>NC_088915.1:81167500-91167500 GCF_963576675.1 Euphorbia lathyris
AATAGATGTAACCCCTACTTTTGTCCTAATTATTTCATTACGCACCCGGTCCTTTCTCGTGTGACCACACATCCATCTCAACATACGCATCTCCGCCACCGACATCTCATGAACAATTATATTAAATAATAATTTAAATAGTAATTTAAATTAAATAAATTATTATTTTTAATATTTTTTAAGAGACATTGAAAATTAATTTTGATAATATAATTTAATTGTAATTTTATAGGGATAAAGTATTAAAATAGGTCTATAATTTTTGCGGAAATATCAATTTAGACTCGAAGTACAAAATAGCACCAATATGAGCTTAACGTTTAAAAAGAATACCAATTTATGCCTCGATAACAGAGTAATATGAATGACATGTCACATACCGTTATCGATGCCTAAATTTGTACATTTTTTAAATGTTAGCCCATATTAGTGCTATTTTATACGTAGAGCATAAATTGATATTTTCTAAAAAAAACCACAAGTCTATTTTTATACCGTATCCCAATTTTATAACTAATTATGATTTGGCTATAAGTTACATATTAGTCATTAGGCTAATTGTTTACAACAATCTAAAACTTATACAGAATTTTTTAAAATGTCAAGTATTTAAAACTAAAAGTGGTTTAACATATTTCAAAAGAAGAAAAAAATGTTTTTTTTTTTTTTATAGAAACGCTTATATCTTTAACAGATGAATAAACAAGTACAACAAGAAAAACACAAGGAATTAAACCTTACAAGAACCATAAAGGCACTAAAACGACTACAACGAGCAAAAATAACCATAAAATGTATTAAAAACATAAGAGAACAAAAAAAAATATATACTTCTCGTAATTCCAAATCCATAGAAAAGCATTTGCAAACCAGTCATCATCATTTAAGCCGATCTAAACATTCGGATGTGAATCCTTTATTTTGTTCAACCACGTAGATCCATTGATCTACGAATAAGATAAACCGTTTCCGTTCGTGCTAAATTCGAAAAAAAGTATAAACAAAAGAATAATGGAGAGGCGATACAATTAAGACGAATAAAGAGATAAGATGAAGTATATACACAGGGACAGAAAACAAAACAATAAAAAAACACAGCAAATCTAACCGGTGGAAGAAGGAATTCAAAATAGATTCACAAAATAAGAAAAGTTGTATATTTGATAGATGATGAGGTTTTGAGAAAAGAGGAGAAAGTGATGAGAAGAAATAAGGAGGAGGGAGTTTGATCGGTTTTCTTGAAAACTAGAGAAAACTCCGGATAGAAAAAAATGGTTTTAGTCTTTAATAAAACTATGAACTTTTTTTTTTTTTTTTTTTGTAAAACTAAAAAAAAAATAACTGCATATTTTGACAAAAGTATAGTAAAAATTTCAAAACTGATTTTATATATAATTTTATCTTATAATTTTGATATTGAAAATTCTATAAAATTTGTCATATCAAAACTGGGCTTTTAACTATTGGGCCCGTCCAAATCGTCTTCCTACATATGGTAGGCTTTCATGATATGTAGTGCTTGAGGTTGAGCCTATAACTTTTCTATAATAAAAACGTTTTGCCAATATCAATTCCGCTGTAAAACGTCGATAAATACATATCCTTAGGACTGAAAAAAGATACTTTATTCATTGATAAATGAATAGATAAATCAATATTTATTATTTTATAGATAATTTTTTCTTATAAAATACATACATTATATGTGGTAAGAAAAATCAAAAGACATCGATTGATGGATGTCGAACATCTTTTGAACTATCCTAACGAGAATGATGCAGTTATGGAATCGCCTACAGACGAAGAAATTATCCAGTCAATAATGAATAATGATGATGAAAATCATCTAGAGCCAGATGATAGTTGCGTTTGTCGCAAATGTATCTTCAAAAAGACCTTTCAAGCTATAGTCACCTTAAACAACTACTTGTTACAGCATAAGCAAAATATACCAGAAGTTATGTTTGCACTACAAAAAGTTAATGATGGTGTTCATTTTGGTTTAGGTGGAAAGAAAAAACAATCAATTATAGATGCATTTTTTTTTCAGAAGAAATTACTTCTAGTTGATTAATTGAAAGATTTTGGTATATATATATATATATATTGTATGTAGTTCAATAATTATTAATTTATATTTTCTTCGGACTCTTAAGGATTTAAATATTTTTATTACTTAATGCATTTAACAAGGTTATTACTTTAGTCCATTGGCCCAAGTCGGGATCGAAAGAATTTATTATATAAACGAGGTTATTACTTTATCGAACATTCATTTATCAAGGTTTAACTGTACATCGCTAACCTTTTATACTCAAGCAATCGATCAACTAGCTTGTTTTGGGGCCTGAAATCGAGAAACCGATCTAATTCTTTCCGGTTAAGCACTCTATGCATCTTTTGGACACTTGGGGCAATGCCTGGTTAGTGATCAAAACAAAAAAAAATATATTTATTTATTTTGATTTTATTTTCTTATTATTCATTTTTAAACATTGTCGCATGAATGTTGATGAATTGTGTTTATTATTTTCTGATATTTTAATTGCATTCTCTTCTTGTTTCCATAATATTATTTAAGACGTAAGGGTATTGTTTCTTAGTTTTGATGAATTATATTACTTATGTGTATTATTTTTTACTTCATGAAATTTTTGTTGAAATATTATTATTGACACGTATTTTTTAGGATATATGTTATAAGTACACATATTTTTTATATATTAAATCATTTTATCATAGAAATTATTCTTACGTATCAGCAAAACACAACCCCCGAAAATATACAGTTATTTTTTATATATTAAATTATTCATAATATATTAAATCATATATATATAGTAACTAATTTAGTGTATATATATATATTAGTTTTCTATATTTGGATATTTATGAAAAGGTTGTACATTTAAATTTATATACAGTTATTTTTAAAATTAGTTAATGTAATTTTTCATTATAAAAAATGTAAAGTTCAAAATAATTCATGCACTTTCACTTTTTATAAAATTGGTATCTGAAATCTGAAATTGTTTTTGCCCAAACACAAACTGGAGTTTTCGTTTCGCACATTAGTTTGATATTATAAGAATGGTCGTTAACGGCCTCAACATGAAAAATTCCAAAATTTAACATTGTTTAGTACCAATGGAACCAAATTTTTTATTTTTCAAAATCAACATTTTCAGAGCTTTCTCTCTCATCACCAAACAACGCCTAAATACCTCAAAATTAAAAAAAAAATTGAAGAATTAAGTTGCTTAGAATTTTTACTCAATTAGGCTGACTTATCTCAGTTATGAGTTATAGTTTTAAGCTCAGTTTCTTAGCACAGTGATATTGGGTTAGGTCAGAGGCAACTTTAGTTGAATAACAACTAAGGTCGCTTCTAATGTTGGGTCAGGAGATAGCACTTGAGAGTCTATTCCTAAGCTCAGCACCAAATCACACAACTCAATATGTATTCAGTTAAGCGTTTCTGGACAGATACAGAAGCAAGCAGATAAAGGAGTTAAGGGATATAAAAAGGATAATCATCAGCTTTATCCTGGTTCGGCCTCTTGCCTACATCTAGTCCTCGAAATCCTTTCGAGCTTTAATCCACTACTAAGCTCTTTTGGGTAGAGCACAAACCCCTTACAATAGTCAGCGAGTATATAGAGTACCTTCCTTTATATCCTATACTCAACACTATTCTACCTCTGAGTGCTAAATCCGAGCAACTCAGAGTCTCCTAACACTTTAAGAATGGATAAGATTTTTGTTCTATTAACAAAGAACACTAGTAAGATCTATTCTAATCGTTTACACAAAGATAAGAGTTGGTGTAAGATTGCTTTGCTTTTTGCACAGAAACTTCAAGTAGGAATTTGGTCAGCGTTTTGACTTGGTGAAGATCTGCATCGATTGAAGCAAATGAAAGGCTTATTTATAGTGACACCTTGAGCCTTCGGTCATTTCGAAATTCAAAATAATCATTGGAGGGAAACAGCTCTACTGTCCCTTTCACCATCAGTGCTCAGTGTCTTCGGCCAATGAGAACGTAGTCTTTTTTTTCTTGATCAGTGCTTCAGTAGCTTTTGGTCAGTACGCATCAGGTTGTCTCTCTATTTATGGTAAAGATTCCTAGACAGCGGAATGACAACTATTCTGGCTCAACTGAAGCTTTCTTCATTTGGATAAACTTTGTCTCCAAGTTTGCTAAGTCAACTTCTGCCTTGTCTTCTTGTCCGTCAATCTCAGTGACTTCGTTGTGAAGCAGTAAGCAAGTCTTCTGGATCCTTCCTCTTGCTGGGCTGAGTTGATTCATAAGCTTTGGATCCGTTTTGACTTTGCTTGGGCCTTGACCTTACTTAATGGGCTTTGGACTTTGTTCTTAATGTCTTTTACACTTGTGAATTAAATACTCCAAACAACACTTGAACAAACACATTAGTAGCAATTAAATCAAAGCATTTAAATTTAATGTGTTGAAATATTTTATCTTAGGGATTTAATTCTAATTTAAATAATTTTGTCAAATCAAAATCATTGTAGAAATGTGTTTCAACACCATTTATATGCCTTTCTAGCTTCAATACCCTAGTTTATAGTGTCTTCTGCCTATTATTTGTCTAATAAGTGTTTTGAGTTGTTTCAGGAACAATCGAGCATGAAACGGAGCAAAACGAGGCAACTTTTGAAGCACTGCTCGACGAGCTGCATACATTGACCGAGGAGCTACACATCTACTCATCGAAAATATCATCAACGAACAGTCAACCATTGAGAATAAGTCAACCAAAGAAGAATTCGTGAAAACTGACTTAACTCGACGAGCAGAAGCAAGGCTGCTCAAAGAGCAACGACTTAAAGACAAACTTATGTCCTAACTTGCCTCTACTTCGAGAGTTTCGATCCGATTTAATCTCAAAAATTATATTCCGACTTTGAAAAGGCCAAAAGACCTAAATAGACCAGGAAGGTGACCCCGAACATTATAAATAAAGGCTTAAACAATGTATTAAGTTTCATTCACTTTTTATTAGTTAGATTAGTTTAGTCATAATTTAGTTTTACTTTTCGTTTCACATACTTCAGTTTATATGTCGTTTTTCATGTAGTTTAATGTAATGTTTTCATTCCATTATTAGTTAAGTAAGCTTTGACATTGATTTTTTTTCTCACCTCTTATTCTCAAGTTC
Organism: Euphorbia lathyris; assembly: GCF_963576675.1. Lineage (NCBI taxonomy): Eukaryota > Viridiplantae > Streptophyta > Magnoliopsida > Malpighiales > Euphorbiaceae > Euphorbia > Euphorbia lathyris. The sequence goes on from NC_088915.1 coordinate 81,172,684, forward strand.
GGTTTGTCTAATTCGAGTTTCCTCTCCCTCTACATCATCTTCGTCTTTTATTCTTGAATTAATAAACACAACTTGGTGGACATGAGTTCATCTTCAATCCATCTCATTATGTCTTAGCTCAGACATGAGCTAAAACACTATAGGCTATGGTGGCGGTGAACCGTGTTCAACAAATAAGGATCATTAAATAGGCGTTTAGGTTGTGTTGTAGGACTAACTAGAGAATTAACTAAAAGTATTGCTTACCTCTATCTAAGAAACCTAACCAAATAATTGGGTAGAGAAGTTGAATTTTGAAACCTAACCAAGTAAACGAGTCAAATTAGTATATTAGTTAATCATATACCTTAACCGGATAGTGCGGTTTCGTCTAGGTTACGATGTATCCTTGGTTTTCATAACGTCTAATGCCTTTAAGCTTTATTAGGGATTTTGCCTAAATAAGCATCAGAGAGTTGGTTGACTTAAAGTTAGAGCTTCAATAATTAAAATTAAATTAAAAACAATTAGTAAATAAATCAGAACTGATAATAAATATGCAAAATAAATTTAGAGTAGGTCATAATAATAAAGAACATGCTGGAAGTGTAGCCACACAACTAGTGAACAAGCAAATTCCTCCATAATGAACGATGTTATAAGTATAGATCCAAGGTATCTTTCACTGCTCTCACTAGGGTGAGGTCTCACTTTTTTTTTAAAATTCTTTAAAAGCATGCAAACTAGTTTTTTGTGTTTACATAACTCATAAGCATTAAGAACAAGAAAGAATTTTAATCTTTAAGTTAAAAACCCTTGGCACATTTTTAGTCGTGGCTCCAACCTTAAGCAATGTGTGCTAGATGGTATTTCCATCTCCTAACACGAGTCTCTTTGCAATTATCGACCAAAATATAGGTTATAGCTAGACCTATAATGAGTTGCGTTTATGGCTGTCGGACAGGGGCGGAACCAGGGGGGTTAGGAGGGCTCGAGCCCCGACAGGCGGCCGGAGAATTGAGAAATTTTTTTTTTTTAGTAATGGTGTCTGTTAATATTTTCGATCGAATTATATTGACTCTATGTAGTATTATTTCAATGTTTAAAGGTAGATGAGATGGTTAAGTATGCTTATTTCTATTTGAGAGGTCCTATGTTTGACTCCTTTCAACCTCATTTTTTTTAAGTTTTTATCTATTTTTATTTTATTTTTCAATAATTATAAAATAAATCTTTATTTTTATTTTGATAACACTTTTGAATTCATTTTTAATATGTCTTTACCATTAAAAAAAAAGTAGACATATTTAATATTCATTTTTATTATGTTTTACAACTAAAAAAAAGTAAACATGTTTAATTTTCTATTAGTTCAATGATAGTTTCTAAAAAAAATAGGGTAAATTCCAAAAAAAAACCTGCGGTTTGTTTTTACAAAAAAAAAAGGATTGTGCCTTACGCTGTTACAATAATTACGGAAAAGCAGAAAATGCCGTTTAACTTGGTGACATGGCCAAGGGTAGATTTGTCCGAAATTATAGAGGGACCTATATAAGCTATAGATCGTGTTCTTCTTCCCCCAATTCATACTTCTTCCCAATTGATTCTTTCAATCGAAAACCTAAAATCCGAATTCCTTCAAATCATGTTGATTAATTAACTTGTTCGTGATTCTATTGAAGTTCCGAATGTAAACCCCAAGATTTGGAGTTCCAATTTTGCCAAATTCGTGTGGAATTTACTGAACCCTAAAAGCGTGAAGATATGAGTTCATCGAATTCATCAAATTCGCAAATTTCATTCGGTCAGTGGCATGAATCTAACTGCTACTGTGGGATTAGAGCTCCAATCCGCCGAGCATCAACAAAGTTGAACAATGGAAGGAGGTTCAATGGCTGTGCGAAAATATCCCGATCGAGCTACTTGTTGTTATTTTGAGTGGATTGATCCTGATGATTTAGAACTTTGTCGTGCTCGTGTGGATGAACTCGAAATGGAGTTATAGACCACTTCTGAGTGTAAGCAAAAGCTAGAGATGGGACTATTGCAAGAGAAGGAAGTAAATGGAAGACTGAGAATTGAACTGTTGCAAGAGAACGAAGACAATAGAAGATTGAAATCGGAAAATGGGTGTTTAAGGAAGAAATTAATTGTTATTGTGATTGTAGTGATAATGTGGTTGATTGTAATGATGATTCCCGGCATAGATAATGATAGTAGGATAGATAGTAGATTTGGGTTGCCTTAGTGGCAGGCAAACTACACTGTGTAGTTCTTATTGTAATGCCATTTACATGTTTGTTTAAATGCTTGTGTGAAAGATGAATATGGAATGAAATGACTCACATTGGCTTGTGTTAATTGTGACTTGTAATTGTGTACAACTCATTGCCTTGTAATTTTGTTCAACTAATTGTCTTGTAATCTTGTGCAACATATTGGCATGTCATTTTGTGCAAGTAATTGGCTTGTAATTTAGTGCAATTTTGTGCAACTAATTGGCTTGTAATCTTGTGCAACATATTGGCTTGTAATTTAGTGCAACATACACTATTTTAATTTAGTGCAATTTTGTGCAACTTATGCAATAGTAATGTTACTTGTGCACAATATACCTAAAAATGTTAACAAGTTCATGTCACAGTATCTGTAAATTGCAAAGAACATTGATTGCATTCACATCCTTAATTGTCACAAAAGTATTACATATAAGTTATTGGAAATATACCCATGAAGCAGAAAAAAAAAACTAGTGTATCCATAAAGGTCATAGGTTGTGATTACCCTATACACAAAGTAGTATACCCATAAAAGTCATAATTCACAAAATATACAAAAAAATAGGTGACAAAAAGTAGTGTGCCAAAATGCCTATCAAGCTTCTTAGTAATCTTCAACATTTCCAGTGAAATGGCCATGCCTCTTGGCTAACTCAGCAAGGTTTGCAGCTCTTCTTGGTCTTTTTGGGACACTTGGCTCTACTTCATTTGTTGGTGCCATGAAATTTCTCCCCCTGCCCCTACCTTTGCCCCTGCCTGTCACCACTGGTTGCCTTTGTCCTACTGCTGAAGTCTGTGTTGGGGGTGGCTGTGAGGCACTTCCAACTACATGTCCTTGCTGCATCATATGACATCAAAAAATAACTAAGTTAAACTATTTTTCCAAAATCATAACAAAAACAGCAAAATCCACAGATTTTGCAACTTACACTATGTTGTACAGGATTGGCATTGGTTGCATTAGTGACTTTTTTTAGGTCTGCCTACCTTTCTAGGTGGACTACCCTGCAAAACAAAAGGAAATAAGAATTTGCCTCAAACATCCCAAATCACATCTAATGTTGATTATACAAACAGTATAAACTTACTTGAACTTGTTTACCACTCCTTTTGTTGGCTAATTTGCTCTGCCGTCTTTGCCATGGGGTTTCACCTGTAATTCCAGACTTGCAACCCCTAGCATTATGCCCAAGCCATTGACACAGGCCACACTTAACACCACCACCTATTCTTGAAACCTTATGAGGGTCCTTTGGCTCATCAACCCTCCTATTCCTTCTCTTCTTTGGTCTTCCAGGTGGTTTAAGTACAATACCAACATAGATGTCAGGTAGTGTTGTCCTTTCCCACTCCTTTTGTGATGGCACAAGGTTGAGCACATGTTGATATACTGCTAAATACGTTGTCTTCATAAAATATTCATGCACATATTGCTCTGGTTGCTCTCTCTGATAAATGATGGCAGCCACTGCATGCTTACAAGGGATACCAGAAATATCCCACATCCTACATGTGTAGGTTGTTGGTCCCGTATAACATGACAAGGTTAGTTCCAAGGGGGGGATATGAACTATTTAAAATTTTGTCCATTAAGGCTGACTTCTTTTCTTTTAGAAAAGGTTTACACAGCGGCGCTAAGCAGTTTTAAGACACAAGCTTAGTCAACTGGTGACTAAGTCTGCTTCTTTCCTTGAGTCAGGAGATAGCACTTAAGTCTATTCCTGAACTCAGCTTCTTAGTGCACTCAACTCAGTGTATGTTCGTTACTTAGTCAGTTTTATAGCAAGCAATATATAAAGGAGTTTAAAGGTTAGAAATATGTTACTCAGCAGCCATATCCTGGTTCGGCCTCTCCGCCTACGTCCAGTCCTCGAAACTCGTTCTGAGCTTTTTGAATCCTTTACTGAGCTCTTTAAAGGTAGAGCACGAAACCCTTTACAACAGAAGCTGAGTATACAAGAGTACCTTCCTCTATTCCTCTACTCACTCCTATAACTACCGCTGAGTACTATAACCGAGTACTCAGCTTCTCCTTTCTATTCTTCTAGAAATGATAAGTGTTTGTCCTAAACAACAATTGCTAAGACACTTTAGATGAATGAAATGGCTCTAGACTTTTACACAATGATTGGAATTGGTGTAAGATTTGCTTTGTTTTTCTCACAGAACTTCAAGTATGAATTTGGTAAGCGTTTCGACTTGATTGAAGATCTGCATCGAATGAAGCATTTGAAAGGCCTATTTATAGTGACACTTCAAGCACCGGTGATTTCGAATTTTGAAATAACCATTGGAGGCTAACGGCTTCCTATCGCTTTCACTCTGGACGTGCTCAGTGTCGTTGGCCAATGAGATTCTTGTATCTTCTATCTTCGACAGTGCTCAGCAGCTTTTCGTCAGAAGAACAGAATGTTTTGACATTAATAGTAAAGTCTTCCAGACAGCTTACTGCGTCTTCTGAGCTTTACCCAAAGTGGAAATGCTTTGTCTCAAAGTTAGTTCTGTTCTGCCGCTGACTTGTACTTCTTGTCGTTCAACTCAGCAGCTTCATCTTGAAGCAATTGATAGAAGGCTTCTTGATCCTTCTTCATGCTGAGCTAGTGCTTTCCTTAGAACGACTGTGTTTTGTCTTCCTGGGCCGTGAGGTCTTGATCTGTTGACTTGGGCTTGACTTCCTCTTATGGGCCTTTAGGCTTTTTATCTTAATGTCTTTAAATCAATTTAACTCAACATTGAACAAACACATTAGTGTGAATAAATCAAAGCATTTAAATTTAATGTGTTAGAATATTTTTATCATTTACATAAATAATTTTGTCAAATCAAAATCATGTGGAAAGGTGTTACAACAAACTCCCCCATTTTGATGTTGGCAAAAATATTCAGTAAGGAACTCAGTGTTGAGCTCCTCCATGATAGTTGACCTTGTTTTTCTCAAGATACTCCCCCGTAAGGGTTGAGCTACTGACTTAGTTTTACTTTAAACATTTCAAGGTTTAATCAAGTAAGTCTAATGTCAGTTTTCAGAAATAGGTCAGCTAATGGAACATATTCTATTTAACTCAGTTAAGATGTGCGGAAGATTTAGATATCAGAGTACGCTGAGTATATCTTTGTTCAATGATTTTTAGTTAAGAAGATATATAAAAGAGGTCAACGTATAGATCAACACAGCAGACAATCATGAAGCAATGTAAGCATATAACACAATTGATTTAATGAAGATACGTTAAGTGTTTAGCACAAAACATAAGTAAGCATCACACAAGATTAGTCACTTTTGAAAAAGGTAGATGCATGCATAGTTTTGGATTAATGGTCAGCACAACAAAATACATCAGTAAAAGAATACAAGTTTTAAAAGCAAAATCTAGCAATCCTAGTCAAGCTATTTTTTCTTGTAGTTGATCTGGACAGGATGCTCTTTGGCTTTTCCCTTTTGTTTCTGCTGACTTCCAGATGCTTCTCCTGTTTGCTGAGTTCTTTGAGCTTGTTCTTTCTCCCCCATTTTGCCAGCATCGGGAGGAGGAGGAATGAAGGTGTCGTTGAGGGCAGCACGAGTTAACCGGACAGAGAATGCCTTAAGCTTGCGCGTGCTTTCATTTATACCATCAAAAACAGGAACACCATCATCCAAGACAGAATGGGGAACCCTGACCGAGGCACTGAGCATACTTAGAATGTATTCTTGAGACTTCCCAACCCAGGTTATAGAATCAGTCAGCATGGCATAGGCTTGATGAAACATCTTAAGCAGAGCCGAGTCATAATACTGACGTTGAGCATTCGAATGACGCACATGTTTGAAGATGGATTGGGAGTGTTGTAGAAGCTCATTCGTCTTGAGTTGGTCAGTTTCCATCTCTTTCTTACTCAAGTTGAGTAGACGGACAGCCTCACTAATTTGCTCAATGGAGCATTGGGAGGTGGAAGAGAGTTGCTCGTTGGTTCTGGCTTGCTCAGAGTGAAGCTGGTTGAAGAGTTGATGAACTTCAGCAGAAGTTGCATACATGGAGTTCGCAGCTGACAGGTTTTGAAATTGACCCTGGAGAGAGTTTATGTAATTGACCATTGTCAGCTGGAGTTCGGCCAGCTTTGTTATTGATTCCTGCTTGGGCTGTTGAGACTGTAGTGAAGTTATGACACTCAGAAGATCCTTAAGACCTTTGATTTCTGTGAGAAGCTGAGTGACAGACGAAAGTTGAGTTGGCTCAACAAGAACTGACCCAGCGGCGTCGGTATTGGTTTGATGGAGGTCCTGGAGTAGAGCTTGAGCTGAGTCAATTATTCTTCGACCAGACTCAGTGGCATGCAAGTAGTTGTAGGATCCATCAATGTTTGGCCCAAATGATGGAGTATGAGTGGAACCGGATGGAGGAGGTGTTTGGTTCAGTTCATTAATGGAAGTGCCAGCATGGTCAGCGGCTGGACTTGAGTTTTGATTACCAGCAGGAGCTGACTGGTTGATATTCTGCACTTGAGGATGTGGAAGAGGATGATCGGCAGAATTATCTATTTGCTCAGAGTCAGGCAGAAGTTGACTGGTTTGAGGAGGTTGAAGTGTTTCAGCACTGACCTGAGCATGTGTTTCCTTAGCTAGCTCAGTATATTGAGGAGCAGGAACTTCGAGTACTTGCTCGGTATCACCTTGGCTTAGAGTAGAAATTGAGTCGGCATGTTCCTTCGGTTGAGAAACAGAGGCTTGCTTTTCCAGGTGCTCTCTTGGAGGAGACTCAGTGGGATTAGAGAAGAACTTAAACTGCATATCAGAGAGATCAGTGATCGAGTGGTGAGTCATCTATAAGATCGATCACTGGGGATTTTTTAGCCTTATTTTTAAGTCTCCTTAATCTCTTAGTCTTTTGAGGAGAGGGGTCAGCAGGAATGGACTCAATTGAGTCAGTAGGTGAAGTTGCCCCTTGATCAGCATGATCATTTGCTATTGGCTCAGCTTCTTCTTCAGCCAGCTCAGTGTTGGTTGGTTCATGTTGCTCAACATTTGCTGTCTCCTCAGCATCAAACTGACCACCCAATTCTTCTTCATGTTGGTCAGTGGGGTTTTTCTCAAGATCAATGCCCTGACTTCGCACAAAATGAGAGTCTTCAGAGATTACGACGTCAAGTGGAGGTGCATTGATAGGACTTAACCCAGAAGAGATCTTCTTCTTCTTTCTCAGTGGTTGCTCAGGAGTGTCCTTTTTTTCTTCTTCTTCCTCAGGCTCAGCTTGCCTTTTGAGGTTTTCTGCTGACTTAGGTCCAACCTCACCTTGTGCAACTTGAGGCTTTGTTCCTCTGGACACAAACCGAAGCTTTTTCGGTGGAGCGTCAGCGTCCTTGGAAGAGCTTTGAACAGCTTTCCTCTTTCTGTCCTGCTTGTCAGCTTGAGCTTTCCTTTTTTTTTCTTTCCTTCTCTGGTTTGCATCCCCTCGGTTTCCTGAACAGTGGCCCCTTTTCCTTTCTTAGGGACAATGGGTTGATCGTAGACCAAGCCGAATAGTGTAGCTGCAGTAATTTCAGTCCCCAGACATGAATTTCCTCAACCAAATTCACCCAGTGATCTTTGAGGATTCTGGTAATAAGGGAGCCTAACCTAAGGGTTCCAGTACTTCTTTGTAAACCACCGATCAGAAAGACGGGCATGTTGATCGGCTGGTAGGTCAGCATGTGCCAGATGAAGCACTGCTCGAAGTTCGACACTGAGGAAGTGGAGTTGACCTTTGGAAAGAGGAAGTTGGTCAGTATATAATGGGCCATCTTTTGATTCTGACCCATCGAGGTGCTCGATATTTCCCTGACATGACCGGCAGGTTTGCAAAACTCAGCGGGATACTCAATTTTATCTTGATCACTAGATTTTCTAAGTTTAGCTCCTTCGTTTTTCAGTTTTAGCAGTGAGGCAAGGTAAGAAGGGTTGATGAAGATATCTTTTCCTTGAACCTTGGTGACCATGTAGTCCCGGTTATCATCAGCGGCCCTTAGGTTAGTGTAGAACTCCTTCACTAACTCAGGGTAGGTGGCTTCTCGAGTCGAGAATAGCTCGGTCCAGCCGTTCTTTGAGATCCACTCATAGAAGGGTTGCTCAGCTTCCACAAATCCCTTCGAGAACCATCGGGAGTGGTCAACTTTATATCCCCTTACACTACTATAGACCAGGGAGTAGGTACATTCCATCGGTTTCTTTCCCTTATCCTGCTTCTGTTTCCCTTTCGAAGAGGTAGCTTGGTCAGCCTGGGTTTTCTTGCTCGGGGTAGTGACCTTAGAGTGGTCACGCTGACCAGGTTCTTGAGACTTGGTGGGAGTCTCGCTATATTCCTGTTGAGCAGGAGATGGAGGGTTTTCATCGGAGTGGTTATCATCGTAACCGGCACCGGAGACATTCTGAGAATCTTTAGACATGATTCTTAGAGAAGTTTGAGAAGTTTGGGAACTTTAGAGAAGTGAGAATTTGAATACCAAAAATTTCTAAGCGTAAAGAGGTACAAGTAGGAATTCGTCCACTATTTATAGAGGTGTCGAGTTGATCTGAAGCGTTGAGGTGGCCGTTTGACCTCGAGATACTCAACCGACAAAGATTTTGGCATTTATGACACAATCGGTGCATGTATTTTCTAATTATTGCGCTTACATCATCCTAGGTGGCTATTTAATTCACGTATTTAGCATTAATTTGTGCAACGGATCTTTTACTCAGTGTTAAGAATTCTAAACGTTCAATGTTCTGAGTAGTCAGTTCTACGCAAAGGAATCATTCGTGTGCTTAGTAGCTCAGCTTAAAATAACCACTCAGCGTGTATATCTACTCATCATGTAATAGTTATTGATTTAGTATAATTCACTCAGCATGGCAATCCACTCAGCATACATATATCACATATTATACTTGGAATTTACTGAAGAGGATTAAACATACCAATGGCTTCTCTAAGTATGTTGAATTGCTCACGAGCCAGTGGCTTTGTGAAGATATCAGCAAGTTGTTCATCCGTTGGGACATAGGTCAGCTTGATCTCTCCCTTGAGTACGTGATCTCTGATGAAGTGATGTCTTATGCTGACGTGCTTCATCCTGCTGTGCTGGATTGGGTTCTTTGATAGGTCAATGGCACTCTTGTTGTCACATTTGACTTCAATTGTTTTAGTCTGAACACCAAAATCTTCTAGTTGTTGCTTAATCCAGAGGACTTGATCAACACAGCTTTCAGCACCAATATACTCAGCTTTAGTGGTTGACAGGGCTACTAACGACTGCTTCTTACTGAACCAAGACACAAGACAACTTCCAAGGAAGTGACATCCTCCTGAGGTGCTTTTTTGTTCAAGCTTGTCTCGTCCGTAGTCAGCGTCAGTGTATCCAATGAGTGTGAAATCATAAGTATTGGGATACCATAAACCTGCATTCACTGAGCCTTGCAAATATCTAAGGATTCTTTTTACAGCTATGTAATGAGATTCCTTAGGGTTAGATTGATATCTAGCACAATAACATACTGAGAACTGAATGTCCGGCCTACTAGCAGTTAAGGAGAGTAGAGAGCCAACCATACCTCGGTACAATTTGCTATCTACTGACTTACCATTTTCGTCAGTGCAGAGGACAGTGTCAGTGCCCATAGGGGTAGATATTGACTTACAGTTCTCAAGTTCATACTTCTTCAATATCTCCTTAGCATACTTAGTTTGACTGATGAAGATGCCATTTTTCCCTTGTTTGATTTGAAGTCTAAGGAAGAAGTTGAGTTCTCCCATCATTGACATTTCAAACTCAGTCTGCATCTGCTTACTAAATTCCTTGCACATGGACTCGTTAGTTGCACCAAAAATAATGTCACCAACATATATCTAAGCCAGTAGGGTATCTTTACCCTTCCTCTTAATGAATAAGGTTGTATCATCTTTACCTCTGACATAATTTCTAGTCAGCAGGAAACTAGTCAGCCTCTCATACCAAGCACGTGGTGCTTGCTTGAGACCATACAGAGCCTTTTTGAGTTTATAAACGTGGTTTGGGAACTTGGGATCCTCAAACCCTGGAGGCTGATTAACATAGACTTCCTCATTTATAACTCCATTAAGGAATGCACTCTTAACATCCATTTGAAATAATTTAAAGTTCATATAACTTGCATATGCACATAAGATTCTTATAGCCTCTAGCCTTGCCACTGGGGCGAAGGTCTCACCGTAGTCAATACCTTCTTGCTGACTGTAGCCCTGAGCTACAAGTCTTGCTTTATTCCTGACCACGTTCCCTTGTTCATCTAGCTTTTTGCGGAAGACCCATCTTGTTCCTATGGTCTTCTGGCTTCTTGGATTTGGCACTAAGTCCCATACTTCATTTCTTCTGAACTGATCAAGTTCTTCTTGCATTGCACTCATCCAGAACTCATCGTGCTCAGCTTTAGAGAAGTTCTTTGGTTCCTGAACTGAGACGAATGCTATATTGCTGAGGTATCTCCTGAGTTGATTTCTTGTCATCAGGGTGTTTTCAGCAGCATCAAGAATAGCACTCTCTGAGTATCCTCTTGGAATTCTGATCTTTTGTGGTAGAGTGATGTCTTGAGCTGGTTGTGTTTCAACAATCTCTGCAGGTATAGATTGGTCAGTGAAAACAATTTGAGTTTCGCTTTTACCTTTGGTCAGCCCTTGAGGTAGTGACTCAGCGGCTGTTTCTTGGTCAGCAGGTGCTGAGTATGGATCATCCTCAGTCAGCTGTTTGTCTTTTCCTGCAGGGTTAGTTTCATCGAACTCAACGTGTACTGACTCTTCTAAGACCTGAGTTCGTTTATTGAAAACTCTGTATGCTTTGCTGTTTGTTGAGTAGCCTAAAAAGATAGCTTCATCAGCTTTTGAATCAAACTTAGCAAGGCTGTCTTTAGTATTTAGAATAAAACATTTACAGCCGAAGGCACGAAAGTATCCAATGTTGGGCTTTCGTCCTTTCCAAAGTTCGTAGGGAGTCTTCTTTAATATGGGTCTGACTAGAGCCATATTAAGTATGTAGCAAGCTGTGTTGACAGCTTCTCCCCAAAAGTACTTTGGAAGCCTATGCTCACTTAGCATTGTCCTGGCTATTTCAACCAAGGTTCTGTTTTTCCTTTCAACAACCCCATTCTGTTGAGGCGTTCTAGGAGCAGAGAAATTATGGTCAATGCCACTGGCTTCACAGAATTCAACAAACTGTTGGTTTTTGAATTCTCCACCATTATCACTTCGGATGTGAGCTAACTTTAGGTCTTTATCATTTTCAAGTTTTCTTACTAATGTTGAAAATGTCTCAAAGGTTTCATCCTTGCTACTCAGCAAGATGACCCAAGTGTACCGAGAAAAGTCATCTACAATGACCAAGGAAAATCTCCTACCACCCAAGCTCAACGGCTGGACTAGTCCGAAGAGATCCAAGTGTAGCAACTCAAGTGGACGCTTGGTTGAGACAATGTTTTTACTATGAAAAGATGTTTTAGTTTGTTTTCCAGCTTGACAAGCATAGCATAATTGATCCTTTTCGAACTTAAGTTCTGGCAGTCCCTCAACTAATTGCTTTCTTGCTAATTTAGCCAGGAGGTCCATGCTTACATGACCAAGTCTCCTGTGCCATAGCTAGGAATTTCCTTCCTTTGACACTAAGCATACATTTTTTGAAAATTTCTTTTCCAAATTCAGCATAAAGACATTATCAATACGAGGGGCAGTTAAAATCAATTCATTTGTTTTTCCCTCGAGTATTTTACATCCAGTGTTATCAAATATAACTTTTCTCCCGTTATCACATAGCTGAGCTATGCTGAGTAAGTTATATTTAAGTCCACTGACTAGGGAGACTGACTCAATAGTAGGATTACCACCAACGGTTCCTGACCCTACTATCTTACCCTTTTTGTTGTCTCCGAAACTTATGCTTCCACCTCGTTTACGCACAAGTGTGATGAACTGAGTTTCATCACCAGTCATATGCCTCGAGCATGCGCTATCAATGTACCACATTTTTTACTTCTCAGCACACCTGAGGCTCACCTGCAATATAGCTAGTTATCTTTAGGTACCCAAGTATTTTTGGGTCCTTGTTTGTTAGGCTCAGCAGGTAAAGCATCATATTTAATCTTATGACGACACACTTGGACAGTGTGTCCATTTTTCCCACAGAAGTCACAGCTGACCTTCCGTTTGGGATATCCCACTGACTGGTCAGCACCCCAGTGCTGAGCATGCCAGCACACCTTTGTGGTGTGTCCCTTCTTCCCACAGAAGTCACACTGGACATTCCGCTGAGGATTCCATCTCTGCTGACTAGTACTTCGGTACTGAGTGTTCAGAGGAATATTTCTTTTATTCGGAATCTTGAGTTGATTCTGAATAGATGTGATGTCCTTTCTCAGTTTCTTAGAATCTGATTGGACCTCTGAGACAAACTTGTGCATAGTTTCTACGTTGCTATGCAAAGTTGAGTTGTCTTGGAGAAGATATCGAAGGTCACTCAGTTTGACCTCTTCAATCTCGTCACATCGCCTGCTGAGTGCTCTGACCTTCTTGTTACACTTTTTGATAAGTGTGTATAGGTCACTGTTAAGCCCAAAATATACCAAAAATATCATATATAAATACATTAAATTTACATTGAAATCGTGCTAATTATATTCATTTAGAGTACTTTTACGTCTTTATTTACTTCTTTGACGCAAGGTGCTTAATTATTTGGTTAAATACAAATAGAAGCTAAAACGGAGGAAAAACCTAAATTACGTGCCAAGAATACATATCAATCAGGAGACCGACTCAAGGAAGACAAGAAGCAGCCGAGAGATGGGGAAGAAAGCCCCTGTCGCGACTGAGATTTTCAGAATCTCAGTCGCGACATACGAACACCAGTCACCGGAAATTCAAAGTTTTCAGCTCGTCCCTTCACCCCCTATCGCGACTGAGATTCTCGGAATCTCATATGAGACAGCAAAGAATTCTGCACAGATTTCACATGTTTAATTCCAAAAAACGCGTCTGTTCGTTTGGATAAAAGCGACCCTTCACCAGCGGACATGACCCTTCATTTACAACCCTTCACCAACTATAAATAAGTGATCCATTTCAAGAAATCAGAGTTGGCTAAGTTAGAAAAGTTAGAGAAATCAGAGAGTTATTATGTTGAGTTTCTGATTCAGAAGGAGTCAGAAAGTTGGATTTCATTTCTGTATAAACAAACTTGATGTACACAAGTTGTTATTAGATTAGTTATAAACAAAGTAGTATTAGTTTAGTTTCAAAGGTTGATCAGAGACAAGTTTTCATTCTGGTAGTGGACTGACCGGTCTCTATTCCGAAGATTCAGCGAGAAGAACTAACGGCTGAAGCGCAAAGAGGTCTGACAAACCTACGGAGTTTGAGGGAAAGATTGACAACCCGGATCTCAAAGTTTTCGTCAAAATGCTATCCATGTTTCTTCCTCTCTGTTAACTTGTGAAGATTCACAATTCACTAATAATATATTTATTTTATACAATACATTCTTCATGTTGTTATTTTGATATTGTTCTGACAAAATGATTTTCAAAATGATAAATTGGTGTTTTTATTAAAACGTTTTATACAATCATATTTATAAAGAAACTTTGTTGAACACTTGAAAGAATTAGTTTTTACAGAAAATATGATCGTGACCGCGACTTATCGGATATAAAATACTAATTTGATTAAGGTAGGAATCTGCTCCGACCCAGAGAGATTTCTACGGTTCAAAGCCATTTAATTGCATAAATTCTTGTATTATTACATGTTCATAATCTTACCAAAGTTATAGTTGCTTTCTTTGCTTAATGAAAATAAGTTTTATACCTTCAATTTATTCCAAATACGAAAGCGTCTGTCTTATAATCAAAATCTCAAGACAGAATTGTTCTCTAAGTTCAATATAATATTCTTATCTAATCCTAATTTATCCGAACCAATACAATCAATTAAACGATTTTTTTTAGTTAAACCTAAAGACGTGAATAAAACTGGATTAAATAAGTTTTTAGTTAAAAGCGTTCCCTGTGGGTTCGATATCTTTTATTACTACAAGCGTATACCATGCACTTGCGGAAATCGTTCAACAAGTTTTTAGCGCCGTTGCCGGGGAACGCCAAAATTTTTAACAAAAATTTAGATTTTTCGTGTTTTATTTCGAATCTAGGTTTATACATATTCATTTTAACTTTTGCAATTTATTAATTTTAATTAACTAATTTATTTATTTTTCAAATTCTGCTTTGTAGGTAGTTTCGGTTCGTGCAAGATTTCTGGTTCATGCGCAGTTCTCGAAGTTCAGGCATTGTACCAGACCCTATAGACCCAGAAATTGAAAAAACCATTAGAAAGAACAAGAAAAATAAGAAAAACAAAAATGAAACTCCATCAAAGACAAACACCTAGCCAGAAAAAATGGCAGACCCACCAACACTTATGGATTACGCTAGGCCAGGTGTGGCCGGTGTAACCAATAGTATCGTTAGACCCAGAATCACCGCAAACCAATTTGAAATTAAGTCAACTTTGCCTAATATGTTGCAAAATAATGTAACATTTTACGGGTTACCTAACGAAAATCCTAACACCCATCTGACAAATTTCCTTGAAATTTGTGACACTTTTAAAATCCCAGATGTGACTGCCGAAGCAATCAAACTTCACCTTTTTCCTTTCACTTTGAAGGATAGAGCCAAAGAGTGGTTAACTTCGATGCCAGGCGCAACGTTTGCAACTTGGGAACAATGAGCCCAAGCTTTTTTATCAAAATATTTTCCTTTAGCAAAAACTGCAAGAGTCATAAAAGAGTTAACATCTTTTCTCAAAATGATAATGAAACTCTTTATGAGACTTGGGAACGTTTCAAA
This sequence comes from Euphorbia lathyris, assembly GCF_963576675.1. Classification (NCBI taxonomy): domain Eukaryota; kingdom Viridiplantae; phylum Streptophyta; class Magnoliopsida; order Malpighiales; family Euphorbiaceae; genus Euphorbia; species Euphorbia lathyris. Next base: position 81,187,801 of record NC_088915.1, read on the forward strand.
GAACTTCAACGTTTATGCCCACACCACCAATTACCCGCTGAACTTTTAATGCAAACATTTTACAATGGACTAAATCCTACAACTAGAGGTTCATTAGATGCTATATCGGGAGGGCTATTTATGAAGAAAACATCAGCCCAAGCAAGAGAACTTTTGGAGGAAATGGCAATCAACAGCAGTATGTGGCCCGCGGAACGTGGACATATACCGGTGGCGAAACCATCATCCTCAACCACATCATCAGTTAAAGGTATAGTGGAACTTGATCCAGTCGTGATGTTACAAGCCCAATTTTCTGTTTTATCGCACAAAATTGATAGGTTTATGGCACCGTGCGATACCAATGGTAATCCAATCCAAACGGATGTGGATTATGAAAATATGAGTGAGATCGAACAGGTAAATTTTATCCAAGGGCAAAACCAAACTAATAATCCTTATTCTGCTACTTATAATTCTGGATGGAAGAATCATCCTAACTTTAACTGGAAAGATAATAATAATGCAAGTGCTAATCAAAATCGTACTAGTAATTATCAAAATCAGTCAAGAGATACGATTAGCACTTTATCTTCTAAAATCGACAAATTCATAGATGCTATCAGTGGAAAAATAAGTAATCGCGATGATGGTTTTAAATGGATCGAAAATAAATTCGATCAGCTTATTAAAAACCACTCATCTAGCATCCATAATTTGGAGGTCCAAATTGGTCAACTTGCTAAATCAATTCCATCCCGAAAAGAGAAAAGTCTTTCCAGCCATACGGAAGAAAATTCGAAAGAGCAGGTAAAGGCTATCACTCTTCGTTCAGGGAAAAATTATCTAGGTCCGGAAATGCCCGAAGATGCAACATTACCAGGAACTGATTTACCAAAGCCCAAAGAAGATATCTTAAACACAAAAAGTTCACCAATTGACTCAAGTACAAAAACTTTTGTACCCAAACCACCTTTTCCGCACAAAGTCCGAAATAAGGACTATGACAAACAACTCTTAACGTTTTTAGACAAACTTAAAAATTTGCACATTAATTTGACGTTCATGGATGCAATTACGCAAATTCCTAACTATGGTAAGTTTTTAAAGGATTTAATTTCAAATAAAATCAGATGGGAAGGAATTTCATCCATTTCGTTAACTGAAGACTGTAGTTCAATTGTGTCAAGTAATTTGCCCACTAAACTCAAAGATCCCGGATGTTTTACTATTCAATGTAAGTTGGGAGATATCGAATTCCCAAGTTATCTTTGTGATTTAGGAGCAAGTATAAACTTAATGCCGTTGTCTATTTTTAACAAGTTAGGTTTAGAAGAAGATATCAAACGTACCAATATGGTTTTGCAATTAGCGGATCAAACCACTAAGAGACCATATGGTATAATTGAAGATGTTTTAGTCAAAGTCGATAAATTTATTTTTCCTACCGATTTTTTTATATTAGATTTTGCATATGACGTTAATTGTCCACTAATTTTTGGTAGACCGTTTATGAACACAGGACGTGCTCTAGTTGATGTGTCGGAAGGGAAAGTAGTCTTGAGGATAGGTGTTAAGCCCAAAATATACCTAAAATATCCTATATAAATACATTAAATTTACATTAAAATCGTGCTAATTATATTCATTTGGAATACTTTTACGTCTTTATTTACTTCTTTGATGCAAGGTACTTAATTATTTGGTTAAATCCAAATAGGAGCGAAAACGGAGCTAAAATGGAGGAAAAACCTAAAAAACGTACCGAGAACGCATAACGGCCAGAAGAACGCTCAAGAAGGACGAAAAGCAGTCGAGAGACAGGGAAAATTCTCTCTGTCGCGACTGAGATTTTGAGAATCTCAGTCGCGACTTGCGGAGGCCAGCTCGGGAGAAAAATGAAGTTTTTCACTCGTCCCTATACCCCCTGTCGCAACTGATATTTTCAGAATCTCAGTCGCGACAGCGAACCTTTCTGCACACAAAACACATGTTTAAATCGGAAAAACGCGTCTGTTCGTTCGGATAAAAGCAACCCTTCACCAGCAGACACGACCCGTCATTTACAACCCTTCAACAACTATAAATAAGTGATCCATTTCAGAAATCAAGGTTGGAAAAAGTTAGAGAAATTAGAGAAGAAAGTTATTATGTTGAGTTTCTGATTCAGAAAAGAATCAGAAAGTTAGATTTCATTTCTGTGTAAACAATCGTGCTGTACACGAATTGTTATTAGATTAGTTATAAACAGTATTAGTTTAGTTTTCATTCTGGTAATGGACGAGATCAGTCTCTATTCCGAAGATCCAGCAAGAAGAATTGACGGCTGAAGCGCATGAGGTTTGACGAACCTACGGAGTTTGAGAGAAAGATTGACGACCCGGATCTCAAAGTTTTCGTTACAATGCTATCCAAGTTTCTACTTCTCTGTTAACTTGTGAAAATTCACATTTCATTAATGATATACTTATTTATTCAATACATTCTTACTGTTGTTATTTTGATATTGTTCTGACAAAATGATTTTCAAAATGATAAATTGGTGTTTTTATTAAAACGTTCTATTCCATCTTATTCATATAAGAACTTTGTTGAACACTTGACAGATTTAGTTTTTATGGATGACATGATCGCTGATCGCGGCTTATCAGACATAAAATACTAGTTTGATTAAGGTAGGAATCACCTCAACATCAGGGGGATTTCTATGGTTCGAAGCCATTTAATTGAATAAATCGCTATATTGTTACATGTCCATAATCTTACAAAGTTAAAGTTGTTTTCTTTGCTTTATGAAAATAAGTTCTATTTTATTCCAATTGCGGAAATATCTGTCTTGTAATCAAAACCACAAAGACGGAACTGTTCTCTAAACTCGATATAATCCTTCTATCTAATCCTAATTTACCAAAACCAATTCAATCAATTAAACGATATTCTTTTGTTAAACCTAAACACGTGACTAAACCGAATAAAATAAAGTTTTAGTTAAAAAGCGTTCCCTGAGGGTTCGATATCTTTTATTACTAGAAGCGTATACCGTGCACTTGCGGAAATCGCTCAACAATAGGAGAAGATAAAATCAAGTTTAATATGAACAAAGCGATGAAATATCCTATGGAGGAATTCGCTTGTATGAAACTTGATTTAGTTGAAGAATGTGTCAATGACGTTATTCAAAATGACGAAATAATAGAACCTATAATGGGTGAAGAATTAGAAGATAGGGACCCAGAGCCTTTGATTCGAGAAGATGGACCAGTTTCGCCTTTGATTGTAATACCCCCTAAATTAGAACTTAAAGAATTACCCAGTCATTTGAGGTACGCTTTCTTAGGCGAAGGCAATTCTCTACCTATAATTATCTCTAACAAATTAACAAATGATCAAGAAGAAAAATTGAAAGAAGTTGTTAGAAATAGGATAGGAAGTATGGGATGGCAAATTTCAGACTTAAAAGGAATTAATCCTAGTATCGTAATGCATAGAATTCACTTAGAAGAAGATAAGCCACCTAAAGAGGATAGGCAAAGACGCTTAAATCCGAACATTAAAAAAGTAGTCAAAAATGAGATTACTAAACTTTTAGACAATGGAATCATTTATCCGATCTCGGATAGTGAATGGGTTAGTCCAATCCATTGTGTACCTAAAAAGGGAGGCATAACTGTTGTAAGGAATGACGAAGGTGAATTAATACCTACGCGAACCACCACCGGTTGGAGGGTTTGTATAGACTATAGGAACCTAAACAAAGCAACTAGGAAATATCATTTTCCTCTACCTTTCATTGATCAAGTGATCGAAAGGATAGCCGGTCATGCATTTTATTGTTTCCTAGACGGTTATTCCGGATTCTTTCAAATTTACATTTACCCGGATGACCAAGACAAAACAACCTTCACGTGTCCTTATGGAACATTTGCATATAGGAGAATGCCCTTTGGTCTATGTAATGCACCAGCAACGTTTCAACGATGTATGACAGCAATATTTAATGATTTCATTGAAGATATAATGGAAGTTTTCATGGATGATTTTTCATTTATGGAGATTCTTTCGATGCATGTTTATAGAACTTAGATAAAGTATTGTCTAGATGTGAAGAAACGAATTTAGTATTAAATTGGGAAAAATGTCACTTCATGGTAGACGAAGGAATTGTTTTAGGTCATAAGATATCTGAAAAAGGTTTAGAAGTGGATAGAGCAAAGACTTCAGTTATAGAAAAATTACCCCCACCAACTACTGTTAAGGGAGTAAGATCATTTTTAGGTCATGCAGGTTTTTACAGAAGGTTTATAAAGAACTTTTCTGTAATCTCCAAACCACTTACTAATTTGCTTATGAAAGCTTCGACTTTTTGATTTTAATGAGGATTGTTTACAAGCTTTCAATACATTGAAAACAACTTTAGTCAGTACACCTATAATATCGAAACCCGATTGGAATTTACCTTTCAAAATTATGTGCGATGCAAGTGATGTAGCTGTAGGATGTGTATTAGGTCAAAGGAAGGACAAGAAACTTCATGTTATATTATGCGAGTCACACATTATCTGGTGCACAGTTAAATTACACCACAACTGAAAAAGAAATACTAGCGGTAGTTTTTGCATGTGATAAGTTTAGATCATACCTGTTAGGATCTAAAGTCATCATTTATACAGATCATGCAACTTTAAGATATTTATTTGCTAAGAAAGATGCAAAACCGCGTCTTATTAGATGTGTCTTATTATTGCAAGAATTTGACATAGAGATTAAAGATAAAAAGGCAGTTAAAAACCTTATCGCCGATCATCTATCAAGACTTGAAGATGAAAACGGTCCCATCGGTGAAACATTAGGCATTCGAGATGATTTCCCCGATGAATATCTCATGCAAGTACAAAGTGTCATAGCACCATGGTATGCGGATATAGCCAATTACTTAGCTGCACATGTTGTGCCAGATGGATTAAATTCTCAGCAAAAGAAGAAATTCTTTTCGGAAGTTAAGAAATATTTTTGGGAAGATCCATTTTTGTTCAAAACATGCGGCGATGGAATGCTTAGGAGATGTGTTAGTGAGTTTGAATATGACTCTATAATGTTGGAATGTCATGCAAGCGCTTATGGAGGTCATAACAGCGTAAGCAAAACAGTAGCTAGAATATTAGAATGCGGATTCTTTTGGCCTACCCTGTTTAAAGACGCCCGTTCATTTATTATCCGTTGTTATAAGTGTCAAAGAACCGGGAATTTAGGAAGGAAAGATGAGATGCCTCTCACAAATATGTTGGAAGTTGAAAACTTCGACATGTGGGGAACCGATTTCATGGGTCCTTTTCCTACTTCTTTTGGCAAAAATTATATATTAGTAGCCGTAGATTATGTTTCAAAGTGGGTTGAAGCAATTGCAACCCCGACAAATGATTCTAAGATAGTTGTTAAGTTTTTAAATGCAATATTCTATCGATTTGGAGCCCCTAGAGTTATGGTAAGCAATGGAGGTACTCATTTCATAAATAGAAGCTTTGAGTCACTTATGAGAAAATACGGAGTACACCACCGTGTATCTACGCCATACCATCCTCAAACGAATGGTCAAGCAGAAATATCAAATATAGAACTCAAATGGATACTTGAGAAAACAGTTTCGTCTTCTAGAAGAGACTGGGCACATAAACTTAACGATGCGTTATGGGCATACCGTACTGCATTTAAAACACCTATAGAAATGACACCTTATAGATTAGTCTATGGTAAAGCTTGTCATTTGCCAGTAGAGTTAGAACATAAAGCATATTGGGCTATAAAAACCCTTAATTATGATTTGCAAAGCGCAGGAAAGAAGCGTTTGTTCGACTTAAACGAGTTGGATGAATTACGCTATTTGTCCTACGAAAATGCAAGAGTTTATAAGGAGAAAGTTAAAAAATGGCATGATGCCAGAATCAAAATTAAAAGCTTTAATGTTGGGGATAAAGTTTTACTTTTTAATTCCAGATTAAAATTATTTCCAGGTAAGCTCAAGTCTAGATGGAATGGACCATTTGTGGTTGTTAAAACATTTGATTATGGAGCTTTAAAGCTAGAACATTCTAATGGCGATCGATTTAAGGTTAATGGTAATCGATGCAAAATTTATTACGAAGGAGCTCCAATTCAAGCAATTGAATTCGTGGACGAATTCTATGAAAATTAATTTATTTAGTTTTCCTATTTTTAATTTTTAGTTTTTCTTTTTATATGTTCATAATTTTTATTTTTCTTTCTTTTTAATTTTTAGGTTAATTAATTTTTGTTTTTATTTTTATTTATTTTTATTTTTGAATTTGTGTACAAATAAGGTTTGTAAAATTAAAATTCTAATCTAGTCATGTTTTGAAAATTTTCATTAAGTGTTAAGTGTTTTTGAGAAAACTATATATCCAGAAATCTCAGTTGAGATTTTCCATGTTTCAGGATTTGAGAATTCTCAGTTGAGATTCCGGAAATCTCAGTTGAGATTTTTAGTATTTTAAACATTTTGATGTAACTGTAAGAGATTACAGACATCACATTTCAAAAATCCAGTCAGTTAAATCCAAGACTTTGACATCTTTTATTTTTAACAGACACAACCTTTCACTTATGTAACCTATATATTCCTGTAGGTTCAGAATTCTTTCATTTCATTTCATCTCTTTCAGATTTCTGAATTTCTTTCTTCAATTCTAAAATCCTACAGACACCATCTTATCTCACAAACATGACCAAATCTCTGAAAAATGTTAGGAAGAACACTTCTGCTCAAAGCAAGAGAGTTGATATCTCTTCTCCTATGGAGCATGGCTTCCAATCTACAATCATGACGAAGGGAAACGTTATTTGCAGTTTAGATATGCACAATTCTATGGCATGTTGTATCTGGATGAGTTCCTGAATGAAGAACTCGGGATAAGCGATGGCATGAATCGTTATCTGACAAATTTGGGATGGACCAAGTTTGCTTCCATGAAGTTTCCTATAATTGGGAATTGGGTTCTAGAGTTTCTATCTACCGTTCGGTTCGTCAATAAAAGGCGTGTTCGTCTCAGTTTTCGTTGTGAAGGGAAGATATTCACTTTTGGATATCCTGAACTTCATAATTGGTTTGGTTTTCCACCACGGGACACCACTCCACATCATCCTGGCAGAGATATGACTTCTACAGATATCTGGAGAATGTTGATGGGATTTTGGAGATTCAATCCACATCTTGCCTACAACAAATCAATAAATTCTAACTCCATGCTGTTTCTCCATAAATGTCTTTATCATAGTCTATTTGGTCGAGTCCGAAGCAGTGTCGTCCAGGATACCGATTTGTATGTGCTAGGTGATATTTTCCAAGGTAACACAGTTAATTCCTCAAAGATTTTGATTTAGGGATTAGTTGCCGCTTCCCGTTCGAAGAATCAGACAATAGGGTTTGGGAATATTATATGTGGAATAATCCTAGGAACCAAAGGATCAGTTTCTGTTCCTTGGACTGATAAGGAACCATTTCCCATAATGAATTGTGAGTTTTTGGAAAATGAGGGACTTGTAAAGAGAGAGTTTCGTTTTGGTCCAAAATTTCTTTCTCCTACAGAAAGGGAAATCTTCATTCAAGCGAAGATTGATAGGGCCACTATTCGTCGTATTCCAATTCATAGGGATACTATTTGAGTTTATGTTGTTTGTTTGTAAATAGTGTATATATGTTTGTTGTTTTTATGCATAAATGTTTTTATGTATATATGTAATAAGGTATTTTATTGTATTTCTTTTCATTATGATTAATAAAGTGCATTAATTCTTTAATTCATTTCTTTTATTTAAGGAACAACCTTTGGTTTTCCTTTAATTTAATGTTTCAGTTTTGTTTCTCTCAGTTTCAGGAATTAAAATTAGCATTAATGTCACTTAATTACAAGAGTTGTTGAATTAGTCATGTTAAAATTGTCAAAAACAGTCCAATTTTTACCCAGAAATTCCAGATTCTCAGTTGAGATTCTGAAATCTCGGTTGAGACAGCAAACGAGCAATTTTCAGGAAAAATCTGCCCCTTGGCAAGCTTGCTATCGCGACTGAGATTTTCGCGACACGCGACTGGTTTGACGGGAATGGGGCTGATTTTTGCCTTTATTCCTTTTCCTACTCTAATTCAATACCTATTACTCTATCCTAATCAATACCTACTACTTACACCTATTTATATCACCTCTATTTTCACCAATCACTCATTTTTTACTCTTCCCAACACAAAGATTCACTCACCTTCCCCATAAATCTTTACCCTATTCATCTTCTTCTTCCCTAAATCACCACCATTATCTTTTACTCTTCCTTTCATTCTTTCAAATTTCTTCATCTCTTTCACCAAATTTCACAAACAAAAATGCCTAGACAAAAGACAATTTCTAACAAAACCAAAGCCTCCGAGGTCACTAGATTACGCGTTCAATATGGAGCACCGTTTGATATTGCGACGGAGGCCGAAGGATGAAAATTTCACCGTTTTTCTAATAGCCAAGTTGAGTTCATCGACATGCCTTTCCTTGACACCGAAACGGTAAACATATTTTCTTTTACCGACCGTATTGATGAATATCTATTCGTTCTTGGTTGGACAAGATTTGCTAGTATGCGTTTTCCTAGTAATAAATCGCATATTTTGGAATTTTTGGTCACTCTAACTTATGATAAGAAGAAAGGTATTATCTCTTTTCGAAATAATGGGATTCGTTTTGAAGTCGGGTATGCGGCAATGAACCGATGGTTTGGTTTTCCTACTCGGAATTTTTATTCCAAACCAAAGACTTTTAATGCACACACGGTTTGGCACACTTTAACCGGCTTAGATGTTTTTCATCCGAAGAACACTTCTAGTAAGTTACTTAAGGATAATTGTATCTTTTTCTTTCACAAGTTTTTATCCTTTTCTTTATTTGGTCGGGTTGAAAGTTCAAAGGTGCAAGTCCGTGATTTGTTTGTGTTGGATAGTATTTTTAAGAATTTGACCGTTGATAGTATTGAGATGATATTTACTAATTTAATTCGAGCTTCCAAGTCCCGCAATAAGCAAGTGCCAATGGGTAATTTAATTACCGACATTGTTTTGGGTGCTCGGGGTGAATTAGCGGAATATCAAAATATGCCTCATGTTGGTTTACCTTCCTTGGATATCACGGCACTTCAAAGAGCCAATTATTGAAGAAATTGGGACCACCCGCATTTCTCTCCTATGAAGATCGTACAAGACGTGTTTTTGCTACTTTGGGTGGTGAAGCTTCAAGTTCTCAAGGTTTAGGTGCCCAAGATGATGATGAAGAAGATGATGAGGGATTTGATGATGAAGAGGAGGAGGAGGACAATTTTGATGTTAATACCAACGAGCAAGCAAATGTGGAATCGAATGTTGAAGAACAAGTTGGATGGCAACGTGTTTTGACACAAATGAACGAGCATAACTGTCACATGCATTTGCGGTTAGATGAAGTGGTTGCCAATAATACCGAAATGAGTTCGAGGATCACCACGGTTGATGCCAATATCACTACATTGAGACGTGAGCACAAATCTACTCGTCGCCGGTTGCTATCTTTCTTCCGATGCCAAGGAGTTGAGACTACGCCTTCTCCACCGAGTTCACCTTGATAGGTTTTATCCTTTCTATCTTTTACCTCATTTTCGTTATTATGTTTTATTCGGTTTGGTACAATATTTTTAATTATGTTTGGTACAATTATTTTTATTATTCTGTTTGAATGTTATCGTACTATATTTTTCAAATTCTAATTCGTATGGTTTATTTCGTACTATTTTTCGTGTTTTATCGCTTTTTTGCACCTATGAGGACATAGTCCAAATTAAGTGTGGGAGGAGATATTTCATATTCGTTTTAACTTTAAGTACGAATGAATGCAAAGAATGAGATTGAATGCTATTTATTTAAAGTATAAATGCGTATTGTTATTCAATTTTAAGTAAAGTATATAATGCAACATTTTCAAACAAAAATAATAGCAATTTTCCATAAACGTAAAATTTTTGTTAACTATATATTTCATATGTTTCAAACAATTTAACTTTAAAAAATAATGTTAAGCATATTTTAAGGTTATCATTATCGTTAGAAATAATATTTCTATACGGGCAATATTTTTACAAATATTTTTACAAATCTCCGAAACGCTTTTTATCAAAACGTCTCGAGTAAATGTATATAAGTAAAATTTCTTTAGTTTCAATATCATGAATTCATGATAAATATAAATCTTATTTTCAATTTTCAATTAGGTTTATAGGCATAAATCAAACTAACAATTTTAGCTTTTTAGCTCGGTATGATTTTCGTCTTACATTAAAAACCAATTGAAGTTTTTAAGGAAACTTTAGCCATAATACATGTTGAATTTAAAGTCAATATAGGATGAATGTGCTATTTTTCTTTTCCTAATTTTTCATTTTTCATTTTTTATAACTCGTGTTAATTCAATCAAGTAGTCGTATTCTTAACTTTTGGCCACGATTGAGACCACCCTTATCACAATCGAGGTATGAAAGGGAAGAACATTAAGTGCCGTTTATTTTTGGCCACGATTGCGACCACCCTTATCACCGTCGAGGTATCAAAGGAACGTTAAAATTTTAAAGAAAAATTAAACGTGTTTAAAGTTTTAAGTAACGATTGCGTCCACCCATGACATGGTTGGTACCTCTTAAACGAACACAAAAGCAAATTAATTTATATAAAGTCACAGACGAGACCACCCTTATCACGGGTGTGACTAAGTAAATATATTAAACCTAAGTCCTTAATAAATCTATATTTGTAATAGTTTAGGTTTGGGAAAGGAAATTTTGTGCTTTAAAATGCCTTGAGACGAAAGATTCAAAAACATGCGTGCTTACACCGTCCCGAATACTTCAATATAAAAATTGAGATACAAGACGAATGATATATCTCTTTTACAATAGCTAGTTTGATACTTTGCGTATAAATTTACCATAGAAGTTTTTCTTTCGGTTTAACTAATTTTAAGAGGAATATATGGATATATGTTCTATTTATAAAGAGATTGAGTAAAGAATAAATTCAGTGAAATTTTGCTCGGGACTAGCAAAAGCTTAAGTGTGGGAGTTTGTTAAGCCCAAAATATACCTAAAATATCATATATAAATACATTAAATTTACATTGAAATCATGCTAATTATATTCATTTAGAGTACTTTTACGTCTTTATTTACTTCTTTGATGCAAGGTACTTAATTATTTGGTTAAATCCAAATAGGAGCTAAAACGGAGCTAAAACGGAGGAAAAACCTAAATTACGTGCCAAGAATACATATCAATCAGGAGACCGACTCAAGGAAGACAAGAAGTAGTCGAGAGACGGGGAAGAAAGCCCCTATCGCGACTGAGATTTTCAGAATCTCAGTCGCGACATACGAACACCAGTCACCGAAAATTCGAAGTTTTCAGTTCATCCCTTCACCCCCTGTCGCGACTGAGATTCTCGGAATCTCATATGAGACAGCAAAGAATTCTGCACAGATTTCACATGTTTAATTCCAAAAAATGCGTCTGTTCGTTTGGATAAAATCGACCCTTCACCAGCGGACATGACCCTTCATTTACAACCCTTCACCAACTATAAATAAGTGATCCATTTCAAGAAATCAGAGTTGGCTAAGTTAGAAAAGTTAGAGAAATCAGAGAGTTATTATGTTGAGTTTCTGATTCAGAAGGAGTCAGAAAGTTAGATTTCATTTATGTATAAACAAACTTGATGTACACAAGTTGTTATTAGGGAAAAGTACAAAAATAAACCTTGTGGTTACACCCATTTTTGATTGCAGCCATGTGGTTTAAAAGTTTGCAAAATGGTACTTTGAGGTTCATTCCGTTAGCAAACACATACCAAATTGACTAACGGTGTTAAAAGTCAAAGGGAAAAGAGTTAATTTGGTCCTTATATTTATTTATTTTATAAATTAAACCCCCCTTACTATCTAATTATCACAAAAAAAATCCAAAATAAAAAATAAAAATCAATTACACCATCTTCTCCATTTTTTTTTAATTTTTTATTTTTTTACTTCTTTCTCTCTCCTCTCTCTCTCCTCTATGATAATTTCTCTACAAAATCATTGGTAGTGTTTAAGAACTTGACTTTCTCTTCCTTCCTCATCTCCTTGAAATTCCTCCAGGGGTACTTTACCCAGAATCCATTTTGAAAGCATCTGGATCGAAATTAAAGTCAGACTAGAATTTAACGGAAGAAAAAAAATGATTCAAAAATCGAGATCGGAATCATCGGACTTACTTTCTTGGCATTACAATCTTGATTATCAGTCAAGGTTTCTTATCGACGGCGGAATCATCGGAGACGGAAGAGGAGTCAAGCTCCGGTGAAGAGCGTACGGACCTCCAAGCGAAATATCCAGCTAAAACAGCCGAGAAAAATACCAAGATGAATTTGAGAGGACACATTCTTCTTTTTCTTCTGAACTGAAATCAAATCAAAAGCGGTATTTTTTCTTATCGACGGCGGAATCATCGGAGACGGAAGAGGAGTCGAGCTCCGGCGAGCGTAAAAAACTGAAAATATGAGAACTTTAAACACAAAACAAGCTAAAAGAACTGAAAATATACCAGGCTTAGTCCCCTGAAAGATATGGCAGTTAAGTAAAAGTAGAAACTAGAAGATTAAATAATAGAAAGAAGATGCAAAGAACAGGGATAACGGCGAGCATAAAAATCTTAGGACGAGAATTGCAAATGGAGGGAACGGAGAGGGAGAGCTGCTACAAACGAAGGGAACCGAGGGGCAGGTGAGTGGAAGAGATGAAGAAAGGTAGAGAAGCATCCGGGGAACAGACTGGAGCCGAAAGGGAGGTCATCGGATTTTTGAACGTCGATGAGAGGGAGAGCTGAGAGAAAGAGAGAGTGGAGGGATTTGAATTTTGAGAGGGAAAGTGTAATTGATTTTTATTTTTTATTTTGGGGTTTTTTTTTATGATAATTAAATAGTAAGGGGGTTTAATTTATAAAATAAATAAATATAAGGACCAAATTAACTCTTTTCCCTTTGACTTTTAACACCGTTAGTCAATTTGGTATGTGTTTGCTAACGGAATGAACCTCAAGGTACCATTTTGAAAACTTTTAAACCACAGGGCTGCAATCGAAAATGGGTGTAACCACAAGGTTTATTTTTGTACTTTTCCCTTGTTATTAGATTAGTTATAAACAAAGTAGTATTAGTTTAGTTTCAAAGGTTGATCAGAGACAAGTTTTCATTCTGGTAGTGGACTGACCGGTCTCTATTCCGAAGATTCAGCGAGAAGAACTAACGGCTGAAGCGCAAAGAGGTCTGACAAACCTACGGAGTTTGAGGGAAAGATTGAACAACCCGGATCTCAAATTTTTCATCAAAATGCTATCCATGTTTCTTCCTCACTGTTAACTTGTGAAGATTCACAATTCACTAATAATATATTTATTTTATACAATACATTCTTCCTGTTGTTATTTTGATATTGTTCTGACAAAATGATTTTCAAAATGATAAATTGGTGTTTTTATTAAAACGTTTTATACAATCATATTTATAAAGAAACTTTGTTGAACACTTGAAAGAATTAGTTTTTACGGAAGATATGATCGTGATCGCGACTTATCGGATATAAAATACTAATTTGATTAAGGTAGGAATCTGCTCCGACCCAGAGAGATTTCTACAGTTCAAAGCCATTTAATTGCATAAATTCTTGTATTATTACATATTCATAATCTTACCAAAGTTATAGTTGCTTTCTTTGCTTAATGAAAATAAGTTTTATACCTTCGATTTATTCCAAATACGAAAGCGTCTGTCTTATAATCAAAATCTCAAGACAGAATTGTTCTCTAAGTTCAATATAATATTCTTATCCAATCCTAATTTATCCGAACCAATATAATCAATTAAACGATTTTCTTTAGTTAAACCTAAAGACGTGAATAAAACTGAATTAAATAAGTTTTTAGTTAAAAAGCGTTCCCTGTTGGTTCGATATCTTTTATTACTACAAGCGTATACTGTGCACTTGCAAAAATTGCTCAACAGTCACTCAGGGCATTTATCATTTCATTTCTGAGCAGGGGTAGTGAGATTACCTCAGTTGAGTGTGCCTCATCGTCAGATGCAATGGAGGGGTCAGCATGCTCAAAAACACAAGGCTCAACAAGCTCATCTGCCATGAAGCAGATCTTTGCTGACTCAGTGGCATCAGCTCCTGATGATGATGACTCATCACTATCACTCCAGGTTGCCACCATTGCCTTCTTGCTGTTCTTCCTTTCCTTCCTCAAGGTAGGACAGCTTGATTTGATATGGCCAGTTTGATGACATTCAAAGCATGTGATGGGCTTTGAGCTGTCCTTCTTGTACTTGTTGTCGCTAGACTCAGCTTTGCACTTGTCAAACTTCTTGTAAGGCTTCTTGGAATATTTATCATTCTTTCTGAACAGCCTTTTCATTTTTCTAGTGAACATGGCCATCTCTTCATCGTCTGTTGAGCTCCCATCAGTGGAGTCAACTTTCATGACAAGAGACTTTTGCTTCTTGTCCTCAGACTTCTCTTTCACCTCAAAATTCTTCATTGAGATCTCATGGGTTAGCAGAGATCCAATGAGTTCATCATACTTGTAGGTGGTCAAGTCTTGAGCTTCCACAACAGCATTTTTCTTGGCTTGCCAGCTTTTGGGAATGCTCCTCGGTATCTTCTTGACTTGCTCTTCCTCAGTAAAGATCTTGCCAAGTCTTTTGAGCTCGTTGATTATGTTTGTGAATCTTGAGTTCATTTCAGAGATTCCTTCATTATCATTCATTTCAAACAGCTCGTACAACCTCATGTGCTGGTTCACCTTGGACTCCTTAACTTTGTTGGTTCCTTCATAGGTGACCTCCAATTTCTTCCAGATTTCCTGCGCTGACTCACAACCTGAAATCTTGTTGCACTCTGCAGCATCTAACACACAGTGAAGCATGTTTATAGCCAAAGCATGATTTTGTAGCTTCTTGAGGTCATCTTTTGTCCACTTAGCCTCAGCTTTGACAACCATTTGGCCGTCAACAGTTTCAACAGGAGCAAATGGGCATTGGACTATAGAAAGCCATGCACTCATATTTGTTGCCTGAATGAAATTTTTCATTCTGTTCTTCCAAAAGGTGTAGTTAGACCCGAAGAACAGAGGAGGCCGAGTAATGGACAGTCCCTTAGGAAGAATCTGAGTTGTCTGATTTCTTGGGAGGAAACAAGTGCTGTTCTCAGCCATTATGGGGATCAGCTCAAGATAGTTATATCTTGCTCAGTGAGCTTTTAAGCTCTGATACCACTTGTTGGTCCCGTATAACGTGATAAGGTTAGTTCCAAAGGGGGGGGATAGGAACTATTTAAAAAATTTTCCGTTAAGGCTGACTTCTTTTCTTTTAGAAAAGGTTTACACAGCGGCACTAAGTAGTTTTAAGACACAAGCTTAGTCAACTGGTGACTAAGTCTGCTTCTTTCCTTGAGTCAGGAGATAGCACTTAAGTCTATTCCTGAACTCAGCTTTCACTACAAAAAAAACCACTTTCAAGTACGAAAAAAGTCGTCCCGAAAAATATAAAAAATCGTCCCTGATACTTTCAGTGACAATTTTTTCGTCCCTATTTTTTGTCCTTGTTTCCTCCGTACCCGATTCCATAGGGGACGAAAAAAGTGATATTGTCCCTATTTAGAGGCACGACTGTCGTCCCCGCACTTAAGGACGACTATCGTCTCTATTGAGAGAGACGACTATCGCCTCCATTCCCAAGGACGACACGTCGTCCCCATTTCTAAGGACGACTATCGTCTCCGATCCTAGAGACGACATTTCATCCCTTTTCCTAAGGACGACCGTCGTCCCTATTCATAGGAACGACATTTCATCCCCGTTCCTAAGGACGACTTTCCTCCCTATTTTGTATGGTGACAAATTTTTGTCCCTACAATAAAAGATGACAATCATCCCCAAAAAATCTAATATGGTAATTATCAATTAATTAATTAGTAATTACCATATTATTTTTGGGGATGATTGTGGTCTTTAATGCTATATAATTATTTTTAATTACCATACGATTGATCATTAATGCTATATAATTATTTTTTGGGGTTGCAGACTAAATTTAAGGTAGCAAACAAGTTATAACTATATACATCATGTCATTCAAACAAAATTACAATTACAAGTACTATAAGTCTGATTTTGGCACCAATATTGTCAAAATTATAACTAAAATTAACAAAATCCGAAAACATAGCCAAAAATAGTTCAGCAACATTGATATCCACCTAAATTTACTTGTTGTCTATGAGTAAGCTTCCACTGAACTCCTTGAACAACAGCATCAGCATCGTCAAAAAAAGTTGATGAGCTAGTGGTATCAAAGTAATTGAGCTGCACCTGTTACAGCAAAAACAGTTTCAGCATTTCAGCCTACAAAATCTCATCAAAAATAGGCTTAATATATAAGGAACCCGAGCCTGCAGTACTTGGCCGAATAATCCGATTCTGAATTTTGGAAATATCTCATTAGCCCATTGAAATTGCTTAAAGTAACATGATTAACCTCCAAAGACCTTAGCAGAGCAAAGTGGAGATGTGAACAAGTTGAAAAAAGACATCACTTTAAGCAAGTTTAGGAGGCTAATGAGACATCTCCAAACATCGTAAGGCAAATCGGATTATTGGCCAAGTACAGGGGCCCTAAATATATGAGCAATGACAAGGTAAGAAATAGGATTTACTCCAAGGCCACTGGATTGTGGGCAATTGCTGCTAGAACTGCAGGTAACCCACAAGGCATCACTTCCTGTATCAATTTGCACATTGAATACTCTTAAGAAAGGTTCAGTTTCTTGCCCTTCTAGCTTTTAACAGTAACACAAATCAAAAGATGTAGTACTACTTACCAATAGAAGATCAACACCATCAGGTCCTAGAGCTGGAATAACGCGTGCCAGGTTTTGAGGCTCCCATTGTGGATAGACATGCCGATCACTCAGTGAACTAACCCCTGCCACTGCTTTTCAGTTTGAGTTCCCAACAATCTTCAAATGCCAAACAAAGTAGGATACCATAAAAATGGGGGATGAGGACTAAAATAACAAACAGTGAAGGAACAAATATTTGGGAACTGAATAAACCTTTATGGCTATAATATTGGGCTACATTACCAGTTTTTGAGATTCTGGAAAACTAAAATAATTCTCAAGTTGTCAAGTTAGCAGGCAGGATAGTTTAGTCCAAATCAAAGTTTATATTTGACAAATTAATCCAAATTTAACAACTTTTTACATACCGAAACTGATCATGCCTCCAACTTCAAGGGTCATTTTCAACCTTAATTCCTCTTACCTTAAGCAATGAACATTATGGTTGGTATTCTCAAAGTAACATGATGGTCCAATTTTGTGGAAATTGATTCATGTATACTCATAGGACTATTCTACTAGATCATAGAAATTGGAAATTTGAAATGCAAGTCTTATGAACCGGGAAAAAGAAAACAAACAAAAGAAAAGGGAAGAAAGCAGTCTCAAGGATTGAATCAACACCTAAAAATATGAAGCCACTGCTGGAACTCGGAATCGTCAGGAACCAGAGGTTGCCTTCTCACCATTTCAACTGACAAGACAAGGGTTGTCAAAAATTAGCAGTAACAAGAAACAAAAGATAAAAGAAAAATAAAACATGAAAGATTAAAAGTAAATTGATCAAAACGGAGAACATCATTATGAGGAATACTGTTATGCTTCATAACTGTCAAAAATGTCATACATCCAATGCTATATAACCCAAAATAATGACATTGAAATGGAGTACCTGACACACAGGTTGGCCGACTCGCTCCGAAAATTTGCCAGTACCAGTCCTTGGAGCACCTAATACCTAAGAAATATTTATAGACACAAACTTGATCAATTCGAAAAAGAGTGATAGATCTTATCACATGCTCAAAGCAAACTTGTTGTAACTCAACACGCTGAGTTCAAAATAAACCCACATCAAAACACAGTCACAACTTGCACCACACAGTCATTCAATTTCAATTGGAAAACCACAAGATCAAAAAGAACAAAGGGCGCTCATTGATCAATTTGAAGCAAAGAATCAAACAGTTACAATACAAACTTAATTGACTTCAAGCACACTACTAAAGACTTTATCTCCTTTAGTAGTAACTAGTCCATCTCCAAACATCCTTTTAACATAAGATTCAAATTCCGGTTTAGGGTATAATTCTTGGTCGTACAGAATCTGTTTAGCCAGATGAGTACCAGTAACTATCAGTTGAGGTTTTGGACCTAGCCACTGCACAAAGTTCTTTCTTGCATCCAATGAATCCCAATTAAGACCAAAGATTATAACTTAATTGCCTTAATTAATAGCAAAAATAAGTTACCATATTGCTTGGTCCATAAGTAAAAATGAGGCTGAACTTTATAAAGTACTTGATGATCTGATAATTCCATGGAAGTGGCCATAACTTCTTTTCCAATTTTAACAATATCCTTGGAGTTACCATGGAAGAAATTGTAAGAAGGTCCTTTTGTGCCACATGCTCTTAGTGCTCTCTGTAATCATAATAATTAGAATTCTTGTGTTCGAAATGGCAAATTCTAAAATTGTAAAATATAACAAATGTTAGTTCTACTATATAAACTATAGTCAATCTCATTAAGAAATTCTAGAGGATACAGGAGATGAGAAGTACATCACAAAAATAAGTAAATGCATATGCAAATGAAAAGTTGTTAAAAGTTAGTTTATGCATACAAAATCATGTCAGTAGTTATGCTGATGATTGTGGGGTTACTCAACATGCTAATTAGCTAAAGGAAATAAAATTCAATATGATAAGCTGATGTAAAAAAGGCATAGAAGCAGCTGTATACTTGCAAGAACGCGATTCAGGATGTTAATTTTGCATTGCTTTTTACCTGTCATTATGCTTCTCAACCCACACTTCTTTCCATGGAAGAACTTGATTTTCAGAGTAGACAAGGTCATGTGGAAGGTTATCAAGAACCTGAAAAAATAAATATACGAATATGAATTCATGGGTAGCAGCGATAGCATTCACATTTGCTATCAGCATGTATAAAAGAAGCACAGAAGCTGATTTCAAAAGTGGTAGAAAGTGACTAGTTGAAATGTATCATAGTGGTTATAATTAAGTATTAATATAATTATTTAGCTCTCCTTTTCATTATTTTACTCTAACCATTATATATCGAGTGTTCGGTTAAGATTCACAAACAACTCCTTATAGCTATTCTTGAAGGTAAATCATCTAACATTTACCGGGTACAAGACACACTAAATAGCAACAGTTGAACTGGGCAACCCTGTTGCTAGATGAATTGCCTGAATTACATGATTTCTGAAATCAACTTTTTCCCTTTCCTTTCTGGGCCTCTATTCAACATACAGAACACTAATAAGGTAAGCAGTCCAGCTTCCCAATAAACCATAAAGCAGGTGGAAAAGAATTCCAAACAACATTCCAAGTTGTGAGATTAGGTAAGGCAAAAATTAAGTTAACCAAACTTAGTTTCTGTTCCTAAAATTTAATAATTGAATTCAAATGGGTTTAAGATATTAAGTAAAAATCATGAACAATTAAAAGCATTAACAAAAAAGAGTATTTTTTCCTGGTTCAACTAAACCGAAATTGAAAATTAAAATTAAAATTAGAATCTTAAAAGAACTGAGAATATATTGGGATTAGATATATACGAGTAATACTTCAAATGTAAATCAAGAAAAATCAATTAAACCAGTTTTTTCAGAAAATAAAAATTAGGGAAAGGTTCGAGAATTTACATACCTCCTGAAATAGCATTTGGAGCAATAGAGCAAGAAACGGTTAAGAGCAGAGCCAAGAACACGAAGGCGACCTTCATGAGCATATGATTTCAAGGCAGTATTGAAATTTCGACCTTTCCCCAATTCTTATTTTTCAAAAAATTCAAGCAAAACCACTATTGAAATCTTCCGTGAGAGTTGGGTCTGTTCTGCCTCCTTCCTTGGCTCGTCGATTTCAGTTTGTTCTTCTTTGCCTCGCCGATGTCACCGTCACTCTTCCGCCAATCCACGATTTAACAGAAAACAAACCCTAAAACAGATGAAGAAAGAGAAAAACATAGAGGGGGTGGCGGAAGGAGGGAATTTTTCTCTAATTAGTAAAAGAAACCGTGGTATTATAATAATAAAAAACCTCTAAAATCCGTCCCCATAAATTAATAAATTTAAACATAAAAATATATCTAACTTAATTTGTCCTCCATTCTAAAATAAAAAACAAATGGAGACTATAAATATGATTGTCCCCTGTATTAATTTTCAAACTATAATTAAGAACAAAAATTATAATTTGTCCCTAACTTTTTGTATCCATAGCTCATCTTTTTTGTAGTGTTTTTAGTGCACTCAACTTAGTGTCTGTTCGTTACTTAGTCAGTTTTATAGCAAGCAATATATAAAGGAGTTTAAAGGTTAGAAATATGTTACTCAGCAGCCATATCCTGGTTCGGCCTCTCCGCCTATGTCCAGTCCCCGGAACTCGTTCCGAGCTTTTTGAATCCTCTACTAAGCTCTTTAAAGGTAGAGCACGAAACCCTTTACAACAGAAGCTGAGTATACAAGAGTACCTTCCTCTATTCCTCTACTCACTCCTATAACTACCGCTGAGTACGATAAACCGAGTACTCAGCTTCTCCTTTCTATTCTTCTAGAAATGATAAGTGTTTGTCCTAAACAACAATTGCTAAGACACTTTAGATGAATGAAATCACTCTAGACTTTTACACAATGATTGGAATTGGTGTAAGATTTGCTTTGCTTTTCTCACAGAACTTCAAGTATGAATTTGACCAGCGTTTCGACTTGATTGAAGATCTGCATCGAATGAAGCATTTGAAAGGACTATTTATAGTGACACTTCAAGCACCGGTGATTTTGAATTTCGAAATAACCATTGGAGGCTAATGGCTTCCTGTCGCTTTCACTCTAGACGTGCTCAGTGTCGTTGGCCAATGAGATTCTTGTATCTTCTGTCTTCGGCAGTGCTCAGCAGCTTTTCGTTAGAAGAACAGAATCTTTCGACATTAATAGTAAAGTCTTCCAAACAGCTTACTGCGTCTTCTGAGCTTTACCCAAAGTGGAAATGCTTTGTCTCAAAGTTAGTTCTGTTCTTCCGCTGACTTGTACTTCTTGTCGTTCAACTCAGTAGCTTCATCTTGAAGCAATTGATAGAAGGCTTCTCGATCCTTCTTCATGCTGAGCTAGTGCTTTGCTTAGAACGACTACATTTTGTCTTCCTGGGCCGTGAGGTCTTGATCTGTTGACTTGGGCTTGACTTCCTCTTATGGGCCTTTAGGCTTTTTATCTTAATGTCTTTAAATTAATTTAACTCAACATTGAACAAACACATTAGTGTGAATAAATCAAAGCATTTAAATTTAATGTGTTAGAATATTTTTATCATTTACATAAATAATTTTGTCAAATCAAAATCATGTGGAAAGGTGTTTCAACACGGGTTTTATCCTTAAGATCAACAGCAACACCTCTTCCATAATTATCAACTTAATACAATTGATCACCTGCTCGAGTGCATAAACAGTTTCTACTCTCCACTTTTATCTTCTCAGGCATTGTCTGGAAATTTGGGCACACATTGCCATTGCAGTTCTTCATACCTATGAACTTGGTATACTGTCTCGCCATGAAGGCTTTCCTAATCCATTCCAGCATACTAAGTATAGGCAACTCTCTACTCGGCAATATCATCTTGTTAAATAACTCACATATGTTGTTTTGAACTGCATCACACTTGGTTCTAGGGTTGAAGTGACTCCTTGCCCATGTGTGAGGATCATGGTCCATCACCCATTGATGAGCCGCAGGGTCAAAAGCTTTGAGTTTGTCCATATGATGCTCCCATAACTTCGTAGTACCCACTGCTGCAGCCTTCCATAAATGCTCTTTGTATTCAACCCCTTTGAACCCCATTTTCATATTCTCGTACATGTGCTTGACACAGAAACGATGTTCCACATCTGGCATTAGCTCCTTCATAGCTTGCACCAGCCCCTATAAAATAAGAACAAACCATCAATATGTAATTATGAATTAACACTAACAAATAAGTACTAAGCATGACTAACCTTTTGTTGATCCGACATGAATACCCATCCCATTTCTCTAACCGTGCCAAAATCATCTTGCAGCACTTGTAGAAACCATGCCTAGGATTCTTTGCACTCTGAATCAACAACATCAATAGTAATTGGAAAAAGGTTCTCATTGCCATCCCTTCCAATTGCAGTCAACAACTGTCCCCTCATCATTCCTTTCAAATGACAACCATCAAGGCATATAATTGGTTGTAAGCTAGAGAAGAAACCTTGTTTTTGGGCTGCCATTCTAAAATACATGTGTTGAAACAAAACAATCTCCCTAGGAACTCCTAACCTATGGTCTAGCTTCAACTCGGTTTTGATTTTGACAACAGTTCCTAGATTAGTGACTTTGAGAGTCTCTGCATAATCATATAGCCTCTTATATTGATCCCCAATCTGACCAGAAATAATTTTCCTCCTCTTACTCTTAGTCCTATAGCACTTTCGAGTAGACACTTCATACCCCAAATCCCTCTTAATCTTATTCTTCAAGTACGCAACTTTCAAATCTTTATCATCCCTCATGTCTTCCAAATATTTTTCACAAAGGTATAAAACCTTGCAAAATTTCTCATTGTATTGCCTAGGACAGGTATGGTTCAGATTACATGTTTTTATTTTGAAAGTTTGAGTGTCTCTAACCATTGATCCTCTAAGCTTGAACTCACAACCCTCTGCATCACATCTCACATGCACCACTGATTGTCCATTCTTTCTATATAAAAATGTGTGCCCTCCCTCTATGGCCCAAGCCCTCAAGGCTTTTCTAAACTCCTTAGCACTCCTAAATGTCATACCTAATGCCAAATTTTTAGTCATTGCATTGTATTTTACATTAGGAGTTGCTCCCTCATCATCTGAACCTTGCAAGCTCATTAATTCATCATCTAAGTCAGGAGCAGCCTCATTGAACTCAAACTCTACATCCCTCCTGTTTGAATGGTGATTCACATCATCATTATCCATTTCTCTACTATGGACATTACTTGTACCCTTATTTGGAATTTCATTGAACAAATTTCCCTCACTGTCTAAAGACACATCCTCACTGTCTGAGTTCTCAAAGCCTGAAACAACTTCAAACTCACTATCTTCACTGTCTTCACCATCACCCTCACCATCATTGTCCTCAACATTATCACCACTGTCCTCATCATTGTCATCACTTTCCTCACCAATTTCATCACCACTTTCCTCACCCCTATTTTCTTCACCAATATCCTCTTCACCTCTATCTGCCCCTCTAAAAAATTCCACATCTTCAACCCTATCTTCTCCCCTATATTCACTGTTATCTTCACCTCTATCTTCACCACTAACATTACCCCTATCATTGTTAACAAAATAGTCTTCATCCCAATCCATACCTATGTCCAACCCTACTGCATCTTCAAATGTGTATCCTCTATCAACACCAACATCCTCTAATACTTCTTCTCTAGTTTCTACTGCTTCATCAAGTGTGTCTTTACCATCCCCACATACTTCCCCAACTACTTCCCCAACTAATTCTTTTCCATACACAACTCCATCCATAACTAGTTCTCCCCTATCCACACCTAAATCCTGAAATGCTTCTTCTCTATTCACAACTCCTTCATGAACTCTTTCTCCTTCAGCCACAGATACACCCTCAACTGGGTCTACTCCATTCAATACTGTTTCATCAACTACACCTCCATTCACACCTCCTTCAGCCACACCTACATTCACATCCTCAACTGGTTCATCTCCATCCTCAACTGTTCATCTCCATCCACATCTACTTCCTCGGCTATTTCTACTCCAACCCTATCAGACATTATAGTTAAATCATCTATCTCCCCTACCATCACCAACTCAAGACCACCAACTCTTGATCACAGGTTATTATCTGAGTTGGATGCATTAGACTCAGCGGGTGAATGTTCATCAACCAGATTGACGAAAACATCCCCCCGATCATTGACACAGGTTTAGGTAGAGATTCAAAATAAACATCCCAAGTATCCCATTTACTATTCACATCTACCACACTAAAACATGATTTATCATCTACTATTTCCCAATAACTCCACTCACCTGTAAGTCCTATCACATGCATCCACATCCTACATCCACCCGTATACTTTAGTTGCCTATAATAGTCCAACAATCTATAATAGCCTAAGTAATCTTTATCTAATGCAATCTTAGCTTCATCTCCCCCTAAATACTTTATAGAGTCATCAAATGAAGACCATTTGCCTCCGTGGTGAAATACCAGGATCACATATCCAGCCATCTGCACCCATAATCAACATACAAGCACAAACAAACAAAACAATAATAAATAGCTATCACATAACTCAAATTATATATGAAACCAGCAAAACAAAAAAAAAAACACTAATCGATAACTAAAAACAGAGAAATGCATAAGATGATCATTCGATAAAATACAAGAATAACTTTTCAAACAAAACCCGAAACCAAGAACGCAAGTTATATTGAACGAAAACACTATTACATGCAATATAACTTTTGCTGATTAATATACCCAAACAAAAACTCAAAAATTCCGATTATTAATCGTAAAAACGGTAAACCCTAACTCAATCAAACAAAACCCGAAACCAAGAACCCCTTCGAAAACCTTCAACTGTGGTTGCCCTACCCACTTCGAACAAGCACTTCCTACTTCTATCTACCTTCGTCACTCCAGAAAACACACAACTTCAGTAGTAGAAACGATGATCGAAGTGTTTTTGAAATGAGTTCGTTGGCTGCCACTTCGAATTCCGATTTTGGAAACCTTGAAACCGAACAGAAATATGAAAAGTCACTAAGATAAACACAGTTATAGAAAGATCTGCAGCTTATATTGGTCCCCCAATAATTTTGGACAAATCTACCGTTGGCCACGTCACCAAGTTAAACGACGTTTTCTGCTTTTCCATAATTGTTGTAACGGCGTAAGGCACAATCCTTTTTTATTTTAAAAACAAACCACATGGTTTTTTTTTGAAATTGATGAAACCACATGGGTTTTTTTAGAATTTACCCAAAAAATAATAACATTTTTACAGTTTTAATGCGTTGGAGGCTAAAAAAAATTTGTCCAGCCCTAACTGGCTAGACTTTGAAAATTTACGGTCAACCGCACAGTTAATTTCGATTTTTCTTTTTGACGTTTTGAAAATTTTTTTACTGATATATTTGAACCCCGGGTCATCCGGAGTCCTGATTCCACCATTGCTGTCGGAGTATCTTATTTCCATTCCTAGCGGAACTCCATGATGTGGAAGCTTTGGCTCTCAGAGAAAAACATTGCTAATGTCATTTTTTAGTGTATTTTAGAGTGTGATGCGTTGGAAATTGTTAACAAAGTTAACTCCTATGTAGAAGACTTGTCTGACTTCAGTAATATGATTTAGGGCTACAAACTGATTTTTAGAAAGAGACATGATTTTACTGTGTCTCATTCATTGCTGTTAGCGAACAGGGTGGCACATATTGTTGCACGACATGCTATGTCCAATGCTAGTAAGTTTTTTTTATCACTCTAGTCAAGTTGTTTGAGCCTCTTTATCACGACGTTGAAATTTAATCGATTGTTATTCTTTGATTAAAAAAATTTAATAGATCATTAAATGTTCGGATACAAATTGTGAACACTGTGTATATATTAAGTCTATTATTTTTTTTTTTGGGTAGAATATTAAGTCTATTATTTTTTTTTTGTTAGGAAAGGAAAAGAAAGAAAAAACAAAGACAAAGACTAACCCGGGATTAACCTAGGGAAGCTAACTCCCACTACATCTTCCAAAAGAAGAGGAGATAAATAATCAAGAGGAGAAGATAAGGTTGTAATGCCCAACATCCTCTCGTGCCCAGCAGCCGCCAACCGATCTGCAACCCGGTTTTGTTCTCTGAAGACATGGCTAAAACTGATGATGTCAAAGGAAGAGCAAAGTCTTCTAATACCTTTGATTAAATTCTGACTATTTAAACAAATAGCATTATCCTTGGAGATAATTTTAATCGCTTCGAGGTTATCTGATTCAACAATCAACTTCTTCAACCCCAGGCTCTTGGCCAGTCTTAGGCCAGAAAAAATCCCCCAAATCTCAACTGAAAAGGACGAGCCCAAGCCCAGATTATGAACAAACCCAGATAGCCAAGCACCCCCATCGTCCCTTAGAGCACCTCTTGCAGAAATTCTACCATCTTGAAGGCAAGAGCCATTCGTGTTTAATTTAACCATACCTTCCCTCGGCCTCCACCAACCAAGGAGGTGAATACTCTTCTTTTGGATAGATCTAGTAAGAGCATCTCCTTTGAAACTCTCAACAATATTAGATAATTTTTCCGAGAAGAACTCTCTCAAATTGGGAAGAAAAACCGTCTTCTTCTAAAAAAATTCCTGGTTCCTCTAACTCCAAATCTGATGACAGACGATAGCAAAGAAAATATCACCATGCTCGAGGTCAGCCAACAACTTCCCCCTAATCCTATCAACAAACCAGTCAATGTCAGAGTAGGTCAAGAAAGTTGAAATCAAATGATGGGGGAGAACTTTCATCCACACCTCTCTACTCTTAGTGCAATCCCTAAGAGCATGGAAAACAGCGACTGGGAGCTCCTGCAATTCCAACCGAAACGAAGGCCTCTTACACTCTTAATGGCCACGACATGGTTCTTTTATTGCAAGGAGACCAGAAACTAGGATCATTACTTAAGATATGATATGACTAAACTAAATTAAGAAAGTACTTTGGAAAGAGAGAATGATTTAGAAAGCCATAACTTTTATTACAAAGAGTATTTTACAATGGAAGCAAAGGATGATCTTACAAATGAGCTAAGGCTTCCTTATATAGGAAAAACCTTAGGAACAAGACAAAATAAAAAGATAAGAATAACTCTTATCTTGCTTACACACCACTCATCACACCATTATCTTTTTTGAAAGATAAGATAAGAATCTTACCTTTCTTACACACCACACCATTATCTTTAAGAAAGATAAGAATCTTATCTTTCTTATTACACATCACATCACACTAGATTATTATTACAAGAAAAATACAAACTTGATACTTAAACCACAACTTTTTGGATAAGTGGCACTTATGTCTTCTGGATATTTTCATATGTAATAACTAGGAGAGAGATTGAAGTTCTTCCAGTCTTCATCATCCGAATCAATGTCGCCATACAGAGATTCGTACCATGGTCCTTTCTTTACTCGTGGGTCCGGATAGGGGTCTTGGGAAACTTGGAAATAATGAGGTGGAACTTGAGGTTCTTGAGTTGGCACTTGAGTTGCTTGAGGTGGCACTTGAGTTGCTTGAGGTGGCACTTGAGGTGGCACTTGAGTTGCTTGAGGTGGTCTTGATCTGGAAGAACATGCTTGTCCTGGTTTTGGTTGTCGTTGTGAAGCCATAAATGGAGTCCGATTTGACACTAAGTGAATGTTGACTGGCTTGGCAGGGTACAAAGTTGTACTAAGAATTTGGTTAGCATTGAGATCATAACCATTAAGGCAACAAAGATAATTTTTGAGTGCCATTTTTTCATTGCCTTTGGTTTCCTGTATTGGAGTTAAAAAAGTATTCCACTCATAAGCTTCATTTTGAGTCCAAAATTTCCCTTGCATGTCTTGGAAGTATGGCCTGTGGATGATAAAGACTGCACTGGTTGATAAATGGGACGTTGCACTATCCCAGAGCTTGAGTCTTTCAATTATTTTCTGGAGTTCCTTTCGCCACCACGAAAGGGGGGCATACCAGTCCATTAAAGTCCATAACAGAGAATCACATTGCTGTTCTTCATGGAGGTGATGAAACATTTCCAAGACTGGTATTTCAATGGCAATAGAATAGAGAACCGTTAAGCACCAAATGCACCATAATTCGAAAGAGAGGAGATATTGTGTGGGTTTCAGACGGAAAAGGATAAGGAAAGGGCAATCTTGGTAAAATTCATCAGGTTTAGGGAGGTTCCTTGCAGTGAGGAAGTCTTTGAAGTGAACAAACAGGTGGGTGTTGGATAGCACTGAATCTCAAAAATATTTTTGAAATTAGTTCTAGGAGGAAAGGGGTGAAGGGCTACAGGATTCTTAGGAGTAGAGGATGCCATGAAAATGAAAGGTAGGGAGGCTATAGAGGTAATAAGTGAAGGTTGTGGTCTGGAAAGTAAGTCTGGGATGAGGTTCTGATTTCCTTTTATATGCTCCACATGGAAGTCATATTTTGCAAACCAGTCCTTAAGTCTCAATAATTGTTGGCTAGGGAGAGACTTATTTTTAAATTCAAGGATTTTCGGAAAAGATGAGTTATCCATTCTGACAGTGAAATGATGGCCGATGAGATGGAATTCAAATTTCTTTATACCATTTTTTACCGTAAGAATCTCTTTGATCGTGGTGTGATAATGTTGCTCTGCAGCTTTGAATTGTCCACTAGCATGTCCACAGTAATGAGAAGTTCCATCAACTTCTTCAATAAGCAATGCACCCCAATGTTCATCACTAGCATCTGTTTGTAAAACACGCTTTCCAGTGTCAGGTATCTTTAATGCTGGAGGATTTTGAGCCACAACTTTAAGTTGCTGAACAGCTTTAGTTTGGACATGACTCCGCGATGGTGCATTCTTTTTCAGCATTTTTGATAATTGGCTAGTGTTCTCAGAGACATGAGGGATGAATTCCCGGATGTAATTGATGATTCCCAAGAATTGCTGAATTTGCTTTACAGAAAGATTCTCATCAGGGAATTTCAATAATTCTTGAGAAATGTGGGGTCCAGGCTGATATTGGCCATCATGGAATTTCATGCCTAAAAACTCCACTGAGTCCTGTCCAATAATGCTCTTCTTTTCAGAAAGCATTATGCCATGCTGGTCTACAATGTGCTAGAATTAGGCCAAAAGACTATTATGGGCCTGGACGTCTTTTGAGAAGAGTAAGATATCATCAATGTAGATAAGAGCACTATGAAGGATGGGCTCAAAAATCTTGACCATGGCCTTTTGGAACAGAGATGGGGCTGTTTTCAGCCCAAAAGGCATAACTCTCCATTGATATTGTGCTGTAGGAATGCAAAATGTTGTCTTGTAACGATCTTCTGGATGAATCCCAAACTGCCAAAAACCTGCTTTGAGATCAAATTTTGAAAAGATATGGGCTTCATTGAGATGGACAAATAAGGAATTAATCCTTGGAAGGGGGAATTTGTCATCTCTAAGAAATCCATTGAGGGGCTTGTAGTCAATCACAAGCCTTTTCTTTGCACGAACTATTTCTGACCGCTTCTCAACATAGAATGCTTGACAAGCCCAAGAAGATGTGGTTGGTTCTATCAAGCCTTGTTGCAATAATTGAGCACATTCTTCTTTTGCTAGGAGAAGGTCAGCAGGTGTCATGCCCGGATGCGTTGCCTTTGTAGGATTGACATCTTCATTAAGCTTGAAAGGCAATTTGATGAAGAAATCTTTATTTTTCCAAAGTGGTGAGGGATGCGAGAATTGTGAGTGAGAATCAGCACATGACTTCAAGAGAAGTTTTGTAATTTGTTGAAAATCTGGTGAGACCTCAGCTAGAGAGTACATCTTAGGGACGCACGTGTACAATTTTAATTGTCGTTTGAAACGAATCCCTTCAGGAAGAATTTGTAACCCTTTAGCTTTCTAGTAGACATCAAAACCAACTAAGATGTCTTTGTCTGGAAGTGCCGACCCAAGGACTTTGACCCAAATGATACAGTTAGGAAAAAACTGAATCCCAATAGGTTTTTTGGATCTGAGTGTAGTGGAAAATACCTTGCCATCTGCAGCCTTGAAATACTCATAGTGCGTTTCCCATGAGGTATTAGGCAAAATTGATGGATTAACCATCGTCTTTTGAGCCCCAGTATCCATAAGACCAATAACAGAAATGGGTCTGTCATATTTGGACGGTAATAGATGAATATTTACCAGGGGATAAGTGGGAGTAAGACTCTCTGATGAGCATGATTGTAGGGAATAGATGGGAAGCAAATCATCAGAAACTGGAAAATCATCATCAGAATCTTCTGAAGAAGAAGAATCTGTATAATCTTCAAGGGCGAAGATGGTTTCTGGTGTTGCTTCATCTTGCTTTGAGTACAAGGATTCAACATCTGCATCTTCAAGACTGTAGGAAAGTTGTTGGACCAATTTTTGAGCCTTTTGTGGCTGATTTGGACATTTACGAGCGTAATGCCCCTTTTGACCACAAATGTAACACCGATCA
This sequence comes from Euphorbia lathyris, assembly GCF_963576675.1. Lineage (NCBI taxonomy): Eukaryota > Viridiplantae > Streptophyta > Magnoliopsida > Malpighiales > Euphorbiaceae > Euphorbia > Euphorbia lathyris. The sequence continues at coordinate 81,218,273 of NC_088915.1, forward strand.
GTCCGCTTATTCCTGTTGGTCTTTTTCTTGAAAAACTTGAATCGTTTCTGCCGTCTGGACCCTTGATATGAATTAGGGAATTTAGAGAATCTAGAGAGCTTCTTGTGGTGTTTCTTCTTTGAGGGACGACAGTCACATTTGCTATCCTTGCACTTGATATGTAGGTAAGATTTGTTGCAAAATTTCTGAGCAAGATTTCTTTGGGACATGATATTGCTGAAGAGGCGTTGTTGCTCACACAATTTCTCTAGAGCAAGAAGAGTGAATTGGTGAATTTCCCCAATGCTGGTGTCAGCGAAATTTCTGCCTGTAGCTGTGATGAGACGTTGTAACTCTGGTTGGAGTTCGGTTGGTAGAGAGGCAATGTAAGTGTACCAAAGATTCGGATCATTATACCCATTTAGCATGTAGTACCTCTTCACCATTCTTTGATAATGAAAGTCTAGATCTTTTTTCTTCAAAGAGCAGCATTTCATATCAAAGAATTCTTGTTTCATCTGGTTGTGATATTTTTTAGTATCGCCGATGAACTGTTGATGGATCTCTCCCAGAGCATGACTGGCAGTAGGAAGATTGAGAAAGGCGGCCATCTTGTATGGTCCAAGACTTTGGTACCATTCTCGAAGCGTGCCTGTAAACCGGGAGACAAATTCAGTTAGCACCTCCTTCATGGTGACATCTTGTTTAGTCATTTGCAAATCTATCCATGCTGCCATTTCATGGAGATGGTCTCTCCATCGATGGGGAGGGAGATGATCAAATGTGAACCAAGGACTAGATGTTGGCTTGGTAGTTTTAGGTTCTTCATAGAACATAAAATCTTCATCAGCTGGTTCTTCAACTGTGGGTTCTGTCACACCAGGGGTTGGTGCAGAAGAATGTTGTTCATCAGCCATGAGTATCTGAGTAATATCAGTAATATCAACATCAGGTTCTGAAGGAAGATCTTCAGATGTTCCTTCTAAGGAGTCTGTAGAATACTCCGGGACAGTGGTGAGATGGTTAATCATGGAAGCCATATTGGAAAACATAGGTTGTTTGTCTTTTGAGGGCATGTGATGTTTTGGCTTCGGAGAATCTTCTTCAAATGAGCCGGAAGAATATAAAACTTTTGTGGGTGGAGCTTGAAGTTGTTCATGGATCATCTGAAAAGGAGTATATGTTTGTGCTGGAGGTGGAAAAGGTGACAAATGATGAGGGGATCTGGAAAAGGGATCCACAAATTCTGGAGGAGAGGTTGAAGGTTGAGATTTAACCTTTGCCAAGTCTGCTTCTACTTGAGCTAACTGATCTTTTAACCTCCTAATCTCAGCTTCTTTCTGGTTGAATTCTTGACCAAATCTTCGCTGGGAAATCAAAGTTCGAAGATTGTTGTCAACCTTTTGGATCTGCTATGTCAGATCTTTCTGCGTTTTGAGTGCAAACTCTGTCAAAGAATCAACCTTTTGGGACATGTGTTTCTGGGAGGAAACCATATGCTCAAGCTTGTGATCAATCTTTTGAAGATAATTATTCTGGGCTATGGCATTGTTAGTCTGCCAGTTTAGTACAGACTCAAAGGGTTTAGGTTCTTCAAGATGGCCCGTATGGATTACCGTATGGGAAGGTATGTAAGGAAAGGATACTGTTTTAGACTGGGTGTTGGTTTGTTTTGTCAAAGGTGGGAAATCTTCTGGGGTAAAACTGGTGTTCATCATACATGGTTGTACAAGAGGTGGTAGTTCTGGAGAATGAACAGGTGGAGAAGGATGACACCGTCTTTTTAATTTTTCAAGAAATTCAAGGTCCCTTTTGTAGATTGCAAGAGGCTTTAGATAAGCTGGGGTGACCTTAAATTGAGGGTCTGGAGTGATATCTTTCCTGGGATGGATACCGATCCAGGGCGCATCATCATCATCAGGCTTTGTCGGAGCTCTAGTTGAAGACGAGCGACAGGCTCCTTTCTTGGATGGCTTTGCTGTTTTCTTGTGCGAGTAATTATCGTAAGAATCATCATCAGAATCAAGATCTTCTACACATGTGCACGATGGATCACACATCCCACTACCGGGAACATCCCAGATGAAATGACCATCTATGTGTGAAACATAGGTGTGTCGACCATCAGGCCCAAAACTATGGATGGGAATCTTCTTTTCTCTCGGAAAAGAGGCCGGAGAGATCATCATGGTTTGGTGAAAGGAGTGCCTTGGGGGCTGAAAAACTGTCTTTACCAGTCCATCTTCCCTGTTTTGAAAGGATGAAGAAGTGGTTTGGACATGCTGAGAAATCTGGTGCAATTTCTCATATGCAGTGAGCCATTCAAGAGGCATCAACTGAGTAAGCTCTTCCCTGGAGATCTGGCGAGGGATTTGTACAATTGTTGGATTATCATCTTCCTCCGCAATTAAAAACAAGGCTTCAAATGAAGTACTCTGGGTTGGCATGTTAAGTGCATGATTCTGGAGCCGATTTGACACTAAGTGAATGTTGACTGGCTTGGCAGGGTACAAAGTTGTACTAAGAATTTGGTTAGCATTGAGATCATAACCATTAAGGCAACAAAGATAATTTTTGAGTGCCATTTTTTCATTGCCTTTGGTTTCCTGTATTGGAGTTAAAAAAGTATTCCACTCATAAGCTTCATTTTGAGTCCAAAATTTCCCTTGCATGTCTTGGAAGTATGGCCTGTGGATGATAAAGACTGCACTGGTTGATAAATGGGACGTTGCACTATCCCAGAGCTTGAGTCTTTCAATTATTTTCTGGAGTTCCTTTCGCCACCACGAAAAGGGGGCATACCAGTCCATTAAAGTCCATAACAGAGAATCACATTGCTGTTCTTCATGGAGGTGATGAAACATTTCCAAGACTGGTATTTCAATGGCAATAGAATAGAGAACCGTTAAGCACCAAATGCACCATAATTCGGAAGAGAGGAGATCTTGTGTAGGTTTCAGACGGAAAAGGATAAGGAAAGGGAAATCTTGGTAAAATTCATCAGGTTTAGGGAGGTTCCTTGCAGTGAGGAAGTCTTTGAAGTGAACAAACAGGTGGGTTTTGGCATAGCACTGAATCTCAAAAATATTTTTGAAATTATTTCTAGGAGGAAAGGGGTGAAGGGCTACAGGATTCTTAGGAGTAGAGGATGCCATGAAGATGAAAGGTAGGGAGGCTATAGAGGTAATAAGTGAAGGTTGTGGTCTGGAAAGTAAGTCTGGGATGAGGTTCTGATTTCCTTTTATATGCTCCACATGGAAGTCATATTTTGCAAACCAGTCCTTAAGTCTCAATAATTGTTGGCTAGGGAGAGACTTATTTTTAAATTCAAGGATTTTCGGAAAAGATGAGTTATCCATTCTGATAGTGAAATGATGGCCGATGAGATGGAATTCAAATTTCTTTATACCATTTTTTACCGCAAGAATCTCTTTGATCGTGGTGTGATAATGTTGCTCTGCAGCTTTGAATTGTCCACTAGCATGTCCACAGTAATGAGAAGTTCCATCAACTTCTTCAATAAGCAATGCACCCCAATGTTCATCACTAGCATCTGTTTGTAAAACACGCTTTCCAGTGCCAGGTATCTTTAATGCTGGAGGATTTTGAGCCACAACTTTAAGTTGCTGAACAGCTTTAGTTTGGACATGACTCCGCGATGGTGCATTCTTTTTCAGCATTTTTGATAATTGGCTAGTGTGCTCAGAGACATGAGGGATGAATTCCCGGATGTAATTGATGATTCCCAAGAATTGCTGAATTTGCTTTACAGAAAGATTCTCATCAGGGAATTTCAATAATTCTTGAGAAATGTGGAGTCCAGGCTGATATTGCCCATCATGGAATTTCATGCCTAAAAACTCCACTGAGTCCTGTCCAATAATGCTCTTCTTTTTAGAAAGCATTATGCCATGCTGGTCTACAATGTGCTGGAATTGGGCCAAAAGACTATTATGGGCCTGGACGTCTTTTGAGAAGAGTAAGATATCATCAATGTAGATAAGAGCACTATGAAGGATGGGCTCAAAAATCTTGACCATGGCCTTTTGGAACAGAGATGGGGCTGTTTTCAGCCCAAAAGGCATAACTCTCCATTGATATTGTGCTGTAGGAATGCAAAATGCTGTCTTGTAACGATCTTCTGGATGAATCCCAAACTGCCAAAAACCTGCTTTGAGATCAAATTTTGAAAAGATATGGGCTTCATTGAGATGGACAAATAAGGAATTAATCCTTGGAAGGGGGAATTTGTCATCTCTTAGAAATCCATTGAGGGGCTTGTAGTCAATCACAAGCCTTTTCTTTGCACGAACTATTTCTGACCGCTTCTCGACATAGAATGCTTGACAAGCCCAAGGAGATGTGGTTGGTTCTATCAAGCCTTGTTGCAATTATTGAGCACATTCTTCTTTTGCTAGGAGAAGGTCAGCAGGTGTCATGCCCGGATGCGTTGCCTTTGTAGGATTGACATCTTCATTAAGCTTGAAAGGCAATTTGATGAAGAAATCTTTATTTTTCCAAAGTGGTGAGGGATGCAAGAATTGTGAGTGAGAATTAGCACATGACTTCAAGAGAAGTTTTGTAATTTGTTGAAAATCTGGTGAGACCTCAGCTAGAGAGTACATCTTAGGGACGCACGTGTACAATTTTAATTGTTGTTTGAAACGAATCCCTTCAGGAAGAATTTGTAACCCTTTAGCTTTCTGGTAGACATCAAAACCAACTAAGATGTCTTTGTCTGGAAGTGCCGACCCAAGGACTTTGACCCAAATGATACAGTTAGGAAAAAACTGAATCCCAATAGGTTTTTTGGATCTGAGTGTAGTGGAAAATACCTTGCCATCTGCAGCCTTGAAATACTCATAGTGGGTTTCCCATGAGGTATTAGGCAAAATTGATGGATTAACCATCGTCTTTTGAGCCCCAGTATCCATAAGACCAATAACAGAAATGGGTCTGTCATATTTGGACGGTAATAGATGAATATTTACCAGGGGATAAGTGGGAGTAAGACTCTCTGATGAGCATGATTGTAGGGAATAGATGGGAAGCAAATCATCAGAAACTGGAAAATCATCATCAGAATCTTCTGAAGAAGAAGAATCTGTATAATCTTCAAGGGCGAAGATGGTTTCTGGTGTTGCTTCATCTTGCTCTGAGTACAAGGATTCAACATCTGCATCTTCAAGATTGTAGGAAAGTTGTTGGACCAATTTTTGAGCCTTTTGTGGCTGATTTGGACATTTACGAGCGTAATGCCCCTTTTGACCACAAATGTAACACCGATCAGTCCGCTTATTCCTGTTGGTCTTTTTCTTGAAAAACTTGAATCGTTTCTGCCGTCTGGACCCTTGATATGAATTAGGGAATTTAGAGAATCTAGAGAGCTTCTTGTGGTGTTTCTTCTTTGAGGGACGACAGTCACATTTGCTATCCTTGCACTTGATATGTAGGTAAGATTTGTTGCAAAATTTCTGAGCAAGATTTCTTTGGGACATGATATTGCTGAAGAGGCGTTGTTGCTCACACAATTTCTCTAGAGCAAGAAGAGTGAATTGGTGAATTTCCCCAATGCTGATGTCAGCGAAATTTCTGCCTGTAGCTGTGATGAGACGTTGTAACTCTGGTTGGAGTTCGGTTGGTAGAGAGGCGATGTAAGTGTACCGAAGATTCGGATCATTATACCCATTTAGCATGTAGTACCTCTTCACCATTCTTTGATAATGAAAGTCTAGATCTTTTTTCTTCAAAGAGCAGCATTTCATATCAAAGAATTCTTGTTTCATCTGGTTGTGATATTTTTTAGGATCGCCGATGAACTGTTGATGGATCTCTCCCAGAGCATGACTGGCAGTTGGAAGATTGAGAAAGGCGACCAACTTGTATGGTCCAAGACTTTGGTACCATTCTCGAAGCGTGCCTGTAAACCGGGAGACAAATTCAGTTAGCACCTCCTTCATGGTGACATCTTGTTTAGTCATTTGCAAATCTATCCATGCTGCCATTTCATGGAGATGGTCTCTCCATCGATGGGGAGGGAGATGATCAAATGTGAACCAAGGACCAGATGTTGGCTTGGTAGTTTTAGGTTCTTCATAGAACATAAAATCTTCATCAGCTGGTTCTTCAACTGTGGGTTCTGTCACACCAGGGGTTGGTGAAGAAGAATGTTGTTCATCAGCCATGAGTATCTGAGTAATATCAGTAATATCAACATCAGGTTCTGAAGGAAGATCTTCAGATGTTCCTTCTGAGGAGTCTGTAGAATACTCCGGGACAGTGGTGAGATGGTTAATCATGGAAGCCATATTGGAAAACATAGGTTGTTTGTCTTTTGAGGGCCTGTGAAGTTTTGGCTTCGGAGAATCTTCTTCAAATGAGCCGGAAGAAGATAAAACTTTTGTGGGTGGAGCTTGAAGTTGTTCATGGATCATCTGAAAAGGAGTATATGTTTGTGCTGGAGGTGGAAAAGGTGAAAAATGATGAGGGGATCTGGAAAAGGGATCCACAAATTCTGGAGGAGAGGTTGAAGGTTGAGATTGAACCTTTGCCAAGTCTGCTTCTACTTGAGCTAACTGATCTTTTAACCTCCTAATCTCAGCTTCTTTCTGGTTGAATTCTTGACCAAATCTTCGCTGGGAAATCAAAGTTCGAAGATTGTTGTCAACCTTTTGGATCTGCTGTGTCAGATCTTTCTGTGTTTTGAGTGCAAACTCTGTCAAAGAATCAACCTTTTGGGACATGTTTTTCTGGGAGGAAACCATATGCTCAAGCTTGTGATCAATCTTTTGAAGATAATTATTCTGGGCTATGGCATTGTTAGTCTGCCAGTTTAGTACAGACTCAAAGGGTTTAGATTCTTCAAGATGGCCCGTATGGGTTACCATATGGGAAGGTATGTAAGGAAAGGATACTGTTTTAGACTGGGTGTTGGTTTGTTTTGTCAAAGGTGGGAAATCTTCTGGGGTAAAACTGGTGTTCATCATACATGGTTGTACAAGAGGTGGTAGTTCTGGAGAATGAACAGGTGGAGAAGGATGACACCGTCTGTTTAATTTTTCAAGAAATTCAAGCTCCCTTTTGTAGATTGCAAGAGGCTTTAGATAAGCTGGGGTGACCTTAAATTGAGGGTCTGGAGTGATATCTTTCCTGGGATGGATACCGATCCAGGGCGCATCATCATCATCAGGCTTTGTCGGAGCTCTAGTTGAAGACGAGCGACATGCTCCTTTCTTGGATGGCTTTGCTGTTTTTTTGTGCGAGTAATTATCGTAAGAATCATCATCAGAATCAAGATCTTCTACACATATGCACGATGGATCACACATCCCACTGCCGGGAACATCCCAGATGAAATGACCATCTATGTGTGAAACATAGGTGTGTCGACCATCAGGCCCAAAACTATGGATGGGAATCTTCTTTTCTCTCTGAAAAGAGGCCGGAGAGATCATCATGGCTTGGTGAAAGGAGTGCCTTGGGGGCTGAAAAACTGTCTTTACCAGTCCATCTTCCCTGTTTTGAAAGGATGAAGAAGTGGTTTGGACAGGCTGAGAAATCTGGTGCAATTTCTCATATGTAGTGAGCCATTCAAGAGGCATCAACTGAGTAAGCTCTTCTCTGGAGATCTGGCGAGGGATTTGTACAATTGTTGGATTATCATCTTCCTCTGCAATTAAAAACAAGGCTTCAGATGAAGTACTCTGGGTTGGCATGTCAAGTGCATGATTCTGGAGCCGATAAATGAGTTGGTGGTGAATTGTTGCTGCAACAGCTGTTGAGATTTGTTCAGCACCAATTAGCTCTACTTGAATCTTAAAGGTGGAAGGAAGGTTTGGGTCATGTAATGAAAGGTTGAAGTTTGGAAAAAATGTTAGAACAATACTACCGGCATTGAGCGTTTTTAAAACTGTACCGATGACAGCATGTTCAAACTTAAGAAATCTAGTATCCAACAAGCTTACTCGTGCTGTGACTGGAAGACCCTTCCTACCATGAAGAGTCAGAATAATACGTACTGCCCCAAGGTGGAAATGGGAGTATCCTTCTTGCCTCCATTTGGATATGAAAGAAGTAGGAATCTCCAAGGTTACATATTGTTCTGCACTGGTAGCCTTCAGAGAACATTGGTCCATTTTGGAAGTTTGGACATATTCTTTAGCATGCGGTCGTCTGGTGGAGATCAAAGACCTGATACTGCGTGTGATAGAAGAATCACGCCTATAAATGTTGTAGGGATTGATCAAGGGTAAGTTGGTTTAGTGGATTTGAGCATCTTCTGGAACATAAGAGTATTCCACAAGATTTTCAATTTTTGAGGTTTTGGTTTGTCGAAAGGATGATGGGATAGAAATAGAAGAAGAAAGTTGGATGGGATTAGAATTAGAAGTTGAAGGTAATTCCATGATTGAATGATCTTTCCTCTGTACTCCTTAATTTAATCAATCATACCTCTATCTTATGGCTCTGATACCAGCGACTAGAGCACCAGAATCCACCAGATGTCGTCTATTTCTATCAGAGTTAGTTAGCAGCCTATCCTTGACACCGAGCCAAAGAAAGCTCCTGATGTAACGCCCATAAAAAAGAGAGATCAATATTATATTCATGCATTTAAATTTAAATTTTTTAAATTGAGATTTTAAATTAATTAATTAAGATTTATTATTCCAATAAAACCAAATATTAATATTATATAATTATATTTGAAAATAATATTCTTATATGTTAAACAATGGTAAATAATTAATATTAAGGGAAGTTTAAGTACGTTTTTGTACTATTTTATTTGAACAAGTTTACAGTGCTTAACAAAATATATTTGTCATTATTAGAATTATTAAAAACAAAAAACAAAAAAAATAATAACTGTTTCATTTACGGTACAACTCTAATCCCTATCTATATAATATATATGAAAGCTTATTTGTTTTTTTTGGGGAGGGAGGCCGCAAACCCCAATTTGATATTCTGAAAGAAAAAAAGAACTTAGATACTACCCATGTACGGTTTGAAGATGGATCATCATCGCTTCGTAATTTAGCGTTCTTTTCGGAATAGAGGTTAGTGGTTAATTATAAGTCTAGTGATATTGTTTGTATGTTCTTTGTATTTGATTGTTAAATTGGTAGTTGATGTGTTCGTTGATTAATGTGTTAAGTTTGTGAATATGAAACGATTGATGATGTCTATCCTTTTTATTTTTCAATGATAATATTGATGATGTCTGAAAACGAAGGGACTGATGTGACTTGCCTAATGAGTGCAGATCGTGGCATAATTATTTTTGAGGAAAACGAATGTTGGATGTCTTTGGTAAAGAAAGGAATTGTGAATAATTAAAAACTTGTCTTGACGAAATATATTCAATGGTTCATTCGTGTACGTGTTGATGGTATATTTGGTTGAGTTGAGATATGATTTGCTAGGCACTTGTCTTTGAGGATAGTGTCGGAGTATCTCGGAATGCAGAGATACTTTGTGCTATTTTTGCTACGCACCGGGATGGTGCGGGGATACCTGGCGGAGAGCGGTATACTGTGCTGTTGATTATGATGAGATTGTGATATTTTGAATTGACCGGTGAACCATTGGGTATATCTCTTCTTGACAAGCAGGGCCCTTAGATAGATGTTAATAAATAAATAACTAAAGTTGTGTTTTGATGTTTGGGTTGCCTATTAATTATTAAATGCATGTAGACTGAATTGTATGTGCGTGTCGTTGTGCTATGTATATAATTAACTATCTTACTGAGCCTCCCAAGCTCACCCCACTCTCCATCAGTTTTCTTTTCAGGTTAAAAGTATTAATTGACTAGCGGTTCAATTGTCAGGATGATCAATATGTTAAACTATGTTGCAGTCTATAGTAAAAATATAGACTTATTGTAAGTTTTAAGGTGTAAAGCTTTGATCAATTAATAAATCGGTGTATTTAAAATATCTACTTGTTTTAATGATGTTTTAGTTGTCTATTATAGCTAAATGTTAATTAAATAAAACGGTTTTTGATACGGGTGTTACACCTGATATGGTAGGGGATTTTTAAAGCCCAAATAAGCTTCCAGACTACAGAGATGGAACTTTCCTCATTCTGATTGAAGGCCTCAAAGGCAGACTTACAGGTATAAGCCCCGTTTTTAGACAAGGCCCAACAATGAATATCCTTATCTTCCTCCTTATTACTTATCTTAACCCCTCTAATCCTTAGCTTCATTAATAACACTTTGTTATTGTCCTTGGCTTGTCTAATCCCCAGGCCACCCATGTTTTTAGGTTGACAAACCTCCTTCCAAGGAACCAGGTGGATCTTTTTCCCCTCCGTGGAGTCCCCCAAAAGGAAGCGACGATTAATTTTATCAATATCATTAAGAACAGGCTCATGCAGCCTACATGCTTGCATAATATGATTCGGGACCGCACCATTGACAGACTGAATCAAAGTAAGACGGCCCGCCAGAGAGAGAGATCTAGCTTTCCAGCTGGCACAATTCGCACTAGTTTTGTCAATAGTCTCTTTAAAGGATGCTTTGGAGACTCTATCACTATGAAGAGGAACCCCCAGATACTTACCCAAAGAATTAGTCAAAGGAATACCAGAGATTTCACTCAGTTTTTTGCAGACACTCTTACTCATGTTTTTAGAACACAACATCCTGGATTTTTGGATATTGAGTTTTTGGCCAGAAGTAGTTAAGGATGTCCATAACCACACCAATTTGCTCCTCATTCCCCTCCAGAAAAATCATAACATCATCCGCGAAAAACAAATGGGTGATCGATGGACAGAATCTGTTAATGGCAATCGGGTGGAAGTTACCATTATCCACAGCTTCTTGGATAAGATGAGACAACGTTTCCATAGCAATAATAAATAAGAAAGGGCTCATAGGATCCCCTTGCCGGATACTCCGAGAAGGAGTAAACTCTTCAGACATATCACCATTGATCAGAACCTGAAAACAAGGAGAAGAAATGCAGGTCTCGATCAATCTCCTCCAGCTATTCGGGATGCCAGCTCTCTTCAGACTATCCAGAAGAAAATTCCAGTTTAAGCGGTCATAAGCTTTCTCCAGATCCTGCTTAAGAGCTACAAAACCTTTCCTACCCTTCTTTATTTTCATGGAATGAACCATCTCCTGGGCTATAACAACATTGTCCATCATCTGTCTGCCAGGAACGAAACTTCCTTGGTTTTGGCTAATAATATCAGGAAGAATACACCTGAGCCTGTTAGCCACAATTTTTGTTATAGCTTTGTACAAAACATTACACAGACTAATAGGCGTCATTTGTAAAAAGGAGGAAGGTTTCTCAACTTTCGGAATCAAGACCAGAAGAGTTTTATTAACAAGCCTAATATCCTCAGTACCATTGAAAACACCTTTAATAAAACTATAAATACCTTCATTCATCGTATCCCAATGCTTGTGGTAGAAACAGGCAGGAATCCCATCAATTCTAGGAGCTTTGGTGGCTCCTATACTAGAGAAGGCCAGATCAATCTCTTTTTGGTCAATAGGATGAAAGACTTCCTGAATAGCTTCCTCATCCAAACTAGGAAAAGAATTCCTAGACAGAGCTTTATTCGGATCCACACTCTCCTCCTTGAATAAGTCTTTATAAAAATTAAGGGCCAATCGACGAATGTCCTCATCCTCATAGACCCAGTCTCCATTTGAGTCTTTGATAACATCGATCTGATTCCTCTACCTTCTAATAATAGTAGAAAGGTGAAAAAATCTGGTATTTCGATCTCCATCTTTAATCCAGACCTTTCTTGATTTTTGAAACCAAAGGAACTCTTCCTGCCTCAACACAGCTTCTAATTCCTTCTGGAGAGATCTAAGAAGACAATTCAGACTAGGATCAAATCTTACCTCCAAATTGCATTGAATGCCTTCAACTGTTTTGTATATTAAGTCTATTATTTAATTAGCTATATTTCATCTCGAACAATAATTATTTAAAAAAAAAAAAATTCTCGAACAATAATTATCACCTACAGGGGTTGTCACTTTGATCCGATGTGTGGACTTGACTTCGGACAAGTCAAGCCAAATTAAATTGTACCGTTGAAGAAAACTCCAGATATGCCGATCAATTTATATAAAGATTTGTAAAAGAAAAATAAATTAGATAAGACATTTTAATTAGTTATATATATATATATATATATATATATATATATATATATATATATATAGTTGATTTGATATAATTTATTGGTTTAATATATCAACGGCCCTCTAAATTTGTCCAAAAAGGTTGATTGACTTTCTGAATTTACATATTGTCTTGTTAGTTCTTTAAACTTGCTTAAAATAACCTATTGATGACCTGAATTTGTTTAGAGTGACATATTGTCCCTACGAACTTACTTACAGTGGTTCATTTGTTCCATGAACTTGTTAAGTGATATATATTGCAATTTATCTAAATCTGTAAAAAAAAAAAAAAAAATTAAGACTTAAAAAATAAAGGTCTAATTCGTGATTTTAAGTTTTTAAAACAAATTAACTTTCTGTTTTGTATATTTTTATAACGTTTTTATAGATTTAAAGACTTAACCATGATATTTTAAGCAAGTTTTGGAGATTAATAGATCCAAATGAGCTCTGATACCAAAATAATGTAGAAAGGATCGAGCGAAGAAATGCATTGATTTTAATCCAAAATCAAAAAAAAAAAAAAAACGAGCCAAGGTTGAAGGAATTAAGGAAAATTCTCAATTTTGAGTTAAGAACTCTAACTTTGTCTTCAAAGAAAAAAAAAATATTTTTTATCATAAAAAGGTCGGTTTTATAAAGAAAAATGTGAATTTATACTCTATAAATCCCAGGAGAAAAAATTAACTAAAATCTCACACTTAAAAAACATAAAAAAAACAAGAAAATACTCAACAATAATAAAATTTTAATTCTGAAATGATTCGGGATCGGCTAACATGAATAGTGATACGAAACCGTAAAATTAAATCGTATCAGCGACCAGTGGTGAATACATGATTGCTCGTTTGGGGGCCGATTTTACACGTGGCGTGTAATTTGTTTTTTTTTTGCTAAATCGATGTCTAATAAAAAAAATCGGATTTAGACAGGGCCTAATAGTAAAAATTTAGATTTAAGAAAGGTTTAAAAGACCAAAAAAATTAGAAATTTGGATTTAATTAGGACCTAACAGGGCAAAAAATTTAAAATTTTGGATTTAGAGAGTGCCTACTAGATGAAAAAAATTAGAAATTTGGATTTAATTAGGGTCTAACAGGCCAAAAAATTAGAAATTTGGACTTAGAGAGGACTTAACGTGGGCCAATTTTGGATACTAATATAGCACCCGGGCTAAATTTCTTGGAAACAGGAGGCTGTAATCACCACAACATTATATCTTGTGGAGACAAGGGGCCGAAACTATTAATGACCATGGTGGTTCCGGCGGTTGGAGGGGTCCGACCCTCCTATCTCTGCCCCTGTTAGCGATACAAATTCTCTACCTTCATTCTGTTCTATCCACTACCATATTTTCTTCGATCCTCAATAAACTCATAAAAGATAAAAAAAAAATATATAACATAAAAAATAGTATAAATTTCAAATAAAACCCCTATGGTTTCATTAATTTTCAGATAAAGGACTGTGGTTTACTTTTGTCAAAACGAGGATTGAGGTTTTCAACTTTAGCAAAATAAGGACTTTTTCGATTGATACTATTAAAATCACCATTGACGACTTCAAAAATGACATATTTTAAGAACTACTAATATTCTAAACAACTTTAATTCTTCAACTTTTTTTATTTTAAGATTATTTATATGATATTTGGTAAAGAGAGAGAAAGTTAATGTTTAGAGAGAGAAAGTTCCAAAAAACATGATTTTCGAAAATCGAAAATGTAGTTCCATAAAAAATATGACATTGAAATACTTTAATTCTTGAAAATTTTCATTTTCAGATAGTTAAAGTTGGTTTTAATATCATTAATCCAAGTGTGAAACCTCAATTCTCGTTTTGACAAAAAGTAAACTACAGTACTTTATCTGAAAATTAGTGAAACTATTGGGATTTTATTTAAAATTTACCCTAAAAAATAAAATTGCAATCGAATAAAACAGGAATGATCAAAAGAAAAATAAACCCAAATGAACGAGGGACTAATCAGCATAAATATCATGAGAAGAGATCAAGAAAGAAAAAAGGGAAAAAGATTAGCTTTCTTAGTCCATGCCCATGTTTTACTGTTTTTCATTTTCCCGCTTCGCTTCTCATCCGATTTTCTCTCGATTTTCATATATTAATTCTCTTCGGAAGACCTCAATGGCCCTGTTTGGGAATTAGCGGTTAGCTGATTACATTAGCTGATTTGACTAGCTGTTTTTGTAGACATGTTTGGTAAAAATTAGCTGATTGATAATAGCGGTTTATGCAAAAAGACGAATAAGGGCATTTCTATTTTTAATACATAAAAATATATTTAAAATAATTAGGGTTAAAGAAGTCTATTAATTTTAATATTGCAAAACGCTAATTGAAAAAGCTCTTAAAATGAGCTTTTTCTAAATTAGCGTTTTCATCCCAAAACTCTCTCCCAAACTTCTCTCCCCCAAACATTCCAATCAGCGGTTTCAGTGGTCAAACCGCTAAAGTTGGTCAAAACCGCTCTTTTTATCCCAAAACGCTATTTACCAAACAGGGCCAATATTTTCTTTTATGAATTAATATATTCGTCATTAAATAAAATGGCTTGATTTTCTTTCGATCGATGCTTCTGGATGGTCCATTTTATGTCTCGATTGGCTTGATCATTTGAGTTTATCTCTTTTTCATTCTTTATTAATTTGATGTTCTTATCTATACCACGTGTTATAATGATAGATAAATAAAGGAATAGAGAATGAATGATAAACGGGATGTTGACTGTGCTGGAGGTGTCAAGGTGCCAACCTAGTTGGGATATCCGACCTTCCTTCGAATCCCAACCTTTATTCAAAAAGGAATAGAGAATGGAAACAACGTTGCGGTAAAATATCAATTTAATGTTATAAACAAACCCATTTCATTTTAAGGGTGTTTTTTTTTGGTTAAATTCACCGGGTCAATGAATTTATATGGTTGTATCAAAATGGTCATTCAACTTCAATTTATCTTAATAAAATCATTCAACTTTGAGTTTCATCTCAATTAGGTTATTTAGACGATTTCAGTGATTAAAAATCACCGGAACGATGACATACGTGACACGTCTGCACGAGTTAACTCAAATATTTGATCGAAATGACACATGATATCCACGTATGCACCACATGGCTATCACATGTCGGTTACTTCTATAAAAAAACAAAATTTAGTTTTTTCATAAACATAACCGACACGTGGATGTCATGTGTCGTTTCAGTCAGAGATTTGAGTTGGCTCATGCTGGTATGTCACCTACGTTATCATTTCGATGTTTTTTAATCACTGAAATCGTTAGGGTGACCTAATTGAGACAAAACTCAAAGTTAAATGATTTTATTGAGATATATTGGAGTTGAGTGACCAGTTTGAGACAACCATGTAAGATCAATGGTGCATTTAACCCGTGTTTTTTGACCGAATGAATCAGCAAAAAAAACCGATGATTTGTTTCAGTATAAGAGGTGTAAACACGGTCGGATCGAAATTTTATAATAAGCAGAGTGTTTCAATACTTATAGATGTTTAATTATTATTATTTTTTTCCAACAAATGAGAATTAGTCTGAATGTAGAACTAGCTTAAAAGTATCGTGGTGGTGATCTAGACCATTCAAAATTACATTGTGATAATGAAAAAGTTTAAAGTTAAACTATACTTACTTTGTTTTTTACAAAGTAAGTCTTACTTTGTTTTTTTCACCATTTGATGGTAATGAACTTTGACAAAATAAGTTCATCCAATGCAGTATTGATCACATACACCTTAATGAGCAGGTAGAATTTGCTCATTTACCGTTAGATCTAGGCTTATTAGAATCCTAAGGTGGAGATTCAAAACATCATGAGGCTTAGATTTAATAAACCTTATTCATTTGCTCATTAAAGTGCATGTGAAAATTCCTGCATCAAATGGTAGAAAAAACAAAGTAAAACTTACTTTATCAAAAACAAAATAAACATACGATGCACAAGTTTATTATTAATTTTTATTCGAAAAAATGTCAAACCTTATACAACGTATTAAATAGAGTTTTCTTTTTTGTGCTTAAAAAAAAAGAAATTAGAGTTTTCCGACAATTAATACCATTAATTGGTAAGTTGTGGAAAAGTTTACAATTGTCTTTGTCGTGGTCTAATACCATTAATTGGTAAGTTGTGAAGTTGCTTCCTTGTCGGAAAAAGATCAAACAGTGAAATAGAAGAAAAAAGAGCAATTTTTAAGAACCGTAGATTTTTCGTTATCCACAGCTTTGACTTATAAAGACTTTTGGAGTCAACTGACCAATAGTCTTCGAACCAAACAAACTCAGTTACTCACTAATTATTAAAGATAAACAATATCAAACTCATTGATTGTGGAAGATAAGACTTCGTTTTCACGGCCACCACAAAATTACGTTTCTCAGTATAGTTTTCGTGCAATATAGTTGGGAAGTCAATTTTATATATAATGCGTTCGTGTGTAAATATTTTTTTTTTCTAAATCGAATTTGTTCAATTTTTTTCCTATACATATACATATTGTTATTTGAGTGGTTCAGAATCAATTTCTATATATACAATTGTAAAACTTTTTAAAATTAAGTGAGATTGATATTATAAAAGTAAAATTGTGTGGTTTTGGATAAAATTAGAGAAATTAATTTTTTTTTGAATCAAAAGAGAAATTAACGTTATGGACAAAAACTGAAATTGCAAATAACAAATTTGAAATTGTAATTAGGATTGATGAATCTTCTGCGTCTGGAGTTAAAATTTGGCCTTGTGTTATGGATGATAACTACTGTGATTGATTAGATGAAGAATTGTATGAATGTATAAATCGAAGACTAGAATTTGTGTTGAGGGATGTTTTTAAGCTTTCAGGGAAGATGGCAATAGTGACTTGATGGAAATTTGGTTTCAAACAAATTGAAGGCTCAGAGAATGAAATTAAAGACTTAAGCACGAAATCAAAGCTTTAGAATGAAGCTTGATCGTTTGAGAAGAATGAATTTTGGAAAAAGAGGAAGAACTGAATTTTGGTTGGGGTTTGGAAAGATGGTTTAGTGTCCTTTTTAATTTTTATAATCCAAACTTCAATTCTCATGAACTTCTATTTTTATTCCCATTATTCCCATTAATCATAATGTGGAGTTTTATGGCAAAAAACGTAGGTAGTGGACGATTTTATGCTGAGAAAATGGTATTGAGAACCTCGTCTCTCTGAGATTAGAACAAATCTCATAATAAAATTAATTTTTTTTTATTATTTTTGCTAATTTTTGATATTTTTGGATATTCTAATAATTTTTATTATTATTTTCACCCCAACAAATACTAATTTTTATTTATAATACATCGATCAACGTATATATAGAAACTATACAATACTCTTTAATCAGTACAGTACTAATTAATTGATATCACTTGTACATATTTATTTCTTAATACAAATTATCTCACATAAAGTGGTACACACCGTTCATTTAATTTCTCGAATATATTATTGGAGGAATATGGTGGACCTCAGGAATATTCATATGGACCTTAATGACCAAGTAAATTTGGTCATTCACCGTTAGATCTAGAATTATTAAATCTAAGTTGTAGGATGCTTCGAATCTCCACCTTAACGTTTTAATAAACCTAAATCTAATGGTGAATGACCAAATACTGCATGGTCATTAAGGTCCATGTGATCAAAACCGGATAGGCCTATCGAGAATGTAGTTCAGTAACAGACATTTCATTCACTGATTGAGCAGTGGAATATGTCCTTGAATCCACATCTTTTAGTGGCATAGTCTCACCCAATCTGCTTTGCATAACAAAACCAGGTGGTTGAGGCACTGGTAGGGTTACAGAATCACTATTGAGCATTAAAACTATTGTTGCCATTGTAGGTCTGTCTTTTGGATCTTCTTGAACACATAATAACCCAATTTGAATGCATCTTAATACTTCATTTTTTGAATATGAATCTTCCAAAACTGGATCCAACACTTCTATAGGTGTTCCCTCTTTCCAATTTTTCCACACCTGTAAGCAAATTTACGAGCGGAAAAATAAAGTAATAATAAAATACGAGCGGAAAAATAAGTAAAAAAGAGACAAATTTACGTGGAGGATCCTTTTGAAAATCATAGAGCACCGGAAATATTTTATTAATTAATAATAATAATAATAATAACAGAAATACAAGAATTAAGATTCTCAATTGTGGATTTCTAAATACCGCTCCAATTTTACTTATCGCTGTTCTTATTTGGACTTTTTTTTTCCCTTTTTATAATTTTGATCAAAAACTGAAAATTCTTTCTCCAAAATCACTAACCTGAATAACAATAATTAAAATTATGAAAATAATTGATGCGTGGCAACCCGAGAACCATGACAATTGATGATTACGAGTGGGAAACATTAAAATTTACTTTTTTTTATCAAATAAATCATGAAAATCATGTATGCTTTTTGTGACGAATTTGCATTTTGCGTCACAAAAAATTGGATGATTTTGCATTTTCGTCTTAAAAAATTGGATGATTTTATGTTTTTCGTCACAAAAAATGTAACGATTTGTCATAAATATTTTTATGCCTAGACGAATGAATCTCCCGCCAGGCCTTCCCGCCTGCCCATAGGCCAGACGGAAGATTCATCCGACTACCCATAGGCCAGGCAGGAGATTCATCCGTCTAGGCATAAATTTTTTTTATGAAAAATCATCAAATTGTCTAAATAAAGACAGTGATAAGTAATTTGGGGTGGTAAATAGCAACACTCTTTTCAATTTCACCCAAAACTTGAGGTATATGATAATTTAGGAGACAGTTGGAATACTCATATGTAGCCTTTCTGAACTCTCAACTCTCTCTATTAATTCTCACTCTTTTCTAGGAGTATGAAACTAAATTATTTGCGAAAATATTTGATTTTAAAAGAATATCCAATGCATCCAAAACAGGTGATAAGAGTCCGAATAAAATGGGACTCCCACAATGCTACGTAAGAATGTGTTTTTAATCCGTTATTAATAAGTGAGATAATGTTTTATAACTAAGGAGAAGATTGTATTAATGATGTTTGAAATTGTCCCGGTTTACGAATAACTGTATAATAAAATTGAGTGTTTTGTCCGATAAAGGTAAAATTAAACTTTTTCAATAACTTTAGAGGCAAAAATGATCTTTATCCAATAATATTATCAACTGTTTAGGATAAATTGCTACTTACATAGCTTATAAGATCATCAGCAGCATCCTTTTGGTAGGAAGAATTGTTCTTCTTTCCACATATAATCTCAAGAACTAAGACTCCAAAACTGTACATGTCGGACTTGACAGAAAACTGGCCGTGCATTGAATATTCCGGCGACATGTATTCACTGGAAAACATAACATAATGCAGTAGTAATGGATTAAAATAAGTTTGTCAAATTGAATAGATCGAGAAAGAAAACAAATAAGAAATTTCACAAACTTACTATGTTCCGACGATTTTACTTGTGTTTCCTTGAGTTTGATCCACCTCGAGAATCTTAGCCATACCAAAATCTGAAACCTTCGGATTCATATCTCTATCTAACAAAATTTTACTAGCTTTAAGATCACGATGTATAATTCGTAGCCTAGAATCCTCATGAAGATAAAGAATTCCTCTCGCAATTCCTCCTACAATTTTGTAACGCGTCGACCAATCCAATTGTCCTCATTTTTCCTCATCTGCAGTTGAAAAACCAGATCAAATACTCATGACCAATGGACAAAAATTTATTAAAACCTACAGATTTTTTTTAAGATTATCTGACGAAATTCATCACGAATTCCGTTGTGATGTTAAATCCGTTGCAGATTCTAAATTTAGTAAGACTACAACGGAATTTTATTATTTAGAGACAAATATTTTCCGTTGCCATTCTAAATCTATTTTAACTATTAGGTGGACACTACAAGAAAAAATGCTATCACCAACGGAAATATCTGTCGGTGATTGTCATATTTGCATTGTAATCATGATCACGACGGAAGACCAACAAATATTGATGTGTCGGCATTGACCTATTGTCCCTCCACCCTTGTTCGTGTGCAGGGATGGATCTAGGGGGTCTAAGGGGGCTTGAGAACTCTGTGGTCGTTAGAAAACGCTCAAAAATTCTATAAAAATTGTGTACAAGGCTTTACTTTTTTTCTTTTAAAACACGTAAAAAATATCAATTTAACTCCCATAAATCACGAGAGACCACTAGAAGCACCCCTGTTAATGAATACTGGATTGGTTAGTGCTCGTGTGCGATTTCATCAATCAAACAAGAAAGAATTCGAACCGAAAAGGAAGAATTCAAGGCTTTTGTTGGGAACGTATTCGTATACGAGTATCTTTTCTTCTCCTTCCAAGCAGAATCCGAGCAACCTTACAAGATTCCTGTGTTGGAGCTTGGCTAACAATAAAACTTCATTCTTGAATTCTTCCGAACCTTGTGCAGAGCTTCTGCATAACTTCTTCACAGCTATTTCTTGACCATTAGGATATGTTCCCTGCGAAATTACATACATTGACATTGACATTGACATTGACAAGCTCACTTTAATCAAATCAGGAATGTGCATATGGACAAGTAAAAAAAAAAAATTACCTTGTAAACTTCTCCAAATCTGCCTTCTCCTAACTTGTTATTATCTGAGAAATTATTTGTTGCCACTTGTATTGTGTTTAGATCAATTTGTAAGGACTCCCCGGTAATTTCATCTACACCTACGTTTAAACAAATCCGAGCTCATTGTCAGATATTAATATAAGATTTGTGATTCGACCTTAACTATCAGCTTGAGCTTTTAGTTCAATCGGTTCTATGACATGGTATCAGAGATCAAAAGAAAAATAACAAATTATAACAACAAACAATAATATCAAATAACAGTTAAATCAAACTGGCCGAAATGTTCTTACCACTGCCTTCTCGCGTAGTGTTGCCTTTGTTTTTAGCCCGCCTCCTTAGGAAAATGCAGCCAATGCAAATAAGCAAGACAGAGATAGAAACAGGAGCAACAATGGCAATAATTGTTGCATTTGAGGTACCGCTGCTACCTAAACAAATGAGAAAAAAAAAAGCAAAAAAAATAATTGTTGAATTAAATTATTATTTATTGGATTCGAAACACAAGCAATATATATTTTAATGTTCATTTTCAACTATTTAATCAACCTCAATCATTTTATACAAAATTCTTTCAATAAAGGGTAAGAGTAAAATTTATTGATAAGATTATCTCGTATTTTACGGAAGAAATAATGTTGTCTCCAATTTAATGTTTCTTTTCATATCTCTCTCACGTAAAAAGGTATTATTTATTTAGAATAAAATATTATATAGGTCAAGAGGACCTTTAAAATAAAATTATTCATTTTTTTTATATTAGAGGAACATAGAAAGACACCAAATTGGAACATCTGATTTTCTCCCAAATTTTACCATTATCCTAATAAAATGATCCAATAGTATTTTCATGGAAAAAATTTGAGTTCAATTTTAGGTGTAATATATCATTTTTGTTCAAAAATATTAATTGGATCTCTGAATTTTCAAAATATCCTTATAGCATCATCAATTTACATAAATTGTCTATACAGTCCTCAACTTGCATTAAACATAATCAATTAACTACCCGCTTACAAAAAAAAATTTGCATACAAAAGTTATGTGAAACTTGTTTTCTCTAATATTAGAACTCTATATCCGACTTTGATCGTTTTACTTTTTCAAAACGTATGCAACACAAATTCCGCATATAACCATTTTTTTTTTTTGCAACCCATAGATTAATTGATTAAATTATATGCAAGTTTAGGAGACTAAGGAGGTATTGAAAGGCAAAAAAACAGTTCTACTAGTTTCAAAACATATGCAACACAAATTCCGCATATAACCTACTTTTCATTTCCTGTTTGCCTTTCAATTTTAAAAGGCAGAGTTTAAAGTGTTTGGTTAGACACCTCCTATTGTATTTTATAAATACACAGGAACAACAAATAGCCAAACCGACCATTGAGGCAGCTATTGGACACTTAAAAAAAAGAGAAACATACCTGAAACTGTAGGCGGAGGTGGAAGAATCCCCGGCGCCTGAGTTGATGTGATATTATAAAAGGGGTACACTTCGTAACGCACAATACAACTAGGTGTCAGGTATCGTGCACCTTCATTTCCGCTACAACAGGCGGACAATTCCGAGATAACGAACTCAAGACAATCTCTACAATCGGAGATTGACAGATCCGGCGTGCACTGCACAAGGTTATACAGCGTCTGAAATGTAGTAAAATTGGCTTGTTTGACAGCAAATTTCTTATTTCCCGATGAAGAATTTACAGCCGCAGTTACAGCTTCTCTCAGACTAGTCGCCACTAGACTGCTAAAACGAACATGATCGGTGACATTCAACTTATTCTGCAATAGATACGCCGGCGCGTAGGCCACGGTGGAGAAGAAAGACTGGTTTGAGTAACGTAAAAGGCAGCCCTCGTACCATAGGTAAGCATTTACAGCGACAGGGCAATATTGGATTATGCTTTGAACCGCCGATGTGACACAAGTTTTGCAAAGCTGGTTTGTCAGATCGCCTCGGCAGAGAAAAAGGCCAAACACATCGCCGGCGGTGGTGTAATAGAACCCATTACTGCGGTCTGCGTTCAAGGAAAGAGAAGAGAGGGTTTGGTTTAGATTGGTATGATAGGTGCTGTTCTTGGCGAAAACGGTGGCGTTTCGGCAACGATGATACAGATAAATGATTTGTGAATGACTGATAATGGGAAGGCCTGAAAGGAATACTAAGATTATGAAGAAATTAAGTGAAGTTTTCATTTTATGTGTTTTTTTTGCTTTTCTTGATTAACCCATACCATACCATATTTTATAGGCTCAGCAGCACGTACACTTCTGAAATAAGAGGTGAGAGATATCGACAGACTTAGAGCTTAGAGCTTAGAGCTTAGAGCTGTGTTGTTATTAGTTGTTTGTCATAAACACTAGATATTAGTTGTTTTTTCTATAAAAAAAACAGTTGTTTCAAAATTTTAATAAATAAAATCTATCTCCTATTTAGTATTAAAAGGCAAAAAACAGTTCCAAATAATGGAAATAAACGGAAACACTTAAAGCCCATTTGTTTCGAATGTTCCTGTTTGTTGTTTGTTGTTACTGATAAGCAGTAAATATTAGTTGTTTTTTCTGAAAAAAATATATATTTCAAAATTTTACAAAACACTTTTTTATCTCTTGTTTAGTATTGAAAGATAAAAACAATTCCAACAAATTGAAACAAACGGACACTTAGTTCTCAATATTTTTAGCATATTCTATGCAACTTTATTAGTAGTAACATAAAAAATCATTCAATTTTACAAATGAACAATAGGATGTTCAAATTTTCTTTGAATATAGGTAAAAATCAATCTAAATTAAAGAAAAATATGATAAAATGTAAAAATATTCATAACGTTTAGATGTAGAAACAATTTTATTCATAATGTTTAAAATTGTACAATTTATCTTTAATGTTGGCGGCTAAAAGCAATTTTGTGAATAATAATGTATAAAATTAACTAAACTTGCCAACATTAGAGTTAAATTACTTTTAGCTGCCAATATTAGAACTAAAATTGCAACATTTTAGATATTAAGAGTAAAATTGTTTCTGCCCGTAAATGTTAAGGGCAATTTTACACTTTATTCCTAGAAAAATTAAAGATAAGTTTATATTATTTCATATGCTATAGATAAATTTATACTTGTAAAAAAAATTAATTAACAAAATTGTTTAAGCAAAATTTAAATTAAAAAGGATTTATTTAAGTGTTAGAAAGCAAAGTCAAAATGCACAGCGCACAGCGACTAATTCATTACCACTCATTTCAATTTCCATGGAAGATAATGAGTGTTAGAAATATAATTTCCATTAGTTATATTATATTATATACATATTATTTGAAAAATTTAGAGTCTGTTTAGTTCAACCGTTAGCTAATAATTGCTATTAATATTAGTTGTTTGTTATTGCAGTAAAATATTTGATATTGTTGCCACTTCTTGTTATTAGTTGTTTAATTTATAGTGATTGGTAAAATTAGGTTGAAGTGTTATTTTTAGTATGTGAAATGTCTAATATGAATATATTTTAAATTAATTAATAAATAAATAAATTATAAAATAAAATATATTACGCAAATTGATACAAATAATTTAAATAAAAAGATAAAAATTTTAAAATAAAATTTTATTCCTTGTCCTTTTGGCAGTGATATTGTCGAAATAGAAATAATGTTAAAGAAAAACATATTTTTGTATAAATAAAAATGATAATTTTATTAATATCAAATAACTACAAACAGTTTTCATGGAAAAGTTAAAAACACAATTGTTTCCATAAAAAAAAACTAAAGGGGTGTTTGGTTCATTCTTTTCATGCTTCTGTTTGTCTTTTCGCTTCAAAAGTGAGAGTTTTAGATATTTGGTTAGTGATCTCTGTTTGCTTTTTACACTTGAAAAGTAACATTTTACAAAAGCAGACTCTACTTTTTTGGAAAACAGTTTTTTCTAACAGTAACTAGGAGTTAAAACAGACAAGCCATAAATGGTGTTGGTGTTTTAAACTCATTCAAACAATATATTTTATACTGTTTGGATTAAAACGTTAAAAGCTATTTCAAAATGTTGAAACAAACACCACTTACTTATCCCTTCTTTATATTAGCTGATCAGTTGCGTTCACATGGACCCTGATAACCGCGTAAATCAGTCTATAATATGTAACGGTGAATAACCAAATTTACGTGGTTATCTGAGTACATGTGAAGGCAACTGATAAGCTAATATATATCCTGCAAAGATGAGATTATGAAAAGTTGAGTATGAATGATTCAAAGAATATGTCTTATTTTATTTTATTTCTTTTCCTAGTTATTAATTTCACGGATCTCATAGCAGCCCAGCAGCCTGAATTGCAATTCAAGGAGTGTGCCGGGAAAGGTAACTATTCCGACAACAGTATCTATCAGACAAATCTGAACAACCTCTTCACTCGGATCTATACCAACACTGAAATAAACTTCGGATTCTACAATTTCACCTACGGAGAAGATCCCGACAAAGTTTACATCATCGCTCTCTGCAGACCAGATTTTACCCCTGAATACTGCCGTTCCTGTCTGAAATACGTCGGAGATTCTCTCCTAACACTTTGTCCAAGCTTTAAGGAATCAATTGGAGGAACAGATGACTGCATGATAAGATACTCATTCCGATCCACATTCAGATTCCCGGAGTTCCGACCACACTTTTTTGTTTATGGAGAGAGAAACGTTTCTGATGATGATGTTACCGGTTTCAACTTATCCCGGTCGACCTTGCTACAGAGGCTATGGAATCAAGCAGCTGCCGGAGATTCTCGTCATAAGTTCGCCGCCGGAGAAATTGGCCGTGAAATTCAGACTATATATGGACTTGTACAGTGCACTCCTGATTTAACAGCGTCTGATTGCAGAAACTGTTTGTATAATGCTTGGGGATTAATTCCCCAATGTTGTGTGAATAGAACTGGCGGAAGAGTAATTCTCCCAAGCTGTTATGTTAGATATGAGATAGATCCTTTCGTTAATCAAATAGCTTCTCCATCCCCACCGGCAATTTCTCCAGGTAATCTAAGCTAATTTTGAAAATTTTGATTTTAGAAACTATTTGAATTAGTTTGATTTTCAACTTATCCAAAAAGTTTGATTGGGTTTCTGAATTTTAAACAGTCTCGGTAACCCTCTCAACGTGTATAATATGTTCAGTTAGCCTCCTAGACTTACACAAAATGTAATTAATTGATCATTCGGTTGTAAAAAAGTAAGTTAAATACGGAAAATATATTAGACGTTTCTTAAAAAAGATAAAACAACGAAGATCAGTGTATGTAGTTCTAACATTAGATAAGATTATTTTTATAGTTGAGCAACTAATAACTTCTTTTTTAATCTATTTTTTAATTATGTAATGACATTCTAAGATGTATGAAATACATCTTCCACATCTAACTTACGTTTTTTCAGCCGAGTTATCAATTAATTACATTTTATGCAAGTTCATGAGGCTAGCTGAACATTTTATGTAAGTTGAGGGGCTATCGAGACACTTGGAAAGTTTAGGAAGTCAATCAAACTTTTTGAACAAGTTTAGAGGGCAAATAATGTATTAAGCCTATTTTATACAAACAATTATTAGCAATCGGCTAAGTTTTAGCTAAAAGTTTACACAATCAACCAGCCAAATTAACTAATAGGTAATGATTAAGATCAAAAAAAAAAAAAAAAAAACTAATAGGTAATGAACTTGTTTGGTAAAGAGTTTTTTTTGAGGTAAAATTAAAAGTTTGAGATTTGAAAGAGCTTATTAGATCTAAAAAGCTATTTTTGAAAAAACTCATTTTATAAGTTTTTTTAATTAGCTTATTGGTCCATTTTTAAGGACATTTTTACCCCTAATTACTACTCTTTAACTCCAAATAAATGCTTTAATATATCCTTATTTGTCATTTACACAAACATCTATTAACAATTAACTAAGTTTTACCAAACAAGTTTACACATCCACTAGTCAAATCAACTAACGAAAAAGATAATATAATCAGCTAACAGCTGACTGCTACTCGCCAAATAGGACCAGTAGCTAACGGCTATTTGCGGAACAGGGATAAAATGTTTCAATTATGTTTTCTTTTTTTTTCCAGGAAATAGAAGCAAAAGGTCGCGGACTGTGATAATCGTGGCTGCCGCTGTAGCTGTTTCTGCAATAATACTTGCAGTTTCCATCTGCATCTTCATAAGAACAAGGAAGAAGAAGGATGAATTTCAACGTAATTAGTTGATTAGAACTTTTTCCTTTCAATTGAAATTCTTAATTAGATTCTTTAAAATGTTTATATCCGAATTTTTAAAATATAACTAACTTGGGCTTTCTGAATTTACTGCAGCTGTCGATTCCGAAATTCAAGAAGTGGAATCTTTGCAATTTGACCTTGTTACTATTAGAGCTGCTACGGATGATTTTTCTGAAACCAAAAAGCTTGGAGAAGGTGGATTTGGTGTCGTATACATGGTAATAATAAAATAATTATAATTGATTTGGTAGTATAATTTAAGTTCAGCTTCATCAATCAAACTTAAAAATAAAATAGAAAAATGATTAAGGATGAGGTCCACGAAAATGATTCTGAAAAGTATGTAGTTTAGAAGAGAAAAAGGAATGAATCCGATAGTTTTTATTTATAGGAGGATTGAGTTGTTCGACCTAAATGAGACATGAGGTCCACGTGGTGGCTAGTTAATTAATAATATGAGTTTGCTGTCAATTTGAAATAGTTGTCACAGCTTCAATTGTGATTTTAAAATCAAGGTGCCAGATTCGGGTTGAATGTGCATGATCTTGACGACTCTTTTCATTGGTTTATGCGGCTTTGACGGTTACTGTTGAGGGGGATACCTCATTGGGTCACATGTAATATGATTAATTATGTAATATCATATGCCCCCAACAAAAGTTACAGATCGATGTGCTTTAGGGCTTCGTGGCAGTAGATGACAGAAGGCTAAATTCCTTAATTGAGACTTCAACCTAAGTTGAACTCAAGTTATCATTCGTTTGAACCTGGTGTTGAGAATTTCCTTCTAATTAAAGAATTTGTGCTTATGTATTTTCGCATGCCTAGAAGAGAAGTAGATGAAGACGTGAGATAGTGATATTAATTGTTGAGAGATCACGTGAAGCGGAAATGTGACATTATCGTTTCCGCAGTTATCGTTAGCATTCTGAATATCTCACATGTGTCGTTTTCGCTTGCCTTTTCTCTTTAACCGATGTTATTAATGAGTGTAGTTCTACTATCGTTTCAACCTTTGGGTTACTTTGAAACAATGTAATGATTGACCAAACCAATCTCTTAATTTCGCCGCCTAATCATCTTCTTTCATAATCCTATGAAAAGATGAGACTAACTTTCTAAGGATTTTTATGCTTCATTTCTTATCCTTCAAGTTTCTTGCAAGTGTCTTCGAAACACAGTAAGTTTTTGTCTTTCCAATATCTCTCCCTTAGTTTTCTTATTGTATGAATGGATTGTGATATAAGAACTCTAAGAAATTCGCTTCCCTTGAAAATCTCGAATTCGACCCCTTTCGTGAACGTTCAAAAATACATTTGGCGCCTCAAAAGTCAAAATATGTCAAGGATGCTAAAAAAATCAAAGGATATAGAGAAGGTTGCTTCTTCTAAGCAAACGAATCCACATGTTTGTAAGCAACCATTGTCCTTAACTACAGAAGAGTTGATAAGCATTATGGCTTCATATCCAGAGTTGGATAAGATGAAGGCTAGTCTTCCCAATGAGGACCAAAGGGAGTTTACGGGCCCTCTCGAGTATATAAGGGCATTTACCCAACTACTAAAATCAGGGCTGGGGTTTCCCCTTTTTAGGCGGAATGATCAATGCGTTGAAGAAGTTCAATCTATGTCCTAGCCAGATTTAAAGAATGCTTGACTGGAATTTATTGCCTTTGCCAAGATCTACAAAGATCTGGAAATTAACTTGATCGAACCCCTATTTCGTTCCTATTGGAAACCAATAAAGAAGGTTTTGGATGACATTACATACTGGTAGATGAAATTGCATTGAAAAGTGTTTTTATTGGTAAGATGGAAAGGGTCAATGATTTCAAGTTGAAGTGGTTTTGGTTGAAAGGTAGCCCCGCAATTTCGATTGGAATTTATACTGAGGACTTCCCTTTTTAAACAACCTAAGATCATTATAATCGAGACAAATGGAAGCCTAAGAATGACCTAACTAGAAAAGGAGGAAGTCGATTGTGCGCTTATATTAGAGTATTTCGCTCAATGGAGTTACAATGAAATGGTATGGGATAATGTCCATTCGGCCCTTCGTAACAATGATGTGAAGATAGTCCATAAAGATGATAAGGGTTACTGAAAGCTCTATGAAGGTGATTTGTGTTTTCACTTCATTTTTTTGGTTCATGTACTTCTGCTAACATGTCTATTCGTGCCACCATGATAGACCGCCTGAGAGTTTTTGAGCAGGCTAAGCCAATGGAGGAGAATGCTGGAGAAGGTACATCTCTAGCTGCTGGTAAGCCTCTTATCATACAACCTAACGACTTCGTTCATGTCAAGTCTGACAAATATGTTGGTGTTGAAGTTCACAAGCTTTCTTCTTCTCCTGAATATGAACCTCCAGCTCAAGGGGGGCATTGAGACATACTTCGAAAGTGTAGTAGAGATTGAGTCTTTGATGTCGAACAAAACTATTTTTTAAGCTGTTGAACCGACTACGCAGGAAGAGAGGTATGTTACCTCCTTTGAGCCTTTGAGTGTTGATAGGGATGAACCTGAGTTGCAGGCTTCGGTTCCTGGGACTGGTGCCACCTTTTTTGCTGAGTGGGCCTCCTTAGAAAACAAAAGACCGTAAGAAGTATTTGGTTTACCGTGATTCCTTTTGCTACTCTCCTCGGTAAAAGGAAGGAGAAAAGGCTTCTTGTAAATGATTTTGATTCATTCGAGCCTGTGTTTAAGAAGATGAAGGTTGTAGATGTTGAAACACATTTTCACACTGATTTTGATTTGACAAATCTATTTAAAATTAGAATTAAATCCCTAAGGTAAATTTCCAACATATTAAATTTAAATGCTTTGATTTGTTATCACTAATGTGTTTGTTGAGTATTTTTGAAGTAATTAAAAATATAAGTGCAAACGATATTAAAGACAAATCCCAAGTCCAGTAAGTCAAATCAAGGCCCAAACAAAGCCAAGAAGAAAGTCAAACAGATTAAAAGGCTTTTGATCCACTCAGCCTAACAGTAAGAAGGATCCAGAAGAATGGCCAACTCCTTCACAACGAAGCCGCTGAGTTGGATGGACAAGCAGACAAAGTGAAAGTTGACTTGTTATCTTGCGGAAAAGACTATCCAAATGAGGAAAGGTTTAGACTCAACAGAGAAGCTGGCGCGGTGCTGTCCAGGAATCTTTGCCTAAAATGGAGAGACAATCTGACGCTTACGGACTAAAGCAACTAAATCACTGATCAAACGACAGAGAAGACTACGTTCCTATTGGTCGTGACGCTGAGCAATGAGGATAAAAGGGATAGAATAGCCGTTTCCCTCCAACGGTTATTTTGAAATTTGAAATGATCGATGGCTTCAAGTGTCATTATAAAAAGCCTGTCATTTGCTTCATTGGAACTTGATCTTCAACAAGCCGAAACTCTGAACAAATTCATTCTTGAAGTTCCCTACAAAAGCAAAGGAAATGCATTTTACACCAACTCTTATTTTCATGTAAACAAATAGATTATATCGTTCAAAGTGTTCTTTGTTATAGAACAAAAACCTTATCAATTACTAAATTGTTAGGAGACTATGAGTTGTTCGGTATTTAGCACCCAGAGGTAGATAGTGTTGAGTATAGGTTTATAGAGGACGATATTTTGTAACTGCTCGCTGACTATTGTAAGGGGTTTGTGCTCTACCCAAAAGAGCTTAGTAGTGGATTAAAGCTCGGAAAGGAATTCCGAGGATGAGATGTAGGCAGGAGGCCGAACCAGGATAAAGCTGCTGAGTAACATTTTCTATCCCTTCTCCTTTATCTGCTTGCTTTTATTTTTACCTAGTAAACGCTTAACTTAAGTATTCTTAGTTGTGTGATCTGGTGCTGAGTTCAGGAATAGACTTCCAAGTACTATTTCTTGACTCAACGTTAGAAACGACTTTAGTTGTTGATCAACTAAAGCTGCCTCTGACCACATCCAATATCATTGTGCTATTAATCAAGGTGAGCCGGTAACAAGTCAGCCTCAATACTCAAAATTTTAAATAGTTTCTTTACCCCTCCCCCCCACCTTTAGGAACTTATTCTCATATCACAAGGGACCAACAGTAGAGACATGAAAGGGAAAAGAGAAATTGGTTCTAGAGCCTTTAACTGAAGAGGAGGGGACAATGTATTGTAATAACAATCATGTAGTTTTAAGTTTTCCCTTCCATTGTTTTGATTCTTATAATATGATTTGTTTCCTATGGTTGTTGAACCATATATAATTTTAGTTGTGGGATCAGTCGTATGGAGAGTGTGGCACTTTGAACAATCTTATTGGCGAGACAGGTCCTGGTCTCGGGAGATAGGATCCTTATACTATTTTTGTGGCACAACCTCGTGCGTGTCCACTAACAACATGTTTTGGCTCCATCTCTACCAAATCAATTAGTGGAGATAGTGGAAGTAAAAGTAGGAAGTTATTGGACATGAAGTGTGAAACTTTTAGCTATAAATAGGACTCCAAATCACCATTCCAATTCCAAACAAAACATCCAAACAATACAATACAATAACCCAACTTCGTGTCATGTTTTCTTTAGCTTTCGGTACCCAAATTTCGTGTTTACAAGCCTATAATCCTTCATTAACAATGTGTTTTCCAGTTCTAATCGTTTGTTTGTCAATCCCAAACCCGAAACTTAACGTTCTTCTTGCCCAAACACTACAAAAAAAGGGTTTATTACGACGCTAAAATAAATAGTTTAGCGATGCTTTTCAGCGTCTCTAAGTGGTTACCCACGCTTCTCAAAGCGTCGTTACAAGAGTCGTTAAATCACGTGTCGTTAATTTTAACGACGCATAAAACCTTATGTGGGTAAATTCAATCTGACGACATATCGCGGAGAAACGTCGTCATGCTTCCAATGCTTACATTTTAGCGTCACCGATTTTTCATATTATATATTTTTAATTTTCCAAATCTCAACTACGCTTTTAATAAAGCGTCACAAAATTAACAACATATAATTTTTGTTATGTCGTTACGTCGCTTCAGAAAATATTCATTACGTATTATTGAATATCACGACACTTTAATTTAAAAGTGTCTCCAAATTAAGGATATTTAGTTATATAAACGTCTACATTTAGCTACATAATGCAACAACATTTTGAGCTAAAATATTGTTTCTAAATTACAACACTTGAATATTATTATGTCCTCATTATAACAACATTTCATATATAAACGTCTTGACGACACTTCGATTAAAAATCTTTAAATTACGACATAATTACATAAATGTCTTCATTTAGCTATATTAAGAATAAATGCAAAAACATTTATTTGTAAAAAAACCCTCAAATTACAATGTATAACCATTCTTACATTATCAACATAACATTTTTACGAATAAACATTTTAAAATTTAAAGTACATGGTTATAATAATAATATGCCCCTATTTTCAACAACTCATAATGCTGGAGAGAAAAAAAAAAATTCTACTACAAAAAAGACCTTGAAAGTTCTAATAAAACCAAAAAAATACATAGCAACTTCCACTACAAAGAGTTGCTTAGTCAGAGTCAAATTCTTGAAAAGTTTATAGCAGAGCAAAATTAACTTCTTGAAATGCAGTTGGATTTGTTTTCCTCCCTTATTGAGCAATTAGGATGCATTCCCTGCAAATATGAGAGAGATAAAGTTAAATTCTTGAAAATCTTGTTCTTTAATATACCATAGATTAAGTGAGAAAAAAATACCAAAGAGAAAGCATATAAAATAAGTGAATAACATCGGTAGAAAACTAAAAGCCTTCTCAGTGTACCGAAACAAAGCAACAAATTAGTGGCAGTAATATGATATTAAACAGAAATAGGAAGCTTACTTACCTGTAAAAGGAACCACCACTTAATTTCCTCATCCTTTCCCATTTGCTCTATCCTTTACACTTTACCAAACCTGTAGTTCCCCAACCTCTTTTCCACAAAAAAAATCAAATCAAATCAATACAGAATGTTCTGAATCTAAATCAAACTTAAAGAAAGAAAACCCAATATTATCATTTTTTTAATAGAAAATTGTCTCAACCTAAATCAAACTTGAAAATGGCATACAAAGTCATGAAATAGAGAAAGATACTTGAAGTCAGAAAACCGTGTTATGGGTCCAGCCCATATTTAAGGTCCATTTAATATTAATTTTGGCTTCTTATAGAAGCTAAGTTAATATGTATTTAAGTGTATGAGTTGTCATTTATTGAGATAAGTGAAGGAAGAAGAAAAGACACACCAAAAGGAGATTTTCGGATTTGGCATTTTCTCTCATTAGGTCAGTTCACGTTTTTGTCGATTCCCGGAGATTGAACCGTCGGATCGTCACGATTTTTGGACAGGAGCTTCTAGACATATTGTTCCTTGTTCTCACCGTTGGGATCGCCGTTCGGAGGTCGGAAAGGTCTGTTCGGAGTTGGGGCAGATTGTAGACTGATTTCTTCTCTTTCTTGGTATTTGTCTACTTCTTGAAATCTCTTATTGTTTCACGATTGTTGGTGGGTTATAAACCTTTTGTAAGACTTTGTTGGGTTTGTTTTGCCCTCAATTTTATCATAATAAGAGAACTAGGGTGGACTCCTCAAACGTCCCGTGGTTTTTACTCTTCACACCGAAGAGGTTTGATTGTGGTTTTGGATTTCCATTCTTGTGGTTATAGTTGCTGTTTTGATTTGGACTTGGGTTGTGCTTTGGTTGATTGTTTGTTAGATTGATCATTGTGGTGTTGTTATTGGTATTCCGCGTATTTGATTGTTGTTATTGGTAACCAGTCTTTTGGGTCCTTCAATTGGTATCAGAGCAAGGTTAATTTTTGAAGTTAGCTATGGAATCTAATAACAGTAATAGTTCCATGGTCAAATTGACATCAACCAATTATTCTATATGGAGACCTATGATGGAAGATTTGTTATTTTGCAAAGATTTGTATGACCTAATTGATGCAGAAACCAAAGAGGATGGTAGTTTGTCCAAACCAGTCAAACCAGAAACATTGGAAGATAGAGAATGGGAAAAGTTGAAAAGAAAGACTTTAGGGACTATCAGACAATGGGTTGATATTAGCATTTTCAACCATGTTTCTCAAGAGTCCGACCCATATGATTTGTGGAAGAAATTAGAGGGTCTTTATGAAAGAAAGACTACTCATAACAAGGCTTCTTTGATTAAGAGGCTTGTTAATTTGAAGTTGAAAAGTGGGAAGTCAGTTTCTGAACATCTTAGTGATTTTCAAGATATAATCAACAAACTTACCACTATGAAGATTATTCTTGATGATGAGTTGTAGGCTTTATTTCTGTTGAGTTCATTGCCAGATAGTTGGGAAACTCTTGTTGTGACTATTAGTAACTCTGCTGCTCCAGATGGTGTACTTTCTTTGGATGTGATTAAAGAGAGTATGTTTAATGAAGAGATAAGAAGAAAGGAGATGGGAGTTGATAATTCACAAGCTCTGGTTGTTGAGAACAGAGGTAGAGGCAAGAGTAGAGGTCCAAAGAGGCGTGGTAACTCAAGAGGTAGGTTTAAGTCCAGAGATGGGAAAGAGCCTATGGTATGTCATCACTGCAACAAACCGGGTCACATAAAGAAATATTGCTACCGTTGGAAAAGAGAACAAGGCAAGAAGCAAGATTCTCAGAAGGAGGGAGATGATAAAAATACTGCAGCTGTCACTTCTAAAAGTGATGATGATGTTTCTTTGATTTGTGCAACTAGTGAGTGTCATCATGTTGATGGTTCAGGCACAGAGTGGCTTGTTGATACAGGAGCTTCCTATCATTGTGTTCCTAGAAAGGAATACTTCTTGAACTACAAAGCATGAGATTTTGGTAGTGTCAAGATGGGAAATCAGAGTTCGGCAAGCATTGTTGGCATGGGTGATATTCGGGTGAAGACAAGTGTTGGATGCATGCTTATATTGAAGAATGTGCGCCATATTCCCGATCTACGCCTTAACTTGTTGTATGCAAATGTTCTTGATCAAGAAGGCTTCAGGCATACCTTTGGAGATGGCAAATGGAGATTGTCCAAGGGTTCATTGACAGTTGCTCGAGGTGATTTGTGTTGCTCTTTGTATAAAACATACTTGAATGTATGTTCTGGTGAGCTAAATGCAGTTGAAGAAAAGAACTCTCCAAATTTATGGCATAGAAGATTGGGACACATGACAGATAAAGGGTTAAAATTTTTGGCAGGTAAATCTCTTATTCCTGTTGATAAAGCTGTTTCTTTTGACCCTTGTGATTATTGCTTAGCAGGAAAGCAACATAGAGCTTCCTTTTCTAAGAAGTCTACAAAAAAGGAAGGAAAGTTGGAGTTGATACACTCTGATGTTTGTGGTCCTTTAGAGGTGGAGTCTCTTGGTGGCAGTAAATATTTTGTCACTTTTATTGATGATGCTACTCGAAGAACTTGGGTTTACATGTTGAAGACAAAGAGTGAAGTGTTTGAAACTTTCAAGAAGTTTCATGTCATGGTAGAAAGGGAGACAGAAAGAAAATTGAAGTGTCTTCGATCTGACAATGGTGGTGAGTACACTTCTAAAGAATTTGAGAATTATTGTTCACACCATGGAATTAAACATGTAAAAACTGTGCCCGGCACCCCTCAACACAATGGTGTAGCAGAGAGAATGAACAGAACAATTGTGGAGAAAGTGAGATGTATGCTTAGAATGTCTAATCTTCCAAAGACATTTTGGGCTGAAGCTGTTAATACTTCAGTGTACTTGATCAATCGTTCACCATCGATTCCTCTTGGCCTTGAGATACCCGAGAGAGCATGGAAGGGTAGAGATCCTACTTATTCACATTTGAGAGTCTTTGGATGCAAGGCATATATGCATGTGCCAAAAGAACAGAGATCAAAGCTTGATTCTAAGACTAATCCTTGTGTATTTATTGGCTATGGTGATGAGGAGTATGGTTTTAGACTCTATGATCCAGAGAAGAAGAAGGTAGTGAGAAGCAGAGATGTAGTATTCTTTGAGCATGAGATGGGCTCAGAACTTCTAAGTACAAGATACAATTCTACTCCTACATTGTCATTTGATACTACTGATGTTTCTTCTACTTCTATTCCTATTCCTATTGAGCAGCCAACAAATGAGAATGTTGAACCAACATTTGATGGTGTTGAGGAGGTACAACCAAATGAAGATGGTGATGCACCAGAATTTGATAATGATGGTGATGGTGTACCAGAATTTGATGATGTTCCACATGATGATCAGAATGATATAGAGGATGTTCATGAGCAGGGGGAGCAGCCAGCTCCTTTGGTGGAAGAAGCACCGGTTCGAAGGTCAACTAGAGAAAGAAAACCTTCTACAAAATATCCAAGTTCGGAGTTTATTCTTGTCACTGATGAGGGGGAGCCAGAGAACTTTGAAGAAGTGTTGTCTAGTAAAGACAAAAATCTTTGGCTTGATGCTATGAAGGAAGAGATGGATTCCTTGAAAAAGAATGAAACATATGTGCTTGTGAAGCCTCCTAAAGGCAAGAAGGTCTTGAAAAACAGATGGGTTTTTAAGAACAAGAAAGATGGTGACAAGATAGTGAAGCGCAAAGCCAAATTGGTGGTAAAGGGTTGCAATCAGAAGAAGGGCATTGATTTTGATGAGATCTTCTCTCCTGTTGTCAAGATGAGATCTATAAGAACTGTTTTAGGTTTAGCTGCAAGTCTTGATTTGGAGTTGGAGCAGCTTGATGTGAAAACTGCTTTCTTACATGGTGATTTGCATGAGGAGATATATATGGAGCAACCTGAAGGGTTTGAAGAGAAGGGAAAAGAAAAGCTTGTTTGCAAGTTGAAGAAGAGTCTTTATGGGCTCAAACAGGCACCAAGGCAATGGTATCGGAAGTTTGATTCTTTCATGACAAAGAATGGTTACAATAGAACTTCAGCAGATCCTTGTGTGTATTTTAGAAATCTCCCTGGAGGTAACTTCATTATCCTTCTTTTATATGTGGATGATATGTTGATAGTTGGACAAGATGCAGGGATGATTTCCAACTTGAAGAAGGATTTGTCCAAGTCATTTGACATGAAAGACTTGGGTCCAGCTAAGCAGATCTTAGGCATGGAGATAGTTCGTGATAGAAAAGCTGGAAAGTTGTGGCTATCACAAGAAAAGTATATTGAACGTGTGCTTGAAAGGTTTAATATGAAGAATGCCAAGCCTGTTAATACACCTTTAGCAGCTCACTTCAAGTTGAGTAATAAAGCTTGTCCTAAGTCAGATGAAGAAAAAACGAGTATGTCTTCTGTTCCTTATTCATCTGCTGTTGGTTCTTTGATGTATGCTATGGTTTGTACTAGACCAGATATTGCACAAGCTGTTGGTTTGGTGAGTAGATACTTATCTAATCCGGGTAAGGTTCATTGGGAAGCTGTTAAGTGGATTTTCAGGTACTTACGTGGAACTTCCAGATTGAGTTTGTGTTATGGAGGTGGCAAACCGATTCTTGAGGGATATACAGATGCAGACATGGCTGGTGATCTTGATAATAGAAAGTCTACCTCAGGTTATGTTTTTACATTTTCAGGGGGAGCCATTTCATGGCAATCCAAGCTACAAAAGTGTGTCGCATTGTCTACTACTGAGGCATAGTATATAGCAGCCGTGGAAGCGTGTAAAGAGATGATTTGGTTAAAAAGGTTTCTTCAAGAGTTGGGTTTGAAGCAAAGTGAGTATGTAACATTCTGTGACAGTCAGAGTGCTATGGACTTGAGCAAGAATGCCATGTATCATGCTCGTACCAAGCACATTGATATCAGATATCATTGGTTGCGGAATGTGATTGAAGAGAAAGAATTGTTGTTAAAGAAAGTCCACACAGATAAAAATGCAGCAGACATGTTAACCAAGGTGGTTCTCGGAAGCAAGCTTGAGCTTTGTAGTAAGCTCTCCGGGATGAGATTCAAACGTTGAAGAATTTGAGTTTTTTCTTCTCTCCGTGATGGGCTGGAGGGGGAGATTGTTATGGGTCCAGCCCATATTTAAGGTCCATTTAATATTAATTTTGGCTTCTTATAGAAGCT
This sequence comes from Euphorbia lathyris, assembly GCF_963576675.1. Taxonomy (NCBI): domain Eukaryota; kingdom Viridiplantae; phylum Streptophyta; class Magnoliopsida; order Malpighiales; family Euphorbiaceae; genus Euphorbia; species Euphorbia lathyris. The sequence goes on from NC_088915.1 coordinate 81,256,364, forward strand.
AAGTTAATATGTATTTAAGTGTATGAGTTGTCATTTATTGAGATAAGTGAAGGAAGAAGAAAAGACACACCAAAAGGAGATTTTCGGATTTGGCATTTTCTCTCATTAGGTCAGTTCACGTTTTTGCCGATTCCCGGAGATTGAACCATCGGATCGTCACGATTTTTGGACAGGAGCTTCTAGACATATTGTCCCTTATTCTCACCGTTGGGATCGCCGTTTGGAGATCGGGAAGGTCTGTTCGGAGTTGGGGCAGATTGTAGACTGATTTCTTCTCTTTCTTGATATTTGTCTACTTCTTGAAATCTCTTATTGTTTCATGATTGTTGGTGGGTTATAAACCTTTTGTAAGACTTTGTTGGGTTTGTTTTGCCCTCAATTTTATCATAGTAAGAGAAGTAGGGTGGACTCCTCAAACGTCCCGTGGTTTTTACTCTTCACACCGAAGAGGTTTTCCACGTATAAATCTTGTATTGTTGATTGTGGTTTTGGATTTCCATTCTTGTGGTTATAGTTGCTGTTTTGATTTGGACCTGGGTTGTGCTTTGGTTGATTGTTTGTTAGATTGATCCTTGTGGTGTGGTAACCCGTCTTTTGGGTCCTTCAAACCGAAGATACTTGAACATCATAGGAATCTGAAATAGAGAAAGATAAATAGGATTTGATCAATCCTAAATTCTATTTCTAGGAAAACAGAGGTCCACAACCAATAAATCGGAAAATTAAGAACGTACCTAGAACCGAGGATGAAGAAACGGAGTGCGACAACAATAAAGGATAAAGCGTGAACAATGAACAGGTCCATCAACAGAAGGAGCCACGGAAAGGAATAGCTTGAACTGTCGAATAGTCATGTAGATTGGAATGTCGAAGTCGAGCTGCGGGAGGCATCACTGGAGCTTCATTGTGGGAGTCGGAGTGGGAGAGAAATTTAGGCTGATAGTGGGAGACGTGTGGGGAACGTGTGGGGAGTTGAGGTTAAACGGAAAAGGAAATACATATTAAATACAAATATATATATACATATATTAGATTAATTTAAGATTAATTTTTTCTTTTTAGATTAAGTGAACAACCGATTTTAGATAGATCTTTTTTGAGTTTAAATTCTTTATCCATCCTTTTTAAACTTTAAAAAGATATAGTTTTTAATTTTAAAAAGATATAGTTATTTTCTTTCGGTAAAATTTGCATTAAAAAAAAGATATAGTTTTTTTTTTTAATTTGAAAGTAAAATTTTAAAATGCCTAACATAAAAGTTAGAAAATGTTATTATATAATTATAAAAGGTGGACACAATTTCAAAAATATATGTTGAATTTATCAAAATATGGAAAAAACTAAACAAACGTCTTTAAATAAAAAAATACAAGGATATTTTTTTTATTGATACCAAATTTAAATTTTCTTAAAGATAAAAAAAAATACCGACATTTATTTTACAAGTGTAATTAAAAATTTTTAAATGCCAACAAAAAAAACGTCATTAAGTAATATAAAAGGCAGCACAAATTAAAAAGCGTGGTTGAATTTTTAAATACGGGATAAAAAAATAAAAATATATTCAGTTGAAAAAATATCGAGACACTTTTAACGACGCAAAATTCTAAGCCGTCTTTAGCTTAAAAAAATGCAGATGCTTTTTTAAAAGTGTGGTTAATTTTTTAAAAATACCATCAAATAATAAAAGGCGTTGTTAAGTGATAGTAAAAGACGACATAAATATAAAAGTGTGGTTAAATTTTGAAATATGAAGACACATGCCAAAATGCATCGCTAAAAAATGTCGTAATAGACCTTTTTTTTGTAGTGAAAGTTCATTAAAGTTCGTTTTTTTTATCCCTTTTAAACATTATGTCCATCAATTTCGTTTTAACTTTTTCAACCCCTTACAGTCTGCTTTTGTCCCATATTCTTACTCACATTTGTTCCTAACACCCCGAGTTTAATTTTAGACTTTCGTTTCGCCTCAATCCGTGTCCGAAACCCATTTACAAGCCATCCCAAAATAAAATTTTCCACAAAAATCTGTTTTTGCCCATTTTAAAATTGATCCATTTGCTATACTTTTTTGTCATCATTTTCCAGAGTCCCACGCGTTGTTCACCAATTGTTCACTTCGCTCATTTTGTTCGTGAATTTAAAGCCGCTTGTAGCTCAAGGCCTCGTTGAAATAGTCAATATTTGACTTCAAATTTATTATTTCAATTTCAATTCCAGTTTGTTATTCCAATTTTACATTCCAATTTCCATTTATGTTGATGATTTCATTTTAAATTCAATTAGCAATTGATTTAGCTATAAAATAGAATTAATATCAATTGTAATTCCTTGTTTCATCTTAAGTACTTGTAATTAAACATTTTTACATTAATATTAATAAAATAGAATTTCCCAAAACCCCTGTGTCATTTTTGCTTTTCAATTTCATTTCTTTTAGTCGTGGTAGTTATAAATTATCTAACAAAGCTTCTATAGCGACACTAGAAATTCATAAGGGACTTTTTTAATCTTTGCATCCCTCGTCAATCGTTTTGTTTAGAATTCAAATTTTCGTGCATATAAGCCATAAACATAACCGTCCTTATTAACTGATAAATAACTTTTCTGGCACGTCCGTACCCAATACATACGTGACAAGGTTGGAATTAACAATATTACAAAAATATCGCTAACAGAATGCCTAAATTCGTAAACTACAAAAAGTATAGAGACCACTATTTGTAAACTTTTAAACTCTAAAACTATTTATGGGTGTTTGGTTACCTACTTTTCATCTCATATTTGCATTTTCACTTTAAAAGGAAGAGTTTTAGGTGTTTAGTTAGACACTTTCTGTTTGTTTTTTACAGCTGAAAAGTAGTTTTTTTATAAAAGCATGAAATCTCTGTTTTTTGGAAAAACAGTCTTTTCAAAAGACAAACATAAAACAAGAACAACAAACAGTAAATAGTCAAACGGGTCCTTAAACTCCAAAATACTAATCGGATTGAATCACATGATTTATTTATACAGTTTCCTATTATTATTATTATTATTGGAAAATATAGGTTAAGTGACTACTTAAATTGTGGTGAAGCTCTTAACCTAGTGGTTGAGAGCTTACCTATACCTTGCAAGGTCATGGGTAGCGAGGATTTTTCTTTCTTCTTTAATATCGCAATTAAAAAAAAAAAAAAATGACCACTTAAATTAATTTGAATTGGTTATCAAACTTTTATATTTACAGGGTACCCTTCCTAATGGACAAGAAATAGCTGTGAAGAGATTGGCCAGAGGATCAGGACAAGGTGAACTAGAATTCAAGAACGAAGTCGTTTTAGTTGCTAAGCTTCAACACAGGAATTTGGTTAAGTTGTTGGGTTTCTGCTTGGAAGGACAAGAAAGACTTCTTGTCTACGAGTTTTTGCCTAACTCAAGCCTCAATAACTTCATATTTGGTAAATTGCTTGTAGTTCTTACACACGTTACATCTTATCGATAAAACGTTAACGTGACATTAAATTATTGGTTACATGTCAACGTTTTATTGATTAAAATATAGTGTAACATTAAATTATTGATTTAACATACGAATGATGTAGTGTATTTGACGTATAATAAAACTTCACTTACTTGCAGATCAAGTCAAACGAGAAAATTTAAATTGGAAAACGCGATACAAGATCATAAGAGGCATAGCTCGAGGTCTTGTTTATCTTCACGAAGATTCTCGACTTCGAATTATTCATCGTGATCTTAAAGCTAGTAACATTTTGTTAGATGAAGAAATGAATCCAAAAATTTCAGATTTTGGTACCGCCAGAATATTTGCAGTAGATCAGACACAGGACGATACAAGTAGAATTGTCGGAACATTGTAAGTATATATATGTGCGAAACTAAGAACAATTATATATATATATATATATATATATATATATATATAATCAAAATTTCACCGCCGAAAGTAGAAAAATAAAATATATAATTTTTGAATTTTTATTTTTTCACGTGGAATATTTTAATTTTGTATCATTCACGTTATATTTTCGGTAAATATATTTGCTGGTTTTCAGAGAAGAAAACCATAAGTGAAACAAAACTTACTGTGATAACTTTTTTTTATTAAGAGTTTAAGGTTACGGTATTTATATTTCATTCTTAACAATTAAACCAACATTGATGTAATTTGTAATTGTTCGCTATAGCGTCTTAAATGTACTAACCTAGTTGATATGTTTGACGGCTTTCGGTTCTTTTAACTCTCGACATTTTACTTAAAAAATCTTATATATTTGTAGTGGATATATGGCTCCGGAATACATAAGGCGTGGGCACTTCTCTACGAAGTCGGATGTATTTAGCTTTGGTGTTTTGATTTTAGAGATTGTAAGTGGCTGAAAGAACAATGGCTGCCGAGTTGGAGATGAAGACGAGGACTTTTTAACCTATGTAAGTATAATCGAACACCGATTTCTTTCATGTTTTATTCCATCTTGTTCCAAAGTCAGTTTTTGAGGATTGGAGGTGCAAATTTTTGAAATAGATATCTTCATAAGTTAGTTGGTCTGATCAGCTCGTCCAAGCTCTCCATTCATGGAAGGAGTCCAGATATGCATATTTAACCTATAACCCGATCCAAACCCGTAAAACCAGAATATAAAATGAGTCGAACTTATATTTTATTTCAAAACCTAAGTCCGCCCGGCTCGTCCTCATAAAAATATTATATTTTTTAAAAGGTTATTTGACATTATTTATTATTCTATGTTTTTCAAATAATTCAATCTATTAATGAGTTGCCAGTGCATAAACAAAAATCTACTGCCAGTGCATAAACGAAATCTTTTTTTTTATTATTATTCTAATGATTTATACACATTTTCTTTGTGATATTTGATCTTAAAAAATATTTAAAGATAATTAATTATTTGTTTGTAAATTCAAATTTTAATTATTCTGTTAATTTTTTTTGTTATTATATATTTTATTCACTGAATTTTATTAAATCAATTTTTTATTAAATCAGCTAACTAAACTTTAGTTTATTGTATTTTATTAATAGTTATATTTTAATTTTACTTATTTATTCATTTTTCAATATAAATATAATGTGGATTGTGTTGAGCTTAGACAAGATAAGTAGGTGTGAAGTTTAGACTCAACTAAATCCATTGACATGTCTATTTTGAGATAATTACATTTATTATCTTACATTTATGGAAATTTTGAAAAATTTAAAAATTAAACCATCAATTTTTGATTTTTTCAAATTACCATATTTTGAGCTTTTTGGTTCTGAACATACATTTTCACCCTTCTAACCTACCAATACTTAAACACAGGAAAACCATAAAGTGGAAAGAAATAAATTTACTTAGAATCACATTTCCATAGAATCAGGTGTGTAGACAGGGGCCTGGGCCCTTCGGCCGCTGGAACTACATTGACTCCAGGTAGTTTCGGCCCCCTGTCGTAATTTTTTTATCGAGTATTGAAATTAGCGCCCCCCCCCCCCCCCCATTACGTGTTAGGTTTGTTCAAAATTCAAAATTCAAATATTTTGGACATATTAGTACTCCCTAAATCCAAACTTCTAAATTGTTTTTGGAAATATTAGGCATATCTAAATTCAAATTTCTATTTTTTTTGTTTGTTAGGCCTTTATATATTCAAATTTCTAAAATTTTTTTATCTATTAGGCCTCCCTAAATCCAAATTTCTAATTTTTTTGGGCCCTTAGGCCTCTCTAATTCAAAATTTCAATATTTTTGGCCTATTAGGTACAACCTAAATCCAAATTTCTAATTTTTTTTAGGAATGTTAGGCCTATCTAAATCTAAATTTATAATTTTTTTGGCATATTAGGCCTCTATAAATCCAAATTTCTATTTTTTTTTTATGTCTCTCTAAATCCAAATTTTTTATTTTTTTTGGCATGTTTTTTTTATCGTATGCCTTTTAAAATCAATTTTTTTTTACCTGTTTAGCCCTCCCTAAATCCAATTCTTTTTTAGATGTTAGGACTTTTTTTTTGAAAGATTTACATGTTAGGACTATTAAATGAAATCTGGTTTAATTTTGAAAAATTGTACATTAATACTTAAAAATTGGTTCTTGACCATTTAAATTATAACACGCATATATACAAAAAAAAAAAAATTGACCAAGTTCGATTTAGCAAAAATTTTTTTTACAGACGCACATGTAAAATCGGCCCCCCGACCGAGTAATCTTGTATTCAGCACTACATAGAATTTTGATTTCTATCAACTTTACAATTGAGAATTACCAACTATTCAAATGATCAAATGTTAAAGGACTTTTATATTAGTAAAGTGCGTTTTTTTTTTTTTGTCGTAGGTTTGGCGAAACTGGAAGGAGGGAAGAGCTTTGCACCTGATAGATCCGAAGTTGAAGGATGGTTCGAGAAGTGAAATGAAGAGATGCATTGACATTGGATTACTATGTGTTGAAGAAAATGAAGCTAATCGACCAACAATGGCTCAAGTAGTTACCATGCTTAGTAGCTATTCCATTACTTTACCACTTCCTTCAAAACCTGCCTTCTTTAATTACAGTGAACCATTAGGGAATCCCTCCTCATTTAATTTAAGAGTAACGGAGTCGACAAGCGGATCACAAGTCATTAATTCCCGAAACGAGGCTTCAATCACTGAGTTGTATCCTCGATAGTTGTGTTCGGTGGCAAATACAGAATTGGTCCGTTGAAGGTCCAATTTTTCCTAAATCGAAGTTCGCTCAATTTTTTTTGGCGTATATATAAATGTTATCATTTAAGTGGTCAGGTGCCTACTTTATGTATCACTGTACAACTTCTCAAAATTAAGTAAGATTTGAAGATTTAGTTGTTTGGATGACATATTGGCCATGTTTGGGAATTAGCTGTTAGCTGATTACATTAGCTGATTTGACTAACTGTTTGTGTAGACCTGTTTGGTAAAAATTAACCGATTGATAATAGCGGTTTGTGCAAAAAGACGAATAAGGGCATTTATTTTTTTAATTTAAGGACCTGCAAACTAAAAGTAGGGTTAAAGAAGTCCATTAATTTTAATATTGCAAAACGCTAATTGAAAAAGCTCCTAAAATGAGCTTTTTCTAAATTAGCGTTTTTATCCCAAAACTCTCTCTCCACCAAACACTCCAATCAGCGGTTTCAGTGGTCAAACCGCTAAAGTTGGCCAAAACAGTTTTTTTATCCCAAAACGCTCTTTACCAAACAGGGCCATTATATATTAATTAAGTTGAATTTACAATTGGGGTTATCTGCCTCGCAGCAAAGGCGTGGCTTGGATATGGTGGATGATTTTTTGATAAATGATGATTGTGTTGGTTTGCCAGTTATGCCGGCTGAGGTGGAAGAGGGTATCAAGCGGGTTTGTAGATGTTTTGACATGGAGCATTTGTGTATTTGGGAACCTGCGTCTTGTGGTATTTTTACGGTAAAATTGTTTTATGATTGGATGCAGCCTCCTAGGTTGAAATTGGGTTGGTGTGGTTTTCTTTGGCGTTGGTTTATTCCTCCTGCGCATTCATTTATTTGTTGGAGGGCTTTTTTGGGTTATCTTCCTACTCACGAGAATTTGAAGAGGCGTGGTTGCTTGATTGTCTCTAGATGTCCGTTGTGTCTTTCTCATGAGGAGACAGCAGATCATATTTTGCTAACATGTGTTTTTTCGCAGGAGGTTTGGCGAGGAGTTTCTGATTTGTTTGGGAGATCTCTAGTTTTGGATGGTGGTTTCCAAATTCTGATTTTGGAAGCTGCTAAACAGAGATTTAGCTCTCAAATTGCTGAACTTTGGTCTGTGGCAATTGTTAGCACTGTGTGGGCTCTTTGGTTGGCAAGGAACAATCATATTTTTAAAGAGGAAAAACCAGTTATTTCTTTGACTCTTAGGCGTGTTTGGAGCGCTATTTGTGAAGCGGCTAATCAGGGTCGTGGTTTTACTTGGAATTCTTCTGATGAGTTACAAATTCTGAGGGAATTGAGAATTGATAGAAGATTTCCTAGGGGGCCTCGTATTATGCAAGTGGTTTGGCAGCGTCCTCCGGTTGGTTGGATTAAGGTTAATACCGATGCTTCTATTTTGGGTAGTCCGGGTGCTGCGGGTTGTGGTGGTATTTACCGATCCTCAAATGGAACATTTATGGGTGCTTTTGCTTTCCCCTTTGATGTGTCTTTTGCTTTTTTAGCCGAGTTGAAGGCTGCTATTTTTGCTATTCATCCAGCTTTTGACAAGGGTTGGCGTCATCTTTGGTTAGAAAGTGATTCGACTTATGTGGTTCAGTTGTTGTGTAGTAGGTCTTCTAACGTTCCTTGGGTGGTTCGTCAGAGTTGGGTTGAATGTTTATCAAAATTAGAATCAATGCAATTTGTCATTTCTCACATTTATCGTGAAGGAAATGCGGTTGCTGATTTTTTTTTTTTAATAAAATTTGCGCAATGCGCTTACATTAAAGAAGAAAGAAAAATCCCCACCAGACCCGGATGTGATTTGAACTCATGACCTCCCAAAGCATAGGTAAGCTCTCAACCACTAGGCTAAGAGCTTCACCACAAATGCGGTTGCTGATTCTCTTGCATCTTTTGGTCGTTTGGTGAATAGTTTGCATTGGTGGGATATTTTGCCAGATTTTTGTTGTTCGGTTTTTTTGCATGATCTTGGGATGCGTGGTTCTTATCGCTTCTCTTGATTTGGTTTTGTTTCGTTATTGGATTCTTGTAACTTTTTTCTTTTTTGTTAATAATATTGGTACGGGTTTGGTGTGATTTTCGGAGGTGTCAGCATTGCTGGGATGTCTGTTTTTTGCATCTTCTCGTTAACCGGCCTTTAATAATAAAAAAAGTTGAATTTTGTAATTAAATACAAACTCAAATATTTAATTAACCATCACAAACTTTAACTTGTGGAAAACAAAGATCGCAACCATCTATAATAGAGTTAGTTCCAATGGCTGAGGAACCGAAACCATCAATAATAAAAATGGTTTTGACCGTCGGAAAATATGGCCCTTTCAGCCCCTTGTCTCCGACCCCTGGTTGTGTTTCGGGGAAAAATCTAGAATAATTCTTAAAATTACTAAGAAATATGTACTCCACTATGATTCTCCCCTGCCCGATTCTTTATCCTTCAAAATATCTTGTGATTTTTTAATGTTGCTTTATGGTTTATAGAATTCCAAACCTAAAATTTGCACGACGTGTTTATTAGATGTGATATAGGAAGTGAGAAATGGATAAAAAAAAACGAGATAATTTATTTCATTCTGTTTCGAAGATAGGTGAGTGAGCCAATGGAGAGATAAGCTTTTTATACTACTAAATTATCTAGATGGGGTGGTATAAGACACGGCGACAATTTATTTAAATGAGAAAATCCAATTTGTCCCGTAAATTTTATTATTTATTCCATTTGTTTTGTTTTGAAAATTTAGTAGAGTGTTCTAAATATTTCTCAAGTTAATTTTAATCTTTGAAGTTTCAAAAACTTAAGTTTGTTCGTATATTATTGTAGTATAAATATCGAATAAAATTAATTAAATTTAATATATCATCTTAAAATATATTAGTTATTTCACGACAAGAAAATCACTAGTTACTGACTGAAAAATTGGCCACAAAATCTGTCCCTAACCATGTTTACTGACCCATTTCACGAGTTACTGACTGAATTGAATTCAGTCAGTAACTATGCTGGTTGGTAACCGTTTACGACCAATTTGCAAATTCGGTCTTCAATTTACGACCAATATTTTCAGTCAGAAATCCGCGTGGCTAAGTTAATGACCAATCTTTATGACTGATTGTGTAACCATCATCCAAGACAATTAACCGACCTTCTTCAGCGACGAAAGAGAACTGGTACTGACGAATTTCCGTCGGCAATTTTTGAGAAAGCATATCTATATCGACAGGTAAAAAACCAATACTATGGAATTTACGTCGGAAAAATAGAACAATTTTGGATTATTCTTTTTGAATTTCATATTCCTTCCAATATCAAAATTATATATATATATATATATTAGTAATTATATGTTCTTATTAGTAATATATTAAATTAAAATTAAATTTATATCAAAGTACAAATCGGTTAACCAAACAACATTAACTATAAATGCTCAGTAGATTTAACTACCTAAAATAGTGTACAATCTGGCTACATAATAAAGTACAAATCAATTGAGTGATAACATGTTGAATTTGCCTCAAAACTGGACCCATTTGCGCTTGAACATCTATCTATCACTCCATACGATCTCTTATCCCATTGACATCATGGCTCAAGCGGATGCCATCGTCAGAACTTGGTTGCGCTCCCTCCACCCGATCTAAATACTCTATAAAACGGACCCTGCCAGTATTAAAGCGAGTGAGCTGCTCCTATATGTGCTGAATCGTGGGATTTTCAGCACCAGAATTTAAGGAAATGCCTAGCCAATACCTGAGGATGAGGCCCCTGTTGAATATGCACCAAACCACCAGCCAAAACTTTTAGAAAAAAATATATTTAGTAAAGCCATAGTATTTAGAATTTTTTTTTAGTAAAGCCATAGTATTAATTAAAGCAATAATATTTAGAAACCTCTCAAGCCAATAGTGATTGGATAAATGGCAATATTCACATACGCAAGCCTCTCAAGCCATTTCAATATACCACTATAACCATACCAAATTGGACAATGCCGAATTAGCAAAATTTCCCCTTAATTTAAAACCCATCAAAGCATTTGATTCAGACGATCTAAAAGATTAATAGGGGCAGAACCTCTAAAGGCAGGACCCATAACCATTAACATGGGGCTTCTATATACACTCTCCATTGGAGATATAGGTGTATTGTATGAAAATTTATAGCACGTTACAATTGGAGATTACAAATAATTTGTAACGAGCTAACGTCTTTACAGTTAGCTAATTTTTGTAACATTCCGTTATAAAAGCTCATATATGTTTTAAAACAGTCCCTTACAAGTATGACATATGTTTTAAAAGCTAAGGACTCGACCACCTTACATATTTAATCCAAACAAAGAAACAAATTGAAAATCTTAGTCCTTAACCACCTTACATATGTCAAACTCAAAATGATTCAGGATTTTTGTAAATCCATGCAGCTCATAACTATTTTTGGTATGCTAGGATTTACAAGGAATCTCCTAAAAATATCAATATGTATGATGTTTCCATTGCTTATTACAATGCATTCCACTCAATAGTTCACATAGGAAATAATGTTTCACTGCTTGTTGATTCTACTCAAATATTTTGAAAGCTCACATACAGAATAGGTCCCATATTTAATGAAAGATGAATTCATCTCATTCAACCTGAATTTTAAACAAAAAAAAAGCTATACAAATTGGGTTTCTCCAATATGTTATGTTAACTGTTAACGGCCAAACATCATATGAGCTATTATGATACAAAACTTATTGGGTTTCTCCAATATTAGTAATGCCATGGTTTGGTTATTAACACAAAAGTCAAACAACAATATGAGAAAGATCAATGAATTGCATACTTAGACAAAACAGAATGTAGCAAACAAATTACCAATTATAGAAGAAAGAAAACAAATGAAGGGAATATTAATAGTCAAATAAAAATGAAAATCATACATGCTATATTTTCAATTATGTTGCACAAAAACTACATTTGCAACTCTGTTCCATAAAAACTATACTGCAATTTCATCATATGAGCACTACTACTTTACCTTCAGTCAATTATATTTGCAGTTAAGGTCCCAGTACTAGCTACCTCCACAAGGCAAGACACTTATAAATATCCTGAGGTACAAATAAAGAATATATGTAGGATTTTCACAGATAAAAAAAAGTACCTGAGCAGAGCAGAGCAGATCTTGAGATATATTCTCGAAAGATGCTTCAAGTGCTGCTTGAGAAGTCTTTTGGAATCATACTCTCTAATCTTCTTCATAGCCATTTGAATTCAATTTGAGATATGGAAGAAAACACAAATGACTCAAAGACCAGAAATTGAAAGAGAAGAGGGAAAAAACATATGAATATCAAGAACTCATCTCATCTTGCTCGTATTTTGTTGCCGGAAAATTCATATTGTTGGCCATTGTCCCCTTGAAGCCTCATTAGGTCTCTAATCTCGATTGCGTAGTTTAAAACCCTAATAAATCTCTCGTCCTCCTCTAGAGTTGGCAGCCATAGTCTCCAGCAGCTGCAATCGCCATAAGACGGCAACAAGCGAGTAAGGGGGATTAGAAGAAGAGATCGGCGTGGAAGAAACTAGCTCCAGCAACAAGCGAGTGAGGGAGATTAAAAGAGGGGATCGAGAATTAGGGTTGGAGAGAGGAAGAGTCGAATGGGTAGATTAGAAGAGGGGATCCTTACAATCTGTGGGCATTATTGTCTTTAATTGTTTCTAATATTAATAAATAATTTGTTTTTTATTTTATTTTAATTGATAAATTTAATGACTTAAACTGTGGTCTTTAAAGATCAAATGTAGTGGCTAAAATATGCATTTAAGGCCGGCCCATGTGTCCATAGAATTACCAACCAATAATCTTGTTGAGGACTAACTGTAGTCTGTAATTAATGACCCATTTCATTTCAGTCATTAAAATTAGTCATTAGCTAGAGTTTTTCTTGTAGTGTTTCATTTTTTGTGTTTTAAAAATTTAATATGGTGTTCCAAGTATTTATTAAGTTATTCTATTTTTTGTATTTTGAAAATTTAATACAAAGTTTAAGTATTTTTCAAGTTAGGTTGATAGATTAAATTTAATTAATTTCGGTTCATGTTGATGCTATAATATCAGGGGTGTTCAACGGTCGGTTCAGTTTGAAAACCGAACCGAATTGAAATAACCGAAAACCGAATAATATATAAAAAAATAAAAACAAACCTAACCGAATTACAATAACAAACCGAATCGAACTAATTCGGTTCGGTTCGTTTTTTAGTTTATACACATATTTTTAATAAATAATTAACATAAAAAATATATAAAAAAATATAAATAATTTAGTTTAATCTAAAACATAAAAACATTTGGTTATAAAATTAATACTACAGTGATTTGAATATAATATAAATACATTTGTATGTTTATGTATATAATTGGCTTAATGCATATATACACACCTAAACTTGGTTGCCTAATAGCACTCTGAACTTTTAAAATAACCTATCACACACATATAATTGTCTTTAAAAACATATCGCACACTTATATTTGGCTTTAAAAACCTATCACACACCTATAGTTGGCTCATTCGGACATCCTTATTAATGTATGTAGTATTAATGTAATTACACAATGTATAAAGGGGTAGAATAGTAATTAGACATTGTAAATAACACTATAAATACATATAAATAATGTCATAATGAAGAGTGTTTATTATATTTTTCAATTGTCTCTATTTTTACACTCTCAAACCTTATTGGTATTTTCATATTTCATTGAACCAATTATGTAATTTTACAATTCAACAGTTATAATTGCAGTACATAGGGAAGAAGAATTCCGATTGTCCTTTTCTCCTCTTCTCTTCCATCACGCCCTGCACATCTTGAAATGAAGAATCACTACTCTCAATAAGCATCTTCTCTCCTTTTAATTTTGTTGCAACGGATCCACTTCTCTAATGTCTGGTTCTGATTGAAATTTTCTTTTTCTGCTGATTTTACTGCACCGATCGGTATTCATCTGTGCTCTATTTTTTTGATCGACTTTCTCTAGATCGGTATTTCTTCTCCAAATCACGGATCGTTTTTTTTCTGGCTTCATCTTCATCGTTTCCTACAGATTTAGGAACGATTTTCTGCTGGATTTCATCTTCATCCTGTGTTTTCCAGATTTCCTCGGTTGAGCAGTATTTCTGGAGTTCATCGTTTTGCTGTTCCAGATTTCTTTGGTTGAGCGATATTTCTGGAGTTCATCTGTTTTGCTGGCTTTCATCAGTTCATCTGATCTGCTTTCTCTTATCTGGATTTCATCTTCTTTCTGCTGATTTTCATCTTATCTGCTTTTATCTAGTTCAACTGAAATGACAGAACCTGGATTTATCGATTTCGAAGTTTCTTCCGACTCTTCTCCGTCTCTATCTGTGATAGCTAAATCGCCGGTACCTCCACCGGAGTTATTCTTACCGGAATTGCCTGTTACTGCTCCGGTTCCTCCAACAACCAGACGTGTAACTTTCAATCAGTCACAAACAATGGATTCTCATTCACCAACTGGTGCTTTGCTGATGTCTCAACTGAACTCCAAGGTACACAGGCCTAATTTTTCTGATACTGTTCTATCTCCTACACCATTACATGAGATGAATAATAAACGGTTTCATGACGGAAATACTTCTAGACATCGGTCTTCTTATATTCAAGATGATCATACATACTCTCTACATACATACTCTCTACAGCTTACTGCAGCTGATAATCTAGGCACTGTGCTTGTTACAGTTCCATTGAATGGTTCTAATTAGGTTACTTGGAGGCGAGCTATGTTATTGGCTCTCTCCACTAAGGAGAAACTTGATTTTGTGCTTAGTGATGACTTTACACCTTGCAAAACCTCACCAGACTTTCATAAATGGCAGCGGGCTGACTGTATGGTAATGTCCTGGATCTTAAATGCAATTTCTAAAGATCTAGCAGATGCTTTTGTGTTCTCTTCTTCTGCTAGAACACTCTGGAAGGAACTTGTACAACGTTTTGGAGGCTCAAATGGTGGAGATTAATATCTGTAGACAGGGAAATCTATCAATTGCACTATATTTTACTAAGCTTAAACGTTTATGGGATGAGTTAGTCTACCTATGTCCTGTTTTTGTGTGTTCATGTGAAGCTTCTCACATCTGTACTTGTGTACTTGTTTAGTTATGCAGAAGATGACTGAATCACATAATACAGATAAGCTAGTGCAATTTCTTATGGGCCTTCACTCTGACTATTCTCCTGTTATACATCAATTGCTGTTATTAGATCCTTTACCAAGTTTACACAAAGCTTATTCAATGTTGCAAAATGTTGAGAAACAAAGGGAGGTCAATTCTGATCATGTTCAATTGGAGATTGCTGCTCTTGCTACAAAATCCTCTGTTCCTACTACATCTAGTAACTTACATGGTCAGAAAAGAGATTCAAGCAACAAGGCTGATAGGTTTTGTACTCATTGCAACAAGCCCGGTCACGAGAAGGATTCCTGTTTCAAACTTCATGGGTTTCCTGAATGGTTTCAGGAGTTTAAAAAAGAAGAAGAACAAGAACTCTAAGACTCGTGCTAATCATGTTTCAATTCCAAGCGATACACCTTTGGACGGATCTGACTCTGAAAATAAGGAAACATGTCTTCTAACTATACCATGCCTCATGGCTTTGCCCAACTGGTTCAGACTAAAGTTCAAAGAGTTATGAAGAACAAAAACCCCTTATCATTTGGTGATGAATATCCAGCAAACCCCTCAATGTCTTTGGCAAACTTTTCAGGTTTTGCAGGTATATCTTCTAATTCACAATTAAATTCCACTTATTCTTCCAAATCTACTTCTCCTGTTTGGACTATAGATACTGGAGCTACATCACATGTGTAATATGCTTAACATTTTTACTTCTATTACTTCTATTACTTCTAATAATTGGGTTCATTTACCAGATGGATCCAAAAATAAAATTACACATGTTGGTTCCATTACCATAAATTCTGATTTTATACTTCAGAATGTTTTACATATCCCTACTTTTACTCATAACTTGTTATCGGTTAGACGTTTAATACATGATTCTCATTTCGTTCTCCATTTTTTCCCTCATTTTTGCTTATTTCAGGCCCCTCGGTCTGATCATGCTGTTGCTGTCGGTTTCTTTCAAAGAGGCTTATACTACCTTACAGCTCAATCTTTTGATCCTACTACTATAGCCACTTATGTTTGTAATAAAGTTGACAATACTCCATCTATTTTTCCTACTTTACCAATTACTAATGTTGTTCATGACAGTGATTCTGTTTTTTTGTGGCATCATCGACTAGGGCATGCTTCGGCATCCAAGTTAGCACATATTTCTGTTGTTCCTCCTGTTTCACATACTATGTCATGTAATATTTGCCCTATGGCTAAACAACACCGTCTTTCTTTTTCCCGTACTGATATATCTACTACTTTACCATTTCAATTGTTACATATGGACCTTTGGGGACCTTATAAATTAGCTACCTTTACGGGCGCTAAATATTTTCTGTCCATTGTTGATAATTACACACGTGCTACTTGGACTATTCTTTTAAGTGATAAAAGCCAAGTTTTTAGTGCCATTAAGTCATTTGTTGTCTTAATTGAAAATCAATTCAACACCAAAATTAAACAAATTCGGACCGATCACGGAACAGAGTTTCTTAATCACAATTGCCAAGATTTTTTTTCAAATCAAGGAATTTTTCATCAGAAATCTGCGGTTTATACCCCTCAACAAAATGGGATTGTTGAACGTAAACATAAACATCTACTTGAAATAACACGTGCATTATTATTTCACGCATCCCTTTCTAAAAAGTTTTGGGGTGAAGCACTTTTAACCGCTACTTATCTCATTAATCTACTACCAACTCCATTATTGGATTGGAAATCTCCTTACAAAAAATTACATGGCACAAAACCGAATTATTCTTTTCTTAAGGTTTTTGGTTGTCATTGCTTTGTTTCTAATCTTCAACCATCCCGTGATAAATTGGATCCTCGTGCATTTCCCGGTATTTTTGTCGGTTACGCCTTGGATCATAAAGCATATAAAATTTATAATCTTCAAACACATAAAATCATTATCTCTCGTGATGTTGTGTTCAATGAAAAAATTTTCCCACATGCTTCAACTCCTTCTAATTCAAAACCTATACAAGTTGAATCTACCACATTTCCGGTTACCAATATTATACCTTGTATACCATCTAATATTACCACCATAACAATTCCTAGTACCAATCCGTCCCCTACACCTATCAATTCATCACCCACTATTCCTCCCATTGAGACCACCATTTTACCATCTGATGTCTCTCCTCCTAATTGTCCATCTATTTCCTCTCCTCGTCCTTTATCTCCTCCCAATTCTACATCTATTCAACCCATTATTTCTCCTTCACAAAATTTGGAGCCACATAATTCTCCTACTCTTCCACGACGTTCTCACTTTGGAAGACCAATTAAAACCCCATCATGGCTTCAAGATTTTGATACAACTTCCCCTAATTCCTCTTCTCATGTTTCTTCTTCGCCTGTTTTAATTTTACCTCCATTTAGTCAAACCACATTCTGCTTTTATTTCCACACTACACACATCTATTGAACCTACCAGTTACAAACAGGCTACTTCTAATCCACAATGGCTTCAAGCTATGGATGATGAATTAAAAGCATTAGAAGAAAATAATACTTGGGATATTACCTCTTTACCTAGTGGAAAGAAAGCTATTTCCACTCGTTGGATCTTTCGAATTAAACATAAACCTGATGGATCAATTGATCGATATAAAGCCCGTTTAGTGGCTCGTGGTTATAATCAAATTCAAGGTATTGATTATTTAGAGAGTTTTTCTCCGGTAGCCAAAGTTGTCACCGTTCGATTCATGATTGCCATTGCTGCCGCCAAAGCTTGGCCCATTCATCAAATTGATATAAATAATGCCTATCTCCACGGTTTCGTGGATGAAGACATCTACCTCCATCCTCCAGATGGATATCTAAAGGTTAAACCTGGCCAAGTATGTAAACTCCGTAAATCTCTCTACGGCCTTAAACAAGCGGGTCGTCAATGGAATAAGGAATTCACATCTCAGATTCTCGCTTTCGGTTTTACCCAAGCTTCTTGTGATCATTGCTTATTCACTTATACCAAACGGATATTTTCATTGTACTTATCGTTTACGTTGACGATATACTTATTACCGGTAACTCCGAGGAGGTAATTTGTCACGTAAAAGATCACTTACATTCCCTTTTTACTATTAAGGATATTGGTCCTGCTAAATACTTCTTAGGGATTGAACTTGCTCGGGATAAAACGGGCATATTTTTATCCCAACAAAAATATATTTCCGACTTGCTTTCTGATACGGGTTTAGCTTCCGCTCACTCTTCTCCATGTCCAATGCAATCTTGTACTAATTTGGACCCCTCTCTTGGCACACCCATTCCCGCTCCCGATCAGTATCGAAAGCTTGTTGGACGACTACTTTATTTAAATTTTACTCGCCCTGACATTGGTTTTGCAGTTCAACAGCTTAGTCAGTTTATGCACCAACCATGTTCTCATCACCTTGAGGCATTATTCTATCTTTTGCGTTACCTCAAAGGCACACTTCATTATGGTTTATTCTATGGCGTCAATTCGGATTTTCGACTCACAGCTTATTGTGATGCCGATTGGGGCAGGTGCAAAGAAACACGCAGATCCATCGGTGGTTACTGCATCTTTTTCGAAAAAGCTCTCATTTCCTGGAAGGCAAAGAAACAACCTACGGTTAGTAAATCTTCCGCTGAAGCTGAATATCGTAGTATGGCAACCACCAGTTGTGAAATTAAATGGATCTCTTATTTATTTCGCAAATTTCAAATGTCGCTTCCCTTACCTATACAACTACATTGTGATAGTCAAGCCTCTATTCACATTGCTTCTAATCCGGTCTTTCATGAACGAACCAAACACTTGGATATCGATTGTCATCTTGTTCGTGATCACATTACTTCTGGTTTTCTTTCTACCTCACATGTTTCTACCAAACTTCAACTCGCTGATTTGCTTACAAAACCTTTATCCGCAGCGGCGCTTCATTTCTTTCTTCCCAAACTGGGTCTCGTTTCCTCACAGCCTCCAGTTTGAGGAGGGGGTATTAATGTATGTAGTATTAATGTAATTACACAATGTATAAAGGGGTAGAATAGTAATTAGACATTGTAAATAACACTATAAATACATGTAAATAATGTCATAATGAAAAAGAGTGTTTATTATATTTTTCAATTGTCTCTCTTCTCAATCCTATACACAAAATCGTTGATTTTTCATCTTTGAAGGATGAGGTGGCATACCGAACGAACTCCCGCGCTTTTCTTTTTTCTATAACACGCATATCACCTCGTTTGTTAAAGACGAAAGATCAACGATTTTGTGTGTAGGGGTCCGAATGAGCCAATTATAGATGTGCAATAGATTTTTAAAGCCAACTATAGGTGTGTGATAGGTTATTTTAAAAATTCAGGGTGCCAATAGACAAAACGTACCAAGCTCAATGGTGTAAATATACATTACACCTATATAATTAGCTGTACAAGTTTGATCGGATTTCCATACATATACAATGAAAATTGCAAATACCTAAAGTGGGAGACATGAATTATTATTTTTTTGGAAACTGACATGAACTAATTAGCAATTGATATTCTTAGCAATAATATATTCAAAATATAAGGTAGAATGAGTCTAAATAAAAATCTTAAAACAAAAAAATTAAGTGACTCAATCATCATCATCCTCCATCGCGATTTATATTAGTTATCTTTTTCATATTAACTTATAATTTATCTAATTAAGCTTTATTTCGGTCGGTTCAGTTAATTTGGTAATTTTGATATAAAAATTGAACCAACTGAAATTACCGAAATATTATAAAAAAAATAAAACTAAAACCGAACCGAAAGACTGAAATTCATCGGTTCGGTCTGTTATTTCGGTCCGGTTTGGTTTTTGAACTCTCCTAACAATAATATATACATTCTATTTAAATTTGGATAGAAGTAATATAGTAAAATGAATCATTTTATCTCTATCTCTATCCTACATATCAAACATGGGATAATAAATCATCATATTTTATTTTTATCTTTATCTCAATCTTTTATCTTTATCATTATCCCAATCTTTATCTTTATCCTTGTCTCCATAGAATATCAAACGTCCCGTCACATTCTTTGCAAAAGGAAACCTACATGTTGTTGATAATTATAAACATTATCTTAGTGTCCTTTAATTCTAAACACGAGACTAAAAATGTTTAGTATAAATTCGAAACAACTATTTTTAATTATCTCTTCAGATTTTGGATAAACACTATCTCTATCCTATTCACTCATTTGTATAGTTACACTAGAGTTCTAGTTTTTTTATACAATCCAAATGGGACTCTATCTCATTCCCTTTATATATATATATATATATATATATATATATATATAGTTCCATTCACCTCCCCTTTCGAACTAATCCTACCTCATAATAGACCAACATTAAGTTCTTACCACTACTAACCATATACGTTTATTGCAATCAACTTAAACAAATTAATTCACTCAAATGAATAACATAATGAGTATGTAGACTGTTTTATCAGAATCATCACATTCTCCTAGAGCCATGTTAAGCCCAAAATATACCTAAAATATCATCAATAATTACATCAATGTTGCTATGAATTTGTGCTGTTTATATCTGTTTAGAATACTTTTACTCTCGAATATGTTTCTTTCATTCAAGGTACATAAATATTTGGTAACATCCAAATAGGAGTGAAAAAGGATCAAAAATAGAAGAAAAACCCTACAAAAGGAGTCGAAGACGACGAAAATTAATAACGCCAAATCGAGGACGAGAACGAAAGCCAAAGACGCGGAAAAGTTCCGTGCCACGACCGCGGCCCCCCAATTCTCGGTCGTGACACGCTCCCTCCAGCTCCTCCTTCCCTTCGTTCGAAGACCAAAATGATGCTCCCCCATTCTTGGTCGAGAATTAAATATTCTCGGTAAGAGCAGAAATCTATAGAAGCCAAATTGCACACTTTCGTTTTCGACGAAACGCGTTCGTTCAGGTGGATAAAGACGTCCTTTCACAACGGATACGATCCTTCACAACGGACGTGACGCTTCAATCAAGACTCTTCAACATCTATAAATAAAGAGTTGATGAAGAGTTGAAGAGATGTAGAAGAAAGAGATTAGTATAGAATTTATGCAAAAATTCCGAGTCAAGTGATTCAGAATTTAGATTTCATTTTCTGTTCAAAACAATATGATGTACATACATTGTTTATTCAATAATAACAAATTCAGTAGCGTTTAGACATTGTTCCAATTTAGTTTACATTTTGGTAGTAGACAGACCCCGTCTCTATTACGAAGATTCAACAAGAAGATTGAGTAGAGGATCCGCCCTTGAGCCTGACAAACTCTAACGAAACCCAAGGAAATGATTGACAACCCGTTCACTTGCAAGTCGTCGAATGTTTCCATGCTCCGTGTTCTCTGTAAACTTGTATCAATTTATATTTCATCTAATAAAGTCCGTTCTATTCGATAGATTTTTATGCAGCACTTTGGTAAAGGATCCGAAGTGGATTGATGCTGGTGTTTTCATTAAAACGTAGTTTAATTCAAAATCTTTACAAGGAAACTTTGTTGAACACTTAGACAAATTATTATCTCGGTAGAGTTTTAATTTGGTTAAGGAAGTAATCTAAACCAGTTAGGAGGATTGTTGCATTCAAAGCCTAAAAATTAGAGGTTCCGTCATTTATTTCATCTTTATAATTCATACAAAGTTTAAAGTTGTTTTCTTTGCTTAATGCAAACAAATACATTTGTTTACTTTTCTAAAAAGTACTAAGCGTTCCTGTCTTGCAAATTCATTCTTAAATCAGAATATTTTCTAACATTTTCATACTCTAATCTAATTCTCATTCTAGCAATTTCAAAACCAAAACCGATTTAACGATTGTCCTTACTATTAATCTTATAAGTAAATTTAACCGATTCAAAATAAGTTTTTGTTAAAAAAACGTTCCTTGTGGGATCGATATCTTTTATTACTACAAGCGTATACCGTGCACTTGCGGAAATCGCTCAACAAGTTTTTGGCGCCATTGCCGGGGAACGCCAAAATTTTTGACAAAAATTTAGATTTTTCATATTTTATTTCGAATCTAGATTTATTCATACTTATTCAAACTTTTATATTTTATTTATTTTTAGTTACTAACATATTTATTATTCAAATTCTGTTTTGTAGGTAGTTTCGGTTCGTGCGAAATTTCAGGTTCATGCGCAGTTCTCGAAGTTCAGGCACGTCACCAGATCCTATTGACCCAGAAATTGAAAGAACTCTTAAAAAGAACAAGAAAGAAAAGAAAAAGAAAAACAAAACTCCAATAAAAACTAAAATTACCGAGCCAGAAGTTATGGCCACACTTATGGATTACACTAGGCCAGGAGTGGCCGGTGTAACGAACAGTATAGTTAGACCCCAAATTAATGCAAATCAATTTGAGATTAAGCCAGCATTGCTTAATATGTTACAAAATAACGTAACATTTTATGGGTTACCTAACGAAAATCCTAATACCCATTTGACAAATTTCTTAGAAATTTGTGACACTTTTAAAATACCAAATGTGACTGCAGAAGCAATCAATCTTCGCCTTTTTCCTTTTACTTTGAAGGATCGAGCCAAAGAATGGTTGACTTCTATGCCAGCCACAACATTTGAGACTTGGGAGCAATTAGCCCAAGCATTTTTATCAAAAAAATTTCCTTTAGAAAAAACCGCAAGAGTCATTAAAGAGTTAACATCTTTTTCTCAAAATGATAATGAAACTCTTTATGAGGCTTGGGAACATTTTAAAGAACTTCAACGTTTATGCCCGCACCACCAATTGCCCGCTGAACTTTTAATGCAAACATTTTATAATGGACTAAATCCTACAACTAGAGGTTCATTGGACGCTATGTCTGGCAGGTTATTCATGAAGAAAACATATGCCCAAGCAAGAGAACTTTTGGAGGAAATGGCGATTAACAGCAGTATGTGGCCCGCGGAACGTGGACACGTACCAATAGCGAAACCATCATCCTCAACTACGTCATCAGTTAAAGGTATAGTGAATCTTGATCCAGTTGCGATGTTGCAAGCCCAGTTTTCTACCTTATCGCACAAAATTGATAAGTTTATGGCACCGTGTGATCTTAATGGTAAGCCAATCCAAACGGATGTGGATTATGAAGGTATGAGCGAAATTGAACAGGTAAACTTTGTCCAAGGGCAAAACCAACCTAATAACCCTTACTCCAATACATATAATCCTGGATGGAGAAATCATCCTAACTTTAACTGGAGAGATAATAATAATAAGGGTAATTAATTTATTAGTCCCTATATTTTGACAAAACACACTATTTAGTCCCTGTATTTTCAAAAACACACACTAAAGTCCCTAACGTTTTTCTCGGTGAACTGTTTAGTCCCTAATGTTTTTCTTGGTGAACTGTTTAGTCCCTGCCGTTAGACTCTCATGAAGATTCTGTTAGTCAATTTGGATTTGTGTTCTTCTTTTCCTTTATTTTGCTTTCCTTTAAACTCTAATGCATCTGAAATCAACTTTGAGTGTTCTTGTTCTTAATTTTCTTCTTAATCGTTCAAATTCGTAAGCGTTGAGTCTGTTCTTTTTATTGTTCTCCATGCAAATAGCTTCTTCTTCTAAATTGGATTACTCTTCTGAAGTTTGAAGGTAAATAGTAAAGGGTAATTTAGTCATTTCCGAAGTCATAAACGGTAAAAAATGTAACAAACAGACGGAAGGACTAAACAGTTCACTGAGAAAAAGGTTAGGGACCTTACCATGTGTTTTTGAAAATACAGGGACTAAACAGTGTGTTTTGTCAAAATATAGGGACTAATAAATTAATTACCCTAATAATAATAATGCTAATGCTAATCAAAATCGTACCACTAATTATCAAAATCAATCGAGAGATACGATTAGCACTTTATCTTCTAAAATCGACAAATTTATTGATGCTATGAGCGGAAAAATAAGTAATCACGACGATGGTTTTAAACGGATCGAGAATAAATTCGATCAGCTTATTAAAAACCAATCATCTAGCATCCATAATTTGGAGGTTCAAATTGGACAACTCGCTAAATCAATTCCATCCCGCAAAGAGGTAAGTCTTCTAAGCCATACGGAAGAAAATCCGAAAGAGCATGTTAAGGCTATCACTCTTCGTTCAGGGAAAAATTACTTAGGTCCGGAAATGCCCGGAAATTCAACTTTACCTGGAACTGATTTACCAAAGTCCAAAGAAGATATATTAAATCAAAAAGATGCACCAATTGACTTTAGTACAAAAAATTTTGTACCCAAACCACCTTTTCCACACAAAGTCCGCAATAAGGACTATGACAAACAACTTTTGACATTTTTAGACAAACTTAAAAATTTGCATATTAATTTGACGTTTATGGATGCGATTACACAAATTTCCAATTATGATAAATTCCTAAAAGATTTAATTTCAAAGAAAATCAGTTGGGAAGGAATTTCATCCATTTCACTAACTGAAGATTGCAGTTCAATTGTGTCCAGTAATTTGCCCACAAAACTCAAAGATCCCGGATGTTTTACCATTCCGTGTAAATTGGGAGATATTGAATTTCCCAGTTGTCTCTGTGATTTAGGAGCAAGCATTAACTTGATGTCATTATCTATTTTTAATAAGTTAGGTTTAGAAGAAGATATCAAACGTACCAATATGGTTTTGCAATTAGCGGATCAAACCACTAAAAGACCATACGGTATAATTGAGGATGTTTTAGTTAAAGTTGACAAATTTATTTTTCCTACCGATTTCGTTATTTTAGATTTTGCTTATAACGTTAATTGTCCGCTAATCTTTGGTAGACCGTTCATGAACACGGGACGTGCTCTAGTTGATGTGTCGGAAGGAAAAGTAGTTTTACGAATAGGAGATGATAAGATTGAGTTTGATATGAACCAAGCGATGAAATATCCTATGGAAGATTTCGCTTGTATGAAACTTGATTTGATTGAAGAATGTGTCAATGACATTGTTCAAAAAGAAGAAATAATAGAACCTATAATGAGTGAGGATGTAACATCCCCAAAACCCTAACATATGAGTCTTCCCACATTCATATATATTTTCATGATTGAATACATACATTTTAGATTCATCTCATTGTCAGTAGAAGTTTTGTATGCATAATGCGATTATCGTGCGATTAGTAGGCGATTAGTGTGTCGTTAAGATGTAACGATTGGTTAATTGAGTTAGGACTTAAATGAATGAATTAATGAATTCATATGTCCTAAATTGATTAACTTACATTTGTGGAGGGCTGGATTGGAGGTTTGTGAGCAAGCACGAGGTGTCACTCAAGTAAGACAAAGTATGCCTCTTTGTTTTAACAATGATTGATACAACTCATTTCTCCTCATTTCCAGCCACAATTTCGACCAAAACTTCAGCAAACCTTCCTTTGATATACCCTAACATCCTCCAAACAAAACTCTTCCAATTTCTTCCATTTTCAAGCCAAACAAGTCAAGTTAGGAAGCATACTAGGTGATAGACACAAGTTGAAGGTTAGTATGCTGTTTTAGCTTGTTTTCTATGAGTTGGAGATTCTGAAAAAACCTAGGTATGATCATAGGATTTGTTGTGGATGAGTTGTGATTGAGCTTGTTGAGTTTTGGTGTTGTTTTCATTGGTTTTAGGCTGTCCAAATGAAAGATATGTATCAAGTGCCCTAAACAGAAATCTAGGGTACTGCTTTCAGTCATTTTGGAGCCTGTTTTTCATATTGATATTGTTCGAATTTGAAGATACATAAAGAATAACATATGTTTCTATATGTGTTATGAAACCCTCTGTAAAATATGGGACTTTAATTCCATATATAGAGGAAGAAAACCTAGATGGATCATGACTGCCTCGAAATTGAATGTCATATGAGGCAGCCATGTTGATGTAGCATTTTGAGGATCTTAAATTCCGAATTGGAGAAAGTTTCTTTATACAAAAGTGTTCCTAAATACTTGAAGTATATGTCTGTAAAAGGATTTGACAATCCATTGTGTTTATTGTGATCTAGGTTGAGTGAATTATGGTAGATGCAAATCTGAATAGTCTGTTTCTTGGCTGGAAACAAGACCGAATCATTTTGCATGTCATATATTGTGTAGAAGTGATATTAAAGTGAATTTTGGATATGTTCTACCCATATATGTCTAGTTTCAGTAGGTTCAAGAATCAGGGCATTTGGATTCATATACAGAAAGTTATGGTAGAATGTGTGCAAGTAGGTCATGTGATGATCTAAGACAAAAGGATTAGATTGCATGAACTTTGTGGCATTAGTGTCTTGTAAATCATATAGCATTCCTTAGTTTCTATTTTCATTAAGTTTATGTTAATTCTAATTGTATCAATGTTATGTGAAATTAGGAGGGCAAGGTGCAATTGAACGCACACCCGATCGTGTTGAATAGATCGAACCAAGTGCGACGGTAAGCATATTGCTTATATATGTGTATGGATGTATTGTGCCTTGTAACTTGTTGAGTGTGAGATGTTGTTGAATCTGATGTGAATGATGTGAATCATGTTTGAGTGTTTGTGATACGTCATGATTGATAAGAAAGTGATATGATTGAGTATGTTGCAGTGGTATGAGTAAATACGGCATGTTGAGCCTTGTGCACATACTGGAACTGAATAATGGTTGGATTATAAATGAATATGAGCTTGCTTAGATGGATATGTGAAATGGTCTAAGTTGAGAGTGCTATCCGAATATTGTGAGCCGGAAGCACATGTGTTGAGATATATGAGTACGTGAGTTGAGTGTAACTCCTCCGTAGCACAGATGATTGTATTCCTAATTTAGTGAGCCGGAATACAGATTGGGCCCAATGACCATTTTATATATATTGTCTAAGTATAGCAAGGCCTTTCTAAAATCAGTATTACTATTCTAAATGAATAAATTCTAACTTGGTACTGATGACCTATTTTGGTTTGTGCTCTTTACATTACTTGTATATACATATATGTGTAATATGTTTATTGAGTAGGCAGCTCACCCCTTGCCAACAGATTTTACAGGTTAGGTGAAGTTCTTCTTGCTTAAGGTCGCACCAGCAGTGTCAGTCCATTCTCATCTAGGCATTTTAGAGTATTGTGAATGTACTTTTGTTTTGTAAATCCTCTGTGTAGGATAATGACTTAAACGTGTATTGTAAATTATAAATGCTTTCTCTTATGTATAATATGTAAAGTTTATATGAGATTGAAGTTTATATGATTGAGAATTGAAAACATGTCTATGACTGATATTGTGTGAGATATCATGTGATCCAAATGAGGGGGTTACAGAGGAAGTAGAAGATAAGGACCCAGAACCTTTGATTCGAGAAGATGGACCGGTTCCGCCTTCGATTATAGTTCTATCTAAATTAGAACTTAAAGAATTACCAAGTCATTTGAGGTACGATTTCTTAGGCGAAGGCGATTCTCTACCTATAATTATCTCTAACAAGTTAACACAGGTTTAAGAAGAGAAATTGAAAGAAGTTGTTAGAAATAGGATAGGAAGTATGGGTTGGCAAATTTCAGACTTAAAAGGTATTAATCCGAGTATTGTAATGCATATAATTCACTTAGAAGAAGATAAGCCACCTAAAGCGGATAGGCAAAGACGCCTAAATCCGAATATGAAAGAAGTAGTCAAAAATGAGATTACTAAACTTCTGGACAATGGAATCATCTACCCTATTTCGGATAGTGAATGGGTTAGTCCAATCCATTGTGTACCTAAAAAGGGAGGCATAACAGTTGTAAGGAACGAAGAAGGCGAATTAATACCTACACGAACCACCATTGGTTGGAGGGTTTGTATAGACTATAGAAACCTAAATAAAGGAACTAGGAAAGATCATTTTCCTATACCTTTCATTGATCAAATGATCGAAAGGATAGCTGGTCATTCTTTCTACTGTTTTCTAGACAGTTACTCCGGATTCTTTCAAATATATATTTACCCGGATGACCAAGATAAAACGACCTTCACATGTCCTTACGGAACGTTTGCATATAGGAGAATGCCCTTTGGTCTATGTAACGCTCCTGCAACATTTCAACGTTGTATGACTGCGATTTTTAATGATTTCATTGAAGATATCATGGAAGTTTTTATGGATGATTTTTCAGTTTATGGAGATTCTTTTGATTCGTGCCTAAAAAACTTGGATAAAGTTTTGTCTAGGTGTGAAGAAAGAAATTTGGTATTAAACTGGGAAAAATGTCATTTCATGGTTGACGAAGGAATTGTTTTAGGTCACAAAATATCTGAAAAATGATTAGAAGTGGATAGAGCAAAAACTTCAGTAATAGAAAAATTACCCCCTCCAACTACTGTTAAGGGAGTAAGATCATTTTTAGGACATGCCGGTTTTTACAGAAGATTTATCAAGAATTTTTCTGTAATTTCCAAACCACTCACTAATCTACTCATGAAAGATTCAACCTTTGATTTTAACCAAGATTGCGTTAAAGCTTTCGAAACATTGAAAACAGCTTTAGTCAGTGCACCTATTATTGCTAAACCCGATTGGGATTTACCCTTTGAAATTATGTGTGATGCAAGTGATTTAGCTGTCGGATGTGTTTTAGGTCAAATGAAGGATAAGAAACTTCATGTCATTTATTATGCAAGTCACACACTGTCCGGTGCACAATTAAACTACACCACAACAGAGAAAGAAATGTTAGCCGTAGTTTTTGCATGTGATAAGTTTAGGTCATACTTGTTATGTTCGAAAGTTATTATTTATACTGATCATGCAGCATTAAGATATTTATTTGCTAAAAAGGATGCAAAACCACGTCTCATTAGATGGGTTTTATTGTTACAAGAATTTGATATAGAAATTAAAGACAAAAAGGGAGTAGAAAACCTTGTCGCCGATCATCTATCGAGACTTGAAGATGAAAATGGTCCTATAGGTGAGACTATCGGTATATGAGATGAGTTCCCTGATGAACATCTCTACCAAATAAAAGATGTCATGTCACCATGGTATGCGGATATTGCAAATTATCTTGCAGCCAACATTGTTCCGGAAGGATTAACTTTCCAACAAAAGAAGAAATTTTTCTTTGACATTAAACAGTATTTTTGGGAAGATCCTTTTTTGTTTAAGACTTGTGGTGACGGGATAATTAGGAGATGCGTTGGTGAAAATGAATATGAATCCATAATTTCGGAATGCCATTCTAGCTCTTATGGAGGACATAATGGAGTTAGCAAGACAGTAGCTAGAATATTTGAATGTGGTTTCTTTTGGCCTATGATGTTTAAAGACGTCCGTTCATTTATTACTCGTTGTGATAAGTGCCAAAGAACAGGAAATCTAGGAAGGAAAGATGAGATGCCCCTCACAACCATATTAGAAGTTGAAGTCTTTGATATGTGGGGAATAGATTTCATGGGACCTTTTCCCCCTTCTTTTGGTAAAACTTACATATTAGTTGCCGTTGATTATGTTTCAAAGTGGGTTGAAGCAATTGCAACCCCGACGAACGATTCTAAAGTAGTCATTAGTTTTCTTGATATATTTTGTAGATTTGGTTGTCCTAGAGTCATCATTAGTGATGGCGGTACCCATTTTATAAACCGAAGTTTTGAAATGCTTATGAAAAAATATGGAGTACGCCACCGCATGTCTACGCCATACCATCCTCAGTCAAATGGTCAGGCGGAGATATCAAATAGAGAACTCAAATGGATTCTAGAGAAAACAGTTTCATCTTCAAGAAAAGATTGGTCTTGTAAACTCAATAATGCGTTATGGGCATACCGTACTGCATTTAAAACACCAATAGGAATGACTCCATACCGCTTAGTGTATGGGAAGGCATGTCATCTGCCAGTCGAATTAGAACATAAAGCCTATTGGGCTATTAGGGAACTTAACTTTGATTTACGACAAGCAGGTAAAAAACGTTTGCTCAATTTAAATGAGTTAGATGAGTTACGACATCTATCTTACGAAAATGCAAAGATTTATAAAGAAAAAATTAAAAAATGGCACGATGCCAAAATTAAAGTCAAACACTTTAATGTTGGGGATAAAGTGCTGTTATTTAATTCACGACTTCGTTTGTTTCCAGGAAAACTTAAGTCCAGATGGATAGGACCGTATTTAGTCGTCAAAACATTCGATTATGGTTCTTTAGAACTGGAAGGTCCTAACGGGGTTCATTTCAAAGTTAATGGTAATCGATGTAAAATCTATTACGAAAATATTTCACAAATAGGAATTGAGTTCGTAACAAGATTATCTGACGTATAAATCATTTAGTTTATTTAGCTTTTGTTCATTTTTATTTTTTTTTATTTTTTTTTTCAAAATGCCATTTTTATGATTAGATAACTTAATGTTATGATTTACATGCATAAAATGTGTTTACTTCATGATTTTAGATTTTATTTTAGGAAATTAGACCGAAATTAAAGTTTCAGGCAATTCTCTACCGAGAATCCTCTTTTTCAGAGTTGTCCAAATAGGTTAGGTTTTTTCTGAACTTACCGAGAATAATTAATTATCTACCGTGAATCAGAAAATGGGTTACGACGCCTGATTTCCGCAAGGAAATCAGCGTGTCACGACCGAGAATTTGGAATTCTCGGTCGCGACACGCGTTATTCCTGCACTATCAGGCCTGATTCATCTTCAACCTGCAGACAAACCCTTTCATAAACGAAAACTTAAGTTCCTTCAATTCCGAAGGGTGTAATTTTATGCCTTTTCGCATCAAAACAACACCTCATTTCGTCCTAAGATCTTATAAATTCATCCATAAGAATCTTGGTTCTGTTACAGATTTTTTTCATCTTTGTCAGATCAAATTTCTGATTTTCTTCAAACACCATTTTTCACTAAGTAACAGAAACCTTGTTTCTTTAGTTCTACACCATGCCTACTAAACACAAAACCTCAAAGCACAACGCTGCTTCAAGCCACAAACGCCCATACTTATCCAAACGGTATGGGGCGCCTTTTCCTATCTTTAATCACGACGAAGGTAGGCGTTACTGGAGGCTCCGTTACAAATTCTTCACTGGAATGTTGTATATGGATGACTTCTTGAACACTCAACTTGGCATTAGCGATGACATGAGTCGCTATTTGGAACGTTTAGGGTGGACAAAATTCGCCAAAATGCGATTTCCAATCATTGGCGATTGGATTCTGGAATTCTTTTGTACCGTTCGTTTTGTCAATAAACGACGGGTACGTCTCAGTTTTCGTCGAGATGGCGAAATCTTCACTTTCGGCTATCCCGAGTTGCATGCTTGGTTTGGTTTTCCCCTGAAGGATACCATCAAACGTCATCATGGAAAAGACATGACGTCCACAGATATTTGGAGAATGTTTACCGGTTTTTGGCGTTTCAATCCTAGACTCGCCTATAATCATTCCTTTCACTCCAGTTCCATGTTGTATTTGCACAAATTCTTGTGTCATAGTTTATTCGGTCGCACATTTAGTAGTGTGGTCCGTGACACAGATCTTTATGTTCTTGGAGATATATTCCAGGGAAATGCAGTGGATTCTTCAAAGATTCTGATGGAGGGTCTTGTCGCCGCTTCTCGATCCAAGGATAAAAAGATTGGGTTCGGCAATATAATCTGTGGAATAATTCTCGGTACCAAGGGTACCATTGATGTTCCTTGGAGTGATGATGAATTCTTCCCGACGATAGACTATGAGTTTTTAGAGTTCGAAGGACTCGTAAAACGTGTCTTTCGTGCAGGCCCGCATTTTCTTTTTGCACCGGAACGTCAAGCTTTCGTGCAGTTAAAAATCGACCATCATAGGACCACCGAAATCCCGCTTGATAGGGATGAATATGTAGAGTAGTTTAGGTTTTTCATTTTAATTTGTATATATTTTTCTTATTTTTG
Organism: Euphorbia lathyris; assembly: GCF_963576675.1. Taxonomy (NCBI): domain Eukaryota; kingdom Viridiplantae; phylum Streptophyta; class Magnoliopsida; order Malpighiales; family Euphorbiaceae; genus Euphorbia; species Euphorbia lathyris. The sequence goes on from NC_088915.1 coordinate 81,288,174, forward strand.
TTGTTGTAATTTAATTGTTTATTTTTAATTTTGTACATATATGTTCAATCAATAAATTAACTTTTCTATTTCATCTTTGATCATTTATTTTCTAATAGTTGCAAATATTGGTTAAATGAAAATAATTAAATGTTTAGATTAGTTTAAATAAGATTTCTTATTTAAAACGCATAATCCAATTTCACAAAGTTAATTCATCAAGTTTAAAACATTAGGTTTTTCCAATTCATTCAATTGATTACATTCATGCATTTAATATATAATGATATGAACTTAATATGCACTTAATATGATTCTGTTAACTTGTATGCATAAATGAGCATTTAAGTTTCATTAAATTCTTCATATACCATTTATTTTCCTTTTAATTCAATTTATTAAGGTTAAACCTTTGGTTTTCCTTGCACTGACATTTATTTTTAGTTTTTTAGTACAGGGACAATTTTTATTAAGTTCAGGACCCAATTCATCAACAAAATTGCACAAACCAAGTCAATAGGCACCATAATAGCCATTTTTGACCAATTCTCTACCGAGAATTAATAATTCTCGGTATGAGCAGCAAAAATGGACGGAATTCAGAGCGAGAAATTCTCTAAAATTCGTGTGCCGCGACCGCGGCTATGCCATTCGCGGTCGCGACACGCGATTTACAGGCCCTTTTGATTCCGATTTTTGACGCAATTTTTGCCTATTCCTATTCCTATTCTACCTCTACATCTACCTATTCCACCCTATATAAACCTACCTCTTACACAAACCTCACATCACCTTTTTTTTTACCCAATCCCCTACTCTAAACTCTTCCCCATAAAACAACTTTTACTCTTCCCAATTTATTCATTACCATTTCTATACTCTTTTCACTTCAATCACCTCCCATTCCAACTCCCAACATATCTTCAAGCTTTGCTCTTTCTCTCAATTTATCTTTTCTTTTCTTCTTCTCAAAACCCTAAACACTATTAACATGCCTATAACTAAGCGTGTTGGTCACAAGCCCACTATTACAGAAGCTAATCGCCTTCGGGTTCGATGCGGGGCTTATTTCGATATCGAAACGGAGGAAGAAGCCGCTCGTTTCAAACATTTTTCACAAGCCGATCGCCAATTTGTGGACATGCACTTCCTAGACTTCCATTCGGTAAGAGCATTGAATTTCTCCACTAGAATTGATGCTTTTATTGAGGCTTTGGGTTGGCAAGAATTCGTTAATATGTGTTTTCCCCGTATTAATGAATATGTAGTGGAATTTTTGGTCACTTTGACCATGAACAAGAAGAAAACTTTAATCTCTTTTAGGAATGAGGGTACCACTTACACCATTGATTATGAAGCAATGGGAAACATGTTTGGTTTCCCTACTTCTGATTTTTATGATAAGCCTAAGGATTTTGATAATGATGCTATTTGGCAAACTCTTTCGGACCAAGACTATTTTAATTCGAAAAACACCTCAAGCAAGTTGATTAAGGACAATTGTGTGTTCTTCTTTCATAAATTTTTGAGTTTCTCCTTGTTTGGTCGTGTTGAGAGTTTGAAGATTCAGGTTCGGGATTTGTTTGTTTTGGATAGTTTGATTAAAGGCTTGAGGATTGATAGCATTGGTATTCTGTTTGATAATTTGTTCCGTGCCTCGAGGGCTACTACCATTCAAATCCCTCTCTGTAATTTTATCACCGCTATTGTGTTGGGAGCACGGGGTGAATTGGCAGATTTTGACATGTCCACCTACCGTGGGTATGTTCCACTCTTGGACATCTCGGCTCTTGAGCGGGCTCATTTATTGCTTCCGCAAGGTCCCCCCGTCTTTATTTTGTATGCTTCCCGTATTGCTCATCTTCGTGGCACTATGGGTTGTGGCGCTTCAAGTTCTTAATTTGTAGGTACCGAAGGCGGCGGAGAGGCGGAAGGCGATGAGGATGAACCACAAGCTCAACCACAACCCCAAGCACCTCAAGAGGATGATCCGGTGGATTTGTGGAGGATTTTGAACCAAATCAATTCCAACAATCGTCAAATGAACTTAAGAATTGATGATTTGGTAGAAAACAACATGGTGATGAATGACAACCTCAACCTTTTGAGGCGTGAGCATAGGTCTACTCGGTCTCGGATGCTTTCATTTTTCCGACGCCGAAATGTGGAGACTTCACCTACACCTCCGGATTTCCCGCCTCATGCATAGGTTGTTTTCTTTATTTATATTTTTATCTTGTTAAAGTTTGGTACAATATTTCTTTTTCATATGTTTGGTACAATTTTTAATTTTATGTTGAATGATTTTAATTTGCTAATATTCTATCTTTATTTCGTATGCTTTATTTCGTGCTTATTCTTCATGATATCTCGATTTTTGCACCAATGAGGACATGGTCCAATTTAAGTGTGGGAGGAGATATACATATATCGTTTTTTTTCGCACAAATAACAAATGCAACGAATAATTTTTATGCAAATGCAACATAGATTGCAACACATTTTATTTTTCACACTATTTTTCATAAACTTGACATTTTTCATATATTTATAAATTAATCATAAGATAGTATGATTATTTGTTTAGGTTATCATTATCGTTAGAAAAAATATTTCTATACGGGTAATATTTTTCAAATTTTTCACAAATCTCCGATACGATTTTAAAGTAAAATTGTCTTGAGTGAATGTATTTTAGTTAAATAAATTCTTTATTTTTAATCTATATTTTTATCATGCAATTCATGATACAATAAATCTTATTTTAAATTTTCAATTAGGTTTATAGGCATTAAATTGAACTAACAATTTTAGCTCGGTTTGATTTCGTCTTACATTAACACCAATTGAAGTTTTTAAGGAAACTTTAGCCATAATACATGTTGAATTTTAAGTCAATATAGGATGAATGTGCTATCTTTCTTTTTCCCAAATTACAATTTCAATTTTATATTTCATATTAATTAATCAATTAGTTGAATTCTTAACTTTTGGCCACGATTGAGACCAACCTTATCACAATCGAGGTATGAAAGAGAAGAAAATTAAGTACCGTTTACTTTTGGCCACGGTTGCGACCACCCTTATCACAATCGAGGTATGGAAGGAACGTTAAAAACAAAAAAAAAATAAATAAATAATAATAATAATAAGCGTGTTTAAGTTTAAAGTAACGATTGCGTCCACCCATGGCATAGTCAGTACCTCTTAAGCAAACACTAAGCAGTAACATACATACAAAAGTTACGATCAAGACCACCCTTATCTCGGGCGTAACTAAGCAAATAAATTAATCCCAAGTACTTATTTAAATATACAATATATCTCATATATTAGTTTAGGTTTGGGAAAGGAAATTTTGTGCTTTAAAATGCCTTGATACAAAAGAGTCAATAACATGCGTGCTTATATCGTCCCGAATACTTCAGTTTTAAAACAAAGATACAAGACGAATGATATATCGTATATTATATAAAGTTAGTTTGATGTTTTGCGTATAAATTTGCCATGCGAAGTAAGTCTTTTCGGTTTAACTAATTCAAAAGGCAATACAGAGATATATGTTTTATTTTCATAAACGAGATTAGTTAAAGAATAAATTCAGTGAAATTTTGCTCGGGACTAGCAAAAGATTAAGTGTGGAGATTTGTTAAGCCCAAAATATACCTAAAATATCATCAATAATTACATCAATATTGCTATGAATTTGTGCTGTTTATATCTGTTTAGAATACTTTTACTCTCGAATATGTTTGTTTCATTCAAGGTACATAAATATTTGGTAACATCCAAATAGGAGTGAAAAAGGATCAAAAATAGAAGAAAAACCTTACAAAAGGAGTCGAAGACGACGAAAATTAATAACGCCAAATCGAGGACGAGAACGAAAGCCAAAGACGTGGAAAAGTTCCGTGTCGCGACCGCGGCCCCCCAATTCTCGGTCGCGACACGCTCCCTCCAGCTCCTCCTTCCCTTCGTTCGAAGACCAAAATGATGCCCCCCCATTCTCGGCCGAGAATTAAATATTCTCGGTAAGAGCAGAAATCTATAGAAGCCAAATTGCACACTTTCGTTTTCGACGAAACGCGTTCGTTCGGGTGGATAAAGACGTCCTTTCACAACGGATATGATCCTTCACAATGGACGCGACGCTTCAATCAAGACTCTTCAACATCTATAAATAAAGAGTTGATGAAGAGTTGAAGAGATGTAGAAGAAAGAGATTAGTATAGAATTTATGCAGAAATTCCGAGTCAAGTGATTCAGAATTTAGATTTCATTTTCTGTTCAAAACAATATGATGTACACATATTGTTTATTCAATAATAACAAATTCAGTAGCGTTTAGACATTGTTCCAATTTAGTTTACATTTTGGTAGTAGACAGACCCCGTCTCTATTACGAAGATTCAACGAGAAGATTGAGTAGAGGATCCGCCCCTGAGCCTGACAAACTCTAACGAAACCCAAGGAAAGGATTGACAACCCGTTCACTTGCAAGTCGTCGAATGTTTCCATGCTCCGTGTTCTTTGTAAACTTGTATCAATTTATATTTCATCTAATAAAGTCCGTTCTATTCGATAGATTTTTATGCAGCACTTTGGTAAAGGATCCGAAGTGGATTGATGCTGGTGTTTTCATTAAAACGTAGTTTAATTCAAAATCTTTACAAGGAAACTTTGTTGAACACTTAGACAAATTATTATCTTGGTAGAGTTTTAATTTGGTTAAGGAAGCAATCTAAACCAGTTAGGAGGATTGTTCCGTTCAAAGCCTAAAAATTAGAGGTTCCGTCATTTATTTCATCTTTATAATTCATACAAAGTTTAAAGTTGTTTTCTTTGCTTAATGCAAACAAATACATTTGTTTACTTTTCTAAAAAGTACTAAGCGTTCCTGTCTTGCAAATTCATTCTTAAATCAGAATATTTTCTAACATTTTAATACTCTAATCTAATTCTCATTCTAGCAATTTCAAAACCAAAACCGATTTAACGATTTTCCTTACTATTAATCTTATAAGTAAATTTAACCGATTCAAAATAAGTTTTTGTTAAAAAAAACATTCCTTGTGGGATCGATATCTTTTATTACTACAAGCGTATACCGTGCACTTGCGGAAATCGCTCAACAAGCCATAAGAAGTCAGGTTGATTGTGACGTTTACCTTTCTGTATTAGGTGTAGTACAATACAATCCTTCATTGGCTATATCTTTAAACAACTCCATAACTATGGAACTAGTCACCTTACATATAACAAGACGTTTGTTTTACTTATCCAGGTAGAATTAACTCTGGATAGATAGGTTAAGTGAAATCTCCATTTCAACTCTTAACCATACCACCTTGCAAGGATTTCAAGTTAATTCTCCATAAAAGGCCATGGATATATCTCCCATATATCAGGAGTGATGAATGCTCAATCTAACATTAGCTATCCCACAATTACTTATGTGATACCCAACACCTGCTCGGACACACTCCAGGTGCCAACCCTATATGGACTGTGTTAGAAACAGAGTTATAACATCACACTCTATAATCCAGAATCACTACTAAATGATTGTTTGAGTAATACATTTGAAATAAGACATCAGACACTAGATAGATACATACATGCTGTTATCTCAAGTCGGGTCCTAATCCTAATAAACTCCTTCACCGGATTCATGCAACTATCTAGATATTCGAATACCTAAAGCTTATGAGATCAACTTTCTGTTCATTAAAAAAGACATTGTTACATGCAAGTCTCTACGGTATTATGTCAATCCCTTAAACATAATACTTGACTTGGGGCGGCAATTTAAGTTTATCTATTAATTAGTTAGAATCATAAAATAAAGTCTCACTTCATGCTTGTATGAACACTTTATCATTACTTTTATAAACTTGGGATTTCCTTTTATTTAATTTGTTCAGTTGTGATAAAAGATTAATGCATTTATATAGTTAAACACAATATATCATATAAATCAAATGATTCAATAATGAACATTTACAAATACATTATATCCTAAAATAATTGTCTATAAGACATACACCAACAGGAGAAAGTGAAAATTTCTGAAAGAATGTCCAAACGATGCTTATATGAGGAAATCTCATCCCTAATTGGACATGTTGGATATAAATACCCAAGAAGACATGACGAATGATGTTCACTCATCAAGAAGGTGAAGGGAGGCACACATCCATCATCTATAAATCAAGACGATCATCAAGAAGAGACCACAATCTTTTGGCATTCAAGGTGGAAAGGCTTCTCCTCAGCCCGAGGATAAGTTTTTCTTCCCCTTATCAACTACCTTCTTCCCAGCAGATTTATTAGTCTCAAAAGCCCTCTTAGGGTTTTGTTTCTTAGCAGTCATAACCAGAAAAGAAAAGAAAGATCAAAATCACTTAACTTAAAATAAAATCATTATGGATTTTGTAAGGTTTTTTACCTTTCTCGTTTCTTGTTGTACTTGTTCTTTTCGTATCTAATGAAGATATATGCATTTCCATAAAAAAAAATCGCTAGAAAGAAGAATCGCTAGAAGGAGTAGAGTAATTTAATTAGGAGTAGTTTAACTTAACCAAAATCAATCTCAAACCCCCCCATAGCCTAGATAACACTAGAGACCGAGTAGCTTAATACTTGCAGGAATAAATCTTGTGGATTCGATACCTGGACTTGTTGAGATTTTATTACTTGATTACGACGGGGTACACTTATCCCTTAGTGAGCTTAGCGGGCCAACACCGTTAGGCGCATCATATACATCCTGGGAGTAACAAGACACACCATTCAAACTAGGGGCTAGATAACATTGGAATGCGATGTTACAGATGATGACCAGACCTGGGCAGGAGATTTAGAATTCTCTATTATGGATCGACAATAGGCATACAACATGATCATAGGAAGACCATTCCTCTCAGAGGCAATGGCTTTGATTTCTATTCGCTATCGGACAATGTACATCCCTATTAGCGAAGGGGGAGTCATGATAAAGGGAAATCAAAATATGGCTCAGGAAACTTATTCGACTTCACTATCAATGCGCCCCCAAATCAATGAAGATGAGGAAGGAGAGGACGAGGAGTTGATTACCACAACACTAGGCGATACTGAGGTATTCTTGATCGCTGAGGGAAAAAAGGTGAGAATTGCTAAAGGGCTGAAACCCAAGATAAAAGAAACAATTAGTAAAGCATTGATTGAGTACGAATGCATCTTTGTATGGGAAAATGAGGTCCTGACAAGGGTAAGTCCATATGTGATCACCCATATATTAAATCTGGCATAAGTTGCAACACCCGTGGCACAGAAGAAACGAAACCATTGACCTGAAAGACAGAAAGCAATAGAGGAAGAAATAGCAAAGTTGAAAAAGGCGAATGCAATTGAAGAGGTAATATACACCCAATGGCTAGCGAATGTTGTGCTTGTCAAAAAGGCTGGCGGATCCTACCGAATGTGTGTAGATTTCACTGATATGAACAAAGTCTTCCAAAAGGACAATTATGCGCTACCCTGTATTGATATTCTGGTTGATGGAACCGCAGGGTAAGAACTGTATTCCTTTATGGGCATCAAGTCCAGTTATCATTAGATCCAAATGGAGCCCTCAGACCAAATCAAAACTTTATTCATCACGCATCAAGCAACCTATTGCTTCAAAGTGATGCCCTTCGAGTTAAATAATGTTGGAGCCACGTACTAGAGGATGATGAATAAATTATTCGAAGGAAAAGACGAAAATAATTTCTCTATATACATTGATGACATGATCACCAAAAGTATCACAATAGAGAAACATGCGGTGGATATTGGAGAGGTTCTACAGTTGCTCTATAAGTACAATATAAAGCTCAATCCGGAGAAGTGCACATTCAGGGCCACTTCGGGAAAATTCTTTGGCTATGTTATCAGCCATAAAGGAGTCGGTGCAAATCCGAATAAAATAAAAGTTATGCTAGACATGAAAGCCCCACAAAATGTGAGAGATGTCCAGAGATTGAACATGCAGATCATCGCACTAGGAAGGTTCATATCTTGTTCTGCCAGAAGGTGCCTGCCATTTTATGAAGTAATAAAAAAGCAGAAAACATTTGAATGGACAACAAATTGTCAGTAAGCGTTTCAAGGAATAAAATAATTCCTAGCAGAACTGCCATTGATGAGCTGACCAATCCGAGGAGAGGATATGTATTTGTATGTATCCGTCACAAACAAGGCAGTGTGCATAGTAGTCATCCGAGAGGAAAAAGGTCAACATTTACCCATCTATGACGTTAACTAAGTATTAAAAGATGCAGAGACATGATATTCAAAATTAGACAAAATGGCAATGGCGGTTATAACAACATCCATCCGTCTTATGCCATACTTCCAGACGTAGACCATAATTGTACGTACTAGTATCCCAATAAGGAAAGTATTACAGAAGATGGAAATGTCAGGAAGGTTAATGGAATGGTACATACGACTTGGGGAATTTGACATTCGATATGAAGGGAGATCCACCCTCAAAAGCCAAGTTTTGCCAGATTTCATCAATGAATTCACAGAAGAGTTCATGGGTTACCCAAAGCCGTGTTAAAGGAATGGACCATGTATACAGACGAAGCATCATCAGTTGAAGGAACCAGAGTTAGGATAGTGATCAAGGATCTCGAGTATATCAAGATACATTATACTGCAAAGTTAGATCTTCCAACAACTAATAACGCAACAGAATATGAAGCCTTGGTACTGGGGCTAAGCCTGTTGAAGGAAAGTACACATGAGAACGTTCTGATTCACTATGATTCACAATTGTTGTTGAGCCAGATCACCAAAAATTACAATGTCAAAGATGAAGTTCTGCTTTAGTATGTGGAAGAGGTTCGACGAATTCTTAACATCTTGGAAAGAAAGAAGTTAAATGGGAGATAATACATGTCTGATGAGGATCAAACACAGAGGTTGAACACTTAGCAAAATTAGCTTCAAGTAATAACCAATGGGAAGATCTGACTTGCCCCTTCGAAATAAGAACAAAATCAGCATATGCCAATGAATGGGTCGCAGTGATAGCACCGGCTCAAGGGGATTGGTGAATCTCCTTGTCTCAATACCTGAAGGATGGGATCTTGCCTGAAGCCAAAGAACAAGCAAGGCAGATAATTAAAAAAAGCGGCTTACTATGAAATCATGAACTAGCAGTTATATTATAAGTCATTCAGTCAACCCTAGCTGAAATATGTTACAACAGAAGGAGGTCTTAAAATGTTATGGGAGTTACACAAACGCGTGTGTGGAGCCCATGAAGCATCCACCATTATCTTCAGAAAAGTTAGATTAATGGGATTTTTTTGGCCTAATGCAGAACAAGATGCTTAGAAAATGGTGGAAGCCTTCCATAATTGTCAAGTTCATGCAAACGACAGTCATATATCTAAAGCCATCCAACAACCTATTGTAGAAGGATAGTCATTCACCACTTGGGGCATAGACATAGGCATACCATTCTCGTCAAGCAGCGTAAGTTCGTGATAGTGGCAATTGATCATTTCAAAAAATGGGTAGAAGCAGAGGCAGTCTCTACCATAACAGATGGACGGATGATCAATTTTGTCATGGCAAACATTATTTCAAGGTTTAGGATCCCTCATACCATCATTACTGACAATGGAACACAATTCTATTGTGAAGAAATCAAGAATTTTTGTCAAGATTAGGGCATAAAAAACAGATTCGCATCTATTTACCACCCCTAGTCCAATGGTATGACAAAAGTCACAAATCAAACCATTGGCAAAGGTATAAAGAAAAGGTTGGCGAATATAAAAAATGTTGGGCGGATGAGCTAATGAGCGTGTTGTGGGCATATCGTACCTCGCCTAGAACCGCCACCGGAGAAACACCATTCGTTCTCACTTATGGGACGGAAGCCATTATCCCAATTGAGATTCAAACCCCCAATGATAGCATCTCTATTATTGTGAGGACCTCAACGATGAAAAGCTCAGAGAAAGGTTGGGAATCTTTGAAGAAAGAAGGGAAAAAGAGTACATCTGCATAGCCGCCTACAAACAGCGAATCGCAACCTACCACAACAAACATGCCAAGTTGGTGGAGTTGAACGAAGGAGATTTGGTACTACAAAAGGATGAAAAAAATCCAATCTACAAAAGGAAAAGGCAAACTGGGAGTGACTTGGATCGACCTGTTAGACAAGGTGCCGAACGGCCTCGCCCGGGCGGACCGGGGGGTGGACACCTCATGGCGACGTAAGCGGTGATTGGCGCCGAAAGCAACCAATCGTGGAATAAAGCTGCTCGGCAGGACCGGAGCTCGGAGTATGGAAGAGTCGCCATCCACGAATAGGAAAATGAACACCGATCCCTTGCGGGAGACCGGTGAGGGTTCGGGAAACTTAGATACGAGCCGAGAAGGCTAGCTCCTTTCCGGAGAAAGGCTACTAGGCACCCCCACATCGTCCGGTTATGAACCACCGGCCTCCTACTCAGCGTGTTAGGCGATAACGGACTAATCGCATATTTCTTTAAGTTTAAAATTCATTTGAAACCTTTTCTTTCTCGTTTTGAAAACCGTTTTGAGCATATATTATTGAAAGCCACTTAGGTAAAGAATCACCCATTTACATGATATTCACTCGAATCGTCGTTGGAACGACTCGAGCATTTCAAAACGTTTGAACAAGAAATTTTAACCAAAAGCGTGATTAAGCATACAAGTCCATTTATTTTTGTACAAAACCATTACGAAAACGATTCAAAACTCCATTATTTACAATCTAAGAAACGATTTTAATTACGAGGTTCGCTTAATCCGTCGTTGGAACGGATTAAGGTTTTAAAACGTGATATTTTAGAAAACAATTTAAAACGGCAAAAACCTTTCATTTACATTGAGAATCAAGAAAACTCTTTAGTTTAAATAACCAAATTGAAGTCTCTTTTTTGTGGTTTATTTCCCTTTTTTCACTCGAATGAATCTTTGCTTATCATAATCACAATAAATTAAATCACAATTACCCAACAAAATCCATTTAAAATATACATATAAATTTCTAAAGAATAAAAAGGGAATATATACATATATATACATTTTTAGTAAAAGATGGTGATTACACCTATAGATTAAAAATAAGGCAAAAACACAATATATACTATAGTTATTGATATATACTAATAAAAAGGAAAATAACACTAAGTATAGTATACTTTTATCCTAATTCAAAACATGTAAAAATAATGAATAAAGTTCATGAATGAGAAGATAATATTTAACCTCAAAATAGTTTTTTTTACATAATAACCATATGGAAATTGACCCACCCAAATATACATCCCAATATCAATAATCAAAATAATATCTAATAACCCAAAAGCATTTATTAATTAATTATCCCAAATGGGCCAAGCACATAATCCACAAAAATAGTAATTAGATATAGCTTAAACGGGCTTAAAGAAAACCTATATATACATATATATATTTTTACAAAGTTAGATTAATATAAATAATACCCAAACACAAAATGAGTAAATATATAATAGATAATTATTAGTTATATACCCCAAAATGATTTTAATAAAATAATCACATAATTATATATACATATATTAGGGACCAAATATCAAAAAGTTAAGAAAAAAGGGTTAAAAAGGCATTTTTTTTGGATTCCAGCAGATTACCGACGGAAAATCCGTCGCTAATCTGCTTTTAGTGACAGAAAATGTAGAATTACAGAAACAGTCCAGAAGTTTCCAGATTTATTCAAAAGCTTTAAATTAGATCTATTCTATCGTTTTGAGTCCCCGAACTACCAAAATTGGATCATAGTCTATAACGGAGGTTCCTAAAACGATGTTTTATTTTAAAACGTTATTTAGAAATATTTTCAAAACTTATAATTACAACGTTTTTAATCCCGAACTACCTTTAAATCGGATCACAGTTCGTATTGGAAAATAAAAACGAGGTTTTTATTTCAAAAGCAAAATAGAACGTTTATTTAACACGGGATGAAAATTAAATAAATACGGAATAAAGAATAAAACGTGATAAATATATGACTAAATAAATAAAAAACTATAATATAAAAAGATGAATAAATGAAGAAAAATAAATAAAAAAACGAGTCTAGTCCTCGGATAATACCTTGAAATCGGTATCTGACAGTCGAAGACCTTTGATTCCACGAGTCGTGATTCTCCGGTATTTTTTGTGTTTTCGATAAAATATTCAACTTTGGAAAATTTGGATTTTTTTGGGAAAAAAAATATTTTCTCCAAAAAATTGACTTTCTCTCTCTAAAAATGTTTAGAGTGAGAAAGCTCCAAAAAATCTCCCCCTTTTTTTGCATGGGGATCCGTGCCTTTTATAGGCACGGATCCCCGGAGGCTTTGGGCGACGCCCGATTCAGATTGGGCGTCGCCCAAAGCAGGTTGGGCGGACACCCAACCTTAGTTGGGCGGACGCCCAACTTATGTTGGGCGAACGCCCAACTTGCGTTGGGCAAACGCCCAATATTAGTTGGGCGAACGCCCAACTTTCGTTGGGCGCGCGCCCAACGCTGGTTGGGCATTCGCCAACGTCGTTGGGCGTTCGCCCAACGGACATCGGGCGCTCGCCCCACCTACGTTGGGCGCTTGCCCCACGTCGTTGGGCGCTCGCCCAACGGCCGTCGGGCGCGCGCGCCCAGCGGACGTCAATTGTGCGCCCCGCGCTGCCGGGCTCGCGTCCAACTGTCGTCGGACGCACGTCGGCTGCCACTAGGCGTTCGCACCACGTCGCTGAGCACTCGCGAGCCGTCCACTCGACAACCGTGACTCCCACGAATTTCTTCCTTTTTTATTATATATTTTTGTTTTTAAAACTTCCGAAACCAACCACTTCGACCGTCTTGTTACAGGTTTTCGTCACAGGTCCTCCGACTCGGTGTCTACAGTTGCCCCTACTCTCCTATTTTGACAGTGATGTGTGTGTTTTGAAAACGTTTTTTGCTAACGCAACACATGCAATGTAAATATAGTAAAGTAAAAGACACGTAAAGAGTAGGAGGAAGAATACCTGATCTCTGCGCTGCGCGCTCCCGCTTCGTCTTCGATCCTTTCCGTCCTTGCCTTCGAATCGGCTACCGGCATACGTTTTTCTTAAGGATCCTAGCCTAAATCGATTGCGGGTAAACAGCTCTTTCTAGCGACCCTGGTCTCTAAGTCGATCGCGGGTAAAGATGGCTCAATAGCAACCTCGGTCCCCGACCGCGGGTAAAATGGCCCAAAAGTAACCCCGGTCCACGACCGCGGGTAAAATGGCTGAAAAACAACCCTGGTCCACGACCGCGAGTAAAACGGCTCGAAAGCAACCCTGGTCCACGACCGTGGGTAAAATGGCTCAGAAGCAACCCCGGTCCGTGACCGCGGGTAAAATGGCTCAAAAGCAACCCTGGTCCATGACCGCGGGTAAAATGGCTCAAAAGCAACCCTGGTCCACGACCGCGGGTAAAATGGCTCAAAAGCAACCCTGGTCCACGACCGCGGGTAAAATGGCTCAAAAGCAACCCCAGTCCACGACCGCGGGTAAACAAAGGCTCAAAAGCAACCCTGGTCTACGATCGTGGGTAAAATGGCTCAAAAGCAACCCTGATCCACGACTGCGGGTAAAAGTGGCTCAAAAGCAACCCTGGTCCACGACCGCGGGTAAAAGTGGCTCAAAAGCAACCCTGATCCACGACCGCGGGTAAAAAAGGCTCAAAAGCAACCCTGGTCCACGACCGTGGGTAAAATGGCTCAAAAGCAACCCTGGTCCACGACCGCGGGTAAAATGGCTCAAAAGCAACCCCAGTCCACGATCGCGGGTAAACAAAGGCTCAAAAGCAACCCTGGTCTACGACCGTGGGTAAAATGGCTCAAAAGCAACCCTGGTCCACGACCGCGGGTAAAAGTGGCTCAAAAGCAACCCTGGTCCACGACCGCGGGTAAAAGTGGCGCAAAATCAACCCTGATCCACGATCGCGGGTAAAAAAGGCTCAAAAGCAACCCTGGTTTATGACCGTGGGTAAAATGGCTCAAAAGCAACCCTGGTCCACGACCACGGGTAAAATGGCTCAAAAGCAACCCTGGTCCACGACCGCGGGTAAAAATGGCTCAAAAGCAAAAAAAAGTTCTTTCTAACAATTCTGAATTCTAAAACACTGTCGTTCGTATTTTTACTAGAGCTATCATCTCGGGTATTTGAGTTGTTTGATAGGAGCGTCCTTATCTTTTCGTTTGGAATGCTTCAGACTAACAATTATTTTTCTATTGACTGTTGTCTGTATTTTAACTGGCGCCACTGTTCTGTAAAATTTTGGCTGTCATCTGGAGTCATATCTTCGTGGTATTGGTCACCGTTTGACAGAAGCACAGGCTGAAACGGACTGCAAATCGGAGGTTTGTGCACCTGGTAATTAATTATTTACTTTTCACCTTTATATCACATCGTACATTTTTCACTATTTATGGGAATGTCATTCCCTTTTCCTATATAAGGTGGTGGGGTTTCATTTCAACCCCACACCTTCTCTCTCTTCTTTCTCTCTCTAACTTCTAATTTTGAGCATTCTCGTGATGGATTCGGATAGATATGACGACACGAAGGGCATGGATGCGGGTTTCGAGAACCTGACTGGAGTGGTCCCCTTTCAGGATCCTGCTTCTCATCTGAGCCGGACCAACATTAACCAGGTAAGTGCCCTTCTACTCTTTTATCCTCTTTAGTAGCCCTACTTTGAACATGATTTGCATGCCAACCTCTAAGTCGTTTAGAAGACTTTTAGCTAGAAAACATGAATTTCTACGCCCATAAGCAACGTTTTATTTATCTTTTGAAAGAATGTGAATTATATGCATGTGAATAGTAAAAACACGAACAATGCATGTCAACAGTAGAAACGTGAATAGCACGTGAATAGTAAAAACGTGAATAGTGCACGTGAATAGTAAAAAGGTGAATAGTGCACGTGAATAGTACATGAATAGTGCACGTGAATAGTAGAAAAAGCCTAAACGACCAAATTAAATGTTAAAATTGGATCAATCTCTTTGCCAACACGCGAGAGAGTGGAACACCAAAGAATAATGAACTAGTCAAATCTTATACAAACGACCCTAAGAACAAAATTTCACCAAATGACGGTCCTAATTGACAAAGAGTCTCTAGGTTAGACTTAAGCATGACCGAAAGAACAACTAGGTTAACAAACCTTTATTAGACACAAGCCTAGGAGCGAGATTTAAACTTACCCGTTCTGTTCCTTCCAGGTCATTGGTATTTCCGGGACCACTGAGGAGATTCATGTCTGGTATGACATGCTGAGCCCTGCGGCTAAAGCCCGGGTTCGAGAGTTGGGCTTTGAGCCTTTTATCCTGGCGTTGCCTCACGCCAACAGAGTGTGTGATCGATTCGGCCTTCGCGCCTTATGTGAGAGATGGGTAGACTCGACCCACACCTTCCACCTTTCGTTTGGGGAGATGACGATCTCGCCCCGTGACTTCTCCCTGCTGACCAGGTTACGGGGGAGCGGTATCCCAGTTCCCCTCTTCTTCGACATAGTGCGTCCCCGGGTCGACCGCGTCGAGCTATCTACTTTGATTGGACCTGGAGTCTACACGGGTGTCAAGGTCTCTCTGGTGAAGTTTATTACCACATCCGGACTATTGAGTCGCAGGGACTCCTACGGGATAGACGACACGGATCAGGCCGTCCGCAGCTTTCTTCTATATGCCTTGGGCGAGACGATCTTCCGCACCAAGAGCGGGATGATACACGCGGGTCTTATCCAGGCCTTCCGTGATTTGGACGCGGTGTCGTCTTATAATTGGGCAGGAGCCGGCTTGGCTTTTCTGTACAAGTTTTTGGATTTGACTTGCCGGAAGCGCAAGGACTTCGGTGGTTACACCTTTGCTCTCCTGGTACGTCGTTCATCCTTAGCTTGTTTCTTTATTCTTTTCGCGATTTCTGTTAGTAACCTTTGTTTCTACGAGCAGGTTTGGGCTTACGAGAGGCGGATTCTTCCGTGCACGCGTCGGAGCAGGCCGCGGGTGGTTAGGCTCCCACTTATGGCTCGGTGGGGTGATTTTGATCTGGGCGCCGAGGAGAGGCGGATAGTGGCACGATTCCTAGCGTGGATTGACTCGTGGACCTTGGGGCAGGTAAACCTTTTCTAACTATGCTAGATTTTTGTTTGATCAGACCTGACTTTTCTCTTTTTTTTAGATTCGATTCAGATGGGACGACCTCGACTTTGGTCCCGACTACGCTTACGTTACCCGCATCCAGGGGCAGCGGTGCGTACTTATAGGCCCCTGCGTGCGGGCATGGTATTTGGGTGATCGGGGCATCACCGGGGTTAGCGCCTCGCATTGGTCGCCTGGCGAGATTCCCGTGTCCATGTTCGCAGTGAGGACCATGCCCCTGTCGGACATTCGTCGCGACTTGACCCGCGAGTTTGCCCCTCGAGACGTGTGGGACCATACAGGGGGTCACACTCGCTATTTGTCGATGCTGTTGACTCCGACGGATGCCCCCGAGGTTGCGATGGATGTGGATCCTAGGACGGACGTGTTTTCAGCAGAGGCTGTCGCGACGGTTTTTGGTCGAAAGGAGCTCCCGATGAGTGTTCGACCCCTTTTTATTCTTTATTCGTGAGATGGTTAGGGATACTCATTGTGTCTTTATATGCAGGAGGGTTCCTTGAGGAGCGCTCGGATGTCCGACTTTTTCGACGGTGCTCAGGCTCGAACGCCTGTGGGCGAGCCCTCCTATTATGCGGGTGAGTCCTCAGGCACCGCCCGGCCAGAGTGGCCTCCCTTAGGTGTACCTATCCCTAACTTTGGGAGGGATTTCTCGGTAGTTCATTATGATGAGACAGGAGTGGCCTATGCCGGCATTGAGATAGCTCCTCCCGTTTTCACATCGAGGGTGCCGTTTGATCCTCCGGATGCCCTCCGCACTTTGAGGGAGACATGCACAGATTACGTGGGGTTATCTGGTTATCTCAGAGAGCGACTCAACCTGCGTTGCGCCAGCCACCTGGTGAGTATCCTTATTTTATTTTAGTGTAGTGGAATGTATGCACATATGTATGTATGACTTCTGTTGTTGTCTGTTCTTCTTCTTTTTTCTTATATCTATATTTTTTACAGAGCGATCTCCATGCAAATGAGCGGAGTCGGAGCGAGTCACAGCGGGATGCCGATGCCAGGGTCGGCCAGGTCTATCGGGAGAGGAACGCTCATTGGTCGGGGATGATGCGAGCGAAGACCGAGGGGCGTCTTGCTGCCGAGGAGAGGACGCGAATGGAGACCGCGGGGTGCCTTGCCGCCGAGGAGGGTCGTCGGATCGCTGAGGAGGCCTTATCTGCGGAGCGGGCTTCTCGTCTGATGGACTTTGAGGACTACTGGGATCTTCCCCCTTATTAGGCTTATTATTTGTAGGTTTTTCATTAGTATTACCCCGATGTATAGCTTGTATATAGGGAGAGGGATGGATAGGACGTAGGCTTTTTATGTCAAAAGAGAGGTAAAAAATGTATAACTCATGATTCATATTACCATGCATTCAGTAGATTATAATGATTCCAATCATCCTCTTCAAATATATTCATGCCTTTATTTATTTACAAACAATAGAAATACTTAGCCGCTTATACATTATTTTTATAATTGCTCAAGATACAACTACTGTTACCAGGACCTACCTTTTTTCGGTTTTCAGATCCCAGCGATTTTTTATCTCTCCTTTTACTATCCCGGAATTTTCAAATGAGTGCCCTTTCGGGTTTTCACCCATTGGGATGTCCCTTATTGTTGCACAGGTCGCCCTTTGCGGGTTTTCAACCTATCGGGAATTTTTCTTCTTTTTTTTTGTTACGAAAAGTATTTCTTAAGCCTATCCAGATTGGTAGGTTCGGAGAACTCCATGCCGTCCATAGTGGTAAGCTTCACCGCCCCTTTGCTTAGGATTTTCTTCACGAGGAATGGTCCTTCCTAGTTTGGCTTGAACTTGCCCCTAGGGTCGGTGTGCATCACTCGGATCTATTTCAGCACCAGGTCCCCTTCTTTGATAGGGTTGGCCTTGACCTTTTTATTGAAGGCTCGGGCCATCCTTCTCTGATATAACTGCACATGGTAAAGGGCCTCCATTCTTTTCTCGTCTACCAATGCTAACTGTTCATATCGCTTCTTCACCCATTCCGTCTCGGGAATCTCTGCTTCTACTGCGATTCTCAACGATCGCTCTTCAACCTCGATTGGGAGAACGGCTTCCGCACCATATACCAAAGAGAACGGCGTTGCCCCAGTTGACATTCTAACTGTCGTGCGATACCATAAAGCGAGCGGAAGCTGTTCGTGCCAGTTCCGGTGCGATTCTACTGTCTTTACGAGAATCCTTTTAAGGTTCTTATTAGCCGCCTCTACTGCCCCATTAGCTTGTGGGCGATACGGAGAAGACCTATGATGCTCAATACCGTACTCTTGGAAGAGACTTCTCACCTCTCCCTGAAACTGGACCCCATTATCCGTAATCATGTGATGAGGCAAACCGAACCTAGTGATTAAGTGCTTTTCAATGAACTTCCTCATCTGCTTAGACCCCAACTTGCTAAATGATTCTGCCTCTACCCACTTGGTGAAGTAATCAATGGCGACTGCAATGAATTTGTGCCCGTTTGACGTATTAGGCCTCACCTCCTCGATGATGTCAATGCCCCAAGCCGCAAACGGCCAAATGGGTGCTAACACGTGCAATTCCATAGCTGGTAAGTGATTATAATCTCCGTGGATTTGACAATCATGGAATTTCTTCGCATACACGTTACAATCCCTTTCCATGGTGAGCCAATAGAAGCCTTGCCTTATGATTTTATTTGCCAATACTGCTCCTCCCATATGGGCCCCACAAATTCCCGAGTGTACTGACTCCATTGCCTCATGGGCTTCTCCCGCATCCAAGCACCTTAGTTGTAAACCATCGGCGTGCCTTTTGTAAAGCAAGTCGTTGTGGATGACGAACTGCTGAGCTAACCTTCTAATCATAGCCTGATCCCTAAGTTCCGATTCCGCCGGGTATGTTCCACTCTTCATGAAGTTCACGATATCGAAATACCAAGGCTTTTCATCTGCCCCCAACAGCATTACATCTTCGTAGCACGATTTATGGGACCTTCTCAACACTAAAGGCTTCGAGGCAAGGTTCCGAGGATTATCCCATACTGACACCAAAGTGGCCAAAGCATCCGCTGCCTGGTTCTGTGCTCGAGGAATGTGATAAAAATAACACTCGCTGAATCTTTGCGCCAATCCTTCCAGCTGGTCTAGGTATGGACGCAACCTTTCCTCCCTTACTTCCCAGTTTCCCTGCGCTTATTTGATAATTAGTTTTGAGTCGCCCCAAATTTCAACATATGACGCTCCCAGCGCTGCTAATGACTCCAACCCATAGATGCACGCTTCATATTCGGCCATATTATTGGCGAGAGGGAAGGATAACTTCTTTGCCATTGGGACCCTTTCTCCTTTTGGTGAGATAAGTAGTACTCCTACCCCGGCTCCATTTGAGTTAACCGCTCCGTCGAAGAACATTTTCCATGGTATCACTTCGATCGCGTTCAAGTGTTCGTCAGGGAAATCATAATTTATCTCTTCCTCTTCCGCATTTAGAGGCTGATTGGCCAGAAATTCCGCTACGGCTCTCCCCTTAATAACCTTTTTCGTTACATATTCGATGTCAAATTCGGACAAGAGCAACAACCATCGGGCTAGCTTCCCTGTTAGAGACGGAGTTCGGTATAGATACTTCACGGGATCCATCCGAGAAATAATGATCACTTTGTAAGATTGAAAATAGTGCCATAGCTTCTTTGTTAGCCATACTACTGCCACGCACATCTTTTCGATCATGTTATACTTAAGCTCGTATTCCAAGAACTTTTTACTCAGATAATACACCGCGTGCTCCACACCGGTGTCCCCTTCTTGGGCCAGCATTGCCCCAATAGATCGCTCCTCGATTGCTATATAGAGGAGAAGTGGTTTTCCAAGTTTAGGCGGTCTTAAAACCGGTGGATTAGACAGATAGTTCCGGACACTTTCCAATGCTTGCTGGCACTTATCATTCCAAACCGTTGGTTGATCTTTCCGTAGCAACTTAAAGATCGGCTCGCAGATCGCAGTGAGTCGTGCTATGAACCGACTGATATACTGAACCTACCATAGAAATCCTCTCACTTCTTTCTCATTCTTGGGTGCTGGCATTTCCTGTATGGCCTTTACCTTGTCGGGATCCACCTCAATCCCTTTGTTGCTGATTACATAGCCTAAGATCTTCCCCGATGAAACGCCAAAGAAGCACTTCTTCGGGTTCAACCTTAGTTTGAACTCCGCAATTCGAGCTAAAAACTTCTCAAGTGTCGCGAAATGCCCCTCTCTCGTCTCTGACTTGACCATCATGTCGTCCACATAAACTTCCACCTCTTTGTGTATCATATCATGGAACAGTGCCGTAGCCATCCGTTGATAGGTTGCCCTGGCATTTTTCAAACCAAACGGCATTACCCTATAGCAGTACGTTCCCCACTCAGTTGTGAACGAGGTCTTTGCCTTGTGCTTTTCTGCCATTTGAACCTGCATGTAGCCCATGATGCCGTCCACATTTGTGTGCAAGACGCTCGATGCAGCACTGTCGATTAATACGTCGATGTGAGGCAACGCGAATTCATCTTTGGGGCAAGCCTTATTGAGATCTCTATAATCGACGCACATTCTCACTTTACCGTCCTTCTTCGCGATTGGCACTACATTTGCGACCCAATGGGGATAGTCGATTACTTCGATGAACCCTGCTTCTAACTGTTTCTTCACTTCTTCTCTAATCTTATCCGCCCATTTCGGCCTCATGCGTCAGAGTTTCTGTTTCACGGGCTTAGCCTCGGGATATGTTGGAATACGATGAGTTACGATTGATTGATCGATTCCTGGCATGTCTTCGTATGTCCAAGCAAACACTATTTCGTATTTTTTAATTATTCTCTCAAATTCTTTCCTCTCTTCAATAGTTAATTCTTGAGCAATTTGTATAAGTTTAGGATTTTCATCTGTGCCAAGATTGAAAGTTGACATTTTTATTGTATTGATTTCAAATGTAGGCATGTTATATGAATGAGAATGCATGGAATGATCACGATCAACATCAAGCAAGTAAGCAAAATCAGAATTCATTTCATTGATAGTATTGGCGAGTACATCGTCAGATTCAAATAAAGCAGTAATACAATTATCATCATCAGGGTTTTCGGGCTTCTTATAAACTTTGGAGGTACTAGGCTCGTCCACCGCTCCCACAGTTGCTTCAATAGTGATGACCTGCTCCTCAGCATTCAGATCTAACATCATGATCTCCTCGACGAAACAGCTTGCCTCTGCTTTGCCCCAATCGGTAACATCATTGAAGATCTCAAAACCTGGCAGAATCTTTCCTTCGGTGCTAGTCCATGACTCGGGAGTCCCTGAATAAACCTTTCTGTGCCCCTCATTCACAAAATAATTTTTTAGGCCCACCTTTCCTTCACCACTTGTGTTGGACGGACCTCCGAGCTCATATCCCAAACCCCTTCGGGTTTTCTGACTCTTGAAGTCCGAAAATTCTGGCAACCCTTGATGGTGTGCTCCCAAGCCCATACCGGGGATGAAACCCCCTTTCATCATCTTCACCACATCGGTGGTCATGCTAGACTCATAGATCCCAGAAACTTGGAACCCGGAGAAAAGCTGAGGCTCAATTCCCAATGCCGCCACTGAACTCAATTTCTCAGCTCTGATCGTCACTATCTCCTCCCCGAAGGGGAATTTGATCATTTGGTGGAGCATGGAGGGCACGCCTCCTAACTTGTGGAACCACAGACATCCCAACAACACGGTAAATGTCATCGGTATATCCAGCACAGTGAATTCAGTTTCTTCCTCATGCGGCCCCACTTTCAGCTTGGCCTTAAAAACTCCTTCGATGTGCCTACGGCTATCATCATAAGCCCTGATCACGATTTCCGAGGCCGTCAGATCTCCTCTTTCCACTCCTAACTTGGACAAAAGTTTCAGCGGGCAAACATTAATGGCTGATCCATCATCAACCATCACACATCTAGTCTTCTTCCCGTTAATTTCGGCTCGGATGTATAAGGGCTTATTGTGAGCCTTACCCTCCTCTGGGAGATCTTCGTCGGTGAAGGTGATTTCAGTCTTTTTCCGGGCCATGATCGCCCCTACTAATGCTGCCGGCTCAGTATCGGTAGAAATAACAAATTTTGAAGCTCCTTCATCAGATTCTCACGGTGATACTTAGAATGGCATAGGACTTCCCACACCGTAGACTTAGCTTGCGTTTTCTTCAACTGCTCGAGGACTTGGTCATCTGGCCTAGGAGCCGATCCTTCCCCTATTTCTATCTCAACCACAGGCGCCTTCCCTTCGGCCACTCGACCTGATTTTGTCATAACGGCAATTTCCGGCTCATCATCAGATTCATCCCAAATATTGATAGGAATTCTCTGATCAGTACCCCCCTCGTCCGAGGAACTTTCCCAAATGTCCACAACCATTAGGTCCATCACGTGAGGGACGTTCGGATTTAAATACAAGGGATCTGCCGATCCATACATGGCCCAGCCTATCAATTCATTATAGTTCCGGAGAAACACCCGGTTCATCCTCCTTGCCGCTAATGGAATAGCGCCCCTCTATATGCACATGAGCTGCACCTTATCGCTCATCATTTTATGACATAACTCGTAGCGGTACCTCCACCTCCTAACATAATCCACGAATGGTTCCTCGGGGAATTGCATGATCCTATCCAGATCTTCTAGGGATCCCGTCCATGGAACATACATCTCATACCTCGACACAAAAGCATCCCTAAGAGGTATCCAATGACCCATTTCTTCCTCTGATAGGCCTTGGTGCCACAACAAGGCTTCTCCCATGAGAGTTTTCGGGAAATGTTCATGTAGTTCACATTGGGGAAATCCAGCGTCATACATGTGGTTGCGGAACAACCTTGCATGCTCAACAGGATCCCGATATCCGCCATATCTGGGCATTGCCAACACCGCCTCGGGTGTTTCATAAGAGGGTGAGTCCGGGGTTTGCTCTGCAAGCATCCATACTGTGTATTCCTTAATGAACCTTTTGGTCATTGCGGTCCAATCGCGCTTAATATGCATCGGGAGAGACATATACCACATCAGCGGCTCCCCCATCAGTGAATTGCAAAACAGACTGGTGATCTCTTCTTCCTTAAAACCCAAAGGCCATATGGCCGATAGGTAGAAGTGAAGGTGCTCCATTGGATCCTTGTTGCCATTATACTTACTGACCATCGGCAACGGGCGTTTAATAGGCCCAATCTGCAGTGCGAAGCGCTCTGCCATCCTGTTCTTAGTGTTCTTGTACTTTTCAAGGAATAGATCGGACAACTGTTCCCAATCATGCTTGCAAGAGTCGGGTAATGAGTGGAACCACCCCAAAGGCTCGCCTATTAGCGAATGGTGGAACCACTGAGCAATCTCATCCACCCCGAAGGATTCAACAAACATATCATGCATATAATCACGCAAGTGCACATCGGGATTCTCTCCTCCACTAAATAGGCTCAATTCTGGCACAATAGTTCGAGACGAACCTTCCCCGGTCTCTTCGGCACTATCTTTGTCATACGGTGCTCCACCGTTTAAACCTTCATCCATCGGTTCATCCTCCTACTCCTTGCCAAGGAAGGACACATATAAACCATTTCCCACATTGCTATTCTCATCGGAGTCCAACAACTCCTCTTCATTTTCCTCGAACGATTCCATAACTATGCTTTCTTTCAGCCCAAATCCGATCATGCTCACCCTATGATTAGGCAGTGGATTGCGCCTAGTAGAAGGGTTCGCTGACGAAGGATCAGCTTGTTGGGGTTTAGTGTCCTAAAGACAATGGTTGTAGGATGCAAACTTATTGTAAATGAATTGTTCTTTATATCATTTGTTTTAATAAGATATATGTTTGATAACTATATAAAGGCAAACCCTTTTACAGCACTAAATAAAGTCTAATAAAAGAAAATCCGTAAGTTTGTTTAAAGTGATTATAAAGTGTTCATACAAGCATGAAGTGAGACAAGACTTTATAATAAACTAATAAACTTAAAACCACCCCAAGTCAAGTGAGATGTTTAGGATTGACATATCACTGTTGAGACTTGTATGTAACAATGTCTTCTGTCCGACAGAAAGCTGATCTCACAAGCTTCACATATATAGATATCTGGACAGTTACATAGATCCGATGAAACGTCGTTCATTAGGATTGGGGATCCGATTTGAGATAACAGGATGGGTAGATTCGTCCTTGTCACCTGTTCATCTCATTAGTATTAATAGGTATAAATAATCCTCAGACTCAAAGGAATGTTAATTGGTCATCCTGAATTACTGAATGTGAGACTTTGATCGCGTGGTCCCATGATCCTTAACAGAGATGACTCTGGGGTGTGAACTGCAAAGGTTGGGTGTCACAGGAGGTAATGTCAGGGTAGTTATACATTGGATTGAGCATTTATCACTCCCGACGAATGGGAGATACGTCCAAGGATCGCTTGTGGAAGACTCGACTCTAAATCCTTGCAAGGTGATAGCTTAAGAGTAGAAATAAAGATTTCACTTAACCTATCTATTTGAGTTGACTCGGCCTGTACAAGTAAAATGAACGTCTCGCTATATATGACTTGACATCATCCATAGTCATAAGATTTAGTTCAAGGATGTAGTTGATAAAGGATCGAATTATACTGTAACTAATACGGAAGGGTTAACGGCAGAATCAACCTGTCTTCTTAACGGACTCTGGGGGAATGATTACAGACATGCCGATAACATGCTCTGTTCATCATTCCGTTATGCAAGGATTAAATATAATTCTTGGAGAAATTAATTTAATAGTTGCATACGGCCAGAAGTAGTAAGGACCTAATGGATCACACATAAGACTTGGAAACAAAAGAGAGATGGATCTGATTAATAGATGGAAGCCCAGTTGAGCCCAGTAAGGCCCATGGATAAGGGGGGGTCGAAATTATATGTATTAAAGGAAGGGAATTAATTTATTCCACTCTTCCTAATTGGATTAGGATTGTGAAATTAAATTAATTAAGAGATAATCAAGTTAGGAGTTATTAATTGGATTAATGTCCTCCTATTATTATCTAACTAGGTTACTTATTATTATCCTAATTATATTAGATATATAGTAAGATAATAATTAGAAATTCTATTCCGAATTGGATTGCTATTAAGTAACCTAATCCTATCTAACTAGGGTTTAGAGACAAGATAATATATATACCCCTTACCTAGTGAATTTCGATACACACTCTAGCCCCACCCCTTGTGATTTTCGAAATCTACTAGCTAGAGAGAGAAAGTGAATTTCATCCCCAAGTTCGTGGACAAGAATTCATTCGGCATTCCATCGATTGATTAATCTAATTCATCCCTCTTTCTCCTTGATCTTGTGTTGGTTAATTAGAGGTAATCTATTTTGGTTACATCTCATAAGGGTTGATTCTAATTTAACCTCACCATGTTCACGAAAGAAGAAAAACAATCAAAAGGGAGAAATTCGTTTTTCTTCGCCTACATCAGGTCAGTTCACTATTTCGAGGATTCCCGGAGAGTGAACCGTCGGATCGTCGCGAGTTTTGGTCAGTAGCTTCTAGACACATTCTTCCACGTTTCCACCGAAGGGATCGTCGTTCGGAGATCTGGAAGGTCTATTTCGAATAGGGGCAGATTGGTAAACAGTTTACATCTCCTTTGAAGTTGTGGGCACTTCGTTTGCAACGGTAGATTGATCATCGAAAGGTATATCTTCTTATCCCTCTTTATATGAAATAACGATTAACGGATCCTATGGTTAAAAGGAAGTAGGCTAAAATTTTTATATTTCCGCTGCTATACCTTAGCCCTATTTCCAACAGTGGTATCAGAGCCATCGTTAAATCCGTTATTTCATATATGAAATTTAGAAGCTTTCAATAGGATTTAATGAATATTTATGGTTAGGATTAATTAACAAATTGTTTGGTTAATTAATTCTAAAGATAAATAAGTGAAATAGATTATGCGTATGTTCCTAATTATTTCGGTTGATAATCATTATAACAAAATCTATTAGTTTTATGGTTAGATTAATAAAATTAGTTTTATTGATTCTAAAGATAAAATGGAAAGCTATTGTAGTTTTTCCTATTTTTGAAAATCGCTTTTCAACCGTATTGAAAATCTGATATATATATGAAATTTAAAATTAGTTTTGAATATAAAATATATATATACATGTTTCGGAAATTAATAGCTTTCTGTTTTGATTATCGAATGAAATTCGTTTAAAAGTTTGTTTTTACCAAGTTGTAAATCAAAGCGTTAAATGAATTGAAATCAAAATAATTGGGACATGCATAATTGAAGTTTTGTATGGTTATATTAATCTAATAATTAATATAAATATGCAAAACGGTTAGAAGTAAAATTAGATGGGAATTAATTTGATGAGTTAATTTGATTAACATAAATATTACATAAATAAGTTATGTAATCAACCAATTAAATTTATTTAATTGAGTCTTTGCATGTTTGGAGTTATGGACATATTTGGACCCTCTTTTATTCTTTTGGTATTTTTGAAATAGGGCCTGCGCGTCCTGTCTTTCTACTATCTATTGTAATTTCTCTTCTCATCTATTCCCTTCAATTTTGATTGAAGTTTTCTTTAGTAGTATAGAAAATTAATATGTAATTTTCAAGGCGCCAAGGAGAAGACGGAGGACCTAAAGAGAAATATGTAATAGTTAGTATTTTCTTAGGTTTGGCCTTTTATTCCGTCTCTGGCTCGACGGAATAATTTAGATGATATGTCCATAACGCCAATATATGTGAATGTATGTCTGATGTATGCTAAAGCAAATCAAGACTAAGTTAGATTATGAGACTTAAATAAAAATCCCTCGTTAAAAAGTTAAGTAAATAAATAAGTTATTAAAATCGGTTGCCCCTCCCTAATATTATAATTCAGCCGGCAGTACTGGGGGCCTTTGGGTTGTTGGCAAAAGTCAAGCTCGGGGTCTTATGGTAACACCTGGATTATCGAAAATAGTTATTTCATGAATATGGGGTAATACTTAAATTAGAGTATGACAATTGGTTGGCAAAAGTCATGTTGTTCATACGCTAATGGGCAAAATGGTTGGGATTAATATGAATGGCATATTAGTTACTAATGTGGTTAGTAACCCAATAACCTAGGAGTCACATTCGAGATGTGATTGATTGAATGAATCTACCTAACGAATGAGACTAGTTTGTTGGCTAAAGTTAAGGCGAAATCTCAGGAGTTAGGATCCTAGCTCACTAAAGGATTTGTGAAATTCTTCGAATTAATATGGAGGGTTATTAATTTGGCAAAATAGTGGGAGCAATCTGAAATAAATTAAAAGGCCTATAATTTTAGATTGTTAAACTTTAAAGCAAATGAATGACATACGTTTACTCTTTCTCACTCTCAAGTTTAATGAAACACTCTTAAAATCATGACTAACACCAATCTGCAAAATACATTTACCGATAACAAGTTGAATAGTTCAAACTTCACCGACTGGTATCGCAACCCCAAAATTGTTTTGAAGTTCGATAAAATAGGCTATGTATTTGATACATCGATACCCCCTATCCCTGAGGATGATGCTCCCATCGAGGAAATCGATGCTTACCAGAAGCACAAGGCTGATGACGATCATGCCGGATGCATCATACTTGCATCGATGACATCGGAATTACAAAGGCAAATATGCATGTTCCATCATCATGCGCCTAAAGGAATTGTTTGGGAAACAAACCAGGTGCAAACGCTACGAGATATCCAAATGGTTATATCGTTGCAGGATGCAAGAGGGCACATCAATCATGACACATTGTGTCAAGATGATTGGCTATATTACCAAACTTTCTAGTATTGGATTCGCGATGGATAACGAACTAAGTGTAGACTTAATTCTTCAATCCCTCCCAAAGAGTTATTCATAGTTCATCATGAACTATCAGATGAATGACTTGCAAACCTCTCTTGAAGAGCTTGCAAATATGCTCAAGTCAGTTGAGCCCAATAATCAGAAAGATAAGGCAATACCGGCTATTGTCATAGAGGGATCATAGAAAAGGAAAGGGAATTTTCCCAATCCTAAACATCCCAAGAAAGGTAAGAAAGATGTGTCCAAGGGAAAAGAAGTTAAGAAGCCCAAAGGAGAGTGCCACTATTATGGTGACATGGGACATTGGAAGAGAAATTGTTCTTTGTACCGAGCTACCCTCCATAAGGGAAAAGCCGGTACTCCAAACATTTGGTATGTTCTATATTTCGATAAAGAACAATAGTTGCAATTCTTATAAAGATTCGATCTTTTATTTTTCAAGAATATCACAAAATGGGATTTATGTGTTAGATGATAAAACTCCTGTTTTTTGCAATTGATACCAAAAGACATAAACTAGATAATTCAACTTACTTGTGGCATTGTCGTTTAGGCCATATAAACAAGAGACGCATGCTAAAGCTTCATTCAGATGGGCTTATAGATTCAATTGATTCGGAATCATTGGAAACATGCGAATCATGTTTAAAAGGTAAAATGACAAAGACACCCTTTAGCAATAAAGCTGAGCGTGTATCAGACACTCTAGGACTCATTCATTCGGATGTATGTGGTCCTATGTCAGTCCAAGCAAGAGGAGGATTCAGATACTTCATTAGCTTCATAGATGACCATACTCGATATGGTTATGTCTACTTGATGAAGCACAAGTCAGAAGCTTTTGACAAGTTCAAATGCTTCAAGAATGAAGTAGAAAATCAATTAGGAAAGAAAATAAAGACGCTTCGATCCGATCGAGGTGGCGAATATCTTTCAGATGATTTTCTGAATTATCTAACTGAATGTGGGATATGCTCGCAATGGACACCTCCCTATACACCACAACACAATGGTGTATCCGAGAGGAGAAACCGTACCCTATTAGATATGGTACGGTCCATGATGAGCATGGCCTTACTTCCAAAGATGTTCTGGGGCTATGCCTTAGAAACTGCCCTCTTCACCCTAAATCGAGTACCAACTAAATCCGCTAGTTCCACACCGTATGAATTGTTCGTTGGTAGGAAACCTGTGTTCTCATTTATGAGAGTATGGGGTTGTTCGGCATATGTCAAACGCATTGCATCCGACAAATTAGATTCTAAATCTGATAAATGTTTCTTCATTGGATATCCCAAAGAAACCGTAGGGTATTACTTCTACCATCCAGATGATCAGAAAGTAATAGTATCCAGATACGCAACCTTCTTAGAGAAAGAGTTTCTCGAAGAAACACAAAAGGGAAGCGTGATTGAACTCGACGAAGTTCAAGAGGAAGAGACGCCGGCTGAAACAACAGAAGCGGTTGAAGTACCCGAAGAAGTCCCATTAGATGAGACTCCAGTGGCACCTATTCGTAGATCACGAAGAGTTCGTGAACTCCCAGTTAGATATGGTTTTCTAGTGGGAGATGATGACGAGGTTCCCGTACTAGACGACGAACCCGAAAACTACGAAGAGGCTCTTACTAGTCCAGATTCTAAAGCATGGCTTGAGGCCATGGATTCTGAAATGGATTCCATGTATACTAACCAAGTGTGGACTTTGGTTGATCCACCCGAAGGAATAAAACCCATCGGGTGCAGGTGGATCTTCAAAAGGAAGACTGACATGGATGGAAAGGTTAGCACCTACAAGGCTAGGTTGGTAGCGAAAGGATATCGTCAAAAACAAGGTGTTGATTATGACGAAACCTTCTCTCCAGTTGCTATGTCCAAATCAATCAGAATCATGCTTGCAATTGCCGCTCATTTTGATTATGAGATTTGGCAAATGGATGTGAAAACAGCTTTCCTAAACGGAAACCTGCTTGAGGATGTATACATGATGCAACCTGAAGGTTTCATATCAAAGGATGCAAATAAAGTTTGCAAACTTCAGAGATCCATTTATGGACTCAAGCAAGCATCTAGAAGCTGGAATAAGCGTTTTGACGAAACCATAAAACAATTTGGTTTCGAACAAAATTGCGAGGAAGCTTGCATTTACAAGAAAGCAAGTGGGAGCTCTATAGCATTTCTCATACTATATGTGGACGATATACTATTAATGGGAAATGACATTGCTCTATTACAATCGGTAAAAGTATGGTTATCCGGTAACTTCTCAATGAAAGACCTTGGTGAAGCAGCCTATATACTTGGTATAAAGATCTATAGAGATAGATCGCGTAAACTGCTTGGTCTTTCACAGGCTACATACATTGAAAATGTGCTAAATCGGTTTAGCATGCTTGAATCGAAACGAGGTAACTTACCCATGGTACATGGAGTGAAGTTAAACAGTCATCAATGTCCTAAAACTGATGATGACAAACGACGCATGGCTGTAGTCCCGTATGCCAGCGTGATCGGTTCGATTATCTATGCTATGCTATGCACTAGACCTGACGTAGCGTTCGCGTTATCAGTAACGAGTCGTTACCAAGGGAATCCGGGAGACGAGCATTGGATTGCCGTCAAGAACATTCTTAAGTACTTGAGAAGGACTAAAGATATGTTCCTAGTGTACGGAGAAGGAGATCTGAAAATTGAAGGATTTTCAGACGCTAGTCATCTCACAGATGAGAATGATTTTAAATCCCAATCAGGATACCTGTTTATCTTGAATGGGGGCGCGGTCAGTTGGAAGAGTTCCAAGAAGGGAAGCGTGGCTTTCTCTACGACCGAGTCAGAGTACATCGCTGCTGCGGAAGCGGCAAAGGAAGCGGTTTGGATTAGAAAGTTCATTACAGAACTAGGAGTGGTGCCTGACATTGTCAATCCCATTACTCTGTACTGTGATAACAATGGAGCCATTGCGCAAGCAAAGGAACCACGGTCTCATAATGCATCCAAACACTACCTAAAGCGATACCACATCATCAGAGAGATTGTGGCTAGAGGAGATGTGAGAATAGAAAGAGTACCTACCGAGGACAACGTTGCAGATCCGTTGACAAAGCCGTTAGCCCAGAAAGTACATGATCATCATTTGACTTCTACTGGGATAAGTTTTAGAAACAATTGGCTTTAGTCCAAGTGGGAGTATGTTGGGGTTTAGTGTCCTAAAGACAATGGTTGTAGGATGCAAACTTATTGTAAATGAATTGTTCTTTATATCATTTGTTTTAATAAGATATATGTTTGATAACTATATAAAGGCAAACCCTTTTACAGCACTAAATAAAGTCTAATAAAAGGAAATCCGTAAGTTTGTTTAAAGTGATTATAAAGTGTTCATACAAGCATGAAGTGAGACAAGACTTTATAATAAACTAATAAACTTAAAACCACCCCAAGTCAAGTGAGATGTTTAGGATTGACATATCACTGTTGAGACTTGTATGTAACAATGTCTTCTGTCCGACAGAAAGCTGATCTCACAAGCTTCACATATATAGATATCTGGACAGTTACATAGATCCGATGAAACGTCGTTCATTAGGATTGGGGATCCAATTTGAGATAACAGGATGGGTAGATTCGTCCTTGTCACATGTTCATCTCATTGGTATTAATAGGTATAAATAATCCTCAGACTCAAAGGAATGTTAATTGGTCATCCTGAATTACTGAATGTGAGACTTTGATCGCGTGGTCCCACAATCCTTAACAGAGATGACTCTGGGGTGTGAACTGCAAAGGTTGGGTGTCACAGGAGGTAATGTCAGGGTAGTTATACATTGGATTGAGCATTTATCACTCCCGACGAATGGGAGATACGTCCAAGGATCGCTTGTGGAAGACTCGACTCTAAATCCTTGCAAGGTGATAGCTTAAGAGTAGAAATAGAGATTTCACTTAACCTATCTATTTGAGTTGACTCGGCCTGTACAAGTAAAACGAACGTCTCGCTATATATGACTTGACATCATCCATAGTCATAAGATTCAGTTCAAGGATGTAGTTGATAAAGGATCGAATTATACTGTAACTAATACAGAAGGGTTAACGGCAGAATCAACCTGTCTTCTTAACGGACTCTGGGGGAATGATTACGGACATGCCGATAACATGCTCTGTTCATCATTCCGTTATGCAAGGATTAAATATAATTCTTGGAGAAATTAATTTAATAGTTGCATACGGCCAGAAGTAGTAAGGACCTAATGGATCACACATAAGACTTGAAAACAAAAGAGAGATGGATCTGATTAATAGATGGAAGCCCAGTTGAGCCCAGTAAGGCCCGTGGATAAGGGGGGGTCGAAATTATATGTATTAAAGGAAGGGAATTAATTTATTCCACTCTTCCTAATTGGATTAGGATTGTGAAATTAAATTAATTAAGAGATAATCAAGTTAGGAGTTATTAATTGGATTAATGTCCTCCTATTATTATCTAACTAGGTTACTTATTATTATCCTAATTATATTAGATATATAGTAAGATAATAATTAGAAATCCTATTCCGAATTGGATTGCTATTAAGTAACCTAATCCTATCTAACTAGGGTTTAGAGACAAGATAATATATATACCCCTTACCTAGTGAATTTCGATACACACTCTAGCCCCACCCCTTGTGATTTTCGAAATCTACTAGCTAGAGAGAGAAAGTGAATTCCATCCCCAAGTTCGTGGACAAGAATTCATTCGGCATTCCATCGATTGATTAATCTAATTCATCCCTCTTTCTCCTTGATCTTGTGTTGGTTAATTAGAGGTAATCTATTTTGGTTACATCTCATAAGGGTTGATTCTAATTTAACCTCACCGTGTTCACGAAAGAAGAAAAACAATCAAAAGGGAGAAATTCGTTTTTCTTCACCTACATCAGGTCAGTTCACTATTTCGAGGATTCCCGGAGATTAAACCGTCGGATCGTCGCGATATTTGGACAGTAGCTTCTAGACACATTCTTCCACGTTTCCACCGAAGGGATCGTCGTTCGGAGGTCTGGAAGGTCTATTTCGAATAGGGGCAGATTGGTAAACAGTTTACATCTCCTTTGAAGTTGTGGGCACTTCGTTTGCAACGGTAGATTGATCATCGAAAGGTATATCTTCTTATCCCTCTTTATATGAAATAACGATTAACGGATCCTATGGTTAAAAGGAAGTAGGCTAAAATTTTTATATTTCCGCTGCTATACCTTAGCCCTATTTCCAACAGTGGTATCAGAGCCATCGTTAAATCCGTTATTTCATATATGAAATTTAGAAGCTTTCAATAGGATTTAATGAATATTTATGGTTAGGATTAATTAACAAATTGTTTGGTTAATTAATTCTAAAGATAAATAAGTGAAATAGATTATGCGTATGTTCCTAATTATTTCGGTTGATAATCATTATAACAAAATCTATTAGTTTTATGGTTAGATTAATAAAATTAGTTTTATTGATTCTAAAGATAAAATGGAAAGCTATTGTAGTTTTTCCTATTTCTGAAAATCGCTTTTCAACCGTATTGAAAATCTGATATATATATGAAATTTAAAATTAGTTTTGAATATAAAATATATATATACATGTTTCGAAAATTAATAGTTTTCTGTTTTGATTATCGAATGAAAATTCGTTTAAAAGTTTGTTTTTACCAAGTTGTAAATCAAAGCGTTAAATGAATTGAAATCAAAATAATTGGGACATGCATAATTGAAGTTTTGTATGGTTATATTAATCTAAGAATTAATATAAAGATGCAAAACGGTTAGAAGTAAAATTAGATGGGAATTAATTTGATGAGTTAATTTGATTAACATAAATATTACATAAATAAGTTATGTAATCAACCAATTAAATTTATTTAATTGAGTCTTTGCATGTTTGGAGTTATGGATATATTTGGACCCTCTTTTATTCTTTTGGTATTTTTGAAATAGGGCCTGCGCGTCCTGCCTTTCTACTATCTATTGTAATTTCTCTTCTCATCTATTCCCTTCAATTTCGATTGAAGTTTTCTTTAGTAGTATAGAAAATTAATATGTAATTTTCAAGGCGCCAAGGAGAAGACGGAGGACCTAAAGAGAAATATGTAATAGTTAGTATTTCCTTAGGTTTGGCCTTTTATTCCGTCTCTGGCTCGACGGAATAATTTAGATGATATGTCCATAACGCCAATGTATGTGAATGTATGTCTGATGTATGCTAAAGCAAATCAAGACTAAGTTAGATTATGAGACTTAAATAAAAATCCCTCGTTAAAAAGTTAAGTAAATAAATAAGTTATTAAAATCGGTTGCCCCTCCCTAATATTATAATTCAGCCGGCAGTACTGGAGGCCTTTGGGTTGTTGGCAAAAGTCAAGCTCGGGGTCTTATGGTAACACCTGGATTATCGAAAATAGTTATTTCATGAATATGGGGTAATACTTAAATTAGAGTATGACAATTGGTTGGCAAAAGTCATGTTGTTCATACACTAATGGGCAAAATGGTTGGGATTAATATGAATGGCATATTAGTTACTAATGTGGTTAGTAACCCAATAACCTAGGAGTCACATTCGAGATGTGATTGATTGAATGAATCTACCTAACGAATGAGACTAGTTTGTTGGCTAAAGTTAAGGCGAAATCTCAGGAGTTAGGATCCTAGCTCACTAAAGGATTTGTGAAATTCTTCGAATTAATATGGAGGGTTATTAATTTGGCAAAATAGTGGGAGCAATCTGAAATAAATTAAAAGGCCTATAATTTTAGATTGTTAAACTTTAAAGCAAATGAATGACATACGTTTACTCTTTCTCACTCTCAAGTTTAATGAAACACTCTTAAAATCATGACTAACACCAATCTGCAAAATACATTTACCGATAACAAGTTGAATAGTTCAAACTTCACCGACTGGTATCGCAACCCCAAAATTGTTTTGAAGTTCGATAAAATAGGCTATGTATTTGATACATCGATACCCCCTATCCCTGAGGATGATGCTCCCATCGAGGAAATCGATGCTTACCAGAAGCACAAGGCTGATGACGATCATGCCGGATGCATCATACTTGCATCGATGACATCGGAATTACAAAGGCAACTATGCATGTTCCATCATCATGCGCCTAAAGGAATTGTTTGGGAAACAAACCAGGTGCAAACGCTACGAGATATCCAAATGGTTATATCGTTGCAGGATGCAAGAGGGCACATCAATCATGACACATTGTGTCAAGATGATTGGCTATATTACCAAACTTTCTAGTATTGGATTCGCGATGGATAACGAACTACGTGTAGACTTAATTCTTCAATCCCTCCCAAAGAGTTATTCATAGTTCATCATGAACTATCAGATGAATGACTTGCAAACCTCTCTTGAAGAGCTTGCAAATATGCTCAAGTCAGTTGAGCCCAATATTCAGAAAGATAAGGCAATATCGGCTATTGTCATAGAGGGATCATAGAAAAGGAAAGGGAATTTTCCCAATCCTAAACATCCCAAGAAAGGTAAGAAAGATGTGTCCAAGGGAAAAGAAGTTAAGAAGCCCAAAGGAGAGTGCCACTATTATGGTGACATGGGACATTGGAAGAGAAATTGTTCTTTGTACCGAGCTACCCTCCATAAGGGAAAAGCCGGTACTCCAAACATTTGGTATGTTCTATATTTCGATAAAGAACAATAGTTGCAATTCTTATAAAGATTCGATCTTTTATTTTTCAGGAATATCACAAAATGGGATTTATGTGTTAGATGATAAAACTCCTGTTTTTTGCAATTGATACCAAAAGACATAAACTAGATAATTCAACTTACTTGTGGCATTGTCGTTTAGGCCATATAAACAAGAGACGCATGCTAAAGCTTCATTCAGATGGGCTTATAGATTCAATTGATTCGGAATCATTGGAAACATGCGAATCATGTTTAAAAGGTAAAATGACAAAGACACCCTTTAGCAATAAAGCTGAGCGTGTATCAGACACTCTAGGACTCATTCATTCGGATGTATGTGGTCCTATGTCAGTCCAAGCAAGAGGAGGATTCAGATACTTCATTAGCTTCATAGATGACCATACTCGATATGGTTATGTCTACTTGATGAAGCACAAGTCAGAAGCTTTTGACAAGTTCAAATGCTTCAAGAATGAAGTAGAAAATCAATTAGGAAAGAAAATAAAGACGCTTCGATCCGATCGAGGTGGCGAATATCTTTCAGATGATTTTCTGAATTATCTAACTGAATGTGGGATATGCTCGCAATGGACACCTCCCTATACACCACAACACAATGGTGTATCCGAGAGGAGAAACCGTACCCTATTAGATATGGTACGGTCCATGATGAGCATGGCCTTACTTCCAAAGATGTTCTGGGGCTATGCCTTAGAAACTGCCCTCTTCACCCTAAATCGAGTACCAACTAAATCCGCTAGTTCCACACCGTATGAATTGTTCGTTGGTAGGAAACCTGTGTTCTCATTTATGAGAGTATGGGGTTGTTCGGCATATGTCAAACGCATTGCATCCGACAAATTAGATTCTAAATCTGATAAATGTTTCTTCATTGGATATCCCAAAGAAACCGTTGGGTATTACTTCTACCATCCAGATGATCAGAAAGTAATACTATCCAGATACGCAACCTTCTTAGAGAAAGAGTTTCTCGAAGAAACACAAAAGGGAAGCGTGATTGAACTCGACGAAGTTCAAGAGGAAGAGACGCCGGCTGAAACAACAGAAGCGGTTGAAGTACCCGAAGAAGTCCCATTAGATGAGACTCCAGTGGCACCTATTCGTAGATCACGAAGAGTTCGTGAACTCCCAGTTAGATATGGTTTTCTAGTGGGAGATGATGACGAGGTTCCCGTGCTAGACGACGAACCCGAAAACTACGAAGAGGCTCTTACTAGTCCAGATTCTAAAGCATGGCTTGAGGCCATGGATTCTGAAATGGATTCCATGTATACTAACCAAGTGTGGACTTTGGTTGATCCACCCGAAGGAATAAAACCCATCGGGTGCAGGTGGATCTTCAAAAGGAAGACTGACATGGATGGAAAGGTTAGCACCTACAAGGCTAGGTTGGTAGCGAAAGGATATCGTCAAAAACAAGGTGTTGATTATGACGAAACCTTCTCTCCAGTTGCTATGTCCAAATCAATCAGAATCATGCTTGCAATTGCCGCTCATTTTGATTATGAGATTTGGCAAATGGATGTGAAAACAGCTTTCCTAAACGGAAACCTGCTTGAGGATGTATACATGATGCAACCTGAAGGTTTCATATCAAAGGATGCAAATAAAGTTTGCAAACTTCAGAGATCCATTTATGGACTCAAGCAAGCATCTAGAAGCTGGAATAAGCGTTTTGACGAAACCATAAAACAATTTGGTTTCGAACAAAATTGCGAGGAAGCTTGCATTTACAAGAAAGCAAGTGGGAGCTCTATAGCATTTCTCATACTATATGTGGACGATATACTATTAATGGGAAATGACATTGCTCTATTACAATCGGTAAAAGTATGGTTATCCGGTAACTTCTCAATGAAAGACCTTGGTGAAGCAGCCTATATACTTGGTATAAAGATCTATAGAGATAGATCGCGTAGACTGCTTGGTCTTTCACAGGCTACATACATTGAAAATGTGCTAAATCGGTTTAGCATGCTTGAATCGAAACGAGGTAACTTACCCATGGTACATGGAGTGAAGTTAAACAGTCATCAATGTCCTAAAACTGATGATGACAAATGACGCATGGCTGTAGTCCCGTATGCCAGCGCGATCGGTTCGATTATCTATGCTATGCTATGCACTAGACCTGACGTAGCGTTCGCGTTATCAGTAACGAGTCGTTACCAAGGGAATCCGGGAGACGAGCATTGGATTGCCGTCAAGAACATTCTTAAGTACTTGAGAAGGACTAAAGATATGTTCCTAGTGTACGGAGAAGGAGATCTGAAAATTGAAGGATTTTCAGACGCTAGTCATCTCACAGATGAGAATGATTTTAAATCCCAATCAGGATACCTGTTTATCTTGAATGGGGGCGCGGTCAGTTGGAAGAGTTCCAAGAAGGGAAGCGTGGCTTTCTCTACGACCGAGTCAGAGTACATCGCTGCTGCGGAAGCGGCAAAGGAAGCGGTTTGGATTAGAAAGTTCATTACAGAACTAGGAGTGGTGCCTGACATTGTCAATCCCATTACTCTGTACTGTGATAACAATGGAGCCATTGCGCAAGCAAAGGAACCACGGTCTCATAATGCATCCAAACACTACCTAAAGCGATACCACATCATCAGAGAGATTGTGGCTAGAGGAGATGTGAGAATAGAAAGAGTACCTACCGAGGACAACGTTGCAGATCCGTTGACAAAGCCGTTAGCCCAGAAAGTACATGATCATCATTTGACTTCTACTGGGATAAGTTTTAGAAACAATTGGCTTTAGTCCAAGTGGGAGTATGTTGGGGTTTAGTGTCCTAAAGACAATGGTTGTAGGATGCAAACTTATTGTAAATGAATTGTTCTTTATATCATTTGTTTTAATAAGATATATGTTTGATAACTATATAAAGGCAAACCCTTTTACAGCACTAAATAAAGTCTAATAAAAGGAAATCCGTAAGTTTGTTTAAAGTGATTATAAAGTGTTCATACAAGCATGAAGTGAGACAAGACTTTATAATAAACTAATAAACTTAAAACCACCCCAAGTCAAGTGAGATGTTTAGGA
Source organism: Euphorbia lathyris (assembly GCF_963576675.1). Taxonomy (NCBI): domain Eukaryota; kingdom Viridiplantae; phylum Streptophyta; class Magnoliopsida; order Malpighiales; family Euphorbiaceae; genus Euphorbia; species Euphorbia lathyris. The sequence continues at coordinate 81,327,019 of NC_088915.1, forward strand.
TTGACATATCACTGTTGAGACTTGTATGTAACAATGTCTTCTGTCCGATGAAACGTCGTTCATTAGGATTGGGGATCCGATTTGAGATAACAGGATGGGTAGATTCGTCCTTGTCACATGTTCATCTCATTGGTATTAATAGGTATAAATAATTCTCAGACTCAAAGGAATGTTAATTGGTCATCCTGAATTACTGAATGTGAGACTTTGATCGCGTGGTCCCACGATCCTTAACAGAGATGACTCTGGGGTGTGAACTGCAAAGGTTGGGTGTCACAAGAGGTAATATCAGGGTAGTTATACATTGGATTGAGCATTTATCACTCCCGACGAGTGGGAGATACGTCCAAGGATCGCTTGTGGAAGACTCGACTCTAAATCCTTGCAAGGTGATAGCTTAAGAGTAGAAATACAGATTTCACTTAACCTATCTATTTGAGTTGACTCGGCCTGTACAAGTAAAACGAACGTCTCGCTATATATGACTTGACATCATCCATAGTCATAAGATTCAGTTCAAGGATGTAGTTGATAAAGGATCGAATTATACTGTAACTAATACGGAAGGGTTAACGGCAGAATCAACCTGTCTTCTTAACGGACTCTGGGGGAATGATTACAGACATGCCGATAACATGCTCTGTTCATCATTCCGTTATGCAAGGATTAAATATAATTCTTGGAGAAATTAATTTAATAGTTGCATACGGCCAGAAGTAGTAAGGACCTAATGGATCACACATAAGACTTGAAAACAAAAGAGAGATGGATCTGATTAATAGATGGAAGCCCAGTTGAGCCCAGTAAGGCCCATGGATAAGGGGGGGTCGAAATTATATGTATTAAAGGAAGGGAATTAATTTATTCCACTCTTCCTAATTGGATTAGGATTGTGAAATTAAATTAATTAAGAGATAATCAAGTTAGGAGTTATTAATTTGATTAATGTCCTCCTATTATTATCTAACTAGGTTACTTATTATTATCCTAATTATATTAGATATATAGTAAGATAATAATTAGAAATCCTATTCCGAATTGGATTGCTATTAAGTAACCTAATCCTATCTAACTAGGGTTTAGAGACAAGATAATATATATACCCCTTACCTAGTGAATTTCGATACACACTCTAGCCCCACCCCTTGTGATTTTCGAAATCTACTAGCTAGAGAGAGAAAGTGAATTCCATCCCCAAGTTCGTGGACAAGAATTCATTCGGCATTCCATCGATTGATTAATCTAATTCATCCCTCTTTCTCCTTGATCTTGTGTTGGTTAATTAGAGGTAATCTATTTTAGTTACATCTCATAAGGGTTGATTCTAATTTAACCTCACCGTGTTCACGAAAGAAGAAAAACAATCAAAAGGGAGAAATTCGTTTTTCTTCGCCTACATCAGGTCAGTTCAATATTTCGAGGATTCCCGGAGATTAAACCGTCGGATCTTCGCGAATTTTGGACAGTAGCTTCTAGACACATTCTTCCACGTTTCCACCGAAGGGATCATCGTTCGGAGGTCTATTTCGAATAGGGGAAGATTAGTAAACAGTTTACATCTCCTTTGAAGTTGTGGGCACTTCGTTTGCAACGGTAGATTGATCATCGAAAGGTATATCTTCTTATCCCTCTTTATATGAAATAACGATTAACGGATCCTATGGTTAAAAGGAAGTAGGCTAAAATTTTATATTTCCGCTGCTATACCTTAGCCCTATTTCCAACACAGCTATCTTTTTCTCCTCAATCAAATCTTGAATCTCGTGTTTCAGTCTCTCGCAGTTCTCAATAGTGTGCCCATAATTACTGTGGAATTCGCAATATCCCCTAGCCTGTATCTGCTGAGTGGGCGGAGCTTTGTTATAAGGGGTGAGAGCTTTCAACAACCCTTTTTTCTGCAATCGTTCGAAAACTTTTGCGTAGGTCTGATCAAATTTGGCGAATCGCCTCTTCTCGATGGCATTAAGATCAAGCACTTTCACTGCGGCCGATTCTGTACTCGCGCTTGGCCCTCCGGCACTATATCCAGACTTTGTCCACTTGGTATAAGCTTTCTTCGGCTCTCCGTCCCCCTCGACTGTCAAGGCGCAGCTATACATCTGACTGAAATCGGTAAAAGGCATATACCGCAGCTCATTCTTGATATACGGCAACGTGTTGCCAATTACCATTCGGATCTGATCCTGCTCAAACGGCTTTTGTTTCATAACCGCCGCCTTAGCTCTCCACCTCCTCACAAAATCGGAAAAGGACTCACCAGTTTGTTGCTTAGTGCTTTCCAGTTCCTTTAGAGTAACCTCAAGCATAGTGTTGAAACTATACTGAGCGATAAATGATTTTGCCAACTCCTTCCAATCTCTCTTCGTCACCATCGGCAATGCGTGAAACCATACGAGGGAAGCTCCCTCCAGATAGGTATTAAACAATCCCAGGACTTGATCCTCAGGTAGGATCGTGTGCTTCATTACCGCAACATACTGATTCATGTGGGCAGTAGGATCCCCAGTTCCATCAAACTTCTTCATGTCAGGGAGCCGAAACTTCAAAGGCAAAGCAGTTGCTGACAAACAATTCTTCAAATTATAAAAGTCCTGACTTCCGGAGCTTCCCCCACGCAGATCCTGCACCTCCTGAGTGATGTGCTGCTTCCACTCCTCTTCCTTAGCCTTCTCTTTCTCAAGCTGTTTCTGGATATAATCCTGATAGTTATCCTCGTTCCCGAAGCGGGGACCAGTGTTCACTTCATTCTCAGCGCGTTTGCTACCACTCTTGTTATCCTTCAACACTAGCTCAACGAGCTGGGCCAAAATTGCAGCCAACTGATCATTAATGTTGTTCACAGAGTTTTCCAATTCGGCCACCTTTTCGTCGGTCGCAGACATACTGGCAGAAGACTGAGTATACTCGGACGAAGATGATTCAGAAGCCACAACTGCCGATTCGGAATTGTCAATTTGTAGCTGATCAAACTGCCTGACTAGCCGGTTACTCTCGCAAAACCACAACCGCTTAATGATGAAGTCTGCGCGAACGGCATCCATTAGTATGTATGCATGATTTTATATGCATGATTCGTGGTGTGTGCGTTTATTTATTTACGGATATATAAGATAAGAAGAATAAACGTCAGTCTAATTACATGTATCACATCATCTCTCTTCCATCCTTATTCCTCCACACACTCGATGGTCCAAGTCACTTTCCTAGGATTTTGGTTTGGGGCTCACATTGTGGTCCAGGGGACGCGTGATGCCGACGATTATTGTGGAAAAAGTAAATCATCCATCAGAAAATACAGTTCGTTTTGACGTATCAACGTTCAGTGACTAAGATATCGGCCAAATGGATTGTCCTTTCGAATAACTCGTCTTTTGTTATTTCGCGAGACGCATTAGTTCGGGTTTTGATTGCCTTTTCGAGCGTATCTCGGATGTAGACGTGGTACGAGTTATTCTTCTGGTTCAATCGTTCGTTATTGACAATGACTCGTTCCCTTTTATTCGCGTAGGTTCGTGTCTCGATTACGACAGGATCTTTTGGATCTATTGAGAGACGTAACCACGTGTTTGTTTAGTGATGAAATCACTTTATTTTAGGGAACGGACTAATCGCGTAACGTGTTTGTTTTTTTAGCGTCAAGAATCCGTTTGCTCGTTTTGGCTACGTGAAAAAGACGGCGAGTCTTATTCGAGCGCACGATAATCCTTCGGCTATTAACAACTCTTTATTTCTTCCAATTTACGGGATATACTATCCTAGCATGGTTATAGAAAATCAACGTTTCGTTTAATCGCATGCTTATTCAAAGCAGGGATATTACCGCTCTCCTCATTTAGACACGAATTGAGCAAACACACCAATCGGGCCATATTTCTTGTGGTTTTGGTAATGGTCGAAATGATCGAGCCATTAGTCAAACCCACAGTCTCGTCCATATGGTGCGATAATGCGGTTTTTTAGCTTAATTCGGCTTCGTGATTTTAAACGGCGTATATACCAGTTTGAGGCACGTATTTAATGACATTGGTGCATTTTCTTTAACTACTCTCAGGATTGATATACGTCGTAGATACGGAATGATTTTGGTCATTTGTTTATTTTTTCTTTTATTTTCTTAGTCACCTTCGCGGATACACCCATTTCTCTTAAGAACAACACAAGGCGTAACGTAAGAGTTTATTTTTATTCAGAAGGGACGGGCCACGTTTATGAAACTCTTTACGTTACAACGGGGTCATTCGAAACAGAAATGTTCTTTGTTTTCGTTTTGTCATAATTTCGTTTCCTCCAAACGTATCTAAAGAATGTGAATAACGGCCATCGTTAATATAGTCTTTTGAATCGAGATATAACTGTCCGTAATACCAAGCCGACTCGTACTAATACGTGCTTACGTCATAACATATTTCCTGAACATGTGCCTTCTTCGAGACACGGAAAGGGACCAGGCGGGTCGCACAAGTTCATTCATACGAGATGACTAAGTCGTCTTTAGTTCGAATCGTTTCGATGTTTTGGGGTAGTTTGTATATCGGTTTAAGAGTATATATTAACGTATCGTTTCATTTTCTTTACATACTTTAGGATTAGACACGTATCATGGCAATTTGAAAACACGAACTGATTCATTTATCACATCAAAAATAGTAACAGGTAATCTTATGGCAACTTCTAAGGCTACTATATGCTGACACGGCTGATCGCGGGACCTCACAGGACCGCACAAATTCGCCCCTAACGAATGGATGGGGACCCTTTGGCGCCTTACTGTAAGGGGGAACTTACACTAGCCTCTTTCGAGCGATGAATGGACTCTCGCTAGAGGTTTCGCGTAAATTACCCAAAAGGTTTGCAATAATGCGTATGAATGCATACGAAAAGAAATAATACGACCCGTCCCCGTTAAGAGCTTAATACACGCCTTCCGGAATCAAATTTCTCGCTTCCCCAGCAGAGTCGCCACTTGTTAGACAAGGTGCCGAACGGCCTCGTCCGGGCGGACCGGGGGGTGGACACCTCATGGCGACGTAAGCGGTGATTGGCGCCGAAAGCAACCAATCGTGGAATCAAGCTGCTCGGTAGGACCGGAGCTCGGAGTATGGAAGAGTCGCCACCCACGAATGGGAAAATGAACACCGATCCCTTGCGGGAGATCGGTGAGGGTTCGGGAAACTTAGGTACGAGCCGAGAAGGCTAGCTCCTTACCGGAGAAAGGCTACTAGGCACCCCGACATCGCCCGGTTATGAACCACCGGCCTCCTACTCAGCTTGTTGGGCGATAACGGACTAATCGTATATTTCTTTAAGTTTAAAATTCATTTGAAACCTTTTCTTCCTTGTTTTTGAAAACCGTTTTGAGCATGTTTATTAAAAGCCATTTCAGTAAAGAATCACCCATTTACATGAATTTAAAATACATAGGAGAGAGAAGGGGGAGAAGAAAGAATTGATTTGTTCACAATGTGATTTATGCTTTATATTGTACACTAACTCTAAGCTAATCTCATTCCCCAAAACGAGCTTATTTACATGGTTCGTACCTTAATCGCCGTTGGAACGATTTAGGTACGTTTCAAAACCCTGTTAATTTACATGATATTCACTCGAATCGTCGTTGGAACGACTCAAGCATTTGAAAACGTTTGAACAAGAAATTTTAACCAAAAGCATGATGAAGCATACAAGTCCATTTATTTTTGTACAAAACCATTACGAAAACGATTCAAAACTCCATTATTTACAATCTAAGAAACGATTTTAATTACGAGGTTCGCTTAATCCGTCGTTGGAACGGATTAAGGTTTTAAAACGTGCTATTTTAGAAAACAATTTAAAACGGCAAAAACCTTTCATTTACATTGAGAATCAAGAAAACTCTTTAGTTTAAATAACCAAATTGAAGTCTCTTTTTTGTGGTTTATTTCCCTTTTTTCACTCGAATGAATCTTTGCTTATCATAATCACAATAAATTAAATCACAATTACCCAACAAAATCCATTTAAAATATACATATAAATTTCTAAAGAATAAAAAGGGAATATATACATATATATACATTTTTAGTAAAAGATGGTGATTACACCTATAGATTAAAAATAAGGCAAAAACACAATATATACTATAGTTATTGATATATACTAATAAAAAGGAAAATAACACTAAGTATAGTATACTTTTTATCCTAATTCAAAGCATGTAAAAATAATGAATAAAGTTCATGAATGAGAAGATAATATTTAACCTCAAAATAGTTTTTTTTTTTTTTAAATAATAACCATATGGAAATTGACCCACCCAAATATACATCCCAATATCAATAATCAAAATAATATCTAATAACCCAAAAGCATTTATTAATTAATTATCCCAAATGGGCCAAGCACATGATCTACAAAAATAGTAATTAGATATAGCTTAAATGGGCTTAAAGAAAACCTATATATACATATATATATTTTTACAAAGTTAGATTAATATAAATAATACCCAAACACAAAATGAGTAAATATATAATAGATAATTATTAGTTATATACCCCAAAATGATTTTAATAAAATAATCACATAATTATATATACATATATTAGGGACCAAATATCAAAAAGTTAAGAAAAAATGGTTAAAAAGGCATTTTTTTGGATTCCAGCAGATTACCGACGGAAAATCCGTCGCTAATCTGCTTTTAGTGACAGAAAAGGCAGAATTACAGAAACAGTCCAGAAGTTTCCAGATTTGTTCAAAAGCTTTAAATTAGATCTATTCTATCGTTTTGAGTCCCCGAACTACCAAAATTGGATCATAGTCTATAACGGAGGTTCCTAAAACGATGTTTTATTTTAAAATGTTATTTAGAAATATTTTCAAAACTTATAATTACAACGTTTTTAATCCCGAACTACCTTTGAATCGGATCACGGTTCGTATTGGGATATAAAAACGAGGTTTTTATTTCAAAAGCAAAATAGAACGTTTATTTAACACGGGATGAAAATTAAATAAATACGGAATAAAGAATAAAACGTGATAAATATATGACTAAATAAATAAAAAACTATAATATAAAAAGATGAATAAATGAAGAAAAATAAATAAAATAAAACGAGTCTAGTCCTCGGATAATACCTTGAAATCGGTATCTGACAGTCGAAGACCTTTGATTCCACGAGTCGTGATTCTCCGGTATTTTTTGTGTTTTCGATAAAATATTCAACTTTGGAAAATTTGGATTTTTTTGGAAAAAAAAATATTTTCTCCAAAAAATTGACTTTCTCTCTCTAAAAATGTTTAGAGTGAGAAAGCTCCAAAAAATCTCCCCCTTTTTTTGCATGGGGATCCGTGCCTTTTATAGGCACGGATCCCCGGAGGCTTTGGGCGACGCCCGATTAAGATTGGACGTCGCCCAACATTAGTTGGGCGGACGTCCAACTCTCGTTGGGCGCACGCCCAACAGGCGTTGGGCGTTCGCCCAACAGGCGTTGGGCGTTCGCCCAACGCTGGTTGGGCGTTCGCCCAACGGACGTGGGGCGCTCGCCCCACCTACGTTGGGCGCTTGCCCCACGTCGTTGGGCGCTCGTCCAACGGCCGTCGGGCGCGCGCGCCCAGCGGACGTCAAGCGTGCGCCCCGCGCTGCCGGGCCCGCGTCCAACTGTCGTCGGACGCACGTCGGCTGCCGCTAGGCGTTCGCACCACGTCGCTGAGCACTCGCGAGCCGTCCACTCGACAACCGTGACTCCCATGAATTTCTTCCTTTTTTATTATATATTTTTGTTTTTAAAACTTTCGGAACCAACCGCTTCGACCGTCTTGTTACAGGTTTTCGTCACAGGTCCTCCGACTCGGTGTCTACACGACCCTTATCGTATCCTCTCCAAGATAGGACCCACCACATTCAAGCTTGAAAACATGGAAGGACAATAAGTACTGTGAATTTGGAACATCTAGAATCTCCGTAAATGCTATCAGAAATGAATATAACAAAGTCCGGAGCACTTTTTTTCCTTAAGTAGGATTTTTTCGCATTGGGTTTTTCCTACTAAGGTTTTAATGAGGCTCCCAAAAGACAAATATCTATTGTATTTAGACAAATTATATCAATAAATGTCCTTTCCTTTTACGATGGTCTTCCTTAAATTTGGCAGAAATATAAATATTTTAAAAATATAAATATTTCCTTCCCAAAAGGGGAGGCAATAACAAAGCTTTTAAAGCGAATCATCTTTCTCAAAAGTAGGAAGATAACACAAAAGCCCGCGAGGCTAAAATTCTTCCTCAAAGATAGGAAGACAAAATAAAGGCCTCTTGAGGCAAATCATCTTCCTCAAAGATAGGAAGATAACACAAAAGCCTTTAAGGCTAAAATTCTCCCGCAAAGATAGGAAGACAAAATAAAAGCCCGCGAGGCTAAAACTCTTCCTCAAAGACAAGAAGATAAAATAAAGGATACGGCTGACCACTTATCCTAAAAACAGATTCTGAAATACAAACACATGCAAAAACAAATGGATTCTGAAACATAAACGCCTACAAAATAAAGAGTAGGTTTAAGAAAAAATAGAGATACTTATAAAGGAAAATTGTATTGTTACAAATAAAACTAAGAAAAAATACTATTTCCTATTACAAAAACAAAGTGATTACACTTAAACGGTTTCTAAGAAGCGGTCCAGTCTTCCTTGGTTTTCTCAACTTCGACATGAGAAGATACGGAAGGACCTTTGTGCGCATCCTTGACACCTGCAGCTGGTGAAGTAATCAATATGACATCCTCACCATCACTCGTGGGAGTCTCTAAAGTCTCGCCCTCCGCAATCGGAAAAGCTTTTGGACCTTCATCCACCAAGACTTCTTCATATATGACCTTAGAGCATCCTTCAAAGTGTCATAATAAAGAGCTTCTTTGATGGAGGGAATATTCACTTCGAGGTCTATAAAAGCCCACTGGATGATCTTTCTTTACAACGACACATATCCGCTCGTCGTAATATTAAGAGTGAAGACCACACGCCCTCGCCAGGTCGACCTTGTCCTGCTTTTGCCCCTTCCCAACTGCCTCCAAGGCATCCTTTGCCCCATCTAGCTCATCCTTAAGCTTACATCTTAGCTTTCATTTAATATTGTATTCATCCCCAAGTCTTACCTCAAACCGACTTAGGCATTGGAGCTGGTTAGCCAGAAAATCCCCTATCCCTTTTTTACATTGCTTCTGTCTAATTGTAGGTTTACAAATGGACTTACAAGATTCAACCACATCAACTGGTTTGGTGGTCGATCTTCTTTCTTTCTTTTTTGGTCGTTCATCAATCTTTTTTTAGTTTAAGTTTTTATTTCCATTTTGGTACCGTTTATCGTTTTCTTCTCTCTTTTTATTATCAATTTTCAGATAGTGATTTATGTTTGATAATATATGATATTCAATTGTTGTGTGTATTGAGGTTATTTGCTTTTTGTAACTCTATTCCAAAAGTTGTGAATGGTTTTGCCCTCCTGTTTCTGAAGGCTCAGGGTGCTTAATTAATTTATTGAACTTGTATTTAATTACAAATCTAACTTGATTAATATATGACAACGATAAATTTTTCTAAATTTGTTCAAAACGACTCAATCATACTGTTGTAATTCAGATCTAGCTTAATTTTGAGAAGTAACACAATATATTTTGTATTAAAATAAATCTAACTTGATTGTTTGTAACTATATTAGTAATACAATATCACTTTTTCTTCATTACGGTGCAATCAGCACCGTAATGACATTTTTGTTTAACCCCGATACAAAAACAACCCCTTGAAAGAAATATTTCCTAACCACTACCATATTAATAATTATTTTTAAAAAAAACACAAAATTGATATTTAACCCCTTTTCTACCGGAGTCTATATAACTAGTGAAAACATTATTAAAAGGAAACCTTGAAATGTGAAAATAGTTCATATGGCGTGTCGTTCCGACTTCACCGATTTTAGATGGCACGAGATAGCCTGGTGGAGGGTTTAAGATGTCATGATTAAGAAAGCTAGACTAGACATTTCACTTGCGGGTTGTTTATTAGGAGGGATATAGGAGGTGAGATATGGATAAAAAAGGGACAATTATAAAACTAGCACTTTTTAAGGGGCTAGTTTTCTTTTCTAACTCCTTTTGAGAAACTCACCAAAACAAACACATTTCATTAACAAAATTCCAACCTTGCCCTCATCTCTAACACTCCGCTCCCGCTCTTCAACATTCGAACTTCCATCTCTCTAACCTAACACCCCTCTATTCCTCTCTCTAACCTTCCGGCGATTCATTGCCCGATTCTGTACATTTCATCCAGCGAATCTCTGTTACTTCGAGTGGACATGGCGAGAACACGAAGCTCAGATAACGAATCGAATTCAGAAGGAAGGACGAAAAAGAGGGTAAATAACTTGACTTTACATTTGCGTTTCTCTCTTGTATTGTATGTACATTTGTTGTGTTTGAGAAGGAATATTTCGTTTCGTTTACTTCTTCTGGTGTTAGGGTTTATCTGGGTTCGTCTGGTGTTAGGAAGTCATTCGGTTTGGTTGAAATTCGTCGATGTGTATGTTCATCGGCAACCTAATTGTAGATAATACATAGTCATAGACAGGCTAATGGCCGATAGAACAACCATATCGACGATATATTGCCGATAGAACATTCATATCGTCGAGCTAATTGCCGATAGAACATTCATATCGACGATCTATTGCCGATAGAACATTCACATCGACGATCTATTGCCGATAACTCTCTTATTTTAGCATACGCTAGCTAATTCTAGCTCAACGTTATAATTAGCTTAATTGTATGTTCCCTGATGATATGTCTACAACATTTTTCAGCATGATTGTGTAGACAAGAGGAAGAGAGATGAGCATGGCTCTCCTTCGAAGAAGAAAGCCAAGAAGAAATCTGGATATAAATACAAAAAAGCATTTGGAACGGAAAGCGTCATCACAGTTAGGTGTAACCTAGAAGTAGCAAAACATATAAAGGATTGTTTAGCACTAAACCAAGTAAATCTATTTAGGAAGAGTTGCTTCGGCCAGTATTTGGATATGACCAATACAGTATTTGCAGGAGTCCTCTGTCATACCCTTTTAACAAGGGAGATCATACGTGAAGACCTCAAACCCAAGGAGCTTTGCTTCAAAGTTAGAGGTGTTGAGTTAAGATTTGGGGATTGGGAGTTTGGACTCCTAAGTGGGTTACGGTTTGGAGACATGGAAGCATTTCTCGAAAGGTTCAGTGCGATAAATAAGCCATATAGATTTAGGAATAAGTTTTTTCCAGGCATCCCTACACCAACCTTTAAAGAAGTGGAAACAATTATGCTGCAAACTGTTTGGAAGAATGAATCTGATCAGGATGCAGTTTCATTTGCCATGTTGTATTTTGCCATTGGCTGTGTGTTGGATAACACTGCCGCAAAAAAAAGCTCTTCCTTGGGTGTTGGAACTTGCTGAATTTCAGGAGGACAATTAGGCGCCTCAAAAGGCAGTTGGAAGTCCAAGATGGACTACGCTGACGCCCTTTTGGGTCCTGAGTACCTGAATGTTTAGTTTATGTATTTTTTGTCTTTAATGTTTATGTACTTTTGTTGTTTTGTGTGTTTGTTTCTGTTTTCTGTATGTGTTTTTTGTTTTATTGTGTTTTTTCCTGTTTTTTCCCGTTTTGTGTATTTTTTCTTTATTTTAATATAAAAATATTGTTATTGTCTATGTTTTATGTGTTTTGTGTTTGAATATTATGATTTAGAATGGAAAAAATACGTCGATATATGTCGATATTCGTCATCTAACGACACCGATATGTCTGTCGTTATGAATAAGATATCGACGGCTATCGACCTTTTCGGTAAAAAATCGCTGATGAGTGAAGTTCAAAACGAAATGCATCTTCCTATAATAATGTCTCTGTTTTTAGGGATTCGCACGAACAGGAATAACATGAAAATGCAACAGCAACAATATACATTGGGTTTTAGAGAAACAAAATGCTACATCTTGACCATGAATATGACGGAGCTTTAAATATTGTAAATAAATGAAAGACTTACATGATTGTGTATAAAATCTTGAAGCACAAACTGTGGGTTGGATTGATTGTTGTTCGTTGTCTGTAAATCGATTTGTTCTTTAGAGAGAGAGTGAGAGAGAGAGAGAGCGAGAGCGAGGGCGCGAGAAAAAAGAGGAAAATGGGGAGAAAGACAACGTTATAAAAGGATAGAGAGGAGGGCAAGGTTGGAATTTTGTTAATGAAGTGTGTTAGTTTTGGTGAGTTTCTCAAAAGGAGTTAGAAAAGAAAACTAGCCCCTTAAAAGATGCTAGTTTTGTAATTCACCCTAAAAAAAACACTAAATAAGTTAGTCCGTGTTTGTTTGAAAGATAGAAGAGTGAGACAGATAAGAGATAAGCCTCTTATCCCTCAAATCCTATACCTAAGAGGGGATGGTATAAGGAGGTGGGATAAGCTCATAGATTTAATAGGATGGAAAAGTCTATCTTATCCGTCAAATTAATGTTATACAGTTTAAATAAGGTTAAAATAATAAAATATATTATTTTATTTATATCCCTATCCCACATACCAAATATTGAATAATAATTCTCGACTATCATATTTTTATCCTTATCCCAACCATTTATCTTTATCTCTATCTCAACATTTATCCTTATCTCCATCCCAATATAATACCAAACGCCTTGTTGGAACTTACGTAAGCAAATTATTAATTATGCCTCCCATTGCTTGCATAAAGATCAAGTATTGTGATAGTTCATTATTTTCTTGTGATGTTGAAGTAGTTAATTCTATAAGTTTCAAATTTCTTCTCAAATTTCTCCTTGTGATGTTGAAGTATGATAACTTGTGGAAAAATCCTTGATCGGAGCACTTCCCTGTGAGGCGCCATTGGGATCGGCCGGGGACACTCCGATGCCAAAGTCAGTAATATTTCTGAGAATAAACTGTAAACACAAAAGTAGAGAATCAGTAAGTGTACCTTTGATCCTAGGAAGCTGGGGTATTTATATAGGTTTCTGTAACCTTCAGCATTAATGGGGAAGCAGGTGAAGAGTTGTGCCATTACTCATCTTTGATTGCTATCAATTCTCCATTAATCCCAGCATTTATCATTAAAACCCTCAGAGTTGAGGTATTCGAACAGTCAAGTCTTTATTCCCCTTTAATGGCTATTAATTGTCATTTAATTGTATTTATTCCCATTCATGGATGGTAATAAAGGCGCCTTTTGGTATTCTTGGATCCGTCAAGGCGTATGTACGCTCTCCTTGAGAACAATGGCGGGTCTCCATTACTCGCTCTCATCGGGCGTATCTCGTTATGGCGTATCTCGCCATGGTCCACGTGGTGTGGCGTAATGCTAGAAACTCCTTCCTTTTCCTCATTATTTGCATATTCACCCCTGCATTAATTATCATTAATTCCACATTAATCATGCATAAATATCTCTTTTAGAAGAAATAATGGTTTGTCATTATCTCTATTAATTTTCCCTTATTCCTTATTCAAGAATAATTTGGCTTGTTATCAGAAGCCCTCCCTAAAGGTATAAAAAGCTCTTTAGGGCTGTCTAAATGGTGTTTTATTTTTCTATCTTGGAGGAAAGTGGACCCGCCCTAGATGGGGGATCGCATATGGAAATGATGCGCCTTTTGGGGCTTCCTTATGCGGGATCTTATGAACAAGATCCGCCCTATGTGGGATCATATATGGATATGATGCACTTTTAGGGGTTTTTGCTTCCTTGTGGATAGGTGAGACTTCATTAATTGGATGAAGACGAGGCTTCATTGATTGGATGAAGACGAGGCTTCATGAATTGGATGAAGACGAGGCTTCATGAATTGAATGAAGACGAGGCTTCATTAATTTGATGAAGACGAGGCTTCATTGTTTGGAGATGAAGACGAGGCTTCATTACTTGGATGAAGATGAGGCTTCATTATTTGGAGATGAAGACGAGGCTTCATTACTTGGAGATGAAGACGAGGCTTCATTACTTGGAGATGAAGACGAGGCTTCATTACTTGGAGATGAAGACGAGGCTTCATTACTTGGATGAAGACGAGGCTTCATTATTTGGAGATGAAGACGAGGCTTCATTACTTGGAGATGAAGACGAGGCTTCATTACTTGGAGATGAAGACGAGGCTTCATTACTTGGAGATGAAGACGAGGCTTCATTACTTGGATGAAGACGAGGCTTCATTACTTGGAGATGAAGACGAGGCTTCATTACTTGGAGATGAAGACGAGGCTTCATTACTTGGATGAAGACGAGGCTTCATTATTTGGAGATGAAGACGAGGCTTCATTACTTGGAGATGAAGACGAGGCTTCATTAGTTGGATGAACCCTTTGCTTTCCAGAACTATTTTTACTAATGCATTATATCTTTTAGCAAGTAATTTTTTAGAATCTGGTTTAGGATTTCTCCGATTGTTTAGGGTAGGTGGCCAGCCGTACCCCAATGTGTGAACCTTTGTGAAGGTTTAGAAGCTGTTCTATTCCTTCTAGAGGAAGTAAAGCTGCCTAGGGGATCAACTTGCTACCTATCTTTGAGGTGAAGCGATCCGCCCGTAGGACTTGTGAACCCTTCTTTGGGAAGGGAGTGAGAGAGTTTAAAGTCCTTGCGTCTAAGGAATGTTTTAACTCTTTCTCGAATGGTGATCATCTAAAGATGGATCCGCCCATGAGAGTGTTCTCCTATCTTTGAGGAGAAAGTTGAGGGTGTAATGATCTCATGTTTGAGACGATTTTAACCCGCTTTTGATGGTGGTCAATCCTTTTCCTGTCTTTGAGGAGAGAGTTGAGCTCATTTGAAAGCTCCTGAGGGTCTGTGCTTCTTATCTTTGTGGAAAGGGGATCCGCCCGTGATGGGATCAGTTGTCCTATCTTTGAGGTAATTGATCCGCCTGTGGAACTTTTCATTCGCCAGCCACTGGGCGTATATCAACACTAAAAGCTAGGCAAATGAATATAAGAAGTATGGCGAGAAAGAATAAATTATAAAATGTAGGATACTATAACAGTTTAATGCACATATAAGAATACGTAAAAATACTGATTTTTAGACCCATGGTTCCGTCTTTTCTGAGCAACTAGAACCGCATCCTCAATGATGTTTAACTTATGAGTAATCACATCTGGGCTTACTCCTGTGGGGATCTCATTCTCCTATGTAAATACGCTTTCAGACTCAATGAGAACTTTTTTAACATCCTCTTTGATCTCAAGTTTTAATCCTTTGGCGATCCGCACCCGCTTTCCATCAGCAATAAGGAGCGTTTCTGTGTCGCCCAAAGCTGTAGTGACAAGTTAATATTTCTCACCTTCGTCCTCTTTGGATTGTGGGCGGATTGATAGTGACGCCGAGTATAAGTCTCTTTAGCCACCTTTTGGTTCCCGCTAATCATTACTCCTCCTTTGTTGGTGAGAATGTACATTGTCAGACGACGGATGGAAATTAGGGCTGCAACCTCTGGCCCATGGTCTGGATAGTGTGACCTGTCACTCCAATAATGTCAACAATGGTTGTTTCTATTTGGATCAGATCAACCTTTAGTTTGGCGAATGCACCTATGGTGATGACATTGCAAGAACTGCCCGTGTCTACCATTACTCGCTTCATTTCATCTCCCATCCTTCAATTGTCAACGCATCTGTATGTGGAGAGATTACTGGACCTGTTTCTGCAAAAGGAGCAATGGAGGGATGTTTTATCCAGAGCAGATATTTTTGCTTTTTCCACGGGTGGCTGATACACTGGTCCATCTGCTATGACATTAATGACACTTTTGAATTTATTTTTGGGATCTGTCTTCTGCTTGTCATCTTGTTATTTGTTATTCTAGACAAAGCTATCTAGTTTGCCAGCTCCCAGCAAGCTTCAGTGTGGTGGCCAACCTGTAGTACGCTTTGGCGTTTCTTCCAACGGTTACATGCTCCCCTCCTTTGGGTTCGGGATATGTAATGTCCCGCTTATATTGAATCTTTTCTTTTATATTGTGGCAAGTTGGAAGCTTTAAACATTCTGTCCGTTTCGTACCCCAGGATCCGTGCTGTGAATGGCGAATTCATGTTAACTTGATGGCGTACCTTTCTGTATTGTTCTCTTGTCTATATAGAGCGGCATGCACTCGCCTTTCAATCTCATCATTCGTGTGTTCAATGTTGAATCATGATGGTGAAGCCGGTTCTTGATCTTGATCTCGATCATGTTGAGGTTATGCTTGGAGCTATGGTTTAACGCGGATGGATGTTGTCACAACCGTGGGAGCCATTTTATCTAGCTTCGAATATCTTGTCTCCGCATCCTTCAACATTTTGCTAACATAATAGATGGAGAACTGCTGACCTTTTTCTTCTTGAATAACCACGGTGCACATAGCTTTATCCATGACAGATTGATACAAATGCAGGTCTCCCCTTCAGATTGGTCTGCTCATCAAGGGTGGTTCTGCTAGGAATTGTTTTATACCTTGATATGCTTGTTGACAATCTTTCTAGTATGATGATCCGTCCGTTCAACCTCTGGATCTTTCTCACCCATAGTGGGGCCTTCATTTAGGCGCTCTTTTCACCTTTTTCCCTCGCATGGCTTTTATTTAGGCGCTCTTTCCACCTTTTTTGCTAATGACATAGTCAAGGAATTTTTCTGAAGTGACTCTGCATATACACTTCTTTGGATTGAGTTTTATTTTTCATATCAGTGTTTGCACTGGTTGTAGTATTAGCAACTCCCTTGTACCTGTGGGTTAGCACTGAAAGAACTCCAGAAGTGGGGCATACTCTGTCCATTATTAAAAGATTGTGGTAAGGCATAAAAGCTATATTCACTTACCTTGGGGATCAATGGCTTGATCCATGGAACATACTTCATAGCAAAAGAATGTTTGCATTGGCCTTGTTGGCAAATATCATGTATGATGCAATTCTCTTTATGGAATTTTTAGTTCATCTTGGAATCAACTTAATAATTCCTTCACGTTGGTCACTGCCTCTAGAATGAACTTAGTCAAAGGATAAAACCGAGTAAATATTATATGTCAAACAAATTCATAATAGAATTTTAATCGTGCTTGTTTTAGTAATAATATCACGTATAACGGTCATAACCATAAAGATTGCTACTGCACATGAATATCATAATGAATTCTTAATAAATAACCATAATGAGAATGGTTTAAGAATAATGTCCTTTTGTATTTCAATGCGCATTAATATCCAAGATAGCATATTTATTTTAAACGTCATAAAAGTTATGACATTCTATATTGGGTAAGATATCTTACATAGTTGCTATTTACTTGCAATTAATATTGTGCATCCATACATTAATGGCATTCAGAGATCATTAAAGGCTCATTTGAATGAGATGTAATTAAAGAAATGTAAGTGATGATTTAATAATATAGTGATATATAAAATTACTCTTATATCATTTCATTTGTACGAATAAAATAAAAGAGAAAGGGTAATTTTAGAAGAATTCTCCTCCAATTTAGAGTGTAAGGAAAATTACTCAAAATCCACTCTCACCTACCTTCACATACAATCCTCCAATCTTTAAGGAATTCTCATATATATCCTAAGAATTTTGCATAAATTAATGTTCTGATCCGAAACCGACACTTGCACTATTTTGTAGTTAGCTCAGGACATGAAAGTTTTGTTTATCCAATTTGGTAATTCATCATCCCATAATGGCCTTAATAGTTAGGGACAATTACAGATAGACTTAATATTTTCAAGTCTCTTGTGTTGGTAACAGAAATTCTAACAATGTCAAATAAACAGTTTTTATATGAATAGACACATCCTTGTAAAAAATGGAATGAAATAACTGTTTGACAAAACAATATTCAAAAATATGAATTTCTGATATTAAACGTACTATATAGGAGAAAAGCCATATATAGATGGTGAATTGTACAAGGAAAAACCAAATATGATTTTTTTGTAATTTCTTCTAATAGTTATATGCATGTTCATCCAAGAGACCGACCAGATCTAAATCATTTGTAATTACATGAGCCCTTTTATGATATTTTAATATCAAATGACAAAATCACATTGAATGGATGAATTTTTTTTTTGTAAATCCCAAGATTACGGGTCTTATACATGCGTTTTGTACTAATTCAATGATAATATCATATTACACTTGTCATGCATAAAAATATGAGGGCATAGTAAGCATGCAAGATTTAATGAAAGATTTGTGTCCATGACTTCATCTTTCATAGTTTATTAGATTTATCATAATAACATGTAACGATATTCATAGCACTTGATAAAGGTAAGAAATTTCAATTTTCTTTAATTAAAAATGGAATAAGAAAGGGTAGAAAACTTATCTTTTTCATCATAAAGTTCCAGATTTATTGTAGAAAACTCTTTCCCACCAATATATGGAGAACTGTATCTTTGGATAGATTTGTTGTACTGATTGAGCCAAGGTTGGAGATTGTGATTTCTATTCCGTTGACTCCATTGTTTTGTTCTTTGTGAAACTCTATACAATCAAGATTTTGTGATCTTCTGTTTGTTAGAGATCCACGATCCCTAAGGCGAATCATAATCCTATGTCGTAGGAACAAATGGTCCCATAAAGGGCGGGTTATTCCCTTTCTAAAGGAAATATAACTCTCAAGAAGCCCCTAGAGGATAACAATGGATACGGTTGGCCACCTACCCACAAGGAAGCAAAAACCCCTAAAAGTGCATCATATCCATATATGATCCCACATAGGGCGGATCTTGTTCATAAGATCCCGCATAAGGAAGCCCCAAAAGGCGCATCATTTCCATATATGATCCCCCATCTAGGGCGGGTCCACTTTCCTCCAAGATAGAAAAATAAAACACCATTTAGACAGCCCTAAAGAGCTTTTTATACCTTTAGGGGGGGCTTCTGATAACAACCCAAATTATTCTTGAATAAGGAATAAGGGAAAATTAATAGAGATAATGACAAACCATTATTTCTTCTAAAAGAGATATTTATGCATGATTAATGTGGAATTAATGATAATTAATGCAGGGGTGAATATGCAAATAATGAGGAAAAGGAAGGAGTTTCTAGCATTACGCCACACCACGTGAACAATGGCGGGTCTCCATTACTCGCTCTCATCGGGCGTATCTCGTTATGGCGTATCTCGCCATGGTCCACGTGGTGTGGCGTAATGCTAGAAACTCCTTCCTTTTCCTCATTATTTGCATATTCACCCCTGCATTAATTATCATTAATTCCACATTAATCATGCATAAATATCTCTTTTAGAAGAAATAATGGTTTGTCATTATCTCTATTAATTTTCCCTTATTCCTTATTCAAGAATAATTTGGGTTGTTATCAGAAGCCCCCCCTAAAGGTATAAAAAGCTCTTTAGGGCTGTCTAAATGGTGTTTTATTTTTCTATCTTGGAGGAAAGTGGACCCGCCCTAGATGGGGGATCATATACGGAAATGATGCGCCTTTTGGGGCTTCCTTATGCGGGATCTTATGAACAAGATCCGCCCTATGTGGGATCATATATGGATATGATGCACTTTTAGGGGTTTTTGCTTCCTTGTGGGTAGGTGGCCAACCGTATCCATTGTTATCCTCTAGGGGCTTCTTGAGAGTTATATTTCCTTTAGAAAGGGAATAACCCGCCCTTTATGGGACCATTTGTTCCTACGACATAGGATTATGATTCGCCTTAGGGACTTCTTTTGTTTAGTTCTGCCATATTGAGGAGAATGACCCGCACTTAGGGATCAGTAAGAATGATCAGCCATTTAGGGACTTTTGTGCATTTTGTGGAGGCGAGACTTTGTTATTTCTATGATGAAGATGCAGATTCATTACTTTGATGAAAACGAGACTTCATTGTTTGGATAAAGACGAGATTTCATTAATTGGATGAAGACGAGGCTTCATTGATTGGATGAAGACGAGGCTTCATAAATTGGATGAAGACGAGGCTTCATTATTTGGAGATAAAGACGGGGCTTCATTAGTTGGATGAACCCTTTGCTTTCCAGAACTATTTTTACTAATGCATTATATCTTTTAGCAAGTAATTTTCTAGAATCTGGTTTAGGATTTCTCTAATTATTTAGGGTAGGTGGCCAGCCGTACCCCAATGTGTGAACCTTTGTGAAGGTTTAGAAGCTTTTATTCCTGGTGAGGAAGTTAAGCTGCCTTAGGCGATCGATTTGCTTCCTATCTTTGAGGTGAATCGATCCGCCGCCAGGTCTTGAGACTCTTCTTTGGGAAGAGTATTTGAGAGTGTAAAGTTCTCACGTCTGAGAAATGTTTTAACTCTGTTTCTGACGGCAATCAATTGTTTCCTATCTTTGAGGTAGATCGATCCGCCGCTGAGATTATTGTCCGATTGTTTGTAAAACTTAAGTACAATTGTTTTAATCCTTATGGTCGCCATTTACTTTTACGTTTGCGTAAGTAAATATATAAGTTTGTAGGATTTAATATGGAGTAGGTGGCCAGCCATACTCCGTTGTGCGAACCTTTGTGAAGGTTTGAAGCTGTTCTATTCCTTCTAGAGGAAGTAAAGCTGCCTAGGGGATCAACTTGCTACCTATCTTTGAGGTGAAGCGATCCGCCCGTAGGACTTGTGAACCCTTCTTTGGGAAGGGAGTGAGAGAGTGTAAAGTCCTTGCGTCCAAGGAATGTTTTAACTCTTTCTCGAATGGTGATCATCTAAAGATGGATCCGCCCATGAGAGTGTTCTCCTATCTTTGAGGAGAAAGTTGAGGGTGTAATGATCTCATGTTTGAGACGATTTTAACCCGCTTTTGATGGTGGTCAATCCTTTTCCTATCTTTGAGGAGAGAGTTGAGCTCATTTGAAAGCTCCTGAGGGTCTGTGCTTCTTATCTTTATGGAAAGGGGATCCGTCCGTGATGGGATCAATTGTCCTATCTTTGAGGTAATTGATCCACCTGTGGAACTTTTCATTCGCTAGCCACTGGGCGTATATCAGCACTAAAAGCTAGGCAAATGAATATAAGAAGTATGGCGAGAAAGAATAAATTATAAAATATAAGATACTATAACAGTTTAATGCACATATAAGAATATGTAAAAATACTGATTTTTAGGCCCATGGTTCCGTCTTTTCTGAGCAACTAGAACTGCATCCTCAATGATGTTTAACTTATGAGTAATCACATCTGGGCTTACTCCTGTGGGGATCTCATTCTCCTATGTAAATACGCTTTCAGACTCAATGAGAACTTTTTTAACATCCTCTTTGATCTGAAGTTTTAATCCTTTGGCGATCCGCACCCGCTTTCCATCAGCAATAAGGAGCGTTTCTGTGTCGCCCAAAGCTGTAGTGACAAGTTAATATTTCTCACCTTCGTCCTCTGGATTGTGGGCGGATTGATAGTGATGCCGAGTATAAGTCTCTTTAGCCACCTTTTGGTTCGCGCTAATCATTACTCCTCCTTCACTGGTGGGAATGTACATTGTCAGACGATGGATGGAAATTAGGGCTGCAACCTCTGGCCCTTGGTCTGGATAGTGTGACCCGTCACTCCAATGATGTCAACAATGGTTGTATCTATTTGGATCGGATCAACCTTTAGTTTGGCGAATGCACCTTTGGTGATGGCATTGCGAGAACTGCCCGTGTCTTTACTCGCTTTATTTTATCTCCCATCCTTGAATTGCCATTGTTACTACCAATGCATCTGCATGTGGAGAGATTACTGGACCTGTTTCTGCAAAAGGAGCAATGGAGGGATGTTTTATCCAAAGCGGATATTTTTGCTTTTTCCACGGGTGGCTGATACACTGGTCCATCTGCTATGACATTAATGACACTTTTGAATTTATTTTTGGGATCTGTCTTCTTCTTGTCATCTTGTTATTTGTTATTCTGGACAAAGCTATCTAGTTTGCCAGATCCCAGCAAGCTTCAGTGTGGTGGCCAACCTGTAGTACGCTTTGGCGTTTCTTCCAACAGTTACATTCTCCCCTCCTTTGGGTTCGGGATATGTAATGTCCCGTTTATATTGACTCTTCTCCTTTATATTGTGGCAAGTTGGAAGCTTTAAACATTATGTCCGCCTCGTACCTCAAGATCTGTGCTGTGAATGGCGAATTCCTATTAACTGGATGGCATATCTTTCTGCATTGTTCTCTTGTCTATCTAGAGCGGTATGCCCTCGTCTTTCAATCTCATCATCCGTGTGTTCAATGTTGAATCGTGATGGTAAATCCGGCTCTTGATCTTGATATCGATCATGTTGAGGTTATACTTGGAGCTATGGTTTAACGCGATGGATGTTGTCACAACCGTGGGAGCCATTTTATCTAGCTTCGAATATCTTGTCTCCGCATCCTTCAACATTTTTCTAACATAATAGATGGAGAACTGCTGACCTTCTTCTTCTTGAATAACCACGGTGCATATAGATTTACCCATGACAGATTGATACAAATGCAGGTCTCCCCTTCAGATTGGTCTGCTCATCAAGGGTGGTTCTGCTAGGAATTGTTTTATACCTTGATATGCTTGTTGACAATCTTTCTAGTATGATGATCCGCTCGTTCAACCTCTGGATCTTTCTCACCCATTGTGGGGTTTTCATTTAGGCGCTCTTTTCACCTTTTTCCTCGCATGGCTTTTATTTAGGCGCTCTTTTCACCTTTTTCCTCGCAAGGTTTTTATTTTATCTGGATTTGCTCTAACTCTTCTTTGGCCAATGACATAGTGACATAGTCAAGGAATTTTTTTGAAGTGACTCTACATATACACTTCTTTGGATTGAGCTTTATTTTTCATATCAGTGTTTGCACTGGTTGTAGTATTAGCAACTCTCTTGTACCTGTGGGTTAGCACTGAAAGAACTCCAGAAGTGGGGCATACTCTGTCCATTATTAAGAGATTGTGGTAAGTCATAAAAGCTATATTCACTTACCTTGGGGATCAATGGCTTGATCCATGGAACATACTTCATAGCAAAAGAATGTTTGCATTTGCCTTGTTGGCAAATATCATGTATGATGCAATTCTCTTTATGGAATTTTTAATTCATCTTAGAATCAACTTAATAATTCCTTCGCGTTGGTCCCCTGACTCTAGAATGAACTTAGTCAAAGGATAAAACCGAGTAAATATTATATGTCAAACAAATTCATAATAGAATTTTAATCGTGCTTGTTTTAATAATAATATCACGTATAACGGTCATAACCATAAAGATTGCTACTGCACATGAATATCATAATGAATTCTTAATAAATAACCATAATGAGAATGGTTTAAGAATAATGTCCTTTTGTATTTCAATGCACATTAATATCCAAGATAGCATATTTATTTTAAACGTCATAAAAGTTATGACATTCTATATTGGGTAAGATATCTTACATAGTTGCTATTTACTTGCAATTAATATTGTGCATCCATACATTAATGGCATTCAGAGATCATTAAAGCCTCATTTGATTGAGGTGTAATTAAAGAAAGGTAAGTGATAATATAGTTATATATAAAATTACTCTTATATTATTTCATTTGTACGAATAAAATAAAAGAGAAATGGTAATTTTGGAAGAAAAATATATGTACCATGATTCTCCTCCAATTTGGAGTGTAAGGAAAATTACTCAAAATCCACTCTCACCTACCTTCACATACAATACTCCAATTTTTAAGGAATTCTCATGTATATCTTAAGAATTTCGCATAAATTAATGTTCTAATCCGAAACCGACACTTACACTATGTTGTAGTTAGCTCAGGACATGAAAGTTTTGTTTATCCAATTTGGTAATTCATCAACCTATAATGGCCTTAATAGTTAGGGACAATTACAGGATAATTACAAATAGACTCAATATTTTCAAGTGTCTTGTGTTGGTAACAGAAATTCTAACAATGTCAAATAAACAGTTTTTATATGAATAGACACATCTTTGTAAAAAAAAGGAATGAAATAACTGTTTGACAAAACAATATTAAAAAATATGAATTTCTGATATTAAAAGTACTATATAGGAGAAAAGCCATATATAGATGGTGAATTGTACAAAAAACCAAATATGATTTTTTTTTTTTTTGTAATTTCTTCTAATAGTTATATGCATGTTCATCCAAAAGACCGACCAGATCTAAATCATTTGTAATTATATGAGCCCTTTTATGATATTTTAATATCAAATGACAAAATCACATTGAATGGATGATTTTTTTTTGTAAATCCCAAGATTACGGGTCTTATACATGCGTTTGTACTAATTCAATGATAATATCATATTACACTTGTCATGCATAAAAATATGAGGGCATAGTAAGCATGCAAGATTTAATGAAAGATTTGTGTTTATGACTTCATCTTTCACAGTTTATTAGATTTATCATAATAACATGTAATGATATTCATAGCACTTTATAAGAGTGAATGATCTCAATTTTCTTTAATTAAAAATGGAATAAGAAAGGGGAGGAAACTTATCTTTTTCATCATAAAATTCCAGATTTAATGTAGAAAACTCTTTCCCACCAATATATGGAGAACTGTATATTTGGATAGATTTGTTGTACTGATTGAGCCAAAGTTTGAGATTGTGATTTCTATTCTGTTGACTCCATTGTTTTGTTCTTTGTGAAACTCTATACAATCAAGATTTTGTGATCTTCTGTTTGTTAGAGATCCACGTTCACCGCACCAATTGATAACTTGTGGAAAAGTCCTTGATCGGAGCACTTCCCTGTGAGGCGCCATTGGGATCGGCCGGGGACACTCCGATGCCAAAGTCAGTAATATTTCTGAGAATAAACTGTAAACACAAAAGTAGAGAATCAGTAAGTGTACCTTTGATCCTAGGAAGCTGGGGTATTTATATAGGTTTCTGTAACCTTCAGCATTAATGGGGAAGCAGGTGAAGAGTTGTGCCATTACTCATCTTTGATTGCTATCAATTCTCCATTAATCCCAGCATTTATCATTAAAACCCTCAGAGTTGAGGTATTCGAACAGTCAAGTCTTTATTCCCTTTAATGGCTATTAATTGTCATTTAATTATATTTATTCCCATTCATGGATGGTAATAAAGGCGCTTTTTGGTATTCTTGGATCCGTCAAGGCGTATGTACGCTCTCTTTGAGAACAATGGCGGGTCTCCATTACTCGCTCTCATCGGGCGTATCTCGTTATGGCGTATCTCGCCATGGTCCACGTGGTGTGGCGTAATGCTAGAAACTCCTTCCTTTTCCTCATTATTTGCATATTCACCCCTGCATTAATTATCATTAATTCCACATTAATCATGCATAAATATCTCTTTTAGAAGAAATAATGGTTTGTCATTATCTCTATTAATTTTCCCTTATTCCTTATTCAAGAATAATTTGGCTTGTTATCAAAGTAGTTTATTCTATAAGTTTTAAATTGATCTATTTTGAGAAGATCAAACTTTTCAATTTCCATTGAAATTTCAGTTCCATTTCCATGTCTCTCTATTGATGAACAAAGCTTAATTCTTTAATTTAATCAACAACAAAAAAACAAAATGAAACTTTCAATTAATTTTTTCAAAATCCTACCACTCATTTTAGGGTTTTCCATTACCACACAAGCTCAACCCACTTATCTCTGCCACATCTGCCCAAACGCCACCGTTTTCGCCATAAACAGCACTTATCACACCAATCTCAACTTAACCCTCTCTTCTCTTTCCTTAAACGCAAATCGGACTACCGGATTCTACAACACCTCCGCCGGACAAGCCCCAAACCATGTCTCTGGCCTCTTTCTCTGCCGTGGCGATATGACCACTGAAATTTGCCGAAATTGTGTAAAATCGGCAGTACCGGACATCACCCAACGCTGTCCCGTCGAGGAAAATGCGGTGGTATGGTACGATCAGTGCCTTTTACGGTATTCGAACCGATCGATTGTCTCGAGAATGAGTGATTCGCCGGTGGTGTATTTGGTGAATACGCAGAATATCAGTAATCAAAATGTTTTCAATAGTCTACTGGCGACGAGTATGAGAGATGCGGCGGATAGGGCGGCCACTGGTACGCCGGGAGGGAAGAAGTTTGCGGTTAAGGAGGCTAATTTTACGGTGTTTGAGACGCTTTATAATCTTGTTCAGTGCACGCCGGATCTGTCCAGCTCCGATTGTAGACGGTGTCTCGAGATAGCTATCTCGCAATTGCCGGCGTGTTGTAACGGGAAACGAGGAGGACGAGTGTTGACACCTAGTTGTAATATTCGTTACGAGGTTTATCCATTTTATAATGCTTCAGTTGTTGAGGTGCCTTTTTCGCCACCGCCTCGGTCGCCGGAGATTCTAAGTTCAGTGCTTACTTAAATTCCACGTGGCTGGACCGGACATGATTAATTAACCTTAAATATTAAATTATCTTTTTTTCAGAGAATATTAAATTATCTTTTTTTATAAACAAATATTAAAGGGATAAAGTACAAAAATAGGTCTAAGGTTTTTGCGGAAGTACTAATTTAGGCTTAACGTTCAAAATAGCACCAATATAGGCTTAACGTTTACGACATAATATCAATTTAGACTTAACGTTTACAATATAGCATCAATTTAGGCATCACATACAAAATAGCACTAATATAGGCTTAACGTTTACAAAATAATACGAATTTAAACTTAACGTTTTATAAAAATATATCCAATTTAAAACTAAACATCATAATTAAATTAATCATATTATAATTTTTTCTCTGTTAACTTTATATGTTATCTTTTGATTTAGTTCTATATTCTTATTTATTATAATACAACTAATTAGTATTCTTGCCTATTGTCATGGAATGGTTGATGAAAAATAAATATAAGGTTTTAATGGACAAAAAAACTAATTAATTATATTATAATAAATAAGAAAATAGAACTAAATAAAAAAGATAACATATAAAAAGTTAATTAGTTTTTGCATATATTATAATACAATTAATTAGAACGCGGGGGAGCCGGCAGTTAAGGAGGCTGCCTAGGGCGGGGCCCCGACGGTAATAATGGAGTCTAGGGCGATTAGGGATTTTGCAGTTCCCCCATTGAGCAGGGCCTTGACCCAGGGGGCTGCGGGCCAGAAAGTCTCAATTCCTAGTACTAATCCCGTTAATTATGTTAAACCGGGAATAGGTCTGGAGAATTTGTCCTGGAGAGATGAGGTGATGGGGGTGGTTGAGGAAGAACCCATGATTGAGGATGATATTTTCGAGGAGGATTCTGAGGAGGTTTTTTCCGACTCTGATATTGAGAATGGTGAGCAAGAGGACCCGTTGTGTCCTGTTATCCGGCTTTCATCGGAAGATAAGCGGGTTCTCAGATCCAAATGGAAACTTTCCTTAATTGTCACTGTGCTTGGGAAAATAATAAGCTTCAATTACTTTGCCCAGAGGATCCAGGCGCAATGGGCAAAGAAAGGGAAGGTTACCATCACGGACCTGGAGAATGACTATTATGTCACAAAATTTACAAGGGCAGAAGATTATAATGCAGTTGTTAATGGTGGATCTTATATCATCTCCAATCATGTTTTGGCGCTGAGGCCATGGGTCCCAAATTTTAATCCTCATGATTGCTCTGTTAATAGGATCCTTACTTGGGTTAGATTCCCAGGTTTACCCATTGAATACTATAACGAAAGATTTCTGAATAAGATTGGTGGCTTGGTTGGGAAAGTTCACCATGTTGACAAAACTACCGTTGGGGCAGTGAGAGGCAAGTTTGCCAGGGTTTGTATTGACATTGATCTTGCTAAGCCTCTTCTGTCTAAATTATCCGTTCAGAATAAGGTCTTTCATATCGAATACGAAGGTATTCACAATATCTGCTATGAATGCGGTATGTTTGGCCATACCTATGATGGCTGCCCCAAAAGAAGGAAAGTGGTCGAGGAGGTGGTGGTGCCTATCATAGGCAGAGCTGAAGAGAACCAAAGTGAAGGGAAGAACTTCGGTCCCTGGATGCTGGCCAAAAGGTCTATCAGAAGGAAGCCACGAGCAAATGCTACTCAGAATCAATTTCCAGATATCAGCAAGGAGATGAATTCTCTCCAAATTGCTCCTGAGATCAAGGCGAGGCCACCTGATATTAAGATTGGTGCTGGTGCTGGCTCAGCTTCCGGGTCAGGATCTAGATTCGGAGTCCTATCTCTTGAGGATGGATAGGATTCGGATTTACCTAATAAGCATATGGAGCTAAGCATGCCAGGCCTTGAGTCTGCCGAGCCAGCTACCATCCTAGGTGACTCTATTAATCCTCTTTTCGACCCCAAAGCTTATGCTAAGGGGAAATCCCAGATCATTGGCTCGACAGGGAAAGCAAAGCTCAATGAGGTTAGTAATTTGCAAACTCTTGTTGAGATCCCTATTGGAAAGTCTATGGGAGTTAATAAGTTGAATTTGAAGAAACCTAGGGCTAACCATAAAAAGAACCATAGTTCTCTGGATTCTTGGGATAAAAGAGGGTCTGATGGCACCTCTTCAAGGCTCTCAGGAGCCCCGAATAAATACCTGCTCTAGGGTTTGGGCCTGTGATCAGTTGTCTTCATTCTGATGGACTCTTTTTGTTTGGAATGTTAGAGGTGCGGCTAGCAAGGCGACCCGCATCCATATTAATAATCTTATTAAGCAATTTAATCCTTCTTGTTTTGCTCTTCTTGAAACCAAGGTTAGTGGTTCTAAAGCAGATGAGGTGGTTAAAAAGTTTAAGAATTGGAATTGTGTCAGATCGGAGGCGACTGGTCGGGCAGGGGGGATTTGGCTTTTTTGGAAGCCAGGTCGTGTTAATATTGATATTATCAGTATAGATAATCAATTCATTCATAGTAAGGTGTGTTATCCTGGCAATAAACCTTTCTTTGTTACCTTTGTCTATGCCGATCCTGTTTTGACTAACCGGAAAAGGCTTTGGGAGATCCTTTACTCTATTAGTACAAGCATGGTGGATGCTTGGATGGTTGCTGGGGACTTTAATGATATTGCCCTGATGAGTGATCAGAAAGGGGGAGGTAATCATTATGTCAACCGGTGCCTTAACTATAAGCAGAATATGGATTTATGCGGGCTGTCTGACCTGGGAGCTGCTGGCCACAAGTTTACTTGGAAAAGGAATAGCGTGTTTGTTCGGTTGGACAAATTGTACGTGAATGTTGCGGCTATTTGTAAATTTCCCGAGGTGAACGTGCTGAATCTCCCTTTCCGTCATTCTGACCATTGTCCTATCCTCGTCAATCTGGTTAAATGTCGGCCTAAAGGGAATAGACCTTTTAGGTACCTTGTTGCCTGGGAATCTCATCCTGAGTTTAGGAATTTTGTTAAAGATAATTGGCAGCCTCATTCTAATGTTCTCCTCGCCGTGGAGGGGTTTAGGAAGAATGTGGTGGCATGGAATAAAAACATCTTTGGCCATATTATCAGACGGAAAAGTAAGCTTTTAAGAAGAATTGAGGGCATTCAACGCTGTTTGGAGATCCGTTTTGCTCACAGTCTGAGTTGTCAGCTTAGATCCCTCTAGAACGAGCTGGAAGCTGTTCTTAGACAGGAAGAGCTTCTTTGGTTCCAGAAATCTAGGAAGGCTTGGATTAAGGACGGAGACCGGAATACCAGGTTTTTCCACCTCTCGACTATTGTTAGGAGGCAGAGGAATCAGATCGATGCTATTAAAGATTCCAATGGAGACTGGGTCTATGAGGATGAAGAGATTCGTCGCCTGGCCCTTGACTTCTACAAAGTCCTTTTTAAAGAGGACGAGGTGGATCTGGATAAAGCCCTCGCTGGGATTTCTTTTCCTAGGTTGGAGGAGGATGCTATTAAAGAAGCTTTCCATCCTATCGACCAGAAAGAAATTGATCTGGCGTTCTCTAGTATTGGAGCCACTAAAGCTCCGGGGATCGATGGTATTCCTGCCAGTTTTTACCACAAACACTGGGACACTGTGAAGGAAGGCATCTACAGTTTTGTTAAAGGTGTTTTCAGCGGTTCTAATGATATTAGCCTGGTAAATAAAACCCTCCTGGTCCTGATCCCAAAAGTTGAAAAACCTTCCTCCTTTTTGCAGATGAGGCCGATTAGTCTTTGCAATGTGTTATACAAAGCTATCACTAAGATTGTGGCTAATGGGATCCGGCGTATTCTTCCTGAGATTATAGGCCAAAACCAAGGCAGCTTTGTCCCTAGCAGGCAAATGATGGACAATGTGGTTATCGCCCAGGAAATGGTTCATTCCATGAAAATGAAGAAGGGTAAGAAAGGGTTTGTGGCGCTCAAGCTGGATCTGGAGAAAGCTTATGACCGTTTAAACTGGAGTTTTCTTCTGGATAGTTTGAAGAAAGCTGGTATCCCGGAGAGCTGGAGGAAATTGATTGAGGATTGCATTTCCTCTCTTGTTTTCCAGGTTATGATCAATGGAGATATGTCTGATGAGTTCTCTCCCTCCAGGGGAATCCGTCAAGGAGATCCCATGAGCCCCTTCCTTTTTGTTATTGCTATGGAAAGATTGTCGCACCTGATCCAAGAGGCTGTGAGCAAGGGGATTCTCCATCCTGTGTCCATCAACAAATTTTGCCCTCCTATTACCCATTTGTTCTTTGCTGATGATGTGATGCTCTTCGTGGAAGGGAATGAGGAGCAAATTAGTGTGGTAATGGATATCCTTAATTGTTTCTGTGCTGCTTCTGGCCAGAAGATTAATATCCAAAAGTCTCGGATGCTTTGCTCTAAAAACATGGACAGAGGAATTTGTAGAAGGCTGAGTGATCTTTCCGGCATTCCCCTTACTCACTCTTTGGGTAAGTATCTTGGGGTCCCTCTCCACAGCGACAGAGTCTCCAAAGCCTCTTTTAAAGAAACTTTGGACAAAACCAATGGTTTGTGTGCTAGTTGGAAAGCTAATTCTCTTTCCCTAGTAGGCCGTCTAACTTTAATCCAATCTGTCAATTGCGCGGCTTCTAATCATATCATGCAAGCCTGTAGACTGCCTGAGCCGGTCCTCAACGAGCTTGACAAAATCAACCGGCGTTTGCTTTGGGGAGAGTCTGGAGAAGGGAAAAAGATTCACCTTGTCCCTTGGAAGGAGGTCTGCCAGCCAAAAAGCAGGGGGGTCTTGGTATAAGACAAGCTAAGGACAATAATAAAGTCCTTTTAATGAAGCTTCTCTGGAGAATGTGGCAATGCCCATCCTCTCTTTGGGTTCGTCTTCTCTGTGAAAAGTATCGGAAAGACAAAATCTTTGGTGGCCCTAAGGAGAGAGTTGTCAGTTGTTCCTTCCTCTAGAAAGGGCTTAGCGCTGTGTTTACAGAGTTCTGTTCGGGGGTTGGTCTGGAGGTGGGTAATGGTAAGTCCATCAGCTCTGGTATGATACATGGATTGGTGACAAACCGCTTGTTGAGGTGTGTAGATCCCCCCCGCCTAGTAACATCCGTAACTGGAGAATTGCCGATGTGGTGGACTCTGAGGGAGACTGGATCTGGTCAAAGTTTGATACATTCTTCAGCCTGGAGACTCTCCTTAGAATTAGAGGAGTTAAGATTAGTAATCATGAGGAAGATAAGGATAGGCATTGCTGGGCCCTGACTACCAATGGTGCTTATTCTTGCAAGTCAGCCTTTGAAGCTTTTACCCCTAACAGGACCGATCCTCTTTCGGATACGTGGAAATCCATTTGGGCACTTAAAATCCCTTACCGTATTAGGAGTTTCCTGTGGCTGGGAGTCAAGAACAGGCTGCTTACTAATTCGGATCGACACAGACGGCACTTAGCGGATTCAGGAGCTTGCAGTAGATGCAGAGGCCATGATGAAACTTTGTGTCATGCTCTGAGGGATTGCTCTAAGAGTAAAGAGGTGTGGAAGAAAATTATCCCTCACCACATTCTTCCTTCCTTCATGGCCCACTCTGAGTATAACTGATTCTCTGATGGTGTTAGTGGGAATTTATTGGCTAACATGGAGCATGGTGACATTTTCATTGCTATCATCTGTCACCAAATTTGGAAGTGGAGGAACGAGGAGATTTTTGCTGATAAAACTGTCTTTATTCCTGACTTACTTGATTTCTTCTCGAAAAAACTCTCTATTATTACTGAGAGCTTCAAAGGGGATCCCCTTGCCAGGTCTACCCAGAAAAGAGAGGTCCACCTCGTTGGATGGAGCAGGCCAGGAGAAGGGGTGGTGAAGCTGAATACGGATGGCTCCTGCCTTAGCAATGACAAGATTGCTGCCAGAGGAGTTCTTCGTGATGCGGGTGGCGCCTAGCTGTCTGAGTTTACCCAGAACCTGGGGATGGGTTCTTCCTTTTCGGCGGAACTGTGGGGTATTCTTTCGGGTATCAAGCTTGCCATTAGCCTGGGTGTAAAGAGGTTATCTGTGGAGTCTGATAACATGGAGGCAATCAACAGGATTTCAGATAACCAGGCTATTTGTCCTAACAGCCAAAATCTTATCAAAGCTATTTTAAGGCTTCGCCCTTCCTTTGAGTTCTTAAAGTTCAGCCACATTTACAGGGAACAGAACCGGATTGCGGATCGCTTGGCGGCAGCTGGGCATGAGGGGATGTTAGGTGTCTCTACCCTTTCTGATCCTCCCATCTTTCTTTCGTCTCTTCTTTTAGAGGATAGAATTAGGGTTTAGCCTTCCTAGGCTGATCCCGGGTTAGTTTTCTTTGTTTGTTCGTTTTCTTTTCCTATTCCTACAAAAAAAAATAGGAAAAGAATATAATATGATTAATTTAACTTAAATTGGATATATTTTGTAAAACGTTAAGCTTAAATTCGTATTATTTTGTAAACGTTAAGCCTATATTGGTGTCATTTTGTACGTGAGACCTAAATTGATACTATATTGTAAACGTTAAGCCTAAATTGATATTATGTCGTAAACGTTAAGCCTATATTGGTGCTATTTTGAATGTTGAGCCTAAATTGGTACTTCCCTAAAAACTTTAGACCTATTTTGATACCTTATCCCAATATTAAATTATCTTAAAAAAATGTTTTGTAATAATAAAATTAAAAATTACTTAAAAATAAATACAAAAATAAATATTTCTATTGTTAATTTATATATTGTTTTTGTTTTAATTATATACATTGGTTTTCCTTTATAAGTTACTGAATAAATTTGACCAGTTATCATTATTTTAACATTTGTTTGGAAGTTTAAAAGTTAATATGGATTAGAGCGAAAGAATGTAATGGAAAGGAAAGGAAAGGAAAGCGATGAAAATGAAAATTAAAAATTAACTTTATTTGAGAGTTTATAGAATGTAAATTAGAGTTAAAAGTTTAACTTCTTTGGGAGTTCAAATATATAAAAGAATAAAAGTTAATTTTACTCTGTAAAGATAAAGAAAATTAAAATAAACTTTACGTTACTTTTATTAACCCCCAATTTGGAGGTTGGAGTTTGAATGAAGTAAACATTTAACTTCCATTAACTTTCATTTATTTTCGAAAAACAATTCTAAAACAAGATTAATGTGATAACTTTCCATTACTCTCATTTACCTCCATTAACTCTCTCTTCCAAACAAGGGCTTAGGTTTTTTTAGTATTGAGATTAAGGATCCGTTTGGTTCAGCTGTTAGCTAATAGTTGTTGCTGTTAGCTGTTTGCGGTTGCAGTAAGTTGTTTGATGTTGCTGTTAGCTATTTAATTATTAGTGTTTGGTAAAATTATATTGAACTGTTGCTGTTAGTATTTAAAATGTCTAATATATACTTGTTTTAAATTAATCAACAAATAAATTATAAAATAAGAAAGATAATTTTGTCAATAATTAATAACTATAAACAACTATTCATGAAAAACTCTAAAAATGAGATTTTCGTGAAAAGCTCCAAAACACTGCAGTATCCTAAGAAAATGCTAAACGCATCAGTTATATAAACCTAACCAAACGCTATATTTCTTGCGGTTTGGAGTGAAACGCTAAATGTTACTCCGAAAAGCTGAAACAACCATCCTCTAAAACCATCTTAAATGTTAGATTTATGATCATAAATCTAATGGTAACTAACAATGTAAAAACTATGTGTGTATTGTTGGGCACATTTTTTTCCCAATTGAAGTATGTGTGTATTGTTGGGCATATTTTTTTTCCGAGTTGAAGCTCGACCTATTGAATATGGATGTACAATTAGATGTGATTAATCAAACAAATGAAATGAATACAAAAAAAAAATGTATGAACAGTAAAACTAGAATCATAAAATAGAGTTAGACAAATC
The DNA here is from genome assembly GCF_963576675.1 of Euphorbia lathyris. Classification (NCBI taxonomy): domain Eukaryota; kingdom Viridiplantae; phylum Streptophyta; class Magnoliopsida; order Malpighiales; family Euphorbiaceae; genus Euphorbia; species Euphorbia lathyris. The sequence continues at coordinate 81,361,282 of NC_088915.1, forward strand.
TAATACCTATATTAAGAGTCTTTTTAAGATAAATTTCGTTACTATAGATGATCGTCTCCAGGATACAACCTAAAATAACGTATTTATAATTTTCTTTCCAAATATATTGCTATGTTTAACGTATTTTACAACAAATAAATAAAATATATGACATTCTCAAAATATTTATAGAGATATTCTAATAAAACAACATTATAACTAATACATTTCAGTGACTTCTTAATCTGTTTAAGAAAAACCTAAAACAACGTCCTTTCAAAAATGAAACAAATAATCGAAGAAAATGTCGATATAGAATCCATCGATTCAGATGAATATTTATTCATATCTTTATCGAGGATACACTTCAGTGATCGATGCTTCATCCACGGATCCCGACACTGCTGATTTAGTAGTGGAATATGTATCTGACTCCAAACCTTTCATCCGCATACTCTGGTCTGATCCGCTATGAAAATGGAAAGCTGGCTTCTGAGGCATTGGAAGAGTTACAGAATAACTATTGAGCATAAGAACAACAGTAGCCATTGTAGGTCTATCAACCGGATCTTCTTGAACACATAATAACCCAATTTGGATACATCTTAACACTTCATTTCTTCAATATGAATCTTCCAAAACTGGATCCAATACTTTCATAGGTGTCCCCTCCCTCCAATGTTTCCACACCTGCAGAGGTTTTTTGGGGGTTTACAAAACAGTGGCATTTAGCGTTTTTTTTTAATAGAAACAGTTGATTTTTGAACATTTCACGAAAAGCTTCTTTTTTAAGCTTTTCATAAATAACTGTATGAAGTTGATTGATATTGACAAAATTATCCTTCTTATTCCTAGAAAATATATTTCTTCTTTTAACATTATTTCTATTTCTATAATATTATTGTCGAAAGGATAAGGTTTTGCTGCATTCAATAAAATATGATATTATTTATTTGTTTGTTTATTTAGATTATTTTTATTAATTTGTATAATATATTTTTATTTTATAACTTATTTGTTAATTAATTTAAATTTTACATACTACCAGCAACAGTTCAACATAATTACCAAACACTACTAAGTAAGGGTACAACCTTTACCAGTTGTCACACTTTGGTGTACAACCTTTAATTTTGCACGCTAAAGTGTAAAACCTTCTGGTGACCTCCCACTAAAGTGTACAACCGGTATTTGTGACCGGTCAACACAAGTCAACGTTGCCATGTCATCATTTTAACCACTTTAAAAGTAAAAAATTCATATCCCTAATATAGAATTACTAAAATACCCTCGTCACTTCCAAATTGAAAAAAATAGAACCTACTCCCTATCTCCCTTCCATTTCTCTCTCTAACTCTTCTCTCTCTAAAAGCTTTCAATCTCTCTCTCTAACTGTTCTTTCTCTTTAAAGCTTTCAATCTCTAAAAGCTTTCAATCTCTCTCTCTAACTGTTCTCTCTCTTTAAAGCTTTCAATCTCTCTCTCCCTTTTCATTTTTCTCTCTAACTGTTCTCTAAAAGCTTTCAATCTCTCTCCCTTTCCATTGTAGACCACGTATATAATTTACCTTACTAAGTAAACAGATAATAATAAACAGTTATCAACAACAGCAAACATCTTTTGCAACCGTAAACAGCTAACAACAACATCTATTAGCTAATAGTTGAAGCAAACAGACCTTAAGTTTAGCAGTCTATAAAAAAAAAATTTGATGAACTGGAGAAGTTTAACTGCATCATTGACTCTCTTTTTCCCGTTTAACCTTAAACTATGGTTAAATACCTATTTTCCCTCATCATTTCATTAAGGTGTTAATAAACTTTTTATTGATTTGGATTTTAATGTTACAATGATGTAAAATTTAAGGATTTTTTATGTATAGAACTGAAGTTTAGAGGTCATAATGTTAGAAGCAGTATAATTCAGGGGCCATGAATATAATATTTATCCTTTAATTTTACTATTTTTCAACGAATCTTGTCAATAATTCTCATCTATATATGATGTAGATGCAACAAAAATGAATGGTAACTATAAAATCGATGTGATTATATATGATGTAATGTAGCAAAAATTAATCTTGTCAAATAGGTCGTATTATGCGGGTTATTTCTGTAAATCATGTTGTCATATCAGAAATTGATAATCCGACTCAAAATTAAGCACCGTAAAAATGGTAGTTTAGATGGGGAGAAATTGCTACTTACATAGCTTACAAGGTCATAAGCACCATCTGTCTGATAGAAAGAACTGTTCTTCTTTCCACATATAATTTCAAGAACTAAGACTCCAAAACTGTACATGTCGGACTTCACCGAAAATTGGCCGTGCATTGCATATTCCGGTGACATGTATCCACTACAAAACATAAAAAGAAAAACAGATTATTAGGTTAACGTCTAATCAAACTAAACGAAAATCGGGAAACACTATTTGTAAATGAACATAAGAAAGGAGCAAAGTTTTAAATTTTAGACTATAGAAAGATGAAATGTTTCATTTAAGTTTCCAAGAATTTCATTTCTTGAAACATTTCAAAAACGTCAAACGCTTTAAAATCAAAAAATTTCGTACAAACTTTAAAATCAAAAAATTTCGTACAAACTTTAAAATCAAAAAACAACATATATTAACATAAATTTGTCAAACTAGGCGGACAAAGCAACAGAATAAGGAAGTTGACAAACTTACTATGTTCCGACAATTCTACTTGTGTTTCCTTGAGTTTGATCCACTACAAAAATCTTAGCCATACCAAAATCCGAAATCTTTGCATTCATTTCGCTGTCTAACAGAATATTGCTAGCTTTAAGGTCACGGTGTATAATTCTTAGTCTAGAATCCTCATGAAGATAAAGAATTCCTCTAGCAATTCCTCCTACAATTTTGTAACGTCTAGACCAGTCCAATTGTCCTCGTTTTTCCTCATCTGCAAATTCATCAATCGAGCACTCGAGTTAGGCTTGATTAGGAGTATCAAAATGGGTTATCATGTCATAATAATAGTATGCGATCTATGTATTCTAAACGGTTATTTATGCATTGTAGCCTGCTAAAGGACAAGGAAGAATCCGAACCAAAAAGGAAGAAGTCGAGGCTTTTGTTTGGCACGTATTCGTAAACGAGTATCTTCTCTTCTCCTTCCAAGCAAAATCCGAGCAGCCTTACGAGATTCCTATGTTGTAGCTTGGCTAACAACAAAACTTCATTCTTGAATTCTTCCGAACCTTGCGAAGAGCCTCTTGATAGCTTCTTAACTGCAACTTCTTGCCCATTAGGAAGTAGTCCCTGAGAATTTAAGTTCCACGTATAAAACCGTGCAATATTTAACATTAACATTGTATAAATGCAGCAATTTTATAATCATCAATGCCCGATCCAACAAAAGCTAATTTCCGATAACATATGCACAAGGTACAAAGTTAGCCCTATGCTTTAAGGGAGAATAAATTTCAACTTTACCTATAAAAATATAAAACGTTAGCATTAATGCTTTGTAGATATAACAATTTTAAAATCCATGAATAGTAGATCGAACAAAATCCCATTTTACATTAATTTAGTTCAATGTATGTTTCACCCAGTGTTGCAAAGATCGGTCAAGTCGGCGACTAGTCGGCGATATATAGGTGATATTTACAATATTGATCAGATCATGTATAAATGGTCAGCATAAGTCGGGAGTCCGATTTTCTTCCGCCTAGGCGGTTCAAATAGGTCAAGTCGGGTAAAATTGGTCATGTCAGTTAGGGGGACAAGTCAGTTTAATCGGATAAAATCGGTAATATTTATATTTTTCTATTATATACTAATATTTATTATTATTTTTTGATAGTATAATTTATATTTTAAATGTGTTTATATAATATTTATTTAATATAAATCTAAAATATAGAAAAATACAAATCCGATTAATTTTCAGGGGTCTTGTCCGTCCGACTAGCGCCTAGTGACTTTTATAAGACTGGTTCCACCTAAGCTCTGATGGCGTCCTCGTGGAACGTGCTAATATTGCACAATTTTATAAATGATATCTAAATTTATTCCCCAAAACAACTGGATTCTAAAATTTCTCAATCTATAAAACATTAGTACTAAAATTGAACGGTTTTATACGTAGAATATATAATTGTTCTCCTCCAATAACCATAAAACTATATATATTTGTGCTTTACCCTTATAAAAATATGCATAGATTGTTTAATTACCTTGTAAACCTCTCCAAATCCGCCTTCTCCGAGCTTGTTATCCTCCGAGAAATTATTTGTTGCCACTTGTATCGTGTTCAGGTTAACTTGTAAGGACTCGGCAGTTGTTATTTCATTTACACCTATAATCAAACATACCCGAGATCATAAAATGCAGTACTATAGATAGCTACACCGCACAAAGACAAGGATACTAGTCCCCGTAACATCTGTAATTTCATCAATACTAAAGTATTAAGTTGTGAATTTAAATTTTTTCACCGGAAGAATCGCCTGGTACAGTGTTGTACTTCTTTTTCGCCCTCCTCCGAATAAAAATGCAGCCCATGCAGAAAAGTAAAATAGAGACGGAGATTGGAGCCACAATTGCTATAATTGTTGTTGTTGAGATGCCGCCCCCACTTTCACTTCCTATATAAAATTAAGGAATAACGTATCAAAATAGTCTCAACGTACAAAAACAAAATCATTTTAATCTCAGCATTCGTGAAATGGTACAATTTACCCTTGAGTGACGAAACTCGGGGTAAAGTGATACAATTTGACAAATACTGAGACATCAAGTTCCGTTGCCTAACACTAAATTGGTACTATTTCACAAACATTAAGTTAAAATTATGTTATTTTGTACATTGAGATTAAAATGACAATTCCCCCAAAAATTTTGAGGCTACTTTGATAGCTTATCCCTAAAATTAGGATAAAGTAAAAAATAACGACTTTGTGATTTGATTTTCTTTTCAAACACAGTCTCACAGTTTTAGAACTTGAGAATAGAGGTATGTGGTTTGTACGTGCAGTTTGCAACTTAGATATTCTCTCAAAAATTATTATCATGGCTAATCTAAAAAACTGAACAATTTGGAGAACAATTTGGACCAATTAAGAAGTCACTATACAGTAAAACCTCTGTAAATTAATAATATTGGGATCGTGAAATTTTATTAACTTATACAAATATTAATTTATCGAATATTAATTTACTGAACTAGTCCAAATCGGGACCAGAAGAAATTATTATTTTAAAAAGGTTATTAATTTATCGAGTATTAATTTATGAAGGTTTTACTGTATATATAAGATCTGATTTTTTAAATTAAACCATAGTATTTTGTTTTTATAAAAAAAAAAAAAAATTGACTCACAAATTTATTTATTTTACTATATTTAACCTTGAATTTGATGAAGGATTTGTAGGTAGGGCTTTAAATGAACAGAGCCGCTCATGAGCGGCTCGGTGATCGGCTGAGTATCCGTTTCCCTCCTTTTCCTGCTAGGATTGGAAATCCTGTATTTTACATATCCATACGATTGAGTCCTTGGGTTTCCGAAATAGTGTAAAAAGAAGTGCTTCAAATCATTGCTATTTGACTCGGACCTGTTCTAAAAAAGTCGAGGCATTTCGAATTGTTTGTTGACACGGACAAAGTCAAGGAAAACCTCTGAAATTATTCCAATATTGGACCTTGGACATATAATAGTTCCGAATCGAATCTCTTTAGAAAGAAGATCTTTTGTCTCACGGTAGCCTGCTCCGGCTCGATAAAAGCTCGGCTCGACTCGGCTCGATTTGTAAACGAGCCGCTCGTGAACACGATTTACTGGCTCGGTTCATAAATGAGTCAAGCTTGAGCAGGCCAAAGCTCGTGAGAAGGCTCGATTAGAACATTTATGAACAAATTTTAGTTTTGTAGAAAACTATATAGTTTTGTGTTAGTTCACAAATATCTAAACTTAATATTATTTCATTTGCTATTAGATGAGTTCGTTCACAAACATAATAAATGAGTACCAGACGAATTATTTGTAAGCATCTTGTTTATTTATTCACGAAATTTGCTTGTGAGCTTGTTTATGTACACAATTAAAGAGTTATTTGCGAGCAAACTTCACAAATATAATTAACAATTTACTCACAAACAATTCATGGTTAGATAATTTTCTTAATGAACCAAGTCCAAAAAATGATTTTGAGCTCGAAACAAGCTCGAAGCTCGACTCAAGCTCGTTGAGCAAGCCAAAGCTCGGCTCAGGCTCGGCTCGTTAATTTTATAGCAAGCTCGGCTCGGGCTCGAGCTCGTTAATTTTATAGCGAGCAGAGCTTGAACAGGCCAAAGCTCGGCTCGGTTCGATTACAGCCCTATTTGTAGGGGTGTGCATCGGTAGAAAATCGAGCCGAACCGAAAAAACCGAATACCGAAATGATCAAAATAATTCACACTAACACCAAACCGAATAATAGGTAAAACTGAATTAAAACCGAACTGAAATATGAGGTTCGGTTTGGTTTAAACCGAACAAACCGAATTAAGTTGCAAATAAAAAATAACAAATAAAAATCACTATATTTTCTCATGAAAATTTACCTCAACAACAACAAAAATTGAAATACTTCTAAAATATATCTATATTGGCTTATTATCTCAACAATAATAAAAAAAAAAATAAACTTGTAAAATCAAATATATGTGTATATATATAAAAGAATGTAAAATATGTGTAATTCGGTGCGGTTCTTTTTTTTTATATTTTTTGTCAAATCGAACCGAACCGAATACAAAATACACTTAAGATTAAAACCGATGCCGAACTGAATTATTTAAAAAAACCGAATTCAATCGGTTCGGTATGCGGTTTAAACCGAACCGATGCACACCCCTATAGACCTGTCCACGGGTCCATGTACCCGCTCGGCCCGCCCAAGCCCGTGTCCCTTGGGCCGGGCTTGGGACTTATGAAAATATCACGGGCCGGCCCAGCCCGGCCGGTCTTATTAATATTAATTAGGAAATTTATATATTTATAATTAAATATTTATTTTTAAGTATAAATTTGATTTTTTATAATTAAAAAATATGTATATTTTTTAGGTGGGTTTATATTGATGGGGTTTGTGATTTGATTTTTAAATCAAACTCAGCCCGGTCTGGGTCGCTTAAATTAATAGTGGACTGAACTGGGCTTGGAATAACCATTTTTACACAAAACCCGTCACACCCGACCCGAACCCGGCGCAGCCCGGCCATGGACATGTTTACTGACTTGCAACCCACTAACTACGCAAGGATTAGGATAATTAATATTTAATATTTAAAGGTTAATTAATTAAATTATCCCACCCAGCCACGTGGAATTAAACTAAACCACTTATCCAACCAAACTTAAACAGTAGAGTAAAAACAAAACCCATACCTGTGGCGACAGAACCCGTAGGCGGCGGAGAAAGAATCTCCGGCGAGCGAGGCGGTGGCGAAGGAGGCACCTCAACATTCGAAACATTATAAAATGGGTAAACCTCATAACGAATATTACAACTAGGTGCCAATACTCGTCCTCCTCGTTTCCCGTCACAACACGCCGGCAATTGCGAGATTGCTATATCGAGACACCGTCTACAATCGGAGCTGGACAGATCCGGTGTGCACTGAACAAGACTATAAAGCGTCTCTAACGCCGTAAAATTAGCTTGTTTAACCGCAAACTTCTTCCCTCCCGACGAACCAGTGGCAGCCCTAGCCGCCGCATCTCTCATACTCGTCGCCAGTATACGATTGAAAACATTCTGATTACTGATATTCTGCGTATTCAGCAAATACACCGCCGGCGAGTCACTCATTCTCGAGACAATCGATTGTTTCGAGTACCGTAAAAGGCATTCATCGTACCATACCACCGCATCTTCCTCGACGGGACAGCGTTGGCTGATGTCCGGCACGGCCGATGTTACACAATTTTGGCAAATTTCAGTGGTAACATCGCCACGGCAGAGAAAAAGGCCAAAGACATCGTTAGGGTCTCGTCCGGCGGAGGTGTTGTAGAATCCGGTACTCCGATTTGCGTTTAAAGAAAGAGAAGAGAGGGTTAAGTTGAGATTGGTCTGGTAAGTGCTGTTTCTGGCAAAAACGGTGGCGTTTTGGCAGATGTGGTAGAGATAAGTGGGCTGAGCTTGTGTGGCAGTAATGGAAAAGCCTAAAATGAATGGTAGAATTCTGAATAAATTAATTGAAAGTTTCATTTTTTTTTTTTTTTTGGAAATGGAACTAAAGTTTCATCAATGGAAATTGGAAATTGGAAGATGGATTGAAAAGTTTGTTTTTGGGCCCAGCAATAAATACAGAAGACTTGACTTTGAACTGAACAATTACGTACCTATCTTTCCCAATTAATTTTCAAAGCGAAATTTCTTAAATATACTTTTATTTGAAGGATAAGTTTTATTTGATATAATTCTATTAGTCTAGTGATCACATTATTAAGAGTTGTTCACTGATAATTATGAGTATTTATTTGATATAGGTGGGATGAAGGCAGGATTGGTCCTAATATTTTATGGGTTCCACGCAAAATTAGAGATAACGGGTTTAAGTTTAAAATAGAAATTTGAGTCAATTTTAAACCTAAAATATCGTATTATTTGATTCATTTTAAAATTTGAATGGGTATTATAACTACTTTTATAACAAAAAAAAATATATATTATATATTTAATAAAATTTAAAAAATTGGGTCCCTTTTAGCCTTGGGCCTGGACGGCCGCACCTCCGGCCTATGCTCAAGACCGGCCTTGGGTGGAGGTGAAGTGGAGGTATTTTTATTATATTCGAAAAATATGAAAATATATTTAGATGTTTATTTGATATATAGACATATGACAACATGAATAAATACAATGTCATGTATGTATTAACCTTTTTTCTTTTACATATTATGTATTTTTTAGCTGTATTTGTAATTATGTATGTTTTCAGTTGTATTTGTAATCACACAGGGCCGGCTCTAGGGGAGGCCGTCTAGGGCCTCCGACTTACGGGGGCCTCCGATCGGAATTTTTTTCAAATTTGATAATTATTAAAATTGCAATGGTTAAAAATATGTAGACTTGGATATATAACAAAATATATTGCTAAATTGAATGGTAAAAACATAGTGAAGCTATTTGTGAGGGTGTGATTTTGATTTCTAGAACTGTTTGTTTTAGTTCTTATTTTTCATTTTCTTTTATTCCTGATTTTCGTAATTTGTTCTTTTTTCTTTATTTTTCATATGTTTTATATAATTTTAATAAATATTTTTTTATAATTTAGTTTTTTCCTTAAACTAAAATCTTAATATATATTCAATCTAAAATGACTAATATATATTAATTTACTTGTTACAATATATTTTAGGACAGAATTAATTTTTACTAATTTACTCATGCTATTGAGTTAATTACATAACAACTTGTATCGATCAAATTTTTTATGGTGAGTATTTTTACAAAATCAAAATGAAAATTATAATTTAGTAGCACAACAATTTATAAGAATGTCTGAATATTTATAGACCACCGCAAAACGTTATGGACCACCGCAAATCATTTCTTATCCTTAAAAATAATATTTTTTTGGGGCTTATATGGAATGAGCTCGGTATTCGAGTTTTATGACGTGATTTAATAAAAAAATATATTTTTTTTTGTAATAAAACATATTGAGTTAATTACATAACAATCTGTACCGATCAAATTTTTTATGCTGAATATTTTTACAAATTCAAAATGAAAATTATAATCTAGTAGGACAATAAATCATAAAAATGCTCAAATGTTCATGGACCAACCCTGAACATAGGTCATGAGTGCGATCGCCTAGGACCTGAGCCAAAATGGTCTCAAATTGTTTTTAACTGTATATATAGAAATTTTTTTAAATGACCAAAATAATATGATATTTTAGATGTAAAATAGGTTCAAATTTCTATTTTAAACTTTTAAGAACAATTTTTTTTATTAAGAACTTCTTTATCTTTTTTTCATCTAGGCCCATAAAAAAAATCAGGACCGGCCCTGTTTCTAAAATACTGGAACCCGCCCTGTAATCAGGTTAATAATACATTAAACATTTGTACATAATTAATCTTCTTGGATATAACAGTTAACCAATTTATTTGGAGCTTTCTAGGAGGCAAGTGTTCTTAATAAGAATAAGGTGCCCAAACATGAGCAATCCTTTAAGGAGAAGAAAGGTCATGTGTAAAATATTTTCATGGAGGATATTACTACGGAGAGAGCACAATCGTCAATTACTTTATGGTGCAATTGACTTCGAACGTAGGCGATGCCAGGTTCAACTGATACCGAGTTGTGATGTGTTATTAATAATGATAAAATTGTGCACATGTGAAGTGAAGACGATAATATTCATGACCAATAAGACAGTTTGATAAATTATTTCTCAATTTCATCTAATTTGTCAATATTAGGGGTAAAATTGATATTGGTTGCCAACATTATGGGTATAATTGTACAATTTTAGATGTTAAGGGTAAAATTGCTCATAGTTATAAATGTTAGGGGTATTTTTGCACATTATACTATCATAAAATAAAAAATGTGTTACACAAATTAATAAAAAAAATCTATATAAAATAATAAAAAAAATTATTGAACGCAACAAAACTTTGTTCTTCCGATAATTATGTTGTAGAAATATAAATAGCGTTAAAGAGTAAACATATTTTGTGGAAATAAGAAGGATAATTTTGTCAATAACAAATAACTTTAAACAGTTGTTTATGAAAAGTTCCAAATAGAAGCTCCAAAACGCTGCAGTTTCCAAAAAAAATGCTAAATGCTGCAGTTATATAAACTTAACCAAACGTTATATTTTATGTGGTTTGGAGTGAGACGTTAAACGTTCCTCCAAAAATCTGAAACAAACACCCTCGTAATATGGTACGAAGGGAGTATTTTTATAAGGGAAAAGCTATCCGGATAGAAGGGATAGAAAAAAAAATCCTACCAAAATGCCCTTTTGAAATATTTTTATTTTGTTTATTTTTATATTCTATTAATGATTCAATACTACTAGTACATTAAATACTATTTTAGTTTGTGAGTTCTCATGACTACAAATATATAAACGAAAATCTAATTTTATTTTATGAAGGGTAATTATATTATTTTAACTCATTCTATCCATTCTATCTCCATTTTTTCTATCCATTTAAAAAAAAAAAAAAAAGCAACAAAACCATTATTTTGATGAAAATCTAGAAGTTTGAAAATTGCAAAAAGAAATCTAAAAGCTTTACAAAAAAGAAATCTAAGAAGTAATATTTCTTTAGAATTTAGCGCGAGAGGTTGACTCAGTAGGTGAAGGGCTGATTTGATGGAAATCCAATAATTGAAGGGTTTAATGGCTGATTAGTATAAAATAAGGGGCTAATTGATTATAGTGTTTTGAAGGGTTTAATGGTTGATTAGTACTCCCTCAGTTTCATATTACATGTCTTTTTAAAAAATTGTAGATAAATTAAGGATATTAGAGAAAAAAACATTATTGTCTCTTATTTATTGATTCCAATATTTATTGATTCTATAATAAATGCATTATTTTAATTAATTTCCGTAATTCCACGTTTTATAGCAGGAAAAAAAGATGACTTAACATGCACTGATCCTATAAAATGAAATATAATATGAAACAAAAAAATCTCTAAAAATACATGTAATATAAAATGGAGGTAGTATAAAATAAGAGACTAATTGATTTTCATACTATAGTTCAACGACTAAATGAGCTTTATGCCCCTCAAAAAAAATAAAATACAGGTTAAAAAATAAGGTACAAGGTGCAAAAATATTCATAACGTTTATAGTCAGAAGCAATTTACCCTTAATGTTTAAAATGGGATAATTTTACCTCTAAGGTTGCTAGCCAATAGCGATTTTACCATTAAGATTGACAAATTAGGTTAAAATTTGAGAAATAATTTACCAAACTGTCCTTTCGGTTATAAATCTTGTAAAAAAAGATTTCATATCTTTTTATGATTTAATAATAGAATTCAAGATTATTTTAAAAAAAAAAAATTGGTGAAATATTTGAATTTTTTTCCAACTCGTACAAAATACAATACATATTTTTTAAATTTTCCACTATCATATGTTTGTAATCTATTACTAATGAGTGATAAATGAAGTACATGCGGATCGAATATGACAAGATTCATAATCGAGAAGACAATTTGATAAATGATTTCTTCAATTGACTAAACTTGTCAATGTTAGGGGTAAAATTAATTGTGACTGTCTATGTTAAGGAAGCCTTATCTCTTAATAATATTATGATTAGGCCAATAATAATTAAAAAACGTGACCACTTAAATTTAATAATATTATGATAGTGTGGCTCAACAAAAAATGTAAAAAACATTATTGTATTGAGATAACAACAGAATATGTAATAATAATTAAAAAAAATAAAACATGGCCATTACAAAGAAAGGAAAGGGCAACAAATGGATTGTGATGGAAGTGAAAAATAATGTTGTTTTATTCTTGAAAGGGTAAATTTCAAATAAAACATTTGTGGTTTTACTAATTTTCAGATAAAGAATTGTTGTTTTTTTTTTTTCGTCAAAACGAGGATTGATGTTTCTCACTTTTAAGAAAACAATGACTTTTTAGATTAATGCTATTAAAACCATCTTTAACGACCTGAAAATGAAAAATTTCAAGAATTTGGAGGCGTTTGGTTGCTCCTTTTCAGGCTCCTTTTGCCTTTTCACTTCAAAAAGGAGAGTTTTAGACGTTTGGTTAGTGACCTCCTGTTTGCCTTTTACAATTGAAAAGCAGCATTAGGTGTTTGGTTAGTGGTCTCCTGCTTGCCTTTTACACCCGAAAAGCAGCCTTTTACAAAAGCAGAGAATCTCTGCTTTTTGGAAAATCAGCTTTTTCCAACAGCAAACAGCAAACCGTAACAGCAAACAGCAAACCGTAACAGTAAACAACAAACAGCAACAGTAAACAGTAGGTAAAACAAACGGGCCCTTAAAGTTGTTTAATGTCATATTTGCTATGAAACTACATTTTCGATTTTCGAAAATCATCTTTTTGAAACTTTCTCTTTCTAAACATTAACTTTCTCTCTCTTTACCAAACATCATCTAAATAATCTCAAAATAAAAAAAAGTTGAAGAATTAAAGTTGCTTAGAATATTAGTAGTTCTTAAAATATATCATTTTTGAAGTCGTCAATGGTGATTATTTAATAATAATAAAATCTATTGATAAAAAAAATAAAAAAAAAATCTACAATATTTTGAGAGCAATTTTTAAATAAGGTTTTTCATAGAAAATTTGTTATTACCATTTCGGTATCTCTTTCTATATTCTTCTTATAAAAAGTAGTTATTATTTAATTAAAATAATATATTTTATAAATTAAAAAGGCTCATACATTTAAAAAAAAAAAAAAACCTTTTTTTTAAGTGACATAAAAGAGTACATTTAAATGGGACAACGGATTTCCTCCCCTTCTAATATGAGTATAGGTGAGCAGAACCAAACCAAAAACTTAAAGACCGAAAAAATCGGACTGATAAAATCGGACCGAATTATATTTCGGTTTAGTTTGATCCTAATTTTTAAACTAGTTTGGTTTTTGGTTCGATTCGGTTTGGTCCGATCCAAAACCAAACAAAACCAAACCGAAATACAATATGTATTATTTTTAATTTTAAGGTTTTAAATTAATTAACTAATTATATATAGAAAAGAAAAAACAATTAAACATGTTTTTTCTCTCTCAACTAATTATATATACAAAAGAAAAATTAATTGTCTGATTATTGTCTTTACATAATTGTTTAGTTAGTGAAGGCACAAGTAGTTGTAGGTCTCTAGTGTTTTGTTTGGTCCAAATATGAACCAAACCGGATTGGACCAAAATAATTCGGTTCGATCTAGACCAGACTGAATTATAATTTGGTTTGGTTTGATCCTAAAAAATAGAGGTAATTTGGTTTGGTCCAATACGGTTTGGTTTGGTTTTTGGACCGAACCGGACCATGCTCACCCCTAAAAATAAGTATGCAAAGACAATGTTACATTTTTCTACTTTGTGTACCCTTCTATTTATAGAATGATAGGATGTATGTTCTAGATAAGAAGGATTCCACGTGTTAGCTGATTAATAGAAGAGATTTGTTGTCAACTTGAAACAATTGCACCAACTATAACCTTGTCTGCAATTCAAGGTGCAATACGAGTGTTTGATTGTGTGTGCACCATAGATCTTCCTTGGTTGTTCCACATGGAAGTGATGGTTATTTTCTTGAGAGAGGTTATCTTTATTGAACCATGTGTAACGTGATTATTATATTGTGATATCAATATATAATTTATCAAATGAAAAATATATAAAGTTTAATCTTGAGGTTGAGATCATACCTATTGATTCGAAATATGAGCACGGCCCACTAGGCCCAAGCCAATCAAGCCCAAGGTCCTCTAAAGCCCATCACATTCACTATAAATACCCCTACAAGGGGAAGGTATAGGTCCCTCCTCTCACTATTTTATCTCTCTATATATACTCCTACTAACTTTAGCATCGGAGTGTACACCGGGGGCCTCCCCCGACGCAGGTCCGGCGACCGGAGCGGTAACAACGTCGCTTCATATACCCGGCTGGCTATGAAGATCCAAGGTCCTCATCATTTGGTGCGGTGAAGGTGGAGAGCAAGTGACCTTTGGGTTTCTTCTGTCTAATCGGATAAAGGCTACAGAATTTCTGGAATGCGTTAGAGGTTTGAATCCATTGCATTCAAATTTCCCTACATCTTCCAAATTCGGCAGCACAACTTAGGACCTGTTACTTGGTTTTTGTTTTTGCATATTCAATCAATGAGTCTTCAACTTAAGGAAGACAAATGGAGCACTTGGTGGGCCACTCAATAACATCAGATGCGGCTCAATTATTTTATTTTGAAACTGATCAACTCATGGTGGTCTCTCCACCTCGCTTTTTATCGCATTCGAAATCGAAGACAGAATATAGCTCCTCGCTGTCTGTCACAGTTAAAATCGAAGGCAAAACGTAGAATCATACTCAAGAAGCTCTTATGTTCGTCATATCCAAAATTCAGCCTCACCCTCAAATTTCTCAAAATTCTCAAAATTGGAGGCTCCCGTTTCCATGTCGGAAGCTGTTCTCTTAATGTCGACAATTCACTGTTCATCATCGGACATCCTCCGTTCGGTTCGGAAAGCTCAACATCGGACACCCTCTGAAGTTGGAAGCTCAGTTCAAATTAGAAGCTTTGAAGGTTGAAGTCGAAAAGCTCTCCTTCTTCCCGAAGTTAGACGCTCCCCGCTCAACTTGGATCCGCACTCCTGAATATGTCGTTTGAAAATCAAGGCTCCCCGTCCGTGGTTCAAACCCCTCCGATGGGGTCATCTCGAAGTTGGAAGATATGGAGAGAGGTAGCGTGGTCAATATTATAATTTACACCCTCCGGATCTATGAACGCCGATCAGCGTCTTCCCGACCTATCCAGGTGAATCCGTCGAGCCGATGTGGATCCTCCATGCCCGTCGAGGCTAATCTGCCTCATCCGGCTGTGTCGAGGCGAAATTTCGCCCTTGCAATTGGCACCTACCATCTCGAATCAACACAAGCAGATCTAGACCCTTCATGCCTATCGAGATCGATCGGCATCATTTGGACATGTCGAACGCAGAGCTCGTCCTCAAAGTTAGCATATCATCCTTTTTGCACAAGGAATACCGAGCAAAGGGAGGAAGAAGACTTAGTTTGATGGTCGATAATACGATAAGACAATAAAAGCTTATAGAGCAGACAACTAAAAAACTGAAGGCGATCATACATGTCCACCTATCCAACTTTTATGAATGGCATACAGCCACAAGTCAAATGGCTTCTACATGCAAGCCTACACGTATTCAGGAGCATCTAGAAAGAAATGCAAAATTCTATACAAGCATCACCTAATAATTAACCTCTCTAATCATGCCACATCATGGTATGCATACACTTACATGATCACCATCATATACAATGAGAAATTTCAAAGCATCAGAAGATTATTACACCATTGTTAGTTATTACATCACAATCCAATTATTCATAAAATGGGTCGTCCTCAAAGCTGGCTCGTCCTCGCAATTGCTGAAGCAAAGGTTGAACCTTCAGACCAATATCTTTGACCTATCGCAGTCGAAAGCTCTTTTACAACAAAAAAGGGCTCACCGCCCGACGTCGGAAGCTCTCCTACAAGTCAAAAGGCTCATCGCCAGACGTCAAAAGCTCCTCGACTAAAGCCTCTCGAGGACAGAAGCTATCATCCCTCATGGTCGGCAATCACCTTCACGACCAAAATCCACCGTCGAGGCTTGCCGTTTAAATCGAGCCCCCCAATCGGGCATCGCCTTCGAAGTCGGATGACTCATCAAGATCGGTCTCCCAATAATCAAAAGCTCCTCGTTTCAACTCCCAAAATCAAGAGCCGATTCCCGTTCAACTCGCCCGAAGTCAGAAGCTCTCCTCCACTTCGTATTCTTCCATTTGCTGTGTCGTTTAGCTTCTGGAATCCATGACAAGCTGGTCGAAGTCGTGTGTTGGTTTTGCGAAAGCTAGCCCTCATCATTAAACATGTAGCCAAGTTTCTAGGACAACCTTGAAAAGTCCACTTGCAATTGAATTTCTGGTCAAAGCGATCTCCAGCAATTGAAAATCAAGATGTTTCAGAATTCGGGTACCATCTCCGAATATATCAAAGTCGGAAGCCCCTACACGGAATCCCCTCGCATCGGGAAGCTCAATATCAGACGCTCTCTCCGATCGGTTCAGAAAGCTCAACGTCAGACACCCTCTGATCGGTTCAGGAAACACAACATCGGCACCCGCTGATCGGGAAACTCAACTTCAAGTCCTTCTCAAATTCGGACACCCCTTCGATCATCTCTGAAGCTCCTTAGCAGCACCTAGAAGTCACGACTCATCTCAAGGCGCCGTTTGCAATCAAGCTTCAGCATCGGTAGCTCCCTGTTCGACCCATCTCGAGTCGAATCCCCCGGTCAACTCACACCCTCAAGAAGCTTCGAAGTGGATCTGTATCCTCCTTTAAGTGTCAAAGTTGATCCACATCTTCTAAAAAGGTACACATGCCCTGGACTCTCCTACATTTATGGTAATTATGATAAGATTCATGTAACTGCACACCTCAATGCATCTTTATGCTATAATATTTGGCAAAATGGTTTTTCTACCTATCTAAGTACGTGCCCTCAATTGCACTATACCAATTTAATTCATGTTCCTACCATTCACGCAAACTATCACCATTTTGACCACTATGGCATGACTACTCATGTGTTTCTTCATGCACGGATTTGGAAATATACTCTTTTATTTAATGTGGATCAACATATATGAAGAATAATAGGGTCACCATACATTAATATGAACACAAGAGCAAGCCTGTGAGCATGCGGGTGTTCAAAATACTTAAAAGCAACAAATGTAAGATATAAGACCACCATCTATTTGGTGAAAGTTGTTTTTCCTGGTATATGTGTTGTTCACAAGCCGTCCCGAGCGATGCAATCGTTATTCATAAGTCATCCCAAGCGACGTAAATGTATGACCCATCTACTTTTCGAAAACCGTCACCGGACGTGTGTTTATTTATTCATTTATCGAAGACCGTCGTCCGACGTGTATATAGTCATCTACTTCTTGAAGACCGTCTTCGGACATGTAATTATTTATTGCTCGAATACCGTCCCTCGACGTGTGTATGTATATTTATTTCTTGAAGACTGTCTCCGGACGTGTATATTTATCTATTTGTCGAAGACCGTCTCCGGACGTGTATATTTGTCTATTTGTCGAAGGCCGTCTCCGGACGTGTATATCTTCACTTATTTATCGAAGGCCGTCTCCGGACGTGTATAACTTTATCTATTTGTCGAAGACCGTCTCTGGACGTGTATATTTATCTATTTGTCGAAGGCCGTCTCCGGAAGTTGATAACTTCACTTATTTATCGAAGGCCGTCTCCGGACGTGTATATGTTTATTTATTTCTCGAAGACCGTCATTCGACATGTATATACTCACTTATTTGTCGAAGGCCGTCTCCGGACGCGTATATTCAGACTCACTTATTTATCGAAGGCCGTCTCCAGACGTGTATAACTTTATCTATTTGTCGAAGACCGTCTCCGGACGTGTATATTTATCTATTTGTCGAAGACCGTCTCCGGACGTGTATATTTGTCTATTTGTCGAAGGCCGTCTTCGGACGCGTATATTCAGACTCACTTATTTATCGAAGGCCGTCTCCGGACGTGTATAACTTTATCTATTTATCGAAGACCGTCTCGGGACGTGTATATTTATCTATTTGTCGAAGGCCATCTCCGGACGTGTATAACTTCACTTATTTATCGAAGGCCGTCTCCGGACGTGTATATGTTTATTTATTTCTCGAAGACCGTCATTCGACGTGTATATACTCACTTATTTATCGAAGGTCGTCTCCGGATGCGTATATTCAGACTCACTTATTTATCGAAGGTTGTCTCCGGACGTGTATATGTTTATTTATTTCTCGAACACCGTCATTCGACGTGTTCATACTCACTTATTTATCGAAGGCCATCTCCGGACGTGTATATATATATTAATCTACTCCTCGATGACCATCCCTCGACGTGTTTATATTCTCATTAATAAGCCGTCCCAAGTGACGCCATTATTCATAAGCCGTCCTAAAGTGACGCAATTATTCAT
This sequence comes from Euphorbia lathyris, assembly GCF_963576675.1. NCBI lineage: Eukaryota > Viridiplantae > Streptophyta > Magnoliopsida > Malpighiales > Euphorbiaceae > Euphorbia > Euphorbia lathyris. The sequence continues at coordinate 81,380,052 of NC_088915.1, forward strand.
AAGCCGTCCCAAGCGACGCCATTATTCATAAGCCGTCCTAAGCGACGCAATTATTCATAAGACGTCCTAAGCGATGCACTTATTCATAAGCCGTCCTAAACGACGCAATTATTCATAAGCCGTCCTAAGCGACGTAATTATTCATAAGACGTCCTAAGCGACGCACTTATTCATAAGCCGTCCTAAATGACGCAATTATTCATAAGCCGTCCTAAGCGACGCAATTATTCATAAGCCATCCTAAATGACGCACTTATTCATAAGCCGTCCCAAGAGACGCCATTATTCATAAACCGTCCTAAGCGACGCAATTATTCATAAGACGTCCTAAGCGACGCACTTATTCATAAGCCGTCCTAAATGACGCAATTATTCATAAGCCGTCCTAAGCGACGCAATTATTCATAAGCCGTCCTAAATGACGCACTTATTCATAAGTTGTTCTAAACGACGTAATTATTCATAGGCCGTCTTAAGCGATGCCATTGTTATTAATAAGCCACCTATAGAATATTTTGAACCTCACATAAATACTCGACAGACCCTTGAAAGGGGGGGACTACTTGATTCGGAATATGAGCACGGCCCACTAGGCCCAAGCCAATCAAGCCCAAGGTCCTCTAAAGCCCATCACATTCACTATAAATACCCCTATAAGGGGAAGGTATAGGTCCCTCCTCTCACTACTTTATCTCTCTGCATATATACTCCTACTAACTTTAGCATCAGAGTGTACACCGTGGGCCTCCCCCGATGCAGGTCCGGCGACCGGAGCGGTAACAACTGTTGGTCCCTTGTAGGGTTGCAAGTATAGTTCCAAGGGGGGGTTAGGAACTATTTAAACTTTTTCGCAATTAGGGCAGACTTCTTTTTCTAAGGAAAAAGGTTTTAACAGCGGCGTGGAGTAAACAGCAAGATACTGGCTTAGTCAACTGGTGACTAGGTCAGTTTCTTAGCTTGAGTCAGGAGATAGCACTTAGAGTCTATTCCTGAGCTCAGGCGTTCAACGCGCACAACTCAACTTGACCTCTTTACTTGGTCAGTTTTTGGTTATTTTAAGCAAGCAATATAAATAAGGAGTTAAAGGTAAGAAATACTTCACTCAGCAGATTTATCTAGGTTCGGCTTCTTCTAAGCCTACGTCCTGTCCCCGGAACACGTTCCGAGATTTCGAATCCTCTACTGAGCTCTTTAAAGGTAGAGCCTCAAACCTTTTACAATATCAGCAACTGAGTATGACAAGAGTACCTTCCTCTATACCTCTACTCAATCCTAATCTCTCGCTGAGTACTAAAACCGAGTACTCAGCCTCTCCTTTCTATCTCTAGAAGTGATAAGTGTTTTGTCCTATACAAAGATTTGCTAAGACAGTTTAGACGATTGAAACAATCACTCTAGACTTTTACATAGATATAAGAATTGTAGTGTAAGAAATTTGCTTTGCTTCTTTGCTTGCAGAACTTGTAGAAATTTGGTCAGCGTAATGGCTTGATCAAGTTCTGTGTTGAGTGAAGCTTCTGATGGCACTATTTATAGAGACGTCTGGGCATCGGTCATTTTGAATTTCGAAATAACCGTTGGAGGGAAACGGCTACATATCGTTGTCATCCTGACTTGCTCAGAGCTCTCGGCCAATCAGAATTGTGTATCTTCTGTCATCGGTCAGCTCAGCAAACTGTCTCTCCTTTTATGGTAAAGTCAACTGGACAGCATACTGTGTCGTCTGAACTTTGCCCAAAGGGGAAATACTTTGTCTGGAAGTTTTGCTTTGCCAGCTGCTGTCTTATACGCTTTGTCGAGACTACTCAGCAGCTTCATCTTAAAGTTGTTCCCGAAGGTCTTCTAGATCCTTCCATTTGCTGAGTTGCGTTTTGTTCAAAACGGCAACGTCTTGACATACGCGGGCCGAGTTGTACTGAGTTGTTTGACTTGGGCCTTGGCTTCCGTATTGGGCTTGGGCCTTTTAATCCTTATGTCTTATAACAGTTTTAACTCAACATTGAACAAACACATTAGTAGAATAAATCAAAGCATTTAAACTTAGTGTGTTTAGAATATGTATCTTAAATTATACTTAAACAATTTTGTCAAATCAAAATTATGTGGAAAGGTGTTTCAACAAACTCCCCCATTTTGATGTTGGCAAAACTATTCAGCGAGGAACTCAGTATGAGCTCCCCCATGATAGTTGACCTAGTATAATTTAGCAAACTCCCCCGTAAGGGTTGAGCTACTGACTTAGTTTTACTCAAAACATTTAAAGGTTTAAATGAGTAAGTCTAAGGTCAGTTTTCAGATATAGGTCAGCTATATCAACATATTCTATTTACTCAGTATTAAGCGGAAGTTTTAGTCATATAGTGCGCATTGAGTAATTTGTTGTTCAATGAGTTCTTATCAGAATATTTTATAAACACATAGGTCAATGTCAAACATGTTATCAGCATATCATTTAGTCAATAAATGTTACAAGTATTAAACATAGCTGATTTAATTAAAGATACATGATGACTCAGTACTTAATAACATATATCATAACTCAGGATTTGAATAAGAGATGCAAATATGATATATAGATAGAAGTCAGTGATTACACAGCAACATATATATAGATAAGGCAAAATAGATTACAATTGTCTTAACCTATACTGAGCTAGCCTATCTATTTCTTTTTCTTGTGCTGCGATGACTGACTTCGCTCATGATGAGCTCGAGCTGCATGTTCTTTCTCCCCCGTTTTGTCAACTTCAGGGAGTCTGAAAGCATCAGTTAATACAGCGCGAGGCAGTTCTTGGGATAGCTCCTTAAGCTTCTCAGCGCTTTCATTCACGCCATCAAAAATGGCAACTCCATCAGCTGAGACCTCGTCGGGTACTTTGAGATCAGCAGCACTGAGCATATTTACGCTGAACACTTGAGCTTTGCCTTGCCAGATAAGAGCTTCAGTAAGGCCAGCAAAGATTTGGTGGAAGGTTTTTAAGAGAGCTGTGTCGTAATACTGACGTTGGATGTTGTTATGACGAATGTGATTGAAGGTCTGTTGTGCGAGAGTCATCATCTCGTTCTGCTTCATTGCGTTAGTATCCATCTCTTGCTTATTCAGATTAAGCAACCTTATAGCCTCACCAATTTGCTCTACTGAGCACTGACTGTACGACACCATTTGCTCGTTGGTCTTAAGTTGCTCAGTATGAAGCTGAGCAAAAAGCATTTTAAGTTCAGATGAAGTGGCATAGTCAGTGTTCACAGCTGACAATTTCTGGACTTGTTGATGGAGAGAGTTCAGATGTTGCACGGTTATCAGCTGGATCTCAGCCAACTTGGCAATTGAATCCTGCTTAGCTTGCTGTGCTTGGAAGGATAAGACGATGTTCAGCAGATCCTTGAGTCCCTTAACTTCATTGAGAAGCTGAGTGACTTGGGAGAGCTGGGTGGTCTCAAGAATTGAAGATCCAGCAGCAGGAGAAGTGGAATGTTGAAGGTCTCTAATTAATGCTTGCACTGAGTCAATGATCTTTTTGCCGGACTCAGTGGCATTCAGATGGCTTTGTGAACCTTCAGGGATATCAGTATGACCGGAAGGAAGAGGAGTGAAAGGAGTTACCAGGTCAGTGACTGGAATAGTATTCTCAATCTGCACTTGAGGTTTAGGGATAGTTGATTGATCGGCAGAGAGTTGAGTTGCAGAAGGTGTAATGCGAATACTGTCTGTGCTGACGGCAAAGGTGTGTGGAGTCAGCACCATGCTTGAGGAAATAGCATGAACAGTAGACGGCTCAACCTGACTGGTTGATATTGCAGAAGAATTAGGGTCGGTATGTTCCTGTTAAGAAGAAACAGAGGCTTGCTTTTCTAATACCGCCGATGTAGTGGAAGTGGATTGGCGTTTGAAAAACTTGAGTTTGACGCTAGAAGGGTCCTTAGTTGTCTTTGAGACGACAAAGTCAGGAAGAGTTGGTATTTGCACTGGAGGTTCACTGACTAGCTTCTCACTGGCCTTGACCAACTTTCGCCTTCTACGAGGTGGAGTGTCAGTATGATCAGGTTCTCCTGAGTGAGAAGGGGAAGATTCTTGTTGCTCAGTATGAGGCTGGTCAGCTTGCTCTTCAGCTGGATCAACAGTGTGTTGGTCGAGTACTTGCTCAACTCCAGCAGCCAACTCAGTATCGGCATGCTCAACCTCAATCTCACTGGCTGTTTCCTCAGAGCCCTCAGTGTCATCCTGACCGCTGGCTTCTTCTTCTTCTTCATTACTGTCACCATCAAGTTCTTCCTCAACTTGAGAGATGAAGTGATCATCTAGTTGAACCTCATGTTCATCATGCTCAGCTTCTGTACTTTGACACTGGGTGAAGTGAGAGTCACCCGGTACAATGAAGTCCGTAGGTATGGCGTTCAGTGGAGTCAATGTTGAAGACTTCTGCTTCTTCTGAGGTTGCTCAGCAGCTTCCTCAGTTCCAGGCTCACCTTGCCTGCTTCTTTTCTCAGCTGACTTACCAGCTGACTTCTGCCTCTTTGCCGGAGACTCAATGTTTTTGGTAGGAGTCTCAGCAGTTTTCCTCTTGCGGGAAGCTGGGGCCTTAGTCCTTCGCCCTTTCTTAGGCTCAGCAGTTCCCTCAGTTTGGCCAGCAGCAGCAGCTTTACCTTTCTTCAAGGGCTGTCCAAACTTCAATGCTCTCAGTGAGGCAGCTGTTATCTCAGATCCTCGATTTTTCTCCTCACCTTCAAGATCAACCTTATGGTCAATGAGGATTCTGGTGATGAGTGATCCAAGCCGCATCATGCCAGTGCTTCGAAGGAAACCAGCAACGAGGAAGACCGGCATGTTGATGGGAGTGTACGTCAGCATGTGCCATATAAAGCACTGCTCGAAATTTGTTGCTGATGTAGTGCAGTTGATCTTCCGGTAGATGAAGTAGGTCAGCAAGTAGTGAGCCATCTTCTGGTGCTGACCCATTGATGAAGTTGACACTTCTCCTGAGTGACCCTCAGGTTTGCAAAAGTTGTGTACATAGTCAGTTTTGTCCTGATCTCCCGATCTTCTCAGCCTTGCTCCCTCAGTTTTTAGCTTGAGAAGATTTCCTATGTAGAGAGGGTTGACGAAGATGGTTTTGCCTTTTACCTCAGTGCACAGGTAGTCAGTGTTGTCATTGGCAACTTTGAGGTTGTGGTAAAATTCCCTCACTAGGTCAGGATAGGTTTCATCCCTAACCGAAAAATAGCTCAGTCCAGCCGTTTTGTGAAATCCATTCGCAGAAGGGTTGTTCGTTCTGTACGAAGTGTTCTGAGACCCATCTGGAGGGCTCAACTTTCCATTCTCGTACGTTCTCAAAAACTTTGGAGTAGGTGCGAACTTTCACAGTCTTTCCTTGACCAGAGGTTTGGCCAGTTTTTCCCTTGCTCGGCGTAGGGGGATTTCCAGTAGGTTCATCGGAGCTAGTCTTTTGGTGGCCGGCACCAGAGGTATTGTAAGAAACCTTAGTCATTTTCGAGGATGGGGAAAGTTTAGAAGGATCTTGAGAGAGAAGGAATTTCTTTTGCCTTAGAATTTGATTAAGCGTAAAGAATAAAAAATGGGGAATTACCCATTATTTATAGATGGAATGAGCAGTGTGGATTTATTCAAATCCATGTGTCAGTTTTGCCTTGGGATTGTGTACCGACAAAGATCCTGGCATTTATGACACATACGACGAATACGTCATCCTAGGGCTATACGCGTGCTTTTGCATTCATTCTAACGGATCTAACACTCAGCGTGTAGAATACTAAGCGTTTGATATTCTGAGTGGTCAGTATTGCATTTACGGATGATTTTAAAGTTTAAGTTTAAACTAATTTACTCAGTGTGCAAGTTTACTCAGTATTTGATGTTCAGTCAGTTTCGATGAGTTACTCAGCAAACAATCAATCATTCAGCATAATAATTCACTCAGCATTCAAATTCATTTAGCACAGGAATTTACTGAAGAGGATTAAACATACCAATTGCTTCTCTCAGTATGCTGAACTGCTCACGGGCTAGTGGCTTCGTGAAGATATCCGCAAGCTGTTCGTCCGTTGGGACAAAGGTCAGCTTGATCTCACCCTTGAGTACATGGTCTCTAATGAAGTGATGTCTGATGCTGACATGCTTTATTCTGTTGTGTTGAATTGGGTTCTTTGAGAGATCAATTGCACTTTTGTTGTCACATTTGACTTCAATTGTCTTCGTTTGAACACCATAGTCTTCAAGCTGTTGCTTAATCCATAGGACTTGAGCAACACAATGACCAGCAGCAATGTACTCAGCTTCAGTGGTAGACAAGGCTACTGACGCCTGCTTTTTGCTGAACCAGGATACAAGACAGCTTCCTAATAAATGACATCCTCTAGAGGTGCTTTTACGTTCTAGCTTGTCCCGTCCATAGTCAGCGTCAGTGTATCCGATGAGTGTAAAATCATGAGTATTTGGATACCATAGACCTGCGTTCACTGAGCTTTGCAAATATCTAAGGATTCTTTTTACAGCAATGTAATGAGATTCCTTAGGGTTAGATTGATATCTAGCACAGTAGCATACTGAAAACTGAATGTCCGGTCTACTAGCTGTTAAGTAAAGTAGAGAGCCTATCATACCTCGATATAATTTGCTGTCTACTGACTTACCATTCTCGTCAGCGCAGAGGACAGTGTCAGTGCCCATAGGAGTGGATATTGGCTTGCAATTCTCCAAGTCATATTTCTTTAATATCTCCTTGGCATATTTGGCTTGACTGATGAAGATGCCATTCTTTCCTTGTTTAATTTGAAGACCGAGGAAGAAGTTGAGTTCTCCCATCATGGACATTTCAAACTCAGTCTGCATTTGTTTGCTAAACTCCATGCACATAGATTCGTTAGTTGCACCAAATATTATATCATCAACATAAATTTGGGCCAGCAGGGTATCTTTACCCTTTCTCTTAATGAATAAGGTTGTATCAGCTTTGCCCCTGACGTAATTTCTAGTCAGCAGAAAACCGGTCAGCCTCTCATACCAAGCACGTGGTGCTTGCTTGAGTCCGTACAGAGCCTTTTTGAGTTTGTAAACATGGTTTGGGAACTTAGGGTCCTCAAAACCTGGAGGTTGATTTACATAAACCTCCTCGTTTATAACTCCATTAAGAAATGCACTTTTGACATCCATTTGGAATAATTTAAAGTTTATGTAAGATGCATATGCACATAGAATTCTAATTGCCTCTAGCCTTGCCACTGGGGCAAAGGTCTCACCGTAGTCAATACCTTCTTGCTGACTGTAGCCCTGAGCTACAAGCCTTGCTTTGTTCCTGACTACGTTTCCTTGTTCATCCATCTTGTTCCTGAAGACCCATCTTGTTCCGATGGTCTTTTGACTCTTTGGATGAGGCACTAACTTCCATACATCGTTTCTTCTAAACTGATCGAGCTCCTTTTGCATTGCGATCATCCAGAATTCATCGTACTCAGCTTCAGCGAAATTCTTTGGTTCTTGTACTGAGACGAAAGCAACATTGCTGAGGTACTTCCTGAGTTGATTCCTCGTCATCAGGGTATTCCCAGCAGAATCAAGGATTGCACTTTCTGAGTGCCCTCTTGGAATCCTTATCTCTTTAGGTAGATTTATGTCTTGTGCTGTCTTTGTTTCAACAATCTCTGCAGAAGTAGATGGGTCAGTAAAAGTAATCTTAGGTTCACTCTTACTCTTGGTCAGCCTTTTCGTGAATGACTCAGTAGCTGGTTCTTGGTCAGCGGTGGTTACTGAGTGTGGATCATCTTCGGTCAGCGGCTGGTATCTACCTGTAGGGTCAGTTTCGTCGAACTCTACATGTACTGACTCTTCTAAAACTTGAGTTCGCTTATTAAAAACTCTGTATGCTTTGCTGTTTGTTGAGTAGCCCAAAAAGATAGCCTCATCGGCTTTTGAATCAAACTTTGCTAAGCTATCTTTGGTATTTAAAATAAAACATCTACAGCCAAAGGCACGAAAGTATCCAATATTGGGCTTTCATCCTTTCCAAAGTTCATAGGGGATTTTCTTTAATATAGGTCTAACTAGAGCCCTATTAAGAATATAGCATGCTGTGTTAACAGCCTCTCCCCAAAAATACTTTGGAAGCCTATGCTCATCCAGCATTGTCCTGGCTATTTCAACCAGATTTCTGTTCTTCCTTTCTACAACCCCATTTTGCTGAGGTGTTCTAGGAGCAGAAAAATTGTGGTCAATGCCGCTGGCTTCACAGAATTCAACAAACTTTTGGTTTTTGAATTCTCCACCGTTATCACTACGGATGTGAGCTAATTTTAGGTCTTTTTCATTTTCAATTTTTCTAACCAAATTTGAAAATGTCTCAAAGGTCTCATCCTTACTGGTCAGCAAGATAACCCACGTATACCGAGAGAAGTCATCTACAATGACCAAGGAAAATCTTCTTCCACCCAGACTCAGTGGCTGGACTGGACCGAAGAGATCCAAGTGTAGTAACTCTAACGGACGTTTAGTTGAGACGATATTTTTGCTATGAAAAGATTGTTTGGTTTGTTTCCAGCTTGGCAAGCGTGGCATAATTGATCTTTTTGAAATTTCAGTTCAGGCAGTCCCTCAACCAATTACTTTCTTGCTAGTTTGGCCAGGAGGTCCATGCTTACATGACCAAGTCTCCTGTGCCATAGCCAGGAATTTTCTGCCTTTGATACTAAGCACACAGTTTTTGAAAACTTTTTCTCTAAGTCTAGCATAAAGACATTATCTATCCGAGGGGCAGTTAAAATTAACTCATTTGTTTTACCCTCGTATATTTTACATCCAGTAGCATCAAATATAACTTTTCTCCCATTGTCACATAGCTGAGCTACGCTGAGTAAGTTATATTTGAGTCCGCTGACTAGGGAGACAGATTCAATAGTAGGATTACCTCCGATGGTTCCTGACCCTACTATCTTACCCTTCTTGTTGTCTCCAAAACTTACGCTCCCTCCTCGTTTACGCTCAAACGTGATGAACTGAGTTTCATCACCCATCATATGTCTTGAGCATGCGCTGTCAATATACCACATCTTTGACTTCTCGGCACATCTCAAGCTTACCTGCATTGTAACTAGTTACTTTTAGGTACCCAATTCTTTTTGGGTCCTGACTTGTTAGGTGCAACAGGTATAGCATCATATTTTATTTTATAGCGACATACATGGACAGTATGGCCACTCTTTCCACAGAAGTCACAACTGACCTTCTGTTTAGGATGTTTCACTGACTTGTCAGCACCCCAGTGCTGAGCGTGCCAGCACACCTTAGTGGTGTGTCCTAACTTCCCACAAAAGTCACACTGGACTTTTCGCTGGGGATTCCATCTCTGCTTAGTACCTTGGTACTGAGTTCTCAGAGGACTGTTTCTTTTATTTGGAACCTTTAGTTGGTTCTGGATAGTTGTGACGTCCTTACTCAGTTTCTTTGAAACTGACTGGACTTCAGAGACAGACTCATGTATGATCTTCATGTTATCATGCAGAGTTGTATTGTCCTGAAGAAGGTATCTGAGGTCACTCAGTTTGACCTCTTCCACTTCATCACAGCGCCTGCTGAGTGCTCTAACTTTCTTATTACACTTCTTGACAAGTGTATAGAGATCACTCAGGGCATTAACCATATCGTTTCTGAGCTGGGGAAGAGAAATTACCTCATTTGATTGCTCCTCGTCATCTGATAGGTCAGCATGCTCAGAGACGCATGGCTCAGCAAGTTTGTCAGCCATGAAGCATATCTTCGCTGACTCGGTGGCCTCAGTTTCTGTAGATGAATACTCATCGCTATCGCTCCAAGTAGCCACCATTGCTTCCCACTTTTCTTGTCTTTCCTCAGCGTGGGGCAGTTTGACTTAATATGGCCAGTTTGATGGCACTCAAAGCATGTAATGGGCTTTGAGCTGTCCTTTCTGTATTTGCTGTCACTTGAGTCAGCCTTATACTTATCAAACTTTCTGTAAGGCTTTTTAGAGTATTTGTCACTCTTCCTGGATAGCCTTTTCATCTTCCTTGTGAACATAGCCATCTCCTCATCGTCAGTTGAACTCCCGTCAGCGGAGTCAGCTTTCATGACAAGGGATTTCTGCTTCTTGTCTTCAGATTTTTCCTTCACCTCAAAGTTTTTCATGGATATCTCATGGGTCAGCAATGAACCGATGAGTTCGTCATATTTGTAGGTGGTTAAATCCTGAGCTTCCTCAACTGCTGTCTTCTTTGCTTGCCAGTCTTTAGGAAGACTCCTGAGTATATTTTTGACGTATTCTTCCTCAGTGAAGATTTTCCCAAGTCTCTTGAGCTCATTAATGATGTTGGTAAACCTTGCATTCATGTCTGAAATGCCCTCATCATTGTTCATCTCGAACAGCTCGTACAGTCTCATCTGCTGATTCACCTTGGACTCCTTTACTTTATTGGTTCCCTCGTAGGTGACTTCCAGCTTTCTCTAGATCCCTTGTGCCGACTCACAACCTGAGATTTTATTATATTCTGCAGCATCGAGCGCACAGTGAAGCATATTGATAGCCGAAGCATGGTTTTGGAGCTTCTTAAGATCATCCTCTGTCCATTTGGCCTCAGCTTTTACAACTGTTTGGCCAGCCACAACCTCGACAGGTACAAATGGGCCTTGGACTATAGATAGCCAGGCACTCATATTTGTAGCCTGAATGAAGTTTTTCATCCTATTCTTCCAAAAGGTATAGTTTGACCCGAAGAATAGGGGAGGCCTAGTAATGGACAGCCCCTCAGGCAGTATTTGAATTGTTTGGTTTCCAGGGAGAAACCGAGTGCTGTTTTTGCCCATGGTAGGGATCAGCTCAAGGTTGTTAGACCTTTTAGAGTGAGCTTTTAAGCTCTGATACCACTTGTTGGTCCCTTGTAGGGTTGCAAGTATAGTTCCAAGGGGGGGTTAGGAACTATTTAAACTTTTTCGCAATTAGAGCAGACTTCTTTTTCTAAGGAAAAAGGTTTTAACAGCAGCGCTGAGTAAATAGCAAGATACTGGCTTAGTCAACTGGTGACTAAGGGCAGTTTCTTAGCTTGAGTCAGGAGATAGCACTTAGAGTCTATTCCTGAGCTCAGACATTCAACGCGCACAACTCAACTTGACCTCTTTACTTGGTCAGTTTTTGGTTATTTTAAGCAAGCAATATAAATAAGGAGTTAAAGGTAAGAAATACTTCACTCAGCAGATTTATCCAGGTTCGGCTTCTTCTAAGCATACGTCCTGTTCCCGGAACACGTTCCGAGATTTCGAATCCTCTACTGAGCTCTTTAAAGGTAGAGCCTCAAACCTTTTACAATATCAGCAACTGAGTATGACAAGAGTACCTTCCTCTATACCTCTACTCAATCCTAATCTCTCGCTGAGTACTAAAACCGAGTACTCAGCCTCTCCTTTCTATCTCTAGAAGTGATAAGTGTTTTGTCCTATACAAAGATTTGCTAAGACACTTTAGACGATTGAAACAATCACTCTAGACTTTTACACAGATATAAGAATTGTAGTGTAAGAAATTTGCTTTGCTTCTTTGCTTGCAGAACTTGTAGAAATTTGGTCAGCGTAATGGCTTGATCAAGTTCTGTGTTGAGTGAAGCTTCTGATGGCACTATTTATAGAGACGTCTGGGCATCGGTCATTTCGAATTTCGAAATAACCGTTGGAGGGAAACGGCTACATGTCGTTGTCATCCTGACTTGCTCAGAGCTCTCGGCCAATCAGAATTGTGTATCTTCCGTCCTCGGTCAGCTCAGCAGACTGTCTCTCCTTTTATGGTAAAGTCAACTGGACAGCATACTGTGTCGTCTGAACTTTGCCCAAAGGGGAAATACTTTGTCTGGACAGCATACTGTCTCGTCCTCACAATTGCTGAAGCAAAGGTTGAACCTTCAGACCAATATCTTTGACCTATCGCAGTCGAAAGCTCTTTTACAACAAAAAAGGGCTCATCGCCCGACGTCGGAAGCTCTCCTACAAGTCAAAAGGCTCATCGCCAGACGTCAGAAGCTCCTCGACTAAAGCCTCTCGAGGACAGAAGCTATCATCCCTCATGGTCGGCAATCACCTTCACGACCAGAATCCACCGTCGAGGCTTGCCGTTTAAATCGAGCCCCCCAACCGGGCATCGCCTTCGAAGTCGGATGACTCATCAAGATCAGTCTCCCAATAATCAAAAGCTCCTCGTTTCAACTCCCAAAATCAAGAGCCGCTTCCCGTTCAACTCGCCCGAAGTCAGAAGCTCTCCTCCACTTCGTATTCTTCCCTTTGATGTGTCGTTTAGCTTCTGGAATCCATGACAAGCTGGTCGAAGTCGTGTGTTGGTTTTGCGAAAGATAGCCCTCATCATTGAACATGTAGCCAAGTTTCTAGGACAACCTTGAAAAGTCCACTTGCAATTGAATTTTCGGTCAAAGCGATCTCTAGCAATTGAAAATCAAGATGTTTCAGAATTCGGGTACCATCTCCGAATATATCAAAGTCGGAAGCCCCTACACGGAATCCCCTCGCATCGGGAAGCTCAATATCAGACGCTCTCTCCGATCGGTTCAGAAAGCTCAACGTCAGACACCCTCTGATCGGTTCAGGAAACAGAACATCGGCACCCGCTGATTGGGAAACTCAACTTCAGGTCCTTCTCAAATTCGGACACCCCTTTGATCATCTCTGAAGCTCCTTAGCAGCACCTAGAAGTCACGACTCATCTCAAGGCGCCGTTTGCAATCAAGCTTCAGCATCGGTAGCTCCCTGTTCGACCCATCTCGAGTCGAATCCCCCGGTCAACTCACACCCTCAAGAAGCTTCGAAGTGGATCTGTATCCTCCTTTAAGTGTCAAAGTTGATCCACATCTTCTAAAAAGGTACACATGCCCTGGACTCTCCTACATTTATGGTAATTATGATAAGATTCATGTAACTGCACACCTCAATGCATCTTTATGCTATAATATTTGGCAAAATGGTTTTTCTACCTATCTAAGTACGTGCCCTCAATTGCACTATATCAATTTAATTCATGTTCCTACCATTCACGCAAACTATCACCATTTTGACCACTATGGCATGACTACTCATGTGTTTCTTCATGCACGGATTTGGAAATATACTCTTTTATTTAATGTGGATCAACATATATGAAGAATAATAGGGTCACCATACATTAATATGAACACAAGAGCAAGCCTGTGAGCATGCGGGTGTTCAAAATACTTAAAAGCAACAAATGTAAGATATAAGACCACCATCTATTTGGTGAAAGTTGTTTTTCCTGGTATATGTGTTGTTCACAAGCCGTCTCGAGCGACGCAATCGTTATTCATAAGTCATCCCAAGCGACGTAAATGTATGACCCATCTACTTTTCGAAAACCGTCTCCGGACGTGTGTTTATTTATTCATTTATCGAAGACCGTCGTTCGACGTGTATATAGTCATCTACTTCTTGAAGACCGTCTTCGGACGTATAATTATTTATTGCTCGAATACCGTCCCTCGATGTGTGTATGTATATTTATTTCTTGAAGACCGTCTCTGGACGTGTATATTTATCTATTTGTCGAAGATCGTCTCCGGACGTGTATATTTGTCTATTTGTCGAAGGCCGTCTCCGGACGTGTATATCTTCACTTATTTATCGAAGGCCGTCTCCGGACGTGTATAACTTTATCTATTTGTCGAAGACCGTCTCCGGACGTGTATATTTATCTATTTGTCGAAGGCCGTCTCCGGACGTGTATAACTTCACTTATTTATCGAAGGCCATCTCCGGACGTGTATATGTTTATTTATTTCTCGAAGACCGTCATTCGACGTGTATATACTCACTTATTTGTCGAAGGCCATCTCCGGACGCGTATATTCAGGCTCACTTATTTATCGAAGGCCGTCTCCGGACGTGTATAACTTTATCTATTTGTCGAAGACCGTCTCCGGACGTGTATATTTATCTATTTATCGAAGACCGTCTTCGGACGTGTATATTTGTCTATTTGTCGAAGGCCGTCTCCGGACGCGTATATTCAGACTCACTTATTTATCGAAGGCCGTCTCCGGACGTGTATAACTTTATCTATTTGTTGAAGACCGTCTCCGGACGTGTATATTTATCTATTTGTCGAAGGCCGTCTCCGGACGTGTATAACTTCACTTATTTATCGAAGGCCGTCTCCGGACGTGTATATGTTTATTTATTTCTCGAAGACCGTCATTCGACGTGTATATACTCACTTATTTGTCGAAGGCCGTCTCCGGACTCGTATATTCAGACTCACTTATTTATCGAAGGCTGTCTCCGGACGTGTATATGTTTATTTATTTCTCGAACACCGTCATTCGACGTGTTCATACTCACTTATTTATCGAAGGCCATCTCCGGACGTGTATATATATATTAATCTACTCCTCGATGACCGTCCCTCGACGTGTTTATATTCTCATTAATAAGCCGTCCCAAGCAACGCCATTATTCATAAGCCGTCCTAAAGTGACGCAATTATTCATAAGCCGTCCCAAGCGACGCCATTATTCATAAGCTGTCCTAAGCGACGCCATTATTCATAAGCCGTCCTAAGCGACGCAATTATTCATAAGACGTCCTAAGCGACGCACTTATTCATAAGCCGTCCTAAACGACGCAATTATTCATAAGCCATCCTAAGCGACGCAATTATTCATAAGACGTCCTAAGCGACGCACTTATTCATAAGCCGTCCTAAACGACGCAATTATTCATAAGCCGTCCTAAGCGACGCAATTATTCATAAGCCGTCCTACGCGACGCAATTATTCATAAGCCGTCCTAAACGACGCAATTATTCATAGGCCGTCCTAAGCGATGCCATTGTTATTAATAAGCCACCTATAGAACATTTTGAACCTCGCATAAATACTCGACAGACCCTTGAAAGGGGGGGACTACTTGATTCAGAATATGAGCACGGTCCACTAGGCCCAAGCCAATCAAGCCCAAGGTCCTCTAAAGCCCATCACATTCACTATAAATACCCCTATAAGGGGAAGGTATAGGTCCCTCCTCTCACTACTTTATCTCTCTACATATATACTCCTACTAACTTTAGCATCAGAGTGTACACCGGGGGCCTCCCCCGACGCAGGTCCGGCGACCGGAGCGGTAACAACGTCGCTTCATATACCCCGCTGGCTATGAAGATCCAAGGTCCTCATCACCTATGATTAAAAACGTAATTCAGAGTAAAAGTGATATTAAAGAACTTTAATTCTTGAAAAATTCCATTTCGAGGTTTTTAATGGTCATTTTTTTAGTGAGCTGTTAAATACCGCCTTCAAATTACTTATCACCGCCTTTATTTGGATTTTTTTATCCTTCTCATAATTTTGATCAAAAACTGAAAATTCTCTTTGCAAAATCATAAACTCGAACAATTATAATTGAAATTATGAAAAAAAAATTGATGTGTGACAATCCGAACCCCAAAAATGGAGGATTACGAGCCGGAAACATTAAAATTTGTATTTTTTTTATCAAAGAACTCATGAAAATAATACATATTTTTCATGACGATTATGCATTTTTCGTCACAAAAAATTGGACGATTTAGTATTTTTCGTCACTAAAAATTTTACGATTTTGCACATTTCAAAACTTGGCCTAAACGGATGCGCCATCCATTCCCGCCATGGGTCGGGCGGATCAGTGGCCAAATTTTGAAATTTTCTCTCAATTTTTTTTTCAGTTTTGGAATTTCTTTTGTACACAAAAGGCAAAATTATCCAAATGAAAATGGTGATAACTAATTTGGAGACGGTAAATAGCACAACTCTTTTTTAAAGCTAAAAATTATCATTTTTAACAAAGTGATAAACTCCCTCTTCCCTTTGGTCGAAAAAAAAAACACAAGCACATGCTTGACCATTTGGAATTCACCCAATATATTATTAGATTTAGGTGCATTGATTACTTTGTTTTTGACAAAATAACTATTACTTTGTGTTTTTCACCATTGAATGATGGTGTGTAAAATTTATCTAATAGTGAAAACACACAAAGTAAAGCTTACTTTGTTAAAAACAAAGTAATCATAGCGAACACCAGATTTAACATTATTTACAATAAAATAAAATAATTAATATTCTCAAAATATTTATAGAGATATAATAATAAAACAACACTATAACTAATACATTTTTAACTAGCCCGCTATCCTCACTTCCTTTCGAAAACAAAGTAATTGTTTTCTAAACCGATGATATAAAGACAAATCACATCTATTCTTTTAGAACTTTATACGTTTCTACTGGCTACTCTTTGCACAGGTCACCTCCGATTTCTCCAGTTTCTCTTCTTGCGTCTCTCTCGTCCACTTCTATTCCAGGGGCTTCTCTTTCTTCTTGTCTCTGCACATCCATCTTCGACCTGAAGGAAGAAGATGATTGGGCATATCTATTCAAAGTCTCAAGTTCTTTGTGGTGGTAAGTGAGCCTGGAAGAGCTCGATCGGCGTCGACTGCTTTCTCTTCCTTGTGTTATTTCTGCACCAGATTCAACACTTCCGAACAGCAAGTCCTCATCAATCGGTCTTTCTATCTGATCTATCTGTCACTTCGAATTTCTCCAGAATATAGTAAGTATCTCTCGTAAGCACTTTCCGCAGCTTGCTTGAGCTCTGTCATTTTCATTTTCGCACTGATTGATTCTAGAATATAGCAAATACAGAATTAGCATTTCATAAGCATACAACAATTTCATCGATCTGCTGAAGAGAACTTCAGCTGGAGGAGAACCTCAACTGATAACACCTGCAAAACAAGAGTTGACGCTTCTGCTAGGAAGGTGTTCGATGAAATGCCTAGAAGAAATGCTGTTACTTGGAATGCGATGATAACAGGGTACACCTCACAAAGGGAAAAGGCTAAACAATGTGCCTTTGATGGTCTGATGTTGTTTAGAGAAATGTTGATTGATGTTTGTAGAGAGAAACCGAATGATACTACAATGGTTTGTGTTCTCTCTGCAATTTCTCAATTGGGTATGCTTGGAACCGGGCTTTGCATTCACGGGTACATAGAGAAGACTACTTTTAACCCTAAAAATAATGTGTTTATTGGCACTGGCTTAGTTGATATGTACTCAATGTGTGGGTGTTTAGATAATGCTTATGACATTTTTATACAAATGAAGGTAAAGAATGTTCCTGGATGTGTGGTTGATCTGCTTGGAAGAGCAGGGCATTTAGAAGAAGCATATGAACTTATAAGAGGGTTGGCAGTGAAGCCTGATGCCATATTGTGGAGGAGTTTGTCGGGTTCTTGTCAAGTTCATGGGGATTTGTGTTGGGGGAGAAAATTGCAAAGATACTCATAGACTTGGGTGTGGATTTAGAGGATACTAGTGAGGACTGCGTGGCATTGTATAATGTTTATTCATCGGCTGAAAGGTGGGAAGATGTGGAAACGGTCAGTAAAAAGATGAAGGTTAAGAGGATAGAAACAAAACCTGGTGCTAGTTTGGTTCAAGGCATTAGCAATTAATTACCACAAGGAGACCGCAACAAAGAGACATGAAGCATTTTGGGAGACATGAATTAAAAGATTGATTGGAATTGGAGAGAGAAAATGTACTGGAAGATAATGGACTGATTGACAGTGCACAGCAATGTAATATAGGAAACAAGATACCATTAACATACGAATTTAGGTTATGATTGTTTTGGGAGAGGTTTTATCTTAAGGTATAAAAGAATGTAAGGATTACCGAACAGTGCAATTATAAGTATTGTTAACGGAAGATGAGTGTTTCTCATTAACAAAAGATGTGCAATTCCAAATTTTATTGGATAACTAAAACGCATGGATGAATATTAAATTGCACGTAAGACAAAGAATTTACATTAATAAAATTGCAAATGTTAAACTTAAGATTGCACCATTATAAGGCTGCTCCAATGCATTCGAATGCATCCTCGAATCATCATCCTCGATCACAGATAACATAACATCTATAAAGTCTTTTCTATCTTCATTTTTCTTCAACTTATGCTCTTCTATCCAACTCTCTACTATTGAATCCACTTCCTCTGTTACATTCCAGATATATATCTTTGACCAAATGGTTCACCTCTGATACTTGAACATTATTCAACAACTTGATCCTCTGACTAGAAAGGAGCTCTATAGTAGCTAGCTTTCTCATATTGCGCCAATAGGAACCGTATGGGGAAAAGCCGATTATCTGAGCTTGAGTTGATGGCGGTCGATATGCGAGGATCTTGTCATTGATTGTGAAATATTCCTTCATTGCCTTGTGATCGGAAATTATAACTGTATGGTGCAATCCAAACCTCAAGGAGAAGAGGACGCCATATTTGTCAGCCATTTCGGATATTGTTATTGCAAGTGGTTTCTTGCCACCAATATGATGGAGATGGCCGATGATGGGCAGCCCTCCTGCTGCTTCTGGCACGAACTTGACGCTGCTCTTGTTATAAGTTGCTGCTCTCCATATCTTAGTTAGTAAAAGTAGTAGAGCTGTAAGTATAACGACTGCAAATAAAATGGTATTCAGATTTGAAGAAGCATCCATGATTGATGATTGTAGCTTGAGTGTGAGTGAGTGTGAGAAATTCAACTAAATATATAAATGTAGAATGTGCAGTTCCTGTTCTTGAATATGTATTAATAAGGCAATCTGCACTCTTGAATTTATGTCATGTTCTTCAAGAATTTGATCTGAAACCAGTGGCGGATCCAGGATTTGAGGGAGCGAGGGGGGCAAAACTCTACGTAAAAAAAATTGAGGCAAAAAATGCAAAATTGTTCAATTTTTGGTGACAAAAAATGCAAAATCGTTCAATTGTCATGCATTATTTTCAAGATTTTTTTGATAAAAAACGTAAATTTTAATGTTTCCGACTCGTAATCATCCATTTTCGGGATTCTCGGGTTGTTACGCATCAAATATCCCCAACGTTTTGGATCAGGAGCAATTTTACCCCTAACATCTAAAATGGTGCAATTTTACCCATAATGTTGGTAGCTAAGAGCAATTTTACCCCTAACGTTGATAAATTGGATCTATTATAAAATACAGTCATTTTTTTTCTTTATTTTGCACCAATTGCATATCAATTTGTTCTAAAAAAATGATATAATGTTTTTTTGTATTTAATAATAAAATTGGAGATTAATATTTATAAATTCGGTGAAATTTTTGAATTTTTTTTATCTAATTCGTACAAAAGATAGTATTTTTTTTCTTATTTTTTTCACATCCCAGTATATGTTTGTGATTTGTTACTGATAAAATAACGCATCCTGTGAAGTGTAGATGACAAGATTCATGACCGAGAAGATAGTTTGATAAATTATTTCTCAAATTGACCCAATTATACCATTTTAGACGTTAGGGGTAAAATTGCTCCTGACCCAAAACATTAGGGATATTTTTGCTCTTTAATTCTTATTTTCGGACTAATTTTTTTTTATGCCCCGCCCCACTGTCTGAAACTCATGGATTGTTAAAATTATATTTGTTAAAAAAAATTTCGGACTAATTGTGATGTTCTTTGCTAGTGCTTTCTAAAGAAGTTGACATTCTGAAGGCATATGAAGGGGCATTAGGAGATGGCTATCCTCACCAAAATACTCCAGATAACGAACGATGTGAGCATGGAGAAATGCTTTTATACAAGGTATTATTGTAAACTTTAAACATGTAACTCATTTTCTCTGATACATCCTTTCAGTTTTGTATTTTGGATTCTTACATTCTGTTTGTTCGTTTCCTCTATTAGACCTTATCAAAAGCTCATATTGTTTGAGAAATTTTTATGTGCATGGTGTTTCACAGTTTTGTATTGCTTGTGATTTTCTTTTATGTGCTTGCAGGACTTGCGATCATAAACCAATGGGAGGAGTTAGAATGATGTCTATAATTGGCTGCTAGAGGTTGTTATGTTGCAGCATTGGCACTCAGAGGCAATGCCATTAGTGTCGAGGTTTCCAATGAGGACAGATGGGGCATCGACCGCTTAGAAACAAGAGGGAATCTCGTGTTATATTTTTATTTTAATATTGAAATGACATTAGTGTTGCAATATTGAGGTAGTGATATTGAAATGACATACTCCATTAAATTTAGTTTCCTTTTTTTTTAATTTTAGAATCATGTATTGAATTTAGTAATATATCGAAAGTTGATTTTTTTTATATTATATGTTCTTTCTAAATTGATTTGCACATTTAAATTTGATTAATTAATAAATAATTATTGTAGGTAGGAAATTGGAATATAAAAAGTAATATATATACTAAATAATGCATAAATTATGTAGGGGCGTTTATGTAGCGGCGGTTTTAACCACCCCTAGAGTTAAAAAGAGAGTGATGATTCGTGAAACCAACTGAGCTGAATCATAAACACGGGTCCATCCCAAACTTAAGCCCACGGTTCAAGATTAAATGGGCTCCTAATAAGGGAAAGGGCTAACCGCCCCGAAATCCCAACAAGGCACTAAACCACCCACTCAGAGAAACGGGACCACGTTTGTGACTACGTGGAGAACGTGGCACAGAAAGAGTAACCGCCCTCGGCGGTTACCTAGAAAGTCTTATAAAAGGAATGAGAAAGCCAAGGGAGGGGTAAGTTCACATCTTTTCCTCAATACGATTATCGATCTACTAAATTCCACACAAAACTGACTTGATCGTCGGAGAGTTTTCCCGGAGATCCTGTCTCCGGTTTTGTTTTGCAGGTAACTACGACGTGGATCATCAAATCAAATCCGGCAAGTTATCAATTGGTGCGGTGAAGGTGGACCTTTTTTACCAACATCTGGTTAAAGGTACACCAAGAACATGTCAGAGCCATCACGAACAACCGGAGTTGCAACCAGATCAACTAGTATGAACTCAAGAGATCCACGGACTGTGAGTTCGCAGCCTGCGAGTACACAGCCTGTGATACCCAGCTCGACGAATTCTTCAGGACAGTTGAGCCCATTATTGGAGGTCCAAGTGCAAACTGAGATGGAGATGTCGAATAGTGAGTTTGTGCAAATGGCAGGACAGGTCTTGGCTACGAATATGAGCCAAGCGGCTGGAGATCGAATGATTAGTTTATTAACTGCAATCGCAGATCACAATACCGCTGTAGCAGCTGCCCCACAAGAACCCGTTGTCACTTCGACACAACCATCAACTATTCCTGCCGTATCTACGCTTCCGCAGTCATCTCGAGAGACGAATCGGGTGGGTCAGAGTAGTCGCATGACACCACATAGCCATCCAGGCAACTACTCGCACCAAGATCCTAATATGACGGTCCATCCGACCTGGCAAACATCCCAACCAAAGTCAGGAATGCAAGGAATTTTTCCGCTACAACAAACGGAGCCTTTTGTCCACAAACGTTCAGAGTTGATGACATCTGGAGCGAATGTGTCTGGGCGGGAGCACACTTAGAATTTTGATCCTATGACTAGACAGCGGTTAGACCCACAGTGAGAACAAGTGTCGACACAGTATGGCAGGTGGATATCACCCAGAATCCACCAGCAGCGGATGGAAGAAGTTCGGCGGGAACCCAATACTGAATTGGAAGATCAACTGCGAAGCATGATGGAGCGAATGGGATACACCCCTAGGGCGAGAGCAATGGTGCAGAGTGATTCGCCTTTTGCCCCATCGTTGCGGGAATTTATTCCAGATCACAGAATAAAAGCACCGGCGATACCTAAATACTATGGGGATCCAAAGTCTGACCCTGAGGCGCATGTCAGGAACTATAGAGAGTTAATGGATGTTGCAGGAGCAAGCGAAAGCATAATTTGTCGATTGTTCTCGACCACTTTGGGCGGAGCAGCATCCGATTGGTTTCGGTCTCTACCTACTGAATCTATTCACAACTGGACTCAGTACAGTCGTGATTTCTGTGCAAAGTTCGTGGGCTGTAAAGCGGCAGATGTGACGGATAGGCAGCTGAAAGAGATCAAACAGAGAAATTATAATTCCCTAAGGGAATTTGTTGTAGCATTCAATGATATTCTGGTGCGGTTGCAGAACCCAGATATCGTGAGCATTCGCAATATAATGGCGGATGGAACCACAGATTGGAGCATGCGGGAGGAAATCATCCGCAACAAGCCACGCACAGTGGCCGAACTCATGATAATAGCAAAGGAATTCATGGAAGTGGATGATGTTAACAGGGAACATAGAGCTCAAACACGGCGAGAACGAGATGCGGCTAGATCCACTTCGGACAATCGGCGCCATCAAAATCAAACCCAATCTAAGGGTAATTTTGTTCGGAAAGGCGATCGCTCCTTTCAAGGGGGGGGATATCAAACACCATTGAACGCGACTCGCCATGAGGTGTTACTTTGGATTGAAAAAAACCCCCTGAAGAAGGATGTGCAGTTTCCTGAGGCGAAAGGTCGAACCAGTTTGGGACGATATCCTAACAAATACTGCAGGTTCCACAGATTGAACGGCCATGACACGAATGATTGCTACGAATTGAAGAGGGAGATTGAAAAGCTGATTGAGAGAGGAAAACTGAGTCAATTCGTTAGAAAAGAAACAATTGATGAAAAAGCAACACTCCCGCGTGAGATAGAAGCAAGGCCAGAAAAGAAGCAGAAAAAAGGAGTGATTAACGTAATAGCAGGCGGGATCTATGAGCCTCCAACAAAAAGGGCTCACCGTGAACAGCGTAAAAGCAACACGAGTAGGGGGGATGCCCTCAATTATTCATTTGCGCGAATCACGGAGCCACATGTGGATGCATTGGTGATTACGGTGGCCATTGAAGGATGGGACGTCAAGCGGGTCCTTATTGATACAGGCAGTTCTTGCAATGTTATTACTCGAACTGCATTCAACCAGTTAGGCATTAACGACGAGCGAGTAGAACATACGTTCATGGATGTAACTGGTTTTGGAGGTCAATCATCTCAAACAAGTGGACAGGTGGTGTTGGAGACAGAAATGGGCGATAAGAATCTAAAATGGAGAGGTGATCTAGAATTCGCAATTGTTGATCTCCCATTGGCCTATAATATAATTCTGGGGTGTCCGTTCCTGTCGGAAACGGAGTCGCTCATTTCAATGAAGCATTTGACATTGCATTTGCCAACACACCAAGGGCGAGTCATTGTTGAGGGTGATCAACTTATATCTCAACAAGCTTATACATTGTCACTTGAAACAAAGCCAGATGAAGAAGATAAAGTTGATGAGAAGTTGTCGGCTGAAGCGTTAGGAGAAACAGAACTATTCGCCATTTCAAATGACAAGAAAGTAAGGATAGCGGCAGGACTTCCAGAGGAAACGAAGAAAGCCATTACCGAGGTGTTGATCCAATGCGAGTCGGCCTTCGCCGCTCCAGATGAAGTGCTGAAAGGGATAAGTCTAGAAATAGCAACACATCGTTTGAATGTGGACAAAAGTGCAACCCCAGTGCGACAGAAAAAGAGAGGACATGCCCCAGAGCGGCAGAAGGCGATTGAAAAAGCAGTGGCAGATTTGCTAAAATCAGATGCAATTCGAGAGGTCACTTATTCGGAATGGCTAGCCAATGTGGTGCTAGTCAAAAAGCCGAATGGAACGTACAGAATGTGCGTAGACTTCAAAGATCTGAATAAAGCTTGTCCGAAGGATATGTATCCGCTACCTAACATTGACATATTGGTAGATGGGACTGCGGGATTTGAAGCTTTATCATTCACCGATGTGAAATCCAGTAACCACCAGATACCAATGGAGAAGGCGGACGAGATCAAGACGTCATTCATAACTCATCAGGCAACTTATTGCTTCAAGGTGATGCCCTTTGGACTGAAAAATGCGGGAGCAACATATCAACGGATGATGAACAAGATATTTTCAGACAAATCAGGCGAGAACTTCTCGATCTATGTAGATGACATGATCATTAAAAGCAAGAAGATACAAGACCATCCGCAGGATATTAAAGAAATCCTGGAAGTGCTGATCAAATATGGCCTCAAATTGAACCCGGAGAAATGCACGTTTGGAGCGAGAGCAGGGAAGTTCCTGGGTTTCATTGTTAGTGGCAAAGGAGTTGAGGCGAATCCTGAGAAGGTTAAAGCAGTGATGGAGATGAAGACGCCAAGGAGCATAAGAGAAGTACAGAGACTCAATGGGCGGTTGGTGGCATTAGGGCGATTCATATCATGCTCAGCTAGGAGATGTCTACCTTTCTACAATGCCATCAAAAAATCTAAGTCCTTTGAATGGACACCAGATTGTCAAGAAGCATTCGAGGGGATAAAGCGATTACTATGTTATCCGCCCTTAATGAGCAGGCCAGAGGATGGAGAAGATTTATTTCTTTATGTATCCGTCACCAGCACAGCGATATGCACTGTAATGGTGCGGGAAGAAGAAGGGCAACAATATCCGGTGTACTACGTGAGTAAAGTCTTAAAGGATGCAGAACTTCGATATTCGAGGTTAGATAAAATGGCACTCGCGGTGATAACCACGGCGGCTAGGTTGAAGCCATACTTCCAGGCGCATACTATCATTGTGAGAACTGGAATTCCAATGCGAAAGGTACTGCAGAAACCTGATGCATCCGGGCGATTGATGGAATGGTCAATTCGCTTGGGAGAGTTCGATATTCGTTACGAAGGAAGACCAGCTCTAAAAAGTCAAGTACTTGCCGATTTCGTGAATGAGTTCACGTGGGATGAAGACGAATGTCCAAAAGCACAAAAAGAAGAATGGAGTATGTTCACAGATGGGGCATTATCCACAGATGGAGCTGGACTGGGAGTCGTCATCAAGGGTCCGGATGTTATTCGCCTGTACTATGCGGCAAAGTTAACATTCAAAACTACCAACAATGCCGCAGAATATGAAGCAATGATATGTGGATTGAAGTTGCTTAATGAACTTATGCCAGAAAGAGTGGTAATCTACAGCGACTCTAAACTCATGATAAATCAGATCACAAAAAATTATCTGGTGAAACAGGAAGATCTGGTCAAATACCATCAGGTTGTCGGTAGATTGACGCAGGAGTTAACACATAAAGGAATCGTCTGGGAGATGGTGCATGTTCCAAGAGGCCAGAACACAAAGGCTGATGAATTGGCAAAAGCAGCGGCGAGTAGAGACCCATGGAGTCAAAAAGCATGTAATTTGGAAATAAGGTCGTCACCAGCATTTGAAGCCGATCAGATTATGGTCATCGAAGAGCTAGAAGATGATGAAGATTGGCGGATGCCCATCCGCCAATATCTGGAACATGGAGATTTGCCGGTTGATAAAAGTTTAGCCAGAAAGCTAATCGGGCAGTCAGCGAGATACTCAATTCGGGATGGGACTTTATACAAGAAGTCATATACATGTCCATGGTTAAAATGTATTAGCCGCAATGAAGGAGATTACGTGCTGAGAGAACTCCATGAAGGAATTTGTGGTGCGCATGAAGCATCCGCGGCGTTGGTAAGAAAAGTCAAGTTGATGGGATATTATTGGCCGAAGGTGGTGGAAGATTCCCAGAAAATGGTAGCGGAATGTCACAGCTGTCAAATCCATGCTAATGAAAAGCATGTCCCAGGAGCCGAACAAGTAACTATAATGACGGCGTGGCCATTCGCAACATGGGGGATTGATATAGTGGGGCCATTCCCAGAAACAACAAGGAAGAGGAAGTACTTGGTAGTCGCAGTTGACCACTTCAGCAAATGGGTAGAAGCAGAGGCAGTAACCGCTCAAACACCTGAGCGAATGATCGAGTTCTTACGAGAGAACATTATCATGCGGTTTGGAATCCCACAAACGCTTATAACCGACAACGGTACCCAGTTCAACTGTGTCAAATTCAAGGCATATTGCGAAAGCATGGGGATCAAGAATCATTTTTCCTCCGTAAATCATCCCCAATCGAATGGTATGACAGAGGTTACCAACAAGGCCATGATTCAGGGAATCAAGAAGCGACTAGGTGATAAGAAAACAGGTTGGGCGGATGAGATACCTCATATGTTATGGGCATACAGAACTTCCGTAAAGACAGCAACAGGCGAAACACCTTTCTCGCTGGTTTATGGAGCCGAAGTAGTCCTACCTGTTGAAATCCATTCGCCTACAGATCGGGTAATTTATTACTGCGACACCCAAAATCCTATCAACATTAGAGATGCATTGGATTCTGTTGAAGAACGAAGAGAAAAAGCTTACATGCGAATGGCAGTATATCGCAATAGAATCAAGAAGTATCATGACAGAAGGGTGCGAAAGGTGATAATCAATGAGAGCGACTTGGTCTTGAAAAAAGCAGATAAAATACAGTCCAGAGAAGGCAAAGGAAAATTAGGCGTCAACTGGATCAGACCTTACAGGGTATCCAAGAAGTTGGGACCATCAACTTTTGAAATAGAAGAAATGAGCGGCAAAAAGCTCCCGCGCACCTGGAATCTAGAGAATCTACGCTTATATAAACAGGCCGAGTAGTTCAGGGAAATGACGAGTACTCTTTTTCCTTTTATGAGTTTTTTCCCACTGGGTTTTCTGATAAAAGGTTTTAATGAGGCTTTGATCCCACACAGTTTATGTACCCATGTAACAAGAAGTCTTTTTTCTCTATCAATAAAGATGTGTTGCCTACAAAAGAAAGGCGGATGCATGATTACGCATCATTCGTAAAAACCTTATGGTTAACCTTAAACACATAAATGTGTTGCCTACAAAAGAAAGGCGGATGTATGATTACGCATCATTCGCAAAACCTTATGGTTAACCTTATGATTATTTGAAAAATTATAAGGCATAAAATTAAGCGAATAAATGAGTACTCAAAAAATTGCAAAAAGGGTCTGGCCACCCTAACGAAAACAAAACTAACTACGAAAAATTACAAGTATGAAGTCGGCAAAAGGCAAGGGTCGCATACGAAAATAACCGGCATTAAGGCGACGAAGAATAAAACAGCAATTGCACATATATGAAAAGCGGCGGCAAAGTCGCTCGGTTGATATATATACTGGCAGTTTGTTACATACAACAGTTTGGATATAAATAAAATAATACTACAGTTTCTTCTCCTTCGCCTCTATTGCCCCTTTCGCCTTCAGCGGCTCCTTCATCTTCTCCAGTGGGGTGATCTGCTTTAAGCGAATCCCCAACAATCAGATCAGTAACCGCATCAGAGCGAGGTACCTCTTGTTCAACGTGAGAAACATCTTGTGGTGCCCCTCCTTCTACATTCTGATTTGGGATCTCACGGCTAATTGGAGAGTCATGAAAACTCTGCCAATCTAGGAGAAGTACCTCATCCATATCGGCATCCTCGGCCTCCAACTTGTCCCATTTTTCAGCTAAATCCTTTTCAGGAATGGGAACCTTGGGGCGATTAAGTACACGATCTGGATGTCCATGCTCATAAGCCAAATGAATCCGCTCTCCATACCAATAGATGCGAGCACCATCTTCAGCTGTGATCTCCTCGGCCCTCCTCTTTTGCATCTCCAAAGCTTCCTTGGACGAATTCAGATCATCAATGGCCTTCTGAAGCTCATCGGACTTAGCCTGGAGGGATTTGAGAGCTTCCTCCTTCTCGCTGATGGCCTTCTGACAAGCACCTTCAAGGACCTTTACTTTGCCTTGGACATCATCAAAAAGCGACTTCTGAGTCGCCAATTCAGTGCCAAGGCTTTCCAGCTCTCTAGCTCGTTCAGCATCCCTGCAGAGGGCACCCTCCGCGAAATTGATAATCTGCATATAGGACGATACGTGAATAAAAAGAGCGAATCTTCCTCGCGGTAGGCAATCGCTACTCGGCTCCTTAGCATATGGAATGCCTGATCATATATCCATACAAAAGGAGGAGTACTCTTCAAGAATTTTACAATAGCGGATTCTTCCTTGCTTGGATAACCAAAGTTCAAACTCTTTACATTAGGTCGGCCCCAGCAACGAAGAAAGTTCGGATTCCCTTCATGGAACTTGATGAAGAAATAAGACCTGTCCCACTCGCGGATTTTGTTCGACTTCTCGTCAAAGCCGTAGTAACCGCTTTGTCGGATGAAAGTAAAATACTCCCCCGAACTTTTGAAATGATGAAGCTTGGAGAAAATCTTGAGCGAGAAGGGAACCTCCAGACAATCCGCCAAAAACTTGTCCAGAGTCAAGTCGGCCCATCCATTGGGGTGCAGTTGCCCGGGTGCGATTCCATAACCTCCAAGGATGGAAGCAATCTCATCTGCCAGCGGATACGTGAAACCGCAGATAATTTGAGCGACAAAAATGGTAAAATACCCCTTCGGGAAGTCGCCGGGTCCTCTATTTTCCCCGGGAATGCTTGTTTCTAGGCCTTGAAGCCAAGGATACTGCTCCCGCAAGTCGTCAATCGTCTCGCGGCAGACTAGGCTTCCTGACCTATCCTTCTTCGGTAATAAACGGGGAGTGGGGATGGGTGGTGGAATCAACTTCTTGGGGTCGAAACCTAGGCCCTCATCAGTCGTATTCGCCAGATGGAGAAAATCGGCAAGATGAGAATCAGACCTAGGAGAGCTAGTTGAAGCTTCATCAACCATCTCATCAACCTCGTGAGACACCTCGCGATCGTAATTTTCGTCGAAGGGTGCGAAATCAAGTTCAGGGTTCGACATACCGGTGAAGGAAACGAACAGAAATAAAAGAAAAAATGGTTGAACGAGTTACGAGTTACAGAAAGGGAAACTTACATGTGAGAAAGAATGCAAAGAAGAACGAACGCAGAAGGGTTGATGCCGGAGAGGAAATGACAGAAAACGAACGAACTACTTTCGAATTTTGAATACCCAGATGAAGATGGAGAGTTGTCTAAAAAGACCCTAAAGGGCTCTTGCTAAACTAGAGGGGAGGCATGTGATGATTCGTGAAACCAACTGAGCTGAATCATAAACACGGGCCCATCCCAAACTTAAGCCCACGGTTCAAGATTAAATGGGCTCCTAATAAGGGAAAGGGCTAACCGCCCCGAAATCCCAACAAGGCACTAAACCACCCACTCAGAGAAACGGGACCACGTTTGTGACTACGTGGAGAACGTGGCACAGAAAGAGTAACCGCCCTCGGCGGTTACCTAGAAAGGCTTATAAAAGGAATGAGAAAGCCAAGGGAGGGGTAAGTTCACATCTTTTCCTCAATACGATTATCGATCTACTAAATTCCACACAAAACTGACTTGATCGTCGGAGAGTTTTCTCGGAGATCCTGTCTCCGGTTTTGTTTTGCAGGTAACTACGACGTGGATCATCAAATCAAATCCGGCAAGTTATCAGAGAGATTCTAAAATTAGATATAGGGGCGGTTTAAACCGCCTCTACAAATTTGTCGCTAATTTTTACTCTACCTCATCGATGATGATTTTCGTCGCTAATTCATAGCTCCGATCCCTTTTGGCGACAGATTAGACCTTGTAGGGGCGGTTAAAACCGCCCCTACAACCGAAAAAAACTGCCTATATAGGCAGTTTTTGTTCAAGTGTTCCTCTAATAGAGGATTATTCGTCTTAATTTTAGTGAAGTGTAGTTTTAACACAAACGTACGAAATGGTTCAAATTTAACACTAAATTTTTTAGTGAAGTGCAGTTTTAACACAAACGTACGAAATTATTCAAATTTAATCCTAATAATTTTAATGAAGTGTAGTTTTAACACAAACGTACGAAACGGTTCAAATTTAACCCTAACAATTTTAGTGAAGTGTGATTTTAACACAAACGTACGAAATGGTTCAAATTTAATCCTAACAATTTTAGTGAAATGCAGTTTTAACACTAACGTACGAAATTGTTCAAATTTAATCTTGACGTTTCCAAGCAAGATCAATTATTGTCACACCCGACCCTAAACGACATCAATCGGCATCGGGCGTGAAATAGAAAGATCATAATCAATACTTAATAGTCTCCAAATATCATAAATATCACTATATTACAATTGCAATATCAAAGTTCTAACCATAATTCTAACAATAAGCAGCCAACTTCCAAACCTCGCTTAATCGGTCGGTAACCTTCTCTATATCATGTACTTTCTCACCTAAAAACATTAAAACATTTAAAAACGTGAGACAAAAATCTCAGTAAGAAACTATCAGCTATAAAAACCAAGTTTACTTAACATAGCTACATATATACATTTAAAAAGTGATTTAATCAAAACCTTATAAAATATACTCAAAACCAAAGTTCATATAATTTTATTAAACCAATTCATAATCAAATAAATTTTTATCAAACCAACTTGTAATCAAATAAGTGTTTTAGCAAACCAAATCGTATTCAAGCAAACGTAAAACCTTATATCAAAATCAATCATAACCGAAAACATAATCCAAATGAACTTAAAACGTTGTATCCATCCTCGAGTTTCTCCCCTGAAGTATCAATACATAACCACATATATAATCGAGACGTCTCTTAATATTGTCTATCCCATATGGTCTTACCCAACACTTCACTGCCATACCCAATAGGTCTTAAGACTGTGTACACATGCCATATCCCTCACTGAACATGGTCTTCAAATATAAAACCACCGATCCGGATAACTCTCGATGGATATAAAATCATAAAATCATAACGTGCTCAAATTCCTTTCACTATAAAATTCCAAACTATTTCATAACCATAAATCATTTGGCTTCAATTAGCCCTTTTATATCATAAAAATCATATTTGGACTTCAATCCAAAATAATAACAACAATAACTGTAATAGATTTCTCAATCCAAATACAATTCGTAAGAAATCATCAAATTTATTTTGTTCAATATAGATATATATTGAAATCAAAAACATATATGTATATATGTAAATCAACCAAATTAAGCCTTAAATCAACATAATCAAGTAAAATCTGAAATTCACATAGAAGCATAGTCAATAGCTTCATTTGAACCATAATTTCACAATAAAAAGCAAAATCGTGGAAAACCCCAATTTTATAAAATACCCGTATAAACCCTGAAATATCCATTTCTGAAAATTCTTTGATTATATATATCTATATACATAAAACTCAAAATATAGTTGATAGTTACTTACCTTGGCTACTAATTGAAGAAAACACACCCGTTCAATTCTCCTCTAAATTCTGTCTAAGACGTTTCCCCTCCAAACACTGCCGAAACTTAAAAACTCTTCGGTTAGGACTTAGATCTATGTGTAAGGATGCTATGTTTCAAATTTCGAGTGATTCGAACGGTCGAATTTCCATAAATCAAAGAAACGGTGGAGAAACGGTTCAGAGAAAATTGATGAATTTGAAAAAAAAGAAAAGAAAAAGAAAAGAAAAGAATATATATCAAACATCACCACCTACGGATTTGAGATGTATATCTCAAACTTGTCAAACATCACTTTTGATCCTCCATCTTTCTATAATCTTTAAAAATTATTCTAAACTTTTAATTTACACATAAACTCATCAAAATAACTCCAAACTTTTCCTATAACACCGATTTAACTTCACACACCTAATAATTATAATATATATTACTATCAAGGTATAAATTTTAGAAATTTAGACCCGGACGTGACAATTCTTCCCACCTTAAGAAATTTCGTTCTCGAAATTCACATTCTCTAATCTAAATTTTCTTCCTCAAATAATCTCCAAGATCACAAAATTATTTCAAATTATCAAGATTCCTCATAATCATCATAAGACCACAAATTCTAATGTTTCCTTCCATTAACTCCATCCTTTATCAATATCGACATATTTGTAACACTCGTTTAAGTATAACTTTTAGTAACTCTAAACTTCAATATAGTTAATTCGATCGCCATAATCCACAATAAAACTTCAAATATCATTCACATCTTCCTAACATACACCAAATCTCCCTTTAATAAATTGAAATCACAATTGATTCCATCAATTGCATATATAACAAATATATTTTACCTATCTCTAAGGTCTATAGACTTCAAAAAAAAATCACGTTTGAACCACTAATACGTACGATATTATATTTTCCTTAATCTTTAAATAATCTGAATCAATGATTTGCATCAACATATAATCTTACTTCATCATAATAATAATACTTATATCTATAATTTTTCACTCCAATCATGATGAATACGAACTCCAAGTCATTATCATCAATCAAATATAAAACTTATATCGATAACATATTTCCTCTATGAATATCACATTGACTTATTTATTTTCGTAAAACCTCTATAATCAAATCCTTACAATAAGAAAAATCAATATAGATCATTCTTATACCCATCATCCTACATCCCATTAATAACTCCAAATAAATTTAAGTCTCATCAAACTATATGGATAACAAATACGATTTACTTAAATCGCAATGTGAAAGTTTTTGAAATCTCCAAGCAATATCCTCAAACACAATAAAAACCTAAAATTTTTATAATGTCATTCAATTTCTGTATTTGATCTATAACTACTCAATTTGATCTTTATGTAAATTTAGACTATAATCCTCGAAACTTCAATCTCTTCTCCAAACCATAAAACCGTATACCCAAGAAAGATAGAGTGCCTAAATTACGATAATCAATGTTTTTTTCCTCCAAATTCCAAATAATATCTTTACACCCATAAAAGTCAATAAATCTATAAATCATTCGATTTTCTTATTTGACCTATAAACTCTTAATTTGATCCTCATTATATAAACTTACACTATAATCCTCCAACTTTCAACTAAAATAACTTGACTATGATAAAAGTACTATATAAACTTAAATGTCAATATGTGTATCCTTAACTGTGCTTAAGATCAAAGAATTTTATCCTCAATATTCATATCCTAATTATTTCCTCAAACAATATTTATTTTCATATTAATCATCAAATCATGAACTCTAATATCTTCTCCCACTTTACTTCTCATTGATCACTAACATCAGTATCTCTCTAAACATCATTTATATAACTCTCAACAATTCTAAACCTCAATCCGATAAAGTTCAACAATAGATCTGTACTTTGAATTCGAATATCATTTATTGAAATTAAGATTTCATAACTTATTAAACTCCTATCATTATCTCCAATTAATCAACCTCCAAAACAATTAATTGACATCTCTATATTTTCGCTTTCTTAATCACATATATTATCTTCAAAACTCATCATATCATTTCAAAGTCTCCTAACCTTACTTCACATCTGAGATACATATATTTTTAAGCTAACTATTAAACTCTAAAATATCAATTCCAAGTCATACTAAGGAAAAAATCAAAACAAAAACCAAATTCTGGTTTAAAGCTAAAATGGCCAACATATGTCGTTTCCAGCATAACTTTTTCATACGGAGCCCGATTAAGGCGATTCAAAAACCCCTGGAAACGTAAGATAAAAATAAAGAACTTTCATTTAGGACTCCATGAAAGATTCGGTCTATATCTGGTCGAAAAATGCATCATAAGATTAAGATACGGATCTGATTCTTCCGCAACACCTATATAGACAATTCTCTATTATCTCTAGATGTTCATACACCCAATATTTTACTAACCATCAAATCTCATTTCTACTCCTCATTATCTAGTTACTCAATCCTCAAAAAAATTCCAAATAATTTCTTAACTATCACCAAATATTCATATTCCTCAATTACTATCAACCTTAGGTCCGAAGATTTTAATCTAGAGCTCTGATACCAAACTGTCACACCCGACCCTAAACGACATCAATCGGCATCGGGCGTGAAATAGAAAGATCATAATCAATACTTAATAGTCTCCAAATATCATAAATATCACTATATTACAATTGCAATATCAAAGTTCTAACCATAATTTTAACAATAAGCAGCCAACTTCCAAACCTCACCTAATCGGTCGGTAACCTTCTCTATATCATGTACTTTCTCACCTAAAAACATTAAAACATTTAAAAACGTGAGACAAAAATCTCAGTAAGAAACTATCAGCTATAAAAACCAAGTTTACTTAACATAGCTACATATATACATTTAGAAAGTGATTTAATCAAAACCTTATAAAATATACTCAAAATCAAAGTTCATATAATTTTATTAAACCAATTCATAATCAAATAAATTTTTATCAAACCAACTTGTAATCAAATAAATGTTTTAGCAAACCAAATCGTATTCAAGCAAACGTAAAACCTTATATCAAAATCAATCATAACCGAAAACATAATCCAAATGAACTTAAAACGTTGTATCCATCCTCGAGTTTCTCCCCTGAAGTATCAATACATAACCACATATATAATCGAGACGTCTCTTAACATTGCCTATCCCATATGGTCTTACCCAACACTTCGCTGCCATACCCAATAGGTCTTAAGACTGTGTACACAGGCCATGTCCCTCACTGAACATGGTCTTCAAATATAAAACCACCGATCCGGATAACTCTCGATGGATATAAAATCATAAAATCATAACGTGCTCAAATTCCTTTCACTATAAAATTCCAAACTATTTCATAACCATAAATCATTTGGCTTCAATTAGTCCTTTTATATCATAAAAATCATATTTGGACTTCAATCCAAAATAATAACAACAATAACCGTAATAGATTTCTCAATCCAAATACAATTCGTAAGAAATCATCAAATTCATTTTGTTCAATATAGATATATATTGAAATCAAAAACATATATATGTATATATGTAAATCAACCAAATTAAGCCTTAAATCAACATAATCAAGTAAAATCTGAAATTCACATAGAAGCATAGTCAATAGCTTCATTTGAACCATAATTTCACAATAAAAAACAAAATCGTGGAAAACCCCAATTTTATAAAATACACGTATAAACCCTGAAATATCCATTTCTGAAAATTCTTTGATTATATATATCTATATACATAAAACTCAAAATATAGTTGATAGTTACTTACCTTGGCTACTAATTGAAGAAAACACACCCGTTCAATTCTCCTCTAAATTCTGTCTAAGACGTTTCCCCTCCAAACACTGCCGAAACTTAAAAACTCTTCAGTTAGGACTTAGATCTATGCGTAAGGATGCTATGTTTCAAATTTCGAGTGATTCGGACGGTCGAATTTCCGTAAATCAAAGAAACGGTGGAGAAACGGTTCAGAGAAAATTGATGAATTTGAAAAGAAAAGAAAAGAAAATATATCAAACATCACCACCTACGGATTTGAGATGTATATCTCAAACTTGTGAAACATTACTTTTGATCCTCCATCTTTCTATAATCTTTAAAAATTATTCTAAACTTTTAATTTACACATAAACTCATCAAAATAGCTCTAAACTTTTCCTATAACACTGATTTAACTTTACACACCTAATAATTATAATATATATTACTATTAAGGTATAAATTTTAGAAATTTAGACCCGGACGTGACAATTATAGTCTTATGTTACTTAAATTTTGGAAAATTTTGGTTCGAATTTTATTTAACTGTTCCACCAAACATTTCTAATATCAACTACGTCTAAGATATTTAATGAGTTATTAAGACATTTAAAAAAAAATTGTTAAAATTTTAATAATTAAGTCCACCACATACAAGTAAATCACAATTTTGTTTGTCAATATTTGGAAAATCTTCTATGTTTAGATATAATTTACGTAAAGTAGTGTCAATTTACGTAAAGTGATTTGGTGGATAGAATTAAAATTATTTTTTATTAATAATTTACAAAAAATAATTAATTTACGTAAAATTGTACAAATATTACAAATTTTTTTAAAGGTTTTATAGATTTTCCGTAAAGTAGTGTCAATTTACGTAAATTGGTTTAGTGCATAGAATTAAAATTATTTTTTTATTAATAATTTAACAAAAATAATTAATTTACGTAAAATTATACAAATGTTACGGAAATTTGTAAAGGTTTTATATATTTTCCGTAAAGTAGTGTCACTTTACGTAAAGTGGTTTGGTGGATAGAATTAAAATTATTTTTATTAATAATTTACCAAAAATAAGTAATTTACGTAAAATTGTAGAAATGTTACGAAAATTTGTAAGGATTTATGGATTTTCCGTAAAGTAGTGTCAATTTTCGTAAAGTGGTTTGGTGGATATAATTAAAATTATTTTTTTTATTAATAATTTAACAAAAAATAATTAATTTACATAAAATTATAGAAATGTTACGGAAATTTGTAAATATTTTATAGCTTTTCCGTAAAGTAGTGTCAATTTTCGTAAAGTGGTTTGGTGGATATAATTTAAATTATTTTTTTATTAATAATTTAACAAAAAATAATTAATTTACGTAAAATTATAGAAATGTTACGGAAATTTGTAAATGTTTTATAGCTTTTCCGTAAAGTAGTGTCAATTTTCGTAAAGTGGTTTGGTGGATATAATTTAAATTATTTTTTTATTAATAATTTAACAAAAAATAATTAATTTACGTAAAATTATAGAAATGTTACGAAAATTTGTAAAGGTTTTATAGATTTTTCGTAAAGTAGTGTCAATTTACGTTAATTGGTTTGGTGGATAGAATTAAAATTATTTTTTATTAATAAATTACCAAAAATAATTAATTTACGTAAAATTGTACAAATATTACGAAAATTTTTAAAGGTTTTATACATTTTCCGTAAAGTAGTGTCAATTTACGTAAAGTGGTTTGGTGGATAGAATTAAAATTATTTTTTATTAATAATTTACCAAAAAATAATTAATTTACATAAAATTATAGAAATGTTACAAAATTTTTTGAAGGTTTTATAGATTTTTCGTAAAGTAGTGTCAATTTACGTAAAGTGGTTTGGTGGATAGAATTAAAATTATTTTTTATTAATAATTTAACAAAAAATAATTAATTTACGTAAAATTATACAAATGTTACAGAAATTTGTAAAGGTTTTATAGATTTTTCGTAAAGTAGTGTCAATTTTCGTAAATTGGTTTGGTGGATATAATTAAAATTATTTTTTTAATAATAATTTAACAAAAAATAATTAATTTACGTAAAATTATAGAAATGTTACGGAAATTTATAAAGGTTTTATAGATTTTCCGTAAAGTAGTGTCAATTTATATAAAGTAGTTTGGTGGCTAGAATTAGAATTCTTTTTTTTATTAATAATTATACAAAAAATAATTCTTTTATATTTTGTACAAACGTTACGGAAAATTTTAAAGGTTTTATGGATTTTACGTAAAATAGTGTCAATTTATATAAGTGGTTTGGTGGTTAGAATTAGAATTTTTTTTATTACTAATTTTTTAAAAAATAATTACTTTATGGTTTGTTTGTACAAAGTTTAGGAAAAATTGTAAAGGTTTTATAGATTCTACGTAAAGTTGTGTCAAGTTACGTAAAGTGATTTGTTGGATAGAATAAAAATTATTTTTTTATTAACAATTTAACAAAAAATAATTAATTTACGTAAAATTATAGAAATGTTACGGAAATTTGTAAAGGTTTTATAGATTTTCCGTAAAGTAGTGTCAATTTACGTAAAATGGTTTGGTGGATATAATTAAAATTATTTTTTATTAATAATTTACCAAAAATAATTAATTTACGTAAAATTGTACAAATATTACAGAAATTTGTATAGGTTTTATAGATTTTTCGTAAAGTAGTGTCAATTTACGTAAAGTGGTTTGGTGTATAGAATTAAAATTATTTTTTATTAATAATTTACTAAAAATAATTAATTTACATAAAATTGTACAAATATTATGGAAATTTGTAAAGGTTTTATAGATTTTCCGTAAAGTAGTGTCAATTTACATAAAGTGATTTGGTGCATAGACTTAAAATTACTTTTTATTAATAATTTAATAAAAATAATTAATTTACGTAAAATTATACAAATGTTACGAAATTTTTTAAAGGTTTTATATATTTTCCGTAAAGTAGTGTCACTTTACGTAAAGTGGTTTGGTGGATAGAATTAAAATTATTTTTTATTAATAATTTACCAAAAATAATTAATTTACGTAAAATTGTACAAATATTACGGAAATTTGTAAAGGATTTATAGATTTTCTGTAAAGTAGTGTCAATTTTCGTAAAGTGGTTTGGTGGATATAATTAAAATTATTTTTTTTATTAATAATTTAACAAAAAATAATTAATTTATATAAAATTATAGAAATGTTACAGAATTTTGTAAAGGTTTAATAGATTTTCCGTAAAGTAATGTCAATTTTCGTAAAGTGGTTTGGTGGATATAATTAAAATTATTTTTTTATTAATAATTTAACAAAAAATAATTAATTTACGTAAAATTATAGAAATGTTACGAAAATTTATAAAGGTTTATAGATTTTCCGTAAAGTAGTGTCAATTTATGTAAAGTGGTTTGGTGAATAGAATTAAAAGTATTTTTTATTAATAATTTAACAAAAAATAATTAATTTACGTAAAATTATACAAATGTTACGGAAATTTGTGAAGGTTTTATAGATTTTCCGTAAAGTAGTGTCAATTTTCGTAAGTGGTTTGGTGGATATAATGAAAATTATTTTTTTATTAATAATTTAACAAAAAATAATTAATTTATGTAAAATTATAGAAATGTTACGGAAATTTGTAAAGGTTTTATAGATTTTTTGTAAAGTAGTGTCAATTTACATAAAGTGGTTTGGTGGATAGAATTAAAATTATTTTTTATTAATAATTTACCAAAAATAATTAATTTACATAAAATTGTACAAATATTACGGAAATTTTTAAAGGTTTTATAGATTTTCTGTAAAGTAGTGTCAATTTACGTAAAGTGGTTTGGTGGATAGAATTAAAATTTATTTTTTATTAATAATTTAACAAAAATTAATTAATTTACGTAAAATTATACAAATGTTATGGAAATTTGTAAAGGTTTTATATATTTTCCGTAAAGTAGTGTCAATTTTCGTAAAGTGGTTTGGTGGATATAACTAAAATTATTTTTTATTAATAATTTAACAAAAAATAATTAATTTACGTAAAATTATAGAAATGTTACGAAAATTTGTAAAGGTTTTATAGATTTTCCGTAAAGTAGTGTCAATTTCCGTAAAGTGGTTTGGTGGATATAACTAAAATTATTTTTTATTAATAATTTAACAAAAAATAATTAATTTACTTAAAATTATAGAAATATTACGAAAATTTGTAAAGGTTTTATAGATTTTCCGTAAAGTAGTGTCAATTTCCGTAAAGTGGTTTGGTGGATAGAATTATATTCTACCTTGTGTAACTTTAATTTTACATATTTAGTGGTAACCTGTAATAACAGGTCAACTTTTAATATAATTTATTTTATTTTAAATTAAAATGACACGTGTCGCAATACTATTCGTTATTGAAACAAAGTAATCCTACTTTGTTTTTAAAGGAAATAACCATAGCGGACACCCTTCTTAATCTACTTATTAAACAATTAAAACGACATCCTTTCAAAAAGGAAATAAGTGATTGAATAAAAATACCAAAAATGTTGAAATATGATCCATTGATTCGGATGAATACGTATTCAATTATCTATCGAGGATACACGTCAGTAATCGACGCATCATCCACTGATCCCGACACTGCTGATTTAGTAGTGGAATAAGAGTTCGACTCCAAACCTTTCATCGGCATATTCTGCTCCGATCTGCTCTGGAGAAGAAACGCTGGCTGCCGAGGCATCGGAAGAGTTACAGAATAACTATTGAGCATAAGAACAACAGTAGCCATTGAAGGTCTATCAATCGGATCTTCTTGAATACATAATAACCCGATTTGGATACATCTTAACACTTCATTTCTTGAATATGAATCTTCCAAAACTGGATCTAATACTTCCATAGGTGTTCCTTCTCTCCAATGTTTCCACACCTGCAATAAAATTTATAGGTGATTGATCAATTAATTTCTGAAAGGATAACAAGAGTTAGTTTTGATTTAGAGATTATCGGAGTTCGGGGAAGTTTAATTTTACTCTCGTTGTATAAAACGACTCAGTTTCATTCCCATGGTAAAAAAATATAGTTCATTTTTAAAAATAAAATACATCTCTAGCCCCTAAAATATATAGGACTACTAACAGTAACCCGGTCCAGAGTGGGTAGTACCGAAGTAGAAGACCTGAGTAAAGAGCGGTCTCAAGGGATGGCGATGGGGCAGAAATGAACTAAATCCCACGTCAGAAATGGAGAGAGTGATTGAGGATTATTAGTAAGACGGAATCCAATACATGTAAATACGTTTTAAAACCGTGAAGCGCAAGGTGTTGGATTTGGGCCAAAGTGGACAATATCTACATGGTATTGGACCGGGATGTTACACTATCACTCTTAAACTTCATTTCTTGACATAACAATATTTGAACTTTACATTGCTGTAACATTAAGTTTAACAAAAATTTGTAAAAGAACTTTTGATGAATCCAATACATGAAGACGCGTTTTAAAGCCTTGAGGCCCAAGGTGTTGGATTTGGGCCAGAGCGGACAATATCTACATAGTATTGGACCAAGATGTTACAAACGGTGTCAAAATAATTGTGTCAAGTGAGTTGCTTTTGTAAACTATGATGACATTTTTAGAGAAAATTATAGTTAATTATTTTTTTACCTATCCTCAAATACTAACAAATAACTATTATGCTTATTTATAGTTATTTAATAACTAATGTTTATATTTGTCTATATTGTTAATACACTGTCTATACAAAGTTTTATGCTCAACTTTAACGAGACATTATATCTTTTGTATCTATCTGAATAGTATAAATTCAACAGCCATATCAGAAAATGACAGTCCTACTTTTGAGTCGCAAAATTAAGCGATCACGGTTGTAAAATGTAATACCCCAATTTATATATAATTAAGCTAATTGTTAAAATGAATTTATTAGAAGGAGTTAAGACTAAAATATAATTACTTTTGGAAAATTTTTAAAAGATAATATAAATGTAGGGACTAATATGAGAATTTGGCCAAAATTAATTTCTTCAAGGAGCTGCATACGCAGACTCCATTTGTGAAGAAGGTTAAGCTCCTTCCTCTTCCACCTTTCAACAAAAACAAAAGACAACCTTCTTCTATCTCATTCTTCCTCATTTCTTCACCATTTCTCACGATTTTTACACCGAAACGAAGCTCTCAACTCCAGCTACAAGTGCATGTAAGTTTTATTGTGAGATTTTGAGTTTTAAAAATCGTTTAGAGAGAGAAAATTCGTCACTTTTGCTATTCTCTCTATTTCTCGGTCCTATGTTCATTATTTTGCAATTCTAACACCAAAAATGGACTCAGGGGTCGATTTACATATGGATACACTAGATTTTGATGCATGCAAGAAGTTTTGAGGTGTAATCGGAGCTACGCCGGAAAAAGTAAGAAATCTAACCAAAATTTAACTTTTCGGTCGATTTTGGGTGTTTTGAGAGTGATTCTAGACTCCTGAAATCATAAGGAACAAAGTGGTATAATTAATTTCTCAAATCGATCAACCTTAATTTTTCCGATAGGCGGATCCCGAATACTGATGATATTTTCCGGTGACATACGAAATAAGTGCAGAAAAATTACTTGGTTAACTTCATAATGTTCTAAATATTGTTTGGAGCAACATTAATTCTTGAACTTTGGCCAAATTCCTTACCGTTTAGTCTCTATAAATTACGAAAGTATATAGTTGGGTGAAATTAAGGAAAATAAATTAAGTTGGGTTAAAAATGATTTTTGGATCCTTATTTAAATAAATTTCGGAATATATAATTTTAAAAATAAAGGTTGAATGAAGATTGGACTAAGCATAATTAATTAATTATGCTCTTAAGATTATTGGTTAGTTAATTTGGTTGATATAGATATTATGAAAATGAATTATAAGTATATATGTTTATATGTTATTTGATTATGAGTAATTTTGGAAGTAAAGTATTGGAATTACTAACAGTTATGGAACTATCGGATGATTAATGTCCAACCGGGTTGATAATTGCAGTCTATGGGTACCGGTTTGGACTTTGGATATTTTTTAATATAGAAGTGTATTTTATTGCAGGATTGACCCTAGTTGTTATTAGGAGGATGTTCGTTTTATAGGGGAGACTCTGCCGAATTTTCGGTAGACAGCCCGCAAAACGAGACAAAATAAATTTTAATATTTCCCTAAACTTATATAAATTCTAAAAAATAATATTATCTCTTTTAGATACTCAACCAGTAGGAGGAGCAGCAGTACCTGAAAATTAGGACAGTCGGCTAGGAGCAATTTGTGAGTTAATTATATGTTATGCATTTTTAATTTAGCATTTGCATTCATAATAAAGGATTTCATGATATTTCAAGTAAAGTATTATTTTTACTTATAAAAATGTCTTATTATTTATAATAATTTATACGTAATTATTTGTGGATAAATACGTGTTATGGACATGCTTCCTGGTGAGCGGCATCAGGACCTTGTGCGCACAGGTACTATCGGGTTATTGGATATTGATGATACTAGTATTGTGAATGTTGTGATATATGGATAAGCTCGGTTGAGATATTCTCGGGCTATATGATATGTGGATTTTGGATTTAAGTGAGGCTAGGTACGGAATCGGTTGAGTTATTCTCGGTCCTCCAGCTAACTGGGCGCGTGGTCGGTTGAGTTATTCTCGGTCCCCCAGTTATTGGATATGAGTGAAATGGTAATATTTGGTGGATTATTAGATTGAGTATTGAGGTTTAGGGTCCAACACACGTATTAAACCACCTATATATTTATTTATAAGAAAATTTTATGAAAAGCATATTGTGTGATTACTTATATTATATATTATTATCATTATTATTCTGGGTGACATAAATGTTAAATTACTTATGCATTGCATATAATTAATTCACTATGGGAGGTTTGACTCCTTTAATTTTTAAGGTGACTAGAAGTCTGTTGCAGCCTAATTTCTTTCTTCGGGCAGCACATCTATCTTACTATGTATGACTATTTAAAGGTTTTAATATTAAATTATATTAAGACTATTGGCAAGATTGATCGTATATTATATTAAGGCTTGCTACGGGTTCCGGTAGCTTGAGCTTACCCGTTCCCTAGCGCCGGTCACGGTCCGTGGGATGGGTCGTGACATAAAAATAGTTATTTTGTATGAGAGAAGTTGTTACTTGCATAGCTTCCAAGGTCATAAGCACCATCAGTCTGATAGAAAGAACTATTCTTCTTTCCACATATAATTTCAAGAACTAAGACCCCAAAACTGTACATGTCGGACTTGACGGAAAACTGGCCGTGCATTGCATATTCCGGAGACATGTATCCACTGAAAAACATAACAAAATGGATTAATATGTTAACATCTATATTACATGGAAACAGAAATAGAAATGGATGCAGAAACTGAAACTGAAACTGCAACCGAAACCAAAACCAAAACCGGGAAACGTTATTTGTAGAAAAACATAGGAAAGGAAACAAATTTCTAAATTTTAAACTATGAAACATGAGATGTTTCATGTAAGTTTTCAAGAATTTCATTTTTGAAACATTTCAAAAACGTCAAGAGCTTTAAAATCAAAATTTTCGTGCAACATGTATTAACATAAATTTGCCAAACTGAATAGAGAAACAAACAGAACAAGGAAGTTGATAAACTTACTATGTTCCGAGAATTCTACTTGTGTTCCCTTGAGTTTGATCCACTACAAAAATCTTAGCCATACCAAAATCCGAAATCTTTGCATTCATTTCGCCATCTAACAGAACATTGCTAGCTTTAAGGTCACGATGTATAATTCGTAGCCTAGAATCCTCATGAAGATAAAGAATTCCTCTAGCAATTCCTCCTATAATTTTGTAACGTCTAGACCAATCCAATTGTCCTCGTTTTTCCTCGTCTGCAAATTCATCAATAGAGCACTCAATTTACGCTTGATTAGGAGTATCAAAATGGTTATCATGTTAGAA
Source organism: Euphorbia lathyris (assembly GCF_963576675.1). Lineage (NCBI taxonomy): Eukaryota > Viridiplantae > Streptophyta > Magnoliopsida > Malpighiales > Euphorbiaceae > Euphorbia > Euphorbia lathyris. Next base: position 81,423,937 of record NC_088915.1, read on the forward strand.
TCGTATAATATATTTCACATAATTATATATGCATTGCATCTTGCTAATGGATAAGGAAGAATCCGAACCGAAAAGGAAGAAGTCGAGGCTTTTGTTCGACACGTATTCGTACACGAGTATCTTCTCTTCTCCTTCTAAGCAAAATCCGAGCAGCCTTACGAGATTCCTATGTTGTAGCTTGGCTAACAACAAAACTTCATTCTTGAATTCTTCTGAACCTTGCGAAGAGCCTCTAGATAGCTTCTTAACTGCAATTTCTTGCCCATTAGGAAGTAGTCCCTGAGAATTTATATTGAAAAGTCATTAGATATTATAATTCAGGAATGCTTTCAGAGAGGGATAATGTACAAATTTAACTCTATGGTTATCGAGAGAGAACAAATTTAAGTTCCATGTATAAAATAGTATAGTTTTAATATTAACGTTTTGCAGATGGAGTAATTTTATAATCCCTTAACAACAGATCCAACAAAAAGCTTATATTATCAAAGACGATACAAAGTTATCCCTATGCTTATAACGAGGGTAAATTTAGACTTCACCTATAAACCCTGTAACGTTAGCACTAACGTTTTCTATATATATACTAATTTCAGACTCCATTCCGCAAATCCAACACAATCCCATTCTCGGTTAATTTAATTCCATGTATGTGTTACCTAAGCTCCACGGCCACATGGAACAACATTAGTGTTAATATTGCACAATTTTATTCGTGGATGAATCTAAATCAATTTTATTCGTGGAATCTAAATCTATTCTCTCAATAATTGTACAGCTAAATTTGTGCCTTAGGTGACAATATACAACCAAATGAACAAGAAATAGCCTTCCGGTGGATCTGTCGTAAATGGATTTCTAAAAATCGCTCCATCTACGATTTTATATGCAGAGACTAAATTTATTCTCCCAAATAACTATAGAGCTAAATTTGTACCTTATTTAAAATATATATATGTATAGATTGCTAAATTTACCTTGTAAACCTCCCCAAATCCACCTTCTCCGAGCTTATTATCCCTAGAGAAATTATTAGTCGCGACTTGGATTGTGTTGAGATTAACTTGTAAGGACCCCGCAGTTGTAATTTCATTTACACCTATAGAATTAAACATACCCAAGATCAGAGAATGCAGTAACGAATTAAGAGCTACAACGAAAAAGTAATTCTACTGTGATTTGGAACCAACATATCACCACTAAAATGGTGATATGTAAGCAATTGTAATGACATATCATCATCTGAATGGTACATAATCAATTTAATTCGGGACCATTCTAGAAGTTTTTGAGGGATCGTCGTAACCATAACAACCGAGATTTCATCATTACTCAAGTTGTGAATTTAGATGTTTTTACCAGAAGCATCGCCTGGTAGAGTGTTGTAATTCTTTTTTGCCCTCCTCCGAAGGAAAATGCAGCCCATGCAGAAAAGCAAAACAGAGACAGATGGAGCCACAATTGCTATAATTGCCGCAGTTGACATGTCGCCACTGCTTCCTGCGCATACATCACATATAATTATAAAAGATAAATAAATGGTACAAAGCCCCTTTGCTCCTCATTGTTCGTAACTAAAAATTAAATTTATCATTATTTATTATAATTATAATTATTTTTTATTATTAGAACCATTATTATTTTTTTATAAATTTTATTTTTATTATAACTATTTTTAAAAGATTATATTATTATGTCAATTTCATGAAATTCAGTTCAGTTTGGTAGTATTCAGTTCAGTTTACTTAATTTTAATTAAAATTTCATAATTACATATGAAAAATTCTTGAATAACCAAGCCAACCGATTGAAAAAAAAATTTGATCAAATAAATACTAAACATTGTAGGCATAAATGATATTGGATAAGAAAGATAAATATCTAGATCAAATGATGAATTAAAATTGGCTTGAGTAAAAAGGACCTACACTAGTAGGCTTTGGATTCGATTCTTAGTATAAAAAAAAAAAAAAAAATCTTAATTCGTTGAGAAATCATCTACAGAGCATCTAAATAACATCGAAAGATTAATAAGATAAATCAATATGCTAAAATTTTCTATTACTTATAAATAAAATTGATTTTTAAGTAAATTTTTAACATTTTATGTGTTGGGTAAATCTACACTTCCATATGCGAAAATTTATATTACGTCCCAGTGAGTAAATATAGTTTTAGTTTTTTTCTTTAAGTAAGGATAAATTACACTCATGGACATTGAACTTTATTAATTTTCACAGGATATGATTACTAATTTTAAAATGTAACATCAAAGCCACTGAATTTTACATTTTGTTACATTTATGATCACTAAACTTTAATTAAAACCTCAAAATAATCGTTAACGACTTTAAAAATTAAAATTTCTAAAAATTAATATATTCTAAGCAACTTTTATTTTTGAAAGATTTTCATTTTGAGGTTATAAGTATTGTTTGGAGGAGAGAGAAAGTAGATTTTTAGAGAGATTGAATTTTTAAATAGAGAAAACTCTAAAAATGATAGTTTGGAAAAAATAATTTGTTTTTATAGTAAATATAAGTTTGGAAAAAATAATTTGCTTTTTTCAGTAAATATGGTTCTAAACAATTAATTCTTTAATGTGTTAAAAGTTTTCAAAGTTAACGGCAATGGGTGTAATTTGTTTCAGTGATCAAATGGATTTTTATATATTTTTAATATTTAAGAATAAACGTTAAAATTAATAATAAAAAAAAAGAATTAACCATTCCAATAAAATTGGATAACCCAACAAGCAATTATATCAACCAAACTCAAAGATAAAACAGTAGAAGGAAAAAGTTTGACTGAACCTGTAGGCGGCGGAGGAGGAAGAATCACCGGCGATGGCGGTGGCGATGGAGGTGGAGATGGAGCTGTGTAAAATCTGTACATTTCATAACGGATATTGCAACTCGGCGTCAAGACTCGTCCTCCTTGCTTCCCGTTACAACACGCCGGCAACTGAGAGATAGCGATATCAAGACACTGTATACAGTCGGCGGTGGACAGATCCGGCGTGCACTGAGCAAGGTTATACAATGTCTGAAACGCCGTAAAATTGACCTCCTTAACTGCAAACTTTTTCTCTCCAGATTTAGCATTTGCGGCCGCCGTCGCCGACTCTCGCATGCTAGTCGCCAGTAGACTGTTAAAACGAGTTTGATCGGAGATATTCTGCGTATTCGACTTGTAAACCGTCGGGCTATTGGCCATCGAGACCAACGACCGGTTCGAGTAACGGAGAAGGCAGAAATCGTACCAAATCACGGCTTCTACCTCCACAGGGCAAAGCTCGACGATTTCCTTAGCGGCGGAGGCGACGCAATTTTGGCACTGGTCGATTGTGGCGTCGCCACGGCAGAGAAAAACGCCAAAAACATCGTTAGGGCCTTGACCGGCGGAGGTGTTGTAAAATCCGATACTGCGATTTCCGTTAGAGGTAAGAGAAGAGAGTGTTTGGTTCCGATTGGTCGGATAATTGCTGTTGCCGGTGAAAACCGTCGTGTTTGGGCAAATATGATAGAGGGGCTCTTGTGAATGGGTTATAATTGAAAAGCTTAAAAAGAAGGAAAGGATTAGAATGAAATTAAGTAAAATATTCATTTTCGAGCTTCAATTTGTTGATAATTATATATCTCTGTTCATCAAAGAAACAGAAAGGGAAATTTTCTTTTGTAATCGGAAAATTTGGTGTTTTCTTTTTCCGGTGAGAACAGGAGCAGCTTCAGCTTTAAGTAAAATTTGTCTTTGTAACCAATAAATAAGTCTAATTTTCCAATTTTCTAAGTAATTTCCTGTTTCTTATTTTTTTTTTTCAAATTTTCTTTATTTATTTATTTTTGAAATATTATTACCAAGTCAAAATGATTTTTTTTTTTTTTTTTTTTGACATTGACAGAGTTCAATGTCAACTTAACGTTTAAAAATTTACTTTATTAATAATAAATTGTTTGATCCTATTCTCTTTCCTTCTCTCTGGTCTCTTCCTTCCTGTAAACCCCCCACCGCCCCTCTTCCCCTTTGTCCCCTGCATCCGACCCCTCTTTCATTTCCTTTTTCCTTGGCAAATATTCGTTTTTGCACAGATTTAACAACAAAGTTTCAAGATTACTTCTATATAGTTGAGGAGGAAGAAGGAAGCTTGTCTTCATTCTTCCTCCTCCCCTGTGTTTTATTTTTTCTATAGTGTTAGTTTGTTTTCCTTTCTTGTTAGTTTGAAGTCTTTATCCCTTCTTGAACTTCTTTTTCCGTCAGATCTACTCTTCTGAGCTATATTTCTTTCTTTTATTCTTTTTTCGGTCTTTGCAAGAGCAGAAAAGGTTTATCTTGTCCGTAGATCTATAGATCTGCGTGGATGCACAAACAGAAAGGACTTAGATCCGAACGTCCGGAAGAGCCTAGAGGATGGAGTATGGATTACAACGGTTTTTCAACGGGATTCGACTTATGAGAAGGATATGACTTCTATGTTTGTTGTATTTGTATTTTTTCTGTTTTTTAGTGCTCTTTGTAGTCTTTTATTGCTCTTTGTAGTCTATGTATTGCTCGTTGTAGTCTTCTCTTCCCTTTGTGGGTCTTTGCCTGTATGGGATGGAGGTTTTATTCCTCTTTTTTTCGTGCTGTATTTGTATTATTAAGCTAATGGAATGATATATGGCATTTTATCAAAAAAAAAATAAATAATAAATTGTTTGAGTTCTTATATAGGATTTGAATTTATATCAACTAAATTCAGTGTATTGTTATATTGTTCCAGCAAAATATTCCAACACATAGTGGTCAAAATGGATAAAATTAAAGAACGATTTGTCTGGTTAATTTCGTTAACGAACGAGACCTTAGCCTGCTAACTAGCTATGCGGAGGTATCCCTCTGCGGCCAGCTTCTTAGAGGGACTATGGCCTTCTAGGCCAAGGAAGTTTGAGGTAATAACAGGTTTGTGATGCCCTTAGATGTTCTGGAAACCCCGACTTTTGGAAGGGATGCATTTGTTAGATAAAAGGTCGACGCGGGCTCTGCCCGTTGCTCTGATGATTCATGATAACTCGACGGATCGCAGGCCATCGTGTCGGCGACGCGCGCGCCGCCACGGCGTCGGCCAGCGGGCTCCCCATTCGGCCCGTCTTGAAACACGGACCAAGGAGTCTGACATGTGTGCGTCGGCCACTCAGTTGCGGCCCGTGGGCGTTTTGCTCTATCGGGCAGGGACGGGTTCCTGTGCTGCATACCAACGTAGCGGAATTCGATTCATCGTTACCGTCTCGGTTTTTCCTTTCTGTTCAGATCCCTTTAGAAAAGGAATGAGGAAGCTTGTCTTCTTTCTTCCTCCTATTTATGTTTTAGTCAGTGTTTTTTTAGCTTCTGATTTATCTTTTCTTGTTAGTTTAAAGTCTATATACTTTCTCGAATCTCTTTTCCGTCAGATCTACACATGTTAGCTATACTTTTATCGTTTATTCTTTTTTCGGTCTTAGCAAGAGCAGAAAATGTTCATCTTGTCCGCAGATAGATCTGCGTGGTTGCAAAAAAGAAAGGACTCAGATCCGAATGTCCGGAAGAGGTTAAATGATGAAGAATGGATTACAACTGTTTTTCAATGAGATTCGATTTACGAGAAGTATATGATTTCTATTTGTGTTGTATTTGTACCTTTTATGGTTTTTATTGCTCTTTGTAGTCTTTTTATTTCTTTTTGTAGTCTTTTTCTTTCTATTTGTAGTCTATTTTCTTCCTTTTGTAGATCTTATACTGGCTGTAGCCTGTATGTGCGGGAAGTTTTATCGTACTGTATTTGTACTTTGTGATTTAGGGTCTGTTTGGTTCAGCTGTTAGCTAATAGCTGTTGCAGTTGTTATTAGCTGTTTGTAGTTGCAGTAAGTTGTTAGCTGTTGCTGTTAGCTGTTTGTTATTAGCTGTTTAATTAATAGTGTTTGGTAAAATTATATTGAACTGTTGCTGTTCGGATTCAAAATGTCTAAAATGGACATGTTTTAAATTAATCAACGATGAAATTATAAAAGAAAAAATGTGAAAAATGTCTATAACGTTTACAACTAGAAATGATTTTACTCTTAACGTCTAAAATGGTACAATTTTACTCATAACATTGACAGTTAAGAGCAATTTTACCCCTAACATTGACAAGTTGGGTCGATTTCAGATATTATTAGAAGGCATAGATATTTTATTTCATATTCTACACCAATTGCACATACCAGTAGTTCTAAAAAAGAGATTTCATACTTGTTATGATTTAATAACAATATTCATGGCCAAGAAGACAGTTTAATAAATTATTTTTCAAATTAACTCAACTTGTCAATGTTAGGGGTAAAATTGTTTTTGGCTGCCAACATTAGGGGTATAATTGAACCATTTTAGACGTTAAGGGTAAAATTGCTTCTAGTTATAAATATTAGCGGTATTTTTGCATCTTATCCTATTATAAAATTAAAAATATGTTACACAAATTAAAAATAAAAAATAATCTATATAAAAAATAAAAAATTTATTGAACGCAACAAAACCTTATTCTTCTGGTAATTATATTGTAGAAATATAAATAATATTAAAGAATAAACATATTTTGTGGAAATAAGAACGATAATTTTGTCAACTACAAACAGCTGTTTAAGAAAAGCTCCAAATATGAGCTTTTCGTAAAACGCTCCAAAACGCTGCAGTTTCCAGAGAAAACGTTAAACACTGCGGTTATATAAACCTAACCAAACGCTTTATTTTCTACGGTTTGGAGTGAAACGCTAAACGCTCCTCCGAAAAGCTGAAACAAACACCCTCTTAATGGAATGAAACATGACATTTTATCAAAAAAAAAAAAAAAACTAATTCCTTTCCTACACGTTCCAAATACTTTTTTTTTTAATTATCTCAATTATTTTACTAGCATTCTATTTATCAAGGCTAAAAAATAAAAGTCTCCTCTACTTAAGAGTGTCTCTTTTACGTAAGAGCGGCGGCTAGAGTTTTCAAATTTTTTTGGTCTTAACATTACTTTTTTTCTCTGAATTAATCAGAATTCTCATCGTGTGGTGCGGGTTGTCAAATTATAATAGATTATGGAACAAGCTTTGCGAGGTCTGTCGTTGAATGTCGAGAAGAACGAGATTATCGATTTCTCGTGAGAGGGGGAGGTTGCGGGACAGAGTAAGGGTCTGGTACACGTCAGAGTTTTACAGAATTTAAATTAATCCCTAAAATCTCTCTAATTCTCTGCATATCTATATCTAAAAGTTCTACATAATTTAAATTAATCTCTAAAATCTCTTTAATTCTCTGCATATCTTCTATATAATATAAAACAGTAACGATAGAGCTGAGGTGTCACTTTATTATTTTTTACTGATAAAAAATATAATATAATATATAATATATTAATTTTAATTATATTATTATATTTATCTATAAAAAGATTATTTAAATTAAATGTGAAAATAAAATAATAATATTTAATTTATATAGCACCTTTATATCATTAATTGAAATTATTAAATTATATTTTTGTTAATATTTATATATTAAGATGAATCCGTGCATCGCACGGGTCAAAAACTAGTTTCTATTAATAGAGAGTCTCTCTCCACCTCTTAGTGCCTCCTAACTTCATTTTTTATTAATAATTTATTATTAATGTGTCTCCCTCCTTACACTATTGGTAATGTAACAATAAAGAATAGTCTTAATAATAAAATAATAAATAAGGAGTAAATATAAGGAGCATTGTTGGAGATGATATATCTTAGCCACTCTTAAATCACTAAGAGTCAATTATTTATATTATTTTGGGATAAGGTACCAAAATAGGTCTAAGATTTTTGGGGAAGTACCAATTTAGGTTCAACGTTTAAAATAGCACAAATATATGTTTAACGTTTACAATATAATATTAATTTAGGCTCAAAGTTTACAATATATCATCAATTTAGGCCTCACGTACAAAATAGCACCAATATAGGCTTAACGTTTACAAAATAATACGAATTTAAGCTTAACGTTTACAAAGTATATCCAATTTAAGTTAAACGTCACAATTAAATTAACCATATTATATTCTTTTACTATTAACTTTATATATTATCTTTTTATTTAGTTCTATTTTCTTATTTATTATAATACAATTAATTAGTATTCTTGCCCATTAAATCCTTATATTTGTTTTTTATCAACCATTCATGACTCCTAAATTCCATGACTCGTGTAATATATGTAAACTAATAATATTTCGAACACTAGTTAAAATAATATTGATGAAAAACAAATATAAGATCTTAATGAGTAGGAATACTAATTAATAGGGAAAGAATATAATATGATTAATTTAATTATGACGTTTAGTTTAAATTGGATATATTTTGTAAACGTTAAGCTTAAATTCGTATTATTTTGTAAACGTTAAGCTTATATTGGTGCTATTTTGTACGTGTGACCTAAATTGATGCTATATTATAAAAGTTAAACCTAAATTGATATTATGTTGTATTGGTGCTATTTTGAACGTTGAGCCTAAATTAGTACTTCCCCAAAAACGTTAGGCCTATTTTGGTACCTTATCCCTATTATTTTTAGAGAGCTCACTAAAAGTCAATTGGAGTGCTCTGAATTACCCTGACTAATGTTGTATTTTACATTGCGCGGATCGATATAATTTTTTTTATAAAAATGTATAATATTTTAATATTTTTTAATTACATATCATTTATACATAATATACTAATATTTTATTTTAAAATAATTTTAAGTTTAGAAAAAAATAGTTAAAAAAAAAGAATTTTGTATAATTTTTAAACGCGGTACACTCAAGTTTTCAACTACTATTTCGAATTTAAATCTACAGTTGTGAAAGTAAATTATATTTTTATAATTTTATTTAACACTAAAAGACAAATCATTGTTATTTTTATTATTAAATTATAAATTTTTTTTTTATAATAATGCTAATATTTCATTAAGTAGTAAAATTGCAAGTACAAGATAATATCAGTAAGGCATAAAACCCCACATACATATAGGCTAAGCCTAATACATAGTCCACTAGGGCAAGAAAATGACTATTAAAAGCAAAAAGGGCCATCAAAGGCACATCGAACATAAACAACAGTTGAAACATATATTTATCATAGCTCCAAATGCGCCGTAAAGCAACTGTAGACCAATCTTCAACATTTGAACCATTCTGAAACTTCGGATCTAAGTCATTTCTTATGCAACCACGTAGATCCAGTGATCTACGGATAAGATCTACCGTTTCTGTTCTTGCTAAAACAGAAAAAGTTACAAAAATAAAGATTGTAGCCACCAGATGCAATTTCAACAGATCTAGAGATCTGATAAGATATAGGATCCAACTAACAAAACCAACACAAACAAAAGGAGAAAACAACTACAAAGACAAAAAGCAAAGAAAAAATAAAAATGGTGGGAGGAGGAAGAAGGATTCCTTCTTCCTCCTCAACTAGACTACAGCAAAGAGGAAGACAGCTAACGGGAAGATCGGCAGATTCGGCTGGAGCAAAGAAGAAAAAAGAAAAAGAAAGAAGAAAGCGATGGGTGGGAGGCGGGGGTGGGTATGTAAATCCTAGAGAGAAGGATCCTTCTCTCTAGGTGCCTTTCTTTTCCTTCATCCTTGCATTATAGTATATATCATCTTTTGACTTTATTTTTTTCGGAAATTTTACATACTGTTTTTTAATTTTTCTTTATTACTATTTTAACACCTTATTAAAGATCATTGGTTCAAGCGGTAATGGCTGGTCTCCGACTGGCGAGTGACTGTTTCTTCTGTCGAATCATTATTGAATCCGACGCTCAGGTTGTGATCGATACCCTGCTGCAGAAACGGTCGACGTCCGCCACTCTTTTGTTTCTATATGAAGACGTGATCAATTTTAGCTCGGGTTTTCAGTATTGTTGTTTTTCTTTTGTTTTAGAGAAGACAACTTAGCTGCTCATAGAATGACTGCTTGGGCTAAAAATATTATATCCCCATCTGTTTTCATGGAGAATTGCCCGATTATTGTACCGGACACTATCTATACTGAACCTATATTTACTGATTAATGATAGTATCTTTTTTCTTAAAAAAAAAAAAACATCTTATTAGAAAGGGTAATTAATTTATTAGTCCCTATATTTTGACAAAACACACTGTTTAGTCCCTGTATTTTAAAAAACACATGGTAAGGTCCCTAACCTTTTTATCAATGAACTGTTTAGTCCTTCCGTCTGTTTGTTATATTTTTTTTACCGTTTATGACTTCAGAAATGACTAAATTACCTTTTACTATTTACCTTCAAACTTTAGAAGAGAAAGTCTAATTTAAAAGAAGCTATTTGTATGGAGAACAAGCAAAAGAAAAGACCCAATGCATACGAATTTGAACGATTAAGAAGAAAATCAAGAAGAAGAACATTCAAAGTTGATTTCAGATGCATTAGAGTTTAAAGGAAATGAAAAGAAGAACGCAAATCCAAATTGACTAACAAAATCTTCATGAGAGTCTAACGGCAGGGACTAAACAGTTCACCGAGAAAAATGTTAGGGACTAAACAGTTCATTGAGAAAAAAGTTAGGGACTTTATCATGTGTTTTTGAAAATACAAGGACTAAACAGTGTGTTTTGTCAAAATATAGGGACTAATAAATTAATTACTCTATTAAAAATACCTTTAAAACTATAGCCAGATAACTTTTTCTTATTAAGAAAATACGGATAAATTTAATAATATTATGATAGTGTCGCTAAAGACATTATTGTACTGAGATAACAATAAATAATTAAAAAATAACATACAAATAAAAAAAATAATTAAAAAATAAAACGTGTCCACTAAAAAAAAGGAAAAGTCCAACCAATGGATTGTGATGGAAGTGAAAAATAACGTTGTTTTGTTCTTGAAAATTAGTGTTATTTTAATATAATTAGGCCATGTTCTTTATCACTTAATTTCAGTAACAATCAGTTTAGTTCAATTCAATTCAGTTCAGTTCAGTTCAATTCAATTCAATTCAGTTCAGTTCAATTCAGTTCAGTTCAGTTCAGTTCAGCATTCAATTTCAGCATTCAGTTTCAGCATCAAGTTTCAGTATTCAGTTTCAGTATTCAGTAATTTATCTTTATTTATTATATTATAATTATTTATATATAATTTATTATAATAATTATTATTATTTAATTTATTATTATTTATTATTATTATTATTTATAGTTTATCATTATCTATAAATTAGATAAAAGTTAAGAAATGATAGTCAAGAAATGATAGTTTATTAAAGTATATATCGTTTAATAAAAAAATTAAAATTAAAGTATGCTTCCATATTTAAAAATTAGGAATTGCACTTAAATTTATCGAATTTATCAATGTTAGAGATAAAATTGCACCATTTTAGATGTTAGGGGTAAAATTACCCATGACCCAAAACGTTAGGGATATTTTTACACTTTAACGCTTAATTAGAATAAAAAGTTAAGAGTTTGTATTCATATAAAAATTTATATTTGATTTCATAGGCTTTAAATTATATGTAAATTTGTGTTTGTATGTAATTTGTATTTTTAATTTAAATTAGACTCATTTTTATTTAATTTTATAGGCTTTTATCGAGCCAAAATTTTATCAAGCCGAGCTTTTATTTGATATTCAATTTAGTTTTATCTTTAATAATATATTTATTTATTTATTATTGATATTATTAAATTTATTAGAACCATCATTATTATTATTATAAGTTTATTAATGTCCAATATTATCAATTAAATTATTTTAAAGTCTAATATCATCATTATTGTTTAGTTCGGTGCAATTCGGTAGTATTCAGTTAAGTTCAGTAGTATTCAGTTAAATTCAGTTCAGTTCAGTTCAGTATTTAGCAGTATTCAGTTCAGTTCAGTTCAATTCAGTTCAGTTCAGTTCAGTTTTTTTCAGCAATAAAGAACAGAGCCTTAATACCACTGTTGTCTTCCTTAATTTTGTCCAGGTCCACCCTACCTATATAATAGTCAATCATTCTTTTTTTTTTTATATATAATATAATTTATATTCTATTTCCACCTTATTGGATGTTATTGTTTAAGGTTGTAAAAAACGTTAGACGCTAGTCGGACGGATAGGACTCTCAAAAATTAATCGGGAATTAGTCGGAGATTAATCGGCGATTAATCGGATTTGTATTTTTATATTTTTATTTATTAATCAATAAATTATTGTATAATTCAATTAAAATATGTCTTATACTATCTAAAAATAATAGCTACTGCGGTTGCTGTTAACTGTTTGCAATTGCAGTAAGCTGTTAGCTGTTTAATTACTAATGTTTGGTAAAATTATATTGAACTGCTGCTGTTTGGATTTGAAATGTCTAAAATGGACATGTTTTAAATTAATTAACGATGAAATTATAAAAGGAAAAATGTGAAAAAATGCTCATAATGTTTACAACTAGAAATAATTTTACTATTAACGTCTAAAATAGTATAATTTTACCCATAATACTAGCAACTAAGAGCAATTTTATCTCTAATATTGGCAAGTTGAGTCGATTTCAAATATTATTAGAAAACATGGATATTTTATTTCTTATTCTACACCAATTGCACGTATCAGTAGTTTTAAAAAAGAGATTTTATATTTTTTTAATTTAATAATAAAATTGAAAATTAATATTTATAAATTCGACAAAATATTTGAAATTTTTATGTACAACTCGTACAAAAGACAATATATTTTTTTTTATTTTCTTATAAAAATCATGTCTAATCATATGTTTGTGATCTGTTACTAACGATGATAAAATTGTATACATGTGAAGTGTAGATGACAATATTCATGACCAAGAAGGTAGTTTGATAAATTATTTCTCAAATTGACCCAACTTGTCAATGTTTAAAATTACTCCTAGCTATAAATGTTATCGATATTTTTACACCTTATCCTAATATAAAATACAAAATGTGTTACACAAATTAATAAAAATAAGGGTAAAGTACGAAAAAAATGCTTGTAGTTTACCTTATTTGCAAATAGAGGTCCGTGGTTTAAAAGTTTGCAAATAGAGATATGTGGTATGTTTTTTTTTACAAAACAATGTATTTATATTTAAACTTTTAAGTAATCGATGACAATAAGAGCATTTTTTTTAAAAAAAATCAGTTATATTTATATATTAACAAAACACAGATCCCAAAATCAAATTGCATCTGTGTAAAACGAACTTAAATATCAATTTAATTCATAAACTGTCAGATTAGTAAAAAACGTAAAATTCCACCATACTATTTATTGTTTCGATTTAGAAAGTTGTTTTTTTCGAGGGTTATGTTTTGTTGATATGTAAGTATAATTTTTGTTAACATAAAAATGTCTTTATTTGTAATTAGAACTTAAATGTGTAATTGTAATACTTTGTTTTGTAAATAAAACATACCATAGACCTTTATTTGTGAACTTTTAAACCACATGCCTCTGTTTGCAAATTGGGCAAACCACAAGCATTTTTTTCGTACTTTTCCCTAAAAATAATCTATATAAAAAATAAAAAATTTATTGAACGCAACAAAACCTTGTTGTTTCGGTAATCATGTTGTAGAAATATAAATAATGTTAAAGAATAAACATATTTTGTGGAAATAAAAAGGATAATGTTGTCAATAACAAATAACTACAAACAACTGTTTATGAAAAACTCCAAATAGGAGCTTTTCGTGAAACGCTCCAAAACGCTGCGGTTATATAAACCTAACTAAACGCTATATTTTCTGCGGTTTGGAGTGAAACGCTAAATGTTTTTTCGAAAAGCTAAAACAAACACCCTCATATTGTTACATTTTTATGCTTTGTGTAAAGAGTAGTAGGATATATATTTATAGAGTAGTAGGATATATACTCTAGATAAGCTGGATTCCACGTGTCAGCTGATTAATAAAAGAGGTTTGTTGTCAACTTGAAACAATTGCACCAACGGTAACCTTGTCCGCAATTCAAGGTCAAATGTCAGAGTTTGAATGTGTGTGAGCTACATATCTTCCTTGACTGTTCCATATGCAACGGATGGTTATTTCTTTGAGAGATGTTATCTTTATTGGACCACATGTAACGTAATTATTATATCGTGATATCAATATATATATAATCTATAAAATGAAAAATATATAAAGTTTAACCTTGAGGTTGTGATCATATCTATGATTGGGAAGATCAAATTATGGATTCGAATCACATGGATTGATATGAAAATTTTTCTGTTTTATTTGGATAAGGTATCAAAATAGTAGTCTCAAGGTTTTTGAAATGTAATTTAAAAGCTTTATTAACAAAAATGTACACATAGATTATCGTATCGTTAACCTCCAATCAAAATAAACTTACAAAATTTATTTTTTTTCATTATTCAATAGCGTGAACATCATAGATTGGAGGGTTATTAGAATATGGAATCACAAGAAAAAAAACTCATTTTTCATGAATAAAACTTGAAATAACATCAATTAGTAAATGCTATGTTTTAACTTTGTATTTTTCTTTAAATAGAGGCTAAATTCACTCTTTTCTGATAATTATATGATTAAATTTGTATCTTAACCCTTATGAACATAAAATTTAGGGAAAAATATAAAAATAAATCTTGTCGTTACACCTGTTTTTTATCAGCACCTTTATGGTTTAAAAATTTACAAAATTGTATTTTGAGGTTCATTTCATTAGCAAACACATGTCAAATTGACTAACGGTGTTAAAAAGGTCAAAAGGAAAAGAGTTAATTTTATCCTTATATTTATTTATTTTATAAACTAACCCCCTTATTATCTAATTATCATAAACAAACCACAAAATAAAAAATAAAAATCAATTATACCATCAATTATATACGTTTGACCATTCGTGTACACATATATTTTTTTGGAATTCACCCAATATATTATTACATTTAACATTATTTACAATAAAATAATTGACATTCTCAAAATATTTATTAGTTCCCACAAATTACATAACACATTTTTTTAAGTCCGTATATTTTAAGAAAACATATTATAAAATCTTTATGTTTTTTCAATATTAATCCTTTTAGTCGATTTTTACGCGGAGCTCGCCCCATCCCGTCTGACTTCGCATATTCACCCATATGCGAAGCCTGCGAAGTTAATGTTTTGATTTACTTAATGAATTTAGTTCGCATATGCGAAGCCTGCGAAGCTGAAGTTTGTTTTGCTTGATGAATTTAGTTCGCATATGCGAATGCTGGATATGATTTGAAGCTAATACGCGAAGTGGTATATAACAAAAATTGGCAAACAACAACGGATTCGAACATTAAAATCATAACATTATCAAAATTTACAACAAGATTGCCACAATAACAACATTCAAATCATAACATTATCAAAATTTACAACAAGATTGCCACAATGAACTCTACTAACCAATCATTTTAAAGTGAAACTAACTAATCCGGTACCAAGATTACTCATCCGCTTCAAAATTGGCACCGGATTAAGTTAGGTCCACTTTGAAGATTGGCACCATGGGATGGACGTGTCCCATGGTGCACCCCGAGATTGACACAACCTCTCCTAACGAATCATTTTAGGAGTGAATGTGTCAATCTTGGGGAAGTTCATCCCTATACAGGAAGGAAAATCATCTTCCCTGCAGCCCAGTACGCCGCCTTCCAAAAAGGGATGTTACGTATTCAACCATCTACAGAAAAAATTAACCGTGTTAGTTATGAAAAAGGACGATTTTGGCTTTGCGAAATGAAAATTAGCGAAGCATGCGAATGTAAATGTGCAGGGGAAGAGGTGATTTTACTTCGCATATCGATTTTTTCGCGAAGTCTGCGAGGTCTGAAATGTGACTATCTACGTCGCATATCGATGCTTTCGCGAAGTCTGCGAGGTCTGAAACGTGAGGATCTATTCGCAGACTTCGTGAACTAATCGATTCGCGAGGTAGATCCATACGTTTCAGACTCTTTCTCTTCGCAGAACTTCGCGAAATCATCAATTCACGAAGTAGATCATCACTTTTCAGGCTCGTTCTCTTCGCAAAGCTTAGCGAAACCATCGATTGCGAAGTGAATTCATGAAAAAACGCAGAAAAAAAACAGATACTTACATTTTTCGCCCCTTTCACCGCCAAAAGCGACAATAACAATATGATAACATGGGAAGAACGAAGGAAATAACGTAGAAAAACCATTTCTTTGATGGTAACAAGAAGAAAGAAACCAAGCAACGAACAGGAAGATGAACAACCATAACTTCGTTTTCTAGGGTTGGGAAGTTGCAGAATCAAGAGATGAAGAGGGGAAAAAGAGAAATTCATTGTGATTTTGACTAAATGGTGCAGATTTCGTGCAATTTAAAGGAAGAAATGAAGATCAAAAGTCTTGAAATCATTAATGCTGGAGCAACTTTTCGCATAACCAATGAGATAGAGGGAGCGGCGATTCGCAATTGGTGGAAGTGGGAAGGTCAGGGGTATTTTTGAAAAGTCACACAAAATCAGTCTAGATATGTAGTAGAATTAGTAAATGGGTTTAATATGTAAATGGGTCTCCCATTTGACCCAGTTTTGTAATTTTCACTTTATCCTTTTGTCTTATTTTTTTTTATTTTTAACCAAACATATCTTAAACTTTTGGAACAACTATAGTACGATATAAAATGAGCATGTTATTTTCTATCTATATCAAATATAAAATATAGACAAAAAAAAAAGATAAAAACTTTATAATGTTTTTTAAAATATGAGACTAAACAGTCTGCTAGTTAAAAAGATGGCGACTAATTGGCAACTAATAAATTATTTACCCTCGAAGAAAATTCCAAAAATATGGAAATAGGATCCATTGATTCCGATGAAAATGTATTCAATCTATCGAGGATACACTTCAGTAATCGATGCATCATCCACTGATCCCGACACTGCTGATTTAGTAGTGGAATAAGAGTTCGACTCCAAACCTTTCATCGGCATATTCTGCTCCGATCTGCTCTGGAGAAGAAACGCTGGCTGCCGAGGCATAGGAAGAGTTACAGAATAACTATTGAGCATAAGAACAACAGTAGCCATTGTAGGTCTATCAATCGGATCTTCTTGAATACATAATAACCCAATTTGGATACATCTTAACACTTCATTTCTTGAATATGAACCTTCCAAAACTGGATCTAATACTTCCATAGGTGTTCCTTCTCTCCAATGTTTCCACACCTGCAATAAAATTTATAGGTGATTGATCAATTAATTTCTGAAAGGAAAACAAGAGTTAGTTTTGATTTAGAGATTATTGGAGTTCGGGGAAGTTTAATTTTACTCTCGTTGTATAAAACGACTCAGTTTCATTCCCATGGTAAAAAAATATAGTTCATTTTTAAAAATAAAATACATCTCTAGACCCTAAAATATATAGGACTACTAACAGTAACCCAGTCCAGAGTGGGTAGTACCGAAGTAGAAGACCTGAGTAAAGAGCGGTCTCAAGGGATGGCGATGGGGCAGAAATGAACTAAATCTCACGTCAGAAATGGAGAGAGTGATTGAGGCTTATTAGTAAGACGGAATCCAATAAAGGTAAATACGTTTTAAAGCCGTAAAGCCCAAGGTGTTGGATTTGGGCCAAAGAGGACAATATCTACATGGTATTGGACTGGGATGTTACACTATCACTCTTAAACTTCATTTCTTGACATAACAATATTTGAACTTTACATTGCTGGAACATTAAGTTTAACAAAAATTCGTAAAAGAACTTTTGATGAATCCAATACATGAAGACGCGTTTTAAAGCCTTGAGGTCCAAGGTGTTGGATTTGAGCCAGAGCAAACAACATCTACATGATATTGAACCAGGGTGTTACAAACAGTGTCAAAATAATTGTGTCAAGTGAGTTGCTTTTGTAAACTATGATGACATTTTTAGAGAAAATTATAGTTAATTATATCTTTTTAACTATCCTCAAATACTAACAAATAACTATTATGCTTATTTAGAATTATTTAGAGAAATTCATTAAACGTTATATCTTTTGTATCTATCTGAATAGTATAAATTCAACAGCCATATCAGAAGTTGACAGACCTACTTTTGAGTCCCAAAATTAAGCAATCACGGTTGTAAAAATAGTATTTTGTATGAGAGAAGTTGTTACTTACATAGCTTCCAAGGTCATAAGCACCATCAGTCTGATAGAAAGAACTATTCTTCTTTCCACATATAATTTCAAGAACTAAGACCCCAAAACTGTACATGTCGGACTTGACAGAAAACTGGCCGTGCATTGCATATTCCGGTGACATGTATCCACTGAAAAACATAACAAAATGGATTAATATGTTAACATCTATGTTACATGGAAATAGAAATGGATACAGAAACTGAAACTGAAACGAAAACAGAGAAACGTTATTTGTAAAAAAAAAAACATAAGAAAGGAAACAAATTTCTAAATTTTAAACTATGAAACTTGAGATGTTTCATGTAAGTTTTCAAGAATTTCAATTTTTGAAACATTTAAAAAACGTCAAACGCTTTAAAATCAAAATTTTAGAGAAAGCAACAAAACAAGGAAGTTGACAAACTTACTATGTTCCAACAATTCTACTTGTGTTTCCTTGAGTTTGATCGACTACAAAAATCTTAGCCATACCAAAATCCGAAATCTTTGCATTCATTTCTCTGTCTAACAGAATATTGCTAGCTTTAAGGTCACGGTGTATAATTCTTAGCCTAGAATCTTCATGAAGATAAAGAATTCCTCTAGCAATTCCTCCTATAATTTTGTATCGTCTAGACCAATCCAATTGTCCTCGTTTTTCCTCGTCTGCAAATTCATCAATAGAGCACTCAAGTTACACTTAATTAAGAGTATCAAAATGATAAATTATCATGTCAGAATCGTATAATATATTTTACATAATTATATATGCATTGCATCTTGCTAATGGATAAGGAAGAATCCGAACCGAAAAGGAAGAAGTCGAGGCTTTTGTTGGACACGTATTCATAAACGAGTATCTTCTCTTCTCCTTCCAAGCAAAATCCGAGCAGCCTTACGAGATTCCTGTGTTGTAGCTTGGCTAACAACAAAACTTCATTCTTGAATTCTTCTGAACCTTGCAAAGAGCCTCTAGATAGCTTCTTAACTGCAATTTCTTGCCCGTTAGGAAGTAGTCCCTGGGAATTTATGTTGACAAGTCATTAGATATATAATTCAGGAATGCTTAATGTACAAATTTAAGTCTTAGGTTATTAAGAAAGGGATAATTTCAGGAATCTAAATCTATTCTCCCAATAATTGTACAGAGGCGACAATGTACAACCATATGAACGAGAAATAGCCTTCCGGTGGATCTGTTGTTAATGGATTTCTAAAAATCGCTTCATTTATGAAACATTAGTGCTAACGTTGCACGGTTTTATATGTAGAGACTAAATTTATTCTCCCAAATAACTATATAAGGCTAAATTCGTACCTTATTTTTTTTTTTTTAAATATGTATAGATTGCTAAATTTACCTTGTAAACCTCCCCAAATCCGCCTTCTCCGAGTTTATTATCCCCAGAGAAATTATTAGTCGCCACTTGGATTGTATTGAGATTAACTAGTAAGGACTCCACAGTTGTGATTTCATTTACACCTATAGAATTAAACATATCCAAGATCAGAGAATACAGTAACGAATTAAGAGCTACAACGAAAAAGAAATTCTACTGTGATTTGGGAACAACGGATCCCGGAGCACTACAATGGTGATATGTAAGCGATTGTAATGACATATCATCATCTGAATGGTACATACATAATCAATTTAGTTCGGGACCATTCCAGAAATTTTTGAGAGATCGTCGTAACCAAGATTTGATCATTACTTAAGTTGTGAATTTAGATGTTTTTACCAGAAGCATCGCCTGGTAAAGTGTTGTACTTCTTTTTTGCCCTCCTCCGAAGGAAAATGCAGCCCATGCAGAAAAGCAAAACAGAGACAGAAACTGGAGCCACAATTGCTATAATTGTCGCAGTTGACATGCCGCCACTGCTTCCTGCGCATACATCACATATCATTTATAAAAGATAAATAAATGGTACAAAGCCCCTTTGCTCCTCATTGATCGAAAATTAAATTTTAATTAGGTCTTATTTTCAGTTCAGTAATTTATCATTAATTATTATAATTATAGTTATTCTTTTATTATTAGATTCAGTTCAGTAATTTATCATTAATTATTATAATTATAATTATTTTTTTTATTATTAGAACCATTATTATTTTTATAAATTTTTATTTTAATTATTGCTATTTTTAAAAGATTATATTATTATTTCAGTTTTATTAGAATTTAGTTTAGTTTACTTAGTTTCAATTAACATTTCACAATTACATATGAAAAATTCTTGAATAACCAAGCCAACCGATTGAAAAAAAAATTGGTCAGATAAATACTAAACATTTTAGATATAAATAATATTTGAAATGTTTGATACGAAAATTAAATACATGATGAATTAAAATTGGCTTGAGTAAAAAGGATCTATACTCGTTTAAAGTAGGTTTTGGATTCGATTCCTAGTATACACATAAAAAAAACTTAATTCGCAGAGAAATCATCGAGAGAGCATCTAAACAACATTGAAAATTAATCAGATAAATCAACATGCTCAAATTTTCTATTACTTATAAATAAAATTGATTTTTCAAGTAAATTTTTAACATTTTACGTGTTGGGTAAATCTACACTTCCATCTTAATGTTAATATGTGAAAATTTATATTACGTCCTAGTGAGTAAATATATTTTTAGTTTTTTTAAGTAAATACTTTGGGTAAATTACACTCATGGATAGTGAACTTTATCAATTTTCACACGACATGATTACTGAATTTTAAAATGTAACATCAAAGCCACTGCACTTTACATTTTGTTATATTTATGGTCACTAAACTTTAATTAAAATCTCAAAATGATCGTTAACAGTTTCAAAAATTAAAATTTCCAAAAGTTAATATATTTTAAGCAACTTTTATTCTTGAAAATTTTTTATTTTGAGGTCATAAGTGTTGTTTGGAGGAGAGAAAAATTAGATTTTTAGAGAGAGAGTGGATTTTTAGATAGATAAAACTCCAAAAATGATGGTTTGGAAAAATAAGAAATATGGTTTCATAGTGAACAACTTTAATTATTTAATATTTGCAAGTTCATTGTTTTTATATTACATTTTGAAGTTCAGTGAAAACACGGTAAAAGTTTACAAAGTTAAGTCGCAACAGGTGTAATTTGTTTTAGTTATCAAACGGATTTTTATATATTTTTAATATTTAACAATAAAAGTTAAAATTGGTTCAGAAAAAAACAATAAACTTAAAATTAATAAAAAAAAATAAGGGTAAAGTTCAAATAAAACCCTCGTGGTTTTACTAATTTTCAGATAAAAGTCTATGGTTTACTTTTTGTCAAAACGAGGATTGAAGTTTCACACTTTTAATAATGCTATTAAAATTATCTTTAACGACCTGAAAATGAAAATTTTCAAGAATTAAAGTTGTTCAATGTCATATTTTCTATTGAACTAACATTTTCGATTTTAGAAAATCATCTTTTTTAGAACTTTCTCTCTCTAAACATTAATTTTTTCTCTTTTTACCAAATATCATCTAAATAATCTCAAAATAAAAAAATTGAAGAATTAAAATGGTTTAGAATATTAGTAGTTTTTAAAATATGTCATTCTTAAAGTCGTCAATGGTGATTTTAATAGTATCAATCGAAAAAATCTTTATTTTGCTAAATTTGAAAACCTCAATCATCGTTTTGATAAAAAGTAAACCACAATCCTTTATCTGAAAATTAATGAAACCACGCCGGTTTTATTTTGAAGCTTACACAAAAAAAAGAAAATTAACCATTCCAATAAAATTGCATAACCCAACAAGCAATTATATCACCAAACTCAAAGATAACACAGTAGGAGGAAAAAGTTTGACTGAACCTGTAGGCGGCGGCGGAGGAAGAATCACCGGCGATGGCGATGGCGATGGCGATGGCGATGGAGGTGGAGATGGAGCTGTATAAAATCTGTACGTTTCATAACGGATATTGCAACTCGGCGTCAAGACTCGTCCTCCTTGCTTCCCGTTACAACACGCCGGCAACTGAGAGATAGCGGTATCAAGACACTGTATACAGTCGGCGGTGGACAGATCCGGCGTGCACTGAGCAAGGTTATACAATGTCTGAAACGCCGTAAAATTGACCTCCTTAACTGCAAACTTTTTCTCTCCAGATTTAGCATTTGCGGCCGCCCTCGCCGACTCTCGCATGCTAGTCGCCAGTAGACTGTTAAAACGAGTTTGATCGGAGATATTCTGCGTATTCCACATGTAAACCGTCGGGCTATCGGCCATCGAGACCAACGACCGGTTCGAGTAACGGAGAAGGCAGAAATCGTACCAAATCACGGCTTCTACCTCCACAGGGCAAAGCTCCACGATTTCCTTAGCGGCGGAGGCGACGCAATTTTGGCACTGGTCGATTGTGGCGTCACCGCGGCAGAGAAAAACGCCAAAAACATCGTTAGGACCTTGACCGGCGGAGGTGTTGTAAAATCCGATACTGCGGTTTCCGTTAGAGGTAAGAGAAGAGAGTGTTTGGTTCCGATTGGTCGGATAATTGCTGTTGCCGGTGAAAACCGTCGTGTTTGGGCAAATATGATAGAGGGGCTCTTGTGAATGGGTTATAATTGAAAAGCTTAAAAAGAAGGAAAGGATTAGAATGAAATTAAGTAAAATATTCATTTTCGAGCTTCAATTTGTTGATAATTATATATCTCTGTTCATCAAAGAAACAGAAAGGGAAATTTTCTTTTGTAATCGGAAAATTTGGTGTTTTCTTTTTCCGGTGAGAACAGGAGCAGCTTCAGCTTTAAGTAAAATTTGTCTTTGTAACCAATAAATAAGTCTAATTTTCCAATTTTCTAAGTAATTTCCTGTTTCTTATTTTTTTTTTCAAATTTCTTTATTTATTTATTTTTGAAATATTATCACCAAGTCAAAATGAACTTATATGACATTGACAGAGTTCTTGTATAATTTGAATTTATATCAACTAAATAAAATTCATTCAACTAATTCCTTTCCTCTACGTTCCAAATACCCTTTTTTTTTTTAATTATCTTAATTATTTTTCTAGCATTCTAGTTATCATGTATTTATCAAGGCTAAAAAAATAAAAGTCTCTCCTCTACTTAAGAGTGTCTCTTTTACATAAGAGCGGTGGCTAGAGTTTCAAATTTTTCTGGTCGTAACATTACATTTTTCTCTGAATTAATCGGAATTCTCATCTTGTGGTGCGGGTTGTCAATTTCTGATAGATTATGGAACAAGCTTTGTGAGTTCTGTCGTTGAATGTCGAGGAGAACAAGATTATCGATTTCTCATGAGAGAGGGAGGTTGCGGGACAAAGTAAGGGTTTGGTATACGTCAGACGTTTTTTTATAGAGAGGTCGGTGAATGATGCTATGATGAAGACCCGCCTAGCATACATATATATGGATGCCAAAAACGAGAGTGGCGATTGAGAAGGTGAACACAAATTTATTCATATTCAAATTTTTTTACACAGTTGATCGTGATAGGATTCCTCGGAGAGTATGTGGTCCTTTGACAATCACATGTTGGTAATGGCGAAATGGAAACCAATGTTTCAGCCGGAACAAA
The DNA here is from genome assembly GCF_963576675.1 of Euphorbia lathyris. NCBI lineage: Eukaryota > Viridiplantae > Streptophyta > Magnoliopsida > Malpighiales > Euphorbiaceae > Euphorbia > Euphorbia lathyris. Next base: position 81,447,672 of record NC_088915.1, read on the forward strand.
TTGAACTTCATATGGTTTCTATCTGGGTACATGTGTATGATTTACCAAGATGGTGCATGTTTGAAGTGATTGGGAAGCAAATAGGGAATTTTATCGGGGAGTTTCTTGAATATGATGAGAAGAATGTCGTGGGGGCAGATGCTCGTTTATGTGAATCCAGGTCGCTATAGATGTTAGGAAGCCTATCAAGCGCTTCAAAAGAATAAAACGGCTAGCTATGGAGGTATTTATAATCAATTTCAAATATGAGCGGTCTTGTAATTTCTATTATATGTGTGGATTGATAGGCCATATAGAATGATTGTGTGAAATAATGTTTACTAATGTGACTCTAACTGGAAAATGTGACTGGGTGGAGTGGTTTCGTGCTCTGATACGTCTTAGTGGGGCACCACCTGTGCCATTATGGCTCCGAGGCCGGGGCAACACTAGTGTCGGAGGGATATGGCATGCCCAATCTAGCTCAGCGACGTGTCTTCTGAATATGGGAGGACATTTTATTGGAGTACCAAGTGCAGGTGTTGGCGCAGATGAGAATATGAAATCATGTGAGGAGGAGAATTGCTTCTTTAGGAAGATAGGAAGAGGCAACGGGAGGAGGCTCGAGGTGTTGTAGTAGTTTATATTTCAGGTAGTACACTGAACTCGGGCCTTGATACTATCTCAGATATGGTTTTTTCTTGTATGTCTAAGATAAAAATATCTCCATGGATACTGAAACTACACAGTCTATAGGTCAGACTCGCCGAGCATTATGAATTGGCTAAGTTGACATTATTGGGGTCTCGGAAATTCCTGAGCAGTTGGTTAAAGCTCACAAGCTAGAGGTGGTGTTTTTAATAAAAACTTGTATCGATAAATAGCGGGTTGAAGGGCTTCGGAGAAAATTGAAGTTTAATAGTTGTTTTGCAGTAAACGCGATAGGTCATAGCAGAGACTTAGCGATGTTGTGGAATGAAAATTTAACCATATCAGTTAATTCTTTTTCGGATCATCATATTGAAATGGAAGTAGTTGATACAATTCGTGGGGACTGGAAATTGGTTGGGTTTTACGGGTACGCAGAGCGTAGTAAACATAAGGAGTCGTGGGAGTTACTATGGAAAATAGCGAAATCATTTATTCTCTCGTGATGTATAATAGGGAAACATAAGGAGCTGGGATGCGATGTATGCTTCTTCGTCCGTCGGATCTGTCACGTCCATGTCTAAATTTCTAGAATTAATACATTGATAGTAATATATATTATAATTATTAGGTGTATGATTTTTATTTGGTGCTATAAAAACAGTTTGGAGTTAATTTGATGATTTTATGTGTAAATTAAAAGTTAGGATAATTTTTAAAAGATTATAGAAAGATGGAGGATCAAATATGATATTTGTCAAATTTGGTATATAAAATCCAAATCTTTGAAGAGGCTATGGTTATCTCATTTTTTTTCTTTTTCTGTTTCTTTTCTTTTCTGCCAGTTCATTGTTCTTCGACCGTTTCTTCATCGTTTCTTTGATTTACGGATATTCGACCGCTCGAATCATTATCCTCGAAAAATTCCAAATTATTTCGTAGCTATCACCAAATATTTATATTCCTCAATTATTATCGGTTATTTCTTAGGTATTACTAATATTCATATTCCTCAATTACTATCAATCGTAGGTCTTACCAAATATCGATATTCCTCAATTACTATCAACCTTAGATCCGAAGAATTTAACGTAGAGCTCTGATACCAAACTGTCACATCCGACCCTAAACGACCTCAATCGGCATCGGGCGTGAAATAGAAATATTATAATCAATACTTAGAAGTCTCCAATTATCCAAATATCGTTATATTACAATTGCAATACCAAAATTCTAACCAAAATTTTAACAATAAGCAACAAACTTCCAATTCTGGTTTAAAGCTAAAATGGCCAACATATGTCGTTTCTAGCATAACTTTTTCATACAGAGTCCGATTAAGGCGGTTCAAAAACCCCTGGAAACGTAAGACAAAAATAAAGAACTTTAATTTAGGACTCCATGACAGATTCAGCCTATATCTGGTCTAAAAATGCCTCACAAGATTCAGGTACGAATCTGATTTTCCAGCAGCACCTATATAGACAATTCTCTATATCTCTAGCTCAAAGTTATGACTTACGCATAACCCATATCACCAAATATCAAATAATTTACTATTTTCATATACCCAATATCTCTAACCATCAAATAAGTAAAGGTGATATTCATATAGGAAATATGTTATCGATATAAGGTTTATATTTGATTGATGGTGATGATTTGGAGTTCATATTCATCATGATTGGAGTGAAAATTATGGATATAAGTATTATTATTATTCTGAAGTAAGATTATATGCTGATGCAAATTATTGATTCAAATTATTTGAAGTTTAAGAAAAATATAATATCGTACATATTAGTGGTTCAAACGTGATTTTGTTTTGAAGTCTATAGAACTTGGAGATATAGATGAAATATAATTGATATATATGCAATTGATGGAATCAATTGTGATTTAAATTTATTAAAGTGAGATTTGGTGTCTGTTCGGAAGATACGAATGATATTTGAAGTTTTATTGTGGATTATGGTGATGGAATTAACTAGGTTGAAATTGAGAGTTACTAAGAGTTATGTATAAATAATAGTTACAGTGATGTGGATATGGATAAAGGATGGAGTTAATAGAAGGAAACATTAGAATTTGTGGTCTTATGATGATTATGAGGAATCTTGATAATGTGAAATAATTTTGTGATCTTGGAGATTATTTGAGGAAGAAAATTTAGATTAGAGAACGTGCATTTCGAGGACGAAATTTCTTAAGGTGGGAAGAATTGTCACATCCGTGTCTAAATTTCTAGAATTTATACCTTGATAGTAATATATATTATAATTATTAGGTGTATGATTTTTATTTGGTGCTATAGAAACAGTTTGAAGTTAATTTGATGATTTTATGTGTAAATTAAAAGTTAAGATAATTTTTAAAATATTATAGAGAGATGGAAGATCAAATGTGATATTTGCCAAATTTGGGTATATAAAATCCAAATCTTTGAAGACGCGATGGTTATCTCATTTTTTTTCTTTTTCTGTTTCTTTTCTTTTCTGTCAGTTCATCGTTCTTCGACCGTTTTTTCATCGTTTCTTTAATTTACGGATATTCGACCATCCGAATCATTTAAAATTGGAAGCATAGCATCCTTTAGTATAAATTTAAGTCCTAACCAAAATGTTTTTGGGTTTCGGCAGTATTTGGAGGGAAACGTCTTAGACAGAATTTTTAGGAGAATTGAACGGGTCTGTTTTCTTCAATTAGTAGCCAAGGTAAGTAACTATCAACTATATTTTGAGTTTTATGTATATAGATATATATATAATCAAAGAATTTTCAGAAATTGATATTTGAAGGTTCTGCAGGAATTTTATAAAATTGAGGTTTTTCACGATTTTGCTTTTTATTGTAAAATTATGGTTCAAATGAAGCTATTGACTATGCTTCTATATGAATTTCAGATTTTACTTGATTATGTTGATTTAAGGCTTGATTCGGTTGATTTACATATATACATATATGTTTTTGGCTTCAATGTATATCTATATTGAACAAAATGAATTTGATGATTTCTTACTAATTGTTTTTGGATTGAGAAATCTGTTACGGTTATTGTTGTTATTATTTTGGATTGAAGTCCAAATATGATTTTTATGATACAAAGGGGTTAATTGAAGCCAAATGATTTATGGTTATGAAATAGTTTGGAATTTGATTGTGAAAGGAAATTTGAGTACATTATGATTTTATATCCATCGAGAGTTATCCGGATCGGTGGCTTTATATTTGAAGACCATGTTCAGTGAGGGACATGGCCTGTGTACACAGTGTGAACACCTATTGGGAATGGCAACGAAGTGTTGGGTAAGATCATATGGGATAGGCAATGTTAAGAGACGTCTCGACTATATATGTGGTTATTGATTGATACTTAAGGGGAGAAACTCGAGGATGGATACAATGTTTTAAATTCATTTGGATTATGTTTTCGGTTATGATTGATTTTGATATAAGTTTTACGTTTGATTGAATACGACTTGGTTTGATAAAACACTTATTTGATTACAAGTTGGTTTGATAAAACATTTATTTGATTATGCATTGGTTTGATAAAATTATATCAACTTAAGTTTTGAGTATATTTTATAAGGTTTTGATTAAATCCCTTTATAAAGGTATATATGTAGCTATGTTAAATAAAGTTGGTTTTTATAGCTGATAGTTTCTTACTGAGATTTTTTCTCACGTTTTTAAATGTTTAAATGTTTTTAGGTGAGAAAATACAGGATATAGAGAAGGTTACCGCCCGATTAGGCGATGTTTGGAAGTTGGCTGCTTATTGTTAGAATTATGGTTAGAATTTTGGTATTGAAATTGTAATATAATGATATTTGGATAATTGGAGACTTCTAAGTATTGATTATAATATTTCTATTTCACGCCTGATGCCGATTGAGGTCGTTTAGGGCTGGACGTGACAGGATCCACCTCTTTTAGCAAAGGGGCCAAGTTTATAAGGGAAACCGGGTTCATCGGAGCGGATCGAAATTCGTTTGTTATGGAGCTCGCAGCCCTGGTTGCAGTATCCCTTACCGGTGTAGTTTCAGTCGGACATTGCATCCTTCTGATGTTCCGAAGTTACTTGTAGTCCACGCTCACCGCACCAAATAATTAAGTATCGGATCGAGCAGTAACTGTGGGGCGTCTCTAGGTGAGTTCCGAGGTGTTGGGCTTCCGTCGACGTCTCCGTGAGGGGATCGGTCCCTGTATGCACTTCGACAGTCAAAACAGTTAGTAGTTCTTAACGAGGTGCTTAATATAGGGTCGATATGTAAGTGTGAGAATGCATACCATTGTAAAAGGTGTGGATGGATATTTATGGGCATCGATGGGTTTAGGAGCCTTGATTGGCCCATGGATCTTCTGCCTTAACTTAGCGGGCCCCTAATCACATAATATACTATTTAGTCTTCTATTTTATTTGGAAAAAACACATTAACATGTTTCTATTTTTTTATTAATATTAACCCCCTTTAATCTTTTATCTATTTAAAAAAATTAACCGTTAAATTTAATATAAATAGATAGATAAAATATAATAGAGTAATATGTTTATTTTGTGTCGTACTATAAATATCCTGAAAGCCAAGAGATTTAAAAATCTAAAAAAACCACAAAGAAAAAAAAAATATTAACAAAAAAAGAAGATAATGATTTGTTTAATAAAATACTATGGACAAATTTAATAATATTATTTTTTTTTTGAAGAAATTTAATAATATTATGATAGTGTCGCTAAAGACATTATTGTAGTGAGACAACAACAAATAAAAAACAAAATAATTAAAAAGTAAAACGTGTCCACTTAAAAAAAAAAAAAAAAAAAGTCCAACCAATGGATTGTGATGGAAGTGAAAAATAATGTTTGTTTTGTTCTTGAAAATAATTAGTGTTATTTTTAATTGGGTTAATACACATGTTTGTCCTTGTATTATCACGAAAAAATAGATATTCCCTTATATCAAATAAATCCATAAAATTATCTCTGATTTTTTCACAAACCTGCAATTATACCCTAAACTAACAGATCTAACAGATCTGTCATATGGCATAAACAGTATGCCCTTTATTTGATATAACTAATTGGTAAACTAATAAAAACTATATAATAAATTAAATCAAAAACTAATTTAATCTAATCCTACAAATAATATCCACAACTCATCCACAAAAAAAAAAAAAAAAAGGCAGCAGCACCTTAAACCCATTAAATATCTCCATTTTATTACCAAAATTAAACCCACACCATCATTGCAGACCCACGACTCAATTTCAAACCAAAAGCTTCTCATCTCAAATCAACTCCATTGCAGCAAAGCTTTTCGATTTCAAATAAAAAATGGCAGCAAAGCTTTTTGATTGCATCAAAGCTCCTCCATTTCACCATTAAATATCTCCTTGTTTTCAATGAAAACGTGAACAACTTCCAATTTTTGAAGCTACAAGTATCAATATCCACTTACAGGTCAAAATCTTTGAAGAATTTTGATTATTTGGAGTAAAGCTTAAGCAGAATTTTAGAGAGAGAAACCGAAGTATATATAGAGAGAGAAACTGAAGAATATGTAGAGAGAGAAAGAGCTTCCTTTACCATTAACTAGTTTGATAAAGCTCTGTTTAAGTTTTTGATTCTAATCTCACCATCTTCATTCAAGCTTAATCTCACCATCTTTGTTTAAACTTTTGCTGCTGATTTTTTTGGGTTTGATTTGGGATGAAAATATGGAGTTCTGGGTATTATTTATAGGATTAGATTAAATTAGTTCTTAATTTAATTTATTATATGGTTTTTCTTAGTTTATCAATTAGGGATATGCCCTTATATTAAATGGAAGACAACACCGTTTATGCCACATCACAGGTCTGTTAGTTTATGGCATAATTGCAGGTTTATGAAAAATTTAGGGATAATTTTGTGGGTTTATTTGATATAAGGGCATATCTGTTTTTTCGTGATAATACAAGGGTAAATATGTGTATTAACCCTTTTTAATTTAATCTATCAGAAAAATAGTGTTATTTTAATATAATTAATACCGCTGTTGTCACCAAATCTGGAAGTGGAGGAATGAAGAATTATTTGCGGGTAAGGCTGTCCTTATTCCTGATTTACTGTTTTTCTTCTCGAAGAAGCTCTTTGTTATTACTAAAAGCTTTGAAAGAGATTCCCTTGTTCGCCCCTCCCCGGATAAAGAGATCCTGCTAGTTGGCTGGAGTAAGCCTAGAGAAGGGTTTGCTAAGTTGAATACTGATGGCTCCTGCCTTAGCAATGACAGAATTGCTGCTGGAGGAGTTCTTCGGGATGCTGGTGGCAATTGGATGGCGGGGTTTACCCATAACTTGGGGACGGGCTCCTCCTTTTCTGCGGAGCTCTGGGGTATCTTGTCAGGTATTAAACTCGCCATTCGCATGGGTGTTAAAAAGCTCTCGGTGGAATCTGATAATCTGGAGGCTATTAACAGGATTTCAGATAGCCAGGCTGTTTGTCTGAAGAGCCAGAATCTCATCAAAGCTATTTTGAGGCTTCGTCCTGCCTTTGAGTATCTTAATTTCTCCCATATTTTTAGGGAGCAAAACCGCGTGGCGGATCGCTTAGCAGCTGCTGGGCATGGGAGAATGTTAGGTGTTTCTACCCTATCTGTTCCTCCTTCTTTTCTTTTGCCTTCTCTCCTAGAGGATAGGATTGGAGTCAGCCTTCCTAAACTGATCCCGGTGTAGGTTTTTTGTTGGTTTTGTTTTTTTCCTTTCCTTTCTTACCAAAAAAAAAAATACCGCTGTAGTCTTCCTTAATTTGGTCCAGGTCCACCCTACCTATATAGTCAATCAATCGTTTTCTTTATAATAAAATTTATATTCTATTTCCACCTTATTGATGATGTTGTTCGTCTATTATTTAAGGGCTAAATTACTGAAATTACTCATTTTTAATATTGTGATAATTAAACTTCATCCTACCGTGGTGGTTATTCAACAATTATTGACAGTTTCAAAATAAAAAATTCAATAAGTTAATGATATTTTAAGTAACTTTAATTCTTAAAAAATTTCGTGTTGAGGTCATTTAAGTGTTGTTTGGTTAGGAGAGAGTGAATTTGTAGAGAAAGAAAGCTTCAAAAAAATATGATTTTAGAAAATAAAAAATGTGGTTTCATGGTAAAGGTTGTTCTGAACAACTTTAATTCTTGAATATTTTCATTTTGAGGAGTTAGTTAAAGTTGAGTGGTCATCGGTGTTAAAAAATGTAAAATTCAGTGGTAATACCGTTAATAATTAAAATTCAGTGGGTACAATATTAAAATGGGTAAGTTCAATGGCCATAGGTGTAATTTATCCAATATTTAAGTGTAAACTACAAAATGACCAAATTGATAGGCATATTACATATTTAGACTCGGTACACTACCTATTACCAAACTAGATACTTTCAAATTAAAATTTTCTAAAACACCCTTAATATATATATTATGATTACTCAATTTTTCCACTCCACTTCTCATTCTTTGCAATCCAACTTCAATTTCATACATCAATCCAAGATCTATAAATTCATTTGATATGTTAGTTTTGGGTATTTTAAGTTAGTTTGTACCTTTATCGAACGATATTTAGAGATTTTATCCAACCCGATAGATTCACAGTTTGCGATTTTGCTTCGCAGTGGAAGCAACCACTACGAAGAGATTGCATGAAATGCTAAGCAATTGTCTTTGCAGTTGCTTCCACTATGAATGGATTGCATGAATTGCTAAGGTATCTGTCAATGCATTTTTATCATCTATTTCACAGTTGCTTCAACTGTGAAGTATTTTAACCTTATTTTGTTTCGCAGTGCGTATGAGTTTATAACTGCAAAGTAGTTTCATTTTCATGTATACCTTATTTCCGACCTTTGTCATTGAATCACAATAAAAAATCACACCACACGAGCAAAAATCATACCATTCTCAATTGATTTTAGTATTTTGCTTCGTCAATCTCTTTTTTGGAAAAACAATCTATATTTATTCATCATCAGTACAACAACTAAAATAATCTATTCAAAGAAAATTTTACTTCTAACAAATCGAAAAATAAAAATTTTCATAAATTTCAACGAAAAATTACAAGAAAGCGTGGAAATTAAAGAAGAATAGAGATAATGAAAGAAAGAGGAGAAATATGTTAGGTGATAATATATATATACATTAATGGTATTTCGGATATTTATTGTTGTACTACACAAATTTGTATGAAACTTCGAACTTTTTGAATCAGATAAATGGGAAACACAATTTATATTTGGGCACAATTTAAATTTGAATCAGATGTATTACTGATCAGAAATCATTTTGTTTGTAAAATTCAAATTTGGGCACTAAATTTTTGCCGACGGATTACCGACCGATCTCTGTCCGTAAATTTTTTTTCCTGAAAATCGATTCTAGGGACGGTTTAAACCGCCATAAAGCGTCGCTAATAAAAAACCTTACCCCGACGCTGTAGTAAAACCGTCGCTAAATGTAGCAACGGTCGCAATCACAACACTTTTCCGACGGTTTTTGAAACCGCCGCTAATGTATATACCGAAGGTTAAAACCGTCGCTACTGTACAAAAAAACCGTCGGTAAAGGTTTTTTTTGTAGTGTATCTAGTTTGATAAGAGGTATTGCAATGGGTATAAATATGTAAATGGACCTCTAAGTTGGACCTGTTTCGTATTTACCCTTTATTTAATAATAAAATGGAATAAGGTGAAAATTTGTCCTTAACGTTTTTGGAAAGTGCAATTTTACTAAATCTGGCTGAATTTAGTAAAATCAACCCAAAATGAAAATTAATCTCTAACGTATACAATTTTCACCCAACTTTGTCAAGAAAGATCAATTTTACCCCTACCTAACATAAAATTTAAACAAACTGTTTTACCGATATTTAACTCTTAATTTAAATATCACATAAGACCTTGGAAACATAAATTATGTCTAAAATATGTATTCTGTTACTAATACAGTTACAAATAACATGTCGAAATGACAATATTTAATTCTCCTAGGTAAGTTAATCACAAAAAAATTGCATACGATTGATAGTCAAATAACTGTCAAATCAGTTAGTTCGAATTTCATATTATATAGGGGTAAAATTGAACTTGCTTGACAATTATTAGGGGTAAAATTGTTACATTTCATACGTTAGGGGTAGATTTACATTTTTCCGAAAACGTTAGTGTAAATTTAGATTTTATCCCAAATAAAATTTACAATAATTCCAGAACAATTTTTGAATAAGTTTTTACATACCTTAGTAGAGAGAGAGAGAGCGTGATAGTAGATATACCTTTCTATTGGGGAGTGAGAGCTCCTTTTATAGAATGTTTTGGTTGGTTGTGGGCCGTTACATGACTTGGTGCTTCCTGGACCGTAGCCCATGGGATAATGTCGTTGTGCATAATGGGCTTGGCTCATATCTTTCATCAGTGTGCGTATACACACACATAAATACACTATATTTTTCCCTTTTTTTTCTCTTTTACTTGTTTACTTTCTCTTTTCTTATTTTTCCGCTTTATTTTGATAATGTTAAAATCAATTGGTGGATTTTGTAATTATAGAAACATTAAAAACTTAGATTGAATTTTTCATTTTTGGTGATATATATCTATAAATATTTTATATTTTAGACCAAAAATAATATTTATCTTTTAAGCTTTATGTTATAAATTTAGCATTATGGTTTTTGGAGAAGAGTGAATTTAGAATCTATGTATAAAATATTACATTCTTAAACATAACGTTTTTGATGGTGGAATTTCAAACCTAGTTGATGAAAAATGAGTCTTTTTTTTCATTGATAAAACATTACTTTATTAGAATGTGCAATTTCAAACCATATTTAGTGACCAGAACAGTGGAGGTTTGAGTGAGGACAGAACATGAAATTACACATAAAAAAAATCCAATTTCAGCAATTAAGCTTGAAACTATACTAACTGATAAACGTTAGGTTTAAGATTACACTGATTTGTGCTTGGATACTAATCGCTCTCTCATATGGCTAAATTTGTATTTTATCTCTTGTAATAATAATAATAATAATAATCATCTAGCCTCCAACTTATAAGAAAAAATAGAAAGTATATATAAAAGGATTCAAGTTTACCATCTCGTCACGGAGTTTATCTCACGGTTGCTTTGCCTTCCCAATCCATAAGTTATTTTCTCATCTTGCGGAATTAAAGGCAACCGTTTTTTATTTAACTTGAAAGAAAGGGTGGTGGAATCTCTTGTTTGAGTGTGATTCTATTTACGTGATTAATTTTCTTAAAGCATTGTGATTATGTTCTTTGGTTGCTTAGACAAGAGTGACTCGACTGCTTACAACAAATTACTTTTATGTATATTGTTGTTTCTCATATTTATCGTAAAGGAAATCGTGTTGCTGATACTTTAGCTAGATTTGGTGTTACTACTGAGTCTATTATTTAGTAGAGCTTCGTACAAGCGGTTTGTAATCCCTTTATTTTTTTTTTTACGAATCCTGTACTTGGAATAGTTCAAATTTAACTAGTTTTCTCCTTTTGGTGGTATATTTTTTCAGTTTTTTTTATTATATTTTTTCTTCTTCTTAATTAGATTCGAACCTAGTTTCATTCGAGGTTTTATTTGGTGTATGAGAAGGGCCAACCTAATTAGAATGTGTTAGTGTTGTGTTTTTATTGAAAAAATCATTTAATATGATTACATTTTATATTATACTTATATAACTATAAAATAAATAACATAACATAATACTCGATTTTTTTTTTTTTTGGCTAAACATAATACTCGATTATTATGACACATAAAGTTTCTTCCAAATAAAAAATAAAAAATATAGTCAACCCAACCATTGGCCATCTTGGACTTTTCTGTATAAACATAACCTTTTTAATCTTTAAATTCATTTTATCTAAAATTATGAGGTCATATTTTTTTTTTTGATTCAAATATGAGGTCATATTATAATGATAGATTTTGAATATTAATTAAAACGACATGTCTTTTGACTTAAAACCATAAAACATCACGCGTTTTTCTTCTTTTGAGTATTTACATTTTTATTTATTTATTTTATTTATAAGATAAGGTATCAAAACAATTTAAACTCCACAAAATAGTATTAATATTAATGTTTTAAATAAATATCAATTTAGGTCTAGATAACAAAATGTGACACGTTATTCATATTATTCTGTTAAGTTATATCAATTGTAGGAGAAATCAAAATTTAACGGGGTAATATAAATGACGTGTCACGTTCCGTCATCGATGCCTAAATTGATACCATTTTATCAATATTAAATCTATATTAGTGCTATTTTGTAAGTAGAGTCTAAATTGATACTTCCCGTAAAAACCACAACAGACCTGTTTTAATACCTTATCCATTTATTTATTTATATATGTTTTTTATTTAGATAACATTGAGCAGGAGGATCACCTGTAGATGTAATTTTCAAAAGATCAACACGTTAGGGCTGGAAAAAATGTTTTAACATTTAGTATTTAACATTGAGCATGTTAAACATTATCATTTTGATGTGTTAGGATAAAAAATTTAAGTGTCAAACGTGAGTAGGTATATTTAATTTTCTATAAGAGCACCCACAATGGGTGATACAATTTTTTTTGTATTATATCCAAAAAAACCCACTTTTTTCAAAAAAAATCTAATACACTCAACTACATCTCCATTAAACCAATTTGTATCACTTTTTACGTAGGACCCACTTGTCATAAAACTCTAACACATTTCAAATAAATTATTATTTCTTTCCACCAAACAATTAATCTAATTATTTCATCATTCAATCTAAATAATTCCATTAATCTATAAATTGGTTAAAAAAATAAATATCAATTATATCTATAATTATTTTGAACCGAAATTGTTAATTAAAAAATATAATTAATTGCAAAAATAAAAAATAGCACAAACAATATTTTTTTATTGAAATAAAACACGAGAATACGAAACGTAATAAAATACAAGATTTAAAAACGAGGAAATTACATTAAAAGCACGATTAATGGATGGTAAAAATTCAAAAAATCTACCGAATTTATAAATATTAATCTCAAATTCTATTATTGAATTATAAAAAACATGAAATCCTTTTTTTAGAACGAATTATTATGCAATTGGTGCAGACTAATGAACAAAAATATACGTGTTTTATAATAGTGTCTGAAATTGACCCACTTTATCAATGTTAGGGGTAAAATTGCTCTTGGCTTCCAACTTTAGGAATAAAATTGCATCATTTTAGACGTTAAGGGTAAAATTGCTCCTGGCTCAAAACTTTAGGGGTATTTTTGCACCTTAACCCAAAAAACAATGACATGTTTTGAATACAATTAATACTAAAATCAATTTAAAAAAAATACAACGAAAAATACAATTAAAATAAATACAAATTTAAAAAATAATTCAATAAATGTCCAACGGTAATAATGTGGACTGAATTTATAAAATATTATACAAATGAATATGGACTCAATTAATTAAGCATCGTTTGCTTCAATTTAAAATAAAAAAATAAAAGTAACTGTCCACAGCAGAGCATCAGTAGCTTAAACGCGCCTCTTAGGAGTGTGTATCACACGCGCCTGCTGAGGCACGATCTCAGCCGCTGATGCGTGCGTGTGTAACAGTGCCGAATAGATAATTATTCCATTGCCTCTGTATCACTTTTGTGATTCAATTTTCCTCTCTCTTCAATTGTTTGAAACCTTCTCTTCCAATGCAATGATTCAACAAATTGAATCACTTTTACCAAGTGAGACACCCCACTGTGAGTGCTCTAACTAACTACACAATGAAAGATAAAATGTCAAAATCAACTTGATTTCTTATGACTCTTGATAGAGTGAGACACTTTATTCTTAAGTCGGAGCACTTGTTATACATTTTAATTGGATTAGTTTAGATTAAATTAATAGATAAAAAATAAGAAGTTAATTTTCTATCCAATTTAGTATTAAGTGAATTGAAATAAACGTATATGATTAGTTGCGATAAGAACTCAACAGGTCACACGTTAAAAATTAAGAACAAAGGGAAATACGGTAATATTGGAATTATTCCAATCAGAACGCCCAAAATCTATGTAGTACAATATATTAGGGTTAATGGTTTAATTGATTTTTTTTTTTTTGTGTAATTGTAATTCGATTTAGTTATTTATAAATTAATTAAAGTATAATCCAATTAGGAAATATAAATATTTATTCGATAAGTATTTATATTAGAAACCAACTATATATATATATTCCCTCAAAAAAAACTATATATATATATAATTAGAAATAAATAGGTAGGTTTAATGCTCTTCCGATCCTTTTAACTTGTCCAAATTGATTATTTTATCCTCCTAACTTATCACATGTTCTTTTTACCCCTATTAATTCCATAAAAGTGATATTTTTCAAGAAAAAATTATAAAAATAAGTCAAATGGGAGGCTCATTTCCATATTTAACCCATTTACTCAACCTACTACATATCTAGACTGTTTTTATGTGACTTTCTCATAATACCCTCAATATTTACGGAACGGCTATCTCCCTCCCGTCTGATTTCGCAGATTCTAGCATATGCAAAGCCTGCGGAGCTAATGTTTGGTTTAGTTGATGATTTTAATTAGCATATGCGAAGTCTGGTTGTGTTTTTAATAAAATTCGCTAAGTGGTATATAACAAAAAATGCCAAACAACAACGGATTCTAACATTAAAATCAAAACATTATTAAGATTTACAACAAGATTGCTACAATAACAACATTAAAATCATAACATTATCAAAATTTACAACAAGATTGCCACAATAAAATCCTAACAAATCACTTCAAAGTAAACCTAACTAATCTGGACGGAAATTTCTCACTCTACAGGAAGTCCAGACTTTTTAGGATGAGAAATAGAAGTCCAGACCTTTTGGGATGGACGTGTCCCATGGTGCACACCAAGATTGGCACAATCTCTCCTAACCAATCATTTCAAAGTGAATGTGCCAATCTTAAGGGAAATTTCTCCCTATACATGAAGGAAATTCATCTCCTCTGCAGCCCAATACGCCGCCTTCCAGAAAGGGATGTTATGTATTCAATCACCTTCAAAAAAATTAATCGTGTTAGGCAGGAAAAAGGACGATTTGGCTTCGCGAAATGAGGCTTAGCGAAGCATGCGAATGTAAATGTGTAGGGAAGAGGATGATTTTACTTAGCGAATCGATGCTTTCGTGAAGTCTGTGATGTCTGAAACGTGACGATCTACTTAGCGAATCGATGCTTTCGCGAAGTCTGCGAGTGAAATTATGAACTCTCTACTCGCAGACTTCGCGAAATAATCGATTCGCTAAGCAGATTGTCACGTTTCAGGCTCTTTCTCATCGTAGATCTTCACGAAATCATCGACTACGTGAATTGATTTCATGGAAACGCAGAGAAAACAGTAGATACTTATATTTTTCGCGCCTTTCACCCTTAAAAGCGACAATAACAATATGATAAATTGGGAAAAACGATGGAAACAACATAGAATAACCTTTTCTTTGATGGTAACAAGAAGAAAGAAACCAAGTAACGAGCAAGAACATGAAGATGAAGAACTATGGCTTCGTTTTCTAGCATTAGGAAGATGAAGAATCAAGAGATGAAGAGAGGATGAAGAGAAATACATTGTGATTTGGAGAAATGGTGCAGATTTCGTGCAATTTAAAGGAAGATAGGAAGATCAAAAGTCTGAAAATCATTAATGGAGGAGCCAACCATTTCGCGCAACCAAATAGAAGGGGGGAGAGACCATTCGCGTAAGGGTGAAGTGGAAAGGTTAGGGGTATTATGGGAAAGTCACACTAAAACAGTCTAGATATGTAGTAGGTTGAGTAAATGGGCCTCCCATTTGACCAATTTTTGTAATTTTCCCTACTTCTCACCCTCTCAACTTGTCCAAATTGGTCATTTTACCTCCTAATTCATAGAATGTTCTATCTACCGCATTACCTCTCTAAAAATGGTATTTCTCACCCATCCATTTTCATTCTCGAAGGTTAGAATTGACCGATGTAAGGGATGCGCTTGAAGTCTGGTTTCTCAAATGCCATGTGTCAAATTCAATCAACTTTTTTGACAACTTATCAATTATATTTGAAAAGACGTAAATGACCCTATTATTGAGACTTTTACACTTCCTCTTTTCATCGTAATTTACAATCTACACTTCCTCTTTTCATTTGAAGCCCTAAATTCATTTATCAAATCATTTGAAATAACCATAGAAATCGTCACCTTACAATTAAAGATTGCATAACTATCAATTATAGATTAGCAACATAAATCTTCACCTTCTAAACATTTCAATTAGATTAACTATCAATTAGAGATTAACCACGTAATTACTTACCCCATAATTTGGACACACAAAGAAACGTCTCCCGTGATATGGAGCTTTCCAACAAACCTCCATATCAGCCATTTTACCATAATAACATACCTTATCCCTTGTCATGACAGGATTTGGAGCTAAAATTTCCAGATTAATGGAAAAGATTCGAATTGCAAATGAAGACAAAAACACTTAACCAATCAATCGAGTAATGAAATAGAACATGAATGGAGAAGATTATATTCAATAGGAATGAAGAAGAAAGAAGAGGAATCGGGAAGGAAATAAGAATTAGGGATTTGGATGTTAGATTTTAGGGATCTTTATAATCTTCTTTTGTTACTGTTAGTGTCCAATTTTCCACATCCACGCACTTCATGCCTTTGTTGTATACACACACAAAAAGTTAATGCTGCATAGGATCATAAAGGGTGAGAAATACCACTTTTATGGAATTAAGGGGGGTAAATAAGGC
This sequence comes from Euphorbia lathyris, assembly GCF_963576675.1. Taxonomy (NCBI): domain Eukaryota; kingdom Viridiplantae; phylum Streptophyta; class Magnoliopsida; order Malpighiales; family Euphorbiaceae; genus Euphorbia; species Euphorbia lathyris. The sequence continues at coordinate 81,464,177 of NC_088915.1, forward strand.
ATTCGATGAGTTGAGGTGGGGATAAAATGATAAATTTGGACAAGTTAAAGAGGTGAGAAATGTCACTTTTATTGAGTTAATAGTGTAAATAGGACATTCGATGAGTTGAGGGGATAAAATGACCAATTAAAATAAGTTAAGGAGACTGAAAGAGCATTAGATCAAATAGTTATTCTAATTCCTATTTGGTTTAGCTAAATCTAATATGATTAGGAGACTAATTAGCCAATAAAAAAAAGCTTATATACATACCTCCCTTAAGCATGGAATTTGGGATTTATTCGACTGATTTGACAGTTATTTGACAGTTACCCCAAGCTCATTTTCTCTCAAATTACACTTAAATACGCGTGAAATATGGCCCTTGCTTTAGGGTTTTTGTTCTTCGATGGAAATTCATGTAGATTACCATTAGAGAAATTCTATTTTGGGTGCTAACAAATTGAAATTGAATTACCGAATTGATCTAAGTCCATTCAAGATTTCGTGGTATGCTCCATTAAAAGTAGATAACTTCAAAAAGCTAAAACGTTTATACTTTTTTGAACCATTCTATATATTATTCTCAAATAATGAATGTATTCATTCCCGGGGTTAAGGGAATAGTTTATAAAAAATTTAAATATTCCAACATATGCTTTTCCATAACAGTGGTATGAGAGAGGATTATGTTTTATGTTATTGAGTGTAATTGAGCTATAGATTAATTATTATATCGTTTTTTTATGATATCTGTAATGTTGGTCACTTTAGATTTCGTTGATTTATTTATTTTTTGCTTTTTTTTTTGTTATTTTTTTGTTAATTTGTTTTTCCGTTTCCCTCCTGTGTTACATTATTTTATTTTATTTTATTTTTAATAATATCGGATTTTCAATGCGTGTTCTTGGGGTCCAACCTAGTTGGGATTCCAGGATCATTGCTACTGCATCGTCCCAGCTTCTATAAAAAAAATTATATTGATTTTTATAAAATTTGATTTTATAAGTTTCTAGAATTATAACGACACATTTTGAGAAATTGATTTTCTATTTTGGGTTAATAGTTAACTAAATTAAAATCGTTTTAATTAAAAATAAAAAAGGTTTATGTGAACTGTAGCCGTATAGTTATTGTTCATGCCCTGCAGCGTGCACTGCAGGAGTCCAGGGTCGGTAGCCAGATGTTGATCGAGCTCGGTAATAAGGATGATGATTTAGGCGCGTCGGGGATGAATTCGCTTCATTCCTGAACACATGCACGAGCCGTTTTTTTATTTTTATTCCAGAAAATTAAATTAGTATAACTGGTCCAAATAATTAACTTAATTGTTGTTTGTGTTTATAAATTGTATAGGTTAATTAATTAACTAAATTTGTTACATTAAATATATATAAAGTTTAGCCAATTAATACAAACGAGATAATTGTTAAAGCACAATTTCCATTGAGTTTTTTTTATTATGATAAAAAATAATTATTAAGGAATTAGATCCCAAAATATTTAATTTCAGAATTAAAATTAGTTGTTTTTATGCTAATATGTTTGTTAAGTGTTGATTATAATTTAAACATAAATACAAGACAACTTAAAAAGGCCTCAGAGGAGTTAAAGGTCCAAAACTAAAGTTTGGCCCAAAAGACAAGCCAGATTGGAACCAACAGCCCATTAACATCTAGTCAACTCATGTGTTCCAAAAGTAGTAAGAAGACGGAAGATAGAAGTCATTGTCATATACAAGTCTCTCTCTATCAACCATTTATGGAAAGAATTATACTGAAAGTCTGCAATGCCAAAAGTCAGAAGACGATCATTGGCGCGCTGCTCAACGATCGACAAAAGCATGACTTCGTCAATGGAAACTTTCCCATAATGGATAAAATGGCATATTGGTCGAAAATACATCAGAAGGCAGAAGATAGAAGAGGATTTTTCCTCCAACGTATGTTTTGAATTTCAAACGGTCTTATCCAAATAATCCACTATAAAAGCCAACTCAAGAGTTCATTTTTAGAATTGATCTTCACGTGAAAAAGAAATAAAATCTTCAAGTGAAAAACGAGAGCAAAATTGTAATACACATTCATATTCATATTTGTGTAAATCCAATAGAGAGACTAGTTCAACTAAGTTCTAAATCAAAACAAATTTTATATTATAATTCAGAAGCTCTGTTATTGCTTCGTTTATAAGCGAATAACTAGAGAGATAGACAACTGAGTGTAAGTATAAAAGAAGGTACTTTACAGAAGCTATATCTATTGTAGAAAGGTTTGTGCTCTACCCGTTAAAGAGTGTTTTAGTGGATTAAAGTCCAGAAAAAATATTATGAGGACTGAACATGGATGAGAGGTCGAACCGGTATAAATCTACTGAGTAACTTACTTCTAACTCAACTTTTATTACTTCTGATGATATTGCTTGCTCTATCTTATTTATCTTACATAAGCTCTGATTTATCTTACATAAGCTCTGATTATTGTGTGTCAATTAAACCGTCATCCATCTTGAGAATAGTCAGAAGCTCTACTGAACGAGTTGTCCTCTGAGACTGATTAGCTCAGTAAATTGAACTTGCCTCTGATTCCGAAGCTTGCCTCTATGCTAGCCATTGAATGAGAAGTGAAAATTTTACAAAAAGGTTAAAGTAACCAATAGTTTCATTCATCTCATTTGTAACTAATCTAACCTCACAATGGACCAACAATAACAATAAAGGTTGAGTTATTAATATAATTATATTTAATATAAAAAAAAAAAGGGCGGCCCGGTCGCACTACGCGTCCCCGCTGAGCGAGGGTCCCACCACAAGGGTGTACTGGGGGCAAACCTTCCCCTGCCAATTTATATAATTATATTTAATATAATTCGAGTTAAAATATATTAATAAGTTTTAATTTGTAAAATAATTTTATAAATTAAAACAATTAAATGTGCAAATTAATTTATATTAGATGTAAATTAAAAACGAGTCTTTGTATATTTGGCATTATAGACAATTTAGACCCCGTATGTATATATATGGACCATTATTTTTGGAATAAATAGAGCATGCGAGTCTTACCTTTCTAATTATATATGCTGTATTTCTATTCTCACAAAATCTCTTCAAGTTTACTTGGAGTTTTCTGTTAGAATAAAATTTTAATTTTTGTAAGGGTTAATTATAAAAAAGTACCATGTGGTTTGTTCGATTTGCGATGTGGTACATGTGGTATTTTTTTTTTTTTTTTGCAAACGCAACCATGGTTTACAAAATTTTATACTTGAGTTCATTTTGTCAGAATTTGATCGATAACGACTTCGAAATGAAAATTTTCAAGAGTTAAATGATATTTTAAACAACTTTAATTCTTCAACTTTTTAGGTTTGAGATCATTTAGGTGTTTTTTATGAGAGATAGTTTAGAGAGAGAAAACTCCAAAAATGATGATTTTGAAAAATTAAGAATATGGTTCCATAGTAAATATGATACCAAACAAGTTTAATTTTTGAAAATTTTCATTTTGAGGTCGGCCAAATTTGGCAAAGTAAAGAAAACATGTAAAATTTTGCAACCATATGATTGTGTTTGTAAAAATAAATACCGCAGGTAGTACATCGCAAATCGGCCAAATCACATGATACTTTTTTGTAATTAACTTTTTTTGTAATCCATATGGCTTCGAGGAGTTAAAGGATGATCCATGGAGAATAATATATATTATACATGTATGTTTTTCCTAGTATTGGTGTTCATTCTGTTTCTCCGCTCAAATGGAATGGAAGTAGATATGTCCAATATTGATTATTATATGTCGATGCATATGAATGTATGTATAAGCAATATGATTAAACCAAATCAAGACTAAAATGAGATTAACAGACGTTAAAATTAATTAAATCCCTCAATTTAAAAATTAAGTCAAGAGATGGGTTGCCTCTTGTTATTATAATTCAACTCATATCTTGACTTTTTGGGTTGTTGAGTCACTCAAACACAATCCCCTGGATAATACTTGAATTATTTGAAAAAACGTTTTCATGAAGAGAAAATTATAAAATTGGGTCAAATAGGAGACTTATTTATATATTTAACCCATGTACTCAATCTACTACATATCTATACTATTTTTGTGTGACTTTCCCAAACTACCCTTAACTTTTCATCTTCCCCCTTCTCTTTCTTGGCGCACGACGGTTTCTTTTTCCTAGGAAATTCTCAGACCTTTGATCTTCCTCTCTTCTTTTATATTGCGAAATTTGCACCATTTCTCTTCATCACCATGTCTTCTTCTTCTTCCTCTCTTCATCTCTTGATTCTTCATCTTCCTATTGCTAGAAAACTAAGCCATGGTTCTTCATCTTCCTATTTCTGCTCGTCTTTTGGTTTCTTTCTTCTTGTGTGGATCGAAGAAATCCTTATTCTACGTTATTTTTATCGTTTTTCTGAGTGTATCATATGGTTATTGACGATTTTAATGGTGAAAGGCGGGAAAAATGTAAGTATCTACTGTTTTCTCTTCATTTTTTTTTCCAGAAAATCACTTCACGTAACCTGGTTTCGTGAAGGTCTGCAAGGAGAAAAAGCCTGAAATGGATGATTTTATTTCGCGAAATTGGATTACGCGAAGTCTGCGAAGAGAAAAGTTTATGGTTTTTCCCTTCGCAGACTTCGCGTAATCTGTTTTCGCGAAGTAAAAGCGTCCTCTATCTTGCACATTTCTCTTCGCAGACTTCACGAAATCCTCTTTTCGTGATTTGTCCTTTTTCTCCCCAACACGATTAAATTTTTTCTGAAGGTGGTTGAATACATAACACCCCTTTTAGGAAGGTGGTGTACTGGGATGTAGAGGAGATACTTTCCTTCTAATACAGGGAGAAATTCCCATCAAGATTGGTCATATTTACTTTGAAATGATTTATTAGGATTTTATTGTGGCAATCTTGTTGTAAATTTTGATAATGTTATGATTTTTTAATGTTGTTATTGTGACAATCTTGTTATAAATTTTGATAATGTTATGATTTTAATGTAAGAATCCGTTGTTGTTATGCCTTTTTATTATATGCCACTTCGCAGATTTCGCAATATGCGAAGTATGCGAAGATAAAAATTCTTAAAAACATGTCTTTTATCTTCGCAGACTTCGCATATTGCGCAATCTGCGAATTAAAATCATCTACTGAACCAAATACTATCTTTGCAGACTTTGCATATGTAACCCCCGTCCCGGGTCACGTTGAAAATACACAAAAACCCAATCAATTATCATAATTGCGTACAAATAACAACATATTCAAATAATGTCTCATTGTTCATTATTGCATATCAAAAATCAATATTCAAAAGGTTCAATAACCAATAAAACAATTTAATCGATCAATAAAAATTCACTCAATCTAAACAAATTAATCCAGTTCAATAATATATTAAATCCTAATAAATGCTCATAAAATTTCTAATGGGAATAAGACGCTTGTGCTGGCCAGCCTGAATGCAGTGTAAACCTGAAAATCTAGCAAATAGAAGAACCTCTGAACCTAGCCTGAAAATTTCAACGTGGCAAGGGGTGAGCTGCCTACTCAATAAACATAATTACCTATATTTATATACATGAATATATATACACATATATACATTTAATTTCATGCATTTTACATTTAATTACTCCAATAATTAAACAATCAATCAATCAGAAATAAAAGTATAAACATATCATCTTATACATGACTCGATTTACTTCAAACAATAAAATTATAATTTTATTATCTTTATTTTTAAGGGCCCAGCTAAACCTAAGTGAAATATACTCAATGGTCTCATGGTTAACAATAGTACCTTTTTAACCTCGTAATGATTTCTTTTTCTTCCTTTTTTTATAATACGGTACTGCTATAAACTCAATTAGAGTAAAATAACACCCTACCCAGGTGTCTGTGATCACAGTATCAACAAACCTCCAGACCATTGAATATACTCACCGAAGCTAGCTATTTATGTTTTGTTCTAACTCAAACATACTCCAATACAATTTCGTAATTTATAAACTTTTGAACTCATATACATTGCAATTCTATCATGGTATAATTTCACAGCTAATACCTCAATAAATTCAACCATACAGAGAACATTTGAAACTTCACATCTCAAATCACCATATATATAAATCAAGTACAAATTAAATGATAACCAAATACTCAATACTCGTTCAACATACATTTAATTATTCTATGACAAAATATCAATAGACACTCATCCAAATATATATATATATATATAGACATATATATAAACATAAGCAATTAAGTTTACCTCTCGTCCCAAAACGCTAATTATTTTGTTCGGGTTTTAACTGACTCGTTACTGGCTCCCTGGAGTTTCGCCGGAGCGCGGTGGTCGGCTGCCGGAAGTTCGCCGGAGATGCCAAAATCGTGAACAGAGACTATAACGAGATAGCCAACGATCAGAGGAGTCCAAAAGTACACCCCTTTCACAACTAAAACCGCCTAAGAGGTTGAGATCTAACACTTTTTCGGTGAAAATACCCACTCCGGTCACCATACTTTTTGCTCGGAAAAATATCAATAGTGGTCTTGAAATGTTCCTCACGAAACAAAGAATTTAATAGTGTAATTTTCGTTTCAAGAGGTGATTGGAGTAAGGAGTTAAGGAGAAAAATAAAATGAAAGAAAAATAAGAAAAGAAAGAAGGTGCAGCCGCGATTTTTGTTTGTTCCCCCAAAACCCTCAACTCGTTTCTCTTCTCTTTTTTCCTTTCCCTGAACCCAAAAACTATTATAATAATAATAATAATAATAATCTATTAGTAATAAAAGTTAATGGATCATATAAAAAAAATTAATAATTATATTATATTATATTTTAATTATAATAGATATCAAAATTTTATTTTGTAAAACGCCTTCTATAAAATTACGGATGTTACAGCATATTACGAAATCTGTGAAGTTAGATGGGAGGGAGAAAGACGAAAGGCTAAAAAATTTCTAAGTGTTATATATATATTAAGGGTATTTTAGAAAAGTCACACAAAAATAATATAGAGATGTAGTAGGTTAAGTAAATGAGTTAAATATGTAAACGAGTCTCTCATTTAACCTAATTTTGTAATTTTCCTTTTTATAAATAATGGATTAAAAGACTTAAGATTAAATAATTATATGAGTCACTCATATTATTTAATTGTTAATAAGCAAAAGTTAGGATTAATACGGAATGATATTAGTTATTAGGGTTAGGCTATGCTTACTTTGGTCCTGTTTGGGAATTAGCTGTTAGCTGATTACATTTGCTGATTTGACTAGCTGTTTGATAAAAATTAGCTGATTGATAATAGCAGTTTGTGTAAAAAGACGAATACGGGCATTTCTTTTTTTAATATATAAAAATATAAAGGTTAAAGAAGTCCATTAATTTTAATATTGCAAAACGCTAATTGAAAAAGCTCATAAAAGGAGCCTTTTCTAAATTAGCATTTTCATCTCAAAACTCTCTCCACCAAACACTCCAATCAGCGGTTTCAGTGGTCAAACCGCTATTTTTATCCCAAAACGCTCTTTACCAAACATGGCATTTGTTTTTGACAAAGTAAGTCTTACTTTGTTTTTACCACCATTGGATGAACTTACTTTGTTAAAGTCCATCATCATTTAACGGTAAAGAAAACAAAGTAAGTTTTACTTTGTAAAAAACAAAGTAACCATTGTTTTTGACAAAGTAAGCCCTATTTTGTTTTTACTACTATTGGATGAACTTACTTTGTTAAAGTCCACCGTCGAATTCATATCACAAAAGTAGGTGTATTTTGTCTAAGATCCTAACCTACTAGAAGATTTGTGAAATTGGTTGTTAATTTGATCAAAATAGTGGGATAAATTTAATGGTTAAAGCTTTTAATAAATTTTGAAGGGTTAATTTTAAATTAAACTCCATGGTTATACATTTTTACAGATCGATATATATGAGTTTTTTTTGTTACAAACCAAATCACTTGGTTTGTAAAATTTTCATTTTAGATTGATTTTTACAAATTTGGTCGGTAACAACTTTAAAATGAAAATTTTAAAGAATTAAAGTTGTTTAGTATTTTATTTACTATGAAACCAACAATTTTTTATTTTTCAAACTCATTATTTTTGAAGTTTTCTCTCTCTAAACATTAATTTTATCTCTCATAAAAAAAACTACAACCTATATGACCTTAAAACTAAAAGGTTAAAAAATTAAAATTGTTTAAAATATTATTTAATTTTCGAATAATTTTCTTTTTTTGAAATCATTATCGATCAAATTTGACAAATTCAATCAAAAATGAAAATTTTACCAACTACAAAATTGGTTCATAAAAAAAACCATCGTGTATCAATCTGTACAAATATGTAATCACAGTGTTTAATTTGAAATTAACCCAATTTTAAAATGAATCAAATAAAATTAAGCGGCTATCTTTTTCTACAATGTGCTAACTTTAAATAATTTGAAATCACGTAGAAATTGGATCTCCGTGCTTCGATTAAAATTTGCTATGGCGCAAAATTCTGTCCCCTTTTTACTGGTTTTGCTGCTCTTCAGGTGTCGGAAAAAGGTTCGGGAATGAAGCAAACCCAGTGAAAGAACCGGTTATGACCATGTCAGAAGCCCCAGTTGAAAATGGCCCGTTTATATAATGAGAGCCAACTGTTTGTGAAAATGTCCAAGAGAAAATGAGGTATTCTTATCTTTCATTAATCTAACAAACTTTTTTATTTGAAGAAGGGAATTGATATTTGCCGGAAATTGGCCTTAAGAAAATCCAGCTTGTGGAAGGAGAGGAAAATGGAATTGTCGTCTGTAATGAACATAAAGGCCAATTTACTCAGCACTTCAGCCGCCTGACTAGACTCGTCTGCCTCAGCAGGTAGGCCAATCTAATCAAATACTTGTCCATTCTGAAATATCCTGTGAAATAACCTTTGCTGGACTTTGACTATTCTTCGCTATAATTTTCAATTTGAAGCCAGGAATTATGCGGACACCTCTAATTTCAAAGAACGTAAAGTCATTTTTATTTCTTCCATTGATTAATTGTTTCTAGAAATCCTCTTCCAATTTGAAAAAAATTGGATTGTGGAAAAGAAATTGTTAGCCAGAAGTTAAAGTTATCTATAAATTCATTGGACTTTGCACTAGTACATTTCTTGCCTTGATAAATATGGATTTACTCAATGTTGAGTTTGTTGTTAAGCTATTTGTAAAAGGAAATGTTCACCATGAGTCCAGGATGGGGTAAAATGTATATGTGGTCTCTAAACTATATTGCTACTTACATTATGACTCGTAAACTTCATTTCGTGACATAAAAGTCATTGAACTTTATATTATGCTAACAGTAAAGTACAGTTGAAAGAAAATTCGTTTAAGAAGCTAACAAAATGATGACCTAGACAAGTTTGACTACATGAGTGTCTTTTCTTGTTTATATCACTATAGATTATGATCAAATACCTAATTCCATGTCATTATTTTGTTAATTTTTTTAACGGATTTTCTTTGGTTGAACTTTAATGTTAGTACAATGTAAAGTTCAAGGACTTCTCTATCACAAAATGAAGTTTAGGGGTCATAATTTTATTAGTGGTATAAATTTAGGGGCCATGGATGCAATTTACCCGGCCAGGATACCATTGGACTGATATACATACTGCAACTACTGCTATATATGCAGCTCAGCTTCAATGCTAAAACATCTTTTTGGAATGTTAATATCTGATACTGTCCTCCCAAAAATTACAACTCAATACATAGATATTGCTTGAATTCGGCTGGATTAGCGAGGTGATACATTTGAAAGACTTACTTCATTAACAGAACAATCTTTAACAACTACTGATGTAGCTGATTTTGCGACAAATTGTCCAACAGAAAAAGCACAATGTTTGGGCACAGGAAGTGAAATGTCACTTCCCAACATAACAACAACAGATGACATAGTAGGTCTCTCTATTGGGTCATCTTGCACGCACAGCAGTCCAATATGAATGCACTTCAGCACCTCTGCTGCGACGCTCGACTGCACAAGTGATGTGTCCACTAATTCCAGTCCTTGACCTTCAGACCATAGCTTCCATGCCTGAAATATTATTAGGAACCCAAAATTAGCACAATAGTAGCCAATAAGCTAATGCATTTTTTTTTCTTGACAAAGACGAATGTAGGGTTAGGAGCATACGAAGGTGAGGAGACTTTCACCCTCTTTTGAGACATAAAACCGGTTGTTTCGTTTCCCACTAATTATTTCTAGGACGAGAACTCCAAAACTGAAAACATCTGATTTCACAGAAAACAGTCCTTCCATAGCATACTCTGGGGACATGTAACCACTAATCGGATTCATGTGAAAATAAATAAGATCAGCAACTTTTGTGATTAGAAAACTGAGGTTGGGAAAGGGTGGTTGGAGTAGAATTTTATACTTACTATGTTCCGACTACTCTATTCGTGTTGTTGATGTCATTACCTCCAAAAATCCTTGCCATTCCAAAATCTGATATCTTGGGGTTCATCTCATAATCAAGCAAAACATTACTGGCTTTTAGATCACGATGGATAACTCTAAGTCGAGAATCTTCATGTAGATATAGGAGACCCCTAGCAACCCCATTGATGATGTTGAAGCGTTTTTTCCAATCAAGAAGAATACCCATGTTTGAATCTATGAATCAATAGTAGACAAAAAAATCAAATATGTTACTTTTACGCACTTGTTTTGAACTATATTGGTAGCAAGTATTCTTGAGGCAAAGAATCAAACCGAAAAGAAAGACATCGAGGCTTTTGTTAGGCATGTACTCATATATGAGCAACTTTTCAGTTTTTTCTAGGCAACAGCCCAGGAGCCTCACAAGATTCCTATGTTGTAGTCTGGCTATTAAAGTTACTTCAGTCATAAATTCTTGTAAGCCTTGACCAGAAGTTCTTGAGAGCCTTTTAACTGCAATTTCTTTGCCATCTGGCAGTGTACCCTGTAGGAAGTAGGATAGTTCATTATTGCTATGATTGTTCGTGATATGAAGTATGAAAATTACATAGATACAACTATAATCATAATTACCTTGTATACAGAGCCAAACCCGCCTTTTCCCAGTTTAGAATCATAGGAAAAATGCTTTGTGGCTTCATATATAGTAACAAATGAGAATGCAGGACAATCCTTGGAGTTCAATGCCATCTCATTATGAATATCTTGACCTGAATGGTTATCTCCAAGTTGTCTTCTCAAGTTGAGTAATCGAACCTCTTGACTAGTGTGAAGAATTTGTTCCGTACCATTGCTCCCGAATTTCCTTTTCCACAAGGTATAAATGGTGAAAGTGACCAACAATACCCCTATGATTGATGCAGAAACGCTTGCAATGACTTTAACCCGAGTAGTTTTGTTCCCTTTCCCTTCTGAAAAAATGAGGGTTTATTTAATTCGCCCATTAAAATCATTATTTTATATGTAGAAAACCTCAATTAAGATGACAATTTGTCTATGGAATTGGAATTAATCATTTCAAAGGAAATTTTTTGTAGCTTGTCTAGCTTTGCATAATAGACCAAATGTTAAAAAGGCTATGCTCTGTAATTTTTGAATTGAAAATATCCCACATTTGTTCTTTGAATGTGCAGTGTCAAAAGTAAAGTGGAAAGAAATGATATGCAGAATATTAGGTAAAAAGAGCTGCTAGCATATGGTTCAAGTTGTTGTACAAGTGTCCGCAGGGAAGAACAGAAGCTAGGAGTAACTGTTTTATGTACCACTACAAGAAATTTACGAATTTCGGTCAATAATCTGTAGCTAATAACCGAATTGTAAGAGTTAGGGACCAAATTTTAACTGGTCGCTAAATTCAGTTACTAATCTGTGTTTTCTTCTAGTGTGCAGTCCTAACTCCTAAGTAGAGGACCTGCTTTTCTGTTTGGTTTTGATCGTTATGTTCCCTTATTGGCAATTAAAGTACTTCTATTTTCTAAATTGAAATGAAGATGATATATAGTGATAATTATGCTTCACTGGTTTTGAATTTCACCTTCTGGTATTGTTGTTGAAAGTGGAGGCGGAGTAGCAGAAGGAGGAGGCGGAGGAGCGGAAGTTGGGAATTCCCCAATCACAGTTGTATTATAATAAGGATAGACCTCACGCTGATACCCTGTCACGTTGTAAAAAGGATAGATTTCATAACGAACACTACAACTTGGCATCAAAATCCTTCCACCTTGCAATCCAGCACAACACATTGGCAATTGTGAGATAGCCGTCTGAAGACACCGATTACAATCAACCGCAGATAAGTCTGGCGTACATTGGGAAAAGGTGAATATCGTTTCAAATGCAGTAAAATTTACTTCCTTTACTGCAAACTTTTGAGCTCCTTTTTGATTAGTTGAGGCCTCAGTTATTGTTTCATTCATTGTTTTCGCCAATAGCTCGTTAAAACGTTCTTGGTCTGTGATATTCTGTGTATTTACCAAATATACAGTAGGAGAATCCATCATGGTGGAAAAGATATTTTGGCTGGAATATTGCAGTAAGCACTCGTCATACCATACTATTGCAGTTTTTTCAACAGGGCAACGTTGGACAGTGTCTGTGGTCGCTTTGCTGACACAAGTGTTGCAGATGTCGGAACTAAGTCCAGCAGTACACAGAGAGAGACCGTAGACTTCATCAGGGGGATTCCCGGTAGAGTCACGAGAGAACCCATCCTGAAGGTATGTATTCGTGGAAAGGGAAGTTAGAACTGAATCAATATTGTTTTGGTAGGTGCTATTTATGGGGAAAGTGGTTGTGTTGGGGCAGATGTGATAGAGATAAGTCTGTGCAGCTGCGACAATTGTGAGGCTAAGGAACAGTGACAGTTTAGCAGAAAGATCGAAAGGGTTCATCAGGCGGATCGAAAACTTCTGCTTCAAGAGGAATCTTTGTACTTCTCTAATGTGAAGAAGATACAGTTGAGTTTAGCTTGAGCATAAGAACATTTTCTTGTTTAATAGAGAAGTATTACATACAACGGCTGGACACAAGTCAAGTCATTGAATCTGCAAGTCTACTACTTGAGACCTTATCTTGGAAGGTGTCCACATTGAATAAGGTGGTAGCAGTTGCGTTCACATGGATCCTGATGACCACGTAAATTTGGTCATTCACCGTTAGATCTAGATGGATTAAAATCCTAAGGTAGGGATTAAAAACATCTTGAGGCTTATATTTAATCCGCCTAGATCTAACGGTGAATGACCAAATTTACATGGTTATCATGGTCCATGTGAACGCAACTGTTATAGCTAGATAGCGAAAGTCTTATCAAATCAGTTCAAAATTGGAGTCCATTTTATGGTTTCCGTTACCTAGAACCAAAATTGTTTCATGTACAGTTATTTGAGTCCAAAAGTATCCCATTTTAGAAACGTTTAGGTTAAAATTTTATCATTTTTTTATGTAAGGGTATATCCGTACTTTCCTAAAAATATTAGGACAAATTTATCCCTACGCAATTACTCACTTGTGGTTTGACATCCTCAACTTATATTCGGACCATCATATGGATTCCATTTTATAGTTTTCGTTACCTAGATCTAAAATTGTTTCATATACCATCATTTGGATCCAAAATTATTCCTATATTTGGATCAAAATTATTCCATGTAACAATCTTGGAACGTTAAGGACTAACGTTCCTCTAGCCTCCTTAACTTGTCCAAATTGGTCATTTTACCTTTCTAACTCATTGAATGTGTTATTTACCCCTTCAACTCCATAAAAGTGGTATTTCTCACCATCTCAACTTGTCCATTGAAAAATACCACTTTATGGAGTTAAGGGGGTAAATAGGACATTCGATAAGTTGGGGAGGGGTAAAATGACCAATTCGAACAAGTTAAGGGGGTGAGAAATACCATTTTTATGGACTTAAGGGGTAAATAGGACATTCGATGAGTTGGAAGGATAAAATGACCAATTTGGATAAGTTAAGGGGGTTGGAGGAGCATTGGGCCTTTTTAGGGTATATCCGTATTTGTTGGTACATGATGTGCATTTAGACACGCGGAGTAGCTCACATTTTCTGAATCCAACCAATTCTACTTCTAAACCAGGGGTTATTAAACACAGTTAAACAAAAATAGAGAGTCATTTGAAAATTTTGAAAGTTTAAAGGGACACTTAAAGTTTTGGGTCAAATATATGTAGCAGCATACATATTAGACCCATTTTTCGGCATGAAAGTGTCATTCTATTTGTAAACAAGCGACTTTTCTTTCTCTTTTTAGAATTTCTTTCTCCTTTTAGAATTATAAGAGCATCCTTAGTGGTAAGTAACAAACTTTGTTACTTACCACCTCCACCTCATCAAAAATAACATCATTTAGTTACATGCTATTAGAGTGTCTTATTACTTCAAATTTTGGTAGACCCCACTTATTATAAAACACTCTATATTTATTCAATTAATATATAATTAATAATTTTTCAATTTTTTATGTAACAATATATTTAATTCAATAATAATTATTCCTTTAAGAAAAATTAAATACTAATTATTAATATCATAAAAATATAGGGTTGTCCATGGGAAGCACGTTGTGGGCCCTATTGTTCCACAGAGGGGGCTCCGTCAAGGGGATCCTGTCACACCCGACCCTAAATAACCTTAATCGGCATCGGGCGTGAAATAGAAAGATCATAATCAATACTTCGAAGCCTCCAATTTATCCAAATATCATAAGCAGCCAACTTTCAAACCTCGCCTAAACGGTCGGTAACCTGCTCTATATCCTGTACTTTCTCACCTAAAAACATTAAAACATTTGAAAAGGGTGAGACAAAAATCTCAGTAAGAAACTATCAGCTATAAAAACCAACTTTATTTAATATAGCTACATATATACATTTATAAAGGGATTTAATCAAAACCTTATAAAATATACTCAAAACGTAAAGTCATAATATAGTCAAAGGATTAAACCAAAATCCAAAAATATATATAATCTTGTATTCATTCTTGAGTTCAAAACCTTATAAAATATGGTAATCAAATAAGTGTTTTATCAAACCAACTCGTATTTAATCAAACGTAAAACCTTATATCAAAATCAATCATAACCGAAAACATAATCCAAATGAACTTAAAACATTGTATCCATCCTCGAGTTTCTCCCCTTAAGTATCAATCCATAACCACATATATAAGCGAGACGCCTCTTAACATTGCCTATCCCATATGGTCTTACCCAACACTTCACTGCCATACCCAATAGGTCTTCAGACTGTGTACACAGGTCATGTCCCTCACTGAACATGGTCTTCAAATATGGAACCACCGATCCGGATAACTCTCGATAGATATAAAATCATAAAATCATAACGTGCTCAAAATTCCTTTCACAATCAAATTCCAAACTATTTCATACCATAAATCATTTGGCTTCAATTAGCCCTTTTATATCATAAAAGTTATATTTGGACTTCAATCCGAAATAATAACAACAATAACCGCAACAGATTTCTCAATCCAAAAACAATTCGTAGGAAATCATCAAATTCATTTTGTTCAATATGGATATATATTGAAACCAAAAACATATATGTATATATGTAAATCAACCAAATTAAACCTTAAATCAACATAATCAAGTAAAATATGAAATTCACATAGAAGCATAATCAATAGCTTCATTTGAACCGTAATTTCACAATAAAAAACAAGATCGTGAAAAACCTCAATTTTACAAAATTCCTGCATAACCCTAAAATATCAATTTCTGAAACTTCTTTGATTATATATATATCTGTATATATAAAACTCAAAATATAGTTGATAGTTACTTACCTTAGCTGCTAATCGAAGAAAATACATCCGTTCAAAATCCTGTCTAAGACGTTTTCCCTCCAAACGCTTCCGAAACTCAAAAACTCTTCGGTTAGGACTTAGATCTATACTTAAGGATGCTATAGTTTAAGTTTCAAGTGATTTGAACGGTCGAATCTCCGTAAATCAAAGAAACGATGGAGAAACGGTTCAGAGAAAACTGATGATCAAAGAAAAAGAAAAAGAAAAAGAAAAGATAACGATCTTGCACCTGTTCGTGAAATATATATCCAAATATGGCGAATATCCAGTTTGATCCTTCATCTTTATATAATCATTTAAAAATTACTCTAAACTTTTAATTTACACATAAAACCATTAAATTAACTCCAAACTTATCCTATAATACCAAATAAAAATCATCCACCTAATAATTATAATATATATTACTATCAAGGTATAAATTCTAGAAATTTAGACCCGGATATGACAGATCCGCTGTCACCATATCTCTTTATTATCTGTGCGGAGGGTCTTTCTCTCTATTTATCTCGGCTGGAGTCAGAGGGTCAGATTCGAGGTTGTGTTGTTGCGGACCAAGCGCCACCAATCTCTCATCTGTTCTTCGCTGATGATAGTTACTTCTTTTTCGGAGCCAATCGATCAGAAGCTTCAGCAATTAAACAAGCTCTAAATGACTATGAGTGTGCTTCTGGATAGAAAATAAATTTATCAAAATCCTCTATATCCTTCAGTCGAAACTGCCTAGATGGTGGGTGTGCTGAAACTAGTAATATCTTGGGGGTTTCCACTGTAGCCCTCCTGGATAAGTACCTGGGTCTACCTTCGGTGGTGGGAAGGAATAGGTCACAAGTTTTTGGCTTTGCTGAGGATATGGTCCGGGCTAGGTTGAAGAGTTGGAAAGCCAGATTTCTATCAAGAGCAGGAAAGGAGATTATGATTAAATCAGTAGTGCAGGCGCTTCCTACTTATGCTATGAGTCTCTTCCTCTTTCCTATGAATATCTGTGATGACCTTGAGAAGTTGATGAACTCTTTTTGGTGGGGATCAGATGGTTTGGGTAAAGGTAGTTTACATTGGAAATCGTGGGATAAGCTGTGTTGCCCTAAAAAAGCTGGTGGAATGGGGTTCAGAAAATTGCATAATTTCAACTTAGCTTTATTGGCTAAACAAGATTGGCGTTTCAGCTCAAATCCCGAATCTCTTGTGGCTCGAGCTTTTAAGGCTCTTTATTATCCGAATTGCTCTTTTCTTGATGCATCTTTATCTGATGGGCCTAGCTTCATCTGGCGTAGTATTATGGGTGCTCAAGAATTGTTAAAGTCAGGTATTCGTAGATTTGTAGGGGCGGGAGGTGAGGTCCGGATTTGGGATGACCCGTGGCTCCCTGACAATCATTTTCCATATATTGAAAGTGAAAAATTGGATGGGTTAGGGGTGGAAGTGGCGGCTGATCTTATGGAGGAAGGTCGGCGGTCTTGGGATGTTGGGTTAATTTCGGGCATTTTTGCTCCTCGGGATGCAAATCTTATTCTCCGTATCCCCTTATCTAATCGGATTGATCATGATGTGTGGTATTGGAAGGATGACCGACGGGGCAACTATACAGTTAAAAGTGGGTACCAAAAGCTTATGTCTGGATTTGGAACAAATTGGTTCATTGAGTCTCCACTTTTGGAATAAAGTTTGGAATCTTAAAGTGCCCCCTAAAGTTAAGAACCTTCTTTGGCGGGTTCTTGCTAACTGTTTCCCATCTAAAGTCGCACTGAAAGCCCGAAGGGTTCCTATCTCAGATTTATGCGAGCTCTGTCATGGGGCGGTAGAAGATTCTTATCATATTTTTCTCAGATGTACTATGGCTCGAGCTATTTGGACTATTTCGCCTATTGGGGATGTGGGAACCCAATTTCATAACATTTTTTATTATTGGGGTTGGATCTTTTCTAAATCGGTGGAGCTTGTTGAGCTTGTAGCGGTTTTATGGTGGATTATTTGGTGTTATAGAAATGACGTTGTGTGGAATCGGAAGGATTCACAAGCCTCGATCCTGTACCATTCAGCCGGTTCCTTTCTACAGGCCTGGAAGAAAGCGCAGGCGTCGGTTTCTCCTTATGGCAGTCCGGCTGTGCCAAGCCCGACGGTGTGGCAGCGTCCTCCAACAGGCTTCCTAAAATTGAATGTGGATTGGGCGTCATTTGCGGATGAGAATGTGGCTGGGTTTGGGTGTTCGGGATGAGTTGGGCCGTTTTGTTGCAGCTAAAAATGGAACCTTGCAGAATTATCAAGATGCATCGTTCATTGAAGCGCTATCGGTCCGTGAAGCTCTTAGTTGGATCAAAGACCGCGGATGGAAGGATGTAATCATTGAATCAGATTCTTTAATCGTGGTTCAGTCTATGGCCCGCCCGTTAGAGGTTTCATCTCCTTTTAACGCCTTAGCCAATGATTGTCATTTTTCATTGAACGAGTCTTTTAATTGCTCTATTCGTTTTGTCTGCCGTTCTGCAAACTCGGTTGCTCATTTGTTAACTAGAAGTAGTAACCTTTTCATCGGGGTGAGTAGTTTTCTGTACCCCTGATTTTATTTGTAATATGCTTCTTCTTCTTGATTCTTAATATATGTTTCTTTGGTTGTCAAAAAAAATATTATAAAAATATTTATTCAATATAATAATTAATTTAATACATACTATTATTTCAATAAAATAAAATAAATAATAATAATTAAATAAATTAAAATTATGTGGGAGAAGTTGAGATAAAAATAATTACCTTTTAAGATAAAAAATAATTTAATGATAAATTACAAATCTTAAAATATTTGAAAAATAAATTGAAATAAAATACTGTTAGTTTTATTTGTCAAGCATGTATGATATAAAAAAAAAAACAAAAACAACAATAGTTACAGAAAGTGGATTATAAAAAAAAAATTAGACTAAGAAAAAGAAGACAAAAGTAGGGGTGGACACGGTTCGATTAACCGGTCCAACAGGATATTTTCTTAACCAAACCGAACCTATCAGTTTTTTATACATCAAAACCGAAACCAGTCCATTAATATCGGTTAGCCATATCAATGGTTAACCAATATTTTCGGTTATCAGTTTTTACACATTTTTCATAATGGTTAACCAAAACAAACGGTTACCCGTAAATTTTTTTTTATCTTATCCTTATCAATCATTGCTAAAATAATACAGAAACAAACTAATCCGACAATATTGGCGAATGTTTTTCGAGTATATTTCG
This sequence comes from Euphorbia lathyris, assembly GCF_963576675.1. NCBI lineage: Eukaryota > Viridiplantae > Streptophyta > Magnoliopsida > Malpighiales > Euphorbiaceae > Euphorbia > Euphorbia lathyris. The sequence goes on from NC_088915.1 coordinate 81,483,259, forward strand.
AGCATATATGAATTGAAAGTATATATATGAATTATTCAGTTTCCAATATATATGAATTGATGAAAGCAATAAATTAGTAAATCTATAAACTTAATTTAATTAAATCTTGTTTTAGAATACCATAGAATGAAGAGAAGAAATTCACAAATAAATTAACACATGAAACAGAGACAAAAAAAAAAAAAAACTTAATCAATTTCATCTGAATAAACAAATTAAAACAGTAAACTTAATAAACTTGCAGAACACCAGAGAATAAAGACAAAAAACTCATAAAAAAATCTCAAATTTAAAAAATTGAAATAAGAGGAAAAATTTCAATACTGAAAGAACACCACCAGAAGGCAAGAACTCATTTAGTGGAGGAAAGCTTGATAGCCACTTCCTCTCCTGATGTAGGTGGTTAATCTAACTGGTGGTTGGGTTGCCACATCTCTTTCGCTGCTCACGAGATCTGGTATTCCTATGACGACGATTATCGGGACGGCGGTGCGAGATCTCTGGGAAAGGATGGAGGAACGACGGCAGTGCAAGATCGCTCAGTAGGGATGGAGGCACGATGAAGGTGTGAGATCGGTCGGAAGGGATGCAAGGAGATGGAATGTTTTGGATGGAGGAGGAGGCGGCGCCTTCTTTTTTCTGTGCTTAGGGTTTTTCTTTCCTTCAAAATGAAAGATAAGAACAGAAGAATATTACATTAGGTTTTTTTTAGGTCTTTTGGTTCTATGTATGTATAGTAAATAATAATTTGTACGTTGTATTTATAAATAAGAATAATACATTCTGTACTCTGTATATTTTGTAAAGTATAGTATAATTATTGTTTTATATTATTTTTTTAATATATAAATTAAACGGTTCGGTTAATCGTAAACCGCGGTTTTTGAAGATCTCGAACCGAAACCGAAACCGAAGGCAGTATAAATTTCCAACCCTAAAACAAAACCACCGGTTCGGTTAACCTCTTTTTACGGTTTGGATTACCGGTTTTCGGTTCGGTTACCGGTTTGTTCGGTTTTTTTGCCCACCCCTAGACAAAAGCCACCGTTTTGGGCCTTGGAAAATGAGGAAGTACAGACTTGAATATGAAATTTTGAGGTGTCAATACACGCGCCACATCTAGACCAATTGGCTTCTTGCGTGATCTTCAAAAACTGTTTTTGTCTTTTTTATTGTTTATCTCCGGGAGATAAAAGGTTTGTAACCAATATTGATAACAAACCAATATTGGTTACAACCTCTCTAATGGTTGTTTGTAACTAATATGTTCAAAGTAACAACTAAATCATAAGCACTAGAGATGCTCTAAGATACGAGAAGTCTCAGATGTAATTGATTTATCCAATATTATATAGATATATTTATTTTGATCCATATCTTATTCTTTGTGGTGAATTACATCGACTTTATTAATTTTTTCAATATAACTACTAAATTTTAAAACATAAGTTGACAATGAAATCACATTTTTTATCTTTTAAAATCATTATTTCTAAAGATCTGTCATAAAATTCATTCTCTTTCATAACCAAACAATATCTAAATCACATCAAAACAAATATTTTGAAGAATTAAAGTAACTTAAAATTTTATCAATTTTTGAAATCTTTTATTTTGAGGTATTAATTGAAACTTAATAGTTATAATGTTAGAAAGTATAAAGATGAGTGATTTTTATGTTATATTTTGAAGTTTAGTGGCCGCCGGCGTAATTTACCTCTTAATATAACCGAGTTATGAGTAAGAGCTAATTTTGACATTATTGAAGGATTAAATAGATTAATTTTTATCAGTAACTTTAGCATTTTATTAATAAATACTAACTACTAGTAGTAATAGAATTCCTTAGAAAAACAAAATTTAACTATATTTATATCCTAAAATAATATTTACTTTATACAATAGAGATAAAATTAATCTGTCTTTTTATTTTATTTTTTATAATAGCACTTGAAAAGAAAATGCTTGTATTCCAACGGTGGTTTTCACTTGGTCAGTGACTGACCAAGTGAATTTGGCCAGTCACCGTTAGATCCATGCTTATCAAATCTAAGTCTTACGATGATTTTAATCTCCACCATGTAATTCTAATGAATCTAGATCTAACGGTGACTTATCAAATTCATTTGGTCAGTCACTGACCAGGTGAAAATTACTGTGTGTTCCAAATATTCAATAAGACAGAGTTCTTATAGCATTTCCAACAACCTAAATTGGGTTCGTAAGTTAAAATTTGAAAAAAAGTGAGTTAAAATTAACTTTAACAGTGTCTTAGTGACCCCTCAAATCATTAAGAGCTCGTAGTATCTTATTATTTTATTTTTTTATTAATAATTTATTATTGAGTATCTCTCATACTATTGGTAAATATATCAATACTTACTAATTTTAATAAAATAATAAATAAGAAGTGAATATGAAGACCATTGTTGGAGATAATATACCTTAGTCACTCTTCAAATCACTAAGAATTAATTGTTTATATTATTTTTAGAGAGTATATAAATTTCTTAGAGATGCTCTTAAACTTCACATTGAAATCGATAATCTAAGATATATATTAAAGATGATACTCGTTTTAATTTAAAGATAATTTCTTCTAAATTAACTAGCACTATTAAATGTTATTTTTACCTATGAGAGTCAGTTCAACCATAAGGAAACGACTTTTGTAGTGTCCTTACCTTGGTTTGATTTCCAGTTCTAGAGATTTGACACCTCCTGCCAGTAATGGATTTAGGATTCACTCAAAAGAGGTACTTATTGTGATTTATGAGTGCTAATTGATATTTTTTGTTGTTTTTACATACAAAAAAAAGTCTTATACATAATTTTTTACGTTTTTCGGCGAACAACGAATGCTCAAGCAATTTGGATCTGTCCCTGCCTCATGCATATGGTAATAACTTAAGTAAAAAGTTTGTGTAGTCACAAAAGTAGGGGCATCGATGGTCATTACAATACATTTTTTTACCCACTAAAGTAATAAATTTGTGTTACTAAAATCACGATGGCCGAATCTAACAATTCAGACCACCAAAAAGTTGATATGATTGCCACATGAACAATACCTTATGAAGTGTCTAACACATGTCATCCGGTAGCACTAAAAAATGAATTGAATCAATTTGAGATACGGGTTAGGATATTCAGAATATTTATTTTTTTAATTGCAATGTGTCACCATGTTGACCGCCACATGGCGACATACGTCATATATATTGTAAGGTGTTATTGGTAGCCATGTCAACTGGTGGCCCAAATTGTCGAACCCAGCTATAGTAACTTTATTGACCCAAATTTGCTATTCTAGTGATTTTAGCGGGTCAAAAACTACTTTATTGACTATCGATACATAAAACTCATACTTTAGTGATCATAAACACATTTTACATGTAACAAGTGATGCAAGATTGTGACGACTTTCTCAAACAACTCTAATGAAATACCTTTAAAATCTGGCAAAAGTAAAAAATTGTCTTCGCCATTCTTGAATTGGAACCTATCAGATGAGCCAATAGTGCAAAACCTTTGGGGTGCTTGATGAAACTAAAAATTAAGCGCACAAAAAATAAATACTGAATTTTAATTGTTGAATATTAAAAATGTCGAAAGTATTGATTAATGTTACTGTTTGATAAATATTAAAAATAAGTACTGAATTTTAAAATATTAGTTGATAATATTCAACTTAATATTTTAAGTTAAATATCTTGACTTACCAAAATAAGTGAATTTTAACTTAATTGAATAATTTAAATAGCTAATATAAAAAAAGTTATCAAACACACTCAAATTAAATAAGTGATATTAATTTAAGTAATTTTCTTTGTTAAAACCAAAAATAAAATTGATGTAAGCTTCTCCAAGAATGTTGCAAAAGAAAAATGGTTGATACACATTTTTTTTTCACCATTGTATAATAGTAAAATGCACTCATGGTTACTAAAATTTCGGGTCTATTTTACAAAAGTTATTGAACTTCATTTTCTTTTAATAAAATCATTAAAAATTTACATTTATTTCAATAAAGTCATATGTATAAAAACTTACTAAAAAATTAACGTAACACATAAAACAATTAACTATGTGATAACTAAGCGTCACATAGGACATGTCTGACTTTTACAGCTAAAGTGGCATACACATAGAATATCTCAAGACAAAAGAGGAAATATTGAAATTAAACGTAAAATTCAATAATTTTATTATACGAATTGAAATGCACTGCCATTTATAAAATATATTTTAAACTTAAGTAACTACTGATACAATTTATTTCAATAATAATCAAATAATAGAAGAAAATAAAGAAGAATCTTACACTAGGAAACCGCCATAATCCCTCGAGTCTCTTATATCCTTTGTTACACAACTATTTATGACTAGCCGGGCCTACACTTTACGAAATAAAACAAATTATTAAAGACATAATGCGCACTAAAACGCAAAGGGTCCTAGAGCCACGATACAAGGCGTAAGACGCACAAAAATGCAATAAACTAATTTCTAATGTTCAATTGCTCAACTAAAATAGTAAATTATACACTACAAAAAAAACGTGGATTACCGGCAGACATTACCGGCGGATTCAATCGCGTTGCTGATTACCGGCGGAATAGCAGCGGAATTGATTACGCTGCAGATTACCGGCGGATCAGGGACGATATTGAAAAATGGTTGGTGAATATTAAGCTCAGCAGCGGATTCGTTGGTAAGGATATCCGCCGATAAAATTACCGGCCAATAATTTTACATACCAGCGGAATTCCGTCGGTATGAATAAAAAATAAAAAAATAATTATTTATTATTTATTATTATTATTATTTTAGAATAATCTATTCCTTTTTGGATTAGCGGGAATAGAAAATCATTCTCCCCCCTTTTTTCACGTGCTTTTTATTTCTCTTTTCATTTCCCTCCCAAACGACTGTACGTTTTCAACTAGTTGAGTCCTTTCCTCTTTCTCACCTCTCTCTCTCTCTCTCTCAAGCCTCTCCTCTTTCATGGAGAACACACAAGGTGCCAGACTTTTTCTCACTTAAGAACTAGCAAACCCTTTCTATTTGTTTCTCCATTTTTCATTCAACGGCTAATTCCTCACCCGTTTATATTGACCCATTGTTTTTTGGACACAGCAGCTGCGACCTAGATTTCTCTACCATCAAGCTTTGGATTCTTCTTTGATTTAGGTGAGTGAACTTCTTAATCTTGACTGATTTTTCTTTGATTTGCTTTGATTTTGAATGGGTTGAAGGATTTTCCCCTTAATCTGAGATTTAGGGTTTATAGATTCACATAAAAGGTTGCTCAGCCCTCATGGTTCACTCCTAAAAGGCTGCTCCTTTTGTTTTAATCTTTCATTTTGTTTTTGGGTTTGTGTTTCAGTGTTGTTATTAGGTTGGGGAGGTGGGTTTCAAGGTTTTTGATAAAAAAAATGGAATCGTTCGTAACTCACAGGGTAGAAGAAATAGAGTGATTAATTACGTAGAGTAATAAGATATGAGTCAATCTTGCTTTTCTTGAGCTTACTGAAGTAAGTTAATCTCACAACAGACAGCGAAAGAAGTCCCCTATTCGTTACCTAATTACTTCTCGGAAAGAAAGGTAATGGAAAGGAAGAAATGTAGTTTTTCCTGGAAACCGGAACCCATAGCGTATGAACCTATTGGTAACGCTACTGACCCCATATCTCTTCCACCAGCCCTATAGCCTATTAAATCACAGGGTATTGCGTAGAGTAATAAGAGATATATGAGGACTTACTTCACACTTAGTTCAGTTGCTTACTGAACATGAACTCAATCTACTGAACTAGAAAGTACCTATTCGTTACTAACTGATCAATTCGGTAAGTCTAGTCAATACAGCCTAAACCAATTTCCTTTTGGGTGCTCTTATAAATATGGAAGATAATGTTTTAGAGAGTGATAAAGGTTTTGTTTTTGTTACTGTTGTTGATCAGATGTGATCATTCTTAAAACATCAATTTTGCATGATACATTTATTTTCCCTGTTTCAGTAAATGAGGTAGTATTGGAAGGAGAGGAGACAGAAACAAAGAAAGTCAACATGAGTACTACCAAAGCTTACAACAATACCGTGAAGGAAGCAGACTGATTTTGTGAAGAAACCTGAAAACAAGGTTGTTACTAACAGGTTAGAATTAATATAAGCAGTATAAAAAAACAACTATTGCTCTGTTATTTTGCATTTATATAACAATGTTTGGAGTCTTCACAGTTTTACTGAACACTTGTAATGTGCAAAAACTTTGAAAATGCCACTTGCAAGTTAGATTGTATTTATATTATCTATGTCTATAATTTTACATTCTAAATTATATGCAGTAGATAGATGAATTAATTATCATTTGTTTACTTCCTATTATAAAATGAATTGTTGGAACATAATTCGGGTTGCTGTGTTCAATTGTTCTTCTCTTTCCGTTGTGCTAGTGAATTGTGGTATACTACTCATTACTGTTTTATTAGCTTATACTCTTGGAAAGTCATTTGGTTCTTGAACTTTTTGATTTCACTTTATTAGACCCTCACATTATTGTTTTGTTGTATAAGCCTTTATCATTGTTAGAGAAGTCCTCCATATGGCTTAAAATAAAAGTTCAAAAGCAGAAATTGACTTGATATAATATAATTTGCTTCCAATCATCCTTCAATGACAGTCACCTTGACATATTATTTCTACTTCATACAATAGGACTTGCAACACCATTGTGACAGATTGCTGGACCTTTGTCGGATGTTTAAGGAAAATAAACTTTTTTAATGTCTTATTTTCATTTTCTTATTTGTAACATGAAGAATATCTGAACTTCTTTGACCATATACACCATGTATTTTATCTAAAGCCCCAACTCATGTCTTTTGCATGGAGAATTTACACTGTGAATTGGTAAACTTAAATGTAGGAAGTGAGGAATTCAACTAATGACTTGATAAACTATTTATTTTTTCCTATTTTGCTTTTTTTCCTTTTTACATTTAGGATTAATTATCTTTTTTTTTTCCTTTTTGCTTTCATTCCTTTTTACATTGAGAATAATTATCTTTTTTCCTATTTTGCTTTCTTTCCCGTAAGCCTATATAAAGGCATGTTTTTCTGTTTTTTGAGGAGACTTTGGATGAATACAATTTGAGAGAGTTTTCTCTTTTCTTTTCCAATTGTCACCATTCTTTTGAATCAACGACCCTTGAAGGTTAGCTAGCGACATTCGTGTGTCGAATTAATGATAGCTAACGTTTATCTATAGAGAGTTCTCTTTTCTTTTCCAATTATCGGCATTCTTTTGAATCAACGGCCTTTGAAGGTTAGTTAGTGGCATCCGTGCGTTGAATCAACGATAGCTAACGTTTATCCCAATTTCCTGCTGCGTCACAGGCATTTTGGTGTTCATGACACCTTGTCTTAGTAGGTAGTGATCATTCCTACTGCCTCCTACAATTGATATAATTGAAATTTCAGCTCATGTATCTAATTACAATTCTCTCAAGATTCAGGTCAATGCATTAAGCCTTTATTTTGTTTTATGCATTCAATGCTTCACATTCTTCGCTTTTGTGTTATTTGCATAGTTCAGTTTTTCCATATCGTCTGATTTATATAAAATTTTCATAACTCTTTTGTCTGAAAATGTGTTTATGGAGTTGGCAGCTTTGCAGGATAGCTTGCGTGAACCTTATATCACTAAATGAGCTGGTTGGAAAAGCTAGATATTACACTTAGGATGCTTGTTATTGTTATTTGTTTGCCTGTTGAATCATAATACATATTGAATTTTAGAACTTCATGACTTATCCAGACTTCTATTATTAGTTTAAGTTGACAAAGCCCAATTTTAAGGTTAAATAATTAGTTCAAACTCATTTTATGAGGAAAACTGGTTCACCAAAATGAAATTGAACAAGAAATGAACTTCCAAAGATTCAGTTTCTAGGGAGATATGGTGAATCTTGAGTGGCTCATAAACGAGCACAAGTATCTGTTTTGTTTTGTCGCCAGGAAATGACAGTTGGATTACATGACAGTGTTGTACAACTAAGGATTAAGGAATTCTTGATCAGGTGACTTAGTTGTAGTCATAATGTAACTTTTGGCAGCAAATACAGGTTTTTGAAGATTAAAAATTGAAGTCTTGTGAAAGTAGAATAATTGAACTTGCCTTTTTATTTCTGTTTCATAAAAAAGTTGAAAACAGGAAGCCCCCAAATTACTGGTATAAGACCAAAAGAAAAGGTAAGTGTCCAATCTTACCTTCACCGAGAAACTTGCCCCTTCAACAAAATCACATGCAATGAATAATCACCTAACTTTTACTTCCTTTTTCATTCTATTATCCAACACCGAATCTTATAACATTATCCTTTTCTAACCCTCCTATAATTAATTCCTTTCTTAACAATGGGTGTTTCTTGAAACTTCCCTTTTTAGTAATTTTAAATTCACCAAATTAGAATTCCATCACTTAACTTTGAAAACATGGATACATCAGGACCATATATGCTCATTTACTTTTACTTTTTATTGTTATATTACTATTTTTCATTGGATTTAATTTTCTTGTTATGTAATATTAGTGCACTACAAACTCAGAACTTGGCAATTGGATCCCAACTTCTAAAACTCTATATAATTTTATTTTTGATGGTTTTAATTAGGTTTAATACATCAAAAGCCCTTGAACTTGTCCAAAAGCTTGATTACCTCTAAATTTGTAAAGTATTTCGTTAGCCTATCAACTTGCTTAAAATAACTTATTGGCCACTCAAAATTTGTTTAAAGTGAACTATCAACTTACCATGATGAGCATGTGCATCATATATAGATGAGGAATGTAATTATTGTTATTGTGTAGCATATGTATATATTATAGTAAATTTTGATGAGGAGACTTTGGAAAGGAGCTTTTGCAGGAGCAGTAAATGGTACAGGGGCAGTAGATGGTGCAAGAGCTGATGTTCCAAGAGAAGAAGGAGAACAAAGAGTAGGAGATCGAAGAGGAGAAGAAAATCAGAGAAGTGAAGATGGGGGAAAATTATTAGTTAGAATTGATGCAGGAGGCAAGTAAGTGAAATTACAATTAATATACTTGAGTTGATGTTTGAGAGTCAAATATTTGCTTAATCTATCCATGTTGAATTTATTGTTGCATTATTAGCTTGCAACCTTCACATAAAGCATCACAAAAAATCCGAGAATCTTTTACTGTGCGTGCCCATCCATCGGGATATCGTTGGAAGACCCTTCATCCAGATATGCTGCAAATGTATTGGGAAGAGTTTCAGGTATATACTTTATTTCGTTTGGAAATTCCTTATATTATTTTACTTGTGTTATTATATATATATATATGGAATTTAGTTCAAATGATTTAAATATTGTTTATGCAGAAAAAAGTAATTTGGGACAACAACAAATACAACAACAATCAAATGTATATCGCTTTTAAAAAGAGACTTCAAAATAGGTATAGTGATTATCTTTGTGACATCTGAAAGAAGAGAATAAGGCCTCCTTTCGTGAGCGAGCAAACGTGGAGAGCATGGCTTGCTGAATGGGATTCTGCTGCCTTTAAAAAACTCTGTATGCAAAACCAATTAAATAGATACGGGGGAGATAATACACAGCCTGCTGCAGCTACACATACGGGAGGATCAATCTCACATTATGAAATATTGGAGCGTTTGGTAAGTGGCTGATTTGTTGGTCATTTTGCATGACTGTTATGTTGGAACTTCCATGGATATTTTGCTACTCATTAGTGCTTTCTTTTGCTGCTCATATTTTGCTGTTATGCTGGAACTTCCATGGTTCATTATTTTGCTGCTCATTAGTTCTTTCCATGGGTATTTTGCTGCTCATATTTTGCTATTATGCTGGAACTTTCATGGATATTTTGCTGCTCATTAATGCTTTCTTTTACTGCTCATATTTTGTATTTAAGCTGGAACTTCCATGGATATTTTGCTGCTTATATTTTTGGCATTTAAGGTGGAATTTCCATGGATATTTGCTGCTCACTAGTGCTTTTTTTTGCTGCTCATATTTTGCATTTAAGGTGGAACTTCTATGGATATTTTGCTACTCACTAGTGCTTTAAATTTGGTGATACTTTGAGGGTTTTTACAAGGTTTTTTTTTTCTATATAAATTTTGGTGTTCTTAAATAAGAGATTATATATATATATATATATATATATATATATATATATATATATATATATATATAGGGAATAGGCTACGGATCAGCCCCTAACGTATAAAATAATGCAATTTTACCCGTAACATTATAAAAAAAGATCAATTTTACCAATTGAACTTGCTTAGCGTTTTAGGGGTAAAATTAGACCATTTTGGTGTTGGTTTTTGGTAATTGTATTGCTGTTATGCTGGAACTTCCATGGCTCACTATTTTGCTGCTCATAAGTGCTTTCCATGGATATTTTGCTGCTTATTATTTTGCTGCTCATTAGTGCTTTCCATGGATATTTATTGGTGCTGGTATGTTGAACATGAAAAGAAGACTTACGGTTTGCAAATAAGAGTGTAGTTTATCAATTTTAGTTTTCTACGAGGTTTTGTTTAATTAGTTGTTATTTTGTATTGTCTCAACTTGTGTTATTTAAAAGTTGTTTTTGTGATTCTGTTGCATCTTTTTGCTAATCAATGTTGCTGATCCGATGATGTTTTATAGGTTTTTGACTTTAAAAGTTTTTTTTACAGACAACACTTCTTGGACGTGTACCAACTTCGCATGAGTTATTTGCATACACTCATACAAAGCGCCATGATGGTTCTTCTTGGTCTGATCCTCGTGCACAAGCTGTTGAGGTAATTAAGAAAGTTACATTTTCTAATTATTGAACTATTCTTTTAAATTAATTATTTCATGAATACAACACTGATTAACAAAAGAACATTCATTAATGTTTAGGAAGAGTATGTTCGTGCAGTGGCTGCAAGTCTTCAAAGCGAAGAAAATAGGGTAGAAGATGTGTTGGAGATGTATTACCAAGTTGTTGGAGGACGTAATAAAAAACACAGATTGTAGGGATTGGGTGATGCTGCTTGTAGATACTACGGATCAGCCTCATCACAATGCCCACCAAACACATCAGGCGCATCCACTTCAGCATCTCCTGACCCATATTCTCATATGCAGTCACAGTTTGATAGATTGAACCAGATAGTGCAAACTCTTGTAGATAGCCAAGAGCGACATGATGAGGGGATGCAACAAGGGCATGAATCACGTCAAATTCATCTTCGTGTAACTTGTGAAGATATTGAGGAGATTAAAAAGAACCAACATGATTTAGAGGTACAAATGAGAGATCAAATTGGCTCTTTGCAGGATGTTATAGCGCGGTTTCGGTTGGAGCTTACTGAGTTGCGTCAAAACCGAGAACAACATTCATCTAGTCAGGTTGACTCTATAAATGATGATGATCTAGATGACTTAACTTAGGATATATAGTTTTAGATGTTCTAGATGATCTAGATGACTTAACTTAGGCTATATGGTTTTGTTAACATTTTATCCTAATTAGATCCGATAGGATACTATATAGTTTTATCTAGATCGGGTAGGATATATATTAGACAATCTATATGATGTTATTCAAAATACTCAGTATTATTTAGTAATATATGCATTATGGTTTAATTAATGTGTTATGTTATATATATGGTGAATTTTATAATAATAATATTAATAATATTATTAATATTATTAGAATTCCTGTTTATAGAATATATATAATTTCCGACGGAAATCCGTTGGAGAATGGCTACAGGTAATAAAAGCATTAATTAAATGTAAAATTGGAAATAAAGAATTTCCGACGGAATGCGTCGGTGATCATTCGTCGGAAATTACTTTACCAACCACGCTTGCATCTGAAATAATCGGTCGGTGTCTAGAGTTTCCGACGGAATTGTTCCTACCAAAATGGGTCGGAATGAATTAAGCTCGGTATGAAGTTCCTACGAGCCTTATACCGACGGATATGTATCCGTTGTTGATCCGTAGGTAACAAAGATTACCGACGGATTTCTGTTGATTACACGAAAATATCCGTCGGTAATCCGCGTTTTTCTTGTAGTGAGATGTTGACTAACAACTACTCCCTTTGTTTTATAATGTTTGTTCGTTTAAGAAAAATACACACAAATTAAGGATTGTAATTAATATTAGTATATCTTAGAGAAAATGACAATTTTATCCTTATTAATTAATAAAATTGTGGCGTTGAAGTACTAGCAATTAAAGCTACATATACACATGCATGCAGCAATAAGCAGGGTACACTGGGTAATTCATATATTTAAGGCAATTAATCACTCTTGATATGTGCTGATATGGTATATGATTAAGAATGGACCCCGAAAGATTCTTATAAGCCCAATTAGTCCATACTTTTAGCCGGTTCACTCAGGGTCCCAAGGGCTTTTGACAGAAACAGTGGAGAAAAGGCCTTAGACCTTAAACACACGCTAAAGTCACTTGGTTCGAGAATTTAGATTCCGGACCTATCTAGTGATGACACATGTATCTAGAGATGGCAACGAGTACTATATCCGCAGGTATCCGACACTACCCGATTCTAATGGGACTACCCGTACCCTATATAAACGGGTATGAGACAAGTATGGGATCAAAACCATTACCCTTTAGGATAATGGGACGGGTATGAGAATACCCCCTAAGGTACCCGGTACCTGCCATAATGTTTTTATATATTAATAAATATTATTGTTTTTTAGATGTAAGACGTTAGATTTGAACTGCATTTTTTTGTTTTTCAACCATTGAATGATACCACTAAGTTACTTTATTCTTATTAATTAAGGTTCAATTTGTTCAATTTTTAGGTAAATGATTTATTAAATTTATACTTTGTTACATTTGTAATATTTTTGTTTTATTTATTGATTCTTAATGGGTAAGGGTACCCACGAATTAAATGGGACGAGTATGAGATGCAAAAAGTATACCCGTTAGAGTAATGGGACAAGTACGTGTAATTAAAAAATAAAAGGGTAAGAGTTTGAGATTGACATTACCCGCGGGTACCCTACCTGTTGCCATCCCTACATGTATCCAAGCATATGTTCAAATATCTGCAAATAGGAGCCAAGTTCAAGAAGGAAGGTATACAACTCTAGATACTCAAACACTATTACATTTTCTCTAAGCTCTTGTATTCATATACTGACTTAGGTGTCGGAGAGAGTTTGCCAGACTCCGGCCCCCTGTCTAATTGTTCTCTGTCTTGCAGGTCTTTGAAAGCTACCTCCAAGTACTTTGAGAATATTCCGATATCATGTGCAAAACGTCAAACTTTTTGAAACTCATTCACCTCCCATATACGTCATACTTTTAGGAAACTGAGGGAGTATTTCTTTGGTAAATTGCATTGATGGTCTCTGAAGATTGGGACGAGTTCAAAACATTCATTGAACTCCATTTTATTTTAATAAAGTCATTGATCTTTTTTTTTAATTGCAATAAAGTTATATCGGTCATTCCAGATATTAAAAATCATTGAAAGAGTGATGTAACTGCCACCGTGGTAATGTCTAACTCTAACGTAGGACATGACACCACATGACAACGTAAAAAATAAAACTTATGTTCTTTTATTTACTTAATTCATCTGCTTGAAACTGTGACGTGACTGGAAAAAAACTGTATCTTTGATTTTTTTAGACTATCACGTGGCATACAAGCGCTTGCTAAGTCCACATGGCTGTCATATTATATATAAAAGTAATTTTTTGGCTTAATACTTCTCCAGCCCCCTTAACTTGTCCAAATTGGTCATTTTACCCCTCCAACTCATCGAATGTCCTATTTACCTCCTTAACTCCATAAAAATGGTATTTCTCACCCCCTTAACTTGTCCAAATTTGTCATTTTACCCCTTCTCAACTCATCGAATATCCTATTTACCCCCTTAACTCCATAAAAGTGGTATTTCTCACCACTTATGATCCTATTTACCATCTTAACTCCATAAAAATGGTATTTCTTATCCCTTTATAGTAGTAAAAAAAGTTGAAAAGAGAAAGAACGAATAAAAAATACTGTTGTAGCCTGAACTAAACAATAAATTTATTGAATGGGAGATCAATCAATGAATCTCTGAAGGAGGGCGGTCCTTCCAAACAGGGTGATGACATAGACGTTCCTCGAGGATCGAACCTCCTTGATGAAGGTCGAAGGTCCCTTGATGAAGGTTGAACGTCTGGATGAAGGTTGAACATCTGGATGAAGGTTGATCTTCCTTGAGGATTAAATCTGTTACAGTGTGGGAAGCGATCTTCCCACAAACGCTCCGATGCTTAAGTCAGATACCGTCAAAATATAGTATTATTTTCTCTCTCTAAAAGCCAACCCTTTCTCCTTCGAACTTAAACCTATTTATAGGAATAAGGGAAGAAGTTACTTATGAGCTATCGGTAAGATACCGTCCTGAACGTGGGTATGGTTATTTAGGTAGATAATGGGTTACGTGTGTTATGGTTATATCAATTGCTCCCCACTGTTATTTTTGGATTATTTTCAAAAATAAGAGTGAGAAAAAGATTTTCTTATCCCCTGAAAAATGATTAAAAAAAATCGAGTTCCTTCCCGTTGAGTAAAAAAAAAAAAATCGGGTTCCTCCCGTTTTCGTATTTTCACAGGATAAAGCTTGGCCTGTTTATTCTGATGAGGATAATTTTTCTAATTTCTATCTCCACTAATTAAAATAATGATAGGTTCAGAACCCTATCCTTTTCCTTCTACCGAGGTAAAACAAGAGTCGATGTCTATAGTAAACCAAAGTCATCGTTTAATACTTAATTTTGCTTCAATTTCGACTATATAAAACAAGGAAAACGTTGAAGATTTAGTCACGATTAGAAAGAAAATTTTCTGTCTTTAAAATTTTCTGTCTTTTTCCATTTATCTCTATTAGTCATTGACTGATAACACATTCTTGTTATTTAATGTGAAGATTCTTCTAGAAATATACAAGCCATTAGTATTACAATCTACATTTGACCTCTGTTAATATCATTATTCATGTAATAGGAGCTTGGCAATAAAAGGGTTTTTGGTTTTACAATGCTTGAAATGATTTTAATACTACTTTTATGTTAAAAGAGTAACTTCTGCGGGAACTATTTCTATTATTAGCCCTAGGCACTAGCTCCGAAGCTATGATAAAATCCACTTGCACTGTTGAATATATGAATATGGATCTATTCAATCAATTTCCTATTTGTAGTAGTAATTGTTATTTGGTTTTTCTGGTCGTTTTAACAAGTACTTTTCTATGAAAAAGTATGAGATAAATTATAACAAATATTATTAGAATCCTCTTCCATTTAGGATTTTATGGGATAATCTAGAATATTAGTAGGAATCCAAATTCTATTATGTTTAGGATTTTATGGGATAAAATAGAATTATAATAAATATTAGAATCCTATTTCGTTTAGGATTCCATGAGGCAACTCTGGTATTTAAGGATGTCAGTACATGATTTATTTTTTACCTCCACGGCACAGCTTTTCTACACCGGCCAGCTCCCTCAAGTATATCGATTTTACAAGCTTTTTCAAGCCCTCCGACCCGCGTCGGCCCTCTTCCTCACGTGCGCCGATTTTGCCAAGCTTCTTCAAGCATACCGATTTTCTCTCCTTTGTACCTAATCTTGGTGTATTTGTGGAATTTTTTCATCCTGCTATTGCCTTCGATTTCTTGGCTCGGGAAAAGCTCCGTTTTCAGGTTATCCTTACCCTTGATTCTGAAATTTTGTACTTGTAGGTTATAACTAGGTAGACTCTCTCCTGTTTTTACCCTTGAACATGAAAACTAGACTAAGGAAAGGATGGAACTTCAGTTATGCCCTCAAAACTTAAGACGGGGCTGAATATAGGTTAACTATAGCGGTTTTCTGATCTAAATGGAATTTAGGAAAGCTGAACCTAAGAGCATACCATATTTACTTGTTGCTGACTATCTCTATTAGCCTTTCGCCTTGGATCCCTTTAGTTGCTTTTATTTAATTATGTGGAAAGTATTTTTTTATGATTGCAATACTTTATTGGTTAACACTTTCCATGCAAAATTTGTCTTCATTTTGTAGATAATTTGAGCTTGACATGTTAGTTTTCTGCTATATTCCAATGTATTTGTCCAACGTTGGAGCTGAGAAGAGTTAGAAACTAAGACCATCCACAATGGCTGTATTACTTTTACAAAAGTGATACAAATTGTTGGATTAACCCATTGTAGGTACCTGCATCAAATTAGGAGAGAGAAATGGTGCATCACAAAAGTGATGCGGTGAAGGAGGAAAATCAAATTAATTTGGTTTGAGTCTCACGCAGCCACCAGCGGCTGAGATCGCGCCGTGTGATACATGCGCGCGTTGCAGCCGCAAAAGTGGACTGCACAATTTATATATATATATATATATATATATATATATTTTTAGAAATCTGAAATAGCAGGGGCGGTGCACATGGGTTATAATTTTAAAAATAGTACAAATATATCCGTTGTTGTTGTATTGTTTTGTTTTTGTTTTTCTTTTTTTTTGAACCCTGTTGTATTGTTTTGTTGGTTTTTGTTTTTTAATATATATATATATATACACACAACGGATATACAACGGATATAAAACGGTAATAAATTAACAACTCATGAGTTTTTTAAAATTTTCATTATAAATACCCAATTCATTTTATTTTTTCATTTGACCCAAATCCTTCTAAAATGTCTGATTTCAATTACGAGGACTTCTATCAGAGACAACAAGCAACTTCTGCAAATTTGTGGGACGAAGGAGATGCTCTTATTGAGCAAGCTATCACACAAGCGATTGTCGAACCATCGGCACCAATTCGTCGTAGAAGACATATCAACCGTAATCGTGAAGAAGGAGCCGAACGTTTGTATAAAGATTACTTTGCTGATGCACCAGTCTACAATGACCAAATGTTTCGAAGAAGGTTTCGGATGAGTAGACCATTGTTCATGCGTATAGTCCAATCATTGGAGAATCATACAGTCTATTTTACACAGAGGGTTGATGCATTAGGGAGGATGGGATTCACACCCATTCAAAAATGCACTACAACGTTACGTATGCTAGCTTATGGAGAGGCCGCTGATCGTGAAGATGAGTACATCAGGATTGCTGAAACCACAACATTAGAATGTCTATCAAAATTCTGTCGGGCCATCATTGAGGTTTTCGGACCAATATATATGCGTAGGCCAAATGCTGATGACGTTAAATGCTTATTCTCTATGCACGAGGATATCCATGGGTTTCCAGGTATGCTTGGGAGTCTTGATTGCATGCACTGGCCTTGGAAGAATTGTCCTATTGGGTGGCAAGGACAATACACCCAAGGGGATCAAGGCGTGCCTACAATTATGCTTGAAGCTGTTGCTTCACAGGATCTTTGGATATGGCATGCATTCTTTGGTGTTGCTGGGTCGAACAACGACCTTACTGTCCTTAACAGATCACCTTTGTTTCAGGACAAGATAGAAGGTAAATCTCCACCAGAGGATTACATGGTTAATGGTAAGATGTACAACATGGGGTACTACCTCGTTGATGGCATATATCCAGAATGGGCTACATTTGTGAAAAACTTTCCACATGCTATTAATCCGAAACAAATTCTATTCACGACAATGCATAACTCTGCTAGGAAGGATGTGGAACGAGCTTTCGGTGTACTTCAGGCTCGTTTTAACATTGTTCGTGGACCTGCCAGGCTGTGGGAAGAAAGAAAACTTCATGATATAATGGAAGCTTGCATTATACTACATAATATGATTGTTGAAGACGAGCGAAACACGTATTGTAGGGATTATCCTCCTGAAATTTATGAAGCGGAAGTTATTGAGGGCGTTGCACGAGGAAACCCTCCGATTGTTTTCGAAAACTTAGTTAGACAGGAGTTGGCAATTTGCAATAGAGCTACACATACCGTGCTAACTGATGATCTAGTTAAGCATATATGGCGACGTCATGGAACGAGAGATCTCAACCAAAGACCTAGCGGTTCAGTTGCTTAATATGTTGCGTGTTCTAATGTCATTGTTTTTTTATCGTCGCTTTTTTCGTGCTTTTAATGTAATTTCCTCGTTTTTAAATCTTGTATTTTATTCCGTTTCGTATTCTCGTGTTTTATATGAATAAAAAATTATCTTTTGTGATATTTTTATTTTTGCAATTAATTATATTTTTTAATTAATTATTTCGGTTCAAAATAATTATAGATATAATTGATATTTATTTTTTTAAATAATATATATATATTAATGGAATTATTTAGATTGAATGATGAAATAATTATTTTAATTGTTGTGGAAAGAAATAATAATTTATTTGGAATGTGTAAGAGTTTTATGACAAGTGGGTCCTACGTAAAAAGTGATACAAATTGGTTTAATGGAGAGGTAGTTGAGTGTATTAGATTTTTTTGAAAAAAGTGGGTTTTTTTGGATATGATACAAAAATATTGTATCATCCATTGTGGATGGTCTAAGGGGACTTTTGAATAAAATAATTCTCCAATTTCAATTTTCGTAAGTGAATGAATATATAAAATAATTAAAAAGTTTTTAAGGTTTTAAATTGGTCCTTATAAATATTGTACCTTTGGAAGTTACAAGTTTTGGCTTTTTTAATCATTTGTGCTTTCTCTAATTAAAGTTTAGGCTAGAAGTTCTCTTTATTTGGTTATTGAAGACAGAGAGAAGTGAAGGATATATTCTTCTCTATTTTCTTCTTGCTTAAGAATAGATTATAACATATTTATATAGAAATATGAACAATATATTACCTATATTAATACTGCCAGCAGTATAGCCTATACTAAAACCTATCATATGTTAATAGTGCCAGCCATATATTATTGCCATAGGTATAACCTATGTTAATACTGCCAGCCATATATTACTGCTAGTAGTATAGCCTATTATGTTGAGTTGGTTTTTGCTGGTCTTTTTTTCTGCATTTTTTATGTTGCTGTTCTTGCTTTTTTTTTAATTGTTCCTTATGAACCAAAAAAAAAATTTAAATAAATAAATAAAATTCAACATCACCTGGGTTAGCTATTGCTGCTCCAATTGCTGCCGGGAGTCCAAACCCTATGGCCCCAAATCCGTCTGATGTTAACCATTGTCTCGGTCGCTTAAACTTGTAAAATTGCGCAACCCACATTTGATGTCGCCCAACTCCAGTAGTTATAATGGCATTCCCATTTGTTAATTCATCAAGAATTTGTATAACTTTTTGGCCATTCGTGGTGTGTAGTGCAGAAAAGAACTACTATATTATGATTAGGTTCTTGAAATTGATATTTGTGTTGTGTTATTGGTTCGATTTTGCCCTCGGAATGGCGAAAAAACCCATTTGTCTGATGCTAATCGCCTTTGTTTTTAATCGTTTTTGAGCTTCTTCTTTCGCAGTTGGCTTGTTTCATTATCATGGTTCGTACCAAGCAAACATCAAAACACATATCCGAAGCATTGGGGCCTCATTCCTTGGATGTTTTAGCTTTGTGTGTTCCTACTCGCCTATCAAAAGATGATGTTCACATTTTCAAGACAAAATTCTTGTTTCCGTCTGGTTGGGAGGGCCGCCTCCCTCCAGACCCGAAGACCTCTTTTGCCTTTGTTCCTTCAGAATCATTCGCCATACATGAGGCTCTACTAAAGATGGGAGTTCGTTTTCCTTTACCTTCTTTTTTCATGGAGTTTTTGAAAAGCAACAAATTGTCTATGTCTCAACTTCATCCTCAAGGATGGAGATTTCTTGTAGCGTTTTATGCTCTTTGTAATAAAAAAGGAGTAGTTCCAGCCGTCAACCTTTTTCATCTTTTTTACATTCTGAGACCTCTCAAAGACAAATCCGGGCGATTTTCTCTTCAAAGGACTGATATGTGCAATGATGGATTATTTATTGACGATCTTCCTCCTATCGAGCGATATGAAGATAGATGGATCCTCGTGTTTCCTCCTAAAATGGCATGGAATATTCCTCTTCCATGGAGTTGGTGTTGGATTAGAAGAGGTGTCTCATGGCCATCGCATACTAAGCTTTTAAAGAGATATTCTTTCGAGATTCCTATTCCTCAATATGCGAAAAGTCCTCTCAGCCACGCTTTAAATGCTTTCTGACGTATCACGACTGGTTGGGGAATTACATCTTTGATACATGTGGAAAATGGCAAAACTTTGAGTTTTAATTCTTCATCGGAAGAGACAAATATAGCTCCTAAATTTATAAATATGGCATCTGCATCCGACTCCGTAGATGATCCATCCTTGGTCGAGAAGTTTAGCGTTTCTTCAATGTCTGAAATGTCGAAAATTTCTACACCCGCCATATCTGAGCTTGGTGAATGACTTAAGTTGATATAGCAAATGATATTTCTAAAAATAAAGTAGCTTTGTTAACTTTAATGCTTCTTTTATTTTTTATAGGTATGACTTCCACGCCTGGAAAATTTGCTCTCATCGCTTTGAAGACGGGCAACCAGAAACGTAGCAGAGAAAATGTTCATGATTCGATAAATTCTAGAGATGATACCTTAACCTCTAAAAAGGTTAAACCTATTAATGCATCTGCCGATACAGATCCTTGTAAGGAAGCCAAAGCCGACTCATCAAAGATGGGAGATCCCCAAGTTGCTTGTGAGAGTGGAGTTGAGAAAGATATTCCCAATCTGCGCGCAAACACCTTCCATGCTGACAAGGGTGGCTCAGATTTTTCACACCCTAAAACCCCACGCATTTCAAGGAGGACACTTCGATCCGAGTCTTTAAATGACATTCGTCCATCTTTTCCCTTGTTAGATAGACCTAAATCATTATGGAAGCTATATAGGGATGAACCTACCATGACTCGTTCTTTAAATGGCGATGATTTTAGAGTGTATCCTGGGTTGCTTGATACAAATTCTGTTTTTCTTCCTGGGGTGGCTTCAAGATTAATGTATTCTTCCATTCTTCCTCGAGATGAAGAAACATATTTTAAAGATATCCAACATAACATGGACTTAGCCGAGCGTCGGATCGTTGAGGTGATAGGCTTATATATATATATTGTTTTCTTTTATATATAATCAGGAATTTAGAAATAACCAAAAATGTCTCTTTACCTCTTCTTATTGTTACAGGGAGCTCAACGTGCTTCTCTTGCCTTTGGGTTCGCGAGATCATGGAAGAAAAAACTCGACGATTGTCTTGCTCGCAATGAAAAAATGGACCAGACTATCAAAGATCTTCAAGAGCGGAACCAAAAGCTAGAGAATTATCATACACATCAAGAGAAAATGGAGCAAACCATTAGAGATCTTCGAGATTATAACAAAAAGTTGCAGTCTGAGTGTGACCATTTCAAAGAGGATGCTTCTAAATATTCAGCCATGGTTGATGATAATAAGAAGTTGGGAGAGAAGACTTGTAAGCTCCTTAACGATGTTACTTTACTCCAGAGTGAGTTAAACATTGAGCGTGAGATGGTTCAAAAGCTGAAAGGAGAACTTAAATCGGTGCACACTACCAACATTCAATTATACAGAGAATCTTTTGATTGTTACCAAAGGAAATGTGTTGTAGGGGTCTCTTTTAGCAAGACAGGTTTCTATCTAGCTCGCCAAATTCTTGAGGAAGAACATGGTCGAATGTATCCTGAGTTAGTGTTCTCAAAAACTGCATCAGTTTCTGACTCCCGTCCATGGCAAAGTTTCGACCCCGACGAAGAGGATGTCACAACCTCTTTTAATAAAGGTCTCTATGATGATTTGGAGAATCTTAGCAGGCCTTGGACATTTCACGGGAAGAATGGGATTATAGAAGATGAAAAAATAGCTGTTTTGCAAAACTTGGATGAAGATCATGGAGTTGATGAGGATCTTGATGATGATGATGATGCCTCTGCCACCCCTGCTTCTAGAGATACATTTTCATTTTATTGGAAAACTTTATCATTTCCTTTTGTTTTGGAAACCTTTGAGTTATGTTTGTGTAATCTTTCCTGCTCCCCAATCACGTGAAATTCAATTCGAATTAAATGTGATTTTGATAAACTTATTGATACTGTTTGTATTATGGCAAAAAACATGTCTTCCCCCCATAGAAGTTGTATTTTGTCCACGCCATATGTCTTAACAGTTTTAATGGAACACAACTGCGTGCATCATGGTAAAGCATGAGCTTTTTCTATACCATGTGTCTTAACAGCTTTAATAGAACACAACTGCGTGCATCATGGTAAAAGCATGAGTTTTTTCTATACCATGTGTCTTAACAGTTTTAATGGAATACAACTGCGTGCATCATGGTAAAAGCATGAGCTTTTTCTGTACCATGTGTCTTAGCAGCTTTAATGGAATACAACTGCGTGCATCATGGTAAAGAGCCATGGTAAAGAGCGTATCTTCCCTCGTAGAAGATGGGCTTTTATTTTACCATTTTCCTTAACACATTTGGAAAATATGTTAAAGCTTATTAGCATAGAATGATAATCTTTAAGGATTTATTAGCTTTTCTTTAGCGTTATATAATAAATAAAAAGCATGAATAAAATAAGCTGATAAACAAATGATAAAGATAAACACACAATATTTACGTGGAAACCCCAATGTGGGGAAAAACCACGGGACCGTAATTACGGCCTGAGTATCTTTATTCATAATAAGTGTTAATACAATTGCTCTGGAAATAGAGCTTCAAGTGATTTGCATTCCACGTCTTATGAATCTTTTTTCCGTCTATCGTTTCGAGTAAGCAAGTTCCAGGTCCAACTACCCTTCTTACCCGATACGGTCCTTCCCAATTTGGACGAAGCTTCCCTTCTTCCAAATGTGCATTGGTTATGACTGTCTTTCTCAGAACAAGATCTCCTTCTACTAACACTCTTTCCTTCACCCTTGAGTTGTAGTAACGAGAGACTCTTTGTTGGTATGCTGCTAACCGTATGCACGCTTGATCTCTATGCTCATCTAACAAATCCAAGTTATCCTGTAGTGCATCAGAATTTGATTCCTCGTCAAAATCAACCATTCTTGGAGAAATTGCTCCAATCTCAACAGGGATCAAAGCTTCCATTCCATAAGCTAGACTGAATGGAGTTTCTCCAGTTGGGACTCTTTTGGTTGTTCTATAGGCCCAGAGGATTGATGGAAGTTCATCTGCCCATGCTCCTTTTGCTTTATCCAGGCGCATTTTTAAACCTTCTAGGATTGTTCGATTGCTTCTTTCTACTTGCCCATTGGCTTGTGGGTATGCTACTAAAGTAAAGCTGAGTTGGATATGAAGCCTTTCACAAAAACCTCTGAATGAATCACAATCAAACTGCTTCCCTCTATCTGTAATTATCACCCTTGGTAGCCCAAATCTGCATATGATATCTTTCCATACCACGTTCTCTATCTTCTTCGCAGTAATAGTAGCTAAGGGTTCTGCTTCTATCCATTTTGTGAAATAATCTGTTGCTACTATCAGGAATTTCCTTCCTCCAGTTGCTTGGGGAAAAGGTCCTAATAAATCTAATCCCCATTTTGCAAATGGAGTTGGTTCGATTGAGGTTCTCAAAAGTGAGACTGGAGCACTTTGAATGGTTGCAAATCTTTGGCATTTATCACACGCTTTAACCTTCTTTAAAGCGTCATCCCTCAAGGTAGGCCAGAAGAATCCACTACGCAACACCTTACTTGCCAAAGCTCTTGCTCCCAAATGTTGCCCACATATCCCCTCATGTATTTCAGCTAGAGCGTAATCGGCCTTTTGTGGACCCAAACATTTCAAAAGTGGCATCGAGAAACCCTTCTTGTATAGGACATCATTTATCAAAGTGAAACGTGCTGCTCTTATCTTCAATTTCTTTATTTCCGTAGCTTCAGCTGGAAGCTCCCCTGTCTTCAAGAATTTCACAAATGGTGTTCTCCAATCTTGTATTTCTTCAGTACATGCCACGATCTTTTCCTCTATGCTTGGCCTTTTCAGTTCTTCCAGATGCACTATTCTTCCTTTCGTTTCCATTGACGATGCAAGCTTTGATAAAGCGTCTGCATGGCTGTTAGAAGATCTATTGATTTGTAGCAACTGGAAATCTTCAAATCCTTGAGATAAAGATTTAACCTTTTGTAGATATTTAATCATGATAGGTTCCTTTGCATCATACTCTCCATTGAATTGCTGAACCACCAACTGTGAATCACTGTGAGCTACAATCTTTTGAACTTGTAATTCTTTGGCAAGCTTCATTCCTCCTATAAGGGCTTCGTATTCTGCAATGTTATTTGAACTTGGAAAAGCGAAACGTAAAGAGTATTCGATTATCTCTCGTTCGGGAGATATCAATACTATTCCTGCCCCACTTCCCGTTAAACTTGATGCTCCATCAACGAATAATTTCCATGTGTGTTCATTTTCTCTTGCCACTCTTCTTTCTCCAGTACATTCCACAATGAAATCAGCTAAGGCTTGTCCCTTAATTGCTTGTCTAGGCTCAAAGTTGATGTCGTATTCTCCTAACTCGATTGCCCATTTCGTAAGACGTTCGGAGCATTCAGGTTTTTGCAATATTTGCCTTAGAGGCTGATCGGTTAATACGACTATGGAATGAGCCTGAAAATAAGGTCTTAACTTCCTGGAGGCCATCACTAGTGCAAGAGCGACTTTTTCTGCAAAAGGGTATCTAGGCTCTGCTCCTTGGAGTACCTTACTGACGTAGTAGATTGGCTTGTCAATTTTTCCTTCTCTTTTTAATAGAACTGCACTCAAGGCCACCTTGCTCACTCCCAAATATACAAACAATATTTCACCTGGCTCTAGTCTTGTCAACAATGGTATTTTCTTTAAGTAATCTTTTAGATCTTCAAAAGCTTTTTCGCATTCAGTTGTCCATTGGAAGTTTTTCCCTACTCTCAAGGTTTTGAAGAAAGGTAGGTTTTTTTCAGCTGATTTAGATAGAAATCTATTCAAGGATGCTAATCTTCCTGTCAAACGCTGAACTTCCTTGATGGATGCAGGAGGCTTTATCTCGGAGATGGCTTGGATCTTTTCTGGATTTGCTTCAATACCCCTTTCAGTTATCATATACCCCAAAATTTTTCCTGATTGTACTCCGAAAGTACATTTGCTAGGATTTAACTTTATATTGTGGGTTCTCAATACATCGAACACCTTGTCGAGCTTCTCTGCATGCCCTTCTCCTTTCTTGCTTTTAATTATCATATCGTCCACATACGCTTCCATGGTGTTACCCAATAAAGGCTTGAAAACTTTATTTATCATCCTTTGGTATGTTGCTCCTGCATTTTTAAGTCCAAAAGGCATAACCCTGTAGCAGTATGTGCCCTTCTCAGTGATAAATGAAGTTTTTTCTTCATCAGATGGATTCATCTTGATTTGATGGTATCCCATGTATGCATCTACAAAGCTCAATAACTCGTATCTAGAGGTTTCATCCACCATTTTGTCAATTGGAGGCAAAGGATATGAATCCTTTGGACAAGCCTTGTTTAAATCAGTGAAATCTATGCATATTCTCCACTTTCCGTTGGGTTTCTTCACCATCACAATATTTGCAAGCCAATCAGGGTAGTACACTTCTCGAATAAAGTTTGCCTCCAGTAATTTATCAACTTCTTCTTCTAAAGCCTTTTGCCTCTCCGGAGCGATTCTCCTTTTCTTTTGCTTGATTGGCTTGATGTTTGGATCAACATTCAAGTGGTGGGAAGCTACATCCAAACTTATGCCAGGCATATCTGCAGGAACCCAAGCAAACACGTCCACATTTCTCTTAAGGCATGTGATTACTTCACCCTTCACTTCTTCTATCATTTTACTCCCAACATATGTTATTTTTTCCGGATCATCCTTTTTCAATCATATTGCTTCAACTTCTTCAACTGGCTTCGGTTTTGGCTTATTATCAGATTCTTCTGAAATTGCCATTGTTTCTGCACTTACACCATGCTTTCCTTTAATGGAAGAAACGTAGCAATTGCGAGCTTTCTTTTGATCCCCTCTCACTTGTCCTATGCCGTTTGGTGTAGGAAACTTCATCAATAAGTATCCTGGCGATATCATGGCTCCCATGCCGATAATCAGTGGTCTTCCTAGTATCACATTGTAGGCTAGAGATATTGATTTGACTACCATAAAATTCACCATCCTCGTAATATTACAAGGTTCGTCGCCCAACGTGATTGGTAATTGGATAGACCCTGCCACCTGGACGGCTTCCCCTGAGAAGCTAAAGAGTGGAGCCGACACCCTCTTCAATCTATCTAAAGACAAGTTCATCTTCTCAAAACAATTCCAATAGAGGAGGTTGACCGAACTCCCACTGTCAATGAGAATTCTTTCTACTGGAAACTTCATTATGATAGCAGAAATCACCAATGCATCATCATGGGGTACAACCACATTTCCTTGATCTGCAGGAGTAAAAGTTATGGACTCTTCTTCCTGAACTTTCATCACATTATTGACTTCATAAGCTTGTCTAGCATAAGCTTTCCTTCATGAAGAGGATTCACCAGCCAAAGTTTCCCCTCCAGAAATAACATTTATTGCTGGATACGCCGGCTTGTTATCAAGAGCTATGGCTTTATCTTTTTTGTCTTCCTTCCCTTTGGCGAATGTTCGACCATCCTTTTCTCTATTTTCCATGTATCTTTCTTCCTTTAAGTTTCGTGGTTTTTCCCTTCTCCACATTTCTGCATAGACAAAATTTTCAAGCTTACCTTGTCGTACCAATGATTCTATTTCATTCATCAATTGCCTACATCGATCAGTTGAGTGACCATGAGTTTTGTGGAATCGACAATAAGCATCCGTAAATTTTGCCCATAGTTCTGTCAGTTTTGGGAGGGAATGTAAGGAGTCCGGATCTTTCAATGGCTGCCAGGATATTGGAACGTGGTTGGAGTAAAGGTGTGAAATTCTCATATCTCAACTTTGGAGCATGTCTTGCTTCATTTCTTCTCCCATTTCCCTTTTTTACATCATCAACCTCATCCCTCTCCTTCCTTTTTTTATCTTGATTTCCTCTCGCCCCTATATTCCTCATCACATCTTCGGAAAGGATGAATTTATTAGCCCTGCTGAACAAATCGCCCAAGGTTGAAGGTTGATCATAGGAAAGAGATTTTTGGAGATCCCGCGATCTTGTTCCCTGAAGTACTCCCGCAACCGCCATTCTAACTTGGAGATCATGAATCTCGAGAGTTGCAGCGCGAAACCTTTCTACATAATCTTTCAAGCTTTCTCTTTTATCTTGCTTTATTGTAAGGAGATACGTTGCATCCTTCTTCCTTTTGGTGTTGATGATGAATGCTTTTATGAATTCTTTTCTCAACTGATCAAAGTTGGAGATGGAGCTTTCCTTTAAGCTATTGAACCAAGTACGAGCATGATCTGATAAAGTGAGTGAGAAAGCTCGACACATTATAGCATCTTCCCATCCATGTAATAGCATTACTGCCTCATAATTCTGCATATGATCATAAGGATCGCCTTTTCCGGAGTAAGTGATGAGTTGTGGCATCTTGAACTTTCGAGGGAGAGGCTTATTCATGATCTCCCCTGAAAAGGGGACTTTTCTTGCTGTTTGTTCGTCACTGTTCGGAACCAACTTCTTTTGTTCTAATACCTGCTCGATCATCCTTTTAAGATCTACTGTCTCTTTCGCGCTGAACATAGATTCCTCTCCGGCCTTTTCACGTGCTTTCGAATTTTCTTTCCAAGAACTTTCCACAACCTCATGGATCTTTAAGTTGTTTCCCTTACGCTTTCCTCCTTCACGTGGTTCTGAGATTTCATCATGTGGTAACTCGACTTCAGGACGCTTTTCTTTGTTCCGAAATTCTTTGTCCCGCATCTCTTCTTGAACAAAAAGCATTAACTCTTGGAGTCGATTATTGTTTTCCTCAAATTTTTTCTTCAACTCCTCATAGTCTGCTAAGGGAACGGTGGGCGGATTAGCTCTTGATGGGCCATGTTGGTCTTCAACGTGTTCAACACGTTCTTCTTCATTGGCTTGGCGTGCATCGTGCTCGTCCGGAATATGGGATGTTTGAGAAGGTGGAACTTGAGATCTATTGGGAGGCATCCCTTTTGTTTACGAAAAGTAGATGACGTTGAATGAATGGCTTTTTGATCGAAATTTCCCACAGACGGCGCCAATTGTTGTAGCCTGAACTAAACAATAAATTTATTGAATGGGAGATCAATCGATGAATCTCTGAAGGAAGGCGGTCCTTCCAAACAGGGTGATGACATAGACGTTCCTCGAGGATCGAACCTCCTTGATGAAGGTCGAAGGTCCCTTGATGAAGGTCGAAGGTCCCTTGATGAAGGTTGAACGTCTGGATGAAGGTTGATCTTTCTTGAGGATTAAACCTGTTACAGTGTGGGAAGCGATCTTCCCACAAACGCTCTGATGCTTAAGTCAGATACCGTCAAAATATAGTATTATTTTCTCTCTCTAAAAGCCAACCCTTTTTCCTTCGAACTTAAACCTATTTATAGGAATAAGGGAAGAAGTTACTTGTGAGCTATCGGTAAGATACCGTCCTGAACGTGGGTACGGTTATTTAGGTAGATAATGGGTTACGTGTGTTATGGTTATATCAAATACAAATAACAAGAACATTGATATAAACAAGTTAAATACATTATATGTAGGGATAATGTACTAAAATAGGCCTATGATTTTTAGGAAAGTATCAATTTAGGTTCCACTCACAAAATAGCATAAATATAAGTTTAACGTTTTAAAAAAGTTATCAATTTAGGTTTCGATAACGGATTGTAAGCGGTGAAAAATACCACTTTTATGGAGTTAGAGGGGTAAAAAGAACATTCTATGAGTTGGGGGGATAAATGGACAAGTTGATGGGGTGAGAAATACCACTTTTATGGAGTTAAGGGGGGTAAATAGGACATTCGATGAGTTGATGAGGTAAAATGACAAATTTAGACAAATTAAAGGGGCTGGAGAAGCATTAGGCCTAAATTTTTTTCTAACTTCACGTTCATTATGACCATTTTGAAACTGCTCCAAACTTTAGTCAACATTATTACAATTTACCCGCTATTTCTGATCAAAAGTTTTCAAAATTCATCACCATCACCCTCCCTCTCTGACATCATGAAATTCTTTTTCAAGAATTTGATCCTCTTTATCCATATCATACTCATTTACCAAGTTGTCCTTTTCTTCCCTTTTTTTTTGTTGTTTATTAGGGTAAATTACACTCATGGCCACTGAACTTTACCTATTTTAACATTATGTCCACTGAACTTCAATTCTCAACAGTATAACCACTTAACATCGGTGGCAATTCAATTTTAACTAACTCCTCAAAATGACCGTTAAAGACCTCAAAATGAAAATATTCAAGAATTTAAAGTTGTTTAGAACGACATTTACCATGAAACCAGATTTTTTATTTCCAAAATCATATTTTTTGGATCTCTCTCTCTAAAAATTTACTTTCTCTTTTAACCAAACAACACCTAAATGACATCAAAACGAAAATTTTCAAGAATTAAAGTTCCTTAGAATATAATTAACTCTTCGAATGTTTTATTTTGAGGCCGCCAACGGTCGTTTTGAGGTGTCGAGCGGCCACCGGTGTTAAAAAGTGTAAAGTTCGGTGGCCATACTGTTAAGAATTGAAGTTTAGTGGCCACAATATTAAAATGGTAAAGTTCAGTGGCCATGAGTGTAATTTACCCTTGTTTATTATGGACACTAGATGTATCTAATTAAAAAAAAAGGTAAAGATTAAAAATATATATAACTCTTTTAAAACCTTAAAAATCTCATGTGACAAATAGGTGCATTATGAGTCATAACCATTGCTAGGCACACAACCTACATATTGATTCTCGTGAGGCAACCCGAAAGGCGGTACACCTACTATATGATCATCGAATCACAAGTACAGCTTTACGGTCGCCTGAGTGACAATGCCTTTCGGATGTAATGAAACTAAGCCTAATGCCTTGTTGGTCTAGAGTCTTTGGTGCGCCTTAAAAACTATATCGATTAAAGCCACAAATATCAGCGTCAATGAGGATGATTGCTTACCTTCAAAGCTCACATCACAAATGATCCTTGAAATCTTAAAGCATTCAAATGATCCTTCATATTGTTTTTATGCTTTGATAATAAAATTGGGATTGATGATCTTCTTATTCGGAATTTGATTAGTTTATAGTTTAATCCATTGTTATCTAAATTATATATTTGAGTTCTAATATGTTTGAGAATTTTTTTTATAGTGATATAATTATTTTGCGTATTATGAATCGTGAGTCTTTAATGTTTCCCAATCCTTCTATTTTTTTACCAGAAATTAGCTTCAATATTTATAGTTGTAGGATCATGTGTCAAATCGCTAGTTACTCTTTAGGAAATTACAATAGAAATTGGTTGTGAAATTGAGAATAAGTTTTGTATCTGGACACACAGTTATACAGTGATATCGTATAAAACGAATCAGATACATGACATTTTAAGAGCCTATGGATCAACCACCATGTGTTCCAATTTGAATATTCGAATCAGTTTAGAAGCTTATGTGGACGTTTCTCCTCTAACAGAAATCCCCATACAGCTAGATCGAAGATTCCACATCATGGAGGACTTCTCCTAAAGCCCAACTCCTAATAAGAGGAGGAGTCCTAATAATACTAAAAGGATTCCTTGGAGTTGGGCCTTATAAATAGACAAGTATATCAACATCCTACGGTACGTTAACACTACAACTCACAACTAGTCATTACTTTTCAACTCTTCCTAAGCACCTATTGACTTAGGTATTGGAACGGATTCGTTGGATTCTGGCCCTCTCTGACATTTGGTTATGTTTTACAGGTTAAACCCGGAAGACTTTGCAAGACATTCAAACTCTCCGTTACAAGTTCACATACACAGATATCATATAGTGAAATTGTTGGAGAAGTAAGATTTGTGTTAAGACATTTATAAGCGAGAAACTGCTATATGCAGAGAAGTTGATCCATAACATAGTATCCTAGTCTCTAGAACCAAACGGTCGAGGGTTCGAGTATTAGCAACCTCATTAATAATAAGACTGGCGCTCGCCATATAATCCCGTATGTGACCCTAACGGCAAAACAACTTCTCGAAAAAAATGGTTTGACTTCAATGCAATGAAAATGATTTTTATAGATATATTATGATCTATTACTTCTCCGACTAAAATTTGTGTCTATAAAAACTATCGCGACTGCTACCAAAGAGGTCAACGCCGACATATCAATATCTGTCGGTCTTCCATCGGTGATAACTATCACCGACAAAAATTAGGCAAATATCGACATATTCTTCCGTTGGTGATATTGTTTTTTCTTGTAATGATTTATGGTGGCAAAATTGCATGTAATTAATTTATTAAATATATTCACGGGAAGTGGTGAAGAGACTAAATCTGATTAAGATTATCTCAATTAGGATAATTGTGGTAGATTAAAAAAAGATAGGGTTTTTACATATATAAATCATAATTAGTTATAAAATTACAATTAAATCATATTACAAAAATTAATTCTTAATGTGTTACTATCTATATATTATAAGTAGAATATATCCTAATTTAAAAATTTACACCGCGAATTTATAAATCCTATGATTTAAATTATTAGTTGATATAATTATGGATTATATTTTAAAAGCCGAATTTTTTTATGTAAATTTGGATCACATTTGAGTTATAATTATGTTGGGCCTAGGCCCATCATGTATATGAAAACTCGATGAGCATGTTTTCTTCTTGCTAATTAGTTCCTTTTGAAAATGGCAATGTCCTCGTCCAATTTGATTTCCCGTCTGCTTGCAGTGAAGCCATTTGTTGAACATGTTCAGGCTTTTCAAATACTGTTTAATCCTATCCGCCATCACTGCTCAATCTCTGTTTCTGAAATCGGTAAGTATTTTATGTTTTGAAAACTTTCACTATCATGTAGGAAACCTGTTTGTTGAAATGCGTCTGAGACTATTTGATACTAACCACCACTTGCTGTGCGGCGATTTTAAGATTAGCGGACGGTGCTGGACCGCGTAGTGAAGAATTTTCAAAATGGAGCAATGGCGGTGGAAATTTCCACGAATCAGCTTGTATTGACTCAACTGCAGTCATTGAAATTGGTGCTATTATTCATCCCAAAGCTGTAGTGGGTGCGAATGTTCATGTTGGATCGGGAGCTGTTATAGGACCCGCTGTTAGTTTAGGGCAATCTACAAAAATTGGGTATATCAGCTTCTCTATCTTGATGCAATAACTTCTATTTTGGCAATTTCTAGTTTTTGGTTTTTTATAAATAAATGTTTGTGTTTTTATGCAGTTATAATGTCTGCCTTAGCAATTGTACTGTCGGAGATGGATGTGTGATCCACAATGGGGTGTGCATTGGTCAAGATGGTAATTTTGTATTATCATTGTGAAGTTGATACCGAGTTATTAATTTTAGGCCTAATACATTTAGTTATTGGTCTCCTAAACTTGCTTAAATTGAGCTAGTGGTCTCCTAAACTTGTTTAAATTGATTTATTGGTCTCTTAAACTTGCTTTAAAGTGATTTATTGGGCTCCTTAACTGGCTTAAAGTGATATGCCCTTTGTCAAAATCTCCACTTTATCTGTCACCGAGAACTTAAGGATTAATCATGTCAATTTAAACAATCTTAAAAGATAATCAATTGTTTTCAAATTGGGGAGGTCAATAGACTTTTCTAGAAAAAAATTGCAGAGCTAGGGATATATTAGGCGTTATTTTTTTGTCTACTTATTCCTCTTATTTCAATCTCTTTTTGGAAAGAATTTTTTTTGAATAATTCTGAACATAGATGGTATTTTTTACTGCAGGATTTGGGTTTTATGTGAATGAGCAGGGAAGCATGGTGAAGAAACCTCAAGTGGGTGATATTCTTTAGTTATCAAGCATAATGTTTTAACAGTTTCTCTGCAACTACATCAAACGTAATAAAAGCTTTCAAATTGTTAAAAATCCAAATTTTGAGTGTAGATGAAATGAATAATGCTTTGTTAACCGAGTTTTATATCTAAAGTTATATAATTGCTCAATGGCTTAATATATCAAATTGAAAGATTAAAAGTTTGATCAACAAAAATAAAAAAGATCAAGGGCCTTAGAATATTTTCTTTTTCCAATTGCATTCTATATATTAGCTGTCATTTCATATTGTGTCATTTATGCAGCTGCTCAATGCTAGGATAGGGAACCATGTAGAGATTGGGGCAAATACATGCATTGACAGAGGCAGGTGAGGTCTGTGCAGCTTTGAATATCTTCAATTTGTCAAAATGGGTTATCATAGTCGTGTTATCTGATCCATATATATATATGTATATATATATAATCATGATATAAATACAACAAAAATGATAATTGAGTCAAACAGATCGTGTGGTGTCAGAAATTGACAGCTTTGATAATTGAGTCAAACAGGTCGTGTCAGGCGAATTATTTGTTGTGCCCGAAATTGACAGTCCTATCCATATTTATATGCTAAATAGTAAACTTGATAGCATTTTGGACACAATCCAAAGTGGAGCAAAGTAACTAAGTCTCTCACTTCTCTGTTAATGCAGTTGGCGAGACACAGTTATCGGAGATCATTCAAAGATAGACAACTTAGTCCAAGTGAGTCTTTTGCTCTTTGCATTGTTCTTCCATTGGTTGTGATATTTGATTGCCGTCCAAGTGAGTCTTTTGCTCTTTGCATTGTTCTTCCATTGGTTGTGATATTTGATTGCCGTTCTACTTGGCTTTGCAGATTGGTCATAATGTAGTTATTGGTAAAAGTTGCATGCTTTGTGGACAAGTTGGAATTGCAGGTTCTGCTACGTATGTTGCTTCTAAATTTTACATCTCTCATGTTATCCCTTTTGGAGTCCTTGAAATATACTAAAGGCTTAATACATCAATAGGTCCCTGTAGTTGATACGTCGAGCCGACCTGAGCAGAATTTGTAGATGTTGCATTAGCCACCTGAATTTACTTAAAGTGTCTTATTGATAGAGCAGTAATAGAGCCCGGCTCTGCAGAAAATGGATGGGCTCGAGCTCAACACACTATTCGAGCTTGGTTCATTAAGAAAATTATCTAATCCTAAGCTGTTCGCGAGCAACTCGTTTATTTGTTCACATGTTGTGCTTACGAGCAGAGCAACTAGTCTATTTGTTCATGAGTTTTGCTTGCAAATAGGTTGTTAACTTCCTTCGTATACTTTGCTCTCGAGCAACTAATTAATTATGCTCATTAATTATGAATGAAGAATTGAAGTCGAAGATAGAGTTTCAATCTCATTTGAAATTTCTTTAACACAAAACTATGTAGTTTTGAAACCTAGGAAACTAAAGTTTCACGCTTTAGCGAGCTGAGTTTCGCCGTGTTCAAGCACAACTCGTTTATGAATCGAGCCTCAAAATCATGATTAAGCTCAGCTTGTTTATAAATCGAGCCAAACACAGTCAAGTTGAACGTCGAGCCGCTTGTACTTCTAAACTTACTTAAAATGACCTACTTGCCCCTAAACTTGCTTAAAATGACCTATTAGTTCCCTAAAGTCTGCTTACTGTGATACTCGTTTCAATATACCCAAATCTCCATTTACTCTGCCATGTATCCTAGAGGATTAATCATATGGCTTTAAGTTTAGGAAACGACGAGACATCCTTAAAGATCTAGGTGCCAATTGGTTTTTAAGCCAAATCCATGGCTACATATACATAATGTATTCAGCCTATACTCCGTATATGTTCTTAATTTCGATTTGTGGATTTTCAAAAGATCATGTAATGAAAATTTGTATCTTCTTTATCTCTTATTTAGGATAGGTGACTATGTTACTTTGGGAGGAAGAGTTGCAGTTCGTGACCATGTGTCTATCGCATCAAAGGTATTTAATTGATTAGAACCACATTTTTGAATTTCTATATGTTTCTTAGAATATCATTTCCATCGGCTCTATAACTATAGATTCTATAGATTCTATCAATTTTTAATCTCGAAGGTAAATTCTTTTCTTTCTTTCCATAGAATTTTGCGATTAGGTTCGAGTTCAGCCGTCCAAGATTAATTTCCAGAAATTAATACTTTGTCTTCTGCTTGCTTCTTGCATGACTGGTGAGAAGAAACTTGATTTTAAATATATAAAAGAAAACTCGATTTTACATGTACAAATGCAAGAAGAATAATAATTTCTTAGTTTTATGTTATTATTATATGAGTTGAATGTTAATAATTTATTTATTTTACTATTTAATATTTATTACTTCTAAAATAGTATTAGATTTAGATATGGAAAAAAATGCACAATACGCCTAGGGCCTCCAAAATGCTAGAAATGGCCCTGATCGATACATAAAACTCATACTTTAATGATCATTAAAACATTTTACACATAATGAGCTATGTAAGATTGTGACGACTTTCCCAAACAACTCTAAGGAAATACCTTTTAAATCCGGTAAAAATAGAAACTTGTCTTCGCCATTCTTGAATCGGAACCTGTCAGATGAGCCAATAATACAAAACCTTTGTGGTGTTTGATGAAACTAAAAATCAAGCGCACAAAAAAGAAATACTGATTTTAATTGTTGAATATTAAAAATATTGAAAGTATTGACTAATGTTACTGTTTGATAAATATTAAAAATAAGTACTAAATTTTAAAATATTAGTTGGTAATATTCAACTTAACATTTTAAGTTAAATATTTTGACTTACCAAAATAAGTGAATTTTAACTTAATGGAATAATTTAAGTAGCTAACAAAAAAAAAAATTTAACAAACACACTCAAATTAAATAAATACTTAATATATTAATTTAAGTAAATTATTTTTGTTAAAACCAAAAATAAAATTGATGTAAGTTCTCCAAGAATGTTGCAAAAGAAAAATGGTTGATACACAATTTTTTTTTCAAACCATTGTATAATGGGTAAATTACACCCATGGCCACTGAAATTTACCTATTTTTATATTATGGCCACTGAACTTCATTTCTTCCCAGTATAGCCACTGAGCTTTACACTTTTTAACACCGGTGGCCACTCAAAGGTATTGTTCCGAGTCGGCCGATTCACCGAGTCATCCGAGTCGGTCAATTTAGGCCACCATTTAAAAAAAAAAAATTAATTTTTAACAACTAAAAAATGTACAGCAGAATAAGATGACTATTCACTTTACAAAAACAAAACAAAAAATACACAAGTTATGAAACACAAATAGTTTCAATTAGATTACTCTTCACTCTTCTTTTCTATTTATTTATTATTATCTTCTTCTACTCTTTATTCTTTCTATTTTCCATGTTACGTCTGTCTCTACTTTCTTTTATAACTTGATATAATTTCTATTTAGATATTCAAATTGCATTTTTGGACTAATATTTAAAGTTAAATATGATTAACATTTTTTTATAGCATTTTGAATTTGATCTGAATCTTACGATTCGATTCGATTCACGAGTCCCGATTTGTAAAATGAGATTTCGAGTCACGAGTCGAATCTCGATTTAACAACTATGATTACACCTCTCTTTCACCATCCTCCCTCTCTACCTCTCTCTCGCACCTTCTTTAATCCATTTCTCTGTTTTTCTTACGGATTCTTCCATGGAAACAATAAAGAGATTTTCCATTTCTCATCTCAGATCCAATAATTCCATTACTTATGACTCTCTTTACCGACTCTACGCCATGGCCTTCTCTTCTTCCGCTTCCCCTTCTCGCGCCCACCACCACCGAGTCGTCGTCTCGGTAGCTTCATCGAAGACTACAGCAACTGTGTCGACCATCCTTACCCTTCGACCTCCTTGCTTCTTCTGGCGACTTTCTTTGTCTCTAGGAAGTCCGCGAAAACTCCGCCGAACCTATTTCTGTCCTGAATAATAGTAAGACAAGTGAATTTTTTGCCCCGTTGACGTCTTTTGATTGGAATGAAAATGAGCCCAAGAGAATTGGGACTAGCAGTATTGATACAACTTGCACTGTTTGGGATATTGAAAAAGGTTTAATTGAAACTCAGTTAATTGCTCATGATAAAGAGGTTTATGATATCGCTTGGGGTGAAGCAATGGTGTTTGCTTCAGTTTCTGCAGATGGATTGGTTAGAATTTTCAATTTGAGAGATAAAAAACATTCCACAATCATATACAAAAGCTCCCAATCTGATACACCATTGCTCCCATTAGCTTGGAACAAACAGGATCTAAGGTACATGGCTGTTCATAGAAATTTGGATTAAAGAACGTATGGGAGAGAGGAGTAAAGAGTGGGGATGGTGAAAGAGTGAGGTGTAATAAATTGATTGGATAAGAAAATAAATAAAAATTAAATTACTCATTTAGACTTTACCGTTTATTACCACTTCACAGATATGTTAAATTAGGGTATAATTGTAGGTTTGTGAAAAATTTAGGGATAGTTTTGTGGGTTTATTTGATATAAGGGCATATCTGTTTTTCTGTAATAATACAAGGGCAAATATGTGTATTAACCCTTAATTTAATTATGACGTTTAGCTTAAATGGTATATATTTTGTAAAACGTTAAACTTAAATTCGTATTATTTTTAAGTTAAAACTTATATTGGTACTATTTTGTATGTGAGGCCTAAATTGATGCTATATTGTAAACGTTAAGCCTAAATTGATATTATGTTGTAAACGTTAAGCCTATATTGATGCTATTTTGAACGTTGAGACTATATTGGTACTTTCTAAAAACCTTAGACCTATTTTGGTACCTTATCCCCTTTATTTTTTATGTTGCTTACTTGTTGGCATGTCGCAAGCAACGCAGGGTGTGTCTCACATTTTCTGAATCCAACCAATTCTATTGATAAAGTGATGGTTATTGAATACAGCTAAACACGAATAAAGGACTATTTGGAATTTTTGAAAGTTTAAAGAGAGAGAGAAAATTTTTGGTCAACGACATGTAGCAACATATGTATTAGAGCCATTTTTTCTGTATGAAAGTGTCATTTTTTCTGTATTAGAATGATAAGATACGGACAAGTCTTGGATGTAATAGATTTATGGGTAATTAATTTATGGGAAAAGTATAAAAATAAACGTTGTGGTTATACTCATTTTCGAACAACATCTATGTGGTTTAAAAGTTTGCAAATTGGTACCTTGAGGTTCATTCCGTTAGCAAACACATGCCAAATTGACTAACGGTGTTAAAAGTCAAAGGGAAAATAGTTAATTTGGTCCTTATATTTAATAATTTTATAAATGAAGCATCCTTATTATCTAACTATCACAAATAAACCCCAAAATAAAAAATAAAAATTCAATTATACCATCTTCTTCATTACTCTTTAATTTTTTTCTCTCTCTCATCTTTTTTAATTTTTCTCTCTCTAAAATCAATTTTCTCTCCCTAGATACCTTGGTATATACCTTGGTATACAATCTCGCACTTAATGATTCGGTAGCAAAGCTTCTGCTGTTTCTTACAGTTGGAATTCCAATTATATGTTTACTGATGATGTACTTTGTCCGACCCTGTACTCCAGCTTCTGGAGAAGAAGACTCTTCAGAGCATGTCCATTTTATTTTTACCCAAGCTGCAAACATTGTGCTTGCACTTTATCTTCTTATATCCACCATAATAAGTGATATGGTGTCTCTAAGTTATGTTGTTTCATATGTTCTACTGGCCGTAATGGTCGTTATTCTCTTATCTCCTCTTGCAATTCCTGTGAAAATGACTCTTTTTCCTGCAAGACGTAAGAGCAATATCCCAGAAACTGATTCTTTTGAAAGTATGGTTTCGGGAGAAGGTGAATTGACCACAGCTAATCCTTTGTTGGCACCATCTTCATCGGCAACACAGCTTGGAAGTTTTCTCAAAAATGATTATACTTCATCGGCAACACAGCTTGGAAGTATTTATTAGCTTGTTAAAATGATTATCCTTGCTATTTTATCATAATGTTTTCAATTAAGGTTAAATTTATCTCTACTTGACAAAAGAAATTGATTCTAAAGAGAGAAAATTGATTTCAGAGAGAAAAATTAAAAAAGATGAGAGAGAAAGAAAAAAATTAAAGAGTAATGAAGAGATGGTATAATTGAATTTTTATTTTTTATTTTGGGGTTTGTTTGTGATAGTTAGATAATAAGGATGCTTAATTTATAAAATTATTAAATATAAGGACCAAATTAACTATTTTCCCTTTGACTTTTAAAACCGTTAGTCAATTTGGTCTGTGTTTGCTAACGGAATGAACCTCAAGGTACCAATTTGCAAACTTTTAAACCACATAGGTGTTGTTCGAAAATGGGCGTAACCACAAGGTTTATTTTTGTACTTTTCCCTTAATTTATTAGTGTCTATATTTTGACAAAACACATTGTTTAGTTTTTGTATTTTAAAAAGCATACTGTAAAGTCTCTAACGTTTTTCTCGGCGAACTGTTTAGTTCCTTAACGTTTTTCTCGGTAAACTGTTTAGTCTCTGCCGTTAGACTCTCATGAAGATTCTGTTAGTAAATTTGGATTTATGTTTTTCTTTTCCTTTCATTTAAACTCTAATGCATCTGAAATTAACTTTGAATGTTCTTCTTCTTGATTTTCTTCTTAATCGTTCAAATTCGTAAGCATTGAGTCTGTTCTTTTTCTTGTTCTCCATATAAATAGCTTATTCTTCTAAATTGGATTTCCTTTTCTGAAGTTGAAAGTAAATAGTAAAGGGTAATTTAGTCATTTCTAAAGTCATAAACGGTAAAAAATCTAACAAACAGACGGAATGACTAAACAGTTCACTGAGAAAAAAGTTAGGGATTTTACCATGTATTTTTGAAAATGCAGGGACTAAAGAGTGTGTTTATCAAAATATAGGGACTAATAAATTAATTACCCTAGATTTATCCAATATTAGGATAAATTACACCAATAGTACCTGGACTTTACCTATTTTACACTTTGGTACTTGAATTACATTTTGTCCTAAAAATATATCCGAAGTAACGACCGGACAATTTAGTAAATTTTACTGGTAAATGATCGGTCAATGCAAGTTTGTCTGAGTAAATTTCATCAATGGTACCTGAACTTTTTCTAATTCACACTTTGGTACTTGGATTTTTTTGTCCTAAAAATATAACTCAAGTGAGGGTGACCGGATAATTTAGTACATTTGATCGGTTAGTGACCAATCAACGAGAGTTTGACCATTTTGAATTAAAAATTAGGACCTACAATACACTCAATTAATATAAAATTACAATATTACCCTTTAATATATATGTAGAGCTAAAAGGTAGTATTGTATATGTTAATTGAGTGTATGATGGGTCTAAATTTCTAATTGAAAATGGTTAAACTCACTTGAGTGGTCAAATATACTAAATTATCGATTCATCTTTACTTGAAGTGTATTTTTTGGACAAAATGAAATTTAGGTACCAAAGTGTGAATTAGGGTTAAGTTTAGGTATCATTAGTGTAATTTACTCATCAAACTCGCATTGACCGGTAAAATATACTAG
Organism: Euphorbia lathyris; assembly: GCF_963576675.1. Lineage (NCBI taxonomy): Eukaryota > Viridiplantae > Streptophyta > Magnoliopsida > Malpighiales > Euphorbiaceae > Euphorbia > Euphorbia lathyris. The sequence goes on from NC_088915.1 coordinate 81,523,879, forward strand.
TTGTCCGGTCATCGTTAGTTCAGGTATATTTTCGGGACAATATAATCTAGGTATCAAAGTGTGAATTAGATAAAGTTCAGGTGCTATTGATATAACTTACTCTCCAATATTTAGATATAGCTTTATTATGGTTGCGGTGTGTTGAACCTTGCAATATGAACATTACAATTGTGTGGTTTCTTTTTTTTATATCAATCATCTCTTAATGAGGTAGCATATTTCTCTTTTTTTATTGGTTTAGGTCATTGCACCCAGTCCATAATAGAAGTTGTCGTATTTTGATCCATATCTAATTTTTGAGGTAAATTACATGCATGACCACTTACTAATTTTCTTAGTGTAACTAATAAATGTTAAAACATAAGTTGTTTAGAACTACATTTACAATAAAATCATATTTTTTTATTATTTCCGAATCGTCATTTCTAAAGCGCTCTCGCTAAGGTCCCTAAGCAATCACTTAATGGAAAAGGAAGCGATTGAGCGATGACAACCAGGAGGACTCTCAAAATTCATTTTCTTTCATAACCAAACAATTCTTAAATCACATCAAAACAAATATTTTGAAGAATTAAAGTTACTTAAAATATTATCAATTTTTGAAATCTTTTATTTTGAGGTAGTGATTAAAATTTAATAGTTATAATGTTAAAAAGTATAAAGATGAGTGATTTGTATGTTATATTTTGAAGTTTATTAAATATATCATACAAATAATTAAAGTTTAGAGCGCTTGATGCGCCGGTTAGGAGAACCGAAGAGTGGCAAAGGGATGTAGTGGTGAGGGGTAGGGGAAAACCTAAGCAAACTTGGAGGGGGGTGGTCGAGAGTGATATGAGTTTACTGGGAATTGAGAAAAATATGGTAGTGGATAGGACGGAGTGGAGGGAGCCAATTTGTGTCGCCGACACGACTTGATTTCACGGATTTATACGATGGTTCATGTTAGCCGACCTTGAATCATTTCGGGACTAAGGCTTTGTTGTTGTTATTGTTGTCGTCGGTATAATTTACCCCTTTAAAACGTGTACACATGTATTGAAAATATATTTTACTAATATAACCGAGTTATGAGTAAGAGCTAATTTTGACATTATCGAAGGATTAAATAGATTAATTTTTATCAGTAACTTCAGCATTTTATTAATAAATACTAACTACTAGTAATAGAATTCCTTAGTAACTTTAGCATTTTATCAGTAACTTTAGCATTTTATTTATAAAAACAAATTTTAACTATATTTATATCCTAAAATAATAGGGAAAATGATAAAACTATGTCAAATTGGAGGTCCATTTACATATTTAACCCATTTACTCAACCTACTACATATCTAGAATGATTTTGTGTGACTTTTCCATAATACCTCTAACCTTCCCACTTCCCACCACTCGCGAACGGCTGCTCCCCCTATCTCCTTGGCTACGCGAAAAGTTGGCTCCTGCATTAGTAATTAAAAGATTCACCCGATTGCACGAAATCTGCACCATTTTGCCAAATATAAATGAATTTCTGTTTTTCCTCTCTTCATCTCTTGATTCTGCAACTTCCTAATCCTAGAAAACGAAGTCATGGTTCTTCATCTTACTGTTCGTTACTTGGTTTCTTTCTTCTTGTTACCATGTTAGAAATGGTTATTCTACGTTATTTCCTTCGTTTTTCCCATGTTATCATATTGTTATTGTTGCTTTTGGGGGTGAAAGAGGCGAAAAATGTAAGTATCTGTTGTTTTTTCTGCGTATTTTCATGAATACACTTCGTGAATCAATGGTTTCGCGAAACTTTGCGAAGAGAAAGAGCCTGGAAAGTGATGATCTATTTCGTGAATCGATAATTTCGCAAAAATCTGCGAAGAGAAAGAGTCTCAAACATGTGGATCTACCTCGCGAATCAATTAGTTCGCGAAGTCTGCGAATAGATCCTCATGTTTCAGACCTCGCATACTTCGCGAAAGCATCGATATGCGACGTAGATCGTCACGTTTCAGACATCGCATACCTCGCGAAAAAATCGATTAGCGAAGTAAAATCACCTCTTTCCCTGGACATTTACTTTCGCATGCTTTGCTAATCTTCATTTCGCGAAGCCAAAATCGTCTTTTTCCCTGCCTAACACGATTCATTTTTTCTGAAGGTGGTTGAATGCATAACATCCCTTTCTGGAAGACGGCGTACTGGGCTGCAGGGGAGATGATTTTCCTTTCTGTATAGGGATTAACTTCTCTCAAGATTGACACATTCACTCCTGAAGTGGTTAGTCAGGAGAGATTGTGCCAATCTTGGGGTGTACCATGGGACACGTTCATCCCATGGTGCCAATCTTTAAAGTGAACCTAACTAATCCGGTACCCATTTTGAATCGGATGAGTAACCTTGGTGTGCACCGTGGGACACGTCCATCCCAAAAGGTCTGGACTGCCATTTTTTAGATGAGAAATGCAAGTCCAGACCTTTTGGGATGGATGTGTCTCATGGTGCACACCAAGATTACTCATCCGTTTCAAAATTGGTATCGAATTAGTTAGGTTCACTTTGAAGTGTTTTGTTAGGAGTTTATTGTGGCAATCTTGTTGTAAATTTTGATAATGTTATAATTTTAATGTTAGAATCCGTTGTTGTTTACTGTTATATACCACTTCGCGAATTAGCTTCAAAACACATTCAGGCTTCGCATATGCGAACTAAATTTATCAAGTAAACCAAACTTTAACTTCGCATATAAATCCAAACATTAGCTTCGCAGGCTTCGCATAATATGGAATCTGCGAAGCCAGAAGGGATGGAGCGAGATGCGCGTAAATATTGAGGGTATTATGGAAAGTCACACAAAATCAGTCTAGATATGTAGTAGGTTGAGTAAATGGGTTAAATATAGGTTGAATACATCATTTGCCCCCTGAACTTGTCCAAAATGATTGATTTTCCCCCTGAACTTTCAAAGTGTCTGGATAGCCCTCTGAACTTGCATAAAATGTTCAGTTAGCCCGCTGAACTTGCATAAAATGTAATCAATTAATCAATCGGTTGTAAAAAAAAAGTAAGGTAAATGTGGAAGATATGTTGGACGCATCTTAAAAATGTAAAACGACCAAGGTCGGAGTATGCGATTATAATATTAGAGAAAAAAATGTTTTATAGTTAAATAAGTAAGAAATTCTTTTTTAACATGTTTTAATCTATTTTGTGAAGCATGTAATAACATTCTAAGGCACGTGTAATATATCTTCCGCATTTGACTTACTTTTTAGCAACCGAATGATTAATTGATTACATTTTACGTAAGTTCAATGGGCTATCGAGACACTTTGAAAGTTCAGGAGACCAATCAACCATTTTGAACAAGTTCAGGGGGCAAATGATGTATTAAGTCTTAAATATATAAATGGGCTTCCAATTTGACCTAGTTTTATAATTTTTCCAAAATATTTGAGTTCGCTTTATAAAATAGAGATCAAATTTATCTGCCTTCTTATTTTATTTTTTATAATAGCACTTGAAAAGAAAATGCTTGTGTTCCAAATATTCAATAAGACAGTTGTTATAGTATCTCCAAAAACCTATTATTTCGGTTCTTGAGATAAAAATCAAGTTAGAACAGTGTTTTAGTGACTCCTTAAATCATTAAAAACCTCGAGTATCTCATTATTTTATTTTTTATTAATAATATATTATTGAGCATCTCTCACACTATCGGTAAATATATCAATTAGGCTCCGTTTGTTTGGGAAAAAATATTATACTCTGAAAAATTGTATGCAGAGAAAATTTGTGCAGGAAAATAATATTTTTCTGTGTTTGGCAAAAACATTGGAAAATATTTTCCAATCACTAAATATAGATTTTCTGTATTTTTTTTATTTTCAATTGTATATATAAAATATAAAAAAGAGATTCATATGTATTAAGCACAAAAAACACAAATAAACTGTAAGGTGTCGTTTGGTTCGCGGAATGGAATGGAATAGAATTGTTATTCTAAAGGAATAGAAGAGCAAAGAATGAAATAGAAATTTCTTAGGAATAACTATTCATATGTTTTTGGTTGGTGGAATAAGATATAATAGAATATATAATTTTTCATTCAAAAGACAACATTACCCTCAAATCTATTACTATAAATTGTACCTTTCAAGTTTTCACGTTTACTTATTCTATTTTTTCCTTTTTCTTATTTTTCGCATTTTGTTACTTTTTCGTGTTATTCACGTTTTTTCATGTTTTTCGAATTTTTCACGTTTTCTTGTTTTTTACATTTTCGTGTTTTGTTTGCATTTTTTGTCTTTTCGTGTTTATCGCGTTTTCACGTATTGTCACGTTTTTGTGTTTTAGCATTTTTCACGTTTTTCGTATTTTTTTCATGTTTTCGTGTTTTTTTTTGTATTTTTCATGTTTTTGTATATTTCGTGTTTTATCACTTGTCCGCGTTGTTCATGTTTTGTGCATTTTCAAGTGTTTGCTTTTTTTTTGTGTGTGTTTTTCACGTTTGTTCACCTTTTCATGTTTTTTGCGGATTTTTTCTTCATATTCTCGTGTTTTGTAACGTTTTCACGTTGTTCATGTTTTTCGTGTTTCATATTTTTCGCATTTTTACATTGTTTAACGTATTTTTACATTTTTTAACGTTTTTCCCATTTTTCTCTAAATGCGTATGTTTTGGGGAAAATGTTTTACTCTTTTAAAAATGGTAAAATATTTTCCCTTATTTCTTCTTTTCTTTTCCATTGACTTACCACTTATTTTTCTGCTCAAACAAACACTGGAAAATTGGGAAAGTATTTTCCTGCAGAATATTTTTCCCAAACAAACAGGGTCAGACAATGGTTAGAGATAATATATCTTAATTACTCCTGAAATTATTAAGGATTAATTGTTTATATTATTTTTAGAGCGTATATAAAAAAAATTCCATGGATCCTTCTAACTCTCCTGGCCCTGACGGCTTCACCGGTCATTTCTTTCAGTCCTATTAGAGCATTGTGGGTAGTGACGTGTGTAAAATGGTTCAGTGGTTCTTTCAGCATGGGAAAATCTCTGGTGGGCTGAATTCAAGCTTGATGGTACTTATCCCCAAAGTCTCTGGTGCCTCGACAATTGAACAGTATAGGCCGATTGTTATGAGCAATTTCACATTCAAAATCATCTCAAAGATCTTAGTTGACAGGCTCGTCATTATTGCTAGCCGAATTGTTACAAGAATCAATTTGAATTCATAAAAGGGCGCCAAATCCATCAGTGCATTGCAATCGCTTCTGAAGGTGTCAATCTCTTGAATAAAAAATATTTTGGTGGTAACATGTGCCTGAAGGTGGACATTAGGAAAGCCTTTGATACATTAAACTGGCAATTTCTGCTTGAAGTTCTTAAGTCGTTTGGTTTTTCCTCTCAATTCATTGATTGGATTCATGCGATACTCTCTTCGGCTCATATCTCGATTCTCACTGCTAATGGATCTGCTGGGTATCTTGCTCTCGAGGAGTAAGACAAGGAGATCCACTTTCCCCTCTTCTATTTAGTTTAGCGGAGGATTTCCTTAGCCGTTTTATCAATGCTCATACCCTGCATGGGTCGCTGTCTCCGATGGATTATTCTACTTCTTCTGTAATGCCTTTGCACTTGTTTTATGCAGATGATATTTTAGTTTTCTGCAGGCAAGCATCTCAAACATACACGCTCTCATGGATATTTTTTATTTATATGGCTCTCTATCTGGACAATTAGTGAATTGGCAAAAGTCTGAGATTTTCTTCGGGGATTCGATCTTACTCAAATGTCGGAATAGATTGGCGGGTCTAATTGGAATCAAAATTGGATCTCTCCCGTTTAATTACTTGGGCGTTCCTCTTTTTCAAGGGATCCCAAGAGCTAAATACCTTGCGGCGACTGCGGATAGAATTATTCTCTCTTTCTCGCGCTGGGCAGGGACGTCTCTCTCTATGGCTGGTAGGCTAACACTTGTTAATTCAGTTATCACTAGCTGTCTGATTCACACCTTTGTGGTTTACAAATGGCCTGTGAGTTTGCTAAATAGGCTCAATAGACACATGAGGAATTTCATTTGGACGGGTTCAGTTTTGTCCAAAAAGCTTATTACTGTTCCCTAGAAGGTTTGCTTAAAGTCCTTAAAGGAATGAGGGTTGGGTATTAAACACCTCTTGACCCTTAACTTGGCTATGAGTGGTAAATTGGCGTGGGGCTTTCTTTCCTCTAATTCTTTATGCTTTAATTTGTTGTGGACACGCTTTCTAAACAGGGCTGGTTTGCCAAAGTTTCGGTTGCAGCGATCTTCTGTTTGGTGGTCTATCAAGGTCGCCTATCTCAAGTTACGGGAGAATTGTTTTTGGTCATTTGGATCATCTTCTGAGTTGTCATTCTGGAATTCGGAATGGATTTTTCCGCCCCTGGCTGAACAGCTTGGGATTTCTATGTCAGACCGTTTGAAGCTCACTGATAGAATCTCAGATTTTGTTGAAAATGGCAACTGGCGGGATCTTCCGATGCTGGCTAGTCCATTGCACTAGCGCATCTGGAATATGCATGAAAATGGCTCTAAACATGATTTATGTTTTTGGAGACTTGCGAGCAATGGCCTCGTCATGTTAAAGTTATTCTATCACTGGCTACGTGCTCCTCTGACTTTGCCTTTGGTTTTTCAGTCAATTTGGAAACCTTTTATTCAGCCATCACACTCCATGGTTTGCTGGCGTGCATACTGGGCGCTTTAGCAACTTATGATGCGCTCCGTGCTAGAGGTCTGCCTCTAATATCTCGTTGTCCGGTCTGTTTAATGGCTTATGAGATGAGTGACCATTTGCTTGTTCATTGCCCCTTTGCTTCTCAAATCCGGTTTAGCATATCGGCTTTATTTGGTAAAAGACTTGTACTTGATTCTTCTTTACAGACCCTCTTGCAACACGCCTTCTCACACAAGTTCAGTTCGCAAGTCATTTCCCTCTAGCAGGTCGCGCTTGTCAATGCTGTTTGGTTGATCTGGTCTGTAAGAAATGCTGCTATTTTTTAGAGCAAACCACCAAACATTCATGAGGGATTACGCTATATTTGGTCTGCAATTCGTAGCTCTGATAGAATCAGCAACGGATCGGTATGGAATTCTGTTGTGGAATTATCTATTCTCCATAATCTCGGGTTAAACGCTCGTCGTCATAGGGCCCCTCGAATCATTGAAGTTAGATGGCAGCCCCCTCCGTCTGATTGGATTAAAGCTAACAATGATGCCTCCGTGATCTCGGGTAGAGCTGGTTGCGGTGTGGTTTTTCGAAATAGTCAAGGGCATCCTCTTGGGTCATTTGCCTTCCCCCTTGATTGTGCTTTGGTACACATGGCGGAATTGAAGCTGATATTTTTGCAGTTTCGATTGCGAGGTCACGTGGATGGACTCGTCTCTAGATTGAAAGTGACTCGACTTACGTTATTCGAATTTTCCGTACCCGTGCGCAAATCATTCTCTAGACAATGCGTGTGGATTGGTTAAATTGTTTAGATTCAATGACGCATATTCATGTGGTTGTCTCCCATGTGTTCCGTGAGGGAAATCAAGTGGCGGACGCTCTTGCTAATTACGGACGTCTGGCCTCAGATTTACAAATGTGGAATACCCTTATAGACTTTTGCTCCCTTCTTGCTAGAGATAATGCCATTGGTAGGGATATGTTTAGATTTTCTTAAAACATTCTTTGTACTTGTTTCATACTTTTTTCATCTCTTCATTTATATATTTGGTTCTTTGCCTTTTCGGTGGTGCCAACCTGGTTGGTATTCCCGTTGGACTAGGTCCGTATTTCAATAAAAAAAGAGCGTATATAAAAAAAATTTGGAGGCACTCCTAAGCTTTATATTGAAATGATAATTTAAGATGTACATTAAAGATGATACTAGTTTTAATTTAAAGATTGTTTCTTCTAAATTAACTAGCAATATTAAATGTTAATTTTTACCTATGAGAGTCGGTTCAACCCTAAGGAAATGACTTTTGTAGTGTCCTTATCTTGGTTCGATTTCCAGTTCTAGAGATTTAACATCTCCTATCAGTAACAGATTTAGGATTTAGTCAAAGGGGATGTTTATTGCGATTTATGGATGTCATTTGATATTTTTTTTTGTTGTTTTTACATACAAAAAAATAAAATAAAGTCTTATACATAATTTTTTATATTTTTCGGTGATCAGCGAGTGCTCAAGCAATTTGGATCTGTCCTTGCCTCCTGGATGTGGTAATAAGTTAGGTAAAAAGTTCATATAGTCAATAAGTAGGGGTAACAATAGTCATTAAAATACTTTTGCTACCCGATAAAGTCACTAAAGTAATAAATTTGTGTTACTAAAATCACTATGCCCGAATTTGATAATTCAATCCGCCAAAAAGTTGATATAATTTCCACATGAACAACACCTTATGATGTGTCTAACACATGACGTCTGGTGAATTACAAAATGAATTGAATCAATTCAAGACACGGGTTAAGATATTCCAAGGTTATCAAACCCGGACTGGCCCAGCCAGTTCAACTGGGTTCAATCGGAATCGGTCACAGTTCTGGGTTGGAGGTGGTCCGATTATTAAATCTTTGAAAACCGTCTAATACCATTCAAACCAGTCGGTTCAACCACAAACCGATTGACCCAGTGCCGGTTATACGGTTTGATCCAGTTTGATTTTAGACATGTTTACTTAAAAGATGTTTTTTTTAACAAAGGTAGGATTCGAACCTTGGACCTTTAGCATGTAAACTTTAATGCTCACCACTACACTACCATTCCAATTATGTTTATAATTAACTATTTAATAATAAATAATAATATTACAAGTTAAATAATTAAAATATGATTTAATATTATTTTTCTATTTAGATAAATATCATTAGAAAATTATTTTATTTTCTCAATATTAACAAAGTTTAATTATGTAGATTGAGAGTTTTGAGATAAATATCATTAGAAAAATTCTCTCTCAGATCTGTTGTCATGGTGAAGAATTTTTATGAAGATTGAGAGTTTTGAGATCTATCTCTTCTCTTTTAGATCTTTCTCTTTCTTTTAGATCTATCTTCTCTTTTTCAGATCTATCTTCTCTCTCTCAGATCTGTTGTCATGGTGAAGAATTTTTATGAAGATGGAGAATTTTGAGATCTATATTCTCTCTCTCAGATCTATTTCTCTCTTTTAGATCTTTTTCTCTCTTTTAGATCTATCTCCTCTCTTTCAGATCTCTCTTCTCTCTCTAAAACACAGGATCAATTTTATAACTCAATTTTTTTTTCTCTCTCTCTCAATTAGTTATATCTAATAAAATAGACTCCTCCAAATACGAGTCTTTTTCCTTTTCTCTCTCTCTCTCTCTCTCTCTGTGGCGATGACGAAGGCGACTGCGAAGGGAAGGGTGGATTGGTCGGTGAAGGGGGGCGGAAGGCCGGTGTTGGATCTGGCGAGTCCGGTTGCGGGGCGCAGGCTGGGTGCAGATCTGGTATAGGAGGAGGCTTGGGCGGCTGATGATGGGAGATCAGAAGGATCTCCTCGGGGTAGACGGCGGAGTAACGAAAGACCGAGGAATCGGTCCAGGGATCGTAGTAGATCGGAGTGGGCTGATGGTGGGGAGGCAGATCTGGTTAATTCGGTGCCTGTTTTGGTGGTTGGGGTGGCCGATCTGGATCAAGGAAGGGAGGGTTCTGCGGCTGCCGCGTCTGGCGTTGGGGAAGGAGAAGGTCCGATGTTTTCGGCTGTGGACCGTGGGGTTGAGCAGAACGTTGTGATGGGGGGACGCGTCCTGCGCTTGGTGCTCTGGGAGTGCCGGCCGCACAAGCAGGGTATTCTTTGCGGCTTGTGCAGGCCGCGCTGGCCGCGCAGGCCGTGCTTGCCGTGCAGGCCACGCAGGCAGCGCAGGCCGCGCAGGCATTTATGCCGGGGGACTTAAGTCTTTTACTTTCGGGACAAACTATGGAAGGTGTTTCATCCCCAGGCACTCGGGTTACTCAGGGCCAGCATGCCCAAGGTTATCAAAAGGATGGGGGAGCTCCCTCCTGGAGGGATAAGTTGTTAGGGGTGGTGGAGGAGGAACCCATGATGGAGGAGGATACTTTTGAGAACGATGATGGGGATTTTCTCTCCGATTCCGATTCTGAGGATGGTCAGCCTGAGAACCCTTTGTGTCCTAGGATCCGTCTTTCCTCAGAAGATAAGCGGGTCATGAGATCCAAGTGGAAATTGGCATTAATTGTCACTGTTTTGGGGAAAAGAATTAGTTTCAACTACTTTGCCCAGAGGATTCAGGCTCAATGGGCTAAGAAAGGGAAGGTTACCATCACTGACCTTGATAATGACTATTATGTCATTAGATTCACAAGGGCTGAGGATTACAATGCGGTGGTCAATGGTGGACCGTATATTATCTCCAATCATGTTTTGGCTCTGAGACCTTGGGTCCCAAATTTTGACCCCCATGACTGCTCTGTTAACAGAATCCTTACTTGGGTTAGGTTCCCAGGCATTCCTCTTGAATACTATAGTGATAGATTCCTGAACAAGATTGGTAGCCTGGTTGGTAAGGTCCACCATGTCGATAAGACTACCATTGGGGCAGTAAGAGGCAAGTTTGCCAGGGTCTGTATTGATATTGATCTTGCTAAGCCTCTTCTTTCTCAATTCTGTATTCGGAATAAGGTTTTTCATATTGAATATGAAGGTATACATAATATCTGTTTTGAATGTGGTATGTTTGGCCATACATTTGAGGGATGTACTAAGAAGAGGAAGGAGGCGGAGGAGTTAATGCAACCTATCATAGGTGGAGCTGAGAAAAGTCAAGGGGAAGAAAGGAGTTTTGGGCCATGGATGCTGGCCAAGAGGTCAGTGAGAAGGAAGCCAAGTGCTAATGTTAGTTCTATTCATCCGCCAGATATTAGTCGGAAGATGACTACGCTCCAGATTGCCCCTGAGATCAAGGTCAGACCCCCGGATATCAAGAAGAGGAGTGAGGCTGGTGTGGTCTCAGCTTCTGGCTCGGGGTCTAGGTTCGGTGTCTTGTCCCTGGAGGAAGGTCGGGAATCGGACCCTTCCAATGAACAGATTGATTTGAGCATGCCTGGTCTGGAATCGGTCGAGCCTATTTCTAGTCGGGGTAAATCTATTAATCCCCTCTTTGTCTCTGATGCTAAGGATAAAGGGAGCTTCCAGTCTCACCTTTCTACAGGGGAAGGGTCGAGTAGTAAGGCTGTTTCTCTGAATCCTCCTGTGGATGCTCCTATTGGAAAAGCTATAGGAGTGAGTAAGATGAACATGAAGAAACTTAAAGTGAAACCTAAGAAGAACCTTAATGGGTTAGACTCTTGGGCTAAAAGGGGACCTTCTGGGACTTCCTCTAGGCTCTCAGGAGCCCCGAATAAATACCTGATCTAGGGTTTGGGCTTGTGTTAGTAGTCTTCCTTTCTGATGGATTTCTTTGTTTGGAATGTTAGAGGTGCGGCGAGCAAGGCAACCCGCATTCATGTTAATGATCTTATTAAACAGTTTAACCCCTCCTGTTTTGTTCTTCTAGAGACCAAGGTCAATGGAGCCAAAGCAGACGAGGTGGTTAGAAAGTTTAAGAATTGGAATTGTGTCAGATCGGAGGCTACTGGCCGGGCTGGGGGGATTTGGCTCTTTTGGAAGCCATGTCTTGTTAATATTGATATTGTTAGTATGGACTGTCAGTTCATTCATAGTAAGGTGTGCTACCCTGGTAATAAACCTTTCTTTGTTACCTTTGTTTATGCCGATCCTGTTCTTTCTAATCGTACAAGGTTGTGGGAGATCCTTCATTCTATTAGCTCTAACATGGTGGAGGCTTGGTTGGTGGTCGGGGATTTTAATGATATTGCCCTTTTAAGTGATCAGAGAGGAGGGGGTAATCATTATGTGAACCGGTGCCTTAACCACAAGCGTAGTATGGATCTGTGTGGGCTTTCAGACCTGGGTGCTGCTGGCCACAAATTTACCTGGAAAAGAAATAGCTTGTTTGTGAGGTTGGATAAGGTGTATGCTAATATTGCGGCTATCTGTAGGTTTCCTGAGGTCAAGGTGCTGAATCTCCCCTTCCGTCACTCTGACCATTGCCCTATCCTCATTAATTTGGTCAAAAGTAACCGGCTGAAAGGTAACAGACCCTTTAGATATCTTGTGGCTTGGGATTCTCATCCCGACTTTAGGAATTTCGTGAAAACCAATTGGCATCCCCACTCTGATGTTCTCCTCGCTGCTGAGGAATTCAGAAGGAAGGTGGTTGTTTGGAATAAAGACATCTTTGGCCATATTATCAGGAGGAAGAATAAACTCTTGAGGAGGATGGAAGGCGTTCAGCGTTGCTTGGAGGCTCGTTTCGACCATAGCTTAAATGGTCACCTTAGAGCTCTCCAGAACGAGTTGGAAGCTGTGCTTAGACAGGAAGAGCTTCTTTGGTTCCAGAAGTCTAGGAAGGCCTGGATTCAAGATGGGGATCGGAATACCAGGTTTTTTCATCTCTCTACGATCATTAGGAGACAGAGGAATAGGATTGATGCTATCAAGGACGCTAGTGGCGAGTGGATTTTTGAGGAGGAAGACATTCGTCGCTCAGCCCTTGATTTCTACAAGGACCTGTTTAAAGAGGAAGCTGTGGACTTGGAGAGTGCCCACTCTGGTATTTCCTTTCCTCGTTTGGGGGAGGAGGCTATTAAAGATGCTTTCCATCCTATTGACCTTAAAGAGATTGATCTGGCCTTCTCTAGCATAGGGTCCACTAAGGCTCCTGGGATTGATGGTATCCCCGCTAGTTTCTATCATAAACACTGGGATACTGTTAAGGAGGGCATATACAGTTTTGTGTTAGGTGTTTTTGGTGGCTCTAACGATATCAGGTCGGTTAATAAAACCCTCATTGTCTTGATTCCTAAGGTTGTTAAGCCTTCCTCCTTCCTCCAGATGAGACCCATCAGTCTTTGTAATGTTTTGTATAAAGCTATTACTAAGATTGTGGCTAATAGAATCCGGAAGATCCTTCCGGATATAATTAGCCAGAACCAAGGGAGCTTTGTTCCTGGTAGACAATTGATGGATAACGTTGTTATTGCCCAGGAGGTTGTCCATTCTATGAAGATTAAAAAAGGTAAGAAAGGGATTGTGGCCCTCAAACTGGATCTGGAGAAAGCCTATGATAGATTGAACTGGAGCTTTCTTCTAGATAGTTTAGCCAAAGCTGGCATCCCGGAGAACTGGAGGATTTTGATTGAGAAGTGTATCTCCTCTCATGTTTTCCAGGTCATGATTAATGGGGACATGTCGGATGAGTTTTCTCCCTCCAGAGGAATTCGTCAAGGAGATCCTATGAGTCCCTTCCTCTTTGTTATTGCCATGGAAAGACTGTCTCACCTGATCCAAGAGGCGGTGTGCAAAGGGACTCTCCACCCTGTTTCTATCAATAGACATTGCCCCCCTATTACCCATTTACTCTTTGCTGATGACGTCATGCTTTTCGTTGAGGGTAATGAGGAGCAAATTAAAACAGTTATGGATATCCTTGATTGTTTTTGCGAGGCTTCTGGCCAGAAGGTTAACATCCAAAAGTCCCGTATGCTTTGTTCCAAAAATATGGACAATAGCTTGTGCAGAAGACTGAGTGAGCTCTCTGGCATACCTCTGACGAACTCTTTGGGGAAGTATCTTGGGGTTCCTCTTCACAGTGACAGGGTTTCCAAAGCCTCTTTCAAGGATATTTTGGACAAAACTAATGGTTTGTGTGCTAGCTGGAAAGCTAATTCTCTTTCCCTTGCAGGTCGCCTTACCTTGATCCAGTCAGTTAACTGCGCTGCTCCGAACCACATCATGCAGGCCTGTAAGCTTCCTGAGCCTGTCCTTAGTGACCTGGATAAGATAAATCGGCGTTTCCTGTGGGGTGAGTCTGGAGATGGGAGAAAGGTTCACCTGGTCCCGTGGAAGGAAGCTTGCCAGCCTAAAAACAGGGGGGGTCTTGGTATTAGGCAGGCAAAGGACAATAATAAAGTCCTGTTAATGAAACTTCTTTGGAGAATGTGGCAATGCCCCTCCTCCCTTTGGGTCCGTCTCTTGTGCGGGAAGTATCGGAAAGATAGAATCTTTGGTGGCCCGAAGGAGAGGGTTGTTAGCTGTTCCTTCCTCTGGAAAGGGCTCAGTGCCGTGTTTGCTGAATTCTGTACGGGGATTGGCCTGGAGGTGGGTAATGGTAGATCTATTAGCTTCTGGTATGACACCTGGATTGGTGATAAACCGTTGATTGATGTGTGTAATGCCCCTCCGTCGGCTGATCTCCTTTCCTGGAAAATTGCTGATGTGGTGGACTCGGGGGGAGACTGGATCTGGTCAAAGTTCGACTCTTTCTTTAGTCTGGAGACCCTTCTTAACATTAGAGGAGTGAAGATTAGCAATCAAGAGGAGGATAAGGATAGACATTGCTGGGCCTTGACGAATAATGGTAGTTATTCTTGTAAATCGGCCTATGAAGCTTTTACCCCTAATAGGGCTGATCCTCCCTTGGAGATTTGGAAGTCCATATGGTCCCTCAAGATCCCTTACCGTATCAGGAGCTTCCTTTGGCTGGGTATCAAAGACAGGCTCCTTACGAATGCGGATAGGCACAGAAGGCACTTGACTGAGTCTAGTGCCTGTAGTAGATGCAGAGGCAATGTGGAAACCTTGTGCCATGCCTTGAGGGATTGCCCAAATAGTAAGAAGATCTGGGAAGGGATCCTCCCTCATCACATCCTCCCTTCCTTCATGGCCTTTTCTGAAAGGGACTGGTTCTCTCAAGGAGCCAAGGGGAACTTGCTGGCCAACATGGAGCACGGTGCCATCCTCTTTGCTATTACTTGTCACCAAATTTGGAAGTGGAGGAATGAAGAATTATTTGCGGGTAAGGCTGTCCTTATTCCTGATTTACTGTTTTTCTTCTCAAAGAAGCTCTTTGTTATTACTCAAAGCTTTGAAAGAGATTCCCTTGTTCGCCCCTCCCCGGATAAAGAGATCCTGCTAGTTGGCTGGAGTAAGCCTAGAGAAGGGTTTGCTAAGTTGAATACTGATGGCTCCTGTCTTAGCAATGGCAGAATTGCTGCTGGAGGAGTTCTTCGGGATGCTGGTGGCAATTGGATGGCGGGGTTTACCCATAACTTGGGGACGGGCTCCTCCTTTTCTGCGGAGCTCTGGGGTATCTTGTCAGGTATTAAACTCGCCATTCGCATGGGTGTTAAAAAGCTCTCGGTGGAATCTGATAATCTGGAGGCTATTAACAGGATTTCAGATAGCCAGGCTGTTTGTCTGAAGAGCCAGAATCTCATCAAAGCTATTTTGAGGCTTCATCCTGCCTTTGAGTATCTTAATTTCTCCCATATTTTTAGGGAGCAAAACCGCGTGGCGGATCGCTTAGCAGCTGCTGGGCATGGGAGAATGTTAGGTGTTTCTACCCTCTCTGTTCCTCCTTCTTTTCTTTTGCCTTCTCTCCTAGAGGATAGGATTGGGGTCAGCCTTCCTAGACTGATCCCGGTGTAGGTTTTTTGTTGGTTTTGTTTTTTTTCCTTTCCTTTCTTACCCAAAAAAAAAACAAAGTTTAATTAATATTTTTTTTTGAAGAAGTTTAATTAGTATTAAATTTTAAATATATACAAATAAATTTTAAAAATCTAATAAATTAATATTGAAGTTGAATTATAAAATACATATCCTATTAGCATATTTACATGTTAGTTATTAATAAAAGGGTAATTAATTTATTAGTCCATATATTTTGACAAAACACACTGTTTAGTCCCTGTATTTTCAAAAACACATGGTAAGGTCCCTAACCTTTTTCTCAGTGAACTGTTTAGTCCTTCTGTCTGTTTGTTAGATTTTTTAACGTTTATGACTTCGGAAATGACTAAATTATCCTTTACTATTTACCCTCAAACTTTAGAAGAGGAAATCCAATTTAGAAAAAGAAGTCGTTTGTATGGAGAACAAGAAAAAGAACAGACCCAATGCTTACGAATTTGAACGATTAAGAAGAAAATCAAGAAGAAGAACACACAAAGTTGATTTCAGATGCATTAGAGTTTAAAAAAGGAAAAGAATAACACAAATCCAAATCGACTAACAAAATTTTCATGAGAGTCTAACGGCAGGGACGAAACAGTTCACTGAGAAAAACATTAGGGACTAAACAGTTCATCGAGAAAAATGTTAGAGACTTTATCATGTGTTTTTGAAAATACAAGAACTAAACAGTGTGTTTTATCAAAATATAGGGACTAATAAATTAATTACCCTTAATAAAAATAATCAATATTATTTTTAAAAGTATATTTTTTAATTTTTATATTTATTTATTATGATATTAAATAAATATTATTAGTATAACTTTTATGAATATAGTTATATTATACTATGTTATAAGATTAAATATGAATAGAATTATAATTTTCATATAATTTTTTAATATCGGTTAAACCTTGGTTGGACCCCGGTTAAACCTCAAACCTTTAACCCCTTGTCTTTTTCGATTCTTTGACTGGTCCGATTTTGACAACCATGGGATATTCAGGATATTCATTTTTTTTGTGTGATTTCTAATTTACAATTTTATTTGGGGATTATTAATATGTCGTTTTTGCTTAGAAATTCTAATTAATTTAGGGTTTGTTTAGAATTTCTAGTTTAGGGTATAATTTGGATATTTCTAGTTTAGTTTAGGAACAAGATGTATAAATTTGTGGAAATGGATATACAATTAGTGTAGAATAACGAACAAAATATGTGTGTTGTATAATGATGTCTAAAATTGACCTAACTCGTCAATGTTAGGGGTAAAACTGCACCATTTTAGACATTAAGGGTAAATTGTTCCTGGATGTAAACGTTAGGTTATTTTTGCACCATATAATTTTTTATAAATATGTTGAAGTAACATTTATTTATTTTTTTGTCCATAGTATAGCCCCTCCGACCTTTAAGTCCTGGCTCCGTCACTGCGTGGCATACACATGGAACATCTCAAGACAAAAGAGGAAATATTGAAATTTAACGTAAAATTCAATAATTTTACTATACGAATTCATCTGCTTGAAACTGTCACGTGACTGGGAAAAACTGTATCTTTTATTTTTTTAGACTATCACGTGGCATACAAGCGGTTTCTACGTCCATATAACTGTCATGTTATATATAAAAGTAAATTTTTTCTAACTTCACGTCATTATTCTAGTGTTTTGTTTATCTGAATTGGTTGGAATAACATTATTGAAGTATAAATAAATTTTAATGACTATATTGAAATAAAATAAAGTTCAATGACGATTTTGAAACTGCTCCAAACTTTAGTCAACATTATTACAATTTACCTGCTATTTATGATCAAAAGTTTTCAAATTCATCACCATCACCCTCCCCATCTCTGACATCATGAAATTCTTTTTCAAGAATTTGATCATCTTTATCCATATAATACTCATTTACAAAGTTGTCATTTTCTTCCCTTTTTTTTTTTTTGTTGTTTATTATGGACACTAGATGTATCTAATTTAAAAAAAAAAACCTAATATTACTAGATCTTTGAATTTGTCTAAAATAGTAGATTGATTTCTTGAACTGTACAAGTGTTTCACTAGGTCCCTAAATTTACTTATTTCGTATCACTAGATCCGTAAACTTATCCATAAAAGTATGTTAGCTTCCTGAACTTTATAAGTGTCCCACCAACTCCTTAAACTTGCTTATTTTGTAACAACTAAATACAAAAACTTATTAAATCTAAATTCTAAAAATACGTCTTCATCTATTCGAGAGGTAATTTTTCGTTTCTCATACCTTTCAACCTATTATAAGAGTTAGTGTTGCAGGTTTGAGAGATTGAATGGATGAGGATTGAAAGTTAGTATTATGGTTTTTGTATTTAGTTGTTACATAATAAGCAAGTTTGAGGAGTTAGTGAGATACTTGCAAAGTACATGGAGTTAATATACTTTTATGGACAAGTTTAAGGAGTTGGTGATACCAAATAAGCAAGTTTAGGGAGCTTGTGAGACACTTACAAAGTTCAGAGAGCCAATCTACTATCTTGGACAAGTTCAGGGAGCGGTTGATGTATTAGGCCTAAAAAAGTTAAAGATTAAAAATATATATAACTCTTTTAAAGCCCTAAAAATCTCATGTGACAAATAGGTGCGTTATAAGTCATAACCATCACTAGGTACACAACCTATCTATTGATTCTCGTGAGGCAACCAAGAAGGTGATACACCTACTATATGATCATCAAATCACAAGCACACCTTTACGGTCACCTAAGTGACATTGCCTTTCAGGTGTAATGAAACTAAGGTGCTGTTTGATAAAACTGAAAATTAAGTGCTGAGAAAATAAGTACTGAATTTTAAGTGTTGAATATTATAAGTGCTGAAAAATATTGAATGATTTAATTTTTATAAAAATATTAGTTGATAATGTTTAACTTAAAATGTTAAGTTAAATATTTTGACTTATCCAAATAAGTGGTTTTTAACTTAATTAATCAATTTAAGTGGTGGAGGAACAACCGTTATCAAACGCACTTAAATTAAATAAGTGCTTAACATTTTAATTTAAGCAATTAAGTGATTTATCAAAAACCTAATGCCTTGTTGGCCTAGAGTCTTTATCGCGCCTTAACAACTATATCGACTAAAGCCACAAATATCAGTGTAAATGAGGATGATTGCTTACCTTCACATCATAAATGATCCTTGAAATCTGATAGCATTCAAATGATCCTCTGTATTGTTTTTATGCTTCAATAATAAGATTGGAACATGTGATCTTCTTATTTGGAGTTTGATTAGTTTACAGTTTAATCCATTTTTACCTAAATCATATATTTGAGTTCTAATATGTTAGAGAATTTTTTTTTATAGGGATAAAATTATTTTGAGTTTTCTGAATCGTGAGTCTTTAATGTTTCCCAATCCTTCTATTTTTTTACCAGGAATTAGCTCCAATATTTATAGTTATAGGATCATGTGTCATATCGTTAGTTACTTTTTAAGAAATTACAATATAAATTGGTTGTGAAATTGAGAATAAGTTTTGTATTTGGACGCACAGATATACAGTGGTATCGTATAAAACGAATAAGATACGTGGTATTTTAAGAGCCTCCGGATCAACCACCTGGTATTCCAATTTGAATATTCGGATCAATTTAGAAGCTTCTATAGGGAAACCCCCATGCGGCTAGGACGAAGACTCCACAACATAGATGACTTCTTCTAAAGCCCAACTCCTAATAGAGAAGGAGTCCTAATAATATGAAAAGGATTCCTTGGAGACAAGAGGTTCAGTCTAGCCTTATAAATAGACAAGTATATCCACATCCTACGGTACGTTAACACTACAACTCACAACTAGTCATTACTCTTCAACTCTTCCTAAACACCTTCTGACTTAGGTATTAGAACGGGTTCGTTGGATTTTGACCCTCTCTAACCTTTGGTTATGTGTACAGGTTAAACCCAGAAGACTTTGCAAGACATTCAAACTCTCCGTTATAAGTTCACATACACAGATATCATATAGTGAAATTGTTTGAGAAGTAAGATATGTGTTAAGACATTTATGAGCGAGAAATTGCTATGTGCAGAGAAGTTGATCCATGACATAGCATCCTAGTCTCTAGGACCAAATGGTCGAGGGTTCGAGTCTTAGCAACCTCATTAATAATAAGACTGTCGCTCGCCATATAATCCCGTATGCGGCCCAAACGGCAAAACAACTTCTCAAAAAAAATGATTTGACTTCTATGCAATGAAAATGATTTTTATAGATATATTACGATCTATTACTTCTCCGACTAAAATTTGTGTCGGTAAAAATCATCGTGACTGCCTACCTAAGAGGTCAACGCCAACACATCAATATCTGTCGTCTTCCATCGGTGACAATCATCGACAAAAATTAGGCAATTACTTACATATTCTTCCGTTGGTGTTGTTTTTTCTTGTAATGATTTATGGTGGCAAAATTGCATGTAATTAATTTATTAAATAGATTTTAAATAAAATTTGAATTCACTCAATAAGGAAAAAAAAAAAAAAAATCTTACAGATTGTAGCTTAGTTGGCAACGCATATTGAATTTATGAAAATAGGTTTCAAATGCGTTACACATTAAATATATTCACAGGAAGTGGTAAAAAGACTAAATCTGATTAAGATTATCTCAATTAGGATAATTGTGAATTACATAGTTTACATTAAAAAAGATAGGTTTTTACATATATAAATCATAATTAGTTATAAAACTACAATTAAATTATATTATAAAAATTAATTTTTAATGTATTACTATCTATATATATATCATAAATAAAATATATTTTTATATCCTAATTTAAAAATTTAAACGGAATTTATAAATCCTATGATTTAAATTATTAATTGATATAATTATGGATTATATTTTAAAAGCCGAATCTTTATGTAAATTTTCAAAAAAAAAAAAACAAAAAATTTGGATCACATTTGAGTTATAATTGTGTTGGGCCTAGGCCCATCATGTATATGAAAACTCCATGAGCATCTTTTCTTCTTGCTAATTAGTTCCTTTTGAAAATGGCAATGTCCTCGTCCAATTTGATTTCCCATCTGCTTGCAGTGAAGCCATTTGTTGAACATGTTCAGGCTTTTCAAATACTGTTTAATCCTATCCGCCATCACTGCTCAATCTCTGTTTCTGAAATCGGTAAGCATTTTATGTTTTGAAAACTTTCACTATCATGTAGGTAACCTGTTTGTTGAAATGCGTCTGAGACTATTTGATACTAACCACCACTTGCTGTGCGGCGATTTTAAGATTAGCGGACGGTGCTGGACCGCGTAGTGAGGAATTTTCAAAATGGAGCAATGGCGGTGGCAGTTTCCACAAATCAGCTCGTATTGACTCAACTGCTGTCATTGAAATTGGTGCTATTGTTCATCCCAAATCTGTAGTAGGTGCGAATGTTCATGTTGGATCGGGAGCTGTTATAGGACCCGCTGTTAGTTTAGGGCAATCTACAAAGATTGGGTATATCAGCTTCTACATCTTGATGCAATTTCTAGTTTTTGGTTTTCTACAAATAAATGTTTGTATTTTTATGCAGGTATAATGTCTGCCTCAGCAATTGCATTGTAGGAAATGGATGTGTAATCCATAATGGGGTGTGCATTGGTCAAGATGGTAATATTTTGTATTAGTATTGTGAAGTTGGTTATTAATTTTTGGCCTAATACATTCATAGCCCTCCAAGTTGAAAAGAACCCGTTAACTCCTTAGACTTGCTTAAAGTAAGCTATTTTTCCCCTAAACTCACTTAAAGGGACAGTGAACTTGCTTAAAGTGATGAGTGTTTCAATTTGTTCAAATCTCCACTTGCTCTCCCATGTATTAATCATGTAATTTTAAGCAATTCCAATCAGCGAATCTGTTGCTTTTAAAGTTGGAGGGGTTATTGAACTTTTGTGGACAAATTTCGGAACAAGTTTGGGTGGCTAGAGATGTATTAGGCCTTAATTTTTTGTCCGCCTATTCCGCTTGTTTCAATCTCTTTTGTACGAAATGTTTTTTGAATTATTCTGAACATAGATGGTACTTTTCACTGTAGGATTTGGGTTTTATGTGAACGAGCAGGGAAGCATGGTGAAGAAACCTCAAGTGAGTGATATTTTTTAGTTTTCAATCACGCTTTGTCCCTGTTTGAGATGCTAAATAAAAGGCTCAATTGTCTAATTGAATTGGAAAAAAACAACTTTAAGCTTTTGATCTTTTAATTCGATACATTGAGCCCTCAAGCAACTTTTAAATGGACACATTAAACACGTAGTTGCCAAATAAGTTAGCTGTGAACATATAATTAAGTTAAACGGGCATTTTATTTGCGCCTGAATTTCCTTTTTTTAACAGTTGGAAATAAGGTTTTTTAAGTTTCTCTCTAGCCGCATCAAACATAGAAAAAAGAAAAGGTTTTCAAATGTTAAAATGCAAATTCCGGATGTAGCTGAAATGAGTAATGTTCTGTTAACCAAGTTTTATTTTTAAATCTGGCTTTCTTGTTCTACAAGGGCTTGATGTATGCAATTTTAATCAAGGGCTCAACGTGTCAAATTGAAAAAAAATTTAAGGGTGATCAACAAAAATCCGAAAAGATCAGAGGTCTCAGAATGCTTTTGTGCAATTGAATTGTCAATTGTGTATGTTGGCTATCATTTCATAGTGTCATTTATGCAGCTGCTCAATGCTAGGGTAGGGAACCATGTAGAGATTGGCGCAAATACATGCATTGACAGAGGCAGGTGAGGTCTGTGCAGCTTTGAATGTCTTCAATTTGTCAAAATGGGTTATCGTATTCGTGCTATCTGATCTAAGTTTGTTAGTTATCTGTTAATGCAGCTGGCGAGACACAGTTATTGGTGATCATTCAAAGATAGACAACTTAGTCCAAGTGAGTCTTTTGCTCTTTGCGTTGTTCTTCCGTTGGTTGTGATATTTGATTTCCGTTCTACTTGGCTTTGCAGATTGGTCATAATGTAGTTATTGGTAAAAGTTGCATGCTTTGTGGACAAGTTGGAATTGCAGGTTCTGCTACGTATGTTGCTTCTAAATTTTACATCTCTCATGTTATCTCTTTTGGTGTCCTTGAAATATACTAAAGGCTTAATGCATCAATAGATCCCTGTAGTTGATAGGTCGAGCCGGCGTGAGCGGAATTTGTAGATGTTGCATTAGCCACCTGAATTTACTTAAAATGTCGTATTGATAGAGCAGTAATAGAGCTTGGCTCTGCAGAAAATGGATGGGCTCGAGCTCAACATACTATTCGAGCTTGGTTCATTAAGAAAATTATCTAATTCTGAGCTGTTCGCGAGTAGCTCGTTTATTTGTTCACGAGTTTTGCTCGCGAATAGGTCGTTAATTTTGTTGATAAACTTTGCTCGCGAACAACTCATTACTTATGAATGAAGAATTGAAGTCGAAGATAGAGTTTCAATCTCAACACAAAATTACGTAGTTTTGAAACATACAAAACTACATAGTTTTACCGCTTTATAGAAATACTATTATTAGCACTTGCTCAAAATCCTGCTCATGAACATTATAATTGAGCTTATTCATGAGTTTGTTCATGAACCTATAAAATAGACTCGTGCGTTTTGGAGCTGAGTTTCGCCATGTTCAAGGTCGGCTCGTTTATGAATCGCCTCAAAATCAGGATTAAACTTGGCTTGTTTATAAATCGAGCCAAACACAGCTGAGCTGAATGCCGAGCCGCTCATGAGAGGCTCGTCTCATTTACAGCCTACTTACTTAAAGTGATCTACTTGCCCATGAACTTACTTAAAAAGACCTATTAGTCCCCTAAACCTACTTAAACGATACTCGTTTCAATTTACCCAAACCACCATTTACTCTGCCATTTATTCTAGAGGATTAATCATATCGCTGTAAGTTTAGGAAACTGACGAGACATCCTTAAAGATCTAGCTGCCCATTGGTGTTTTAAGCCATATCCATGGGTACATAATGTATTCAGCCTATACTCCGCCTATATTCTCAATTTCGATTTGTGGATTTTCTATAGATCATGCAATGCAAATTTGCATCTCTTTTTATCTCTTATTTAGGATAGGTGACTATGTTACTTTGGGAGGAAGAGTTGCAGTTCGTGACCATGTGTCTATCGCATCAAAGGTACTTAATTGATTAGAACCACATTTTCGAATTTCTAAAATCATTATTTTCGAAGTTTTATGTTTCTTAGAATATCATTTCCATCGGCTCTATATTATAGGTTCTATAATGCTAGGTTTTATCTTTTATTTCATAAACTGCAGGTTCGGCTAGCAGCAAATAGTTGTGTAACCAAGGATATAAGAGAGCCTGGGGATTATGGTGGTTTTCCTGCTGTAAGATTCTTCTTTATGTTCTTTATTTCACTCAAGTTTGAAATATATTTCATAAAAATAATGGCATTTCAATTTGTTATAATAAATTCAGTAAACTTCGGGTTTAATTTTAATAAAGTTATTCCAACTAAAAACTCACCCGAATGTTAACTATCGCCCATAAAATAGTTGACTGTATGCCAACTAAGCTCTATATTGTCTTAAGATGTGCTATGTATATGCCACGTGAGCTTAGTTGTCATATTGTCAAATCCTTTGTGTGTCACATTTCAGTGGGTTTTTATATATAAATTGGTTGGATGACTTTAGTGAAATCAAAATTAAATTTTAATTTTGTAAAATAGACCCTATGTTGTTGTGCTACTTAAAAAAAAAAAGTGTGTCCCAACCGTTTTTCTTTTGCAATATTTTGTGGATTTATTTATCCAAATAGGGATTGAGAATTTTTTTTGTGACCACGAGATGACTGAGGTTTTTCGCTTTGCTAAAAATAAGGATCACAAAATTAAAATGAGTGTTGACAACCTTAAAATTGAAAAATTCAAAGACTTGATAAAAACAATTTTAATTTTTCAACTTTTAAATTTCGAGGTCATTTAGGTTGTTTGGTGAGGCGAGACAAATTGAATGTTTAGAGAGAGTTCCGAAAATGATAGATTTTGAAAAATAAAAAATTTGGCTCCATAGTAAATGTGGTACTAAACGACTTTAATTTTTGGAATTTTCTATTTTGAGATCGTTAACCGTTATTTTTATAGTGTCAAATTAAAAGATCATTGTTTTTAACAAAATAAAAACCTCGGTGTCTATTTGTATTAAAAAAAAACATTTTTATAGTGTCAAATTTTTTGGACTTTACCTTTTTAGTAACTTAAAAGTTTAAGTTGAACATTACTGTTTAAAAAAGTATTAGGATTGGATACGTCATTTCTATTACTCCATTAAGTTCTGATTTCTCCCTACATGTACAATTGACTGAACTTAATGGAGTAATATCAATGACATGTCTCGTTCCGTTATCGAGGTCTAAATTGATACTTTTTTTAAAACGTTAAGCCTATATTGGTGATATTTTGTACGTGGAGCCTAAATTGATACTTCTCCAAAAACCATAGACCTATTTTGGTACCTTATCCCTTTTATATTTATCAAACATCAATTGAATCTTGTTTTATTGGCGTATTTGATAGGTCCCTATTCATGAATGGCGAAGACAAGTTGCTACTTTTTGCAGGATTTCAAAGAAGGTTGTTTCTTAGAGTTAGGGTTGTAATCGAGCCGAGCCTCGGCTTGTCAGAAATTGACGAGCTCGAGCTTGAACCAGAGCTATAAATTATGTTCATGAACGGCTCACGAGCTGTTCATAAGCTTGTTAATGAGTTTGTTCACGAGCTTTGCTTGTAAGCAACTCGTTGTATAAGCTCTATCGGTAGCTAGTATTTAGTAATTATCGGGTATTAATATGAAATTAGGTCTTTAACTATCAGCTTAATTTGATGATATAATATCATAGTCTTTTTAACCAAGTGATTAAAGATCTTTCTCAATTTCATTTGTTGATTAAATTGTAAGATATGGTTATATGAGTTTATGTTGTGTATGTGAATGCCCGTAATAAAATGATAAAGATTTATCCATTCAATCCTGAAATAATAGCTCTTAATAGAATACTTAGAATGAATTGATATATTTTTTACAATTTAAATATTAAATGGACAAAACATATCATTAGTAATTAATGAGCAGAGTTTTTTTTTTTTTCTTCTTTCTATAATCTCACTGTTTCATCTCGCGAACCAAATTATGGGCTGTTTTAGTTTATCAGTTGTTCGCTATTACAGTTTGATGTTGTAAAAACCTGCTTTTCCAAAAAAGCATGAATCCTGTTTGGTTTACTGCTGTTTATTGTTAGTAAAAACTGAAAAACAGGGGTTCCTTATATAGTAAAGTGGTAAGATTATTTATTCTTTTATCATTTACCAAAAAAAAAATTATTCTTTTGTCAAAGAAACTGTTGCATCCCCTTAAATATAGGAGCATTAAGATTTAATATTTTAAATAAATAGGGATATATTCATATAAATATATTTAACTCTCACAATTTCTCTCATATATGTTCCAATGCTTCTTCTCTGATAAATAGGGAGACATTGAATAAAAGAAATGTAAACAGAAGAATATGCATGGAAAAGAAAAGAAGAAAAAAAAAAAAAAGTGAAAATGGAACTGTAAGTTTTTTTGAAAAAAAAATGGAACTGTAAGATAGAGAAGAAGAAGAAGGACCACTAATCAGAAAAAAATAGCATTAACTGTCAGATTTGACATAAGTAAAATAAAATATGGATTTTTTGTTATAATATTATTAAATGAATTGTTTTATGATAAAATATAAAATATTACCAGTTTAATTTGTAAAATAAAAGTGAAACATGATGTTTCACGTAATTTTCTCTATAAGATATCTACTGAATACTTAAAACCATGAAAAAAAAAAAAAGAGAATGAAGTAACCCAACACTCTCTGTATTTAGTCACTAATTTTCTTGAAATTTTAGATGGAAGTCAAGTCAAATATTATTAAATGCCCTAGAATTTGATAACATTTGTCCACAAATTTATCCAATTTTTTTTGCAAAATTTGGGGTTTGACCTATTATTTAGTTACATTTGTTCCATGATCTATACTTGCAATTTTACCAATTTTGATAAATTAAGGGCGAAAATAAACATTTTGCATGAATTAGAAAACAAATATTATCGATCAAAATTAAAAACCAATATTTTGAGTCACAATCACGGGCACTAGGCTGTACATATATACTTTGGCCAAAACCATATGCAACCCCCTAAATTTGTTAATTTTGGTCATTTTATCCCTTGAATTTACGGGACGATCTATTTATTAAAAGTGGTATTAGTAATCCTTTTTTTTTATTATAATGGAAACAAGATGAAATTCCAACATTAGTACAAATGTTCATAGAAGTATTGGAACCATCCTGCAAATATGTAAAAAGACTAGGAGAGTCAGGCATTCGACTTTTGGGAAGGGAGGCGGATGTTTCTGTAGGGTAAAGCCCCTACGAACACTTTGAGCTCGGGAGTTAGCCCATAGTGCGGGTCCTTTCTGAGACGAGGTTTAATCACATGGAGACCCTTCGGAGAGGAATACCGACGGACGAATTGATGGATGCTTGAGTTGTAATTTTTGGGAGGACAGTATACTACCAGATACTAACATTGTAATAAGATGTTTTAGCATTGAAGCTGCATATATAGCAGTAGTTGCAGTATGTATATCAGTCCAATGGCACCCTGGACAGGTAAAATGGCCCCTAAATTATACTCCTACTAAAATTATGACCACTAAATTTCATCTCTAAATTTCATTTCGTGATATAGAAGTCCTTGAACTTTACATCATACTAGCATTACAGTCCAACCAAAGAAAATCCAATAAAAAAATTAATGAAATAATAACATGGAATTAGGTATTTGATCATTTACCCTGAACTTGTTCAAAAAGCTTGATTGACTCTCTGAACTTTCAAAATGTCCCGATAGTCCCTGAACTTACATAAAATGTTCAGAACTTGTGTAAAATATAATCAATTGATCATTCAGTCGCAAAAAAGTAAGTTAAATGCGGAAGATGTATTCCACGCACCTTAGAATGTTATTACATAATTCAAAAGTAGATTAAAAAGGAAGCTATTACTTATTCAACTACAAAACTTGTCTTCGCTAATATTAAAACCATATACCCTCGATTTTGGTCATTTTAATTTTTTTAAGACGCGTGCAATACATCTTCCGCATTTAACTTACTTTTTTGCAACCGATTGATCAATTCATTACAGTTTGCGCAAGTTCAGGGGGCGAACATTTTATGCAAGTTAAGAGGGCTATTGAAACACTTTGATAGTTCAGAGGCCAATCAAGCTTTTTGTACAAGTTTAGGGGGCAAATGATGTATTAAGCCTAATCTATAGTGACATGAATAAGGAAAGCTCTAATTTTTTTCTAAACTTCCTGTCGAAATTTCCTCTTTACTGCAGCTCAATGAGCACTTTCTGGATGACTCTGATATCGGCTAACCATCCCAACTGCGAAGCACCGATGTAGTCAAACTTACCCAGAACATCATTTTGTTAACTTTTTAAACAAATTTTCGTTAATTCAGACTTTAATGTTAGTATAATGTAAAGTTTAAAGACTTTTATGTCACGAAATGAGTTAAGGGGTCATAATGTAAGTTAGACCCGGCAAAGCGACACACGACCCGATGACACGACACGAACACGACATGCTTTTTTAGTGTTAGTGTTTAGGGTTTTATGACACGACACAAAATGACACGTTAATTTTCGTGTCATTTTCGTGTCAACCCAAAAACACGAAACTAACACGGATATTGAAAATTATTGTTATATTCTCTCGTGTTTTTATGTCACTTTATTAATAAAGATAATAAAATTATAATTATTAATTGCAAATATTGATTTGAATTTTCTAAATTGTTATAAACACGTTACATGACCCTCTAACATGATATTATCGAACTTTTCGATAATTATTGTTAACATACTAATCTAAAAATGATATAAAACGTTTAAAAACAATACCATATCTTTTTATATTTTTAAGAGTTATTATTAATATATAGGGCTAATTACAAATCTAGCCCAATTAAGATGGGTCATTTACATATCTAACCTACTTTACTTCCATCTTACCAAATTAAATCATTTCATCCATTTTGGACAAAATTACCCTTAGTTCTATTAATCGATGGATCTGCTCCTGCTTCTTCTTCTTCCGCTTCTTCTTCTGGTTCTGGTTATGATTCTTCTTCTTCTTCTTCTTCTTCTTCTTCTTCTTCGGTTATCTTCTTCGATTTCTAATATCAATCGTTAACGATTTTTGAGATTTTTGAAGTATTATGTTCAATTTCCCGTAGAAATTGTATGTTTTTAGCTTATACGTCTGCTTTTCTCTCTGGTCTTGCATCTTTCTTCATCTGTAATGGTATCGTTTCAATTTTCTATTTTTTCCACAATTTTCCACCATTTTTCTCCATTGTTGTCGTATTTGGGACGAAATGCGACAAATTTCGTCACAAATGCGACAACAATGGAGAAAAATGTTGGAAAATTGAGAAAATTGAAATGATGCCATTATAGATGAAGAAATAGGCAAGACCAGCGAGAAAAGCAGACGTATAAGCTAAAAACATACAATTTCTACGGGAAATTGAACATAATACTTCAAAAATCTAAAAAATCGCTAACGATTGATATCAAAAATTGATCTATCAATCAATAGAACTAAGGGTAATTTTGTCCAAAGTGGATGAAATGGTCTAATTTGGTAAAATGGAAGCAAAGTGGGTTAGATATGTAAATGACCTTTCTTAGTTGGGCTAGATTTGTAATTAGCCCTAATATATATGCATAACAAAATTACATGTAACCCGAAAACACGACACGAAATCGACACTAACCCGAACAGGTTAACACGACTTTGACACGAAAGTTTTTGAGTTGAGTTTGGATTTACTCTTTTGTGACACGAACCCGAAATGACACGACACGAACACGACTCGAACACGATAATTGACAGGTCTAATGTAAGTAGCAATATTACCCTATCCTGGAGTCTTGGTGAACATTTCATTTTACAAATAGCTTAACAACTAACTCAACATTGAGTAAATCCATATTTATCAAGGCAAGCAATGTATAAGTGCAAAGTCCAATGAATCTATAGATAACTTTAACTTGTGAGTAACTATAACACCTAACAATTTCTTTTCTACAATCCAATTTTTTTCAAATTGGAAGAGGATTTCTAGAAACAATTAATCATTGGAAAAAATAAAAATGACTTTACTTTTGAAATTAGAGGTGTCCTCATATTTCCTGGGTTCAGGGGCGGAGACAGAGAGGGGCCTGGGGTGCCCGGGCCCCTCCGGCCGCCGGAACCACCCTGAGTAGGGGTGGTTTTCGGCTCCCCTATCTCCATTGTTTAAGGTTGGGGGTGCTGAATTAGCACCCCCAAACTTGGACGGCTCGGCTTGGTATTAAATTGGCCCCCCAGCCGAACAGTTCTGTATTCGCCACTGCCTGGGTTCAATTAGAATTAGAAGATTATAGCAAGGAATATTTCAGGATGGACAAGTATTTGAGTTGATTCCTCTCCTTCCACAAGCATGACTAACAAGGCACCAATTTGAAAGATAAGAATACCTCTTTGGAGAGTTTCATGACCAACGGTTTCACAAGCGACGACTCTAATTGGGAAAATTTCTGATTATATCCAACTTTTGAACAGTACCCCAGCTGAAAACAGAACCGGCCCCGCGCAATCCAGACCTTGGCCCTATAAAAGTATGGTATCCACCTCAGAACAGTATCGTATCGTTAAAAGTAAGATGGAATAAGCTCCTACAATTTTAATAGGATGGAAAAATTCATCATATCCCTCAAATTAACCTTATGTAATTTAAATAAGGTTAAAATAGTAAAATGTATTATTTTATCGCTATTCTTATCCCACATACTAAACATTGAATAATAATTCTCGACTATCATATTTTTATCCTTATTCCTATCACAGTCTTTACCGGTTACCCATCATAACTTTTTTATATATTAAAAAATATTGTTGTTTTTTTATATGTAAGATATGAGATCTGAACCTCAACCATTTGTTATTCAACCATAAAGTGATGCCACTAAACTAATTTATTCTTATTGATTAAGGTTAAAAAAAATTAGATGAGTGATTTATTAAATTTATACTTTATTAAATTTGTAATATTTTTTGTTTTATTTATTGATTCTTAACAGGTAAAGGTACACGTGAATTAAATGAAACGGATATGGATGCAAAAAGTATACCCTTTAGGATAATGGAATGGGTACGAGTAATTAAAAAATAAACGGGTAAGAATTTAGGATCGACACTACCCGCGGGTACCCTACCCGCTGTCATCCTTTTTTATACCTTCACAAGAAAAAGAGAAGGGTAAATTATAAAATTGACTCAATTTGAAGGCTCGTTTACATATATAGACCCATTACATATCTAAACTATTTCAATTAGGACTTTTCCAAAATACTCTTCATATATATATATATAACAATTTAGCTTTTTCTTCATCTTTCTTCTTTCTTTCTTTCTTCTTTTATTCGTTGACAATCCTTCAATTTCATACATCAATCCAAGATCCAAACTCTTCATGTAAGTATTATGTTGATTTGCATACGTAAATCCATTTGACCTGATTAGTTTTGTTTATTTGAAGTTAGTTTGTACTTATATCGAATGATATTTAGAGTTTTCATGTTACCCAATCGTTTCGCGATTTACGATTTTACTTCGCAGAATTGCAAACTGCAAAGCTATTTAAGGCTTCGTGGACCATCTAAATCGTGAAACCAAACTTAATATAGGATTTTTGGTTCACCTAACCGCCAAGGACTACGACATCGTAGTTATATAATTTGTTTCGCGCTTCAAGTAACTATGTAACACATTTCCTTTGAGCTTTTGTCTTTCATATTGTTTGACAATATCTTTGTCAACCAACCATTTTTTTTTTTGCACCGGTTTTAGAAGTTCGAGATAAAATTACTTTTATATATTAACATTAGAAGTATTTTTACACTTTATCCATATACTATACTGACGGGTTAAGTTTGTTAAAAGGATTTTGACATAAAATTTCAAACTGTCAAAGTTAACCTACTGATGAAAAAAAATGCTATAAAATTGTATATGATCCGTGCGAACCTAACAAAACAAAACACAAATCTAATTAGATTAATACGATAATAATGATTTTTTTTAATTGAATTAGAACGGACTCATTTAACATTAAACTGAAACTTAACAATAACCGATAGTTAACATAATATGAACACTAATTACGAACAACTATTGATTAAAACATGAATTTGCTCAAACCAATTAACAAAACTCTCTACATCTCTAACCATAGATTTTAGGGTAATTAATTTATTAGTCCCTATATTTTAAAACACACTGTTTAGTCCCTATATTTTCAAAAACACACGGTAAGGTCCCTAACGTTTTTCTCGATGAAATGTTTAGTCCCTAATATTTTTCTCGGTGAACTATTTAGTCCCTGCCGTTAGACTCTCATGAAGATTATGTTAATCAATTTAGATTTGCATTATTCTTTTCCTTTATTTTCCTTTCCTTTAAACTCTAATGCATCTGAAATTAACTTTGAATGTTCTTATTCTTGATTTTCTTCTTAATCGTTCAAATTCGTAAGAATTGGATCTGTTCTTTTTCTTGTTCTCCATACAAATAGCTTCTTCTTCTAAATTGGATTTCCTCTTCTAAAGTTTGAAGGTAAATAGTAAAGGGTAATTTAGTTATTTTTGAAGTCATAAACGGTAAAAAATCTAACAAACAGACCGAATGACTAAACAGTTCACTGAGAAAAAGGTTAGGGACCTTACCATGTGTTTTTGAAAATACAGGGACTAAACAGTGTGTTTTGTCAAAATATAGGGACTAATAAATTAATTACCCTAGATTTTATTAGAAGGACCGGGTCTCCACTCGGACCTCCAAAAAATTGTTAACATGTGTCCAAAATGATGTTGTGTATCCGGTCCTCCCAATAAAATCTACCTAACTAGTAGAACAAACGCGCAATGGTTTGTGCGTAGCTTCATTTTGGCTCACCAATTTCTTGAACACTAATTACGAACAACTACTAACTAAAACACGAACCTGCCCAACCAATTAACAAAACTCTCTACATCCCTAACCACAGATTTTGTTAGGAGGACCGGGTTTCCACAACGACCTCCAAAAAATTGTTAACACGTGTCCAAAATGATGATGTGTATCCGGTCCTCCCAATGAAATCTACCCTAACTAGTAGAGGAAACACGCAACGGTTTATTTGTAGCTTCATTTTGGCTCACCAATTGCTTGACCACATCTCTCATAGTCGGTCTTCTTGATGGCTCGGTTTGGGTGCATCTCAAGGCCAAAAGAAACACATTAGAAACATGAACCATAGTGTTGTGATGATAGAATTCTTCAGCAAGGCCAGAATCAACAATGTCACAGATATCTTGTCTGCTGAACCACACAGATCTACACCACTCAACGATGTCTATTCCGTCGGGAAATGATGAATCAAGTGCCTTCTTTCGGGTTATTAGTTCGAGCAAAACAACTCCATAGCTATATACATCTGACTCTTTGCTCTTTGTTGCTGTAAATGCATTTTCTGGAAGAAAAAAAAGAACAAGTTAAGTCCCGTTTGTGTGTAACTCAAACTCCGTTTATCGTGTGTGAAGCTGTCAACATGTCTAATATATAATCTAACATAGACACTGGCGGAACCAGGAATTTTTGAAAGAAGGGCCACATGAGGAAGAAAAAACACAAGCCAAAAAAGAGAGAATAGAAAGAGATTTAAAAAAAAAAATGTTTTGTAAAATTTTAAGACCAATCTTTAAACAAATTCAGGTGACCAATATATCTATTTAAGCAAATTCGCATCCCAAAGGTGGTGGAAGCATGGGGCAGGGCGGCTACCCCGCTCTACATTCGCCACTGAACACAGATTGCCTAGTTAGATAATTTTTCTTTCTACGAACATATCATGTCAGCCCTCAAATTAATTTTAGGCTAACCTCAAGTTTGTAAAAAACGCTAGGTGCTAGTCGAGCGGACAAGACCCTCAAGGATTAACCGGGAATTAGTCGGGATTAATCGGATTTGTATTTTTTATTTTTTAATCAACAAATTATTATGTAAATTCAATTAATATAATATTGTACTATCTAAATAGTATAAAATTATTTAATATAGAAAAACACGTATATTTTGGAACATATATCCTTAAAAATGTGAAAAAATCAACATTTCTAACAACAATATCATTGAAACAACTCAAAATTGAATTATAATAAAGAATAAAATAAATTCAGAATAAAAAATGTTTTTCTTCATCCTCACTTGGGCGGCGCTAGGCGGCCTAGACGGAGCCCAAGCGGCTAAAATCGTCTAGGAGCCAAAAAAACGCCTAGAGTGACTAATCTGAGAAAATCAGGGCGGATTCTCGATGTCGAGTGCCTAGGCAGGGCTAGGTGGTCGAGGCGGCCTTCGTTTTGAACAGTGCTAACCTCTAAAGTAAAACAATCGAACTCATTTTGTTTAACTGTTTTACTCGGTGGTATGTTGACAATAGAGTTGTTCTACGTACGCTAAACCGAGTTTGAATCATACGCATAAGTGAGCTATGTAATAAGGGTGAATGAGTTAGGAAATAATTGAGCAAGAGCTTAAAGTATCTGTTTAAAAGATCATTTGCTTAATTAGTGAAAATTGAATTGATTAGGTACTCAACTACGCAACGTGCTGCGAGATATTCGGGTAAATTACACTCATGATCCTCCAACTATTAGAAATTGAACATAAATTCCTTAAACTTAATTTATTTAACGAGAATATAATCAACTTCAGAAATTTACCTGGTGCAATGTATCCAGTTGTGCCCATGACAACGGTAGAGTTCTCCGAAGAAGAAGTCTGATTTTCTAAAAGCTTAGCTATCCCGAAATCCGAGATATGAGGCTCCATATCAGAGTCTAAGAGAATGTTTTCCGGCTTGATGTCTCGATGAACGACTGGAGGATCACAATCATAATGTAGATATGCCAATGCATTTGCAGTTCCGATCGCTATTCGGTAACGGACATTCCATTCTAGAGCTGCAGATTGTACAAAACCATGAAGAACATCATGAAGGCTACCGTTTTCCATGTAAGTATATAGGATTAATCCGTAATCCTTTCTTAACCAAAACTGTTCCAATCTGATTAGATTCCGGTGCCTGATTTTCCCAATTGTTTTAATTTCTCTTATCATACTTTTGTTTCCGCCTTTATGATCCGAAAATGCTATTCTCTTCACTGCGAAAAGTCCGTCTTCGTTTAATGAAGCTCTGTAAACAGTTCCGTGGCTTCCTCTGCCAATGATATATCTGTCATTTAGATTCTCAGTAGCTTCCATTACTTTGCTAAGAAGGGAAGCTGGACCTTCTTCAGCAGAAGCTATTGCAGTATCCTTTTTTTGTCTCCGGTGGAAGGCGAAGACACAAGCAAATACGAGAATGAAAACAGCAACCACCGAAACTAAGGCTATCATCGCAATGTCTAGTCGTCCAAGGCCTTTTCGAGGTCCGGATTGACTTGCACATGGTTTGAAAAGTCCATCTTTAGTGCATTTTAAGGTACAATCAACACATAAGCCAGGGTTTCCGGAGAATGATGATGGAGATGACTTGAGCAAGTTCATCATCTCGCCTGGTATTGGACCGGTAAAGTGATTCCGAGAGATATTTATCAGGAACAATGTCCGGATTCTATTAAGAGCTTCCAAACTTCCTATCAGATTGTTGTTCGATATGTCGAGTTTCTCTAGCTTGATCAAATCCCCCATGCTTGAAGGAATTTCACCAGTCAACTGGTTACTGCTGAGATTCAGTGCATATTGTAAACTCCGCAATGATCCAATGGAAGAAGGAATCTCGCCTCGTAAAAGATTTCCACCCATTTGTAGCTCTGTAAGCATTTCGAGTTCCGAGAGAAAAGCCGGGATGCCCCCAGTAAATCGATTCTCTTGTAACCTCAACGTGTTTAACTTTGTCCAATTCTTAAGACTTGAAGGAATCGAACCATTCAATGAATTGAATCCCACATCGAAACAGCCTAATTTGAAACAGTTTGACAGCTTAGACGGCAAAGGACCTTTCAGTTGGTTATGTGAAAGATCAACGAACTCGAGCTTTACAAGATTACCAAGCTCGGGGGGTATAAACCCTGTGAATTTGTTCATTGAAAAATCAATGTAAGTGAGACTGGTAGAGTTACCCAGGCTACGTGGAAGCGAACCCGAAATAGTATTTTCACTGATATCTATGTGTTCGAGACGTGGAGTCTCTGCAAACTTTGGAAGAGGCCCTGTAAGTTTGTTCTCCTTGAAGATCAACCTCCATAGAGCAGGACACTGCCCAACATCAGAAGGAATGCTGCCCTCGAGTCGATTGTGACCCATATTTAGAACCCTTAATTGCTTCCCCGAGCAAAGATTCGGTGGAATTTCGCCTGTGAACTTATTATTAGTGAAATCCAGCTGCAATAAGCTACTGTTGATCCCAAAACCTCGAGGTATGACACCAGAAAATCGATTATCAAACAACGAAACATTCTTTAGTTGCTTCAGCTCAGTCATTTCCTGTGGCAGTTCACCAGAAAGACTATTGTTATACACTAGCAAGTACTCGAGGCTCGGAATCCTCCAAATACTAACCGGAATCTCACCACTCAAATGATTAGTAAACAATTCAAGATCTTGCAACTTAGTCAGCATTCCCAATTCCCTCGGAATCTCTCCCTCTAACTGGTTTCTGTACAACTTCAAGCTTGTTAAGGACCTACATTTCCCAAGTTCAGGAGGAATTCTCCCCGAAAGTCGATTTTCGGATAGATCAAGAGCGGAAAGTTGTTTTAGCAGGCCAAGTGAAGAGGGTATAACGCCTGCTAAGTTGCTATCAACAATGACTAATACAGTTAAGCTGCTAGAATTCCCCAAATCTGATGGAATACCTCCACTGAAACCATTGTATGACAGATCTAAAACACTCAAATTCTTACAATTTCCGAACCCGAAAGGGATTCTACCATGGAAATTGTTATGATTAAGGGACAAGTAAACTAGGGTTTTGAGCTCCGTGAGAGAATTCGGCAAAGACCCTTCTAAGAGGTTTTCATTCAAATACAATGTCTGCAATCTACTACACTTACCAATAGAATCAGGAATTGAACCAGATAATCTATTTCTATACAACCATAACTCCAAAACCCGATTCAAATTACCAACATTATCAGGAATTGAACCACTGAAACTGTTATTATTCAAATAAACATACTCCAAACTCGAAATCCCAAACAAAGATTCAGGAATCTCACCAGAGAGTGAATTAAAATACAAATTCAAGAAGCTCAATCTTCGCAGGAACTTAAAAGAATTAGGGATATGACCAGTGAAGGCATTCAAGGACAAATCAATATACTGAAGATGCCTACAATTTTTACCCAGTAGAGAAGGAATCTCACCAGAGAGAGTATTGTTACTCAAATCAAGCATCTGCAAATAGGTTAACTCTGAAATTTCCGATCCCAATTCGCCAGAAATTGCAAAACCAGAGAGCTGTAAACTGATAACATTTGGGGGAAATGAGGAATTATCACATTTTATACCTAACCAAGAACAAGGTGTAGGATCAAGTGAATTCCAACTTGATGTTACAGAAGGGGGGACGGAATTCCAGTGGCTCAGAAGGGATAAAAGTGCAGTCCCCTCGGAATTCAAAGAAGAAACACCGTGTACGGTTAGGAAGAAGCAACATAAAAGCAAGAAATACTCCATTTGTGAGGAGAAGAGGAGGAATTTGGGGGAAAATAAGAGAAGAGGGGAGTTTTTTTTTTGGTCTGTAATTTGATTTCTTCCATGGAAGGAAGGGTTTATGAGTATTTATATGTAGGGATTTTTAAATGTGAACTGTTGAAGGAATTGTTGAAATTTGGTCTCGGACATTGATTGCTAAATTGACTGTTTTAACTGATGAGTCAAATCGTACTCTTGTCTGAAACCAAGGCTTGGTGTGGACGCGTGACTCATTTTGAAAACGATAAGTTATTAAACAAAAAATAAGGCCGTTATTTGATAAAGAGTTACTGTGTAAAAATATTTCTAACGTTTTGGGTAAGGAATTTTTAGCGTCTAAAATGATGTAATTTTATCTCTAACGTTGAAAGCCAAGAGCAATTTTATCCCTAACGTTGATAAATGGATCAATTTCAGACACTATTATAAAACACATATATTTTTGTTATTATGCACCAATCGCATAATAATTAGTTCTAAAAAAAGATTCATGTTTTTATAATTTAATAATAGAATTTGAGATTAATATTTATAAATTCGGTGGATTTTTTGATTTTTTTTGTCTAATCCGTACAAAAAGACAATACATTTTTTTATTTTTTTTCACATCCTAACGAATGTTTGTGATTTCTTACTAATAAAATGACACACATATGAAATGTAGATTACAAGATTCATGACTGAGAAGACAGTTTGATGAATTATTTCTCAAATTAACCAAATTTATTAACGTTAGGGGTAAAATTGCTTTTGGCTTTCAACGTTAGGGGTAAAATTGCACCATATTAGACGTTAGGGGTAAAATTGCTCATGACCCAAAACGTTAGGGGTATTTTTGCAGCTTAACCCTTTGATAACATTTGGACTAATGCTTCTCCAGCTCCTTTAACTTGTCCAAATTGATCATTTTATCCCATTAACTCATCGAATATCCTATTTACCCTCTTAACTCCATAAAAGTGGTATTTCTCATCCCCTCAAATCGTCCATTTATCCCCCCAACTCATAGAATGTTCTATTTACCCCCCTTAACTCCATAAAAGTGGTATTTTTCACCCCTTACAATCCGTTATCAAAGCCTAAATTGATAACATTTTTTTAAAGGTTAAACCTATATTTATGCTATTTTCTAAGTGGAACCTAAATTGATACTTCTCCAAAAATCATAGGCCTATTTTGGTACATTATCCTTATGTATAATGTATTTAACTTGTTTATATTAATGTTCTTGTTATTTGTATTTTTTTATTCGTTCTTTACCTTTTACTATAAAGGGATAAGAAATACCATTTTTATGGAGTTAAGAGAGTAAATATGATCATAAGTGGTGAGAAATACCACTTTTATGGAGTTAATGGGGTAAATAGGATATTCGATGAGTTGAGAAGAGGTAAAATGACAAATTTGGACAAGTTAAGGGGTGAGAAATACCATTTGTATGGAGTTAAGGGGGTAAATAGGACATTCAATGAGTTGGAGGAGTAAAATGACCAATTTGGACAAGTTAAGGGGGCTGGAGAAGCATTAAGCCATAAAAATTTAAACTTAATTAGCCATAAAGTGTAAATATACTCCCTAACATCTAAAATAGCGCATTTTTACTTTTAATGTTGACAGCTAAAAGAAATTTTACTTCTAACGTTGTTAAATTGGGCTAGTTTAAAAAATAAGGGAAAATTACAAAACTAGATCAAATTGGAGGCCCATTTACTCAACCTACTACATATCTAGACTGATTTTGTGTGACTTTCCCATAATATCCCTAACCTTCCCACTTCCCACCACTCGTGAACGACGCTCCCCCTATCTCCTTGGTTACATGAAAAGTTGGCTCCTGCATTAATGATTTCAAGAATTTTGATCTTCCTTTCTTCCTTTAAATTGCACAAAATCTGCACCATTTCGCCAAATCACAATGAATTTCTCTTTTTCCTCTCTTCATCTCTTGATTCTGCAACTTCCTAACCCTAGAAAACGAAGCCATGGTTCTTCATCTTCCTGTTCGTTACTTGGTTTCTTTCTACTTGTTACCATGTTAGAAATGGTTATTCTACGTTATTTCCTTCGTTTTCCCCATGTTATCATATTGTTATTGTCGCTTTTGGGGGTGAAAGGGGCGAAAAATGTAAGTATCTGTTGTATTTTCTACGTTTTTTTCATGAATACACTTCGTGAATCGATGGTTTCACGAAGCTTTGCGAAGAGAAAGAGCCTGGAAAGTGACAATCTACTTCGTGAATCGATGATTTCGCGAGGATCTGCGAAGAGAAAGAGTCTGAAACGTGTGGATCTACCTCGCGAATCGATTAGTTCGCGAAGTCTGCGAATAGATCCTCACGTTTCAGACCTCGCAGACTTCGCGAAATCATCGATTCACGAAGTAGATCGTCACGTTTCAGACCTCGCATACCTCGCGAAAAAATCGATTAGCGAAGTAAAATCACCTCTTTTCCTGCACATTACATTCGCATGCTTCGCTAATCTTCATTTTGCGAAGCCAAAATCGTCTTTTTCCCTGCCTAACACGATTAATTTTTTCTGAAGGTGGTTGAATACGTAACATTCCTTTCTGGAAGGCGGTATACTGGGCTGCAGGGGAGATGATTTTTCTTCTTGTATAGGGATGAACTTCCCTCAAGATTGACACATTCACTCCTGAAATGGTTAGTTAGGAGAGATTGTGCCAATCTTTGGGTGCACCATGGGACACGTCCATCCCATGGTACCAATCTTCAAAGTGAACCTAACTAATCCGATACCAATTTTGAAGCGGATGAGTAATCTTGGTGTGCACCGTGGGACACATCCATCCCAAAAGGTCTTGACTAGAAATGGAAGTCAAGACCTTTTGGTATGGATGTGTCCCACGGTGCACACCAAGATTACTCATCCACTTCAAAATTGGTACCGGATTAGTTAGATTCACTTTGAAGTGATTTGATAGGAGTTTATTGTGGCAATCTTGTTGTAAATTTTGATAATGTTATGATTTTAATGTTAGAATCCGTTGTTGTTTGCCATTTTTTGTTATATACCACTTCGCGAATTAGCTTCAAAACATATCCAGGCTTCGCATATACGAACTAAATTCATCAAGTAAACCAAACTTTAGCTTCGCAGGCTTCACATATGCAAATTAAATTCATCAAGTAAACCAAACATTAGCTTCGCATATGCGAACTAAATTTATCAAGTAAACCAAACTTTAGCTTCGCATGCTTCGCATAATATCGAATCTGCGAAGTGAGATGGGAGGGAACGAGACGCGCGTAAATATTGAGGGTATTATGGGAAAGTCACACAAAATCAGTCTAGATATGTAGTAGGTTGAGTAAATGGGTTAAATATGTAAATGAGCCTCTAATTTGACCTAGTTTTGTAATTTTCCCATTAATTCATCACTGTTTTCTCGGTCATGAATCTTGTAATTTACACTTCATATATGAGTCATTTTATCACGCATTACTAACATATTATAAACAAATAATTAGACGTAAAAAAATTAAAAATTAAAAATATATTGTCTATTGTATGAGTTTGAAAAAAAAACAAAATATTTTACCAAATTTGTAAATATTAATCTTCAATTCTATTATTAATAGAATTAAATCACAGAAATATATGAAATCTTTTTTAGGTCTTAAATTCAGGACAAAGTGATTAAAATATACCACTTTTTTTTGGTTTGTAAGTGTATTCACCGCCGACAGCAGTGACTATTCACTTTCGCAGATGGTTTGCACCTCTATGGATGGGACTGCTAGCCACGGAAATTCTTTCCATTTCCAAAGTGATTAAAATGTACCACTTTTAAGACGCTTAATATGGTCTTTGTTCTTAAATTTATAGTAGAAAACATTGTGATTTTACTCTTATGCTAAAATTTTAGCTTAATATTACCTTTGCAATTAAAATTTTAATTCAATTTTTTCTTTTCAAATAAATACCAACAAAAATTAAAGACTCAATTCCATAAAAAAAACGAAAAGATAAAATTGAGTCGTTTGAAAAGATGAAGGTAAAATTAGAATCGGTTTAATTTATCTGATGTTTGATGTTACAGTTTATAATATAAAATATATATAAACAAATTCTCTGTGTTTTTACACATTTATATAAAGGTTTGTGTGTAAAAGTTTACAAACACAAATTTAAATAGGGTAAATTACAAAATTAGGTCAAATAGGATGCTCATTTACATATTTAACTCATTTACTCAACCTACTACATATCTAGACTGATTTTATGTGACTTTTCCATAATACCCACAATATTTACACGCGTCTGTCTCCATCCCGTCTGACTTTGCAGATTCGATCATATGCGAAGCCTGCGAAGCTAATGTTTGGTTTACTTGATGAATTTAATTAGCATATGCGAAACCTGAATGTTTTTTGAAGCTAATTCGCGAAGTGGTATATAACAAAAAATGCCAAACAACAACGGATTCTAACATTATCAAAATTTACAACAAGAATGCCACAATAAACTCCTAACAAATCATTTAAAAGTCAACGTGACGAATCTGGACGGAAATTTCTCGCTCTACAGGAAGTACATACCTTTTGGGATGATAAATGGAAGTCCAGACCTTTTGGGATGGACGTGTCCCATGGTGCACACAAAGATTGGCACAATCTCTTCTAATCAATTATTTCAAAGTGAATGTGCCAATCTTGAGGGAAATTTCTCCCTATACAGGAAGGAAAGTCATCTCCCCTGCAGCCCAATACGCCGCCTTCCAGAAGAATGTTATGTAATCAACCACCTTTAAGAAAAATTAATCGTGTTAGGCAGGAAAAAGAAGAGTTTGGCTTCGCGAAACGTGGATTAGCGAAGCATGCGAATGTAAATGTGCAGGGAAAATGATGATTTTACTTCGCGAATCGATGTTTTCGCGAAGTTTGCGAGGTCTGAAACATGACGATCTATGTCGCATATCGATGCGTTCGTGAAGTCTGTGAGTGAAATCATGAACTTTTCTACTCACAGACTTCGCGAACTAATCGATTCGCGAAGTAGATCCACACGTTTCATGCTCTTTCTCTTCGCAGATCTTCACGGAATCATCGACTACGCGAAGTGATTTCATGGAAAACGCAAAAGAAACAACAGATACTTACATTTTTCGCGCCTTTCACCCTTAGAAGCGACAATAACAATATGATAAACTGAGAAAAAAGATGGAAATAACGTAGAATAACCATTTCTTTGATGGTAACAAGAAGAAAGAAACCAAGTAACGAGCAGAAACAGGAAGATGAAGAACCATGACTTTGTTTTCTAGGATTAGGAAGTTACAGAATCAAGAAATGAAGAGAGGAAAAAGTGAAATACATTTTGATTTGAAGAAATGGTGCAGATTTCGTGCAATTTAAAGGAAGATAGGAAGATGAAAAGTCTTAGAATCATTAATGGAGGAGCCAACAGCTGTTTCACGCACCTAAGGAAAAGAGGGGAGAGAACGTTCACGTAAAGAGGAAGTGGGAAGGTTAGGGGTATTATGAGAAAGTCACACAAAATCAATCTAGATATGTAGTATGTTGAGTAAATGGGTTAAATACATAAATGAACCTCCCATTTGACCCATTTTTATAATTTACCCATTTAAATATTTTTCTATTTGAAAAAAAAATCATTGAACTCAATCAAATTTGTATACCTTACAAATATTCAAAATAATAATTATATAATATTTTAATCTAATTATACGTTCTTAAAAATGAGTTAATAAAATATCTATGTATGTTTAACAGTAATATTCACCTGAATCCTGAATGACCAAATGAATTTATCATATCTCTATTATTAAAAATATTTCTAATTCTACGACTTTTAGAAATATCTCCCAATCTATGAATTTTTTAAATCTTTATTATTCTCGAACTCACTTAAAGTGGTAAATTAACCCTCCAAAATTAGTTAAAGTGAGATACACTTTAACTTCCTCAAATCCCCCCTTACATTGTTGTATGTATCAATAAGGTGAATAATAATATCATATATTAAGTAAATTCACCAACTAATAAAATATTTTTAAAATTTAAGAGATCAATCAATTTTATTAGTTGTCTGATTTATCGGTTTGAGATTCATCAGATAATTTTTAAATGTATTTTCTCTTAATTAAAGCTTTTTATATACACTAAAAATCAATCAACTTAAAATTAAGTTTACGGGACTTCATATAATTAGCCAAATATGTTTTGTTTCTAAGTTAAAGAATTATATTAAGGCAAAAGGCATAATTAAGCCCCTGTATTTTAGTTGTTTTAAGGATTCGGCCCCTGATCAATTATTTTTCCAAATTGAGCATCTGATTATTGATTTTATTATGGATTTGACTCTTATTTAACTTTTCCGTCGATTTTAGGAGATGAGAAGATCGATTTGGCGATTCTAATGTTGAAAATCACAAAATGGGAGAGGAGAAAATCGAGTTTGGAAAAATATATTGGAAATTAATTTCTATAATTTCGTTTTAGTTTTTAATTTTTTTATCTCTCATAGTCAAGGAATTCTTATTTTTATTTGTCAATGTCAATAAGCTGAATCGCCCTAACGATATATGCAGTCCAAACTCGACGAAAAAGTTAAATAAGAGTCTAATCCATAATAAAATCAATGATCAAGAGCTCAATATGGAAAAATAAATGATCAGAGACTTAATCCTTAAAACAGTTAAAGTTCAGGAGCTTAATTATGCTTTTTGCATTTAATCATTTTTTTTTTTTTTTTTTTTTGGTAGAAAGCATTTAATCATTTAATATACACTAAATTATCATATATAATTAAAAAGAGGTTAAGATAAAAAAAATTAAATATCCTCAATGTATCAAAAGATATGTTGCCCAAGCAATAAATGTCCATTAAAAGTCACAGTGGCAATTTTATTTTATTTTTGCAAAAACGACCACAGTGGGAGTCGAACCCACGACCTTCTGATCCGAAGTCAGACGCGCTAATCCACTGCGCTATGCGGTCTCGGATGTCAAGATTGGGTCATTCATATATTCATTCCAAATAGTACGACTAAAATTACATTACAACATTGGGATTTTTTTTTTATCTTATATAACAAGCATAAAAAAAAATTTAAATTTAATAAGAAAATAAATTGTATCAATTTAATAAAGAAAAACTCGAATAGAAGAAGAAATATAAAATAAATAAAATTGTGGAAATAAGTGACAAGAAAATTAGATAAGGTGGTAAATGAGTCAAGCTGTTTATGAACATTTAATAAAACTCGATCATGTTCGGTTCTATTCATAAATGATTCGAGCTTGAACACGACGAATCCCGGTTTGAAAGTTCGTGCCGAGATTCGATTATTGATTCATGAACAAGCTCAATTATAATGTTCATGAACAGAATTGTAAGTAAATTTGACTCGATTATTTTTTTAACAATAGTATTTCTATAAACGGGAAAACATAAAATAACATAGTTTTGTAACTTTAGTTTTGTAACTTTAGTTTTGCAAGTTTCAAAATTATAACGTTTTGTTTTAAAGAACTATTTCAAATGAACAT
The DNA here is from genome assembly GCF_963576675.1 of Euphorbia lathyris. Classification (NCBI taxonomy): domain Eukaryota; kingdom Viridiplantae; phylum Streptophyta; class Magnoliopsida; order Malpighiales; family Euphorbiaceae; genus Euphorbia; species Euphorbia lathyris. Next base: position 81,568,859 of record NC_088915.1, read on the forward strand.
AACTAAAAAGTTATCCGCGAGCAGAGTTTTTTCAAATGAACAGAATTAACGAGCTCCTTGCGAGCAAATTTAGTAAACAAGCTCGTGAGTATCTCATGAATAGAATGTTGAGTTAAAACTCATCGATTTTCTAACGAGACGATTGTGAATAGAGCAAAGCTCGTTTCAGCTGGATTCAATTACATCCATATAACTAAACTTTGGTAATTCATAATGGGCTTTTTAAAAGCACAAGAAGTAGCTAATATAGGCTCATAATTTCGTTTACTGACTCAAATCAGGTTTGTATAATGGGCTTTTTACATAAATATTATAATTGACTATAAAATTACAACTAAATCATATTATTAATCTTAATTCTTAATATGTCATTTTTCTATATATACCAAATAAAATATGCTTTTATACGTAATTTAAAAAGTTTAAACCTCAATTCATAAATCCTAAATTCTTGACAATATATTTTAGATCCATTATTTATAAACTTTAATTTTTAAAAAAAATTATTTTATTAGTTTTGACACACTTTTTAAATAAGTTCCCATGAACTTGAAAGATATATAATAAGTTAATTTTGTTATGTGTTTAAAATTTCATTTAATAAATAGAATTGTCAAAATTTGAACTTTCAATCATTAATTTGATCTGAGATGTTGTGATACCATATAGGGGAACTATTTAATCTAAAAGCTTAAACTTATTCAGGAATTTTCACATGCATCTTAATGAGCAAGTGAATTTGCTCATTCACCGTTAGATATAGGTTTATTAAATCTAAGCCTCAGGATGCTTTGAATCTCCACCTTAGGATTCTAATAAGCCTAGATCTAACGGTGAATAAACAAATTCTACATGCTTATTAAAGTACATGTGATCAAAATTGCTAGACTCAAGAATAACTTTTATTAATATTTGTGACAGTACAATAAAGAAATCTCATCAAATCTTATTATACTTCACAATTATACTTAAAGCTCACACATATATGTTTCTCCAAAGTACCATAACAAGAAAATAGCCGAACTGCAGCGAAATTCATCGGCGGAATTATATTATTAGCCATCTTCGAAGATGGAAGTGTGATATAAATCCTCGGCACGTAGGAGCAACGGGCTTTTTACTGCGGATATAAATATGTAATCCCTCAGCATGGCCGGTCTTAATATTTTATGAGTGCTAGGCGAAATAAAAGATAATGGCCTTTAATAAATACAAATTGCACTTAAAAATTTAAAACATCGGAATTATTTGGGTCCTTTTAAGCTTGAATGGATATTATAACTACATTTATAATAACAAAATACTACATGTATAATTAAGAATTCCGCAAAGATTGCGCAGTTTCGCTTGGCTGACTGCTCACCATAAGCTTTTAACAAACCAAGAGAGATTTCGTAGACACCTGGTTTCTACGAAACTTTGCTCTCGTTGTGTGCTTGGTTGTGAGAATATAACTCACACGCTCTGTGACTATCAGCAGAATAGGGATGTATGGCGATACCTGTTGATCCCGTGTAACGTGACAATATTAGTTCCTGGGGGGGGGGGGGTTAGGAACTATTTAAAATTTTTTACGTTAAGACTGACTTGTTTTGGATTTTAAGACTTTAACTTAGTCTTTTAGCACAGTGGCACTGAGTAAGTTTTAGATACACGCTTAGTCAATGGGTGACTAAGACAGCTTCTATTCTTGAGTCAGGAGATAACACTTAAGTCTATTCTTGAACTCAGCTCATCAGTTCACTCAACTCAGCTTATGTTCTTTTTAGTGTTTTACTAGGCAGTATTTTAGTAAGCAATATATAAAGGAGTTAAGGGTTAGAAAGATATTAATCAGCAGACGTATCCTGGTTAGGCCTCTCCGCCTACGTCCAGTATCCGAAATTCCTTCCGAGCTTTTCGAATCCTCTACTGAGCTCTTTAAAGGTAGAGCACAAACCTTTTACAATAGCAACTGAGTATACAATAGTACCTTCCTCTATTCCTCTACTTAATCCTATTTCTACTGCTGAGTGCTATAACCGAGCAACTCAGCGTCTCTTTTCTATACTTATAGAAATGATAAAGTGTTTTGTTCTAAACAAAAGCTAAGAACATTTTAGATGATTAAACCACTCTAGACTTTTACACAAAGATTGAAGTTGGTGTAAGATTTGCTTTGCTTTTTTAATACAGAACTTCGAGTAATGGTTTGGTCAGCATTTCGACTTGATGAAGATCTCCATCGAATGAAGCGTTTGAAAGGCCTATTTATAGTGACACTTAAGGCACCGGTCATTTTGAATTTCGAAATAACTATTGGAGGGAAACAACTTCCTGTTGCTTTCACTCAGTCAGTGTTAAGCGTCTTCGGCCAATGAGATTCTTGTATCTTCTGTCTTCGGCAGTGCTCAGATGCTTTTCGTCAGGCTGGTCAGAGTGTCTCTACATTTTTGGCAAAGTCTTCCAGACAGCTTCATGCGTCTTCTGAACTTTACCCAAAGTAGAAATACTTTGTCTCCAAGTTTGTTCAGGTCAGCCGTTGACCTGACTTCCTTGCCGCACAACTCAGCAGCTTCGTCTTAAAGCTTTTGGAGAAGGCTTCTGGATCCTTCTCTTCGCTGGGCTTGCGTTTCATTCAGCTTGAGCTGCGTCTTGATCTGCTTGGCCCGTGTGGCTTTCAACAGTTGACTTGGGCTTGACTTTCTCTTGTGGGGTTTTGGGCCTTACACTTTTAATGTCTTGAATCTTATAAATCAATTGACTCAACATTGAAGAAACACATTAGTATAAATAAATCGAAGCATTTAAATTTAATGTGTTAGGATATTTTTATCATGGTGATTTTAATTCTACTTAAATAATTTTGTCAAATCAAAATCATGTGGAAAGGTGTTTCAACAATACCTTGTTCCGACTCGCCTGATGTCTGTCTTCGTTGCAAAACCAGATCTAGATTGGTTTTCTTGGTGTCTCTGGGATAATGAGCTAAACTCGATTAATAATTGGCAAATTACTTTTATCACTTGCTGCTGACTCTTGTGGCGGTGACGTAATTATTTTGTGTTTGATAGCAAAAAGGAAATCCCCTCTAATTTTTTTATTGGTAATCCATTCGATTGCTAATGATTTTCAGGTAACATGGAATAACTCGGGGGAAGGTAGTTGTGGGTCTTCTCGTGTTGAGGCTAATGTTCACTGGGTGAGACCTCCTGTGGAGTGGCTCAAACTTAATATCGATGGCTCGAGGATGAGTGACGGATCCATTTCGGCTGACGGGATCATTCGTGACTGTCATAGGGATTGGGTGGCTGGTTTCAGTCAAAAGATTGGTAAAGGGTCCTCCTATGATACGGAGCTTTGGGGGGTCTTCTCTGGTATCTCTCTTGCTTCAAATAAGGACTACCGTTTGATTGAGATTGAATCAGATAATTCTAAGATTGTGGATGCTCTTAATGGAGATGGCGTTACTGCTTGCATTAGTCGAAATCTCTTTAAAGGTATTGAGCATCTTATCAGGAATTTTGAGTGTGTTCGGGTTCGTCATGTTTTCCGGGAGCAGAATCGGGTTGCTGATTTTTTGGCTGGTATGACTCATGATTTTGACTTCAAAGTCTCTGTTCTTTCTTTCCCACCACATGAGGTTCGAAAGCTGCTGTTAGATGACCTTTAGTCTTTTTTGTGTGTTTACTTTTCATGTTTATCAAAAAATAAAATGGCCCATGGCCACTGAACCTTATCGATTTTAACATTGTGGCCACTGAACTTCAGTTCTTCACGATATGACCACTAGACTTTACACTTTTTAACACCAGTGGCCAGTCAACGCCTCAAAACGACCGTTGACGGTCTCAAAGTAAAAAAATTGAAGAGTTACTGATATTCTAAGGAATATAATTCTTGAAAATTTTCGTTTTGAGGTCATTTATTTGGTTAGGAGAGAGAGTGGATTTTTAGAGAGAGAAAGTCCAAAAAATGTGATTTTGGAAAAAAAAATGTGGTTTCATGATAAATGTCATTTTGAACAACTTTAATTCTTGAATATTTTCACTTTAAAGTCGTTAACGGTTATTTTGAGGAGTTAGTTAAAGTTGAGTGTCTACCGGTATTAAAAATGTAAAGTTCAGTTAAGAATTGAAGTTCAGTTGCCACAATATCAAAACAGGTAAAGTTTAGTAACCATGGATGTAATTTACCCTAAATTTTTTTTAAACCACGAGCCCTAGACGGCCGCACTCTTGGTCTATACCTGTTCGTTAGAGATGGAAATCACTGACGGATTTCTGCACGTTACTAACGATATTTTCCGCCTAATTAAACAACTCTTATTTATATAAGCTTAAAAGTATAATTTGTTTTCTAGTAGAAATGAAAAAGTTTTAAATTTCTATTCTAATTACGAAAATAAAATTAAATAAAACTCTAAACATACCTTCAGAAATGGAACAGTAAGTTCAACAATGGTGAAGGTAGGATTTTTTGGCAGCAAACTTAGCCATAAACACAAAGCAACTGTGGCTAAGATTGCTATAAGTTGAAGAAGCTTACACATTGATGCTAATATTGTAATTATATCTTTTTCTAGATGTTCAGATTGTTTATTGTTTTCTCCATTTTAATTACCATGATTACAAGGTTTTTCAGGGAGGAATTATTGCTTGAAGTGCGAAAAACGCCAAGTATCTTTGAGCTTTCTGCACAAGAATCACAAAGTTTAAGACATATATACTTTTCTCCGTTGGATGGACATTAAAAAAGAAGTTTCCAATAATTAGAGTTGTTCATGGATCAGGCTGGCCGAGTCTAAGAGGTGTTTGGTTGCTGCTTTTTGACCTCCTGTTTGCCTTCTCACTTTGAAAAGCAGAGTTTTAGGTGTTTGGTTAGGCACATTCTGTTTGTCATTTGTAGCTGAAAAGTGACTTTTTATAAAGGCAGAGAATCTCTGCTTTTTGGAAAAACAGTTTCAGCAAACAACAAGTAGCTAAACGGATCCTAACTAAGCTTGTCAGTTAGCTATTTTGTTAGTTGAGTTTGTAAAGTCCAAAAAAAAAAAAACTCTCCCTTTTTATAGGAGATGATTGAGATTTTTCGTTTCACTAAAAACATCATCTCAAAATTAAAACGAGCATTCCCGGCTTCAAAATCGAAAAATTTAAAGACTTGATGATATTTTAAGCAACTTTAATTCTTCAACTTTTTAATTTTGAGGTCATTTAGGTGTTGTTTGGTGAGAGGAGAGAAAATGAATATTTAGATAGAGAAAGCTCCGAAAATGATGATTTCGGAAAATAAAAAATTTGGTTCTACAGCAAATGTGGTACTAAACAACTTTAATTCTTGAAATTTTCTATTTTGAAGTCGTTAACGGTTATTTTTATAGTGTCAAACTTTAGCAAAACGAAAATCACAGTCCTCGTCTGGATAACTTTTTTTTTCCAGGCGGTTTGACAGAAAGTGAAAGCACATAGTTTTTGTTTGGAAGTTAAATTCAGAACTCGAATCTAAATGTTTTAGGCAAAAAAAGATCACCGATAAAATAAAATGTATGTTGGGTTGGGTTGGGCTGGGTTGGGTATGTGACATGGAAAATTTGTCTAGCGTGTCATCCACGTATCCAGTGACTGTTTGTTAGAATCTAGTTAATAGAATTACAAGAGAAATCAAATGCAAAGTTGAATGAGTTTCATCTTAAAAAATAAAGTTTTATAACATTAGTGTTCCGTTATTAATACTTAGAATACCGTATTAACCCCTAATTTACCCCAAAAATTCCCTTTATTTTTTTTAATAGATTCCCTTTAACTTTTAATAGCGCTACCAATTTTTTTTTCAATATCAAAACACAGATACATTTTTTAAAAGAATAAAAAAATTCACAGTCTTCAAAATATCAAAACCCGACACTGCAATTATTATTTTTGAATTTTTCTATAAAAAAATAACGTTGCTTAAAGAAACTTATTAGCCCGTAATTTCCATTTCTTCGAAGGGTTACGAAGCTGAATATGTTTCTTCTTACCTAATATTTTCCCATCAGAACCAACTGGAATTTCAGCTTCCAACTTAACTTCATGATGCTTACTCTTCACACCCCAAGTCTTATACTTAATTTTCGTCGCTAAATCTACCTTCAAATCCGCCTTTCCTTTCGATATTCCGTCGCTAATAGCTCGTCCTACCTTCTTATCATTAGCATCAACATGGTTAGACTTCTGAATTTTGTCACCCTTACCTTGTTCAAAAGCAGGGATTTTGTTATTTCCTATTAAATCCTGCCCAAAATAGAATACCAACAAAATTTCGTCGTAATAAACGGTTGAATCCTTGCTTGGATTGCTGATTTCGAGTGTGTAACTGATCGTTCCATCTTGATTATCGGTTCCTGCAGAAGAATTCTGGTTCCGTACAGATGGTGTTAGAAATTTGATCGTTGTTGATTATAATAAATTTGATATGCGAAACAGAAAATTAAGCATGTAATCACCAAATATTGTTCGGCTATTTGGTTTAAGACTTTGATATTTCCATGATATGGCGGCTTTAATATTTCATAGATGTTGGTGAATTATATTACTATTATTTTTTACTTGTTTCAGTATTTTTAATTATATTATTATTGAAATGTTGTTTTTAGCATATTTTTAAATATATATGTTACAAATATACATATTTTCTGTATTAAATTATTTTTGAATAGTATGATACTTATATTAATTGCATTTCTATAATAATCTGTTTATTAACAAATAAGAAAATGCAAAAAAAAAATAAAATAAAAATTTGATTAATCTTGAGTCTAGTGTGTTTTACAACCTTTTGTGTAACTAATTAACATATATTTCTTTTTATTAAATTATTTATATAAAATTTTAGATACTAAAATATAAACTGTATGACCTAAAAAAATCCACCCTAAGTAGACTCTAAAATATAGGCTTAATATGCACCCAACCCCCTAAATTTGTAACTTTTTTTCACCTGGTCCCCTCAACTTAGGGGACAACCTCTCAACCCCCACAACTCTCCAAAAACATCACATACAGCCCCTTACACCCCTATGTTCGGTCAAAATATTGACCCGTGTAGAAAACGTGCTTGACTGTTGACCACACCAATGCCACGTGTCACTTTTTTATTAAATTTTTCCAAGTGATATCACCTCGACGACCACTACCGCCAACCTCAGCACCTCGATAAGGCTGCAACGACAAACGGCGACAACACCTCGCATACAATAATCACTTGGAAAAATTTAATTAAAAAAATGACACGTGGCATTGGTGTGGTCAACAGTCAAGCGCGTTTTCGATACGGGTCAATATTTTAACCGAACATAGAGGTGTAGGGGCTGTATGTGATGTTTTTGGAAAGTTGAGGGGGTTGAGAGGTTGTCCCCTAAGTTGAGGGGGCCATGTGAAAAAAAGTTACAAGTTTAAGGTGTTGGGTGTCTATTAAGCCTAAAATATATACATGGTACCGACACACAAATAGCATGGAAGATCGGGATAAGATTAAATGCATCATTGATTATTGAACTTTCATGATTATCTTAAAATAGCCACTCAACTTGAATTTGTCTTAATAAAATCATTCAACTTTGAATTTTATTTCAATAAAGTCATTTTGACGACTTCAAGAGCAAAAAAAACACCGGAAAAATGACGTAGCTGCCACATCAGCAGTAGTCAACTTTCACTGCTGCTGATCGGAACGACATATAGTTGCCTCCTAGATGACATGTGGCTACCACATGTCAATGATTTTTATTAAAAAATGTTGATATATTCAATTGCTTGGCTTTTTACCGCGTATGTGGCACCCACGTGTCCACTTGCTAGCAAGTTGATTTGAGTGTGGTTGACGTGAAAATAGAGTCCACACGTCATACTTCCAATGTCTTTTTGCTTTTTGTAACACCATGGTCCAATACCATGTAGATATTGTCCGTTTTGATCCAAATCCAATACCTTGGACCTCAAAGCTTTAAAACTTATTAAGACAAAATTTAGAGTTGAATGATTTTATTGAGATAAATTGAAGTTGTGTAACCATTTTAAAACAATCATGAAAATTTAGTGAGCCATAGTGCATTTAACCCACCGGGGATATAGTAAAATTTATCTTTTGTTCTAGTTAAAGAAAACCAAATTAAAAAAGATATTAGACATACCTTAGAAGATGGAAGAGTGAGTTCAACAATGGTGAATGTAGGATTTTTAGGCGTTAAAGTTAGCCATAAACCCAAGGCAAGTATGGCTAAGAGTACTATAAGTTGAAGAATCCATAAATAGAAACTTCCAGCCTTACACATTGTTATATCTTTGTCTATATGTTTTTATTGTTTTCTTTATTTTAGGCATAGTTACAATGTTTTTCGGACAAGGATTGCTGCTTTAAGTGTGAACAACGCAAAGAATCTTTGAGCTTTCTCCTCAAGATTCAGACAATTTGAGATATATACTTTTCTTCATTGGGTGGACAAAAGTAATTCCATATTAAAAAGAGGGAACAAGGTGTAAAGATACTCCGAAAATTGACAGTTAGGAACAATTCTGATCCCAACGTTTAAAATGAAGCAATTTTACCCTTAATGTTAACAGTCAAGAACAATTTTATTTCTAATTGACAAGTTTGGTCAATTCCAAACATCGTTATAAAACATAAATATTTTGTTCTTTATTTTACACCAATTGCATATCAGTTGGTTCTAAGAAAAAAAAACTTCATAATTTTTGTAACTTAATAATAGAATTGAAGATTCATATTTTTAAATTCGCTGAAATATTTTGTTTTTTATTTCAAATTCGTATAAGATATAGTATATTTTTTTTAATTTTTTTCACGTCTATTATTCATATGCTTTTGATCTGTTACCAATGAGTGATAAAATGATTCATATGTGAAGTGTAGATGACGATACTCATGAATGTGAAAACAATTTGATGAATTATTTCTCAAATTGACCAAACTTTCCAATGTCAGGGGTAAATTTTCCTTATACTGCCGATGTTAGGGTAAAATTGCATAATTGTAGATTTCAAGAGTAAACTTGCTATTGCCTATCAACGTTGAATGTATTTTTGCACATTCTCCCTTAAAAAAAAGGAGTTGGACTGGAACTATTCATGGGTCGGGCTCAACCTGAGTCTAATAGAGCTTAACAGTTACCTACTTTCTCCAATCTCAATTCAATCTGTAGTATATTTACAGTGAGCCGGGCTGCAATGAACTAGACTAGAGGAAACTAATTTGCAAACCGAACAAGGTTAATTTTACTTATACCTAATAAAAGAAATTAAACGACCTGATTTGACAGTTATTCAACTGCACCACATCGGATCTTACAAATAAGTTTATCGACAAAACCAAAGTAGTTTTGCATATTTTGGCAGGATATTTATATAATAAACATTTTAAGCAATTTTTTGTGGTTAACTTGTATTTGAAATAAATATTGCATTTTGGTAAGTTGTTTTGTAAATCTATTAGTAACAGAATAAATATTTTAGACATAATTTATGTTTAAAATATCCCATATGACAACTAAACAACGAGTCAAACAACAGTAAACTTGTCTGACTTTCTATTAGGTAGGAGTAAAAATCAATCTTGTTTGAAAACGTTAGGAGTAAAATTACACTTCGTAGGTTAGGCGTAAATATGCACTTTTCAAAAAACGAGAGAAAAAATTTGCTCCTTATCCCAAAAAATCACCAAAATTTTATTATGTAATATATCTAAGAACATAAACAACATGTATCCTCATTGAGATAATTCTGATCAGAAATTAATTACAGTTAAGGCTTTTCACCCCTTACTGGAGATATATTTACTAGGAACCAAATCTAATATCTCTTTTTACAAACTCAATCTGCATTACCAACCGAGCATCTGAAAAGTAGCTATTTTTAAATTTCTCCTTTTTTGTTTCTCAACTTTATCCTCAAGTTTTCCATCTTCCTTCCATCTAATAAAGCAACATTCACAAATGTCTCCATTTCTATCAAATGATTTTTGGTGACAATTCTAAATATTCTATACTTGAATTTCACCCAACTCATTAAACTTATTCTAATCTTCATATCAAAACTTCCCCAAACTTTGCCTACATTTACAGGCACATCCAGTGTAATATTCCCTTTATAACCCAAATAGAATCCTCGACGCAACGTTTGGTCGCCAATAATTGAATCATTTTGCCGCAACATTACATGGATATCGTCGCCAAAAATGGACATCCCTTCGTTAGGATTAGAGATTTCTAGTTGAAGGACTAGAGAAGAATTTGTATCCGAAGGCGGCGGCATGGAGGCACGAAGGTGCTGACGTAACTCCTGTTGTCGAGAATAACCCCTCAGAGGGATGGTTCTGCCCCGTGGGTCATCATTTGTAGAGATACTATTTAGATCCCCACCAAATGAAGGAGTGGGTGTCCGCGGTGGGCACCTTATATTTTTTGACCTAGTCAAGGTCAAAACGTCGTTTTGGCCTTGACTGGGGCAAAATATTTCAATGTTACGCGGGGGAGCCTTTTTGCCTCCGAAAGAAATGTGATTCGTTTCGTATGTTTCTTTCTCTACCCTCCACCGGTCCGTCTCTATTGTCGGATCGGGGACCACCGATTCAGTTGTTGGTGCATCAGGCTGTGGAAGTAGAAGATGGATACTTGTGATTGTGTAACGGGGACTCCGAGGAATTGAACATATCCATATAAAATAGGAGATGGAGCTCCATAGAATGAGAACTTGAAAAATGAAGAAACAAAATGAAAATGTTGCTCTAGCACTTTGGATGTGGGAAGCCATTAATCTAGGTTGTGGGAAGTGATTTTAGTGAGTATTATTATATAGAGGAATATTATATTATGATGTACTTTTTGTAAAGTATTAAAAAAACATCTTTACTACTTGGAAAGATGACAAATACAATCAGCAGATTATGATGGATTACTTTTTAATAAAGCATATGTGGGAATGCATATATATTTTTTATTTATTGTAAAAGAGACTTTATGTTTTGTTCTCAAATCAATTGAATTAAAAGATTAACATTTGTGTTGCCTCCTATCTTATCGGCTGATGGTAACGGATACCTGACACTACTCAATTTTAATAGGACTACTTGTACCCTGTATAATAAAAGGGTATGAAATCAAAACCATTACCCTAACGGGTAATGGGCCGGGTGTGGAAATACCCTAGAGTACCTGGTACCAGATACCCATTACCCGTTACTGAAAAATATTATTGTTTTTTAGATGTAAGATATTAGATTTGAATACCAACCATTTTTTTGGCCAAGTTCAGAGAGCTCCCGATGTTTAAACCTTTCAAAATTAAGTACCCGTTTGTTTCCATTTTTCGGAACTGCTTTTTTGCTTTCAATACTAAATAGTAGATCGAAAGTGTTTGGTAAAATTCCAAAACAACTACTTTTTACAGAAAAAACACATAATATTTATTGTCTATCATCAACAGCAAATAGGAATAGCTGAAACAAATATGCCCTAATTATTATAGGCTTAATAATGAACTTATCTAAAAAATTTGATTCTTTCCTTGAACTTTTATGTTGTTCTGATAGCCCTCTCAACTTGCCTAGAACGTACTCAATTGATTCCAAATTTATTCAAAAAACTTGATGGAACCTTTAAACTTTTAAGTTATTCAAATAGTCCTCTAAACTTTTTGAAGAACATGAATCATTTCTAGAAAAAATAGTATTTTGGTGTGTTTTTTTTAAGTAAGTCGATTTTCTTCATCATTCTGTATTTATTTATACTTTGTAATGATATACGTATCTTGGAAAAAGAATTTGGAATATTAATGCATTAGGGTTAGAAACAACGTAAAACAATAAAAAAGAATAAAATTGAAAAATAAGACAAACAATTTTGTCTAATCGAGAAATCAATAGTCAAAATTATATATAATAGATTTATTTATTTTTCAAAAAATTAAAGGCAACAATTGTCTACTTTCCTTGCATGTGGTTTGACTATCGCCTCTAAAATAGTAGGGACGTCTTGGACTAAAATGTCATATAGCGAATACATGATTGCTCTATTGCTGGGACCAATTTTATAAGTGCGTGTGTAAAAAAATTATTTTCTAAATCAAACTTGTTCAATTTTTTTTATAATATATACATGTTATCGTCTAAGAAGTTTAGAATCAATTTTTGTGTATAAATGCAAAACTACTTAAAATTAAGCTAGATTTGCACTACAAAAGTAAGATTAGATCGTTTTGAACAAATTTAGAGAAATTTATCGCCTATCATGTATTCATCAGATTGAATTTTGTAATACAAATTCAATGAGTTAATTAACCACACCAAACCTTAATTTCTTGGAAACAATGGTCCGAAATAGTTCATACGACCAAGGAGACCAAAAACCATACATGGTAGTAGGGTGATTCCGATAGCCCCCGACCTGGCCCCCTTGTCTCCGCCCCTGCTTACGAAGCAACTATTTTAAAATTTCTCCTTTTTCTCAAGCTTTATTCTCAAGTTTTTCATCTTCCTTCCACCTAAACCAACATTCACATATGCCTCCATTTCTATCAAATGATTTTTTGTGACAAATCTGAATATTCTATACTTGAATTTCACCCAACTCATTATACTTATTCTGATCTTCACATCATTTCTTCCCCAAACTTTCCCTACATTTACAGGGACATCCAGTGTAATATTCCCTTTATAACCCAGATAGAATCCTCGAAACGACCTGTCGCCAATAATCGAATCATTTCGTCGCAAAACCGTATGAATTTCGTCGTTAAAAACGGAAATCCCTTTGTTGGGATTGAAAATTTCTAGTTGGATGATTAGAGAAACATTTGATGCTGCTGAATGATTTCTTGGAAGAAGAAGATGTGTACTTGTGATTGTGTAATGAGGAGTCCGAGGAATTGAACATATCCATATGAAATATGAGATTGAGCTCCATAGAATTAGAACTTGAAAAATGAAGCAACAGAATGAAAAGGTTTCTCTGGAAGTTTCGATGTGGGAACTTGAAGCCATTGATCTAGGTTGTGGGAAGTGATTTTAATGAGTATGATAATAGGAATTATATAGAGGAATATCATATCTTTTTACTACTTGGAAAGATGATAAATACAATCAGCAGATTATGATGGAATGCTTTTTAACAAAGTGTATGTGGAAATGGATGTTTTTTTAATTGGGAAAGAGGTTTTGTGTTTTTTTTATTGGGATCGATTGAGCTAAAAACTTAAGCGAATAGGTGAAATTCAAGGAGCGGTCTTAAGGGATGACGCTATGTAACGACCCGGTCCGGAGTGGGTAGCGCTGGGGTAGAAGGTCTGAGTAAGGAGCGACCCTAAGGGATGACGATGGGGTAGGAATGAACTGAATCTCACATCGGAAATGGAGAGAGAGTGACTGAGACATATTAGTAAGACATATTAGAAATGGAGAGACAGTGATCGGGCCTTATTAGTAAGGTGAGAATTTAATACATGCAAATGCGTTTTAGAACCTTAAGGACTACGGTGTTGGATATGGGTCAAAACGGATCAGATCTACATGGTATTGAGCCAAACTGTTACATCTTATTTCTCGTACCATAGCAGGCCAATGACGCTTGGACTGATTGACAGATCTAGGATTCACCGACATGAGTTCTTTAGAGTGCTCTGTGATGATCGAGCTGTTGATGCTCAATATTTTCTTTGGATGCTTTTGGAGGAAAAATAAAAAAACTCCATATATAGCTTTTTTCCTGGAGTTTTTCGGCGATAAATGAGTGCTCAAGCTCATCTGGACCACCGTTGAATAAGTCGTTACCAATATGTATTTATAGGTAGTAATTCATTGACATATTTTAGCGCTCCAATGTCTATAAGTGCTTTAAGCTAAAATATTAAATTTGCATATAGTGGAATTTTCTGGCAACTAGTGGGTACTCTAACCCCTTCTCGACAACCCTAGATCTAGGATTATAAATGAGCCGAGCTGCTCATGAGCAATTCAATGTCTGGCTTAATAAAAGTTCGACTGTGTTCAACTCGATTTACAAATAAGTCGAGGTTGAGCACAATTTTGAGGCTTAATTTGTAAATGAGTCGAGTTTGAGTATGACGAAACTTGGTTCAAAAGATCACGAGCATGCTAAATTATAAGTTTGTGAGCAAGCCTGATTATAATATTCATGGAAAGTCTCGCGAAGAAGCTCGGTTCGATTATTTTTTAATAACAGTATTTTTACAAATGGGGAAATGTAAAAACTATGTAATTTTTTTATAAAACTTTAGTTTTACAGATTTCAAAACTACGTAGCTTATGAACATAAATTATTCATAAGCAAAGTTCATAAACAAAATTAACAACTCACAATCTAAATATATTTTTTTTAATGAACCGAGCTCGAATAATATACCAAATTAATTAATACTTCATTCTTAAGTATACAAATGTTTTTCAGTATATATTTATAGTGTGTAGTGTGAAACCTTTGTAATGTGTTGCTATCTATAAAGCTTTTTGTTATCTTTTTTCTTTTTTCTTTCTTTTTCATGTATATTCAATTCCAAAGTTTTCTGGTCCGCATATTATAACTTTTGTTTGGTTAATGTTTGTTTTTTAAGAGTTTACATTAATTATTCTATTTCAAATTAGAAATTAAGATTATTCTACTATTACTTAGAACACTTATAACTTAACGAAGCTAGCCCACGGCGCGGGGCTCCGGCCCTCCCAACTGCGGACTTCATTCCTGAGTAGCAATGGTTTTGGTTCTTGACAGTCCATATTAATTTTGGTTTTCAGTAGACATGTTCATGGATCAATCAAATGGTTATTAGATGAAAAACAATCCTATCCAATTAGGGATACCTGTTTATCTTGAATGGGGGCACGGTCAGTTGGAAGAGTTCCAAGCAGGGAAGCGTAGCTTTCTCTACGACCGAGTCAGAGTATATCGCTGCTGCGGAAGCAGCAAAGGAAGCGGTTTGGATTAGAAAGTTCATTACAGAACTTGGTGTGGTGCCTGACATTGTAAATCCCATTACACTGTACTGTGATAACAATGGAGCCATTGCGCAAGCAAAGGAACCACGGTCTCATAATGCATCCAAGCATTACCTGAAGCGATACCACATTATAAGAGACATTGTGGCAAGAGGAGATGTGAGAATAGAAAGAGTACCTACAGAGGACAACGTTGCAGATCCGTTGACAAAGCCCTTAACCCAGAAAGTACATGATCGTCATCTTAGTTCTACTGGGATAAGTTGTAGAAACAATTGGCTTTAGTCCAAGTGGGAGTATGTTGGGGTTTAGTGTCCTATAGACAATTGTTCTAGGATAAACTCAATATAAATGAAGTGTTCTTTATATCATTTGTTTTAATGAGATATGGTTTCATAACTGTATAAAGACAATCCCTTTTAAGAACTAAATAAAGTCTAATAAAAGGAAATCCATAAGTTTGTTTAAAGTGATTATAAAGTGTTCATACAAGCATGAAGTGAGACGAAACTTTATAATAAACTAATAAACTTAAAACCACCCCAAGTCAAGTAATATGTTTAGGATTGACATATCACTGTTTAGACTTGCATGTAACAATGTCTTCTGTCCCGACAGAAAGCTGATCTCACAAGCTTCATATATACAGATATCTGGACAGTTACGTGGATCCAGTGAAAAGGAGTTCATTAGGATTGGGGACCCGAATTGAGATAACAGGATGGGTAGATTCATCCTTGTCACCTGTTCATCTCATTGGTATTAATAGGTATAAGTAATCCTCAGACTCAAAGGAATGTTAATTGGTCATTCTGGATTACGGAATGTGATACTTTGATCCTGTTGTAACACGATCCTTAACAGAGATGACTCTGGGGTGTGAACGGCAGACGTTGGGTATCACAGGAAGTAATTGCAGGATAATTATACATTGGATTCAGCATTTATCACTCCCGATAAATGGGAGATACATCCATGGATCCCTTGTGGAAGACTCGACTCTAAATCCTTGCAAGGTGATAGCTTAAGACTTGAAATACAGATTTCACTTAACCTATCTAATTAGAGTTGACTCGGCCTGTACAAGTAAAACGAACGTCTCGCTATATGTGACTTGACATTATCCATAGTCATAAGATTCAGTTCAAGGATGTAGCTGATAAAGGATTGAATTATACTGTAACTAATACAGAAAGGTCAACAACAGAATCAACCTGTCTTCTTATAGCTCTGGGGGAATGTTTCGGATTTGCTAATCACATTTCGCGCACTCATTCCGTTATGTAAAGATTAAATATAATTCTGTGAAAATTAATTTAATAGTTACATACGGCTAGAAGCAATAAGAACCTAATGGGTCACACATAAGACTTGGAGCCCAAAAGAGAAATAGATGTTAATTAATTGATGGAAGCCCAACTGAGCCCAATAGGGCCCAGTAACTAAAGGGGGGGGGGCGAAATTTATGTAATAAATACATAAATAATTAATTTGATTTTATCAATCCTAATTAGATTAGGATTATGAATTAAAGGATAATTAAATTAGGAGTTTTAATGAGATTAAAATTACTCCTATTATTATCCAATAAAGTTATTATTATTATCTTTATATTTAGATATATTAATAGATAATAATTAAGAATTCTATTCCGAATTAAATTCTTATTAAGTAACCTAATTCTATCTAACTAGGGTTTAGATACAAGAGAATATAAATACCCCCCTCATTGTGATTTTCGATATACACAAGCATTCCAGGAGAGAGAATTTTCGACCCCCTAGCCGAGGACGAGATATTCACCGCTTCCTACCGATTCAATTGATTTTCATCTCTTTCTTTTATTCCTTGATCTTGTGTTGATTTGTTAGAGGCAATCCATTCTGGATTGCTTTCATACGGTTGATATCTAACTTTATTTGGGTTGTGTTTTGTCTTGTGCTTGGGAACTCGGAGTAAGAGTTGTGGGCACTTCGATTGCAACGGTAGATAGATCTTCATTAAGGTATTTCCTTCTATCCCTCTTTATATGAAATAACGATTAACGGATCTTAGGTTAATGGAAAAAGCTTAAAATTTTTATATTTCCGCTGCTATACGTTAGCCTTTAATTCCCTCAGTGGTATCAGAGCCTGCGTTAAATCCGTTATTTCATATATGAAAATTTAGAATTTTTTCAATCAGATTGAATAAATATTTATAGTTAGGTTAATTAACAAAACTGTTTTGATTAATTAGTTCTAAAGATAAATAAGTTTTAATTAATTGTTAATTAAAATAGATTATGCATATGTTCCTAATAATTTTGGTTGATAATCATTATAACAAAATCTATTAGTTTTATAGTTAGATTGATAAAATCAGTTTTATTTATTCTAAAGATAAAACGGAAAATCTATAATAGGTTTTCCTATTTTCTGAAAATCGTTTTAAAACCGTTTTAAAACTGATATATATATATTTATAATTATATTTAAAATATTAAAAAAAATGACAGCAGCTCGGGTCGCGCCTCACGGCGCAACCCGGCTGCTGTCGTGCGGTTGCTGCCTCGCGGAAGCAACCGCGCGCGGCGCCTGGCCGCCGCTGCCGCAAGGCAGCGGCGGGTGTTAGACGAGGTGCCGCGGCCTAATCTTCCGGGCGGACCGGGGGGTGGACAACCTCATGGCGACGTAAGCGGTGATTGGCACCGAAAGCAACCAATCGTGGAATCAAGCTGCTCGGCAGGACCGGAGCTCGGAGATATGGAAGAGTCGCCACCCACGAATGGGAAAATGAACACCGATCCCTTGCGGGAGACCGGTGTGGGTTCGGGAAACTTAGGTACGAGCTGAGAAGGCTAGCTCCTTTCTGGAGAAAGGCTACTAGGCACCCCGACATCGCCCGGTTATGAACCACCGGCCTCCTACTCAACATGTTAGGCGCTAACGGACTAATCGTATACTTCTTTAAGTTTAAAATTCATTTGAAACCTTTTCTTTCTCTTTTTAGAAACCGTTTTGAGCATATATTATTGAAAAGCCACATTAGTAAAGAATCACCCATTTATATTATACATACACAGAGAAGGGGGAAGAAAGAAGTGGTTTACGACTTTATTTAAATGTCATGTTGTGTGTTTACTCTATACCAACTTATTTTCCCAAAACGAGTTTATTTACATGGTTCGCACCTTAATCGTCGTTGGAACGATTTAGGTGCGTTTTAAAACCCCGTTTGATGAAGTTCACCCGAATCGCCGTTGGAACGACTCGAGTGTTTGAAAACGTTAGGATAAAAACCTTTTAATAGGAAAACATGATTAAACATACAAGTCAATTTTATTTTGTACAAACCCTTTAAGAAAATGATTCAAAAACTCTATTATTCACAAAGAAAACGATTTTAATTACAATGTTCGCTTAATCCGCCTTTGGAACGGATTAAGGTTTTAAAACGTGATGTTTTGGAACCAATTTTGAAATATTAACTAAAATAACTCCATTTATTTACATTAGGAACCTCTAAAAATTCATTAGTTTAAATGATTAAGTTGAAAAACTCTCTTTTTGTGATTTATTTTCCCCTTTTATTTAATGGACTTTTCACCTATTATAATTACAATAATAAACCCACTTAAACCAAGATTCATACTCAAATAAAGCCCATTTGAAACATGGACCCCTAAATGGTCCAAAAGAATAAAGAAAGTATTTTAAGCATATATATATATACATCAAAATCAAAAGAGAATATGAAAATAAGAGTTAATAAAAAAGAAACTATACATATATGAAAATACTAGGTACAATATATCTATACTTTAAAAGAGGTGAAAATAGTAAACAAACTTCATAAATAAGAAAATAACATTTATCCAAAATAATTTCATTTAATAAAATAACCCAAATGTCCCAAAACTACATATATACATAACTATTATAGTGTTAAATATCAAAAATAACATATACTAATATCTATTAATTCTCCCAAAATACCCAAGTAAATAACCTTCGAAATAAAATCTAATATAACTCAAATGAATAAAAAGAATATATATATATACATATACTTATATTTAAAATTGAATACAAAATGACACGCAAACATCCTAAATAATTATATAGACTAAATATCTAAAATAGTTTGAAAAACATATATTACATGATTATATCTATATATATAAAGGTTAAAAGCTTAAAAGTTAAGAAAAAGGGACTGAAATGACATTTTTTACGTTCTGGCAGATTTACCGACGGAAATCCGTCGGTAAACAGCAATTAGTGACAGAAATGGCAAATTACAACAGCACTCCAATTATTTTCAGATTTATTCAAAAGCTTTAAATTAAATCTAATTCAACCGCTTTGGATTTCCGAACTACCAAAAATGGATCATAGTCAATAACGGAAGTTCCTAAAACGATGTTTTTTTATTTTAAAACATTATTTGGAAATTTCTTTTAGATAAAAAAAACTTATAATCTCAACGTTTTTCGATACCCGAACTACCTTTTTATCGGATCATGGTTCGTATTGGGACATCAAAACGAGGTTTTTTATTTTAAAACAAAACCGAATTTTATTCAACACGAAACGAAAATTAAATAAATACGCTAATTAAATAAAACGTGACAAAATAAATGAATAACTAAATAAATAAAAACTATAGCATAAAAATAAATAGAAGGAGAAGATAAATAAAATAAAATAAAAGAGTCTAGTCCTCGGATAATACCTTAAATTCGGTATCTGATAGTCGAAGCCGATTGATTCCACGAGTTGCGATCTCCCGTTTTTTATATTTTTTAGTAAAAATTTAACTTTAGGAAAAAAAAAATATTTTTCTCAAAAAAATTTCACTTTCCTTCTCTAAAAATGTTTAGAGTGAGAAAGGCTCCAAGAAATCCCCCCTCCCTTTCATTGGGATCCGTGCCCCTTATATAGGGAAACGGGTCCCGAAAACTTTAGGCGACGCCCGAGCAAAATTGGGCGTCGCCCAAAGCCGTTGGGCGGCCGCCCAAGGCTTGTTGGGCGGCCGCCCAACATCACGTTGGGCTACCGCCCAACATTGTTGGGCGGCCGCCCAACGCGCGGTTGGGCGCGCGTGCCCAACTGACGTTGGGCGTCCGCCCGACGCGGTTGGGCGCTCGCGCCCCCCTACCTTTGGGCTTCCGCCCAACGCGATTGGGCACTCGCTCAACGGCCGCCGAGGCGCGCCTCGCGCCGTCGGGCGTGCACGCCCCGCGACCGTCGAACTCGCGTTCCGCGTCGTCGGGCGTTCACGCGTCGTGACCGCCGAACGCGTGTTCCGCGCTGCCGGTTGCACACGTCCCGTGGCCGACGAGCGCGCATCCCGTGCCGCCAAGCTCGTGCCTTGCTCGGACACCGAGCGCGTACTATTCATGGTTGGGTGCATGCGTCCAACAGACGTCGAGCGCGTGCTTCGTGTCGTCGAGCGTGCGTCCGACTGTCGTCGAATGCGCGCCGGCCGCCGCTAAGCACTTGCACCGTGCCGTTAAGCATTCGCGAGCTATCCGATCGACAACAGCGACCGACTGTAACTTATTTATTTTATTATTTTTGAAACTTTCGGAATCAATCGCTTCAACCGTCTTGTTTTCAGGTTTTCATCACAGGTCCTCCGACTCGGTGTCTACAGTTGCCCCTACTTTTCTATTTTGACAGTGATGTGTGTGTTTTGAAAACGTTTTTTGCTAACATAACACATGCAATGTAAAACATATAAAAGTAAAAGACACGTAAAGAGTAGGAGGGAGCATACCTGACCTTTGCGCTGCGCGCTCCGGTGTCGTTCTCTGATTCCTTCCATCATCACCTTTGGAGTGGCCGTCGATGAATGTTCTTTTCTCGGAATCTAGCGTACGTTGGTTATGGGTAAAAATGGCTCAAAAGCAATTTCGGTCTACGACCGTTAATGGGATGGCTCAAAAGCAACTCAGGTCTGTGACCGCGAGTAAGATGGCTCAAAAGCGACCCTGGTCCACGACCGCGGGTAAAATGGCTCAAAAGCAACTCCGGTCTGCGACCGTGAGTCAGATGGCTCAAAAGCAACTCTGGTCTGCGACCGTGAGTAAGATGGCTCAAAAGCAACTCTGGTCCACGACCACGGGTAATATGGCTCAAAAGCGACCCTGGTCCACGACCGCGGGTGATATGGCTCAAAAGCAACTCCGGTCTGCGACCGCGAGTCAGATGGCTCAAAAGCAACTCCGGTCTGCGACCGTGAGTCAGATGGCTCAAAAGCGACCCTGTTCCACGACCGCGGGTAATATGGCTCAAAAGCGACCCTGGTCCACGACCGTGGGTAATATGGCTCAAAAGGAACCCCGATCTC
This sequence comes from Euphorbia lathyris, assembly GCF_963576675.1. Taxonomy (NCBI): domain Eukaryota; kingdom Viridiplantae; phylum Streptophyta; class Magnoliopsida; order Malpighiales; family Euphorbiaceae; genus Euphorbia; species Euphorbia lathyris. The sequence goes on from NC_088915.1 coordinate 81,590,174, forward strand.
TAAATCGACCGCGGGTAAAAATGGCTCAAAAGCAACCCTGGTCCACGACCGCGGGTAAAATGGCTCAAAAGCAACCCTGGTCTCTAAATCGACCGCAGGCAAAATGGCTCAAAAGCAACCTTGGTCCACGACCGCGGGTAAAATGGCTCAAAAGCAACCCTGGTCCACGACCGCGGGTAAAATGGCTCAAAAGCAACCCTGGTCTCTAAATCGACCGCAGGCAAAATGGCTCAAAAGCAACCCTGGTCCACGACCGCGGGTAAAATGGCTCAAAAGCAACCCTAGTCTCTAAATCGACCGCAGGCAAAATGGCTCAATAGCAACCCTGTTCTCTAAATCGACCGCAGGTAAACTGGCTCTTTCTAGCGACCGTAGTCTCTAAATCGACCGCAGGCGTGTAGTGATGCATATAGATGGGTGAATGTAGCCTAGTCTATGGATGCATGTAAACACCTATGTGTGTGTGTGCAGGTGACCGTGCGTGTGTTTGAATGTGCATAAGTGTGGCTTATGTGCTTTGCTTTATATGGATGTATGGACATGTGGGAATGCAAACTATGTACATGTGGATGAGATGCTCGGATGGATTCCCTTTTCATAGGCTTGGAGGATTTTCGTAGCTTCAGATCGAGAAATGATGTTTCGGGCCGTCCCCGAGGAGTGCGAGGATAAGGGCGAGGTTATGTTTGAAACCAAGGGTTGTAAGGATGAGGATTTGGTCTTGATGAGCTCGTGTCAAAGGGGCTCTCGCTTTTAACCAGAGTTTGACGTATTCATTTTCTCCCTAATTTTTGCCTGAGCTGCCCTTTTCGGGTTTTCAACTCAACGGGATCTCTCCGATATTCTCTATCTCTCCTTTTGCATGAACTGCCCCTAGGGGTTTTCAATTCATCTTTTCTATATCTCACTGATTTTCTCTATCTTTCCTTTTGCTTGGATCGCCTCTTTTGAGGTTTTCAATCCAACCTTTTTGTTCAATCTTTCTTCTCCTTTTCTTTCTTTCTTGATTGTGAATGATACCGGATAGCACAGGGGGTTTATATTCACGGGCCATTTCTATGCTAATCATTTGACGATGAGTTCATACCCGATGCCTTCGCTAATGGAGAAGCTTCCGGAGTGAGATGGACGTTGATCTGATTGTAGGGTCGTGCCCCCCGATTAAAGTTACCGTCTTGGTGTAGGTTAGAAGTTGATGCGGGCGTATGCCCCTGCCAACTCGAGGTGAGATTTCATGTGCGCCAAACTAGGGATACTGCCATTGGGAGTAGCTATGGAGGAGAGACGCTTTGGTCAAAATTTGACCCTTGAGAGGACCACATAGGAGCAGAGGAACCAGACTTCATGGAGCATGAGAGAGAGGAATAGTCTTTTTTTTTTAGTTTTTCTTTTTTATAGATTTTGGATCGGTTTATGGGTGTTGGGGTGATTTCAGTTGAGATGGGGTGTCTATTGATGCGGGTGTTGTCATTAGAAATACAACCGTCTAGCTTAAATAAAGCACCTGGCAAAGATACATTGAATTGTTTACTGCTCAGTTTTTTAACCACTGTCACCAAAGCATGCCCTTTCGGGTTTTCACACTTCAGTTATTTTAACTCTCTCCTTTTACCCCGGAATTTTCAAACAAGCGCCCCATGGGGTTTTCACTTATTGGGGTGTCCCTTATTGTTGCATAGGCCGCCCTTTGCGGATTTTCAACCTATCGGGATTTTCTTTCTTTTTTTTTTTTTTTTAATTTTCATGAGAAGGATCCTTCGGTTCCCTCGAGATTGATTAAAGTTCTGAACTTTGTCGCCGCCTTCGGCTTCACTTGACTACGCATTTGATCTTTCTTCGTTACAGTGAACTTCTCTCGTACATTTGATTACACATTTGTTCGACAATGTCAACCGCTCTTGCCACCTTGATGCCTCTTGGCTAATCACGTCAGCTTTTGATTTATTTTCTTTTACTTCCGATTGACTTGACTTTGCCCCTGGGCCTTTTTAGCATCATTTTTCCTTTTTTCTTCTTTCTTTGTTTAACTTTGAGTCATCACAGGTCTAAACCCTTTCGTTGATCCTGGAACAAAATACTTTATCGCTGATAGGTTAGTTGCCCCCGCCTCGTTCTGAATGGCGCACTCCTGTACTTGCGTCCCCCTTTGGGGGGAGAAATCTTTGTCGGTGCCTCAGTGCAAGTATGGCTCTGAGGGCTTGTTGCTTGCTCCATATTTTCTTTTCTTTTTCTCTCTTTTGGACTTTGTTGATTGTCGCTCAATCTTCTTTCTGGCAAAAGCCGGTGAGAACCCTTCGTTTGATGGGTCTATGCCCGACTTATCATCGTAGAGTCAGGGAATCGTTTCTCATGATTTATTTTGCTTTTTTTTTACTCTCTTAATTTTCTCTCTTCAGTGGTTAAGTACTGAGCAATAAGTATATTCTAGAGCTTACGTCCGTGCCATGATAGAAGCGGGAATATCTCAATTGAGTAGATATCAAATGTAAGTACGTATATTTAGGATAAATTTGCGGAAACGAAATTTCATTGAATTGAAAAGGAGGTTAATAACATCTTGTGGAATAGAAGATAAAATAAAAGACAAAGATAAAGACTACAAGTGCACTCCTCTCTCTCATGCTACTTCAAGAAGCTTCAGATTCTCCTACTTCATAAGTGTCCTCAATCTCAGGAACTTCTTCTTTAGATTATCCTGATCCGTTGTAGACTTCGCCATTCAAGGAACAAGTCGAAGGCTTCATCTGTTGAGAAGGATCTGGATCACTTATCTTCCCAGCTTCGATGAGATCTTGGATTTCATGCTTCAACCTCATGCAAGTGCTTGTTTCGTGACCATATTTCTGGTGGAAGTGGCAGTAGCCCCTGCGTTTGACTAATTCAGTGGGTTGACCTCCTGTGGCTGGTAGAGGGTGAAGTATGTCATGCATTCGTAGACCCTCCAACACTTCAAACAAGGGTTGAGTGAAAGTGGAGAATTCCCTTCCCTCCCTTCTATACTGAGTGGGCGACGGAGGGCGAACAACCCTGGTAATCTCATGTCCCCGATGGTGTGGATCTTGTTGTGTTCGTGAAATATGGTGTGAGACTACCCTTAGTGGAGTGAATGTTTGTGGATTAACTTGTGACGCGAGCTGGAACATAGGTTTCTCCACAGCAGCTTTCAGGATTTCCGCAACCAGTGACTCGCTCAGGACCTCCCTGACCAACCTTTTCAGCTCTATCTTGAATTCATCTGAAGCAAGGATATCAGGAAGAACTCGCTCGATTTCTGCTTTGAGATTGAAATCTCCTATCATCTCTTGGGAATTTTCAACCCCCTCATGCTTAGTATTCTCCGGATCATTAAGAGCACGTTTGAACTCATCAGAAAAGATGTATTTGGCTAAAGCCCTTTGCACACGGCTCTCAAGATTGTGGTTTGAATTGCTGGACTGGGCCATGAGTTGGGTTTCTAACAAGGAAAGGGAATGGATCGGTGAGTGGAGCTTTTTAGGCATTATGAATTTTGATGATGCAATGCACGTGCGATGCGAATGCTAAAGCTATCTACTTGTGCCTCCTATAGATGGATGTATGATTTATGCATGATTCGTGGTCTGCGCTTTATTTCTTACAACATAAACACGATTTGACTGGAGCTAAACCCCTTCTTTTTTCTTTTTCTTTTTTTACCAGAGTCGTCAGTAGCACTTCGGTCGTCTGTGCTAACTTACCTGTTTGGAAGTGCGAATGCCTGAAACCATTTCAACTGTTATGCACACATTAGTATGAACCCTACGAGTTTACCTCGTAATGTTTCGCAAGCTGTATAATGTTTAAATGACGCTCGACACGACTGAGACTTGTGAGATTAAGACGACCCTCCTGATGAGTAAAATTCCTTAGGACGCTAGGTAGATGAGAGTGTACCCCGATGATATCCGTGACGTGTAGATACATTCGAGGGGTAGCGACATGAGTGGGGGGAATGACATACTTGGTACATCGACATGACTCACGATCCAAAATCAACAACATAAGTGACTATGCATGAGGTGTATGTGAGGGATTGCCATCCTTGGTAGTAATGATGTACTTCGAAGATACGCGGTGTTACATGGACTGATGTGACGCTCATGGTACGTCCGAGACTCAAACAGACCGTGACGGAGACATGCGGGGTACTTGCCCATAGTTTACTTGGTATCGATACTGATAGCAGGGAACCGTCTTTCTGGGAAACACAAGTTTCCTGAAACAGGCCGACATAGAGGGTGTGTCCTAAACTAGAAGCAAGCGGGACGAGACCACCACATATGGGGTGTGGGTCAATGGTTAGTTTAAACCCAAGACACGAATACGTAGACGTACCAATGGAACCTTGGCGTGTTATGCAGAAAGTGGTGACGCACGGGACGTGCCCTAAACAGGTTAAGGCATAGGGGAGGCTCGAGTGACATACGTGATGTGCGCCAATTGTCAGCTTCTCCTGGAAAGCAACTATTACGATGATGGGTATTATTTGACGGGATAATGCACACGGAATACCTGATACTCGAGGTTCGAATAGGATGCATATGTCAACATACGAGGTATGTGCCAATTATTAACTCCTACTTGGCTCACTAGTGCCTGGGCAGAGTGGTTTGAAACATGGTGCATTTAGGAAATACGGTGACGTACGTGGTATGCCTTAGAGGTAGCCAAATGATAGGATGGGAGTCCCACTTGATGTGCCCCCACGATTGACTTATACGCAACTCACGAACGATGTGATGGCTTGATTTTAGGATTTCGACCATCGTGGGGGAAATCCAACATGCTAGGTACAAGACACGAATAGGGTACGCATACGACACACGTATTATCTGACCAACTTTGGGTATAGATGAAGCACAGAGATGACTCAAGAGGTACCTTCTAACAACATTAGAAGTGTCAGCTAGACACGATACCGACACGCAGGGTGCGGTTCAAGGATTAACTTAAGCTAGAGACCCCAAATACCTCGATGAATTTGCGGACATCAGTGCGTTTGGTAGAATGAGAGGTGTCCTAATCCGATCGAGGTATCAACGAGACGGAAACGATGACTTACCTGGTACGTGTCGAAGGTCAATTTGTTTCATAGCGCAAACCTGATGATGATATGTTTTATGAGAATCCCTAAAGATCTTATGTGGATATTTATGACGTATTTGGTCCATCACCGATATTTGAGATACCAACAAAGACACACAGGGTAGACGTCGATAGTTCGACTGGAACCTATCACTATGAACAATTTGAGGAGCAACGAAGGTGCAAACCAAGACCTTAGAGGTAAGTGCCAAACGTTGGACTTAGACGCGATACGAACAACTCGATACTACTGATACGAGCGAGACCCAAATAGCGACACATAGGGCATATGTCTCAGACTCGTGAATAAGGCTATTCGGAGTTTGGGGGCGCATGGACCACGGTACCCATGATGTAGGGGGAGCGTGTCGAGGATTTGACGATATAAACAAACCGCCGTTTGAGGCGTACTCAAGACATGAGTGACGACTTACGGGGCATACGTCGAAAGTTTGACAGGAGCCTCATGACATGAACGACTCAGTGTGTCAAGGTGTAAGTGGAATGCTCGAGACGGGCCATAGGGGGCGTGCCTAATGGTGTGACTTGGACTCGATGACCTGAATCACCCTATACAACAAGTATGTGTCAAAAGTTTGACTCGAACTTGACGATACAAATGACTCGATATTGGAGATGTAAGCGAGATGCACGTGATGACATATATGAACTTGCCCCAGATTCAACTTGAACTCAATGACATGAATGACTCGACATTTGACCTGCGAACATGACGTACCAAACCGCGTATGGGGGTGTGTGCCACAAGCTTAACCCTGACTGGATGGTATAAACGACTCAGTCTTTGACATGTGAGTAAGGTGCGAGGGATGACATACGGAACGCGCGTCAAAGATCGGTCCAGAATTGGATAGCCTAATGACATATTCGTGGACTGCAAATATTGTCGATGACAAGGCGATATGTGGGGCACATTTTGACAAGGCCCAACGTATGACTAAAGCGCAAGCGGTGACATACGGGATATGCACCGAAAGCTGATACGTGTTCGAAGCACTAGTGTCACATGTTTTGGAATACTGACGTGTTATAATATACGGTGACACACCTGGTACACCTCCTATAGATTTGGCTGTTTTGAAGATGCGACGGGGTGTCTCAAGAAGATCAAGGATGCGCGGGTTACCCTAGTACACTGACATGTCGACATACAAGGTACGACCGCGGGTACCAATGGGGTGTGACAATGACCTACTAGCCAAGAGGTTAGTACAATGGTGCATAGATTCATTAGATGTGACGAGGGGACCTATAAGGCGTCAGTTAAAGAGCGGATGTGACGCCATGACTTCGTGTGAAGCGTGCATCAGAGGGTCAATGTGAACCTGGGGTCCGGACAGTGGAATGATGTAAATACGAAGGGTCGCTATGACGACCCACATGGCGCACCTAAAGGTATAAATGGGAAGCGTGGACAACACACCAGTCAAGGGTTTGTTTCGAAGTTCAGGGTATTGCCCATAATTCTGAAATATGGAGGTGCTACGTATGGACTACCTCCCCCGATGCGAATGACGACAGGTAAACGAGATTCGTGTGAAACAGTTCACTCGACCCTAAGGTTTCGATCTTACAATCACATAACTTTGGAGTATAGGTGCACGGCGCGCCGACACACGTGGCATGTCTTAGCGTACGAAGGTCATGATGGCAACCTATGAGGTGAGGGGCATGGATAATACAACAACGTAATTTGGAATCACCTGGGCAATTGTGTATAGCGTGGCGACATCCGTGGGTATGTCTTGAGATACGAAAGGGAGGTGACGACGACTCGTGAGATTATGGTTCTATTTGAGATCAAGGTGCCAGTCATAATCTTGAGATGTGTTGGTTAAGGCGTAGCGACATACATGGTATGTCTTGAGGCATAAGTAGGACGTGTATGATGGATGTGATGAATGGTTAATTCGAGTCTCGAGGGAACCGACGTCGTGATATTTTTTTTTTTTTTGGAACAACCGACATACATGGCGACACACCTAGTATGTCTTGAGTTGACCGTGCGGACAGTATACGGGACCTGCCCCATGATGCGAATGTCAGGATAAGCAGGGTATGACCACCAAACAAGTCCTAACCATGATAGAGGGATACGGGATACATTACGACATATGGGATATGTCTCCGGATGACGTAAACACTACGGTGAAGGCGCATGTGACATGTCACGATGTACTAGGTACACTCTCTAATGGTATAGACAAGACGATAAAGATGTGCACGACGTATCCCACACAAAGTATAACACAATGAAGACGTAGGGAATACCTCAAGGTCTAAAGGTGCTCCACTTGACGGGTATGTGAGGCATGGTAAAGATGCGCGAGATTCATCACAACATACGGGGTATGTCTTCTGTTACACGGGATATGGCTCTGGACTAGTGTATCTGATATGGAAGATGCATATGCGACCTATCGCGATGTACAACCTTGACAATACCCGAACGTACGTGATGCATGGTGGTGCATCGAGTACACGTCTTGACTGGTCTATAGCTGACGTGATGGAGACGCATGGGACACTTCACGATATGGAAGATGGGACGAGGTAAGGACGTATGGGATACATCACGGCCCCAAATGGTATGCCTTTCGTCTAACCTATATAACATGGTGAACAAGCACCTGATATGCCCTGACATATGGGGCATGCAACTTATGCCCCTTGGTTGGCGTAAGGAATGAGGCTAAGATGTACATGATGCGTTATGACATACATGGTACCCCTTCTGACCGATGTGTAATGACGTGGTAGAGGCACAAGGAATGGATCATAATATACGAGGCACAACAGGGAAAATACATGTGGTATACGTCATAGCATAACAGGTACGCCCCTTGATCGGTGTCTGAATGATTAATGGAAAATGCATGGGGGTGCGTTACGTCCTTAGGGGTACGACAAAGTAAAGATGTAAGGAATACGTCACCACATGACAAGTGGGACTTCTAACGGGTGGACGCGTGATGACACGACACTGCAAGGACATAGGGGATACGTGATGCGGCCTCTTGCGAAACCTCACTAAGGGATAAGTGTACCCCATCGTTATCAAGTAATAAATTTCCGGTTTAAGTCCAGGTTATCGTCCATAGGATTTATTTCTGCAAGTACCAAGCTACTCGATCTCGAATGTTATCTAGGCTTAAGGGGTTTGAGTTGGTTTTGTTTAATTAATCTACTCCTAGGTTGGTTTGCACTAATTCTAATTAAGTTATCTAATTCTAGCTAAGTTATTCTAAGCCTAACTAAATTACTCTACCCCTAATTGATCTTTTACCAAAGCAATTAACTGAATGAACATGAAGGAATACGATGATAACAATGATAGAGTGTTTAAGCAATTGAATTGAAACTAAGTCGCTTATGTCCAAGGCGATTAACCCGACCTATCCTCCTAAAGTCCCTAGTTCGTGATTCCCTTGTAAGGCCGAAACTAGCTCTAAGGCTCAGTAATTTGGGCTTAATCTTCTATAGGGTCGTCAATCCTATAGGCACTGACTAGGTCAGATTCAGCTCGCAATATGTGCCAACCTAATTTTGGGATTATCGAATGAGTTAAACCAATCAGACAAAGCGTAAGACAAAGATTAAAACATCAAAACAGTTGAATAAACAAAATCTATATTATATATCAAAGATGAAGGAATTGTCACGAAGTTACAATAAACCTAGAATTCATAGCATGTATCAGAGGCTAGACAGAATATAAAAGAAGAAAAATCCCTTTCAGGGAACCTGTCTACCAATGCAGGCGTCTTTCTAGGATTTAAGGATGGAGCTTGAGTAATCCTCGGTGAACGGAGCTTCGGAGGTGTCTTCAATGGAGGTTTGAAGGTTATGGAGGAGGTGGAGAGGATTTCTCAAGGTGGAAGCTAAGCTAATTACAAAAGTAAAAGATATCTAATTTACAATTGGAAATTCCTATTTATAGCCGCGTCTCGGGTCTCGTTTTGACCTAATTTCGTGTCCTTGTTGTTGTAGGAAGATGTGGGGCCGAACGTGGCTTCGTGGGGGCGGAATTGGTCTTTTTGACCAATTCCCGCAGGTCTGCTCGCCGAGCAGAATTGCGACGAGCAGCCCCTGCTCGCCGAGCAGGCGCCTGGTGGCCTGCTCGACGAGCAGGCCTCCAGAGGCCTGCTCGGTGAGCAGAAATGGCCCGGGGGGCCCTGCTCGCCGAGCGTTTTCGCCCGAAGCGCGCTCGATCCGTGCCGGATGACTTCTAAACCCTTTTTCGTCCGAACTTACACCTGCACACGCATAAAAACTCCAGAAAACATTAGTCCTAAAGCCAAATTGATCCGTCAATCGCGTATTTTGAGCAAACGTTTCGTTTGGTGCGACTTTTGACGGATCAATTAGCTTCAAAAGATAACGGAATTCTAATATGCGTGTTATTTCGGCCGTATTTGCCTAAATTGATCACAAAACGAGCCTAAACGACGAAAAGTAAACATGATGCTTCCAATTTCTAACTAACTCACACAAAAGCATTTAAATGCGAGAATTGCTCGCTTATTAGTCAAATAAACCCAAAAACCGTCCTAAAACCGTACCCAAAGATAGGGGTTTTTGACCCCTATCAAACCTCCTCGCACTTAAAACTTTACTTGTCCCCAAGTAAACTAAAAAAACTAAACCCGCCATCTCAAGCAAGCTAGAAAACTTTCCAGTTTGACTAGGTGCTTGACACAGTTTCGAGCATCTGTAATTACATGCATTCGGAAATACAAAGTAGAGACACGATATCCAAAAGCCGCATTTCAATTATCATGGATCATAGTTTTAAGCAAATGGACACATGTTCAATTAAACGAGTTTAAGGGGATTGCTAAGTAAAACACCTCACCATAGGTAGTTCACTCATTCACACAATTTTTGGTGGCTAAGGTGTTTACTCTCGGCTTATGTTCTTGCTTAGGATTACGTTGATTTTGCACGTTCATCCGAGTTCCTCTACTATACTACATGACTCCGATGATATCAAAAACAACCTCTAATTGGGGTTGTAATGTGGTTAGAGGGTTAAAGGTACAACAAAGGTTAAAAGCTCTAGCGCTACAAAAACAAGGTTAAAATGGCTTTAGCAAATACGAAGTGACTGAGCTTTTTATTCATCCCTTATTTTGGATTTCTTTTTGAGACGTTTTTATTTTTAGGAACTGGGGAATGAAGTTCTTCCCTTTTGTTCGCCAAAAACTTGATGATTGGCGGTTGTCGGGATTTATAGAATTAATCTACTCTCCCCGGCAACGGCGCCAAAAACTTGATGATTGGCGGTTGTCGGGATTTATAGAATTAATCTACTCTCCCCGGCAACGGCGCCAAAAACTTGATTATTGGCGGTTGTCGGGATTTATAGAATTAATCTACTCTTTTTAGGAACTGGGGAATGAAGTTCTTCCCTTTTGTTCGTCTCTTTTCTTTTCTTTTCTCTCTTTTTCTTTTTTTTTCTTTCATTTTCCTTTCTTTCATTTTCTGTTTTTTTTTTCTTTCTCTTTTCTTTTTTTTTCTTTTGGGATAGTGATGCTCATTCACTTCTTAGTCTTTTGGCTTGCTACTATAATGCCATAAACAACGATAAAGCGCTAGAGAAAAACAAAGGCTCAATTCGAGCTTTGCAAAAACAAAGGTTAAGAAGCGAACCGAATTGTGGTTCGCAAAAACGGGTTAGAACGAAAGAAAAATCTACAGACTACAAAAATGTTGGCTCAAAGGGGCTTCCTAGAGTGGATGAAAAAGAAAAACAAGGTAAAAAAAAGGGTTAATTCTAATGAGGCTGATTCATCGTTTATCATCTCAAATCATTGCATGTAGGTTCAACACAGCATTAGGTGAAAAATCTGTAATCTTCCACAAGTCAAAGAATTCACACAAAAATGTCAAGAAAAAGAGCTTTTTTGATGTTCGCTCTTAGGCTCAAATTCAGCTCACAATTCTTTGGGTTTCAATTTTGTGTTTACTAGTTTTCCCCAAACTCAAGTTTAACATCACATGCCTTCAATTCTTAAATTATCTACCTAAGTAATGATTTTAGCATTTCTTCAAAAGTAGGGTCTAAATGCAAACCTTAGCTCATGCTTTTACAGATACAAGAGTTGTGTCCTACACCTAAACTAGTTGTCATGCAATTTTAGATTCGATACTCAGCCCTTAAAGACAAATAACGAAGTTTAGATTCGAAGGAGGTTCACGGTTTTAGGTCCTAAACATGCAAAACCTAAATAAAACTCGGAAAACGCAAAACTAAACTAGACACGACGCAACAAAAATTTAAAAATTATACAATTTTTGTAAGTTTGTCTACCCCTCCTCCTCACACTAAAAATATGCAATAAGTTCCAACATTGCATCTAAAACCATCAAGCGCATATGCAAAAAGTTAGGGTGGAGAAGACAACTTACTAACCAAAGTTAAAACAGAAATCTATAATTGAATTAAAAAAGAAAAACAAACCTAGAAAAAGTTTAATCCAAACTTGGGTTGCCTCCCAAGAAGCGCTACTTTATAGTCGGTTAGCTCGACATGGAGTTCCTTCCTAGGTGTAAGCTTCTACTCGCGTTAGGAACTCGAATTCCTTAACAAACAATCCGTACCTACAAAACGGATTAGGGGCCTCAAATAAGTTTAATGAAAATAAGCGGCCAAATTTAAACATGTTATGGAAAAGTTTGATTTGCTCCCTTTTGGATTCTCTTGGTAGGTCGAAGAGAATGAAAACTTCTGAACAAGGAGTAAATCCAAACTTTTCGAACTTTTGTGGAAAAGGTAGTTGATATACACAAGCTTCGATTTGATCGTTTATTTCTATCACATGATTTAGAATTTCAGATTTTGAACCGGGGTTGCTTACCGCTTCCGGTTCTTCACTTACCTCGAGTGATGCATGTGATAGTGGACTTGGTTCTACCTTTTTGTCATTCCTCAAAGAGATGGCTTGAGCTGATTCCCTTTGTGGGATTTCTATGTTTTCCTTTATGCTTGGGAGAGCATCTCGGGATTGCTTTTGCATCTCTTGGTTTATTTGAGCCAGTTGGTTGCTCAAGTCCTTGCAAACCTCCTCGTTGATTGTAAGTCGGGCTGATATTCCTTTCAAAAGGGACAGCACCTCATCTCGTGAGCTAGAGGGTTGTGGAGGAACTTGGCTTGCTTGTTCGTAAGGGAACATTCCCAATTCGTTTTCCCTGTGCTCATTAACAAACCTATTTGGAGGCCTCAACATGTCAGGGTTCCCGTAGGACAGATTTGAGTGTTGAGGTCTCCTCCAATCACTACCATAAAAGCTATAAGAATTGGGGTTAGATTTATACCTTTGGTGATTACCCATAAAACTTACGCTTTCATTGGTGTTGAGGCTCAGATTTGCCATCAAGATATCCATTTTCTCATTTAAGTCGGCCATAGAGGGATTGGGAGCCTCATTCTCCAGGGTATGAATGTATTGTCTTGATGGGATAGTAAACTTTTGAGCTTGCCACTCGACTTTTTCTTGCCAATTCATTGATCAGAGAAAGCTGAGAAAAAGTGAAGTTCTAGCACAAAAGTTGATAAGTAACAGTATACAGATATGAACAAGTATAGAAACGTATAAAGAAATCATATATCAACAAGCATAAACGATATAAACAAAGATATTTACAATGAATGCCTAAACTAACAAATCAACCTTTGGTTCGATATTGCAGAAGAAATAAATCCCCGGCAACGGCGCCAAAAACTTGATTATTGGCGGTTGTCGGGTATTTATAGAATTAATCTACTATTCCCCGGCAACGGCGCCAAAAACTTGATTATTGGCGGTTGTCGGGTATTTATAGAATTAATCTACTATTCCCCGGCAACGGTGCCAAAAACTTGATGCGGCCTCTTGCGAAACCTCACTAAGGGATAAGTGTACCCCGTCGTTATCAAGTAATAAATTTCCGGTTTAAGTCCAGGTTATCGTCCACAGGATTTATTTCTGCAAGTACCAAGCTACTCGATCTCGAATGTTATCTAGGCTTAAGGGGTTTGAGTTGGTTTTGTTTAATTAATCTACTCCTAGGTTGGTTTGCACTAATTCTAATTAAGTTATCTAATTCTAGCTAAGTTATTCTAAGCCTAACTAAATTACTCTACCCCTAATTAATCTTTTACCAAAGCAATTAACTGAATGAACATGAAGGAATACGATGATAACAATGATAGAGTGTTTAAGCAATTGAATTGAAACTAAGTCGCTTATGTCCAAGGCGATTAACCCGACCTATCCTCCTAAAGTCCCTAGTTCGTGATTCCCTTGTAAGGCCGAAACTAGCTCTAAGGCTCAGTAATTTGGGCTTAATCTTCTATAGGGTCGTCAATCCTATAGGCACTGACTAGGTCAGATTCAGCTCGCAATATGTGCCAACCTAATTTTGGGATTATCGAATGAGTTAAACCAATCAGACAAAGCGTAAGACAAAGATTAAAACATCAAAACAGTTGAATAAACAAAATCTATATTATATATCAAAGATGAAGGAATTGTCACGAAGTTACAATAAACCTAGAATTCATAGCATGTATCAGAGGCTAGACAGAATATAAAAGAAGAAAAATCCCTTTCAGGGAACCTGTCTACCAATGCAGGCGTCTTTCTAGGATTTAAGGATGGAGCTTGAGTAATCCTCGGTGAACGGAGCTTCGGAGGTGTCTTCAATGGAGGTTTGAAGGTTATGGAGGAGGTGGAGAGGATTTCTCAAGGTGGAAGCTAAGCTAATTACAAAAGTAAAAGATATCTAATTTACAATTGGAAATTCCTATTTATAGCCGCGTCTCGGGTCTCGTTTTGACCTAATTTCGTGTCCTTGTTGGTGTAGGAAGATGTGGGGCCGAACGTGGCTTCGTGGGGGCGGAATTGGTCTTTTTGACCAATTCCCGCAGGTCTGCTCGCCGAGCAGAATTGCGACAAGCAGCCCCTGCTCGCCGAGCAGGCATAGTCTGCTCGGCGAGCAGGCCTCCAGAGGCCTGCTCGGTGAGCAGAAATGGCCCGGGGGGCCCTGCTCGGTGAGCAGAAATGGCCCGGGGGGCCCTGCTCGCCGAGCGTTTTCGCCCGAAGCGCGCTCGATCCGTGCCGGATGACTTCTAAACCCTTTTTCGTCCGAACTTACACCTGCACACGCATAAAAACTCCAGAAAACATTAGTCCTAAAGCCAAATTGATCCGTCAATCGCGTATTTTGAGCAAACGTTTCGTTTGGTGCGACTTTTGACGGACCAATTAGCTTCAAAAGATAACGGAATTCTAATATGCGTGTTATTTCGGCCGTATTTGCCTAAATTGATCACAAAACGAGCCTAAACGACGAAAAGTAAACATGATGCTTCCAATTTCTAACTAACTCACACAAAAGCATTTAAATGCGAGAATTGCTCGCTTATTAGTCAAATAAACCCAAAAACCGTCCTAAAACCGTACCCAAAGATAGGGGTTTTTGACCCCTATCAATACGTCACGAGAGAACAGTACGCCTCTTAACAGTACGCGTATGGGACATGCTTTGGCATAAGGGTTGTACCTTCCGACTAGTGCCTACGACACTGAAGAAACATACGAGGTACACTACCATGCATAAGGTATGCTAAGGCAAAGACGCATAGGATACGTCACGACATAATGGACATGCCTCCTAGCTAGCATACAAACGACACGGTGAAGACGCGCGAGATGTGCCAAGGACGCATAGGATGCGTCCCAACACATAGGTACGACAAGGCAAAGACGTATGGGATATGTCACGACATAACTAGTATGCCTCCTGAATGACACGCGACACTGGGGTCGACTCTTTCTCACTTTCCTAATAAACACGTCCTAAATCTACGAAACCTAGAATGGCTGCACGCAATGCGATTAGCATGCAACGCTCTATATGGTATGATTGCAATGATTCGTTAAGCATAGAACGCATTATAACTTAAATCTGACTCGACTGATGTACAACAAGATATAAATCTATACAAACAAACTAGTTAGCGAAAATCGAACATAATGCGTAAGTAGATTGCAATAAGAGAAAGAAAACGTTAGATAACAATCACAATCATCACATCATCTCTCTTCCATCCTTATTTCTCCACACACTCGTTGGTCCAAGTCTCTTTCCTAGGATTTTGGTATGGGCTCACATCGTGGTCCAGAGGATGCGTGATGCCGTCGATTATTGCGGAAAAATAAATCATTCACCAAACAACACAATTCGTTTTAACGCATCAGCATTCAGTGACTAAGATATCGACCAAATCGGATTGTCCTTTCGAATAACTCGTCTTCTGTTATTTCGTGAGACGCATTAGTTCGGGTTTTGATTCCCTTTTGAGCATATTTCGGATTTAGACGCGGTACGAGTTATTCTTCTGGTTCAATCGTTCGTTATTGATAATGACCCGTTCTTTTTTATTCGTGTGGGTTCGTGTCTCGATTTTTGGATTACAATGGGATTTTTTTGGATCTATCGAGAGACGTAACCACGTGTTTGTTTAGTGATGAAATCACTTTTTATTTTAAGGAACAGACTCATCGCGTAACGTGTTTGTTTTTAGCGTTAAGAATTCGTTTGCTCGTTTCAGCTACGTGAAAAGACGGCGAGTCTTATTTGAGCGCACGATAATCTTTCGGCTAGCAACAGTTCGTTGTTCTTCCCAATCCACGGGATATATCATCTTAGTGTTGTTATAGAAAATCAACGTTTCGTTGAATCGCATGCTTATTCAAAGCGAGGATATCACCGTTCTCTTTCCTTAAGCACGACTTAAGCAAACACGTACATCGGGCCATATTTCTTGCAGTTTTGGTAACGGTCGAAATGATCGAGTCGTTAGTCAAAACCCGCAGTCTCGTCCATATGGCGCAATTATATGGTTTGGCTTAATTCGGCTTCGAGATTTTAAACGGGGTATACACTCGTTCGAGGCACGCATTCAACGACATTGGTTTATTTTCTTTAACTACTCTCGGGATTGAAATATATCGTAGACTCGGAATGATTTTGGTCGTTTAGTTTTTTCTTTTCTTTTATTTTCTTAATCACCTTTGCGGACACATCCATTTCTCTTAAGAACGACACGAGGCATAACGTAAAAAAGCTCGTCTTTTATTCGGAAGGGACGGGCTACTTGTGCGAAACTTTTCACGTTATGATAGGGTCATTCAAGACAGAAATGTTCTGCATTTTCGTTTCGTCATGATCTCGTTTTATCCCAACTTATTTAAAGAAAGTGAATAACGGCTACTGTTAATATAGTCTTTTGTATCGAGATGTAACTATCCTTAACACCGAACTGATTCATACTAATACGTGCTTACGTCATAACACATTTCCTGAACATGTGCCTTCGTCGGGACACCGAAAGGGACAAGGTGGGTCGCACATGTTCATTCATGTGAGATGACTAAGTCGTCTTTAGTTCAAATTGTTTCGATGTTTTAGGATAATTAGTATGTCGATTCACCAGTATATATTAACACATCGTCTCATTTTCTTTACCTACTTTAGGATTAGACACGTATCGTGGCGGTTTGAAAACACGAATTGATTCATTTATCACATCAAAAATAGTAACGGGTAATATGGAAACTTCTAAGGCTACTATATGCTGACACGGCTGACCGCGGGACCTCACAGGACCGCACAAATTCGCCCCTAACGAATGGATGGGGACCCTTTGGCGCCTTACTGTAAGGGGGAACTTACACTAGCCTCTTTCGAGCGACGAATGGACTCTCGCTAGAGGTTTCGCGGAAATTACCCAAAGGGTTTGCAATAATGCACATGAATGCATACGAAAAGAAGTAAAACGATCCGTCCCCGTTAAGGGCTTAATACACGCCTTCCGGAATCAAATTTCTCGCTTCCCCAGCAGAGTCGCCACTTGTTAGACGAGGTGCCGCGGCCTAATCTCCCGGGCGGACCGGGGGGTGGACAACCTCATGGCGACGTAAGCGGTGATTGGCGCCGAAAGCAAGCAATCGTGGAATCAAGCTGCTCGGCAGGACCGGAGCTCGGAGATATGGAAGAGTCGCCACCCACGAATGGGAAAATGAACACCGATCCCTTGCGGGAGACCGGTGTGGGTTCGGGAAACTTAGGTACGAGCCGAGAAGGCTAGCTCCTTTCCGGAGAAAGGCTACTAGGCACCCCGACATCGCCCGGTTATGAACCACCGGCCTCCTACTCAGCATGTTAGGCGATAACGGACCAATCGTATACTTCTTTAAGTTTAAAATTTATTTGAAACCTTTTCTTTCTCTTTTTAGAAACCGTTTTGAGCATATATTATTGAAAAGCCACATTAGTAAAGAATCACCCATTTATATTATACATACACAGAGAAGGGGGAAGAAAGAAGTGGTTTACGACTTTATTTAAATGTCATGTTGTGTGTTTACTCTATACCAACTTATTTCCCCAAAACGAGTTTATTTACATAGTTCGCACCTTAATCGTCGTTGGAACGATTTAGGTGTGTTTTAAAACCCCGTTTGATGAAGTTCACCCGAATCGCCGTTGGAACGACTCGAGTGTTTGAAAACGTTAGGATAAAAACCTTTTAATAGGAAAACATGATTAAACATACAAGTCAATTTTATTTTGTACAAACCCTTTAAGAAAATGATTCAAAAACTCTATTATTCACAAAGAAAACGATTTTAATTACAATGTTCGCTTAATCCGCCTTTGGAACGGATTAAGGTTTTAAAACGTGATGTTTTGGAACCAATTTTGAAATATTAACTAAAATAACTCCATTTATTTACATTAGGAACCTCTAAAAATTCATTAGTTTAAATGATTAAGTTGAAAAACTCTCTTTTTGTGATTTATTTTTCCCTTTTATTTAATGGACTTTTCACCTATTATAATTACAATAATAAACCCACTTAAACCAAGATTCATACTCAAATAAAGCCCATTTGAAACATGGACCCCTAAATGGTCCAAAAGAATAAAGAAAGTATTTTAAGCATATATATATACATCCAAATCAAAAGAGAATATGAAAATAAGAGTTAATAAAAAAGAAACTATACATATATGAAAATACTAGGTACAATATATCTATACTTTAAAAGAGGTGAAAATAGTAAACAAACTTCATAAATAAGAAAATAACATTTATCCAAAATAATTTCATTTAATAAAATAACCCAAATGTCCCAAAACTACATATATACATAACTATTATAGTTTTAAATATCAAAAATAACATATACTAATATCTATTAATTCTCCCAAAATACCCAAGTAAATAACCTTCGAAATAAAATCTAATATAACTCAAATGAATAAAAAGAATATATATATATACATATACTTATATTTAAAATTGAATACAAAATGACACGCAAACATCCTAAATAATTATATAGACTAAATATCTAAAATAGTTTGAAAAACATATATTACATAATTATATCTATATATATAAGGGTTAAAAGCTTAAAAGTTAAGAAAAAGGGACTGAAATGGTATTTTTTACGTTTTGGCAGATTTACCGACGGAAAATTCGTCGGTAAACAGCAATTAGTGACAGAAATGGCAAATTACAACAGCACTCCAATTATTTTCAGATTTATTCAAAAGCTTTAAATTAAATCTAATTCAACCGCTTTGGATTTCCGAACTACCAAAAATGGATCATAGTCAATAACGGAAGTTCCTAAAACGATGTTTTTTTATTTTAAAACATTATTTGAAAATTTCTTTTAGATAAAAAAAACTTATAATCTCAACGTTTTTCGATACCCGAACTACCTTTTTATCGGATCATGGTTCGTATTGGGACATCAAAACGAGGTTTTTTATTTTAAAACAAAACCGAATTTTATTCAACACGAAACGAAAATTAAATAAATACGCTAATTAAATAAAACGTGACAAAATAAATGAATAACTAAATAAATAAAAACTATAGCATAAAAATAAATAGAAGGAGAAGATAAATAAAATAAAATAAAAGAGTCTAGTCCTCGGATAATACCTTAAATTCGGTATCTGATAGTCGAAGCCGATTGATTCCACGAGTTGCGATCTCCCGTTTTTTATATTTTTTAGTAAAAATTTAACTTTAGGAACTTTGGAATTTTTGAGAAAAAAAAATATTTTTCTCAAAAAAATTTCACTTTCCCTCTCTAAAAATGTTTAGAGTGAGAAAGGCTCCAAGAAATCCCACCTCCCTTTCATTGGGATCCGTGCCCCTTATATAGGAAAACGGGTCCCGGAAACTTTGGGCGACGCCCGAGAAAAATTGGGCGTCGCCCAAAGCCGTTGGGCGGCCGTCCAACAATAGTTGGGCGGCCGCCCAACGATTGTTGGGCGGCCGCCCAACGATTGTTGGGCGATCGCCCAACGATTGTTGGGCGGTCGCCCAACAGCGTTGGGCGTCCGCCCGACGCGGTTGGGCGCTCGCGCCCCCCTACCTTTGGGCTTCCGCCCAACGCGATTGGGCACTCGCTCAACGGCCGCCGGGGCACGTCTCGCGCCGTCGGGCGTGCACGCCCCGCGGCCGTCGAACTCGCGTTCCGCGTCGTCGGGCGTTCACGCATCGTGACCGCCGAACGCGTGTTCCGCGCTGCCGGTTGTACACATCCCGTGGCCGACGAGCGCGTGTCCCGTACCGCCAAGCTCGTGCCTTACTCGGACACCGAGCGCGTACTATTCATGGTTGGGTGCGTGCGTCCGACAGACGTCGAGCGCGTGCTTCGCGTCGTCGAGCGTGCGTCCGACTGTCGTCGAATGCGCGTCGGCCGCCGCTAAGCACTCGCACCGTGCCGTTAAGCATTCCCGAGCTATCCGATCGACAACAGCGGCCGACTGTAACTTATTTATTTTATTATTTTTGAAACTTTCGGAATCAATCGCTTCAACCGTCTTGTTTTCAGGTTTTCATCACAGGTCCTCCGACTCGGTGTCTACAGTGGGTCAGACGCTTAGGGCTGCTGCCGAACGGCAGCAGCCCAACCTCGGGCCCGGCCCGAGACCCACTTAATTTTAAATCGTTTAAAATTAGTTTTAAATATCTTAAATATATATGTTTCAGAAATTAATAGTTTTATGTTTTGATTATCGAATGAAAAGTTTATTTAAAAGTTTGTTTTACCTATTTGTAAATCAAAAGTATTAAATGAATTGAAATCAAAATAATTGGGACATGCATAAATTAAAGTTTTGTATAGTTGTATTAATCTAAAAGGTTAATATAGAAGATACGAAACTATTAGAAGTAAAATTGGATGAAAGTTAATTTGATGTGTTAATGTGATTAACCTAAATATTACATAAAGTATTTATGTAATCAACCAATTAAATTTATTTAATTGAATCTATGCATGTTTGGAGTTATGGACATATTTGGACCCTCTTTTAGTCTTTTGGTATTTTTGAAATAGGGCATGCGAGTCATGCTTTTCTACTATCTATTGTAATTTCTCCTCTCATCTAATTCCCTTCAAGTTAATTGAAGTTTTCTTTAGTAGAATAGAAATTAATATGTAATTTCAAGGCGCCATGGAGAATACGGGGGACCTAAAGAGAAATATGTAATAGTTAGTATTTCCCTAGGTTTGGCATTTTATTCCGTCTCTGGCTCGACGGAATAATTTAGATGATATGTCCATAACGCCAATGTATGTGTCTGATGTATGCTAAAGCAAATCAAGGCTAAGTTAAATTAAAAGTTAAGTAAATAAGCAAGTTATTAAATTGGTTGCCCCTCCCTAATATTATAATTCAGCCGTCAGTACTGGGGGCCTTTGGTTTGTTGAGCAAACTCAAGCTCGGGGTCTTATGGTAACACCTGAATTATCGAAAATCATTTTTCATGAATATGGGTGTAGACACCGAGTCGGAGGACCTGTGACAAAAACCCGTAACAAGACGGTTGAAACGGTTGGTTCCGATAAGTTAAAAAAAATAATAAAATAAAAATCACGAGGGGGTCCGTAAGGGTTACGAGTGCTCAGCGACGTTGGGCGAATGCCTAGCGACAGCCGGCGCGCGTCCGACGGCAGTTGGACGCGCGCCCAGCAGCACGAGGCGCATGCCCCGCGGCAGCTGGGCGCGCACGCCCAACCTACGTTGGGCGGACGCCCAACGTCTGTTGGGCGCGCGCCCAACAGAAGTTGGGCGTTCGCCCAACCATTTTGGACGTAGCCCGACGCCCATCGGGCTACGCCCAAAATATTTTGGGATTTGTGCCTATAAAAGGTGTTGGTCCCGTGTGATTAGTTCCAAGGGGGGGTTAGGAACTAATATAACTTCTTTTCGTTTGATTGTATGCTGACTTAGTTATTTTGCAAGTTGGTCAGCTAAGCTTTTGGTCAGCTTGGCCAGATATGCTATAAGACAGCTTTGGACGGATATTGACTAAAGCTGTTTTATTTATAAGTTAGATATTGACACTCTTAGAGGTCAGCTTCTAACTCAGCACTTGAAATTACTCAGAGTCAACTTTAAACAATTTTATATGCTGAGTAAATTTCACATACAACACATGCACATATATATATTGAGAGAGAGTTTAGAGATTACTCAGTATCACTTATCCTGGTTCGGCCTCTCCGCCTACGTCCAGTCCCCAGAGTCCTCCAGACTTTTAGAATCCAATACTGAGCTCTTTAAAGGTAGAGCACAAACCAATTACAAGGCAGTTGAATATGCAAGAGTACCTTCCTCTATTCGTCTACTCAACTCCTACTAAGTGCTACAACCCAGCACCTAGATTTCTCTACCACTGAATGTTTATAGCCAAACACTCAGCACAACACTCTCAATTTTACAATTGATAAACACTTGTTCCTTTTCAAATAAAGAACACTTTAGAAGATTACAAGTAATCACTCTAGCATTTACACAAAGAATGAAAGATGGGTGTAAGATCTATTTTTGTAACTAAGTGCTTTTGTATCTTTTCTCTCTTGTATTTTTGTTTTTGTAATCCGGCAATGATCCAAGAATTCTGATTGTCCTTATATAGGAGAAAATCTAGGATCGGATCATTTTGAAATGATGTAGCCGTTAAGGTTAAAACGGCTCTTTTAGGGGATAGATTCTGGTCAGCTTCAGACTGTTCCGGCCACTCCCTTCCTCTGCATTTCTTCAGACGTCAGGCTTGTCCTCTTGCGTCTGGTTTGTCCTTTAGTGTCAGTTGTCCTTTACCAATGATCCATCGACGCATACATCTCGGAATGTGTCTTCTGCGTATTTCCAAGGATTCAATTATTGGTACAGAGGGGCGGTAATCATTGTCTTTTAGCTAACAACTTTTTCATGCTGTCCTGAAGAATCACTCAGCTTCTACTTCGTAAAACCTTGTCATTTACAATTTCCAATCCGAGTGTAAGTTTAGTCAGCTCAGCTTCGTGAGACAATTGTTGTGGGCGTGTATGTCTTTGTCTTTTGATGCTAAGTTTGATTCCACTCAGCTTGATACTTTAGGCTTCTATGCTAACCTCTTCCTGTCTTACTTCTTATATTTATCTTTATTTATATTTACACTCAACATTGAACAAACAGATTAGTACAATTAAAATAAAGCACTTAAATTTAATTGTCTCCTAATCATGGATGATTTTGTCAAATCAAAATCTTGTGGAAAGGTGTTTCAACAAACTCCCCCATTTTGATGTTGGCAAAATGCATAATTATGGAACTCAGTTTTGAAATTCCCCATGATTGATTTATCTTTCATATTTCTGAAATTTCTCCCCCGTAAGGGTTGCATCTGTTTATTTACCTCTTAAACAAACTAAGGATGTTTGTACTGACTAGATTTAGTTCTAAATTATTTTGAGTCTAAGTCAGCTTTCAGAAATGCTTGGATACTCAGTTTTGATTTACTCGTTATTTTTGTATACTGAGTATTTGTTTGTTCAATGTTTATGTTAATGTGTATTGACAAGCATGGCATTTGAACAGAATAGAGAACAGTTCATTGAAATAAGATAGACCATACACATGCATAATACTTGTGTCCACAAAATATATTTCTAAACAAACACAAAAACAGTTTCACACATAAACACTTAAGTTTCACTTCTTCACACAGCTTTACTTCACACAGCCTTACCCTTTCCTTTTACTTTGCTTCCTGATGCACCTGTCTGTTATTGAGTTCCATTTTTAGTTCTCTCCCCCGTTTTGCCAGCATCAGGTTTATAGACAAAGGTTTCATTTCTTGCAGCTGAGGATAGAACATTCGAATAGCGTTGTAAACGCTTCGTGCTCTCACTCAAGCCGTCTATTACAGGTACGCAATCATCTCGAACATTTCGAGGAACGGGGATAGATCCAGTGATCAGATTGATAATACACTAATGGGACTTGCTAAGCCAGGTAAGGGAGCTGGTGATCTGAGCAAAGGATTGATGATACATCTTCAATAGGGCAGAATCATAGAAGATGCGTTGAGCATTGTCATAACGAACAGCCTGTAAAATTCCTTGTGAAAGTTTATCATTGATGGGGTCAACATCCATCTGAGCTTTGTTGACACTTAGAAGACTCACGGCTTCACTGAGTTGATCAATTGTACATTGAGAAGTGGAGGAAACAAGCTCTCGTGTGCATGTAAGATCGGCAGTCAACTTGGCAAAGCATCCCTGCAACTCAGCAGATGTGGCATACTCAGGATTAGCTGTTGGCCCAAGGTTGGGTAGTTCTGCTCTCAGTTTGGCAAATTGTTGATCTAACTCAGCTGAAGTTGCATAGCCTGGATTAGGGGCAGAGAGATTATTAATTTTACCTTCAAGGGAATTCACGTGGTTTATCATCAGGAGGAATAGCTCAGTCATCTTGGCAATGTGATCTTGCTTAGGTTGCTGTGATTGGATGGTGGTCACAATACTGACAAGATCCTTGAGTCCCTTAATTTCCGTGAGAAGTTGAGTGATGGCAGGTATATTTGTGGACTCAGGATGAGCAGACCTAGCAGCATCAGAAGTGGTGAACTCCTGGAGAAGAGATTGAGCCATTTCGATGATGCGACGGCCAAACTGAGTTGCACTAAGATAGGCATGTTGCCCAGTTGAAGTTGGCTCACAAGCAGGAATGGAGGTGGAGCTGGATGGCGGTGGAGTTGGCTGCTTACTAGCTTGAGCAAGTGGGTCTTGATTAGGGTGTGGAGTTTGAACAGGTGGATCCACAGTTTTCTCCCCATGTTGAGTGGCTGGTTCTTCGAGCTCTTGCTCGACAGAATTTGGATCTTGTGGAGTCTTGGCATGTTCCTCACTGCGAGTAACAGAGGCTTGATTTTGCTCCGATTCCTTGGGAGGAGACTCAACATGGTGAGAAAAATATTCAAACCTAATATTGGATGGATCCATAGTTTGCTCCAAAGAGGGAGACTCTGCCAGGAGATCAATGAGAGGAGTTTTGACAGCTTTCTTTTTCAGTCTTCTGAGTGATTTAGTTTTTGGAAGTGATGGGTCAATTTGAACATCTACATCCTCAACCTCATCTTCAACATTCAGATCCTCTCTTTGATGTTCCTCTTCTTCTTGTTCAACATTATGTGCCTCCTGATTTTGCTCCATATTATCCTGCTCAGCATGATCATTTCCTTCAGCATTAAGCTGAGTATCAACCTCTCTTTGTTCTTCTTCTTTATCAGCTTGCTCAACTGGATTTTTTTCAAGATCAATCCCAATGTTCTGAGTGCAGTGAGATTTGGGTGTTACAACCCAATCAATGGGATCAGCTTCAACTATTTTCAACCCAGAATTTTTACTTTTCTTTTTTAGCGGCTGTTCTGGGGATTCTTCATGTTCTTCCTCGGGCTCAGCTTGCCCTTTCCTTTTCTCTGCTGACTTAGGTGTAACCTGAGGTAGGTCAGCATCTACATTCTTTCCTCTTGTCATATCCCTCTTCTTTCTGGGCACAGTTTCAATGTCCTTTGCACAAGTGGCAAGTGTCTTTTTCTTCTTCTTTTCTTTGGGGGAATCGGCAGGAACTTCCTCTGGTTCAACTTCTGGCTCAGCATTATCTGCTGCTAGCTCAGTTTCAATTTCTTGCTCAACCTCGTTTTCTTCCTCATCTTCCTCAACATCATCACTTCCCTTTAGTGGTTGGTTGAACAATAACCCAGTTAGCAGAGCTGCGGTTATTTCTGTTTCCAAGCTTTTAGTCTCAGTGATGGTCGCAATCCTGTGATCTTCAACGATCTTGGTGATGAGAGAACATAATCGAAGTTTCCTACCTCCTCGTTGAAGTGCTCCCACCAAAAACACAGGCATATTCAGCGGACAATAGGTTAGCATGTGCCATATGAAGCACTGCTCGAAATTGGAGGCAGACGAAGCTGAATTGAGTTTAGGGAAGATAAAGTTTGTTAAGATGTAGTGTGCCATCTTCTGGTTTTGCCCCATACTCGTGCTGGGTATTTCTCCTTTGTAGTTTTTGGGTTTGCAAAACCCCTTCATCTGGTCAAGCATTTCCTTTGATACCTTTTCTTTTGTTGTTGTGAACTCGGTTCCTTTGTTGGGCATGTTGAGTAGGGTTGCCAGGTAGGACGGAGTGATTACAATCTTGTGACCCTTAACGTGCGTCTCTAGATAGTCAGCATCGTCCTTATCAACATGGAGACCGGAGTAGAATTCCCTAACCAAACATGGATAGGTGGTTCCGGGGAGAGAGAAGAGGTCTGTCCACTCGTTTTTCTCCATCCATTCAGAAAAAGGATTTTCGTCGGTAACGAAGCTGGGAGAGAACCAGTGGCATTTGAGGACTTCCAGATTTTGGATTTTTGTGTGAACCTTCACCATGGTTCTAGCCTTGGGTTTCTTCTGTTTTGAGGAACTTGCCGGGTCTGTTTGACAGCGCTTGCTCGGAGTTAGGTTAGACTTAGGAGTAGATTTAGGGCTTTCATCGGTGATTAATTTTCCAGAATTTTCACCGGAGATTTTCTGAGTGTTGGTCATTTTCAGATATTTTTGGTGGAAGATTTGAGAGAGAGAGAGATACTTAATACCAAAGGATTCACGTGTGAAGAGATTTGAAGAGTAATTCATCCATTATTTATATATCCCTAAAACGGTCTGATAACATCGTGATATTAACTAGAGGACTAAAAGGGATATTCACCTCAGGAACGCCGTGTAATGATCCCCAAAGGGGAGCTGGCAGGCGGATCTCCACGGATCTGTTCTGAGAGATCCGATGGCGGACCTATGAGGCGAATCTTTTCATTCACCTGATTCGCCACTATAACGGCTGGCCGCCGACTTGGCCATAATGATCATTAATGAGTAATCAATTAGCTAACTGCCAGGTTAGAGATAACTTGTAACCGCCATTAATAGAGCATTAATGGAGACCTTCTAGTTACCTGAAGGTTACAACTTCACAGCTATATATAGCCTGATTCCCTAGGTTATCAAGGTACACATTCTTACAACCTTTGTCAATTCAGTTTGTTTCCTTGAATCATCTTACTGACTTTGGCATCGGAGCTTCCCCCCGTCGAACCCAACGACGCCCCCCACAGGGATGGACGTTGACCAGGATTTCGCTTCCTGTTATCAATTGGTGCGGTGAACGTGGAATCCTTGACCAAGCAAAGGGTTTTTCGTTCACACTAAAAAACTTTGACAAACGGAGATCAAAATCCCTCCTCAGGGATTGAAACACCATTAGTTACACCATCTAGTGCTGGTCTCACTGATTCTACTGCTCCTGCAACGCACGTCGAAAATAGTATGCCTCTAGATGCTTTCATCAATATGTGTGCCCAAGCAATTGGAGAACGGTTTGGAACCGAGATGGGGAATCGCTTGCGGTCATTTATGACCCTCCCTCCACATTGGAGCATGGCATCCACATCGGCCGTATCATCTTGGCCTTTGTTAAGCTTTGGACCGGGCGCCCAAAGTTCTTCATTCCTCCAAGCTCACAACAAGGATTCTATGATAACCACCACAACGTCGACTGGCGAACGGCAAATCAATCGTGAGTTATTTCCTGATGGCACTGAAGGAAGTCAAAGAAATAATTCATCCTTACCGGGTGGGTCCACGGGACCAGGATTAAATCTGGATGGACCCAGTATTCCCAGACGCCAGCGAACGAATCTTCCCCCTGGCGGATCCAAAGGGCGAACACACAAAAAGCACAGAAAGGAGAAAGGCAGGCGGTCCAGGTCACCTTCGCCCCGACGACCGAGATCCTCCCATCGTGGTAGATCGCCCCCATCTACTGGTCGTGGACGGAGTAAAAGGCCCAAAGAGACACCCCATCTAAGTGGACCACCACCACCACCACCTTCGGGAACTGTTGGACACATCCCGTTAGGAAGCCGGGGAGGGGGAAGCGGGCCGGCTCCCCCTGGCGGAGGAGGCGGAGGTGGAGGTGGCGGAGGAGGAGGTAGTGGAGGAGGAGGCGAACGCGGACGTCGTAATGGAGGAGGGCGTTCGCCATCAGATCCATCGTCTGATTCAAGTTCTTCTTCTTCTTCTCCAAGCAGATCGCCACGACGAGATCGTCCCGGGGCGGATCCGGAAAATTTTGATGATAGAGTTAGGGCCTTGGTGCTCCGTATGAATGAAGAAAATGCTAGGCATAACCCGTTTGCCAATAGGGATTCGCCTTTCGCAGCTTGGATTGAGGCGGAGGAAACAGACAGAGCTTTTAAAATTCCCAATCTTGCAATATACACATGAAATGACAATCCAGAAGCTCACGTTAGAAAGTATCGAATATTGCTTAGACTCAACCGTGCCACTGAGCCCGTGCTCTGCAAAATGTTTGTTACCATGCTGGGGGGCCCAGCCTATTTGTGGTTTCAATCTTTACCTCCAGGTTCGATAAACAGCTTTGATCAATTGAGCAGGGAATTTTGTGCTAAATTCACCGGCTGTATTCCTCCAGTGGTGAAATCTGGGAAGCTTTTTGAATTAAAGCAAAAGGCGAATAAGTCCCTTCGGGAGTATGTGGACACTTTCAGCCAGTTGTGCATACAAATTGTTGATGTGGATATCTCCGTAGCTGTGGAATGTTTCGTAAGAAACACCACCTGTAAGAGTTTGCAGGAAGATCTCATTCGAAAAAAACCCACCAGCATGGCAGAGTTAATGGAGCGTTGCAAGGATTTCATAGAGGTGGATGACATTCGCCGAGGTTTGCCATCATCGCCGAAGAGGGACAAGGGCGAATCTCGTCCCCGAGATAGAGACAGAGACAAGCGTAGGGACTCTTCCTCCAGAAACAGGCGAAGAGATTCTAAGAACAAATCAACGTTTGTCACCTCTTTCACACCTCTCAATGCTTCTAAAAGTGAAGTCCTTATGTGGATCGAGAACAGTCAACACAAACGGAGCATTTCATACCCCGAACCGAAGGGAGGGGAGTACACCAATAATGGTAAAAATCCTAAAAACTATTGTAAATATCACAGGAAAAATGGCCATGATACTGACGCATGTTGGGAGTTAGCTCGAAAAATCGAGCGTCTCATTGAGAGGGGCAAATTGGATCGGTTCATCCAAACTGAAAGCAAAAAAGGAGATGGTGATAGATCCAAGGAGGACCCAAAGAAGAAAGGAAAGGGTACCATCAATGTCATAGCAGGTGGACCTGGATACCAGCCAATGCTAAAAAAGGCAAGGACTGCCGCCCTCGACAGGACATCGTTAAATCGCCCCTTTTCCGATGTAGGTCCTGAGATATCTCCCCATGCGGATGCACTGGTTGTCACTATGATGGTGGAGGGCTGGGAGATGAAAACAGTAATGATTGATACTGCGAGTTCATGCAATGTCATCACCAGAGGAGCTTTCGCCAAACTCATGATTGATCTCGTTCAAGTAGAACCAACTGTGGTCGATATCTTGGGAGTGACGAGACATACTATCCAAACAAAAGGCCAAGTCACTCTGGATTGTGAGCTTGCAGACGATGATCAAGTCTGGAGGGGTGATCTGGAATTTTCTGTCTTGGATGGTCAGTTAGCTTACAATATCATCCTCGGACGGCCCTTTATCTCCGAAGTTGCAGCCCTTATCTCCATACGCCACTTAATACTTTACATTCCCACAGCCAAGGGAGGTGTAATGATCAGAGGTAGCCAAAAGGTGGCCCAGGAGACATATTCGGCATCACTAATGATTCGCCCACAATCTAAAGAGGAAGACGAAGAGGAGCACGTCACAATGGCCTTGGGTGAGACCGAAATGTACCTTATGGCGGATGAAAAGCAGGTGCGAATGGCTAAAGGGATCAAAGGTGAAATTAAGAATGCAATCACCAAAGTGCTCTGTGAGGCGGAAGATGTCTTCGCATGGAAGGATGAAATTCTCCTAGGAATCAGTCCAGACGTGATCACTCACAAGCTCAACATTCATAAAGATGCAGTTCCCGTGGCTCAGAAACGGAGAAATCATGGCCCGGAAAGGCAGAAGGTGATAGAAGAAGAGATCACCAAACTCCAGCGGGCGGATGCCATTGAGGAGGTGCTTTACACACAGTGGTTGGCGAACGTTGTTTTGGTGAAAAAAGCAGGCGGATCTTACCGCATGTGCATCGACTTTACGGATCTCAACAAAGCTTGCCCCAAAGACAACTATCCTTTGCCATGTATTGACATGCTTGTAGACGGAACCGTCGGCCACGCCATGTACTCCTTTACTGATGTGAAGTCAAGTTATCATCAGATCCCCATGGAGCCCTCAGATAGAATCAAGACCTCGTTCATAACACACCAAGCCACTTATTGTTTCAAAGTTATGCCCTTTGGGCTTAAGAACGCAGGTGCAACTTATCAGAGGATGATGAACAAGATATTCGCGGATAGTAAAGGGGATAACTATTCTGTCTATGTGGATGACATGATCATCAAAAGTACGACCATAGAAAAGCATGCAGATGATATAAAGGAGGTACTAGACGTACTCCGACGCCACAACATTAAGCTGAACCCGGAGAAGTGCACTTTTGGTGCGACGTATGGAAAATTCTTAGGGTTCATGATCAGCGAAAAAGGAGTTAGCCCAAATCCTGACAAGGTTAAGGCTGTCCTAGAAATGCAAGCACCACGGAATATCAGAGAAGTACAATGCCTTAATGGGCGTATCATAGCCTTGGGCAGGTTTATCTCTTGTTCAGCTCGCAGATGTCAGCCCTTTTACGAGGTCATTAAGAAGCAAAAGGCATTCGAGTGGAATGAGGATTGTGAAAGAGCCTTCGAAGGAATCAAGCGGTTCCTCATGGAGCCACCGATGATGAGTTGACCTTTGAAAGGAGAGGACCTCTACATGTATGTATCAGTTACGGATAAAGCCGTGTGCACGGTCATGATACGAGAGGAGGATGGCCAGCAATTTCCGATTTATTATGTGAGCAAGATTTTGAAAGACGCTGAAACCAGATATTCCAAACTTGATAAAATGGCGCTGGCTGTTGTCACCACGGCAGTCCACCTTAGGCCATATTTTCAGGCGCATACTGTAGTGGTTCGAACAAATATACCAATGAGAAAGGTGTTGCAGAAACCAGACACTTCGGGAAGATTGATGGAATGGGCAATCCGCCTGGGCGAATTTGATGTAAGATATGAAAGCAGGTCAGCTTTAAAGAGTCAGGTCCTGGCGGACTTTGTGAATGAATTCACTGATGAAGGGATGGATCATCCCAAGCCTCCAATAGAGGAATGGACAATGTACACCGACGGCGTTTCCTCGGCGGATGGAGCTGGTGTAGGCATTGTGATCAAGGGTCCCCTATACATAAAATTACGGTACGCAGCAAAATTAAATTTCCATGCAACTAATAATGCTGCTGAATATGAAGCTCTAATATTGGGATTACGCTTACTCAAAGAAATCACTCCTGAGCGGATTGTTATCTATAGTGATTCCAAACTAATGGTCAACCAAGTAATCAATAATTACGAGGTGAAAGACGAGGTTCTGGCCAAATACGTAGCAGAAGTCAAAAAATTGCTGGATCACCTTGAGACTAAAGAAACTAAATGGGAACTAATTCATGTGCCAAGGGAGTCCAACACAGAGGCGGATCATTTGGCCAAAATGGCTTCTTGTGAGGAGAACTGGACAGATCCGGATTGTCCCTTCGAAGTTAAAATAGCTCCAGCCTTCGCCTCAGAGGAAGTATCCCTACTCACAACAGTAGAAGATGATTGGAGATCGGTCATCCGCTAATATCTGCTAAATGGAACCTTACCTGAGGACAAAGAAGAGGCACGACGGATAGTTAGGAGAGCGGCTTATTTCTCCATGATCAATGACGGCCTTTACAGAAAATCCTTTAGCCATCCCTGGTTGAAGTGCATTCTGCCGGAAGAGGGACAACAAATCCTCAAGGAGCTACATGAGGGATCATGTGGGGCTCATGAAGCATCCGCCGCCATCTTGAAGAAATCCAGGTTAGCGGGTTTCTATTGGCCCACGGCTGAATTGGATGCCCAAAAATTGGTAGAATCTTGTCACAGTTGCCAGATTCATGCGAATGAATCACATACTGCCAAACATATCCAGAGGCCAATTATAGAAGGACGTTCGTTCGCCCTCTGGGGAATAGACATTGTTGGCCCATTTCCTCCTACTCGCCGACAGAGGAGGTACGTGGTAGTGGCGGTAGACCATTTCACCAAATGGGTAGAAGCCGAAGCTGTTTCCTCCATTACTGCAGAACGAATGGTGGAATTCGTTAAAGACAACATCGTGGGAAGATACGGTGTTCCACATACCATCATCACCGATAATGGAACACAGTTCAACTGTGGTGAATTCAAAGCTTTCTGTGAAGGGTTGGGCATCCTGAACAGATTCGCCTCCGTTTATTATCCCCAGTCCAACGGAATGACTGAAGTTACCAATTGAACGATCGTAAAGGGGATAAAGAAGAGATTGGGAGAGCATGACAAGAAGTGGGCGGACCAGCTGACAAGCGTTCTATGGGCTTATCGCACCACCCCAAGGACGGCCACAGGGGAAACACCATTCGCCCTATCTCATGGTGTCGAAGCCGTGATCCCAGTCGAAATACAGGTCCCCAGTGATAGAGTGGCCTTTTATTGTGAAGAGGACAACGGTAAACGGCTAAGGGAGAATCTAGATCAGATAGAAGATCGCAGGGACCAATCCTATGTGCGCATGGCGGCATATAAACAACGGATCGCAGCTTACCATGATAAAAATGCCAAGCTTGTGGATCTAAATGTGGGTGATCTTGTGCTCCAAAAGGCTGACAAAGTCCAGTCTCGAGAAGGTAAGGGCAAGTTAGGGCTCAACTGGACGGGTCCATACCAGATAGTGGACAAAATTGGATTCGCCACATTTAAA
Organism: Euphorbia lathyris; assembly: GCF_963576675.1. Lineage (NCBI taxonomy): Eukaryota > Viridiplantae > Streptophyta > Magnoliopsida > Malpighiales > Euphorbiaceae > Euphorbia > Euphorbia lathyris. The sequence goes on from NC_088915.1 coordinate 81,622,615, forward strand.
ATTCAAGACATGGAGGGCAATACATTGCCACGCACATGGAACCTCCAAAATCTCCGCAAATATTTTATCAGAAAATGAAGTGTACACACGGTCTTGAGTACTCTTTTTCCTTTAATAAGCTTTTTTCCCATGTGGGTTTTCTTATTAAAGGTTTTAACGAGGCTCACCTATAAGACCTACTTGCTGTAATAAGGCATTTCTCCCATTAATAAACATCATTTGTTCTATTATCTATGTTCTTTTTATCGTTTATTGCAGCAATATCAATATTCCAGTCTTAAAAGGAAGGGGGGCACCCAACGCTCTCCACATTTACAATGTATCGCTATCTTATAGCTACGTTCTTTTCGCCTTAAAGACATAAGAGAATCAATCTTATGGGCGGATCCGTCTCTAAGCGGATCCCAATCTCCAATAGAGTTAAAACGATCCTTGGACGCAAGGTCTTTACACTCTCTTATCCTTCCCAGAGAAGGATTCACAAGTCCTACGGGCGGATCACTTCACCTCAAAGATAGGTAGCAAATTGATCCCCTGGGCAGCTTTACTTCCTCTAGAAGGAATAGAACAGCTTCTAACCTTCACAAAGGTTCATACAATGGAGTATGGCTGGCCACCTACTCCAAATCCTAGATGCCTATATATTTCCTTACACAAATGTAAAGGTAAAATAACATAGCTTCCATAAAGGATTAAAACAAATTGTACTTAAAAGCGTTTTTACAATATCACAAATAAAAACAAACTAAGTAACAATGGGAGCATCCTCCTTTGCGCTTTCCTTGCTCACGGCGCTTGCTTGGGGATCTTCCTTCTCCACATCCACAGATACGCCAGCCGGAGATACCTCCTTATCCACAGAGGATGTGGGGCCAAGGGGAAGAGTCTGGTCAGGAATCGGACCTTCATCCGCCTTAGGGGGCACCTCCTCAAGCTCATCTAATGTGACAGTAGTGGACGGCTTGGTTTCCTCCATAGGCCCCTTCATCCATCTCCGAACATAATCACGGAGGTACTTGATGGGTGTCGAATCCACCAAAGATAATTATAACTTCACTTAGCCGAAAATAAATTATAAAAGAGCAAGTAGAGGTCGTACCCAAAGGATTAATACTGATCTAATCACAAATATAACCAAGCAATTAACAAAAAGTAAATAGGGGGGATTGAAATTGTTGATTAATGAATAAATAAAATTGCAGAATCAAATGAAAATTGAATGTAAAATTATATGTTGGAATTTCAGTTAAGGGAGATTCTGCAGGCCAAACAATTATTTCCCATCGATCATTGACAGTGAGACATTATCTTAATTAACATGATCTGGATTGGTTATAGCCGTTCCTTATTCATTCCCGACCTAATCCTTCCTTAATTGTAAAGCAAATCCTAGAGCGCCTAAAGATAAGCTCCTATTCGACAGACAGTTCTAGCTTAGCGCTTGGAATTTAATCTGTCGAAAGCATTAGGAATTAGAAGGACCCAACCTAAGTTAACCGAATTCTTAGCGATTCCGATTCAAACCAAATTACATATTCATACGCTTGATAATAGCTAGGATTTCATATGATTACAAATCCTATTTCCTAACATTGTTCGATGAATGAAAAAGCAAAAGTTTGGCCAAACCTTCACCTGAACTTTCAATGAAGGTATGATTTCATAGATCAATAAATATGTAAACAGATCACATAAAATTAGATTACTGAAATTAAGAACAAAAATCTCACAAATGAAAATAATGCTCGTCTTTGATTAATCCCTTAACCGAATAAAGTATTTAGCTACACATAGTCATGAAATCGACTATGATAGCCATTAAAGACGATAATAAATAAAGCTAACTAAGAAACCAAAAAGAGAAAAAAACCTAAAAAGAACTTCTCCCCCAAGGTGTAAATTCTCATCTATTTATAGAGAAAACCCTCTCCTAAAAGTTGGGTAACAAAATAATATCTATCTAAATCATCAACCTCTTTTACAAATTTCAAATCCCTGATTTTCTGCCTTTTATTTCGAGTTGGAAAAGGTCCTGGTCAATTTGAACATCAGAAGATTCGGAGGTCCTTAGTCTTGGGCAAGACTAACTCCATTTTCGTTTCAGCTCCTTTAATTCAGCACCAAATTCCTTTCTGGTCTAAAGTTTCTCTAATTAAGCCCAATTCTGCTCCTTTTAATCATTTGAGTCCTGTGGAGGCAAATCAAACCAAAACAAGCAATAATACCCAGAATAACACCAAATTAATTAAATAACCTAGCACTAAAGTGGACATTTGAATGTTGAATTTGAGACTTATCAAATACCCCACACTTACCCAATGCTTGTCCCCAAGCATATCAGATCATGTCAACAGCTCTTTACTTTTATGATTTCGTGTTTACCAACCTTTCTCAATCCCCCCTCATAATGTAAAGATTATCAGCCATCAACTCTCAAAGCTAAGACATTATTCATGTTTAAACATACAATGTAACCACTTGAAAAATCTCAGGAAACAAGCTTTTGACCATGTACATAAGGTATGAATTAAAATCAACAACACCCTCACGGAAGCCACTCATTGCACTCAAGTGTTTAGGCTATGATTAGTTTTCAAGGAATCACTCAAGTCGCAATCTAGAATGAAATTACCATAAGCTTGCCAATATATCAAATCTCCACCACTTAGTATGAATTCAATCAATAAATCAAAGGGACTTAAAACAGGGTGTAACATTGGCTGGGGTTAGGATTTGGAAAGGAAATGAATGAGAAGGGTAATTGATGAAAATGGAAATGGCCAAAAATGAAAACCAAAACACAATTATGTACAAATTACTTACAATTCTCAAACTTCAGAATGAATGAATGAGACAGACTTAATCAACTATAAACAAACCGAAATGAACAAACTAAACAAAAATTTGTTTTGTTCTTTTTGCTTTTTTTTTTCCTGTCTCTGATGTTTTTCTTTTTCTCTTTTTTTTTCTTTGAGGCTTTTTTCTCTCTTTTTCTTTTACTAAAGATAATACTTCAAGCTAGAATAAGAAAGCTACTGCTTTTCATGCTAATGCCCATTTAGACACTTTTTGAAGCATAACCACATATAATTAAAGGACTATTCAATTGAATCCTTATACTTTAACGAACCTGTGGTTTTTGAATATGGACATTGCTCAAAGCAACAACTAAACATAGAAATAAATGAAAGAATATACAAATTCTGATGGCTAGAACGTCCCTGGCCAAGGGACTCGAACAAAGGTGTGTCAAAAATGGGAAAAAGGCTCAAATGTGGCTAACTAAGGGCTGGTACTGTTATTTTTGTTAGTCTTGAGCAAGACTAAGGGTTCGAATTTTATTTGAAATGGCTAAGAAAAGAAACCTACTGCCCTTATCATTTTTAATGCTTGAATACATCAGTGTGGTCTCGAAATGCATAACATGGCAAGTTCTAGAATTCCAAACTAGAATTGGATAACACTCAGAAAGAATAGAACAAAGTGTAATGTTTTTGTTCTTACATTTAGGCTCAAAAACTTTCCAAAAATTGGGGTAAATTGGTGTTGTTTCATTCAAAACGTCTGTCATGTAATGGGAAATTAATCAAATGGTTCATATGCATGCTCAAGACAATTGTGTAATCCCAACCTTTTGAAATCGACAGCATTATTCAAAACAAAATTTAGGGGTTTCAATACTGAGTTGGCAACCTATTTTCAACCAAGTGCAAAACTGAAAGCTAGCATTGTTATTTTTAGGGATAAAACAAAGGGTGAACACCCCACACTAGACTCGAGCATATTTTCTGGGTTTTTTTTCGCTTGAGGTGGACACCTCACACTAATTTAGCACATATTCCATGAAATTAAACCCAAAAATTTGCAGCAGTAAAATAAGGAAATTTCAGCAGCATATTAGCACCAAAGCCTAGAAAATTTGCATCAATTAACTCAAAAATTTCAGTAGTAGACTTGCTAAAATTTCAGCAGCAGATTCATAAACCAAATATACCAGCAGCAAAATTTCAAACCAGTCAGAAGCTAGAAGCTTTTTAACAAATTAACCATCACAACCCAAATTAGTCAAGCACTTCTATATAAACATCCCTCCCCCTCTTTTCTCCTCGCATTGTCCCAATGCGGAATTCAAACAATTAGGGGCAAAGGGTAGCAAATAAAAGGAAAGTAATAGATTGAAATGAAAATTTCGCTTACTGTCCTATTTGAAGGAGGTTTTTCAGAGGAGAAAGAGGCTGCCAGTGTTGAAGTTAAAGACTGTGGTAGATTTATCTGCTGGAGAAGTGGGCGATTACAGGTCTGTAGGAGTCGGAGTTGCTGCTGGTGGCGGTGGTTGAAGGCTGTGAATTGAGTGTGGTGGCGGTAAGGGTTTTATGGGAATCGAGTTCAGGGAAATAATTGAGATAAGAGAAAGAAAGAAGAGTGGTGAGGGTAAAAGAAAGAAAGGAAATAAGGGTAATTGTTTTTTAACCCTCTTTTTCATTCTTGGATTCAATTAACCCCCTTTTTTTCACCACCTGGGCCTATATTTCCATTCTTTCTTCAGTACCTGCAAAACAAAACTCAGAAATTCAAGCCATTTGAAGAAGATGATAGTTAAATTAGTTAACCTACATGAAATAAAATAAAATAAAAAATAAGACTGAATATAAATGATAAACGTTGGTCTTGGGCAAGACCAAAACTGGGCTGCCTCCCATTAGCGCCGCTAGTTAACGTCTTTGGCTAGACGGAATCGAGCTTCAGGCTAGTCTCCAGGAACTTGTATCTTCATAACTTCACCACTTTCAATCGGGATATTCTCATAAAATGGCATGGGACCATTTAATTTTTGCACTTTCCCGTTCTCTAAACGCTGAATTTCCACAGCTTCATTCCTTAGTTCCTCAAGCTCTTGTACTTTCAGCTTCCTAAGTTTTCCTGCTTCATCAATATTCATGTTACACTGCTCAATTGCCCATAAGGCTCTGTGTTCTGATTTTGGTTCCTGCAAAATGGAAGCTAAAAGATGTTGAGTGGTGTGTGAAATTGTTTTAGCATTAGAACGCCCAGGTTCTGATTTCAGAGCTGCCAACTGTTGCATTACTTCCTGCACATCTTCTCCAATCTCCACTTCTTTCTCCTCTATTTTGCTGCTCACATCTAAGCTTTCTACCTGCATCTTGTCTTCCCTACATACTTCAAAAACTTGATGAGTTATTGGTTCAATAGCATCTATGCCACAAACAGAAGACACTTCATTAGGAATTTTCATGGCGTTATAAACATCAAATTGAACAATTTTACAATCAAACTCCATAGTCATTGTTCCTTTGTGAACATCGATTTTTGTCCGAGCAGTTGTTAGGAATGGTCTACCTAACAGGATTTCCGATGAATCTGAAGAGTGATCTTCATCTTCCATGTCTACGACATAGAAATCAGCTGGGAAAATTAAACCATTAACCTGCACAAGAACATCTTCCAACAAACCTTCAGGATAAACTATAGATCGGTTATCGAGTTGGATTACTACTCCTGTTTTCTCTAAAGGACCAGCATTTAAAGATGAATAAATTGATTTAGGCATGACATTAATTGACGCTCCTAGATCACACATTGCTCTCTTAATACTAGTATTTCCAATTTGACAAGAAATAGCAAACATACCTCTATCCTTACATTTTTGGGGCATTTTGTTTTGGAGTACAGCAGACACATTCTCACTCATGGTAATCTTTTCATACCCAATCTTTTTAATCTTGTTAGCACACAATTCTTTAAGGAATTTAGCATATCGAGGGATTTGTCTAATAACATTAAGCAATGGAATATTCACCTCAACCTTACGAAATACCTCAAAGATATCTTTCTCCTCTTTTTCTTTCTTTGATTTGGCTAAACGACTAGGGAAAGGGAACTTAATTACAAAAGGCATGTCTTGCTCTTCGGATGACTTACCAATTGAACCTTCTGTAGCTAAACCTTTCGTTTCTTTTTCGAATACCTCCTCTTTGCTTGCAGATTTCTCTGACACAGTCTGTTCTGATTCGGAAAAGGACTTAGTCTTGGGCAAGACTAAAGCTTTTCCGCTGCAGAGTGAGATTGCACTCACATTCTGTCTCGGATTCGCCTCAGTTTGTGAAGGCAACTTCCCTTGTGTCTGAATTGCACTCAATGAGGTCGCAATCTGTCCCATCTGTTTTTCTAGGTTCTGTAAGTTTGCTTGAAGGCTGGTAATCACCTTGCTTTGTTCCTCCTGAAACTTAACCAAATTAGTAATGACAGAATGATCATTAGAACTAGATGCTATACCTGAGTTTGGGTCGGACTGGGGAGGTCTGTACTGTTGTGGAGGATTTGGTTGCGGGACACTGTTTTACTGTTTATAACTCAGGTTCGGGTGATCACGCAATCCGGGGTTGTATGTGTTCGAGTATGGATCATATTTATGTGGAGGTTGCCCCTGATATCCTAGGACGGCATTAATCTGTTCCAGTGTTCCTTCATGCAATGTGGGACATTTTTCTGTAGCATGTCCAATAACCGAGCATATTTCGCATGTTTTCACTTGAGCTATCTTTCCTACAACCAAATTTTGTACAAGAGATGTCAAAGTATTTAATTTTTCTTCAATGGAAGAAGTGCCTACCTCATACGCTTTTCGTGGAACATCTTGTTGTTTGCCAAATTGTTGGGAAGTTGCTGCCATGCTTTGGATCAATTCTTTAGCAACAGATGGCGTTTTATCAATGGGGCTTCCCCCACTTGCAGCATCTACCATTTTTCTTTCCATGCCTAACATTCCCTCATAAAAATATTGAATAAGAGAATGTTCAGTTATACCATGTTGGGGACAGCTTGCACATAGCCTTTTGAACCTCTCCCAATAGTCATGGAGTGTCTCAATATCTTTTTGTCTGATACCGCTGATTTCTCTTCGGATCATTGCTGCCCGTGAAGCTGGGAAATATTTTTCCAAGAATGCTTGTGCCATACCCATCCATGTTGTGATGGATCCAGAGGGCAGATTGAGAAACCAGTCTTTAGCTGCATCCTGCGAAGAAAATGGGAAAGCTCTTAATTTCACTTGTTCCTCAGTTATTCCTTGGGGACTCATACCTGAGCAGACTGCATGAAATTCTTTGAGATGATTATGCGGATTTTCGCTTTCCATTCCATGAAACTTAGGCAAATAATGAATCAGTCCCGATTTAAGTTCAAAAGCTGCATCTAGGACTGGGTACGTGATGCACAGGGGCTGCTGATCAGCATGAGGCGCATAAAGCTGTCTTAAGGTTCTGCCTGCCATCGTTTCTCCTTCAGATGACTCACTTTCTTCGCTGGAAATTTCCTCTTCTTCACTAGAATTGGAAGCTTCAGACCTGGTCATATATGGAATTAAATCAAGTTAAATTACTCCCCGGCAACGGCGCCAAAATTTGATGGGTGTCGAATCCACCAAAGATAATTATAACTTCACTTAGCCGAAAATAAATTGTAAAAGAGCAAGTAGAGGTCGTACCCAAAGGATTAATACTGATCTAATCACAAATATAACCAAGCAATTAACAAAAAGTAAATAGGGGGCATTGAAATTGTTGATTAATGAATAAATAAAATTGCAGAATCAAATTAAAATTGAATGTAAAATTATATGTTGGAATATCAGTTAAGGGAGATTCCGCAGGCCAAACAATTATTTCCCATCGATCATTGACAGTGAGACATTATCTTAATTAACATGATCTGGATTGGTTATAGCCGTTCCTTATTCATTCCCGACCTAATCCTTCCTTAATTGTAAAGCAAATCCTAGAGCGCCTAAAGATAAGCTCCTATTCGACAGACAGTTCTAGCTTAGCGCTTAGAATTTAATCTGTCGAAAGCATTAGGAATTAGAAGGACCCAACCTAAGTTAACCGAATTCTTAGCGATTCCGATTCAAACCAAATTACATATTCATACGCTTGATAATAGCTAGGATTTCAGATGATTACAAATCCTATTTCCTAACATTGTTCGATGAATGAAAAAGCAAAAGTCTGGCCAAACCTTCACCTGAACTTTCATTGAAGGTATGATTTCATAGATCAATAAATATGTAAACAGATCACATAAAATTAGATTACTGAAATTAAGAACAATAATCTCACAATTGAAAATAATGCTCGCCTTTGATTAATCCCTTAACCGAATAAAGTATTTAGCTACACATAGTCATGAAATCGACTATGATAGCCATTAAAGACGATAATAAATAAAGCTAACTAAGAAACCAAAAAGAGAAAAAAACCTAAAAAGAACTTCTCCCCCAAGGTGTAAATTCTCATCTATTTATAGAGAAAACCCTCTCCTAAAAGTTGGGTAACAAAATAATATCTATCTAAATCATCAACCTCTTTTACAAATTTCAAATCCCTGATTTTCTGCCTTTTATTTCGAGTTGGAAAAGGTCCTGGTCAATTTGAACATCAGAAGATTCGGAGGTCCTTAGTCTTGGGCAAGACTAACTCCATTTTCGCTTCAGCTCCTTTAATTCAGCACCAAATTCCTTTCTGGTCTAAAGTTTCTCTAATTAAGCCCAATTCTGCTCCTTTTAATTATTTGAGTCATGTGGAGGCAAATCAAACCAAAACAAGCAATAATACCCAGAATAACACCAAATTAATTAAATAACCTAGCACTAAAGTGGACATTTGAACGTTGAATTGGAGACTTATCAGTACTCCTTAGCATCTGACATTTGGTCGAATTTCGCCACATCCTCTGGTTCGGGGACGGCGAATTGCGGATCTGTGAAATTAGTCTCAGGATGCGCTAGGGAGAAGTACGCCATAAGCATTTCGCCGTAATAAAAGGCTTGCTCACCCGTCATATATTCAGCTTCTCCAAGGGCGTCCTCGTGGCTTTTGGCATCAGACACTATCTTTGCCTTTAACTTCTCAATTTCTGCGTCCCTAAGAACCAAGGCGGCTGTGGCGGAAGCGAGGTTGGCATTAGCGGAAGCAAGGTTTGCATTAACAGAAGCGATATTCGCATTGGCTTCCGCTACCTCTTTCTCTAACTTCTCGATAGTTGCCTTATCCGCCACGTTTTGGAGGAGTTCTGTTTCCATGGTACGTATGCGAGAATACAACTGCCAAAAACAAACAATTCAGTCAAAAGGCAAAAGGGAATGAAGGACCAGTATTTTCCGCAAAGCGAAATCCTTGCTAAAGGAACTCACCATGAGGAGCTCCGTTTTCCCCTTTTGCGCATGAATGGAACCAGGAATCTGGTTATGGTTCCTCTGCACTTCGCCCACCTGACCCAAGGCCTCATCCAAATCGTTTAGAATGGATTCATTCTCGAAAGAACCTTGGGCTCCAAATTTGGCGGACTAGTATCCACCAATATCAGGCTTCGCCGTCTACACAAACGTTCGAGGGTCAGAACTCAAGTCCAAAACTTGATGAACAAATAAAGATCAAAGGTAACCTACATGTGCAATCTCCCCAGCAGGCTTGTCGGACCTCAGGGCATCCGCCATAAGCTTAAGACCTCCAGTGGTGTTAGGCTTCCTCCTCTTTAGTGGCGGCTTAACCACTGTTTCTGCAGGACGTTTTCCAGTATCCGCTTGGGGATTCGCCGCTTGATCTTTCTTGCGTGCTTCAGCCTCTAGAAACTTCTTACGCTTCTCTGCAAGAGCGTGATTGGCCTTAGATAAACCCCTGCCAAAGAAAACATTAAAGTAATCAAAGTTCACGAAGAAATGAAAGGTACCTTGGTCAAATTGCGTAATCTTTGAGTAAATGAATTGATCCCCTTCCCGGCGAATCAATGGAATATCACTCATCATGAAAGCTAAGGCATCCGCATATGTCCATGCATCCGCCTTGATCTGCTTCATGAGCTCTGCCACCTTCTCATCACTATCCGTTAAAATTCGCATATCGCCCGCCATATGTAACGGCCTGGGATTCCAAAATGAAGGAAAACCTAGTGGTTCGCCATCTTTTATCTTCACGTATAAGAATCTCTCATCCCAGCAATGAACATTGGACATTTTGTCACTAAAGGGCGAATACACTCCGAATTTGGCGAACGAAAGATAAGATTCGGACTTCCGTTTTGATGGTTTGTGAAAAGCTCTAAAGATACGACCCGTATATACCACTCCTAAATTTGAGGCGAGGTAGCAGTCTAAAGCGATATCCAACCAGCAGTTGGGATGTAGCTGGCTGACAGTGATGTCGAAGTAGGAGAGGATGTCCACCATCATCTTGGGAAGAGGGAGTCGGAACCCTCTCTCCACGTGGCTACAGTATACTGTAAGGAAACCGCTAGGCAGACAGGAAGGACGTTGATGAGATGCGGCAAGCTGAGTTTCATAGTTCTTGATCCAGGGAAAGCGATTCGCCAGATCCGTTAGATCCACGGCTCTCATACGAGACGGAGTAGACTCCGCTCGGGGATTTTTTTTCTTAGGAGGAATTGAGGAAGAGGCCATAGTCCCCGGAAACCACCTAGATGCACCGGCCGGAGCGGCGCCGGAGACAGAAGTAAAAAGAGTCGGGTTCCTAGTGGAATGAGTTTGGTAATGATTACGCGTCGAGTTACTAAACCCAGCTAAATCAGAGTCAATCGTGCCCTCGGAAGAAGAAGAGTTCTCCGATGACGAAGTAGTCCAACTAAAATCGACTTCTATTTCGGGAGAAGAGGTTGAATTAAAAAGTTCTGAAGTTGATCTAGAAGATGAAGACGAACTTCTAAACATCCAGAGAAAAGTTAAACAAAAGAAAATAAACTTACATGAGAAATCGGAAGCTTGATGCGAAACTCTGGAAAATTCCTGGAAAAAGCTTCGAGCAATGGAGTAAAAATGAAGAAGTGAAGACGAAAGGGAAAGCGAGAGAGGAAGAAGAAAGTTTTCTCCTTTCTAGGACAGTGTGTCCACTACACGTGTCATTCATCCATTGGCATTGAACAGTGTGCCCATTAATGCAAGTGTTTATGACGGCGCGCGGAAGATCAAAAGCCCTAAAGGACTTTAAGGGCATTTTGGGGGGGCTTCTGATAACATCGTGATATTAACCAGAGGACTAAAAGGGATATTCACCTCAGGAACGCCGCGTAATGATCCCCAAAGGGGAGCTGGCAGGCGGATCTCCACAGATTTGTTCTGAGAGATCCGCTGGCGGACCTATGAGGCGAATCTCTTCATTCACCTGATTCGCCACTATAACGGCTGGCCGCCGACTTGGCCATAATGATCATTAATGAGTAATCAATTAGCTAACTGCCAGGTTAGAGATAACTCGTAACCGCCATTAATAGAGCATTAATGGAGACCTTGTAGTTACCTGAAGGTTACAACTTCACAGCTATATATAGCCTGATTCCCTAGGTTATCAAGGTACACATTCTTACAACCTTTGTCAATTCAGTTTGTTTCCTTGAATCATCTTACTGACTTTGGCATCGGAGCTTCCCCCCGTCGAACCCAACGACGCCCCCCACAGGGATGGACGTTGACCAGAATTTCGCTTCCTGTTATCACGGTCCTATTAATTGAACTAGCCGTTTATCCTTGGGGCGTTCAACCAACAGAGATTCTGTCATTTATGACATTTCTGGCGCATGGGTTGTCTAATAATTGTTTGCCTTTCCTAGATGCTTTTTATTACACGTGTTGGCATTTAATGGTGCAAGTGGGTTTTAGCGCGGTTTTCTTAGGAAATGAACCGTTTGTGATACTGAGTACTTAGTTCTATCAAGATGAATTTTCTATCTTAGTACATGATAGTAGCTCAGTATATGTACCTACTCAGGATAATCACTCAACATGTATGTCAACTCAGTATGAGGTGATTTTTCTATATTTCAAGTTCAGTAAGTAGGAGTTATTTTACTCAACATGGCATTTGCACAAGGTTCAACTTTTCACTCAGCATGGCAATCATACATCATTTACTTAGGAATTTATTGAAGGGGATTAGACATCCCGATAGCTTCCCTTAGTATGTTGAATTGTTCACGTGCCAAGGGCTTGGTGAAGATGTCTGCAAGCTGTTCATTTGTTGGCACATAGGTCAGCTTGATCTCATCTTTTAGTACGTGATCTCTGATGAAGTGATGCCTTATGCTGACATGCTTCATCCTTCTATGTTGGATTGGATTTTTGGACAGATCAATAGCACTCTTGTTGTCACATTTGATCTCTATTGTTTCAGTCTTTACTCCATAATCCTCAAGCTGTTGCTTTATCCATAGAACTTGAGCAACACAGCTTCCAGCAGCCACGTACTCAGCTTCAGTTGTAGACAGAGCCACAGATGATTGCTTCTTGCTGAACCAAGATACTAGACAGCTTCCAAGGAAATGACATCCTCCTGAAGTGCTCTTACGTTCTAGCTTATCTCGTCCATAGTCAGCATCAGTATATCCAATGAGTGTGAAGTCATTTGAGGTTGGATACCATAGACCTGCATCAACCGAACTCTGCAAATATCTAAAGATTCTTTTTACAGCTGTTAGATGAGATTCTCTGGGATCAGCTTGATATCTCGCACAATAACATACTGAGTACTGTATATCAGGTCTACTAGCTGTGAGATAAAGTAACGAACCTATCATACCTCGATAGAGTTTAGTGTCTATTGACTTACTTTTCTCATCTTTGCATAGGACAGTATCAGTACCCATAGGGGTTGATATTGGTTTGCAGTCCATCATATTGAATTTCTTTAACATTTCCTTGGTGTACTTGGACTGGCTTATGAAGATGCCATTCTTACCTTGCTTGATTTGGAGTCCAAGGAAGAAGTTGAGTTCCCCCATCATGGACATCTCGAACTCAGTTTGCATCTGTTTGCTAAATTCTTTGCACAAAGATTCGTCAGTAGCACCAAATATTATATCATCTACATATATTTGTGCAAGTAGGGTGTGTTTTCCCCTTTTCTTAATGAACAAGGTTGTGTCAGCTTTTCCCCTGACATAGTTCCTGGTCAGCAGGAAGTTGGTCAACCTCTCATACCAAGCTCTTGGAGCTTGTTTCAGACCGTACAGGGCCTTTTTGAGTTTATAAACGTGGTTTGGAAATTTTGGATCTTCAAACACAGGAGGTTGATTAACATATACCTCTTCGTTTATGAAACCATTAAGAAATGCACTTTTGACATCCATTTGGTATAACTTAAAGTTCATGAAACTAGCATAAGCACACAATATGCGTATTGCTTCTAATCTAGCAACAGGTGCAAATGTTTCCCCATAGTCAATTCCCTCTTGCTGACTATAGCCTTGGGCTACAAGTCGAGCTTTGTTTCTTATCACATTTCCATGCTCATCTAGTTTGTTTCTAAAGACCCACTTAGTTCCTATAGGCTTTTGATCCCTAGGTCTAGGCACTAAATCCCATACCTCATTTCTGGTGAATTGGTCAAGCTCTTCTTGCATGGCATTTATCCAATATTCATCGTGCTCAGCATCAGCAAAATTCTTTGGCTCATGTACTGAGACGAATGCGACATTGCTGAGGTATTTCCTGAGCTGATCTCTGGTCATCAGCTTGTTGTCAGCAGCATCAAGAATGGACTTTTCTGAATGTCCTCTTGGGATTTTTATTTCTTTGGGCAATGTTGAGTCATTTGGAACAGGTGTTTCTGCAATCTCTACAGGAATAGATTGGTCAGTAAATGTTATTTCAACTTCTTGCTTACCTTTGGTCAGCCCTTGTATTGATGATTCAGAGGCTCCATTTTGATCAGCGAAAGCTGAGCTTGGTTCATCTTCAGTGAGCTGAGTTGTCTTTCCTGCAGGGCCAGCTTCATCGAACTCAACATGGACAGACTCTTCTACAACCTGAGTTCGTTTATTATATACTCTATATGCTTTGCTGTTAGTTGAGTACCCTAAGAAGATTGCTTCATCAGCTTTAGCATCAAATTTTGCAAGATTGTCCTTTGTATTGAGTATGAAACATTTACAACCAAAGGCACGAAAGTAACCAATGTTGGGCTTTCGTCCTTTCCAAAGTTCATATGGGGTTTTCTTAAGTATAGGTCTTACTAGAGCCCTATTTAGTATGTAGCATGCTGTGTGGACAACTTCACCCTAGAAGTGCTTTGGAAGCCTATTTTCACTCAGCATGGTTCTAGCAATTTCGACAATTGTTCTGTTCTTCCTTTCAACAACCCCATTTTGTTGAGGTGTTCTAGGAGCAGAGAAATTGTGGTCAATACCACTGGTTTCACAGAATTCATCAAACTGTTGGTTTTTGAATTCTCCACCATTGTCGCTTCTAATATGAGCTACTTTTAGGTCTTTGTCAATTTCAAGCTTTCTAATAAGTGCAGTGAACATCTCAAAGGTTTCATCCTTGCTACTCAGCAAGATGATCCAAGTGTACTGATAGGGGTCAAAAAACCCTATCTTTGGGTACGGTTTTAGGACGGGTTTTAGAGTTATTTAGTTAATAAGCGAGCAATTCTCGCATTTAAATGCTTTTGTGTGAGTAAGTTAGAAATTGGAAACGTTCTATTTACTTTTCGTCGTTTAGGCTCGTTTTATGATCAATTTAGGCAAATACGGCCGAAATAGCATGCATAGTATAATTCCGTTATCTTTTGAAACTAATTGGTCCGTCAAAAGTCGCACTAAACGAAGCGTTTGCTCAAAATAAGCGATTGACGGATCAATTTAGCTTTTGGACTAATGTTATCTGGAGTTTCTATACATGCGCAAGTGTAAGTTCAGGCGAAAAAGGACATCAAGGATACTCGGCAAGAATCGAGCGCATTCCGGGCGAAAACGCTCGACGAGCAGGGCCCCGTGGGCCATTTCTGCTCGCCGAGCAGGCCCCTGGAGGCCTACTCACCGAGCAGGCCCCTGGAGGCCTGCTCTGCGAGCAGGAGCCTGCTCGCCGAGCAGGCGCCGGCGGCCTGGGGGCTGCTCGTCGTGAGCAGCCCGCCCTGCTCGGCGAGCAGCCCTGCGGGAATTGGTCAAAAATACCAATTCCGCCCCCACGAAGCCACGATTGGCCCCACGTCTTCCTACACCAATAAGGACATGAAAATAGGTCAAAACGAGGCCCGAGCCGCGTCTATAAATAGGATTTTTCCATTGTAATTTAGATATCTTTTCAATTTTGTAAATTATCTTAGCTTTCCCCTTGTAATTCCTCTCCATCTCCTCCATCTTCTTCGACTTCCATTGAAGCTCCTTCAAAGCTCTTTCTCGAGGAATTATCAAGGTCCGTCCTTAAGATTAAGTCGCCGGCTGCAGAGTAAACAGGTTCCCTGAAAGGGATTTTTGTATCTCCTTTTATCTTTCCTTGTTTGTACTCTTTGATACAGTTGCCGAACTTGACTTATTGTATCTTGTGACAAATTATCTTCGCCTTTAATAATAATTCAGCTCTTGTTTTGTTCTATGATTATTTGTTTAATCTCTGTCTTACGCTTTATTCAATTGGTTTAACTCATTCAAAAGCCCCAAAATCTAGTAGGCACATATTGCGAGCTGAATCTGACCTAGTCAGAGCCTAGGAGATTGACGACCTCTTAGTTGATTAAGCGCCAATTTACTGAGCCTTAGACCTAGTTTCGGCCTTAGGGAATCACGCGCTAGGAACCTCAGGAGGGTAAGTAGGGTTAATCGCCTTGAATACAAGTGACTCAGATTAGGTTTTTATTCAATAGACTTGATGAAAGATCAATTAGGGGTAGAGTAACTTAGTTAGGCATAGAATAACTTAGCTAGAATTAGATAACTTAGTTAGAATTAGATAGCTTAGCTAGGATTAGTATAATTCAACCTAGGAGTAGATTAATTTAAACAAACCAACTCAAAACCCCCTAAGCCTAGATAACATCTGAGATCGAGTAGCTCGGTACTTGCAGAAATAAATCATGTGGACGATAACCTGGACTTAAACCAGAAATTTATTACTTGATAACGACGGGGTACACTTATCCCTTAGTGAGTTCTCATCTCTAACTTAGGTGAGGGCGCATCAAGTTTTTGGCGCCGTTGCCGGGGATTTATTTCTTCTGCAATATCGAACCAAAGGTCGATTTGTTAGTTTAGGCATTCCTTGTTATTATCCTTTGTTTATAATCGTTTATACTTGTTTTTATACTTTTCTTTTTGTGAATATTTGTTTTTAATTTTTATTGTTATTTCTAATGATTCTTCTTTTTTGAGAAAATGGCTAGAAACAATGGAAATAAGGAGTCTATTACGCATTTGCTTAACTTTCTATCTACTCACGAAGATCAAACTGACGATTTGTATGCCTTAATTAAAAATTTATGCATACAAAAAGGGATCCTAGTTGATTCAACCGCGGACGAATCAATTAAAGAACCCAATTTGGTAGGTCAGGTTGATAAGGTAATATCTTTTCCCATTAACAATGAAGAACTGATCCCTAATTATGAGAAACCAAAAGTTTCAATATTAATTGAGGAATCAGTTGAAATTGAGCCTCTAGAGAAGAATCCAAAAATAGAAGAGTTCGGTTTTGCTCCAAGTCCAGAAATTTTCATTCTCTTTGATTTACCAAGGGAATCAAAAAGGGAGCAAACTAAATTTTTTCATAACTTATTTAAATTTTATCCTTTGTTTTTATTAAAATTCTTTGAAACTGATAATCCGTTTTGCAGGTACGGATTATTTATTCAGGAATTTGAATTCCTAACGCGAATGTCAGCATACACCTAGGCGGGAATTCTATGTCGAGCTCACCGACTATAACGTAGCGCTTCTTGGGAGGCAACCCAAGTTTTAATAAAACTTTTTAGGGCTGAAAATTGGCACCGCAAATCATCAAATTTTTGGGGATTGCGATAAAATCAGTAAGTTGTCTTCTCCACCCTAACTTTTTGCACTTGTACTTTATGGTTTGTGATGCAATGTTGGAACTTATTGCATATTTTTAGTGTGAGGAGGAGAGGTAGACAAACTTACAAAAATTGTATAATTTTTAAATTTTTGTTGCGTCGTGTCTAGTTTAGTTTTGCGTTTTTCGGGTTTTATTTATGTTTTGCATGTTTAGGACCTAAAACCGTGAACCTCCTTCGAATCTAAACTTCGTTATTTGTCCTTGAGGGCTGAGAACCGAATCTAAGATTGCATGACAACTAGTTTAGGTGTAGGACACAATCCTTGTATCTGTAAAAGCATGAGCTAAAGTCTGCATTTAGACCCTAGTTTTGAAGAAATGCTAAAATCATTACTCAGGTAGATAACTTAAGAATTGAAGGCATGTGATGTTATTGTGTATAAGCCACTTTCTTTTCCTATTCTTGCAGCTGACCAATCCATCAGCCTATCTTCTTATAGTTAGCGAAGCGTGAAAGTCTGAGGATAGCTTTCGTGTTCAGAAAGGTCTCGGCTATTTTCTTAACATACCTGTGTCCCGCTTTACACGTCCGATCCAGTTCTTTTCAAGCCCTCGACCCGTTCACTCCGAGTGTTCTGATTAGGGTTCCGAATGTGTGTGTGTGTTCAGCCTGCGAGTAGAAAAGAAAAATGCCTTTCTTCATGGCTTCCTAGGGAAGAGGTTTATTTGGAGCAACCACCCGGGTTTGTTGCTCAGGGGGAGTCAACTAGTTAGAACGCTTTCTCGCAGTCTGCCGGTATAAGTGTTCCTGTGCCTGGGAGAAGGGAAGTCAAGTAGCTCATTGAAGGAAGTAGGAAGAAATAGAATATCTTATAAGAGGAAATGCTCTAGTGGGCAAGGGGAGCTTTAGCTTCAAAGGGAGAGGAAGAGTCAGTTCAGTAGGGAGTGAAAGTAAAGGCATATCTTATATGGAATTGGAGGAAGGTAATGGGCGAGGAAGGGTAGCGTAGCTAAGAAGGAGATGGGCTTTCCAGTTCTATTTCTAGTAAGGAGGAGGCCCCCCCAGTGAACGTTTATCCAGGTCCCCCCTCTATGGGTTCTAAGAAGGAGGGCGGCGCCTTGAATCAAATCAATAATTTGATTGATTCAAGGGAACTAATACTATTTTTTTAGCTTAGCTAGCGTTCCGGGAGAATAATCCGGATCTCTGCCCATTCCCTTGAAGCTAGGTATTCGTTTCTCGCTAGCATGAAAACAGAATAGAATCCATGGCATCAGATTCATTAGCTTCGGACGCATAGGAATCAATTCTTCCCGTACTCTCTTTGTCAAGCCACCGGCTCCACTAAAGCAGCTAGACTTAGCTTAGCCTAGCTAGCACAGACAGAAGGTAAAGCTAAAGCAACCTGGACCGAATGAGTCCCAGAAAGTAAGAACTAGACTCATTCTCAGCCAACTGGAAAGGCAACGGCTAGGAATTTCGCCTCAAGCTCCACGCGAAAGCTTTAGTACACGGTAAGACTTTCATAAATTCCGTTCTTGCTAATACGCGAAGTTAAGCCGGCAGGTAAAAAAGGCCTATTCCTTTGTTTGGGATTTCCCCTATCGAGCCTGCCTTCATTGCATACGAAATCGAAATAACACTAAAAAAAGTGTAGCCATTTGCTGGCCAACGCCCGTTCCCGGTATCATCAAGGGAACTTTCTCAGTTGAATTAGTAGCCATAGGATAGGACGGAATGCCAAGATGCGAGACTTCTCATTCAAATCAAAGAAAATCCCAGCTATGAAACTTATCATCGAGATGTTGGTTCCACATATCATACTTTGAAAACTTTGTAATGCTAGAAGTACCCCAATAGCAAGTAAGAGATGAAGCCGAGCCAAGAGCAGAGGCGAGCTATAAACAAGAGCTCTCAGGGATGAGGTCTTCGTGATCCCGAGCACAGCGCCAATCCCAGGCAAGAAAGAGAAAAATCCAATCTAGCACAAAAAGTTCCTCGGATGTGAATTATCGGGATGCTTGATAAGAGCAAGATCATAGGAGTGGTCGCCAATGTCCGACAAGCAAGAAAGCGGCATAGGGTAGTGGACTGACCCCTCTCTATAGTGCTGTCGCTATCTCTTCTTTCTTTGCCTGATCTCTCTTTATACCACTTATTGTCGGCTGACGGTAGGGAAGTCGAACGAAGTACTTTTATTGGGGTCGGTATGCTCTCAATTGGCTTTGCCCCGCTACAAGCTTTCCTCACTCTTTGCTTTCTAGCTTTCTAGGAAAAGTCTTCCTAAGCGTACTTACTGCTTGACTAGCTGGCGACTAAAAGAGGCTGAATCTTAAACAGGACATTTCGTTCTACAAGCCTGATAGGGCAACATTCCAGACAAGTTAATCGACTCGCGGGACCCCAACCCAAAGGGGATCTTTTTGCATTGATTTGGGCAGAGGACTTCCCGCCTCTCTCATATGCCCACCACACCCCTCGTACTATCCCCATCGTTCTTTCAAAACCTCGGCATGAGGTGCTTATTAAGTAAGGTCCTTGGGTCTCTGTCCATTTATCCAATGAAAAAAAATCCCTAAACTGAAGTGCTTATGCCGATGGATAACTAGGGCATATAGGGGCTATAGGAAAGTAGAGAAGGATAGGGGGTTCCATACTAATAGTTTAGTAAAGTCGTCCAAGGAAGGGGGCAATAGCACTAGCCTAGGTCGAAGGACCCATTTTTTTGAAAGCTGACTTAGCGGAAATTTTAGACCGGGTTGTAGTTAGAGAGTGGAGGATAAAAGCTAGCACCGGGGGTCGTTACCCACTTAGTGATAGGTAGAGAGAGGCTAATTCGCAAGAGTGCGTCAATCCATAGTGGTTTAACCAATCCATAGTGGAAAGAAGCTCGGCTAAAAGCCGAAGCTTCAAAATGATACCAACCCTACAGGCGGAGGTAACAGACAACTCTTAGATGGACAGATCCTATGGTTTCCACTTTACCTAGCCGGGTATAAGATCCTGTTCGGGTACGCTACGCCCATCCCATGGGGTTGGATAAGCAAAACCTTCTCAAATAGGCAAAGAATATTGGCACCGGTTCGGGGTAAGATCTCTTCCCTTACCTTAGGACTCGAACCAAGCTAAGAATCTAAGTAAAGAATTTCATCTCTACGCTACACTTCTTCCTGTAGTAACTGATTACCTTAGTAGTGATATTTTAGAAATCTCATAAGAGAAGAAGAAGGTTTCTAGCTTCCTTTCGGTAAACCGATTCGAAACCATCTGGCTTGCTTATAGCTAAGCCTGAAATGTAGTATTAGATACTCATATCTTACCTTCCTACCTCTGTGGTACGCCCGGTTATTCGCCCTTTTCCCGTTACACCCTTCTCCTGCTTATGAACTGAACCCGCAGCTTAGTCTTCTGCCTACCTATTCTGGTCTGCTTTTGAAGTTACGCGTAAACATTCTCTATTGGCTTGAAAAGCCTAGTTTTAGGCCTTATGAACCCGGCCTTCTTTCGTCCATTCTCTAGGCCTGCCGGAACCCTAGCCCTAGGACCTAGGCTTGGAACTTTAGTCTTAGTCTTCTGCCTGCCAATTATGGTTTAGACCCGGTAACCTTATAGGACTCCCTAGCCCTTTCGCTTTGCTTCTGAAATAGTCCCGGCACAAGACATGTCTTATCCACGCCCATATCTAAATCCACTCAACAGCCTTTCCTTTCACGGAACCAAGATCTATGTTCTCAATCTCAATACCCTATAATCACAGAAAGCTCTCAGTAGTGGTGACCCTTTCACTCTTCCGCGCCGCGGACTGATACATGTACCGAATGCTCATACGGGAAAGTTGACTCCTGGGGGTTGCTCTGAGAAAGAAATCCTTTCTTTCTCGTCCACTCAGGGGGGTGCGGACACACCTGCGCGGATTACAGGTTACAGTTACAAGAATGGCGGGGAAGTGAACAGTACCCGACGACATTCAGGGATGGATGTAGACCCTTCGGGCAGGGATAATCATTGACAAATAGGAGAATGACCAGCTCGCTGGGTGTGAAAGAGGAGGCTTGGAAGCGGAGCATTTTTAAAGGGCAACAACTATATTCTTGTCTCCAATCGGCGGTTGGGCTCGTCACATCGAAGTCAGGTATGGGCCACCCTTCTAGACGAAGATCACAAAACAATCACTTATATATATGTTATCTTTAGAACATGATCTTCGAGAAGTATGAGCCAAAAAACGTGAGCGCCCCTGCAATCTTTCTAAAGTAAGAAGCGCGAAACTTTACTTTGAGAAAGAATAGCCCGGAGAATTTATTTTAGCGCTTAACTGCTAGTTCCATTCCAACAAGGGATGCAAGCAAGGAATCCAATCCAGGAAAGTCAACAATCATCGATAGGGGTACCACCAAGCGAGATCTCGAGAAGTGGTGTCTGTAACCTGTTGATCGGCTTTCTCCTATCTGTTCTTCCGAACAGAAAAGTTCTAGAAAAAGGCTTGGCTTAGTTCCATGCCTGAGAGCTTGTTTGTGTGGGCTCATGTCCGTATTTCCCTACTTTCCATTCTCTTCCTCTATATGCTATTCTCTTTCCTTCTTGCTTATTGGAAAGACCGGTCCGCCAGCCCATTGTACCTTCATTTCTTTAATGTTAATGGACAAAGACAAATGCGCCGAATTGGCCTGGAGAAGCTGAAAACAAGCGATTTGCAAAGAACCTTTAACAAGGCATTCTCGCAGCTAGCCACATAGGAGCCTTGGAGTGGGTCTCGGTACCAATACCAGCTTTGCTTTTACGCCTATGCTTTGGAGCAAACTATCCTACTGTTCTAAGCTCGTTGTAATGAGACCGCAAGGCTTCTCTTTCTTTGGAGTTGGTTTTAGTACTGGCCAAGGGCTTTCGAAAGGTGGCTCGCTTTCTTTCCCCCGCAACATCGGAATTTCCTTCACTCACAACAGAAGGCAAAAGCAATCCCGAAAAAGAAAGAGGCAAAGTACTGTCATACCTCTTACTGAATTTGTCCTACTTACTCTTGGGAACGGAGTGGAGGAAGGGAGGAACTTCTCGAATGAGGAAAAGGATCCAATGACTTCGAAAGAATTGAACGAGGAGCCGTATGAGGTGAAAATATCATGTACGGTTCTGTAGAGTGGCAGTAAGGATGACTTATCTGTCAACTTTTCCACTATCACCCCCAAAAAACCAAACTCTGCCTTACGTAAAGTTGCCAGAGTACGATTAACCTCTGGATTTGAAATCACTGCTTATATACCTGGTATTGGCCATAATTTAGACAAGACAGGGAAGAAAGAAACTTATTTCCGGGTAACTGATTCAGAACCCCTTTCTTCTCGTAGTGCAGAAACATAAGAAAGAAAAGTCTTTGAAGACGTGTGATGCGCCTTCACCTAAGTTGGGATGAAGACTCACTAAGGGATAAGTGTACCCCGTCGTTATCAAGTAATAAATTTCTGGGTTTAAGTCCAGGTTATCGTCCACAGGATTTATTTCTGCAAGTACCGAATTACTAAGTCTCGGATGTTATCTAGGCTTAGGGGGGTTTTGAGTTTGGTTTTGTTTAATTAATCTACTCCTAGGTTGAATTACACTAATTCTAATTAAGTTATCTAATTCTAGCTAAGTTATTCTAAGCCTAACTAAATTACTCTACCCCTAATTGATCTTTTACCAAAGCAATTAACTGAATGAACATGAAGGAATACGATGATAACAATGATAGAGTGTTTAAGCAATTGAATTGAAACTAAGTCGCTTATGTCCAAGGCGATTAACCCGACCTATCCTCCTAAAGTCCCTAGTTCGTGATTCCCTTGTAAGGCCGAAACTAGCTCTAAGGCTCAGTAATTTGGGCTTAATCTTCTATAGGGTCGTCAATCCTATAGGCACTGACTAGGTCAGATTCAGCTCGCAATATGTGCCAACCTAATTTTGGGATTATCGAATGAGTTAAACCAATCAGACAAAGCGTAAGACAAAGATTAAAACATCAAAACAGTTGAATAAACAAAATCTATATTATATATCAAAGATGAAGGAATTGTCACGAAGTTACAATAAACCTAGAATTCATAGCATGTATCAGAGGCTAGACAGAATATAAAAGAAGAAAAATCCCTTTCAGGGAACCTGTCTACCAATGCAGGCGTCTTTCTAGGATTTAAGGATGGAGCTTGAGTAATCCTCGGTGAATGGAGCTTCGGAGGTGTCTTCAATGGAGGTTTGAAGGTTATGGAGGAGGTGGAGAGGATTTCTCAAGGTGGAAGCTAAGCTAATTACAAAAGTAAAAGATATCTAATTTACAATTGAAAATTCCTATTTATAGACGCGTCTCGGGCCTTGTTTTGACCTAATTTCGTGTCCTTATTGGTGTAGGAAGACGTGGGGCCGAACGTGGCTTCGTGGGGGCGGAATTGGTCTTTTTGACCAATTCCCGCAGGTCTGCTCGCCGAGCAGAATTGCGACGAGCAGCCCCTGCTCGCCGAGCAGGCGCTTGGTGGCCTGCTCGGCGAGCAGGCACACTGCCTGGGCAGTGCCTGGGCGCTGCCTGGGCTGCTGCCCGGGCTGCGTGCCGATGCTCAATTCGCCGAGCGGCTGCCGGGGGGTCCTGCTCGCCGAGCGTTTTCGCCCGAAACGCGCTCGATCCGTGCCGGATGACTTCTATACCCTTTTTCGTCCGAACTTACACCTGCACACGCATAAAAACTCCAGGAAACATTAGTCTAAAAGCCAAATTGATCCGTCAATCGCTTATTTTGAGCAAACGCTTCGTTTGGTGCGACTTTTGACGGACCAATTAGCTTCAAAAGATAACGGAATTCTAATATGCATGTTATTTCGGCCGTATTTGCCTAAATTGATCACAAAACGAGCCTAAACAACGAAAAGTAAATAGAACGTTTCCAATTTCTAACTAACTCACACAAAAGCATTTAAATGCGAGAATTGCTCGCTTATTAACCAAATTACTCTAAAAACCGTCCTAAAACTGTACCCAAAGATAGGGGTTTTTGACCCCTATCAACGTGCTCCGAGGTTCGTACCTTCAAAAGGTTTTCCTACATGCCAGGTCGTCTAAAGCACGGTTCAACTGCGGTGTGTAATGTGATGTCTGAATTGCCCATTAAGCGTACTAGGGCTTCTCCGCGGTACTGATGTCCGACCTTTAGTGGTAGGAGATGATTTACGCCGGTAGCAGAAAAAAGTCCCATTCTATCTTTCCTAAGCATCTCACCACCTTATTAAGAGTTCACGGATCTAAACCAGACTTGGAGGTTTGGTAATTGAGGTGAACGCATAGTGCCCCGAGGACGGTTCAAAAGCAGATAGGTAAGACTTAGAGGTTTTCTAATTGAGGTGAACGCATAGTGCCCCGAGGTAAGACTTGGAGGTGAAAAGAATAGGCTGGCAGAGAAGTTATTTACAGAAGAAGAAAACAAGGGTAAATAGAAGAAGAAAACAAGGGTAAATAGAAGAAGAAAAGAAGGGTTCCTAAGCAGCCAGAAGAAAGCTCCAAGCCGGGCTAGGGCTCATAAGCAAGCAGAAGAAAGCCGGGCTGGCTAGAGGCACTGAATCGGCTAGAGGCACTGAATCGGCTAGAGGCACTGAATCTTGGGGCTAGAGGCACTGAATTAAGGGTAGGTTCAGATGGGTAAGAGGCACTGAATCTTGGGGCTAGAGGCACTGAATCTTGCGTCTAAAGCCGGGTATGCTACGCATTACAGATAGATAAAACCTTATAGAATAGGCACTGAATCTTGGGGCCGGGTAAGAGGCACTAGAAGAAAGCCTCTCCCTTAAGGTTCCAAAGCCGAACAACGAGAGATGCCTTCGTTCCCGGATTCAGATAATGGATTGGAGACTCGGGTGCATAAAAGATATAGATTCCCTCGCTTTCGATGACCTACCAGCCCGAACAAATTCCTTCTTTCGAATCAAGAGGAAGGAATGGATGAAAGCCCGATGCTGGGAAGATTGATAGTTTTGGTTCTGGACCCACGAAATGAATGAACTGATTTCGAGATAGCTAGTTAGCTGTTTGCCTGCCTTTCGAGACGGATTCCCCTGTCTCCTACCGGTATGCTAGAAGTCAGCTAGGAGGGCCATTTCTTGGCAGCAGTGGGCTTGGTAGTAGCATAGGTGGGCCCTCGGGCAGTTAGTTCAGGGCGTAGGAGTCACTGTCTCACTTTGCCTTTCTATGCCAAAAGTGAATAGTTTCAAAGCGCTGTTTAGTGATTTTCATGTCTTCCGCTAGTTTAGAAAGATTCAGAAGTCCTTTTTATGCCTTCTTTTAGTTTTCCTTCCCCTTAATGCTGTCCCTTAATTCTGTGCCCATTTGAGAAGGTTTAGCTTGTAATATGCCATTATAGTAGGCGAACTGGCTCTTATTCCCTCTTTTTAGGCTAGGTAAAGTGGAAACCATATATCTATCTAAGAGTTGGGTGCCCGTCTTACCTCCCGTCATGGGAAACCACCTTGGTAGCTTTGCTCTCTCACAGAGCCTTCAGTATCCCTGATAGAGAAAAGAAAGAATCAAACGTCAAGTAGTCCGAATGAATTGAGAGATTTTCAGCGCCACAAGGCATGCAAGCGAGGTGGAAGAAGTCAAGCTAGCCATCTGATCAAGCCGAAGTTGAACCAGCTTAGCCAGCCGAAGAGCTATAAGATGGACGGAGTGGGACCTCCTTCTTAGGGCAGCGAGTGCTTACGCCTCAGAGGCCAAAGGACACAGACCGACAAGCGTTATCATCAGGGGAGGTAAGAACCACTTTAGACTCTTGTTACCGGGGAAAGCTCCTACTTTAGGCTTTAGGCAGAGACAAGTTTTCCTATGGCATGGTATTCCAGCCACTAAGGTCTCGCTCTGACTTGCTCACGAAGAATCATTCTTGATCGAGAGCTAGTACGAGGGTAGAGGGACAAACTATCGGGCTTATGCTGGCAGGCTATCTGACTTAGATAAGGAAGAGAAACGTAGGGAAAAGTGAAGGGTTGGGCCTGATGTTACAACTCAATCTCACACCATCCTTCTTGAAAGAAGTTCCAATAGAGCTTTCCCAGGACTGAACTAAACTGGATACCCACGAGCCCAGAAGTAGCTGCAAGAACAGGAAGGCCAGCGCCTATGGTTGAGTGAACAAACCCTGTTTGCTCAACCACCCCAATCCTCTAACTCCCTAACTCCGGGAATGAACTCCTTTTTCTGAGTCCCCTGTCAGAACTCTTAACCGGACACCAGAGTGAACAACCTGGAGGAATAAGACTCTGTAACCCACTAAGACTTCGAACTCCCGGCTTCGCAACTCCTAGCTTCAGAGAACTTCTGGTTAGACACCCTAGGAAATGATCAAAGGACAGTTCCTATTTTTACTTTCGGAATCGGGGTATACATAGGAATGAGTTCATAAGCCACACCCTTATACTCCTCTCATTTTGAATGCGGAAGTTGAGTTTGGGGAGAACTAGTAAACACAAAATTGAAACCCAAAGGATTGTGAGTTGAATTTGAGCCTAAGAGCGAACATCAAAAAGCTCTTTTTCTTGACATTTTTGTGTGAATGCTTTGACTTGTGGAAGATTATAGATTTTGCACCTAATACTGTGTTGAACCTACATGCAATGATTTGAGATGATAAACGATGAAATCAGCCTCATTAGAATTAACCCTTTTTCTTTACCTTATTTTCTCTTTTTTCATCCACTCTAGGAAGCCCCTTTGAGCCTATATTTTTGTAGTTTGTAGATTTTTCTTTCGTCCTAACCCAATTTTTGCAAACCATCACTTGGTTTGTTACTTAACCCTAAGTTTTTGCAAAGCTCACATCGAGCCTTTGTTTTCCTCTAGCGCTTTGTCTTTGTTTATGGCATCATAGTAGCAAGCCAAAAGGCTAAGAAGTGAATGAGCATCACTATCCCAGAAAAAGAAAAAAAAAAGAAAAGAAAAGAGACGAACAAAAGGGAAGAACTTCATTCCCCAGTTCTTAAAAAAATAAAAAACGTCTCAAGGAAACATCCCAAAAAAAAAAATAATAAGGGATGAATAAAAAGCTCAGTCACTTCATATTTGCTAAAGCCATTTAAACTTTGTTTTTGTAGCGCTAGAACTAATAACCCTTGTTGTAACTTAACCCTCTAACCACATTACAACCCCGATTAGAGGCTGTTTTTGATATCATCGGAATCATATAGCATAGTAGAGGAACGCGGATGAACGTGCAAAATCAACGTAATCCTAAGCAAGAACATAAGCCGAGAGTAAACACCTTAGCCACCAAAAATTGTGTGAAATGAGTGAACTACCTATGGTGAGGTGTTTTACTTAGCGATCCCCTCAAGCTCGTTTAATTGAACATGTGTCCATTTGCTTAAAACTATGACCCATGATAATTGAAATGCGGCTTTTGGATATCGTGTCTCTACTTTGTATTTCCGAATGCATGTAATTACAGATGCTCAAAATTGTGTCAAGCACCTAGTCAAACCGGGAGGTTTTCTAGCTTGCTTGTGATGGCGGGTTTAGTTTTTTAGTTTACTTGGGGACAAGTAAAGTTTTAAGTGCGAGGAGGTTTGATAGGGGTCAAAAACCCCTATCTTTGGGTACGGTTTTAGGACGGGTTTTAGAGTTATTTAGTTAATAAGCGAGCAATTCTCGCATTTAAATGCTTTTGTGTGAGTAAGTTAGAAATTGGAAACGTTCTATTTACTTTTCGTCGTTTAGGCTCGTTTTATGATCAATTTAGGCAAATACGGCCGAAATAGCATGTATAGTATAATTCTGTTATCTTTTGAAGCTAATTGGTCCGTCAAAAGTCGCACTAAACGAAGCGTTTGCTCAAAATAAGCGATTGACGGATCAATTTAGCTTTTGGACTAATGTTATCTGGAGTTTCTATACGTGCGCAGGTGTAAGTTCGGGCGAAAAAGGACATCAAGGATACTCGGCAAGAATCGAGCGCATTCCGGGTGAAAACGCTCGACGAGTAGGGCCCCGTGGGCCATTTCTGCTCGCCGAGCAGGCCGCCAGGCGCTTGCTCGGTGAGCAGGGGCTGCTCGTCGCGAGCAGCCCTGCTCGCCGAGCAGCCCTACGGGAATTGATCAAAAAGACCAATTCCGCCCCCACGAAGCCACGATTGGCCCCACGTCTTCCTACACCAATAAGGACACGAAAATAGGTCAAAACGAGGCCCGAGCCGCGTCTATAAATAGGATTTTTCCATTGTAATTTAGATATCTTTCGTTTTTGTAAATTATTTTAGCTTTCCCCTTGTAATTCCTCTCCATCTTCTCCATCTTCTTCAACCTCCATTGAAGCTCCTTCAAAGCTTTTTCTCGAGGAATTATCAAGGTCCGTCCTTAAGATTAAGTCGCCGGCTGCAGAGTAAACAGGTTCCCTGAAAGGGATTTTTGTATCTCCTTTTATCTTTCCTTGTTTGTACTCTTTGATACAGTTGTCGAACTTGACTTATTGTATCTTGTGAGAAATTATCTTCGCCTTTAATAATAATTCAGCTCTTGTTTTGTTCTATGATTATTTGTTTAATCTCTGTCTTACGCTTTATTCAATTGGTTTAACTCATTCAAAAGCCCCAAAATCTAGTAGGCACATATTGCGAGCTGAATCTGACCTAGTCAGAGCCTAGGAGATTGACGACCTCTTAGTTGATTAAGCGCCAATTTACTGAGCCTTAGACCTAGTTTCGGCCTTAGGGAATCACGCGCTAGGAACCTCAGGAGGGTAAGTAGGGTTAATCGCCTTGAATACAAGTGACTCAGATTAGGTTTTTATTCAATAGACTTGATAATCTATCTTCATTATTATCGTTCATACCATGTTCCTTCGGATAATTTCATTAATGAAAGATCAATTAGGGGTAGAGTAACTTAGTTAGGCATAGAATAACTTAGCTAGAATTAGATAACTTAGTTAGAATTAGATAACTTAGCTAGGATTAGTATAATTCAACCTAGGAGTAGATTAATTTAAACAAACCAACTCAAAACCCCCTAAGCCTAGATAACATCCGAGATCGAGTAGCTCGGTACTTGCAGAAATAAATCCTGTGGACGATAACCTAGACTTAAACCAGAAATTTATTACTTGATAACGACGGGGTACACTTATCCCTTAGTGAGTTCTCATCTCTAACTTAGGTGAGGGCGCATCATGTACCGAGAGAAATCATCTACAATGACCAAGGAAAATTTCTTACCTCCCAAGCTGAGTGGCTGGATAGGTCCGAAAAGATCCAAGTGTAGTAATTTCAATGGTCTCTTGGTTGAGACAATATTTTTACTTTGAAATGACTTTTTGGTTTGTTTCCCTTGCTGACAAGCTTTACATAATTGATCTTTCTCAAATTTCAATTTGGGTAATCCCTCAACTAATTGCTTTCTAGCTAATTTGGCAAGAAGGTCCATGCTGATATGCCCAAGTCTTCTATGCCATAGCCAGGAGTTATCCTCTTTAGACACTAAGCATATGTTTTTGGAAAACTGTTTTTCTAAATTTAGCATGTATACATTATCTACGCGAGGGGCGGTTAAAATCAATTCATTTGTGTTTCCCTCGAGTATTTGACACTTAGTATCATCGAATACAACCTTTCTGCCGCTCATGCAAAGCTGAGCTACGCTTAGTAGATTATATTTGAGACCTTTAACTAGGGAGACAGACTCAATAGTTGGGTTACCTCCGATAGTACCTGAGCCGACTATCTTACCCTTCTTATTGTCTCCGAAGCTTACACTTCCACCTCGTTTAAGCTCTAGTGTGATGAATTGTGTTTCATCACCTGTCATGTGCCTTGAGCATGCGATGTCTATATACCACAGCTTTGACTTCTCTACGCATGTCAAGCTAACCTGCATTTTAAACTATTCATTTTTAGGTACCCAATTCTTTTTGGGTCCTTTTTTGTTAGTGTAAACAGGTGCAAAATCATACTTTAATTTGTGACGACATACTTTTATAATGTGGCCTGGTTTACCACAAAAGTCACAAAATTTTACCCTCTGAGGGTTATACTGAGTGTGGTCAGCATTGTTGTGTTGAGCATGCCAGCATATCTTTGTGGAATGTCCTTTTCTTCCGCAGAAGTCACATTGGACGACTCGCTTGTTATGCCAACACACTTCTTTTGTGTGCCCTCTTTTTCCACAGTATTCACATTGAGTGAACTGCTTATGCTGGCTAGTACTTGTATACTCAACATGGGGTTTATTTCTATTCGAGCCTTTTATTTGACTCTGTAAGGTTGTAACATCCTTTCTAAGTTTCTTTGACTCAGATTGGACCTCCGCGACAGACTTATGCATTATTTGAATATTGTTATGTAAATCTGCATTGTCTTGGAGGAGATATCTGAGGTCACTCAGCTTGACCTCTTCAATCTCGTCACACCGCCTGCTGAGTGATTTGATTTTCTTGTTACACTTTTTAATTAGTGTGTATAAATCACTCAGGGCATTTACCATTTCGTTTCTAAGCAAAAGTAGGGATGTTACCTCATTGTTGTGTTCCTCCTGGTCAATTTCATCAGAGAGGTCAGCTTGCTCAGATTGAGAGTGATCAGCATCATCGGCCATGAAGCATATGTTTACCGTTTCATTTGCATCAGCTTCGGATGATGTTGACTCGTCACTGTCACTCCATATTGCTACCATTGCCTTCTTGTTTCCCTTCTTATCTCTTTTTAGGTTTGGGCAGCTTGACTTGATTTGCCCAGTTTGGTGGCACTCAAAACATGTGACAGACTTGGAGCTGTCCTTCTTATATTTGTCACTGGACTCAGCTTTGTATTTGTCACCTCTTTTGTATGGCCTTTTGCTGTTTCTGTCATTTCTTCTGAACAGCTTCTTCATCTTTCTAGTGAACATGGCTATTTCCTCATCATCAGTTGACTCAGCTTCTGTGGAGTCAGCTTTCATCACTAGAGATTTTTGTTTCTTATCTTCAGATTTTTCTTTTGCCTCAAAATTTTTCATAGAGATCTCATGGGTCAGCGGGGATCCGATTAGCTCATCATATTTGTAGGTAGTCAGGTCCTAAGTTTCTTCTACAACTGTTTTCTTTGCTTGCCAACTCTTAGGTAGACTTCTCAGGATTTTCTTCACATGTTCCTCTTCAGTGAAGTTCTTTCCAAGTCTTTTGAGCTCATTTATGATGTTGGTGAATCTTGCGTTCATTTCTGAGATGTCTTCGTTTTCATTCATCTCAAACAGCTCGTAGAGTCTCATATGCTGATTGACTTTGGACTCTTTAACCTTACTAGTGCCTTCATAGGTCACTTCAAGATTTTTCTAAATCTCATGTGCTGACTCACAACCTGAAATCTTATTGTATTCTGCAGCATCTAAAGCATATTGAAGCATATTTATAGCCGAGGCATTATTTTGTAATTTTCTGAGGTCATCCTCTGTCCACTCAGCTTCGCTCTTAACAATTTTTTCATTGTCAACAGTTTTATATGGCACATGTGGACCTTGAACAATTGCAAGCCACGCACTCATGTTTATGGCATGAATAAAGTTTTTCATCCTATTCTTCCAGAATGTATAATTGGATCTAAAGAATAGGGGAGGCCTAGTGATTGATAATCCCTCAGGGAGTATCTGTGTTGTTTGGTTCCCTGGAAGGAAACGAGTGTTGTTCTCACCCATTTATGGGATCCACTCAAGATAGTTATATCTTTGAGTAGAGAGCTTATGCTCTGATACCACTTGTTGGTCCCGTGTGATTAGTTCCAAGGGGGGGTTAGGAACTAATATAACTTTTTTTCGTTTGATTGTATGCTGACTTAGTTATTTTGCAAGTTGGTCAGCTCAGCTTTTGGCCAGCTTGGCCAGATATGCTATAAGACAGCTTTGGACGGATATTGACTAAAGTTGTTTTATTTATAAGTTAGATATTGACACTCTTGGAGGTCAGCTTCTAACTCAGCACTTGAAATTACTCAGAGTCAACTTTAAACAATTTTATATGCTGAGTAAATTTCACATACAACACATGCACATATATATATTGAGAGAGAGTTTAGAGATTACTCAGTATCACTTATCCTGGTTCGGCCTCTCCGCCTACGTCCAGTCCCCAGAGTCCTCCGGGCTTTTAGAATCCAATACTGAGCTCTTTAAAGGTAGAGCACAAACCAATTACAAGGCAGTTGAATATGCAAAAGTACCTTCCTCTATTCGTCTACTCAACTCCTACTAAGTGCTACAACCCAGCACCTAGATTTCTCTACCACTGAATGTTTACAACCAAACACTCAGCACAGCACTCTCAATTTTACAATTGATAAACACTTGTTCCTTTTCAAATAAAGAACACTTTAGAAGATTACAAGTAATCACTCTAGCATTTACACAAAGAATGAAAGATGGGTGTAAGATCTATTTTTGTAACTAAGAGCTTTTGTATCTTTTCTCTCTTGTATTTTTCTTTTTGTAATCCGACAATGATCCAAGAATTCTGATTGTCCTTATATAGGAGAAAATATGGGATCATATCATTTTGAAATGATGTAGCCGTTAAGGTTAAAACGGCTCTTTTAGGGGACAAATTCTGGTCAGCTTCAGACTGTTCCGGCCATTCCCTTCCTCTACATTTCTTCAGACGTCAGGCTTGTCCTCTTGCGTCTGGCTTGTCCTTTAGTGTCAGTTGTCCTTTACCAATGATCCATCGACCCATACATCTCGAAATGTGTCTTCTGCGTATTTCCAAGGATTCAATTATTGGTACAGAGGGGCGGTAATCATTGTCTTTTAGCTAACGACTTTTTCATGATATCCTGAAGAATCACTCAGCTTCTACTTCGTAAAACCTTGTCATTTACAATTTCCAATCCGAGTGTAAGTTTAGTCAGCTCAGCTTCATGAGACAGTTGTTGTGGGCGTGTATGTCTTTGTCTTTTGATGCTAAGTTTGATTCCACTCAGCTTGATACTTTAGGCTTCTATGCTGACCTCTTCCTGTCTTACTTCTTATATTTATCTTTATTTATATTTACACTCAACATTGATCAAACAGATTAGTACAATTAAAATAAAGCACTTAAATTTAATTGTCTCCTAATCATGGATGATTTTGTCAAATCAAAATCTTGTGGAAAGGTGTTTCAACAAAAGGCACGGATCCCCATGCAAAAAAAAGGAGGATTTTGGGAGCTTCTCACTCTAAAACATTTTTTAGAGAGAGAAAGTTATTTTTTTTGGGAAAAAACATTTTTTTTCCTAAAAAATCCGAATTTCCTAAAAGTTAAAATTTTATTAAAAACACCGAAAAACACAAAAATCGTAACTCGTGTAATCAACCGACTTCAGCTGTCAATACCGATCTTGAGGTATTATCCGATGACTAGACTCGTTTTATTTATTTCCTTTATTTATTCATTTTATTTGTTTTATTTATTTAGGTGATAGTTTTATTTATTTAGCTAGTTATTTATTTATCACGTTTTATTTAACATTCCGTATTTATTTAATTTTTCGTCTCGTATTAAATAAACGCTTGGATTTGTTTTGAAATAAAAATCTCGTTTAACATCCCAATACGAACCGTGATCCGATCCAAAGGTAGTTCGGGATTAAAAAACGTTGTAATTATAAGTTTTGAAAAATATTTCTAAATAACGTTTTAAAAGAAAACATCGTCTTAGGAGTCTCCGTTATAGACTATGATCCAATTTGGGTAGTTCGGAGGTCCAAAACGATAGAATAGATCTAATCTAAAGCTTTTTAATAAATCTGAAAACTGTTGGAGTAGTTCTATAATTTTCCATTTTCTGTCACTAAAAGCAGTTTACCGATGGATTTTCCGTCGGTAAAGCTGCTGGAATGTAAAAAATGCTGTTTTGGTCCTTCTTTCTCAACTTTTAGACTTTTGGTCCTTTATATATATATATGTATAATCATGTAATATATGCATTCAAATTATTTTTAATTATTTTGTATATATTTATTCAACATGTTTAGATATTATTTTTCATTAATTTGATTTGATAAAATTATATGTATATATATATATTTTCCTTTAAATTCATTTAAACTATACATACTTGTCATTTTGGGGTTATTAGGGGTTATTTTCTATATATACTTATCATAATAGTTTTGGGGTTAAAGGTTAATTTCTTATCATTTGTGAATATTATTGTCTTTTTTATCTATTAATCATAGTCTTTATTATTTACCTTTTCTTTTAAATGTATATGTATAATTATCATTTCTATCAAATATATATATATATATATGTATATCTTTCTTCTTTTCCTTTTAAATTTCCTATATGTATATATGATTTGGAAAATATTTTGGTTGGGTGAATTGGGATTTGATTTATTAATTGTTGTCATTATGTTCAAATGAAGGATAATTGAGTGACAAAAGGAAAATAAAAGATAAAAAGAGATTTCAAGTTGTTTGTTTAAATTAAAGCTTTTCTAGATATTCTTCAAGTGTAAATAAAAGATTTTTGTCATTTTAAACCGTTTCCAAAATATCACGTGTTGAAACCTTAATTCGTTCCAACGGCGGATTAAGCGAACCTTGTAAATAAAACCATTTTCATTATAAATAACCGAGTTTTGAATCGTTTTCCTGATTAAACAGTTTTGTACAAAAATAAATGGACTTGTATGTTTAATCACGTTTTTTGTTAAAACTTCTTATCTCACGTTTTCAAACGCTCGAGTCGTTCCAACGGCGATTCGAGTCGATGTCATGTGAATTAACGGGGTTTTGAAACGTACCTAAATCATTACAACGGCGATTAAGGTACGAACCATGTAAATAAACTCGTTTTCGGGGAATGAGATTAGTTTAGAGTTAGTATATGGTCTAAAGCATAAAATCACACTGTGAATAAATCAATTCTTTCTTCTCCCCTTCTCTCTCCTGTATACTTTAAAATTATGCAAAATGGGTGATTCTTTACTAAAATGACTTTCAAATAACATGCTCAAAACGGTTTTCAAAGCGAGAAAGAAAAGGTTTCAAATGAATTTTAAACTTAAAGAAATATGCGATTAGTCCGTTATCGCCTAACACGCTAAGTAGGAGGCCGGTGGTTCATAACCGGGCGATGTCGAGGTGCCTAGTAGCCTTTCTCCGGAAAGGAGCTAGCCTTCTCGGCTCGTACCTAAGTTTCCCAAACCCACACCGGTCTCCCGCAAGGGATCGGTGTTCATTTTCCCATTCGTGGGTGGCGACTCTTCCATACTCCGAGCTCCGGCCCTGTCGAGCAGCTTGATTCCACGATTGGTTGCTTTCGGCGCCAATCACTGCATCTGTCATCGATGGTGTCCACCCCCCGGTCAGCTCGGGCGAGGCCGCGGCACCTACAAGTGGCGACTCTGCTGGGGAAGCGAGAAATTTGATTCCGGAAGGCGTGTATTAAGCCCTTAACGGGGACGGATCGTATTATTTCTTTTCGTATGCATTCATAAGCATTATTGCAAACCTTATGGGTAATTTCCGTGAAACCTCTAGCGAGAGTCCATTCGTCGCTCGAAAGAGGCTAGTGTAAGTTCCCCCTTACAGTAAGGCGCCAAAGGGTCCCCATCCATTCGTTAGGGGCGAATTTGTGCGGTCCTGTGAGGTCCCACGATCAGCCGTGTCAGCATATAGTAGCCTTAGAAGTTGCCATAGGATTACCCGTTACTATTTTTGATGTGATAAATGAATCAATTCTTGTTTTCAAATTGCCATGATACGTGTCTAATCCTAAAATATGTAAAGGAAATGAAGCGATGCGTTAATATATACTCTTAAATCGATATACAAACTACCC
Organism: Euphorbia lathyris; assembly: GCF_963576675.1. Lineage (NCBI taxonomy): Eukaryota > Viridiplantae > Streptophyta > Magnoliopsida > Malpighiales > Euphorbiaceae > Euphorbia > Euphorbia lathyris. The sequence goes on from NC_088915.1 coordinate 81,658,215, forward strand.
CAAAACGTCGAAACAATGCGAACTAAAGACAACTTAGTCATCTCGTATGAATGGACTTGTGCGACCCGCCTGGTCCCTTTCCGTGTCCCGAAGAAGGCACATGTTCAGGAAATACATTATGACGTAAGCACGTATTAGTACAAATCCTTTTGATATTAAGGATAGTTATATCTCGATTCAAAAGATTATATTAACGATAGCCGTTATTCACATTCTTTAAATACGTTGGGATAAAGCGAAATTATGACAAAACGAAAACAAAGAACATTTCTATTTTGAACGACCCCGTTGTAACGTAAAGAGTTTTGCAAACGTGGCCCGTCCCTTCCGAATAAAAGATGAGCTTTTACGTTATGCCTTGCGTTGTTCTAAAGAGAAATGGATGTATCCACAAAAGTGACTAAAAAAATAAAAAATAATAAAAAAAATGAAACCGACCAAGATCATTCTGTATCTACGATATATGTCAATCTCGAGAGTAGTTAAAGAAAATAAACCAATGCCGTTGAATACGTGCCTCGAATGAGTATATACGCCGCTTAAAATCACGAAGCCGAATTAAGCTAAACCGCATGATTGCGCCATATGTATGAGACTGTGGGTTTGACTAATGGCTCGATCATTTCGACCATTACCAAAACTACAAGAAATATGGCCCGATCTGCATGTTTTCTTAACTCGTGCCAAGATGAAAAGAACAGTAATATCCTCGCTTCAAATAAGCATGCGATTCAACGAAACGTTGATTTTCTATAACCACGCTAGGATGATATATCCCGTAAATTGGAAGAAATAAAGAGTTGTTATTAGCCGAAAGATTATCGTGCGCTCAAATAAGACTCGTCGTCTTTTCACGTAGCTAAAACGAGCAAGCGGATTCTTGACGCTAAAAACAAACACGTTACGCGATGAGTCCGTTCCCTAAGATAAAATCCAAAAGTGATATCATCACTAAACAAACACGTGGTTACGTCTCTCGATAGATCCAAAAGATCCCGTCGTAATCCAAAAATCGAGGCACGAACCCACGCGAATGAAAGGGAACGAATCATTGTCAATAACGAACGATTGAACCAAAAGAATAACTCGTACCACGTCTAAGATCCGAGATGCACTCAAAGGGTGTCAAAACCCGAACTAATGCGTCTCGCGAAATAACAAAAGACGAGTTATTCAAAAGGACAATCCATTTGGTCGATATCTTAGTCACTGAATGTTGATACGTCAAAACGAACTTTATTGTCTGATGGATGATTTACTTTTCCGCAATAATCGACGGCATCACGCGTCCCCTGGACCGCAATGTGAGCCCCAAACCAAAATCCTAGGAAAGAGACTTGGACCATCGAGTGTGTGGAGGAATAAGGGTGGAAGAGAGATGTTATGATACGTGTAATTAGACTGACGTTTGTTCTTCTTATCTTATATATCCGTAAATAAATAAACGCACACACCATGAATCATGCATATAAAATCATGCATACATACTAATGGATACCGTTCGCGCAGACTTCATCATTAAGCGGTTGTGGTTTCGCGAGAGTAATCGGCTAATCATGCAGTTTGATCAGCTACAGATTGACAGTTCCGAATCGGCAGTTGTGGCTTCTGAATCATCTTCGTCCGAGTATACTCAGTCTTCGCCCAGTATGCCTGCGACCGACGAAAAGGTGGCCGAATTGGAAAACTCTGTGAACAACATTAATGATCAGTTAGCCGCAATTTTGGCCCAACTCGCTGAGCTGGCGTTGAAGGATAACAAGAGTGGTAGTAAGCGCTATGAGAATGAGGTGAACACTGGTCCCCACTTCGGGAACGAGGATGACTATCAGGATTACATCCAGAAACAGCTTGAGAAGGAGAAAGCTAAGGAAGAGGAATGGAAGCAGCACATTACTCAGGAAGTGCAGGATCTGCGTGGGGGAAGCTCCGGGAGTCAGGACTTTTATAACTTGAAGAACTGTTTATCGGCAACTGCTTTGCCTCTGAAATTCCGGCTCCCGGACATGAAGAAGTTCGATGGAACTGGGGATCCTACTGCCCACATGAATCAGTATGTGGCTGTGATGAAACACACGATCTTAACCGAGGAACAAGTTCTTGGACTGTTCAATACTTACCTGGAGGGGGCTGCCCTCGTGTGGTTTCATGTGTTGCCGTTGGTGACGAAGAGAGATTGGAAAGAGTTGGCGAAGTCATTCATCGCCCAACATAGTTTCAACACTATGCTTGAGGTTACGCTGAAAGAGCTAGAGAGCACTAAGCAGCAAACTGGTGAGTCTTTGTCCGATTTTGTAAGGAGGTGGAGAGCCAAGGCGGCAGTTATGAAGTAGAAACCGCTTGAGCAGGATCAGATCGGAATGGTAATTGGCAACACTTTGCCGTATATTAAGAATGAGCTGCGGTATATGCCTTTTACCGATTTCAATCAGATGTATAGTTGCGCCTTGACAGTAGAGGGGGATGGTGAGCCGAAGAAAGCTTATACCAAGTGGACGAAGTCTGGATATAGTACTGGAGGGCCAAGCGCGAGTACCGAATCTGCTGCGGTGAAAGTGCTTGAACTTAATGCTATCGAGAAGAGGCAGTTTTCCAAGTTTGATCAGACCTACGCAAAAGTTTTCGAACGATTGCAGAAAAAGGGATTGTTGAAAGCCCTCACTCCTTATAACAAAGCACCTCCCACTCCGCAGATACAGGCTAGGGGGTACTGCGAGTTCCATAGTAATTATGGGCACAATATTGAGAACTGTGAGAGGTTGAAGCATGAGATCCAAGATTTGATTGAGGAGAAGAAGATAGCTGATCCTTCGTCGACGAACCCTTCCACTAGGCGTAATCCATTGCCTAATCATAGGGCGAGCATGATCGGGTCTGGGCTCGAAGAGAGTTTGGTGATGGAATCCTTCGGGGCAAACAAAGAGGAGTTGTTGGACTCCGATGAGCAGAGTAATGTGGGAAATGGTTTGTATGTGTCCTTTCTGGGCAAGGAGCGGGAGGGTGAACCGATGGATGAAGGACTAGACGGCGGAGCGCCGTATGATGAGGATAGTGCCGAAGAAACCGGGGAAGGGTCGTCTCGAACTATTGTGCCAGAGTTGAGTTTATTCAGTGGGGTGGAGAATCCCGATGTGCACTTGCGCGAGTATATGCATGATATGTTTGTTGAATCCTTTGGGGTGGACGAGGTTGCTCAGTGGTTCCACCATTCATTAATAGGCGAGCCTTTGAGGTGGTTCCACTCATTGCCCGATTCCTGCAAGCACGATTGGGAACAGTTGTCTGACCTATTCCTAGAGAAGTACAAGAAGGCTAAGGATAGGACCACAGAATGTTTTGCGCTCCAAATTGGGCCTGTTAAACGTCCGTTGCCAGCCGTCAGTAAGTATAACGGCAACAAGGATCCAATGGAACACCTTCACTTCTACTTGTCGGCCATAGGACCTTTGGGTTTTAACGAAGAAGAGATCACCAGTCTGTTTTGCAATTCACTAATGGGGGAGCCGCTGATGTGGTATATGTCTCTCCCGATGCGTGTCAAGTGCAATTGGGCCGCAATGACCAATAGGTTCATTAAGGAATATATGGTATGGATGCTTGCGGAGCAAACACCGGACTCGCCCTCTTACAAGATGCCTGAGGCAGTATTAGTAATGCCCAAGTATGGTGGATATCGGGATCCCGCTGAGCATGCAAGGTTATTCCGCAACCATATGTATGACGCTGGGTTCCCTCAAAGTGAGTTACACGAACACTTCCCGGAAAATCTCATAGGAGAAGCCTTGTTGTGGCACCAAGGGTTATCAGAGGAAGAAATGGGTCATTGGATACCTCTTCGGGATAAGTTTGTGTCAAGATATGAGATGTATGTTCCATGGACGGGATCCTTGGAAGATCTGGATAGAATCAGGCAATTCCCCGAAGAACCGTTTGTTGATTACGCTAGGAGGTGGAGGTATCACTACGAGCAGTGTCAAGAAACGATGAGTGATAAGGTACAGCTCATGTGCATACAGAGAGGCACGATTTCGATGGCGGCAAGAAGGATGAACAGAGTGTCCCTCAGGGACTATGACGAGTTGATAGGCTGGGCCATGTATGGATCGGCGGATCCCTTGTATTTGAATTCAAACGTCCCTCATGTGATGGATATGATGGTGGTGGACATTTGGGAAAGTTCCTCGGAGGAGGAGGATGCCGATCAGAGAATTCCTATCAATATTTGGGATGAATCTGATGATGAGCCGGAGATTGCCGTTATGACAAGATCAGGTCGAGTGGCCAAGGGGAAGGCACCAATGGTGGAAACTGAGGCGGGAGAAGGATCGGCTCCCAAGCCCGATGATCAAGTCCTCGAGCAGTTGAAGAAAACACAAGCCAAGTCTACTGTGTGGGAGGTCTTGTGCCATTCTAAGTACCACCGTGAGAATTTGATGAAAGAGTTGCAGAATTTGGTCATCTCTACCGATACTGAGCCGACGGCACTAGTAGGGGCAATCATGTCCCGAAAGAGAACTGAAATCACCTTCACCGATGAAGATCTCCCAGAAGAGGGGAAGGCTCACAACAAGCCTTTATACATCCGAGCTGAAATTAATGGGAAGAAAACCAGCTGTGTAATGGTTGATGATGGATCGGCCATTAATGTTTGCCCGCTGCAACTCTTGTCCAAATTGGGAGTAGAAAGAGGAGATCTGACTGCCTTGAAAACCGTGATCAGGGCTTATGATGATAGCCGTAGGCACATTGAAGGAGTCTTTAAGGCCAAGCTGAAGGTAGGGCCGCATGAGGAAGAAACTGAGTTCACTGTGCTGGATATACCAGTGACCTTTGCTGTGTTGTTGGGACGCCCATGGTTCCATAAGCTAGGAGGTGTGCCCTCCACGCTCCACCAAATGATCAAATTCCCCTCTGGGGAGGAGATAGTGACGATTAGAGCTGAGAAGTTGAGTTCAGTGGCTGCATTGGGAATTGAGCCTCAGCTTTTCTTCGGATTCCAGGTTTCTGGGATCTACGATTCTAGCATGACCACCGATGTGGTGAAGATGATGAAAGGGGGTTTCATCCCCGGAATGGGCTTGGGAGCACACCATCAAGGGTTGCCAGAATCTCCGGACTTCAAGAGTCAGAAAACACGGAGGGGTTTGGGATATGAGCTAGGAGGTCCGTCCAACAGAGGCAGTGAAGGAAGGGTGGGCCTAAAGAAGTATTTTGTGAATGAGGGTCACGGGAAATTTTATTCTGGGACTCCTGAGTCATGGACTAGCACTGAAGGAAAGATTCTGTTGGGCTTCGAGATCTTCAACGATGTCACCAGCTGGGGCAAAGGAGAGGCAAGCTGCTTCATCGAGGAGATCATGATGTTAGATCTGAATGCTGAGGAGCAGGTCATCACGATGGAAGCAACTGTGGGAGCGGTGGATGAGCCCAATACCTCCAAGGCCTATGAGAAACCCGAGAACCCCGATGATGAAAATTGTATTACTGCTTTATTTGAATCCGATGATGTACTCGCCAATACTATCAATGAAATGAATTCTGATTTTGCTTACTTGCTTGATGTTGATTCTGATCATTGCATGCATTCTCATTCATATAACATGCCTACATTTGAAATCAATACAATAGAAATGTCAACTTTCAATCTTGGCACGGATGAAAATCCTAAACTTATACAAATTGCTCAAGAATTAACTACTGAAGAGAGGAAAGAATTTGAGAGAATAATTAAAAAATATGAAATAGTGTTTGCTTGGACGTACGAAGATATGCCAGGAATCGATCAATCAATCGTAACTCACCGTATCCCAACATACCCCGATGCTAAGCCCGTGAAACAGAAACTCCGACGCATGAGGCCGGAATGGGCGGATAAGATCAGAGAGGAAGTGAAGAAACAGTTAGAAGCAGGATTCATCGAAGTAATCGACTATCCCCCCTGGGTCGCAAATGTAGTGCCAATCGCAAAGAAGGACGGTAAAGTGAGAATGTGCGTCGATTATAGAGATCTCAACAAGGCTTGCCCCAAAGATGAATTCGCATTGCCTCACATCGACGTATTAATCGACAGTGCAGCATCGAGCGTCTTGCACACAAATGTTGACGGCTTCATGGGCTACATGCAAGTTCAGATGGCAGAAAAGCACAAGGCAAAAACCTCATTCACAACTGAGTGGGGAACGTACTGCTATAGAGTAATGCCGTTTGGATTGAAAAATGCTGGGGCAACTTATCAGCGAATGGCTACGGCACTGTTCCACGATATGATACACAAGGAAGTGGAAGTCTATGTGGACGACATGATGGTCAAATCGGAGACAAGAGAGGGGCATTTCGCTGCACTTGAAAAGTTTTTGGCCCGAATTGCAGAATTCAAGCTAAGGTTGAACCCGAAGAAGTGCATCTTTGGTGTTTCATCCGGGAAAATCTTAGGCTACGTGATCAGTAACAAGGGGATCGAGGTGGATCCCGACAAGGTAAAGGCCATACAGGAGATGCCGGCACCAAAAAATGAGAAAAAAGTGAGAGGATTTCTGGGGCAGGTTCAGTATATCAGTCGGTTCATAGCACGACTCACTGCGATCTGCAAGCCGATCTTTAAGTTGCTACGAAAAGATCAACCCACGGTTTGGAATGATAAGTGCCAGCAAGCATTGGAGAGTGTCCGGAACTATTTGTCTAATCCACCGGTTTTGAGACCGCCTAAACTTGGAAAACCACTTCTCCTCTATGTAGCGATCGAGGAGCAATCAATTGGGGCAATGCTGGCACAGGAAGGAGACACCGGTGTGGAGCATGCGGTGTATTATCTGAGTAAGAAGTTCCTGGAATACGAACTTAAGTATAACATGATCGAAAAGACGTGTGTGGCAGTGGTATGGCTAACAAAGAAGCTGCGGAACTATTTTCAATCTTACAAAGTAATCATCATTTCCAGGATGGATCCCGTGAAGTATCTATACCGAACTCCGTCTCTAATAGGGAAGCTAGCCCGATGGTTGTTTCTCTTGTCCGAATTCGACATCGAATATGTAACGAAAAAGGTTATTAAGGGGAGAGCCGTAGCGGAATTTCTGGCCAATTAGCCTCTAAATGCGGAAGAGGAAGAGATAAACTATGATTTCCCCGATGAGCACTTGAACGCAATAGAAGTTATACCGTGGAAAATGTTCTTCGATGGAGCGGTTAACTCAAATGGAGCCGGGGTAGGAGTGCTGCTTATCTCACCAGAAGGAGAAAGGGTCCCAATGGAAAAGAAGTTATCCTTCCCTCTCACCAATAATATGGCCGAGTATGAAGCGTGCATCTACGGGTTGGAGTCATTAGCAGCGTTGGGAGCATCATATGTTGAAATTTGGGGCGACTCAAAACTGATTATCGAACAAGCACATGGAAACTGGGAAGTAAGGGAAGAAAGGTTGCGTCCATACCTAGACCAGTTGGAGGGATTGGCGCAGAGATTCAGCGAGTGTCATTTTTATCACATTCCTCGAGCACAGAACCATGCAGCGGATGCTTTGGCCACTTTGGTGTCAGTATGGGATAACCCTCGGAATCGTGCCTCGAAGCCTTTGGTGCTGAGGAGGTCCCACAAACCGTGCTATGAAGACGTAATGCCGTTGGGAGCAGATGAAAAGCCTTGGTATTTCGATATCGTAAACTTCATGAAAAGTGGAACATACCCGGCAGAATCAGAACTTAGGGATCAGGCTGTGATCAGAAGGTTAGCTCAGCAATTTGTCATCCACAATGACTTGCTTTACAAAAGACACCCCGATGGTTTACAATTGAGGTGCTTGGATGAGGGGGAAGCCCGTGAGGCAATGGAGTCAGTACACTCGGGAATTTGTGGAGCCCATATGGGAGGAGCAATATTGACAAAGAAAATCATAAGGCAAGGCTTCTATTGGCTCACCATGGAAAGAGATTGTAACGAATATGCAAAGAAATGCCATGATTGTCAAATCCACGGAGATTATAATCACTTACCAGCTATGGAACTGCACGTGTTAGCACCCATTTGGCCGTTTGCGGCTTGGGGCATTGATATCATCGGGGAGGTGAGGCCTAATGCGTCGAACGGACACAAATTCATTGTAGTCGCCATTGATTACTTCACCAACTGGGTAGAGGCAGAATCGTTTAGCAAGTTGGGGTCTAAGTAGATGAGGAAGTTCATTGAAAAGCACTTGATCACCAGGTTCGGAGTGCCTCATCACATGATCACGGATAATGGGGTCCAGTTTCAGGGAGAGGTGAGAAGTCTCTTCCAAGAGTACGGTATCGAGCATCATAGATCTTCTCCATATCGCCCACAAGCTAACGGGGCAGTAGAGGCCGCAAATAAAAACCTTAAGAGGGTTCTCGTAAAGACGGTGGAATCGCATCGGAATTGGCACGAGCAGCTTCCGCTCACTTTATGGGCCTATCGCACGATGGTTAGAACGTCAACTGGGGCAACTTCGTTCTCCTTGGTATATGGGGCCGAAGCCGTTCTCCCGATTGAGATTGAAAAGCTATCGTTGAGAATCGCAGTAGAAGCAGAGATTCCTGAGACGGAATGGGTGAAGAAGCGATATGAGCAGTTAGCATTGGTGGATGGGAAAAGGATGGAGGCTCTTTACCATGTGCAGTTATATCAAAGAAGGATGGCCCGAGCCTTCAACAAAAAGGTCAAGGCCAGTGATAACTTGGGAAAAAATCCTTGATCGGAGCACTTCCCTGTGAGGCGCCGTTGGGATCGACCGGGGACACTCCGATGCCAAAGTCAGTAATATTTCTGAGAATAAATTGTAAGCATAAAAGTAGAGAATCAGTAAGTGTACCTTTGATCCTAGGAAGCTGGGGTATTTATATAGGTTTCTGTAACCTTCAGCATTAATGGGGAAACAGGTGAAGAGTTGTGTCATTACTCATCTTTAATTGCTATCAATTCTCCATTAATCCCAGCATTTAGCATTGAAACCCTCAGAGTTGAGGTATTCGAATAGTCAAATCTTTATTCCCCTTTAATGACTATTAATTGCCATTTAATTGTATTTATTCCCATTCATGGATGGTAATAAAGGCGCCTTTTCATATTCTTTGATCCGTCAAGGCGTATGTACGCTCTCCTTAAGAGCTATGGCGGGTCTCCACTACTCGCTCTCATCGGGCGTATCTCGTTATGGCGTATCTCGCCATGGTCCACGTGATGTGGCATAATGCTAGAAACTCCTTCCTTTTCTTCGTTATTTATATATTCACCCCTGCATTAATCCTGCAATGATTGTCATTAATTCCATATTAATCATGCATAAATATCTCTTTTAGAAGGAATAATGGTTTGCCATTATTTCTATTTATTTTCCCTTATTCCTTATTCAAGAATAATTTGGGTTGTTATCAGAAGCCCCCCTAAAGGTATAAAAAGCTCTTTAGGGCTGTCTAAATGGTGTTTTATTTTTCTATCTTGGAGGAAAGTGGACCCGCCCTAGATGGGGGATCATATATGGAAATGATGCGCTTTTAGGGGCTTTTGCTTCCTTGTGTAGGTGGCAAACCGTATCCATTGTTAGCCTCTAGGGGCTTTTTGAGAGCTATATTTCTTTTAGAAAGGGAATAACCCGCCCTTTATGGGACCATTTGTTCCTACGGCATAGGATTATGATTCGCCTTAGGGACTTCTTTTGTTCAGTTCTGCCATATTGAGGAGAATGACCCGCACTTAGGGATCAGTAAGAATGATTAACCATTTAGGGACTTTTGTGCATTTTGTGGAGGCGAGACTTTGTTATTTCTATGATGAAGATGAGGATTCATTACTTTGATGAAAATGAGACTTCATTGTTTGGATAAAGACGAGACTTCATTAATTGGATGAAGACGAGGCTTCATTGATTGGATGAAGACGAGGCTTCATGAATTGGATGAAGACGAGGCTTCATTAATTGGATGAAGACGAGGCTTCATTGTTTGGAGATGAAGACGAGGCTTCATTAGTTGGATGAACCCTTTGCTTTCCAGAACTATTTTTACTAATGCATTATATCTTTTAGCAAGTAATTTTCTAGAATCTGGTTTAGGATTTCTCTGATTGTTTAGGGTAGGTGGCCAGCCGTACCCCAATGTGTGAACCTTTGTGAAGGTTTAGAAGCTTTTATTCCTGGTGAGAAAGTTAAGCTGCCTTAGGCGATCGATTTGCTTCCTATCTTTGAGGTGAATCGATCCGCCGCCAGGTCTTGAGACTCTTCTTTGGGAAGAGTATTTGAGAGTGTAAAGTTCTCACGTCTGATAAATGTTTTAACTCTGTCTCTGACGGCAATCAATTGTTTCCTATCTTTGAGGTAGATCGATCCGCCGTTGAGATTATTGTCCGATTGTTTGTAAAACTTAAGTACAATTGTTTTAATCCTTATGGTCGCCATTTACTTTTACATTTGCGTAAGTAAATATATAAGTTTGTAGGATTTAATATGGAGTAGGCGGCCAGCCATACTCCGTTGTGCGAACCTTTGTGAAGGTTTGAAGCTGTTCTATTCCTTCTAGAGGAAGTAAAGCTGCTTAGGGGATTAACTTGCTACCTATCTTTGAGGTGAAGCGATCCGCCTGTAGGACTTGTGAACCCTTCTTTGGGAAGGGAGTGAGAGAGTGTAAAGTCATTGCGTCCAAGGAATGTTTTAACTCTTTCTCGAATGGTGATCATCTAAAGATGGATCCGCCCATGAGAGTGTTCTCCTATCTTTGAGGAGAAAGTTGAGGGTGTAATGATCTCATGTTTGAGACGATTTTAACCCGCTTTTGATGGCGGTCAATCCTTTTCCTGTCTTTGAGGAGAGAGTTGAGCTCATTTGAAAGCTCCTGAGGGTCTGTGCTTCTTATCTTTATGGAAAGGGGATCCGCCCGTGATGGGATCAATTGTCCTATCTTTGAGGTAATTGATCCACCTGTGGAACTTTTCATTCGCCAGCCACTGGGCGTATATCAGCACTAAAAGCTAGGCAAATGAATATAAGAAGTATGGCGAGAAAGAATAAATTATAAAATATAGGATACTATAACAGTTTAATGCACATATAAGAATATGTAAAAATACTGATTTTTAGGCCCATGGTTCCGTCTTTTCTGAGCAACTAGAACCGCATCCTCAATGATGTTTAACTTATGAGTAATCACATCTGGGCTTACTCCTGTGGGGATCTCATTCTCCTATGTAAATACGCTTTCAGACTCAATGAGAACTTTTTTAACATCCTTTTTTATCTCAAGTTTTAATCCTTTGGCGATCAGCACCCGCTTTCCATCAGCAATAAGGAGCGTTTCTGTGTCGCCCAAAGCTGTAGTGACAAGTTAATATTTCTCACCTTCGTTCTCTTTGGATTGTGGGCGGATTGATAGTGACGTCGAGTATAAGTCTCTTTAGCCACCTTTTGGTTCCCGTTAATCATTACTCCTCCTTTGCTGGTGGGAATGTACATTGTCAGACGACGGATGGAAATTAGGGCTGCAACCTCTGGCCCTTGGTCTGGATAGCGTGACCCGTCACTCCAATGATGTCAACAATGGTTGTTTCTATTTGGATCGGATCAACCTTTAGTTCGGCGAATGCACCTTTGGTGATGACATTGCGAGAACTGCCCGTGTCTTTACTCGCTTTATTTTATCTCCCATCCTTGAATCGCCATTGTTACTACCAATGCATCTGCATGTGGAGAGATTACTGGACCTGTTTCTGCAAAAGGAGCAATGGAGGGATGTTTTATCCAGAGCGGATATTTTTGCTTTTTCCACGGGTGGCTGATACACTGGTCCATCTGCTATGACATTAATGACACTTTTGAATTTATTTTTGGGATCTGTCTTCTGCTTGTCATCTTGTTATTTGTTATTCTGGACAAAGCTATCTAGTTTGCCAGCTCCCAGCAAGCTTCAGTGTGGTGGCCAACCAATGTGGTGGCCAACCTGTAGTACGCTTTGGCGTTTCTTCCAACGGTTACATGCTCCCCTCCTTTGGGTTCGGGATATGTAATGTCCCGCTTATATTGAATCTTTTCTTTTATATTGTGGCAAGTTGGAAGCTTTAAACATTCTGTCCACTTCGTACCCCAGGATCCGTGCTGTGAATGGTGAATTCATGTTAACTTGATGGCGTACCTTTCTGCATTGTTCTCTTGTCTATATAGAGCGGTATGCCCTCGTCTTTCAATCTCATCATCCGTGTGTTCAATGTTGAATCGTGATGGTAAATCCGGCTCTTGATCTTGATATCGATCATGTTGAGGTTATGCTTGGAGCTATGGTTTAACGCGAATGGATGTTGTCATAATCGTGGGAGCCATTTTATCTAGCTTCGAATATCTTGTCTCCGCATCCTTCAACATTTTTCTAACATAATAGATGGAGAACTGCTGACCTTCTTCTTCTTGAATAACCACGGTGCATATAGCTTTATCCATGACAGATTGATACAAATGCAGGTCTCCCCTTCAGATTGGTCTGCTCATCAATGGTGGTTCTGCTAGGAATTGTTTTATACCTTGATATGCTTGTTGACAATCTTTCTAGTACGATGATCCGCCCGTTCAACCTCTAGATCTTTCTCACCCATAGTGGGGCTTTCATTTAGGCGCTCTTTTCACCTTTTTCCTCGCATGGCTTTTATTTTATCTGGATTTGCTCTAACTCCTTTTTGGCCAATGACATAGTCAAGGAATTTTTCTCAAGTGACTCTGCATATACACTTCTTTGGATTGAGCTTTATTTTTCATATCAGTGTTTGCACTGGTTGTAGTATTAGCAACTCCCTTGTACCTGTGGGTTAGCACTGAAAGAACTCCAGAAGTGGGGCATACTCTGTCCATTATTAAAAGATTGTGGTAAGACATAAAAGCTATATTCACTTACCTTGGGGATCAGTGGCTTGATCCATAGAACATACTTCATAGCAAAAGACTGTTTGCATTGGCCTTGTTGGCAAATATCATGTATAATGCAATGTCTCTTTATGGAATTTTTAGTTCATCTTGGAATCAACTTAATAATTCCTTCACGTTGGTCCCTGACTCTAGAATGAACTTAGTCAAAGGATAAAACCGAGTAAATATTATATGTCAAATAAATTCATAATAGAATTTTAATCGTGCTTGTTTTAATAATAATATCACGTATAACGGTCATAACCATAAAGATTGCTACTGCACATGAATATCATAATGAGTTCTTAATAAATAACCATAATGAGAATAGTTTAATAATAATGTCATTTTGTATTTCAATGCGCATTAATATCCAAGATAGCATATTTATTTTAAACGTCATAAAAGTTATGACATTCTATATTGGGTAAGATATCTTACATAGTTGCTATTTACTTGCAATTAATATTGTGCATCCATACATTAATGGCATTCAGAGATCATTAATGCCTCGTTTGGATGAAATATAATTAAAGTAAGGTAAGTGATGGTTTAATAATGTAGTTATATATGAAATTACTGTTATATCATTTCATTTGTATAAATAAAATAAATACAAAGGGTAATTTTGGAAGAAAAAATACACGTACCATGATTCTCCTCCAATTCGGGGTGTATGGAAAATTACCCAAAATTCATCCTCACATACATTCATATACCATCATCCAAACAATCTTTAAGGAATTCTCATGTATATCCGAAGAACTTTGCATAAATTAATGTTCTTATTCAAAACTGACACTTACACTCTTTTGTAGTTAGCTTAGAACATGAAAATTTTGTTTATCCAATTTGGTAATTCATCATCCCAGAATGGCCTTAATAGTTAGGGACAATTACATGATAATCACAAATTGATTCAATATGTTCAATTCTCTTACGTTGGTAAAAGAAATTCTAATAATGTCTGATAAACAGTTTTTATATGAATAAACACATCCTTGTAAAAAAGGGAATGAAATAACTGTTTGACAAAACAATATTCAAAAATATGAATTTCTGATATTAAAAGTACTATATATGAGAAAATCCATACATAGATGGTGAATTGTACAAGAAAAACCAAATATGATTTTTTGTAATTTCTTCTAATAGTTGTATGCATGTTCATCCAAAAGACTGGTCAGACTTAAATTATCTGTAATTACACGAGCCTTTTATGATATCTTAATATTAAGTGATAAAATCACCTTGAATGGATGAATTTTTATGTTTTTGTTTTTGTTTATTTTATTTATTTTACTTATTTTATTTATTTTATTTTATTTTATTTTCCAAAAATACATGCTTTTTATGCTTTTTATGATTAGATTACTTTATATTATGATTTAGGCATGTCAATATTTTTATTTTGTGGTTTTAGAATTAATTTTTAGGTAATTAGGCTGAAATTGTAGTTTTTAACAATTCTCTGCCGAGAATTTGAAATTCTCTACCGAGAATGCCTTTTTCAGACTTGTCTATTTTTGACTCAGGTTTCTCTGTTCATACCGAGAATATTTAAATTCTCTACCGTGAATCTGGAAGTGGCTTTGATGCCTGATTTCCGCAAGGAAATCAGCGTGTCGCGACCGCGGGTTTGCCATTCGCGGTCGCGACGCGCTAAACTTGCCCTATCCATTCCGATTTTGCTACCTATTTTTGCCTATTCCTATTCCTATTCTACCTATTCACCTACCTCTACATCCCTATATAACCCTACCTCTTACACAAACCTCACATCACCTCTATTTTTACCCAATCCCTTACTCCACCTCTTCCCCAAAAATCTACTTTTCCCTCTTCCCAATTTATTCACTCCAAATTTCTATCCTATTTCCTATTTTCAATCACTTCCATTTTACAAACCCCAACCTCATCTTCAAGCCTTGGTCTTCTTCTTCATCTTCTTCTTCTTCTTCTCCAACCCTAAAAACCCTAAACACCATCACCATGGTTAGGACAAAGCGTGTTGGTAACAAACCCGCCGTTACGGAAGCTAATCACCTTCGGGTTCAATGCGGCGCTTATTTTGACATCTATTCGGAGGAAGAAGCCTCTCGTTTCAAACATTTTTCACAAGCCGACCGCCAATTTGTGGATATGCACTTCTTAGACTTCCATTCGGTAAGAGTATTAAATTTCTCTACTCGAATTGATGCCTTTATTGAAGCTTTGGGTTGGCAAGAGTTCGTTAATATGCGTTTCCCGCGTATTAATGCGTATGTTGTGGAATTTTTGGTCACTCTATCCATGAACAAGAAGAAAACTTCAATTTCTTTTAGGAATAATGGTATCCCTTACACCATTGATTATGAAGCAATGGGAAACATGTTTGGCTTCCCTACTTCTGATTTTTACGATAAGCCTAAGGATTTTGATAATGATGCTGTTTGGCAAACTCTCTTGGATCAAGATTATTTTAATTCCAAAAACACTTCAAGCAAGTTGATTAAGGACAATTGTGTGTTCTATTTTCACAAATTTTTGAGTTTCTCCTTGTTTGGTCGTGTTGAGAGTTCAAAGGTCCAAGTTTGGGATTTGTATGTTTTGGATAGTTTGCTTAAAGGTTTGAGGATTGATAGTATTGGTATCATGTTTGACAATTTGTTCCGTGCTTCGAGGGCTACTACCATTCAAATCCCTCTTTGTAATTTTATCACCGGTCTTGTGTTGGGAGCACGGGGTGAATTGGCTGACTATGACATGTCCACCTACCGTGGGTTTGTTCCGCTTTTGGACATTTCGGCTCACGAGCGGGCTCACTTATTGCTTCCGCAAGGTCCCCCCGTCTTTATTTCATATGCCTCCCGTATAGCCCATCTTCGTGGCACTATGGGTGGTGGCGCTTCAAGTTCTCAATTTGTAGGTATCGAAGGCGGCGGAGATGCGGAAGGAGAGGAGGATGCACCACCGGCTCAAGCACAACCCCAAGCACCTCATGCGGAGAATGATCCGGTAGATTTGAGGTGGATTTTGAACCAAATAAATTCCAACAATCGCTCCATGAATCTACGCATTGATGATTTGGTTGAAAACAATATGGTGATGAATGACAACCTCAACCTTTTGAGGCGTGAACATCGATCGACTCGGCATCGGATGCTTTCCTTTTTCCGACGCCGCAATGTGGAGACGTCACCAACACCTTCGGATTCCCCACCTCAAGCTTAGGTTGTTTTCTTTTTATTTTTATTTTATCTTGTTATAATTTGGTACAATTTTAATTTTCCTATGTTTGGTACAATTTTTTCCTTTTATGTTGAATGTTTCATTTGCTTAATTTACATCTTTGTTTCGTGTGCCTTATTTCGTATTCTATATTTTCTCCATTATTTTTGCACCAATGAGGACATGGTCCAATTTAAGTGTGGGAGGAGACATACATATATCAATTTCTACATAAATACAAAATACGAATAAATTCAACAAAGATATTATTTTGCAAAACAAAATTATAAATGCAACGAATGATATTCATGCAAATGCAACACATATATATATTGCAAAACATTTTTCACAATAACTTAACATTTTCATATATTTTTAAAATTAATCACATAAGTTTTTATGATTATTTTTAGGTTATCATTATCGATAGAAATAATATTTCTATACGGGTAATATTTTTCAAAATTTTTCACAAATCTCCGATACGATTTTAAATAAAGTTGTCTCGAGTGAATGTATTTTAGTTTCAAAAAAAAATTCTTTATTCAATCTCTATTTTATATCATGAAATTCATGATACAATAAATCTTATTTTAAATTTTCAATTAGGTTTATAGGCTTTTAATTGAACTAACAAATTTTTTTAGCTCGGTTTGATTTCGTCTTACATTAACACCAATTGAAGTTTTTAAGGAAACTTTAGCCATAATACATGTTGAATTTTAAATCAATATAGGATGAATGTGCTATCTTTCTTTTTCCCAAAATTACAATTTTATAATTCATGTTAATTAATCGATTAGTTGAATTCTTAACTTTTGGCCACGATTGCGACCAACCTTATCACAATCGAGGTATGAAAGGGAAGAAACTTAAGTACCGTTTACTTTTGGCCACGGTTGCGACCACCCTTATCACAATCGAGGTATGAAAGGAATGTTTAAATAATAAAAACAAGCGTGTATAAATTTAAAGTAACGATTGCGTCCACCCATGGCATGGTCGGTACCTCTTAAGCAAACACAACAATAATAAAAAAAATTAATAATAAAAGCGTATAAGGTTACGGTTGAAACCACCCTTATTTCGGGCGTAACCAAGCAAATAAAAACAAATACTTATTCATTTTAATATATCTTATATATTAGTTTAGGTTTGGGAAATGAAATTTTGTGCTTTGAAATGCCTTGAGACGAAAAAACTCAATAACATGCGTGCTTATTTCGTCCCGAATGCTTCAATTCAAAATTGAGAACACAAGACGAATGATATATCATATATTATACTAAGTTAGTTTGATATTTTGCGTATAAATTTGCCATGCGAAGTTAGTCTTTTCGGCTTAACTAATTTAAAAGGTAATATCAAGATATATGTTTTATTTTCATAAAGAGATTAGTTAGAGAATAAATTCAGTGAAATTTTGCTCGGGACTAGCAAAAGATTAAGTGTGAAGATTTGTTAAGCCCAAAATATACCTGAAATATCATCAATAATTACATCAATATTGCTACGAATTTATGCTATTTATACCTATTTAGAATACTTTTACTCTCGAATATGTTTCTTTCATGCAAGGTACATAAATATTTGGTAAAATCCAAATAGGAGTAAAAAGAGCTCAAAAATAGAAGAAAAACTCTACAAAAGAAGTCGAAGACGACAGAAATTAATAACGCCAAATCGAGGACACGAACGAGAGCAGAAATCCAGAAAAAAGCTCCGTGCCGCGACCGCGGCCCCCCTCTTTCACGGTCGCGACACGCACCTTCAGCCACTTCTTCCCTTCGTCCGAAGCTCAACTTGATGCTCCCCCATTCACGGTAGTGAATTTGATAAATCTCGGTACGAGCAGGAGATTTGGAAGCCATTTTGCACACTTTCGTTTTCGATGGAACGCGATCGTTCGAGTGGATAAGAACGTCCCTTCACAAGGTATACGCCCCTTCACAACGGACACGATTCTCCACAACGGATACGTCTTTTCACAACGGACACGACACTTCAATCAAGACTCTTCAACATCTATAAATAAAGAGTTGATGGAGAGTTGAAGAAATATAATGATATATATGTGATATGTATAGAAGAAAGAATTAGTGTAGAATTTATGCAGAAATTCCGAATCAAGTGATTCAGAGATTGGAAGTTCATTTCTGTTCAAAGCAATATGCTGTACACACATTGTTTATTCAATAATAACAAATTCAATAGCGTTTAGACATTGTTCCAGTTTAGTTTTCATTTTGGTAGAGGCCGACCGTATCCCTATTACGAAGTTACAGCGAGAAGATTGAGGAGAGGATTCGCCCCTGAGCCTGACAAACTCTAACGAAACCCAAGGAAAGGATTGATCAATCCGTTCACTTGCACGCCGTCGAAGAATTCAATGCTCTATGTTCTCTGTAAACTTGTATCAATTTATATTTCATCTAATAAAGTCTGTTCTATTCGATAGATCGTTATGCAGCACTTATGGTAACCAATCCACTAAAGTGACTGCTGGTGTTTTCATTAAAACGTATTTAATTCAAATCTTTACAAGGAAACTTTGTTGAACACTTAGGCAAATTATCATCTCGAAAGAGTTTTAATTTGATTAAGGGCAATTTATCTCGAAAGGGTTTTGTCACGTTCAAAGCCAATTAATTAGAGGTTCCGTCATTTATTTCATCTTTATAATTCGTACAAAGTTTAAAGTTGTTTCTTTGCTTAATGCAAACGAATACATTAGTTTACTTTTCTAAAAAGTACTAAACGTTCCTGTTTTGCAAATTCATTCTTAAATCAGAATATTTTCTAACATTTTCATATTCTAATCTAATTCTCATTCTAGCAATTTCAAAACCAAAACCGATTAAACGATTTTCCATACTATAAACCTTAAAAGTAAATTTAACCGATTATAAATAAGTTTTGTTGAAAAACATTCCCTGTGGGATCGATATCTTTTATTACTACAAGCGTATACCGTGCACTTGCGGAAATCGCTCAACAAGTTTTTTTGCGCCGTTGCCAGGGAACGCCAAAATTTTTGACAAAATTTTAAATTTTTCGTGTTTTATTACGAATCTAGGTTTATTCATATTTATTCAAACTTTTATATTTTATTTATTTTCAATTACTAATATATTTGCTTTTCAAGAATTCTGTTTTGTAGGTAGTTTCGGTTCGTGAAAAATTTCAAGTTCATGCGCAGTTCTCGAAATTCGGGCACGTCACCAGACCCATTTGATCCAGAAATTGAAAAGACCCTTAAAAAGAACAAGAGAGAAAAGAAAAAGAAAAACAAAACCCCAATAAAAACTAAAATTACCAAGCCAGAAGTAATGGCAACACTTATGGATTACGCTAGGCCAGGAGTGGCCGGTGTAACAAATAGTATAGTTAGACCCCAGATTAATGCAAATCAATTTGAAATTAAGCCAGCGTTGCTTAATATGTTGCAAAATAATGTAACATTTTACGGGTTACCTAACGAAAATCCTAATACCCATTTGACAAATTTCTTAGAAATTTGTGACACTTTTAAAATACCAAATGTGACTGCAGAAGCAATCAATCTTCGCCTTTTTCCTTTTACTTTGAAGGATCGAGCCAAAGAGTGGTTGACTTCTATGCCAGCCGCATCAATTGAGACTTGGGAGCAATTAGCCCAAGCATTTTTATCAAAATTTTTCCCTTTAGCAAAAACCGCAAGAGTCATTAAAGAGTTAACGTCTTTTTCTCAAAATGATAGTGAAACTCTTTATGAGGCTTGGGAACGTTTTAAAGAACTTCAACGTTTATGCCCACACCACCAATTGCCCGCTGAACTTTTAATGCAAACATTTTATAATGGACTAAATCCTACAACTAGAGGTTCATTGGATGCTATGTCTGGAGGGTTATTCATGAAGAAAACATCTGCCCAAGCAAGAGAACTTTTAGAGGAAATGGCAATCAACAGTAGTATGTGGCCCGCGGAACGTGGACACGTACCATTAGCGAAACCATCATCCTCAACAACATCATTAGTTAAAGGTATAGTGAATCTTGATCCAGTAGCGATGTTGCAAGCCCAATTTTCTGCCTTGTCGCACAAAATTGATAGGTTTATGGCACCATGTGATCCTAATGGTCAACCAATCCAAACGGGTGTGGATTACGAAGGTATGAGTGAAATTGAACAGGTAAACTTTGTCCAAGGGCAAAACCAAACTAATAATCCTTATTCCAATACATATAACCCTGGATGGAGAAATCATCCTAACTTTAACTGGAGAGATAATAACAACAATAATGTTAATGCTAATCAAAATCGTACTACTAATTATCAAAATCAATCAAGAGATTCGATTAGCACTTTATCTTCTAAAATCGACAAATTCATTGATGCTATGAGCGGAAAAATAAGTAATCACGACGATGGTTTTAAACGGATCGAGAATAAATTCGATCGGCTTATTAAAAACCAATCATCTAGCATCCATAATTTGGAGATTCAAATTGGACAACTCGCTAAATCAATTCCATCCTGCAAAGAGGGAAGCCTTCCAAGCCATACGGAAGAAAATCCGAAAGAGCATGTTAAGGCTATCACTCTTCGTTCAGGGAAAAATTACTTAGGTCCGGAAATGCCCGGAAATTCGACTTTACCTGGAACTGATTTGCCAAAACCCAAAGAAGATACCTTAAAACAAAAAGATGCACCGATTGACTCTAGTGCAAAAACTTTTGTACCTAAACCACCTTTTCCACACAAAGTCCGCAACAAGGACTATGACAAACAACTTTTAACATTTTTAGACAAACTTAAGAATTTGCATATTAATTTAACGTTTATGGATGCAATTACGCAAATTCCCAATTACGGTAAATTCCTCAAAGATTTAATTTCAAAGAAAATCAGTTGGGAAGGAATTTCATCCATTTCACTAACTGAAGATTGTAGTTCGATTGTGTCAAGCAATTTGCCCACTAAACTCAAAGATCCCGGATGTTTTACCATTCCGTGTAAATTGGGCGATATAGAATTTCCCAGTTGTCTCTGTGATTTAGGAGCAAGCATTAACTTGATGCCATTATCTATTTTTAATAAGTTAGGCTTAGAAGAAGATATCAAACGTACCAATATGGTTTTGCAATTAGCGGATCAAACCACTAAAAGACCATATGGTATAATTGAGGATGTTTTAGTTAAAGTTGACAAATTTATTTTTCCTACCGATTTCGTTATTTTAGATTTTGCTTATAATGTAAATTGTCCGCTAATCTTTGGTAGACCGTTCATGAACACGGGACGTGCTCTAGTTGATGTGTCGGAAGGGAAAGTAGTTTTACGAATAGGAGACGATAAAATTGAGTTTGATATGAACCAAGCGATGAAATATCCTATGAAAGATTTCGCTTGTATGAAACTCGATTTAATTGAAGAATGTGTAAATGATATTGTTCAGAAAGAAGAAATAATAGAACCTATAATGAGTGAGGAACTAGAAGATAAGGACCCAGAACCTTTGATTCGAGAAGATGGACCAGTTCCGCCTTCGATTGTAGTTCCACCTGAATTAGAACTAAAGGAATTACCAAGTCATTTGAGGTACGCTTTCTTAGGCGAAGGCGACTCTCTACCTATAATTATCTCTAACAAATTAACACAAGTTCAAGAAGAAAAATTGAAACAAGTTGTTAGAAATAGGATAGGAAGCATGGGTTGGCAAATTTCTGACCTAAAAGGTATTAATCCGAGTATTGTAATGCATAGGATTCACTTAGAAGAAGATAAGCCACCTAAAGCGGATAGGCAAAGACGCCTAAATCCGAACATGAAGGAAGTGGTAAAAAATGAGATTACTAAACTTCTAGACAATGGAATCATTTATCCTATTTCGGATAGTGAATGGGTTAGTCCAATCCATTGTGTACCTAAAAAGGGAGGCATAACAGTTGTAAGGAATGAAGAAGGTGAATTAATACCCACACGAACCACCACTGGTTGGAGGGTTTGTATAGATTATAGAAATCTAAATAAAGCAACTAGGAAAGATCATTTTCCTCTTCCTTTCATTGATCAAATGATCGAAAGGATAGCTGGTCATGCTTTCTACTGCTTTTTAGATGGTTACTCCGGATTCTTTCAAATATACATTTACCCAGATGACCAAGATAAAACAACCTTCACATGTCCTTACGGAACATTTGCATATAGAAGAATGCCCTTTGGTTTATGTAACGCACCTGCAACATTCCAACGTTGTATGACTGCGATCTTTAATGATTTCATTGAAGATATCATGGAAGTTTTTATGGACGATTTTTCAGTTTATGGAGATTCTTTTGATTCTTGCCTAGAAAACTTGGATAAAGTTTTGTCTAGGTGTGAAGAAACAAATTTGGTATTAAACTGGGAAAAATGTCACTTCATGGTTGACGAAGGAATTGTTTTAGGTCACAAAATATCTGAAAAAGGATTAGAAGTAGATAGAGCAAAAACTTCAGTAATAGAGAAATTACCCCCTCCAACTACTGTTAAGGGAGTAAGATCATTCTTAGGACATGCTGGTTTTTACAGAAGATTTATTAAGAATTTCTCTGTAATTTCCAAACCACTTACTAATTTACTCATGAAAGATTCAACCTTTGATTTTAATGAAGAATGCGTTAAAGCTTTCGAAACATTGAAAACTGCTTTAGTCAGTGCACCTATTATTGCTAAACCCGATTGGGATTTACTATTTGAAATTATGTGTGACGCAAGTGATTTAGCTGTCGGATGTGTTTTAGGTCAAAGGAAAGATAAGAAACTTCATGTCATTTATTATGCAAGTCACACACTGTTTGGTGCACAATTAAACTACACCACAACAGAAAAAGAAATGTTAGCCGTAGTTTTTGCATGTGACAAGTTTAGGTCATATTTATTAGGTTCAAAAGTTATTATTTATACCGATCATGCAGCATTAAGATATTTATTTGCTAAAAAAGATGCAAAACCACGTCTAATTAGATGGGTTTTATTATTGCAAGAATTTGATATAGAAATCAAAGACAAAAAGGGAGTAGAAAACCTTGTCGCCGATCATCTATCGAGACTTGAAGATGAGAACGGTCCCATAGGTGAAACTGTCGGTATACGAGATGATTTCCCTGATGAACATCTCTATCAAATAAAAAGTGTCATGTCACCTTGGTATGCAGATATTGCTAATTATCTTGCAGCCAATATTGTCCCGGAAGGATTAGATTTCCAACAAAAGAAGAAATTCGTCTTCGATATTAAACAATATTTTTGGGAGGATCCTTTTCTGTTCAAGACTTGTGGTGATGGGATAATTAGGAGATGCATTGGTGAAAACGAGTACGAATCCATAATGTCAGAATGCCATTCTAGCTCTTATGGAGGACATAATGGAGTTAACAAAACAGCAGCTAGAATATTTGAAAGTGGTTTCTTTTGGCCTACGATGTTTAAAGATGTCCGTTCATTTATTACTCGTTGTGATAAGTGCCAAAGAACAGGAAATCTAGGAAGGAAAGATGAGATGCCCCTCACAACCATATTAGAAGTTGAAATCTTCGATATGTGGGGAATAGATTTCATGGGACCCTTTCCCCCTTCTAATGGTAAAACTTACATATTAGTTGCCGTTGATTATGTTTCAAAATGGGTTGAAGCAATTGCAACCCCGACGAATGATTCTAAAGTTGTCATTAATTTTCTTGACGATATATTTTGTAGATTTGGTTGTCCAACAATTATCGTTAGTGATGGAGGTACTCATTTTATAAACAAGAGTTTTGAAACTCTTATGAAAAAATATGGAGTACGCCACCGCGTATCAACGCCATACCATCCTCAGACAAATGGTCAGGCGGAGATATCAAATAGAGAACTCAAATGGATTCTCGAAAAAACAGTTTCATCCACAAGAAAAGATTGGTCTTCTAAACTCAATAATGCGTTATGGGCGTACCGTACTGCATTTAAAACACCAATAGGAATGACTCCTTACCGCTTAGTATATGGTAAGACATGTCATTTGCCAGTCGAATTAGAACATAAAGCCTATTGGGCTATTAGAGAACTTAATTTTGATTTACATCAAGCAGGTAAGAAACGTTTGCTCAATTTGAATGAGTTAGATGAGTTACGTCACCTGTCTTATGAAAATGCAAAGATTTATAAAGAAAAAGTGAAGAAATGGCACGATGCCAAAATTAAAGTCAAACACTTTAATGTTGGGGATAAAGTGCTTTTATTTCATTCACGACTTCGTTTATTTCCAGGAAAACTTAAGTCCAGATGGTTAGGACCATATTTAGTCGTCAAAATATTAGATTATGGTTCTTTGGAACTGGAAGGTCCTAACGGAGTTCGATTCAAAGTTAATGGTAATCGATGTAAAATCTATTACGAAAATATTTCACAAATTGAAATTCCGTTCGTAACAAGATTATCTAACGTATAAATTACTCAGTTTTTCTTGCCCAGTTTATTTTGTTTTATTGTTTTTATGTTTTTGTTTTTGTTTATTTTATTTATTTTACTTATTTTATTTATTTTATTTATTTTTTCAAAAATACATGCTTTTTATGCTTTTTATGATTAGATTGCTTTATATTATGATTTAGGCATGTCAATATTTTTATTTTGTGGTTTTAGAATTAATTTTTAGGTAATTAGGCTGAAATTGTAGTTTTTAACAATTCTCTGCCGAGAATTTGAAATTCTCTGCCGAGAATGCCTTTTTCAGACTTGTCTATTTTTTACTCAGGTTTCTCTGTTCATACCGAGAATATTTAAATTCTCTACCGTGAATCTGGAAGTGGCTTTGATGCCTGATTTCCGCAAGAAAATCAGCGTGTCGCGACCGCGGCTTTGCCATTCGCGGTCGCGACACGCGCTAAACTTGCCCTATCCATTCCGATTTTGCTACCTATTTTTGCCTATTCCTATTCCTATTCTACCTATTCACCTACCTCTACATCCCTATATAACCCTACCTCTTACACAAACCTCACATCACCTCTATTTTTACCCAATCCCTTACTCCACCTCTTCCCCAAAAATCTACTTTTCCCTCTTCCCAATTTATTCACTCCAAATTTCTATCCTATTTCCTATTTTCAATCACTTCCATTTTACAAACCCCAACCTCATCTTCAAGCCTTGGTCTTCTTCTTCATCTTCTTCTTCTTCTTCTCCAACCCTAAAAACCCTAAATACCATCACCATGGTTAGGACAAAGCGTGTTGGTAACAAACCCACCGTTACGGAAGCTAATCACCTTCGGGTTCAATGCGGCGCTTATTTTGACATCTATTCGGAGGAAGAAGCCTCTCGTTTCAAACATTTTTCACAAGCCGGCCGCCAATTTGTGGATATGCACTTCTTAGACTTCCATTCGGTAAGAGTATTAAATTTCTCTACTCGAATTGATGCCTTTATTGAAGCTTTGGGTTGGCAAGAGTTCGTTAATATGCGTTTCCCACGTATTAATGCGTATGTTATGGAATTTTTGGTCACTCTATCCATGAACAAGAAGAAAACTTCAATTTCTTTTAGGAATAATGGTATCCCTTATACCATTGATTATGAAGCAATGGGAAACATGTTTGTTTTACCTACTTCTGATTTTTACGATAAGCCTAAGGATTTTGATAATGATGCTGTTTGGCAAACTCTCTCGGATCAAGATTATTTTAATTCCAAAAACACTTCAAGCAAGTTGATTAAGGACAATTGTGTGTTCTATTTTCACAAATTTTTGAGTTTCTCCTTGTTTGGTCGTGTTGAGAGTTAAAAGGTCCAAGTTTGGGATTTGTATGTTTTGGATAGTTTGCTTAAAGGTTTGAGGATTGATAGTATTGGTATCATGTTTGACAATTTGTTCCATGCTTCGAGGGCTACTACCATTCAAATCCCTCTTTGTAATTTTATCACCGGTCTTGTGTTGGGAGCACGGGGTGAATTGGCCGACTATGACATGTCCACCTACCGTGGGTTTGTTCCGCTTTTGGACATTTTGGCTCTTGAGCGGGCTCACTTATTGCTTCCGCAAGGTCCCTCCGTCTTTATTTCATATGCCTCCCGTATAGCCCATCTTCGTGGCACTATGGGTGGTGGCGCTTCAAGTTCTCAATTTGTAGGTACCGAAGGCGGCGGAGATGCGGAAGGAGAGGAGGATGCACCACCGGCTCAAGCACAACCCCAAGCACCTCATGCGGAGAATGATCCGGTAGATTTGAGGCGGATTTTGAACCAAATAAATTCCAACAATCGCTCCATGAATCTACGCATTGATGATTTGGTTGAAAACAATATGGTGATGAATGAAAACCTCAACCTTTTGAGGCGTGAACATCGATCGACTCGGCATCGGATGCTTTCCTTTTTCTGACGCCGCAATGTGGAGACGTCACCAACACCTCCAGATTCCCCACCTCAAGCTTAGGTTGTTTTCTTTTTATTTTTATTTTATCTTGTTATAATTTGGTACAATTTTAATTTTCCTATGTTTGGTACAATTTTTTCCTTTTATGTTGAATGTGTCATTTGCTTAATTTACATCTTTGTTTCGTGTGCCTTATTTCGTATTCTATATTTTCTCCATTATTTTTGCACCAATGAGGACATGGTCCAATTTAAGTGTGGGAGGAGACATACATATATCAATTTCTACATAAATAAAAAATACGAATAAATTCAACAAAGATATTATTTTGCAAAACAAAATTATAAATGCAACGAATGATATTCATGCAAATGCAACACATATATATATATTGCAAAACATTTTTCACAATAACTTAACATTTTCATATATTTTTAAAATTAATCACATAAGTTTTTATGATTATTTTTAGGTTATCATTATCGATAGAAATAATATTTCTATACGAGTAATATTTTTCAAAATTTTTCACAAATCTCCGATACGATTTTAAATAAAGTTGTCTCGAGTGAATGTATTTTAGTTTCAAAAAAAAATTCTTTATTCAATCTCTATTTTATATCATGAAATTCATGATACAATAAATCTTATTTTAAATTTTCAATTAGGTTTATAGGCTTTTAATTGAACTAACAAATTTTTTTAGCTCGGTTTGATTTCGTCTTACATTAACACCAATTGAAGTTTTTAAGGAAACTTTAGCCATAATACATGTTGAATTTTAAATCAATATAGGATGAATGTGCTATCTTTCTTTTTCCCAAAATTACAATTTTATAATTCATGTTAATTAATCGATTAGTTGAATTCTTAACTTTTGGCCACGATTGCGACCAACCTTATCACAATCGAGGTATGAAAGGGAAGAAACTTAAGTACCGTTTACTTTTGGCCACGGTTGCGACCACCCTTATCACAATCGAGGTATGAAAGGAACGTTTAAATAATAAAAACAAGTGTGTATAAGTTTAAAGTAACGATTGCGTCCACCCATGGCATGGTCGGTACCTCTTAAGCAAACACAACAATAATAAAAAAAAAGTAATAATAAAAGCGTATAAGGTTACGGTTGAAACCACCCTTATTTCGGGCGTAACCAAGCAAATAAAAACAAATACTTATTCATTTTAATATATCTTATATATTAGTTTAGGTTTGGGAAATGAAATTTTGTGCTTTGAAATGCCTTGAGACGAAAAAACTCAATAACATGCGTGCTTATTTCGTCCCGAATGCTTCAATTCAAAATTGAGAACACAAGACGAATGATATATCATATATTATACTAAGTTAGTTTGATATTTTGCGTATAAATTTGCCATGCGAAGTTAGTCTTTTCGGCTTAACTAATTTAAAAGGTAATACCAAGATATATGTTTTATTTTCATAAAGAGATTAGTTAGAGAATAAATTCAGTGAAATTTTGCTCGGGACTAGCAAAAGATTAAGTGTGGAGATTTGTTAAGCCCAAAATATACCTGAAATATCATCAATAATTACATCAATATTGCTACGAATTTATGCTATTTATACCTATTTAGAATACTTTTACTCTTGAATATGTTTCTTTCATGCAAGGTATATAAATATTTGGTAAAATCCAAATAGGAGTAAAAAGAGCTCAAAAATAGAAGAAAAACTCTACAAAAGAAGTCGAAGACGACAGAAATTAATAACGCCAAGTCGAGGACACGAACGAGAGCAGAAATCCAGAAAAAAGCTCCGTGCCGCGACCGCGGCCCCCCTCTTTCACGGTCGCGACACGCGCCTTCAGCCACTTCTTCCCTTCGTCCGAAGCTCAACTTGATGCTCCCCCATTCACGGTAGTGAATTTGATAAATCTCGGTACGAGCAGGAGATTTGGAAGCCATTTTGCACACTTTCGTTTTCGACGGAACGCGATCGTTCGAGTGGATAAGAACGTCCCTTCACAAGGTATACGCCCCTTCACAACGGACACGATTCTCCACAACGGATACGTCTTTTCACAACGGACACGACACTTCAATCAAGACTCTTCAACATCTATAAATAAAGAGTTGATGGAGAGTTGAAGAAATATAATGATATATATGTGATATGTATAGAAGAAAGAATTAGTGTAGAATTTATGCAGAAATTCCGAATCAAGTGATTCAGAGATTAGAAGTTCATTTCTGTTCAAAACAATATGTTGTACACACATTGTTTATTCAATAATAACAAATTCAGTAGCGTTTAGACATTGTTCCAGTTTAGTTTTCATTTTGGTAGAGGCCGACCGTATCCCTATTACGAAGTTACAGCGAGAAGATTGAGGAGAGGATTCACCCCTGAGCCTGACAAACTCTAACGAAACCCAAGGAAAGGATTGATCAACCCGTTCACTTGCACGCCGCCGAAGAATTCAATGCTCTATGTTCTCTGTAAACTTGTATCAATTTATATTTCATCTAATAAAGTCTGTTCTATTCGATAGATCGTTATGCAGCACTTATGGTAACCAATCCACTAAAGTGACTGCTGGTGTTTTCATTAAAACGTATTTAATTCAAATCTTTACAAGGAAACTTTGTTGAACACTTAGGCAAATTATCATCTCGAAAGAGTTTTAATTTGATTAAGGGCAATTTATCCCGAAAGGGTTTTGTCACGTTCAAAGTCAATTAATTAGAGGTTCCGTCATTTATTTCATCTTTATAATTCGTACAAAGTTTAAAGTTGTTTCTTTGCTTAATGCAAACGAATACATTAGTTTACTTTTCTAAAAAGTACTAAACGTTCCTGTTTTGCAAATTCATTCTTAAATCAGAATATTTTCTAACATTTTCATATTCTAATCTAATTCTCATTCTAGCAATTTCAAAACCAAAACTGATTAAACGATTTTCCATACTATAAACCTTAAAAGTAAATTTAACCGATTATAAATAAGTTTTGTTGAAAAAGGTTCCCTGTAGGATCGATATCTTTTATTACTACAAGCGTATACCGTGCACTTGCGGAAATCGCTCAACAGCACTCATTTGAAAATTCCGGGATAATAAAAGGAGAGTTGAAAAATCGTTGGGTTCTGAAAACCGAAAAAAGGCGGGTCCTGGTAACAGTAGTTATATCTTGAGCAATTATGAAAATAATGTATAAGCGGCTAAGTATTTCTGTTGTTTGTAAATAAATAAAGGCATGAATATATTTGAAGAGGATGATTGGAATCATTATAATCTACTGAATGCATTGTATTATGAATCATGAGTTATACATTTCCTACATCTTTCACATAAAAAGCCTACGTCCTATCCACCCCTCTCCCTATATACAAGCTATACATCGGGGTAATACTAATGAGAGAACTACAAATAATGAGCCTAATAAGGAGGAAAATCCCAGAAGTCCTCAAAGTCCCTCAGACGAGAAGCCCGCTCCGCAGATAAGGCCTCCTCGGCAACCCGATGACCCTCCTCGGCAGCAAGGCGCCCCGCGGTCTCCACTCGCGTCATCTCCTCTGCGGCAAGACGCCCCTCGGTCTCCACTCGCATCATCTCCGACCAGTGAGCATTTCTCTCTCGATAGACATGCCCGACCCTAGCATCGGCATCCCGCTACGACTCACTGAACCGCTGCTCGTTCGCATGAAGAGCGCTCTGCAAAAAAAAAAAAAAAAAAAAAAAAGAAAAGAAAAAAAAACATCAAAACAGACAACAATAGAAGTCATACATACATATGTGCATCACACGCATACATTTCACTACACTAAAACAGAATAAGAATGCTCACCAGGTGGTCGGCACAGCGCAGGTTGAGCTGCTCTCTGAAATAACCAGACAATCCCATGTAATCGGTACACGTCTCCCTCGAAGTATGCAAGGCATCAGGAGGATCGAACGGCATCCTCGAGGTAAAAATGGAAGGGGCTGTCTCAACGCCGGAGTAAGCTACGCCCGCCTCGCCATAATGAACCGTCGAGAAATCTCTCTCTGGGATCGGGAAGGGTGTGCCAAGGCGGAGCTGCTCTGGTCGGGCAGCGCCGGAGGACTCGCCCGCATTATAAGAAGCCTCACTCACGGATGTCCGAGCTCGGGTGCCATCGAAAAGGTCCGACGTCCAAGCACTCCTCAAGGAACCCTCCTACAAATAAAGGAAAAATGAATACACCTAACTATCTCATAAACAAAGAATAAATAAGTCATGCACTCACCGGAACCTCCTCTAATCCAAAGACTCCAGCAACGGCCGCCGCCGAGAACACGTCATCCGCGGGGTCCACGTCCATCGTAACCTCGAGAGGATCCAACGGAGTCAACAATGTCAATAAATAATGGGCACGACCCCCCGCATGGTCCCACACGTCCCGAGCCACGAATCGACGAGTCAGCTCACTGCGTATCTCCTGCAGGGACATGATCCTCACCGCAAACATGGACACAGGAATCTCGCCAGGTGTCCAATGTGTGGCGCTAACCCCGGTAAAGCTCCGATCGCCCAAATACCATGCTCGCACGCACGGGCCAGTAAGCACACACTGCTGCCCCTGAATGCGGGTGACATAAGCATAATCGGGACCAAAGTCGAGGTCGTCCCATCTGAATGAAATCTGAAAAACAAAAGAAAAGTCAGACGAGATCAAACGAAAATCCATCATAGTTAGGAGATGTTCACCTGTCCCAAGCTCCGCGTGTCGATCCATGATAGGAGTCGTGCCACTGTCCGGCTCTTCTCGTCGTGTAGATTAAAGTCACTCCACCTCGCCATAAGTGGAAGCCTAACCGCGCGTGGCCTACTCCTGCGGGCGCTCGGAAGAATCCGTCTCTCATAGGCCCAAACCTGCTCGTAGAAACTGATGTCAAAAGCAGAAATCGTGAAAAGAATAAAGAGACAAGCCAAGGATAGAGGACGTACCAGGAGGGCAAAGGTGTAACCGCCGAAATCCTTGCGCTTCCGGCAAGTCAAGTCCAGGAACTTGTATAGAAAGGCCAAGCCAGCTCCCGCCCAATCGTAGGACGACACGGCGTCCAAATCATGGAAAGCCTGGATGAGACCCGCATGTATGGTTCCGCTTTTGGTGCGGAAGATCGTCTCGCCTAAAGCATACAGAAGGAAGCTGCGAGTGGCCCGATCGGTGTCATCTTGGTCACAGAAATCCCTACGGCTCAATAGCCCGAAGGTAGTAATAAACTTCACCGGGGTGGCCTTAACACTCGTGTAGACTCCGGGTCCGATCAGATCAGATATCTCGGCACGGTCAACCCGAGGACGCACCATGTTAAAGCAAAACGGGACCGGGGTGTCGCTACCCCGCAATCCGGTAAGCAGTGAGAAGTCGCGGGGCGAGGTCATCTCCCCAAACGAGAAGTGGAAGGTGTGGGTCGAGTCTACCCATCTCTCGCATAAGGCGCGCAAGCCGAACCGGTCGCACACTCCATTGGCGCGAGGCAACGCCAGGATGAAGGGCTCGAAGCCCAACTCTCGTACTCGGGCTTTAGCCGCCGGGCTAAGCATGGCATGCCAAATATGAATGCCTACGGTAGTCCCGCTAATGCCAATAACCTGGAAGGAACAGTACGGGTAAGGCAAGGGGCCAAACTAAAGTCATTACTCCTCGAGAGCCTCATTTCTATGCGTATGTCTAATAAGAATTTTGTTAACCTAGTTATTCTTTCGGTTATGTTTAAATCTAACATGGAAGTTCCTTTCGATTTGGATCGTTACTCTTTGAGATTTCATTCGTACAGGATTTGATTAATTCATTATTCTTTGGTGTTCCACTCTCCCACGTGCTTGCGAGGGGCTGAATCCAATTCTAACTTGGGTTAAAAGCGTTTAATTTAATTATTTACGTTTTTTATGCACTATTCACGTTTTTACTATTCAAGTGCACTATTCACGTTTTTACCATTCACGTGCATTATTCATGTTTTTACTATTCACGTGCACTATTCACGTTTTTTGCGGTTAGCATGCATTATTCATGTTTTCTACTATTCACGTGCACTATTCACATTTTTATTAGGGAAAAGTACAAAAATAAACCTTGTGGTTACACCTGTTTTCGATTGCAGCCTTGTGGTTTAAAAGTTTACAAAATGGTACCTTGAGGTTCATTCCGTTAGCAAACACATACCAGATTGACTAACGGTGTTAAAAGTCAAAAGGAAAATAGTTAATTTAGTCCTTATATTTTATTTATTTTATAAATTAACCCATTTATTATCTAATTATCACAAATAAACCTTAAAATAAAAAATAAAAATCAATTACACCATCTCTATTCTCTCTTCTCTCTTTTATTTTTTTCTTCTTTCCCTCTTCTCTCTTCTCTCTCCTCTTTGTTAATTTCTCTCTCTAAAATGAATTGAATTACTCTTTCAAATTAAATCAACAAACCGAAGCAAGAATGATAACATTTCATTTGATGATTCCTTCCTCAGCTATGAACTTGTATGAAAGTCCAATCTACTGCTGAAAATAGTAGGAAAAAAAATCGATCATGTCCTGCTCTTATTCTAATCCATACAACCACGTCTCTCCCCGTAATCATCATTCATCCATTAAAAACACAATCAAAACCATGTATATCCAGCACACAATCATCAAAGCAGATACACCGGAGCAAAATCCAATCAGGATAAGAATCAAATCGCTAACAGAACATAGGTACAACCCAAGATCCAAAAGCAAATAAATTGGTTGATGTTGTTCTAATTCAGAATAAGAAATAAAAGTGACAAATAAACTCACTTTGCTTAATTAGGCAGCTACGAATCAAATAATCCAGGCGAGAGAAAACGCTGATTTGAAGAAACTGGAAGACAGCGATGATTGTAGAATGGTAAGACTGATTTTGGGGGTCGAAATGCAATGTGTTAGGGCTAGACTTCCATCCGGTTAAATCGAGTATGGTTCTTAGGATGATTTTCCACATCATCTGCTATCATTCTTGTTTCGGTTTGTTGATTTAATTTGAAAGAGTAATTCAATTCATTTTAGAGAGAGAAATTAACAAAGAGGAGACAGAAGAGGGAAAGAAGAAAAAAATAAAAGAGAGAAGAGATGATAGAGATGGTGTAATTGATTTTTATTTTTTATTTTAAGGTTTGTTTGTAATAATTAGATAATAAAGGGGTTAATTTATAAAATATAAGGACTAAATTAACTATTTTTCCTTTGACTTTTAACACCGTTAGTCAATTTGGTATGTGTTTGCTAACGGAATGAACCTCAAGGTACCATTTTGTAAACTTTTAAACCACAAGGCTGCAATCGAAAACAGGTGTAAGCACAAGGTTTATTTTTGTACTTTTCCCTTTTTATTATTCATGTGCACTATTCACGTTTTTACTATTCACGTGCACTATTCACGTGTTTACTATGGGCATGCATTGTTCGTATTTTTACTATTCACATGCATATAGTTTATATTCTTTCAACAAACGAAAAGCATAAAGCGTTGCTCACGTGCATAAAAATTCGCGTTTTCTAACTAAAAGTCTTCTAAGCAGCTTAAAGGTTAGCATGCAAATGACGTTCAAAATGGGGCTGCTAAAGCCTAGAAGTCTTGTCAAAGGATAAAGAATGAGGGAGTACTTACCGGATTAATGTTGGTCCGGCTCACATGAGAAGCAGGATTCTGAAAAGGAGCCACTCTAGTCAAGTCCTCAAAACCCGCCTCCATACCCTTCGTGCCATCGTATCTATCCGAACCCATCACGAGAATGCTCTAAGTTTAGTGCTAGAGAGAGAGAGAAGAGAGAGAAGGTGTGGGGTTGAAATGAAACCCCACCACCTTATATAGAAGAAGGGAATGGCATTCCCGTAAATAGCGAAAAAGGTACGACGTGACATAAAGGTAAAAAGTAAATAATCAATTACCAGGTGCACAGACCTCCGATTTGCAGTCCGTTTCAGCCTGCGTTTCTGCCAGGCAGTGACCAATACCCTAAGGATATGACTCCAAACGACAGCCGAAATTTTACAGAACAGTGGCGCCAGTCAAAATACAGACAACAGTCGACGGAAAAATAATTTTTAGTCTAAAATGTTCTCGACGAAGAGATAAGGACGTTCCTATCAACAACTCAAATACCCGAGACGATAGCTCCCGTAAAAAGTACAGACAACGATGTTAAAATCCAAAATTGCTAAAGAGAGCCTTTTTGCTCTTGAGCCATCTTGCCCACGGTCGATGACCGGGGTTGCTTTTGAGCCATCTCACCTACGGTCGATGACCGAGGTTGCTTTTGAGCCATCTTGCCTACGGTCGATGACCGAGGTTGCTTTTGAGCCATCTTACCTACGGTCGATGACCGAGGTTGCTTTTGAGCCATCTTGCCTACGGTCGATGACCGGGGTTGCTTTTGAGCCATCTTGCCTACGGTCGATGACCGGGGTTGCTTTTGAGCCATCTTACCTACGTTGCTTTTGAGCCATCTTGCCTACGGTCGATGACCGAGGTTGCTTTTGAGCCATCTTACCTACGGTCGATGACCGAGGTTGCTTTTGAGCCATCTTGCCTACGGTCGATGACCGGGGTTGCTTTTGAGCCATCTTACCTACGGTCGATGACCGAGGTTGCTTTTGAGCCATCTTACCTACGGTCGATGACCGAGGTTGCTTTTGAGCCGTCTTATCTACGATCGATGACCGGGATTGCTTTTGAGCCATCTTACCTACGTTGCTTTTGAGCCATCTTACCTACGGTCGATGACCGAGGTTGCTTTTGAGCCATCTTACCTACGGCCGATGACCGAGGTTGCTTTTGAGCCATCTTACCTACGGTCGATGATCGAGGTTGCTATTGAGAGCCATTTTTTACCCGCGGTCGACGACTAGGGTCGCTAGAAAGAGCCGTTTACCCACGGTTGGTTTAGATGAGGGTCCCCAAGGAAAGCATCCACCAGTAGCCGATTTAAAGGCAAAGGCGGGATAGCCAAAGGTGAGGACTGAAGACAAGGCCGGAGCGTGCAGTGCAGAGATCAGGTATTCTTCCTCCTACTCTATATGTGTCTCTTACTTTAATATATTTCCATTGCATGTGCTGCGTTAGCGAAAAAACGTTTTCAAAACACACACATCACTATCAAAATAGGAAAGTAGGGGCAACTGTAGACACCGAGTCGGAGGACCTGTGACGAAAACCCGTAACAAGACGGTTGAAATGGTTGGTTCTGATAAGTTAAAAAAAATAATAATAAAATAAAAATCACGATGGGGTCTGTAGGGGTTGCGAGTGCTCAGCGACGTTGGGCGAACGCCTAGCGGCAACCGGCGCGCGTCCGACGGCAGTGGGACGCGCGCCCAGCAGCGCGGGGCGCACGCCCCGCGACAGCTGGGCGCGCACGCCCAACCTATCATTGGGCGGACGCCCAACGGCGCTGGGCGAATGCCCAACGTCTGTTGGGCGCGCGCCCAACAGAAGTTGGGCGTACGCCCAACAAAAGTTGGGCGTTCGCCCAACTGATGTTGGGCGTCCGTCCAACCATTTTGGGATCTGTGCCTATAAAAGGCATGGATCCCCATGCAAAAAAAGGAGGATTTTGGGAGCTTCTCACTCTAAAACATTTTTTAGAGAGAGAAAGTTATTTTTTTTGGGAAAAAACATTTTTTTTCCTAAAAAATCCAAATTTCCTAAAAGTTAAAATTTTACTAAAAACACCGAAAAACACAAAAATCGTAACTCGTGGAATCAACCGACTTCACCTGTCAATACCGATCTTGAGGTATTATCCGAGGACTAGACTCGTTTTATTTATTTCCTTTATTTATTCATTTTATTTGTTTTATTTATTTAGGTGATAGTTTTATTTATTTAGCTAGTTATTTATTTCTCACGTTTTATTTAACATTCCGTATTTATTTAATTTTTCGACTCGTATTAAATAAACGCATGGATTTGTTTTGAAATAAAAACCTCGTTTAACATCTCAATACGAACCGTGATCCGATCCAAAGGTAGTTCGGGATTAAAAAACGTTGTAATTATAAGTTTTGGAAAATATTTCTAAATAACGTTTTAAAAGCTAACATCGTCTTAGGAGTCTCCGTTATAGACTATGATCCAATTTGGGTAGTTCGGAGGTCCAAAACGGTAGAATAGATCTAATCTAAAGCTTTTTAATAAATCTGGAAACTGTTGGAGTAGTTCTGTAATTTTCCATTTTCTATCACTAAAAGCAGTTTACCGACGGATTTTCCGTCGGTAAAGCTGCTGGAATGTAAAAAATGTTGTTTTGGTCCTTCTTTCTCAACTTTTAGACTTTTGGTCCTTTATATATATATATATGTATAATCATGTAATATATGCATTCAAATTATTTTTAATTATTTTGTATATATTTATTCAACATGTTTAGATATTATTTTTCATTAATTTGATTTGATAAAATTATATGTATATATATAGATTTTCCTTTAAATTCATTTAAACTATACATACTTGTCATTTTGGGGTTATTAGGGGTTATTTTCTATATATACTTATCATAATAGTTTTGAGGTTAAAGGTTAATTTCTTATCATTTGTGAATATTATTGTCTTTTTTATCTATTAATCATAGTCTTTATTATTTACCTTTTCTTTTATGTATATGTATAATTATCATTTCTATCAAAAAATATATATATATGTACATCTTTCTTCTTTTCCTTTTAAATTTCCTATATGTATATATGATTTGGAAAATGTTTTGGTTGGGTAAATTGGAATTTGATTTATTAATTGTTGTCATTATGTTCAAATGAAGGATAATTGAGTGAAAAAGGGAAAATAAAAGATAAAAAGAGATTTCAAGTTGTTTGTTTAAATTAAAGCTTTCCTAGATATTCTTCAAGTGTAAATAAAAGATTTTTGTCATTTTAAACCGTTTCCAAAATACCACGTGTTGAAACCTTAATTCGTTCCAACGGCGGATTAAGCGAACCTTGTAAATAAAACCATTTTCATTATAAATAACCGAGTTTTGAATCGTTTTCCTGATTAAACAGTTTTGTACAAAAATAAATGGACTTGTATGTTTAATCACGTTTTTTGTTAAAACTTCTTATCTCACGTTTTCAAACGCTCGAGTCGTTCCAACGGCGATTCGAGTCGATGTCATGTGAATTAACGGGGTTTTAAAACGTACCTAAATCATTCCAACGGCGATTAAGGTACGAACCATGTAAATAAACTCGTTTTCGGGGAATGAGATTAGCTTAGAGTTAGTATATGGTCTAAAGCATAAAATCACACTGTGAATAAATCAATTCTTTCTTCTCCCCCTCTCTCTCCTGTATATTTTAAAATTATACAAAATGGGTGATTCTTTACTAAAATGGCTTTCAAATAACATGCTCAAAACGGTTTTCAAAGCGAGAAAGAAAAGGGTTCAAATGAATTTTAAACTTAAAGAAATATGCGATTAGTCCGTTATCGCCTAACACGCTAAGTAGGAGGCCGGTGGTTCATAACCGGGCGATGTTGGGGTGCCTAGTAGCCTTTCTCCGAAAAGGAGCTAGCCTTCTCGGCTCGTACCTAAGTTTCCCAAACCCACACCGGTCTCCCGCAAGGGATCGGTGTTCATTTTCCCATTCGTGGGTGGCGACTCTTCCATACTCCGAGCTCCGGCCCTGCCGAGCAGCTTGATTCCGCGATTGGTTGCTTTCGGCGCCAATCACAGCATCTGTCATCAACGGTGTCCACCCCCCGGTCCGCCCGTGCGAGGCCGCGACACCTACAATGGGGTAATACTTAAATTAGATTATGATAATTGGATGAGCAAACTCATGTTGTCATAAACTAATGGGCAATATGGTTGGGATTAATATGAATAGCATATTAGTTACTAATGTGGTTAGTAACCCAATAACCTAGGAATCACAT
The DNA here is from genome assembly GCF_963576675.1 of Euphorbia lathyris. Lineage (NCBI taxonomy): Eukaryota > Viridiplantae > Streptophyta > Magnoliopsida > Malpighiales > Euphorbiaceae > Euphorbia > Euphorbia lathyris. Next base: position 81,696,587 of record NC_088915.1, read on the forward strand.
TAAAGATGTGATTGATTACATGAATCTACCTAACAAATGAGACTAGCTTGTTGAGCAAACTCAAGGCGAAATCTCAAGAGTTAGGATCCTAGCTCACTAAAGGATTTGCGAAATTCTTCGAATGAATATAGAGGGCTATTAATTTGTCAAAATAGTGGGAGCAATCTAAAATAAACAAAAGGCCTATAATTTTAGATTGATGTATTTTAAAGCAAATGAATAACGTACGTTTACTCTTTCTCACTCTCAAGTTATATTAAAACACTCTTAAAATCATGACTAACACCAATCTGCAAAATATACTTACCGATAACAAGTTGAATAGTTCAAACTTCACCGACTGGTATCGCAACCTCAAAATCGTTTTGAAGTTCGAGAAGAAAGGGTATGTACTTGATACACTGATACCCCCTTACCCGGCGGATGGTGCTCCCTACCAAGAATTTTATGCTTACTTGAAGCATAAGGCTGATGACGATCATGCGGGAGACATCATACTTGCATCAATGACACCGGAATTAAAAAGGCAACATGTAGAAATGGATGCTTATTCCATGGTCGCGCACCTGAAAGAGTTGTTTGTGAATCAAACTCGGTGCGAACGCTTTGAGATAACAAAGCAGTTATATAGATGCAAGATGCAGGTGGGCACATCTGTAATGGCACATTGTGCCAAGATGATTAGCCTTATCACCAAGTTTTCTAGTATTGGAGATGCGATGGATCATGAACTAAGTGAAAACTTACTTCTTCAGTCCCTCCCCGAGAGTTACTCGTAGTTCATCATGAACTACCAAGTGAGTGGCTTGCAAACCTCTCTTGAAGAGCTTGAAAATATGCTCGAGACAGTCGAGCCCAATATGAAAGAAAACAAGGGGATACCTGCCCTTGCTATTGAAGGATCAAGAAGAGGAAAGGGAACTCTCCCAATCCAAACCATCCTAATAAGGGCAAGGGGGCCATGCTCACCAAAACAAAGGGAAAGGAAGTGAAGAAGCCCAAAGGAGAGTGCCACTTTTGTGGTGAAGAAGGGCATTGGAAAAGAAACTGTTTGGTGTACCTAGCTACCCTCAAGAAGGGAAAAGCCGGGACTCCAACATCTGGTATGTTCTATATTTCGATAAAGAACAAACATTACGATTTTTATAGAGATGAGATTTTCTATTTTTCAGGAATATCACAAAATGGGATTTATGTGCTAGATGACAAAATTTCTGTTTCGCAATTGATACCAAAAGACATAAGCTAGATAATTCAACTTACTTGTGGCATTATCGTTTAGGCCATATAAACAAAAGATGCATGCTTAAGCTACATCAAGATGGGCTTATAAATTCAATTGATCCTGAATCATTGGAAACATGCGAAGCATGTTTAAAAGGTAAAATGACAAGGACACCCTTTAGCAATAAAGGTGAGCGTGTATCAGACACTCTAGGCTTAATACATTCCGATGTATGTGGTCCTATGTCAGTCCAAGCAAGAGGAGGATTCAGATACTTCATAAGCTTTATAGACGACCATACCCGATATGGTTATATCTACTTGATGAAGCACAAGTCCGAAGCTTTTGAGAAATTCAAATGCTTCAAGAATGAAGTAGAAAATCAATTAGGAAAGAAAATAAAGACACTTCAATCCGATCGAGGTGGCGAATATCTTTCAGATGATTTTCTGAATTATCTAACTGAATGTGGGATATGCTCACAATGGACACCTCCCTATACACCACAACACAATGGTGTATCCGAGAGGAGGAACCGTACCTTACTAGATATGGTACGATCCATGATGAGCATAGCATTACTTCCAAAGACATTCTAGGGCTATGCCTTAGAAACCGCCCTCTTCACCCTAAATCGAGTACCAACTAAATCCGCTAGTTCCACACCATATGAATTGTTCGTTGGTAGGAAACCCGTGTTCTCATTCATGAGAGTATGGGGTTGTTCAGCATTTGTCAAACGCATTACGTCCGACAAACTAGATTCTAAATCTGACAAATGTTTCTTCATTGGATATCCTAGGGAAACCGTAGGGTATTACTTCTATTATCCAGATGATCAGAAAGTAATAGTATCCAAGCACGCAGCTTTCTTGGAGAAAGAGTTTCTCGAAGAAACCGAAAAGGGAAGCATGATTGAACTTGGCAAAGTTCAAGAAGAAGAAACACCGACTGAAACAACAGAAGCGGTTGAGGTACCCGAAACAGTCCCATTAGATGAGACTCCAGTGCCACCTATTCGTAGATCACAAAGAGTTCATGAACTCCCAGTTAGATATGGTTTTCTAGTGGGAGATGATGATGAGGTTCCTGTGTTAGACGACGAACCCAAAAACTATGAAGAGGCTCTTACTAGTCCAGATTCTAAAGCATGGCTCGAGGCCATGGATTCTGAGATGGATTCCATGTACACCAACCAAGTGCGTACTTTGGTTGATCCACCCGAAGGGATAAAACCCATTGGGTGCAGATGGATCTGTTGGTCCCTTATAATGTAACAAGTTAGTTCCAAAGGGGGGGATAGGAACTACTTTAAATTTTAATACGTTAAGGCTGACTTCTTTTTCTTTGAAAAAGGATTACACAGCGCGCTGAGTAGATTAAGACACTAGCTTAGTCAACTGGTGACTAAGTCAGCTTCTTTCTTTGAGTCAGGAGATAGCACTTAAGTCTATTCCTGAACTCAGATACTCAATTCAACACAACTCAGCGTGACCTCTTTACTTGGTCAGTTTTGTTTAAGCAAGCAATATATATATTAAGGAGTTTAAGGTTAGAAAGATGTTACTCAGCAGATTTATCCAGGTTCGGCCTCCAAGCCTACGTCCTATCCCCGAAACACGTTCCGAGCTTTCGAATTCTCTACTGAGCTCTTTAACGGTAGAGCATCAAACCTTTTACAACTTAGAAGCTGAGTATAACAAGAGTACCTTCCTCTATACCTCTACTCACTCCTAATCTCTCGCTGAGTACTATAACCGAGTACTCAGCCTCTCCTTTCTAATCTCTAGAAATGATAAAGATTTGTCCTAAACAACAATTGCTAAGACACCTTAGATGATTGAATAATCACTCTAGACTTTTACACGAAAGATATATAATTTGGTGTAAGAATTTGCTTTGCTTTTCTTCACAGAACTTTGAGTAGATTTTTGGTCAGCGTAATGGCTTGATCAAGTTCTATGTAAATGAAGCAACTGAAGGGCTCTATTTATAGAGACGTCTGAGACATCAGTCATTTCGAATTTCGAAATAACCGTTGGAGGGAAACGGCTTCCTGTCGTTGTCACTCAGTCTTGCTCAGAGCTCTCGGCCAATCAGATTTGAGTATCTTCTGTCCTCGGTCAGCTTTTAGTCATTTCGGCAGAATGTCTCTCCATTTATGGTAAGGTTAACTAGACAGCGTCCTGTGTCTTCTGAACTTTACCCAAAGTGGAAATACTTTGTCTGGAAGTTGTTCTTGCTCAGCTTCTGTCTTGTACTCTTTGTCGATTCAACTCAGCAGCTTCATTCCGAAGTTGTTCAACGAAGGTCTTCTAGATCCTTCTCTTCGCTGAGCTGCGTTTTGTTCATAACGACAGCGTTTTATACACGTGGATCGAGTGGTCTTGATCTGTTTGACTTGGGCTTTGACTTCCGTATGGGCTTTAAGCCTTTTAGTCTTTATGTCTTATAAACAATTTAACTCAACATTGAACAAACACATTAGTGTAATAAATCAAAGCATTTAAACTTAGTGTGTTTAGAATATATTTAATTTTACTTAAATAATTTTGTCAAATCAAAATCATGTGGAAAGGTGTTTCAACAAACTCCCCCATTTTGATGTTGGCAAAACTATTCAGCGAGGAACTCAGTGTTGAGCTCCCCTATGATAGTTGACCTATTATTACTTAGCAAACTCCCCCGTCAGGGTTGAGCTACTGACTCAGTTTTACTCTAAACATTTTAAGGTTTAATTGAGTGAGTCTAAGGTCAGTTTTCAGATATAGGTCAGCTCATGGAACATATTCTATTTTACTCAGTATTTAAGCGGAAGGTTTAACATTCAGAGTGCACTGAGTAATCATTTTGTTCAATGGGACTTATGAGACAGTGTTTTATAAACATACAAGACAATGTCAAACATTTAATCAGCATAAGATACAATCAACAAGTATTATAAGCATTAAACATAGTTGATGTATTTGAAGATACATAATAACATAATACTCAGCATCGTATGAAATAACTCATGTTAGGATAAAAGATGCAAGTATTGTATTGAAGTAAAGTAGTCAGCATACATAGCAAAAGATGAGCATAAAAGAACATAGAGACTACAGACTAAGTACAAAAACTAAGCTAGCCCATTTCTACTTCTTTTTCTTTTGCTTAGACTGACTGCTTCTAGGAGCTTCCTGCTGAGTCCTAGCTGGTTCTTTCTCCCCCGTTTTGTCAGCATCGGGTGGAGGAGGAATCCTAAAGGAGTCGGTTAAGACTACGGCGGTCAGTACGCCGGACAGCTCCTTAAGTTTATCGGCACTTTCATTGATGCTGTCAAAAACAATAATGCCTTCATCCAAGACATCTTTAGGTATACCTAGTTCAGCAGCGCTGAGTAAGCTCAGGATGTAGGCTTGAGACTTACCTACCCAAGTAATTATATCTGACAGCGCAGCAAACACTTGATGAAACGTCTTCAGCAGAGCTGAGTCATAGTATTGGCGCTGGATATTATTATGACGCACATGTGTGAAGGTCCTTTGGGTAGTGACCAGAATCTCATTCTGCTTCATCTGATCAGTGTCCATCTCTTGTTTATTTAAGTTCAGTAGACGAACTGCTTCGCTAATTTGCTCCACTGAGCATTGAGAGTAGGAGGCCAGCTGATTGTTGGTCTTGATTTGCTCAGTGTGAAGCTGGGCAAAGAGCATCTTAACTTCATCAGAAGTTGCATACTGAGTATTCGCAGCTGACAAGGTCTGGAATTGGCCTTGAAGAGTGTTAAGATGTTGAACAGTTGTCAGTTGGAGCTCAGCCAGCTTAGTTATTGAGTCCTGCTTGGGCTGATGTGATTGAATTGAGATCATATCACTTAGCAGATCCTTCAGTCCTTTAACCTCATTTAAGAGCTGAGTGACTTGGGATAGCTGATTTGATGCATTGCCACTAGACCCAGCAGTAGGTTCAGCAGTTTGATGAATGTCCTTAATTAATGACTGCACCGAGTTGATGAGTTTTCTACCAGACTCGGTGGCATGCAGATAGCTTAGGGATCCTTCATCGTGTTGCCTAGTTTCCTCAGTATGACCAGTTTGTGGAGGAGTCAGAGTTATGACGTGGTCAGTGACTGGAATGGAGTTTTCAGTCTGCACTTGGAGTTCTGGAAGAGATGGTGGATCGGTAGGAGTTATGGTTGGTGAAGTGGTAACCCTAATGGATTCAGTGCTGACGGGGGCAGGAATGTTCTGAGTCAGCACAGTGCTTGGAGCAGCAACATTGACGAGAACTTGCTCGATTTGGCTTGTAGAGTTAGCGGAAGCATTCAAGTCGGCTTGTTCCTTTTGTGAAGAAACAGAGGCTTGCTTTTCAAGAGAAGCTTGTTGAGAAAAAGGGGTTTGCTTACTGAAAAACTTCAGCTTCAGAGAAGAAGGATCTTTAGTCGGCTTTTGAACAGGGAGATCAATGACTGTTTTCTAACTTGCCTTTATTAATCTTCTTCTGCGAGGAGAAGTGGGATCAGCTTGAATAGATTCTCCTGAGTGAGAAGGAGAAGTCTCTTCTTGATCAGCATCGGGCTGATTAGCTTGTACTTGTACTTTATCTGCAGCTAACTCAGTGTTAATTGGGGTCAGCTCTGAAGACTTCTTCTTCTTCAGAGGTTGCTCAGCTTCCAGTCTTTCCTCTGTATCAGGCTCATCTTGCCTGCTTCTCTTCTCAGCTGACTTAGGTCTCTCCTGACCTTTTTGAGCAGCTGACTTAGGCTTCTTGGCCTGAGGCTCAGCCTTCTTTGAAGGAGTCCCAACAGCTTTCCTTTTTCGGGCAGCTGGAGCCTTTGTCCTTTTCCCCTTCTTTGAGATAGTTGTCTCCTCATCAGCCTCATTAGCATTTTTGCCTTTCTTAATCGGTTGGTTATACTTCAAGGCACGCAGCGCAGCAGCTGTGATCTCAGAGCCTTGGGCCTCAGTTTCCTCGAAGAGATCAATTTGATGGTCTTTGAGGATTCTGGTTATGAGTGAGCCCAGCCTAAGAGTTCATGTGCTCCTCTGGAAGCCAGCGATTAGGAAAACTGGCATATTGATGGGCTTATAAGTCAGCATGTGCCATATGAAGCACTGCTCGAAATTTGTCACTGAGCTAGTGCAATTAATCTTGGGGTAGATGTAATTGGTCAGCAGGTAGTGTGCCATCTTTTGGTGCTGACCCATTGAAGAACTTGAGATTTCTCCAGAGTGGCCAGGGGGTTTGTAGAAGGTGGCTTCGTACCCAGTTCCGTCATGATCACCAGTTCTCCTCAGCTTTGTTCCCTCATTCTTCAATTTCAGCAAATTGGCAAGGTAGGTAGGGTTGATAAAGATTGTCTTCTCCTTTACCACGGTTACCAGATAGTCCTGGTTGTTGTCAGCAACCCGCAGATTGTGATAAAATTCCCTTGCTAGGTCAGGGTAAGTGGAATCTCTAATTGAAAATAGCTCGGTCCAGCCATTCTTCGATATCCATTCACAGAATGGTTGCTCGGTTGTTACAAAGGCCTCAGAGAACCATCTTGAGAAGTCTATCTTCCACTCTCTGACGTCCTCGAAAACCTTAGTGTAGGTTCTCACTTTGGTCGGTTTTCCCTTAGATAAGGTAGCTTGACCAGCTTTCCCTTTACTCGGTGTAGTGGCTTTCGTCGTTTCAGGCGAAGTAGTTTGCCTGGATGGTTCATCGGAACTGGTCTTAGGGTGACCGACACCGGAGATATTCACGGAAACCTTAGTCATAGTTTCAGAGAAAGATTTTGAAGTCTTGAGAGTTTTTAGAGAGAGAATGCTTATGCCTGAGAGTCCGGTAAGTGTAAAGAGATAACAATGGGTATTTCCCCACTATTTATAGCGGTGAAAAGTGGATCTTATCGAATCCATGTGTCAGTTTTGCTTTGGGATTGTCAACCGACAATGATCCTGGCTTTTATGACACATTCGGCGCATACGTCATCCTAGGTGGTTATTCGCGTGCTCTAGCATTAAATGCGCGTGCTCTAGCATTAAATGCAACGGATCTTATACTCAGCGCTTCGAATACTAAGCGTTTTATATTCGGAGTGGTCAGTTTTATGCAAACGGATGATTTCTCAGTTTGAAATAACTACTCGGTGCCTATGTTTGCTCAGTATGTGATATTCATTCATTCAGCATTAATCACTCAGCATACATCTATTCACTCAGCAAATAATAGATCACTCAGCATGAATATATATTAAGAGATGGAATTTACTGAAGAGGATTAAACATACCAATGGCTTCTCTCAGTATGCTGAACTGCTCACGAGCCAGTGGCTTTGTGAAGATATCAGCAAGCTGCTCATCCGTTGGGACGTAGGTCAGCTTTATCTCACCCTTGAGTACATGGTCTCTAATGAAGTGATGTCTTATGCTGACATGCTTCATCCTGCTGTGTTGAATTGGGTTCTTTGATAGATCAATTGCACTTTTGTTGTCATATTTGACCTCAATTGTCTTTGTTTGAACACCATAGTCTTCAAGCTATTGCTTAATCCATAGGACTTGAGCAACACAGTGTCCAGCAGTAATGTACTCAGCTTCAGTGGTAGATAAGGCTACTGACGCCTGCTTCTTAATGAACCAGGATACAAGACAGCTTCCTAAGAAGTGACATCCTCCAGAGGTGCTTTTTCGTTCAAGCTTGTCTCGTCCGTAGTCAGCGTCAGTGTATCCAACGAGTGTAAAACCATGAGTGTTGGGATACCATAAACCTGCGTTCACTGAGCTTTGCAAATATCTAAGGATTCTTTTTACAGCTATGTAATGAGATTCCTTAGGGTTAGATTGATATCTAGCACAGTAGCATACTGAGAACTGAATGTCCGGTCTACTTGCTGTTAAGTAAAGTAGAGAGCCTATCATACCTCGATACAATTTGCTGTCTACCGACTTACCATTCTCGTCAGCGCAGAGGACAGTGTCAGTGCCCATAGGAGTAGATATTGGCTTGCAAATTTCAAGATCATATTTCTTCAATATCTCCTTGGCATATTTAGCTTGACTGATGAAGATGCCATTTTTCCCTTGTTTGATTTGAAGTCTAAGGAAGAAGTTGAGTTCTCCCATCATAGACATTTCAAACTCAGTCTGTATTTGCTTGCTAAATTCCTTGCACATTGACTCATTAGTAGCACCGAAAATAATATCATCCACATATATTTGAGCCAGCAGGGTATCTTTACCCTTTCTCTTAATGAATAAGGTTGTATCAGCTTTGCCCCTGACATAGTTTCTAGTCAGCAGAAAACTAGTCAGCCTCTCATACCAAGCACGTGGTGCTTGCTTGAGGCCGTACAGAGCCTTTTTGAGTTTATAAACGTGGTTTGGGAACTTAGGATCCTCAAACCCTGGAGGTTGATTAACATAAACATCCTCGTTTATAACTCCATTAAGGAATGCATTCTTAACATCCATTTGAAACAGTTTAAAGTTCATATAACTTGCATAAGCGCATAAAATTCTAATAGCCTCTAGCCTTGCCACTGGGGCAAAGGTCTCACCGTAGTCAATACCTTCTTGCTTACTGTAGCCCTGAGCTACAAGTCTTGCTTTATTCCTGACTACATTTCCTTGTTCATCCAGCTTGTTGCGGAAGACCCATCTTGTTCCAATGGTCTTCTGACTCCTTGGATGTGGCACTAACTCCCATACATCGTTTCTTCTAAATTGATCAAGTTCCTCTTGCATTGCGCTCATCCAGAATTCATCTTCCTCAGCATCAGCGAAGTTCTTTGGTTCCTGAACTGAGACGAAGGCTACGTTGCTGAGGTATCTCCTGAGTTGGTTTCTTGTCATCAGGGTATTCTCAGCGGCATCAAGAATAGCACTCTCTGAGTGTCCTCTTGGTATCCTTATCTCCTTTGGTAGATTGATGTCTTATGCTGTTTGTGTTTCAACAATCTCTGCAGGTGTAGACTGGTCAGTGAAAACAATTTGAGGTTCACTTTTACCTTGGGTCACCCCTTGAGGGAATGACTCAGCGGCTGTATCTTGATCAGCAGGTACTGAGTGTGGATCATCCTTGGTCAGCGGCCGATATCTTCCTGCAGGGTTAGTTTTGTCGAACTCAACATGTACTGACTCTTCTAAAACTTGAGTGCGTTTATTGAAAACTCTGTATGCTTTGCTGTTTGTTGAGTAGCCTAAAAAGATAGCTTCATCAGCTTTTGAGTCAAACTTAGCTAGGCTATCTTTGGTGTTTAAAATAAAACATCTACAGCCAAAGGCACGAAAGTATCCAATATTGGGCTTTCGTCCTTTCCAAAGTTCGTAGGGGGTCTTCTTTAGTATAGGTCTAACAAGAGCCCTATTAAGAATATAGCACGCTGTGTTAACAGCTTCTCCCCAAAAATACTTTGGAAGCCTATGCTCACTCAGGATTGTCCTGGCTATTTCAACCAAGGTTCTGTTCTTCCTTTCTACAACCCCATTTTATTGAGGCGTCCTAGGAGCAGAAAAATTATGGTCAATGCCGCTGGCTTTACAGAATTCAACAAACTGTTGGTTTTTGAATTCTCCACCATTATCACTTCGGATGTGAGCCAGTTTTAGGTCTTTATCATTTTCAAGTTTTCTAACCAAATTTGAAAATGTCTCAAAGGTCTCATCCTTGCTACTTAGCAAGATGATCCACGTGTACCGAGAGAAGTCATCTACAATGACCAAGGAAAATCTTCTTCCACCCAGACTCAGCGGCTGGACTGGACCGAAGAGATCCAAGTGTAGTAACTCTAACGGACGCTTAGTTGAGACAATATTTTTACTATGAAAAGATTGTTTGGTTTGTTTTCCAGCTTGGCAAGCGTGGCATAGTTGATCTTTTTCAAATTTAAGTTCTGGCAGTCCCTCAACCAATTGCTTTCTTGCTAATTTGTCCAAGAGGTCCATGCTTACATGACCAAGTCTCATGTGCCATAGCCAGGAATTTTCTTCCTTTGAAACTAAGCATACAGTTTTTGAAAACATTTTCTCCAAGTTCAGCATGAAGACATTATCAATGCGAGGGGCAGTTAAAATTAACTCATTTGTTTTACCCTCGTATATTTTACATCCAGTGTCATCAAATATAACTTTTCTCCCATTGTCACATAGCTGAGCAACGCTGAGTAAGTTATATTTGACTCCGCTGACTAGGGAGACTGAATCAATAGTAGGATTACCTCCAACGGTTCCTGACCCTACTATCTTACCCTTTTGTTGTCTCCAAAACTTACGCTTCCTCCTCGTTTACGCTCAAATGTGATGAACTGAGTTTCATCACCCGTCATATGCCTCGAGCATGCGCTGTCAATATACCACATCTTTGACTTCTCAGCACATCTCAGGCTTACCTGCAATGTAACTAGTTACTCTTAGGTACCCAATTCTTTTTGGGTCCTTGCTTGTTAGGTTCAACAGGTAAAGCATCATATTTTATTTTATGGCGACATACTTAAACAGTATGGCCATTCTTTCCACAGAAGTCACAGCTGACTTTCCGTTTAGGATTTCTCACTGACTTGTCAGCACCCCAGTGCTGAGCGTGCCAGCACACCTTTGTGGTGTGTCCTTTCTTCCCACAGAAGTCACACTGGACTTTCCGCTGAGGATTCCATCTCTGCTGACCAGTACCTCGGTACTGAGTATTCAGAGGAATATTTCTTTTGTTTGGAACCTTTAGTTGGTTCTGGATAGTTGTGACATCCTTTCTTAGTTTCTTAGAATCTGATTGGACTTCAGAGACAGACTTATGTATGATCTCCATGTTATCATGCAAAGTTGAGTTGTCCTGAAGAAGGAATCTGAGGTCACTCAGCTTGACCTCCTCAACCTCGTCACAGTGCCTGCTGAGTGCTCTAATTTCTTATTACACTTTTTGACAACTGTGTAGAGATCACTCAGGGCATTAACCATTTCATTTCTGAGCTGGGGTAGTGATATTACCTCATTAGATTGCTCATCGTCATCAGATGCAATGGAGGGGTCAGCATGCTCAGAGATGCACGGCTCAGCAAGTTCATCAGCTATAAAACAGATCTTTGCTGACTCAGTGGCATCAGCTTCTGATGATGAAGACTCATCACTGTCGCTCCATGTTTCCACCATTGCCTTTTTGCCATTCTTCTTTTCTTTCCTCAGCGAGGGGTAGTTTGACTTGATATGGCCAGTTTGATGACATTCAAAGAATGTAATGGGCTTTGAGTTGTCCTTCTTGTATTTGCTGTCGCTGGACTCAGCTTTATACTTATCAAACTTTCTGTAAGGCTTCTTAGAATATTTGTCATTCTTTCTGAACAGCCTCTTCATCTTCCTGGTGAACATAGCCATCTCCTCATCATCTGTTGAGCTCCCATCAGTGGAGTCAGCTTTCATGACAAGAGATTTTTGCTTCTTGTCTTCAGACTTTTCCTTCACCTCGAAATTCTTCATTGAGATCTCATGGGTCAGCAGTGAGCCGATGAGTTCATCATATTTGTAGGTGGTTAAGTCTTGAGCTTCCTCAACATCAGTCTTCTTTGCTTGCCAGTTTTTAGGAAGACTCCTGAGAATCTTCTTGACTTGTTCTTCCTCAGTGAAGATCTTCCCAAGTCTCTTGAGCTCGTTGATGATGTTTGTAAACCTTGCATTCATGTCAGAGATTCCCTCATCATCGTTCATCTCGAACATCTCGTATAGTCTCATCTGCTGGTTCACCTTAGACTCCTTTACTTTGTTGGTTCCTTCGTAGGTGACCTCCAGCTTCTTCCAGATCTCTTGCGCTGACTCACAACCTGATATCTTATTATACTCTGCAGCATCAAGCGCACAGTGAAGCATATTTATAGTCGAAGCATGATTTTGTAGCTTCTTGAGATCATCCTCTGTCCATTTGGCCTCAGCTTTGACAACTGTTTGGCCAGCCACAACTTCAATAGGGACAAACGGGCCTTGGACTATTGAAAGCCATGCACTCATGTTTGTTGCCTGAATAAAGTTTCTCATCCTATTCTTCCAGAATGTGTAGTTAGACCCGAAGAATAGGGGAGGCCGAGTAATGGACAGCCCCTCAGGTAAGATCTGAGTTGTCTGGTTTCCTAGGAGAAACCGAGTGCTGTTTTCAGCCATAGTGGGGATCAGCTCAAGGTAGTTAAACCTTTAACAATGAGCTTTTAAGCTCTGATACCACTTGTTGGTCCCTTATAACGTAACAAGTTAGTTCCAAAGGGGGGGGATAAGAACTACTTTAAATTTTAATACGTTAAGGCTGACTTCTTTTTCTTTGAAAAAGGATTACACAGTGCGCTGAGTAGATTAAGACACTAGCTTAGTCAACTGGTGACTAAGTCAACTTCTTTCTTTGAGTCAGGAGATAACACTTAAGTCTATTCCTGAACTCAGATACTCAATTCAACACAACTCAGCGTGACCTCTTTACTTGGTCAGTTTTGTTTAAGCAATCAATATATACATTAAGGAGTTTAAGGTTAGAAAGATGTTACTCAGCAGATTTATCCAGGTTCGGCCTCCAAGCCTACGTCCTGTCCTCGGAACACATTCCGAGCTTTCGAATTCTCTAGTGATCTCTTTAACGGTAGAGCATCAAACCTTTTACAACTTAGAAGCTGAGTATAACAAGAGTACCTTCCTCTATACCTCTACTCACTCCTAATCTCTCGCTGAGTACTATAACCGAGTACTCAGCCTCTCCTTTCTAATCTCTAGAAATGATAAAGATTTGTCCTAAACAACAATTGCTAAGACACCTTAGATGATTGAATAATCACTCTAGACTTTTACACGAAAGATATATAATTTGGTGTAAGAATTTGCTTTGCTTTTCTTCACAGAACTTTGAGTAGATTTTTGGTCAGCGTAATGGCTTGATCAAGTTCTATGTAAATGAAGCAACTGAAGGGCTCTATTTATAGAGACGTCTGAGACATCAGTCATTTCGAATTTCGAAATAACCGTTGGAGGGAAACGGCTTCCTGTCGTTGTCACTCAGTCTTGCTCAGAGCTCTCGGCCAATCAGATTTGAGTATCTTCTGTCCTCGGTCAGCTTTTAGTCATTTCGGCAGAATGTCTCTCCATTTATGGTAAGGTTAACTAGACAGCGTCCTGTGTCTTCTGAACTTTACCCAAAGTGGAAATACTTTGTCTGGAAGTTGTTCTTGCTCAGCTGCTGTCTTGTACTCTTTGTCGATTCAACTCAGCAGCTTCATTCCGAAGTTGTTCAACAAAGGTCTTCTAGATCCTTCTCTTCGCTGAGCTGCGTTTTGTTCATAACGACAGCGTTTTGTACATGCGGGCCGAGTGGTCTTGATCTGTTTGACTTGGGCTTTGACTTCCATATAGGCTTTAAGCCTTTTAGTCTTTATGTCTTATAAACAATTTAACTCAACATTGAACAAACACATTAGTGTAATAAATCAAAGCATTTAAACTTAGTGTGTTTAGAATATATTTAATTTTACTTAAATAATTTTGTCAAATCAAAATCATGTGGAAAAGTGTTTCAACAAACTCCCCCATTTTGATGTTGGCAAAACTATTCAGTGAGGAGCTCAGTGTTGAGCTCCCCCATGATAGTTGACCTATTATTACTTAGCAAACTCCCCCGTCAGGGTTGAGCTACTGACTCAGTTTTACTCTAAACATTTTAAGGTTTAATTGAGTGAGTCTAAGGTCAGTTTTCAGATATAGGTCAGCTCATGGAACATATTCTATTTTACTCAGTATTTAAGCGGAAGGTTTAACATTCAGAGTGCACTGAGTAATCATTTTGTTCAATGGGTCTTATGAGACAGTGTTTTATAAACATACAAGACAATGTCAAACATTTAATCAGCATAAGATACAATCAACAAGTATTATAAGCATTAAACATAGTTGATGTATTTGAAGATACATAATAACATAATACTCAGCATCGTATGAAATAACTCATGTTAGGATAAAAGATGCAAGTATTGTATTGAAGTAAAGTAGTCAGCATACATAGCAAAAGATGAGCATAAAAGAACATAGAGACTACAGACTAAGTACAAAAACTAAGCTAGCCCATTTCTACTTCTTTTTCTTTTGCTTAGACTGACTGCTTATAGGAGCTTCCTGCTGAGTCCTAGCTGGTTCTTTCTCCCCCGTTTTGTCAGCATCGGGTGGAGGAGGAATCCTAAAGGAGTCGGTTAAGACTACGGCGGTCAGTACGCCGGACAGCTCTTTAAGTTTATCGGCACTTTCATTGATGCCGTCAAAAACAATAATGCCTTCATCCAAGACATCTTTAGGTATACCTAGTTTAGCGGCGCTGAGTAAGCTCAGGATGTAGGCTTGAGACTTACCTACCCAAGTAATTGTATCTGACAGCGCAGCAAACACTTGATGAAACGTCTTCAGCAGAGCTGAGTCATAGTATTGGCGCTGGATATTATTATGACGCACATGTGTGAAGGTCCTTTGGGTAGTGACCAGAATCTCATTCTGCTTCATCTGATCAGTGTCCATCTCTTGTTTATTTAAGTTCAGTAGACGAACTGCTTCGCTAATTTGCTCCACTGAGCATTGAGAGTAGGAGGCCAGCTGATTGTTGGTCTTGATTTGCTCAGTGTGAAGCTGGGCAAAGAGCATCTTAACTTCATCAGAAGTTGCATACTGAGTATTCGCAGCTGACAAGGTCTGGAATTGGCCTTGAAGAGTGTTAAGATGTTGAACAGTTGTCAGTTGGAGCTCAGCCAGCTTAGTTATTGAGTCCTGCTTGGGCTGATGTGATTGAATTGAGATCATATCACTTAGCAGATCCTTCAGTCCTTTAACCTCATTTAAGAGCTGAGTGACTTGGGATAGCTGATTTGATGCATTGCCACTAGACCCAGCAGTAGGTTCAGCAGTTTGATGAATGTCCTTAATTAATGACTGCACCGAGTTGATGAGTTTTCTACCAGACTCGGTGGCATGCAGATAGCTTAGGGATCCTTCATCGTGTTGCCTAGTTTCCTCAGTATGACCAGTTTGTGGAGGAGTCAGAGTTATGACGTGGTCAGTGACTGGAATGGAGTTTTCAGTCTGCACTTGGAGTTCTGGAAGAGATGGTGGATCGGTAGGAGTTATGGTTGGTGAAGTGGTAACCCTAATGGATTCAGTGCTGACGGGGGCAGGAATGTTCTGAGTCAGCACAGTGCTTGGAGCAGCAACATTGACGAGAACTTGCTCGATTTGGCTTGTAGAGTTAGCGGAAGCATTCAAGTCGGCTTGTTCCTTTTGTGAAGAAACAGAGGCTTGCTTTTCAAGAGAAGCTTGTTGAGAAAAAGGGGTTTGCTTACTGAAAAACTTCAGCTTCAGAGAAGAAGGATCTTTAGTCGGCTTTTGAACAGGGAGATCAATGACTGTTTTCTAACTTGCCTTTATTAATCTTCTTCTGCGAGGAGAAGTGGGATCAGCTTGAATAGATTCTCCTGAGTGAGAAGGAGAAGTCTCTTCTTGATCAGCATCGGGCTGATTAGCTTGTACTTGTACTTTATCTGCAGCCAACTCAGTGTTAATTGGGGTCAGCTCTGAAGACTTCTTCTTCTTCAGAGGTTGCTCAGCTTCCAGTCTTTCCTCTGTATCAGGCTCATCTTGCCTGCTTCTCTTCTCAGCTGACTTAGGTCTCTCCTGACCTTTTTGAGCAGCTGACTTAGGCTTCTTGGCCTGAGGCTCAGCCTTCTTTGAAGGAGTCCCAACAGCTTTCCTTTTTCGGGCAGCTGGAGCCTTTGTCCTTTTCCCCTTCTTTGAGATAGTTGTCTCCTCATCAGCCTCATTAGCATTTTTGCCTTTCTTAATCGGTTGGTTATACTTCAAGGCACGCAGCGCAGCAGCTGTGATCTCAGAGCCTTGGGCCTCAGTTTCCTCGAAGAGATCAATTTGATGGTCTTTGAGGATTCTGGTTATGAGTGAGCCCAGCCTAAGAGTTCATGTGCTCCTCTGGAAGCCAGCGATTAGGAAAACTGGCATATTGATGGGCTTATAAGTCAGCATGTGCCATATGAAGCAACGCACGAAATTTGTCACTGAGCTAGTGCAATTAATCTTGGGGTAGATGTAATTGGTCAGCAGGTAGTGTGCCATCTTTTGGTGCTGACCCATTGAAGAACTTGAGATTTCTCCAGAGTGGCCAGGGGGTTTGTAGAAGGTGGCTTCGTACCCAGTTCCGTCATGATCACCAGTTCTCCTCAGCTTTGTTCCCTCATTCTTCAATTTCAGCAAATTGGCAAGGTAGGTAGGGTTGATAAAGATTGTCTTCTCCTTTACCACGGTTACCAGATAGTCCTGGTTGTTGTCAGCAACCCGCAGATTGTGATAAAATTCCCTTGCTAGGTCAGGGTAAGTGGAATCTCTAATTGAAAATAGCTCGGTCCAGCCATTCTTCGATATCCATTCACAGAATGGTTGCTCGGTTGTTACAAAGGCCTCAGAGAACCATCTTGAGAAGTCTATCTTCCACTCTCTGACGTCCTCGAAAACCTTAGTGTAGGTTCTCACTTTGGTCGGTTTTCCCTTAGATAAGGTAGCTTGACCAGCTTTCCCTTTACTCGGTGTAGTGGCTTTCGTCGTTTCAGGCGAAGTAGTTTGCCTGGATGGTTCATCGGAACTGGTCTTAGGGTGACCGACACCGGAGATATTCACGGAAACCTTAGTCATAGTTTCAGAGAAAGATTTTGAAGTCTTGAGAGTTTTTAGAGAGAGAATGTTTATGCCTGAGAGTTCGGTAAGTGTAAAGAGATAACAATGGGTATTTGCCCATTATTTATAGCGGTGAAAAGTGGATCTTATCGAATCCATGTGTCAGTTTTGCCTTGGGATTGTCAACCGACAATGATCCTGGCTTTTATGACACATTCGGCGCATACGTCATCCTAGGTGGTTATTCGCGTGCTCTAGCATTAAATGCAACGGATCTTATACTCAGCGCTTCGAATACTAAGCGTTTTATATTCGGAGTGGTCAGTTTTATGCAAACGGATGATTTCTCAGTTTGAAATAACTACTCGGTGCCTATGTTTGCTCAGTATGTGATATTCATTCATTCAGCATTAATCACTCAGCATACATCTATTCACTCAGCAAATAATAGATCACTCAGCATGTTAATTCACTCAACATGAATATATATTAAGAGCTGGAATTTACTGAAGAGGATTAAACATACCAATGGCTTCTCTCAGTATGCTGAACTGCTCACGAGCCAGTGGCTTTGTGAAGATATCAGCAAGCTGCTCATCCGTTGGGACGTAGGTCAGCTTTATCTCACCCTTGAGTACATGGTCTCTAATGAAGTGATGTCTTATGCTGACATGCTTCATCCTACTGTGTTGAATTGGGTTCTTTGATAGATCAATTGCACTTCTGTTGTCACATTTGACCTCAATTGTCTTTGTTTGAACACCATAGTCTTCAAGCTGTTGCTTAATCCATAGGACTTGAGCAACACAGTGTCCAGCAGCAATGTACTCAGCTTCAGTGGTAGATAAGGCTACTGACGCCTACTTCTTGCTGAACCAGGATACAAGACAACTTCATAAGAAGTGACATCCTCCAAAGGTGCTTTTTCGTTCAAGCTTGTCTCGTCCGTAGTCAGCATCAGTGTATCCAACGAGTGTAAAACCATGAGTGTTGGGATACCATAAACCTGCATTCACTGAGCTTTGCAAATATCTAAGGATTCTTTTTACAGCTATGTAATGAGATTCCTTAGGGTTAGATTGATATCTAGCACAGTAGCATACTGAGAACTGAATGTCCGGTCTACTTGCTGTTAAGTAAAGTAGAGAGCCTATCATACCTTGATACAATTTGCTGTCTACCGACTTACCATTCTCGTCAGCGCAGAGGACAGTGTCAGTGCCCATAGGAGTAGATATTGGCTTGCAATTTTCAAGATCATATTTCTTCAATATCTCCTTGGCATATTTAGCTTGACTGATGAAGATGCCATTTTTCCCTTGTTTGATTTGAAGTCCAAGGAAGAAGTTGAGTTCTCCCATCATAGACATTTCAAACTCAGTCTGCATTTGCTTGCTAAATTCCTTGCACATTGACTCATTAGTAGCACCGAAAATAATATCATCCACATATATTTGAGCCAGCAGGGTATCTTTACCCTTTCTCTTAATGAATAAGGTTGTATCAGCTTTGCCCCTGACATAGTTTCTAGTCAGCAGGAAACTGGTCAGCCTCTCATACCAAGCACGTGGTGCTTGCTTGAGGCCGTACAGAGCCTTTTTGAGTTTATAAACGTGGTTTGGGAACTTAGGATCCTCAAACCCTAGAGGTTGATTAACATAAACTTCCTCGTTTATAACTCCATTAAGGAATGCATTCTTAACATCCATTTGAAACAGTTTAAAGTTCATATAACTTGCATAAGCGCATAAAATTCTAATAGCCTCTAGCCTTGCCACTGGGGCAAAGGTCTCACCGTAGTCAATACCTTCTTGCTGACTGTAGCCCTGAGCTACAAGTCTTACTTTGTTCCTGACTACATTTCCTTGTTCATCCAGCTTGTTGCGGAAGACCCATCTTGTTCCAATGGTCTTCTGACTCCTTGGATGTGGCACTAACTCCCATACATCGTTTCTTCTGAATTGATCAAGTTCCTCTTGCATTGCGCTCATCCAGAATTCATCTTCCTCAGCATCAGCGAAGTTCTTTGGTTCCTGAACTGAGACGAAGGCTACATTGCTGAGGTATCTCCTGAGTTGGTTTCTTGTCATCAGGGTATTCTCTGCGGCATCAAGAATAGCACTCTCTGAGTGTCCTCTTGGTATCCTTATCTCCTTTGGTAGATTGATGTCTTGTGCTGTTTGTGTTTCAACAATCTCTGCAGGTGTAGACTGGTTAGTGAAAACAATTTGAGGTTCACTCTTACCTTGAGTCAGCCCTTGAGGGAATGACTCAGCGGGTGTATCTTGATCAGCAGGTACTGAGTGTGGATCATCCTCGGTCAGCGGCCGATATCTTCCTGTAGGGTTAGTTTCGTCGAACTCAACATGTACTGACTCTTCTAAAACTTGAGTTCGTTTATTGAAAACTCTGTATGCTTTGCTGTTTGTTGAGTAGCCTAAAAAGATAGCTTCATCAGCTTTTGAGTCAAACTTAGCTAGGCTATCTTTGGTGTTTAAAATAAAACATCTACAGCCAAAGGCACGAAAGTATCCAATATTGGACTTTCGTCCTTTCCAAAGTTCGTAGGGGGTCTTCTTTAGTATAGGTCTAACAAGAGCCCTATTAAGAATATAGCACGCTGTGTTAACAGCTTCTCCCCAAAAATACTTTAGAAGCCTATGCTCACTCAGGATTGTCCTGGCTATTTCAACCAAGGTTCTGTTCTTCCTTTCTACAACCCCATTTTGTTGAGGCATCCTAGGAGCAGAAAAATTATGGTCAATGCCGCTAGCTTCATAGAATTCAACAAACTGTTGGTTTTTGAATTCTCCACCATTATCACTTCGGATGTGAGCCAGTTTTAGGTCTTTATCATTTTCAAGTTTTCTAACCAAATTTGAAAATGTCTCATAGGTCTCATCCTTGCTACTCAGTAAGATGATCCACGTGTACCGAGAGAAGTCATCTACAATGACCAAGGAAAATCTTCTTCCACCCAGACTCAGCGGTTGGACTGGACCGAAGAGATCCAAAAGTAGTAACTCTAACGGACGCTTAGTTGAGACAATATTTTTACTATGAAAAGATTGTTTGGTTTGTTTTCCAGCTTGGCAAGCGTGGCATAGTTGATCTTTTTCAAATTTAAGTTCTGGCAGTCCCTTAACCAATTTCTTTCTTGTTAATTTGGCCAGGAGGTCCATGCTTACATGACCAAGTCTCCTGTGCCATAGCCAGGAATTTTCTTCCTTTGAAACTAAGCATACAGTTTTTGAAAACTTTTTCTCCAAGTTCAGCATGAAGACATTATCAATGCGAGGGGTAGTTAAAATTAACTCATTTGTTTTACCCTCGTATATTTTACATCTAGTGTCATCAAATATAACTTTTCTCCCATTGTCACATAGCTGAGCTACGCTGAGTAAGTTATATTTGAGTCCGCTGACTAGGGAGACTGACTCAATAGTAGGATTACCTCCAACGGTTCATGACCCTACTATCTTACCCTTTTTGTTGTCTCCAAAACTTACGCTTCCTCCTAGTTTACGCTCAAATGTGATGAACTGAGTTTCATCACCCGTCATATGCCTCGAGCATGCGCTGTCAATATACCACATCTTTGACTTCTCAGCACATCTCAGGCTTACCTGCAATGTAACTAGTTACTCTTAGGTACCCAATTCTTTTTGGGTCCTTGCTTGTTAGGTTCAACAGGTAAAGCATCATATTTTATTTTATGGCGACATACTTGAACAGTATGGCCATTCTTTCCACAGAAGTCACAGCTGACTTTCCGTTTAGGATTTCTCACTAACTTGTCAGCACCCCAGTGCTGAGCGTGCCAGCACACCTTTGTGGTGTGTCCTTTCTTCCCACAAAAGTCACACTGGACTTTCCGCTGAGGATTCCATCTCTGCTGACCAGTACCTCGGTACTGAGTATTCAGAAGAATATTTCTTTTGTTTAGAACCTTTAGTTGGTTCTGGATAGTTGTGACGTCCTTTCTCAGTTTCTTAGAATCTGATTGGACTTCAGAGACAGACTTATGTATGATCTCCATGTTATCATGCAAAGTTGAGTTGTCCTGAAGAAGGAATCTGAGGTCACTCAGCTTGACCTCCTCAACCTCGTCAAAGCGCCTGCTGAGTGCTCTAACTTTCTTATTACACTTTTTGACAAGTGTGTAGAGATCACTCAAGGCATTAACCATTTCATTTCTGAGCTGGGGTAGTGATATAACCTCATTTGATTGCTCCTCGTCATCAGATGCAATGGAGGGGTCAGCATGCTCAAAGATGCACGGCTCAGCAAGTTCATCAGCCATAAAACAGATCTTTGCTGACTCAGTGGCATCAGCTTCTGATGATGAAGACTCATCACTGTCGCTCCATGTTGCCACCATTGCCTTTTTGCCGTTCTTCTTTTCTTTCCTCAGCGAGGGGTAGTTTGACTTGATATGGCCAGTTTGATGACATTCAAAGCATGTAATGGGCTTTGAGTTGTCCTTCTTGTATTTGCTGTCGCTGGACTCAGCTTTATACTTATCAAACTTTCTGCAAGGCTTCTTAGAATATTTGTCATTCTTTCTGAACAGCCTCTTCATCTTCCTGGTGAACATAGCCATCTCCTCATCATCTGTTGACCTCCCATCAGTGGAGTCAGCTTTCATGACAAGAGATTTTTGCTTCTTGTCTTCAGACTTTTCCTTCACCTCGAAATTCTTCATTGAGATCTCATGGGTCAGCAGTGAGCCGATGAGTTCATCATATTTGTAGGTGGTTAAGTCTTGAGCTTCCTCAACAGCAGTCTTTTTTGCTTGCCAGTTTTTAGGAAGACTCCTGAGAATCTTCTTGACTTGTTCTTCCTCAGTGAAGATCTTCCCAAGTCTCTTGAGCTCGTTGATGATGTTTGTAAACCTTGCATTCATGTTAGAGATTCCCTCATCATCGTTCATCTCGAACAGCTCGTATAGTCTCATCTGCTGGTTCACCTTAGACTCCTTTACTTTGTTGGTTCCTTCGTAGGTGACCTCCAGCTTCTTCCAGATCTCTTGAGCTGACTCACAACCTGATATCTTATTATACTCTGTAGCATCAAGTGCACAGTGAAGCATATTTATAGCCGAAGCGTGATTTTGTAGCTTCTTGAGATCATCCTCTGTCCATTTGGCCTCAGCTTTGACAACTGTTTGGCCAGCCACAACTTCAACAGGGACAAATGGGCCTTGGACTATTGAAAGCCATGCACTCATGTTTGTTGCCTGAATAAAGTTTTTCATCCTATTCTTCCAGAAGGTGTAGTTAGACCCGAAGAATAGAGGAGGCCGAGTAATGGACAGTCCCTCAGGTAAGATCTGAGTTGTCTGGTTTCCTGGGAGAAACCGAGTGCTATTTTCAGCCATAGTGGGGATCAGCTCAAGGTAGTTAAACCTTTAACAGTGAGCTTTTAAGCTCTGATACCACTTGTTGGTCCCTTATAACGTAACAAGTTAGTTTCAAAGGGGGGATAGAAACTACTTTAAATTTTAATACGTTAAGGCTGATTTCTTTTTCTTTGAAAAAGGATTACACAGCGCGCTGAGTAGATTAAGACACTAGCTTAGTCAACTGGTGACTAAGTCAACTTCTTTCTTTGAGTCAGGAGATAGCACTTAAGTCTATTCCTGAACTCAGATACTCAATTCAACACAACTCAGCGTGACCTCTTTACTTGGTCAGTTTTGTTTAAGCAAGCAATATATATTAAGGAGTTTAAGGTTAGAAAGATGTTACTCAGCAGATTTATCCAGGTTCGGCCTCCAAGCCTACGTCCTGTCCCCGGAACACGTTCCGAGCTTTCAAATTCTCTACTGAGCTCTTTAACGGTAGAGCATCAAACCTTTTACAACTTAGAAGCTGAGTATAACAAGAGTACCTTCCTCTATACCTCTACTCACTTCTAATCTCTCGCTGAGTACTATAACCGAGTACTCAGCCTCTCCTTTCTAATCTCTAGAAATGATAAAGATTTGTCCTAAACAACAATTGCTAAGACACCTTAGATGATTGAATAATCACTCTAGACGTTTACACGAAAGATATATAATTTGGTGTAAGAATTTGCTTTGCTTTTCTTCACAGAACTTTGAGTGGATTTTTGGTCAGCGTAATGGCTTGATCAAGTTCTATGTAAATGAAGCAACTGAAGGGCTCTATTTATAGAGACGTCTGAGACATCAGTCATTTCGAATTTCGAAATAACCGTTGGAGGGAAACGGCTTCCTGTCGTTGTCACTCAGTCTTGCTCAAAGCTCTCGGCCAATCAGATTTGAGTATCTTCTGTCCTCGGTCAGCTTTTAGTCAGTTCGGCAGAATGTCTCTCCATTTATGGTAAGGTCAACTAGACAGCGTCCTGTGTCTTCTGAACTTTACCCAAAGTGGAATACTTTGTTTGGAAGTTGTTCTTGCTCAGCTGCTGTCTTGTACTCTTTGTCGATTCAACTCAGCAGCTTCATTCCGAAGTTGTTCAACGAAGGTCTTCTAGATCCTTCTCTTCGCTGAGCTGCGTTTTGTTCATAACGACAGCGTTTTGTACTCGCGGGCCGAGTGGTCTTGATCTGTTTGACTTGGGCTTTGACTTCCGTATGGGCTTTAAGCCTTTTAGTCTTTATGTCTTATAAACAATTTAACTCAACATTGAACAAACACATTAGTGTAATAAATCAAAGCATTTAAACTTAGTGTGTTTAGAATATATTTAATTTTACTTAAATAATTTTGTCAAATCAAAATCATGTGGAAAGGTGTTTCAACAGGATCTTCAAAAAGAAGACTGACATGGATGGAAAGGTTACCTACAAAGCTAGGTTAGTAGCGAAAGGATATCGTCAGAAGCAAGGAATTGATTATGACGAAACTTTCTCTCCTGTGGCTATGTCCAAATCAATCAGAATAATGCTTACTATTGCCGCTCACTACGATTACGAGATTTGGCAAATGGATGTGAAAACAGCTTTCCTGAACGGAAACCTGCTTGAGGATGTATACATGATGCAACATGAAGGCTTCATATCAAAGGATGCAAACAAAGTTTACAAACTTCAGAGATCCATTTATGGACTCAAGCAAGCATCTAGAAGCTGGAACAAGCGTTTTGACGAAACCATAAAACAATTTGGTTTCGAACAAAATTGCGAAGAAGCTTGCATTTACAAGAAAGCAAGTGGGAGCTCTGTAGCATTTCTGATATTATATGTGGACAATATATTATAAATGGGAAATGACATAACTCTACTACAGTCGGTTAAAGTATGGTTATCAGGTAACTTCTCCATGAAAGACCTTGGTGAAGCAGCTTATATACTTGGTATAAAGATCTACAGAGATAGATCAAGAAGACTGCTTGGTCTTTCACAAGCTACATACATTGAAAAAGGTGCTAAAGAGGTTTAGCATGCTTGAATCGAAACGAGGTAACTTACCCATGGTACATGGAGTAAAGTTAAACAATCATCAATGTCCTAAAACCGAAGATGATAAGAAGCACATGGCTATAATCCCGTAGGCCAGCGCAATCGGTTCGATTATGTATGCTATGCTATGCACTAGACCTGACGTAGCGTTCGCGTTAAGTTTGACGAGTCGTTACCAAGGTAATCCGGGAGACAAGCACTGGAATGCCGTCAAGAACATCCTTAAGTACTTGAGAAGAACTAAGGACATGTTTCTAGTGTACGGAGAAGGGGATCTGAAAATAGAAGAATTTTCAGATGCCAGTCATCTCACAGACGAGAACGATTTTAAATCCCAATTAGGATACCTGTTTATCTTGAATGGGGGCGCGGTCAGTTGGAAGAGTTCCAAGCAGGGAAGCGTAGCTTTCTCTATGACCGAGTCAGAGTATATCGCTGCTGCGGAAGCAGCAAAGGAAGCGGTTTGGATTAGAAAGTTCATTACAGAACTTGGTGTGGTGCCTGACATTGTAAATCCCATTACACTGTACTATGATAACAATGGAGCCATTGCGCAAGCAAAGGAACCACGGTCTCATAATGCATCCAAGCATTACCTGAAGCGATACCACATTATAAGAGAAATTGTGGCAAGAGGAGATGTGAGAATAGAAAGAGTACCTACAGAGGACAACGTTGCAGATCCGTTGACAAAGCCCTTAACCCAGAAAGTACATGATCGTCATCTTAGTTCTACTGGGATAAGTTGTAGAAACAATTGGCTTTAGTCCAAGTGGGAGTATGTTGGGGTTTAGTGTCCTATAGACAATTGTTCTAGGATAAACTCAATATAAATAAAGTGTTCTTTATATCATTTGTTTTAATGAGATATGGTTTCATAACTGTATAAAGGCAATCCCTTTTAAGAACTAAATAAAGTCTAATAAAAGGAAATCCATAAGTTTGTTTAAAGTGATTATAAAGTGTTCATACAAGCATGAAGTGAGACGAAACTTTATAATAAACTAATAAACTTAAAACCACCCCAAGTCAAGTAATATGTTTAGGATTGACATATCACTGTTGAGACTTGCATGTAACAATGTCTTCTGTCCCGACAGAAAGCTGATCTCACAAGCTTCATATATACAGATATCTGGACAGTTACGTGGATCCAATGAAAAGGAGTTCATTAGGATTGGGGACACGAATTGAGATAGCAGGATGGGTAGATTCATCCTTGTCACCTGTTCATCTCATTGGTATTAATAGGTATAAGTAATCCTCAGACTCAAAGGAATGTTAATTGGTCATTCTGGATTACGGAATGTGATACTTTGATCCTGTTGTAACACGATCCTTAACAGAGATGACTCTGGGGTGTGAACGGCAGACGTTGGGTATCACAGGAAGTAATTGCAGGATAATTATACATTGGATTCAGCATTTATCACTCCCGATAAATGGGAGATACATCCATGGATCGCTTGTGGAAGACTCGACTCTAAATCCTTACAAGGTGATAGCTTAAGACTTGAAATACAGATTTCACTTAACCTATCTAATTGGAGTTGACTCGACCTGTACAAGTAAAACGAACGTCTCGCTATATGTGACTTGACATTATCCATAGTCATAAGATTCAGTTCAAGGATGTAGCTGATAAAGGATTGAATTATACTGTAACTAATACAGAAAGGTCAACGACATAATCAACCTGTCTTCTTATAGCTCTGGGGGAATGTTTCGGATTTGCTAATCACATTTCGCGCACTCATTCCGTTATGTAAAGATTAAATATAATTATGTGAAAATTAATTTAATAGTTACATACGGCTAGAAGCAATAAGAACCTAATGGGTCACACATAAGACTTGGAGCCCAAAAGAGAAACAGATGTTAATTAATTGATGGAAGCCCAACTGAGCCCAATAGGGCCCAGTAACTAAGGGGGGGGGGGGGGCGAAATTTATGTAATAAATACATAAATAATTAATTTGATTTTATCAATCCTAATTAGATTAGGATTATGAATTAAAGGATAATTAAATTAGGAGTTTTAATGAGATTAAAATTACTCCTATTATTATCCAATAAAGTTATTATTATTATTATCTTTATATTTAGATATATTAATAGATAATAATTAAGAATTCTATTCCGAATTAAATTCTTATTAAGTAACCTAATTCTATCTAACTAGGGTTTAGATACAAGAGAATATAAATACCTCCCTCATTGTGATTTTTGATATACACAAGCATTCCAGGAGAGAGAATTTTCGACCCTCTAGCCGAGGACGAGATATTCACCGCTTCCTACCGATTCAATTGATTTTCATCTCTTTCTTTTATTCCTTGATCTTGTGTTGATTTATTAGAGGCAATCTATTCTTGATTGCTTTCATACGGTTGATATCTAACTTGATTTGGGTTGTGTTTTGTCTTGTGCTTGGGAACTCGGAGTAAAAGTTGTGGGCACTTCGATTGCAACGGTAGATAGATCTTCATTAAGGTATTTCCTTCTATCCCTCTTTATATGAAATAACGATTAACGGATCTTAGGTTGATGGAAAAAGCTTAAAATTTTTATATTTCCACTGCTATACGTTAGCCTTTAATTCCCTCATAGCACCTTGAGAATACTTGTCGTTTTAAAAAAAAAGACTGTTGCAGAATTATCACAATAAATTTTCAACGGCTTGGCAATACTATCGACAATTCCAAGTCCTGAAATAAAGTTCTGCAACCATAATCCATGAATCGTGGCCTCAAAGCATGCCACAAAGAATCCTTTTAATATATGCTTTCTGAGACAATCCTAATAATCTTTGTGATCTGTCACGAAATATTTCTATTCCAATCACATAGGATGCCTCACCCAGATCTTTCATTTCAAAGCTTTTTAGAGAGAAATTCTTTGATTTGACGTAATAAACCAAGATCGTTAGTTGCAAGCAAGATATCATCAACATACAGAACTAGAATTATAAACTTACATTGATCAACAATGTTTTCCTTAAATCCAAAAGATGTGATGGTATCATAAATTTAAGATACCATTGTCGGGAAACTTGTTTTAGTTCATATATTGACTTTTTAAGTTTACATACCATATTTTCCTTTCGTTCAACCACATATCCTTCTAGTTGAACCATATAGTCCATATGAAATGGACCATACTCGGGAGGTAAGGAATTAAGAACAAACGTTGCTAGGAAATTTTCATTCACTTCCATTCCCATAGACTTTAGTTTTGTAGCAATATTAAACATTTCAATAATATCTTGATGCATGGTACGAGAACCATCAAACTTAATAGTGGTTAAAGTACTCGTTAGCATCCCAACAAGAGACTTATCAGCAGACTCAGACTGCAAACATTCTTCCACAAATTTCATAAATTCCTTAGCACTTTCAGTTCTATTTATTGTGGACTTAATGTTGTTTGCTACTGTCATTTGCATAAACATTAAGCTTCGTCTGTTAGATTTTTCTCATGCTTTGTAGGCAGACCTCTGTTCGGCACTGCTAGTATCACTAAGTGCATCATTTAAGATTGCCAAATCAAGATCTAAAACACCAAGATAAAAGAGAAATTAAGTTCATTGAACTTAGTTACAGACGTAGCTTGCGAATGAAGAGAAACAGGAACATATGCTTTAAAGATATATAAATATACTCATCCATTAATGCTTTGAGTAATAAATTTAATTACAATAATATAGATCCATAATTTTACCATCATCAAATGTACATTGAAATTCTCCTTTGGGTAAAATAACAATATACAACAATGAAACAAAACATAATTGATGCTTAATTTAAATATACGTAATTTGTAATTAATATACTCCAATTAGATATATTTGTCATCTTTGGATATACTAAACATGTCTAATCAAGCATATCAATTAACACATAATGTTCATAACTTATAAAATAATTAATCAACCTTTGGGCGACCCATAATATTTTATAACAATGAACGTCAATATACTCATGATAAAATATTTTGATACATAATATCATCTCAATTATAAGCATCACATACATATGAGTAATTGAAATTATTTTAATGTGACATCTAATCTTTCTAATTTGGCCACTTTGGCGACTAACAAATTACACATAATTTAGATATTAAATTAAAATAATATTATATAGGTTGATATGTGGTGACTATAAACATTATCAGTCAAAAACCTTGAAAGATGTGGTCACTTGATCATGTAAACATATAATTGTCAGTAAACATCCAAAATTGAATTTAAGTATTATATACAGCCCATTATAATGGTTTGTAAAGAATAAAATCTATAAGTTTAATGCTGAAACATAATTCTAAAGGGGAAAAAAAACTTGAGATCCTATAATCGTAATCCCCATAACCATTCCATGTACAAAAGAACAAAATTCAAAATGATAATCTTTTCAATATTAATCATTTCAACTTTTATATATAACAATATCTCGTATGGTTAAACAGTAAAAGCCACTGTTTTACAACATCAATATTAAAACCAGATTCGACTCTTGATTCAATCAATGATTAGTAAAATAAATAAAAATTGTAAATAGCATAATCACATATAGAAATTAACTATTAACGCAGCGGATGAAAACATAATTGGAAAATCATTGATTCACAACCAGGCTCTGATACCATATGTTAGAAATCTTACAGATTTCATCATAATATTAGATAAACATTAATTGCTCAGATGTTCGAATAAGATGATTTTCACAAACACTTAATAACAACTAGAAGAGCGTACCTTGATCCATGACGATTATAATCGAGTTCTTCTAGAGTCACAAGAATTGTGTTTCTCTCACTTAACCCTTTAGACTTCACAGATTTTCTTGATGTAGAGAAAATGACTTTTAGATAAGTTAGAGAGAGGACCAATTCTGATTTCTGTTATATAAATATACCTTCCATCAAGGTATCTCTTCATCCATAAGGTACCTTTTCATTAATGAACCAATAGGATTCAACGTACCCTTTCGTTAATCAAACATGATGATCGATCATACCCTTAGGTGAACTGACCAATAGGATTTATTGTTTTATTTTATCAAACATTAAGTATATAATATACTAGGACCATATTTTAACTTGATGTAAATTATGGAAAATCCAATAATGTGGATATAGGAAAACTGTAAAAACCTTAATCCAAATTGTAATTTTTTTTTTTAATAATTTCAAATACAGATGAAATCAATAACGTATTTTTAACAGAATTAGATGTTCACAACTTACTGATTTGATCATCAATGGCTTAATAAGAGCAAAAATAAAAAATCAGAGGCTTAATGAACTAAAAAATGAAAAATCAGAGACCTAATAATGCTTTTTACCATTTGAAAACATGTAACAAACTGAAAAAACGTGAAAATGAAAAAAAAAAAAAAAAATGTGGAAAATGAAAAAGAAAAACATAACAAATTGAAAAACCAACAGGAAAATGTAAAACGAAAAAATCATTTAAGTTTTTTTTTTCACGTTTTTTGTAATTCGGTTGGATTGGTAATATATTGAAAGTTTGGTTAGATTTAAAATGCAATGAAATTGTTCCTAAAAAATGCAATGAAATTGAGGTGCCCGCTATCCTCACGGTTTAAAAACAAAGTATCTATACTTTGTTTTCTTAAACCAATAATATAAAGACACCTTATAACTCATCTCTTAGACCTCTGTACGTGTTTACTGGCTACCGTCTGTTCCAGTTGCTTTCAGTTTCTCCATTTCGCTGCTCTGGTTTTAGACGGTATGTTCGCGGCTCCGTTCTCTGGTAAGCTCGCAGTTCACTCAGCAGGTTCTTTTCCTTTCTCATTTGTTTGAACTTTGAACCGATCTTAGGAAGAGACCAAACAGATATGCAGATCCAGGAGTTTCAGATCCGTGCAAACCTCTCACTTTCAGTCATAACTATGGACGACTGAATTGCTGGTCAATGGCTTGTTGTTTACTTCCTTTTCTAAAGTCTCACAAATTTGGATTACTCACTGCTAGGTATGCTCAATTTTTAATTTCTGCTTCCACATTGTGATTTTTCAGTTCATATCCGTCACTGTATTTGTGATAGATTGTCTACTGATTATGTTTTTAGTTATGGTATGAAAATTGTCATACTCGTCATCCTTAAAAGTGTTTGAATACAGTCAATTTTCAGGGCTTTAAGCTGTAGTTGATTTTATTAACATCAATTTTTTCTTCATGGCTTTAAGTTGTAATTGATAACATACACTACAAGAAAACAGGGCTTTAGAAGCCCTAATTTTACTCTGAAAGAGGGAATCTTTCATGGCTCCGGATCGTTTAATTGGCTCTTTGAGTGTCACGGGTTCTTTCATAACATGATTCTCATTTTGGCTTCTCTTGCGTGTTTATATCGTACTTGGCTTTTCAGGCTAAGAAGAGCGTTACTAAGTTGTCTCATGGAAGATCGTATATAATGATCGCTGATTATGGGACTCTTTGGCTTGTTAGTTTGCTCAATCTTGCTTGGTGCTGCTTTCAGGTTAGTGAATTTGCTAGATTCTTGGTTTGTTAGTTGTCTATGTTGAATGTATACAGCTCCACTCTTTATCAATTCTCTTTTTTCTTTTCTAATTTCAGTTAAGTTCATGGGCTTATTGATTGAACTTTTAGTTCGAATTGTATTGTGTGTATTGGGGTTATGATTGTTAAATGTATATCATGGTTGCTTTATCTGCAGAGTGTATAAATGAATATTGTCTCCCCTTTCAGCTTTGTAACTTCCAAGTTTGTTACTTTGTAATTTCAGTTAAGTTCCAAGTTTGTTCAAGGTCTTGGTCAATTTGGGCTTGCATGATCAAATGCTTGTCATTTATGGACTAATTTGATGAAAGATTAACCCTTTGTGCATATATAAAATAAAAACATCTGATATTTTGTCTCTTTAATTTGAAATCAGTTTGAAGAAAGTGCATATATAAGAAGATAAATGACGAGGAGTATGATAGCTGTCCAGTGTGTAATATCAATTTAGGATGTTCTCCACTTGAGAAGCTCAGGTACTTGATTTGCTATTTACATACTCTCCTTTTTTTTGAAGGACTTGAGTGATTTATTTTGTTAATGCAGTTGCTCGCTTGAAGGCTGACAACCCTCTTTTGGTGCATCTCCTATTGATTATGTAAGACCTCTTGTTTAAAACGTTTGTGCTATTAGCCTTGTGCTTTAATTTGTATATCTCCTTGTTTTATTTTCCTATCTTATATTTGTATGCTTGTGTCTTTAGGCCCACATTGAGCAGTGGATTGATTTTTCATCTCTGGAGATTGATGCCAATATTTTGGGATGGTTGAAACCCAGAATGGGTTATGGCCCATATCTTCCTCCAGTGAGTTATCTCTTTTTATTCAGTTCTGTTTATTTTTTAGTGTTCCCATTCACACGTAAGCCTTTGGCATTGTGTTTGATACCGCATGTTGCGTTTCAACTGATCACATCCTGCAGGGTTGTCCGTATTCTGGCATATATCACATTCATGACATCTTAAAGCGAATGAAAATTTTCAATTTTCTTTTCATTCTGCACTTAAATATGCACTTTGGTTCATGCATGAATATAGAATTGTGAGGAATGTCTTGTTGATAACATTTTACAGTTTTGTTCACTTGTTAATTGGTCAATGATTGAATTATACAATTGCACAATCACCCATGCCCTTATTGTTGGATATGCTTTTTATCATGTCGAAATTGTTGTATTCTTGTGAGGATATCTTATATTTTAGACTTTGCATATGAAGATTGAGGAAGCTACAATTGCTGCACTGAAGAGATGATTGGGTGCTCTAAACACTCATCTTGAATCTACCACCTACTTGGTTGGGCATTGGGTGTCCTTGGCTGACATCATTGTGACTTGCAATCTCTATTTGGGCTTCACTCGCTCCATGACAAAGAGCTTTACGTCAGAGTTTCCTCATGTTGAGAGATACTTTTGGACCATGGTTAATCAACCAAATTTCAAAAAGATTATTGGCAATGTCAAGCAGACTGATTCAGTTCCTCCTATTGAAAAGAAACATGCCCATGTAAAAGAACCTGCAAAATCGAAGCCTAAGGATGAACCAAAGAAAGAAGCCAAGAAGGAGAAAGAGCCACCAAAGGCCAAAGAAGCTGATGAGGAAGAGGCAGAGGCACCAAAGCCCAAAGCCAAAAATCCTCTTGATTTGCTGCCTCCGAGTAAGATGATACTAGATGACTGGAAAGGCTCTACTCTAATACTCGATGCTATCCTCAAGATGATTCATTACGAAGGATTCTATGGTTTTTACAAAGGCATGAGCACGAAAATAGTACAAAGCATTCTTGCTTCTGCTGTCTTGTTCATGGTCAAGGAAGAACTTGTCAAAGGTGTTCAATCGTTGGTAAGCAACAGAAGCATTAATACAGCAAGATCAAAGCCTCCTTGATTTTAGCAAAAATTCATTCGTGGTAAACAAACAATATGAGATTGATTTCTAATTATGTTGACATTTTTTAACATATTATTAAAACTTTAGTCACGTTAGTTATGTTATTTTGGATTTTGTTAATTGTACTTTTAATTTTGCAAATATTGGTGCTAAGATGAGCCTAATTGTACTCATTTTTTTTAATGAAATGATTATGTTTATAACCTTTTTCTGCCCAAAAAATTAGTGCAATTGCATTATGGAATTTACCGACAAAAATATTTAGCGGTGGATCACCGACAGATTTTCAGTCGTAACTCTTTTTGTATGTGTATGAAAATCGTACATAGAGGCGGTTAAAACCGTGCGTAGAAAAGTGTCGCTAATAAAAAAACATTACCCCGACGCTCTAGAAAACCGTCGGTAACAGTAGAAACGGCAGCAATAGCAACACTTTTCCGATAGTAAAATGGGGGGATTAAGCAAAAATGAGAGGGACTAATAAATTATTTACTCCTTTTATTGCCATAGTAAAAGAAATCCAGCTACTTGGGTTTAACCTTGCAAACTGAAAAATAATTACTTTACGTAAAATTGTACAAATGTACAAAAATTTGTAAATGTTTTATATATTTTACGTAAAGTAGTTTCAATTTACAAAAAGTGGTATCGTAGATAGAGTGAAAATTATTTTTTTTATTAATAATTTAACAAAAAATAATTACTTTACGTAAAATTGTATAAATGTTACGAAAATTTGTAAGAGTTTTATGGATTTTACGTAAAATAGTGTCAATTTACGTAACGTGATTTGGAGGATAGAATTAAAATTATTTTATATTAATAATTTAACAAAAAATAATTACTTTACGTAAAATTGTACAAATGTTACGAAAATTTCTAAAGGTTTTATGAATTTTATGTAAAATCGTGTCAATTTTATTAAAATTAAAATTATTTTTTATTAATATTTTACTGAAAACTAATTACTTTATACAAATGTTACGAAAATTTGTAAAGGTTTTATGGATTTTACGTAAAGTAGTGTAAATTTACGTAAAGTGATTTGATGGATAGAATTAAAATTATTTTTTATTAATAATTTAACAAAAAATAATTACTTCACATAAAATTGTACAAATGTTACGGAAGTTTGTAAATGTTTTATAGATTTTAAGTGAAATAGTGTCAATTTAGGTAATCATGTGGATAGAATTAAAATTATTTTTTATTAATAATTTAACAAAAAATAATTACTTTAAATAAAATTATACAAATGTTATGGAAATTTGTAAAGTTTTTATGCATTTGTAAATTTACGTAAGGTGGTTTGGTGGATAGAACTAAAATTATATTTTACTAGTTTTTGACCCGTGCATCGCACGGATTCATCTTAATATATAAATATTAACAAAAATATAATTTAATAATTACAATTAATGATATAAAGGTGCTATATAAATTAAATATTATTATTTTATTTTCACATTTAATTTAAATAATCTTTTTATAGATAAATATAATAATATAATTAAAATTAATATATTGTATATTATATTATATTATATTTTTTATCAGTAAAAAATAATGAAGTGACACATCAGCTCCATCGTTACTATTTTATATTATATATAGATATGCAAAGAATTAGAGAGATTTTAGGGTTTAATTTAAATTATGTAGAACTTTTAGATATAAATATGCAGAGAATTAGAGAGATTTTAAGGATTAATTTAAATTCTGTAGAACTCTTAGATATAATACGGATAAAATAATCTTTTTATAAATAAATATAATAATATAACTAAAGTTAATATATTATATATTATATTATATTATATTTTTTATCAGTAAAAAAGGAGGAAGTGACACCTCAGCTCCATCGTTACTGTTTTATATTATATATTATATATAGAATATATAGATATGCAGAGAATTAGAGAGATTTTAGGGATTAATTTAAATTATGTAGAACTTTTAGATATAGATATGCAGAGAATTAAAGAGATTTTAAGGATTAATTTAAATTCTGTAGAACTCTTAGATATAGTACGGATAAAATAATCTTTTTATAAATAAATATAATAATATAACTAAAGTCAATATATTATATTTTATATTATATTTTTTATCAGTAAAAAATGAGGAAGTGACACCTCAGCTCCATCGTTACTGTTTTATATTATATAATATAGATATGCAGAGAATTAAAGAGATTTTAAGGATTAATTTAAATTATGTAGAACTTTTAGATATAGATATGCAGAGAATTAGAGAGATTTTAGGGATTAATTTAAATTCTGTAGAACTCTTAGATATAGTACGGATAAAATAATCTTTTTATAAATAAATATAATAATATAATAAAGTTAATATATTATATTTTTTATCAGTAAAAATGGAGAAAGTGACACCTCAGCTCCATCATTACTGTTTTATATTATATAATATATAGATAGATATGCAGAGAATTAGAGAGATTTTAGGGATTAATTTAAATTCTGTAGAACTCTTAGATATATTACGAATAAAATAATCTTTTTATAAATAAATATAATAATATAACTAAAGTTAATATATTATATTTTTTATCAGTAAAAAATGAGGAAGTGACACATCAACTCCATCGTTACTGTTTTATATTATATATAGATATAGATATGCAGAGAATTAAAGAGATTTTAAGGATTAATTTAAATTCTGTAGAACTCTTAGATATAGTACGGATAAAATAATCTTTTTATAAATAAATATAATAATATAACTAAAGTCAATATATTATATTTTTTATCAGTAAAAAATGAGGAAGTGACTCCTCAGCTCCATCGTTACTGTTTTATATTATATAATATAGATATGCAGAGAATTAAAGAGATTTTAAGGATTAATTTAAATTATGTAGAACTTTTATATATAGATATGCAGAGAATTAGAGAGATTTTAGGGATTAATTTAAATCCTGTAGAACTCTTAGATATAGTACGGATAAAATAATCTTTTTATAAATAAATATAATAATATAATAAAGTTAATATATTATATTTTTTATCATTAAAAATGGAGAAAGTGACACCTCAGCTCCATCATTACTGTTTTATATTATATAATATATAGATAGATATGCAGAGAATTAGAGAGATTTTAGGGATTAATTTAAATTCTGTAGAACTCTTAGATATATTACGAATAAAATAATCTTTTTATAAATAAATATAATAATATAACTAAATTTAATATATTATATTTTTTATCAGTAAAAAATGAGGAAGTGACACATCAACTCCATCGTTACTGTTTTATATTATATATAGATATAGATATGCAGAGAATTAAAGAGATTTTAAGGATTAATTTAAATTCTGTAGAACTCTTAGATATAGTACGGATAAAATAATCTTTTTATAAATAAATATAATAAGATAACTAAAGTCAATATATTATATTTTATATTATATTTTTTATCAGTAAAAAATAAGGAAGTGACACCTCAGCTCCATCGTTACTGTTTTATATTATATAATATAGATATGCAGAGAATTAAAGAGATTTTAAGGATTAATTTAAATTATGTAGAACTTTTAGATATAGATATGCAGAGAATTAGAGAGATTTTAGGGATTAATTTAAATCCTGTAGAACTCTTAGATATAGTACGGATAAAATAATCTTTTTATAAATAAATATAATAATATAATAAAGTTAATATATTATATTTTTTATCAGTAAAAATGGAGAAAGTGACACCTCAGCTCCATCATTACTGTTTTATATTATATAATATATAGATAGATATGCAGAGAATTAGAGAGATTTTAGGGATTAATTTAAATTCTGTAGAACTCTTAGATATATTACGAATAAAATAATCTTTTTATAAATAAATATAATAATATAACTAAAGTTAATATATTATATTTTTTATCAGTAAAAAATGAGGAAGTGACACATCAACGCCATCGTTACTGTTTTATATTATATATAGATATGCAGAGAATTAGAGAGATTTTAGGGATTAATTTAAATTATGTATAACTTTTAGATATAGATATGCAGAGAATTAGAGAGATTTTAGGGATTAATTTAAATTCTGTAGAACTCTTAGATATAGTACGGATAAAATAATCTTTTTATAAATAAATATAATAATATAACTAAAGTTAATATATTATATTTTATATTATATTTTTTTTCAGTAAAAAGGGAGGAAGTGACACCTCAGCTAAATTGTTATTGTTTTATATTATATATAGATTAATAATTTAACAAAAAAATTACTTTACGTAAAATTGTACAAATGTTACGGAAATTTGTAAACATTTTATGGATTTTATACGCAAAGTTGTTATTTTACAAAAATTACTTTACGCCGATCTTGTCCTGATAGACATAACATACGTAAAGTAAGATTAAATTTTCATAAAGTTGTTATTTTTAAAATATTACTAAATTCCCAAAATTGAGTTTCACGTAAAATATTTGCCTTTACTAAAATCATTTAGAGTTGCTTACTAAATTTATAAATAAATATAAATTAATAAATAAATCATATTCTTTTTATTAATAATTTAAGAAAAAATAATTACTTTACATAAAATTATACAAACGTTACGGAAAATTTTAAAAGTTTTATGGATTTTATGTAAAGTAGTGTCAATTTATATAAAGTGGTTTGGTGGCTAGAATTAGAATTCTTTTTTATTAATAATTATACAAAAAATAATTACTTTATATTTTGTACAAACGTTACGGAAAATTTTAAAGGTTTTATGAGTTTTACGTAAAGTAGTGTCAATTTATATAAAGTGCTTTGGTGGCTAGAATTAGAATTCTTTTTTTATTACTAATTTTACACAAAATAATTACTTTATAGTTTGTTTGTACAAAGTTTACGAAAAATTATAAAGATTTTATGGATTCTACGTAAAGCGGTGTTAAGTTATGTAAAGTCATTTGTTGGATAGAATTAAAATTATTTTTTATTAATATTTTAACAAAAATAATTACTTTACGTAAAATTGTACAAATATTACGAAAATTTATAAAGTTTTATAGATTTTCCGTAAAGTAGTGTCAATTTTCGTAAAGTAGTTTGGTGGATAGAATTAAAATTATTTTTTTATTAATAATTTACCAAAAATTTATTACTTTACATAATTGTACAAAGTTTACGATAAATTGTAAAGGTTTTATGGATTCTACGTAAAGTGATGTCAAGTTATGTAAAGTGGTTTGTTGGATAGAATTAAAATTATTTTTTATTAATAATTTAACAAAAGTTTATTACTTTACATAAGTTATTCAAAGGTTAGAGAAATTTGTAATGGTTTTATAGATTTTTCGTAAATTATTGTCAATTTACGTAAAGTGGTTTGGTGGATAGAATTAAAATTATTTTTTATTAATAATCTACCAAAAATTTATTACATTACATAAATTGTACAAAGTTTACGAAAATTTATAAAGGTTTTATAGATTTTCCGTAAAGTATTGTCAATTTACGTAAAGTGGTTGAGTGGATATAATTAAAATTATTTTTTTATTAATAATTTAACAAAAAATAATTAATTTACGTAAAATTGTAGAAATGTTACGAAAATTTGTAAAGGTTTTATAGATTTTCCGTAAAGTAGTGTCAATTTTCGTAAAGTGGTTTGGTGGATAGAATTAAAATTATTTTTTTATTAATAATCTACCACAAATTTATTACATTACATAAATTGTACAAAGTTTACGAAAATTTGTAGACGTTTTATAGATTTTCCGTAAAGTATTGTCAATTTAAGTAAAGAGGTTTAATGGATATAATTAAAATTATTTTTTTATTAATAATTTAACAAAAAATAATTAATTTACGTAAAATTGTAGAAATGTTATAGAAATTTGTAAAGGTTTTATAGATTTTCCGTAAATTAGTGTCAATTTACGTAAAGTTGTTTGGTGGATAGAATTAAAATTATTTTTTATTAATAATTTACTAAAAATAATTAATTTCCGTAGAATTATACAAATGTTACGAAAATTTGTAAAGGTTTTATAGATTTTCCGTAAAGTAGTGTTAATTTTCGTAAAGTGGTTTGGTGGATAGAATTAAAATTATTTTTTTTTAATAATTTAATAAAAAATAATTAATTTACGTAAAATTATACAAATGTTACGAAAATTTGTAAAAGTTTTATAGATTTTCCGTAAAGTAGTGTTAATTTTCGTAAAGTGGTTTGGTGGATAGAATTAAAATTATTTTGTATTAATAATTTAACAAAAAATAATTAATTTACGTAAAATTATACAAATGTTACGGAAATTTGTAAAGGTTTTATAGATTTTCCGTAAAGTAGTGTCAATTTTCATAAAGTGGTTTGGTGTATAGAATTAAAATTATTTTTTTATTAATAATTTAACAAAAAATAATTAATTTACGTAAAATTATAGAAATGTTACGAAAATTTGTAAAGGTTTTATAGATTTTCCGTAAAGTAGTGTTAATTTTCGTAAAGTGGTTTGGTGGATATAATTAAAATTATTTTTTTTAATAATTTAACAAAAAATAATTAATTTACATAAAATTATACAAATGTTACGGAAATTTGTAAAGGTTTTATAGATTTTCCGTAAAGTAATGTTAATTTTCGTAAAGTGGTTTGGTGGATAGAATTAAAATTATTTTTTATTAATAATTTAAAAAAAATAATTAATTTACGTAAAATTATACAAATGTTACTGAAATTTGTAAAGGTTTATAGATTTTCCGTAAAGTAGTGTCAATTTTCGTAAAGTGGTTTGGTGGATAGAATTAAAATTATTTTTTATTAATAATTTAACAAAAAATAATTAATTTACGTAAAATTATAGAAATGTTACGGAAATTTGTAAAGGTTTTATAGATTTTCCGTAAAGTAGAGTCTATTTACGTAAAGTTGTTTGGTGGATAGAATTAAAATTATTTTTTATTAATAATTTACCAAAAATAATTAATTTCCGTAGAATTATACAAATGTTACGGAAATTTGTAAAGATTTTATAGATTTTCCGTAAAGTAGTGTCAATTTTCGTAAAGTGGTTTGGTGGATAGAATTAAAATTATTTTTATTAATAATTTACCAAAAATAATTAATTTCCGTAGACTTTTACAAATGTTACGGAAATTTGTAAACGTTTTATAGATTTTCCGTAAAGTAGTGTTAATTTTCGTAAAGTGGTTTGTTGGATATAATTAAAAAATAATTTAACAAAAAATAATTAATTTACGAAAAATTATAGAAATGTTAAGAAAATTTGTAAAGTTTTTTTAGATTTTCCGTAAAGTAGTGTTAATTTTCGTAAAGTGATTTGGTTGATATAATTAAAATTATTTTTTTTAATAATTTAACAAAAAATAATTAATTTACGTAAAATTATACAAATGTTACAGAAATTTGTAAAGGTTTTATAGATTTTTCGTAAAGTAGTGTTAATTTTCGTAAAGTGGTTTGGTGGATAGAATTAAAATTATTTTTTATTAATAATTTAACAAAAAATAATTAATTTACGTAAAATTATACAAATGTTACGGAAATTTGTAAAGGTTTTATAGATTTTCCGTAAAGTAGTGTCAATTTTCGTAAAGTGGTTTGGTGGATAGAATTAAAATTATTTTTTATTAATAATTTAACAAAAAATAATTAATTTACGTAAAATTATAGAAATGTTACGAAAATTTGTAAAGGTTTTATAGATTTTTCGTAAAGTAGTGTCAATTTACGTAAAGTTGTTTGGTGGATAGAATTAAAATTATTTTTTATTAATAATTTACCAAAAATAATTAATTTCCGTAGAATTATACAAATGTTACGAAAATTTGTAAAGGTTTTATAGATTTTCCGTAAAGTAGTGTTAATTTTCGTAAAGTGGTTTGGTGGATATAATGAAAATTATTTTTTTTAATAATTTAACAAAAAATAATTAATTTACGTATAATTATACAAATGTTACGGAAATTTGTAAAGGTTTTATAGATTTTCCGTAAAGTAGTGTCTATTTACGTAAAGTTGTTTGGTGGATAGAATTAAAATTATTTTTTATTAATAATTTACCAAAAATAATTAATTTCCGTAGAATTATACAAATGTTACG
The DNA here is from genome assembly GCF_963576675.1 of Euphorbia lathyris. Taxonomy (NCBI): domain Eukaryota; kingdom Viridiplantae; phylum Streptophyta; class Magnoliopsida; order Malpighiales; family Euphorbiaceae; genus Euphorbia; species Euphorbia lathyris. The sequence goes on from NC_088915.1 coordinate 81,737,407, forward strand.
GAAATTTGTAAAGGTTTTATAGATTTTCCGTAAAATAGTGTCAATTTTCGTAAAGTGGTTTGGTGGATAGAATTAAAATTATTTTTATTAATAATTTACCAAAAATAATTAATTTCCGTAGAATTTTACAAATGTTACGGAAATTTGTAAACGTTTTATAGATTTTCCGTAAAGTAGTGTTAATTTTCGTAAAGTGGTTTGTTGGATATAATTAAAAAATAATTTAACAAAAAATAATTAATTTAAGGAAAATTATAGAAATGTTAAGAAAATTTGTAAAGGTTTTTTAGATTTTCCGTAAAGTAGTGTTAATTTTCGTAAAGTGGTTTGGTGGATATAATTAAAATTATTTTTTATTAATAATCTAACGAAAAATAATTAATTTACGGAAAATTATAGAAATGCTACGAAAATTTGTAAAGGTTTTTTAGATTTTCCGTAAAGTATTGTTAATTTTCGTAAAGTGGTTTGGTGGATATAATTAAAATTATTTTTTATTAATAATTTAACAAAAAAATAATTAATTTACGAAAAATTATAGAAATGTTACGGAAATTTGTAAAGGTTTTTTAGAATTTTCGTAAAGTAGTATCAATTTCCGTAAAGTGGTTTGGTGGATAGAATTATATTCTACCTTGTGTAACTTTAATTTTCCCTATTTAGTGGTAACCTGTAATAGCAGGTCAACTTTTAATATAATTTAATTTATTTTAAATTAATTTGACACATGTCGCAATACTATTCGTTATAGAAACAAAGTAATCCTACTTTGTTTTTAAAGAAAGTAACCATAGCGGACACCTGAAATTGAATCCAAAATATAATATATTTTTAGCAAAAGGTTTAATTATTTTAAAGCTTTATTATTATTATTATTATTTTATAGTTGTGGGAATGCACTTATCTATTAATATTATAAAAGCTGCCACATATCAAACTAATAGAAGCTTAGGTGATGTGTAATTACCTCAAATTTTCAAATTATTTTTAATTTATAAAAGTAAAGTTTAAGTCGTGTTTTTTCTTTTGAAAATTTAGTGGTAGTTACTAATTATTTTACCCACTAATTAAAACCACCTTGGTCATGCTTATTCTCATTTCTGTAAACCATTTTTTTAAGGGTTAATACACATATTTGCCCTTGTGTTTTCGCGGAAAAACAGATTTACCCTTAAATCAAATAAACCCACAAAACTATTCCTGAATTTTCCATAAACCTGCAATTATACCCTAATCTGACGGAGCTGCTAAACGGCGATGACATCAAATCTTTTTGTCTTCAAAAAAATTTGATGACGACAATCAAAATTCATTTGGTTTCTTATTGTTTTCTATTGCTATTGCTTTTGGATTAATTAGGAGGTTTAGACGCCATTTTATTAGGTTGATTGGGCTTTTATGAAAATGAATTTTGACCAATATGTTCTTCTAACTTGCTTTTAATCGAAATTGAATGTGCATATTTTTTTCTGTTTGTGATTGGTTGTTCTTTTCTGAAGTTTTTCTGGAGATAAGAAGGTTTGATGTCATCGCCGTTTAGCAGCTCCGTCAGATTAGGGTATAATTGCAGGTTTATGGAAAATTCAGGGATAGTTTTGTGGGTTTATTTGATTTAAGGGCAAATCTGTTTTTCCGAGAAAACACAAGGGCAAATATGTGTATTAACCCATTTTTTTAATCTAAAATTTAGTGTTTCTTTCATATTCTCTCTCTTTATATACTATCCCCTTTTCTGTTTCATTTCTCTTCTCTTTCTTATATCTGACTGTCTTTGTGTTTTATTTTTATAGCTCTTTTCGCTGAAATCAAAAATTAATTAGTGAAAAATGATTTCAAATTATTCTGGAATGAGTTTTAGATATGTTCGGTTAAAAATCTAAAAAAACTAAACAGAATAACTAAATGGTTAATATTGATAAAAGATAGAGACCTTATGATGTGTTTTTGAAAATAAAGGAACTAAACAGTGTATTAGATAAAAATAGGGACTAATAAATACATATTAGAAAATCATAGTCTTTAGTTTTTATTTTTTTTTCTCATGGATTTCCTATGCCGCAGGTGAATATAAACAAGTTAGGATAAATATTAGAAAATCAATTTAACGATAATTGAACTGTTATTTTAAAGTGAACCTCATATTATCATTATCATTTAAATAAAATAGACAAGAGTTCGAATAAAAAGTGATTTTTTTTTTAATTTAAAAAACATTGATAGGATTGGATTTGATCAACTACATTTTGGGAGACATATCACACGGCACTACTGTTATTGATTAAGGAGATAATGGATATCTTACAAATTAAAAAAAAAAGCACATAAGAATTAAATTTTATCAAAACCATATTACAAACTATAATTAGTTAAAATTTATGAGATCTAATTATAAAAAAAAACTCTCGAAATCTAACACAATAAAATCTATAATGCTCGAAGAAATAAAAATGATGCCGAAAGGGGTTGAGAGAAAGAAAATAGTGAAGGTTCTAACCATAAACTAATAACGAATTTCAAACTAAACTTGAAGGAGTCAAAAACTCCCAATTTTACAAGCAAAAATTTGAAGGAAAACAAAACCCCCAATTCATGAGTATAAACATTAACTTTCAATGAGAGAACTTTGTAATAGATTTGATATGATGATAAAAAAAAGTTCCTACATCTTTCAAAGAGATGAATTTATACACTTCTAACTCTAAAAAATAAAATTACATAAAGCACAGTTAAAAGTAATAAGACAAAATAATAAATAAGAGTAAAATAGTTAAAAGCATTGTCACGACCCGAACCTGGCCATGACCGGCGCATAAATTAAGACTACCTTCACCTATGCTAGCCTCAAATTCAAATTACAAAATACTATTCTTTTATCTAATAAAACCTTATACTGTGATGATACAACTAAAAAGAAATATATACCACGTAATACTCAAATGTGTCCAAATACGTACAATAACAATATCTAGCTAACAATATCCTCCTTCAATATCGAACCCAAATGTCTGCGCAGCTATAGAGATCTTAATCTGAAAAATATAAAATCAACGTGGTATGAGATTTCCGTCTATGCGAGCGAAAATCTCAGTGAGTGATAATCATAGCACAACAGACGGGGAACAAGCAGATATGCAGATAAGTTTCAAATTTGTTTTCAGAATTTATCAAACATGATGGTGCAGAGAAATTAATTAATATTGCGATATTTACTAAAATCAAGTAAATCGAATAATATTAATAAATCACAGAAATTATCAAAACCATGGTACAGTAACATCAGAGTGATGATATTCCACATCACCAAAGGCCAGATAACAGAAACAGATGGTAGCGCTACCAGATTCAGATACAGAATGTTTTCACCGACCTTATGCATGATTCTAATACAACTGACACAAAGACAAACACATACACAAATAAAACAATAACAAATAATGCAAGCCTAATATGAAGGTCAGTGAGACATGAAAACAAATACAGATAATACTGAGCACATGTACCGGTTTCAAAGTGTATAATTTATATCTCATAATATTTTTCGAATAACTTAAATATCCAGACGGCAGAATTCGAATACAATTTCAGATTTTCAATCCAAACGGTAACAGATAAATCAATCGATTAACAGAATTAAGTATAATCTCAAAGAGTTTTTACTTCCAAATAAGATAAATGATATCAGACAAACTAATGTACTAAGGGCATGTTCCCAGAAGCCTATGCTCTAATGCAGAGAATATTTGACAAATAAATTCAAGCTCAAGAAAGTGTTTTATCATCTAACTAAGCACTATTTTGAACAAATAACATTTTTAGAAAAGTTCATAAGAACGGTTTTAAAAGAACGAAATAGGAGATAAATTTAAAAATCGGATCGAACTATATTTATCAAACCTTTTAATATTAATTACTAAAGGACATAAAGATATTTTAAACGAAATACTTTTATCAAACAGATTTCATGATAGAGATTTCAAAATCAAACAAATAGTGTCATGAACCATAATTACCACTCACCTTGAACTCCAAATAATAGCCAAATCCAAATCTTAGCTATCAATCTTCCCAATCCATCTGAACACCGTTAAATTTCCTATTCGATCAACATATCCAACTAAGAGGGTTTTTGTTTCAGCTTTTCGGAGGAGCGTTTAGCGTTTCACCCCAAACCGTAGGAAATATAGCGTTTGGTTAGGTTTATATAACCGCAGCGTTTAGCATTTTCTCTGGAAACTGCAGCGTTTTGGAGCGTTTCACGAAAAGCTCCTATTTGAAGCTTTTCATAAACAGTTTTTTGTAGTTATATGTTATTGACAAAATTATATTTTTTATTTCCACAAAATATGTTTATTCTTTAACATTATTTATATTTCTACAACATAATTACCGGAAGAACAAAGTTTTATTGCGTTCAATAAATTTTTTATTTTTTATATAGATTATTTTTATTAATTTGGTTAACACATTTTTTATTTTATAATAGGATAAGGTGCAAAAAATACTCCTACATTTGTAGCTATGAGCAATCTTACCCTTAACGTCTAAAATTATGCAATTATACCTCTAATATTGGCAGCCAAAAGCAATTTTATGGGGTTTTTTTTCTTCACATTTTCCCTTTTATAATTTCATCATTGATTAATTTAAAACATGTCCATTTTAGACATTTTAAATCCGAACAGCAACAGTTCAATATAATTTTACCAAACACTAGTAATTAAACCGCTAATAATAAACAGCTAACAGCAACAACTAACAGCTTACTGCAACTGCAAACAGCTAACATCAACCGCAACAGCTATTAGCTAACAGCTGAACCAAACAGGCCCTAAATTACTCTAAAATTTCTATCGTACTCACTGAAATCTACAACCCAAATAAGATTGAGTCAAAATAAACTATTGGAAAAACGAAGTAAGTGAATTGATATAATAATTGGTATTAAAAAACGATTTAGTGAAAACCATGATATGTAAAGAAAATACAATTTTCTAACACCATGAAAAACAAATACTATATATATAAATATATGGTTTTATAAAAGGACAAGAATTAAGGAGTAAATTACCTTTTGTTGTTTGAAGAATTAGATCAATTGCTTCCCAACTTGTTCAAAATCGATGAATACGGCTAAAATAAACTGTTTCGGTGAAAAGGAGAAGAACTCGATTCTTTTTTTTTTTTTTTACAGAAAACGTTAACCTGATTTTTTTTGCAGGAAAGTTAACCTTTAAAAACTGATTTTATTTAATTATTAATTTGTTAAGAGTTCAACTAAAATAAGTAACTTAGATAATGGAGAATAAAAAGGATTTAGATTATTGTTAACATAATAAAATAATTAAACAAAACCCACTAATTTAAAAAAAAACGAAACACTGATATTTTTTTTGTTTCTTTTATATGTAAATTACATAGCAAATTTCAATATATAAAAGCCATACATTTATAAATTATTATAGTATAAAAAACTTAAAATTACTATTTAACATTATTTTCAAAGGCAAATAACTAAAAATATATATAATTAGATTTATTTATTTTTTGAACCATTTCTAAAATTCGGGATATTACATTCTCTCCTCCTAAAAAAAATTTCGTCCTCGAAATTTAAAATATGAACGTCTCCCAAAAGATTGGACAATACCTTATTGCATTGCACTGCACGTCTGTTGGTCTTAATCCTATAGACTGTCCACATTGGTACCCTACCATCTTTCAATAGTTACATCTAAACTAACTCCACATGTTCTTAAATCATATATCCTTCTGATTATCCCAATCAACATAGAAAACTAATAAAAGGTTTTTTTTTTCTCTCCTTTCGGTACACTTAAAGAGAAAGTGAACTAAACACATTCTTGCTAATCTCAAAGTCTAGATATAACACCTATTTACGAGAACACTTTATCCATACTATTTACTTTCAATATAATGAATGAATAATATTTACATTCTTATTTTCAATTCTAATTAATTATTGCATCTAGTCCTTCAAAACACTGCTCAAACTACATCCACTCACTCTTTTTGCCTGCTTAACTCTAAGTGTTTCAAATATCAATATAACCATATATTCACCATAATTTCACCATCCAAAACCATATATCAATTATATAGTGTATATATATCCTCAATCATTAAAGTCTCAAAATAAATTAACTAAATATAAAACACTTTCAATTCGATCCTCCAAATATCTATAAGCCACTTTCGTTATAAGCTTTAAGTAAATATGAAGTTGATCAGATAATCTTCAAATAAAAGTAACTTAAACCTTACTAATATCTTAATAATTTATAACCTGGTAATGAAGGCTCTATAAAATACTAAAACTTGATATAAACATCAATTCACTTTAATTTTCTAGACCATGATACACAAAAATTCCACTATTATGATAATGGTTAACTAAAGTTCTAATCAGACCAACTCTAAATTATCACTTCACTCACGCTAAAAATTTCAATAACCATTCAAATCCTTTAATTGGACTTATGCACTATAAAGGAAACTGTAACTTTACTCTCATCATAATCATAGTATTTATTTTATTTTATTTTATCAAACAATCTCCAAAGAAATAACTTATCCACCAACACGGGTTATATCCAAAGGTCATATATGCATCCTAAACCACCGCACTTAAAACACAATTAATTAAACATCAAACACTTTCAATATCAACAAAACTCCAATATGATTTTTTTTTTTACTCCCAATTACCTTGACCGAAATTGAAGCCTAGGGGAAAAAAAATCAATAACTCAAACTCAAAAAAACTCCACTCTCAAAGCCCAGATATCTATTATTATTCAAATTTTTCATACTGAAATTATAGAATATTAAAACCTCAAATAAATTCCCACTTAGTTCTCCAAATGGTATAACAAGACCTTCAAAATAGTTGATAAGGTAACCAGCTCCAAATTATAATATCAATATTGATGGCATCTAAAATCTATAACCACCAAGAACTTTATAATAACTAAAAACTTTGATATAAGAAACTCCAAATTAATCGTTAGCCATATAAACCACTAAAATTTTCTATCATTTGGATACACACTTATAGACCCATGATTTCAACTCATCCGTATCAGTCCACCCGTAGGAACAAAAGAGCTCGATTATGATATTTAAATTATTGACCTAAATTCCAAATAATATTTTTAGCTGCACCATTGTCCAAAAAAAATCTAAACCTCGCTATGATACCATCTTTGTCACGATCCGAACCTGGCCATGACCGGCGTATAAATTAAGACTACCTTAAACTATGCTAGCCTCAAATGCAAATTACAAAATACTATTCTTTTATCTAATAAAACCTTATACTGTGATGATACAACTAAAAAGAAATATATACCACGTAATAATCAAATGTCTCCAAATACATACAATAACAATATCTAGCTAACAATATCCTCCTTCAATATCGAACCCAAATGTCTGCGCAGCTATAGAGATCTTAATCTGAAAAATATAAAATCAACGTGGTATGAGATTTCCGTCTATGCGAGCGAAAATCTCAGTGAGTGATAATCATAGCACAACAGACGGGGAACATGCAGATATGCAGATAAGTTTCAAATTTGTTTTCAGAATTTATCAAACATGATGGTGCAGAGAAATTAATTAATATTGCGATATTTACTAAAATCAAGTAAATCGAATAATATTAATAAATCACAGAAATTATCAAAACCACGGTACAGTAACATCAGAGTGATGATATTCCACATCACCAAAGGCCAGATAACAGAAACAGATGGTAGCGCTACCAGATTCAGATACAGAATGTTTTCACCGACCTTATGCATGATTCCAATACAACTGACACAAAGACAAACACATACACAGATAAAACAATAACAAATAATGCAAGCCTAATATGAAGGTCAGTGAGACATGAAAACAGATACAGATAATACTGAGCACATGTACCGGTTTCAAAGTGTATAATTTATATCTCATAATATTTTTCGAATAACTTAAATATCCAGACGGCAGAATTCAAATACAATTTCAGATTTTCAATCCAAACGGTAACAGATAAATCAATCGATTAACAGAATTAAGTATAATCTTAAAGAGTTTTTACTTCCAAATAAGATAAATGATATCAGACAAACTAATGTACTAAGGGCATGTTCCCAGAAGCCTATGCTCTAATGCAGAGAATATTTGACAAATAAATTCAAGCTCAAGAAAGTGTTTTATCATCTAACTAAGCACTATTTTGAACAAATAACATTTTTAGAAAAGTTCATAAGAACGGTTTTAAAAGAACGAAATAGAAGATAAATTTAAAAATCGGATCGAACTATATTTATCAAACCTTTTAATATTAATTACTAAAGGACATAAAGATATTTTAAACGAAATACTTTTATCAAAAAGATTTCATGATAGAGATTTCAAAATCAAACAAATAGTGTCATGAACCATAATTACCACTCACCTTGAACTCCAAATAATAGCCAAATCCAAATCTTAGCTATCAATCTTCCCAATCCATTTGAACACCGTCAAATTTCCTATTCGATCAACATATCCAACTAAATTACTCTAAAATTTCTATCGCACTCACTGAAATCTACAACCCAAATAAGATTGAGTCAAAATAAACTATTGGGAAAACGAAGTAAGTGAATTGATATAATAATTGGTATTAAAAAACGATTTAGTGAAAACCATGATACGTAAAGAAAATACAATTTTCTAACACCATGAAAAACAAATACTATATATATAAATGGCCTAACCCCTTCCCAGCCCCTTAAACTTGTAACTTTTTTTCATTTAGCCACTTTAACTTTAGGTCTTCCCATTTAGCCACTTAAACTCAAGGCCTAACCCCTTTCCAGCCCCTTAAACTTGTAACTTTTTTTCATTTAGCCACTTTAACTTTAGGTCTTCCCATTTAGCCACTTAAACTCAAATATTGTAACTCTTTTGGCCTCTTTTTCCAAATCAAAATTTAAAAAATTAGCAATTCGTCAAATGCAGTTATTAATTTATCATAACCAATTAAGTTATTAAACAACTAACCCCATAATTTGGACATCCATAAAACAATCTTCCCGGATTTGAGGGTTTTCGTGATACTTTAAGTGGTGAATTTTACCGTTATAGTGGCTAAATGAAAAAAAGTTACAAGTTTAAGGGCTGGGAAGGCAACAAGTGACACGTAAGTGCCATGTAGGCTTATAAGGGCTAAAGGTGTCTCATTTGTTAAGTTTAAGTGGCTAAATGGGAACACTCTAAGTTTAGGTGGCTAAATGAAAAAAAGTTATAAGTTTAAGGGGCTGGGAAGGGGTTAGGCCTATATAAATATATGGTTTTATAAAAGGACAAGAACTAAGGAGTAAATTACCTTTTGTTGTTTGAAGAATTAGATCAATTGCTTCCCAACTTGTTCAAAATCGATGAATACGGCTAAAATAAACTGTTTCGGTGAAAAGGAGAAGAACTCGATTCTTTTTTTTTTTTTGCAGAAAACGTTAACCTGATTTTTTGCAGGAAAGTTAACCTTTAAAAACTGATTTTATTTAATTATTAATTTGTTAAGAGTTCAACTAAAATAAGTAACTTAAATAATGGAGAATTAAACAAAATCCACTAATTTAAAAAAAAAAACGAAACACTGACATTTTTTTTGTTTCTTTTATATGTAAATTACATAGCAAATTTCAATATATAAAAGCCATACATTTATAAATTATTATAGTATAAAAAACTTAAAATTACTAATTAACATTATTTTCAAAGGCAAATAACTAAATATATATATATAATTAGATTTATTTATTTTTTGAACCATTTTTAAAATTCGGGATATTACAAGCATAAAGTAAAGTAATGGGGGACTAAAAAAGATTTTAATCAATGGAAAATGAATGGAAAGGAAAGTGTTCAGCTCGAAAACCACAAGTCCACACCTTAACGGAGTTGGTAATTGTTTCTAATTTTCAACTCGAATCATAAGACTGTGGAAGATTCCACTAAAATATAATGATGGTTTTAAAAGTATTATCATTACTTTTAGAGGAAAATGTATTTTTTTTAACTCTCATATATTCATAATTTTGAATAGTATATTGTACTTGTACTAAAATTTTCTTTTTATATGAAAATTGGAATTCAACTATTGAAGCTCAATTGTCTCCAAAATTTGCTCTATCATAAGAAAAAACATATGAGAATTCAAGTGTTTGAGAATAGAAAAAAAATTACAAGTCAAGATTTATGTACTGAATCTATGTATAAGAAACAGATTGATAAGTCAATATTTCAATTTGAAACAATATTTATGTAAAGCACGACGTATTAAGATTTTTGTCTATCACTCGGTTGCAAAAAAGTAAGTTAAATGCGGAATATGTATTCTACGCATCTTAAAATGTTATTATATAATTCAAAAATGGATTTAAAATGAAGTTTTTACTTATTCAACTATACAATTTGGCTTCACTAATATTAAAATTGTACTTGGTCGTTTTACTTTTTTTTAAATGCGTAGAACACTTATTCCGCATTTAACTTATTTTTTTTTGCAAACAAGTGATCAATTGATTATATTTTGCGTAAGTTCAATGAGCTAATTGAACATTTTATGCAAGTTCAGGGGCTATCAAGATACTTTAAAAGTTTAGGGGTCAATCAACCTTTTTGAACAAGTTCCGGATAAAAATGATGTATTAAGTCTATTTTAAAATATTATCAATATAAACTATTTTGAAATATAAATTGACACCTATACCCTATATTACTTTCAAATTATATTGAAATTAATTAAATTTCATGAAATAATCAAGTAATCATTGAAAATTTATCTTAATTATTTGTAAATCATTTTAAATATTATTAATTGATTATTTCATTAAATTTACTTATTCTTTTTCAATATAATTTTGGAAATAGTATTTGGATACAGGGATAAGGTACCAAAATAGGTTTAAAGTTTTTAGCGAAGTACCAATTTAGGTTCAACGTTCAAAATAGTATCAATATAGGCTTACGTTTACAACATAATATCAATTTAGGCTTAACGTTTACAATATAGCATCAATTTAGGCCCCACGTACAAATAGCACCAATATAGGCTTAACGTTTACAAAATAATACGAATTTAAGCTTAACGTTTACAAAATATATACAATTTAAGCTAAACGTCACAATTAAATTAATCATATTATATTCTTTCCCTATTAACTTTATATGTTATCTTTTTATTTAGTTCTATATTCTTATTTATTATAATACAATTAATTAGTATTCTTGCCCATTAAGATCTTATATTTGTTTTTCATCAACCATTCCATGACTACTAAATTTCATTGCTCTTATATTACATGAGTAATGAAATTTAGTAGTCATGGAATGATTGATGAAAAACAAATATAAGATCTTAATGTGCAAGAATACGTATTATAATAAATAAGAATATAGAACTAAATAAAAAGATAACATATAATAGGAAAAAAAAAATAATATGATTAATTTAATTGTGACGTTTAATTTAAATTGTATATATTTTATAAACGTTAAGCTTAAATTCGTATTATTTTATAAACGTTAAGCTTATATTGGTGCTATTTTGTGCGTGAAGCCTAAATTGATGATATATTGTAAACGTTAAGCCTAAATTGATATTATGTTGTAAACGTTAAGCCTATATTGGTGCTATTTTAAACGTTGAGCTTAAATTGGTACTTTCCCAAAAACCTTAGGCCTATTTTGGTACCTTATCCCTTGAATATATGTTTCAACTTATGTATTATTCTTTCAAGTAAATATTTATATCAAAATTATTTTAATATTTGATGAATGATGCACAAAATTTTTAATTGCACCGTGCAAAGCACGGGCCTTTCGCTTAGTATTAAACAAAAGAAGAATACATTAAAAAGAAAGGAAAACCTTCAACCCACCTCACCCTATGTGATTCGAACCCATAACGTCTAGTTTTATTAACCCGATATAGAGAATACAATTTATATAACTTCAATAATTATTTATCTCAAAATTGAAAACTAAAATAACCCAACCCTCTCATTGTGAAATTGGTTTAAGACTTAAGTTTTTCATTTATTCTTAAATTTTATTGGAAAAATTATACAGAAATTCATCTTTTAAAAACTATTTACAATTATGTCAAGTCATAATTTTGGACTATGTCAAACTAGTAAAATCAGTACTTTTAATATATTTTAAGGATTATAATTTATAAATTAGAAGTCTGGAATGTATTTTATAGAGTTTATGGTTTATGAATTGGAGTCTAGAATTTTTAAAGGGCTAATTACAAATCTAGCCCAATTAAGAGGGGTCTTTTACATATCTAACCTACTTTGCTTCCATCTTACCAAATTAGACACTTTTAACCATTTTGGACAAAATTACCCTTAGTTCTATTCAATCATCGATCTACTTCTTCTTCTTCTTCTTCTTCTTCTTCTTCCATTAATAAGGAGAATAAATTATTTTTCTTTCTCTCTCCTTCTTCCATGGTTTTTCTTTTTCTTTTTTTTATTTTTCTTTCGTCACAAATGCGACAGCAATGGAGGAAAATTGAGAAAAATTGTGGAAAATAGAGGAAATTGAAACGATACCATTACAGATGAAGAAAGAGGCAAGACCACCGAGAAAATCAAGCGTATAAGATAAAAACATACCATTTCTACGGAAAATTGAACATAATACGTCAATAATCTCAAAAATCGCTAATGATTGGTATCAGAAATTGAAGAAGATGAACCGAAGAAGAAGTTGAAACGAAGAAGAAGAAGAAGAAGAAGAAGAAGCGGAAGAAGAAGCGGAAGAAGAAGAAGAAGAAGAAGAAGAAGAAGAAGCGGAAGAAGAAGCGGAAGAAGAAGAAGAAGAAGAAGCGGAAGAAGTAGATCGATGATTGAATAGAACTAAGGGTAATTTTGTCCAAAATGGTTGAAAGTGTCTAATTTGGTAAGATGGAAGCAAGTGGGTTAGATATGTAAAAGGTCCCTCTTAATTGGGCTTGATTTGTAATTAGTCCATTTTTAAATTATGTTGTAAAATCATAATATATAGAGAATAATAACATATTAAGAATTAAATTTAGTGATATGACTTAGTTGTAATTTTGTACTTAATTACGATATTCATGTATTTTATCCAATTTTATTTGGCAACCAGCAACTGTGTAATTATTATTATTATGGGCTACGAAGAAAAGGGATTGAACTTTGAAGATATACTTTTTGTTCATTTTCTTATTTTTCACATTTTTGTTTATCTTTTCATTTTATACCGTGCCTTTTTTTTCTCATTTTCACGTTTTTTTGTTTTTCATATTTTTCACGTGATTTCATGTTTCTTTTTTCATTTTCCTGTTTATTTTGTTCATGTTTTTCCATTTTCCAAAATTTCCATTTTTTATTTCTCATGTTTTTTGCTTTTTATTTTATTTTTTCATTTTTTTTATAATTTGTTTTGTTTTCCTGCATTTTCTAAATTATTTATTGATCCATTTTTCTATCTATCAAAATCTCTCTTTTTCTAGGGGTTTGTTTTGAATTGGTTAATAATCGGTTAATAACTAGATAAATTAACCAATTCATATGAAGTTACATATTGATTTGGTTAAAACCAATCCAATAGAATAAATAAATTAGTATAGTAGTTAATTTTGGATTAGGTGACTTGATTGATTTGGTACATTTCCATAGTATATTTGTAATATTATTGCTATGTTTTAAAATGATTGAGTTTGTTGGTGATGTAAGAGATTCTAACTTCAAATCCCATTATTCTCTTTTTTATAAATCTTTTATTTTTATTTTTTTCTAAATAAATATGTTATTACTAATTACACATTTATTTTCTCAACCCTGTTGAATTTATTTTGAAAAAAAAATGATTTTTTTTTTTTTACTTTTAGACTCGAAAAACCTTATTGAATTGAATTTTAATTTATGAAATTTATAAATAAAAATAAAAAGATAAAATCTTGTATTCCTTATAAAGCATACCAGTTTTATAAAAAGGTTATAAATCTTGTAAATAAAATTTTATACTCCTTGTAAAGCACATCAGACTATAAGTCTTCTCGTTTTTAGATTAAACACTTACAATTTTTTAGACCTTAACACGTCAAAACTACAAAATTTTAAGATATTGGGAGCGAAACAAAAAAAAAAAAAAATTAAACCATTTTAATAGGCTGGATTTAAAAAAAATTGGTTCACATTCTATATGACTCCGACAATTAATACATGCAGTGCTAAAATCGGACCCCAAAAATATAGATTTATATTTAGCCACTGTGCTTAATTATCCTTCGATTTAAAAATTACACAGAAATTCATTTTTTAAAAACAATTTATAACTATGTCAAGTCATAATTTTAAATTACGTCAAACTAATAAAATCAATACGTTTAATATATTTTAACGATTAGAATTTATAAATTAGAAGTCTTAAATATATTTTCTAGGGTTTATGATTTATGAATTAAAGTCTATAATTTTTAAATTATAATATAAAATCATAATATATATAAAATAATGACATATTAAGAATTAAGTTTGATGATATAACTTAATTGTAATTTTTTTTATTTAAATATGATATTCATGTATTTTGCCCAATTTAGGGAATCTGGCCCAATATCAATTAAATTGTACTTTTCAATGGGCTGAATGGCTTCCAGTATACCTATTAAATAGAGCAAATTACATCATATTCACATTCAAATTTTATTTTACATTTAACTAATTCATGTATTTATATTTTGTATTTTATCAGAATTTCATAGATTTATTTTTAATTTTTTCATTAATAACTGATTTAAAAAAATAAAAACTGCAAAATTCCTATCATTTCTAGGCTAGAACAGTTTTGAACTGCAAGCATTTGACATAATTAGAAATGTTTTCTTTTTAAGTACTTGAGACTTGTAAATATTTAATAAAATTCATGATTAAACTGTAACTAACCCTATTAAATATTAAATATTGCACAATATTATTTAGATATTATTAAATAGGAATAAGGTATAAATATTTTATTTTCAAAAAAATATATAAATATTTTATTTCGGATGGTTACTGAAGTAAGCGGATTTAGTCTCCATATACATATAAAAATACAATCTTTAAGACCAATGTTTATTAAAGCGTGTAATTTCAAGCTTTATTAAATGACTAAAATGTTGGAAGTTGGAGAGTAGTTAGAACATGAAATTTCACGTGAACAAATAATTCATTATTCGTTAATAATTTTAAAATTACAATGTCTTGCAAACACTAAATTTAAAATTGTGATTTTTTTTACGTGGAAATTAAAATGATATCGAATTAAACTTAGCTTCGACTGAGTGTTCTTATCTTAAGTATAAAATTACAATTTAAGATTGTAATTTCACGTAAGACCCAATTCCGGAGCAGCTCTTAACCCATAAACAAATCTATTAACTTTAAAATCAACTGTAAATTGATGAAAACAACCCAAAGTCGAAAATGAATATTAATTTGTTTTTTGATAAAAAAATGAAAAATAATTTCAAAAATACAAAAAAAAAAGGAAAAAATTAAATTAAAATCAAGTAAAATAGAGTGGACATTTCTTATCCTTATAAATAGACAAAATGGACCCATCAGGGCCCACTCCAACGTCACAATTGGCATGAATCGTATGGTTCTTACTTCCCCACGTGGACACCTTAAATCGAATCTGTGACGTAATATCTAACCGAAACATCACCGTTCCTAGCGCTCGGTCACTCTGAAACTCGATCCAACGGCTATTACTCACCGTTAAAGTGGCCCCACTAAAAACACCGGCCCATATAGTAGTACTCTTCGGGTCCTGATAAAACGGATCCATTATCCGGGTAGACCCGATTCGTTGATCCTTATAATAAACCGACCCCTCCACTTTCCCGTAATGAAACCCGACATGTTGGTTCGAATTCCGAGCTGTCACATTAAAAATTATCTCGGCATTCTCGAACCCATTGGATTGACTTAGACCCGGAATCGTAAACTCTTGCATATGGATCCGTGGACGGTGTGGACGTAAACTGATCCACAAAATGAAAGCAACGAGGCCTAAAATGAGAAGAAGCATAAAAAATGTACCGCATATGACTTTGGAGACTCGGGTCGTGAGGCTTTCGTGGACCTTATGGGCAATGTAGCGGGCGGTATGGTGGCGTTTAATTGGCCGGGATTGAACGGGTAACCCGCCGGGGTTGTTCATTTTGGGGAGTAGTGGAGGGAGGAAATTTTTTTTTTGGGGAAAGTTGGAATTTTGATGAAGTGGATTTGGGGTTTCTGTTTTAAGTAGGAAAAAAAAGAGAATTTGAGGAAGTTTTGCATTGAGAAGAAAAGAATAATAGTTAGCAATTTCTAATTATATGATGACTAGTGATCTTAATTAGTATTTTTGGGGCCTAAATGAAACAAAGCTCTTTAAAATTATCCATTTTAAGGTTGGTTTAGTTTCCTTGTTTGCTATTTACTGATTGATTTTTCTGCTAAAAACATTTGTTTCGAAATTTTATTAACATTTTTTATTTTTTGTTTAGAAAAATAAGCATAAAATATATGGTAAATTTTAAATAAAATCCCTCTGGTTTCACTGTGATGATTCACGAAGCCAACTGGACCGAATCCAAAACACGGGCCCAATCCACGATAACTTAAGCCCACGGTTCAAGTTGAATGGGCTCCTAATAAAGGAAAGGGCTAACCGCCCGAAATCCTAATAAGACACTAAACCACCCACTCAGAGAAACGGTTATAAAGGACCACGTATATGACCACGTGGGGGACATGGCACAGGAAGAGTAACCGCCGAAGGCGGTTACCTGGAGGTGCTTATAAAAGAGATAAGGAAGCTAGGAGAGAGGTAGCTTCGCATTTTTTAATCCTCTATACGATTATCGATCTACTAAATTCCATATAAAACTGACTTGATCGTCGGAGAGTTTTCCCGGAGATCCTGTCTCCGGTTTTGTTTTGCAGGTAATTACAACGAGGATCATCCAATCAAATTCGGCAAGTTATCAATTGGTGCGGTGAACGTGGACCTTTTTTTACCAACATCTGGTTAAAGGTACACCAAGAACATGTCAGAACCATCACGTACAACCGGAGTTACAACCAGATCAACTAATATGAACTCAAGAGGTCCACGGACTGTGAGTTCGCAGCCTACGAGTACACAGCCTGTGATACCCAGCTCGTCGAATCCTTCAGGACAGTTGAGTCCATTATTGGAGGTCCAAGTGCAAACTGAGATGGAGATGTCGAATAGTGAGTTCGTACAAATGGCAGGACAGGTCTTGGCTGCGAATATGAGCCAAGCGGCGGGAGATCGAATGATTAGTTTATTAACTGCAGTCGCTGATCATAATACCGCCGTAGCTACGCTTCCGCAGTCGTCTCGAGAGACAAATCGGGTGGGTCAGAGTAGTCGCATGACACCACATGGCAATCCAGGCGACTACTCGCACCAAGATCCTAATATGACGATCCATCCGACCTGGCAAGCATCCCAACCGATGTCAGGAATGCAAGGAATTTTTCCGCTACAACAAACGGAGCCCTTTGTTCACAGACATTCAGAGTTGGTGACATCTGGAGCGAATATGTCTGGGCGGGAGCACACTTGGAATTTTGATCCTATAACTGGACAACGGT
The DNA here is from genome assembly GCF_963576675.1 of Euphorbia lathyris. Classification (NCBI taxonomy): domain Eukaryota; kingdom Viridiplantae; phylum Streptophyta; class Magnoliopsida; order Malpighiales; family Euphorbiaceae; genus Euphorbia; species Euphorbia lathyris. Next base: position 81,755,094 of record NC_088915.1, read on the forward strand.
TAGACCCACAATGAGAACAAGTGTCAACACAGTATGGTAGGTGGATATCACCCAGAATTCACCAGCAGCGGATGGAAGAAGTTCGGCGGGAACCCAATGCTGAATTGGAAGATCAACTGCGAAACATGATGGAGCGAATGGGGTACACCCCTAGGGCGAGAGCAGTAGTGCAGAGTGATTCGCCTTTTGCCCCATCGTTGCGGGAATTTATTCCAGATCACAGAATAAAAGCACCGGCGATACCTAAATATTATGGAGATCCAAATTCTGACCCTGAGGCGCATGTCAGGAACTATAGAGAGTTAATGGATGTTGCAGGAGCAAGCGAAAGCATAATTTGTCGATTGTTCTCGACCACTTTGGGTGGAGCAGCATCCGATTGGTTCCGATCTCTACCCACCGAATCTATTCACAACTGGACTCAGTACAGTCGTGATTTCTGTGCAAAGTTTGTGGGTTGTAAAGTAGCGGACGTGACGGACAGACAGCTAAAAGAGATCAAACAGAGAAATTACACTTCGCTGAGGGAATTTGTCGTGGCATTTAATGATATCCTGGTGCGGTTGCAGAATCCAGATATCGTGAGCATTCGCAACATAATGGCAGATGGAACCACAGACTGGAGCATGCGGGAGGAAATCATTCGCAATAAGCCACGTACGGTGGCTGAACTAATGAAAATAGCAAAGGAATTCATGGAGGTGGATGATGTTAACAGGGAGCATAGAGCTCAAACCAGGCGAGAGAGAGATGCGGCTAGATCCACTTCAGACAATCGGCGCCATCAAAATCAAACCCAATCCAAGGGTAATTTTGTCCGAAAAGGTGAACGTTCCTTTCAAGGGGGACATCAAACACCATTGAACACGACTCGCCATGAAGTGTTACTTTGGATTGAAAAGAACCCCCTAAAGAAAGATGTCCAATTTCCCGAGGCGAAAGGTCGAACCAGTTTGGGGCGGTATCCTAATAAATACTGTAGATTCCACAGGTTGAATGGCCATGACACGAATGATTGCTACGAATTGAAAAAGGAGATCGAAAAGTTGATCGAGAAAGGCAAGCTAAGTCAATTTGTTAGAAAAGAAGCGACTGATGACAAAACAATAGTCCCACATGAAACAGAAGCAAGACCAGAGAAGAAGCAGAAAAAGGGGGTGATTAACGTAATAGCTGGCGGAATCTATGAGCCCCCAACAAAAAGATCTCACCGTGAACAGCGAAAAAGCAACACAAGTAGGGGGGATGCCCTCAATTATCTATTTGTGCGAATCACGGAGCCGCATGCGGATGTGTTGGTGATCGCGGTGGCCATTGAAGGATGGGACATCAGGCGAGTCCTTGTAGACACGGGTAGTTCTTGCAATGTTATTACTCAAACTGCGTTCAACCAGTTGGGAATTCATGACGAGCGAGTAGAACATACTTTCATGGATGTAACTGGTTTTGGAGGTCAATCATCTCAAACAAATGGACAGGTTGTGCTGGAAACAAAAATGGGTGATAAGAACCTAAAGTGGAGAGGTGATCTGGAATTCGCAATTGTTGATCTTCAGTTGGCCTATAATATAATTCTGGGGCGTCCGTTCCTATCGGAAATGGAGTCGCTCATTTCAATGAAGCATTTGATATTGCATCTGCCAACACACCAAGGGCGAGTCATTGTTGAGGGTGATCAGCTTATATCTCAACAAGCTTATACATTGTCACTTGAAACAAAGCCAGACGAAGAAGATAAAGTTGACGAGACGTTGCCGGCTGAGGCGTTAGGAGAAACAGAGCTATTTTCCATTTCAAATGACAAGAAGGTAAGAATAGCGGCAGGACTTCCAGAAGAAATGAAGAAGGCCATTACTGAAGTGTTGATCCAATGCGAACGGCAGAAGGCGATTGAAAAAGCAGTGGCGGATTTGCTGAAATCAGATGCAATCCGAGAGGTTACTTATCCAGAATGGCTAGCTAATGTAGTGCTGGTTAAAAAGCCAAATGGAACCTACAGAATGTGTGTAGACTTCAAAGATTTGAATAAAGTCTGTCCGAAGGATATGTATCCGCTACCTAACATTGATATATTGGTAGATGGGACTGCGGGATTTGAAGCTTTGTCATTCACCGATGTGAAATCCAGTTACCACCAGATACTAATGGAGAAAGCGGATGAGATCAAGACGTCATTCATAACTCATCAGGCGACTTATTGCTTCAAGGTGATGCCCTTTGGACTGAAAAATGCGGGAGCAACATATCAACGGATGATGAACAAGATATTTTCAGACAAATCAGGTGAGAACTTCTCGATCTATGTAGATGACATGATCATTAAAAGCAAAAAAATGCAAGATCATCCGCAGGATATTAAAGAAATTCTGGAAGTACTGATCAAATATGGCCTCAAATTAAACCCGGAGAAATGCACGTTTGGGGCGAGAGCAGGAAAATTCCTGGGTTTTATTGTTAGTGGCAAGGGAGTTGAGGCGAATCCTGAGAAGGTTAAAGCGGTGATGGAGATGAAGACTCCAAGGAGCATAAGGGACGTACAACGACTCAATGGGCAGTTGGTGGCATTAGGGTGATTCATATCATGCTCTGCTAGAAGATGTCTACCTTTCTGCAATGCCATCAAAAAATCTAAGTCCTTCGAGTGGACGCCGGATTGTCAAGAAGCATTCGAGGGGATAAAACGATTACTATGTTATCCGCCCTTGATGAGCAGGCCAGTGGATGGAGAAGATTTATTTCTTTATGTATCTGTCACCAGCACGGCGATATGCACCGTAATGGTGCGAGAAGAAGAAGAGCAACAGTATCCGGTGTACTATGTGAGTAAAGTCTTGAAGGATGCAGAACTTCGATATTCGAGGTTAGATAAAATGGCCCTCGCGGTGATAACCACGGCGGCTAGGTTGAAGCCATACTTCCAGGCGCATACTATTATTGTGAGAACTGGAATTCCAATGCGAAAGGTATTGCAGAAACCTGACGCATCCGGACGATTAATGGAATGGTCAATTTTCTTGGGAGAATTCGACATTCGTTATGAAGGAAGACCAGCTTTAAAAAGTCAAGTACTTGCCGATTTCGTGAATGAGTTCACGTGGGATGAAAACGAATGTCCAAAAACACAAAAAGAAGAGTGGAGTATGTTCACAGATGGGGCATTATCCGCAGATGGGGCTGGACTAGGAGTCGTTATCAAAGGTCCGGACGTTATTCGCCTATACTATGCAGCAAAGTTAACATTCAAAACTACTAACAATGCTGCAGAATATGAGGCAATGATATGCGGATTGAAATTGATTAACGAACTTATGCCAGAAAGAGTGGTAATCTACAGCGACTCTAAGCTTATGATAAATCAGATCACAAAGAATTATCTGGTGAAACAGGAAGATCTGGTCAAATATCATCAGGTTGTTAGTAGATTGACACAGGAGTTAACACATAAAGGAATCATCTGGGAGATGGTACATGTTCCAAGGGGCCAGAATAAGAAGGCTGACGAGTTGGCAAAAGCGGCGGCAAGTAGGGACCCATGGAGTCAAAAAGCATGTAATTTGGAAATAAGGTCGTCACCAGCATTCGAAGCCGATCAGATTATGGTCATCGAAGAGCTAGAAGATGATGAAGATTGGCGGATGCCCATCCGCCAATATCTGGAAAATGGAGATTTGCCGGTTGATAAAAGTTTGGCCAGAAAGCTAATTGGGCAGTCAGCGAGATACTCAATTCGAGATGGGACTTTGTATCGGAAATCATATACATGTCCATGGCTGAAATGTATTAGCCGCAACGAAGGAGATTACGTGCTGAGAGAACTTCATGAAGGAATTTGTGGTGCACATGAGGCATCCGCAACATTGGCAAGAAAAGTCAAGTTGATGGGCTATTATTGGCCAAAGGTGGTGGAGGATTCCCAGAAAATGGTAGCGGAATGTCACAGCTGTCAAATCCATGCGAATGAAAAGCATGTCCCTAGAGCCGAACAAGTCACTATAATGACGGCGTGGCCATTCGCAACGTGGGGGATCGATATAGTGGGCCCGTTCCCAGAAGCAACAAGGAAAAGGAAGTACATGGTAGTCGCGGTGGACCACTTCAGCAAATGGGTAGAAGCAGAGGCAGTAACCGCTCAAACGCCTGAGCGAATGATCGAGTTCTTACGAGAGAACATTATCATGCGGTTTGGAATCCCGCAAATGCTCATAACCGATAATGGTACCCAGTTCAACTGTGTCAAATTCAAAGCATATTGCGAAAGCATGGGGATCAAGAATCATTTTTCCTCCGTGAATCATCCCCAATCGAATGGTATGACAGAGGTTACCAACATAGCCATGATTCAGGGCATCAAAAAGCGACTCGGTGATAAGAAAACGGGTTGGGCGGATGAGATACCGCATATGTTATGGGCATACAGAACTTCGGTGAAGGCAGCGACAGGTGAAACACCCTTCTCGCTGGTTTATGGGGCCGAAGCAGTTCTTCCTGTTGAAGTCAAGTCACCTACGGACAGGGTGATTTATTACTGCGCCACCCAAAATCCTATCAATGTTAAAGATGCATTGGATTCTGTTGAAGAGCGAAGAGAAAAAGCTTACATGCGAATGGCAGTATATCGCAATAGAATAAAAAAGTATCATGACAGAAGGGTGCGAAAGGTGATAATCAATGAGCGGGACTTGGTCTTGAAAAAAGCAGACAAAATACAATCCAGAGAAGGCAAAGGAAAATTAGGCGTCAATTGGGTTGGGCCTTACAGGGTATCCAAGAAATTGGGACCGGCAACCTTTGAAATTGAAGAAATGAGCGGGAAAAAGCTCCCGCGCACCTAGAATCTAGAGAACTTGCGCCAATACAAACAGGCTGAGTAGTTAAGGGAAATGACGAGTACTCTTTTTCCTTTTATGAGTTTTTTCCCACTGGGTTTTCTAATAAAAGGTTTTAATGAGGCTTTGATCCCGCACAGTTTATGTATCCATGTAACATGAAGTTTTTTATTTTTAGCAAAATAAAGATATTCAACGGTTACAATTATTCAATATGCAACAGCTGAATGCATGTCCTTCTCAACTGATAATAGAAACACATAAATGTGTTGCCTACAAAAAGAAAGGCGGATGCATGATTACGCATCATTCGCAAAACCTTATGATTAAACCTTATGATTGTTTAAGAATTACAAGGCAGGCATAAAATTAAGCGAATAAATGAGTACTCAAAAATTGCGAAAAGGGTCTGGCCACCCTAACGAAAACAAAACTAACTACGAAAAATTACAAGTATGAAGTCGGCAAAAGGCAAGGGTCGCGTACGAAAGTAACCGGCATTAAGGCAACAAGGAATAGAAACTCCACAGAAATTGCACATGTAAGTAAAACGGCAAGCGAAGAAAGTAAAGTCACTCGGTTAATATATGCTTAAAGTTTATTACATACAAAAGTTCAGATATGAATAAAACTATACTACAGTTTCTTCCTCTTCGCCTCTGTTGCCCCCTTCGCCTCCAGCGGCTTCCCCATCTTCTTTAGGGTGATCTGCTTCAAATGAATCCCCAACAATAAGATCAGTAATCGCATCAGAGCGAGGTACCTCTGGCTCGACGTGAGAAACATTTTGCGGTGCACCTTCTTCTACATCCTGGTTTGGGATCTCGCGGCTGATTGGAAAGTCATTGGAACTCTGCCAGTCAAGGAGAAGTACCTCATCCATGTCAGCATCTTTCGCCTCCAACTTGTCCCATTTTTTAGCTAAATCCTTTTCAGGAATGGAAACTTTGGGACGATTGAGTACGCGCTCTGGATGCCCATGTTCATAGGCCGTATGGATCCGCTCTCCATACCAGTAGATACGGGAGCTATCTTCAGCTACGATCTCCTTCGCCTTCCTCTTTTGCATCTCCAAAGCTTCGTTGGCCGAATTCAGCTTATCAACGGCCTTCTGAAGCTCATTGGACTTAGCCTGGAGTAATTTAAGAGCTTCCTCCCTCTCGCTGACAGCTTTCTGACAGGCATCCTCGAGGAACTTTACCTTGCCTTGGACATCATCAAGGAGCGACTTCTGAGTCGCCAATTCAGTACCAAGGTTTTCCAGCTCTCTCGCCCTTTCAGCATCCCTACAGAGGGCACCCTCCGCAAAATTGATAATCTACACGTAGGACGATACATGAATAAAAGAGTGAATGGAGACACGTATTTGAAAGATGGAACATGAGTAAAAAGCAATATACCTCTATGGCACGCTTCTCAATCCCTTCAATGGCAGTTGGAAGCGGCACTTGTTCGCGGACGCGAGAAGCAGATGGGAGTCGTCCAAGGACATTATATATAGAAGAAATAATGTCCTTACAGGAAAAGCTCACGGCTTTACCGAAGGTTCTAGTCCACCATCCGCTAATATCAGGAATCGGCTGCGAATACATAAGGAGAGGGATCAGGAGAATAGCAAGTGACTAATAAAATGTAAGGGAAAATAAAGAAAACGAGAAGAGAGAGCAAATTATGATACCTCATGAATGGGAGTACTGCCCTTTTCTTTGGATGGGGTGGATATGGGTGTGCCACCAACAGACAAGGATACAGAGGCATTTTTCTTCCTAGGGCGGGAAGACTCCACATCCGCATTATTCTTCCGTTTCCGATTTAAAGGAGGGTCCTCAGAAGCAGGGCCCAGTGAAACGGAAGCAATTGTGGGGGAAGTCGCCTCAACAAAAGGAGTCGCCCCCACAGGAGAATTCACCCCTGCAATAGAAGTTGTTCCCGCCGACCGCCTTTTCCTCCTCGCCAAAGCTTTCGCCTCTCGATCTGCAGCGAGTTGGGATAAAGGGTCACCCCTGCAAAGGGTTAAGAGAAATCATCAACTAAGGAAATAAGCTAACAATACCTTGTACGAAAACGCGATAAGGGATATAGACAACATGATCTCCCTCGCGATAAGCAATCGCCACTCGGCTCCTTAACATATGGAATGCCTGATCATACGTCCATATGAAAGGGGGAGTGTTCTTCAAGAATTTTATAATGGCGGATTCTTCCTGGCTCGGATAACCAAAGTTCAAACTCTTTACATTAGGTCGACCCCAGCAGCGAAGAAAGTTTGGATTCTCTTCATTAAACTTGATGAAGAAATAAGACCTGTCCCACTCGCGGATTTTGTTCGACTTCTCATCAAAGCCGTAGTAACCGCTCTGTCGGATGAAGGTAAAATACTCCCCCGAACTTTTGAAGTGGTGAAGCTTGGAGAAGATCTTGAGCGAGAAGGGGACCTCCAGACAATCCGCCGAAAACTTATCCAGGGTCAAGTCGGCCCATCCATTGGGATGCAGTTGTCCAGGTGCGATTCCATAACCATCAAGGATGGAAGCAATCTCATCCTCCAGCGGATACATGAAACCGCAGATAATTTGGGCGACAAATATGGTAAAATACCCCTTTGGGAAGTCACCGGGACCTCTATTTTCCCCCGGAATGCTTGTTTCCAGGCCTTGAAGCCAGGGGTACTGCTCCCGCAAGTCGTCAATCGTCTCGCGGCAAACTAAGCTTCCTGACCTATCCTTCTTCGGTAATAAGCGGGGAGTTGGGATAGGTGGTGGAATCAACTTCCTAGGGTCGAAACTTAGGCCCTCATCAGTCGTATTCGCCAGATGGAGAAACTCAACGGGATGAGAGTCAGACCTAGGAGAGCTAGTTGAGACTTCATCAACCATCTCATCAACCTCGTGGGACACCTCGCGATTGTAATTTTCGTCGAAGGGTGTGAAATCAAGTTCAGGGTTCGACATATCGGTGAAGGAAACGAACAGAAATAAAAAAATGGTTGAAGGAGTTACAGAAAGAGAAACTTACATGTGAGAAAGAACGCAGGGAAGAACGAAGACAAGAGGGTTGATGCTGGAGAGGAAATGACAGAAAACGAAAGAGCTACTGGTTAAAACCCCCAACTTTCCAAATACCCAGACGAATGTGAAGAGTTGCCTAAACGTATGAAAAGACCCTAAAAGGGCTCTTACCAGACCAGGGGGGATGCATGTGATGATTCACGAAGCCAACTGGACCGAATCCAAAACACGGGCCCAACCCACGATAACTTAAGCCCACGGTTCAAGTTGAATGGGCTCCTAATAAAGGAAAGGGCTAACCGCTCGAAATCCTAATAAGACACTAAACCACCCACTCAGAGAAACGGTTATAAAGGACCACGTATATGACCACGTGGGGGACGTGGCACAGGAAGAGTAACCGCCGAAGGCGGTTACCTGGAGGTGCTTATAAAAGAGATAAGGAAGCTAGGAGAGAGGTAGCTTCGCATTTTTTAATCCTCTATACGATTATCGATCTACTAAATTCCATATAAAACTGACTTGATCGTCGGAGAGTTTTCCCGGAGATCCTGTCTCCGGTTTTGTTTTGCAGGTAATTACAACGAGGATCATCCAATCAAATTCGGCAAGTTATCACACTGATTTTCAGATAAAAGATTGTGGTTTACTTTTTGTCAAAACGAGGATTGAGGTTTTCAACTTTAGCAAAATAATGACTTTTTTTTATTGATACTATTAAAATCACCCTTGATGACTTCAAAAATAACATATTTTAAAAACTACTAATATTCTAAACAACTTTAATTCTTCAACTTTTTTATTTTGAGATTATTTAGATGATGTTTGGTAAAGAGAGAGAAAGTTAATGTTTAGAGAGAAAAAGTTCTAAAAAATATGATTTTCGAAAATCGAAAATGTAGTTCCATAAAAAATATGACATTGAACAACTTTAATTCTTGAAAATTTTCATTTTCAGGTCGTTAAAGATGATTTTAATAGCATTAATCCAAGTGTGAAACCTCAATCATCGTTTTGACAAAAAGTAAACCACAATCCTTTATCTGAAAATTAGTGAAACCACAGGGGTTTTATTTGAAATTTATCCCAAAATATACCATTAATTAATAGACAAAAAGCAGTTCCAAAAAATAGAAACAAACGGGTCACTTTCCTCCCTAAACTTAAAGACAACCCATTAGCCACTTTAAGGGGGGTGTTTGGTTACACTTCCTGTTTGACTTTTCACTTTAAAAGATAGCATTTTAGGTGTTTGGTTAGACACCTTCTGTTTGCCTTTTACGGCTGAAAAATAGTTTTTTTTTACAAAAGCAGGAATCCCTACTTTTTGGAAAAGCAGCTTTTTCAAAAGGCAAACAACAAACTGGAACATGAACAACAACTACCAAACAGCAAGCAGCCAAACAGGCTCTAATTGAATGAAAATGACATAATGTGTCCCTTAGTTTTTTTAATCGCAGAAGAATTTGACCACTTGTCTTTTCAGTTGATTTCTCATATATATGTACTGTGGTTTTGCTTTCAAAATCAATTTCCCATTCTTAAAGCACATTTTGGAATAGCCTCTCTAAACTCGACACACTTTGAACTACCATCTCGAAATGCCACGTTGGAAATTTTTATAAAAGAAAAATTTATACTGCATATGGAAAGTCAACCGAAAGACGAATGGTCCTTACGGCTCAACATTTTCTCCGATTGAGGAGTTAGAGTGATTAAGGAGTAGATTATGTTATTTTCAAGGAGTTAGAGTGATTAATGGTTTCTTAGGCCTATTTTTTTTTTTTTGTTTAAGTAGTGATTAAGAAAATAGGGGTAAAGTTGCATTAATTGATTTTATATAAGTAAAGATGTGTAATTATAACAAAGTTTTTGTATCCAGTCTGGCTAAATATGGCATCAGAATAAAGGTTTCCTACAGTTCATGAAAAGTATATATACGAATTTTAAAGACAACATATGTTTATGTTCTTTTTCCTTTACTTTTTTGTCCTTTATAGGGATGGCAATACTTGCAATTTAGCAGAAATAATTTCGTTTTTTATGACCACGATTATCAGTTATGGTATTTTGATATTATATGTAATCACATGAAATATTATAAACTATATAATTTATTAATTTTTATATTTTTATCTAACACGTTGTTTAGTTTTTAATTTTTATTCTATTTAACGGTTTAGTCCTTTTTAGAGACTAAACTGTTTAATAATTCAAATATTTGAAGGATTAAATTGTAAGTTAAGGACTAAACAGTATGTTAGGTAAAGATGTAGAGACTAATAAATTATTTATTCAATATTATAATATGTCAACCCGAATTGTAATCTTTATTATCTGGTTTAAATGAAACTATTCGAATCCAATATAAAAAGCTTAAGACGTGATACGAGAGAATCTTTGAGATAGTCCTCCATTGTCTGAAGAGATCTTTTCGGTGTCTGAGATAAGACATGAACATGATCAGCGTAAGACCGTGGACCCACTCCGATGTCTAAGTTAACATAGTTTTAGATATAGTACTAAGCAATTAACAATAATTGTAATAGATGTGTGTATATACTTTAATTGCGTAATTGCATTCTTTATTTATAGGGATCCTAGAGGTAAGGTCGCCAATCAGAATTCTCATTAGGTTTCTCGGAAGTCAAGTAAGCAATGAACGTATCTTTGATAGTTTGCATTATACCTAATTTGGGATTCCTTACTCCTAGGCGAGATTGGAGGGTCCAAGTCCGATAAGGATTCAAGTGTCCGGGGAGGGGTTTTAATCCTATTTAGTTCGATCTGGTGGCTCATGTTGATTCAGATGTCGCTGTTAGCTTAAGATGAGGAGGCATGTACACTGATATTATTTGTATGATACCAAATGTCTCCCCTTTGATTCTCAAAACTCTTTAGGGCTTCGGTCGCTAGAGGCTTCGTAAGGCCGTGTCATTGGAAGAGTTCCACTTGTGTCCATGTTAGCCATTACCATACGCCTGGTTGGACCTATTAGCGTTGAACAAGTTTTGCTCCGATCTAAACCTTGTCCAGAATGGTGTCGTTGTTCACTAATTCTAGAGGTCCATTAGGAGGAAAGGAGAAGATTTCTGTTATTGAGTCTAAAAAGCCAATCTTCAGGGCTCCGGATACCTCCCCTTCTGAATGAACAATCAGATAGCATCAATGTCTTCAAAGACAAATGGTTTTGGCTGGGACCAAATACAGGTTCCCCCAAACAGTCTGTATCCTAGAGGAATTCCCTTAAAAAAACTGGAATCCAAAGTGTTGAGTGATTTCCGCAAGTGCACAGTTTCACTTGTAGTAATAAAAAGATATCGATCTCACAGAGAACGCTTTTTAACGAAAACTTATTTTAATTCAGTTTAATTCACGTTTTAGGTTTATAATATAGAAATCATTTAATTGAATTTGGTTTTGAGATTGATTTAATAAGAATCAGATTAGAATATATGTAGAATGTTAGAAATCAATTCTGTTTTGAGTTTGAATTACAAAACAGAAACGTTTAGTGTTTAGACCAAGTGAATAATTGTACTCGTTTGCATTAAGCAAAGAAAACAACTTTAAACTTTGTAAAAATTATAAATGTGTAATAAACGTAAACTCCTTCAATTAAAAGGCTTTGAACCATAGAGAATCCCCATGTTTCTGAGCGGATTGCTACAAAGACCAAATTTATACTTATTTTCGATAAGCCGACCTAAGGATCATATCGTCCGTAAGAATGAACTTATCCAAGTGTTCAACAAAGTTTCCTTGTAAAGATTTTGAATTTAACTACGTTTTAATGAAAACACCAGAACTTACTTCGGATCATTTACCAAAGTACTACATAAAAATATGTTGAATTGCATAAACTTTATTAGATGAAGTGTGAATTGATACAAGTTTACAGAGAATAAAAAACATGAAAGCATTCAAGAGGACTTAGTGAGTCCGGGTTGTCAATCCTTCCTCAAACCTCGTTAGAGTTTGTCAGGCTCCGGGGTCGAATCCGCTACTTAATCTTCTCGCTGAATCTTCGGAATAGAGATGGTTCTTCTACTACCAAAATGTAAACTAGTCTTGAACAAATCTTAATCTAAATGTAATTGCTACTGTGTTTGTAATTAATTTAAGAACAATTTGTGTACATCAGATTGCTTTTACAGAAATAAAATCTAATCTCTGACTCATTTTTGAGTCAGAGTTTCTACATAAATTCTGCACTCTTTCTTAATTAATTCTAACTCTTTATAACTCTAAAATCAACTCTTTATTTATAGATGTTGAAGAGTCGTGTCTAAGGGTCGTGTCCGCTGCGAAGAGACGTTTCTATCCACCCGAATGGATGCGTTTCTTTGAAATTAAACATGTGAAAGATGTGCTGCATGAATCTCTGATGTTACCGAGATGGGAAAATCTCTACCGAGATTGGGAAGCAATTTCCGTGCTTCAGAACGAATAGGCAAAATGCCTCAAAAGAGCGTGTCGCGACCGAGATTAGGGAATCTCGGTCGAGACCCAGAATCTCTGCCAAGATTCGGGATGTTCCTCTCGGTTCTGACTCCGTTCCCGTCTTTCTCGTATTGGTGTGCTGAATTCTTCGTCTTTTTGGCTCGTAACTTAGGGTTTTTCCTTCGTTTTTGACATGTTTTCGCTCCTATTTGGATTTTATCAAATATTTAGGTACCTTGCATGAAAGAAACATATTCGGACGTAAAAGTACTCTAAATAGATATAAACAGCGCGATTTCATAGCAAAACTGATGTAAATATTAATGATATTTTAGGTATATTTTGGGCTTAACACAAACCTAGCAAACAAATAAACATGGATGACTACATGAGTTTTAATCGAGGAAGAGAAGAGGTCGATTATAGCTTTCTCTAGTTTCTGGATCTATAATGATATGTTGGAGATGATCGTACTAGTCGTTTGGGAGCTCTACTAGATGAAGAGGGACTTCCGTTTGGAGGGTGAAGAACGTTATAAAGAGATCCTTCAAGGTGACTTCTCTATTTTGACTTTCCTTTCTTTTTTATTTTCTACATTAAGGAATGGTTTCTAACATGGGCGCCCATACTCGAATGATAGAGAGGGAAAGACAGGTTGCATTGGGTACTATATCGAACCTCCTTCCTCTTAAGGCTTCAGATGCAACTTGGACTTTAAAGGCTAGGGTGTCCCCCGTTCTGTCTTTTTCCTCTAAGGACTAGACCATTTGAAGTCCCATTCACTGCCCCTCGTTGAAACACCCGAGGTTCCCTCTCAATTACTCTTAGCTGATGGAGTTCTTGTAGCCTCTTTTTCTCAAGCCGTCAGTGGTAATTCATTGGCTAAAGTTATGGCTTCTTAAGAACAAGTTGCATCTGAAGCCTACAAAAAGGAAGGCTAACAAGGAGGGATCTCTAAAAGAGACCCAAGTCCATACTAAGAGATCAAAATCCAACGAAGCAAATAAAGCAAAGGCGAAGGCCAGTGAGGTGGCGAGAGCGTCTGTCAATAAGGTGGAGAAAGCTAAAGCTCTAGTTACAAACTCCGTTGATGATCATGGTTTGATTGCTGAGGAATTAACCTTCTTAAATAATACAGTGTTATAAAACTCGGACCAGACTGACCGGTTGAACCGGAACTCGGCTAGGCTTTCGGTCTGAATTACATCGGGTTTTTTTATGTACAAAAAACCAGCAAGAACCAGAGTTAAACCAGAAACTGATGGTCAGGCCAGAAACCGGCCCGGTTCTTTTACATTTAAAAATTAAAATTTAAAACTTACACAATAGATAATTTATAAATAAAATAAAATTCATTACACTAGGCCCATCAATAAAATTCATTGCACTAGTCCATATCCCGATGGATCACTTATTGACCTTTGGAAGGTTGATCCATTAACACCTCTATTTATAATTACAAAACCTACCTCATCATACAAGCGAGGTGGGACTTTTTGTCCTCAACACTACTGCGGCTCCTTTCTTTATTAAGTGATTATTATATTCAATTGTTATTACTATTAGACCTCATCCATAAAAGCCATTTATTAATTACTTTGTATTTTTAATTTATTATCATAGTTTCATTAATTACATTTGTTGTAAGTTTTTTTTGAAAGGACATTTGTTGTAAGTTTATATTTATAATTAACTATAATTTAACTAAATCAATATTTGTTTATATTTATAATTTTAAATTAATTATATATAACTAATATATATTTTTTATTTATTACGTCATCTGGTCCGATCAATCTAAACCATCTGATCCGACCAAGTGACCCGTGACCCAGTTATAAATCTGATTTGATGTCCTGTCTGGTTCTGATAACATTGAAATAATATCATACCTTTCAAAAAAGTTGGGCGTATTTTGATGTTTTCATTTAATGTTGTTTTCTTTTACTAAAGGTTCCTATGATGGGAAGCTGAAGCACTAGCCCTACGTGAGGTATTGCATTGGTGTGTTTATCTTAATTGTATTAATGTTCTGTTTGAAAGTGACTCGTTGATTGTGGTTAATAGTGTCAAATCGGTTGATCCAGACTTGTCTGTTTATGCGTCAATTATTCAGGATTGTAAGGTTTTGTTAAGTAGTCGACACGATTATAAAGTGTCTTTCTCTCCATGCCTAGCGAACAGGGGTGCTCATGTTGTTGCACGACATGCCTTGTCCAATACTAGTGAGTTCGTATCTTTTTCTGCTCCGGTTTGGTTGCATGATACTATTGCTGCTGATTCGATTGAATATCATCTTGTTAAAAAAAAAAAGGTTCCTATGATATTTCTTTAGCTTACATGTGCCTTTATGGGCCCAATGTCAGCCTCTAGAATCCCAATATGGCTGATATGCTTCACATTTTCTTCTTTAGGAATGCATTGGACTTCTATCTTTCTTCCCTCATACTGTGCCAAATCCAAAAGTTGTCTTGCTAAAGCCAATTATAGCTTCATTATGGGGCCTTTGGCTTCATAGTTGCTTGATAGTTGGCTGACCACGAGTTTGGAATCTCTTTTGAAGACTATCTGGTCCTGCTTTATAATATTAAAAATTCTAAGTCTTTGTAACATGGCTTCATATTTTACAGGATTGTTTGAAGTTGGGAATGCTAGAGCGGTTGTGTATTGAAAGGCGATTCTGTCCGGACCTTTGACGTATACTCCTATTTCTGCCCCATCCTTGTTGAAGCTTCCATCAATAAACATTTCCCATAGATCTAGAGTTTCCTAGGCTTCTAATTCATTCTTCAAGATTTCTACTAAGAAATTGGCCAACGCCTAAGCTTTGAAAGCTTTCCAAAGCTCGAAGTTTATGTCAAACAATGTTAAACGAAGAGTCCATTCAGCTAGCCTTCCCGGTGTTTCTAAGTAGTGAAGGATTTTCCTTAGTGTCATATCTTTTCGCGCTATGATCAAATGACTCTAAAAGTAGTGCTAGAGTTTTTAGACAGTAACATCTACACCGTCAGCTAGCTTTTACAACTTAGGATATCTCATGTCCGTATCCTTGATGAATCTACAGATATAATACATTGGGAATTTCTTCGTTCCTTCTTCTCTTATCAGGACGATCCCCGTATATTCTCCGGCGACGCTATTATAAAGGTAGAGTGTTTTCCTTAGAACTAGCCGACTCAAAAGGGGAGGTGAAGATAAGAACACTTTTAGGTTCTCAAAATAAGTATGATTGTCGGTCGTCCAATTGAAATCATTGGCTCCTTTTAGGTTTTTGTAGAAAGGCATGCATCTTTTGGTTGAGCAAAAGATGAAACGACCCAAAGCACTAATCTTATCATTGAGCTTATGAACGTCATTGATCTTTTTGGAAGGAGCCATGTTGATGATTGCTAAATTTTATCAGAGTTTGCTTCTATCTCCCTCTACGAGATCATAAAACCAAGAACTTTCCAAAGCTCACACCGAAGGTGCACTTTTTAGGATTGCGTTTGAGCTCATATTCTCTTAATGTTTAGAAGACTGTTTCTACGTCGAAAGCATGCTCTTCGATGATTTTACTTTTGACAATCATATTAGGGGTGAGCATCGGTTCGGTTCGGTTACTAACCGAACCGAACTGAACTGTCGGTTAACCGAACCAAAATTGGCTCTATTTTTATAACCGAACCGAACCGAATAAGTTTGGTAACCGAATTTGATTTAACCAAAAATTTTCGGTTCGGTTCGGTTACCGACCGAATAACCGAAAACTCAAAATATTTAATTTTTTGTACATTTTTATTTAATTAGTTTTCAAATAATATTCTTATACAAAAGTTATAATTGAATAAATTAAAGGCTACTAAACCAAAATATATATATACAAAGATAAAAGTGTATTTTTTAGGGTTGGACTTTTTATTTATATATATATAAAGATAAAATTATATTTTTTTATATGTATATATGAAGTTCGGTTCGGTTATCGGTTATACCGATATTTTTTTCAATAACCGAACCGATAACCGATTACCAAATTAAGCTAAAATTAAAACCGAACCGAACCAGAATGTTAAAATAACCGAACCAAACTAAGATTTCGGTTCGGTTATCGGTTTGGTAATCGGTTACCGGTTATTTTGCTCACCCCTAAATCATATCTACTATGTAGATCTCGATTTTATCTCTAATTAGGTCAATGGAGATTTTATTTGCTAGTCGTTACTAAGTTGCACTTGTATTTTACAGACTAAACGACATTACCATGTAGCAGTATGTCCCTTCCCGGGGTGATGAATCTTATTTTCACCTTATCTTCTTCATTAATTGGGATACTATGATATCCGACCGCCGCATCTAACATGGAGTAAACGGTGTAGCTTATCGTGGAGTCTACTAACATATTGATTCAAGGTAGGGGATATGCGTCGTTTGGACAAGCTTTATTGAGATCAGTAAAGTCGACACACATCTACCATTTTTCGTTGGATTTTTCACCAGCACCATATTAGATAGCCATGAGGCATAATGTATCGCTTCCACGTGTCCACAATTGATCAATTTATATAAATGTTTTTACAAAAATGATTCGAATTTTTGGGTTGATCAATTTACACAGTCTAGTTTGTGGGGCGTAATAGAGATTGGCATATAGGTCAATTAACTGCGGTTAAATATTACTTTACTAATGATTGTTACTAATGACTAGAGTTAGTTATGCGTAATTAAAGGTAACAACCTAATGTTATATAACAAGAGCCTATTGTATTTGTTCCTTAATTGATTAAATAAGATTTTCAACATTCTTCTCTCAATATCACGTAGATATTATCCGCTTTGGCCCCAATTCAAGATTTTGGGCCTCACGACTTTAAAGTGCATCTATATGTATTAGATCCCCCGCCTTACTATAATAATCCTCAATCACTCTCTCTCCATTTTCGATGTGGAATTCAGTTCATTCCTGCTCTCATCATCATTCCTTAGCATCGCTTCTTACTTAGACCGTCTACCTTGTCACCACCCACTCCAAACGGGGTCGCTATAGTGTTCTTATTGGTTGTTAATTACAAATAAATTACTTAATTAAAACTAACATAACATAATATAATTAAGATTAGTGCTAACTAGAAAATCCTAGTCCAACTAATTAAGATTAGTACTAAATAATGCACTAATATTGAGTGCATGTGGAACACTCTAAAAATACTAGTAATCAATGCACTAATGGCTTGTTGTTTGTTTTATTATAAAGACATTTATCTAAGCAAGGTATGTTTGTTTTAATTTGATGAGTTTACTTTGTATTAATTAATTATATCTACCCTAATCTTCTGCCTCATACCTCGGAAATATCAATCACTTAATCATCTAATTTAAATATATAGTTTTTGAGTCACTTCTTAAGCATACTATACCTTAATCCTAAGCGAGATTGAAGGTCAAGACCGAGAAGGATTCAGATGACTTTCATTGGTCCATGTGTCTTAGGAGGGGTTTTATTCTTATTTAGTTCGATCTAACGGATCTCGTTGATCCAAAAGTTCCTTTTAGCTTAAGATGAAAACATGTGCATACTGATATTATTTGTATGTATCAGATATCCCCCATTTTGATTCTTGAAAATCTTTAGCGCTTCGGTCGCTAGAGGCTTCATGGGGGCCTGGCATTTGAAGAGTTCCCCTTATATCCAGGTCAGCTATCACCATTCATGGTTGGAGCTATTAGCGCTGAAAAAATTTTGGCCCGGTCTAATCCTCGTCCTAAATGGCGTCGTTGTTCGCCAATGTTGGAGGCCCATTAGGAGGAAAGGAGAAGATTATGTTATAGAGTCTAAAGAGCCAAACTTGAGGGCTCCGAAGATCTCCCTTTCTAACTAGAAAATTAGATGGCGTCAAAGTTATAAGCCTTAAGGCCAAGCCTAGTCTCAACTTTATCAAGTTGGGTTGTTATCCCATATACTTTCTAACTTTTGTTGATGATAAAAATATATACATATGGATTTATTTTTGAACATCGAAGGACCAAGCTACACAAGCGATTCAGAAAATTTATAACTTTGTTTTAACATAGTTTGAAACAAAAATTAAAATCACAAGGTTTAGAAATGCTCATGAATTGCGTTTAGAAGCTTTTTATGCTCAACATGGTGTTGTACATCAAACATCTTATCTATATACTCCACAACAGAATAATGTTGTGGAAAGGAAGCACCAACATTTATTGAATGTTGCTAGAGCATTACGAATACAAGAAGTTTTACTTTTATCTTTTCGATTTGATTATGTTTTTCATTCTATAGAATTTATTAATATGCTCCCAACTCCGTTTTTACAGGATAAATCACCTTATTTTGTTTTACACCACAAAGATCCTCAATATGATAACTTGAGGGTTTTTGGTTGTTTAAAATATATGACTATAGTTGGTGTACATAAAAAGAAATTTGATAATAAAGCATTGCCACATGTGTTTCTTGGCCATCAACCAAATTATGGAAGATTGTCGTTTATTTGATTTAATACATAGAAAAGTTATAGTTTCAAGAGATGTTGTGTTTCATAAGTTCAGTTTTCCTTACACTCAATTTAAGGTTGATATTATGAAAGATATATGTTTACATAATGTAGCTTCAACAAATTTGTGTGGGAGGGTAAGTGATAATGCTTTATTTTCTGATCATATTGTGTGAAATAAACCTAGAAATCATAGAATAGATTAATTGATTGACGAGTCTGTTAGTCAGTCGTATGATACTAGTATTCCATATACTAGTTCAAATGCTTAAGGGGAACAATCTAATACTAATGAGCAAGCATTAGTTAAACATGTTTCACAACAGGAAACTAGAAGACCTTACAGGCAACATATCACATACTTATTTGAAAGATTTTCATTGATTATCATCAAATGTCTACTATTAAAATTTCCAAAAATTCTAATGTGAAATATTCATTGTCTAAAGTTCTAAGTTTTGATAAGCTTTCAGATACTCATAAGTCATATACAATAGCAATGGATATTGAACGAGAACCAAAGACTTATAAAAAAAGCAATTAAACATGCTTGTTGGAGGGAGGCTATGCAGAATGAAATCAAGCTTTAGAGCAAAACCATATATAGGAAATAATGAACCATCAACTAGGCAAAATTATTATGATGTCAATGGGTTTTCAAAGTTAAGTTGAAGTCATATGGCAGTTTAGGGCATTATGAAGCTAGACTTGTTACGAAGGGCTTATATAAGTTGATGTTAATAACACATTTCTATATGGGAATTTCAAAATTCACAATTGGGCTTAGATAAGTTGATGTTAATAACACATTTCTATATGAGAATTTCAAATTTCACAATTAGGGCTTATATAAGTTGATGTTAATAACACATTTCTATATGGGCTTACTATGCCTTATACTCCTCAGCAGAATGGCGTGGTGGAGAAAAAGAACAATGAAATTTTTGTTTTTCAGCAAAAATATGCAAAAGAAGTTCTTAAGAAGTTCAACATGGAAGGGTGTAAGCCAATTGCAAATCCAATGAATAAAAAAGAGAAGTTTTGCAAAGAAGATGGTACTGAAAAGGTTGATGAAGGGCTGTATAAAAGCTTGATAGGTTGTCTAATGTACTTAACAACAACTAAACCAAACATTATGCATATTGTAAGTCTGCTATCAAGGCATATGCACTGTGCTAGTGAAATTCATTTTCAAGCTGCAAAAAGAATTCTTAGATATGTTAAAGGCACAATTGATTTTGGAATAAGGTTCAACCAAGTTAAAAATATGAGTCTTTATGGTTATTCTGATAGCGACTGGGCTGGATCTTTTGATGATATGAAAAGTACTTCAGACTATTATTTCAGTTTTGGTTTTAGAATTTTCTCATGGTGCTCAAAGAAGAAAGAAATCACAGCTCAATCCACGAAGCTGAATATGTAGCTGATATAGCTGCTGTTAATCAGGCTCTTTGGTTAAGAAAACTCATGAAAGATTTGCACATGCAACATGAATGAAGTACACAACTATTTGTAGACAATTAAGCAGCAATCTCAATTTCTAACAATCCAGTTTTCCATGGCAAAAAAAGCATTTCAAGATAAAGTATTACTTTATAAGAGAAGTTCAAAAGGAAGGGGAAGTGCATCTGATCTATTGTAGGACAGAGGATCAAAGTGCTGACATATTAACAAAAGCATTGCCTAAATCCAAATTTGATATTTTGAGAGAGAAGCTTGGAGTTTGTAGCTCTAGAGTCAAGGAGGAGTGTTGAAAAGGTGACTCAGAGCCAGCCAACTCATTGTAGAAGAAATCCCTTATTTTTAGGAGATAAAGTAGTAGTTGCGATTTATATTTGAATATTCTGTTTTTGATATATTTACAGCAGATTCAGTTATATCTGTTGAAACACCTTTCCACATAATTTTGATTTGACAAAATGATTTAAGTTAATCCATGATTAAGACAATTAAATTTAAGTGCTTTGATTTAATTGTACTAATGGGTTTGTTCAATGTTAAGTATAAAAATATGTATAAGAACGGGAATCAAGTAAGACAGAACTTAGTCAGCATGATAACATAGCACGGGCTGAGTAAAGAATAACTCAGTACGAAAGAAGGAAAGTCTTCTTCAGTATCGAATCTTATAAATGAAGCTGATCACATAAGCTGAGTAGAAAGCAACTCAGCATGAAAGAAGAGAAGTCTTCCTCAGAACTATATCTTACAGAACGAAGCTGACATTGGAAGCTGAGTGAAAAAGCAGCTCAGTATCGGAAATAATAACGATCAAAGACAACGGCTATCAAAGTCAAGCTGTGTGTTTTTCAGGACAGCACCAATGATCCGTTTGCTAAAAGACAAGATCCGACAGAGATCTGCGCTAAATCAGAAAGCTTTGGAAATATACATGGATACAATTTCGAGACGCATGGGTCAACTGTCCGCTAGCTAAAAGACGAAATCTGTGCTAGAAGACAAACCTGTGAGAAGAAGACAAAGCCTGGTGCTTGCCGAATTCAGACGACAGGATTGGCCTGCAAATCTGAAGCTGACCAGAACAATGACACAAGCAAAGAGCCATTTGAATTCAACGGATAGATCCAAATTCAAATGATTGTGTCTTCAGATTTCAACTATAAAAGGACAAGTACACTTCTTGGATCCTTTGCCGAAATACAAGAGAAAAAGAATATACATACAAAGCACCTCAAAACAAAAAAAAAAGATCTTACACCAAATTCCCATTTCTGTGTAAAAGCTAGATTGATTTTGTAATCATCTAAAGTGTTCTTTGTCTGAAAAAAAGAGCAAGTTTGCATCAATTGTAAAATTGAGAGAGGTGTGCTGAGCACTCGGTTTTTAAGTACTCAGCGGTAGAGAAATCTAGGTGTTCGGTTATAGCACTTAGTAGGAGTTGAGTAGACGAATAGAGGACGGTACTCTTGCATATTCAACTGCCTTGTAAACGGTTTGTGCTCTACCTTTAAAGAGCACAGTATTGGATTGAAAAAGCCCGGAGGGATTCTGGGGACTGGACGTAGGCGGAGAGGCCGAACCAGGATAAGTCGTGCTGAGTAATTTCTAACTCTCTCTCAATATATATCTGTATGTGTTGATTGCTATATTTACTCAGTATATAAATTGTTTAAGCTGACACTGAGTAAATCTGAGTGCTGAGTTGGAAGCTGACCACAAAAGTGTCATTTCCCAACTCGCAAGTAAAACAGCTCTAGTCAGTGTCTGACTAAAGCCGTCTTACGCCTCACTCGGCCGTGCTGACCAAAACTGAGTTGTGAAACTCGAAGAATCATATTAAGTCAGCATAATTAAAACAAAAAAGTTATATTAGTTCCTAACCCCCCCTTGGAACTAATTACACGGGACCAACAAGTGGTATCAGAGCCTAATAGCTCACTACTCAAAGATATAACTATCTTGAGCTGATCCCGATAAATGGCTGAGAACAGCACTCGTTTCCTTCCAGGGAACCAAACAACACAGATACTCCCTGAGGGATTATCAATTAGTCGGCCTCCCTTGTTCTTCGGATCAAATTATACATTCTGGAAGAACAGGATGAAAAACTTTATTCAAGCCACAAACATGAGTGCATGGCTTGTAATAGTACAAGGCCCATATGTGCCTTATAAAACTGTTAACAATGAGAAAGTTGTTAAGAGTGAAACTGAGTTGTCAGAAGACGACCTTAAGAAACTACAAAACAACGCTTCGGCTATCAATATGCTTCACTGTGCTCTAGATGCTGCAGAGTACAATAAAATTTCAGGTTGCGAGTCAGCACATGAGATTTGGAAAAAGCTGGAGGTGACCTATGAAGGCACAAGCAAGGTCAATGAGTCCAAAGTAAACCAACATATGAGACTGTACGAGCTGTTCCAGATGAATGAAAATGAAGACATCTCGGAGATGAACTCAAGGTTCACCAATATTATAAATGAGCTCAAGAGGCTCGGAAAGAACTTCACCGAAGAGGAACAAGTGAAGAAAATATTGAGAAGTCTTCCCAAAAGCTGGCAAGCTAAGAAGACAGCTGTGGAAGAAGCTCAGGACTTGACCACCTACAAATATGACGAGCTGATCGGATCTTTGCTGACTCATGAGATCTCTATGAAAAACTTCGAAGCAAAAGAAAAGTCAGAGGACAAGAAACAAAAATCACTTGTCATGAAAGATGACTCAACCGAAGCTGACTCATCAGACGATGAGGAAATGACCAAGATGGAGAAGCTGTTCAGAAAGAATGAAAAGAATAGCAAGAGACCATTCAGAAGAAACGACAAATACAGAGCTGAGCCCAGCGACAGCAGATACAAAAAGGACAGCTCTAAGCCTGTCACATGCTTCGAGTGCCATCAAACTGGGCATATTAAGTCAAGCTGCCCTAACTTAAAGAAAGAAAAGAAGGGAAGCAAAAAGGCAATGGTTGCTACATGGAGTGATAGTGATGAGTCAACCTCATCAGAAGCTGACGCAAATGAGACAGCAAATATATGCTTCATGGCTGATGACGCTACTGACCAATATCAATCTGAGCAAGCTGGCCTCTCTGACGGTTCTGACCAAGAGGAACACTCCAATGAGGTAACATCTCTACTCTTGCTTAGAAATGAGATGGTTAATGTCCTGAGTCATTTATATACACTAACTAAAAAGTGTAACAAGAAAATAAATGCACTCAGCAGGCGGTGTGACAAGATTGAAGAGGTCAAACTCAGTGACCTTCGATATCTTCTCCAAGATAACTCAACTTTGCATGACAACATGGGAATTATGCACAAGTTTGTCTCGGAAGTCCAATCAGATTCAAAAAAACTGAGAAATGATGTCACAACCCTACAGAACCAAATAAAAGGTTCAACTAAAAATAAATCCCATGCTGAGTACTCAGGTACTGGTCAGCGTAGACAGTTCACTCAGTGTGACTGTTGTGGCAAAAGAGGACACACAATAGATGTGTGTTGGTATAATCGGCGGATTGTCCAATGTGACTTCTACGGAAAGAAAGGTCATACCAATAAGGTATGTTGGCATGCACAACACAATGGTGCTGACAAAAAACAAAGTCACCCTAAAAGGGTAACTTATTGTGACTTTTATGGTAAACAAGGCCACACCATAAATGTATGTCGTCACAAGATAAAATATGATGCTTCACCTGTTCGCACTAACAAATGAGGACCCAACAAGAATTGGGTACCTAAAGATGAATAGTTTAAAATGCAGGTGAGCCTGAGATGTGTGGAGAAATCAAAACTGTGGTATATTGACAGCGCATGCTCGAGGCACATGACTGGTGATGAAACTCAGTTCATCACACTTGAGCTTAAACGAGGTGGAAACGTAAGCTTTGGAGACAATAAAAAGGGTAAGATAGTAGGTTCAGGTACTATCGAAGGTAACCCTACTATTGAGTCGGTCTCCTTAGTTAAAGGTCTTAAATATAACCTATTGAGCGTAGCTCAGCTGTGTGACAGTGGTAGAAAGGTTGTATTTGACAGCACTCAGTGTCGGATACTCGAGGGAAAAACAAACGGTTTGATTTTAATTGCCCCTCGTGTTGAAAATGTATATATGTTAAGTTTAGAAAAACGGTTTTTTAAAAATATATGCTTAGTATCTAAAGAGGATAACTCCTGGCTATGGCATAGGAGACTTGGTCATATAAGCATGGACCTCCTTGCCAAATTAGCTAGAAAGCAACTAGTTGAGGGATTGCCCAAATTGAAATTTGAAAAAGATCAATTATGTAATGCTTGTCAGCAAGGTAAACAAATGAAAAAGTCTTTTCAAATTAAAAATATTGTCTCAGCCAAAAGACCATTGGAATTACTACATTTGGACCTTTTCGGACCTGTCCATCCACTCAGCTTGGGAGGTAAGAAATTTTCCTTAGTCATTGTAGACGATTTCTCTCGGTATACTTGGATCATCTTGCTGAGTAGCAAGGATGAAACATTTGAGATGTTCACAACATTGATTAAAAAGCTTGAAAATGACAAAGACCTAAGAGTAGCTCATATTAGAAGTGATAATGACGGAGAATTCAAAAACCAACAGTTTGATGAATTCTGTGAAGTCAGTGGCATTGACCATAACTTTTCTGCTCCTAGGACGCCTCAACAAAATGGGGTTGTTGAAAGGAAGAACAGAACAATAGTCGAAATTGCTAGGACAATGCTGAGCGAAAATAGGCTTCCAAAGTATTTCTGGGGTGAAGCTGTCCACACAGCATGTTATATACTGAATAGGGCTTTAGTTAGACCTATACTCAAGAAAACTCCTTATGAACTTTGGAAAGGACGAAAGCCCAACATTAGCTACTTTCGTGCCTTTGGATGTAAATGTTTTATACTCAACACAAAAGATAACCTTGCTAAATTTGATGCTAAAGCTGACGAAGCGATCTTTTTAGGGTACTCAACTAACAGTAAAGCATATAGGGTGTATAATAAACGAACTCAAGTTGTAGAAGAGTCTGTCCATATCGAGTTCGATGAAACTGACCCTGTAGGAAAGACAACTCAGTCTGCTAAAGATGAACCAAGCTCAGCTTCCGCTGACCAAATTGGAGCCGCTGAGTCATCAGTACAAGGACTGACCAAAGGTAAAAACGAAACAGAAATTACCTTTGCTGATCAATCTACTCCTGCAGATATTGTAAAAACACCTATTCCAGACAACTCAACATTACCCAAAGAAATAAAAATTCCAAGAGGACATTCGGAGAAGTCCATTCTTGATGCTGCTAACAATAAGCTAATGACAAGAGATCATCTTAGAAAATATCTCAGCAATGTTGCATTCGTCTCAGTTCATGAGCCAAAGAATTTCGCTGAAGCTGAGCACGACGAACATTGGATCAATGCTATGCAAGAGGAGCTTGATCAGTTCAAAAGAAATGAGGTATGGGATTTAGGACCAAAACCTAAGAATCAAAAGACCATAGGAACTAAGTGGGTCTTTTGAAATAAGCTAGATGAGCAAGGCAATGTAGTCAGAAACAAAGCCCGACTTGTAGCCCAAGGCTATAGGGCATTGACTATGGTGAGACCTTTGCACCCGTAGCTAGGTTAGAGGCTATACGTATATTATGTGCATATGCTAGTTTCATGAACTTCAAACTATATCAAATGGATGTTAAAAGTGCATTTCTTAATGGCTTTATAAACGAAGAGGTATATGTTAGTCAGCCTCATGGGTTTGAAGATCCAAAACTTCCAAACCACATTTATAAACTCAAGAAGGCCCTATACGGCCTAAAACAAGCACCACGTGCTTGGTATGAGAGGTTGACCAGTTTCCTGCTGACCAGGAACTATGTCAGAGGCAAAGCTGACACAACCTTGTTCATTACGAAAAAGGGTAAAAATACCTTGCTGGCACAAATTTACGTAGATGATATAATCTTTGGTGCTACTGATGAATCTATGTGCAAAGAATTTAGCAAACAGATGCAAACTGAGTTCGAGATGTCTATGATGGACGAACTCAACTTCTTCCTTGGACTTCAAATCAAGTAAGGGAAGAACATCATCTTCATCAGTCAGTCTAAGTACGCCAAAGAAATGTTAAAGAAATTCGATATGGAAGATTGTAAGCCCATATCAACCCCAATGGGTACTGACACTGTCCTGTGCACGGATGAGAAAGGTAAGTCAGTAGACAGTAAGTTATATCGAGGTATGATTGGCTCTCTACTCTATCTGACTCCTAGTAGACCTGATATTCAGTACTCAATATGCTATTGCGCTAGATACCAAGCTGACCCCAGAGAATCACACCTTATAGCTGTGAAAAGAATTTTTAGATATTTGCAGAGCTTAGTTAATGTAGGTTTGTGGTATCCAAACTCAAATGACTTCACACTCATTGGATACACTGATGATGATTATGGACGAGACAAGCTAGAGCGTAAGAGTACTTCTGGAGGATGTCACTTCCTTGGAAGCTGTCTAGTATCTTGGTTCAGCAAGAAGCAGTCATCAGTGGCCATGTCAACAACTGAAGCTGAGTACATTGCTGCTGGAAGCTGTGTGGCTCATGTCCTATGGATAAAGCAACAGCTTGAGGATTATGGTGTAAAAACAGAAACAATAGAGGTCAAATGCGATAACAAGAGTGCCATTGACCTATCCGAAAATCCAATCCAACACAGCAAGACGAAGCATGTCAGCATAAGGCATCACTTCATCAGAGATCATGTACTCAAGGGTGAGATCAAGCTGACCTATGTACCGACAGATGAACAACTTGCGGATATCTTCACTAAGCCTCTGGCTCGTGAGCAATTCAGCATATTAAGGGAAGCTATCGGTATGTGTAATCCCGTTTAATAAATTGATCAAATGTTGAATGATTATACTATATGCCAAGTAGTTATTGCATGCTAAGTAACTCACTCAAACTGAGCTAAACTGTATAACATAGAATCACCCTATGCTGATTAGACATACATGCTGTGTGATTACTATAGGCTGAGTTACTTTTGTATGAAAAATTTCTTCTATGCAAAACTAAGCACTCAGTATCACAAACGTTTAGAATTCCAAATACTGAGTAAAATCCATTTCGCATTAAATGCTAGCACACGTGCCATAAATGAGCCAGCTAGGATGACGTAAGCGTAATAATTAGAAAACAAATGCGCCGAACGTGTCATAAAATGCCAGATTATTGTCATTTGATCATCTCGAGGTAAAACGGCTACTCCAACGTATCAGATCAACTCGACATCCGTATAAATAGTGGACGAATTCCTACTCACATCTCTTTACATTTGAAATCTCTGGCATCTGATTTCCATCTCTCTCTAAATCCCTAAATTTTGAAATACCCTCAAAAATCTCTGAGAAAATCATGTCGGACTCTCACAACATCTTCGGTGCCGATTACGACCAAAATCGCTCCGACGGAAACCCTCCATCTCCTGCTCAGCAGGAATACATCGAGACTCCCACCAAGTCTCAAGGACATGGTCAGCATGACCAATCTAAGGTCATTACTCCGAGTAAGAAACCCCAAGCTGACCAAACAACATCCTCAAAGAAACAGAAGAAAAAGGAGAAGATACCACAGGAAAGAAATTCCTCTCCGGTCTACAACAGCGTGAGAGGATACAAGATCGACCATTCCCGCTGGTTCTCTAAGGGTTTTGTAGAAGCTGAAAAACCCTTTTACGAATGGATCTCTAAGAATGGCTGGACCAGGCTATTTTCCCTCCGAGAACTCACTTATCCCGAATTGGTAAAGGAATTCTACGCCAATTTAAGAGCTGCTGATGATGACCGTGATTACATGGTTTCTGAGGTCAAGGGAAAATAAATCTTCGTCAATCCTCCCTATCTCACTAAACTGCTCAAACTGACCAATGAAGGAACCAAACTCAGAACCACGAATGACCACACCAAAATTGATTACCCTTCGGAGTTTTGCAAACCCGCTGGTCACGTAGGAGAAATTGCTAGCACTTCTATGGGTCAGAATCAGAAGATGGCCCATTATATTCTGACAAATTTCATATTCCCCAACGTCAATTCCACATCCTCAGCGTCTAATTTTGAGCAGTGCTTCATCTGGCACATGCTGACCTACCAGCCACTCAACATGCATGTGTTCCTCATCGGTGCTTTCCAACGAAGTACTGGCACACTCAGGTTAGGTTCACTAATCACTAAGATACTCAAGGACTACAGGGTGAACTCAGTTGAGGAGATAGATGTTTGGGGAACAGAAATTACTGCAGCCATACTGTTCGGCTTGGCCTATGACCAACCCCTCAAACCCAAGAAAGGAAAGGGGGTAGTGATTGAAGAAGGACAGGATGTAGCATCTAAGAAGGGAAAGAAAGTGTTGGTGAAACCAACTGACCGAACTCGACAAGACAAAAAGCGGAAAGCTGACCAGTTAGGAAAGGACGTCAACACAATTCTGAAGAAACTGAGAATAATATCAAGTGCAAAGAAAGAAGATGCTGAGAAAGGTCAGGATGAACCTAAGTCAGCAGAAAAACTGAGGAGGCAAGCCGAGCCTGAGGAAGTCGAAAGTGAGGAAACACCTCTGAGAAAAAAGAAGAGAACTTCTGGGCTGAACCCTATTATTGTTGCACCTCTTGACTTCGTCGTCTCCGACGATTCCCACTTCGTGAGAAGTCAAGAGATTGACCTTGAGAAAACCCCTTCTGACCAGGAAGATGAATTGGGAGATTTTGGAGGTCAGTTCGATGCTGGGAGAACAGCTAATGTTGATGATGAGCAAGATAAGGATGCTGCTGAGCAAACTAAGTCAATTGATGCTGAGCCAACTGAACCACAAGCTGACCAAGCAGTGAGAGTTCAAGCTGTGAGGAGCCTTAATGCTGCCCTAGGACTCAATTCTTCATCTGAGTCTCTTGACTCAATTGCAACTGACCCCTCACCTCCAACTAGAACGGTCAGTTTCGAGAAGCGTTTCAAACGCAAAGCTCACAAGTCCAACTCCCTAGACCTATTGGCTGATTCTCCACTTAGAGAACCAATCACTGACCTAACTGGACTTCAGTACGAATTCTTCTCCTCCGTCATCGAGCCAACTCAAGACAAATTCCCACAAAAGCAAGCCTCTGTTACTCATACTGAGGAACAAGCTAAGACTCCTGAAAATCCAATTTCTGCCGAGCAAGAGCTCGAAGTTCAAGCTGCTCAAGAAGGTGAGCGAGCAAAGGAAAATCATGTCCAAGTAAATTCTGAAGTGTCTCCTCCTGCATCAACTCAACTTCAGACTGGTACTGTGTAGGTCAACATCTCTGACGATCCACCTCTTCCTAACCCAATGTCGCAGAATGTTGAACAGTCAACTCCTAGCGCTAACTTAAACAAAAGACCAGCTGTTGACCAAGCTGGCCCATCTGGTTCTGGAAAGCAACCGACTCCTCCACCATCTGGTACTACTCATATTCCGGCCGCTGAGCAAAATCCAGAGACAACTTATGCTTACCTACATGCAACTGAGTCTGGACGCAGAATCATTTACTCTGCTCAAACCCTACTCCAGGATCTTAACAAATCTCATGCCGATGCTGCTGGGTCTGTTACTGTTGAGTCAACACAACTTTCTTCTGTCACTCAGCTCATGAACGAGATCAAGGGTCTCAAAGATCTTGTGAGTGTCATTACCACCTTTTAATCTCAACAACCCAAGCAAGACTCCATAATGAAGCTGGCTGAACTCCAGTTAATGATGGTGAACCACATGGATTCCCTCCAAGGACAAATCAACAATCTTTCAGCTATGAACTCGGCATATGCAACTTCTGCTGAGATAAATCAACATTTCACCAAGCTGAACTCTGAGCTGACCGGGGCTCGTGAGGTACTTTCCTCCTCTTCCCAGTGTTCCATCGAGCAACTTGGCGAAGCCATCCGTCTACTTAATTTGAGTAAAGAAGAGATGGATACTGACCTGGTGAAGACTAATGAAATTCTGCAATACTCGCAAGCCACATTCAAACACGCCCGCTATACCAATGCTCAACGTCAGTTCTACGATTCGGCTTTGCTCAAAATATATCATCAAGCTTATGCCAAGCTGACTAACACGCTCACCTGGATCGGGAAATCACAAGAATATATTCTCAGTATGCTTAGTGCATCCATTCGAGTCCCCAGATCCGTTATAGACGATGGCGTTCCTGTTTTCGACAGTCTCAGGGAGAGCACGAAACAACTTAAGGCGTACTCAGTGAAATTGACACGTGCTGTTCTGAATGACACCTTCGCTCCTCCTCAACCCAATGCTGGAAAAACAGGGGAGAAAGACCAAGCTGATGGAACTCAACAAAACTTGGGGGAAGCATCCGGTAGTCAGCAACAACGAAACGCCAAAGGAAAAGGCCCTGCTCACCAAGCCCAAGTCAACAGGAGGAAATAGATTAGTTAATCCTAGGACTTGGCTTGTAATGTTTATTTGGCGTATTCTATCTTTTTGTATGCTGACTAACTATCTATCTTAAAGCATCTTTTATTTCAAACTGACTTATCTACACGTGATGCTTATTTGTTGTGCTATATGCTGAACTATCTTAAAAGAACAAACACACTAAAATTAAAAGCGAACATGCATGAGAAAAATGCTCAACACACACTTACTCTGATACATGAATACATTTGCTCTAATACATGAATCCAAATATGTAATCTCTCTGATACCTAAACTGACCGTGTATCAAACTGAGTAAATACATGTTCCAAGTATTAAACTCTACTGAAATCTGACCTAGGCTCATCTGAATTAGATCTTGGAAGGTCTAGAATTGAACTAAGTCAGTATAGGCATGTCTTACCTTTTACTCGATTAAATCTTAGAAGGTTTAGAGTTAAGATAATAGATGCAACCCTTACGGGGGAGTAATTTCAGAAGAATGTAATGTAATTCAATCATGGGGAATTTCAAAACTGAGTTCCATAACTAAATATTTTACCAACATCAAAATGGGGGAGTTTGTTGAAACACCTTTCCACATAATTTTGATTTGACAAAATGATTTAAGTTAATCCATGATTAAGACAATTAAATTTAAGTGCTTTGATTTAATTGTACTAATGGGTTTGTTCAATGTTAAGTATAAAAATATGTATAAGAACAGGAATCAAGTAAGACAGAACTTAGTCATCATGATAACATAGCACGGGCTGAGTAAAGAATAACTCAGTACGAAAGAAGGAAAGTCTTCTTCAGTATCGAAGCTTATAAATGAAGCTGATCACAGAAGCTGAGTAGAAAGCAACTCAGCATGAAAGAAGAGAAGTCTTCCTCGAAACTATATCTTGCAGAACGAAGCTGACCTTGGAAGCTGAGTGAAAAAGCAGCTCAGTATCGGAAATAGCAACGATCAAAGACAACGGCTATCAAAGTCAAGCTGTGTGTTTTTCAGGACAGCACCAATGATCCGTTTGCTAAAAGACAAGATCCGACAGAGATCTGCGCTAAATCGGAAAGCTTTGGAAATATACATGGATACAATTTTGAGACGCATGGGTCAACTGTCCGCTAGCTAAAAGACGAAATCTGTGCTAGAAGACAAACCTGCGAGAAGAAGACAAAGCCTGGTGCCTGCCGAATTCAGACGACAGGATTGGCCTGCAAATCTGAAGCTGACCAGAACAATGACGCAAGCAAAGAGCCGTTTGAATTCAATGGATAGATCCGAATTGAAATGATTGTGTCTTCAGATTTCAACTATAAAAGGATAATTACACTTCTTGGATCCTTTGCCGAAATACAAGAGAAAAAGAATATACATACAAAGCACATCAAAACAAGAAAAAGATCTTACACCAAATTCTCATTTCTGTGTAAAAGCTAGATTGATTTTGTAATCATCTAAAGTGTTCTTTGTCTGAAAAAAAGAGCAAGTTTGCATCAATTGTAAAATTGAGAGAGGTGTGCTGAGTACTCGGTTTTTAAGTACTCAGCGGTAGAGAAATCTAGGTGTTCGGTTATAGCACTTAGTAGGAGTTGAGTAGACGAATAGAGGACGGTACTCTTGCATATTCAACTTCCTTGTAAACGGTTTGTGCTCTACCTTTAAAGAGCTCTGTATTGGATTGAAAAAGCCCGGAGGGATTCTGGGGTCTGGACGTAGGCAGAGAGGCCGAACCAGGATAAGTCGTGCTGAGTAATTTCTAACTTTCTCTCAATATATATCTGTATGTGTTGCTTGCTATATTTACTCAGTATATAAATTGTTTAAGCTGACCCTGAGTAAATCTGAGTGCTGAGTTGGAAGCTGACCACAAAAGTGTCATTTCCCAACTCGCAAGTAAAACAGCTCTAGTCAGTGTCTGACTAAAGCCGTCTTACGCCTCATTCGGCTGTGCTGACCAAAACTGAGCTGTGAAACTCGAAGAATCATATTAAGTCAGCATAATTAAAACGAAAAAGTTATATTAGTTCCTAACCCCCCCTTGGAACTAATTACACGGGACCAACAATATCTGCTCAGTTAATTTTTTTTATGAACTATTGTTGTATAAATAAGGGCTCAGTTATTCAATAAAAATTCACTTCTACAATTTATAAAATATCTTATTATCTCTTTGTTTTTAAACCTTCAGAATTACATAAGAAGTTTACCTGGTTTTTCCACAATGTTTTCGATAATAAGAGACTCCAAAGGTGTGAAAACTTATAAAATCTTTATATCGCTGAAAACAAACTAGTAGAAAATGGAATGCCAAGTTAACAAATTCATTTTACTCTATAATATACAAGCAGTCTCACTTTGATCATTCTCTGTTTATAAAAAGACATAACGATAAAATTACTTGTTTATTGATATATGTGGATGATATGATTTCTACAGGAAATGGTCTGGTTGAAATTCAATATGTGAATAAGTATCTTGATGACTAGGTCAAGATTATAGACTTAGGGACATTAAAATATTTCTTTGAAATAGAGGTCTCTCAAAGTTGAAAGGGCATACTTTTGAACCAACGCAAGTATTCCTTGGAATTGTTGATTGATGCGGGTTTACTAGCAGCAAAGCCTTCATCTATCCATATGTATAGTACATTAAGGTTGTCTAAAGAACATGAAGCTCATCTTCCAAACAAGATAAGTTATAGAATGTTGATTGAGCGTCTAATTTATTTAACTACCATTAGACCTGATATAACTTTTGCAGTTAATCAATTGAGCAAATTTGTAGAGTCTCCATTGATATTCATTATCAAGCTACTTTGAAGATTCTAAAGTATGAGAAGGATGCTCCTACTCAGGGAATTCTCTTATCTTCATCATTAAAGTTATATCTAAGAGGATTTAGTGATTCTGATTGGACAGAATGCCTTAATACTAGACGACCTGTTACAGGTTATGTAATATTTCTTGGTGATTCTATGATTTTATGGAAAAGTAATAAACAATCAGTGGTTTCTCGCAATTCAACAAAGGTAGAGTACAAGACTCTAACATATACAGCTTGTGAAATTCAATTGCTCGTCTATTTACTTGATTCCATTGGTCTTTATCAACATGTTGTTGTCATGTATTGTGATAATAAAACTGTAATATACTTTGGCTCAAAATATTACTTTTTATGGTCGGTCTAACCACATTAAGATTGATTGTCATTTTCTTCGAGAAAATGTTAAAGCTAGTTTATTCTTCGAGTGATGTCCATAAGCACCGCTCAATAGTTGGCAAATTTATTAATAAAACATTTGCGAGTAAAGGTTTTTACAGGAACAGTTAGAATGTTTCAACTACACGGTCCAACGTAAAGGTAACAGAGATTGACATGTGGTGTGTTCTTATTGGTTGTTAATTTCGAATAAATTACTTAATTAAAACTAACATAACATAATATAATTAAGATTAGTACTAACTAGAAAATCCCAGTCCAATTAATTAAAGGTTAGCACTAAATAATCAATCCACTAATATTGAGTGCATGTGGAACACTCTAAAAATACTAGTAATCAACGCACTAATGGCTTCTTATTTGTTTTATTACAAGACATTTATCTAAGCAAGGTATGTTTGTTTTAATTTAATGAGTTTACTTTATATTAATTAATTATACCTACCCTAATCTTATGCCTCATACTTCGCAAATATCAATCACTTAATCATCTAATTTAATTTAAATATATAGTTTTTAAGCCACTTCTTAAGCATAATATACCTTAATCTTTTGTTTAGAAATGGATTAGAGAACCTTTTTGGTCAATTTTGGGTTTGATATATATATTGACAAAGATGTAATACCCAATTAATCATATAGATATATGTCAACTTTGAAGCACATGAAATTGTGATAAATTAGTTTGATTTATTCAATTTGTTATGTTTAGGGATAATGTTTCGGCTCTATGATAATACGATGTCCTCAAATTCTCGTCTCCTTTTCTGTTTTATTACACAAAAAACGTCTCATTCATTTAAAATAATATGACCCGTACCGAAAATTGATAACTTTTTTGTGTGAGGGACAAAGAATGAGATAGAGATTTGGGAACATCAGATTATATTCTGTTTAGATGGTTAGTCAAGAATAATTTTATCTTAATATCATAAATGATATAATTAAAGACAAAAAAAACTGGTTCCATTTCAGATATTATTTAAAAATTTAAATATTTTATTTATATATTTTGAATCAGTTACATATTAATTAGTTTTTTTTTTCAAGATTTCGGGATAAATTCACAGTTAAAATGCTTCAAACTCGACGAAATATTTGTTTTTCAAATTTTTTATTCAACTTGTGATAATAAACCGAACAAAGATGATATCTATACGATATCACAATTATGCACATATCTTTGATCTTATACCAATTATCGCGTCTATTGTGTTATTGCATTTCTTCAACAAACTCGTTTGTAAAGGATTCAACGTGTATAAAAATTAAAAATCTGGATTTTATTTTTAAAAGTCGAAAGTTCACGTATTTAATCTGAAAAAATAATTACTAAAAGTGACGAACAAAAACAAACAAATTAACGCATACAATCACAATAAAAACAAACAAATTCTTTTATTCCAATAAAATCACTCTTTACAAAAAAAAAAAAAAAAAAAAAAAATACAAACTAAAGAAAAATAGCTTCATCCATACAAAGTGACGAACCCGACATTCACTGACATACCTACACGTACTTAATTGAAATTTTTTGGGTATCTTTACCCTAAAAAATATAACTCTATACACAAGTTTAATGGAGTTTTCCGACGACCAATCCCGACCCTCCTAGATCCATCCTTGTATATACACAATTTTATTCATTTTTCCACAATTAAACTCTTTCATCCAATTAATTAATTAAACTCAAATTTCTCAAGTTTAACTAATTAATTAACCCTACTACAAACTTTTCTAATTTCACCATTAGACCCAGTAAGAACACCAAATCTACCCATTTTCACCATTGAAACCCCAAAATCTTGGAAAAAATTAGATCCTTTACCAGCAGCTTGAAGTTCAATATAAGATTTTGTCACACTATTATCTAGAAGAGCTGCATCCGATTCAAATAGACCTCTTCTTTTAAGTACGAGGCTGAAATAACTCGTGTCGAATGTCTTAAAACTCCCCGGATCCATCTCGACAAGCGTGTTTTGATCCGTTGGACTGCATTTTATCTTCATTGTCTTCACGTATTCGGAATCCATTGTGGGGTCGGAGTCGTTTTCGAGTCCTTTTCCGGTGAAGTTGTATAGGCGGTTCGTGAAGGAGGAGCAGTGAGAAATGCCGATTGTATGTGCGGCTGTAATAAGTAATGGTTAGGTTAAGAACTGGAAAAAGAATCGGAAACCGAATTTTATGTTTCGGGTAATGTTTTCGTAATTTAAGAAAATTGATAACTCGTTTTTTAAAATTTAGGAATACATTTTTTAAAATATAAATGTCATTTCAGAAGGTGATAAAAATATTTACAATAAACTATGTGACAATCACATTGTATTAAATTTCTATTTTTTTGGGGGGAGTTAATTTTAAATAAAACTATGTGCTTTTATTTTTTTTTCCAGATCGGTACTTGTAGTTAGTAAAATTTTATTTTTTCAAATTTGACCGATAACGACCTCAAAATAAAAAATTTCAAGAATTAAATAATATTTTAAGCAATTTTAATTCTTCAACTTTTTAAGTTTGAGGTCATTTAGGTGTTGTTTTTTAGAAGAGAATGTTAATGTTTAGAGAGAGAAAACTCGAAAACTGATAATTTTTAAAAATAAAAAAATGTGGTTTCATAGTAAAAATGATATTAAATAACTTTAATTCTTGAAATTTTTCATTTTGAGATCATGATCGGCCAAATTTGATAAAATAAAAATTTTACCAACCACATATACCAATCTGAAAAAAATGTAAAACCACATTTTTTTTTTTTTTAGATCTTATAAATAACAAATGCATATACACTTGTAATTTTAATTAAATTTATAAATATTCTAAGAAATTTTTAAGGATAAAAGTAAAATTTGATCCTAAAATTACTAAAAAAACTGAGTCTATTCTTATTATAAAATATAGTCCAATTGATCGCATCACAAAAAATTTAGTTCAATTTTATCCTCATAATAGAAACATTAGTTCAATTTTACCCTTTTCCAAAAAATTAGCTACCGGATTCTTTGGAAAAGAGTAAAATATAGTTAGAATCCCTACCATGAGGACGAGATTGAGTCGAAAGAAAGTGAGTTTCTTCAATAATCGTATAGGGGCAAAATTGACATTTATTCCCCTTTTTTATTTACATATTTCTTTCCATGTTTCGTTTTAATTTCGGTTCCCGTGCAACATATACCTCTGATACCATGTAAACGAAACGAATGTAAATAAGAGGAAAGTTTACAGACCTGAGAGAACAACTAAATCTTTGAGGTCAAGACCTTTGGCTTGAAATCTAGTAATTAAGGTAGTAATATTTGCAGAAGGAGCAACTAGGTTTGTAAATGTTTCTGATCCAATGGATACACTTCCGTCTCTTCTTCCTGTTTCAACTTTCCAATATGGCCCCTTGGACTGTAAAATTAGATAAACATTTGATCGTTAATTCACATAAAGAGAAATGAATTCAGGGGCAAAACCGTCTTTTAAAGTTAGTAGTCGGGATCAATTTAACCTCGATTAACTTTTAGGTATCAAGAAGTTAGTAATTATTTTGACAAATTATCTTAAATTTTAGATAATAAGATTGATTTTATTGGGTAATTTGTCAAAATTTATCGACTTGAAAATTTGATTGACTAGGGCTGGGCACAGATTTTGGAGATTTTTGGACCAGATCGAACACCAAAATAAAAAAAATTCAGAATTGAATTGAATTTTTTAGTTTTTCTTACGTGTCAAACATAATTGTATCATTAACTTACATTAATTATGTCAAATTTCCACTATTAAAAAGAAATATGTTGAAGATTTTTTAACCGACCATATATCCTAATAAAAAATCCAATATCAGATTGAAACATTGACTTTTTTTTAGAACTAAACTCAATTGTACTGTTGACTTCCTTAGGTAATTCTAGAGATTTTCAAATCTTCGGAATGGACCGAATCGATCTCACATGTAATCCTAATTGCTAATTTTATAGACCATTTCGACCCTTAATTCAAAGAGAAGTTACACTAAAAAGGTAAAAAGTTGACTACTGACAAAAATTTAATAGATTAAATTCCGACAGTGACTGACTCGTCTGAGAGTTTATGACAGAATTACGGACAAATATAAATAAGTCATTTAATGATTTAATTTACCGCAAAAGTGACATCTCTAGCAACAAGGGCAATAATATCTGAACAAGAAACAATTCCAGGACAAGCCTTTTCTAATGCAGTCTTGGCTCTGTCGATAATTTGGTACCCTCGAAGGCTTAGATTTGGTATTGCATCTTTTTCGACTTGTTGACTATTAGTAGCGTTTAACAACACCGAGGCATCGCAACCCTGCAAATATTTCGTAATAATTAATTATCATGTTATAATCGTGTTACCGATGGGCCGAACTAAAATCACAACAAATACAAAAATAGTTCAAAATTCAACCTAAATAAAGGAATTGTTTAGAAATGTGTCAATTTCCCGTATATTTTGTCTCTAACATTATTAGAAAGATCGATTTTACTCTATCATATAAAATGGTCCGATTTTAATCTAGCTATCATACAAAATGGTACGATTTTAATCCTAATGGTAAAAGTTATAGTTTTTTTTTTAATCCCTTGCTAAATAAATACAAATTAAACTTTACCTACATAATTCATTTTGTCAAAAATAAATTTTCTACTATATTCTACGGCTAGAATTGGCCTTCCGAAATAACTTTAGGGGAAAATCGATATTTATCTCAAAATGATACTAAAATTATTCATAGGCTAAACTTATCGACTTTTTTTTTTGGATTTGCACGACTCAACATGTATGATATCGGTTAAATTTATCAACTATCTCGCCCTTATATACGAGTCATTGCCCTATATTAAGCCAATTTGATACACTTAACAATATAAGAATCTCTTAAAACGAGAGGTCAAGAGTTCAAACCTTTGACATCTCTATATATTAATAAAACTTAAAACCCAGTAGAACGAGCATGTATAACACACACTTCAAGGATATGAAAGTACGTGAAGATAATATAAAGATACCATTGAGATCATGTCACATCAATATTGCTGCTGACATGACATGACATGATCCTAACAGTTACAAACCAGTTATGAAGTTTTTTACCCGAACAAAGCAATCGTGAAAATGCATTCTCAACAAGGGACCAGCAAGAGAAGGAGCAACAGCCATAGTTTGATCAACAACATTTTTAACAACGGCCTCAGCTTCGGGACATGTTTCCGAGTAAAACCCTACTTTTAATTGTGCATTTGCGGAGTTAGAGACGGACAGAAAGACGATCAATGCGAAAACGAGGCCTGAAAATGACTTTGAAGCTGCCATTTTTTGGCTATGAAAATTAAGACAGGTGAAATTTGATGTTTATGTGTTAAGACAAGTAAGATTATGTGTACTTTATAGTTGCTTAGGTTTGACAAAATTAAGGGAATAATTGAGTACAACTTACTTGATCTGTTAACTTAATAAATTATTCCTAATTGTGTGTCAATTTGCTTGTTTGACTTGATTTCATATTCATATATATCTACCTAATCCATAACTTGAGTTTACAAAATGATTGGGCGGCTAAAATATAAAAATATGAAAGTGATTGAAAATTAGGGATTGGTTCGGAAAAGGTACTGAGTTTCATTTTATTTCAGTAAAATCATTCTGTAATAAAGTTATTTGGGTTAATTTATGTATAAAAATTGATTGGGATATTAAGGTAGTGCAAAAGTTATTAATTATATACAAAGTGGTGTATGAATACTTCCGAATTTTTTGATGATGTGGTAGAAACGTGACAGTCACATGTGTGCCACATTACACATTCAATCTTCATAGGTTATTTTAATAGTTATTCTCGTTAATTTGTGTTAATAAAATGTTAATATGACATAGAAACAATGACGGTGTCAGGATTTCACATTAGGAGGGGCTAATTTTAGTGCTATATTAGGAAAAGAAATTAAATTCCCCAGTCATCGACTAAATCTCCAGGTAAATACCCAAATAATAAATTCATAAGTCGATTAAATCCCTCAATTAAATTCCTAAGGAAAACCTTAATAAATAATACTCATTCTGTTCCACAATACATGTTTTTAAGGTTAATGCACACTAATTAAGAAATACAATTAATTTTAAGTAAAAGACTTTGTTACCCTTATATTAATTGCATCCACCAATAACTTTATCTATTTCCAAGGCAAAAAGTCAATTTAAATAGATTTATATTTGGTAAAAGTAAATTAATATGTATAGATTGAAGCAAAATGTCATGTATTGTGGAACAAAAAAACTTCTCTAGAAAGAGATATATTGTGGAACAGATGGAGTAATAACTTAATACTTAAAATGAAAATTAAAGAATAAATGAGTTATTAGCATACATATTTGCAGTGGGACGATAAAAGAGGGATGGACTTCGACACTGGTGGCAGGTGGACGGCGGAAGGAAGAAGGGATTGAAAATAAACGAAAAATAAAGACTTCACAAGAGTCGGAGAAAATCGAACAAATCAAATGTAAAGTTGAAGAAAAAAAACAAAATGAGAATGTAAAAGCTTCAAACTTCGTTCTGGCTGGGCTCTAATTAAAAATAATAATACCGATGTCCAATTTATTATGGGACGTTTGGTATTCTATTAGGATAGAGATAAGGATAAAAGTTGGGACAGACATAAGGATAAATAGTTTGGATAAAGATAAAAATATGATAGTCGACAATTATTATTCAATATTTGGTATGTGAGATAGAGATAAGGATAAAATAATACATTTTATTTAAACTATGTAACATTAATTTGAGACATAAGATGAACTTTTCCATCCTATTAAAATCGCATGAGTTTATCCCACCTCTTTATATCACCTCCTCATGGGTATAGGATTTTGAGGGATAAGACTCATATCTCTCTCTTATCTCTCTAACCTATCTCTAAAACAAACATGGGATAACTCATCTCAGTTTTTTTTATTCATATTCTCGTGTTTTTATCCCTGTTAGGTTTCATACCTTTCTTCTTCTCTGTCGGGTATAAGGCGACCAACAGAGAAGAAAAGAGGGGACTAATTTCAACGGAGGTACTACCCTACTCAGGGTTTTGACAGAATAGGAGGCACTCCCGACTTCCCAAGCTTTGGGTTGCTTTCACCATTGCATAAAGTCAATTGATTATAATTGATTATATGTTGAACACTTCTGAAAAGTGACAGCGACATGTATACAACGTGACACATCCTAAGTTGCAAATTTTTTTTTCAAATATCATATATTTAATCAATGTGGTTTTTAAATTTAATTGGTATATAATCAACTGTCTTTTATGCATCTTTTATGCAGCGAGTGAACATCTTAAAGATTTTTTTACATTGGAATTATTTTATTAAAGTTAATTGTGAAATTTAGTGATTTTATTAAAAAAAAAATAAAATTTAACGATTTTTCTGAAATAAATCTAAATCTAAGTGACCTTTAATGTAATTTATCCCAAACCGTGAGTCTCAAAAAATAATGGAATGTTTAAATACTAGTATAAAATTAATAATTTTCTCAACTGCAATGTGGTAGTTAGTATTTGCGATCATTGTTTATGTTGTCATCATTTTTCAATTTCAAAAACTTATGTTTGTGAATAACATTAATTAATTAATTATAATTACATCCACCTGTTATTTTTCTTTTTCCTTACATTTAAATTTTCTTATCATTATTAACACAAGTATCTTTTAATTGAAAAGCCGTATAATTACAATGAAAAAAAATGTATAATAAGTCATTTTTTGTTTTCAATTTTTAGAACTGTTTTTTTTCGTTTTTTTTAATCTAAACAAAAGATAAAAAGATATTTTATAAAAATTCAAAACAACTGTTTTTTTATAGAAAAATCAACTACATTTGATTATTTGATATTTTGTTGTTCCTGTTTGCTGGTTTTTATCTGCTGTTTTTCTTTGGAAAATGCTGTTTTTTTCAAAAAAATTTCCAAAAAACAGGGATTTTCTGTTTTTGTAAAAAAACTATTTTTCAACTGTAAAAAGCAAATATGAAATATCTAATCAAACACCTCAAATTCTGTCTTTTAAAGTGAAAAGGCAAACAGGATGTGAAAAGTATGTAACTAAACACGCCAATATATGCTACCTATCAATAACAGTAAACAGAAACAACAAACAGGAGCAGGTGAAACAAACGGTCCTAACCCGATATAGAAAAAGCATAATAAATATAAAAATACATGGGAGGATAACAGATGCACAAATTGAATTTTACAAAAAATAGAAAACAAATAAATAATATAGTTGATATTTTCCTAATATATTATAAATTAATAATAATGTAATTTAATGAATAAAATATTTAATTATTCTAAATGTAGTATTTTTAAACTATTATAAGTAGAGATATTATACATTATGAGATATATAGTTTGGTAGTGATAAGGATAATCACTAATTAAGTGTTGTAATTATCTTAATCTTGCTGCAATAGTATTGGTAGGATAAGGGTGTCTAGACGTTGTCGTATCATTCTGAATTTCTTCCAGCTTGTTTAGTATGTATATGTACATGCACGATGTATGTTCAAAAAAAAAAAAAAAAAAAATGTACATGCACGATGTTAATTTATAGTATAAATTAAGAAAAAAATTATTATTTTCTTATTTACTTCAAAATTTTCTACAAATGAATCCGGTGTAATAGAAAAAGAGAAGCACATCCAACACCTCACTGAAAAATATGATAAGCGTAAAAAAAAAAAAAATACAATTATCATGTTTCTATTAGTAAGGTCCAATGAATCGAAATTGAAGAATGGAGCAAAAATTTAATTCGATTCATTTGATCGATAATATTTTAATATAAAGAAACATTTCATTAAATAACCAAAAGAAGAAGATTTACAATACAAGGCGGAGGGTGATCATCCTAAGAACATGGATCAGACTGAGAGCCAGAATGTCACACCCGACCCTAAACGGCCTTAATCGGCATCGAGCGTGAAATAGAAAGATAATAATCAATACTTAGGAGTCTCCAATTTATCCACATATCATTATAATACAATTGCAATACCACCATTTTCCTCCATTGTTGTCGCATTTGTGACGAAATTATCGCATTTCGTCACAAATGCGACAAGAATTGTCGCATTTCGTCGCAAATGCGACAAGAATTATCGCATTCGTCGCAAATGCGACAAGAGTTGTCGCATTTGCTACGAAATGCGACAACTCTTGTCGCATTTGTGACGAAATGCGACAATTTCGTCACAAATGCGACAATAATGGAGAAAAATGGAAAAAAATTATGGAAAATAGAGGAAATTGAAACGATACCATTACAGATGAAGAAAGAGGCAAAACCAACGAGAAAAGCAAGCGTATAAGCTAAAAAAATACCATTTGTACGGGAAATTGAACATAATATGTCAAAAATCTCAAAAATCGCTAACGATTGGTATCAAAAATTGAAGAAGATGAACCGAAGAAGAAGTTGAAATGGAGAAGAACAAGAAGAAGAAGAACAACAAGAAGAAGAAGAAGCGGAGGAGGAAGAAGAAGAAGAAGATCGATCGATTGATCGAATAGAACTAAGGTTAGTTTTGTCCAAAATGGGTGAAAGTGTCTAATTTGGTAACTTTGAGGCAAGATGGGCTAGATATGTAAATTGGAGTACTTGATTGGGTCAGATTAGTAATTATCCCTTCATAATATAGTCAAAGTAGTAAACCAAAACCATAAAAATATATAATCTTGTATCTATTCTTGAGTTCAAAACCTTATAAAATATTATAATCAAATAAGTGTTTTATCAAACCAAATCGTATTCACGCAAACGTAAAACTTATATCAAAATCAATCATAACCGAAAACATAATCCAAATGAACTTAAAACATTGTATCCATCTTCGAGTTTCTCCCCTTAAGTATCAATCCATAACCAAATATATAGTCGAGACGTCTCTTAACATTGCCTATCCCATATGGTCTTACCCAACAGTTCGCTGCCATACCCAATAGGTCTTCAGACTGTGTACACAGACCATGTCCCTCACTGAACATGGTCTTCAAATATAAAACCACCGATCCGGATAACTCTCGATGGATATAAAATCATAAAATCATCATATGCTTTAATTTCCTTTCATAATCAAATTCCAAACTATTTCATAACCATAAATCATTTGGCTTCAAATCAAATTAAGCCTTAAATCAACATAATCAAATAAAATCTGAAATTCACATAGAAGCATAATCAATAGCTTCATTTGAACTATAATTTCACAATAAAAAGCAAAATCGTGAAAAACCTCAATTTTACAAAATATCCGTATAAACCCTGAAATATCAATGTCTGAAAATTCTTTGATTATATATATATCTATATACATAAAACTCAAAATATAGTTGATAATTAACTTACCTTGGTCACTAATGGAAGAAAATACATCCAATCGATTCTCGTC
The DNA here is from genome assembly GCF_963576675.1 of Euphorbia lathyris. Lineage (NCBI taxonomy): Eukaryota > Viridiplantae > Streptophyta > Magnoliopsida > Malpighiales > Euphorbiaceae > Euphorbia > Euphorbia lathyris. Next base: position 81,799,442 of record NC_088915.1, read on the forward strand.
TAAATTCTGTCTAAACCATTTCCCTCCAAACACTGCCGAAACTCAAAAACTCTTTGATTAGGACTTAGATCTATGTATAAGAATGCTATGGTTCCAATTTCGAGTGATTCGAACGGTCAAATCTCCGTAAATTAAAGAAACGGTGGAGAAACGGTTCAGAGAAAATTGATGAATCAAAAAAAACTTAAAACAGAAAAGAAAAGAAAATTAAAAGAAAAGAGATGATCCTAATCTCCTGCTTCTTCGCAGATATATATCAAAATCTGGCGAATATCCAGTTTGGTCCTCAATCTTTATATAATCTTTTAAAAATTATTCTAAACTTTTAATTTACACATAAAAACATCAAATTAACTCCAAACTTGTCTTATAACACCAAATAAAAATCACCCATCTAATAATTATAATATATATAACTATCAAGGTATAAATTCTAGAAATTGAGACACGGATGTGACAATTCTCCCCACCTTAAGAAATTTCGTCCTCGAAATTCACATTCTCTAATCTAAATTTTCTTTCTCAAATAATCTCAAAGATCACAAAATCATTTCAAATGATCAATATTCCTCATAATCATCATTAGACCACAAATTCTAATGTTTTCTTCCATTAACTTCATCATTTATCAATATCGATATCACTCTCAATTTCAACCTAGTTAATTCCATCACCATAATCCACAATAAAACTTCAAATATCATTTATTCAACGTTATATAATATGATATATTTTATATTCATATCTTCCTAACATACAACAAATATCACTTTAATAAAGTGAAATCCCAACGAATTCCATCGCATATATATCAAATATATTTCACTTATCTCCAAGTTCTACAGACTTCAAAAATATCACTTTTGAACCGCTAATATGTGTGATATTATATTTTTCTTCAACTTCAAATAATTCGAATCAATAAACATCAACATCACCAATATCAAACTCATTATTATGATACAATTTCCTATCAATAAGAGTCATTTCATAAAATCTTAATATCAACATCACTCTTATAATTCTCCAATTAACTCCTCAAAATCAATTAAGCGAATATGCTAATCACCACTATATATATCATTTATCAATCTAAAGAAACTTCAATCTTTCCTCCAAATCATATAACCAAGGAAGATAGAGTACCTAAATTACGATAATCATTTTTTTTTGTCTTCTCCAAACTCCAAATAATATCTTTATACCCATAAAAGTCAATAAATCTATAATATCATTCGATTTTCTTCTTTGACCTATAAACACTCAATTTGAGCCTTATATAAACTTAAACCATAATCACACAAATTTCACTAAAAATAACTTCTATTAACCATATATGTACTACAAAATTTCAATTATCAACATATATATCATCTTATATCATATTTATCTCTTAATTTCTTACCTCAAACTGTGCTTAAGATCAGCAAAATTTTATCCTCAAAATTCATATCTTAATTATTTCCTCAAACATCTAACATATTCTCCCATTTTACTTCTCATTGATCACTAACATCGGTATCTCTCTAAATATCATTTATATAACTCTCAATAATTCTAAACCTCAACCCAATAACGTTCACCAATAAAACAATAGTTTAAATTTCAGATCTTATTTATTCAACTTACGATTCTATACTACACTAAATTCATGTTATAATCTCCCAATTATTAATCAACTTCCAAAACCCATTAAATGAAACCTCCATATTTTATTTTTCTCAATCTCATATCTATTATCTTCAATTTATCACTTTATCATTTCCTCAATCTCCTATAGTCCTAAGAAGACCAACTTATCATATAAACCAGTAGCAATGTCTCTCAAATAAGGAGAAAAATCAAAGCAAAAACCAAATTCTGGTTTAACGCTAAAATGACCAACATATGCCGTTTTTAGCATAACTTTCTCATACGGAGTCCGATTAAGGCGATTCAAAAACCCTTGGAAACGTAAGATAATAATAAAGAACTTTCATTCAGGACTCTATGACAGATTCGGCCTATATCTGGTCGAAAAATGCATCATAAGATTAAGATGCGGATCTGATTCTCCTGCAACACCTATATAGACAATTCTCTATTATCTCTAGATGTTCATACACCCAATATTTTACTAACCATCAAATCTCATTTCTACCCCTCATTAGCTAGTTACTCAATCCTCGAAACATTCCAAATTATTTCTTAGCTTTCACCAAATATTCATATTCCTTAATAATTATCGATTATTTCTTAGCTATCACCAAATATTCATATTCCTCAATTACTATCGATTATTTCTTAGCTATCACCAAATATTCATATTCCTCAATTACTATCGATTATTTCTTATTCCTCAATTACTATCAACCTTAGGTCCGAAGAATTTAACCTAGAGCTCTGATACCAAACTGTCACACCCGACCCTAAATGACCTCAATCGGCATCGAGCGTGAAATAGAAATATAATAATCAATACTTAGGAGTCTCCAATTTATCCACATATCATTATAATACAATTGCAATACCAAAGTTCTAACCATAATTCTAACAATAAGCAGCCAACTTCCAAACCTCGCCTAATCGGGCGGTAACCTTCTCTATATCCTGTACTTTCTCACCTAAAAACATTAAAACATTTAAAAAAAATGTGAGACAAAAATCTCAGTAAGAAACTATCAGCTATAAAAACCAACTTTATTTAACATAGCTACATATATACATTTATAAAAGGATTTAATCAAAACCTTATAAAATATACTCAAAACGTAAGTTCATAATATAGTCAAAGTAGTAAACCAAAACCATAAAAATATATAATCTTGTATCCATTCTTGAGTTCAAAACCTTATAAAATATTGTAATCAAATAAGTGTTTTATCAAACCAAATCGTATTCACGCAAACGTAAAACTTATATCAAAATCAATCATAACCGAAAACATAATCCAAATGAACTTAAAACATTGTATCCATCCTCGAGTTTCTCCCCTTAAGTATCAATCCATAACCAAATATATAGTCGAGACGTCTCTTAACATTGCCTATCCCATATGGTCTTACCCAACACTTCGCTGCCATACCCAATAGGTCTTCAGACTGTGTACACAGGCCATGTCCCTCACTGAACATGGTCTTCAAATATAAAACCACAGATCCGGATAACTCTCGATGGATATAAAATCATAAAATCATCGTATGCTTTAATTTCCTTTCATAATCAAATTCCAAACTATTTCATAACCATAAATCATTTGGCTTCAAATCAAATTAAGCCTTAAATCAATATAATCAAATAAAATCTGAAATTCACATAGAAGCATAATCAATAGCTTCATTTGAACTATAATTTAACAATAAAAAGCAAAATCGTGAAAAACCTCAATTTTACAAAATATCCGTATAAACCCTGAAATATCAATGTCTGAAAATTCTTTGATTATATATATATATATCTACATACATAAAACTCAAAATATAGTTGATAATTAACTTACCTTGGTCACTAATGGAAGAAAATACATCCAATCGATTCTCATCTAAATTCTGTCTAAGCCATTTCCCTCCAAACACTGCCGAAACTCAAAAACTCTTTGATTAGGACTTAGATCTATGTATAAGGATACTATGGTTCCAATTTCGAGTGATTCGGACGGTCGAATCTTCGTAAATCAAAGAAATGGTGGAGAAACGGTTCAGAGAAAACTGATGAATAAAAAAAAACTTAAAACAGAAAAGAAAAGAAAAGTAAAAGAAAAGGGATGATCCTAATCTCCGGCCTCTTCACAGATATATATCAAAATCTGACGAATATCCAGTTTGGTCCTCCATCTTTATATAATCTTTTAAAAATTATTCTAAACTTTTAATTTACACATAAAAACATCAAATTAACTCCAAACTTGTCTTATAACACCAAATAAAAATCACCCACCTAATAATTATAATATATATAACTATCAAGGTATAAATTCTAGAAATTGAGACACGGATGTGACACAGAAACTTGTGTAAGAGCATGAGCCACCTGGTTAGCTGACTCCTTAACATACTTGACAATGAAAAAACTTAAAGACTATAAAAGAAATCTAAAATCATATAGAACAGCTTCAATATAGGAGTTAGCATAGTTGTTGTTGTGAAAATCTTGGATTAGAAGCTGAGAGTCAGATTCAAGAATAATATGATCAAGGCTGTAGATTTTTAGCCAATTGAGAGTGCCTCGGAAACCCAATACTTCCGTTGTAAAAGCATCGGGAAAGCTGGAAATACGGGAAGAGTGGGCAACAATGAACCTACTGTTGGCATCTCGAAAGACACAGCCGAAACCACTGCAATTGAGATCACTGAAACATATCGCATCAAAGTTGCATTTGAGCCAATCCACGGGTGGACAGATCCACTGAGAGGGAGGGCATGAAAAATAGCACATGAACAGGGTGGATGGGGTTGAACAGCTTGCCACAAGGATAGGACCCCAAGAGTCGTGTGGAGGATTGATTTTGGGGAGAAGGTTAACCCATGTCAAAGCTTCTTATTCCTAGCTTGCCGAATATGCCTGAGGATAAACATAACTTGAGAAATCACCTCTTTGGCTTTGGAAATGAAAATACATGTAAGTCAATTAGAGGTACAAAAAAAAGTTACAATTTATACCCAAATTAGACAATCGCCAAGTGGAGCCCGCAAAATCGCACCCCACTAAAATATGGAAAGAATCCTTAACTTGAGAATGACAAAATAAGCAAAGAGATACGAGAGAGAAGGCCGTCAGAGAAATGTGAGGAATGAAAAGGAAAACAAAACAAAAATTGACTACAAAGACTAAAATACTCTTCTTATACTTACTTGTAGGGGTGAGTATGGTTCGGTTAACCGGTCCATTAGGTAAAAAAAATTAACCGAACCGTTATCAATGGTTTTTTAACCATCCAAACTGAAACCGGTTCCTATCAATCGGTTAACCATACAACCGGTTAACCATTAATTTCGGTTAGGTTTTTCGGTTAACAGTTTTTAACCAATTCTCACTAGTTAACCAAAAATCAACGGTTAACCATAATTTTTACCTAAACCTAAATTTTAAAACAATATTAAAATACATATCATTTCAAAAATTCAAACAAAACGAATTCATATAAAAGTTCAGAATTTAAACATAAGTACTGAACTAAAAAACAATCCATCATGTTTACATTTAAAACATAAAGAAACGTAAATAATATTTCGTCAAAGTACTTATGTTTAAAAGAGAGCATATTTTTTTTTTTTTAAAGTAAAACATTATAATCTATGTTATATATTTATATTAATATATGTTATATATTTATATTAATATATGTTATAATCCATGTTAAAGGCTTTTTTTAATCTTATAATATAATCTATATTATATAATATATTAATTTAAAAAAAAATTATATTTATTAAACGGTTCGGTTAACTGTTAACCGCGGTTTTTGAACACTCTAACTCGAAACCGAAACCGGTACCTATCTATTTTTTTAACCATTAAAAAATCACTGGTTCGGTTAACCGTTTTTTCTGGTTCGGATTACCGGTTGACCGGTTTTTTTGCCCACCCCTACTTACTTGATACTACAACGGCTAGGATATTCAAGGATTTTAGATTTTCGATCAATATTTTATGATATTTAAGTTTTTATTATCATTAGTTATTTTATATTTTTAGTTCAGTTCTGATTAATATGGTAAGATATTTTCAGTTTCAGTTATCAGTTCAATTTTAGTAAGAAAAAACGATCAAATTTAATGAAATAAATATTATATATGCACATAGAAAATATTTTGGTATAATTTATTAATTTTGGTTCAATTTAATCGAATTTGTTTTACTAAAATCGAATCGATGAATGCTAAAATATGAGAAAATACTGATCAGCACCCAATTGAAAATATAAAATGCTTAAACTGAATTTTATTTTAACTATGAGAGAAATCTAATTAACGGTTTCGTATATATTAGGGATCTAATTAGAGATATTAGAAAATTGAGGATCTAATTAACTTTTAGGTATAAAATGAAGATCTAATTAATGAATTGAAAATGTTAAGGACCTAATTGGCTCTTAAAGTATAGGTTAATAACCTAATTAGTTTTAAGCTTTTGGATATTTATAAGATAAGAATCTCAAGGCTTTGTAGTATCATTCTAAATCTATAAATATATTAGTTGAGCGTATTGCATTTTGGGAATTATAGTTCTTTTATCTTTGTTCAGTCCGACCCAAAATTTACACGAATATAGTGCGGATTGGACTAGATTTGAACAATATATTTAAATATTAAATCGAGTTATACTTGGTTTCAACTTATAAACATGTCTAATTTCAATCAGCAACACCAGTAGCGTTTATCTGGACCCTGAATGATCAAATGAATTTGGTTATTCAGTTAGATCTAGGCTCATTAAATTACACCTTAGGATGCTTTGAATATCCATCGTGGGATTATAATGAGTCTAGATCCAACAGTGAATCAGGTTTCAGGTGAACGCTACTGCCAACAACAATAGAAAAAATAAAAATATATTTTTATTAAGAGTTCAAATATTAATATTAGAGATGGTAACGGATATAGTACCTGTAGATACTGTCAAACTTGTATATGTTTATCTTTCTAATTACTTGTGCCCATCACATTACTTTAATATGTATACTTCTAAAATCTCATATCTGTTATACTTAATTCGCAGGTATCCAGGAATACCTTTCTTCGAAATGACACTCGACCGAAACATTATGCCGTTGCCACCTATGGCACATGTCGTTTCAATCCCCAACTCTGAATTCATTTTTTATGTTTCGCACCAAGAATCCAAATAAAGTTTGGAATGATCCACCAAAAATGAAATATTCTTAGAATTCTCCACTTTTCAAACCAAAATTTTCTTAAAAATTAAAATTTACGTGCTAATCGAATATATTTTTTGTGGCAGTCGTGTGTCGTTTCAGTTAATGGTGAAAGTTAATTGTTGCTTATATGCGTTACTTTCCGGTATATTTTTGCTCTGCAAGTCGTCGTAGTGATTTTATTGAGATAAAATTCAAAGTTGGATGGTTTTATTGAGGCAAATTGATCAGTTCAGTGACCATTTTCAGATAACCATAAAAATTCAGTGATCAACTGTGCATTTAACCCGAAATAAATATTATATGTGTACATCAAAAAAAAAAAATATTTTGGTATAATCTATTAATTTTGATTTAATTTAACTGAACTCTTTTTTTACTTAAATCGAATCCATAAACAAACTTAAAAACTAAAAATATTTATTAAAACTGAATTGAAAATATAAAATAAAATAATTTAATATACGTTAAAGATCTAACTAGAGATTTTAGAAAGTTAGATACCTAATTAAATTTTAAGGTATAAATTGAAGATCTAATTGATGATTTGTAAATGTTAAGGACCTAATTGATTTTTAAAATATAGGTTAAGGACCCAATTTGCTTGAAGCCTTTGGATATTTAAAAGGTAAGGATCTGTTAGAATGCAGTAGTGTTTATATGGACCTTGATGACTAAATGAATTGTCGGTATTCATCGTTAGATCTAGGCTGATCAAAAGCATGGGATGGAAATTCAAGGCATCCTAAAGCTTATATTTAATCACCCTAGAACTAACGGTGAATGACCATAATTTATTTGGTCATCAAAATCCATGTAAATACTATTGTTTAGAACATTGTGTATCATTCTAAATATATAAATATATTAATTGAGCGGGTCGGGTTTTGTGAATTAGTTCCTTGGCCCAAATCAACCCATATTCGATTGAAATATAGGAAAAATTACACACAAATTCATCTTTTAAAAACTATTTACAACTATGGTAAGTCATAGTTTTGGATTATGTCAAACTAGTAAAATCAGTACTTTTAAGATATTTTAAGGATTGAAATTTATAAATTAAAAGTCTAGAATATATATTCTAGGATTTATGATTTATGAATTGGAATCTAGAATTTTTAAATTATTGTTTAAAATCATATTATATAGAGAATAATACCATATTAATAATTAAATTCGCTAGTATGACTTAGTTATAATTTTGTACTTAATTATGATATTCATGTATTTGATCTTGAATATAACGTGGGTTGGATTGTATTTAAATAATATACTGAAATATCAAACCCAATTAAGTTTGGTTCCACCAATCTATAAACTGTAGTTTCTGACTCGTATGCAGTGGCCGAACCAGGATCTCGGATGACTTGGGGCTCAAATATATCAGTAAAAAAAATTCAAAACGTCAAAAAAAATCGAAATTAATTGTGCGGTTGACGGTAAATTTTCAAAGTCCAGCCTGTTAGGGCTGGATCCAATTCATTAAAACTGTAAAAATGTTATTATTTTTTTTAGAAACTAGCATTGAACTAATAGAAAATTAAACATGTTTACTTTTTTTTAATGGTAAAGACATAATAAAAATGAATATTAAATATTTCATCAAAAAAAATGAATATTAAATATATTTACCTTTTTTTTAATGGTAAAGAGTCGACATATTAAAAATGAATTTAAAAGTGTTATCAAAATAAAAATAAGGGATAAGGTACTAAAATAAGCCTAAGATTTTTGGGGAAGTACCAATTTAGGCTCAACGTTCAAAATAGCACCACTATAGGTTTAACGTTTACAACATAATATCAATTTAGGCTTAACATTTACAATATAGCATCAATTTAGGCATCACGTACAAAATAGCACCAATATAGACTTAACGTTTACAAAATAATACGAATTTAAACTTAACGTTTACAAAATATATCCAATTTAAGTTAAACGTCACAATTAAATTAACCATATTATATTGGCTTAATAGGTACCCAGCCCCCTAAACTTGTAACTTTTTTTCACCTGGCCCCCTCAACTTAGGGGACAACCTCTCAACCCCCTCAACTCTCCAAAAACATCACATACAGCCCCTTACACCCCTATGTTCGGTCAAAATATTGACCCGTGTAGAAAACGCGCTTGACTGTTGACCACACCAATGTCACGTGTCATTTTTTATTAAAATTTTACATTCTAGCATAAGAATTCTGATCGAAATCCATCTCTGGTAGTTGCTCGCCGAGCACAATTGGGCTTGCTCGCCGAGTAGAGGTCTCAATGGAAAAATTTAATAAAAAATGACACGTGGCATTGGTGTGGTCAACAGTCAAGCGCGTTTTCTACACGGGTCAATATTTTGACCGAATATAGGGATGTAAAGGGCTGTATGTGATGTTTTTGGAGAGTTGAGGGGGTTGAGAGGTTGTCCCCTAAGTTGAGGGGGCCAGGTGAAAAAAAGTTACAAGTTTAGAGGGTTGGGTGCCTATTAAACCTATTATATTCTTTTCCTATTAACTTTATATGTTATCTTTTTATTTAGTTCTATTTTCTTATTTATTATAATACAATTAATTAGTATTCTTGCCCATTAAGATCTTATATTTGTTTTTCATCAATTATTCCATGCCTCCTAAACTTTATGGCTCATGTAATATATGCAAACTAAAAGTAATTGAATTTCCACAATATTTCGAACACAATTACTTTTAGTTTGCATATATTACATGAGCAATGAAATTTAGTAGTCATTGAATCATTGATGAAAAAAAAATATAAGATCTTAATTGGCAAAAATACTAATTAATTGTATTATAATAAATAGGAATATAGAACTAAATAAAAAGATAACCTATATAGTTAATAGGGAAATAATATAATATGATTAATTTAATTATGACATTTAGCTTAAATTGTATATATTTTGTAAACGTTAAGCTTAAATTCGTATTATTTTGTAAACGTTAAGCCTATATTAGTGTTATTTTGTACCTGATGCCTAAATTGATGCTATATTATAAACGTTACGCCTAAATTGATATTATGTTGTAAACGTTAAGCCTATATTGGTGCTATTTTGAACGTTGAGCCTAAATTGGTACTTTATCTCTAAAAATAAAGAGTCCATTTAAATTAATTAATAATGGTAATATATTTTTATAAAAATTGAAAAATAAAATTAAAATAAATAAAAACTTTTTAAAAGAAATTGAGGTTGAAGGGAGTTGAACATATGACCTCTCAAATAGAATTAAGCATCCTTAACCATCTCATCTACCTTTAAACATTGAAATTATACTACATAGATTCAATACAATTCTCTTCAAAATATTACCAGACACCATTACTAAAAAAAAATTCTCAATTCTCCGGCGGCCTGCCGGGGCTCGACCCCCCCCCCCCCTCCCAGTTCCGCCCCTGCTCGTATGATGCATGGATTCATCTTAGCATTTAAATATAAATAAAAAAACTTATAATTTTATTATTTTATTTTTACATTTAATTTAAATAATCTATATATATATAATAATATAATTAAAATTAATATATTATATATCTATATTATATTTTTTATCTGTAAAAAAAATGAGGAAGTGACACATCAGCTTCATCGTTACTGTTTTATATTATATATAGATGTATAATTTTAACCTGCTACATTAGGAGAATCGTTACTGTTTTATTTTATATTAATATATATTGAGATCATGTTCAAATTTTTCCTTATCGTTTTTGGTGAAGTGCATATTTACGTGCTTAAATACGATCTCGTGCAATTTTATCTCTAATATTTTCAAATAAGATCAATTTTATTTCTATCTAATAGAAAATTTAAACAGACTGGTTTACCGTTATTTCATTTGTTATTTAATTGTTATATTGAACATTTTGAACATCAATTATGTATAAAAATTTATCATGCTACTAACACCGTTACAAGCAACCTGCCAAAATATCAATATTTAAGTCTAGTCAATACAAGTTGATAAGGGCATCAACACGATCGATCCGACCAAAGTCTGAAATAGGACTCACACGATGTGTGGAGTCACCAGCATGCCATGTGAGCAATTGAATGAAAGAGGAAACTAAGGAGAAAAGGCTACACGACGTGTGACCTTAACACACATCGTGTGAACTAGCACAAAAGTCTCTGCTCGAAAATGCTTAATTCACATGACATATCACTTATTAAACATGTCGTGTGAGTTAAAAGAATGGGGACTCCTAGTTCGAGCTCATCAACACACCGAGTCAACCACAACCTACAACGTGTGGATGCATCAATCTCTAGCCACACGTCATGTGGACTGAGTTTCGTGCCCACGTTTGTGCGATTGTTGTTTTTCTCTTTAGACTTATCTACCGATTTGCCATTAATTTAGTTTCTCTCATTCTTATCCCTAATGTCTAAGTCAAGCTTGTAACACTTAGTAAGATTATTTGGTCTTTTCTTAACTAGATTTAAAGAGGTATTTAAGGCTTTTGTTTTATAACTTTTAACAATACATTTCATATTTTCTCCTCGGGTGTAAGGTTTCTACCTTGTTGGATTCATTTTTTCTAGTTAAGCTAGAGAAGAGTTTCATTCTTTATTAATTTACGATTAAAATCAACATTATCATCACAGATCCATATCACGAGTTAATCACAAAATAACTTCCTAAAATATTAACTATGTTATTAAAACAGATATAAACAATCCCCCAAAATGCATAAAACTATCCGGCTTATCAACAAACTCACTTAGAATATCCGACGTGCAGTCCAATAATTACCAAATCAGTCCATTCAAATTTTTTTGTTAGGTGAAAAATCGGATAAACTATAAAAAAACGACATCCATATCCTTATACTAATCAAATTTTATTAGATAACTTTTCAATAATACAAATAAGAAAAACAGTCCATCATATAACATAACTAACTAAACATAATCATAATTTAATTAATCATACTACAAACTTTTCTAATTTCACCCGAAGATCCGGTAAGAACACCGACCCGACCCATATGAACCATGGATACACCAAAATCTCTGAAAAAAGTTGATCCTTTACTCCAAGCTTGAATCTGAACATAAGCTCTTGTGTAAATGTTGTCACGAAGTGCAGCATCAGATTGAAACAAACCTCTTCTTTTAGACACAAGTGTGTAATAACTTGAATCGAATGTCTTAAAACTACCCGGATCCATTTCTACAAGTGTCGTTTGGTCTGTCGGACTGCATTTTAGCTTTAGTTTCTCAGCGTATTCCGAATCTAATGTTGGATCGGAGTCGTTGTTGATTCCTTTTCCGGTGAAGTTGTATAGCCGATTTGTGAATGCGAAGCAGTGTGATGTTCCGAGTGTATGCGCACCTGTATTAACGAACGAATCATCAATTAAGGTTTAATTGAGTAGTTAAATCCAGTGGTAAATTACACGTGCATTAGCAAAAAAAAAAAATTTGCTAAATCCAGTCAAAAACCAACTTTTAAGTATTAATGTTCAATTTTTCAAAATTAATCTAGATTTTGTTTAAGATTTCTAAAATGTAAAAAAAAATGGATTTAGGGAGGGGCGAACAGGTAAAAAAAATTAATAATTTGGATTTAAGGAGGGCATAACAGACTAAAAAAATTAGAAATTTGGATTTAGAGAGACCTAACTGACCAAAAACATTAGAAATTTGGATTTATAGAGGCCTAACAGGTCCAAAATTAGAAATTTGGATTTAGGGAGTACCGAATATGCCCAAAATATTAAAATTTTAAATTTTGGACAAACCTAACACTTAATGGACCATCTTAAGAGGCTAATTGAACACACCGATACATTTTTTTTTAGACGGGGGCCGAACCTACCCGAGATCAAGGTGGTTCCGGCAGCCGGAGGGATCTGGGCCCTCCTAGGACCCCCTGTTTACACCCCTGGTTAAATCAATGTATCTATCAAGTCGTTTAAATGTAGACTTGTTCATGTGTTGGGTTGGGTCTCGTTCGTGTCGCGTCCAACCGACTTTTAACTAAAAATGCTCAATTTAAAACAAGTCCACTGCTAATTTAGGCAGGCATGGATTGAGTTGGATTTGGATTTAAAATCAAATCACAAACCGGTTCATATAAACTCATCTAAAAAATATATAAAAATAAAAAAAAAAATTATACTTAAAAATAAATATTTAAATATATAAATTTGTAAATTAATATTAATAGATGAAGTTGGTCAGGCTGGTCTATGCTATTTTTATCAATTCCAAATTCATCCAAAAAAATAGACGGAGTTTAACGAATTTGGATCGGACTTGATTCAAGATCAATTTTCCATATCCAAACCAAGACTAAGAGACTTGGGCCTGCTGGGCTGGGCAGCTGTTTGGATCCGTGAACATATCTAATTGGGAAAATTACACATAAATTCATTTTTAAGAATTATTTACAATTATGTCAAGTCTATAGATTATGTCAAACTAGTAAAATCAGTACATTTAATATATTTTAAGGATTAGAATTTATAAATTAGAAATCTAGAATATATTTTAGGGTTTATGATTTATGAATTGGAGTCTAAATTTTTTAAATTATGGTGTAAAATCATAATACATAGAGAATAATGACATATTAAAAATTAAATTTGATGATATGACTTAGTTGTAATTTTGTACTTAATTATGATATTCATGTATTTGACCCTATCTAATTTAGCCTAACTGCTCAACTAATATATTTATATTAAAAAATAAATTATAATTAAAAAATGACTTTGAACTCTAAAAAAATACAACTAAACTTTAGTCCATTAATTTAACAAGACTCAACAAATATAAGTAAAGATTTAAGAAAATAATAAAAAAAAACTAATAGATCGGACTGACCAATCCATTCTATTTTTATATTTAATCTGCCTAGATCTAACGGTGAATGACCAAATTTACATGGTCATCAGGTCCATGTGAACGCAACTGATAAAAATAGATATAATAGAATCTGTATTATCACAATTCTATATATTATCATGAAATAAGACAAGTCGTTTATAGGAAAGATTCTGATCTAGGATTAAACTTGTTTGAGACCGTTAAGCTAATACTAGATTAACAATAATGTTGATATGGTATCATCTAAATGGTCCAGAACCAGATTAATCTGACAGTACGGTAGATTAAGATATAAGTCTAGACATGTACGTACCGGATAACACCACGAGATCTTTGAGGCCCAAGCCCTTAGCCCGGAACATGGTAATCAGAGTAGAAATGTTTGCAAAAGGAGAAATAAGGTTTGTTAAAGCTTCTGATCCAATGGATACCCTTCCGTCTCTTCTTCCCGTTTCAACTTCCCAATACGGTCCCTTTGTCTGAACGAAATCACATTAATCAAGTTTAGAAAGTCGGTAAGTTATTTTAAACAAATTCAACCAATCAATATAACATTTTAAAGTAAATTCAAGAGCTAACAAAACATCTGACAAGGAAGCGAAATCAACCACGGAACAGACTTTAATTGAATGAGTTGAAATAATATAATGTTACCGCAAAAGTGACATCTCTAGACACGAGAGCAACAATGTCCGCACAAGAAACAATTCCAGGGCAAGCCACTTCTAAAGCCGACTTCACTCTGTCGATAATTTGAAACCCTCGAAGGCTTAAATTTGGTAATGCATTTTTTTCAACTTGTTGGTTACTGTTTGTAGCATTTAACAGCACCGACCCGTCACAACCCTGTAACAAATAACAACAACAGTTGAATCAAACAGACATTTAAATCTAGAAATGTGTATTTTATCGGTCTAAAATCGAACCAAACCGAAAAAGACGATGCTATAATCCCAAAATAGTTAACACCAGCATAGAACGGAATAATATGTAAACCTGAAATATAAATAATTAAAATATTCTGTTTAGTTTGATTTTAAACCGAAAAAATCGAATTTAAATCAAAATAAAAATATGAAATGTGTTCGTGTGTATATAAATATGAATGCATATAATATGAGTAACACGGTTCAATTCGATTCTTATATATTATTTTTCATGCCATATATACCAAAATATACCGAAAATTATAGCTAATCTTAAATGGAAAAGCTAAAAGTTACCGAATTCAAAAGTCGGAATTGAATTGATTCGGGTCGATAATTCGATTTTTACCGAACAATGTAGATGCGTACTTAGTTCCTATTGATCAGGTATTGTGCTCATCTATATAATCAAATATTTTTTATTTTGAATTTTAATTCTGTTAAATCTTTCTCCAACTCCTACTCCTGAAAACAATATATCCGTTAATAGAATATCAAATTATTCCATTTTGACTTCATCTAGATCTCTCAACATCTTTCCATAAAATTAAATTAACAAAATCGAGCTAATAATGCGTCAAAAAAACAATAATTAAATTAGCAGTGACGGATTCAGGATTAAAATTCAGAGCCGTGCGAATTACAGCACCAACCAAACCAAAAGAGTACAGCTCCGCATCTAGACTGACCTTATTTTGCGTGCAGGAGTGTGTGAGAGATAATATAAATACGGTGACGATGTTACTTACCCGGACGAAGCAATCATGGAAGTGCATTCTCAATAAGGGGCCAGCAAGAGAGGGAGCCACAAACATGGTTTGATCCACAACTTTTTTAACAATGGCTTCAGCTTCTGGACATGTTTTCGAGTAAAATCCGACTTTTAATTGTGCATTTGCGGAGTTAGAGACGAATAGAAAGATGATCAATGCGAAAACGAGGCCTGAAAATGACTTTGAAGCTGTCATTTTGGCTATGAAATTTGATGTTTCTGTGTTATAATGTACAACGGTACAAACACACTTTAATTTATATATAGTTGTTTGAAGATGCTTGGCATATAATATTATATAGGTAAAATGTATATATGAGTCCTGATCATTTTCTTTATATGATATATTAATCCATTGATTAGTTGTTTTTTAACACATTAGTCCGTTGATATTTTAAATCGATACATTAAACTCTTGATCAATTATTTTTAAACACACTAAGCCCTTGTAAGACGTGTCAGTTGTGTGAATAATTCAAACTCGTTCGACATGCCTAAAATTGTAGGAATATCATTGTTCCTTTAAAATAAAAATGAAGAAATTACCGGTCTTTGTAATCTACATGTCAATTAAGGTTTTAAAACAATGATATGATGTCAATTCTGTCTGCGCTAAATAAAGTTTGAATCACACACATAATGGATCGTCGAATAGTGACTTAATGTGTTAAAAAGTAAATGATCAAAATGTCTCCATTTAAAAGATTAGGAGCTTAATGCGTTTAAAAATAATTAAGAGGTTTAATATATCCATTCAAAAATAATTATGGCCTCGGAACTTTAAAATCGGATATAGGGATGCAAATGGGGCGGGGATTCCCCATCCCCATCGGTGACCCGCCCGACGGGGATGGAGAATCTCCGATAAGGATTCCCATAGGACAAGGGATGGGGATAATTTTATCTCCCATGGCGGGGATGGGGAAAGGTATCCCCACCCCGTGGGGATCCCCGTCCCCGCTCCGTTAATCTCCAATGAGGATCCCCGATTATTCCCCGTGATAATTGATTTTTTTGGATGATTTTAACTACATTCTAATTAGGTGATTGGCTGTTTTCAATTTTTAGATTTTTTTTATTTGAAAATTTTGAGAATGGTTGTTAATATTTGGTATTATTAGTCACTGTTTCTTAAACGTTTTTTCCTTTACTGATTTTTTAAACATAAACAGTGATTCCCCGCGGTGAATAGGGAATGAG
The DNA here is from genome assembly GCF_963576675.1 of Euphorbia lathyris. Lineage (NCBI taxonomy): Eukaryota > Viridiplantae > Streptophyta > Magnoliopsida > Malpighiales > Euphorbiaceae > Euphorbia > Euphorbia lathyris. Next base: position 81,816,043 of record NC_088915.1, read on the forward strand.
AAATGTGAATAACGGTTATCTGTAAACGGGGAATGGGGATTCCCGTGGGACGGGGATGGATATCAGTTTGTCCCCGTTTAGCTCGTGGGGATGGGGATGGTGAATCCCCGACTAGTCGGGGACGGGGATGTGAAATGCATTCCCCGCCCCACCCCGTTTACATCCTTACGGATATTACTAACATAATGACTTATTTTACCGTTGATCAAGATGGCGACTCTAAGAACCGGTAACCCTCTATTCTAAAGCTAACGAAATTGATATTCTACAACAATTAATTTTTGCATTTTTTGGTTTTAAAGTCATTTAGGTATTGTTTAGTTAGAAGAGATGAATGATAGTAAAAATAGTAAAAAAATTTGACTTTAACAATAGTAAAAATTGTTATTATGATAGTAAAAATGCAAAGTTAAAGGGCAATAATAAAAATAAGAGCAAAGTTGAAGGGTCGTAGATGTGATTTAGCAATATTATATGTATGGGAAGTGGTTAGAGTATCTTAGTTAATCTGTCAATTAAGAAAATAAATTCCATGTTGTGGCTACTCCCAATTTTTTAATTTGCCTTTTTTGATTTGATACCAAAGAGAATATATGATTAATCTCAAGTTTTATTGTATTCTATTCGGCTTTCAGTATTATATAGACAAAATATTCATTTGAATCCCCAAACTAAAACTTCAAATTTAATTAGGACTCTATACTATTAAAATCATCAATTAGGTCCCTGAACTAACAAAAAATCATCAATAAGTCCCTATTCTAAACAGAAATCATTAATTGAGGCCTCATCGAAAATCATTCGGTTGAACAGTTTCAGGCCCTCTCCCCAAACCCATTTTGAACCAACACATAGATTATTACAGTCTATATCGAATAGTCACAGTTTCTGATTTTAGGATAGGATTGAGAGTCAATTGATGATTTTTGCTTAGTTCAGGGACCTGATTGATGATTTTAATAGTTTAGGGTCCTAATTGATTTTGAAGCTTTAGTTTGGGGACCTAAATGGGTATAATGCCTATTATATACATTATTTTTTATTATATAATTTAGGAAAAAATACACAATTAAATCTTGTGGTTTGACCGATTTTCAAAAACAGTGTTTGTGGTTTGAAAGTTTGCAAATAATGGTTTTATACTTTGTGAAGTTTGAAGTTAAAGAATATGTGAGTCAATTTTTCAATCAAACAATACTTATAGTTTAGTTATTTTGCCAAATCAAACCTTATATTTTAAGTAATTTATATAATCAATCTTTTTAATTATTCCAAATCGCTTTCTTTTGGAGTAAATAGTCGTGACAATAATTTTTTATAAAATGACTAAGTTTATAAACTTCACAATGCACATGGTGCTTGTTTACAAACGTTTAAACAAACATAGATTATTTTTACAAATTAGTCAAATCATAAGATTGATTTTTATACTTTCTCTTATAAATTAATCATTTTAATAATCTAAGTAATGCATTATTAAGTTTTGTGAATTATTCATGCATGTTTGTGAATATTTATTATATTCACAGATTTGTAAATATAAAATGACAACTTCATAAGCATATTAGTCTATGATTGATATGTATGTATAAAAATAAACATCATTTATCATCCCTTTCTTTGCTATATGTAACAAAACAAAGATCACCCAATTGATCTTGCCTTACTTATTTTTAATTATATAAACTAAGATTGACTTAAACTGATTAAAATATCCAAATCACATAAGTAAAAAAAAATCTCCACATTAATATATATATTTCCCCTTAATATAAGTCAGACTCATCCCACTATGTGTTTTTAATTCCACAAATTAATGAGATTGTCAGGACTTGAACCTTCGGCCATTTGGTCCAAGAGGACCAATACCTATTGGATTTGCAGCTTGTACAACACAGGTCCATCTCGCCATGTGTTTTTTAATTCCACAAATTAATGAGGTTGTCAGGACTGGAACTCTCGACTGTTTGGTCCAAGCGGCTCTGATACCATGTAATGGAACCAATTTAACTAAAAGATTGAACTTATAGTTAAAGCTCAATCATAGATCTTTTATTAATATCTGACATTAAATACATGTCAAGTTGCTTCAAAACTAAATAGATTGATTGTCTAGCCTTCTCGACTCGGATCTATTAGTTCTTGCCTTTCGCTTTAACAATGTTTCTCACATTTTATGTTCTGTCTTTAACCTCTAGCATTCTGACCATCCAATAAGACTTTTCTGTCACCGAAAAAACTCATCCTCTGTTAATGACGTTGAAATAGTATCGTTTGAAGAATCTTAAGCTTAAAATTGTATTATTGTGTACTTAGATGATTAATCTGTTTTTCTCCCGGTAACCATATACTTAAATTTGTAACTCATCCCTGTTATTGTTAGAGAAAAGTTGTGAAATAAATTTTGAAGCTCTTTGTTTTGCTATTATTGTTAAGAGACGATTTGTCTTATTGTTATTCCATTAGTGGAGTAAATTCTTGTTTTTCTATATATAATTACAATTAAATTCAAACATTATATAATAATTATTATTTTTGAATGAAGGTTGGGACGCGAAGGAAGGCCGGGCATCCCAACTAGGTTAGCACCCCCAGCACAACCAACAACCCTTTTATTAAAAAAGAATAAAAAATACAGAAAAGAGATGGGGAGAGAAGAAAAAAGAAGGAAAAGAGAAAATGAAGAAAGAATTACATAACACGAATATGCGCTACATTGCATAAGTCGTCAAAGACAAAAGCCTGACAGAAGGAGGGAGCCGAATGCCACCAGCAGGGAGAGATTGCCGATTGCCCATGGTTCGCGAGTCTATCTGCTGCCTGATTCCCTTCCCTAAAAATATGAGTAGCCCTCCAATTCATTACTGATAAAAGTCTTCTGCATCTCTGCCACTCTCTTGATTTTCCAGGGGACCTCAGCCTGATTATTATTCAGCAGCTGCACTGCATACAATGAGTCAGATTCAATCCAGATATTGCGCCAGTTTTTGTTCCACGCAGCTTCAATTGCATATGTAATTGCCTGGAGTTCAGCAAGGTGAGCCGGCGCATTCGGAATTGGGAAAGCGAAACATCCGACTACAAATCCCCTTGAGTTTATAAACAGCCCACCTGCGCCTGCTTCACCTGAAGCACTTGAAGCACCATCTGTGTTTACCTTGATCCAATAAGCCGGGGGGGCAATCCAACGAACAATCATAAGATCTGGTTCCTGGGGTGGGCGGACAGAAATGGCAGCCACTCCTCTGTATTCAAAAATCAATCGAAACAACCTGTGCTTAATAGTTTGGATTGAAGGAAGCTCATTCTCAAAAATAGCTTGGTTTCTAATATGCCAGATGAACCATACACACGAAACAACCGCAAAAATCCAAAACTTTCTTCTGCTGCGCCTGATACGATAATCTCGCAACATTGTAAAGAATTCCGCAAAGGATTCCGCAGACCTGGTAGTGATATCAAAAACATTAAAAATGCTAGACCAGAGTTCTTTAGTAACTGCACAGGTCACAAAAAGGTGAAAGGCGGATTCTTCATGTGATTTACACAGCTCGCATCTTTGAGCTAGCGCAAATCCGCGGGCCTGCAGCAGAGGCTGAATTGCCAGCTTTCCATGCAGCAGCATCCAACAAGTTGCAGCTTGTTTGGGAGGGACGAAGGGATTCCAAACAAACCTGATCCAAGTCACCTTGTCCCCTTGAATAAGGCTCGAATAAACAGACTTTGCTGTAACCATACCTGACTCTGACGGTTGCCAAACGCACAGATCAGAACCGTCGATAGCTTCCACTTGGCTGATATTGAACTGAACTTGGTCCGACAACTCGTGTAAATTGAACCAGGAGCCGTTTAATCTGTAGCTCTGAATAGGATCAACCAATTTAGCCTGTAATTTTTTGGGAATGCCAACCTGGTCTGCAACCGACGGCACAATCCATTTGTCTGTCCACAACTTCAGCCTCGAGTTTTCTCCAATCCACCAAACTGAATCATCATTAATCAGATGAAAGTTGTTTCTTAGCGAGGACCAAATGGAAGAATTAGAGATGTATCTCTTAGGAATGCCAGAAGGCTCCAGAAATCTGAGACGAACCAGGTTGATGATGAATCCATGACCCTGAATGAGGTCCCAGCTGAATTTCGCAAGTAAGGCCGTATTGAATGTTTTCAAATCTTTGATACCTAAACCTCCATGAACAATTTGCTTGCAGCAGATATTCCAAGGAACCACTATGAGTTTTCTTCAATCCATGTCTCCAGTCCAAAGGAAGTTACGGATAGCTCTGTTAAGACGCTTCAAGAGCGCAGTGGGCCATCGATACAATAGGAAGGAGTGCACTAGAGCTCCAGTTAGAGCAGATTTGATCAGCGTAAGCCTGCCTGCAAAAGACAGGGAGTGACCCCTCTAGAGACTAAATTTAGAGAGGAATTTATCAATCAGAGGATTCAAGAACTGGGACCTAGGAGCTCCTTGAAACAGCGGAACCCCCAGGTAGATAAATGGGAGCTCGGCCTGTCGAATTCCCAGGATGTCAGAAAGACGAGCACGTCTTGAAGATGATATAAAATGACCAAATATGTCACACCCGACCCTAAACGACCTCAATCGGCATCGGGCGTGAAATAGAAATATCATAATCAACACTTAAGAGTCTCCAATTTATCTCAATATCATAATACTACAATTGCAATACCAAAGTTCTAACCATAATTCTAGCAATAAGCAGCCAACTTCCAAACCTCGCCTAACCGGTCGGTAACCTTCTCTATATCATGTACTTTATCACCTAAAAACATTAAAACATTTAAAAACGTGAGACAAAAATCTCAGTAAGAAACTATCAGCTATAAAAACCAAGTTTACTTAACATAGCTACATATATACATTTAGAAAGTGATTTAATCAAAACCTTATCAAACATACTCAAAACCAAAGTTCATATAATTTTATTAAACCAATTCATAATCAAATAAATGTTTTATCAAACCAACTTGTAATCAAATAAGTGTTTTATCAAACCAAATCGTATTCAAGCAAACGTAAAACCTTATATCAAAATCAATCATAACCGAAAACATAATCCAAATGAACTTAAAACATTGTATCCATCCTCAAGTTTCTCCCCTTAAGTATCAATTCATAACCACATATATAGTCGAGACGTCTCTTAACATTGCCTATCCCATATGGTCTTACCCAACACTTCTTTGTCATACCCAATAGGTCTTCAAACTGTGTACACAGGCCATGTCCCTCACTGAACATGGTCTTCAAATATAAAACCACCGATCCGGATAACTCTCGATGGATATAAAATCATTAAATCATAACGTGTTCAAATTCCTTTCACAATCAAATTCCAAACTATTTCATAACCATAAATCATTTGGCTTCAATTAGCCCTTTTATATCATAAAAATCATATTTGGACTTCAATCCAAAATAAAAACAACAATAACCGTAATAGATTTCTCAATCCAAATACAATTCGTAAGAAATCATCAAATTCATTTTGTTCAATATTGATATATATTGAAACCAAAAACATATGTATATATGTAAATCAACCAAATTAATCCTTAAATCAACATAATCAAGTAAAATCTGAAATTCACATAGAAGCATAATCAATAGCTTCATTTGAACCATAATTTCACAATAAAAAGCAAAATCGTGAAAAATCTCAATTTACAAAATTTCTGCATAACCTTAAAATATCACTTTCTGAAAATTCTTGGATTATATATATATATCCAGATACATAAAACTCAAAATATAGTTGATAGTTACTTACCTTGGCTACTAATTGAACAAAATACACCTGATCGATTCACCGCTAAATTCTGTCTAATACGTTTCGCTCCAAATATTGTCGAAACTCAAAAACTCTTCGGTTCGGACTTAGATCTATACATAAGGATGCTACGGTTCCAATTTCAAATGATTCGGACGGTCGAATCTCCATAAATCAAAGAAACGGTGGAAAAACGATCGAAGAACGATTTGATAAAAATGGAAGAAAAAGAAACAGAAAAGAAATGAAAGTTGATGATCATCATCCGAATATATGTTCTGGAACTTTGTGATATATATCACAAATTTAGAAAATATCCGGTTTGATCCTCCATCTTTATATAATCTTTTAAAAATTATCATAACCTTTTAATTACATCTAAAATCCTCAAATTAACTCCAAACTTTTCCTATAACACCAAATAAAAATCATACACCTAATAATTATAATGTATATTACTATCAAGGTATAAATTCTAAAAATTTAGACTCGGACGTGACAATTCTCCCCACCTTAAGAAATTTTATAATGTATATTACTATCAAGGTATAAATTCTAAAAATTTAGACTCGGACGTGACAAAATAGAACCTGTGATTTGTTCCAATTAACAACCTGACCAGAAAAGTCCTCATAGAGCTTGAAGAAGTATCTGATGCACCTCATATTCTTCGTCGAGGCCCTTGCGAAAATCAACATATCATCTGCATAAAAAAGATGAGAAGGGAAAACAGCATTATTGGTATACAGCATAGGATCAAATTTGCCCTCAGCAATCATTTTAGAAATCCATCTACCCAGAAAATCCTCAGCAATCCCAAACAGTGTGGAGGATAGCGGATCACCCTGCCTAACTCCACAGGAACAGGCAAAGAAGCCTTTAATTCCGCCTTGAAGAGAAATTGAAATTCTAGCGGATCTCAGAATCTCCAATATCCAGTTTCTAAATTTCAGTGAGAAGCCAAAAGATTCAAGAATGGCCAACAGGAAATTCCAGTCAAGTGTGTCAAAGGCCTTTCTGATATCGATTTTGAGGGCCATATTACCCCCAAAGCACTTCTTTTTAAGCATGTTAACACCCTCAGATGCGGCAGCTATGCAGTGGTGGATGCTTCTGCCTGCTATGAAGCCAAATTGGTTGACAGAAATGATTCTAGATGCGATAGGAGCAAGTCTGTCAGCAATAATTTTTGAAATGATCTTGTAATTGAAATTTCCCATAGCAACAGGCCTGAAATGTTGAATTTCGTTAGCCCCTTCCACCTTAGGGATGAGAGCCATAATGCTCGAAATCAGACCAGGAAGCATATGACCAGAGTCAAAGAAGCTGAAAACCATTTGACAAACATCGTTGCCAATTATGTCCCAAAAGTGTTGGTAGAATGTGCCTCCAAAGCCATCAGGACCGGGCGAGTTGTCTTTACTCATGTTGAAGACGGCTTTGCGAATTTCGTCTGCAGAGGGTCGCTGCGTTAGCAGCTCATCATCCAAAGTCGTGACACATTGCGGAATAACCGATCTGACATCTTCATAGTTGATGTGTCTCACACTGCCAGTGAATAAATCTTGATAATATCTTATTACGTGCTGAGCAATTGTGTTTTCATCACCAACAATTGTGGTGTTAATTAGAAGGTTGTCAAGAGATGATTGTACCTTTCTAATTTTGGCAGACTTCTGAAAATAGGCAGAATTACGATCTCCGGCTTTCAGCCATTTCTCCCTGCTTTTGTCCCTCAGCAGCAATTCTTGTCTGTAGAGTTGCAGATCAAGTTCCTTTTGGGCCTCTAATTCCTGAGCAAACCGAGTATCATTAAGACCCTCTCTCGAAATGCAGTTTTGGATATCCTCAAGTTTTGATTGAGCGTCTCTTATGTTGCTGTCAACCAGCCCAAAAGTATCCTTGTTCCAAGTCCGAAGCTTAGGTCTTAGAGATTTCAGCTTATAACATAACAGATGTGCCGGTGGGAGAGAGATATTGCAAGAAGACGAATGATCAGCCACCAGATTTCTCAGCGAATCATGAGTGATCCACATAGAAAGAAAGCGAAACCTGCTTTTTCTGACAGCTCCAGAAGCACGGGAAAGAAGGATCGGGGAGTGATCAGACTTACTTCGCGGAAGAATGGAGCAGCTTAAACTATCCCAACTTTCAATGAAATCTTCGTTCACCAAGGCCCGGTCCAGTTTGCATTCAACATGAGCAGCCCCCCTTCTCCCATTAGACCAGGTGAATTGAAGACCAGAACTGTCAATTTCTGTCAATTCACCGTTTCTGATGAATTCCCTGAAATCCCGACAGCTGCCTTCCGAAGGACTGATGCCAGTTTTTTCATGGGCGCCCGTAATTGCATTGAAATCTCCTAGGACTAGCCTTTTATTGCAGACTTGATTAGAGAGGAGAGAGCTCCAGAGTACTCGTCTTCTAATTGCCGTGTTGCTACCATAAACAAAGGATATTTGATAACTCTCCTGATTCAGAGCGTATTTGATAGAAATGTATTGCTCATGATTGATAGCAATTGAACATCGACCACTGCATCCAAGTTTGCAGAAGATCCAAATTGAGTTATTCTGATTGCTGTCAATGCGTTGCATACCGATAGAGTTCCAGAAGAGGATGGAAATTCTGTCGAAATCAACCATGGGTTCAGCTAAGCACAGCAGATCAATCTGATTGGAGATACATAGCTGTTTAAGATCCCTTTGGGTTCCCTCGTTTAGAATTCCCCTGTAATTCCAGAATAGAATCTTCATAAGAACTATACAGTAGATCGAATGCGCCCTGACAGACGCGATTCACTTTTCTTGCCCTTAGATTTCTTGCGAGCTGTTATCCAGTCACTCCCCCTCAGCCGCAAACTCATTTCCAGGGCAAAGTTCTCTGTTATGTGACCGAGCCATATGATGTGTCCATTCAATTGTTTCAGATAGATAGTTAACCCCTTTGGGAGTCCCTGCCGGAAACTGAGTTTCTGTGTTCTCAGAGTCAGACGCATAGCGCCTATCATCATCGTTGGGATCATCCCAGGCGTCACGTACTCCTTTCTCAGAACTCTGCCTATGCGTCTCAGGCTTGTGAATGATCAATTGCAACTCTTTCCCACTTTTCACGTTGTCCTCGGAGTGCAAAGGGGGAACATCCGCATTCTGCTGTACAGAAGCTGTAGGTGGGGCAGACCGCCAAACTGAAGAGGGAGGTTTAGCCTTTGAAACCTTCTGTGATTGAGGTTTGGATTTGACATTCCTCCTGCATACAGAAGCATCGTGTCCAATAGAAGAGCAAATACTACATAGCATAGGCAGATTTTCATACTCAAGAAATACCCAATGCTTTTGGTTTTCCGTGTCAACCCGTATCCTGTCTTGGATGTCCATAGATAGTTCAACATCGATGAGCACTCTAGCATAGTTTCCAAACTCACCGTTAACAGTGTTGCTATCAAATCTAATTGGAACTCCTACAGCTCTAGCAATGCTAGCGATAATTCTGGTATCCCAGAATTCCCAGGGCAAATTATAAAATCTTACCCAGACTTGCGCGGAGGTAGTTTTGTGCATGTTAGGATTGAAACCAGGGTACCACGGGGAGAATCTAATGATTCATGGCTTTAAGGAAATAGCTCCATGCTCCCAAATCACCTGCATCGCCTTTTCATTAGGCATAATGAATTGGTAGAATCCCTTACCTAGAGATATCATTTTCCACTCTAGGTTATGCTTCCATTTTTGATTTAGCAGCTGTTTGAGGTCAGCATGCTTCCATGGTTTCTCACCTTTACTCAAAAATACTCTTCCGATGACCGAGAATTGCACGGCTTTGATCCTTTCCTCGTAAATCTTCTGTGGGACTTTCACTGCCTTAAAACCCCCTTCTTCCGTAACCAGCGGCGGAGAAGAGCAGGCCGAGCTGAGCAGCGGCGGCGGAGGTATCGAAATGGAAGGGATTGATTTCTTGACAACATCCGCGAAGGTGGTTGCTGCAGGCGACGATCTACTGATCTCTGATTTGGAGAAATCGGCGAAAGCTTTCCGATCGAAAAGGTGGGCAATCGCAATGGATGCGCCGTCACCGGGGGACGAGGTCGCCATCTCCATGCGCCTTTTTTTTAACTTATTATGATTTGATGGGTATTATTGATTATATAATAATTATTTACAGATATACTATTTGAACAATTGAAATCTCAATAATTATTGTATTATAATTGAAATTAGTTTTGAATTTTATAAAAAAAAAATCAGAACTTTTTTTTGTCGGAGGCACTACTAAACGGGATGCCCTAGACGACCGCCTATGTAGCCTACCCCTGGAGCCTCCCCTGCCGGCCCATTCCTTCGTTGCTAAGTCTTCTTATTTTAATTCTATAGCTATTTCTTCTGTTAAACGTTTAGCGAACCAAACTGCTCGAACGGTCAATTTTGTGTCTGTACGTAGCGAATAGGACAATCCTCCCCTTCTTTTCTTGATGTTCTTCATTGTGATTTAAGTTAATAAGAATTCATTATTAAAAAAACTAAACAATTTGAGGAAATTAATGCAACTATGCAAGCAATATCGCAGTTTTTTTCTTTTTTTTATGAACCAACAATATAGCAGTTGACTTGACTGTAATATAACAACAACATGGGTTCACCATATGCTTTAATTATTTTTATATGTATATATATTATATATATACGAACAGCTATATGGATGGGATGATCACCTGTAATGACCAGGCCAGTTGGAATGGCATGTTTTATTCCAGTTATATTAATTTTATTTGGTAATTACGTTTTTCTCTTTGGGGTTATAAAAAAAAAGGTTTTTCTCTTTGGGCATTTTTTTCTTGATCCCGCTCGTACTGGGCCCGGCTTTCTTGCTCTAGAAGCTAAAATCGTATCTCCTATCCCCCGATCCTATGGAGAATTTGAAGATAATTGTAGTACTCGGTATTATTCGATTCTAATAAAACTATTTAAATTTTATATAAAAGAGTTTACAATGAGAATAAGAATTTCAAAAGTACTTATATATAGGGGCCGATACAGGTGGGTCTGGGGGGTAAGGTCCTACCGGTCGCTAGAACCACTAATACTAGTGATAGTTCCGACTCTCTGTCTCCATAAAATTGAAGGATGTGGCATGCTAAATTAATGATTTTATTAAATTTTTATTGGGCATTTGATCAATTAGGCATTTAAATGACCTAAAACTTTGATTGAGTTTTGATAAATTGATGATTTGATCTAGAACTTTATTCGAGTATTTGATAAATTGAGAATATAAATTAGAGATCGTCGCAAGTATCGACGGTCTCCCAACAACTGGTCTATCTGTATTCTCACAAAGATAAATTTTTGGTACCTATTATCTGAAATTATTTAGATTTTAAATGTTTGGAGCTTTAGGAATTTATTTGTTTAATTCATAGTATATGGTTGATTAATTTATGTATAGTTTTATTTATTTATTTATATGTTTGTAATTTATTTTATATATTTAAACTTCAATCTCTTTCATTAAAAAAAAAATAAAAAAAATAAAAAAAAAAATCTAGATTCCACCTCATGCGTCTTGAGGACTACACACGCGTTGGTATAAAATTTCTCAAATTTGTGATGTTTCATGCTACAAAGACAAAGGCCGTATTTTATTATTTTATTTTGACAAAGTAAAAAAATATATATATAATTATAAAGTTATTGTGTTTTTACTTAATTAAGTAATTCATGTATTTTTAAACATAATTATATAGACTTTTAGTTTTTGTTTTTTTTGCTATAAGCGCTTCCGAATCGCCAGCTTCATTCAAAAAAAAAAAATTTTGTTTTTATTAACTCCGTAGTTCTTATACTTAGGTTAATAGTCAAACTATACTCAATAAATTTTAAAACAACAAAATTACCCTTTACTTTATGTTTTAATAATAAAACACCTATTTTTTCTATTTTATATATTTTTTTTTCTCTTTTTTACTACATAATCACAATCTCTCCAATATAAACTCCAATATAAAGTAATTGATTTATTAATTTTTATATAATTATAGAATTTTAATTTAATAACGTAAAATTTATTGATTAAAAAAATAAATGAAAAATATTTCAAAAATTATTAAAATAGGAGTAAGATTATCATTGTAAAAAGTTTTTACAATTGTAATAAATTTTACAAATGAAGAAAAAAATATGATTTTTAAAAAATTTATAATAATATTTAATGTTAGTTTAAAGATATTATATTAAAAAAATAATTACAATTTAAGAAAATTAATAATATATTTTTTCAAGTATATTAATTTCGGTGTATATGTAGTTCAAAAACTTGATTAAAATTAATTAGATTAAATTTGAAACTAAAAGATAAATTTTGTTTATGTATATAACTAGGGGGCAATTTTAGACTTTTATTTATGAAAACAAATAGAAGGACTAAAGAATTGATTAAGATAAAACTTAAGAACCTTATAATAATATGATGGACTTACTAGCATGTTAAGTAAAAACATAAGGACCTTTATAATTATTTATCCAAAAAAACCGGTGTACTGGTAGGGAAAATTACAGCCGTGGCCACTGAACTTTTATTAATTTCATGGTATGACTATTGAACTTAAAATATAGCATAAAAGCTACCGAATTTTACACTTTGTTACATTTGTATACAGTAAACTTTAACTAACTCTTTGAAATAACCTTTAACGATCGCAAAATAATAATATTCAAGAATTAAAGTTGTTCAGAACGGTAAATATATATTTTTTATCTTCCAAAATTACAATTTTTGGAGCTTTTACTCTCTAAAAATCCACTTTCACTCCTAACCAAACAACACTTAAATGACCTCAAAATGAAATTTTTTAAAAACTAAAGTTACTTAGAATATCATTAAATCTTGAAAGTTTTTATTTTGAAACCATCAACGATCGAAGTTTAGTAGTCATGGGTGTAGTAAAGTGTAAAGTTCAGTGGCTTTTATATTACATTTTAAAGTCCAGTGGTCTACCGTGAAAATCGTTAAAGTCCAGCGGCCATGGGTGTAATTTACCTATTTTTGATATGTTTTTTTTATAAAATAAATTATTTGAAATTATACTGTTAAGTTTCGATGACAATCAAAAACATTTTTATTTTTAAATTAAATTCACATATTGACAAAACACGGGACTCCCAAATCGAATTACAACGGTATAAAATGAACTTAAACATCAATTAAGTTGATAAATTGTTAAATTAGTAAAAAATATAAAATATCCACCATATAATTTATAGTTTAGATTTAAGAAGTTGTGTTTTAGTGGACTTGTTGTCTATATGTAAGAATATATATATTTAAAATAAAAATATCCTTAGTTGTATTAAGAACTTAACATCTGCTTCTAACGGAAAAATCAATTAATATCTGTTATCTATTAATAACAGCAAACAGCTAACCGCAACAGTAAATATCAAACAACAATATGTGAACCAAACAGTCTCTTAATGTGGTCATAATTTCTAATTAAGCAGGGTCGTAATATTTAGTTTTGGTGTAATAAGTAATTAAAAAATAACAATCTAGAGATATATAAGAGAATGTTGAATATGCATCTTTAATATTATATATCGTGAAAGAACAATAGTAGACAGTGTTTGAAACTTTTTTTGACACAACGATGAAAAACACACTTCACTCATAATCGACTTCAGAGGTTTTTTTGTCCCCATAAATAATTTCGTGATATTTTAATGAGCCAGATTTATATAATGAAGACAAAACTTTTATATATTTCTATAAAAAGAAAAAAACCTGATAACACTTATATAGAAATATACTACAACCACTCGTAAATCACTTTTAATTTTCATTTCTGTCTCGTACTTTTCTTTATATAAAGTTTAAGCAGTTCCATTTGTCATCCTTACCTGAACATACTCGGAAGTTGAGATTAATTTCTTGCTCCCTTAGAAATAGTAAATGAAGATCATTAAAAAGGAGAAAAATGATGAGAATTTATAAATAATAATTCTTACCATTTGTTGGCTTTGGACTTATGTATAACTAAGCTAGGGTAGACGTCGCTTTTGCCCTTGTGCCTTCCTTTACGGGCCCAGTGGGCTTATGAGAGAGGAGAGCTCGTTAGGCCCAATGTTTCATGGGCTTTTCTATATATAATGGGGAAAATTACACAGAAATTTATCTTTTAACAAATATTTACAACTATGTCAAGTCATAATTTTAGATTATGTTAAACTATTAAAATCAGTACTTTTAAAATATTTTAAGAATTAGAATTTATAAATTAGAAATCTAGAATATATTTTTTAGGGTTTATAATTTATGAATTGGAGTCTAGAATTTTTAAAGGGTAATTAATTTATTAGTCCCTATATTTTGACAAAACACATTGTTTAGTCCCTGTATTTTAAAAAACACACGGTAAGGTCCCTAACGTTTTTCTCGGTGAACTGTTTAGTCCCTGGCGTTAGACTCTCATGAAGATTGTGTTAGTCAATTTGGATTTGCGTTGTTTTTTTCCTTTATTTTCCTTTCTTTTAAACTCTAGTGCATCTGAAATTAACTTTGAATATTCTTCTTCTTGATTTTCTTCGTAATCGTTCAAATTCGTAAGCATTGAATCTGTTCTTTTTCTTGTTCTCCATACAAATAGCTTCTTCTTCTAAATTGGATTTCATCTTCTGAATTATGAAGGTAAATAGTAAAAGGTAATTTAGTCATTTCCAAAGTCATAAACGGTAACAAATCTAACAAACAGATGGAAAGACTAAACAGTTCACTGAGAAAAAGGTTAGGGACCTTACCATTTGTTTTTTAAAATATAGGGACTAAACAGTGTGTTTTGTCAAAATATAGAGACTAATAAATTAATTACCCATTTTTAAACTATGGTGTAAAATCATAATATATAGAGAATAATCACATATTAAGAATTAAGTTTGGTCATATGCCTTAATTGTAATTTTTTACTTAATTATGATATTCATGTATTTGACCCTTTAAAATGAAGGGAAAATTATTGAAATTATACTCTTGAAATAAATACTTACAAAAATTATACACTTGAAATAAAAAAAACGATAAAGAAGAATATCTCACAAGATTCATAAGGGGTGAAAACGACTATAAAAAATAAAAAAAATCTCATAATAAGTTTTAAACTTTCCTCTTTTTTGGATCTATTTGAGGAGTCCCACCAGATTAGGTTTTTTGTTGTTATTTTTTTTAATCGGTGTTTATATATTTTTTCAGATTTCTTTATTTGTCTAAATTCTATCTGCTCTCAATTATTCTTTTATTTATAGCTTTTTCAAAGCAAGAGCGGAAATGATTTATTTTTATCCGTCAATCAATAGATCTATGTGGTTGCAACAAAAAGAAATGACTTTGATCCGAATGTTAATAAGGGCATTTTAGGGTTTTCTCGACTCTTTTTTTTATTATTTTAATTTAATAGGCACTTGAAGTGATATTTTAGTTTTGGTTGTATATTTGTGAATATTTTGTATTTTTAAATTAAGGGTAAATTACACAATGATCATAATTAACAAATTATTTATAACTGTGTCAAACCCTTAAACAAATTTATTTAAATGTCAAAAAAAATTATTTAAATGTCATATTTGGTGGGTTTTTTAAAACTGTTTTTATTTGCTGCAACTGAATAACTGAAAATTTGACAAAAATAAAAATAAAATTATAATATTCTGATATTTTAAAATTTAAAATCATATAATGATAAAATACATAAAAGCGAATTTTTATAATTGTAAATAGTTTTTAAAATATGAATTTCTGTGTAATTTTCCCTAAATTAATTGCGTAAAAAGCCCAAAATTCTACAAGCCCGGGAATTAGTCATTTGGGCTGTGATGGTCTTTTCTTTCTATTGTTATGAAAAGCCCAAACATATCATTACATTTTTTTTAAGAAAAGAATTATAATTAGGGAAATTTACAATGAAAATCTAGTTTTAAAAATTATCTAAAATTATTCATTAGAAAAATTATCTATAATTATGGTAAGTGATAATTTGAATTATATTAAACTAAATAAATCATTATTTTTAATATATTTTGACTAAGATTAGGATATATTTTTTTAGGGTTTAGAATTTATGAATTGGGATTTAAATTTTATGATTTACAGAAAATAGTAATATGTTGAGAATTAATATCGGTAGTATTTAGTATTTTGATTTAATTAGAATTTTATAAATAATTATGATTTTAGTGGATAAAATAACACAACAATAGAATATATACTATCTATTTTCAATAAGAGAAATTTATACAGAAATTCAATTTCTTAAAATTATCCACAATTACGTCAAGCAATACAAATTATGTCAATCCAAGTAAATCTTTTTTTTAATGTATTTTAGGGATTAGAGTTTATAAACTAGATAATAAAGTTTATTTCATAGGATTTTTAATACTTTAGTATATATATATAGGCATAATTTATTTGTGATATATATAAAATATATTTTTCCGTGTTGACATATTAAGAATTAAATTGTGTGTTATGATTCAATTGTAATTTATGATGTTAAACTTTTGATGACATGTTATGTTATTTATTGACTTTTGATGACGTAGCATGTTCACTTATAATGATGTGACTTTTGTTTCGTTTTCTTAATTTCATTCCTTTACTTCTGCGCGAACCAAACGCCCCTTAAATTGTTGAATATTTTTGACGCAATATTTGATTTGATGACATGTTAATTAAATAGAAAGTTAAGTATTTTTTTTACTAATAATGCAAAATACAAAATTTCTTTAACAAAAAAAATACTCCATCCGGTTCATATTATATGTCTTTCTAGAGATTTTTTTTTGTTTCATATTATATGAGCAATACACATTAAATCATTTTCTGTGTGCGATAACAAAATCTTTTTCATAATATTCTTAATTTTTGTGCAACTCTCCAAAAAAGATATTTAATATAAAACGGAGAGAGTAACTTTTTTTTAAATAACTTATTTAACAAAATAAGGGGGCATTTGGTTCCCACAAGGGTAACGGAATGGAATCAAGAAAGGAAAACAATGAGAAAAGAATGGAATGACCATGAATCCTCTTATCTGTTTGTTTCAGTTCCACAAAAGGAATGAATTTCCTCTGATTCCTTTTGTGACTGTTTGGTTCAAATGAGCTAATAAACTAAAGTTGTGTTTTTAACAACAATTTCTATACATTCATGTGTGTATATAATAAATTAATCACATGTAAATATAAGAATTAAAATCAATTGCTTCAACCATTAAAATCAAAAGATGATGTAACATATGAAACTGAAATAAAATTAATCGTAAAAAATGTATAAACATTCTATTTTAAAGAGAAAATAATAATTTTAAAATAATTAAAAATAAATACTAAAACTGAATAATACGAAAAAGAAAAAAAATTGGTCAAAATTATTTTTAGGGCAAAAAAGTAAAAATAAAAAAGTATAAGGATGAAAAGTGAAATTAGTATAGGGATAACAAAAAATATAAATAAATAAGTATAATGATCAAAATAAAAAAAAATTTAGTTAAAAATATTTTTTAAGGAAAAAATTTAAAAATATATAAGTAAAAGGATTAAAAGTGAAATTAACCTAAGGATAAAAGAAGTAAAAGTAAACTAAAATAAAAATTAAAAATTAAAATAGAGACTAAAGTAGAATTTGATAAGGAGGGTAAATTTTCAAGTTAGTAAGAGAGGAGAAAGGGAATGGAAAACTTTAGGGGTTTGGGGAAAATGAGATTAGAGGAGTTAGAGGTAAATCCAAAACTGAAAACGGGTAAATAAAATGATTGAATTGATAAAACAAACGCCAATAAATTGAATGAATGTTTCTCTTTCCCTCGAAACTCTTAAAACAAATGCCCCTAAGTGAAACAATATTTATTTATTTTACTCTTAAAAAAAAGAGTACAAGTAATGATTTTATTTCTTGAAAAATCATCAATTTTATATATTATCCAGGTCAGAAAAAACACAAGTTGGGGCTGGTAGACTGATTGAGGGAACTGCAACCTCCACACATCATAGGTAGCTAATGATTATGATAATTATGTGAATGTGAAGTGAGAGATATCCATTTAATTATAAATTATATATATAAAAAAAACTTAATACATCCAAAAAAAAAAAGTTTAACTCGCCTTTTAAACTTTTAAAATGTTTCGATAACCTTCTCAATTTATTTAAAATATCAATATGATCTATTTTTTTTTTGTATTAATCAATATGATCTATTAAACTTGCTTAAAAAATAGGCAATTAATCACTTCATTACAAATAAGTAAATTGTATATGGAGGTGTGTTGCACACGGACGTTGAAATGTTATTACATAATTCATAAAACAGATTAAAACAGAAGTTCTTACTTGCTTAACTATAAAATATGTAATCTCTGATATTAGAACCACATACCTCGTTTTTCATTATTTGGCTTTTTAAAGCGCGTGCAATACATTTTTCACATGCAACTGAGTGATTAATATACTACATTTTAAGCAAGTTGAATGAGCTATCAAGATATTTTGAAAGTTCATGGGTCGTTTAAACTTTTTGAACAAATTAAGAAGGCGGATGATGTATTAAGAAAAAAAATAGTTCACTTTTGAAAATATTGAGCAAGTTCGAATAAATTTTCACTATTTTTCTACAACGACATCACACGTATAAAAAGAATTATTTTCGAACGGCTAAACTTGTGATTTGCAAATGCAAATAAAATGACTAACATTATTTTAACATAATTCAATTATGATTCTTTAGATCTTAATCTAGAGGCTTAATACATCATTTGCCCCCTGAACTTGTCCAAAATGGTTGATTGGCCCCTTGAACTTTCAAAGTGTCTCGATAGCCCCTTGAACTTGTATAAAATGTTCAGTTAGCCCCTGAACTTGCGTAAAATGTAATCAATTAATCATTCGATTGTAAAAAAGCAAGTCAAATACGGAAGATATGTTATACGTACCTTAGAATGTTATTACATACTTCACAAAATAAATTAAAACATGTTAAAAAAGAATTTCTTACTTATTCAATTATAAAACATTTTCTTTTCTAATATTATAATCGCATACCCCGATCTTGGTCATTTTACTTTTTTTAGATGCGTGCAACATATCTTCCGCATTTAACTTACTTTTTTACAACCGAGTGATTAATTGATTACATTTTATGCAAGTTTAGGGGGCTAACTGAACATTTTATGTAAGTTCAGGGGGCTATTGAGATACTTTGAAAGTTCAGGGACCAATCAACCATTTTGGACAAGTTCAGGGGGCAAATGATGTATTAAGCCTAATCTACAAACATTCAACTGCCTATGCATCACGTAACATGAAAGAAACTAATTAAAACAGAGGGAAAAAAAAAACAAAGACATAAATGATATTTTAGATTATTTTGTCAATAAGTTTAGAGGTCAGTCATCATTTATTTTTTATCAAGTTTAGTGGGTATTAATGTATTAAGCCTATAATTAAAGTAGGCTTGATAATACTTATTTCTTAAGGGAAAATTACAAAAATGGGTCAAATGGGAGGCTTATTTACATATTTAACCCATTTACTCAACCTACTGCATATCTAGACTGATTTTGTGTGACTTTCCCATAATATCCCTAACTTTCCCACTTTCTCTTACGCGAACGTTCTCTCCTCTCTTCTCCTTGGGTGCGCGAACGGCTGTTGGCTCCTCCATTAATGATTCGAAGACTTTTGATCTTCCTATCTTCCTTTAAATTGCACGAAATCTGCACCTTTTCGCCATATCACAATGATTTTCTCTTTTTTCTCTCTTCATCTCTTGATTCTGCAACTTCCTAATCCTGGAAAACGAAGTCATGGTTCTTCATATTCCTGTTCCTGCTCGTTACTTGGTTTCTTTCTTCTTGTTACCATCAAAGAAATGGTTATTCTACGTTATTTCCATCGTTTTTCCCAGTTTATCATATTGTTATTGTCGCTTTAAGGGTGAAAGGCGCGAAAAATGTAAGTATTTGTTGTTTTTTCTGCGTTTTTTCATGAATACACTTCACGTAGTAGATGATTTCGCGAAGATCTGCGAAGAGAAAAATCCTGAAACGTGACGATCTACTTCGTGAATCGATTAGTTCGCGAAGTCTGCGAGTAGAAAAGTTCATGATTTCCCTCGCAGACTTCGCGAAAGCATCGATATGCGACGTAGATCGTCACGTTTCAGACCTCGCATACCTCGCGAAAACATCGATTAGCGAAGTAAAACCACCTCTTTCCCTGCACATTTACATTCGCATGCTTCGTTAATCCTCATTTCGTGAAGCCAAAATCGTCTTTTTCCCTGCCTAACACGATTAATTTTTTTCTGAAGGTGGTTGATTACATAACATCCCTTTCCAGAAGGCGGCGTCCTCGGATGCATGGGAGATGACTTTCATTCCTGTATAGAGAGAAATTTCCCTCAAGATTGGCACATTCACTTTAAAATGATTGGTTAGGAGAGATTGTGCCAATCTTGGTGTGCACCATTTCTCATCCCAAAAAGGTCTGGACTGTTGGTCCCGAGAGATGTAAGACAGCTTTAGTCAGATGCTGACTAGAACTGTTTTACTTATGAGTTGGGAATTAACACTCGAGGTCAGCTTCCAACTCAGCACCACGATTACTCAGTGTCAGCTTTTACAATTTATATCCTGAGCAATTTTATCAAGCAACACATACAAAAATATATTGAGAGAGAGTTAGAAATTACTCAGCAAGACTTATCATGGTTCGGCCTCTCCACCTACGTGCAGTCCCTAGAGTCCATTCGGGCTTTTTCAATTCAATACTGAGCTCTTTAAAGGTAGAGCACAAACTGTTTACAAGGCAGTTGAATATGCAATAGTACCTTCCTCTATTCGTCTTCTCAACTCCTACTAAGTGCTATAACCAAACACCTAGATTTCTCTACCGCTGAGTACTAAAACCGAGTACTCAGCACCACTTTCTCAATCTTTTACAATTGATACAAACTTGTTCTTTCTAGATGAAGAACACTTTAAATGATTACAAAATCAATCTAGCTTTTACACAGAGATAGAAATTTGGTGTAAGATCTTTTTCTTGTTTGAGTGTGCTTTGTATGTATTCTCTTTTTCTCTTTTGTTTTTCGACAATCGGCCAAGGATCCAAGAATGAACTTGTCCTTTTATAGTTGAGGTCTGAAGCTCTAATGATTTGAATCTGGAATTATCCGTTGGATTCAAACGGATCTATTGCGTCATTGTTCTGGTCAGCTTCAGATTTGTAGGCCAATCCTGTCGTCTGAAATTAGCAGGCGTCAGGCTTGTCTTCTTCCGGCAGGTTCGTCTTCTTGCGCCAGTTCGTCTTTTAGCTAACGGACATTTGACCCATGCATCTCGAAATTGACTCTGTGCGTAATTCCAAGGCTTCTGTTATTTGTGCAGACAGTTGTCGGATCTTGTCTTCTAGCAAACGGATCAATCGCGCTGTCCTGACGAACACTCAGCTTGACTTTATTGACGTTGCTTTTGTTCTTTGTTTCTGATTCATATTCTTACTCAGCTTCCGTGGTCAGCTTCGTCTGCAAGCATTGGCTTAGAGAAAGACTTCTCTTCTTTGATACTGAGTTGCGTTCCACTCAGCTTCTTTGGTTAGCTCCATCTTCTATCGTTTTGTTCTGAAGATGACTTTTCTTCTATTATACTGAGTTACACTTCACTCAGCTTGTGTTGTGTTCTCATGCTGACTTCGTCCTGTCTTACTTTTTATTTCTGTTTTCATTTATACTTATACTCAACATTGAACAAACATATTAGTACAATTAAATCAAAGCACTTAAATTTAATTGCCTCTTAATCATGGATTAACTTAAATCATTTTGTCAAATAAAAATCATGTGGAAAGGTGTTTCAACATGGACTTCCTGTAGAGAGAGAAATTTCCGTCAAGATTAGTCAGGTTCACATTGAAGTGATTTGTTAGGAGTTTATTGTGGCAATCTTGTTGTAAATTTTGATAATGTTATGATTTTAATGTTGTTATTGTGGCAATCTTGTTGTAAATTTTGATAATGTTATGATTTTAATGTTAGAATCCGTTGTTGTTTGGCATTTTTTGTTATATACCACTTCGCGAATTAGCTTCAAAACACATCCAGGCTTCGCATATGCTAATTAAATTCATCAAGTAAACCAAACATTAGCTTCGCAGGCTTCGCATATGCTAATTAAATTCATCAAGTAAACCCAAACATTAGCTTCGCAGGCTTCGAATAATATCGAATTTGCGAAGTCAGACGGGAGGGAGGAAGACGCGCGTAAATATTGAGCGTATTATGGGAAAGTCACACAAAATCAGTCTAGACATGTAGTAGGTTGAGTAAATGGATTAAATATGTAAATGGACCTCCCATTTGACCTAATTTCGTAATTTTCCCATTTCTTAATCGTTTAAATTATTAAATTAAGTTTAACATTTATTTTGATAAATAAAGAAATTTAACTTAATTATCAACTCATATTTATGGTGTCCGCTATCCTCACTTCCTTTAAAAACAAAGTAAATTTACTTTGTTTCAATAACGAATATTATTGCGACATGTGTCAAATTAATTTAAAATAAATTAAATTATATTAAAAGTTGACCTGCTATTACAGGTTACCACTAAATAGGGAAAATTAAAGTTACACAAGGTAGAATATAATTCTATCCACCAAACTACTTTACGGAAATTGACACTACTTTACGAAAAATCTAAAAAACCTTTACAAATTTCCGTAACATTTCTATAATTTTCCGTAAATTAATTATTTTTTATTAAATTATTAATAAAAAATAATTTTAATTATATCCACCAAACCACTTTACGAAAATTAACACTACTTTACGGAAAATCTCAAAAACCTTTACAAATTTCCGTAACATTTCTATAATTTTTCGTAAATTAATTATTTTTTTGTTAAATTATTAATAAAAAATAATTTTAATTATATCCATCAAATCACTTTACGAAAATTAACACTACTTTACGGAAAATCTAAAAAACCTTTACAAATTTCCGTAACATTTCTATAATTTTCCGTAAATTAATTATTTTTTATTAAATTATTAATAAAAAAATAATTTTCATTCTATCCACCAAACCACTTTACGAAAATTAACACTACTTTACGGAAAATCTATAAAACCTTTACAAATTTCCGTAACATTTGTATAATTCTACGGAAATTAATTATTTTTGGTAAATTATTAATAAAAAATAATTTTAATTTTATCCACCAAACCACTTTACGAAAATTGACACTACTTTACGGAAAATCTATAAAACATTTATAAATTTCCATAACATTTGTATAATTTTACGGAAATTAATTATTTTTGATAAATTATTAATAAAAAATAATTTTAATTCTATTCACCAAACAACTTTACGTAAATTGACACTACTTTACGAAAAATCTATAAAACATTTACAAATTTTCGTAACATTTCTATAATTTTATGTAAATTAATTATTTTTTGTTAAATTTATTAATAAAAAATAATTTTAATTCTATCCACCAAACCACTTTACGAAAATTAACACTACTTTATGAAAAATCTATAAAACCTTTACAAATTTCCGTAACATTTGTATAATTTTACGTAAATTAATTATTTTCTGTTAAATTATTAAAAAAAATAATTTTAATTATATCCACCAAACCACTTTATGTAAATTGACACTACTTTACCGAAAATCTATAAAACCTTTACAAATTTCCGTAATATTTGTATAATTTTACGTAAAATAATTATTTTTGGTAAATTATTAATAAAAACTAATTTTAATTCTATCCACCAAACCATTTACGTAAATTGACACTACTTTACGGAAAATCTATAAAACCTTTACAAATTTCCGTAACATTTCTATAATTTTACGTAAATTAATTATTTTTTGGTAAATTATGAATAAAAAATAATTTTAATTCTATCCACCAAACAACTTTACGTAAATTGACACTGCTTTACGGAAAATCTATAAAACATTTACAAATTTCCGTAACATTTTTATAATTTTACGTAACTAACCCCCGAATTTAGATTTGTGATAATTTATCCCCCACCTTGCTTATTTTAAAGGGTTAAGGTGCAAAAATACCCCTAACTTTTTAGATTAGGAGCAATTTTACCCCTAACGTCTAAAATGGTGCAATTTTACCCATAACGTTAGAAGCCAGGAGCAATTTTACCCCTAACGTTAATAAATTGGATTAATTTCAGACACTATTATAAAACACATATATTTTTGTTTCTTATTCTGCACCAATTGTATAACAACTCGTTTTTAAAAAAGAGATTTCATATTTTTTATAATTTAATAATAGAATTGAAGATTAATATTTATAAATTCGGTGATTTTTTTGATTTTTCTTGTCTAGTTCGTACAAAAAGAGAGTATATTTTTTATTTTTTTCACATCCCAACATATGCTTGCGATCTGTTACTGATGAAATGATGCACATGTGAAATGTAAATAACAAAATTCATGACTGAGAAGACAGTTTGATCAATTATTTCTCAAATTGAACCAATTTATCAACGTTAGGGGTAAAATTGCTCATGGCTTCCAACGTTAAGGGTAAAATTGCACCACTTTAGACGTTAGGGGTAAAATTGATCCTGGCCCAAAACGTTAGGGGTATTTTTGCACCTTAATCCTATTTTAAACAAATAACTCATCAAATTGCTCAAGTGGAATAAATAACTCCTCAAGTTGCTTATTTAGAACAAATAACTCCTAAACCCTAAAAAACATTCAACATAATATTACATCAGAAATAAAAGATTTCAAAATATCGGTTGCTACATCTAACTAATCTACTGATACATTAACTAAAGCGCAAAAAAAAACTCCCGAAAAATTAATTTACGTAAAATCGTTCAAATGTTATGGAAATTTGTAAAGATTTAATGGATTTTACGTCAAGTATTGCAATTACTTAAAATAGTTTAGTGGATAGAATTAAAATTATTTTTATTAATATTTTACGAAAAAATAATTGCTTTACGTAAAATTGTACTAATGTTACAGAAATTGGTAAAGGTTTTATAGATTTTCCGTAAAGTAGTGTCAATTTTCGTAAAGTGGTTTGGTGGATAGAATTAAAATTATTTTTTTATTAATAATTTAACAAAAAAATAATTAATTTACGTAAAATTATCAAAATGTTACAGAAATTTATAAATGTTTTATAGATTTTCCGTAAAGTAGTGTCAATTTACGTAAAGTTGTTTGGTGGATAGAATTAAATTATTTTTTATTAATAATTTACCAAAAATAAATTTTCGTAGAATTATACAAATGTTACGAAAATTTGTAAAGGTTTTATAGATTTTCCGTAAAGTAGTGTTAATTTTCGTAAAGTGGTTTGGTGGATATAATTAAAATTATTTTTTTAATAATTTAACAAAAAATAATTAATTTACGAAAAATTATACAAATGTTACGAAAATTTGTAAAGGTTTTATAGATTTTCCGTAAAGTAGTGTTAATTTTCGTAAAGTGGTTTGGTAGATAGAATTAAAAATTTTTTATTAATAATTTAAAAAAAATAATTAATTTACGTAAAATTATAGAAATGTTACGAAAATTTGTAAAGCTTTTTTAGATTTTCCGTAAAGTAGTGTCAATTTTCATAAAGTGGTTTGGTGGATAGAATTAAAATTATTTTTTTATTAATAATTTAACAAAAAATAATTAATTTACATAAAATTATAGAAATGTTACGGAAATTTGTAAATGTTTTATAGATTTTCCGTAAAGTAGTGTCAATTTACGTAAAGTTGTATGGTGAATAGAATTTAAATTATTTTTTATTAATGATTTATCAAAAATAATTAATTTCCGTAGAATTATACAAATGTTACAGAAATTTGTAAAGGTTTTATAGATTTTCCGTAAAGTAGTGTCAATTTTCGTAAAGTTGTTTGGTGGATAGAATTAAAATTATTTTTTATTAATAATTTACCAAAAAGAATTAATTTCCGTAGAATTATACAAATGTTACGGAAATTTGTAAAGGTTTTATAGATTTTCCGTAAAGTAGTGTTAATTTTCGTAAAGTGGTTTGGTGGATAGAATTAAAATTATTTTTTTATTAATAATTTAATAAAAAATAATTAATTTACGGAAGATTATAGAAATGTTACGGAAATTTTTAAAGGTTTTTTAGATTTTCCGTAAAGTAGTGTTAATTTTCGTAAAGTGATTTGATGGATATAATTAAAATTATTTTTTTATTAATAATTTAACAAAAAATAATTAATTTACGGAAAATTATAGAAATGTTACGAAAATTTGTAAAGGTTTTTTAGATTTTCCGTAAAGTAGTGTTAATTTTCGTAAAGTGGTTTGGTGGATATAATTAAAAGTAATTTTTTATTAATAATTTAACAAAAAAATAATTAATTTACGGAAAATTATAGAAATGTTACGGAAATTTGTAAAGGTTTTTCAGATTTTCCGTAAAGTAGTGTTAATTTTCGTAAAGTGGTTTGGTGGATATAATTAAAATTATTTTTTTATTAATAATTTAACAAAAAATAATTAATTTACGGAAAATTATAGAAATGTTACGGAAATTTGTAAAGGTTTTTTAGATTTTCCGTAAAGTAGTGTCAATTTCCGTAAAGTAGTTTGGTGGATAGAATTATATTCTACCTTGTGTAACTTTAATTTTCCCTATTTAGTGGTAACCTGTAATAGCATGTCAACTTTTAATATAATTTAATTTATTTTAAATTAATTTGACACATGTCGCAATACTATTCGTTATTGAAACAAAGTAAATTTACTTTGTATTTAAAGGAAGTGAGAATAGCGGGCACCAATATTTATATATTCAGAATTTGATTTTAGTATTTTTTAAAAACAGTTACATTATTTAATAGTTTCAACATTTATAATATTCAATACATAAAATTCAGTACTTTTTCTTTTAATACTTAATTTTCAATGTTATCAAACTAAAATACGATATTTGAGAGTTAATTAATATCAAAATTATTCTATCAATAATTTGATAAGTTATTTTTATGAGCCACTAATATAAAAAAATAACCCCGACGATAATCTAAAATAATGTTCATGCATTTTGTAAAAAATGTGAAACATAATTGTTAATAAAAAAAAACAATTGTTATTGAAAAGCAAGGATTATAATGTCAATGTGATAAAATAATTAATCAAAATGCTTATCATAAAAAAAAAAAAAGTAAAAATTTAAAGGCATCAATTCAAATGTTTGTACATTTTAATGCCATCTAGATACAAATTACACCTCAAAGTAATACCCTATTAAAACTCTTGTGACTTTATAATTTTGAAAGGTAAAAGAATAAAATCAAATTAATCCGCAAAGAGTGAAAAGGAAAAAGGACGGAATAAAAAAGGTTAAACCGAAGAGTTGGGGGCCACTATTATTTTTCTGCATTTTGAGGCGCCTCCGTGTGCTACACTCCCTCGTTGGCTTTCATAAGTAAAACTTGTTGTTTGTCACCACAGAAAGTAACAAGCTATAACTAGACACAACCTTCAGAGTGGTTGGGTACTACTCTTTCATCCAAAGCAACAAGCAAATTGCATCCACTAGGAATAGTCTTAGCTAACTACTTGTAACTGTTTTGGTGTCGGTGATCCTTCTTCGTGCTTCTAATAGCTTCTTTCTTCATATATATTAGCAGCGTTCGCATGGATCTTAATAACCAAATGAATTTGGCTATTCATAGTTAGATATAGACTTATTAAATCTAAGCCTTAAAATACTTTGAATCTATATCCTAAGATTCTAATAAGCCTATATAATATATAAATAGATAAAAGATTTATTTGGTTATGCGATATTCAATGATTTGGTATGATTTTTTTCATGTGTTATCCTAATTTTGTTACACTTGATCCATGTGGTATGGTTTAGTAACATTTGCCCCGGTATCCTAATTTGTGATATTTGACCCTCAGATAGATGGAAAGTTAATGGATCTGACAAGGGTCACAAGGGCCAAATACAAAAGAAAATGATACCACATAGGCCAAATGTTACCAAAACATACCACATGGATCAAATATCACAAATTAGGAGACCACGTGAGCCAAATGTTAACAAATCATCTCACAGGTATCAAATGCCAATATGAGATACTACATGGATCAAATAAGGGTAATTCTATATAAATTAAACATAACTCACAATTATATGTAACCTTCCTTTCTAAGCGATGTATTTTTTTTATCTAATAATAAGGATGATGTATTTAGTTTTTTTTTTTTTTTTAAGATAACTAGGTTATTTTATTCTTAAATATAAAGGGAAAATAATATAGCATTATTCAAACATAAAAGGCTAATTATATTTTCCAAATACATTATATCAGAAAAGAAAGGAATTTCTAGCTCTAGCCTCCGTTCCGAACCACCTAGAAAAGGAGGTGAAGTTTGTTTATCGTACTACCACACAAGCATTCCAACGGTGAATCTCGTGTGTGTGTGATCGTAAAGGGACTTGACAATAGTGGTTCATCGTCTTGCTTTAAAGGAAACATCTCTCATTTATTGATGAAAGGCAAATTATTTCTAACCTATTTTAGATGCATGTGATCTTAGAAATCGAAATATGTGATTAAAAGTTCTAATTCTGCACGCTTTAAATTGCCAGAAATTCCATCAGCATTTAGGGGGAGAGGGGTTAGCATCTTAGCTTATCTATATACAACATTATAATGACGAGAATAGGAATAGCCCCGGGTACCCCCTAACCCCATGTATAATGAATAGTTGATGAATGCGGATAAAAAATAAAAAGAAAAATGAGGAATATCAAGATGAACTATATATTTTAAGTGTTTTATTTTAGTGCTAATTTGAGTTATTTAGAACTTTAAGTTTGAATTTTGAATTTGTTTATTAAATTTGTGAATAGTTGGTTAAATTTGAAAAATATTTATTTTTTATTTCTGTTTCATTTACAATTTATTTGATTTATTTACTTATCCTTAATGGTATGGATAACCACTTACCTATGACGAGAATGAGATTCAACATATACATTTGTTAGGTAATGAGATGGGACAAGTAGTTTCAGTAATAAACGAGTAAGCGTACGAGATTGACATTATCTACGGATACCCTATATCCATTATTGTTCTCAATCGAAATAAGGTTTTTACAGTCCTCTTTATAGTCACAATTCATTTCGAACTGTTAAAAATAATGTAAATACAAATTAAAAAAATTAATAACATTATCTATTAATTGAATTTTATATTTATTTCTAACAAAAAAAATGAATTTTATATTCAAAATTAACTTTTCTATTATTAAATGTGGTGAAGCTTTTAGCTAGTGGTTGAGAGCTTACTTATGACTAGGGAGGTCATGGGTTCGAATTACATCCAGGTCTGGTGGAAATTTTTCTTTCTTCTTTAATTTAAGTGCATTTTGCGCAAATTTTTTTAAATAATAAAAAAAATGTGTACAATATAATTGATGAAGACAAATCAATGAATTAATTAATAGAAATCAAAAGATACCTCAAAATTATGTTTTCCTATATCATATGTACTTCACTCATTTCCTTCACACCACTAATAATTATTAGTAATAATTTTGTTAAAATATATGTATTTGATGACAACATTATTTTCTGGCCACAAAGTACAACCCCATAGTCAACTTGTATTTTTTGAACAAATTTCTTCAAATTAATTTATTGAATAAATTAATTTTTGAACTCATCAACTCAACATAAATTATACTTAATTAAGGAATAAGATTCAATTTACCCTTATTAAGAAATCTTAATTTTTCCCTTATTATAGAAAATGGTTACTTTATCCTTATAATAAAAGTTTTAGCTTAATTTTGCCCTTATTAGGTTTATAATCTAGGCGATCCGAGCATTGAACTATTCATATTCGGTTCGTCCAAAAATTGATGAGCTCGATTTCAAGCACAACATCATGTTCATGAGCCGCTCGCGAGTTTGTTTATGAGCTTTGCACGCAATCAACTCGTTAATTCTGTTATCAAACTTTGCTCGCAATCAGCTAATTAATTATATTAATTTAAAATTTCTTTAATACAAAACTAAAGTATATTCAAAACTACGTTGTTTTGCCTCTTTATAAAAATACTATTATTAAAAAAAATTGAACCAAACTTACTTATGAGCGTGTTCATGAATATTATAATCGAGTTTGTTATATAAGCTTATTCATAAACCTATAACCGATCCAGTTCGTAAGCTTTTGAACCAAATTTCACCCGATTAACTCGTTTATAAATCAAGCCAAATGTGAACGAGTTTTCACCGAGCCGCTCATGAACGTGTCGGTTGATTTACAGTCTTACAAATATTAGATTTCATGAAATTGTAAGCTTGTCTTGTAGTAAAAATATAGTAAATAAATATAATTTAATGGAGATGAGAACTATTTACAACATATGAATACTTTGTTTTACTCTTAATTTGTTTTTGAAGTATGGACAGAGTTGTCTACTTCATCACATGGGCAAAATTTGGGACAATAAATCTCTATGAATTTTAATTTCAAAGGGACAATAATTTGTGGGGGTATGTATGATATGAGAAACTATATATATATGCATGTTACTGATTTTTTACTGATTTGTTTTGTATTATTTTTGTTTGTTATATAGTGTGTGGTAAAGACAAAGAGGTTTTAGAGTCAAGGGACCCGTGAGAATGGAAAATTTCAATTCATACTTTAGAAAAAATTAACTCACAAATTGAAAAAAAAAAAACATACATATTAAGAAATAAAGATATATCAATCATATCAATTGTTTGATCGGGTGTATTGTTTTATGAGTATTGTAGAATTTTTTCAATGCGAATGGGGCATTCGGTTCGGAGTGGATGGCGTCGGAGTAGAATTCTACGTATGAGACAGGAATTAACTGAATTCCACATTGGAAATAGAGAGAGTGGTTAGGGATTGATTAGTAAGATATATAGATGCATTTAAAGCCGTGAGACCGAAGGTGTTAAATGGGGCATCCGGTCCAAAGTGGTGACGTCGGGGTAGAAATTCTACAATATTTGGAGTAGAAATTCTTCAATATTTGTAACCATCCGTCTGGAGTGGGTGACTTTAGGATAGAAGGTCTGAGCAAGGAACGGCCATATAGATGAGAATGGGGATGGGGCAGGAGTGAATTGAATTTCATGTCGAAAATGGAGAGAGAGTGACTAGGGATTTATTAGTAAGGTGAATTTCTAATGCATGTAAATGTGATTTAAAGTTGTATGGGGCAGGAATGAACTGAATTCTACATCGAAAATGACGAAAAAGTGACTAGGGATTTACTACTAAGACATGTAGATGTGTTTTAAAGCTGCGAGGTCCAATTTGTTGAATGAGGTATTCGGTCCAAAGTGGTGGCATTGAGGTAGAAATTCTACAATATTTGTAACCACCCGGTCCGAAATGGTGGCGTTGGGGTAGAAATTCTACAATATTTGTAACCACCCGGTCCAGAGTGGGTGACATCAGAGTTGAAGGTCTGAGCAATGAGCGGTTATAAAAGATGGGGATGAAGATGAAGTAGGAATGAACTGAATTCCACATCTGAAATGGAGAGAGTGACTAGAGTTTTATTACTAAGGTAAATTTACAAAACATGTAAAGACATTTTAAAGCCGTATAGCGCACGAATGAACTGAATTCCACATCGGGAATGGAGAAAGACTGATTAAGGGTTTTATTAATAAGACATGTAGATTCTTAAAGCTGTAAGGTCCAAGGTATTGAATTTGGATTACAGTATAAAATTTCTACATATTATTAGGCAAGACTGTTACAATATTGTCGGAGCAATATACCCGACTAATCAATTGTCACTTGCACATATTTATTTCTTAACATCGATCAATCATCTCTCATAAAGTGATATGCATCTATCTTTTGATTGGTCGTATGTATTACTCCAAGAGTATGATATAAGTTATTCTCACGAGAAATTTTACACTATTACCACATCAATACACATGACCAATCAATTTATGATAGTTATACATATTTATTTTTATTTGTTAACATAGAAGTTGTCCTCATGAGAAATTATAAAATACTCTCGGAGAAATACACTTGTTAAAACAATTGATGTCACTTGCACATATTTATTTTTTTAACATCAATTATCTCTCATGAAGTGATATTCATTTCTCTTTTAATTAGTCAGGTGTATTACTCTAGGAGTACGATAAACTGCCTCTGATATTAACATGAATTGGTCTTAGACCAAGTGATCAATAGTTCGATTTCTGACAATCTCATTTCTTGATTTAATTTCTAACACATGGTAAGATGAGCTTGTATTGTATATGCTTCAAGTGTTTGCGTGCGGAGTGTGTTATTGATTAATATAAAAACTATTACTGGACTTTAACTATCAGCTTAAACTTTTAGTTCAATTACTTCCATAAAATGGTATCAAAGTCTCTTAGACCAAATAATCAAGGGTTCGATTCCTGGTATCCCATTTGCTGATTTAATTTCAACACATGGTAAGATAAGCAAGTGTTGCACACGCTTCAAGTCTAGTAGATATTTGCATATATTTGAGTCTATAATTATCAGTTTAAACTTTCGATTCAAATGATTTCTAGATAGTTCTCATTTCTCAAAATACATAAAATGGTTTTATTTTATCAATAAATTTATTTAAAAAGTCCGATATACCGGTCAAATTACGGTCAAACCATTCTGTTCAAATTTTTTATAATCTTAAAAATATTGAAAAATAAAATTTTATAACTTCATACTTCAAAATAAAATGAGTAAATTTAGAAGTTATCCCAAAAAATATCAAGCAATTTAATATGCATATAGACAAAAACAAAATACTGTCCCATAAAAGTTGAAAACTATGACTACTGCACTTCATAATAATTGATTCAGAGATTTTGAATTGACATGATTGCATGATATTTTGTGTTTAGATAACACCTTTACCCATAAGTTTCCAGTGACATCAATTTGGTACATTTATTGTTTTTTTTAGAAGAATTCTAAAATTTCTCTTTAATACCTATATATTTTAGGTATTTATTTTTATAATTAATTTATATGTAATAGATGTAGATGTTAATATTTTTACAGGTTGTTTAAAATTGGATTAGTAGCATAATAAATATTTTAATATAATTATTGTTTTAAAAAATTTGATGTGATAATTAAATAACAGATCAAATAGCATTAAACTAATCTGTTCAAATAAATAAATGTGGCTAATTTTAAATCTAATTGATATCAGCCACTAACGCAAGTCCGAACGCACTAGTATTCTTGGAATATATATAACGATTATATTTATTTCCAAACTACTCTTGTATAATTTAACTAATCTTTTTTTTTACGTGTGATCATGTGGGCTCATCTAGAAGTGGTACTAGGTCCAAAATCATCTTTTAATCCAAATCATAAGCAGACTCTAGCAAGTCATTATGACCATTCAGAATAGATGAATAACTCGTATGTGAATAACAAGAACATAATGGTAACTTTATATGATTTCTTGATATTGGATATACAATCATTGTTCTGTCAAGATTCATAGATGAGAAGAGACAGTTTGATGAACTGTTTTTCATCGACTCAACTTATCAATATTAAAAATAAAATTGTTCTTGGTTGTCAATATTATGAGTAAAATTATACCATTTCAAATATTAGAGACAAAATAGCTCTTTACTGCTAATATTAATTAGAAGTATGTTTACACTTTATTCTGTATAAATTTTAATTGAAAATGTTGAATAGATTAAATTGGAAAAAGATTACATTGTACATAATTGTATAAAAGAAAAAGAAAACTTACCTTAGAAGAATGCAGGGTAATTTACACCATTGTCCTTAAAATTTATACTTTCTTTCATTATGGCTCCTAATTTTAAAATCAAACATTATAGCTCATAAACTCTACGTGTTATTAACATAATAATATAATGACCCCCTTTTACCATTAACCAAATCAAAATTATCCACGACGGTTTCAAAATAGAAAATTTCAAAAATCAAAAATGTTTTTTTTTAAATCACTATTTTTAGAGATTTCTTTTTCTGAACAACTGTTTTTTCTTTTCTAACCAAACAATATTTAAATGACAGTGGAGTTATTACATTATGAAAGTGTAACATTCAGAGGTTATAATATTCAATACTGAAGGTCAGGGACCATGGTGTAACTAAGTACAAAGTTTAGGGACCATGAGTGTAATTTTTAGCCCAAAATTTGATGTGGATAGAAGTTGAGAGGTGGATGATTGAGCAACAATTGTGAATTTAGTGGAAGGATTTTTCCCAAATTGGGATTTGAAAATCTTCTCTTCATATTTTTGTAATTTAGTGTGTGGATTTGAGGTTTTTTAGAATGGATGTTTGCATTCTCATGCTGGTGGACTTTGTTACTTCTGATGTGACTCTTCTTTTTCTTTTTCTTTTTCTTTTAACTTTGTAGACAAAAGGACGTTATTTTAGTTAAGAAATTCATATAAAAATGAGATAAGGTATGAAATATATACATATGTCTTAGAAATTACATATTTACCCTTAATTAATAAAATGATAAAATAATGTACTAATATTTGATTGTCACGTAAATGAGTTGGTCCGAGTGGTAATAAGTTTTACTTGTGAGGTTTGTGAGGTTTCAGGTTCAATTTCTCATAAGTACCTCCTGCCAATGTAACTAATATTTAAATGTCACATTATAAGTGAAACATTCATTAGGAGTAAATCTAAAATTTCCCAAAAACGATACAAACAAATTTAAATATTATCCCAGTAAAAACAGACAATACTACATTATATATTAGACTAATCTGCTACACATCAAACTTATATACACAATTGAAGATAATACATTTTACTATATTAGTCATACTTAAATTACAGTAGACTAATAATCGGAGATAAGATGTACTTTTTCATTATATTAAAATTACAATATTAGTCATACTTAAATTATAGTAGATTAATAATCAGATATACGATGAATTTTTTCATTATATTAAAATTATAACAGTTTATCTCATCCCCTTATATGATTTAGCGTGCTGGTTCGGGGTGTCTTCCGACAATGAAGAGCACTCGTTCCGGTTGATGTTCGTTGTTCGTGGTGTGTATGGCGGAGGATGTCTTTCATGTCTTGGTTGGATGTATTAAGACTAGTTAGATTTGGAATTTCTCTCTGATGAGTGATTTAAGTGCTCTATTTAGGAATTTCGTGAGTTTTTGGACTCATATTAAGCAATCTGCAAGAGTACCAGATAAGGAGCTTGCTGTGATGTTGTGTTGGTCGATTTGGTTGGATAGGAACAATTGAGTGTGGAACAAACAATATTTTATAACTCCAATCCTATTTAGTGAATCAACCCTTTCTTACTAGACACAAGCCCAAAATCTATTTAAATCCTCGATCCAAACAGTTGTTATTGCTTCCTCATGCTGATAGCCCCCTCCACTTGGGTCGCTAAAGATTAATTTTGATGTTGACCTCTTTTCTAGTCCTCTGCGGGTGAGTTTTGGCATTGTCGTCCGAGATGTGAGTGGTGCTTTCATTACTGGTTGCAATGGGGAAGTCAAAAACCCTCAGGATTTGTCGATAACAGAAGCTCTCTCATGTCGTGAAGCTTTAAGCTGGATTAAGGAACGAGATTGGTCTAATACTCTAGTGGAGTCGGATTGTCTTCTCATTGTACAAGCCTTGCAACAGGACTCCTCTGGCAATTCCGTATTTGGTTTTACAGTGGATGATTGTAAAACTTTGTTAGGAGAGTTAAATAATTGTACCTGCCATTTGTGAAGCATTCTACGAATTTTTCTACTCATTTGTTAGATCGAGAGACTAGTTCTATTTCTGCATGTAGCGTTTGGTTTGATGAACTACCTCAATTTTTTTTTTTTTTTTGTAATATGTTAATTTCCAATTAATAAATCCTTCAGTTTCTAAGATGATATTTCAATTCCAAGAATAACTTTTATTATTATTATTATCTTTGACACAACCCTTCACGTGAGTGCCTCCTAAACTTGAAGTTTGTACAACACAAACTTATCCTATCATACGTTAAAATTCTACTAATAAATGAGATTATCAGGATTCGAACCTTCGACCGCTTGGTCTAAGAGGTTTTTTTTTTGTTATCTGAGAGATTCTAATACTACGTCACTGAACTAATTGAATCAAAAACTTAAACTGATGGTTGAAGTCCAAAACTATATTTTATTATTATTATTATCTCTGACAAATACAAGATTACTCTGGTGGATGGTGAGAGTAGTCTTAAATCTAACTATATACTTTTTTTTTGCACGAAATAAAATTTAATTACACCTTTTTGAGCCAATAATATTTTCAATCACATTTTACACATTTCTTTTGCACCTTGAAACTCCCAATATACCGGAGACAATAAGTCACAACCACTTCTACTAGGGATGATTCCGGAGTCTGGAAGTAGCACCCCTGTCTCTGCCCCTGAATGTTGACAAGGGGGAGGAGAGGTATATCAGTCCAGCTAGAGCCAGTAAAAATCTTACAGTCACAAAGTGACTTACAAGAGGATTTACATATTACTCCATCTATAAGATCAAGAACGGCAACAAGAATCAAACTCGGATAGAAGTGTAATCATAAACTTTTTTTTTTTTTTTTTTGAAGTTTAATAAACTTAATTAATTTTCTTAATGAAATTATTTGGAATTTTATATATCACTATCAAGTTTAAAGCTTTTAAAATTCTGACCGACGTTGACCTTTAATTATGGGAAGTCGGCATGTATTTATCAGCCTCAATTATTCTTTTTCTACTTCACATTATTTGGTATGGAGTATTATTATTATTATTATTATTATTATTATTATTATTATTATTATTATTATTATTATTATATTGTATTTTCCTATTTTGGTATATAGTATTTGTATTTTACAAAGAATCTAGATTCTTTAAATACTTAAATACTAAGTTCCAAAAAACATACACTTGGTTGATTAGATTTATACATGTAGTCTAAACATAAATGTATGGTTTGTGGAGTTTCTAAATGTAGACATTTCCATAAAGAAAATTTATTATTATTGCAATTTATTCTAAAAGGGAACCAGTAGTGAATACAAGATTGGTTCGTCGGAGTCCAATTTTATACCTGTGTGTAAAAAAAAAATTAATAAATCGAACTCGTTCAATTTTATATATATATATGTACATGGTATCATCCGAGTTGTCCCGAACTAATTTTTCTATACCACTATGAAAAATTTCTCAAAATTAAGCTAAATTTGGACTACAAAAGTAAGATTAAGTCGTTTCAAACAAATTTAGAGGAAATTATCTCCTATCATATATTAATCAAATTGGATTTTGTAACCATCTCTTTCCACTTTAAATTCTCATCAGACTCGTCAGAATCGGAATCATCTAGTAGTTCATCCTTCAAAATGAATTTCGTTTAGCATTTCGCCCTCAATGCTAGTAGCATAGATCTGTGTCATGAAATGCAATTCTTTCCATTTAACCTTATGTTGACTAGAACTAATCCTGGATTATCATTATTACCACAATTTCTTCTCACGTCGTTGAAGGTTTTTCTACCTTTAATATCATTGTTTCGATTACGATCGCGATTGCAACAACTATTTTCTTCTTCATCATCATTCTCATTGATATCTTCTTCGTCTTCATCATTTGTCTACAATGCCTCTACACATGTTCTAGTCTTCCTCGCCATTGTAGATTAAGTTTGATCATTTTGGATCAAAATTTCACCTTACAGCTCTGATACCACATAATCTAGGTAAAATATAAATCCAGAAATATGTTTGTGTATATATGATCCATGGTAATTATAAGCTCAATTAGATGGAGCTTATATACCGATTTACAAACGATAAAACACATACTACTAAAAATAAAATGCATATAATAAGTAAAATGTATAAACTAGTTATAACGACATTGGGATGATAATAAAAATTATGATTAGATCTTAACTACGAGCTTAATCTTTTATTGAAACGTGACAAATTACTTTTTAAAAAATTAAATTACATAAGGTTTTGTTTTAAACTATAATGTACATACTAATTTCCTTAAAGTTGTTATTGTGGGACTCTCAATTATAAGAATATTAATTGTTTGATTCACAATTAAAGTTTAGGTGACTCGCACGAATGCACCAACCCACCATACAAGAATCTTCTATATAATATTTGGTAATATTCCACACACATTATTCTATTCTATTATATTTTAAATTTACATCAAGGGACTATATATATAATTTTTGTGGTTCTTAAGTGCCACAATTATATATTATTTACATTCAATAATGGAATCTAAAATTCAAGGGAGTATTTTTCTACTATGTTACTGTAACTAATTTTAAAAAAATTATAAAAATAAATGTTATAGTTTGGTTAATTTATAAAGAAAATTTACATGGTTTAAGGGTTTGTAAACAGAAATATATATTTTATACGGTCTATAAAATCAATTATTCTGTTAAAATTGTTTCATGACTATTTAATCTAAAAGTGAGAAATTTGGAGCAATTGAAAAGACCGATTTTGTAAATTATGTAAAATACAAGATCTGTCCTTACAAATTAATTAAACCACAAGTACTTGTTATAGGGCCTAGCCAATGCCCCGTGGGGCGCCGAGGTTTCCCCAAATCTCGGCCAGCCAACACCATCCGAAGGGGTCTATCCCCTTTTAACCGTAGGCATCCCGTCAATTCATATATCCGTAATCCGTCCCGGAGGGGTTTATCGTGGTTCAACCTCGATATATATATAACTCGTACTATAGGCCCACCCAAAGTGTCCGCCGGGATTTCATCCGAACGGAGACATCCGCCTTCCTTCCCAAAGGCCGGATGCCTGACTCTCCTAGTCCCTAGTGGACTAGAGTGGATCACTTGAACCAGTCCCGATAACTGGCTCAGAGGTTAACGGAGATCCGATGCCTGAGACCATGTCTCCCTGTAGTGTTTCTTACGCTGAGTCCAC
This sequence comes from Euphorbia lathyris, assembly GCF_963576675.1. Classification (NCBI taxonomy): domain Eukaryota; kingdom Viridiplantae; phylum Streptophyta; class Magnoliopsida; order Malpighiales; family Euphorbiaceae; genus Euphorbia; species Euphorbia lathyris. Next base: position 81,854,900 of record NC_088915.1, read on the forward strand.
GTCCTCTGCCAGTGGAAACTCATATGTTCCATTCGCCCCTCGCCGGAAAATGTACTCAAATATCTTTTAACTATAAATTTTATAAAGAAAAAATCTTTATTTTTAAACTTTTAAACTACCGAAACTGTCTTTACGAACCGGCTAAACTTATTTTTATAATTTTCTATTAATTTATTGTATACATACTATATTATAATAAATACTTTATTTCATTATTGTGTATAATAAATGTGGTAATACAAGTGAGAATGTAAGATGGAAGGCTCGGACCCAGCAAAATACTATCATATAGATTGTTGAATCATGTGCGGGCCCATATATATATATATATATATAAATAATAATTTTGAATTTATTTTTGAGAATATTTATTTTAATTAAAACAAAAAGGAAAGTATAAATTCGAGGAAACATCATTCAAGACGTAAATTTATTGGTATGTCTTTTAACATAATTAATTTATTAAATATACATGTCTAAAATGTCCATTATTTTAAAAATAAACAGTATTATATAATGATGAATTCAAGATTCGTTCTTTCGTGATTTATGAATACTAAATTAATATTTTTTTAGATATTTTTATATAAAAGACGTAAAGTTTCGTACATTGTTTTCATGAAAATTCTGACATTTTACGGGGATGAGGGAGTTGTCAAGCCTTCATAGCTCTCCTGATCTGTCTCTAATATCATAATGTGATATTTTATCAATATTATCAGAATCGGATAGGATATCAAACCGGATTAATAGTTGGGTCGCGGGACCAGATGGCTCAGATTGATCGAATATGAGGACATAATAAATAAATAAATAATCTTTATATATATTAAATATATATAATTAATTTAAAATTATTTTTATAAATTATATATATTCAAAACAAATTATAAATAATTTTGGTTTGTTATTTTTTTTGTCAATTTGAGGCATACATATATAACAGATAAATAATGTTTAGAATAACTTGAAATACGTCAATGTATTCCATGTCATGAGATTTTTTTAACGACATATAATAAACTCAAAACGGACAAGTGATGAATGAGAACTTCATGCTCAAAATGAACCACTTGAAATGGTTTGGAAGAAGATAAAAAAAAATTAAGCATTCTCATCCCACGTAGGAAAGAAATGAGAATCTTAACTAGTTTATAAGTAAATAGCCTTTACAAGCAGTTAACAAATTACTAGGGAAAATGCTCTCTCACGCGCAGGGATGCAGTCGATTAACCATCGGGTTAGGGATGCACGACGTGGGTGATGCGAATGCCACGCCGAGTTAAGGTTCCTTAGATCGGCCACTTTTTCTATTATTTAAAAGTTATAATGTGTTTTTTAGCTCTTATTTAAAGAAAATTGTTCCCCGCGGATTCTACATTTAAAAAAATTTGATTCTCCGTCTTTTATTCACGTTTTTAAAAATTTGAAATTTTTTAAAAAATTGTTAGACCTGGGGTCTCACCAGGTTCCGGTTCAACCTTTGGTCACTCCGGTTTATTGACATTCAACAAATTGGAGAGATTCGGACCGGCTGCTTGGCTGCTGCCCAGTTCGACTGGGCAAACCGGCCTATCCGATCCGAGCCTGATAATACTGTATTTTATGGGTGAATCTGTACTTAGTTTTATAATTTGATTTTTGGTATTACACTCATTTGGATCCTCAAACTAAAGTTTCAAAGTCAATTAGGTCCATGAACTATCAAAATCATCAATTAGGTCCCTGAACTAAGCAAAAATTATCAATTAGGTCCTCATCATATCTTAAAATCAGAAATTGTGACTATTTTGATATAGACTGTAATAATCTCTGTGTTGGTTCAAAATGGGTTTGGAGAACATGGTCTTAGGGGGTGTTTAGTTACCTACTTTTCACCTCATGTTTTGTCTTTGTTTTTTGGAAAATAGCTTTTTCCAAAGACAAACAGCAAATAAGAGCATGAACCAGCAAACAGCAAGTAGCCAAACGAGCTCTTAAACTGTTCAACCGAATGATTTTCGATGAGGCCTCAATTAATGATTTTTGTTTAGAATAGGGATTCAATTGATGATTTTTGGTTAGTTCAGGAACCTGATTGATGATTTTAATAGTTTAAGATCCTAATTGACTTTGAAACTTTAGCTTAGGGATCCAAATGGACATTATGCCTTGATTTTTTTTGTGGTAATGAAATAATTTAATTTGAGACAGGTATGCTGTTTGCGTCATATACTATATTGAAGCATAAAACAGGAATTGGTTTAGTCACATCATTCATTGTTGGTGTTAAGTCACATTAGACAGATTAATACTATTATCCTATGAATTTATGTCACACAATTATCAATTATATATATATAATAGTTTTTTTTGTGGATATAACTTTTGATAGATTTCATTTGCAAATAATTATTTAAACAGAAAAAGTAACCAATTGAGAAAAACTGGAAAAATAAATATATGTTATTTTTCAAGCATTGAAATTGGTAACAATAAGTTTAAGTTTTTTTTGGAGCACATAATATGTCTCATGCCATCCAATTCAGTCCTCTCTCACCTGACTTTTTATTACCCCAATAAAACGAATTCAACATTCGTTGTAATTCCTCAGTCGTCGATATAGGGAGCAAGAATACACTCATGAAATAGATTGGGATGGCTTGCCCTGCTGCTCGAATAAGTGTAGCCTTACCAGCTTTTGATATTCCTTTCCCTCTCCAGCGTTGTAGCCGCTGCCATAATCTATCTCTGAAGTGTGCAAAGATTGCTCGTTTCGTTCTGCCCACCAACGATGGAAGACCCAGATACCTTCCCGCATTCAACGGACTAGTAATACCCAAAATGCTAGAAATTCCCATAGCTAGGTCATTTGCCACATTTCTACTAAACATGATTCCAGATTTTTGACAATTTATAGCTTGCCCCGAAGCTAATTCATATGATCTGAGTAATTTTTTTAACACTCTAGCTTCAGATATGGTAGCTTGGCAAAATAAGAATGCATCATCAGCAAAGAGCAAATGTGAAATCGTCGGCGCCCCTCGCTTAACTCGGCACCCATGCAATAACCCCCTATTCTCAGCTGCCACCAATAATGACGTCAACCCTTCAACACACAGCAGAAATAAATACGGTGATAGTGGATCACCTTGGCGGAGCCCTCTTTTTGGACAAACAGGACCAACCAACTGATCATTTATTCTAACCATATATTGCACAGAAGATACACAATGCATTATCAAATTCACCCATTTATCTGCAAACCCCAACTTTAGCATCAATTCTCTTAGATAATTCCAATCCACCCTGTCATATGCTTTACTCATATCAACCTTTAGTGCCACATTACCTACTTTTTTAGCAACGTTATTGTTAATGCTATGAATAAGTTCAAATGCAATCAAAACGTTGTCATGAATAGACCTCCCTTTAATAAAAGCATATTGATTTTCAGAGATAATCCCAGGCAAAAGGATTTTTAATCTATTTGCTAAGACTTTGGAGAAAATTCTGAGTATAACATTACACAGTGCTATTGGACGAAGTTCAGTCATAATAACAGGATTCTCACACTTTGGAATGAGAGTAATGATAGTATTATTAAGCTCAGAGGGGAACATACCTTGATGAAACCATGTTGACCCAGCAGTGAAGATATCATCTCCAATTATGTCCCAAATTTTTTGATAAAATCCTGGATTAAATCCATCAGGTCCTGGAGCCTTATCAGGATGCATATCAAATAAAGCTCTCTTGAATTCCTATTTTGTAAGTGGTCATAGTAATTGCTCATTGTCTCGATCAGTGATGCGTGGCTGAATCAAATCCACCACTTCACTCCATTCACTGTTACTGTCAGAGAAAACCGATTCAAAATACTGTATTGCAATCTGCCCCATCCCATCCTTATCATTAATCCAGTCTCCTACATGATTCCTGAGCCCTGTTAAACTGTTCTACTTCCGTCTTCCATTAGCAAAAGAATGATAAAAACTAGTATTCAGATCTCCCTCCTGAAGCCATAAGACTTTTGCTCTATGTTTCCAGTGGTCTTCCTCTTGAACCATAATTCTCACATACTCAGCTCGGGCCGACTCATACTCATCACTATTATTTGGACCTCCTAGATCACGTAGTTGTATTAACTTTGCTTTTAATTGTTCAATTTTCTAACGAAAGTTGACATCACTACTTCTGCTCTATCTTTGCACACCTCTGCCACATGCGCTAACCGTGAACTCAGTACCGTTCGCCTATCTGATCCCCATGCCTCCTTAATCACATTCCAAATCTCCTTATCCTTTAGCCATCGTTGCTCGAATCTGAACTGTTTTTGCTTTAGAACAGTTAAATCGGTTGATGTATGTAAGATTATTGGGGAGTGATCTGAAGTGGGAGCAATAGAATTAACACAAAAATTACCAGGAAAATGCCTCCCCCACGCTTCTGTACAAAGGCTTCGATCAAGCTTCTCTTGAACTTCATTTGGTTTACCTCTGTGTCGTACCCATGTATATGGATATCCTTGTAACAGAATATTAGTAAGGCCACAATTAGTAAGTGTATCTCTAAATCCCTTATAACACCACTCAGGATGCCCATTCATCCCTTTTTTTTATCACTGTGAACAAGTAGATCATTAAAATCTCCCAAAATAGACCATGGGAGAGGAGAGGCGGCAGCAAGGCTCCTTAGTAAATCCCAAGAAGTCCTTCGTCTAGCTCTCTCCGGATACCCATAAAAACCAGTAAGATGCCAGTCTCCTTCCTTAGGATCATTTACAGTCAAATCAATGTAATTTGATGAAAATGATCTTAAAGAGCACATACTGGCCTTTCTCCAAAAAGCACATATTCCTCCACTTCTCCCAATCCTATCAACAACAAAACATCCTTCAAAACCAATGCGTACCCTGATAGCTTCAATGCGAGATTGACAAACCAGAGTTTCATACAAGAACATAACATCAGGCCTATGAGCTTTGATGAGCTCACACGGAATGGGAATTGCCCTAGTGTTGCCCAGACCTTGGCAGTTCCAACTAAAGATTTTCATTGCTCTGGGCAGACCATTTGGCCCGCCTTTCCTGTTTGCTGCTTAGCTTTGTTTTGAAACTTCGTGTTTCTCTGTTCTTGCTCGCAAGCTTTATTATCATTATCATTTTCCTGGTTTGGAGATAGATCATCAACTTCCATGGTTTGAATGGTTACCTCTTGTATAGTCTCAATTGGTTTTGGTTGAAATGCAACAAGTTCGCCCCTTCGTCTTTTCCTTTCCTCTCATACTTCTAATCCAATTTCTGATTGCAAGAGATTAACTGAAGGGATTTCCACATCCTCCTGATCATAAAAGCTTACACCAAAGTTCTTTGATAGATGTCGTAGATTATGTCTATGGGTTGGTTCCTTCCGCTGTCTCGCTGTACTACTACCAGCATTTCTGTTTGAGCCATATACCATATTTCCATCGGGTCTAGCCTATTCCTTCAGCCATCTTTCTCCTCCCATAACACTAGCACGGCGTAAGGGAGCCTTTATAGAAGCATCCTACCCCCTCACTAAGTCCTCTTCCTTGCTATGAAAAAAGATCTCACAATGTCTATCCAAATGTCCAATTAGACCACGTATAAAACATATAATTGGTAATTTTTCATATTTAAAGACACAGTTCAACCAATCACCTCCTGCCCTTCTTACTTTGTTTCCCTTTTGTAATGGTTGTCTGATATCCACGCTAACTCGCACACGGAGATAACTTTGCTCATTTATCCATTTCGCTTTTGAGTCCATAGATACATAAGATCCAATGAAATTTCCCAATGCCCGTGCCACTGTCTCAGTAAACAAATTCTGTGTAAGACTATGAATCTGTATCCAAAAGTTTGTATGTGTCAATTGATTATCAAAAGTCCAAGGACCATTTTCACTAACCCATTTCAGATCATACGAATGATAAAACCTAAACAGAATCAAATTTCCTCCAATTTCAAAAATCGTTAAACCCTTGCCCGGTCTCCATATACTAGCCATTCGATGTTTGAAAATTTCAAAATTGAAATTTTTATTCGTCACAAGTGATCCAACCAGACACCACTTATAATCAATCTTTTCTCCTCCGATGTCTGTCACCTCAAACTCAAATCCATCTTCAACAATCTTCAATTGTTGAAACTGATCTTCCATTATCTTTTTGTAAATTGAAATTTCTGAAATAGCAGTATATCACACAACCAAACAAAAACCAATCAACATAAAATAACACTCTCAATATGAGTAAACAGCAACGATTTACACAACTCTCAAAAGGAGTAGGCTCTCAACTGGAGCATTTTAGCAAAAACAGAAGATTTTCCGATCAAAACGAAGGCAGGCGGCAGCGGAAACTCATCAAAAAATTCCAGATCGGTGGCAATGGAACCTCGGCTTTTCTTCTTCTATGTCAAACACGAAGGCAGGTGGCTGAACCCTCTTCTGGATCGATCACAAAGCCAGCGGCAGTGGAAACCCATCAGAAACTCTTAGATCATCGACGGCGGAACCACTGCTTTATTTTTTTATATCAAAACACGAAGGAAGGCGGCGGATCTCTCTTCTAATTCGATCATGAAGACAAGCGGTGGTGGAAACCCACCAGGAGCTTCCAGATCGGTGGTGGCGGCAACAGCTTTCCTCTTTCTTTGTCAAACTCGAAGACGGTGGAACCCTAGCAGAGTGAGAGAAGGAGAATCGTGAAGGAGGATCATGAAGACAAGCGGCGGTTGAATCCCATCAGGATATTTCAGATCGGCGGCGACGACAACAAGTTTTCAGGCGGCGGAACCCTAGACTCGCGAAGAAGCAGAATCGCTTTTTTTTATTAAGGTGTGTTTACAATAAGTTTTTTTATTTTTTTTGATAAATAAGTTTTTTTAAAAAAACTATATGAATGATACTAGAAATAATTAATTAATTAATTACAGGCATCAATTAAAAAACTAAACTAAATGGTATACCCCCTCCCCCTAATCCTCTCTCTCCGCCACCCCTTTTGCCGCCGCCCAACGTCGCTAGTGCAAACCTCTGAATCCCTTCGCCTCATGCCTCGTCAAATCGATCCTATCGTGACATGGTCCAAGACGTTTCCATGCAAGAACAAGCCAGACTGATTGTGGATTTGCGCACGATGGGTAAAAGTTGTATCAAGTCGATCGAAGGTAATCCACTATGTCGAGATATTACTATTGAATCTGATTTAGTTGATGAATGGTCGGTAGCTTGGGCCGATGCCTTGATTGTGAAAATACTAGGACGAAATGTGGGTTATATTGCATTATGTAACTGGGCTAATGAATTATGGAAGACTGAAGGAAACTTCACTATAGTTGATTTGGGATTCGGTTTCCACCTAGTTACTTTTGATAAGCAATTCGACAGGGATCGCGTTATCTAGGATGGACCCTGGATGGTGCAGGGTCACTATTTGACCGTCAGGACATGGTCTACTTCCTTTATTGCTTCCCATGCCACTGTGGATTCTACTCCGGTTTGGGCACGAATTCCTGAGTTACCTCTTCAATTTTACTAGCTAGAAGCCCTTATATTGATTGGTAATTCAGTTGGTAAAGCGATAAGAGCTGACAAGGACACTATTGGAAAGGCTCATGAGAAATGTGCTCGTGTTTGTGTTGAGATAGAGCTAAACAAACCGCTTGTGGCCCAGTTCTGCCTTAATGGTCACTTCTATCATGTGGAATATGAAGGTGTATATGTTGCTTGCACAAAGTGCGGTCACTACGGACATGGTAATGAGACGTGTGTTTTCCCTAGTTTGATGCAAGAAAGTATCCCGACGGCCACTACCTCTGCCATGCTGCAGGATAAAATTTGTTGATCCTCAACCCGTATCTGGTAACTCCATTCAGAGTAGCAGTGTCACTGATCCCGCTCAGTAGTCTGGGGGTGATCTAGCTGGGGAGACAGTCAGTTGTGTGTCGTATGGAGAATGGACGTGCGTGCCCAAATGAAAACATACTACTCGAAGCAAGAAGTTGGAACCGGGTAATCCTGAAACTGATACTCTCCAGCCTCCTCCACTTTACATATCCTTGCTATTCTCGAAGACTCAAGTCCCGCTTCTCTTGTTACTTCGGTCTCTCTGCCAAATTTGATCAATAACGACCTCAAAATGAAAATTTTCAAGAATTAAAGTTGTTTAGTAACATATTTACTATAGGACCATATTTTTTATTTTTCAAAATCACAATTTTGGCGTTTTTCTCTCTCTAAACATTAACTTTCTCTCTCATAAAAAACACCACCTAAATAATTTCAAACTTAAAAAATTGAAGAATTAAAGTTGCTTAAAATATCATATAACTCTTGAAAATTTTCATTTCGATGTCGTTATCAGTTAAATTCTGACAAAGTGAATCCAAATGCAAAATTTTACAAACCACATGACTGCTTTTGCAAAAGAACAAATACCAATCATCGAAACCAAATGACATCTATATATAACTAACCCTTAAAATTATTCGGGAGTAGTATTTTATACGTTGAAACTAAATCTAGTATCCCGAATAATTATAACACTAAATTTGTAACTTATCTCAATTCTCTTGTTACTAACTTTTCTTTTTTCTTGTTAAGTTGTTAGCTGTGATAATGGAACAGTTAGCAACTTGACAGGGAGGTCTTTGTTCTTTACATCAAATTATGTTCAATAATTATAAAATGTTTCTTCTTATAGGTCATGATTTTTGACATATTGTGATACTGATTTTAGAATGTTTTGTATCTTTCCCTCATAAATTATTGGTAGGTACATGTACATTGTTTTCTACATAATTATTATTTTTTCTAAGATTATACTCAATTAGAATAATATGGGGTAGTGACCCAACCTTGTCTGTCTATATATCTAGGCTAATCATGTGTATTTTTTGTTTAAATCCTAATTAGTACTTAATTAAATATATGATTAGACTCTAAAAGTGAAGATATTTTGAAGTTCATAAAAAAACAAATGAGAAATATTTTTATGTACTGTAATTGGTGTAAATTATATCTATAACCATTCAAACATTATCTTTACTAATATTATAATCATTCAACTTCAAAAACCTAGTATTTACTATTATTATGTTCACTTAGGATAAATTAAAAAAAAAACACATCTTGTTACACTTTTTTCCGATTATATGTCTGTAATTTTTTTTACCCAAATGGGAATTGGAGTTTTTTTTACGACCAGAAGATAACTGATGTTTTTTCACGTTGCTAAAAACAATGATCTTTTATGTTGACACTGTTAAAATGACCGTTGATGATCTCAAAATTTAAAAATTCTAAGAATTGATTATATTAAGCAACTTTAATTCTTCAACTTTTTAAGTTTAAGGGCATTTAATGTGTTGTTCGGTGAAGAGAGAATGTGAATGTTTAGAGAGAGTTCTGAAAATGATGATATTGGAAAAAAAAAATTGTTACATAGTAAATGTGGTACTAAACAACTTTAATTCTTGAAGTTTTCTATTTTGAGATCGTTAACGGTCATTTTTATAGTGTCAGACTAAAACATATCGTTTGGAAAAAAAAAACTACAGACATGCAATTGACAAAAGTGTAACCACGGGTTTTTTTTTTTTTTGGAATTTACCCAAAATTAAAGTTGCTTAGAGTCACATTTAATGTGAAATTACGTTTTCAATTTTTAAAATTATCATTTGAGGAGATTTTTCTCCCCAAACAATCAATTTTTCTCTCGTAATTAATCAAACAACACTAAAATGATATCAAAATCAAAAAGTTATAAGAATTAAAATTTCTTAAAATTTCTCTTCAAACAATCAATTTTTCTCTCGTAATTAATCCCACAACCTCCCACCTCTAATCAAATCAAGAAGTGTACCAACTAAATTATGCTAATTTGATAAGCCATTATTTTTTCAATATAATATGTTATGGATGTTTAGTGTAAGGTATAAATTTTATTAATTGAATGAATAATTACACTTGCATTAAGATTTTAATATTGAGAATAATTTATATAAAAGAAATAAAAGAAAATTTTCACAAATAATTCCAAAAGTGATTTTTTTTTTAAAGAACAGCTTTTTTAATGTCACAAAATAGATTGGTTGTTTAATAAATCTTACTAAATAGTTTATTGAAAGCTATTTAGAATAAAAATAACAAAGAGCTTTATTGAAAACAACTATTAACTATGAAGCTTTTCCATAATGGCTGATTAAGAAAGTATATAAAACAGATGCAAAGAAAAAGGAAATTGGATTATAATTTAATATACACTCAAAAGATGAAAATATATCTTCTCTTTTTTTTTCCATAAAAAGAGATATTATCTTTTTGGAGTGAAAAGAAAAAAAAATCATAATTAATAGCTGTTCTAAACCAATTTTAAACTAAAGATTTGTTTTTATCACAAGGTTAGCTCGTTAAGTAGTTCGTGATGCGGGGCATCTCCTCTAGGATCGGGTCCGGACTAGGGAAGTCGGAGGAAGAACCAAGCACGAGCAACAAGCGAGTAAAGAGACCAAAAAAGTGCCACACAACAGCTCAGGCACGCTCCGCGTGCTTGAAGGTTTGATCCGGAGAAAAATCCAAGAGGTCATCTACGCGGGGCTTGGATTAGGCACGCTCCGCGTAGAGGAAAAATACGCTCCGCGTGAAAGAAGAAATGATCCGGAGAAAGTTCAAAGACCAATCCACGCGGGGCTTGGAATTAGGCACGCTCCGCGTGCCTTCATTTTAATGAACTTGCTCCTTACTCCAGCTTCCTTCTTAATTACAACTCTGCCACTCCTTATTTACAACTCATGCCACTCCCTATTTACAATCATGTCACCCCTTTATCACTAACCCAATTTACCCTTATCTTTATATTTTAATTAGTTATGTAATTTGCCCTTTTATATAATTTGGCAATTAGGGTTTTGAGATGATATAAATACATCTCTTTCTATTGTAATCTTCAACTTTTTATCAATCAAATATTAATCTTCTTCAAGAAGCTTGTTAAGGTTTAACCTTCAACAATGGGGATTTCATTATTCCTATGGATTTAGTCCATAAAACCCGGGATTCACTCCTTCTAGTTAAGCTAGAGAAGAACATCTTTGTTATTTTACGATTAAAACTAACACGTCCCGAAACCGATCCGTATCTGTTGGTATTAGAGCCGATCGTTATCCTATCGGATACTTCTTTCGATAATGATTCAACCGAGTTATTCACAAGCCTTAAAGGAACGTCTTGAAGCCGAGACAAGGGAGATGGAGCTCCAGTATGCCGAGATGATGAGAAAGACAAGAGAGAACTTGGAGCAAGAAGAAATATAAAGACTCCAAAGGGGAACCCGAAATAGTAGGAGGCGACAACGTCGAGCCCAACGGAAAAAGGATGAAGCAACTACCATTTTGTCTCCTAAAGATTCATTCCAAATCTGTCCTCCATTATACAATGAAGAGGTAAATCCAAAACTTTCAATTCTTGATGTGGAAGTTGTGGGTATACCTATTATTAGTGAAGATTTGGTGGTGTGTGATGTTGTTAGTGATTTAATTTCTCATTGTGGATTTATTGTTAATGAAATTGTTGATGAGGAGTTAAATGCATGTGTGAATGAGGAGGAATGGGGGTTGAGATGTGAAAACTTTAAGGAAACCCATGTTGAAAAGAGTGATCCCCAAGTGTTTGATGAAATGCCCCTTAGGCATAGCCACATATGTATGCTTAAGGACATTGAGGATAGTTGTCTTGAAAAGGGGGAGAAGGAGTTTGGGCTTATTAATCTCTTTGAGGAGAATGATGAAGTTAGTATATGTGTGGAGATTGATGGCTATGGAGATGGGAGAGATGTTGGTGGCTCTACCATATTGGGTTGTAGCATGTCTTTTGAGTCGGGCGACTTGGCACGTGAATTAGTCGGTTCGAATTATGAAGAGGAGTGGGATGAAACGAAAGGTCATGGGAAAAGATGGATCGTGGACGAAGATGGAAATGAATTTGAATACCACCATGAAGAAGAGGAGATTGATGAAGAGGAGATTGATGAAGAGGAGAACCAATCCCAGAATGAGCTAGTAAGAAATGAGGAATGTGATTATTATGAAGGCGAATTCGAGGATGAGGTTGGAGAGAGAGAGCACGCTTCCGAAGATGAAATATGTGAGGATAGTGAACTTTGTCATAGTGCATATGAGTTTGATTATGATGAAGATGATAGAGTTTACTATGAGGAGGATGAACGTCGAAGGATTGAGTGGAACCAATATGGGGTCGCTTGTGAAAAAGACGATGATGGAGTCTACTATGAAGAGAGTGAGCAATGGGGTGTTGAGTGGGATCGACACGGGGCTCCTTATGAAGATAATGAAGGTAGATTTTATTGTGATGATGAGTTGGAGGATGTTGAACGAAACTACAATGAAGATATCTATGAGTATGATGGAGGTAGGTTCCATCATGATGATTGTTGGGGTTTAGTGTCCTATAGACAATTGTTCTAGGATACAGACTTAATGTAAATGAAGTGTTCTTTATATCATTTGTTTTAATGAGATATATGTTTTATAACTATATAAAGGCAAAACCCTTTTAAGCACTAAATAAAGTCTAATAAAAGGAAATCCGTAAGTTTGTTTAAAGTGATTATAAAGTGTTCATACAAGCATGAAGTGAGACAAAACTTTATAATAAACTAATAAACTTAAAACCACCCAAAGTGATTGACATATCGCGGTTGAGACTTGCATGTAACAGTGTCTTCTGTCCGACAGAAAGCTGATCTCACAAGCATCATATATATAGATATCTGGACAGTTACATGGATCCGATGAAAGGTAGTTCATTAGGATTGGGGACCCGACTTGAGATAACAGGATGGGTAGATTCTTCCTTGTCACATGTTCATCTCATTGGTATTAATAGGTATAAATAATCCTCAGACTCAAAGGAATGTTAATTGGTATTCTGGATTACGGAATGTGACGCTTTGACTCTGGTGTAACACGATCCTTAACAGAGATGACTCTGGGGTGTGAACAGCAGACGTTGGGTATCACAGGAAGTGATTGCGGGATTGTTATACATTGGATTGAGCATTTATCACTCCCGATAAATGGGAGATATGTCCATGGATCGCTTGTGGAAGTCTTGACTCTAAATCCTTACAAGGTGATAGCTTGAGATTGAAATGAGATTTCTCTTAACCTATCTAATTGGAGTTGACTCGGCCAGAACAAGTAAAACGAACGTCTCGCTATATGTGACTTGACATCACCCATAGTCATAAGATTCAGTTCAAGGATGTAGTTGATAAAGGATCGAATTATACCGTAACTAATACGGAAAGGTCAACGACAGAATCAACTTGTCTTCTTATAGCTCTAGGGGAATGATTACGGACTTGCTAATCACATACTTTGTACATCATTCCGTTATGCAAAGATTAAATATAATTCTTTAAAAATTATTTAATAACGTTGCATACGGCTAGAAGCAATGAGAATCTAATGGGTCACACATAAGACTTAGAACCCAAAAGAGAGACAGATGTTAATTAATTGATGGAAGCCCAATTGAGCCCAATAAGGCCCAATTACCATGGGGGGGCGATTTTTATGTATGGGGATACATAAATAATTAATTTGATTTTATCAAATCCTAATTAGATTAGGATTATGAATTAAATTAATTAAAGGAAAGATAAGTTAGGAGTTTTAATTAGATTATATTACTCCTATTATTATCCAATAAGGTTATCATTATTATCTTTTATATTTAGATATATTAATAGATAATAATTAAGAATTCTATTCCAAATTGAATTCCTATTAAGTAACCTAATTCTATCTAACTAGGGTTTAGATACAAATGATTATAAATACCCCCCTACTAAGGATTTTCGAAATCCACAGTGAATTCCAGGAGAGAGAATTTCGAACCCCCTAACCGAGGACGAGATTTCACCGCTTCCTTCCATTCAATTGATTTTCATCCCTTTCTCTTTATCCTTGATCTTGTGTTGATTAATTAGAGACAATCTACATTGGTTGTTATAAACGGTTGATTCTAACTTGATCTTCCTTTATTTTGTTTTGTGCTCGGGAACTCGAAGTAAGAGTTGTGGGCACTTCGTTTGCAACGGTAGATAGAACATCTAAAAGGTATTTCTTCTTATCCCTCTTTGTATGAAATAACGGTTAACGGATCTTGGGGTTAATGGAAATAGGTTAAAATTTTTATATTTCCGCTGCTATACGTTAGCCTATTTTCCTTCAATGATGAGTTGGGAAATGTAGAGTGGGGCCGAAACGAAGATACTTATGAGCATGATGATGGTCAGTTCCGAGATGACTATGAGTTGGGAAATGTTGGGTGGAATCGAAATGAAGATGCTTATGATGGTGAAGAAAATCGGTTCCAAGATGAGGATGAGTCGGGAAGTGTTGGGTGGAGCCAAGTTGAAGACACATATGAAGTTGATGATGATGGCAATGAGCACCATGTGTATTTGGTGACAAGGGTTCCAATGCCTAGTGACAAGGAGCATAGCCAACGTCATCGATTATTTAGAACTCGATGCTTAGTCCTTGGGAAGAAGTGTGAGATGGTGATCGATGGGGGAAGCCAAGTGAATATCATTAGTCGGTCCGCCATGAGTAAGTTTGGGTTGGTTCCCGAGCCACATCCTAGACCTTACCGCCTTGGTTGGGTCAACGAGGTGGAAAAACTTCAAGTTACTCATTGGTGTAAAGTTCCTTTCACTATTGGAGATTATGGGGATGAAGCTATGTGCGATGTTGTGGAGATGGGTGCTTGTGATGTGCTACTTGGTAAGCCATGGCAATTTGATTGTGATGCCTCACATGCGGGAAGAAGCAACACCTACACCATACGCAAAGGCGGAATTCGATATGTCCTTACACCATTGAAGAGCTCTCCTAGTAAGAAAATGGAGACCGTTTTGGAAGATTGTCCAACTCGGGAGTTGAACGTGAATGGGTGCATTGGTGGAACGAGTGAGACATTGAATCATCTTGACTTGGGTTCCATGGATGAGTTAGCTAGCCACTCTCCTAATGAAGTCAAATCCAAAGAGGAGAATGAAGTTGAGAAAGGGGAGAGCGAAGTTGGAAGTGAGGAAGTTGAGCCGATGTCCGAGGGTGACAAGCACATGTATTTCAACAAGCCACCTAAGGGGTTTCCTAAAGGGCTTCCACCTTTGAGGAAGCTACCACATGACATAGCATGGGATCCGAGAGATAGTGCACTGTTGTCTCCTGAATGGACTCTAGCAAGTGTACTAGATACAAGTAATAAAGTGATAAGTTAAGTATCGTATCCACAGGGATTGAGGACCAAAGTTTACAAGAAATACTTTGTAGAATAGGGTGTTCGTGGTCTGTGAATTCCTTAAATTGAGAGATGTTGTTTAAACAGTAGCAAAGTCAATGATTTAATTGATTAAAACGATTACTTAACAATGGTAAAAGGCAGAACAGGTTAAGCACAGCGGAACAGGTTACTTTCAGTCTCTAAACATCCTATTTATTCATGAATGAAGTAAAGTGATGTCAAGGTTTCTGTTTTAATGCTCACTTAAGTCAACTCTCGTGTGTTCTTAAGATTCTAAGACGTACTACAACCTCAAGCGTCCCTAAAGTTGGTTCTTTCTTGCATTACGATTGAAACATCATTTCAATGAAGAAAACCCTTGATACAACCTCCTAACATCTCTGTTTCGGGGCTGAATGCTTGACAAATAGTTCCGTGAAGATGAAAGTAGTTTCCTATCATGCATCTAACACTAACATACATGCATTTAGCAATGGAGTTAAAGATTTATCAAGCACATCATAATATATCAACATTCATTCATAAAGAAGATAATAGAAGGCTTACATAACCGGCCCTAACTGGCCTTACCCATTCAAAATGACTACTCACTCATAGTGTAGAGTGAACAGCCTGAGTTAATTCCACAAATCTCCATTGATGGAGTCATCTTCCTTAGAGAGCTTCCTCCCTCTCCAAGAAACTAAAATTCTAATTAAAACGATTATCTGAAGTCAAAAGGTACCCTCTCCTTTCCTCCACTACATCTATATAAAGGAAGAAATACGAGCCGTACCACAAAATATTACAAAAAGATTGTTTTTCTATAGCTATGTTACTAGGAAATGATTAATTCTAGTTTGACCCTTGAACACTCAAGGGGGTGATCCATCTTGTCATCATGTTGCTTTTCTGCCTTTCCTACGTCTGCTGTCACTGCCACGCCGCTCCTGCCACTTTTCCAGTCGCTATCTGTCATCAGGTACGCAGCGGAGATCCGCTGGATCAAAGGGTGCTCGACTCCTCAAGGTTTGTTGCAAAACAGGCTGTGTAGTAGCCCTTTTTTACTTAATCAATACAAATCTGCATAAAACACTTATAAGTCCTTTTATTTAGGAAATTTCGCCTAAAATACATACAAATTGTAATTAACATGCTGTATTATCGCAGTCATATTCATGCCCAACAAATACCCCCAAATAAAATCCTTACTTGTCCTCAAGTAAACGAAAAGATAATAACAACATCACAAGGGATTAGGTATGAATAATGGAATAATATTTATAGAACAAAGATGAACAGGAGAAACAGATTTAGAAAAATGATTCAAACAGAAAGAATTTACGACAGAAAACTTTTTGAGCAAATCATGATTGCTAATGAGGTTTTTTCGCTAGAGTTAAAAAAAATTATCCCTTTCTTATGAAGTTCCTCAAAGCTTCAAATTGAACCTCAATCATCATTTAAACCACCTGCATTGCTCCAAGCCTCACTAAGTTCAGGAGGATTCACTCACTCTCAAATGGCCTTTGTTGTCATAGGGGAAAGGATCATCACTCCTCAGCTTAGTACCACTATTGTTAGGCTATGACATTGCTTGTTGGCCCTATCTCGATGGATCAAAAAAATTCCGATCATAGTCAAAAGGTCTTAAACATAAGTGTAAGAATTTTTGTCTACATGCAATGCAATTCACTATACTCAGCACTCAACACTGATCACTTCTGCCTCAACCTACTATCTTTACACAGCCTGTTTCACAACATCGGCCAAACTATTCTTCAAACACACAAAATACAATCATCCAAACATTTCATTTTAGGCTCAAGATATAAACATGTGTCCTGAAAATGAAGAGACGTTATTCAAATATTTTTCTGTTATCTTCTACAATTCCTATTTGGGATTTTTATTTTTATTTTTCTTTTAACCTTATTCAAAAAGTGGCCCTCACTCCATCATCATCCCTCAAATGTCATTATTTCAACAATTTGATCATTATACACTCAGATTTTTTTCAAAAATTGCATTTTCTTTAACTAGAGCAGCTTGTTCTGAGGCATGAGACAAATTCAAGGTATTTTGGGATTACAGTAAAGGGAATTGGTTCCTTTAAGTAGTGTTTTAAGAAAAAATAGGTCAAGGCTCAAGTTGGATATCCTAAAAATGTGAGTGCAAAGCACGGGTAGGCCTTTTGTGGAGTGAATTTGGGATCTAAATGCCTTTTTCCTCCTATGTTCGTCCAAAATTTAACCATAATGACTAGGCAACCAAAGCAATGCCTACCTAAAGACAATATGCACTAGCCCTCTCATGAAGAATCGGTGCATTTTCATGCTAATGTAGGCTCAAGTTCTCACATTTTAGGGCTTTTGCATTGGAGCAGGAGATTCTTTAAGTGAAGATTGAGTTAAAACTTAAATTTTTTTAGAACTTCTCGATTTGGGAGTTCAAATAATTTCACAAAGCTATCACCTCAAATTGCAATCATAAAAGCACAATCAGTTAGGAATTAGATCAGAGAGTGAGATAATTACAAGAAAACAAATACATGATACGATTAGCTTAAAGCGGACGCCGAGATTTATTAGAGGGTAATTTGTTAAACATATCATTCTATAACAACAACATGTTTCATCTTTTTATCATGTTATGCTCAAAAATTTTGCAGTTTAAACGCATGCATCCCACCCCCAAATAAAATTTAACATGATAGCATAGGGGTGTAACAATAAATGCAAAGAAGGGTTATAAGTGTTACCGGATGCTTGGATAGCGACAAGTTTGAAGGTTTAGATAAGTGGGGAAAGAGAGGACTCAACCTCTCGATCCTTAGCAGGAGCAACACCATCCCTTTTCGAGGAGGCAGCGACATGTGTTTCAGGGGCAGCAGATTTCGCTCTTACCGGACTTTTGATTGAGGTACCCGAAGGACTTTCCTGCCCATGCTCTTCTACACAGAGATGCTTCAGCATATCCACCTCTCCTTGTAGAATAGCATTTTTATGCTCAAGGGCATGGATCTGGTCTCGGTTAGCTACATTTTTCGCAAACAGTGCATTGAACTGACAAACAATATCATCATTGGTGAGCTTTGCACATTTCTTGTAAAAGGCAAGGTCTTTTTTGTGCTCAATTTGCTCGGACTCAGAGGAAACAGAGACAGTAGGTTCACTCTTCCTCTTTCGGCTTTCGACTCTCCTGGCTTCAACAAAGTCTGCCATCTAGACCCACTTCCCATTCACCAGTTTCCCAAACAACATGCTCTGTAGGCTCCTTAAATCAATCTGGTCAGGGTGGTTCACAACAGTGAGCCGGGTGCGGTCCTCTGGCTTAAAAACTCCAATTTCTGCTGCAATCCGAGTCACGATGCTCCCACAACAAATGACCGAAGAATTCTTCTTTCGAAAGTTGGCAATGTACTCCCCAAACCAATAGCCTAAATTCATTCTGGGCCCGGTTGTCATACTCCATAGAGCCGTAAGGTCGGCATGGGGAATAGTGGCCTGGTTTTCGCGGGCAAAGATTGTTCCAGAGACCAGTTTATGTAGGTAACGGATGGCATATTCATCAATATTCTAAGTTTTGGAAGCGCTACCATCATACTTCGGCTGGTCCGAAATAGATTGCCAGAAAGCTTGTGGGTCAAACACATCAGGGGTTTGAGTGAACGCCTCCTTGTAACTTTCCGACTCTAGGTCATCGTCATCCGTGGCACCCAATAAACTGTTGAACATGTTCAATAAAGGCTGCTGGGTGTGAGTCATTAGCCTGAAACTAAACTTTCATTCCTCGTCCGGGTCTGTGATCTCGGGATGGTGCTTAAACGTAGCCAGGAATTCCAATGTGAGTTCTTTGTAGGCCGGCTCCGTCATTTCAAAGAAACAGCTCAAATGGCCTGCCTCCATGAGTTTCCGCACACGCTCGGCAAGTTTGAGCTTCTTCAAGGTCTCCCAGCAAACTGTTCTCACAGGTCCGAATTCTAGTTGCACAAGTTCCTCGTAGTATGTCTGCACGACCGCATCTTTGAACTGAGACAGCTTTTTTACCAATTTTTCATCCAGAATGAAAGCAACTGTGCTTGTTCCCATCATTTTGCCCTTAGCTTTTTCTTTCTTCGTTGATCCTTCGATTTTTACCTGCTTGCCAGATCCACGAGTTCTCATCATGTGCTCAAGTCTAAATAGGGTTTCCCAATGATAAAGAGCACAGAGCATGTGGCGAACCGTGAAACAAAAGTGTGAAAATAATGCAAGTCGAACGAGGGGCCGTATTTTTGGTCGGTCTCTTTAAGTAGGGAGAGGAAAGAAACGTCATGTTGCCAACCCGCCTTTATGAAAGCGGTCCAAAGGACGCCACCTGGACAAGTGGTTGGCAAAAGGCGCGTTTCTCTGAAGAGACCCTAGGGCGACGAACGGTCACGCTTCAAAATTTGAATTTATGACTCCCCTATCCGTTGGATTTTATCGAGGAAAGGAGAGCATGTGAAATAAGTACTTAGTGACATATGATGAGACATTTTACTTTTTCAGACTTTTAGTTCGCCTCCCGGTTTTCAAGGATAGCCCTTCCACAGAAAGGTAAATCATCCCCCTATTTGAACAGGTAAAAACGTAAAACTTAACCCTTGTGGAAAGTTGTAAGTTTTACATCTTTGCTTGCGCCGGAGATACCCATTACGGACCATTGCCCGACACAAAATTGATCTAGACTACCTTTAACATTATTTAACAAAATTTGAAATGTAAACTAATTTAAATGCAATGTTACTTGTGCTATAATTGGTGTTTGTAGCGAACACCCTATTTATGCTTCTAATGGCATGGGGGGTCCTGGAAGTGAACTGTATCGATCTTCCTTGAGTGATCGTTCTCTAGATAGGGTTTCAATCTTTGCCCATTCACCTTAAAAGGTTCCTGACCCTCCTTGCCAATTTCAACTACACCATGACCAAACACCTTGTTCACTAGATAAGGTCACGTCCATCTTGATTTAAGCTTCCCAAGAAACAACCTGAGTCTCGAATTGTACAAGAGAACTCTTTGTCCTTCGTGAAACGTCTTTATCTGGATTTTTTTTCGTGCCACATCTTGGTCTTGTCTTTGTAATTCACCGCATTCTCATACGAAAATAGCCTGAACTCCTCCATGTCACAGAGTTGAAGTCTTCGTTGGTCTCCCACAGCCTGTTGCTCAAAATTTAAGAAGGTTAATGCCCAAAAGGCCCTGTGTTCCATTTCAACCGGCAAGTGACAAGACTTGCCGTACAGCAATCTAAACGGGGACATCCCAATGGGTGTTTTATAAGATGTTCTATACGCCCAAAGAGCATCGTCAAGCTTGTTTGCCCAGTCCTTCCTAGAATTGCCAACAGTTTTCTCTAAAATTCTTTTGATTTCACGATTCGAAATCTCAACCTGTCCACTTGTTTGTGGATGGTAAGGTGTGGCAATTCTATGAGAGACTCCAAGCTTGCCCAACATCTTTTCAATTTTACGTTGCAAAAATGGGTTCCTTGATCACTAATGATCACTCGTGGGACACCGAATCTGGCAAACAGCCTTTTCAGGAACTTTATAACCACACGGGCGTCATTGGTGGGGCTAGCCATGACTTCAACCCACTTGCTCACATAGTCAATAGCTACTAAGATATATTTATGCCCAAAAGATGTAGGGAATGGTCCCATAAAATCTATGCCCCATATATCAAAAATTTCACAAACAACTATGTTATTGAGGGGCATGGCAATTCTAGCTGAGATATTACCTGTTCGTTGGCACTCATTGCAAGTGCGAACGAACAGATTGGCATCTTTAAAAAGTGTTGGCCAAAAAAAACCTGATTGAAGTACTTTGGCTGCAGTTCTGCTGGCGCTATGATGCCCTCTAGCTTCCCGGTCATGACAATGGCTTAGAACAGCCTGTCCCTCCTCTTGAGATATACATCTGCGAATAATTTGGTCTGCGCACAACCTGAAAAGATAGGGTTCTTCCCAAAAATAATATTTAATTTCAGCATAAAACTTCCTCCTTTGATTAGTGGACAGGTTGTGAGGTTTAAGCGAACTTGCTAGATAGTTAGCAATGTCGGCAAACCATGGCATAGGCTGCACGGCGTATAAACGCTCGTCTGGAAAACTCTCCAAAAATTTTGGTTGTTCCTGGCTGCTTTGGTGAGAAATTCTTGACAAATGATCAGCTGTCACATTCTCTGTTCCCTTCTTATCCTTAATTTCGAGATCGAACTCTTGAAGTAAGAGTAGTCATCATATCAATCTTGGCTTTGCATCCTTCTTTGCGAAAAGATAGCGTACTGCAGCATGGTCTGTGTGAACAATGACTTTTGACAGCACCAAGTAGGGGCGAAATTTGTCGAAAGCATACACAACTGCGAGGAGTTCCTTCTCAGTCTGGTGTAATTCTGCTGGGTCTCGGTCAATGTTTTGCTTGCATAATAGATAAGCCGAAATTTCTTCTCAACCCTCTGCCCCAGAACAGCTCCCACACATGTATCGCTTGCGTCACACATCATCTCAAAAGGCTGTTCCCAGTCGGGTCCTGCCAGTATAGGCGAGTTGATCAGCTTGCCTTTCAACAGTTCGAAGGCATTTAAACAGCTTGCATCAAAAGAAAATTCCGCATCTTTATGAAGCAATGCTGATAAGGGCAGCGCAATCTTTAAAAAATCTTTGATAAACCGGTGGTAAAATCCTGCGTGCCCCAGAAAACTTCGCACATCTTTTACACTGGTCGGAACAGCCAGCTTTTCTATCACTTCCACCTTAGCTTTGTCCACTTCCATCCCCTTTTCTGAAATTTTATGCCCGATAACAACTCCACCTGTAACCATGAAGTGGCATTTCTCCCAATTCAAGACCAAGTGGGTCTCCTTGCATCGCACAAGCACGGCCTCGAGGTTGTTTAGACAGCTCTAAAAAGAGTTTCCATAAACAGAGAAGTCGTCCATGAATATTTCTACAGTTCGCTCCACCATATCATGAAATATAGACATCATGCATCTTTGAAACGTGGCTAGAGCGTTGCACAGCCCGAACGACATGCCCCTATAGGCATAGGTCCCGTATGGACATATGAACACCATCTTTTCCTGATCCTCACGGTGAATTGCAATCTGATTGTACCCCGAGTAACCGTCAAGGAAACAATAGAATGCATACCCCGCTAACCGTTCTAACATCTCGTCAATGAAGGGCAAAGGAAAGTGATCCTTCCTTATGGCTTTGTTGAGCTTTCGCTAATCCACACAAACTTGCCATCCTGTTATGGTTCTCGTAGGGACCAACTCGTCTTTCTCGTTGAGTACCACGGTTGTTCCTCCCTTCTTTGGTACAACGTGAACAGGGCTGGTCCACACACTATCAGAAATTGGGTAAATAATGCCGGCATCCAGCAGCTTGATCACCTCCTTTCGCACGACCTCTTTCATGTGGGGGTTCAATTTGCGCTGTGGCTGGACAGACGGCTTGTGATCCTTCTCCATCAAAATTCTGTGGACACAGACTGTTGGACTGATCCCTTTGCTGTCATCAATTTTCCATGCGATTGCCTCCTTGTTCCTTCGCAATACCTCCATAAGTTGAGCTTTCTGATCAGGAGTTAACTTTGAAGATATAATAACTGGACTTCCGCTGGGAGGTTCCAGGAAGGCATGCTCGAGGTGTGCAGGTAACGGTTTCAATTCTGGTTTAGATAATGGCACAGTTGGTATCTCCGGTGGTTCTTGATGAGTGGGAACGGCAGGATCGAAAGAAGGTGTAGGTAAGTTGGATTCAATGGAACAGCTTGTTCCTTCACATAAGTTCACCTCTTCTCCCAATAGAGTCTCCAGAGTGTCCTGTTCCTGCAAAGTAGAAAGACTTTGAAACTCATCTAAGAAACAACATGTGTCATCATTATTGTTAGCTCGTCTCATCGCCTCGTTCATTTTGAAAATGACTCCCTCCCCATTAATCCTCAAGAATAGTTGTCCCTCTCCCACGTCTATCAATGCATTTCCTGTCGCTAAAAAGGGTCTTCCTAGAATAATTGGAACATGCAGGTCCTCATCTATGTCCATTATGATAAAATCAACAGGCAATATGAATTTCCCTACTTTGACCAACACATCTTCTACAACTCCCCTAGGATAACATACTGATTGATCGGCTAACTGAATTGACATACGAGTAGGTTGGGGTTCTCCTAATCCAAGTTTAGCATATACAGAATTAGGCATTAGGTTTATGCTAGCTCCTAGGTCACATAGTGCATTTTCAATATTTAGCTTTCCAATTGAACAAGGAATAAAAAAACTCCCTGGATCTTTTAGCTTTTTTGGTAGTTGCTGCTTGTTTTGGAGTATTGAAGAACAATCCCGGTTGAGTTGGATCATTGATATGTTTTCCAGCTTTTTCTTGTTTGACAGGAGATCTTTCAAGAATTTTGCATACGACGACATTTGTGCAAGTGCTTCTACGAACGGAATGTTGATGTGCAACTTCCTTAAGGTGTCTAACACCTTAGAATTCTGTTCTTCTAGCTTTTTGTTGATCAACCGCGTTGGATATGGCACTGGCGGAACATACGGTGGAGGTGGCTTGTACATCTTTCCGCGTTCCCCCTGATCCTTCTCATTGGTAGACTTTGTCTGCCTGGTTTCTTCTTGACTAGGAACAGTTTGTTCCTGATCTCCTTCAGTTTCTTCGGATGTTTCTGCGCATTCAGCATTTTCATCAATAGATAAAGTTGGTTGAGTTTGCTTACCAGATCTCAGGGTGATTGCCATGACATCGCCCTTTGGGTTTGGTTCTGTGTTGCTTGGCATTATTCCCTTCCCTTTTGACGTAGATGCAGCTAATTGATGGACTTGTGTTTCCAGATTTTTAATTGATGCTTGTGTCTGTTTCATGAACTGCATCATCATCGTCTTCATGTCTGGCTCTACATCTTCTTTTGGTGGAACAGGTTGTTTATAATGCTGCTGAGGTTGCCTCTGGTAGTGTCCTCCTTGCTATTGTTGATATCTCAGTTGTTCCTGCTGGTTGGGCTAGCCTGTCCATCCGAAATTCGGATGATTTCTTGTGGCAGGGTTATACGTGTTAGAATACGGGTTAGGTGGATTCCTCTGATTATACCCTGCATAATCACATTCTGCATGTGCACCCTTTCCCTGCTTAACTCCGGGACAGTTGATGTTGAAATGAAGGCCTCCACAAAAATCACAAATGTCATTGAATGGTGGTTCGTTGTGGATTGAGGACACATTTATCTTGCCGAGCTATCTAGCAAGCTGTTCTACCTGGCTTGTCAATTTTGACACAACATCTTCATTTCCCGCTCTTTTTCCTTCACTTCTGGCGGAGTGCCATTTATAACTTGTGCTTACTACTCTCTCAATAAGTTCGTACAAGGCTTGTGGTTCCAGATCTTCGGGGTTTCCATTGGCAATGGACTCGATCTGGATTTTATAAATGTTGGTTACCCCATTGTAAAAGTTCTACATCTGCATCCACATAGGGATGCCATGATTTGGTACTCTCCTGAGTAGTTCCTTGTACCTTTCCCATGCCTCGACTAAGGATTCATCCTCTTCTTCTACGAAATGGGAAACCTCGTTTCTGAGCTTAATGGCTTGTCTCGGTGGAAAATATTTCATTAAGAAAGCGCTAGCCATTTCTTCCCAAGTAGTGATCGTTCCTGGTTGCAAGTTTTTCAACCAGTTCTTCGCTTTATCTCTTAGAGAAAAAGGAAATAGCTTTAGTCTGATTACGTCGTCAGAAATGCCCCTGTTTGATCTGAAAGTGTTGCACAGCGTGATAAATTCAAGGATATGCCCATTTGGATCTTCCGACTAGTATCCATTGAACTGTACGGTAGCTTGCAACATTTGTATCATAGATGCTTTCACCTTGAACATGTTGTTCCCTTCGTTGGGCATCACGATGCATGATGAATGTCCTTCAATAGTTGGTTTCCAATAATCTCTGATTCGCATGACTGGAGGGTTGTTATTCTCTCCCTCTTCTTCCTGGTTTGGTTGAACTGGTTGTTCGGGTGGTACCCTTCCAGCCATTCGTCTCTCTCTTTGTCGTTCTCTTTGTCTTGCATGTCGAGCTCCCGCTCTGTTTCATGTACACGTTCTCTCCAATTCGAGATCGATAGGGAAAACAGGAGGTCCAGCTCTACGCATAAACTGCTAAAGATTCCTTCTGGCTGCACTATTTAGCAAACAGATTAAAAACACCTTGTTTCACAGAAAAGTTCGTATAAACTTTGTTGCTTTCAATCCCCGGCAACGGCGCCAAAAACTTGTTGTCTCCTGAATGGACTCTAGCAAGTGTACTAGATACAAGTAATAAAGTGATAAGTCAAGTATCGTATCCACAGGGATTGAGGACCAAAGTTTATAAGAAATACTTTGTAGAACAGGGTGTTCGTGGTGTGTGAATTCCTTAAATTGAGAGATGTTGTTTAAACAGTAGCAAAGTCAATGATTTAATTGATTAAAACGATTACTTAACAATGGTAAAAGGCAGAACAGGTTAAGCACAGCGGAACAGGTTACTTTCAGTCTCTAAACATCCTATTTATTCATGAATGAAGTAAAGTGATGTCAATGTTTCTGTTTTAATGCTCACTTAAGTCAACTCTCGTGTGTTCTTAAGATTCTAAGACGTACTACAACCTCAAGCGTCCCTAAAGTTGGTTCTTTCTTGCATTACGATTGAAACATCATTTCAATGAAGAAAACCCTTGATACAACCTCCTGACATCTTTGTTTCGGGGCTGAATGCTTGACAAATAGTTCCGTGAAGATGAAAGTAGTTTCCTATCATGCATCTAACACTAACATACATGCATTTAGCAATGGAGTTAAAGATTTATCAAGCACATCATAATATATCAACATTCATTCATAAATAAGATAATAGAAGGCTTACATAACCGGCCCTAATTGGCCTTACCCATTCAAAATGACTACTCACTCATAGTGTAGAGTGAACAGCCTAAGTTAATTCCACAAATCTCCATTGATGGAGTCATCTTCCTTAGAGAGCTTCCTCCCTCTCCAAGAAACTAAAATTCTAATTAAAACGATTATCTGAAGTCAAAAGGTACCCTCTCCTTTCCTCCACTACATCTATATAAAGGAAGAAATACGAGCCGTACCACAAAATATTACAAAAAGATTGTTTTTCTATAGCTATGTTACTAGGAAATGATTAATTCTAGTTTGACCCTTGAACACTCAAGGGGGTGATCCATCTTGTCATCATGTTGCTTTTCTGCCTTTCATACGTCTGCTGTCACTGCCACGCTGCTCCTGCCACTTGTCTAGTCGCTATCTGTCATCAGGTACGCAGCGGAGATCCGCTGGATCAAAGGGTGCTCGACTCCTAAAGGTTTGTTGCAAAACAGGCTGTGTAGTAGCCCTTTTTTACTTAATCAATACAAATCTGTATAAAACACTTATAAGTCCTTTTATTTAGGAAATTTCGCCTAAAATACACACAAATTATAATTAACATAATGTATTATCGCAGTCATATTCATGCCTAACATCCACCTAGCTCTACATTTGGTGAGTTGAACTCTAGAGAGGAGCAAGGTTACTCTATGAGGC
The DNA here is from genome assembly GCF_963576675.1 of Euphorbia lathyris. Taxonomy (NCBI): domain Eukaryota; kingdom Viridiplantae; phylum Streptophyta; class Magnoliopsida; order Malpighiales; family Euphorbiaceae; genus Euphorbia; species Euphorbia lathyris. Next base: position 81,881,844 of record NC_088915.1, read on the forward strand.
CTATTGATAACACATGCCAGATGTAAAAGAATCGAATCACTCACTTGGTAAAATCTGAACTTATTCTTTTGTGCTTTGTTGAGATATTTTTGTTGGAATCTTGGGTGTGTATGTTGAGGAAGAACATTTCCTATGATGAGCCCATGAGAGGTGATCTTGTTGTGGGGAATGTGAGCTTTATGTTGAGAGGGAGTCCTTTCTATGATGAGGCCATAAGGGGTGATCTTGTATTGAGGAATGTGGGCTTTGTTGATTATTTATTGAAGGGGAATGGCTTCCCGGGGAACAAAGAAATGATGGAAGGAAGTCAAGACTTGGTAAATTCGGAACTCACTATGTTGTGCTTTATTAACATGTGTGTATGTGGGTATATATGGTGCTTGTTGAGGAAGCATTAACTCTATGAGGAGTTAATGAGAAGCGATCTTGTGGTGAAGAGAGTGGGTTTTATGAAGTCTTTGATGAATGGGGATAGCCGCCTGAGAGATGTTGAGAAGATAGACGAAGTTCAAGACTTGGGGAGTAACGGCCAAGTTAGTAAAGTGGCAAGTTTTGAAGTTCTGGGATTGTTAACCCAATGTGAGGGAGTAGCTAATCAAAGTGTGCTTGAGTTTATGGGCAAGGAGAGATTAAGCATGATAGCTGAGTTAGTGGAATGAGTGATAGCAAAGTCCGGGCATATTCAATTCAAAGTCATGTTTGGGTTATGAAGAGTACTCAAGGGATCGCTCCAATTTGGGTTGATATATGGTGTCGGGACATGGTATTTGAGATTGGCTATGAGCGAGTGGAGGTTGAGCCTAGCATCCGGGTTGATGACGTGACGTATATTGAGGTCCGGGCATATTCGACTCAAGGCCACATTGGGGTTTTGAAGAGTGCTTATGGGATTGATCCTAGTTGGGTTGATACGTGTCATCGGGACATTCCATTCGAGGTAGGCCAAGAGCGGAAGAAGAGTGTGTTGATTCCTCAAGTTCGTGATGGGGAGATCAAGAGGATCCAATGGTGGTCCGTTCAACGAAGTGAGGGGCGTTGGAAGACCATCCAAGCATTTATTGGGAAGTGGTTTGACAAGCTTCACCAAGACATACCATTCGATGTTGGTAGAGGATTCGATATTGGTGGAGATTGGGAGATGAGTACCATGAAAGATGAAAGCCGGGGTGATGCACTAGTTGAGATATGGGGAGAAGCTCATGAGGAGATGGTGAATCCGGCAATATGTGGAGTGGACTTCTTAAATTCATCTCGAACAATACCTTGGTTCGATTTGAGGGCTTGGTTCCGCTCAAAACGAACACGTCTCATCAATGCGTGGCAAGCAACTTGGGGTCAAGTTCTTTTTAAGAGAGAGTGTATGATGCGGGGAATCTCCTCTAGGATCGGGTGGGTCCGGACGAGGGAAGTCGGAGGAAGAACCAAACACGAGCAACAAGCGAGTAAAGAGGCCAAAATAGTGCCACACAACAGCTCAGGCACGCTCCGCGTGGTTTATAACACGCTCTGCGTGCTTGAAGGTTTGATCCGGAGAAAAGTCTAGGAGGTCATCTATGCGGGGCTTGGATTAGGCACGCTCCGCGTAGAGGAAAAACACGCTCCGCGTGAAAGAAGAAATGATCCGGAGAAAGTTCAGAGACCAATACACGCGGGGCTTGGAATTATGCACGCTCCACGTGTCTTCATTTTAATGAACTTGCTCCTTACTCCAGCTTCCTTCTTAATTACAATCCTGCCACTCCTTATTTACAACCATGTCACTCCCTATTTACAATCATGCCACCCCTTTACCATTAACCCAATTTACCCTTATCTTTATATTTTAATTAGTTATGTAATTTTCCCTTTTATGTAATTTGGCAATTAGGGTTTTGAGATGATATAAATACATCTCTTTCTATTGTAATCTTCAACTTTTTATCAATCAAATATTAATCTTCTTCAAGAAGCTTGTTAAGGTTTAACCTTCAACAATGGGGATTTCATTATTCCTATGGATTTAGTCCATAAAATCCGGGATTCACTCCTTCTAGTTAAGCTAGAGAAGAACATCTTTGTTAGTTTACGATTAAAACTAATACGTCCCGAAACCGATCCGTATCAGTCCGATTTACTTAAATTAGAGATTAGAGTTGGAATTTTACTAAAGAAAAATTAATTTGAAGAAGATTTGTGTTAAAAGTGTCCAATGAAGCTCAAACTAATTAAATGTATAGACAAAAAAAAATGTTTTTAACAAAATAAGTTAGTATAAAAAATATCAAAATAACAATAAAGATTAGAAGTGATAATTCACACTATCGCATTATAATTAATTAACCATATAAAGTTCATGACTTTTTAATAAACTAACTATTTAGTCCATCTATTTATAATTATGTTAATTAATAGTTTAATTTTAAATAAAAATAATAAATTTACCTTTGTATCATAATATTTGTATATGTTATTTAATTAATATTTTATATAAATTTTACATTCATGCAATTCATAATCAAATTAATTATTTTTTTGATTGAAATTGGGACGAGATAGAATTTGGACGGAGTGGTCCAAGAACCCGCAATATATTAATAAAAGAAAAAAAGTGAGTGTTTGAACAATAATCAAATTAATTATTATTTAGTGTATTTTTAATCAAATTTATAATAACTTAATATTTGAATTTGAATAATATTAAATATATTTTCCATATAATTTTTTTTATGTTGTGTTTATAATTTAAGTAGTATTGAATTTTTAATATATTGATTAATGATAAATTAAATAGTTATTAAGTGTTTTAGCATAACCCGTCAGTTTTTGAGCTCGGTTTATTAAGAAACTATCTGATCGTGAGTTACTCTCGAGCAGCTCATTAATTCTCGTGAACTTTCTTCGCGAAGAACTCATTAATTATGCAAGCTATACAGTTTTGAAACCTACAATCACACAAAACTAATTAATTTTATATTTTTCCTTTTATAAAAATACTAAAATTATTAAAAAAAAATCGAACTGAGCTTGCTCATGAGTTTGTTCATGAACATTGTAATCGAGCTTGTTCCTGAGTATGTTTATGAGCTCATTCACAAACCTATAGTCGAGCCTATTCACGTGTATAAATCTGAGTTTCATCATTCTCAATCTCGGCCCGTTTACAAATCAAGCCTTAAAATCGTGCTCAAATTCGGCTTGTTTATAAATCGAGCCAACACGATCGATATTTTATTGAGCCGAACTACGATCCGCTCATCAGTGGCTCAGCTGACAGTGATGTAAGTGATGCGGGGCATCTTTCCCTAGGATCGGGTCCGGAGGAGGGAAGTCGGAGGAAGGACCAAGTACGAGCAACAAGCGAGTAAAGAGGCCAAAACAATACAACATAGCAGCTCAGACACGCTTCACGTGTATTTGGACACGCTTCGTGTGTATTTGGACACGCTCCGCGTGTACTTGAGATTGATCCGGAGAAAGCCCAGAAGGTCACTTACGTAGGGCTTGGACGGGGCATGCTCCGTGTGGAAGAAAACACTCTCCGCGTGTAAAAAGGAATGACCCGGAGAAGAGTTCATCAGCCAAAGTACGTCCCGTGTACTTTTGGGTACGTCCCGCGTAGAATGAGTACTGATCCAGAGAAGAGCTCATCAGCCAAAGTACGTCTCGCGTACTTTTGGGCACGTCCCGCGTATAACAGATACTGATCTAGAGAATGGCTCATCAGCCAAAGTACGTCCCGCGTACTTTTGGGCATGTCTCGAGTACTTTCACTTTTTTCAGGAACTTGTGCCTTACTCCAGCTTCCTTGTTATTTACACATTTGGTCCCTCAGCTCCTTTCCCACTTTCAAACCAACCCCCTCCACTTACCTTTACCCCATTTACCCCTTATCTTTATGCTTTAAGTAATTATGTAATCTACCCTTTATGTAATTAGGCAATTAGGGTTTTTGAGATGATATAAATTCATCTCTTTCTTGTAATTGTTCTTCAACTTTTTATCAATCAAATATAATTCTTCTTCAAGAAGCTTTGTTAAGGTTTTCACCTTCAACAATGGGGGATCTTTGATTTCCTGTGGATTTAGTCCATGAATTGGGATCCACTCCTTCTAGTTTAGCTAGATAAGTTGTTATTCTTTGTTAGTTTATGATTAAAACTAACACGTCACGAATTCAGATAAAACCGATTTGTATCAGTTGGTATCAGAGCCGATCGTTTTCCTTGAACGGAGACTTCTTTCGACTATGGTTCAACCAAATTTATCTCCAAGCTATGAAGAAACCATCAACAAGGGATTGGAAAACCTCAAAGCCAAGATGATGAGGTATCATGAGAGTTGTAAGGAGGATTTTCGGGTGATGAACGAGCTAACGAGGAAGCTTACCGAATCCGTAAAGGGTCTCAAGCAAGAATGTCGAAATCACTCCCAACCAACCATGGAGGTCCCTCCTAAAGATCCATCACCAATCTTTTATCCTTTACACATTGAAGAGGTAAATCCTAAACTTCCAATTTCTCATATTGAAGTTGTGGATAGTCCTATTGCTAGGAAGAGATTGGATGTTTGTGGTGTTGTTTGTAGTGTTGAAGTGGATTTAGATTCTCATTATGGGTTATTTGATCATGATGTGGTGAATGAGAATGTGGATTCATATGTGGATGAGGAGGAAAGAGTGTTTGTAGGTGAGGATGTTGGGAAAGCCCATATAGCAAGTGATGCTCCCCAAGTGTTTGATGAAATGCCTCTTAAGCATAACCTTGTTTGTAAGTTTGAGGAAATGGAAAGCATTATCCTTGAGGAAGGGGAGAATGACATTGGGCTTATTAATCTCTTTGAGAAGAATGATGAAATTTCATTATGTGTGGAGATTGATGGCTATGGAGATGGGAGAGATGTTGGTGGATCAACCATGTTGGGTGGTTGCATGTCTTGTGAGTCAAGCGGCTTGGCACGTGAGTTGGTCGGCTTGAACTATAGGGGGAAGTGGAAGGAAACGAGAGATCGTGGGAAAAGACGGATCGTGGATGAAGAAGAGGAGTTAGTAGGGGAGATTGATGAAGAGGAGAACCAATCCGAGAATGAGCTAGTAAGGCATGAGGAATGTGGTTATCGTGAAGGCGAATTCGAGGATGAGGTTGAAGAGAGAGAGCACGCTTCCGAAGATGAAATATGTGAGGATGGTGAATTTTATCATAGTGCAAATGAGTTTGATCATGATGAAGATGGTAGATTTTACCACGGGGAGGATAAACATCGACGCATTGAGTGGAACCAATATGGGGCCGCTTATGAGGAAGACAAAGATGGGGTCTACTATGATGAGAGTGGGCGTCCGTGTGTTGAGTGGGATCAACATGGGGCTCCTTATGAAGATAATGAAGGTAGATTCTATTGTGATGATGAGTTGGAGGAGGTTGAACGGAACTACAACGAAGAGACTTATGAGCATGATGAAGGACGGTTCCGAGATGACTATGAGGAGGAAAATGTAGAGTGGGACCGTAAGGAAGGTGCTTATGATGGGGAAGAAAATCGGTTCCAAGATGAGGAAGAGTCGGGAAGTGTTGAGTATGAAGACACATATGAAGTTGATGATGGTGGCAATGAGCACAATGTGTATTTGGTGACTAGGGTGCCAATGCCTAGTGAAGAGGAGCCTAGCCAACGTCATCGATTATTTAGAACTCGATGCTTAGTTCGTGGGAAGAAGTGTGAGATGGTGATCAACGGAGGAAGCCAAGTGAATATCATTAGTCGGTCCGCCATGAGCAAGTTTGGGTTGGTTCCCGAGCCACATCCTAGACCTTACCACCTTGGTTGGGTCAACAAGGTGGAAAAGCTTCAAGTTACTCATTGGTGTAAAGTTCCTTTCGCTATTGGAGCTTATGGGGATGAAGCTATGTGTGATGTAGTGGAGATGGGTGCTTGTGATGTGCTACTTGGTAGGCCATGGCAATTTGATTGTAATGCCTCACATGCGGGAAGAAGCAACACCTACACCATATGCAAAAGCGGAATCTGATATGTCCTTACACCTTTGAAGAGTTCTCCTAGTAAGAAAATGGAGACCACTTTGGAAGAATGTCCAACTCGGGAGTTGAATGTGAATGGGTGCATTGGTGGAACGGGTGAGACATTGAGTCACCTTGATTTGGGTTCCATGGGTGAGATAGCTAGCCACTCTCCTAATGAAGTCAAATCCCAAGAGGGGAATGAAGTTGAGAAGGGGAGTAGCAAAGTTGGAAGTGAAGAAGTTGATCCGATGTCCGAGGGTGACAAGCACATGCATCTTAATGAGCCACCTAAGGGGTTTCCTAAAGGGCTTCCACTTTTGAGAAAGCTACCACAAGACATAGTATGGGATCTGGGAGATAGTGCACCTAGCTCTAAAAATGGTGAGTTGAGCTCTAGAGAGGAGGAGGAAGGTTGCTCTATGAAGCCTTTTGTGCTTTGTTGAGATATTTGTGTTGGAATCTTGGATGTGTATGTTGAGGGAGAACCTTCCCGATGATGAGCCTATGGGAGATGATCTTATTGTGAGAAAGAGGAGCTTTATATTGAGGGAGAACCTTCCCTATGATGGAACCATGAGGGATGATTTTGCTGTGGGCTTTGGTGATTGTTCATTGAAAGGGAATGGCTTCCCGGGGAACATAGAAAGGATGGAAGGAGATCAAGACTTGGTAAACTCGGAACTCATTATTTTGCGCTTTATTGCTATGTATGTGTGGGGATATATGTGGTGCTTGATGAAGAAGCATCAACCCTATAAGGAGTCAATGAGAAGCGATCTTGTGATGAAGAGACTGGGGTTTATGAAGTCTTTGATGAATGGGAATAGCCGCCCGAGAGATGTTGAGAAGATTGACGGAATTCAAGGCTTGGAGAATGATAGCCAAGTTAGTAAAGTGGCAAGTCTTGAAGTTCCGAGAGTGTTGACCCAAGGGGAGGGAAGAGCTACTATGTGTGTGCTAGGGCTCACTATGACATGGGTTGACAAATATCATCGGGATATTTCGTTTGATGTGGGCCATGGGCAAGGAGAGATTGAGCATTGTAGCCGGGTTAGTGGAATGAGTGATAGCAAAGTCTGGGCATATTCAAGTCAAAATCATGTTTGGGTTGTGAAGAGTACTCAAGGGATCGCTCCAATTTGGGTTGATTTATGACGCCGAGGCATGTCACTTGAGGTTGGCTATGAGCGAGTGGAGGTTGAGCCTAGCATCCGGGGTGATGGCGTGAGGTATATTGAGGTTCGGGCTTATTCGACTCAAGACCATGTTGGGGTTTTGAAGAGTGCTTATGGGGTTGATCCTAGTTGGGTTGATATGTGTCGTCGGGACATTCCATTCGAGGTAGGCCATGAGCGGAAGAAGATTGAGTTGACTCCTCAAGTTCGTGATGGGGAGATCAAGAGGTTCCAATGGTTGTCTGTTCAACGAAATGAGAGGCGTCGGAAGACCATCCAAGCATTTGTTGGGAAGTGGTTTGACAAGCTTCGCCAAGACATTCCATTCGATGTTGGAAGAGCATCCGATATTGGTGGAGATTGGGAGATGAGTACCATGGAAGATGAATGCCGGGGTGAAGTACTAGTTGAGATATCGGGAGAAGCTCGTGAGGAGATGGTGAATCCGAAAATATGTGGAGTGGACTTCTGGAATTCATCTCGAACAACACCTTAGTTCGATTTAAGGGCTTGGTTCCGCTCAACACGAACACGTCTCTTCAATGCGTGGCAAGAAACTTGGGGTCAAGTTCTTTTTAAGAGAGAGTGTATGATGCGTCCCGCGTACTTTTGGGCACGTCTCAAGTACTTTCACTTTTTCAGGAACTTGTGCCTTACTCCAGCTTCCTTGTTATTTACATATTTGGTCCCTCAGCTCCTTTTCCACTTTCAAACCAACCCCCTCCACTTACCTTTACCCCATTTACCCCTTATCTTTATGCTTTAATTAATTATGTAATCTACCCTTTATGTAATTAGGCAATTAGGGTTTTTGAGATGATATAAAGTCATCTCTTTCTTGTAATTGTTCTTCAACTTTTTATCAATCAAATATAATTCTTCTTCAAGAAGCTTTGTTAAGGTTTTCACCTTCAATAATGGAGGATCTTTGATTTCCTATGGATTTAGTCCATGAATTGGGATCCACTCCTTCTAGTTTAGCTAGATAAGTTGTTATTCTTTGTTAGTTTACGATTAAAACTAACACGTCACGAATTCAGATAAAACCGATCTGTATCAGTAAGGTAAATTTGAAGTATCTTATTATTGTGTTGGAACCAAAATAAGGTAAAGTAAGTAAATATTTAATAGTGGAACCGATTGAATTAAACATGCAAATGTCCATTTGAGCTTGCAGCGTGTACAACATAACTCCATCCCATCAAGTGTTTTTAATTCTACAAATTAATGAGGTTGTGAAGACTCGAACTCTCGATCGTTTGGTTGAAGAAGCTTTGGTATCATATTATGGAACCAATTATAAAAGTTTAAGTAGATAGTTAAGGCCCGATTATAGATCTAATATTAATCTCTGACTGTGTTTATCTGTAAATAAAGATAAAATTATATTAAAATTACCATAAAAACTCACACCTACCATATCATTTAACCCTCAAAACAATATTTGTTTATAGTTACTTTTATCTTTATCTCACTAACTTCCAAAACAAATATAATGTTATAATAACAACCAATTAGATAGTGAAAGATATTTCCACCTTTATCAAGTTCACATTTACAAAACAAACACATTTTAAAAAGCATCATATAAATAACCACAGGAATCCCCAAACTCTCATCTCCAATTCAATTTCTCCTGTTTCCTCTCTGTTTCTTCCCAAACTTCTAAACTAACTCACTTCATAAATCCCCAATTTTTTTCAATTCTAATTCACACAACATTTCACAGAGAAAAAAGACATCTTTTCCATTTTTTAGACTCTGTCTTCTTCAAAGGTTTAATTTCCATCTTCTCAGAAGACAAAAAGTTGCAGTCTTTCTGAGTTTTATGATCTGGGTTTTCTTGTTTTCTTCAAATTAGGCTCTGGAAATGGCGGATCATTCTATGTTGGTAAGCTTTGGTTTTTTTAATTTCTGGGTTTTTATTTTTTGGTAAATTACACCCATGGCTCTGAATTTTTCCACTTACTTCATTATGGCTCTTCAACTTTAAAATTGGACATTACAGTCCCTAAAATTTGCATTTTACTACCATAATGACTCGTTTTAACTTTGATCAAAATGAATAATTTAGCCACTGATAACTTTTTTACTGTAGAGATGATTGAAATGATATTCAGAGAAACTTTAATTCTTGAATTTTTTAATTTTGAAGTCATTTAGTTGATGCTTGATCAAGAGAGATGAAGTAGTTCTTTAGAGAGAGAAGTTGCAAAATTGGTGATTTGAAAAATCGAAGACAACGATTTTATAGAAAATTTGATTTTTAACAACTTTAATTCTTATCTTACATTTTTCAATTTTGATATCGCTATTAGTCATTTTTACTTGGTCCGTAGTATATATGACCATTATATTAGTAAAATGCAAAATCCAAGAAGTATAATGTTCAATTTTAAAGTTCAGGAGACCATAATGATAGTAAATGAAAAGTTTACGAATCATGAGTGTAATTTACCTTTTTATTCTCTGTATGATTTTCTTAAAAAAATGACATAAAATATCAATTTACCTCTAATTATAAAACAATACAATCTCAAATGTCATTAACTGAATTTTCCGTTAGCGATGTTTGAAATTGCATCGTCCTATATTAGCGAAACGGAAAAATATACATCACCAAAATAGGAAAGAAATGGAAATGGTGCAAACTCAAAAATTACTGAAAAAAGAGTTACCATGTTAGACTTAAAATTACATTATTTTGCGATAAATTATGACTAAATTTTTCTCTTTTTTTATATATTAGGATATGGGTTCTTGTGTCCAAAATAGTGAGGGAATAGAAGAAAATACAGCAAGTCAGAAAATATCAGTTATGGACCACTTAAATGGAATTCAATATATAACCAAGAAATCCGATAACTTCATAATCGACATGGAAAGCTTCTCCTCCCATGGCGGCAGCAGCAGCAATAATAAACAAATCATCAACGGAAATTCAAGAATCACTGTGAGTTTCTTTCATTTATTTTCTGTAAAAAACAAAACATGTCAGAAAGTTTCCAGACAAACAGACAAGACTTTAATTATCGAATGTCTTCTTTTTGTGTTTTTATTTCATTAATTAATGATTATGTTTTATGAATAAAGTTGCAGAGGAACCTTTCAAGAAAAGGCTCTCTTCGTGGGGGTGGGGGTGGCGGTAGCGGTAGCAGTAGCGGTAGTGGTGGAAGCGACACCGCAATGAGTGCTTCTTCCTCACCAAGAGGTAATAATTTTTTACCTTTTAAAATTTTACCAATTAAGATTGATTTGAGTGGTTAAAGACTTGAAGTCGTCTAAGATAGATCTCGAGTTCGAATCCTAACGAAGTGTCTGGTGAGTTTCGAACCGAAAAATCGGATAAACTATAAAAAAAAAATTGTAATTTTTTTGAAAAAATTATTCATCTTGATGAATCTTCGAACAAATTTCAAACAAATAATTTTGTTTCTTTAATTGCTGGTTTTGTTTTTATACCTTTGGACCTTGGGAATTTGGTTAAAAAAAATTAGTTCATAAGTCTTCAATTTTTAAATTTGATATATGGAGCCTCCATTAATTATAATTATATAAAATGATATTTTCCATATGAATTTGAAATTTGAAATTTATATAATTCGAAAATGTTTGATGTGATTATAGAAAAATTATAAATATATTGTTTGGTTAATATATCTTTAAATCTCTATATTTGTTCAGAAAAATTAATTCTCTATATTTTGAATTTTTTTCTATTTAAAATTGGTTAAAATGATTTATTGATCTTTTAATTTCAGGTAAAAATTCTTTTTTATGAAGATGAAGTCATATTGCATTAGCAAAGTCACCGTTAATATACGTACCTAATAAAATTATATATGATCCAAGAATACACTACAAAATAAAATTATACGTGATCACATAATAAGTCACAAAATCGATATTAATATGATTAGATTAACATAATTATGATACAAAAACTTGTTAAGATTAACTCATTTTGACGCTAATCTAGCACAAACGCTACACAATAATTATCCCCTCTAGAAAATAGGGATATAATTGAATTTTTCTAGCAGGCAAGAATGTATTAAACTGATTAATTTTGCAAAAATGGGGACCAATAAATAAAGAAAGCCATTTGTTGAGATATTTGCCACGTATTGAAATTGGGTCCAAAATAAAATTATATTTCTTATTTTTGCCAATTTGGGGAAGGCCCATCCAAATTTGTTTTCTGACACAAATTGTCGCATGCCACTCTACTCCTGCTATCATTTGGCCTAATATAGTGGTACACCACCAAAGTCAATTATCAAATTCATCCTACAAATTTAGCCTTTAACGTATAATATGCTATAAATTTAACTATAATAATTTTAACCTTACATGATAAAAAAAAAAAAAGTTAGAAACAACTAATTTCACTATTATTTAACTGTCACTTCAGACCTTTTAAACAAGTTTATGATAAAATAAAGTAATTTCATACATTTTTTTTTGTTAATAACAATCTAAATATCCTAAATATAATTACTATTTAGAAAGTTCGATGCGACTAATAACCGAAAGTTGAGAGTGCATGCACAGTCTATCACATGGGTAAGACTCTAGTTTGACGAGATGAACTTTTGCAAAAAAAAAAAAAAGAAAACAATTAATTTAATTTAGACAGATTGAAACCAGACTGTACTCCATCTTAAAATCTAAATTTCAAGCTTAGCCCAAATAAGCAATCTAAAAAAGAACATATATTATTTAGTAAATGATTTAGTTGTTTTTATATTTTTACCTAACACATTGTCTAACCCTTGTACTTTAGTAATATACTGTTTAGTCTTTAATTTTTATTTTACTTAACAATTTAGTCTCTTATAAGCTATAAGTTATAACAGGGCTAAGCTCTTTAATAATTCAAATATTTAAGGGACTAAATTATTAAATAAAACAAAACTTAAGGACTATTAATAAAATACGAAGACTAAATAATGTATTAGGTAAAAATATAGGACTAATAAATTATTTATCCTATATTTTTTAATAATAAAAATTTATATTTATATTTAAAAGTAAATATATTTAATATTAATAGGATGAACTGGGCAGGGTCGGTTCGTCTTATTTCATAAATTTCAAGCCCACCTTGGAAATACAAGGGTTTTGATAGACCTAAAGTAAACCTAACGTTAATTTTTCTTGTCCAATCTCGATTCATTAAAAATGCCTCATGGATATCGGGATACGTGAATTGGTCTAACTGCACCTCCACTTAGTGGAATCCATCACGAGAGGGTGGTTTTATGTGGCTTTCTCGCGAGACGAAGGTTTCAAAGAACCGCAATTACATCTTCAGACCCTCTTTTAATTTCAATGCATGTTGAATGAAATATGTGGAATTGGTAGGCATTAATTAAATTAACATGCTAGTTAGCACATAATAAATAGAATAATCATCCATTTTGTTAGTTGCATTTTGGTGAAACCATGTGAAATTTGCATTATTTGGTGATAAATATACTATTTATTACCATGTTACAACATAGTGTCTATTTTTTCACAATGATTCAATCTTCATCTGCTTTTTTAGGGTCTAACATGACCGAAAAGACATCATTGATGGGTGCGGTCCCGGTCGATCATTCTATGAACCCACAAGTTCATCATCAGATCACTATTAACACAGGTACAAGCAACATTAATGTATCGGCAGAAAGGAGACTCGCCCTCCGGGGGAACAGTTTCAAGCGACCGCCTTCTTCGTGGGCAATCGACCCGAAAAGGGTTCTTTTATTTTTCGCTACCTTGTAAGTTTTACGAACCACTGAAGCTACACTAATTATATCATATACTATGGTTATAAAGTGTATGAAATTGTTTGACAGATCAAGCATGGGGAGTATTCTGCTTATCTACTTCACTCTTTCGATCGCGAAGTTCGGTAACGAAGATTCGGGTCCTGGTTAATACCGGGATTAGAATAAAAGAACATGGATTGTTCTATGGAGCAAAATGTAGAATGGATGAAAAATAGTCTTTTCTGAAGAGAATTAGAGGGAGAAATTTAGAGATGGAAAGAAAAAAAGCTAACCTACCATATTGAGAGATGAAGACAAAACGACACTAGATAGGGACAAAGAGAAGAAATCTCTTTGTGTGAAAAAGAAGGAAGAAATTAATGCTTTAGTGTAGAGGAAAGATGATCGTGATGTTGTCTTTTCTTACATCTTTTCTTTCTTTCTTTTTGAGGGGGAAAAAATCATCCCGAGTCTCGTGATTATTCTAATTTTAACTCATTAAATTTATAATCTTCCATTTTAATATAGCTAAAAAAAGTAAATTGTAAATATAAAACTCGACTAATATAGCATTTTAAACTGATATTCTAAAACATTAACGAATATATTTAATAAATAAATTCAAATTCAAATATTTTTAAATCATATAATTCAATCACATAGAAATTATCTAAGGCGATATACTCATACTTATCACAAATAATTTTAGATTCTATTCATGTCCCATACCGTTTTATATAGTTCCACCATTATTATTAGCGTCGAGAAGTTTCAAGAATCCATAAAACGGTATTCATTGCCATTTATAACTTAAATCAATGTTCTAAAAACTGGTCAAGGCGTCTAGACGAAGACTTTTACCATCCCGATTTTTTTAATACATTAGTTTATTCAACATCATAAAATATTAACTAGTTTATGCTAGAAGGATAACTTGTTAATTTTTTATATAACTATATATTAAATTAAATTATTTTAATATACTATCGATTTTGTATATATAAATTCAAGATTACATAAATTAAAAATATTGCATAAAATAAATATTATATGAAAGATACTAATGAAGACATCTCTAGTCTGAAGCCGAGAGCCGGAGAGGATAAGGGTGCAACAGAAGCGTAATAAAGGCACGAAGGAGCTGACCTCCATGCGGTATGTCAGTTAGATCACGCCCCGCATGGGACCATTGTTCGAAGGGGAGGAGAAGAGCCATTCTTAGAGGATCGAGGTCAGAGGCCACTCACGTGGAGCATCGGTTAGATCACGCCCCGCGTGGGGCCATTGTTTGAAAGGAAGGAGAAGAGTCATTCTTGGAGGATCGAGGTAAGGAGGCCACTTAACCGGAGCAACTGTTACTTGACGCAAAGCGTGAGTTTGTTAGAAGAGACTTTCTCGTCAAGTTCCGGTGGAGGAGACAATGGCTAAATTTCATTTATTTACTGTCTTACCATTGTACCTTATTTACCCTACTGCAATTTCTTATTTTTGTCCCTATTCTACCCTTAGGGTTGCTCCTTTGATTATAACCCTAGGGTGCCCTTCTTAATCTTTTATCTTCATTTAGAGGGAGGTATATAAGCCCTTAATGAAGACAATTTTTTTATGAATATGAATTTTTAAGCCTCCATTGTTGAGAGCTCTTATTTTCTTTGGGATTGACTCCTTCAAGCTTGACTTGTAAAGAACTTTTTTTTTGTGGATTTAAGATTAAAATCTTCACTTCGATTTACGATCCATAAGAGATACATTCGATATTATTTTAAAATATTGGGTTATTATAATTTTGACTATAAGTACACGGAATAAAAATTACAATTTTATTAATATTATGAAAAATACATAAAACTTAGGGTCTGTTTGGTTCAGCTGTTAGCTAATAGCTGTTGCAGTTGTGGTTGTTGTTAGCTGTTTGCAGTTGCAGTAAGCTGTTAGTTGTTGCTATTAGTTGTTTGTTATTAGCTATTTGGATAAATTACACCCATGGCCACTGAACTTTACCTATTTTCACATTATGGCTACTGAACCTCATTTCTTCTCGGTATGACCACTGAACTTTACACTTTTTAACACTGGTGGCCACTCAACGGCTCAAAAGGACCATTGATGGATAAAAATAAAAAAATCCAAAGCGTTAATAATATTCTAAGGAACTTTAATTCTTGAAAATTTTCGTTTCGAGGTCATTTAGGTGTTATTTGGTTAGGAGAGAGAAAATGAATTTTTAGAGAGAGAGAGCGCTCCAAAAAATGTGATTTTCGAAAATAAAAAATATGGTTTCATGGTAAATGTCGTTTTGAACAACTTTAATTCTTGAATATTTTCATTTTGAGGTCGTTAATGATCGTTAACGGTCATTTTGAGAAGTTAGTTAAAATTGAGTGGCCACCGGTGTTAAAAAGTGTAAAGTTCAGTGGCTATACTGGGAAGAAATGAAGCTCAGTCCCATAATGTGAAAATGGATAAAGTTCAGTGGCCATGGGTGTCATTTACCCTTAGCTATTTAGCTACTAGTTTTTGGTAAAATTATATGGAACTGTTGTTGTTCGGATTTAAAATGTTTAATGCGAACATGTTTTAAATTAATCAACGAAAAAACTATAAAAGATAAAATATATAAAAAATGGTCATAACATTTAAAACTAGGAATAATTTTACTCTTAACGTCTAAAATGATGCAAGTTTACCCATAACACTAGCAGCTAAGAGCAATTTTATCCATAACATTGGCAAGTTGGATCAATTTCAGGTATTATTAGAAAATGATATAACCACTACCCACGTACTCCATTATCACCCTAGATATGTGTACCCACGTTCAGCATAATCTTTTACCGATAATTCACAGGTAACTTCCTCCTTTATTCCTATAAATGGGTTGAAAGCCGCAGAGGAGGGGGTTGGCTTTGGAGAGAGAAAAGAATACTATATTTTACGGTATTTGACTTAAGTATTGGAGCGTTTGTGGGAAGACCGCTTCCCACACTGTAACAGGTTAATCCTCAAAGAAGATCAACCTTCATCCAGAGACGTTCAACCTTCATCCAGGGACGTTCAACCTTCATCCAGAGACGTTCAACCTTCATCCAGGAGGTTCGATCCTCAAGGAACGTCGACCGTCGTCATCCTGATTGGAAGGACCGCCTTCCTTCAGAAGTTCAACATTGATCTCATATTATACAAATTAATTGTTTAGTTCAGGCTACAACAATTGGCGCCGTCTGTGGGAAACAGATCAAAAAGTCATTCATTCAACATTATCTACTTTTCGTAATAAAAAGATGCCTCCCAAGAAATTTCAAGTTCCACCTTCTCAAGGATCCCATATTCCGGACGAACACAATGCACATCCAACCAACGAAGAAGAACGTGTTGAAAACGTTGAAAACCAATATGGGCCGTCAAGAACAAATCCACCTACCATTCCCTTTGCGGATTATGAAGAGTTGAAGAAAAAATTTGAAGAAAACAATAATCAACTCCAAGAATTAATGCTTTTTGTCCAATAAGAAATGCGAGACAAAGAGTTTCGAAACAAGGAAAAAGGTCCTGAGGTAGAGATACCACACGATGAAATTGAAGTCTCAGAACCACGTGAAGGAGGAAAGCGCAAGGAAAACAACTTAAAGATCCATGAAGTTGTGGAAAGTTCTTGCAAAGAAAATTCGAAGGCACGTGAGAAAGCCGGAGAAGAATCCATGTTCAACGCGAAAGAGACAGTAGACCTTAAGAAGATGATTGAAAAGGTGCTAGAACAAAAGAAGTTTAGTTCCGAGCAATGACGAACAAGCAGCAAGGAAAATTCCTTTTTCGGGAGAGATCATGAATAAACCCCTCCCTCAAAAATTCAAGATGCCACAACCCGCCACTTATTCTGGAAAGGGTGATCCCTACGATCATATGCAGAGTTATGAAGCGGTAATGCTATTACACGGATGGGAAGACGCCATAATGTGTCGAGCTTTCTCCCTCACTCTATCAGATCATGCTCGCACGTGGTTCAATAGCTTCAAGGAAAGCTCCATCTCTAACTTTGATCAATTAAGAAGAGAATTCATGAAAGCATTCATCATCAACACCAGAAGGAAGAGGATGCGACGTATCTCCTCATAATAAAGCAAGATGAAAAAGAAAGTTTGAAGGACTACATAGAAAGGTTTCGCGTTGCAACTCTGGAGATTCAGGATCTCCAAGCTGGAATGGCAGTTGCAGGAATACTCTAGGGAACGAGATCGCAAGATCTCCAAAAATCTCTTTCTTATGATCAACCCTCAACCTTGGGAGATCTGTTCAGCCGGGCTAATAAGTTCATCCTTTCCGAGGATGTGATGAAGAACATAGGGGCGAGGGAAAATCAAGATAGGAAAAGAAAAAGATGAAGTTGGAAGAAGAAATGAATCAAGACATATCCCTAAATCAAGATACCAGGGTTTCATGCCTTTACTCTAACCTCATTCTAACATCCTAGCAGCTATTGAGAGATCAAGGCCTCTTACATTCCCTCCCAAAGCCGACAGAGTGAGGGAAAAGTTTACAGACGCCTATTCCATAAGACTCAAGATCACTCAACTGATTGATGCAAGCAATTGATGAATGAAATCAAATCACTAGTACGACAAGGTAAGCTTAAAAATTTCATTTATGCAGAAAGTTCGAGAGGAGGAAAACCACGAAACCCAAAAGGAGAAAGGTACATGGAGAACCAGGAAAGTGATGGTCGAAGGTACCCGAAAGCAAAAGATGATAAAAAGGAAAAAAAAGATAAAGCTCCAGCTCTTAACAACAAACCGGCAGATGGATCCTCTTCATCAAAGAAGGCTTATGCTAGACAAGCTTATGAGGTCAACAATGTGATGAAAGCCCAAGAAGAAGAGTCCATAACTTTTACCCCTGCAGATCAAAGAAATGTAGTGATACCCCATGATGATGCAATGGTGGTTTCTGCTACCATAATGAAGTTCCCAGTGGAAAGAATTCTCATTGATAGTGGGAGTTCAGTCAACCTCCTCTATTGGAATTGTTTCAAGAATATGAATTTTTCTCTGGATAGATTGAAGAAGGTGTCAGCCCCACTCTTTGGCTTCTCGGGGGAAGCCATCCAAGTGGCAGGGTCTATCCAATTACCAATCACGTGGGGCGATGAGCCTTGTAAGGATACAAGGATGGTGAATTTTATGGTAGTAAAATCTATATCTCTAGCCTATAATGTGATACTAGGAAGACCATTAATTATTGGCCAGGGAGCCATGATATCGTCGGGAGACTTATTAATGAAGTTTCCTACACCAAACGGTATAGGGCAAGTGAGAGGAGATCAAAAGAAGGCTCGCAACTGCTACGTTTCTTCTGTTAAAGGAAAATATGGTGCAAGTGCAGAGACAATGGCGATTTATAAAGAATCTGACAATAAGCCAAAACCAAAGCCAGTTGAAGAAGTTGAAGCGATACCGCTGACAGAAAATGATCCAGCAAAAATAACATATATTGGAAGTAAAATGGCAGAAGAAGTGAATGGTGAAGTAATCGCATGCCTTAAGAGGAACATGGACGTGTGTGCTTGGGTTCCTATAGTTATGCCTGGCATAAGCTTGAGGGTAGCTTCCCACCACTTGAATGTTGATCCAAGCATCAAGCCAATCAAGCAAAAGAAAAGAAGAATAGCTCTAGAGAGGTAAAAGGCTTTAGAAGAAGAAGTTGACAAGTCGCTTGAGGCAAACTTTATTCGAGAATTTTATTACCCTGATTGGCTTGCAAACATTGTGATGGTGAAGAAACCTAACAAAAAGTGGAGAGTATGCATAGATTTTACTGATCTGAACAAAGCTTGTCCGAAAGATTCATATCTGTTGCCCCAAACTGACAAGATGGTGGATGAAACATCTAGCTATAAGCTGTTGAGCTTTATCGACGCATACATGGGGTATCATCAAGTAAAGATGAACCCTCCCGATGAAGATAAAACTGTACTTATCACTGAAAGAGGAACCTACATCTACAAAGTTGTGCCTTGTGGGCTTAAAAATGCAAGGGCCACATACCCTATGATGGTTAACAAAGTCTTCAAATCTTTGTTGGATAATACCATAGAAACTTGCGTAGATGACAAGATTATCAAAAGTAAGAAGGGTGAATCACATGCGGAAAAGCTCGACAAAGTGCTCTATGTATTGAGGACCCACGTTATAAATCTAAATCCTAACAAATGTACTTTCGAAGTACAATCAGAAATTTTTTTAGGTTACATGATAACTGAAAGGGAAATTGAGGCATGTCTAGAGAAAATCCAAGCTATTTAAGAGATGAAGCCTCCTACGTCCATTAAAGAAGTTCAACGCCTAAGATTCACAAGACATAGAAGGCAAATTACTTGAAGCTCAAAGCAGTTGCATTGTACAACGCTCATTATGAATAAAGGAAGGTCAACCGTCATCGAAGAACCTTCGTCTTCATCAAGGGACCTTCGACCTTTATCAAGGAGGTTCAATCCTCGAAGAACGTCGACCTTCATCATCATTCTGGTTGGAAGGTCCGCCTTCCTTCAGGAGTTCAATCCTCAAGAAGGTTCCATTATCAAGGAGTTTCGATCATCAATGAGGTTCGATCCTCAAAGAACTCGACCTTCGTCATCATTGTGGTTGGAAGGTCCGCCCTCCTTCAGGAGTTCAATCCTCAAGGAGGTTCCATCATCAAGGAATTTCGATCATCAAGGAGGTTCGATCCTCAAGGAGGTTCAATCCTCAAGGAGGTTCAATCCTCAAAGAACTCGACCTTCGTCATCATTCTGGTTGGAAGGTCCACCTTCCTTCAGGAGTTCAATCCTCAAGAAGGTTCGATCATCAAGAAGGTTCGATCATCAAAGAGTTGTCTCTATCAAGACCGTTAAGACATATGGGTGTAACAGACCATGAATGCACACAGATCAAGGCTGTTAAGACGCCTGGTGTAGAAAAAAGCATAAACGCTTTCACCACGGTGCACACAGTTATCAAGGCTGTTAAGACGCCTGGTGTAGAAAAAAGCATAAACGCTTTCACCACGGTGTACGCAGTTATCAAGGTTGTTAAGACGCCTGGTCTAGAAAAAAGCATAAACGCTTTCACCACGGTGCACGCAGTTATCAAGGCTGATAAGACACCCGGTGTAGAAAAAAGTGAAACGCTTTCACCTTGGTGCACGCAGTTATCAAAACCGTTAAGACATATGGGTGTAACAGACCATGAATGCACAAGGATCAAGGCTGTTAAGACGCCTGGTGTAGAAAAAAGCATAAATGCTTTCACCATGATGCACACAGTTATCAAGGCTGTTAAGACGCCTGGTGTAGAAAAAAGCATAAACGCTTTTGTTGAAACACCTTTCCACATGATTTTGATTTGACAAAATTATTTGAGTATATGTTTAAAAGTATTCTAAAACACACTAAGTTTAAATGCTTTGATTTATTACACTAATATGTTTGTTCAATGTTGAGTTAAATTATTTATAAGACATAAAGACTAAAAGGCTAAAGGCCCAAAGGAAAGTCAAAGGCCCAAGACAACTCGACCCGTGTAAACAAAACGTTGTCGTTGTGAACAAAATGCAGCTCAGCATGAAGAAGGATCTGGAAGACTTTATTTATCTACTTCGGAACGAAGCTGCTGAGTTGGACGACAAAGAGTGCAAGATAGCAGCTGAGCAAGGAACAACTTCAAGACAAAGTATTTCTACTTTGGGTAAAGTTCAGAAGACACAGAAAGCTGTCTGGAAGACTTTGCCATAAAAGGCGAAACATTCTGCCTGTCTGTCTAAAAGCTGCTCAGCACTGACCGAAGACAGAAGATGCAATAATCTGATTGGCCAACGGCACTGAGCGTGTACTGAGTGACAACGACATCAAGCCGTTTCCCTCCAACGGTTATTTCGAAATTTGAAATAACCGATACCTCAAGTGTCACTATAAATAGGCCTTTCAGTTGCTTCATTCGATGCAGATCTTCAACAAGCCATTACGCTGACCAAATTTCTACTCGAAGAATCTGTGTGAAAAAGCAAAGCAAATACTTACACCAATTTCCATATTACTGTGTAAAAGTCTAGAGTGATTATCCAATCATCTAAAGTGTCTTAGCAATTGTTGTTTAGGACAAACTTATTATCATTTCTAGAATTAGAAAGGAGAGGCTGAGTACTCGGTTATAGTACTCAGTAATAGAATAGAAGTGAGTAGAGGTATAGAGGAAGGTACTCTTGTTATACTCAGCTTCTTGTTGTAAAAGGTTTGATGCTCTACCGTTAAAGAGCTCAGTAGAGAATTTGAAAGCTCGGAACGTGTTCCGGGGACAGGACGTAGGCATAGAGGCCGAACCTGGATAAATTTGCTGAGTAACATTGTTCTAACCTTAAACTCCTTTAATATATATATTGCTTGCTTAAACAAAACCGACCAAGTAAAGAGGTAACGCTGAGTTGTGTGCATTGAGTATCTGAGTTCAGGAATAGACTCAAGTGTTATCTCCTGACTCAACGAAAGAAGCTGACTTAGTCACCAGTTGACTAAGCTAGTGTCTTACTTCACTCAGCGCGCTGTGTAATTCTCTTTCAAAGAAAAAGAAGTCAGCCTCAACGTACTAAAATTTTAAATAGTTCCTATCCCCCCATTTGGAACTAACTTGTTACGTTATAAGGGACCAACAAGTGGTATCAGAGCTTAAAAGCTCACTGTGAAAGGTTTAACTGCCTTGAGCTGATCCCCACTATGGCTGAAAACAGCACTCGGTTTCTCCCAGGAAATCAGTCAACTCAGATCTTACCTGAGGGGCTGTCCATTACTCGGCCTCCCCTATTCTTCGGGTCTAACTACACCTTCTGGAAGAATAGGATGAAAAACTTTATTCAGGCAACAAATATGAGTGCATGGCTTTCCATAGTCCAAGGCCCATTTGTTCCTGTTGAAGTTGTGGCTGGCCAAACAGTTGTCAAAGCTGAGGCCAAATGGACAGAAGATGATCTCAAGAAGCTACAAAACCACGCTTCGGCTATAAACATGCTTCACTGTGCGCTTGATGCTGCAGAATACAACAAGATTTCAGGTTGTGAGTCAGCGCAAGAGATCTGGAAGAAGTTGGAGGTCACCTACGAAGGAACCAACAAAGTGAAGGAGTCCAAGGTGAACCAGCAGATGAGACTGTATGAGCTGTTCGAAATGAACGATGATGAAGGAATCTCTGACATGAATGCAAGGTTTACAAACATCATCAACGAGCTCAAGAGACTTGGGAAGATCTTCACTGAGGAAGAACAAGTCAAGAAGATTCTTAGGAGTCTTCCTAAAAACTGGCAAGCAAAGAAGACCGCTGTTGAGGAAGCTCAAGACTTAACCACCTATAAGTATGATGAACTCATCGGCTCACTGCTGACCCATGAGATCTCGATGAAGAATTTCGAGGTGAAGGAAAAGTCTGAAGACAAGAAGCAAAAGTCTCTTGTCATGAAAGCTGACTCCACTGATGGAAGCTTAATAGACGATGAAGAGATGGCTATGTTTACCAGGAAGATGAAAAGGCTGTTCAAAAAGAATGACAAATATTCTAAGAAGCCTTATAAAAAGTTTGATAAGTACAAAGCTGACTCCAACGACAGCAAGTACAAGAAGGACATCTCAAAGCCCATTACATGCTTTGAATGTCATCAAACTGGCCATATCAAGTCAAGTTGTCCCTCGCTGAGGAAAGAAAGAAAGAACGGCAAGAAGGCAATGGTGGCAACCTGGAGTGATAGTGATGATTCATCATCATCTGAAGCTGATGCCACTGAGTCAGCAAAGATTTGTTTCATGGCTGACGAACTTGCTGAGCCATGTGTTTCTGAGCATGCTGACCCCTCCATTGCATCTGACGATGAGGAACATTCAACTGAGGTAATATCATTACCCTTGCTCAGAAATGAAATGGTTAATGCCCTGAGTGACCTCTACACACTTGTCAAAAAGTGTAATAAAAAGGTTAGAGCACTCAGCAGGCGATGTGACGAGGTTGAGGAGGTCAAACTGAGTGACCTTCGATATCTTCTTCAGGATAACTCAGATTTGCATAGTAACATTGGAATTATGCAAAAGTTTGTCTCTGAGGTCCAATCAGATTCTAAGAAACTGAGAAAGGACGTCACATCCATTCAGAACCAACTAAAGGTTCCAAACAAAAGAAATATTCCTCTGAATACTCAGTACCGAAGTACTGGTCAGCAGAGATGGAATCCTCAGCGGAATGTCCAGTGTGACTTCTGTGGGAAAAAAGGACACACCACAAAGGTGTGCTGGCACGCTCAGCACTGGGGTGCTGACCAGTCAGTGAGACATCCTAAACGGAAGGTCAGCTGTGACTTCTGTGGAAAGAATGGCCATACTGTCCAAGTATGCCGCCATAAAATAAAACATGATGCTTTACCTATTGAACCTAACAAGCAAGGACCCAAAAAGAATTGGGTACCTAAAAGTAACTAGTTACATTACAGGTAAGCCTGAGGTGTGCTGAGAAGTCAAAGATGTGGTATATTGACAGCGCATGCTCGAGGCATATGACTGGTGATGAAACTCAGTTCATCATATTTGAGCGTAAACGAGGAGGAAGCGTAAGTTTTGGAGACAACAAAAAGGGTAAGATAATAGGGTTAGGAACCATTAGAGGTAATCCTACTATTGAGTCTGTCTCCCTAGTCAGCGGACTCAAATATAACTTACTCAGCGTAGCTCAGCTATGTGACAATGGGAGAAAAGTTATATTTGATGACACTGGATGTAAAATATTTGAGGGTAAAACTAATGAGTTAATTTTAACTTCCCCTCGCATTGATAATGTCTTCATGCTGAACTTAGAGAAAAAGTTTTCAAAAACTGTATGCTTAGTATCAAAGGAAGAAAATTCCTGGCTATGGCACAGGAGACTTGGTCATGTAAGCATGGACCTCCTGGCCAAATTAGCAAGAAAGAAATTGGTTGAGGGACTGCCAGAACTTAAATTTGAAAAAGATCAACTATGCCACACTTGCCAAGCTGGAAAACAAACCAAACAATCTTTTCATAGCAAAAACATTGTCTCAACTAAGCGTCCATTAGAATTACTACACTTGGATCTCTTCGGTCCAGTCCAGCCGCTGAGTCTGGGTGGAAGAAGATTTTCCTTGGTCATTGTAGATGACTTTTCTCGGTACACTTGGATCATCTTGCTGAGTAGCAAGGATGAGACCTTTGAGACATTTTCAAATTTGGTTAGAAAACTTGAAAATGATAAAGACCTAAGGTTGGCTCACATCCGAAGTGATAATGGTGGAGAATTCAAGAACCAACAGTTTGTTGAATTCTGTGAAACCAACGGCATTGACCATAATTTTTCTGCTCCTAGAACGCCTCAAAAAAATGGGGTTGTTGAAAGGAAGAACAGAACCTTGGTTGAAATAGCCAGGACAATGCTGAGTGAGCATAGGCTTCCGAAGTACTTTTGGGGAGAAGCTGTCAACACAGCGTGCTATATTCTTAATAGGGCTCTTGTTAGACCTATACTAAAGAAAACTCCCTACGAACTTTGGAAAGGACGAAAGCCCAATATTGGATACTTTCGTGCCTTTGGCTGTAAATGTTTTATTCTGAATCCCAAAGATAGCTTAGCTAAGTTTGACTCAAAAGCTGATGAAGCTATCTTTTTAGGCTACTCAAAAAACAGCAAAGCATACAGAGTTTTCAATAAACGAACTCAAGTTTTAGAAGAGTCAGTACATGTTGAGTTCGACGAAACTAACCCTGTAGGAAGATATCAGCCGCTAACCGAGGATGATCCAGACTCAGTACCCGCTGATCAAGATACAGCCGCTGAGTCATTCCCTCAAGGGCTGACCAAAGGTAAAAGTGAACCTCAAATTGTTTTCACTGACCAGTCTACACCTGCAGAGATTGTTGAAACACAGACAGCACAAGACATCAATCTACCAAAGGAGATAAGGATACCAAGAGGACACTCAGAAAGTGCTATTCTTGATGCCGCTGAGAATACCCTGATGATAAGAAATCAACTCAGGAGATACCTCAGCAACGTAGCCTTCGTCTCAGTTCAGGAACCAAATAACTTCGCTGATGCTGAGCATGATGAATTCTGGATGAGCGCAATGCAAGAGGAACTTGATCAATTCAGAAGAAACGATGTATGGGAGTTAGTGCCACATCCAAGGAGTCTGAAGACCATTGGAACAAGATGGGTCTTCCGCAACAAGCTGGATGAACAAGGAAATGTAGTCAGGAACAAAGCAAGACTTGTAGCTCAGGGCTACAGTCAGCAAGAAGGTATTGACTATGGTGAGACCTTTGCCCCAGTGGCAAGGCTAGAGGCTATTAGAATTTTATGCGCTTATGCAAGTTATATGAACTTTAAACTATTTCAAATGGATGTTAAGAGTGCATTCCTTAATGGAGTTATAAATGAGGAAGTTTATGTTAATCAGCCTCCAGGGTTTGAGGATCTTAAATTCCCAAACCACGTTTATAAACTCAAAAAGGCTCTGTACGGCCTCAAGCAAGCACCACGTGCTTGGTATGAGAGGCTGACCAGTTTCCTGCTGACTAGAAATTATGTCAGAGGCAAAGCTGATACAACCTTATTCATTAAGAGAAAGGGTAAAGACACCCTGCTGGCACAAATATATGTTGATGATATTATTTTCGGTGCTACTAGTCAATGTGCAAGGAATTTAGCAAGCAAATGCAGACTGAGTTTGAAATGTCAATGATGGGAGAACTCAACTTCTTCCTTGGACTTCAAATCAAACAAGGGAAAAATGGCATCTTCATCAGTCAAGCTAAATATGCCAAGGAGATATTGAAGAAATATGATCTTGAAAATTGCAAGCCAATATCTACTCCTATGGGCACTGACACTGTCCTTTGTGCTGACGAGAATGGTAAGTCGGTAGACAGCAAATTGTATCGAGGTATGATAGGCTCTCTACTTTACTTAACAGCGAGTAGACCGGACATTCAGTTCTCAGTATGCTACTGTGCTAGATATCAATCTAACCCTAAGGAATCTCATTACATAGCTGTAAAAAGAATCCTTAGATATTTGCAAAGCTCAGTGAACACAGGTTTATGGTATCCCAACACTCATGATTTTACACTCGTTGGATACACTGACGCTGACTATGGACGAGACAAGCTTGAACGAAAAAGCACCTCTGGAGGATGCCACTTCCTAGGGAGCTGTCTTGTATCCTGGTTCAGCAAGAAGCAGGCGTCAGTAGCCTTGTCTACCACTGAAGCTGAGTACATTGCTGCTGGAAGCTGTGTTGCTCAAGTCCTTTGGATTAAGCAACAGCTTGAAGACTATGGTGTTCAAACAAAGACAATGGAGGTCAAATGTGACAACAAAAGTGCAATTGATCTATCAAAGAACCCAATTCAGCACAACAGGATGAAGCATGTCAGCATCAGACATCACTTCATTAGAGACCATGTACTCAAAGGTGAGATCAAGCTGACCTATGTCCCAATGGATGAGCAGCTTGCGGATATCTTCACGAAGCCACTGGCTCGTGAGCAGTTCAGCATACTGAGAGAAGCCATTGGTATGTTTAATCCTCTTCAGTAAATTCCAGTTCTTAATATATATTCATGCTGAGTGAATTACCATGCTGAATGCTATTACTTGCTGAGTGGATAGATGTATGCTGAGTGTTTAATGCTAAATGAATGAATATCACATACTGAGCAAATATACGCACTGAGTAGTTATCTCAAACTGAGAAACCAATTACTTAAACCATCCATTTATGTAAAACTGACCACTCAGAATATAGAACGATTAGAATTCTAACACTGAGTAAAAGACCCGTTGCACTTAATGCTAAAGCACGCGAATAGCCACCTAGGATGACGTATGCGCCGAATGTGTCATAAATGCCAGGATCCTTGTCGGTTGACAATCCCAAGAACAAACTGACACATGGATTCGATAAGATCCACCTCTCACCTCTATAAATAATGCGCAAATCCCCATTTTTATCTCTTTACGCTTACAAAATTCTCTGGCATAAATATTTTCTCTCTCAAAAACTTCAAATCATTCATATCCTCTCTGCGAAAATGACGAATGATTCTGTAAACATCTCTGATGTCGGTCACCTATCTGCTGGAAACCCTAAGCCTCCTACCCAGCATGATCAAACCAAAGCCACCACACCGAGCAAGAAAAACCAGACTGACCAAGGTAACTCTTCCAAGGCGAAGAAACCTAAGCAACGAACCTACACCAAGGTCTATGAGAACGTCAGGGAGTACAAGATGGACTACTCAAGGTGGTTCTCGAAAGAGTTTGTGGAAAGAGAGCAACCATTCTGTGAGTGGATTTCGAAGAATGGCTGGACCGAGCTATTCTCAATAAGCTACAATACCTACCCTGACTTGGTAAGGGAGTTCTACCACAACCTGCGTGTCGCTGATGAGAACCAGGACCACTTAGTCACTAAGGTGAAGGACAAAACCATCTTCATCAATCCCACCTACCTAGCCAGCCTTCTGAAACTCAAGAATGAAGGAGCTATTCTTAGGAAGTCTGGAGATCAGGACATCACTGGGTATTCCACTACGTTCTGCAAACCTACTGGCCATGCTGGAGAAATCTCCAGTACTTCAATGGGCCAACACCAAAAGATGGCACACTACCTGCTGACCAATTAAATCTACCCGAAGATAAATTGCACCAGCTCAGCAACAAACTTTGAGCAATGCTTCATATGGCATATGCTGACCTACACGCCCATCAACATGCCAGTATTCTTGATAGTCGGTTTTCAAAGGAGCACTGGAACTCTAAGGCTGGGCTCACTCATTACCAAAATCCTCCTTGACCACCGAGTAGACCTCATGGGGGAAACTAAGGGCCAAGGATCAGAGATTACTGCCGCTGCCCTATTTGCTTTAAAGTTTAATCAGCCAATCAAGAAAGCAAAAGGTGATGCTGACCCAAACGCTGAGGGGACGGTAATAAAAAAGGGCAAAAGAACTAAGGCCCCTGCTGACAGGAAGAGGAAAGCTGTGCAAAGCACCTCTAAGGAAGTTGTTCCCGCTCCTAAGAAGATAAAGATTGTGTCCAAAGGAACGACTGCACAAGCTGAGCCCAAGTCAGCTGAGAAAAGACCTAGGCAAGATGAGCCTGAGGCAGATGAAAGGGAAAACGTTGATGAAGAACCTCTGAGTAAGAAGCAGAAGAACTCTTCGGAGTTAAGTCCAATCGATGCCATTCCTGCTGGCTTCTTTGTTCCCGACGACTCTCACTATGCTCAGAGTCAAGGTATTGCCGCTGAGCAACAGAACGATGAAGTTGAACTGGATGATCAGTTCATTGAACAGTTGGAAGAAGAATTAGATGAGGAAGATAAGGATGATGAGCAAGAAGAAGAAGGAGAAGAGAGTGGTCAGGATGACACTCAGGAGACAGCAAGTGAAGAAGATGCTGAGCCAACTCACACTGAGTTGACTACAGAAGAAGGTGCTGAGCAAACAGAACAGCAGAATGCTGATGAAGGAGAAAATTCTCCATCTCATTCAATTCACGCTGATCCCACTCCTCCAAGGACTCAGGGAAAAAGAAGAAGACTTGTCAAGGCACATACAACAACAGTGCTTGACTTCATGGATGATCTAACGCAGAAAAGACCAACCACTGATCCATCGAATATCAAGCTTAAATTCTTCAGAAAATCTTCTACGACTCTGCCAGAGCAAACTGAAAAGCAAGCCTCTGTTTCTCTTCCACAGGAACAAGCCGACTTAGATGCTTCTAAGAACCCGACCAACACCGAGCAAATTCTCAATGCAGATGCTGAACCTAGCCCTCTGTCGGCTAAGGAAATTCCTGCTCCAGTCAGCACTGAACCTATCCCACCTTCAACAGAAAGTCAGCTTCAGCCTGACTATGAACCTGCATCAAATGCTGCTGTTCAATCACCTCTCCATTCTACAGAACAAGTGCAGGTTGAAACACTAAGACCAGTCACTGACCCCACTGGCACTACAAATGATGCACTGAATCTCACTCCTCCACCAGCTGGTCAAACTAATGAAGACTCGTACAACTACCTCACTGCCACTGAGTCTGGTAGAAGGATAATTAACTCGGCTCAGGCCTTGATCCAAGACCTTCATCAAACTTCAGACACTGCTGCTGGGTCTTCCGATAATGAGTCCACTCAGCTTCCATAAGTCACTCAACTTCTCAACGAGGTTCGAGGTCTAAAAGACTTGCTGAGTGTAATGATCAATATCCAAGCCCAACAACCAAAGCAGGAGTCCATAACAAAGCTGGCTGAACTCCAGCTCACCATGGTTCAACATATCAACTCCCTACAGGGACAATTTTAAGCCTTGTCAGCTGCGAACTCAGGGTATGCAAGTTCATCAGTTATTCACCCAGCTTCAAACTGAGCAGGAGAAGACAAACCATCAGCTTTCCTCTTACTCCCAATGCTCAGTAGAACAGATCGGCGAAGCTGTTCATCTTCTGAATCTAAACAAGGCAGAGATGGACACTGACCAGATGAAGCAGAATGCGATTCTCTAGTATACACATCAAATCTTTACCCATGTCCGTCATTCCAACATTCAGCGTCAGTTCTATGACTCATCTCTGCTCAAGATGTTTCATCAAGCTTATGTTGCGTTGACTGATACACTCATTTGGATGGGTAAATCTCAAGCCTATGCACTGAGCATCCTCAGCGCTACTGAAATTGGTGTGCCTCAAGAGGTATTAGACGATGGTATTGCTATCTTTGATGGCATAAATGAAAGCACCGGCAAGCTGAAGGACTTCTCAGCTCGCATATCTGAAGCTGCTCAAAACAGCACCTTCAGGCCTCCTCCTGCTCCCGATGCTGCCAAAACGGGGGAGAAAGAACAAACAGGAAGAACTCAGCATGAGGCTGCTGGAAGTAGTCAGCTTAAGGGAAAGGGAAAACTGATATATAAGAAGAAATAGCTTAGTTAGGATAGCTAGTTTCTAAGTCTTAAGTATCCCTGTTATGTATAATGCTGACTACTTATTAATACTATGCTTGCATCAAATTTTTCAACTTGATTGAAATCTTATGTGATGCTGAGCTATTATGTTTTGCATACATCAACTGTGTTTATCATTCTTAATATCTTCTGATTGTATGCTGTTAACACTGTCTTGTATGATTAAAACATTGTCTTATAAGACTCATTGAACAACAAAATACTCAGCGCTCTCTGATAGTTAAATCTTCCACTTAAAACTGAGTTAATAGAATATATTTCATGAGCTGACCTTTATTTGAAAACTGACCTAGGACTTACTCGATTAAACCTTAAAATGTTTAGAGTAAAACTGTGTCAGTAGCTCAACCCTTACGGGGGAGTTTATTAAGTTATAAAAGGTCAACTATCATGGGGGAGCTCAAAGCTGAGTTCCTCACTGAATAGTTTTGCCAACATCAAAATGGGGGAGTTTGTTGAAACACCTTTCCACATGATTTTGATTTGACAAAATTATTTGAGTATATGTTTAAAAATATTCTAAAACACACTAAGTTTAAATGCTTTGATTTATTACACTAATGTGTTTGTTCAATGTTGAGTTAAATTATTTATAAGACATAAAGACTAAAAGGCTAAAGGCCCAAAGGAAAGTCAAAGGCCCAATACAACTCGACCGGTGTAAACAAAACGCTGTCGTTGTGAACAAAACGCAGCTCAGCATGAAGAAGGATCTGGAAGACTTTCTTTATCTACTTCGGAACGAAGCTGCTGAGTTGGACGACAAAGAGTGCAAGACAGCAGCTGAGCAAGGAACAACTTCAAGACAAAGTATTTCTACTTTGGGTAAAGTTCAGAAGACACAGAAAGCTGTCTAGAAGACTTTGCCATAAAAGGCGAAACATTTTGCCTGTCTGTCTAAAAGCTGCTCAGCACTGACTGAAGACAGAAGATGCAATAATCTGATTGGCCAATGGCACTGAGCGTGTACTGAGTGACAACGACATGAAGCCGTTTCCCTCCAACGGTTATTTTGAAATTTGAAATAACCGATACCTCAAGTGTCACTATAAATAGGCCTTTCAGTTGCTTCATTCGATGCAGATCTTCAACAAGCCATTACGCTGACCAAATTTCTACTCGAAGAATCTGTGTGAAAAAGCAAAGCAAATACTTACACCAATTTCCATATTACTGTGTAAAAGTCTAGAGTGATTATCCAATCATCTAAAGTGTCTTAGCAATTGTTGTTTAGGACAAACTTATTATCATTTCTAGAATTAGAAAGGAGAGGCTGAGTACTCGGTTATAGTACTCAGTAATAGAATAGAAGTGAGCAGAGGTATGTAGGAAGGTACTCTTGTTATACTCAGCTTCTTATTGTAAAAAGTTTGATGCTCTACCGTTAAAGAGCTCAGTAGATAATTCGAAAGCTCGGAACGTGTTCCGGGGACAGGACGTAGGCGTAGAGGCCGAACCTGGATAAATCTGCTGAGTAACATCGTTCTAACCTTAAACTCCTTTAATATATATATTACTTGCTTAAACAAAACCGACCAAGTAAAAAGGTCACGCTGAGTTGTGTGCATTGAGTATCCGAGTTCAGGAATAGACTCAAGTGCTATCTCCTGACTCAAAGAAAGAAGCTGACTTAGTCACCAGTTGACTAAGCTAGTGTCTTACTTCACTCAGCGCGCTGTGTAATTCTCTTTCAAAGAAAAAGAAGTCAGCCTCAATGTACTAAAATTTTAAATAGTTCCTATCCCCCCCTTTGGAACTAACTTGTTACGTTATAAGGGACCAACAGCTTCCACCACGGTGCACGCAATTATCAAGGCTATTAAGACGCCTGGTGTAGAAAAAATCATAAACGCTTTCACCACGGTGCACGCAGTTATCAAGGCTCCTAAGACACTCGGTGTAGAAAAAAGTGAAATGCTTTCACCTTGGTGCACGCAGTTATCAAAACCGTTAAGACATATGGGTGTAACAGACCATGAATGCACACGGATCAAGGCTGTTAAGACGCCTGGTGTAGAAAAAAGCATAACCACTTTCACCACGGTGCATGCAGTTATCAAGGCTGTTAAGACGCCTGGTGTAGAAAAAAGCATAAGCGCTTTCACCACGGTGCACGCAGTTATCAAGGCTGTTAAGACACCTGGTGTAGAAAAAAGCAAAACACTTTCAGCTTGGTGCACACAGTTATCAAAACCGTTAAGACATATGGGTGTAACAGACCATGAATGCACGCGGATCAATGCTGTTAAGACACATGGTGTAGAAAAAAGCATAAACGCTTTCACCATGGTGCACGCAGTTATCAAGGCTGTTAAGACACTTGGTGTAGAAAAAAGCATAAACGCTTTCACCATGGTGCACACAGTTATCAAGACTGTTAAGACACTTGGTGTAGAAAAAAGCAAAAACCGCTTTCACCATGATGCACGCAGTTATTTCTATTAAAGCAATATCAATAAAGTTCATCAAAATCACATTTAATTTGGATTGAATTTCAAGTGATTGGGGAGCAGGAAAGCTTGAATACATATAAAAGGGGAAATCTATCTCTAAGGAAGGGGGGCATCATCATCATCATCATCATCATCATCGAGATCCTCCTCATCCAAATGCTGGAAGACATCTATTTTTTCATCTCCTCAATCCCAATCTTCCTATGAAAGGTCCAAGGCCCACTGAGGTTGTCCAAATCATCATAAAATCCTTTATTAAAAGAAGCAGCGACATCCTCTTCGTTAGGGTCGAAACTTTGCCATGGACGAGAGTCAGAAACTGACGCAGTTTTTGAGAATACTAACTCGGGATACACACGCCCATGTTCCTCCTCAAGAATCTGGCGAGCCAGATAAAAGCATGTCTTGCTAAATGAGACCCCTACAACACATTTCCTTTGGTAGCAATCAAAAGATTCTCTATATGATTGAACGCTAGAAGTGGGGATCGATTTAAGTTCTCCGGTTAGCCTGTGAGCCGTCTCACTCTCAGCAGTCAACTCATTTTGGAGTAAAGTGACGTCGTTAATAAGCTTGCAAGTTTTTTCTCCCAACTTCTTATTATCATCAACCATGGCTGAATATTTGGAAGCATCCTCCTTAAAAGCGGTCACACTCAGACTGCAGCTTCTTGTTATGGGCTCGAAGATGTCTAATGGTTTGTTCCACTTTTGCTTGATGAGTAAGATAATTCTTTAGCTTGTGGTTCCGCTCTTGAAGATCCCTAATAGTCTGATCCATTTTCTCATTACGAGCAAGACAGACATCGAGTTTTTTCTTCCATGATCTCGCGAACCCAAAACCAAGAGAAGCACGCTGAGCTCCCTGCAAAAATAAGGAAAGGTATCAAGAAACATGTTTCTGATTTCAAAAATCTGATTAAGAAATGAAGAAAGGTATACGCCCATTACCTCAACGATTCGACGCTCGGCTAAATCCATGTTTTATTGGATATCTTTAAAGTAAGTTTCTTCATCTCGAGGAAGAATGGAAGAATACATTAACCTCGAAAATACCCCAGGAAGAAAAACAGAATTTGTATCAAGCAACCCAGGATATACTCTGAAATCATCGCCGTTTAAAGAATGAGATATGGTAGGCTCATCTCGGTATAACTTCCAGAAAAACTTAGGTCTGTCCAACAAGGGGAAAGAAGGACGAAGATTATTTAGGGACTCTGATCGAAGTGTCCTCCTCGAAATACGAGGGGTCTTGGGATGTGAGAGATCCGGACCACCCTTGTCAGCGTGGAAGCTGCCTGCGCGAAAACTGGGAATATCTTTCTCAACTCCACTCTCAGAAGCAGGTAGGGGATCCCCCATCTTCGACGAGTCGGCTTCAGCCTCCTTACTAAGATCTATATTGGGCAATAAGTGCAAATTTTCCAGCCGTGGAAGTCATACCTGTAGAAGAGCAAAAAAGCATTTAGAGTTAACAAAGGAACCTTATCTTTAAACATAATCTGTTTAAATGATTCACCAAGCTCAGGTATGAACTGTGGAGAATCTCTTGACAATTCAGACGTCAAAGGAACATCAAATTGTTGCTCAGCCAAGGATGGGCTATCGACGAAATCAGATGCTGATGTCGTATCCGTAAGACCAGGGACCGTGGTTGTCTTTTCCGATGAAGAGCAAAAACTCTTGCCTTCTTTTGCAGATGTCAATGTGGGAACAATCTCCCAACCAATCGTGATACGACGATAAGCCTTTAAAAAGTGACTAAGAGGATTTTTCGCATACTAAAGAATAAGAATCTCTGATGAATATCTATCTAAAAGTTTGGAATGCGATGGACGTGAGACGCCTCGCCTAATCAAACTCCAGCCCCAGGGAAGAGGAACATTCCATGTCCTTTCAGGAGGAAAAACAACGATCCATCTATCTTCATACTTTTCAATGTGAGGAAGATCATCGATGAATAATCCCTCCTCGCACATATCGGTCCTCTGAAGAGAAAATCACCCGGATTTATCCTTGAGAGATCTGAGAAGGTAGAAAAGATGAAAAAGGTTGACGGCTGGAACTACTCCTTTCTCATTACAAAGTGCATAAAATGCTAGAAGCAATCTCCATCCTTGAGGATGAAGCTGAGACGGAGACAATTTGTTGCTTTTCAAAAATTCCATGAAGAAAGAAGGTAAAGGAAAGCGGACTCCCATTTCCAACAGAGCCTCATGAATGGCGAACGATTCTGAAGGCACGAAAGCAAAAGAAGTCTTCGAGTTTGAAGGGAGGCGGACCTCCTAATCAGACGGAAATGAAAACGTGGTCTTGAAAGTACGAACATCATCTTGAGATAGAAAAGTAGGAACACACAAGGCTAATACATCCAAGGAGTGTGGCCCCAGTGCTTCGAATATATGTCTTGATGTTTGCTTAGTACGAACCATGATGAAGATCTTTAGACAAAATAAGCCAACTGCAGAAGAAAAAGCTCAAAAGCAATTAGAAACACAAACACATTAAAGGTTCGAGCTTCGTTCGAAATCGCAAACCGTTGAGGATTGATTTCGTTAAAAGCGAAAAAACGTTAGAGGTTCGAGCTTCATTCAAAATCGCAAAGCATGGAAGACCAATGTCGTTAGAAACGAAAAACCATTAGAGGTTCGGTTTCTATTTAAAAATCGCGAAGGATCAATTTTGTTAAAAACAAAAAACCATTAGAGGTTCGTCTTCTGTTTAAAACCATGAAGGATCAATTGCGTTAAAAACGAAAAACCCTTAGAGGTTCGGTTTCTGTTTTAATCGCAAGAAGCATGGAGGATCAATTTTATCAAAAATAAGAAAGCGTTAGAGTCGAGTGTCGATGGAAAAAAATCGAGGATCGTTTTTAATTGAAATGAAAAAGTGGTTGAGGATCGTTTTTAATTGAAACGAAAAAGCGGTTTAGGATCGTTTTTTTAATTGAAACGAAAAAGCAGTTGAGGATCGTTTTTAAATGAAACGAAAAAGTGGTTTAGGATCGTTTTTAATCGAAACGGAAAAGCGGTTTAGGATCGTTTTTTAATTGAAACGAAAAAGCGGTTGATGATCGTTTTTTACGAAAAAGTGGTTGAGGATCGTTTTTAATTGAAACGAAAAAGCGGTTGAGGATCGTTTTTAATTGAAACGAAAAAGTGGTTGAGGATCGTTTTTAATCGTAACGGAAAAGCGGTTTAGGATCGTTTTTTAATTGAAACGAAAAAGCGGTTGAGGATCGTTTTTAATCGAAACGGAAAAGCGATTTAGGATCGTTTTTTAATTGAAACGAAAAAGCGGTTGAGGATCGTTTTTTACGAAAAAGCGGTTGAGGATCGTTTTTAATTGAAACGAAAAAGCGATTGAGGATCGTTTTTTAATTCAAACGAAAAAGCGGTAGAGGCTCGTTTTTCCATTCGAAAGCATCGAGAGTCTTCTTTTTTGTTAAGCGTTTGCAGATTCGGTTGTTTTAAAAAAAAACCGTATAAGTCCGATTTTATTCAGAAGCGCAAAGCGTCAGGGATTCAAGGTTGTTCGATCCCAAAAATCATTTGCGGATTCGACAGTTTCAAAAAACAAAAGTCGAAAAAACCTTATAGGTTCAGACTTATTCAAAATAGAAAAATCGCAAAAACGGAATCTCACTGCAAAAAAAGAAAAAAAATGTACAGTCAATTATCTAAGTTACAGATTGGTAAAACGTTTTTCCCCTATTCCTTTAACCGATATAACATAATTTTGCATTCCACAGATATAAAACTTCAGAATCGAAGAATGAGTTAACCTGAAAATGGAGTTTTTCCCGAGGCCAAAGGAGTCCAAGACTAAGCACTGAGGAGAGAAAATCGGTGCACTTGAGGTAAAAAAAATAATAATATGCTAACATCCTTAAATACTATGGATATATTATGGAATCCTAAAAGGAATAGGATTCTTATATTTATTATTATTATTTATCCTAATCCTAAACAGAGTAGGGTTCTTATATTTATTATTATTATTACTTATCCTAATCCTAAACAGAATAGGATTCTTATGTTTTTCCTAATAAAAAACAGAATGAGATTTTATTTCCTACTAATATTCTAGATTATCCTATAGAATCCCAAACGGAGAGGATTCTGATGTTCGTTATGATTCTAATTTATCTCACGAGGTAAGGTCCCGAACCCATCTTTAGTGAAGATAGAAACTATTAGGGTTATCCTTGTCAGGGTAATCAAGCCAAGTCGTATCCCGTAAAAATGCAACAACGGAAGAAAAAACCGATTTTTTCTATTTCATCGGGAGAGAACCCGATTTCTTTTTCATTTATGTTTCTAATTCCATCTTCTCTTATTATGCAAAATGGGTAATCCTAACAGGGAGATTCGTGCTGCCATTTTTTAAATTATTTATCGAACGGTTAAGGATATTTGTTCTTCTCACTCTTATTTTGGAAAATCATCCGAAAATAACAGTGGGGAGAAATTGATATAACCACTACCCACGTACTCCATTATCACCCTAGATATGTGTACCCACGTTCAGCACGATGTTTTACCGATAATTCACAGGTAACTTCCTCCTTTATTCCTATAAACGGGTTGAAAGCTGCAGAGGAG
The DNA here is from genome assembly GCF_963576675.1 of Euphorbia lathyris. Lineage (NCBI taxonomy): Eukaryota > Viridiplantae > Streptophyta > Magnoliopsida > Malpighiales > Euphorbiaceae > Euphorbia > Euphorbia lathyris. The sequence goes on from NC_088915.1 coordinate 81,918,868, forward strand.
GGGGTTGGCTTTTGGAGAGAGAAAAGAATACTATATTTTACGGTATCTGACTTAAGCATCAGAGCGTTTGTGGGAAGACCGCTTCCCACACTGTAACAGGTTAATCCTCAAGGAAGATCAACCTTCATCTAGAGACATTCAACCTTCATCCAGGGACGTTGAACCTTCATCCAGAGACGTTCAACCTTCATCCAGGGACGTTCAACCTTCATCTAGAGACGTTCAACCTTCATCCAGGAGGTTCGATCCTCAAGGAACGTCGACCGTCATCATCCTGATTGGAAGGACCGCCTTCCTTCAGAAGTTCAACATTGATCTCACATTATACAAATTAATTGTTTAGTTCAGGCTACAACAGAAAACATAGATATTTTATTTCTTATTCTACACCAATTGCACATATCAGTAGTTCTAAAAACAGATTTCATATTTTTTTATAATTTAATAATAAAATTGAAAATAATATTTATAAATTCGGTGAAATATTTGAATTTTTTTGTCCAACTCGTACAAAAGACAATATATTTCTTTATTTTCTTTTAAAAAACTTCACGTCTAATCATATGTTTGTGATCCGCTACTAACGATGATAAAATAATGCACATGTGAAGTGTAGTTGACAATATTCATGACCAAAAAGATAGTTTGATAAATTATTTCTCAAATTAACCCAACTTGGTGAATGTTAGGGGTAAAAATGCTTTTGGCTGCCAACGTTAGGAGTATAATTGCATAATTTTAGATGTTAAGGGTAAAATTGTTGCTAGCTATAAATGTTAGGGGTATTTTTACATCTTATCCTATTATAAAGTAAAAAATGTGTCACACAAATTAATAAAAATAATCTATATCAAAAATAAAAAAAAATTATGTTGTAGAAATATAATTAATGTTAAAGAATAAACATATTTTGTGGAAATAAGAAGGATAATTTTGTCAATAATAAATAACTACAAACAATTGTTTATGAAAAGCTCCAAAACGCTGCAGTTTTCAGGGAAAATACTAAATGCTGATGTTATATAAACCTAACCAAACACTATATTTTCTGCGGTTAGGAGTGAAACGCTAAACGCTCATCCGAAAAGTTGAAACAAACACCCTCTTAAGAATAGGATTAAGGTGCAAAAATACCCCTAACATTTTGGGCAATTTTACCCTTAACGTCTAAAATGGTGCAATTTTACCCCTAACGTTGGAAGCCAAGAGCAATTTTACCCCTAACGTTGATAAATTGGGTCAATTTCAGACACTATTATAAAACACATATATTTTTGTTCATTATTCTGCACCAATTGCATAATAATTCGTTCTAAAAAAATGATTTCATGTTTTTTATAATTTAATAATAGAATTTGAGATTAAAATATTTATAAATTCGGTGGATTTTTTGAATTTTTTTTGTCTAATCCGTACAAAAAAACAGTATATTTTTTTTTCACATCCCAACGAATGTTTGTGATTTGTTACTGATAAAATGACACACGATGCATGACCGAGAAGACAGTTTGATGAATTATTTCTCAAATTGACCCAATTTATTAACGTTAGGGGTAAAATTGCTCTTGGCTTCCAACGTTAGGGTTAAAATTGCACCATTTTAGACGTTAGGGGTAAAATTGCTCATAGCCCAAAACGTTAGGGGTATTTTTGCACCTTAACCCTAAAGAATATATATCAAAATTATTATTTTTTTGGAAGGAAAGGAAAGAAAATTAAACAAAGCCGCCTAACCTGGGATCAGCCTGGGAATGCTGACCCCACCAAATCATCCAAAATCAAGGACGAAATGAACAAAGGAGGAGAAGAAAAGGTTGAGAGACCCAACATCCTAGTATGACCTTCAACAGCGAGACGATCTGCAACCCGATTTTGCTCCCTATAAATATGGCCAAAGCTAATAAGATCAAAGGAAGAGCAAATTCTTCTAATTCTTCTAATCCACCAGAAGCTTCTTCACCCCCAGACTTTTAGCCAGCCTAAGGCCAGAAAAAATCCCCCAAAGCTCTGCAGAAAAAGACGAACCCATACCCAAATTTTGAAAGAAACCAGAAACCCAACCACCACCTTCATCTCTCAGAACCCCTCATGCGGCAATTCTCCCGTCTTTTAGACAGGAGGCATCAGTGTTAAGCTTAACCACACCTTCACTAGGCCTGCACCAGCCTACAAGATGGACCTCTTTCCTTTGAATAGCCCTAGCCAAAGGGTCCTCAACAAAGCTATCCACCAAGGTACGAATCTTCTTGGAAAAGAAATCAAAAACATTAGGCAAACCAACCGCTTCTCCTCCAAAAATCTCCTCATTTCTCCATTTCCAGATCTGATGGCAAACCACCACAAATAAGAGCACTCCATGCTTCAACTCAGCCAAAAGTTTCCCATTAATCCCATCCACAAACCAATCAAGCTCAGAGTGGGATAAAAACGTAGACAGCATCTTAAAAGGGAGAACTTTCCTCCAAACCTCTTTACTTTTCTCACAATCTTTGAGAGCATGGCACAAGGTTTCTTCATGACCTTTGCATCTGCCACAAGCTCCCGACTCCACCAAATGCCTCCTTTTCCTATCATAATTAGTAAGCAATCTATTTTTAATCCCTAGCCACAGGAAGCTTCTGATAAGGTAAGGCACTTTTAAGGCCCAAATCGTGTTCCACACCTCAGGGTGCGAAGTATCCCTCTCCTGAAAGAAAGCCTGAAAAGCCGATTTACAAGAAAAAGCCCTATTGTTCGTCAAAGACCAACAATAACTATCCCTGTCTTCCTCCTTGCTGCTAATCTGAACTCCTCTAATTCTCAGGAGCGATTCTAGACCGAGGTAAGAATCAAACTTAGACCAAATCCACTCCCCCTCAGAGTTCACCACATGTGCAATCCTCCAATTCTGAATCTCAACAGCGGTAAAGACTCACAAACCTCTAATAAAGGTTTTTTACCAATCCAAGTATCCTTCCAGAAACTAATAGATTTACCATTACCCACATTCCACCCAATCCCAAAGCAAAATTCAGCAAAAACAGCACAAAGTCCTTTCCACAGAAAGGAACAATTAACCACTCTATCCTTAGGGCCCCCAAAAAAATTATCCTTTCTATACTTACCGCATAATAATTGAACCCAAAGAGCAGAAGGAAGTTGCCACATTCGCCACAGAAGCTTCATTAATAAAACTTTATTATTGTCTCTGGCTTTTCTAATGCCCAGACCTCCCATTTCCTTAGGTTGACAAACTTCATTCCAAGACACGAGGTGAATCTTCCTCCCTTTTTCAGCTTCCCCCCATAGGAACCGACGATTAATTTTATCAAGATCTTTGAGAACAGGCTCTGGAAGATGACAAGCCTGCATAATGTGATTAGGAGTCGCACAATTGATAGACTGAACCAAAGTAAGGCGACCCGCAAGAGAGAGTTTTAGCTTTCCAAATGGCACATTTCTTATTGGTTTTATCCAAAATATCCTTAAAAGAAGCTTTCGAAACTCTATCACTATGGAGGGAAACACCCAGATACTTCCCCAGAGAATTAGTCAGAGGAATACCAGATAGCACAATCAACCTTTTGCAGGTTCCCTGGTTCATATTCTTAGAACACATCATCCTGGACTTCTGGATATTAAGCTTCTGCCCAGAGGCAGTGCAGAAACAATCAAGAATATCCATAATCACACTTAACTGCTCCTCATTGCCTTCCACAAAGATCAAAACATCATCTGCAAAGAACAAGTGGGTAACCTGGGGACATAATTTATTGATGGACACCGGGTGGAATTTCCCATTACCAACAGCATCCTGGATAAGGTGAGTCAATCTTTTCATAGCCATAAAAAATAAGAAAGGACTCATTGGGTCCCCTTGACGGATACCCCGGGAAGGAGAAAAACCTTTCGACATATCCCCATTGATCAAGACTTGAAAAACAGGAGAAGAGATACAAGCCTTAATTAAGCTCCTCCAATTATCTGGGATCCTAGCCCTTTCCAGACTCTCAAGAAGGAAGCTCCAATTTATGCAATCATAAGCTTTCTCCAGATCCAACTTTAGAGCCACAATACCTCTTTCCCTTTTTGATTTTCATAGAGTGGACCATCTCTTGGGCAATGACTACATTATCCATCATTTGTCTACCAGGAACAAAACTTCCCTGATTTTGGCTAATGATATCAGGAAGGATACAACGGAGCCTATTGGCCGTAATTTTAGTAATGGCTTTATAGAGAACATTACAAAGACTAATAGGCCTCATTTGTAAGAAAGAAGAAGGCTTCTCCACTTTAGGAAACAGAACTAGAAGAGTGCTGTTCACAAGCCCAATATCCTATGAGCCATTAAAAACACCATTAATAAAGCTATAAATGCCTTCCTTCACAACCTCCCAGTGTTTATGATAAAAACCAGCAGGTAGACCATCAACCCCAGGAGCTTTAGTAGCCCCAATACTAAAGATAGTTTGATCTATTTCTTTTTGGGAAATAGGGCAGAAAGCTTCCAGAATTCTATCCTCTCCCAACATGGGAAAGGTAGCAACAGTCTTAGCCTTATCCAGATCCACAGGGTCCTCTTTAAAAAGGTCTTTATAGAAGTTAAGGGCCAAGTGATGAATATCTTCATCCTCATAAACCCATTCTCCATTTGAGTCTTTAATAGCTTCAATCCTATTGTTCTGTCTTCTAATAGCAGTAGAGAGATGAAAATACCTGGTATTCCGATCCTCATCTTTAATCCAGGCTTTCCTAGATTTTTGAAACCAAAGAAACTCTTCCTGTCTAAGCACAACTTCCAACTCCTTCTAAAGGGTTCTGAGGAGACCATTCAGACTGTGATCGAAACAAACCTCCAACCTACAATGAATGCCCTAAATTCTACTCAATAATTTATTCTTTCTCCTAATAATATGACCAAAGACATTTTTATTCCACCCCAGAACATTCTTTATGAAGCCCTCCGCAGCTTGTAAGACATTAGAGTGAGGCTTCTAATTGTCTTGAACGAAGACTTTAAACTCAGGATGAGATTCCCAAGCCACCTGATAATTTTATAATTTTATATAAAATTTAATTATTAATTAAGTGAATTATGAATGGAGTGACTAAGTAGTTGGTTTTGTCAAAACTATAAAAACAGAATGTTTGAGAAACATGTACAAACCCAATGACTAATCAATTGTTTACCTTATAATTAATATATTGTTTAGATGAAAAATTATTAGGGTTGTAATCGAGTCTAGCCAAGATGATCCGAGCTTTGACCTACTCATAGACGATCTGAGCTTTGGCCTACTAGTGCTCGGCTATATAGAAAATGGACGAGCTCGGTTCATTATGAAATTATCTGATCGTGAGTTACTCACGAACAAATTATTAATTCTGTTCGTGAACTTTGCTCATGAATATCTCATAAATTATGTTGATAAGTTATGTAGTTTTAAAACCTAAAATCATACAAAACTACGTAGTTTTACATTTTTCCATTTATAGAAATACTATCACTAAAAAAGTAATCAACCCGGGCTTGCTCACGATCTTATTCATGAACATTATAATCGAGCTTGTTCGTGAGCTTTCAATCATGCTCAATCTCGGCTCGTTTACAAATCATATTTTAACGTTGTGCTCAAGCATGACTCATGTATAAATCGAACCGAACACGTCTGAGATTTTATTGAGTCGAATGTTGATCCGACTAATCAACAATCCGGTTCATTTATAGTCCCAACTTTTATTAAAGTACAGTAATGTAAGTTAAATAAGATGAAGATGGCGTTTGGTTGCTGCTTTTTGACTTCTTGTATGTCTTTTCACTTTAAAAACGAGAGTTTTATGTGTTTGGTTCGACATCTACTGTTCGCCTTTTATAGCTGAAAAATAGCTTTTTATAAAAGTAGAAATCCCTGTTTTTTGAAAAAACAGTTTTTCAAACAGCAAACAGCAAGTCGTAATATGAAACAGCAATAACAAACATCAGGTAAAACAAACAGAGGAAATATAATAAAAAAAAATTGAGGTATATGAAGATAAAATTATACTAAAATTACTATAAAAAAACTCACACCTACCATATCATTTAACCCTCAAAACAATATTTGTTTATAGTTACTTTGATCTTTATCTCACTAAATATAATGTTATAATAACAACCAATTAGATAGTGCAAGATATTTCCACCTTTTATCAAGTTCACGTTTACAAAACAAACACATTTTAAAAAGGATCATATAAATAACCATGTGAATCCCCAAACTTTCATCTCCAATTCAATTCTCCTGTTTCCTCTCTGTTTCTTCCCAAACTTCTAAACTAACTCACTTCATAAATCCCCAATTTTTTTCAATTCTAATTAACACAACATTTCACAGAAAAAAAAGCAATCTTTTTCCATTTTTTAGACTCTGTCTTCTTCAAAGGTTTGTGATTTTTAATTACCCTTTTCTCAGAAGAGGAAAAAGTTGCAGTCTTTCTGAGTTTTATGATCTGGGTTTTCTTGTTTTCTTCAAATTAAGCTCTGGAAATGGCGGATAATTCTATGTTGGTAAGCTTTGGTTTTTTCAATTTCTGGGTAAATTACACTTATGGCTTCTTAACTTTCGGTTTAGTTTTATTATGGTACCTAGATTTTAAAATTGGAGATTACGGTCTCTAAATTTTGCACGTTACTAACATAACGACTTCTTTTAACTATAATCAAAATGACTAGTAATAGATAAAATTTTCATTATAGAGCCGATCGAAATGATATTCTACGAACTTTTTATTTTGAAGTCATTTAGTTGTTGTTTGATAAACAGAGATGAAGTAGTTGATTAGGAAGAGAATTGCAAAAATTGTGATTTGAAAAATCGAAAATGGTGATTTTACAGAAAATGTGATTTTAAATAATTTTAATTCTTACATTTTTCTATTTTATATCGCCATTAATCATTTTTACTCGGTCAACGGTATATCTGGTCATTATTTCAGTAAAATGCAAAAATTCAAAGAGTATGGTGTCCAATTTTAAAGTTCAGAGGACTATAACGAAAGTAAATGAAAAGTTTAGAATCATGAATGTAATTACCCTTTTATTCAATCTATCATTTTCTGATCTTCCTAAAAAAATCACATAAGATATAAATTTATGATCTTCCTAAAAAAATCACATAAAATATAAATTTATGAGCTAAAAAAATCACATAACATATAAATTTAGCTATAGTTATAAAACACTGCAATTTCAAGCTTCGTTTATAACATTTTCAGTTAACGACATTTGCAATTGCATCGTCCTATGTTAGGGAAATGTAAAGTACATATCACCGAAATAGGAAAGAAATGGAAACGGTGCAAACTCAAAAATGCTGCTGAAAAAAGAGTTTTATTATAATATTAGATTTAAAATTACATTGTTTTATTACGATGTTAGAAATTATGACTAAATTTTTCTTTTCTTTTTTTGTTATTAGGATTTGGGTTCTCATGTTCAAAATAGCGAGGGAATAGAAGAAAATATAGCAAGTCAGAAAATATCAGTTTTAGACCACTTAAATGGAATTCAATACATAACGAAGAAATCTGATAACTTTATAATCGACATGGAAAGCTTCTCCTCCCATGGCGGCAGCAGTAATAATAAACAAATCATCAACGGAAATTCAAGAATCACAGTGAGTTTCTTTTCTCTAAAAAAACAAAACATATCAGAAAGTTTTCAAACAGACGGACAAGACTTTGATTATAGAATGTCTTCTCTTCTATGTTTTTATTTGATTAATTAATGATTATATTTTATGAATAAAGTTGCAGAGGAACCTTTCAAGAAAAGGCTCTTTTCGTGGCGGTGGAGGCAGCGGCGGCAGCAGCGGTAGTGGTGGAAGCGACACCACAATGAGTGTTTCGTCCTCGCCAAGAGGTAATGTTTCTTTGCCTTTGAAAATTGTAATTAAGATTGACTTGAGTGTCTCGAATTTGAATCCTAACGATAGAATTTACTTAAATAGTGTCCGACGAGTCTCAAACCGACAATTCTAATAAACTATATAAATTTTAAACAAATAATTTTGGTTCTTTAATTGCTGATTTTGTTTTTATCTCTTTGGACCTAAAAAAAATTCTTAGTTCATCTAGTCTTAATTTTTAATTTTGATATATAATTATATATAAAATGATATTTATTTCCATCTGAATTTGAAATTTGAAATTTAAATAATTTGAAAGTAGTTTTTTTTTATATGTTTGATTTGGTTATAAAAAAAGTTATAAATGTGTTATTTTGAACCGTAAAATATGTAATTTTGAATGTAAAGTGAACAAATAATGTTTGATGCTTTGTATTGTGACGTTTCTGTTTAATGATATCTTTTCCAGTTTCATAAAAAAAAAATAACTGATTGATTTAGCTAATATATCTTTAAATGCAAAGGAAAATAGTAGCTGTAGTAAAAGTATACACGACCCGATTATATAATAAGAAATTGACACGTAATATAAATGTTTGAGTTTAGTTTAGTACGTAATATGTTATTTTTGGATTGGGTTGACATGCTAATCAGAAAATAATGATAAAGATATTTGAAATTATTGTTATATTCTTTTATGTTTTTTTCATGTCATATTTATTAATAAAAGTAAGGGTAAATTTCAAATAAAACCTTTGTGTTTTCACTAATTTTCAGATAAAGGACTGTGGTTTACTTTTTTCAAAGTAAGGACTGGGGTTTTCAACTTTAACAAAATAAGGACTTTTTCGATTGATATTATTAAAATCACCCTTTACGACTTCAAAAATGACATATTTTAAGAACTACTAATATTTTAAACAACTTTAATTCTTTAACTTTTTTTATTTTGAGATTATTTAGATGATGTTTGGTAAAGAGAGAGAAAGATAATGTTTAGAGAGAGAAAGTTCCAAAAAAGATGATTTTTGAAAATCGAAAATGTAGTTCTATAGCAAATATGATATTGAACAACTTTAATTCTTGAATTTTTTTATTTTCAGGTCGTTAAAGATGGTTTTAATAGCATTAATCCAAAAGGTCATTGTTTTCTTAAAAGTGCAAAACCTCAATTCTCGTTTTAACAAAAAGTAAACCACAGTCCTTTATTTGAAAATTAGTGAAACCACATAGTTTTTTTTTTAAATTTATCCTAAAAATAATACAATTAGAACTATTACTTGAAAACACAACTTGAACCTACTATATTGTTAATAAACACATTATATGATCTCTCAATATGATATTAGCGGACTTTTGAATGATTAATGTTAACATACTAATCCAAAAATAACATAAGATATTTAAAAATAGTGTGATGTGTTACTATATTTTTAAAAATCATAATTAATATACGTAAATAGTAAAATTATATATGACCCGAAAATACGATATGAAGTCAACACTAAGTCAATTAGATTAACACGGTTATTTATGACATAAAAGTTTTTGAATTAGGTTAGACTTGATTTTTTCTACAGTATCCTAAGAATTGATCGATACAATATGAACCCGATAATTGTCCCTCTGAAAAATAGGGATATAATTGACTTTTTTCTTTTTTATTAGGCAAGAATGGATTAAACCGATTAATTTTGCAAAAATGGGGACCAACATTTTCTTTCCCAATAAATTAAGAAAGCCCATCTCTTGAGATTTGCCACGTATTGAAATTGGGTTCAAACATATGATAAACTGAAACAATTTTTGTTAGTAAAACTCTAAATATTTTAAATATAATTGATGTTTAAAATGTCTGATGTGACTACACGGTCTATAGTTTAGTCATCATTTTTAATAATAGACTGTTTAGTTCTTAACTTTTATTCTATTAGTTTAGTTCCTTATAAGTGAGAGAGGCTAAAATGTGTGATAATTCAAATATTTAAGGATTAACTGTTGAATAAAATAAATGTTAAAGACTAAACTGTTAACAAATGTTAAGGACTATACAATGTGTATTAAAATACGAGAAAACAGTGTCACATCCGTGTCTAAATTTCTAGAAATTATAATGAATTTGTTGATTTCTTACGAAGTGGTTTTGGATTGAGAAATATGTTGCGGTTATTATTGTTATTATTTTGGATTGAAATCCATATATGATTTTTATGAGTTGTGATATTTCGAAAGTTTAAATGGTTTTGTCCATCTAGGATTGCCCGGGGTATGAGCTGTATTTGTAAGACCATATCTAATGGCGGTATGGCCAGAGTGCACGGCTGGTATTCCTAACTGTTAGGTAAGGAACGGGATATAAATGAGATATCTCGATATTGTTGTGATTGATGTTATGATCTACACGGGTGGAATTCGAGGATGGATACACATACACAAATTTTATTCTATGAACTTAAGTTTTGAGTATATTTTATAAGGTTTTGATGACTATCTTATAAACTTAAGTTTTGAATATATTTTATAAAGTTTTGATTAAATCCCTTTATAAATGGATATATGTAGCTATGTTAAGTAAAGTTGGTTTTTATGGCTGATAGTTTCTTACTGAGATTTTTGTCTCACGTTTTTAAATGTTTTAATGTTTTTAGGTGATAAAGTACAGGATATAGAGAAAGTTACCGACCGTTTAGGCGAGTTTTGGAAGTTGGCTGCTTATTGTTAGAATTATGGTTAGAACTTTGGTATTGTAATTGTAATAGAATGATATTTGGTTAAATTGGAGACTCCTAAGTATTGATTATGATCTTTCTATTTCACGCCCGATGCCGATTGGGGTCGTTTAGGGTCGGGTGTGACAAACAGTGTGTTAAGTAATATAGAGACTAATAATAAAAATTAAAACTTAAACATAACTATTTAATCTATAAAAATATTGATGAATATTAATAGGACGATCCGAGCTGAGTTGGTCTGTCTTATTTTATAAATTCCAAACTCGTCCTATAAATACACATGTTTTGACCTAATGTTAAATCTGTAAAATTGGTAGGCATTAATTAAATTAACATGATATTAGTACATAATAAATAGAATAATAATCATCAATTTTGTTGGTTGCATTTTAGGTGAAAGCATGTGAAATTTGCATTATTTGGTGATATATATGCTAGTTATTACCATGTTACAACATAATGTCTATTTTTTCACACAATGATTCAATTTTCATCTGCTTCCATAGGGTCTAACATGACCGAAAAGGCATCCTTGGTGGGTGCGGTCCCGACCGATCATTCCATGAACCCCCAAGTTCATCATCAAATTACTATTAACACAGCTGCAAACAACATTAATGCCTCGGTAGAAAGGAGACTCATCCTCCGAGGGAACAGTTTCAAGCGACCACCTTCTTCTTGTGCCATCGATCCGAAAAGAGTTCTTTTATTTTTCGCTACCTTGTAAGTTTTACAAAGCACTAAAGCTACATTATATCATATATATACTATGGTTCTAAAGTGTATGAAATTGTTTGACAGATCAAGCATGGGGAGTATTCTGCTTATCTACTTCACTCTTTCGATCGGGAAGTTCGGTAACAAAGATTCGGGTCCTTGTTAATACCGGGTTTAGAATAAAAAAACATGAATTGTTCTTGGGAGGAAAAATGTACAATGGGTGAAAAATAGGCTTTTCTGAAGAGAATTAGAGGGGGAAATTTAGAGATGAAAAAATAAAAGCTAACTTACCATATTTAGAGATGAAGACAAAGAGAAGCAATCTTCTCTGTGGGAAAAGGAATGAGGACATTAATACTGTAGTGTAGGGGAAAGACGATCCTGATGTTGTCTTTTTTTACATCTTTTCTTTCTTTCTTTTCAAGAAAAAAAATATCCTGAGTCTCGTGATTATTCTATTTTTAACACGTTAAATCTCTAATCTTTCATTTTTAACATGATCAGAAAAGTAAATTCTGACTATAAAACTCGATTAACGTAGCATTTTAAGGTGTCTCACCTTTCTAAATATACATATTAAATCATAAAAACGTAAATAAATAAAGTATAAACTATAAATTTAACAAATCAGATAATATTTTAACAAATCATACATAAATTTAATAAATAAATCCAAATTCAAAATAATTCAATCACATAGAAAGTATCGAAGGGAATATACTCATGCTTATCACAAGTAATTTTAGATTCTATTCATGTCTCATACCTTTTTATACAGTTCAAGTAATTTTATTAGCGTTGAGAAGTTTCATGAATCCGTAAAATCGGTACTAGTTGTCATCCATAACTTAAATCAGTGTTCTAAAAATCGTTCCAGGCGGCGTCTAGACGGAGACTTTTAGAACATCATCCCGATTTTTTCAAGTTGGTCGGTATAAGTCGGTTTAACGACTTTTGTCCGCCCAGACGGTTCTATGCGGTCATTTTTTCAAAATTGACCGTTTAATTTTATAACAACTTTTTCAATTTTAAATAAATTATTAAATAACCAAAATAAAAAATACCTTATTTTTAAAGATATTAATGTTATTTCTTAGTACATTTTTATTGTTTAAGGACATTAATGTATAAATATTAAAATATATATGTTTTTCTATTTTAAATATTTTCTATTATTATTTTTTATATAGTATAATTCATATTTTTTTTGGTAGAAATAATTCATATTTTAATTGTATTTATATAATAATTTATTTATTAAAAATTATAAAAATATAAAAACACAAATCTGATTAATTCTCGAATAATCCCTTACTAATCTCCAAAGACCCTCTTTGCTCAACTAACGCCTAGCGTTTTATATAAATTGCTTAAATACACACCGAAGCTTAGTTTAATGTCCATTTTACCCTTGAGGCTTCCTTTATTGGTCCAATGGGCTCAAAGAGAGAGGGCCTTGGGAGGCCCAATAAATCATGGGCTCTTATATGATATGTATGCAATGACTAATCCTACTTTGAGTTTAAAATGGAGAAAATTTTGTAGAAAATAGAAATTATACTCTTTGTATAAATATACATAAAAATACACTAATTATTTTCTTCTATCATTTTTAGGATTTTCTACTCAAAACTTAGTTTTCATATTTTATTGGCTTAAAGCATTCTTATCCTCTAATCTATCCAAAATGTTGTTATTTAAACCTTTTTTTTTTTTTTTTTGACATATTTGTACTCTAAGATATATATTTGACAACATTAGTCATTGGCATATAAAATTGGTGAAATTAAATCTGGTAAATTAGTTCTGCTAAAACTTTAACTTAAAAAGGGCGGCCCGGTCGCACTATGCGTCCCCGCTGAGCGAGGGTCCGGGGAGGGGTCCCACCACAAAAGTGTACTGAGAGCAAGCTAAAGTAAAAAACTTGATTCATAAAAATTTAACGAAATTGTTAAAAAGTTAACAAAAATTATTAACTTATCATTCACTTTGGTTAAAATTTCACTAATTTTGATAGGTTAATGGACAAATGTGGTACCAAATAATAGATCAAATGGAAAAAGCTAAAATACTTTGAATGCCTCTCCAAAAAGCTCCACATAAATTAGTTTGGCCTAATACACAAATAACCCTCTGAACATGTTCGAATGTTGCAACTGCCTCCTCCAACTTTCAATTGTAACAATTTACCCCTCAAACTTGTCCAATTGTAAAACATAACCCCAAATTAATTGCTGACATGGACTGCAATTGAAGAAACACGTGAAATACAAAAACTGCAACGCTCGTGGAGTATGGTAATCAGATCGTTGGCGTGATACGAATCCGTGGAAATGTTTTTACGATTGCTTCAAGTACAGGGTAAAAAAATTCCCAATTTGGGGTTATGTTTTACAATTGGACAAGTTTGAGGGATAAGTTGTTACAATTGAAAGTTGGAAAGGGTAGTTGCAACATTTGAACAAGTTCAGGTGGTTATTTGTGTATTAGGCGAATTTAGTTTTAGTTTTAGTTTCCATTCCTAAAACATTTTACTACTTTTATTTCTCATTTTATATTTTGTAAGAAACAAAAATTGACTTCATTGTAATACAAGAATTTGAGAGTTAAGCTCAATTTAGTTATTTTGATGAAAAAATTTCATTAATTTGATGAAATCCATTAAAGATATTTTGTAATTTTATAATAAAAAGCATCCAAACATTATATAGAAAATAAAAAATATATTTTTGAAAAAAAGTTGGTTTAAACTGCCTCTATATCTTCTAAAACTGCTCCTACATTGATATATAATGCTGCTGAAAACCATCGCCAAGCTGTCTAAAACCGTCGCAAATACTGTAAAATTGTTGCCAAACCGTAAAACAGACATTAAATCGTTGCGAAACCGTCCGTATTTTGGTGTGCCTACCAAAACTTACCCCGACGCCTTTCTAAAATCGTCGCTAGAACTAGCAACGCCCGTTGTACCGACGTTTTCCGGACCGTTCTATAACTGTCGGTAAAGGATATAGTGGCGGTAAAAACATGTCGATACAGCAGACAAAATTCGTCGGTAAAGCCTCTGTTTTTTGTAGTGGTATGAGAGAAATCTTTACCGAATAATGAATCAAAATAAATACCAACATTTTGAATAGATCAACGACTAATAGTATTTTTAAGCCTATTTTATTTTGTGTGCTATATTTTTAAATTTTCTGAATTTTTAAAATTTTGGGAAATTTATAAAATTTCAATGTAAAAATATTATTTATAATTATATCAATTAATAATTTAAATTATGTTATTTTAATATATTTTAAAAATTATGGGTGTAAGATATATTTTATAGGGTTTAAGATTTATAAATTAGAGACTGAAATAAGTTTTTTTAGGATTCAGGATTTAATGAAAGATTGAAAATTAATTTTTGTAGGTAATTTAATTATAATTTTATAACTAATTATATATATATATTAAAAGTCTGAGAATTTGTTTAAGTAAAAAGCCCGATAAACTTTTTATGTAAAGAACTCCAAAATCTACAAACCCGATAATTAGTCATTTGGGCCGTCATAGTCTTTTCTTTCTGTTATTATGATTATTATTATTGGGATAAATAATTTATTAGTGTCTATATTTGTGCATATTAGAGTAATTAGTTCCTCTATTTTTAGAAACACATTATTACATCCATAAGTTTTGACAAAACTAATTATTTAATCCCTTTATATATAAGTATTATATAAAAAGACAAGTTTATCCTTCTAATACTAATTAACTTTCATTTATAAGTTTTATATAATTTTATTTATATATTACATTATTCTTTTTTTATATATTGATTATCTAACATTATGAAACATTATAGATAGATAAATTTGTCATTTTGCTTATAATTATTTATTAAAATAACTTTTTAATATATTATTGATTATATATAATGGTATATAAATGATAAACACCGTACACAATAAAATATTATATGAGAAATAGATTCACTATTATCTAAATTAAAGTAATATAATATTATAAATGCGATTATATACTTTTAATTAAAAATACACTAAAATAATATAATATTATATTTTAACTAATTAATATTATATTTCATACTTGCATTAATATAATAAAAAATGATTACGTGTTATCTTAGGCGAAATAGGAATTGGGTTATCTTTTTTGCGACTAAGATATAACTAATGTTTTTTCGCGTTGCTAAAAACAAGGATGTTTTTGTGGACACTGTGAAAATAACTGTTAACGATCTCAAAATTGAAAAATTCTTAGAATTGATTATATTAAGAACCTTTAATTCTTCAACTTTTTAATTTTATTGTTTGGTGATGAGAGAGAGAAAGTGAAAATAATGATGATTTTGGAAAATAAAAAATTTGGTTTCATAGTAAATGTGATGCTAAACAACTTTAATTCTTAAACTTTTCTATTTTGGTGTCGTTAACGGTCGTTTTAACAATATCAAACTAAAGCATTATTGTTTTTAGTAAAGCGAAAACCTGAGTCCTCATTTGGAAAAAAACTACATGCATGCAATTAACAAAAGTGTAATCACTGTTTTTTTTTTGGAATTTACCCAAAATTAAAGTTGTTTAGAGTCAAGTTTAACGTAAAATCACGTTTTCGATTTTTAAAATTATCTTTTGAGGAGATTTTTCTCTCCAAACAATCAATTTTTCTCTCGTAATTAACCAAACAACGCAAAAAGTAATGACCTCAAATAAAATTGATCAAGAATTAAAATTTCATAAAGTAATATATATATATATATATATATATATATATATATATAGAGGAGGACTCTTGTGAGAACCCTTTCTTAGATGAGAACCCTTTCTTAGATGAGAACCACTAAAACTACGTAGTTTTGAGTCTAAAAATAACAAAAAAAATACTGCTGCCAAGAGGATTCGAACCTGAGACCTTTAATTTACACTCCATGCTACTTACCACTAAGCTAATTATTTGGCTTGTGTAATGTATGCCGCGCGGATTAATATACCAAACTGTAGCTTTCGTTGTTTAATATTTTACACATGCACTTATTAATATTGATTAAATATGCATAATAATGAATTATTAATAGAAAAAAAGAAATGTGCATTATAATGAATTATTAATAGAAAAAAAGAAACGTGCATAATAATTAATTATTAATAGAAAAAAATCCAAGAACATGCTCTAATTTCTTATTTATTTAATTCCTCCATATTTTTGTAATTTATGTTTTAAAATGTTAAGGACGATGTTCTAAATATTGTTTAATATTTGACGCATGCACTTATTAACATCGATTAAATATGCATAATAATGAATTATTAATAGAAAAAAAAGAAATATGCATAATAATGAATTATTAATAGAAAAAAAAATATGCATAATAATGAATTATTAATAGAAAAAAATACAAGAACATGCTCTAATTTTTTATTTAATTTCTCTATATTTTGTAATTTATGTTATATAAGAAAATATACGTTATGTTTTTTCGAACATGAGTTATAAATTATATTATAGAACAAACACGAACTATAAAGTTTAGAACGTACGATATATTTTTTAGAACATACGTCATGCTTTTTTAGAACATGTGTTATGTTTTTTCGAACATGAGTTATAAATTATATTATAGAACAAACACGAACTATAAAGTTTAGAACGTACGATATATTTTTTAGAACATACGTCATGCTTTTTTAGAACATGTGTTATGTTTTTTCGAACATGAGTTATAAATTATATTATAGAACAAACACGAACTATAAAGTTTAGAACGTACGAACATACGTCATGCTTTTTTAGAACATGTGTTATGTTTTTTCGAACATGAGTTATAAATTATATTATAGAACAAATGAAAAAACGATCCAGATATGTACTGATTTTTTTAAAACATTATACTGAATTTTTGGAACATAAACTATAAACTTTAGAACATGTGTTATGTTTTTTAGAACATGCGTTACATTTTTTCGAACATGAGTTATAAATTATATTATAGAACAAATGCAAAAATGATCGAGATATTTACTGATTTTTTTAAACATTATACTTAATTTGGAGAACATAAATTATAAAGTTTAGAATTATGTAACATTATTTAGAACATCGTCCTTAACATTTAAAAACATAAATTACAAAAAATATAGAGGAATTAAATAAATAAAAAATTGGAGCATGTTTTTGGATTTTTTTTGTTCTATTAATAATTCGTTATTATGCACATTTCTTTTTTTTTCTATTAATAATTTATTATTATGCACATTTAATCGATATTTAATAAGTGCATATGTCTACTATTAAACAATAGAAGCTACATGGATAATGGTATATTAATCAGCGCGCTCCATAATGGATAAGGAAAACAATTGTTGTTTAAAAAAACAATAAATATATGGACCATTTTTGCATTTGTTCTATAATATAATTTATAACTCATATTCTAAATAACATAACGTATGTTCTAAAGTTTATAGTTTGTGCTCCAAAAATTAAGTATAATGTTCTAAAAAAATCAGTAGATATCTGGATTGTTTTTTCATTTGTTCCAAAAATATAATTTATAACTCATGTTCGAAAAAACATAACACATGTTATAAAAAACATAACGTATGTTCTAAAGTTTGTAGTTTGTGTTCCAAAAATTAAGTATAATGTTCTAAAAAAATCAGTAGATATTTGGATCGTTTTTTCATTTTTTCCAAAAATATAATTTATAACTCATGTTCAAAAAAACATAACAAATGTTCTAAAAAACATAACGTATGTTCTAAAAAATATGTCGTACGTTCTAAACTTCATAGTTCGCGTTTTAAAAGTTAAAATATATGTTGTTTCAAGCCTAAAATTTATTGACTAAAAAATGAATGAAAAATATTTTAAAAATTATCAAAATAGGAGTAAAACTTTATAAATTTTATAAAAAATAATCTTTATTGATCTCTACTAAACTTTATAAATAAAGAAAAAATATGATTTTTTAAAAAATTATTAATATTTAATGTTAGTTTAAAAACATTATATTAAAAAATAAAAATTTAAGAGAATAAAAATACATTTTTAATGATTAGTATATAATTAATTATTTATATAAAATTCTAAACTTTAAAATATAAACTTTAAATCCCAAGTATAAATTTTAGGGTAAATAATTATAAGTCCTTATGTTTTTGCTTAACATACTAGTAGATCCATTATATTATTATAAGGTCCTTAAGTTTTATTTTAATAAACTCTTTAGTCATTCCATCTGTTTTTGTAGATGAAAGTCCAAATTGCCCCTAGTTATTTACATAAAAAAAAACTTATCTTTTAATGCCAAAATTTAATCTAGATAGTTTTAATAAAGTTGATGAAGTATATATATACCAGGAATTAAATAAATAAGAAATTGGAGCATGTTCTTGAATTTTTTCTATTTTTTTTTTTTTTTGGTAAGAAGGGAAGAAAAAAAAACAAACAAACAAAAACCTAACTCGGGATCAGTCTAGGAAGACTGACCCCAATCCTATCCTCAAGAAGAGAAGGTAACAGAAAAGAAGGAGGAACAGAAAGGGTAGAAACACCTAACATCCCCCCATGCCCAGCAGCTGCCAAGCGATCCGCCACGCGGTTTTGCTCCCTATAAATATGGGAGAAGGTAAGAGAATCGAAGGCAGGACGAAGCCTCAAGATGGCTTTAATGAGATTCTGACTCTTAAGACAAACAGCATGTCTATCCGAAATCCTGTTGATAGCCTCCAAATTGTCAGACTCCACCGAAAGTCTTTTAACACCCATGCGAATGGCGAGTTTAATGCCAGACAAGATCCCCCAGAGCTCTGCAGTAAAGGAGGAGCCCGTACCTAAGTTATGGGTAAACCCAGCCAGCCAGGCGCCACCAGCATCCCGAAGAACTCCACCAGCAGCAATTCTGCCATTACTAAGGCAGGAGCCATCCGTATTCAACTTGACAACCCCTTCCCTGGGCTTCCTCCAACCAACTAACTGGACCTCTTTAACCGGAGAGGGGTGAACCAGGGGCTCTCCTTCAAAACTCTTTGTAATAACAGAGAGTTTTTTCGAGAAGTAAAACCGGAGGTCAGGAATAAAGACAGTCTTCTCAGCAAATAACTCTTCATTCCTCCATTTCCACATTTGGTGACAAATAATAGCGAAGAGAATAGCCCCGTGCTCTATACTGGCCAACAAATTCCCATTAACGCCTTCAGAGAACCAGTCAATATCAGAGAACCCCATAAAGGAAGGAAGGATGTGGTGAGGAAGGACCCCTTCCCAAACCTTTCTACTATTCGGGCAATCCCTCAAAGCATGGCACAAGGTTTCCACATGGCCGCTGCATCTGCTACAGGCACCAGATACAGCCAAGTGCCTTCTGTGTCTATCTGCATTCGTGAGGAGCCTGTCTTTGACTCCCAGCCATAGGAAACTCCTAATGCAGTAGGGGACTTTGAGGGCCCAAATGGACTTCCAAATTTCCAAAGGAGGATCAGCCCTATTAGGGGTAAAAGCTTCATAGGCCGATTTGCAAGAATAAGAACCATTATTAGTCAAGGCCCAGCAGTGTCTGTCCTTATCCTCCTCCTGATTACTAATCTTCACACCTCTAATATTAAGGAGGGTCTCCAGGCTAAGAAAGGAGTCGAACTTAGACCAGATCCAGTCTCCCTCCGAGTCCACCACATCAGCAATTCTCCAGGAGAGGAGATCATTCGGCGGAGGGGCGATGCACACCTCAATCAACGGTTTGTCACCAATCCAGGTGTCATACCAGAAACTAATGGATCTCCCATTACCCACCTCCAAGCCAATCCCTGTACAGAACTCAGCAAAAACAGCACTAAGCCCTTTCCAGAGGAAGGAACAGCTGACAACCCTCTCCTTCGGGCCACCAAAGATTCTATCTTTCCTATACTTGCCGCACAGAAGACGAACCCAAAGGGAGGAGGGGGATTGCCACATTCTCCAAAGAAGCTTCATTAACAGGACTTTATTATTGTCCTTAGCTTGCCTTATACCAAGACCCCCCCTGCTCTTAGGCTGGCAGGCTTCCTTCCAAGGGACCAGGTGAATCTTCCTCCCATCCCCAGACTCTCCCCACAGAAAACGCCGATTAATTTTATCAAGGTCGTTGAGGACCGGCTCAGGGAGCTTACAGGCTTGCATGATGTGATTTGGAGCAGCGCAGTTGATAGACTGGATTAAAGTAAGGCGACCTGCAAGGGAAAGAGAATTAGCTTTCCAGCTAGCACACAAACCGTTAGATTTGTCCAAAATGTCTTGAATTTTTTCTATTAATAATTCATTATTATGCACATTTTTTTTTCTATTAATAATTCATTATTATGCACATTTCTTTTTTTTTCTATTAATAATTCATTATTATGCATATTTAATCAATATTAATAAGTGCATGTGTCAAATATTAAACAATGAAAGCTACAGTGCGATGGTATATTAATCAGCGCGACACATATTACATAAGGAAAGGAATTAAATAAATAAGAAATTGGAGCATGTTTTTGAATTTTTTTTTTTAATAATAATTCATTATTATGCATATTTAATCAATATTAATAAGTGCATGCGTCAAATATTAACAATGAAAGCTATAGTGCGATAGTATATTAATCAGCGTGGCACATATTAGACAAGAAAAGTAGTTAGCTCAGTGGTAAGTAAGATGGAGTGTAAATTAAGGGTCCAACGTTTTTTTCTATTAGTAATTCATTATTATATGAATTTTTTTTCTATTAATAATTCATATTATGCAAATTTATTTTTTTTCTATTAATAATTCATTATTTT
This sequence comes from Euphorbia lathyris, assembly GCF_963576675.1. NCBI lineage: Eukaryota > Viridiplantae > Streptophyta > Magnoliopsida > Malpighiales > Euphorbiaceae > Euphorbia > Euphorbia lathyris. Next base: position 81,939,995 of record NC_088915.1, read on the forward strand.
GCATATTTAATCGATATTAATAAGTGTATGCATCAAATATTAAACAATAGAAGCTAAAAGGCACTAGTATATTAAACAGCGTGTGGCAATATATACAAGGAAGGCAAATGGCTTAGTGGTAAGCCATGTGAAGTGTAGTTGAAGGGTGTCAAGTTTGAATCCCCTAGGCAACAGCATTTTTTTAAATTCCTCCACTCAAAACTACGTAGTTTTGAGTGGTTCTCACCTAAGGTGAGTTCTCACCAAGGGGAGGGTTCTCACTTGATCCCTCCCCTATATATGGCAACAGCATTTTTTTAAATTCCTCCACTCAAAACTACGTAGTTTTGAGTGGTTCTCACCTAAGGTGAGTTCTCACCGAGGGGAGGGTTCTCACTTGATCCCTCCCCTATATATATATATATATATATATATATATATATGGTGTTTACTATGGTTACTTTCTTTAAAATCAAAGTAGGATTACTTTGTTTCAATAACGAATAGTATTGCGACACGTATCAAATTAATTTAAAATAAAATAAATTATAATAAAAATTGACCTGTTATTACAGAAAATTAAAGTTACACAAAGTATAATATAATTCTATCCACCAAACCACTTTACGGAAATTGATACTACTTTACGGAAAATCTATAAAACCTTTACAAATTTTCGTAACATTTCTATAATATCTTGCATTAAACCAAAGAGTCCGCAAAAGTACAAGATGAAAGAAAAAAAAAATTCAGCTGAAATATGAGGAGAGGGGAGATTAAGGGGTATTTATTTCAGCTTTTCAGAACATCTTTTAACGTTTCACTTTAAACTACAAGATAAATAGTGTTTGATTAGGTTTATACACATCAACTTTTAGAATTTTTTTTAATAAAAAGTTATTTGTATTTATTTGATTTGATAAAATTATCCTTTTTATTTTCACAAAACACGTTTCTGTTTTAATGTTATTCTTATTTCTATAATATTATGCCAAAAAATAAAGTTTTGATAAATTATTATTTAGTTATTTAAGATATTTTTATTAATGTATGTATTATAGGTCATAATTACACTTGCATTAATATTTTAATATTGAGAATAATTTAGTTAATATAAATATTGAAGGGATTAACGACAATTAATCCATTTGAGATATAGGGTTCGGACGTACCTTATTAAATAGCATAACCTATAGATCTCTCAGAGTAGCGGAAGCGGATCTAAGCACCACGATCTTTTCTTTTTTATTCTTTCAATCTTATGTTGTGATTAGGGTTAAGCCTATTTATAGGAAGCTAAAACCCTAATCCTCTATCTCTTAAGATGGGCTTGACCCGTTCCATTTCAGATGGGTCAGATTAATTAGATCCATACCCAATTAATCCTAACATCTCTCACTCGTACACAATGGAACCAATTCCAAAGAATCTCTTCTCAGTCTCTAACCTTACTTTCACAAATAGTTTGTGCGATCGATATACTATCGAGAACTCAAGTGCTATATACTCGTTAGAGATATATAACTGCTCAATGTGCATGTTTCAAGCTTGGGACTATATACTCGTTGGAGATATATAACTGCTCGATGTGTATGTTTCAAGCTTGGGACTATATACTCGTTGGAGATATGTAGCCTTTGGACTTTAACATGGATCATCTATGGTGTATGCATTATCCCAGATTCCTTTTCACATCCACTGTTATAACTTGGATCTCAACAGTTCATCTGATTTCACAAAAATGCTCAAAAGCATAAGTGTCCGGACGGTGAAAAACAGTATACCTCAAGATATGAACTCGAAGGATATCTTTCCTTTTGGTTATATTCCTTCCATCATAGTCTGACTCGCTTATCCAGTCAGGTTCCTTTTGGTTGGAATTAGCACATCAATCTGAGGGTAACCTTTCCAAGGTAGCTACATCAGACTATACTTCTAGAATAAATTGAAAGTCACAAGGATAATTTATCTCTAGAAATCATAATTTCGAGATGTAAGTCTCACACTAGGAAAAAATGAGATCGCCTCTTTTCCATCTTATGGTCGCTAAAGCACACAGTGTCATACACATGTGTCATGGTGTTCGATTCTACTTATAGAATAACATGTTCCTTAATTCTAACACCATACAGAAGTATAGGTTCAGATGTACCAAAACATCTAACTTTAGTTCACTACCTGTAGTGATCACTCCTGGCTATGAAGACAGAAGGCATTAAGTTGTCATGAACTTGCCTATCAGATTTCATCTAATCTATTACATATACCTAAGGTGTATGTGTTCATCTCGCACCATGATGAAATTTCTTTCATCCTTTCTGCAAGACGGCCTCTGCTATTGAACACACTCTCGTATGTTGTTGAGCGATTTCCGCAAGTGCACGGTATACGCTTGTAGTAATAAAATATATCGAACCCACAGGGAACGCTTTTTAACTAAAAACTTATTTAATTCAGTTTTATTCACGTCTTTAGGTTTAACAAAAGAAAATCGTTTAATTGATTGTATTGGTTCGGATAAATTAGGATTAGATAAGAATATTATATTGAATTTAGAGAACAATTCCGTCTTGAGATTTTGATTACAAGACAGATACTTCCGTAATTGGAATAAATAAAAGGTATAAAACTTATTTTCATAAAGCAAAGAAAACAACTATAACTTTGGTAAGATTATGGACATGTAATAATATAGGAATTTATGCAATTAAATGGCTTTGAACCGTAGAAATCTCTCTGGTTCGGAGCAGATTTCTACCTTAATCAAATTAGTATTTTATATCCGATAAGCCGCGCTAGCGATCATATCATCCGTAAAAACTAATTCTTTCAAGTGTTCAACAAAGTTTCTATATAAATATGATTGTATAAAACGTTTTAATAAAAACACCAATTTATCATTTTGAAAATCATTTTGTCAGAACAATATCAAAATAATCAACATGAAGAATGTATTGAATAAAATAAATATATCATTAATGAAATGTGAATCTTCACAAGTTAACAGAGAAGTAGAAACATAGATAGCATTGTAACGAAAACTTTGAGATCCGGGTTGTCAATCTTTCCCTCAAACTCCGTAGGCTTGTCAGACCTCTTTACGCTTCAGCCGTTAGTTCTTCTCGCTGAATCTTCGGAATAGGGACCGGTTAGTCCACTACCAGAATGAAAACTTGTCTCTAATCAACCTTTGAAACTAAACTAATACTGTGTTTATAACTAATCTAATAACAACTTGTGTACATCAAGTTTGTTTACAGAAATGAAATCTAACTTTCTGACTCTTTTCTGAATCAGAAACTCAACATAATAACTCTCTGATTTCTCTAACTTTTCTAACTTAGCCAACAACATTGATTTCTGAAATGGATCACTTATTTATAGTTGTTGAAGGGTTGTAAATGAAGGGTTATGTTTGCTGGTGAAGGGTCGCTTTTATCCAAACGAACAGACGCGTTTCTCGGATTAAAACATGTGAAAACTGTGCAAAATTCTTCGCTGTCTCATATGAGATTCTGAAAATCTCAGTCGCGACATGGGGTGAAGGGGCGAGTTGAAGATTCCGTTTTTTTCTGTGACCGACTTTCGTATGTCGCGACTAAGATTCTAAAAATCTCAGTCACGACAGGGACTTTTCTCCCCATCTTTCGACTGCTTCTTGTCCTCCTTGAGCGTTCTTCTGATTGATACGTATTCTTGGCACGTTTTTTAGGTTTTTCCTTCATTTTAGCTCCGTTTTAGCTCCTATTTGGACTTAACCAAATAATTAAGTACCTTGCATCAAAAAAGTAAATAAAGACGTAAAAGTATTCCAAATGAATATATTTAGCACGATTTCAATGTAAATTTAACGTATTTATATATGATATTTTAGGTATATTTTGGGCTTAACAAACTCCCACACTTAAGCTTTTGCTAGTCCCGAGCAAAATTTCACTGAATTTATTCTTTAATCAATCTCTTTATAGACATAACATATATCCATAAATTCCTTTTTGAATTAGTTAAACTGAAAGATAAACTTTCATGGTAAATTTATACGCAAGGTATCAAACTAGCTAGTGTAAAAGAGATATATTACTCGTCTTGTATCTCAATTTTTATATTGAAGTATTCGGGACGGTGTAAGCACGCATGTTTTTGAATCTTTCGTCTCAAGGCAATTAAAAGCACAAAATTTCCTTTCCCAAACCTAAACTATTACAAATGTAGATTTATTAAGGACTTAGGTTTAATATATTTGCTTAGTCACGCCCGTGATAAGGGTGGTCTCGTCCGTGACTTTATATGAAATAATTTGCTTTTGTGTTCGTTTAAGAGGTACCGACCATGCCATGGGTGGACGCAATCGTTACTTAAAACTTTAAACACGTTTAATTTTGCTTTAATTTTTTAACGTTCCTTTCATACCTCGACCGTGATATGGGTGGTTGCAATCGTGGCCAAAAGTAAACGGTACTTAATGTTCTTCCCTTTCATACCTCGATTGTGATAAGGTTGGTCTCAATCGTGGCCAAAAGTTAAGAATACGACTACTTGATTTAATTAACACGAGTTATAAAAATTAAAATTATAAATTGGGAAAAGAAAAATAGCACATTCATCCTATATTGACTTGAAATTCAACATGTATTATGGCTAAAGTTTCCTTAAAAACTTTAATTGATTTTTAATGTAAGACGAAAAATAATATCGAGCTAAAAAAGCTAAAGTTGTTAGTTCGATTTATGCCTATAAACCTAATTGAAAATTGAAAATAAGATTTATATTTATCATGAATTCATGATATAAGGTTGAGATTTGAAACTAAAGAAATTTTACTTATACACATTTACTCGAGACGTTTTGATAAAATCGTATCGGAGATTTGTAAAAATATTTGTAAAAATATTGCCCGTATAGAAATATTATTTCTACCAATAATGATAACCTTAAAATATGCTTAAAATTAATTTGAAAGTAGAATTTATTTGAAACATATGAAATATATACTTAACAAAAATTCACGTTTATGAAAAATTGCCATTATTTTTGAAAAATATTGCACATTATATAAAGATGTTGCATTTCTTTTGAAAATGCTGCATTATATACTTTACTTAAACTTGAATAACAATATGCATTTATACTTAAATAAATAGCATTCATTCTCATTCGTTGCATTCATTCGTACTTAAAATTAAAACGAATATGAAATATCTCCTCCCACACTTAATTTGGACCATGTCCTCATTGGTGCAAAAAGCGATAAAGCACGAAAAATAGTACGAAATAAACCATATGAATTAGAATTGAAAAATATAGTACGATAATATTCAAACAGAATAATAAAGAAAATTGTACCAAACATAATTAAAAATATTGTACCAAACCGAATAAAACATAATAACGAAAATGAGTGAAAGATAGAAAGGATAAAACCTATCAAGGTGAACGCGATGGAGAAGGCGTAGTCTCAACTCCTTGGCGTCGGAAGAAAGATAGCAACCGTCGACGAGTAGATTTGTGCTCACGTCTCAACGTAGTGATATTGGCATCCACCGTGTTTATCCTCGAACTCATTTCGGTATTGTTGGCAACGACTTCATCTAACCGCAAATTCATGTGACGGTTATGCTCGTTCATTTGTTGCAAAACACGTTGCCATCCAACTTGTTCTTCAACATTCGTTTCTACATGTGCTTGTTCGTTGGTATTAACATCAACATGCTCCTCCTCCGCTTCCTCTTCATCAAATTCCTCTTCATCTTCCTCATCATCATCTTGGGCACCTGAACCTTGAGAACTTGAAGCTTCACCACCCAAGGTAGCAAAAACACGTCTTGTGCGATCTTCATAAGAGATAAAGGCGGGCGATCCCATTTTCTTCAATAAATTGGCCCTTTGAAGTGCCGTGAGATCCAAGGAAGGTAAACCAACATGAGGCATATTTTGATAATCCACTAATTCACCCCGAGCACCCAAAACAATGCCGGTAATTAAATTACCCATAGGCACTTGCTTATTGTGGGACTTGGAGGCTCGAACTAAATTAGTAAATATCATCTCAATACTATCAATGGTCAAACCCTTAAAAATACTATCCAACACAAACAAATCACGGACTTGCACCTTTGAACTTTCAACCCGGCCAAATAAGGAAAATGATAAAAACTTGTGAAAAAAAAAAGATACAATCGTCCTTAAGTAGCTTACTAGATGTATTCTTTGGATTAAAAACATCCAAACCGGTTAAAGAGTGCCAAACCGTGTGTGCATTAAAAGTCTTGGGTTTGGAATAAAAATTCCGAGTAGGAAGTCCAAACCATCGGTTGATAGCCGCATACCCAACTTCAAAACGAATCCCATTGTTCCGAAAAGAGATAACTCCTTTCTTCTTGTCATAAGTTAGAGTAACCAAAAATTCAATAATATGCGATTTAATACTAGGAAAACGCATACTAGAAAACCTTTTCCAACCAAGAACGGATAGATATTCATCAATACATTCGGTAAAAGAAAATATGTTTACCGTGTCGGTGTCAAGAAAAAGCATGTCGACGAACTCAACTTGGCTATTAGAAAAACGGTGAAATTTGCGTCCTTCGGCTTCCATCGCAATATCGAACGGTGCTCCATATTGAACCCGTAATCTATTGACATCAGTGGCCTTAGTTTTGTTAGCAACGGTCTTTTGTCTAAGCATTTTTTGTTTGTGAAATTTGGTGAAAGAGATGAAGAAAATATGAAAGAATGAAAGGAAGAGCAAAAGATAATGATGATGAATTAGGGAAGAAGAAGATGAATAGGGTAAAGATTTATGGGGAAGGTGAGGGAATCTTTTTATTGGGAAGAGTAAAGGATGAGTGATTGGTGTAAATAGAGGTGATATAAATAGGTGTAAGTAATAGGTATTGATTAGGATAGGGAATAGGTATGTAAAATAGAGTAGGAATAGGAAGAGATGCAAAAATCAGCCCAAATCCCGTCCCTGGAAGTCGCGTGTCGCGACTGAGATTTTCAAAATCTCAGTCGCGACAGCAAGTATGCTAGGGCACGGATTTGTGCAAAAAAAATTTGCTGTTGCTGTCTCAACTGAGATTTCAGAATCTCAACTGAGATTCTGGAATTTCTGGGTAAAAATTGGACTTTTTTGCCAATTTTAACATGACTAATTCAATTCCCCTTATAATTAAGTGACATTAATTGTGAATATTAATCCCTGAAACTGAGATAAACAAAACTGAAACATTAAATGAAAGGAAAACCAAGGGTTGTTCCTTAAATGAAAGAAATTAAATAAAGAATTAATGCACTTTCATTGATCAGAATTAAAAGAAAAACAATACCTTAATACATATTTACATAAAAACATCTTATTCATAAAAACTCAAATTATAAACAAACACTCATATATACAATAAAACAACAGAAACACAAATTATATCCCTAAGAATTGGAAAAACGACGTGCATTGGCCCTGTTAATCTTCGTTTGAATGAAGACTTGCCTCTCTGGTGCAAAAAGGAATGTTGGACCAGAACGAAAAACTCGTTTGACAAGCCCCTCGTTTTCCAAGAACTCGTAATCAAGAATAGGGAATGGTTCCGTATCAGTCCAAGGGACAGAAATGGTTCCCTTGGCTCCTAAAATGATTCCACAAATGATATTGGCAAACCCAATCTTCTGATTCTTCGAACGGGAAGCGGCAACTAACCCCTCCATTAGAATCTTCGAGGAGTTCACTGAGTTGCCTTGGAAAACATCGCCTAACACATAAAGATCAGTATCTTTCACAACATTGGTTCTGACTCGACCAAAAAGACTATGACAGAGGAATTTGTGTAGATACAGCATGGAGTTAGAATTTATGGATTTGTTGAAGGCAAGACGTGGATTGAATCGCCAAAATCCTGTTAACATCCTCCATATATCTGTAGAAGTCATATCCCATCCAGGATGGTGTTGAGTTGTGTCTCGGGATGGAAAACCAAACCAATTATGAAGTTCTGGATATCCAAAAGAGAATACCTTCCCCTCACAACGAAACTGAGACGAACACGTCTCTTATTGACGAATCGAACGGTGGATAAAAACTCTAGAACCCAATTCCCTATTATAGGAAATTTCATAGAAGCAAATTTTGTCCATCCCAAATTAGTCAGATAGCGATCTATGTCATCGCGTATCCCGAGTTCCTCGTTCAGAAACTCGTCCAGATACATCATGCCAAAGAATTGAGCATATCTAAACTGCAGAAAGCGTTTCCCTTCATCATGATTATAGATTGGAAACCATGCGCCATAACGAGAAGAGATATCAATTTTCCCGCTTTGAGCAGAAGTGTGTTTTCGAACATTTTTCAAAGACTTAGTCATGTTTGTGAGAGAGAAGAAAATGGTGTCTGTAGGATTGAGAATTTGAGAAAGAAATTCAAAAAGATGAAATGAAAATGGAATAAGTCTGATCCTACAGGAATATATAAGACATATAAGTGAAAGGTTGTGTCTGTTAAAAAGAAAAGATGCCAAAGTGATCCCTCTTCGATTCAACTGGCAGAAATTTTGAAATTAGATGGTTGTAATCCCTTACAGTTATTTCAAAATGTAAAAGACAGAAAATCTCAACTGAGATTTTCAGAATCTCAACTGAGATTTCCAAATCCTGAAACATGGAAAATCTCAACTGAGATTTCTGCATATTTAATTTCTCAATAATTCTAACACTTAAATGAAATCATTTTCAAAACATGACTAGATTAAAATTTTAACGTTGACAAAACTTATTTGTACACAAAATAAAAATAAAAATTAAAGTAAATAAAAATAAAAATAAAAATAAAAATAAAATTAAAAAGAAAAAAAAAATAAAAATTATGAACATAAAATAACAAAAACTATAAATTAAAAATATGAAAACTAAATAAATTAATTTTCATAGAATTCGTCCACGGATTCAATTGCTTGAATTGGAGCTCCTTCGAAATAAATCTTGCAACGATTACCATTAACCTTAAATCGATCGCCATTGGACTTTTCTAGTTCCAAAGTTCCATAATCAAATGTTTTAACAACCAAAAATGGTCCAGTCCATCTAGATTTTAGCTTACCTGGAAATAACATTAATCTCGAATTAAAAAGTAAGACTTTATCCCTAACATTAAAGTTTTTAATTTTTATTCTGGCATCATGCCACTTTTTAACTTTTTCCTTATAAACTCTTGCATTTTCGTAGGACAAATAGCGTAATTCATCCAACTCGTTTAAGTCGAACAAACGCTTTTTTCCTGCGCGTTGCAAATCATAATTAAGGGTTTTTATAGCCCAATATGCTTTATGTTCTAACTCAACCGGCAAATGACAAGCTTTACCATAGACTAATCTATAAGGTGTCATTCCGATAGGTGTTTTAAATGCAGTACGGTATGCCCATAATGCATCGTTAAGTTTATGTGCCCAGTCTCTTCTAGAAGACGAAACTGTTTTCTCAAGTATCCATTTGAGCTCTCTATTTGATATTTCCGCTTGACCATTCGTTTGAGGATGGTACGGCGTAGAGATACGGTGGGTACTCCGTATTTTTTCATAAGTAACTCAAAACTTCTATTTATGAAATGAGTACCACCGTCGCTTACCATAACTCTAGGAACTCCAAATCGACAGAATATTGTATTTAAAAACTTAACAACTACCTTAGAATCATTTGTCGGGGTTGCAATTGCTTCAACCCACTTTGAAACATAATCTACGGCTACTAGTATATAATTTTTGCCAAAAGAAGTAGGAAAAGGACCCATGAAATTGATCCCCCATACGTCGAAGATTTTAACTTCCAATATGTTCGTGAGAGGCATCTCATCTCTCCTTCCTAAATTCCCGGTTCTTTGACATTTATCACATCGGATAATAAATGAACGGACGTCTTTAAACAAAGTAGGCCAAAAGAATCCGCATTCTAGTATTCTAGCTACTGTTTTGCTTACGCTATTATGACCTCCGTAAGCACTAGCATGACATTCCAACATTATAGAGTCATGTTCAAACTCACTAACACATCTCCTAAGTATTCCATCGCCGCATGTTTTGAACAAAAATGGATCTTCCCAAAAATATTTCTTAACCTCCGAAAAGAATTTCTTCTTTTGCTGAGAATTCAATCCATCTGGCACAACATGTGCAGCTAAGTAATTGGCTATATCCGCATACCATGGAGCTATGACACTTTGTACTTGCATGAGATGTTCATCGGGGAAATCATCTCGAATGCCTAATGTTTCACCGATGGGACCGTTTTCATCCTCAAGTCTTGATAGATGATCGGCGACAAGGTTTTCAATTCCCTTTTTATCTTTAATCTCTATGTCAAATTCTTGCAATAATAAGACCCATCTAATAAGACGCGGTTTTGCATCTTTCTTAGCAAATAAATATCGTAAAGCTGCATGATCTGTATAAATGATGACTTTAGATCCTAACAAGTAAGATCGAAACTTATCACATGCAAAAACTACTGCTAACATTTCTTTTTCTGTTGTGGTGTAATTTAACTGTGCACCGGACAATGTGTGACTCGCATAATATATAACATGAAGTTTCTTATCCTTCCTTTGACCTAATACACATCCTACAGCTAAGTCACTCGCATCGCACATAATTTCGAAAGGTAGATTCCAATCGGGTTTCGATATTATAGGTGTACTGACTAAAACCGTTTTCAATGTATTGAAAGCTTGTAAACAATCCTCATTAAAATCAAAAGTTGAATCTTTCGTAAGCAAATTAGTAAGTGGTTTGGAGATTACAGAAAAGTTCTTTATAAACCTTCTGTAAAAACCTGCATGACCTAAAAATGATCTTACTCCCTTAACAGTGGTTGGTGGGGGTAATTTTTCTATAACTGAAGTCTTTGCTCTGTCCACTTCTAAACCTTTTTCAGATATCTTATGACCTAAAACAATTCCTTCGTCTACCATGAAATGACATTTTTCCCAATTTAATACTAAATTCGTTTCCTCACATCTAGACAATATTTTATCTAAGTTCTGTAAACATGCATCGAAAGAATCTCCATAAACTGAAAAATCATCCATGAAAACTTCCATTATATCTTCAATGAAGTCATTAAATATTGCTGTCATACATCGTTGAAATGTTGCTGGTGCATTACATAGACCAAAAGGCATTCTCCTATATGCAAATGTTCCGTAAGGACACGTGAAGGTTGTTTTATCTTGGTCATCCGGGTAAATGTAAATTTGAAAGAATCCGGAATAACCGTCTAGGAAACAATAAAATGCATGACCAGCTATCCTTTCGATCATTTGATCAATGAAAGGTAAAGGAAAATGATCTTTCCTAGTTGCTTTGTTTAGGTTCCTATAGTCTATACAAACCCTCCAACCAGTGGTGGTTCGTGTAGATATCAGTTCACCTTCATCATTTCTTACAACAGTTATGCCTCCTTTTTTGGGTACACAATGGATTGGACTAACCCATTCACTATCCGAAATCGGATAAATGATTCCATTGTCGAGAAGCTTAGTAATCTCATTTTTTACTACCTCTTTCATGTTCGGATTTAAGCGTCTTTGCCTATCCGCTTTAGGTGGCTTATCCTCTTCTAAGTGAATTCTATGCATTACGATACTAGGATTAATTCCTTTTAAGTCTGAAATTTGCCATCCCATACTACCTATCCTATTTCTAACAACTTCTTTCAATTTTTCTTCTTGATCATTTCTTAATTTGTTAGAAATAATTATAGGTAGAGAATCACCTTCGCCTAAGAAAGCGTACCTCAAATGTTTGGGTAACTCTTTAAGTTCTAATTTAGGGGGTATTACAATTGAAGGCGGAACTGGTCCATCTTCTCGAATCAAAGGCTCTGGGTCCTTATTTTCTAATTCCTCACCTATTATAGGTTCAATTATTTCTTCACTCTGAATAACGTCATTGACACATTCCTCGACTAAATCAAGTTTCATACAAGCGAATTCCTCCATAGGGTATTTCATCGCTTTGTTCATATTAAACTCGATCTTATCTTCTCCTATCCTTAAAACTACCTTCCCTTCCGACACATCTACTAGAGCGCGTCCCGTGTTCATAAACGGTCTACCGAAAATTAAAGGGCAATTTACATCATATGCAAAGTCTAATATAACAAAATCGGTAGGAAAAATAAATTTATAGACTTTGACTAAAACATCTTCAATTATACCATATGGTCTCTTAGTGGTTTGATCCGCTAATTGCAAAACCATATTGGTACGTTTGATATCTTCTTCTAAACCTAACTTGTTAAAAATAGACAGCGGCATTAAGTTTATACTTGCTCCTAAATCACAAAGACAACTTGGGAATTCAATATCTCCCAACTTACACGGAATAGTAAAACACCCGGGATCTTTGAGTTTAGTGGGCAAATTACTTGACACGATTTAACTACAGTCTTCAGTTAACGAAATGGATGAAATTCCTTCCCAACTGATTTTCTTTGAAATTAAATCTTTTAAAAACTTACCATAGTTAGGAATTTGTGTGATTGCATCCATAAACGTTAAATTGATGTGCAAATTTTTAAGTTTATCCAAAAATGTTAGAAGTTGTTTGTCATAGTCCTTATTTCGAACTTTGTGCGGAAAAGGTGGTTTGGGTACAAAAGTTTTGGTACTTGTGTCAAATGGTGAACTATTTGTGTTTAAGATATCTTCTTTGGACTTTGGTAAATCAGTTCCTGGAAATGTTGCATCTTTAGGCATTTCCGGCCCTTGATAATTTTTCCTCGAACAAAGAGTTATAGCCTTCACATGCTCTTTCGGATTTTCTTCCGTATGGCTGGGAAGACTTCCCTCTTTTCGAGATGGAATTGATTTAGCAAGTTGACCAATTTGAACCTCCAAATTATGGATGCTAGATGAGTGGTTTTTAATAAGCTGATCGAATTTATTTTCGATCCGTTTAAAACCATCGCCGTGATTACTTATTTTTCCACTGATAGCATCTATAAACATGTCGATTTTAGAAGATAAAGTGCTAATCGTATCTCTTGACTGATTTTGATAATTAGTGGTACGATTTTGATTAGCACTTGCATTATTGTTATTGTTATCTTTCCAGTTAAAGTTAGGATGATTCCTCCATCCAGAATTATAAGTATTAGAATAAGGATTATTAGTTTGGTTTTGCCCTTGGACAAAATTTACCTGTTCGACCTCACTCATATTTTCGTAATCCACATCCGTTTGGATTGGATTACCATTAGAATCACACGGTGCCATAAACCTGTCAATTTTGTGCGATAAGGCAGAAAATTGGGCTTGTAACATTGCGACTGGATCAAGTTCAACTATACCTTTAACTGATGGTGTGGTTGAGGATGATGGTTTTGCCACCGGGATATGTCCACGTTCCGCGGGCCACATACTGCTGTTGATTGCCATTTCCTCCAAAAGTTCTCTCGCTTGGGCTGATGTTTTCTTCATAAATAGCCCTCCCGACATAGCATCTAATGAGCCCCTAGTTGTAGGATTTAGTCCATTGTAAAATGTTTGCATTAAAAGTTCAGCGGGTAATTGGTGGTGTGGGCATAAACGTTGAAGTTCTTTAAAACGTTCCCAAGTCTCATAAAGAGTCTCATTATCATTTTGAGAAAAAGATGTTAACTCTTTTATGACTCTTGCGGTTTTTGCTAAAGGAAAATATTTTGATAAAAATGCTTGGGCTAATTGTTCCCAAGTGGCAAAAGTTGCGGCTGGTATAGAAGTTAACCATTCTTTGGCTCCATCCTTCAAAGTGAAAGGAAAAAGTCAAAGTTTGATTGCTTCGGCAGTCACATCTGGGATTTTAAAAGTGTCACAAATTTCAAGAAAATTTGTTAAATGGGTGTTAGGATTTTCGTTAGGTAACCCGTAAAATGTTACATTATTTTGCAACATATTAAGCAAAGCTGGCTTAATTTCAAATTGGTTTACGGTGATTCTGGGTCTAACGATACTATTGGTCACACCGGCCACACCTGACCTAGCGTAATCCATAAGGGTTGGTGGGTCTGCCATTTTTTCTGGCTCGGTATATGTTTTTACTAGAGTCTTATTTTTGTTTTTCTTGTTTTTCTTATTCTTCCTAATGGTTTTCTCAATTTCTGGGTCTATAGGGTCTGGTACAATGCCTGAACTTCGAGAACTGCGCATGAACCTGAAATCTTGCACGAACCGAAACTACCTACAAAACAGAATTTGAAAAATAAATAAATTAGTAAATTAAAATTAATAAATTGCAAAAGTTAAAATAAGTATGTTTAAACCTAGATTCGAAATAAAACACGAAAAATCTAAAATTTTGTCAAAAATTTTGGCGTTCCCCGGCAACGGCGCCAAAAACTTGTTGAGCGATTTCCGCAAGTGCACGGTATACGCTTGTAGTAATAAAAGATATCGAACCCACAGGGAACGCTTTTTAACTAAAAACTTATTTAATTCAGTTTTATTCACGTCTTTAGGTTTAACAAAAGAAAATCGTTTAATTGATTGTATTGGTTCGGATAAATTAGGATTAGATAAGAATATTATATTGAATTTAGAGAACAATTCCGTCTTGAGATTTTGATTACAAGACAGATACTTCCGTAATTGGAATAAATAAAAGGTATAAAACTTATTTTCATAAAGCAAAGAAAACAACTATAACTTTGGTAAGATTATGGACATGTAATAATATAGGAATTTATGCAATTAAATGGCTTTGAACCGTAGAAATCTCTCTGGTTCGGAGCAGATTTCTACCTTAATCAAATTAGTATTTTATATCCGATAAGCCGCGCTAGCGATCATATCATCCGTAAAAACTAATTCTTTCAAGTGTTCAACAAAGTTTCTATATAAATATGATTGTATAAAACGTTTTAATAAAAACACCAATTTATCATTTTGAAAATCATTTTGTCAGAACAATATCAAAATAATCAACAGGAAGAATGTATTGAATAAAATAAATATATCATTAATGAAATATGAATCTTCACAAGTTAACAGAGAAGTAGAAACATGGATAGCATTGTAACGAAAACTTTGAGATCCGGGTTGTCAATCTTTCCCTCAAACTCCATAGGCTTGTCAGACCTCTTTACGCTTCAGCCGTTAGTTCTTCTCGCTGAATCTTCGGAATAGGGACCGGTTAGTCCACTACCAGAATGAAAACTTGTCTCTGATCAACCTTTGAAACTAAACTAATACTGTGTTTATAACTAATCTAATAACAACTTGTGTACATCAAGTTTGTTTACAGAAATGAAATCTAACTTTCTGACTCTTTTCTGAATCAGAAACTCAACATAATAACTCTCTGATTTCTCTAACTTTTCTAACTTAGCCAACAACATTGATTTCTGAAATGGATCACTTATTTATAGTTGTTGAAGGGTTGTAAATGAAGGGTTATGTCTGCTGGTGAAGGGTCACTTTTATCCAAACGAACATACGCGTTTCTCGGATTAAAACATGTGAAAACTGTGCAGAATTCTTCGCTGTCTCATATGAGATTTTGAAAATCTCAGTCGCGACATGGGGTGACGGGGCGAGTTGAAGATTCTGAAAATCTCAGTCGCGATAGGGTCAGTTTCTTTACTTGAGTCGGGAGATAGCACTTAGAGTCTATTCCTGAGCTCAGATATCCAATGCGCACAACTCAGCTTGACCTCTTTACTTGGTTAGTTTTTGTTTAAGCAAGCAATAAATATATAAAGGAGTTTAAGGTTAGAAATATGTTACTCATCAGATTTATCCAGGTTCGGCCTCCAAGCCTACGTCCTGTCCCCGGAACACGTTCCGAGATTTCGAATTCTCTACTGAGCTCTTTAACGGTAGAGCATCAAACCTTTTACAATCTTAGCAACTGAGTATAACAAGAGTACCTTCCTCTATACCTCTACTCAATCCTAATCTCTCGATGAGTACTATAACCGAGTACTCAGCCTCTCCTTTCTAATCTCTAGAAATGAGAAGTGTTTGTCCTAAACAATGATTGCTAAGACACCTTAGATGATTGAATAATCACTCTAGACTTTTACACAAAAGATATGAAATTTAGTGTAAGATTGCTTTGCTTTTTCTTGCAGAACTTTGCGTAGAGATTTGGTCAGCGTAATGGCTTGATCAAGTTCTGTGTTGAATGAAGCAACTGAAGGGCTCTATTTATAGAGACGTCTGAGGTGTCGGTCATTTCGAATTTCGAAATAACCGTTGGAGGGAAACGGCTTCCTGTCGTTGTCATCCTGTCTTGCTCAGAGCTCTCGGCCAATCAGATTTGAGTATCTTCTGTCCTAGGTCAGCTTTTGGTCAGCTCGGCAGAATGTCTCTTCATTTATGGTAAGGTCAACTAGACAGCATTCTGTGTCGTCTGAACTTTACCCAAAGTGGAAATACTTTGTCTGGAAGTTGTTCTTAGCCAGCTGCTGTCTTGTACTGTTTGTCGAATTAGCTCAACATTGAACAAACACATTAGTAGAATAAATCAAAGCATTTAAACTTAGTGTGTTTAGAATATATTTTTAATTATACTTAAACAATTTTGTCAAATCAAAATTATATGGAAAGGTGTTTCAACACTTTTCTCCCCGTCTTTTGACTGCTTCTTGTCCTCCTTGAGCGTTCTTCTGATTGATACGTATTCTTGGCACGTTTTTTAGGTTTTTCCTTCATTTTAGCTCCATTTTAGCTCCGTTTTAGCTCCTATTTGGATTTAACCAAATAATTAAGTACCTTGCATCAAAGAAGTAAATAAAGACGTAAAATTATTCCAAATGAATATATTTAGCACGATTTCAATGTAAATTTAACGTATTTATATATGATATTTTAGGTATATTTTGGGCTTAACATATGTTCAAAAGCGGCCTCATCCTTCTATCAGTCACATATGATAGAACAAGGGTAAACACTCGTGTGAGTGAGCTACTTCTCTGTTTGACATGCATTTAAAATAACAACAAATATGAACAAATAAATATTTGCACCCGTGTATTGGAAATAATTCTTAAAACGTTTATTGATAATTCAAGTTCACTAAACATTGAAAAAAGATAGAAGTACATTTAGATCCTACGCAATCCTTGAGATCTAATATGTTTGACCTAAACATCTCTCTTGACAGGTTTGGTAAGGGGATCGGCAACCATGTCATGAGTGGAAATGTACTTCATATTAACTTCTTTGTGTGCAATGAGGTCTGTTGGAAGAATTTCGCAAGTGCACGGTTTCGTTTGTAGTAATAAAAGATATCGATCCCACAGGGAACGTTTGATATTTTGATTAAAAATTATTGTTTTGATTAAATTCGTTTTCTCTTAAAGTATATAGAATTTGTTAAATGTTTTCTAATTCTAATTACAATTACAGAAATTAAATCTAAATTATAACTTATTCCAAGGTTAATTTATGCTAAGCCAAAAACACAACTTTAAACTTTGATTTGTTTAAAATAAATGTAATAAATTACCAATTGATTCAATTAAAGGAATTGAACTGTTATCAATCTTTACTTTCGATCTTAGATTGAAAACATTAATCAAATTCGGAATCTAAACCGAATTACTCGAATTACCGCAATGACTGGATGTGCTTGTCTAGGATTAGACTGATATCTGCTCACCATCCCAACGGTGTGGCAGATGTCGGGTCTAGTACACAACATTATGTACATTAGACTACCTATGGCACTAGCATATGGAACTGATTTCATTCGTTCCTTTTCTTTTGGTGTTTGGGGACACATTTCAGTACTTAGGGTGACATCTTTAGTCATCGGGCTTTCTATGGGTTTGCAGCCTTCCATACCAAAGCCTTCACGTACTTTGTTGATGTAAGTCTCTTGAGACAATGCCAATAATTTCTTTGAACGGTTTCTTGTAATCTTAACTCCAAGAATGTATACGGCCTCGCCCATATCTTTCATCTCAAAACTTGAGTTTAGCCAAGCTTTGATTTGGTTTACCAACTCAATGCCATTTCGTGCTATCAGGATGTCATCTACATATAGAGACATAATGACAAATTTTCTACCGGAGCGTTTTATGTAGATACAATGGTCTTCCTCAAGTATCTTGAAGTCATTTGAGATCATATGATTATGAAATTGAATATACCATTATCTCGAAGACTGTTTCAGGCCATATATTGATTTAATCAACTTGCAAACCTTTTGTTCGCTACCTTGTGCGATGAAACCTACAGGTTGTTCCATGTAGATTTCTTCATGCAATTCTCCATTGAGAAAAGCATTCTTCACATCCATTTGATGCAGCTCTAGGTCTAAGCTTACTACGAGTGCTAGTATTAGCTTGATAGATGTAAACCTCACAACATGTGAGAAGGTCTCCTCATAGTCTATCCCTTCCTGTTGTGTGAAGCCTTTAGCGACCAGGCGAGCTTTGTATCTTTCGATACTGTTGTCAACCATTCGCTTTACTTTAAGAACCCACTTGCTGTTAACAGCTTTTCTTCCCTTAGGCAGATCAACCAGTTCCCAAACTTGGTTGGTTTTAATGGAATCAATTTCCTATTCCATTGCTTTCTTCCATTTGTCTTTGTTGGGACAAGAGAGAGTCTCATGAATATTCTTAGGCTCAGCTTCATCACTTCGGGTGATTAGAAGAGCTTTGCCTTCGATACCGAATCGGCAGCGCTTGACCTTTTATCATTTTGTTTGACGCGTCGCTTCCTGATCTTGATAAACATGTCTCATATATTCATCGTAACATGGAATCCTTTCTCCTAGACTAAGTTCCATATTCTCATTTAAGTCAGGGAACTTGCTTCCACTTGTGTTAGGATATGTCGCGTTCGAAATGTTCTGAGGAGTAAAGTCCATTTCTCGATCGTAATTGAGAATGAGATCTTGATCTCGACCATTGTCGTGATCATTTGCATGTTCCTCAGATGTCCTCCCACTCGAATGGAGAGGTCCGTTTGAATCAAGTTCCTCAAACAAGGGGTGATTCTTGTCAAACTGTCCAATTGTTGCAAATTCGTTTTCCAAGAATACTATATCTCGAGATTCAATTTCTGTCACTCGACCTTCGGTGTTCTCTCCCACTAGGACATATCCTTTGGATACATCAGGGTATCTTATAAAGATACACTTTTTACCTCTTGGGCCTAATTTCCCAAATTTGGTTGATGTATTATGAGTGAAAGCTGTGCAACCCCATGGCCTGAGCACACTCAAGTCAGGTTGCGGCTGGTCCACAACTCATAAGGAGTGGAGGTGACTGTCTTGGAGGGCACTCGGTTAAGTACATATGTGGCTATTGATGCGTGTCACCTAGTAGTGTTCTTTTTAACGACGAAATGTATATCACGATGATTGCGCTATGACTATGGATGTGGTCTTTCTAAGTGATTTATATCTACTAGATGTCACTACTTAGGGGAAAGTGTACCCCGTCGTATCAAGTAATAATCCGGTTAAGACCGGGTATCGAATCCACGGGATTTATAACTGCAAGTATTAAACGACTCGGTTTTATACGTTATTTAAGCGGTGAATACTTTGAGGTTGGTGCGAGACACAACTACAAACTACTCCTAACTACGTGTGAGGCGAATTTATATAAAGAAACTCTATGGAGTGATGTGAATTCGATAAGTTATAACTATGACAAATAATGACTTCTAATGTTTATACGGTTGATGGTTTGCTCGTGCAAAGATGACTACGTGTAGAGAAACCGACCCGTGAAGTACTTAGACTACGTGGTTCCTAGTCAAGGCGTGTCTAATGCTTGGGACCAGAAATTAGGGCCCGTAAGTTCCGTGGTTTGTCAATTCCTACGGTTTTCGGTTTGTCACTTCCGGTAAGGCAACACCTATATGAATCCCTAAAAATAGCCCGAATGGCGTCGGTAGTCGCGTTCTCCTACACAACAATCAATTATAAATATCAAAACAAGTAACAAACATCAACACATATATAGAAAAGAAGATTATGAATCATAAATTATAAATATGGAAAGTGTAAACATGGATTACAAACAAGCCTAGTACATAGGATGAGATCAAGCTAATTAGCAAGTGTAAAGGGAAAAATCCACCATTGGAACTAGCTAACCGGACTCAAAAGCCGTTTCTAAGGACTTGAATGGTGGAGCTCTCGAGCTTGGTGTGCGGAGATGGAGCGGGACTTTGAATTAATGTCGGGAGCAACGGACAAGCTCTCGAGATGGAAGAGTTTAGTTACACAAAGCCTAAAAACAAATCTATACTACAACAATCAAAACAAGTATAGTTTTTGCTCTCTCTAATATATGGTATGTCAAATGAGTGCTAGACACTCTTATTTATAGATCAAGCTAGGGGCAAGATTGTAATTCCATAAGGTGCAAGCATGGAGGAACATTATTTTGTGCAGAAATCCCATGATACGCCCCGCGTATGGTGGTGTACGCCTTGCGTGTATGCCCATTCCGTCAGAAATCTCCTGCATGTGGACCAATTCGGATCTTGTTGTCTCAAACACGCCCCGAGTTTATTGGGATACGCCTCGCGTGTTTGAGTCTCTGAGATTTTATTGCTTGAATTGAGCCTTTTACGCCACGCGTAGCTTGAGGCACGCCCTGCGTAAATGAGAGTTTGAACTTTTTGTATTGACGAACTCCCTTACACGCCCTGCGTGCAAGGTGGTACGCCTCGTGTATGGATCGTTGACTCAGGAGACAATGCAGTCTGACTTTCAGGATTAGGCAATCATTTCTGACATATGTTTATACGCCTCGCGTAGAAGACAGAAGATGAAGGATTTTTTCGTTTTTTAGCAGTTTTCTGATTTTTTTATGGTTTTTTTTCTAATGAGTTTTTAATGGATTTTATGATTTTTATGTTTTATTTATTACTCTTTTTAATTTTTATGTGTTATTAATTTGTAATTAAGGGGGTAGTTAATGCAAAATTTATTGTGGAGGGAAGTTAAGAATTTGAATTTGAAAGGATGGAAATTGATTGGATGGAAGAGGAGGTGGAGTGTGGAAGTGGAAAGTGTGTATAGGGAAGAGGAGTGATGGGAAGTTTGGGGTAGGGGTAGAGTTGCGATGGGGAGTTGTGATTCACAACTCCCAAAGATACGCGAGGCGTGCCCTGGGGCACGTCCCGCGTGTCTTCCTACGTGGCGTTTATTTAAAGAGTGTCAAAAATTAAAGTGTACGCGGGGCGTGATAGGAGAGGCGCCCCACGTACCGTGTCTTTTTATTAGGGATTAGGGTCAGACACGTAGATACGCGGGACGTATAGGTATATACGCCCCGCGTGTCATAAATTTTTTTGGATTTATATGGGATTTGTTTTTCTTTTGATTTTATGAAAATAAAAGAAAATAGGATAAAATAAAATAAAATAAAAATGAAGAGCAGGAAAGATGAGAAGTAGAGCAAAAGATGGAAATGAAAATAAAATAACAACAATTCAAGGAAAAAATAAATAAAACAGAAAAGAAATAAAAATAAGTTTATAATACATATAAACAAAGGGTTTGAGAAATTCAAACCGATGCT
The DNA here is from genome assembly GCF_963576675.1 of Euphorbia lathyris. Lineage (NCBI taxonomy): Eukaryota > Viridiplantae > Streptophyta > Magnoliopsida > Malpighiales > Euphorbiaceae > Euphorbia > Euphorbia lathyris. The sequence continues at coordinate 81,961,490 of NC_088915.1, forward strand.
ATGTTTAGAGTCGAAGTAGCTCGACTTTCTCGTGCGGCGGCTCAATGTAAGTTGCCCGAGTTGGAACTTGACGAGTCCGAACCTCCATTATTCATGAGCATTATCGCCTGTCCGGATTCTCGATTTTTGCCCCGCGGATTTTGTTCGGTGTTCGCCGGTAGGGTTCCTAGTGGCCTTTCTTGTTGTTGACGGTTCATATGGGCTACTTGGCGGCTAAGATCCCTGCAAAACACCTCGCTATCGAAAAGACGGGTTAATATATCCTTCAACAAAGACGTGACCGATTGGTCGTGTACATTGTTGGGAGGTGGAGCGTTCCGATTACCGGGCGCGGCTTGTGATTGCCCGAGCCCGTTTTTCCGATATTCTTGCTCAAAGTCGGATGGGGGCCTCAACACGTTATTATTATTGCCATATGACAAGTTCGGGTGTTGGTACCGAGGCTGCCAACCATTGTTATTATTACTGTGGTGGTGATAGGAGTTCGGATTAGGATTATACCTTGGATTTCCTCCTACGTAACTTACACTCTCGTTGTCGGCGGCGAAAGGGCTACCGGCTTGGCAGTTGAGTCCGTCGTGGTCTCCACCACAGTGATTGCACATCAGGACCTGTGCACTTTTGTTGAGGCTTAGCTGGGCAATTAATGAGTCAAGTTTCTTATGCATTTCTACTATGGAGCTTTTCGGAGCCTCTTTCTCCACAGCAAACATTTGGTGTCGCGACGGGCCGGTAAGCCGATCCTCTTGCCATTGCACGCTTTTCCTCGCGAGCTCATGAATGAGCTTGTAGGCCTCACTAGCTGACTTCCGAAATAGATCCCCACCTGCAGTGGAATCAACAGTCGCACGGTTAGTAGGGGTTAACCCGTGGTAAAAAGTGCTTACCAAGTCGTGCTTCGGGATGTCATGGTGGGGGCAGTTTCGGAGCAACTTCCGGAACGTAGCCCAAGCTGCATGAAGGGCCTCGCATTCCAACTGCCTAAAGGACGTGATATCGGTCCGTAACTTGACTGTTTTGGACGGCGGAAAATAGTAGGAAAGGAACTCCTTCTCAAGCTCCTCCCATGACGTGATGGATCCTGCCTCCAAAGAGTGTAGCCATTCCAACGCTTGCCCTGTCAAAGAAAAAGGAAACAGCTTTAGTCTAACAACCTCAACGGGAACACCATTTTGCCGAGAGGTGTCAGCACACATAAGGAATTTATCGAGATGTTCGTTAGGGTTCTCGTGGAGTTCCCCTCCGAATTGACCGCATTGTTGGATCACCTGGATCATGCCGATCTTTATCTTGTACGTGTTGGCCGGTATTGTGGGGGCGACAATTCCGTTACGGTTTTGGGGACGGTGCGGAGCAAGGATCTCCATCATCGAACGTGTGTCGTTGCCCCAACGAATGTTGTTCACGTGTGGCCTTTGGTTTCCTTCGGGTTGGTTGACCTCAGCGTTGGGGTTTGCCATCTTTTCTTTTCGAATCCTACAAAGAGTACGTTCAATTTCGAGATCAATAGGAATAAGAGAATCACTCCGAGATCGGGTATGCATAAAATAAGTGAAATAAAATATAATATCAACAAGAAAGAATGATGTTAGTAAAAGTATATATAAACAATTTATACAAAAAGAATGCTTAAACTAACAATAAAACGTTTTTGTCTAATATTGCAAGATGTTATAAATCCCCGGCAACGGCGCCAAAAACTTGATGCGTGTCACCTAGTAGTGTTCTTTTTAACGACGAAATGTATATCACGATGATTGCGCTATGACTATGGATGTGATCTTTCTAAGTGCTTTATATCTACTAGATGTCACTACTTAGGGGCAAGTGTACCCCGTCGTATCAAGTAATAATCCGGTTAAGACCGGGTATCGAATCCACGGGATTTATAACTGCAAGTATTAAACGACTCGGTTTTATACGTTATTTAAGCGGTGAATACTTTGAGGTTGGTGTGAGACACAACTACAAACTACTCCTAACTACGTGTGAGGCAAATTTATATAACGAAACTCTATAGAGTGATGTGAATGCGATAAGTTATAACTATGACAAATAATGACTTCTAATGTTTATACGGTTGATGGTTTGCTCGTGCAAAGACGACTACGTGTAGAGAAACCGACCCGTGAAGTACTTAGACTACGTGGTTCCTAGTCAATGCGTGTCTAATGCTTGGGACCAGAAATTAGGGCCCGTAAGTTCCGTGGTTTGTCAATTCCTACGGTTTCCGGTTTGTCACTTCCGGTAAGGCAACACCTATATGAATCCCTAAAAATAGCCCGAATGGCGTCGGTAGTCGCGTTCTCCTACACAACAATCAATTATAAATATCAAAACAAGTAACAAACATCAACACATATATAGAAAAGAAGATTATGAATCATAAATTATAAATATGGAAAGTGTAAACATGGATTACAAACAAGCCTAGTACATAGGATGAGATCAAGCTAATTAGCAAGTGTAAATGGAAGAATCCACCCTTGGAACTAGCTAATCGTACTCAAAAGCCGTTTCTAAGGACTTGAATGGTGGAGCTCTCGAGCTTGGTGTGCGGAGATGGAGCGGGACTTTGATGAAATATCGGGAGCAACGGACAAGCTCTCGAGATGGAAGAGTTTAGTTACACAAAGCCTAAAAACAAATCTATACTACAACAATCAAAACAAGTATAGTTTTTGCTCTCTCTAATATATGGTATGTCAAATGAGTGCTAGACACTCTTATTTATAGATCAAGCTAGGGGCAAGATTGTAATTCCACAAGGTGCAAGCATGGAGGAACATTATTTTGTGCAGAAATCCCATGATACGCCACGCGTATGGTAATGTACGCCCTGCGTGTATGCCCATTCCGTCAGAAATCTCCTGCATGTGGACCAATTCGGATCTTGTTGTCTCAAACACGCCCCGCGTTTATTGGGATACGCCTCGCGTGTTTGAGTCTCTGAGATTTTATTGCTTGAATTGAGACTTTTACGCCGCGCGTAGCTTGAGGCACGCCCTGTGTAAATGAGTCTCTGAACTTTTTATATTGACGAACTCCCTTACACGCCCCGCATGCAAGGTGGTACGCCTCGCGTATGGATCGTTGACTCAGGAGACAATGCAGTCTGACTTTCAGGATTAGGCAATCATTTCTGACATATGTTTATACGCCTCGCGTAAGTTGGCGTATGCCTCGCGTATGCTGACTCGATACCACGTGGCATTTGTGGATAGGGCAATCATTTCTGACTTTATGTTTCACGCCCCGCGTATGGGATGATGCGCTGTTAGCGCGACGCCTAGTGGTAGAGTTTCGACGATGAAATATATATTATGAGTGCGGACTCTATATCTATGCATGTGATCTTTTAAATGTTCTTAACTCTACTAGACGCTACGACTACTTAGGGGCAAGTGTACCCCGTCGTATCAAGTAATAATCCGGTTAAGACCGGGTATCGAATCCACGGGATTTATAACTGCAAGTATTAGACGACTCGGTTTTATACGTTATTTAAGCGGCGAATACTTTGGGGTTGATGTGGGAACCAACTACAAACTACTCCTAAACTATTAGTGAGACAAATTTATGTAGCAAATACTCTGCGAGGTGCAATGGCGACGATAAGTTATAAATATGACAAACAAAGACTCCGAATATATACGATTAATGGTCTACTCTTGCAAAGACGACTACGTGTAGTTCGACCGATCTATGAGGTACTTAGACTACGTGGTTCCTAGTCAAGGCGTGTCTAATGCTGGGGATCAGAAACTAGGGCCCGTAAGTTCCGTGGTGTGTCAATTCCTATGGTTTCCTGAGCGTCACTTCCGGTAGGGCAACACCTATATGAATCCCTAAAGATGGCCCGAATGGCGTCGGAAATCGCGTTCCCCTACACAATAGTCAATTACGAGTATCAAAACAAGTAATAAACATCAACACGTATATAGAAACGGAAATTGCAGATCATATATTATAAATGTGGAAAGCATAAATGAGGAATACAACCAAGCCTAGTACATAGGAAGAGTCCAAGCTAATTAGCAAGCGAAGAGGGAAGAATCGGCCCTCGGAACTAGCCAACCGGACTCAAGGCCGTCTCTTAGGACTTGGAAGTGGAACTCTCGAGCTTGGTGACGAACGATGGAGCGGAACGTTGATGGAACGCCGGAATAACCGAACAAGCTCTCGAGGTGGGAGAGTTTTATTACATAAACTGAATCTATACTACAAAACTACACAACAACTATCTAAAAGAAGCAAAATGTAGCTATGTACAAGGTGTATATGGTAGATGGTAGAAGGTGATGTAGAAGCTATCTAAATGAGTGCTAGTCACTCTTATTTATACATCAAGCTAGGGACACAAATGTAACTTCACAAGGTGCAAGTATGGAGCAACATCATTGAGTGCAGAAATCCCATAATACGCCCCGCGTATGGTGATACACGCCCCGCGTATATACCCATTCCGTCTGAAATCTCCTGCATGTGGACCAATTCCGTGTCTAATTGTCTCAAACACGCCCTGCGTAAAGGATTGTACGCCCCGCGTGTTTGAGTCTCTGAAGTTTTATTGCTTGAATTGGAGCTTTTACGCCGTGCGTAGCTGAAGTACGCCCCGCGTAAAGGATGATACGCCCCGCGTATGGAGAGTTGACTCCGGGAGACAATGCAGTCTGACTTTCAGGATTAGGCCAATCATTTCCGACATATGTCATACGCCTCGCGTAAGGTGTCATATGCCTCGCGTATACTGAGTCAGTTCTACGTGGTGTCTGTGGATAAGGCAATTATTCCTGACACCATGTTTTACGCCCTGCGTAAGGGATGATACGCCCCGTGTATGGAGTGGATTTTTGCTCCTTTCTCGCACATGAAATACAAATCTTGCGAGCCGAGTTAGCTTGACGTTTTTATTTCCTAAACTAATCAAAAATACGGAAAATTAACTGAAAGTTCAAAATCTATTTTTATTTCTTTATTTTATCAAAACGCTTTATTTTTGTAATTAAACTTATTTATTTTACCCGAAATCAACCCGTAAATCACGCTAAAAGATAGGGGTAAAATACCCCTATCAAACCTCCTCGGACTTTAAAGTTTTACTTGTCCTCAAGTAAAAGAAATCGAAAGACAAGGGATTGAGAAAATTAAGAAAATTAAGAAACAAACTGAAGGTTGGTTTTACCAAGTGCGTGATTTCAAAGTTATGGTTTTGTGCAAAGGTTTCGGTAAGTACCTACGCAAACAATTGAGTACGGAACCTGTTTGAAACCTCGATGATCAAGATTTAATAGGCAATATTAACGGGGGCTGATTATCTTTTGAGAACCCGATAGTACCTCACCAAGGGATTTCGCTCTTACGCTCAATTTTAGGTGGGTCGGTGTTTTAGCACTCTTCTTTGCACTTACTCGAGATCATGTCGAATTTGCATTTTCATCCGGGTTTTTCCTCCTAAAATATGGTTAGGCAATATTAAAAATGAACCCGGAGGGGGGTTGTAATGTGGGTGGCTTCTTTAGTGGTTAGTTTAAAGGAACTCGAGTTCAAAAATACCGTTTTGTGATTGCACCGTATCATTATTTATTTTGGCCTTGGCGAATTTTACAAAATATACTTCAAAATTGCTCGGGTGGAGCTTGAGAATGCCTTTTTTTTGTTGTATCCTTTGTTTTGATAGAAGCACAAAAACAATATTTTGAGAGCTTACGGTGCTCATTTGCTAAGGCCGTGACTTATTTCGGGTAATTCGGGTGCACTTTGATTATGTCGGTAATTGAACAAGAGGAAAAAGGATTAAATGTTAAGAGGGTATTAACAAAAAAGTTGGTTAATAGGCTCGAGGGGGTTTCCTAATGTTCAATGAAAACGAGAAAAATAAATTAAGAAAAATTAGCCTAAGTGGGTTCGGTTTATCATCTATTGCCTTTTTACCACAAATAAGTGTACTTAACCTGGTATTGGATGCAAATTCTATGAGTCGAGTGAAGTCAAAGCTCTCGAAAAATTGTGAAAGAATTAGAGTTCTCGTACGAACTCTTTTAGACTCAACAATACCTCACAAAGATTCGGGTTTAAATTGTGTACTATCAAGTTTTCGCTAAATTCTCAACTATCCCGTTTTTATTGCCTTTTTAAAGTTTATTATGGAGATAACATTTGGGTTAAGACTCAATGTCTTAGTTTAGTACTAATCCTAAGTTTTGCACAAATTCCCTAGCTTTAAGATCAAGACTAAAATCTCTTAATTGAATCATTCCTTTATGTTCCGACGCTTTTATTTTTGATGACAAATAACGGAACTTTAATTAATTTCCGAAGGAGGGATAACGTGTCGGGAAAATTTAAAAGAGTCAATAAATTAGTTTAATTATTTTGTTGTTATTGAATTTTTATTTTATTTTTGGTGGTGCAAAACAAACGTTAAGTGCGGGGTTGCACGTCCCTCCGCGTTATTCAAAATGACGCCTATTCCAAGGGCGTCGCAAAAAGAAACTAAAACAAAAACAAAAATAAAGCTAAGGAAAGGAAAGAAGACCCTTAGTGGTCAGGGGCCCTACGCGAGGCGTGCCCAGGGGGGCGCCCCACGTAGGGTAGCATTTTTAATGCGTTTTGAGTCAGAGACTTAAATACGCGGGGCGTAATAGGGAGGGCGCCCCGCGTAAGGCGGTGTTTTTATTGTTTTTGGAGTCAGAGACTCAAATACGCGGGGTGCAGGAACAGGGCGCAGGAACAGGGCGCCCCGTGTGTTTGAGTTTCTGAACTTTTTTTACGCATGAAAATGAGGGGTACGCGGGGCGTTCCATGGGGTACGCCCTGCGTGGATTTATTATAAACAGCAAAAATAGTACGAAACATAAATGGAAATTACTAATATAATAAAATAAAAAGATAGTACATCAAAGCATCAAAACATCAAAACATCAAAAGAAAATGGAAAATACAAAGAAATGGAACTATGGTTGAGGTGGAGGTGGATTGCCATGGAGGTTGAAGTAGGAGGCGAAGGAAGCGGTGAGAGCATCGAACCGAGTGTCGATATGGGCCCGATCCTCCCATTGTTGTGCTTCGATGGAGTGGAAGCGGGTGTTGAGGGTGGCGAATTGGGAGTCATAATGAACTCGGTCCCGGCATTGGTTATCCTCCAAGATATCCAACCAAGCATAGATGGCATTGAAGTCATGGTTAGGTGGAGGGCTAAAGTTGAGACCCAAATTTGAATCCGAATCCGAACCCCCTTCCTCGTTGGCATGAGCCGCCCCCGAAGTCTCTCCCGCGCCCGAAGTGGAACGGTTAAGGGACTTAAAAGCATTTTTCTCCACGGGCCGAGGCAAAAGGCTTGGGAGGCGAGCAAGGGTAGCCTCGCCAAGAGCGGAAGTGGCGAAAAGAGTGACTAGATGGCCCAACCCGATCTTGCCCCGCTTTCGGGTGGAAATGTGGTGGAGTTGAACGGCCACAAGATAGGAGAGGTCATAGGCACGGTTGTTGACACAACAATAGAGTGCCAAAAGTTCGTCCTTGTTGACCTTGGTGGATTCCGACTTCCCCGAAAAGTAGACGGAGATGAAGCGGTGGAGAAGTTGGAGGATTGGATCACGAATGAGAGAGGGGCGGAGGTTGGAGACATCATAATCCTCGGACCCGGTGATGGAGGTCCAAAAATCACGAGTAGAAACATCATCGGGCCAATGGGAGATACCATTTTTCGCTTGTTTGGTGAAGTGATTGCGGAGCCATTGGGTATCAATGGTGAAGGGGTGGTTGTGAAGACGGAAATTGAAGAGGGCGGCACCGGGGACGTTGTTAGAGGTGAGGGTGGTGTAGAACTCCAAAACTAAGGAGGGGTAAACGTGGTGTCGTGCAAGAAAGTGATCGTACCAAGAGAGGGCACGGAGGCGCTCCACGAAAGCCCCGCCAAGGCCGAAACGGTCAAGAGTATTCCGCTCAATGTACGGAAGTTCCATGAAGTGGGCGGCGAAAAGTGTTTGGTAGTGCTCGGCCTCCCCCTCGGTTAGGAGATGAAAAGGAGCCCGGTGTAGGCGGGTAAGTGGTGGTGTCCCCTCCCGTTCGGTTGGCTGTTGTGGTTGGTTTTAGGTGCGGGAGGAGCGAGTGGTGCGAGCTCGATGAGCTTGCATTTGTTGGTCAAGGGGAGTGTTAACGGCTGCTCATTTGCTTCGGGTCATGATTGGATGAGGAAGAAGGCAGAAGGAATGAAAAGGGAGTGGGAGATGAGTGTTGTGAAGAGTTGGGGTAGTTGTGAGGAAGGAAAGGGAGAAAAGGGAAGATATATATAGGGGAGAAGTGGGGAATCCAAGCAAAGCTCGGATTCCCAGAGGGGTACGCGGGGCGTAAAGGGGCCACGCCACGCGTATCCCTCCCCCTGATGTTATTGTGCGCAAGAATGGTGGGATACACGCGGCGTAAATAGGGTTACGCCACGCGTATCAGACCTCCTGTTCCTTTTTTATGACAAAAAGGGCGGAGACGCAGGGCGTAAATGGGGTTACGCCCCGCGTATGAGGACTGAAGATGAAGGACTTTTTTGTAGTTTTTGGTAATTTTCTGATTTTTTGACTTTTGGATTTATGAGTGTTTAATGATTTTTAATTGATTTTATGATTTTTATGTTTTATTTATGACTCTTTTTAATTTTTATTAATTTGTAATTAAGGAGGTAGTTAATGAAAATTTATTATGGAGGGAAGTTGAAAATTTGAATTTGAAAGGATGGAAATTGATTGGGTAGAAGAGGAGGTGGAGTGTGGAAGTGGAGAAAGTGTATGGGGAAGATGAGTGATGGGAAGTTTGAGGGAAAGGGAGTTGCTATGGGGAGTTGCAATTCACAACTCCCCGAGGATACGCGGGGCGTGCCCTGGGGCGCGTCCCGCGTGTCCTCCCACGTGGCGCTTATTCAAAAAGCTTTTACTCGCGATGGGTACGCGGGGCGTGACAGAGGTTACGCCCCGCGTAGTGTGTCTTTTATTGAGTAAAATGGGCAGACACACAACTACGCGGGGCGCATGGGGTTGTACGTCCCGCGTAGCTCAAAAAATGTTTTGGATTAATATGGGATTTGTTTTTCTTATTTTTATTTATGCAAGAGGATAAAAAAGAAAATAAAATAAAATGATAGCCGAAAGGGAAGATGATGAGATGGCGGAAACTAACAATGGCGTACGTAAGAATACTAGAAGTAGAGAAAACAAAAATAAAAATAAGTTGAAAAACGTTTATAATATATATAAACAAGTGGTTCGAGAAACTCAAACCGGTGCTACGTTTTGAGTCGAAGTAGCTCGACTTTGAACTTCCTTCTAGGTGTATGCTTCCATTCGCGTTAGGAATTCAAATTCTTGAATAAACAACCCGTACCTGCAAAACGGATTGTTCGCTTCAAAAGAATTTGACAGAAACCAAAAACTATATGTACAGAAATTATCGAAGAGTTTAGTTTGCTCCCTATTTGACTTCTTTGGTAGTTCAAAAGGAGCGAAATGTTCCGAGGTAGAAGGAACCTCCGACTCTTCTAACTTTGGATTTACTTTCATGGGTCCGCACACAACCGGCTCATCGATGTCCGTTTTCTCCTCACTGAGACAGCCTTGAATATTTGGGGAATCCTTTTGAGAAAGCTCCATTAATTCGAGCTTCCCATTTTGACGAACCGAATTGGAATCTCGAATTGATTCGTCCGCAGCGGAATCAAGAGGAGACTTCAATCTGGCCAATAGATTTTCCAAATCCCTGAAATATATCTCAGTGTTAGATAATCCTTCATGAATATCTTTAAGCATAGAGTTTACCACATCGAATTGCGAGGTGGAGTGTGGGCATTCGTCATCCATGAGGTCGTCCCACAGACGACGACTATGAAGCATCATACCTTGAAACAAATCATTAGTGACAACATAAAACGAAATAAATTATTCACAAAAAGAGAAAATAATATTTACAAATGCTTAAACTAACAATAAAACGTTTTTGTCCAATATTGCAAGAAAATATAAATCCCCGGCAACGGCGCCAAAAACTTGATAGCGCGACGCCTAGTGGTAGAGTTTCTACGACGAAATATATATTATGAGTGCGGACTCTATATCTATGGATGTGATCTTTTAAATGTTGTTAACTCTACTAGACGCTACGACTACTTAGGGGCAAGTGTACCCCGTAGTATCAAGTAATAATCCAGTTAAGACCGGGTATCGAATCCACGGGATTTATAACTGTAAGTATTAGACGACTCAGTTTTATACGTTATTTAAGCGGCGAATACTTTGGGGTTGATGTGGGAACCAACTACAAACTACTCCTAAACTATTAGTGAGACAAATTTATGTAGCAAATACTCTGCGAGGTGCAATGGCGATGATAAGTTATAAATATGACAAACAAAGACTCCGAATATATACGATTAATGGTCTACTTTTGCAAAGACGACTACGTGTAGTTCGACCGATCCGTGAGGTACTTAGACTACGTGGTTCTTAGTCAAGGCGTGTCTAATGCTGGGGATCAGAAACTAGGGCCCGTAAGTTCCATGCTGTGTCAATTCCTACGGTTTCCGGAGCGTCACTTCCGGTAGGGCAACACCTATATGAATCCCTAAAGATGGCCCGAATGGCATCGGAAATCGCGTTCCCCTACACAATAGTCAATTACGAGTATCAAAACAAGTAATAAACATCAACACGTATATAGAAACGGAAATTGCAGATCATATATTATAAATGTGGAAAACATAAATGAGGAATACAACCAAGCCTAGTACATAGGAAGAGTGCAAGCTAATTAGCAAGCGAAGAGGGAAAAATCGGCCCTCGGAACTAGCCAACCGGACTCAAGGCCGTCTCTTAGGACTTGGAAGTGGAACTCTCGAGCTTGGTGACGAACGATGGAGCGGAACGTTGATGGAACGCCGGAATAACCGAACAAGCTCTCGAGGTGGGAGAGTTTTATTACATAAACTGAATCTATACTACAAAACTACACAACAACTATCTAAAAGAAGCAAAATGTAGCTATGTACAAGGTGTATATGGTAGAGGGTAGAAGGTGATGTAGAAGCTATCTAAATGAGTGCTAGTCACTCTTATTTATACATCAAGCTAGGGACACAAATGTAACTTCACAAGGTGCAAGTATGGAGCAACATCATTGAGTGCAGAAATCCCATAATACGCCCCGCGTATGGTGATACACTCCCCGCGTATATGCCCATTCCGTTAGAAATCTCCTGCATGTGGACCAATTCCGTGTCTAATTGTCTCAAACACGCCCTGCGTAAAGGATTGTACGCCCCGCGTGTTTGAGTCTCTGAAGTTTTATTGCTTGAATTGGAGCTTTTACGCCGTGCATAGCTGAAGTACGCCCCGCGTATGGAGAGTTGACTCCGGGAGACAATGCAGTCTGACTTTCAGGATTAGGCCAATCATTTTCGACATATGTCATACGCCTCGCATAAGGTGTCATACGCCTCGCATAAGGTCTCATACGCCTCGCGTATGCTGAGTCAGTTCTATGTGGTGTCTGTGGATAAGGCAATTATTCCTGACACCATGTTTTACGCCCTGTGTAAGGGATGATACGCCCCGCGTATGGAGTGGATTTTTGCTCCTTTCTCGCACCTGAAATACAAATCTTGCGAGCCGAGTTAGCTTGACGTTTTTATTTCCTAAACTAATCAAAAATACGGAAAATTAACTGAAAGTTCAAAATCTATTTTTATTTCTTTATTTTATCAAAACGCTTTATTTTTGTAATTAAACTTATTTATTTTACCCGAAATCAACCCGTAAATCACGCTAAAAGATAGGGGTAAAATACCCCTATCATGCGCCTCGCGTATTTGAGTGGATTTTCACTCCTTGCTCGTACCTGAAATACAAATCTCGGGACCGAGTTAGCTTGATGTTTTTATTTCCTAAATATATCAAAAACAAGGGAATTTATCCGCAAATACGGAATTTATTATTATTTCGTTATTTTATTCAAAACACTCTATTTTTGTAATTAAACTTATTTATTTCTTCTAAATTAACCTGTAAATCACGCTAAAAGATAGGGGTAAAATACCCCTATCAGCTATGAGCAAGGCATCTCCCTAATAGGAAATGGGCAAATTTGCTTCAGCCATCATAGACCTAACCATATCGAGAAGAGTTCTATTTCTCCTCTCGGTAACACCGTATTGTTGCAGAGTGTACAGAATGGACAACTGATGTTCTATTCTCTTTTCATCACACAAAGTCTTGAATTCCTCGGAGAGGTATTCCTGGCCTCTGTCGGTCCTTAGAACTTTGATCTTTCTGTCTAGTTGGTTTTCCACAAGGTTCATAAACTTTTTGAAGCATGCTAGTGCCTCAGACTTGTGAGCCATTAAGTAGACATAATCATATCTAGTATAGTTGTTAATGAAAGTGATGAAGTAGTAGGCGCCATACCTAGTCCTCACGTTCATTGGACCACAGACATTAGAATGAATTAATTGTAATGGAATTTCTGCCCTAGTACCTTTTCCAAATGGTTTTCTATGCATTTTCCCTTTTAGGCAAGATTCACAAGGTGGTAAATCGACATTTCTTAAACTACCAAGTAAACCTTCTTTAGCTAGACGTTTCATCCGCTCTTGACCGATGTGATTTAACCTAGCATGCCATAAACTAACATCTTTATCATTCATAGAAGAAGAAGAAGTAGTGGAAAGAGAAAAAGTTTTATTGCATTCAACAACATCCAAAATCGTTAAACCATTCGATATATATATCCTTGACCATAAAATTGGTCATCCAAACAAATTCATAAACTGTTATGAGCAAAAAGAAAATTAAATCCAATTCTCAACAAGGAAGTAATAGAAATTAAATTCCTCCAAATTTGTGGAGCAAAGAGAACATCTTGTAGGACTAGGATATGAGTACCACGCAGATTCAATCTGCATGTGCCAATTCCTTGCACTTTAACTCTTGAGTTTTCGCCTACATAGATCCACCTCGATCCGGCTGGAACTCATCGGAACTCGACAAAAGCTTCTCTATCTTTCGTCAGATGGTCCATTGCACCTGAATCAACAACCCACAAAGGATCAAATTCAGTCATAAGAATAGTGCTAGATTCATGAAGTTCACTCACTCTTGAGTTAATGGGATGTACCTTAGGAGTAGTGCAGTCACTTGCATAATGCCTCTTAAGCTGGAAATTGAAACATTTCACACGAGAAATATTAGGCTTCTTTCTGTTCTTGTGCTTCTTCTCTTTGGGTTCTTCTGTTTTCTTTTGCTCTTTCACCCGTTCTTTACCCTTACCATTGGAGCGCTTACGCTTTTGGCCTTGAGCCCTGGAACGCTTCCCACTAGAGTTGGAACCCACATAGTGAGCTTCAGCATTGATCTTAATCAATGCAAGGCGATCCTCCTCGAGCTCGAGGTGGCGAACTACATCATCGAAGGTTGTTCCACCTTTAGTGTGTGTCAGGACATGACCTACTTCACTGAGTTCATTGATCATGTTCTGCATTTCTCTTAAATGTTTTTTCATAGTGTGATCAGGGTGTTTCTTGTAAGTATCGAACTTGATCGTGAGAGAGCGGAGTTTGGTCAGAGACATGCCTCCAAATTTCTCCTCTAAGGCGTCCCACAGGGCCTTGGCTGTCTCAAGCTTACAGAACTGCAAGTGAAGTCATCATGCAATGAACTCAAGAGAATGATGCAGGCGGTAGAATCATTCTTCTTCCACGCCAAATAGGCATCTTTGTCCCTTCGATGCTGAGCAGTGGTGCCTTCCTCGGGCACAACTATGATTGTTTCCAAGGTGTCTAGAACCTCTTGTTATTCCAGCATATACTTAATCTTAATTCCCCATACATCATAGTTATCCCCATTCAGTTTCAGGTCCTTTTTTAGGTCAGCTATGATCGATTTTCTAGTTGTTTCCATTGTTGACAAGAGATCTACAATGGAATTGAACGTCTTATTAAGAAGTTCTAAAGGTTCAATACACGTCATAAATTCTCTTAGCAACCTATATCTAACTAAAAAGTTTAATACTAAATTTCAATTCGAACTTGAGACCATATAGGAATGGCTCAAATCACCATTTACACTTTAATAGTTAGCTTATTAGGTAGATATTTATGCTTAGAGAATTTGTTTTTTATGTTACCTTGCGTAACAAGCTATTGTAATCTTTTTACAATAGGTGGTTATTTATGGAATATGATGACTTTGAGTTCATTATGCTTTGTCCAGGCAAGTCCTACTTCTAGGTTTAGCATGAATAAGATAAATATACACATATAATTTGAAAGCATAATCACAAAACATTGCTCGTTGAACCAACTAATCAAGATTCCAAAAATAATCCAAAAATTCATTCAACCATGATTGTACGAAAAATAAATTAAAAACGAGCATTTGTTCTAAAAACGATAAACAAAACTAACTCAAAAGTTTTGACAAGAAACTCTGGAGTCCATTTAATAAAAAAAAGTTAAAAACTAAACCCCATGAACCTAAGGAGAGACTATTCAACATTCATTGGATTGAAAACCATCATAATGGATCCTGCGAAAACGTCCTTATCACTTCATCACGCATGTGACCAGGTGTTAGACGAGGTGTCGCGGCCTAATCTCCCGGGCGGACCGGGGGGTGGACACCTCATGGCGACGTAAGCGGTGATTGGCGCCGAAAGCAACCAATCGTGGAATCAAGCTGCTCGGCAGGACCAGAGCTCGGAGATATGGAAGAGTCGCCACCTACGAATGGGAAAATGAACACCGATCCCTTGCGGGAGACCGGTGTGGGTTCGGGAAACTTAGGTACGAGCCGAGAAGGCTAGCTCCTTTCCGAAGAAAGGCTATTAGGCACCCCGACATCGCCCGGTTATGAACCACCGGCCTCCTACTCAGCATGTTAGGCGATAACGGACTAATCGTATATTCCTTTAAGTTTAAAATTCATTTGAAACCTTTTCTTTCTCGTTTTGAAAACCGTTTTGAGCATATATTATTGAAAAGCCACTTTGGTAAAGAATCACCCATTTACATCAGTTCAAAAATACATAGGAAAGAGAGGGGGAGAAGGAAGAATTGATTTATTTACAACGTGATTTATGTTCCGTGTTACATACTAATTCTATACTAATTCACTTCCCCAAAACGAGTTCATTTACATGGTTCGCACCTTAATATCCGTTGGAACGATTTAGGTACGTTTCAAAACCCCGTTTGATGAAGTTCACCCGAATCGCCGTTGGAACGACTCAAGCGTTTGAAAACATCAAGATAAAAACCTTTAATAAGAAAACGTGGTTAAGCATACAAGTCAATTTATTTTGTACAAATCATTTAAGAAAACGATTCAAAAACTCTATTATTCACAATGAAAACGATTTTAATTACAAGGTTCGCTTAATCCGTCGTTGGAACGGACAAAGGTTTTAAAACGTGATGTTTTAAGAAATGATTTTAAAATGTGAATAAGACACTATTTATTTTCATTAGGAACCTCTAAAAAACCTTTAGTTTAAATAATTAAATTGAAAACTCTTTTTGTGATTTATTTTCCCCTGTTTTACTCAATAGACTCTTTACTTGTCATAATTACAACAATAACATATTAAATCAAAATTCACTCCAAATAAAACCTATTTAAAATATGGGCCCATAAATGTCCCAAGAATAAAGAAAATAATATAGGCATATATATACATTTTAGCTAAAAAACCATGAAATATTTATAGATAAAATAAGAATAAGTGAAAAGATACTATGTAATAAATATATAAGAAATAATAACAAAGATACTAAATATAATATATTTTTACTTTAAACATGTCAAAATAATGGGTAAAGCTCTTAAATAAGAAAATAACATTTGTCCCCAAAATAGTTTTATCTAATAATAACTAATATAACCCAAATAGCCCAAAAACTATATATATATATATACATAATGTAGTTTAAATGACTTTAAAGAAAATATATATACATATACTTAAATTAGATCAAATTAATGAAAAATAATACATAAACATCCTAAATAACTATATGTACCAAATATCTAAAAATAGTTTGAAAATATATATTACATAAATATACATATATATATAAAGGATCAAAAGCTTAAAAGTTAAGAAAGAGGGATCAAAACAGCATTTTTTACATTTTGGCAGCTTTACCGACGGAAAATCCGTCGGTAAACAGCAATCAGGTGACAGAAATGGTAAATTACAGCAGCACTCCAATTATTTCCAGATTTATTCAAAAGCTTTAAATTAAGTCTAATTCAATCGTTTTGGATTTCCGAACTACCAAAAATGGATCATAGTCTATAACGGAAGTTCCTAAAACGACGTTTTTATTTTAAAACGTTATTCGGAAATATCTTTTTTTAAAAAACTTATAATTACAACATCTTTTAATACCCGAACTACCTTTTAATCGGATCACGGTTCGTATTGGGATATCAAAACGAGGTTTTTTATTTTAAAACAAAACCAAATTTTATTTAACACGAGACGAAAATTAAATGAATACGCAAAATTAAATAAAACGTGATAAAATAAATAAATAAAAACTATGACATAAAAATAAAAAAATAAAAGAAATAAATTAAAGGAAATAAAACGATTCTAGTCCTCGGATAATACCTTAAGTTCGGTATTGACGGTTGACGTCGGTTGATTCCACGAATCGTGCTTTTCCGGTGTTTTTGGTAAAATTTTAACTTTTAGGAGATTTGGAATTTTTAGGAAAAAAAATGTTTTTTCCCAAAAAATCAATTTTCTCTCTCTAAAAATGTTTAGAGTGAGAAAATCTTTCCCAAAAAGCTCCCCCTCCAAATGCATGGGGATCCTTGCCTTATATAGGCATGGATCCCCGAAGAACTTTGGGCGACGCCCGAGTAAAATCGGGCGTCGCCCAAAGAGGTTGGGCGGCCGCCCAACCCATGTTGGGCGGCCGCCCAACATTTGTTGGGCGGCCGCCCAACATTTTGGGCGATCGCCCAACGTTTTTGGGCGATCGTCCAACATTTTGGGCGATCGCCCAAAATTTGTTGGGCGATCGCCCATCGTTGTTGGGCGATCGCCCAACGTTTTTGGGCGATCGCCCAACGAAAGTCGGGCATCCGCCCAACGAGCGTCGGGGCTCGCCCGACGATGTCGAGCCTCGCCCGAAGCGGTCCAGCACTCGTCGAACTTTCGTCGGGTGACGCCGTCCGGGCGTCGGACCACGCTCGAGGGGGGACGCCCGCCCCTCGACGGGTGACGTTCGACGTGTCGGACGAGCACTCGACGTGCCGCGCACCGTCCTTTATAGAGCGACCGTCGTCGCTGGGAGCACCGTTCGTTACCCACCGGCCGATGCTCGGCCTCCGGGGCCCATTTGCTTACTGCCGTAGTAGCGAACGTGCCCGTCCTTACTCAGGAGATGCCGAACTTGTTAGCGGGGCTTTCAAGCGTCGGTTCTCCGAGTTTCCCCATTTTATTATGTTATTATTTGGAATCAACCGATTTAGCCGTTCATCGTGGGTTTTCGTCACAGGTCCTCCGACTCGGTGTCTACAGTTGCCCCTACTTTTCTATTTTGACAGTGATGTGTGTGTTTTGGAAAACGTTTTTTTGCTAATTCAACACATGCAATGTAAAACATATAAAAGTAAGAGACACGTAAAGAGTAGGAGGAAGAATACATGATCTCCATGCCGCATGCTCCGGCCTGGTCTTCGATCTTTGCCTTGGTTGTCCCGTCCTTGCCTCTGAATCGACTGCAGACGAACGCTCCTTCCGGCGACCCTAGTCTCTAAATTGACCGCAAGTGTATAGCTCTATCTAGCGACCCTAGTCTGAATTGACCGCAGGTACAGTTGCTCTTTCTAGCTACCCTAGTCTCCAAATCAACCGCAGGTAAAATTGCTCTTTCCAGCTACCCTAGTTTCTAAATCAACTGCAGGTAAAATTGCTCTTTCTAGCTACCCTAGTCTCTAAATCAACCGCAGGTAAAATTGCTCTTTCCAGCTACCCTAGTCTCTAAATCGACCGCAGGTAAAATTGCTCTTTCTAGCTACCCTAGTCTTTATCTCGACCGCAGGTAAAATTGCTCTTTCCAGCTACCCTAGTTTCTAAATCAACCGCAGGTAAAATTGCTCTTTCCAGCTACCCTAGTCTCTACATCAACCGCAGGTAAAATTGCTCTTTCCAGCTACCCTAGTCTTTATCTCGACCGCAGGTAAAGTTGCTCTTTCTAGCGACCCTAGTCTTTATCCGGACCGCAGGTACTCTTTCGTTTTGCATATCTCCAAATTCATCGTTCTACCCCAATCTCTACATCGATCGCAGGCGTTTTCTTGTATTGTAGATCTCCAAATCGAACGTTCGACCCTAATCTATACATCGATCGCAGGTGTCCTTTCGTTTGTATATCTCCAAATCAACTGTTCGACCCTAATCTATACATCGATTGCGGGCGTCCTCTCGTTTATGATAGCTGGGCTTTATCACTCGTCCGAGAGTTTTTGACCGTAGTCGCTTTGATATTTGGGCTTTATCACTCGTCCTAGAGTTTGTGACCGCAGTCGCTTCTTTTTACCAGGATCGTCTGCGTTTGACCGGAGTTGATGATGCCGTAGACCGGAGTCCGTAGCGGAGCCTGTGCCCATTGATGATGCCGTAGACCGCAGTCCGTAGTGGGGCCTGTGCCCATTGATGATGCCGTAGACCGCAGTCCGTAGCGGGGCCTGTGCCCCTTGATCGAATTTTAATTTACCTATCGGAGCCTGCCTAAACTCGCACAGATTTCTTGGAGCTATCCGAGTATTTCTGCATGCGTCTCGACTTGAGTCACGCCCATCACCTGGTGAATATTTTTATGGTATGACCTAGTGTAGTGATATGTATGCATATGATTATGAATGAACATTTTTCTCTCTTTTTCTCTTTTTTTTTCTTCTTTCTTTTTTTTATACATGTTTCCCTCCTATTTTCTTTACAGGGAAACCTCCATCCTATTGACCGAAGATTACAAGAGAACGTGGCGGTTAGGCAAGAGGAGTGGCCACTGGATGCTGACACTTAGATCAGACGTCGTTGTCGGGATAGGGAGAATGAGCGCTCTGACTGGGAGGAACGAGGCCGAGGAGAGGGGCCGTGTGGATATAGAAGCCTAGCGAGCTGCTGAGGGGAGTTTGCGGATTGCGGTGGAGAACCGCCGAGTTGTCGAGGAGCGGGAACCTTACTTCGGAGGCTTTGATTTGTTTGAGGGCTTTTGGGACTTTGGGATTCCTTCTCATTGATAGTCCCGTCATTATTTCGGTTTACAACTTTATTAGTACTACCGCGATGTATGGCGGGTATATGTGAGAAAGATATTTGGGTAGGCTTTTTATTTGGTGGTGGGGAAAAGAAGTGTATAACTCATTACTTACAATACCATGCATTCAGTCGATCATAATAATTCCAATCATTCTCTTCAAATATATTCATGCCTTTATTTATTTACAAACAACAGAAATACTTAGCCGCTTATACATCATTTTTATAATTGCTCAAGATACAACTACTGTTACCAGGACCCGCCTTTTTTCGGTTTTCAGATCCCAGCGATTTTTCAACTCTCCTTTTATTATCCCGAAATTTTCAAATGAGCGCCCTTTCGGGTTTTCACCCATTGGGATGTCCCTTATTGTTGCATAGGTCGCCCTTTGCGGGTTTTCGACCTATCGGGAGTTTTTATTTCTTTCTTTTTTTTTTTACGAAAAGTGTTTCTTAAGCCTATCCAGATGGGTAGGTTCGGAGAACTCCATGCCGTCCATAGTAGTTAGCTTCACCGCCCTTTTGCTTAGGATTTTCTTCATGAGGAATGGTCCTTCCCAGTTTGACCTGAACTTTCCCCTAGGGTCAGTGTGCATCATTCGGATCTGTTTCAGCACCACATCCCCTTCTTTGATAGGACTGATCCTAGCCTTCATACTCTTTTCATCCACCAAAGCCAACTGTTTGTGACACTTCTTCACCCATTCTGTCTCGGGAATCCCTGCTTCTACCGCAATTCTCAGCGATCGCTTCTTAATCTCAACGGGCAGAACTACTTCTTCCCCATACACTAAGGAGAATGGCGTTGCCCCAGTTGACGTTCTAACCGTCGTGCGATAAGCCCATAAAGCGAGCGGAAGCTGCTCGTGCCAATTCCGATTCGATGCTACTGTCTTTACGAGAATCCTCTTAAGGTTCTTATTGGCAGTCTCCACCGCACTGTTAGCTTGCGGGCGATATGGAGAAGGCCTATGATGCTCGATCCCGTATTCTTGGAGGAGACTTCTCACTTCCCCCTGAAACTGGACCCCATTATTCGTAATCACGTGGTGAAGCACTCCGAACCTGGTGATTAGGTGCTTTTCTATGAACTTCCTCATCTGTTTAGATCCCAACTTGCTAAACGATTCTGCCTCTACCCACTTGGTGAAGTAATCAATGGCGACCGCGATGAATTTGTGCCCATTGGATGCATTAGGCCTCACTTCTCCGATGATATCAATGCCCCAAGCTGCGGACGGCCAAACTGGTGCCAACAGGTGCAGTTCTATAGCTGGCAAGTGATTATAATCTCCGTGGATTTGACAATCATGGCATTTCTTCGCATATTCGTTACAATCTCTTTCCATGGTGAGCCAATAGAAGCCTTGTCTTACGATTTTCTTTGCTAACACTGCTCCTCCCATATGGGCTCCACAAATTCCCGAGTGTACTGACTCCATTACCTCCCGGGCTTCTCCCTCATCCAAGCACTTCAGTTGTAAACCATCGGCGTGCCTTTTGTAAAGCAAGTCATTGTGGATGACAAATTACTGAGCTAACCTTCTGATCACAGCCTGATCCCTAAGTTCTGATTCTGCCGGGTACGTCTCACTTTTCATGAAGTTTACGATATCGAAATACCAAGGCTTTTCATCTGCTCCCAACAGCATTACGTCTTCATAGCACGGTTTGTGGGACCTTCTCAGCACCAAAGGCTTCGAGGCAAGGTTCCGAGGATTATCCCATACTGACACCAAAGTGGCCAAAGCATCCGCTGCTTGGTTCTGTGCTCGAGGAATGTGATAAAAATGACACTCGCTGAATCTCTGCGCCAATCCCTCCAACTGTTCTAGGTACGGACGCCACCTTTCTTCCCTTACTTCCCAGCTTCCCTGCGCTTGTTCGATAATCAGTTTTGAGTCGCCCCAAATTTCAACACATGATGCTCCCAGCGCTGCTAATGACTCCAACCCATAGATGAACGCTTCCTATTCGGCCATATTATTGATGAGAATGAAGGATAACTTCTTTGCCATTGGGATCCTTTCCCCTTTCGGTGAGATAAGTAGCACTCCTACCCCGGTTCCATTCGAGGTAACCACTCCATCAAAGAACACTTTCCACCGTATAACTTCTATGGCGCTCAAATGCTCGTCGGGGAAATCATAGTTCGTCTTCTCTTCTTCCGCACTTAGGGGCTGATTGGCCAGAAATTCTGCTATGGCTCTCCCCTTGATAACCTTCTTCGTTACATATTCGATGTCGAATTCTGACAGAAGCAACAACCATCGGGCTAACTTCCCTGTTAGAGACGGAGTTCGGTACAGATACTTCACGGGGTCCATCCGGGAAATAATAATCACTTTGTATGATTGAAAATAGTGCCGTAGTTTCTTCGTTAGCCATACTACTGCCACGCACATCTTTTCGATCATGTTGTACTTAAGCTCGTATTCCAGGAACTTCTTACTCAGGTAATACACCGCGTGCTCCACACCGGTGTCTCCTTCTTGGGCCAGCATTGCCCCAATGGATTGCTCCTCGATTGCCATATAGAGGAGCAGCGGTTTTCCCAGTTTAGGCGGTCTCAGAATTGGCGGATTAGACAAGTAATCTCGGACCTTCTCTAAGGCCTGCTGACACTTATCATTCCAAATCGTGGGTTGATCTTTCCGTAGCAACTTAAAGATCGGCTCGCAGATTGCAGTGAGTCTTGCTATGAACCGGCTGATATACTAAACCTGCCCCAGAAACCCTCTCACTTCTTTCTCATTCTTTGGTACCGGCATTTCTCGTATGGCCTTCACTTTGTCGGGATCTACCTCAATTCCCTTGTTACTGATCACATAGCCTAAGATTTTCCCCGATGAAACGCCAAAGAAGCACTTCTTCGGGTTCAACCTCAGCTTGAATTCGGCAATTCGGGCCAAAAACTTCTCGAGTGCAGCGAAATGCCCTTCTCTTGTCTCCGACTTGACCATCATGTCATCCACATAAACTTCTACCTCCTTGTGTATCATATCATGGAACAGTGTTGTAGCCATTCGCTGGTAAGTTGCCCCGGCATTCTTCAAACCAAACGGCATCACCCTGTAGCAGTATGTTCCCCACTCAGTTGTGAACGAGGTTTTTGCTTTGTGTTTCTCGACCATCTGAACTTGCATGTAGCCCATGAAACCGTCCACATTCGTGTGTAAGACACTCGATGCTGCACTATCGATCAATACGTCAATATGAGGCAATGCGAACTCATCTTTCGGGCATGCTTTATTAAGATCTCTATAATCGACGCACATTCTCACTTTGCCGTCCTTCTTCGCGATGGGCACTACATTTGCGACCCAAGGGGGATAGTCGATTACTTCGATGAACCCTGCTTCTAACTGCTTCTTCACTTCTTCTCTGATCTTATCTGCCCATTCCGGTCTCATGCGTCGGAGTTTCTGCTTTACGGGCTTCGCCTCGGGATATGTTGGAATACGGTGAGTTACGATTGATTGATCAATTCCTGGCATGTCTTCGTATGTCCAAGCCCACACTATTTCGTATTTTTTAATTATTCTCTCAAATTCTTTTCTCTCTTCAATAGTTAATTCTTGAGCAATTTGTACAAGTTTAGGATTTTCATCCGTGCCGAGATTTAAAGTTGACATTTCTATTGCATTGATTTCAAATGTAGGCATGTTATATGAATGAGAATGCATGGAATGATCAGAATCAACATTAAGCAAGTAAGCAAAATCAGAATTCATTTCATTGATAGTATTGGTGAGTACATCATCAGATTCAAACAAAGCGGCAATCTAGTTGTCATCAACAAGGTTCTCGGGTTTCTCATAAGTCTTGGAGGTACTGGGCTCATCCACCGCTCCCACAGTGGCCTCAATAGTGATCACCTGCTCCTCGGCATTAAGATCTAACATCATGATCTCCTCGATGAAACAGCTTGCTTCTCCTTTGCCCCAGTCGGTAACATCATTGAAGATCTCAAAACCTGGCAGAATCTCTCCTTCGGTGCTAGCAGCCATTTCCAGCTCATCATCAGACTCATCCCAGATGTTGATCGGAACTCTCTGATTGATACCCTCCTCGTCGGAGGAACTTCCCCAAATGTCCATGACCATCAAATCCATTATGTGAGGGACATTCGGATTTATGTAGGAAGGGTCCGACGATCCATACCGAGCCCAGCCTATCAGTTCTTCATAGTCCTTGAGGAACACTCCATTCATTCTTCTAGCCACGAGTGGAATAGCCCCCTTCCGGATGCACATGAGTTGCTCCTGATCACTCAAGGTGACCCGACACGAGGCATACTTGAACCTCCATCTTCTAGCATAATCCACGAATGCTTCCTCGGAAAATTGCTTGATCCTTTCTAAATCTTCCAACGACCCAGTCCACGGGATGTACATCTCATATCTCTGCACGAAAGCCTCCATGAGGGACCCCCAGTCCCCTTTTGCCTTTGCCGAGAGCATTCGGTGCCACATCAAAGCTTCTCCTACGAGTGTCTTTGGAAAGTGCTGAACCAACTCACTTCGATAGAGTCCTGCGTCAAACATGTAGGCACGGAAATAGTTTACATGGTCGATGGGGTTCTCACCTCCTTTGTACTTAGCCATGGTTAACACCGCCGCAGGTGTCTCCTCATCGGGTAACATCGGCACTTCCTCTGGGTATCCCCCTGCGGTGTACTTCTTGATGAATCTCTTAGTCATTTCAGCCCAATTCATTTTAACTTTCATCGGAAGAGACATATACCACATTAGTGACTCTCCCGCCAACGAGTTGCAAAACAAACTCGTGATTTCATCCTCTTTGAAGCCCAAAGGAACAATAGCGGATAGGTAAAAATGCACGTGCTCCCTGGGGTCCTTGCCTTCATTATACTTGCTGACAAGCGGAAACGGACGTTTGATAGGCCCAGTTTGCATCGCGCTATGTTCCCCTTCATGTGTTTTATCTCTTCGATACTTCATCAAAAACAAGCTTGACATCAGTGACCAATCCTGCTTAGTCGAGTCAGGTAGCGATTGAAACCACTTCAACGGTTCGCCCACCAGCGAAAGATAGAACCCTGGAGCGACTTTTTCCACTTTGTATGGCTCCCCAAACATAGCACACACATACCCATACAAATGAGCTTCGGGGTCTTCTACCCCACTAAACAATTTCAACATAGGCATGATCCTCCGAGATGATACTTCCTCGGTTTCCTCAGTTTTAGTTCTATCATCCATCACTTCTTCCGTTGGCTGTTCCTCCAAAACAGACACGTATAAGCCATCTCCCACATTCCTTCTCTCATTGGAGTCCAACAGCTCCTCCTTAAATTTGCAGAATGACTCCACCACAAAGCTCTCTTCCAACCCAGATCCAATTGCGCTCACCCTATGACTAGGCGATGGATTGCACCTAAGGGGAGAGTTTGCTGACGATGGGTCGACTATTTTCTTATTATCAATCAGATCCTGGATCTCATGCTTTAGCCTCTCACAATTTTCAATGGTGTGCCCGTAGTTACTATGGAACTTGCAATACCCCCTGGTCATCATCCGTGGTGTGGGCCCTGTCTTGTTTTTGGGAGTAAGGGCTTTCAGCAACTCCTTTTTCTGCAATCGTTCGAAAACTTTTGCATAGGTCAGATCAAATTGGGCGAACTGCCTTTTCCCGATAGCGTTAAGTTCAAGCACTTTCACTGCGGTAGGTTCTATATTAGTACTTGGCCCTCCGGCACTATACCCCGACTTCGTACATTTAGTATAAGCACTTTTCGGCTCTCCATCCCCCTCAACTGTCAAAGCATAGCCATACATCTGATTAAAATCGGTGAAAGGCATACACCGCAGCTCATTCCTAATATACGGCAAAGCATTACCGATTACCGCCCAGATCTGGTCCTGCTCCGACGGCTTCTGTTCCATAATTGTCGCCTTAGCTCTCCACCTACTCACAAAGTCGGACAAAGACTCCCCAGCCTGCTGCTTGGTGCTCTCTAGCTCCCTTAAAGTGACCTCAAACATAGTGTTGAAGCTATATTGGGCGATGAATGACTTTACTAACTCCTTCCAATCCCTCTTTGTCACCAGCGGCAACGCATGAAACCACACGAGGGCACCCCCCTCCAGATAAGCACTGAACAGCCCCAAGATCTGTTCCTCAGTCAGAATTGTGTGCTCCATTGCTGCCACATATTGGTTCACATGGGCGGTAGGATCCCCAGTTCCATCAAACTTCTTTATGTCAGGAAGCCGGAACTTCAAAGGCAAAGCCGTTACCGACGAATAGTTTTTCAGATTATAAAAGTCTTGACCTTCAGAGCTTACCCCACGTAGATCATGCACTTCCCGAGTGATGTGCTGTTTCCATTCCTCTTCCCTTTGCTTTCTCTTCCCCAAACTGCTTGTTACGCAATCCTGATAGTTATCTCCAAAACGGGGACCCGTGCTCACAATGTTCTCAGCTGGTTTACTGCTACTCTTGTTACTCTTAATTGCAAGCTCGTCCAGCTGGACTAAAATTGCGGTTAACTGATCGTTGAGGTTGTTTACCACTCTTTCTAACCTTGATATTCTCTCATCTGGCGTAGACATACTGACCGAATACTGAGCTGATTCGGACAACGATGATTCGGACGTCACAACTGCTGATTCGGAACTGTCAACCCGTAGCTGATTAGACTGCCTGGCTAGTCGATTACTCTCGCGAAACCACAACTGCTTAATGATGAAGTCTGCATGGACGGTCGTCCATTAATATGAATGCATGATTTTATATGTATGATTCGTGGTGTGTGCGTTCATTTATTTATGGATATATAAGATAAGAAGAACAAATGTTAGTCTAGTTACACGTATCACAACATCTCTCTTCCACCCTTATTCCTCCACGCACTCGATGGTCCCAGTCTCTTCCCTAGGATTTTGGTTTGGGGCTCACATTGCGGTCCAAGGGACGCGTGATGCCGTCGATTATTGCGGAAAATTAAATCATTCATCATACAATACAGTTCGTTTTTGACGCATCAGCGTTTAGTGAATACGAAATCGACCAAGTTGGATTGTCCTTTCGGAATAACTCGTCTTTTGTCCTTTCGCGAGACGCATTAGTTCGGGTTTTGACTCCCTTTGAGCGCATCTCGGTTTTTAGACGTGGTACGAGTTATTCTTCTAGTCCAATCGTTCGTTATTGACGATGACCCGTTCCCTTTTATTTGCGTGAGTTCGTGTCTCGATTTTTGGATTACAACGGGATCTTTTGGATCTATTGAGAGACGCAGCCACGTGTTTATTTAGTGATGAAATCACTTTTGGATTTTATTTTAGGGAACGGACTCATCGCGTAACGCGTTTGTTCTTAGCGTCGAGGATCCGTTTGCTCATTTTAGCTACGTGAAAAGACGGCGAGTCTTATTTTGAGCGCACGGTAATCTTTCGGCTAGCAACAATTCATTGTTCTTCCCAATCCACGGGATATATCATCTTAGTGTGGTTATAGAAAATCAACGTTTCGTTGAATCGCGTGTTTGTTCGAAGCGAGGATATCACCGTTTTCTTTCCTTTATGCATGAATTAAGCAAACACGTACATCGGGCCATATTTCTTGCAGTTTTGGTAACGGTCGAAATGATCGAGTCGTTAGTCAAAACCCGCAGTCTCGTCCATATGGCGCAATTATGCGGTTTGGCTTAATTCGGCTTCGAGATTTTAAACGGGGTATACACTCGTTCGAGGCACGTATTCAACGGCATTGGTTTATTTTCTTTAACTACTCTCGGGATTGACATATATCGTAGATTCGGAATGATTTTGGTCGTTTAGTTCATTTTTTGCTTTTCTTTTCTTAGTCACTTCTGCGGACACGTCCATTTCTCTTAAGAACGACACGAGGCATAACGTAAAAGCTCGTCTTTTATTCGGAAGGGACGAGCCACGTTTGTGAAACTTTTCACGTTACAATAGGGTCGTTCGAAACAGAAATGTTCTTTGTTTTCGTTTCATCATAATTCCGTTTTATCCCAACCTATTTAAAGAATGTGAATAACGGCTACTGTTAATATAGTCTTTTGAATCGAGATATAACTATCCTTAATGCCAAACCGATCCGTACTAATACGTGCTTACGTCCTAACGTATTTCCTGAACATATGCCTTCTTCGGGACACGGAAAGGGACCAGGCGGGTCGCACAAGTTCATTCATATGAGATGACTAAGTCGTCTTTAGTTCGAATCGTTTCGATATTTTTGGGTAGTTTGTACATCGGTTTAAGAGTATATATTAACGTATCGTTTCATTTTCTTTATCTATTTTAGGATTTAGACACGTATCATGGCGATTTGAAAACACGAACTGATTCATTTATCACATCAAAAATAGTAACGGGTAATCTTATGGCAACTTCTAAGGCTACTATATGCTGACACGGCTGATCGCGGGACCTCACAGGACCGCACAAATTCGCCCCTAACGAATGGATGGGGACCCTTTGGCGCCTTACTGTAAGGGGGAACTTACACTAGCCTCTTTCGAGCGACGAATGGACTCTCACTAGAGGTTTCACGGAAATTACCCAAAAGGTTTGCAATAATGCACATGAATGCACACGAAAAGAAATAATACGATCCGTCCCCGTTAAGGGCTTAATACACGTCTTCCGGAATCAAATTTCTCGCTTCCCCAGCAGAGTCGCCACTTGTTAGACGAGGTGTCGTGGCCTAATCTCCCGGGCGGACCGGGGGGTGGACACCTCATGGCGACGTAAGCGGTGATTGGCGCCGAAAGCAACCAATCGTGGAATCAAGCTGCTCGGCAGGACCAGAGCTCGGAGATATGGAAGAGTCGCCACCCACGAATGGAAAAATGAACACCGATCCCTTGCGGGAGACCGGTGTGGGTTCGGGAAACTTAGGTACGAGCCGAGAAGGCTAGCTCCTTTCCGGAGAAAGGCTATTAGGCACCCCGACATCGCCCGGTTATGAACCACCGGCCTCCTACTCATCATGTTAGGCGATAACGGACTAATCGTATATTCCTTTAAGTTTAAAATTCATTTGAAACCTTTTCTTTCTCGTTTTGAAAACCGTTTTAAGCATATATTATTGAAAAGCCACTTTGGTAAAGAATCACCCATTTACATCAGTTCAAAAATACATAGGAAAGAGAGGGGGAGAAGGAAGAATTGATTTATTTACAACGTGATTTATGTTCCGTGTTACATACTAATTCTATACTAATTCACTTCCCCAAAACGAGTTCATTTATATGGTTCGCACCTTAATATCCGTTGGAACGATTTAGGTACGTTTCAAAACCCCGTTTGATGAAGTTCACCCGAATCGCCGTTGGAACGACTCAAGCGTTTGAAAACATCAAGATAAAAACCTTTAATAAGAAAACGTGGTTAAGCATACAAGTCAATTTATTTTGTACAAATCATTTAAGAAAACGATTCAAAAACTCTATTATTCACAATGAAAACGATTTTAATTACAAGGTTCGCTTAATCCGTTGTTGGAACGGACTAAGGTTTTAAAACGTGATGTTTTAAGAAATGATTTTAAAATGTCAATAAGACACTATTTATTTTCATTAGGAACCTCTAAAAAACCTTTAGTTTAAATAATTAAATTGAAAACTCTTTTTGTGATTTATTTTCCCCTTTTTTACTCAATAGACTCTTTACTTGTCATAATTACAACAATAACATATTAAATCAAAATTCACTCCAAATAAAACCTATTTAAAATATGGACCCATAAATGTCCCAAGAATAAAGAAAATAATATAGGCATATATATACATTTTAGCTAAAAAACCATGAAATATTTATAGATAAAATAAGAATAAGTGAAAAGATACTATGTAATAAATATATAAGAAATAATAACAAAGATACTAAATATAATACATTTTTACTTTAAACATGTCAAAATAATGGGTAAAGCTCTTAAATAAGAAAATAACATTTGTCCCCAAAATAGTTTTATCTAATAATAACTAATATAACCCAAATAGCCCAAAAACTATATATATATATATACATAATGTAGTTTAAATGACTTTAAAGAAAATATATATACATATATTTAAATTAGATCAAATTAATGAAAAATAATACATAAACATCCTAAATAACTATATGTACCAAATATCTAAAAATAGTTTGAAAATATATATTACATAAATATACATATATATATAAAGGATCAAAAGCTTAAAAGTTAAGAAAGAGGGATCAAAACAGCATTTTTTACATTTTGGCAGATTTACCGACGGAAAATCCGTCGGTAAACAGCAATCACTGACAGAAATGGTAAATTACAGCAGCACTCCAATTATTTCCAGATTTATTCAAAAGCTTTAAATTAAGTCTAATTCAATCGTTTTGGATTTCCGAACTACCAAAAATGGATCATAGTCTATAACGGAAGTTCCTAAAACGACGTTTTTATTTTAAAACGTTATTCGGAAATATCCTTTTTTAAAAAACTTATAATTACAACATCTTTTAATACCCGAACTACCTTTTAATCGGATCACGGTTCGTATTGGGATATCAAAACGAGGTTTTTTATTTTAAAACAAAACTAAATTTTATTTAACACGAGACGAAAATTAAATGAATACGCAAAATTAAATAAAACGTGATAAAATAAAGGGTAAATTCCAAAAAAAAACCCTGTGGTTTGATGTTGTTCCAAAAAAACCCTTGTGGTTTGTTATTACAAAAAAAAGGACTGTGGTTTGCGCCGTTAACCAAAAAACGGAAAATGGCTTAACGGTGTTAAAATGCTGACGTGGCACAGGGGTAAGGTTGGAAATTCGATTTTTTTTATTTTTTTTAATTTTTCTTTTTTCTTTTTCTTTTTCTTCTTCTTCCTCTCCTCCTTCATCTTCTTCCTTCTCCCTTCTTCTTATTCCTTCTTCTTCTTCCTTCTCTCCTCCTCCTTCTTCCTTCTCTCCTCCTTCTTCTTCCTTTTTTTTCTTCTATTCTTTTTTTTTTTAATTTTCGATACTCGAAGAAATCTGGAGATTTGCGGAAATCTGGAAATTTCCAGATTTCTGGAAAATTTCCAGAAATCTGGAAATTTCACACCCTTTTACACAGATGCTACTGTTCATGCTTCTGTCCAAAATCCATTTTCAGTTGACTCGATGACGGAAACTTCAAGGAAAGAAAAAAAAGAAAATATATTGTAGGTTCCTTACGATCTCATCTTCCTTCAAGAAGACGCAAAGATGACTGTTATCACCGCACACTTCTCTTCTGCTTATCTCTTTCATTTAAGGTTCTCTTTTTCTTTTTGATTTGTTTGTATATGGCTGCTGCTATCTAAAGATTTAATTTGATTTGCACTATTCAATTACAGAGTAACATTTGGAATCTTATGGATTGAAATTAATTTGGTGGTATGAGTTTGGGATTTAATTAAAGGTTTAATTTGAAGCATTACGCGAAGCAGCAACGTTAAAGGCCAGATCATTGAAGGAGGTATGGAATATAGCAGCAATGATTCCTGCGGAGGAAGGATTAAACGCAGGGGCAGTCGGAAATTTTCCAGAAATCTGGAATTTTTCCAGATTTACGGAAATCTGGAAGAATTCCAGATTTCAGGAGAAATCTGGAAATTTCTGAAAATCTAGATTCCAGATTTCGGAAATTTCCAGATTTCTTCGGAAATCGAAAATTAAAAAAAAAGAATGGAAGAAAAAAAAAAGAAGAAGGAGGAGGAAGAAGAGGAGGAGAGGAAGAAGAAGGAAGAAGGAGGGGGAAGAAGAAGAAGGAAGAAGAAGGAGGAGGAGAAGGAGAAGGATGAAGAAGAAGGAAGAATGAGGAGGAGAAGGAGGAAGGAGAAGAAGATGAGAGAGAAAAAAAATAAAAAAAATAAAAAAAAAATAAAAAAAAATTCGAATTTCCAACTCTACCCATGTGCCACGTCAGCATTTTAACACCGTTAAGCCATTTTCCGTTTTTTGGTTAACGGCGCAAACCACAGTCCTTTTTTTTTGTAATAACAAACCACAAGGGTTTTTTTGGAATAACATCAAACCACAGGGGTTTTTTTTGGAATTTACCCTAAAATAAATAAATAACTAAATAAATAAAAACTATGACATAAAAATAAAAAAATTAAAGAAATAAATTAAAGGAAATAAAACGAGTCTAGTCCTCGGATAATACCTTAAGTTCGGTATTGACGGTTGACGTCGGTTGATTCCACGAATCGTGCTTTTCCGGTGTTTTTGGTAAAATTTTAACTTTTAGGAGATTTGGAATTTTTAGGAAAAAAAATGTTTTTTCCCAAAAAATCAATTTTCTCTCTCTAAAAATGTTTAGAGTGAGAAAATCTTTCCTAAAAAGCTCCCCCTCCAAATGCATGGGGATCCTTGCCTTATATAGGCATGGATCCCCGAAGAACTTTGGGCGACGCCCGAGTAAAATCGGGCGTCGCCCAAAGAGGTTGGGCGGCCGCCGATCGCCCAACGTTTTTGGGCGATCGCCCAACGAAAGTCGGGCATCCACCCAACGAGCGTCGGGGCTCGCCCGACGATGTCGAGCCTCGTCCGAAGCGGTCCAGCACTTGTCGGACTTTCGTCGGGTGACGCCGTCCGGGCGTCGGACCACGCTCGAGGGGGGACGCCCGCCCCTCGATGGGTGACGTTCGACGTGTCGGACGAGCACTCGACGTGCCGCACACCGTCCTTTATAGAGCGACCGTCGACGCTGGAAGCGCCGTTCGTTACCCACCGGCCGATGCTCGGCCTCCGGGGCCCATTTGCTTACTGTCGTAGTAGCGAACGTGCCCGTCCTTACTCAGGAGATGCCGAACTTGTTAGCGGGGCTTTCAAGCGTCGGTTCTCCGAGATTCCCCATTTTATTATGTTATTATTTTTAAATTTTCTAATCCTTGGAATCAACCGATTTAGCCGTTCATCGTGGGTTTTCGTCACAGGTCCTCCGACTCGGTGTCTACACCAGGAAAGTGACCATAAAGGTGACCAGATCCCCTTTGGTACCACAGAGCCAAAAGTTGCTTCTTTGATCTCAACAACTTTCCTTCTTGCCCTAATGGGAAGGAGGTTCCTCGGGCATCCAAGTCATCTAGAAAGATACGGATAGATCGATTGTAGTTCATGTGGGATCTTGAGCAACTATGGAAATACAATCGACTTAGCCTAGGGACAGTAGAGAAAGTTTTCCTCATAGCCCTAAAGCGAGGAAGATTACTACTGTTGATGCAAAGGCCACTGTAGCAGACAACACATTGCATCAGGTTCTGTACCTTGACCAGGTGACGCACAATTACATCTGCATCATCCCATCTTGCTAAAGTAGTCATCTTGCAATTATCCAGCCTCTTGCGGAATCTTTTCAAGGTAGCTTTCTGGGTCGGTGTTCTAGGAACAATTGGTACGAACACAATTCCCACCATTGCTGACTTATCAACAAAAAATGAAAAATAAGTTAGTGTACGTATACATAAACTTATTTCGTCTATCAAAACGCGTTTTGATCGTAGTGGGGACCTTCAAAAACACAATAATAATTTTCTAAAACTTTGATAAATTTTTCTTAATTGTTGGTAAAAAGAAAAAAATAATTTCCACTAAGTTTTA
Source organism: Euphorbia lathyris (assembly GCF_963576675.1). NCBI lineage: Eukaryota > Viridiplantae > Streptophyta > Magnoliopsida > Malpighiales > Euphorbiaceae > Euphorbia > Euphorbia lathyris. Next base: position 81,994,404 of record NC_088915.1, read on the forward strand.
TCCTTTTAGAATATCTAATACGGTAAAATTTAATATTCCAATAGTCCAAAAATTACCAAAAAATACCAAAAAATCTAAAAAATTATTTCGAGTTAATCTGCCAAAAAAATTGCAGAGAAACAGCAGACAAAAATGAATTTAAAAAGATATTTTTTCAATCTGTAAATATTTTTTTTTGAGAAACACGCATCTCAAGGCTGATTCTGACCTTGAACAATTTTGAAAAAAACAAAACATAAAAAAATGGATTCTTTTTGAGTTTCAATCGTTTATAGAAGATCAAAAAAACATATTTTTTTGATAAGATTTTCTTAATCGGATTAAAAACTTATTTTAGATTGATAAGAAGATCAAAATAAATAAATAAAAAACCGTGTTTATACCAAAAAACCAAGAACAAAATCAAGAATATATATAAACACATCAATACAATCATTCTTAGAATGATCTCACAAAATTTCTTCATATCTATGGATACAGAAAAAACACAAAGTACAAGATCTGTGGCTCTGATACAAATGAAGGGATTAACGGCAATTAATCCATTTGAGATATACGGGTTCGGACGTACCTTATTGAATAGCAGAACCTATAGACCTCTCAGAGTAGCGGAAGCGGATCTAAGTACCACGATCTTTTCTTTTTTATCCTTTCAACATTATATTGTGATTAGGGTTAAGCCTATTTATAGGAAGCTAAAACCCTAATCCTCCATCTCTTAAGATGGACTTGGCCCGTTCCATTTCGGGCGGGTCGGATTAATTAGATCCGTGCCCAATTAATCCTAACCTATGAAGCATCGATACGGGTACACATACGGGTGCGGGTACGTGTACGGGTACGGAAAATGGTATTTCTAAAAAATATGAGATACGGGTACGGCGGGGATACGGCAAATTTTATATATAATTAATAATATATATCATTTATAATGAAAATTCAAAAGATACATAAATATATAAATAAAAAATCATATTCATAAAGTCATTATAAAAACACAAATAATACTCTCAAGTCATTATAAAACTACAAATAACATCTATAATATTAACTAATAAGTCATTAATTCATAGCAGATCGACCAGATGAGAGGAAAAACTTGATCAAAGCAGATCGACCAGATGAGAGGGATCGACTTCAGCAAAGCAATCAAGGAAGACAACTGATTGTACATTGTTGAAACACCTTTCCACATAATTTTGATTTGACAAAATTGTTTAAGTATAATTGAAATACATATTCTAAAACACACTAAGTTTAAATGCTTTGATTTATTCTACTAATGTGTTTGTTCAATGTTGAGTTAAAACTGTTTATAAGACACAAGAATTAAAAGGCCCAAGCCCAATACAAGTGTTAAAGCCCAAGTCAAACAACTCAGTACAACTTGGCCCGCGTTTGTTAAAACGATGTCGCTTTGGACAAAACGCAACTCAGCAAGAGAAGGATCTAGAAGACCTTCTGGAACAACTTCAAGATGAAGCTGCTGAGTAGTCTCGACAAAGCGTACAAGACAGCAGCTGGCAAATGAAAACTTCCAGACAAAGTATTTCTACTTTGGGTAAAAGTTCAGACGACACAGTATGCTGTCCAGTTGACTTTACCATAAAAAGAGAGACAGTCTGCTGAGCTGACCGAGGACAGAAGATACACAATTCTGATTGGCCGAGAGCTCTGAGCAAGTCAGGATGACAACGACAGGTAGCCGTTTCCCTCCAATGGTTATTTCGAAATTCGAAATGACCGATGCCCAGACGTCTCTATAAATAGAGCCATCAGAAGCTTCATTCAACACAGAATTTGATCAAGCCATTACGCTGACCAAATTTCTACACAAGTTCTGCAAGCAAAGAAGCAAAGCAAATCTTACACTACAATTCTTATATCTGTGTAAAAGTCTAGAGTGATTATTTCAATCGTCTAAAGTGTCTTAGCAAATCTTTGTATAGGACAAAACACTTATCATTTCTAGAGATTAGAAAGGAGAGGCTGAGTACTCGGTTATGGTACTCAGCGAGAGATTAGGACTGAGTAGAGGTATAGAGGAAGGTACTCTTGTTATACTAAGTTGCTAAGATTGTAAAAGGTTTGAGGCTCTACCTTTAAAGAGCTCAGTAGAGGATTCGAAATCTCGGAACGTGTTCCGGGGACAGGACGTAGGCTTAGAAGAAGCCGAACCTGGATAAATCTGCTGAGTAAAGTATTTGTTACCTTTAACTCCTTATTTATATAGCTTGCTTAAAATAACCAAAAACTGACCAAGTAAAGAGGTCAAGTTTGAGTTGTGCGCGTTAAACGTCTGAGCTCAGGAATAGACTCTAAGTGTTATCTCCTGACTCAAGCTAAGAAACTGACCTAGTCACCAGTTGACTAAGCCAGTATCTTACTGTTTACTCAGCGCCGCTGTTAAAACCTTTTTCCTCAGAAAAAGAAGTCTGCCCTAATTGTAAAAAAGTTTAAATAGTTCCTAACCCCCCCTTGGAACTATACTTGCAACCTTACAAGGGACCAACACACATAACCACTGAACAGAAGAACTCAACCAGATGAGGGAAAAGATTTAGGAATTTCAATTTTGTTAGGGTTCAATCGCATCGCACAGGAGAGATTTTCAATTTTAGCTTAGGGTTCAATCGATTTCGTGCATGTATATACTAGTAATCCTGGGATTATTTCATTTTAATCCTTATATTTTCTGAATTTTAAAAAAAAACCTTATACTTTCAAAGTTTTTTAAAAAACCGCTAAAGTATCCCGACGTGTCCCTGAAGTGTCCCCGACGTGTCCCCGCGTATCCCCTCATTTAAAAAAGAAAAGAAAAAAGGGGATACTTTCCAGGCGTGTCCCGTACGAATCTCGCCGAATCCCCGCTGAATCCCCGTACCCGGAGTATCGGATACGCGTACGATGACCTCCAGGAAGTATCGGTGTTTCATAGATCCTAACAAATATAAAAACTTTTCCCAAATAGTTCCAAAATCGATTTTTTTAAAGAACATTTTTTTAATCTCACAAAATAGATTACTTGTTTAATTTTTTTTAGGGAAAAGAAAATAAAGACAAAAATAAACACCACAACAAATACTCGGGATTTGCCTAGGAAAGCTAACCCCCACAATATCTTCAGAAAGCAAAGATAACAGAAAATCGGGAGGAGAAGAGAAAATAGAGATGCCTAAAGCCCTCTCATGGCCCTCAGCAGCAAGCCGATTTGCCACCCGATTCTGCTCTCTGAAAACATGGAAAAGTTGATAGAATCGAAAGAGGAGCAAATCCTTTTAATTGCTTTAACTAAATTTTGGCTCCCTAAACACAGAGCCCTTTTATCAGAAATCATCTTGACTGCTTCGAGATTGTCTGACTCCACTAGCAGCCTCCTAATCCCCAGATCCTCTGCCACCCTAAGCCCAGAAAAGATACCCCAGAGCTCAGCAATAAAAGAGGAGCCCAAACCCAGATTCTGAGCAAAACCTGACAACCAAGCACCTCCTGCATCTCTCAATACACCGCCAGCAGCAATTCTTCCGTCCTCTTTAGGCGACCCATCGGTGTTCAACTTTACCATCCCTTCACCTGGTCTATCCCAGCCTATCAGATGAACAGTCATCTTTTGGATAGAACCTGTTAAATTATCAACCTTGAAACTCTCAATTATTAAATTAACTTTTTTGAAGAAGAAAGCCAGTAAATTAGGAATGACAACCGCTCCTTCTCCAAATACCTCAACATTCCTCCAATGCCAAATTTGTTGGGTATTTAGAATAAAAATAACAAACAGCTTTTCTGAAAAGCAACTATTAACTATTAAGCATTTCCATAATGGCTAATCAAGAAAGTATATAAAATAGATGCAAAGTAAAAGGAAATTGGATATTTGAATCAAAAAAAAAAAAAAAAAAAGGAAATTGGATTATAATTTAATATACACTCAAAAGATGAAAATATATCTTCTCTTTTTTTTTCCATAAAGAGATATTATATTTGTGGAGTGAACAAAAATATAAAATAAAAAATAGTTATTAATATTTGTTCTAAAACAATATTAAACTAAATATTTGTTTTTATCACAAGGCTAGCTAGTTAGTAATGCAAGTTACTATTTACTATTAACAATTTTTTAATTTGAAGAGGAATTATTTTAAAAGTATTTAACCAACCTCAAACTAATTAAATGTATAGGTAAGAAATATTTTTTTTTAACAAAATGAGTTAGTATAAAAAATATCAAAATAACAATAAAGATTAAAAGTGATAATTCAAGTTATTGCGTTATAAGTAATTAACTGTATTATGTTATATATCCGGTATTATTTAGAGTAAATAATTTATTAATTACTAGGTTTATATATATTACATTAGTTAGTCTATCTATTTTCAAAAATACATTATAAAATTCTGACTTTTAATAAAATTAACTATTTAGTCCCTCCATCTATAATTATATTAATTAACAGTTTAAAATGATAAGTTTACCTTTATATTATCAGCTAACATTTATATATGTTATTTAATGAATGTTTATATAAATTTTTAGATTAATAAAATTAATTGTTATTTAATGTATTTTTAATCAAGCTCAATTCATGAGCTTATTCATCGTGCTTATTTATGAATATTATAATCGAACTTGTTCGCGAGCTTTCAATTCGAGTTTCGATATGTTCAATCTCGACTCAATTACAAATCAAATCAAATCTTAACATCGTGCTCAAACTCAGCTCGTTTGTAAAAATTGAGTCGAATGTTGATCGTTTCATCAACAGCTTCATTTACAGTTCCAAATGTTATTAAAGTACAGTAATAATAAGTATTATAAAAAAAAAAAAATTTGAGGTGAATGAAGATAAAATTATATTAAAATCACTATAAAAACTCACACCTACCCTATCATTTAACCCTCAAAACAATATTTGTTTATAGTTACTTTTATCTTTTATCTCACTAACCTCCAAAACAAAAATAATGTTATAATAATAACCAATTGGATAGTGCAAGATATTTCTACCTTTATCAAGTTCACATTTACAAAACAAACATATTTTAGAAAGGGTCATATAAATAACCATAGGAATCCCCAAACTTTCATCTCCAATTCAATTCTTCTGTTTCCTCCCCAAACTTCTAAACAAACTCACTTCATAAATCCCCAATTTTTTTCAATTCTAAATCACACAACATTTTACCGAAAAAAAGACATTTTTTTCCTTTTTTTAGACTCTGTCTTCTTCAAAGGTTTGTAATTTTAATTTCCCTTTGATCAAAAGAGGGAAAAGTTGCAGTCTTTCTGAGTGGGTTTTCTTCTTTTCTTCAAATTAGGCTCTGGAAATGGCGGATAACTCTATGTTGGTAAGCTTTGGTCTTTTCAATTTCTGGGTTTTATTTATGGGTAAATTACACTTATGGCTTCTTGACTTTCGCTTTACTTTTATTATGGTCCCTAGATTTTAAAATTGGAGATTACGGTCTCTAAAATTTGCACGTTACTAACGTAACGACTCCTTTTAAGTTTGATCAAAATGAATACTCTAGTAACAGATAACTTTTCATTGTAAAGCGGATCGAAATAATATTCTAAAAAACTTTAATTCTTAAACAGTTTCATTTTGCGGTAATTTAGTTCTTGGTTTATCAAGAGAGATAAAGTAGTTGTGTAGGGCGAGAAGTTGCAAAAAAAAAATTGTGATTTGAAAAATCGAAAATGATGATTTCATAAAATATTTGATTTTAAACAACTTTAATTCATTTATTTCTTCATTTTAATATTGTCGTTAATCATTTTTACTTGGTAACAATATACGTGGCTATTATATTAGTAAAATACAAAATTCAAGAGATACAATATCCAATTTTAAAGTTCAAGGGACCATAACGAAAGCAAATGAAAAGTTTAGAAATCATGAATATAATTTACCCTTTTATTCTATCTATAATTTTCTGTTTTTCCTAAAAAAAAAAGACATACAATATAAAATTTAGCTCTAATTATAAAACAGTGCAATTTCAAGCTTCGTTCATAGAATTTCAGTTAACAACGTTTGTTCGAAATTGCATCATCGTCCTATGTTAGGGAAACGAAAAATATATTTAGGATATTTTTAGAGTACGGTAAAATTTCTCATCACCGAAATAGGAAAGAAATAGAACGGTGCAAACTCAAAAATGCTACTGAAAAAGAGTTTATTAAGATGTTAGACTTGAAATTACATTGTTTTACGTAAATTAAGACTAATTTTTTTTTGTTGTTGTTTATTAGGATTTGGGTTCTTGTGTTCAAAATAGCGACGGAATAGAAGAAAATATAGGAAGTCAGAAAATATCAGTTTTGGACCACTTAAATGGAATTCAATACATAACAAAGAAATCTGATAACTTCGTAATCGACATGGAAAGCTTCTCCTCCCATGGCACTAGCAGCAGCAGCAATAAACAAATCATCAATGGAAATTCAAGAATTACTGTAAGTTTCTTTTCTCTAAAAAACAAAACATGTCAAAAAGTTTTCAGACAGACAGACAAGACTTTAATTACCGAATGTCTTCTGTTCTGTGTTTTTATTTGATTAATTAATGATGGTATTTTATGAATAAAGTTGCAGAGGAACCTTTCAAGAAAAGGCTTTTTTCGCGGCGGAGGAGGCAATGGCAGCAGCAGCGGTAGCGGTAGCGGTGGAAGCGACACCACTATGGGTGTTTTGTCCTCGCCAAGAGGTAATACCTTTTGCCTCGTTTAAGATAGATCTCGAGTTCGAATCCTAATGAGATGATCCACTTAAAGAGGTGATAAAAATGCACATGACACATAATATTAGTGTTTGAGTTAGCTTAATAGGTAATTGTGTTTATTTTTTGTTGACACAAAATTGACACGTGAATTTTTCGATTAGATTAAATTAAATGCTAACAAAAAAATGACACGAAATAATAGGAATATTTAAAATTATTTTCATATTCTCTCGTGTTCTTACATGTCATCTTTATTGATAAAGGTAATAAAATTAGAATTATTACTTGCAAACACGAGTTGAACCTTCTATTTTGTGATAAACACATTATATGATCTCTAAACATTATATTAGCCTACTTTTAAATGTGACCCAAAAACACAACACAAAGACATTAATCTCACACAAACTGTCTTCTGACACAAATTGTCGTACATTGGAAAAGTCAATTATCATTTTATATTTGGAAATTCAATTATAATGAAAAAACTGATTTAACTATTATTGAATTGTTGGTTCGAACTTTCTAAACGAGTTTATGATAAATTGAAGCAATTTTTGTTAGTAACATTCTAATTTTTTTTAGGTATAATTGATGTTTGGAAAGTCTGATAGCAACAAAAGTTGAGAATTCACACACGGTCTAATAGTTTAATCATCGTTGTTAATAATATAATGGTTAGTTTTAACTTTTATTCTATTAGTTTAGTCCCTTATAAGTTATAGAGGGGCTAAAATGTGTAACAATTCAAACATTTAAGGACTAAACTGATGAATAAAACAAATGTTAAAAACTATAATAAAAAATTTAAAATAAAAATTAAAATAAGACTAAACAGTGTATTAAATAATATAGGGACTAATAATAAAATTAAAGTTTATACTTATATCTATAAAAAATAATGATGAATATTAATAGGACGAACCGAGCTGAGTGGTCCATCTTACTTTATAAATTCCAAACTCGTTCTAAAAATACACATGTTTTGACAGATCTGAACTAAACCTAATGGGAACGGCCCGATGGATACCAAGATTTGTGAATTGGTTTGATCCGCGAAATCCATCATGAGATTGATGGTTTTAGGTGGCTTCCCATAGAGACGAGGGTTTAAAAGTACCGCAATTACATCCTCAGACCTTCTTTAAGATGTTAATTTCAATGCATGTTGAATGATAAAAAACCAAAATTATTTAATTTTTTATTTAATTTTTTTTTAATATCAAGTGTTACAAAAAATTTGGGTCAAAAATGAAATCTGTGATATTGGTAGGCATTAATAAAATTAACATGCTATTAGTACATAATAAATAGAATAATAATCATCCATTTTATTGGTTGCATTTTAGGTGAAATCATGTGAAATTTGCATTATTTGGTGAGATATATGCTAGTTATTACAATGATTCAATTTTCATATGCTTTCTTAGGGTCTAACATGACTGAAAAGGCATCGTTGGTGGACACGGTCCCGACCGATCACTCCATCAACCCACAAATTCATCATCAAATCACTATTAACACAGCTACAAGCAACATTAGTGCCTTGGCAGAAAGGAGACTCACCCTCCGGGGGAACAGTTTCAAGCGCCCGCCTTCTTCTTATGCCATTGATCCGAAAAGGGTTCTTTTATTTTTCGCTACCTTGTAAGTTTTACAAACCACTAAAGATACATTAATTATATCATATACTAAAGTGTATGAAATTGTTTGACAGATCAAGCATGGGGAGTACTCTGATTATCTACTTCACTCTTTCGATCAGGTAGTTCGGTAACGAAGATTCAGGTCCTGGTTAATACTGGGATTAGAATAAAAAAAACATGGATTGTTGTTGGGAGCAAAATGTAGAATTGGTGAAAAAGGCTTTTCTCAAGAGAATTAGAGGGGGAAATTTACACATGGGAAAGAAAAATCGAACCTACTATATTAAGAGATGAAGACAAAACGACACTGGATAAGGATAAATAGAAGGAATCTTCTTTATATGAAAAGGAATGGGGAAATTAATGCTTTAGTGTAGGGGAAAGATGATCCTGATATGTTACCTTTTCTTACATTTTAAAAGAAAAAAAAATCCTGTGACGTGATTATTCTAATTTTAACGTATTAAACTTTTAATCTTTTATTTTAACATGACTAGAAAAATAAGTTCTAAATATAAAACTCGATTAACATAGTATTTTAAAGTGTTTTATCTTTCTAAATATACACATTAAATTATAAAATAAATAAACTATAAATTTAACAAATGAAATCATATTTTAACAAATCATACATAAAATTAATAAATAAATTCAAATTCAAACACTTTAAGTCATGGTAAACATAATATATAATTCAATCACATAAAAGGTACCGCGAGGCGAGCGCCGGTGAAGAACAAAAGCAAAGCTGAGCTTTTCAGAGCGAACCAATCTTCCGTACCGATCCCTTTATTCTCTCTCTATAAAAAAAAAGCTTGGGACTAATGTTGTGGCGAAGGTTACACCTTATAAAGTTAGCCTACGAAGGGAATATACTCATACTTATCACAAGTAATTTTAGATTTTATTCATGTCCCGCACCTTTTTATATAGTTCAAGCAATTTTATTAGCATTGAGATGTTTCAAGATTTCGTAAAATTGGTACTCGTTGCTATCCATAACTTAAATCAATGTTCTAAAACTTGGCACAAACAGTGCCTAGACAGAGACATTTAGAACACCGTCCTGATTTTTTCAAATCGGTCGATAGTTTACCGATTTTTGTCCGTCCAGGCGGCTCTAGGCAGTCCTTTTTAAAATTTGATCAGTTAATTTTGTGTCGATTTTTTGAATAATTTAAAAAATTTGATATTATAATTTTATATCGTAATTTAAAAAATTTAGATTCCAAAATGATTTATTGGTAACATTTTCCTTTTGGCCTGTCCATTTTGCCCTTGAGGCTTCCTTTATTGGTCCAATGGGCTTAAAGAGAGGGGGCAGCTTGTCAGGCCCAATAGGTCATGGGCTCCTATATATATGTTTGCAATGACTAATCCTACTTTGGAGTTTAAAATGGAATTTTTTTCTTGTAGAAAATAGAAATTATACTCTTTTTGTATATATATATAGGGTTAATACCACTGTTCGAAACGAAGGCCGCTTGGACCGCTTAGGCTCCGTCTAGACGCTCGAAATCGAAAATCCACCCTGATTTTCTACAATTAGTCCCTCTAGGCGTTTTATTGACTCCTAGGCGATTTTCAGCCGTTTGGGCTCCGCCTAGACCGCCTAAACGATAATGAACAAAAGCATTTTTAATTGTGAATTTATTTTTTTTGCTTTAGTATAATTCACTTTTAAGTTGTTTCAATGATATTGTTATTGAAATGTTGATGTTTGCACAATTTTTAAGATATATGTTACAAATATACGTGTTTTTCTATATTAGATAATTTTATGTTATCATTTTTAGATAGTATAATATATATTTTAATTAAATTTATATAATAATTTTTTAATTAATAAATAAAATATATAAAAAATACAAATCCGATTAATCACCGACTAATCCCCGATTAATCCTCCAGGGCCTTGTCCGCCCGACTAGCGCCTAACGTTTTTTACCAACCTAGGTTAATACACATATTTGCCCCTGTGTTTGCGCGAAAAAACAGATTTGCCCTTAAATCAAATAAACCCACAAAACTATCCCTGAATTTTCCATAAACCTGCAATTATACCCTAATCTAACATAACTGCTAAACAGCGATGACATCAAACCTTCTTGTCTCCGAAAAAATTGGATGACGACAATCAAAATTCATTTGGTTTCTTATCGTTTGCTATTGCTATTGCTTTTGGATTAATTATGAGGTTTAGACGCCGTTTTATTAGGTTGATTGAGCTTTTATGAAAATGAATTTTGACCAATCTGTTCTTCTAACTTGCTTTTAATCGAAATTGAATGTGCATATTTTTTTTTTTTTGTGATTGGTTATTTTTTTCTGAAGTTTTTCTAGAGACAAGCGAGTTTGATGTGAACGCTGTTTAACAGCTCTGTTAGATTAGGGTATAATTGTAGGTTTGGGAAAAATTCAGGGATAGTTTTATGGGTTTATTTGATTTAAGGGCAAATCTGTTTTTCCGAGAAAACACAGGAGCAAATATGTGCATTAACCCTATATATATAATTACACAAATCATTTTCTTCTATCATTTTTAGGTTTTCTCTTCCATTTAAAAAAAACTAAAAACTCAGTTTTGATATTTTATTGGCTTAAAGCATTATCATACTCTAATCTATCCAAAATGTTAAAATTTACATTCTCATCTATTATTTATTGACATTTATATTCATCTATTAAAAATATTGATCATATGTATTTGATAACATTTTCCTTTTGGCCTGTAAAAATTGGTGAATGTAAATCAATATGAATGATAAATTAATATTTCTGTTAATTAACCTACTTATAAAAACTCGATTAATAAAAATTTAACAAAAGTATTAAAAAGTTAATAAATTGTTAAATTATCATCCACTTTGATTGTAATTTCACTAATTTTGATGTGTCAATGGGTAAATGGTACCAAATAATAGATCAAATAGCAAAAACTAATACTTTCGATAGGTCTGGGAAAAGTACCAAATCACGAATCAGGATAATTACCAATATTTTGGATAGATCAGCGGCTAATAGTCTTTTCAAGCCTATTTTATTTTGTGTGTTGTATGTTTTTAAATTTTCTATATTTCTAAAATTTTGGGAAATTTATAGAAAATTTTAGTTTAAAAATATTATTTATAATTATGTGAATTAATGATTTAAATTATGTCATTTTAATATATTTTAAAAATTATGGATATAGATATATTTTTTAGGGTTTAGGATTTATAAATTGAAGACTAAAATATGTTTTTCAGGATTTAGAATTTAATGAAATATTGAAAATTACTTTCGTAGGTAATTTGGTTATAATTTTATAACTTTTTTTTTTTTTTTTGTAAAAAGTCCAACAATTTTTTTTGGGGGAAATTACACAGAAATTCATATTTCAAAAACTATTTACAACTATGTCAAATCATAATTTTGGATTATGTCAAACTAGTAAAATCAGTATTTTTAATATATTTTAAGGATTAGGATTTATAAATTAGAAGTCTAGAATATATTTTCTATGTTTGTGATTTATGAATTGGAGTCTAGAATCTTTAAATTATGGATTAAAATCACAATATATAGAGAATAATGACATATTAAAAATTAAGTTTGGTGATATGACTTAGTTGTAATTTTGTACTTAATTATGATATTTATGTATTTGACCTTTTTTTTTTTATGTAAAAGGCCCCAAAATCTACAAGCCCAGTAATTAGTCATTTGGGCCGGCATAGTCTTTTCTTTCTATTATTATTGTTAGGGAAATTTACAAAACTAAGCATCGACTTATTTCAATATATGTTATCAAATTAGAAATTTTTTAATTTGATACCCTTAAACTCTTCAATTTTCTATTTCCTCCGTTTTTCAAATCCTTAGATTCTGCGGCAGCTTCGACTCTTCACCTTGAATTATGATGGAGTAAATTGTTAAACATTACAAGTGTGAAACCATGTGAACATTACAACTTCCTATCTCGTCCTAATTCTTAATAAAAAGCTTTAATTAATGATCTGAATCATCCTTTTCAATCTTTCCTGATGTTGATGGTTGGCCTTGATTCCTCTTTAATTTTACAAATCACCAAATCCAAATATAATTTATATATGATTTTGGGGTTTTCATTTTATGATATGGGTTCGCATTTTATGAAATGCGAACCCAATGGGACGAAGTAAATTGATGGGTAAATTTATATTTATATAAAATTTATAGATGGACGGACCAAGTAGTTAGTTTTGTCCAAACTCGGAGACTTCATAGTGTGTTTTTGGAAACATATAAACTAGCTAGTGTAATATGTCCAAACTAGGGACTAATAAACTATTTATCCTTTGGGTAAATAATTTACTAGTCTCTACATTTTTACGCAACACATTGTTTTGTTATTGTATTTTAAAACTAAATTGTTTAGTCTTTAAGTTTTGTTCTATTTAACAGTTTAATCCCTTATAAAAAGACTAAACTATTTAATAACTTAAATATTTGAGGAATTAAGCTATTAAAATGAATAAAAATTAAAAACTTAACATTGTATTATTAAAATATAAAAACTAAACCGTATATTATTATTATTATTATTATTATTATTATTATTATTATTATTATTATTCAAGTGGTTGCAACTACTTAGTATCTAATTATCTTGATAAATAATAGTAGCTCAACTATAACATAGTTATCTTGTTACAAATAATCAGAATTATCATGCACATATACAAGAGTTAAACAGTAAAAATTTGGCAGAAAATAATAACTGTTTTTTTTCACATTTCAATAATAATAGCGCAATAAGAAGTTTTTAGAATTATGTTGATAAATAATAGTAGGAAAATTCTTAATCCAAAACGGACATTACAAAATTAAGTTAATAAAAAAAAAAAGTGAATATGATGTAGATTGAAATCGACTGAGAGTCTTAATCGTAAACTCACAAAGAATACAAACTTCTCTAGCTAAACTAGAAGGTTGAATAAACCCAAAAAGATGATATCCTTGTTCCAATGGAGACTTCAAATTCAATATTCATCAAAGTTAGGAAACATTACAAAATAAGGAGAATATATACTCCTCCCAAATAAAAGACAAAAGACTAAAAAGCCCCCCATAGGGATAAGGTAGGAATTACATAAAGATAGATAATAGGGTAATTAAGTTAAATGGTAAAGTGGTAAATAGTTGAGTGGCAAAACAGTAAATAGAAGGTGGCAGATATTGTTCCTAACAAGAAGAACTTGGGGAGGAAGTATTCCTCAACCCTCTGGTACGCCCTGCGTAACCTTACTCACGCCCCGCGTGGTTGTGTCTCTGGGTTTGGTGGCTCTCATTGGGCATTCACACGCGTGGCGTCCTCGGCAGTACGCCCCACGTTCTTTACCTCCTGGATGAAACTCTTCTCGAAATCATGTTCCACGCTCCGCGCCTCGGAGGGCACGCCCCGCGTATATGATCCGCTGGGTTGTTCCCCCGATAGTGGATTCTTCACGCTCCGCGCCCCCTTACGTGCGCCCCGCGTATTCGGCTTCTCGCGCTTGATCTCGTCTCCCTCGGTTAATTCTCTCCGGGTCTCGTCTTTAGGTTCCGGGTCCGCCTTCGGAGGACGGATGCCCTCATCAGAATATTTACTTAAATTCAAAATGCATACTGTATGTTAAATGTAAATCAAACCAAAAATAATAGATTAAACGCGAAGAAAAGATAATTTGAAAAGGTAGGTGACATATTGATGAAGAAGATATGATGATTTTAGAGGACGAATTTAGAGTCTTATTTTATTATAATTAGAAAAAACGTGAAACGGTAAAGAAAAATAAAATAGAAAAATAAGGAGAATAATTTTATCTAATTAAACTTAATAGTCAAAATTATAAATATATATATATATATATATAACAAATTTATTTATTTATTAAGAAATTAAAAAAGGAAATCCCTCACTTTCCTTGTACGCGACGTGGTGTGCGTCTCTAAAATATTAAACCCTCTAGTTAGTTCCGATGATAGAAGCTGCAACAGATCGCCCATGCAGATGACGTGGTGTGCGACCTTTAAAATATTGAACCACCACTAATTCCAATGATAGAAATGCAATAAATCGCCAACACGAGAATTTTCCCTTTGTGAATTGTGAGTCTTCACTAGAGTTTTTTTTAATAAGAACGGTTTTTAGTTTAATTAGAATGTAATCGTCTTAGTTACTGGATCATTTAACTATTCAGGAAATGAATTCTGAAGATGAGAATGCAGTTATAATTAAAATATTTGGTAGGTGAGTTTTATTTTCCGAAAGAAACTTACTCAACTTTAATTAAATCCATCAGCGTAAGATACCAGATAGTCAATATTTTTCACATGGATCCTGATAACCACGTGAATTTGGTCATTTACCGTTAGATTTAGACTGATTAAATCTAAGCCTTGGGATGCTTTGAATCTTCACCTTAGGATTTTAATCAACCTAAATCTAACAGTGAATGACCAAATTTACTGTGGTCATTAGGATCCATGTGAACGTCACTGCCAGATAGTTAGATAAACAACAAAAAAAAAAAAAAAATTAATAATAATAATAATAATCAATATGACAAAGTGAAAGTCAATATTATTAGTTAAGACTTTTATCCTAAAATTCCTTAACTGCCATGAAATTATAGCTACAAGATTGGACCAACCTTTTATCATATAGAAAACAAACCTTCAAGCAAAAGTCTTGATGGCATTAATCCTCATTTTACCATTTCCATTTTCAATCAATTTATTCTTTTATATTATCAATAACTTATTTCTTTAATTTATTCAAGGGATATAAATTTATGTAATTTTCCTTAACCCTATTTATTATAGTCAACTATGGAATTTCTAGTGGTGTAAATATAAAGGCAATAATAATTTTATTTTCACAAATTAAAATTAATTTGAATGGTTAATCTTTTGTTTAAATTAGAGATTTTAAATTAGAATATTAGTATATGTAATGTATTTTAAGATAAAAGGCAATAATAACTTGATTTTCAAAAATATAAATCGAATATAAGTCGTTTTGGTTTTCCAAGATTTTTTAGTTTAATTTTTTGGTCTAAATATTAAATTTTTTTGTCTTGATATATGTGTTTTTTTAACATTCAAATACTTATTGCCCAACCATTACATGAGAAAGAATTTTTTTAACTTAACCAATGTAAAATTCATTAATTAGACTCTACAATAATTATATTTCTTAATTTGTGTGAAAATTTCTAGAATAACTTATACTCCCAAATAAAGGCTTTAACATATCCCTATTTATCATTTTACACAAATAACTATTAACAATAATTTATATTTTACCAAACAAGTTTACATAATCAACTAATCAATTTAGATAATCAGCTTTATTTACCAAACATGATCTATATATTTTACTTTACGGTGTTGACAAAATAATAAAGAATTTAATTAATGCTCTTAAATAATGACGTGTCAAGTGGTATTAGTCAAGTTTATCATTTTATTAATGATACATTATAGATCCATAAAATTTCAAGAAAAAAATAGTAAAATCTTCTACTTTAAAATAAGCAAAATCAGATAATTCTTTTTTGGGTTAATTATAAATAAAACCACATTTTTTAATTGGTACATGTGGTTGGTAAAATTTTTATTTTCCAAATTTGACCAATAACGATCTCAAAATGAAAATTTTTAAAAATTAAATTATATTTTAAGTGAACTGCTATATACCGCAAATGTTATACTTTCCACCGCAACCTTTTGACATTTATGCCCTCCTCATAATTTGAAACCAAAAACTAAAAACTCTCAAATCCTCTCTAGCTTTTTAGATTTTCAAAAAACCCGACCTAAAACGACATGCTGCCAAAGGAAGGAAGGGGAAAAGGCTTCATGAATGTTCCGGTAAGTTTTTTTAAAAAAAATTAGTCCGAAATCACGGGTTCCGCCTCCGAAATCGGAGGCGGAACCCGTTTTTTTTTTTGCCTAAACGACAACCCGATGCCAATACCACCACGGACGGAACGGGCAAACTGTACGTTCCACTGTGGTGGCAACGGCATCAGCCGTGGTGGAAAGCACATCGCACTCGTTCCACCTTATGGTGGAACGAGTGACGCACCCATTCCACCGTAAGGTGGAACAAGTGGCGCATCCGTTTGACCGTAAGGCCAAACGGAGCCCGCTGCCTGTTCCACCATACAGTGGAACGATAGCGGCGCTCTGTTTAGTCCCCGAATTTTTTTTTAAAAAATAAATTAATTTGGGCCGCCCGTTGGCAAGCCCAAATTATTAAAAAAAATGAGATATTGAGTATATTAAAAAAACACGTTATTTGTTTATATATGTAAATTTTTTTTTGGTTTTACACTCTGATATTGCTGAGGCTCGTTCTGGACACAGACATAACAGTCGGGTTGAGATCAAACCCAATCAAAACCCTCAGCCGTTGCAGGACCCAACGG
This sequence comes from Euphorbia lathyris, assembly GCF_963576675.1. Lineage (NCBI taxonomy): Eukaryota > Viridiplantae > Streptophyta > Magnoliopsida > Malpighiales > Euphorbiaceae > Euphorbia > Euphorbia lathyris. The sequence goes on from NC_088915.1 coordinate 82,011,210, forward strand.
TAGCTTCCTTCAGTCTCATCTTTAATGATTGCATATGCGATCTTGAAATTGTTATTGCAAGGCGTCATCCCAACAATTTCAACAAATGGCATTTTGTACTTGTTGGTTTTGTACGTTGAATCAATGCCGATGTACCAGTAATAAGTCCTGAATAAATCTACTAATTCTGGATGTGCCATAAACACATGAGTAATAACGCTAGAATGAGGATCAGCTTGCGTATAATGAGCATACTTGTTCTCGAGAGCAATATGATAGAACTAACTAGCCAAGTCTCTACCTTCGAACCCATCCTTCCTCATCTTATCCCTATAGTTGTAGACGTGTTTAATTGTTGGGTTGTCTTCGAAATGCTTTTCTTTAACGGCTGCTAAAATAGCACAAGGCTTTGCTTGAGCCGAACTCATATCACGAACAATTAATTTAGATGCGGTACTGAGTCCGCTCATCTGCCGACTTCCCTCTGGATACACACATAACGAATGATTGTGCTGACCAGTTAATCCAGCCTTAGCCTTTATCCCCCCAACTAGTAAGGTCTGACCGTTGATAGGCTTTAATCTCAAATTTACACATGCACGCTTTAGTTTTAGTTTTTTGTATTAACCCTGCCTTATCTGTTTTCCCTCTGTAGCGTTCACCCTGTGAACATCTCAATTGCTTTTGCTTTTCACTATGTTTATATGAAGATATTATAATCTCAAACCCAATTCGAATAGCTACCAGTTTTGCCCAAGTAACAGCATCTTCACACGAAGGGAAAACTGTCACACTCGACCCTAAACGGCATCGGGTATGAACGGAAACAAAGATGATCTACGAATTCAACGCATAAATTCTTAACTCGTTATATCCTTAACTTAAATTTTCTAATGGACAAAATTTATTCAGACTATTATTCAGACTATCTAAAATTTATTTATTTATTTGTTTGGCTTGGACTTGATAATTCTATCAAACTTCCTACGTATCCCGAATCATCTTGCAATCTTTAAATCGGGAATCAAAGCCACGTAGTTCTAACTAACACATCTTCCTTTTAAATTCTCGATAGAAAAATTCTTAAAAAGTGTATAACCTGATACTAGAAGACCAGTAAACAATAAATCCATGAAATATGTACATAGAAATTTGATTAACAACATTTTTACCAAACGAACCATTTTTACCATACGAATCCAACTCAAAAGTCTAAAACGACTCATTATACACAGACAGCTCAATTTGCTGTTCATTTTACACACCATCCTAAAAATAGTTCGTCATACGTCAGAATTGAAGAACTCAAAAAGGAATTATAGAATGATAATATTAAACAAAATCCGAGATCGTAGATGAAAATCATGACGTAAGAACAAAATTACAAACCGAGTTGGTTTACCTTTAGGTTCAACTTTGCATACGTAGACCTAGTTGGTAGAGACACTGAGGTAACCTTAGAAGCGTCGTTGGTAACGAATTACTCCTTAAAAGATTCGTATTTATTCAAAAGTGATTTACAATCATAGAAAGGAGCAAAATATTCCCCCGAGTGAAACTAAGTAAAACTGTCTGCAATCACTAGAACGGAGCATGTTGTACATTAGGTGTCATTCATGGAATTAACCATTTTTAATTTATATATTTAGAACAATTAAGATAAGGATAAAATAGAATTTCATAAATCATATATATCTGTTGGTCCAATGAATGTATACCACATTTGTTTTAATCATGGCTTTCTTTTAATTTCTTGCAAAAACTCATATATTCTGTTTTTGTATTTAATTATCTTTTAATTCTACATTTTTTTTCCGAAATCTTAATTTACTCATAAAGATATTAAATTACTTCTAAATATTAATTTAGCTCATATTGTAAATTAATTACGATATTTAAACGAGCCGTTAACAATTCTAATACTTAAATTTTTATTATTTATATTTGTATATCATTTACTGTTCCTTTGTCTAAACGTCACTATAAATCGGTATCCAAATTGAACCTTTATTTATTATTCCGACTATAAAAATTCATCGTATATAACCAAAGATATTATCTCAGGTCTAAAATTCAAATAATGAATTCGAGATGTTATATAATCTAATATCATCTTATAAAAGTTTGAAAATTTGGGACACGGACGTGACAAAAACGGTGTCCGTTATAAAACAGGAACTGTAATCAATGCCGTCGGGTTGCCAATCTTCTAACGGTTCCTGAATATATAAAAAATGCATAATATGTATTAACAATACGCGCAAAAAATTTAAAAAATGGCATTCGGGCGCATAATAGGTAGTAACAATACGGGTAAAAATAAAAAAATATAAATTTGGGGCTTATTCGGGCAGCCTGCACGTTAAAAATTACACTTCCGAGCTTGTTCGGGCCTCGTATAGGCTAAACGGACAGGCTACCCCGTTAAAAAGCAAAAAACGGGCCACATTAGGCCTAAACGGGCAGCCTGCTCGTTCCACCGTCGGTTGGAACGGGTAGGTCACTCTGCCCGTCCCATGGCGGAACGAGGGCAGCGTGCCGCCCATTCCGCAGGTGGAACGAGCGGCGCATGCCGCTCGTTTAGGCCAACTCCGTAAAAAAAAAATCAAAATTTTAAAAATGAAATTTTAATTTAAATTTATATCGTAGGATTACCTCGTGTTCGAAATCATGGTCTTCGGAAATACTCGGGTCCATTTTTGTCAAATTCGGGTTTTTAGGCTTGGGAGAGAAAGAGAGAAAAAAAATTTGAGTTTTTGAAAAAAAATAATGAGGAGGGCATAAATGTCAAAAGGATGCGGTGGATGAAAAAAAAGTTACGGTATATAGCAATACCCTATTTTAAGCAACTTTAGTTCTTCAACTTTTTAGGTTTGAGATCGTTTAGGTGTTATTTTTTATAAGAGAGAAAATGAATGTTTAGAAAGAGAAAACTTCAAAATTAGTGATTTTAAAAAATAAAAAATATAGTTCCATAATAAATATACTAAACAACTTTAATTTTTAAAAATTTTCATTTTAACATTATTATCGGTGAAATTTGGAAAAATGAAAATTTTACCAGTAATATGTACCGATTAAAAAAGTGTTTTTTTTTTTTACTTTACCAACAAAATAATGATGTATTTGTTGAAAATAAATTGTTTTTTTTATATATTATCATTTAGATGAAATGTAAAGTGCAAGAGAAACACAAGTTGGGACTGGTAAATTGAATGAGAGAAGTACAAACTTTTGTTGAAATTTGCAAAATGTACCCCACTTTTCATAATTACCTGTTGATTATTATTCTTTTTTTCTGTAAAAGTTAAAGCAGATATCCATTTAATTACAAATTAAAAGAAATTCAATTCAGTTCATTGAGGGAGTTATATTTATGTTTTATTGATTAAATTAGTTTACCTAATAATTATCTAACAAGTAACGTATAAAGTGGAGACTATAATCATATGATCAAATAATTTAATTATTATTCTATAGTTCTTTATTTATTTACCTACAAACATTCAACTGCCTATGCATCACGTAACTTGGAAGGAACTAAATCAAAAGAATGGCCCTAATTTAATCTAAGCATATATGAAAAAAAATATAAAAAAATCAAAAGTCTAAAAGTGGTAATTCTACCCAATGGGGAAATTTTATCTATTAGTTTGATGCGGGGCATCTTCTTCAGGGATTCGAGTCCGAGTAAAGGGAATCAGGTGAGAAACGAAGTACGTGCGAGAGTGTGGAAAAAGGAGCAAAATTACCCCACACGACGTGTCAAATCTTCCACACGCTGTGTGGAGTTGACTCTGGGTCTAAAGGAGATGGCATAGGCAACTGAGAAAAATGAATTCACGCGCCGAAGATAGAAGACCCGTCACACGCCGTGTGGAGTGGCTCGCATGCCGTGTGGCTTGACTCACACGCCGTGTGGTGGGTGATTCCTGCACAAACAAGTCTTGAGACAATGTCGTCTGTTTTCTGTCCTTTTTCGAGAATTACTGTTTTTCCACTCATGTATTTACTGTCTTGCCATTTAGAGTTCATAACCTAAATGTCATTTGAGTATTTCTTTCCCATTCTACCCTTATCACTCTCTATTATTTATAACCTAACTAGAGTTTTTGATCTTTTACGTTTTATTTAGGAGGCCTATATAAAAGCAACTTTAAGGTCTGATTGAGGGACCATTCTGGAACTTTACCAATTGAAAAAAATACTCTCCAACTTCTCTAATGGGTTGGCTCCTCTATTATTCAAAAGCGAACACTCTCCATAAATGGAGTGTTTTTATTTGACAAATTATAAATATATTTTTTTATAATCAAAACAACACTGTCCAATATCTTTTAGTTGCTACTTTTCATTTTTTTGTATCAGTATAAAAAAAACAATTGGTAATCCAATAAGATTTACTTTTTTTATAAAAAAATAATATTTTATTTGAAGATGCGAACCCTCCAACCATTACCGATGCTTTAAACCTCTTTGTAAGGATATTCAATTTTTATCAAATAAAAAACCATTATCTTCTTTGTGAAGCTTTTGTTAAAGTTTTAACCTTCAACAATAGGGAATTGCTATTTTCTACGGATTTAGTCCGTGAAACTCGGGATTAACTCTGTCTAGTTTAGTTAGAAAATAACTCTCTTTGTTGATTTAAGATCAAAACCAACTCGCCTAAAACCGATCCGTATCATAGTTATTTCAGATAATCTTCATCCAATAAGCCAAATCCGAATGTTGAAAGATCCAACACTTATCCTAAAAGGATATCTTAAGTCATGTACCTTGAAAGTCTAGTATGGATGTGTTTCTAGAGATGCAGTGCATGTGGTAACTTCCTATCAGGACATACAGAAGTGAAATTATAACGAGAAAATGTAGGACTTATGAAGTCCTCGGATACGCTTTACATAATTTGTCTAATCTCTTTACTTATTTATTTTTATAAAAAATATTGACTTAGACATCAGAGAGTCCCTTATCATCCTCCATTAAGGTGTCTTTTGTTTGTACAATATAATTAGCATAACCCAACACAAAACCGTAAAATAGAAATTGAGGACACCAACTTCTTTGACTTGTTGGATGATGACCCATAACTAATCAAACTAATACAAATATTAGTCAACTTATATATATCACATTTGCATCACCCATTTTCTTCTCTACTAATTATTTTGTTTAAAATATATGTATTAGATGTACCAATTTTTCTTTAAAATATATCCTTTCTGAAAAAAAAAATCTACAAGTCCCGTTAGGAAAAAAAAAAATCGGAAATGATATTGTTTAAAATATGGACTGCTTTCAAATATCTTCTTGAGTAACCTGAAAAGAAGGAATAACTAATCAGAGAAGGACAGATGTCCGACAAACCCGTTCGGATGCTTAAGTTAGCAAGGGTTGAAGAAAAATGGAAGACAATATGAATATTGGTGACTGTGATGTTTACATAGCTTTTAAGGGGTGCTCATCATATCTAATATATAGTAGCTTCTAGGGGTGGCTATTGCAACCTTGAGAATGTGTGGCCTAGTGTCGTCACCAGATTGGTCCTGAAACCTTCAGACTGCTTTGACGCCAGGTGGTGCACTTTGCCATATAGAAGATGTCCTAACAGGTGTCATCATCTTATTGCTCCTGAGGCTTTCAGATCGTTATGATGTCAGGTGGTGCATCTTGCCATATAGCAGTCGTCTTTTGTGTAACTGCCTCTTGGTCTCCTTCCATCACTATACTAATACTGAGACAAACGGTAGATATTGATCCACGTAACCGGATGGTACCATAAGCATATTCAGAGGATATTTCCTAAGGTACCATAAGCATATTCAGAGGATATTTCCTAACTCGAATCGAACGGTTCCTGTGAATCATCATGATCCGAAGGGTGACATTAATTGATCTATGTGTAAGGGATGTTATATTCTTGTTTCGGTTGTTTAGGTAGCGTAAAAAACCAGTGTTCAAAACACCGGTTTCACAACTCGGGATAAATTAAAATTCAATTTTGCTTGATAATTTTAATTTAACTCTCATTATATAAAACACCTCAATTTTTTATTTTTATGATAGAAATTTTAACTCATTTCTTTTTCATAGAAATGACTAGAAATTTCTATGGGACCGAAAATGAAGCATAAAGAATAAGAACAAAAGGGAATATTAGCTCAATCAATTGAATTTAGCTTTGTTATTTATAAATTGTCTTCTAGTAAAATAGGCCAAATATAATTAATTATTAAGGTCCATGGAAGGAGAACTATTACAAGATATGAATTATTTGTTTTTATAAGTTAGCTTCTTAATTTGTTTTGGAATGGGAAAATATGGCCAAAGTTTGCCTAATAAATCCATAAATTTTAATTTCAAAGGGACAATATTTTGTGGGGGTGTGGCAATTATATATATGTTTTTTATATATATATATAGCCTCAACCTATAAATTTATTCCTATAAATTATAGGACACGTGTCAAGATTCGATCATGAAGGAATGGTGTAGGAGCGGATAAAATGAGTAAATAATAGCCTTACAAATAATGATGATGACAGAAATGAAATGAATCTTATATCGAAAATGAAAGAATAATTAAGCTATATTAGTTTTTCAAAAAACTAAGCTATACTTGTAAACGTTTTAAAACTGTGAAGCGTAAAGAATTGGACTTAGACCGAAATAGATAATATATATATATATATATATTATGAGATTTTATATAAGGGACTCGGTCCTCCGATGACTCCTACACAAAAATTGACATGTATTAGTAAATGTTATATATGTTATATGTGGGGTCCTTAGAGGACCAGATCCCCCGTATAAAATCTCTTATATCATATTAAGTTAAGTTGTTACATGTGATATCGATATATACAAGTGATGAGACATTCGAGGTTTGTTGATAAGGCTTGCAAGACTCTTACATTTAATTTAAACATTATTCAAATTAATTTTCTTAATAAACTTATTTGAATATGTTACCTAATATTGAAAATAAACTTTAAATAAATATTTAACTTATCTCAAATGGTATCTCAAAGTGACATGATTAGCTTAAATATAAAAGAAATTATATAACTCCCAAATTGATTTAGTAATATGGGGACATTCCTATTTTCACTTTATTTCACATAGTTTCACTTCCTTTTCTATACTCACCTTTCATCTGTCATCAACTGATTTCGGCTTGTAGAAGGTGAGCTCAGCAAGTTCACGTGGAAATTAGTTACAAGTTGTATCTGTTTTGGTGCCAAGGCCAAGCTCACTAACAGATTCAGTAGTTCTTTACTCTGTTTGTATATACACACATGCTAGTAATTTTATTGGTTAAGATGATTCAATAATATTTTCTTGATAATTTCTTCATAGTTTCATATGGTATAAGAGCATTAGGTTGCAAACTGAATTGCAATAACATGAGGAATGAATAGATTTCATTAATTGAGATCTAATTAAGCTTTTCTCATGAAGAAGAAGGTGAAAATTCAGAGACTCCTCTAACTTCCAATCTGTCACATTTATCTTTTGATAATACGGGACTAGTATTAATCAATATTGCTTTGACAAGCAACGATTACTTATCATGGAGCAATGCCATGATTCGAGTACTGGCAGCAAAAGGTAAACTTCAATATATTCTTGAAGATGACAAAATTCTAGCCAATGGTACTCCAAAATATCACGAATGAAGAAGAATGATTAGCTTGTGTCTTCTTAGATAATTAATACAAATATCCAAGGATGTAGTTGAAGGATTCTTGTATATTACATCAGCAAGAGAACTCTAGAAGGAATTAAAGCGTCGTTTTGGAGACAATAATGGTCATATGTTTTACAAGATCAAAAGATAGATCAACACTTTTAGTCAATGTAATCTTTCCTCGATGATCTTTTTTTAATAAATTGAAGCGAAATTGGGATTCTAACCATTTTGACTCAAGGAAAAAGGCAAATTGCCTCTAAATGGGTCTTTCACATAAAGTAAAAGTATGATGGCATAGTTGATAGGCTAAAATCCAGGTTAGTTGCAAAGAGGTTTAATCAGATTCATGGTATTGATTTTCACTAATCATTCAGTCTTGTAGTTAGGACAATTACAGTAAGGCTTTTTCTGGCTGTCATTATTATGAGAGGATGGAGTGTTCTCCTAATTGATATGAACAATGCTTATATCTCCATGTTGATGAAAAAATATAATTATGTCACCATATGGTTATCATTAGGCTCAGCCAGAACAAGTTTACAAACTTATCAAATCTCTAAATGATTTGAAGCAAGCTGGTAGGCAATGACATAAAGAGTTGTCAAATAAGTTGATTGCTTTTGGTTTTATGATCATTTCTTTTCATTAAGAAAGATTGTGTCATTGGATTTTTCACGCCATTATGCATCTATGTTGATGATATATTAATTACTACTTCTGATGGTAATATAATATAGATTAGGTAAAGTAACATTTGCACAATCTTTTTACTATAAAAGAGATGGTCCTTGTGAAATATTTTTTGAGCATTGAGATTGCTAGAGCAACAGAATGAGTTCTGATGTCACAGTTCAAATATTTTTTTAGATATGTTGAAGGATGCTAAGCATCGGGATGTTAAACCATCATCAAGCCCATTACCATCAAGAGTTGTCTTGACTGATCCAGAAAAACCAGATTTCAACCCAGAACAATATAGGAGAATAGTAAGTAGATTGTTTTACTTAGGCTTTTTAATACCATGTGTTACTTATTGTGCCCAATAAATAAGTCGGTTTATGCAGCATGTGTGATGCACTTCATGTTTCCAGGTATCTCAAGAAAACTTTGAACTATGGACTTCTTTATCCATAAAATATTAAATTGGAGATTTAGACATAATGTGATTAAGATTGGGGATGTTGTAAAGAAATAAGGCAATCTCTTACTGAATATTACATTTTTTAGAAATCCTCACTAGTTTTCTAGAAAACAAAGAAACATTTAGTAGTTAGCGAGCCTTTAGCTGAAGCTGAGTATCGAAGTTTAGCCTATACTTGATGTGAGTTCAAATTGATTTCTTACTTGTTTACATATTTCATCTTGAGGGGGAATTTTGACATTTCTATTTTCACCTTATTTCACCTACTTTCACTTTCTTTTCATTATTCACTTTTCATCACTTCATATTCATCTTTCATCTGTCATAAACTGATTTTGCCTTCTAGGTGACAACTTGATAAGATCGCGGGACAATGAATTACAAGTTGTAACTAGGGATGTTCAAAAACCGAACCGGACCGAAATAACCGATGAACTTCGGTTTTTTGGTATATTAGGTTTGGTTTCGGTTTTAAATATTGAAATATATCAGTAATATCGACTGGTTCAGTTTTTATGATAAAATAACCGAATTAACCAAACTGATCGAAATAGGGATTAATTAAATTTATTATGTATTAGCTATTTAAGTCAGTTTAAAAGTTTTCCATTTTGAATTAGTAATTGAATAAAAACTAGTATGATTAATATTTATAAGATAATAGCAACTAGTATGTGAATATTTTGATATATTTTGGATTTTCAGATTATAATTCTTTTTTGTTTATTAAGTTCCGAGCATTAATTAAATTAAAAAAATTAATCATTATTTCTCAAACATATATAGTTATATAAAAAAGTTAATCACGATTTCTCTATATATGTATAGTTATACTATATAGAATTTTATATATGTCACGTGAATGAAATATCTTGAATGAAAATTTAAATATTGATTTTCAAATCATAGATTCATAATTTTGTTAATAAATATGGATTTAATATAATATAAAATAAAAATAATTTATTTAATAAATGATGAAATCGAAAACCGAACTGAATCAAAATATCCGGTTCGGCTTGTTAATATTATTCGATTAGATTCAGTTTTCATTTTAGGTGTCATTTGGTATTCGATTATTTCGGTTCGTTTCGGGTTTCAGACAGAATCAGTTGTTGAACACTTCTAGCTGTAACTGTTTTGGCGCTAAGCAAGCTCCCTAATAGATTCAGTAGTTTTTTACTTTGTTTGTATATACGCATATATGCGATTGAATTAATTAAAAGATAATTCAATAATATTTTTTTTTGATGATTTCTTCATAGTTTTATAATCAACCTAAAAAAATGATATAATAAAAAATGGAGGGTACTTGTAGCTATTTTCAGATCTTTCTATTATGTATAAAAATCAGCAAAATTAACTTAAAATATTGTACATAAAAAATTTATCTTTTTTTTTTGAGGAAATATATATTTTATCATTTCAACATAACTATTAGTCTATTATTACAAGTTGTAATAATTAAATTATCTTTTAGTTATTACTATATTATTATATCAAATGCTCATAGATTTTTTTTTTTTAAAAAGTATATGTAAAATTCATTTTTTATTTATTTTAATGGCCTAATACACAAATAACCCCCTGACCTTATCCAAATGTTGCAACTGCCCCCTCCAACTTTCAATTGTAACAACTTACCCCTCAAACTTGTCCAATTATAACAACTTACCCCTTAAACTTGTCCAATTGTAAAACACAATCCCAAATTCCTGACATGGACTGCAATTGAAGAAACACGTGAAATACAAAATCTGCAACACTCGTGGAGTATGATAATCAGATCTTTAGCGTGATACGAATCCGGAAAATTTTTTTACGGTTGCTTCAAATACGGGGTAAAAAAATTCCCAATTTGGGGTTATGTTTTACAATTAGACAAGTTTAAGGGGTAAGTTGTTACAATTGAAAGTTGAGGGGGGCAGTTGCAACATTTGGACAAATTCAGGGGGTTATTTGTGTATTAGGCCTATCTTAATTATGCGAAAGCTAAAAGTGGTTTAGAAATTTAAGACAATAGTAATATTTAAAATGCTTATGGACGTTGACATTAATTAAGGTCATTATGGCAGCGGCATACATCATTAGCCTTAATTAAGTGAGCACAAATTAATTATTTAGTCTCATATAGAACTTAATTATTTCAACCTTTAATTTAATTATTTCAACCTTTAATTAATTAAAGATTAATGTCAATCAATTACTACCATGTAAAGTATTAGTGCTGCTTATTTATTTTAGATATAGAAAAACACCCTAATCATTTTAATTTTCGTGAACTGAATTTTTCATCTTTCATGTTAATACATCAAATTTTTAATCTTTTTTTATTATTATTATCATATTACACTAATAATAAGAGAAATCTATTTTAAATATTAATGTAGTGTAATTAATTTCATATACATTCTAAATTTAGTAAAAACTTTATTTTAAATGGTAAAAAAATATAGTTTTTTTTTATAAGAGGATGAGTTCCAACCCAAAATTTTCTACTTTTAAAACTAGAAATATATCAATTAAACTATATTTCTTTGATTAAAAAAAGTATAATTTTAAATGTAAATAAAATGAATTAGGCAATGAGATATTCACTGCTAATTAACTTGATAACTAAGATGATTAATGTGATGAAAAAATATGAATGGTTTGACTTTGAATTATTGGAATAAAAAATCAGTAACCCAATTCAATAACATGTGCTTCATTGTAATTTATTTAATTAATATGTCAATGCTATAATTAATGTTTTCCTATTATCTCTTACTTAATTGCTTATATTGGGGGAAATTATATAGAGGTTTAATATATATATTTAGTCTCTTGTATTTATCTAAAAAAAACTAATTGCCCTCTATACTTTAAAAACGTCTTATTTACTTTATGAAATTACTTAACTAATCTATTGGTTTTTAAACTTGCTCAAAGTGTACGTATGTTAGTTTATTCAAATTTAAATTTTCTCTTACTCTGCCACATTATAAGGATAAATAGGTCACTTTCATTAAGGTCAGAAGATAAATAGATCGTTTATATAGTGTATGAGGCTAGAAATGTAATAGGCATATTATATATATATCTATCCACAACCATATCATCTTCCTATCTTTTATATTTGATTTTTTTATATCTTGTTAAGGTAGGAAAGAGAAAATTATTGTAGAATTAATGTTTCCTTAATTTAGAATTAAGATCCAAATTTCCAATCCCTAATCTTTTCCTTAAATTAGCATCAAGTTAAAATTGACCAACCGAATGGATAAGTTTTATCATTAATAGAATTAGCAATGCAATTAGTAAAGCAGGGGTAGTTTAGTCACAAGCTTATAAGGGTAGTTTAGTAATATCTTAATGGCTTAATACATCATTTATCTTCTGATAACCCCCTCAACTTGCATAAAATGTTCAGTTAGCCCTCTGAACTTGAGCAAAATGTAATCAATTGATCACTCGGATGCAAAAAAAAAAGTAAGTTAAATACGGAAGATGTATTACACGCGTCTTAAAAGAAGTAAAACGACCAAGATCGAGGGTATACGGTTTTAATATTAGCGAAGACAAGTTTTATAGTTGAACAAGTAATAACTTCATTTTTAATCAATTTTTGAATTATGTAATAACATTCTAAGATGTGTGGAATACATCTTCCACATTTTACTTACTTTTTTTTTGTAACCGAGTAATCAATTGATTACATTTTGTGCAAGTTCAGGGGGCTAACTGAATATTTATGCAAGTTCATGGGGTTATCGGGATATTTTGAAAGTTCAGGAGACCAATCAAACTTTTTGGACAAGTTCAGGGAACAAATGATGCATTAAGCGTATCTTAATTAGCTATGACTGACTTACTAGCCATTGGAGAATTAGCTCCGTATATATACAAGTTAACAAACTTGTATAAGCAGTGGTGGAACCATGATCAATAGTTCGTGAGGCTTATTATGTGTAGAAAAAGAAAGAATAACGACTCAAGGTTTTGATTCTAATTGAAAACTAGTTGCATACTCGTACATTGTGCGGATTAACTTAATATTTTTATATTAATTAGTTTGAACAATATGTTTTATTTATAGTGATAATAACTATTATGTTTTATATATATATATATATATATATATATATATATATATATATATATATATTTATTTATTTATTTATTTATTTATTAAAAGCGTGGTACGTGGGAGAGGGAAGGCATCCCAACTATATTAGCACCCCAAGCCGCAAACCCAAACCAATATTATTAAAAAGAATAAAAAAATACAAGTGTGCAAAAGAGAGAAAAGCGGAAGAAATTAAGCAAAACGATAGACGTATCTTTTGCTTAAATTACAAAGGTACCCAAAGCACAGAACTCAGGGATTACGTCCCACCGGGTCTCTCTATTACTTGTGCGAGCAAAATTTGCCAGGAGGTCTGCAACCTGGTTACCTTCTCTGTAGACGTGTGAAACCACAAAATTCATGGAAGCAATTTGTCTTAGACACTTCAACCATTTATGTCGAATGTTCCATAGGACTAAACCAGTTCCGTTGCGGAAGAGTTTGACCACATATGTCGAATCGCTCTCTAACCAGAGCTGGGTCCAACCGAGGTCGTAGGCCTTATCTATTCCATAAATTGCAGCAGTGAGTTCTGCGGCATAAGGGAAGGAGAGCTGGAGCTGTACAGCAAACGCCCCTCAAAGCCAAATTTGGATCGAAAGATGCCCTCGCCTCCTACAGGGCCCAGGCTACCCGAAACGGAGGCATCCGTATTCAATTTAATCCACCCCGACGGTGGAGATTGCCAACAGATTGGGATAGCTCTGGGAGCTTTGTGCGACCGACGTCGAATACCAAGCTCCTTAATGATATGAAGGTCAGAAGCAGAATTCCACATACCCCCAGTAGCAAGCTTTGTCCGATTCATGAATAAGCCCCCAAAGACGACAGAGCGCAAGGTAGATGCTCGATGTTTCATCCTCGAAAAATGTCTTATTCCGTAAATGTCATATCAACCACACAGCACTAACAATTGCAGTAGCCCATACTGTGGCAGTTTGAGGACTAAAACACTGCTTAGCAGCTTCATCAACCAAAACAACCAACGATGCATCAATGCAAATCTGCCTACCAAAAAGCTTACCGATCCCGCCCCATATCTGCTGCGAGAATTGACAGGTGATAAATAAGTGGTCGGCAGTTTCCTGAGATTTACCACAAAGCCCACATCGGGAGACAATAAGGATACCCCTGCGACACAGTCTATCATGTGTTGGGATCTTACTAAGATATTCACGCCAACAAACCATTGATTGAGATGGCAGAATAGTTTGTTGCCATATAAAATTGCACCACCTCTGAGCGATTTCCGGCGGTCTTAGCCAAGCATAAAAAAGCTTCGCAGAGAGACACCCAGTCACAGAAGGCTTCCAGATACATATGTTGGTTAAGTCTGAGCCCATTTTGATATCAAGAACTCGAATAAGTGTCTCGTTTGGAAGCGGAGGTAAGTTCCGCCAGCCATTATCCGAAAGAAATTCACTAACCTACATTTTACACTTGCGCTTTGCCGCTGCGCTTAACCCCACCTGATCCGCAATCGTAGGCGAGATCCAATTACCATTTCAAAAACTCAGATTCGACTATTGTCCAATCCACCAGAAGCTATGATCCACCAGCAGGCCGTGTACCCTACGGACAGACCCCCAAATGGTCAATTTCATCACCACTCTAGGCAAGCCATCATCGTTAATGAACCGAGATCGAAGAAGATTGAAGCATAGCAAATCCTCTTGCATTATACCCCAAGCGAGCTTACCAAGGAGACCAGTATTAAATGTTCTGATATCTTTAACCCCAATACCACCTGCTTTAAACAATATACAACAGTCCCACTAAAGAACAGTGAGGGATTTTCGATTATCCACCGAGCCGGTCCAGATAAATTTTTTTATGCATTTGGATAGATGCTTGAGCAGAAAGGAGGACCATTTATAAACAAAAAAGGAGTGGATACAACTTCCAGTAATAACAGAGTTGACAAGCGCTACTCGGCCCGCCATGGAGAGACAGGAACCCTTCCAGCGAGCAAAGTGTGAGATGATTTTATCCATTATACCACGAAGATGATTTTTTCGAGGACAACCATAGAAGAGAGGAACCCCAAGGTATCTGAAGGGGAGATTCCCTTGTTTTATCCCCATTAGCTCAGCGAGAAGCGTACCTCTACGCCTGTTAATGCAACTTCCCAAGTAGATATCAGATTTCTGCCAATTAACTTTTTGACCCGAGATAGAGCCATAATAAAAGAAAGCATCTCTGATTGTTCCAACATTAGCCTTTATAGCCTGATAGAAGAGCATCACATCATCTGCATACAGGAGGTGAGTAGGAAAATTGGTTGTCCGGGAGTAGTGCATAGCCGTCAGACCACCTGAGTCAACCAAACGCAAAATCCACCGACTCAAAAAATCCTTCGCGATGCCAAAGAGCAAGGGGGATAGTGGGTCTCCCTGTCTGACGCCCCTTGAGCATTTGAAGTATCTGGTTGGTCCTGAACTCATCAAAATGGAAATACGAGCCGAGGAAAGAATGTTGAGGATCTAGTCACGGAATTGCAGTGAGAAGCCAAAGGAGTCCAAGACCTCGAGAATGAAATTCCAGTCTAGAGTGTCGAAAACCTTTCTGATATCAATTTTATATAATTCTTTTAAGAAACTAATTAATCAAACTTTTATTTTTATTATTGATCATGATTGTAATGAAAATTACAAATAAATTTTATATTGTTGAGATTGAAACAAGTTATTACCATTATCAAAATAAAAACCTTGAGAAAATTGACATAGTTATAGAGCATTTAAAATTAAAATCATAGTTATTACTCTAATGTTAACTTATGTAATAAGTTGATTAGTTACATAAGAAATCTTTTTAACAAATTAAAGGAGATACAAACATTAAATATCAGTTTATAAAACAGTATAGTAGTTCGTTTTAAGATAGATGGGTAATTTTGAGCTATTTTCATTTAATTTTTTGACAATGTCCATTTTATTATATGTTTTGTTTGTCTAAAACTAATTTTAAAGGCTACATTTTGTTCTCTTAATTTTTTATTTGATTATTTTTTCAACTATCATAGATTTGTATTAATAGTAGATCATATACGTGTTGTAAATGTCCGATGTTTAATTTAACTTGGTTTACATTCTAGTGCATTTGAGGGTATTAGCAATGGATTACCTTCCTCTAAAGTCGAATTCCTGCTAGCGTAGCATAAACTCAGCTTTTATGTAAAAAAATATTTCCAAAAGGAAAACTATTCTAGCTCCTTAGGTTCTCTATCAGATTCTGGAGCTTCGAACCCAACGAGTCCCTACCCTGCCACCACTGAACCAAAAGCGTCCGTAATTCTAGTTCAGGAGCTTCGAACCCAACGAGCCCCTACCCCTACCCTACCTCTTGAGCTCAATAAGAATCAGAGCATAATCTGTCTTGTTCTGTTGAAGGTGCCTAATGATTGCCTCGGGAAAAGAATATCGTCAATCCACCGAACAAAATGCTCGATCCAGCCTACAACCAACCCGAGTCCGCAGACTGGATCCCCGATACCAAGTAAACTGACGCCCCACAAAACTGAGATCAACCAGGCTGATCTCATTTATCCTCTTTTAGGCCTAGGACCTCCAACATAGGCTTAGTGATCTCATTATTTTGGGGTATGATGACTCGTCTAAAACCTTCTGGGATCCTCTTGAATGCTTTGATGCTTGCTCGATTCTATGAATGGATCTTTGTTCTAATCATTCTCCTTTTCTTGAAAATATGTGGACCAAGTCTTGTGTATGATAAGAAACAATGAGAGTCTCATTCTTCGGTGTCCCTACAAGCATCATTTGACCCACACACTCAAAAACTTCATTTCAAACCTTAAGTCTGTTAGGGCCAATCCCCACCTTCAACAACTTGCCAAGGTTGGTAGTGAGCATCGAGTACCACGTCTCATTGATTGGTATTAAAGTGGCTTCATTCTCGTATTTCCACTTAGGTTCTCCATGGCTACTCAAGTTTTGTGTAATAATCTCATAGAAGGTAAACGTTGCAACAAAATTCCCAACAGCTCCACCATGGTTTTGTGTCAACCATCCTGCAAACATCGTGTTCCTCCTTATAAGATGATACTTCATAATAGGGACATAAATTTGATGTCTCCTTAATAAGGCTATTATAACTCTCAATTTAAGTAAGTTGACCAAATTCACAACAACAAGTTTAGAAATTATCTGATGGAGGACTTGAGTCAACAACCGCCTATATATGTTAGGGTCATTTGTCACGCCAAGGGGCGCCATTAAAAGAAGTGTAGAAAACCCATCACCCAGAATCAAAGGCGTGTTGAATTTCTTACTCACCTCACCAAAGTTTGCTTCTCCTTGCATTAAATTGGTTTTCTCCACCACGTTGGAAACTTGATGGCTCACTACCTCTTCTTTTGGTGTCGGTTCTTAGGTCAGACAAACGATCAATGTGGCCTTCCTCCCCTCACTAGAAGAACTCCTCAATGGTGTAAAGATGTATCCTTGAATATATTGTAAGTGTGGCTTATTCCCGCATGTGTTCCATCTCAGTCAAATTGTCAAGGACTTCCTAGGCATAACTGGTACACATCCATCTCAACTACATCACACATAACTTCGTCTTTATATGCCCTAACAGAAATGGGAACTTTACACTGATGAGTGATGTAAAGCTTTTCCCTATTTTTGATCCAACCAATCTGATAAAGGCTAGGATATGGTTTAGATATCAAGCCAAACTTGCTCAAGGCATCTCTACTAAGGATGTTCTCTTGGCTTCCCCCCATCCACGATCACCTCATAATTCTTCCTAAGGATTAAGCATCAAGTTCTAAACAATTGATGTCTCGGGTCATGATCTTTTGCACTCAATATTAGCACCCTCTTCATAATATGAACGACTCGTTTATCCCTGGAGGAGCCACTTTTAAGTGGTTCATAATACACCACCTCGTTATCCTCCTCATTATATCCATGCATTACTATGTTGGCACTCAGCCTCTTTGGGCATTTATTAGACATATGTCCTGTCTCGTTGCATCAAAAATACTTTAAAGGTATTGGTTTGGCAGACTGGTTGTCAATTCTAGGTGGATGCGGGGCTCTTATACATTGCTTCCATCTCCCATGGGAAGCCTCCCGGCATCGAGACCCTTAGACCCATTAGCACTTGCAATTTGCTTCCCCTTATCTACTAACTCCAATTTTTCTCGAGTGGATGTGTTGTTACCTCCTCCCATCTGTCTAAAGCTCTCTCGACTCCTTATGCTAAATTAAGACTCCTCTTTCAAAGCTAAGTTATATGTATCTTGTACACGGGTAACCATTTGAGTCCCTATCTTTACTTGGATGTTGTATCTCAACCCCTCTAAATATCTTGCCATATTTTGGCTTTCGGTTTCCCACAAATTAACCCTTAATGAAAGCTTTAAGAACTCCGAAGTGTATTCATATACGCTCTGATTCCCTTATGAACACTCTCGATATGAACTATAAATATATTGCCCATAGTCCAATAGTAAGAACCGCTCCTTCAACATTGCTTTTATCCGAAGCCAAGATCTTATCGGTTCCCTACCTTCCCTTCTCTATTCTTTCTTTAATTGATCCCACCATACCGAAACTTCTCAATCTATACGCAACAAACCTCACATTTCCTATGCTTCGAAATACTCGCATACTCAAAACATGCTCAATTTTCGACAACCAATTTAGGAAACCCTTAATATCCAACTCACCGCCAAAAGTGAGTAAATCCACCTTCAACTTGAATGCATCATCCCTATAAAAATTGCCTCTTATGTATTTTCCTATCATCTCATTCCCACCAAAGGGATTTCTCCTAACAAAACCAACATTCTTATCATTTCCATATTCATTATGCTCATGGTTCCTAACATCATGTTCAAACTCATCATTATCACTAGAATTATCATCTACTAGTAAGTAGTTAGGTCTTATTACATCTCGTGGTCTTGGACCCCCCTAGTTCGGGTTTAGCGATAACGAATTTCTCCTAGTGGAGGTGATGGTGGTGGTTGTTGTGGTGGTGGTGGTGGTGGAAGAGGGCCTTCTTCATTTCTTCTAAGATGGCCTCCCAAAGCTTGTTGGATTATGTCATAGATGTCTAACCTCATTCTTTCAATGGTAACTCTCATTTGTTCTTCTCAATGCCTTTGTTCTTCGTATGCAACCCATATTTTCTCTCTTACTTCGAGTCTCAACTCATCAATCTCTTATCAAATGCTTCCATAGTGTCTTGTGGGATTCTTGATTGAACCATCGTGAAAGAAGTCTCATGTTAGGCAATCAATCATCTCCGATACCAATACTGATACGGATTGGTAACAATGTTGATAATTTTGATCTTAAACTAATAAGAAAATACTCTTCTCTAGCTAAACTAGAAGGAAATAATCCCAAAGGTCTGAAACCTTAGCCTCCAAAGGAGATTCGATTTATTTGATTTGGTAAAAGTAGATTCTTTACAAAAAAAAAAAGTGAGGCTTTTATACCTCAATAACCCTAGGATATAAATGACATAATACCCTTTAATGCACCACTAACATAGCTTAAGGGATTAGGGGTAGAATGAGTACAAATAAACTAATGGCAAGCTAGTAAATATGCTAAATGGCACGACAGTAATTAGATAGTGGAAAAACAAAATAGAGCATAATGCAGAAATGGCAGACTTGGCAGAACTTGTTGGCAAAGTAAGGACACGTGGTGTGTTCGACACGCCATGTGGGTTAAAACCTAGATGAACCACACTACGTGTTGAATAGACCATACGTCGTGTAAATTAACGAAAAACGAAACAGAAGCCAATCTTACCATCCACATGTCGTGTGGGCTACCGCACACATGGTATGTTATTCTCTTCTTCCTCTTTGCAGTTTCCCTTCGAACCACTCGTCGTGTGGCTGTCCCACACCCCATGTGGGTCCTGTTCCATTGTGATCTCTTTCTCCTTCATAGATGTAATGCCTCCCACATGTCGTGTCGATAACATGACATGTCGTGTGAGCCTTATTACTCCTCCATTCAGCTTGTTCCCCTTGTAGGTCGGGGACCTCCGACATAGGCTTGGTGATCCCACTATTCCAGGGTATGTCGAATGCTTCAATGCTTGCCCGATCCTCACGAGATAAAATGAATGGATTCATGTTCTCATCAGTTCAGCGTCGCATGCCACTGCCACCATGTATATTTCTTTTTGTATCCCAGAGCTAATATCAACTCCAACTGTAGATTCCTGACTCCGCCGCTAAACCAATCATAATTGATATTAACAAGGAATCTTAACTATTTATTAAATGAATTTAAAAAATTATCCCTCAATTACTTTTTTAAAAATAAAATTTCATTTTAAACTACAATGTCCATACTTATATGCTTAAAAACTCTATGGTGGAACTCTAATTATAAGCAATTTAATTCTTTTGAATTATAAATAATTTAGGTGACTTGCACGAATGCACCTACCCACTATACAAGCATCTTCAATATAATATTTTCTAAAACTCCATAAACATTATTATATTATATCTTAAACTTACATTAAGGAAACATATTATGATTTATATAATTCTTAATTGCCACAAATGCAAATTCTATAAAGTATAAAGCTGTCTCATGCATTTTCTACTGTATTAGCTGTACTTAATTAATTTTATTATAAAATATATACTATATATTATCATATACTTTAGGTTCACCATTGTGTGAAATTATACTCATAGTCCCTTAACTTTATCTTTACTTTCATATAACCTTGGAACTTCATCCTGAACTTTACACTTTACTTATATAATGATCCTTTTTACCGTTGATCAAACAGATCAGTTTGATAGATTGCAACCCTCCATTGTAAACGTGACGGAAATGATACTCCAAATAACTTTAATTCTTAACCTTTTGTTTTTGAGATTATTTATGTATCGTTTGATTATGGGTATGGACAGACCGATACTATGGCTGAGGGAAGTTTTCGACCCCCAGCCGGTCTAAAAATACATTTTAGTATGATGGTGAAGGATTTTAACCCATCAAAATTTGCAGTTGTCTCTCCCCAGTCCAGCTAGCAACCCCTTTAAAAATTTAACCCTCTCTAACTTTATTCTGCATCCGCTCCTGATCATGAGAGAAAATGATTGTTTAGAGAAGTAAATCTCGGAAAAATGGTGATTTGCAAAAAAAAAATTGATAATTTTATTGGAAATATGGCTCTAAACTACTTTAATTTTTTTAATTTTTCTATTTTGATGTTTTTAACGGTAATTTTGAGTTGGTAAAATAAAATGGGTCAATATATTAGTAAAGCGTAAAGTTTATAATCATAATATCTGATTTTGAAGTTAAATAATCATAGTAAAAAAACATAGGGGCAAAGTTTAGGGGACTTTTGTGTAACTTATCCATATAAATATAGTAATAGAAATGAGAATGTAATTATGTAAGATGGCAGATTGGGACCCATCAAGAAATCATATGGATTGTTGAAATCATGTGGAGTCCCATGTATATGTATATGTATATAATTAATTAAGAAAACAAATATCTTTTAAGTCCTTGGAGTTTTTTGTTATTATTGATTGAGCCTTCTCAAAACTAATTTAATACATTGACCCTTCGATTAATTAGACTTATACACATTAATTTTCTGCTTATTAAATTAATTAGTTG
This sequence comes from Euphorbia lathyris, assembly GCF_963576675.1. Classification (NCBI taxonomy): domain Eukaryota; kingdom Viridiplantae; phylum Streptophyta; class Magnoliopsida; order Malpighiales; family Euphorbiaceae; genus Euphorbia; species Euphorbia lathyris. The sequence goes on from NC_088915.1 coordinate 82,032,785, forward strand.
TTAATATCAACTGTACTTAAAAGAACCTTACGTATTTTGTTCCCAAACCATGAGATAATCCTGAAGAATCCGCACTACCACGACAACACATTTAAACCATTTCCACATTACATATTTCATCTTGATCTAAAATTGAATCTTTTTACCATTCAAAATAATGTTTTTATTATTACTCTTTACCACATTAAATATATATACTGTTTTCGAACCGTTAAAAATGAAAATTTTAAACCCACATAAAATGAGTAGCATTATATTAAATGAATTTTATGTTCAAAGCTACTTTTGTTTTTATCATTAAGATCGCTTAATACGTATAATTATAATTAATCGAGATGAGTTAATGTATTATATTAAAATATTAACAGCTTAATCAATAAAAAAATTATAAAAATTAATAGCCTTATGATATCATGATAAATGATGTCACATGCATGATGTCTAAGGGTGGGCACGGTTAACCGGTCCATTAGGTAAAAAAATTAACTGAACCGTTATCAACGGTTTTTTACGATCCAAACCGAAACCGGTCCATATTAATCGGTTAAACATACAACCGGTTAATCATTAATTTCGGTTAGGTTTTTCGGTTAACGGTTTTTAACCTATTCTCACTAGTTAACCAAAAATCAATGGTTAGCCATAATTTTTGCCCAAACCTAAATTTTTAAACAATATTAAAATACACCTAATTTCAAAAATTCAAACGAAACGAAACGAATTCATATAAAAGTTCAGAATTCAAACATAAGTATCGAACTAAAAAACAATCCATCAAGTTTACATTTAAAACATAAAAAAATATAAATAATAATTCGTCAAAGTGCTTATGTTTAAAAGAGAGCATATCTTTTTTTTAAGTAAAGCAGTATAATCTATGTTATATATTTATATGAATATATGTTATAATCTATGTTAAAGACTTTTTTTAATCTTATAATATAATCTATGTCATATAATATTTTATTATTTTTTAAAATTTATATTTATTAAACGGTTCAGTTAACCGTTAACCGTGATTTTTGAACATTCTAATCCGAAACCGAAACCGGTACCCATCTATTTTTTAAGACTTAATATATCATTTGCCTCCTGAACTTGTCTAAAATGATTGATTGGCCCCCTGAACTTTCAAAGTGTCTCGATAGCCCCTTGAACTTGCATAAAATGTTCAGTTAGATCCCTGAACTTGCATAAAATGTAATCAACTAATCACTCGGTTGTAAAAAAGTAAGTTAAATGTGGAAGATATATTGCACGGATCTTAAAAAAGCAAAACGACCAAGATCCGGATATGCGATTATAATATTAGAGAAGGAAATGTTTTATAGTTGAATAAGTAAGAAATTCTTTTTTAACATGTTTTAATCTATTTTGTGAAGTATGTAATAATATTCTAAGACCTGTATAACATATTTTCCGTATTTGTCTTACTTTTTTACAACCGAATGATTAATTGATTACATTTTATGCAAGTTCAGGGAGCTAATTGAATATTTTATGCAAGTTCAAGGGGCTATCGAGAGACTTTGAAAGTTCAGGGGGCCAATCAACCATTTTAGACAAATTCAGGGGGCAAATGATATATTAAGCCATTTTTTAACCATTAAGAAAACCACCGGTTCAGTTAACCGCTTTTTCTGGTTCGGATTATCGGTTTTCGGTTTTGTTATCGGTTTGGTCGGTTTTTTTGCCCACCCCTAATGACGTCAGTACCATCTCCATTACGGTCCAAGTCCAAAGTAATGAAGGTCCAAAAGGACGTCTATGACGACCCATGAACTACTTTAGCAGTCTGAATGTATCCAAGATGGTCCAAGCCCAAGGAAAAGCAGCTCAACGTGGCTAACATGATTCAGACCTCCAGACACAGAGGAATCTTCCGGAATCGAATGCGATAAAGGATTCCTCACAGGATTCGAATTCCTTAGAGGTGACGACCTTAAACCTAATCGAACACTATTAATAGACAGGTATAGACACAAGGTTCGGTACGTTAACTACTATTTATCTCAAACTAGTTCATACACCTCCATTCGGTCCTAATCATAAACTAACTTAAGCATCGGAGCGGGTTTGCCAGACTCCGGTCCGGTCTGACCTGCATACTGTTTTATAGTATCACTACGATGCCAAATCATCATCACGGCTTGGACACGTAACCCAAATAAGATAAAGTTATCACCTTATAAAGTTTTCTTTTCATTCTTTTAATTAAAACAAAAAGAAATATATAAATTGGGGCAAAATTAGAAAAGTAATTTATGAAGATATAATTTAACTTAATTTATTGGATATATATATATGGATCTAAAGTGATAATTATTAATTTAAGAAATTGTTGGCCCAAAATAAAATAAATTTTATTTTTATGTACATAGAAAGCTTATGTTTAATTTAGGGTATAGTTTCTATTTTTGTCTAGAAAATAATGAAAAATACACGTGTAAGCTAACCTTCAACCCATGAGAGAGTCTGGCACCACGCGGGGCGTGTCCTCAATACGCAGCGCGTAAACAAGGCGTCCGAAGAAATCAACGTTAAAAACTCAAATACGCAGCGCGTCCTTCACGTTACGCGGGGCGTACTTTCTTACGCGGGACGTACTTGCCAATACGTCACGCGTAAGACGCATCCGCAGAGTGTTCCAAGATCAGAAGCTCCAATACGCAGGGCGTATCCACCAACACGCAGGGCGTACTCCTTCACGCGAGACGTGACACCAGAGACGCCACGCGTATGCACCATCAACAAAACGCGCCAACTCTAGAAGCTGCACTACGCGGGGCGTAAACTCTCTTTCGGCAGCAGTTGGAATTGGTCAATGGAAGTTAATGGAAGTTGAGGTAATGGGATGATGTGGCATTGGTAGTTGGAGGAAGTTAAGGAGTTAGTTAAGTTAGTTGGTCATTAATTACCAAAATACCATTCACTAATTACCAAAATGCCACTCCAAAATACTATAAATAGACCCCCTCCCCTTCATAAAAAATCACACTCAACACAAACACAAACCCCTCTCTAAAGGTCCCTTTCAATGCTCTCTCTTTTCTAGTTCTTAGTTTCAAGTTCTTAGCTCCTAAGTTCTTTAAGTTCTTCAAGTTCTTCCTTTTGTTCTTCATTTTTTCTTAGCTTCAATCCCTCTTTTAAGCCTCCTTTAGCCTTAATTCAAGTTTCTTTTCAAGTTTCCCAATTCAAGTTAGCATTCCAAGCCTTTAATTTGCTCAATTCCTAGCTAAAACTCTGTTTTCAAGTTAATTTTCCAGATTCGTCCAACCTTTTTCAAAACCAAATTCCGTCCATTTAACGTTATTTTTTGCCTTCGATCCCTTCGACAAAGTTGTTCCTAACGTCCTGAATTTCAATCTAGTGTGTTTAATTTCCCAATTCCGTACCCAGAAACTATAGTTACAAGCTGATATTCTTTTAGCTATTCTGCCCAGATTTTTCCAGATTCGTCCAGTCATTTTCAATCCTCAATTACGTCTATTTAAAGTCCGTTTTAGCCTTCGATCCCTTATACAAAGTTGTTCCTGACATTCTGAAGTTCAATTTACACTATTTACTCGTCCAATTTCACATTCGTAAGCACCCAAACGAACCTCCCGAAGTTAAGGTCTAAATCTGCCCCATTTGCCTACCAACGTTTTGCCATTGCACCAAGCACATACCGTACGGGCCCGACCGATTGCAGATCTCCAAGGACCTCACGCCGATGCCAAAATTCAACATCAATCCGAGATAGCTATTGTGGCTCCGAGTTTGTTGTTGAATTCCAATTTTTATTTTAATTGCATTTCAATTCTTCGTATTTGATTTGTTTTTCCAATTCAATTGAATTAGCTATATGTTTAGTATAGAAGTACTTCAATTGTAATTCATTTCCAATTTCATGTTTCAAACACTTATTCAATCAATAAAATACCGATTTTTCACCAAATCTTGTGTCAATTTCGCACTTTAAATTCCTTTATTTTCTCGTCTTCAATTTACCCGCATTAGCTTAAATAGAATAATTTATCTAGCAAAGTTTTTATAACGGCGCTAGAGACCCAAGAGGGACTTTTTCAATCCTTGCGTCCCTCGCCAATCGCTTCGTTTAAGATTTCAAGTTTTGGCGCGCAATTCCATAAACTTAACCGTCTTTAATATTTTGAGAAATAATTTCTCTGGCACGCCCGCACCCTAACCACACGTGACAAGGTTGAAATTAGCATATTCGCAAAATATCGCTAACAATTTTTGGCACGCCCAGTGGGACGAACTACTTTTATTTAGGCTTTGCCAAAAATTTCAAAACTTTTCTTTATAACCCGATTCACATTTATTTAATTTTTTTTATTTTCCACTTATCTTTTATGCTTTGCTTTTATTCCATTTGTTTATTTTCTTGTTCTTTCTTTTTTCAATATTAGATTACTAACTTAATTTCATCATTTTCACTTATAAGTATTCACGGAAAATGCCTCCTAGGAAGAACACCGAAAAGATCCGATTCCATCGGAATCCGAAGAGAGTCAGAATCAAACCCGAGATCAGAACAATGAGCCCGGCATGCCTGAAGGCTTTATAGCCGAGACCGTGAGCAATAGCGGAAGTGCAAACCAACAACCACCTCAAGGCCCACCCATATTCGACATAACACCACTATTAGCGAGTATGGAGAAGCAAATCAGCCAATTCCTACATGGATTTTCACAAACCATGAAAGAGAATCATGAGGTTATATGCAACGCAATGCAAGCTATCAATGAGACCCTGTTCAAAACCAGCAATGAGGCGGTAAACAATTCCAATAAGGTTCCGGCTCTCGAGGAGAGGATTGTTAATTTAACCGGAGAAATCGACAAAATCCCGGAAAAATGTGCCGAGCTGTTCTCACAAAAGTCAACATCTCAAGGACCGACAGGCAACGGAAAAGGAACGCCGATCTCAGGCGCCGGTGAGAGGTATACTCCTCCACCAATTCGAGAAGAAAACCTCAGGTTTAATGAGCGCGGTGATAGGATCAGTCCAGAACCCGTTCAAGTCCCACCACCTCAACAATAGTTCAGGTCTCATATCGGGCCTAGTAACCATACCGAATACTATGAAGAAAACCATACTCGTAATATGGGGGGCAATGGGAGAGGAACCAGCTTTCACCCACAACGGACGATGCACACACGCATGGAGCCCGCCAACAACTTGGGAGAGGCCCAACGCATAAGAAACATCGTCCAAGAGATTTATGGGCCAGCCGTAAGAGAGGTGTACCGACCCGAGTTCCAAAAACCGTATCCACCGCAGTACGATCAACTATATCCCTTACCTCACAACTTTAGAGTCCCTGATTTCACCTTGTTTTCAGGAGAGGAAGGGCAATCCACCATAGAGCATGTGGCACGCTTCACCTTTCAATGCAGTGGTTTGAGCATGGCTATGAACTTCGACATGTTGCGCTTACGCCTATTCCCAGGATCATTAACAGGACCAGTGTTCTCTTGGTACACCACTTTGCCATCCGGGTCCATTCATGGATGGGAACAAATGGAAAGGCTTTTCCATAACCAATTCTATCGAACGGAGCCCGAGGTCTGTGTGGCAGAACTTTCCCATATAGTGCAGCGACATGGGGAACCGGTTGAAAATTTCATTAATAGATTTAAGAAGATGCGACATCGATGTCGAATCAACATTCCCAAAGTCGAGTTTGTAAAAATTGCTCAACGAGGCTTGGAATTCAAAAACCGAAAGAAATTTCAAGGGATCGACTTCCATGATTATTACGAGTTGGTAGCTAAAGTATCTGAGTACGAAGAGTTAATGAAGGAGGATCATTGGCGGAAAAAGAGCACTATGGGGAGCTATCAAGAAAATATGCAAACACATGAGGTAGCTATTGCCGATTTAGCAAACACCGGATCTCGGACGTGCCCCAGTTTGTTAAAGAACCCTAAGACACCAGACGTAGTCAAAAGGAGTCCAACCACTCAGTACACTTTCGACGTCTCAAAGACGGAAGAAATCTTTGATTATTTGTTGAAGGAAAAGTTCATCACACTACCACCTAGACATGTGATTCTAGCTAAAGAAGAAATACGTGGACGAGACTATTGCAAGTATCACGACAACTGGAGCCATAATACTCAAACTTGTTTTAGTTTTAGAAATGTCGTGCAGGATAGGATAAACCGCGGGATACTCCAATTCCCGGAAAAGAAGGAAAGCATGTTGATCGATGATGATCCATTCCCGGTAGCCAACATGATCAATGCCACTTCACTAGTGTGGGGGGGGGGGGGTAAGGGAAAAGAGTGTTCCAACCCAAGGACCCGGTGAGTTTGGGTACCAAGGGCGATATCATCAACATCTAAGTCGAAGGAGAGTTCGAAGGGCTCAAAGAAGAAAGATACGCAGCAACGGCTACCACGTTTTGTGAAGCCTCCAAAGACGTTACCCATCGACCAGTGGCAGATAATCAACCATAAGAAGTTCCCAAGACCTCTCTCAAAAAATGCGAAAAGAAAAGAAAGAAAAAGAGAGGCAAAGAAAAGAAATAGTCAAAGGGAATCATCCAGCATTAACTCTAATAATGCGAAAGAAAAAGGGAAAAACCAAGAAAAGAGCATCCAAATCCGTGTGGGGGATTTCATCATCCAGACAGATTGTGCAACCACCTCTTTGACCTTACCTTCAAATTTTAGAGGTGAAGGCACTAAAAAGGAAGCCCCTAAGCTCGAGCACAAAGAGCGAGAAGATCCAACACCGAAGGCGTCCGTCGAAGACGCCATGAGGAGGGTTTACTTTGACAAGCCCACTCCAAGGATGACTCGCCACAATAAACCTTTATATGTTAAGGCTCATATAGATGCCAAAATAATATCCAGAGTGCTCATCGACAATGGATCAGCTGTTAACATCATACCAATGAAGACGGTCTTGGCCCTAGGCAAATCGGAGCAAGACATAATCCCATCAGAGGCATCCGTTTCAGCCTTCACGGGAGAAATCACGAAGACATACGGTGTCCTACCTTTGGAGCTCACCATTGGCTCTCACACCACCACGGTTGCTTTCTTCGTAGTAAATTCAACTGCAAGCTATCAAGCGCTTTTAGAAAGGGATTAGATTCACTCCAACTCATGCATCCCATCATCTTTGCACCAACTCCTTCTATTTTGGAAAGGAGAGGACTTGGAAGTTGTCCGGGCAAACGAGAAACCATTCAAAACCTATTCAAACGGAGTCGAAGCCTCCAAGAGATTGATGCAATTGGTAAAACAAAAATAAAAGATTTTTCACCAAAAAAAAAAAAGGTCAAAAAATCTTAAATACATTCTTTTGTGTACAAATTTTCAATTCTAGTCAATTTATACACAAAAGAGGGGGGCAATTGTTGGCCCAAAATAAAATAAATTTTATTTTATATATATAGAAAGCTTATGTTTAATTTAGGGTATAGTTTCTATTTTTGTCTAGAAAATAATGAAAAATACACGTGTAAGCTAACCTTCAACCCATGAGAGAGTCCGGCACCACACGGGGCGTGTCCTCAATACGCAGCGCGTAAACAAGGCGTCCGAAGAAATCAACGTCAAAAACTCAAATACGCAGCGCGTCCTTCACATTACGCGGGGCGTACTTTCTTACGCGGGACGTACTTGCCAATACGTCACGCGTAAGACGCATCCGCAGAGTGTGCCAAGATCAGAAGCTCCAATACGCAGGGCGTATCCACCAACACGCAGTGCGTATTCCTTCACGCGGGACGCGACACCAGAGACGCCACGCGTGAAAACCATCAATGAAACGCACTAGGCCTAGTGTCCGCCAACACGCAGGGCGTAGTCGGACATACGCGGGGCGTCAACTCTCTCTCGGCAGCAGTTGGAATTGGTCAATGGAAGTTAATGGAAGTTGAGGTAGTGGGATGATGTGGCATTGGTAGTTGGAGGAAGTTAAGGAGTTAGTTAAGTTAGTTGGTCACTAATTACCAAAATACCACTCACTAATTACCAAAATACCACTCCAAAATACTATAAATAGACCCCCTCCCCTTCATAAAAAAACACACTCAACACAAACACAAACCCCTCTCTAAAGGTCCCTTTCAATGCTCTCTCTTTTCTAGTTCTTAGTTTCAAGTTCTTAGCTCCTAAGTTCTTTAAGTTCTTCAAGTTCTTCCTTTTGTTCTTCATTTTTTCTTAGCTTCAATCCCTCTTTTAAGCCTCCTTTAGCCTTAATTCAAGTTTCTTTTCAAGTTTCCCAATTCAAGTTAGCATTTCAAGCCTTTAATTTGCTCAATTCCTAGCTAAAACTCTGTTTTCAAGTTAATTTTCCAGATTCGTCCAACCTTTTTCAAAACCAAATTCCGTCCATTTAACGTTATTTTTTGCCTTCGATCCCTTCGACAAAGTTATTCCTAACGTCCTGAATTTCAATCTAGTGTGTTTAATTTCCCAATTCCGTATACAGAAACTATAGTTACAAGCTGATCTTTCCAGCCCAAATTCTTTTAGCTATTCTGCCCAGATTTTTCCAGATTCGTCCAGTCATTTTCAATCCTCAATTACGTCTATTTAAAGTCCGTTTTAGCCTTCGATCCCTTATACAAAGTTGTTCCTGACATTCTGAAGTTAAATTTACACTATTTACTCGTCCAATTCCGCGTTCGTAAGCACCCAAACAAACCTCCCGAAGTTAAGGTCTAAATTTGTCCCATTTGCCTACCAACGTTTTGCCATTGCACCAAGCACATACCGTACGGGCCCGACCGATTGCAGCTCTCCAAGCACCTCACGCCGACGCCAAAATTCAACATCAATCCGAGATAGCTATTGTGGCTCCGAGTTTGTTGTTGAATTCCAATTTTTATTTTAATTGCATTTCAATTCCTCGTATTTGATTTGTTTTTTCAATTCAATTGAATTAGCTATATGTTTAGCATAGAAGTACTTCAATTGTAATTCATTTCCAATTTCATGTTTCAAACACTTATTCAATCAATAAAATACCGATTTTTCACCAAATCTTGTGTCAATTTCGCACTTTAAATTCCTTTATTTTCTCGTCTTCAATTTACCCGCATTAGCTTAAATAGAATAATTTATCTAGTAAAGTTTTTATAACGGCGCTAGAGACCCAAGAGGGACTTTTTCAATCCTTGCATCCCTCGCCAATCGCTTCGTTTAAGATTTCAAGTTTTGGCGCGCAATTCCATAAACTTAACCGTCTTTAATATTTTGAGAAATAATTTCTCTGGCACGTCCGCACCCTAACCACACGTGACAGGGTTGAAATTAGCATATTCGCAAAATATCGCTAACAGAAATAATTTGATTTGTGATGTTTTTTGTGCAAATCTTTTGCTTAGTTGTGCTGATGAAATTATTTCAGAGAAGTCTGAAGATTGAGTCACATCATTATTGTTGTTAAGTCACATTAGCCAGATTAGTATTATCCTAAGTATTTATGTTTATCTTCTATACTAAAACAAAAAGGTTTTTTGGTTTATCACACAATTAGCAATTCATAAAATAGAATTTTATTTAATTTTTCAAGCGTTGATTTTTTTTAATATATATATATCATTCAATATAACCTTAGAATTAACACACCCGACTTTAAATAATATCGGATATTTCAGTGGGACAAAATAACGAACGTACGAGTGTAATTACAAATTTGTTTCCTACCAAAAGACCAGGAATATGAAAGTTATTGCAAAATTTTACACCGCAAATACAAGTTCGATAACGATTCTATTACTTATCACCAGCTATCCAAACTGTTGACAATAATATATCATCGTTGTTATATCAATAAAATTATCTCATAACTTATTACATATTTAATCTAATTTTCTAATAAAATGATCATAAGAAATATATATTTAATTTATCACATATTTAGCTTGAGTTTTATAATAGTCTATTATCAAGCTTCCTACGTATCCCAAAATGAAAAAAAAAAATAATGAGAAATTGGTTTATTATAAACTCAAAACAGATAAATGAAGAATAATTTTGAGGGTGACTTCTTGGGAAGTCCTCGTGTTGCACCCCAAAACTTTGAGGGTCCCTCGAGGATGCGTGCGGGCGCGGACGGCGCAAAGGAATGCGTGGTGAAGCTCTTAGCCTAGTGGTTGAGAGCTTACCTATATCTTGAGAGGTCATAGGTTCGAATCACATCCGGGTCTGGTGGGGATTTTTCTTTCTTCTTTAATGTAAGCGCATTGTGCGCAAATTTTTTTTTTTAAAAAAAAGAATAAGAAATTGATGATCAAAGTAAACTACTTGGAATGATATTGTTGAGGAAATTAATAAACACATCTCATATCCATTTCTAAGGTTTAGATTTAATAAGTCAGGATCTAACAACGAATGACTAAATTCATTTGATCATTAACGTTCATGTGAACATTACCGTATACTTCGTTACTAGTAAGTTAGGGGGTGTTTGGTTTCTGTTTTTCGATTTCCTGTTTGCCTTTTCATTTTGAAAATGAGAGTTTTAGGAGTTTGGTTAGACAAGTCCTGTTTGCCTTTTATAGTTAAAAATAGTTTTTTATATAAAAATAGAGAATCTTAGCTTTTTGAAAAATCAGTATTTTCAAACAACAAACATCAATAACAAACATCAGGCAAAACAAACGAATCATTCGTTACCTTTAAAATATTATAAAGTTTTTTTTTGAAAAGTTGTTTATTGACAAACAAAATCTTAATTTTTAAATCAATAATTTCGTATGTAGCTTCAACTTAATAAATACAAGATTGATTTGACATTTATTCATTTCATGGACAAATTATATGAACTAAGAATTAAGATAATGACTTTAATATAATAATACCACAATTTGATAATCAATCAATTCCATAAGCAATCATTATACTTTTTTATATTTATTATTAATAAAATAATAATTATATCCTAATTACGAAATGAATACCTAATCATCATGTAATTATTTACAAAGTCATAATTAAAAATCCTTCAAAATTCATATAAATGATTTCCTGATATGGGATTAAGTATCCTGCAATTTCAATAAATTTCCCAATTTGAAATCAAAATATATGAGATTTTCCTCCTATAATAAGATTTTAATGTCCCATATATTAAAAAAAATACATGATCAATTCATATTCCAATTAAATGCATTTGGAAGAAAAAAGAATTGGCTAAAAGAAAATGGAAAAAAGCATTTTGAGATGTCTGATATTTTTCTTTTTATTGATTAGGTTACTGTTATTTCAATTTAATATATTGAATCTTTAATTAATTATAATTGTACACAATTTTTTTAAAGAAAATAAAGAGTTTTGTTGAGCTTTTAAAAAGGTATTACACAGAAACGAAGGTGGTGTAAGTTTCCATACTCTCCGATTAGACATAAAATCCACCGCTCGGGTTAAAGTATGAGCCGTAACAGAAACATTCTTTAAATTTTTTAAAAGGCCGCTTATCAATAGTTGGTGACGAAGATGCTTTGTTAATAATAGTTACACAATGGACTTATCTATAATTACCCTTTCTATCACATTTCTAAGCCCAAACACTTTCCACACAATGTGGACGGATGAGGACTTGTTTAATTATATTGTAGTCACGAGCGGAAAAGAGATCTTTCAAATTTTATTCCAACTATTATCATCCATATTACGGAGGGAAGTAACTTTTGGATTCACCAAGCCTTCATAATAAGAACTCTCTATATAAGGATTAGAGGAATCGGTAGCCAAGGGGTATGTTGTATTGTTTGGGAGCCAAAACCTATAAGTCGAATGGACCCATCTTTAACTAACTATTGAGCAGGTAAAAGGCTTCGCTACAAGTAGCTAGTTTTTTTTTAAAGAGGTTCCCAAAAAGCTAGAGTTCGAAAAATATCAAGCTTTGTAAACCCGAGCAACAAGGGAATCTGGGTGTGTAAGCAATCGCCGGCCTTGCTTAGCTAGAATGGCGATATTAAACTAGCGAAGCTTTCTAAAACCCATCACACCATAGGACTTAGGTTGGCAGAAACGATCCTAGGAATTCCATCGGATACCCTTTGTTTGAGCTCTCACTCAACACCACCAGAATCAATTCATCGTCATTTCAAGATCAACACAAAGCATCTCAGGCAAAAGGAAAAGACTCATAGCATAGGAAGGAAGTCCTTAAATAACAAATTTGATCAAAACCTTTTTACCGGCTTTTGAAATAAATTTTCCCTTCCAACTAAGAAGCTTGGATGTGAACATATCTTCCAAGTAGTTGAAAACTTGCACTTTGCTTCTATGAATAAGTGAAGGCAAGCCCAAATACTTGTTAGAGTAGAAATATGAGTTACACCAAGAACCGAGCTTAAGATGTTGCAAGAGACAATATTATAGTTTCTACTAAAATAGATGGATGATTTATTAAAATTAATTTTTTTCCCTAAAGCCTTCTCTCACTTATTAAGATAGTTTTTAATAGCTTCACATTCTGAGCTAGAGGTTTTGAAAAGCAAATAACTATCATCAATAAAAAAAAACAAATAAATAATAAGGGAGCCAGTCGAGCTACCCTATATCCATGAATACAACCTCTAGCTTCTAAAGTAGACAGAGAAGTAAAGAGACCCTCAACGCAGATCAGAAAAAATAACGAAAAATTAGATCACCTTGACGGAGACCTTGTTGAGGAACTATAGGACCAATTGTATGTTTACCGTTAACTATATGATATTTAGCCTTATAGATGTTGTATGTTCAAATTGATCCAATTAGGCGCAAAGCCCATTTTTTCCATCATACGGTGCAAGAAAGGCCACTCGACCCTATCATAAGCCTTGGAAATATCCAACTTAAGATAAGCTATTCCTTCCTTTCCTTGGGTCTTATAGTGAAGATAATGGTTAAGCTCAAAAGGCAACAACATGTTGTCTGAAATGAGACGGTCCGGGATAAAAGCACTTTGAGCCTTTTAGATAATAACATTCATAATTCTTTTCAACATGTTAGTTAGAGTTTTTGAAACAATCTTGTAAATGATATTGCATAAAGAAATGGGGCGGAGATCAAAAGGGAATGATAATAACCAGTGGGATGACAGTTGCATCATTATTTTCCGTCGGGTTTCTCACTTCCAAGTTCCATACAAAAGAACTACTTTCTCTAGTTCATTCAAGTCTAAAAGAGCATCACAAAATTTATCTATGTATCTGATTCGTCCACAATAAAAGCAAAAAGTGAGAAGACATTCATATTTGTATTGCACCCATGAGAATTCCCCTCAACCTTACTGATTTTAATTTTTCATTTTAATGGTTATGTAACATCAATAGTTACTCGAATTCTCATATAACTGTGTCGCACACCATTGAAGTTGTTGGTGTCCGACTCAACGAACTTGCCTAGAAAATTTACAATGTGAACAACAACTTTCTCAGACATGAAACTATAGGAAAAATCATGAATCTGGATCCAGAACTCCGACTTCACCAAAATAATATCCTTTGGATTCTACTTTGAATAAAAAACAGTTGTAATAAGTAGGTGTTGCTCAAAGGTCCAATGACCCCTTTTAATCACACGATCTCTCTCCAAAGGGTGGAAGAAGTCATATTAAAACAAGTTAGGATCCAACTCCGTAATACACAAGTGTTAGGCATGAAATTGACTAAGTTTAACAAATAATTTATAAGGGAATTCGGGTATTTTTATATTATTTTGTAAGGAATAAGAGCTAATTAATGTCATTGTGCAGATAAGCAAAGAAAAATGTTAAACTCGCTGGAAACAGCTTGTTTCGCTAATGCCAATGAGGAGTGGAGCTTTACTTGTATCCAGCGGTCAAACGCCGGATTATCCAATAACGGACAGCGACAGATCGTTGGTGGCAGTGGCAGGAAAGTGGCAGTGGCAGGTGAAAGTGTGTGGCGATGGGATTGCCAAAAGAAGCAAGATGATTTGAAGTCTCACCCCCTTGAGTGTTCAAGGGTTAATCTAAAGTTAATCTTTTTAGTTTATTTTAATTGTAGTAGGTAGTTGACTTAGTTTGTAGAAAAGGGTACGAAAGTTGTACCGATTTTTGTGTGGTCTCTGACTTTTCCCTTTAAATAGGAAAAGCATAGAAGGATTAGGGATCAGATTAATTTCTGAGTTTTGTCTTTTAGAAGTAGAAAAGAAGGAAGAAGAGAGCTCCCATGGAGTCTCAAGCTGTATCAGGAATCCTCTTCTGCTCACTGCTGGATATGAGTGAATAGACATTTTGAACGGGCACGGCATGGCCGGCCCGGTGATGTAAGCTTTACAACGTTTTTATGAATATTTAGTGTTTTGCCAATGTTGTGGTCAATGAGGATTTAACTTTCTTGCTCAAGCATGTATGTATGTGTTAGATGAATGTTAGGACACTGCTTTCATCTTCACCGATATCTCTATTGATCTCTCAACTTCGAAACTGACAAGTTAGAAGGTTGTGTCAAGGGTTTTCTCATCTAGAAATGCAGTTTTGCTCTTAATGCTAGAAAGAACGCATCTTTAGGACGCTAAATGTGTTAGTAATTCTTAGGAGTTTGAGAACACACGACAGTTGACTCATACTCACTTCAAAACTGATACTTTGACTTCATTGGCATTGTCTTTTATTCATGGAATGTTGTAAGACGTAGCACACCGTGTTCGGTTATGTCAAGCCTGTTCTATTCCCTAAAATCTTTACAAAGTACCTCATTTCATTGTTTTATCATTCTGCCTGAGTCATTAAACAACCAATATTGAACAATCAATCATAAAGGAAGACACTGTTGTATCACACACTGTTTAGCAACGATTTCCGATATTAATTTGAATCACAATCCCTGTGGAGACGATACTCACTTATCACTTTATTACTTGTATCTAGTGCACTTGCTAGAGTCTCATTTGAGGACAACAAGTTTTTGACGCCGTTGCCGGGGATTGAGAGCAACAAATTTATAGCTGAAATTTCTGTAAAATAGGGTGTTTTTAATCTGTGTGTTAAGGCGTGCAGGAACAAAGAAGTCATTTTCCGTTTATGCGTAGAGCTGCACCTCCTGTTTTTCCTATCGATCTCGAATTAGAGAGAACGTGTAGACGAAACAGAGCGGGAGCTCGACGTGCTAGACAGAGAGAAAGGCAAAGAGAGAGAAGAATGGCTGGAAGGGAAGGACCAGAACAGCAAGTTCCACCAAACTAAGAAGAGGAAGGAGAAAATAATAACCCTCCTGTTATGAGAATCAGAAACTACTCTAGGCCAACTACCGAGGGACACTCATCGTGTATCATGTTGCCCAACGAGGGAAACAACATGTTCGAAGTAAAAGGGTCCATAATACAAATGATCCAAGCCTCGGTGCAATTTAATGGGTTTCAATCTGAAGATCCTAATGGGCATCTTCAAGAATTCATCACCTTGTGCAACACATTCAGGTCGAACAGAGGTGTCTCTGATGACGTGATCAGATTGAAGCTGTTTCCTTTTTCACTAAGGGATAAAGCAAAAACATGGCTGTGAAATTTACAGCCTGGAACGATCACGAGTTGGGAAGAGATGGCAAGAGCTTTTCTGATGAAGTATTTTCCGCCTCGACAAGCCATCAAGCTATGAAATGAAGTGTCACGCTTCATACAAGACGAGGATGAGTCGTTGGCGGAAGCATGGGAAAGATACAAGGAGCTGCTCAGAAGGGTGCCAAATCATGGTATCCCTATGTGGATGCAAATGCAGAATTTTTACAATGGCGCGACCAACGTTTACAAAATCCAGATCGAATCTATCGCGAATGGTAACCCAGAAGATCTAGAGCCACAAGCTTTATATGACCTAATAGAGAAAGTGGTCAGCACGAGTTACAACTGGCATTCGTCAAGAAGTGAAGGAAAAAGGACAGGAAACGAGGATGTCGTGTCAAAACTCACAAGCCAAGTAGAACAGCTTACTCGACAGCTGGGAAAGATAAATGTCTCGTCCATTCACAATGAACCGCCATTCAGTGAACCACCATTCAATGACAGTTGTAGTTTTTGCGGAGGAACTCATTTCAATATCAACTGTCCTGGAGTTAAGCAAGGAACAGGCACACGGGCTGAATGCGACTACGCAGGGTACAATCAGAGGAATCAGCCCAACCGTTATTCTAACACCTACAACTCGGAAACCAGGAACCATCCAAATTTTGGATGGACCGGTCAACCAGACCAGCAGGGACCACCATAATATCAAGATCAGCCAAGGTATCAACAACAGCAAGGAGGACATTACCAAAGACAACCTCAGCAGCATTATAAGCAACCTGTGCCACAAAAGGAAGAAGTCGAACCAGATATGAAAACAATGATGATGCAATTCATGAAACAGACGCAGGCATCGATCAAGAATCTGGAAACCCAAGTCCACCAGATCGCCGCGTCCACATCAAAAGGAAAGGGGATAATGCCGAGCAATACTGAGCCAAATCCTAAAGGCGACGTCATGGCAATCACCTTAAGGTCTAGTAAGGAAACTCAACCAGTAGTTTTATCTAACAAGGATGCTGCGCGTGCAGGAACATCCCAAGAAGCTGAAGAGGAACTGGAACAATATGTTCCTGGTAATGAAGAAACGAGGAAGGCTAACCAAGCAAGTAAGCCAGATCAAGAGGAGCCAAGAGCATGTAAACCACCACAGCCGTATGTGCCACATGTGCCATATCCAACGCGGCTAATCAACAAGAAGTTGGAGGAGCAGAATTCTAAAGTGTTGGACACTTTGAGGAAACTGCATATCAACATACCTTTTGTCGAAGCACTAGCGCAGATGCCAACATATGCAAAGTTTCTCAAAGATGTCCTATCGAACAAGAAGAAACTGGAGAACATTTCCATGATACAACTCAACAGAGACTGTTCGTCCATACTCCAAAACAAGCAGCAGCTTCCAAAGAAGCTAAAAGATCTAGGGAGTTTTTCGATTCCTTGTTCAATTGGAAAGCTGACTATTGAAAATGCACTTTGCGACCTAGGAGCTAGCATAAACCTAATGTCGTATTCTGTATATGCATAACTCGGGTTAGGAGAACCACAACCCACTCGTATGTCAATTCAATTAGCTGATCGTTCTGTATGCTATCCTAGGGGAGTAGTGGAAGACGTGTTAGTCCAAGTAGGAAAATTCATTTTGCCCGTTGATTTTATTATAATGGACATTGATGAAGATATGCATGTCCTTATTATCATAGGTAGACCATTTCTAGCGACAGGAAAAGCATTGATAGATGTAGGAGAGGGAAAGTTATTCTTAAGGATAAATGGTGAGGAAGTCATATTTAAAATGAATGAAGCAATGAGGCGTGCGAATAATAATGATGACACATGCTGTTTCTTAGATGATTTTCAGAGTCTTACTACTTTGCAGGAACAGGACACATTAGAAACTTTATTGGGGAGAGAGGTGAACATATGCGAGGGAACAGGCTGTTCCATTGAAAGCAACTTTCTGACACCTCCGTCAGACCCTGCTATTCCAACTCATCAAGAACCACCAGAGGTACCAACTGTGCCTGTGTCTAAGCCAGAATTGAAGCCGTTTCCTGAACATCTCGAGTACGCTTTCCTTGAACCACCCAGCGGAAGTCCTGTCATCATATCATCAAAATTAACTCCTGACCAAAAGGCGCAACTAATGGCGGTCTTGCGAAGAAACAAGAGTGCAATAGCATGGAAAATAGATGACATCAAAGGAATTAGCCCCGCAGTCTGTGTTCATAGAATCTTGATGGAAAAGGACCACAAACCAACTGTTCAGCCGCAACGAAGGCTCAATCCCCACATGAAGGAGGTTGTGAGAAAGGAGGTGATCAAGCTTCTCGATGTTGGCATTATCTACCCAATATCTGATAGTGTGTGGACAAGCCCTGTTCACGTTGTGCCAAAGAAAGGAGGAACAACCGTAGTCCTAAATGAGAAGGACGAGCTAGTACCCATAAGAACAATAACAGGGTGGAGAGTTTGTGTCGACTACAGAAAGCTTAATGAAGCCATAAGGAAGGACCATTTCCCCTTGATGTTACAAAGACTAGCGGGCTACGCATTCTATTGTTTTCTTGATGGGTATTCAGGATATAACCAAATCGCAATTCATTGCGACGATCAGGAGAAGACCATGTTCACATGTCCGTATAGGACTTATGCTTACAGAAGGATGCCTTTCGGACTGTGCAACGCTCCTGCCACTTTTCAGAGATGTATGATGTCTATTTTTCATGACATGGTGGAACGGACTGTGGAAATATTTATGGATGACTTCTCGGTCTATGGAAGCTCATTTGATAGCTGTCTGAACAACCTTGAAGCGGTGCTCGCGCGATGCAAGGAGACTAACTTAGTCTTGAACTGGGAAAGTGCCATTTCATGGTCACTGGAGGAATTGTCCTAGGGCATAAAATTTCTGAGAAAGGAATGGAAGTGGACAAGGCAAAAGTGGAAGTAATCGAGAAGCTGGCTGTGCCTACAAACGTCAAAGATGTGAGAAGTTTTTTGGGGCACGCAGGGTTTTATCGCCGGTTTATAAAAGATTTTTCAAAGATTGCACTCCCATTGTCAGCCCTACTCCATAAGGAAGCCGAGTTCTCTTTCAATGCAGACTGTTTGAAGGCCTTTGAGCTCTTGAAGACTAAGCTGATCAACTCACCTATACTGGCAGGACCAGATTGGGAGCAACCTTTTGAAATGATGTACGACGCAAGCGACACTTGTGTGGGAGCTGTTCTTAGACAGAGGATTGAGAAGAAGTTTCGACCTATCTACTATGCCAGCAAGACATTGAACGAGGCCCAGCAAAACTATACAACTACCGAGAAGGAACTTCTGGCGGTTGTGTATGCTTTTGAAAAATTCGGGCCCTACTTGGTCTTATCCAGGGTGATTGTTCACACAGATCACGCAGCGTTGCGATACTTGTTCGTGAAAAAGGATGCTAAGCCAAGGTTGATCCGATGATTGCTATTACTTCAGGAGTTCGATTTGGAAATTAAGGATAAAAAGGGAACGGAGAATGTTGCAGCATATCATTTGTCAAGAATAGATCACAAAGGCAGGTTGGAACAAGCAGAAATCGTTGAAAGGTTTCCTGACGAGCATCTATATACGGCACAGTCTGCGCCATGGTTCGCCGATATAGCCAATTACCTTGCAACTTCGCTCAAACCACACAACCTATCCACGAATCAAAAAAGGAAGTTTTTCTCCGAAATCAAATATTACTTTTGGGATGACCCTTACCTTTTCAGGTTGTACGTGGACCAAATCATTCGAAGATGCATATCGCAAGAAGAAGGACAGGATGTTCTAAGCCACTGTCATAACCGTGAAGCCGAAGGACACCACAGTGCAAGCCGTACCGCGGCAAAGGTTCTCCAATCAGGTTTTTTCTGGCCCACTCTTTTTAAGGATGCTAATGCATTCGTTGGGACTTGTAATGAGTGTCAACGAACTGGGAACATTTCGGCTCGGAATGCTATGCCCCTAAACAACATAGTTGTGTGCGAAATTTTTGACATCTGGGCATAGATTTTATGGGACCATTCCCAACTTCCCAAGGGAATAAATACATCTTAGTGGCTGTGGATTATGTGAGCAAGTGGGTCGAAGCAATAGCTAGTCCCACTAATGACGCTCGTGTGGTAGTCAAATTTCTGAAAAGATTGTTTGCCAGATTCGGGGTCCCGCGAGCGATCATCATTGATCAAGGGACCCACTTCTGTAATGCAAAATTTGAAAAATTAATGGGAAAACTTGGAGTCTCACACAGGGTTGCCACACCATACCATCCACAAACCAGTGGACAGGTGGAGATCTCCAATAGAGAAATAAAAAGAATCTTAGAGAAAACTGTTGGCAACTCTCGGAAGGATTGGGCAAACAAGCTCGATGATGCTCTATGGGCATATCGTACCGCTTATAAAACACCGATTGGAATGTCTCCGTTTCGGTTGTTATACGGGAAATCTTATCACTTGCCGGTGGAAATGAAACACCGCGCATTTTGGGCGTTAACATTTTTAAATTTTGAGACGCAGGCTGTTGGTGAACAGAGAAGTTTACAACTGAACGAAATG
Organism: Euphorbia lathyris; assembly: GCF_963576675.1. Lineage (NCBI taxonomy): Eukaryota > Viridiplantae > Streptophyta > Magnoliopsida > Malpighiales > Euphorbiaceae > Euphorbia > Euphorbia lathyris. The sequence continues at coordinate 82,052,853 of NC_088915.1, forward strand.
GAGGAATTCAGACTGTTCTCATACGAAAATGCGGTGAATTACAAAGCCAGGACCAAGCAGTGGCACGACAAAAAGCTCATGAACAAGGAGTTCCATGAGGGACAAAACGTCCTTCTGTACAATTCACGATTGAGGCTATTTCCAGGAAAGCTCAAGTCAAGATGGTCAGGACCATTCATTGTAAACCGTGTATTTGCACATGGAGCTGTTGAAATTTTCAAATATGGGGGTGATCCTTTTAAGGTGAACGGGCAAAGATTAAAACCATATTTAGAGAATGATCACACAAGGAAGATCGATACTGTTCACTTCCAGGATCCCCCAAGTCAGTAAAAGTACATGAACAGGGTGTTCGCTACAAACACCAATTGTAGCATAAGTAACTTTGCATGTGATTGATTTTTTTTTTTACTTTTATTTATTGTAATTTTGTGTCAAAATTGGTTGAATTGTGTTTCTTGTTGATTATCTTCTGGTCAGGCACAATTGTAAAACCAAATACCCATTTAAATAGGTGTGGTAGTACAATTGTACCTGGCTAGTGGGGAATGGTTTTATCAAGGAAAATAGGTCGGTAGGTGGAAACGTCCACTCCTATACACATAGGCACTCTTACCGCCTATTTTCTCCTCGATAAGATTGAACGGTTAGGGGGCAATAAATTCTCAATTCAAATCGAGACCGTTCATTGCCCCTCGTTCTAATTCGAAAATACGCGCCTTTCCGCCAATCTGTCCAGGTGGCAGGATCAGATTCGACCTCTTAATGACGGATTGGCGAAAAGACGTCTCTTCTCCCCTACTTAAAGAAGGTTTATCTCATATCAGTTCGTCATTCACCATATTTCTTTTCTTTAAGATTTCTTTTCGCACGGCCAGTTCATGATCTGTGCCCTATACCACTGGAAAACCCTACTTAAACTGGACAGCGAAATGAGAACCCGAGGCTCGGGCAAAAACGTGCAAATAGAGGGATCTTCCAAGAAAGAAAAATCAAAAGCAAAAATGGCGGATCCAAGCACTGTGGCTTTTGTCCCTGATGAGAAGCTGGTCAAGAAGATCTCCCAGTTCAAAGACGCAACTGTACAAGCGTACTACGATGAGCTAACAAAACTTCAGTTCGGACCCATCCGAATAGTTTGCTAGGAAACCCTAAAGCGGGTAAGGCTCGAAGATCGGGTTCGCACTCTCATGAAGGCAGGACACTTTGAATGCTTCTTTGAGATGACGGAACCTGCTTATCGGGAACTAACCCTCGAGTTCTTGGCCACTTTTAAGCACAATGTGGAGATAACCGATCCTGATGAAGAGGGAAAGTTTAGCTTCAGACTCATGGGTCACTCCCAGAGGCCTTCGCTTAACTTGTTTAACCAGATGTTAGGTGCTGCAGATGATGACGACCTAGAATCCGAGAGCTATAAAGAGGCATTCACCACAACGCCTGATGTTTTCGACCCTGCGTCTTTCTGGGAATCACTTTCCGGCCAGAAATATTACGACGGTAGTTCGTCCAAGGCGTCCAATATCGATGATTATGCTGTTCGGTATCTGCACAAATTGATCTCCGGGACAATCTTCGCCCAGGAAAACCAAGCCACCATGCCACATGCAGATCTTACCGCGTTGTGAAGTATGGCAGTTGGTCCAAGAATGAATTTGGGATTCTGGTTCGGAGAGTACATCAACGCGTTTTGCAAGAAAAATTCGTCGATCATCTGTTGTGGGAGCATAGTCACCAGAATTGCGGAGTCGATCGGGGTCTTTAAACCAGAAGACCGAGCTCGTCTCACAATTGTGAGTCACCCAGACCCCATTGATCTCAAGAGCCTCCAAAAGATGTTATTCGGAAAAATTGTGAACGGGAAGTGGGTCTGGATGTCTGACTTAGTTACGTCTCGGCAGACAGAGAGCCGAAAAAGGAAAAGCGAGCCTAATATATCAGTTTCGTCAGATTCCGAGCAAGTCGAGAAGCCGAAGGACTTGGAATTTTACAAGAAATGTGCAAAGCTGACCTGCGAAGATGTCATGGATCGATTCAACGCCCTGTTTACCCAGAATATGGCAAACCACGAGATGATATTCGCCATGGAGCAAAAGTATGCATCGCAACAAGGCGAGATCGATGTGCTCAAGAGCCTCTGCATTGAGGAACATGCTAAGAAAAGTCCCTCTGGTTTCTCTGTGAAGAGTCCGGTAAGACAAGTGCCCGAAACACCTGCCAGTGCTAATGTTAAGGCTAACGCTGCTGCCTCCTCGAAAGAGGAGGGTATTCCCGCCCCTGTGGATAGAGAGGTTAACTCCTCTCTTTCCCATCACGCCTGATCTGTCCCAATATTCGCTGTCCTAGCATCTGGTAACCTCTAACACCCTTACTCTATCATGTTTTGGTCTGCCTATTTTGTTGTCACCTTATCTACAATCTGCTTCCATGCTTAATAACATTGAGGACAATGTTTTGTTTTCTTTTAGGGGTGGGGATTGTGTGCATCACAATTTATGCGGAAATAACATGATAAATGTTGTTAATCGGTTTGTTTAAATTAGTGATTTGATGTAGAACAAATACCCTTGAGAATTGTTGTGAATATCCTTGGTAATTATTGTTTGTTTCCATTGTTTTCTCTCCGCTTGTGTATGTTCCATCTAGGGAATTGTTTGGTGTTATGTAGGAATCGAAGAGCAGACTGTGCATGCTATTGGTGTTATGTTGTGTTACTTGCTTGTTTGCACTTCGTGTTCCTTAATTCAGGAAGTTCCAACAATTTTTAAATTTTTAATTCCTCTGTCAAAATTAGTAATCATGGCCTTACTGCATTTTCCCCAAAAATAGTGAGAACTTGAGCCTTATAATGCATCTATAGTATGCATTGAATTTTTATGAGTGGGTCAGCACTCACTATCTTTAGGGAGAATTTGCCTTGGTGCCCTGTTGAAACGGTGATTGGTTCTGAATTTCATAGGAGGAAAAAGGCATTTAGTTATTCCCTCTGCTACACAAAAGGCACATGTGCTATGCACCCCAATTATTAGGATAACCAAGTCGAGCCATGACCTGCTCTTTCTGAAAAACCACGAATGATAGCCCTCTCCCTTCACTTATAACTCTAAAATACCCCGAGTTCTGTCTTATGCTTCGAATAAGCCAATTGTTTAAAATAAAAATCATGTGCTTAAGTTATGCGAATATAAGCAATTGAGCAAACATTGCTTAAAGAAAAGATTGAAAGAACTGGGGAAGATAATGTGGGGAGGAAGGAACCTTTATTAATATTCAAAAGAGTACTGGGTTATGAGTGAACAGGTTGTGTGGATAAAGTGTGTGTAAACAGCAATCATTATAGGCTGCGTATGTTAAATAAAATGCAAAAAGATAGAATTCATACACTGAAATAGCTTTTCCCTGTCAAACCAGAGCCTAAGCCTAACATTACAACCTTCGTAAAGTCCTTTGGACTATGTCTGGAGGAACTTTGACCCATAGATTCGGGACCAATAGGCAAACTCGCACCCTAAGGGTGTGGTGTCTGAGCTGGGGAGTGAAATCGCATTTGTTTTTCCTATGGCAAGTAGATGCCATGCGAGAGTGAGTGAATTATTCCATTCCTTAGTGAGGTATGTCTGGCAGTTGGTAACTCTTTGTGAAAGAGGAAGTCTAAATTTTAAGATTTGAGGAATTTCTTGAGCATAAAGGACACAATTTTTAAAACAAGCTTTTACTCTTCGATGAAACCTTAGCATGCATATGTTCATTTCCTAATTGTGCCAAGCGTTCTGTGTTTCTGTACTCCTCGTTTTCATTCATTAAACTAATTTCATTCCTAATTCTTTTTCTGATTCCTTCTTACAATTTGTTGCTTGAGGACAAGCAAAGGTTCGATTTGGGGGTATTTGTTAGGCATGAAATTGACTAAGTTTAACAAATAATTTATAAGGGAATTCGGGTATTTTTATATCATTTTGTAAGGAATAAGAGCTAATTAATGTCCTTGTGCAGATAAGCAAAGAAAAATGCTAAACTCGCTGGAAACAGCTTGTTTCGCTAATGCCAATGAGGAGTGGAGCTTTACTTGTATCCAGCGGTCAAACGCCGGATTATCCAATGACGGACAGCGACAGATCGTTGGTGGCAGTGGCAGGAAAGTGACAGTGGCAGGTGAAAGTGTGTGGCGATGGGATTGCCAAAAGAAGCAAAATGATTTGAAGTCTCACCCCCTTGAGTGTTCAAGGGTTAATCTAAAGTTAATCTTTTTAGTTTATTTTAATTGTAGTAGGTAGTTGACTTAGTTTGTAGAAAAGGGTACGAAAGTTGTACCGATTTTTGTGTGGTCTCTGACTTTTCCCTTTAAATAGGAAAAGCAGAGAAGGATTGGGGATCAGATTAATTTCTGAGTTTTGTCTTTTAGAAGTAGAAAAGAAGGAAGAAGAGAGCTCCCATGGAGTCTCAAGCTGTATCAGAAATCCTCTTCTGCTCACTGCTGGATATGAGTGAGTAGACATTTTGAACGGGCACGGCATGGACGTCCCGGTGATGTAAGATTTACAACGTTTTTATGAATATTTAGTGTTTTGCCAATGTTGTGGTCAATGAGGATTTAACTTTCTTGCTCAAGCATGTATGTATGTGTTAGATGAATGTTAGGACACTGCTTTCATCTTCACCAATATCTCTATTGATCTCTCAACTTCGAAGCTGACAAGTTAGAAGGTTGTGTCAAGGGTTTTCTCATCTAGAAATGCAGTTTTGCTCTTAATGCTAGAAAGAACGCATCTTTAGGACGCTAAATGTGTTAGTAATTCTTAGGAGTTTGAGAACACACGACAGTTGACTCATACTCACTTCAAAACTGATACTTTGACTTCATTGGCATTGTCTTTTATTCATGGAATGTTGTAAGACGTAGCACACCGTGTTCGGTTATGTCAAGCCTGTTCTATTCCCTAAAATCTTTACAAAGTACCTCATTTCATTGTTTTATCATTCTGCCTGAGTCATTAAACAACCAATATTGAACAATCAATCATAAAGGAAGACACTGTTGTATCACACACTGTTTAGCAACGATTTCCGATATTGATTTGAATCACAATCCCTGTGGAGACGATACTCACTTATCACTTTATTACTTGTATCTAGTGCACTTGCTAGAGTCTCATTTGAGGACAACAACAAGCCTCTTGAAGAAGATCTTTGTTGGTTTACGATTAAAACCTCCATTTATCGCTTTCAATCTGTATCAGTTGGTATTAGAGCCAATCGTTTCCTGACCCGAAACTTCTTTTGGCAATGGTTCAACCCCGACAACCGCAAGATTCCATGGAAACCAGTGACCGGAGATATGAGGAGCTGAGAGAGCACCTCGCGGAACAAATCCAGGCCAGCCTTGAGCGGCAGAAACAAAACGACCAACGATTCCAGGAGCTAACCGCTTCCCTGGAAAACCTCAGATTAGAGATCCGTGCAGTGGTCAGACCAGCCGCCGGGGAGTCCGACCAGAGAAGGGAAGGAGTCCTTGAACCACGACCCCAAAGGCAACCCACGCCACCTCGACTGCCATTGACAAATGTCCAACTTTCACCATCCAGGTAACTTCTATATTTAAGGCTATAAATAGTTGTTCATTCAATGTTAGAACGGTTAGACAGAAGCAGAATAATTATTACGTCTATTGACTTTAGTATCATAGTGCTTGTGGGAAGAACACCCTTTCCACACTGTGACATGTACATCTGTCGAGGAAGATCGAAAAACATCAATAGTGCATCTTGGACTCTCAGAATCATCTGAATGTCAATCTTTTCCTAGATGTTGGTTCACAATCCCCCCCCCCCAGTAGTGCAAAGTTTTGGACCTCCGATTTAGTGAGTTGAAATCTGGCGTATAGTCTCAAGAACTCATCAGTATACTCATGGACACTCCATGCTCCTTACAAACACTATTGATAGGACTAGAATATGTATTGCTCGTAATTCGATGGTGAAAACCTTTTTTCTCCGCATGACTCTCATCCATTGCCAAGATTTGATTAGATTCCTTCCACACCTTCTTCAGTCTTAGATGCATTAATCCCACTAAACGGAAGCTCCTACTTCATTCGGCAAGTTACCAACTTCACCTTTCTACGTTCTAGTACGTTCTAGTACTTTCAGATACTTGTAGAATCTCTCTACCTCCAATAGCCAATATAAAAGGCCCTCAATGTCTATATCTCTCTTAAATGTTAGAAAATACACTTTAAGTATAAAGTTCTCATCTCCGTTTTGCATGGTCCATTGGTTGGTTCGGAATCCACCTTTAAGAAAACCTTTGCATTTATGACCTCTCTAATTTTGGAGTAGTCATGATCAATTCTATTCGTATGGACAAAATTATTCCTTTCTGGATCAAAATTACCCATTTCATAATCAAAGTCACCCATTTAATTGTATACCTCCTCATTCACGCTATATTTGATGTCAAATAAGTAAGGATTATGGTGTATTACCTCACGATGCTTGTGGTATTTAGGATCCTCTAGAAAAGTCTTGTGCTTGTTGGGATGGCTAGACATTTCCTGCTATGTTCACATGATTCACGACTGAGAGTCAGTTCTATTGAATCACTTCTAGTAGCTATTTTCTTGAGGTAGTAATGTTATCCTTTATGATATCTCTAGTATCGTAGGATTCAAAACGAGCTTATTGAATTAGATATTCCATCTGTCTTCTAGTGCTTGCATTTGTTTTGAGGTTACCATTGGTTGAACCATAGCTTCAAAGAGGTTTTTGGTTAGGAAACAGTGAGGCTCTAATACCACTTGATACAGAGCGAGAGTGGACTGAAAGAAATAAGTATGGAGATTTTGACTATAAATCAACAAAGATGGTTTCTTAAGCTTAACTTGAAAGGATTTGTTATAATCCCCAAGGATAAAGAAAAACAAGTCTTCACTAGGATTTCCCAGGAAGAGTTCCAGATACGCTTTGTTTTCAATGAGAGTTTACGTTAACAAGATGAGGGTATGACTTGTCATGGTCTTTTCCTCTTTGATTCGATTCTAGAGGCGGAACGGAAGTCTTTCCACTCATTTCGTCGAACCTTACCTAGATTAAGCAATTTTAGATCTAACCTGCATCAAAAAGGCTCTGAGACTGCTACTTAGCCAGGCTACGAGATTGATTCTCTTATGATAGAAATAGGGTAAAGATCACGCAGCCTTTTCCATCGTCTTTCGCTGAGCCTGGTGTGAACGTATTCCTGCTATTCCTAAACCTAGAAGGTCCGGGCTGATTAAAGAATTCTTTCGACTTAACTGCTAAGCTAATGGTTCTGTCAACATTTAAGAGATAATATCTTGATTGATAATAAAATTGAAAGTAACAATATATCTTTATGATTCGTTAGATACATATTTATTAAGCTAAAATTAATAGAAATCCTAAAAGTATCTACTGAGAATCACAAATCATATTCTCAAAGAAATAATTACAACAGATTTCTCGCACAAAAAAGGTAACAAGGATATGAGACCGAATCTTTATTTCTTGAATGGATATCCGCTTTAAGATATTACTATTAAAATATAAAATATTAATAAGAGATACTTTAAATAAATAAATATAGATAGTAATTTTTTCAAATCAAATAAATACAAAAAGTTATTTTCACTAAAAATTTCAAAATGGAATAGAGTTATTGGTGAAAAATTCTAAATAACTATTTTTTTCATAGAAAAAATCTAAATAACTATTTTTTTCATAGAAAAAATCTAAACAAATACTATCTTTTCATTTTTTTTCAAAGTAAAAAGCTAAAAATTTCTTCGGTAACTAAAACCAATCAGCCTCTTAAGCTAGTAATCTCGTGTTTGTGTTTTAATATACGCAACTAACTTTAAATGGGGTCTAATGAATGTCGAACAGATATCAAATAAAGGTTAAGAATACTTAGAAGGAAAAAAACTATACTATAATTTGAAATATACTCCAAAATTGGAAATTATCATATTTTTTTAATAAAAAGATAGTATCTTTCCTCCCTTATTAATAATTTGTTAAAAAACGGTATTAAATTAAAGAAGTTCTTCGGTAACAAATTATATTGATGTTTTCTAAAGTTCAACAAATTATCTCTTGTTCTGCATCGGATGAAAGTCACACATATTTTTATAAACTTTTTATAATAATAATTAGGCCTAATACATTACCAGCTTCCCGAACTTATCTATAAAAATAGACTGACTCCCTAAACTTTGCAAGTATCTCACCAGCTCCTTAAACTTGATTATTTCGTATCAAGGACTCTCTAAACTTGTTCATAAAAGTAGATTAGCTCCCTGCACTTTATAAGTGTCTCATCAACTCCCTAAACTTGCTTATTCTGTAACAACTAAATATAAAAACATATTAAACCCAAATTCTAAAAATACCTCGGCATCTATTCGAGAGGTAATTTTTTCTCTTCTCTTACCTTTCAACCTATTATAAGAGTTAGTGTTGCAGGTTTGAGAGATCGAATAGATGAAAATTGAGAGTTAATATTATGATTTTTTTATTTAGTTGTACCAAGTTTAGGAAGTTGGTGAGACACTTATAAAATTCAGGAGTTAATCTACTTTTATGGACAACTTCATGGAGTTTGTGATACGAAATAATCAAGTTTAAGGAGCCGGTGAGACACTTGTAAAATTTAAAAAGTCAATATACTTTTATAGACAAGTTCAGGGAGCTGGTGATGTATTAGGCCTAATAATTATTATTATTCACATATGCTCACATGTATTTAGTTTGTTGCTGATCAGTGATAACACGACGCATAATCGAAGTGCACATAACGAGATTCATAACTGTGTAACATTGACCCAACTTATAAACGTTAGAATTATAATCGTACTATTTATAACGTTAAGGGTAAACTTAGAGGGTGTTTGGTTGCTCATTTTCATGCTCTTGTTTACCTTTTCGTTTCAAAATGGAGAGTTTTAAGTGCTTGGTTAGTGACCTCCCGTTTGTTTTACACTTGAAAAGTAGCATTTACAAAAGTATCATTGCTTTTTGGAAAACAGTTTTTTCCAACAGCAATAACAAATAATATGTAATCCAAACGGGCCTTTAATCTTGATTATGACGTTAGAGGTATTTTTATGCCTTTATTTCTAAATTATATTAGGGTAATTAATTTATTAGTCCCTATATTTTGACAAAACACACTGTTTAGTCCCTGTATTTTCAAAAACACACGGTAAAGTCCTTAACCTTTTTTCTCAGTGAACTATTTAGTCATTCCGTCTGTTTGTTAGATTTTTTACCGTTTATGAATTCGGAAATGATTAAATTACCTTTTACTATTTATTAGTCAAAAGCAATTCACCCCTCTATGTATTTCTCTCACAACTCGCGCTCACAAAAAATGGAGAAAGGATTGAATCCCTAACTCATAATTGAATCACTCATGCTCACTCTTCCTGTTTGAATTGAAGGTAGAAATCGACTCAAATCTCTCTCGCTTACTCTTCCTGTTAGAATTGAATGTGGAAATCCTTTTACTGCAATGGTGAGTTTAATTTCCTTCATATTCTCAACTCATGTTTATTGCCAACTGCTTTAGTGATGACGAAAGATGTTTCTGCTAATTCAAATTGACTAACAGAATCTTCATAAGAGTCTAACGGCATGACTAAACAGTTCACCGAGAAAAACGTTAGGGACTAAACGGTTCATTGAGAAAAATGTTAGAAACCTTACCGTATGTTTTTGAAATGACAGAAACCAAACAATGTCGATTAATAAATTAATTACCCATTATATTATTATATTAAACAAATAAGATGACATTTCAAAACAAACACATTAAACAAATGGTCATATAAAAAGAACCCCCATATTTTCATGTCCAACTCAATCCCCCCTGTTTCTTCCCTGTAATTCTTCCCCCAAACTCCAAAACAACCCCAACTCTTACAAATTCCTCCAATTCTCATTCAATACAGGTAAAAGTCAGTTCATCTTCAACATTTCTCGTGACATTAAAACCCCCTTTTCAATACCCATTTCCCCACTGGCTCTTCTTCAAAGGTATCTAATTTTTTTTCACTTTTCCCCCAAAAAGTTTCAATCTTTATCAGTTCTCTGATTTGGGGGTTTCTCCTTTTCTTCAAATTAAGCTCTGGAAATGGCGGATAATCCTATGTTGGTAAGTAAATTCAAGCTTTTTCAGTTTCTGGGTTTTGTAAATTTTAAAATTTCTCAAAAATTGAATCTTTTTTATTAGGAATTGGAAGAAAATTTCTTGAAGAAATCTGAGAACTTTGTGATTGATATGGAAAGCTTCCATGGAAATAAAGAAATCAACAACAACCCAAATTCCAGAATTACAGTGAGTTTATTTTTCAATTTTTTTAATTTTTTTTTGGGTTTGAATTTGTTTATTTTCTCGAGAAAACAAATTTTTTTTTTTCAGACAGAGACAGATAAGACTTTAACTAACCACTTTACAACCGAATGTCTTCACTTCTCTGTATTTTTTTGAATTAATTAATGTTTTTATGGATAAAAAGTTGCAGAGGAGTCTTTCCAGAAAAGGGTCTGCTCGCGGTGGCGGTGGAGGCGGCGGCGGAGGTGGAGGCGACACCACAGTCTCTGCTTCTTCTTCTTCACCAAGAGGTAATATTTTTTATTTAAAAAGCTGTGATTTTTATTATTTTTATTGTGGATGAATGTTCTGAGAAATGAGAGGGAGATAAAAAAAAATATAAAGTTTGTATATTTAATTGTTGATTTTGTTTTTATTTTTGTGGACTTTCAAATTTGGGAATTTGTATCATAAAAGGAGAGAGAGGGAAAAAATAAAATAAAATTAGATGCTAGCAAACAATGGTGGGAATAAATTAGGAAAAATACCACTAGGAGGCTACTGAATTTTTTTATTATTAGGGATAATTTTTAAAACCATCTCTGTATTTTCGTTGATTTACAGATCGGTATCTATGTTTTTTTGAATTACAAAAAGAAGACTGCGATCCTCGTCGGTTTACAAAACCAAATACTTTTAGGTTTACACCGACCGTTGATAATTTAAATAGAAAATTTTAAGAATTAATGATATTTTATCAACTTTAATTCTTTAACTTTGTAGTTTTGAGGTTATTTAAGTATTGTTTTGGTTATTAAATATTATTTTGGTTAGAAAAGTGAAAATTAATGTTTATAGTGTTAAAACTTTAAAAACAATGGTTTTGGAAAATAAAAAAAACATTGATTTTATGGTAAATATTTAATTTTTAGAATTTTTTTATTTTGAAGTTATCTACGATAAATTGGCAATGTCAATGTCAGTGTACAAGTTTTTGGTTTTGCAAACGGACGAAAATCTTTAATCCTCTTTTAAAAAAAATTATAATTGTTTGCAAATTAGTAAAAACACGTAAATTATTTTTTAAATTATCTTTTATTATTATTATTATTCATTATTTTATTGATAATTTTTTTATTGTTAAACCAAACTTTAAATTTCCATAAGATTGATTTTGTTTTGGGTTTTGAGACATATTTAAAACCTTATTCATGTTATATCATAATATAGATAAATTTTAAAAATCTTAAATTTTAAAAACGCACATAATATATTCAATTTTTTTTATATAAAAATAATATATTCAAAGTTAAGAACTATTATGATAAACATAAACTCAATGTCTCCTATATAATTGAAGGAGAGATTTTCATCAAAAAATGAAAAAAAAAAAAAAAACTGAAGGAGGGACGATTGCATTAAACTGAAAATTCAGGGGTTCAATCAAGAAAAATCGAAAGATTAGGGGCTTGAAGAAGTTTTTTTCCAATTAAGAAAGCCCATTTCTTGAGATTTGCCACGTATTGAAGTTGGGTCCAAAATAAAATATTTTCTTATTTTTGCCACTTTCTGGAAGGTCCTGCCAAATTGTCTTCTGACACCTCATTTCTGTTCCCTCCTACTACTATTATTTTTTATTTTTAATTCCGTTTCCGTTAAAGTTTGTTTTATTTTATTTTTAAAATCACCCAAAACTCATTTGTTTAAATATTTATATTTTTATTGTATAGTTCAAATTTCAAAACAAAAATACTATAAAAGTACTAAATTTGATAATGGCATTACACCCATTTGGGTTCTAAAACTAAAGCCATTTAGGGACTTAAATATCAAAATCATCAATCAGGTCTCTGAACTAAGCAAAAATCATCAATTGAATCCTTATCATATCTTAAAATCAGAAACTGTGACTATTTGATATAGACTCTTGTGTTGGTTCAAAGTGGGTTTGGGAAAGAGAGTCTGAAAATGTTTAACCGAATGGGGATTCAATTGATAATTTTTAGTTAGTTCAGGAGCCTGATTGGTAATTTTGATAGTTTAAGGTCCTAATTGACTTTAAAACCTTAGTTTAAAGAGCCAAATGGATAATATGCCATTCAAAAAAATTCATCACTTGTTAGTAGCTCAATTTTACCAATTTTCTAATAAATATTAACCAATTCCAATTCAATTTTCTAATTTTTATTCAGTTCGGTAATCTTTACCCGACAATTAAAAAAAAATAGAATTGAGCTAAAACAAAACCGATAAAGATAAAATCCATTCTAAAAAACTTTTAAGATATAATATAAAAATGATAATCTTGTTAAACGAATTACATCAGTTGAGTTGTCTCTGTAAATCACGTTATCGTTACATAAACTAATAATTATAGTCCAAATTTATGGGTCAACAATGGAATCTATGGAATTGGTAGGCATTACTTAAATTAAGATGCTAGCTAGTACAAATAAAATAGAATAATCATCCATTTTGTTGGTTGTACTTTAATTGGAAGCATGTGCAATGTAACATTATTTGAATATATGATGGTGATATATATACTTAGTTATTACCTTTTTTTCACAACATACTTTCTATTTTTTCATACTATGATTCAATTTGTAGGGTCTAGCATGCCCGAAAAGGCATCGTTGGTGGCCGCGGTCCCGACCGATCATTCCACCAACCCACAAGTTCATCATCAAATCACCATTAACACAACTACAAGCAACTCGAATGCCTCGACGGAAGGCAGATTTGCCCTCCGGAGAAACAGTTTCAAGCGACCGCCTTTTTCCTGGGCCATCGATCCTAAACGGGTCCTTTTCTTTTTCGCTACATTGTAAGTTTCGCACACCGTAAAGCTACAATAAAAAATATCATGGCGTAAATAGTTTAGGGTAAATAATTTATTAGTCCCCGCCTTTTCACCTAATACATTGTTTAGTCCCTTTATTTTGAAAAACGCATCATAAGGTCCCTATCTTTTGTCAATATTAACCATTTGGTAATTCTGTCTAATTTTTTTAGATTTTTAACCGTTATATTTGGCATAAATAGACAGACAGAAAATAACAGAGTAACATGTTCATTTTGTATTGTACTATGACTGTCCGGAAAGCTAAGATATGTTCGGTTAAAAATCTAAAAAAAAATAGATAGAAGGACCAAAGAGTTAATATTGACAAAAAATAGAGACCTTATAATGTGTTTTTCAAAATAGGGAACTAAACAGTGTGTTAAGTAAAAAAGAATGGACTAATAAATTATTTACCCAATAGTTTATTAGTTCCTACATTTTACCTAACATATTGTATTGTCCTCGTATTTTCATAATACACTGTTTAGTCATTAACTTTTCTTCTATTCAATAGTTTAGTCCCTCAAATATTTGAATTACTAAACAGTTTAGTCCCTCTATAAGAGACCAAACTGCTAAATAAAACAAAAGTTGAAGGACTAAACAGTGTATTATTAGGATATGATGACTAAACAATGCGTTTGGTAAAAATGCAGTGACTAATAAATTATTTACCCTATATCATACGATATTCTAAAATGTATAAATTGCGTGACAGATCAAGCATGGGAACATTACTGCTGATATACTTCACGCTTTCGATTGGGAAGTTCGGGGAAGATGATAACGGCCTTGGTTAGTACTGGGAATATAATTGAAGAACATGGATTATTCTTGGGAACAGAATGTAAAAACCCTAAACCGTAAACTCTAAAGAGCAAAGATTGGAAAAGGTTAAAGACAAGAAGAGAATAGATAAGGACAAAGAAAAGGAATCTTCTTTGTATGAAAAGAAGAGGGGAAAAGTTAATGGTTTAGTGAGAGGGATAGATGGTCCTTAGTGTTGTCTTTTATTACACATTTTCTTATTTTAACATCTCTCTACCTTAGTCATACTTCTTCTTTTCCAATCCCATTTAGATCAGATTCTTTCTTTCGTGTATATGTCTTTCTATGTGCTTGAAACAAAAATTGAAAGAAATGAAATGCTATAAACATGAGATTTTTTACGTGTCTGTTTGATTCAACTGTTGATGTTTTTTTATCTGCATAACCCATTTTCTTAAAAAAAACTATCTGTAGTTATTTCTCAGAAAAATATATATTCTTCTTACTCAGGAAAAAAAGTGTGATCATGACCGTGACTAACACTAGGAAATGAATGAGAAATTCTTCTTACCCCAAAAAAAATACGTGGTGATTGTGACTGGCACTAGAAAATGAATGAGAAATTCTTCTAACCCAAAAAAATACGTAGTGATCGTGACTGACACTAGGGAATGGATAACTTTAGAATTTGTGGTCAACCTAATAAACAAACATACATGATAACATAATAGGGGTAAATCATAATTTTAGCTCTATTATTATTGAAAAAAAAAACGAATTAGGACTAACGTATGAAATCATTTCGTGCTGGGTTTGATATTATATAGACGGAGCAATTTCAAACTTAACAAACAAAACCTATTTCTCTTCAACTCTTAGCCACCTACGTATTACATTGACTCTTATTGTTATCACGCATTGATGATGTTACACTGTGGAAGTCAATTGATAATTAGATATATATAAAAAAAAAGAGCCAACATGACACATAGATAACCAAAAGTTAACGGAAAATGGGTTTGTGTCGTTAATTTGGCTTGGAACTACTTCATCTATACCGCGTTAGATCTAACATTAAATGATTTTGTATATAGGTTTTGGTCTGTTCTTTCTAAATAAGTATTTTAACCCAATATTATAAATTATACATATTTAACCAACATTGTTTATCATGTCATCAAGTCTACATACCACATCATCAAAATCAATATTTCATTATGCCAGTCAGAAAAACATAATCAATGTGTCAGATTATCAAAGTCAACTTGTCACGTCATCAAAAACTAACATCATTAGTCTTTTTTTTCTAACTTTATAAAACACGCATTTTTTTTTACAAAAAGAAAAAAAGTACTACATTTCTATATTTACAAATCAATAAAACGACAACATATTTTTCCTATAAAATATAAAGAGTAGACATCATGCATCAAAGTTCCAAAAAGATGATCACTCAGCCCATAAAACATATAGGCCCAACACATATATAGATAGGCTAACCCATGAAACACTTTATCCAAATCAGGATGGATCAGGTTCGACCGGGTCCAAGGGTTTTTGCAAAATATATACTTAACCCAATCTTTATATATATAATTTTTAAAATAAAGTTTATACTTAAAAATAAATATCTAATATATAAATATAATAAATAATATTAGCAGGCCAGACCGAGCTCGATCAAACCATTATATTTTAAAAAAATCCAATCTCGCTCTAGATATAGGCGGATATTAACGGGTCTGAACCTGGATCCGTCTGGACCTAAAGTCAGTTTCCTTTATGCCAGCCACATCCATTTGACATAAGTCTAGGTAAACCATACAAGTAGGGCTGTAAATGAACAGAGCCGCTCATGAGCGGCTCGATGATTGGCTCGATAAAAGCTCAGCTCGACTTGGCTCGATTTGTAAACGAGCCGCTCGTGAACATGATTTATTGGCTCGGTTCATAAACGAGCCAAGCTTGAGCAGGCCAAAGCTCGGCTCGAAAGCTCGCGAGCAGACTCGATTAGAACATTTATGAACAAATTTTAGTTTTGTAGAAAACTATATAGTTTTGTTTTAGTTCAAAAATATCTAAACTTAATATTATTTCATTTGCTATTAGATGAGTTCGTTCACAAACATAATAAATGAGTAATAGACGAACTATTTATAAGCATCTTATTTATTTATTCACGAACTTTGCTTGTGAGCTTGTTTATGTACACAATTAAAGAGTTATTTGCGAGCAAACTTCACAAATATAATTAACAATTTACTCACAAACAATTCATGGTTAGATAATTTTCTTAATGAACCGAGTCCAAAAGAGGATTTCGGGCTCGAAACAAGCTCGAAGCTCGGCTCAAGCTCGTTGAGCAAGGCAAAGCTCGACTGGGCTCGACTCATTAATTTTATAACAAGCTCGGTTCGGGCTCGAGCTCGTTAATTTTATAGCGAGCTGAGCTTGAACAGGCCAAAGCTCGGCTCGGCTCGATTACAGCCCTACATACAAGTAATCGAGCTTATAAACAATTCTAGACTTAAAAAGATAAACTGACCTTTACCTCTACCCATTCCGATAAGTGCGCATATGGAATTGCATTCCCATCCCGTTAAGCTTTTCCAATTAAAAACAACGTTTGGTAAATGTAAAAATATTTTAAGAAAAAGCTCCAGCATGTAGATTTTGAGAAAAATAGCTGTCACAACTTATCAAGAAAGCTAATATTAAATTTTTTTTAACAAAAATAGTCGTAACTTTCAATATAACCTAATATTATATATTTTTTATTCCTTAAACTTTTAGAACTTTGATTGTGTTCGTGTATTGTTATTTACCGCTCCCAAATTGCTAGTGACTAGCCTCTATTGGATAATTTTGCCCTTTTCATAGTTTTTTTTTTTTTGAAAAACTGATTTTTTTTCTCTTCCAATCAAAACTGAAATTATGAAAATAATTGATGAGTTACGACCCAAGAACCCCGAAAATGGATGATTACGAGTCAGAAAAATTGATGAAATACATTTTTCGTGAAAACATATGTTATTCTCTTCCAATCAAAACTGAAATTCTGAAAATAATTGATGAGTTACAACCCAAAAACCTCAGAAATGAATGATTACAAGTCGGAAAAATTGGACGTGGTACATTTTTCGCGATTTTCTTTTTTGGCCAGGCGGAAATTTTGTCCGCCTAGGGTTAAAAAAATCGCAAAAAAGACAAAATTTGAGTTTTGAAAAAAAAAATCAGTTTAAAAAAAATATAAAAATGGGAAAATTGTCTAATAGAAGGAAGTAACTAGCAATTTGGGTGCGGTAAATAACAACCACCTTGCGTTTTTATCAAACACTCATCAGTTTTTTTTCAAGAACACTTTCCTCTACTTCTGTTGGTCACAACAATATCAAATTGGCTGCCAAGATGATTCACTCATCGCATCCTCTCTATCTCTCTACTTTCTCTCTCTATATTCTCTATTTACCCGTAATTGACTTTATCATCAGAGTTTATACCGAGATCATCCCCAACACAGATTCAACGAGCGGAACAACCACCTTACCCCAGTATTTATCATAATATATGTCTCGTTATACAATAATCATCTTTAATAATGAAAAATGATGCTTTGTAACATTATAATTACAAGTAAACTATACTCGTACATAATCGTGATCTATATATTCTACATGATTATATATGATATAAATAAATGACACAAAAATGATAATTGTGTCAAACAGGTGTATTCATAAACGTGTTATCGTATCAAAAATTGACAATCCTGCCCACAAATTGAGTACCTCTACCATGCTAGTAACGTCTCGAAATCGCTGGCATCGCGCATTTATTCTTTCGATCATGGTAAAGTCTTAATATAACTGCTGCAGTTTCTTCAATTGCTTTCCCTGTGACTTCTGCATTTTGAACCAAAGATTTAGTATATCAAATTTATTGCATTTCGTGTCCGTTTCTATTACTATTTCCTACGCTAAATTTTCTTTCCTTTTCCGTTTTAATTTCAGTTTCCGTTGCACGTAGTATCAAATTCCATAAATGGAAGGCAATAAAAAACACTTAGTATTGAAAAACCTTACCAATCACAGGCCAAACCGGATTTTGCGCAAACACCTTACGAGCAAATTCCAATTCCCTTCTTACATGATCCATCTCGGAATAACTACTACTCATTTCTCCGGTAAACCCGAGCGTTTTCGCCCTAGCTCTACGAATCGCCTGTAAAACCACCGGATTGATCGTCAACCCGAAAACCTTCTCCGGATCAATCGAAAACAGACTCTTAGGCAATTGTATACCAATAACAAGAGGCACATTAGCAACTTTGTATCCCTTCTGTGCCAAATAGATCGACAAAGGCGTCTTTCCGGTCCGCGAAACACCAGCAAGAACAATGTCGGCCTTGTACAAGTTCTGCGGCAAGGCGCCATCGTCTTGTTTGATGGTGAATTCGATGGCTTCAATGCGTTGAAAGTATTCTTCGGAAAGGGGAGCTGTTCCGCGGGGAAGACCGGAAGGGGAAACACCTAAATGAGTAGCGATTGCTTCGGTGATTGGCCCGAGAATGTCGGTTGAAGGTAATCCCCATAAGTTGCAGGCTTGTTTAGCTGATTCAGCCATTGAAGGATCTGCTAGAGTGTAGACTACAAGTGCTCTTTCTTTTGCTGCTTGTTTTATGATTTGCATTAATCTTTCTGCGTCATCTATCTGAAATGATTCGGGTGAAAATGTTTTGGATCATTAGAACAAATTAAGGCAGGAAATCTAAGAGCAATTCAACAGTTAAAATGGAAGTTGATTTGATGACCCGAACAAGTTTAACTACATCATCGACTTATTTGAATTAAGGATAAAAATGGCTTCTAAAGTTGGGATCCAAAATCAATTTAGCCCAAATCGTATTTTAATATCTACCGTAATATTTAAATTAGCAAAATTTGATAAATCAACCTATATTTTAAGAGCTTTAGATATTAAAACTGATTATATTTATATCAATTTATTAATTTGAAGACCGAGTTAATATCTAAAATTTAATTTGTATTAAATTGATCATACGACCAAATTTAGAGATCAGTTTAACACTTAATTCTGATTTATTTTATAACTTTTTGACATGGGTTGTTATCTGATGTTTTTTAATTCAATAATGTTTAAAACTAAAATTTTGAATTTTTTCTTTTACGAATTGAATTACAAAGAATATATAATATAAGTAAAATTATATTTTTTTTGTTTATTTAAACATAAATTTGGCTCAGTTTTTTATTAAATCCATTTTTTTCCACAATCGAACTGCCAAATATCAAAAAGGAAAAATTTCCAATTGAACCAAACCAAATAATTAAAATAACCGAACTAAATAAGAATTCGGTTTGATTATCATTTTTTTGTTGACTTTTTGCACACCCCCGGTCATGAGTATAATTAGACCTGTTCACTAGTTCGGTACTTGTACAGTCCATCCAGGCCCAGGCCCATGTCTCGTGAGCCCGGTTTGGACATGAAAATTTATTTTTCGGTCCAGT
This sequence comes from Euphorbia lathyris, assembly GCF_963576675.1. NCBI lineage: Eukaryota > Viridiplantae > Streptophyta > Magnoliopsida > Malpighiales > Euphorbiaceae > Euphorbia > Euphorbia lathyris. The sequence goes on from NC_088915.1 coordinate 82,072,323, forward strand.
CCCGTTAAAGTCGCCTCCTTTTTAGGTAGATTTAGGATTTATAAAAATAGCACACTGGACCGGTCTATTAATATTAATTAATAAATTTATATATTTATTTTCAAGTATAAATTGAATTTTTTATTATTAAAAACTATACATATATTTAGGTGGGGTTATATAGGTTGGGTTTGAGATTTGATTTTTGAACTCGATTCCAGTCTGGTCCGAACCCGTCTAAATTATCAACGGGCTGGATTCGGCTTGAACTGAGCATTTTTAAGCAAAAGCCCGCTGGCCCGGCCCATAAAACTAAGTATAATTTATCCAGAATATAAAATGAGAAGAATAAATTGATAAGTAAATAAAGGAAAGAGAGGGTAAAAGCCAGAATTACCCCGGAAAAGAGGTGGGTATTTACAGGACAACCCCGATCAATCAAGCAATAATCAAATTGACCCAAGGCCGCACCAACGGAATGCTCCGCCGTCCACCCAGTTCCATCGGAAATCATGTAAATCGACTTCGCACTTATCATTTCCACCGCTTCATCATCTGAACCACTAGAATCTTTGAATTCGCTTTCTCTAAGATCTCCTCGAGCAACCGGATTAAGTTCCGCCACCTGATTCCGGTGACCTGGACGGTCTAATTTACGGCCAGATCGAATAGCTCGAGCCATAGACCAGCGATTGAGCTGAGAACTTCCCTTGGGCTTCCGCCGCTGAGGCTCGGCATGAGGATCGGAATTTGGTTTGGGATTGGGTGAGAGTGAAGCCGCCGGAGAGAGGTACCGGGAGTTGATGGTTGAGAAAGTAATCATCTTTTATGATGCGTCATGTTGAGATCGGAGCACTAGTGAAGATAGATTATGGGCCTGAGGCCCGTTTATTGAATCCAAAGCCCACAGCACTTATCCAAATTCTAAGCCCAAAAATCTTATCTAATAATCATAGAAATGAATTTATACTATTGGTATCGTGTGGCGTTTACTTCTTCCTCCGAAAGTTAAGCCAGTCAAGAATCACGTCTTACCATATTTGCAATAGGCACATATACAGGTTAGGACAAACCATATATCGATTAAGATAAAGGGACAAACATCCGCAGTAACATCACACAGACAATCCACATCAGTCACATATAACAGTAAGCAATAGCAACACACAGAGAGACACAATATATGAATAATACACAATAGATTTTATTAATCATAAGTAGACCTGTCCACGGGCCCGGGTACCCGCCCGGCCCGCCCAGGCCCGTGTCCCTTGGATCGGTCTTGGACAATGAAATTTACTCTTAGGCCCAGGCCGGCCTAGGCCCGCTAAAGCCCGCTTATTTTTTGGACGGGCTTGGGACATATGAAAATATCACGGGCCGGCCCAGCCCGGCCTGCCTTATTAATATTAATTAAAAAATTTACATATTTATAATTAAATATTTATTTTAGGTATAAATTTGATTTTTTATAATTAAAAATTTTGTATATTTTTTTAGGTGGACTTATATGGGTTGGGTTTGGGATTTGATTTTTAAGCCCGAGCCCGTCTAAATTAATACTGGGCTGGGCTGGGCTTGGGACGAGCACTTTTACACAAAAGCCCGCCAGGCCCGGCCCATGGACAGGTCTAATCATAAGGCAACAATATTACACCCTCGATATCCTATCAGTAGCAGTGGAGGAAGACGGGGATATCCTAAGCCTATCTAGTGTCAAGTTCCGGGGAGGATAGTCTCACCTCCTATAGTGTTTCTTATGCCAAGGCTAGGCCCATGGCAGTGGACGTTACAACGTCTCATTCACCACTGCCTCAAATGCCTTGGCACACTCCCCTACTCTTTGCCCCATTACATAGTCACTCCTCACTCTTTCCCTCATTACACAAGTCAACTCTCACTCTCTATTACAATGTTTATTATTACAACAAATCCTCCCATTACACTCTCCCCTTAACACTACTTGGCTGAACCAAATTGACATTAAGGTCAATAAGTTCAACCAAATAATTCTGTTTAATTGAATTGGATAACATCATAAATAAACCGTAGTGCTTACGGTGTTACTTTGTTTTTGACAAAATAATCATTAATTTATCAATTTTTACTATTGGGTTACCGTTATTTTGTCAATCTTTACTATTGGATTAATTGACAAAGTAACAATAGTCTATATCTAAATTTTAATATATTATATATAATAAAACTCTTTTCTATTAAACATAAAAATTCTTACATTAAAAAATAAGAAATTAATTTAATATAATATTCAAAATGAAAATTTAATTAATACGCAATTTAACATTATAATAACACAAAGTGCAAAATCTTTTCTAGGATTAATATGCAACTGTCATCCATGTTCTTCTCCTTTCTCTTCCCTTTTTCTGCCAAAACTTTCTATTTTGTTGGTCTACTTTGAGTAGGACAAAGAAAGTCTGTCTTCCTTCTTCCTCCTCCCATCGGGTTAGGTTTCTGTATTTTTTATTATTGTTTTTTTTTTCTTTTTAGTATGTGTTCATATATTTTATGAGATCTCTTTATCCGTCTGAATTGTATATGCTTTCTACTACTCTGTCGTTTATGTTTTTTTTCGATTTAGCAAGAGCGGAAACGGTTTATCTTATCCGTGGATCAATAAATCTATGTGGTTGCAACAAAAGAAATGACTCAGATCCAAATGTTCAGAATGATCTAAATGGTGAAATTTGGATGGCATCTACTTTTCTGCAGATTTTGATTTATGAAAAATATATGTTTCATTGTTATTTTGTGTTTTTTTTATGCCTTTATGACTTTTTTGTTTTATGTAGTCGTTTTAGTCTCTTTGTAGATCTTATAAGGTTTGATTCCTTACTATTGTTTTCTTATTATACTTATTGTGTTTTCATCTAATAAAGTTATAAGTATTTTCATAAAATAAAAAAATAAAATAAAAACACTTCATCTTCAACCACTTATTTTTGAGTTACCATCATTGTGATCAATATTACTGTGAAAACGTAAGGATGGGAAAATTACACAGAAATTCATGTTTTAAAAACTATTTACAACTATGTCAAGTCATAATTTTGAATTATGTCAAACTAGTAAACTCAGTACTTTTAATATATTTTAAGGGTTAAAATTTATAAATTAAGAGTCTAGAATATATTTTCTAAGATTTATGATTTATGAATTGGGGTCTAGAAATTTTAAATTATAGTGTAAAATCATAATATATAAAAAATAATGACATATTAAGAATTAAATTTGGTAATATGACTTAGTTGTAATTTTGTATTTAATTATGATATTCATGTAATTGACCCTTTAATTTTATTATACTAAATGATGAGGACAAGGTCCATTGGCCAAAAAGTTAGTAAGATAAAGGTCCGGCCCATCTTAGAAGCCCTATATAAAGTCAATCAACCCCATTAATAAGAGGTCGAACTCTCTTTCCAGTTATATCCTCTCCTATTTAATTAAATTTTTTGCACACCTCAAACGGATTAGACTTTGAAAAATTATCCAACCGTAATATTAAAATTAGCCCCCCATATATGGATTTCTGGCTCCACCATTGCTGGTCGAAGTGAGCTCGGTTCAATCTGGAGATTTAAAAAATTTCATAATGGTATCTAATCAAAATCAATGGTTTAATTTGATTCGGGCCTAGAGAAAAGTTCAATGGTTCAATGCGGTTCTGAATCTTTTTATTCGGGTATTCGACCATGTTCAAGAATCTCCAACACATTTAATCAGTTATAGTAAGAATTTAAAAATCTCCAGATTTGTACCAAATCTAAGTCCAATTCCGGATCTTTTTATTTGGGTATTCGGTCCGGTTCAAGAGTCTTCAATATTCTATACTTAGCCCTCATCTTTGAACTTTAAAAACGGACATAAAAATCTTTAAACTTTGCCATTTACTAATATAAAAAGTTCCCTAGGAAAGTAAACGACATCAAAATCGTCATTGACGATCTTAAAATGAAAAAAAAAATAAAAAACTAAAATTGTTTAGAACCACATTTGTTACAGAACCACATATTTTTATTTTCTAAAATCATTGTTTTTGTATTTTTTTTAAACAACAATTTTCTCTCTCCTAACCAAACAACACCTAAATGACATCAAAATCAAAAATTAAATTTGCTTAAAATATCATTTTCACTAGATTTAAAATAAAATGTTACCTGTTATTACAATCGTCAAAAGTTAATAGATTTCAATTTTGATATTAAAAAACCAAAGAACCAAAATTGAACACACCTAAGATACGAAATCAATCAATAATAATAGTTGATATTCATTAATATGATTAATTAGAACGAAAACTTGAGTGATAATGATGATTAGAATAGATTAAGAGCGGACCTAAGGGATGGCGATGGGGGTAGGAATGAACTGAATCCCACATCGGAAATGGAGAGGGAGTGATTGGGGCTTATTAGTAAGATGTGAATCCAATACATGTAGACTCGTTTTAAAGCCGTGAGGCTCAATATGTTGGATTTTGGCCAGAGCGGACAATATATATATGGTATTAGAACAGGGTGTTACAGTTAATGCTCTGTATCATTCTTTATGGATGTTTTAATGAGATTCAAATATGAGATCTCTTTCCATAAACCCAGCATGCGCTACCAATTGAGCTACAAACCCTAGATAGAATCTCCATCATTTTCTACTGATGATTATACAAAATACATGTTATATCTTACATACAAAAACAAAATTTTACTAGGAAGATCAATCATTGAGAACTTGATGATCTTGAGTTGACGATGGTATTGATCGCAAGATTAATAACCTTGAGATAATTGTTGACATTCTTATGATGAATGTATTAATCATGATATTAATGACCTTAAGGTGACCGGTGATGTTTCCGTGATGAAAGTATTAATCGTTCGATCAATAACTTTAAAATGGTTGTTGACACTCATTTGTCTTGATTATGATACAAAGAAAATGTTATAGCGAGAGAAGAGTGCTTTCCTAAAAACACTTTGATGTTAAATTTAGAAGACATAGTAACAGGGCCGGCCCTGGGCCTAGGCTCGGGATGCGCCGGCCTAGGGCCCAAGGCCGGAAGGGGGGCCTAAAAAAATTTAATTTTGTAAGTAAATTGCTTGTGTTTTAAGTACTATAAATAAAAGGGTGTTGTTAAACCCAGCCTCAAATTCCCACCCCTAGCCCCGTGAAAGGACGAAAATACCCTTTCATGGGTTTTGGGGAGGAAAAAGCTATTTTTTTTGCTCTCCCGACACGCGGGCGTGTGCCTATCACGCCTCACCTTGTGGTCGGGCGTGATAGCCCCACGCCTCACCGTGTGGTCGGGCGTGATCGCTACACGCCCGACCACACGGTGAGACGTGGGGCTATCACGCCCGACCACAAGGTGAGGCGTGATAGGCATACGCCCGCGTGTCGGGAGAGCAAAAAAAATAGCTAGTCCGCTATTGAATTAAATCCGTAAATACCTGTTACGTAAAAAAAATTAGTCCGTTGTTGAATTAAACCCGTAAAAAAATTAGTCCGCTATTGAATTTAACCCGTAAATACCTGAATTAACAAAATAAAAATTTAACTAAAATTAACAAAATAAAGATTTAGTTAAACTAAATTAAACAAAATAAAATTTACAACAACTAAAATTACAACATAAAAATTTAGTTAAACTAAATTAAACAAACTAAAAATTACAAAAAATTAATTAAATTAATTAAAACCCCTCGGGCGTATGAACATCACGCCCGAACCATAGGTCGGGCGTGATAGCCTCACGCCCGAACCACAAGTCGGGCGTGATATTCATACGTCGGAACCGTAGGTTGGGCGTGACGTTCATACGCCCGACTGCGATTCCGGCGTTTTTAAAAAATCACCCACATATTCAATTTTTAAACTTAAATCAAAAAACAAAAACGGTAAATCTTATTATTTTCGCTTTCCCTTTACGGTTGTTGTTACACTCCATGTTTTGGTTCACAAATTAGTCCGGATTTGATCAAAGAGTGTGTAGGGTATTTGAGAGGTTTTGTGTTTTTTCAAATTTTGGGTAAAAGGTAGTTTGGTCTTTTCATGGGGCTAGGGGTGGGAATTCATGGCTGGGTTTAGTAATCCACTAAATAAATTCAAACTAGAATAATGGTATTACATTGTCTTCCAACTAGAGGAGGCATGGGTTCGATTCCCATGTTTGTAATTTTTTTGATATATTTTTAATATATAAATGTTATGGGCAGTCAAGAGTAAGAAGACAAGTTTCATTTTATTACCTCATTTTAGAATAACTATTTTTAATTTGATTAAATTTAAAAAAGTTTCATTTTATTACCTTAAATTGATTAAATTTGAAAATTAAAAATTAATTTATGCAATGATATGAATAAAAATCAATTAGTAAATTTTATATTAAAGGAACCCTTACTGCTTATTTTGCCTAGAGCCCCTAAATTGTCAAGACCGGCCCTACATAGTAAATGATTTGCTTCAGTCTCGAAAAATGCATTCTCTTATTAAATGAAGAACTACATATAGTTTTTTTAATGATGTAAATTGCCTTATACATGGAGCTAAGCCATGTTCCATGTTTAATAAGTAAGTGGAAGAATTATTAGTAATCGTTAAAGATGAGGTAGCAGGTTAATCATAAATTGATGATGGGTTATATGAGTAAATTACTCTTCACTTCGTCTTTGCATTTTTAAAGGAGTAAAAGCATAATTATAAGAATTGAATTGGACCGGTTCAATTCAGTTCAATCAGAATCGGTCACAATTTCGGACTAGAGGCGTTCAAATTTTGAACTTTGAACGCTTAAATTGTAAACACCAATACTCACAACAGCATCACATATGTTTATTATAAACTATTTGTCTTTATATATATATAATGTTATAAATTAAATAATTAAAATATTATTTAGTATTAAATTTTTATTTTATGTTTAGATAAATATTCTAAAAAAAATTTATTTTATGTTCCCACTATTGATAAATCTTAATTAAAGTTGTTCAAAACGACATTGATAACATCCGAAAATTACCCTAAGGGCAAAACCATAAAAATCCATGAGTAAAATGATCAATTAGCATGAAGGTACAGCCATGGAGCAGTATCTGCCAATGGTGAATGTATGACGTATGTAAGAGGCTACTCTCAATGGGGAACCTTGCCATGTAGATACGCAATGTGGATCCGACATAGCATAAAAAGCTTATATCTGCCATTCCGGGTAGATACGCCCATGTTACCACTGAACCGTCTTTCAAGAAAATGGTTGTGATCAAGCAGCATTAAACAACTCACTTAAAGCCCTAATAGTTGAACTTAAGGATGTATCATTAAATACATTTAGAGGCATTTAATACAAGGATGTTCGAATTACCACCTCGTTGGTTACAGAATCTCATATAAATACCCCACATTGAGGTATTCAAGGTACACTTACTGATTCCTTACTTATGAGTGCTTCCGGACACGAAGAATACACCTCCACCTTACGAATTAATTGGAGGGCGGTTGTGCCTAGAGGTAGGTGCGTCAATCCTCGCATGCATTTTCCTAGGATCTGACTTATACGGTTCCTTAATTTTTGACCCACGTGAGTTGTTACGGCTGCTTCGACTTCATGCATGAATGTTCGTGGGGATGAGTTTTGTATGTCTTCTATTATGGGTTCATTGGGGAGGGTTGAGATCCCTTAAGCGAGAATAGTAGGAATTCATGTAGTGATTGTATCAGTGATTCCCGTTGTGGGAGGGATTGGTAATCCATCAGCTGTCATCTTGTTCGTGGTGAAACTCTAAAAGATTGAGAGTTCCACGTTCATCGCACCAATTCATATTTGTGGAAAATAGCCTTGGTCAGAGTCCTGTCCTGTGAGGTGTCGTTGAGATCGGCGGGGGACACTCTAATGATAAAGTGAGTATTAGAATTAAGAATAATAATAATTGACAAGAGCTCTTGTTGTGATAAAAAAAGCATACCTCCAATACCTTGTGATTGATGTATTTATATAGTTTTTGTAAGCATTAACGAGGTTGTACACAAACAGTTTCACCATTAACCCCCTTTATCACATTCATTGCTTATTCCTAGGGTTTGTCCGTTCCTGCCATTAATGTCATTAATGGCGATAACCCTTGAGTCCCTTTGAGACCGTTTTAGAGAAGGTATTTGGGTGAATCCTTACTAGCGATGGTCGATGGCGAATCTCGTCCTCTCAACTCCGTTTGGCGTATGTCTGTACTGTGTGTATCCTGTTCTAAGCCATGTGGCCTGGTATTATGCTGGCGAAGCATTCTTTACTCTTATTATTACATTTTCGCCTCTAAGAATAATATGCAGATGTTATTATATATATTTATTACGTTTGTTATCAACCATTAATAAATTATTTATCCTAATTTTTTTATGGTTAATTCTTATTGTTCTTAAGGGTCGTTTGTTTTACCTATTGTTTGTTGTTTCCTGTTACAGTTTGCTGTTTGAAAATACTACTTTTCTAAAAAGCAAGGATTCCCTGCTTCTATAAAAAACTACTTTTCAGCTACAAAAGACAAACAGGAAGTATCTAACTAAATACCTAAAACTCCTAAAACTTTCATTTTCAAAGTAAAAAAACAAACAGAAAATCGAAAAACAGCAAACAAACACCCGTTAGTTGAAGTATAAGTAATGGATTGGATTGAGCTAAAAAGGGAAACTATTGATAGAAGAAACATTTATGGTGAATTAAAGTGCCACCAATTGGTGAGATATTTTTATAGGAATTGCCGACTAACAGTAAACTTAGTATATCTTCCAATGTGAATTCACTATTTTTCTAATCATTGATTATCAACCACACACACACACAACACACGCCAGCCGATTTATGTTTATCTTTGTATTTTAAAAATCACATTTATTTATTCTTAGTTTTCAAAAAATAAAAAAAAAAAGATTTTTTCAATTACTTATTCAAAGTAGGGTTCTAAATCAGAGCCGCTCATGAGCGGCTCAGTGATCGGTTCGATAAAAACTCGATTCGACTTGATTCGATTTGTAAACGAGCTGCTCGTGAACACGATTTACTGGCTCGGTTCGTAAACAAGCCAAGTTTAAGCAGGCCAAAGCTCGGCTCGAAAGCTCGCGAGCAGGCTCGATTAGAACATTTATGAACAAATTTTAGTTTTGTAGAAAACTATATAGTGTTAGTTCACAAATATCTAAAGTTAATATTATTTCATTTGCTATTAGATGAGTTCGTTCACAAACATAATAAATGAGTAATTGACGAACTATTTGTAAGCATTTTGTTTATTTATTCACGAACTTTGCTTCTGAGCTTGTTTATGTACACAATTAAAGAGTTATTTGCGAGCAAACTTCACAAATATAATTAACAATTTACTCACAAACAATTCATGGTTAGATACTTTTCTTAATGAATCAAGTCCAAAAGAGGATTTTGGGCTCGAAACAAGCTCGAAGCTCGACTCAAGCTCGTTGAGCAAGCCAAAGCTCGGCTCGTTAATTTTATAGCAAGCTTGGCTCGGGCTCGAGCTCGTTAATTTTATAGCCCTCTTACATAAACAAGCTCGCAAAATTTATAGTTTTCGGAGCCCTCTTATATATATATATATATATATATAGGAGAGGGCTCTTGTGAGAACCCTTTTTTAGGTGAGGACACTTCCTTAGGTGAGAACCACTCAAAACTACGTCGTTTTAAGTAGAAAAATTAAAAAAAACGCTGGTCACTTCACACATACTCCATGCTACTTACCATTGAGCTAATTGTTTCTCTTATTTATTATGGAGCGCGCTGATTAATATACCATTACCCATGTAGCTTCTATTGTTTAATATTTGACACATGCACTTATTAATATCGATTAAATGTGCATAATAATAAATTATGAATAGAAAAAAAATGTGCATAATAATGAATTATTAATAGAACAAAAAATCCAAAAACATGCTCCAATTTTTTATTTATTTAATTCCTCTATATTTTTTGTAATTTATGTTTTTAAATGTTAAGGACGATGTTCTAAATATTGTTACATACGTTCTAACCTTTATAATTTGTGTTCTAAAAATTAAGTATAATGTTGTAAAAAAATCAGTAAATATATGAACCATTTTTACATTTGTTCTATAATATAATTTATAACTCATATTCTAAATAACATAACGTATGTTCTAAAGTTTATAGTTTGTGTTCTAAAAATTAAGTATAATGTTCTAAAACAATCAGTAGATATCTGGATCATTTTTGCATTTGTTCTATAATATAATTTATAACTAATGTTCGAAAAAACATGACGCATGTTCTAAAAAATATAACGTATGTTCTAAAAAATATGTCGTATGTTCTAAACTTCATAGTTCGTGTTTTAAAAGTTAAAATATATGTTCTAACGTATGTTTAAAAAAATATATTTTCTTATATAAATAAAATATTAACATGAAATTTTATTAAAATATATAATATATTTTTACTTAAAAAATATTATATGGACCATTTTTGCATTTGTTCTATAATATAATTTATAACTCTTATTCTAAATAACATAGCGTATGTTCTAAAGTTTATAGTTTGTGTTCTAAAAATTAAGTATAATGTTCTAAAAAAAATTAGTAGATATCTGGATCATTTTTGCATTTGTTCTATAATATAATTTATAACTCATGTTCGAAAAAACATAACGCATGTTCTAAAAAACATAACGTATGTTCTAAAAAATATGTTGTATGTTCTAAACTTCATAGTTCGTGTTTTAAAAGTTAAAATATATGTTCTAACGTATGTTTAAAAAAATATATTTTCTTATATAAATAAAATATTAATATTAAATTTTATTAAAATATATAATATATTTTTATTTAAAAAATATAGTATTGGATTTTTTTTAGCATCAGATGCACTTAATAATATATAAATAAGAATTGTATAACGAACAAACTAAAGCAAACGTATTTTTATTTAAAAATTATAGTATTAGATTTTTTGTAGCATCAAAAGCACTTAATAATATATAAATAAAAGAATTGTATAATGAACAAACTAAAGCAAGTGTATTTTTATTTAAAAAATATAGTATTGGATTTTTTTTAGTATCAGAGCCACTTAATAATATAAATAAAGGAATTATACAATGAACATACTAAATAAGTGGCCCAGTGGTAGATGGTGTGTGTGTGTCTCTCTTTTCTATGCCCTAGTCCCAGGTTCGAATCTCTCCACCCTCATTTTCTTATTTAATCTTTAATTAAAAGCACCAAAACTATATATATATACTAGTTTTTGGCCCGTGCGATGCACGGATTCATCTTAACATATAAATATTAATAAAAATATAATCTAATAATTACAATTAATGATATAAAAGGTACTATATAAATTAAATATTATTATTTTATTTTCACATTTACTTTAAATAATATTTTTATAGATAAATATAATAATATAATTAAAATTAATATATTATATTATATTTTTTTATCAGTAAAAAAGGAGGAAGTGACACTCCAGCTCAATCGTTACTGTTTTATATTATATATAGATATGTGTGTCAGACTGGACTGGATGAGCTGATATATCTTATTTTATAAATTTCAAGTTCGATTCAAAAATACATGGGCATAGGCTAAGTTGAACCAAACCAATATGTATACATTTTTTTGTATCTAAATCTGATTTATGAGATAGAAATCTGAACGTAAATATCCAAATCCGTTAATATATCCAATTACACTAAAATAAAATGTCCTTTTCTGTTTAAATCTGGTTTATTGGATAGAAATCTCAACGTATAACACAGATATTCAAATATATCTAATTATGGGTCTGTGACTAACTTCAAATAAAATCATCTTTTACACTAAAATAAAATGTCATTTTTCTGTTTAAATCTGATTTTTGGATAGAAATCTCAACAGATAACACAGATATCCAAATCCGTTAATATATCTAATTATGAGTCTGTGACTAACTTCAAATAAGATTATGTTTTACACTAAAACAAAATATCACTTTTTTGTTTAAATCTGATTTATTAGATAGAAATATCAGCGGATAACACAAATATCCAAATTCATTAATATATCTAATAGTAAGTCTGTGACTAACTTCAATTGTCTTTTACACTAAATTAAAATATCACTTTTCTGTTAAATCTGATTTATTAGATAGAAATCTCAACAGATACCACATATATCCAAAAACCTGTTAATACATCTAATTATGAGTTTGTGACTAACTTCAAATAAGATTATCTTTTACACTAACTTAAAATGTCTTTTTTCTATTTAAATTTGATTTATTGGATAGGAATTTCAATGGATAACACAGATATTCAAACCCATCAATATATCTAATTGTAACTAGATATTTAAACCCATTAAAATATCTAAATGTAATTCTGTAACTAACTTCAAATAAAATTATCTTTACACTGAATTAAAATATCATTTTTCTGTTTAAATCTGATTTATTCTGTTTAAATCTGATTTATTGGATAGAAATTTCAATGGATAACACAGATATCCAAACCCGTTAATATATCTAATTGTAACTTTGTGACTAACTTCAAATAAAATTATCTTTACATTAAATTAAAATATCATTTTTCTGTTTAAATCTGATTTATTGGATAGAAATCTGAACGAATAACACAAATATCTAAACCATTAATATATTAATTGTTACTCGGTTAGTAACTTCAAATAAAATTATCTTTACACTAAATTAAAAGATCATTTTTCTGTTTAAATCTGATTTATTGGATAGGAATCTCAACAGAAAACACATATATCCAAACCCGTTAACATATCTAATTTTGAGTGTTATTAACTTGAAATAAGATTATTTTTTACAGTAAAATAAAATGTCATTTTTCTGTTAAAATCCGATTTACTAGATAGGAATCTCAACAAACAACAGAAATGTCCAAACTATTAATATATCTAATCATGAGTCTGTTGCTATTTTCGAATAAGATTATTGATAACATCCACCATAAAACACGGGGGATTAAGCTGAAAGTATTCCCTCGTGGAAAGAACTTGAAGAGAGAAAAGGCAAGACAAAGATCCACCTCCTTGGCATTTATGGCGTACAACTGGAAATACGGTGTCGTGCCATAAGTCCATCCTACGATCCCCCCAGAAATACATAGTTGGAAATACGATGTCGTATCATGGGTCCATGTCGGGATCCGCCCTTTAAGAAGAATATGAAATCCGCCTCGCATGACGATCCGCCTTTATAGAGGGCTAAGCAGGTATATGGCGGAATTCACTATCATTAAGCTAGCATTTATGATACCTTAAAGATCGTAAAAGCTTGGAGGTTAGAAGCTAGAGTTAAACTACATTAAAAGAGCATTACACTTCATTAAAAGGGCATTAAGAGAAAGTTATTACGGTTATCACTCAAACCTATATAAATACCCTTGTAACACGACAACAAAGGTACACTTACACACTATTCTAAACCCTACTTTGTCATTACAGTTTATTCTCTTGAGAAGTTTACTGACTTAGGCATCGGAATGTCCCCGACCGATCCCAACGGCGCCTCACATGGACGCTTTACGGTGTTGATAAATCTACAGAATATCAATTATCTTTTATAATAAATTAAATATCATTTTGTTGTTTAAATCTGATATATTGGATAATAACACGTATATCCAAAAACCCGTTAATATATCTAATTATGAGTCTGGGGCTAACTTCAAATAAGATTATCTTGTATACTAAATTAAAATATCATATTTCTGTTTAAATCTGATTTATTGGATAGAACCCGTCATAATCTCAAATAAGATTATCTTTTACACTTAAATAAAACTAAAAATTCAATATAAATGATTTGAGGTTTGAAAGAAAATTTAGGAGGTGTGTGGACAGGATTGATTGATGGAGAGTCTCTTTAACTATAAATGGAATTGATTTTGTGATGAGGACTATAATAAATGGAATTTGATTTAAAATATTTAAGTGTGACACTTTTCGACTTAATTAATTTTATTTAAGACAGTTGAAGCCGACATAATGTGAGATTAATTATTAATCTGTCCCACCCCGACAATTTATAAATTGATTCATTTAAGCATGGTAAAAAGTATTATTAGATCTTTTTATTTGAATACATTAAATTCATAATTATTTATTTTTGTATCATCATTAAGTTTTTAATCTTTTATTTGAATACATTAAATTCATGATTATTTATTTTTATATCATTAAACTCTTGATGACTAAAAAAAGTAATTTTAAACATAAAATTCGATTAACAGACTGTTATTCATTGTACATGTATTTAAATTTTTTTATTTTTTCACTGTTTAAAAACAGTTTTGGATGTGTAATGTAGTTATAAGAAAACTGTAAAAACCTTAATTCAAACTGTAGAAAATATATTTTTTAATAATTTCAAATACATATGAAGTTAATAACGCCTTTTTAATAAAATTACATATTCACAACTTACTAATTTAGTCATCAAGGGTTTAATGAGACCAAAAATAAAAAATCAAAGACTTAATATATCCAAATAAAAAATCAAAAATTTAATAAATCAAAAAAATAAAAGATAAGAGTTTAATAATGTCATTTGCCTTAATTAATTTATTTGATGATGATGAAGTGGCAGCACATATGTTCGACATAGTAGTCATATCAAATTAAAAAAAAAAAAAGTAAGTATCAAATAATTTTAAAAAATTAAAGTGTATAATTAATAACTAATTATGCAATAAAATGATAAAGAACTGATTGATGTGGGAGGATTCCAGAATTGTTAGTTGATGATTTAACAATGATTAAAATGTATTTAATTATATTTAAAATTATTAATATGAATTAATATAATTATATCAAATTAAATTGAAGATAATGAAACAGGAATAATAATAAATAATAATAATAATTCTTACCAAAAAAAAAATAAATAATAATAATAATAATATAAAAAATATTATTAAATTAAAATTACAGAAAATTTTAAACTTTTAAATTGATAGAAATTTGAATAATCGATAGAGGAATTGAAAGCTTGCATTATCAGTTTTATTAAGACAGATTAAGCCGCAACCGGTTATTGTCTTTCATAATCCCGCAGTTATATATTACAAATTCTAATAGTGAACAAAGGTTATCACCGAAACAAAAACATGATAACAAAACGAAAAATTACATTGCACTGAACTATAGGAAGAGAAAAAAATTCCAAACTAAAATGCAAAGTATTCGTTTTTTTATATTTCTTAGAAAAACAAAAACCAACAAAATTTATATAGTTCGGATGCAACATTTGGGATTAAATGTAATGTGTGAGATCGGATGCAACCGGGGAAATTAGATGCAACATTTGGTACTAGATGCAACCTTTTGGATTAGATGTAACGTTTGAGAATTTTAATAAAATTAAATTTAAAGCAGTTTGATGTTTCTTAATTTGTAGAATGTTACGATCAGGTTGAACGAACCGGGATATAATGAACAAACGATCAGGGAGGGGCCGGAATCCGGCACCCTTCTCTGATGCTTAAGTTAGTAAGATACTTAGAGAGTAATAAGATTTGAAAGCAATGTGTTAATGAATCACGTACCTTGTGTGATGCGGGCATCTTTCCACTGGCCACGATCCCGAGGCCAAGAGGACGAGGAGCTTAGTGTCAAAGCTAACAAGGGCTATGGAGAGCCATCCAAGGAGGAGGGAAGCAGCAGTAGTCATCAAGACACGTGGAGCGTGTCTATCACTATGCAGAGCGTGCCGAACCCAATCCGGAAAGAGAGTCCCGAAGGTCATCCACGTGGGGCGTGCTTCCTCATACGCGGAGCGCAGATCAGACGTCCGGAAATAATGCTAACCAGGAGGTCAACTACGCGGGGCGTGTCTCCGAGACGCGGAGCATGGAGTGAGCTTCTGAAGTGAGTTCTGGCCAGGAGGACAAGTACGCGGGGCGTACTTCCGGGGACGCCACGCGTGAAGCCCATCGACGAAGAGCCCCAAGTTCAGGAGCTCCAACACACGGGGCGTGATTACAGGGACGCCACGCGTGAAGCCCATACTCGAAGAGCCTCGAAGTTCAGAAGCTTAAACACGCGGGGCGTAGCAAGGTCCACGCGAAGCGTGCCCCATCTGGAGAAGACTTCCTCACCAAGTTCTTCATGCTATGTGTTGAAACACCTTTCCACAAGATTTTGATTTGACAAAATCATTTAAGTTTAATCCATGATTAAGAGACAATTAAATTTAAGTGCTTTGATTTAATTGTACTAATCTGTTTGTTCAATATTGAGTATAAACATAAATGTAAAAGGAAATAAAGATTAAGACAGGACAAAGTCGGCATGAAAACACAACACAAGCTGGGTGAAGAGCAACTCAGCACATGAGAAGATAAGTCATCTTCAAAACAACAGCTTAAGAATGAAGCTGATCAAAGAAGCTGAGTGGAACGGAACTCAGCATAAAAGAAGTCTGCTTCAGAACTAGATCTTGTAGAACGAAGCTGACCATGGAAGCTGAGTGAAAAAGAACTCAGTATGAGTATTAGTGACAATCAAAGACAATGACTAGCAAAGTGAAACTGAGTGATCTTCAGGACAGCATGAATGATTCGTTAGCTAAAAGACAAATCCGACAACTGTCTGCACCAATAATTGAAGCCTTGGAATTACGCAAAAGCCAAATTCCGAGATGCATAGGTCAACTGTTCGTTGCTATAAGACAAACTGCCGCAAGAAGACAAAGCCTGTACGAAGAAGACAAGCCTGACATCTGAAGAAATCAGAAAACAAGATTGGCCTGCACATCTGAAGCTGACCAGAAGGTTGCCCCCCAAAAGAGCCGTTTTGGCTTCAACGGACAAATCAAATTCAAATCATTTGATCCTCAAAATACAACTATAAAAGGACAAGCAATCCTCTTGGATCATTGCCGAATTATAGAAAATACAAGAGAAAAATACAAGCTAAAAGCACTCAAAAACAAGAAAGAAATCTTACACCAACTTTCTATTCCTGTGTAAATGCTAGATTGATTGTTTTGTAATCATCTAAAGTGTTCTTTAGCTGAAAAAGAGCAAACTGTATCAATAGTGAATTGAGAGTGTTGTGCTGAGTATTTGGTTGTAATTACTTAGTGGTAGAGAAATCTAGATGCTGGGTTGTAGCACTTAGTAGGAGTTGAGTAGACGAATAGAGGAAGGTACTCTTGCATATTCAACTGCCTTGTAACCGGTTTGTGCTCTACCTTTAAAGAGCTCAGTATTGGATTCTAAAAGCCCGGAGAAGTCTGGGGACTGGACATAGGCGGAGAGGCCGAACCAGGATAAGTGATACTGAGTAATTTCTAACTCTCTTAAAAAATATATATATGTGCATGTGTTGCTTGTTATATTTACTCAGCATATAAACTGTTCAAAGCTGACACTGAGTAAATTAGAGTGCTGAGTTGGAAGCTGACCACTAACGTATCAATTCCCAACTCACAAGTGAAACAGTTTTAGTCAACATCTGACTAAAGCTGTCTTACACTAAGATCGGCCAAGCTGACCAAAGCTGAGTTAATAAACTCACCAAAATTATCAAGTCAGCAAGATTAATTAGCGAAAAAGTTACATTAGTTCCTAATCCCCCTTGGAACTAATCACACGGGACCAACACTATGGACCACTTCTTATTTACAGGACTACCACCCCTTTATACTTACTCCCAACTCTACCCCTAGCTTTACTCTTTCCATTAATTAGGTAGGTTATCCTTTTATGTAATTTGTCCTAGGGTTTTAGATGATATAAATTCATCTCTATCTATTGTAATCTTCAACTTTTTATCAATCAAATATAATTCTTCTTCAAGAAGCTTTGTTAAGGTTCTACCTTCAACAATGAGGATTTCATTATTCCTATGGATTTAGTTCATGAAAATTGGGATTCACTCCTTCTAGTTTAGCTAGAGAAGAACATCTTTGTTAGTTTACGATTAAAACTAACACGTCAAGAATTCAGTGAAATCCACGATGCATCAGTTGGTATCAGAGCCGATCGTTTTCCTTGAACGGAGACTTCTTTCGACTATGGTTCAACCGAGTTTGTCACAAGCTTTAAAGGAACATCTTAAAGCCGAGCTGAGGAAGATGGAGCTCCTACATGACAAAATACTAAGAAAGATAAGGGAGGACTTGAAGCATGGAGAGATGAAGAGGCTCCAAAGGGCAACCACTATTTTGCCTCCTAAGGATTCATCCCAAATCTGTCCTCTATTATACAATGAAGAGGTAAATCCAAAACTTTCAACTCTTGATGTAGAAGTTGTGGGTATGCCTATTATTAGTGAGGATTTGGTTGTTTGTGGGTATGCCTATTAAATGCATGTATGGATGAGGAGGAGAGGTTGTTTGTATGTGAGCATGTTAGGGAAACCCATGTTGCAAGGGATGCTCCCCATGTGTTTGATAAAATGCCCATTAAGCCTAACTTTACTTGTGTGTGTGAGGAAAGTGGGGGTATTACTCTTGAGGAAGGGGAGAGTGACCTTGGGCTTATTAATCTCTTTGGGAAGAATGATGAAATTCTATTATGTGTGGAGATTGATCGCTATGGTGATGGGAGAGATGTTGGTGGTTCAGCTATAGTCGGGTGTAACATGTCGTTTGGGTCGGGAAGCCATTCAAATGGTTTAGCCGGCTTGAACTATAAAGAAAAGTGGAAGGAAACGAAAGGTCATGGGAAAAGACGGATCGTGGATGAAGAGGGAAATGAATTAGAACATGATCATGAAGAAGATGAGTTAGTAGAGGAGATTGATGAAGAGGAGGACCAATCTGAGAATGAGCTAGAAAGAAATGGGGAACGTGATTATTATGAAGGCGAATTCAAGGATGAGGTTAAAGAGAGAGAGCACGCTTCCGAAGATGAAATATGTGAAGATGGTGAAATTTTTCATAGTGCATATGAGTTTGATTATGATGAAGATGGTAGAGTTTACCATGAGGAGGATGAACGTCAAAGAGTTGAGTGGAACCAATATGGGGCCGCTCATGAGGAAGACGAAGATGGGGTCTACTATGATGAGAATGAGCGTCGACATGTTGAGTGGGATCGACATGGGGCTCCGTATGAAGATGATGAGTGTAGATTCTATTGTGATGATGAGTTGGAGGATGTTGAACGGAACTACAATGAAGATATCTATGTGTATGATGGAAGTAGGTTCCATCATGATGATGAACTGGAAAATGTAGAGGGGAACCGAAACGAAGGAGCTTATGATGAAGAAGAAAATCGGTTCCAAGATGAGGATGAGTCGAGAAGTGTTGAGTGGAACCAAGATGAAGACACTTATGAAGTTGATGATGATGGCAATGAGCATAATGTGAATTTGGTGACTAGGGTGCCAATGCCTAGTGAGGAGGAGCCTAGTCAACGTCATCGGTTATTTAGAAATCGATGCTTAGTTCTTGGGAAGAAGTGTGAGATGGTGATCGACGGAGGAAGCCAAGTGAATATCATTAGTCGGTCCGCCATGATTAAGTTTGGGTTGGTTCTCGAGCCACATCCTAGACCTTACCGCCTTGGTTGGGTCAACGAGGTGGAGAAGCTTCAAGTTACTCATTGGTGTAAAGTTCCTTTCACTACTGGAGCTTATGGAGATGAAGCTATGTGTGATGTTGTGGAGATGGGTGCTTGTGATGTGCTACTTGGTAGGCCATGGCAATTTGATTGTGATGCCTCACATGCGGGAAGAAGCAACACCTACACCATACGGAAAAGCGGAATCCGATATGTCTTTACACCTTTGAAGAATTCTCCTAGTAAGAGAATGGAGACTGTTTTGGAAGATTGTCCAACTCGGGGTTGAACTTGAATGGGTGCATTGGGGGAACATATAAGACATTGAATCATCTTGACTTGGGTTCCATGGAGGAATTAGCTAGCCACTCTCCTAATGAAGTCAAATCCAAAGACGAGAATGAGGTTGAGAGGAGGAAGACCACCTTGAGAGCTTATCCAACTTGGAAGTTGAGTGAGAATGGATGCCTTGGTGGCACGGAAGAAATTTCGGTTCGCAATGACTTGGGTTTGGTGGATGGTTTACCTAACCTTTCTCCTAATAAAGCTAAAACTAAGGAAGAGAATGCAATTGAGAAGGGAAAGAGCAAAGTTTAACATGAGGAAGTTGAGCCGATGTCCGAAGGTGACAAGCACATATCTTCCAACGAGCCACCTAAAGGGCTTCTTAAAGGGCTTCCACCTTTGAGAAGGCTACCACGAGATATAGCATGGGATCCGGGAGATAGTGCACCTAGCTCTACATATGGTGGGTGGAGCTCTAGTGAGGAGGATGAAGGCTGCTCTATGAAGCCTATTGATAGCACTGAGATGCCTAGCACATGCCACATGCAAAAGAATCGAGTCACTCATTGGGTAAAATCTGAACTTATTCTTTTGTGCTTTGTTGAAATATATGTGTTGGAAGCTTGGTTGTGTATGTTGAGTGAGAGCCTTCCCTATGATAAGCCTATGAGAGGCAAGCTTGTTGTGAGGGATGTGAACTTATTGTTGGGGGAGAACATTTCCTATGATGGGACCATAAGGGTTGATCTTGTTGTGGGCTTTGGTGATTGTTTGTTGATGGGGAATGGCTTCCCGTGGAATATAGAGAAGATGGAAGGATGTCAAGACTTAGTAGATTCAGAATTCACTTATGTGCCTTATTGACTTGTATGTGTGTGGGTATATGTTGTGCTTATTGAGGAAGTATCAACCTTATGTGGAGTCAATGAGAAGCAAGCTTGTGATGAAGAGAGTGGGGTTTATGAAGTCTTTAATAAATGGGGATAGCCGCCCGAGAGATGTTGAGAAGGTAGAAGGAATCCAAGACTTGGAGAGTAATGGCCAAGTTAGTAAAGTGGCAAGTCTTGAAGTTCCGGGATTGTTAACCCAAGATGAGGCAAGGGCTACTATATGTGTGTTTGGGTTCACTATGATGTGGGTTGACGAGTGTCGTCGGGATATTCCGTTTGATGTGCGCCATGGGCAAGGAGAGATTGAGCATCGTAGTCGGGTTAGCGGAATGAGTGATAGCAAAGTCCGAGCATATTCAAGTCAAAATCATGTTTGGGTTGTGAAGAGTACTCAAGGGATCGCTCCAATTTGGGTTGATATATGGCGTGAGGACATGTCACTTGAGGTTGGCTATGAGTGAGTGGAGGTTGAGCCTAGCATCCGGGTTGATGGCGTGAGGTACATTGAGGTCCGGGCATATTCGACTCAAGATCATGTTGGGGCTTTGAAGAATATTTGTGAGATTGATTCTAATTGGGTTGATACGTATTGCCGGGGCATTCAATTCGAGGAAGGCCAAGAGCGGAAGAAGATTATGTTGATTCCTCAAGTTCGTGATGGGAGATCAAGAGGGTCCATGGGTGGTCCGTGCAACCAAATGAGGGACATTGGAAGATCACCCAAGCATTTATTGGGAAGTGGTTTGACAAGCTTCACCAAGACATACCATTCGATGTTGGTAGAGCATCCGATATTGGTGGAGATTGGGAGATGATCACCACAGAAGATGAAGTCCGGGGTGAGGCACTTGGGGAATATGGGGAAAAGCTTGTGAGGAGAAGGTGATTTCGGCAACATTTGGAGTGGATTCCTTGAATTCATCTCGAACAACACCGTTAGATTTGAGGGCTTGGGTTCGTTCACAACGAACACATCTCATCAATACGTGGCAAGCAACTTGGGGTCAAGTTCTTTTTAAGAGGGAGTGTATGATGCGGGCATCTTTCCACTGGCCACGATCCCGAGGCCAAGAGGATGAGGAGCTTAGTGTCAAAGCTAACAAGGGCTATGGAGAGCCATCCAAGGAGGAGGGAAGCAACAGTAGTCATCAAGACACGCGGAGCGTGTCTATCACTATGCAGAGCGTGCCGAACCCAATCCGGGAAGAGAGTCCCGAAGGTCATCCACGCAGGGCGTGCTTCCTCATACGCGTAGCGCAGATCAGACGTCCGGAAATAATGCTAACCAGGAGGTCAACTACGCGGGGCGTGTCTCCGAGGCGCGGAGCGTGGAGCGAGCTTCCGAAGTGAGTTCTGGCCAGGAGGACAAGTACGCGAGGCGTACTTCTGGGGACGCCACGCGTGAGCCCATCGACAAAGATCCCCAAGTTCAGGAGCTCCAACACGCGGGGCGTGATTACAGGGACGCCACGCGTGAAGCCCATCCTCGAAAAGCCTCGAAGTTCAGAAGCTTAAACACGCGGGGCGTAGCAAGGTCCACGCGAAGCGTGCCCCATCTGGAGAAGACTTCCTCACCAAGTTCTTCATGCTATGGACCACTTCTTATTTACAGGACTTCCACCCCTTTATACTTACTCCCAACTCTACCCCTAGCTTTACTCTTTCCATTAATTAGGTAGGTTATCCTTTTATGTAATTTGTCCTAGGGTTTTAGATGATATAAATTCATCTCTATCTATTGTAATCTTCAACTTTTTATCAATCAAATATAATTCTTCTTCAAGAAGCTTTATTAAGATTCTACCTTCAACAATGGGGATTTTATTATTCCTATGGATTTAGTCCATAAAAATTGGGATTCACTCCTTCTAGTTTAGCTAGAGAAGAACATCTTTGTTAGTTTACGATTAAAACTAACACGTCACGAATTTAGTGAAATCCACGCTGCATCATTGTGAAGTCTCTAGATGAGCTATTTATATGTAGTCCAAATATACATGTTAGTGGCCCCATTACTACGTGTAAGTGGTTGATTGGCCCATGCATTGTGCTCCTTTTCCATTTTTCATATTTTATGGCGTAGCACCGGGATTAGGAGCGTACATTTGGAATATGAAGCTATCATTGGTCCACATGTCCAGTTAGTTATGCATTTTGCTCAAGGTATCTTATTGGCACACGTGTCCGAGCCCAAGCCCAAATTCCATATGGTATAAGATATCCCTCTCTCTTTTGGCTTTTATGAAATCTCTTTAGGGTTGTGCTTCATTTTATTTTTATAGAGATGGGCTTTAATTGTTGCTCTTAAAGGCCCATTTTACTGTTGACGCTTCATTCAGCTTTAATGACAGTCATCGTTTCGGCCGGTGTAATTATTACACTCATTTTTCAAGAAGATTAAGAGTAGATAATAATTATAGAAAACGTGTCGCCTCTTAATCTTCATCTTCCTCAACACTTATATCTTTGAAGAATGAGTCTTCTTTCTTTTACGCTCTGTTTCATCTTCTTCCTCACAACTTCTGAAGTTTCCTATTTCCTTTTTCTCCTATTTTTATTTTAATTTTGCGATAAAAACATCAAAACCCTATTCTTCTAAGCCTCAAAACCCTCTACTTATTCTCCTACAAAAAAAAAACCTAAGAAAGATCCTACTAAAGCCCGAAAAGTGAACATGAAAGTTCATTTTTAACCCCTTTAATTTAACTCCAACCATTTTAGATGAAACTGTTAATCAATATCCTTGGTTAGGACAAATGATTGTGAGTTTACCTTTAGAAAATGAAAGAGCTATCCACCCCCAACGAATACCCTGGGTATTTTCGCCCATTATCTTCAATAGGAAATTTGAATTCCTTTGCCATGAGGAGTCGTTGCTACTTTAAATGAGTTCAACTAAGCCCTTGCCAAATTTCCCCAAATGCCTAGCTTGAATTGCTTTCCTTTAAGAAAATATGCTTTGACTTAGATATGAACATGATCAGACCCATGTTTCAGTCTTGCTGGCATCCTAGCAAGTAATT
This sequence comes from Euphorbia lathyris, assembly GCF_963576675.1. Taxonomy (NCBI): domain Eukaryota; kingdom Viridiplantae; phylum Streptophyta; class Magnoliopsida; order Malpighiales; family Euphorbiaceae; genus Euphorbia; species Euphorbia lathyris. The sequence goes on from NC_088915.1 coordinate 82,096,071, forward strand.
AGACAAGGACATGATATCTTGATCTATTAACCCTCAATGTCTTCCCTTCTTGTATAAGATTCAGAGCATTAAGAATTTCAAGCTACGGTGGTTTTGGATAAAACCGAATACTACGAGCCCCGAATATCCGTACTCCTAAGGATTTCCTTTTGCTACAAAACGAAAACCCTTGCAATCCTAACTCTTGGATACCTGTTGTGAGCATGAAGTTTTCTGACCCTAGAGATGAAATTAAGTTGCCTTTGCTCAACATGTTACAAGTGGGCCCCATGTCATCTCTTACGAGATCACAGACCGAAACCTGAGTCTTTTTATGAGTTTTAGAGGCTTTTAGGGCATGGCCGATCAGATATGCACCATGACCGATCGGCCACGTGATGAGTTAGATGCCACATAATTAAATAAAATAATTCCATGAATAGGTTATGGCCGATCGTGCATGGCTGGTGACTGATCGCCACCGACATAGGCTGACCAACTACGTCGTCATTTGTGGGATTTTTCCCACAACTCCCTGAATTCAAGGCACTCTACAGTTGAGAAGAGAGAGATGCACAAATTACAAAAGGGAGTTAGGGGGTTCAGAACAAAGGATCAAAAATTCAAAAGAAAAAAAAGCTAAGAATTTACAGATAGTTTAGAGAAAGTAAAAAAGACACACTATTTCTGTTGATTCTTCTTAGGTAAACACCAAATCAAGGGTAGCAATCGTTGAAATATGCAAGTAAAGTTTTCAAATCATCACATTAAAACAATTTCATCATGTTTGTAATCCAATTTCACTAGTTCAATTCACTGTTCGCTGGTTTCGGTTGTCGGTTCCTACTCGATTGTGTTCGTGATTCTACATATTCTTAAAGTTGGCTCAAAGTTCAAAAGGCAACTCTCTGAAGTGTTTAAAAGCTCTCCTTAAGATGTTTAAGTGTGTTTAAATTCGTTCCATTTCGATGTTGTTTACAAAACTCGGGTAAAATTCCTGGGCATCTGTGAAGATGGTCGATCGGCCACCGACATGTCTGATCGTCCATCTACCATAGTTGATCGGCTATGGGTCCAAATGCTTAGAAATTATGCTCATTTGGTTTCAATTTGGGTTTGGGTTCGTTTTAATTATTTTTCAATTCTAGTAGATTAAAATGACCATTTAATGCTTAACACGTAATGTTCAGTTAATTACAGGATAAAGGGTACTTCAGGAATAAAATTAACCCACTAGAATAAATATATCTAGGATGCAGACCGAATGCCATGCTGATGTGTTAGAACTATAGGTTCCAATATCCCGCAGCTAACGTTTATCTCTCTTGCAGGTTTAATATATTTTTTTAGGACTAGAACAAATGTATAAGATCTTTATGTGAAAATTGGGATACAATTTATAATTCTGTATTTATTTATCACTTTCTGCAAATTGTGTGATGAATGTATATAAAATCGAAAATGGATTAGATTATAGTTAACATTTTAACAGAAATTCAATTGTACAAATTTATTAATCAAACCCTTGTCATGTGATAATTCGCGAACCCGTCTCTGAAGATATGACATTATGTGAGCGTGTGTGTCATCTGTTTGGTTTATTTTCTTGGATATAAATTCCAAGTGGCGACTCTGATAAACTTCATTAGCCTTTAAACATGATTAAAAAAAGCTAATTAAAATGTGGCATAGCCCACAACAAAATAAATAAGCATGCATCGAAAGGGATCCACCAAGCGACGTTCTAAGACAATGTTAAATGACGGTGTACTTGCATTTAAAGCCGACCTTTTCCAAGAAGAAGTATGGGCGCTCACAATGGCGACGCTATTGGGGATCAGTAAAACGAAGTACACATACTAAGAGTTTGACGATTAATGAATGTACAATTCTTGTTAAAATATTATTGATGCATCGCACCACGACACTTGCATAGTGGCACAATTGTCCCGATTAGCCTCATTTTACATGCGTGACGATGAGAGGCGTAGGTAAGTATATTGTGCTTTGAGAGCCTTTTGTTACCCCAAGCCAGGTCAGTCCCAAACTCATATAAGTAGTCATAGTAATTTCCCCTAAAATACAAAACATTCCATTGGTTACTTTGAGAGACGGGTTTCTTTGTCCCCTGTTGACGAATAAATTAAGCCAATTTCTAGGAGTAGAGGAATTCTTGAACCAATACGCTTATGGAGGAATAAGGTTGAAAGGGAGTGGTCTTAAATTGCATGCTATGTATGATTGCTAACACTATTTGCTCGTGTTGGTTTCCCTTTTATTACACATTAAAATAAGTCATTCAAGTCATACCATATAAAGCGTCGCACGCTAATCCATTTTGTTCAGCCATTCTAGGTTTTATAAACTTGGGACATGTATTTATTTTCTTCTAAATGTGAGAAAAGAGTCGGCTCAATTTAGAGTCACTTATATACCATTAAGAGGCATACTACTTATGTCGTGACGTATCTTATGCATCTTTACCACATCATATACACTTGTGAGACATACCATCTATGTCATGATGTACCCCATACGTCTTTTGCCTTTAAGAAGCACACCTCGTGTACCATCATCATAGTCATATATATTAAGACTTACCAAGTATGTCATCTTACCTACACATCACGTAAGTAAATCCAAAAATACGTCGTTATGTTATTCGTGTCACAAGTCCAAGTTAACCTTTAGCATATACCACGTATATCTTCACCGCGTTCTACTTGTACCTCAATTCATATTAAGATATACCAAGTATGTCGTATATCCGCACATAACGTTAGTATTTCCAAAAATACGATTTTATGTTATTCGTGTCACGAGTCCAAGTTAACCTTTACATATACCTCGTATGTCGTTATCGCGTCCTACATGTATCTCAAGTCGTATTAAGTTATACCAAGTATGTCATCAAATCTGCACATAACGTATTAGTATTTCCAAAAATATATTGTTATGTTGTTCGTGTCACGAATCCAAGTTAACCTTTGACACATACCATGTATGTCATCATCGCGTCCTATTTATATCTCAAGTCACATTAAGAAATACCAAGTATGTCATCATAACTACACGTAATGCCTCACTATTTCGAAAATACATTGTTATGTTGTTCGTGTATCGAATATAAGTTAACCTTTGACATATAGCCCGTATGTCATTGTCGCGTCCTACTGATGTCTCGAACCACAATATGACATACCAAGTATGTCACCACACGCTCCAAAAGTCTTTCCAATACATTGTCATGTTGTTGGTCTTACCCATTTACTCAGACCATTCTCGTAATGGTTCTTCTCTTTATCAAGCTCCTCTTCGAGTTCATCTTCTTCATGATCACTTTCAAATTCATTACACTCTTCTTCAACCCAATCTCGCTTCCCATAACCTATCACTTCCATCCGCTCCTCCCCATAGTTCAAGTTAGTTACTCCATTTGGCAAGTTGCCAGACTTAAATGACATGCTACATCCTAATATGGTTGAGCCACCAACATCTCTTCCATTACAATAGTCATCAATCTCCACACAAAAAAGTGATTTCAACATTCTCCTCAAAGAGATTATCAAGTCCAAAGTCACTCTCTACTTCTTCAAGATTAAGGCTCTCACCTTCCTTAAATATACAAGTGAAAGTTTTCCTAAGGGGCATTTCATCAAACACATAGTGTGCACCCTTTTCAACTTGAGCTTCCTCAGTGTCCCCACATACTAACATTCCTTCCTCCTTATTTATACACGAATTTAAATCCTCATTCACAATTTCATTGCCCACAAACTCATAATGAGAATTTAAATCATCATTAACACCAAAAACATCAAACTTCTCACTAGTTATTTGATTACCCATAACTCCAATATGAGAAATTGAAAATTTAGGATTTACCTCTTGAATGTGTAATAGAGGAAAGATTGATGGTGAATCTTTAGGAGGCAACATTGGGCCTTTTTTTTCTATGGTGATCTCTACGGCGTTGTCGTTGGGTGCTTCAGGTTCCTTTTTGTAATCGTTCCATGTTTTTTATTTTCATGTTTTCTCTCGTCTTTCCCACTGTCTCGCTAAACTCCCATTCTTGCTCCCTTACTTCGGCTTGCCAATCTTCAAACCTCTTGGTTGCAACTTCAATTGATTCTTGTGATAACCTCGGTTGAACCATTATCGAAGAAGTCTCGGGTTAGGAAAACGATCGGCTCTAATACCAACTGATATAGATAAATGAAGAGTGATAATTTTCAACCGTAAATTAACAAAGATATTTTCAAGTTAAACTTGAAGTTATCGTGAAACCCCCAAGATTCACAAGCTAAACCCGTAGGAATTGGAAAATCTTCATTATTTAAGGGATGAACCCTAATAAAAGCTCTCAAATAGAAATTATATTTTGATTGATACAAGTTACCTCATTACAAAGAAAGAGATGAATTTATCTCATCTCCAAAACCTAAAAGAACAAATTACATAAATAATTAAAGAGATAAAGTTAAAAGGTAAAAATGGAATAAGTGTTAGAGGTGGCAAGATTGTAAATAAGTTAAGGGTGGGAGTTGTAAATAAGGAGTGATAAATTTGTAATTAGGAGAAAGCTAGAGAAAGAGAAGTGTTCACTTGTATGACATTTTTAAAAAGTCCACACGCTTTGTGGTCTTTGTGCTGAAACTTTTATGTGGTATTCGTGTGGGAAAGTCAATGTCACGTCCGTGTCTAAATTTCTAAAATTTATATTTTGATATTAGTATATATTATATTATTGGGTATGTGAAGTTAATTTGGTGTTATAGGGAAAGTTTGGAGTTAATTGGATGGTTTATGTGCAAATTTAAAGTTTAGATTAATTTTAAAAGATTATATAAAGATGGAGGATCAAACGTGATATTTGTCAAATTTGATATATATATCTCAGAGCAGATGAGACGGCGATGATTATCTATTTTCTTTCTTTCTTTTTCTTTTTCTTTTTCTTTCGTTTTTATCAACAATTTTCTCTAAACCGTTTCTCCACTGTTTCTTTAATTTACGGAGATTGAACCGTCCGAATCACTTGAAATTGGAACCATAGCATCCTTATATATAGATTTAAGTCCTAACCGAAGAGTTTTTGAGTTTTGGCAGTGTTTGGAGGGAAACGTCTTAGACAGAATTTAGAGAATAATCGATCCGGTCAATTAGTAGCCAAGGTAAGTAACTATCAACTATATTTTGAGTTTTATGTATATAGATATTTAAAATCAAAGAATTTTCAGAAATTGATATTTCAGGGTTTATACGGGTATTTTGTAAAATTGAGATTTTCCACGATTTTGCTTTTTATTGTGAAATTATGGTTCAAATGAAGTTATTGATTATGCTTTTATGTGAATTTCAGATTTTACTTGATTATGTTGATTTAAGGCTTAATTTGATTTGAAGCCAAATGATTTATGGTTATGAAATAGTTTGAAATTTGATTATGAAAGAAAATTTGAGCATATGATGATTTTATGATTTTATATCCAAATTTCTAAAATTTATATTTTGATATTAGTATATATTATAATTATTGGGTATGTGAAGTTAATTAGGTGTTATAGGGAAAGTTTGGAGTTAATTGGATGGTTTATGTGCAAATTAAAAGTTTAGATTAATTTTAAAAGATTATATAAAGATGGAGGATCAAACGTGATATTTATCAAATTTGATATATATCTATCTCAGAGCAGAGCAGATGAGGCTGTATATATTTTTTTTATCAACAATTTTCTCTGAACCGTTTCTCCACCGTTTCTTTGATTTACGGAGATTGAATCGTCCGAATCACTTGAAATTGGAACCATGGCATCCTTATATATAGATTTAAGTCCTAACCGAAGAGTTTTTGAGTTTTGGCAGTGTTTGGAGGGAAACGTCTTAGACAGAATTTAGAGAATAATCGATCCGGTCAATTAGTAGCCAATGTAAGTAACTATCAACTATATTTTGAGTTTTATGTATATAGATATTTATAATCAAAGACTTTTCAGAAATTGATATTTCAGGGTTTATATGGATATTTTGTAAAATTGAGATTTTCCACGATTTTGCTTTTTATTGTGAAATTATGGTTCAAATGAAGCTATTGATTATGCTTCTATGTGAATTTCAGATTTTACTTGATTATGTTGATTTAAGGCTTAATTTGATTTGAAGCCAAATGATTTATAGTTATGAAATAGTTTGGAATTTGATTATGAAAGGAAATTTGAGCATATGATGATTTTATGATTTTATATCCATCGAGAGTTATCCGGATCGGTGGTTTTATATTTGAAGACCATGTTCAGTGAGGGACATGACCTGTGTACACAGTCTGAAGACCTATTGGGTATGGCAGCGAAGCGTTGGGTAAGACCATATGGGATAGGCAATGTTAAGAGACGTCTCGACTATATATGTGGTTATGGATTGATACTTAAGGGGAGGAACTCGAGGATGGATATAATGTTTTAAGTTCATTTGGATTATATTTTCGGTTATGATTGATTTTGATATAAGGTTTTACGTTTGATTAAATACGAGTTGGTTTGATAAAACACTTATTTTGATTACAATATTTTATAAGGTTTTGAACACAAGAATGGATACAAGATTATATATTTTATATGTTTTTGGTTTACTACTTTGACTATATTATGAACTTACGTTTTGAGTATAGTTTATAAGGTTTTGATTAAATCACTTTATAAACGTATATATGTAGCTATGTTAAGTAAAGTTAGTTTTTATGGCTGATAGTTTCTTATTGAGATTTTTGTCTCACGTTTTTAAATGTTTTAATGTTTTTAGGTGAGAAAGTACAGGATATAGAGAAGGTTACCGACCGATTAGGCGTAGTTTGGAAGTCGGCTGCTTATTGTTAGAATTATGGTTAGAACTTTGGTATTGCAATTGTAATATAATGATATGTGGATAAATTGGAGACTCCTAAGTATTGATTATTATCTTTCTATTTCACGCCCGATGCAGATTTAGGTCATTTAGGGTCGGGTGTGACAGTTTGGTATCAGAGCCCTAGGTTATCTTCCTCGGACATAGAAGTTAAATTCTTCGGATCTAAGGTGGATAGTAATTGAAGAATATTGATATTTGATGATAGCTAAGAAATAACCGATAGTAATTGAGGAATATAGGTATTTGGTGCAAGCTAAGAAATAATTTGAAATTTTTCGATGATTGAGTAACTAGCTAATGAGGTATAAAAATGAGAGTTTGATAGTTAGCTTACAACTATATATATATATATATATATATATATATATATATATATATATATATATATATATATATGAGATATGAGTAAATTAGAACTTTGAGCTAGAAATATTAGAGAATTATCTATATAGGTGCTGCTGGATAATCAAATTCGTATCTAAATCTTATGATGCATTTTTCGACCAGATAGAGGCGGAATCTGTCATGGAGTCCTAAATGAAAGTTCTTTATTTTTATCTTACGTTTCCAGGGGTTTCTGAATCGTCTTATTCGAACTCCGTATGAAGAAGTTAGGCTATAAACGAAATATGTAGGTCATTTAGGGTCGGGTGTGACAGTCACACGTCGTGTGAATTACAAAATGAGAATCATAAGTTTTTCTTTAGATCCACATGGTGTCTGGGCTCAGTTTGCTTTAGTGTGTTGTCCCTTTAACCCGACTTCTTTCACTACTCCTCTCCTCTCATTTAGTCGACTGGATACCCTTATCAGATATAAACTAGAATAAAAACTAACAAATTTTCAATATGGGATAAAATAAAAAAGGTTCAGAAATTATTTAATTTTTTTTACAACAAACTATTTAATTAATGATATCAAATGACTAAGACACGTGGCATTAGAAGGACCCAGACACCACATGTCAAAACACGAGCTTCAGGTCTTCTAAAGACTTCCATGAAACGTTTTCCATTAAGGGAAACCCCTATGCGGTTAGGACAGAAACTTAATCTCATGAAAGACTTCTCCCCAAACTAAGCTCCTAATAGAAAGAGTGTTAATATAAAAAGGATTCCTAGTAGAAGAAGGGTTCGGATAAACCTTACAAATAGATATATATGACTACATTAAAGGGTACGTTAGTACTACTATCTCACAAACTAGTCTTTACTCTTCAATCCTTTCAAATACCTACCGATTTAGGCATCAGAGCAGGTTTGTCGGACTCCGACCTCTTTCTAAGCTTCTCTTCTGTTTTATAGATTAAACCTCGAAAGATTCGGTAGAAGCTTCAGACATTCAACACATTATTTATTCCCTAATAATCATCTCATTATTCCATTATCATATGATTAAAGTCATTGTTATAAAAAAAGTGAAGAATTATTAACTCAGAATTTGAAAATGATTCCAAGGACACTTTTTAAATATCTTGTCTATCAAACTCCATAATTGGCATGGTTTTGTGTCTGTAAATCAGTGATTTTGATGCATGCATATAAATATTTAATTAATTATTACATGTTTGTTTAAATGAATATTAAAATAAAAGTTCAACCTGTCTGTATGTAAATCATTTTATTTTTCTTTCTAGCTTCTTCTTTTATCATAATAAGAAGAATCGGTAATGTTCTCTGACATATATCAGGTGGCTTTGCATCCTCTGCCAGCTCTACATACAATTCAGGTAGTAATATTTTTGGAGTCATTTTACATAAATAAAAATAATTAAAGTTTCATATATATTTTCTTAAAAAAACAAAAAAAATTCATATTTAATTTTTCACGAGGATCCGTGTTTTATATTATTGTAACCATAAAGTCGTTTCTATTTTTCGGAATTGCTTTTTGCATTTAAATCTCAACATGAGATAAAAATTATTCGGTAAAATTTCGAAACAGCTGTTTTTAGCAGAAAAAACAACTAACATCTACTATCTATCAGCAACAACAAACAATTAACAATAACATCAAACAATAAACAAGAATAGGTAAATGAAATGGACCTTAAGGGTCCGTTTGTTTTACATGTTTCTGTTTGTTGTTAGTTGTGTGCTGTTACTAATAAGTAGTAGATATTAGTTGATTTTTTTTTGGTTAAAAGCAACTGTTTTGAATTTTTACTAAATACTTTTTTTTATCTCATGTTTAGATTTAAAAGGTAAAAAACAGTTCTAAAAAATAAAAACAAAGTTGCACTAAATCAGAGTTAGCTTTAGAGCCTCCTATTTGGAGATGTACTTATCAAAATTTATTTTAATTATAATAATCATTGATATCAGAATTAGTAATTATATTTATAAATCTTAATTATCATATATAGAAATTAGAATGTAATATATGAAAATCGAGAATAGAGTAGACTTTTTTTTTTTAATAACCACGTCTCAATAACAATAGCATAATAGGAGGTTTCCAAATTTATTTCACAACTTATCTCTTAAGTCTTAACAACAAAAATAAAGTAAAAAAAAATTATGTTTTATCCGATTTAGTCTTGTGGTATAAAAACTTCCAAACATATGTTTATGTTGGGTAGCCTCTACCGTTTATATGTTGTTTGCAACCAAAGAATTTGTGAGTCAATTTTTTATTTTTTACTTTTTACAAAAAAAAATATTCGTGGTTTAATTAATTTATAAAGTTATACTTTTTAATTTATCTAAATTGCTACTTTTTGAGGTAAATTGTCGCTATAATAATTTTAACAAAATGTATGAGTTTGTAAACTGTAAAACTACAGATTCATGCTTGCAATTTTTAAATCACAATAGTGTGTTTACAAAAAAAAAATCAAACCACATGAACTTTCTTATACTTTATATTAACAATAATATAGGTGTTAAGTGTTTCGTTCTTTGCAGTATTTAGTTCTTTTTGACCAGGTAAAAATAAAATAAATTTTATATTTATTAAATTCAAAATTATAAAAAAAATAGTATCAAAACCACGCCTAAGGTGTTTAAATTATTAGAACCGAACAATTCGTAAAAAAAAAAATAAAACTTTAACTAATTTGATTATATTATTGATTTTTTTTCTATTTACGTTACTATAAATTATGCTTAAATACTTATTTTTACAATTAAACATTGAAATAGAGTAGAAAAAAATCGAAAAAAAAGAATTATATAAAAGTAAAATAATATTTCATGAAAAGATTTATGATTAATTCAGATAATCATTTTATTGATTGTTTAGTAGATTTTTATTGATTTTGACTTTAATTGAACTATAATTTAAAAGTCATAGATGTTTCTATCATATATATTTCTTAAAAAAATTAAATAATAATTAGAAAAGAAAATGACATCAAAATATCACAAAGAATTTGTGAGTCCATTTTTTAAAAATTATTTATGATTTAGTTAATTTGTAAAACTTTTTAATTTTTTCAAATCACATTTTGTGTAAATAGTTATAATAACATTTTATAATAAATAGTCACGATAATTATTTAGTTTTTTTGGTTTAGTATAAAAATAAATAAATTTTATATTTATTAAGAGAAATTTTATAGTACTTCGGGAGTAATACTTCCGACCAATAAAAATTAATTTTGAATCCCACTACATGGATATGATTGTTGGAAAATATAAAGTAAAAATTCATTTTTGAAGCTCATTTTTTATGTCGTACAAAGTAAAAAAAATACAAAATTTTACAAACCACAAGACTGCGTTTGTAAAGAAAAAAACCACAGGTATCTATCTGCAAATTCGTGTAACCACAGGGAATCTACTTGTAATTAACTCTAAATAATATTCGATACTATTCATGAGCTTATTCATGAGCTTCTATCGAGCTTGTTCATGAGCCTCTATCGAAACTGTTCGTGAACATTATAATCGAGCTAGTTCACGTGCCTATAACTGAGTTTGCTCGCGAGCTTTCGAGCCGAGTTTCGTCGTATAAATCATGTTCATGAGTCGTTCGTTTATAAATCGAGCCGAATCAAACCGAGCTTTTATTGAGCGGCTCGACTCATTTACAACCCTATTTTTATCTTATATATTTCTTTAAACATAATAATAATAATAATAATAATAATAATAATAAAAATAATAATAAAAATTAAAGAGAAAATGAAATGAAAATATCAGAAAATCTAAACCTTGTTCACATTGAAACATTTGTTTGATGAGGACATTTAAACATTCATGCAGCAATGCACATGATTTTTTAGCAGTGTGGGATGGGGCTATCCTACCAAACCTGGAAATTTAATTGCCACGTGGACATACTTGAGCTTTATATATTAAAATTCAAAAGGACCTAGATATTAGGGTCCTATTAATCATTGAAATGCTCCAATAATTTTTTAGAATACTTTTTTTTTTCTAATTATTATTTATCACAAAAAAAATTAGAAAATAAAAGTACAAAAATAAATCTATGTGTTATTTCATATTTTGTAAAATCAGTTTTGTGGTTAAATTTTTATAAAAGGACAATTATTTAGAAATGATGGTTAGATTGCACCTGTAGTTGGTCTTAGAAGTCATAATTAGGCTTTAACTTATCTTTAGAACTATCCAACTTCGATAGTAATCTCGTGTGTAACCTTCGAGGACCTAATAGTAATATGATAAGTAATCCCTTGCTTTTCGATATCATGTCCAGTATGAGGAACAATTGAGTCACCATCATCTATTGCTCGTACATTTCTTGATCTTTAGTGAACTGATAAGTTCGAATGAACAATTACAAATTGTCGCATTCAGGTGTGGCCACACGCTCAATGATATCTGATCTCGATATGTGATTCAACAATTCCTTGCTTCACTCGTGGCTTCTAAGCATGACACACAACACCTGACTAAATCTATATTTGTCAACTGTCATTAGGCCTATTAGACGGTTAATCAAAGTGAACTGCATGTCATCTAGGTCTTATAGTGAACATTGGTATAAGGATTCAACTGAGAGTGATTCATGAGAGCCATCTATGACTATTTTAACCAGGTGGTGTTCTCGCAGCGGAGCATCCAGAGTTTACTGTTTCATAGACCATAGTGTCATTGATTTGACATCCAATGTCTGTAACCGGTGAAACATCATTACAATCAATGCACATACTAGTCTCTAGTTAGTGATCATTCTCATGATAGTAACAGACATGAATATTCAGATTAGTATCTTGTTACCTCATGGCTTCACTCGAACAGATCCTCAACCCGCTAAACGTGAGCAAATCACTAACCCTGAATATTCTGTTAATCAGTTTCGCAAGCAAGCTGACTTAACAAATTATGCGCTTACAGTTAACGTTTCCGTCAGATACAACATCTTGAAAATAGGTCATACTTCAACATCAGTGAAATCAGACAAACATAGAAAAGTACCCAAAATACCATAGTTTGGTAATTTTCCAGTTAACACCTCAAAAGGTGATTTCCGCAACATTTATAACTGTGGCATCAAGTTGAACATCTTCTCCGCAATATTTGATATTTAACCTTACTTGAAAAAACAATCTAGCAATATTCAACAATTGTCTATGTTTTCTCCGTCACACCATTTTGCATCTTCGATGCACTAACCTCAGCTCAATTACGTGTTGCTGAGTCAGCAAATGACTGTTACTCTTCACTTGAAATCTCCGAGTCTTAACAAATACAACTTTGATTTCGAATCAAATCGTATTTACTATGAAGACGGAGAATGATTGACGAGTTGTCGCGCTACAGTAATAATAGTGGAGTCAATTCCTCCCGCTACTTTAAATATAAAAAATCATATTTATTAAGTTTTATTTCATTTTTATTAACTATTTTTTTAATTATACATACAAATAAATAATTATAATTACAAATTTTTTAGATATTTATACTCACTTATTTTGAAAAGGTATGTTGAGGAGAAAAGGTAGGTTGGGTCAAACATCATAAAATCATCATAAAAAAGTGATAAGACTAGCAAAGCTAATTCCACCACTACCTTTTGACCATAAATAGGTCAATTACCCACTTCATTTATACTTCATATTATAACTATAAATTAAATATCAGAATACTATTTTTTTAGTCATTTTCCACCGTCGGCAATTTTAATTACAAAAAAAAAAAAAAAAAAAACTATTCACCGTCCCGTTTTACTTATCACCATCTTTATTAACAATTTTATCCTTTTCATTTTATTTTATTTTGATCAAAAGCTGAATTTTTTTTTCTCTTCCGACTAAAACCGAAATTCTTGAGAATTCCGGAAATGGATGATTTTGAAGACGAGGTAAAAAATGGACCCGATAACTCTGAAAATTGTTGATTTAGAAAAAAAAATTATACTCATATTTGGTCTCGGCGGGAGAAAATCCTTTATGCCCTTTGGGCAGGCAGATGACAAGTTCCGTCTCCAAATCCCGAGACGGAACTCGTGTTTTCGATGAAAATTTAACAAAAAAAATGTAACTTTTCAATAAATTTACCGTAATTTTCCGCCATGATTCTCGTATAGGAGTTTGTGATTTTTGGAGGGATTGGAGAGAGAATGAAAAGTTTTGGTTGAAAGAAATGAAAAGGGCAAAAACGTCAAATGGAAGCGGTAAATAGCAATCCAAAAAAGAAGTACTCCATTTTTTTAAACTCTCGTTTAAAAAAAAAATTCAAATTCCTTTCTATTTATTTATCATTTTTAAATTTCTAATGATATTTGTACTGGTTTTTCCATCATCTTTTCATTATATAATTAATAGTAATTTAGAAATTTGCAAATCTATGATGCGGGGCATCTTTCCCTAGGATCGGGTCCGGACGAGGGAAGTCGGAGGAAGAATCAAGCACGAGCAACAAGCGAGCAAGGAGGCCAAACTGTGCAACACAACAAGTGGGGCACGCTCTGCGGGGTTTATTACACGCTCCGCGTATTTAAGGGTTTGATCCAAAGAGAAGTCCAGGAGGTCATCTACGCAGGGCTTGGATCAGGCACGCTCCGCGTAGAGTTAAAACACGCTCCGCGTATAAGAAGAAATGATCCAGAGAAGAGTTCAACAGCCAAGGCACGCCCTGCGTAGAATTGGGCACACCCTGCGTAGAATTGGGCACGCCCCGTGTAGAGTGAGTACTGATCCAAAGAGGAGCTCAACAGCCAAGGCACGCCCCACGTAGAATTAGGCACGCCCCGCGTGCCTTCAGCTTAAGGAACTTGCTCCTTACTCCAGCTTCCTCCTTATTTATAATCATGCCACTCCTTATTTACACCTTTGCCACTCCCTTATTACAACCATGTCACTCCCTATTTACCATCCATACCACCCCTTTATATTTCACCCATTTACCCCTTATCTTTATGTTTTAATTAGCTATGTAATTTGCCCTTTATGTAATTTGGCAATTAGGGTTTTTGAGATGATATAAATTCATCTCTTTCTCTTTGTAATGCTTTAACTTTTATGAATCAAATATTAAAACTTCTTCAAGAAGCTTGTTAAGGTTTTCACATCAACAATGGGGATTTCACTATTCCTATGGATTTAGTCCATGAAATTGGGATTCACTCCTTCTAGTTTAGCTAGAGAAGAACATCTTTGTTAGTTTACGATTAAAACTAACTTTCAGATAAAACCGATCTGTATCAGTTGGTATCAGAGCCGATCGTTATCCTAACGGAGACTTCTTTCGACGATGATTCAACCGAGTTTTCTACAAGCAATTAGAGAGTATGTCGCCAAGAGCCTTGAAGTACTCCAAGCCGAAGCAAGGGAGATGTATGTTGAGCTTGCCGAGATGAGGAGGAAGACTATAGAGAACTTGGAGCAAGAAAGGCTAGAAAGGCTACAAAGAGACAACCGAAACAAACGTAGGCGAGAACGTCGGGCCCAACGGAAAAAGGATGAAGAAACCTCCATGTTGTCTCCTCAAGGTTCATCCCAAATCTTTCCTCCATATACAAGGAAGAGGTAAATCCAACACTTGCAAATTCTCATATGGAAGTTATGGATATATTTATTTCTAGTGTGGGGTTGGATGTTGGTGAAATTATTTGTGAATTAGATTCTCATCGTGGGTCTATTGATAATGATATTATGAATGAGAATGTGTGTTCATGTGTGGATGATGAGGAAAGAGTGCTTGTAGGTGACGATGTTGGGGAAGACCATGTAGCAAGTGATGCTCCTCATGTGTTTGATGAAATACCCCTTAAGCATAACCACATTTGTATGATTGAGGAAAATGGGGGTACTATTCTTGAGGAGGGGGAGAATGGCTTGGGACTTGAAAGTCTCTTTGTGGAGGATGAAGAAACCACTTGTTGTGTGGAGGTTGATGACTATGGAGATGGGAGAGATGTTGGTGGCTCAACCATGTTGGGTGGTTGCATGTCTTTTGAGTCAAGCGGCTTGGCACGTGAGTTAGTCGGCTTGAGCTATAGAGGGAAGCAAATGGGAACGAGAGGTCGTGGGAAAAGACGGATCGTGGATGAAGATGGAAATGAATTTGAATACAACCATGAAGAAGAGGGGTTAGAAGAGGAGATTGATGAAAAGGAGGACCAATCCGAGAATGAGCTAGAAAGAAATGAGGAACGTGATTATTATGAAGGCGAATTCGAGGATGAGGTTAAAGAGAGAGAGCACGCTTCCGAAGATGAAATATGTGAAGATGGTGAACTTTGTCATAGTGCATATGAGTTTGATTATGATGAAGATGGTAGAGTTTACCATGGGGAGGATGAACGTCGACGCATTGAGTGGAACCAATATGGGACCGCTTATGAGGAAGACGAAGATGGGGTCTACTATGATGAGAGTGAGCGTCGGTGTGTTGAGAGGGATCGACATGGGGCTCCTTATGAAGATAATGAAGGTAGATTCTATTGTGATGATGAAATAGAGGATATTGAACGGAACTACAATGAAGATGTCTATGAGTATGATGGAGGATGGTTCCGTCGTGAAGATGAGTTAGGAAATGTAGAGTGGAACCGAAGCGAAGAAGCTTATAATGATGAAGATCGGTTCCGAGATGACAATGGGTTGGGAAACATTGGGTGGAACCGAAATGAGGATACTTATGAGCATGATGATGGTCGGTTCCGAGATGACTATGAGTCGGGAAATGTTGGGTGGGACCGAAATAAAGATGCTTATGATGATGAAGTTCGGTTCTGAGATGACTATAAGACGGGAAAAGTAGAGTGGGACCGACATGAAGATGCTTGTTATGATGAGGAAGAAAATCGGTTCCAAGATGAGGATGAGTCGGGAAGTGTTGAGCATGAAGACACCTATGAAGTTGATGATGATGGCAATGAGCACAATGTGTATTTGGTGACTAGGGTGCCAATGCCTAGTGAAGAGGAGCCTAGCCAACGTCATCGATTATTTAGAACTCGATGCTTAGTTCTTAGGAAGAAGTGTGAGATGGTGATCGACGGAGGAAGCCAAGTGAATATCGTTAGTCGGTCCGCCATAAGCAAGTTTGGGTTGGTTCCCGAGCCATATCCTAGACCTTACCGCCTTGGTTGGGTCAGCGAGGTGGAAAAACTTCAAGTTACTCATTGGTGTAAAGTTCCTTTCTCTATTGGAGCTTATGGGGATGAAGCTATGTGTGATGTTGTGGAGATGGGTGCTTGTGATGTGCTACTTAGTAGGCCATGGCAATTTGATTGTGATGCCTCACATGCGGGAAGAAGCAACACCTACACCATACGCAAAGGCGGAATCCGATATGTCCTTACACCTTTGAGGAGTTCTCCTAGTAAGAAAACAGAGACCACTTTGGAAGATTGTCCAACTTGGGAATTGAATGTGAATGGGTGCATTGGTGGAACGGTTGAGACATTGAATCATCTTGACTTGGGTTCCATGGATGCGCTAGCTAGCCACTCTCCTAGTGAAGTCAAATCCAAAGAGGATAATGAGGTTGAGAAGGGGAGTAGCAAAGTTGGAAGTGAGGAAGTAGAGCCGATGTTTAAGGGTGACGAGCACGTGTCTTTCAATGAGCCATCTACAGGGATTCCTAAAGGGCTTCCACCTTTGAGGAAGCTACCACATAACATAATATGGGATCCGGGAGATAGTGCACCTAGCTCTACATATGGTGAGTTGAACTCAAAAGAGGAGGATAAAGGTTGCTACATGATGCCTATTGATAGCACCAAGACGCCTAGCACATGCCATATGCAAAGGAATCAAGTCTCTTACTTGGTAAAATATGAACTTATTCTTTTGTGCTTTGTTGAAATATTTGTGTTGGAATGTTGGATGTGCATGTTGAGGGAGGACCTTTCATATGGTGAACCCATGAGTGGTGATCTTGTTATGAGGAATGGAAGTTTTATGATGAGGGAGGATCTTTCCTATGATGAGCCCATGAGGGGTGATCTTGTCATGAGGAATGGGAGTTTTATGTTGAGGGAGGATCTTTCCTATGATGAGCCCATGAGAAGTGATCTTATCGTGAGGAGTGTGAGCTTCATGTTGAGGGAGAACATTTCCTATGATGAGCCCATGAGAGATGATCTTGTTGCGAGGAATGTAGACTCTATGTTGAGTGAGAGCCTTCCTTATGATAAGCCTATGAGAGGCAAGCTTGTTGTGAGGGATGTGAACTTTATATTGAGGGAGAACATTTCCTATGATGGGACCATGAGGGTTGATCTTATTGTGGGCTTTGGTGATTGTTTGTTGAGGGGGAATGGCTTCCCGGGGAATATAGAGAAGATGGAAGGAAGTCAAGACTTGGTAAATCCGGAATTCACTATTGTGTGCCTTATTGACATGAATGTGTGCGGGTATATGTTGTTCTTGTTGAGGAAGCATCAACCTTATGAGGAGTCAATGAGAAGCGATCTTGTGATGAAGAGAGTGGGGTTTATGAAGTCTTTGATGAATGGGGATAGCCGCCCGAGAGATGTTGAGAAGGTAGAAGAAATTCAAGACTTGGGGATTGAGGGCCATGTTAGTAAGGTGGCAAATCTTGAAGTTCCAGGATTGTTAACCCAAGGTGAGGGAGGAGCTACTATGTGTGTGCTTGGGTTCACTATGATGTGGGTTGACAAATGTCGCCGGGATATTCTGTTTGATGTGGGCCATGGGCAAGGAGAGAATGAGCATGATAGCCGAGTTAGAGGAATGAGTGATAGCCAAGTCCGGGCATATTCAATTCAAAGTCATGTTTGGGTTGTGAAGAGTACTCAAGGGATTGCTCCAATTTGGGTTGATATATGGCACCGGGACATGTCATTTGAGTTTGGCTATGAGCGAGTGGAGATTGAGCCTAGCATCAGGGTTGATGGCGTGAGGTACATTGAGGTCCGGGCATATTCGACTCAAGATCATGTTGGGGTTTTGAAGGATATTTGTGAGATTGATTCTAATTGGGTTGATACGTGTCGTCGGGACATTCAATTCAAGGTAGGCCAAGAGCAGAAGAAGAGTGTGTTGATTCCTCAAGCTCGTGATGGGGAGATCAAGAGGACCCATGGGTGGTCCGTGCAACCAAATGAGGGGCGTTGGAAGATCACCCAAGCATTTATTGGGAAGTGGTTTGACAAGCTTCGCCAAGACATACCATTCGATATTGGAAGAGCATCCGATATTGGTGGAGATGGGGAGATGAGTACCACGGAAGATGAAGTCCGGGGTGAGGCACTTGTGGAGATATGGGGAAAAGCTCGTGAGGAGAAGGTGAGTCCGGCAATATGTGGAGTGGACTTCTTGAATTCATCTCGAAGAACACTTTGGTTCAATTTGAGGACTTGGGTTCATTCACAATGAACACGTCTCATCAATATGTGGCAAGCAACTTCGGGTCAAGTTCTTTTTAAGAGAGAGTGTATGATGCGGGGCATCTTTCCCTAGGATCGGGTCCGGACGAGGGAAGTCGGAGGAAGAATCAAGCACGAGCAAGAAGCGAGCAATGAGGCCAAACTGTGCAACACAACAAGTGGGGCATGCTCCGTGGGGTTTATTACACGCTCCGCATATTTGACGGTTTGATCCAAAGAGAAGTTCAGGAGGTCATCTACGCAGGGCTTGGATCATGCACGCTCCGCGTAGAGTTAAAACACGCTCCGCGTATAAGAAGAAATGATCCAGAGAAGAGTTCACAAGCCAAGGCACGCCCTGCGTAGAATTGGACACGCCCCGCGTAGAGTGAGTACTGATCTAGAGAGGAGCTCAACAGCCAAGGCACGCCCCACGTAGAATTAGGCACGCCCCGCGTGCCTTCAGCTTAAGGAACTTGCTCCTTACTCCAGCTTCCTCCTTATTTACAATCATGCCACTCCTTATTTACACCTTTGCCACTCCCTTATTACAACCATGTCACTCCCTATTTACCATCCATGTCACCCCTTTATATTTCACCCATTTACCCCTTATCTTTATGTTTTAATTAGCTATGTAATTTACCCTTTATGTAATTTGGCAATTAGGGTTTTTGAGATGATATAAATTCATCTCTTTCTCTTTGTAATGCTTTAACTTTTATGAATCAAATATTAAAATTTCTTCAAGAAGCTTGTTAAGGTTTTCACCTTCAACAATGGGGATTTCACTATTCCTATGGATTTAGTCCATGAAATTGGGATTCACTCCTTCCAGTTTAGCTAGAGAAGAACATCTTTGTTAGTTTACGATTAAAACTAACTTTCAGATAAAACCGATCTGTATCAAAATCTCAAAACTATGATAATTTAGTCTTTAGTCATTTAGTTTAATTGTAAATTTAAAATTAATTAATCCTCATTAATCTTAGTAAAACCAATAAAAATTAATTGGAAAGTGTGCACATATGTCTATTGATATTCCATGTCAAATTGTCACAAAAAAAAAAAATAAAATAAAATCACTCCTTTATCTTTGAAATTCATAAAATTTAGTAAATTGGAATTTTTAATTTTACATTAAATATTTGATGCTGAACTTTTTACTTTTCCTTATTCATTCGGTCCTTATTGATATAAAATAATTAATTAATATTTAGTGTCGATTTGTTTTCAATTGTTGGAATTGCTTTTTACTTTTTACGAATAGCATACAAAAAGTGTTTAGTAAAATTTCAAACATCTAATTTTTTTTATAGAAAAATCAACTAATATCTACTATCTATCAATAACAGCATACAGCTAACAGAAACAAACATGAATAGGTGAAAAAAACGGACCTTACATGTTAATAAAAATAAACAGTTTCTAATATATATATATATATATAATTTTTTTTGTGGAATATAATATAATTTTAATTAATAGAAAGAAGTAATGATATGTATATATTCGATGGTTAGGGTAGGACCGTAGGAGCTCCAACCATGACCCAAAAAGTTGACACTGATATGGAGACGACAATGTGGTGTTTGCAATCACTTTTATACATATATTTATACTATAAATTATCAAATAAATATAAAGATTCTTCCCATATATATATTTTAAAACCGGGTCCAAAAAGAAAAGATCCAACTCACTTTCAAATACCCATCCAATTCTAAAAAGTCCACTGATGAAGGAGAAGTTTGCAATAGAAACCGTACTACTGCATGGACGAAGAGTAAGATAGTTTTTCATACTCGCAAAAGCTTATCGATACCT
This sequence comes from Euphorbia lathyris, assembly GCF_963576675.1. Lineage (NCBI taxonomy): Eukaryota > Viridiplantae > Streptophyta > Magnoliopsida > Malpighiales > Euphorbiaceae > Euphorbia > Euphorbia lathyris. The sequence goes on from NC_088915.1 coordinate 82,116,531, forward strand.
ATTTTTACTTTCTCTCTCTTCATTAGGTGAAATGTCATTTTCTTAATTCTGATGGTCACTAACTGAAACACCCAGACCTAATACCATGTAGATATTGTCCGCTCTGGTCCAAATCCAACACATTGGGCCTCACAACTTTAAAACGCATCTGCATGTATTGAATTCACATCTTACTAATAAGCCCTAGTCACTCCCTCTTCATTTCCGATGTGGGATTCAGTTCATTCCTGCCCCCATCGTCATCCCTTAGGACCGCTCCTTGCTCAGGTCTTCTACCTCGACGCCACCATTCCGGGTCGTTACACTAACTCTAGCATCAGAGTTATTGCAAAAAAAAAAAAAACTCTAGCATCATAGTGTACCCAAGGGGCGCATCCTAATGCATGTTAACGAGCAACCAAAGAGGTAAACTTATTAGTTGGACCAAACTTAACATTCGGTGCGGTGAGCGTGGATCCTATTCTTTGAACTCTAGAGCTCCAATCTAAATAACTCGAAACATTTCTCCAAAACATGGAAGGACATTTGTCCAAAGACTCTAAATTGAGACTTCAGAAGATGTGGCTGGCCCTAAATTGGAGGGAGTAGAAAGAATCCAAAATAATGACAAGCAAGACCTCGAGATTTATGATCTTGAGAATGGTACGAAAAAAAAGCCTCATACAACTCAGAACTCTCAACGTCACACTACAAAAAAAAAATAAGGAAAGTAAGGTCGAAAACACTTGACGAAGAAAGACAAAGAAGTCTTAGATGACATGGGTCTGAGGCAGAATGTCAAGAAAGTTTCAACTAGGGAATCATGAAGATATGTTTCCATGGATAAGAGAGTGCTTGATGGAATGGTAGGCTATCAGATACCATCTCACTCTCTTTTGTCGTAAAGAATTATCGATATTCCTTTTTCATCGCATTGGAAAACCCTCGTCTACCTCGTTATTTTGGTGTAAAACATACAAATGAATAGTACATGGCATTCATGAACATGATAAACATGTACACCTAGGAGGACGTCATGACGTGTAAGAATTTCCCCACTCGACGAATAAAATTGATACTCCATCGCTTGGGAGAAAATCTCTTTATCACATATCTGACTTCTTCAAGCAATTTCATCCTTTTCAAACTAATATCATGCTCCTTTAGCACTTTCATTACATGTTGCCTATTCTAATTGGATATTTTTGGGAATCTCCATCCTTTCCATATACACTGACATCCATTAATAAGTTCATCTACCAAAACATCTATAGATTGACGACAAGGATGAGGCCCATACTTGGTGCCCAATAACCACGCCTAGATTTATTTTTCACCCTCAAGCAAAATCCTTTATGGCGTGCGGGTACCTCGGTCCAAGGGAGAGGAGTTATAGTTTGTAGCTAAGGGGAAACACGTCTCCTTCTTCATAATAAAAAAACTTATTCCTCCACTCGAGGAGTTTACTGGTAAGCTATGGAAGAAAGTGGCAGTTTTGTGTCTTCTAATGCATATGACATGAGTTTTTATTCTTGGCAATAGTAAAGATCTGTTAGGGTGGTAGCGAGCCTATAACCTTCATGGTGACAGAATTGGTACATGGCAATTAGTTAAGACCAATCACGATATGTCTTATTTGGCTTAAGGATATGTCTAGATCTCAAAGAACTTCTAGAAAAAACAACATTAGGGGAACTCAAAATCCACACATGAGATGTGCCTTAGAAAGAATAAAAGCATTATGGGGAATGCTGCTATTTGCTCGAATCTTGGGTATGTTGAAACACCTTTTCACATGATTTTGATTTGACAAAATTATTTAAGTAATTGATAAAAAAATATTCTAATACATTAAATTTAAATGCTTTGATTTATTCACACTAATGTGTTTGTTCAATGTTGAGTTTATTGACTTATAAGACATTAAGATAAAAAGTCTAAAGGCCCATAAGTGGAAGTCAAGCCCAAGTCAACACATCAAGACCTCACGGCCCAAGAAGATAAAACGCAGCCGTATTAAGTGAAACGACGACTCAGCATGAAGAAGGATCGAGAAGCTTTCTAACAAAAGCTTCAAGAGGAAGCTGCTGAGTTGAGAGACAATGCAATCAGGTCAGCGGCAGAACAAAATCAACTTCTAGACAAAGTATTTCTACTTTGGGTAAAGTTCAGAAGGCGCATGAAGCTGTCTGGAAGACTTTGCCGTAAATGTCGAAACATTCTCTTTATCTGACGAAAAGCTGATGAGCACTGCCGTAGACAGAAGATGCAAGAATCTCATTGGCCAACGACACTGAGCACGTACTGAGTGACAACGACAGGAAGCCGTTTGCCTCCAACGGTTATTTCGAAATTCGAAATTACCGGTGCTTGAAGTGTCACTATATAAAGGCCTCTCATTTGCTTCATTCGATGCAGATCTTCAATTAGTCGAAACGCTGACCAAATTCATACTCGAAGTTCTGTGAGAAAAGTAAAGCAAAAATCTTACACCAATTTCCAATTATTGTGTAAAAGTCTAGAGTGATTCAATCATCTTAAGTGTCTTAGCAATTGTTGTTTAGGACAAACACTTTATCATTTCTAGAAGAATAGAAAGGAGAGACTGAGTACTCGGTTATAGTACTCATCGGTAGTTATAGGAGTGAGTAGAGGTATAGAGGAAGGTACTCTTGTATACTGAGCTTCTATTGTAAAAGGTTTCGTGCTCTACATTTAAAGAGCTCAGTAGAGAATTGAAAAAGCTCAGAACGTGTTCCGGGGACTGGACGTAGGCGGAGAGGCCGAACCAGGATATGTCTATTGAGTAACATATTTCTAACCCTTAAACTCCTTTATATATTGCTTGCTATAAAACTGACTAAGCAACGAACTCACGCTGAGTTGAGTGCACTAAGAAGCTGAGTTCAGGAATAGACTCTACATGCTATCTCCTGACTCAAGGAAAGAAACAGACTTAGTCACAAGTTGACTAAGCTTGTGTCTTGAAATTACTTAGCGCCGCTGTGTAAACCTTTTCTTAAGAAAAGAAGTCAGCCTTAACGGACAAAATTTTAAATAGTTCCTATCCCCCCCCTTGGAACTAACCTTGTCACGTTACAAGGGACCAACAAGTGGTAGCAGAGCTTAAAAGCTCACTGAGCAAGATATAACTATCTTGAGCTGATCCCCACAATGGTTGAGAATATCACTCGTTTCCTCCCAGGAAATCAGACAACTCAGATTCTACCTGAGGGACTGTCCATTACTCGGCCTCCTTTGTTCTTCGGGTCTAACTATACCTTTTGGAAGAACAGAATGAAAAATTTCATTCAGGCAACAAATATGAGTGCATGACTTTCTATAGTCCAAGGCCCATTTGTTCCTGTTGAAACTATTGACGGCCAAATGGTTGTTAAAGCTGAGACTAAATGGACAGAAGATGATCTCAAGAAGCTATAAAATCATGCTTCGGCTATAAACATGCTTCACTGTGCATTAGATGCTGCAGAGTACAACAAAATTTCAGGTTGTGAGTCAGCGCAGGAGATCTGGAAGAAGCTGGAGGTCACCTATGAAGGAACCAACAAAGTTAAGGAGTCCAAGGTGAACCAGCACATGACGTTGTACGAGCTCTTTGAAATGAATGATGATGAAGGAATCTCTGACATTAACTCAATATTCATAAACATAATCAACGAGCTCAAGAGACTTGGCAAGATCTTTACCGAGGAAGAGCAAGTCAAGAAGATACTGAGGAGTCTTCCTAAAAGCTGACAAGCCAAGAAAACTACTATTGAGGAAGCCCAAGACTTAACCACCTACAAGTATGATGAACTCATTGACTCGTTGCTGACCCATGAGATCTCAATGAAGAACTTCGAGGTGAAGGAGAAGTCTGAAGACAAGAAGCAAAAGTCTCTTTTCATGAAAGCTGACTCCATTGATGGGAGCTCAACAGACGATGAAGAAATGGCAATGTTCACTAGAAAGATGAAAAGGTTGTTCAGAAGGAATGATAAATATTCCAAGAAGCCTTACAAGAAGTTTGATAAGTACAAAGCTGAGTCAAGTGACAGCAAGTACAAGAAGGACAACTCAAAGCCCATTACATGCTTTGAATGTCATCAAACTGGCCATATCAAATCAAGCTGTCCTACCTTGAGGAAGGAAAGGAAGAACGACAAGAAGGCAATGGTAGCAACCTGGAGTGATAGTGATGAGTCATCATCATCAGAAGCTGATGCCACTGAGTCAGCAAAGATCTGCTTCATGGCAGATGAGCTTACTGAGCCTTGTGTTTCTGAGCATGCTGACCCCTCCATTGCATCTGACGATGAGGTACACTCAACTGAGGTAATATCACTACCCTTGCTCAGAAATGAAATGATTAATGCCCTGAGTGACCTCTATACACTTGTCAAAAAGTGTAACAAGAAGGTTAGAGCACTCAGCATGCGATGTGACGATATTGAAGAGGTCAAACTGAGTGACCTTCGATATCTTCTCCAAGACAACTCAACTTTGCATAGCAACGTAGAAATTATGCAAAAGTTTGTCTCTGAGGTCCAATCAGATTCTAAGAAACTGAAAAAGGATGTCACATCTATTCAGAACCAACTTAAGGTTCCGAATAAAAGAAATATTCCTCTGAACACTCAGTACCAAAGTACTAGTCAGCAGAGATGGAATCCTCAGCGGAATGTCCAGTGTGACTTTTGTGGGAAGAAAGGACACACCACAAAGGTGTGCTGGCATGCTCAGCACTGGGGTGCGGACCAGTCAGTGAGATATCCTAAACGGAAGGTCAGCTATGACTTCTGTGGGAAAAATGGACACACTATCCAAGTGTGTCATCATAAGATTAAATATGATGTTTTACCTGCTGAGCTTAACAAACAAGGACCCACAAAGACTTGGGTACCTAAAAGTAACTAGCTATATTGCAGGTAAGCATGAGGTGTGCTGAGAAGTCAAAGATGTGGTACATTGACAGCGCATGCTCGAGGCATATGACTGGTGATGAAACTCAGTTCATCACATTTGTGCGTAAACGAGGAGGAAGCATAAGTTTCGGAGACAACAAAAAGGGTAAGATAGTAGGGTCAGGAACCGTTGGTGGTAATCCTACTATTGAGTCAGTCTCCCTAGTCAGCGGACTCAAATATAACTTACTCAGCGTAGCTCAGCTATGTGACAATGGGAGAAAAGTTATATTTGATGACACTGGATGTAAAATATTCGAGGGTAAAACAAATGAGTTGATTTTAACTGCCCCTCGTATTGATAATGTCTTTATGCTGAACTTAGAAAAGAAATTTTCAAAAACTGTATGCTTAGTGTCAAAAGAAGAAAATTCATGGCTATGGCACATGAGACTTGGTCATGTAAGCATGGACCTCCTGGCCAAATTAGCAAGAAAGCAACTAGTTGAGGGATTGCCAGAACTTAAGTTCGAAAAAGATCAATTATGCAACGCTTGTCAAGCTGGAAAACAAACCAAACAATCTTTTCATAGTAAAAACATTGTCTCAACTAAGCGTCCATTAGAGTTGCTACACTTGGATCTCTTCGGTCCAGTCCAACCGCTGAGCTTGGGTGGTAGAAGATTTTCCTTGGTCATTGTAGATGACTTTTCTCGGTACACTTGGATCATCTTGCTGAGTAGCAAGGATGAAACCTTTGAGACGTTTTCAACTTTAGTAAGAAAACTTGAAAATGATAAAGACCTTAAGTTAGCTCACATTCGAAGTGATAATGGTGGAGAATTCAAGAACCAACAGTTTGTTGAATTCTATGAAGCTAACGACATTGACCATAATTTCTCTACTCCTAGAATGCCTCAACAGAATGGGGTTGTTGAAAGGAAAAACAGAACCTTGGTTGAAATATCCAGGACAATGCTGAGTGAGCATATGCTTCCAAAGTACTTTTGGGGAGAAGCTTTCAACACAGCGTGCTACATACTTAATAGGGCTCTAGTCAGATCCATATTTAAGAAAACTCCCTACGAACTTTGGAAAGGACGAAAGCCTAATATTGGATACTTTCGTGCCTTCGGTTGTAAATGCTTTATTCTAAATACTAAAGACAGCCTTGCTAAGTTTGATTCAAAAGCTGATGAAGCCATCTTTTTAGGCTACTCAACAAACAGCAAAGCATATAGAGTTTTCAATAAACGAACTCAGGTCTTAGAAGAGTCAGTACACGTTGAGTTCGATGAAACTAACCCTGGAGGAAGAGACATGCAGCTGACTGAGGATGATCCACACTCAGCTCCCACTGACCAAGAAACAGCCGCTGAGTCATTGCCTCAAGGGCTGACCAAAGGTAAAAGCGAAACTCAAATTGTTTTCACTGACCAATCTACACCTGCAGAGATTGTTGAAACACAACCAGCACAAAGACATCAATCTACCAAAATAGATCAGAATACCAAGAGGACACTCAGAGAGTGCCATTCTTGATGCCACTGAGAACACCCTGATGACAAGAAATCAACTCAGGAGATACCTCAGCAACGTAGCATTCGTCTCAGTTCAGGAACCAAAGAACTTCGCTGAAGCTGAGCATGATGAGTTCTGGATGAGCGCAATGCAAGAAGAACTTGATCAGTTTAGAAGAAATGAAGTATGGGACTTAGTGCCACATCCAAGAAGCCAGAAGACCATAGAAACAAGATGGGTCTTCCGCAACAAGTTGGATGAACAAGGGAACGTGGTCAGAAACAAAGCAAGACTTGTAGCTCAGGGCTACAGTTAGCAAGAAGGTATTGACTACGGTGAGACCTTCGCCCCAGTGGCAAGGCTAGAGGCTATAAGAATTTTATGTGCATATGCAAGTTATATGAACTTTAAATTATTTCAAATGGATGTTAAGAGTGCATTCCTTAATGGAGTTATAAACGAGGAAGTGTATGTTAATCAGCCTCCAGGGTTTGAGGATCCCAAGTTCCCAAACCACGTCTATAAACTCAAAAAGGCTCTGTATGGTCTCAAGCAAGCACCATGTGCTTGGTATGAGAGGCTGACCAGTTTCCTGCTGACTAGAAATTATGTCAGAGGTAAAGCTGATACAACCTTATTCATTAAGAGGAAGGGTAAAGATACCCTACTGGCTCAGATATATGTTGATGACATTATTTTTGGTGCCACTAACGAGTCAATGTGCAAGGAATTTAGTAAGCAGATGCAGACTGAGTTTGAAATGTCAATGATGGGAGAACTCAACTTCTTCCTTGGACTTCAAATCAAACAAGGGAAAAATGGCATCTTCATCAGTCAAACTAAGTATGCTAAGGAGATATTGAAGAAGTATGAACTTGAGAATTGCAAGTCAATATCTACCCCTATGGGCACTGACACTGTCCTATGCGCTGATGAAAATGGTAAGTCAGTAGACAGCAGATTGTACCGAGGTATGATTGGTTCTCTACTCTACTTAACTGCTAGTAGGCCAAACATTCAGTTCTCATTATGTTATTGTGCTAGATATCAATCTAACCCTAATGAATCTCATTACATAGCTATAAAAAGAATCCTTAGATATTTGCAAGGCTCAGTGAATGCAGGTTTGTGGTATCCCAATACTCATGATTTCACACTCATTGGATACACTGACGCTGACTACAGACGAGACAAGCTTGAACGAAAAAGCACCTCAGGAGGTTGCCACTTCCTTGGAAGCTGTCTTGTGTCCTGGTTTAGCAAGAAGCAGGCGTCAGTAGCCCTGTCAACCACTGAAGCTGAGTACATTGCTGCTGGAAGCTATGTTGCTCAAGTCCTATGGATTAAGCAACAGCTTGAAGATTATGGCGTTCAGACTAAAACAATTGAAGTCAAATGTGACAACAAGAGTGCCATTGACCTATCAAAGAACCCAATCCAGCACAGTAGGATGAAGCATGTCAGCATAAAACATCACTTCATCAGAGATCATGTACTCAAGGGAGAGATCAAGCTTACCTATGTCCCAACGGATGAGCAGCTTGCTGATATCTTCATAAAGCCACTGGCTCGTGAGCAATTCAACATACTTAGAGAAGCCATTGGTATGTTTAATCCTCTTCAATAAATTCCAAGTATAGTATGTATGCATGTTGAGTGAATTGCCATGCTGAATGATTTATGCTAAATCAATAACTATCACATGCTGAGTAGATATACATGCTGAGTGTTTATCTTAAGCTGAGCTACTAAGCATAAGAATTATTCCTTTGCGTAACACTGACTACTCAGAACTTTAAACGTTTGAAATCCTTAATACTGAGTAAAGATCCGTTGCAAAATCTAATGCATAACACGCGAATTAAATAGACACATAGGACGACGTATGCGCAATAATTAGAAAATACATGCGCCGAATGTGTCATAAATGCCAGAATCTTTGTCGATTGAGTATCTTGAGGTCAAACGGTCACCTCAACGCTTCAGATCAATTCGACACCTCTATAAATAGTGGACGATTTCCCACTTTTACCTCTTTACGCTTAGAAATCTCTAGTATTCAAATACTCTTCTCTAAAAACTCCCAAACTTCTCAAACTCCTCTAAGAATCATGACAAAAGATTCTTAGAATGTCTCCGATGCCGGTTACACCGTTAATCGCTCCGATGAAAACCCTCAATTCCCTGTTTAGCAGGAACACGTTGAGACTCCTACCAAGTCTCAAGAAACCAGTCAGTGTGACCACTCAAAGGTCACTACACCGAGGAAGCAAACCAAGGCTGACCAAGCCACCTCCTCGAAAGGGAAGCAAAAGCAAGATAAGGCAAAAAAGCCCGTGGAATGCACCTACTCTCTGGTTTACGAGAGTGTGAGGGGATATAAGGTTGACCACTCTCGATGGTTTTCAAAGGGCTTTGTGGAAGCTGAGCAACCTTTCTTTGAGTGGATTGAAAAGAACGGCTGGATCGAGCTGTTCTCAGTCCGCGAAGCTACCTATCCTGAGTTAGTGAAGGAATTCTATGCTAATCTAAGATCTGCGGATGATAATCGGGACTACATGGTCACCAAGGTTCGAGGGAAGGATATCTTCGTCAACCCTGCTTACCTTGCCTCACTACTCAAGCTGAAAAATTAAGGAGCAATACTTCGTAAATCAGGTGACCAAGATAAAACCAACTACTCCGTTGAGTTCTGTAAACCTCTTGGTCATATAGGGGAAATTGAGTACCTCCATGGGTCAACATCAGAAGATGGCCCATTACATACTGACCAATTTCGTCTTCCCCAAGATCACCTGCACCAACTCAGCGACAAACTTTGAGCAGTGCTTCATCTGGCACATGCTGACCTATACGCCGATCAGCATGCCTGTCTTTATAATCGGTGGGTTTCAAAGAAGTACTGGAGCCCTTAGGTTAGGCTCCATTATCACCAAAATCCTCAAGGATCATAGGGTAAGATTAGTTGAGGAAATCCACACTTGGGGCACAGAGATCGCTGCAGCGGCACTGTTTGGTCTATTCTACGATCAACCAATTGTGCCCAAGAAAGGGAAAGCAGCCGCTATCCAGGAAATCGAAGGGATGCAGACCCGTAAAGGAAAGAAGTAAAGAAAGAGGAAAGCTGCTCAAAGCCCCTCTAGAGACGCTGTTTCTCCACCTAAAAAGCTTAAGTTCGTGTCCAGAGGAACAAAGCCTCAAATTCAACAAGGTCAGGTTGGACCTAAGTCAACGAAAAACCTCAAAAGGCAAGCTGAGCCTGAGGTAGAAGAGAAAGAGGACGCTGATGAGCAACCACTGAGGAAGAAGAAGAAAATCTCTTCTGAGTTAAGTCCACTCAATGCACCTCCCACTGACTTCGTTATTCCTGCTGACTCACACTATGCACGAAGTCTTGGCGTTGACGTTGAGCAACCACAGGATGAACAAGATGAAGAAGAACTGGGTGGTCAGTTCGATAATGAGGAAACAGTGGATGATGAGCACCTTGAGCCATCAGATGTTGACCAACATGGCACAACCTACACTGAGGAGGTTGGCGAAGAAGCTGAGCCAACAACAAAGGAACACACTGTTCAAAGGGAAACTTCACCTACTGACTCTATTGAGTCTATTCCTGCTGATCCCTCTCCTCCAAAGACAAAGAGACTGAGAAGACTTAAGAAGAAGGCACATAGATCCCCCGTCATTGATCTAATGAGTGAATCACCTCTGAGGGATGAGATCACTGACCTATCAGATGTGCAGTTTCGATTCTTCTCTAAACCTATTGAGTCTCCACCAGAGCAACAGGAAAAGCAAGCCTCTGTTTCTCAGCCTAAGGAACATGTCGACTTAACTGCTTCTCTAAACCAAGATGATCCCGAGCAAGTGCTCGAAGTTCCTGCTCCTCAACATGTTGAGCAAGCTAAGGAAATACCTGCTCAGGTCAATACTGAACTTCCTCGGCTTCCCAAATCCAGTCAGCTTCAGCCTGACTCTGAGCAAGTAACACATTCTGCCGATCATCCTCTTCCACAAATACAAGTGCAGAATATAATCCAGTAAGCTTCTACTGGAAATCTCAACTCAAGACCAGCCGCTGATCATGCTGGCACTTCTACTATTGAGCAGAACCAAACACCTCCACAATCTGGTTCTACTCGTATTCCGGCAGCTGAGCCAAATAATGATGGATCCTTCTCATATCTGAATGCCTCTGAGTCTGGTCGAAGAATTATTGACTCAGCTCAAGCTTTGCTCCAGGACCTCCATCTAACAAATATCGATGCCGTTGGGTCAGTTCCTGTTGAGCCAACTCAGCTTTCGTCTGTCACTCAGCTTCTCATAGAAATCAAAGGTCTTAAGGATCTTCTGAGTGTTATGACTTCACTTCAATCTCAACAGCCCAGACAGGAATCAATCACAAAGCTGGCTGAACTCCAGGTGACCATGGTCAATCACATGAACTCTCTACAGGGTCAACTTCATCAATTGTCAGCTGCGAACACAATGTATGCAACTTCTGCTGAAGTTCATCAACTTTTCAACCAGCTTCATACTGAGCAAGCCAGAACAAATGAGCAACTCTCTTCCTCCTCCCAATGCTCCATTGAGCAAATCAGTGAGGTTGTCCGTCTACTCAACTTGAGTAAGGAAGAGATGGAAACTGACCAACTCAAGACGAATGAAATTCTAAAGTACTCTCGAGTTACTTTCAACCACGTGCGCCACTCAAATGCTCAACGTCAATATTTTGACACGTCCTTGCTGAAGATGTTTCATCAAGCCTTTGCCATGCTCACTGACAGTATACACTGGGTTGGAAAGTCTCAAGCATATATCCTGAGTATGCTCAGTGTCGCGGCTATCAGAATTCCACGTTCTGTCTTGGATGAGGGTGTTCCTGTTTTTGATGGCATTAATGAAAGCACGCGCATGCTTAAGGCATTCTCTAAACGCTTAACTCATGCTGCCATTGACGACACCTTCATTCCTCCTCCTCCCGATGGTGGCAAAACGGGGGAGAAATAACAAGCTCAAGCTCAAAGAACTCAACAATCAGAGGAAGCTTCAGGAAGTCAGCAGAAATTCAAGGGAAAAGGAAAAGCTAAAGAGCATGAAGACCAACTCAACTACAAGAGAAAATAGCTTGACTAGGATTGACTAGATTTAGTTTTGATTAAACTTGTAGTCTTTCCCTTATGCATTTTTGTTGTGCTGACCCTGAATACAAAACTATGCATGCATCTACCTTTTTAAACTTGACCAATCTTATGTGATGCTTACTTATGTTTTGTGCTGAATAGTTAACGCATCTTCGTTAAATCAATTGTCTACATTGCTTTATGATTGTATGCTGTGTTGATCTATAGGTCGACCTCTTTTATATGTCTTCTTAACTAAATCACATCGAACAAAGATATACTCAGTGCTCTCTGATATCTAAATCTTCCGCATAAACTGAGTTAAAAAGAATATGTTCCATGAGCTGACCTATTTCTGAAAACTGACCTTAGACTTACTTGATTAAATCTTGAAATGTTTAGAGTAAAACTAAGTCAGTAGCTCAACTCTTACGGGGGAGTATACTGAGTAATATAAGGTCAACTATCATGGGGGAGCTCAACACTGAGTTCTTCATTGAATATTTTTGCCAACATCAAAATGGGGAAGTTTGTTGAAACACCTTTCCACATGATTTTGATTTGACAAAATTATTTAAGTAATTGATAAAAAATATTCTAACACATTAAATTTAAATGCTTTGATTTATTCACACTAATGTGTTTGTTCAATGTTGAGCTTATTGACTTATAAGACATTAAGATAAAAAGTCTAAAGGCCCATAAGTGAAAGTCAAGCCCAAGTCAACACATCAAGACCTCACGGCCCAAGAAGATAAAACGCAGCCGTATTAAGTGAAACGACGACTCAGCATGAAGAAGGATCGAGAAGCTTTCTAACAAAAGCTTCAAGAGGAAGCTGCTGAGTTGAGCGACAATGCAGTCAGGTCAGCGGCAGAACAGAATCAACTTCTAGACAAAGTATTTCTACTTTGGGTAAAGTTCAGAAGGCGCAGGAAGCTGTCTGGAAGACTTTGCCGTAAATGTCGAAACATTCTCTTTATCTGACGAAAAGCTGCTGAGCACTGCCGTAGACAGAAGATGCAAGAATCTCATTGGCCAACGACACTGAGCACGTACTGAGTGACAACGACAGGAAGCCGTTTGCCTCCAACGGTTATTTCGAAATTCGAAATTACCGGTGCTTGAAGTGTCACTATATAAAGGCCTCTCATTTGCTTCATTCGATGCAGATCTTCAATTAGTCGAAACGCTGACCAAATTCATACTCGAAGTTTTGTGAGAAAAGCAAAGAAAAAATCTTACACCAATTTCCAATTATTGTGTAAAAGTCTAGAGTGATTTCAATCATCTAAAGTGTCTTAGCAATTGTTGTTTAGGACAAACACTTTATCATTTCTAGAAGAATAGAAAGGAGAGGCTGAGTACTCGGTTATAGTACTCAACGGTAGTTATAGGAGTGAGTAGAGGTATAGAGGAAGGTACTCTTGTATACTCAGCTTCTATTGTAAAAGGTTTCGTGCTCTACTTTTAAAGAGCTTAGTAGAGAATTCAAAAAGCTCGGAATGCTTTCCGGGGACTGGACGTAGGCGGAAAGGTCGAACCAGGATATGTCTGCTGAGTAACATATTTCTAACCTTTAAACTCCTTTATATATTGCTTGCTATAAAACTGACTAAGCAACGAACTCACGCTGAGTTGAGTGCACTAAGAAGCTGAGTTCAGGAATAGACTCTACGTGCTATCTCCTGACTCAAGGAAAGAAACAGACTTAGTCACAAGTTGACTAAGCTTGTGTCTTGAAATTACTTAGCGCCGCTGTGTAAACCTTTTCTTAAGAAAAGAAGTCAGCCTTAACGGACAAAATTTTAAATAGTTCCTATCCCCCCCTTGGAACTAACCTTGTCATGTTACAAGGGACCAACAGGGTACTCCATCTTCCAACAATAGGCCCATTTGACTCTATATATAATGGATATTAAGGCCACATATCCTAGCATCAATACACTATCGACTTCATCAATGGGTAAGAGCTTTGTTTGTGTAGGGCGGGGATAATGTTCAAATCTACTACCCAACATACTCTACGGTTTTATCTCTATCCACCATTGTTTCTTGGCTTATTGATACAAAATTCTTATATTAGTGTCAGCATATGATAAGCCCAAAATATACCTAAAATAACATATATAATTACATCAATTTCGTACTAAAACCATGTTAATTATATTCTTTTAGGATACTTTTACGTCTGTAATTGTTTCTATTGTGCAACGTACTAAATTATTTGAAAAAATCCAAATAGGAGCTAAAACAGAGTAAAAGCGAGAGAGAAATTGAAGTTTACAAATAAAAGACGCGTACGAGATTCAGAGGCCGCACCGGAGAACTTGGGAATCAACTTAAGGAAGAGACAAAAGTCTTTGTCGCGACCGAGATTCCCAATATCTCGATCGTGACACGCGTTTTCTTGGCAAAGAAACACGAATTCGTGTTGTATCTCCCTCAATCCAAAGACGCGACCGAGATTTCCTAAATCTCTACAGAAACAACAACTTTCCAAGACATATTTTACATCTTTTTAATTCAAAACGACGCGTCCATTCATCCGGATAAAGACGACTCTTCATCTACGGACACGTCCCTTCAACACAACTCTTCAACAACTATAAATGGAGGATGCACTTCAGCATTCAAGAGAGTTAGAGAGTTAGAGATTTTTAGTATTCAGTTTGTTAGAAGCATACTTGTTGTACAAGTTGTTCGAATAGTTAGATACAAGATACAGTTGTTTAGTTTGAGTAAAGTTTTGTTCGAAGATGAGTTTATACTCTGTTAGTGACCAAGACCTGGTACTATTTCGAGATTCAGTGAGAAGAACCAGTGTAGGAAGCGCCGAGGGTCTGACAAGCCTACGAATTTGAGGAAAGGATTGACAACCCGGAACTCAATTATTTAAAATGCTATCCAAGCTTCTTCTTCTCTGTTAACTTGTGACGTTTCATGTCAAATTAACGAATTATCTTTTCAATACAATTCTTTTCTTTACTGTTGTTATTTTAAGTCTGATCAATGATATTCTTAAAGTGATTTACTTGGTGTTTTCATAAAAACCTTTTTAAACGAATCTTATTTTCATGAAAACTTTGTTGAACACTTAGGCAAATTTGGATTTATATTTGGTTATTTACGAGAACCGATTAATTGGATATAAACACCAAATTTGATTAAGGTTTTCAGTCTTAGGCCTAACCGTGGAAAGACTGTCTGCAGTTCAAAGCCTATTAAATTGAATTAATCGGTGAATTGTTACATCTTAATAATCAGATCAAAGTTATAAGTTGTTTTCTTGCTTTGTATAAACAAGCCTTAAATTCTACTTTTACTTAAACATAATTTCTATATATTGTAATCTAAACTATTGACAAAATTGGATTCAGAATCCATAACCATTTAAACCATTTAAACCTTTTAACGATTTTTCTATTAACCTAGAAAAAATGAATTTAATAAAAAATATAAGTTTTTAATTTATCAAAGGTTCCATGTGGGATCGGTATCTTTTTATTACTACAAGCGAAAGTCGTGCACTTGCGGAAATCGCTCAACAACATACTTAAAAGCTCGAGAACCAAATAACTCTTTTGTGCACTTAGGCATAGAAAAAGGTATCTTTGTGTATCAGGTAATAACATCTAATTTCTTTAGCATATCAACAGAAGGATTCTGATCTTCCTCACTAGAACCGACAGTCTAAGGAACATTTAAATAGAAGAAAGCTTGGGTATTTCAAAGAAAATGGAGATATATGAGAAAAATCTAAACTATAAATGTTATAAACAAGAAGGGACAACTAGCCGAATAAAGTTAAACGGGATGCGATTTGTAACACCCTAGACGTAAACTTTTTTTTAAAATGAAATTGTTCAATAGACAAAAGCATTTATTGTAACTTATACTCATACTTATATTAAACATATATATATATATATACATATATTATATCTTTATACATGAATATTACAAACTTGTCTAGACTAAAAGTTTATTTATTCTACATGCTTGTGATGAGAGGAGAGAGTGTGAGATGGAACCCAACAAACTGACCTTTCATCCATGGATCTACAACTTCTTAAACTTCTAGAATCCCAGTCTAACGTTCACTTGAACTAACTGGAAAATTTAGCGATTTATATGAGTTGCAACTCAGTGAATATAGACAATCAATGAATTACTAATCACTCACAGTCACATAAACAAGCTTCACAACCAAAACATGCATATGCAAATGAATGATTCGTTTTATTAATGTTGTGACACCACCAGCCAGCCACTACCGGGATCAAATAACAGGTAACAAGTATAACATATAAAGTAATTTGACCTTTCGGTCTTTGTAATCAAGTAGTCCACGTATTGACCATTTAGGTCCAAGTAGTCCAAGTTTTGACCATATAGGTCCAAGTAGTCCATGTAAATTCAAGTAGTCATAAAAGTGACCAAACTGGTACGTCACAACGCCGTCCAGTTACATTTCATGCAATCATGTACATGTATTATGTATCACATTTAACACATACTTCTCATTTAAATCCAACTATCAAAAATAATGTTCAACAAATATCACTTCATATCCATTCATGACAATTACAACAATTCACATCCATATGTATTCATGTCAAACACCACAATCTCAAATCACAAACACAATTAAAAGTTAAGTTCATATCATGCTTATACTCACATCTAGGCCACTAACTTTCTCGATGACGACTTGTACCCTCCTTCAGAATATCTTCAATATTATGAGCACCTATAATATAATTTAGCATATGATTAAATAAAACTAATGCATGTTATATGATATTCACAAAACACTAACTCCAATGTTCATGCAATCTAATTCTTTTGTCTTAGATTCTCACATGACCTACTTGCACACATTCTGCCATAACTCTCTCTATACTAATCCAAATGCCATGTTTCTTGAACCTACTGAACATAGACATATATGGGCATAACATATCCAAAATTCATATTAATATCACTTCTACATAATATATGGAAAGCAAAATGATTATGTCCTGTTTCCAGCCAGGAAACAGACTATCCAGATTTGTATCTACCATACTTCACTCAACCTAGATCCCAATAGACTCAATGGATTTCCAAACACGTTACAGAAATATACTTTCAAGTAGTTAGGAACACGTTTGTATAAATAAACTTTCTCAAATTCGGAACCTAAGGTCCTCAAACTGCTACATCAACATGGTTGCCTCACATGACATTCAATTTCGAGGCAGTCATGCTCCATCTAGGTTTTCTTCATCTATATATTGAATTAAAGTCCCATTAAAGAGAGTTTCTTAACATATATATGAAAATAGTTTATTCTTTATGTCTTCCCCAATTCGAACAATATCAAGATGAAAAACGTGGCCCAAGATGACTGAAAACAGTACCCTATATTTCTGTTTAGGGCACTTGATACATATCTTTCATTTAGACAGCCTAAAACCAATTTAAACAACACCAAAACTCAATAAACTCAACCTTAACTCATCTACAACAAATTCTATCTTTATACTTAGGTATTTCAGAATCCCAAACTCATAGAAAAAGATGCTAAAACATCATACTAACCTTTAAGTGGTGTCTTTCACTTACTATGCTTCCTAACTTCACTTGTTTGGCTTGAAAATGGAAGAAAATTGAAGGGTTTTCTTTGAAGGATTTTAGGGTATCAAATGATAAGGTTTACAGCCAAATAGGTTGAAACTTTGGGGCTTAGAAGGATAAGAAGAAGAGTTGTACTTCTTTTTTAATCAAAGAGCCACAATTTGCCCTAATTGAGTGACACCTCATGCTTAGTGAGGTGCTTACTCCCCAAACTTCATTTTCATCCCTCCATAAGTCTAATATAATCAATTAAGGTCATATTTATTCATTCATTTAAGTCCTAACTCAATTAACCAATCGTTACATCTTAACGATGCACTAATCACCTACTAATTGCACGGTAATCGCATTATGCATATGAAACTTCCAATGAGAATGGGATGAATATAAAATGTATGTAGTGAATCATGACAACATATATGAATGTGAGAAGACTCATATGTTAGGGTTTTAGGGATGTTACACTATATGAAATAAATGCACAAAATTGAGATGTTACACGATTAAAATAAGAAAGCACCAGAAGAGAGAATTATAAAGAAAAACTAACCTAAATATGGTAAAAGTTCTTTCACTTTGAGGTTTAAATGGAAATAAAATGCAGTCCTTGCACCTTATACTCTAGAGCCGCTGAATGTGAAAAGTTTGTTATGACTAAACCAGAGTCTATGTTAGATTTTTCATAACTATATGTAACCGTTATTGTTACATCAAATGGGTACACATGCATCGATCGACAATAATTAAACATTGGGATAAAAGCAAATCGAAAAAAAGTCATTAATTACCTTTTCGATTTAATATTTAGAATGAGGAAAGGGGGGACATATGTTTCATACCATGTCAAATAAAGGTCCAATTTGCTTTCTAAAGCTCATCCAACTCTAAAAGACCCACTGAAAGAGGAAAATCTCACAATAACAACCGCCCCGCCATTTAGAGGAAGGGTAAGATGGTATTTTCATATTTGTAGAAGCTTCTGAATAGGTAATATTTACTTTCTCTCTCTTCATTAGATGAGATATAATTTTCTCTACTTTGTTTGGTCACTTTCTTTGGCATCGGAGTGTACTCCAGTGCCCCATCCCAGCGCAATTTATCGAGCAACCAAATAAGTCAACTCAGAAGTTAAACCATACCTAACAGTAGATTATGTCGATGACCCCTCAATTTTTGCTTTACTTTCTTTATGGTCATTGAACTTTAAAGTCGGACATAAGTGTCCCCGCATTTTTCCCTTTAGTAATAAAAAACACATTCATAAAAGTAGATGACTTCAAGTTGCTGTTGACAACCTCAAAGTAGAAGAGTTAGTTACAACTATGGTTCTTTAAGTATCAGGAATTGAACAGTAATGCCAAAAAACTTAAATTTTTAACATCAAAATCATCCAACTATATATTTGTTTTCTCATACAGTCTATTAATCTAGATTTTGACAATAACAGTCACTCGAGACATGTAGAGGTCATGTAAGCCCAATTTTTATACATGAATTAAAAAATAAACAAAATATATGTCCAAGAATTAAGAAATGTCCAAGAATTAAGTTGTTAGAACCAAATTTTCGATGTGATCACATTTTTTATTTTCTAAAATCATCATTTTTTGGATCTTTTTTTTCTAAATAAACATTTTCTCTCCCTTTCAACCAAACAACACCTAAACGACCTTAAAAAAGTTGCGAATTAAAATTGCTTAGTATTTCCATCATATTTTAATTTTTTTTATATTAGGACTGGGTTATTCGGGTCAACTCTGGGTCTCAGATAATCCAAGAGCATATTTTATCCAGGGTCATTTTTGTAATTTTCTATTTTCCATGTTGGAAATTATTTTTATTTTGTTTATGTAATTAAATAAAATAAAAAGAAAGTGATAGGACTTAGAATCTACATGAAGGGCAAGTGGATGGAATTTGAAGAGGAAATTGATCAGGAGTTGACAAGTTGCAACAACAAGTGGAGAAGTGAGAGAAATTATATGTATATTATCTCTGAAACTTCTAGGTGCAGTTATGTAACATCCCAAAATTTTCATAAATTTATCACATGGATATATACATTAATTTTAATGTTTTGCCGTAAAGCCCGAATGGTTTGGCTTTATCTCCTCAATCCCATCTTGTTTGATCCTTTCACCCAGGAAGAGGCAGACTCATGGCTCATGTCGAATTTAAAGTGTTCTTCACAATGGTTAGGGTTAGAGTGGAGAGTCTTCTTTGGGATCGTCTGCTGGTTTCTTTGGAGGAATAGGAACTTGGAAATTTTTGAGCATAAATCGAAGACTTGTTTTGATCTCACTCATAGTATAAACGCCTTTTGCAAAGAGGTCAAACAAACTAATAGTTGTATGCTGGGAGGCGCCCAGAATCAGTACCTTCCCAGGGATGAACAACTAATCTCGTGGAAAAGACCGAGACACCAATGGTTCAAACTTAATATGGATGGGGCCTTTAAAGGCCACTCTCTCCGTGCTTCTGCGGGTGGTTTGATCCGAGACCACAATGGCAGGTGGATCACAAGCTTTGCCAAAAATATTGGATCTTGTTCAATCACTAAGACCGAGCTTTGGGGAACTTATGAAGGTCTCTCGCTTGCTTGGTCTAAGGGTCTAAGATTTATGGTGGTGGAATCTGATTGCCAAACTGCGATCAGTCTTGTGGAGGGAGAGGATCTCAGTCCAAATGAGTTTTGTAACTTGATTGACGCCATTAAGGAGCTGCTGAACCGAGATTGGATGGTGGTAATATCCCACACGTACCGTGAAGGAAACAGAAGTGCAGACCGCTTAGCTAACCTTG
Source organism: Euphorbia lathyris (assembly GCF_963576675.1). Lineage (NCBI taxonomy): Eukaryota > Viridiplantae > Streptophyta > Magnoliopsida > Malpighiales > Euphorbiaceae > Euphorbia > Euphorbia lathyris. The sequence goes on from NC_088915.1 coordinate 82,136,485, forward strand.
CTTATGATCTCCCATTGGGATTGCATATCCTTGATCAACCCCCCAATGTAATTCATGAAATCCTCCTCCAAGATGTCATGGGTGTCTCCTTCCCCAGGCTGTGCCCTTTGTAGCCCTTAGGCTACTCTATCTTACCCAAAAAAATAGAGAGTTTTTGGTATTCAACATCTTTTTAAGGGTTTTTTATATTTAAACCTTCATTCGAATACATATATAAGAGTTTAATAACTTTTTTTATTCTGCGTTTTCTTTAGAGCTAACTGATGTTTGAAGAATAAGAACATCGTACACTTAATCCTCATTTAAAAAGGTTTCTGGTAACGTCAATTTCGTTTCAAGATTGTTTTGAAGAATATATGAGTTAGGGTTTTGATATTTCCTGATTTCACTTTGAAATTATTGTTTGATGATGTAAAAACGTATTCCAATCAAGTATTTCTGTTCTTAGAAAGCTTTTATGCCATTAATTCTGGTTTGATTTCATTTTGGTTGAATTTAGTGGCAATTGGAGTTGAAATGGGTTGAATTGGTTTTTTTCATGTTCTTAACTGTTGACAGATTTAACAACAATTCGTATTTTGACCATAACTATTTCATACGAACTTTGATTACAGTGATTCAAGTTGCAGAATAAACTTAAGACATAGTTTTACAAAATGTTATGTCTGAAATAATTCCAAATTCGAACTTTAGGAGCTTCAAAATTGAGTCATAATCAGATGCACATACTGAAACTTTGTTTTTCATTTTCACCATTTTTCTCTGTTTTAATTCCATATTTATCCAATCGATTTCAAATTTCTTTTAAAAGTTTCAGAACTTTAAAAAGAAATTCTTAGATGTTTTTAATGGTCTTGGAGATTTGTTTTGGTTGCATAAACATCTTTAGTTTGACATATATATTGATAAATTACAGAAAATGTATTCTACATTTATATGGGAGTGAGTTCCGAGTCAACATGAACCCGACTAATTTGATTAGCTTATTAGGTGAGAGGTAAGCATAATTTTTTATATTTGTATATTTATGTATGTATATGCATGTATAGTTATGTGAATAAATGTAACCAAAAAAAGTTATGTGAATACTAATTGTTTGAATTGAGTGGTTTGAACTGGTGAGTATATATGTATCTGATGTGAAATGTTTGGATGATATGAATGAGATGATTATGGTATTGAGATTATTGTCATCTGTCAGAACAAAATAGTATGAAATTTGTATGATTTGATTTATGATGAGATTAAGATGATTATAAATTATGAATTATGAATTTGTGTTGGATTATGTTTGAGTTACAACAAAATATAAATCGCTAGCTTAGATGAGTACATTCAATAGTTTAGAGGTTTGATAAATATGATCACATGCACATGTCTCATTAGGGAGGCAATAGAGTGTTATTTTGCTCTAATTTAAGCTTGTACTATGTCTTGAAACGGGAGCGGTAGTTGTACCATGTTATTGAGATAATTATTATGAGGTTAAAAGGATACATGTCCTGGAACTGGGGGCGATAGCGTATACTTATGTTGAGATATTTTTAACCATGAGACCATAGACTATATTTCACTTAGGTCTAGTTGGACCTTAAAACGAACATAATAAGTTATAGAGTTGTTGTTTGAAGTGAATCGAGTCATGTATGAGAGGACATACTTATATTTTATTCTTGATTGATTGATTATTTGATTAATTAACTATAAGAGGCATGAAATTATTTGTATATATGTGTATGTATATATTTATGTATATAAATATAGGTAATTGTTGAGCGATTTCCGCAAGTGCACGGTATACGCTTGTAGTAATAAAAGATATCGATCCCACATGGAACGTTTGTTAACAAAAACTTATTTTGAATCGGTTAAATTTACTTATAAGATTAATAGTAAGGAAAATCGTTAAATCGGTTTTGGTTTTGAAATTGCTAGAATGAGAATTAGATTAGAGTATGAAAATGTTAGAAAATATTCTGATTTAAGAATGAATTTGCAAGACAGGAACGCTTAGTACTTTTTTGAAAAGTAAACAAATGTATTTGTTTGCATTAAGCAAAGAAAACAACTTTAAACTTTGTATGAATTATAAAGATGAAATAAATGACGGAACCTCTAACTTTTAGGCTTTGAACGCAACAATCCTCCTAACTGGTTTAGATTGCTTCCTTAACCAAATTAAAACTCTACCGAGATAATAATTTGTCTAAGTGTTCAACAAAGTTTCCTTGTAAAGATTTTGAATTAAACTACGTTTTAATGAAAACACCAGCATCAATCCACTTCGGATCCTTTACCAAAGTGCTGCATAAAAATCTATCGAATAGAACAGACTTTATTAGATGAAATATAAATTGATACAAGTTTACAGAGAACACGGAGCATGGAAACATTCGACGACTTGCAAGTGAACGGGTTGTCAATCCTTTCCTTGGGTTTCGTTAGAGTGTCAGGCTCATGGGCGGATCCTCTACTCAATCTTCTCGTTGAATCTTCGTAATAGAGACGGGGTCTGTCTACTACCAAAATGTAAACTAAATTGGAACAATGTCTAAACGCTACTGAATTTGTTATTATTGAATAAACAATGTGTGTACATCATATTGTTTTGAACAGAAAATGAAATCTAAATTCTGAATCATTTGACTCGGAATTTCTGCATAAATTATATAGTAATCTCTTTCTTCTACTTTTTTTTTCAACTCTTCATCAACTCTTTATTTATAGATGTTGAAGAGTCTTGATTGAAGCATCGCGTCCGTTGTGAAGGATCATATCCGTTGTGAAATGACGTCTTTATCCACCCAAACGAACGCGTTTCATCGAAAACGAAAGTATGCAATTTGGCTTCTACAGATTTCTGCTCTTACCGAGAATATTTAATTCTCGGCCGAGAATGGGGGAGCATCATTTTTGTCTTCGAACGAAGGGAAGGAGGAGCTGAAAGGAGCGTGTCGCGACCAAGAATTGGGGGGCCGCGGTCACGACACAGTACTTTTCCGCGTCTTTGGCTTTCATTCTCGTCCTCGATTTGGCGTTATTAATTTTCGTCGTCTTCGACTCCTTTTGTAGGGTTTTTCTTCTATTTTTGATCCCTTTTCACTCCTATTTGGACGTTACCAAATATTTATGTACCTTGAATGAAAGAAATATATTCGAGAGTAAAAGTATTCTAAACAGATATAAACAGCATAAATTCATAGCAATATTGATGTAATTATTGATGATATTTTAGGTATATTTTGGGCTTAACAAATCTCCACACTTAATCTTTTTCTAGTCCCGAGCAAAATTTCACTGAATTTATTCTTTAACTAATCTCGTTTATGAAAATAAAACATATATCTCTGTATTACCTTTTGAATTAGTTAAGCCGAAAAGACTTACTTCGCATGGCAAATTTATACGCAAAACATCAAACTAACTTTATATAATATACGATATATCATTCGTCTTGTATCTTTGTTTTAAAACTGACGTATTCGAGACGATATAAGCACGCATGTTATTGAGTCTTTTGTCTCAAGGCATTTTAAAGCACAAAATTTCATTTCCCAAACCTAAACTAATATATGAGATATATTGTATATTTAAATAAGTACTTAGGATTAATTTATTTGCTTAGTTACGCCCGAGATAAGGGTGGTCTTGATCGTAACTTTTATACGTATGTTGTTGCTTAGTGTTTGCTTAAGAGGTACCGACTATGCCATGGGTGGACGCAATCGTTACTTTAAACTTAAACACGCTTATTATTATTATTTTTTTGTTTTTAACGTTCCTTCCATACCTCGATTGTGATAAGGGTGGTCGCAACCGTGGCCAAAAGTAAACGGTACTTAATTTTCTTCCCTTTCATACCTCGATTGTGATAAGGTTGGTCTCAATCGTGGCCAAAAGTTAAGAATTCAACTAATTGATTAATTAATATGAAATATAAAATTGAAATTGTAACTTGGGAAAAAGAAAAATAGCACATTCATCCTATATTGACTTAAAATTCAACATGTATTATGGCTAAAGTTTCCTTAAAAACTTCAATTGGTGTTAATGTAAGACGAAAATCAAACCGAGCTAAAATTGTTAGTTCAATTTAATGCCTATAAACCTAATTGAAAATTTAAAATAAGATTTATTGTATCATGAATTGCATGATATAAAATAGAGGTTGAAAATAAAGAATTTATTTAACTAAAATACATTCACTCGAGACAATTTTACTTTAAAATCGTATCGGAGATTTGTGAAAAAAATTTGAAAAATATTACCCGTATAGAAATATTTTTTTTCTAACGATAATGATAACCTAACAAATAATCATACTATCTTATGATTAATTTATAAATATATGAAAAATGTCAAGTTTATGAAAAATAGTGTGAAAAATAAAATGTGTTGCAATATATGTTGCATTTGAATAAAAATAATTCGTTGCATTTGTTATTTGTGCTAAAAAAATGATATATGTATATCTCCTCCCACACGTAAATTGGACCATGTCCTCATTGGTGCAAAAATCGAGATATCATGAAAAATAAGCACGAAATAAAGCATACGAAATAAAGATAGAATATTAGCAAATTAAAATCATTCAACATAAAATTAAAAATTGTACCAAACATATTAAAATGAAATATTGTACCAAACTTTAACAAGATAAAAAAAAAAAGAAAACAACCTATGCATGAGGCGGGGAATCCGGAGGTGTAGGTGAAGTCTCCACATTTCGGCGTCGGAAAAATGAAAGCATCCGAGACCGAGTAGACCTATGCTCACGCCTCAAAAGGTTGAGGTTGTCATTCATCACCATGTTATTTTCTACCAAATCATCAATTCTTAAGTTCATTTGACGATTGTTGGAATTGATTTGGTTTAAAATCCTCCACAAATCCACCGAGTCATCCTCTTGAGGTGCTTGGGGTTGTGGTTGAGCTTGTGGTTCATCCTCCTCCTCGCCGCCGCCTTCGGTACCTACAAATTGAGAACTTGAAGCGCCACCACCCATAGTGCCACGAAGATGGGCAATACGGGAAGCATACGAAATAAAGACGGGGGGACCTTGCGGAAGCAATAAATGAGCCCGCTCAAGAGCCGAGATGTCCAAGAGTGGAACATACCCACGGTAGGTGGACATGTCATAATCTGCCAATTCACCCCGTGCTCCCAACACAATAGCGGTGATAAAATTACAGAGAGGGATTTGAATGGTAGTAGCCCTCGAGGCACGGAACAAATTATCAAACAGAATACCAATACTATCAATTCTCAAGCCTTTAAACAAACTATCCAAAACAAACAAATCCCGAACCTGAATCTTCGAACTCTCAACACGACCAAACAAGGAGAAACTCAAAAATTTATGAAAGAAGAACACACAATTGTCCTTAATCAACTTGCTTGAGGTGTTTTTCGAATTAAAATAGTTTTGGTCCGAAAGAGTTTGCCAAATAGCATCATTATCAAAATCCTTAGGCTTATCATAAAAATCAGAAGTAGGGAAACCAAACATGTTTCCCATTGCTTCATAATCAATGGTGTAAGTGGTACCCTCATTCCTAAAAGAGATTGAAGTTTTCTTCTTGTTCATAGTCAAAGTGACCAAAAATTCCACTACATATTCATTAATACGGGGAAAACGCATATTAACGAATTCTTGCCAACCCAAAGCCTCAATAAAAGCATCAATTCTAGTGGAGAAATTCAATGCTCTTACCGAATGGAAGTCTAGGAAGTGCATGTCCACAAATTGGCGATCGACTTGTGAAAAATGTTTGAAACGAGCGGCTTCCTCCTCCGTTTCGATATCGAAATAAGCCCCGCATCGAACCCGAAGGCGATTAGCTTCCGTTACAGTGGGCTTGTGACCAACACGCTTGGTTCGAGGCATGTTAATGGTGTTTAGGGTTTGAGAAGAAGAAGAAGAAAAAATGAATTGAGAGAAAGAGCAAAGCTTGAAGATGAGTTTGGGAGTTGTAATGGTAGGTGTTTGAATTGAAAAGAGTATAGAAATGGTAATGAATAAATTGGGAAGAGTGACAGTTGTTTTATGGGGAAGAGGTTGGAGTAAGGGATTGGGTAAAAAGAGAGGTGATGTGAGGTTTGTGTAAGAGGTAGGTTTATATAGGGGGTATTAGGTAGATGTAGAGGTAGAATAGGAATAGGAATAGGCAAAAATTGTGTCAAAAATCGGAATTAAAAGGGCCTATAAATCGCGTGTCGCGATTGCGAATGGCAGAGCCGCGATCGCGGCACGCGAATTTCAGAGAATTTTTCGCTCTGAATTTCGTCCGTTTTTGCTGCTCATACCGAGAATTATTAATTCTCGGTAGAGAATTGGTCAAAAATGGCTATTATGGTGCCTATTGACTTGGTTTGTGCAATTTTGTTGATGAATTGGGTCCTGAACTTAATAAAAACAGTCCCTGTACTCAAAAACTAAAAATAAATGTCATTAATTGCAAGGAAAACCAAAGGTTTAACTTTAATAAATTGAATTAAAAGGGAAATAAATGGTATATGAAGAATTAATGAAACTTAAATGCTCATTTATGCATACAAGTTAACAGAATCTTATTAAGTGCATATTAAGTTCATATGAATATATATTAAATGCATGAATGTAATCAATTGAATGAATTGATAAAAACCTAATGTATTAAACTTAATGAATTAAGTTTGTGAAATTGGATTATGCGTTTTAAATAAGAAATCTTATTAAACTAATCTAAACATTTAATTATTTTCATTAAACCTATATTTGCAACTATTAGAAAATAAATGAACAAAGATGAAATAGAAAAGTTAATTTATTAATTGAGCATATATGTACAAAATTAAAAATAAACAATTAAATTACAACAATAAAAATAAGAAAAATATATACAAATTAAAATGAAAAACCTAAACTACTCTACATATTCATCCCTATCAAGCGGGATTTTGGTGGCCCTATACTGGTCGATTTTTAACTGCACGAAAGCTTGACGTTCCGGTGCAGAAAGAAAATATGGGCCTGCACGAAAGACATGTTTGACGAGTCCTTCGAACTCTAAAAACTCATAGTCTATCGTCGGGAAGAATTCATCATCACTCCAAGGAACATCAATGGTACCCTTGGTACCGAGAATTATTCCACAGATTATATTGCTGAACCCAATCTTTTTATCCTTGGATCGAGAAGCGGCGATAAGACCCTCCATCAGAATCTTTGAAGAATCCACTGCATTTCCCTGGAATATATCTCCAAGAACATAAAGATCTGTGTCACGGACCACACTACTAAATGTGCGACCGAATAAACTGTGACACAAGAATTTGTGCAAATACAACATGGAACTGGAGTGAAAGGAATGATTATAGGCGAGTCTAGGATTGAAACGCCAAAAACTGGTAAGCATTCTCCAAATATCTGTGGACGTCATGTCTTTTCCAGGATGACGTTTGATGGTATCTTTCAAGGGAAAACCAAACCAAGCATGCAACTCGGGATAGCCGAAAGTGAAGATTTCACCATCTCGACGAAAATTGAGACGTACCCGTCGTTTATTGACAAAACGAACGGTACAAAAGAATTCCAGAATCCAATCGCCAATGATTGGAAATCGCATTTTGGCGAATTTTGTCCACCCTAAACGTTCCAAATAGCAACTCATGTCATCGCTAATGCCAAGTTGAGTGTTCAAGAAGTCATCCATATACAACATTCCAGTGAAGAATTTGTAACGGAGCCTCCAGTAACGCCTACCTTCGTCGTGATTGAAATAGGAAAAGCGCCCCATATCGTTTGCATAAGTCTGGGCGTTTGTTGCTTGAAGCAGCATTTTGCTTTGAGGTTTTGTGTTTAGTAGGAATGGTGTAGAACTAAAGAAACAAGGTTTCTGTTACTTAGCGAAAAATGGTGTTTGAAGAAAATCAGAAATTTGATCTGACAAAGATGAAAAGATCTGTAACAGAACCAAGATTCTTATGGATGAATTTATAAGATCTTAGGACGAAATGAGGTGTTGTTTTGATGCGAAAAGGCATAAAATTACACCCTTCGGAATTGAAGAAACTTAAGTTTTCGTTTATGAAAGGGTTTGTCTGCAGGTTGAAGATGAATCAGGCCTGATCGTGCAAGAATAACGCGTGTCGCGACCGAGAATTCCAAATTCTCGGTCGCGACACGCTGATTTCCTTGCGGAAATCAGGCGTCGTAACCCATTTTCTGATTCACGGTAGAGAATTAATTATTCTCGGTAAGTTCAGAAAAAACCTAACCTACTTGGAAAACTCTGAAAAAGAGGATTCTCGGCAGAGAATTGCCTGAAACTTTAATATCGGTGTAATTTCCTAAAATAAAATCTAAAATCATGAAGTAAACACATTTTATGCATGTAAATCATAACATTAAGTCATCTAATCATAAAAATGGCATTTTGAAAGAAAAGAAAATAAAATAAAATAAAATAAAATAAAAATGAACAAAAACTAAATAAACTAAATGATTTATACGTCAGATAATCTTGTTACGAACTCAATTCCTATTTGTGAAATATTTTCGTAATAGATTTTACATCGATTACCATTAACTTTGAAACGAACCCCGTTAGGACCTTCCAGTTCTAAAGAACCATAATCGAATGTTTTGACGACTAAATACGGTCCTATCCATCTAGACTTAAGTTTTCCTAGAAATAAACGAAGTCGTGAATTCAATAACAGCACTTTATCCCCAACATTAAAGTGTTTGACTTTAATTTTGGCATCGTGCCATTTTTTAACTTTTTTTTATAAATCTTTGCATTTTCGTAAGATAGATGGCGTAACTCATCTAACTCATTTAAATCGAGCAAACGTTTTTTTTACCTGCTTGTCGTAAATCAAAGTTAAGTTCCCTAATAGCCCAATAGGCTTTATGTTCTAATTCGACTGGCAGATGACATGCCTTCCCATACACTAAGCGGTATGGAGTCATTCCTATTGGTGTTTTAAATGCAGTACGGTATGCCCATAATGCATTATTGAGTTTATAAGACCAATCTTTTCTTGAAGATGAAACTGCTTTCTCTAGAATCCATTTGAGTTCTCTATTTGATATCTCCGCCTGACCATTTGACTGAGGATGGTATGGCATAGACACGCGGTGGCGTACTCCATATTTTTTCATAAGCGTTTCAAAACTTCGGTTTATAAAATGGGTACCGCCATCACTAACGATGACTCTAGGACAACCAAATCTACAAAATATACCATCAAGAAAATTAATGACTACTTTAGAATCGTTCGTCGGGGTTGCAATTGCTTCAACCCACTTTGAAACATAATCAACGGCAACTAATATGTAAGTTTTACCAAAAGAAGGGGGAAAAGGTCCCATGAATCCTATTCCCCACATATCAAAGACTTCAACTTCTAATATGGTTGTAAGGGGCATCTCGTCTTTCCTTCCTAGATTTCCTGTTCTTTGGCACTTATCACAACGAGTAATAAATGAACGGACATCTTTAAACATCGTAGGCCAAAAGAAACCACATTCAAATATTCTAGCTATTGTCTTGCTAACTCCATTATGTCCTCCATAAGAGCTAGAATGACATTCCGACATTATGGATTCATATTCATTTTCACCAACGCATCTCCTAATTATCCCGTCACCACAAGTCTTAAACAAAAAAGGATCTTTCCAAAAATACTGTTTAATGTCAAAGAAAAATTTCTTCTTTTGTTGGAAAGTTAATCCTCCCGGAACAATGTTGGCTGCAAGATAATTTGCAATATCCGCATACCAAGGTGACATGACATCTTTTATTTGGTAGAGATGTTCATCAGGGAAATCATCTCGTATACCGATAGTTTCACCTATAGGACCATTTTCATCTTCAAGTCTCGATAGATGATCGGCGACAAGGTTTTCTACTCCCTTTTTGTCTTTAATTTCTATATCAAATTCTTGTAACAATAAAACCCATCTAATGAGACGTGGTTTTGCATCCTTTTTAGCAAATAAATATCTTAATGCTGCATGATCAGTATAAATAATAACTTTCGAACCTAACAAGTATGATCTAAACTTATCACATGCAAAAACTACAGCTAACATTTCTTTCTCAGTTGTGGTGTAGTTTAATTGAGCACCGGACAGTGTGTGACTTGCATAATAAATGACATGAAGTTTCTTATCCTTCTTTTGACCTAAAACACATCCGACAGCTAAATCACTTGCATCACACATAATTTCAAACGGTAAATCCCAATCGGGTTTAGCAATAATAGGTGCACTGACTAAACCTGTTTTCAATGTTTCGAAAGCTTTAACGCAATCTTCATTAAAATCAAAGGTTGAATCTTTCATGAGTAGATTAGTGAGTGGTTTGGAAATTACAGAAAAATTCTTGATAAATCTTCTGTAAAAACCGGCATGTCCTAAAAATGATCTTACTCCCTTAACGGTAGTTGGAGGGGGTAATTTTTCTATTACTGAAGTTTTTGCTCTATCCACTTCTAATCCTTTTTCAGATATTTTGTGACCTAAAACAATTCCTTCGTCAACCATGAAATGACATTTTTCCCAGTTTAATACCAAATTTATTTCTTCACACCTAGACAAAACTTTATCCAAGTTTTTTAGGCACGAATCAAAAGAATCTCCATAAACTGAAAAATCATCCATAAAACCTTCCATGATATCTTCAATGAAATCATTAAAAATCGCAGTCATACAACGTTGAAATGTTGCAGGTGCTTTTCATAGACCAAAGGGCATTCTCCTATATGCAAACGTTCCGTAAGGACATGTGAAGGTCGTTTTATCTTGGTCATCCGGGCAAATATATATTTGAAAGAATCCGGAATAACCGTCTAGAAAACAGTAGAAAGCATGACCAGCTATCCTTTCGATCATTTGATCAATGAAAGGTAGAGGAAAATGATCTTTCCTAGTTGCTTTATTTAGGTTCCTATAGTCTATACAAACCCTCCAACCAGTGGTGGTTCGTGTAGGTATTAATTCGCCTTCTTCATTCCTTACAACTGTTATGCCACCCTTTTTAGGTACACGATGGATTGGACTAACCCATTCACTATCCAAAATAGGGTAGATGATTCTATTGTCCAGAAGTTTAGTAATCTCATTTTTGACTACTTCCTTCATATTCGGATTTAGGCGTCTTTGCCTATCCGCTTTAGGTGGCTTATCTTCTTCTAAGTGAATTCTATGCATTACAATACTCGGATTAATACCTTTTAAGTCTGAAATTTGCCAACCTATACTTCCTATCCTATTTCTAACAACTTCTTTCAATTTCTCTTCTTGAACCTGTGTTAACTTGTTAGAGATAATTATAGGTAGAGAATCGCCTTCGCCTAAGAAAGCGTACCTCAAATGACTTGGTAATTCTTTAAGTTCTAATTTAGGTGGAACTATAATCGAAGGCGGAACTAGTCCATCTTCTCGAATCAAAGGTTCTGTGTCCTTATCTTCTAGTTCCTCACTCATTATAGGTTCTATTATTTCTTCTTTTTGAACAATGTCATTGACACATTCTTCAATCAAATCAAGTTTCATACAAGCGAAATCTTCCATAGGGTATTTCATCGCTTGGTTCATATCAAACTCGATCTTATCGTCTCCTATTCGTAAAACTACTTTCCCTTCCGACACATCAACTAGAGCACGACCCGTGTTCATGAACGGTCTACCAAAGATTAGCGGACAATTAACGTCATAAGCAAAATCTAAAATAACGAAATCGGTAGGAAAAATAAATTTGTCAACTTTAACTAAAACATCCTCAATTATACCGTATGGTCTTTTAGTGGTTTGATCCGCTAATTGCAAAACCATATTGCTACGTTTGATATCTTCTTCTAAGCCTAACTTATTAAAAATAGATAATGACATCAAATTAATGCTTGCTCCTAAATCACATAGACAACTGGAAAATTCAATATCTCCCAATTTACACGGAATGGTAAAACATCCGGGATATTTGAGTTTTGTGGGCAAATTACTGGACACAATTGAACTGCAATCTTCAGTTAGTGAAATGGATCAAATTCCTTCCCAACTGATTTTCTTTGAAATTAAATCTTTTAGGAATTTACCATAATTGGGAATTTGCGTAATCGCATCCATAAACGTCAAATTAATATGCAAATTTTTAAGTTTGTCTAAAAATGTCAAAAGTTGTTTGTCATAGTCCTTATTGCGGACTTTGTGTGGAAAAGGTGGTTTGGGTACAAAAGTTTTTGTACTAGAGTCAATTGGTGCATCTTTTTGATTTAATATATCTTCTTTGGACTTTGGTAAATCAGTTCCAGGTAAAATCGAATTTCCGGGCATTTGCGGACCTAAGTAATTTTTTCCTGAACGAAGAGTGATAGCCTTAACATGCTCTTTCGGATTTTCTTCCGTATGGCTTGGAAGACTTCCCTCCTTGCGGGATGGAATTGATTTAGCGAGTTGTCCAATTTGAACCTCCAAATTATGGATTCTAGATGATTGGTTTTTAATAAGCTGATCGAATTTATTCTCGATCCGTTTAAAACCATCGTCGTGATTACTTATTTTTCCACTCATAGCATCAATAAATTTGTCGATTTTTGAAGATAAAGTGCTAATCGTATCTCTTGATTGATTTTGATAATTAGTGGTACGATTTTGATTAGCATTAGCATTATTATTATTATTATCTCTCCAGTTAAAGTTAGGATGATTTCTCCATCCAGGATTATATGTATTGGAGTAAGGGTTATTAGGTTGGTTTTGCCCTTGGACAAAGTTTACCTGTTCAATTTCGCTCATACCTTCATAATCCACATCCGTTTGGATTGGCTTACCATTAGGATCACACGGTGCCATAAACCTATCAATTTTGTGCGATAAGGCAGAAAACTGGGCTTGCAACATCGCAACTGGATCAATATTCACTATACCTTTAACTGATGACGTAGTTGAGGATGATGGTTTCGCTATTGGTACGTGTCCACGTTCCGCGGGCCAGATACTGCTGTTAATCGCCATTTCCTCCAAAAGTTCTCTTGCTTGGGCAGATGTTTTATTCAAGAATAACCCTCGAGTGCCACTTCTGTGGTGAAGACGGGCATTGGAAAAGAAACTGTTGGTGTACCTAGCCTTCCTCAAAAGGGGAAGAAGCCAAGACTTCAACATCTGGTATGTTTTATATTGAAATTTCACAGTCTGAATCTTTTGGTATTTGATACCGGATGCAGCCTAAGGATATTCTAGGAATATCTAGAAATATTATTTCTATTAGACGTCTTGTTGATGACGGTTCTCATATTTCAATAAAAGACAAGAGTTGCAATTTTTATAAAGATTCGATCTTTTACTTTTCAGGAATATCACAAAATGGGATTTATGTGTTAGATAACAAAATTCCTGTTTTTGCAATTGATACCAAAAGACATAAGCTAGATAATTCAACTTACTTGTGGCATTGTCGTTTAGGCCATATAAACAAGAGACGCATGCTAAAGCTACATTCAGATGGGCTTATAGATCCAATCGATTCCGAATCATTGGAAACATGCGAATCGTGTTTAAAAGGTAAAATGACAAAGACACCCTTTAGCAATAAAGGTGAGCGTGTATCAGACACTCTAGGACTCATTCTTTCAGATGTATGCGGTCCTATGTCAGTCCAAGCAAGAGGAGGATTCAGATACTTCATTAGCTTTATAGATGACCATACTCGATATGGTTACATCTACTTGATGAGGCACAAATTAGAAGCTTTTGACAAGTTCAAATGCTTCAAGAATGAAGTAGAAAATCAATTAGGAAAGAAAATAAAGACGCTTCGATCCGATCGAGGTGGCGAATATCTTTCTGATGATTTTCTAAATTATCTAACTGAATGTGGGATATGCTCACAATGCACACCTCCCTATACACCACAACACAATGGTGTATCCGAGAGAAGAAACCGTACCCTATTACATATGGTACGATCCATGATGAGCATGGCCTTACTTCCAAAGACGTTCTGGGGCTATGCCTTAGAAACTGCCCTCTTCACCCTGAACCGAGTACCAACTAAATCCGCTAGTTCCACACCATATGAATTGTTCGTTGGTAAGAAACCCGTGTTCTCGTTTATGAGAGTATGGGGTTGTTCATCGTATGTCAAACGCATTACGTCCGACAAATTAGATTCTAAATCTGATAAATGTTTCTTCATTGGATATCCCAGGGAAACCATAGGGTATTACTTCTATCATCCAGATGATCAGAAAGTAATAGTATCCAAGCACGCAACCTTCTTAGAGAAAGAGTTTCTCGAGGAAACACAAAAGGGAAGTGTGATTGAACTCGACGAAGTTCAAGAGGAAGAAACACCGACTGAAACAACAGAAGCGGTTGAGGTACCCGAAGAAGTCCCATTAGATGAGACTCCAGTGGCACCTATTCGTAGATCACGAAGAGTTCGTGAACTCCCAGTTAGATATGGTTTTCTAGTGGGAGATGATAACGAGGTTCCCATGTTAGACGACGAACCCGAAAACTACGAAGAGGCTCTTACTAGTCCAGATTCAAAAGCATGGCTTGAGGCCATGGATTCCATGTATACTAACCAAGTGTGGACTTTGGTTGATCCACCCGAAGGGATAATTCCCATTGGGTGCAGGTGGATCTTCAAAAAGAAGACTGACATGGATGGAAAGGTTAGCACCTACAAGGCTAGGTTGGTAGCGAAAGGATATCGTCGGAAACAAGGTGTTGATTATGACGAAACCTTCTCTCCTGTTGCTATGTCCAAATCAATCAGAATCATGCTTGCTATTGCCGCTCACTATGATTATGAGATTTGGCAAATGGATGTGAAAACAGCTTTCCTAAATGGAAACCTGCTTGAGGATGTATACATGATGCAGCCTGAAGGTTTCATATCAAAGGATGCAAATAAAGTTTGCAAACTTCAGAGATCCATTTATGGACTCAAGCAAGCATCTAGAAGCTGGAATAAGCGTTTTGACGAAACCATAAAACAATTTGGTTTCGAACAAAATTGCGAAGAAGCTTGCATTTACAAGAAAGCAAGTGGGAGCTCTATAGCATTTCTCATACTATATGTGGACGATATACTGTTAATGGGAAATGACATTGCTCTATTACAGTCGGTAAAAGTATGGTTATCCGGTAACTTCTCAATGAAAGACCTTGGTGAAGCAGCTTATATACTTGGTATAAAGATCTATAGAGATAGATCGAGAAGACTGCTTGGTCTTTCACAGGCTACATACATTGAAAAGGTGCTAAATCGGTTTAGCATGCTTGAATCGAAACGAGGTAACTTACCCATGCTACATGGAGTAAAGTTAAACAATCATCAATGTCCTAAAACTGATGATGACAAACGACGCATGGCTGTAGTCCCGTACGACAGCGTGATCGGTTCGATTATGTATGCTATGCTATGCACTAGACCTGACGCAGCGTTCGCGTTATCTGTAACGAGTCGTTACCAAGGGAATCCGGGAGACGAGCATTGGATTGCCATCAAGAACATTCTTAAGTACTTGAGAAGGACTAAAGATATGTTCCTAGTGTACGGAGAAGGAGATCTGAAAATTGAAGGATTTTCAGACGCTAGTCATCTCACAGATGAGAATGATTTTAAATCCCGATCAGGATACCTGTTTATCTTGAATGGGGGCACGGTCAGTTGGAAGAGTTCCAAACAGGGAAGCGTAGCTTTCTCTACGACCGAGTCAGAGTACATCGCTGCTGCGGAAGCAGCAAAGGAAGCAGTTTGGATTAGAAAGTTCATTACAGAACTAGGTGTGGTGCCTGACATTGTCAATCCCATTACTCTGTACTGTGATAACAATGGAGCCATTGCGCAAGCAAAGGAACCACGGTCTCATAATGCGTCCAAGCACTACCTAAAGCGATACCACATCATAAGAGAGATTGTGGCTAGAGGAGATGTGAGAATAGAAAGAGTACCTACAGAGGACAATGTTGCAGATCCGTTGACAAAGCCTTTAACCCAGAAAGTACATGATCGTCATTTAACTTCTACTGGGATAAGTTTTAGAAACAATTGGCTTTAGTCCAAGTGGGAGTATGTTGGGGTTTAGTGTCCTATAGACAATTGCTGCAGGATACAAACTTAATGTAAATGAATTGTTCTTTATATCATTTGTTTTAATGAGATATATGTTTTATAACTATATATAAAGGCAATCCCTTTTAAGCACTAAATAAAGTCTAATAAAAGGAAATCCGTAAGTTTGTTTAAAGTGATTATAAAGTGTTCATACAAGCATGAAGTGAGACAAAACTTTATAATAAACTAATAAACTTAAAACCACCTCAAGTCAAGTGATATGTTTAGGATTGATATATCACTGTTGAGACTTGTATGTAACAATGTCTTCTGTCCGACAGAAAGCTGATCTCACAAGCTTCATATATATAGATATCTGGACAGTTACATAGATCCGATGAAACGTCGTTCATTAGGATTGGGGATCCGATTTGAGATAACATGATGGGTAGATTCATCCTTGTCACCTGTTCATCTCATTGGTATTAATAGGTATAACTAATCCTCAGACTCAAAGGAATATTAATTGGTCATCCTGAATTACTGAATGTGAGACTTTGATCCTGCGGTCCCACGATCCTTAACAGAGATGACTCTGGGGTGTGAACTGCAAAGGTTGGGTGTCACAGGAGGTAATGTCAGGGTAGTTATACATTGGATTGAGCATTTATCACTCCCGATTAATGGGAGATACATCCAAGGATCGCTTGTGGAAGACTCGACTCTAAATCCTTGCAAGGTGATAGCTTAAGAGTAAGAAATATAGATTTCACTTAACCTATCTATTTGAGTTGACTCGGCCTATACAAGTAAAACGAATGTCTCGCTATATGTGACTTGACATCACCCATAGTCATAAGATTCAGTTCAAGGATGTAGTTGATAAAGGATTGAATTATATTGTAACTAATACGGAAGGGTTAACGACAGAATCAACCTGTCTTCTTAATGGACTCTGGGGGAATGATTACAGACTTGCCAATAACATACTCAGTACATCATTCCGTTATGCAAGGATTAAATATAATTCTTGAAGAAATAATTTAATAGTTGCATATGGCCAGAAGTAGTAAGAACCTAATGGATCACACATAAGACTTGGAACCAAAAGAGAGATGGATGTCATTAATAGATGGAAGCCTAATTGAGCCCAGTAAGGCCCATTT
The DNA here is from genome assembly GCF_963576675.1 of Euphorbia lathyris. Taxonomy (NCBI): domain Eukaryota; kingdom Viridiplantae; phylum Streptophyta; class Magnoliopsida; order Malpighiales; family Euphorbiaceae; genus Euphorbia; species Euphorbia lathyris. The sequence continues at coordinate 82,153,706 of NC_088915.1, forward strand.
AAATAGAGGGGGCCGAAATTTATATATAATAAATAAGGAATTATTTTAATTCCATTAATCCTAATTTGGTTAGGTTTATGAATTAAATTAATTAAGAGATAATTAAGTTAGGAGTTTTAATTAGATTAATATACTCATATTATTATCCAATTAGGTTATTTATTATTATCCTAGATATATTAGATGTATTATAAGATAATAATTGGGAATCCTATTCCGAATTGAATTCCTATTAAGTAACCTATTCCTATCTAACTAGGGTTTAGATACAAGTTATTATATATACCCCCTATTACATGAATTTCGACTAAGACTAACCCCTCCCCTCATTGTGATTTTTGAAACATACAATTAGAGAGAGAAAGTGAATTCGCATCCCCTAGTTCGTGGACAAGAATTCATACGGCTTCCATCGATCGATTAATTTCATCTATCTCCTTTTTCTTTGATCTTGTGTTAGTTAATTAGAGGCAATCTATTTTGGTTGCATCTCATACGGTTGATTCTAACTTAATCTCACTGTGTTCATGAAAGAAGGAAAAACAAACAAATGGGAGAAATTCGTTTTTCTTCACCTACATCAGGTCAGTTCACTATTTCGCGGATTCTCGGAGATTGAACCGTCGGATCGTTGCGATTTTTGGACAGTAGCTTCTAGACATATTCTTCTACGTTTCCACCGAAGGGATTGTCATTCGGAGGTCTGGAATGTCTGTTTCGGATAGGGGCAGATTGGTAAACAGTTTCCATCTCTTTTGAAGTTGTGGGCACTTCGTTTGCAACGGTAGATTGTTCTTCAAAAGGTATTTCTTCTTATCCCTCTTTATATGAAATAACGATTAACGGATCCTATTGTTAAAAGGAAGTAGGCTAAAAATTTTATATTTCTGCTGCTATACCTTAGCCTTATTTTCCTTCACTTAGCAAGATGATCCAAGTGTACCGGGAGAAATCGTCTACAATGACCAAGGAAAATCTCTTACCTCCCAAGCTGAGTGGATGGATAGGTCCGAAAAGATCCAAGTGTAGTAATTCCAATGGTCTCTTGGTTGAGACAATGTTTTTACTTTGAAATGACTTTTTGGTTTGTTTGCCCTGCTGACAAGCTTTACACAATTGATCTTTTTCAAATTTTAATTTGGGTAAACCATCAACTAATTGCTTTCTAGCTAATTTGGCAAGAAGGTCCATGCTGACATGCCCAAGTCTTTTATGCCATAGCCAGGAGTTATCCTCTTTAGACACTAAGCATATGTTTTCATAAAACTGTTTTTCTAAATTTAGCATGTATACATTGTCTACACGAGGGGCAGTTAAAATCAATTTATTTGTATTTCCCTCGAGTATTTGACACTTAGTATCATCAAATACAACCTTTCTTCCGCTCTTGCAAAGTTGAGCTACACTCAGCAGATTGTATTTGAGACCTTTAACTAGGGAGGCTGACTCAATAGTTGGGTTACCTCCGATAGTACCTGAGCCGACTATCTTACCCTTCTTATTGTCTCCAAAGCTTACACTTCCACCTCGTTTAAGCTCTAGTGTGATGAATTGTGTTTCATCATATGTCATGTGTCTTGAGCATGCGCTGTCTATGTACCAAAGTTTTGACTTCTCCACGAATGTCAAGCTGACCTGCAGTTTAAACTATTCATCTTTAGGTACCCAATTCTTTTTGGGTCCTTTCTTGTTAGTATAAACAAGTGCAAAGTCATATTTTAGTTTGTGACGGCATACTTTTATAGTGTGGCCATTTTTACCACAGAAGTCATAATAACTTACCCTTTGAGGGTGACGCTGAGTGTGGTTAGCATTGTTATGCTGAGCATGCCAACATACCTTAGTGGTATGTCATTTTCTTCCGCAGAAGTCACATTGGACAATCCGCTTGTTGAACCAACACACATCTTTTGTGTGTCCCCTTTTCCCGCAACAGTCACACTGGGTGAACTGTTTATGCTGACTAGTACTTACGTACTCAGCATGGGATTTATTTTTATTTGAGCCTTTTACTTGACTCTGTAGGGTTGTAACGTCCTTTCTAAGTTTCTTTGACTCAGATTGAACCTCCGTGATAAACTTATGCATTATTTGAATGTTGCCATGTAAATCTGCATTGTCTTGGAGGAGATATCTGAGGTCACTCAGCTTGACCTCTTCAATCTCGTCACACCGCCTACTGAGTGATTTGATTTTCTTATTACACTTCTTAGTTAGTGTATATAAATCACCCAATGCATTTACCATTTCGTTTCTAAGTAAAAGTAAGGATGTTACCTCATTGTTGTGTTCCTCCTGGTCAGTTTCATCAGAGAGGTCAGCTTGCTCAGATTGAGAGTGATCAGCATCATCGGCCATGAAGCATATGTTTGCCGTTTCATTTGCATCAGCTTCGGATGATGTTGACTCATCACTGTTACTCCATGTTGCTACCATTGCTTTTTTGTTTCATTTCTTATCCCTTTTTAGGTTTGGGCAGCTTGACTTGATATACCCAGTTTGGTGGCACTCAAAACATGTGACAGACTTGGAGCTGTCCTTCTTATATTTGTCACTGGACTTAGCTTTGTACCTATCACCTCTCTTGTATGGCTGTTTTCTGTTTTTGTCATTTCTTCTGAACAACTTCTTCATCTTTCTAGTGAACATATCCATTTCCTCATCATCAGTTGACTCAGCTTCTGTGGAGTCAGCTTTTATCACTAGTGATTTCTGTTTCTTATCCTCAGACTTTTCTTTGGCTTGAAAGTTTTTCATAGAGATCTCATGGGTCAGCAAGGATCCGATCAGCTCATCATATTTATAGATAGTCAAGTCCCGAGCTTCTTCTACAACTGTTTTCTTTGCTTGCCAGCTCTTAGGCAGACTTCTCAGGATTTTCTTCACCTGTTCCTCTTCAGTGAAGTTCTTTCCAAGTCTTTTGAGCTCATTTATGATGTTTGTGAATCTTGAGTTCATTTCAGAGATGTCTTCGTTCTCGTTCATCTCGAACAGCTCGTAGAGTCTCATATGCTGATTGATTTTGGACTCCTTAACCTTACTTGTGCCTTCATAAGTCACTTCCAACTTCTTCCAAATCTCCTGTGCTGACTCACATCCTGAAATCTTATTGTATTCTGTAGCATCTAAAGCACAGTGAAGCATATTTATAGCCGAAACATTATTTTGTAATTTTCTAAGGTCATCCTCTGTCCACTCAGCTTCGCTCTTAACAACCTTCTCATTGTTAACAGTTTTATATGGCACATGTGGACCTTGAACAATTGCAAGCCATGCACTCATGTTTGTGGCTTGAATAAAGTTTTTTATCCTATTCTTCCAGAATGTATAATTAGACCCAAAGAATAGGGGAGGCCTAGTAATTGATAATCCCTCAGGAAGTATCTGTGTTGTTTGGTTTCCTAGAAGGAACCGAGTGCTGTTTTCAGCCATTTATGGGGATCTGCTCAAGATAGTTATATCTTTGAGTAGTGAGCTTAGGCTCTGATACCACTTGTTGGTCCCGTGTGATTAGTTCCAAGGGGGGGGGGGGTTAGGAACTAATATAACTTTTTTGTTAATTATTTATGCTGACTTAACAGTTTTGATAAGTTTTTCAACTCAGCTTTGGTCAGCTTGGCCGAATTTAGCGTAAGACAGCTTTAGTCAGATATTGACTAGAACTGTTTTACTTGTAAGTTGAAAATTGACACTCACTGAGGTCAGCTTTCAACTTAGTACTCAAATTTACTCAGAGTCAGCTTAATCAGTTTAGATGCTGAGTAAATTTACCATACAACACATGCAGATATATATATATATAGAGTTAGAGATTACTCAGTATCACTTATCCTGGTTCGGCCTCTCTGCCTACGTCCAGTCCCCAGAGTTCTCCGGGCTTTTAGAATCCAATACTGAGCTCTTTAAAGGTAGAGCACAAACCGTTTACAAGGCAGTTGAATATGCAAGAGTACCTTCCTCTATTCGTCTACTCAACTCCCACTGAATGCTATAACCGAACACCCAGATTTTCTCTACCACTAAGTACTCAACACCGAGCACTCAGCATACACTCTCAATATTACAATTGATAAGAACTTGTTCTCTTTCAAACAAAGAACACTTTAGATGATTACACACAATCAATCTAGCATTTACACAAGGAATGGAAGTTTGGTGTAAGATCTTTTTCTTGTTTTTGAGTGCTTTGGATTTGTATCTTTCTCACTTGTGATTTTCTGTAAATCGGCAATCTTCCAAATGAAACCTTTGTTCCTTTTATAGTTGAAATGTAGGAAACAAATCATTTGAAATTTGATTTGTCCGTTAAGTCCAAAACGGCTCTTTTAGGGGACAAATCTCTGGTCAGCTTCAGATGTGCAGGCCAATCCTGAATCCTGAATTCTTCAGACGTCAGGCTTGTCTTCTTCCTGCAGACTTTGTCTTTTTGCGGCAGTTCGTCTTTTAGCCACGGACAGTTGACCCATTCATCTTGGAATTTGGCTTTTGCGTAATTCCGAGATTTCTATTATTGGCGCAGAGGGTTGGCAGTCTTTGTCTTCTAGCCAACGGACTTTTCATGCTGTCCTGAGGATAACTCAGCTTGACTTCGTTGTCCACTGCCTTTGATTGTTTGCCAGATTTCATACTGAGTTCTCCCTTACTCAGCTTCCAAGGTCAGCTTCGTTCTGTAAGACTTCGTTCTGAAGCAGACATTTCTTCTTTTATGCTGAGTTCTGTTTTACTCAGCTTCTCAGATCATCTTCATTCTTAGCCTGTTGTTGTGACGATGACTTATCTTTTATGATGCTGAGTTGCTCTTTACTCAGCTTACACTGTGTCTTTGTCCTGTCTTATTTTTATTTCCTTTTGCATTTATATTTTTACTCAGCATTGAACAAACGGATTAGTACAATTAACTCAAAGCACTTAAATTTAATTGTCTCTTAATCATGGATGATTTTGTCAAATCAAAATCTTGTGGAAAGGTGTTTCAACAGTATGTTCCTCTTTTAAACGATAGACAATATATTTTCCATCATTGCAGTACTTTAAAACAATTTGTGTTTGGCATCCAACACGTGTGATTAATCTTCTTCTCGATATTTGTCCTTCAGTATCTTCAACATTTTTGTTCTACTTATGGCCTGCTTTATTGCACAAACAGTATTGAAAAATCACAACATTTGTGTTCTTTCTTTTTTTAACTGTAGATTTTCTAATATTAAATCCTGCTTCAGTGGCATATGCTTTGTAAAATTCAATACCCTCATCAATAGTATTAAATTTTGTTCCTACAGTAGGTATTTTTTCCGGAGAGCAACATGGCTTCCATTCTTTTGTTCCTCCAGGAGTCAGCACAATTTCTACTTGTGGAGTGTAGGATATAATTGCAGTGGAAGAATCATTTGGCTGCTCTTCATTTGACACTGCATTTAAGTGCAATTTTGGAACATATGTGATAATATATAGCACATATGAACAATTGTTTAGAACATGAGGTACAATTTGAAGAACGTAGTGAACTCTATATTTCAATATACTCAATTTTATTTTTTGAACAATTTTTACAACTAATTATAAATAAAAAACGAATATTATGTACTATTATCTATAGAACACATGAACAATTATTTAGAACAAGATTTTTTAGATTATGAAGAACAGAAAAATTATGAAGAACACATGTAAACAACGGTAGATTGTTCATCGAAAGGTATTCCTTCTTATCCCTCTTTATATGAAATAACGATTAACGGATCCTATGGTTAAAAGGAAATAGGCTAAAATTTTTATATTTCCGCTGCTATACCTTAGCCCTAATTTCCCGCGTGCCCTAAGGGCTGCTGCCAATCGGCAGCAGCCCGCTCTCGGGCCCGGCCCGATACCCACTTGATTTTAAATGGTTTACAATCGTTTTGTATTAAATGTATATATATGTTTCAGAAATTAATAGTTTTCTGTTTTGATTATCGAATGAAAAATTCGTTTAAATGTTTGTTTTTACCAATATGTAAATCAAAGTGTTAAATGAATTGAAATCAAAATAGTTGGGACGTGCATAATCAATGTTTTATATGGTTATATTAATCTAAGGATTAATATAAAGATACAAAACGATTAGAAGTAAAATTGGATGAAAGTTAATTTGACGAGTTAATGTGATTAACCTAAATATTACATAAGCCGATTATGTAATCAACCAATTAAATTTATTTAATTGAGTCTATGCATGTTTGGAGTTATGGACAAATTTGGACCCTCTTTTAGTCTTTTGGTATTTTTGAAATAGGGCCTGCACGTCTTGCATTTCTACTATCTATTGTAATTTCTCCTCTCATCTGATTCCCTTCAATTCAATTGAAGTTTTCTTACAGTAGTATAGAAATTAATATGTAATTTCAAGGCACCATGGAGAAGACGGAGGACCTAAAGAGAAATATGTGATAGTTAGTATTTCCTTAGGTTTGGCCTTTTATTCCGTCTCTGGCTCGACGGAATAATTTAGATGATATGTCCATAACGCCAATGTATGTGAATGTATGTATGTCTGATGTATGCTAAAGCAAATCAAGACTAAGTTAGATTATGAGACTTAAATAAAATCCCTCGTTAAAAAGTTAAGTAAATAAGCAAGTTATTAAAATCGGTTGCCCCTCCCTAATATTATAATTCAGCCGGCAGTACTGGGGGCCTTTGGGTTGTTGAGCAAACTCAAGCTCGGGGTCTTATGGTAACACCTGAATTATCGAAAGTTATTCTTTCATGAATATGGGGGTAATACTTAAATTAGATTATGATAATTGGATGAGCAAACTCATGTTGTCATAAACTAATGGGCAATATGGTTGGGATTAATATGAGTAACATATTAGTTACTAATGTGGTTAGTAACCCAATAACCTAGGAGTCACATTCAAGATGTGATTGATTACATGAATCTACCTAACAAATGGGACTAGCTTGTTGAGAAAACTCAAGGCGAAATCTCAGGAGTTAGGATCCTAGCTCACTAAAGGATTTGTGAAATTCTTCGAATTAATATGGAGGGTTATTAATTTGGCAAAATAGTGGGAGCAATCTGAAATAAATTAAAAGGCCTATAATTTTAGATTGTTATACTTTAAAGCAAATGAATGACATACGTTTACTCTTTCTCACTCTCAGGTTTTGTTTAAACACACACTCTTAAAATCATGACTAAAACCAATCTGCAAAACATTCTTACCGATAACAAATTGAATGGTTCAAACTTCACCGACTGGTTTCGTAACCTCAAAATTGTTTTGAAGTTCGAGAAAATTGGGTATGTACTTGATACATCGATACCCCCTGTCCCTGAAGATGATGCTCCCATCGAGGAAATTGATGCTTATCAGAAGCACAAGGCTGATGATGATCATGCCGCTTGCATCATACTTGCATCGATGACATCGGAATTACAAAGGCAACATGAGGAGATGAATGCCTATTCCATCATCATGCACTTAAAGGAATTGTTTATGAAACAAACCAGGTGCGAACGCTACGAGATATCAAAATTGTTATATCGTTGCAGGATGCAAGAGGGCACATCTGTCATGACACATTGTGTCAAGATGATAGGCTATATTACCAAACTTTCTAGTATTGGATTTGTGATGGACAACGAATTAAGTACCGACTTGGTTCTTCAGTCCCTCCCAGAGAGTTATTCACAGTTCATCATGAACTACCAAATGAATGACTTGCAAACCTCTCTTGAAGAGCTTGCAAACATGCTCAAATCAGTTGAGCCCAATATGAAGAAAGACAAGGCCATACCGGCTCTTGTAATCGAGGGATCAAAGAAAAGGAAAGGGAATTTTCCCAATCCTAAACATCCCAAGAAAGGTAAGAGAGATGTGTCCAAGGGAAAGGAAGTGAAGAAGCCCAAAGGAGAATGCCACTTCTGTGGTAAAGACGGGCATTGGAAGAGAAACTGCAAGGAGTATCTAGCCACCCTCAAGAAGGGAAAAGGCAGTGCTTCTACATCTGGTATGTTCTATATTGAAATAAATACGGTTTCATTGTCTGAATCTTAGGTACTTGATACCGGATGTGGATCTCATATTTGTTATGCAGGAGCTAAAACAGACTAAGGAACTAAAGAAAGGAAGCATAAACTTGTGAGTGGGAAATGGAGCAAGAGTTGCCGCCCTCGCAATTGGAGATTATGTTTTACTTTTGCCCTCTGGGCTTGTAATAGAATTAAGGAATTGTTTATACGTTCCTGAGATGTCTCGTAACATTATTTCTATTAGCCGTCTCGTTGACGACGGTTTTCATATTTCAATAAAGAACAATAGTTGCAATTTTTATAAAGATTCGATCTTTTATTTTTCAGGAATATCACAAAATGGGATTTATGTGTTAGATGATAAAACTCATGTTTTTGCAATTGATACCAAAAGACATAAGCTAGATAATTCAACTTACTTGTGGCATTGTCGTTTAGGCCATATAAACAAGAGACGCATGCTAAAGCTACATTCAGATGGGCTTATAGATCCAATCGATTCTGAATCATTGGAAACATGCGAATCATGTTTAAAAGGTAAAATGACAAAGACACCCTTTAGCAATAAAGGTGAGCGTGTATCAGACACTCTAGGACTCATTCATTCAGATGTATGTGGTCCTATGTCAGTCCAAGCAAGAGGAGGATTCAGATACTTCATTAGCTTCATAGATGATCATACTCGCTATGGTTATATCTACTTGATGAGGCACAAATCAGAAGCCTTTGACAAGTTCAAATGCTTCAAGAATGAAGTGGAAAATCAATTAGGAAAGAAAATAAAAACACTTCAATCTGATCGAGGTGGCGAATATCTTTCTGATGATTTTCTGAATTATCTAACTGAATGTGGGATATGCTCACAATGGACACCTCCCTATACACCACAACACAATGGTGTATCCGAGAGGAGAAACCGTACCCTATTAGATATGGTACGATCCATGATGAGCATGGCCTTACTTCCAAAGACGTTCTGGGGCTATGCCTTAGAAACTGCCCTCTTCACCCTGAACCGAGTACCAACTAAATCCGCTGTTTCCACACCATATGAATTGTTCGTTGGTAAGAAACATGTGTTCTCATTCATGAGAGTATGGGGTTGTTCAGCATATGTCAAACGCGTTGCGTCCGACAAATTAGATTCTGAATCTGATAAATGTTTCTTCATTGGATATCCCAGGGAAACCATATGGTATTACTTCTATCATCCAGATGATCAGAAAGTAATAGTATCCAAACACGCAACCTTCTTAGAGAAAGAGTTTCTCGAAGAAACACAAAAGGGAAGCGTGATTAAACTCGACGAAGTTCAAGAGGAAGAAACAACGACTGAAACAACAGAAGCGGTTGAGGTACCCGAAGAAGTCCCATTAGATGAGACTCTAGTGGCACCTATTCGTAGATCACGAAGAGTTCGTGAACTCCCAGTTAGATATGGTTTTCTAGTGGGAGATGATGACGAGGTTCTCGTGTTAGACGACGAACCCGAAAACTACGAAGAGGCTCTTACTAGTCCAGATTCTAAAGCATGGCTTGAGGCCATGGATTCCGAAATGGATTCCATGTATACTAACCAAGTTTGGACTTTGGTTGATCCACCCGAAGGGATAAAACCGATTGGGTGCAGGTGGATCTTCAAAAAGAAGATTGACATGGATGGAAAGGTTAGCACCTATAAGGCTAGGTTAGTAGCGAAGGGATATCGTCAGAAACAAGGTGTTGATTATGACGAAACCTTCTCTCCTGTTGCTATGTCCAAATCAATCAGAATCATGCTTGCAATTGCCGCTCATTTTGATTATGAGATTTGGCAAATGGATGTGAAAACAGATTTCCTAAATGGAAATCTGCTTGAGGATGTATACATGATGCAGCCTGAAGGTTTCATATCAAAGGATGCAAATAAAGTTTGCAAACTTCAGAGATCCATTTATGGACTCAAGCAAGCATCTAGAAGCTGGAACAAGCATTTTGACAAAACCATAAAACAATTTGGTTTCGAACAAAATTGCGAAGAAGCTTGCATTTACAAGAAAGCAAGTGGGAGCTCTATAGCATTTCTCATACTATATGTGGACGATATACTGTTAATGGGAAATGACATTGCTCTATTACAATCGGTGAAAATATGGTTATCCGGTAACTTCTCAATGAAAGACCTTGGTGAAGCAGCCTATATACTTGGTATAAATATCTACAGAGATAGATCGCGTAGACTGCTTGGTCTTTCACAGGCTACATACATTGAAAAGGTGCTAAATCGGTTTAGTATGCTTGAATCGAAACGAGGTAACTTACCCATGGTACATGGAGTAAAGTTAAACAATCATCAATGTCCTAAAACTGATGATGACAAACGACGCATGGCTATAGTCCCGGAAGCCAGCGCGATCGGTTCGATTATGTATGCTATGCTATGCACTAGACCTGACGTAGCGTTCGCGTTATCTGTAACGAGTCGTTACCAAGGGAATCCGGGAGACGAGCATTGGATTGCCGTCAAGAACATTCTTAAGTACTTGAGAAGGACTAAAGATATGTTCCTAGTGTATGGAGAAGGAGATCTGAAAATACAAGGATTTTCAGACGCTAGTCATCTCACAGATGAGAATGATTTTAAATCCCAATCAGGATACCTGTTTATCCTAAATGGGGGCGCGGTCAGTTGGAAAAGTTCCAAGCAGGGAAGCGTAGCTTTCTCTACGACCGAGTTAGAGTACATCGCTGCTGCGGAAGCAGCAAAGGAAGCAGTTTGGATTAGAAAGTTCATTACAGAACTAGGAGTGGTGCCTGACATTGTCAATCCCATTACTCTGTACTGTGATAACAATGGAGCCATTGCGCAAGCAAAGGAGCCACGGTCTCATAATGCATCCCAGCACTACCTAAAGTGATACCACATCATTAGAGAGATTGTGGCTAGAGGAGATGTGAGAATAGAAAGAGTACCTACAAAGGACAACGTTGCAGATCCGTTGACAAAGCCTTTAACCCAGAAAGTACATGATCGTCATTTAACTTCTACTGGGATAAGTTTTAGAAACAATTGGCTTTAGTCCAAGTGGGAGTATGTTGGGGTTTAGTGTCCTATAGTCAATTGTTGCGGGATACAAACTTATTGTAAATGAATTGTTCTTTATATCATTTGTTTTAATGAGATATATGTTTTATAACTATATAAAGGCAATCCCTTTTAAGCACTAAATAAAGTCTAATAAAAGGAAATCCGTAAGTTTGTTTAAAGTGATTATAAAGTGTTCATACAAGCATGAAGTGAGACAAAACTTTATAATAAACTAATAAACTTAAAACCACCCCAAGTCAAGTGATATGTTTAGGATTGATATATCACAGTTGAGACTTGTATGTAACAATGTCTTCTGTCCGATAGAAAGCTGATCTCACAAGCTTCATATATATAGATATCTGGACAGTTACATAGATCCGGTGAAACGTTGTTCATTAGGATTGGGGATCCGACTTGAGATAACAGGATGGGTAGATTCATCCTTGTCAACTGTTCATCTCATTGGTATTACTAGGTATAACTAATCCTCAGACTCAAAAGAATGTTAATTGGTCATCCTGAATTACTGAATGTGAGACTTTGATCCTGCGGTCCCACGATCCTTAACAGAGATGACTCTGGGGTGTGAACTGCAAAGGTTGGGTGTCACATGAAGTAATTTTAGGGTAGTTATACATTGGATTGAGCATTTATCACTCCCGATTAATGGGAGATACATCCAAGGATCGCTTGTGGGAGACTCGACTCTAAACCCTTGCAAGGTGATAGCTTAAGAGTAGAAATACAGATTTCACTTAACCTATCTTTTTGAGTTGACTCGTCCAAGAACAAGTAAAACGAACGTCTCGCTATATGTGACTTGACATTACCCATAGTCATAAGATTCAGTTCAAGGATGTAGTTGATAAAGGATCGTATTATACCGTAACTAATACGGAAGGATTAACGACAGAATCAACCTGTCTTCTTAATGGACTCTGGGGGAATGATTACAGACTTGCCTATAACATACTCAGTACATCATTCCGTTATGCAAGGATTAAATATAATTCTTGAAGAAATTAATTTAATAGTTGCATACGGCCAGAAGTAGTAAGGACCTAATGGATCACACATAAGACTTGGAACCAAAAGAGAGATGGATATGATTAATAGATGGAAGGCCAATTGAGCCCAGTAAGGCCCAAATATATGCAGGGGGGCGAAATTTATATATAGAAATAAGGAATTAATTTTCTTCCATTAATCCTAATTTGATTAGGATTATAAATTAAATTAATTAAGAGATAATTAAATTAGGAGTTTCAATTAGATTAATATACTCCTATTATTATCCAATTAGGTTATTTATTATTATCCTAAATATATTAGATATATAGTGAGATAATAATTAGGAATCCTATTCCGAATTGGATTCCTATTAAGTAACCTATTCCTATCTAACTAGGGTTTAGATACAAGCAACTATATATACCCCCTCCCTATAGGAATTTCGACTAAGCCTATCCCTCCCCCTTATAGTGATTTTCGAAATTGCTAATTAGAGAGAGAAAAAGAATTCCCATCCCCTAGTTCGTGGACAAGAATTCATACGGCATTCCATCGATTGATTAATCTTATTCATCCCTCTTTCTCCTTGATCTTGTGTTGGTTAATTAGAGGCAATCTAATTTGGTTGCATCTCATAAGGGTTGATTTTATCTTAACCTCACTGTATTCTACTTTGCGGTTGGAACCTCTGAGAAGAATTGTGGGCGCTTCTTTAACAACGGTAGATTGTTCATCGAAAGGTATTCCTTCTTATCCCTGTTTATATGAAATAACGATTAACGGATCCTATGGTTAAAAGGAAATAGGCTAAAAATTTTATATTTCCGCTGCTATACCTTAGCCCTAATTTCCTTCACCTCAGGGATAGGGGGTATCGATGTATCAAATACATACCCTATTTTATCGAACTTCAAAACAATTTTGAGGTTGCGATACCAGTCGGTGAAGTTTGAACTATTCAACTTGTTATCGGTAAATGTATTTTGCAGATTGGTGTTAGTCATGATTTTTAAGAGTGTTTTAATTTAAAACTTGAGATGTGAGAAAGAGTAAACGTATGTCATTCATTTGCTTTAAAGTATAACAATATAAAATTATAGGCCTTTTAATTTATTTCAGATTGCTCCCACTATTTTGCCAAATTAATAGCCCTCCACATTAATTCGAAGAATTTCACAAATCCTTTAGTGAGCTAGGATCCTAACTCCTGAGATTTCGCCTTGAGTTTGCTCAACAAGCTAGTCTCATTTGTTAGGTAGATTCATGTAATCAATCACATCTTGAATGTGACTCCTAGGTTATTGGGTTACTAACCACATTAGTAACTAATATGCTATTCACATTAATCCCAACCATATTACCCATTAGTTTATGACAACATGAGTTTGCTCATCTAATTATCATAATCTAATTTAAGTATTACCCCATATTCATGAAAGAATGACTTTCGATAATTCAGGTGTTACCATAAGACCCCGAGCTTGAGTTTGCTCAACAACCCAAAGGCCCCCAGTACTGCCGGCTGAATTATAATATTAGGGAGGGGCAACCGATTTTAATAACTTGCTTATTTACTTAACTTTTTAACGAGGGATTTTATTTAGGTCTCATAATCTAACTTAGTCTTGATTTGCTTTAGCATACATCAGACACACATACATTGGCGTTATGGACATATCATCTAAATTATTCCGTCGAGCCGGAGACGGAATAAAAGGGCAAACCTAAGGAAATACTAACTATTACATATTTCTCTTTAGGTCCTCCGTCTTCTCCATGGCGCCTTGAAATTACATATTAATTTCTATACTACTATAAGAAAACTTCAATTGAATTGAAGGGAATCAGATGAGAGGAGAAATTACAATAGATAGTAGAAAGGCAGGACGCGCAGGCCCTATTTTAAAAATACCAAAAGACTAAAAGAGGGTCCAAATATGTCCATAACTCCAAACATGCATAGACTCAATTAAATAAATTTAATTGGTTGATTACATAACCGGCTTATGTAATATTTAGGTTAATCACATTAACTTGTCAAATTAACTTTCATCCAATTTTACTTCTAACCGTTTTGTATCTTTATATTAATCCTTAGATTAATATAACCATATAAAACGTCGATTATGCATGTCCCAATTATTTTGATTTCAATTCATTTAACACTTTGATTTACAACTTGGTAAAAACAAACTTTTAAACGAATTTTCATTCGATAATCAAAACAGAAAACTATTAATTTCTGAAACATATATATATATATATATACAAATTGTTTTCAAGCCGATTTTAACAATTAAAATCAAGTGGGATTTGGGCTGGGGGCCCGAAACTGGGCTACTGCCGTTTGGCAGCAGCCGCGCGACAGCTGCCGCGAGGCAGCAGCCGCGCGACAAAGGCTGGTCGCGTCGTGAGGCGCGACCCGAGCCGCTGTCATATTTTTATTTTTAAAACATATATATATATATATATATATATATATATATATATATATATATATATATATCAGATTTTAAAACGGTTTTAAAAACGATTTTCAGAAATAGGAAAAACTACAATAGATTTCCGTTTTATCTTTTAGAATTAATAAAACTAATTTTATTAACCTAACTATAAAACTAATAGATTTTGTTATAATGATTATCAACCGAATTAATTAGGAACATACGCATAATCTATTTTAATTAACAATTAACTAAAATTTATTTATCTTTAGAATTAATTAATCAAACTATTTGTTAATTAATCCTAACCATAAATATTTATTCAATCCTATTGAAAAACTTCTAAATTTTCATATATGAAATAACGGATTTAACGATGGCTCTGATACCACTGAAGGAAAATAAGACTAAGGTATAGCAGCGGAAATATAAAAATTTTAGCCTACTTCCTTTTAACCATAGGATCCGTTAATCGTTATTTCATATAAAGAGGGATAAGAAGAAATACCTTTTGAAGAACAATCTACCGTTGCAAACGAAGTGCCCACAACTTCAAAAGAGATGGAATCTGTTTACCAAACTTCCCCTATCCGAAACAGTCCTTCCAGACCTCCGAACGACAATCCCTTCGGTGGAAACGTGGAAGAATATGTCTAGAAGCTACTGTCCAAAAATAGCGACGATCCGACGGTTCAATCTCTGGGAATCCGCGAAATAGTGAACTGACCTGATGTAGGTGAAGAAAAACGAATTTCTCCCATTTGTTTGTTTTTCCTTCTTTCATGAACACAGTGAGATTAAGTTAGAATCAACCGTATGAGATGCAACCAAAATAGATTGCCTCTAATTAACCAACACAAGATCAAAGAAAAAGGAGATAGATGAAATTAATCGATCGATGGAAGCCGTATGAATTCTTGTCCACGAACTAGGGGATGCGAATTCACTTTCTCTCTCTAATTGTATGTTTCAAAAATCACAATGAGGGGAGGGTTATTCGAAATTCATTTAATAGGGGTATATATAATAACTTGTATCTAAACCCTAGTTAGATAGGAATAGGTTACTTAATAGGAATTCAATTCGGAATAGGATTCCCAATTATTATCTTATAATACATCTAATATATCTAGGATAATAATAAATAACCTAATTAGATAATAATAGGAGTATATTAATCTAATTAAAACTCCTAACTTAATTATCTCTTAATTAATTTTTTTTTTGATAAGAATCTCTTAATTAATTTAATTCATAAACCTAATCAAATTAGGATTAATGGAATTAAAATAATTCCTTATTTATTATATATAAATTTCGGCCCCCTCTATTTAAATGGGCCTTACTGGGCTCAATTGAGCTTCCATCTATTAATGACATCCATCTCTCTTTTGGTTCCAAGTCTTATGTGTGATCCATTAGGTTCTTACTACTTCTGGCCGTATGCAACTATTAAATTAATTTCTTCAAGAATTATATTTAATCCTTGCATAACGGAATGATGTACTGAGTATGTTATTGGCAAGTCTGTAATCATTCCCCCAGAGTCCGTTAAGAAGACAGGTTGATTCTGTCGTTAACCCTTCCGTATTAGTTACAGTATAATTCGATCCTTTATCAACTACATCCTTGAACTGAATCTTATGACTATGGGTGATGTCAAGTCACATATAGCGAGACGTTCGTTTTACTTGTATAGGCCGAGTCAACTCAAATAGATAGGTTAAGTGAAATCTATATTTCTTACTCTTAAGCTATCACCTTGCAAGGATTTAGAGTCGAGTCTTCCACAAGCGATCCTTGGATGTATCTCCCATTAATCGGGAGTGATAAATGCTCAATCCAATGTATAACTACCCTGACATTACCTCCTGTGACACCCAACCTTTGCAGTTCACACCCCAGAGTCATCTCTGTTAAGGATCGTGGGACCGCAGGATCAAAGTCTCACATTCAGTAATTCAGAATGACCAATTAACATTCCTTTGAGTCTGAGGATTAGTTATACCTATTAATACCAATGAGATGAACAGGTGACAAGGATGAATCTACCCATCCTGTTATCTCAAATCGGATCCCCAATCCTAATGAACGACGTTTCATCGGATCTATGTAACTGTCCAGATATCTATATATATGAAGCTTGTGAGATCAGCTTTCTGTCGGACAGAAGACATTGTTACATACAAGTCTCAACAGTGACATATCAATCCTAAACATATCACTTGACTTGAGGTGGTTTTAAGTTTATTAGTTTATTATAAAGTTTTGTCTCACTTCATGCTTGTATGAACACTTTATAATCACTTTAAACAAACTTACGGATTTCCTTTTATTAGACTTTATTTAGTGCTTAAAAGGGATTGCCTTTATATATAGTTATAAAACATATATCTCATTAAAACAAATGATATAAAGAACAATTCATTTACATTAAGTTTGTATCCTGCAACAATTGTCTATAGGACACTAAACCCCAACACTAAGTAGCAAGGATGAAACATTTGAGATGTTTACCACATTGATTAAAAAGCTTGAAATTGACAAAGACCTAAAAGTAGCTCATATTAGAAGTGACAATGGTGGAGATTTCAAAAACCAACAGTTTGACGATGCTCTGTTGAAACTATTTCATCAATCTTATGGTCAGGTCACCAACTCCATTGCTTGCCTCAGCAAAGCCCATGAATGTCTTCTTAGCATGATAAGCAGCTCCATTCGAGTCCCCAGGCACGTCCAAGACGATAGCGTTCCTGTCATTGACAGTTTGGGAGAAAGCACAAAGAAGCTTCAGCGCTATTCCAACTACCTCTCCTCGGCCGCCAGGAATAAAACCTTCCTTTATCAACCCGATGATGGAAAAACAGGGGAGACTAGTAAAAGAGGAACTCAGCCTGGAACCCAGCCTCTAACTTTAAGAACTGCGTCTGCCTCTGGGAGCAAAGGAAAAGGCATTGCTCATGTTGACCCCTCAGCCCAAAAGAAGAAGAAGTAAAAGGAAAAGGCATTGCTCATGTTGACCCCTCAGCCCAAAAGAAGAAGAAGTAAATCCAGCCAGTTTGTGTCTAGAAACTTGGCATCTTATCCTGTTATCTGTTTGTTTTGTCGTCTACTGTCTAGGTTGATATACCTTGTTTGTTGCTGTTGTCCAATATCGTTTCTTGTTTGTTGATTGATTGTTATCCAATATCAGTTCTTTTTCCTCTTCCTGAATATGATCAGTCAAGTTTGAACAAACAAATCAAAAAGGACACTAAGACTAAACTAAGAGACAACATCTTTCTAAAAGTAAAGCTAGTATACACAAAAGAAACAAACCTAGTAAAGTTAGACCTCGGTAGGCTTAAGACAAAATGAATGCGACCCTTACGGGGGAGTCACTTCAAATATTTCAATCATGGGGCAACTTATAACTGAGTTCCGTAATTATGTATTTTGCCAACATCAAAATGGGGGAGTTTGTTGAAACACCTTTCCACAAGATTTTGATTTGACAAAATCATCCATGATTAAGAGGGAATTAAATTTAAATGCTTTGATTGTACTAATATGTTTGTTGAATCTTGAGTGCAAAAATATATAAAGTAAAAGACAGGACAAAAGTCAGCACAAGCGAAGCTGAGTGGAGTTAAAGTTCAGAAACAAAACAAAGCTGACTAAAGCTAAAGACCTCGTCAGGAGCGTTTAAAACAAAACAGAGCTGACCTCGGAGGAACTCAGCATGAACCATAAACAAACGGAGCTAAGTGTTCATCAGGACAGCATGAAGGACTCATTCTACTAAAAGACAAAGTCTGCCAATCTTCTGCACCAATAATTGGAACCTCGAAGATACCTAAGAAGACTGATTCCGAGAGTCATGGGACGTTGGATTATTGGAAACAGACAACTGGCACAAACAAACAAAACAGACGCTAGAAGACAACCTGACACCTGAAGAAAAACAGAAGCATGGAATGGCGTACAGTCTGAAGCTTCCCAGAAAAATGTTCCCCAAAAAGAGCCGTTTTGGTTACAACGGTCAAGACATTTTAAACAATTAAGTCCACAGGTTTTCGTCTATAAAAGGACAATCGAAGAACCAAAATAGATATAGAACACAGAAGAATCAAAAGAAAAATACAAGAGAGAAAGTTTCAAAAATACTCAAATACAAAAAGAATCTTACACCCACGTTTCTATTCTATGTGTAAATGCTAGATTGAGTTGTAATCCTCTAAAGTGTTCTTTAGTTCAAAAAGGAACAAGTCTGTGATCAATAGCAATATTGAGAAAGTAAAGCTAAGTGCTAAGTTGTAAGCATTTCAGTAGTAAAGAAATCTAGGTGCTGGGTTGTAGCACTTAGTAGGAGTTGAGTAGACGAATAGAGGAAGGTACTCTTGCATATTCAATTGCCTTGTAATTGGTTTGTGCTCTACCGTTAAAGAGCTCAATATTGGATTCAAAAAGCCCGGAGGACTCTGGGGACTAGACATAGGCAGAGAGGCCGAACCAGGATAAGTGATACTGAGTAATCTCTGAACTCTCTCTTATATTGTATGTGTTGTTTGCTAAATTTACTCAGCATATAAATTGCCTAAGCTGACCTTGAGTAAATAAGTGGTGCTGAGTTAGAAGCTGACCTCCAAGAGTGTCAATTCTCAACTCACAAGAAGACAACTTTAGTCAACATCTGATTAAAGCTATCTTCGAACATATCTCACCAAGCTGACCAAAAGCAGAGTTGATAAACTCTCAAAATTACTTCCAGTCAGCTTAATTAAATCACGAAAAAGTTATATTAGTTCCTAACCCCCCCTGGAACAAATTATCAGGGACCAACAAGTGGTATCAGAGCACAAAAGCTCACTACTCAGAGATTTAACAATCTTGAGCTGATCCCTAAAAATGGGTGAGAATAGCACTCGTTTCCTTCCTGGAAACCAAACAACACAGATACTCCCTGAGGGATTATCAATCACTAGACCACCCCTATTCTTTGGATCGAATTATACATTCTGGAAGAATAGGATGAAGAACTTTATTCAAGCCACAAACATGAGTGCATGGCTTGCAATTGTTCAAGGTCCACATGTGCCATACAAAACTATTAACAATGAGAAAATTGTTAAGAGTGAGGCTGAGTGGACAGAGGATGACCTCAGAAAACTACAAAATAATGCTTCGGCTATAAATATGCTTCACTGTGTGTTAGATGCTGCAGAATACAATAAGATTTCAGGTTGTGAGTTAGCACATGAGATCTGGAAGAAGCTTGAAGTAACCTATGAAGGCACAATAAAAGTTAAAGAGTCTAAAGTCAATCAACATATGAGACTCTACGAGTTGTTTGAGATGAAAGAAAATGAAGACATCTCAGAAATGAACGCAAGGTTCACAAACATTATAAATGAGCTAAAAAGGCTTGGAAAGAGCTTCACTGAAGAAGAACAAGTGAAGAAGATTCTGAGAAGTCTGCCCAAGAGCTGGCAAGCAAAGAAAACAGCCGTAGAGGAAGCTCAGGACTTGACTACCTACAAATATGATGAGCTGATAGGATCCTTGCTGACCCATGAAATCTCTATGAAAAACTTTGAAGCCAAAGAAAAGGAAAAATCAGAGGATAAGAAACAAAAATCCCTTGTCATGAAAGCAGACTCAACTGAAGCTGAGTCAACCGATGATGAGGAATTGGCCATGTTCACCAGAAAGATGAAAAAGCTGTTCAGAAGAAATGATAGAAATGGCAAAAGATCATTTAGAAGAAATGATAAGTACAAAGCCGAGTCAAGCGACAAGTACAAGAAGGACAGCTCGAAATCTGTCACATGTTTTGAGTGTCATCAAACCGGGCACATCAAGTCAAGCTGTCCCAATCTCAAGAAAGAGAAGAAGGGAAGCAAAAAGGCGATGGTAGCCACATAGAGTGACAGTGATGAGTCAACATCATCTGAAGCTGAGCAAAATGAAACAGCCAACATATGTTTTATGGCAGATGATGGAGCTGACCAATCCCAGTTTGAGCATGCTGACCTTTCTGATGGAACTGACCAAGAGAACCACAACAATGAGGTAACATCTTTACTTTTGCTTAGAAATGAAATGGTGAATGCCCTGAGTGACGTATATACACTTACTAAGAAGTGTAACAAAAAGATTAAGGCACTCAACAGGCGCTGTGATGAGATTGAAGAGGTCAAGCTGAGTGATCTCCGATATCTTCTCCAGGACAACTCTGACTTGCATACCAACATGCAAATCTTACATAAGTTTGTCATGGAGGTCCAATCTGAGTCAAAGAAACTTAGGAAGGATATCACACACCTACAAAGTCAAGGGAAAGGCTTAAACAAAGCCCATGCTGAGTACGCAAATAATAGTCAGCATAAGCAAGTCACTCAATGTGAATGTTGTGGAAAACGTGGACACATAAGGATGTGTATTGGCATAACAAACGGACTGTCCAATGTGACTTCTACGGAAGAAAAGGGCATACCACAAAAATATGTTGGCATGCCCAACACAATAATGCTGACTATACTCAGTTCAACCCATAAAAGGTACCTTTTTGTGACTTCTGTGGTAAACCAGGCCACACCATAAAAGTATGCCGTCATAAGTTGAAACATGATTTTGCACCTGTCTACACTAATAAGAAAGGACCCAAAAGAAATTGGGTACCTAAAAATGAATAGTTTGAACTGCAGGTCAGCTTGACATGCGTGGAGAAGTCAAAACTATGGTATATAGACAGCGCATGCTCAAGGCACATGACAAGTGATGAAACTCAGTTCATCACACTAGAGCTTAAACGAGGTGGAAGTGTAAGCTTTGGAGACAACAAGAAGGGTAAGATAGTCGGCTCAGGTACAATCGGAGGTAACCCAACCATTGAGTATGTCTCCTTAGTTAAAGGTCTAAAGTACAACCTGTTGAGTGTAGCTCAGCTTTGTAAAAGCGGCAGAAGGGTTGTATTTGATGATATTAAGTGTCAAATACTCGAGGGAAATACAAATGAATTAATTTTAACTGCCCCTCGTATAGAAAATGTATATATGTTGAACTTGGAAAAACAGTTTTCTAAAAATATATGCTTAGTATCTAAAGAGGACAACTCTTGGCTATGGCATAGAAGACTTGGGCATGTCAGCATGGATCTTCTCGCCAAATTAGCTAGAAAGCAATTAGTTGAGGGATTACCCAAATTAAAGTTTGAAAAAGATCAGCTATGTAAAGCCTGTCAGCTAGGAAAACAAACTAAAAAGTCATTTCATAGTAAAACTGTCATCTCAACCAAAAGGCCATTGGAATTACTACACTTAGATCTTTTCGGACCTATCCAGCCACTCAGCTTGGGAGGTAAGAAATTTTCTTTGGTTATTGTAGATGATTTCTCTCGGTATACTTGGATCATCTTGCTTAGTAGCAAGGATGAAACCTTTGAGATGTTCACCACATTGATTAGAAAACTTGAAAATGACAAAGACCTAAAAGTAGCTCACATTAGAAGCGACAATGGTGGAGAATTCAAAAACCAACAGTTTGATGAATTCTGTGAAACCTGTGGTATTGACCACAACTTCTCTGCTCCAAGAACACCTCAACAAAATGGGGTTGTTGAAAGGAAAAATAGAACCATTGTTGAAATAGCTAGGACGATGCTGAGTGAAAATAGGCTTCCAAAGTACTTCTGGGGTGAAGCTGTTCACACAGCATGTTATATACTGAATAGGGCTCTAGTCAGACCTATATTTAAGAAAACCCCATATGAACTTTGGAAAGGTCGAAAGCCCAACATTGGATACTTTCGTGCCTTTGGTTGTAAGTGTTTTATACTCAATACAAAAGACAACCTTGCTAAATTTGATGCTAAAGCGGATGAGGCGATCTTTTTAGGGTACTCAACAAACAGTAAAGCATATAGAGTATTTAATAAAAGAACTCAAGTTGTAGAAGAGTCTGTACATGTTGAGTTCGATGAAACTGACCCTACAGGTAAGTCAGCTCAGCCTGAAGAAGAAGAATCATGCTCAGCTTCCGCTGATCAACCAGAAGCCACAATGCCTAACATACAGGAGCTGACTCAAGGTAAGCAAGAAATTGAAATATCATTTGCTGACCAATCTATTCCTGTAGAGATTGTAGAAACACCTCTTCCAAACGACTCAGCACTGCCAAAGGAAATAAAGATCCCAAGAGGCCATACAGAACAAGCCATTCTTGATGCCGCTAACAACAAACTGATGACCATGGATCAACTTAGAAAATACCTCAGCAATGTTGCATTCGTATCAATACATGAGCCAAAGAATTTCGCTGATGCTGAGCAAGATGAGTATTGGATCAATGCCATGCAAGAAGATCTTGATCAATTCACCAGAAATGAGGTATGGGATTTAGTACCTAAACCTAGGAATCAAAATCCCATAGGAACTAAGTGGGTCTTTAGAAATAAGCTAGATGAACATGGGAATGTGGTTAGAAACAAAGCCCGACTTGTAGCTCAAGGCTATAGTCAGCAAGAGGGTATAGACTATGGAGAAACATTTGCCCCTGTTGCTACATGAATTTTAAATTATACCAAATGGATGTAAAAAGTGCATTTCTTAATGGCTTTATAAACGAAGAGGTATACGTCAATCAACCTCCTGGATTTGAAGACTCAAAATTTCCAAATCACGTTTATAAACTCAAAAAGGCTCTGTACGGCCTAAAGCAAGCTCCAAGAGCTTGGTATGAGAGGTTGACCAACTTCCTGCTGACCAGAAACTATGTCAGGGGAAAAGCTGACACAACCTTGTTCATTAAGAAAAAAGGGTAAACATACCCTACTTGCACAGATATATGTTGATGATATAATCTTTGGTGCTACTGACGAATCTTTGTGCAAAGAATTTAGCCAACAGATGCAAACTGAGTTCGAAATGTCCATGATGGGTGAACTCAACTTCTTTCTTGGACTCCAAATCAAGCAAGGCAAGAACGGCATATTTATAAGTCAATCTAAGTACACCAAGGAAATGTTAAAGAAGTTCAGCATGGAAGAATGCAAACCAATATCAACCCCCATGGGTACTGATACTGTCCTATGCAAGGATGAAAAGAGTAAGTCAGTTGATAGTAAACTCTATCGAGGTATGATAGGTTCATTACTCTACCTCACAGCTAGTAGACCAGATATTCAATACTCAGTATGCTATTGTGCTAGATATCAAGCTGACCCCAGGGAATCTCATCTAACTGCTGTAAAAAGAATTTTTAGATACTTGCAAAGCTCAGTTGATGCAGGTCTATGGTATCCAACCTCAAATGACTTCACACTCATTGGATATACTGATGCTGACTACGGACGAGATAAGCTAGAACGAAAAAGTACTTCAGGGGGATGTCACTTCCTTGGAAGCTGTCTAGTATCTTGGTTTAGCAAGAAGCAATCATCCGTAGCTCTATCTACAACTGAAGCTGAGTACGTGGCTGTAGGAAGCTGTGTTGCACAAGTCCTATGGATAAAGAAATAGCTTGAGGATTACGGAGTCAAAACAAAGACAATAGAGATCAAATGCGACAACAAAAGTGCCATTGATCTATCTAAAAATCCAGTCCAACACAGCAGGATGAAGCATGTTAGCATAAGGCATCACTTCATCAGAGATCACGTACTAAAAGATGAGATCAAGCTGACCTATGTGCCAACGAACGATCAGCTTGCAGATATCTTCACAAAACCCTTGGCACGAGAGCAATTCAACACACTAAGGGAAGCAATTGGTATGTCAAATCCACTGTAACTAAATTTTGCATTATGAGTGGAATTTTGAATGATTGTACGAATGCCATGTTGAGTGAAACGTTTATTCCCTACTAAGCTTAGGTTGAAAAAGCCACCCTTCGTACACATAGTAAGTAACGATACTAAGTAGGCATAAAAGTTAAGTAAATATCCCATGCTGAGTAGATAAACAAATCACTTCATGCTGAGTAAAGACACATGCTGAGTACGTAATCCATGCTGAGTTAATAGGAGATAGAAAGATCGTCTTAACAAACGATGGGCACTCAATATTATTGACGCTTCGAATTTCGGCAATAACCCATTCGTATAAAATAAACTTACACGTGTAAATTCTGACACATTGGGAAGACGCACATTAATGACAAAAACTCATACGCCGAAGATGTCATAATTAACAGAGTATCTGACGATTGAACGTCCCTAGGAGAAAAACGGCAAGGTAATGATTTAGGATTCTCATTGATTTATATAAAATAGTTGAACCCCCACTCGTCCTTTCTCATTCTTGCAATCCCTAAAACTCAAACCTCTTCCTTTCAAAAAAAAAAAAAAAAAATCTCAAAATCGTCAAAAATGTCTCCAAGCAAAAAGAAAACCCCTGAAGCGCAAAACAGACCTACTAACCACGCTGGTCCTTCAACAGAAAAAGAGAGGATAATGATCAAGGTACACTCGAAGGTTAAGAATATGGAAGTGTTAAAATGCCGGTGGTTCTCTCCGAGCTTCGTGTCAAGTGAAACACCATTCTGTGAATGGATTGCGAAAAACAACTGGACAGGTCTCTTTTCCCTTCCAGGAACAGCCTACCCAAGGTTAGTTCGAGAGTTCTACTCAAATTTACGAGTTGATGCAGACGACTCAGATTACTTGGAGACAAATGTGAAAGGTCAGAAAATCGTTATAACCGCTGCTTATCTAGCCACACTGTTAGAGATACCGAACGAATGAATCCAATTTCGAACAACAAAGGAAAAGATACCTAAAGCCACGTCTGAGAAGTTAAAGGGGTTCTGTAAACCCAAAGATCATAAAGGGGAAATACCCAGTACTTGTATGGGTAAGGATCAAAAGATGGTTCATTTTATGCTGACTAACTTTATCTTTCCTAAACTTAGCTCTGCCTCCTCCGCGTCTAACTTCGAACAGTGCTTTATATGGCACATGTTAACTTCCACTCCATTCGATCTGCCTGTGTTTCTAGTTGGAGCCCTTCAACGAAGCGGTAGGAAACTACGTTTGGGTTCACTCATTACAAAGATTCTACAGGACAATCAAATAGAAACTGTGGGTGAGGTAAGTTCGTTGGGAAATGAAATCACTGCTGTCCTACTGAATGGACTATTGTATAATCAACCCTTGAAGGGGTATGAAGGAACTGGAGATGCAGAGGTGGATGAGGAAGAAGGGGAAGCAGAAATGGAACCTGAAGCTGAGCCTGCATAAGCAGTTGAGGCTCATACTGAGTCACCTAAGTCAGTTCAGCCTGAAAAAGGGAAAAAGAGAAAGGCTGCAGAAGTCAGCTCCAAAGATATCCATTCTGTTCCAAAGAAAATAAGGCTTTCTTCAAGGCAGAAAGTTAAAGCTGACAAGGTTGATGAGCACGTTGGGAAAAGAAAGAGGCCAGAAGTGCCTGAGGATGAGAACGAAGAAACTCCTGAAACACCGTTAAAGAAAAGGAAGAGAAGCCACTCTTTGAAGATAGTGGAAGCTGTACCACTAACCTCTCCTCAACCTGAAGGTCATGGGATTGACCTAGAAAAGGAAGATGTGGAACAAGTTGAGCAACAAAAAGGTAATACTGAGGAGGAAGCATGCCCTCGTGATGATGCTGAGCAAACAAGGGAAGAAGGTAATATTGAGCAATCAGTAGGGGAAGGAACTGTTGCTGCTGAGTCAAGTGAAGGGCTTCACATTGACCATTCTTCACCAAAAACTGAGACCCGGCGGAGATTAAAGAAGAAAGCGCAAAAACACCTTGATCTCATGAACGACTTTCCCCTTGACGAGCCTGAAACTGACCTGTCTAAAATTCAGTTCAAGTATTTCTCAACTGCCACTGAATTTCCACCAGAAGATCTAGCGGAAAAGCAAGCCACTGTTACTCGACATGAGGAACATGCCAAGAACCCTACAAATCCAAGTCAAGCTGCACCAATTGAGCCAACTCATACCCTAACTCCACCTCCATCACAAAGTGTTGATAACTCAGCTCAACAACCTCATAAAAGTCCAGGTGCTCAGTCTGGCAAGGAACCAACACCTCCACCATCGGAAAATCCTTCACCAGCCTCTGAGTCCAATGCTGCAAAGTTTGCATACCTGAATGCAACTGAGTCTGGCCATAGGGTCATTGATTCAGCTCAGTCTCTACTTAAAGACTTTCATTCTACTCAAGCTGAAGGTACCCAGTCCACTCAAGAGCCCTCTCACCTAACCAGTATCACTCAACTTCTACAAGAACTCCGTAGCCTGAAAGATTTGGTTAGTATTATCACTGCAGTGCAAACCCAGCAGCCAAACCAAGAGCAAATGGCCAAACTGACTGAAGTAGTGCTTACCATGGCTACTCATCTGAACTCTCTTGAAGGAAAAATTCAACACCTATCTGAAGTCAATCCAGGGTACGTCACTTCCTCTGAGCTTTAAAACTATTTTGTTAAGCTAGCAGCGGAACTGACCCCCTCCAGAGCAACTGTACACACTGAGTCCACAACATCTGCTGAGTTGCAAGATTGCTTCACTAAGCTATATGCTGAGCTAACTAAATCCAGTCCACCAAGCACTACAGAATCTATCACCTCCACTGAGCTCCAACAATGGTTTACTAAGATTCAAGCAGAGCTGACAAGTACCTGTGACCTTGTATCCTCCTCCTCTCAATGCACGATTGATCAACTGAGTGAGGCAGTGAGACTCTTGAACATTGATCGGGCCCAGATGGACGTTGATCCAGTATCCAACACAGAGCTAATGACCTTCTCGCAGGCTATTATGAAAGCCATGAGGATCAACAATGCACAACGAATGTTCTATGACTCTGCTCTGTTGAAACTATTTCATCAATCTTATGGTCAGGTCACCAACTCCATTGCTTGCCTCAGCAAAGCCCATGAATGTCTTCTTAGCATGATAAGTAGCTCCATTCGAGTCCCCAGGCACGTCCAAGACGATAGCGTTCCTGTCATTGACAGTTTGGGAGAAAGCACAAAGAGGCTTCAGCGCTATTCCAACTACCTCTCCTCGGCCGCCAGGAATAAAACCTTCCTTTATCAACCCGATGATGGCAAAACGGGGGAGACTAGTAAAAGAGGAACTCAGCCTCTAACTTTAGGAACTGCGTCTGCCTCTGGGAGCTAAGGAAAAGGCATTGCTCATGTTGACCCCTCAGCCCAAAAGAAGAAGAAGTAAAAGGAAAAGGCATTGCTCATGTTGACCCCTGAGCCCAAAAGAAGAAGAAGTAAATCCAGCCAGTTTGTGTCTAGAAACTTGGCATCTTATCCTGTTATCTGTTTGTTTTGTCGTCTACTGTCTAGGTTGATATACCTTGTTTGTTGCTGTTGTCCAATATCGTTTCTTGTTTGTTGATTGATTGTTATCCAATATCAGTTCTTTTTCCTCTTCCTGAATCTGATCAGTCAAGTTTGAACAAACAAATCAAAAAGGACACTAAGACTAAACTAAGAGACAACATCTTTCTAAAAGTAAAGCTAGTATACACAAAAGAAACAAACCTAGTAAAGTTAGACCTCGGTAGGCTTAAGACAAAATGAATGTGACCCTTACGGGGGAGTCACTTCAAATATTTCAATCATGGGGCAACTTATAACTGAGTTCCGTAATTATGTATTTTGCCAACATCAAAATGGGGGCGTTTGTTGAAACACCTTTCCACAAGATTTTGATTTCACAAAATCATCCATGATTAAGAGGGAATTAAATTTAAATGCTTTGATTGTACTAATATGTTTGTTGAATCTTGAGTGCAAAAATATATAAAGTAAAAGACAGGACAAAAGTCAGCACAAGCGAAGCTGAGTGGAGTTAAAGTTCAGAAACAAAACAAAGCTGACTAAAGCTAAAGACCTCGTCAGGAGCGTTTAAAACAAAACAGAGCTGACCTCGGAGGAACTCAGCATGAACCATAAACAAACGGAGCTAAGTGTTCATCAGGACAGCATGAAGGACTCATTCTACTAAAAGACAAAGTCTGCCAATCTTCTGCACCAATAATTGGAACCTCGAAGATACCTAAGAAGACTGATTCCGAGAGTCATGGGACGTTGGATTATTGGAAACAGACAACTGGCACAAACAAACAAAACAGGCGCTAGAAGACAACCTGACGCCTGAAGAAAAACAGAAGCAGGGAATGGCGTACAGTCTGAAGCTTCCCAGAAAAATGTTCCCCAAAAAGAGCCGTTTTGGTTACAACAGTCAAGACATTTTAAACAATTAAGTCCACAGGTTTTCGTCTATAAAAGGACAATCGAAGAACCAAAATAGATATAGAACACAGAAGCATCAAAAGAAAAATACAAGAGAGAAAGTTTCAAAAATACTCAAATACAAAAAGAATCTTATACCCACGTTTCTATTCTATGTGTAAATGCTAGATTGAGTTGTAATCATCTAAAGTGTTCTTTAGTTCAAAAACGAACAAGTCTGTGATCAATAGCAATATTGAGAAAGTAAAGCTGAGTGCTAAGTTGTAAGCATTTCAGTAGTAAAGAAATCTAGGTGCTGGGTTGTAGCACTTAGTAGGAGTTGAGTAGACGAATAGAGGAAGGTACTCTTGCATATTCAACTGCCTTGTAATTGGTTTGTGCTCTACCGTTAAAGAGCTCAATATTGGATTCAAAAAGCCCGGAGGACTCTGGGGACTGGACGTAGGTAGAGAGGCCGAACCAGGATAAGTGATACTGAGTAATCTCTGAACTCTCTCTTATATTGTATGTGTTGTTTGCTAAATTTACTCAGCATATAAATTGCCTAAGCTGACCTTGAGTAAATAAGTGGTGCTGAGTTAGAAGCTGGCCTCCAAGAGTGTCAATTCTCAACTCACAAGAAGACAACTTTAGTCAACATCTGATTAAAGCTATCTTCGAACATATCCCACCAAGCTGACCAAAAGCAGAGTTGATAAACTCTCAAAATTACTTCCAGTCAGCTTAATTAAATCACGAAAAAGTTATATTAACCCCCCCCCTTGGAACAAATTATCAGGGACCAACAGTATTGACCACAATTTCTCTGCTCCTAGAACACCTCAACAGAATGGGGTTGTTGAAAGGAAAAATAGAACTATTGTCGAAATAGCTAGAACCATGCTGAGTGAAAATAGGCTTCCAAAGTACTTCTGGGGTGAAGTTGTCCACACAACATGTTACATACTTAATAGGGCTCTAGTTAGACCTATACTTAAGAAAACCTCATATGAACTTTGGAAAGGATGAAAACCCAACATTGGCTACTTTCGTGCCTTTGGGTGTAAGTGTTTTATACTCAATACAAAGGATAACCTTGGAAAATTTGATGCTAAAGCTGACGAAGCGATCTTTTTAGGGTACTCAACAAACAGTAAAGCATATAGAGTATATAATAAAAGAACTCAGGTTGTAGAAGAGTTTGTACATATTGAGTTCGATGAAGCTGACCCTACAGGAAAGTTAGCTCAGCTCGAAGAAGATGAACCAAGCTCAGCTTCCGCTGATCATCCAAGAGCATCTGAGTCATCAATATAAGGACTGACCAAAGGTAAGCAAGAAGTTGAAATTACATTTGCTGACCAATCTATTCCTGTAGAGATTGCAGAAACACATGTTCCAAACAACTCAACACTACCTAAGGAAATAAAAATTCCAAGAGGACACTCAGAAAAATCTATTCTTGATGCTGCTGACAACAAGCTGATGACAAGAGATCAGCTTAGGAATTTCCTCAGCAACGTAGCATTCGTCTCAGTGCATGAGCCAAAGAACTTTGCCGATGCTGAGCACGATGAATATTGGATCAATGCCATGCAAGAAGAGCTTGATCAATTCACCAGGAATGAGGTATGAGATTTAGTACCTAAGCCTAGAAATCAAAAGTCCATAGGAACTAAGTGGGTCTTTAGAAACAAACTCGATGAGCATGGAAACGTAGTCAGAAACAAAGCTCGACTTGTAGCCCAAGGCTATAGTCAGCAAGAGGGTATTGACTATGGTGAAACTTTCACACCAGTTGCTAGGCTAGAAGCCATACGTATATTGTGTGCTTATGCTAGCTTTATGAACTTTAAATTATACCAAATGGATGTTAAAAGTGCATTTCTTAATGGCTTTATAAACGAGGAGGTATATGTTAATCACCCTCCTGGGTTTGAAGATCCAAAATTTCCAAACCATGTTTATAAACTCAAGAAGGCCCTGTATGGCCTGAAGCAAGCTCCAAGAGCCTAGTATGAGAGGTTGACAAGCTTCCTGCTGACCAGGAACTATGTTAGAGGAAAAGCTTACACAACCTTGTTCATTAAGAAAAAGGGTAAACATACCCTACTTGCACAAATTTATGTAGATGATATAATATTTGGTGCTACTGACGAATCTTTGTGTAAAGAGTTTAGCAAACAGATGCAAACTGAGTTTGAGATGTCCATGATGGGTGAACTCAACTTCTTCCTTGGACTTCAAATTAAGCAAGGTAAGAATGGCATCTTCATAAGTCAGTCCAAGTACACCAAAGAAATGTTAAAGAAATTCAATACGGAAGATTGCAAACCCATATCAACCCCTATGGGTACTGATACTGTCCTATGCAAAGATGAGAAGAGTAAGTCAATAGATAGTAAACTTTATCGAGGTATGATATGCTCCTTACTTTATCTCACGGCCAGTAGACCTAATATACAATACTCAGTATGTTATTGTGCAAGATATCAAGCCGACCCCAGGGAATCTCACCTAATTGCTGTAAAAAGAATCTTTAGATATTTGCAAAACTCAGTTGATGCAGGTTTATGGTATCCAACCTCAAATGACTTCACACTCATTGGATATACTGATGCTGACTATGGACGAGATAAGCTAGAACGTAAAAGTACTTCAGGAGGATGTCATTTCCTTGGAATCTGTTTAGTATCTTGGTTCGGCAAGAAGCAGTCATCAGTAGCCTTGTCTACAACTGAAGCTGAGTACGTAGCTGCTGGAAGCTGTGTTGCACAAGTTTATGGATTAAGCAGCAGCTTGAAGATTATGGAGTAAAAACCGAAACAATAGAGGTCAAATATGACAACAAAAGTGCCATTGATCTGTCCAAAAATCCAATCCAACACAGCAGGATGAAGCATGTCAGCATAAGGCATCACTTCATCAGAGATCACGTACTCAAGGGTGAGATCAAGCTGACCTATGTGCCAACAGATGAATAGCTTGCAGATATCTTCACCAAGCCATTGGCTCATGAACAATTCAATATACTGAGGGAGGCTATCGGTATGTCTAATCCTCTTCAATAATTCTAAGTGAAAAATTGAATGTTGAATGATTGCCATGCTGAGTTAATTCAAATTTAGTAACTACAACATACTGAGCTTAAAATATAAAATCACCCTATGCTGAGTAGATATACATGTTGAAGTGATTACCCTATGCTAAGTTACTAAGAGAAGAAATTCATTTACATAGAACTAGGTACTCAGTATCATAAATGCTTCGAATTCTAGCAAAACTGAGTTAAAGCCCACTTGCACCATTAAATGCTAACACGTGTAATAAATAGCACCTAGGACAACGTAAGCAATAATGGGATAACCCATGCGCCGAACGTGTCATAAATGACAGAATCTCTATCGATTGAACGTCCCAAGCTGAAACGGCTAGTTCAACGAATATGAACGATTTCAATCTCTATAAATAGTGGAAGATTTCCCACTTAATCCTTTTTACGCTTGAATCTTTTGTCATTCTAACTCCTCTCTCTCTAAATGTCAAAATTCCTAAGAATCTCTGAGAAGAAAATGTCGAACCCTCAAAATGTCTCCGGTGGTGATTCCGGCAAACATCACACCGATGAAAATCCAAAATCTCCTCCTCAGCTCAACCAAACTCCGAACAAAAACCCTCAAGCTGACCCAACAAGCTCTTCAAAGAAGTCCACGGAAAGGAACATGATCAAAGTTCACAAGAAGGTCAACAATCTGGAAGTTCTGAAATGTAGATGGTTCTCTCCGAGCTTCATCACCGCTGAAAAACCATTCTGTGAGTGGATTGAGAAAAATGAATGGGTAGGACTCTTCTCTCTCTCTTTGGGAAAACCTATCCTAGATTAGTTAGGGAATTTTACTCCAACCTTTTTGTCGACGAAGAAGATGCTGACTACTTGGAAACTTCCGTCAAGGGACACAAGATAACAATCACCCCATCTTACTTAGCAACCCTCCTCAACCTACCAGAAACATGGAAAGAGTTTAAAACAACAAAAGAAAAGCTTGACCATGTCAAGGGATTTTGTAAGCCCAAGAATCACAAGGGAGAAATACCCAGTACCTGTATGGGCCAAAATCAGAAGATGGCTCATTACATATTGACTAACTTCATTTTCCCAAAGCTCAGCTCAACATCGTCGGCATCCAACTTCGAGCAGTGCTTCATATGGCACATGCTGACCTACAACCCACTCAATATGCCTGTGTTCCTGGTTGGTGCACTTCAACGGGGAGGAAAGAAACTCAGACTAGGCTCTCTAATCACCAAAATCCTCGAGGATCAGAAAATTGAGACCATCAATAAGACTGACAGTTTGGGAAGTGAAATCACAGCGGCTCTGCTGTTCGGGTTGTTATTCAACCAACCTTTGAAGGGGATTGAAGGTGCTGAGGAAGATGGGGAAGAAAACGATACTGAACAAGAAGTAGAAGCTGAGCAAGAAGTAGAAGCTGAGCAAGAAGCAGAAGCTGAGCAAGAAGTAGAAGTAGAACCTAAAGGAAAGAAAGCTACTGCTATGTCTGCTGAGCCAGCAACAACAAAGAAAAAGAGAAAAGCACTTGAAACGTGCTCAAAAGATGTTGATACTGTCCCAAGAAAGGTACGGGCAGTGTCTAAGGGGAAGAAAGCTGATGCTGACCAAACTCAGGTTACACCTAAGTCAGTAGAGAAGAGAAAGAGGCAAGCTGAGCCCGAAGAAGAGAATGAAGAAACACCAGATCCACCTCTACAGAGAAGAAAAAGCTCTGGTTTGAAAATTGTTGAAGCTGACCCCCTCAACTGGATTGTCACTCCCCAGTCACACTTCGTCAAAAGCCTTGGGATTGACATCGAAAAAACCCCTGTTGTGCCAGAAGAGAGAGAACATAGCAATAATGCCACTCAGCCTGACACTGAGGAAGCAGATCATGCTGAGCCAAATGATGTTGAGCAACATCAGGAGGAAAATGCTGAACGACCAGGGAATGATGAACTTTTAGAAAAATCATCGTCTAGCTCTAGTGAAGATATTCAAGCTGATCCTTCACCCCCAAAAGCTAAGAAATTTCGCAGACTTAAGAAGAAGGCACACAAGCAAAAACCTATTGATCTTCTGGATGATTCCCCACCTCGAGAGCCACTTACTGACCTCTCCGATATGCAATTTAAATACTTCTCCCATGATACTGAGTCTCCTCCTAGGGAATCTGCGCAAAATCAAGCCTCTGTTACTCCTAGTGAGAAACAAGCCAAGACTCTGGAACATCCAAATTCTGCCGAGCAAGTGCTCGAAGTCCAAGTTGCTCAAGACGGGGAGCCGACTATGGCACAAACTGCTCAACTTCCACCTCATGTTGAGCAGGTCAACATCTCTGTAAGTCCTTCCCCTCAAACTCAAAATACACAGGATGTTGAGCACTCAGTTCCTCATACTGAGCTACCACCAGGACCCACAATTGTCCAACCTAGCCAAACTACCAAGTAGCCAACTCCACCACCTTCGAGCTCAACTTCCATTCCAGCCTCTGAGTCCAATCCTGCAGGCCAATTTGCCTATCTAAGTGCCACTGAGTCTGGGCGCAGAATCATTGCCTCTGCTCAGTCTCTTCTTCAGGAATTGAATCCTCCTCATGCTGATGCTGCTGGGTCTGCGAATAATGAGTCCTCCCAAATTTCATCCATCACTCAGCTTCTGAGCGAAATTCGGAGTCTCAAAGAAATCATAAGTGTAATGGCCACGGTCCAGACACAGCAACCTAAGCAAGACCAAATTGCCAAACTGACTGAATTATTGCTTATGCTGGTCAACCACATGAATTTGATTGAAGGTGAAATCCAGAGTCTATCTGAAGTACATCCGGGGTATGCTACTTCCACTGAGCTTAAGGATCACTTTACTAAGCTGACCACAGATCTGGACAACATTGGATCTTCGGCTCATCCTGAGTATGCCACTTCTGCTGAGATAGAGCAATATTTCTCCAAGTTGACATCTGACCTGACCTGCACACGTGAATTGATTTCATCCACTTCTCAGTGTACCATTGATCAACTGAGTGAAGTTGTGCATCTTCTCAATGTCAACAAAGAAAAGATGGATGTTGACCCCATCACTAATGAAACCCTTCTGAGCTTCTCACAAACCATCCTTCGCTCAGTACGCTACACCAATGCTCAACGCCAATTCTACGACTCAGCTCTGCTCAAGATGTACCATCAATCCTTTGCCCAGCTTATTGAGTCCATCTCCTGGATTAGCAAATCTCATGAATGTCTCATCAGCATGCTGATTAGCTCCCTACGGGTTCCTCGAACTGTTCAAGATGACTGTTCAAGATTGAAGCGTTATTCAAACGCTCTGTCCACTGCTGCTAGAAATGATACGTTCATTCCTCCCCCTCCCAATGATGGCAAAACGGGGGAGAAAAGCCAAGATGGAACTCAGCACGCCGGTGGTGCATCAGGAAGTAAAGACAAAGGAAAAGGCAAGTATGATGAAGCCAATCTGAAGAAGAAGAAGTAGTCTAGTCTAAAATTTAGAACTTAGCCCATACTTCTTTGGTGCTTAATATTTGTGTTTCTTGCCAAGTAAATTTATGATAAGCATCACTTTATCCAACCTGTCTTAATACCATGCTTAGTAGTATATACTGATCTGTCCAAATTGAACAAACAAATCATAATACTCAGTATACATCTTCACACATAAGTAAACTGAAGCAATAAAATGACCATTTCTGAAAACTGACCTATCTGATCTTAGAAAATCTAGGATTGAACTTAGTCAGTACAAATATCTTTAATTTCTCTCAATTAAATCTTGGAAGGTTTAGAGTTTAGTTAATAAATGCAACCCTTACGGGGGAGCAATTTCAGGAATATGAAAAATAAATCAATCATGGGGAATTTGAAAAATGAGTTCCATAATTATGTATTTTGCCAACATCAAAATGGGGGAGTTTGTTGAAACACCTTTCCACAAGATTTTGATTTGACAAAATCATCCATGATTAAGAGACAATTAAATTTAAGTGCTTTGAGTTAATTGTACTAATCCGTTTGTTCAATGTTGAGTACAAATATAAATGCAAAAGGAAATAAAAATAAGACAGGACAAACACACAGTGTAAGCTGAGTAAAGAGCAACTCAGCATCATAAAAGATAAGTCATCGTCACAACAACATGCTAAGAATGAAGATGATCTGAGAAGCTGAGTAAAACGGAACTCAGCATAAAAGAAGAAATGTCTGCTTCAGAACGAAGTCTTACAGAACGAAGCTGACCTTGGAAGCTGAGTAAGGGAGAACTCAGTATGAAATCTGGCAAACAATCAAAGGCAGTGGACAACGAAGTCAAGCTGAGTTATCCTTAGGACATCATGAAAAGTCCGTTGGCTAGAAGACAAAGACTGCCAACCCTCTGCGCCAATAATAGAAATCTCAGAATTACGCAAAAGCCAAATTCCAAGATGAATGGGTCAACTGTGTGTGGCTAAAAGACGAACTGCCGCAAAAAGACAACGTCTGCAGGAAGAAGACAAGCCTGACGTCTGAAGAATTCAGGATTCAGGATTGGCCTGCACATTTGAAGCTGACTAGAGATTTGTCCCCTAAAAGAGCCGTTTTGGACTCAACGGACAAAACAAATTTCAAATGATTTGTTTCCTACATTTCAACTATAAAAGGAACAAAGGTTTCATTTGGAAGATTGCCGATTTACAGAAAATCACAAGTGAGAAAGATACAAATCCAAAGCACTCAAAAACAAGAAAAAGATCTTACACCAAACTTCCATTCCTTGTGTAAATGCTAGATTGATTGTGTGTAATCATCTAAAGTGTTCTTTGTTTGAAAGAGAACAAGTTCTTATCAATTGTAATATTGAGAGTGTATGCTGAGTGCTCGGTGTTGAGTACTTAGTGGTAGAGAAAATCTGGGTGTTCGGTTATAGCATTGAGTAGGAGTTGAGTAGACGAATAGAGGAAGGTACTCTTGCATATTCAACTGCCTTGTAAACGGTTTGTGCTCTACCTTTAAAGAGCTCAGTATTGGATTCTAAAAGCCCGGAGAACTTTGGGGACTGGACGTAGGCAGAGAGGCCGAACCAGGATAAGTGATACTGAGTAATCTCTAACTCTCTCTCTCTCTCTATATATATATATCTGTATGTGTTGTATGGTAAATTTACTCAGCATCTAAACTGATTAAGCTGACTCTGAGTAAATTAGAGTACTAAGTTGAAAGCTGACCTCTGTGAGTGTCAATTTTCAACTTACAAGTAAAACAGTTCTAGTCAATATCTGACTAAAGCTGTCTTACGCTAAATTCGGCTAAGCTGACCAAAGCTGAGTTGACAAACTTACCAAAACTGTTAAGTCAGCATAAATAATTAACGAAAAAGTTATATTAGTTCCTACCCCCCTGGAACTAATCACACGGGACCAACACATACACACCCACTTTACAGTCCACGCTGTATAAAATTTTAAAAACAGGGAAGAAAACTGACAATACTACACAAGAAGTTGATTGTTGATAATTCTAAGGCGAGTCATATTCTAAATTTACTTTCCTAACAGTACATAGTGAAACATAGAACATAACATCTACAATGTTTTCAAATTGTATTTACTTTCTTTATAAAATCTGTTCATGTGTTTTGTGTAGATGAATGTCGGACCCGTAAGAACATACAGACAAATAAAAGAAAATGTTGGAGGATACAACAATGTAGGAGCATCTAAGCAGGATTTCAAAAACTTCCACAGAGATTTAAAGGCTTACATTTATGAGTCAGATGCCCAAATGTTTATTGACATTTTCAACAAGAAAAAACTTCTATGGTCTGCTTTTTTTTACTTTGATATGGATGAAGACGATCATCTCTGCAGAGCTTTATGGGCAGATCCCATTTGTAGAAAGAATTATGCTCTATTTGGTGATATGGTATCTTTTGACACAACATACCAAACAAACAGCTATTATATTGCATGTACAAATTTCTTATTGGCATGTTATAAAATCTTATTCTTATATTCTTAATAAGTTTTCTTATTTACAAATATTTGTATATTATTTCCACAGATATAACATGATCTTTGGCCCCTTTACTGGAGTAGACCACCATAAAAAATGTGTTACGTTCGCTGCTTGTTTCATTGCTAAAGAAGATATTGCATCATTTGAGTGGGTTTTCAAAACGTTTCTTAATGCAATGGGAAGCAATGAACCTATGTGCTTAATAACAGATCAAGATCCAGCAATGAAGATTGCAATAAAAAATGTTTTCCAAAAAACAGAACATAGATTCTGCCTGTGGCATATTATGAAAAAGATGAATGATAAATTAGGTAGGCCTTCTAAAGCTTTGTTTACAATTAAAATTTTTACTGCTTGACTGTTCTACTAAATGTTTTGATCAGGTATTACATTGTATGTTCCAATATATTATTGGCATGTTAAAAATATTTGTATATTATGAAGATACTTACTGGTTTTTTTAATAGGTTGTGCAATTATGCAAGAAACCAATTTCTTAAAAAGGATTCAACCAATTGTCTGGAGTGTTGAGATTGAACCTGAAGAATTTGATGAAAAATGGAAAGCAGTCATTTCAGAGTTTAATTTGGAAAAACATGAATGGCTATGTCAAATATTTGAAATCAGAAAAATGTGGATTCCAGCGTACTTCAGGGACTTATTCCTAGGAGGAATTATGAGAACTACATCAAGGTCAGAGACCGAGAACAACTTTTTCACTGCTTTTACAAATTCTCATTTAAGTCTTGTAGAATTTTATTTGAGATTTGATAGTGCAATGGATGCACAAAAGCATAACCAAGCTCACAATGACAATGATGCCAAACATAAAAGACCTGTATGCAAAACACCAATGGGTATTGAAACACATAGAGCTGATGTTTATATAACTACTGTCTTTTATGAGTTTCAGGAAGAAGTTTATAATGGTTCTTTTTTGTGTGGAATAGACAGATTCTATAAACAACCTCCTTTCGAAATTTACACTATCAAAGAGCAAAGGACATCAAAAAACTTTCAGGTTTTGTACAGCAGCATTGAAGATGAAACAAAATGTTTGTGCAAGAAGTTTGAAAGATAGGGCTTACCATGTAGACACATGGTGTGGGTTTGGAAGGCAAAAATGCTTGAATAAATTCCTAACAGGTATGTGCTTAACAGATGGACTACATTAGCAACAAGTCAAAAAAATATCAATCTGCACGGAAATCTTATGGAAGAATGTGCTGCTACAATTGATAAGAAAACATTGCTGAATCAACTATGGTCAGAGATTAATGTTTGTGTCTATTTAGCTCAAGGTAATGAGGAAAATATAAAGGATCTTGTGAAGAAGTTTCAAGGAATCAGAATGGATTTAGAAGCTAACATCACTCAAAAAGACACTGAGAAAAACAGAACTCTTACAAAAAAATCAAGACATTGAAATGTTGATTGGAACTAGTGTACCAACTGAAATTAATGTCAAAGCACCAAAAATATCAAAGAACAAAGGTACAAGTGTACATATTCCAAAAGGAAACACCGATACAAAGATTGAAGAGTGAAAGGGAGAAAGTTGTTGAGGAAAACCAGAAAAAAGAGGTTATTCAGAGTCTGTAAACAGCTTGCTAACCATTATAGCAGAAACTGTCCAGAAAAAGAGAACAACTAATCTCATATATTGTTTAGAACATATTATATATTTTTTAGAACGTATGATACATGTTTTAGAACATACGATTTAATCTTTCCAATATACAATTTATTGTCACAGAATTATTATTTTTCTATGTAAGAAACTGAAAATTTGTTATTTTTATTTCTCTATCTTTTTACCCGTATTTCATTCAATGACATAATTATCATATTTCAAAGTATTATAAGTATAATAATTATTTCATGTTCCTCTATCTTTTTATCTATATTCCATCCAATTTATGACGTGTGCCATAATTATCATATTTTAAGTATTATAAATATGATAATTATGTCACGTATCATAAATCTTGATGACAACGTAAATCTAACATGTTTATAGTGGATCTAAACATGTATAGCAGTAAAATTTAACTTCAAGCTTCTCATGCTATTCTGATGAATTTCCATATGATTACACATATTTTGTTAAACAAGCCTCTAAGCTGCACACCTTTCCACTCTAAACAAATATATTCAATATACACTTTATTGCTGTTATCAAAATCGTGTATGTTCCAAAAAATATGTTTTATGTTCCAAATAATATGTCTTATGTTCTAACATATATAACATGTTCAAAAATAAAACACAAATTTTGGTAACAGAAACTTCTACAATATATTTTACAAAAATTACAATAACTATCTCATATATATTACAAATTATAACTAACTGAACTAATAATACTTGTACAAAAAATATTCTAAAATTCCAAAATACAATGCTAGAAATATTTATAGCAATTACACTATAAAATTATTTTATTTGTTCATTCTTCCATTTTAATGCCTTCTCATTAATAGCAGCAACTTCTTTGTTTCCAGAATCCGACAAAATCCTCCAACAGTACTCAACTCTAAAATTCTTCAACTGATCAACCTGCAATATTACAAAATCTATATTACTAACATTCTCAAAATAATATCAGCCTATCATGAAAAATATTAAAAAAAAACTCACATTGTTATCTCCAACTCCAATATCCCATTTATTAACATCTTGTCCAAAATATAATTCCATATGCTTCATAAGGAAAACACCACAATCATCATTGTTGGTTGTGTCTTTCTACTTCAACTTCAAATGTCTTGCACTATAAGCACTGATATCATTCAAACACTCAGGGCTTTCTCTTTTAATATAAAGTGAATATGCTTTCACTTGGAAAACATAAAACAACATCTTATCAATATTAAAACATATCATCAACTATTCAGAACATGTAGTTAGTTTTTCCGAACATGACAATAAATATATAGAATACAATAACAAAACTAAAAAACAGTTGAGTAATATTACCAAAGCCTTTGGAAAACCCTTATATTTACTATAAAGTTGTACACCTTTGTCAAGAGACTTGTTGTCAATAACGTCTATCTTTCCAGTAAAATGGTTGATAACAAAAAGATAGAAATGTGCAGCATAAACAACCGGAAAGAACACCTAAAAAGATAAACCATTAGCAATCATAATAATTTCAAACAAAAATTACAGTAAAACACAATTTACTTTTAATATAATTACCAAGTGATAACTCTGTAAACTATATACTTTAGCCTCACGAAGTTCATAACTAATCCTCTAAAAAAAAGAATTGTGTCTTTCGCTGTATTTATTAGTTCCAAAAACTCTATTATCAGTACATAGTAACGCCTATACAAAAATACAACAATCATATATTATTTTTTTTTGGTAGGAAAAGGAAAAAAAAAACAAAAACAGAAAAAAATTTAACTTGAGATTAGCCTGGGAAAGCTATCAACAATCATATTAATATAATCCAATTTCTTTTTAACAAAAAAAAATATCAAAAAGTAAAAACACATACAAATGGTACAGTAGAGAAGAAGAATCTATGCACAGCAGTTTGACCCTTGCTCTTCCTTTCACAATTCAATATTCGAGACCACGCATCAACAATATTACTAACCAAATGATTGTTTCCTGTCAATGTCATAATCTCCTCTCTATTGATTGTGGACAAACAATCACTATACAACAACTCACTTCAAAAAAAGCAAGCAGAATAAAATAAAAACAATAAGTATATCTTAAAGAAAATTCAAATTAACACAAACAACATTCAATTAAGATCTTACTGTGGGTCTCCACTACAGAAAGCACATTCCACCAACATTCTCCTCGAACCAAGCATATTCTTTAGTAAATGCTCAGACTCAAGCAAAAATGGAGACTGTAGATATACAGGCAACTTTAAAATCCTTTTTGCACGATTTCCAACACCACCTTCTTGCGCTTTCTCAACTACATCTTTGTCTACTCTCCTATTAACAACATAAAAAAAATAACAAAAGGGGAAAAAATTATCCATGTTCCAAAATAGAAACCACATACTCTTAAATTATATTCTCATGTTCTAAAATATAAACCATATGTTCCAAAAACACATACACATGATCTAAATTACAAAAATTCTTAAATGTCACTTACATTACATTACTAGCAGAAACATCATCAACAAAGCATTCATCAAGTCCAGTAGTAACTCCTACTCTCAACACTTCTTCCACGAACTCTTTCCGAACTTCATCCAAATCAATTTGACTATATTTCATACCACACCTACTTTTCCACTACAAAATATAATAAAACTAAAACCATAAAACAAACTATAATTTTAAAATAATGCAACAAAACCTTTATTATAAGTGCACTATACCTTTTCAGCAAACTTCAAATCATTGTTCATCACAATATCTCTCATACACCGCATTACAAAAAAACCACATGTTTTATGATCTTTCCGCTCTTGCACACCCTACAACACAACAAGCACAACATTAAAATCATGCATATCAATCTAACCTTTATGTTCTAAACAATTTCACACATGTACAAAACCAATATACAAGTTAAGAGTTACCAAAAGTGCAGTCCATTTGACTTTAATTTGATCATTCTTAGAGCATACTAGAACAGCGTTGCTGTAGACATCGAGTCGGAGGACCTGTGACGAAAACCCATAACCGACGGTTAAAGCGGTTGATTCCAATAATAAAAAATAAAATAAAATAAAAACCACGAAAGTATCCTGAGGGATTGCGTGTCGACAAATAGGCGGCTCGCGGGCGCCTAACGAACATGGGGCATCGTCCAACGCACACCGAAGGTGTTGGACGCACGTCGAAGGCATTGGATGCACGTCTAAGGATCGTTGGGCGAGCGCTCAACGGCATGGGGCGAGCGCCCAGCGGCGTTGGCCGAGCGTCCAGCAGCATCGGGCGCACGCCTAACGGCAGTTGGGCGCACGCCCAACGGCGGTTGGGCACGCGCCCGACCTGCACTGGGCGTCCGCCCAACGCCTGTTGGGCGCGCGCCCAACCTACGTTGGGCGTCTTCCCAACGTCTGTTGGGCGCATGCCCAACGCTAGTTGGGCGTCTGCCCAACGCTAGTTGGGCGTCGCCTCGGTGCACGCCCAACTTTGGGATCCGTGCCTATAAAAGGCGCCAAAGGGTCCCCATCCATTCGTTAGGGGCGAATTTTTGCGGTCCTGTGAGGTATCGCGATCAGCCGTGTCAGCATATAGTAGCTTTAGAAGTTGCCATAGGATTACCCGTTACTATTTTTGACGTGATGAATGAATCAATTCGTGTTTTCAAATTGCCATGATACATGTCTAATCCTAAAATGTGTAAAGAAAATGAAACGATACGTTAATATATACTCTTAAACCGATATATAAACTATCCCAAAGCACCGAAACGATTTGAACTAAAGACGACTTAGTCATCTCATATGAATGAACTTGTGCGAC
The DNA here is from genome assembly GCF_963576675.1 of Euphorbia lathyris. Taxonomy (NCBI): domain Eukaryota; kingdom Viridiplantae; phylum Streptophyta; class Magnoliopsida; order Malpighiales; family Euphorbiaceae; genus Euphorbia; species Euphorbia lathyris. The sequence continues at coordinate 82,196,957 of NC_088915.1, forward strand.
CCGCCTGGTCCCTTTCCGTGTCCCAAAGAAGGCACATGTTCAGGAAATACGTTATGACGTAAGCACGTATTAGTACAAGTCGGTTTGGTATTAAGGATAGTTATATCTCGGTTCAAAAGACTATATTAACGATAGTCGTTATGCACATTCTTTAAATACGTTGGGATAAAGCGAGATTAAGACAAAACGAAAATGAAGAACATTTCTGTTTTGAACGACCTTGTTGTAACGTAAAGAGTTTCGTAAGCGTAGCATGTCCCTTCCGAATTAAAAATGAGCTCTTACGTTACACCTTGCGTTGTTCTAAGGAGAAATGGACGTATCCGCAAACGTGACTAACAAAATAAAAGAAAAAATAAAAAAACGACCAAAGTCATTCTGTATCTACGATATATGTCAATCCCGAGGGTAGTTAAAGAAAATGAACCAATGTCGTTAAATACGTGCCTCGAACTGGTATATACGCCGCCTCAAAATCACGAAGCCGAATTAAGATAAAAACCGTGTAATTGCACCATATGGACGAGACTATGGATTTGACTAATGGCTCGATCATTTCGACCATTACCCAAAACTACAAGAAATATGGCCCAATTTGCGCGTTTGCTTAACTCGTGCCCAAATGACAAAACGGTAATATCCCTGCTTCGAATAAGCATGCGATTAAACGAAACGTTGATTTTCTATAACCACGCTAGGATGGTATATCCCGTAAATTGGAAGAAATAAAGAGTTGTTGCTAGCCGAAAGATTACCGTGCGCTCGAATAAGACTCACCGTCTTTTCACGTAGCCAAAACGAGCAAGCGGATTCTTGACGCTAAAAACAAACACGTTACGCGATGAGTCCGTTCCCTAAAATAAAAATCCAAAAGTGATATCATCACTAAACAAACACGTGGTTGCGTCTCTCGATAGATCCAAAATATCCCGTCGTAATCCGAAGATCGAGACACGAACCCACGCGAATAAAAGGGAGCGAGTCATTGTCAATAACGAGCGATTGAACAAAAAGAATAATTCGTACCACGTCTAAATCCGAGATGCGCTCAAAGGGTGTCAAAACCCCGAACTAATGCGTCTCGCGAAATAACAAAAGACGAGTTATTCAGAAGGACAATCCAATTTGGTCGATATCTTAGTCACTGAACGTCGATACGTTAAACGAATTGTATTGTTTGATGGATGATTTATTTTTTCCCGCAATAATCAATGGCATCACGCGTCCCCTGGACCGCAATGTGAGCCCCAAACCAAAATCCTAGGAAAGAGACTTGGACCATCGAGTGTGTGGAGGAATAAGGGTGGAAGAGAGATGTTGTGATACGTGTAATTAGACTAACGTTTGTTCTTCTTATCTTATATATCCGTAAATAATAAAGGCACACACCACGAATCATGCATATAAAATCATGTATACATACTAATGGGTATCGCTCGCGCAGACGTCATTATTAAGCGGTTGTGGTTCCATGAGAGTAATCGGCTAGTTAGACAGTTCGACCAGTTAGAGATTGTCAGTTCCGAACCGTCACAGTCGGCAGTTGTGGCTTCTGAATCATCTTCGTCTGAGTCTACTCAGTCTTCGGTCAATATGTCTGCGAGCAACGAAAAGGTGGCCGAATTGGAGAATTCTGTGAACAACATTAATGATCAGTTAGCCGCGATTTTGGCCTAGCTAGCTGAGCTGGCATTAAAGGATAACAAGAGTGGTAGTAAGGGCGATGAGAATGATGTGAACACTGGTCCCTGCTTCGGGAATGAGGATGACTATCAGGATTACATCCAGAAACAGCTTGAGAAGGAGAAAGCTAAAGAAGAGGAATGGAAGCAACACATCACTCAAGAGGTGCAGGATCTGCGTGGGGGATGCTCTAGGAGTCGGGACTTTTATAATTTAAAAAACTGGGGATCCTACCACTCACATGAATCAGTATGTCGCGGTGATGAAACACACGATCTTGACTGAGGAGCAAGTCTTGGGGATATTCAATACTTACCTGGAGGGGGCTGCCCTCGTATGGTTTCATGCGTTACCGCTGGTGACAAAGAGTGATTGGAAGGAACTGGAGAAGGCATTCATCGCCCAATATAGCTTCAACACTATGCTTGAAGTTACTTTGAAGGAGCTAGAGAGCACTAAGCAGCAGACTGGTGAATCCTTGTCCGACTTCGTGAGGAGGTGGAGAGCGAAGGCGACGGTTATGAAGCAGAAACCGCTTGAGCAGGATCAGATCCAAATGGTAGTTGGCAACACGTTGTCGTATATTAAGAATTAGTTGCGGTATATGCCTTTTACCGATTTCAATCAGATGTATAGCTGCGCTTTGACAGTTGAGGGGGATGGAGAGCCGAAGAAAGCTTATACCAAGTGGACGAAGTCTGGATATAGTGCCGGAGGGCCAAGTGCGAGTACAGAATCTACCGTAGTGAAAGTACTTGAACTTAATGCTATAGAGAAGAGGCAGTTTGCCAAGTTTGATCAAACCTACGTGAAAGTTTTCGAACGATTGCAGAAGAAGGGATTGTTGAAAGCCCTCACTCCTTATAACAAGGCGCAGCCTACTCCGCAAATGCAAGCTAGAGGGTACTGTGAGTTCCATAGCAACTACGGGCACACTATTGAGAATTATGAGAGGTTGAAGCACGAAATTCAGGATTTGATTGAGGAGAAGAAGATAGCTGATCCATCGTCAGTAAACCCTTCCACTAGGCGCAATCCATTGCCTAATCATAGGTTAAGCATGATTGGATCTGGGCTAGAAGGAGGCCTAATAGTAGAACCCTTCGAGGAAGATGAGGATGAGTTGTTGGGCTCCGATGAGAAAATGACTATAGGAAATGGAGTTTATGAGTCTTTTCTGGGGGAAGAACCAGTGGATGAGAGGATGGATGAGGAATTGGGCGATGGAGTGCCGTATGATGAAGACGACACCGAAGAGACCGGGCAAGGGTCATCTCTGAGGATTATTCCTGAGTTAAAAGTATTCAGTGGAGTGGAAGATCCTGAGGTCCATCTGTATGAGTATATGTGTGCTATGTTTGTTGAACCGTTTGGGATTAACAAGATCGCTCAGCGGTTCCACCATTCATTGATAGGCGAGCCGTTGAGGTGGTTCCGATCCTTGCCTGACTCCATCGAGGGTGATTGGTTGCAATTGGCAAGTTTATTCTTGGAGAAGTATAAGAAGGTTAAGGAGAGAGCGGAAGAAAGTAGCGCAATGCAAATTGGGCCCATCAAGCGCCCGTTACTAGCAGTTAGTAAGTATAACGGCAACAAAGATCCTATGGAACATTTGCACTTGTACTTGTCGGTAATGGGGCCATTGGACTTTAATGAAGAGGAGATCACCAGTTTGTTTTGTAATTCACTAATGGGTGAACCGTTGATGTAGTATATGTCACTCCCGATGTACGTCAAGAGCAATTGGGCTGCAATGACGAAGAGGTTTATCAAAGAATATACGGTATGGATGCTTGCGGAGCAAACACCGGATTCACCCTCCTATGAGACCCCTGAAGCAGTGTTGGCAATGCCCAAGTATGGTGGATATCAAAATCCAGTTGAGCACGCAACCTCATTCCACAATCACATGTATGATGTCGGGTTCCCCCAAAGTGAGTTACAGGAGCATTTTCCGAAAACTCTTACCGGGGACGCTCTGTTGTGGCACCAAGGGTTGTCGGAGGAAGAGATGGGACATTGGATACCTCTTCGGGATGCATTCGTGTCAAGATATGAGATGTATATTCCATGGACGGGATCCCTAGAAGATCTGGATAGGATCCGGTAATTCCCCGAGGAACCATTCGTGGATTACGCTAGGAGGTGGAAGCACCACTATGAACTGTGTCGAGAAACTGTGAGCGATAAAGTTCAGCTCATGTATATACAAAGAGGCGCTATTCCGATAGTGGCAAGGAGGATGAACAGGGTGTTCCTCAAGAATTACGACGAGCTGATAGGTTGGGCATTGTATGGATCGTCAGACCCCTCCTATATGAATCTGAATGTCCCTCATGCGATGGACCTGATGGTTGTGGATATTTGGGGAAGTTCCTCGGAGGAGGAAGATGATGAGCAGGGAACTCCTATCAATATTTGGGATGAATCTGATGATGAGCCGGAAGTTGCCGTCATGACAAGATCAGGTCGTGTGGCCGAGGGGAAGGCACCTATGGTCGAGACAGAGATAGGAGAAGGATCGGCTCCCAAGTCGGATGATCAAGTCCTGGAACAGTTGAAGAAAACACAAGCTAAGTCTAAGGTGTGGGAAGTGTTGTGCCATTCCAAGTATCACCGTGAGAATTTGATGAAGGAGCTGCAGAACTTGGTCATTTCTACGGATACTGAGCTGGCAGCGCTAGTGGGGGCAATCATGGCCCGGAAGAAGACCGAGATCACCTTCACTGACGAAGATCTCCCGGAGGAGGGGAAGGCTCACAACAAGCCTTTGTACATCCGAACTAAAATCAATGGGAAGAAGACTAGCTGTGTGATGGTCGATGATGGATCGACTAGTAACGTTTGCCCGCTGAAGCTCTTGTCCAAGTTGGGAGTGGAAAGAGGGGATTTGACTGCCTCGGAAACCGTGATCAGGGCCTATGATGATAGCCGCCGTCACATCGAGGGAGTTTTCAAGGCTAAGTTGAAAGTGGGGCCGCATGAGGAAGAAACTGAGTTCACGGTACTAGACATACCGATGACTTTTGCTGTATTGCTGGGACGCCCATAGTTCCACAAACTTAGAGGTGTGCCCTCCACGCTCCACCAGATGATCAAGTTCCCCTACGAGGACGAAATAGTGACGATTAGAGCTGAGAAATTGAGGTCAGTAGCTGCATTGGGGATCGAGCCTCAGCTTTTCTCCGGATTTCAAGTTTCTGGGATCTACGAGTCTAGCATGACCATCGATGTGATACGGATGATGAAGGGGGGTTTCATCCCCGGTATGGGCTTGGGTGCACACCATCAGGGGCTACCAGAATCACCAGATTTCAAGAGTCAGAACACCCGGATGGGATTGGGATATGAGCTATGAGGTCCATCTAACAAAGGCTACGAGGGGAAAGTGGGCCTAAATAAGTATTTTGTGAACGAAGGCCAAGGGAAGCTTTATTCAGGAACTTCCGAGTCATGGACTAGCTCTAAGGGAAAGATCCTGCCAGGCTTTGAGATCTTCAATGATGTTACCGACTGGGGCAAAGGAAAGGCGACCTGCTTCATAGAGGAGATCATGATGTTGGATCTAAATGCCAAGGAGCAGGTTATCACTGCAGAAGCAACCGTGGAAGCGGTGGATGAACCAAGCACCTCCAAGGCCTACGAGGCACCCGAAAACCCTGATGATGACAATTGTATTACTGCTTTGTTTGAATCTGACGATGTACTCACCAAAACTATCAATGAAATGAATTCTGATTTTGCTTACTTGCTTGATGTTGATTCTGATCATTCCATGCATTCTCATTCATATAACATGCCTACATTTGAAATTAATGCAATAGAAATGTCAACTTTCAATCTTGGCACGGATGAAAATCCTAAACTTATACAAATTGCTAAAGAATTAACTACTGAAGAGAGGAAAGAATTTGAGAGAATAATTAAAAAATACGAAATAGTGTTTGCTTGGACGTACGAAGACATGCCAGGAATTGATAAATCCATCGTAGCTCACCGCATTCCGACATACCCCGATGCTAAACCCGTAAAGCAAAAGCTCCGACGCATGAGGCCAGAATGGGTGGATAAGATCAGAGAAGAGGTGAAGAAACAGTTAGAGGCAGGTTTTATCGAAGTGATTGACTATCCTCCATTGGTCGCAAATGTAGTGCCAATCGCAAAGAAGGATGGTAAAGTGAGAATGTGCGTCGATTATAGAGATCTCAACAAGGCTGCCCCAAAGATGAGTTTGCACTGCCTCACATCGATGTATTAATCGACAGTGCAGCATCAAGTGTCTTACACAAAAATGTGGATGGTTTCATGGGCTACATGCAGGTTCAGATGGTCGAGAAACACAAAGCAAAGACCTCGTTCACTACTGAGTGGGGGACATACTGCTATAGAGTGATGCCATTTGGTTTGAAAAACGCTGGGGAAACTTATCAGCGAATGGCTACAGACTGTTCCATGATATGATACACAAGGAAGTGGAGGTTTATGTGGATGACATGATGGTCAAGTCGGATACAAGAGAAGGGCATTTCGTAGCACTTGAGAAATTTCTGGCCCGAATCGCAGAATTTAAGCTAAGGTTGAACCCGAAGAAATGCTTCTTCGGTGTTTCATCGGGGAAGATCCTAGGCTATATAATCAGTAACAAGGGGATTGAGGTGGATCCCGATAAAGTGATGGCCATATGGGAAATGCCAGCACCGAAGAATGAGAAAGAAGTAAGAGGATTCCTAGGGCAGGTTCATTACATCAGTCGATTCATAGCACAACTCACCATGATCTGCGAACCAATCTTTAAACTACTACGAAAGGATCAACCCATGGTTTGGAACGATAAGTGACAGCAAGCGTTGGAAAGTGTCCGAACCTATTTGACTAATCCACCGGTTTTGAGACCGCCTAAACTTGGAAAACCGCTCCTCCTATATGTAGCGATCGAGGAGCGATCAATTGGAGCAATGCTGGCCCAGGAAGGGGACGCCGCTGTGGAACATGCGGTGTATTATCTGAGTAAGAAGTTCCTAGAATACGAGCTTAAGTATAACATAATCGAAAAGACGTGCGTGGAGGTAGTATGGCTAACAAAGAAGCTACGACACTATTTTCAGTCTTACAAAGCGATCATTATTTCCCGGATGGATCCCGTAAAGTATCTGTACCGAACTCCATCCTTAACAGGGAAGCTGGCCTGATGGTTGTTGCTCTTGTCAGAATTCGACATCGAATATGTAACGAAAAAGGTTATCAAGGGGAGAGCCGTAGCAGAATTTCTAGCCAATCAGCCTCTAAATACGGAAAAGGGGGAGATAAACTATGATTTCCCCGACGAGCACTTGAACGCAATAGAATTTATACCGTGGAAGATGTTCTTTGATGGAGCGGTTAACTCGAATGGAGCCAGGGTAGAGGTGCTACTTATCTCACCGGAAGGAGAAAGGATCCCAATGGCGAAGAATTTGTCATTCCCTCTCACTAATAATATGGCTGAGTATGAAGCATGCATCTCCGGGTCAGAGTCATTAGCAGCGCTCAGAGCATCGTATGTTGAAATCTGGGGAGACTCAAAACTGATTATTGAACAAGCGCAAGGAAATTGGGAAGTAAGGGAAGAAAGGTTGCGCCCATACCTAGACCAGTTGGAGGGGTTGGCGTAGAGATTCAGCGAGTGCCGCTTTTATCACATTCCTCGAGCACAGAACCAAGCAGCGGATGTTTTGGCCACCTTGGTGTCGGTATAGGATAATCCACGAAATCTTGCCTCAAAACCTTTGGTGCTAAGGAGGTCTCACAAACCTTGCTATGAAGATGTAATGTTGTTAGGAGTTGATGAGAAGCCTTGGTACTTCGACATCGTGAATTTCATGAAAAGTGGGATTTATCCGGCAGAATCAGAACTTAGGGATCAGGCCGTGATCAGAAGGTTAGCCCAGCAGTTCGTCATCCACAATGATTTGCTTTACAAAAGGCACGCCGATGGATTACAATTGAGATGTTTAGACGAGGGAGAAGCCTGTGAGGCAATGGAGTCAGTACACTCGGGAATTTGTGGAGCCCATATAGGAGGAGCAGTGTTGGCAAAGAAAATCGTAAGGCAAGGCTTCTATTGGCTCACCATGGAAAGAGATTGCAACGAACATGCGAAGAAATGTCATGATTGTCAAGTCCACGGGGATTATAATCACCTGCCAGCTATGGAACTACACGTGTTGGAACCCATTTGGCCGTTTGCAGCTTGGGGCGTTGATATCATCGGTGAAGTGAGGCCTAATGCGTCAAATGGACACAAATTCATCGCAGTCACCATTGATTACTTCACCAAGTGGGTAGAGGCAGAATAGTTTGGCAAATTGGGATCTAAGCAGATGAGGAGGTTTATCGAAAAACACCTAATCACCAGGTTTGGGGTACCTCACCATATGATCACAGACAACGGGGTCCAGTTCCAAGGAGAGGTGAAAGATCTCTTCCAAGAGTATGATATTGAGCATCATAGGTCTTCTCCATATCGCCCACAAGCTAACGGGGCAGTAGAGGCGGCAAATAAAAGCTCAAGAGGATTCTCGTAAAGACCGTGGAGTCACACCAGAATTGGCACGAGCAGCTTCCACTTGCTTTGTGGGCCTATCGCACGACTGTTAGGACATCTACTGGGGCAACGCCGTTCTCCTTAGTGTATGTTCTGCCAATCGAGATTGAGAAGCGATCGCTGAGAATCGCGGTAGAAGCAGAGATTCCTGAAGCAGAATGGGTGAAGAAACGGTATGAGCAGTTGGCGTTGGTCGACGAGAAAAGGATGGAGGCCCTCTACCATGTACAACTATATTAGAGGAGGATGTCCCGAGCTTTCAACAAAAGGGTTAAGGTCAGTCCTATCAAAGAAGGAGACATGGTGTTGAAACAGATCCGGATGACGCACACCGACCCTAGGGGCAAGTGTTGTCTCCTAAATGGACTCTAGCAAGTGTACTAGATACAAGTAATAAAGTGATAAGTCAAGTATCGTATCCACAGGGATTGAGGACCAAAGTTTATAAGAAATACTTTGTAGAACAGGGTGTTCGTGCTGTGTGTATTCTTTAAATTGAGAGATGTTGTTTAAACAGTAACAAAGTCAATGATTTGGTTGATTAAAAGAAGTACTTAATGACGGTAAAAGGCAGAATAGGTTAAGCACAGCGGAACAGATTACTTTCAGTCTCTAAACACCCTATTTATTCATGAATGACGTAAAGTGAAGTCAAGGTCTCTGCTTTAATGCTCACTTAAGTCAACTCTCGTGTGTTCTTAAGATTCTAAGATGTACTACAACCTCAAGCGTCCCTAAAGTTGGTTCTTTCTTGCATTACGATCGAAACAACATTTCTATTAAGAAAACCCTTGATACAACCTCCTGACATCTCTGTTTCGGGGTTGAATGCTTGACAAATAGTTCCGTGAAGATGAAAGCAGTTTCCTATCATACATCTAACACTAACATACATGCCTTAAGCAATGGAGTTAAAGATTCATCAAGCACAACATAATATATCACCATTCATTCATAAATAAGATAATAGAAGACTTACATAACCGGCCCTAACTGGCCAAACCCATTCAAAATGACTACTCACTTATAGTATAGAGTGAACAGTCTGAGTTAATTCCACAAACCTCCATTGATGGAGTCATCTTCCTTAGAGAGCTTCCTCTCTCTCCAAGAAGCCAAAATTCTAGTTAAACGATTATCCGAAGTCCAAAGGTACTGCTCTCCTTCCCTCCACTATGTCTATATAAAGGAAGAAATACGAGTCGTACCACAAAATATTACAAAAGATTGTTTTTCTACAGCTAAGTTACTAGGAAATGATTAATTCTAATTTGACCCTTGAACACTCAAGGGGGAAATCCATCTTGTCATCATGTTGCTTTTATGCCTTTCCTACGCCTAGTGTTACTGCCATGCCGCTCCTGCCACTTGTCCAGTCGCCATCCATCATTAGGTACGCAGCGGAGATCCGCTGGATCAAAAGTTGCTCTACTCCTCAAGGTTCGTTGCAAAACAACCTGTGTGGTAGCCCTTTTGACTTAATCAATACAAATCTTCATAAAACACTTATAAGTTCTTTTATTTAGGAATATTTCGCCTAAATCACACACAAATTGTTATTAACATGCTGTTTAATTGCAGTCATATTCATGCCTAACAACAAGTTTAGGCCAAACTAGGAAGGACCGCTTCTCGTGAAGAAGATGCTGAGCAAAGGGGCGGTGAAACTAACTACCATGGACGGCATGGAGTTCTCCGAACCTACCAATCTGGATAGGCTTAAGAAATACTTTTCGTAAAAAAAAAGAAAATAAAAATTCCCGATAGGTTGAAAACCCGTAAAGGGCGATCTATGCAACAATGAGGGACATCCCAATGAGTGAAAACCCGAGAGGGCATTCATTTGAAAATTCTGGGATAATAAAAGGAGAGTTGAAAAATCGCTGGGATCTGAAAACCGAAAAGGCGGGTCCTGGTAACAGTGGTTATGTCTTGAGCAATTACGAAAATAATGTATAATTGGCTAAGCATTTCTATTGTTTGTAAATAAATAAAGGCATGAATATATTTGAAGAGAATGATTGGAATCGTTATAATCGACTGAATGCATTGTATTATGAATCATGAGTTATACATTTCCTATCTCTATCACATAAAAAGCCTATACCTCTATCCACCCATCTCCCTACATACAATGTATACATCGGGGTAATACTAATAAAAGAATGCTACAAATAACGGGCCTATCAAGGAGGAAACGACCCAAAATCCCAGAAGTCCTCAAAGCCTCTCGTATGTGAAGCCCGCTCTACAGCTAAAGCCTCCTCGGCGACCCAGCGGCCCTCCTCCGTGGTCCGACGGCCCTCCTCGGCAGTCCCGCGTCCCTCCTCAGCAACATGACGACCCTATGTCTCAACCCGCATCCTCTCCCCCCAGCTGGAATCCCTCTCCCGGTAGACATGCCCGACCCGAGCATCAGCGTCCCGCTGTAACTCGTTGACTCTCTGATCGACAGCCTGAATATCGCTCTGCAAATAAATAAATAAAAAATAAAAAAACAAAAAAAACAAAACAACAGAAGTTATACATACATATGTGCATCACATGCATACATTTCACTACACTACAACAGAATGAGAATACTCACTAGGTGGCTGGCACAACGCAGGTCGAGCTGCTCCCGGAAGTAATCAGATAGCCCCACGAAATCTGTGCAAGTCTCCCTCGAAGCGTGAAGAGAATAAGGGGGATCAAAAGGCACCATCGAGGTAAAGACTAGGGGGCGGTCTCGACGCCAGAATAGTCCACGCCCGCCTCGCCGTATCGGATTGCCGAATACTCTCTCCTAGGGGCAGGGAAGGGTACGCCTAGGGAAAGCTGCTTGGATCGGGCGGCGCCCGAAGACTCGCCTGCATAGTATGAAGGCTCACTCGCAGGGGACGCTCTGGATGTCCGGGCCCGAGTATCATCGAAAAAGTCCGACGCACTTCTCAAAGAGCCCTCCTGCGAACAAAGGCAAAATAAATACACCCAACTATCTCGCAAATAAAGAATAAGCAAACTGAGTACTCACCGGGACCACGTCAAGGCCGAAAACCTTAGCGACGGCCGCCGCTGAAAATACGTCCACTACAGGATCAACATCCATCGCAATCTCAGGAGGGACTATCGGAGTCAGGAGCGTCGATAAATAGCGAGCTCGACCCCTCGCGCGGGCCCATACATCCCGAGGCGCTAATCGGCGGATCAGGTCGTGACGTATCGTCCGCAGGGGCATAATCCTCACTGCAAACATGGAGACAGGGATCTCGCCCGGAGTCCAATAAACGACGTCAGCTCCGGTAAAGCTCTGATCACCCAAATACCATGCCTGAATGCACGGGCCGGTGAGTACGCACTACTGCCTCTGTATATGAGTAACATATGCGTAATCAGGATCGAAGTCGAGGTCGTCCCATCCAAAGGAGATCTGAAACGTAAGGAAAATCAGACAAGAACAAATAAAAATCCAGAATAGCCAGGAGACGCTCACCTGTCCCAGGCTCCGTGTGTCGATCCAGGATAGCAATCGTGCCACTGTCGGCCTCGCCTCGGTGCTCAAATCAAAATCCCTCCACCTCGCCATAAGCGGAAGCATAGCCCCACGTGGACTGCTCCCACGGACGCTCGGGAGAATCCTCCTCTCGTAGGCCCAAACCTGCTTATAAAAACCTGCGTCAGAAGCGGAAGTCATGAAAATAATAAAAGGCGAGCTGGTGATAGAAAACACACCAGGAGGGCGAAGGTATAACCACCGAAGTCCTTGCGCTTCCGGCAAGTCAGGTCCAAGAATCGATATAGGTATGCCAAACTAGCTCCGGCCCAATCATAGGAAGACACCGCGTCTAGGTCCCGGAAGGCCTAGACGAGGCCCGTGTGTATGGTCACGCTCCGGGTACGGAAAACCGTCTCGCCTAGAGCATATAGGAGAAAGCTACGAGTGGCCCTATCCGTATCATCTCGATCACAGAAGTCTCGATGACTCAGCAGTTCGAAGGTGGTGACGAACTTCACCGGGATAGATCTGAAGGAAAATAGGCTAACGTATAGCAGCGGAAATATAAAATTTTTAACCTATTTCCATTAACCCAATATCCGTTAATCGTTATTTCATATAAAGAGGGATAAAAGAAATACCTTTCAGAAGTTCTATCTACCGTTGTAAACGAAGTGCCCACAACTCTTACTTCGAGTTCCCGAGCACAAAACAAAACAATTGAAGATCAAGTTAGAATTCAACCGTTTATAACAACCAAAATAGATTGTCTCTAATTAATCAACACAAGATCAAGGATAAAGAGAAAAGAGATGAAATCAATTGAACGGAAGGAAGCGGTGGATAATCTCGTCCTTTAGTGTGTGGGTCGAAATTTCTCTCTCCCGGTTTGCTTGTCAATTTCGAAAATTGCATATAAGGGGGTATTTATATCCTCTTGTATCTAAACCCTAGTTAGATAGAATTAGGTTACTGAATAAGAATTTAATTCGGAATATAATTCTTATTTATTATCTATAATTATATCTTAAATATAAAGATAATATCAGTAACCTTATAGGATAATAATAGGAGTAATATAATCTAATTAAAACTCCTAACTTATTTATCTTTTAATTAATTTAATTCATAATCCTAATCTAATTAGAATTGATAAAATCAAATTAATTATTTATGTATTTTATATACATAAAATCACCCCCCTCATTAACTGGGCCTTATTGGACTCAGTAGGGCTTCCATCAATTAATTAACATCTGCTTCTCTTTTGGGTTCCAAGTCTTATGTGTGACCCATTAGGTTCTTATTGCTTCTAGCTGTATGCAACTATTAAATTAATTTTCACAGAATTATATTTAATCTTTGCATAACGGAATGAGTACGCAAAATGTGATTGGAAAATCCGAAACATTCCCCCAGAGCTATAAGAAGACAGGTTGATTCTGTCGTTGACCTTTCCGTATTAGTTACAGTATAATTCGATCCTTTATCAACTACATCCTTGAACTGAATCTTATGACTATGGATAATGTCAAGTCACATATAGCGAGACGTTCGTTTTACTTATACAGGCCGAGTCAACTCCAATTAGATAGGTTAAGAGAAATCTGTATTTCAATCTTAAGCTATCATCTTGCAAGGATTTAGAGTCAAGTCTTCCACAAGCGATCCATAGACATATCTCCCATTTATCGGGAGTGATAAATGCTCAATCCAATGTATAACTATCCTGCAATTACTTCCTGTGATACCCAACATCTGCCATTCACACCTCAGAGTCATCTCTGTTAAGGATCGTGTTACAACAGGATCAAAGCGTCACATTCCGTAATCCAGAATTACTAATTAACATTCCTTTGAGTCTGAGGATTACTTATACCTATTAATACCAATGAGATAAACAGGTGACAAGGATGAATCTACCCATCCTATTATCTCAAGTCGGGTCCCCAATCCCAATGAACTCCTTTTCATTGGATCCACGTAACAATCCAGATATCTGTATATATGAAGCTTGTGAGATCAGCTTTCTGTCGTGACAGAAGACATTGTTACATGCAAGTCTCAACAGTGATATTTCAATCCTAAACATATTACTTGACTTGGGGTGGTTTTAAGTTTATTAGTTTATTATAAAGTTTCGTCTCACTTCATGCTTGTATGAACACTTTATAATCACTTTAAACAAACTTACGGATTTCCTTTTATTAGACTTTATTTAGTTCTTAAAAGGGATTGCCTTTATATAGTTATGAAACCATATCTCATTAAAACAAATGATATAAAGAACACTTCATTTACATTAAGTTTGTATCCTAGAACAATTGTCTATAGGACACTAAAACCCCAACATACTCCCACTTGGACTAAAGCCAATTGTTTCTACAACTTATCCCAATATAAGTTAGATGATGATCATGTACTTTCTGGGTTAAGGGCTTTGTCAACGGATCTGCAATGTTGTCCTCACTAGGTACTCTTTCTATTCTCACATCTCCTATTGCCACAATTTCTCTTACAATGTGGTATCGATTTACGTAATGCTTGGATGCATTATGAGACCGTGGTTCCTTTGCTTGCGCAATGGCTCCATTTCTATCACGGTACAATGTAATGGGATTTACAATGTCAGGCACCATACCAAGTTCAGTAATGAACTTCTTAATCCAAACCGCTTCCTTTGCTGCTTCCGCAGCAGCGATATACTCTGACTCGATCGTACAGAAAGCTACGCTTCCTTGCTTGTAACTCTTCCAGCTGACCGCGCCCCCATTCAGGATAAACAGGTATCCTGATTGGGATTTAAAATCGTTCTCATATGTGAGATGACTGGCATCTGAAAATCCTTTTATTTTCAGATCCCCTTCTCCGTACACTAGGAACATGTCTTTAGTCCTTCTCAAGTACTTAAGAATGTTTTTGATGGCATTCCAGTGCTCCTCTCCCGGGTTACCTTGGTAACGACTCGTTATACTTAACGCGAACGCTACGTCAGGTCTAGTGCATAGCATATATAATCGAACCGATTACGCTGGCGTACGGGACTACAGCCATGCGCTTCTTATCATCTTCGGTTTTAGGACATTGATGATTGCTTAACTTTACTCCATGTATCATGGGTAAGTTACTCGTTTCGATTCAAGCATGCTAAATCGCTTTAGCACCTTTTCGATGTATGTAGCCTGTGAAAGACCAAGCAGTCTTCTTGATCTATCTTTGTAGATCTTTATACCAAGTATATAAGCTGCTTCACCAAGGTCTTTCATGGAGAAGTTACCTGATAACCATACTTTTACCGACTGTAGTAGAGCTATGTCATTTCCCATTAATAATATATCGTCCACATATAATATCAGAAATGCAACTGAGCTCCCACTTTCTTTCTTGTAAATGCAAGCTTCTTCGCAATTTTGTTCGAAACCAAATTGTTTTATGGTTTCGTCAAAACGCTTGTTCCATCTTCTTGATGCTTGCTTGAGTCCATAAATGGATCTCTGAAGTTTGCAAACCTTGTTTGCATCCTTTGATATGAAACCTTCAGGTTGCATCATATATACATCCTCAAGCAGGTTTCCGTTTAGGAAAGCTGTTTTCACATCCATTTGCCAAATCTCGTAATCGTAGTGAGCGGCAATAGCAAGCATTATTCTGATTGACTTGGACATAGCCACAGGAGAGAAAGTTTCGTCATAATCAATTCTTTGTTTCTGACGATATCCTTTCGCTACTAACCTAGCTTTGTAGGTGCTAACCTTTCCATCCATGTCAGTCTTCTTTTTGAAGATCCACCTACACCCAATGGGTTTTATCCCTTCGGGTGGATCAACCAAAGTCCACACTTGGTTGGTGTACATGGAATCCATCTCAAAATCTATGGCTTCGAGCCATGCTTTAGAATCCGGACTGTTAAGAGCCTCTTCGTAGTTTTCGGGTTCATCGTCTAACACGGGAACCTCATCATCATCTCCCATTAGAAAACCATATCTAATAGGGAGTTCACGAACTCTTTATGATCTACGAATGGGTGGCACTTGAGTCTCATCTAATGGGAGTGCATCGGGTTCCTCAACCGCCTCTGTTGTTTCAGTAGGTGTTTCTTGTTCTTGAACTTCATCAAGTTCAATCATGCTTCCCTTTTCTGTTTCTTCGAGAAACTCTTTCTCTAAGAAGGTTGCATGCTTGGATATTATTACTTTCTTATCATTTGGATGATAGAAGTAATATCACATAGTTTCCTTAGGGTATCCAATGAAGAAACATTTATCAGATTTAGAATCTAGTTTGTCGGATGCAATGCGTTTGACAAATGTTGAACAACCCTATACTCTCATGAATAAGAACACGGGTTTCCTACCAACGAACAATTCATATGGTGTGGAACTAGCGGATTTAGTTGGTACTCGATTTAGGGTGAAGAGGGCGGTTTCTAAGGCATAGCCCCAAAATGTCTTTGGAAGTAATGCTATGCTCATCATGGATCGTACCATATCTAGTAAGGTACGGTTCCTCCTCTCGGATACACCATTGTGTTGTGGTGTATAGGGAGGTGTCCATTGTGAGCATATCCCACATTCAGTTAGATAATTTAGAAAATCATCTGAAAGATATTCGCCACCTCGATCGGATCGAAGTGTCTTTATTTTCTTTCCTAATTGATTTTCTACTTCATTCTTGAAGCATTTGAATTTCTCAAAGGCTTCGGACTTGTGCCTCATCAAGTAGATATAACCATATCGGGTATGGTCGTCTATGAAGCTTATGAAGTATCTGAATCCTCCTCTTGCTTGGACTGACATAGGACCGCATACATCGGAATGTATTAATCCTAGAGTGTCTGATACACGCTCACCTTTATTGCTAAAGGGTGTCTTTGTCATTTTACCTTTTAAACATGCTTCGCATGTTTCCAATGATTCAGGATCAATTGAATTTATAAGCCCATCTTGATGTAGCTTAAGCATGCGTCTTTTGTTTATATGGCCTAAACGACAATGCCACAAATAAGTTGAATTATCTAGCTTATGTCTTTTGGTATCAATTGCGAAAACAGAAATTTTGTCTTCTAGCACATAAATCCCATTTTGTGATATTCCTGAAAAATAGAAAATCCCATCTCTATAAAAATCGCAATGTTTGTCTTTTATTGAAATATGAAAACCGTCGTCAACAAGACGACTAATAGAAATAATATTATGAGACATTTCTGGAACATACAAACAGTTCCCCAATTCTATTACAAGCCCAGAGGGCAAATTTAAAGCATAATCTCCAATGGCGAGGGCGACAACTCTTGCTCCATTTCCTACTCGCAAGTTTATGTTTCCTTTCTTCAATTCCCTAGTCTAATTTAGTTCCTGCATATTTGTACAAATATGAGATCCACATCCGGTATCAAGTACCCAAGATTCAGACTGTGAAACTGTATTTATTTCAATATAAAACATACCAGATGTTGAAGTCCCGGCTACTCCCTTCTTGAGGGTAGCTAGGTACACCAAACAGTTTCTTTTCCAATGCCCTTCTTCACCACAAAAGTGGCACTCTCCTTTGGGCTTCTTCACTTCCTTTCCCTTTGTTTCGGTGAACATAGCCCCCTTGCCGTTCTTAGGATGGTTTGGATTGGGAGAGTTCCCTTTCCTCTTCTTTGATCCTTCAATAGGAAGGGCCGGTATCCCCTCGTTTTCTTTCATATTGGGCTCGACTGTCTCGAGCATATTTTCAAGCTCTTCAAGAGAGGTTTGCAAGCCACTCACTTGGTAGTTCATGATGAACTGTGAGTAACTCTCGGGGAGGGACTGAAGAAGTAAGTTTTCACTTAGTTCATGAAACATCGCATCTCCAATACTAGAAAACTTGGTGATAAGGCTAATCATCTTGGCACAATGTGCCATTACAGATGTGCCCACCTGCATCTTGCATCTATATAACTGCTTTGTTTCTCGAAGCGTTCGCACCGAGTTTGATTCACAAACAACTCTTTTAGGTGCGCGACCATGGAATAGGCATCCATTTCTACATGTTGCCTTTTCAATTCCGGTGTCATTATTGCAAGTATGATGTCTCCCGCATGATCGTCATCAGCCTTATGCTTCAAGTAAGCATAAAATTCTTGGTAGGGAGCACCATCCGTCGGGTAAGGGGGTATCGGTGTATCAAGTACATACCCTTTCTTCTCGAACTTCAAAACAATTTTGAGGTTACGAAACCAGTCGGTGAAGTTTGAACCGTTCAACTTGTTATCGGTAAGTATATTTTGCAGATTGGTGTTAGTCATGATTTTAAGAGTGTTTAATTAAACCTGAGAGTGAGAAAGAGTAAACGTATGTTATTCATTTGCTTTAAAATACATCAATCTAAAATTATAGGCCTGTTAGTTTATTTTAGATTGCTCCCACTATTTTGCCAAATTAATAGCCCTCCATATTAATTCGAAGAATTTCACAAATCCTTTAGTGAGCTAGGATCCTAACTCCTGAGATTTCGCCTTGAGTTTACTCAACAAGCTAGTCTCATTTGTTAGGTAGATTCATGTAATCAATCACATCTTTGATGTGATTCCTAGGTTATTGGGTTACTAACCACATTAGTAACTTAATATGTTATTCATATTAATCCCAACCATATTGCCCATTAGTTTATGAAAACATGAGTTTACTCATCCAATTATCATAATCTAATTTAAGTATTACCCCATATTCATGAAAAGATTATTTTCAATAATTCAGGTGTTACCATAAGACCTCGAGCTTGAGTTTACTCAACAACCCAAAGGCCCCCAGTACTGCCGGCTGAATTATAATATTAGGGAGGGGCAACCGATTTTAATAACTTGCTTATTTACTTAACTTTTAATTAGTGAGAGATTTTTATTTTAAGTCTCATAATCTAACTTAGTCTTGATTTGCTTTAGCATACATTGGTGTTATGGACATATTATCTAAATTATTCCGTCGAGCCAGAGACGGAATAAAAGGCCAAACCTAGGGAAATACTAACTATTACATATTTCTCTTTAGGTCATCCGTCTTCTCCATGGCGCCTTGAAATTACATATTAATTTCTATTCTACTAAAGAAAACTTCAATTAAATTGAAGAGAATTAGATGAGAGGAGAAATTACAATAGATAGTAGAAAGGCAGGACTCGCAGGCCCTATTTCAAAAATACCAAAAGACTAAAAGAGGGTCCAAATATGTCCATAACTCCAAACATGCATAGACTCAATTAAATAAATTTAATTGGTTGATTACATAAATACTTTATGTAATATTTAGGTTAATCACATTAACACATTAAATTAACTTTCATCCAATTTTACTTCTAATAGTTTCGTATCTTCTATATTAACCTTTTAGATTAATACAACTATACAAAACTTTAATTTATGCATGTCCCAATTATTTTGATTTCAATTCATTTAATACTTTTGATTTACAAATAGGTAAAACAAACTTTTAAATAAATTTTCATTCGATAATCAAAACAGAAAACTATTAATTTCTGAAACATATATATACATAAATATATTTAAAACTAATTTTTAACACGATTTAAAATTAAATGGGTCTCGGGCCGGGCCCGATGATGCGGCTGCTGCCGTATGGCAGCAGCCCTAGCGCGTCTGGCCAGCCGCTGCCTTGCGGCAGCGGCAGCCAGACGCCGCGCGGTTGCTGCCGCGAGGCACCAACCGTGCGACAGCAGCCGGGTCGCACCGTGAGGCGCGACCCGAGCTGCTGTCCAATTTTTTTTTTTAAATAATTATATATATATATCAGTTTCAAAACGGTTTTAAAACGATTGGATCCACGTAATGAACTCCTAATGAACTCAAGTCGGCTCCCCAACCCTAATGAACTCCTTTTCATTGGATCCACGTAACTGTCCAGATATCTGTATATATGAAGTGTTGAGCGATTTCCGCAAGTGCACGGTATACGCTTGTAGTAATAAAAGATATCGATCCCACAGGGAACGTTTTTTGAACAAAACTTATTTACAATCGGTTAAATTTACTTTTAAGGTTTATAATATGGAAAATCGTTTAATCGGTTTTGATTTTGAAATTGCTAGAATGAGAATTAGATTAGAGTATGAAAATGTTAGAAAATACTCTGATTTAAGAATGAATTTGCAAGATAGGAACGTTTAGTACTTTTTAGAAAAGTAAACAGATGTATTTGTTTGCATTAAGCAAAGAAAACAACTTTAAACTTTGTACGAATTATAAAGATGAAATAAATGACGGAACCTCTAATTAATTGGCTTTGAACGTGACAAAACCCTATCCGGGATAATTGCCCTTAATCAAATTAAAACTCTTTCGACATAATAATTTGCCTAAGTGTTCAACAAAGTTTCCTTGTAAAGATTTTGAATTAAATATGTTTTAATGAAAACACCAGCAGTCACTTTAGTGGGTTGGTTACCATAAGTGCTGCATAAAAATCTATCGAATAGAACGGACTTTATTAGATGAAATATAAATTGATACAAGTTTATAGAGAACATGGAGCATGGAAACATTCGACGGCTTGCAAGTGAACGGGTTGTCAATCCTTTCCTTGGGTTTTGTTAGAGTTTGTCAGGCTCCGGGGCGGATCCTCTACTCAATCTTCTCGTTGAATCTTCGTAATAGAGACTGGGTCGGTCTACTACCAAAATGAAAACTAAACTGGAACAATGTCTAAACGCTACTAAACTTGTTATTATTGAATAAACAATGTGTGTATAGCATATTGCTTTTTTACAGAATCGAAATCTAACTTCTGAATCACTTGACTCGGAATTTCTGAATAAATTCTATACTAATCTCTTTTTTCTACATATCTTCAACTCTCCATCAACTCTTTATTTATAGATGTTGAAGAGCCTTGATTGAAGTGTCATGTCCGTTGTGAAGGATCGTATCTGTTGCGAAAGGACGTCTTTATCCACCCGAACGATCGCGTTTCGTCGAAAACGAAAGTGTGTAACTAGGCTTCTACAAACTCCTGCTCGTACCGAGAATAATAAATTCTCTATCGAGAATGAGGGAGCATCAATTGGTCTTTAAACGAAGGGAAGGGGAAACTGCGGAACGCGTGTCGCGACCGAGAATGTGGGGGCCGCGGTCGCGGCACGGAACGTTTTTCAGTTCTTCTGCTTTCGTTCGCATCCTTGATTTGGCGTTATTAATTTCTGTCGTCTTCGACTCCTTTTGTACGGTTTTTCTTTTGTTTTTGAGCTCTTTTTGTTCCTATTTGGATTTTACCAAATATTCATGTACCTTATAAGAAAGAAACATATTCGAGAGTAAAAGCTTTCTAAACAGTTATAAATAGCATAAATTCGTAGCAATATTGATGTAATTATCGATGATATTTTAGGTATATTTTGGGCTTAACAAATCTCCACACTTAATCTTTTGCTAGTCCCGAGCAAAATTTCACTGAATTTATTCTCTAACTAATCTTTTTATGAAAATAAAACATATATCTTGGCATTACCTTTTAAATTAGTTAAGCCGAAAAGACTAGCTTCGCATGGCAAATTTATACGCAAAATATCAAACTAACTTAGTATAATATACGGTATATCATTTGTCTTGTATTTCCAATTTTGAATTGAAGCATTCGGGACGATATAAGCACGCATGTTATTGAGTCTTTCGTCTCAAGGCATTTCAAAGCACAAAATTTCTTTTCCCAAACCTAAACTAATATGTGAGATATATTATTTTAAATAAGTACTTAGGATTAATTTATTTGCTTAGTTACGCCCGAGATAAGGGTGGTCTTGATCGTAACTTTATACGTATTTTATTGCTTTGTGTTTTCTTAAGAGGTACCGACCATGCCATGGGTGGACGCAATCGTTACTTTAAACTTATACATGCTTATAATTTTTGCTTTAAACGTTCATTTCATACCTCGATTGTGATAAGGGTGGTCGCAACCGTGGCCAAAAGTAAACGGTACTTAATTATTCTTCCCTTCCATACCTCGATTGTGATAAGGTTGGTCTCAATCGTGGCCAAAAGTTAAGAATTCAACTAATTGATTAATTAATATGAAACATGAAATTGTAACTTGGGAAAAAGAAAGATAGCACATTCATCCTCTATTGACTTAAAATTCAACATGTATTATGGCTAAAGTTTCCTTAAAAACTTCAATTGGTGTTAATGTAAGACGAAATCAAACCGAGCTAAAAAAATTGTTAGTTCAATTTAATGCCTATAAACCTAATTGAAAACTTAAAATAAGATTTATTGTATCATGAATTGCATGGTATAAAATAGAGATTGAAAATAAAGAATTTATTACTTAAATACATTCACTCGAGACAATTTTACTTAAAATCGTATCGGAGATTTGTGAAAAATTTCAAAAATATTACCCGTATACGTATAGAAATATTCTTTTTAACGAAAATGATAACCTAAACAAATAATCATATTAACTTATGGTTAATTTATGAACATATAAAAAATGTCAAGTTTATAAAAATAGTGTGAAAATAAAATGTGTTGCAATATATGTTGCATTTGCATAAAAATTATTCGTTGCATTTATTCGTTTTGCAAAATAATATTTTCGTAGCATGTATTCGTATATGTGGAAATGATATATGTATATCTCCTCCCACACTTAAATTGGACCATGTCCTCATTGGTGCAAAAATGGAGAAAAAATAAAAAATAAATACGAAATAAGGCATACGAAACAAATACTGAAATTGTAGCAAATGAAAATTCAACATAAAATTAAAATGGAAAATTGTACCAAACATAGGAAAATTAAAATTGTACCAAATTATAATGAGATAAAAAGAAAATAAAGAAAACCACATATGCTTGAGGCGGGGAATCCGGAGGTGTAGGTGAAGTCTCCACATTGCGGCGTCGGAAAAAGGAAAGCATCCGATGCCGAGTCGATCTATGCTCACGCCTCAAAAGGTTAAGGTTGTCATTCATCACCATGTTGTTTTCTACCAAATCATCAATTCTTAAGTTCATTTGACGATTGTTGGAATTGATTTGGTTTAAAATCCTCCGCAAATCCACCGGATCATCCGCTTGAGGTGCTTAGGGTTGTGGCTGAGCTTGGGGTTCATCTTCCTGTCCTTCCGCCTCTCCGCCGCCTTCGGTACCTGCAAATTGAGAACTTGAAGTGCCACCACCCATCGTGCCACGAATGAGGGCAATACGGGAGGCATACGAAATAAAGACGGGGGGACCTTGTGGAAGCAATAAATGAGCCCGCTCAAGAGCCGAGATATCCAAAAGGGGAACATACCCACGGTAGGTGGACATGTCAAAATCAGCCAATTCACCCCGAGCTCCCAACACAATAGCGGTGATAAAATTACAAAGAGGGATCTGAATGGTAGTAGCCCTCGAAGCACAGAACAAATTATCGAACAGAATACCAATGCTATCAATCCTCAAGCCTTTAAACAAACTATCCAAAACATACAAATCCCGAACCTGAACCTTTGAACTCTCAACATGCCCAAACAAGGAGAAACTCAAAAATTTGTGAAAGAAGAACACACAATTGTCCTTAATCAACTTGCTTGAAGTGTTCTTGGAATTAAAATAGTCTTGGTCCGAAAGAGTTTGCCAAACAGCATCATTATCAAAATCTTTAGGCTTATCATAAAAATCAGAAGTAGGGAAACCAAACATGTTTCCCATTGCTTCATAATCAATGGTGTATGTGGTACCATTATTCCTAAAAGAGATTGAGGTTTTCTTCTTGTTCATGGTCAAAGTGACCAAAAATTCCACCACATACTCATTAATACGCGGAAAACGCATATTAACGAATTCTTGCCAACCCAATGCCTCAATAAAAGCATCAATCCTAGTAGAGAAATTCAATGCTCTTACCGAATGGAATTCTAGGAAGTGCATGTCCACAAATTGGCGGTCGGCTTGTGAAAAATGTTTGAAACGAGCGGCTTCCTCCTCCGAAGCGATGTCGAAATAAGCTCCACATTAAACCCGAAGGCGATTAGCTTCCGTAACAGTGGGCTTGTTACCAACACGCTTAGTCCTTACCATGGTAATGGTGTTTAGTGCGTTTAGGGTTTGAGAAGAAGAAGAAGAAGGAATTGAGAGAAAGAGTAAAGCTTGAAGATGAGTTTGGGGGTTGAAATTGGAAGTGATTGAATAGAAAAGAGGATAGAAATTGGAGTGAATAAATTGGGAAGAGTAAAAGTAGGTTTTTGGGGAAGAGTTTGGAGTAAGGGATTGGGTAAAAATAGAGGTGATGTGAGGTTAGTGTAAGAAGTAGGGTTATATAGGGTGATTAGGTGAATGTATAGGTAGAATAGGAATAGGAATAGGAATAGGCAAAAATAGTGTCAAAATCGGAATCAAAAGAGCATATATCACGCGTGTCGCGACCGCGAATATCAAAGCCGCGGCCGTGACACGCGATTTTCAGGGAATTTTGCCCCTGAAATCCGTCCGTTTTTGCTGCTCATACCGAGAATTATTAATTCTCGGTAGAGAATTAGTCAAAATGGCATATTTGGATGCCTATTGACTTGGTTTGTGCAATTTTGTTGATGGATTGGTTCCTGAATGTAATATAAAGTGTCCCTACACTTAAAAACTAAAATAAATGACATTAATTGCAAGGAAAACCAAAGGTTTAACCTTAATAAATTGAATTAAAGTGTAATAAATTGGTTTATGAAGAATTAATGAAACTTAAATGTTCATTTATGCATATAAGTTAAAAGAATCATATTAAGTGCATAATAAGTGCATATAAATATATATTAATGATATGAATTTAATCAATTGAATGAAGTAATGTTTTAAACTCAATGAATGAAGTTTGTGAATTTGGATTAAATGTGAATATATGTGTTAATTAAGAAAACCATGATTGTTCAATATTATAGATTTTATATAGATTTAACCATGATTATATAAAAAACAGAACAAACATATATCCAACCTTTATAAAATTAATAAATGAACTAAAATGAAATAGAACTTTATTGAATAAAACAAGATTATAAAAACAAAGAATGAAACTAAATAATACAAAACACACAAATATTTACAAAAAGAAAACCTATAAACCTAAACTATTCTATATACTCATCCCTATCAAGCGGGATATTTCTAGCCTTAATACGATCAATTTGAAACTGCACGAAAGTTTCACGTTCTGGTGCAGACAGAAAGTGAGGCCCTGCTCGAAAGACACGTTGCACAAGTCCTTCGTGCTCGAGAAATTCATAGTCAATTGTTGGGAAGAATTCATCATCACTCCAGGGAACATCAATGGTACCCTTTGTACCAAGAATTATTCCACAGATTATATTGCCGAACCCAATCTTCTTATCCTTGGATCGAGAAGCGGCGACAAGACCCTCCATCAGAATCTTTGAAGAATCTACTGCATTTCCCTGGAATATATCTCCAAGAACATAAAGATCTGTGTCACGGACCACACTACTGAATGTGCGACCGAATAAACTGTGACACAGGAATTTGTGCAAATACAGCATGGAGTTGGAGCGAAAGGAGTGATTATAGGCGAGTTTTGAATTGAATCGCCAGAAACCGGTGAGCATTCTCCAAACATCCGTGGATGTCATGTCTCTTCCAGGATGACGTTTGATTGTATCCCTCGAGGGAAAACCAAACCAAGCATGCAACTCGGGATAGCCGAAAGTGAAGATTTCGCCATCTCGACGAAAACTGAGACGTACTCGTCGTTTGTTAGTGAAACGAACGGTACAAAAGAATTCGAGTATCCAGTCGCCAATTATCAGGAACCGCATTTGGGCGAATTTTGTCCACCCTAGGCGTTCCATATAGCGGCTCATGTCATCACTAATGCCAAGTTGGTTGTTAAGAAATTCATCCATATACAACATTCCGGTGAAGAATTTGTAACGGAGATTCCAATAACGCCTCCCTTCATCGTGATTGAAGATAGGAAAGGGCGCCCCATATCGCTTGGATAAGTCTGGGCGTTTGTTGCTTGAGGCAGCATTGTGCCTTGAAGGTTTGTATTTGGTAGGCATAGTGTTGGTTTGAAGGAAACAAAGTTTCTGTTACTAAATGAAAAATGATGTTTTGAAGAAATCAGAAATCTGACAAAGATGAAAAGAATTGTAACAGAACTTGAATCCTCTAGGACTAATTTATAAGAGTTTTAGATGAAAAGAGGTGTTGTTTTAATCATGAAAAGGTATAAAATTACACCTTTCGGGAACGAAAAAACTTAAGGTTTCGTTTGTCAAAAGGTTCGTTGAAAGGTTTAGGATGATTCAGACTTAAATGTGCAGGAATTACGCGTGTCGCGACCGAGAATTCCGAATTCGCGGTCGCGACACGCTGATTTCCTTGCGGAAATCAGGCGTCGTAAGCCATGTCCTGATTCACGGTAGAGAATTTATTATTCTCGGTAAGTTCAGAGAAAATCTAACCTATTTGGACAAATCTGAAAAATTGAATTCTCGGCAGAGAATTGCCTGAAACTTCAATTTCATTCTAATTTCCTAAAATTAATTCTAAAATTATGAAATAAACATATTTTATGTACTTAAATCATAACATAAAGTCATCTAATCACAAAAATGGCATGTGGAAAAATAAAATAAAAATAAAAATAAAATAGGCTGTGATCGAAAACTGAGTGATTTATACGTCAGATAATCTTGTTACGAACGGAATTTCTATTTGTGAAATATTTTTGTAATAGATTTTACATCGATTACCATTAACTTTGAAACGAATTCCGTTTGGACCTTCCAGTTCTAAAGAACCATAATCGAATGTTTTGACGACTAAATATGGTCCTATCCATCTGGACTTAAGTTTTCCTGGAAATAAACGAAGTCGTGAATTAAATAACAGCACTTTATCCCCAACATTAAAGTGTTTGACTTTAATTTTGGCATCGTGCCATTTTTTCACTTTCTCTTTATAAATCTTTGCATTTTCGTAAGATAGATGGCGTAACTCATCTAACTCATTTAAGTCGAGCAAACTTTTCTTACCTGCATGTCGTAAATCAAAGTTAAGTTCCCTAATAGCCCAAAAGGCTTTATGTTCTAATTCGACTGGCAAATGACATGCCTTCCCATACACTAATCGGTATGGAGTCATTCCTATTGGTGTTTTAAATGCAGTACGGTATGCCCATAACGCATTATTTAGTTTACAAGACCAGTCTTTTCTTGAGGATGAAACTGTTTTCTCTAGAATCCATTTGAGTTCTCTATTTGATATCTCCGCCTGACCATTTGACTGAGGATGGTATGGCGTAGACACGCGGTGGCGTACTCCGTATTGTTTCATAAGTGTTTCAAAACTTCGGTTTATAAAATGAGTACCGCCATCACTAACGATGACTCTTGGACAACCAAATCTACAAAATATATCGTCAAGAAAATTAACGACAACTTTAGAATCATTCGTCGGGGTTGCAATTGCTTCAACCCACTTTGAAACATAATCAACAGCAACTAATATGTAAGTTTTACCATTAGAATGAGGAAAAGGTCCCATGAAATCTATTCCCCATATATCGAAGACTTCAACTTCTAATATGGTTGTGAGGGGCATCTCATCTTTCCTTCCTAGATTTCATGTTCTATGGCACTTATCACAACGAGTAATAAATGAACGGATGTCTTTAAACATCGTAGGCCAAAAGAAACCACATTCAAATATTCTAGCTGCTGTTTTGGTAGCTCCATTATGTCCTCCATAAGAGCTAGAATGACATTCCGACATTATGGATTCAAATTCATTTTCACCAATGCATCTCCTAATTATCCCGTCACCACAAGTTTTGAACAAAAAAGGATCTTCCCAAAAGTACTATTTAATGTCGAAGAAAAATTTCTTCTTTTGGTGGAAATTTAATCCTTCCGGAATAATATTGGCTGCAAGATAATTAGCAATATCTGCATACCATGGTGACATGACGGTTTTCATTTGATAGAGATGTTCATCAGGGAAATCATCTCGTATACCGTTAGTTTCACCTATAGGACCGTTCTCATCTTCAAGTCTTGATAGATGATCGGCGACAAGGTTTTCTACTCCCTTTTTGTCTTTTATTTCTATATCAAATTCTTGTAACAATAAAACCCATCTAATTAGACGCGGTTTTGCATCCTTTTTAGCAAATAAATATCTTAATGCTGCATGATCAGTGTAAATAATAACTTTCGAACCTAGCAAGTATGACCTAAACTTATCACATGCAAAAACTACAGCTAACATTTCTTTCTCAGTTGTGGTGTAGTTTAATTGTGCACCGGAAAGTGTGTGACTTGCATAATAAATGACATGAAGTTTCTTATCCTTCCTTTGACCTAAAACACATCCGACAGCTAAATCACTTGCATCACACATAATTTCAAATGGTAAATCCCAATCGGGTTTAACAATAATAGGTGCACTGACTAAAGCTGTTTTTAATGTTTCGAAAGCTTTAACGCAATCTTCATTAAAATCAAAGGTGGAATCTTTCATGAGTAGATTAGTGAGTGGTTTGGAAATTACAGAAAAATTCTTAATAAATCTTCTGTAAAAACCGGCATGTCCTAAAAATGATCTTACTCCCTTAACAGTAGTTGGAGGGGGTAATTTTTCTATTACTGAAGTTTTTGCTCTGTCCACTTCTAACCCTTTTTCAGATATTTTGTGACCTAAAACAATTCCTTCGTCAACCATGAAATGACATTTTTCCCAGTTTAATACCAAATTTGTTTCTTCACACCTAGACAAAACTTTATCCAAGTTTTCTAGGCATGAATCAAAAGAATCTCCATAAACTGAAAAATCGTCCATAAAAACTTCCATGATATCTTCAATGAAATCATTAAAAATCGCAGTCATACAACGTTGAAATGTTGCAGGTGCGTTACATAGACCAAAGGGCATTCTCCTATATGCAAATGTTCCATAACGACATGTGAAGGTTGTTTTATCTTGGTCATCCGGGTAAATGTATATTTGAAAGAATTCGGAGTAACCATCTAGAAAACAGTAGAAAGCGTGACCAGCTATCCTTTCGATCATTTGATCAATGAAAGGAAGAGGAAAACGATCTTTCCTAGTTGCTTTATTTAGATTTCTATAATCTATACAAACCCTCCAACCAGTGGTGGTTCGTGTAGGTATTAATTCACCTTCTTCATTCCTTACAACTGTTATGCCTCCCTTTTTAGATACACAATGGATTGGACTAACCCATTCAATATCCGAGATATGGTAGATGATTCCATTGTCCAGAAGTTTAGTAATCTCATTTTTGACTACTTCCTTCATATTGGGATTTAGGCGTCTTTGCCTATCCGCTTTAGGTGGCTTATCTTCTTCTAAGTGAATTCCGTGCATTACAATGCTCGGATTAATACCTTTTAAGTCTGAAATTTGCCAACCCATACTTCCTATCCTATTTCTAACAACTTCTTTCAATTTCTCTTCTTGATCTTGTGTTAATTTGTTAGAGATAATTATAGGTAGAGAATCGCCTTCCCCTAAGAAAGCGTACCTCAAATGACTTGGTAATTCTTTAAGTTCTAATTTAGGTGGAACTATAATCGAAGGCGGAACTGGTCCATCTTCTCGAATCAAAGGTTCTGGGTCCTTATCTTCTAGTTCCTCACTCATTATAGGTTCTATTATTTCTTCTTTTTGAACAATGTTGATAACTTGCCGGATCCGATTTGATATTCTCTGCCAGAGTTACCTGCAAAACAGAACCGGAGACAGGATCTCCGGGAAAACTCTCCGACGATCAAGTCAGTTTTTGTAAGAAGGTTGGTAATTTGACAATAGTATTGCGGGGAAAAATTGTGAGCGTACCTTTTTCCCTCGTTCTTAAGGCCTTTTATAGGTGTTTTTTAGGTAACCGCCGAGGGCGGTTACTCCTTAGTGGGCCACGTTCTGAGGGCGGTTCCCCCTTTTTAGGCCATGTCCCTTTCGTGGCTTTCATGGCAACGAACGTGGTTCTGAGTGGGAGTCTTGATGCTCCGTTTAGGAATTCGGGGCGGTTACTCGCTTCACCCGTTTCCGCTTATTCGGGTCCCATTCGGGGCGGTTACTCGCTGCGCCTGCTTCCTTTATTCGGGTCTCATCCGATCTTAGACCATAGGTCTAAGTATGGGCTGGGCCTGCGAAATGAATATGACCCGGTTTAGCCTCGCGGGTCATCACATGCCTCCCCTTTAGTTTGATACAAGAGCCCTTTAGGGTCTGTTCGGCGGGGTATTTCACTTTCATCCGCCAGAGCGGATACTATGGTTTTGACGAGAAACTGAACAAGATCCGTGAGTGGGATCGCTCTTACTTTTTTATCAAGTTTAATGAGGGAAATCCGAACTTCCTTCGCCATTGGGGCCGGCCCAATGTGAAGAGTTTGAACTTCGGTTATCCCAGCGAGGAAGAATCCGCCGTCATCAAGTTCCTGAAGAGTACCCCTCCTTTTGTATGGACATATGATCAGGCCTTCCATATGCTAAGGAGCCGAGTAGCGATTGCCTACCGCGAGGGGGATCGCGTGGTCTATATCCCTTATCGCGTTTTTATACAAGGTACTTTTTATTTCCAAGTTGATGATTTCTTTTAACCCTTTGCAGGGGTGATCCTTTATCTCAAATCGCTGCAGATCGGGAGGCTAAAGCCCTAGCGAGAAGGAAGAAGCGGATGGCGGGAACCGCCTCCGTTGTAGGGGCGGATTCTTCTGGAGGAACGATTCCTTCCATTGAGGCGGCTTCTCCTGTAAGGGCCTCCGTTTC
Organism: Euphorbia lathyris; assembly: GCF_963576675.1. Lineage (NCBI taxonomy): Eukaryota > Viridiplantae > Streptophyta > Magnoliopsida > Malpighiales > Euphorbiaceae > Euphorbia > Euphorbia lathyris. The sequence continues at coordinate 82,227,466 of NC_088915.1, forward strand.
ACAAGGTCCCGCTTCTGCCTCCGAGGATCTTCCTTTGACGAGGAAGCGGAAGATAAGTGCGGATACAGAGTCTTCTTGTCCCAAGAAGAAGAACACCTCCGTGTCCTTTACTGTTGGCGGTACACCCGTATCCGCCTCATCCAAAGGAAAGAGCAGTACCCCAATTCATGAGGTATCCTGATCTATTCCCTCTTTCTATATTGCTACTTTTTTCCTCATGAGCTATCTGCTGTTCTCTTGATATTTTTCTTTACGCCTTTGCAGCCAATTCCCGACATCAGCGGATGGTGGACTAGGACCTTTGGCATGGCCGTGAGTTTTTCTTGCAAGGACATTGTCTCTTCCATATGCAATGTCCTCGGGCGGCTTCCCTCTGCTTCCCGTGTACGCGAACAAGTACCGCTCCCTACCGCTGTGGAGGGGATCGAGAAGCGTTCTGTAGAGGTATATTATTGCTTGTCATTCTCTTTCAAGGATCTTGCGTCCATTGTAACCGCCTATTTCTATTCGCCCTTTTTTATTCGTGAGCCGTCTTATATGCAGATTATCAATTTCGCTGAGGGCATTCTCCGAAGGGATGCCGAGCGAGCCAAGGAGTTGGAAGGTCTTGGTACTGAATTGGCGACTCAGAAGTCGCTTTATGATGATGTCCAAGGGAAGGTGAAGGTCCTAGAAGGCGCCCTTCAGAAGGCTGTGAGCGAGAAGGAGGAGGCTCTTAAATCTCTTCAGGCTAAGTCCGATGAGCTGCGAAAGGCCCTCGATGATCTAGCTGATTCCAAGGAGACACAAAAGAAGAGGGCTGAGGAAATTCTGGCTGAAGACGGTGCCCGCATCTACTGGTATGGGGAGCGGATTCATGCCGCTTATGAGCATGGACATCAGGGTCTCGTACTTAACCGCCCCAAGGTTCCCATCCCTGAAAAGGATTTAACTGAGAAGTGGGACAAGCTGGAAGCCGAGGATGCTGATATGGATGAGGTACTCCTCTTAGATTGGAAGAGTTTTCAGGAATCTCCAATTATCGGTGAGATCCCTACCCAGAATGCGGAAGAAGGGGCACCGCAGGACATCTCTCAGCCTGAGCAAGAGGTACCGCCCTCTGAAGCAGTTATTGATTCGAGGGTTGAGCATTCACTTGAAGTAGATCCGCCCACTGGAGGAGATGAGGGAGTCGCTGGAGGCGAGGAAAGCAATAGGGGTGAAGGAGAGGAAGCTGTAGCATAGTTTAATTTATATTTGGACTTTTTGTATGTAACAAACTGCCCGTATATATTAATTTTCTTTCACTTGCCGCTTTGCCTATACGTGCGATTATTGTCACTTTATTTTCATGTATGATCCTTGCCTTTTGCCGACTTCATACTTGTAATTCTTCATAGTAATTTTTGCTTTCGCTAGGGTGGCAAACCCTTTTTGTAATTTTTGAGTACTCGTTTATTCGCTTAATTTTATGCCTTACTCTATTATTTTTCTTTCGAAAATAATATAATCATAAGGTTAATCATAAGATTTTGCGAGTGATGCGTAATCATGCATCCGCCTTTCTTTAATAGGCAACACATTTATGTGTTTTTTGAGTTTAACCCTAAGGGTTTTGCGAGGGATGCGTAATCATGCATCCGCCTTTCTTTAATAGGCAACACATTTATGTGTTTTTTGAGTTTAACCCTAAGGGTTTTGCGAGTGATGCGTAATCATGCATCCGCCTTTCTTTAATAGGCAACACATTTATGTGTTTTTTGAGTTTAACCCTAAGGGTTTTGCGAGTGATGCGTAATCATGCATCCGCCTTTCTTTAATAGGCAACACATATATGTGTTTTTTGAGTTTAACCCTAAGGGTTTTGCGAGTGATGCGTAATCATGCATCCGCCTTTCTTTAATAGGCAACACATTTATGTGTTTTTAAGAACAATCCGCATTCGGGCGTAACATATTGAATAAATGTAATAATTGAATACCTTTATTGATAAAGAGAAAAGGTTTATTACATAGGTACACCAACTGTGTGGGATCAAAGCCTCATTAAAACCTTTTATCAGAAAACCCAATGGGAAAAACTCATAAAAGGAAAAAGAGTACTCGTCATTTCCTCGAACTACTCGGCCTTTTTATATAGGCGTAGATTCTCTAGATTCCAGGTGCGCGGGAGCTTCTTTCCGCTCATTTCTTCTATTTCAAAAGTGGCTGGTCCCAGCTTCTTGGATACTTTGTATGGTCCGATCCAGTTGACGCCCAGCTTGCCTTTGCCATCTCTGGATTGTATTTTATCCGCTTTTTTCAAGACCAAGTCGTTCTCGTTGATTATTACTTTTTGCATTCTTCTGTCATGATATTTCTTTATTCTATTGCGGTATACTGCCATTCGCATGTAAGCTTTTTCTCTTCGTTCCTCCACAGAATCCAAAGCATCTCTAATGTTGATAGGATTTTGTGTGTCGCAATAATAAATTATCCGATCTGTGGGCGACTTGATTTCAACAGGTAGGACTGCTTCGGCTCCATAAACTAGCGAGAAAGGTGTTTCGCCTGTTGCTGCCTTTACAGAGGTTCTGTATGCCCACAACATATGGGGTATCTCATCCGCCCAACCTGTTTTTTTGTCTCCTAGTCGCTTCTTGATGCCTTGAATCATGGCCCTGTTGGTAACCTCCGTCATACCATTCGATTGGGGATGGTTTACGAAAGAAAAATGATTTTTGATCCCCATGCTTTCGCAGTATGCTTTGAACTTGGCACAGTTGAACTGGGTGCCATTGTCGGTTATAAGCTTTTGCGGGATTCCAAATCGCATGATAATGTTCTCTCGTAAGAACTCGATCATTCGCTCAGGTGTTTGTGCGGTTACTGCCTCCGCTTCTACCCATTTGCTGAAGTGGTCAACTGCGACTATCAAGTACTTCCTTTTCTTTGTCGTTTCTGGGAATGGACCCACTATATCGATTCCCCATGTTGCGAATGGCCACGCCGTCATTATAGCGATTTGTTCGGCTCCGGGAACATGCTTTTCATTCGCATGTATTTGACAATTGTGACATTCCGCAACCATCTTCTGGGAATCTTCCACCACCTTGGGCCAGTAGTATCCCATCAGTTTGACCTTTCTTGCCAACGCCGCCGAAGCTTCGTGCGCGCCATAAATTCCTTCATGTAATTCTCGCAGCACGTAGTCTCCTTCGTTGCGACTAATGCATTTCAACCATGGACATGTGTACGATTTCCGATACAAAGTTCCATCCCGAATTGAGTATCGAGCTGACTGCCCAATTAGCTTTCTAGCTAAGCTCTTATCAACCGGTAAATCTCCCTGCTCCAGATATTGGCGAATGGGCATCCGCCAATCTTCATCGTCTTCCAGTTCTTCGATGACCATAATCTGATCGACCTCGAATGCTGGTGCCGATTTTATTTCCAAATTGCATGTCTTTTGACTCCATGGTTCTCTACTTGCCGCTGCTTTTGCCAATTCGTCAGCCTTTGCATTTTGGCCTCGCGGAACATGCACCATCTCCCAAACGACTCCCTTGTGCGTTAACTCTTGTGTCAATCTGCCGACTACCTGATGGTATTTTACTAGCTCCTCCTGTTTCACCAGATAATTTTTTGTGATCTGGTTTATCATGAGTTTGGAATCGCTGTAGATTACCACTCTTTCTGGGGTGAGTTCATTGAGCAACTTCAATCCGCATATCATTGCTTCATACTCTGCGGCATTATTGGTAGTTTTGAAAGTTAATTTTGCTGCATAGCACATGCGAATAACCTCCGGGCCCTTGATGATGACTCCCAGCCCAGCTCCATCTGTAGATAATGCCCCATCTGTGTACATGCTCCACTCTTCTTTTTGTGCCTTCGGACATTCATCGTCATCCCAGGTGAATTCGTTCACGAAATCGGCGAGTACTTGGCTCTTTAGCGCTGGTCTCCCTTCATAGCGAATATCGAATTCTCCCAGGCGAATTGACCATTCCATCAACCGGCCGGATGCGTCAGGTTTCTGTAATACCTTTCGCATTGGGATGCCAGTTCTCACAATGATAGTATGCGCCTGAAAGTATGGTTTCAATCTAGCCGCCGTGGTTATCACTGCGAGGGCCATTTTGTCCAACTTCGAATACCGGAGTTCTGCATCCTTCAGGACTTTGCTCACGTAGTACACTGGATATTGTTTCCCTTCTTCTTCTCGCACCATCACAGTGCATATCGCCATATTGGTGACGGATACGTAGAGAAATAAATCTTCTCCATCCTCCGGCCTACTCATTAAGGGCGGATAACACAGTAATCGCTTTATCCCCTCGAATGCTTCTTGACAATCCGGCGTCCATTCAAAGGACTTGGATTTTTTGATGGCATTGTAGAAAGGTAGACATCTCCTAGCTGAGCATGATATGAATCGCCCTAATGCCACCAACCGCCCATTTAGTCTCTGTACTTCTCTTATGCTCCTCGGCGTTTTCATCTCCATTACTGCTTTAACCTTCTCGGGATTCGCCTCAACTCCCTTGCCGCTAACAATGAAACCCAGGAACTTTCCCGCTCTTGCTCCGAATGTGCATTTCTCTGGGTTCAATTTGAGGCCATATTTGATTAGCACTACCAGGATTTCTTTGATATCCTGCGGGTGGTCTTGCATTTTCTTGCTTTTGATGATCATGTCATCAACGTAGATCGAGAAGTTCTCGCCGGATTTGTCTGAAAATATCTTGTTCATCATCCTCTGGTATGTTGCTCCCGCGTTTTTCAATCCAAAGGGCATCACCTTGAAGCAATAAGTCGCCTGGTGAGTTATGAACGATGTTTTGATTTCATCCGCCTTCTCCATGGGTATCTGATGGTAACTGGATTTCACGTCGGTGAATGATAAAGCTTCATATCCTGCAGTTCCATCTACCAATATATCAATGTTAGGAAGCGGATACATATCCTTCGGACATGCCTTGTTCAGATCTTTGAAGTCGACGCACATTCTGTACGTTCCATTTGGCTTTTTGACTAGCACCACATTGGCTAACCACTCCGGATAGGTGACTTCTCGAATTGCATCTGACTTTAGCAAATCCGCCACTGCTTTTTCAATCGCCTTTTGCCGCTCAGGAGCATGTCCTCTCTTTTTCTGTCGCACTGGGGTTGGACCTTTGTCTACATTCAAACGATGGGTTGCTACGTCTGGACTTATTCCTTTCAGTATTTCATTTGGGGCGGAAAATGCCGACTCACATTGGACCAGCACTTCGGCAATGGCTTTCTTCGTTTCTTCGGAGAGGCCCGTCGCTATTCGCACATTTTTGTCGCTTGAGATGGCGAATAGTTCCGTTTCTCCCAATGCTTCCGCTGGCAACTTCTCCTCTACCCTATCTTCCTCATCTGGCTTTGGTTCAAGTGACAATGTATAGGCCTGTTGAGATACAAGTTGATCACCTTCAATTATGACTCGCCCTTGGTGTGTTGGTAAATGTAATGTTAAATGCTTCATTGAGATGAGCGACTCCGTTTCTGACAGGAATGGGCGTCCCAGAATTATGTTGTAGGCCAATGGGAGATCAACAATTGCGAATTCTAAATCACCTCGCCATTTTAGCTTTTTATCGCCCATTTCTGCCTCCAACACCACCTGTCCACTTGTTTGAGAGGATTGACCCCCAAAACCTGTTACATCCATGAATGTATGTTCCACTCGCTCGTCATTAATTCCCAACTTGTTGAATGCAGTCCGAGTAATAACATTATAAGAACTGCCAGTATCAATAAGGACCCGCTTGACGTCCCATCCTTCTACAGCCATTGTAATCACCAAAGCATCCACATGCGGCTCCGTGATTCGCGTGAATGAGTAATTGAGGGCATTCCCCCTATGAGTGTTGCTTTTTCGCTGTTCACGACGAGCTCTTTTTGTTGGAGGCTCGTAGATCCCGCCGGCTATCACGTTTATCACTCCTTTTTTCTGCTTCTTTTCGGGCCTTGCCTCTTCTTCATGTGGTAACGTTGCTTTCTCGTCACTAGTCTCCTTTCGTACAAATTGATTCAGCTTGCCCCTTTCGATCAGCCTTTCAATCTCCTTCTTCAATTCATAGCAATCGTTCGTGTAGTGGCCGTTCAGTCTGTGGAACCTGTAATATTTGTTAGGATGTCGCCCCAAACTGGTTCGACCTTTTACCTCGGGGAACCGCACATCCTTCTTCAGGGGGCTCTTTTCGATCCAAAGTAACACCTCCTGGCGAGTCGTGTTTAATGGTGTCTGATATCCGCCACTTTGAAAGGGGCGATCGCCTCTTCGAACAAAATTACTTTTGGACTGGGTCTGGCGCCGATTGTCCGAAGTGGATCTAGCGGCATCTCTTTCTCGCCGGGTTTGAGCCCTATGTTCCTTGTTGACATCATCCACTTCCATGAATTCCTTTGCTATTTTCATGAGTTCAGCCACTGTGCGCGGCTTGTTGCGGATGATTTCCTCCCACATACTCCAATCTGTGGTTCCATCTGCCATGATGTTGCGGATGCTCACGATATCCGGGTTTTGCAATCGCACCAGAATATCGTTGAATACGACAACAAATTCCCTTAGGGAATTATAGTTCCTCTGTTTGATCTCCTTCAGCTGCCTATCCGTCACATCCGCTGCTTTACAGCCCACAAATTTCGCACAGAAATCCCGACTATATTGATGCCAATTGTGAATAGATTCTGCGGGTAAAGATCGAAACCAATCAGATGCGGCTCCGCCCAAAGTTGTCGAGAATAACCTGCAAATGATGCTTTCACTCGCTCCTGCAACATCCATTAGTTCTCTGTAGTTCCTGACATGAGCCTCAGGATCAGAATTTGGATCCCCATAGTATTTAGGTATCGCGGGCGCTTTGATTCTGTGATCTGGAATGAATTCCCGCAACGAAGGGGCAAAAGGTGAATCGCTCTGGACCTCTGCTCTCGGCCTAGGCGAGTACCCCATTCGCTCCATCATGCTTCGTAATTGATCTTCTAAGTTAATATCGGGTATTCGCCGGACTTCTTCCATCCGCTGCTGGTGAATTCTGGGTGGCATCCATCCGCCCATCGGTGTTGAGACGTGTGCCTGTTGGGGGACTAACCGCTGTCCCGTTATAGGATCAAAGTTCCATGTGTGCTCTCGCCCAGGAGTCATCAACTCCGAATGTCTGTGAGGAAAAGGTTCCACTTGCTGTAGCGGAAGAGTGCCTTGCACTCCTGGCAACGGTTGGGATGGCTGCCAGGTCGGATGTATCATCGTAATGAGACCTGGGTGCGAGTAGTTGCTCGGGTGGCTGTGTGGGTTTGTGCGACTACTCTGGCCCACTTGATTTGGCGCCTGAGATGGCTGCGGGAGGGCCGATATGACAGGGATAGTCGGTGATTGTGTTGAGATAACCACAGGTTCTTGAGGAGCAGCCGCCACGGCGGTATTGTGTTCGGCGAGGGCAGTTAGTAAATTAATCATTCGATCTCCAGCCGCCTGGCTCATGTTCGAAGCCAAGACTTGTCCTGCCATCTGCACGAAATCACTATTGGACATTTCCATCTCAGTTTGCACTTGGACTTCCAATAAGGGACTCAATAGTCCCGAAGGACCCGATGAGCTAGGAACCACAGGCTGTGTACTTGCAGGTTGTGAATTCGCAATCCGTGGTCCCCTAGAGTTCATACTGGTTGATCTAGTGGTAACGCCGGTCGTTCGTAATGGTTCTGACATGTTCTTCGCGTACCTTTAACCAAATGTTGGTAAAAAAGGTCCACGTTCACCGCACCAATGATAACTTGCCGGATCCGATTTGATATTCTCTGCCAGAGTTACCTGCAAAACAGAATCGGAGACAGGATCTCCGGGAAAACTCTCCGACGATCAAGTCAGTTTTTGTAAGAAGGTTGTTAATTTGACAATAGTATTGTGGGGAAAAATTGTGAGCGTACCTTTTTCCCTCGTTCTTAAGGCCTTTTATAGGTAACCGCCGAGGGCGGTTACTCCTTAGTGGGCCACGTTCTGAGGGCGGTTCCCCCTTTTTAGGCCATGTCCCTTTCGTGGCTTTCATGGCAACGAACGTGGTTCTGAGTGGGAGTCTTGATGCTCTGTTTAGGAATTCGGGGCGGTTACTCGCTTCACCCGTTTCCGCTTATTCGGGTCCCATTCGGGGTGGTTACTCGTTGCGTCCGCTTCCTTTATTCGGGTCTCATCCGATCTTAGACCATAGGTCTAAGTATGGGCTGGGCCTGCGAAATGAATATGACCCGGTTTAGCCTCGCGGGTCATCAAATGTCATTTACACATTCTTCAATTAAATCAAGTTTCATACAAGCGAAATCCTCCATAGGATATTTCATCGCTTGATTCATATCAAACTCAATCTTATCATCGCCTATTCTTAAAACTACTTTCCCTTCCGACACATCAACCAGAGCACGTCCCGTGTTCATGAACAGTATACCAAAGATTAGCGGACAATTTACGTCATAAGCAAAATCTAAAATAACGAAATCGGTACGAAAAATAAATTTGTCAACTTTAACTAAAACATCCTCAATTATACCGTATGGTCTTTTAGTGGTTTGATCCGCTAATTGCAAAACCATATTGGTACGTTTGATGTCTTCTTCTAAGCCTAACTTATTAAAAATAGATAATGGCATCAAGTTAATGCTTGCTCCTAAATCACAGAGACAACTGGGAAATTCAATATCTCCCAATTTACATGGAATGGTAAAACATCCGGGATCCTTGAGTTTTGTGGGCAAATTACTTGATACAATCAAACTACAATCCTCAGTTAGTGAAATGGATGAAATTCCTTCCCAACTAATTTTTTTTGAAATTAAACTTTGAGGAATTTACCATAATTGGGAATTTGCGTAATCGCATCCATAAACGTCAGATTAATATGCAAATTTTTAAGTTTGTCTAAAAATGTTAAAAGTTGTTTATCATAGTCCTTATTGCGGACTTTGTGTGGAAAAGGTGGTTTGGATACAAAAGTTTTTGTACTAGAGTCAATTGGTGCATCTTTTTGTTTTAATGTATCTTCTTTGGGCTTCGGTAAATCAGTTCCAGGTAAGGTCGAATTTCCGGGCATTTCCGGGCCTAAGTAATTTTTCCCTGAACGAAGAGTGATAGCCTTAACATGCTCTTTCGGATTTTCTTCCGTATGGTTTGGAAGACTTCCCTCTTTGCGGGATGGAATTGATTTAGCGAGTTGTCCAATTTGAATCTCCAAATTATGGATGCTAGATGATTGGTTTTTAATAAGCTGATCGAATTTATTCTCGATTCGTTTAAAACCATCGTCGTGATTACTTATTTTTCCGCTCATAGTATCAATAAATTTGTCGATTTTAGAAGATAAAATGCTAATCGTATCTCTTGATTGATTTTGATAATTACTAGTACGATTTTGATTAGCATTAGCATTATTATTATCTCTCCAGTTAAAGTTAGGATGATTTCTCCACCCAGGATTATATGTATTGGAGTAAGGGTTATTAGGTTGGTTTTGCCCTTGGACAAAATTTACCTGTTCAATTTCACTCATACCTTCGTAATCCACATCTGTTTGGATTGGCTTACCATTAGGATCACACGGTGCCATAAACCTATCAATTTTGTGCGATAAGGCAGAAAATTGGGCTTGCAACATCGCTACTGGATCAAGATTCACTATACCTTTAACTGATGATGTTGTTGAGGATGATGGTTTCGCTAATGGTACGTGTCCACGTTCCGCGGGCCACATACTGCTATTGATTGCCATTTCCTCCAAAAGTTCCCTTGCTTGGGCAGATGTTTTCTTCATAAATAACCCTCCAGACCTAGCGTCCAATGAACCTCTAGTTGTAGGATTTAGTCCATTATAAAATGTTTGCATTAAAAGTTCAGCGGGCAATTGGTGGTGTGGGCATAAACGTTGAAGTTTTTTAAAACGTTCCCAAGCCTCATAAAGAGTTTCATTATCATTTTGAGAAAAAGATGTTAACTCTTTAATGACTCTTGCGGTTTTTGCTAAAGGAAAATTTTTTGATAAAAATGCTTGGGCTAATTGTTCCCAAGTGGCAAATGATGCGGCTGGCATAGAAGTTAACCATTCTTTGGCTCGATCCTTCAAAGTAAAAGGAAAAAGGCGAAGTTTGATTGCTTCTGCAGTTACATCAGTAATTTTAAAAGTGTCACAAATTTCTAAGAAATTTGTCAAATGGGTATTAGGATTTTCGTTAGGTAACCCGTAAAATGTTACGTTATTTTGCAACATATTAAGCAACGCAGGCTTAATTTCAAATTGGTTTGCATTAATTTGGGGTCTAACTATACTGTTTGTTACACCGGCCACTCCTGGCCTAGCGTAATCCATAAGTGTGGCCATAACTTCGGGCTCGGTAATTCTAGTTTTTATTGGGGTTTTGTTTTTCTTTTTCTTTTCTTTCTTGTTCTTTTTAAGAGTTCTTTCAATTTCTGGGTCAATAGGAAAAAATTCTCTTTTTTTTAGAAACAAAATATAAGATTGGCTGCCGAACTTTTGAATGCAACAAACATTTCAGACATCCTTGATTTTTCTTTTCGATTTTTTTATTTTAAGGATGAACTTCCTTTCGAATGATATGAGCAGATAAGAACAATGACTAGTGCAGATATTTTATAAAAAAAAACTTGTAGAACTGACTTGCTTATCAACTTTTAAGATTAAGGTAAAAGTTAGTGTTTGGCTAAAAGGGAAAACAATTTAGTGTGTACAACAAAGAAAAGGTTAAAGGCTCAAACTTGGCTATCTAAGAGATGAAAATAAAAAAGGTTAGGCTATTTAAGTCAAGTGGTTAATCCTAATTGCCTTCCTCACTTCAATGTCTGACTAAAAACGTGTGGTCTTGAAAAGCATTTGATGCAAATTCTAGAGTTGCAAACCAAGTATGAATTCACACATAATAAAAAAAAAATTGGAGCAAACGTTAAACGTTGATGTTGTTTAAGCAAATTGCTCCATTGGCTCAAAAGCTCACAGAAATTGAGGGTAACTGTACCAAGCTTTGCATACTTTTCAATCAATTTGATCGCTTCAATTAAAATGGATTACTCAAAATAAAGACTACCAAATCAACTGTTACTAAGTCCAACACTCATCATAAGTTTTAATTGATTTCGATAATACGAGCTAATTAAACTATCAAGTTAAGGAGAATATGATTAACACGACTTGACTAAAACACAAGCTAACTAAATGCAAATGAAAACAAAAAAAACAAACTAAACATAGAAAACTCAATTTAAAATGAAGACTAAAATGCGAAAATTTTCTCCAAAACACATATCATAGTAAAGGGGGACCGGAGTATCGCTACCTCGTAATCCGGTCAGCAAAGAAAAGTCTCGGGGTGAGATCGTCATCTCCCCAAATGGAAGATGAAATGTGTGGGTTGAATCCACCCACCTCTTGCAGAGGGCGCACAGGGCGCGCTTGTCACACACGCTGTTGGCATGGGGCAGCGCCAAGGGCTCAAAGCCCAACTCCCGCACACGGACTCTAACCGCCGTAGGAAGCAAAGCGAACCATGAATGGATGCCCTCGGTGGATCCCGAGATAGCAATAACCTAGAAGAAATAGTACAAATAAGAGCGGGACTTAGCTAGAGTCATTATTCCTCAAGGGCCCCACTTCTATATACGTCTAATGGAAATTCAGTTTAACTAGTTATTCTTTAAATTTCGTCTAAACTTAACTTAAAAATTCTTTTTGTTAAGATCGTCATTCTTTAGAGTTTCGTCCATAGGATCATTCGTATAGGATTTAATTTAATTTGTTATTCTTTGGTGTTCCACTCTCCCGCGTGCTTGCGAGGAGCTTAATCCCATTCAAGTTTTTGGTAAAGGTGGTTTAGTATTATTCACGTTTTTACTATTCACGTTTTCACTATTCACGTTTTCACTATTCACATGCATTATTCACGTTTTTACTATTCACGTGCACAACTCACGTTTTTACTATTCACATGCATTATTCACGTCATTTCACTATTCACGTTTTACCAGTCATGCAGTTTTTGCTACTCACATGTATAAAGTTCAAATTCTTTCCAAAAATCATAAAGTGTCGTTCACATGCATGAAAATTCGCGTTTTCTAGCTAAAGGACTCATAAGCAATTTAAATGTTAGCATGCAAATAACGTTCAAACGGGGTTGCTAAAACCTAGAAGTCTTGACAAATAAAAACAAAGAGGTACTTACCCGATTGATGTTGGTCTGACTTAGATGAGAAGCGGGGTTCTGGAAAGGAACGACGCTAGCCAAATCCTCAAAGACCACCTCCATGCCTTTCGTGCCATCGTATTTGCTCGACGCCATCGCAAAAATGCTCAAACGTAGTGAGAGAGAGAAGAGGAGAGAGAAGGTGTGGGGTTAAAATGAACCCCACCACCCTTTTATAAGGATGAAAAGTGGCAATCTTGTAATAAGGGAAAAAGGTACGATGTGACGTAAAGGTAAAAAGTAAATAATTAATTACCAAATGCACAAACCTCCGATTCGCAGTCCGTTTCAGCCTGCATTTTTGCCGAGTAGTGACCATTGTCCAGGGAGACGACTCCAGATGACAGCCAAAGTTTACAGAATAGTGGCACCAGTCAAAATACAGACAACAGTCACCAAGAAAATAATTTTTAGCTCGAAAAGATTCCAGACGAAGGGATAAGGTTATTGCTATCAACGATTTCAGCATGCGAGACAGTAACTCTAGTCGGAACATAGACGACGGTAGGTCGAAATCCAAAATCACCCGAGTGCGCACACTGTAGGGTCGCTAGAAAGAGCAATATTATCTGCGGTCGATTTAGAGACTAGGGTCGCTATAAAGAGCCATATTACCTGCGGTCGATTTAGAGACTAGGGTCGCTAGAAAGAGCCATATTACCTGCGGTCGATTTAGAGACTAGGATCGCTAGAAAGAGCTATATTACCTGGGGTCGATTTAGAGACTAGGGTCGCTAGAAAGAGCAATATTACCTGCGGTCAATTTAGAGACTAGGGTCGCTAGAAAGAGCCATATTACCTGCGGTCGATGTAGAGACTATGGTCGCTAGAAAGAGCTATTTTGCCTGCGGTCGATTTAGAGACTAGGGTCGTTAGAAAGAGCTAAAGAGAGACGGGTCGAGGAAGAGATTGAAGACCAGGAAGGAGCTTGCGACATGGAAATCAGGTATTTCCCCTCCCACTCTATATGTGTCTTTTACTTTAATATGTTTTCCATTGCATGTGTCGCATTAGCGAAAAAGTTTTTTTTCGAAAAGCACACATGTCACTATCAAAATAGGAAAGTAGGGGCAACTATAGACATCGAGTCGGAGGACCTGTGACGAAAACCCATAACCGACGGTTAAAGCAGTTGATTCCAATAATAAAAAATAATAAAAAAAACCACAAAAGAATCCTGAGGGATTGCGTGTCGAAAAATAGGAGGCTCGCAGGCGCCCAACGAACATGGGGCGTCGTCCAACGCACGCCAAAGGCGTTGGACGCACGCCTAAGGATCATTGGGCGAGGGCTCAACGGTGTGGGGCGAGCGCCCAGCGGCGTTGGGCGAGCGTCCAGTAACGTCGGATGCACGCCCAATAGCCTTGGGCGCACGTCCAACAGCGGTTGGACACGCGCCCGACCTGCGCTGGGCGTCCGCCCAGCGCCTGTTGGGCATGCGCCCAACCGAGGTTGGGCGTCCGCCCAACGTCTGTTGGGCGCGCGCCCATCCAAAAGTTGGGTGCACGCCCAACTTTGGGATCCGTGCCTATAAAAGGCACGGATCCCCATGCATTTGGAAGGGGGAATTTTGGAGAGCTTCTCACTCTAGAACATTTTTTAGAGAGAGAAAGTAAATTTTTGGGAGAAAACATTTTTTTCCTAAAAATTGAAAAATCTCCAAAAAGTTAAATATTTTACAAAAGCACAAAAATATCGAGAAACCATAATTCGTAGAATCAACCGACTTCAGCTGTCAATACCGATCTTGAGGTATTATCCGAGGACTAGACTCGTTTAATTTATTTATTTCGTTTATTTATTTTATTTATAGTTTTTCCTTTATTTATTTATTTATTTAGTTACTTATTTATTTATCACGTTTATTTATTTTCCCGTATTTATTTAATTCCCGTCTCGTATTAAATAAACGTTTTTGTTTTAAGTAAAAATAAACCTCGTTTTAACGTCCCAACACGAACCGTGACCCGATTTAAGGGTAGTTCCGGACTAAAACGTTGTAAATATAGAATTTAAAAAGTTTTTTTAATTAACGTTTTAAAATAAAACATCATTTTGGGAGGCTCCGCTATAGACTATGACTCGATTTGGGTTGTTCGGGGACCAAAATGATAGAATAGAGTAGATCTAAAGCTTTTTAATACATCTGGAAACTGTTGGACTGTTTCTGTAATTTGCCGTTTTCTGTCACTAAAAGCGGTTTACCGACAGATTTTCCGACGGTAAAGCTGCTGGAATCATAAAAATCCCATTTTTGAACCTTTTTCCTAACTTTTTGACATTTGAACTTGTATATATGTGTATATAACTATGTAGTATATTTATTAAAATTATTTTTGGGGGTATCTAACTAATAATTTTAGGTATTTACATTTGGGCATAATTTACATTAATTTGGTTTTTGTAAAACTATATGTATATATCCATATTTTTCTTTAAAAGTATCAAGACCATATTACTTTATTGTTTTGGGTGGGTTATTTCCTAAATATTTATTATGTATAAAAACTATTTTGGGTTAAATATAGTTTTCTTATTCATGGACTTTATCCGTCATTTTTACATGTTTTCAAATTAGAATACAAGTATATTATATCTAGTAGTATATTTATTACCATTTTTACTTATTAATAACTCTTCTATATATTATTATTTTTCTTATCTTATTTTTGATCTATAAGTATTACTATTATTTTTACCATAATATATATTTATATATATTTTTTTTGCTAGAAAAGGAAAGGAAAGCAAAGCAAAACAAGCAACTACACCGGGATTAGCCTAGGAAAGCTAACCCCAATCCTATCCTCTAAAAGAAGAGGAGAAAAAGCGATAAGGGGAACGGTAAGGGTAGAAACACCTAACACCCCCTCATGGCCTGCCGCCGCCAAGTGATCTGCAACACGGTTCTGCTCCCGGAAAATGTGGCTGAACTCAAGGATATCAAATGAGGGGCTAAGCCTCTTAATAGCTTTAATAAGGTTGCGGCTATGAAGACCTATGGCATGACTACCCAAAATCATATTGATGGTCTCCAAGTTATCTGACTCCACAGAAAGCCTCTTAACACCCAGCCTAATCGCCAGCTGGATCCCAGAGAGAATGCCCCAGAGCTCCGCAGAGAAGGAAGAACCCAAACCCAAATTCTGGGTAAACCCAGAAAGCCAGGCGTCTCTCGCATCCCTAAGAACACCTCCGGCAACAATCTTACCATTACTGAGGCAGGAACCATCAGTATTCAGCTTCACAACCCCCTCTCTCGGCCTGCTCCAGCTCACGAGGTGGACATCACTACTCGGGGAAGATCTGGCAAGGGACTCACCTTTGAAACTATCAATAATAGAGGAGAGTTTCTTCAAGAAGAACTCAGCTAAGTTAGGCAAGAGCACAGCTTTATTATCAAAAATCTCCTCGTTCCTCCATTTCCACACTTGATGACAGATAATGGCAAAGAAAATGTCCCCATGCTCCATATAAGACAATAACTCTCCCCTAATACCATCTGAGAACCAGTCGTTCACAGAATGGGACATGAAGGAAGAGAAAGTATGATGAGGGAGAATTTTCTTCCAAACCTCTTCACTCTTAGGGCAATCCCTAAGAGCGTGGCACAACGATTCAACATGGCCTCTACATCTACCGCAAGCTCCAGAGGTCACCAAATGCCTTCTGTATCTATCTGAGTTAGTAAGTAATCTGTCTTTAATGCCCAGCCACAGGAAGCTCCTCATGCGGTAGGGGATTTTAAGGGACCAAATGGTCTTCCAAATATCCGAGGGATTATCAGTCCTGTTAAGGGAAAAAGCTTCAAAGGCAGATTTGCAAGAATAGACTCCATTGTTAGTCAGCGCCCAGCAATGCTTATCCACGTCTTCCTCTTGATTACTCACCTTCACTCCTCTAATTCTAAGGAGAGTCTCAAGGCTAAAGAAAGAATCAAATTTAGGCCAAACCTAGTCCCCTTCAGAGTCCACCACATCGGCTAACCTCCAGTTTTGGATATCACTAGGCGGGGGGGAAGTGCACACATCCACTAAAGGTTTATCCCCAATCTAGGTATCAAACCAGAAGCTTATGGACTTACCATTACCCACATCCAGACCAACCCCCGAGCAAAACTCAGCAAAAACGGCGCTAAGCCCTTTCCAGAGGAAGGAACAATTGATAACTCTCTCTTTCGGGCCCCCAAAGATCTTATCTTTTCGATACTTACCACAAAGAAGGCGAACCCAGAGAGAGGAGGGGCATTGCCACATACGCCAAAGGAGTTTCATTAATAAAACTTTATTATTATCCTTAGCTCTCCTAATGCCCAAACCCCCTGAATCTTTGGGCTGACAAACCTCACTCCAAGGCACCAGGTGGATCTTTCTTCCCTCCGCAGCTTCCCCCCATAGGAATCTTTGGTTAATCTTATCAAGATCATTAAGCACAGGATTCGGAAGCTGACAAGCCTGCATGATGTGGTTGGGAGCAGCGGAATTCACAGATTGAATTAAAGTCATACGGCCAGCGAGGGAGAGAGTCTTGGCTTTCCATGTGGCACACCTCGTATTGGCTTTGTCCAAAGTATCTTTAAAGGAAACTTTAGACACTCTCTCACTATGGAGAGGAATCCCCAGATACTTCCCAAGAGAATTAGTAAGAGGAATACCAGACAAATCACTTAATCTTTTACAAATTCTCGGATTCATATTCTTAGAGCACATCATCCTAGATTTCTGGATATTAAGTCTCTAACCAGAGGCCGAACAAAAACAATCCAGAATATCCATAATGACACTCAACTGCTCCTCATTACCTTCAAGAAAGATAAGGACATCGTCCGCAAAGAATAAATGGGTCACTTGGGGACAGAAACTGTTGATGGCCACCGGGTGGAAACTCCCAATATCAATGGCATCTTGAATAAGGTGGGACAGCCTCTCCATAGCAATACCGAAAAGGAAGGGACTCATAGGATCACCCTGACGGATGCCCCGACCCGGAGAGAACTCCTCCGACATATCCCCATTCACCATAATTCATTAAAATCATATTTATATAAGTATGTACATTTATTCTCCTTTTTGAATTTCCTATATGTATATATTTTAAATGTACTTGGGTTGGGCGGATTTAGATTTAATTTGTTAATTATTGTAATCATATTCAAATAAAGGTTAATTGAGTGAAAAAAGGGGGAAAATAAACCACAAAAAAGAGATTTCAACTTGATTATTTAAACTAAAGGTTTTTAGAGATTCCAAATGTAAATAAAAGGTTTTTGGTTCTTTATCATTTTCAAACGACTTCCAAAATATCACGTTTTGAAACCTTGACCCATTCCAACGACGGATTAAGCAAACCTTGTAATTAAAATCGTTTTCCTTGTGAATAATAGAGTTTTGAATCGTTTTCCTAACTAAACGGTTTTGTACAAAAATAAATGGACTTGTATGTTTAATCACGTTTTCGAGTTAAAACTTCTTATGCCACGTTTTCAAACGCTCGAGTCGTTCCAACGGCGATTCGAGTGAAAAGCATGTAAATCAACGGGGTTTTGAAACGTGCTTAAATCGTTCCAACGGCGATTATGGCATGGACCATGTAAATAAACCTTCTTTTGGGGATTGAGATTATTGTAGATTTAATATACAATATAAAGCATAACTCACGTTGTAAATAAACCAATTCTTTCTTCTATCTCCCTCTTTCTTCCATATACTCTAAATTCATGTAAATGGATGATTCTTTACTAAAATGGCTTTCAATAATATATGCTCAAAACGGCTTTCAAAACAAGAAAGAAAAGGTTTCAAATGAATTTTAAACTTAAAGAAATATGTGATTAGTCCGTTAGCGCCTAACATGCTAAGTAGGAGGCCGATGGTTCAGAACCGGGCGATGTCGGGGTGTCTAGTAGCCTTTCTCCGGAAAGGAGCTAGCCTTCTCGGCTCATACCCAAATTTCTCGAACCTTCACCGGTCTCCCGCAAGAGATCAGTGTTCATTTCCCATTCGTGGGTGGCGACTCTTCCATACTCCGAGCTCCGGCCCTGCCGAGCAGCTTGATTCTGCGATTGGTTGCTTTCGGCGCCAGTCACAGCATCTGTCGTCAACGGTGTCCACCCCCTGGGTCTTCCGGACGAGGCCGCGGCACCTACAGCTGCTAAAATGAAATTCATTAAAATCAGCTACATAATCTTAATCTTAAAACATAATTATATATCAAATAAACTATAAAACAAAATATAAACAAAAAACATACTCATTCACAACATACATCCATACATCTGCCTTTGGCAAACGCCTTCTCAACGGATCCAACCAATAAGCTCTAAAATTCATCACATCGATAACTGACAACGTCCAGTGTCCACTGAAAATAATACTATTATTATTTCAAAATAAAGAAAATTACTTATAAAATATTAAATAAAATAACTAAAATATTCATACCCTGTATTATATGGACACAAAAAGATAGACTTATCCATCGTGGACATCTTCAATCGATTCATCAACTCATATGAGCGCTGCTTTGCTGTTTTAGTACTTCCAATTGAATAAGTGTAATGAGGATCAACAAAATAAAACAATTTGTCCATTCCTCTTTTCTTCAACAAATTAAACAAGTAGCTACATAAAAATACAAAAGTACATAGTAAGAATCAACAACAACTAATATAAATAAAACTATAATATTTCAAAAATAAAATACCTCATATAGAAAATTATAACGTTGCAAGTTATCTCTTCCATATGAACCATAGAATATATATCATGTCTCAACAATAATGCTTTAGCAGCATGTCCAAACAATTCTTCACCAACAATATAGCTCACAAAATTGCCTTTCACCAACTCCGAATTAGCCCATTTGCACAGAATCTGTAACTTATCTAGAATATTTCTAGGCAAAGCTTGCAAATCTACATCCACTGCATCTTGTATCACCACATTATCAACTTCATCATCAACAACAAACATGTTGACAAAACAAACCACCTTAAAACATAAAAAAGGAATAACATAATCAGAAACATAAAACGTATGTCCTAAACAATAAGGCATATGTTCTAAAATATAACAAACATTAAAAAACATGAACCAAATATAAAATAATTCTTATCACATACATTACTTCAGGATCAGAATTATTCTTCACATCTGTAATATCCACTTTATCAACAAATTTTTTTGCTTGTGTAGATCCACCTTCAGCTCCAACAAAATCATGCAACTCTTGACTCAACAAATTAAAATTTGGACAAGAATAAATTTCTTCATTGGAGTTTCACTTTCTCTCTGATCTTTCTTCTCTCTTTTTATTCTTTCAACTAAAGCATCCATCTCATCAAAAAATTCAGAATTAAGATAAGGATGACTATCTTGACTAGACAAATCACATTCAAAATCTCCAGTCATTCCTGTATCTTTTTTACTTTCCGCTTTGTTCTCATTAACAACTTCTTCTTTCCCTCATTCACTTTGAGTAACTGGATCTTCATTGCCTCGAGTATATTTACTCCATAAACTCTTGATCACATTACCCATCTCAACATTTGTACCATCTTCACCAAAAACAACATTAGCTTCTTTCAACATACAATACATTTTATTAACTTTAGAACCCAGTTCTTTAGCTAATGATTGGAACTTAGTAAGAAATTCCTGCATATACAAATCCATAATAAAAAATAGGACATGTTATAAATAATAGTAAGCATGTTCTAAAATTTAATAAGCATGTTCTAAAATTTAATAAGAATGTTCTAAAATTTAAAAATAAAGGGAAAGCTGTAATAACGTACAAAAATTTCAGCTGGTCCACTAGAAGAAGCTTCTCCACATTCCTTCCTATTGGCTCCTTCAGCATCTTGATTATCTTCATTCCTATTCGTTGCTTCTCTTTGCAAATTTCCTTCATCCCCATCCATACTTTCTCTTACCAAATTTTCTCCTACCAATATTCTCTTTAACACAATCCTACTTCCAAATCCCCTCAACTTCTCCAAAGCCATCCTCTTTTGAATTCATTCTTTATTCCAAACAGATATCAATGGATAATCTCTTGGATTAACAACATTAGCTCGTTGAAGCCTATCAAAATAACTTATCTAGAAAAAAATAACAAAAATGAACAAGTTATACAGAAATTAAAAAATAAACAACCAACAAATATTGTCAAACACATAATCAAAAAAAGAAAATTATACTTACCAACAAGAAAGGAAGGGGGCCTGTGAAAAAAGTAGGACTCTTCTTCCAATCACTAACAGAACCCAACAAATGCTTATATGCAAAAGAACACCAGTTCAGATTTGCAATCTCATTAACATTCCTACAACTATAAAGAAATTTATAGTTCATAGTCTGGTTCTTGGTTGAACGAATACAACAATTCACAGCACAAAATACAAAATGCAATAAAAAGTCATCACATAATGGTTTCGTCTTCAGATCATTCAGCTTAGCAATCACAGTACTATTAATTGGACTTCCACTCTCAAGTCCAAAATAAGACCTCCATTGAGCAAAAAAATATGAACAATCATCTTCCCCAACATCTTGTGGCTCCTCAATCTCTACACCTCCACAAGGCAAGCCATAAACAGCTTGAAAATCTTCCTTAGCAAACTTCAATTCTTCACTATTATCCAGCATAATGCTACACCTATCAACATTAAAACTATTGACAAGTCTTTCACAAAAAGAAGCATTATGAACATCTAAACTTAGATCCAAAAAACCACCAAATCCAATCCGTCTAATTGCATCTTTATGAGTCTCCGGGATATCATTAAGAATACCCATAAACTGTTTAGGAGGTATTCTTTGACCAAGAGCAACCTTATTCCTTTTAGAAATATTTTCATCATCACCTACACTAACAACCTTCTTCCGCTTCTTTAAAAACCTAGAAGCAACAGATATGTTTCTTGCAAACTTATTTTTCTTTACCTTCCTAGCATCAACAGAAGGTTCAAAAACTTGAGAAGAATCAAAACCTTTGCTAGATTGACTCCTTGTTTGCCACCTAAACGTACCTTTCCTAGATTGACTACTTGTTTCCCGCCTCAACGCACCTTTGATAGATTGACTCCTTGTTTGCCGCCTCAACAAATTATTAGATGGAACGACATAACTAGAGAGAAAATCATTATGAGCAGGAATGGCTGACATTGAAGGCCTTTTAGAAATGGAAGGTCTTTTAGAAGTCATCTTAAATCTTCTAGATGTATGTCTTTTTGCACTTGTATCTTCAACAGGAACAACACTCTTACCTTTTTTCTTATTTTTCATATCTTCATCATAACCATATTCTTCAATAAGTTCATCAAGCAAATTCTGATCAATCACATTACTTGGAAAAATCTCTTCTCCATTGCCGCCCATTTTCTACAAAAAAAAACAGAACATATACTCAACATTTTAGAACAAACAAATGCAAATATAAAACAAATATAGAACAAAACATAAAACAAATGCAATAACTCATCAACAGAACATATGTTCAATATTTTAGAACAACAAATGCAAAAATATAAAACAAAACTAGAACAAACATAAAAAGGTTCTAAAACTGACTACATTTGAATACAAAAACCATACAAAATCATACCGCAACAAACTTTGAAAGTTCAAACAAGCAAAAACCCCAAACAAACCAATATCTCATTAACATACCAATTGTTAAAAAATTTAGAACAAACACATGCAAATATAGAACAAACATAGAACAAAAATAAAATCATTTTGAAACTCACTAAATTTGAAAATCAAACCACAACAAACTTACAGATTTCAAACAAATGAAAAACCTACAAATCAAAAAACAACAAAAATTAGGTATCAAAACTTAAAAATAGAGAATAAACATAAAACAAAACAATATCCCATTAACAGAACATACGTTCATAATTTTAGAACAACAAATACAAAATATAAAACAATAATAAAACAACATAAAAACATTCTCAAACTCAATACATTTGAATACAAAAAACATAGAAAAACATACAGAAACTTCTTCATATAGTTCAAACAAACAAAACCCTAGAAAATAAAAAAAAACTACAGAAAATCGCTCTCAAAATCAACGAAAAACATAAAACAACAAAATAAACGAAGAACATAAAGCAACAAACCTCGTTCAGACGAACAAATTCACGGAAAAAAAACGAAAAAGCAAAAAATGTAAACAAAACCAATGAACAGAAAAACGAAGAAGATAAGCAACTAACCAAAGTTCAGAGGAACAAATACACGGTATAATCGATGAAATACAGAAAGAAAATCTTCTATCAAAACCAAAGTTGATCGACTGTAGAAATGAGAGAAGATAGAAATGACGAAGGAGTCGAGGAAGAAGTCGAGGAACGAAGAGACAAAACTTTTCAACTTCAAAGAGACGCGCTACTTCAAACCAAAAACTCACCGTTTTTGTTAAAAAAAAATACCCCAAAACGACGTAGTTTTAGGTGGTTGTCACCTAAAGAAATGTCCTCACCTAAGAAAGGGTTCTCACGAGAGCCCTCTCCTATATATATATATATTCTACAAAATATAAAAAATCTAAAAATGAAATTGATAAGAGGCCACGTTGCCTAATAACTTAAAAGTTTGGTCACATTCAAATGAAATAATAGTCTAGAAAGATATAAAAATCTGAAAATGAAATTTGTGATCTATAAAAAGAAGCATATAATAAGATCTTATATGGCATGGAATGGAATTATAGAATTATAATAGGCAAATAAGCAAAGCACATGCTACTATTAATTAAGCCAAAATGCATGTCGAGTTCCTTTCACTTTTTATGCATAAAATAAAAATTGGAGGTTTAATCATTTTATTACATTGAGATTTCCATTAATTTTTCAATAATAATTAATTATTTAATATCAGGTTAAGTAATGTTACACGCGTAACGTCGTCACCATCCTTATTATGGTCTAAGCCCAAGCATAATAAGGGTCAAAACAACTTCTGAAACGGCTTCTGACCCATTTCAACAACCCAGAAACAACCTCCTTGGTCCAAGCCCAGCAAGCGGCAGCCCATCACGGCTTACGAGGTTCTAACCTCATAGCTTCAAGGAGTCTTCTAGAATCTTACGCGACAAAGGATTTCTTCCAGGATTCCGACTTCTCAAGGGATTAAGAATTCTAGCTTCGCAAGGATTCCCAAGAAGATGACAACCTTAAATATAATCAAACACTATAAATATATGGGTATAAGCACAAGGTTCAGTATGTTAACTACTATCTCTGAACTACTCCATACCCTTACCGACTTAGGCATCGGAGCGGGTTGTCAGACTCCTGCTTCGTCTGACTTGTATACTGTTTTGTAGGCTTAACATGACGTCAAATCAGCATCACGATTTGGACATGTAATCAAGATTAGGTAACAAGTTATCATTAATCCTTTACTAATAATATTTTATTATTTTCTTTTACGTATGTTAAAAATGCATAAATAACTTCATACACGTAATTAACATTTTACTTCACCCTTAAGAGTTAGTAAAGGTTTTGTAACACGTTTAAGTGCGTGAATTATGGTTGTGAATTATACTTTTGAGGCGTAACTTCCACCATCCATATAACTTTCATCTCTGATATTATAAATAGATGTTCATTCAATGTTCCAAATGTTGGATATTTCAGAGATAGAAGTAAACAATTATTAAATATATTTACTTTAGCAGCATAGTATTTGAGGGAAGAACATCATTCTTACACTGTAACAGGTAAATTGATGAAGCTCAAGAACATCAACTGTTTTCATCCACAGTCAATCTCAAGGAATTTCATCTGTTACCCTGAACGAATGTTAAACATCACCCTCAATGAACCTCAAAGGTCACCCGGTAAGAACTATTAACCATTTTCTTAAGGTTTTAATCCCAAGATTAAGACTACAGTCTCCGGCATCGTCATACTTTCAACGATCAATTTCCTTAACAAATTTTAATGTTTAGTTCAGGTTACAATATAATATTTTGAACTACTTATCATGATGAAATTGTAGTATATTTTGGGTTCGAGCTCGTTCATTTTTCTACAAGTCGAGTATGATCAGGTCAAAACTCGACTCAACTCGGCTCGATTACAATCGTATTACGGCGGAGTACATTATTTAAAACCTAACACAAGCAAGGACGGAGCCAGCCCAGGGCTCAAGGGTGCCGGAGGCTAAAATTTTTTGCTCAGTGACTGGACTTTGAAAATTTACTATCAACCTTACGACTAAAATTAACCCCTAAATTTAAATTTCAGGCTCCGCCACGCAACCAAAGCAAAAAGTTAGGTTATGGATGATATAAAAGGTATATATATTTTAGGGACATTATTTGACTACGTGGAGGGTTGATGTAGTGGATTTTATTAGTATATGTTATCATCTACGTAGTATTGTCCTCCTTCATAAGCCTAATTAATTATAAAAATAATAATAATATTAGTGATGCATGTGAGTCTAGATGGTGCCACGTCAGTGACGACATGGACTTAGCAGTTACAGTTAAGCGGTTGGGTTAGCAGTGATCATGTGCCTTGTTTTCCTCGGATTTCTTTCTTGCAGACATACAGACACTCGACAGATAAAGAAATAAATAAACAACGGTTTCAATACCATGTTTTACCAACCATAACCACCAGGAAGGAAATGTTTTATTGAGTGTTATCATGCTCGGACTGGACCAACTGGTTCGATTGGTAGAACCAAAAACCGACCAGATAGTCGATCTAAATCCTTTCGGTTTGTTGAGTTCAACAAACCGAAATGATCCGAGATTAAAATGGGATCCGATGGTCCGATCGGGAACCGATATAACCCCGATCTTTAACAATTTCTTTTAATTTTTCAAATTAAAAAAAGGTAATTAATTTATTAGTTCTTATATTTTAACAAAACATACTGTTTAGTCCTTGTATTTTTAAAAATACATGGTAAGGTCCCTAACCTTTTTCTCAGTGAACTGTTTAGTCCTTCCGTCGGTTTATTAAATTTTTTACCGTTTATGAATTCGGAAATGACTAAATTACCTTTTACTATTTACCTTCAAATTTCAGAAGAGGAAATCCAATTTAGAAGAAGAAACTATTTGTATGTCGAACAAGAAAAAGAATAGACTCAATGCTTACGAATTTGAACGATTAAGAAGAAAATCAAGAAGAAGAACACTCAAAGTTGATTTTAGATGCAGTAGAGTTTAAAGGAAAGGAAAATAAAGGAAAAGAAGAACGCAGATCCAAATTGACTAACAGAAGCTTCATGAGAGTCTAACGGCATGGACTAAACAGTTCACCGAGAAAAATGTTAGGAACTAAACAGTTCATCAAGAAAAAGGTTGGAGACTTTACCGTGTGTTTTTTAAAATACAAGGACTAAATAGTGTGTTTTGTCAAAATATAAGGACTAATAAATTAATTACCCTTAAAAAAATGTGGATATAGGCGGGGAATAAATTTTTATAAGGTTTAATACATTACCAGCTCTCTGAACTTGTCTAAAATAGTAGATTGGCTCTTTGAGTTTTGCAGGTGTCTCACCAGCTCCCTAAACTTGCTTATTTCGTATCACCTGCTTCCTAAACTTGTCCATAAAAGTATATTAGCTCCCCGAACTTTGAAAGTGTCTCACCAATTCCCTAAATTTGCTTATTCTGTAACAACTAAATACAAAAACTTACCATGTATTGAAAGTGTCCTGTGGCATAAGCCTCCATAATCCCTTTTCCTTTATCCATAGGATCAGACAACCCAACCAGATGAGCAAGAGCGAAACTCGTAGGATCAACTTCAAACAAGATTCTAATGGCGGCCCCGTAAAAAGTTGGTCATACACAGAACAGGGGCAGGATTCACAATCAAGAATCAACTCCAACAAGGCCGGAATTCTCAATCAAACATCGAACAGGGGCAAGAAACACAATCAAGAATCAAAATACCAAGGCATGAAATCGCAATCAAATTTCCGCCGACAAAGCCAAACAAAACAGAGATAGAAACCCAGAATTCAATCGCAATCAAGAATCGAATTGAAACAACCCTAATAACAGCGTAAATCTCATCACCTTGATCTATAGCATCGAAAAGGATGATTAAAAGGAATGGAGCGAAGTAATCGGGAAAGAATAAGCACAGTTAGAGGAAGACGGACGGCGACATCTCAGAAGAGAAGACTAGAAAACACTCCATCGTAGAGAGACTTTTTACTTGTTTGATGTATTTGTAAATTTGCTTATACTGTAATAAGGTTTGGAAAAAATGTCCTGTGGTGAAGAGATTTAGATTTGAAAATGCTTGGCTCCGGGAACAGCAATGTGCATCTATTGTCAGTGAGGCGTGGCATAGGGTTGAATTGGCTCCTATTTCACAAAAACTTGAGGTCTGTTCTGCTGCGCTTGAGGAATGGAGTAATACTCTTGGTCATAATTTTAATGCTGCACTTCGGTCTGTGCGTCAATTACTTGAGAGATATAAGGGTAGTGAGGATTCGTTTGGGCTTGAGCAGTATGGTGCTGCAGTGGCCAATTATGCTAGAATCTTGAAACAGAAGGAGGATTTTTGGAAACAGCGTGCAAAACTTTTTTGGCTCCAAGAAGGCGATTCTAATACGAGATATTTCCATGAATACGCCTCTGTGCGGCGGAGAAGGAATTCTTTTTTCCAACTTAAGGATGATAATGGGGTTTGGTGTAAATCTGGAGCGGGATTAGAGAATATCATCATGGATTATTTCACAAACATCTTCCATAGCCAAGGTACGAATAATTCTTAGATAATTCCACTTGTGAACCCAAAAGTTACTGCTGATCAAACTCAATTTCTGCTTCTTCCCTTTTCTGAAGACGAAGTAAAAAATGCCTGTTTTTCTATGCATCCGAATAAAAGCCCCGGACCTGATGGTCTGAACCCGGCTTTCTACCAACGGTTCTGGAATATTATTGGTAAGGATGTCAGTAAAGCTTGTCTCCTCTTTCTCAACTCATGCTCGCTGCCTTCCAAAATGAATGATACACTGGTTGTTCTTATCCCGAAGAATGAGGTTATAGAAAGAATTACTGATCTTAGGCCTATTGCCCTGTGTAATGTCCTGCTGAAAATTGTTTCTAAGATGTTTGCCAACAGACTAAAGGATGTTTTGCCTTCAATTATATCAGATAATCAAAATGCTTTCTTGTCTGGTCGATTGATATCAGATAATATCATTGTGGCTTATGAGGTGATGCATAAATTGAAGTGTCTCAAACAAGGTAAGAGGGGGTATGCGGCTTTAAAATTGGATATGAGCAAGGCGTACGACAGGGTGGAGTGGGTCTTTTTGGAGAATATGCTTATCAACCTTGGGTTTCCTATATGCTTCATCAATTTACTAATGCTTTGTGTGTGCACTGTCAGTTATAAAATTTTGTTTAATGGGACTGAGTTAGGGCCGATCATTCCTTCACGAGAGCTCCGACAGAGTGATCCTTTGTCTCCATTTCTGTTTTTGATTTGTGCGGAGGGCCTCTCTTTACTTTTACAGGATTGTGCTTCAAAAGGTAAAACTCATGGGTGTAGCATTGCAAGATCGGCTCCTCCAATAACTCACCTCTTCTGTGCCGACGATAGCTATATTTTTTTCCGGGCAACCTTGTCTGAAGCAACTGTTATTCAGGATTGTCTGCGCAGGTATGAGTCTGATTCGGGTCAATGTGTGAATTTTCAGAAGTCATCATTATTCTTCAGTAAGAATTCGACTGTGGATGACAAAAGCAATGTTTGTCATGTACTTGGGGTTGGTGAGATTGAGGAGATGGGTCTTTATCTTGGGGCTCCAATTGCTGTTGGTCGCTGCCGGACACGAACTTTTGGGTTCCTTAAGGACCGGATCTGGTCAAGGATGTCGGATTGGAGGGAGAGGTTTTTATCCAGGGCTGGTAAAGAAATCTTAATTAAGGCTGTGCTACAATCAATTCCATTTTATATAATGAGCATTTTCAGTCTACCCATTCAGATGTGTGAGGATATTAACATAATGTTAAACAAATTTTGGTGGAAGTCTAATTGTAGTACTCCGGCTGGGGTTTGTTGGAAACGTTGGGAGCTACTATGTATTCCTAAATCATTGGGTGGTATGGGGTTCAGAAGCATTCACGAGTTCAACATGGCACTACTCGCTAAACAGGGATGGAGGCTGCTTATTAACCCAGACTCGTTGGTGGCAAGGGTTTTAAAGGCTAGGTATTTTCCTTCAGGTAATTTCCTCCAAGCTCGTTTGGGACATAACCCATCGTATATATGGCGAAGTATCTTGGCAGGGAGAGACCTTTTGGTGAGGGGGCTGATTCGTAAAGTGGGAAATGGTAAGGATACGGATGTCTGGTGCGACCCCTGGTTGCCGAATGGGCTAATTCCATGTCCTACTACAAGGGTCTATAGTGTTGATGGAAATATGCATGTAGCTTGCTTGCTGGATCACCAAGGGGCGTGGAACCAGGATTTTATTTTGGCTAGGTTTAATGATAGTGACCGTCGCCTTATCATGTCTATTCCACGCAGTAGGATTGTGGCGGACGACTCTTGGTTTTGGCTGCCTGACAGAAGAGGTGTTTATTCTGTGAAATCTGGATATCACTTGGCTATGCAATCGGTTCAAGCAACAAATCTGAATGATGTGTATTGGAAGTCGCTTTGGTCCTTATCGGTGCCTCCAAAAATCAAAAATTTTTTGTGACGAATTTTGAGCTCTTGTCTGCCAACCAATGTTAACTTGGTTTATCGCCATGTGCCTATTTCTGACTTATGTCCTATTTGTTCTAATGCTCAGGAAACGACTAATCATATTTTTGTGAGTTGTTTGACGGCAAGGCTTGCTTGGGCGGAATTTTTTGGCGATGCCAGAATGGCTGTAATTCAAGATTTTGAGGATTGGCTTAAGGCTCTGCTGCGGGCAGCGCCTAAGATGCATGTCGGGGAGGTGTCGTTCTTAATTTGGGAATTATGGACAGCGAGAAATAATGTGGTCTAGAACACTGTTACCGTTTCTTCAGCCCGGATTGTCCTTCTTGCTCGAAGAGCATGGTTCGAATGGCTGCAAGCTCAGGTTAATCGTACGCCGGGGGATGTTTGTTTGACGGCACGATCTGAAAAATGGAGGCCACCTGCTGAAGGTAAATTTGCTCTTAATGTTGATGTTGGGACATTTATTACCGATGGGTACTGTTCGTTTGGGTATTTGATTCGGGACCATGAGGGGAAGTGTTTGGATGCGGCTCATGGAGCATTCATTGGTTGCTTTGATCCGTTAACTGTGGAGATCATATCAATAAGGGAGGCGTTAAGTTGGCTCAAGGCGAACGAGTTCGAAAACGTGCAAGTTCAGTCTGATTGCTTATTAGCTATTCAAGCTATTACTCATCCGGCTTATGATCTGTCATATCGATCGAGTTTGATTGGTGATTGTATTCATTTGTTACATGATTTAGTTCATTGTTCTATTTCATTTGTAAAACGCTCAACGAATAGGGCTGCCCATGCACTTGCTAAAGCAGTCGTATCTGTGTCTGTGCGGGGAGAGTGGCAAACGTCGCCTCCATTCCTTACTGATGTTCTTGTTTCTGATATTGATTAATAAAGTTGTTTCTTTCAAAAAAAATACAAAAACTTATTAAACCTAAATTCTAAAAATGCGTCTTCATCTATTCGAGAGGTAATTTTTTCGCTTCTCCTACCTTTCAACCTATTATAAGAGTTAGTGTTGCAGGTTTGAGAGATTGAATGGATGAGGATTGAGAGTTAGTATTATGGTTTTTGTATTTAGTTGTTACAGAATAAGCAAGTTTGGGGAGTTTGTGAGACAATTGTAAAGTTCAATGAGCTAATCTACTTTTATGGACAAATTTAGGGAGAGTTGGTGATACGAAATAAGCAAGTTTAGGGAGCTGGTGAAACACTTACAAAGTTCAGGGAGTCAATCTACTATTTTGGACAAGTTCAGGGAGCTGGTGATGTATTAGGCCTTTTTATAAATTAGGTGGGAATAAGAGCTAGTTTTTTTTACCAATATTATAACTTTTAAATAATTAAAAAAATAGCAAAAGTAGTTTGTCTAAGGGACCTTATCTCAGTGTGGCATTCAAGTCGCCCACGTCGTGCGGATGCATCCTAACCAATCCGAGCCACCCGGTTCAATCAAGTGACCCGTGACCTAACTATCAATCCGGTTTAATGTCCAATCCAATTCTCATAATATTGGTTTTAGTAACGTTTGATTTAGTTGCTGTTTGCTATTTAATATTACAGTATACTGTTAGAAAACATGGATTTCTAGCTTTTGGAATTTTTTTTATATATATAAACAGCAACAATAGTTTTCTAATAGCATCTTTCATTGATTGAGTACTTATTGATATTGTAACAATAGTTTTGGCAACTCTTAAAAAGTAATCTATTAAAGTGGTGATAAGTGCTTGAAATTCAAGCACTGTTGCCACTTTTTGAATCTTCCCCAACATAATTTCAAGCAACTCTTAAAAAAAGGTCATTTATTAGGATCCGTTTGATACGTTGTAATCCAATGTAATGTAATCAAAGTTGTAATGTAATTAAATGTGTAATGCAATGTAATAGAATCATGATTACATTACTATGTTTGGTTGGCAATAAAATGCAATTATCATTACAATACGTATATTTATATTAATTAAATATAATTTTTATTTTTATTTCATTTTCAGATTTTCATGTTTTCTTCAAAAAAATTCATTTTTCGTTGTTTTTCTCATTTTTATATTTTTCCGTTTTTTCATGCTTTTTCTCGTTTTACCATTTTCGTGTTTTTCATGTTTTTTCGTTTTTTGTATTTTTTTCCCGTTTTCCCGCTTTTTCATATTTTTTCGTGTTTTTTCTCGTTTTACCATTTCCGTGTTTTTCATATTTTTTCTCGTTTTCATGTTTTTCATTTTTTGCATTTTTTCTCGTTTTCGGTTTTTTCATATTTTCGCATTTTTTCTGTTTTTATGTTTTCATGTTTTTTTCGTATTTCACCGTTAGTAATAAAAATACAAGGGCTAATTGTAATGGTGATTCATGACTATTTTGTTTGTAATGCCAATTACATAAATTTGTGAAGAAAAATTGAATGATGTAATGGTGATTACATTACGACAAAAATGATATTACTAACCAAACATGGTAATGAACCTCCATTGTAATGGTCATTCCAATACGACGTCCATTACAACGTACCAAATGGGGTCTTAGAGTTTCCCCCATATCGTCCTCTCATATTTACATTCTTCACATATGGATCTTCCCCGACATAATTTCTTCCTCCACGACCACCTATATCAATATGATTCACAACATCCATATGCCTAGGGCCAATATCATCAACATTATTATGGATGTCCATATTGCTAGCAATCCTATAGGGTTCAAAATCATCAATCACGTCCCCATCACTATCACTATCACTATTAGCGTTATGGATAATATCAGGATTCAGACGCCTTACCTGATGAATCCTAAGGCCCATTTGTGGCTAAATGATGTCCAGCCTTGGTGGTGGAGATCATGGCGGTGTTGGTTGTCGTTGTGATTGATGCCTAATAACCTTTTCATGCCTCATGTGAGGATTTCCCATCGGCGGCTAATGGATACTTCTAATCTCGAGTTTTAACTCCTCAAGAGAGATAGCAAACTTTCTCATGTTTGCATTGTACCTTTCATTCTGCTCCATGAGAGCTTCTCTGAATCCCTTCATAGAAGACTCTATCTATTCAAATCTATTGTCGTCGGATTTTACCGTTTCTTGCAGTGGACGAGGTTGAACCATTTCTAAGAAGAAGTCTCCAAATGGAAAACGATTTGGCTCTGATACCAACTGATACAGATTAATGTAGAAAATGAGGGTTTTGATCTTAAACCACATAAAGAGTTTATTCTCTAACTAAACAATGAGTTAATACTAAGCTTCACGGACTAAATTTGTAGGAATAATGAAATTGTCACGTCTGTATCTAAATGTCTAAAATTTATAGTTTTATATTAGTATATATTATAATTATTGAATGTGTGAAGTTAATTCGATGCTATAGGAAAAGTTTGGAGTTAATTCGATGGTTTTAGGTGTAAATTAAAAGTTTAGAGTAATTTTTAAAAGATTATATAAAGATGGAGGATCAAACTGGATATTCGCCAGATTTGTATATATATATATATATATATATATATATATATATATATATATATATTTGCGAAGAGGTGGAGATAGGATTATCTTTTCTTTTTTTCTTTTTCTTTTCCGCTTCTTTCATTTTTCATATTCTTCGTCGTTCTTCGACCGTTCTTCACCGTTTTTTTTATTTATGGAGATTCGACCGTCCGAATCACTCGAAATTGAAACCATAGCATCTTTATGCATAGATCTAAGTCCTAACCGAAGAGTTTTTAAGTTTCGGCAGTGTTTAGAGGGAAACGTCTTAGACAGAATTTAGAGGAGAATTGAACGAGTGTGTTTTCTTCAATTAATAGCCAAGGTAAGTAACTATCAACTATATTTTGAGTTTTATGTATATAGTGTTGGGGTTTAGTGTCCTATAGACAATTGTTCTAGGATAAAAACTTAATGTAAATGAAGTGTTCTTTACACCGTTTGTTTTAATGAGATATGGTTTCATAACTATATAAAGGCAACCCCTTTTTAAGAACTGAATAAAGTCTAATAAAAAGGAAATCCATAAGTTTGTTTAAAGTGATTATAAAGTGTTCATACAAGCATGAAGTGAGACGAAACTTTATAATAAACTAATAAACTTAAAACCACCCCAAGTCAAGTAATATGTTTAGGATTGACATATCACTGTTGAGACTTTCATGTAACAATGTCTTCTGTCCAGACAGAAAACTGATCTCACAAGCTTCATATATACAGATATCTAAACAGTTACATGGATCCAATGAAAAGAAGTTCATTAGGATTGGGGACCCGACTTGAGATAACAGGATGGGTAGATTCATCCTTGTCACATGTTCATCTCATTGGTATTAATAGGTATAAGTAATCCCCAGACTCAAAGGAATGTTAATTAGTGATTCTGGATTACGGAATTTAATGCTTTGATCCTGTTGTAACATGATTCATAACAGAGATGACTCTGGGGTGTGAACGGCAGACGTTGGGTATCATAGAAAATAATTGCAGGATAATTATACATTGGATTGAGCATTTGTCACTCCCGATAAATGGGAGATACGTCCATGGATCGCTTGTGGAAGACTCGACTCTAAATCCTTGCAAGGTGATAGCTTAAGACTTGAAATACAGATTTCACTTAACCTATCTAATTGGAGTTGACTCAGCCTGTACAAGTAAAACGAACATCTCGCTATATGTGACTTGACATTATCCATAGTCATAAGATTCAGTTCAAGGATGTAGTTGATAAAGGATCGAATTATACTGTAACTAATACGGAAAGGTCAACGATAGAATCAACCTGTCTTCTTATAGCTCTGTGGGAATGTTTCGGATTTGCTAATCACATTTCGCGTACTCATTCCGTTATGCAAAGATTAAATATAATTCTGTGAAAATTTAATTTAATAGTTGCATACAGCTAGAAGCAATAAGAACCTAATGGGTCACACATAAGACTTGAAGCCCAAAAGAGAAACAGATGTTAATTAATTAATGGAAGCCCAACTGAGTCCACTAAGGCCCAGTATATAGGGGGCGATTTTCATGTAAGGAATTACATGAATAATTGACTTGATTCTTAAACAATTCTAATTAGATTATAATTATGAATTAAATTAATTAAAGGATAAATAAGTTAGGAGTTTTAATTAGATTAAATTACTCCTATTATTATCCTATAAGGTTACTATTATTATCTTTATATTTAAGATATAATTATAGATAATAAATAAGAATTATATTCCGAATTAAATTCTTATTCAGTAACCTAATTCTATCTAACAAGGGTTTAGATACAAGAGAATATAAATACCCCCCTACATGTGATTTTCGATATACACAAGTGCAACCGAGAGAGTGAATTTCGACCCCCCTAGTCGAGGACGAAATAATCCACCGCTTCCTACCGATTCAATTGATTTCATCTCTTTCTCTTTATCCTTGATCTTGTGTTGATTTATTAGAGACAATCTATTCTTGATTGTTTTAATACGGTTGATATCTAACTTGATTTGGGTTGTGTTTTGTCTTGTGCTCGGGAACTCGGAGTAAGAGTTGTGGGCACTTCGATTGCAACGGTAGATAGAACTTCATAAAGGTATTTCCTTCTATCTCTCTTTATATGAAATAACGATTAACGGATCTTGGGTTAATGGAAATAGGTTAAAAATTTTATATTTCCGCTGCCATACGTTAGCCTTATTCTCCATCAGTGGTATCAGAGCCTGCGTTAAATCCGTTATTTCATATATGAAAATTTAGAAGTTTTTCAATCAGATTGAATAAATATTTATAGTTAGGTTAATTAACAAATCTATTTTGATTAATTAGTTCTAAAGATAAATAAGTTTTAATTAATTGTTAATTAAAATAGTTTATGCATATGTTCATAATTATTTCGGTTGATAATCATTATAACAAAATCTATTAGTTTTATAGTTAGATTGATAAAAGTTAATTTTATTGATTCTAAAGATAAAACGGAAAATCTATAATAGGTTTTCTTATTTTCTGAAAATCGTTTTAAAACCGTTTTAGAACTGATATATATATATATATATATATATATATATATATATATATATATAATTATATAAAAAAAAACAGACAGCAGTCCGGGTTGCGCCGCGAGGCAGCAACCGTGGGCGGCTGGGCACCGCTGCCGTAAGGCAGCGACGGCCAGCCGCGGCGCTGCTGCCAAACGGCAGCGGCGTCGTGAGTCTCGGGCCCCCCTTTGCGGGCCCGACACGAGAGGACCTCTATTTTATTTTTAAAATTGTTTTTAAATAAAACTGAGTTTTAAATATATTTGTATATATATATGTTTCAGAAATTAATAGTTTTATGTTTTGATTATCGAATGAAAAGTTTATTTAAAAGTTTGTTTTACCTATTTGTAAATCAAAAGTATTAAATGAATTGAAATCAAAATAATTGGGACATGCATAATTAAAGTTTTGTATAGTTGTATTAATCTAAAAGGTTAATATAGAAGATACGAAACTGTTAGAATTAAAATTGGATGAAAGTTAATTTGATGTGTTAATGTGATTAACCTAAATATTACATAAAGTATTTATGTAATCAACCAATTAAATTTATTTAATTGAGTCTATGCATGTTTGGAGTTATGGACATATTTGGACCCTCTTTTAGTCTTTTGGTATTTTTGAAATAGGGCCTGCGAGTCCTGCCTTTTTACTATCTATTGTAATTTCTCCTCTCATCTAATTCCCTTCAAGTTAATTGAAGTTTTCTTTAGTAGAATAGAAATTAATATGTAATTTCAAGGCGCCATGGAGAATACGGAGGACCTAAAGAGAAATATGTAATAGTTAGTATTTCCCTAGGTTTGGCCTTTTATTCCGTCTCTGGCTCGACGGAATAATTTAGATGATATGTCCATAACGCCAATGTATGTGTCTGATGTATGCTAAAGCAAATCAAGACTAAGTTTAGATTATGAGACTTAAAATAAAAATCCCTCACTAATTAAAAGTTAAGTAAATAAGCAAGTTATTAAAATCGGTTGCCCCTCCCTAATATTATAATTCAGCCGGCAGTACTGGGGGCCTTTGGGTTGTTGAGCAAACTCAAGCTCGGGGTCTTATGGTAACACCTGAATTATCGAAAATAGTTCTTTCATGAATATGAGGTAATACTTAAATTAGATTATGATAATTGGATGAGCAAACTCATGTTGTCATAAACTAATGGGCAATATGGTTGGGATTAATGTGAATAGCATATTAGTTACTAATGTGGTTAGTAACCCAATAACCTAGGAATCACATCAAAGATGTGATTGATTACATGAATCTACCTAGCAAATGAGACTAGCTTGTTGAGCAAACTCAAGGTGAAATATCAGGAGTTAGCATCCTAGCTCACTAAAGGATTTGCGAAATTCTTCGAATTAATATGGAGGGCTATTAATTTGGCAAAATAGTGGGAGCAATCTAAAATCAACAAAAGGCCTATAATTTTAGATTGATGTATTTTAAAGCAAATGAATAACGTACGTTTACTCTTTCTCACTCTCAGGTTATATTAAAACACTCTTAAAATCATGACTAAAACCAATCTGCAAAATATACTTACCGATAACAAGTTGAATGGTTCAAACTTCACCAACTGGTTTCGTAACCTCAAAAATCGTTTTGAAGTTCCATAAGATAGGGTATGTACTTGATACAATGATACCCCCTATCCCAGCTGATGATGCTCCCATCGAAGAAATTGATGCTTACCAGAAGCACAAAGCTGATGACGATCAAGCGGGATGCATCATAATTGCATCGATGACACCGGAATTGCAAAGGCAACATGAGGAAATGGATGCCTATTCCATCATCATGCACCTAAAGGAGCTGTTTGGAAAACAGACTAGGTGCGAACGCTACGAGATATCCAAGTTGCTATATCGTTGCAAGATGCAAGAGGGCACATCTATCATGACACATTGTGTCAAGATGATTGGCTATATTACCAAGCTTTCTAGTATTGGATTCGCGATGGATAACGAACTAAGCATAGACTTAATTCTTCAATCCCTCCCAGAGAGTTATTCACAGTTCATCATGAACTACCAGATGAATGACTTGCAAACCTCTATTGAAGAGCTTGCAAATATGCTCAAGTCAGTTGAGCCCAATATGAAGAAAGACAAGGCAATACCGGCTCTTGTCATAGAGGGATCAAAGAAGAGGAAGGGGAATTTTCCCAATCCTAAACATCCCAAGAAAGGCAAGGGAGCCATGTCCACTAGAGCTAAGGGAAAGGAAGTGAAGAAGCCCAAAGGAGAGTGCCACTTCTGTGGTAAAGACGGGAATTGGAGAAGGAACTGCAAGGAGTACCTAGCCTCCCTCAAGAAGGGAAAGGGCGGTGCTTCAACATCTGGTATGTTTTATATTGAAATAAATACAGTTTCACAGTCTGAATCTTGGGTACTTGATACCGGATGTGGATCTCATATTTGTACAAATATGCAGGAACTAAATCGGACTAAGGAATTGAAGAAAGGAAGCATAAACTTGCGAGTAGGAAATGGAGCAAGAGTTGCCACCCTCGCCATTGGAGATTATGCTTTGAGCTTGCCCTCTGGGCTTGTAATAGAATTAGGGAACTGTTTGTATGTTCCAGAAATGTCTCGTAACATTATTTCTATTAGCTGTCTTGTTGACGACGGTTTTCATATTTCAATAAAAGACAAACATTGCGATTTTTATAGAGATGAGATTTTCTATTTTCAGGAATATCAAAAAATGGGATTTATGTGCTAGATGACAAAATTTCTGTTTTCACAATTGATACCAAAAGACATAAGCTAGATAATTCAACTTACTTGTGGCATTGTCGTTTAGGCCATATAAACAAAAGACGCATGCTTAAGCTACATCAAGATGGGCTTATAAATTCAATTGATCCTGAATCATTGGAAACATGCGAGGCTTGTTTAAAAGGTAAAATGACAAAGACACCCTTTAGCAATAAAGGTGAGCGTGTATCAGACACTCTAGGATTAATACATTCCGATGTATGCGGTCCTATGTCAGTCCAAGTAAGAGGAGGATTCAGATACTTCATAAGCTTCATAGACGACCATACCCGATATGGTTATATCTACTTGATGAAGCACAAGTCTGAAGCTTTTGAGAAATTCAAATGCTTCAAAAAATGAAGTAGAAAATCAATTAGGAAAGAAAATAAAGATACTTCGATCCGATCGAGGTGGCGAATATCTTTCAGATGATTTTCTAAATTATCTAACTGAATGTGGGATATGCTCACAATGGACACCTCCCTATACACCACAACACAATGGTGTATCCGAGAGGAGGAACCGTACCTTACTAGATATGGTAAGATCCATGATGAGCATAGCATTACTTCCAAAGACATTCTGGGGCTATGCCTTAGAAACTGCCCTCTTCACCCTAAATCGAGTACCAACTAAATCCGCTAGTTCCACAACATATGAATTGTTCGTTGGTAGGAAACCCACATTCTCATCATGAGAGTATAGGGTTGTTCAGCATTTGTCAAACGCATAGCGTCAGACAAACTAGATTCTAAATATGATAAGTGTTTCTTCATTGGATACCCTAAGGAAACTGTGGGGTATTACTTCTATCACCCAGATGATCAGAAAGTAATAGTATCCAAGCACGCAACCTTCTTGGATAAAGAGTTTCTCGAAGAAATAGAAAAGGGAAGCATGATTGAACTTGATGAAGTTCAAGAACAAGAAACACCGACTGAAACAACAGAGGCGGTTGAGGAACCCAAAGCATTCCCATTAGATGAGACTCAAGTGCCACCCATTAGTAGATCACAAAGAGTTTGTGAACTCCCAATTTCTAGTGGGAGATGATGATGAGGTTCCCGTGTTAGACGACGAACCCGAAAACTATGAAGAGGCTCTTAACAGTCCAGATTCTAAAGCATGGCTCGAAGCCATGGATTCTTAGATGGATTCCATGTACACCAACCAAGTGTGGACTTTGGTTGATCCACCTGAAGGGATAAAACCCATTGGGTGCAGGTGGATCTTCAAAAAGAAGACTGACATGGATGGAAAGGTTAGCACCTACAAAGCTAGGTTAATAGCGAAAGGATATCGTCAGAAACAAGGAATTGATTATGACGAAACTTTCTCTCATGTGGCTATGTCCAAATCAATCAGAATAATGCTCACTATTGCCGCTCACTACAATTACGAGATTTGGCAAATGGATGTGAAAACAGCTTTCCTAAACAGAAACCTGCTTGAGGATGTATATATGATGCAACCTGAAGGTTTCACATCAAAGGATGCAAACAAGGTTTGAAAACTTCAGAGATCCATTTATGGACTCAAGCAAGCATCAAGAAGCTGGAACAAGCGTTTTGACGAAACCATAAAACAATTTGGTTTCGAACAAAATTGTGAAGAAGCTTACATTTACAAGAAAGCAAGTGGGAGCTTAGTTGCATTTCTGATACTATATGTGGATGATATATTATTAATGGGAAATGACATAGCTCTACTACAGTCGGTAAAAGTATAGTTATCAGGTAACTTCTCCATGAAGGACCTTGGTGAAGCAGCTTATATACTTGGTATAAAGATCTACAGAGATAGATCAAGAAGACTGCTTGGTCTTTCACAGGCTACATACATCGAAAAGGTGCTAAAGCGGTTTAGCATGCTTGTATCGAAACGAGGTAACTTACCCATGGTACATGGAGTAAAGTTAAACAATCATCAATGTCCTAAAACCGAAGATGATAAGAAGCGCACGGCTGTAATCCCATACGCCAGCGCAATCGGTTCGATTATGTATGCTATGCTTTGCACTAGACCTGACGTAGCGTTCGCGTTAAGTATAATGAGTCGTTACCAAGGTAATCCTGGAGACGAGCACTGGAATGCCGTCAAGAACATTCTTAAGTACTTGAGAAGGACTAAAGACATGTTCCTAGTGTACGGAGAAGGGGATCTGAAAATAGAAGGATTTTCAAATGCAAGTCATCTCACAGATGAGAACGATTTTAAATCCCAATCAGGATTCCTGTTTATCTTGAATAGGGGCGCAGTGAGCTGGAAGAGTTCCAAGCAAGGAAGCGTAGCTTTCTCTACGACCGAGTCAGAGTATATCGATGCTGCGGAAGCATCAAAAGGAAGCGGTTTGGATTAAGAAGTTCATTACTGAACTTGGTGTGGTGCCTAACATTGTAAATCTCATTACACTGTACTGTGATAACAATGGAGCCATTGCGCAAGCAAAGGAACCACGGTCTCATAATGCATCCAAGCATTACCTGAAGCAATACCACATTGTAAGAGAAATTGTGGCAAGAGGAGATGTGAGAATAGAAAGAGTACCTACTGAGGACAACGTTGCAGATCCGTTGACAAAGCCCTTAACCCAGAAAGTACATGATCGTCATCTTAGTTCTACTGGGATAAGTTGTAGAAACAATTGGCTTTAGTCCAAGTGGGAGTATGTTGGGGTTTAGTGTCCTATAGACAATTGTTCTAGGATACAAACTTAATGTAAATAAAGTGTTATTTATACTGTTTGTTTTAATGAGATATGGTTTCATAACTATATAAAGGCAACCCCTTTTTAAGAACTGAATAAAGTCTAATAAAAAGGAAATCCATAAGTTTGTTTAAAGTGATTATAAGTGTTCATACAAGCATGAAGTGAGATGAAACTTTATAATAAACTAATAAACTTAAAACCACCCCAAGTCAAGTAATATGTTTAGGATTGACATATCACTGCTGAGACTTTCATGTAACAATGTCTTCTGTCGAGACAGAAAGCTGATCTCACAAGCTTCATATATACAGATATTTGGACAGTTACATGGATCTAATGAAAAGAAGTTCATTAGGATTGGGGACCCGACTTGAGATAACAGGATGGGTAGATTCATCTTTGTCACATGTTCATCTCATTGGTATTAATAGGTATAAGTAATCCTCAGACTCAAAGGAATGTTAATTAGTGATTCTGGATTACGGAATGTGATGCTTTGATCCTGTTGTAACACGATCCATAACAGAGATGACTCTAGGGTGTGAACGGCAGACGTTGGGTATCACAGAAAGTAATTGCAGGATAATTATACATTGGATTGAGCATTTGTCACTCCCGATAAATGGGAGATACATCCATGGATCGCTTGTGGAAGACTCGACTCTAAATCCTGGCAAGGTGATAGCTTAATACTTGAAATACAGATTTCACTTAACCTATCTAATTGGAGAGGACTCGGCCTGTACAAGTAAAACGAACGTCTCGCTATATGTGACATGACATTATCCATAGTCATAAGATTCAGCCCAAGGATGTAGTTGATAAAGGATCGAATTATACTGTAACTAATACGGACTGGTCAACGACAGAATCAACCTGTCTTCTTATAGCTCTGGGGGAATGTTTCGAATTTTCTAATCACATTTCGCGTACTCATTCCGTTATGCAAAGATTAAATATAATTCTGTGAAAATTTAATTTAATAGTTGCATACGGCTAGAAGCAATAAGAACCTAATGGGTCACACATAAGACTTGGAGTCCAAAAGAGAAACAGATGTTAATTAATTAATGGAAGCCCAACTGAGTCCACTAAGGCCCAGTATATATGGGGACGATTTTCATGTAAGGAATTACATGAATAATTGACTTGATTCTTAAACAATTCTAATTAGATTATAATTGTGAATTAAATTAATTAAAGGATAAATAAGTTAGGAGCTTTAATTAGATTAAATTACTCCTATTATTATCCTATAAGGTTACTATTATTATCTTTATATTTAAGATATAATTATAGATAATAAATAAGAATTATATTCTGAATTAAATTCTTATTCAGTAACCTAATTCTATCTAACTAGGGTTTAGATACAAGAGAATATAAATACCCCCCTACATGTGATTTTCGATATACACAAGTGCAACCGAGAGAGTGAATTTCGACCCCCCTAGTCGAGGACAAAATAAACCACCGCTTCCTACCGATTCAATTGATTTCATCTCTTTCTCTTTATCCTTGATCTTGTATTGATTTATTAGAGACAATCTTTTCTTGATTGTTTTAATACGGTTGATATCTAACTTGATTTGGGTTGTGTTTTGTCTTGTGCTCGGGAACTCGGAGTAAGAGTTGTGGGCACTTCGATTGCAACGGTAGATAGAACTTCATAAAGGTATTTCCTTCAATCCCTCTTTATATGAAATAACGATTAACGGATCTTGGGTTAATGGAAATAGGTTAAAATTTTTATATTTCCGCTGCCATACGTTAGCCTTATTCTCCATCATATAGATATATATATATAATCAAAGAATTTTCAGAAATTGATATTTTAGGGTTATGCAGGAATTTTGTAAAA
Organism: Euphorbia lathyris; assembly: GCF_963576675.1. Taxonomy (NCBI): domain Eukaryota; kingdom Viridiplantae; phylum Streptophyta; class Magnoliopsida; order Malpighiales; family Euphorbiaceae; genus Euphorbia; species Euphorbia lathyris. The sequence goes on from NC_088915.1 coordinate 82,269,767, forward strand.
TTAGGGATTTTCACGATTTTGTTTTTTATTGTGAAATTATGGTTCAGATGAAGCTATTAACTATGCTTCTATGTGAAGTTCAGATTTTACTTGATTATGTTGATTTAAGGCTTAATTTGATTGATTAATTTGGAATTTTTATTGATTAAGGATTGATATTTTGAATAATTGTGGTTACTTTTACAAAAGAGCTAATTGAAGCTAAATGATTTATGGTTATGAAATAGTTTGGAATTTGATTGTGAAAGAAAATTTGAATACGTTATGATTTTATGATTTTATATCTATCGAGAGTTATCCGGATCGGTGGTTTTATATTTGAAGACCATGTTCAGTGAGGGACATGGCTTGTGTACACAGTCTGAAGACCTATTGGGTATGGCAGTGAAGTGTTGGGTAAGACCATATGGGATAGGCAATGTTAAGAGACGTCTCGACTATATATGTGGTTATGGATTGATACTTAAGGGGAGAAACTTGAGGATGGATACAATGTTTTAAGTTCATTTGGATTATGTTTTCGGTTATGATTGATTTTGATATAAGGTTTTACGTTTGATTGAATACGAGTTGGTTTGATAAAACACTTATTTGATTACAAGTTGGTTTGATAAAACATTTATTTGATTATTTGTTTTGATTCGTTTTGATAAGATGCATTATATATATAAAGTTATATGAACTTAAGTTTTGAGTATATTTTATAAGGTTTTGATTATATCCCTTTATAAATGTATATATGTAGCTATGTTAAGTAAATTTGGTTTTTATAGCTGATAGTTTCTTATTGAGATTTTTGTCTCACGTTTTGAAATATTTTAATGTTTTTAGGTGAGAAAGTACAGGATATAGAGAAGGTTACCGACCGTTTAGGCGAGGTTTGGAAGTTGGCTGTTTATTGTTAGAATTATGGTTCGAACTTTGATATTTCAATTGGAATATAATGGAGTTGGTAAATATATGTTGAGGTCCTCGAATGACTAATGAATTAGGAATATGAATTATTTTAGAATATATATTGAAGAGGAAGGCCAAAATAAATAAATAAATATGATATTATGATTTTTGGATAAATTGGAGACTCCTAAGTATTGATTATGATCTTTCTATTTCACGCCCGATGCCGATTGAGGTCGTCTAGGGTCGGGTGTGACAGTTTGGTATCAGAGCTCTAGGTTAAATTCTTCGGACCTAAGGTTGATAGTAATTGAGAAATATGAATATTTGGTGATAGCTAAGAAATAATCGATAGTATTTGAGGAATATGGATATTTGGTGCAAGCTAAGAAAGAATTTGAAATTTTTCGAGGATTTGATGGTTAGTAAAATATTGGGTGTATGAAAATTAGCAAATTATTTGATATTTGGTGATATGAGTTATGAGTAAGTCATAACTTTGAGCTAGAGATGTAGAGAATTGTCTATATAGGTGCTGTTGGAAAATCAGATTCGTACCTGAATATTGTGATGCATTTTTCGACCAAATATAGGCCGAATCTGTCTTGGAGTCCTAAATGAAAGTTCTTTATTTTTATCTTACGTTTCCAGGGGTTTCTGAATCGTCTTATTCGGACTCCGTATGAAGAAGTTAGACTATAAACGGAATATGTATGTCATTTTAGCTTTAAACCAGAATTTGGTTTTTGTTTTGATTTTTCTCCTTAGTATGACTTGGAATTGATATTTGAGAGTTTAATAGTTAGCTTAAAAATATATGTATCTCAGATGTGAAGTAAGGTTAGGAGTCATTGAAATGATATGATGAGTTTTGAAGTTAATATATATGTGATTAAGAAAGGGAAAATATGGAGATTTCAATTAATTGTTTTGGAGATTGATTATAAATTGGAGATTATGATAGGAGTTTAACAAGTTATGGAATCTTAATTGGAATAAATGATATCCGAATTCAAAGTACAGATCTATTGTTGAACTTTATCGGGTTGAGGTTTAGAATTATTGAGAGTTATATAAATGATGTTTAGAGAGATACTGGTGTTAGTGATCAATGAGAAGTAAAGTGGGAGAATATATTAGAGTTTATGATTTAATGATTACATATGAAAGTTTGGTAAGCTTAAATAGTGTTTGAGGAAATAATTAAGATATGAATTTTGAGGATAAATTTTTTTGATCTTAAGCACAGTTGAGGATGCATATATTGACATTTAAATTTATATGGTACTTTGATTATAGTCAAGTTATTTTAGTTGAAAGTTGGAGGATTATAGTGTAAGTTTATATAATGAGGATCAAATTAAGAGTTTATAGGTCAAATAAGAAAATTAGATGGTATTATAAATTTTACTGACTCTATAGGGGTAAAGATATCATTTGGAGTTTGGCAAAAAAAAAACATTGATTGTCGTAATTTAGGTACTCTATATTTCTTGATTATATAGTTTGGAGAAACGATTGAAGTTTATTTGGTTGGATTAATGGCATATATGTTGGTGAGTAAAAAAAAAAGTAGTTCAATTGAATTTGAGGAAATAAAGGGAAAATTGTAAGTGTGACATTGATATTAAGATTTTATGGAAATGAGTCTTATTGATAGTACATTGTATTATAATAATAGCGTTTATATTTGATTGATGATGCTGATTGAAATTAATGGTACGAAACATGATTGAAGTGAAAAATTATAGATATAAGTATTATTATTATTATGATGAAGTAAGATTATATATTGAATCAAATCATTGATTCAGATTATTTGAAGTTTAGGAAAAATATAATACTAGTGGTTCAAAAGTGATATTTTTTAAGTCTGTGGAACTTGGAGATATGTGAAATATATTTGATATATATGCAATTGATGGAATCAATTGTGATTTAAACGTATTAAAGTGAGATTTGGTGTATGTTAGGAAAATACGAATATAAAGTGTATCATATCATATAAAATTGCATATATGATATTTGAAGTTTTATTGTGGATTTATTGGTGATGGAATTGACTAGGTTGAAGTTTAGAGTTACTAAGAGTTATATTTAAATGATAGCTACAGTGATGTGGATATGGATAAATCATGGAGTTAATGGAAGGAAACATTGAATTTGTGGTCTTATGATGATTATGAGGAATCTTGATAATTTGAAATAATTTCGTGATCTTGGAGATATTTGAGGAACAAAATTTAGATTAGAGAACGTGAATTTCGAGGACGAAATTTGTTTTAAGAAGGGAAGAATTGTCACATCCGTGTCTAAATGTCTAAAATTTATAGTTTTACATTAGTATATATTATAATTATTGGATGTGTGAAGTTAATCCGATACTATAGAAAAAGTTTGGAGTTAATTTGATGGTTTTAGGTGTAAATTAAAAGTTTAGAGTAATTTTTAAAAGATTATATAAAGATGGAGGACCAAACTGGATATTCGCCAGATTTGATATATATATATATATATATATATATATATATATATATATATATATATATATATATATATTTGCGAAGAGGATAAATTGGAGACTCCTAAGTATTGATTATGATCTTTCTATTTCACGCCCGATGCCGATTGAAGTCGTCTAGGGTCGGGTTCGACAGAAATCCCCAATATCGAAGGTATGTAACCTTAACAAACTTCACAAGGAAGATAATAGTTTTTTATTTGATTAAAGTTAAGGAATTAAAAAAAAAGAAGATGAATTTATAGCATCCCGTAACCTAATTGGCAAATTACATAAAAAGGTAAATGTATACAGTAAAGGAATAAAATATGGTTGTTTCTAAAAGTACTACCCATGGCATTGTTAACAGTACCATGTAGGCAGCATGTGAGGTTTATCCTCTTAAGGACTTGATTGGATGAAGGGTAGGGAAGGGTTAATAAAAGAAGGGTAGAGAATGGTAGGGAAAGGTAGGGAAGGGGAAGGAAGGGTAATTTCTAACCCTTCCAAACCCACCAAATTGGAGGGTTCAAAATTGGATTCAATTTGTTAAAAAGAAACCTTTCAAAACTCCTCCAAACCCTTACCCTCCTAATTTTTTTGTGTTCCAAATATGGGTTTGTAGAAACCCTTACTAACCCCTCCTCCTCCCAAACAAGGGTTTCTATCAACCCTTACTAACCCTTCCCTTATTAACCCCTCTAAACCATCCATCCAATCAAGCCCTAAACAGCAAGTAAGCCACGTCCTGTACGAATCGAGTCATTTTGATCTTTTTGGGGAGCAAGTAAACTGAAGAGGCGTAACACCAAATAAGACCGAAGCAGTTAGACATAGGGTTATCAAAGAGACTTCCTCCAGGTGGACTGAAACAGCTTAGCAAAAGAGTAGCCAAATTAAGGGGGCGTTTGTTTTTAGGGGTTTCAGGAATGAGTAAGGGAAAGAGGGGGATTCATTCCTTTTGTTGGTGTTTGTTTTATTAATTCAATCATTCTCTTTACCCTCTTTTAGTTTTGGTTTACCCCTAACTCCTCTAATTTCATTCTCCAACCCCCAAAGGTTTTCCATTCTCTTTCCACTCTCTCTCACTAATTTAAACATCTACCTTCCTTATAAAATTTCATTTTAGTCTCTATTTTGATTTCAATTTTTATTTTGGTCCATATAGACACATGTATGTAATTATTGTAATTATTAGGCCTAATACTTCCCTAACCCCCTTAACTTGTCCAAATTGGTCATTTTACCCTCTCAACTCATCGAATGTCCTATTTACCCCATTAACTCCATAAAAGTGGTATTTCTCACCCCCTCAACTTGTCCATTTATCCCCCAACTCATAGAATGTTCTATTTACCCCCTTAACTCTATAAAAGTTGTATTTTTCACCCCTTTACAATCTGTTATCGAAGCCTAAATTGATAAGTTTTAAACGTTAAACCTATATTTATGCTATTTTGTAAGTGAAACCTAAATTGATACTTTTCCAAAAATCATAGACCTATTTTGGTATATTATCCCTACATATAATGTATTTGACTTGTTTATATTAATGTTCTTGTTATTTGTATTTTTTATTCGTTCTTTCTCTTTTCAACTTTTTTGACTACTATAAAGGGATAAGAAATACCATTTTTATGGAGTTAAGAGGGTAAATATGATCATAAGTGGTGAGAAATATCACTTTTATGGAGTTAAGGGGGTAAATAGGATATTCGATGAGTTGAGAAGATGTAAACTGACAAATTTGGACAAGTTAAAGGGGTGAGAAATACCATTTTTATGGAGTTAACGGGGTAAATAGGACATTTGATGAGTTGGAAGGGTAAAATGACCAATTTGAACAAGTTAAGGAGGCTGGAGAAGCATTAAGTTTAATTATTATATAGACACATGTATGTAATTATTGTTAAAAACACAATTTATTACCTCATTTGAACCAAACAACCACAAATGAAATCATGAGTATATCATTCCTTTTGTGGAACTGAAACAAACAGACAAGAGAATTCAGAGTCATTCCATTCATTTCTATTTGTTTACCTTTTTTTGATTCCATTCTGTTACCCATGTGCGAACTAAACGCTTGCTGAGCTGTTATTTCTCTGTTCTGTTCTAATTTGGATATTCTCAACCGCATCAGTAGTTAAGGTACTTGATCAAATATAACCATTCATTTAATTAGTGTCAATGTAATTATAATTATAATTAAAATAAGGGCTGATTAATTATTTGACCACCACTTTATTTATTTAATTATTTGTAAATTTCCAGTCACAGCAGTATCATTTGGTTCTCATTCTTCCAAGTCTACCACCGCTTTATCTCTTTTCTTTTCAATTTTTTTTTTAATTAATATATTTATTTTCAAAACTTGTCAATTCCATAAAAGGAAAATAAAAAAGAAAAGAACAAAAATTGCTTTAAAAAGCAAATTTAAATTTAAAAGACGTGCTCTTTTCTTAATCAGATACTTCCATTATCTTCTCGCCGACAACCTACTGCTCCTTAGTCATAATTTTAATAATTCATCACATTTTCATCCCCCTTTTCTAAATAAATTAAAATATTATTTTCATTTTATTTAATTTATAATTAAATTAATCAATTTTATTGCCTATAAATATATCCTCTCTCCAAGCTTCAATCACAGAATTTATTTTCTCCCTCCATTTCTTTCTCCAGTTTCAGAATTGAAAAAATAAAAACAATTGGGTGCAATTTGCAAAATTATCAAATTAAATTTGATCTGAGCTGAGAGCTACTGGTAGAAGTTGACATTGCCGTGGATTTTTATGTAAGTAATTCTCTTTAATCTTAATTTATTTATCTAATGTCACATTGCACTATAGTGTTTTAATTTAGGCCTAATTAATAAAAAAAACATGATTTTTCGGGTTTCAAAATTTTTCGTTGTGTAAGAAGAATCATGGTTGTCGTCGTTACCAAATCGAGATATTTTTGACCCGTTAACGGGCAACAAATGCATTTCTTTTGTATGACGGTTTTTTTTACAATTTTTTTTTAATTTTTTAATTAGAAGTCAAAATATTTTTTGAAATTGGCCCTAAATGTTATTTTTATTTATTAAATTTGTTGAGGAAAATTAATATTTTATATATTGATTTTTAGCTTATTCCAGAGCAGAAATGGTGGAATCTAATAACATCCTGAAAAAAATGGATCAGGTATATTTTTATATTTATTTGATAATTTATAAGTGATTTTTTAACTATTAATATCATTTGACTTTATCGACGTGTTTCATTTACGTGTAATCAAATCAACATATCATATCAATATCAATAAATATCACTGATGTTAACGTGTCATATTTAAGATAATTAATAGCATTAATCGAATTTTTATATTTTTTTGCAAGAAAAATATTATATTTTTTATTTATAAATACTAAAAAATTTATTATATGTATATACACATATGGATTGATAAAATTGAAAAAATAGGCTGATTTTCATCCTTTTCAGCAACATAAATATGTGTTTTGTACATTTTTTTCAACGAAAATGATTACCGGGTCCCTTGATTATAATTATTTTCATTTTAATTTCTGATGTGATGGGAATCTAAAAAAAAGTCATAATTTTTCAGAAAATACCATAAAGGAATACTAGATTATTAATTATAGTGAAAACTAATTAAGGCAAACAATAATATTTTTTTTAACAATTATATATTAATTTATATTTTTTTTATTAATAATTTATTTTTTTTAGTGAAATATTATAAATTTATATTATTGTGATGAAAATATGAACACATAGATAAACTAGTGTTGGGTTGGGGGACTATATGATAAATCAATATCACATGTTTTGTTTCTTATAATATCATAATATTTCACACTCATTTTAAAGCATGCCTTGTCAATTTCACTTTGATTCATTGGATTCAATTATAAATTCAGTCCTATGTTTTTGAAGAAAATAAATTTAGTTTCCACATATTGAAACCATGTAATCTTAAACTTAATATTTATCTGACAGTGTAGTTTTAAGCTCATTAACGGAAGATAAGTTTTTTCGTTAATAAAAAAAGTGTGCAATTTTAACCCTTGTTAACAAAGAAATCGCATGTATTTCTCAAAAAAAAAAAAAAACAAAGAAATCGCACATATAACTTTTTTCTCTATTTTTTGTTAATAAAATTTGAAATTACACTATTTAATAAACACTAAGTTTGAAATTTCTCTATCTGTTTTTGTTATTATCTCTTAAGTTATGTCTTTTTTACTGAAATTAAGTAAACTGAATTGAATTGCATTTACATTAACCAAATGAAGATTACATTAAAGAGAAAGAAAAGCCCCCATCCTACCCCACACATGTGATTCGAATCCATGACCTCTACAGTCATAGGTAAGCTCTCAACCAACAGACTAAGAGCTTCATCACAAACTGAACTGAATTGAATGCTACTGAACTGAAATAATAATATTAGACTTTAAAAATAGCAATAAATAAAATAAATAAGTTAATAGTAATAATAATAATGGTTCTAATGATAATAATAATAAATAATAATAATTATAATAAATAATGATAAATTATTGAATTGAACTGAATGCTACTAAACTGAAATGAAATTACTGATATTGAAATTAAGTGACAAATAACAGGACCTTAATATCATAATATGTTTTTAAGATTGAATTTGACTCAAAATTAGGGACGTATTGAGTCGATCCAAGTTTTGGTCAATTCATACTCGGTTCGTTAGAAAATCGACAAGCTCAAACCCGATTTCAAAATCATGTTCATGAGCAGCTCACGAACATGTCTTTTATTTGTTCGCGAACTTTGTCCAAACAGCTCACTAATTCTATTCACGAAATTTATTAGCGAACAACTCGTTAATTATGTTAATTTGATTTTTTTAACATAATAACATACTTTTTGAAAATACAAAACTAAGGTTTTACATTTTCTCATTTATAAAAATACTATTATTAAAAAACTAATCTAATATAGTTTGTTCATGAATGTGTTCATGAACACTGTGATAGAGTTTGTTCGTGAGCTTATTCATGAATTTATATTCGAGTCTGTTCACGAACTTTCGAGCTTATTTTCGCTATGTCCTAGCTCATCTCGTTTATAAATCAAACCGAACATACTCGAGCTATTATTAAGCCGAAATATCAGCTCGGCTCATCTACAACTCTACTCAAATTCTTCGCAAATCAATTTTTTTTTTCTCATAACTAAGTAATATTTTTTATTCATTAATTAATTTTTTTTTTTAGTCTATGTAAACAACAGGTGACTGAATATCCTACGTGGGGCAAATTCTTGTTGGTCATGTGTCTAGAAATTCAGCCACCGGTCTACAAGACCATATATTATTTATTTTATTATATAAACAAGACAATTCTTAAAATTTAAAATACCCTCTGCCCCCCTTATTTTGCCCCCACTCTCTATATATTTTATTTGCTGACAAATATATAGTTTTTTTTATAATTTTTTAAAAATCTATATTTTCCTTGTAATGATGGAAAACTTTACACGTCGCATTTTTTTTTTATAAATATTTATATGGTAAAAGATTAACATTGGTGAATATATCAAAGAAAGTAAATTTACAAATATATATATCTTGATTGGATAAGATTAATTAGAGATAAACACAAGTTTTCTTATGCTAAATTTTTTAATTAATAAATAATTAAACTAATAAATAAAATTTTAATTTTTTTTATAAGGAGAACGTGTAAAAATACCCTTAACATTTACAACTATAAGCAATTTTAACACTAACGTCTGAAATGGTGCAATTTTACCCCTAACATTGGTAACCAAGAGCAATTTTACCCCTGATATTGACAAGTCAGGTCAATTAGAGAAATAATTCATCAAATTGTCTTTCTCGATCATGAATTTTGTCATCTACAGTTTACATGTGCGTCATTTTATTACTAATTAATAACAGGTCACAAACATATGATTAAATGAGAAACAAAGTTAAAAAAATTTTAAAAAAATATACTGTATTTTATACGAGATGGACAAAAAAATTCAAATATTTCGCCGAATTTAAAAATTTTAATTTTCAATTCTCTTATTAAATTATAAAAAAAAATATGAATTTTTTTCAGAATCAACACACGTGCAATTGGTGTAGAATAAGAAACAAAATATATGCATTTTATAACAATGTCTGAAATTGACCCAACTTGTCAACGTTATGGGTAAAATTGATATTCACTGTCAACATTAGGGGTAAAATTACACTATTTTAATGTTCGGAATAAAATTGTTCCTAGCTGAAAATATTAGAAGTATTTTTTGCATCGTATCTCTTTTTTATATTATCATTGAAATAATAAATTCTTAAAACCCATATATATCATTATCTTATGTTCTATAATATAATGTATCATTATTATTCTAATTAGGCTTAATACATCATTTGCCCCCTGAACTTATCCAAAAAGCTTGATTGGCCCCCTGAACTTTTAAAGTGTTTCGATAGCACACTGAACTTGCATAAAATGTTCAGTTAGCCTCCTGAACTTGCATAAAATGCAATCAATTGATCACTCGGTCGCAAAAAAATAAATTAAATACGAAAAATGTATTCCACGCATCTTAGAATATTATTACATAATTCAAAAATATATTAAAAATGAAGTTATTACTTGCTCAACTATAAAACTTGTCCTCTCCAATATTAGAACCGTATATTCTGTTTTTGGTCGTTTTACTTTTTTTAAGACTCGGGGAATACATCTTTCACATTTGACTTACTTTTTTGCGACCAAGTGACCAATTGATTACATTTTATGCAAGTTTAGGGGGCTAACTGAATATTTTATGCAAGTTCAAAGGGTTATCCGGACACTTTGAAAGTTCAGGGGGCCAATCAAGCTTTTTGGACAAATTCAGGATGCAAATGATGTATTAAGATTTCTAATTATTATTATTAATTTCTCCATTAACAATCTAAAAGTGAATGATTACATGATAGACATTTTAAAAAAGAATTCCATAATTACATTATGACTAGTGCTTCCGTGCATATACTTAACACGTTTTATACATTGCATTCTACTAATTACCACAAATTCCCACTTTATATGCCTTTCCCAATTACATAATCACCATTTTGAACTTTAGTATATAGTTTTTTTTAATCAGAAACACACACACGCAAAAACAATATATAAAAAAAATATTATTTAATTGAGAGTTGATCCATCTAAAGGATGTCTGATGAGTCTCGAACCGAAAAATCAAATAAACTATAAAAATATATATTATTTAACTTTAGTGTAAATTTTTTAATTTATTAGTTTTGTGACCTTAATTTAAAATTTGAAGATTTTATGAATATGACCTATCCTATCCTAATTAAGTAAATTACCAAAAATCCAAATAAAATAAAATTGAGAAAAAGATAGATATTCATAGGTACTAAAAGACATTAAATCAACTTTTACTCCAAAGTCCAAAACTTGAGAGAAAACGCCCTAACGCTTTCATCGAAGACGAAGGAAGCTAAAACTAAGTAGAAACCCTAAATCTTTTGTTCTTTTTTAACATTGTCTTAATTTGTCTTTCTTGTTTCAAATATACCCTCCGAGGACTATTTTATAAATAATTTATTTGTCTACGAGTTCTTACACAATACACAAATCAGTCATTCTATTGTTATAAAATACATTATAGAGCCTTGACTTTTTCAAAATCAACTATTTAATCATTCCATCCAAAATTTTATTAGTCTTAGACCCTTTTTGACAATTTGATGTTGGCCCTGTTTGGTAAAGAGCGTTTTGAAATAAAAAGAGCGGTTTTGACCAACTTTAGCGGTTTGACCACTGAAACCGCTGATTGGAGTGTTTGGTGGAGAGAGGTTTGTGAGAGAGTTTTGGGATGAAAACGTTAATTTAGAAAAAGCTCATTTTAGGAGCTTTTTCAATTAGCGTTTTGCAATATTAAAATTAATGGACTTCTTTAACCCTAATATTAAAAAAGAAATGCCCTTATTCGTCTTTTTGCACAAACCGCTATTATCAATCAGCTAATTTTTACCAAACAGGTCTACACAAACAACTACTCAAATCAGCTAGTCAAACCAGCTAATGTAATCAGCTAACAACTAATTTCCAAAGAGGGCCGTTAGCTGATAGCTGATTACATTAACTGTTAGCTTATTACCTTTTTGGTTAGCTGATTTGACTGACGCATTGTGTGAACTTGTTTGGTAAAATTTAGCTGATTCCTAATAGCTGTTTGTGTAAAATGACCAATAAGAACATAATAAAACATTTATTTGGAATTAAAAAGTATTAATTAGGAGTAAAAATGTCCGTAAAAAGAGATGGAACAATAAACTAATTGAAAAAGGTCTGAACTTTTTCAAAATTAGATTTTTGGAACTAATAAGTTTCTTCAAACACCACTATTAGATGTTTGACTAGTCAAAACCTTTAAAGTGTCTTAAATCTCTAATTTTACTTCAAAAAGCTCTTTATCAAACAGACCTTAACATATACAAATGATAAGTTTACTTATGTATTAAAAGTTATTATAATGTTTCATAATGTTCCACAAACTTGTAATTTTAGGTAAAATTTTTACTTTTTACTAATAGAATTCTGGACGGAATACTAAGTACATAATTGTTTTTGAAAAAGTCACAGACCTTGTAATGTCTTTTTTTTTTAAATAAAAAAACTCATCAATGTAATAATTAAGCATATAGATGGTCACTAAAATTTGGGATTAGTTTCAAAAAGGTTATTGAACTGCATTTTGTTCAATAAAGTAATTGAAATTTTTCTTTTTATTTCTAATCAATCCAGACAGAAAAAATCACTAAAATAATAACGTAACAACCATGTTAATAAGAGTTACTCTTACGTATAACATGATAGTCACATAGCAACCCTATATGCAATATGACAACAAGAAAATATGAAAGTACATTTTTATTCCCATATAACAGTTTCAAGAAGTTTAATTATAAATAAATAAAAAATATAATCTTTTTTATGTAAAGAGTTTCTTAATCATACGTAAAATTCTGTCATTTCAACGTGATTGTTGTCACGTCATTATTTCAATAACTTTTTCATTTCTAAAATAAACGTTTAATAATTTTAGTGAAAGAAAATGTGTTTCGGTTTAACCATAAACTTCAGTAACTATTGGTATAACAATTTATTTGCAAAACAGAAGCTAATAAATTATTTATTTATTTATTTTATTTTTCTCTTTTTTCTTGTATATAAACCCTTGTAAGAAACATAATCTTTGATATTTTCTAATAGTTTTTTCTTCCATCTTTCTTTCTTTGTTTCTCCATTTCAGCCTCTAGGAATGGACGTGGACCCACCTTTCCACGAGATCTACAGCAATCTTCTGCACAAAACAATCGAAGATTCGAAGAAGTTTAAGACAACTTCTGCAATTTTCGAAGAATGTGAGCTTCCTTTGATCGATCTCGGAGTTCTCCTCCGTCTCGATAACAATCCGCAGAAAGACAACTGCAAAAACGAGATAGCGAAAGCATCTCAAGAATGGGGTTTTTTCCAAGTCGTAAATCATGGGATTTCACGAGAAATTTTGGACAAGATGAGACAAGAACAAATTAAGGTTTTTAAACAACCTTTTCATCGGAAAAGTAAGGAAGATAAGTTCTTGAATTTCAGTTCCGGGACTTACCGGTGGGGTACTCCGACTGCTAATTGTCTTAGTCAGTTTTCTTGGTCTGAAGCTTTTCACATTCCGATGACTGATATCTCCGCTGCTTCCAATGGTTTACCGTCTTTCAGGTAAATTTCTTTCTGATATCTTTTTATTCATTCGGTGACGGAACTTGAGGAAAAAGTCGGGTTTAGACGAATACGTATTTTGAAAGGTGGAGGTGGTACTAATTTGCACCCCTAGCGACCCCGGAGATAGGGGCTGAACTACCCTTTTTAGGGTGGTTTCGATACCCATGTCCCATGTTCCGTGACGAATATACAAAGTTCGAAAGTTGGAGGTGCAAATTTGCACCCCTTCTTGGAGCCCCTTTTGTGTAGACAAAGGGCTAAACTACCCTTTTTGGAAGTGGTTTCTGGAGGTCGGGGTGTCTAAGTACCCCCGAGCCCCCTATCTCCACTCTTGATTACAGGGCTTAGACGTTTTTTTTAGGTGAAAGACCGACTCAAATCATTCTTTCTAAAAATAGATTTCGGTGTTCAGGATGTAATAGATCCGTACTCTCTCAGTCAGTTATCTTATTATTTCATTTCAAAAATTTCAAAATATATTTTTAATGTTGAAATTTTTGAGGAACAAATAACTAAGCATACGAGGAACTCCTATGTGCCAATAGAAGAGGGAACAATCTATCTCAGGTGATTCGAAAATAATTTAGTAGTTTTTTTTTTCCTTTTTTTTCTGTCTCGGAGTTTTAGCACCTCTACGCAATAAAAAAAACTAAGCGTATGCATATGAGTGCATGACATTTTAGTTTAAATCCATTCATAAAATATTAATTTAAACGTCTAAACAAATTATCTTCGGGTTTTACTCATAATTAAGCTTTTTTGGTTAAATGATTCGTTATAAATGGTATCAAAGTCTATTATACTTACGGTATTATTTATTAATTAAAATTTAATTAATGGTAGTGTAGATATAATTTATATGCATTTTTTAATTTTACATTAAAAAAACATTTAAATTAAATGACTTCACATTTTTTCAGAAACATGTATTTATAGCAGAAGTTAAACATAAATAAAACATTTTTTTATTTAAAAAGATATAGAGTAGTGAGTAAAAATGCTAATTCGAAAAATTAATACGCATGTTGTTTTTTTAAATAAAAAAATCAATATGTCGGTGTCTATTAATTTGATAACGCAATGCTTACCTAGAAAATTTTAATTGAGAGAGAATTTATTTTAAAGGATGTCTCAAACTGAAAATTCATACAAACTATTATAAAAAATCACAGTACTTAAATTTTATTCGTGTTTTAAATTTAGAATTAATTGTTAGTATAAAAATTTAAAAGTAGATAAACTACCTTAATTTCTTTATTAATATTATTAACAATGCTTATTTTCTTACTTTAATCTACTAAAATCATAATTAAGAGTTGAATTACTTCATTATAATTATAGTTAATGAAAATGCTCTAGGTCACTATAGTGACAATCACTCATAGTATGAAAATACATAAATACCCTCAAGCCCTTATTTATTTAGCACCTAACCTATATTACCCTTTTAGTAATTATACAAAACTCACACTTTCCAAAAATAGAAATTAGTGTCTTACAGAAAGACTGTAATTATTACTATTATGAGTTTGGACTTCTGATTTGCCAAACTGAGTGAGAACATAAATATTCTTAAAATAATAAAATATTAATAATTTACGTGTCGTACATTTAACACGATCGTCTGGGTGGTGTAGTTGGTTATCACGCTAGTCTCACACACTAGAGGTCCCCGGTTCGAACCCGGGCTCAGACATATAGTTTTTAAAAATCCCAATTTCACACCATATTTAATTATATTCAATTTTAAAACGCAGCTATAATCTTTTCAAAATAGAAATAAATTCACATGTTTATATTGGATTACTTTCTTCTCACCAAAACTTCTTAAAAAAAGAATATATATATATATTCTAAATTTATTAAAATAAAATATATATTCTAATTTTTTTTTACTTTATTTTAAATTGAATTTGTATTAAATTTATTAAAATAAAATATATATTCTAATTTTTTTTACTTTATTTTAAATTGAATTTGTATATAATATATATTAATGGGTATATCAATGAGTACCGTAATATTAATGGGTTAGGTATCTAGTGTTCACTTGGATTCTGAATCGAATTCGGTCTTTCACTGTTGGTTCTAGAATTGTTAGAATCCTAAAGAGGAGATTCAAAACATCTTACGTCATAGATTTAATAGTAAATGACCAAATTCATTAGATTGAGCTGAATACTACTATCGTTATAGAGTATAGACAGCTATTATCATGCCCAGTCCATCCCCGAAAGTGGAGATAATTTTCTCCCCTATCCCCTACTCAATGAAAATAGGTACCGGTGATTCCCTTGATCCTAAAAGGGCAGGATCCATTGAGTTTGAGTATTAATCCATCTTATTGACAAACCTACACCTCAACTTACTTAAACTGCAAGCAAGAGAATAGGTGAAGGGTGTACAATGAGTTCTCCCGCACAGGACCCCAAATTTAAAAGGGCCCAGTTTTTTTTATTATACAAATCTAAATAAATTATTATTATTAATTATTATGTGAAAAATTAAGTGAATGTTAATGTATCCAGAAAATTAACGCTCTAAGAGTCTTAAGGGATCCAGTTTTTATTATTATTATTATTATTATACAATATCTAATTTAATTATTTTTATTATATTTAGTATGTTGAAAATCAAGTTAAAAGTATTTTGGTGTTTCATTTTGTAGAAACATTATTATTATATGAAAGTATTATTTTTTTTTAATAAATAAGGCCTAATTTTTTTTTTTCATTTAGCACTGGGTCCCAAAAATGTTTAAGATGCAAGTCGCACGTAAAATATAATACTGTCGCGTGGAAAGAAACGATTAACCAAACTAGTTTAAACTAGTTGAGAGGAAAAAAAATATTGTTTTAAATGTTTGAAAGACATTAGACATTTGGGTGCAAGTTAGATAACTAGCTGTAACAGTTCGGCTAATTAATATTTGGTCCATGTCCGACTCATTAGACTTCACAATTTTAAAACGTGTTCATACATATAAGAAACACATCTTACTAATTAAGTAACTATCTATCTATTTCCGATAGTGTCATTCATTTCATTCCTATCTCCATCGTAGTCGCTCTTTACTCGGACATTTTACTCCCGTACCACCTACTCTATACCGGAAATCAGGTACTTAAAACTAGTGAAATAATTCACGTACGGTTTATGAATAATGCATGCATTTTCCAGTGAAATTCTGAATCATTCATATTAAATACCAGAAAAATCTTCTCACGTGAATGAATGTAACAAATCTGAATGAGCTGTATAATATAAAGTCAGGCCTGTAACTGATTTTTGGGTCCCATTTTTTACATAATTGAAAAAAGTTGTGCAACCAATTTCACCAAATTTCAACTAATTTCAACAAAAACTTAGGTCTTGTATTTATCATCACGTCCTTACTGTACTATCTATAATTTAAGTCTATACAACAATTATATATTATGATTCCTTTCTTAATTATGGTTTATATCATAATGTATTTGTATAACTTTAGTCTAATTCACTTCAGAATGTATTTGAATGAGGAAAAAATTATCTCGTATTTATAAATGATTAACCGAGAAGTACGTTTAGGGGATGGAGGCGGAATGTCGTGAAGACGATGCTCGTTGTTACTTGAGTCGAGTGTTTGTCGAGAGATTCCGTTGAGGGAAGTGAAGGGAAACATTAGGAAAAAATTTATCTCGTATTTATAAATGACTAATTAGTATTTGGGAGAAATACGTTTAGGGAATGGAGGTTGAACGTCGTGAAGAAAAAACGCGGAGACCGAGTGTTTGTCGAGAGATATCCGTTAAGGGATTTTAGAAATTTTAGTATCCGCCGGATGACGTGGTGCGCGAGGCTAATAATTTGATGCACGTTACATATTTTAAAGTTTAGGATTATACTTTAGAGTTTAGGGTTTATATGTTAGAATGTAGAATTTTATTTAAATAAAAAAAGGGCGGCCCAGTGCACTACGTGTCCCGCTTAAGCGAGGGTCCGGGGAGGGTCCTACCACAAGGGTGTACTGGGGCAAGCCTTCCCGTGCCAATTTTTTGACAAGTGGCCGCTCCTAAGATTGGAACCGGTGACCTCTCAGTCACACACAACAACGTTTACCGTTGCGTCAAGGCTCGCCCTCTAATTTTATTTAAATAAATAATTAATTTTTTTTAATGAATTGCACGTTTCAATATTTTATTGATTTGTATATCACGTGTCATGAGATTATTATTCCAGTACATGGAAGATGTGGTGCGCCGGTCATATAGTAAAATCTTTTATTTGGAAGTCACCGACTACCTAGCTCTTATACTATGTAGAAATTGGGCCTAAATATAATTCACCCTAAAAATTATCAGTGCGGAGGCATTTGGCTTGTGGTGTCGGAGCTCCCCTGGCCTTAGTTGAGGCCAAGAGTGCTCCGGCACCCCCAAAGCCCTGTTCTCCGTGCTGCCAATTTTTCATGGACAATGCTTTAGCCCCTATCTCCGCAAAAAGGGAACACTAAGGGTGCACATTGCACCCCAGCTTTCGAAATCTGTATTCGCCAGTGCCAATTGATCCCGAACCACATTAGAATTTCTCGTTTTTCATTGTAATTCTTAATCTCCTAACCAATTTATGTAACATGTGCAGCACTTCGACGATGGAACATTTTGCTACCGCGATTGCAGATTTAGCACAGAAGTTAGCTAAGATACTGGCAGAGAAATTGGGGAGAAAATCGAGTTTCTTCGAAGAAAATTGCTTGGCGAGCACGTGCTATCTCCGACTGAATCGGTATCCGGCATGTCCATTTCCAGCAAATATGTTTGGATTAACACCACACACAGATAGTGACTTCCTCACAATTCTCCATCAAGATCAAGTTGGAGGTTTGCAACTTGTCAAAGATGGCAAATGGTTTGCTGTCAAACCCAATCCTGATGCCCTAATTATAAATATCGGTGACTTGTTTCAGGTAATAAACTCGGGTTTTTACATTTCATTTTCGTTTGAAATTTGCATTTTTAACTGTTTGAGAACAATTTTTTATAGGTGTGATATAGCGGTAGAGAAACTAGAAAACAAAAAAAAAACATTTCATACAAGACAGATAAATGAGTAAAGTTTTTTTTAAGTGAATTAGATGTTTACAGTTAACTAATTTGATAAACAACGGTTTAATATAAAAAAAAACAAGTATTTGATGCATTAAATTAAAAGTTACGAGTTCAATACATCAAAATTGAAATAATCAGGGACCTATTTTGTCTATATGTACGTATATATAGCAATTAAGATTTGATTAAATTAAATTTTTAACAGTTTAAATTATATTTCGAATTATGATACTAGTGTATTAAAAAATATTAATTGTAACAAAAAAAAATATTAATAAAGAGATGTCATCTACAAAATGATTAAACAAACTCGAACTAATTAATCACAATCTAATACAAAAAAATAATATCTTATATATTTTTTGAAAAAAAAAATATAATTTCTCGTTAGTTTAAAAATTTATAAATTGGATCTGAAATTTTATTAGTTTTCAAACGCCACCGTATTTCTTTTCTTTTATACTTAAAGATGTTTTATTTATTAGGATAGGGAGCAAATAAAATGAAAAATGGTTGAACTTTTGTTTTAAATTGCACGTAGATAAATAAGCATTCTTATTTAAAAAAAAAATGTCTTTAGAAATAGCTCTCTAACTCGCATTCACAAACTTTTAAATTGCAGAAACATTACAAATATGAAACCATAAGATTTATTTTTATACTTTTCTATAAATGCAGGCTTGGAGCAATGATGTTTATAAGAGTGTTGAACATCGAGTGGTGAGTAATCAACAAGTGGAAAGATTTTCAACCGCATATTTCTTGTGTCCTTCGTATGACACTGAGATAGAAAGTGGGTGTGAGTCTCCGGTTTACAAAAAGTTTAGCTTTAAAGACTACAGAGAACAAGTTCAGAAAGATGTTCAATTTTTAGGTCGCAAAATAGGGCTTCCAAGATTTCTTGTATAACTATATTAATTCATATGTTATATATAGATATTAGCTTAATTTTGGTTCTTTTATATTATTATGCATAAAAAAAAGAGAGAGAGAAAGGCTATATATTTATATATATGCATGTATTCATTGTTCATTTGGGAAATGAGAAATAGTGAGTAGTAGAATTTAATACATACCAAGTCTTCCGGTTTGTATCCAAACGCTTAATGATTTTCTAAGCTCTTAAAACGATATATTTTTGTCATCTTAAAGTTCTTAAGATGATCTTTTCATCACCGCAGCTTACTCAAAACCATTAAGTGTCAAATACGAAACTAATTTCATTCTTAAAAATGAGGCTATTTGATAAAGAGTCTCAAGAATATACACAATAAAAGAAGAAAGCGATTTGGTCTTCTCGTGGATTACTAATTCCTGAAGTAAGGAATTAGAAGATGTATTTCTTTTTTAATCCTCTTCATGAAATTTATGGAAGGAGATAAACATTATAGTGAGAGTAATGGTCGTATGATTTTTCATCTCCATCATGAAATTTGTGGTATCCGTTTAGGTAATATGTCGTCGATTGTTGATTTCTTCAACAAAATTAAGCGAATATGGGATGAATGTGCATAGCTTAAACTAGTAATGACTTGTACTTGTGGAGAAATGTGAAAATTAGCACAGACTCGGAGAGATGAAGAACATATAATGCAATTCTTGTCTGGTTTGAATTCTAAATTCAATCATATCCGAGATGAGATTCTCTTGATGGATTCACTTACGACAGTTAATAAAGCTTACCAATGTTTTTGCGAATCGAGAACTCCATACGTTGGCTTTAACCGTTTGACATTTATAGAACGTGTGCAAAAACATTGGTAAGCTTTATTAACCGTTTGACATTTGTAAAACACGTGTAACACACTTTCCGTATGTAGCATATTTTTTTTTTACAACTGAGTGATTTGTGTATTACATTTAACCAAGTTGAGAGAGCTATTAAGATATTTTAAGCAAGTTGAACTGGCTATCGGAAACTATAAAAATTTAAGGATCAATCAAACTTTTTAGACAAAGTTCATGAGACAGATAGCTTGCAAAAAAAATCGAGGGATCAAATACTAAAGATATTCTTAAATTATTTTTCATTTTATCACTCATATAAGTAACTGATCAAAAATATGTGTATACACGTAATGTAGCATCATGCGAATCTCATCCAATCTTCATTCTTAATTGTCACATGTTCCGTATGTCTTGGATATTTTTTTTTTTTTAAATCCAAATAATATATTGAGTTTTTTTTTTAAAGTTGTGCGCAATGCACTTATATTAAACAAAGAAAGATTACATTAAAAGAAAGGAAAACCCTCAACCCACCCCACCCTATGTGATTAGAACCCATGACCTCTAAGATCATAAGTAAGCTTTCAACCAACAGGTTAAGAGCTTCACCACTAATAATATACTGAGCTTAAAGGTAGTTTATTCTGAAAGATATTATAAAGTCTAAAAAAAATATATAAAATCATTGATTTGTAGACCAATTGATATGTAACTGGTGTAGAACACGTAAATAAAATATGTATATTTTTTAATGGTGTCTCATCATATTAATCAAAATTGTATTAAGAGCCGCTATTTTTGCAATTGAACTTGCTTGTGAGAAAAATTGACATCAGCGTTGGGTTGATTCAGACTCAATGTACGTAGTTAATCTGCTTAGACACCGCTCCATGGATGTTCCTTGGAGTATTCGGCAAGAGTGGTTGCATTGTCTCAGCATTTGTTCTAGGATGAACATTATCTTTTCACACATCTTTAGGGAAGGAAATAGAGTTGCTGATGCATTGGTAAAGTTTGGAGTCTCTTCCTCCGTGATCAATTAGTGGCCTTCAGCTCCTACTTTTTACCACATGTTTATCAATGATGACATTTGTAATATTTCACAATTGCGTTTTTCTTGACTTTTCCTATATTCTCCTCCCCTTTCTTCTATTTGTTCTCCTTCCTCTTCTCTTGTTCAAACACTCACTTTTCTTTTATTTATATATTATGGGTTTGTCAGTTCTTGGGCCATGGGTGCTCACCCCGCCCAAATTCTGTCTCGTCCCAATTTCTATAAGAAAAAATCAAAATTGTCAATATTAAATTTTCAGTTATAACATTTATAACATTAGAGATAAAATTGTTCTTGATCGATAATAATATAGATATTTTTGTATTTATATTTTCTTTCTTTTCTTGCTTTTCTCTGAATTAGGCAATAATCCTAGTATGGTTTGGAGAAGTATTTGGAGTGGCCTGGGTATACTTAGAAAAGGGTTAATGTGGAAGGTGGGAGATGGTAGTTCAATTAGAGTTTGGAAGGATGCATGGGTACCAAAACTTAGCGAGTACTGCATAAATTCCTTTATGGTCCCTGGTTTGCAAGATCTAAGAGTTGCTGATTTGTTACTTGAAAATGGGAGGGGATGAGATGTGGACAAACTGAAGGGGTGCTTTAGTGAAGCTGAAGTGAATGTCGTTTGTGACATTATCTTGCCTTTCACTGTCAGTGAGGAAAGAAGAGTCTAGAACTGGTCTAAGAATGGTTTTTACAATGTGCATTCGGGTTATATTGCTGGTTTAAAGGTGGAAGAGGAGAGGTTAGTGAATGAGGGATGGAAGAGGATTTGGAGTCTGAATATGCCCCCCAAACTGAAGCTATTTATATGGCGAATTTGCTCGGGCAGCTTACCCACTCGGGCTAGACTGGCCCAACGACGCGTACCAATCACAATCGAATGCCCTGTGTGTGGAGCAGGATGAAACAGATAACCATTTATTTGTTGATTGTTGTTTTGCAGGTGAGCTTTGGCGAATAGCTAGCCTCCCAATCCCACAAACAAACGGGATGCATTTTGCAGATTGGTTATTGCAGGCGATTTGTGGACCGAATCTGGAGTTCATTGACAGACTCTGTTGTGCTTTAAAGGCCATTTGGGATCACCGTAACAGAGTCCTTTGGCACTTGACATGGTGGCTGGCGGACATTAGCTGGCGTCATGGCATTGATGAATTGCGGGATTGGCGGGCTTACCAGTAGAATAAGCCAATTGTGAATTCTGGATCTCGGCCGGATTGTAGACAACGATGTCACCTTGGAACCAGCGCACCACCTATCCCGTCGGTGGAAACAGGATCCAGGTCTGCATCTGCGACGCCTAGATCATTCGCCGGGGCAGCAGCAACGGTGACTGGTCTATCTGTATCTGAACAAAACTGAGCAATCAATGATTTCAACCAGGCTCGGGAAAGGATAAAATGGAAGCCGCCAGAAAGGGGATCAGTGAAGTGCAATGTCGACGGCGCTATCTTTAAGGAAAATGGTAGCTGCGGTATGGGAGCAGTTATCAGAGATGACACAGGAACCTTTCTGTTCTGTAGCAGCAGTTGTATTGCTAGTATTAGAGCACCTAAGGTGGTCGAGGCATTGGCTTTGCCCACAAGTATGATCTGGCTTGCTTCTATGCGCTATACACATGTTGAATTTGAATCAGATGTCAAGCTTGTTATTGATGCAATTCTGTCCAACAAAAAGGATATCTCTGAGTTTGGAACGCTCATTCATGATTGTCGAGTTATCCTTGAATCTAATCCTACTTTCTCAGTATCGTTTGTTAGTCGGTTAGCGAATAGGGCTGCTCATTTGGTAGCTAGGCAGGCCTATTCCAATGCTAGCGATTTTTTTGTCTTTAGTTGTGCCAGATTAGCTATTCAACGCTATTTTTGAGGATGCAAATCCCATTCATCTATGAAATGTATTATTTTGGGTTCAAAAAAAATTATACAAAAAAAATTATATGATTTATTCACATTCAAATTCATAAGTATCAAATTTTCTGTTTCCAAAAATAAATAAATATCCAATTTGGTTGTCAAAACAGACTCTCTCCTAATTGCAGCTGCTTTTAATAGCTCGTCCTTATACCGATCGGAATTTTCTAGTCTAGTAGTGCCAAGCTTTAGGACACCAAATTGGTGTTTTTCATATTTATCATATCTTGAGACAAGCGAAGCGAATAGCGTTGCTCAACTAGATTCCATGCTAGTCCATCTTTCTTACTGCACGGCCGGCAGCCGAAACTCATATGTCTCATTGTCATAATTGATGAAAGGTTCTTCATTTTCAAAAAGTAATATATATATATCCAATTTCGTAAATAATATAATTTTACAAAAGAAATAGTATTCAGTAATGTTCACCTGGACCCTGTTTGGTCATTCTAGATCCAAACTTATTAGAATCATGTGGTGGATATGCAAATCATCATAAGACTTGAATTTAATAAGCTTGGATCTAACGGTGGATCTAGGTGAACACTATTGCTAGTTTATACTATGAATTATATTATATAAAATAAAAGTGAAATTTACATTCCATAAAAATTAATTTTATTCTTACACGAAAAATGAATTTTGATTTTAAGAAAGTTTTCTCCTTTTTATATAGGATTGTAACTAAATCCTGATTCAATTATATATATGTTTCTTTATTTTATCTAATATTTTGTATAATTGTATTATTTGATATAACATAGAATAGTGTGCATATTCAACTAGTCAATCACCATTAGATTTAAACTTATTAAAATCATGTGGTGGAGATTAAAAATATCATAAGGCTGAGATTTATAGCTTGTAAATCTAATAATGACTGATCAAATTTACTTAGTGAGTCACTGACCAGGTGAAAAACCACCGTTACACAACTTAATTAATCTAAAAAATGTAAAAAACACAAATAGTATTTACGTGTTTGGGCAAGACCTACTTATAGGCTAGGCTAAGCTTAATGGGCCCTTTAAAAATGTTTAGACCTCAGCCAATCCAAATAAGCTTATTTAAGTTGGGTCAAATACATGAATATATTTATTTTTGGATCAAATACATGAATATCATAATTAAGTTAAAAAATTACAACTAAATCTTATCACCAAACTTAATTCTTAATATATCATTATTCTCTATCTATTATAATTTATACCATAATTTAAAAATTCTAAGCTCCAATTCATAAATCATAAACTCTAGAAAATATATTCTATACTTCTAATTTATAAATTCTAATCCTTAAATTATATTAAAAGTACTGATTTTACTAGTTTGACATAATCCAAAATTATAACTTGACATAGTTGTAAATAGTTTTTCAAAGATGAATTTCTGTGTAATTTTCCCTTTATTTTTTTTCGATAGCGTAAGGCGATTCTTTCTATTTCTACATCTAGGATCCGACTTATATCAGCGATGCTAATAGGAAGTGATTAAGTACACAATTATAACTAAGTCATATCACCAAACTTAATTCTTAATATGTCATTATTCTCTATACATTATGATTTTACACCATAATTTAAAAATTATAGACTCAAATTCATAAATCATAAACCTTAGAAATATATTTTAGACTTCTAATTTATAAATTCTAACCCTTAAAATATATTAAAAGTACTGATTTTACTAGTTTAACATAATCTAAAATTATGATCTGACATAATTGTAAATAGTTTTAAAAGATGAATTTCTGTATAATTTTCCCATTTAAGTTCAAACTCCAAACTAGGTTGAGGCCTTAAGAATTAATTTTAAAAAAAAGGTTAAAGTTTAGGCATTTTTATCGCATTTCATTATAAAATTACAATAAAATCATACCGCAAAACTTAATTCTCAATATCTCACTATTTTTTATATATCACAAATAAAGTATAAACTTTTACCCTAATTTATAAATTCTAAATCCCAATTCATAAATTCTAAACCCTAAAAAATATATTTTAGATCCCTAATTTATAAAACCCAATATTTAAAATATATTAAAAATAATAATTTATTTAATTTGATATTATTTAAATTATTACTTGATATAATTGTAAATAATTTTTCAAATCTAAATTTCTATGTAAATTTCTCTTAATTTTTTACACCAATTGAGTTATTTTTCATTTTAAAGTCTTTTAAGTTTTTTTTGGCTTTTCATTTTTATTTTGATAATCACTTGATATCAAAATTCAAATGTATTTATAAATATTTTATGTTTTTAGACTGATTATATAAAAAGCCTTTATCTTTTATAGGAAAAAGATAATTCAATATCAAATATATGGAGCATCTTCACTGCATAGTAAGTTTTAAGCAATATTAGGACTATCCTCAATCAGGATAATTTTAGAATTAAATTTCTTCGCTCATCTAGCTAAATAATAAGCTACATGATTCCTCTTATATGAACAAAAGTGAAAGAACAAATTGCAAAGGTTTGTGAATATTTAACACGTCTGAATAATGGAAAAAGAGTGAAGGACACAAGATAATGCCATGAGAAAGAGCATCCACAACAATTTTTGCATCACACGCAATGCAAATTGAAGTGAAGCCATAATCCCGCATGAGAAGAAGGCCCTTCTATGTAGCAAGTGGCTCTGCTGCTTCAATCGAAAGACAAGGCTTAAGGGATAACCTTGCGGAAATAAGAATATTAGCATGAGAGTCTCTAGCAACCACCCCAACCTTTGTGGAAAGACCATTATCATCTCATGTGGTATCACAATTAAATTTAGTGGGCGTCTAATCCGATCCGAGCACCTTATCCCACTTCTTGTGCATTCCTAAACTCTTCCAAACTGCCTTCGCTGCCGAGTAGTGAATGAAGACATGAGGTAAGTCCTCAACATCATTGTTGCTAAGTTTACACGCCAGGAAAACGTGAACGACTCTACTGCGGAGAACTGAAAATCAAGGGAAAATCCCCATAAGCAGTTCTAAATGAAATGCTTGACTTTTGGAGGGAGGGGAGAAGACCAAATCTTCTTCTAAATACTATGCTGCCTAGCCGAGGACGAGGTTGAACTACATCTGATCGCAATTCTTTATCAAATAATATCAAGTTTAATTCTTGAAAAATTTTCATTTTGAAGTCATTATTGGCCAAATTTGGCAAAGTCAATAACAAATGAAAATTTTGGAAACCGCATGATTCAGTTTGTAACAAAAAAACCACAAGTACCGATCGGTAAAAACCTGAAACCACAAAGCATTTATTTGAAACTAACCTATTTCAAATAAAGTCCAAATATAAATGAGATATGTCTGTCGAGATGTTATAGATATGAGTTTGGATTGACCTATCAACTTAAGTCTAAACCCTAACCTAAAGAAAAAAAAGAAAAAAGGAATAACACATAACTCTCAATACAGTTAATATAAATATAAAGAATTGAATCTCTCGTTTTCTCCCTCTTAATGTGTCGTCGCCCCCATCTTTCTCTCTCTCTTTGTCCCGTTCGTTTGTTCTTAGTTCATGAATCTTTGTGTTTGCTTCTGTGTGCATCTCAGTGTAGCTTATACATGACCAGTGTTACATAATCAATGTTTGTTTTACCGTTGCAACCAATCTCAATGATTCATCGCTATAAAAGATAACCTAAGAACCTATTTTTGTACTCAGATTATATATGTAATATCCATTCACAAATTTAATAATACTATTCTCAAATTTAACAAAAAATAAAGTTTCCTATAAGATAATATACAACTTAACCGTAAATACAAATAATCAAATATGTAATATCTCAATTCTTCATTTCTTAGTATGCATTCATTAACCTTCAAAAGAGTAAAAAAAGAATACAAATTAATGAAACATAACAAGTAACAGATACTCTCAATCATTCCATACTTGTCGCATGTTTTTTTTTTTAAATTTCATTCCCATTCCACACTTATTTATACAAGGTTCAAGTCCTCCCGTTAAAATCGGATAGTACCGATTAGCCTAGAAACTTATACTCTATTTTTTTTGGTAGGCAAAGGAAAGATAACAAACAAAAAACCAAAAAATTAGCCTGGGAAAGCTAACCCCAACTCGATCATCAGAAAGCAAAGAATAAAGGAAGTTCGGAGGCGCCGAGAAGGTAGAGACTCCTAGCATCCTCACCTGGCCCTCAGCAGCAAGACGGTCAGCAACCCTGTTCTGCTCCCTGAAGACATGCCCAAAGTTAATGGTATCGAAGGAAGAACATAACCTTTTGATCCCTTTTACTAAATTTTGGCTGCCCAAACATAAAGATTTATTTTCAGAGATAATTTTAACTGCTTCTAGGTTGTCAGATTCCACAAGAAGACTTTTTAAACCCAGTTTTTTAGCGAGCCTAAGCCCATAGAATATTTCCCAGAGCTTAGCAGTGAAGGAAGATCCCACTCCTAGGTTCTGAGCAAAGCCAGACACCCAAGCACCTCCAGCATCTCTCAAGGCCCCACCAGCCGCAATCCTTCCATCCGACAGACAGGAGCCATCAGTATTTAATTTCACAGTCTCTTCCCCGGGTCTGCTCCAACCCAATAAATGAACTGCCTTCCTCTGGCTAGTATTAGGTAAACCCTCCTCCTTAAAGCTCTTAATAATAGTATTAATTTTTTTAGAGAAAAAAACAAGTAAATTAGGAAAGATAACTGCTCCTTCTCCAAAAATATCAGCATTCCTCCACTGCCAAAGCTGGTGACAAACAACAGCAAAGAGAATAGCACCATGCTCCAGCTCAGGCAATAACAAACCTTTAACTCCATCTATAAACCAATCCTAATCAGGATAGGCCAAGAAATTAGGAAGCAAATGGCCCGGAAGAATTTCCCTCCACACATTTTTGCTCTTCTCACAATCTCTAAGAGTATGGTAGGTAGTTTCTGTTGAAACACCTTTCTACAAGATTTTGATTTGACAAAATCATCCATGATTAAGAGGCAATTAAATTTAAATGCTTTGATTTAATTGTACTAATGTGTTTGTTCAATATTGAGTGCAAATATATATATATATATATATATATATATAAAGTCAGACAGGTCAGAAGTCAGCATAAGCCAAAGCTGTAGTTAAACGGAACTCAGCATGAAAGTATAAGAAGCTGAGTGGAGTAAAACTTAGCATCAGAAACTTCCTTCAAAATCGCCAGAACGAAGCTGACTAAAGTAGAAGAATCCTTCAGAGTTATACAAACAAGAACGAAGCTGACTAAGAAAGAACTCAGCATGGAAGTAGAACATTCGGAGATAACGACTGAAGCTGAGTAACAGTCAGGACAGCATGAGAGATTCGTTAACTAAAGGACAAAGTCTGCCAATCTTCTGCACCAATAATTGGAACCTCGAAGACACACAAAAGACTAATTCCAAGAAACATGGGTCGTTGGATTATTGGTAAAAGACAACTGGCACAAAAAGACAAGTCTGATGCATGAAGACAAAACCTGACACCTGGAGAAAACAGAGGAAGGGAATGGCGGTACAGACTGAAGCTGACCAGAATCTGTCCCCCAAAAGAGCCGTTTTGATGTTAACGGTAACAACAATTCAAACGATCCAAATCTGCAGTTTTCCTTCTATAAAAGGACAATGAAGAACCTTGGATAATCACCGAAGCATCAAAAGAAAAATACAAAGAGAGAAAATCTTGAAAGCACTCAAATACAAAAAGATCTTACACCAACTTTTCATTCTCTGTGTAAATGCTAGATTGATTGTTTTGTAATCATCTAAAGTGTTCTTTAGTTGAAAAAGAACAAGTTTGTGATCAATAGGAATATTGAGAGTGTTAAGCTGAGTGCTTGGTTGTAAGCATTCAGTGGTAGAGAAATCTAGGTGCTGGGTTGTAGCACTTAACAGGAGTTGAGTAGACGAATAGAGGAAGGTACTCTTGCATATTCAACTGCATTGCAATTGGTTTGTGCTCTACCGTTAAAGAGCTCAGTATTGGATTCAAAAAGCCCGAAGGACTATGGGGACTGGACGTAGGCAGAGAGGTCCAACCAGGATAAGTGATACTGAGTAATCTCTAAACTCTCTCTCATATTGCATGTGTTGTTTGCTTTATTTACTCAGCATATAAATTGCCAAAGCTTACCTAGAGTAAATAAGTGGTGCTGAGTTAGAAGCTGACCTCCAAGAGTGTCAATTCCTAACTTACAAGAAAATACCTTTAGTCAACATCTGACTAAAGCTGTCTTAAAACATATCTCACAAAGCTGACCAAAAGCTGAGTTAACAAACTCCTAAAATAACTTCTAGTCAGCATAAGTGAACGCGAAAAAGTTATATTAGTTCCTAACCCCCCATTGGAACTAATTACTAGGGACCAACAGTTTCAGCCTGAACTTTGCATCTACTGCAAGTATCAGCCTCCATTAAATGACGTCTTTTCCTTTCCACGTTCGTGAGCAACCTGTCTTTAGCCCCAAGCCACAGGAAACTCCTAATGCGATAGGGAACCTTCAGGGCCCAAATGCTCTTCCAAGCGACAGAAGGAGGAGAATCCAAGTTGATATAGAACGCCTCAAACGCAGATTTACAAGAACAGGCCCCGTTATTTGTAAGGGACCAACAATGAATATCCCCATCATCCTCCTCACTAGAGGTGGCAATTTCTGACACGAAAACACGAAAACAGAGCCAACCCGACTGACACGACACGATTGACACGAAAGTCATTTTTCTAACATTTATAACATATAAAACCATATAGAACATAAATATGAGATAACACGATTTTGACACGAAACACGACAATTGCCAGGTCTACTCCTCACTACTTACTTTAACTCTCCGAATCTTCAGGAGTGAGAAACTCATACTCTATAATAATGTATAATTGATTTTTTTTTTTTAATTAACTGAATTAAGGAGTGATCACTATATACACCCTTAACTATAAAATTCAAGAGGTCTAAATCCTTTGACTTTTACGGGTCAGGCACATGGCATTTTTGTAATTTCATCAAATACTCAATTCTCTGCATTCTTTCTTCAGCAGACGCAAAGTGCTCAATCTGATCGAAGATCGATCCTAAACACCAGAGAAACAATGGCGCCACCGGCAACGATGCGGTGGTGCGCGGTCGTATCAATTCTCTTATTGTCTTTCCTCGTCTCTCCATCAACCGCCATTTACTGCGACGAAGACGATTGCTACGATCTACTTGGGTCAGCTTCTCATATCTTTTCCCTCTTTAAGCTTTCGAATTGTTACTGATATGGTTTCATTTACTTTCAATTGCAGGGTTTCTCAAACCGCCAATGCATCAGAGATCAAGAAAGCATACTACAAACTCTCATTGAAACAGTAAGCTGGATGAATTTTGAATTCGTTTACATGTATGCTGATGTTATTGAAATGTTAGCTAAATTTGGTTTCTCATTTATGTTTTAGTCATCCGGATAAAAATCCGGATCCGGAGTCCAAAAAGCTGTTTGTGAAAGTTGCTAATGCTTATGAGGTAATTCAATTTTATTATTTTGGAATTCAATTGCAACGGAATCTACACTTTGCTTTCATCTTGAAATTTGAATACAAATCATGGAATTGATATCAGTGCAAATATGTGGAAAACTACTGTCATATTTTGAAGCACACAATTCAGAATAAACTGATCTTTATTGGATTGGATTTTAGATATTTTTTGTTTAAAATTTGTGTTAGTAGATGAGTTTGACTTTTGGTTGCAGATTCTCAAAGATGAAGCAACTCGGGAGCAATACGATTATGCAATTGCACATCCAGAGGAGGTGCATCATTTTTACGTTTTATTTATGTTGTTGTTATATTGATCCATTTGTTCATGAAACAAAATGCTAGTAGTTTCCTGAACTATTCTTTCATGGTGCTTCTTCTATTTTGGTTTATGTCCATCCTTTATCCATTTAAAATATGATGTCTGGGAAGCTTTACATTTAGGGTAGGCAACTGAAATTGGTAATTGAGTTGTAGGTATAACAAAAGTTTATCATGAATTATAGATACCAATTTATCTTTTTCTGGAAATTCCAATAGATTTAGCCTCATTGACTTGCATCATATTTTGTTGCAAGTGACTCACGAATGATCAGTTAAGATACCTTAAGCATAATATTCGGATATCAAGGTTAAGATCTTGATTTATTTTTAGCTTGCAATTTTTTTGAATAATATCTTTTGGAATCCATCCTTTTGGAAATTTGGAGTCATTGAAAGTTGTACTATATCTGTTGCTTGGGGTTTTCTTGTGGACTTCAGATTTTCATAAAATATTTACAACTGTTAGGATCTCGAATATTGTCAAGTCATCTTCATCTTCAATAAGCCTTTGTACCAAAAGTTCGAATTTGAATTTCACTTAATTTAAGCATAGTCCAACATATTAGTCCAGGAACATATTTTCATAAAATATCACATTATATTTGCGGTAATCGTTTTTGTTTTCAATATGTTGCATAGTTTTATGAATTATGACAGCTAATGATGCAGAGCTAAATATATAAGTACCATATCATTTGAATGTCGCATCATATGCACCTCTTTTTGGTTTCACATATAGTGTCCATTATGAGATTGGAATGAAGGGTCATGAAAGAACGTAATGCCATGTGGACATGATTTCCAAACAGCTGAATGTCACTGTCAATGTCATCTCATTCTTGCTGTTGCAATTCAGCTTCATTTATCCCTTTATGCATTCATAGATGTCAAGCCATGAAGCAAACTACTAATTTGGAAGATATCTTATACATTCTTACGCCACAAATCGCTATATAACGTTCTTGACATTCAGATTATAAAAGTAATGCTAATTTCAGTTTTCTTTCCTCTTAGGTGTTCTACAATACAGCTCGCTACTACCACGCATATTATGGTCATAAAACGGTGAGAATTTTTGCATTAATTTGCTCATAGATTAATTCATTCTGGTTTTGAACTCTGGTAGTTGGTAGATGAAGCTTTGTAGCCACATATGAATTTTAACCATGATATGTGTATATTTCTAGGATCCTCGCTATGTTCTGGTTGGCCTGCTTCTTGTTATCTCAGGATTTCAGTATTTGAATCAACAGACAAGGTATAGCCAGGTATGTTTGAAACTTTATGTATGCCAATGCTTGGATGTTAGCAACCCAATATGATGCAAATTTGCAGCAATCTTAATTTTGAAATATATGCTATCATCTATCTATTATCAAGAGGTTCGGGTAGAGGATGGGGAAGGTTACTAATCTTGAAAGCTTTCCAATAAATAGGCTTTTCACAACTCAATACAAAAAAGTAATAATGACTATGGCTAACATTACCTGTTTATAAATAAGGAATCAATGATCTCGAGGATTATGTTGTCTGACTTTGCATATGCAGATTATTCTCCTTTACATTCCATGCATCATCCCTGTATAAATTCTGTGAGTTGCTTTTTCTGATTCTTCATATATTGCAGGCTGTAGAAATGGTCAAGAAGACTCCTGCTTACAAGAATAGGTTACGGGCACTGGAACTTGCACGCAGTGGAGGGACTACAGCCAGAAAGAAGGGTAGCAAGCAAATGGACAAGTGCGTACTTAATTTGGTTTTCCATACTTTTCTTCATTGATGTGAATGAGTCGTATCATAACCATAGTTGTTAAAGGTGCTCCTCACTCAAGGCTCAAGGTAGTGAGCCTTGATTGCAGAAGGCGAGGCCCTGTTTAAAAGGCTCTCGCCTTGTGTGCCTCGCCTGGGCCTCGGATCCTGAATCAAGGCGCGCCTCTGTGTTTTCACTAGGTTTTCTTTTTTGGTTTTTTTTTTTTTTTTTTTTGTATTTTTTTACTGTTTTGTGTAAAACAAATATTTGACTAATCTCAACCACTAACCTAGTTTAAATAAGATTAATCTTAACCTTTGAACTAAATAAGAATATCAAGAGACATAACAAAATATAGAAAACTAGAGAGGGATTAAGAGCAGTCACATAAAGAAGAGTATCCTCCACTCCACTCAAACAGCAACTGCCACAGACACGCAGAAGAATGTCAATTGAAGTATGTTAATGTCTCTATGAAGTATGAACTTAACTTGGTGTTTTTAACATTTATGATTTAGTATTATGTTTTTATGTGGTTTTGTTTTGTTTTGTTTCTGTGGTCATAAGTGTTTTTTTGGTTTATGCTTTAACTAGTAAAAGAGTATATATATATATATATATATATATATATATATATATATATATATATATATATTTCTGTGCCTCGTGTTCCTCGGGCGTGTTTGTTGCGTTTCGCCTTGAGCCTAGGCTCCATGACCCCTTAGCGCCTTGTGCCTTTAACAACTATGGTCATAACTACATCTGATATCTCTTCTTCCAGGATATTTTTTCCCCCTAAGTTTAGGGCAGGTGGCTGTGGAATTTGGGATGTGTTATCTATTCTTAGTTTTTGTTAATAGTTAGCTATTGTTTAGAGGGTTCTCATATTGTGGTCAATAATTATGGAGGCAATATTTGTGGCAGGAAAGTGGAGGAGGATCTCAGCAAAGAACTTGAACTGGACATTAAGGGAACTCAAAAGCCTGATATCTGGGAACTTATTGGTGTTCATCTTGTACTGCTACCTTACACTATAAGCAAGGTTAGAGTTAATGCTATTAATTTCCATCTGTTTCCTTGATGATCTGTTAAGAACACACTCCAAACACATGAAAAAACATTGGCTTAAAAAAACTTGAACTCCAATCGTCTTAAACTAACAAAGAAATAACTCTTTTGTAGTTTAGCTAGAAGGAAATTATCCCAAAGCTTAGAAACCTTAGCCTCCAATGGAGAAGAAAATGTATTTGATTTGATAAAAGTTGCATCTTTTACAAAGTTTGAGGCTTATATACCTCTACAGTCCTAGTATAGAAAAGACATAATACCCCCAATGCACCACTAACATATCTTAAGGTAATAGGGGTAAAATAGATACAAATAACCTAATGGCAAACTAGTAAATAGGCTAAATGGAAAAATAATAAATAGGTAGTTGCAAAACAATAAATACAACATAAGACAGCAAGTGCATAATTCATGGAACTTGCTGGCGAAGTTAGTCCACACGCCGTGTGGATTGAGTGACACGCCGTGTGGGCTGAAGCTTCGATATTCCACACGACGTGTTGCAAGGTCCACGCGCCGTGTGGATTAATTCGGAAAGATCAGAAACTCCAATGAGAATCCACACGCGGTGTGGCTGGGGTGACACACTGTGTGACTGCTCTTGCCCTGTTTCTTCGTTGATGCACTTGCTCACACGACGTGTTGCTGTTCTCACATGCTGTGTATGTGAGCCCTGTTTGAGGGGTTCCTCCGCTTCCTTCACATTGATGCCCTCATCATTTATTTGGGCCACTCACTTGGAATATGGGCCAATACATACGCAACCCCTCCAAATTGGCTATCAAAGCTGATTTTTCACCTGAAGTTTGAAGACGACCGAACTCTTTAAACTTTCTTAAAGCGACCTATTAGCCTTTGAACTTGCTTAAAGTCATCTATTGGCCCCTGAACTTTTTTCAAAGCGATGTGCACTTCAAATTGTCAAAATATGCACTTGCTCTACCACGTTGGACTTGGGGATTAATCATGTCACTTTAAGCAATTTCAAGGGGCTAATCGGTTGTTTCCAAAGTTGGAGAGGTCATTAGACTTCTCAGGACAAATTTGGGAGGCTAAGGATGTAATAGGTCTAGAATATGATACCAATTATCTTATCAAGGTAGTCACTTAACAAACATTTTGGTTGACACAGCTATTATTGTGGAATGTTTGCTGGTTCTGGAGATACAAAATGAAAAAAGCTCCATATTCTTGGGAAGATGCCTGCTACCTTACCCAACGTTCTCTAAAGGTTCCTCTTGATTCATGGAGTAGCGTAGGTAAACATGCGAACTCTTATTCTCATCCCATCTTTCCCCTTCTATGTTAACATTGAAGAATAAATAATTCCAATATGGTACCAAACAAGCAAGCTTGATTTATTGATGAAATGTGGCTTAGTATGCTGGATGTAGATAACTGGATGTTGCTGACTAATAATTTGCTTGGGGCTTATTACATTTGTTGGCCCTTGTACTTGGCCCAAAACTTCAATTTGCCCCCTGAACTATCGAAAGTTCCAAATGACCCCTATGCTTATCCAATTGCATTCAATAACCCCATATTTTTGTCTTATTACATTCAATAACCCCAAGACTTCAATTGCCCTGTGAACTTTCAAAAGTTTCTAATTATTTGTCTATTTGACAGTTTTTTGACACGTGGCGGAATGTGTCTCTCATTTTCTATATCCAACAAATTCTATTGAGAAATAGGGGTTATTGAATGCAATTAGACAAGAATAGAGGGTCATTTGGAACTTTTCAAAGTTCATGGGGGCAGTTGAAGTTTTGGGACAAGTACAGGGACAACTTATGTATTGAGCCGTTTGCTTGGTATAGCATTTTACAGAGTTAACTACATCCATGGTACTCTAATCATCAGAATTGAAACAAAAATACAGTAAATCCTAAATTCTTAACAAGAAAAATATTCTTAACAAGAAAAATATCACCGTTTAACTTTGGTTTCATCCATGGTCTTTTGGAAACCAGCAAACGCATTTGCTGAAAATACCACGTGGACGATAGATCATTAAATGTGGGAAATAAAAAAATATATTATATATATACATATATATATATATATATATATATTTCCATGGGACATCTCCAACAGTTGTAATTGTTGGTTTCCGGACAAAAGGACTATGGGTGAAACTAAATGACAATGTCTTTCTCATTTAAGAATTTAAATTTTATTGCATTTCTAATAGTTGGAGGACCATGAGTGTAATTAACCCCATTTTATAACGATATTACCCACATTGATTATTATTATAAAACCTTTATAGTTTACATGATATATTTAAGGCAAAACGCATCGTTTGGCCCCTGGTCTATCCAAAATTTGTGTGCTTGGCGCCCGACCTATAATGTGGTTGCATTTGGCCCCTCACCTATTCAAATTAGTAAAATCAAACCTAAAATTGATGAAAAGTTAACTGAGGTTGATTCTATACAATCTATTGTGGCATTAGTAAAAATTCCAAAACCTCATCGAGTCTAAAACGATATTACACATAGACAATCTATTGTGGCATTAGTAAAAATTCCAAAACCTCATTGAGTCTAAAACAATATTTTACATCCCAATCCAATTGAGTCCTCGTCAGTCGTCTTATCCGGTTTCTTCTTTCCCGGCGTCTTCTCTTCTATGATTCCTTCGTTTCCCCCCGAAGTCACAATGAGGTTGAAGATTTCTGCAAATAATATGTTGCAGATTTCTCATATCAATTCCAGCATACCAACACCTTCCAAAGCCGACGTGATCTTCTCATGACCTTGCCCAGTTTCCCGGCAAAAAATGGTGGAAGTAAGAATGGCGGCGGTGGTGGTGGCGGAAAGTTTTGTCTAACCAAAACATTTTGTGAAACACAAGGAGAGTTTGCTCCATTACTGCTTCGATTGTGAAACGCTGGGGAACGAAGGAATCACAGAAGAGAAGACGCTGGGAAAGAAGAAATTGGAGAAGACGACTGACGAGGAGGTTGGGATGTAAAATATCGTTTTAGACTCAATGAAGTTTTGGATTTTTTACTAATGCCATAATAGATTGTCTATATGTAACAGAATCAATCTTAGTTAACTTTCCCATACGTTTTGGGTATGATTTTACTAATTTGGATGTGAGGGGCCAAACACAAATTTTGGATAGGTCAATGGCCAAATGATGTGTTTTAGCTATATTTAAGGCCTATAATACATACGGAGTCCCTTCAAGTTGGCCTTAAAAGCCAATTGCCCTCATGAACTTTGAAAATAACCAAATAACTCCTTAAACTTGCTGAAACTAGCCTCTTGGCACCCTGAACTTAGTTGAAGTGACCTATTCCTCAATCTTGGTTCGGCTGGTTAAAGAACCTAGAATGATTCAAACTTGTAGTTAACTCCTTTCTGGGTTTTGACTGTGTTATTAGATGAACAAACGAAGGAAGATCTAGTTCAGAAACGATTATGGGAGAAGGCTAACTTGGAGAAGTACCTTACAGATATGCGGAAGGAATCGAAGCGCAGAAGATAGAAGATTTTGACTTACAAATACATTTTTGTATCCTGATATAGGTTATATTTATAGAATTAGTATCAAACAAATCCTGGATTACTAGCTGCCTGCTATTTACCACATTATGTCTCAATTTAGTTTTACCATCCAAATATAAAGAGAAAAATACAAGACAGAAAAACAAGAAAAACCCCATAGATGCCAATTCTTTCTTTCTTTCTTTCGGTGTATTATGGAGTATATTCTAATTGCAAAATCAGACCATTTGATGCTAGATCTATTTATGGCCTGGATACACTTGCATATAATGGATTGGTTTTGGATATGAGAAAATGACATGAGGCCTAGCTCTAGTCTAACCAGTGAATTAATTTTCAAAAATTAATTGTTTAGTATCATATTTTACTATGAAACCATATTTTTTTGTTTTTCAAAATCATCAGTTTTAAAGTTTTCTCTTCCTAAACACTAACTTTTTCTTTCATAAAAAACAACACCTAAATGATTTCAAACCTAAAAAGTTAAAGAATTAAAGTTGCTTAAAATATCATTTAACTCTTGAAAATTTTCATGTCAAGATTGTTATCGTTCAAATTCTTACAAAATGATTGCAACTGATTTTTTTTCCAAACCACAGGGCTGAGTTTACAGAAAAAAATATCTCAGGTACTAATCTGCAAATTAGTGAGACCGCATGATATTTATGTAATTAATTTTTTTTTATTATTTTAAAAAAATTGTGTAGTGCTAAAAACTTGTGTGAAAATATGTCTTTGAACGGCTATCTGATTTTGAAGTGTATAACATGAATTATAGAATGTAAAGAAGGTGCACCTCTCTCTAAGAGAAAACGATTAAAAAAAAGTAAAATAATATATATATATATATATATATATATAAAAGTTTTTACTAATGTACAAAGCCATGTATAATGTTAAACAAATTTTTTTTGATAGAATATAATGTTACAAAAGAATTTAGGGTAAATTATACGCATGGTTATTGAAGTTTACTCTTTTAATATTATGCTTCAGTTTTTAATATTATAGTCACTTAACTTTACACTTTTTAACATCAGTAACTATTCACCTAACACATTTTGCTTTTTTTTTTTTTTTGATAAACAACCTATATCTTATGGACCAATTGGAATAAAATCATTATGAATACAAGAAAAAATACAACCAAGGAAATCTTCAATAAGAATTTCCATTTGTGAAAGAGAGCGTGCCCAGGTAGCTAAACTATGAGCAGCAGTGTTCGCTTTTCGTTTTTCATGCACGAACTGAATAGATTCAAAACAACTGGCCACCTCGAAAATATCTCCAAGAATAACACCTAGCCAATTTGACAAAACCAGATCCCCTTTAAGCAATTGAATAGCCGAGACTGAATCAGAAGGCTACTAAAATATCATGATATCCACTATCTCGTACCACACGTAACGAATAAAGAATTGATAGTAACTCAGCATGTAGAGCCGATAATGTGGTACCAATTGGACCACAACTTGACATAGAGACTAATCCATTACCATCTCAGACAACCATACCAAAAGACCCCACAAATGTTTTAACCGAAAAATGTGACATATATAACATATATGTATTGAATGGTAGCATCTATAATATTATAAACAAATCTATTTTTTTTTATCTATTTCAACAATTATATATCAATTAATTCATATTTTATTGATTTTGATAAGTAGTGCATGTCAATGTTTTCAATAACGGTTGTTTAAAAAAAAAAATTCAATAACGGCCAAATAATGTTTTAAGTTTTAATGTTGGAAAAATTACAAAACTAGGTCAAATAGGAGTCCCATTTACATATTTAACCCATTTACTCAACCTCTACATATCTAGACTGATTTTGTGTGACTTTCCCATAATACCTCTAACCTTCCCACTTCCCCTTACGCGAACGTTATCTCCCCTCTTCTCCTTGGGTGCGCGAACGGTTGTTGGTTCCCCCATTAATGATTTGAAGACTTTTGATCTTCATATCTTCCTTTAAATTGCACGAAATCTATACCTTTTTGCCAAATCACAATGAATTTCTTTTTTTCCTCTCTTCATCTCTTGATTCTGCAACTTCCTAATCCTAGAAAACGAAGCCATGGTTCTTCATCTTCATGTTCCTGCTCGTTACTTGGTTTCTTTCTTCTTGTTACCATCAAAGTAATGGTTATTCTACGTGATTTCCATCGTTTTCCCCAGTTTATCATATTGTTATTGTCGCTTTTAAGGGTAAAAGGCGCGAAAAATGTAAG
The DNA here is from genome assembly GCF_963576675.1 of Euphorbia lathyris. Classification (NCBI taxonomy): domain Eukaryota; kingdom Viridiplantae; phylum Streptophyta; class Magnoliopsida; order Malpighiales; family Euphorbiaceae; genus Euphorbia; species Euphorbia lathyris. Next base: position 82,309,161 of record NC_088915.1, read on the forward strand.
TATATGCTGTTTTTCTGCGTTTTTTTCATGAATACACTTCGTGTAGTCGATGATTTCGCGAAGATCTACGAAGAGAAAGAGCCTGAAACGTGACGATCTACTTCGTGAATCGATTAGTTTACGAAGTCTGCGAGTAGAAAAGTTCATGATTTCCCTCGCAGACTTCGCGAAAGCATCGATATGCGACGTAGATCGTCACGTTTCAGACCTCGCATACATCGTGAAAACATCGATTAGCGAAGTAAAATCACCTCTTTCCCTGCACATTTACATTCGCATGCTTCGCTAATCCTCATTTCGCGAAGCCAAAATCGTCTTTTTCCCTGCCTAACACGATTAATTTTTTCTGAAGATGGTTGATTACATAACATCTCTTTCTAGAAGGCTGCATCCTCGGATTCAGGGGAGATAACTTTCCCTTCCTGTATAGGGAGAAATTTCCCTCAAGATTGGCACATTCACTTTAAAATGATTGGTTATGAGAGATTGTGCCAATCTTGGTGTGCACCATGAGACACGTTCATCCTAAAAGGTCTGGACTTCCATTTCTCATCCCAAAAGGTCTGGACTTCCTGTGAAGAGAGAAATTACTCATCCGCTTCAAAATTGGTACCGGATTAGTCAGGTTCACTTTGAAGTGATTTGTTAGAAGTTTATTGTGGCAATCTTGTTGTAAATTTTGATAATGTTATGATTTTAATATTGTTATTGTGGCAATCTTGTTGTAAATTTTGATAATGTTATGATTTTAATGTTAGAATCCGTTATTGTTTGGCATTTTTTGTTATATACCACTTCGCAAATTAGCTTCAAAACACATTCAGGCTTCACATATGCTAATTAAATTCATCAAGTAAACCAAACATTAGCTTCACAGGCTTCGTATATGCTAATTAAATTCATCAAGTAAACCCAAACATTAGCTTCGCAGGCTTCGCATAATATCGAATCTGCGAAGTCAGACGGGAGGGAGGGAGACGCACGTAAATATTGAGGGAATTATGGGAAAGTCACAAAAATCAGTCTAGATATGTAGTAGGTTGAGTAAATGGGTTAAATATGTAAATGGGCCTTCCATTTGACCCATTTTTGTAATTTTCCCTTTAATATTTTTACACGACATCGTTTAGCAAATCTGAGTGAAACGCAGTTACGGTGCTAGCAATGCCACCAGACCAGTCTTGTTCAGCAGAATTCGGTGCTTGAGGTTCTCTGCCGAGTGAAATAATTCCTCTTCCGATCAATCTCCTCCTTCACTTTTATCTGCATGAATGTCTCACTCGCAATCTCAGGTTAGTTGTTCTTATCATCGAACTCGAATTCTCTATTTTCTTTCCTTTTCTACATTTTCCGCTGAAATTTCCTTTCTCTTTGCATGGAAAAAGATTGGTTATCTCGTTCCACTAAACCTCAATTTAGAGGAAAATCACTCGCTTCCAAAGCTCCCCATTTCCAGAGGCTCTAACAACATCGGCCGCCTCCACCTCTCCGTCCCCGATAAGAGACTCAGTCGCCAGCATCTCACTCTCACCGCCTCCCACGATGGCTCTGTCAATTTGTTTGCGGTAAACTAATTTTTTCACTATGTTCTTTCCGTTTATTTTGATTTGCTTTTCATTTTTGTAAATTGAGTTCTATTATAACATAGGAAGGAACCAATCCGATTGTGGTTAGAACCGGAGATCAGAGTCAGAGAAGGAAGTTGAAACCTGGAGAGATGGTTTTAATTAGTAATGGTGATGTTATAGAGTTAATACCTGGCCAGCATTTCTTTAAGTTTGTTGCTTCCTCGATTCCTAGCAATAGTAATGGTAAATCGTCTTCTCCTAATATGCCGAAGATAAAGAGACCTTATAATGACGGTGAAGGTCAAGCTATTCGAAAGAAGATGCGGGAAGCAGCTGAAGATAGAGCTAAAACTGTTTCTAAGAGTTCTAAGGTTTGAAATTTGAAATTAATTGTGTTGAAATTTCATCAGGTATTGTGCACTAATTTTGTTTTCCCCTGTTGTTTTTGGGAATGTTTTAAGGTTGAGGTAGAATGTAGTGGATCAGGCAACTCTGAGGAAGCTATTCGTAAATTTCGTGTTCCTGATGGCAAGTTGCCATTTACCTTTCGGCTTATGAAAGTGCAAGGGTTACCAGCTTGGGCTAATACTTCTTGCGTTTCGATTAACGATGTGATTAAGGTGAAATGATTTTGCAATTAACTTGTTTCGATTTGAATGTTGTCAATCTATGAACTTTCTTATCCTTTTGTTGTGTTAGATTGAAATACTAGTAGTAGTTATGGAATGCAGTCTGGTTAGTTTTAAGAAATTGGTTTCTTTTGCAGGGGGATATTCTTTTTGCTGTACTTTCAAATTATATGGTGGAAATGGATTGGTTGATGTCTGGTGAGTGCTTCTCAACCTATTTTATCTTCTCTGTAGCTTTTCTTCTAAACTCGTCTGGTTTCGGTCCATTTTCCTCTACAAGGGGCACTTCATCAAGAACAAGTTGCATTGAGAAATTGAAATTTTCTTTTGAATGTGCTGAATATGTCTGGATAATCTCTCTCGTTTTCCTTCAGTGGTGATATTAATAAGTTCCCACATTAGCAGAAACTTTCACATTCCTTTCATCTTCCACTTTTTTTTCTTTTCATTTGTTACTGGTGTTCTATGCCCTCAAATCTATCTGGTCTGAGTAGTTAAGGCTTCTATAAAACTTTGCAATATTCTAACTATTGGTTAGGATAAATATTTCCATTATGTGCTTATGGATGTATATTTATGCCTGCATCTTGGATATGTGGATGAATATGGTGTGCTTAGCAATTTGATCAGTTATACTATAGAGCAAGATATATATGGTAGTTCAACTGAAAAAATAGCCTTATTTAAATGGCATTTGGGAATTGGTTAGTTATTCTGCTTGTGTTATATTGCATTGTTATGTGAGTATTCTTTGGAGCATGGTGCTAAGCTGTTTGTAGATTGCTTATTTCAGATCATCTTCCTGTTGTTGTATGTACTAATAGCTCTGATTTCATGGGTCATAACCCTCTTGCTTGGCTATAAATAAATAAATAGATATATTCCCTGTCATTTTTCCTATTTTCTTTCTGATCATGCTCTCATTACTCTGACTTTTCTTTCTCTTTGTATTTCTTTTGGTGTTTTTCTTGGAAGCAGCTTGTCCAACACTTAAGCAAGTTCCTCATGTCTTGGTTATTCATGGGGAGGGTGATGGTACACTTGAAGTTATGCAGGTGTGCCTTGTCTTCTGATATCTCTATTTTTTTTTTCTTTTGAAACTTTATTTTGGAAATTGGCAATTCTGTTCTCTTAGCTCTAGTTGTTTTTAGAGAAGCAAGCCTGCACATTGGATTCTGCATAAACCGCCACTCCCTATTTCATTTGGGACACACCATTCAAAGGCCATGCTTCTTGTATATCCTCGAGGAGTGAGGATTATAGTACATACGGCCAACTTAATACATGTTGACTGGAATAACAAAAGCCAAGGTTTATGGATGCAAGATTTCCCCTGGAAGGATGAAAAGAATCAACCCAAGGGATGTGGATTTGAAAATGACTTGATCGATTATCTCAGTGCATTAAAGGTATTTATATACGAATGTCATGTGGAAGTTGTAATACAAAGGACATTGAAGATAACTTACAGATTTCTTGTGAAATAACCTTATGCATTTATCTGAATGTGTACAGTGGAGGGAATTTGCTGTTAATTTACCACTCCTTGGGAAATTTACTATCAACCCATCCTTCTTCAAGAAATTTGATTATAGTAATGCAGCAGTATGTTTTCATTTTCTCATTCTTCTCATTCTCAAATGTAGACTATCTGGCCCACACTTGAGCAGTAGTTTACAATTCTTCTTCCTTCATTTTTTAGGTTAGATTAATAGCCTCAGTTCCCGGATACCATACTGGTGCCAACCTGAAAAAGTGGGGACACATGAAGTTATGGAATGTTCTTCAGGAATGCACCTTCGCAAAGGAATTTAAAAATTCCCCTCTTGCTTATCAGGTAAGTGATATGGTGGTAGACTCTTTTCCCTGGCTATTATAATGATGACTTCTTCTTTTTAGTGCTATGACTTTTAGTGGTCTGTTGGTTATGTGAAACAATGTGTTCTTACTTTGTAGAGTTTTCCCATTTTTGAAGAATATGGAAAACATCCAATCTTTGTAATTGATTCTCATCTTCTGATTAAGTCATTATACAACTTGTTGAATCATGCTATGTTGTTGTCTCGTTGCAGTTCTCATCCCTTGGTTCATTGGATGAGAAGTGGATGACTGAGCTGGCTACCTCGTTGTCATCTGGGTTGGCAGAAGATAAAACACCTCTTGGTCTTGGTGAGGCTCGAATAATATGGCCTACTGTGGAAGATGTCAGGTGCTCCTTAGAGGTAACACACTGATAATGACTAGGTCAATTGTGTGGGCATCTTTTGTTCCAATTATTTATAATGTTTGCCAAACAATGAAATAATGTGGTTCATTTTAATTTTTACCAACATAGCATGCTAATTATAGAACATGCATTTTTCCATCAATGCTGTGTTTCTCCTATGTGAAATTCTTGTCAATTGACCCAAATCAAGTTCTTCAATGCCTACTAGCTTAAGATAATTCTTATTGACTTAGATGGACAAAATAATGTCAATTATGAACCTCAATTATAAATAAATCGTAAAATTTCTTGCAGGTGATCCTCTTCGTGGATTTGTTTAGTTTGTTACTTTACTTCCTCAGTTTTTTTTTTCAGAGTTCAACTCCAGGTTATCTACTGGCATTGGACTTGCAAAGTGAAGTATTTTGGTTTTGACATTTTACTTTCATCTAGGGTTATGCAGCCGGTAGTTGCATTCCAAGCCCATTTAAAAACGTTGAGAAAGCATTTTTGAAGAAATATTGGTCAAAATGGAAGGGCACCCCGACTGGCCGCTGGTATATATCTGTGGAATTCCTTTGTGGATTACAAAATGCAAAATGAAGTTATCTGATTGCATTGGATGCTCCTTGGAGGTCAATCAGAATTTGGTTATTCTATTGTATGTGGGGTAGAGCTAAACTCAACGTGAGTGAAGCATCTGATCTCACCCCAAAGCAAGTGCGCTTAGTTTGTGTCATGGAACCAATTGAGCTAAAAGTTTAAGCTGATAGGTAAAAGCTTAATTCATACTAATATCTGACACACCCCGCCCCCGCACAAGAATGCTCACTGGACTTGAAGCATACACAAATTCAATTGGTTTCCATGGCATGGTATCGGAGCTTCTTTGACCAAGTGATCAAGGGTTCGATTCTTGGCAACCCCCATTTGTTGATTGAAATTTTGTTGATTAAAATTTCAGGACATGGTACTGTGTTGTGCAGGCTTCAAGCCCAGTGAGCATTCCCGTGTATATTACCATGTCCTGCAATTTAACCAACAAATGAGGTTGCCACGAATCGAGCCCTTTGATCACTTGTTCAAAAAGGCTCCGATACCATGTCAGATTAATATGAATTGGGCCTTAATTATCAGCTTAAAGTTTTTAGTTCAATTGGTTACATGACAGTTTGGAAATGATGAAAAGATAAGTTTTCATTTGCCACTCTTTTAGGCACGTGCTTTGATGTATGATAGATACTTACTGTTTACTCTTTTGTCGTTCCAGTCGTGCAATGCCTCATATAAAGACATTTACTCGTTATAATGGTCAGAAACTTGCGTAAGTATTCCAGTTGAATCATATGCGGTTTAGTTAGTTCTCTTGATAGATTGTTGTTATGTAGCCTGAAAAAAGAGGCAAATTACATAATGAGATCATCCGGTTTGAAATCTTGAAGTTTAACCTAAAATTTCTTTCTGAGCAGTTGGTTTTTGCTAACTTCAGCAAATCTAAGTAAAGCAGCTTGGGGGGCCTTGCAAAAGAATAATTCTCAGTTGATGATTCGTTCTTATGAGGTACGCACCAAAATTTTGCACTCTAGATGGTCAAATTTGATGTAGATTGTCAACATAATAAAAAATTCAGCATGAACAAGAAGCTAGTAGATAATGGGCAAGATCAGAACTTTTTGTCACTTTCAAATCAATTGTGTAATGGGTAAATTACATTTATGGGCCTTGAACTATAGCACTACTAATATTATTGCCGCTAAACTCCAATTTTTTATATAGAAATCTTGAACTTCGTATTTGGTAACATCAAAGTCCAAATCAACAAGAGCCGTTAAAAATTAACGAAATCATGAGGGTACTAATGTGATATGTATGAAAAAGTCAATGATATAGTCAAACTTTCAGGGGATCATAAGGTACTAAAATAGGCCCATGGTTTTTGGAAAAGCACCAATTTAAGCTCCACGTACAAAACAGCACCAATAAAGGCTTAATGTTTAAAAAGGGTACCAATTTAGGCTTCTATAACGAAACGTGACATGTCATTCATATTGTACGTGGAGAGAGAAATCAGAACTTAATGGAGCAATATGAATGACGTCTCACTTTCCGTTGTCGAGGCCTAAATTGGTACCTTTTTTTAAACATTAAGCCTATATTGGTGTTGTTTTGTACGTGGAGCCTAAATTGGTATTTCTCCAAAAACCATAGGCCTATTTTGGTACTTTACCTCATTCTTTTATTTGGACTTTAATGTTACAGAATGTGAAGTTCTAGGATTTTTACCACAAGATATGAGGTTTAGGGACCATAATGTTAGTTAAGCTATAGTTCAGAGGCCGTATCTATACATACCCTTTGTGTAACTCGAGCTTCAGTTGGAATAATTCCTGCTTTTTTATCATCTAGAACTCGAAGTATTAAGGTCTCTTACTCATCTTGTACAAATTTACTTCAGCTGGGAGTGCTATTTTTGCCATCTTCGTACAACGGACATGGTTATGGATTTTCTTGCACAGACAATGGAATGCCAGCAGAAACGGTGCCTACTTCCAGACCCTTTGGTGTTCTTATTGAACCTTTAATATATTTACGAGCCTGTCATTGCCATAACTCGTAAGACCTTGATGAAATTTAGTAACATGTTTGAATTTCAGATTAAACATGGATCACGAGCGGGTTCTGATGTGTCGGGAACTCAACTAGTGACCTTGGCATGGCAAGGAACTAAAGATTCGTCATCTGAAGTGATTTCGTTGCCAGTGCCTTATGAGCTCCCACCTCAACCTTACTCTTCAGAAGGTTATAATATTATTTTTCCGCATCCTTCCTCTACTCTGTTTGCATATACCAATAATCTGACTGTTATCGGAATCTATTTACAGACGTTCCTTGGTCTTGGGATAGACGGTATACCAAGAAGGATGTTTATGGTAATGTTTGGCCTAGGTTTGTATAGCTGTGATTTTACTGGTAAGGATTCTTTCCTCTTCGTTTCTCTCAAGTTTCTCTCGAGTTGTTTTCTCGTATTTCTTGTTTGTTCACTGCAAAACAACAATAGTTGAAGAATGCTCTGCTGTTGAGGAAAGAATTTATGGAGTTTTTCTTGTTTGTTTTCTCGTATCTTGTTAAAATCTGTTGTTATATTTCAACTCTAAAAGTTGCATAATATGCTTATGTAGGCGAACTTAACGGTAAGGAAGCAAATATTGCAGCACCCCTTGGGTTCGACATTCATCGAGGCAGCTCTCCTTCGGTTCAATGATTATGAGTTCTTTTATAAGTTCTAGGGCTGGAGATAATCAACAATCTCTGAAACTTTTTACTAACAAAAAAGAAAAGCTGCATGCGTTTTTAATTAGATGCAGCAAAGAGTGTTTTATTTATTTATTATTAATTTTTTCTTTTGTTGGAAGTAGCTTGTGTTAGAAGGGTAAGTTTGTCATTTTGTACAAAATTTAACTTTTGACTAATGGATGGAGGAACTAAACTAAATAGTTGATTTTAACAAAATCCAGAGATTAGAAGACATTTATAGAGGGACTGGTTGATGTAGTGTGTGACTAATAAATTATTATGTACTCTATAAATTAAAAAAAAAAAAACTATTTGGAAACTTGAAAAATACTTTTTATTTTACAGAAAAAGAACTAGTACTTTTCACATGTTTGGTTTGGTTCAGTGATCAGCTAATATTAGTTTGATTAATCATTAGTTTAGTAAAATTGTGATTAATTATTGATGTCACCCTTGAAAAAACAAGGCTGCCAGATTTTGCTAAAGCGACTGAGAATTTGTTTCGATTTTTCGATTATTCCGATTAGTCCATTTTAATTGTTTTTTGTTTTTTAGTTTCTGGTAAGCCGGTAACAATTTTAAAAGTTGTCAAAATTAACTAGCGGGTGTTTGGTGTTCTATTGGGATAAGGATAAAGGTTGGGATAGGGATAAAAGCATGATAGTCGAGAATTGTTATTCAATGGTTGGTACGTGAGATAGAGATAAAATAATACATTTTACTATTTTAACCTTATTTAAACTGCATAACATTAATTTGAGGGATAAGATGGATTTTTCCATCCTATTAAAATCGCAGGAGCTTATCCCACCTCCTTATACCACCCCCTCTTGGGTATAGGATTTGAGGGATAAGATCTGTCTCGCTCTCCTATCTCCAAACAAAAACGGGATAACTTATCTCGTGTTTTTTTTATCTCTATTCCACCTCCTATATCCCTTTTAACAAACATCCCATAAGGGTATAATATTATACACCCTATAAGGGTATAATATTATTTTCTTATTTCGGCAATTTTTTTTAAAAAATATTTCAAACTTAAGCAACTCCAAAAATTATTATGGTTCCATTAATGAAGAAAGTAAATGTGTTTAAAAATGGTTACATTGCTAAAGTAACTCTTATATTTCAAGACAAGATAAAAAAAAAAATTTGAGCATTTTCTATATCAGAGCATCTCCAAATAGACTCTTAGTACACTCTTTAAAAATAATATAAATAATTGATTATTAGTGATTTAAGAGTGATTAAGACATATCATCTCCAACAATACTTCTTATATTCACTCCTTATTTATTATTTTATTATTAAAATTATTAATTGTTTTTATATTTACCAATAGGGTGAGGAGAGAGACTCATCGATAATAAATTATTAATAAAAAATGAGTTAAAAGACATTAAGAGGTGGAGAGAGACTCTCTATTAATAGAGATGATAGAGAGACTCTTATAGTGATTTGAGGAGCCACTAAGAGGCTCTTGAAACTGATTTTTCATTCTCTCTCTTCAAATTTTAACTTAAGAGCTAACTTAAGAGGTTATTGGAAATGCACTCACTAAACAGTTTTCCAAGCATTCTTTATTGTAGATGTTTTAAGTGTCTATGAACAAAAGTTTTTTTATTATATATTATTATAATTCATTTTTGAACATTATTACATATTTGATCTGTATTCCATTCTAGAAATGTTATAGTTATTATTGAATTGCATTTATTTGGTTAATCATTATATTTAAATTTTGCTAAAAAAATATAGTTAATTATTGTTTTTTTGGTTAATCATTATATTTAGATTTGGATAAAAAGATATGATTAATAGTTGTTTTTGGTTAATCAATAAGATAATGATTAAAGACCGTTAACTTGAAAATTTAACTTAAACATTGATATGATTAACTGGTATACTTAGGCTTTGTTCTTTATCGCTAAAAAAAACTGAACTGAACTGAACTGAACTGAACTGAATACTGCTGAATACTGAACTAAATTTAACTGAATACTGAACTTAACTGAATGCTACTGAACTTAACTGAATGCTACCGAACTTAACCGAACTTAACAATAATGATGATATTAGACTTTAAAATAATTTTCATGATAATATTGGACATTAATGAACTTATAATAATAATAATGGTTCTAATAAATTTAATAATATCAATAATAAATAAATATATTATTAAAGATAAAACTAAATTGAATATCAAATAAAAACCCGGGATGATAAAATCTTGGCTCGATAAACGCCTATGAAATTATATAAAAATAAGTCTAATTTAAATTAAAAATACAAATTACATACAAACACAAATTTATATATAATTTAAAGCCTATGAAATTAAATACAAATCTTCATATGAATACAAACTCTTAACTTCTTATTTTAATTAAGGGTTAAAGTGCAAAAATAACGTTTTGGGTCAGAAGTAATTTTACCTCTAACGTCTAAAATTGTGGAATTTTATCCCCTAACATTGATAAATTTGATAAATTTGAGAAATAATTCATAATATGGATGCAATTCCTAATTTTTAAATATGGATGCATACTTTAGTTTTATTTTTTTTATTAAACCATATATACTTTAATAAACTATCATTTCTTGACTTTTATCTAATTTATAGATAATGATAAACTATAAATAATAATAATAATAATAAATAATGATAAATTATAGATAAATAATAATAATAATAATAATAATAATAATAAATTATATATAAATAATTATAATATAATAAATAATGATAAATTACTGAATACTGAAACTGAATGCTGAAACTGAATGCTAAAACTGAATGTTGAACTGAACTGAACTGAATTGAATTGAACTGAACTGAACTGAACTGAATTGAACTGAACTGAACTGAACTGATTGTTACTGAAATTAAATGATAAAGAACAGGGCCTTAGACTGATTTAGAAAATCGATAAATATAATTAGGTCTAAAATTATTCCGATGGACCGATTTAATCTAACCATGTCCACCCTAACTCACTTGAAATATCTAATGTATTGTATCTTTACTTCAAAGACCATTTCAGATGGTACAAAATTAAAAATCATTCGAAAAGAACCCTCAAGAAACATTGAAAATATGTGAAAAAGATCATACTAATTTTATTACAATTTTTTGGTACCAGACTCATGTTTAATATACTCAAATCATATAAATTAATTCAGATTTGTGATGAAAAGATTAATATCTACATGAATATGTGAAAACAATGTGCCATAGAATAGAACTTAAGATTCTATCCGGATTAGGAAAAATTGTGTATAAGATTTATCCATATTCATTTATAGAATAGAACTTACGATTTCTAAATAATTAGAGAGTTTTTTATTTGTGATCAGAAAATCAAATTTCCTTTCCAATTATCATAATAAAAAACCAATTTTTTAAGGAAAAATTTCAAATACAATGAATATCTATCAGTTTTTTTTTTTTTTTTATTGCAAATCGAGTATTGTAATTCTCATTTGTTAGCAAAATCAATTACTTTTAGGATGATAATATGAGTTTGATTGTTGATACCGTTAAAATAGAAAATTTCAAGGATTAAATTTGCTTAGTATGAAATCAATTTTTTTCTAAGTTTTACTTTTTAAACATTTACTTTCTCTCTTATAATGAAACAATATTTATTTGACCTCAAAACTCATCAAGTTGAAGAAATAAAATTGCTCAAAACACTAATAATTCTTGAAATTTTCATTTTTGAGGTCATCAACGGTTAAACTGATAGTGTAAACTTAAAAGCTCTTGGTTTGTTAATATCGAGTGGCCAGTCCTATTTCTGCAATAAAAACACCACAAACATCGATCTATAAATCGATGAAATCACAGTAATTATATTTGAAATTTATTTATTTTAGTTAATATATATTTTCAAAAGATTGAAAATATAGGTGTTTGATTTTTAAGGGGAAAAGTACAAAAATAAACCTTATCGTCTGGCCGGTTTGCAAAAACAGTCCTTGTGTTTTAAAAGTTTGTAAACATGGATTCTATGACATCGCTCCATTTTGGTGTAAATAGTCGTGATAATAATTTTTGACACAATGATTGAGTTTGTAAACTATACATACACCGGGACTGTTTTTATAAATCCCCCAAATCACAACTTTCCCATTTTTTACTTGTTGGTGGATTACTTTCTCCTATATATATCACCCATTGTCATAGCTTCTCCGAGTATTCTTGCAAAACACAGAAAACCCTCACTCCCAACTTTATTCTCCGGCCCGCCGGTAACCCTCAGCCGCGGTCTCCGATGGATGTGTTTTTTGAAACCAAAGGAAGGAGAACATTCTGCATTGAATTGGGATACTTTGACACAGTTCTTGAGATCAAAGAAAAGGTAGAGAAATATCAAGGAATACCAGTTAAGATTCAAACCCTAATTTTGAATGGAAAAGTTCTTGAAGATGAACGTGACATTGAGTATTGTGAAATCTTCCATCGATCTCAGATTCAGCTCCTCGTAGCTTCAGAAAACAATCAAATCAAACCCAGACTCAAGATCCAACAGAATTAAGTAATTTCTAATCTTCTTAATCGGGTGATTGTGGAATTTGTAACCTTCCTTTCTTTTTGCTTATAATTTGATTATTGATGACCGTAAAAAATTGTTGGGGTCTTTTATAACTTTCTGTCATATTTGTAGTCGTTCTGTTAATAGTGTTGCTCATAATCTTGCTAAGTCCTCCTAATTCATGTTTTTCATCAACCTTCCTTTTTTTCTTTTTTATTACCGTTTGATTATTGATGACTGTAAGAAATTATGTGATATTTGTTTAAGTCCTCAATATTGATGTTTTGTATGCTTATTCTCTTTAACGGAAATTTATTTGGTTTAAAAAAAATTATACCATTAATTAAGTTTACGGTAAATTACACTTACGGTTACTGAATTTTATTCATTTTAATATTGTTGCCACTGAACTTCAATTTTTAACGGTATGACCACTGAATTTTACACTTTTTAATACCGATGGCCACTTAACGTCTCAAAACGACCGTTGATGGTCTCATAATAAAAAAAAAATCGAAGAGTTAATGATATTCTAGGGAACTTTAATTCTTGTAAATTTTCGTTTTGAAGTCATTTAGGTGTTGTTTGGTTAAGAGGGAGAGTGAATTTTTAGAGAGAGAAAGTTCCAAAAAATGTGATTTTGAAAAATAAAAAATGTGGTTTCATGGTAAATGTCGTTCTGATCAACTTTAATTCTTATATATTTTCATTTTGAGATTGTTAACGGTCATTTTGATGATTTAGTTAAAATTGAATGAGCACTGGTGTTAAAAAGTATAAAGTTTAGTGACAATGTCATTAAGAATTGAAGTTGTGGATAAAGTTTGAGTGGCCATATGTGTAATTTACCCATAAGTTTATAATAACGTAGTGTGTTTGTTCCATTTTAGCCATGACATGTATGATTAATTGCTTTAGATTTAGGCTTAATTAGGGTTATTATAACCCACCAAATTTCAACTCATCCAATCCATGAAAAGTAGTGTTAAGTGGATTATAATAGGTTAGATGGATTGAATGGGTTATGAATTTTATATTTGATGGTTTATCATAATCCATCTCAATAATCCGTCTAACCCACTCAACCCATATAATTATATATATTCTCACATTGTTTTTTTATTTGTCTCATTTATTTCTTTTTTTTTAAATGTGATTATTCATAGATATTTTTTTAAACTGAAAAAATGAAAATCGTAAAACCGGAGAATTGAGAAAACAAGAAAAAAATTCTAAAACAGAAAAAAGGCATACATGAATCGGACATGACACCCCAATCGGTGGTTAATCGGGCGAATCCACAAATTATTTCGATTGATGTACTCCATTAAAAAATATGTTTAAAATTTTAAATGGATAAAAAAAAACAATGTTGGCTTAATTAAATAGAGTTTTGAAAAAAACTAGAAGACTCTTTTTATTACGTTGCAACTAAAGACTACAAATTTTATTACTTTCAATTCCTAACTTTTTTTTAAGTGTTTCTTTCTCTACTTGAGGATAGGGATGTTCAAAAACCGAACCGGACCGAAATAACCGACCGAACCGATGAATTTCGGTTTTTAAATCTATATATTAGGTTCGGTTTCAGTCTTAAATATTTAAATATATCGGTAATATCGGTTGGTTCGGTTGTTATGATAAAATAACCGAATTGACCGAACCGACCGAAATAGGGATTAATTATATAATAGTTTATTTACAGTCCATCATTTTAACTTATATATTAGTTTATAAGATTTACTTATATATAATAGACGATTGTTTAATGGATTTAAGTTTATTATGTTAGTGTTTCCAATAATTACTTGTATGTACTGTTTTTTTAAAGTAATTCCTAATATACAATAGTTACTGCATAACAAATGTAATTAACATATACTTCTTAAATATTGATATTTTAGTTATATAAAAATTAAATATTGTTTCAGTAATATTATGTATACATTCAACATTCATGGATTTTTTAATATAAATTTTATAATAATATAATATAAAATAAAAATAAGAAATAATTTATTTAATAAAGGATAAAACCGAGCACCGAACCGAATCCATATATTCGATTCGGTTAGGTTCGGTTTGTTAATATTGTTCGGTTAGGTTCGGTTTTAATTTTAGGTGCTATTTCATATTCGGTTAGTTCGGTTCGGTTCGGGTTTCAGACCGAACCGACCGTTGAACACCTCTACTTGAGGCATTTAACCACTCAAGTCAACTTTAATTAGTTATATGTACAAACTTAGTTATTAAAATTTTAACAAATTTTTTTTTGTAGTTATGGTTGTAACACACTATATATCATAGATTCGATGTAACATTTAAATAACAGTCAAACCAGGATAAATTTTTAGTAATGTAAGAGTAAAATTGCTTAGAATCGTTAGAGATAAATATGTATTATTTCGTATATTAGAATCAAATCTATATTTTTATGTAAACGTTGGGGTCAAATTTAATTTTTATCCCCATATTTAATTATTATTTATTATTATTTGAGATTTATGGTTCGATAAAAGTAAAATAAACAAAAATATAGTTTAAACCACATAATGTCAATTTAACTTTTTTTTTTTTTAATATTTAACCTGCACAATTTGAGATAAAAAAAAAAAACAAGAAAAATAGTAAAGAAAACAAAATAAGTTTCAACCCACTATAATCCATCCAACCCATATAACCCAATTCACCTAACCCATCTAAAAAAATTTATTCCAACCCATATAACCCACCATAACCCAGAAGTAGTTTTCTTATGTGGGTTGGGTAAAAATCTAATTATAATCCACCCAACCCAAGTTTGAACACCCCTAGGCTTAATACATAATTTGCCTCCTGAACTTGTCCAAAATGGTTGATTGACCCTCTGAACTTTCAAAGTGTCTCGATAGCCCCCGAACTTGCATAAAATGTTTAGATAGCCTCCTAAACTTGTGTAAAATGTAATCAATTAATCATTCGGTTGTAAAAAAAGTAAGTCAAATGCGGAAGTTATGTGACACACGCCTTAGAATGTTATTATATACTTCACAAAATAGATTAAAAAAAGTTAAAATATAATTTCTTACTTATTCAACTATAAAACATTTTCTTCTCTAATGTTATAATCGCATATCCTAACGTTGGTCGTTTTACTTTTTTAAGATGCGTGCAACATATCTTCCGTATTTGATTTACTTTTTTACAACCGAATGATTAATTGATTACATTTTATGCAAGTTCAGAACCTATCGAGATACTTTGAAAGTTCAGGGGGCCAATCAACTATTTTGGATAAGTTCAGGGAACAAAAATGATGTATTAAGCCTTAGATTTACTCTTTTGGAGTTGTATCAAATGTGTCGTTAGTTAATGGGTGCGGTCTCGGACGATACGAGTATGTGGCCGTACAGTCAGAGACAGTTGCTTAGGGCCTCCGATTTTAGGGGCTATAATCCCCAATATATTTCAATTGGGAAGACTTCCAATGTTAAATATATTTCAATAACAATAATTCTAGATCTCAATTGTTAGAATGATGTATATAAATAATTATTATTCTCTATCAGAATTTAATAGTAATCGTATATAGAAAATCAGAATGTAGCTAATTAAAATGGAAATTAACAATCGACAACATATTTCCTTTCATTTTCAATCAATGTTTCTCAACAATAATAGCACAATAATAATATAGTACTCCAAAATTTATTTCACAACTTCCCTCTTAACACCAAGGGTAAAATATACAAAAATCTTGGTTTGCCCCAATTTACAAACACCGTCCTGCGGTTAAAAACTTGTAAATAAGGATTGTGGTTCGTGCAATTTGCAACTAAAGATTTGTGAGTCAATTTTTCGGTCAAAAAATACTTGTGATCTAGTTAATTTGTAAAATCGTGCCTTATTTATGGTGTAATTTGCAAAATTAGACCTTTTAATTTCTTCAAATCGCTCCTTTTTGGATAAATAGTCACGGTAATAAACTTTGACGGAATATTGAATTTGCAAACTCTATAAACCGTAAACCTCATTTTGCAAGTTTTTAAATCACGAGACTGCGTTTGCAAAACAAAAAAAAAATTAATAATAATCACATATCATGTGAAAACATCATGTGAAATTCCATTTAAGGACACATCTATATAAATATATTGTCATCTTACTATCCATACTTTGACAGAACACAATAACTAAATTGTCATACGAAACTGTTACAATGACAGGTTTTAATATAACATATTTCATATCATATTTATAAAAGCCAATGCTTCACTCACTTTAGTAACGGTTTAAATAAATTGACTGTCATTCAAATATAAATAATGTGACGGTTATAATTAATAATTCTGTCATCATAACAAGAATAAGATGACAAAAGGCAAATAATCACTTGTCATGTGAAGCTATTAGGGATGACAGAAAGCGACCATCGTATGAAGTACCAACAGATGGCAGCGAGTCCCATGATAGTTTTAATTTCTTTGGGACAACGGTTTTGAACCGTCGTCTGGAGCAGCTATCGGCGTAGTGGACAAAACTAAGACTGGAGGAGGACTGGAGCAGCTATCGGCGTAGTGGACAGAATTAAGTACTAACATTTTGTTTTGGTTTTGTTTGTGATCGTGAAAGACGGTTGATATCTACATACGGTAGATAGTTCTTCAGAAAAGGTACACATGTTTAATCTCATTTAATATGAAATAGCGATTAATGGATCTTGGAAAAAAGGAAATAAATAAATAAAATTATGTTTCCGTCGCACCTTCGTTTATCTATTTTCCTTCACGAGCACCTTCGTTTATGCTCTTTCTAGTCGTTT
The DNA here is from genome assembly GCF_963576675.1 of Euphorbia lathyris. NCBI lineage: Eukaryota > Viridiplantae > Streptophyta > Magnoliopsida > Malpighiales > Euphorbiaceae > Euphorbia > Euphorbia lathyris. The sequence goes on from NC_088915.1 coordinate 82,326,200, forward strand.
TGGTCCCATTATGGATTTTGCAAGGTTTTTTACCTTTTTCATTTCTTGTTGTAATTGTTCTTTTTGTATCTAATGAAGTTATAAGCATTTTCATCAAAAAAAAAAAAAATTTCAATGACAATCAGTTCAGTTCAGTAGCAATCAGTTCAGTTCAGTTTAGCATTCAGTTTCATTATTCAGTTCAACATTCACTAATTTATCATTGTTTTTAGGGTAATTAATTTATTAGTCCTTATATTTTGACAAAACACACGGTTTAGTCCCTGTATTTTAAAAAACACACGATAAAGTCCCTAACCTTTTTCTCGATGAACTGTTTAGTCCCTAACATTTTTTCTCGGTGAACTGTTTAGTCCCTAGCTACCGTTAGACTCTCATGAAGATTCTGTTAGTCAATTTAGATTTGCGTTCTTCTTTTCCTTTAAACTCTACTGCATCTGAAATCAACTTTGAGTGTTCTTCTTCTTGATTTTCTTCTTAATCGTTCAAATTTGTAAGCATTAGGTTTGTTTTTTTTTCTTGTTCTCCATATAAATAGCTTCTTCTTCTAAATTGGATTTCCTCTTCTGAAATTTGAAGATAAATAGTAAAGGGTAATTTAATCATTTTCAAATTCATAAACGGTAAAAAATCTAACAAATAGACGGAAGAACTAAACAGTTCACTGAAAAAAGGTTAGGGACCTTACCATGTGTTTTTAAAAATACAGGGACTAAACTGTGTGTTTTGTCAAAAAAATAGGGACTAATAAATTAATTACCCTCTTTATTATAATTATTATAATTTATTCTTATTCTTATTATTTATTATAATTATAATTATTTATATATAATTTATTGAATGTCCCAACTACATTTTATTTGTTTTTAATCATCTTCATTAATTTCATCATCATCGTCATCTTCATTCTCCGCTAGACGTGATTGAATGAAAATTTATATTTATATTTGAATAGAAATTTATATTCATATGAAAATTTGTATTTTTATTTAATTTCACAAGCTTTAAATTGTATGTAAATTTGTGTTTGTATGTAATTTGTATTTTTAGTTAAAGATGCTGTTTGATAAAACTGAAAATTAAGTGCTGAAAAAATAAGTACTGAATTTTAAGTGCTGAATATTATAAGTGCTGAAAATATTGAATGATTTAATTTATATAAAAATATTAGTTGATAATGTTTAACTTAAAATGTTAGTTAAATATTTTTACTTATCAAAATAAGTGGTTTTTAACTTAATTAACTAATTTAAGTGGTGGAGAAACAACTGTTATCAAACGCACTTAAAATAAATAAGTGCTTAACATTTTAATTTAAGCAATTAAGTGGTTTATCAAACAATGCCTTTTATTTAATTTCATAGACTTTTATCCAGCCGATCATTTATTTGATATTCAATTTAGTTTTATCTTGGGATAAGGTACCAAAATAGACCTATGGTTTTGGAAAAGTATCAATTTAGGCTCTATGTACAAAATAACACCAATATAGGGTTCACGTTTAAAAAAAAAGATATCAATTTAGGCACCGAGAACGGATTGGACACGTTATTTCTATTACTCCGTTAAGTTTAGATTTCTCCATCCACGTACAATTGACAGAACTTAACGGAGTATATCAACGTCGTGTCTCGTTCCATTATCGAGACCTAAATTGGTACCCTCTTTTAAACGTTAAATCTATATTGGTGTTATTTTGTACGTGGAGCCTAAATTGATACTTTTCTAAAAATCATAGGCCTATTTTGATACATTATCTCTTTTATCTGTAATAATATATTTATTTTGATACTTTTATTTATTGTTATTATTAATATTAGAACCATTATTATAAGTTTATTAATGTCTAATATTATTATTAAAATTAAAATTATTTTAAAGTCTAATATCATCATCATTATGGTTAAGTTCAGTTAAGTTCGGTAACATTCAGTTAAGTTCAGCAGTATTCAGTAGTATTCAGTTCAGTTTTTTTCAGCGATAAAGAACAGAGTCTAACTCTTATTAACCTTCATTTACTCTCAACAAAAAAAACTCTCAAACAATGTTTCGTTTGTTTCCATTTTTCGAAACTGCTTTTTACCTTTCAATATTAAACATGAGATAAAAAATGTTTGATAAAATTCCGAAACAGAACAACTAATTGCACTACTTAAACAACAAAAAGGAGCCATTTTTTTTTAATTATGGGTTAAAACTATTCATATAACACCTCTAAATTTTTTTTTTTTTTTTTGATAATATAACACCTCTAAAATTAAATGAGCTATATATGCTCATTTTATGTTATTAACTGAAAAATCCATTAAATACTTTCATAAACTGAAATAATTTCAAAACTAGAAAAGATTTATATACAATCTAAGAAATCAAAATCCCATTTACTAAAATCAAAAGATCAATCCAGATTTGAATATACACAGTCAAACATCAGATTAAGATTCATATATATCTTTTCATTTCGCCAAAATCGGATAATAGTTAAATAATTATCCATAAAAACCCTTTCACTTCCACCATTTTATTTCTCCCTCAGCCGCCGCCGCCATTTCCACCACCGTCCGCCACCGTCTTCCATGGATGTTTTCTTCGAATCCCAAAGAGGCAAAACCTTCTGCATTGAATTAGGTTATTTCGATACAGTCCTTGAAATCAAAGAAAAAATTCAAAAATACCACGGAATCCCAATTACCACTCAAACCCTAATTTTCAACAACCAAATTCTCGAAGATGAACGCGACATTGAATTCTGCGAAATCCTCCATAACTCCCATATCCAGCTCCTGATCGCTTCAGAAAACAACAACGAAACCAAACCCCAAATCAAAACCGAAGAAAACGACACCGTTTCACCCCCTCCGAAGAAAATCAAACTCAGCGTCAAAATCCCGTCGTTAAAAACCCATGTTCCGTTAGAAATGGACCCCGACGACACCGTTTTACGTCTCAAAGAGAAAATACACGAAATCGAGCCGGTTTCCGTTAACAGAATTATCCTCCACTCCGGGACCGGAGGAGATTTGCCGTTGCTGGATGGCCGATTGTTACGTGAGTGTGAGTTGGTTGATAATAGTGAGATTAATGTGAATATAAAGCCGTCGCCGTCACCGGCGCCGGTGCCGGTGCCGGTTCCGTCGCCGATGGCGACGGGTTCAGGGAGTGGACAAGGTGGTGGTGGTGCGGTGGGTGGCGGAGGAGGGAAGAAGTTGAAATTGATGGTGCAGACGAAATGCGGGACGAAGAAGATTCCGGTGGAGATGAATGCCGCGGAGAATGTTGGGGAATTGAGGAAGGAGTTGCAGAAAATGCAGCAGAGGATGCAATTTCAGCTTCCTCAGGAAGGTTATTTTTTTATATATAAACAGAATGTTATGGATGATGAACGGTCGTTTAGGTGGCACCATGTTTGTCAAGGTGATACTATTGAGATCTTTAATGGTAGTGTTACCGGTGGATCTTAGGATCCGTTTGTTTGCTGTTACTGTTTACTGTTGTTGCTGTTACGGTTTTCTGTTGGGTCCATAGTGTTACTTATGTTAATACAACAATCCATTTTAGTTTTTTTTATATAAAAATATTAGCATTTCGAAACTTTTCACGGAAAGTTTATTTTTAAGCTTTTAATGAATACCAGTAGTTTCCTACCAAACAGTGGATGCTGATTAGTGTGGATGTGGACATGAAGTTTTTATATTAAGCATTTGGTCTTCCATATCAGTTGAAGACCCTCAATTCATATTAGAAATTGTGACCCCACTTAATAATTAAAATAGTATGGTCTTTTATAATAATATTTATAGATCCATGTTACACTTGGAAAAATATGTATGAAATGTTCTCCATTTAATATAGAGAACCGAGTGCTGCTAATAATTTCCTGTGGACATGGATTAAAGGTACCGTTGTGATGGTACGGACCTCCAAAATTATCTCGTGATTTGGTCGGAAAAAATGAGCATCAGTTGTATTTATTTGAACAAAATTGTTTTTTTAAGTGAAAAGGTAAACAAGAGTATGAAAATGAACTACCAAACACCCCCTTAGTTATTTAGATTATTTTTTTTATTAATTTTCATATTCCATATTAGATATTTAGGTAAATACTTTATTAGTCCTTAATTTTTATTATATTCAATTGTTTAGTCATTCAAATGTATATTATTATAATATAAGGACTAAACAGTGTGTTAGGTAAAAATATAGTGACTAACAAATTATTTACCCTATACATTTTACATATCAACAACAACATTTAATCACAATTGTACCAAACACTAATAATCAAACAGGCAACTACAAACAGCTAACAACAACTGCAAACATCTAATTGTAACGGCTAACAGCAACAGTTATTAGCTAACAACTAAACAGATCCTCATTCTTTTGTTTCTGAAAGAGAGAAAAAAAAAAGATAGTAGTACATGAAGGCAAGCTACATGTCTTATTAGCGGAGCACTTCTACACTAGTCGTGGAGTAGTAAATTTAATTACTCCGAGAGTATTGTAAAATATTTTGTTAACAGAGCACTTCTACACTAATCATGGAGTAGTAAATTTAATTACTTCGAGAGTATTGTAAAATATTTCTTCTAGCTGGCAAGATTTTTTATCTATACATTGACAGAGAGGATCATCAGATTCTGTCGACTTGATGAGAAGCTAATTGACCTCATACATTGTTGATTTTGTCCGAACGGGACGATGATTATTCGTCTCCGAATGAGATTCACCCCACTGGATGGTGATGAACTTTGACAAAGTAAGTTCATCCAATGGTAGAAAAAACAAAGTAAAGCTTACTTTGTTAAAAACAAAGTAAGCATAGAAGACGCCACTTTACAAGTATTACTCTCTCCATTTCAAAATAAATTTATATTTAAACCAAATCAAACATATTAAGGAAATCATTGATTTGCATTAAATTCAGGGAAAAGTATAAAAAATAAACCTTGTGGTTCCACTCGTTTTCAATCATAAACTATGTGGTTTAAAAATTTGCAAATAGGTACATTGTGTTACGTTTCGTTAGCAAACACAGTCCAAACTGATTAACGGTGTTAAAAAAATCAAAAGTCAAAGGACAAAGAGTTATTTTTGTGCTTATATTTGTTTATTTTATAAATTAACCCGCTTATTATCTAATTATCACAAAAAAACACAACAAAAACAAAAAAATCAAACTTACAATCTCCTCATTCTCTCACATGTCTTTAATCTATTTTTTTTCTCCCTCTAAACATAAGCAGATAAAAGTTTTTTCTAATTCCTTCCTTCTCTTGTCGTGTATATTTAGAGAAAATGTTGTTCAATTCATGAAAGATCCAATTGCCTTAGCAATGGAAGAACCAATCTCCACACTTGAACCTTCAACCCAAGAGAGTTTCCAGTTCGAGAACCTTCATTGCTGCTTCTCGTTCTTCTGATTTTGTAATTTGAAGAATGAGAGAAAGAGAAAGTGTTGTTCCATTTGAGATTTCGTGATTTGAAGAAATGGATTGAAGATGAAGAAGAATGAAGAAGAAGAGAGAAGAGAGATGGTATGTTTGATTTTTTGTTTTTGTTTTAGCGTTTGTTTGTGAGAATTAGATAATAAAGGGATTAATTTATAAAAATAAAAATAAAAATAAAAATAACATTTTGCCCTTTGACTTTTGACTTTTTTTAACATCGTTATTCAGTTTGGATTGTGTTTCCTAACGGAATGTAAGACGATGTACCTATTTGCAAATTTTGAAACCACGTAGTTTATGATTGAAAACGAGTGGAAGCACGTGGTTTATTTTGGTACTTTTCCCTTAAATTTATGGAACATAGACTAAAATACCATTTATATCTCTTTATTAATAATTCTAAATTTTTGTGTCACTCATTAAATTGAATCACTCTCTATACATTCAAAATTAAAATGATAAAAAGTGCAATTAATATTAAATTTATTAATAACAGTACAATAGAAAAAAGTTATATTGAAAACTAAATCTAATGCCCTTTTAGATGACGGTTGCTTTTTATCATTTGAAATAACCTCAAATGACATAAGCCTATTGGTACGCTATCATATTACGTGTATTCCGATGACGGTGTATTTATTATTCTCGTCACCTATAAGACCATTGAAAGACAGCCTACTAAACAAAAATGTCAAAAAAATATTGAGAAATTGGCTTCTTGGTTACAATGATGACAGTTTACATATTGATTTCTGTCGTTGTAGCATGTTACAGATGACATAGGACTTACTCAATTATGTCAATAGATTTTTTTCCCGGATAACGGATTGTATTCATTATTTGTCATCATATTGTTCTTTATATGACATTTTTTTAATTCAATGTGGCTTTCTTTCTCCTTTGCCTAGTATTTCAATGAAATTTCTGGATACTATTCGGATTGGCTTAGAAGTCAATTCATGTTTTTACCTGAATAATGACATAGACATATTCAATAAACATCAAATTTTATATATCAAATATTTGAAATCAATTACAGACAAACTATTGCTCATAATTTATATACACGAGTTTAATTCAATTTCCGAACGAAGCACCAATTGTCCCATCAAGAACGAAGCACCAATTGTCCCACCAAGCATCATCTAGTCCCCGGAATCCTTCCGAGCTTTAATCCACTACTGAGCTCTTTTGGGTAGAGCACAAACCCCTTACAATAGTCAGCGAGTATATAGAGTACCGCCCTCTATATCCTATACTCAATACTATCTACCTCTGAGTGCTAAATACTGAGCAACTCAGAGTCTCATAACAATTTTAGAATTGATAAGGTTTTGTTCTAATAACAAAGAACACTTTGAATGATCTAAAAACTAATATTTTACATAAGAAATGAGAGTTGGTGTAAGATTGCTTTGCTTTGCTTTTGCACAGAACTTCAAGGAAGAATTTGGTTAGCGTTTCGGCTTGTTGAAGAACTGCGTCGATTGAAGCAAATAAGAGGCCTATTTATAGTGACACTTGAGCCATCGGTCATTTCAAATTTCGAAATAACCATTGGAGGGAAGCGGCTCATCTATCCCTTTCATTCCTCAGTGCTTTGTGTCGCGGCCAATGAGAACGTAGTCTTTTATGTCTTGATCAGTGCTTCAGTTGCTTTTGGCTAGTAAGCGTTAGGTTGTCTCTCCATTTTAGGCAAAGATTCCTAGACAACTTTTCTGTTGTGTCTGATCCTTCCCTCATTTAGATTAGCTTTATCCCCAAGTTTATCAAGTCAACTTCTGCTTTGTCTTCTTGTCGGTTGAACTCAGCGGCTTCATTGTGAAGGAGTTAGCTATCTTCTGGATCCTTCCACTTGTTGGGTTGAGTTAAATCACAAGCTTTTGATCTGTTTGAATTTGCTTGGGACTTGACCTTGCTTAATGGGCTTTGGGCTTTTTTTTAATGTCTTTCACACTTGTATAATTAAATACTCCAAACAATACTCAACAAACACATTAGTAGCAAATAAATCAAAGCAATTAAATTTAATGTGTTGGAATTTTATCTTAGGGATTTAATTCTAATTTAAATAGATTTGTCAAATCAAATTTAGTGTGGAAATATGTTTCAACAAACTCCCCCATTTTGATGTTGGAAAAAATATTAAACTTAGAACATAGCGTGAAGCTCCCCCATGATTGCTGACCTTATTTTGGCTTCTGAGTTCTCCCCCATAAGGGTTGGCCTACTGACTTAGTTTTGCTTTAGACAATTTAAGGTTTAAATAGCAAAGCTGAGTTCTTAGGTCAAAAGCAGGTCAGTTTAAGAACATGTTCATTTCACTCAGTCCTGATACTTGTAAAAGAAAATATTATATTAATTAGGCGTGATCAGGTATCAGAGTTGGGAATGAATTTCAGATGTCAAGGACGCTGAGTTAAAGTACTCAGTGGTTTATACTTGAATCATGTTCTTAGGTTGAGTTATTTGTTCAATATCTTTTAAGTATTAGACATTATAAGCAAGTCAAGATATGTGTAATGAAGTCAGTCGAATAAAGGCATAATCAACACAGTATAGAAATGAAGAGTACGTTCAATAGATAAGCAACACAGTAGATAAGCACATCAACATTTATACAGATAAACAAAAAGAAACTAGAAGATCAAAGAAGCTAAGCTATCTAGATATCTAAGGGGTCTATCTATTTCTTAATGTTGCACCAAACAGTTTTGGACTTTCTTGGCTGTCGTTGCTGTTGTTGATGTTGTTGCTGTTTAGGACCGGAGGAAAAGGAGTGAGTGTGTTGAGTTTGTTACTCAGTAGTACGACTCATGTGTTCTTCCTTAGCTTTCCCTTTTTCTTTCTCCCCCTTTTTGCCAGCATCAGCACTGGGTGGAGAGGTAGAGGGAAGAGATTGTCCAGCAACTCCGCAGGTTGAAAGTTTAGTTGAAAACTTTTTGAGCTCACTAGAACTTGCGGATAGTCCATTGAAAAGAGCCAGACCAGCGGGCATTTGAGATGAGGGTACAACACCAGTTGCGCTCATGTTGCTGAGCATGAATTGGAATGCTTTAGTATGCCAAGACATTGAGTCAGTAAGCTGAGTGATGCACTGCTGATGAAGGCTTAGTACGACGATGTCATGGCTTCGATGTTGATGTGACAGTTGTTGGACATACTCATGAGTTTGTTTTGTATTATGGTAGATGGCAGAGGTCTTTTTGTCAACAACTTCCATGGCGGCACGGTTGATGTTGAGGAGTCGAATTGCCTCACCGACTTGATCAATGGTGCACTCAAAAGAAGAGCTGACTGTCTGCTGAACTTTAGAGAGCTCAGAACTCAGCTGTTGGAAGTGAGAGTTCGCTTGATTAGAGGTCACAACATTTGAGTTGATGTTTGAGAGAACCACGATCTTCTCCTCAAGACAGTCCATGTGCTTGATCATCATTAATTGTAGTGCTGACATGCGATCAACAAACGCAGAGTAGCGTTGCTTAGAGACTAATGCAGTTAATTAATTGAGGGGTCCTTTGATACAGTTGAGCTCATTCAATAGCTGCATTGTCTCACTGAGTGGAGTGGACTCAGTAGATGTGGTGGCAGAGGTCGAGGTCTGAGACTTAGCCATGTCATGGGCCCGGTCAAAAGCAGCTTGAAGAAGCCGTTTGCCTTCCTCAGTGGCATTTATAAAGGATTGTTAAGGAGTTTCCCTTTCGGGGTCAGTATTAGTCTCAGCACCCTTTTCCTTGTCCTGCTTGGTAGATATGGTTTGCAGTTGAGGAGTTGGGACATGAGTTTCAGAATTACTGGTTGCATGCTCAGTGGTGGAAGAGTTGGGAGCAGCGACATTGGATTTAGTGAGCCCTAAGTTGGGTTCAGATAAGGCTTGTCCTTTTGGATCAGGAATAGAGGCTTGATTTTCCCGAGTTGAGGACTCAGTCAGTGGGGCTTGTTGGAACAATGGGAAGATGATTTCAATGTTGTATGGGTCAAGAGCTTGATCGTCAATGGTATTCGTTGCCGCATTAACGAAGTGGACTTTGGGCTTGTTTCTCTTCTTTTTACATCTCCTTTATCGGCTTGAACGATGGTGTTTGTGTTTAGGAGAGGAAGTGGGGATAGGAGCTGGTGATGAAGGAAGAGTTTGGTTTGTCTGAGCAAGTTCCTCGTCAGTGTGGAGTGGTTCATCCTGCTGGTCAGTGGATGGTTCAGTTGTGAAAGGAACGGAGTACACAGCAGGTGGTTATTGAGACGGGGCAGAGGTAGAGACGGGAGTGACCTCAGTAGCCATCCCTTGTGATTTGAGGAAGTGAGAGTCCTCGGGTATAGCAATGGCCAGCGGCGCAGGTGTCAGTGGCTTGACCCTTATAGTTGTTTTCTTCTTTAGAGGCTGCTCATCCTCTAAATCCTCAGTAGAGGGCCATTTCTGCTGTGTCTCAGCAGGAGTAGGCTCAGAGTCTGGTTTGGAGACTCTGACCTTCTTGGTTACGTCCTTGGGGGACTTAGGCTCAGGAGATTTAGGCTCATCAGCCTTTCGTTTCTTGCCCTTGCTGGGCTTGGCAGCTTCAGTGCCTTCCTCCTTCTTTCCATTTGGCACTTGCACTCTACTATGTGCAAGAGTCTGGAGACACTCGGTAGTGATCTCGGTACCTTCCTCAGCCTTCTCACCCTCAAGATCAATCTTGTGGTGCTTGAGAATGGCTGTAATGAGTGAGCCCAGTCTGAGCTTCACATTACTGCGTTGGAACGCACCGACTAAGAAGACCGGCATATTCAGCGGCTTCTTCTCCAGCATGTGCCAGATTATGCACTTCTCAAAATTGGAGGCAGATGTGGTTGAATTGAGTTTTGGAAAGAGGAAATTGGTTATCATATAATGGGCTTGCCTCTGAGGTTGGGAGAGGGAAGTGGCGGAGGCTTCACCAGTAAAGCCCTTAGGCTTGCAGTACTCCTTGTCATAGTTAACATCTTTTTCATGCCCAACTTTTCGGAGCTCAGTTCCTTCATCTTTTAGCTTCAGCAGGTTAGCTAAATATGTTGGAGTAATGGTGAACTCAGTGCCCTTGATAGAGCTGACCAGGTGGTCATAGTTGTCGTCAGCAACCTTCAGATTCTTATAAAACTCCTTTATAAGTGCGGGGTAAGTGATTCCGGGGAGACCAAAGAGGGTTCCCCATTTTAGGTCAGCTATCCACTTGCAGAAGGGCTCAGCTGACTTAATGAACTCAGGTGAGAAGCATCTAGAGATGTGGATTTGAGGATTTTTGATCTTCTCCAGTACCTCGTACACAGTTAAGAAAGTTCGTGGTTTGGGTGTTTTTCCAGCCTTTTTAGGTTTTGGCTGAGATGACTCAACATGCTGCTCAGTGGTGTTCTAAGTTTGTTCAGTTCGAACTTCAAGCTCAGCGTGTTCAGTTTGCTGAGTTTTAGGTTGGTCAAGATCCTGGGTTCCAGTCTCAGGTTGTTCGTTATGTCCGGTGTTCGATTGATGTTCAGGAGAGTCTTCGTAGTCAACTTGTTCTTCCTCAAGTGAGGAAGGATTGATGTTAGAGGCTATGTCCTCATATTACTCAGAGCCGCTGGAGGAAGTTTGTTCATTGTGAGAAGACATGGTGTTTTTGCGATTTTGCAAAGGAAGAAGGATAAAAGTTGAGAGAGAGAGAGAGTGCGAATTTTTCAAGCGTAAGGAGAAATGAGAAAAATTTCTTCTCTATTTATAGCCGAAGATGAGAGAGATGAGGGGTAAGAGACCCAACAGTCAAAATTTTAACCACTCAAAGCCATTAACTCTGACATTAATGCTAATTACGGCACTTGGTTCCTTAATGATGATTATTACATCATCCTAGTCACCACCTAGATACACGTGCTAAACTTTGAGGATATGATATCTACTCAGTATCAATTCAGAGTATGCAAGTCAATTTATCACTCAGAATAGTTTATAATCAGTTATTGGAGAGGATTAAACATACTTATTGCTTCTCTCAGCGTGCAGAATTGTTCACAAGCCAGTGGCTTTGTGAATATATCAGCGAGCTGCTCATCAGTTGGAACGTAGGTCAGCTTGATCTCACCCTTGAGTGCATGATCTCTGATGAAGTGATGTCTTATGCTGACATGCTTCATCCTGCTGTGCTGAATTGGATTTTTGGATAGGTCAATAGCGCTCTTGTTGTCACACTTGACCTTAATGGTTTTTGTCTTTACTCCATAATCATCCAGCTGCTGCTTAATCCAGGGAACTTGAGCAACACAGCTTCCAGTAGCAATGTACTCAGCTTCAATGGTTGACAGGGCTACTGATGACTGCTTCTTGCTGAACCAAGACACAAGACTGTTCCCGAGAAAGTGACATCCTTCTGAGGTACTCTTTCGTTCCAGCTTATCTCGTCCATAGTCAGCGTCGGTGTATCCAATGAGTGTGAACTCAGAAGTGTTTGGATACCATAAACCTGCATTCACTGAGCCTTGCAAATATCTAAGGATTCTTTTTAAAGCTATGTAATGAGATTTCGTAGGGTTAGCTTGATATCTAACACAGTAGCATACTGAGAACTGAATATCTGGCCTACTTGCCGTGAGATAAAGTAGAGAGCCAATCATACCTCTGTACGGCTGTTCAAGCAATTTTCTGCCACGCCTCTATCGATTTCGAATAGGTCAACTATAGCAGAGGTCAAAGATTCCGTGGGAAAGGTAGATGATATTTCTGTCTACTGACTTACTATGTTCATCGGCTGAGAGGACAGTGTCAGTACCCATAGGGGTTGATATTGACTTACAATTTTCCATGTCATATTTCTTTAATATCTCCTTTACATATTTTGTTTGGCTAATGAAGATTCCATTCTTTCCTTGCTTGATTTGGAGTCCAAGAAAGAAGTTGAGTTCTCCCATCATGGACATCTCAAACTCAGTTTGCATATGTTTACTAAATTCCTTGCAAAAGAGACTCGTTAGTAGCACCGAATATAATATCATCAACGTATATTTGTCCAATAGGGTATCCTTACCCTTTTTCTTTATAAATAAGGTTGTATCAGCTTTTCCTCTGACATAATTTCTAGTCAGCAAGAAGCTTGTTAAGCGTTCATACCAAGCACGTGGTGCTTGCTTCAAGCCATACAGAGCCTTCTTGAGTTTATAAACATGGTTTGGGAACTTTGGATCCTCAAACCCTGGAGGTTGATTAACATATACCTCCTCATTTATAACTCCATTTAGAAATGCACTTTTAACATCCATTTGAAATAATTTAAAGTTCATGAAACTGGCATAAGCACACAATATTCTAATATCTTCTAACCTTGCCACTGGGGCAAAAGTCTCACCATAGTCAATACCTTCCTGCTGACTGTATCCTTGAGCAACGAGTTTGGCTTTGTTCCTGACAACATTTCCTTTCTCATCAAGCTTGTTTCGGAAGACCCATCTTGTTCCTATTGTCTTCTGACTCTTAGGATGTGGCACTAAGTCCCAAACTTCATTCATTCTGAATTGGTCAAGTTCCTCTTGCATTGCACTCATCCAGAATTCATCATTCTCAGCTTTTGAAAAGTTCTTGGGTTCCAGAACTGAGACAAACGCAACATTGCTGAGGTACCTCCTTAGTTGATTTCTTGTCATGAGGTGATTCTCAGCAGCATCAAGAATGTTGCTCTTAGAGTGTCCTCTAGGGATTCTGACTTCTCTCGGTAGTGTAATGTCCTCAGTGTTGGGTGTTTCAACAGTGTCTGCATTAGTAGATTTGTCAGCAAAGATAATCTCGGTTTCGTTTTTACCTTTGGTGAGTCCGAGTGGAAATGACTTAGGAGTGGTGCTCAGCTCAGCAGGTGCTGGGCTGGGATCATCTTCTGAGATCTGATTGACCTTCTCTACAGGGTTAGTCTCAGCAAACTCAATATGGACTGACTCTTCTAAGACTTGAGTTCTTTTGTTGAAAATTCTATATGCTTTGTTGTTAGTTGAGTAGCCCAAAAAGATGGCTTCATCAGACTTGGAATCAAATTTGGCAAGATTGTCTTTAGTGTTTAAAATAAAACATTTGCAACCAAAGGCTCGAAAATAACTTATGTTAGGTTTTCATCCTTTCCAAAGTTCATATGGGGTCTTCCTCAGTATAGGTTTGACTAGAGCCATATTGAGTATGTAGCATGCTGTGTTGATAGCTTCTCCCCAAAAGTACTTTGGAAGCCTATTTTCACTCAGCATTGTCCTGGTCATTTCTACCAGAGTTCTGTTCTTCCTTTCAACTACCCCATTTTGTTGAGGAGTTCTAGGAGCAGAAAAATTATGGTCAATGTCATTGGTTTCACATAATTCATCAAACAATTGGTTCTTGAATTCTCCACCATTATCACTTTGAATATGAGCAATTTTTAAGTCCTTATCGTTTTCAATTTTTTTACACAGGGTTGAAAACATCTCAAATGTTTCATCCTTGCTACTGAGCAAGATGATCCATGTGTAGCGAGAGAAATCATCTACAATGACTAAGGAAAATCTTCTACCACCCAAGCTCAGTGGCTAGACTGGCCCGAAGAGATCCAAGTGTAGTAATTCCAAAGGACGCTTGGTTGACACAATATTTTTACTTTGAAAAGATTTTCTTGTTTGTTTCCCATACTGACAAGCATTGCACAACTGATCCTTTTTAAACTTGAGTTTTGGCAATCCCTCAACTAGTTGCTTTCTTACTAATTTGGCCAAGAGGTCTATGCTTACATGACCAAGTCTCCTGTGCCATAGCCAGGAATTTTCTTCCTTAGAGACTAAGCATATTTCTTTTGAAAAATTCTTTTCTAAGTTCAGCATAAAGACAATATCAATTCGTGGAGCAGTAAGGATTAGGTCATTAGTTTTGCTCTCAATAATTTGACATCCAGATGCATCGAATATGACCTTCCTACCGCTGTCACACAACTGAGCTACGCTCAGTAGGTTATATTCAAGCCCTCTGACTAGGGAGACATTTTCAATAGTTGGGTTTCCTCCTATGGTTCCTGACCTTACTATTTTACCTTTTTTGTTGTCTCCAAAACTTACACTTCCTCCACGTTTGTGCACAAGTGTAATGAACTGAGTTTCATCACCCGTCATATGCCTTGAGTATGTGCTGTCAATATACCACAGTTTTGACTTCTCAGCACACCTCAGGCCTACCTGCAATGGAACTAGTTGCTTTTAGGTACCCAAATCTTTTTGGGTCCTTTCTTGTTAGGCTCAACATGCATTGCATTATATTTTACTCGGTGGCGACACACTTTCGTCGTGTGGCCTTTCTTCCCACAAAAGTCACTGTGGACATTTTGATGAGGGTACCATCTGCTCTGACTAGCACCTTGATACTGAACATTTCGATGGTAATTCTTTTTATTCGGAACCTTGAGTTAGTTCTGAATTGATGTGATGTCCTTCTTGAGTTTCTTAGAATCCTTTTGAACTTCCGAGACAAACCTATGCATGATTTTAAGATTTTCATCTTGCCTGGTATTGTCTTGGAGGAGATGTCGGAGGTCACTGAGTTTGACTTCCTTAATCTCATCACACCTTCTACTGAGTGCTCTTACTTTCTTGTTACACTTTTTAACAAGGGAGTAAAGATCACTCAGTGCATTTATCATTTCATTTCTAAAGACAGGGAGAGATATTACCTCAGCAACTTGGTCATCATTCTCAGAGGCATACGAAGGCTCAGGCTGCTCAGAGGCACATGACTCATCAATCTCATCAGCCATGAAACAAATGTTTACTGTCTCAGCAGCACCGGCTTCAGAGGAATATAACTCATTGCTCTCACTCCATGTTGCCACCATTGCTTTCTTACCATTCTTTTTCTCTTTCTTCAGAGTGGGGCAGCTTGACTTAATGTGGCCAGGTTGATGACATTTAAAGCAAGTGATAAGCTTTGAGCTCTCCTTTCTGACTTTTTTGTCATTGTACTCAGCTTTGTACTTGTCATACTTCTAGTATGGCTTCTTTCCATATTTTTCATTTTTACGGAACAACCTCTTCATCTTTCGAGTAAATATGGCCATTTCCTCATCATCTGAGGAGCTGTTGTCAGTGGAGTCTGCCTTCATGACCAATGACTTCTGCTTCTTATCCTCTGACTTCTCCTTGACCTCAAAACTCTTCATGGAGATCTCATGAGTCAGAAGAGATCCAATCAGCTCATCATATTTGTACGAGGTCAGGTCCTGAGCTTCCTCAACAACAGTTTTCTTGGCTTGCCAACTCTTTGGAAGACTCCTGAGTATCTTCTTGACTTGCTCCTCTTCTGAGAAGTTCTTCCCAAGCCTCTTGAGCTCATTTATGATGTTGGTGAATCTTGCATTCATCTCAGAGATGCCTTCACCGTCATTCATCTCAAATAGCTCATAAAGTCTCATGTGCTGGTTCACCTTGGACTCTTTCACCTTGTTGGTTCCTTCATAGGTGACCTCGAGCTTCTTCCAGATTTCCTGTGCTGACTCGCATCCTGAAATCTTATTTTACTCTACAGCATCTAACGCACAGTGAAGCATATTGATAGCTGAGGCATTATTTTGTAATTTCTTGAGGTCACCCTCAGTCCACTTAGCCTCATCTTTGATGACTTTTACATCATCAATAGTTTCATAGGGAACAAACAGGCCTTGAACTATTGCTATCCATGCACTCATGTTTGTTGCCTGAATGAAATTTTTCATTATGTTCTTCCAAAAGGTATAGTTAGACTCGAAGAACAGAGGTAGCCTAGTGATGGACAAACCCTCAGGTAAGATCTGAGTTGTTTCATTTCCTGGGAGGAAACGAGTGCTATTGACAACCATATTAGGGATCAGCTTAAGATAGTGTTATCTTGTGAGTTGAGATGTTAGGCTCTGATACCACTTCTTGGTCCCTTGTGTTACAAGAATAAGTTCCTAAGGGGAGGTTAAAGGAACTATTTAAAATTCTAATTCTTTAGGCTGACTTGTTTTAATTGCAAGTGAAAGTTTTCAACTTAATTCTTTAGCACAATGATATTGGGTATGGTCAGAGGCAGCTTTAGTTGATCAACAACTAAAGTTGTTTCTAATGTTGAGTCAGGAAATAGCACTTGGGAGTCTATTCCTGAACTCAGTACCAAATCACACAACTCAGTATTCGTTCAGTTAAGCATTTTACTAGACAGAATGAAAAGCAAACAGATAAAGGGGTTAAGGGATAGAAAAGGTTACTCAGCAGTTTTATCATGGTTCGGCCTCCTGCCTACATCTAGTCCCCGGAATCCTTCCGAGCTTTAATCCACTACTGAGCTCTTTTGGGTAGAGCACAAACCCCTTACAATATTCAATGAATATACAGAGTACCGTCCTCTATATCCTATACTCAATACTATCTACCTCTGAGTGCTAAATACTGAGCAACTCAGAGTCTCCTAACAATTTTAGAATTGATAAGGTTTTTGTTCTAATAACAAAGAACACTTTGAATGATCTAAAAACTAATCTTTTACACAAGAAATGAGAGTTGTTGTAAGATTGCTTTGCTTTGCTTTGCTTTTGCACAGAACTTCAAGGAAGAATTTGGTTAGCGTTTCGACTTGTTGAAGAACTGCATCGATTGAAGAAAATGAGAGGCCTATTTATAGTGACACTTGATCTATCAGTCATTTCAAATTTTGAAATAACCATTGAAGGGAAACGGCTTTACTGTCCCTTTCAGTCCTCAGTGCTCAGTGTCGCGGCCAATGAGAATGTAGTCTTTTCTGTCTTGATTAGTGCTTCAGGTCCTTTTGGTCAGTAAGGATCAGGTTGTCTCTCCATTTTAGGCAAAGATTCCTAGACAACTTTTCTGTTGCGTCTGATCCTTTCCTCACTTGGATTAGCTTTGTCCCCAAGTTTATCAAGTCAACTTCTGCTTTGTCTTCTTGTCAGTTGAACTCATCAGCTTTGTTGTGAAGGAGTTAGTTATCTTCTGGATCCTTCCACTTGCTGGGTTGAGTTAAATCACAAGCTTTTGATCTGTTTGACTTTGCTTGGGCCTTGACCTTGCTTAATGGGCTTTGGGCTTTTTCTTAATGTCTTTCACACTTGTATAATTAAATACTTCAAACAGTACTCAACAAACACATTAGTAACAAATAAATCAAAGCAATTAAATTTAATGTGTTGGAATTTTATCTTAGGGATTTAATTCTAATTTAAATAGATTTGTCAAATCAAAATTAGTGCGGAAATGTGTTTCAATAGTGTTGGCAATGGCAGCAAGAAATCAATGGAAAGTCTTTCAATTCGATGTAAAAAGTGCCTTTCTACATGGCGAACTCAGTGAAGATGTATATGCAACTCAACAATAAGGCTATGAAGTGAAGGGAGAAGAGAACAAGGTATACAAGTTGAAAAAGGCCCTCTACGGCTTGAAACAAGCTCCAATAGCATGGTTTAGCAGAATCGAGAGTTACTTCATCAAAGAAGGTTTTGAGAGAAGCTCCTGTGATCATACTTTTTTCGTCAAAAAGTATGAGATCAACAAAATTCTGATTGTAAGTCTCTACGTTGATGATCTGCTTTTTACAAGTAACGATTTGTTAATGATACAAGACTTCAAAAACTCAATGAAAAATGAGTTTGAGATGACTGATTTGGGTGAGATGAGGTACTTTTTGGGAGTGGAAGTGAATCAGAAAAAAATGGAATGTTTATCAGCCAGAAGAAATATGCAAGTGAAGTTCTCGAAAAGTTTGGTATGGGAAGCTGCAATGCAGTCAGAAATCCGATTGTTCCAGGAAGTAAATTGTCGAAGGAGGAAGATGGAACAAAAGCTGACAGTACATTGTTCAAGCAAGAAGCTTAATGTACATGATTGTTACAAGACCTGATCTTATGTATAGTGTGTGTCTCATAAGCAGGTACATGTCAAATCCAATGGAAACACACATGTTAGCAGCAAAAAGAATTTTAAGTGACTATGTTGGTGATATAAACGATCGAAAAAGCACTTCGGGTTATGTATTCATGTTCAGTGGAGGAGCAGTAGCTTGGGCATCAAAGAAGCAACCTATAGCAGCATTGTCAACTACTGAAGCAGAATATGTCGCTGCTGCCTCATGTGCCTGCCAAAGTGTTTGGATGTAGCAAGTTCTAAAGCAAATTGAAGCTCAAAAGGATTCTGTCAAAATTTTGTGTGACAATTCTTCTACAATTAAACTTGCTAAAAATCCGGTCTTTCATGGAAGAAGTAAGCACATTGATGTAAGATTTCATTTTCTTAGAAATCTCAATTGATCAATTTATATGAAATATTATGGTAGCAATGAGCAGGTAGCTGATATAATGACCAAACCTTTGAAGATTGATCAATTTGAAAAACTCAGGGAAGCCCTTGGAGTTAGAAGTAGTCAAGGTATAAACTGATATGCAGTAAACATGTTCAGTTTAGGGGAGAGTTTTGTTAGGTCTTCGAAGTAGTCTTTGCTGTTAACAATAAGTTCCTAGAAAATAGGAATAAGTTAGAGTTTTGATTGTATCTGATTTGGTCTTTGTTGTAATCACGTTTCATGTATATATGGGATGCGTTAGTTTCTTTTCTGGATTTCTGTTCATTGTAAAGATATTTAAAGCCTCCTCAGTTTACATTCTAAAACAACAAATACCTTTGCAATTGTCTATTGTGTTCATTTTGTTAACAGTTTCAGCACTAAAAACATAAAAAAAATTGGAAAATATCTATAACACTTTGAGCTAGCTTTAAACACCATCATGTGTGCGGAAATTTTGTCTTAAGAACGAAGCACCAATTGTCTCATCAAGCATCATCAGAAATTTAATAAAAGTTATCACAAGAGGATACGAATATGGAGAAACACCAATGAATGAATCAGGAATATCCTTGAAAACTGCAACATCCTCTATATTTACTTTACCGGCATAATATTTTCCACTATAGGCATTTAACTAATTAGATATCCGAGTTTAAATTGTGAAATATAAAGCTGACAATTATTTTATATATATGTAGTTCAATTTTACACTTAATTTGATGAGTCAACTTTGGATACATGCTTAAAATAAAAATTTATTATAGGGATAAGGTCGAAAATACCTCTAACATTGACAGTTAATAGCAATTTTACTCTTAATATCTAAATGATTCAATTTTTAATTCTAACGTTGACGGTCAGAATCAATTTTAAGTGTAATATTAACAAGAGATCAATTACTTTGTGAAAATAATTTATCAAACTATTTTATTAATATGAATCTTGTCAATTCCATTATAGATGTGCATTATTTTATCGTTTATCATTATACAAGTTGAAAAAAAAAATTAAAAATTATATTGTTTTATGTAAAAAATAAAATAAAAAAATTGTGTTTAATTTAAAACTATTAATCTTAAATTCTATTATAAAATTACAAAAAGTACAAAAAAAAAAAAAATAGAATCAACTAAAATAAAACTCATATTTAACCCATTTTCGATGATAATTTATCGGATTTGTTGAGAAAAAAAGATGTAAACCGATTTAGTGTTTGTTTGTTTCCATTTTTCGGAAATAATTTGTATCTTTTAATTCTAAAAAGAAAATAAGAAGTGCTTGATAAAAAATTTAAAACAGGTGCTTTTAGCAAATAAAGATCAACTAATATCTCCGACATATAACTGCTTCAACTTAGACAATGTTCTTGAATGGATTAAACAATTGGATAGATCTTGCCCAACTATCATCAGACAAATATTGTTCACTCATATATTGGCACACAACTTTTCATTTCTTCCCAATCGTAATGCCAAATTTTTTTTAAAAGAGAACATCCTACAAGGAAATAAGTCGAAATGTTAAAATAAAATTATCATATCACTGGAAAAGAAATGATAGAAAACTCATTAGAACAAATTGTTTTAACATCCTACAATAGTTTCTCATTAATGCATAATATTAAAATTGTTGAATATGTGAAACTAATTTGAAATTGTTGAATATGTGTATAACACTTACCTGAAACTTAAGCCCTTGCTCTCCATTATGGTCAAGACAATAGCTTGTCATTATTCCCATTGTTTCCAAATAGATTAGTATCATTGCATTTTTATTGGTCTCTAGTTCAAGCAATATCGAAGTTCCCCCAAATATAACGCTAGTTTCAGCATTTAAAATATAAAAACGGTGGAGAATATCTATAACACTTTGATCTACCTTTAGAACACCATCATGTCAGCGGAAATTTTGTCTTAAGAACGAAGCACTAATTGTCCCATCTAGCATCATCAGAAATTTAATAAAAGTTATCACAAGAGGGTACGAATTTGGAGGAACACCAACGAACGAATCAGGGATATCCTTAAATCCTGCAACATCCTCTATATTTACTGTACCAGCATAATATTTTCCACAAGACGCATTTAACTAATTAAATATCCGAGTTTAAATCATGAAATGTAAAGATGACAATTGTTTTATATATATATATATATATATATATATATATATATATATATATATATATGGGTAAATTCCAAAAAAAAAAACCTGTGGTTTGATGTAGTTCCAAAAAAACCCTTTTGGTTTGTTATTACAAAAAAAGGACTGTGTTTTACGCCGTTACAAGAATTATAGAATTGGAGAAAACGCCGTTTAATTTAGTGACGTGGCAAAGGGTAGATTTGTCTGAAATTGTTGGGAGACCTATATAAGCTCCAGAACTTGTTCTTCTTTCCCCAATTTTCTACTTCTTCTCAATTTCTTCGTTCGTTCGAAAACCTAAAATCCAAATTCCTTCAAATCATGTTGAGTAATTAACATGTTCGTGATTCTCTTGATGTTTCGAATGTAAACCCTAAGATTTGGAGTTCCAATTTCGCCTAATTCGTGTAGAATTGACTGAACCCTAAAAGCTTGAAGAGATGAGTTCATCGAATTCATCCAATTCTCAAATTTCATTGGGCCAGTGGCATGAATCATATTGCTTATGTGGGATTAGAGCTCCAATCCGCCGAGCATCAACAAAGTTAAACAATGGAAGGAGGTTCGTTGGTTGTGCGAAATATCCTGATCGAGCTGCTTGTCGTTATTTTGAGTGGATTGATCCTGATGATTTAGAAGTTTGTCGTGCTCGCCTAGATGAACTCGAGATGGAGTTACGGTCTATTTCTGAGGGTAAGAAAAAGGTAGAGATGGAACTGTTGCAGGAGAAGGAAGAAAATGAAAGACTGAGAAAGGAACTGTTGCAAGAGAACGAAGAAAATAGAAGATTGAAATCAGAAAATGGGTGTTTAAAGAAGAAATTAATTGTTATTGTGATTGTAGTGATAATTGGATTGATTGTGATGATGATTACCAGTATAGATAATGATAGTAGGGTAGATGGTAGATTTGGGTTGCCTTAGTGGTAGGCAAACTACACTGTGTAGTTCTCACTGTATTGCCATTTACCTGTTTGTGTAAATGCTTGTGTGAAAAATGAAGCTGGATTGAAATGCAACTTATTGGCTTGTGTTAATTGTTACCCAAGTTCATTGGCTTGTAATTTTGTGCAACTTATTTACTTGTAATTTTGTGCAACTTATTGGCCTATGATTTTGTGCAATTTAATCAGTTTTAAATGCTGGGTTGTTACTTGTTCTTACACAAAAATGTTAACAAGTTCATGTCACAATATATGTAAATTGCGTCACACTTGGTTCTAGGGTCGAAGTGACTCCTTGCCCATGTGTGAGGATCATGGTCCATCACCCATTGATGAGCCGCAGGGTCAAATGCTTTTAGTTTCTCCACATGATTCTCCCATAACTTGATAGTACCAGCTGATGCAGCCTGCCATAAATGGTCTTTGTATTCAACCCCTTTGAATCTCATTTTCATGTTCTCGTACATGTGCTTGACATAGAAACGATGTTCCACATCTGGCATTAGCTCCTTCATAGCTTGCACCAGCCCTTATAAAATAAGAACAAACCATCATTAGTCAATTATGAATTAACATTAACAAGTCAGTGCATTGTAGTCTACATTAGGTGTTGCTCCCTCATCATCGGAACCTTGCAAGCTTCTTAACTCATCATCTAAGTCAGGAGCAGCCTCATTGAACTGAAATTCTACCTCCCTCCTGTTTGAATTGTGATTGCCACCCTCATTATGCATTTCTCTATTAGGGACATTACTTGTACCTATATTTGGAATTTCATTGAACAAATTACCTTCACTATCTAATGACACATCCGCACTATCTGAGTTCTCAAACCCTAAATCAACTTCAAAATCACTATCTTCACTATCCTCACCATCACTGTCATCACCATCATTGTCCTCCTCACCATCATTGTCCTCATCAGTACTGTCACCACTTTCCTCACCACTATCCTCACCACCACTTCACCACCACTTTCCTCACCACTTTCTTCCCCCATACCTTCTCCCATATCATTGTCAACAAAACATTCTTGAACAATTGTTTCATCTACTACATCCCAATCCATACCTATATCAAGCCCTACTGCTTCATCAAATATGTATCCTCCATCAGCACCAAACTCCTCTATTACTTCTTCTCTAGCTTCTACTGCTTCATCCATTGTTTCATTACCATCCCCACCTACTTCTCCAACTAGCTCTACATCTTCCCCAACTAGCTCTACATCTTCCCCACCTACTTCCCCAACTAGCTCTACATCTTCCCCACATGCTTCCCCAACTACTTCTTCTCCATCAACAACTGGTTCTCCACCAGCTACACCTACATTCACAATTCCTTCATCAACTCTTTCTCCTTCAGTCACAGATACACCATCAACTGGGTCAACTCCATGCACTACTGCTTCATCACATACACCTCTTCCACCCTCACTATCTAATGACACATCATCACTTTCTGTGCTATCAAACCCTGAAACAAATTCAAAGTCACTATATTCACTATCCTCCCTATCATCACCTCCAGCCACACCTATATTCACATCCTCAACTTGGTGATCTCCATCCACACCTACATTCACATCCTCAACTGGTTCGTCTCCATCCACACCTATTTCCTCAGCTAGTTATACTCCAACTCTATCATCAACTAGAGTTAAATCCTCTATCTCCCCTACCATCACCAACTCAAGACCACCAACTCTAGAGCATAGGCTATTATCTGAGTTGGATGCATTGGACTCAGCTGGTGAATGTTCATCACCATCAACCAGATTGACAAAAACATCATCCCTAATCATTGACACGGGTATAGGTAGAGCTTCAAAATATACATCCCAAGTATCCCAATTGCTATTAGCATCTGCCACACTAAGACATGATTTATCATCTACGATCTCCCAATAACTCCATTCACCTCTAAGTCCTATAACATGCATCCACATCCTACACCCACTTGTATACTTTAACTGCCTATAATATTCTAACAATCTATAATAGCCTAAATAATCTTTGTCTAATGTAATCTCAGCTTCATCTCCCCCTAAATACTTCATGGAGTCATCAAATGAGGACCATTTGCCTCCATGGTGAAATACCAGGGTCACATATCCAGCCATCTGCACCCCTTCATTCAACATACTAGCAAAAAGCAAACAAAACAATAATAAATAGCTATTTAATGACCAACAAAACCATAATATCAAACCAACAAAAACCAAAAGACAACACTAATCGATAACTAGAAACAGAGATATGTATAAAATGACAAAGACGATAATATACACGACTCGATTGAACTAAAACACGATTACATGCAATATAACTGTTGATGATTAATATACCCAACAAAAAAACCACAAATCCGATTATTAATTGTACAAAACAGAAAACCCTAACTTATTCAAACAAAACCCGAAACCAAGAACAGATGTAACATAAGAAAAAATCGATTCTTCCATGGATATGGTGAACTTACCTTGGCTGACACATAACCCCTTGGAGAGCCTTGAAATGTGGTTGCTCTACCCACTTCGAACAAGCGATTCTAACGTCTATCTAACTTCGTCGCTTAAGAAATCACACACCTTCAGTAGTAGAAACGATGATCGAAGTGGTTAGGAATGAGTTCTTCATTAGCTGCCACTTCGTATTCCGATTTAGGAAAGCAATCAATACAACTGAAATATGAAAAGTCACTGAAGATAAACTCTGTTAGAACAAGTTCTGAAGCTTATATAGGTCTCCCAACAATTTCGGACAAATCTACCCTTTGCCACGTCACTAAGTTAAATGACGTTTTCTCCAATTCTGTAATTCTTGTAACGGCGTAAAACACAGTCCTTTTTTTGTAATAACAAACCACAAGAGTTTTTTTGGAATTTATCCTATATATATATACATACATACACACACATATATATATATATATATATAGTTCTATTTTACACGTAATTTGATGAGTTGACTTTGGATACATGCTTAGAATAATGATACATGCTTAGAATAAAAATTTATTATAGGGATAAAGTGGAAAAATGTCTCCAACGTTGAAAGTTAATAGCAATTTTACTCTTAACATCTAAAATGATGCAATTTTTAATTCTAACGTTGACGGCCAGTATCAATTTTAAGTGTAACATTAACAAGAGATTAATTAATTTGTGAAAATAATTTATCAAAATGTTTTATTAATATGAATCTTGTCATTTCCATTATATATGTGCATTATTTTATCGTTAAACATTCCTATTGTTTCCAAACAGAGTGCTAATTGCATTTTTATCCGTCTCTGGTTCAAGCAATATTGATGTTCCCCAAAATATGAGGCTAGTTTCAGCATTTAAAATATAAAAAACGGTAAAGAATATCTATAACACTTTGAGCTAGCGTTAGAAAATCATCATGTGTGCGGAAGTTGTCTTAAGAATGAAAGACCAATTGTCCTATGAAGCTTAATCAGAAATTTAATAAAAGTTATCATAAGAGGGTACGAATTTGGAGGAACATCAAAGAATAAATCATGGATATCCTTCAAAACTGCAACAACCTTTGTATTTACTGTACCGGCGGAATATTTTCCACCAGAGGCATTTAACTAATTATATATATGAGTTTAAATCGTCAAATATAAAGATGACAATTAGTTTATATATATATATAGTCCAATTGTACACTTAATTTGATGAGTCAACTTTGGATACAAGGTTAGAATAATGATACATGCTTAGAATAAAAATTTATTATAGGGATAAGATGGAAAAATATATTTATCATTGACAATTAATAACAATTTTACTCTTAACATCTAAAATGATGTAATTTTTAATTCTAACGTTGACGGTCAGAATCAATTTTAACTGTAACATTAACAAGAGATCAATTAATTTATGAAAATAATTTATCAAACTATTTTATTAATATGAATATGTTCATTTCTATAATATATGTGCATTATTTTATCCTTAATAATCATAAAAGTTGAAAAAAATATAAAAATTATACTGTTTTATGTAAAAAAATCCAAAAATTGTGTTGTTTTTAAAAATGTTAATCTTAAATTCTATTATAAAATTATAAAAATTACAAAAAAAAAAGAATCAACTAAAATAAAATCTAGATTTAACCTATTTTCGATGACACTTTATCGGATTTGTTGAGAGAAAAAAATAGATGTAAACAGATTTAGTGTATGTTTGTTTCTATTTTTCGGAATAAATTCTTGTCTTTTAATTCTAAAAAGAAAATAAGAAGTGTTTGATAAAATTTTGAAACAGCTGTTTTTAGCAAATAAAAATCAAGTAATATATGCGACATTTAATTGTTTCAACTCAGAACACCATACATTATTCTTAGATGGATTAAAGAATGGAAAAGATCGTGCCCTGCTATCATCAGACAAAGGTTGTTCACTCATGTATTGACACACCACTCTCCATTTCTTCCTCAATGATGATGTGCTAAATGTTTTGTAAAAGAGAACATCTTACAAGGAAATAAGTCGAAAGGTTAAAATAAAATTTTCATACAATTGGGAAAGAAATGATAGAATTAGACAAGAAAACAACTTATTAATACAAATTGTTTTAACATCTTACAATAGTTTCTCATTAATGCATAATATTAAGATTGTTGAATATGTGTGAAGCTAATTTGAAATTTGAGACAAAAAGATCAATAATTATACTAGGAAGTAGCCAACAACTAGTATATCTAGAAATTTCACACAATAATTAGAAAAGTGATGTATATAACACTGACCTGAAACTCAAACGCTTACTCTCCATTATGGTTGAGATAAGAGCTTGTGAATATTCTCATTGTTTCCAAATAAAGTAGTAATTGCATTTTTATCAGTATTTGGTTCAAGCAATATCCAAGTTCCCCTAAATATGAGGCTAGTTTCAGCACTAAAAATATAAAAAATGGTGGAGAATATCTATAACACTTTGAGCTAGCTTTAGAACACCATCATGTGTGCGGAAGTTCTATCTTAAGAACGAAGCACCAATTGTCCCATCAAGCATCCTCGGAAATTCAATAAAAGTTATCACAAGAGGGTACAAATATGGATGAACACCAACGAATGAATCGGGGATAGCCTTGAATCCGGCAACATCCAAAAATTATGTTGAATTTAAAAATATTAATCTTAAATTTTATTATAAAATTACAAAAATTACAAAAAAAAAAGAATCAACAAAAATAAAATCCAGATTTAACCCACTTTTGATGATAATTTATCAAATTTGTTGAGAGAAAAAAATAGATGTAAACAGATTTAGTGTCCGTTTGTTTCCAGTTTTCGGAACAAATTCTTGTTTTTTAATTCTAAAAGGAAAATAAGAAGTGTTTGATAAAATTTTGAAATAGCTGCTTTTAGCAAATAAAAATCAACTAATATCTGCGACATTTAACTGCTTCAACTCAGAACACCAGACATTATTCTTGGATGGATTAAAGAAATTTGAAAGATCGTGTCATGCTATCATCAGGCAAAGGTTGTCCACTTATGTATTGACACACAACTCTCCATTTCTTCCCAATTGTGATGTGCCAAAAAAATTGTAAAAGAGAACATTCTACAAGGAAATAAGTCGAAAGGTTAAAATAAAATTACCATGTTATTGGGAAAGAAATGATAGAATTAGACAAGAAAACAACTCATTAGTGAAAATTGTCTTAACATCCTATAATAGTTTCTCAATAATGCATAATATTAAGATTGTTGAATATGTGAAACTTTGAAATTTGAGACAAAAAGATCAATAATTATACCAGCAAGCAGCCAACAGCTAGTTTATTTATAAATTTAACACAACAAAATTAGCAAGAGAATGAACTAACACTAACCTGAAACTCAAGCCCTTGCTCTTCACTATGGTCAGGACAAGAACTTGTCAACATTCCTATTGTTTCCAAACAGAGTGGTAATTGCACTTTTATGAGTCTCTAGTTCAAGCAATATGGAAGTTCCCCCAAATATGAGGCTAGTTTCAGCACATAAAATATAATAAATGTTAGAGAATATCTGTAACACTTTGAGCTAGCTTTAGAACATCATCATGTGTGCCAAGGTTTTGTCTTAAGAACGAAACACCAATTATCTCATCAAGCATCATCAGAATTTAATAAAAGTTATCACAAGAGGGTACGAATTTGGAGGAACACCAACGAATGAATCAGAGATATCCTTGAATCCTGCAACATCCTTTATATTTACTGTACTGGCGGAATATTTTCCACCAGAGGCATTTTAACTAATTAGATATCTGAGTTTAAATCGTGAAATGTAAAGATTACAATTAGTTTATATATATATATATATATATATATATATATATATATATATATATATAGTCCAATTTTATATTTAATTTGATGAGTAAACTTTGAATACATGCTTAGAATAAAAATTTATTATAGGAATAAGGTGGAAAAATATTTCCAACGTTGACAGTTCATAGCAATTTTACTCTTAACATCTAAAATGATGCAATTTTTAATTCTAACGTTGACGGTCAGAATGAATTTTAAATGTAACATGACAAGAGATCAATTAATTTGTAAAAATAATTTATCAAACTATTTTATTAATATGAATCTTGTCAATTTCATAATATATTTGCATTATTTTATCGTTTATCATTATACAAGTGGAAAAAAATTTAAAAGTATATTGTTTTATGTAAAAAAAATAAAAAAATCCAAAATTTGTCTTATTTTTAAAAATGTTAAAAAAATCAAAAATTGTGTTGAATTTAAAAATATTAATCTTTAAATTCTATTATAAAATTATAAAAAAAATAGAATCAATTAAAATAAAATCCATATTTAACCATATTTTTTATGATAATTTATTGGATTTGTTAAGAAAAAAAATTTCGGAACAAATTCTTGTCTTTTGATTCTAAAAACAAAATAAGAAATGGTTGATAAAATTTTGAAACAGCTGCTTTTAGCAAATAAAAATCAACCAATATCTATGACATATAACTTCTTCAATTCAGAATACCAGACATCGTTCTTGGATGAATTAAAGAATAGAAAAAAAAATCGCGCCCTGCTATCATCAAGTAAAGGTTGTTCACTCATGTATTGACACAGAACTCTCCATTTCTTCCTCGATGGTGATGTGCTAAAATATTTGAAAAAAGAACATCCTACAACGAAATAAGTCGGAAGGTTAATATAAAATTATAATGCAATTGGGAAAGAAATGATAGAATTGGATAAGAAAACAATTTATATTAGTGAAAATTGTTTTAACATCCTAAAATAGTTTCTCATTAATTTATAATATTAAGATTGTTGAATATATGTGAAGCTATTTTGAAATTTGAGATAAAAGATTAATGATTATACTCGCAAGCAGTCAACAACTAGTATATCTAGAAATTTAACACAACAACTAGTATATCTAGAAATTTAACACAACAACTTGAAACTCAAGCCTTTGCTATCCATTATGGTTAAGAGAAGAGTTTGTCAATATTCACATTGTTTCCAAATAGAGTGAGAATTGCATTTTTATTAGTCTCCGGTTCAAGCAATATCGAAGTTTCCCCAAATATGAGGCTACTTTCAGTACTTCAAGTATAAAAAATGGTGGAGAATATCTATAACACTTTGAGCCAGCTTTAGTATACCATCATATGTGCAAAAGTTTTGTCTTAAGAACAAAGCATCAATTGTCACATCAAGCATTATCAGAAATTTCACAAAAGTTATCACAAGAGGATACGAATTTGGAGGAACACCAACGAATGAATCGAGGATATCCTTGAATCAAGTAAAATCCTCTATATTTACTTTACCAACATAATATTTTTCACGAGAGGCATTTAACTAATTAAATATTTGAGTTCAAATCTTTAAATGTAAAGAAAACAATTATATATATATATATATATATATATATATATATATATATATATATATATAGTTCAATTGTACACTTAATTTGATAAATCAACTTTGGATACGTGCTTAGAATAATGATACATGCTTAGAATAAAAATTAATTACAGGAATAAGTTGAAAAAATATCTCCAACATTGACAGTTAATAGCAATTTTTAATTCTAACATTGACGGTCAGAATCAATTTTAAGTGTAACATGACAATAGATCAATTAATTTGTAAAAATAATTTATTAAACTATTTTATTAATATGAATCTTTTCAATTCCATAATATATTTGCATTATTTTATCGTTTATCATTATACAAGTGGAAAAAAATTTAAAAGTATATTGTTTTATGTAAAAAAATAAAATAAAAATCCAAAATTTGTCTTATTTTTAAAAATGTTAAAAAAATCAAAAATTGTGTAAAATTTAAAAATATAAATCTTTAAATCCTATTATAAAATTATAAAAAAAATAGAATCAATTAAAATAAAATCCATATTTAACCCCATTTTTTATGATAATTTATCAGATTTGTTAAGAAAAAAAATTTCGGAACAAATTCTTGTCTTTTAATTCTAAAAAGAAAATAAGAAATGGTTGATAAAATTTTGAAACAACTACTTTTAGCAAATAAAAATCAACCAATATCTATGACATAACTTCTTCAACTCAGAATACCAGACATCGTTCTTGGATGAATTAAAGAATGGAAAAAAAAATTGTGCCCTGCTATCATCAAGTAAATGTTGTTCACTCATGTATTGACACACAACTCTCCATTTCTTCCTCGATGGTGATGTGCTAAAATATTTGAAAAAAGAACATCCTACAAGGAAATAAGTCGGAAGGTTAAAATAAAATTATCATGCAATTGGGAAAGAAATGATAGAATTGGATAAAAAAACAATTTATATTAGTGTAAATTGTTTTAACATCCTACAACAGTTTCTCATTAATTTATAATATTAAGATTGTTGAATATATGTGAAGCTATTTTGAAATTTGAGATAAAAGATTAATGATTATACTCGCAAGCAGCCAACAATTAGTATATCTAGAAATTTAAACAACAACTAGAAAAGTTGTGTATATAACACTGACTTGAAACTCAAGCCCTTGCTCTCCATTATGGTCAAGAGAAGAGTTTGTCAATATTCACATTGTTTCCAAATAGAGTGATAATTGCATTTTTATTAGTCTCCGATTCAAGCAATATCGAAATTTCCCCAAATATGAGGCTACTTTCAGTACTTAAAGTATAAAAAACGGTGGAGAATATCTATAACACTTTGAGCCAGCTTTAATACACCATCATATGTGCAAAAGTTTTGTCTTAAGAACAAAGCATCAGTTGTCACATCAAGTATTATCAGAAATTTCACAAAAGTTATCACAAGAGGATACGAATTTGGAGGAACACCAACGAATGAATCGAGGATATCCTTGAATCATGTAAAATCCTCTATATTTACTTTACCGACATAATATTTTCCACGAGAGGCATTTAACTAATTAAATATTTGAGTTCAAATCGTGAAATGTAAAGATGACAATTATATATATATATATATATATATATATGGTAAAGGCTATGCTTACTTTGTTTTTGACAAAGTAAGCCTTACTTTGTGTGTTTTTACCATTGGATGAATTTTATACTCCATCATCCAATGGTGAAAACACACAAAGTAATGATACTTTGTCAAAAACAAAGTAACCATAGAAGGCACCCTTAATTTGATAAGTCAACTTTGGATACGTGCT
The DNA here is from genome assembly GCF_963576675.1 of Euphorbia lathyris. NCBI lineage: Eukaryota > Viridiplantae > Streptophyta > Magnoliopsida > Malpighiales > Euphorbiaceae > Euphorbia > Euphorbia lathyris. The sequence continues at coordinate 82,357,695 of NC_088915.1, forward strand.
TAGAATAATGATACATGCTTAGAATAAAAATTAATTATAGGAATAAGGTGAAAAAATATATCCAACATTGACAGTTAATAGTAATTTTACTCTTAACATCTAAAATGATGCAATTTTTAATTCTAAAATTGATGGTCAGAATCAATTTTAAGTGTAACATGAAAAGAGATCAATTAATTTGTAAAAATAATTTATTAAACTATTTTATTAATATGAATCTTTTCAATTCCATAATATATTTGCATTATTTTATCGTTTATCATTATACAAGTGGAAAAAAATTTAAAAGTATATTGTTTTATGTAAAAAAATAAAATAAAAATCCAAAATTTGTCTTATTTTTAAAAATGTTAAAAAAATCAAAAATTGTGTTGAATTTAAAAATATAAATCTTTAAATCCTATTATAAAATTATAAAAAAAATAAAATCAATTAAAATAAAATCCATATTTAACCCCATTTTTTATGATAATTTATCAGATTTGTTAAGAAAAAAAATTTCGGAACAAATTCTTGTCTTTTAATTCTAAAAAGAAAATAAGAAATGGTTGATAAAATTTTGAAACAACTACTTTTAGCAAATAAAAATCAACAAATATCTATGACATAACTTCTTCAACTCAGAATACCAGACATCGTTCTTGGTTGAATTAAAGAATGGAAAAAAAAATTGTGCCCTGCTATCATCAAGTAAATGTTGTTCACTCATGTATTGACACACAACTCTCCATTTCTTCCTCGATGGTGATGTGCTAAAATATTTGAAAAAAGAACATCCTACAAGGAAATAAGTCGGAAGGTTAAAATAAAATTATCATGCAATTGGGAAAGAAATGATAGAATTGGATAAAAAAACAATTTATATTAGTGTAAATTGTTTTAACATCCTACAACAGTTTCTCATTAATTTATAATATTAAGATTGTTGAATATATGTGAAGCTATTTTGAAATTTGAGATAAAAGATTAATGATTATACTCGCAAGCAGCCAACAATTAGTATATCTAGAAATTTAAACAACAACTAGAAAAGTTGTGTATATAACACTGACTTGAAACTCAAGCCCTTGCTCTCCATTATGGTCAAGAGAAGAGTTTGTCAATATTCACATTGTTTCCAAATAGAGTGATAATTGCATTTTTATTAGTCTCCGATTCAAGCAATATCGAAATTTCCCCAAATATGAGGCTACTTTCAGTACTTAAAGTATAAAAAACGGTGGAGAATATCTATAACACTTTGAGCCAGCTTTAATACACCATCATATGTGCAAAAGTTTTGTCTTAAGAACAAAGCATCAGTTGTCACATCAAGTATTATCAGAAATTTCACAAAAGTTATCACAAGAGGATACGAATTTGGAGGAACACCAACGAATGAATCGAGGATATCCTTGAATCATGTAAAATCCTCTATATTTACTTTACCGACATAATATTTTCCACGAGAGGCATTTAACTAATTAAATATTTGAGTTCAAATCGTGAAATGTAAAGATGACAATTATATATATATATATATATATATGGTAAAGGCTATGCTTACTTTGTTTTTGACAAAGTAAGCCTTACTTTGTGTGTTTTTACCATTGGATGAATTTTATACTCCATCATCCAATGGTGAAAACACACAAAGTAATGATACTTTGTCAAAAACAAAGTAACCATAGAAGGCACCCTTAATTTGATAAGTCAACTTTGGATACGTGCTTAGAATAATGATACATGCTTAGAATAAAAATTAATTATAGGAATAAGGTGAAAAAATATATCCAACATTGACAGTTAATAGCAATTTTACTCTTAACATCTAAAATGATGCAATTTTTAATTCTAAAATTGATGGTCAGAATCAATTTTAAGTGTAACATGAAAAGAGATCAATTAATTTGTAAAAATAATTTATTAAACTATTTTATTAATATGAATCTTGTCAATTCCATAATATATTTGCATTATTTTATCGTTTATCATTATACAAGTGGAAAAAAACTTAAAAGTATATTGTTTTATGTAAAAAAATAAAAAAAATTCAAAATTTGTCTTATTTTTAAAAATGTTAAAAAAATCAAAAATTGTGTTGAATTTAAAAATATTAATCTTTAAATTCTATTATAAAATTATAAAAAAAATTGAATTAATTGAAATAAAATCCATATTTAACCCCATTTTTTATGATAATTTATCGGATTTGTTAATAAAAAAATTTTGGAACAAATTCTTGTCTTTTAATTCTAAAAAGAAAATAAGAAATGGTTGATAAAATTTTGAAGTAACTGCTTTTAGCAAATAAAAATCAACTAATATCTATGACATATAACTTCTTTAACTCAGAATAACAGACATTGTTCTTGGATGATTTAAAGAATGGAAAAAAAATCATGCCCTGCTATCATCAGGCAAAGATTGTTCACTCATGTATTGACACACAACTCTCCATTTCTTTCCCGATGGTGATATGCTAAAATATTTGAAAAAAGAATATCCTACAAGGAAATAAGTCGGAAGGTTAAAATAAAATTATTATGCAATTGGAAAAGAAATGATAGAATAAGATAAGAAAACAATTTATATTAGTGCAAATTGTTTTAACATCCTACAATAGTTTCTCATTAATTTATAATATTAAGATTGTTGAATATATGTGAAGTTATTTTGAAATTTGAGATAAAAGATTAATGATTATACTATCAAGCAGCCAACAACTAGTATATCTAAAAATTTAACACAACAACTAGAAAAGTTGTGTATATAACACTGACTTGAAACTCAAGCCATTGCTCTCCATTATGGTCAAGACAAAAGTTTATCAACATTCACATTGTTTCCAAATAGAGTGATAATTGCATTTTTATTAGTCTCCGGTTCAAGCAATATCGAAGTTTCTCCAAATATGAGGCTAGTTTCAGTACTTAAAATATAAAAAACGGTGGAGAATATCTATAACACTTTGAGCCAGCTTTAGTACATCATTATATGTGCAGAAGTTTTGGTGTACAACCTTTAATTTGTCTCATTAATATATACGAACTTATAGGCACTACAAGAAATTTGGTCTTTTATGACGTACAAAAATTGTTATGAAAACATGATTTTTCATCACAATACACAATAGGTGACGAAAATTTGTTGTTACACCAAACGTCATAGTAGGAGCGTGGTATTATGTATATATGATGACTTTTCATTTCGTCATAAATCATTTACTTTTATATGACGAAAAAGAAAATGTGTCATTATTCTGTTTTGTTTTAGTGACTTTTATTTTGTCACTATTATTATCAATATTTTGTCACATAAAACTTAATTTCGTCATGAATAGTGAATATTTAAATGACGGAATTCAAATTTTGTCAACTTAAATCATAGCTAAAGTGACAAATAAATATAAGTTTGAAAATTTACAGAGTTTAAATGACATTGTAACTATCACAATTTTTGTCACTTAAGATTAAACTTTGTCATGGAACATAATTATTATACTAATGAAATTCATATTTTGTCAACAAATATATAGTTTAAGGTGACAAATATCTATATCAAACCAGAATTACATAATTTTAACGGCATTATAACTGTCAAAGTATTGTCGCTTTAAAATCTCATTTGTTGCTGAATAGTATTAATAAGTGACAATTATATGGTCATTAAAGGTCCATCTTAATTAATGATAAAGATAGTCATGTAAAATTATCTTATAATAACAAAATGCTTAATTGTCATATATTAAATATATATTGTGACATTACAATCTGATATTAAAACAAATAATTTTGTGATAACTTTAATCGAACAACCTTTCTATGGACATTCTCCACTGTTAGCGTTGCACTATTTGATAAGTTATTGTACTTGATTCTATATATGTACTCGTTCCGGAAAATTACTTCAACTCAAACACCGAGTCACTTGAGACCTTTTTGCTAAATATCTCCATGCTACTCCCTTTCTTGAATCTCACCATGAATATATGATTAGAGCAAAAATACACCAACCTGCTATTGCAAAAGATTCAATTCATAATACACATTCAGGAAACATAAAAATCAACATAACTGATAATATTAAATGAAAACAAATATTAGACTTAGGCACAAATAAAGAAATTTCATATGAAAATAAACATAAATGGAAAAAATAAAGAAATTCAAGAATACCCGTAATAGGTCCCTAGATCATCTGTTGCCATAGAAATACAATCTCTTGCCTCCACTCCTAGAAGTTGAGTTTTTGCTTCATGCATCATCATACAATATCTATGCTTTTCCTTACTCGTGATTCATGCAATTGGTAACCTGATTATTGAAACTTACATCATTGGATTACTTTTAGAAATGCATTTGTAGGACCACAAGGACAAGAATCAAAATGACCCATAACTGAAGGACTATAATGAAACCCTAGCAACCAAAACAAAATCACTGAAAAAAACAAACCAGAACACAAGCAAAAATAGCAAGCATAATGGAATCAGAAGGACCTAAACACTAGAAAGAAAACTTAACTGGAAACTTCTAATCAGTAGTTGAATGAAGAGACGAGCATTCGAGCAAAAACAACAAGCAAAAGGCGCGTAATTTATTAACACCATCAAACCTTCCTCCCAAACAAACTCTGTACATAGAAAAAGAAAAGCAAAATTAATAAACTACTCATAATTTCTAAGTGATTCAGGAGGTTTTTTTTTAAACCGGTGTATAATAATCGTCAACGCCCTTATTTGGTGCTGGTTTTGATGGGGATGGTGGAATAATTGTTCAGATCGTGGCCCTCATGTGAAGTGGGTAGTGGATGAGAGATTTTAAGGAAAACTAGATTAATAACTTTAACAACCTACAAAAAAATATATATTAATATTATTTAGGGATATATTGCAAAAATATCCCTTATCTTTTGCAACAATGAGCAATTTTACCCTAATGTCTAAAATAGTGCAATTTTACTTCTAATATTGGCAGTCAAGAGTAATTTTACCCCTAATGTTGTTAAATTTGGATCAATTAAAAATTTTATATTTTTTATTCAATAATAGAATTGAAGATTAATATTTATAAATTCGGTAAAATATTTGATTTTTTTTGTCCAACTCGTACAAAAGACATTATAAATTTTTTTTATAAATTAAATTTTTTTCAAGCCTAATCGTATATTTATGATCTGTTACTAACGAGTGATAAAATGACATGCATGTGAAGTGTACATGACAAGATTCATAACCAAGAAGACAGTTTGATAAATTATTTCTCAAATTGACCCGACTTGCCAACTTTAAGAGTAGGATTGCTCTTGGCTGCAAAAGTTATGGGTAAAAATTGCACCATTTTAAACGTTATGGATAAAATTGTTCCTGGTTGTAAATGTTAGGGATATTTTTACACCTTATTCCTATTATTTATGTTTTTATTAATTTAACTCTTAATAATTTAATCAAGAATAAAAATTAATAATATAATTAATCATTATTATTATTTAGAAAAAATCGACATATAGTTAATGTAAAATTTAACAAAAACAATTATTTTACATAACAACATATTATAACATATTAAATTGCTGCGTAAATAAAATAGATTAAATATCTTAATCAAATATTAATCTTCAGACTTTATTTTATTTCACTATTTTTTATGTTATGTTGGTCAATTTTTTAATCCACGTATTATTTCTTTATTTTTAATTATTTTTCATGTTAATAATTTAATATACATTTGTTGTTATAACAACTTTAAAAAATAAAATGCATAGATACAAATTTAATTTATACAAAAGATAGATTAAAATTATGATATGACGATAACAAATTATCATAAGAAGATGTTATATTTGACGATGATATAAAATGATCATAAATTAATATTAAATTATAATAATTTATTTTTTATGACGATATAAAAAGGTCATCAATTAATATGAAATTATGATAGTTTATCTTTTTGTAACATAAACATTCAAATAAATAACAATATATCAATATTGTCACAATAGAGTAACAAGATATGACCACATTTTTAAAATTATTTTATCATGTATTACAATCGTCATTAAATAATTATCTACAACTATGAAATATTAATTGTCATTTATTACAAATATTTTGTCATTAAATTATTATTTTATTCCGATTACTAAAATTTCTTCGAAAATATTATGGTGACTATCATTCATATATCGTTATATAATATCGCAATGTATTACGATATTTAAATAATATCACAAAAAATAATAATAAATGACAAAATCTAATTTGTTACCATTTGTTCGAATTAAATTATCCCAAATAAAAAAGTGTCATAAAAACAATTCTTACAATGACGAAAAATTTGTCACCAATTATTCTTATTTCGTCATGAAAATATTTTACCTCTATATTTATTCTACTAAATTTTACTTCCAAAACTATAGGTTACGATATTCTGCTTATTGTCATAAAATATATTTGTTAGTGACGAATTGATAGAACAATTGAGACGTTCATAAAAATTGTCGTGAGAAAATTAAAAACAGTGACGAAATGTAAATTTTGTCATGTTTAATTGATTATTAGTGACGAAATTATATTTGTAGCAAACAAAATCGTCATAAAATGTCATATTTCTTGTAGTGAGGTGACCTCCCACTTTGGTGTACAACATGTAAAAATGACCGGTCAAACCGGTCAAATCTGTCATTTCACATTTTTTTCAACTCATTCCTTAAAAAATGTCGGACCCACTTATGTTCAATTACCATTATACCCTCTTATCCATCTTTTTCCATTATAATGTATTTCCATCTTCTTCAATTATCAAAACAGGAGCTTCCATAGTTTCTTTTTCTAATTTTCCATTTCTCTCTCTAACTATTGTTCTCTAGGTTAACTCCTCTCTCTCTCTCTAACTTTAATAATCAAACACAAAAGAAACATTTAATCAAAACCCAAAAACCTGAAACATGAAATTTTCAATGGCAAGAATTAAAGCTTCCCCATTTCGAAAAACTGAAAGGTTGGTCCGCAGACAATGAAAAAATTTGAGAAAAAAGATGGATTTATAAAAACCATTTTTTCACACTTTTTGTATCAGAACCTAAGATTTGATTGCAATCTAGCTAGAGCACCAATTTGATTTTGTGCTATTTTTTTTTGCGTGATCTTGGGTTTAATTTAGTTAATTTGAATTTAATTCAGTTTTGAATTTGTGTTGATTTTTATACATGCCTATAATCTGGTTCAGGAAAATGGTTATTGTCTTGGATTATCTTTTACTAACTCCATCAGAGCTTGCCTCCATAGCCTTCACCTACAAAACCTTATCTCAAACCTCTTATAAATGGGCTGTTTGCAGCCATTTGATATCCTTTTTTTATTCTCTTTTTTTTTAGTATCAATGATCTTATAATCCAGCAGAACACAAAGCCTCAGGCGAGGAGAGGTAGAACATAAAGCACAATTTTTTTTTGAAGTACGAAAGAGTCTAACTATTAGTTCTAATGGAATTATTGGGTTTTAAGAATCTGAAAAAAAATTAAGTAATGAGGATGGTGGGTTTTAGAGAGAGAAAGAAATTTGAAGTGAGAGAAAAAATTAAATTTAAATCTATAAAAGGAAGAAGATGAAGAGATGGAGTGGAGGATACAGGGGGTAAAAGAGAGAAAGGTGAAAAGTTTTTTTTTTTTTAATTTGTAGGTCCCACTTTTACTAATGAATAGAATGAAATTGATGAGGTGGCGTGTTGACCAGGCGTTGCCCGATCATTTTTACCTGGTGTACACCATAGTGGGAGGTCATCCATAAGGTCGTACATATTAGTGAGACAAAATGAAGGTTGTACACCAAAATGTGAAATGGAGCAAATGTTGTACACCATTAATGAAATTTACCCCAAAAATTTCACAAAAGTTATCACAAGAGGATACGAATTTGGAGGAACACCAACGAATGAATCGAGGATATCCTTGAATCCTGCAAAATCCTCTATATTTACTGTACCGACATAATATTTTCCACGAGAGGCATTTAATTAATTAAATATTTGAGTTCAAATCGTGAAATGTAAAGATGACAATTATATATATATATATATATATATATATATATATATATATATAGTTCAATCGTACACTTAATTTGATAAGTAAACTTTGGATACATGCTTAGAATAATGATACATGCTTAGAATAAAAATTTATTATAGGAACAAGGTGGAAAAATATCTCCAACATTGACAGTTAATAGCAATTTTATTCTTAACATCTAAAATGATGCAGTTTTTAATTCTAACGTTGACGGTCAGAATCAATTTTAAGTGTAACATTAAAAAGAGATCAATTAATTTGTGAAAATAATTTATCAAACTATTTTATTAATATGAATCTTCTCATTTCCATTATATATGTGCATTATTTTATCGTTAATTATTATACAAGTTGAAAAAAAAAACTAAAATTATATTGTTTTATGTAAAAAAAACCAAAAATTGTGTTGAATTTAAAAATATTAATCTTAAATTCTATTATAAAATTACAAAAAAAAAAACAGAATCAACTAAAATAAAATCCATATTTAACCCATTTTCGCTGATAATTTATCGGATTTGTTGAGAAAAAAAAGATGTAAACCGATTTTGTGTGATGAGGGCATCTCTAGCTCGAGTAGTCAGGGGTCAAGTCACGCGGAGCGTGGATCAGGTCACGCGGAGCGTGGACTCAATGTGTGTGAATGAGGGAGAAGCCCAACCAAAGAGGACCAGGTTCAGGACCCTATCCACCTCGGAGCATGCGTTAAAACACGCAGAGCATGAAAGTGTGGATCCTTGCGAAGGGGAAAGACCAGCTAAGGGCGAGGAAGATCAGGGGGTCGATGCCGCGCAGCATCGAATTCCACACGGGGCGCCAACATAGACACGCAGAGCGTGGAATATAGCACGTAGAGCGTGTCATATAACACGTGGAGCGTGGATCCTTTTATGAAGACTTCCTTTCCAAGTTATTGAGGAAGGGGACAAGAGCTGTAACATCTTTAATTACTGTTTTGCCACTATGACCTATTTACAATACCACCACCTCTTTATTTTGTTCCCTAATTATCCCTAGGGCTACTACTTTTAGTTGTAACCCTAGTCTATCCTTTTGGTCTTTTGTCTTAAATTAGAGGTAGGTAAAAGCCTCTTATTTTGTATTGAAACACAACTTTTATGATTATCAAACTTTGAGCCTCCATTGGAGTTTGGATTTATCCAATATTGGGATTACTCATCCTTCAAGTCTAGCTTGAGAAGTTTGTAATCTTTGTCGGTTTGCGATTAAAACCGTCATATCGAATTAATCTGCATCATTGTGTTTGTTTGTTTCCATTTTTTGGAAATAATTTTTGTCTTTTAACTCTAAAAAGAAAATAAAAAGTGTTTGATAAAATTTAGAAACAGCTGCTTTTAGCAAATAAAAATCAATTAATATCTGCGACATATAAGTGCTTTAACTCAGAATACACGACATTGTTCTTGGATTTATTAAACAATTAGACAGATTTTGCCCAACTATCATCAGGCAAATATTGTTCACTTATGTATTGACACACAACTATCCATTTCTTCCCAATGATGATGTGCCAACATTTTTGTAAAAGAGAATATCCTACAAGGAAATAAGTCGAAGGTTAAAATAAAATTATCATACCATTGGGAAAACAACTCATTAGTGCAAATTGTTTTAACATCCTATAATAGTTTCTCATTAATGCATAATATTAAGATTGTTGAATATGTGAAGCTAATTTGAAATTTGAGACAAAAAGATCAATAATTATACTAGAAAGCAGCCAGCAACTAATAATTTTCTTTTCTTTTTCTAAAGAAATCGTACATATGTTTTTTAAAACCAAATCGCACAAATCTTTTTTTTTTCTTTTTGTAAAGAAATCATACAGATATTTTTTTAAACCAAATCGTATAAATCTTTATTACGAATTTTTTTTGTCGAATACATTATCAGCTTCCTGAATTTGTCCATAAAAATATATTGACTCTTTAAATTTTTTTGTGCCTCACCAGCTCCCTAAACTTTCTTATTTCATATCACCAACTCCCTAAACTTGTTCATAAAAGTAGATTAACTCCCTGAACTTTCCAAGTGTCTCATAAACTCCTTAAATTTGCTTATTCCGTAATAACTAAATATAAAAATTTATTAAACCTAAATTCTAAAAATACATTTTCATTTATTCGAGATGTAATTTTTTCTCTTCTCATACCTTTCAACCTATTATAAGAGTTAGTGTTGTAGGTTTGAGAGATCGGATCGATGATGATCGAGAGTTAGTACAGTAAAGCCTCTATATAGGAATAACCTCTATTTTGTTATATAAAAACTTGGTCCCAACTTGGTAATAACCTCTATGATCAAACTCTATTTAGTAATAACCTCCCAATTGTTATAGAAATAGCTCGGTCCGAAGTGTATTCCTATATAGAGGTTTTACTGTATTATGATTTTTGTATTTAGTTGCTATGAAATAAGCAAGTTCAAAAAGATCGTGAGACACTTGCAAAGTTTAGGAAGCTAATCTACTCTTATGGGCATGTTTAAGGAGCTAGTGATATGAAATAAGCAAGTTTAAGAGCTGATAAGATACTAATAAAGTTCAGGGAGCCAATATACTTTTATGGATAAGTTAAAGTTGGTGATGTATTAGGCCATTTCTTTTAGAAAAAATTAATTATTTAATTAATAGATAAATAGTACTTATATCTCAACTTAAGAAAATCTGAGGTACGGGAAGTGAACAACACTAATTACCTTTTTTTTTTTATAGAATTGTCTTATCATCTAATAAGTTTGTTTGTCTTGTCCTTTGACAAATTTCTTCTTTTATTTTCAGTTCTTGCGTCAAAAGTTCTTTTCCATCTATGGCATCATTAAATAATCACTCTAGAGAATGCATTCTAGCTAAGATGGGAGCTTTTCAAGGAAATCTCAGTCCTCAGCTAGCCGAGGCCATGGCTATCAAAGAAGCTTTAAGTTGGATTAAGATGCATCGTCCTAGTGAGAAAATTCAAATTCAGTCGGATTGTCTCGTCATAGTCAAGGGAATTCAAATTGGTTTAGAAGGTCCTTCGTATTTAGTTGAAATTATTTCCGATTGTATTCATTTATTATGAGATTTAGAGATGTGCTCAATCTCCTTTATTAAGCGTTCAACGAATTTGGCTGCCCATGCTATAGCAAAACCGGTCAATTCTGTGTCTGTTCGTAGTGAGTGGGCATGTCCACCATCTTTTCTTAGCAATATTCTTTTATCTGACTTAAGTTAATAAAGCTTGGCATTATTTCAAAAAAAAAAAGTAATTAAAAAATTATAATAAAAATATATTGGAAGAGTTTGAATTACATCTTCAATATCATAGAAGTTATTAAACTTACAATAGTAGTAAATTAAAATATTAATAAAAATGAATTAGAGAAGGAGATAGATTCTTTACTAACAATGAGAAATCAAGTGATTTGAGGATGAATTAAAAGGCTATTAGAGTTGAATTCTGCTAAAAACTCCTCAAAATTTAACTTTAACAGTCGAACAAATGAATCTTTTAAATATGCTATAATATTTTCAACTTAGAATACTTCTAGATTCAAATAATAGTACATAGATAAATTTTAAATCCAAATAATTTGATTCATAAAACACGACTGATGTCATCTATTTTATCGTTAATTTTTAGTTTAATTTATGATTGTTTTTATTTTAATTACTTTATTATTGTCATTTTTAGTTAATTCTTTTGGACGTTTTAATGTTTTTTTTTTTGTACTTAAGTTTGGGCGAACTGGACATGAAATGAGAAGTTGACAATGGTTTCGTAACAAAGCGTGGAGTTCTTATATTAAGCATTCTGCCTTCCATGTCACTTGGAGGATCTACAATTTACATTTGGATACGTGTATTGTGATCTCGCTTAATAATTAAAATAGTGTGACTTTTTATAACATGTGCGGATCCATGTTACACATAACAAAATATGTATGGAAAATCCTCCGTTTGAAATGGAGAACCGGATGCTTCGACTAATTTTCACAAAGCGTGTCTGTTTATAACGTATAGTCAAAGCCACTCAAATGTCATAATGTATGGTCAATATTAAAGGTGAATTTTATGTTAATAAGTGGAAAATTTAACTACTTTTATGTTAAATTTTAAAATTTAGTGTCATAAAATTAATAGTGGTGAAGTTCAGTGACCATGAATGTAATTTATTCTGTAAAAAAATTCTGAAAAAGTAATAATTGAAAGTATTATAGATAAGAAGCCTTTGATTGCATTGTTAGTAAAATAATCTTTTAAATCTCTTTTTGTCTTTTACAATGAATATTTTTTTTAGGTGTCTTAAAGTTAAATTATGTGAGGATAAATTACACTGATGGCCACTGAACCTTACCAATTTATGGTGGGCTATTAAATTTTAAAATATATAATAAAAACATTAAACTTTACATTTTATTACATTTATAGTCACTAAATTTTAACTAATTCTTTAAAATGATGCTTAAAAATCTCAAAATAAAAATATTCAAGAATTAAAATTATTCGGAACAATATTTAATTTGAAACGATATTTTTTATTTTTTAAAATCACTAAGAACTTTCTCTTAGAAAATTGTTCGGAACAATATTTAATTCTTAAAAATTTTTGTTTTGAGGTAATTTATGTGTTATTTGGTTAGGAAAAAAAGTGAAGAGAAAGCTCTAAAAATAGTGATTTTAGAAAATAAAAAATGTGGTTTCATGGTAAATGTCATTCTAAACAAATGTAATTCTTGAATATTTTTATTTTGATATCAATAAAAGTTATTTTGAAAAGTTAATTAAAATTTAACTGTCACGGATGTTAAAAAAATATAATATTAAGTGAATTTTATTTTAAGTTTTAAAGATTAGTGATTATACCGTTAAAAAACACAAAGTGGGTGTGGGTGTGGGTGTGGGTGTGGGTGTAATTTACCCCTATTTAATGTGATCCGTTGAGTGGGTAGGAAAATGATATTTTTGGATATAAGTTTTACGAAGTTGGATTGAACCTTCCAAACTTTTTCCTTTTTAATCTTTTAACATTCCATTAAATTTCAGTATTGGAAAGAAGAAACCGAGTCCAATAAAGAGTAGTGCTACATACCTGTGAACAAAAGGCTTTTTTGGTGCTTATACTTTGGACAGATTCTCACATCATAAACATGTATGTATCCAGGGGCCCGGGGCCGCCCCCTCCGGCCTACCGGAACCACCATGATCACGAGTAGTTTCGGGTGTGGGTGTGGGTGTAATTTACCCCTATTTAATGTGATCCGTTGAGTGGGTAGGAAAAATGATATTTTTGGATATAAGTTTTACGAAGTTGGATTGAGCCTTCTAGACTTTTTCCTTTTTAATCTTTTAACATTCCATTAAATTTCAGTATTGGAAAGAAGCAACTGAGTCCAATAAAGAGCAATGCTACAGACCTGTGAACAAAAGGCTTTTTTGGTGCTTATACTTTGGACAGATTCTCACGTCATACACATGTATGTATCCAGGGGCAGATACATGGGCTCGGGGCCATCCCATTTGGCCTACCGGAACCACCATGATCACGAGAAGTTTCGGGTGTGGGTATGGGTGTGGGTGTAATTTACCCCTAATTAATGTGATCCGTTTAGTGGGTAGGAAAAATGATATTTTTGGATATAAGTTTTACAAAGTTGGATTGATGATAGACATATAATTGATCCTAATAAAACATATCTTATGTGATATAAATGGGGTTAATTAAGACTTATGATTGCATAAATTAAGGACTAAAAAGGGTTTTATGCAGATCTTGAATAGAGAAGTCAAAACAGCTGTCGTGTAGCCTGTTTTGCAGGAAAAAGGTGAAAGCAACCATCGGACCAGCGGATAAAGTTGCGAACTAGCGAGGACAGGGAGCGGAAGCAGGAGTAGGCGGCCTAAAGCAACATGATGACATGAAGTTTCTGACCTTGAGTGTTCAAGTGTCAACAAGTAACCACCCATTTGGATGAAAGAACAATTCACCATTTTTAAAGAACAATCCTTTTTGTAATATTTTAATTTTTATTAATTCTCGGAGCCTCCCTCCTTTAAATAGAGAACAGTAGTGGAGGGAAGGCACACACTTCTTTTTGGATAATTTTGAGAGAGCCAAAAGCTCTCTAAGAACTTGAAGAACTCCATTAATGGAGTATCATTGCTCAACTTCAGGCTGTTCACTCTTTGCTATGAGTGAGTAGTCATTTGAATGGGCTAGGCCGGTAAAAAGGGCTAGAACTATAAGTTATTGTAGTCTTTTTATGAATGAATGATGTTATGGTATGTGGTGTTTAATGATGCTTCAAAATGCATGCTTTAGTATGAATATCTCAATGTTAATGAATGATGGGGAACTGCTTTCATTGTCATATATCTCTCATTAAACATACAAAACCTGAAGTAGGAATACAAGGGGTTTGTATCAGGGGTTTTGTAAAAGATGAAATGTTGTTTCATGCTTAATGCAAGAAAGAACCAACTTCAAGGACGCGTGAAGCTGTAGTAAATCTTAGAATCTTAAGAACACACGGAAGTTGACTTAAGTGAGTCTAAAGTAGAGACCTTGACCTCACCATATTTCATTCATGAATAAATAGACAAAAGTGGTACTTTCAGCAGCCTGTTCCTGCCATAGCTTAGCCTATTCCACCTTCTTATAGAAACAAACCATCAAATTCTGATCATACTAGTTAAAGTCGTTAGCTTTTAGTCATTCCCAATCAATCACAAGAAAACCATTTTTCAATTAAAGAAAGAAGTTAAGTCACTACGAACACCCTATTCTATAAGGTTTTTCTCTTAAAATTATTCATCAATCCCTGAGGAGATGATACTTTACTTACTGAAATATTACTTGTATCTAGTGCACTTGCTAGAGTCTACTTTTAGGACAACAAGTTTTTGGCGTCGTGAAGGATGTCAGAAGCTTCCTGGGCCATGTTGGGTTCTACATGAGATTCATCAAGGATTTCTCTAAGATTGCCTTGCCTTTATCTGCGTTGTTGCACAAAGACGTGGAGTTCAAATTCGGAACAAACTGTGTGAAGGCCTTCGAGCTCTTAAAAGGGAAATTGATCAACTCATCAATACTTGCCGCACCTAATTGGGAGCAACCTTTTGAGATGATGTGCGACGCCAGTGATACCTGTGTGGGAGCTGTTCTCGGCCAGAGGAGAGAGAAAAAGTTCCAACCAATTTACTATGCGAGCAAGACTCTCAATGAAGCACGGAAGAACTACACCACAACTGAAAAGGAACTCTTGGCGGTTGTGTATGCCTTTGATAAGTTCAGGTCATACCTAGTTCTATCCAAGGTAGTGGTTTACACTGATCATGCGGCCTTGAGGTACCTGTTCGCCAAGAAAGATGCAAAGCCCAGACTAATTAGATGGCTTCTCCTGCTCCAAGAGTTTGATTTGGAAATCAAAGACAAGAAGGGGACTGAGAACGTAGCTGCAGACCACCTATCGAGAATCCAAGCTAATGATCACCAGGAACAACCAGAAGTTTTGGAAACATTTCCGGACGAACGGTTGTATTCTCTTAACTTTGTCCCCTGGTTCGCTGACATAACAAACTATCTTGTTAGTTCGATTAAGCCATATAATTTGTCCACCAATCAAAAGAAAAAGTTTTTTTCGGAGATCAAATACTATTTTTGGGAGGAACCTTATCTTTTCAGGTTGTGTGCTAACCAAATCATACGGAGATGTGTGACCCATGAAGAGGGGCAAGCCATTCTGAGCCATTGTCATGATAGAGAAGCTGGAGGACACCATAGAGCAAGTAGAACAGTTGCAAAAGTACTTCAATCAGGGTTTTTCTGGCCATCTATCTTTAAGGATGCCAATATGTTTGTGAGTGCATATAATGAATGCCAGAGAACAGGTAACATCTCTGCCAGAAATGTTATGCCCCTGAACAACATAGTTGTTTGTGAAATCTTGGTAATAAATATATCCTGGTAGCTGTGGACTATGTTAGCAAATGGGTCGAAGCAATAGCTAGTCCCACTAATGATGCACGAGTGGTTGTTAAGTTCCTGAAAAGGCTATTCGCCCGATTCAGCATACCCCGTGCCATCATTAGTGATCAAGGCACCCATTTTTTGCAATGCCCAGTTCGAGAAATTAATAGGTAAGTTTGTAGCCACTCATAGCATTGCTACGCCATACCATCCACAAACCAGTGGACAAGTGGAGATCTCCAATAGGGAGATCAAAAGAATTTTAGAAAAAATGGTAGGCAATTCTAGGAAGGACTGGGCAAACAAGCTTGATAATGCATTGTGGGCATACCTAACTGCCTACAAAACACCTATTGGCATGTCACCTTTTAGGCTATTATACGGGAAGTCATGCCACTTGCCTGTAGAAATGGAGCACAAAGCCTTTTGGGCATTAACTTTTCTAAATTTTGAGGAACAAGCTGTTGGAGAATAGAGACGATTGCAACTTAACGAGATGGAGGAGTTCAGACTGTTCTCCTATGAAAATGCGGTGAGTTACAAAGACAAGACAAACCAGTGGCATGACAAGAAGATTCAGGAGAAAGTATTCACGAAGGACAAAGGGTGCTCTTGTACAACTCAAGGTTGAGGTTGTTTCCTGGCAAGCTGAAGTCCAGATGGTCTGGACCTTACATAGTGAACAAGGTGTTCAGCCACGGTGCTATGGAAATCTCCCAAGCAGGACATGAGCCGCTCAAAGTCAATGGTCAGCGCTTAAAGCCTTATCTGGAAAATGACGTTCCTGGAGCAATTGAAACCGTTCACTTCCAGGAGCCACCATAAGACAAAAATGAGGAACAGGGTGTTCGCTGCAAACACCAATTGTAGCAAGCTGTGGGGTAACCCTAAAAAAATTTTCTCTGTCTTTTCATTTAATTTTGTACATAGTTTATGTCCATTTCTGTGTAAGTTCATTAAAGACTAACAAATGTCCTATCTGTTCCGTTGAATTTTGTGTTTCCTCTCCACTATCGTTGGGCAAAAATTGTAAAAACTCTTGACCTTTAACATTAGGGTGTAGTTTTAATTTTTTACTTGTTTAGATTTAGGAAGGACCACATTTGGGGGGAAACATTTTCGACCAATAAATTTCAAATTCGAAAAAAGGGGACTTGTCAAATCACCCTATTTCAAATGCAAAAGTAACCGAACACATCCTCCCAAAACGTCTTTTCTCTCTTCCACCACCCACTTTCCACACCTACGCCTTACACGTGGCCTGTGGGCAGACTTTTCAATAATGAAAAACTTTGGAAGAACTTAGGATGAACTTAGGATGAAAAAGCCATGTAGATTCCCAATTCACTCCACAAAAATCTCACCCGTGCATTGCACTCACATTTTTAGGATAGCCAACTTGAGTCTTAGCCTGTTCTTTCTTAAAACACTACTTAAAGGAACCAATCCCTTCACTTGAATCCCCAAACACCTTGAATTTTTCTGGACTCAGAACAAGCCATTCTAATTAGAGAAAAATACAATGTAATTGTTAAAATAAGGACATTTGAGGCATAATGATTAAGTGAGGACCACAATTAGGAATTGTTGAAAAACAAAAAAAAAACAAAAATCGTTGAATAAAGTCCTTTCATTTTAAAGACACGTTCACATTTTAAGCTTAAAATGAAGTTGCTGGATGGTTGTCTTTTGTGTGTTTGAACAATAGGTAGGCCAATATTGGGAAACAAGCTGTACTAAGTGAGATGGGAGAGGCTGAATCGCTATTTGTTTAGAAATAAGCATAATTGAATTGCATTGAGTGAAGACAAATTCTTGCACTTAAACAGCCATTCACTTCCATACCATAGCCCCAACCAAACATTACAACCAATATTGAAGCCCTTTTGACTTCGTTTGGAAAATCTTTAACCGTAGAGACTGGACCAATGAGCAAAATCATAACCTATGGATGCGTGTATTGAGCTAAGGAGTGAAGTTCCATTCCCTTACTTGTGGCATCAAAGGCCATTGGAGAGTGAGTGAAATTTCCTTCCTTGGTGAGGCACTGCGGGTAAACAGGTTGTTTGATTGAATTTTGAAGTTCAACCATGAGTTCTTAACGAATCTTTGGTGTAGAACTGCATGTTTTAAATCTAGTCTAACCACATTTTTATCAAGCTCATGTGTGCTAATCATCAGTTGAGTTAATTGAAAGTTAAAATGAATTCTGCTACTTTTGTATTATCATGTCGCACCTTGTATCTCTCTTCTACTATAATCCTTGTCCCTATGATTCTCTTTCTCTTTCTCTTGTCTTAATTCGTTGTTATTCCCTCTTGTCTATGTTTCGTTATGTTCGATTGAGGACAAGCAAAAGACTAATTTGGGGGTATTTCAAAATATAACATAAAAACATTGAATTTTACACTTTGTTATACTCATAACAACTAAATTTTAACTAACTCCTCAAAATAACTCTTAACGATCTTAAAATGAAAATATTCAAGAACAGTATTTAATTTGAGACCACGTTTTTTATTTTTCAAAATTACTAAAATCTCTCTCTCTCTCTCTCTTTCTCTCTAAATATCATATCTCTCATAACCAAATAACACCTAAATGACATCAAAACGAAAATTTTAAAAAATTAAAGTTACTAAAACATATCATGCATTTTATAATCTATTACCATCACTTTGTTTTACTCTAGCATTCTTTAATAAAACTTGTGGTTTATTGCCATTTAATGGGGTAAATTACACTCATAGCCACTGAATTTTTTTATTTTTTCACGATATGACTATTGAATTTAAAACTTAACATAAAAGCTACTCAATTTGACACTTTTAGACTAATGATCCTATATGTTTTCGAATGTTAGGTTCATTTTAGACTCTTGCCTTACCTATTTTGGTATATATTAATTTTGTAATGCCTAATGCTAAACATTTCATGCTCCAACTTTTATATACCGTATGACACTAGAGCATTTGAATGTTTGCATTATTAGCATTTAAATGCTTAAATTCTCTCAGAATTAGGATCTCAAGTTTAAAATCACTAAAGAGAAAGGAACCGTATTCTAGAGCTTTAACAGGATAGGCAGTTTAGTACGTATGTAATTTAATTCTTATGATAGACTATGAGATACTTTGTTTGATAGTGTACTCAATAGCTTCTTCATATTTCAGTTTCAATTGAGTGAAAGTTTCTAACTCTCTCTTATCTGTGCTCAAATTTAATAGTTATGCAATTTTGTTGCTAAGAATTCTTTCTTTTGTACGAGGGAGTCATAGTGAAATTCATCATATAGGAAACATTTCATAATCCTTCAAGATGAGAAAAACAAATGTTAGTAGGTAAAAAGGAATTTTGAATCAGTAATGAAAAAGAAAGAAATAGGATTTGATGCCAAGTTCTTCTTATTTGCCAGTTCGCTTTCACTTATAAAGCGATACATTGAGCTTTTGAATCATGCACAATACATAACATGGTTGCAGATCTGGGTTGTCTTGTTATTTCACCGTATTTTACCAAAGGATGAAGTTTAATTTAGGTGTTTGAGTTCATGTAATTAGACTATGTATACTTTTATCACCTCTAGTGATACACATTACCGACAATAATTTAATGTGTCAATTCTTGTTAGTGGTAATTTAATTGTACCATTTCATAAACGGAGTGACCTAAAATTTTATTGTTTTGTATGTAGAACCTAATTTAATTTTTTCCAAAATCCTTGAGACTATTTTGATACTTTATCTCTAAACTTAATTATTAATTTATTTGTTACCATAGCCACACAAATAATGATACGCATGCTTAGAATAAAAATTTATTATAGGTATAATATGAAAAAAAAATATGACGTTGACAGTTAATAGCAATTTTACTTTTTTTTAAAGAGTAAAATTGTTATTAATTGTAACATAAACAAGAGATCAATCAAATTGTGAAAATAATTCATCAAACTATTTTATTAATAATTTTATCATTTCCATTATATATGTGCATTGTTTTATCGTTTATCAATATATAAGTTAAAAAAAATTAAAATTTATATTGTTTTATGTAAAAAAATTTAAAAAAATCGAAAATTTTGTTGAATTTAAAAATATTAACTTTAAATTCTATTATAAAATTACAAAAAATACAAAAAAAAAAAGACTCAACTAAAATAAAATCCATATTTAATCCATTTTCGAAGATAATTTATCGGAATTCTTAATTTTTTTTATTGTTAATTTTTCTTGTATGACAATTTCGAAGGAGTGAAATGTATACATGACAATTATATATATATATATATATATATATATATATATAGTTAAAAAAATGACACTTAATTTGATAAGTCAACTTTGATTACTCAATCAATTAAATATGGCAAAAAGAATAGATAAAGAAAATTTGAATAAAGTATAAAATGAAAGTTTAATTGTAAAATAGAGATCATCTAACTAATGTGAACGTAAACATGAATAGATACATTCATCAAAGTGAAATCATAAAACCTTTAGCAACTAAAGGTATAAGATACCGTGAAATTTTCTTTTAAACCAAATAGATAATTGAGTTAATTACAAGTAGATATTGCAAACTGGTAATTGTTGTATATCTTTTTTTCAAATGTAACCCAGTGGTTTGCAAAATTTTACATTTAAATTCATGTTGTCAGAATTTGATTGATAACGATCTCAGAAGGAAAATTTTCAAAAGTTAAATAATATTTTATACAACTTTAATTCTTCAATTTTTATAGGTTTAAGGTCATTTAGATGTTTTGATAAGAGAGAATGTTAATATTTAGAAAAAAAAACTCCAAAAGATTTAAAAAAAACAAAAAAATATGATAAATTTTAATTTTTGAAAGTCATTATCGGCTAAATTTAGCAAAATAAAAAAATGAATTTTTTTACAAACAACAGTGTATTGACACACAACTCTCTATTTCTTCCCCTACCATCATAAGATGTTGTTCACTCATGTATTGACATACAACTCTCTATTTCTTCCCCAATAATGATGCACCAAAAAAATCTGTAGCAGGTTCACGTATGGAAGCATCGAAAGATGGATACATATGCGACGAATTCAACATGAGTTCACTTTCAGTGGTAATAATTAGTAAATCTAATGAAGCATTTGAAAGCAAATGCTCTTAACCAATTGTCTTACTGGCTTGGGAATGAAGCTCATCAAACTATGACATCAGGAATGACACTAGAAGCAGTCTCTTTGCGTTGAGTAAAAGGATTCGGCAACATTGCCTCCAAAATATCAGACACCTGCTGAATAAGAAGAAAAAGAAAAAGAGAAATATTTCATCTTTAAACCGTATAAATGTAAATTGCTATATTATCAATATATTAGGGATTAGGAAGCACCAACACGATATGGGTGCATGTGTGAAAGACGACATTTTTAAGAGCTATGCGACACATTATACAAATATGGTGAGGACACGCCAAATTTTTATTTAGGGTAAATTCCAAAAAAAACCCCTGTGGTTTGTTTTTACCAAAAAAAGAAGCGTGGTTACGCCGTTACCCGAAAAACGAAAAATGGCTTAACACCGTTAAATCTGATGACGTGGCGAAAGGTAAATTTTCTTTCTATATTCTTTACATTAGATTTATTTCTTTTTTTATTAGGGTTATATTTTATTTTTGTATATACCAACCCTTTTTTGTAAAATTATTAAATAATACCTCTAAATTTTAATTAACTTAAAATCAGTGTCCCCAAAGTGTTCCCGAAGTATCCCATTAAAAACGGAAAAGAAAAAGACGGGACACTTATTTGAGAGAGTCCATTAAAAAAGGATTGTCGTGTGTTCCTAGAGTGTCCGACACTCGTAAGTGATATAATTAGACAAGAAAAATATGCAACGAAGTCTTAATTACCATGCTATGCCATGCCATTGGGAAATAAATGATAGAATTAGACAAGAAAACAGCTCATTAATACAAATTGTTTTAACATCCTACCAAAAGTTTCTCATTAATGCATAATATTAAGATTTTGAGACAAAAAGATCAATAATTATACTAGCAAGGAGCCATCAACTAGTATATCTAGAAATTTAACACAGCAAATACAAAAGTTGTGTATATATATCAAACAAAATGAGCAAGAGAATGTACTAACACTGACCTGGAACTCTATGGTAAAAAGAAACATATTTTTTTCTAACAGAATCATCCATTCCCTTACTAATATAATCTGCTCAGCTCCAAACCCAACAACTTCCCCAAATATAAAGCTAGTTTTAGCACTTAAAATATCAAGATCGTAGAGAAGATCTATGACACTTTGAGCTAGCCTTATGCTACAACAACCTGTTCCAAAATGAATTTGAATAAGAGAAATGAAGGAGCTGAAATTTTCCACAACCAAAATGAAATACTCAAGAGTTGTTCAAAGAATAAAAAAATACTTACAAATTTCCAAGACTCTCAGTTCCAAGTTCTTGCATCAAAATCACAAGAAAAATTTTCTTTTTGATTTTACATCCTCATACATTGTTTCTTTCATTTTTCAGATCTAAGATTCCAATAACACAAGAGCTCCTATCCAGATTAACAAAAAGAGTATATAATTACACACTAAACCAGGTTCACCTCAAGAATGAGATTCAAAGCAGATCTGAACAGAAATTTCCATAAATCAGAACAGAAAATCAAAACAGATGCAAGTATGAACGAACTCAGAAACACAATAGAAATTACCGGACAAATCGGAAACTGAGTTAACTCAGCAGGAGCAGCAACTGCAACTTGAGTTAACTCGGCAAGTTTTGATTCCTATCCAGATTAACAAAAAGAGTATATAATTACGTACTAAACCAGCTTCACCTCAAGAATGAGATCCAAAGCAGATCTGAACAGAAATTTCCATAAATCGGAACAGAAAATCAAAATAATTGCAAGTATGAAGAACTCAGAAACACAAAAGAAATTACCGGACAAACCGGAGACTGAGTTAACTCAACAGGAGGAGCAACTGCAACTTGAGTTAACTCAGCAAGTTTTGATTCCTATCCAGATTAACAAAAAGAGTATATAATTACGTACTAAACCAGCTTCACCTCAAGAATGAGATTCAAAGCAGATCTGAACAGAAATTTCCATAAATCGGAACACAAAATCAAAATAATTGCAAGTATGAAGAACTCAGAAACACAAAAGAAATTACCGGACAAATCGGAGACTGAGTTAACTCAACCGGAGCAGCAACCGCAACTTGAGTTAACTCGGCAAGTTTTGATTTCTAATCTAACAGAGATTGAGAGAAGAGTGGGCTGTTATATAGAGAGAAATGTTGGAATACAATTGATTGATCCAAAGATATCTAACATGGATCGGTAGCCATTTTTAATTTCAACCGTTGGATAAAAAAAATTGTAATAGAAGAAGGGGTAAATTACATCCATGGCCACGTAACTTTACCAATTTTAATATTATGGCCAATTTTTTGATAGTATGGTCACTGAATTTTATACTTTTTAATATCAGTGGCCAATCAACGTCTCAAAATGACTGTTGACAGTCTCAAACTAAAAAAATTGAAGAATTAATGATGTTATAAGGAATTTTTGTTTTTAGGTTATTTAGATGCGTTTGGTTAAAAAAAATAGTGAATGTTTAAAAAGATAGAGCTCTAAAAATGTGACTTTAGAAAATAAAAAGTGTAATTTTATAATGTCGTTCAGAATCACTTTAATTCTTGAATATTTTCATTTTGAGATTGTTAACGTCATTTTAAGGAGTTCGTTAAAGTTGATTGGCCGCCACCGATGTTAAAAGTGTTGGAAATAGATAAAATTCAGTGGTTATGAGTATAATTTACCCATAGAAGAAGTGGCATCACGAGTACTTTTCATTTAATTTCCAATGGACATAACTCACCATGAAATGTTGATTGGTTTTCTACATTAGAATTTAAGTTTTCTAATTAATTAGTAGTCATATAAAATTACTTACTTTTATTGTAATGTATATTTTAAGGTTTTTAAATTAATCCCTTATTATTTAAATTACTTAATTAAATAAAGGAAAAGTACTCTGTGTCAACTAAACAGACTATTTAACTTTGATCTATTTTTTCATCAAAAAAAACTTTTATCTATCTAAAATATTGTTTCTCTTAACCTATTATTTAGTAACATTTGACACTAGTTGCGATGTCAGTAATTTTAAATAGTTTAGGGGACAAGTGCCAATAATATATTGGAGACGAAAATAAGCATTTTAGATAGATTATACATAAATATATATATATATATATATATATATATATATATATATATATATATATATATATATATATGCTCTCCACTTTGTTAGAAAATAAAATTAGAAAAGTTAAAAAAAAAATTCATGTAAGTTTGTTCTGGGAGAAAAAACTAAGGCGAGCATTCCACCTAGGTTGGCCACTCTAGTAATAAAGCTGAACTGAGTTATGGCCTACTCATGCTCGGTTCGGTAGAAAATTGACGACCTTTGTTCATTAAGAAAAATATATGATCATCAACAGCTCGTTAATTATGTTATTAAACTTTGCTCAAGAACAGTTCATTAATTATGTTCATAAGCTATGTAGTTTTGAAACTTACAAAATTAAAGTTTCATACAAAACTATATAATTTTAAATTCTCCTTAATATAAATATTATTATTAAAAAAAATAATTGAACCAAAGTTGCTTACAAATCTATTCATGAACATTATAATCAAATTTGTATGAGATTGTTCACAAACTTCTAGCCGATACTCATAGATTGTTCACGAACCTGTAACCGAGTCTCCTCTTAAGCTTTTGAGTCGAGTCATTGTGCTCATGTTTGGATCATTTACAAATCGAGTTTTAAAATCGTGCTTAACCTCAATTCATTTATAAATCGAAACAGACGAATATGTTTGATGACTAGTGGAGAAATTCCGATCAGCTTCCGTCCCTGTGGGGGCGTCGTTGGGTTCGACGGGGGGAAGCTCCGATGCCAAAGTCAGTAAGGAAGAACAAGAGAGCAAACTGAATTGACAATGGGTAAGTGGATGTGTACCTTGATATGTAGGCTATATATAGTCATGAAGTTGTAACTTCCAGTAACTAGAGAGTCTCTATTAATGCCCCATTAATGGCGGTTACGGGTTACTCTTAAGTTGGCGGTTAGCTAATTGATTGCTCATTAATGGTCTTTATTGCTAGATCGGCCCAGCCGTTCCAATGGCGAATTGAGAGCTTACGGAGATCCGCCTCACGGGTTCTTCCGCGGATCTCTCTTGGCGAGTCCTGGGTGACCCGCCCGTCGGATCTCTTTACTTCGATACGCCGCAGAATTCCCGTATCAGGCGACCACCACGTGGCGTTCTTTAGGCGAATATCCCTTTTGGTCCTTGGGATAATATCACAATGTTATCAGAAGCCTCCCCAAAGTTCCTTTAAAGTCCTTTAGGGCTTTTGAGCTTCTTTGCGCGTCGTCATATTTACCTGTATTTAATGATCCCTCTGTTCGATGCCAATCGATGGATGACACGCGTCACAGGCGCGCCGCTCAAGGAAAGATAAAACGCTTTCTTCATTTCCCACTTTCTCTTTCTTCCTCATTTCACCATTTTCCTTTGCGTTTTCATTTACAGAGCTTCTCTCAAAGTTTCAGAATCCTCGAAGCTTCATTTTCATGTAAGTTCATCCTCTTCATTCTACTTTCTCTGAATGTTTAGGAGCTCTTCTTCATCTTCCGAATCAACTTCTGAATTTTTTAATTTGACTTCTTCCTCTGAGCCTGTATTTAGTTGGACTACTTCGTCATCAGAAAATTCCTTTTCCTCCGAAGGTACGGTCAGCTCCGATTTAGCTGAGTTACACAACTCGGCGTGTAATCGTGATCGAACTCGTCTAGGTAGGAGTCAAAACCTTTCCACTCATATCACTAGTACTGCTCTGGCCGTAGGTTTTAGGCGTTTTTCTGGGAGGATGGCCTCTTCTTCTTCCCAACCTAGGAAAAAGAATCCTCGAGCGGAGTCCACTCCGTCTCGTATGAGTGTCACGGATCTGGCGAGTCGCTTTCCATGGATCAATAATTATGAGACTCAGTTAGCGGCGGTTCATCAACGGCCCTCCTGTCCGCCAAGTGGTTTTCTAACCGTATATTGTAGTCATGTAGAGAGAGGGTTCCGACTTCCTCTTCCAAAGATGATGGCGGACATCCTTTCTTACTTCGATATCACTGCCAGCCAATTACATCCCAATGGCTGGTTAGATATTGCTTTAGATTGCTATCTGGCCTCGAACTTAGGAGTAGTATTCACTCCCCGTATCTTCAGAGCTTTTCATAAACCGTCGAAGCGAAAGTCTGAGTCTTTCCTTACTTTTGCTAAATTTAGAGTGTATTCGCCGTTTAGTGGCAAAATGTCCAATGTCCATTGCTGGGATGAAAAGTTCTTCTACGTAAATCTAAACGAGGGCGAATCACTTGGTTTTCCAACATTCTGGAATCCCAAACCTTTGCATATGGCGGGCGATATGCGTATATTGACGGATAGCGATGAGGTAGTGGCGGAGCTCATGAAGAGTGTCAAGGCGGATGCCTGGACATATGATGATGCCTTAGATTTCATGATAAGTGACATTCCCTTGATTCGCCGAGAAGGGGACAAGTTTATTTACTCGAAGATTGCCCAGTTTGATCAAGGTAACTTTGTTTTCTTCTTGAACCTTGATTACTTTATTGTTTTCTTTGGCAGGGATTTATCTAAGGCCAATCACGCTCTTGCAGAGAAGCGCAGGAAGTTGTTGGAGGATGAGGCTCGCAAGAAAGCTCAAGTGGCGAATCCCCAAAAGGATACTGGGAAACTTCTGGCGGAGACAGTGGCCGATCCGCCTCCAAAAAGGAGGAAACCTGCAGCTTCTGGTGGTCCAAAGTTTATGGCGGATGCCATGAGATCCGCCATGCCCCTGGTGGAGATGGAACAAGTAGGTTGTCTTTATCTCTTATCTGTTAGCTATGTTTGGAATCTAAGTTTTGATCCTTACATTTTCGTGCAGACGGTGAAGCCTGACCTAGGCAGATACTGGTCCGCCAAGTATGGTGTCCAAGGATCTTTGGAGAATGAATCTGTTATCAATGACCTAGATGAGGCTCTGGGTCAGCTGGGCGAGGTATAGAGGAATCAGAACCAGATTCCATGATCAATCCATGCTCAAAGGGGAAAGACGGAGCTTCTTACGGTAGGTCCCCTTGCTAGAATCGATCTCTTTGTTTTTAGAAAAAGTTGTACCTTTGTTCCTTCATTTTGACAAAACTGTTTGTCTTTGACAGATGTATACTCGCATACGTGCTATGGAAGCTGAGCTCCTTCAAGGCGTGGCGGATAAGGCTACCATAGAAAGGTTGGAGAAAGAAATTGCTGACGCCAGGGCGAATATCGCATCCACCACGTCCGCCATGGCCCTTAAGGATGCCAAGATAAAGAAGTTAAAGGAGAAGATTGAGGCTGATGCCAAGGAGCATGAGAATGCTTTAGAAGAAGCAGAGTACATGGCTGGTGAGCAAGCTTTCTTTTACGGCGAACTGATCATGGCGTATGTCGCGCTGGCGCATCCTGAGATCGATTTTACAGATCCGCAGTTCGCCGTTCCAGACCCAGAAGATGTTCTCAAATTTAACAAAATCCCGGACATCAAGGACTACCTCCGTGACTATGTTCGGAAATGGATGAAGGGACCCGTTGAGGAAAGCAAACCTTCCACCAACGTCAAGCTAGTGGACCTCGAGGAAGTGCCTCCGAAGTCAGGTGAGGAGCCGATAACCGATGGCACCCCTCTTCCCAGGGGAAACACCTTCCGTGAAAAAGGAGGTCTCCTTGGTGGACGTATCGGGGGCTGCCGAGAAGGAAGCTTCTCAAGCATGTGCTTCTGGCGAGAAGAATGTTAAGGAGAATGCTCCTGTTGTTACTTGATGTTTATTTTTTGTAAAACTTGAATACAATTGTTTTTTAATCCTTATGTTTGCTATTTGTTTTACCTTTACGTTTGCGTAAGGAAATATATATAGGCTTTTAGGATTTATTTTGGAGTAGGTGGCCAGCCATACTCCATTGTGCGAACCTTTGTGAAGGTTTGAAGCTGTTTTATTCCTTTAGATGAAGTAAAGCTGCCTTTAGGGATCAACTTGCTACCTATCTTTGAGGTGAAGTGATCCGCATGTAGGACTTGAGAACCCTTCTTTGGGAAGGGAGTAAGAGAGTGTAAAGACCTTGCGTCCAAGGAACGTTTTAACCCTATCTCGAATGGGGATCATCTACATATGGATCCGCCCATGAGATTGTTCTCCTATCTTTGAGGAGACAAAGTAGCTATGAGATAGCAGTACTTTTTAATGTGGAGAGCGTTTGATGCCCCCCTCTTTTTGAGACTGGAATATTTATATTGTTGCAAGAAAATACTTAAAAAGAATATGGACAATAGAACAATTGCTTTTTATTGATAGAAGATATGCTTTATTACAGTAAGCGGGTCTTATATGTGAGCCTCATTAAAACCTTTAACAAGAAAAACCACATGGGAAAAAAGCTTATTAAAGGAAAAACAGTACTCAAGACCTTGTTTACATTCTATTTTCTGGCGAAGTACTTGCGAAGATTTTTGAGATTCCAAGTGCGTGGCAATGTATTTCCGTCCATGGCGGTTACGGGTTACCCTTAAGTTGGCTGTTAGCTAATTGATTGCTCATTAATGGTCTTTATTGCTAGATCGGCCCAGCCTTTCCAATGGCGAATTGAGAGCTAACGGAGATCCGCCTCACGGGTTCTTCCGCGGATCTCTCTTGGCGAGTCCTGGGTGACCCGCCCGTCGGATCTCTTTACTTCGATACGCCGCGGAATTCCCGTATCAGGCGACCACCACGTGACGTTCTTTAGGTGAATATCCCTTTTGGTCCTTGGGATAATATCACAATGTTATCAATGTTCAAGGTATTAGGGAACCGAACTTTAAACCACTTATAAACGGCTCAGTTCATTTACACTAGCGCCTTAAAATTTCATTAAAAAAAAGTAAAAGATTTGAAAAACACACAAACTAGACAGAGAAAAGATTTGGTTTCTTCAATTACTCTTCTTAAACTATAGGCTCAATGCTCCTCCAGCTCTCTTAACTTATCCAAATTGGTTATTTTACCTCTCTAACTCGCCGAATATCCTATTTACCCCATTAACTTCATAAAATTGGCATTTCTCACCCCTTTAACATGTCCAAGTTGGCAATTTTATCCCTCACCAACTCATCGAATGTCCTATTTACCCATTTAACTCCATAAAAGCGGCATTTCTCACTTCTTATGATCATCCTATTGACCCTCTTTAACTCTATAAAAATGGTATTTCTTACCCCTTTATAGTATAAATAATAGGACTTATTCAAATGAGTTTGATTTTTTTTTTAAATCAACCTTTTATTTTGTTTTAACTTGATAATTATATTGATCCTCCATGTGTTTAGTACAATAATATTATATTACAATAACTAGATAATCAAAATTTAACTAGCCCAAAAAAATTGAAAAGAGAAAAAATTAATAAAATATATAAATAGCAAGAACATTAATATAAACAAGTTAAAGATATTATGTGTAGAGATAAAATACCAAAATAGGTCTATAGTTTTTGAGGAAGTATCAATTTAGATTCCACGTACAAAATAACACTAATATAAGTTTAACGTTTAAAAAATGTTATCAATTTAGGCATCGATAATGGATTGTAAATGATAAGAAATACCACTTTTATAGAGTTAATGGAGTAAATAAGACGTTCTATGACTTGAGGGCTTAAATGGACAAGTTAAGAGGGTGAAAAATGCCACTTTTATGAAGTTAAAGAGGTAAATAAGACATTCGATAATTTGGGGATAAAACGATCAATTTAGATAAGTTAAACGGGTTGGAGAGCATTAGGCCTAAACTATATAAAGAAAGATATACCGTTTGACAAGATATTAAAAAAAGGTCATTAGTTCACATGGCTGAAGTCATAAATTCAAAGAAGATCTTCTTATACACTTTTGAAAAACAAAGGACAAGAAATTCCAAAAATAAAGTACATCTTTTTATATCACTGTCAAGAAGAAAATATACGTTTTTATCAAACAGAGAATCTCAACAAATTTTTTTTGTTTATGTTTCATAAATATTAGGCTTAATATATTATTTGTCGCTAAACTTGTATAAAAAGTTTAATTGGACCCTGTACTTTTAAAGTTTCTCAATAGCCCATCAACTTGTATAAAATATTCAGTTAGTCATCTGAACTTGCGCAAAATTTAATCAATTGATCACTCGGTTACAAAAAAAAGTAAGTTAAATACGGAAGATGTTTTGCATGCATCTTAAAAAAAGTAAAACAACCAAGATCGGGTATATCCGGTTCTAATATTAGAGAAAACAAGTTTTATAGTTGAGTAAGTAATAACTTCCATTTTAATATAAGAAATATAATATTATTTTTAAATATTATATGTCATTTTTAAATTAGTATGTTAACACTAACCATCGAAAAATCCATTAATATCATGTTAGCGGGTCATGTGATGTGTTAACAATTTAGGAGGTTCGAATCATATTTGCAAGTAGTAATAATAATAATAATTTTATTAACTTTAAAGTGACATATGAAATACAAGATAATATAATAATAATTGTAAATATTCGTGTCATTTCGTGTTAACACATCAACCCTTATCCAATCCAACAATCTGCGTCTCCATTTCGTGTCAACCCAAACATGACACATTATTTACTAAGATAAACCCAAATACTAAAATTGTGTGTCGATTTCATATCGTGTAATCAGATCGTGTATACTTTTAGCACCAGGGGCGGAGCCAGAGGGGGCGGGGAGGGTCGGCCGACCCTCCGACCCCGCCGAAAACCCCCAGGGAAGGGGTTTTCTTCCCTGGCTCCGTCTGAGGCTGCCATGATCGGAGCCCCTCCAGCTGTGGCGGTAGAGAAGAAAACGCAGAAGGAGAAGGCCCTTAGCCATGGAAGTACAACAAGCAAGAATAGAGAAGAGAAAATATATTGGGGAAGAAAGAGTAAATTGGGCAGATGAAGATGAAGAGACAGCAGTTGAAGACAACAATTATTTACCTATAAAAGCTTAGTAAAAACGTGGTTGATACTTGCAATTAATACTTTCCTATTTCCAAGAGCCACTAAATTTGTTTTTTTTTTTTTTTTAATTTTCATATCTCTATGTATAACTAAGAAATTATTGCAATGTTTTTCTATATCCAAAACTAACATTTTAATTCTTTAATTTTTAATTACTCAAACCTATACCATAAAATAGTAAATTAATATTCCTAATTGATTCTTGTTAAACACTAAACATTAGTGTTATTAATACCATTAAAAATCAATAAATAAAACAAAAAAATTACAAATTTAACAAAGTATAATTTAATAACTAATTTATAAGAAATTTTAATTTTTCAATGATCATGCCTTGAAGTATAACTAATTGGGATAAATTACAAAAATACCCCTAACTTTTATACTTAAGAGCCATTTTATTACTAATGTCTACAAAGGTACAATTTTATCCATAATATTGTTGGTAGCCAAAAGTAATTTTACCCCAATTTAAAATGAATTTTGTCATCTACATTTTAAATGTGCGGCATTTTATTACACATTAGTAACAAATGACAAATATATGATTAAATGTGAAATTTTTAAAAAATAATTAAAAAATATATTGTATTTTTTACGAGTTGGATAAAAAAAATTCAAATATTTCACCGAATTTAAAAATATTAATATCTAATTCTATTATTTAAAAAAATCAAATATTTCGCCAAAATATAATGTATTTTGAGTAGCTTATTTAATTTTATTTTTTACATACAGTGGAGCCCCTCCGAACTTGCCCTCCTGGCTCCGCCACTGTTTAGCACCTCTAGTGATAAACCGACATTTATCTTAATTATGTGTCAATTCTTGTTAGTGGTAATTTAATTGTACTAATATTTCATAAACGGTTTGACCTAAAATTTTATTATTTTGTATGTGGAACCAAATTTAATTTTTCCCAAAACGCTTTATTTTGATACTTCATCCCTAAACTTAATTATTAAAATTATTTGCTAGCCATAGCCACACAAATAAAAGATACTTAGAATAAAAATTTATTATATAGATATATAACGTTTACAGTTAATAGCAATTTTACTCTTAACATCTAAAATGATGGAATTTAATTATAACATTGACAGTCAAAATCAATTTTAACTCTAATATAAACAAGAGATCAATCAAATTGTGAAAATAATTCATCAAACTGTTTTATTAATATGAATCTTGTCATTTATGTTATATATATGTATTATTTTATCGTTTATTATTATACAAGTTAAAAAAAATTAAAAATTATATTGTTTTATGTAAAGAAAATTCAAAATTAGTTTATGTTGAATTTGAAAATATTAATCTTAAACTCTATTATAAAATTATAAAAAATACAAAAAAAAAAAAACTAAAATAAAATCCATATTTAACCCATTTTCAACGATAATTTTTGTTATTGTTAATTTTTCCTATATGACAATTTCAAGGCACAATTATTTTATATATGTATATCAAAAACAATTACACTTAATTTGATGAGTCAAACTCAATCAATTGAAGGGTAAACTACATCCATGGTATAAGTTTTATCAATTTTAAAATTGTGCATTCAACTTCAATTTTTAATAGTATGATAACTTACACTTTTCAATATCAGTACCCATTCAATTTTATCTAACTCTTTAAAATGGCCGTTAATGACCTTAAAATGAAAATATTTAAGAATTAAAGTTGTTCAAAACGATATTTACCATGAAACCACATTTTTTATTATCCAAAATCACATTTTTTGGAGCTCTCTCTCTAAAAATTCAGTCTCTCCTAACCAAACAACACCTAAATAACCTCAAAATGAAAATTTTCAAGAATTAAAGTTTCTTAGAATATTATTAACTTTTCGATTTTTTATTTTGAGGCCATCAACGGTCGTTTTGAGATGTTAAGTGGCCATCTGTTTTAAAAAGTGTAAAATTCAGTAGTATACTGTTAAGAATTGAAGTTCAATAGCCATAATATTAAAATGTGTAGCTTCAGTGGCCATGGATGTAATTTACCCATCAATTAAATAAGTAAATTATAGACTCACACTTTCTAAATATGGCAAAAAGAAGTTATGAATACAGTTAGATAAACAAAATTTTAATGAAGTATAAAATGAAAGTTTAATTGTCTGGAAAAATAGAGATCATCTAAATAGTGTGAACGTAAACATGAATAGAAACATTCATCAATCAAGTGAAATCATAAAACCTTTAGCAAATAAATAATAGAGTTAATTATAAGTAGATGTCCAGTGGTGTAGATGGGTATCTGTGGTATTTTTTCTTTTTGCAGACGCAATTCTATGGTTTATAAAATTTTACATTTGAATTCATATTGTCAGAATTTGACCGATAACGATCTCAAAATGAAAATTTTCAAAAGTTAAATGATATTTTCGAAAATTTTTAATTTTTAATTTTTCAACTTTTTAGGTTTAAGACAATTTTTTTTTAATAGGAGGGAAAGCTAATGTTTAGAGAAATAAAACTTCAACGTAATGATTTTGAAAAATAAAAAATGTGATTCCATAGAAAATATGATACTAAAATTTTTTAACTCTTCAAAATTTTCATTTTAAGGTTGTTATTAGCCAAATTTGGTAAAAAAAATGAAAAATTTTGCAAAAAAAAAAAAATACCACAATTATCCATCAACAATCGATGAAATCACATAGCATCTGTACTTGTAACTAACCCTAGATAATATGAAAATTGTGAAGAATCAAAAAGACGAAAAAAATAGATATAAACAGATATAGTGTCTGTTTTTTCAATTTTTCGAAACTAATTTTTGTCTTTTAATTATAAAAGGAAAATAAAAAGTGTTTGCTAAAATTTTAAAACAACTGCTTTTAGCAAATAAAAATCAACTAATATCAACTACATTAATGCAACATATATATGAATGCTTCAACTCGAACACAAGACGTTGTTCTTATAGTGCCCTACTATCATCAGGCAAATATTGTTCACTCACGTATTAACACACAACTCTCCATTTCTTCCCTAACGGTGATGTACAAAAATTTTTTGTAGTAGGTTCAAGTACGGAAACACCCAAAGATGGATACATATGCGACGAATTCAACGAGAGTTCACTTTTAGTGGTAGTTAGTAAATCTAATGAGCATTTGAAAGCAAATTGATAGTTCCCTGTCAGAACAAATAGAACAACATTCTTTTAGGATAAGAGTTCACCACAATTTTTAAGGATACCTTAATGCACACTAAAAAAACAATAACGGTTGCACTAATTAAATATGAGAAACAAATACTAAGAAAAGGAAATGGTCCATGTTGAGTTTGACTTGTGGAAGATTAGTCCATGTCTTCTTTCTTCAACTTAATTCAAATACTTAGGATTCTTTTTAGGCACAATTTCTGATCTTCGAATCCTAACACAAATTCTCTGAAGTAATTGTCTCATTAACTATGACCTCAGGAATATCACTAGAACCCGTCCTTTTGCACTGACACCTACTGAATAAGAACAAAAAGAAGAGAGAAATATTTCATCTTTAAACCATATACATGTAAATTGTTATTCTATCAATTATAAATGAATAATAATAAATTAATATAAATAATTATTTATAAAAAATAATGATAAATTACTGGATACTTAACTGATATTAATATACTAAACCACAAAGAACAAAAGAACATAGTCTAACATTGATCTGAAACTCAAACCCTTGCTCTCCATTATGGCCAAGACAAGAGCTTGTTTACCAACATATTGCTAGATTTATTTTCTAGCAGAATCATTCATTGCTAATATATAGGGCCGGCCCTAGGCTATGAAACGAGGGGCGCCCGCCCAGGGCCCATAACGATAAGGGGCCCAAAAAATATTTTTATAGTGTTTTTATAAAATATTTTTATAGTGTATATATAAATATAGAGATGAATATGTAACATTAGAATTAATTGGTTCAATTGGCAGGAGGAGTTTCTTAATGATTTCATTTTAATTGAGGTTGAGGGTTCGAGCCTCCTCCTTCCCATTTTTTAATTACTTTCAAATATTTTTTTCCTCATCCACCTTATTTTATCACTATCAAATATATATATATTTTCCATTTATTGAGGTTGATGGTTCGAACCTCTTTCTTCCCATTTTTTAATTACTTTCAAATATTTTTTTCCTCTCGCCTTAGTTTATCACTATGAAAAATAAAATACTTATTTACTTCTTGCAATTTTACATGACACATATATTTGTTATTTTAGTAAACAAATAATTCTAGTTAGTATATTCATTACTATTGCATTACTAATTTAGCTTCTGTATAAAAAAAATATTGCAATCTTAAACATAAAGTTTACGAGTTGGTGCAATTTCAAACCTAGTTGATTAAAAATGAGTTTTTTCCATTAACATTAAAAATGAGTTTTTTCCATATTGAGTGACTAGATCGGTGGAGGTTGGTGTGATGATAGAAGTGGGCGACTATATACCGCCACTAAATTCCGGTTCACCGCACCCTATTGACCCTTTTGCCCTTCTCATTATTTCAAACAAACCTTTTGAAAATTCCAAATCCTCTCTACTTCTTTTCCGTTCTCAAAAAACCGACCTAAAACGAGATGGCACGAAAAGTAGGCATCGGCAAAGGATATATGGGTATTACGGTAAGTTTTTCCGTTCAAACATTTAACGAATTCGTGATTTTAAGGGCTGAAAATCGGGATTAAAATCCCAGATTTTCAGCCAGGCGGGTGCGACGCACATGCTCCACCTACGGTGGAACGCATGAACTATGCGTTCCACCGTAGGTGGAGCATGTGCGCGACGAGCGATCCACCGTATGGTGGATCGCACGGCGCACGCGCTCCATCGTAAGGTGGATCGCACGGCGCACGCGCTCCACCGTAAGGTGGATCGCGCGGCGCATGCGCTCCACCATACGGTGGATCGCTCATCGTACGCGTTCCACCTAAGGTGGAATGCGTACAAGACGTGCGCTCCACCTTGTGGTGGAGCGCACGTCGCGCCCGTTTGGCCTAAGGGCCAAACGTTTGCGGCGCACTAGTCGGCCCTAAGGCCGATTGGTGCGCCGCACCCGTTTGGGCCTTAGGGCAGGTGGTGTAAGCCACCCGCCCAGGCCAAAAAGGGCCAAATTTTGATTTTTTTTTTAAATTTGTACGGACCGGGCGTAGGCAGACCCGAACATATATAAAAAAAAATTATGGTAAATTGAATATACTAAATAAATAATATTACAGGATCAGGAGGGATCTGACCCTAGACACACGTCTTCACGTCCTGTTACTGCATCTGCTCGGCGGGAGCGGGCGGAGCAGCAGCGGTTCATGGCGGACGCCCGGAGGGCACATGCAGCACAGGCGGAGCGTGCTGAGGGACAGGATGAGGCGGCTGATATAGACATGGACGGGGATGCCTCTATGCATCGTCCTAGTTCTGATACTATCCCCATACATCGTGGCATCGTGACGAGGGGTCGAGACGGACGATTTTCTTCTACCGCAGCATCTTCTTCTGGTAAGAGAAATTTAAAAATGTTTTTATTTGTATTTGTTTTAATCGTGATTATTGAAAAATATACCAAAAATTTAATGTAAACCGTTTGATGTAATTTCAGGTAGCAGCAAGCGATCGAGGAGTGTAGAGGATGACTGGGTTGTGAAGGACCCCATCCCCGGGGGTCCATTTGATGGTGCTGTGATCCCGAGCTTTCTGGGACATATTGCATGTGCTATCTGGGCCAGTCAGGATAGGGGCGTCCTTAGGTGTCATACCAGATCAGGGTATTGCCCGAAGCTGAGATCATGGTACAGTGGTTCTTCCAGGACGATTCAGTCGCGTATCGAGTCATCTGGCATGTTCCATTTACCTGGTATTATGCACAGTCACATAGATGCTGCTCTGATCACGGCATTTATAGAGCGGTGGCAGCCAGACACGTCATCATTTCACATGCCATTTGGCGAGATGACCATTTTGATGCATGATGTGTGGGAGATATTGCGCATCCTCGTAGATGGTGCCATGGTGACTGCTGATGCGACTATTGATGAGCTTAAGGAGTGCGTGATGGATTTGTTTGGGATGACTCGGGTTCAGTTAGATGCCCGTCATTATTCTTTTGGTGGTATACGAGCCGCTTCCGTCATGGAGCATTGTGGAGGTGATCGGATTCCTGAGACCCAGGCTATAGCTTGGACGTGGCTGATGCTCGGTTCCACCTTGTTCGTATACAAGAGTGGTGACCGCATCCGACCTTCTTGTCTGTTAGAGGTGCAGGACTCGGCGGCTGGAGCCGTTGGACTTTCTTGGGGATCAGCTGCACTAGCATATCTATACCGTCATCTTGGTATTGCTACCAGAGGAGATTGCGGGCAGATGACGGGTTGTATGACATTGCTCCAGTCCTGGATTTACGAGTATTTTCCTTGCTTCAGGCCACATCGAGAGGCAGTTACAGTTGACCCGGATCTTCCTAGGGCTTCGTTGTGGCCATCTATATCGATGGAGAAGAGCGATGAGCGGCTGAGAGCATTTCATGCCCGGCTTGATGTGTTGACAGCAGATGAGGTATACTTGCTATATAATTATAAATACTGTTCAATTAAAACAAATTTGTATTACTTGTATGTGTTAATGTAATTTTATACATCTGTAGGTCATGTGGATGCCGTATGGCCCTGATGCCATTACGGAGACCCCGAGGACTCTATATTCTGGATGGATACGGTATCGGGATGTGATCGAGCCGTACATGTCGGGGCGATGCCTTCGATAGCTTGGACATGTGCAGACCATTCCTAGACCGATATTGCAGCCTTCTAAGGCTGTTCGCCCGTGGACCAGTTTGAAGTATCGTGTAGAGGTGCCAGCTGTGATGGTGCAGGGTATTTGGGACTCTTTTCCCCAGTCGTCCGTCCTTATATTGTCTGTATTCACTCCAGCACATACTCCATCAGATTGTGAGGATCAGTACATGCATTGGTACACCCGTCACTCACACCCTCATCTACTTCCGGAGATTGTTGCACCCGGACCGACTGTTTATACCCGTCACTCACACCCTTTGATACAGACAACGGTTAGCAATTACTTCATTTCGAATGTGATGCCTAACTGTCTGCCACGCTTCTTCGTCACCAAAAATGTAAGTTGCTACCGTACGGAAACCACAATTTCCATCACCTACAACGTCGTAGTATGATTCGACGTATGGTTTAATTATGCCAACTATTTTATCGGAATGTACGAAGTCAGAACCATAATACATTTTTCCATCTGCATTCATGTATATTAGTGTAAAACAACTCTATATTGCAAAACAGTTATAAAAAAAAGTTAGGTTTATCAGATAAACATTACCTGATGAGGCAGCATTATGTACCGAGGATGACGAGCTAATTCTGCCACTTCTACCACGACTCCTAGATGAACTAGTAGAACGAGCCCGTCCACGATGAGTTTCATTGTATTCCCAAGAACTCGGCATACGTTTTGTGGATTTGCTCACCTTAGGTCGCCCCCGCACGTTAATTTTGACATCGGGTTCGGTGTACTGAGCTTGATCAGGGTGTAGTTGATCATGGATAAACATTGAAATATTACGCATTACGGATGGGTCGGCTTTAGAGACTTGGTCCACTAAGGACTTAAAATATCGCTGCTCCTCGTTCAGATCATTACGCCCGTCATTTTCATCAGTGTGACCATGATTGATTAAAAGTGTTCTCCAAAACGCGTGAACACTCTCAGAACTGATCATTTGTTCCAGATCACAAGCTCGTTTCAGCTCACATGCATATGGTATCTGATGCGATGTTCTCAATACACAACCGCAACGCACGTACACTTCATGGCTCAACCCTCTCATGCGCTCTAACTCTTGATTCAACAACTGCAGACAGTAATGAGAGACTTTGAATACAAGTTGGCTTAATGGGCGTCCGGTGAAAGTGACTGCTTGACGAAGCTGGGACTGCTCAAGCATGTACCTGATACGAAGACAAAATTATTATTAGTTAGTGAAATGATACAACCATAAATGCAAATTCCAAAATCGCAGTAGAAGAAATTGCAAATACCTTATATTGGTTGCTTGTGATTCAATCTGCTTGTGAACCTTCTGCCATACCGTGTCAAGGGACCCAGTTGCCATATTGAGCCATTGCTTTAGACTAGCATGTTCGCTCTCCACTCGACAAGTAGTTGTGTTGCCAAAATGTAGGAACTCCTTTGTCCAAGCAACAACAAACTTCTCCTTATGCACCAACCACGTCTCCTCAACATACGAGATAACTCCTTTGAACCTGCTCATCTTTTCCTTCATCATCATAAGATTGGTCTCGTACTCCTCAATGGTTAATGATTCTAATATTGTTCTCCATTTGCCATTCTTGAATTTAGAGGCAAGGCCTTTATCTCCAATGATTCTATACACACGATCTTCCACATCCTTATTTATATGCCAAGTGCATAGCAAGTGCGCTGCTTGTGGAAAAACTTCTTGTATCGGCTTTAATAACCCAAGCTCCCTGTCACTAACAACAACGGTCGGGTTAAGATCATCCCCAAGCAAAATCTTCAACCTTTGCAAAATCCAACGATAGCTCCCTTCGGTCTCGTCTTTAACAATAGCATACGCTATCTTGAAGTTATTATTGCATGGCGTCATCCCAACAATCTCAACAAACGGAATTTTGTACTTGTTTGTTTTGTACGTTGAATCAATGCCGATGTACCAGTGGTAAGTCCTGAACATATCAACTGACTCTGGATGTGCCATGAACACATGCGTTATCACACCTGAATCAGCCTGTGTGTAATTGACATATTTGTTCTCCACAGCAATATGGTAGAATTGACTAGCCAGGTCTCTACCTTCAAACGCGTCCCTCCTCATTTTGTCCCTGTAATTATATATGTGTTTAATTACTGAGTTGTCCTCTGGGTGTTTTTCTTTAACTGCTGCTAAAATAGCACAAGGCTTTGCTTGAGCTGAAGTCATATCACGCACAATTTGTTTAGATGCGATACTGAGTCCGCTCATTTGCCGACTTCCCTCTGGATACATACGCATTGTATGGTTATGCATTCCAGTTAACCCAGCCTTAGCCTTTATCCCCCATCCCGAAAGGTCTGCATGTTGATAGGTTTTATTAATCTGAAATTTACAGCGGCACGCTTTAGTTTTACTTTTCCTAATTGCAGGATCTTCATCAATTTTCACAACACCTCTATATCGTTCACCCCGTGAACAGTGCAACAACTTCTGTTTTCCCCCATGTTTGTGCGAAGATATTACAATCTCAAACTCATTCTGAATAGCTATCTTTTTTGCCCAATCAATAGCATCCTGACTTGAGGAGAAAACGGTATTCGTTATGAAACGCGAACTATAATCAATGTTATCGGGGTTCCAATCTTCTATCGGTACCTGAATATACGAAAAATTGACATTAAAATTACAAAAAAAAATACTTCGGGGCTATTTCTCCCGTTCAAAATTAATTCGGGGCAATTTCTGCCCATTTTGGCCTGAACGGGCAGCGCGTACTGCCCGTTCCAAAGGTGGAGCGGGTGGCGCGTACCACCCGTTCCATGGGTGGAGCGGGTGGCGCGTACCACCCGTTCCATGGGTGGAGCGGGTGGCGATTACCACCCGTTCCTTAGGCCGAACGGGTAGTTCATCCGTTCGGCCTAAGGAAAAGGTGGTAATCGCCACCCGTCCAGGCAAAAACCGAAATAAAAAAATAAAAAAAAAACCTAAATAACGTTTTTAATAATCGTAATATTACCTCATGTTCGAACTCATTGTCTTCGGGAATGCTTTGATCCATTTTTGTCAAATCCGGGATTTGTGCTCGGGAGAGAAAAGTAGAGAGAGTTTTGAAGGTTTTGGGAAAAAATGACAAGGGTAAAATGGTCAAAACGGTGCGGTGAACCGAAATTTAGATGCGGTATTTAGCAATACCCATAAGAAATTACACATAAAAGACCGCATTTTCGTCAATTAAGCTTGAAAATGTACCAATTGATAAACGTTAAGCTTAAAATTGCACTATTTTGTGTATGAATGCTAATTACTAACCATGTGACTAAATTAGTACCTTATTCCTTATAATATAAAAATCATTCAGCCTCTAACTAAAAAAAAAAAAGAGTAAAATGTATATATGGGGCCCAAATTTATCATCTCGCCCCGAGCCTCTAAAAGGTCAGGAACGGCCCTGCTAATATAACGTGTTCAGCTCCAAATCCAACATTTCCATTGTTTCCAAATAGAGTGCTAGTTGCATTTTTTTGTATGGTCCCTAGTTTAAGCAATATCCATAGTTCCCTCAAATATGAGACTAGTTTCGGCACTTAAAATATCAAAACCATAGAGAAGATCTATAACACTTTGAGCTAGCTTTAGAACACCATCATGCTTGCGGAAGTTTTGTCTTAAGAACGAAGCATTAATTGTGCCATCAAGCATCCACATCAATTGTCCCATCAAGCATCCTCGATATTTACCAAAATGCATTTGAATCAGAGAAATGTAGTTGAAATTTTCATAATTAGGAATATTATTATTTTGAGAAAATATATCACAAAATACTTAGCATCTAATTAGTCTAAACAATGTCTCAATTTCCAGAATTAGTTCTTTAATCTTCAGTTCCTCAGAAAAGCTTTCAATTTTCAGAAACTTCAAATCCGAAATTCTCTTAGTTTAATCAACCAATTCTCAAATCATTTTTTGCAA
This sequence comes from Euphorbia lathyris, assembly GCF_963576675.1. Taxonomy (NCBI): domain Eukaryota; kingdom Viridiplantae; phylum Streptophyta; class Magnoliopsida; order Malpighiales; family Euphorbiaceae; genus Euphorbia; species Euphorbia lathyris. Next base: position 82,399,599 of record NC_088915.1, read on the forward strand.
TCTCTTAGTTAAGTCAGTAAAATCATTACCCAATCCTCGGTTCAAGCTTTCTTAGTCTAAACCGAATTTCGCCATTGTTAAGTTCTTCAAAGCTTCAAGCATTTTCCGTGAAACCAAGATCACCGAAACCTCATTTTCGAGTCATTCTTAGTATACACACCTATTCCAAATCATATTTGGGAACTTTTTATTGGTCTCAATCAATTAAAAAGACCCAGAAACAAGCTTTTGAGTTTTTCATCATTGAAAAATTCATCAAACAACCTTTCTGGTGAACCGTTTTCCAAATTTTATTTAGAGTTCGTTAGTTGATCGTTTTAGCCCAAATTAATTTTAATCTCTTTATTGACATCAATTCTAGAACTCTCAATTTTTATTTCATAAAAAACGACATCCTATAGCCTTCTAAATCGCCCCTAAAGTACCCTCCACGAAATAAAATCAAGCTTTTGATTTTTTCAATCATCAAACAATTATTCTGTCGCCCAATTTTCAATAATTTATTCCGACTCATTTACTCGATCTTTTTCTGAAATTTCAGTTCTAAACCCTTCCTTCGCACACTAACTTTAAAGACTAGCTTTCGTTTCGCTATAATCCGATCTCTACAGCTCCCGAAATTGAGCCCGAAAGTCCCACAAAAGCATCAATTTAGTCATATTTTGCTGTTGACTTGGTGGTAAATTTCTGCTCAAGTCCCTGAACTCTCCGAATTACTTCAAATTCTCCCAGCACTATCCGGACAACGCAACAGCCCCCGAGCCGATTTTCTGGAGGTCCAATCCTCAATTTCACGCATCTCAACGACATCAAAGAGATCGGTTAATTTATTTCATCCCGTACATATTTGTTTTTGTGACTTATTTCCATTTCTAGCTTTAAAGTTACTATTTCTTTTTAAGTTGTAATTTTCATGCTTTATTATTATTTGTAATACAAAAAATATTGAAAATTATTTACAAAATCAATAAAAATATAAAAGAAAATTAAAAAATTTATATCTTTGTGTTGTTTTATTGCCTTTATTTTTAGTACTTATCTTAAAAATTGTTTTTTCGACCGACCTGTCAAGTAACGTCGGGGCCTAAGACCGTTGTTTTTATTTTCAGTCCTTGTAACGGTCGTAAATCGCTTTTCGTTTAGAATTCAAGTAATTTAGGCGCATTTTATTTATTTACTTCATTCAATTACCATTTTACCCTTTGAGAACTAGCTTCTCTGGCACGTCCGCATTATTTTTACCATTTTTAATCCCCGCAAACGCGTATCAAGGTTGAAAATTGGGATATTTCGAAAATATCGCCAACAATTTTTGGCACGCCCAGTGGGACCAAAAAACATTTTTTTTTTTTAGTACTGAAGATTTTTCACCAAATTTTTTCCTATTTTTAGGCTTAAATTTTTTTCCATTACTAAATTATTTAACCAAAGGTTAATTATTTTGGTAGTGTATTTATGTGGTATTTTATTGCCGTGCTATTCTACTTTAGTGTTTTATTTTCAAACTTTCCTAAATATTATTTGTTGTTTACAATGCCACCAAAGAAAAACACAGGTCGGGAATTACCCATTCCAGAGTCTGATGAAAATCAGAATAGGAGCCAAGACGAAAACGTTGACGCAAATGTACCCGAAGGTTACATTGCCGAAACCGTGAGGCATTTAGAAGATTTTCATCGGACATCAACGCCTCAACCGGACTTCAATACATTTTTTGCGCGACAAGAGGCCCATATGCGCAACCTAGAAAGGCTTGTGGCCGAGATGGTGCAAGCTTGTAGACAACCCAATTTGGAAAACAGGATTAATAATCTCACTGATGAGATTAATAGAATCTCGGATAGGTGTGCTAAAATTTATGCTAAAAATTTGAATTCTCACAATGTTTCAGATAACACGAGGGAAGGCACTCCCCAAGGCGATCGATATAGGCCACCGCCTAGTCGTGAGGAAAACATGAGATTCAATGAGCGAGGAGATCGAATAACCTCGGAACAATTTTCAATACCCCAAATGCACCTCATTTCAGGTCAAACACCGGACCTAATACCCACTCAGAGCACTATGGTGACAACAATGCCCGTGGTTCAGGGGGCACGTGGAGAAATCAAAACCGTGATCATACCCGCGAATATACTCGTGAAAATATTCGTGAGAATTCTCGTGATAATAATAACGTATCTCGTGTTTCAGGTGTGAGGAGCGAAATATGTAATGAAGCAGAGGATAGACAACGTATTCGGAACATCGTGCAAGAAATTTATGGACCTACGGTCCGTGAAGTGTACCGCCTAGAGTTTCAGAAAACCTACCCTAGGGAATACGACCAGCGATACCCATTTCCTCACAATTTTAGAATTCCAGATTTTTCTTTATTTTCAGGTGAAAGTGGACAATCTACCATCGAGCACGTTGCCCGATTTTCATTCCAATGCAGCGGGATTAGTGCAGAGCAGGACTTCGATATGCTTCGTTTACGTTTATTCCCCATATCACTAACTGGACCGGCTTTCACATGGTATACGACATTACAACCTGAATCTATCAGAAGCTGGGGTCGCATGGAACAATTATTTCATGCTCAGTTCTATCGAACTGAGCCCGAGGTATGTGTCGCCGAACTATCTTGTATGGTTCAGCGCTCAGGTGAGTCCGTTGAAAGTTTTATTAATCGTTTCAAGAAAATGAGGCATAGATGTCGAGTTAATATTCCTGAAATAGAATTTGTTAAAATTGCTCAACGTGGCTTAGAGTTTGAAAACAGGAAGAAATTCCAAGGCATTGATTTTTATGATTATTACGAACTTGTTGCTAAAGTATCGGAATATGAAGAATTAATGCATGAGGATAATAGTAGGAAGAAAAATTCTATAGGTAGTTACCATCAGGATATAGAAACCAATGAAACACATGAGGTAGCTATAGCCGAGTTAACTAGAACAGGATCCCGCGTTTGTCCAATGTTAGCAAAAAGTCCGAAAACTCCTGAAGTGTTTAAGCGGAATATAAATGTGCAATACACATTTGATGTTTCTAAAACTGGAGAATTGTTTGATTATTTGCTAAAAGAGGGTTTTGTCACCTTACCACATGGACACATTATTCCATCGAGAGATGACACTAGTGGAAAAACTTATTGTAAATATCATGATAGTTGGAGCCACAACATACAATCTTGCTTTGTTTTTAAGAATGCGGTGCAGGATAGAATAAAAAAAAGGCATGCTTAAATTTCCTGAAAAGAAAGAGAGAGTGTTGATTGATGATGATCCATTTCCAACCGCTACAATGATAAATGCAACTTCCATCGAGATGCCACCTCCTAAGCGTAATGTCCATAGCAACACCTCGAGTAAGAGAAAAGGGCGCCCCGACCACCCAAAGACAAAACAAAATTGGGTACCAAAGGGCACTTTGCCAACTGCCAAAGAAAAGCCACGGAGAAAACGAAAGCCAATAAATAAAAATAAAAGTGGCATAAACCAAGGCCGGTCACGCTTCATTACTCCACCGGCGCAAGTTCCCCTCGACAAATGGTTCGTCAACTGGCATAAAAAATTTCCACAACCTCTCTTAAAAAATGCAAAAAGAAGAATAAGAAAGAGAGAGGCAGAAAAAAGAAGGAAAAGTGAAATGGAGTTGTCTAGTGTCGATTCTAACAACGTTTTGAAAGAAAAAATAAAAGAAAAGAAAAACGTGAAAATTCGCGTTGGAGATTTCATTATCCAAGCTGGGTGTGCTGCTACTTCTTTAATTTTACCAATAAATTTTAGAAGTAAAGATCCAAACGAGGAGGTACACGAGATTCAAGAAGACCGACGAAGTGGTGTTACAGCAAAAGCTTCATCGGAAGATCGGATGAAGCGGGTTTATTTTGACAAACCCACTCTAAAGATGACACGACACATTAAGCCATTATACGTCAAAGCACACGTTGATGGCAAGCCTTTATCGAGAGTTCTAGATGATAATGGATCAGCCGTTAATATTATGCCATTAAAGATGGCACTAGCTCTCGGAAAATCCGTAGGCGACATAATGACGTCAGAAATTTCTGTCTCGGTTTTTACTGGCGAAATTGCTGAAACCTTTGGGGTTTTACCTGTGCAACTTACCGTTGGTAATCAAACCACAACTTCGGCATTCTTTGTAGTCAATTCAACGGCGAGTTACCAAGCATTGCTTGGACGAGATTGGATACACTCCAACTCATGCATTCCCTCATCCTTGCACCAACTTTTATTACGTTGGAAATGAAACGGCATCGAGGTGATTAAGGCAAACAAAAAACCATTTGAGACACATTCGGATATGGTGGAGTCTCGATTATACGAAGATAGCATTGGTCCAATCAAGATCAAGACCAAGGGCAAGAAAAAGTCAAACATCATTGTGCCTTACCGTAGGCCGATTGGCAATGAGCCTCTCATCCAAGAGGTTCAATGATTTTGTCACAGCCGAAGGACAAAGCGGTGGCATCAGCCGCTATAGAAAAAATAAGGATGCGATAAGGTACGAGGTGCCTTTTATTTTTTGTTTTGTTTCGTTTTTGCATCATTTTACATTTTAGTTTTTCTTTTAAGCTGTTAATTAGCATCATTGATATTTTTTAGCATGCTTAGAGATAATGAAGTATTAAAAAAAATAGAAGCGTAAAAAAATGAAATGACAAAAGACATAAACGAAAAGAAAAATAAAAATAAAAAAAACAATAAAAATCCATTTATATGTCCCAAAAAATAAAAAAAGAATAAAAGAGCTGCGAGATATATATATATATATATATATATATATAAAGCAATCGAGACAAATAAGCTCGGTGTAGCCTTTTCCATCCGATCCGTTGTCCACTCGCTCAGTTTTGTCCCCATCAAATACGAGGCAACAACATGTGCATCACCGATGGCATCCAAGCTTGAAGACGTCGGGGGGGCAGGTTCCGTCATGTACGATATATCCATATCATCAAATGGATTCTCAACTCCAAGCTCAAAAGGTTCAAGACAGATATTAGCCAATCATGATTCTTGAGAAAAAGAAGTGACAATTCAATTTATTTCCGCCAATCAGTAGCTCAAAGAAGTTTATTAACAACGGAAGTGAAGTCGCGAATTCATAGACGGAGTTAAACCAATTTCAGCAAGCAACAGATTTATATGGATATAAATCGGATTCAACTTCAATATTTTTTAGGAATAAGCTCAACTCAAAATCAATTTTTATACAATTTAAATAAAATGGCAGTAGCTATTTTGTTTAAATGAGCAGAAAAAACAGATTGCAAATTGATCCTAGTTACGAAGGAAAATAAAGGCAGCCACGAGCATTTTCAGCATCAACAAGCATGGCGTGAGTGATGCAAATTTCAGCAGCAGCGAAGCATATCAGTCAAAGCCGAAGCAAGAAAAAATCGAGATTGCAATATTAGAAAATGCAGTAGCAGATGAGCATGTCTCGTAATTCAAAGAAAAATTCAACAAGTCATCCAGCAATTCCATCACACACCGTCAATTTTCATACAAAATTTACATCGTTGATCTTTACTTTCTTTTTGAGCCATGAACCAGCAGAAATCATGTGTGAAAATGATGAGGAAGCTGCAAAGAACACAATTTCAGCTTCAACAAATTCGGTACTCACGGGTAAAAAAATAAAATAAAAGACTTATTTTATGTGCAAAATTCATTTTCAAATCTTTTACACATAAAATAGGGGGGCAGTTGTTGGGGGCTAATTAAATTTTTGTATTTTAGCATAGGTTATAATTTTTAGTCTATAGTTATTTTATTTTAATTAAATTCATTTTGCAATCAAATAAAAATGTGATAAAAATAGAAAATAATATCAAAAGATTATTATAAAAAGAAAAAAGAAATAAAAAGAAATAATAAAAATCAGGGGTAAATTTGCACCATTTTTTTAGTAACCCGTCCAGCAAGATATCAGACCGTTATTATTTTTTTTAGAAAGTTCGGGATGTTAGCTTTCCGGAATGTAAAAAACGGAGCAAAACGGAGTTAAAACGAAGCCGGTAGAATTTTTCAAAGGGAAGTAGTGCTGAAAAACGGGTTTGAACATGTCCAACACATTACAGGAACGTTTTTCACGGCATTATCTCCATTCTTCCAACTCCCAACTTAGCCACTTTCTTTCTTCAACTAATGGGAAGGTAATGGGATCATGGGTGAGAAATTTAAGGGCCACTAACTTGGAATTTGTTACCCAAAATCCTATAAATAGAGCCTAATCCTTTCATTCCAAACCCCACTCAAAAATCAATCAAACACAGACAACTCAAATTTTTCTCTCAAATTCTCTGCCAAAACCGGCCTCTTTATCAACCTTAGATTCGTAGAAATCGTTCTTTAGCATCTAATTAGTCTAAACAATGTCTCAATTCCCAGAATTAGTTCTTTAATCTTCAGTTCCTCAGAAAAGCTTTCAATTTTCAGAAACTTCAAATCCGAAATTTTCTTAGTTTAATCAACCAATTCTCAAATCGTTTTTTGCAATCTCTTAGTTAAGTCAGTAAAATCATTACCCAATCCTCGGTTCAAGCTTTCTTAGTCTAAACCAAATTTCGCCATTGTTAAGTTCTTCAAAGCTTCAAGCATTTTCCGTGAAACCAAGATCATCGAAACCCCATTTTCGAGTCATTCTTAGTTTACACACCTATTCCAAATCATATTTGGGAACTTTTTATTGGTCTCAATCAATTAAAAAGACCCAGAAACAAGCTTTTGAGTTTTTCATCATTGAAAAATTCATCAAACAACCTTTCTGGTGAACCGTTTTCCAAATTTTATTTAGAGTTCGTTAGCTGATCGTTTTAGCCCAAATTAATTTTAATCTCTTTATTGACATCAATTCTAGAACTCTCAATTTTTATTTCATAAAAAACGACATCCTATAGCCTTCTAAATCGCCCCTAAAGTATCCTCCACGAAACAGAATCAAGCTTTTGGTTTTTTCAACCATCAAACAACTATTCTGTCGCCCAATTTTCAATAATTTATTCCGACTCATTTACTCGATCTTTTTCTGAAATTCCAGTTCTAAACCCTTCCTTCGCACACTAAATTTAAAGACTAGCTTTCGTTTCGCTATAATCCGATCTCTACAGCTCCCGAAATTGAGCCTGAAAGTCCCACAAAAGCATCAATTTAGTCCCATTTTGCTGTTGACTTTGTGGTAAATTTCTGCTCAAGTCCCTGAACTCTCCAAATTACTTCAAATTCTCCCAGCACTACCCGGACAACGCAACAGCCCCCGAGCCGATTTTCTGGAGGTCCAATCCTCAATTTCACGCATCCCAACGACATCAAAGAGATCGGTTAATTTTATTTCATCCCGTACATATTTGTTTTTGTGACTTATTTCCATTTCTAGCTTTAAAGTTATTATTTATTTTTAAGTTGTAATTTTCATGCTTTATTATTATTTGTAATACAAAAAATATTGAAAATTATTTACAAAATCAATAAAAATATAAAAGAAAATTAAAAAATTTATATCTTTGTGTTGTTTTACTGCCTTTATTTTTAGTACTTATCTTAAAAATTGTTTTTCTGACCGACCTGTCAAGTAACGTTGGGGCCCAAGATCGTTGTTTTTATTTTCAGTCCTTGTAACGGTCGTAAATCGCTTTTCGTTTAGAATTCAAGTAATTTAGGCACATTTTATTTATTTACTTCATTCAATTACCATTTTACCCTTTGAGAACTAGCTTCTCTGGCACGTCCGCATTATTTTTACCATTTTTAATCCCCGTAAACGCGTATCAAGGTTGAAAATTGGGATATTTCGAAAATATCGCCAACACCTTCTTATTTAATCAAAATATGTTTCTTTTTAACATTATTTCTATTTCTATAACATAATTATCGAAAGAACAAAGTTTTGTTGTATTCAATAATTTTTTATCATTATTATTTAGATTGTGTTTATTAATTTATCTAATACATTTTTTATTTTATAATTTATTTGTTGATTAATTTAAAACATGTTTATATTAGACATTTTAAATACTAACAACAATAATTCAATATAATTTTACCAAACACTAATAATTAAACAGTTAATAACAAACAGATTACTACAACAACAACTATTAGCTACAAGCTGACCAAATAGACTCTTACTTAAAAAATTTAATTTTATTGGAGGCCTTAGTTAAAAATTTAATTTTATTGGAATGCATAATTTCTAACTGGTGTCTATAGGAGGAATAATTGCTATAATTAGCATTATTATGGAGAAAAATCTCATTATATAAGTGTTTATCACATTAGAAATGTCAGAATTTGGTTCGAAAAATCATGGTTGCCAAAATTGTATCGGTTAAGATAGATGGTCAAGAGTTAATTTGACCAAGGTTTAACTGGTGTTAAAAAATAATGTAAAAATTCTATTTTTATTCATATATAATATAGTATAATATTAAAATATAATATATATTTAATATTAAATCGTGATATTTTGAGATATGGAATTTATAAATTTAATATCATAGAATTAAAAATTTATTAAAATTTAATAAATATAAAAATTGAAAAGATATATATTTTTAAACTAAATAATTATTATTTTTATTAATATTATTAAGATTTATATATAATAAAATATAATTCAATTTAAATTATATAATTTATTAGTTTTTTAAATTTTATTTGTATGTTTCTATCAAAAAATAAATTTTATTTGTATGTAATTAAAATTTAAATTTATTAATATTGAGAACATAAAATAATTATTTAATTATTTAATTTATAACGTAATTATATATTCTTAAATTGTTAATAAATAATTATAACTTAAATTGTGGTTTAGTGGAATATTAGTATTTATAGTTTAAGAGTCCAAGATTAATCCTTTGAAATAATAGAGTGTATTGTTAGTTCTTAACTTGCTTAAATTACTGCTCTAATCCTCTCAAAAAACCAAAAAAAATAGGGCTAATTACAAATCTAGCCCAACTAAAAGAGTCTATTTATATATCTAACATACTTTGCTTCCATCTCACCAAATTAGACACTTTTATCCATTTTGGACTAGAATACCCTTATTTCAATTCACCTTCTTCTTCAGACTCTCAACGTCTTCTTCACCATCCCAAACCGACGAAAAGACGGTGATTTATAAAGAGAAGAGATTATGTTTCGTTCAACCTTTCAATAATTAATGTCTGTGGAAGAGGATTATGATGGAAAACTCAAAAAATGAGAAAGAAAAAATATAACAATTGAACTGTTGCGATGTCGCATTTGTGACGAATTCGTCACAAATGCGACAAAAGTTGTTGCATTTGCAATGAAATGTGATAACTGTTGTCGTAGTTGCGACGAAATACGACAAATTTCGTTACAAATGCGACAACAATGGAGGAAAATGGTGGAAAATTGAGGAAATTGAAGAAAGAGGCAAGACCAACGAGAGAAGCAGGCGTATAAGCTAAAAACATACCATTTCTACGGGAAATTGATCATAATACATCAATAATCTCAAAAATTGCTAACGATTGGTATCAGAAATTGAAGAAAATGAACCGAAGAAGAAGTTGAAACGAAGAATAAGAAGAAGCAGGAGCAGATCGATCGGTCTAATAGATATGTAAATGGCCCCTCTTAGTTGGTTTAGATTTAGCAAAGTGGTTGAAAGTGTCTAATTTGGTGAGATGGAAGCAAAGTGGGTTAGATATGTAAATGACCCCTCTTAGTTAGGTTAGATTTGTAATTAGCCCAAAAAAAATACTCTTAATCCTTTTCTTTTTCCTTTCTCTTCCATTGTTCTGTCAATCTTCCTATTTTGTTAATCTATTTTGAGGAGGACGAATGATCTTCCTTCTTCCTCCTTACACCGGGTTAGATTTCTGTATTTTTTATTGCTTTTTTAGTTTGTGTTCATATATTTCATCGGAACTCTTTATCAGTTTGATTGTATCTGCTTTCTATTATTCTGTCGTTTATGCTTTTTTGGATTTAGCAAGAGCGGAAATGGTTTATCTTGTCCGTAGATCAATAAATCTACGTGGTTGCAACAAAAAAAGGATTTAGATCTGAATGTTCGGAATGGTCTAAAGGATGAAGTTTGGATTGCAGATGTCTTTCTACAGATTTGGATTAACGTGAAATATATTGTTGTTTTATGTTTTTTGTGCTTTTTATGAGCCATTTTTGTTCTTTGTAGTCATCCGGCTTTTTCGGAATAGACTTCCTCCTGCGACTGCATCAATAGTGACATAGCTATTCGAAGGCAAACCACTTTAAAAGATATTCACCTGTTCCCACTTCTCAAAATCGTGGTTTGGGCATTTTTTGAACAACCGGCTCCCATGCATCGTACAAGCTTTCTCTCTCTTTTTGACGGAATGCATTGATCTCGTTCTTGTACATGGCCGTCTTGGAAGGAGGGAAGTATTTAGGAAGAAACTTCTTTAGTAAATCATCTCAAGTCGTGATTGATCCTGCATCTAAAGACTCTAACCAATCAATGGCGTCCTCCCTGAGAGAAAAAGAAAACAATTTAAGCTTAACAGCGTCACTTGTAACACCATTAGTACGGAGCAAAGAACAATGTTTAATGAATTTAGTAAGATGAGCATTTGGATCTTGTCACGACCGTGTCCAAATTTCTAGAATTTATACATTGATATTAATATATATTAGAATTATTGGGTATGTGATTTTTATTTGGTGTTATAGGAAAAATTTGGAGTTAATTTGATGGTTTTATGTGTAAATTAAAAGTTTAGAATAATTTTAAAAGATTATATAAGATGGAGGATCAAATGTGATATTTATCACATTTGATATATATAACAGAAATGGTAGGCGGTGATGGATATCTCTTCTTTTTCTTTTTATTTCTTTTTCTGTTTCATCAGTTTCTCTCGATCGTTTCTCCACCGTTTCTTTGATTTACGGAGATTCGACCGTCCGAATCACTTGAAATTGGAACCATAGCATCCTTATGCATAGATCTAAATCCTAACCGAAGAGTTTTTGAGTTTCGGCAGTGTTTGGAGGGAAATGTCTTAGACAGAATTTAGAGGCGAATCGATCGGGTGTATTTTCTTCAATTAATAGCCAAGGTAAGTAACTATCAACTATATTTTGAGTTTTATATATATATATAGATAAATATATATCAAAGAATTTTCAAAAATTGATATTTTAGGGTTATGTAAAATTGGGGTTTTTCATGATTTTGCTTTTTATTGTAAAATTACGGTTCAAATGAAGCTATTGATTATGCTTCTATGTGAATTTCAGATTTTACTTGATTCTGTTGATTTTAAGGCTTAATTTGGTTGATTTACATATATACATATATGTTTTTGGTTTCAATATATATCTATATTGAACAAAATGAATTTGATGATTTCTTACGAATTGTTTTTGGATTGAGAAATCTGTTGCGGTTATTGTTGTTATTATTTTGGATTGAAGTTCAAATATGATTTTTATGATACAAAAGGGCTAATTGAAGTCAAATGATTTATAGTTATGAAATAGTTTGGAATTTGATTGTGAAAGGATATTTGAACACATTATGATTTTATATCCATCTAGAGTAATCCGGATCGGTGGTTTTATATTTGAAGACCATGTTCAGTGAGGGACATGGCCTGTGTACACAGTCTTAAGACCTATTGGGTATGGCAGCGAAGTGTTGGGTAAGACCATATGGGATAGGCAATGTTAAGAGACGTCTCGATTATATATGTGGTTATGTATTGATACTTAAGGGGAGAAACTCAATGATGAATTCAATGTTTTAAGTTCATTTGGATTATGTTTTCCGTTATGATTGATTTTGATATAAGGTTTTACGTTTGATTGATTACGATTTGGTTTGATAAAACGCTTATTTGATTATAATATTTTATAAGGTTTTGAACTCAAGAAACGATACAAGATTATATATTTTTGGTTTTTGGTGTACTACTTTGACTATATTATGAACTTTGGTTTTGAGTATATTTTATAAGGTTTTGATTAAATCCCTTTATAAAGGTATATATGTAGTTATGTTAAGTAAAGTTGGTTTTTATAGCTGATTGTTTCTTACTGAGATTTTTGTCTCACGTTTTTAAATGTTTTAATGTTTTTAGGTGAGAAAGTACATGATAGAGAGAAGGTTACGGACCGATTAGGCAAGGATCGGAAGTTGTTGCTTATTGTTAGAATTATGGTTAGAACATTAGATTTAATTGTAATATAATGATATTTGGATAAATTGGAGACTTCTAAGTATTGATTATGATCTTTCTATTTCACGCCCGATGCCGATTGAGGTCGTTTAGGGTCGGGTGTGACAGATCTTCTCTAGCGTCGCCTCCGAATTGCCCGACATTTTGGATGAGTTGAATCATAGCCGGTTTGATTTCGAAGTTATGTGCGGTTATGGCCAGTTCTACAATGCTAGAGGTGACCACGAGGCGATTTGGAGTTAACATGTCCATGATTGTTCTTTCTCCATTTTCTTCAATGGTGGGGTTTCTTCTTTCTCCATCCATGTCGGCGTTTCTTCCTACACGCTGATTCCTTCGACACGTACGCTCTATTTCTGGATCAAAAACTAAAGCAGGCCAAGAATGGCTCTGTGTTAGCATAAAAATAATTGAAAGTGTCTAGAACGTCAAACCTGATTGTTGCTAATGTTGCAACTAGAATCCCCGACAACGGCGCTAAAAACTTAATGCGTATAAAACATATATGTTCTTTTTAGAGCAAGTGCACTCTATCGTACCAAGTAATAGAGTATACTTACATATAAAGATCGATCCCACAGAGATTCTGGACAAGCATTAGCTATAAACGGGTTGTTGAAGTCTAAACGATTAATTTGAAAAGGTTGGTTTTGAATAGCGATAATAACTGTTGTTGTTAAAAACTATATTGTAAAACACTAGGGAGTCGGGTTCACTTACCATGTTTGAGTCAAATAAAATTTATTGAAATAAAACACCGAAGAAGAACTCATGATTTTAAGATGGTGATTTCTAAAAGAAACTCAGTGCTAAGACCTTAGATCACCTCGTTCTATTCCTTCACTCCTATTTACCAAACCGGGCCAATATGGTTACTTAAATACGACAAGGAAGCCTTAAGTTAAATGAGAAATCCTAACATTAAAGTGTTAGAAACCACATCGACTTGTTATCCTGTCTAAAAATGTAGTCTTCCATCAATCTCTTGATACTATGGTGAGTAAAAAGCGATTGACCAAAATACAAGTTCAGCTTACGTTCCTAGTTCTTAAACACGACTTCTTTTCAGGTATTTTACCTAAATAGACTTCTAACTTCGACTCAAAACATTAGCAAGATTCCCATCATCCCTAGTTGGGAAGAATTAGTGCTTGGTTATTGGGGAAGTAATACTTGAAATGGATTGAAACAAAGTGAAACTTAGTGAAAGTAAGAGATGGAACATAAAAGATGAAGAAATTCTTACTCAAAACTTATAATCAACTTACAAACTTGAATGGAAACTTAGAAACTATTGAAAACAAACTAAAACAAAGAGAAGACAATTGCCCAAAGCTTGGCTACAATGAATATGAAAAAGTGTACATTTCCTCATACATCTCATGTCTATTTATAGGCTAATCTTTGCTCAATTCAAGATGATAATTTGAATTTGATGTTTGGTAACCTCCAAAATACTGAATTGGTGCATTAAGTGTCCTTGAGAAGTCAAAATGAGGAATGGTATGGGCTTGCATAGAGAAGATGAGCCGCCATTGCAAGTTGCTGATTTTCTCAAGTCTCACCGGGACCTGCTTGTCTTTGGCTGTGACTTGTGCAAATTTGGCCAGGTCTCGCCGAGACCTCTCACTGATCTAATTAGGTCTCGCCGAGACCTATATGAGTCTCGCCAAGACCTATGTAAAAATACTCAAAACTGTTTTGCTCGTCATTTCTTCGTTCCTTCTCAGAATGCGTCCCCATTTTGTCCTATAGCTCACTAGATCAATTGTCAATCTTGTGGGGTGTGTGAAAGTGTGGAAAAAATGCTAGAAAACTCGTGAATTAAATTAAAAACACGTGATAGTGTGTGAAAATGTGAAATGAAGTGAAATTTTACTAAATTAACACTAAAGCATTAAAATTGCATATAAAATGAACGAAAATATGACTCAAAATCATAGTGAAAATAGATGGCAACAACATCCCCAAACTTTAAGCTTTTGCTTGTCCTCAAGAAAATTAAATCCGAAAACAAAGCTAGAAGACCAAGCACTCAAATAAATCAATAACGAGACATGATTCATTTCAAGTAACAATGTAGAAGATCATAATTTCGAGTCGTCTGAAGCATGATAAACACCTTGAGTAACTAAACAATTTCTGAATTTATACATTTGGCCATTAGTGAGACATTTTTCAAATAGTTGATACTTAATGAACTCGTAAAACACCTCACATAGGATTCACTCTTTACGCTCATGTGTTTGGGGTAAGGTGTTTTCTCTTAATTTTCCAACACAAGTGATAACTATCGTGGGCTTGCACAGCCATCCAATCCTCTACCACTATGCCTCCTTACTAAGATTTGATCAAAAGGGCTTAATTGGATTGTAATGAAAGGTTAAGGTCGGGTGTGGTTATGATGGAAACGAGGCTTAAGAATCTTATTGAGTTTCTAAAATGTTAAGTCACTGTTGGGTAATTGAGAGCATTTATTTATTTATTTCTTTTCTTTTCTTCTCCTTTTTTCTCAAAATTTTTGAATAAGCGTTTTTTTCGGAATGTGAGAATTGTATTCCTAAGGGGGTAATATATGTGAACCAAAGAATGCATATGTTTTTACTTTGATGCTCTTTTTTTAGACTCATATTTATCTATTAGAACTCATAGATTCCGGGATTTTTGGATAGAAAGTCATGGAATTTGGTTATATTATGGTGGCGAAAGAAGGGCAAGGCTCAAAGAGGTGAACAAGGGAAATTAACTTTGGGTATGTTAATGGTTTGTGTGGTGGCGAAATGAAAGAATGCCTTAATCATATCAAATTCCTAGTTCCATGTGTGTGGTTTTGGTTAGTATTAGTGCAAGCCCTATAGTTAAAAACAAGTGTGGTTCCCACAAGAAAAAAAAAATAATCGAGCTATTTAATGTGCTTGTGGCTCAAAGCATCTTTCCATGGGTACGTTTGTGTGCTACGAGTTCAAGTGTTTCAATTATGGATAAATGTCTAAAAATGAGTATCTATTCAAAAAGAGTTATTCAAGTGTTTATTCATGACTCGACAATTCAATTTTAGAATTTTAGAATTTTCACATGAAGGTTTATCTTATCACAAGTTGATATTATTCGAGACTTGGTTTTATAGTTTGTTTTGGGAGCCAATTATACTTTAGGACATTATTACTCGGGTTAGGGTTGTGTTGCCATAATTTGAAACCAAAACAACTAAACAATTAACTCAAAAACAACCAAACACAATAAACTCAAAAACCAAATTAACACAATTAAACATTAAACTCAAAAATAACTAAGCACAATAAACTTAAAAACAAGACAATTTCACAAAGTATGGATGGATGGTAGGTGGTGTGTTCTGGCATAGGGGCAGTTGTGTGGTGGCTAGGGCCCGCTGCATCCTGTACATTATCAGAATTGCCTCTCGGCACAAAGTTAGAGCGATCTGCTTTAGTGAGATAATGATCATCAAAAAAATGGAGGGGGAGTTTTGCAAGTGCTTGTAATTCAGTCCCAAGATTAAATTGAAGAGTGAGGCGAGTCATAACATGCCTGAACGCTAAAGTGCGTTTATTACTATGGCATATGGTGTCCATCGTACGAAAAATTATTCTAGGGACATTAACCTTTTTTGTTGTTAAAAACTATGTTCTAAAACACTAGGGAGTCGGGTTCATTTACCAAGTTTAAGTCAAATAAAATTTATTGAAATAAAACACCGAAGAGGAACTCGTGATTTTAAGATGGTGATTTTTAAAAGAAACTCAGTGCTAAAACCTTAGATCACCTTGTTCTATTCCTTCACTCTTATTTACCTAATCGGGCCAATTGTTACTTAAATACGACAAGGAAGCCTTAAGTTAAATGAGAAATCCTAACATTAAAGTGTTAGAAACCACATCGACTTGCTATCGAGTCTAAAAATATAGTTTTCCATCAATCTCTTGATACTATGGTGAGTAAAAAGCGATTGACCGAAATATGAGTTAAGCTTACATTCCTAGTTCTTAAACACGACTTCTTTTCAGCAGTCGAAAAAGCATGAATAATAATGTTTTCTATCTTTCCATAAATCTTACTTGGAATCCTTTTTTATTAAATTAAAGACTAATCCTATGCATGCTTAAAAGATTCTAGCCACAATCATTAAGTCGAAAAATTCTAAAATAGATACAATTGATATAAAAAAAATCATGCATATATTAATAATATCAGAATATGTAAATAAATAATAATAAAATGTTTTATCCCCGTGAAAAAAATAAATTTTTTCAGTAATTAAAATATATCAGAGATAATAATAAAAATATAAAAATAAATCTTGTGATTTGACCGATTTGTATGTTAATGGACCACCACAAAACCCTTGTTTCAATTTGTTTGTGTCCAAATTTCAAGGGTTAATTAAATAGTAGTGATAATGAGAATAATAAGATAGTAGTGTAGGTTTATGTGAACCAATTTGAATCCTTAATTTATTTATAAATTAGAGTTACTTTACCAATTCTATTAACTTTTTTTTTCTAAAATAGGGTAATTCACTGTTTGGTGTGTTGATAGTACTTCCTAATAAAAGTATCCATTCCTTTTTATAAGTCATTCTAAGTTATTTCACACAGATTAAGAAATATAATTAATATGGAGTGAAATTAATGATTTTACATTGTTTAACTAAAAAAATTTCTCTCTCATGTCACTATTGGAGAATAAGTATTGGAATATTAAAAAATACATGGACTAAAATAAAAAAATTTAATGCTTGGACCGGAAAACTAAATTAAAAGTTCTTGGAAAACTAGAAAGACTTGTACTCAATTGCTAGAATGACTTATAAAAAGGAACGGAGTGTAATAATTCCATTCTAAAATCCACTTTCAATACATTTACATTAGCGCATTTCCAATGGAGTTTGTTACCTCCAATTACACCTGTACCTAAAAAAAACAAGTACAAATCACACACCACTACCCGTTTTTAATATAAAAGCTTTTTATATCGATGGAATATCACTGCTTAATCCACTATGAAAGGTTTTTAAATATTAAAAAAAAAATTTACAATTCCAGTGCATCCTTGATTGTTACTAGTTTTGGTAACTTACTAAACACATATAATAATTTATGAAACAAAATAACATCAAAAAGGTCCACTAGCTCAGAAACCGAAGAGATACAAATTATTAAAAGGACTAGAAGAGACACTCATCTTAGTCTTCCTCAGCAGCCTTGTAAGCTTAGTTACATTGTTATACTGTGCAAATGGAAAGCCAAAGTGTGAAATTGGAGAAGGAAGAAGATAGAATCAGTGATTTGCCAGATTTCATCATTCAACATATTCTCGCCCTTTTGCCATCAACAAAAGAAGCTGTTCAAACAGGAATTCTATCAAAACGGTGGCGGTATCAATGGACTGACGTTCCTGTTCTCATCTTCAAACCCATATCAACCGGTCAGGCAGCTTATAATAACCTCCTTAATTTCATCGACCATACCTTAAGTCTCCACAAATGCTCCAACATCAACAAATTCCACCTCGAATATCCTCGTTGTGGTAATTATTTTGATCCTTTTTTCCAGAAGAAAATTTGTTTTGCAGCAAAAAAAATAATGGAGGAGGTATATTTGGATGTAATCTTTGGCTGTTTTTATGTGTTGCCGAGAGAGATTTTCAACAATGCTTCACTGGTTAAATTAACAACCTATAACTGTGTTATCACCCAGGGAAATGTCAATTGGGGAAGAGTCTAGAAATTATTTATGAGAATTTGTAGATTTACTGATCAAGCAATAGAACATATTCTATGTGGAAGTCCAGTACTCAAATCCTTAGAAATAACCAACTGTTCTATTTACTATAAAAAGCTTGTTATTGCTTCCAAATCTTTAAAAAGATTGGTTGTAGAAAATCTTGAGAACGTTTCTGATATTGAAATTTCATGTCCAAACCTTGAGAAACTAAGGCTCTTCACTCGTTGCGCATTTGAAACATGTAGATTACTGAATTTGCCATCTTGGCTTTGTGCTACTATTAATTATTTTTGATCTAAAAATCGTACAAAAGCTTCAGCATATCAAGAGCTAAGAGTCGGGACCTGTTTATCAAGAAAAAATTAATAGAGGTTCCCGACTCTTAGCTCTTGATATGCTGAAGCTTTTGTACGATTTTTAGATCAAAAAAATTAATAGTAGCACAAAGCCAAGATGGCAAATTCAGTAATCTACACGTTTCAAATGCGCAACGAGTGAAGAGCCTTAGTTTCTCAAGGTTTGGACATGAAATTTCACTATCAGAAACGTTCTCAAGATTTTCTACAACCAATCTTTTTAAAGATTTGGAAGCAATAACAAGCTTTTTATAGTAAATAGAACAGTTGGTTATTTCTAAGGATTTGAGTACTGGACTTCCACATAGAATATGTTCTATTGCTTGATCAGTAAATCTACAAATTCTCATAAATAATTTCGTGACTCTTCCCCAATTGACATTTCCCTGGGTGATAAAACAGTTATAGGTTGTTAATTTAACCAGTGAAGCATTGTTGAAAATCTCTCTCGGCAACACATAAAAACAGCCAAAGATTACATCCAAATATACCTCCTCCACATTTTTTTTTGCTGCAAAACAAATTTTCTTCTGGAAAAAAGGATCAAAATAATTACCACAACGAGGATATTCGAGGTGGAATTTGTTGATGTTGGAGCATTTGTGGAGACTTAAGGTATGGTCGATGAAATTAAGGAGGTTATTATAAGCTGTCTGACCGGTTGATATGGGTTTGAAGATGAGAACAGAAACGTCAGTCCATTGATTCCGCCACCGTTTTGATAGAATTCCTGTTTGAACAGCTTCTTTTGTTGATGGCAAAAGGGCGAGAATATGTTGAATGATGAAATCTGGCAAATCACTGATTCTATCTTCTTCCTTCTCTAATTTCACACTTTGGCTTTCCATATGCACAGTATAACAATGTAACTAAGCTTACAAAGCTGCTGAGGAAGACTAAGATGGGTGTCTCTTCTAGTCCTTTCAATAATTTGTATCTCTTCGGTTTCTGAGCTAGTGGACCTTTTTGATGTTATTTTGTTTCATAAATTATTATATGTGTTTGGTAAGTTACCAAAACTAGTAACAATCAAGGATGCACTGGAATTGCAAATTTATTTTTTTTAATATTTAAAAACCTTTCACAGTGGATTAAGCAGTGATATTCCATCGATATAAAAAGCTTTTATATTAAAAACGGGTAGTGGTGTATGATTTGTACTTGTTTTTTTTAGGTACAGGTGTAATTGGAGGTAACAAACTCCACTGGAAATGTTGTTATAGCTAATGTAAATGTATTGAAAGTGGATTTTAGAATGGAATTATTACCCTCCGTTCCTTTTTATAAGTCATTCTAGCAATTGAGTACAAGTCTTTCTAGTTTTCCAAGAACTTTTAATTTAGTTTTCCGGTCCTAGCATTAAATTTTTTTATTTTGATCCATGTGTTTTTTAATATTCCAATACTTATTCTCCAATAGTGACATGAGAGAGAAATTTTTTTAGTAAAACAATGTAAAATCATTAATTTCACTCCATATTAATTATATTTCTTAATCTGTGTGAAATAACTTAGAATGACTTATAAAAAGGAATGGATACTTTTATTAGAAAGTACTATCAACACACCAAACAATGAATTACCCTATTTTAGAAGAAAAAAAAAAGTTAATAGAATTGGTAAAGTAACTCTAATTTATAAATAAATTAAGGATTCAAATTGGTTCACATAAACCTACACTACTACTTATTCTCATTATCACTACTATTTAATTAACCCTTGAAATTTGGACACAAACAAATTGAAACAAGGGTTTTGTGGTGGTCCATTAACATACAAATCGGTCAAATCACAAGATTTATTTTTATATTTTTCTTTATTTTTATTATTATCTCTGATATATTTT
The DNA here is from genome assembly GCF_963576675.1 of Euphorbia lathyris. NCBI lineage: Eukaryota > Viridiplantae > Streptophyta > Magnoliopsida > Malpighiales > Euphorbiaceae > Euphorbia > Euphorbia lathyris. The sequence goes on from NC_088915.1 coordinate 82,419,755, forward strand.
AATTACTGAAAAAATTTATTTTTTTCACGGGGATAAAACATTTTATTATTATTTATTTACATATTCTGATATTATTAATATATGCATGATTTTTTTTATATCAATGTGCATGATTTTTAAAAACTTTATAAAATAAGAAATTCAAAAATCTTCAATCGTCTTGGTAAAATGAGCTTCGGAGTTAATCTCTTCTTGACTCAAAGAATCTATTTTTTTTCCGAAGCTCATCATTATTAACTTGCACAAAGGATATTGTTTTCTCGGCTTTATCGGCTCTATCATTTGCTGTTTTAGCTTTTGTTCTGACCGCATCTAGTTTCAAGACAACTTCGGTCATTGAGTCTTTTAGAGCAGCAAGCTCTTTATTCGACGCTTCAAGTTCGTCTTCAAGCTTGTTCCTCGCTTTCAGATATTTATCAGCATCATTGGTGGCAGCATCATACCTCGCTTATAGAGCTTTCAGAGTTAGCAGATGTCTCCTGATGAGATCAATTTTCATGGCTATGTGTCCTTCAAGTTCATCAATACGAGCTGCTTTCTGAAGTGCCATTTTCTCTACTTTCTCTGAGGCCGAAGCTTTTTCCTTTGTTCGGTTAAGCTCTTCTCGGCTATAAAAAGCTCGCTTTGCACATTGTCCAGTTCTTTGAGAGCTGCATCAGTGGAAAGTTGTTGATCGTTCATCTTCGACTTTAGCTCGTGATATTTTTCAGCCAGATTACGAAATTGCTCAATAAGCAAAGTAGTAGATAATAGATCTTAAAAAGCAACAAAGAAGTAAATAATCAAACAAAAGTAAAAATGCTAGAAAGAGAGAAAGAGAAATTAAGCTAACAACAACTTTTGTTTCTAAAGCTTCGCGGGAAGCTTCAAAAACGTTCAAATGCTCGAAGAACTCTACATCATCGGGTATCACCGAAAGACGTGCGACGTCTTCGGTGATCCCAGGGATTCGAAGGGTAAGATGATTCCCGAAGAATACAGACCAAAGCTAACGATTGAAAGGACAAATTAATCAAGTCAAATTTTATACAAAGCAAAAGTATTTAAGAAAAATAAAGAGAAAGAAGGCTCACTTTGAAGCGATCGTACTGTGAATACTTAGCCAGTGCTTCAGGGGTAACTGTCTTGGTAATTTAATGAACAGTCTCCAAGTTAATCCCTTGAGGAATAGCAAGTTTTCCTTCGGCTTTCATTTGAGCTCTCATTTCTTTATACTCCTTTCTCTTTTTAGGAATTGGCTCGCTCAAGTCAATAACTCCAATCTCCCTATCCCGTTTCTTAGAGAAATATGTATCTTCAGCTAAGGGGATGTGAACTCGACGAAGATGGGAAGTCCGGGATAGCGTTTTGGTAGTCTCCTCCCGTAAAATTTCTTTCTCGGTATCAGAAAATATCTGAGTGAGTGCTATCATCTTCTTCCGGTTCGATAAGGAGTTTTCTCAATCTTCTTCGAGGAGCATTAACGATGTTGGCTGAGGTGCCTTCGCCATTGTTTTCCTTCTTGGATCGTTTCTTTAAAGGAATTTCGGATGAGAGTTAACTAACTCAAATGCATAATTACGCTTACAAAAATCATAACTCTAGAACTTCAATTTTGTGTTAAGACAAATATCGCATATAATTCTAAAAAAAAAAATCCAAATTATTGATACACTGTCACCGACAATTCATACTTCTCAATAACTATATATCTTAGGTTAGGTCCGAAGAATTTAACCTAAAGCTCTGATACCAAAATGTCAAACCCGGCCCTAAACGGCATCCGACCCTAAACGGCATCAGGTATGACAGGAAAAGTTACAAATACCTATTGTACTACCATGATCGAAGGCAAACCGAACTATAACTAATTTTCTTTATTTTATTTTATTTTTCTCTCTAGTCGTTATTCTATTCTCAAACTCCAATTCCCTCTATAATGTTATAAAAATCTATATTTCTATCACAAATTTTTAACACACCGCTCAAATGCAACAATTTTAACATTTGCATCTTTACTGGTCTAATCTAATAATCAAATAATCCGAAATAAGCATTTTCCTTAAATTCTCTAAGATAAGGTATCTATTTGGCTTGGACTTGATAATTCTATCAAGCTTCCTACGTATCCCGAATGATCTTTTAATGTTTAAATCGGGAATCAAAGCCGCGTAGTTCTACCGGACATACCCGATTATATTCAAAATCATCTCAAATCCTAAAATGACCCCTTTCTTTTTACCTTTCTAAGCAAATCAAACTCAAAGTCTAAAAATGAGTTTTATCATACAGAATAACTCAGATCTACAACGATTTTTGTTAAATGAAACCAATTGAAACGTCTAACACAAGTCTTTACCAAACAAACCGATTTTACCACATGAATTAACTCAGAGTCCTAATTGTCCCTTTTTATTTCGGTCACTATTCATAGTTCATCTGTACCATTCACTACTAGAATTCATTTGATTGAAGTAGCTCCACTATCATTAGATTAATCAAACCAGTATTTTATCAATGATAACTGCACTTAACTTAGCATGCATTTCCATACTTTGAATATATTAATTGTTGAGGTGGAAGTTGTTGAAACACCTTTCCACAAGATTTTGATTTGACAAAATTAATTAAGTCAAAGTAAATATTCTACAACACACTAAGTTTAAATGCTTTGATTTAGTGTTACTAATGTGTTTGTTCAATGTTGAGTTTATAATTTATCATAAGACATAAAGATCATAAGGCTCAAGCCCTATATGGAAATCAAGGCCCAAGTCAAACGAGCCAAAGACCACTCAGCTCGCGTATCTCCAAAACGTCGTCGTTGAAGTGATGAAATGCATGCTGAGTAAAGAAGGATCGAGAAGATCCACGTAGACAACTTCGGTATGAAGCTGCTGAGCTGTCTCGACAAAACGTGCAGGACAGCTACTGACCATAAGACAGCTTCCAGACAAAGTATTTCCTCATTAGGTAAAGGTCAGAAGACACAACAAGCTGTCTGGTTGACATTACCCAAAATGGTGGAACATACTGACTCACTGACCGAAGAACAGAAGACGCTGGAATCTGATTGGCTAACGAGAACTGCTGGCAGACTCAGTGAAAGTGACCTGTAGCCGTTTGTCTCCAACGGTTATTTCGAAATTCGAAATAACCAGAAGCTCTCATAGCTCTCTATAAATAGAGCATTCAGAATCCACATTCTTCAGAGAACTTTGAGCAAGAGCCGCTACGCTGACCAAACGTATACAAAAGTTCTCCATCAAGAAGCAAAGCAAAATTCTTACACTACATTTTCATATCTGTGTAAAAGTCTAGAGTGGTTGTTTTTCAATCATCTAAGGTGTTCTAGCAATTGTTGTTTAGGACAAAATCTTTATCATTTCTAGAAGTAGAAAGGAGAGGCTGGGTACTCGGTTTTAAGTACTCAGCGGAGAGATTAGGATTGAGTAGAAGTATAGAGGAAGGTACTCTTGTCATACTCAATTGCTGATATTGTAAAAGGTTTGAGGCTCTACCTTTAAAGAGCTCAGTAGAGGATTTGAAATCTCGGAGGTGTTCCGGGGACAGGACGTAGGCTTAGAAGAAGCCGAACCTGGATAAATCTGCTGAGTGAAGTATTTCTAAACCTTAACTCCTTATTCAAGAGACTTGGGAAAATCTTCACTGAGGAAGAACAAGTCAAAAAGATACTCAGGAGTCTTCCAAAAGACTGGCAAGCAAAGAAGACAGCAGTTGAGGAATCTCAGGATTTAACCACCTACAAATATGACGAACTCATCGGTTCATTACTGACCCATGAGATATCAATGAAGAACTTTGAGGTGAAGGAAAAATCTGATGACAAGAAGTCACTTGTCATGAAGGCTGACTCCACTGACGGGAGTTCAACTGATGATGATGAGATGGCTATGTTCACAAGAAAGATGAAGAGGCTGTTCAGGAAGAACGACAAATATTCCAAAAAGCCTTACAAAAAGTTTGATAAGTATAAGGCTGACTCAAGCGACAGCAAATACAGAAAGGACAGCTCAAAGCCCATTACGTGCTTTGAGTGCCACCAAGATGGCCATATTAAGTCAAACTGCCCCACGCTGAGGAAAGAATGGCATATTCATAAGTCAAGCTAAATATGCCAAGGAGATATTGAAGAAATATGAACTAGAACATTGTAAGCCAATATCCACTCCTATGGGCACTGACACTGTCCTTTGTGCTGATAAGAATGGTAAGTCAGTAGACAGCAAGTTATACCGAGGTATGATTGGCTCTTTACTTTACTTAACAGCAAGTAGACCGGACATTCAGTTCTCAGTATGTTATTGTGCTAGATATCAAGCTAACCCTAAGGAATCCCATTACATAGCCGTAAAAAGGATCCTTAGATATTTGCAAAGCTCAGTAAATGCAGGTCTGTGGTATCCAAACACTTATGACTTTACACTCATCGGATACACTGACGCTGACTATGGACGAGACAAGCTGGAAAGAAAAAGCACCTCTGGAGGATGCCAATTCCTAGGAAGCTGTCTTGTATCTTGGTTCAGCAAGAAGCAGGCGTCAGTAGCCCTGTCCACAACTGAAGCTGAGTACATTGCTGCTGGAAGCTGTGTTGCTCAGGTCCTTTGGATTAAGCAACAGCTTGAAGATTATGGTGTTCAAACAAAGACAATTGAAGTCAAATGCGACAACAAAAGTGCAATTGACCTCTCAAAGAACCCAATTCAACACAGCAGGATAAAACATGTCAGCATACGACATCACTTCATCAGAGATCATGTACTCAAGAAAGAAATCAAGCTGATGTATGTACCAACAGACGAGCAGCTTGCGGATATCTTCACGAAGCCACTGGCCCGTGAGCAGTTCAGCATACTAAGAGAAGCAATTGGTATGTTTAATCCTCTTCAGTAAATTCCTGTGCTAAATGAATATGAATGCTGAGTGAATTACTATGTTGAATGATTGATTGTTTGTTGAGTAACTCATCGAAACTGACTGAACATCAAATACTGAGTAAACTTACACAGTGAGTAAATTCGTTTAAACTTAAACTTAAAAATCATCCCTTTATGCAATGCTGACCACTCAGAATATCAAACGCTTAGTATTCTACACGCTGAGTGTTAGATCCGTTAGAATGAATGCAATAGCACGCGTATAGCCCTAGGATGACGTATTCGCCGTATGTGTCATAAATGCCAGGATCTTTGTCGGTACATAATCCCGAGGCAAAACTGACACATGGATTTGATTAAATCCACACCGCTCATTTCTTCTATAAATAATGGGTAATTCCCCATTTTTTATTCTTTACGCTTAATCAAATTCTAAGGCAAAGAAACTCTTTCTCTCTCAAAATCCTTCTAAACCTTCCCCATCCTTGAAAATGACTAAGATTTCCTACAACGTCTCCGGTGCCGGCCACCAAAAGACTAGCTCCGATGAACCTACTGGAAATCCTCCTACACCGAGCAAAGGACAAGCTGGCCAAACCTCTGGTCAGGGAAAACCCGTAAAGGTCAGGACCTACTCCAAGGTTTTTGACAATGTCCGCGAATGGAAAGTTGAGCCCTCAAGATGGGTCTCTGAAAATTTCGTGCAAAATGAACAACCGTTCTGCGAGTGGATTTCACAGAATGGATGGACTGGGCTGTTTTCGGTTAGGGATGAAACCTATCCTGACCTGGTGAGGGAGTTTTACCACAACCTCAAAGTTGCAAATGACAACACTGACTACCTGTGCACTGAGGTGAAAAACAAAACCATCTTCATCAACCCTCTCTACATAGGAAATCTTCTCAAGCTAAAAACTGAAGGAGCAAGCTGAGAAGATCGGGAGATCAGGATAAAACTGACTATAAACACAACTTTTGCAAATCTGAGGGTCACTCAAGAGAAGTCTCAGCTTCATCAATGGGTCAGCACCAGAAGATGGCTCATTACTTGCTGACCTATTTCATCTACCCGAAGATCAACTGCACTACATCAGCAACCAATTTCGAGCAATGCTTTATCTGGCATATGCTGACATACACCCCCATCAACATGCCAGTCTTTCTTGTTGCTGGTTTCCTTCGAAGCACTGGCACGATGCGGCTTGGATCACTCATCACTAGAATCCTCATTGACCATAAGGTTGATCTCGAAGGTGAGGAGAAGACTCGAGGAACTGAGATCACAGCTTCCTCGCTGAGAGCCTTAAAGTTTGGACAGCCCTTGAAGAAAGGTAAAGCTGCTGCTGCTGGCCAAGCTGAGGAAACTGCTGAGCCAAAGAAAGGGCGAAGGACTAATGTGGTTGAAAGTTTGTTGTGCGAGAGTCATCATCTCGTTCTGCTTCATTGCGTCAGTATCCATCTCTTGCTTATTCAGATTAAGCAACCTTATAGCCTCACCAATTTGCTCTACTGAGCACTGACTATACGACACCATTTGCTCGTTGGTCTTAAGTTGCTCAGTATGAAGCTGAGCAAAGAGCATTTTGATTTCAGATGAAGTGGCATAGTCAGTGTTCACAGCTGACAATTTCTGGACTTGTTGATGGAGAGAGTTCAGGTGTTGCACGGTTGTCAGCTGGATCTCAGCCAACTTGGCAATTGAATCCTGCTTAGCTTGCTGTGCTTGGAAGGATATGACGACATTCAGCAGATCCTTGAGTCCCTTAACTTCAGTGAGAAGCTGAGTGACTTGGGAGAGCTGGGTGGTCTCAAGAATTGAAGATCCAGCAGCAGGAGAAGTGGAATGTTGAAGGTCTCTGATTAATGCTTGCACTGAGTCAATGATCTTTTTGCCGGACTCAGTGGCATTCAGATGGCTTTGTGAACCTTCAGGGACATCAGTATGACCGGAAAGAGGAGGAGTGAAAGGAGTAACCTGGTCAGTGACTGGAATAGTATGCTTAATCTGCACTTGAGTTGTAGGAATAGTTGATTGATCTGCAGAGAGTTGAGTTGGAGAAGTTGTAATGCGAATACTGTCTGTGCTGACGGCAGAGATGTGTGGAGTCAGCACTATGCTTGAGGAAATAGCATGAACAGTAGATGGCTCAACCTGACTGGTTGATGTTGCAGAAGCATTGGGGTCGGCATGTTCCTGTTGAGAAGAAACAGAGGCTTGTTTTTCTAATGGCGCCGATGTAGTGGAAGTGGATTGGCGTTTGAAAAACTTAAGTTTGACGGTAGAAGGGTCCTTAGTTGTCTTTGAGACGACAAAGTCAGGAAGAGTTGGTAGGTGCACAGGAGGTTCACTGACTAGCTTCTCACTGGCCTTGACCAACTTTCGCCTTCTACGAGGTGGAGTGACAGTATGATCAGGTTTTCCTGAGTGAGAAGGGGAAGATTCTTGTTGCTCAGTATGAGGCTGGTCAGCTTGCTCTTCAGCTGGATCAACAGTGTGTTGGTCGAGTACTTGCTCAACTCCAGCGGCCAACTCAGTATCGGCATGCTCAACCTCAATCTCACTGGTCGTTTCCTCAGAGTCCTCAGCGTCATCCTGACCGCTAGCTTCTTCTTCTTCTTCTTCGGTACTGTCACCGTCAAGTTCTTCCTCAACTTGAGAGATGAAGTGATCATCTAGTTGTACCTCATGTTCATCATGCTCAGCTTCTGTACTTTGACACTGGGTGAAGTGAGAGTCACCCGGTACAACGAAGTCTGTAGGTATGGCGTTCAGTGGAGTCAGTGTTGAAGACTTCTGCTTCTTCTGAGGTTGCTCCATAGCTTCCTCAGTTCCAGGCTCACCTTGCCTGCTTCTTTTCTTAGCTGACTTACCAGCTGACTTCTGCCTCTTTGCTGGAGACTCAACGTTTTTGGAAGGAGTCTCAGCAGTGTTCCTCTTGCGGGAAGCTGACAACCGTGCAACACCTGAACTCTCTCCATCAACAAGTCCAGAAATTGTCAGCTGTGAACACTGACTATGCCACTTCATCTGAAATCAAAATGCTCTTTGCTCAGCTTCATACTGAGCAACTTAAGACCAACGAGCAAATGGTGTCGTACAGTCAGTGCTCAGTAGAGCAAATTGGTGAGGCTATAAGGTTGCTTAATCTGAATAAGCAAGAGATGGATACTGACGCAATGAAGCAGAACGAGATGATGACTCTCGCACAACAAACTTTCAACCACATTAGTCCTTCGCCCTTTCTTTGGCTCAGCAGTTTCCTCAGCTTGGCCAGCAGCAGCAGCTTTACCTTTCTTTAAGGGCTGTCCAAACTTTAAGGCTCTCAGCGAGGAAGCTGTGATCTCAGTTCCTCGAGTCTTCTCCTCACCTTCGAGATCAACCTTATGGTCAATGAGGATTCTAGTGATGAGTGATCCAAGCCGCATCGTGCCAGTGCAAGGGCATTATCTCACAGTCCGAACCTGGGGGAGGGGTTCCATATTGTTCAGTTTGATAATGACTTAGACCGGGATCACGTAATCAACGACGGACCTTGGCTAGTGCAAGGGCATTATCTCACAGTCCGAACCTGGGATGCTGATTTTAATCCAGCAGAAGCGTTTATGGAAAAATCACTAGTTTGGGTAAGGTTTCCTCAGCTCCCTCTCCTATACTACGATGTTGATGTTCTCCTTGGATTAGCAGAAACTATTGGGAAACCGATCAGGGTTGATGAAAATACCGCTCTAAAGGCCAGGGGACGCTTTGCCCGTGTTTGTGTTGAAGTCAATTTGCAGCAACCGCTAGTAGCACAGTTTGAACTGGAAGGGGATATACAGAGGGTTGAGTATGAGGGCTTACACATAGCCTGCACTAACTGTGGAAGATATGGGCACTTGAAGGCAGAATGTGGCTGGCCGAGTGCGATACCACCTAAGGAGAATACTACAGTGAATGAAATGGTATTTGAACAATCGGAAAGTGTGAGAGCAAATGGGAATAATGACTCCGAACAAGCTGCACCAGAGATTCCAGTAACAAATATTGTGAGCAGCTCTGCTGAGGAATATGGACCTTGGATGATTGTTCCCCGGCGAAAATTCACGCCTAGGGGATGGGATAGTAGAGTGAAAAACAGAGGCATGGATATGACTGTGAATCAACAACCTCCAAATCCGTTTGAGACGCCGGGCCAGAAGACGCCCCTAACTGCGAGCAAATTTGAGGGTTTCGATGTTCAAAGCAACCAGGGGTCTGGCACCAGAACGCCAAAGCCAAGGAAAGGGATGTCAGGGAGGATGTCGGGGAAGGACACTGGGTCCTCTAGCAAGAGCCCAGCCCAGGTGGGAGTTTGCGATGCCAATCCTTTCGCAAGCCTAGACACAGGGGACCACGAAGTCATCATGGAGGAGGAAATGGAAACGATCCAAGGACCAATGGAAGATAACAGTATAAGCAATAGTAGGGGGAAACGTATCAGAACTGAACCAGAACCCCGCCTAGCTTTACAACCAATTGATGTGAATCATCTAAGGCCGGAGATGGGGCTGCGGAGAGAGGGTAAGCTGGGTCAATTACTACGTGAACGCGCGAGGAAGAAGGGAGGGGAGGGGGGCGAGAGTGCCCAATAATCCTCTGTCTGGGTGTTGTTTCCGCCAAGGTTTTGGTCTCCCGCTTAATTTCTATTTAATGAAGATTCTCTCTTGGAATTGTTTTGGTGCTGGAGGCACTGATTTTCAACGAGCTCTCCGCCATCTTGTTAAGGTTCACAAACCTTCTATTCTCTGTCTTTTGGAAACCAGAATCTCCAGTTCTCGAGCTAAGGATATTGGTAGACAAGTTCATCTTCCTAATCATATTGCAGTGGAGGCTGAGGGTTTTAGCGGTGGCATTTGGCTGTTATGTCAGGATTCACAATTCATCCATTGCCTTGTCACCCCCAAGCAAGCTATGTTCCAAGACTCTCCTTTCCTTCTCACCTCTGTTTATGTAAGGCCCCAAATGAGATACAAAAGTCTTTTCTTCGAACAAATGAAAGTTCTGAAGTGCAGTATTGACCATCCGTGGATTCTATGTGGAGATTTCAATTGCATTAGCTCACAATTGGAAAAACAGGGAGGGTCAGTTAGCAGTATCGACAGAAGCGCTCCCTTTGTAAACTGGATAGCGGACTTGGGTCTGGTTGATCTGGGATTTATTGGCCCTCATTTCACCTGGTTTCGGGGTGTCACGCCAAGAACGCGTATCGCTTGTCGACTTAATCGGGGTCTGTGCTCAGTTGATTGGAGACATAGGTTCCCTGAAGCCACTGTGCGTCATCTACAAAGAAATAAGTCCGACCATGCACCAATCCTCGTGGAACTTTATCAGAACAGCAGCAAAGTTCAGAATTCCTTCCGCTTTATGACCGTTTGGCTTGAGACGCCGGGTTTTAAAGACCTTCTGACCGATTGGTGGAAACATGAGGATAAGATTAGCGATCAAATTCAAAACCTAACCAACAGCCTCAGCAATTGGAATATCCACTCGTTTGGGAATATTTTCAAGAGAAAGAACAGGGTGTATGCTAGAATTGCAGGGGTTCAGAGGGCTCTGTCAGAGTGCTGCAACCAGGGGCTGATCAACCTGGAACGGAAACTTCTCGATGAGCTTAATGATATCCTGAAACAAGAAGAGTGCTACTGGGTGCAGAAGTCTAGAACTCAGTGGCTGCGTGAGGGAGATAAGAATACCTCCTTTTTTCACACGACAACCATTATCCGAAGAAGACGAAATAATATTGAGGGCCTTCGGAACACCGAAGGCATCTGGATTTGGGATAATAGGGAGCTCAAGAAAATGGCTGTTGATTTTTTCAGCAATCTTTATATGGAAGATAATCCGGGGAGAGCCAGGCTCAAGTCCAGACACGCTTTTCCGCCCTTAGAAGTTCAGACGTTTGAGAACCTTGCTAAGCCTTATGAAGTCGATGAGGTCTACACAACGCTGAGGAATATGGCCCCTTGGAAAGCCCCCGGTCCGGACGGCATCCAAGCTGGTTTTATCAGAGGTTCTGGAGCATAGTCGGAGTAGACACAAGCAATAACATCCTGAAGGCGCTCAATGAGGGGATATTAGAGGAAGAAATAAACCAGACTGTCATCACCCTGATTCCGAAGGTTAACGCCCCTGAGGATCTCTCCCAGTTCAGACCTATAAGCCTGTGTAATGTAACTTACAAGCTTATCACCAAAAGCATTGTTAACCGCTTGAAACCTCTCCTTTCAAGTCTGGTAAGCCTAATGCAGAGCAGCTTTGTACCCGACAGACACATATCTGACAACATAGTACTCATCCAGGAAACCATTCATTCACTGAATCAAAAAAAGGGCAGAAGAGGAGCTATGGTGATTAAATTAGATCTTGAGAAAGCTTACGACCGCCTGAGCTGGGCGTTCATTGAAGATACGCTGACAGGGCTGCAACTACCGAATGGAATGGTGGGAATCATAATGCAGTGTATATCCTCTTCTTTTATGAATGTGCAGTGGCATGGAGAGAAGTGCGACGGCTTTAAACCTTCACGTGGAATCAGGCAAGGAGATCCTATCTCGCCCTACATCTTCGTGCTCTGCCTTGAACGGCTTAGCCACTTGATCCTGGATGCAGTTGCTGATAAGGATTGGAAACTGATTAGGCTATCTAAGAATGGTCCTCCGCTATCTCATTGTTTCTTCGCTGACGACATTATTCTTATGGCAGAGGCATCGAGAGATCAGGCTCAAGTTATAAAATCAGTTCTGAACTACTTTTGTGATTGCTCGGGGCAGCGGGTGAGCCTCAACAAATCAAGCGTGTTTTTCTCTAGTAATACACGGGATCACCACCAGCTAGCGGTGGTTGAGGAGCTAGGAATTAAGAAGACCAACTCCCTCGGGAAGTATCTCGGAGTGCACATAGTCCATGATAGAGCAACAACGAGGAACTTCAGTCAGGTAGTGGAAAGGGTCAAAGAAAGATTATCGGGTTGGAAAGAGAAGTGCCTTTCGTTTGCAGGTAGAGTTACTCTGGTGAAATCGGTGCTATTAGCCATGCCGACATATATTATGCAAACTAATCTCCTTCCAATAAAGACGTGCAAATCACTGGACTCTTTGAGCAGGAAATTTTTATGGGGAAGTAAGGATGGAAACAAGAAGATAAGCCTGGTTAACTGGGAACGGGTATGCCAGAAGAGAGCGAATGGGGGCCTTGGCATCCGACAAACTAAGCAATACAATTTAGCCCTTATAGCCAAACTAAACTGGACTATGCTCACGGAGCCTAACACATTATGGACTCGTGTAGTCAAAGACAAATATGCAAGAGGAAGAGAGGGGCTGGAGATGTTCCGGGTTAGAAAAGGGAGTAGCCGTGTTTGGAAAGGCCTAGTTGAAGGGGCGAAAGCGCTCCTGCGGGGTATTGGACGTCTTCCTAGATCTGGGAAAGACGTGCTGTTCTGGACAGATGTGTGGATGGGCGATGCAGCTCTTGCAAAGGCGGTAACCCAACCGATACCGCAGAACGATCTGAATAGCAAAGTGTGCGATTACTGGATAAATTCAGGAGGATGGGATTGGGCTCGTCTTGAGGGGCATCTACCACCTGAGGTCCTAATGCAACTGACGTCGTGCGTTTTATTTGAGGATTGCACCGAATCGGATGGTTGGTGCTGGAGGAAGTCTACATCCGGAAATTATTCGGTAAAATCAATGTACCAGCTGATTCAAAATGGCCATCTGAACAGGTCCAACTGCACAGAAAACATAAATTGGAAAGCTACCTGGAATCTCGCTACAACCGAAAGAGTTCGAATTTTCTTATGGCTGACAAAACGGCAGGCGTTCCTAACAAATGTAACCCGTGTGCGCCGACGGCTTACCTCTGATGCAAGGTGCCCAAACTGCCAAGAGGATGAAACGGTTATCCACATGCTACGTGACTGTCGGGAGGCAAAGAAGGTTTGGCGTTTATTGGTTCCTGCCCAGTGGTATCAGCTGTTTAATACAGGGAATCTAGAGGAATGGCTGGAAAGCAACATAGCCACCACCACTCGCTGGCGTGGGATTGAATGGGGATCGGTGTTCTCGTTCGCGTGTTGGTGGATCTGGCGTTGGAGAAACGAGTCCGTGTTCAATTCTACTACTGTTGATCCTAGGCGAAAGCAGGAGATGATAATGAGTCTGGCAAAGGAGTTCTCGGATAGCAGGGCAGTTAATAATTTGAGGGTCCGTAGCCTTGAGGAAAGGAAAGTCGTTTGAGTACCGCCGAATAGAGTATGGGTGAAGGTGAACTGTGATGGTGCTAGCAAGGGCAACCCGGGGCCGGCTGCAGCAGGTGGCTTAATCAGAAACGATGAAGGTAACTGGCTGGGAGGCTTTGGCTGCAATCTTGGAATCTGCACAGCGGACATGGAAGAATTCTGGGGACTTTATTACGGTATGGTTATAGCATGGCATAAAGGCTATAGACAAGTCATCTTCGAGCTAGATTCTCTACATGTTGTCCAGTTGGTTAATGGCAGCGAAGCCCCGTACCACAGGTATTATTGGCTCATTGACAAGTGCAGATCCCTTCTAAGACAGAATTGGAACGTCAAAGTGGTTCATACCTTCCGTGAAGGTAACAAAGCCGCGGATTGGATGGCGAATTTCGCAGGAACTCTCCCCTTAGGTTATCACGAGTGTGATAGGCTGCCTGCAGGCCTCCAAGACATCCTTCTGGAAGATCAAATTGGCATTAGCCATGATGGTCTTGCATCTAGCTTAGTCTAATTTTCTGGTTTTTTTTCTTTCTGTTGCTTTTTTCTGCTGCTGTTTAGGGGTGTTCTACCCTTCCTCTTCTACCAAAAAAAATAATAATAATAATATTGAATATTAGTTTAATGATATTATGTTAAATAATAAATAAAATAAGAATTAAAATTTTATGAAAATAAATAATAGATTTTTTTCTCCTAACCAATCACTGTTATGTCTCACATTCGCTTTGCTAAAAATAAAGACCTCAAAATTAAAATTACTGTTAACGATCTTAAAATCGAAAAATAAAAAAAAAAAACTTGATGATATTCTAAGTAATTTTAATTCTTCAAATTTTTAATTTTTAGGTTATTTATGTGTTATTTGGCGGAGAGAGAAAGTAAATGTTTAGAGAAAAAAAGTTTTGATGATTTTGGAAAATAAAAATTTAATGACGCACATGTTGATACTCAAAGGAAGACTGATATTTTTAATAAAGCAATAAATCTCAGTCATCTTCTAATCGCAAACGAAAACCTCAGTTCAGAATTTTTTTATAAATACCAGTTTCACAAAAAAGTGAAAGCACGTTAGTTTTTTTTTTTTTTGTTGGATTTTACCCAAATAATTATTGCGCTATTAGTAAAAATTACAAAAACAAAACTTGTTAAACAAGCACAAAAGTGTTTCAAACAGGGGCGGATCTGGGGGGGTAGGGGAGGGTCTCCCGACCCTCCGACCCTCCGGAACACCCTTGACGAATAGTGGTTCAGTCCCGAGAAGCCCCTCCAAAATAGTTAAAATTAATACTTATAATGTAGAATGTAATTATATAACATAAAACTAAGTTTGCATAGTTGGTTGTAGTGATAGTTAAATGCATCTCTACATCCAAGTGGTCTTATGTTCAAATCTCTCTTTCTAAACTTTTTATCACATTTTAATTTTTTCAATTAAACCTCATTCTCTTTTAAAAATATCAATATTAAATATCATTTTTAATCATTATTAACCTCATTCTCCTTTATTATTTTTAATTATATTTTTTAGTTACAAAATTCATGACCGAGAAAACAATTTGATGAATAATTTCTCCAATTGACCAAACTTGTCAACGTTAGGGATAAAATTGCTCTTGACTGCCAATATTAAGGGTAAAATTGCACCATTTTATACGTTAGAGGTAAAATTATTCTTAGGTGTAAACATTAGAGTATTTTTGCACCTTATCCTTACTTCATATTGAATCTCAGTTGTTTTGTACCTTAATTTTTCCAATTATGATCAAATTTACCCTTATATTATCAAAAATTTGAAAATTTCGATTCGACTACTATGAATCAAAACCTTAAGTCGTTATTAAAAAAAATCTTCATGCAATTGAGCCCCTCCGGACCTTGAGCTCTGACTCCGCCACTGGTTTCAAATAATATTCAAACAAACTCATTTAAATTTTCCCTAATTTAGAGACAAAATTAGTCTTGTTTAGAAAGGCGAGACATTAAATTTTAACTTTTTTGTACCTGAGGAGAAGTATGCACTTTTTCAAATCAATTAGGAGTAGATTTGGATATCTACCTAAATTAAATCCAACTGTGTTAAAAAAAAAAAAAAATTTGGAAAAAGTCCAACAGTGTTAATTAATATTCCCAGTTAAATAGTATATTCTTTTGGTGGTTGTGAAACGTATAATAGTAGACAAAAGATTTGCTTTTTGTATTTTTAGTTTCTGCATGTACTATTTCTCCTGCACTTTTTTTTTAGCTTTCACAAATATAGAGGACACTACTATCTATAGGGTTTATACATCACTTTTTCGCTTTAAATTATTTCTATTATTTTTGTTTTTTAAGTAAGTATATTCCTTTGTCAAAAAATATTGTATTTTTCTAATTATTTGGTTTTTGTTTGGTTTGGATAACAAGGGTTTATTTTACTTACTGTTTTCTCTTTACTGTTATGATTAGAGAATGTTGCTTTTCCAAAAAGTAGAAATTCTTTGCATTTGTAAAAAACTCCTCGTCACCTATGAAAGACAAATATAATGTGTCTAACAAAACATTTAAAAGTCTCAATTTTATATAGTAAAAAGACAAACAGAAAGTGATGTAGATTAAAATCGACTGGCTGTTTTAATCGTAAACCAACAAAGATTACAAACTTCTCAAGCTTAACTTGAAGGTTGAATAAACCCAAAAGGAATGAATCCTTGCTCCAATAGAGGCTTCAAAATATAATATTCATCAAAAAGTTGTTCAACATTACAAAAGATGGAGAATATATACTCCTTCCAAATAAAAGATAAGGACTAAAAGGCCACCCCTAGGGTTACCAACAACTAAGGAGCCCTAGGGGTAAGTTAGGAAATGCATAAAGATAGATATTAGGGTAAATAAGTTCAATGGCAAAGAGGTAAATAGTAGAGTGGCAAAACAGTAATAAAGAGGTGGCAGATATTGTCCTTAACAATAAGAACTTGAGGAGGAAGTATTCCCCCAACCCAGGTACGCCCCGCGTGGCCTCCCTCACGCCCCGCGTGGATGTGTCCCTAGACTTGGTGGTTCCTATTGGGCACTCTTATGCCCCGCGTCTTGAGGCATACGCCCCGCGTCTTGAGACATACGCCCGCGTATTGAGACATACGCCCCGCGTACTTGACCTCCTGATCTGAACTCTCATCGGAGGCTGGTTCCACACCCCGCGCCTCGCCATACACGCCCTGCGTGTATGACCTCTTGGGTTGTTCCCCCGACTTCGAGTCCTTCACGCCTCGCGTCCCAATGGACACGCCCCGCGTGCTCTGTTCTTCGCCCTTTTCTTCCTCCCTCTCGGTTAGCTTTCTACGGGTCCCATCCTTCAACTCGGGTTCAACCTTTAGGGACCGGATGTCCTCATCATACTCTCCTTCTTTAGAGGAGTTGGACCCCAACTCAATGATAGTACAAGGATGACTCACCCTCAAGGTTGATGCTCCGCTCTCCCCACTAGCAATGCTCGTCTCTTGGGTCGGCTCACCCACACCTAACAATCCGACGGGCTGCTCAACGCGGGTATCTCCTAGCGGCGTCGGTTCCCGGCTAGGATACGCAATCAATGCCGCTTTCTTTTCTCCCTTTGTAGGACCCGTCAACGGTATGAGAATATACTTGACCCCATCTTTGAAGATGGTGTACGTGTTGTCCCGTCCGGCATGTGAGGCGTCACGGTCGAATTGCCAAGGCCTCCCAAGAAGCAAGTGATACACATCCATATCAGCCACATCACACATAACCTCATCTTGGTAGGCCCCAATAGAGATAGGAACCTTGCACCGGTGGGTGACATTAAGCTTCTCCCCCTCTTTGATCCAGCCCACTCGGTATGGTTTCGGGTGTGGCTCGGGCACTAAGCCAAACTTGCTCAAAGCGGCTTTGCTAAGGATGTTCTCTTGACTTCCACCATTAACAATCAATTCACATTTCAATCCGTGGATTAGACCTCTAGTCCTAAACAATTGGTGCCTCGGGTCATGCTCTTGTTCAACCGACATCAGTACCCTCTTCACTACATGGACCTTCCGCTCATCCCCGGATGATCCACTATCAATGGGCTCACAATACAACTCATCATTACCTCCATAATCACCATCATCACATCGCTCAACCATATTAGCGCTCCTCCTCCTTGGACACTCATTCGAACGATGGCCCGGTTCGTTGCATCGGAAACACTTAAACGGAGCCGGTTTTGTGTACGGGTTGTTGCCCTTAGGAAGGGCGGCTGTCCTAAAGGGTCGCACATCTCCGCTAGGTGATTTTCCCCCGCTCAAGATCTTGGTTCCACTTGAACTAGCACCATTCTTATCCTTGCCCACCTCTTTGGACTCTTCCCCCTCTTCACAAACTTCCTCAATCCTCGGCCTCCGGTATCCGTCACGTGCTCTAACATTCAGTTGAGACTCGGCCTTCAAAGCTAGGTTCCTTGCATCTTGAATCCAGATTACCATTTGTGTCCCAATTCTGTCTTGAATATTATACCGTAGCCCCTCTAGATACCTTGAAGTCTTTTGGCTTTCGGTTTCCGACAAGTTAGCCCTTGCCGAAAGCCTTAAGAACTCCGAAGTATACTCGTGCACGCTCCTAGGTCCTTGTGAACAATTCCGGTAGGAGCTGTAAATATACTGCTCATAGTCGAGTGGTAAAAACCGCTCTCTCATCATCGATTTCATCCTCCTCCAAGACCTAATCGGTTCCCTTCCTCCTCTTCACCGCTCTTCCTTCACATTATCCCACCATACCGAGGCTCCCCCTTTCAACCTATACGCCACTAACCGAACTCTCCTATCTTCCGGTATTCCCGCATAGTCGAAGAACCTCTCCACCTCAAGTAGCCAATCAAGGAACCCCTCAATGTCAAGCTCCCCTCCAAATGAAGGTAGATCAACCTTGAGTTTGAAAGCATCATCCCTATCATAGTGTCCTCCATACCCCACTCTCCCATTCATTCCGTCTCTATATGCGCCCCTATCAATAGCGTGACCCCCATACGGATCATTCATTCCATAATTTCCCCTTCCATGACCACCTACATCATCATCATTCAAAATATCCAAATTCCCGGCACGCACATGCACGGGACCAACAACATCATGCATATTCATATCATTCACATGCCTAACATTCCCAATACCGACATCATGCTTAATACCCATGTTTCTAGCAATCCTATTCAAGTCGAAATCATCAAATAGGTCGCCGTCACTATCACTATCGGCATTTCTAATGATCATGGTGTTATGATGCCTTACCTCATGAACCCGAGGGTCCACTCGTTGTGGTGCTTGGTTTCTCAAAGGAGGTGGCGTCGGGTGTCTATCCGGTGGAGGCCGGATCGCCTCTTCATTTTTCCGGTGAAGGTCTCCGGTGGGTTGAGTGTGGGTATTCCGAATCTCAAGAACAAGTCTCTCCATAGCAAGTTGCATTTCTCTCCTACCCGCTTCTTGCTTCTCTTCCAACTCCATCATCTTGTCATTCATTGCCTTCATATTTGCTTCTAAGGCTTCAAACCTTTGATCATTGGCTCCAATGGCTTCGGTGGTGATACGTGGTTGAACCATCTCTGAGAAGAAGTCTCCGGTCAAGGAAAACGACTCGGCTCTAATACCAAATGATGTAGATTAAAATCGACTGGAGGTTTTAATCGTAAACCAACAAAGATTACAAACTTCTCAAGCTTAACTTGAAGGTTGAATAAACCCAAAAGGAATGAATCCTTGCTCCAATGGAGGCTTCAAAATATAATATTCATCAAAAAGTTGTTCAACATTACAAAAGATGGAGAATATATACTCCTTCCAAATAAAAGATAAGGACTAAAAGGCCACCCCTAGGGTTACCAACAACTAAGGAGCCCTAGGGGTAAGTTAGGAAATGCATAAAGATAGATATTAGGGTAAATAAGTTCAATGGCAAAGAGGTAAATAGTAGAGTGGCAAAACAGTAATAAAGAGGTGGCAGATATTGTCCTTAACAATAAGAACTTGGGGAGGAAGTATTCCCCCAACCCAGGTACGCCCCGCGTGGCCTCCCTCACGCCCCGCGTGGATGTGTCCCTGGACTTGGTGGTTCCTGTTGGGCATTCTTATGCCCCGCGTCTTGAGGCATACGCCCCGCGTCTTGAGACATACGCCCCGCGTCTTGACCTCCTGATCTGAACTCTCATCGGAGGCTGGTTCCACGCCCCGCGCCTCTCCATACACGCCCCGCGTGTATGACCTCTTGGGTTGTTCCCCCGACTTCGAGTCCTTCACGCCTCGCGTCCCAATGGACACGCCCCGCGTGCTCTGTTCTTCGCCCTTTTCTTCCTCCCTCTCGGTTAGCTTTCTACGGGTCCCATCCTTCAACTCCGGTTCAACCTTTAGGGACCGGATGTCCTCATCAGAAAGAGAGAATGTCAGAGATTAATATAAGATATATGATTGGACCTTAACTATTAGCTCAGAGCCTCTAGTACCAAACGGTCGAGGGTTCGAATTCTGTCAACTTTATTAATTTGTGGAATTAAAACACATGGCGGGATGAGCCTGTGTTGTGCACGCTGCAAGCCCAATGAGCATTTGTGTGTGAAGGTATGATTGGGCCTTAACTATTAGCTCGAGCTTTTAATTCAATCGGTTCCATGAGAGAGAAGAGAGTAATCAAATACCCCTAAGTCAATTGAAAATATTAGGTTAGTAAAAAAAATTATGTAGAAAATAAATAAACTGTGTTATCATATCATAAACTTTTCGAACCTTGCCCTTCACACCACTTCTTTTAAATTTTTTTTTTATTGTAACAGACTATCAAAAAATATATTTTATTTTCTAACATAAGATTTTCATTACCCAAAATCTTACAAAACATAATATTCTTCCACAAATAAACATAACTTTAACTAAACTCGGGGGAGGCTCTAGGGGGTGTCTAGGGCTTCCTGGTTAGGATGGCCTCCAATCCGAACAAAAAAAATGAATTTTTTTTATAAAATTTAAAATTAATTTCAATTATAATATAATAATATAAATTGTCTCCTTTTTGTTAGTTATAGTCTCTTAACAATAATAGTATAACAAGAGGTTTCGAAATTTATTTTACAACTTTTTTCTTAACAATGATAGTTATATGATTATTCTGGAAAGCAAATTCAAGCATGCTTACAAAATAGTATAATTTTAAAATCAAGATTCACAAGACAATACTATTTCAATGTCATTAACGAATGTTGAGTTTTTTTCGATAACTAGAAAAACTTTATTGGGTGGTCAGAATGCTAAAGGTTGCAGGATAGCCAGAACATAAAATTGCACATAAGACAAAAAAAAAAATCATCTTTCATTAACGAGACTTGAAATTGGATTGTTTTGTACATAACGGTTAAATCGATTTTCATCTAATAACTAGAGGGATAAATTTGTACATAATCTAACAATAATATATCAATTAATTGTTTCATTTTTTTTTTTTGCAAATTTTCAAAAAAATTGATCTTCAATTGGTTCTTCTCGTTGAGTCAAAAATTAATTATATTTCATATATATTAGATTTAAATTTATAAAAAAAAATGAGTATGGGAGCTTCCAAAAGCTAGGACCAACCATGAGCATATGCTATGATTGCGACTGCCTAGGACCTGAGCCAAAAAGGACCCAAATTATTTTTTACTGTATTTATAGTATTTTTTTAAATAGAGTTATAATATCGATTCATACTTAGAAACTGATCAAATAATATGATATTTTAGATCTAAAATATGGCCAAATTTCTATTTTTAAACTTTTAAGTACACTTTTATTATTATTAAAAGCTTCTTATCTCTATTTTCACCTAGGGCCCAAAACAATGTCAGGATCGGCCCTGCCTAAAGCCTCTAAAATACTGGAGCTGGTCCGGACTAAACTAAGTGGTTGGTGGCAGGGGGCAGATATAGGGGCTCCGAGCTCCTCGGGTTGTCGGAACCACTAAAATCAGGGGTAGTTTCGGCCCCCCTGTCTCCACAAAATTTAAAGCTTTGGTGGTTTCATCCCTTCTATCTCTAAGAAATTTTGTTAGGTCCTTAATTAACATCGGTTAGGTCCAATTAAACAATTTCTAAATCTAAAATTCTAATTTTTCTTTGACTTGTTAAGTCCTTCAACCGAAATTTTTGTTACGCATGCATGTATAAAATCACCCCGACCTACTAATCCTATATATTTACCACTGGTTGGTGGTGGGAGTGGTTAGTGCACTCATTTTTCTAAATAAAAGTTACAAGAATTGGAAGTGATGTGATGCGACTCAGTTTTCTTTCAAACTGCATGACCATATATCGAATCCAACGAAATGAAAAACCACCGTCATCAGCCATGGTATTAGAACAAAGCTAGAGAGTTTTGCAAATCAAAATACAAAAACTTAAATTTTATACAAGAATCAAAGATGTAGAGGGTGTTTGTTTCAGTTTTTCGGATGAACGTAACGTTTCACTCCGAACCGCAGGAAATATAACGTTTCGTTAAGTTTATATAACAGTATCGTTTAGCATCTTCTCATGAAAACTCATAGTTGGAGTTTTTCATAAACAACTGTTTATAGTTATTTGTTATTGACATTATTTATATTTCTACAACATAATTACCAGAAGAACAAGTTTTGTTGCGTTCAATAAATTCTTTTATTTTTTTATTTTTAATTTTTATATACATTATTTTTATTAATTTGTGTAATACATTTTTTCTTTTATAATAGGATAAGGTGCCAAAATACCTCTAACGTTTATAGCTACGAGCAATTTCACCTTCAACGTCTAAAATGATGCAATTATACCTCTAATGTTGGCACCCAAAAACAATTTTACCTCTAACATTGACAAATTGTGTCAATTTGAGAAATAAATCATCCAATTGTCTTTTTGGTCATGAATATTATCATCTACGCTCACATGTGCATCATTCTATCATCATTAGTAACAGATCACAAACATATCTTTAGACGTGAAATTTAAAAAAGTATATATTGTCTTTTGTATGAGTTGGATAAAAAAAATTCAAATATTTCACCGAATTTATAAATATTAATTTACAATTTTATTATTAAATCACAACAAAAATATGAAATCTTTTTTAGAACTAATTGATATGTGCAATTGGTATAGAATAAGAAACAAAATATTTATGTTTTATAATAATGTATGAAATTTATTTAACTTGTCAATGTTAAGGGTAAAATTGCTCTTAACTGCCAACGTTATGGGTAAAATTGCACCATTTTAGATGTTAAGAGTAAAATTATTCTTAATTGTAAACGTTATTGATATTTTTTCACCTTATCTCTTTTATAATTTCTTTGTTGATTAATTTAAAACATGTCCATGTTAGATAAAAATTCGAACAACAACAGTTCAATATAATTTTACCAAATACTAATAATTAAACAACTAATAACAAACTGCTCACAGCTTACTGCAACTGCAAATAGCTAACATCAACCCAACAGCTATTAGCTAAGAGCTGAACCAAACATGCCCCTAAATTAAGAAAACTGTGAATACAAATGTTGAACGCCAAAATTTGGTGAACAGTTGGCAAACTATCAATTTATTGCACTTGTAACAACATTTTACAATAATATGGTAGTTTCTAAACTATTTACAAGGTTTTTGCATTTATATGAAGAGATTATATTATATAACCAACGCAACACGTCATCCATGCAATATATCAATAATTTAATGTTATGTGGGACTATAATCAATAAAATATTAATATTGTAAAATTAATTAATTATAAGTGAATGAAATATTAATATTGTGGTGAAACTCTTAATCTATTGGTTGAGAATTTACCTATAACTGTAAAGGTCATTGGTTTGAAGCACATGTGGGATGGGTTGAGGTTTTTTTTGTCTTTAATGTAATTTCTTATTTGTTTAATGTAAGTACGTTACTTACAATTTTTCTTTTAAAGTAATTAATTGTTAATATGACCACAGATGATGTTATCCGTTGTGTGTTGTGTGTATAGTATAGTATAATTTCTCCTTTGAATATCAAATGAAATTGTTTACACCACTGTAGATAACTGAAATTGATTCTAATTGAATGGTGTTTAAACAAACACATTTACATATATAAATTATGATTTTAATAATCTCTAGAATAATGTATTTATGATATAAGTGTTTTTTTTTATGGTTACTTTATTTAACAAAATAATGATTACTTTGTCAAAAATAAATATTTTAGATTAATTATACATTGATATCGATTGCATTTTTATAAATCATCTTCAAAAATAGATATGATATCTATTAGCTTCAAAATACAAATATTAAAAAAATACAAATATTATATCCATTTATTCTGGGGTAAATTCTAAAGAAACCCCTATGGTTTCACTTATTGATAAAAAAGGATTTGTACTTTTTTTTTGACAAAATGGAGATTTTGTTTAAGACCGTTAACCAAAACGCGGAAAAATAGCTAACCCCGTCAATTGGGTTGACGTGGCAGAAGGTATTTTTGTCTAATTTTTTTTTTCTTGCATAAATTCCAAAAAAAAACATTTCTCGTTTCAATTATTGACAAAAAAAGATATGTGCTTTTTCTTTTGACAGAATGGAGATTGTGTTTAATACCGTTAACCAAAACGCGAAAAAACAGTTAACCCCGTCAACTGGGCTGACGTGGCAGAGGGTATTTTTATCCATTTTTTTCTTTCATATAAAAGGTCTCCCTTCTCATCAACAATCAATCATCAATTCAATTTGGGGTTTTTTTCCCAATTTCTTCATAGATTGAAAAACCCTAGAACTCAAATCCTTAAAACCATTCATTCTATTGCATTACAAACCAAGATCATGAGTTCAAGCTCTAATTCATATAAGTGGATCAAGGGCATGAAGTTAAATGTTTTTGCGGCTTCAGAACTCCAATAAAAACGACATGGACGAAGAAGAACATCGGAAGAAGGTTCAGAGGATGTGCAAGGTATCCAGACTGTTCAAGTTGAAGGGAGACCTTTTATAAAAAAAAAGGGCGGCCCGGTCGCACTACGCGTCCCCGCTGAGCGAGGGTCCGGGGAGGGGTCCCACCACAAGGGTGTACTGGGGGAAGGGAGACCTTTTATAAAAGAAAAAAAATGGACAAAAATACCCTCTGCCACGTCAGTCCAGTTGACGGGGTTACCTGTTTTTCCACGTTTTGGTTAACGGTATTAAACACAATCTCCATTTTGTCAAAAGAAAAAGCACAGATATTTTTTTTTTCAATAAGTGAAACCATATGGGTTTTTCTGGAATTTATGCAAGAAAAAAATTTGGACAAAAATAACCTCTGCCACGTCAGCCCAATTGACGGGGTTAGCTGTGCTTCCACGTTTTGGTTAACGATCTTAAACACAATCTCTATTTTGTCAAAAGAAAAAGTACAGATCCTTTTTAATTTACCCTTTATTCTATACGAGTGGCGTATCATTTTTTCTAAAATGTTTTGTCATTTTACAATAGATTGGCGATGAAAATCTTTAAATTCAACAAAAAAAAAAAAAAAGTCTTTTAAAAAACATAGACCAATAATCTAATTTAAAAAAGTCTAATAACGAACTTTTTTTTAATTAGAGTTCGAGGTCAAAAGGTTATTTTAAACATCTATTCACCAAACACGTCCATTAGAAATAATAACTACTTATAATCTTTAAAATGATCCAAACCTCTAATTTTATCTCAAACCTCTCTTTACCAAGAGTAATATTATTGAAATGATTAATTTCAAATAAAATTTTGTGGTTTTAAAATTTTTGCAGATCGGTATGATTGGTAAAATTTTCATGTTACAAATTTAGCCAATAACGATTTCAAAATGAAAATTTTCAAGAATGAAAATTATTTAGTATCATTTTTACTATGAAAACACATTCTTTTTCAAAGAGATTTCTCTCTCTAAATATTAACTCTCTCCTGCAAAATTATACCTAAATGACTTCAAACCTAAAAAGTTGAAGAGTAAAATTGCTTAAAATATTATTTAATTCTTGAAATTTTTAATTTTAACTTCGTTATCCACCAAATTTAGAAAAATGAAAATTTTAGCAATCACAAGTACCGAACTGAAAAATATATCAAACCATAGAGTTTTATCTAAAATTAACTGTATCCTCTGTTGAAAGTTAGTGTTAACCGCTCTAAAAATCCCTTCCAATCACATTTCACGCTTCTTTATTTTTTCTACGAATGTTTTTATTTCTCAATAAAAGATAAAAATAAGAATCATTGACTGTGTTAATAAATTTTGTGTTTTCCGAGATGTTGAATTTTACAAAACCCCTTTCCCCTTTTCTTCCTCTTCTTCTACATCTACACTTGACACTTTTGTTTTACCACTTCCTATTTCTTCTGATCCCCCAGACCTTCCTATTTTACCTACAAAACCTTTATTTTGTACTTCTACTTCTTTTTCTCATTCTTCTATTCCTTCTACTTCTACATCTGCAAACTTAGTTTCACCTCCTACTTTTATGCCATCTTCTTCTCCTTCTTCTTTTCCTGCTTCCCCTACTTCAGTTTCCAAATCTTCTATTGAACCAACACCTGTTCTTAGACAGTCTCATAGAACTAAAAAGCAACCTACTTGGATGACAAATTTTGTTGTCAATTCTGCCCATACTACTTCTGGTCCTTCCTTTGGTTCTTCAGTTACCTTTTCTCCTCATTATCATGTCTTTTTAACTCAAATTTCTAAAGTCAAAGAACCTTAAACCTATTATGAAGCTAAATCAGATCATGCCTGGGTTAAAGCAATGGATGCTGAACTTTCAGCTCTTGAAACTAATGATATATGGACCCTTACTGCATTGCCTCCAAGAAGGAATACCATTACTACTAGGTGGGTTTTTCGAGTTAAATATAACTCAGATGGTTCAGTGGAGAGGTTTAAGGCTCATCTTGTAGCAAGAATTACAATAAAAAGCATGGGGTTGACTATACTGAAAGCTTATCTCCTGTAACTAAAGTAGTCACGGTAAGGTTATTTCTTGCCATTGCTGCTGCAAAAGGATGGACTATTCATCAAATTGACATAAACAACGCTTATTTTCATGGTTATGTTAATGAGGACATTTATTTAGAACCACCAGCGGGTTATACAAAAGCAGAAAAAGGGTAGGTATGTAAACTAAACAAGTCATTGTATGGGTTAAAACAAGTAGGTAGGCAATGGTACAAGAAATTCACCAGCAAATTGCTTGATTTGGGTTTTGTAAAATCCTATCATGATTATTGTCTCTTTACTAAGACAACTAAGGAGGATTTTCTTATGATTGTCATTTATGTTGATGATGCTTTGATTACTGGTTCTTCAGAAAGATTAATCTCTGAAGTCAAAATTGCATGAGATAAGGCCTTCACAATTAAAGATCTTGGTCAAGCTAGGTACTTCCTAAGTGTGGAATTGGCAAGATCACCAGGTGGCTTATTTCTATCCCAATAAAAATACATTTCTGAGATGATAGTTGATGCGGGTCTTACTGATGCACATGTTGTTAACAGTCCAATGCCCAGTGGTGTTAAACTTGATGATCAATCTAAAATTTATGCATATCCAGAGAGATACCGAAGAATTATAAGAAGACTTCTATATCTTGGTTTTACAAGACCAAATATTTCCTTCACAACTCAACAGTTAAGTCAGTTTATGATGAATCCTACAAAGGTTCATGTGCAAGTAGCAATTCATGTCTTAAAGTACTTGAAAGGTACTTCACATTTGGGATTATTTTATCCTAAAGACAATGATTTTCAACTGATCAGTTTCTGTGATTCGGACTGGGGACGTTGTAAATTGACAAGAAAGTCAGTTACATGGTATTGTATTCTATTAGGGAAAACTTTGATTTCCTGGAAATCAAAGAAGCAAACAATAGTGAGTCGTGTTGAAACACCTTTCCACATGATTTTGATTTGACAAAATTATTTAAGTAAAATTAAATATATTCTAAACACACTAAGTTTAAATGCTTTGATTTATTTAACTAATGTGTTTGTTCAATGTTGAGTTAAATTGTTTATAAGACATAAAGACTAAAAGGCTTAAAGCCCAATACGGAAGTCAAAGCTCAAGTCAAACAGATCAAGACAACTCGGCCCGTGTATGCAAAACGCTGTCGTTATGTACAAAACGCAGCTCAGCGGAAGAAGGATCGAGAAGACCTTCGTTGAACAACTTTGGAACGAAGCTGCTGAGTTGAATCGACAAAGAGTACAAGACAGCAGCTGAGCAAGAACAACTTCCAGATAAAGTGTTTCCACTTTGGGTAAAGTTCAGAAGACACAGAACGCTGTCTAGTTGACCTTACCATAAATGGAGAGACATTCTGCCGAGCTAACTAAAAGCTGCTCAACACTGATCGAGGACAGAAGATACTCAAATCTGATTGGCCGAGAGCTCTGAGCAAGACTGAGTGACAACGACAGGAAGCCGTTTCCCTCCAACGGTTATTTCGAAATTCGAAATGACTGATGTCTCAGACGTCTCTATAAATAGGGCCTTTCAATGCTTCATTCAACACAGAACTTTATCAAGCCATTACGCTGACCAAAATTCTACTCAAAGTTCTGCGAGAAATAGCAAAGCAAATACTTACACCAAATTCCATATCTTTCGTGTAAAAGTCTAGAATGATTATTCAATCATCTAAAGTGTCTTAGCAATTGTTGTTTAGGACAAATCTTTACCATTTCTAGAGATTAGAAAGGAGAGGCTGAGTACTCGGTTATAGTACTCTTGTTATGCTCAGCTTCTAAGTTGTAAAAGGTTTGATGCTCTACCGTTAAAGAGCTCAGTAGAGAATTCGAAAGCTCGGAACGTGTTCCGGGGACAGGACGTAGGCTTAGAGGCCGAACCTGGATAAATCTGCTGAGTAACATCTTTCTAACCTTAAACTCCTTAATATATATATTGCTTGCTTAAACAAAACTGACCAAGTAAAGAGGTCACGATGAGTTGTGTGTATTGAGTATCTGAGTTCAGGAATAGACTCAAAGTGCTATCTCCTGACTCAACGAAAGAAGCTGACTTAGTCACCAGTTGACTAAGCTAGTGTCTTATTTACTCAGCGCGTTGTGTAATCCTTTTTCAAAGAAAAAGAAGTCAGCCTTAACGTACTTAAATTTTAAATAGTTCCTATCCCCCCCCCTTAGAACTAACTTGTTACGTTATAAGGGACCAACAAGTGGTATCAGAGCTTAAAAGCTCACTGTGAAAGGTTTAACTACCTTGAGCTGATCCCCACTATGGCTGAAAACAGCACTCGGTTTCTCCCAAGAAACCAAACAACTCAGATTTTACCTGAGGGGTTGTCCATTACTCGGCCTCCCCTATTCTTCGGGTCTAACTACACCTTCTGGAAGAATAGGATGAAAAACTTTATTCAGGCAACAAATATGAGTGCATGGCTTTCAATAGTCCAAGGCCCATTTGTTCCTGTTGAAGTTGTGGCTGGCCAAACAGTTGTCAAAGTTGAGGCCAAATGGACAGAGGATGATCTCAAGAAGCTACAAAATCACACTTCGGCTATAAATATGCTTCACTGTGCGCTTGATGCTGCAGAATATAATAAGATATCAGGTTGTGAGTCAGCGCAAGAGATCTGGAAGAAGCTGGAGGTCACCTACGAAGGAACCAACACAGTGAAGGAGTCCAAGGTGAACCAGCAGATGAGACTATACGAGCTGTTCGAAATGAACGATGATCAAGGAATATCTGACATGAATGCAAGGTTTACAAACATCATCAACGAGCTCAAGAGACTTGGGAAGATCTTCACTGAGGAAGAACAAGTCAAGAAGATTCTTAGGAGTCTTCCTAAAAACTGGCAAGCAAAGAAGACTGCTGTTGAGGAAGCTCAAGACTTAACCACCTATAAATATGATGAACTCATCGGCTCACTGCTGACCCATGAGATCTCGATGAAGAATTTCGAGGTGAAGGAAAAGTCTGAAGACAAGAAGCAAAAGTCTCTTGTCATGAAAGCTGACTCCACTGATGGGAGCTCAACAGATGATGAGGAGATGGCTATGTTCACCAGGAAGATGAAAAGGTTGTTCAAAAAGAATGATAAATATTCTAAGAAGCCTTACAGAAAGTTTGATAAGTATAAAGCTGAGTCCAGCGACAGCAAATACAAGAAGGACAACTCAAAGCCCATTACATGCTTTGAATGTCATCAAACTGGCCATATTAAGTCAAGCTGCCCCACGCTGAGGAAAGAAAGGAAGAACGGAAAAAAGGCAATGGTGGCAACATGGGGCGACAGTGATGAATCTTCATCATCAGAAGCTGATGCCACTGAGTCAGCAAAGATCTGTTTTATGGCTGACGAACTTGCTGAGCCGTGCGTCTCTGAGCATGCTGACCCCTCCATTGCATCTGACGATGAGGAGCAATCAAATGAGGTAATATCACTTCCCCAGCTCAGAAATGAAATGGTTAATGCCCTGAGTGACCTCTACACACTTGTCAAAAAGTGTAATAAGAAAATTAGAGCACTCAACAGGCGATGTGACGAGGTTGAGGAGGTCAAACTGAGTGACCTTCGATATCTTCTTCAGGACAACTCAGATTTGCATAGTAACATCGGAATTATGCAAAAGTTTGTCTCTGAGGTCCAACCAGATTCTAAGAAACTGAGAAAGGACGTCACATCCATTCAGAACCAACTAAAGGTTCCAAATAAAAGAAATATTCCTCTGAATGCTCAGTACCGAAGTACTGGTAAGCAGAGATGGAATCCCCAGCGGAATGTCCAGTGTGACTTCTGTGGGAAGAAATGACACACCACAAAGGTGTGCTGGCACGCTCAGCACTGGGGTGCTGACCAGTCAGTGAAAAATCCTAAACGAAAGGTCAGCTGTGACTTTTGTGAAAAGAATGGCCATATTGTGCAAGTATGCCGCCATAAAATAAAATATGATGCTTTACCTGTTGAACCTAACAAGCAAGGACCCAAAAAGAATTGGGTACCTAAAAGTAACTAGTTACATTACAGGTAAGCCTGAAATGTGCTAAGAAGTCAAAGATGTGGTATATTGACAGTGCATGCTCAAGGCATATGACTGGTGATGAAACTCAGTTCATCACATTCGAGCGTAAACGAGGAGGAAGCGTAAGTTTTGGAGACAACAAAAAGGGTAAGATAGTAGGGTCAGGAACCGTTGGAGGTAATCCTACTATTGAGTCAGTCTCCCTAGTCAGCGGACTCAAATATAACTTACTCAGCGTAGCTCAGCTATGTGACAATGGGAGAAAAGTTATATTTGATGACACTAGATGTAAAATATTCGAGGGTAAAACTAATGAGTTAATTTTAACTGCCCCTCGCATTGATAATGTCTTCATGCTGAACTTAGAGAAAAAGTTTTCAAAAACTGTATGCTTAGTTTCAAAGGAAGAAAATTCCTGGCTATGGCACAGGATACTTGGTCATGTAAGCATGGACCTCCTGACCAAATTAGCAAGAAAGCAATTGGTTGAGGGATTTCCAGAACTTAAATTTGAAAAAGATCAACTATGCCACGCTTGCCAAGCTGGAAAACAAACCAAACAATCTTTTCATAGTAAAAATATTGTCTCAACTAAGCGTCTGTTAGAGTTACTACACTTGGATCTCTTCGGTCCAGTCCAGTCCAGCCGCTGAGTCTGGGTGGAAGAAGATTTTCCTTGGTCATTGTAGATGACTTTTCTCGGTACACTTGGGTCATCTTGCTGAGTAGCAAGGATGAGACCTTTGAGACATTTTCAAGTTTGGTTAGAAAACTTGAAAATGATAAAGACCTAAAATTGGCTCACATCCGAAGCGATAATGGTGGAGAATTCAAAAATTAACAGTTTGTTGAATTCTGTGAAGCCAACGGCATTGACCATAATTTTTCTGCTCCTAGGATGCCTCAACAAAATGGGGTTGTTGAAAGGAAGAGCAGAACCTTGGTTGAAATAGCCAGGACAATGCTGAGTGAGCATAGGCTTCCAAAGTACTTTTGGGGAGAAGCTGTTAACACAGCGTGCTATATTCTTAATAGGGCTCTTGTTAGACCTATACTAAAGAAAACCCCCTACGAGCTTTGGAAAGGACGAAAGCCCAATATAGGATACTTTCGTGCCTTTGGCTGTAAATGTTTTATTTTAAACACCAAAGATAGCCTAGCTAAGTTTGACTCAAAAGCTGATGAAGCTATCTTTTTAGGCTACTCAACAAATAGCAAAGCATACAGAGCTTTCAATAAACGAACTCAAGTTTTAGAAGAGTCAGTACATGTTAAGTTCGACGAAACTAACCCTGCAGGAAGATATCTGCCGCTGACCGAGGATGATCCACACTCAGTACCCGCTGATCAAGATACAACCGCTGAGTCATTCCCTCAAGGACTGACCAAAGGTAAAAGTGAACCTCAAATTGTTTTCACTAACCAGTCTACACCTGCAGACATTGTTGAAACACAGACAGCATAAGACATCAATCTACCAAAGGAGATAAAGACACCAAGAAGACACCAAGAGGACACTCAGAGAGTGCTATTCTTGATGCCGCTGAGAATACCCTGATGACAAGAATTCAACTCAGGAGATACCTCAGCAACGTAGCCTTCGTCTTAGTTCAGGAACCAAAGAACTTCTCTGATGCTGAGGAAGATGAATTCTGGATGAGCGCAATGCAAGAGGAACTTGACCAATTCAGAAGAAACGATGTATGGGAGTTAGTGCCACATCCAAGGAGTTAGAAGACCATTGGAACAAGATGGGTCTTCCGCAACAAGCTGGATGAGCAAGGAAATGTAGTCAGGAACAAAGCAAGGCTTGTAGCTCAGGGCTACAGTCAGCAAGAAGGTATTGACTACGGTGAGACCTTTGCCCCAATGGCAAGGCTAGAGGCTATTAGAATTTTATGTGCTTATGCAAGCTATATGAACTTTAAACTGTTTCAAATGGATGTTAAGAGTGCATTCCTTAATGGAGTTATAAACGAGGAAGTTTATGTTAATCAACCGCCAGGGTTTGAGGATCCTAAATTCGCAAACCACGTTTATAAACTCAAAAAGGCTCTGTACGGCCTCAAGTAAGCACCACGTGCTTGGTGTGAGAGGCTGACCAGTTTCCTGCTGACTAGAAACTATGTCAGGGGCAAAGCTGATACAACCTTATTCATTAAGAGAAAGGGTAAAGATACCCTGCTGGCTCAAATATATGTTGATGATATTATTTTCGGTGCTACTAATGAGTCAATGTGCAAGGAATTTAGCAAGTAAATTTCAGACTGAGTTTGAAATGTCTATGATGGGAGAACTCAACTTCTTCCTTGGACTTCAAATCAAACAAGGAAAAAATGGCATCTTCATCAGTCAAGCTAAATATGCCAAGGAGATATTGAAAAAATATGATCTTGAAAATTGCAAGCCAATATCCACTGCTATAGGCATTGACACTGTCCTATGCGCTGACGAGAATGGTAAGTCGGTAGACAGCAAATTGTATCGAGGTATGATAGGCTCTCTACTTTACTTAACAGCAAGTAGACCGGACATTCAGTTCTCAGTATGCTACTGTGCTAGATATCAATCTAACCCTAAGGAATCTCATTACATAGCTGTAAAAAGAATCCTTAGATATTTGCAAAGCTCAGTGAACGCAGGTTTATGGTATCCCAACACTCATGGTTTTACACTCATTGGATACACTGACGCTGACTATGGACGAGACAAGCTAGAACGGAAAAGCACCTCTGGAGGATGTCATTTCTTAGGAAGCTGTCTTGTATCCTGGTTCAGCAAGAAGCAGGCGTCAGTAGCCTTGTCTACCACTGAAGCTGAGTACATTGCTGCTGGACACTGTGTTGCTCAAGTCCTATGGATTAAGCAACAGCTTGAAGACTATGGTGTTCAAACAAAGACAATTGAGGTCAAATATGACAACAAAAGTGCAATTGATCTATCCAAGAACCCAATTCAACACAGCAGGATGAAGCATGTCAGTATAAGATATCACTTCATTAGAGACCATGTACTCAAGGGTGAGATAAAGCTGACCTACGTCCCAACGGATGAGCAGCTTGCGGATATCTTCACAAAGCCACTGGCTCGTGAGCAGTTCAGCATACTGAGAGAAGCCATTGGTATGTTTAATCCTCTTCAGTAAATTCCAGCTCTTAATATAGATTCATGCTGAGTGAATTAACATGCTGAATGATCTATTATTTGCTGAGTGAATAGATGTATGCTGAGTGTTTAATGCTCAATGAATGAATATCACATACTGAGCAAACATTGGCACCGAGTAGTTATCTCAAACTGAGAAATCATCCGTTTGTATAAAACTGACCACTCAGAATATAAAACGCTTAGTATTCTAAACGCTGAGTATAAGATCCGTTGCATTTAATGCTAGAGCACGCGAATAGCCACCTAGGATGACGTATGCGCCGAATGTGTCATAAAAGCCAGGATCATTGTCGGTTGACAATCCCAAGGCAAAACTGACACATGGATTCGATAAGATCCACTTTTCACCGCTATAAATAATGGGCAAATCCCCATTGTTATCTCTTTACACTTACTGAATTCTCTGGCATAAGCATTCTCTCTCTAAAAACTCTTAAAATTTCCTAATCTCTCTCTGAAACTATGACTAAGGTTTCCGTGAACATCTCTGGTGCCGGTCACCCTAAGACCAGTTCCGATGAACCATCCAGGCAAACTACTTCGCCTGAAACGACTAAGGCCACTACACCGAGCAAAGGCAAAACCGGCCAAGCCACCTCCTCTAAGGGAAAACCGACCAAAGTCAGAACTTACACTAAGGTTTTCGCAGACATAAGAGAATGCAAGATAGACTTCTCAAGATGGTTCTCTGAGGCTTTTGTAACAACCGAGCAACCATTTTGTGAATGGATATCGAAGAATGGCTGGACCGAGCTGTTCTCCATTAGAGATCCCACTTACCCTGACCTTGTAAGGGAATTCTACCATAACTTGCGGGTTGCTGCCGATAACCAGGACTACCTAGTAACCGTGGTAAAGGAGAAAACAATCTTTATAAACCTACCTACCTTGCCAATTTGCTGAAATTGAAGAATGAGGGAACAAAGCTGAGAAGAACTGGTGATCATGAAGGAACTGGGTACGAAGCCACCTTCTGCAAACCCCCTGGCCATTCTGGAGAAATCTCAAGTTCATCAATGGGCCAGCACCAAAAGATGGCACACTACCTGCTGACCAATTACATCTACCCCAAGATTAATTGCACCAGCTCAGCGACAAATTTTGAGCAATGCTTCATATGGCATATGCTGACCTTCAAGCCCATCAATATGCCAGTTTTCTTCATTGCTGCCTTCCAGAGGAGCACTAGAACTTTAAGGCTGGGCTCACTCATAAACAGAATCCTCAAAGACCATCAAATTGATCTATTCGAGGAAACTGAGGCCCAAGGCTCTGAGATCACAGTTGTTGCGCTGCGTGCCTTGAAGTATGACCAACTGATTTAGAAAGGCAAAAATGCTGATGAGGATGATGAGGAGACAACTGTCCCTAAGAAGGGCAAAAGGACAAAGGCTCCAGCTGCCCGAAAAAGGAAAGCTGTTGGGACTCCTTCAAAGAAGGCTGAGCCTCAGGCCAAGAAGCTAAAGTCAGCTTCTCAAAAAGGTCAGGAGAGACCTAAGTCAGCCGAGAAGAGAAGCAGGCAAGATGAGCCTGATACAGAAGAGAGAATGGATGATGATGAGCAACCTCAGAAGAAGAAGAAGTCTTCAGAGCTGTCCCCCATTGATGCTATCCCCACTGACTTCATTAATCCCAATGACTCTCACTTCACACAGTGTCAGGGAACTGAAACTGAGCATCAAGAAGATGATGTACAACTGGATGATCAGTTCATCACTCAGGTGGAAGAAGAATTAGATAACGAAGATCAGAATGATGAGGAAGCAGAAGAAGAAGAAAGCGGTCAGGATGACGCTGAGGAGACAGCTAGTGAAGAGGAAGCTGCTAACCCAACTAATACTGAGTTGGCTGCAGATAAAGAACAAGAACAAGCTGATCAGCTCAATGTTGATCAAGAAGAGACTTCTCCCTCTCACTCAGGGGAGTCTATCCAAGCTGACACTCCTCCTCCTCACAGAAGAAGATTAGTAAAGGCAAGTCAGAAAACTGTCATTGACCTTCCTGTTCAAAAGCTGACTAAAGATCCTTCTTCTCTTAAGTTGAAGTTTTTCAGTAAGCAAACCCCTTCTTCTCAACAAGCTTCTCTTGAAAAGCAAGCCTATGTTTCTTCATAAAAGGAACAAGCCGACTTGAGTGCTTCCGCCAACTCTACAAGTTAGACCGAGCAAGTTCTCGTTAATGCTGTTGCTCCAAGCATTGTGTTGACTCAGAACATTCCTGCCCCTGTCAGCACTGACAGCATTAGGATTACTACTTCACCGACCATCACTACTGTCGATCAATCATCTCTTCCAGAAAAACCAAGTGCAGATCGAGAACCCACTTCTAGTCACTGGCCATGTCATCCCTGCAACAATTCCGACTCCTCCACCAACTGGTCAAACTGAGGAAACCAGGCAACATGATGAAGGATCACTCAGCTATCTGCATGCCACCGAGTCTGGTAGACAACTAATCAACTCGGTGCAGTCATTAATCAAGGATCTTCATCAACATGCTGAACCTTCTGCTGGGTCTACTAACACTACATCAGCTCAGCTGTCCCAAGTCACTCTACTTCTAAATGAAGTTAAGGGACTGAAGGATCTGCTAAGTGATATGATCACAATTCAATCACATCAGCCCAAGCAGGACTCAATATCGAAGTTGGCTGAGCTCCAACTGACAACGGTTCAACATCTTAACACTCTTCAAGGCCAATTCCAGACCTTGTCAGCTGCGAACACTCACTATGCAACTTCAGATGAAGTTAAGATGCTCTTTGCCCAGCTTCACACTGAGCAAACCAATACCAACCATCAGCTGGCTTCCTACTCTCAATGCTCAGTGGAGCAAATTAGCGAAGCAATTCGTTTGCTGAACCTGAATAAGCAAGAGATGGATACTGACCAAATGAAGCAAAATGAGATATTGGTCAATTCCCAAAGGATCTCCACCCATGTTCGTCATAACAATATCCAGTGTCAATATTATGACTCAGCCTTGCTGAAGACCTTTCATCAAGTTTTTGCTGCACTGTCAGATACAATTACTTGGGTAGGTAAATCTCAAGCCTACATACTGAGCCTGCTCAGCGCCGCTGAACTCGGTATACCTAAAGAGGTCTTGGATGAAGGCGTTGCTGTCTTTGACGGCATTAATGAAAGTGCCGACAAACTTAAGGAGCTGTCCGCCGTGCTGACCGCCGCAGTCTTAACCGACTCCTTTAGAATTCCTCCTCCTCCCGATGCTGACAAAACGGGGGAGAAAGAACAAGCTAGAACTCAGCAGGAGGCTCCTAGAAGCAGTCAATCTAAGCAAAAGAAAAAGAAGTAGAAATGGGCTAGCTTAGTTTTTTACTTAGTCTGTAGTCTCTATGTTCTTTTATGCTCATCTTTTGCTATGTATGCTGACTACTTTACTTCAATACAATACTTGCATCTTTTATCCTAACTTGAGTTATTTCATACGATGCTGAGTATTATGCGATTATGTATCTTCAAATACATCAACTATGTTTAATGCTTACAATACTTGTTGATTGTATTCAATGCTGATAATATGTTTGACACTGTCTTGTATGTTTATAAAACACTGTCTCATAAGACCCATTGAACAAAATGATTACTCGGTGCTCTCTTAATGTTACACCTTCCGCTTAATACTGAGTAAAATAGAATATGTTCCATGAGCTGACCTATATCTGAAAACTGACCTTAGACTTACTCGATTAAACCTTAAAATGTTTGGAGTAAAACTAAGTCAGTAGCTCAACCCTGACGGGGGAGTTTGCTAAGTAATAATAGGTCAACTATCATGGGGGAGCTCAACACTGAGTTCCTCGCTGAATAGTTTTGCCAACATCAAAATGGGGGAGTTTGTTGAAACACCTTTCCACATGATTTTGATTTGACAAAATTATTTAAGTAAAATTAAATATATTCTAAACACACTAAGTTTAAATGCTTTGATTTATTTAACTAATGTGTTTGTTCAATGTTGAGTTAAATTGTTTATAAGACATAAAGACTAAAAGGCTTAAAGCCCAATACGGAAGTCAAAGCCCAAGTCAAACAGATCAAGACAACTCGGCCCGTGTATGCAAAACG
The DNA here is from genome assembly GCF_963576675.1 of Euphorbia lathyris. Classification (NCBI taxonomy): domain Eukaryota; kingdom Viridiplantae; phylum Streptophyta; class Magnoliopsida; order Malpighiales; family Euphorbiaceae; genus Euphorbia; species Euphorbia lathyris. Next base: position 82,457,162 of record NC_088915.1, read on the forward strand.
TTGTCGTTATGTACAAAACGCAGCTCAGCGGAAGAAGGATCGAGAAGACCTTCGTTGAACAACTTAGGAACGAAGCTGCTGAGTTGAATCGATAAAGAGTACAAGACAGCAGCTGAGCAAGAACAACTTCCAGACAAAGTGTTTCCACTTTGGGTAAAGTTCAGAAGACACAGAACGCTGTCTAGTTGACCTTACCATAAATGGAGAGACATTCTGTCGAGCTGACTAAAAGCTGCTCAACACTGACCGAGGATAGAAGATACTCAAATCTGATTGGCCGAGAGCTCTGAGCAAGACTGAGTGACAACGACAGGAAGCCATTTCCCTCCAACGGTTATTTCGAAATTCGAAATGACTGATGTCTCAGACGTCTCTATAAATAGGGCCTTTCAATGCTTCATTCAACACAGAACTTTATCAAGCCATTACGCTGACCAAAATTCTACTCAAAGTTCTGCGAGAAATAGCAAAGCAAATACTTACACCAAATTCCATATCTTTCGTGTAAAAGTCTAGAGTGATTATTCAATCATCTAAAGTGTCTTAGCAATTGTTGTTTAGGACAAATCTTTATCATTTCTAGAGATTAGAAAGGAGAGGCTGAGTACTCGGTTATAGTACTCGGCGAGAGATTAGGAGTGAGTAGAGGTATAAAGGAAGGTACTCTTGTTATACTCAGCTTCTAAGTTGTAAAAGGTTTGATGCTCTACCTTTAAAGAGCTCAGTAGAGAATTCGAAAGCTCGGAACGTGTTCCGAGGACAGGACGTAGGCTTAGAGGCCGAACCTGGATAAATCTGCTGAGTAACATCTTTCTAACCTTAAACTCCTTAATATATATATATATATATATATATATATTGCTTGCTTAAACAAAACTGACCAAGTAAAGAGGTCACGCTGAGTTGTGTGTATTGAGTATATGAGTTTAGGAATAGACTCAAAGTGTTATCTCCTGACTCAACGAAAGAAGCTGACTTAGTCACCAGTTGACTAAGCTAGTGTCTTATTCACTCAGCGCGTTGTGTAATCCTTTTTCAAAGAAAAAGAAGTCAGCCTTAACGTACTTAAATTTTAAATAGTTCATATCCCCCCCTTGGAACTAACTTGTTACGTTATAAGGGACCAACAAGTCGTTCATCTGCTGAAGAGTACAGGGCTATGGAAACAACATGTGAACTCAAATGGCTGAGTTACCTATTGAAGGAATTTAAGGTTTCAGTGTCTTTGCATATACCTATGCAATGTGATAACCAGTCAGCCATATAAATTGATGCCAATCCGGTTTTCACGAGCAAATTGAACACATTAATATTGATTGTCATATGGTCAGGGAGCAATATGTTTCTGGGTTCATAGATACACCTTATATCAGTACCAAGTTACAACTGGCAGACTTTCTCACCAAATGTCTACCTAGTTCAAATGTGACTTTTGTTTTGTTCATGCTTGGAATGCGTTCTACATCTTCACAAGCTTGAGGGAGGAGCGTTAGATATTATAATTAGATTAAGGGTCTTTTAGTAATTTTACTTATATCAGTACTACAAATACATGTATCTGTAATTGTTTTCAATAAGAAAGAATTCTGGATTTCTTCATTTCTCTGTTTCTCTGTTATACAAGAAAGATGATAATAGTGACTTAATGTGAACTTGGTTTCGAGCAATTCGAAATCTTGGGGAATGAAATTAAAGGTTTAAGGATGAAGATTAAAGCTTTAGAACGAAACTTGATCACTTAGAAAAAAAACAACGGATTTTGGAAGAACAATCTTTGAGAAAGAATTGAGTTTTTACTGTAGGATTTGATGAGTTTTTATTGGATTGTGAGTTTTGGAGGATATGATAATGATGGATTGATGGAAACTTGATTTTAAATAAATTGGAAGTTTGAAGAAATCGAAAATGGCTGCAAAAGAGAGCTTGAAAGAATCGAATTTGGATTGCAAAATGTTGGTTATTCTATGATTGAGAAGTTGAAGTTTTTGTGGGATTGGTTGGGTGGGTTGGTTAGAATGATGATTTGAGGTTGTGTTTATAGCAAAAAAAATTTAGCTTCATATCTCATGATTCCCTATCTTTTCAACCATCATTTCCAATAATTGATATTGCAGAGATGGAGCCAAAAGTCGATGCGTGGGTGTTGAGAAAACGACATTTAGGACATCGTCTCCGAGACGGGGCATGTCTCACCAAGACATGGTCCGGTCTCGCTGAGACGAGATAATCGTTAAAAGGAAAAAAATTCCAATAGCCTATCTCGCCGAGACAGGCTACAAATATTTTTTTAAAATATTTTTTTGCTATTTTTTGGAATAAAATGTTCTTTTTTATAAATTTATTATTTTTCATGTCTTTCTAAACTATATTTATTTTATGGAAAACTTTTATTAAAAAGAAGTTATTCTGCTTTGAACTTTTTTCTTCTTCTTTCTGCTTTGAACCAACTGCTAGTCTACCCGTGGGGGTTGACCATAAAGTCGCCTATGAATTTGGAGATGTCATATCTGGGGGGTCCCAATATTCTCGGGGAAGAGAGTGAATCTGAATCCATATCGGAGCATTAATTGATTTCTATTCGTTATGATCGAAGTCTATGACGCACTGTTGTAGTCGGACGAGCCCTAGCTTCAGTTTCAAGGTACCATGTCCCTAGACAAGATGGTTCATGACATGAGAGATAAGCAGAATCTGATAATAACCACGACCTAATGAGATTAGCCTCCACGGAATGGTTTATCCCCATGATGTTGATTAAGCAATCTTCAGTTCCCTAGTTTTCATGGCCGATCCTTCTTGGATAGAATTAGTCGACCAAGAAAAGCATTATCAAAGCCCTTCAAACGATGACCAGAGAGGCTTCCTATAAAATCATGACCGTTTTATATTTGACATCATCGTGCATCACTACATGTTTGAAACCCCACCGAAGAAGACACTCCGCTGTGAAGGATGGAGCAGGAAAGTTTTGGGTATTCAAATGGACAGTTCGGTTATTATGAAGAATTTTAGGAAATAATTTTGTGATTCTAAACAATGTCATTAACAAGATAGTCTATGATAACCATTGAATGGGAGGCGATGGGGATGACGTATATAGTTAGACTAGCAAGATAGTATTTTGTTTTATCAACAACTAAAAATAACAAATTATAAAGCATGAAAGTAGATGTTTAGATATTCAAAATTGAACAACTATTTTTGTTGCTTCCTAGGATCGAACTGGGGACCTTTAGTGTGTAAGACTAACGTGATAACCACTACACCACAGCAACTCATTGATTATTACATATACATACCAAATACAAAGATCAAACTAAAGATAACATTTGCGCGTAACATCGCAATTTCGATTTGTTATTCCTTTATTTGGAGAAAATACATAGCTTTAATATTCTTCTTTATAAACACATGATATATATATTCAGAGATAGGGACGAGTGAGCATTTTATCTTTGATATTTAAAAGGGATAAGGAATATTATCCTCCAACTGTAGAGATCCCTACTTCTATCTCAAATTTATTTGGAGGATCCTTAAAAATTATCTATAGGAACTCGAATATTTATAATATTATATAATATTATATATATATATATATATATATATATATATATATATATATTATTTATCATTTACCACTCTTTTATAAGAATACTAATCTAATTAGTTCAATAAACTCAATCTTATATATAAACTCACCTTTTGAGTCCTTTCATACTCTAGTCTTACAAAATACAATGTTATGTTTTTGTCTTTATACATATGTAAGAATGTCATTAGTGGTGGTAATGATAATAATATGGAGGTTTAAGGCACTATTTCCATTTATCTAAAATTTTGTTATTTGTCTCCTCGTCTATTTCAATTGTAGACGTTTTACTTAATTTGAATAGATACTTAACATAATTGTTATCTTATTGAAACATAATGATATTTGACATAGACTCGATAAATTTTAATTTAAAGATTTGTTTTTCATTTCTTAATCTAATAAATTATTTTCACATAAAGAAATCTATATAGTAAATAAATTTTAAGTTCATGTGTCAAAATATCAGCACATATTAAGAAATAACAGTTTTGTCAAGTCTTTATCCAAATTGGATGAATTTCACCCATTGGGATAGTTAAGGGGCCTAATGTGACTGGATGATAGATTAGAGATCAAATGACAAAATTTAAAGTAGGCTAGGGGCTAAATGCGTTAAGCCTAATATGTCCAATAGTATTATTGTCCAATTGCATTTATTAACCATTTGGTTTTGTCAAATTGCATTCAATAACCCATATTCTTATCAAATTACATTCAATAACCTACTATTCTTGTCAAATTGTATTTAATATCCCAAAACTTTATTTGTCCCGTACACTTTCTAAAGTTCTTAATTATTTGTCTATTTGATATTTTCTTTTTATATGTGGCGAACACTTTGAAATATGGCGGAACGTGTCTTCCAATTTTTTACATCCAATAAATTCTATTAAAAAATAGAGATAGGGTTATTGAATGCAATTAGACAAAAATATAAAGTTGTTTAGAACTTTCGAAAGTTTAGGAGATAATTAAAATTTTGGACCATTACAGAGGCAACAGATATTAGGCCTGTTATCACACATTGATTAGTGGAAATGTAAATTTTACATTCTTTATGTGCATATTATTTGTTCCATTGCTAAACAAACTCATTCGTCCTTGTGTGATGGATCTCATCATCAGTGAAAAATAAGAAAAATATTACTTCATTAGAAATGATTAATGTAAAGCATTTTTTTATAATTATCATATGGAAAAATTACAAAACTAGGTCAAATGGGAGGCCCATTTACATATTTAACCCATTTACTCAACCTATTACATATCTAGACTCATTTTGTATGACTTTCCCGTAATACCCCTACCCTTCCCACTTCCCCTCACTCTATCGGTTTCTCTCCCCTGTTCTCCTTGGTGCGCGAAAACGGTTTGGCTCCTCCATTAATGATTTGAAGACTTTTGATCTTCCTATTTGCCTTTAAATTGCATGAAATCTGCACCATGTTTCCAAATCACAATGAAGTTCTCTTTTCATCTCTTGATTCCGCAACTTCCTCACCCTAGAAAACGAAGCCATGGTTCTTCATCTTCCTGTTCGTTAATTGGTTTCTTTCTTCTTGTTACCATTCCAGAAATGGTTATTCTACGTTATTTCCGTCGTTCTTCCCAGTTTATCATACTGTTAGGAGCGAAAAATGTAAGTATCTGCTGTTTTTCCTGCGTTTTCCATGAATTCACTTCGCGTAGTCGATGAATTCGCGGAGATCTGCGAAGAGAACGAGCCTGAAACTTGATGATCTACTTCGCGAATCGATGAATTCGCGACGTTCTGCGAAGAGAAAGAGTCTGAAACGTATGGATCTACCTCGCGAATCTATTAGTTCGCGAAGTCTGCGAATAGATCCTTACGTTTCAGACCTCGCAGACTTCGCGAAAGCATCGATATGCGACGTAGATAGTCACATTTCAGACCTCGCAGACTTCGCGAAAGAATCGTTATGCGAAGTAAAATCACCTCTTCCCATGCACATTTACATTCGCATGCTTCGCTAATTTTCATTTCGCGAATCCAAAATCGTCCTTTTTCATAACTAACACGGTTAATTTTTTCTGTAGATGGTTGAATACGTAACATCCTTTTCTGGAAGGCGGCGTACAGGGCTGCAGGGAAGATGATTTTCCTTCCTGTATAGGGATGAACTTCCCCAAGATTGACACATTCACTCCTGAAATGATTCGTTAGGAGAGATTGTGTCAATCTCGGGGTGCACCATGGGACACGTCCATCCTATGGTGCCAATCTTCAAAGTGGACCTAACTTAATCCGGTGCCAATTTTAAAGCGGATGAGTAATCTTCGTTTCAAAATTGGTACCAGATTAGTTATTGTGGCAATCTTGTTGTAAATTTTGATAATGTTATGATTTGAATGTTGTTATTGTGGCAATCTTTTTGTAAATTTTGATAATGTTATGATTTGAATGTTATAATCCGTTGTTGTTTGCCCTTTTTTGTTATATACTACTTCGCGAATTAGCTTCAAAACACATCCAGGCTTCGCATATGCGAACTAAATTCATCAAGCAAACCCAAACATTTACTTCGCAGACTTCGCATAGTATGGAATATGCGAAGTCAGACGGGATGGGGCGAGCCGCGCGTAAATATTGGGGGTATTTTTGGAAAGTCACACAAAATGAGTCTAGATATGTAATAGGTTGAGTAAATGGGTTAAATATGTAAATGGGCCTCCCATTTGACCTAGTTTTGTAATTTTCCCTTATCATATTTATGATGATTATGTTGTTGCTCGTACAATTTTAAATTCTACTACTAGTTATTTTTAAGGGTAAGCTACAAATTTAGTGTTATAGTTATTAGAAAAAGAGTTGATTTAGTTTCCACGTACTAGGGCCGATACTTAGGGCCCGTTTGTTTTACCTACTGTTTGCTATTGCTGTTTGCTGTTTACTGTTACGATTTGCTGTTTGCTGTTACGGTTTGTTGTTGCTGTTATGGTTTGCTGTTTGCTGTTGGAAAAAGCTGCTTTTCCAAAAAGCAAAGATTCTCTGTTTTTGTAAAAAGCTGTTTTTCAGGTGTTAAAGGCAAACAGAAGATCACGAACCAAACACCCAATACTATTTTTCAGATGTAAAAGGCAAACAGCAGCTCACTAGCCAAACACCTATAACTCTCCATTTTGAAGTGAAAAGACAAAAAAGAGTATGAAAAGGAGCAATCAAACATCCCTTAGATTTTGTAGGTTTAAGGACAAAGTAGTAAATGAGGACCCTAATAAATAAGTGCAAGTAAAAAATAAAGCAGAAGAATGAATTATGTAAAAAAAAAATTACTTAAAAATTAAGTATTTTTATTACATTTAACAACACTTAAGAAGGAATTTAATAAAAACGTTGTGCAAACAAAAACTTCAATTATCTTTTCCCAAAAATTTTAAAATAATTTTGTTACGTTATCCTAGATTTAATTATGATTCAAACTATTGACTGAAATTATTTTGGTATCTTTTGCCATAGCCACACAAATTATGATACGCATGGTTTTGTTCCCAGTTTAAAAGAAGTACTTTCAGCATACTTTCCTTCCCATTCTTCACAGACCTTTGGTTATTTCACTTAACCAAAGGGTTTTCCACAAAGATTTGTTTGACTAATTATTTAGAGGTGATAAGTTGCAAAAATATTTTCAATATTGACAATTAAAATCTTTTTTACAATTATACCCTTAATTCTTTCAAGTTTGACCAATTTTATCCTTAGTTATAATGATATTTTTCAAAGTCATGAATCTCGTTATCTATTTTCCACTTTTACATTCTGTTATAACATATTAGTAACAAATTAAAGACACATATACAAGAGAAGGAAAAAATTAGAAAAATTCAAAAAATCTCATGTAAGTTTGTTCTCGAACAATAAACAGATGCGTTTCAAACTAGGTTGGCAATTCTAGTAGATATAGGATTGTAATTAGAGGTGAAAAAAGTAAACACAATCCGATTACACGACACAAAATTTTAATGTTTGGATTTAACTTGGTAGGCAATTTATCATTTTTTTGTTGATATGAAACTGACATATAAATTTTTGGGTTAGGTTAAGGTTGATATGCTAATTCAAAAACGACACGATATGAAACGAATATTTAAAATTATTGTTATATTCTCTCATGTTTTATATGTCATTTTTATTAATAAAAATAATAAGATTATAATTATTACTTGTAAATATTATTCAGACCTCCTAAATTGTTATAAACACATTGCATTACCCTCTAACAGAATGACATAAAGTATTTAAAAAATAGTATCATATTCTTATATTTTTAAAAGTTACCATTAATATATATTCATAATAAAATTAAGTGTAACTCGAAAATAGACCTGAAATCGATACTAACCCGAACAGGTTAACACGATTGTGACATGAAAGTTTTTGGGTTGGGTTTGTATTTACTCTTTTTAATACAAACATGAAAATGACACGACACGAACACGACTTGAACGTGATAATTGTCAGGTCTAATTGTAATCAACTAAGCGGAGCTTTGTCCTACTCATGCTCGGTTCAGTAGGAAATAGACGAGCTCGGTTCATAAGAAAAATGTTTTATTGCGAGCAGCTCGTTATTCTTTTATTGAACTTTGCTCACGAACAAATTATTAATTATGTTCATGGGCTAAGTAGTTTTGAAACAAACAAAGATAAAATTCCACACATAGCTATGTAGTTTTAAATTTCCTTCTTAATTTATAAATATTATTATTAAAAAAATAATCGAACTGAGTTTGCTCACATATCTTTTATGAACATTATAATCGATTTGCATGAGATTATTCATGAACCTGTAACCGAGTTTTTTCTCGAGCTTTCGAGATTAAGTTGTCGAGCTCGACTCATTTACAAATCAAGCTTTATAATCGTGTTTAAACTCAATTCGTTTTCAAACAGAATATGATCAATGTATTATCAAACCCGAATTTTAAATCACTTACGAACAGCTCAGTTCATTTACATTAGAGCCTTCAAATTTCATTATAAATAAAATAAAAGAGTTGTACAAGAAAACAAAATTAGACAGAAAAAAGATTTGGATTCTCAATTACTCTTCCTAAATCCGTATATAAAGAAGATATACCTTTTGACCAGAAGATATTCGTAAAAATGTCATTAGTTCACATGGCTGAAGTTAGAAGATCTTTTTATACACTTTGAGAAGCAAAGGAAAAGAAATTCAGTATTATCGGTAGAAAAATAAAATGAAAAGAAATAAAGTACATCATGTGAAATTTTTATATCACTGTCAAGAAGAAAGTATACTTTTAATAAAACACATTTAGAGGGGTATTATAATATATTCATCAACTTGTAAAATCTCACACTTAAAGACAAAAAAAAAAAAAAAAAACAAAATTCATAAAAAGAAAAACAATGGATTTAGCTTAATCAACCAAAAATAAGAGATTAAGGGGGTGTTTGTTTCAGCTTTTCGGAAGAGCGTTTAGCGTTTCATTCCAAACCGCATGAAATATAGCGTTTGGTTAGGTTTATATAACCGCAGCGTTTAGCATTTTCTCCGGAAACTGCAGCGTTTTGGAGCTTTTCATAAACAGCTGTTTGTAGTTATTTATTATTGACAAAATTATCCTTTTTATTTCCACAAAATATGTTTATTCTTTAACATTATTTATATTTCTACAATATTACTACCGGAAAAACAAGGTTTTATTGCGTTTAATAAATTTTTTATTTTTTATATAGATTATTTTTATTAATTTGTATAACACATTTTTTATTTTATAATAGGATAAGGTGGAAAATACCTCTAATATTTATAGTCAGGAACAATTTTACCATTAACGTCTAAAATTGTACAATTATACCCCTAATGTTGGTGGCCAAAAACAATTTTACTCCTAACAATTGCACCATTTTAGACGTTAAGAGTAAAATTATTCCAAGTTATAAACTTTATGAGCATTTTTTCACATTTTCCCTTTTATAATTTCATCGTTGATTAATTTAAAACATGTCCATTTTAGACATTTTAAATCCGAACAGCAACAGTTCAATATAATTTTACCACACACTAGTAATTAAACACCTAATAACAAACAACTAACAGTAACAACTAACAGTTTACTGCAACTGCAAATAGCTAACAGCAACCGCAACAGCTATTAGCTAACAGCTGAACCAAACAGACCCTAACTCATTTGTTTTACCCACTATTTATTATTTGCTATTAGAAAAATCTACTTTTTCAAAAAGCAGTATTTTTATAAAAAAACTATTTTTCAAGTGTAAAAAGCAAACAGAATGTTACTAAACCAAACACCTAAAAAAACTCTTCATTTTTAAGTGAAAAAGTAAACATACTCATGAAAATAAGCAGCCAAACACCCCCTAAGAGACATAAAAAGACGAAGAGAAGATGAAAGAAGAAGGAAGAGAGGTAAATTAGGAACGTGATAGGAAAAGTTAACATTGTCCTTTCGAAAGTCAAAGGTTATAAATATGAGTCAACTGTCATAGTGGCTATATCATAAAAAAATCAAAATTTAGCGACTTTTATGTTACGTCAATAGACTTTTAGTCCCCAAAAAACTCATTTTGTTAAATAAAGCTTTATTTATTTGAATTTTATTTTTTCAAATGGACTCTTTATTAACATAACACCCTTAAACTTATTTTTTATCATATCTCTCTTTTTTTAGAATTTATTAAATCTCATTTTCATTAAAAAAAATCAAATTATTAATTTTGATACTCAAATATCTTAATTTATGAATTAAACTTTATGAAAATTATAAATAATTTATAGCTAAAAAAAGTGTAAAAAAGTTAGCCAACATACCAAAATCCCAAAGTTTTAGCGTGTTTGAGGCTAAATGTTATAATTTTTAGTCAACATACCAAAATCACAAAGTTTTAACAGGTTGGAGGCTAAAATGTTTTACCCAACCCTAATGGATTGAAATTCTAAAAATTACTCTCAACGACAATACTAAAATTAGCCCCCCATATATAGATTTCTGACTCCGCCACTACGTAACGTTAGCTTTTGGATTGTAAACTAGCATGTTTCACCCAAATGGCTTCTCAACATTTCACGACCTCGTGGGAAATACAAGTAGGATTTCCTGTAAGAATCAAAGATGTTAATTAAGAAAACGGTGAATACAAATGGTGACATAGAAAGTTGGTGAATAGTTGGACAAATTATCACTTAATCGCACTTGTAAAATAATCAAGATTAATCAAAAGCTTCAAAAGGTAAACCTGGATTCCATATTTGAGTCCATTTGCTTCTTTAGGTAGTAAAATCTTTCATATGATTCATCCTTTAAATATGAAACAAGACTATTTATATCACTCTAGATGGCTGAAAATTCTGTCGGTGATCGTCATCACTGACAGAATTCCGATGGATTCATCTGTGTCGGTGCCTTCTAGGTAAACGGTTGCGAGAATTTTTTACCCATACACAATGTAGTCAGTGTTTTCTGTCGGAAATACCGACTACAAGTAGTTGGGGACTTCTGTTGGACATTTCAGCAATGTCACTAACCCACATATGTCGTTGATCTATTTATCATAATATTTATTTAAATAATTTACCGATAGATATTGCATCAAACTACATTGTTAATTATAAATTTTTTTATTTTTTTATTTTTAGTCAACTATTTGGATGGAAGGAAACACGTATTAATGTTTTTTAACTTTGCTTAATCAATTATCATTTTAGAAAACATATATATTTTAGCATTAAAAAAAGATGAAATTTATATAATAATTAAAAAATAATCGAGTTCGCAAGCTTTTAAACAAACCTAAAAAAAACTCATACTCAGATTTATTAGTGTTTAAGCGTAAACTTGAGTCGAATCTTATCAAACTGAGCTCGGATATTTTACGAACTATAAAGACTGATTAGCATCCCTACATGTGATTGAACATCCAAAGCTTATTCTTTCTCTTTACCGAGAATTCAAAAGTTTCAAAAAAAAAAAAAACAAGTTTCCAAGTCTTGTTAGGGATGTTATTGATTTCTGCGCTTGGCAACCCTCTGCAAATGATACTTTCTCTGCCAAAGAATACTATTCGGTTATCAGTCCCAGTTTCTCCTCAGTGGACTGGTATAAATTTGTTTGGAAAGCTCACACACCCCCTTCTCGTTCATTTACTTTCTAGAGGGTTTTGCATGGCCGGGTTCCGACTCACGACCTCCTGTAGCGCCTTGGACTCTCAATTGCCTCTTGTTGTGCTCTTTGTGGCAGGAATGCTAAGTCCATTAACCATTTATTCATTAGTAGGGCTGTGCATCAGTTTAAAACCGAACCGAATCGAACCGAACCGAATTTACCGAATACAGAAATATCTAAAAATCTTGTACCGAACTGAACCGACGTAAGAACATAAATCGAACCGAACCGAACCGATTTTTTTCGGTTCGGTTCGGTTTTTCCCGAATTAACCGAATTATATAAAACTTTATAAATAATCTAAAAAGCACAAAGCTTTAATTCATATACTAATAGTTATATTAAATGTTTTTTTAAGGTAAATAGGTGTTAGATTAGAATTTAATGGTTATATTAAATTCAAACTTAAGGTAAATAGATGTTAGATTAGAATTTAATGGTTATATTAAATGTTTTTTTAGAATCATAAATTCAAAAATTAGATAGGTGGTGTGTATAAATTTAGGAAGGATTATAATTTATTTTTCCAACCATACATGTTTTATACAACATAGTAGCAACTAATCGGTACGGTTCGGTTATTTCAGTTTTTATTAGAAACCGAACCGAACCGAAAACCGATATTCACCAAAATAACATACCAAATCCGAACCGTATAATAATAAAACCGAACCGAAAAACCGAACAGTGTCGGTTCGGTTCGGTTTTGCGGTTTCAAACCGCATAATGCACAGTCCTAGTAGCAACTAATCGGTACGGTTCAGTTATTTCGGTTTTTATTAGAAACCGAACCGAACCGAAAACCGATATTCACCAAAATAACATACCAAATCCGAACCGTATAATAATAAAACCGAACCAAAAAACCGAACAGTGTCGGTTCGGTTCGGTTTTGCGGTTTCAAACCGCATAATGCACAGTCCTATTCATTAGTTGTTCTTTTGCAGATTCTCTTTGGAGGGCCCTTGGGATTCATTTTGACTCCTCTATACCTCGACATGTCCAATTCATCCATTTCTTCAGCAATCTTCGTAGCATTCATTTTGACTCGCAAGTGTCGACAATCTGGCGTGTTGCCACGGTCACTTGCATCTGGGAAATCTGGCATTGTCGGAATGAAGCAATCTTTAAGGTTGTTTCTCCTTCTATTCAGCACTCGAAGATCAACCTATTTCGAATGATTCGTGAATCCTTTGCCTCTTTTAAAGGTTTTTGCTCTTCGCGGATAGATGGTGTTATCTTATCCCGTCTTCTGACTTCTCCTAGGCCGCCTCCTGCTCCCAACATTATTCCGGTCCATTGGCTTAAACCTCCTTCGGACTGGGTTAAAGTCAATGTAGACGGCTCTGCTTTTGGCACTCCTGGCGAGGCTGGAGCGGGAGGTATCTTTCGCACCTATCGAGGTTTTCCTAAAGGTTGTTTTGCTTTTTCTACCCCTCCTTCTTTTGCTCATATGGCTGAATTGAGAGCCGCTATTTTTGCAATTGATCTTGCTTGGGAGAAAAATTGGCATCAGCTTTGGGTTAAGTCAGACTCAATATACGTAGTTAATCTGCTTAGACATCGTTCCATGGATATTCCTTGGAGTATGCGACAAGAATGGTTGCACTGTCTCAGTATTTGCTCTAGAATGAACATTCTCTTTTCTCACATCTTTAGGGAAAGAAATAGAGTTGTTGATGCTTTGGCAAAGTTTGAAGTTTCTTCTTCAGTGATCAATTGGTGGTCTTCCGCTCCTGCTTTTTGCCACAGATTTATCAATGATGACATTTGTAATATTTCACAATTGCGTTTCTCTTGATTTCTTTGAACTTTTCTCCTCCCCCCTTATTTTTGTTTGTTCTCCTTCCTATTTTCTTGTTCAAACACTCATTTTTCCTTTTATTAATATATTGCGGGTTTGACAGTTCAGGGCCATGGATGCTCATCCCGCCCATGTTCTGTCTCGTCCCAATTTCTATATAAAAAAAGGTAGCCAAGGAAATACAGTATTGGGAATTACCTTTTTTATTTTTTCTTGTAGTCAGAAAACATCTTATTTCTTTATAATTTTTCCAAATCATTAAGTACATAAATATAATTAAAATTTATCAACTCTAATTATTTTTTTTTTGAAATGAACTCTAATTATTTTGGAAAATTAAAATAATATCATTAGATGGTTGTATAGTAATCTTACTATTAAGGGTTAATTACAAGTAGATGTCTTGTAGTTACACAGATTTATAAATGGTTATGTGTGGTATTTTTCTTTACAAAGAAAACCATGTGATTTACAAAATTTTACGGTTTTTTACTTTACTAAGGCCAATAACGACCTCAAAATGAAAATTTTCAAGAATTTATATTGTTTAATATCATATTTACTATGAAACTATATTTTTAATTTTTCAAAATCATTATTTTTGGAGTTTCCTCTCTCTAAACATTAACTTTATCTCTCATAAAAAAACAACACCACCTAAATGACCTCAAACCTAAAAACTTGAAGAATTAAAGTTGCTTAAAATATCAATTAAGTCTTGAAAATTTCATTTTGAGATCGTTATTGGCCAAATTCTAACAAAGTGCATCCAAATGCAAAATTTTGCAAACTACAGGGTTGCGTTTACAAAAACAAAATACTACAAGTACCCAATACAAATCGACGAAACCACAGACATCTATATGTAATTAACCTTATTATTAATTTATATTTTTTAAATTTCATTTTTAAATTATACTCATTGCTGTTCAAATTTCCCCTAGTATTAGTAGTAGGGCTTCCTACATGCATAATTAAGACCATCTCTAATGCTAGTAGTTTGGTTGTTACTTGTCTATGTGGAGTAACAACCAACCATTAGGGACTTTGTGACTAATATAAGTTTGTAACTTATTCTAATAACAAACAGTAAATAATCCCTCAAAATCCAAATTTCAATGGTTTGCATACCACTGAGGGGCCAGGAGCGTCAGATCTGGCGCGTGTCAGACACGCGCCAGAGCTGACGCGTTACATCTCTCCTCCTGTTACGGATTTACTTTAAAAAAGGTGACAAAAAAATCTGTTTTGGTCCCTAGAAAATTACTATTTCGATCCCTATTTATAATTAATAATTTTTTTGACCCCACATTTTTAAGTAACAAGTATCTTCTGATGACATGTTACTAGACTTTGTTACTAAAGTCTCTAACGTTACAATGGGTATTAACCATTGTAGATGCTCTTTAATGGTCATTGTATCCAACTATTGACACATCACCCATTTGTACTATTTCAGAACACCCTCTACATTTAAAAATACTTACCTTAAATAATCCATATAATGGTTGGATACTTTTATCATTTTATTAATGATATTTAGCAGCTTTAAAAAAGCAAAAAAAAAAAAGAAAAAAAAAACAAAGCTTAAGTTGAAATGAATGAGGGCCCACACATATAAAGCAGATTTGTGTTTTCTATAGCTGCTGGACGCGCTCCCAAAGACATGAAGACCACTGGGTGTTTCCAAGATTGACATGTCAGCGCGTCTATCTCTTTTCCTCAGTTGGAAACCATTTTCGAATTTCTTCTTTAAATCCAAGATCAGTGTCTAAATTCAGATACTCACCATTTTTGGATACACTAATTTTTACACCAACTAATGGTTGGACACTTAAATATTTGCAGATCAGTCCTAAATATTACCACTAGAGATGCTCGGTTTAAAAAGTACTTTCAGCATACTTTCCTTTCCCATTCTCCAGAGACCTTTGGTTATTTCACTTAACCATAGGGTTTCCATATATTTTCAATATTGACAATTAAAAGCTTTTTTACAATTATACTCTTAATTTTTTCAAATTTGACCAATTTTATCCTTAGCTATAATAATACTTTTTCCATAGTCATAAAATCTTGTTATCTCCTCTCCACTTTTACACAATGTTATAGCACACCAATAATAAATTAAAGACATATATACACAAGAGAAGGAAAAAAATAGAAAAATTCAAAAAATATCATGTAAGTTTGTTCTCGAACAGAAAACAGATGCGTCTGAACATCCCAACTAGATTGGCAACTCTAGTACACATAGGATTGTAATAAACTCAGTCGAGTTTTGTCCTACTCATGCTCGGTTCGGTAGGAAATAGACGAGCTCGGTTCATTAAGAAAAATGTTTAATTGTGAGCAGCTCGAGAGCAGCTCAGTTATTAATTATGTTCATAAACCACGTAGTTTTGAAACCTACAAAATTAAAATTTCACAGAATACTATGTATCTTCAAATTTCTTACTTAATATAAATATTATTAATAAAAAAATAATCGAACTGAGATAGCTCACAAGTATGTTCATTAATATTATAATTGATTTGCATGAGGTTATTTATGAGATTATTCATGAACCTGTAACCGAGACTTATTCATGAAACTGTACCAATTGATAAACGTTAGGTTTAAAATTGCACTATTTTATGCATAAATGTTAATTGCTCTTTCCTAATAATCATATGACTAAATTTGTACCTTATCCTTTGTAATAATAAAAAATCATCTGGCCTACAACTAAAAAAAAGTAAAATATATATATGGGAGCCCAAATTATCCTCTCGCCCCGAACCTCTAAATGTTCAGGAACCGCCCTGTTAGCATCCCTACGTGTGATTGAACAGCCAAAGCTTATTCTTCTCTTTACCGAGAATTCAAAAGTTTCAAAGTCTTGTTAGAAAGGCAGCCAAGGAAATATTGGGAATTACCTTTTTTATTTTTTCTTGTAATCAGAAAACATCTTATTTCTTTATAATTTTTCCAAATCATTAAGTACATAAATATAATTAAAATTTATCAACTCTAATTATTTTGGAAAATTAAAATAAGGCTTAATACATCATTTGCCCTTTGAATTTCTCCAAAAAGCTTGATTGGCACCCTGAATTTTCAAAATGTCTCGATAGCCTCCTGAACTAACATAAAATGTTCAGTTGCCCCTGAACTTGCGTAAAATGTAATCAATTGATCACTCGGTTGCAAAAAAGTAAGTCAAATACGGAAAATGTATAATTCAAAATAGATTAAAAAGAAAGTTATTACTTGCTAAACTATAAAACTTATCTTCTCTAATATTAGAGCCGCATACCCCGATTTTGGTCGTTTTACTTTTTTCAATACATCTTCTGTATTTAACTTACTTTTTTACAACTGAGTGATCAATTGATTACATTTGATTACATTTTGCGCAAGTTCAGGGGGCTATCAGGCCACTTCGAAAGTTCAGGGGCCAATCAAGCTTTTTGGATAAATTCAATGAGCAAATGATGTATTAAGCCTTAAAATAATAATATAATTAGACGGTTGTATAATAATCTTATTATTAAGAGTTAATTACAAGTAGATGTCTTATCATTTACAAATAGGTATGTGTGGTATTTTTCTTTACAAACGTAACCATGTGATTTGCAAAATTTTACGGTTTTTTACTTTGCTACGGCCAATAACGACCTCAAAATGAAAATTTTAAATAATTAAAATTGGTTAGTATCATATTTACTATGATACCATATTTTTAATTTTTCAAAATCATTATTTTTGGAGTTTCCTCTCTCTAAACATTAACTTTATCTCTCATAAAAAAATACCTAAATGACCTCAAATCTAAAAAGTTGAAGAATTAAAGTTGCTTAAAATATCAATTAAGTCTTGAAAAATTTCACTTTGAGGTCGTTATCGGCCAAATTCTAATAAAGTGAACCCAAATGCAAAATTTTGCAAGCTAGAGAGTTATGTTTGCAAAAACAAAATACCATAAGTACCCACTGCAAATCGACGAAACCACATACATCTATATATAATTAACCCTATTATTAATTTATATTTTTTAAATTATACTCATTGCTGTTCAAATTTCCCCCTAGTATTAGTAGTAGGGCTTCCTACATGAATATCATAATTAATGATATGCACGGTTTAAGAAGTACTTTCAGCATACTTTCCTTTCCCATTCTCCACAGACCTTTGGTTATTTCACTTAACCATAGGGTTTCCATATATTTTCAATATTGACAATTAAAAGATTTTTTACAATTATACCCTTAATTTTTTCAAATTTGACCAATTTTATCCTTAGCTATAATAATACTTTTTTTAGTAGTCATAAATCTTGTTATCTCCTCTCCACTTTTACACAGTATTATAGCACATCAGTAATAAATTAAAGACATATATACACAAGAGAAGGAAAAAATTAGAAAAATTCAAAAAATATCATGTAAGTTTGTTCTCGAACAGAAAATAGATACGTCTGAACATCCCAACTGGGTTGGCAACTCTAGTACACATAGGATTGTAATCAACTCAGTCGAGCTTTGTCCTACTCATGCTCGGTTCGGTAGGAAATAGACGAGCTCGGTTCATTAAGAAAAATGTTTAATTGTGAGTAGCTCATTAATTCTTTTATTGAATTTTACTGACGAAACAAATTATTAATTACGTAGTTTTGAAACCTACAAAGTTAAAATTTCACAGAAAACTATGTATTTTCAAATTTTCTGCTTAATATAAATATTATTAATAAAAAATGATCGAACTGATTTAGCTCACAAGCCCGGTGTGCTTTAAGAGTAAAAAAGTAATTCATATCAAAATGAAAAGGAAGCTTTCTATTTTTCAGTATGGATCACAGTTTGATCCAACGGGTCCCCCTCGTTATTCACCCAGCGATTGGATGGAGATTTCCGTATCGGAATCTTTGATTTGCATGAGGTTATTTATGATATTATTCACGAACCCGTAACCAAGTTTTTTTCTTAAGCTTTCGAGCTAAAACTCGGCTTTTTTACAAATCCAGTTTTACAACCATGTGTAAAGTCAATTCGCTTACAAACAGAAAATGATCAAGGTATCATCAAATCCGAAATCGGCTCAGTTCACTTACATTAGAGCCTTCAAATTTCATTATAAATAAAATAAAAGAGTTGTACAAGAAAACAAAATAGACAGAAAAAAAAATTGGATTCTTCAATTACTCTTCCTAAATCCGTATACAAAGAAGATATGCCTTTTGACCAGAAGATATTCGGTAAAAATGTCATTAATTCACATGGCTGAAGTCATAATTCAAAGAAGATATTCTTATACACTTTTGAAAAACAAAGGACAAGAAATTTCAGTAGACAAAAAAATGAAAAGAAATAAAGTACATCATGTGAAATTTTTATATCACTATCAACAAGAAAATATACTTTTAATCAAACTGAAAATCTGGTTGGTAATCAAAGTTCTTTTCCTCAATTTCTTTCTTGGTTAACAAGATGAGTTGCACAATAAAATACATTTAGAGGGGTATTATAATATATTCATCAACTTGTAAAATCTCGCACATAATGACAAAAAAAAAAAAAAAAAAGTACAAACAAAATTCATAAAAAGAAAAACAATGGATTTAGCTTAATGAACCAAGTAAGAGATTAAGACTCGTTTGTTTTACTTACTATTTGTTATTTGCTGTTGAAAAAATCTACTTTTCCAAAAAGCAGTGTATTTATAAAAAAACTATTTTTCAAATGTAAAAAGCAAACAGAAGGTTACTAAACCAAACACCTAAAAAACTCTTCATTTTGAAGTGAAAATGTAAACATGCTCATGAAAATGAGCAACCAAACACCCCCTAAAAGATATAAAAAGACGAAGAGAAGATGAAAGAAGAAGGAAGAGCCTTCTAGATAGGTTGCAAACAAGGGATAAGTGATACCGTTAAGAATTCAACTTTAGTAGGCACAATGTTAAATGAATAAAGTTCAGCGGCCATGGTGTATGTTACCCCATTTCTGATTTTTCTCTATGGTAAATTACAATTATGGTTTTTGAATTACAGTTATGTTTCTTATGGATAAATCCCTGCAAAAAAAAATCCACATGTTTACGCCTTTTGTTTTTTTTTTTTTTGGTAGGACAAGGAAAAGAAAAGAAAAACAAAACCAAAAAACTAGCTAGGGATTAGCCTAGGGAAGCTAACCCCCACCCCATCTTCAAAAAGAAGAGAAAAAAGAAAAGCAGGAGGATAAGAAAGAGTCGAGACGCCCAACAAACCCTCATGACCAGCAGCCGCCAAGCGATCCGCAACCCTGTTTTGCTCTCTGAAGACATGGCTAAATTCAATGAAATCAAATGAAGAGCAGAGCCTTCTAATACCTTTGATAAGATTTCGGCTATTTAAGCAAATAGTATTGGACTCGGAAATCATTTTGATGGCCTCAAGGTTGTCTGACTCAACAGACAGCTTCTTTAAACCCAGATTCTTGACAAGCTTTAGACCAGAGAAAATCCCCCAAAACTCAGCAGAGAAGGGGGAACCCAAGCCCAGGTTCTGGGTAAACCCAGACACCCAGGCGCCCCCATCATCCCTAAGAACACCTCCTGCAATAATCTTGCCATCTTTTAAGCAGGAACCATCCGTATTAAGCTTCACCAGCCCTTCTCTTGGCCTACTCCAACCAAGGAGTTGAACATCCTTCTTCTGGGTTAACATAGCAAGAGAGTCTCCTTTGAAGCTATCAGTTATATTTAAAACTTTTTTCGAGAAGAAACTAACTAGGTTAGGAATAAAAACAGATTTCTTCCCAAAAATCTCCTCATTCCTCCACTTCCAAATCTGGTGGCAGATAATTGCAAAGACAATATCCTCATGCTCAAGGTTGGCTAATAACTTCCCACTAACGCCATCAGAAAACCAATCTGACTCAGAGTGAGCCAAGAAGGGAGACAGAAGGTGGTTAGGGAGAACTTTACTCCACACCTCTTTACTCCTAGAACAGTCCCTAAGAGCATGGCACACGATTTCAACATGACCTCTGCATCTGCTACAAGCGCCTGAAGCCACCAGATGCCGTCTATTTCTGTCCAAATTGGTGAGCAGCCTCTCTTTAACACCAAGCCACAGAAAGCTCCTAATACGGTAAGGGATTTTTAAGGCCCAAATGCTTTTCCAAATTTCAGAATGAGGGCCCGTCCCGCTTTGGTTAAAAGCTTCAAAGGTAGATTTGCAGGAATATGCCCCACTATTAGTTAAGGGCCCAACAATGATTATCCTTATCCTCCTCCTTGTTACTAATCTTCACCCCTCTAATTCTTAGGAGCATATCCAGACTCAAATAAGTATCAAATTTAGACCAAATCCAATCCCCCTCAGAATCAACCACACCAACAATTTTCCAATTAAGGGAATTACTAGGCGGAGGAGAGGTACACATATCTAATAAGGATTTATCTCCAATCCAGATATCGTTCCAGAAGCTGATGGACTTCCCATTACCCACATTCCAGCCAATCCCAGAGCAAAACTCTGAAAACACGGAACTAAGCCCTTTCCAAAGGAAAAAACAATTGGCAACTCTCTCCTTGGGACCTCCAAAAATCTTATCCTTCCGATACTTCCCACAAAGAAGACGAACCCAAAGAGAAGAAGGACACTGCCACATTCTCCAAAGAAGCTTCATTAATAAGACTTTGTTGTTGTCCTTGGCTTGTCTTATCCCCAGACCTCCCTTGATTTTGGGTTGGCACACTTCCTTCTAAGGAACAAGGTGAATCTTCTTCCCCTCCTCCGAGTCCCCCCAAAGGAAACGCCTGTTGATTTTATCCAGATCCTTAAGAACAGGCCCAGGCAGTCTGCAAGCTTGCATAATATGATTGGGAGCCTCACAATTGACAGATTGAATCAAAGTAAGACGGCCCGCTAGCGAAAGGGTTTTAGCTTTCCAGCCGGCACATCTACCATTAGTCTTGTCCAGAGTGTCTTTAAAAGAAGCTTTGGAAACTCTGTCACTATGAAGGGGAACTTCCAGATAATTTCCCAAAGAATTAGTCAGAGAAATACCAGATAAATCGCTAAGCCTTTTGCAGACCCCTCTACTCATATTTTTAGAGCATAACATCCGGGATTTTTGGATGTTAATCTTCTGGCTAGAGGCAGCGCAAAAACAGTTAAGGATTTTCATAACCACACCAATTTTCTCCTCATTCCCCTCCACAAAGATCATAACATCATCAGCGAAGAACAAATGGGTAATCGAGGGACAGAACCTGTTGATGGAAACTGGATGGAAACTCCCATTTTCCACAACCTCTTTGATAAGGTGCGACAACCTTTCCATAGCAATAACGAATAAGAAGGGGCTCATAGGGTCCCCTTGACGGATCCCCCTTGAAAGAATAAACTCCTCAGACATATCTCCATTGATCACAACCTGGAAAACAGGAGAAGAAATGCAATCCTCGATCAATTTCCTCCAACTATCCAGGATACCAGCTCTCTTCAGGCTGTCCAGAAGAAAACTCCAGTTTAAGCGGTCATAAGCTTTCTCCAGGTCCAACTTGAGCGCCACAATGCCTTTCCTACCCTTCTTAATCTTCATGGAGTGCACCATTTCCTGGGCAATAACCACATTATCCATCAACTGTCTACCACGAACAAAACTGCCTTGATTTTGGCTGATAATCTCAGGAAGAATACAACGGAGTCTATTAGCCACAATTTTAGTAATAGCTTTGTACAAAACATAACAAAGGCTAATGGGCCTCATTTGAAAAAAGGAGGAAGGTTTCTCCACTTTAGGGACCAAGACCAGAAGGGTTTTATTAATATTCCTGATATCATTGGAGCCACAAAAAATCCCTTTAACAAAACTATAAATACATTCCTTCACAGTAGCCCAATGTTTGTGGTAAAAGCTGGCTGGAATACCATCGACCCCAGGAGCCTTAGTAGCTCCAATACTAGAGAAGGCCATATCAATTTATTTCTGGTCAATAGGATGGAAAGCTTCCCTAATAGTTTCCTCTTCCAACCTAGGAAAAGAAGTCCTAGAAAGGCCTTTGTCCAGATCCACAATCTCTTCCTTAAAAAGGTCTTTATAAAAATTAAGGGCTAAGCCACGAATATATTCATCCTCATAGACCCACTCATCCTTTGAATCTTTAATAGCATCGATCCGATTTCTATGCCTTCTAATAATAGTAGAAAGGTGGAAAAACCTGGTATTGTGATCACCATCTCTAATCAAAGCCTTTCTAGATTTCTGAAACCAAAGAAGCTCTTCCTGCCTCAGCACAGCTTCCAACTCGTTCTGGAGCGATCTGAGATGACTATTCAGACTGTGATCAAAACTGGTCTCCAAACTCCGATGAATGCCATCAATTCTTCTTAAAAGCTTATTCTTTCTTCTGATAATGTGGCCAAAGATGTTTTTATTCCATCCCACCACATTCCTTCTAAAACCCTCAGTCGCAAGGAGAACATTAGCGTGGGGCTGCCAATTGTCCTGAACAAAGTTTTTAAAATCTGGGTGAGACTCCCAGGCCACCTGGTACCTAAAAGGCCTTTCCCCCTTAGGCCGATGGCAGTTCACCAGCTTAACCAGGATAGGACAATGATCGGAGTGGCGGAAAGGAAGATTCAATACTTTCACTTCAGGAAACCTGTAAATAGCCTCAATATTCACATAAACTTTGTCCAACCAAACAAAAACGCTATTACGTTTCCAAGTAAATCTATGCCCAGCAGCACCCAGATCAGAGAGCCCACAAAGATCCATATTCTGCTTATGAATGAGACAACGGTTCACATAGTGGTTTCCACCTCTTTTTTGGTCACTCATAAGGGCTATATCATTGAAATCCCCAGCCACCATCCAAGCCTCCCTCATACTCGTACTCATAGTATATAGGATCTCCCACAACCTTTTATGATTAGCCAAGATAGGATCCGCATAAATAAAAGTGATAAAGAAAGGTTTATTACCAGGGTAAATAACCTTACTATGAATAAATTGTTTATCCATACTAATAATGTCAATTTGCACGCGATTTGGCTTCCAGAAAAGCCAAATCCCCCCTGCCCGACCAGTAGCCTCCGATCTGACACAATTCCAATTCCTAAACTTTATAACCACCTCTTCTGCTTTGCTACCACTGATCTTGGTTTCCAGCAAGGCAAAACAGGAAGGATTAAACTGTTTAATTAAATCATTCACATGGATACGGGTAGCCTTACTAGTCGCACCTCTAACATTCCAAACAAAAAAGTCCATCAGAAAGGAAGACTACTGACCACAGGCCCAACACCCTAAATCAAGTATTTATTCGGGGCTCCTAAGAGCCTTGAAGAAGTACCCGAAGGTCCTCTTTTATCCAAATTATGCGAAGAGCTATGGTTAATTTTCTGCATACCCTTAGGTTTTTTCATGCTTCTTTTATTAACCCCCATAGCCAAACCATTTGCATTATCCACATAAGATTTCGGTATACTAACCTCATTGTGCTGCTTTTTCCCAACAGTGGCATGATTCTGGGAACCCACCAAAGAAGCAACTTTGGATTCAAACAAAAGGTTGACAGTCTCAACTTTATTGGCCTCTGGCTCAACAGACTCCAAACCTGGCATGCTAAGCTCCATCTGCTCGTTTGACTGATCAGAATCATGAGCATCCTCAGTAACTAGGACCCCAAATCTGGATCCAGAACCAAGGACCCCGCCTTTACCAGGGCTAACAATCTTGTTGGGGGGTTTTCCTTTGCTTTCAGGGGCAATTTGGAGAGAACTCAACTTCCTACTAATATCAGGAGGATGATTCTGAGCACCCGTTGCCCGAGTCCTTCTTCTAACCGCCCTCTTAGCTAACATCCAGGGGCCAAAGTTCCTCTCTTCCCCATGAATCCCCTCAACTCTTCCTTCCTCGGCCACTAAAGGCTCTTCAACCAACTTTTCCTTCTTTGGACACCCTTCAAAAGTGTGGCCAAACATCCCGCATTCATAGCAAATATTATGAATGCCTTCATATTCAATATAGTAAACCTTATTCTGAACATAGAATTTAGACAACAGAGGCTTAGCTAGATCAATATCAATACAGACCCTGTCAAACTTGCCTCTCTCAGCTCCAATGGTGGTTTTATCCACATGGTGAACTTTCCTAACAAAACCACCCACTTTATTAAGAAAGTTTTCATTATAGTATTCAATAGGTAAACCTGGAAATCTTACCCAAGTAAGAATCCTATTAACAGAGCAATCATGGGGATTAAAATTTGGGACCCATGGCCTTAATGCCAGAACATGGTTTGAAATAATATACGGGCCACCATTAATGACGGCATTAAAATCCTCAGTCCTAGTAAATTTGATGACATGATAGTCATTCTCTAAGTCAATAATGGTGACTTTCCCTTTTCTTGCCCACTGAGCATGGATTCTCTGAGCAAAATAATTAAAGCTAATTCTTTTGCCCAGCACGGTCACAATTAAAGCAAGCTTCCATTTAGACCTGAGGTCGCGTTTCTCAGTCAAGGAGAGCCTAATGACAGGGCATAAAGGGTCCTCCTGTTCTCCATCCTCCTTATCGGAATCTGAATAGTCCTCCTCAAAATCATCATCAAGGATCTCTTCATCTAACACGGGTTCCTCCTCAATTATACCCATCACGGTGTCTTTCCAAGAGATTCTCCCTACAACTTGTTCATTTACTTTTTTAAAATCCTTATCCCTCAAGGTTTTAGCATCCACATTCAAAGTGGAAACAGAATTGATATGCCCCTTCAACCCCTCCGCTTGACTTCCCCCATCTCCTCTGGCTGATTCAACACAATGCATAAACCCAATGCAAGCAGGCACAACCCCAAGGTTACCCGCAGAACCACCGACACGGCTGCCCGACTCACTGCATTAAATTTAGTTTTTTAAGATGTTAACTAAATATTTACAAATTCAAGGGTTAATCAAATTTTTTAGACAAGTTTAAAGTCAAATGATGGGGTAAATTCCATCGATGGCTACTAAACTTTCAATTCTTAACAATATGGCTACTGAACTTTACACTTTTTAACACTCATGGTCATTCAATGCCTCAAAATCACCGTTGACCGCTTAAAAATAAAAAATTTGAAGAGTTAATAATATTTTAAGGAACTTTAATTCTTAAAAAATTTCGTTTTGAGGTAATTTAGGTGTTGTTTGGTTAGAACAGATAGTGAATTTTTAGAGAGAAAAGCTGGGTAAATTACATACGTGGTGTACAACATTTACCCTAAATCACACTTTGGTACAACCAAAATTTTGTCACACTAAATCGTACGAACTTCAGGTGACCTCCCACTAAAGTGTACAACCGGTTTTTGTGACTGGTCAACGCTAGTCAACTATGCCACATCGGTATTTTTCATTGTAGAATTAAAAAAAGTGGGACCCACTCTTTGTGGAATGATTAATATAACCTTATTCTTTATAAATTTACTAAAATACCCTCATCTTCTTCCTTCAACCCCTCTCTCTCATTTCTCTTCTACATCTTCTCTCTCACTCCTCTCTTTACCATTTCTCTCTCAACGATGTTACGTGTACAGAGGTTAAATTACGAATAAAAGGGGGTTTAAAGAATTTTGAAGCCACTACCGCAAGGTTATCCATCCGATAATGCCTCGATGGAACTAAAACAAAAAAAAATCTACCGAGCTTTTGAATTGTCTACAAAAGACAACTGAAAAAAACTTTTCTCATACAGACATCTCACTCGATACGAAATAAAATGTTGAGATAATTTGTGTTCGGCGATATTGATATTTTCAAGTTATACAAATTATGCAATTATTGCAGTCTTTTTTATTTTTTAAAGATGAACATTTTGTTCCATATCGAGTGGGATGCCTGTATAGGGATAGTTTTTCTTGGTTGTCACCCATTTTCCATTCAAATGCTTGCAGCCTTTTGTTTTAGTTCCGTCAATGCAGTGTTGGATGGATAACCTTGGATAATTGCTTTGGATTTTTTAAACCCTTTTTTATTCATAATTTGTCCTCTATGCACATCGAAGTTACGTGTACAGAGGTTAAATTACAAATAAAAGGGGGTTTAAAGAATTCTGAAGCCACTACCACAAGGTTATCCATCCGATAATGCCTCGATGGAACTAAAACAAAAAAAAATCTACCGAGCTTTTGAATTGTCTACAAAAGACAACTGAGAAAGACTTTTCTTATACAGGTATCTCACTTGATACGGAATAAAAGGTTGATATAATTTGTGTTCGGCGATATTGATATTTTCAAGTTATACAAATTATGCAATTATTGCTGTCTTTTTTTACTTTTTAAAGATGGAAAACAAAAATATAATTTTTATGACTTGCAAATATCAACAAACATAAATTACCTCAACATTTTGTTCCATATCAAGTGGGATGTCTGTATAGGGATAGTTTTTGGTTGTCACCTATTTTCCAATTAAAAAGCTTGTAGCCTTTTGTTTTAGTTCCGTCAATGCAATGTTAGATGGATAGCCTTGGATAATTGTTTTGGATTCTTTAAACCCTTTTTTATTCATAATTTGTCCTCTATACACATCGAAGTTATGTGTACATAGATTAAATTACGAATAAAATGGGGTTTAAAGAACTCTGAAGCCATTACCGCAAGGTTATCCATCCAATAATACCTCGACGGAACTAAAACAAAAAAAAATCTACATAGCTTTTGAATTGGCTACAAAAGACAACTGAGAAAAACTTTCCTCATACATGCATCTCACTCTATACGGAATAAAATGTTGAGATAATTTGTGTTCGACGATATTGCTATTTTCAAGTTATACAAATTATGCAATTATTTCTGTCTTTTTTTACTTTTTTTAAAGATGGAAAATAAAAATATAATTTGTATGATTTGCAAATATCAACAAACACAAATTATCTCAATATTTTGTTCCATATCCAGTGGGACTGTATAGGAATAGTTTTTCTTGGTTGTCACGCATTTTCCAATTCAAAAGCTTGGTAGCTTTTTGTTTTAGTTCCATCTATGCAGTGTTGGATGGATAACTTTGGGTAATTGTTTTAGGATTCTTTGAACCATTTTTTATTCATAATTTGTCCTCTATGCACGTCGAAGTTACGTGTACAGAGGTTAAATTACGAATAAAAGGGGTTTAAAGAATTCTGAGACCACTACCGCAAGGTTATCCATCCAATAATGCCTCGATGGAACTAAAACAAAAAAAAACTACCGATCTTTTGAATTGGCTACAAAAAACAACTGGAAAAATTTCCTCATACAGGCATCTCACTCGATACGGAATAAAATGTTGATATAATTTGTGTTCGGCAATATTGACATTTTCAAGTTATACAAATTATGCAATTATTGCTGTCATTTTTTACTTTATAAAGATGGAAAATAAAAATATAATTTGTATGATTTGCAAATATCAACAAACACAAATTACCTAAACATTTTGTTCCATATCGAGTGAGATGCCTGTATAGGGATAGTTTTTCTTGGTTGTTGTCACCCATTTTTCAATTCAAAAGCTTGGTATCCTTTTGTTTTAGTTCCGTCGATGCAGTGTTGGATGGATAACCTTGGGTAATTGCTTTAGGATTCTTTAAACCCTTTTTTATTCATAATTTGTCCTCTATGCAAGTCGATGTTACGTGTACAGATGTTAAATTACGAATAAAAGGGGGTTTAAAGAATTCTGAAGCCACTACCACAAGGTTATCCATCCGATAATGCCTCGATGGAACTAAAACAAAAAAAAATCTACCGAGCTTTTGAATTGTCTACAAAAGACAACTGAAAAAAACTTTTCTCATACAGACATCTCACTCGATACGAAATAAAATGTTGAGATAATTTGTGTTCGGCGATATTGATATTTTCAAGTTATACAAATTATGCAATTATTGCAGTCTTTTTTTATTTTTTAAAGATGAACATTTTGTTCCATATCGAGTGGGATGTCTGTATAGGGATAGTTTTTCTTGGTTGTCACCCATTTTCCATTCAAATGCTTGCAGCCTTTTGTTTTAGTTCCCTCAATGCAGTGTTGGATGGATAACCTTGGATAATTGCTTTGGATTTTTTAAACCCTTTTTTATTCATAATTTGTCCTCTATGCACATCGAAGTTACGTGTACAGAGGTTAAATTACGAATAAAAGGGGGTTTAAAGAATTCTGAAGCCACTACCACAAGGTTATCCATCCGATAATACCTCGATGGAACTAAAACAAAAAAAAATCTACCGAGCTTTTGAATTGTCTACAAAAGACAACTGAGAAAGACTTTTCTTATACAGGTATCTCACTTGATACGGAATAAAAGGTTGACATAATTTGTGTTCGGCGATATTGATATTTTCAAGTTATACAAATTATGCAATTATTGCTGTCTTTTTTTACTTTTTAAAGATGGAAAACAAAAATATAATTTTTATGACTTGCAAATATCAACAAACATAAATTACCTCAACATTTTGTTCCATATCAAGTGGGATGTCTGTATAGGGATAGTTTTCGGTTGTCACCTATTTTCAATTAAAAAGCTTGTAGCCTTTTGTTTTAGTTCCGTCAATGCAATGTTGGATGGATAGCCTTGGATAATTGTTTTGGATTCTTTAAACCCGTTTTTATTCATAATTTGTCCTCTATACACATCGAAGTTATGTGTACATAGATTAAATTACGAATAAAATGGGGTTTAAAGAACTCTGAAGCCATTACCGCAAGGTTATCCATCCAATAATACCTCGACGGAACTAAAACAAAAAAAAATCTACATAGCTTTTGAATTGGCTACAAAAGACAACTGAGAAAAACTTTCCTCATACATGCATCTCACTCTATACGGAATAAAATGTTGAGATAATTTGTGTTCGGCGATATTGCTATTTTCAAGTTATACAAATTATGCAATTATTTCTGTCTTTTTTTACTTTTTTAAAGATGGAAAATAAAAATATAATTTCTATGATTTGCAAATATCAACAAACACAAATTATCTCAACATTTTGTTCCATATCCAGTGGGACTGTATAGGAATAGTTTTTCTTGGTTGTCACGCATTTTCCAATTCAAAAGCTTGGTAGCTTTTTGTTTTAGTTCCATCTAAGCAGTGTTGGATGGATAACTTTGGGTAATTGTTTTAGGATTCTTTGAACCCTTTTTTATTCATAATTTGTCCTCTATGCACGTCGAAGTTACGTGTACAAGGGTTAAATTACGAATAAAAGGGGTTTAAAGAATTCTGAGACCACTACCGCAAGGTTATCCATCCAACAATGCCTCGATGGAACTAAAACAAAAAAAAAACTACCGATCTTTTGAATTGGCTACAAAAAACAACTGGAAAAATTTCCTCATACATGCATCTCACTCGATACGGAATAAAATGTTGAGATAATTTGTGTTCGACAATATTGACATTTTCAAGTTATACAAATTATGCAATTATTGCTGTCATTTTTTACTTTATAAAGATGGAAAATAAAAATATAATTTGTATGATTTGCAAATATCAACAAACACAAATTACCTAAACATTTTGTTCCATATCGAGTGAGATGCCTGTATAGGGATAGTTTTTCTTGGTTGTTGTCACCCATTTTTCAATTCAAAAGCTTGGTATCCTTTTGTTTTAGTTCCGTCGATGCAGTGTTGGATGGATAACCTTGGGTAATTGCTTTAGGATTCTTTAAACCCTTTTTTATTCATAATTTGTGCTATATGCACGTCGATGTTACGTGTACAGAGGTTAAATTACGAATAAAAGGGGGTTTAAAGAATTCTGAAGCCACTACCGCAAGGTTATCCATTTGATAATGTCTCGATGAAACTAAAACAAAAAAATCTACCGAGCTTTTGAATTGTCTACAAAAGACAACTGAAAAAAACTTTTCTCATACACACATCACACTCGATACGAAATAAAATGTTGAGATAATTTGTGTTCGGCGATATTGATATTTTCAAGTTATACAAATTATGCAATTATTGCAGCCTTTTTTTATTTTTTAAAGATGAACATTTTGTTCCATATCGAGTGGGATGCCTGTATAGGATAGTTTTTCTTGGTTGTCACCCATTTTCCATTCAAATGCTTGCAGCCTTTTGTTTTAGTTCCGTCAATGCAGTGTTGGATGGATAACCTTGGATAATTGCTTTGGATTTTTTAAACCCTTTTTTATTCATAATTTGTCCTCTATGCACATCGAAGTTATGTGTACAGAGGTTAAATTACGAATAAAATGGGGTTTAAAGAACTCTGAAGCCATTACCGTAAGGTTATCCATCCAATAATGACTCAACGGAACTAAAACAAAAAAAAATATACCGAGCTTTTGAATTGGCTACAAAAGACAATTGAGAAAAACTTTCCTCATACAGGCATCTCACTCGATACGGAATAAAATGTTGAGATAATTTGTGTTCGGCGATATTGTTATTTTCAAGTTATACAAATTATGCAATTATTGCTGTCTTTTTTTTACTTTTTTAAAGATGGAAAATAAAAATATAATTTGTATAATTTGCAAATATCAACAAACACAAATTACCTCAACATTTTGTTCCATATCGAGTGAGATGCCTGTATAGGAATAGTTTTTCTTGGTTGTCACTCATTTTCCAATTCAAAAGCTTGGTAGCCTTTTGTATTAGTTCCATCGATGCAGTGTTGGATGGATAACCTTGGATAATTGCTTTAGGATTCTTTAAATCCTTTTTTATTCATAATTTGTCCTCTATGCACGTCGAAGTTACGTGTGCAGAGGTTAAATTACGAATAAAAGGGGTTTTAAAGAATTCTGAAGCCACTACCACAAGGTTATCCATCCGATAATGCCTCGATGGAACTAAAACAAAAAAAAAATCTACCGAGCTTTTGAATTGTCTACAAAAGACAACTGAGAAAGACTTTTCTTATACAGGTATCTCACTTGATACGGAATAAAAGGTTGAGATAATTTGTGTTCGGCGATATTGATATTTTCAAGTTATACAAATTATGCAATTATTGCTGTCTTTTTTTACTTTTTAAAGATGGAAAACAAAAATATAATTTTTATGACTTGCAAATATCAACAAACATAAATTACCTCAACATTTTGTTCCATATCAAGTGGGATGTCTGTATAGGGATAGTTTTTGGCTGTCACCTATTTTCCAATTAAAAAGCTTGTAGCCTTTTGTTTTAGTTCCGTCAATGCAATGTTGGATGGATAGCTTTGGATAATTTTTTTGGATTCTTTAAACCCGTTTTTATTCATAATTTGTCCTCTATACACATCGAAGTTATGTGTACATAGATTAAATTACGAATAAAATGGGGTTTAAAGAACTCTGAAGCCATTACCGCAAGGTTATCCATCCAATAAAATGTTGAGATAATTTGTGTTCGGCAATATTGACATTTTCAAGTTATACAAATTATGCAATTATTGCTGTCATTTTTTACTTTACAAAGATGGAAAATAAAAATATAATTTGTATGATTTGCAAATATCAACAAACATAAATTACCTAAACATTTTGTTCCATATCGAGTGAGATGCCTGTATAGGGATAGTTTTTCTTGGTTGTTGTCACCCATTTTTCAATTCAAAAGCTTGGTATCCTTTTGTTTTAGTTCCATCGATGCAGTGTTGGATGGATAACCTTGGGTAATTGCTTTAGGATTCTTTAAACCCTTTTTTATTCATAATTTGTCCTCTATGCACGTCGATGTTACGTGTACAGAGGTTAAATTACGAATAAAATGGGGTTTAAAGAATTCTGAAGCCACTACCGCAAGGTTATCCATCCGATAATGCCTCGATGGAACTAAAACAAAAAAAATCTACCGAGCTTTTGAATTGTCTACAAAAGACAACTGAAAAAAACTTTTCTCATACAGACATCTCACTCGATACGGAATAAAATGTTGAGATAATTTGTGTTCGGCGATATTGATATTTTCAAGTTATACAAATTATGCAATTATTGCAGTCTCTTTTTACTTTTTAAAGATGGAAAATATAATTTGTATGATTTGCAAATATCAACAAACACAAATTACCTCAACATTTTGTTCCATATCAAGTGGCATGCCTGTATAGGGATAGTTTTTCTTGGTTGTCACCCATTTTCCAATTCAAAAGCTTGTAGCTTTTTGTTTTAGTTTCGTCAATACAGTGTTGGATGGATAACCTTGGATAATTGCGTTGGATTTTTTAAACCCTTTTTTATTCATAATTTGTCCTCTATGCACATCGAAGTTATGTGTACATAGGTTAAATTACGAATAAAAGGGGGTTTAAAGAACTCTGAAGCCATTACCGTAAGGTTATCCATCCAATAATGTCTCGACGGAACTAAAACAAAAAAAATCTACCAAGCTTTTGAATTGGCTACAAAAGACAACTGAGAAAAACTTTCCTCATACAAGCATCTTACTCGATACGGAATAAAATGTTGAGATAATTTCTGTTCGGCGATATTGTTATTTTCAAGTTATACAAATTATGCAATTATTGCTGTCTTTTTTTATTTTTTTAAAGATGGAAAATAAAAATATAATTTGTATGATTTGCAAATATCAACAAACACAAATTACTTCAACATTTTGTTCCATATCGAGTGAGATTCTTGTATAGGGATAGTTTTTCTTGGTTGTCACCCATTTTCCAATTCAAAAGCTTGTAACCTTTTATTTTAGTTCCGTCAATGCAGTGTTGGATGGATATCCTTGGATAATTGCTTTGGATTTGGTAAACCCTTTTTATTTATAATTTGTCCTCTATGCACATCGAAGATATGTGTAGAAGGTAATATCAAAGAACAAGGTAATAGTGTTCATAATTTGTCCTTTTTTCCAAATGTGGGATTTGGGGGATATCTCATCAAATCTTGAACACTTGTTAATATAATTTTAGGGATAAGATGTAAAAATACGTCTAATGTTTACACCTAGGTGCAATTTTACTGTTAATGTTGGCAGCGGAGAGCAATTTTACCCTAACGTTGATAAGTTTGGTCAATTCAAAAAATTATTCATCAAAGTTTACCCCTAACATTGACTAGTTGGATCGATTTTACCCCCAAATATTAGTTTTAGGGATGTTCTTACTAACAACATGAATTCTATTCAGTTTTATTCCGGTGTTGGTCTTCTTTTTATTATTACTTTTGATCTCGAAGCCTGTACGAATTCTTGGAATTTTGGGGTTTGTGTGAGATTTTGTGATTGATTTGTCCTTTTCTGCAATATTTCTTGTTTTATTTTTATTTTTTTCCTCTTTTCTTTAGTTTTTTATTTGATTTGAACAATTTGTTTAGAATTTCATTTTGTTTTGAATCAACTGGATTTGTAATGTTTTTGGGTAATTGTTTTAATGATTTTAAAGATGAAGGAAATCTCACTTTCTAATACCAATATCTATATCAAATGGCAAGCACAACCTTTGGGTTTTTGTTGCTTTTACTTTTATTTTATTTTTTATTTTTTTAAAAAAATACTTGTAATTTCATTAGATGAAAAAAAAAGTACAATCACGAAAATGAAAGGAATAAAACCTCATATGATTATAGGCTAAAGCAAATATAATATTCACGAAGGGATGAAAATGACTACAAAGAGTAAAAAGAACCCATAAAAGGCATAAAAAACACAAAATAACAATAAATTTCTCGTAAATCCAAATTCGTAGAAAGAGTCATTTTTTTGTTACAACCACGTAGATTTATTGATATATGGAAAAGATAAACCATTTTTGTTCTTTCTAAATCCGAAAAAAGCGTAAATAACAAAATAATAAAGAGTAGATTTATCTTTTTTTTTTTTTGCATATATCAACCTCCCCTTTTGTAAAAGTTATTAAAAAATGGTAAATAATTTAATAATCCCTACATTTTAAATAACAGTGTTTAGAAAATGGGTGGCTGATAGTCCCTACATTTAGTCATCGTATTTTAATAATACACTGTTTAGTCTTTAACTTTTGTTTTATTCAACACAGTTGAGTCTCAGTCCATTTTCTACACTTATTAGTCGTTTCCCCTACGTATCCTCGAAGTGTCTGACACTCTAACTTCTTAGACCATTCGAATATGTAGTCGTATTGATTAGTGAAAAACCATACTTGTTTGAGCAAATAAAATCTAATAGTAAGCTGAGTTCTTAGGAGTAAATTTCCTTAGTTATAAACTTGTATTTGTTTTTTCTTTTTGGACTATCTTTTGCTGTTCTAGATGCTGGTATTCAGAAATCAGCTTGAATACTTGTTGGAAATGCTTTTCTTTAAGCTACTTGAATACAGTGGCAGAGCCAGGAATTTACGTTTGGGAGCTAATTTAGCCTTGGCGGCTTGAACTATTTTTTTTTTGGCCTTGAGTACCCTAAAACTTCATCATAATTGGCTTAAAAGGAGTAGATATCTTTAATGTTTTATAAATCTAACGTTAATTCTTAGAATTTCTTATAATTTTCATAAAATTCAGTTTTTTGATTCTCATGAAATAGAAATTAGTTGAAAAGCTTAAGAAGTTAAAAAGGACATAGAAAATTCAATAAATAAATAAAAACTTTGAAAAAGAGCTCATGAGATTTGAACCCGTGATCTTTTCTATTAAAAAGTGTAGCCTAATCAACTCAACTATCTTAAAATATAGTAATAATACTACAAATACACCAATACAAACGAAAATTAGGGGGGTTGCAAACTACTGTAACACCACTACTCAAGGGTGGAGCCGGCAGCCGGAGGGGTCGGAGCCCCCCCAAGCCCTGGGCTGGCTCTGCCCTTGCTTGAATATGTTGTACTTTTCGATTCAATCTATTTCGATATCCTCTTAATTTAATTTCAATTCAGTATCATTCAGTTCAACAATTTTCAGTTTAGTTCAGTAATTTATCGTTATTTATTATAATTAGAACCATTATTATTATTATAAGCTTATTTATGTTAATTATTGCTATTTTTAAAGTCTAATATTATCATTTCAGTAACGTTCAGTTCAGTTCAATAGCATTCAATTTAGTTCAGTTTACTTAATTTCAGTAAAAAAGCCTGTTTATTGCTTGAGTTGATATCTGAAACTGCTTTCTTTGTGTCATCTTCAAATATGACTTTTATGGTCATCATAATGTGTCTAAAAAAAAGATACAGGGTTTAATGCGTTCAACTGTGAAACATCAAGGGCTTAAATGTTTTTTTGGCTAAAATAAAATGGTATAAAAAGCAGAAGCTCAGTTTGTCTGTAAATGATTTGAATGTGAAATTGTTTGTCCATAGAGATATCGGCCACTGAAATGGCAAGATTATTGCAGTGTAATTGGGAAGGCTTTGAGAATAAGGTTAATACACTGAAATGGCGAGCAATGGAGGTTATGGGCGCATGAGAGGATTTGAATCATGAAGTTCAGGCGGTGGGAATCAAGTTGAGGGATTATCATACTGTGAGCCCCTCCAGCCGCCGGAACTACCATGATCACGAGTAGTTTCGACTCCGTCTCTACAAAATTTAAGGTTGTGGTGATTCCGGTCCCCCTGTTTCCAAAAAATTTAGCTCTGGTGCTGTATTAGTACCAAAAAATTGGTCCAGGTCCAGTTAAGTTCTCTCTAAATCTGAAATTTCAATTTTTTTTAGGCCCTCTCTCAGTCCAAATTTCTAATTTTTTTTTTACCTGTTAAGCCTTTCTTAAATCTAAATTTCTAATTTTTTTCACCTATTAAACTTTCTCTAAATCCGAATTTTTTCTATTAGACACCGATTTAGCAAAAAAAATAAATTCTTTTACACAAGATTGATCAATGTGTAAAATCGCCCCCAAACTGAACAATCATGTATTCGTCACTGCTGTCAAGTGCTGGATGAAGGCAAATGATGTCATGGAGGAGTCCCAAATTGGATAACAAAATCGGAGGAGCTAATGCTGAAGGTAAATGATATCATGGAATTTCTGGATGACGATGCAATTCAATAAAGAAGTTGATAATATGTTGGCTGAGTTGGAAAATTTGAAACGGATGAACTCTTTCGATATGTTTTGTGATTACTGGAGGTTCTGAACCGATTCAGATGGAGAAAAGGATTGAGGATCTTCTGATTTCCATTCAAATAAGTTGGTTTCCGCTGCTCAATGAATTGGTAATGCCTCATTGGGCTTGCAGCGTGTACAACACAAGCTCATCCCATGTTTTTAATTCCACACATTAATGAGGTTGTCAGGACTCGAACCCTCGACCGTTTGGTCCAGAAGCTCTGATACCATGTTATGGAACCGATTAAACTAAAAGCTCGAACTGATAGTTAAGGTCCAATCATATATCTTACATTAATCTCTGACAGGTATCACTCCAACGGGTATTCCTAAACCAAAATTAGGTTGTTCCTGCATATTGTTTTCTTGCATTCATGATGATATTGCACACAAAAACATAATCATACCAGATAAAAATGACTACTAATAGCGATAAAGCTTTTGTTGCAATTAGGAGAGTCCCATATTGTTTAGAAAGCATTTCGTAGAGATATTCATAAAGTGGGTTCTCATGTACTTGGATGTGCTCCAAAAGGTACTCCACTTTTGTGCTTTTGTGAAAGAGTGAGGACCTACTTCATGCTTGACCACCACGCACGCCGGCGCTATCCATCGGATCCGGGTTGCGTTAATAATATTTTATTATTATTATTATTTTTAATAAATTCGGAATTAATTTTTTAATTAATCAGCTCCTTTTTCCTTGTATAAATACCTATTGAGTCTGCCATTCCAAAATACTGGTTTACAACAATTATTTCCTTTGCGCAAATTTCGAAATTGAGCATTTAAAGAGTGTAGATAGAAACGAGTTCATACAGTCAATATGAACTCGTATATGAGTGGGCTGTTTTATCCTGGAGGCACTTTCTGGCAGTTCCACGAGTGTCTTAAAGAAAACGACTTAGTTCGTGACTCTGTCCATTATTTTATTCGGTCAATTCCTGTGTTTTCCGGTTCCAACATTAACTTTACTAGCAATTTGTACAGATTGAGTAATGATAATTAGCAAAGAAAATCATTGAATCAATTTTCCAATTTTAGTAGAGGATTTATAGCTACCTCATATTTCCTCCCAAAGTTTTCCCCAAGTTTTATGGTAATTTCTTTTATGGTAACTAATGATGTCACTGTGTAAAATTAGATATGAAGATTTGTTGTTATCTTTAATTATTTATATAAAGATTTTGATATGAATGCATTAGAAATTCCTAAACCAAAATTAGATTGTTCATATATATTGTTTCCTTGCCTTATGATGATATTGTACAAAAAAAAAAAAAAAAAAAAAAATAGAGGTGATAAAAGTACACTCAATCCGATTACCCGATATAAAATCGACATCCAATTTTAATGTTTAGGTTTAGCTTAGTAGGTAGGTGTCATTTTTGGATTTGATTATGGTTAATATTCTAACCCGAAAATGACACGAATATTTAAAATTATTATTATATTTTTTCATGTCACCTTTATTGATAAAAGTAAAAAAAAAAATTACAATTATTACTTGCAAACACGATTTAAATCTCCTATATTATTATAAACACATTACATGACATTTCAACATGATATTATCCGACTTTTGGATATAAAATATTTAAAAATAATAGGCTTAATAGACATCCAACCCTCTAAACTTGTAACTTTTTTTCACCTGGCCCCCTCAACTTAGGGGACAACCTCTCAACCCCCTCAACTTTCCAAAAACATCACATACAACCCCTTACACCCCTATGTTCGGTCAAAATATTGACCCGTGTAAAAAATGCGCTTGACTGTTGACCACACCAATGTCACGTGTCATTTTTTTATTAAATTTTTCCAAGTGATTATTGTATGCGAGGTTTTGTCGTCGCAGCTTTATCGAGGTGCTGAGGTTGGGGGTAGTGGTCGTCGAGGTGAAATCACTTGGAAAAATTTAATAAAAAAGTGACATGTGGCATTGGTGTGGTCAACAGTCAAGCGCGTTTTCTACACAGGTCAATATTTTGACCGAACATTGGGGTGTAAGGGGCTGTATGTGATGTTTTTGGAGAGTTGGGGGGGTTGAGAGGTTGTCCCCTAAATTGAGGGGGCCAGGTGAAAAAAAGTTACAAGTTTAGGAGGTTGAGTGCCTATTAAGCCAAAATAATATTATCTCTTTTAATATTTTTAAAAGTCACCACACATACATAGTAAAACTATATGTGACCCGCAAACACGACACTAACTCGATTAAGTTACACAATTATGACAAAAAAAAATTATTAGGTTAAAGTTGACCCATCTTAACACTAACCCGCAATCGATACGGCACAAACCCTATAACTATCACTTCTATCTACAAATAGGAGTAGCAACAGGATGGGACTGGATGAGAATACACTGCTCACTTCATCCTCAACATTTTACCAAATCAAGCAGAGCAATTCTATAGGAAAAAAAAATCAGATACATAGGATGCTCTTCTTCTATTTTTATTAATTAGACCGTATTCTTTATTATTTAATTTCAGTAGTATTCAATTCAGTAATTTATCATATTTATTATAATATAATTATTTTTATAATGATTTTTCATTATTATTAGAACAATTATTATTTTTATCAGTTTTTTTTTATTTTAATTATTGTTATTTTAGATGATTATATTATTATTTCAGTTTAGTTCAATTTAATTTTTTTCAATCATAAAGAACGGGGTCTTAGTCCTATTACTACATCAAAATAACTAACTAGCCCCATAACATTTGAAAATTTCACAACAGGCAAAATGTGCACCAAAAAGGCATAAAGCAGGATGAAGAAATCTAGCAGTAGTAGCTGGACAGAATGCATAGTCTAAGTTTCGCGAAAACTCCTCTTCAGTAGCATTTTCGTACTTTGTGTCCGTTTTTGTTTCTATTTCCATTTAGTAGCTATGTTTTTTTGAAATAACATTATTTCTTTGTGTCTGTATTTATTTCAATTTCCGTTTCACTGCAACATAGTTTACAGCCATAGGACAATCCTGCACAAGTGCATTAGCAATGTTAGAACTTAAGCAATTTAACATTCAATGTGAAAATTCACCTACTACAGTTACGTTATTATAACATTAAAGTTCAAAAAATCCGTGAAAAATAAAGGCTTAATAAATCAAAAACACCTTATACTTGTCCAGATTATCCGATTGGCCCTTTTGGAAAACTCTTATTAACCTCATGAACTTCCTTACAATAAACTATTGACTTCCTATTGGCCTCGAAAAACGGTTATGGTGATTTAATAACCATTTGAACTTCCTTAAAGTGATACACATTTTTTTATTTTCCAAATCTCTCCTTATAGACCATGTGGCCTTAAATGTGCTAATGAAACATTTCAAGATATCTCCAAAATTTAAGGGGTCAATAGGATAATCTAGACAAGTACAGGAAGCCCCTAATGTATTAAGGCAAAAATAAATAAACGAAATGATAATTTGGACAGGTTTGCTACATTCTTTCTCTTTTTATCCATGTCACTATAAATCATGGTAAAATAACTATTTTACTTTCATCGTTTCGTTAATTTTTTAATGAAATTTTATTGATTTGGACTTTAATGTAAAGCAATGTAAAGTTTATGTCAAGAAATGAAATTTATGAGCCATAATGTTAGTTGCACTACAGTTCAGGGACCATGAATGTAATTTATCCAAAAACATAAGGTTGATTATGTTCCAGAAAGCAACCGACACTGGTACAGGTGCGAAAAACGATATTTTTAAAAATATGAGACACATGTACACCAAGGACACGCTATATGTATATATATATGTTGGGGATAAAGGAAGGCTACAAATCATTAATTCATCAAAAGAAACATTTAATACTTTAAACTACTAAAATTCAAACTATCTAAACTACTAAAATTGGGGCGGTTGCTATATTCCTTTTTTTTATTATTATTATTAAGGTTCTATTTTCTTTTATTTTTTATATATCAACCCCTAACTCCGACTGTGAGGGTCACTTGATGGCATTTACAGACGGTTCCAAACCCAGACAAATGAGAAGGGTTGTGGTACAGGTGCGGAGCCAGGGGGCGGGGAGGGTCGGCCGATGTGGGAAATGGAAACTCTCGGAAACTGATACGAAACGTTTCCGGGCACGTTTCTGTAATTACCTAAAATATGAAACGCGTCTCTCAATTTTTAAACGGTTTTCTCTACCTATTTCGATTAAAATTATGGAAATTTAAACTTTCTATTTTGCAATTTATATTCAATCTAGGATTAGAAAAATTGAAACTTCGTTTGAGAGATAATTCCTTCCATGTATCCTTCAATTTAAAGAACTTACCCATATTTGTTTCTCCTATAATCTTTTGTCTCTTGAATCTCAATTGAGCTTGGACTTTCTTCCTAATCTTGTTTTTTTTTTATTTTTTTAATATTTATGCGCTATATTTTTAATATTTACACGTTTCCCCCCGTTTCCGTTTCCTATGTTTTTCAGAAATTACGTTTCCCATATCCGTTTCCGTTTCAGTTTCCGTATCCGTTTCCTTGCAACATAGGATGTTGCATCAATGAACACCCTTAATGCCAAAACCATGTAATTTTGGCATTAAGGGTTTAAAAAAATAAAGAGGTGGAAAGGACAATTTCACCCTTTCCACCCTTTATTGTTTTGAGCCCCTTTATTTTTACGCAGCAGGGAGAGCAGGGAGAGAAGAGAAAGGAGATAATTTGAGGAAAAGTTCCAATTTGCTCCATAATTTAGAAAAAGTTTTCCAAATTGCTCCATTTAAATTTTTGGGTTAAGATGCAAAAATATCCTTAATATTTTGGGTTATGAAATTTTTTACCCCTAACGTCTAAAATGATACAATTTTACCCCTAACGTTGATAAATTGAATCAATTTGAAAAATAATTCATCAAACTATCTTTCTGATCATAAATTAGACAAAAAATTCAAAAATTCACAAAATTTATAAATAATAATCCCCAATTCTATTATTAAATTATAAAAAACATGAAATATTTTTTTAGAACGAATTGTTGTAGAATAAGGAACAAAAATATTGTGTTTTATAATTATTTCTCAAATTGACCTAATTTATCAATGTTATGGGTAAATTTCCGCTTGGCTTTCAATGTTAGATGTAAAATTGCATCATTTTAGACGTTAGAATAAAATTTCTCCTGGCCCAAAACGTTAGGGGTATTTTTGCACCTTAACCCTAATTTTTTTTTCTTTGGTCTAGCCCCTCGACCTATATGTCCTGGCTCCGCCACTGTTGCGGTAGGTTTGTGGCGGCTAACGTAAAACTTAGCCAGATCTTATAGACATGAACCAAAATATATCAACCCCTCTTTTTGTAAAATTATTTAAAAAAACCTATATTCTACTTAATTAACTTAGAAGCGTGTCCCCGAAGTGCGCATATTAAAAAAGAAAAGAAAAGATGAAACACTTATTTTGGAGTGTCGTGTGCGTGTCCCTAAAGTGTCGGAGTTAAACTCCTACAAGTGCCAGTGCTTCGTAGATTATGTTATACTTCCATGCGCACGCACATAAAAATTGGTATCAACACATCAATTTGCATTAGTGCCTGAACTGTGCAGATCGTGAAATTGGAGGATATTTAACCCTTCATGAACCCTTATAAACCCTTGCCCTCTAAATTTCCTTCCTCCGAAGTAAGGGTTGTTTTTCACCACTCCAAACCCTTTGGGTTAAATTTATCCCTCCAGTTAACTTTAGGTGCCATTTTGACCCTTAATTCGAATTTAGACGCATCTATTTAACTGCAAAATCACAAACATATAACCAACAGACATAACTTATATGCCAAAGTGAAAGAAAGAAATCATATATGAAAATCAAGCAAAAACAATTAATTAATCAATGCAATATTTTAAAAAAAAAATATGCATAAAGGATAGTTCATATGTTACCAGCACCATTTCAATTTGTCCCTGAAGTGTGATCAAGCACCATTTCACCAAAGAAGTGCTTGGAACTGCAGTCACTGTTTCTGGGTTCAGCAATGAATCTGACATGACACCATTCTCTAACACCCACATATCAGGGGACAAGTAGTGAAACGCGACGCGAAAACAAGACTTCTAGAATTTCGTGCTCAGCATCCTAACAAACAAGTGTAAATTAGAAATGTTGCAGCGTGCAATAAGGATGAAACAAAACAAATGGGTACAAGTAAGATGCAAAACGTTCCACTTTTCATAAAATTCTAAAGCAATCTTCATATATTCACGACAAAAAGAGAAGCTGTACTTTTCCAGTCATGCTAAAAGTTATTACTATAGTCATAGCAAGAGCTGAAAAAATGCTAGCAATAACCAAAAAATACATCTATCACATATAAAATTGGAAGTTTTCTGGAATAAAGATTTGCAATTTAGGATATGTTTGATGCTAAAATTAAGTCAGGTAATACATATAAACAGATGAATGTTGCTAATGCATAAGGTAGGATCAACTATTTTGTTCAACATACAAGGGAGACTGATATTCACGCCCTAACAGTCAGTAGAGCATAAATTTGAAAACTTCACCTCCTTTACTCGGTGGCTCTCCTGGCCTCGACGCATCTGTCCACGCAAGACATAGCCAACTTGCTTCAGATCCTTACCCAAGTTGTTAATCATTTGATAAATCATATCTGATTTAGGGTGTGTTTTGTTAAATACAGTAAAATCATAGACTCCATTATCAAGCTCAATGGAACTAGCCCCGGATCGTTTCTGGATTCCAATGCCCTTCATTTGCAACCTCATGTTGGCAACACCATTCCAATCAGCAGCAGCAGCAAAAATATTTTAACATTGAGTAATTATCCGGATCTGATAAGGCAGTCTATGTTGCACGAAAACTCCTCTTCAGTAAGGTTTCCGCGTTTTGTCCTTTTTCTTTTTGTTTCATTTCTTTCCTAGATATGTTCTTTTATAAATAATATTTCCCTATTTCCATTTCAATTTCAGTGCAACATAGTCCACAGCCATTGGACAATCCTGCATAAGTGCATTGACAGCGTTAGAACATGAGCAATTCAACATTCAAAGTGAAAATTTCACATCATCAAATAAATTACCACGGTGACAAAAATGTACGCTAAATACATCCATGGTCCTCATCTATAGAGCTACGAACATTGGCCTCTAAACTTCATTTCTTCTTATAAACATCTT
The DNA here is from genome assembly GCF_963576675.1 of Euphorbia lathyris. NCBI lineage: Eukaryota > Viridiplantae > Streptophyta > Magnoliopsida > Malpighiales > Euphorbiaceae > Euphorbia > Euphorbia lathyris. The sequence continues at coordinate 82,500,886 of NC_088915.1, forward strand.
TAAACTTGACATTATTGTAACATTAAAGTTCAAAGATCCGTGAGAAAGTAAAGGCCTAATACATCAGGAACCCCCTATACTTGTACAGGTTATACGATTAGCCCCTTAACTTTGGAGATGTCACATAACCCCCTGCACTTGCTTACAACAACCTATTGACCTCCTAAACTTGCTTAAAGTGATTTACTGGCCCCCTTAAACCGTTATAATGATTTAATTACCCCTGAACTTGCTTAAAATAATACATTTTTAATCCAAAATTTTAAGCAAGTTCAGGGGATAAGTAGGATATCTCCAAATTTTAGGGGGTCAATCAGACAATCTGGATAAGTACAAGAACCCCTAATGTAATAAGGCAAAAATAAATTAACGGAAGGCTTAATGTATCAGGAGCCTCCTCAACTTGGCCCAAAAACTGATTGGTCTTTGAACTTACAAAGTGTCTAGTTAGCTCCAAAACTTGCTTATAAGTGACATAATTAACCCCTCTAAGTCCACTTGTTAGAACAAGAGAGGATTGAGACAAAATGAAATATATCACTTTAAGCAAGTTCAGGGGCAATAGATCACTGTAAGCAAGTTTAGAGAGACAATAAAAAAAAAAAGGGCGGCCCGGTCGCATTACGCGTCCCCGCTGAGCGAGGGTCCGGGGAGGGGTCCCACCACAAGGGTGTATTGGGGGCAAGCCTTCCCTTGCCAATTTAATTGGCAAGAGGCCGCTCCTAAGACTCGAACCCGTGACCTCTGGTCACACGGCACTTTAAACAAATTCAAGTGGCTGATAGGTAATTATAAGCAAGTTCAAGGGCTAACTAGACACTTTGTACATTCAGAGGGTTAATCAATTTTTCGGGCCAAGTTTAGGAAGCTTCTGATGTATTAAGCCCTAACGAAATGATGACTTCAACAAATTTGACTATACCATTGACTCTTTATCCATGCCATTATAAATTATGGTCAGATACCTATTTTACCTTCGCCCTTTCGTTGATTTTTTAAGGATTTTTTCTTGATTTAGATTTTAATGTTACAGTAGTGTAAAGTTCAAGAAATTTTATGTCTAAGAAATGAAATTTAGGAGACATGATATTAATAGCACTATAGTTCAGGGCTATGTATATAATCTATCCAAAAACATAAGGTTGATTATGTTTGCACACACATAAAAATTTAACAAAATGTTGAATTAGACAATTTTAACCACATCATTAACTCAATTTATTCATATCACCATAAACTATCATTAAGTACTTATTTTACCCACGTATGATTCACTCATTTTTCTTTTTCTTTTTTCCGTAATCTTTCTTTATATATTAGGGTTAGAAATAGGAGGGTATTTAACCCTTCATGAACCCTTATTAACCCTTACCCTCTAACTTTCCTTTCTCCGAAGTAGGAGTTGTTCTTCACCCCTCCAAACACTTTATAAACCCTTTCAAATCCTCCTCCCAAACAGAGCCTTAGTGGCTGATCTGTCCAGATCATGGAATTTAAACGAATCAAGGGTAAAAAATGCCCCTAAAGTTGACAAGCGGTATCAATTTAGCCAAATCGAATAAGAGGTATCAACTCAGCCCTGTCAAATACTACCTACTTTAGGCTGAGTTGATACCTAACATTCGATTTAGGCTAAACTTATCCCTCCAGTTAACTTTAGGTGTCATTTTGACCCTTAATTCGAATTTAGACACATCTATTTAACTGCAACTCGCGAACATATAACCAACAGACTTAAATTATATGTCAAAGGGGAAGAAAGCAAATCATATGTGAAAATCAAGCAAAATAATTAATTAATCAATGCAATGATTTCACAAAATATGCATAAAGGATAATGAATATGTTACCAGCACCACTAGGCTTGAAAGTAGAACAGTGAGCGACATCATGTGTCCCTGAAGTGTGATCAAGCACCCATTTCAGGCAATGCATAAACAGATGAATTAATTTTTCTGTTCAACATACAAGGGAGACTTATATTGACACCCTAACAGTCAGTGGAGCAATTAATTGTAAATTTGAAAACTTCACCTCCTCATGCCATAAGCCTTTACTCGGTGCCTCTCCCGACCTCGACGCATCTGTCCACGCAAGGCATCAACAAGTTGGCTGCTTTTGTTGGGGCTAGTTCCATTGAGCATAAACTTCATTCTCTGTCTCTGGGACATAGCCAAGTTGCTTCAGATTCTTACCCAAGTTGTTAATCGTTTGATAAATCATATCTGATTTAGGGTGTGTTTTGTCAAATACAGTAAAATCATAGACTCCATTATCCAACTCAATGGAACTAGCCCCAGATGGTTTCTGAACTCCAGCACCCTTCATTTGCAACCTCATTTTGGCAACACCATTCCAATCACCAGCAGCAGCAAAAATATTCGACAACATTGAGTAATTACCCGGATCTGATGTTTCAAGGCGATTTAGTACCTCATCTGCTAGTCCCACAGCGTTATGCATTCTGCACGCTCCCAAAAGGGTACCCCAAATAACAGCATTTGGTTCCAAAGGCATACTTTGCACAAGCATACAAGCTTCCTTAAGACGTCCCCCTCGACCCAATAGATCGATCATGCATCCGTAATGCTCAATGTGGGGAGTAATCCCATAATCCCTCTCCATATTATTAAAGTAATGAAGACCTTCATCAACAAGACCCGCATGAGTACAAGCACACAAAACACCAATTAAAGTAACTTTATCAGGACTAAACCCTTCTTGTTGCATTCTAGAAAAAAGCTGAAGGGCGTCTTTTCCATGGCCGTGCATTGCAAGCCCTTGGAGTATGCAGTTCCAAGAGACTGTATCTTTCTTCGACATCCCATTAAACACGGTCAAGGCCTTGTCCATCCTACCACACTTTGCATACATGTCAAGCAACGCATTAGATACATTAACACTGCATTTGTATCTAATCCTCTCAATTGAGGAATGAATTTTTTTCCCCAGCCCAAGCAAACCAGTCTCTGCACAAGCAGACAATATGCTGATAAGAGTCCCATCATCAGGCCGTAATCTAGTTGCCTCCATCTGATCATACAACGTTACTGCCTCCTTTACCAACCCTTTCTCGGCAAACCCGGATATAATTATGGTCCAAGTAACCATATTCTTCATAGGCATTCTGTCAAACAACATCCTAGCCATTTCCATATCTCCAGCTCTACAATATCCCATAACCATCGTTGACCACGAGACAACATTCCTCTCAGGCATTTTATTAAACAAGTCAAAAGCTTCATCCATCTCTCCTGCCTTTACATAGCCATCCAATATTGTGTTCCAACTAACTGTATCCGCCACAGGCATTTCATCAAATAGCTTTCGTGCTCCACTCAATTCTCCAGCTTTAACCAACCCACCTATCATAGAATTCCAAGAAACAATATCTTTCTCCTTCATTCCCATAAACAACTTCATTGCAGAGTTAACACCCAGCAAGCCACACTTAGAGTAGCTATCAATTAGTGCATTTGGCACAAATAAATCTCCAAAAAATCCAGATTTCTCCACATTGCTATGTATCATTTGCACAATTGGCAACCAAGCTTGCCCATTGCAGGCCTTCAAAAGAAAAGGGTAAGTGAAATTATCAGCAAAAATACCATTCTTTTGCATATAAATAAAAGTAGCAAATGCAATTGAAGATTGAGAATTCTGCACTTGAGCTCTGATCAAAGTATTATACAAGTGAACATTGGGGTCTTGAATCTGATTAAAAACATTGATAACTAAATCCATGTGGTGGCAAGTAGAGAAAGCTGAGATCAACTTAGGAACCACATAAAGATCTTGGTGAAGATTCTGTTTAATTATCTGAGCATGAACCTCCTTTATATGGTTAAGATTTGTGCATTTTTGAAGGTTTTGAAGCTTTTGCTCAAAGAGTCTTCTCGTTGAGACCCATGTTGGGGCTCTTATTGGTGCTGACATTAGAGCTGTTTTCGACATTGAAGGATGCTTGCATTGCTTGACTTCGATATACCGAGAAATTTTAAGGATAATGAGTGACCATTTTGGAGATGGAAAAGGAGTTTAAAGATTTTTATAGGCTTAAACCATTCGGTGCCCCTCCAACTTGTCCAAATGTGTCATTTGGCCCCTAAACTTTAAAAAACGATCAATTATGTTATCACGAACAATCCCACGATCCTGAATTTGGAGATGAACCACAGTTAGAGAATACAAAACAAATATTTACCAAACAGATTCAAGCAACCAAGCAGAAGAAGCTTAAATTTGTGAAGGTGGAGTTTAGAAACTTAAAAAGTTAAAGTATCTCCAATCCTGCACAAATGCATCACTAACAAAAAGAATGGGATGACTGTGAAAAAAATAATAGGACAAAAAAACATTTGAAGGGAATAAAAACTGAAAGAAACCAAAAAAATCATTTACGGAATTACAAAATATATAGCATGACAAGGAAGCAGATTCTATATGAATGCAGTAAGTAAATTCTTTATATTCTTTTCACATACTAAACGCAATAAAAATCGGCAGCAAATAATTTAAAACCATTGTTTAATAGGCAGTAAGGGGCAAACTAATTAACTACTTAAATCAACTGATGTAGCTTATTCAGTAAACACTAACCACAACCTCCATCCAATAATTTATTTACTTACAATTAATCCAAGAGCACCTAAGCACAACTTCATTACTAAAACCTATTTCACAAGATTAATTAACAAACGTATGGTAGCGATTAAAGCTACACTCCCTAAGAAGTTTCACAAGATTAATAAACATATAAAATCTGGAAATTGCACTCAAACGTCATTGTCAAACCCAAAATAAAAAGATACTGAGTCTGGAGATGAAAAGAATGAAAGAGACGCATTTAAATTTGAATCCACTGACCAGAATTTGTTAATGGCAAAATCAGTAAAGCTACAAGAGGAGAAGAGCTGCAATTTCCTTCTCCGGAATACAAACAAGAGCAGAGAGCCTTCGGTTTCCTTCTCCGTTTGTCCTTGCAGCAGCCGGCGGCTAGATTAAGAGAGGAAGCGGCGGGTAAGGGTTTAAGAGAGGACGGAACCGTTGATACTCTGGTGGCGCGAGAGTGAAAATCTCAGTTCTCTCTTCTTTGTTTTCCAATTTTGATGTTCCCTCTATCTGTTCATGTTGTTGGGTTGGGTGTCCGGGTCGAGTTGGGCCGGGCCGGGCTGACAGAGATAGGAGGTTGTGAGTTGCAACTCATATTTTTAAAAAATAGAAATATGAATACGTTTAACCTTTACCGTGAAGAGCAATTTTACTTTAATGTCTAAAATAGTGCAACTTTATCCCTAATATTGACAGTTAAGAGCAATTTTATCCTAATATTATAAGTTGGATCAATTTCAAAAATAATTCATCAAAATATATTATCGGTCATGAATCTTCTATTCTACCCTTCACATATGAGTCATTTTATTACTCATTAATAACAGATCATAAACATATGATTAGACGTACAAAAAAATTGAAAAAAAAACATTACAAAATATTTTGTATGTTAGACAAGTCGGACAAAAAAAATATAAAATATTTCACCGATTTATAAATATTAATTTTCAATTCTATTATTAAATCACAAAACATAAGAAAACTTTTTTTTAAGGAACTGGTATTAAATTGGTGTAAAATAAGGTGTTGGTCCCGTGTGATTAGTTCCAAGGGGGGTTAGGAACTAATATAACTTTTTCGCTTAATTATGCTGACTTAATCAATTCTTTAAATTACTTAACTCAGTTTTGGTCAGCACGTCCGAGAGAGATGTAGGACAGCTTTAGTCAAAGGCTGACTAGAGTCGTTTTACTTGTGAGTTGGGAATTAACGCTTAAGGACAGCTTCCAACTCAGCACTCTGATTATTCAGTGTCAGCTTATACAATTTATATTCTGAGTAAATTAAGCAAGCAACACATACATATATATTGAGAGAAAGGGTTAGAAATTACTCAGCAGATTTATCCTGGTTCGGCATCACCGCCTACGTCCAGTCCCTAGAATCCTTCCGGGCTTTTTCAATCCAATACTGAGCTCTTTAAAGGTAGAGCACAAACCGTTTACAAGCAGTTGAGAATGCAAGAGTACCTTCCTCTATTCGTCTACTCAACTCTACTCAGCGCTATAACCGAACACTTAGATTTTCTCTACCGCTGAGTACTAAAACCGAGTACTCAGCACCACTCTCTCAATTTATACAATTGATACAAACTTGTTCTTTTTAGATGAAGAACACTTTAGATGAATACAAATTCAATATAGCTTTTACACAGAGATAGAAATTTGGTGTAAGATTTTTTTCTTGTTTGAATGTGCTTTGTATGTATGCTCTTTTTCTTTTTGTAATTCGGCAAAGGATCTAAGAGTTAGACTTGTCCTTTTATAGTGAATTTCTGATGCCACAATCATTTGAATTCGGATGTATCCGTTGAATCCAAACGGCTCCTTGCGTCATTCACTGGTCAGCACACAGATATTGCAGGCCAATCCTGTCGTCTGAAATTAGTAGGCGTCAGGGTTGTCTTCTTCCGACAGGTTCGTCTTCTAGCGCCAATTTCATCTTTTAGCTAACGGCCAGTTGACCCATGCGTCTCGAAACCGTCTATTTGCATGATTCCAAGGCTTCTGAATTGACGCAGATCTGTCATTTAGTAAACGGATCACTGGCACTGTCTGATGAACACTCAGCTTGACATGTTAGACGTTGCCTTCGATCTTTGATATTGACGATACTGAGTTACATTATACTCAGCTTCCATGGTCAGCTTCGTCTGCAAGCTTTAGTTCCGAAGAAGACTTTTCTTCTATGATGCTGAGTTGTGTTCTACTCAGCTTCCATGGCTCATGCTGACTTCGTCCTGTCTTACTTTTTATTTCTTTTCTCATTTATAATTATACCCAATCATTGAACAAACACATTAGTACAATTAAATCAAAGCACTTAAATTTAATTGTCTCTTAATCGTGGATTAACTTAAATAATTTTGTCAAATCAAAATCATGTGGAAAGGTGTTTCAACATAAGGAACAAAATATTTGTGTTTTATAATAATGTTTGAAATTTATCCAACTTGTCAATATTAGGGGTAAAATTACTCTTATCTGTCAACGTTATGGGTAAAATTGCACTATTTTAGATGTTAGGGATAAATTTACTCCTGACTGTAAACGTTAAAAATATTTTCGTGCATTATCCCAAATATATATATATATATATATATATATATATATATATATATATATATATATTATATAACTCAGATGGAATTCAAATAAATTAATTAAATTAAATTATAATGATAATTATAATTATGAAAAATACAAATAAATTTTAGTTCAAAAAAAAATACAAATAAATTTAATATATAATTGTTATATCTAAACTGATTATATTTTGTTATTTGATATGTAAGTTTATATTTTATATCATCCTTGTTTTTAATTTGGTAGATTTCAAAGTTGAAATGATGCCCTCGTTTCATGTCACGCTAGTAAATAAGGACATTAAAGTCCCGTTTGTTTGGGGGAAAATATTGTGTTCTGAAAAATTTTATGCAGGAAAATAAAATATTTTTTTGTGCTTGGAAACAACACTAGAAAATATTTTTCAACCACTAAAAACGTGAAAAAACACAAAAAATATTTATTAAAAACATGGAAAAAAAAGTGGAAAAACACAAAAATGTGAAAAAAAGTTAATGTTAAAAACACGAAAAATGGTTTTTCACATTTTCGGCATTTTTTGTACGTTTTCTCGTGTTATTAACGTTATTGTGTTTTTTTGCATTTTTTCATGTTTTCACTTTTAGTTTTTCGGTTTTTTCTTTTTTCACGTTTTCTTTTTTTTCGCGTTTTTTATTTTTCTCACTTTGTTACTTTTTCGTGTTATTCACGTTTTCATGTTTTTCATATTTTTCATGTTTTTGTGTTTTTTTACGTTTTTCGTATTTTTCATGTTTTTGTGTTTTTTTACGTTTTCGTGTTTTATTTGCATTTTTCGTCTTTTCATGTTTATCGCGTTTTTCACTTATTGTCACATTTTTTTGTTTTAGCATTTTTTCGCGTTTTCGTGTTTTTCATATTTTTTCACGTTTTTGTATAATTCGCGTTTTCTCACTTTTTCGCGTTGTTCATGTTTTGTACTTTTTCAAGTGTTTTTTTTTTGCGTTTTTGTGTTTTTCATGTTTGTTCACCTTTTCATGTTTTACGGGTTTTTTTTCATATTCTCGTGTTTTGTAACGTTTTCACGTTATTCATGTTTTTTCGTGTTTCATATTTTTGTATTTTTATATTTTTTAACGTTTTTCCCATTTTTCTATAAACGTGTATGTTTTGGGAAAAATGTGTTACCCTTTTGAAAATGGTAAAACATTTTCCTTTATTTCTTCCTTCATTTTCCATTGACTTGCCACTTATTTTTCTTTGACTTATTTTCCTACCCAAACAAATACTGGAAAATTAGGAAAATATTTTCCTGCAGAATATTTTCCCCCAAACAAACAGGACCTAAGAGTCTGTTTGTTTTACCTACTGTTAGTTGTTGCTATTTGCTGTTAGCTGTTACGGTTTGATATTTGCTGTTGGAAAAAACTGTTTTTTCAAAAAGCAGTGATTCTCTAATTTTGTAAAATGTTGTTTTTTAGGTGTAAAAAGCAAATAGAATGTCACTAACCAAACACTTAATGTTGCTTTTCAGGTGTAAAAAGCAAACAAGATGTCACTAACTAAGCACCTAAAACTCTCCCTTTTGAAGTGAAAATGCAAACAGGAACATGAAAATGAGCAACCAAACACCCCTAAAATCTGATAAATTTTAAATATGATATGTCTATGTAAATTTAAAAGTGTTAAAACAAATTTAATATAAAAACATTAAAGTTTAGTAAATTGATTTAAAAAATAAGTGAATTTAATTTTAAATAAATAAAAAATATCTGATACAAAACTTTAGGAAAAAATATAGAAAATATAAATAAATAATATAAAATCAGAGTAATCTCAAATCAATTTCAATTTTAGTGTGAAACAACTAAATACTCTTCAAAATTAGTTGTAAATCACCTTCCAATAACATCACTTTATGGCCATATTGTCTTTTTTTCTCCTTTCATATCAAATTAAAGATAAATATTTCTTCTTCTTTTTTTTTTTTGTAAATTAAAAGATAAATATTTCTCATTGCCTATTATTTGCCTCCATCATTATGTCAATATTGAGTACTACGCTTTGTAGTTACGTTGGTAAAGCAAGCTGGGTTTGTAGAAAAAATCATTGTCCTATGAAATAAATCTATTGGAAGTACTATTAAGGGTAATATTGTTGCTTTGATCTTTTAAAGAGGAAAACAAATGTGATGTTGGGGTTGTTATAAGGCGGTCTATGAAGCTTTAAGACACTCTTTAGTATTTTTAGATCTCGTTTGTTTGTCGGAAAATATTGTACAAAAAAATATTTTCCTGATTTTTTGGTGTTTGTTTGTTAAAAAAAAAATTAAAGGAATATTTTAAGTTAGGTGTTGTTTGATAAAACTGAAAATTAAGTGTTGAAAAAATAAGTACTAAATTTCAAAGGATGAATATTATAAGTGCTGAAAGTATTGAATGATATAACTTTTATAAAAATATTAATTGATAATGTTTAACTTAAAATGTTAAGTTAAATATTTTGATTTACCAAAATAAGTGATTTTTAACTTAATTAACTAATTTAAGTGGTGGAGAAACAATCGTTATCAAACGCACTTAAATTAAATAAGTGCTGAATATTTTAATTTAAGTAATTAAGTGCTTTATCAAACAATACCCTAGTCAACATAAAAATAGATATGAAAAAAATGAAAAAAAAATATTTTACTCTTTTGAAAATAGTAAAACCTTTTGGAATCATATACCATAAATAGCAATTTTTTTGTTGAAGAACCGTCAAATAGCAATTTCAAATAATTGAATTAAGTGAATAAAAGATACTCTCTCCGTTTCATATTACATGTCTCTTTAGAGAGTTGTATAGATATTAAGGATATTGAAAAAAAGACATTGTTTCCCATTATTTATTGATTCTAATATTTATATATTCTATAATAAGTCCATTATTCTAATTAATTTCCGTAAACCCGCGCTTTATAACAGAAAAAAAAGATGACTTAATGTGTACTGATCATATAAAATGACATGTAATATGATATAAAAATGTCACATCCGTATCCTTAATTTTAATTATTATACCCTAATATTATGTTACATTATATTTATTTATTGATTGGAGAGTTAATTGAGTATTATGGATATAGTTTGGAAGCTAATTTCATGCTTTGAGTGTAAAATTAAAAGTTTAGGGTAAGTTTTAAAAGAAGTTAAAGTTTAGAGGGACCAAAAGAGAGATTGTCCCTTATTGGGAACACAAATCTCACAATTCAATATGTGAATTTCGTGCATAGTGATCAGGTGCATATTCTATTAGCAAACTCATCTCATCTTCTCCATCTTTGTTCTTCAAACACCCAAAACCACCAATGTTTGATCATACCATGATATCTAGATATTGCACCGTCGGATCAAGCTGATTTTTTTACAGTAGGTTCTAGACATCCTAATACACATTGTGGTCGGTGTGATTTTGATTTGGAGATTGCTACATAGGGTTCGAATTTTTTACAGTAGGTACCCGGTGTGTATTAGGATGTCTATAACCTACTGTAAAAAAATCAGCCCGATGTCTAGAACCTATGTAGCAATCTCCAAATCAAAATCACACCGAGCACAGTGTGTATTAGGATGTCTAGAACCTACTATAAAAAAATCAGCTCGATCCGACGGTGCAATCTCTAGATATAATGGTATGATCAAACATTAGTGGTTTTGGGTGTTTGAAGAACAAAGATGGAGAAGATGAGATGGGTTTGCTAATAGAATATGCACCTGATCACTATGCACGAAATTCACATATTGAATTGTGAGATTTGTGTTCCCAATAAGGGACAATCTCTCTTTTGGTCCCTCTAAACTTTAATTTCTTTTAAAACTTACCCTAAACTTTTAATTTTATACTCAAATCATGAAATTAGCTTCCAAACTATATCCATAATACTCAATTAACTCTCCAATCAATAAATAAATATAATGTAACATAATATTAGGGTATAATAATTAAAATTAAGGATACGGATGTGACAATTCTCCCCACCTTAAAGAATTTCGTCCTCGAAATTCATATTCTCTAGTATATCTTAATTTTCTTCCGAAACTGTTTTCACGATCATGAAGTTATTTCGAATCACCAAGATTTCTCATAATAATTATCGAACCATAAACTCTAATATTTCATCTCACATCCTTTATCATTGATCATCATTGACATCTCTGTATCAATCATTTATATATAACTCTAAGTAACTCTAACTTTCAATCCAGTTAATTCCATCACCAATGTATCCACAATAAAACTGCAAATATCATATATTCAATTTTATATAATATGATACACTTTATATTTGTATCTTCCTAAAATTAAACCAAATCCCACTTTAATAAATTTAAATCACAATTGATTTCACTCATATATATCAAATATATTTCACTTATCTCCAAGTTCTGTAGATTTCTAAAAAATCACTTGTGAACCACTAATATCTATGATATTATATTGTTCTTAAACTTCAAATAATCCGAATCAATGATTTGCATTAATATATAATCTTATTTTACCATAATAACAATACTTGTATCTATAATTTTTCACTCCAATCATGATACACATTATTAACATCAATCATCATCGATCAATCAAATATGAACCTTATTATTATGATACAATTTCCTATCAATAAAACTCATTTCATAAAATCTTAATGTCAATATCACTCTTATAATTCTCCATTTAACTCCTCAAATTCAATTGAACTACTATACTATATTTTTTTATATATATATATTCACCACCATATAGACCATTAATCCAACCAAATAAACTTCAATCTTTTCTCCAAACCATATAACCAAGGAATATATAGTACCTAAATTACGATGATCAATGTTTTTTCTTCTTCTTCTCCAAACTCCAAATGATATCTTTACACATATAGAAGTCAATAAAATTTATAATGTCATCCAATTTTCTTATTGACCTATAAGCTTTTAATTTGATCTTTATATAAACTTACATTCTAATCCTCCAAACTTCAACTAAAAAAATAACTTGACTATAATAAAAGTACTATATAAATTTAAATGTCAATATATGTATCCTTAATTGCGTTTAAGATCAATTTTTTTTTTATCCTCAACATTCATATCCTAATTATTTTCTCAAACAATATTTATTTTCATGTATTAATCATCAAATCATGAACTCTAAGATTTTCTCTCACTTTATTTATCATTGATCACTAACATTAGTATTTCTCTACACATCATTTATATATATAACTCTTATCCATTCTAAACTTCAACCCAATGGAGTTCACCAATAAAACAGTAAACTCAAATTTCATATCTCATTTGTTCAGCTTCATATTCTATAATACACTAAATTCATGTTATAATCTCCAAATTATTAATCAACCTCCAAAACCATTAATTGAAATCTCCATGTTGTATCTTTCTCAATCTCATATCTATTATTTTCAATTTATCAATTTATCATTTCTTCAATTTCCTATATTCTTAAGAAGACCAACCTATGTCATTTCAAAGTCTTCTAGCCTTATTTCACATCTAATATATATAGTTGTAAGCTAACTATTAAACTCTCCAATATCAACTCCAAGTCATACTTAAGATCATGTATGTAAACCATGTCACCAAATATCAACTAATTTACTAATTTTCAAACACCCTATATATTACTAACCATCAAATTTCATTTTTACATCTCATTAGCTATTTAATCAATCCTCGAAATTTTTCAAATTATTTCTTAGCTATCACCAAATATCCATATTCCTCAATTGCTATCAACTATTTCTTAGCTATATATCACTAATTATCCATATTCCTCAATTACTATCAACCTTAGGTCTGAAGAGTTTAACCTAGGCTCTGATACCAAACTGTCACACCCGACCCTAGACGACCTTAATCGGCATCGGGCGTGATAATAAAAGATCACAATCGGCACTTAACAGTCTCCAAAATTTCCCAAATACCATAAGTTTCACATTTTCAAGATTTCTCTTTGATATATTCTGAAATAATAACTCATATTCCTACTACATTAGTCCTTCAAGAAGCTCCAACATATTTACCAACTCTCCATCATATTACAATTGAAATACTAAGGTTCTAATAATAATTCCAACAATAGGCAATAACTTCCAATCCTCGCCTAATCAGTCGGTAATCTTCTCTATATCATGTACTTTCACCTAAAAACATTAAAACATTTAAAACGGTGAGACAAAAATCTCAGTAAACAATTATCAACTACATAAAGTACTTATACTCAAAATAGCTATATATTTTTTTTTTAATTTTCAAAATGCATCATATAAAATCATATCCTTAAAAATGAACACTTTATGGATTAAACCATAATAAAATACTCAAAGTTGTACTTTTAACCAAATATGCATTTTCAAATATCATAAGTTTGCTATCATTTCTCAAAATACCACACATAGTCAAAACGTAAATCACTGTATTAAAACACTTAATATAAAACTCATATCCAAAATAGCTACATATATTTTATTTGTTTAAAATCTCAACTATACAAAATAAATAGGTTCGTAATTAACCATTTACTCAAATCAACCGTAAATCAATAAATACTTCATAAATCGTATTTCGATAAATATTTCATAAACTGTATATCGATAAATACTTCATAAACTATATCTTAATAAAAGCTCCATCAACTGTATCTCAATAGATACCTCACAAATCGTATGTCAATAATTACTTCACAAATCGTATATCAATAAATATTTCGCAAAACGTATCCATCCGAGAGATAATCCCCGTATGTATCAATCCCCACAATATAATAGAATCGAGATATCTCATAATTTTGTCTAACCCTGCATGGTCTTACTCAACACTTCTTTGCCATGCCCTATTAGGTCTTAACTGTGTACACAAGCCGTATTTCTCACTAAATACGGACTTTAATTAAAGCCACCTATCCGGATTACTCTTGATGGATACTAAAATTATTATAATTTCATAATATAATTTAAAAACAGAAATATATATATATATATATATATATATATATATATATATATATATATATAACTCATAAACAAACATCATAAAGTTTTATCAACACCTTTACTCAATCAATTTCCAAAATATTCCATCATAAATCATTATTGTACTAAAATCATCAATAAATAATTTAAAAATATACTTTATTTCAATAAATCATAAATTCATCAAAATTGCAACTTTAACAATCTTTAATTAAAACTAAAATTTACTTTGAGAAATAAATTTATAGAAAATCACTTAATATATAAATATACCCTTATTCATAAATCAATTATCAATAAAGTTTCTCAATAAACTTTTCTTTGAATTTTAACTCTTCAAAATATCAAATCTTACACAAATATTAATCAAATATACTAAGTTCATCAAAACCAAACTCAAATCATGTATACATAAACATATATTATATGTTGAAATTGACATGCAAATACATATATAATCAATTGAACCTAACTTTAAGCTCATGTTAAAAACTAAATCATAAAAACTCCAACTAATCAAATGCATGTCAAAAATCACAACAAAAATCTAATTTTTCTGAAAAATATAGAGTTATATATACATATATATACATAAAAACTTTAAAGGGTAGTTGATAATTACTTACTTTAGCACTAATTGAGAGAAAAACACATTAAAACCTCAAATCCACCACCATAATCTGCCTAGGTCGAACCCTATGTAGCAATCTCCAAATCAAAATCACACCGACCAAAATGTGTATTAGGATGTCTAGAACCTACTGTAAAACAATCAGCTCGATCTGACGGTGCAATCTCTAGATATCATGGTATGATCAAACATTGGTGGTTTTGGGTGTTTGAAGAACAAAGATGGAGAAGATGAGAAGATGAGATGGGTTTGCTAATAGAATATGCACCTGATCACTATGCACGAAATTCACATATTGAATTGTGAGATTTGTGTTCCCAATAAGGGACAATCTCTCTTTTGGTCCCTCTAAATTTTAACTTCTTTTAAAACTTACCCTAAACTTTTAATTTTATACTCAAAGCATGAAATTAGCTTCCAAACTGTATCCATAATACTCAATTAACTCTCCAATCAATAAATAAATGTAATGTAACATAATATTAGGGTATAATAATTAAAATTAAGGATACGGATGTGACAAAAAAAACATCTCTAGAAAGACATGTAATATGAAACGGATGTAGTATAATTTTTTCGTTATCACGTTACCACAATATTATAATTAAAATTAATACTTTTCAACGTGATTGTCATGTTGCTATTACAATGTCTTTTTTTATCTGAATTGATTGTCATATTGCTATTACAATGCCTTTTTTTATCTGAATTGATCGGAATCAATTTATTGAAATAAAAAAGAAAAAGAAAAATTTAATGATTCTATTAAAAAAGAACCTTGAATGAACTTTTTGAAACCAAACTTCAGTGACCACAAAATTTAACCATGTACTTAACCATAAAATGTACTACCATGTTGCCAATTAGTATTAACAATTTGAATTGATAGCTCTAGAATTACAAATTCCCAACAATTTGCAAACCAGAAGTATAAATACCAAATATTACAACCATAACACCAATTCCCCCAATTAGTACCAACTCACAACTAAACCAAAATAAGCTACTTTTTATTTACCTATAAATTCATTTAGATGATGCGGACAAGTCTTAGTAAGTTGGAGTCTTGCAAATGAATTTTGTATAGACTCTTAAACATGTTTCAAAGGATCCCAATATGCTCAATCATATATTTACTACCGAAAATATTTCCATCTCCAATCTCTCTTGTCCTAGCCTCTTCAATTATTTGTTCTATAACAGCTTCAACCTCGGGATAATATGAACATCCAATGACAAAATATCAGTACTTTCGAAATTCTAAAGAATTACCATTTGGAGTGTTTATATTATTGTACATGATCTCTGCTCACCACAATCATCATCTTAACTTTAGCAACAAACTTGTCTTCAGAAAAATCTCATATTCTTTCTCTTTCTCTTACTCAACCACCCAGTCTCAGCCACTACAAAGTTTACTAACTGAACATTCTAGTGGCTGACAAAAGACTAAAAGTAGACTATTTGTCAATCAAGCATATAGTAGAAAAATATCATCAATTAACTTCTACCAAAAGTGCAATCTACATTTCTCCAATTGATTATATCACAAAAAATAGCATCGTATATCAAATCATTTTTAGCAATTTGAAAATAAAAACAGAAAAAGCCCAAGAAATGCAAGAGAAAATCCTAATCCAACCAAATTACCGGATAAATGGTGACGCTGCAGAGGAAGTCCGAGAATCGCAAGGGACAAGTCCATTCGATTCAAATGCAAAAATAGAAGTAAGAGAAAAAAAATCAAAACACAAATTAAAAATAACCAAAAAAACACAATATATGGGTAAAAACAAACTAACCTTGGAGATTCATTGAAAGAAGAAGAACATCATGAAAACAGGAAAAGAAAATGCTAAACAACAAACAGTGAAGAGGATTTAGGCATAGCAAATAAAGAGAAGTTAGGATAAAAAAAAACATGATAATGAAAGGGATTTGAAAAAGAGAGAACATCTGGATTGGAAGTTTGTTTGTTCAATACGCTTATTGAAAGTTTCACAACTCACAAAAAGGCCTCTTAGAATTAGTTATCGAAATGATACTTATACCATTTCTTATAGACATTTATCTTTCCTCTGAATCTCACATGAATTAAACCTTAATGTATAAAATGAAAGACTCCAATGATCCTGAATTCACTTGATATTTTAAATTTAATTTATGAAGTAATGGAGAATCTAATTTGTCAACCTAATCAAATTCACACATACCTTGCTTCCAATGACTTCTAAATGAATGTCTTCAATATCTTGTGCAAATTCAAGGTTGATATGCTTCAAATTATGGTATCTTGACTGCAAAAAAATCAGAAGTACACTATTTGCAAATCGAACATATATTATTAAAATACCATCAATTAAGTTCTACCAAAAACTCAATCTACATATTTCCAATTGATTATATCGCAAAAATAGCATCGAATATCAAATCATTTAGCCATTTGAAAAAAGAACAAAAAAACACAAAAAGAAATTACCATGATTACTAGTGAAAGAGCTGCTATAAGTATATCTCCAGCCTTATTCATCTCACGAAAGACAAGGACCTTAATTAAAGGGAAAAAGGAACACAAATTATGGAAACTATTCAAAGTAAAAATTGATGAGCAAAATAAAAAAGACAGAAAATAAAAATACCATCCAGAGAGGAGGGTGAGAGATGAAAGTGTGGTGAAGCCAAGATCTGACAAGTAGAAGAGAGATTAGGTCTCTTTGAGAAAGTTTGGTACTCACTATCTTCATCACTCTACGCATGGTTTCTCTACTCCATGTATATGTTAGCTAGCTCTTATTCTTCCTCCTCACTATTTTCCATTCTATCCTTCCTCAATTGCGGTGTATTCCTCTAGCTGGTCGAATTTTGATGATTTTATATGTGTGTGAGAGAGGCCTAACAGGTTAGAATTTGAAATAGGTAGGGGTTTATCGCGTGAAAGAGGGTAACATATATAAAAGGATGGGATTTGGGAGCTGTTAAATTGCCAAAAAAACAGGGATAGGGAGGAATTTGATTTTGAATTGGGCATCTGTTAGTGCGGAATAAAAGAAATATTTAAATTAAATAAATATAAAAAATTCAAAATTCCAACAAAATGATACGTCAACTTTTTACTCTCATATTGTGCCACATAAATTAGGAGGTACTCTATTCTTGTGGGCAAATTATTAGAAGCACCCGGTTTTCCATGTCAAATGGAGGACCTCTCATACATATTTTGACACATATAACACGGATCCACATATATTATAAGAGACCCACTATTTTAATTATTACGAGGGGTCACACTATACGTGTCCAAATATGAATTGGAGGTATTCCGAGTGACATGAAAGACCGGGTACTTAATATAAGAACTCATTCTCGTGACAAGTGTTACTTTTGTTCCATACTTTATATATATAATAGATTAGCTAAAGTTACTGCTCTTTCGTGATAGTATCAGGTGGGTACTATCCCTTATCCTGCAACATGTTATTTTGGAATGTTATACCAAGATTGTTTGTAAAGTTATTATTTCACAAAATAAACCACAAACTTTGTGAAAAAAAATAGAGTTTTACGTAACACGTTTGAACTTTACGTAGATCTTTAAATTTTAGACATAATTTACATAAAGTTAGACTTAATTTATGTAAAGTTGTTATTTTACTAAATAAACTCATCAACTTACAATGAAAAATCAAGTTTTATGTAAAACCTTTGAACTTTACATAAATCCATAATTTTTAGATTAAATTTATGTAAAGTTATATTTTACAAAAAAAAATTGAAAAACTTTACAAAAAACGAGTTTTACTTAAAACCTTTGAACTTTACATAAATTCTTTATTTTTAGAAATAATTTACATACAGTTTGACTAAATTTACATAAACTTGCTAGTTTATAAAAAAATCCACAAACTTTGTGAAAAATCGAGTTTTACGTAAAACCTTTGAACTTTACATAAATCTTTTGTTTTTAGACATAATTTACGTAAAGTTTAACTTAATTTATGTAAAGTTATTATTGTACAAAAAAACCACAAACTTTGTGAAAATTAGAGTTTTACGTAAATCATTTAATTTTAGACATAATTTACATAAAAGTAGACTAAAATGACATAAAATTGTTAATTTGCAAAATAAATCCATAAACCTTTTAAAAAAACTAAAACCTTTGAATTTTATGTATTTTTTTTTATTTTTAGACATAATTTATGTACAGTTTGACTTAATTTGTGTAAAGTTGTTATTTTACAAAAAAAAAAAAAACAAAAAACAAAAAAACACATATATGCATTGTGAAAATTAGAGTTTTACGTAAAAACTTTGAATTTTACGTAAATCCTTTATTTTACACATAATTTATGTAAAATTGTTAATTTATTAAAAAACTCACAATTTTTTTGAAAAATATAATTTTACATAAAACCTTTGAACTTTACGTGAATCTTTTATCTTTAAACATAATTTACATAAAGTTCGACTTAATTTACGTAAAGTTTGACTTAATTTACATAAAATTGTTAATTTACAACAAAGATTACATTTTTTTTGAAAAATAGAGTTTTACTTAAAAAATTTAAACTTTACGTAAGTTCAAAGGTAAAGTTGTATTTAAAAAACAAATTAACTCTGAAAAAAACTTTGAACTTTACATAAGTCGTTTTTTTTAGACAAAATAAAGGTAAAGTTGGAATTAATTTACGTAAAGTTCATTTTAGATAAAAAAACCCACCAACTTTGTGAAAAATAGTGTGTTACGTAAAACTTTTGAACTTTACGCAAATCCGTTATTTTTATACATAATTTACGTAAAGTTTTATTTTACGTAAAGTTTATAATTTACGTGCAATTGGATGAAATTTATGTAAAGTGGTTATTTCATAAAAAAAACACAAAACTTTATAAATAGAGTTTTATGTAGAACCTTTGAACTTTACGTAAAATTTAACTAAATTTATGTAAAGTTGTTATTTTAGGAAAATAAAATCCACCAACTTATTAAAAATCGAGTTTTACGTAAATCATTTGTAATTTACGTAAATGATTTATTTTTAAACATAATTTACATAAAGTTGGATTTAATTTACGTAAAGTTGTATTTAAAAAAATAATTAAACTTGATTCATAAAAAAAGACAATAGCAAAATTAGTTATTAGCATTGCTATCGTATTAAGTTATTTGGCCTGATCTCAAGAAGGCCCAATACAACATAAAGAATTCAGATGGATCCTGGACAGTGCAAGGAAAAGAAGAATGACGATATCGACCGAAGCATTGACTTTAGGTCATCTTCATATTACCGAAGGCAACCTTAAGAGTACATTTGCGAAGGACACATGGACCAATCAAAGTACTGGACTCCAAATGCACGCTCCTCGCTCTCATAATCATGAGAATCATTAATCCAATTTTCAAACTCCTTCATTTTGCTACTGAGTTCATTACATTAAACAATTATTTTGCAAGTTATATCCACAAAAATTGCTTTTTCATCTATGTTCTATAGTGTTCTTCATTAATAATTATTATTTGGGGCATTAAGAAATATCGATTTGGAAAATTCTTAACCGTACACAAGAATTTCAACGGGTTAGAATATCTTACGAGAGGGACGTGGTTGATTATTACTCAGTGTAGATGCGCTGTTTCCTTTTAAAGGACAACGCAACCAACGTGTTTCAATCCACAAATCCATAGGCTATTTTAAAATTTTCTCTAGTTTATTTGTTGTAATTGGTAGTGTGTATTTGAACTTATTAGTATGCTTAGTTATTGGCCCTGTTTGGTAAAGAGCGTTTTGGGATAAAAAGAGCGGTTTTGACCAACTTTAGAGGTTTGACCACTAAAACCGCTAATTGGAGTGTTTGGTGGAGAGAGGTTTGGGAGAGAGTTTTGGGATGAAAACGCTAATTTAGAAAAGGCTCTTAAAATGAGCTTTTTCAATTAGCGTTTTGCAATATTAAAATTAATGGACTTCTTTAACCCTAATAGATAGACTCCCTCTTCTCATGCGCCAAAATTAATGCTCTTATTCGTCTTTTTGCACAAACCGCTATTACCAATCAGCTAATTTTTATCAAACAGGTCTACACAAACAGCTAGTCAAATCAGCTAATGTAATCAGCTAACAGCTAACAGCTAATGTAATCAGCTAACAGCTAACAGCTAATTCCCAAATAGGGCCATTATTTATTAGTTAGACAATACTTTTTCAACACTTCTCACTTTATTTTTTTCTATTCTTTTTTCCATGTCTTTGTCTACCAAAAAAACACAGATGCCAACTATCACATATAGTTGCAAAAACATACTACACGCTTTTGCTATAGACTTATCTTTAGCCCTAGTAATTACATCACTCTTGATGATCCAAATGACGAATTTGCTGATAACTTTGTGCCCATTAGCTACATTTATCACACGTCTTTTATTTATAGGACCAAACAAGGTGAAGGACATGTCTTTGATCTAACTGCCGACAAAACAAATAACTACGATGAGGCTCTGAAAGCTGCTTGCAAGGTTATCAAAACACTAAAAAAAACGTTATAAATTTGATATTGTTGCTTACAATTATTCCAAAACAACTGAACATCGAGCTTATTATGAAACCACCTTAGGGGAACACAACAACAGTCTATCAGTTTTACTATATTTGGGAAGATGCAATGTTATATTGACTTGTAAAAAAACTATTAACACACTTATAAAGGGCATTAAGCATGTTGTTTTCGAAAATGAATAGTTTGTTTTCGTCCTTTTAATTAAATAAAATAAAACTCTTTACTTTCTTTTTCTTTTTTTTATACTTTTCTTCCCGAAGTGAAGCTCAGATAAAATTCTCGTAAAATATAAAAATGAAGATAATATTGATTTTTTTAACATATCATACATCATCTTCGATTTGAGATGGTTAACCAAAAAAAAAATCTTCGATTTGAGATGTAATTAAAATTGTTCAAATGTTATCATCACCCATCTTCATTTATTTTTCCTCTTAATTATACTTTGTACATTTCTCTAAAAAAAAAAAAAAACTTTGAACATTTACCTTACTTTATCTTGCTTTAAAAAACCTCTTTCCAAACAAAGTGGTAGCCAACAATTATAATTATTTAAAGAGATAAGGTTCAAAAATATCCCTAACATTTACAGTTTGGAGTAAATTTATCCGTAATGTCTAAATGGTGTAATTTTACCCCTAACATTGGCATCCAAGATCAATTTCACCCCTAATGCTGCCAGATCAATTTGAGAAATAATTAATCAAACTGTTTCATAGTCATGAACCTTGTCATATATACTTCATATGTAAGTCATCTTATTACTCGCATATCATAAACATATGATTAGACTAAAAATATTTTTTAAAAAAATTAAAAACTATAATTTTTTTTTTGTACGAGATAGACAAAAAAAATTCAAAATATTTCACCGAATTTATAAATATTGATCTTTAGTTCTATTATAAAATCACATGAAATGTGAAATCATTTTTTAAAAAACAAGATATGCAATTGGTGCAGAATAAAATATCCGTGTTTTATAATAATGTTTGAAATTGACCAAATTTGTCAATATTATGGATAAAATTGCTATTGGTTACCAACGTTAGGAGTAAAATTGCATAATTTAAGATATCAGAAGTAAAATTGCTTCTATCTATAAACGTTAAAGGTATTTTTGTAAATTATCTCTTATTTAAATTGAATTAAAGATCAAAATAGTTTCCAAAAATTAGTAGTTAAAGATGTTTTTGTAAATTATCTCTTATTTAAATTGAATTAAAGATCAAAATAGTTCCAAAAAATTAGTAGATATGTTTAATTTAGTCTAAATTAAAATTTGAGTATCAATTTAGTTCGGAAGTTTTAAAAGTTAGTTGATACATTTAATTTAGTCCAAAGTATTAATTTAATTCGAGAGTTGGTAAAACTTGATAATTAATTTTAAGTATTAGGTGTTTCTATACTTACCGTTTTCCCTATCGCTTTTTCTCCTCTTCTTTTAGAGGATAGGATTGAGGTTAGCTTTTCTAGGCTAATCCCGGTGTAGTTGCTTGTTTTGTTTTGCTTTTCTTTCATTTTCTACAAAAAAAAAAAAGATTGATTTAAATTAATTTATCAAACTTCAATTAATTGCTGATTTTAGGAGCGATTTTAACTTTTAATAATAATTAAAATTAGGGTCTTGATACTTACAGTTCTAATGGTTGTAAATAAAAATTCATTAATTACTATATTATTAGTACTAATTTAGATTTTCAAGATAATTTTATAATAAAATTTATTAATACTTTATGAAATATTTATAAAAACTAGTAAATCAATTATATTTTCAATACAAATAAATGATTTAGAATTAAATTTTTTATTTTATTTTATTAAAAACATGTGGAAAATTAATGATTATATACAACCTTCAAACCTTCAAGGTTGTATATACCTTCAAGGTTGTATATATTATTTACCTTAAAATTATTATTGAGTTGGTATAATGTTGACATCACTTAAAAAACATATGGGGCTACCAATAATGAATTGAGCCATTAATTTGTGAAATAAACAATTTCCCCGTACCAAACAAGGTAGCTTTCAAGTTTCAAAGATGTCATTATCATTTTCTTCCGTGTAAACTCCGTCTAAATAAACGTTAACTTTGTAACGAAGAAACGGGCCCTACATAAATCATCGGATTCCCATTTCCAAACGGCAAGGCTATCGTTTTCTCCATGCCAACTTGCAGACGACACGTCATATGGACACGTGTCGTATTACAATTGCTCGGCTCTATCATTTGCCGTGACGAAGTCGGCTATTTCCTCCTATAAATCAGACCCAAAATCCCCATCCCTTCCACCATTGTTATTCTTTCTCCTTTCTCTGTGAAGTTTCAGAATCATTCAAATACTTCTTTCAAGGTATGATGTTTTTAGGGTTTTCTGAGTTCTTTGTTTTCTGATTTTGATTCTGTGTTTTGTTTGTTAGATTTGGATTTTTGCTTAATTGCGTTGTTGTGTTTTGTTCTGATTTACAGATGCAGATCTTCGTGAAAACCCTAACCGGAAAGACCATCACTCTCGAGGTTGAGAGCAGCGACACCATCGATAATGTCAAGGCAAAGATCCAGGATAAGGAAGGAATTCCCCCAGACCAGCAGAGGCTGATCTTCGCCGGGAAGCAGCTGGAGGACGGCCGTACCTTGGCCGATTACAATATCCAGAAGGAGTCCACCCTCCATCTTGTGCTCCGTCTCCGTGGTGGTATGCAGATCTTTGTCAAGACCTTGACCGGAAAAACCATCACTCTCGAAGTTGAGAGCAGCGACACCATCGACAACGTCAAGGCTAAGATCCAGGATAAGGAAGGAATTCCCCCAGACCAGCAGAGGCTGATCTTCGCCGGAAAGCAGCTTGAGGACGGCCGTACCTTGGCCGATTACAACATCCAGAAGGAGTCCACACTCCACCTTGTCCTCCGCCTCCGTGGTGGTATGCAGATCTTTGTCAAGACCTTGACCGGCAAGACAATTACCCTCGAGGTTGAGAGCAGCGACACCATCGATAACGTCAAGGCTAAGATCCAGGACAAGGAAGGAATTCCCCCAGACCAGCAGAGGCTGATCTTCGCTGGAAAGCAGCTTGAGGACGGCCGTACTTTGGCCGATTACAACATCCAGAAGGAGTCCACCCTCCATCTTGTCCTCCGTCTCCGTGGTGGTATGCAGATCTTCGTCAAGACCTTGACCGGAAAGACAATTACCCTCGAGGTGGAGAGCAGTGACACAATTGACAACGTCAAAGCGAAGATCCAGGACAAGGAAGGAATTCCCCCAGACCAGCAGAGGTTGATCTTTGCCGGAAAGCAGCTTGAGGACGGCCGTACTTTGGCCGATTACAACATCCAGAAGGAGTCCACGCTCCACCTTGTCCTCCGCCTCCGTGGTGGTATGCAGATCTTCGTGAAGACCTTGACCGGAAAGACAATAACCCTCGAGGTGGAGAGCAGCGACACAATTGACAACGTCAAGGCGAAGATCCAGGACAAGGAAGGAATTCCCCCAGACCAGCAGAGGTTGATCTTTGCGGGAAAGCAGTTGGAGGACGGTCGTACCTTGGCCGATTATAACATTCAGAAGGAGTCCACACTCCACCTTGTCCTCCGCCTCCGTGGAGGAATGCAGATCTTCGTGAAGACCTTGACTGGAAAAACCATCACTCTGGAGGTTGAGAGCAGTGACACCATTGATAATGTCAAGGCGAAGATTCAGGACAAGGAAGGTATACCCCCAGATCAACAGAGACTTATCTTTGCAGGGAAGCAGCTAGAGGATGGAAGGACTTTAGCTGATTATAATATCCAGAAAGAATCAACCCTTCACCTTGTCCTCCGTCTGCGTGGTGGAAACTAGACCGAATTGTTATCGGTGGTGCTTGTGACAGCTTCAATGGCTGTGTTTATGTTCTATTATGTTCTTTAATTTCCTTGAGAAGTGTTTGTGTTTGGCCCTGTGAAGGCCTTGTGAACAAAGTTGTTAATCTTTTATTTCAATAAATCAAGTACCGAGTACCGAATTTCTGTGTTCTACATATCGTTTCTGATAATTTACATATGGATTCATTCTAATTACTGTCATTACCCTGAATCATCAATGTTTGGAGTTTGCTTGATCTTGTTCATGTCTATTAATTAGTTCAGCAATTACATAATTCATCGAGTGCCTAATTTCTGTGTTCAACACGTTCCTGATTATCATCCCATGAATTTATTATAATTGTAATTTTCAGTCTTTCCCCTGAATCATCTATTTCTGTAGTTGCTTGTTCACGTCTCTTTCTGTGATTCTTTCAGGCCAATCTGAAAGACCAACCCATAGTGGAAGAGGCCACCCCCACCTAATGTCAATGACAGAGATCAACCCATCTGTGAGTACTGATTTTTGCATTGAAGGGGTGATCTCAAAATTATCTCGGAAAAGACCAACCCATCTGAAAAAGATAGGATTTATTTCATTAAATTGTGACCTTCCATGCTTATATCAATGGATTTCAATCCATCTGAAGAAGATAGGATTTATTTCATTAAATTATGACCTCCATGCTTGTATCAATGGCAGAGACCAACCCATGTGAAAAAGATACGATTTATTTCACTAAATTGTGACCTTCCATGCTTATATCAATGGCAGAGATCGACCCATCTGAAAAAGATAGGATTATTTCGATTGAAGTGTGACCTTCCATGTTTATCTCAATGGCAGAGATCAACCCATCAGCAAGTGGATTGGACTTTTAACCTTTTTATTTGCAAAAACTTAGATTAGCTAAATTCAAGGAGCAACCTCTCTTTATCCAAATGTAAAATATAAGGAGCTGGATTAATGTGAATTAGGTGGGCAAGACTTTACATATTTGTGGCGTAGAGAATTTCTCTACGAAAATAAAAACCGACAAAAAATCTCATTACTTTTCCTTATTCTATTATTATTATTATTACTACTCTATTGTTGTATTGTGTCTTGCTTCCATCATTTCTCTCTTCCCAATCTTATCCTGTTCTTTCTATTTTGTCTCTTCCTTTACACAACACCAGGTAAATAGCTCTTCCTCTTTCTTTAGATTGATCTATCTCGATCTCGATCTCCTCATCCTTGTTTGATTTTGCATCTTCTCTTATGTTCATGATTTGAAGGGTTTGTATTCTGTGAATTTTGATTTTGAATCTTATGTTCATGATTTGAAGGGTTTGTGTTAAGAGAGAACATATTTGAATTGAAATCTCAACCTTGGTATCTTCAATGGAGTTTCTTGGATACATAGATCCCTTAGGCTCCCGAGATGTCTGTTCAAGAGTCGCTGGTTGGGCCTTTCTGGGCCTAGCTTCTTGTTGGAAGCGTGTCTAAGCTCCAGAGATTTTGAATCTTTTCTTATGTTCATGATTTGAAGGGTTTGTGTTAAGAGATAACATGTTTGAATTGAAATCTCAACCTTGGTATCTTCAATGGAGTTTCATGGATACATAGATCCCTTATCAGAGTCTTCGTTTGTTATTTCTAGAACTGCATCTACTTGTTCTCTATCTTATCCTTTGTAGTTTCAGTTTGTGAATCTTAGGTAGAATCAATTTCTCAGATTAGTTGATTGATGCACAAAGAGGGTATTCAATCGAAGCTTTTATATGCATCACAGTAAATCAAAGAAAGCCATTCATATCAAGGGTATATCCTATCCTTCAGTTCTGAACCAAGTATCAATATTATCCTTTATAGTTTCAGTTCGTGAATCTTAGGTAGAATCAATTCCTCAGATTAGTTGATTGATGCTCAAAGAGGGTATTCAATCAAAGCTTTTATATGCATCACAGTAAATCAAAGAACGCCATTCATATCAAGGGTATATCCTATCCTTCAGTTCTGAACCAAGTATCAACATTCAAAATGTCTGAACCATAGTTGTCAAAGCCGTAAGAGGCGCTAGGCTCCCGAGATGTCTGTTGAAGAGTCGCTGGTTGGGCCTTTCTGAGCCTAGCTTCTTGTTGGAGGCGCGCGTTAAGAGAGAACATATTTGAATTGAAATCTCAACCTTGATATCTTCAATGGAGTTCCTTGGATACATAGATCCCTTATCAGAGTCTTTGTTTGTTATTTCTAGAACTGCATCTACTTGTTCTCTATCTTATCCTTTATAGTTCAGTTTGTGAATCTTAGGTAGAATCAATTCCTCAGATTATTTGATTGATGCACAAAGAGGGTATTCAATAAAGAAAGCCATTTATATCAAGGGTATATCTCTTTCAGTTCTGAACCAAGTATCAACATTCAAAATGTCTGAACCATAGCTGTCAAAGCCCTAAGAAGCGCTAGGCTCCCGAGATGTCCGCTCAAGAGTCGCTGGTCGGGCATTTCTGAGCCTAGCGCCTTGTTGCAAGCGTGTCTAGGCTCCAGAGATGTCGCCTGAAAAGCCAAAAGGCGGGTCCTTTCTGAGCCTAGCTTCTTGTTGGAAGCAGGTGTCACCTGAAAAGCCAAAAGGTGGGCTCTGTTCAAGAGTCGCTGGTTCGGCCTCTCTGAGCCTAGCTTCTTGTTGGAAGCACGTCTGGGCGCAGTTTTATAGGGCAGACTGTTTTTTCAGATTCCAAGTTAAAAAGAAGAAAGAAGCAGAAGAGGAAAAAAAGCTTTCAATGGAAGAACTATGGAAAAGTTTAATGAGTGATGATGGACTATGGTTTTTGTGTATTTAGTCTTGATCTAAAATAGTTATTAGATTGGATGAACTTTACTCTTCAGATTTAGAATTCATCATTATAAACTACAAGCATAGCAAGAGTTAGTAGTTAATATGGAATCTAGATTAATATTATGAATAATTGGATAATTGCATTTAGAAATTTTAATTGTTCTATTTATGATCTTTTATATTATATTTTAGCGCGTTGTGTCATTTAGTCATGCATCTAGGCCTTGCGCCTAAGCTCCAGGATCCCTTGGGGACGCTTCTTTAGTGCGCCTTAAGCTTTTAGTAACTATGTTCTTATGAATATCTTTCTTTCTTCGGATTCGCTATGTCGATTTTTCTTTCAGAATAACTGTTAGTAGTTGTTTTTTTAATCCTAACTGAACTTTTTATCAACTGAAATTCTTATCAATGTTTTAGGCTTATTGCAGTTTTTTGCTCATTGAAGTTCTTCAAGTATATTCAGAAGCATAGTCAATTTTTGTGGTTCCTTCAATTGATCAGAAAGGTTCATGTCTGAACTCGACATCCAAATTCCAACTGCCTATGGTATGTTCTTATTTTGCAAATTATCCACTTATACATGGAAGAACTTTAGCACTTAGATTCTAGGAATAGGTACAAAAATACTCCAATTGTTGTTAGCTAAGAATAAGTTCACTGTTAACGTTATAAATTTTATAATTGATGTTAATTGATGTTGATAAGTTGTGCTGTGAATTTTGTTATTCTACTTCATATGTCTGTCATGTTATTACTCAATGCATCGTGCGAGGAGAAATTATTAGAAGCACCCGGTTCTCCATGTCAAATGGAGGACCTTCCATACATATTTTGCCATTTGTAACATGGACCTACACGTATTATAAGAGGCTCTACTATTTCATTATTAAGCGGGGTTACAATACACGTGTCCAAATGTGGGTCCTCCAAGTGACATGGAAGACGGGGTGCTTAATATAAGAACTCTTGTGCGAGTCCCATCTCGTCCAAATTTCAACATGTTTTGGACAAAAAAATAAAATGATTGAAAGGCTTCGATCTTAAAGGCATTCCTTCCCTAGTTTGTTCTGAAATTGCAAAAGAACCCGAAATCTTTGCTTTCGTATTTATAAATTTTATACAACTGGTGCAGAAGGTTTGAACAAAATATTTCTATTTTGTTTAATGATGTCTGAGCTAACACTAGGCTCTCAAATATATCATTTATGATTTTAGGGGTAAAGTTACTCTTGGAGTTTAACCTTTGTTTCACAAAGGTTACCGAATTTCATTTGCTTTTAATAAAATCACTAAACTTATATTTATTCCAATAAAGTCATTCTGACCAATTTGTGAACAAAAATCTACTGGAATCTTGACATGACTCATAAGTGACATATGGAATGTTTCTGACTTCTATGGCTGACATGGCAACCATCTCTGTGCCACGTACACATACTAAACCACACAAAAAATCATATTTTTGTCTGACATGGTGCTAGTTAGCATATAGTCAACTGTCCTTTATGTCGGTCTACAGTCCTATAAGTTTTTATACACAAATTGGCCTATAGAATGACTATATTGAAATCAAATGAGAAGTTCAGCGATTTCATTGAAAGAAAATAAAATTTGATTTCATTGAAAGAAAATAAAGTCCAATGACTCCCGTGAAATAGCCCCAAATTTCATTGACCGTCAGCACAATTTAGCCTAATGCTAATAGAAGTAAGGCCTAATACATCCCCTGCCCTTCCAAGTTGTCCAAAAATTGCAGCCGACTCCAGAACTTTAAAACACACTTGTTTATCTGGAACAAATAACCCTTCAAATAGGTTAATATTTGTGATTTTGGGAGTTTTTTTTTTGCTTTTTTGTTAATGTACCAGCAGATTAGTTAAATGTAGCAACAAATATTTTGGACATCTTTTATGTTGATTTTTTTTTTTTTTTTTTTTTTTTTTTTTTGGATTTAGGGCTTATTTGTACCAAATAAGCAACTTGAGGGATTATTTGTTCTAAATAAGCAAGTTGAGGGGTTAGTTGTAACGCTTTGAAGTTCAAGGTCAGTTGCAGAATTTGGATAACTTGGGGGGCTGGGGATGTATTAGGCCTAGAAGTAATTATAATCTTAAATTTGCACCTGAAATCAGACCTCTTAGCATCAGTTTTTGGATAACTTGGGGGCTGGGGATGTATTAGGCCTAGAAGTAATTATAATCGTAAATTTGAAATCAGACCTCTTAGCATCTCTATGTTGCACGGGAACTCCTCTTCTTCAGTAGCATTTCCATTTCGTGTCCGTGTCAATTTTGTTTCCGTAACCTGGCTATGTATTGAAGATTATATTTTAGAAATAACACTTTCCATTTCCTTGCTATATAGCTTAGCATTTTTTGGTTCAAAATCAAACTACTGCATATTACTGATACAGTGCAAGTTCACATTTTCTTTCCATTTTCAACGCTTTAGCAATTTCTTGTATGATTCTCAGATCCGTTCGCTGAGGCAAATGCTGCAAATTCTGGTGCTGGAGTCAAGGAATATGTTCATATTCGCGTTCAACAGCGAAACGGTAGGAAAAGCCTGACGACAGTCCAGGGTTTAAAGAAAGACTTTAGCTATAACAAGATTCTCAAGGATCTAAAGAAAGAATTTTGCTGCAATGGTACTGTTGTCCAGGATCCAGAGCTGGGACAGGTACTCTTTTCTTTTCTGAAGTGTCAAAATAGGTTGTCGTTCATGTTGTATGCAATGTCGGAGCAAGGGAGCTGGGGGGTGCTGGAGCACCCTTAGGTTCCAGACCTATATCACCGCTGCTGGGACTGCAAAATTACACCCTAAGACAAAACGCGCAGCCCTAATGAGTTCGAATATAATATTTCTTTATGTTAGTTTTGGTCTAGGATGGAAAAAAAAAAAAAATTAAGCCTAGCATGTGCTTTTACCTATTTTCTGCATCCCAGGATAAAAATGACATCGCTTTGGTTTGCAATAGGGGCAAAAAGAATTTAAACACAACTCGTACGGGCTAAATTTTTTAATTCTTATCTTTTTGCACCCTTAACCCGCCGCCAATATTTATATGGTTCATATAAAAAAGATAATAGTCGTGTCAGTAGGATTGTTTTTGTAAATCGTGTTATGTCAGAAATTGACAGTCCTAGTTCTTTAGCAGTGTTATATATATATATATATATATAGGTGTCAGTCCGATTGTCTTTGTAAATCGTGTTGTCAAATCAGACAGTCGTAGTTCTTTGCAGTCTTAGTTATTTGGGAGAGAGTTCATATGCTCAGTTGTGG
Organism: Euphorbia lathyris; assembly: GCF_963576675.1. Lineage (NCBI taxonomy): Eukaryota > Viridiplantae > Streptophyta > Magnoliopsida > Malpighiales > Euphorbiaceae > Euphorbia > Euphorbia lathyris. The sequence continues at coordinate 82,532,206 of NC_088915.1, forward strand.
AATTTCTGTCATTACAGGTTATTCAGCTTCAAGGTGATCAAAGGAAAAATGTTTCCACCTTCCTTACTCAGGTTGCTATGGTTTTCTTTCTGATAAATTACATTTAAATTTATGGTCCTTGAACTTTATTGCTACTCATATTATGATCTTTAAACTTTAGTTCATGGTATAATTACATTTACATTTATGGTCCTTGAACTTTATTGCTACTCATATTATGATCTTTAAACTTCAGTTCATGGTATAAAAATCCTCGTACACTACTGTAATGTCAAAATTCTAATCAACAAAAATCCGTTAAAAATTTAACCAAATGATGAATCTAAAATTAGATATTCGGCCATAATTTTTGGTGAAACGGATAGAAAAAGATCTATGATGTAGTCAAACTTGTCTAGATCGTCATTTCGCTAACTTTTTACAGATTTTTGTTGTTTTGAACTTTCATGTTAAGAGATCCAGTCTATCTCGAAAGAACGGATCACAGATATTCTGTCTTCCCATTCTTTTTACCAAAACCGTAAAAGTCAGCCCTTTCTTGTTAGACAGAGACCGAAAGAATCTCATAGCGTAGTTAACAGCTTCTTTCTTTGACTTGGTTTGCCTTCAACTGAGCGGGCAATGGATGTATTTTACCAATTTTCATCCTATTTGCTTGTTTCCTACAAGGTATAAGTTACAAATTTAGCCCTATGGTGATTAAGAGAGCCGATATAGTGTTAGCGTACAAAATCATGTATTCTTAAGGCTAAATTAGATTAATGAGTTTACTAGATGGTGCAATTTCAACTCTCATTAACGAATAGTGAGTTTTTTCTATTAAGGGTGGCCAGAATACTAGAGGTTGCAGGATGTTCATAACATGAAATTGCATAACAAAAAAACTAAAATGAAGTTTGAAATTGCACCATCTCATAAACGTTAGGGTTTGCACTGTTTTGCACGAATAACGTAGGACTAAATTTGTATCTCGTCCCTTTTGATAATCTTAGGCTGTGCAGTTTCTTAATATTATTATATTGTTGACATGGATTTGGTGAACAGGCAGGAATTGTGAAGAAGGATAACATCAAGATTCATGGATTCTAACTGTATTTGAAGTGTAGCTAATGCAGAAATCAGAATACATTCAACTCTTCAATCAACAAATCTCTAGTTTCTTCTTTTTTGATCATTTACTGTTTTTGATATTGTTTTTAAAGCGCTGTTAGGCATTGAAGTGTTTGGTTTATAAGCTTGGATTATGATTTCTGAGCATTCAAAGCTTCTGATATTGTATCAATTTTAATCTCTGATTTTGATATAACATAGATATTTTTCGAGTTTTCTGTTCCGATGAACACTTATTTTGTTGGGAGCGAAGTTCAAACTATCTTTCCGTCCAGTACTCAAATGCTGACGGGTTAGTAGAACTGTTGACATGTTTCAGACCACATTCCGAGTCTGGCACGTTAGTATAACTGCTTTGAGCGGTTTTGGACTAGTGTAGTTCAAAACTATCTGGCATGTTAGTATAACTGCCTTGAGCGGTCTTGGACTAGTGTGGCTCAAAACTATCGAGATATGGATGTTTGTCTTCAAAAAATGTTGTGTCTAACCTAACACTTGAAATTCTCATTTTTAAGGCAAACCGAACACTCCTAATTATCTTAGACATAATTAATATTTGAATGATTTAAATTGACAGTTAAATAACAATCAAACTAAGTAAATTTGCCAGTCGCTGTTGGATCTAAGAGTTAAAATTTGAGGAGGGAGAGTTAAAAATCAGTTCTAATAGTATCCATAGATTAAATTTTGTTTAACAACTATAGGTAGGTAGGATTCCTTCTGAAAGAGGACCTGATTCGTGAACTAGAGGATCAATAGAAATGGAAGAGGTGTCTTCTTTGAAGATCGTTTCGACTTATGTTTACTTTATTTTATAAGTTAACTTCTCGTGAAAAAGTAATACTGCCGCGTGGAGAAGAGAAAGTGAGAGTGACCCCGTATGGGTACGCCTACAACGCCACCCGGATGGTTCTTATCTTTCACCTTGGCGAGCTTTCTCTTTGCTTCGAGCTTGTGGATTCCAATCTTTACCAATTCTGTCTTTGTTCCACGAGTGAATTCATATTTCTCATCACAAGAAGGAAATACCTTAGTTGAGTTCCAAGCCCCATTTGTCCCTGCGCTTAGTTCATCTTGTCTTCCTCCTATGATGCTTCCTTGGTTGTTGGGGGTGGATTTACGGGTAAGGTATAGCTAAGAATGTTGGATCCCGGGTAAGATAAGTGCCCAGAGGTTCGAAGATGCTCGACGTTACCCAGAGAGGGTAAGATTGGATCTGTTCCCTTACTCGAACCAAGCTAGCTTGGCTAAGAATCCAATATAGAATCTTTACCCCATGCATCAAACCTTAGGGCATTACTCAGAGAAAGAAAGAACAAAACTAAACAACCAAGCTCGGTGTGCTCGGATGCTTCCGATCAGTCCTTGGCAATGGGATCTGCTACGCTTACTATCATGGTCAAGCCTTGACCGTCCGGGTCTAACTAATCCCGCTTGGAGACAAACCAATAGGAATCCAAATCAGTGCCAATCACATTAAAAAATGGATTGAATTCTCATTACATCCAATAAGTAATCTTAATTTTTATTTTTAAAGTTCAATTTAACTTCTCATTTATCAAATCTCACTTCTCATTATTCTAAAAAATAATGTCAAGCAAAGGTTCAACGCCTTACCACTCGGACCAACCCTCATTGGCTAAGTATGTTAAAATCTTAAGATGGAAATTAAAAGCATTTTAAAACTTAAATCTAATAAATCTAAATCATACAGTAAACGACTAAATTCATTTTAGTATGGAGATGAAAATAAAAAGCATAATAAATCTGAATCTAATGAATCTACATCATACAGTAAACGTACTAAATTCATTTGAGTATGAAAATTACCCTGTATGTTAACTTGGGTCCAACAATAGCTGCAAACAATTAATACAAATAAAAACAATGGCTTGTCTATTCCAATATTTTTTTTGAACCTAAAAATGAAACTTAAATAGATGATGGATTTGCATCCATATGAATAGTGTTCACAAGCCAGTCTGGCACAACAGTAGAAACAAAATCGCTAGTATTGGAACAGGCAAGCCTAGCTACCAAATAAGCCGCACTGTTCGCTAAGCGAGAAATAAAAACTAATTTAAAAGAAGGGGTGGATCTTAGCAGGATTCGAAAATCTTCCACAATCATACCAAATTCAAAAATGCCCTGCTTGTCAGAGTGAATGGCATCAACCACAGCCTTAGCATCAGATTCAAAGATAACAAAAGAATAGCCCAAATTAGCAATCCATAACAAACTCGTGCGGATTGCAAGAGCTTCAATGACACGTGGTTCCTTAATGCTTGGGATAAGACTGCTGCTACAAAAGAGAAAAGCTCCATTTTCATCCCTAATCACTGCTCCCATTCCACTACTATTTAATTCTTTGAAAATGGCCCCATCTATATTGCATTTGATAAAGCCCGGGCTAGGCGTATACCATTTATGTTGAGGGATTGGCAAATAGTGGTTACCTCTAATGTGTGTGCCTTGTGCTTGCGGGAGTGGCTGTGCGGTTGCCGTTTGTATGTGTGTTGTTTGCGTGTTTCGGTTGCCCAAGGATGACGCCTTCTGTTGATAGGCCTTCCAGTCCTGAACAGCCTCTAAACTGATTCGCCAAGCCGTGTCTGCCGGCCACCATCTCATGTGCCACAGGACTCTGTTTCTGTGGTCCCAGATTGCTTTGAGTGCACAACAGGTTCTAACAATTTCTTCCAAATTCGAGTTGCTCAAGGCTTGGAGAAACCACTCGTCAAGGTAACTGTTACCCACTCTCGGCACAGGAATGCCTGCTACACGCCAAATGTCACCTGCGAAACAACAATCAATAAATAAATGGTTATCCGTCTCTACTTGCTCCACACATACTGGGCATTCAGCTGAAATGGGGACTCTTCTCTGGACTAACCGAGCTCTAGTGGGTAAGCACTTTGAACACAGACGCCAAATAAACTGTTTCAGTTTAGGGGGGATCATCAACTTCCACAACCTCTTCCAACCTTCATGAACTCTGCTAGCTTCTACTAGCCCCATACCTGACAAGTAGCCAGAGTGAACATTATAGTGTCCATCCCTTGACCAATGCCAGATCCTCCTATCTTCCCCTGCATTGTATGGCAAGATAATATCACAAATGGCCTGCACTTCCACTTCGCTAAAGCAGCTGTTTAGTCTCTGCATATCCCACCCTCTCCCATTTTCAAGGAGCAAGTCCGCCACCATCAGATTTTCCATTCCAGGGACCAAAAAGGAATTTATGCAAAAACCCTCTAGATTAGGAACCCACTCATCCTCCCACACTCTGATTGATCTACTATCATTCACTCTCCATCTAACCCCTGTTTTCAGTATACTAATGCCTTCCCATATGCTTCAAACCATACTAGGATTATTGCCTAATTTGGAGATAAGTAAGTCCTCCCTAGGGTAATATTTAGCTTTGAACATTTGACTCGCTAAAGTATTTGGGAATTTTAGTAATTTCCATCCATGTTTACCTAACATTGCTAGGTTAAACACATGTAGATCCTTAAAACCCATCCCACCTGAATCTTTAGATCTACACAATTTACCCCAATCAAACCAATGAATGTTTCTTCTACCCTCAGGTTTCATACCCCACCAAAAAGAATTCATTATTTTTTGCAGCTCATCACAGGTAGATAAAGGTAAAAGGAACGTACTCATACAAAAGGTTGGCAAGGCTTGAGCCACAGACTTAAGAAGCACCTCTTTCCCAGCCTGGGACAGGAATTTGAGACCCCACGCACCAAATTTCTTACGAAGCCTGTCAATCAGGAAAGCAAAAATCCTGCGTTTGGAACGCCCAATGAGAGATGGTAAACCCAGGTACCTGCCTGTGTCGAGAGGGGTGCACACCCCCAATAATGCTTTGATCTGTGATCGCAAAGGTTTAGACACATTTAGACTGAAGAAAACCCCTGATTTGCTCAAGTTTACTGCCTGGCCCGAAGCCACTTCATAATCAGACAGGATGTTCATGACCTTTCTAGTCTCATCGATAGTTGCCCCAAAGAACAAAAAGCTGTCATCAGCAAAAAAGAGGTGTGTTACTGCCGGAGCCCTTCTGCAGATCTTACACCCTGAAATAAGCCCTTCTTCTTCAGCCTTTCTGATAAGTTTAGATAAGACTTCAGCACACAGGATAAACAGGTAGGGAGATAGGGGATCCCCTTGCCTCAATCCTCTACCAGGGACAACTTGGTCAGAGCACTCCCCATTCACTGCCACCTTGTATTTCACAGTTGTTATGCATAGCATCATCCATCCAATCCAGGTTTCATGAAATCCCATTCTGCCCATAACTGCTTTGAGGAAGTCCCAATCCACTCTGTCATAGGCCTTGCTGATATCAATTTTTAAGGCAACTTGCCCAATCTTCCCTCTATTCAATCTCTTCATATAATGTATGCTTTCAAAAGCCACCTGCACATTGTCAATTATAGACCTTCCAGGAACAAAAGCAGATTGAGTTTCACCAATAATCTTAGAGAGAACCCTTTTCAGATGATTAGCTAAGGCCTTGGCAATTATCTTGTAGATGATGTTGCATAGGGCGATAGGGCGAAAATCCTTCAACATTCTAGGATTGTCGACCTTTGGAATCAGAACAATTGTGGTATTGTTTATTCCACTTGGAAATTCCCCCTCACTAAGCCACTTTGTACAAGCTGCTCCCACATCTGCTCCCAATGTGTCCCAAAATGCTTGAAAGAAGCCCGGATTTAGCCCATCAGGACCAGGGGATTTGTTAGGACTCATAGAAAATAGAGCTTGTTTAAACTCTTCCTGGTTAAAAGGAGCAATAAGTGATTCATTCATGTCAGGGCTGATACACGTGTTAATTGCCTGCACAGTGTCACCCCTACTCAAATTCGTAGCCGAGAAAACATCCTGAAAGTAACTCTGTGCAAGGTCCAGCAATTCGGCTTGGTTCTCAATCACAACCCCATTCTTATCTGTCAAAGAGGTAATTGAATTCTGTTGACGTCTAGTTTTGACACTAGCATGGAAAAATTGTGTGTTTCTATCCCCTTCTGTGAGCCAGAAAACCTTAGCCCTCTGTCTCCAATAACTCTCCTCAGCTTCCAGGGTATCATTAAGCTTTCGTTTGGCTAGGAAATAGGCGGCAATGGAATCCCTGTTTCTACTACCGTGAAATCTTTCCATTTGGGTCCTCCATTTTCTAATTTGGCTTTTAAAACGCATATTGAAACTTTTTCCCCACACTGCCATTTTCTGCACACACTCCTCCAAATTTTCCTGAACTGGTTTACCTCTCTGGTTTCTCCAGTGACCTCTGACCAGATTATTAAAATCCTGCTCTTTTAGCCAAGCCTCCTCAAAATGAAATCTCCTTTCTCTACTTCTACTTCTCTCCCTTTCCAGCTGGAGAAGGAGCGGAAGGTGATCTGAATACCCAGTCATACAAGTTTTGAGGTAATGGTTGTCAAATCGATTCCGCCACTCAGCCGAAGCAAAGCCCCTGTCCATTTTTTCTCTAACCCATAGTTCGGACCCTCTACCTCTTTCCCAAGTAAACCGGTTACCGTTCAGAATCAGTTCGCTCAGACCACACTCCTCAATTGTTTTAGCAAACTCCTGCATTAAAGGGTTAGGGTATACCGCTCCACCCATCTTTTCATCAGAGTTCAGAATACAATTAAAATCTCCAATCACTATCCAGGGGACAGAATCATCCCTGGCTAATCTTCTCAGTAGTTCCCACGACTCAACATGCCTGCTACGATCAGCAAACCCATAGAAGCCCACCAATCTCCAATCCCCCTGAGGAGAGTTAGTGATAATTGCCTCAATATGATGGTCAGAAAAACTTTTGATTGCCACTTGAGTCCCTGCTCTCCACAACAAAGCTAACCCTCCACTGCGACCTCTTCTACTGACGGGGAATGCTCCCTCAAACTTTAACTGTTGTTTTAGCAAACTTACTCTCTGATCCTCTACTAGAGTTTCCATCAAAAATACAATGTTAGGGCTTTGGGACGAAACAAGCTCCTTTAAAGAGCGAACTGCCCGGTGGTTTCCCAGGCCACGACAGTTCCAGCTTAAGCAACTCATTCCCCCCGGTGGCCCTGATCTTTAGGGCTCGCCGAACCAGTATCTGTGGAACTCTCCTTATCCTTTCCAAGAACAGAGACTTCCCCCTCCTGCCTATCCTCTCCCTCCCCCTCCATTCCCTTCCCCTTATCCTCCCTTCTTCTCTTTCTAATATCATTTATTTCCATCTCAGTGTCTTCACCCTTGTCTCCCTCCTCCTCACCCCCTTTTTCCTTCCCCTCATTATTCGCTAGTGGCTTAAAGAAAGGCCCTGTGAAAGGATAGATCATAATTTCTCTCTCCCCATCTCTTACTTGCTTGGTCGTCCCCCTCACTCCCTTCCCTCCCCCTGTGTTAGTTATATCCCTCAAAGCTCCCGGCCCCCCTCCCCTTCCACTTCCCAAACCCCTCATCCCTCCTCCCACACTTCTATCTATTAGCCATTTTGCCCCACTGTTATCTCCCACTCTTCTTACTGGGGTTTTAAGCCATTCCCCCCACTCTCTCTGGATCTCACCCCCCTGCATATTGAAAACTCTCTCACAAAAACGTTCTGTATGCCCCAGACAACCACAAACATAGCAAAAAATCCCTAGCCGCTCATAATTGAATGTAGCTAAGGCCCACACATTTCCAGTACTTCTTAGTTTTTTAAACCTTTTCAACGGGCGGTCGCTATTTAGACTGACTCTGATACGCATAGACTGTCTGTGGATACCGGAATTATTGTTTATATCATACTCCTCAAAGGTCCCTAAGAAATTTTCCAGTTGTTTACCAACTATTTCAGACATAGTCCCCACAGGAAGCCCATAAATTTGCACCCAAATAGAGTAATCAATAAATTCACATCATCTATATGCACGCCCCAATTCCATACATTCATAATCAATATGTAAATGTCAAATGACCACGGACCTCCAGCAATCACCCTATCCCTATCCATCGGATGGAAAAATTCAAAAGAGTAGAGGTTAGTACTTACCTCTTGGATTTCGACCCCTCTCATTGGTCTCCATAGAACCGCCATCCTGTTTTTCATACTCAAGAAGTTGAGTGGTCTGTCCGCCACAAATCTTCCTAAGAATCGGAGCCCTGTATCATCCACCACCACTGGAACCGACGGTGTAATCAAGTCGAGATTACCTCCCTCATCTCCTTCTATTCTGAGCCTCTCTAATTCCCTTTCCATTTCTGAATACTCCCAACAACAACTATCTCAATTAAAGCCAAAACCAGGGAGAATCCCCAATTTATGAATTCCAGGCACCCCAAAGCTCCTCAAAGAAAGTCGCTGCCCCTGAGCCACGCAAATCGGCTCAAGAAAAATCTCTGCCCCTGAGCAGTGATATCAAGATCAAGAAAGACCAAATCACCTCAAGCCCAAAGCAGAAACTAAATCGAAAATCACACAGGCATCACAGAACCAGACAACGCCTCAAAACACAAGCCACAGCCAAAACATAAAACCAGAAATCACAAAGCAGCATAGGTCATCCAAAATCAGAGGCTACACATCAATGCTGAATCAAGGTCCATAAAAACGAGATTGCCTCAAAGCCTAAGCCGAAACTAAAAACGGAATCAAAAACTTCAACAAAAAACAACACAGCTCATCCATCTAGAGACTAACCTTCACTGAAATTGGAAGGACCACTCTCACCGGAGACCACCGATCGGCGACGACGCGGCTAGGGTAGCACCGGCGGCGGCGGTTACCTAACGGTATTCAGACGGAAGAGACGAAGCAGCGGCGGCGAGGCTGCGTTTTTTCTGATATCGCGATTCTTTTTCGATTGTCTATTCCAATATTGATTAAATTTTATATCCACAGTTCTAGATTATAATATCATAATTCACACATGATCAGCATGAAATATTTGATTGGTAAATTGCATAATGCATATAGGCTATAGCTTGTCTCCATCACCAATTAATTTATGGAAAATGACACATTTTGACAGCAAAAGCTAGAATCTTGGGAGTGGGTTATCTATAAGTATCACAAACTCTAACGTTAATGTCACAAAACTTCATGGACACTGCTAAATGGTTAGAAAAATTGGAGATAGAAGGGATAGAATCCATTAAAATGTCATAATTGCCCCTTTGTAAAATCAGACTTTTTTTTTTTTAATTTTTTTTAGTTATTGAAACTTGAAATTAAAATACATTTAATGTTTTATTAAAAATAGTGTTGAATTAATCCTAGTTTCCCATCATTCCTATTGTACATCCAATATTGAATATTGATCTATTGCACCGGATTTCTAAGTGAATTTGAAAAGAAAATATATTAATTATTTTTTAATTATTGGAATGAGTAATAACTAGTTAATTTTAGGAATTAATTCATCTCCAGGATGTGATAACTTTCATTTAATTCTAATACAATAAAAAACTAAAAATTAGTCCTTATATTTTGATAATTTTAATTTAAACTTCTCTATTTAATTTTGGGATAAGTTATCAAATAGGGTTATGGTTTTTAGGAAAGTATCAATTTAGGTTCCATATATAAAATAGCACAAATATAGACTTAACGTTTAAAAAATGTATCAATTTAGGACTCGATAACAGATTGGACACATCATTCTTATTACTTCGTTAAGTTCTGATTTCTCCCTCCACGTACAATTGAACTTAACGGAGTAATATCAATGACGTGTTTCGTTCCGTTATCGAGGCATAAATTGGTACCATTTTTTAAACGTTAAGTCTATTTTAGTGCTATTTTATACGTCGAGCCTAAATTGATACTTTTCCAAAAATCGTAGGCCTATTTTTTAAAAGTTCAGATCGATTAGGCTCAGTTCGAGTTCGAGATCGGCTCGAGCTTTAATGAGCCCGAGCTTCTTTGGGTTCGGCTCGAAAGCTCGTGAGTAGGCTCGAGAGTTTTTTTTATTTCTATTATTAATTTTTATTTTTTTAATTTAAATATATTTTAATTTTGTAATTTTTTTATTAGTTATTATAATTAGTAATTTTAAACCACACATAAATATTTGGTCCAAAACTCAATTTGAAACTATATGGTTGTAGACTACATATTAAATTAAAATTTGTTAGATTCTATATTTGTTTAATCTTATTACGGGGAGGGATCAAGTGAGAACCTCCTCTTAGGTGAGGACACTTTCTTAGGTGAGGACCACTAAAACTACGTAGTTTTGAGTCTAAAAATTAAACAAAAAACGTTGCTGCCATAGGGGTTCAAACCTTGGACCACTTGTTTACACTCCAAATTACTTACCACTGAGCCAATTACTTTCCTTGTGTAATATGTGCCGCGCTGATTAATATACCATCGCACTGTAGCTTTCATTGTAATATTTGACACATGCACTTATTAATATTGATTAAATATGCATAATAATGAATTATTAATAGAAAAAAAAGGAATGTGTATAATAATGAATTATTAATAGAAAAAATTCAAGAACATGCTTCAATTTCTTATTTATTTAATTCCTTTATATTTTGTAATTTATGTTATATAAGAAAATATATTTTTTTAAACATACGTTATAACATATAATTTAACTTTTTTTTTTTGAAACAACATATATTTTAACTTTTAAAACGCGAACTATGAAGTTTAGAACGTACGACATATTTTTTAGAACATACGTTATGTTTTTTAGAACATGTGATATATTTTTTCGAACATGAGTTATAAATTATATTTTTGGAAAAAATAAAAAAACGATCCAAATATCTACTGATTTTTTTAGAACATTATACTTAATTTTTGGAACACAAACTACAAACTTTAGAACATACGTTATGTTTTTTAGAACATGTGTTATGTTTTTTCGAACATGAGTTATAAATTATATTTTTGGAACAAATGAAAAAACAATCCAGATATCTACTGATTTTTTTAGAACATTATACTTAATTTTTGGAGCACAAACTATAAACTTTAGAACATACGTTATAAATTATATTATAGAACAAATGAAAAAATGGTCCATATATTTACTGTTTTTTTAAACAACAATTGTTTTCCTTATCCATTATGGAGCGCGCTGATTAATATACCATTATCCATATAGCTTCTATTGTTTAATATTAGACATATGCACTTATTAAATATCGATTAAATGTGCATAATAATAAATTATTAATAGAAAAAAAGAAATGTGCATAATAACGAATTATTAATAGAACAAAAAAATCCAAAAACATGCTCCAATTTTTTATTTATTTAATTCCTCTATATTTTTTGTAATTTATGTTTTTAAATGTTAAGGACGGAATTCTAAATAATGTTACATAATTCTAAACTTTATAATTTATGTTCTCCAAATTAAGTATAATGTTTAAAAAAATCAGTAAATATCTCGATCATTTTTGCATTTGTTCTATAATATAATTTATAACTCATATTCGAAAAAACATAACGCATGTTCTAAAAAACATAACACATGTTCTAAAGTTTATAGTTTATGTTCCAAAAATTAAGTATAATGTTTTAAAAAAATCAGTAGATATCTGGATCGTTTTTTCATTTGTTCTATAATATAATTTATAACTCATGTTCGAAAAAACATAACACATGTTCTAAAAAAACATGACGTATGTTCTAAAAAATATATCGTACGTTCTAAACTTTATAGTTCGTGTTTGTTCTATAATATAATTTATAACTCATGTTCGAAAAAACATAACGTATATTTTCTTATATAACATAAATTACAAAAATATAGAGGAATTAAATAAAAAATTAGAGCATATTCTTGTATTTTTTTCTATTAATAATTCATTATTATGCATATTTCTTTTTTTTCTATTAATAATTTATTATTATGCATATTTAATCGATATTAATAAGTGCATGCGTCAAATATTAAACAATATTTAGAACATCGTCCTTAACATTTTAAAACATAAATTACAAAAATATGGAGGAATTAAATAAATAAGAAATTAGAGCATGTTCTTGAATTTTTTTTCTATTAATAATTAATTATTATGCACGTTTCTTTTTTTTCTATTAATAATTCATTATAATGCACATTTAATCGATATTAATAAGTGCATGCGTCAAATATTAAACAATAGAAGCTAGAAGTGCAGTGGTATATTAATCAGCGCGCGATATAACTCACAAGAAAAGTAATTAGTTCAGTGGTAAGTAATAAGGAGTGTAAACAAAGGGTCCAAGGTTCAAACCCCAATGGCAGCAGCATTTTTTTTAATTTTTAGACTCAAAACTACGTAGTTTTAGGTAGGGGTGAGCAAAATAACCGGTAACCGATAACCGAACCGAAATTTTAGTTTGGTTCGGTTATTTTAACAATCTGGTTCGGTTCGGTTTTTATTTTAGCTAAATTTGGTAATCGGTTATCGGTTCGGTTATTGAAAAAAAATATCGGTATAACCGATAACCGAACCGAACTTCATATATAAATATAAAAAATATAATTTTATCTTTATATATATATAAATAAAAAGTCCAACCCTAAAAAATACACTTTTATCTTTGTATATATATATTTTGGTTTAGTAGTCTTTAATTTATTCAATTGTAACTTTTGTACAAGGATATTATTTGAAAACTAATTAAATAAAAATGTAGAAAAAATTAAATATTTTATGTTTTCGGTTATTCGGTCGGTAACCGAACCGAACCGAAAATTTTCGGTTAAATGAAATTCGGTTACCAAACTTGGTCGGTTCGGTTATGAAAATAGGGCAAATTTCAGTTCGGTTAACCGACAGTTCGGTTCGGTTAGTAACCGAACCGATGCTCACCCCTAGTTTTAGGTGGTTCTCACTTAAGAAAGGGTTCTCACAAGAGCCCTCCTCATCTTATTACTTTGTTTAAATTTGTTGTACATTGTATGTTATATTTGTTTTTTGGAGTTTAAATTTGGTATTCCTTTAAGGCTGCTTTTAGATAATAAAATGTTAATAAAATACAATTAAGTATATTTAAAACTTTAAAAAAAATAAAAAACGAGTTATCCGACGAGCTTCGAGCTCAAACCGAACCTATACCGAGCTCGAGTCGAGCTTCAAAATTCCAAGCTTGACGAGCTTCGAGCTCGAGCCGAGCCCGATCTTTGAACTTATCGAGCCGAGCCTACCCATATTCGGTCTCGGTTCGGCTCGTTTGCATATCTAGTTCAAGTATTTGAAATTATGGTTTAAAGCAATATGATGTAATTAGGAGTGTCAACGAGGCAGATATTCCATGTTATCATTTTCTCTAGAAGATTCATCTTAATGGAGATGGATAATATATATTGATTTGATAAAAGTTTAATTAGTTTCAACTTAATTTTTAAACAAGACGAGCTTGCGCATGATGAATCTCAACTTAAAAACTCATGAGTAAGCTCGATTACAGAGTCATGAATAAACTTATGAGAAAACTAACGAGCTAGTGGTAACAAAGCTCGTGAACAAGCTCAATAAAAGTTTGTGATCAGCTCACAAACAGAATATTGAGCTCGAACTTGTCAATATTATAATGAGCCGAACATGGGTATGCCAAAGCTTGGCTTCATTATAATTAGGGCTGATCGAGCCGATCCAAGCCGAGTTTTGGCCTGTTCAAGTTTGCCTCATTATAATGTTAACAGGCTCGAGTCGAGTTTCAAGCTCAAATTTGTGTTTCAACTTGGCTCGTTTAGAAGATCGTTTGTTCACGAGATGCTCACGAGCCAACTCGTTTATCTTGATAACGAGTTTAGTTCGTGAGCTGCTCATTTTTATTTTAATCATGAGCTTTATTGCGAGCAGCTCGTTTCTTTTGTTCACAACGAAATAATATCAAATAAAATAATAAAATGTTTAGCAAATGAAATAATATAGTTTTACATGAATAAACATTAAAAACCTCATTTTAGTCATTACATAAAAAAATACTGCAAGGCGAGGAAAATTTTGGACAATTAAAAAACACTGGCTTTGCAAATTATCTGAAATTTAAGGTCTAATTTTATAAATTAACGAGACCACATATGTTTTTTTGGCTCAAATTGACTCGTATATGATTTAACTGCAAAATTCATAAAAATACATATTATTACTCATATGCAAACTTTTAAACAGGGAGTATTATCTTACCAATCGACTAAACCACAAAGTTTATTTTTATATTTTGTCAAAAAAAATAATTAAATGAATAAATTTTTGATAAAGAATAAAATATTATAAAAAGAGATAGTCCTAAAATATTAAAATCATAAAACTCATTTGACTCCTAAACTAAAATTTCAAAGTCGATTAGGACTTTAAACTATCAAAATCTTTAATTAGGTTCGCGAATTCAGTAAAAATCATCAACTGAGTCTTCATCATATCCTAAAATCAGAAACTGTGACTATTTAATATTAACTGTGATGATCTTTGTGTTGGCTCAAAATAGATTTCAGAAAAAATATCTAAAATTATTCAACCAAATGATTTTCGATGATAATTCAACTAATGATTTTTTGCTTAGAATGAGGATTCAATTAATAATTTTTGAATAATTTAAGGATCAAAGTGATGATTTTGATAATTTAAACGACTTTAATTTTGAAATCCTGTTATGCAAATATTAAATAAGAGTTGCTATACACATTTATTTTCATAGAATTAAAAGTGAATTTTGATACTTAAAAATTACGTAAAAAGTATAATTAAGTCCTTGAACTTTATTTGTTTTAAAGATCAAGCCCCTGATCAATTATTTTTCCAGAGCCCTTAGTCATTGATTATGTTATAGATTTGGCCCTTATTGAACTTTTCATTGAGTCTGAAATTTTTCAATTATTCCACTAGGTTTTTCCAAGCTCGATCTTCTCCTCTCTTATTTTACGATTTTCAGCATTAGAATCATCGTATCGATCTTCTCTTTTTCCAAATTCGATGAAAAAGTTAAATAAGGGTCAGATCCATAATAAAATCAATAATAAAAGGCTCAATGTAAAAAAATAATTGATCAAAGGCTTGATCCTTAAAAGTTTAGGTGCTTAATTATGTTTTTTTTTTGTCTAAAAAATTAAAAGAAAATGATTAGTAAATATTATATTTAATATAGTGTTTTAGAAAAAAGAAAAAAGATTTTTTTTATAAAAGTAAAAAGATTATATTCAATATACATGTATATAGATTACTATAATGCATGAATAAATGCTATCAGTTAAAAACGAAAATCCAATTATAATAAATGCTATAACTTTTACTATTTCCAATATATAAATGAATAAATATAAAATATAAAAATATAAATATTATATAAGGGTAATTTGGTATAAAAACTTTTTTCCTCCCATTCTATCCGGATAGCTTTATTGAAACTTCATTTTAAATATTGAACTCAAAATTTACAAATTAAGCATTTAATTTCACAGAACTTTCCCTATTAAATTCATCCAACTTTATATTTGATTTTTTTTATTCGGATTCTAGTAATAATAGTTAATGGACACATGCACATGCACAAGGTAGGGATATCCACTCCCAAAATTAGAGTGTACCACGGAATCGATAAAAATTTAAAGTTAAATTTACAGATTACATACTAATAAAAATTAAATTTTAGTAGAGTAACGTATCAAACCTCAAATCTGACAAGCAGAGATGCAACTCCTTAAATGATATATCACCAAACACAACCCGCTTAAATTGACTCGACACATGCTAAAAGGGGAATAAGTATGAGTCAATTTTGGACATAAATGGACCGGGTTAAGATTGGTGACCAGCCATTTAAAAAAAAAAATTATCCACATGTCTATATACCCTTTTGGTGATTATTAATGTTGAAATTCAATTAAAAAGACTATATGAAAAATCAAATTCAAAGTTGGATGAGCTTGATGTTAAAAAATAAAGTGTTGTGTTGATGGGTTCATACTTGACCCTAATAAACATACCGCGTGTGATTAAAAAGGGGCTAATTGGGCTAATTAAATGTATAAAATGAGAACTAAACTGCTTTTTATGCCGATCTTAAAATGACAAGACGAAACAGCTGTCATGCAGCCTGTTTTGCAGGAGAAAAGTTGAAAGAGTCTCGTCGGACTGATGGGTAAAAGCGAGAAGCGCTGAGGACGGCAGAACAGGGAGGCGGTAGCAGGGATGGACCAAACAACATGATGAAAAATTCCGGACCTTGAGTGTTTAAGTGTCCAAAGTCAACACCAATTTATGAAGAACAATTTCACTTTTTCTGAACAGTCTATTTTTGTAATAATCTTTGTACATTTCCTCCTTATTTATAGCGGACAAGTAGGAGGAGGAAAGAGGTACCTTTTTGGATCATTTTGGAGAGCCAAAGCTTCGTCTCTTTAAGGAGAACTCTCTGATATTTTAACCTAACTCCATTGATGAGGAGTTATTGCATATTTTGTGGATGTTCACTCTGTACCATGAGTGAGCAGTCGATTGAATGAGCTAAGCCGGCCAAGGGCAGGAACTGTAAGTTTTCTTAGCTTATTTATGAATGAATGTGGTTTATACCTTGGATGTTTAATGATGTTTTTTCATGTATGTTTCATTAACTGCTATCTAAGTGTTTATGAATGATGGGAGACTGCTTTCATACTCGCGTATCTATCATTGAAAATGTAAAATCAGAAATAGAAATATAATGGTTTTATATCAAGGGTTTTCTGAAAATGAAATGCTGCTTATTGTTTAATGCAAGAAAGAACCACTTTTGGGGACGCTTGAATGTGTAGTAAATCTTAGAATCTCAAGAACACACGAGAGTTGAGTTGATTGAACCTAAAGCAGAGACATTGACCACACCATATTACATTCATGAATAAATAGACAAAAGTTATACTGCAAGCTCCCTGTTCATGCTAGGCTTAGCTTGTTCCACCTTTTTATTGCGATAAATCATTATTTTCTGATCGCACCTTTTGAAGATATGTTACATTTAGATTATTCTAATCAAATCATATGAAACCCATTTCCAACTAAAAGAAAGAAGTTACTGTTACTACGAACACCTTGTTCTATAAGGTTTTTCTGCTAAAATTATTCATCAATTTCTGAGGAGAACGATACTCTACTTATTGAGATATTACTTGTACCTAGTGCACTTGCTAGAGTCTACTTTTAGGACAACATGTGTCATTGATATTCCATATGAATATACGATTTAGAGCAATCCTAATGGTTGATAAGAGAGACCAACTAGCAATATCAAAACGTTTGGACCATCTACCAACAACCATTAAGGTTGGATCATTTTTTTTGGGCGCAAAGCTAGCAACCCGCTGGTAGTGATAGGTCCAAAATTTACTGAGATGGAGTACTTATTGTGATTTGTGAGTTTTACATAAAAAAAATTGAAGTCTCGTTCATAGTTTTTATAAAAAAATTGATGTTTTCCGACGACCAGTAGATGTTCAAACTCCCTTAAATCTATCCCTGCCTGCTGGAATGGATAGGTTGCTTGATCTTTTTTTTGTTGATTTCTTAAAGCCAGATAGATGGATGAGAATGGATAGGTTGCTTGATCTTCAAATGATTGGATGCGTGAGTTCCACATTGTTAGAGATTAATATAAAATATATGATTGAGCCTTAATTATCAGTTCGAGCTTTTAGTTCAATCGGTTCCATGGCAAGGTATTAGAGCCTCTAGGACCAAAATCGTCGAGGGTTCGAGTCCTGGCAACCTCATTAATTTGTGGAATTAAACACATGTCAGGATGGGCCTGTATTGTGCACGCTGCAAGCCCAAGGGGTATTTACGTGTGGAGATGTGTCATAGATTAATATATGTGAAAGCAAGTTATGAAGAAATGATCAACAATATTATTGAAATCTCTTGAATGAGATGAAGAGTACATTGTTGTTTATATACAGAAATTGAAGAACATTAGGCGCCAAATTAGTTACAATGGTAACTGAATGTGTAACAGATAAAGGACACGTGTGTGGCTCTTGTGGATCTTGAATCAACTGACTGAAGGTAGAGATCAGGTGTATTCAGCTCCAGAGTGCTCGCATACTCGTGCGTGATACATCAGTGGCGCTCGTGCGTGCGTCCGTGCGCATTGCTCATGTGTCTCGCGCGTGCGTCCGTGCCACATGTGCAATGTGTGCATATATCCATCATGCCCCCCTCAAGATGAATGTGGGTCAATTGGGACAAGATTCATCTTGAACAAAGATGGTAACATTTGAGAAGTGCTGAGTACCTTAGTGAAAATATCAACAATTTGAGCATGAGTAGACACATGAGTGATGTTGATGAAACCTTGCTCAACACACTGCCTAGCATAATGGCAGTCAATCTCAATATGCTTAGTAGTTTCATGATCAACTGGATTTTTGGCAATGGCTATTGCAGCTGCACTATCACAAGAAACAGCAATAGGTAATGGGAGTGAAATGTTGAAGTCAGAGAGAAGATAAGAAATCCACTTCAATTCACAACAGGTGGTAGCAAGACTTCTATATTCTGCTTCAGCTGATGACTTGCTAACCACAGATTGTTTCTTTGACTTCCATGAAACCAATGAAGATCCCAAAAAGACACAATAGCCAGTTATTGACCTTCTAGTAGTTTTGCAGCCACCCTAGTCCGAATCACAGAAAGCTGTGATATGCATATCACTGTCTTGAGGATAGAACAAACCAAGGTGCAATGTGCCCTTGAGATACTTCAAAATGTGAATTGCTGCCTGATAATGATGAATGCAAGGCTCTTGCATGAATTAACTCAATTGCTGTGTGCAGTAAGCTATATCAGGTCTGGAGAAACCAAGATATAGTAATCTGCCAATGATCCTTCTGTAGGAACCTAGATCTGTTAACTTCTCTCCCTTATCTGTAAGTACAATGCCTGAGGGTAATGGACTAGGTGCAGGATTAGTATCCTTTAAACCAACATCTGTTAGCATATCTGAAATGTACTTTACTTGAGAGAGTAGTATGCCTCCTGCTGTCTTGGCAATTTCAATGCCTAAAAAGTACTTCACAAGACCAATGTCTTTGATAGTGAAGAGTTGATGTAAATGATCTTTCACCTTGAGGATACTAGACTCACTTGAACTGGTGATTAAAATATCATCCACATAGATGATGACAGCAGTAAACACAGCATCAGTTGTGGAAATAAACAAACAATGGTCAAAAGAAGATCTTTGGAAGCCAAACTGGATGAGTTTGGAGGACAACTCTTTGTGCCATTGTCTCCCTGCTTGCTTTAATCCATATAAGGATTTCCGCAGCTTGCAAACCTGGCCTTGTTCTGCCTTGGTATAGCCTTGTGGAGGGAATAGATAGATGTCCTCTTCAACAAAGCCATGCAAGTAGGCATTGTTGACATCAATCTGGTGTACTTGCCAGTTCTGCATTGTTGAAATTGCAGAAATCTGCGGAATTCTATGAAGAACAGAGTCAAAAATCGATTATCTGACTTGGCTCTGATACCATGTGAAAGCAAGTTATGAAGAAATGATCAACAATATTATTGAAATCTCTTGAATGAGATGAAGAGTACATTGTTGTTTATATACAGAAATTGAAGAACATTAGGCGCCAAATTAGTTACAATGGTAACTGAATGTGTAACAGATAAAGGACATGTGTGTGGCTCTTGTGGATCTTGAATCAACTGACTGAAGGTAGAGATCAGGTGTATTCAGCTCCAGAGTGCTCGCATACTCGTGCGTGATACAGCAGTGGCGCTCGTGCGTGCGTCCGTGCGCATTGCTCATGTGTCTCGCGCGTGCGTCCGTGCCACATGTGCAATGTGTGCATATATCCATCAATATAAAATATATGATTGGGTCTTAACCGAACACACCATTAAAAATACTCTTATAATATTTAAAAGACCATGAATGCAACTAAGTTGTTAGAAATGGGGACGATCCTATTCATATTTTAACCATTTATAAACAAGAACTTATTGGTAAAAAATGAAAATCATAAGAGATGTATGTGGATTGATATATATCCTGTTCATATTTTAATCAGGTTATCCATTTAAGCCTATAAATAGAGGTTTAAGTTCCCTTTCAAAATACATCGAAGACATCTATAATTTAATAGTATTTAGTTCGTAAATTTATCGCATTTCCTCCCAAAATTGTTTGATGTAGGAATTGTGTGAGCAGTAATACAAAATCACAGTTTGATTTCTTCAATTACAAAATATACTAGCAATTCTCACTACAAGAACAAGTAACCCATTCATTGTTAGAAAACTTTATAACACTTGCACAATCCTAGGATAAAAGTACCAAAAATTTAATTCAATACCCTTAAACATGAAAACACATTATATGTGAATCTTAGAAACAGGAACTCGAGCATCTATTGGTCATCTGAAAACTCCATGAGACCTTTATATAGAGTTTTAATTTTTTTTAATAAAGAGCAACGTAAAAAAAATGCTTGTGATTTTTCTTATTTTGCAAACATAGGTCCGTGGTTTAAAAGTTTGCAAATAGAGGTATTTAGTATGTTTTTTTTTTACAAAATAAAGTATTTAAAATTATACTGTCAAGTTATGATGATAATCATAAACATTTTTATTCTTTTTTAAATTACATTTACATGTTGACAAAACACAAACACCAAAATCAAATTGCATAATGAACTTAAATATCAATTTAGTTCATAAACTATCAAATTAGTAAAATACGTAAAATTTTCACCATATGATTTATGGTTTCGATTTAGGAAGCTGTATTTTGGGGCTGGGGTCGTGTTTTGTCGATATGAAAGAATAAAATTTTCAAGATAAAAACGTCAGAACTTACTTAGCATTGTAATTTGAAATAAATTATTTTGTAAATTAAACCATACCACAAACATTATTTTGTTTCTTTAAAATAAAGATACCTAAAATATTTTAATTGAACATAGGTAGGTATTATATCTGAATCTTAATACATGAAAAAATGAGAGACGATAGATCTTAGGCTGCTTTTTCTCTTTTCAAATAATACAGATCGAAATCGAACAATAAGGTTTTGATCTTAAACCTATAAAGAATTTTTTCTCAAACCTTGCTTGAAGGAGTCAATCCCAATGGAATAGTAACTCAAGCTCTAATGGATGCTAACATTGATTGATTTCATAAAAGTTGTCTTTCCATACAAATGAGGAGGTTTATATACCTCACTCAATTCAAGAACAAAAAACCTAGATATCCAACTAGGGTTACAACTCAAAAAAAAAAAAAAAAATAGGGGTAAATAAGGAAAATAAAGGATAAGTGGTATTTAAGTTATTAATTCTAAGTGGCAAGACAGTAAATACATGAGCGGAAAAATAGTAAAATCGGAAAAAGGATAGCAAAACTGACGCATTGTCTCAAAGTTCGGATTGCAGGAAATCACTCCACACGCCGAGTGAGACAACCCACACGACATGTGAGTCACTCCACACGCCAAGTAGGAATGGCACACGGCGTGTGGCTGGTACTCTGCCTGTCGATGCATAAATTTTGTTCCTGCTCCACTCCAGCAGCAACCTCACTCGGCATGTGGGTTGACTAACACGCCTTGTGAGGTTTTTTTCCTTTGATCCATTTTCGCTCCAACTTCGGGTCTTGTGTCGAAAATGTCCGTATCATTCTCCCATTGTTCAAAAAAGTTGGACTCCGACTTGCCTTTGTTGGTTGCAAGAGGACCATTCGGCTTCCATAGGCTTAAATCCCGCATATTGAAAGAGGTTGATATCTTTTCGATCCAATTGGGGAGAGCTATATGATATGCATTGGCGTTCACCTTCTTAGTCACCTTGTATAGGCCGTACTTCCTTGGCTTGAGCTTACTACTCAGTTCATTTGCAAGCCTCTCTTTGCTTAAATGTACAATGACTTTATCCCCGACTTCAAATTGGAGATCTCTCTGAAGTTCATCCACCCAAGCCTTTACCTTGCTATTGCTATTCTATTCCCCGATGCTTTGCTTCACATCTTGGTGCATTTGGTGATAGTCATTGGTTAGTTGTTGGGCTTCTATATACGCTCTCATTCTCCCTTCGGGGTGTCCCCAAGGTCAAGCGGGTGGTTCAGAGTCTTAGTGTACACAACCTCAAAAGGTGTCTTCCCCGTGGTTGAACTTACGGCGACATTGTATGCAAACTCAGCTTGTGCTAATATATAATCCCACATCTTCGACTTGTCTCAATATTTACTCCTCAATAGATTACCCAAGGTTCGGTTGACCACCTTCATTTGCCCATCCGTTTGGGGGTGTGCGGTAGTGCTATACTTCAAAGTGGTCCTAAGAATAGTTCATAAGGTACGCCAAAAATCACTAACGAACTTGGTGTCCCTATCTAACACTATACTTTTAGGAACTCCATGCAACCAAACTACCTCTCGAAAGAACAACTTTGCAATTATCGTGGCATCATTTGTCTTACGACACAGGATGAAGTGTGCCATTTTACAAAATTGATTGACAACCACAAAGGTTAAATCCATACCTCGTTGAGTTCTTAGTAGTCCTAACACAAAGTCCATGGAGAGGACCTCCCGTATTGATTCCAGCATCGACAATGACATAAACAAACCGGCATTGGTGGCATGCCCTTTAGACGTTTGGCAAACCCCACATCGGGTCTCATATTGAAGATTTCTGCATCATCAAATGGATGCTTGTGTTCAAAGTACGTTAAGAGGTGTTTTGGAAAATAAACCACAATTGCCGCTCGTTGAGTAAATCCATTAATCACGTCACATTAAGTAAATTCAAGAGATATAATAATATTTTCGAAGCTCAAGGGTCTAATTGAATTTTCATTTATCAATTTCAGAAAGTTATTGATATATTCAAATTTTAAATTCAGACATTAACTAAAATATTTTAATTGATCACCCCTAAGCATTGGATTACCCTATATCTGAATCTTGGGTCCAACAATAGCTACAAACAATTAATACAATTAAAAACAAGCCATGGTCTATTCCAATATTGATTGAATTTTATATGTACAATTTTAGATTATAATATTTCACACATGATCAACATGAAATATTTGATTGGTAAAACTTATTTCTTATCCTTCAATTCTTTAATGCTGGATGGTGGAAAATTGCATAATGCATATATCTTGTCTCCATCACTAATTAATTTATGAAAAATGACATTTTACCAGAAAGTTAGAAGGATAAATAATTTATTAATCCCTACATTTTACATAATACTTAAAAAACATATTGTAAGGTCTTTATTCTTTGTAAATATTAACTATTTGGTCATTTTGCCTATTTTTTATACTTTTAACCTTTATATTTGGTATAAACAGACATACAGAAAATAACAGAGTAATATGGTCATTTTGTATTATACTATGACAGTCCTGAAAGCTAAGATATTTTTGGTTAAAAATAAAAAAAAATTAGACAAAATGACCAAAGAGTTAATATTAACAAAAAATAGGAACCTTATAATGTGTTTTTTAAAATGTGAGGACTAAACATTATGTTATGATAAAAAGGTGGAAACTAATAAATTATTTATCCATAAACCTATGTCAGAAATGAAATGTCCATCCTCCAAAATTTTATTTTTGAATATTAAACTCATCCAATTTTGTATTTGATTTAGCAAGATAGTTCCTTTAATAAGATTCTATTAATAATAATCATTGAAATGGATGGATGATACGTTAAATAAAATTTCCACATGGATTTATTAAAGAAAGTGACAACCTGGTTAAATCGGCCCTAGAAGGGCTAAAGAGGGGAATGGGTACGAGTCAATATTTTTGACATAAACGAGCTGGATTCGGTTTGATGATTATATGGAAATTTTGTTTAACATGTCGTCCATATGTCCATTCTTGTGACTCTGTTGGAATTCGATCAAAAGAACTATAGAAGAAATCAAATTCAAAGTTCGATGAGTTTGACTTTCTGAAATAAAGTTTCGTGGCATTGATGTTCCATTTATGATAATTAGAGAATCATGGATAACTAACATGTTGGAAGTGGAGTTAATCACACCCGTGATCCTCTAAGCAGGGCCGGCTCCGGACTGTTTGAGGCCCTAGACGAGATACGAAATATAGGCCTTTTATACAAAAGTAAAATTATATATATATATATATATATATATGCAATATCCTCTCTTTTGACATAAAAATACTTTAGAATTGAAAAAAGATGAAAAAATATATATATTCATGTAATATAAAATTTAATATTTATCGAAAAATTATTCTAGCCTTTTGAGATGCAAAATTACTAATTAAAATTTTAAATTCAATGTCCTTTCATGTCTCTTTTTCAATAGATAATAAAGTTAAACCATGTGCTTTAATAGTATATATAGCTGTTTTTTTTTATGTCATTTAAAGTTAAAAAAAAAGAGACGTTGCAAGATTTTGAAAAACGGTAAAATACGGATTTGACAGACAAATATATAAAATATAGACTCAATAGACCGGTGTATATATAAAATTTGGATATTTGATTGATAGATATATATTGGATTTGGATAGAAGAATAAATAAATTCCATGATGGTCCTAACATATTAAACTAAAGATACATATGAGGCCCTACTTTTTTTGGGGCCCTAGGCGGTGGCCTTGGCTGCCTTAAAGGCAAGCCGGCCATGCCTCTAAGTATAAGGAATGAAACACTAACGCAATAGAACTTAAATTTTTAACATCAAAATTATCAAACTCTGTACTTTTCTTTTCTCATATAGTCATTTTGACAATAACAATCATTGAAAAGAACATGGGGCTGACATGTAAGTCAATTTTTTTTCATATGGATTATTTTTTTTTAATTTAATTTCGACTTGCTAGGTTTTATTGATGTGAGAAATCGAAAGAGAGTGGAGGGATAAAATTGAATGAGCTGAGTTTGGTGACATATATTTTTTTTTTATTTATGTATAAAAATTTGACTTGTGTGTTGTCTATGTGTCTTTTTAGCGATTGTTATTGGTAAAATCAGAATAAAATGACTAGAGATGAAATTAAACAACATAAAGTTTGATGCTTTTGACATTTAAGATTTTAAATTTTATGCGTTTATACTTGAAGGACCATAAGGGTTAATACACGAAAAATGAAAGATCGGAAATCTCATGACTTTTTCGCTTTTTAAATGGATGCTTGTGTTCAAAATAAGTAAAGAGGCATTCTGAAAAATAAACCACATGCCGCTCACTTGAGTAGATCAATTAATTATGTCACATTAAGTAAATTTAAAGAGAACAATAATATTTCCAACGTTCAAGGGGCTAATTGATTTTTTTATGTCAATTTCAGAAAGTTATTGATATATTAAATTTTTAAATTCAGCCATTAACTTTTTTTTTTTTTAATTGATCACTTCTAAGTAGGGCTGCACAAAACTAACCGAAAAACCGATTTCCGAAACCGAAACCAAACCGAAAAATAGGTTAACCGTAACCGATGGACTAGTTTATGGTTTTTATTTTAAAAACCGATGGTTAACCGAAACCGAAAAATAAACCGATTATGTATTAATAAACATAAAACTAGTATAAATATATGTAGAAATTTAATTATCAATCTATAAATATACATATTTATATTTAATTTTTAAGTTAAAAATATCAAAATAACTTAAAACTTATTTGTTTTGGCAATTTTGTTAATTAAATTTGAAGTTACATATTTTTATTTAATATTTAAATAATTATATATTTATTTTAAAGTGAATAATTAAAGATGTAAAGTGACATTTGCTACGAAAAGTCACTAATGGTTAACCGACCGAAATATAGGTTAACCGACCGAAGTTTATATTAACCGAAATATGGTTAACCGAATTAAATGGACTGGTTAATGGTTTTTATTAATGGACTGGTTAACCGACCATGTGCACCCCTACTTCTAAGCATTGATTGAATTTTATATCTACAATTTTAGATTATAAATAATTCACACATGATCAACATGAAATATTTGATTGGTAAATTTTGTTTCTTATCCTTCAATATTTTTTAAGAAAAAAATAAAAAATAATATATCTCGACATAAATTACAATTCATAAATACATTATTGAAGTTTAATAAGCATTTTTAATATCATATCGTGATAGAGTAATAGTAGACTGATTTAAACTTTTTTTGACACAGCCGCGAGAAATACACTCCACTGATAATCGATTTCATAATCTTTTTCTCTAGGAACGACTTCATGATCTTTCAATGAGTCAGATCCATGTGATATAGCCAAGACTTTTCTGCTTTTCACAAGGTTGTAAAAACGCTATGTGCTAGTCGGACGGATAGGGCCCTTGAGGATTAATCGAATTTGTATTTTTATATTTTTAATTTGTTAATCAACAAATTATTATATAAATTCAATTAAAATATGTATTATACTACCAAAAACAATAGTATAAAATTATTTAATATAGAAAAACATGTATATTTGGAACATATATATCTTTAAAAATGTGCAACCATCAATATTTCAATAACAATATCATTGAAATAATTCAAAAGTGAATTATAATAAAGAAAAAAATAAATTAATAATAAAAAATGATTTTCTTCATCGTCGTCTAGGCGGAGCCTAAGCAGCTAAAAATTGGTTAGGGGCCAAAAAATCCGCCTAGAATGACTAATCAGAGAAAATCGATGCGGATTCTCGATTTCAAACGCCCAGACAGGGCCTAGGCGGGCTTCATTTTGAACAGTGGCTTTTCATGAAGTAAACCATGATAACGTTTATATAGTGAGACATACAACAACTACTCATAAAGGGAGGAAGACAAACAAACTATAAATAAAGAAGAAAATACAAAATCTACCATAACAGATCAATTAACGTATTCAAGCAAAATAAAGCAAAAACTATACTTATCTTCCGACTAAAAGCCGGAAAGAAACTCAAAACCTAGATAAAGAAGACCATTTTTTTTTTTTTTTTTGACGACATTATCTTGTCCTTGAATTCTTCAATGTTGGATAGTGAAAACTACATAATGCATATATAATGTCTCCATCACCAATTAATTTATGAAAAATGACACTTTGCCAACAAAGCTAGAATGTTATAGTCTTCCAAGTATTAAAATTGTAACGTGAATATCACAAAAATTTATCTTTAACATTAAACCCCCTTTAATCGGGACATGTGGACGACACGTTAAACAAAATTTCCATGTGAATTAATTTTAAGAAAATGATAACTCGATTAAACCGGCCCAAGACAGATTAAAAAAGGGAATGGGTATGAGTCAGTATTTTTGGCAAAAACGGGCCGGATTGAATTTGGTGATGTGTCATTTAATTTTTTTTTATCTATATGAAAATTTGTTTAACGTGTTGTTCATGTGTTCATTCTAGTGTTTGTGCCAAAATTTGGTAAAAAAAATTCAAAATTTGATTAGAAGTTTCATAACATTGATATTCCATTTGTGATACTTATAGAACTATGGATGCAATTAACGCGTTGGAAGTGGGGTTTATCACACTCGTGATCCTCTAAGTATAAGGAATGAAATAATAATGCTACAAAAGTTAATTTCTGATAATAACAGTTACTGAAAAGAATATGCAGATGACATATGTAAGCTAAAATTTTCAAACATGGATTAAATTTTTTTTTTTTACCAAATTTTGCTTGATAGGTTTTGCTGATGTGAAAAATTGAAAGAGAGTAGATGGATGAAAGTGAAAGAGTTGAATTCGAAGATATATATTTTTCTAAGTTATGTATAAAAATCTGACTTACATATATTGTCTATGTATCTTTTTCAGTGACTGTTATTATCAGAATCAGGATAAAATGACTATGGACAAATTTTATGATTCTAATATTAAGAAATTACGTTTTATGCATTTGTGTTTTATTTTTAGTATTTGGAGGACTATACATATAATTAACCCATCGGAAGTGGGTATGGATGCTATTCACCAGTTCACCATTTTTTAAGAAGAAATTGCTGAAAAGATGAAAAATGTGAAATTCATGTGGATTGGTTTTCTGTTGCATCTCTTCCTAATGCTAAAATGCAAGTAAAAAAGGACTAAATCCGTATTTGGTTTTTACGGTATCCAAAATTTTATCATTTGTCGTCTGAAGTATTTTTATAGGTGATATTTAATGATTTTAAATGGAAAATTAAATAATTTATTAAATTTTATATATGATATAATTTTTGACACATGATATGTAAACATGACAATTGTTTTAAGTTTTTTCCTATATAGATTTTATACGTGGATAAATAAAGAAATAATTTTATTTTCTTATTTATCCACGTATTAAGTCTAGATGGAATGTTTTTAAAAACAATTATTATGTTTACATGTCACATGTCAAAAATTATAACATGTGATAAAATTTGACAAATCAATTAGTTTTCATTTAAAATGGGTTAAATGTTGAGACGATAAATGTTAACAAATAATATATAAAGGGTAAATGACAAGATTTTAAATACCCATGAAGCTCAGGAAAAAACATCATAAGGTTTTGAATTTTTTTTTATTAAGATCTCAATATTTTAATTCTATTGGATGAACTTTTAACTAGGGTAAAAATGTCATTCAAAAAAAGATAGAAATAAACTATTTAAAAATTCTTATAAAATCAGTTTTTTCAAATTAGTTTTTTTAATCAAATAAGTTTTTTCAAACCTCTATTCACCCAACACCACTATTAAATGTTTGACTAGTCAAAACCTTTAAAATGACTCAAACCTCTAATTTTACCTGGCGTCGGAGCCTGCTGTTTGCCCGCTTGGACCGGGCTCTTGGCAACAATGAGTGGTAGGTTGCTTACCCTAACACGGTCATCCATCATCTTACTCGTATAAAATCTGACCACAACCCTCTCCTAATCTCTACTGGCTCGAGCACTAATCTGCCTCATGACCGGCCTTTTTGTTTCCTTAAGGCTTGGTTTGATCACCCTGACTATGACAAAGCTTTTCTTTCCTATTGGAGATCCCCAATGACAATCTCTTGGACAATATTCAGTAGGTTTGAGCTGATCTCCAAGGCTGGAATAAAAGAGCTTTTGGCAATATTTTCCATAGGAAGAGGAAGCTTCTAAGTCGAATTAAAGGAGTCCAAAAAGCAATTGAAGATCACCCATCCACTCATCTCCACAATATTGAACTATCTCTTTTGTCCGAACTGGAAACTACTCTTAGGCAAGAGGAATTCTTTTGGTATCAAAAATCTAGATGTAATTGGATCAAAGAGAGGGACAAAAACACCTCTTTCTTTCATGCGGCTACTCTTGGTAGGAGGCGGCGTAATCTGACCCTGGGGCTTAAACTTAATGGTTTAGGTTGGTGCATGGATGACCGGGTTATTAAGGAGGCATCAATTTCTTTTTATAAAACCCTATTTACTGAGGATAGCACACCTCATGCCTTTTATAGTGATACCATTGGGGGATTTCCTCAGCTCTTTGCTATGGAATTCAGTATGCTTCAGGCATTGCCCCTCGATCTCGAAATCAAGGATGTTGTTGAGCGATTTCTTCAAGTGCACGATTTCGCTTGTAGTAATAAAAAGATATCGATCCCACAAGGAACGTTTTTTTCACAAAAACTTATTTAAATATAGTTTAAATACGACTTAAGGTTTATTTAATAGATAATCGTTAATTGAATTTGGTTTTGAGATTGATTTAATAAGAATCAGATTAGAATATACGTAGAATGTTAGAAATCAATTCTGTTTTGAGTTTGAATTACAAAACAGAAACATTTAGTGTTTAAGACCAAGAGAATAATTGTACTCGTTTGCATTAAGCAAAGAAAACAACTTTAAACTTTATAAAAATTATATATGTGTAATAAACGTAAACTCCTTCAATTAAAAGGCTTTGAACCGTAGAGAATCTCCCCTGGTTCTGAGCGGATTTCTACATTGACCAAATTTATACTTGTTTTCGATAAGCCGACCTAACGATCATATCGTCCGTAAGAATGAATTTGCCAAAGTGTTCAACAAAGTTTCCTTGTAAAGATTTTGAATTTAACTACGTTTTAATGAAAACACCAGAACTTTACTTCAGATCATTTACCAAAGTAACTACATAAGAATTTATTGAATTGCATGAACTTTATTAGATGAAGTGTGAATTGATACAAGTTTACAGAGAAAAAAAAGCATGGAAGAATTCAAAACAACATTGGAGTTCTGGGTCGTCAATCCTTTCCTCAAACCTCGTTAGAGTTTGTCAGGCTCCGGGGTCGAATCCGCTACTTAATCTTCTCGCTGAATCTTCGGAATAGAGATTGTTCTTCTACTACCAAAATGTAAACTAGTCTTGAACATATCTTAATCTAAATCTAATTGCTACTGTGTTTGTAATTAATTTAAGAACAATGTGTGTACATCAAATTGTTTTTACAAAATCGAACTCTAACTCTGAATCGTTTCTGACTCAGAATTTCTGCATAAATTCTGTACTAATCTCTCTCTACAACTCTGAAATCAACTCTTTATTTATAGATGTTGAAGAGTCGTGTTTAAGAGTCGTGTTTAAGATTCATGTCCGCTGCGAAGAGACGTTTCTATCCATCCAAACGGACGCGTTTCTTTGAATTTCGACATGTGAAGGATGTGCTGCAGGAATTTCTGATGTTACCGAGATGGGAGAATCTCAGCCGAGATTGAGGAGTAAAATTTCTATCTTTAGAACGCAAGGGAAAACGTCTGGGAGACGCGTGTCGCGACCGAGATTAGGGAATCTCGGTCGCGACACGGGAGTTTTTTCCCGGCATCGACTCTGTTTCATCATCTTCGATTCGGTGCGTTGATTTTCTTCGTCTTTTGCTCGTAACTTAAGGTTTTTCCTTCGTTTTTGACCTCTTTTCATTCCTATTTGGATTTTACCAAATATTTAGGTACCTTGCATGAAAGAAACATATTCGGACGTAAAAGTACTCTAAATAGATATAAAGAGCACGATTTCATAGCAAAACTGATGTAAATATTGATATTTTAGGTATATTTTGGGCTTAACAGATGTGCTTTTCTCCATGCATCCGTGGAAGGGCCCCGGGGTTGACGGGCTGCATGCCGGGTTCTTTCAACTCCATTGATAGACTATGGGGCCGAACATATGTTGTATGGTCAGGAAGGCCTTCCAAGAAGGGGACTTTAGTCATGACTTGAATAAAACGCTCATTGTCCTCATTCCAAAAAAAGATCGACCCGAGACTTTTGGTGACCTTCGCCCTATCAGTCTTTGTACCATAGCGTACAAGATCATCACTAAAGTTATATCTAACAGATTGAAAAAAATTATGCCTAAACTCATTCTCCCTCAACAAACGAGCTTTGTTTCTGGTAGGAATATTAACGACAATATTATAATTGTGCAAGAAGCAATTCATTCGATGAGATTCAAAAAAAGGGAAAAAAGGTTGGATGGCTCTTAAGGTTGACCTTGAAAAAGCCTATGATAAACTCAATTGGCAGTTTATCCGAGAGACTCTAGAGGAAGTGAGTCTGCCTTCAAACCTGATCAAACTTATTATGAAATGTATTACCTCTGTTACTTTCCAAATTTAGTGGAACGGAACCATCTCGGAGAGCTTTGCTCCATCTAAGGGGGTTCGTCAAGGTGACCCCATGTCCCCCTATATTTTTGTCATCCGTATGAAGAAGTTATCCCATAGAATCAGTCAGGCAAAATCTAGTGAGGTGTGGCACCCCCTCTCATTGGGCAAAAAAGGACCTGGCTTAAGCCACCTTTTCTTCGCAGATGTTCTACTCTTATTCTCTCATGCTGATGTGGCTCAAGCTCAGGTGATTCAAAAAATTCTTAAAGATTTCTACAGCGCTTCTAGACACAAGATTAGCAAGGAGAAGTCAAATATCTTCTTTTCTCCCAACGTGGAAAACACTCAGAAAACCCCGTTGGCCCGTATCATTGGTTTCAGAATGACGGGTAACCTTGGTCGTTACTTGGGAATGCCTCTCTTACACGCTAGAATCAACAAAGAAACCTACCATTTTATTCTTGATAGGTTTAACCAGAAGCTCTCAGGCTGGAAGGCTAAGTCCCTTTCCTTTGCGGGGCGTCTCACTCTTGCTAAATCTTGGCTTGCTTCAATCCCTTACTACTCTATGCAATCCACTCCCTTGCCTAGCTCCTTGTGTGCGCGGATTGAGGAACTCATCAGACATTTCTTATGGGGCCTCAATGGAGGCAAGAGGAAAATGAGTATGGTTAAATGGGACGACATTTGCCTTCCTCCCAATTATAGAGGTCTTGGTTTATGAAAAATGAGAACAATGAACAAATCTTTCCTCATGAATTGGGTTTTCAAATCATTAGCAAGCCACACTCTTTTTGGGTTCAAATTATCATGAGTAAGTATAAGTGCACCTCATATTTTGATGTCACTATCAAGCCAGGGCAAATTTGCTCTCCTTTATGGCGGGCCCTTATGCAAGTTAAAGATGAAGTCCTTATAGGCACTAAATGGCATATTGGTGATGGTTCCCGAGCCCGCTTCTGGTCGGATGCTTGGATGGGAGATTTAGGCCCTCTGAAATTTCTCTCTACAAGTATTCTCACTGATTTTGATCTAAGGTTAAAGGTGAAGGATATGGTGGATGACAATGGAAATTGGAAGTGGGATGAGTTTGCTACTATATTACCCGAATGCTCCATCCTTCAAATTGTTTCCATTCTCCCTCCACGGGACGATCGCAGGACTAATAGTTGCTTCTGGGTTGGCACTTCAAGTGGCAGGTTCAGTGTTAGATCGGCTTACGCTCTTCAAGAGGCTTCTCTTGGTTCTACCATCTCCTCTGATTGGAGATGGATCTGGGACTGGCCAGGCCCTCAACGGATCCGATGCTTCCTATGGCTTGCACACCTGGGCAAACTGCTTACTAACGCTGAAAGAAGCCGAAGACACCTATCCCTCACTAGCTCTTGCTCGATTTGTAATTTTGGGGATGAAACTTTAATCCACATTTTACAGGATTTCCCTAACCTGCAGTTTTGACGCCTTTATACAGGAACCGCCTGACTCTTGGCTCTTGAAAAATCTATAGGGGTCGTCGCACAGGCTGGGTTTTGATGGGCGTGTTTTATTTGGAGTCGCTTGCTGGTTTCTTTGGAGGAACAGAAACGCTGTAATTTTTGAGCTCAAGTCCAAGACATGGTTTGAACTATGTCAGAATATTAGGGCCTTCTGTAATGAGGTTAAAAAGACAAACAATTTACTGTTAAGTGATTCACAGTGACATCAACATCCCAAATTCGAAAAGTTAATTTCTTGGAAACAACCAACTCCGCACTGGGTTAAGCTTAACGTTGACGATGCCTTTAAAGGTAGTGTGCGCTTCTGCTGGCGGATTAATTCGGGACCAAAATGGAAATTGGATCGCTGGCTTTGCAAGGAATATCGGTCACTGTTCCATTACCAAGGCGGAGCTTTGGGGTCTTTTTGAGGGTCTCTCACTGGCTTGGACCAAGAGGCTCCGTTTTGTTGAGGTGGAATCGGATAGCCGAACCGCGATCAATATGATTCAGGACCGAGAGCAATGCCCCAACGACTTTCATAATTTGGTAAATGCCATTGAGGATCTGCTGAGTCGTGACTGGATGGTAGCTGTCTCCCATATTTACCGTGAGGGAAACAGAAGTGCGGACGGGTTAGCGAACCTTGCCTACGATCTTCCTTTGGGCTTGCATATCTTTGACCAACCCCCTAAAGCAATTAAAGACCTTCTTCTTCAGGAAGTCCTGGACGACGTCTCCTTTCTCATGCTGTGTTTCCAGTAGCCCCTAGGCTGCTCTACCTAATAAAAAAAAAGGATCTACATCAAACTCCAACCGTTTTTATATCCATTTTTGTACCGTTACTAACATATAAAAATATTTAAAACAAAAAATATATAAGAAAACGATCAAAATTTCTCTTGTTCACTAGCGATTTCAGTGAAAGAGTATTTTTTACTACGTAGGAAACCTCATTGATATTTCTCAAACTTTTAAATTACAAGGATATCTTTAGAAATATGGAAACCTTTATACTGATTAATTACACCTATGCTCTGTCAATTTTTTTCTTATTTTCTTTATAGCCCCTGAATTACAAAATCGAACATAACTACGAATTTTACTCTTTAGTAATATAAAACCCCTTTTACCATTTAACAAATCAAAATTATCAATAATGATCCCAAAATAAAAAAATCCAAGAATTAAAGTTGTACGGAACTATACTTCACATGCAATTACTATTGTTCAATTTTTCAAATCACAAATTCCGAAAGGTTTTTCTCTTTAAACAATCACTTTTTCTCTCCTAACCAAATAACACTTAAATGATATCAAGATCCAAAAATTCAAGATTTAAAATTATTTAGAATATTATTTTCATCAGCTCTACAATTGGACGTTACGTGCTATTGGATTAGTCACCTTAGTTAATAGTAAAATAGGCTTTTATATTGAGTTCAGGGAAAATTTCTAAAACAGTCCAAAAACAAACTGATCCTAGATCATTCAGATTATAATACATAAGTATAACGGTTGATGTGTGACAATCTGAATAGTTCAAGAACAACTGATCTTGAACCATTGTAAGAACTTTTCAAGTTCACAAACTTTATATCCGTGTTAAAGGCAACATTAGCCATTAAAAACAAACACATATAATTATTTTAAACTAGTAACTCAATTCCAATTTATCTCAATAAAATCATTCCGACAATTTAGTGATCAGAATACATTAGTATAATGACATAGCTGACATATTATTATTAGTCAATTTAGATTTCTAACCAAAACGACATGTGACAGTCATATATGTATTCCATGGTTATTACCAGTGTTGTAAAAATCGGTCAAGTCGGCGACTAATCGGCCGATATATCGGTGTTTTTTACAACACCGACCGATTTTATATAACTGGTCGGCATAAGTCGGGAGTCCGATTTTCTTCCGCCTAGGCGGTTCAAATCGGGTTAAGTCGGACAAGTCGGGTTAGGCGGGAAAATCGGTCTAGGCAGAAAAAATCGACTGAAATGGGTTAAAATCGGCCCAATTTATAAATTACAATTAGTAAAAAATAATACAAGTAATCAGTATTAACTAATAACTATTTTATTATTTATTTAAAATAAATATTTATATTTTTCTATTATATAATATTTATTATTATTATTATTAGATAGTATAATTTATATTTTAAATGTGTTTATATAATATTTATTTAATATAAATCTAAGAAATAGAAAAATACAAATCCGATTAATTTTCGATTAATCCCCGATTAATCTTTGGAGGTCTTGTCCGCCCGACTAGCGTTTAGCGACTTTTACAACACTGGTTATTACTGTGTCGATTATTTTTATGAAAAAAAAGGACCTATTCATGAAGTTGGTGGAGGATAAGAGTTGGTTAAATGTAGTTATGGACTTTGAGAATTGAGAATCGAAGGGTTTGATCTTTTGAGAATTTAGGGTTAGAAATTTAAGTTACTGGTTATATATATTGTGAGTTTTATTTTAACTGTGGTTAGATTTAGGCAACTGGGTAGATTAAAGATAAGAAAAATTTAGTTTTTCTTTTGTGAAAAAACTCGACACGTGGCAGTAGGCCGACTCTGTACATAGGTTAGGAGTGCGGCCGTCTTAGGTCTAAAGAGGACCAAATAACATGTTTATTTTGGGTTTAAAATGGGTCCAAATTTATATTTTTAAATTTTTAACTACATTTTTTTTATATTAAGGATCTCTTATCTCTTATTTCGATTAGGACCCATAAAATGATAGGACCGATTCTGTGTGGAAGCCAGTTGTTATTTTAGTTAGAGATTTGAGTTGACTCGTATTGATGTGTTAATCATATCATCATTTCAATGATTCTAATCACTAAAATCACTGAAGCGGCCTAATTGAGATAAAAAAAAATTAAAGTTAAGTGATGTTATTGAGACAAATTGAAATTGAGTAATCATTTCAAAACAACCATATAAATTTAGTAAATAATAGTGTTGGGGGCTAATTTTTTTTTTTTTTTTTTTGTGTGTGTGTTTTAGCAATAGGTTTTTTTTTTATAGAAATTGGGACGAGACAGAACTTGAGCGGGGTGAGCACCCATGGCCCAAGAACTGTCAAACCGCAATATATTAATAAAAGAAAAAAAGAGAGTGTTTGAACAAGAGAAGAAGAAGGAGAACAAATAAAAAGAAGAGGAGAGGAGAAAAGATAGGAAGAGTCAAGAAAAACATAAGTGTGAAATACTACAAATGTCATCATTGATAAACCTGTGACAAAAAGCAGGAGCTGAAGGCCACCAATTGATCACTGAGGAAGAGACTCCAAACTTTGTCAATGTATTTTTTTGTTTTAATTTAATTAATTTTGCAATAAAATAAAAATGTGATAAAAAAATAGAAAATAATATCAAAAGATTATTATAAAAAAGAAAACAGAAATAAAAAAGAA
The DNA here is from genome assembly GCF_963576675.1 of Euphorbia lathyris. Lineage (NCBI taxonomy): Eukaryota > Viridiplantae > Streptophyta > Magnoliopsida > Malpighiales > Euphorbiaceae > Euphorbia > Euphorbia lathyris. The sequence continues at coordinate 82,568,738 of NC_088915.1, forward strand.
AAGAAAGGAAATAATAAAAATCAGGGGTAAATTTGCACCATTTTTCCAACAACCCGTCCAGCAACTTCGGCAACGAAAATGGACCCTGAAATAGTGAAATATCGGACATCAGTATTTTTTTTAGAAAGTTCGGGATGTTAGCTTCCCGGAGTGTAAAAAACGGAGCTGTAACGAAGCCGATAAATTTTTCAAAGAGCAACAGTGCTGAAAACGGGTTTGAACTTGTCTACACATTTGAGGAACGTATTTCACGGCCTTAACCCCATGTTCTTTTTTTAATTTATGGGAAGGTAATGGGATCATGGATGAGAAATTTAAGAGCCACTTGTTGAATGAATGATTTGATAATGATAGGAATATGGAGATAGACAGATAAGTAATAGGCACAATAATGAATTGAATCAGTTTAATGATTCTGGCTCAGAGGCCTTGTATTTATAGTGAGCCAATAATAGTTTGTATAGGAATACAATACATAAGTATAGTCGTATTGAAACTCTACCTAGCTAGGAATATAGACAGAGTGAAACTCTAACTAGATAGGAATCTATTTACAGAGATAATTAGAATATTATCTCTAACACCCCCCCTCAAGCCGATGGCGGGCACGAACAAAGAGGCGGGAGCGTAGCATCGTGAAACGAGCCGGAGCTAGCGGCTTGGTGAGTATGTCTGCAACCTGATCATCGGTTGGAATAAATCTGATACTAAAAAATCTTCTGTGAACTTGTTCACGAACAAAATGATAGTCTAGCTCAATGTGTTTCGTGCGAGCATGAAACACTGGATTTGAGGTGAGATAGATTGCTCCAACATTGTCACACCATAACTGAACCGGGGTGGGTAATGGAAATCCGAGATCGGAGAGAAGAGATTTGAGCCATAGCAGTTCGGCAGTGGCATTTGCTACTGCTTTGTATTCGCTCTCCGTTGAGGATCTGGCTATTGTGGGTTGCTTGCGGGTCTGCCACGATACAATGCTGGATCCAAGATAGACACAGAAGGCACCCGTGGATCGTCGATCATCAGGACACCCTCCCCAATCACTATCTGAGTAGCAATGGATGTGCTGTATTGGTTTGACAGACATGACTATGCCAAAATCTGATGTACCCTGAACATAGCGTAAAACCCTCTTGGCTCCTTTCCAGTGTTCATCAGTTGGACAGTGTAGAAACCAGGTTAGAAGAAGATACTATAGGGTTGGGATTAGAGAAATTACCTGGATACGGGCCGAGTAGAGATGGTAGTTGACACGATGTGCTTACCCCTGAGTTGCTAGATGAAGGTGATGATGCAGTGATTGTTGATGCAGGAAAGACTTCTTCATTGTGCTGCACAAACTTGCAGATGTATATGCGTCCGGTGGCATATTCAAGACAGATATCCCCGGAATGATTTTCTGATGGACCAAGGTAGACACATAGCTTGGAGCGAAAATCAAATTTGCGCTGATTGTATGGACGAAGAAGGGGATAAATACCACTGCCAAAAAATGCGTAAGGCCTTATAGGCAGGTTGTTTCTTGTAGAACAAGAAATAGGGTGACTTGTTGTTTAGGATTTTGGTGGGTAAGTATTTAATTAGCCTAATGATGTGTATCATGGCATAGTTCCAAAATTTTGGAGGTAAAGATGCATTGGCTAGCAAAGTAAGGCAAGTGTCAACAACATGTCTAATTTTCCTCTCAGCTATACCGTTTTGTGCATGAGTGTGAGGGCATGCAATCTTGTGTATAATGCCATGGCGTTTGAAAAAAGGTTGTAGTTTTTGAAACTCCCCCCCAAGATCAGAGTAAATGTTTTTAACCCTTGCACTATACTGATTAGAGATCATGGCATAAAAATCACAGAAGGTTGAAAAGACATCACTCTTATTCTTTAAACAAAAAACCCATCCAAATCTGGTGAATTCATCAATGATCATTAAAAAATAACGGTGACCAAGACAAGAAGCAACTGGAGCTGGCCCCCAAACATCCAGATGTAAGTTTTCAAAAGTAAATGTGCTAGAGCGACTAATAGATGGTAAAGAGTTCCTAGCAAGCTTGCCTAATGGACAAAAAGAACATTTGCTAACTGGTTTTGAAGAGGATAGATTGTTTCCTTTGAGAACTGAGCTGACTGTCTGATTCTAACAATGTCCAAGCCGTGCATGCCACCTTTCAAAGGACACCTTCTCTCCAACTAGCGCCTCCTTCAGGGTGGGTGTAAGCACATAAAGTCCATCTTTACTCGGGCCCCGTAACAGGATTTCCCCAGTTGTTTGGTCCTTCACAAGAAAATGGTTAGGCCAAAATTCAAAGAAACATGAGTTGTCACGGGTAAATTTTTGAACAGATAGTAAAGATTTGGTAAGCTTGGGAACAAGTAGGGCATCATTAATTTTCAAATTATTGATATTTGAATTTCCAAAGTGAGAAATTTGCAAACCTTGACCATTGCCAAACTGAACTGTATCATATCCTGGATATGGCTGCATTTGTTGGAGTTGAGCTGGATTTGCCGTCATATGATTAGTTGCTCCTGTGTCTGGGTACCACGGCTGATTAGGACCCATGAATGGATTCGGTGGTTGTTGCCATGCCATGTGCGCTTGTGGGCCAGGATTTTATTGTGTTCTTGAATTGTTCTTTGGTCTTTTGCATTTGTCAGCCCAGTGGCTTGGATCACCACAGTTGTAGCACTTGCCACTTCTTCTTTTCTTTGGATTCTGCTTCTTTGCTTAATTTGCTTCCATGGTGGATACATTGGCCTCAGGCTGAAGCAGAGTTGTCTTTCTGGTTGATTGAATCATGCCCTCAACTATCTTCAAGCTATGCAAAATCTCTTGATAGTTGATGTTTGTACCGCGCTGAGTTACAAGATTTTGAACAGTGGAGCGATACTCTTCTGCTAAACCTTTGTAAAGGACTAACGGTAGTAGATGCCGAGGATACGGATTCCCTGAGGCAGCCAGATCATCAAGGATGGATTTCACTTTTTGCATATATGCCGTAACAGACATTCCTCCTTGCTCAAGTTCATGCAGTTCGACTCCCATCTGAAACTGCTTGCTGCCTGTAATTAGCCCGTAGGCATCCTCTAAGGCTAGCCAAATATCATGTGAGTATTTGAGATATGCAATCTCAGAAAACACCTCTTCGGTGATTGAATTTAGGAGCAAAGTCCTAACCACATTTTCTACATCATCCCATTGAATAAACGATGGATTTATGATTAAATCCGCAGCTGATGTCACAAAACCTGTTCTAGGAATAAATTTGGGTGGTGGTGGTGTTAAACTAAGAATGTGAGGAAGAAGATGATAGGTTTGAAGGGTAGATTCCATGGACATTCTCCATGCTTTGTAGTTGTTCGGGTTTAATTTGATGTTGATATTGATGTTTGTGGGTGGTTGTCTAGGTTGTTCAACATGAGTGGGTATAGGTTCTGGATGGACAAGATTGTTTGTATTATGAGGGATGGATGAAGAAATAAAATTATGTCTAACATTGGTTGACGGTGCATCAACAGTGTTATGAAAAGAATTTGAGAAGAAAGATGGTGAGGGATCATAAGATAATTGAGTATTGTAACAAAACGGTGAAGTATGAGATTCAGAAATAACCTGATTTTTGTTACTGGCTTCAGCCGCCTGATATGCTGCTAGGGCAGCCAGAACTGATGGAGAAAATAGAGTCGGAGGTGTTGCAGATTGTTGTGCCTGAACGGATGGCTGCTGAATCGGAACTTGCGGATTCCGTATTTGTGGAATAGCCGCCTGATATGCCGTGAGTGCGGCTAGAATTTCAGTGTCGTTGGGTGTGGTCGGTGTCGCGGTTTGCATTGGAGCCGCGGAAGGAAGACGGCTCGCGGTTTGGATCGACGCTGCTGTTGTTGTTGGGTGTGCAAACGGTGAGCGTGCGCTGGCCGCTTGGAATGCTCTAAGCGCAGCTTCGACTTCCGGGGCCAGCGAGTTCGCCGCGCCGGTTGCCTCCTGATTTTGCGCAACCTTCGCAGGCTCCCCCCCAGCCATGGTCGTCGGAGGTGCCGTAGTGGGCGCACGGGCGCTGGCCGCCTGAAAAGCATGGAGTGCCGCCTGAACTTCTGGGGACAGCAGATTCACCGCGCCTATTACGGTTGAGTTTTGCGCAACCTGCGCCGACTGACCCGCAGCCGCAGACGTCGAAGGTCCCACGGTGGGCGCACGGGCGCTGGCCGCCAGATACGTGTGGAGCGCATCGCGGACATCCGCCGGAAAGAAGTCGCCTACCGTCTTCTGTGGTGGCAGAACTGTTGCGGTAGGAGCAGCGACGGTGGTGGCTAGGAATTCCGATTCTCCAGTGACAAACGGTGAGGTGAATCTCCACCCCGACGATGCAAACGACCCTCCGAGGGTGTCGTTCACGTTTTGAGCAGCCGCGGGATCAGAAGCCGTGGTTGGTGCGATGGAGACGGCCGCGACGCCGGTGGCGGCAGCGGCAGCAGCGGCGGTGGCAGTGGCTTTTGCGGCGACGGAAGCTTTGTATTGGGAATAGGTTGGGGGATTGAGGATGATCAGAGGATTCGGAAGATGCGGAAGTTGATACTAATGATACCATGTTGAATGAATGATTTGATAATGATAGGAATATGGAGATAGACAGATAAGTAATAGGCATAATAATGAATTGAATCAGCTTAATGATTCTGGCTCAGAGGCCTTGTATTTATAGTGAGCCAATAATAGTTTGTATAGGAATACAATACATAAGTATAGTCGTATTGAAACTCTACCTAGCTAGGAATATAGACAGAGTGAAACTCTAACTAGATAGGAATCTATTTACAGAGATAATTAGAATATTATCTCTAACACCACTAACATTGAATTTGTTGCTCAAACTACTATAAATTGAGCTCAAATCCTTCATTCCAAAGCTCCACTCAAAATCAATCAAACGTAGAACAAACTAATTTGTCTATAAAATTCCTTGCCAAAATCGGCCATTTTATCAATCTTTAGGTTTCAGAAATCATCCTTTAGCATCTAATCAGTTTAAACAAAGTCTCAATTTCCAGAATTAGTTCTTCAATCTCCCGTTCTTCAGAAAAGCTTCCAATTTTTAGAAACTTCAAATCTGAAATTCTCTTAGTTTACTCAATCAATTCTCAAATCGTTTTTTGCAATCTCTTAGTTAAGTCATTTAGATCATTACCCAATTCTCGATTCGAACTCTCTTAGTCTAAATCAAATTTCACGATTGTCATCTTCCTCCGAGCTTTAAGCATTTTTCGTGAAACCGAGATCACCGAAACTCCATTTTCGAGTCATTCTCAGTTTACACACCTATTCTAAATCACGTTTAAAAACTTTTTATTGATCTCAATCAATTAAAAAAACCTAGAAACAAGCTTTTGAGTTTTTCATTATTTAAAAATTCATCAAACAATTTTTCTGGTGAGCCGTTTTCCAAATTTTATTTCGTAAAAAACGACCCATATAGTCTTCTTAATCGTCCTTAAAACACCCTCCCTCCACCAAACAGAAGCAAACTTTTGGTTTTTCAACTATCAAACAATTATTCTGTCGCTGCATTTTCAATAATTTATTCTGACTGCTTTACTCGACTTTTTTTCCTAAAATTCCATTTCTAGACATTTTCTTTGCACACTAACTTTAAATACTAGCCTTTGTTTGGTTCAAATCCGATCTCTACAGCCCCCGTAATCGATCCCGAAAGTCCCACAAAAGTATCAGTTTAGTCCCATTTTACTGATGACTTGGTGATAAATTGCTGGTGCAATCCCTGAACTCTCTGAATTGCTCCAAATTCGCCCAGAATTACCCGGACAACGCAACAGCTCCCGAGCCGATTTTCCAGAGTTCTAATCCTCAATTTCACACATCCCAACGACATCAAAGAGATCGGTTAATTTTATTTCATCCCGTATATATTTGTTTTTGTGACGTATTTATATTTCTAGGTTTAAAGTTATCGTTTTTAAGTTGTAATTTTTATGCTTATTTGTAATACAAAAATATTAAAAAATATTTACAAAATCAATAAAAATATAAAAGAAAATTAAAAAAACATTATATCTTTGTGTCGTTTTATTGCTTTATTTTTGGTACTTATATTAAAAAATTGTTTTTCCGACCGACCTATCAAGTAACGTCGGAGCCCAATACCGTTGTTTTTATTTTCAGTCCTTGTAACGATCATCAATCGCTTTTCGTGTAGAATTCAAGTAATTTAGGTGCATTTTATTTATTTACTTTATTCAATTACCATTTTACCCTTTCAGAAATAGCTTCTCTGGCACGCCCGCATTATTTTTACCATTTTTAATTCTCACGAACGCGTATCAAGGTTGAAAATTGGGATATTTTGAAAATATCGCCAACAAATAGTAAAGTTCATCCAGTCATATAGGGATGTAAACAGGATGGGGAATGCATTTCCCATCTCCGTCCTCGCGAGTTAAACGGGAAGAAATTTATCCCTATCTCCGTCCCGTGGGGAATCCTCATTCCCTGTTTATAGATGTTTCAAAAAAAATTGTTGGGCCCACGAGTTCACCAACAGCTCCACCATTAGTATGATATTGTCCGCTTTGGGCCAAGCCCGCACGGATTTGTTTTTGGGCTCCTTCCCAAAAGGCCTCATACTAAGGTAGTTGGTGAACTTCTTTATAAACTATGTAACTCCCTTGTATCTTTCCGATGTGAGACTTAGGATGTATACCTAACAATCCTCCCCTCAGACCAATGACCATAAGACCACGAGCCTCCCCTTCAGCGATAATCTGTCTAATCATCTTGTACCGCCGCCAATCCGCGAAACACCCTGCCTGACCACCACAATATCAAGAAGACTTTCGACACAAGGCACCAAGCACAGATTTCCCATCGCGAGGTCACACTGAGAGCCTCCCACATCTCCTTAGATCTCATGCACCATGACTCCGAGCATTGCATGCACGTTCTCCCAGTCGAACCATCGGCTCTGATACCATTTGTTGGGCCCACGAGTTCACCAACAGCTCCACCATTAGTATGATATTGTCCGCTTTGGGCCAAGGCCACACGGATTTGTTTTTGGGCTCCTTCCCAAAAGGCTTCATACTAGATATTTGGTGAACTTCTTTATAAACTATGTAACTCCCTTGTATCTTTCCGATGTGAGATTTGAGATGTATACCCAACAAAAATTTTTCCATTCCCTGTTACATGCGGGGAATCACCGTTTATGTTAGTAATACTTAAAACTTTTAAGAATAAGGAACTAATAATATCAAGCATCAACAATCATTATCAAATTTTTCAAACCACAGAAAACTAAAAATTGAAAACAATCAATCACTTAATTAAAAAATACTTAAATCATAAAAAAATTAATTATCACGAAAAATAGTCAGGGATCCCCATCGAAGATTAGAGACGGGGATCCCTATAGGGTGGAGATATCTTTTCTCATCCCCACCACGAGAGACAAAACTATCTCCATCCCTGTCTTATAAACGGGATTTTTATCGGAAATTTCCATCTCTATCGGAGCACATCACGGTCAGAGACACGATATCCCCGCCCCATTTACATCTCTACTATGATAAATATAATTAAGGTAATTTTACATTAAACAAGACAATAAAGGTAAAATTGAGGAGCCATTATGGTTTATCCATTTTTTTTATACTTATCCCTAAATTAAAGCACACATGTCTCTCGTGAAAGGAAAAAAATAATCATAAAGATTATTATTATATTTTTTGTTTTGTTTTATTTGTCTCAACAAAATATTTAGATGTAGTTCTTTTCACTACTAGTCAAGTGCTAGATAAGATAACTACACTTTTTATATATCACTACACAACTACCATTCTTCAGTCTTCCCTTCTTCACCACCATCCGTTCTTATAAGATTCTTTTTGGTAAATTACACCCATGACCATTCAACTTTATCAATTTTCATAGTATTACTACAGTAAAACCTCTATATAGGAATACACTTGTGACCGGTCTATTTGTATAACAATTGGAAGTTTATTACTAAATAAAGTTTGATAATAGAGGTTATTACCAAGTTGAGACTGAGTTTTTTTATAATAAAATAGATGTTATTCTTATATAGAGTATTCCTATATAGATGTTTTACTGTACTAAACTTCAAAATGCAACATAAAATTCACTGAACTTTACATTTTATTATGCATGTAGCAATTAAACTTTAACTAACTCATAAAAATAATTTTTAACGATCTCAAAATGAAAATATTCAAGAATTAAAGTTGTTCAGAATTATATTTACTATGAAACCATATTTTTTATTTTCAAAATTACCATTTTTGAAGCCATCTCTTTCTATAAATCCACTTTCTCTTCTAACCAAACAACATTTAAATGATCTCAAAACGAAAACTTCTAAGAATTAAAATTGCTTAAAATATCATTAATTCCTGGAATTTTTTATTTTGAGGTATTCATAGAAATTTAGTAGCCACAGGTGTAACAAATTGTAAAGTTCAGTGGTTTTTATATTATATTTTGAAGTTCAGTAACCATACTGTACAAATAGGCAAAGTTCAATGACCATGAGTGTAATTTACCCTGATTTTTTTTCTTTCTTTTTTATTCTAAAAAACAGTGCTTTTTCGTTATTATATTTATTTTCATTATATATATATATATAGATATAGGAAATGCCCCTATTAACAAAACTGAATAGGATCATAAGTTTGGTTGGTGATAGATAGGAGTTGAGTTATTTTGATCCCCACATGGCTGATTCTGAACATTCTTCTACTTCTGATGAGATCTACTTGGACTATCAAGGTTCTTAATTCACCTACTTACTACTTTTTCTTTTCCTCTGTATTTTCTTCAATTTCTCTTTTTGTTCCAACGTTGGATTCAGTGGCAGAACGGGGTCTATTGCATTCTCGGCTACCGAAATCCGCTCTTAGATGAGTGTTTTCAGGTGGCCTGGAATCTCATTCTTGGCTCCGCGGCTGATTAGATTCTTTAGTTTTTATTGTCTGGAAGGGAGTTCATGGAGTCTGTTACATTCTTGGCCACCAAAATCCGCTCTTAGACGAGTGTTTTAGGTGGCCTCAACTCTCTTTCTTGGCTCCGCCGCTAATTAGATTCTTTAGTTTTGAGTTTTTATTGTCTGGAAGGGAGTGCACGGTGTCTGTTGCATTCTCTGCCACCGAAATCCGCTCTTAAATGAGTGTTTTCAGGTGGTCTAGACTTTCTTTCTTGGCTCCGTCTCTGATTAGATTCTTTAGTTTTGAGTTTTTATCGTCCGAAAGGGAGTGCATGTTGTCTGTTGCATTCTCAGCCACCAAAATCCGCTCTTAGATGAGTGTTTTCAGGTGGCCTCAGACTCTCCTTCTTGACTCCGCCACTAATTGGATTCTTTAATTTTGAGTTTTTATTGTCTGGAAGGGAGTTCACAGAGTCTGTTACATTCTCTGCCACTGAAAAATCCTTTTTTAGAGGAGCAGATTCAGATAGCCCTCTGACTAGAAAAAGGGTCTCGAGGTGCTGAAATACCCTAGACTCACTTTCCTGGCTCCGCCGCTGATTCGATCCTTTATCTGAAGTTTTGAATTTTTAATGTCTGTTACATTCTCGGCCACCAAAATCCGCTCTTAGATGAGCGTTTTCAGGCAACTTTTGACTGGAAAGAGGGTCTGGAGATGCTCCAATAGCATCCCAGACCACATTTCTAGCTCCGCCACTGATTTAATTCTTTTTACTGTCTCGAAGGGAGGGCACTGTGTCTGTTGCATTTTCGGCCACCGAAAATTTACTCTAAGATGAGCATTTTCAGGTGGCCACTGACTAGAAAAAGGGTCTGGAGGTGCTGCAATAGCACCCCGGACTCTCTTTCCCGGCTCTGCCACTATTTGGATTCTTAATTGAAGTTTTAAATTTGTGCTTTTTGGTTTTCAGATGAAGAGAACTCAAAGCTGGAATTCTCTGAAGATGAGGAAGAACTTGTAATTAGGATGTACAATTTGGTTGGAGAAAGGTACCTTTCTTAATTTTCATTTTCTGACACGACAATACGATTTACAGAGATTATCTGTTTGACACGATTATGTAATTTCTAGGTGGAATCTAATTGCTGGGAGGATTCCAGGAAGAACAGCAGAGGAGATTGAGAAGTACTGGAATTCAAGATATTCAACTAGTTCTTAAATTTGTAATCCAAGTTTTTTTTTTTAAAATTCGTGGGGTTGTTTCATGATTTTCTTCACTTTTTAAATTCTTTAATCATTATTATCAGTTTAAATTTTTGAATTAAATGGTTATTGGCATGTTATCGGAGACTCTGTCATGGAACCGAACTAAAAGCTCGAGCTTATAGTTAAGGCCCAATCATATATCTTATATTAATCTCCGACACTTAAATCGCGTAGTTTTAAAAGTTTAAAATCCTAACAACTCTATTTATCAGTTGATTATTTGTGTAAGGAGTAAGATATATGTTAATAATAAGGGTAAACTCAAAAAAAAAAAAAAAAACCACGGTCATACAACAAGTGTTTTTTTTTTTTTTTTGACGAAGAGAGAACCGGGTTTTTCGTTTTGTTAAAAACGATAAATTTTTAGTTTCACGCTATAAAAATGACCGTTGACGATCATAAAATGAAAAATTTCAAGAATTAAAGTCGTTTAGTATCACATTTACTGTGGAACCAAATTTTTTATTTTTCAAAATCATCATTTTTGGATTTGGCTCTCTAAATATTCACTTTCTCTCTTCTTCACATAATAACATCATAAATAACTAAAGTTGAAGAATTGAAGTTGCTAAGAATATCATAAACTTTTTAGAATTTTTTAATTTTGACATCGTCAACGGTCATTTTAAAAGTATCAATTTAAAAGATCATTGTTTTTAGCACCGCAAAAAACCTCTATCATCTTTCTAAGATCACTAATTAACAAAAATTATAATCACAAGTTTTTTTAATTTACCCTAATAATAATAATAATAAAACTATTTTCCAATTTATCTTTCAATTTAATATTTTAGATTAATGGATTCCTTGCAAGGATTTGAACGATGGTTCTACCTCTATGAAAACTCCAAAGAATAACAAGAAAGAATCAAACTTAGCCAAGAAAATTGTTATACCAAATTCTCTATCTCTTTACATTATATTGTGTTCTGTACTTATTGGACAAAAAACTGATGGTCAACTGATGCAGAATACTGGAACAATATATTTGTATTTTTTAATTTGAAAATAACTTAATCTATCAATATTATTGCTAATGTCAGGGGCGGAGACACCCCTGCGACGCCAAACCCCCTACCATAGATAATTTCAGCAAATTAAAGTTGAGGGTAGTTAATTAGCTTATTAAATTTCAATTTTATTATAAAATCAAACTTGATTAATGGATAAATTACACTCATGACAACTGAACTTTACCCATTTTAACATTATGGTCACTGAACTTCAATTCTTAACGGCATGACCATGGAACTTTGACCATTCAACTTTAACTAACTCCTCAAAATAATCGTTAATAATCTCAAATAAAATATTCAAGAATTAAAGTTATTCGGAACGACATTTACCATGAAATCACATTTTTTATTTTCCAAATTATATTTTTTGGAGTTTTCTCTATCCAAAAATTCACTTTCTCTCTTCTAATCAAACAACACCTACGAAAATTTTCAAGAATTAAAGTTCATTTGAATATCATTAACTCTTCAAATTTTTTATTTTAAAACCGCCAACTATCATTTTAAAACGTTGAGTGGTCACCGATGTTAAAAATGTGTAAAGTTCAGTGGCCATAATGTTAAAGTGAGTAAAGTTCAATGGCCATAGATGTAATTTATCCCTGGATTAATATATGATAAAGATAAATTTCTCTCAGTTTGTTCAAAACAACTTAATCTTCTAGTTCAACTTTGAAACTTTTATTTTTTTTACAGAAAAATTAGTTCTGGACCACTCAGATGATAACATATGTATATATACGTAAAAGAATTCAACAATTTCGATTTAACAAAAATAAATAAATAGAGCATGCATGTGTAAAATTGACAAACTCTAGCAAAATAATCCTCATTTGTGATATTTCATGTTGAATTAGAAGTGGGATTATTTTCCAAATTGGGACACCCATGGTCTTATCCTTAATAATATCCCCTAATTGGAATTTTGTTCTCAACTTTTATGATAAATGAACAATTATTACTCAATGAAAAGATTGATTGAAAGATTTGTCAATTTGCTTGAGTTGTCTAATATTGTCATATCAAGTTTGTCCATTTTCACAACTTTGTGGTGCAAGCACTAGAATCACAATTTATTTTCTACCTCTTATATTTCTTTGCGGGTAAATTACACCCATGGCCACTGAATTTTACCCATTTTTACATTATGGTCACTGAACTGCATTTCTTCCCGGTATGACTAGTGAACTTTACACTTTTTAACACTAGTGACCACTCAACGCCTCAAAACGACCGTTGACGACTAAAAATAAAAAATCCAAAGCGTTAATAATATTCTAAGGAACTTTAATTCTTGAAAATTTTCTTTTTGAGGTGATTTAGGTCTTGTTTGGTTAGGAGATAAAAAGTGAATTTTTAGAGAGAGAAAGCTCCAAAAATGTGATTTTCGAAAATAAAAAATATGGTTTCATGGTAAATGTCATTCTGAACAACTTTAATTCTTGAATATTTTCATTTTGAGGTCGTTAACGATCGTTTTGAGAAGTTAGTTAAAATTGAGTTGCCACCGGTATTAAAAAGTGTAAAGTTCAGTGGCCATACTGAAAATAAATGAAATTCAATGGTCATAATGTGAAAATGGGTAAAGTTCAGTGGCCATGGGTGTAAATTTACCCATTTCTTTGCCCCTTTTAATACTAAGAGAGCACGTGTGTTGAAACGAGTTTTTTTTATTTGGACAAAAATAATTATTAAAAAAATTAAAATTTCAAAATATTAAATTCCAGAATTGAATTAAGTTTGATTTATACTGATGTGTTTGTTATGTGTTGATTTAAATTAAAGCATAAATCCAAAGACAATTTAAAAGGCACTGAGAGCATTAAAGGTCCAAAGCTTAAGTTTGACCCATAAGCCAGATTCGGAACAAAAGCTCGTTGACAGACAAGTCAACTCAGTCGTTCCAAATAAAGCAAACCGACAGAAGACAGAAAACTTTGTCATATAAACGTCTCTCCGTCATCCATTTAAAGAAAGATTTAGCTGAAATCTGTAACGTCAGAAGTCAGAAAACGGTCATTGACGCGCTGCTCAATGGTCGACTGACTCCTCTTATAGCTAAAATGACATAGCTACTAAGAGTTGTGAATTTTTTTTTTTTTTTTGTAACTTTTTGTTTTTATCACAAAAGTGGCTTGTGAATTATCAATCTCATCCCTCATTAATGATATTTCATATGTGTTGAATTAGAATTGGGAATTTTTTTCCAAATTTAGACACCCATTCTTATCCTTAACGATATCTCCTAATTGGAATTTTGTTCTCAATTTCTATGATAAAAGAATAATTATTACTGAAAAGATTGATTGAAATTTGTATAATATTGTCATATCATGTTTGTCCTTTTTCAATACTTTGTGGTGCAACCACTAGAATGAGATATTTCTTTTCTACCTCCCACATTTCTTTGGCCCTTTTAAGAGTGATGTTAATGAGAAAACTCATTTTAGACTAATATAAACTCGTCATATAATAATATTTATAAAATCCAGACCGTCATCCAGAAAAGATTGTTATCACAGTAAAGCTGGTCAATACAATCCCGTCATCCAGAAAAGATTGTTATCACAGTAAAGCTGGTCAATACAATCCCGTCTTGAAGACCTTGGCTCATAAAATCTCAAGAGGTATCGCCAAGAATCAATATGTTACAACAATCACGCCTGATTCCGTAAATCACAGACTAAGTGGGCTTAAGTAATATCAGGGCTCGATATACGGACGCACGTTTATCTATCAACAGATGACACGCAACACATCCTGCTCCTAAGGATCACCTACAACTCTGTAGATGATTCTTGAAATTTTTTATTTTGATTTTACAAATAGCGACAAGCACAATCTTTGTTTTGACAAAAAAAAAAAACGCCAGCCCTTCATCTGCGTAACCACGAGGATTTCTTTTGGAATTAACAGAGTGTCTAGATAACCAGGAGCAATGATGAACGAAACATTGTAACGTCCACTGACCCTAGACCTCGAGTTGGTGTAACAAACACTATAAGAGGAGTGACAAGTCTTACCGAGACTTGTTACAAGGATCAGCCTAGCTCCTCCCATCTTTAGCAGTAGCCTCCTACTACTACTACTACTACTGATGGGGGCATTTAAGGTGTATAATTGCTATCTTTGTATTAATAAAAGCATCCGTGCATTATTTATACGTCATGTCCTCCTCCTATAAGCCTGTTTAATTATCTTTACAAAATTTTAATTTCTTCAATTCATCTACTAAAAAAGGTTTGAAGAAGCCCTTTTCGTGTTGTTATTCGCTGTTATATGTGATTAGTGTGGATTGTCTTTGTGCTATTAATGTGAATGTTTGCTGCTGTATACTCTTAATGTGAATGTTTTCTCTTTATCTAGTTTATGAATTGTCCTAATCCGTAAATATACTTTTTACAGATGTTGTAAGGCAATATGCAAGACATAACTATTGGTTGGTTCACCTCCAGAGAAAAAAAGTAAGCCCCACCTAAAACTATTAATCTGAAACTTTATTTATGGAGAATAAGCCTCAAACCTATATGTTGCAATATATATAAATAATATTAAGTTTTATGTACTAATTTAACTCATGAAGTGAGAAGGAATTCTACATTTAAAATTGAAATAAATAAACAAAATGATTGATGGTTGAATTGTTAATTTTTATTATTATTTTTAAAATGTACACTAATTTAATCCTATATATATCCTCAACTTGGGATGTAAATTGTAATCTAATATACAACTCAATAAGTGATTTCTTAATAATAGATCTCTAAGTGGACAAATTTGAGGTGGGGCTGTAATCGAGCCGAGCCGAGCTTTGGCCTGTTCAAGCTCGGCTCGCTATAAAATTAACGAGCTCGAGCCCGAACCGAGCTTGCTATAAAATTAACGAGCCGAGCCCGAACCGAGCTTTGACTTGCTCAACGAGCTTGAGCCGAGCTTCGAGCTTGTTTCGGGCCCAAAATCCTATTTTGGACTTGGTTCATTAAGAAAATTATCTAACCATGAATTGCTTGTGAGTAAATCGTTAATTATATTTGTGAAGTTTGCTCACAAATAACTCTTTAATTGTGTACATAAACAAGCTCACAAGCAAAGTTCGTGAATAAATAAACAAGATGCTTACAAATAGTTCGTCTATTACTGATTTATTATGTTTGTGAACGAACTAATCTAATAGCAAATGAAATAATATTAAGTTTAGATATTTGTGAACTAACACAAAACTATATAGTTTTCTAGAACACTAAAATTTGTTCATAAATGTTCTAATCGAGCCTGCTCGCGAGCTTTCGAGCCGAGCTTTGATCTGCTCAAGCTCAAGCTCAGCTCGTTTACGAACCGAGCCAGTAAACCATGTTCACGAGCGGCTCGTTTACAAATCGAGCCGAGTCGAGCCGAACTTTTATCGAGCCGATCACCGAGCCGCTCATGAGCGGCTTGGCTCATTTACAGCCCTAGGCGACAATTCCGGGTTGACGTGTGATAATTGTGTGTTAGATTATCATAAGCAATTATATATATAATCGCCCCTGATAGTTGATTACTTTTCGGTTAGCTGATTATGTAAACTTGTTTAATAAAACTTAACTGATTGCTAATAGTTGTTTGTTTAAAATAACAAATAAGAACATAGTAAAACCTTTATTTAGGGTTAAAGGGTGGTAATTAGGGGTAAAAATGTCATTCAGAGGTATGAAGCAATAAGCTAATTGAAAAAACTCGTAAAACCAATTTTTCCAAAATTAGTTTTTTAGACCAATAAACTCTTTCAAGCATCTCTTCACCAAACACCGCTATTAAAGGTTTAACTAGTCAAAACCTTTAAAGTGGCTCAAACATCTAATTTTACCCCAAAAAACTTCTTACCAAACAGGGCCAATATAAAAGGCACCGACCTAAAATGGAGTTTTTATATTAAGCATCAGGTCTTCCATGTCACTTGAAAGACCCTCAATTCATAATTGGACACATGTATTGTGGGCCCATTTAATATTTAAAACAATGGCCCTCTTATAATATGCGTGAGTCCATATTACACATGACAAAATATGCATGAGAGATCCTCCATTTGACATGGAGAACCGGGTGCTCCTAATAATTTCTCCCAAAAATGATGATTGTATCAAACATATCGTACCAGTTAGATTATCTCTATAAATCATATTATCCATATTATCGTATCATAAATTGTTACTCCTAAAATAAACTAAAATTTGACTGCAGAATATGGATTAAGGCACAGAAGACTACTCAAAACATAGCAAACATAAAAAATGATCACTTAGTATCTATGTTGCACGAATACGGAAACGGACACAAACACGGAGACGGAGACGGAATCCATAAAATAACCTTGAAACGACAACAGAAATGGATACTAAACGGACACGTGCAACATAGCTTAGTACCAAAAATAAGGGGTAATTAACTTGACCCAAAGTGAATTTTAGTATTAATCTGGTCATTCAACTTCGCATCTTGGATCAGATTAGTCTAAAATGACAGGTATAACTATTAAAAACAACCAAACGATCTAATTTGACAAAAAAAAATCAAGTTTAGACTAAATTAAATACATAAAATTCAATTTGGACCCAATTGATCTCACAAGCTAAGTTCTTAGAGACTAAATTAACTCATTATACAAATAACTCCAAATCAACGTCATCTCCAGGCTCATGTTATGTATAAAAGTAGTCTATGTTGAACGGACACTCCTTTTTAGTAGCATTTTGTATTTATCATGTATGTGTCTGTATCCATTTCCGTTTGATGGCTATGTTTTAGAAATAATGTTTCCTGATATCCGCTTCTGTGCAACATAGGAAGTAGTCACTCGGTTACAGAACATAGAAGAAATGTAAACAGGCTATTAGGAATAACATCTTCGCACTAATTTTTGTAGCTCTTTTTTTATGTTTTACACCAAACATTAAATATAAAGTGTTTGATTATGATTTAAAAACAACTACTACTAACTATTTAGCAAGGAAAATTGGCTAATATCTATCACCTACGCAACAGAAAACAACAACAAAACTAAACAGGCTTCAAAACTAATATCACGAATTCCTAAAAAATTGGGGGCAAAAGTCCATGTTCCCAACATTTTAAAGGAAGCCATCCTTCAAAAGAACAAAAAAAAATTCTTGACAGGACAGTTTAACTTTACAGAGTTGTGGTTGTGCATTTTCAGTAGTTGTTTCATCAACATAATAATAACAAAGGCATGTACTTCACCTAAAAACTCTCGAAAAAACACGGTAAATACATCACTTGGCAAATATTAACGCAAGAGACAGCAAGAGAGTATAGAAAAAGCTATTATCATCATCATATTTCATTGATTAGGAACTGTGCAAGGATGTTAGTATTTAGTACATTACACAAATAGTGGTGATCTTTACAATGTCAATTTCAAACATGCAAGTACAGTCCTACCGATTGAGATCAAAGCATTCAAGGGCCTAATAAGGCATTACATCTGACCTGAAACACGAATAGCATCCGCTTTGAATTACACATTGCTTTGTTTGTATAACTTTGTGTCCAGTACTTGCTTCCCACACATTGCACAAACCCCTGAAAAATTCATAAGAAAAATAAAAAAATAGCTCCATTGTTATACTACGATTTTTTTGAATCATAAGTATTCACCAGACCAAGCATGGTACCTTTTGTATAAGCACAAGTGTGACAGTATTTTCCATCTTGGTGTACTTGCTGCTTGCAAATCACGCACTTTGTATTTCCATAAGGAGTCCATCTGTAAGCAAAAAATGTGACAGTATAAGCAAATAAGCAACATAAGATTGCCCCATCAAGAGTTATGGATATTTACTAAAACAATTTACATTTTAACTACACTAGTAAATGACATGCCTAGTATAATTTACAAGAACATGTCACGTACTAGAAGAGTTCAGGGACTAAATAAGTAATTAGCCTTGTTAGTTAAGTTAGTTACTTATTTTAATGTGTTCTGTTATCTCTGTATTGCTGGCACTGAGTGGCCATTTTAATTCCCTAAAGCCTATCTTAGAGAATAGATTCTCTAGGTTGTTAGCTATTTTGTTTGGTAGTGAGTTTGTTAGTACAGTTGTGCCTGCTGCTAACAAACTATTTGTTTTTACTGCCTATTTAGAGGCTGAGTGTGACACTGTTTCCTTATGCACAATTTTAATGAAATCCATTCCTTCTTTTCTCTGTTTTCTCTCTTCTTCCTCCTAAATCTCTCTTCTTCCTCCTAAATCTCTCTTCTACTCTCCCTAATTTTCTTACTCAGAACCCTAGTTCTGACAGAACACAAGGTAACTAAACCAGAAAAAAGAAGGAACTTGAAACCATGGTTCCGAACACTAACAGTTTCACGCGCATCCATTCTAGAAGATCAATAACTGAACAATGTAAATGATACACATTATTTGCTTATGATTTCAATCAAATTTAGATTCAAACAACTCCAATTTCTTGATAGAATCCCGATGCAAGGGATGCAACTTCTAGAGAGACCAATTACCCGACCTAGAGTTAAAAGATTTCAAGAGGAACTTCAAGCATTCTTGATACATTTGCAAGAAGTCGTGAATAAAAGTGAAGCTTTAATGAAGATTTGTCATTTTATCACCCTCCAGTTGCAAGGAAAGAGAAGAAGATCAAGCCAAAGAAAAATATTTTATTGAACGTTCCCTGGTTGGGGACCTATTGAAAAACAGCTAAATGACTGACCACAACCGGCCCAGGTTGGAGGCCTGGTTGATGAACGACTAAAGGGACTGACTGACTGATCACAACCGGCTCATGAATCAATTTTAGATCCAACAACCCCAATTTCTAACTTTGAAATCACAAGCTTTTTTTTTTTTATCATAAATGCTTCAAATTCAGTTTAAGATATAAATAACTCTGAATTTCTAGCTTATCAACAGTGATCTGAATTCTTGAGCAGATGAACTACACAAAGTAAACAGGAAATTGCCCCTAATATACCTGTAACCAATGACTAAATGGATCCATAGTTATTAAAGGCGCATGAGGCGCTAAGGTGCTAGGGATCCTGGAGCCTTGGCGCATGGTGCACGACGATGGCGCGCGCCATAGCGATACAAGGCGCACTTATAAAAACAAAAATTATAAAACTAACATAAAAATACAATGAATACTAAATCATGACAATATTAAGCATAAATAGGTTTTAAAATGCAAAATAAACCCCATGTTAGAAAGCTAATGTTGAATAGTAAATCCTAAGTTCTACTCCTCATCAAAACTCTCCAAATTAACCACTCATGTTGATTTGAATTCCCTTGGCTACTTTGTTTCTGTTTGAATTCGTTTTTTGTGTTTTGTCCTACTAAACTTTTTCCTCTTATAATAAGATTATGTCGTTACCTCTTCTAATTAATTCAAATGTATAATCTCTCTTTCATTTTAATATATATTTTTTTTCTCATGTTGCACCCTTCAGAACACTTGTTCCATATACGTAACTGTCAAAAAACCTATAAACTGCCCCCAACTCACCAAGGCACGCCTTTGGCAACTGCCCCTTGGCGCAAAATGGCGCACCAGGCGAGCGCCATGGCGCTAAGGCCTGCTCCTGGTGCGCCATAGGCTCGCCTTTAATAACTATGAACAGATCGATTCCACCGCCAATAAGAAGTAACTAAACAATTATGGAAATGAAATAGAAAATTGCGATGTGAACTCGAAACATGAGCTAGAAAATCAATTCACGAACAGCAAACAGACGAGAAAGCGAATTCATTGATAAAACAAACAAAGCATCGAAAATTAATGCCAAAAAATAAAAAACGGTACCTTGTCTTCTTAGAAAGGAGCTTGTTCTCGTTGATCTTACGGCCACCGCTTTCATTGGTGTTGCTGGCTCCTGCCTTCCACTTATCAGGAACTATAACCTTGGATAACTTCTTTTCGCCTGAAAAAGAGAAACCATCCTCTCAAAAAAATGCGGGGAAAAAGTACAAGATAATTGCTTACAGAGTAATTTGCAGTGAACTGATTGACCGAATTGATGAGAATATTTTCAGAAATTTCAGAAACTTACACTTCTCGCACACCATTGTTCTTCCTCAGACGAAATCGGAGCCCTAATTGGAATTTCCCGGACAGAAAAAGTGGGAGGCCCAGCAGAGATCAAAAACCCGATTTCAAGTTATACTTTTGATCCTCGAAATTACTATATTATCCTCTTAGCATAAATATTTAAATTCTTCATTTTTTCTTTGCTAAATATTTAAAAAGAAGGTGCCCGTTATGGTTACTTTGTTTTTTACAAAGTACCGTTATTTGGTGTGGTTTTCACCATTGGATGATAGAGCATAAAATTAATCCAATGGTGAAAACCACACAAAGTAATGGTACTTTGTAAAAAACAAAGTAACCATAGCGAACACCTTAAAAAGAATTAAAGGTCACCCTTAGTTAAAATCGAAGTTTAGATATTAATTCAGTGTTGAAATTGTCAATATTTGATAAATTATGCCAAATTTAATAAATTTTAAATATTAAAATTGATTGTATTTGAATTAATTTGTTAAATGTTACAAATTTGAGAGTTGAATTGATACATAAACTTCAATTTGAATTAAAATAAAAAATTTCTACCAATATTAGAAGCCAAATTGACGATTTATTCATATTTAAAATCACTTAAATTTAGATTTGTATTAAAAAGGTTATTAAATTTCATTTTCTTCTTTCTAGAAAATCACTTAATTGCATAGTTTATTGCAATAAAATTATTATCAACAATTTGTATATAAAACCCACCGGAATATTGTTGCAATACAAAATATTATTATCAATTAAGCACC
This sequence comes from Euphorbia lathyris, assembly GCF_963576675.1. Classification (NCBI taxonomy): domain Eukaryota; kingdom Viridiplantae; phylum Streptophyta; class Magnoliopsida; order Malpighiales; family Euphorbiaceae; genus Euphorbia; species Euphorbia lathyris. The sequence continues at coordinate 82,589,804 of NC_088915.1, forward strand.
TAAATCAAAAAGGATGTGATTTTTTAAAATATTTTTTTTTTCTGGTTTAGCATTTGTTATATGGCACACATCGGTTATCATATGTCTATTATGTTAACCATAAAAGACAAACATATCTGACGTAACTCTTAACTGGCATATAATCAAATACCTTACATATTATGTCAATATTCCGATGAGTTTTTTTACACAAATTGGTTGGTATGACTTTATTGAAATCAAATGTAAATTCAATACTCTGTATGTAATATTTGGAGTTTGACGGATTTACTTTCAAGAAAGAAGCATATATCATCTAAGTGGATGTTTAGAGTGAAGTACAATGTCGACGGGAGCAGGGACGAATCCATGATTTTTTTTATAGTGGAGGCAAACTATATATACGATGTAAAAAAAATTCAATAACAACATAAATAAATAATTCAAATTATAATATATCAAAATAGATTACATAAAGTGATATCTTTCATAATTGGCATCTACGCTTCTTCATATGTTGAAAACCTTGGATAATTTTTTCATTGTCAATACTATCAAATACTTCACTCTCAATATATGTAACTAAACAATCATTTAAAAAATCATCTCCTAAACGATTTCGTAGTGGAGTTTTCACTAAGTTCATAGCCGAAAATACTCTTTCCACTGAAGCAGTTGCAATCGGTAAAATTAAAGCTAACTTCACAAGCAAATAAACAAGAGGATACAAAACACTCTTCCTTGTCTCAACTAAGCACTTAGCAAGATCTGCAATTCCTTTAAGCTCAGAAAGCCGTTTGTCAGATCTCATATCAAAAATATAAATATTCAATTGATCCTCAAGTATAGCAATCTGCACTATAGAAAAATCAAATGGATACAAGTGGGCAAGTCTAGTAAGTTTTTGCTTATCAAATGCTGCAAAAGAATCAACAGGATTTAAGCACGCGACACATAACAGTAATTCTGAGTTTTTCTCTGTGAAGCGCTCACCGAGCTCTAAACATATCAATGACAGTATAAAATATATCAGCTTGATAATGACGTAAGTTTGTAATTTTATGAGTATTTCTTCGTGACCTTCCTTGATCCACAAACATATCATCCATATTTGGAACAATGATTTTATTTTTTTCACAAAAGAAGCCACTTGAATTAGAAGAGAAGCCCATCCATCATCTCTCATTTGTTGGAGTAATTGCTTGGAAATGTTAACCAAACTTATTGCATTGATGATATCTTGATCTTTTCTTTGTAATGCTTGGGACAAATCATTAGTAAATCCCAATATCTTTTTCATCAAATGCAAGTTGAAAACAAACTCAAATGTTTGAGTCAAAGCAAGTAAAGCACAAGCTTGACCTTTTTACTCTAAATTTCTTCCATCTTCCTGAATCACATCAATCACAAAGGGAAACATGGTGATTAGGCTTACCAATGAAACATAATATGAACTCCATCGTGTATCACCACCTCGTTGAAGAGAAGTTTCTTGATGTAATCCTGTACCACTTTCTATCTCTCCATTTTGTAGTGCTTTAATAACTTTACCGTATTGATTCTCACGAAGAAGATCTCTTCTCTTGCATGAAGCTCCCACAATATTTGATAAGTTAGAAACAACATTAAACAACAAAGCAACACGAACATGTTTTTTTTGCCACAACAACTAGAGCTAACTGCAATTGATGAGCAAAACAATGGACATAATATGCAGAAGGATTTTCTTTCAAGATCAATGCTTTTAGGCCATTAAACTCACCATTCATATTGCTAGCTCCATCATAACCTTGCCCACGTAAACTTGATATACTTAAACCATGCTTGGAAAATAATCCCTTCATTGCTAACTTAAGTGATAAAGCAGTTGTATCACTAACATGCACAATACCAAGAAAGGGCTCAATCACACATCCTTTTGGGTTCACATAACACAATACAATTGCCATTTTCTCTTTCACAGATATATCCCGAGATTCATCAATTAAAATAGCAAACAGTTCATTATGAAGATCATTGATGATAACTTTAGTGGTTTCAATAGAAGCAACACACACAACATCCTTCTGAATATCAGGAGCAATAAGTTTAGAGTTACCTGGAGCATTGTCTAAAGTGACTTTTCTTATGTCTTCATTATGATTTGCAAGAAACTTTAGAAGTTCTAGAAAATTCCCTTGATTACTTGAATCATCAAACTCGTCATTTCCTCGAAATGCTAGTCCTTGATGTAAAAGAAACCGAATACAATCAATAGTTGCTGTTAGACGTATTTTGTATTCCTTTCGAGTTTGAACTGAATGAGTCTCAAAAGATACTTCAATATGTTGTTTCTGATTCATCAAGTCTTCACATTGTTTCCAAGCTTGGTTATGAGCACTATTGTGGGCACCAACATGAGTTTGAAACCTTTCCTTCTTTTTCCAATGTGTAAATCCTTCAATAATAAAACTATCCTTATTTGCTTGCTCTCCAATATCTGATCTGTAAAGATAACAACACAGACAAAAAGCTGCATCTTTAGAAATGCTATATTCCAACCAAGTGATATACTCCTTAAACCATGTAGGAACAAATCGCCTTAATATTTGCCCCATTCTTCTTTGTGGAAAATCATGTTCATGAGGTTGACATGGACTTTTTTTTTGCAGATAAGCTTTTCGAACTTTATCTCGATCATTTGGATGATAGCCTTAATTAATTTTCTTAACCCAGGATCAGAAGGAAGATCATTCAAATCAATTTCTATCTGAGGTTGTTTTGAAGAACATGTCTATCTCTTGCATCAATATTTTTGTCAATTGCTTGTTCATTGATCGACTCTTTTCTGGCGAAGTATTTTTTCATAATCTGCATTAGAGAATAAGTTAGTTAAGTTTAAATGTTTTTAACTTAAGTTAAATGTTTAAATGTTCATAATCTGCATTAAATGTTTACAAATTACTAATGCCTATCAAATGGTTACAAATTACTAAAGCCAAATGTTAAGCTTAACTTAAGCATATCAAATGGTTACAAATTTAAATAACTTAAGTTAAATGTTAAGCTTAACTTAAGCATATCAAATATAATGAAATTTAAGTTAGTTAAGTCAAATGTTAAATTGTCCAATTGGTTCAAGTTCTTACTAATTTGCTGATAAAAATTTGCTTGTAAATTGTTAATTGGTTCAGATCAAACCATTGCTTAATTTAATTTAAATTGGTTCAAAACAATTAAAAGATTAAATTGATTCAACACAGTAAATTGGTTCAAAAGAATTGCACTAAATTAGTTCAAAGATATTGATTAAATTTTCCACAAAAACACACTAAGCACCCGTTCAAAACACTTGAACTGAATTGGTTCAATTTATTCAAAATACTAAATTGGTACTAATTGGTTCAAAACAATAAATTTTAACAATCCAAAGAAATCATACATTCAATTCAACACTAACTTCAGCAAAAACAATCGATCCCTGCAACTTTTGCAACCAACAACAAACAACCAACCACAATTTAACAACTCAATTAAAGATAAATGAAGCAAATCAAAAATAATTCAACCTTCAATTCAGCCTTCTGTTTAATTGCAGAAGATGGGTTTCTTAAATCCTTCGATGGAGTTGCAGGAAGCAGCAGAAACACTGAGATTTTGACAAAAGACGACCAGAGAGAGACGAACGGGAAAGAGAAGAGAAGAGGGGACCAACAAACAAACAATGATGGCCGGTCGGTCGGACTTGAAGAGTAGTAGAACTTGAGGACTGAAATATTGACAGAATCAGAGATCGATGATATAGAAGGTTAAGGTTCAGTTTTTTGGGATTTTAATTTCGTTTGGTTCAACAAAATGAGAGGGATAGGAATGTAATTTTCTTTTCCTTCTATTAGACAAAACGACGTCGTTCCCGTGGAACCGCGTCATTTTCTCTAACAGAAGGAAAAAAAATAGGTTTCCTGCTTCCTTCCTCCTCTTACGCGCAGACAACAGTAAGCTCCTCCTCTATCAATGCATTTTTTTATTTTTGAGGGGGAAAAATTTCCAGAAAACTCAAATCAGTAGCGGTAATTTTCCTAGATCTCAGTGGGGGCAAGTGCCTTCATTGCCCCCACTGTAGATCCGTCCCAGGATGGGAGTATGGAGAGATACAAGGCACGTTTAGTTACAAGAGGTTATGACCAGAAATATAGGGGTGGATTATACATAGAGTTTTTCTCCTATGACTATAAGGTCATGTTCTTTTTTACTGAAATTAAGTAAACTCAACTGAACTGAATTTTACTGAAACTGAAATAATAATACAAATATTTAAAAATAACAATAATTAAAATAAAAAACTTATAAAAATAATAATGGTTCTACTAATAATTATAATAAATAATTATAATTATAATACGTAATGATAAATTACTGAACTAAATTGAAATTACTGATACTAAAATTAAGTAACAAAAAATAGGGCTTAAGACAGTGACAATCAAGTTTTTGTTGCCATTGGAACTACCAGAGCTTAGTCTATTCATCAAGTGGATGTGAATAATGCTTATCTTTATACATATATGGATGAGGACATTTATATACTTCCACCAACTAGTTATCTTAAAGCACAGTATGGATTAAAGCAGACAGGGCACCAATGCTGCAAAGCTTTTAATGGCACACATTCAGATTATTGCGATTCGGACTTGTGTAGATGCAGAATTACCAAAAAACAGTCACTATTACTATATTTTATTTGGTAATAGCTTGATCTCATGGCAGGAAAAGAAGCAAGAAATCAATTGTGAGTAAATCAACAGCTGAAACTAAGTATCGCTCGCTCCATGGCAACTACTATTAGCGAGTTAAAGTGGTTGAATTACTTACTACTAGAATTTCATATTCATGTTTTTCTCATTCCACTTAAATGTGATAATCAAGTTGTCATGGTATTGTAGCAAACCCAGTGTTCCATGAAAAGGTAAAACACATTAACATTGATTGTCACGTGGTTCATGAGTATTTGTAATAAGGATTTATAATTACTCCATTTGTTTCCTCTCAAGACCAGCTAGTTGATCTTTTCACCACGAAATTGAGTAGTTCCCAAATGTAATCACCTCTTACCAAGTTAGGATTGTTAAATATAACATTCCCAACTTGAGAAGCGGATATTAGAGTATAATAGTTTATTAGAGTGTTAATTATTGATTAGTTATCGTTGTAAAGATATTTAGTGATATTGCCACCTCAGCATCCTTGCTCTACATTTGTTTGTTTTGTTTGTAACTACTATATATATACAACAATATACCATTTGAATAAGATAATAGATTATAGGGAAAAGTGCAAAAAATAATGTTTGTGGTTTGTCCAATTTATAAATATAGGCATGTGGTTTAAAAGTTTGCAAATAAAGGTCTGTTGTATGATTTAATTTACAAAATAAGGTATTTCAGATTACACTATTAAGTTCTGATTACAATCAATGACATTTTTATCTCGAAAAAAATTGTTCTTACATATCGACAAAACAAGATTCTTCTCCCAAAATGTAGTTCCCTAAATCAAACCATAAATCATATAGTGGAAATTTTACGTTTTTTACTAATTTCACGGTTTATGAACTAAAATTGATATTGAAGTTCATTTTACACAATTGCTGTTTAATTTTGTGGTGTGCGTTTTGTCAATATGTAAAATGTAATTCAAAAAATAAAATAAATTTTTTTTTATTGCATCAGAACATAACAATTTAATAGGAAATACCTTATTTTGTAAATCAAATCATACCACATACCTCTATTTGCAAACTTTTAAACCACAGACCTCTGTTTGCAAATAAGGCAAACCGCAAGCATTATTTTTGTACTTTGCCCTAGATTCTATTCATTCTTTTTGCTTTCTGAATCTCAATAATATTTACTATTTAAAATTCAATTTTTTTTTCAACACTTAATTTCCAGTTATCAAATAGCCCTGAAATTTAATGAAATTACAAATACTTATTAAAATAATAATTTAAACAAATATATGCATCAAGCATGAGTTTTGCCCACAACAAATTTAGGTATAGAGGGGAAGAATTGAATAAATTAAATAAATATCCAATGATGTGACTTTATGATACAAGACCCATTTTAATTTTACGCTTTCCTAAAAAATACTTATAGAATTCCTTGGGAAACGGTAAAATTGAGCTGCCCTTTACAATAAGAGCAAAACTGAATTTCTCGGATAACGTTAAAAACAAAATTGACCCGTATTCCGAATCACGATGATGATCTTCAATCCCAAGGATTCAAAGAGCACTCAATAGGAAGAGTTGGGAATCTCTTAATATCTTATTAAAAATAATAATTTAAACAAATATATGCATCAAGCATGAGTTTTTCCACAACAAATTTGGGTATGAAGGGAAATAATTGAATAAATTAAATAAATATCCAATAATGTAACTTTATGATACAAAACTCAGTTCAATTTTGCTTTCCTAAAAAGTACCGATCAAAATCAGCAATAGAATTCCTTGGAAAACGGTAAAATTGAGTTGCCCTTTACAATAAGAGCAAAATTGAACTTCTCGAAGAACGTTAAAAGCAAAATTGACCTGTATTCCGAATCACGATGATCATCTTCAATCCCAATGACTCAAAGAGCACTCAACAGGAAGAGTTGGAAACCTCTCAGTATCTTTACAATAATCATAGATAACGAGGTTTCTCTGAACCCAAGCGTAATCCATTTTTTGTGTTTTGGAGAGATGCCAAGCATCATATTGATCCCACCAATTTTGAGTTGTGGTTGAAACACAAGAAGGATATGGATCTTCCCATTGACAAGCATCAACACTAAAATCTTTGTAAGAAGACACAAATGGTGCTTTTTTCCAATTAGTTTTCTCTAATCCACCTCTTGTTGCCCAATCATCTGCATTCCATATGCTTGAGAATAGGTACATTGGTTTCTCATTTGGGAAGAAGTTGTTTGCTTCTCCATTGTTTTTGCTCACTCTTATTGGTACTTTATCCACAAAGAACCTGAAATGACAGTAGGATTCTCAATTTTTTATACGATAATGCGATTTAAAAAGATAATAGATAACAAGTTTGATATGATTGATTAATATTTAGTATCATTTATATTATATATAATCATATTGAATATGTAGACACCTAACACGCTTATGACATGATTACTCGCAGGGGCGTAGACAAGGGGGAGCTAAGGGATCTGGGGCTCCCTTGTTTACGGTAAATTGGGGTTGGGGTACAAGAATGTGCCCCCAAACCTATCTACTGAGAAAAATTTGACTCGAAATGCGTAAAATGATATTGAAACAAAAAAAAATTGGTCCAATAAAGATGTAGTTAGATTTTAGGCTTAATACATCATTGCCTCTTGACACGACACGTTGATTTTAACTAGTATTGTGAATTTTATTGACATGTCAATCACCACGTCTGTAAACTCGAATTACATATTTTTTCTAAATAAAAAGTTTAGGTAAGAGTAGGTCTACCCACTGCTATAATCAGAGCAAACTACAAATCTCAATGGGAATTTAAAACAGAATTTATATATTACTTATTAATAAAGATTAAATTTTAACAGAGTGAGAAATCGAACCTCAAACCTGATAATTAGAGACATCAACTTCTTACCACTTGGACTAACCCTCATTGAATTTCTTTCTTTTTAAAAATGTAAACACATGGTTTCTTTTGTAATAAATAAATGTCATATTTCTTTACTTTCAACTATAAATGTTCATCAGTTGCGTTCACATGGACTCTGATGATCACGTAAATTTGGTCATTCACCGTTAGATCTAGGCGGATTAAATATAAGTCTTAGGATGTTTTGAATCTCCATCTTAGAATTTTAATCCGTCTAAATCTAACGGCGAATAACCAAATTTACGTGGTTATCAGGGTCCATGTGAATGCAACTGAAATGTTCATATGTCGACTTGAGTCCAAGTTTATTATCAATTTAATCGGGTTTAGAGCGTATTATTTTTATAAAATTCAAGCTCGACTCAGAATTAGACGGGTTTAGATGGACATAGACCGGACCAGATCTAATGTCATTTTTCTCCCCAAACTTGACCTTTAAGAATGGACAAAGGAAAACAAAAACTTACACAATCTGATGATTGTTCCAGAGGATAGAATAGGTATGGTAATCTTGAGTTGGATCAAACCAAAGACTATGCCTCATCTCTCGATTACCAGTTCCATTTTTATATATGTTTGTTTGTATCAAATAAGGTTCCCCTGTTCTATTCCCCAAGAACTCAAAATCCAATTCATCCCTTGTTGGTCCTGCCCCATTCTCTGTACACATCTGCAATCAAAATAAGATCCATGTTAATCCTATTTCTTGCTGCTTTCACCGTTACTAATATTATAAATTATAAATTATATTTCTTGATATAAACATCTTTGAATTTTAAGTTCTAAAACATTAGAGTTCAGATCAACAAAAATCCGTTAAAAATTTAAAAAATAGGGGGATAAAATAGTCAGTTTAATCATAATTTTGGTGACATATTTTATGGACCATAAAAGTTGTACTTAAAAATGTTGAACCCTTTTAGACGTAAAATATGGATATCTTTTAGGTTTTATTTTTTAATATAGGGTAAATAATTTATTAGTCCCCTAGTTTTTACCTAATATATTGTTTAGTCCTTCTATTTTCAAAAATACATTTTAAGGTCTCTATCTTTTACAAATATTAACCTTGTGGTCTTTTTATCTATTTTTTTTATATATATTTTTAACCGAACATATCTTAGCTTTTAGGACAACCATAATACAATATAAGTTGACCATGTTACTCTATTATTTTATATATGTCTATTTATGTTAAAATATAACGGTTACAAGTCTAAAAAAACTAGATAAAAAGACGAAATGGTTAATATTGGCAAAAGATAGGGACCTTAAAATGTGCTTGTCAAAATAGAAAGACTAAACAGTGTGTTAGGTAAAAACTAGGGGACTAATAAATTAATTACCATTTAATATATATATATATATATATATATATATATAAAGAAATTGGGTCTCATTAGACTCTGGACCTAGGCGGTTGCACTACTGGTCTATGTCCAAGGCCAGCTCTAAATTAGACATGTTCACGAGCCTGGCCTGGTCCGTGTCCCTGGACAGGATTTGAACATGAAAATTTATCTTTAGGTACCGCTAAAGTCTGTCTTTGATGGGTTTGGAATTTATAAAAATAGTACGGATCGGTCTAGCCCGGCCCGTCTATTAATATTAATTAATAAAGTTGTTTATTTATATATTAGTATTTATTTTTAAATAGCACGGACCGGTCTAGCCCGACCCGTCTATTAATATTAATTAATAAATTTATTTATTTATTTTTAAAAATAATACATATATATTTAAATGGGCTTATATGGATTGGGTTTGGAATTTGATTTTTGAACCTGAACCCATTCCAAACCGAATTCAGCTCGATCCGAACCTGTCTAAATTAACAACGGGTTGAGCTGGATATTTTTAGGCAAAAGCTCGTTAAACCTGGCCCGAGACCGGTAATGAACAGTGACAACACCGGCAGAATGACTCACATAGTAAGCAGTGACAACACCAGCAGAATCACCTCCAACCAATTTGAGCTTCATGCTAAACCAACCAAATCTGTACATCTGTTTTGTTTGGAATCCACAACCTATTCAACAAAACAAATCTTAATAATACAATTAACAATTTAATTAATAATACATGTATATATATATTTTTTCTTTACAGTAATGATCGTTTATGAATAGTATGTAAAGCAATTTTTTATTGATTGGATGTATTATTTTCGAAACATCGTTAAAAAAATTCCAAAACAAATCTTCAACCTTTTCCTGATAAAGGCGGAATTTTGGAAAATTTACACATTTATAATTAATTATCAAAAGAATTTATTTATTTAAAGTGTATTTAAAACTATTTCCGTGTATACAGTAGTTTTGGCTCAGCCTACCAGCAAAAAGACAAAGTAGCTGCTAGAATTTTCTATCAGCCTGTCAATCACACGAGTGTACCAATTTAAGTCTACTCGTGTGACAGGCGGAACAATATCAATCTGTATGTTATACAAGCGAGATTGTAAAAACCGCTAGATGTTATAGGGCTCTCGAAAATTAGTTGAGATTAATCGCGGATTAATCAGATTTATATTTCTGTAACTAATCAACAAATTTTATATAAATTCAATTAAAATATTTATTACACTATATAAAACTAATCTCATAAAATTATTTAATATAGCAAAATACGTATATTTATAATATGTATCGAATGTATAAAAATCACCGTTTCAACAACAATATCATTGAAACAATTCGAAAGTGAATTATAATAAAGACTTAATACATCAGAAGCCTCCTGGACTTTAAAAAGCTTGATTGACCATCTGAATTCATATAGTGTCTCGTTAGCCTCTCAATTTGTTTAAAATAATCTATTAGCCACCTATATTTGTTTAAAATGACATATTGACCCCCTGAACTTGCTTACAGTAATACATTTTGGCTCTGAACTTGTTTAAAGTGACATACGTTGTAATTTGTTTAAATCCGTAAAAAAATTCAAAACTTAAAAAATAAAGGCTTAATTCGCGATTTTAAGTCTTTAAAACAAATTAACTTTTATTTTGTAAAATTTTATGACGTTTTTATAGATTTAAAGTATTAATCATGACACTTTAAGCAAGCTTATAGGACTAATGAGACACCATATAAGTTTAGAAGGACAGTCAACTTTTTTGGACAAGTTCATGGATAACTAATATATTAAGCCTATAAGCACAATAAAAAAAGCGTTTTTGTTTATCATCGCTTACATGGCGTCTAGACGGTCTACGCGGCCTCAAAACCGCCTAGACAGCTAAAAATGGGGGTAAAAAAATGCCCAGAATTACTAATGGGGGTAAAAAAATGCCCAGAATTACTAATTCTCAAATTTCGAGTGCCTAGATGATCCAGCCGATTTGTTAGACTGATTTTCACAAATCAATTGCTGCAGCTCCCTTGTCTGCTTTTATAACAGACAGGGGGAATCAAAATCACCATACATACGGAAATAGTTTCAAATTCATTACAAACGAAGAAATTCTTTGTAAATTAACCATAAATGTGTCAATTTTCTACAGCATTTTCGTGTTTTGTGTCCGTTTCTATTTCCGTGAAATGAATGTAAAAAATGCATAAAAATACCTGTATCTTTATCCAAGGATAGATACCAGATCTGGCCATCTTCAGAAGTTTTGAAATGATTTTCTGACCACATAATACTGAAATTATCTTCAAAAGATCCTTTGGAAATAGCTGCTTCAGAAGGTGTAGCAGCCATTAGAGCTGCAATGAAGAAGAAGAAGATAAGAAGAGCTTCTGCCATTGAAGAAACAGAAGAAACTCTTTTTTTCTCCATTTTTGCTTGAACTGCAGTAAGTGAGCCTAGAGTTTTAAAAATGGGTCTTGGATTCAATTTGAAGGGTATAATTGGAAACTAAGTTGACATTTTTGGGGAATGAATTATTTAGTTATCATCACATGTACAATTTTGCCCATAGGTGGTGTAATGTAAGATGGTATCCTATAAGGATTTTGGAATTGGAAAAAAGTTCTTCAAGTCCTTGATTTTTAAATAGTTTGTCAATTGAGTCCCTTATCTTTTAATTTAATATATGGTTAATTTCAAAAAAAAAATCACGTGTTACACTGATTTGCAGATAAAGCACTGTGATTTTTTTTAAACCGAGGATTGTGTTTGTCGTTATTTGCAAAATCAATAACTTTTGGATTGACACTACCAACTTAACCCGTTAATGATCTCAAAAATAGAAAATTCAAATAATTTGATAATATTAAGCAAATTTAGTCTCTACCTATAAGATAGTGTAAGTTTAAATTTAATGTTTACCGGATGGTGCATTCCAAGCCTAATGAACTAAAACAAATTTCTTTTCATGTGCAATTTCATATTTTGGTTACTTTCTAACATTTAACATTCTGACCACAGAATAAAGTTGAAATTACACACCTTCAAGACTCTTCTTCTATCAATGTGGCTTGAAATTGCAGCGAGTCTTTGAATAATTATAGTTACATGCATAAATTTCTGCTTACTAAATTAATTAGCCATCAACATCAAATTCGATGAAATAGTATTACTTATTTCATTTTTTTTAATATTGGAAAGAAGGTTTTAATATTTTCTCCATATTCACATCAAATTTATAAAAAAAATTATTATCAAATTATTAAAAATATAAATTTTAAATTCAGATGAAATGAATACTAATTTATTAACTAAGTTTTATATTCAGAACTAACTTTTTAATTCATCAAGAATTAATATATACAATTATAATTAATCTGATATAAATATCATTTTACTAATCAATCAAATTTTATATCCAAAACTGATTTTTTTTAATCACCAATAGCTAATATATATAATTAGAATTAATTAAGAGCTTAATATTTTAAATTAAAAAATTAGAGACTTAATCAATAAAAAAGATGAGGGACTTCTTAATGTTTTTTTCCTTTTGGAATTAATATAGATTTTGAGGAGGCATATGGGGTAATATAGGAATTTGATAAAATAAAAGAATTATATGAGGAAAGCCAGGCTGCCTTCCAATGGGTTATGCAGAATGAAGATGGAGATGGGGGTCCACTTAAGAATAATGATATAATAATCAGAAAGTTCTTAGATTGACAACTGGAATTTATAATGTAATGCATCACATTCTATTATAAATTTACTTATTTAAGTAACAAAGGGAAGAAAAAGAAAAAGCAATAATCTTGCAAATTAGTAAAAGTTTATTTTGGCTTTAATTTACTAAAAAGAAAGAATTGGCATAAATGAGGGGTAAATTATATCATAGCCACTGAATTACTGAGCTTCATGTATGATCACTGAATTTTATACTTTTTAACATATGTAGTCACTCAACGCCTCAAAACAATCGTTGACGGTATCAAAATAAAAAATTCGAAGAGTTAATGATATTTTAAGGAACTTTAATTCTTAAAAAATTTCATTTTGAGGTCATCTAGGTGTTGTTTGGTTAGGAGAGGGGGCGAATTTAGAGAGAGAAAATTAAAAAAAAGTGGTTTTGGAAGATAAAAAAATGTGGTTTCATGGTAAATATCGTTATGAACAACTTTAATTCTTGAATATTTTTATTTTGAGGTTGTTAACGGTCATTGTAAGGAGTTGGTTAAAGTTGAGTAGCCACCGATATTAAAAAGTGTAAAGTTCAGTGGTCATACTGCTAAGAATTGAAGTTGAATGACCACAATGTTAAAATGAGTAAGACCTTGTTTGATAAGCCACTTAATGACTTAAATTAAATATTAAGCACTTATTTAATTTAAGTGCGTTTGATAACAATTATTTCTCCACCACTTAAATTAATAAATATTGTTTGATAACTCACTTAATCACTTAAATTAAAATATTAAGCACTTATTTAATTTAAGTGCGTTTGATAACAATCACTTAAATTCGTTAATTAAGCTAAAAATCACTTATTTTGATAAGTCAAAATATTTAACTTAACATTTTAAGTTAAACATTAACAACTAATATTTTTATAAAAGTTATATCATTCAATATTTTTAGTACTTATAATATTCAGCACTTAAAATTCAGTAATTATTTTTTCAGCACTTAATTTTAAGTTTTATCAAACAACACCTAAGTTAAAAAGCACTTATTTTGGCAAGTCAAAATTTTTAGCTTAACATTTTAAGTTAAACATTATCAACTAATATTTTTATAATAATTATATCACTCAATATTTTCAGCACTTATAATATTCAGCACTTAAAATTCAGTACTTATTTTTTCTTGTTTGATAACAACAAAAACCACTTAAATTAATAAATTAAGCACTTATTTAATTTAAGTGTGTTTGATAATGGCTTTTTATTAACCACTTAAATTATTCAATTAAACTACATATCACTTATTTTGATAAGTCAAAATATTTAACTTAAAGTTTTAAGTTAAACATTATTAACTAATATTTTAATATTCAGCACTTATTTTTAATATTTATCAAACACTTATATCATTTAATAATTTCAGCACTTATAATATTTAACACTTAAAATTCAGTACTTATTTTTTCAGCACTTAATTTTCAGTTTTATCAAACGGCACCTAAAGTTCAGTGTAAAAGACTTAATACATTTTAACCTATATATTTGTCAAAAAAAAAAAAAAAATCAATCATCCTCTATATTTTGAAAAAAATTATATTTACTCCATAAATTTACTTAAAGTGAGCTATTAACTTTTTGAAAGGTACTTATTAATTTTTTAAACTTTTTTAAAGTATTAACTTTCTGAACTTGGTTAGAGTATATACCTTTCAAATTTTTCAAAATCTTTTCTTACCCGCCGTGTGGAATTTAGGAGTTAATAAGTCAGTTTAAATAAGTTTAAAGAGTAAATTGAATATTTTAAAAGTATAGAGATGCAATTGAATTTTTTGGATAAATAGAGGGGTAAGCCTGGATAAATAGATGGCAACTTGAAAAACATAGATATAGTGTGTTGTGAAATAATGTACTTCCCAATATTTATCTCATTCCCTCACATGCATACAGAACCAGTCACGTGTTGCCTTGTCGGTGGAAAATTGTTGGGTGAGATGTCAACCGCCCTTGGTAATTGGATAGATAATGGGTATGGCTAAATACCGCCCCTAATTTCCGGTTCACCGCACTGTTTTGACCATTTTACCCTTGTCATTTTTTCCCCCTAAAACCTTCAAAACTCTCTCTAGTTTTCTCTCCCGAGCACAAATTCCGGATTTGAAAAAAATGGATCAAAGCATTCCCGAAGACAATGAGTTCGAACACGAGGTAATATTACGAGAATTAAAAACGTTATTTAGTTTTTTTTTATTCGGTTTTTGCCTGGGCGGGTGGCGATTACCACCCGTTCCTTAGGCCGAACGGATGAACTACCCGTTCGGCCTAAGGAACGGGTGGTAATCGCCACCCGCTCCACCCATGGAACGGGTGGTACGCGCCACCCGCTCCACCCATGGAACGGGTGGTACGCGCCACCCGTTCCACCTTTGGAACGGGCAGTACGGGCTGCCCGTTTCCACCTATGGTGAAACGGGTAGCCTGCCCGTTCAGGTCAAAATGGGCAGAAATTGCCCCGAATTAATTTTGAACGGGAGAAATAGCCCCGAAGTATTTTTTTTTTGTAATTTTAATGTCAATTTTTCGTATATTCAGGTACCGATAGAAGATTGGAACCCCGATAACATTGATTATAGTTCGCGTTTCATAACGGATACCGTTTTCCCCTCCAGTCAGGATGCTATTGATTGGGCAAAAAAGATAGCTATTCAGAATGGGTTTGAACTTGTAATATCTTCGCACAAAAATGGGGGAAAACAGAAGTTGTTGCGTTGTTCACGGGGTGAACGATATAGAGGTGTTGTGAAAAATGATGAAGATCCTGCAATTAGGAAAAGTAAAACTAAAGCGTGCCACTGTAAATTTCAGATTAAAGCCTATCAACATGCAGACCTTTCGGGATGGGGGATAAAGGCTAAGGCTGGGTTAACTGGAATGCATAACCATACAATGCGTATGTATCCAGAGGGAAGTCGGCAAATGAGCGGACTCAGTATCGCATCTAAACAAATTGTACGTGATATGTCTTCAGCTCAAGCAAAGCCTTGTGCTATTTTAGCAGCAGTTAAAGAAAAACACCCAGAGGACAACTCAGTAATTAAACACATATATAATTACAGGGACAAAATGAGGAGGGACGTGTTTGAAGGTAGAGACCTGGCTAGTCAATTCTACCATATTGCTGTGGAGAACAAATATGTCAATTACACACAGACTGATTCAGGTGTGATAACGCATGTGTTCATGGCACATCCAGAGTCAGTTGATATGTTTAGGACTTACCACTGGTACATCGGCATTGATTCAACGTACAAAACAAACAAGTACAAAATGCCGTTTGTTGAGATTGTTGGGATGACGCCATGCAATAATAACTTCAAGATAGCGTATGCTATTGTTAAAGACGAGACCGAAAGGAGCTATCGTTGGATTTTGCAAAGGCTGAAGATTTTGCTTGGGGATGATCTGAACCCGACCGTTGTTGTTAGTGACAGGGAGCTTGGGTTATTAAAGCCGATACAAGAAGTTTTTCCACAAGCAGCGCACTTGCTATGCACTTGGCATATAAATAAGGATGTTGAAGATCGTGTGTATAGAATCATTGGAGATAAAGGCCTTGCCTCTAAATTCAAGAATGGCAAATGGAGAACAATATTAGAATCATTAACCATTGAGGAGTACGAGACCAATCTTATGATGATGAAGGAAAAGATGAGCAGGTTCAAAGGAGTTATCTCGTATGTTGAGGAGACGTGGTTGGTGCATAAGGAGAAGTTTGTTGTTGCTTGGACAAAGGAGTTCCTACATTTTGGTAACACAACTACTTGTCGAGTGGAGAGCGAACATGCTAGTCTAAAGCAATGGCTCAATACGACAACTGGGTCCCTTGACACGGTATGGCAGAAGGTTCACAAGCAGATTGAATCACAAGCAACCAATATAAGGTATTTGCAATTTCTTCTACTGCGATTTTGGAATTTGCATTTAGGGTTCTATCATTTCACTAACTAATAATAATTTTGTCTTCGTATCAGGTACATGCTTGAACAGTCCCGGCTTCGTCAAGCAGTCACTTTCACCGGACGCCCATTAAGCCAACTTGTATTCAAAGTCTCTCATTATTGTCTGCAGTTGTTGAATCAAGAGTTAGAGCGTATGAGAGGGTTGAGCCATGAAGTGTACGTGCGTTGAGGTTGTGTATTGAGAACATCGCATCAGATACCATGTGCATGTGAGCTGAAACGAGCTTGTGATCTGGAACAAATGATCAGTTCTGAGAGTGTTCACGTGTTTTGGAGCACACTTTTAATCAATCATGGTCACACTGATGAAAATGATCGACGTAATGATCTGAACGAGGAGCAGCGATATTTTAAGTCCTTAGTGGACCAAGTCTCTAAAGCCGACCCATCCGTAATGCGTAATATTTCAATGTTTATCCATGATCAACTACACCCTGATCAAGCTCAGTACACCGAACCCGATGTCGTTGTAATGTATTTTTTCAGTTTATGTCGTTGTAATGTATTTTTACAGTTTATGCCGTTTATGTCGTTCTAATGTATTCTTAAATTTGCAATTATAACAAAACGTACCACAAAAAAAACCAAATTCTGTCATAATAGTACTAAAATATCAATCCACCAAATTCAGTCAAAATAGTACTAAAATACTTCAAAATACAGTCATAACTCACTTGGCCAAATGCCAAGCACCCATAATCTGCTCTAACGACTGCCTATATACAATCGCAGCATCCTCGTCCAGCTGACTCATGTGATCCAACACAGTTTCACCCCAGCCAGATAATCGACTAACCCACTGTAAAAAGTAAGGAACAAAAAACAAGGTTAATATCACTTCACATTTCAGTAAATATCATTTCACATTACTAGACCAGTAAAGAAAAACCAAAAATAACTTACAATCTCACTGTTCGAGCGAGTATAAACAGTCGGTCCGGGTGCAACAATCTCTGGAAGTAGACGAGGGTGTGAGTGACGGGTGTACCAATGCATGTACTGATCCTCACAATCTGATGGAGTATGTGCTGGAGTGAATACAGACAGTATAAGGACGGACGACTGGGGAAAAGAGTCCCAAATACCCTGCACCATCACAGCTGGCACCTCTACACGATACTTTAAACTGGTCCACGGGCGAACAGCCTTAGAAGGCTGCAATATCGGTCTAGGAATGGTCTGCATATGTCCAAGCTGTCGAAGGCATCGCCCCGGCATGTACGGCTCGATCACATCCCGATACCGTATCCATCCAGAATATAGAGTCCTCGGGGTCTCAGTAATGGCATCAGGGCCATACGGCATCCACATGACCTACAGATGTATAAAATTACATTAACACATACAAGTAATACAAATTTGTTTTAATTGAACAGTATTTATAATTATATAGCAAGTATACCTCATCTGCTGTCAACACATCAAGCCGGGCACGAAATGCTCTCAGCCGCTTATCGCTCTTCTCCATCGATATAGATGGCCACAACGAAGCCCTAGGAAGATCCGGGTCAACTGTAACTGCCTCTCGATGTGGCCTGAAGCAAGGAAAATACTCGTAAATCCAGGACTGGAGCAATGTCATACAACCCATCATCTGTCCGCAATCTCCTCTGGTAGCAATACCAAGATGACGGTATAGATATACTAGTGCAGCTGATCCCCAAGAAAGTCCAACGGCTCCAGCCGCCGAGTCCTGCACCTCTAACAGACAAGAAGGTTGGATGCGGTCACCACTATTGTCTACGAACAAGGTGGAACCGAGCATCAGCCACGTCCAAGCTATAGCCTGGGTCTCAGGAATCCGATCACCTCCACAGTGCTCCATGACGGAAGCGGCTCATATACCACCAGAAGCATAATGACGGGCATCTAACTGAACCCGAGTCATCCCAAACAAATCCATCATGCACTCCTTAAGCTCATCAACAGTCGCATCAGCAGTCACCATGGCACCATCTACGGGGATGCACAATATCTCCCACACATCATGCATCAAAATGGTTATCTCGCCAAATGGCATGTGAAATGATGACGTGTCTGGCTGCCACCGCTCTACAAATGCCGTGATCAGAGCAGCATCTATGTGACTGTGCATAATACCAGGTAAATGGAACATGCCAGATGACTCGATACGCGACTGAATCGTCCTGGAAGAACCACTGTACCATAATCTCAGCTTCGAGCAATACCCTGATCTGGTATGACACCTAAGGACGCCCCTATCCTGACCGGCCCAGATAGCACATGCAATATGTCCCAAAAAGCTCGGGATCACAGCACCATCAAATGCACCCCCGGGGACGGGGTCCTTCACAACCCAGTCATCCTCTACACTCCTCGATCGCTTGTTGCTACCTGAAATTACAGCAAACGGTTTACATTAAATTTTTGGTATATTTTTCAATAATCACGATTAACACAAATACAAATAAACACATTTTTAAATTTCTCTTACCAGAAGAAGATGATGCGGTAGAAGAAAATCGTCCGTCTCGATCCCTCGTCACGACGCCACGATCTATGGGGATAGTATCAGCACTAGGACGATGCATAGAAGCATCCCCGTCCATGTCTATATCAGCCGCCTCATCCTGTCCCTCAGCATGCTCCGCCTGTGCAGCATGTGCCCTCCGGGCGTCCGCCATGAACCGCTGCTGCTCCGCCCGGTCCCGCCGAGCAGATGCAGTAACAGGACGTGAAGACGTGCGTCTAGGGTCAGATCCCTCCTGATCCTGTAATATTATTTATTTAGTATATTCAATTTAACATAATTTTTTTTTATATATGTTCGGGTCTGCCGACGCCCGGTCCGTACAATTTTTTTAAAAAAAAAATCAAAATTTGCCCCTTTTTGGCCTGGGCGGGTGGCTTACACCACCTGCCCTATGGTCCAAACGGGTGCGGCGCACCAGTCGGCCTTAGGGCCGACCAGTGCGCCGCAAACGTTTGGCCCTTAGGCCAAACGGGTGGCGCGTGCGCTCCACCATAAGGTGGAGCGCACGTCTTGTACGCGTTCCACCTTAGGTGGAACGCGTACGACGAGCGATCCACCGCATGGTGGAGCGCGTGCGCCGTGCGATCCATCATACGGTGGATCGCTCGTCCCGCACCATCTCCACCTACGGTGGAACGCATAGTTCATGCGTTCCACCGTAGGTGGAGATGGTGCGGGTCGCCCGCCTAGCTGAAATTCTGGGATTTTAACAAATTCGTTAAATTTTTTTATGGAAATACTTACCGTAATACCCATGTATCCTTTGCCGATGCCTCCTCTTCGTGCCATCTCGTTTTAGGTCGGTTTTTTTGAGAATGGAAAATAAGTTGAGAGGATTTGGAATTTTCAAAACTTATGTTTGAAATAATGAGAAGGGCAAAAGGGTCAATATAGGGCGGTGAACCGGAATTTAAGGGCGGTATATAGTCGCCCACTAGATAATTGAGTGCATTGTTATTCACCGCCATCAAATTACTTATCACCGCATATAAAAACGTTTTTGTCCTTTCTCATTTTTTTCAACAAAAACTTTTCATTTTCTCTCTAATCTCTTCAAAAATTATAAACGCTTATATGAGAATCATAACGAGAAATTACGGCAAAGGAAAAAGATACATTTTTTGTTAATTTTTCATCGAAAACATGAATTCCGTCTCCAAATCGTCATCCGCCTATTTGGTAGATGAATTTCCCACCTGCCCAAAGGGCAGGTGGATGGGCAAGTTGGAGTTTCATCCGTCTGCCCAAAGGGCACGCGGGAAGCTTATCCGCCGAGGTCAAATACGAGCGAAAACGGAATTTTTTTTCTAAATCGTCCATTTCCAGAATTCTCAGGTCCATTTTTTACCTCGTCTTCGAAATCATCCATTTTCGGAGTTCTCGGATCCATTTTTTTAGAATTTCGATTTTGGTCAAAATAAAATGAAAATGGCAAAATTGTCAAATGGAGGGCGGTGATGAGTAAAAAAGGGCGGTGAATAGCAACAACAAAAAAAAACTCAACCAAATGTAGGAATATAAATAGGCTTAGAATAGTTATTCTATCCCTAACCTACTCCGCGAACCAAACGAGCGCCATAAACATTAATCTTGAAAGGTTTTCACGTTTCAGAAGGGTTAAATGCACCATTAGTTATTGAACTTACATGGTTATTTAAAAATGGTCACTCAACTTCAATTTCTCTCAATAAAATCACTCAACTTTGAATTTTGCCTCAATTTGGTCACTCTATCGACTCAAATCTTTGACTGAAATCGGCTAATTTTGTGAAAAAAACTAAATTTTGTTTTTTTTCTTCATAAAAGTAACTGACACATGATAGTCAAGTGATGCATATGTGGATGTCATGTTTCAGTCAGAAATCTGAATGGACTCATGCTAACTTGTCACTTATATCATCATTCCGATGCTTTTTAATCACTGATATTTCAGAGACAGAACTCAAAGTTGAACTATTTTATTGAGACAAATTAAAATTAATTAAATATTTTGAGACAACCATGTAAATTCAGTAACGAATTATTCTAACAACATTTAATATGGAAAATAATTCATGAAGGACCTCATATATTAAATATTGAGAGTTTAGACACAGAAAGGTTTAACTATAAAATAAAAAGTTCAACAGCCCCACAATGTATTTTGCCTAAATTCTAGTTAAAATTATAACGTATAGTTAAAATTGATCATGTTAGAAAATATTAGAGTTAAATTTGCATCATTTTATACATTACGGCACCGCTGGGTCAAGTTTGATCCTCATAAAAATAAACACACACATTCTACCTTATTAAGTTATATGTATAAAGTTCCAAGGTACAATAGAAGAGAAATAAAATTCAAGAACAATAACACAAACATAAATTTAGGGGTTAAAGGTACAAAAATACCCCTAACGTTTTGGATCAGAAGCAATTTACTCCTAACGTTAGAAGTCAAAAGCAATTTTACCCCCGACGTTGATAAATTGGATCAATTTGAAAAATAATTCATCAAACTATCTTCTCGATCATGAATCTTGTCATCTACACTTCACACGTGTATCATCATTTTATCAGTAACAAATCACAAACATATGTTGGTATGTGAGAAAAAATAAAAAAAATATACTGTCTTTTTATATGAATTAGACAAACAAAAATTCAAAAAATCCACCCGAATTTGTAAATATTAATCTCAAATTCTATTATTAAATTATAAAAAACATGAAATCCTTTTTTTAGAACGAGTTATTATGCAATTGGTGCAGAATAAGGAACAAAAATATTTGTGTTTTATAATAGTGTCCGAAATTGGCCCAATTTATCAACGTTATGGGTAAAATTGCTCTTGGCTTCCAACATTAGAGATAAAATTGCACTATTTTAGATGTTAGGGATAAAATTGCTCCAGACCCAAAACAATAAGGTATTTTTGCACCTTAACCCTTAATTTAATAACTTGATAGAATATAAATAAAATTAAAGATAAAAAGTTGAGGAGGTTAAAATAAATAAAATATTATTCCTAATACATATATTAGAAAGAAGAATGCCACCTCAATAGAGGGTATATGACAATGTTGATCACAAGGACAAGGTGTGTGAGCTCCTTAATTTTCATTCCTTGATAATTTTCATCTGTCCTGTCCTTGTTAAGGAAACAGTGTCTCCAAGCCAAAAAGAGATCTGATTTATTAGCTATAAAGTTGCAGAATCCACTCCTTTAACCAAATATAAATGCATGTAAGTATGTACCCAAACTAAGATAAGACTGCATCTGCTTTTATATTGAAATAGTGGATCTTTAGGCCAATCGTCTCTCCAGAGTTTCTCTCCACTTTATATCGCAAAATCAACCAAAAAGATACTACTTTAAAGTTGCTCAAACAACTTCACTCCTACCTTAGCTTCTGATATGGATTTTCTGGTTGTTTTAAGGGCTCTTTCAAAGACAACTCTTCAATCTCATGGACTTTTCTTCACAATTCTGGATAAGCACCACACAACTGCCTTATCATTTAAAAAAAAAAAAGGCAGCCTGATGCACTACGTGTCTCCGCTTAAGTGAGGGTCCGGAGAGGGGTCCCACCACATCGGCAAGCCTTCCCTTGCCAATTTTTTTTGGCAAGAGGCCGCTCCTAAGACTCGAACCCCTGACCTCTCAGTCACACGATAACAACGTTTACCGTTGTGCCAAGGCTCGCCAACATTTACCATTTTAAAACAAAGCAAACAGAATTAACATTAACACACACAGTAAGCCAATATGTCAACCTGTCCTATTCTTATTGGCTATTAATATTACTCACCACCTAAAAATTGAAGCTTGTTTGCATACAAGAAGAAGAAATTATAAGCCAAAAGGGCATTGAGAGCCCAATAATCAAACACCAAACCTCCATGTATTGTCAAACTTTTCTATTAGCAACACTAGTGATGAGTCTAGAAAGGGATTATCAACATTATAACTATGCACTTGTATGGGTTGAAGACCCGTGACAACAAGAATAGAGTCCTCCAGTTCAGCCAGCCCCAAATCAGAATTAGATTGTAGTTCTGTATCAGATTTCGAGATTCTAGTTCTGTTTGGCTTGGCTTGAAATAGACATTCCTTTCTCTGTGTTCTCGGTGCATGACCATGAAGGCTTCAACCTGTAATCGGATAATATGCAAGTCACCCATAACTTCCTGCACTAGTACAATACAAGTTGTTATAGGCTTAGGATCTAGTCATGGGAAGGGTATGATTTTCTGGTTAGTTTAAGGGCTCGTTAGAAACTCTTTGATCTCATAGACGTTTCTTCACAGCAATACCTAATTCTCCTTTGATCATTCCATTCCAGGATATAAATATAGGCAAAAAGCATCCCGAGACCCCTGATCTTTCATTATTTGGTGCATTAAGCCCTCGATCTTATATATGAGTGTATTAAGCCCTTCTGTAACTGAGATCATAGCAATTGTGTAACACGCGCGTTAGTGATATTTTTTACTTCCTCAACCACTCTTTGACATCATAAAGGACATGTATGAGGGAGTATGCACGAGTGTACGTACTAGTGTTGGGAAGACTGAAGAGTTTCCTATTACGATTGGAGTGCATCAAGGTTCCGCACTAAGCCCATTTCTTTTTGCCATCGTTATGGATGAACTAACAAGTTCACTTCAAGATGGTATACCATGGTGCATGCTGTTTGCAGATGATATTGTGTTGGTTGATGAGACGAAAGAAGGAGTGGAGATGAAGTTGGAACTATGGAGGCAAACTCTAGAATCTAGAGGCTTTAAGTTGAGTCGAAGTAAGACAGAATATTTGGAGTGTAAGTTTAGCGGCCGTAGGAGTAGGGAGGCAGGGACAATCACCCTAGATGGGAGAGTTGTTCAGGCCTCGGATTGCTTCCAGTATTTAGGATCTATTATCCAAACGGATGGAGAAGTAGATGGAGATGTTGCTCATAGGATTAAAGCTGGTTGGTCGAAGTGGAAGAGTGCTACGGGTTTCCTTTGTGATCCCGGCATGCCTAATAGATTGAAGGGAAAATTCTACCGGACGGCAATTAGACCAGCATTGTTATATGGTACGGAGTGTTGGGCAGTGAAACACTGCCACATCCATAAGATGTCGGTGGCGGAGATGCGTATGTTGAGATGGATGTGTGGTCACACGAGAAAGGACCGGGTGCGTAATGAAATAATTAGGACAAAAGTAGGGGTCACATCTATTGAGAATAAAATGAGAGAAAACCGACTAAGGTGGTTTGGCCATGTGAGACGTAGAGCGCTTGATGCGCCGGTTAGGAGAACCGAAGAGTGGCAAAGGGATGTAGTGGTGAGGGGTAGGGGAAGACCTAAGCAAACTTGGAGGAGGGTGATCGAGAGGGATATGAGTTTATTGAGAATTGAGGAAAATATGGCAGTGGATAGGACGGAGTGGAGGGAGCGAATCTGTGTCGCTGACACGACTTGATTTTCACGGTTTTATATGATGGTTCATGTTAGCCGACCCCGAATCATTTCGGGACTAAGGCTTTGTTGTTGTTGTAACCACTCTTTGAGTGACACGTGTATAAGAGAAACCTATCCATTTTAGAGGTCACGTGGGAAAAAAGAAGAATAAATATACAAGATCTAAACTAAAACATAAGTTCTTCTTGCCCCTTTTCAATTTCACGACTAGGAAGAAGAAAAACCTTAGAATTTTATTATGCTCAACCTTCGAGATTAATGGCAGGCCAACAATCAAACTTCAATAATCAAGCTTGCAATGCTTGTGTGGTTTGTGAATGTGGTATTCCTGCCAAGTTGAAGGTATCACGATTTGAAGCAAATTCTGGTCGGCTTTTTTTGGAGATGGAGTACAAGATCAAATGTATGTGAGATACACGGCTATGATTTCAGTTACGGAAGGGCCTAATACACTCATATATGAAAGATCAAGGGCTCAATGTGTCTAAATAAAAAATCGAGGGCTTAATGCACCAAACAATGAAAGATCAGGGGCTCAATGTGTCTAAATGAAAGATCGAGGGCTTAATGCACCAAACAATGAAAGATCAGAGACCTCAGGATGCTTTTTGCCTATAAATATATATACATGATAGTTCTGTTTCCAGGACAACTTCTCTGGATAAGCACACAGTTACTGGCACTGCCAGGATAACTTCTCTGGATAAGCAGAACTAACTACACAAACTGCCTTACAAAGGTTGTTTTCTTAAAAACAAAGCAAACTGACACACACATGCTAGCAAACAGGCTTAACATAAACACACACAAAACAAATCTGCCAACTTGTCCTATTGTTATTGGCTATTGATATGGGCACATAACAGTAGAACTTGAAACCAATTAGCATCCTTTAGAAACTCAGAGATTCCCTATTGAAGGAGATCAGAAGCTTACATTTGAATGTACCAACCACGATGCATATGTTAGTTAGAATTCATGATTAAGTTTAATTGACAGATATTCCCCAAAGGCAAGTTCTTCGTTATTTTATTGTGGCTAATGCAAAAAGAGAGAAAACCTCTGATCCACTCTCTTCAAGACCTCACCTTCAGCAGGTTAGTTGGATCCTTAACGAGGATGAATGCCAGCAATATTTAATAAGTTCAGAAGTCCGAATTCCGCAATGGCAAGAGGTGAAAACAGCAACAGAACAACCATATGAAAAAGAAAAGAAAAATGAAGACGGTGCTATACAGAAAAAGTAAAGGTCTCAACCTTCCAAAACCAGTTTGAAATCTATTGTTGTAAACTAAAACTAGGGATCCAGAAAAAAAAATACTAACCTTAAGGCCCCGTTTGTTTTCTGGAAAATATTGGGTAAGGGAAAATTTTGTGTTGGAAAATAAATATTTTACGGTGTTTGGTTACAACACCGGAAAACGGGGAGAAGTGATGGGTGGCTATTGTCTTCAAAAAGGTAGGAAGGAATGGAGTAGGGTTCCAAAAGCTTAAGTAAAACATTTTCCTCACTTTCTTTGTAAATTTTTCCGTTGACTGTCCTAAAATTTTCTATTGATTTATTTTCCTAAGCAAACAAACACCGGAAAATCAAGAAAATATTTTCCTGCACAATATTTTCCGACAAACAAATGGGACCTAGATACATAAAAGATGAGCATATATGAAAAAGAACATGCCAAAATGGAAGGTTAAGGGTCTGCTTGGATGAAGGTTCGACAAGGTTGACTAAAAGAAGGGAGGGGAGGTTATTTAGTGAACCTCCAGATCTCACCAATTTGGTGGGACTAAAACTGGGGTTATTTCAATGTTTTCTAACCTTCATTTAACCCTCATTTAACCTTAAACTCCATTTAAACTCCTTTGCAAGCAGGGTTAGGAAAATAACCTCCCTTTAATTAACCTCCTCTAACCTCAAAACAAGCAGACCCTAACTAATAAACAATACAGAAATTCAAGGGCATGTTTTGATCAATTCAAAAAAAAAAAAAAATACGTTGTATCCTTGATGAATCACTTAAAATGAATTTAAGCCTTAGTATTTCTACCTTGTGTCTCCTCAGAAATTTATTAGTGAAAAATGGAAATACATGGACAAGATTAAAGACGTAATCGTCACCTATCCTCCATTAATGCCATTTCTGCATGACAAACTCAATATTCTACTGAAAGGAAATTTTGTCTATATGGTAACCGCATGGTGGAGGAAATTCAGAGCCTAATGCTGGATATAAAAGAGCAGAACTGCCTAAAAGTTCCAAATTGCATATATAAGAATAATAAAAAAAAAAAATTACAAGTGCACCGATGGGCCTGAGTTCAGCATTAGACATAGAATTGCTTAAAGACTAGAAAGTTTATAACATAAAAAATGGTTAAAATGATAAATCCAAAGAGTATGAAAAGTTCACCAGAAATTGGTGTTCAAATCAATAGTATATGTTGAAGAATGGACCATCTTGTAAGACAAAGAAGTCAGAAATAAGATGGAATTTAGCAATCATCGGTTGCAGTTGCTTACAATTTGTATGTGGTTCCAGTTGGAATTTATGACATTTCCGCTACAGTTGGTAATTACAACATTTCCAGCTATTTATTCCTAAGTAAATGGAGCACTTCAAGATTTATTCCAAATGCAGAACAAAGCTAGTAATGTACACTCAATCTAAAAGCCATTTTGTTCCATAGGTCAATGACCTTATAGAACACGGGTTTAAGGATAAGTAATACTATCTTCTCAGCTTTGGTTAATGTATGTAGCCATATTAACCAGGAACAATAAAAATTTAATAAAATTCCCAAATGTGATTCAAAGTCTTCAAACCTAGCAACCCTGGCTATTTCACTTCATCAATGACACCCTAACCTTCACCCCCTATTTTTGTTCATTGAATTTTTTTCTACAAATCGTACAGAGCACAAAATGCCTAAGTATGTTAAGGGGCGAGAATAGGGTCTCATCGCAAGTGTATTCACAAGAAAATCCTCTTGATTTTCCTTGTTTTTCCTGTTCCTCAAGGGACCTGTTTTTGAGACTCAATAATCATTTGTAAGAGATCACCTAACTTCCTTATTCTCTTTTGACTGGAAAACTCAATGAATTTTATTAAAATAAGATATCTCTTATAGGAGACAAAACTAAATACATTAAGGAAGAGTCCTAGTTAGAAAAAACTATCTAGAAACTAAACCCCACTGCAACCGCCACAACACATTACTGTCTAAATGAATAAATAAACCCTTAATGGAATAAAACATGCTACTGCTAAATAATAAACTTATTTGTGATGGTTGTACCACAATAAATTAAGTCCATAAATATGTGTCCATCCAAGTGCACCTTGTGGTGAAGGGCATCTCGAGGTCAAGAGTTCGAGCCTTGTAAACAGTATATAGTCAACCCTATAAACAAAGTAAACAAAAATCCAATATGTAATCCAGTTATCATGAATTTGTAGCATAAATGAAGTTTATGAAACTCTTTAAACTACCAACATTTTTTTCCAACAACCACTCGGTTATTCTAGTGGTCCAAGAAGAAAAGGAGAGAATAGAAATTATTTGTGGCATTCACTCCATTACAACAACAACAAAGCCTTAGTCCCGAAATGATTCGGGTTGGCTAACATGAACCATCATACGAAACCGTGAAATCAAGTCGTGTCAGCGATATAAATTCTCTCCCTCCACTCCGTCCTATCCACTACCATATTTTCCTCAATCCCCAATAAATTCATATCACTCCCAATCACCATCTTCCAAGTTTGCTTAGGTCTTCCCCTACCCCTCACCATTGCATCCCTTTGCCACTCTTCAGTCCTCCTAACGGGCGCATCAAGCGCTCTTCGTCTTACATGGCCATTACTAATGCAAAATAATTTTTTGCTTTTTGGTGGTCCTATAACAGCCAAAAAATAAATAGTGCCTTACAAAAGAAGAGTCAATTGGTGCAGGTTTTAAGGTTAGAAAAAAACAACAGCACATATTAAGAAAATAGCATAACTGATCTAACATGGTAACAACTTATTCCAAAAATATATATGTACCAGCAGAATGAGAAATTATACCTGTGCTGGTTTCCTGATACACCATGTTCACATCTGCATCACTAAAAATCATTTTTAGAATCCATTCCACACATATTATGTTCAATAGGCGCCCAAACAAATACGTTCTTAAAAGTTCATGGAAACGGGTATAAAATAAATAGTAAACCAAAAAAAACAAATAGATAAAAGATTCCTCGAGAAACCATAAAACAGAAGATAGAGAGAGGAAATAAAGAAGATGATTAACTTGAGGTTTTTACTGGTTTGGAAAAACACTCTTCAAAACTATCACCTACCTGGCCTTTGCCATGATCTACTTGTGAAGAGATTGAAGCACATTGACATGCAAAGAAAAACCTTTTAAGAACCAAGTTCATATTCACATTAAAATAAAATAACGAAATGAAATGAAACGCAAAAGAAAACAAAACAATCAGAACAACCATAAGGGCGGCCCGGTGCACTATGCGTCCCCGCTTAAGCAAGGGTCCGGGGAGGGGTCCCACCACAAGGGTGTACTGGGGCAAGCCTTCCCCTACCAATTTTTTTGGCAAGAGGCCGCTCCTAAGACTCAAACCCGTGACCTCTCAGTCACACGACAACAACGTTTACCGTTGCGCCGAGGCTCGCCCTCCAATCAGAACAACCATAAAATAAATAAAATCATAATAATAATAAAATTAAAAAAAACATCCCTCATATATAGGATAAACAAAAGAGCATTCTGTTCACCTTAAAAAAAAAAAAAGAATGCACCAGGGTAGTAGGAACTAGAATATATAATCTGGAAACAAGAACACCAATAATGATTGCCATCACAGAGCAACCATAATTATAATATATCTATTACTTAATAAAGACAGCAGGAACTTTCATTTGTTATCCACTTAATTGCTACCAAATAGATAGTAGGTAGATAACTCAAGGGAACTTCCCAAAAAAAAAAAAAGAATCAATTTGAGATGAACTTCCAAAAAGCAAATTGCATGCTGACAGTCATCAATTTAGACATTTAGTATAATATCTACTCAAATAAAACGAATACAGTTTCCAGAATACCAAGATCAGATAAATGAATGTAAGAAGACTCCATTCATATCTCAAATATCTACTCAAATAAAAAAGATATTTTTGAGCTGATCTTTGAATATCTTAATTACATTTTATAAATGAAGAAAACTAATAACTGAAGAACATACATGTACAGAACCTGATAGCTACAATCAGTGCCTTCAAATTTGTTCAGACTTGGGCGAACCTTAAGCATCCTCAATGTGAACTACAACCAACTTAAACAACAAAATTGTTGAAATCACTCTTCAAACTATCAATTCTGTTTTGTCCACTGCATGATCTTTTAGAGGTGTACTTAACTTCAAGGATCTGGCAACATCAAAGAAATGACCAACAGCTTCTTCAGGAGTTCCAACAAGAACACCATGTCCAAGATTAAGAATGTGTCCCCTTGCTCCAGCACATCTGACAACTCTGGAAAAGAAAAAACAATATATGACTTTATCAGACTGTGTTTTGGATACTCAACTTTGTTTCTTATTTCTGCAGAACTTAAAGTGCAAGATTCATGAACCAAAGATAATCAACATGCATGGTACTCCTATGTTAGCCATCTTTTTTCTCATGTCATATACCCATCTGGTGAAGATTCATGTGCCATAATATAAATGGACTCCTATATAACCTCTTGCTTTTTCTCATATCATTTCCCATTTGAGTAGATAAACATGTAAAATTAAATAAATATCCCATTATAGTTTGGGATTTGCTAAATTAAACACATCATTAATGTGGTAGAGACCACAATTTTTTTTCCCACGACATGACAGGTATATAACACTTATACAGAATTTATTCAATCATTAACAAAGGATTTCGAATTCAGGAAATATTTCAACCAGATGAATTTGAAGAAGAACTTCAGTCCTAACCTACATAACTGAGCATTAGTCACTGAGGTCAAAATTTTAAGTTCAAATACATGCAAGCCTGGATCACATAATGCAATTAAAATACCAGCTAGACAACCTACATACTAAAAATGATAGGAACAAGTTAGGTCAGAAACATTTCAATTTATTTCACAAACCGTTGAATTTCATCTGTCAATGCAGGAAGAGGTGAAAACAAGAAAGCAGGATCCACATTCCCTTGTATGCTGACCCCGCTACCCAAGCGCTTCCTTCCGTCTGCCATATCCACTGTCCAGTCTAACCCAATGACATCAACTCCTGTTCCTTTCATACGTTCAAGAAGGCCACCATTTCCATTAATATAGAGAACAAGTGGTGTTTCAGGGCATTTATTCCTTACTGTACGAACTATCTGCAATTTCATAAATGCCAAATAGTTAAATTTAATGAAAGAAGAATATGAAATTGCATATTCCGTGACTTTATATGCATACAAACTCAAACTATATGAGGTTGGTGTCAAAACCAAATGACAAGGCAACATTTTAGAAGGTACTATAATTTCTTCAACTAAACTAGGGTGCCAAGAAAATTATGATCCACAACAAACTTAAGTCGAAAAATCGAGTGAGATCAAAACAAAGGTTAATGAGCGCAGCCTGAGCTTAGGCTGCATTTACAGGTATACACAGCTCATTGTGGGTTTATGAGCTTGATAGTAAGTTAACACATGATTTGGTTCTGATTATGACATCTAAGTTTTTTTATTTATAATATGCCCAAAAATCTTATCAACAATTGTTTTTCTCATTAAAATCACATAGGAGATAATTTTATTTTTAACTTTTATAATATATACTTGCAATATAATCCCTCAACTTAGAATTTTTATCATAGAATTTGCGAAAAGGTCAAATTTAAATTTGAGGAAGATACAATTTAACATTTTAATGAATTTCTAAATTATATATTATAATCCAAGTCGACTGACAAAGGCAATGAAGGAGTTGATCTCAGCTTGTATTTCCTTGCACCTTTTCTATAGTAAATTGGAGCAAATAAATGAACTATTAACTGAAAAATTGCAAAAATAAGCATAAGACCTCTTGTGTCTATATCAGATTAAGCAAATTCGTAGAACCAGATCCAAGTTTACCTCTTCAATATAAGGCTTGGACCAACTGTCCCACATGTTAGGCGGTAGCTGTCCACCCCAAGAATCAAAAATTTGTATGCAATGAGCCCCAGACTCCACTTGGAAAACGATGTAATCAGATATTGCTTGTGTCAAGTGAGAGAGAAGAGCCCTTAATACATGTGGTGCTGTATGGCACATGCTCTTTATGGTAGTATATGTGCGAGTTGTACCGCCTTCCACTATGTATGTAGCAATCGTCCAAGGTGCTCCAACAAAGCCTAAAACTGCAGCACGTCCATCAACCTACCAAATCATTAAAAAAAACGCATTTTTCCCATGAAAAATATAAACCTGAGCTACTTAGCCAAATCCTATTTGATAGGTAATCACAACCTCACGCCTCAATATTCTGAGCGAATCCCCCACAAATTGGAGCTTTTCTAGTTCAATTGGATGTAAGGACTTTAATCCTTCTTCAGAACGAATCGGGGACTGAATAACAGGTCCCCTTACTTCCTCTATGTCAAATGGAACACCTAATGCTGGTAAAGGAGTAAGTATGTCGGAGAAAATAATAACACCATCTGGATGAAAAGCCTCCCACGGCTGCAAAGAAATTTCCACGATGAGATCGGTTGTTTCTGACCTCTCTCTGAATGATGGGTGTTTCTCTGCAAGCTTTCTGTAAACAGCCATATACCTTCCTGCCTGACGCATCATCCATGCTGGAGGCCTATCAACAGCTTCCCCTCTGGCAGCCTTAACCAAAAGTGGATCTGAATAAAATAAGGATTCGATGAAAATTTAAGGAAGCTAAACTTATTCTAGATCAGGAACCAATCTCATAAAAGTAACTCAATGGTAAAAGACTTGAAAACATTCAAGAAAGTATTATATATCAATCAAAAAGTACGAAACCATTAGGTTACAAGTGCATGAAAATATCCAACCAGAAACGTCCCTTATCTAACCACATAGTTATGAAGGTCATCTAAGAACAGAAGCCAAAAGCAGCAGTATTATGAAGAGTGCATGCAACTCATGAGAAGAATATACAAATTTACCCACAATAACTCGGCTGATACTCCTCTGATAGTATCATATTAAATCACTGATTTACATGTAATATAAAACCAAATTAATGAGCAGTACACAAACCACAAACAGTATCCAAGCCATCATTAATCTAGTTTACCCATCATGGTGCAAAATATATTCATATAATTCTGGACCCCAAATGTTAAAACTCTGCTAATGGAATGCAAAACTCCAATCAATCCGTCACCAAGCAGAACCACTTGGGACATATACAACAACAACAAAGCCTTAGTCCCGAAATGATTCGGGATCGGCTAACATGAACCATCATACAAAACTGTGAAATCAAGTCGTGTCAGCGACATGAATTCTCTCCATCCATATTTTCCTCAATCCCCAATAAACCCATATCACTCTCAATCACCGTGGTCCAAGTTTGCTTAGGTATTCCCCTACCCCTCACCATTGCATCCCTTTGCCACTCTTCAGTCCTTCTAACACGCGCATCAAGCGTTCTTTGTCTTACATGCCAAACCACCTTAATCGGTTTTCCCTCATTTTATTCTCAATTGATGTAACCCCTACTTTTATCCTAATTATTTCATTACTCACCAGATTCTTTCTCATATGACCACACATCCATTTCCGACACCTACATCTTATGGATGTGACAGTGTTTCACTTGGGACATATACTAGTTAAGACAAATTTCTTTGTACACCTTACAATACTGAAATGCTAACAACAATTTTCTCTAATTGCACTTCTTGTACAAGTAGTATGCAAAATCAGCCCCACTGGACAATGGAAAATTTCAAACTGTAAAAACACAAAGTACATACTGGGATGCACATGAGCAAAGATGTAATCCGCCTATATCCCTCAAGGGCGAAACATTAAGTTAGATCATTCAACTATCATTCGCATTGTAAGTCAAGCAATAAGAATTAAGAAAGCACACAGCACGATTTACAATGGCTAGAATGTAGCTGCAATGCTACTAGTATAGAAGAGCATTAAACAGTGGAAGTGATGATACCAGAAGAAGCAGAAGCAGCAGCCACGTAGAATTTTCGGGAGCGAGAGAAGTTGGAGGTAGGAGAAGAAACGGAAAATCCAATGGAATTATTAAAGCGAAACCCTTGGAGTGGGGAAGGGATGGAAGAGGTCCTCCATGAAAAAGAACTGCAAAGCAGAATTTGGTCCGATTAGGCAAAAAAGAAAAAAGAATCACTGAAGAAATTGAAATGGAGAATGCGCAAAGCAGTTACGTAGTAGCAGAAGACAAGTTCATATCCGTGGAAGCGAATTATGAAAGCGAGCGAGAGAGATGTGATGTGAGGCTTTGTTCCCCTGTTGCTTCCTCTTCCTTATCTCTCTACCCTGCATTCTTAGATGGAGATTGTTTGGTGTTTTAACAAAAATCTAAGAATGTAATATCCATTCTTTTTCGGCAGTGCTCATTGGACCGTGACCAAATTAATTTCCACTCTTTTATACATTTTACAATTTTATTTTAAGAATAAGGTATGAAATACGCGGAAAAAAAAAATATACTGCATTTTATATAAGATGGGAAAAAAAATAAATATTTAATTGAATTTAAAAATTTTAATTTTCAATTCTATTATTAAATTATAATATTGAATCTTTTTTAGAATTAATATAAGTGTAAAATAAAAAATAAAATAAAATATCTGTATTGTATTTTATAATAATATTCGAAATTGATCTAATTTGTCAATATTAAGGTACTCATTTTGTATAAAGTGAACAAAAAAAATTCAAATATTTTTTTTAATTTAAAAATTTTAATTTTCAATTCTATTATTAAATTATAATATTAAATCTTTTTTTAGAATCAACGCAAGTGTAAAAAAAAATTTTGTGTAGAATAAAAAATAAAATATGTGCAGTTTATAATTATGTCCAAAATTGATCTAATTTATCAATATTAAGGTGTTCATTTTGTATAAGATGGACAAAAAAATTCAAATATTTCATTGAATTTAAAAATTTTAATTTTTAATTCTATTATTAAATCATAATATTAAATCTTTTTTTAGTGTAATTTTTTTTTTTTGTGCAGAATAAAAAATAAAATATCTGCATTTTATAATAATGTCTGAAATTGATCTAATTTGTCAATGTTAAGGTGCTTCCAACATTAGGGATAAAATTGCACAATTTTAGACATTAAAAGTAAAATTACTCATGACTGAAAACGTTAAAAGTATTTTAATACTTTATCTCTTTATATTATTTTATTTATTATTTTTTTAAAGACAATTTCAATTTCTACTCTTTTTCATCCATCACCTTCCTAAAACTAACGTAGAGTATACTTTAAATTTTTTACCTTTGGATTATACCTGTTTTTTTTATCGACACGCTTGTAATTTAAAAATTTATAAAATGGTATCTTGAGATTCATTCTGTTAACAAACACATGTCAAATTCACTAACGGTTTTAAAAGTCAAAATGAACAGAGTTAATTTGGTCCTTATATTATTTATTTTATAAATTAACCCTCCTTATCATCTAATTATCACAAACAAACCCCAAAATAAAAAATAAAAATCAAATACTCCATCTCTCTTTAATTTCTTATTTTTCTTATTATTTCTCTCTCTTCTCTCTCTCCCCTTTGTTAATTTCTCTCTAAAATCAATTGAATTTCCATCGCTTTCTTCACACCAATATTTGTAGAGAGAGAAATATGATGTACACGAATACATTCAATTTCATCGTGTGAAACAAAAAAAAAATCCATTCCTCAACTATAGATTTTGCATATTCATAAAAGCTATACAAAAAAAACTCAAAATCTCCCCCAAAAAATTAGATCAATCTACGATACTCAATCTTCTCCTTAGGATGAAGAATTTTGGACCAAAACCTCTTCTTCTTCTTGTTTCCACTTCCAGTAGTGGATGAAACAAAAGCAATCGATTTACTTTTCCTCAAACCATTACCCAAACTTATTCTGAAAGACATGGAACCCATAACGTCGGAGCCATTTCTCTGATGACGGTGCACCGGAGACATATGAGTCGAAGAGGAATAAGAACTAGAAGACATATAGGCAGGAACAAATCTCAAGTGTTCGGTTTCTTAAAGGATAAAATCTAGAATAGAGTGAATAACTGGAAGGAAAAATTTCTGCCGCGAGCAGGTAAGGAGGTGCTAATCAAATCAGTATTGCAATCTATCCCAACTTATCTGATGAACATTTTCCTTATGCCTATTGAATTTTGTGAGGATATTCATAAAATTCTAAATAGATTCTGGTGGAAATCCTCGGGTACAAATCCTTCAGGGATTCATTGGAAAAGATGGGAGAGTATGTGTATTCCTAAAATCAAAGGAGGAATGGGTTTTCGAAATATTCACTTGTTCAATTTAGCTCTATTGGCTAAGCAAAGTTGGAGGATAGTTTAATAACCCTACTCACTGATGGCCAGAATATTGAAAGCCATGTATTTTCCCAATGAAGAGTTCCTCCAAACTGGTTTAGGCCATAATCCGTCATTCATTTGGCGGAGTATATTAGCATACCGCTCTTTACTCTGAGACGGACTACGTTGTAAGGTTGTTCCGGTCAATCAATTCGAATATGGAACAGTCCTTGGCTCCCAGACAATTCTAATCCTTTTCCCACCAATCAGAAGTAGGCGGACTGTCAAGCTGATCTCGTGAGTGATCTTAGTGGTGATGACGACAATTGGAATACTAAGCTAATTCGTAATGTTTTCAACGACAGAGATAGTAAGCTGATTCTTTCTATCCCTGGTCAAATTCATGGAGCAATCGATACCTGGTTCTGGCAGTTCACCCCGACTAAGCTATATTTAGTAAGAAGCAGATACTGGATGGTGGTTGAAAAGGAAGCGGAGGAGCTTCTAATCTCGGATCAAATCAATTGGCATTTGCTTTGGAAATTACAAGTTGCTCCTAAGGTGAAAAATTGCCTCTAGATAATTCTTTCACAGTGTCTCCCAACGATGGCTAACCTGGCTAAACGACGCAGTCTGATATGCGACACGGTAAATGAAAATGAAACTCACATCTTTGTGTCTTGTGTGTTCGCTAAACATGTGTGGGTGTTGTTCTTTTCTGATAGTCGCATGTACCAAGTTAATGGCGTTTGCGAGTGGTTCTCAGGACTGTTAGGCTCTTCACTTTCAGCTACGGAATCTGCTGCTGGTATTTTATGGCACTTATGGAAATATCGGAATAAGGTGGTATGGGAGAAGAAATTCAGCCTTCCAAGCTCTATTCTCACAACAGCTTCATCGGATCATCTTGGCTGGAAGAGTGCCCAAGTCAGCCATAAAGTTTCAGCTCCTGTAAATACGGAAGTGCAAGCAAAATGGCATAAACCTCCTTTGGGATTCCTCGTGTGCAATGTGGATGCTGCTATCAACTCGGAGGGTAAATATTGTACATACGGCATGTTTATACATGATAATAAGGGGGATTGTATTCACGCCAGGAACGCGGGGTTGGCAGAATCGAATGATCCCACCATTGCAGAGGCGATGGCAATAAGAGAGGCCCACAGTTGGATTAAGGCACTAAATCTATCACAAGTAATAATCCAATCTGATTTCCTAAATGTGGTACAAGCTATACATTCTAAGGTTTTTAACCTATCATATTTATCTGATGTCATTCAAGACTGTTGCTCTATTCTTCAAGATCTGAACTCCGTTTCGATCTCATTTATTAAGCAATCAGCGAATCTCATAGTCCATTCCTTAGCAAAAGCTGTTAGATCTAGGTCTGATTGAGGTGAGTGGGCATGTCCACCACCTTTTATTATCGATGTTTTAACTTCCGATTTAATTTAATAATATTCTTTATTCTTTCAAAAAAACTATAAGAGGTATAAGAAGTCCCAACCATGGATGTTGATTTTGTATGAAAAGAAGAAACCACATAAAGCTGGGTTAATTTCTCTTTTAAACAAGATGGACAAACACCTAACCTTTGATCGTGATTTGGATGAACTTTGCACACTCTATCTGCTTCCGAGAAACCCATTTCAGATTCTGTTCTTCACCTTTTCGGTTTCTTTAATACGGAGGAGAAGACATGGGGTTTGTTTAGGTATATATAGGAATTTGTGTGAAGAAAGAGATGGAAATTCAATTGATTTTAGAGAGAAATTAATAAAGAGGAGAGAGAAGAGAGAAAAAAGAAGAAAAATAAAAAAAATAAAGAGAGACGAAGAAGATGGTGTATTTGATTTTTATTTTTTTTTATTATGGGGTTTGTTTGTGATAAATAGATAATAAGGGGGGATAATTTATAAAATAAATAAATATAATGATCAAATTAACTCTTTTCCCTGTGACTTTTAACACCGTTAGTCAATTTGGCATGTGTTTGCTAACGGAATGAACCTCAAGGTACCATTTTGTAAACTTTTAAACCACAAGGGTACCAATCGAAAACAGGTGTAACCACAATGTTTATTTTTGTACTTTTCCCTATATATTTTCTTTGAGAAAAAAGAAAACTAAAATACTTAAATTCATGTCATAAGGTCTATAAATTTAACATTACAGTTTTTCAGAAAATGCAAATTTACCTTTAATATACTTTTTTTGCATGAAAGATTGGGACGCGATTAAGTGGCTAGACATCCCAACTAGGTCGACACTCCTAATACACCAAATCAACCCGAAATATTATTAATAAAAAAACGGAAAATTACAAAGGGAGGAAAAGGAAAATAAAAAAAAGTTCAAAACAGAAAAATTAAGGAAAACAAACATGAGCAACATAGGTCGTAAAAAACAGACGATTGACAAAAATGAGGAGCTGAATGCCACCATGTAAGAACCGTAGCCGTCTTGCCAAAACGGGCAAGTTGATCCGCCGTCTGATTACCCTCTCGATAGATATGAGTGACTCTGCAATTCATATTCGAGAATCTAGATAAACACTGAAGCCAGTCTTGTCTAATTTTCCAGGGAGCCATGGTAATCCTTCTGTTTAGCATATCCACCGCATATGCAGAATCTGATTCAATTCAAAGATTGTGCCACCCCTGTTCCCAGGCAAATTCTACTGCAAAAATAATGGTAGACAGCTCGGCAATGTGCGCATAGGAACTAGAGAGGTTAATAGCATAGCAGCCAATAACAAAACCACGAGAATTTCTGAAAATCCCACCAGCTCCGGCGATACCCGACGCACCATCCGTCGCGCCGTTGGTATTAACTTTTATCCAGCCCGACGGTGGCGTGCACCAGCGAACAATGATAGGGTCCGGTGGAGGCCTAGCATGGCTCGACAAATTGACAATCCATTTTGGTTCCTGAATGTAAAAGTGAAGCCGATTCTGAAGGAATTGGATTGAAGGGAGATCATTTTCAAAAATAGCCATATTTCTGATGTACCAAATGTACCAAACAACAGTTATAGAAGCCAAATTCCACCATTTTCTCATAGAAATATGTAAACAGATAGCTCTAATCTCCTGGAAAAGATTCCCAAAGGTCATCATACTACTACGGTGTATGCCAAAAACAGAGAAGACAACATTCCATAGACTATTCGACACAGGGCACATGACGAAAAGATGATCAATTGATTCAATATGGCATTTACACAGTTCACATCTCGAAGCAAGTGAAAAACCACATATCTGTAAATTGGTTTGCACGGCAATTTTCCTACGAAACACTAACCAGCAGGTGATAGACCGCCTAGGCGGCACAAAGGCATTGCAAAGGAATTTGTTCCACTCAACTGGAGTGTTGTTGCAGAAGGAGCTATAAAAACATTTGGCAGTATACATACCTCACATAGCCGACTTCCACACACAAGTATCGGTTCCGTCCCCACTGCCAGAAACCCTCTGAATGTTCAAATGGACAAGATCAGGAAGTCAATGCAAATTAGTCCAGGATTATCAACACGAAAGGAGTGAAGCGGGTCATAAAGCTTGCACTGTATATTTTCCAGGATGCCGAGCTGATTTGCAACCGTCGGTGCAATCCAAGAGTCCGTCCAGAAATTCAGTTCAGAGTTGTCTCCAAACCACCAGGTCACTTCCAAACTAATCTGATCATAAATTGGTCGAACAGAGGTCCAAACCGATGAATTTGAAATATAGCACTTAGGCATACCAGATTGATAAAGGAAACGATTTCGCAGCAAAGAAGGGATATAACCATTTTTTTGAATCAAATCCCAGCTGAACTTGCCAAGAAGAGAATTGTTGAACAGTCCAATATCCTTGATACCTAGCCACCCAAATTCATACAATTGACAACACTTCTTCCATTTGATAGTAAGAAGCTTTCTCTGATCCTTGTCCCCAGTCCAAAGGAAGTTTCTGAGCGCTTTAGCAATCTTTGTGGTGAGAGAGGATGGCCACTTGTAAATCATAAGTGAGTGAATTAGAGCACTCGTTAATGCAGATTTTATCAGAGTTAGCCTTCCTGCTAAAGAGAGCGACTGCCCCTTCCAAAGACTAAATTTAGCAAGGAAATGATCCATAAGCGGTTGTAAATAACGAGCCCTTGGCGCCCCCTGAAAAATTGGCACCCCAAGATAATTAAACGGCAGCCGAGCAACACGAATACCTAGAATATTAATGAGCCGATTCCTGCACTGATTGCTGATACTGTT
The DNA here is from genome assembly GCF_963576675.1 of Euphorbia lathyris. NCBI lineage: Eukaryota > Viridiplantae > Streptophyta > Magnoliopsida > Malpighiales > Euphorbiaceae > Euphorbia > Euphorbia lathyris. The sequence goes on from NC_088915.1 coordinate 82,630,218, forward strand.
TCCAAAATAAATTGCAGATTTATCCCAGTTAACCGTCTGACTCGATATGGCTGCATAAAAGTTGAAAAGGTCCTTGACACATTTCATATTTTTGAGAGTAGCTCTGCTAAAAATTAACATATCATCTGCATATAAGAGGTGAGAAGGAAAAGGAGTAGTGTTGTGATAAACAATGGGTTGAAATTTGCCTTCACCCACCAACTTGGCCAGCCAACGACGAAAGAAGTCCTCTGCAATACCAAATAGAATTGGAGAAAATGGATCTCCTTGTCGAACCCCATATGAGCAGCTAAAATAGCCCTTGCTACCCCCTCTGAAAGCAATTGACATATGAGCAGACCAAAGAACTTCCAAAGTCCAGCTTCTAAATTGCAAAGAAAAACCAAAAGATTCAAGAACAGCCAGAAGAAAATTCCAGTCAATGCTGTCAAAAGCTTTCCTGATATCAATCTTCAAAGCCACATTTTCGCCAAAGCAATTCTTGTTTAACATATTTACCCCTTTCGAGGCCGCAGCAATGCAATGATGAATGCTTCTGCTAGAAATGAATCTGAATTGGTTATCCGAAACAATGCGCATGGCGACAGGCGCCAGCCTATCAACAAAGATCTTTGAAATGATCTTATAGTTAAAATTTCTCATGGCGATCGGTCGAAAATGTTGAATTTCATTAGCTTCAGCAACTTTGGGAAGAAGAGTCATAATACTATAATTCATACCTAGAAGCATACAACTGCAGTATCAAAGAAACTCTGCACCATCTTACAGACATCTGAACCAATTACATCCCAAAAATGCTGGTAGAAAAACCCCTAATATCCATCTGGACCCGGAGAGCTATCACGGCTAAGACTGAAAACCGCAGCACATATCTCATCAAGCGTTGGCCGCCGCGTGAGGTTATCATTGTCCACCAAATTGACCAAATCCGGAATAACCGCAGAAATAGAATCATAATCAATAGCTAGCCTGCTGCTAGTAAAAAGAGTGGAGAAGTATTCTACAACATGTTGAGAAATGATATTCTCATCATCAACCAAGATTTCGTTAATGAGAAGAGAATCCATTGATGATTGTATTTTTCTACCTTTTGCCGAACGGTGAAAAAATTTGGAGTTCTGATCCCCCGCCTCAAGCCATTTTTCTCTGCTTTTATCATGGAGAAGCAATTCTTGCCGGTGAAGCTGAAGATCAAGATCGCGTTGAGCTTCTGCCTCAATCAGTCGCCAATTCTCATTCAAACCCTGCACTGAGATGTCTCTTTGAATTTCAGCTAGCCTGGACTGAGCAGCAGCAATATTTACTTCCACCCTACCAAAAACTTCTCTGTTCCAAATACGCAGTTTAGGCTTCAAAGATTTAAGTTTATTACAAAGAAGCTGCGCCGGTGGAAGAGAAACATGGCTGTTACTCCAATGATCGGCAATCAAACCCCTTAGTGATTCATGTGTAGTCCACATAGAGAGGAAACGGAAGTGGGTCTGTCGAGCCAAGCCATTTTTGCATACCAAAAGTAACAGACTGTGATCAGACTGATGGCAAGGGAGAACAGAACATCTGATTGAATCCCATGAATCAAAAAAATCATCAGACACAAGAGCCCAGTCAAGTTTACATTCAACATGTTCCGGGCCAATACGACCATTAGTCCAAGTAAATTGCATACCAGAACTATCAATTTTCGCAAGGCGGTTATTATTAATAAAACCGCGAAAGTCCCTACAACTAATGGCAGAAGGACTATGACCCGTCTTTTCATGAGCAATAATGACTGCATTGAAATCACCGATAACCAGTTTTTTTCGACTGCCCACAATAGCAGTAAGAGAATCCCAAAGCATACGTCTTCTGCCAAAAAAATTACTGCCATAGATGAAAGAGAGGTGAGAGTAAACCGTGACACTACTGTTGGTCCCGTGTAATTAGTTCCAAGGGGGGGGGGGAGTTAGGAACTAATGTAACTTTTTCGTTTAATTATGCTGACTTAATCAATTCTTTAAATTACTTACCCTAGTTTTGGTCAGCACGGCCGAGAGAGATGTAAGACAGCTTTAGTCAGATGCTGACTGGAACAGTTTTACTTGCGAGTTGGGAAATAACACTTAGGTCAGCTTCCAACTCAGCACTCTGATTACTCAGTGTCAGCTTATACAATTTATATCCTGAGTAATTTAAACAAGCAACACACACACACACACACACACACACACACACACACACACACACACACACACACATATATATATATATATATATATATTGAGAGAGAGTTAGAAATTACTCAGCAGACTTATCCTGGTTCGGCCTCACCGCCTACGTCCAGTCCCCATAATCCTTCTGGGCTTTTTCAATCCAATACTGAGCTCTTTAAAGGTAGAGCACAAACCGTTTACAAGGCAGTTGAATATGCAAGAGTACCTTCCTCTATTCGTCTACTCAACTCCTACTGAGCGCTATAACCAAACACTCAGATTTTCTCTACCGCTGAGTACTAAAACCGAGTACTCAGCACCACTCTCTCAATTTTTATAATTGATACAAACTTGTTCTTTCTAGATGAAGAACACTTTAGATGAATACAAATTCAATCTAGCTTTTACACGGAGATAGAAATTTGGTGTAAGATTTTCTTTTCTTGTTTGAATGTGCTTTGTATGTATGCTCTTTTCTTTTTGTACTTCGGCAAAGGATCCAAATGAAGCACTTGTCCTTTTATAGTGAATTCCTGATGCGGCAATCATTTGAATCTGGAAGTATCCGTTGAATTCAAACGGCTCCTTGCGTCATTCACTGGTCATCATACAGATTTTGCAGGCCAATCCTGTCGTCTGAAATTAGCAGGAGTCAGGTTTGTCTTCTTCCGCCAGGTTCGTCTTCTAGCGCCAGTTTCGTCTTTTAGCCAACGGTCAGTTGACCCATGCGTCTTGAAACTATCTCCGTGCGTAATTCCAAAGCTTCTGTTATTGGTGCAGACAGTTGTCGGATCTTGTCTTTTAGCAAACGGATCATTCGCGCTGTCCTGACGAATACTCAGCTTGAACTTATAGACGTTGCCTTTGATCTTTTATCTTTGGCCAGGCTGAGTCATGTTCCACTCAGTTTCTTTGATCAGCTTTGTCTTCAAGCGTTGATTCTGAGGAAGGCCTTTTCTTCTATTATGCTGAGTTGTGTTCTACTCAGCTTATGTGGTCAGCTTCATCTTTAAGCGTTTGTTATGAAGACGACTTTTCTTCTATTATGCTGAGTCGTGTTTTACTCAGCTTCTGTGCCCCATGCTGACTTCATTCTGTCGTACTTTTTATTTCTGTTTACTTAGAATTATACTCAACATTGAACAAACACATTAGAACAATTAAACCAAAGCACTTAAATTTAATTGCCCCTTAATCATGGATTAACTTAAATAATTTTGTCAAATCAAAATCATGTGGAAAGGTGTTTCAACAACTACCATAATTGATCGAGATGTGTTGATCATGACAAAGAATCAGAGAGCAGAGATGAAGAGTACCAATTTTACAAAGAAGCCAAATAGAATTACAAAGATTCCCAGCAACAAACTGCAAGCCAATAGAATTACAGAAAGAAGAGTGAATCCTATCCAAAGCAACCATAGGTTCAGAGATACATACTAGATCCGGATGATTGACAGAACAAATGAGTTTCAGAACCATCTACGTACCAGGGTTATTAATACCCCGACAGTTCTAGTAAAGAATGATCATTTAGGTAGTGAAGAACTGCCCCGCTCCTTAGAGCGAGAATCTGCCCCATCTTTTTTTGTCTTGGACTTAGCTTTCTTCATAGTAGTAATCCATTCGGTATTCACCTCAGGAATGCAATTGATATCAACCATTGGTGAAAAAGGCTCTGGGGATCCTTCAGAACCCCATACAGAAATGTTATTTTCATCATTTCGCTCACCCCAACTTTTCTTTTCTTCCTCATGTCCCAAACTGTCATTGTTAGCCGATTGGTGCAACACAAGTTGGAGAGGAACAACAATTTCGCCCTCCTCCACATTCACATGATCCTGAACAGAAGTTTGAGGATCCTTCTGAACCTTAGCCTGCTCAGTGTTAGTACGGTTCGCAACCTGCCCCTTTCCAGAATGAAAAGTCCTCTGGGTCTGTGGCCTAGGTTGTTCCTTGAGATTTCTCCTGCATTTAGCTGAGGTATGTCCAATTGATGAACAAGTTCTACAAATTTTATCCATTTAAACTTTCTCGTTATCAACTGATCGAGTAGGAAATTTCCACTCTATTCTCTTATATGCTAATACCAATGACTGATTTACTAATATTTGATTGTCATATTGGATTTATGTTTAAAATATTTATTTTGTTATTAATGCAAGATAGTTACAAATAATGTCAATATTTAAATCTTCAAGATATAAGTTAATCACAGAAAATTATCAAATGTTACTATATTATTAAAATTATGTAAAATGTTTACTATATTATTAAAGCAGTTATAAACAAATTATCACAATATATAAAATTGTTTCAATTTAAAAATAAACATGTTTGATAGTCGAATAATATTAAATAAGTTTATTCATATTTTTTTTTGTTAGGTTGGGATAAATTTAATCTTGTTTGGTAAAACATTATTTCATACTATTAAAGAAAATATGCACTTCTTTTCAAAAAAAAAAAAAAAATGCACTTTAAACATAATATAAAAATAAATAAAATAATCACTTAAAGTATTATGAGTGTAAATAAACAAAATTTTGTAAAAAAAATAAAAAATCGTTTCTTGAACAATAAAAATATTAAAATGCATTACAAAATCTAATTTGAGAATAGTAAAAATTCAAGAACATTATCTAGTGTTTTATATGAAAAGATTCACCGGAAATGGAGATAGAGAGATGGTGATTGGAATATATTAGCTTCCAATATATTTAGACGAACCAAAGCATACAATATATACAACATCCTAGTCCAGTATGTCTTGGCTCAAATCCAACACATTGAACCTCAAAGCTTTAAAACGCGTCTTCAATCACTTTATTCATAAGCCTCTGACACTCTCTCTCTCCATTTCTCATCACTAACTAAACGCTTAAAACTCTTTCTTTTGAAGTGAAAAGGCAAACAGGAGCATGAAACGGAGCAACCAAACACCCCTTACACCATTGAAACATTCAGTTGCTAGGCAGAAACTTCTACTGTTTTATTAAAGTTAAATTCAATCTAATTATAAAGTATTCAAACAAAAGATACAAATATACAAGCAAGGACATCTTAGTTTGCAGCAAAGAATAAATAGTACACACTTCAAATTTCATTTAGTTTGCAGATTACTTGAATGTGAACAGGGGCGGGGAGGGTCGGCCGACCCTCCGGCTCCGCCGGAAAACCCCAGAGAGGGGTTTTTCTATCTGGCTCCGCCAGGAGCCGCCATGGCTGGAGCCCCTCCGGTCATGGCGTTGCTTCAATCGCAGAAGGTATCTTGTGTTTTTATTGTGATTAATTTTAATTTTTGGGTAAGGGAAATAAACAAAAAGAGAGAGTAAGTTTCAGAAGAAAAATGGTGGAGAAGAAAGATTAGGGAAGAAGAAGGAGGTTTTGATTTTCATTTAATTAATTTTGCCGTTCTACTTTAGTTGGAATTTGGAGCATATTTACTTTTTACCATATAAATACAATTTCCAAGAGTTAAAGGTTTACTGTTTTTTTTTTATCTTTAACTTTTAATTTGTTTGAATATAAAAGTGTCCACTATCCCTACTTATATATAATTTATAAATCAATTACTTTGATGTTTAAATGAGTTATACACTATTTAGTTTTCAATACTAAAATAAAAATTATAGAGAAATTTATATAAAAATTAAGATTCAAAAAATTATTTACGTTAATTATAATTTAAATTATATCGAACTTAATAAATCATTCTTTTTAATATATTTTGAAATAAAATGTAAAAATACCATTAACGTTTATTGTCAGAAGCAATTTTACCTCTAACATCTAAAATGGTGTAATTTTACCCATAACTTTAGCAGTCAAGAGTAATTTTACCCATAATATTAACAAGTTGGGTCAATTTTAAACATTATTATAAAATAAAGATATTTTGTTCCTTATTCTGCACCAATTGCATATCAGTTGGTTTAAAAGAAATTTTCTATGATTTAATAATTGAATTGAAGATTAATATTTATAAATTTGGCGATATATTTTGATTTTTTTGTCCAACTCGTACAATAAACAACATTTTCGGCCAATTTTTTTTCTTACATACATTAAAGCCCCTCTGAACATTCGGTGCTGGCTCCGCCACTGAATGTGAAGAACCATATCTCATAAGAAGAAGAAAAAAATTGGAATCAGATTATTATACACCTAGGGCTGTAAATGAGCCGAGCCGCTCATGAGCGGCTCGATAAAAGCTTGGTTCGACTCGGTTCGATTTGTAAACGAACCGCTCGAAAGCTTGCAAACAGGCTCGATTAGAATATTTATGAACAAATTTTAGTTTTGTAGAAAACTATATAGTTTTATATTAGTTCACAAATATCTAAACTTAATATTATTTCATTTGCTATTAGATGAATTTGTTCACAAACATACGATTTACTCACAAACAATTCATAGTTAGATAATTTTCTTAATGAAAAGTCCAAAGAGGATTTTGGGCTCGAAACAAGCTCGAAGCTCGGCTCAAGCTCGTTGAGTAAGCCAAAGCTCGGCTCGGGCTCGGCGCGTTAATTTTAAAACAAGCTCGGCTTGAGCTCGGACTCGTTAATTTTATAGCGAGGCGAGCTTAAACAGACCAAAACTCGGCTCAGCTCGGCTCGATTACAGCCCTATATACACCATAGGAATTCAGTAATTGTGATACAAGAGAAGCTCGTTGGAATGGAAATGGCCACCATTTACTGAAACGAAAACCCAGAAGAATATGTTGCTTCTTATTGCATTTATTCTTCACTTTCCTTCTGAAGGGGTGTCTGAATGAGTTGGAATGACGCTATTGAAATAAAAAGAAAAGTTCTGTGACTTTATTGTAAAAAAATAAAATTTATAGACCTTTTCAAACGACTTCAAAATTCAGTGCGTAATTCACCCATATACTATTCAATGAAAATATCATATCAAACAAAAATAAAGGACTCAGAAATTATAATTATATGGAGATGAAAAATGAAAGCACTCAGAAATTATAATTTTCGTGTAACTTGTCAAAGCAGTGTTCCGTTTTCCAAAGGGTAAATTACACTCATGACTACTGAACTTTATCCATTTTAATATCGTGGTCACTGAACTTCAATTTTTAACAGTATAGCAATTGAACTTTACATTTTTCAATATCGATGGCCACTCAACTTTAACTAAATCCTCAAAATGATCCTTAACGACCTCAAAATGAAAATATTTAAGAACTAAAGTTGTTCAGAACAACATTTACCACGAAACCACATTTTTTATCTTCCAAAATCAACTTTTTTTTGGAGTTTTCCCTCTAAAAATTCATTGAACATGGGTGTAATTTACCCGTTTTCCAGAACAAAAGCAAAAGTCAACCACGCAAAACCAAGTTCAAACACATATAACGCAAGTCCATAAATGAAACCCTATAGAATAAATAAATACCATGGCCACCATAAAAGGTTTCCTCCTTTATTTGCTTCTGTTTCTTCATTTTCCATCAGACAATTCCAATTCCCTTGATAGCATTACTACAAATCAAATCATAAAAAAAGGTGACCTTCTTGTCTCAAAAAATGGCAAATTTGCATTTGGATTCTTCACTCCTCATCATAGTTCAATTCATACATATCTTGGAATATGGTTCCACTTCCTCAAAATTTCAGAGTCATCTGTTGTGTGGATAGCAAACAGGAATAGTCCTATCAATGGCTCCTCATCAGGGCTTCTATCAATTAACCAAGATGGGAACCTCGTTCTCTATTCCGATCATTACCGAACAAGTACACTTTGGTCAACAAATGTTTCAAGTGAAATAACTGATTCTTCTTGTGTTGCTCAACTCTTGGATTCTGGGAACTTGGTTTTGCTACATGTCGGTAAGAGAAATGTTTTATGGCAAAGTTTTGATTATCCTACTAATACCTATCTACAGGGAATGAGATATGGGATGAGTAAGAAGAGAGGCCTAGACTGGAGAATAACCTCATGGAGATCAGAAGATGATCCAAGAACAGGAGATTTCTCAATTCAAATAGACCCAAAGGGCATACTACAAATCTTCCTGTGTGAGGGCTCAAAACGTCGTTGGCGACAACATATATGGCCGCATAGGAGATTCTCTGATATATATAATTATAGTTATGTTGTAAATCAAGAAGAGGTATCTGTGGTATTCAACATGAATGATGCTTCCACATTCATAATACTGGTGGATCATGGAGGAACTTATAAGTGGTTAAGGTGGAGTGAGAGTATTGGCCAATGGAAAGAGTTTTGGTCAGCCCCTAAATATCCATGTGACTTTTATGCACATTGTGGTGCCTATGGTAAGTGTACTCTTAGCAATCCTGATGCATTTGAATGTTCTTGTTTACCTGGTTATGAACCCAGATTGGCAAGGGATTGGCATCTACGAGATGGATCAGGAGGATGTGCCAGAAAGCGAATGGAATCTTCCTCGTTGTGCAACAGCGGAGAAGGCTTTTTGAAAGTTGAGCATGTCAAGTTTCCAGACACTTCATCTGGAGCTCGGTTACGCACCAATATCAGCCATCTAGAATGTGAACGGAAATGCTTGAGAGATTGTTCCTGCTCTGCATATGCAAGCATAGAGAATAATGAATCAGGGAATGAATGTTTGACATGGTATGGGGAATTAATAGACACCGTGGATCACATGGATAGTAATGGCGGATTTGACTTGTATGTTCGTGTTGATGCAATTGAACTAGGTATTTTAAATATTTTGTATGATTTTTCAAAACACAGATCATAAACAGAACAAAAGGTGGTGCCGAAATATTTTGTATAATTTATTTGGCAAGAGACCGCTCCTAAGACTCAAACCCGTGACCTCTTGGTCACACGACAACAAATGTCTACTCTATGGCTATGCTGCATAAATTGTCTACTTGTTCAAGCTAAACCAAAATTGCAAATTTATCTTCCTCTGACTTCTCTTGATAAATATTATTTCAATTGATGCAGCTGAAAATAGCATACAGTCAAATATTTTTCTAAGAAAGGGTTGGAAGATTCTAATACTTCCTATTACTTCAGCATGGGTTACAATTATCTTATTCATCTACTTATGGATTAGGAGGAGAAAAGGAGGTAAGAAACCCATGAGTCTCCGCTCATCCATTTTGCTAATAAAGTACACTATAGATTAACTTATTTAAAGGAAATCACTATTGCTTTGAATAGGGCTGTAAATGAGCCGAGCCGCTCATGAGCGGCTCGGTGGTCGGCTCGATAAGAGCTCGGTTCGACTTGTAAACGAGCCGCTCGTGGGCACGATTTACTGGCTCGGTTCGTAACGGGCCGAGCTTGAGCAGACCAAAGCTCGCGAGTAGGCTCAATTAGAACATTTATAACAAATTTTAGTTTTGTAGAAAACGATATAGATTTGTGTTAGTTCACAAATATCTAAACTTAATATTATTTCATTTGTTATTATTTCATTTGTTATTAGATGAGTTGGTTCACAAACATAATAAATGAGTAATAGACAAACTATTTGTAAGCATCTTGTTTATTTATTCACGAACTTTGCTTGTGAGCTTATTTATGTACACAATTAAAGAGTTATTTGTGAGCAAACTTCACAAATATAATTTACAGTTTACTCACAAACAATTCATGGTTAGATAATTTTCTTAATGAACCAAGTCCAAAGAGGATTTTGGGCTCGAAACAAGCTTGAAGCTCGGCTCGAGCTCGTTGAGCAAGCCAAAGCTCGGCTCGGGCTCATTAATTTTATAGCAAGCTCGGCTCGAGCTCGTTAATTTTATAGCCAGTCGAGCTTGAGCAGTTCAAAGCTCAACTTGGCTCGGCTGGATTACAGCCCTAGCTTTGAAGATGAACTAAGGCACATAGGGGTGGGTGGGTTCGTCTAAAACTGAATTGATCTTCCAGTTTCATGACACCCACTTACACCGGAGATTAACCATTAGCTTTGAATTTTTTAAAGGACAGCAATAAACAAGCGACGGGAGAACAGACTATTTAATCCTACATCTGGTTCAATCTACTACAAAAATACAACAGTGGCAAGTGAGCTAGAGCAGGGCAGTCATCCCCAAGATATATTATTTTTTGACCTCAGCATCATTGTCACAGCCACAAATAATTTTTCTCCAGCAAACAAACTTGGCCAGGGTGGTTTTGGTATAGTTTACAAGGTAGTTTGCTCATACGATATTTAGATACTACATTACATATGCTTGCTCCCAGTAGCGTTCACCTGGATCCTGAGTGACCAAATGAATTTGGTCATTCGCCGTTAGATATAGGCTCATTATAATCCTACGGTGGATATCCAAAACATCCTAAGGTGTCATGAAACTGGAAGATCAATCCAGGTGAACGCTACTGTGCTTGCTCTAGTTCTGTCATTGTGATGTTTAGCAACAACATGAGAAAAAGTAGTTTCTAATTGATTACTCGGAGAAAGCTGATTCTTCTAATTCTAATAATTGGTTCAGGGTCAGCTATCTGATGGGAAAGAAGTTGCTGTAAAACGATTATCCACTAATTCAGGGCAAGGGATAGAAGAACTTAGAAATGAAATTATGTTACTTGCAAAGCTTCAGCACAGGAATCTTGTGAAGCTTCTAGGATGTTGCATTGAGGGAGGAGAACAAATGTTGATTTACGAATATCTGCCAAACAAATCATTGGATTCATTTATTTTTGGTAAGTAATTGTTCATGTATGAGTATTATTACCTGTTTAACTATAAACTGTCAAAAGTAACCATAACAAATCTTTATGTAGATCAAACAAGAAAATCTATCTTGGACTGGAAGAAACGCTTCGATATTATAACTGGAATTGCTCGTGGCATCTTATACCTTCACCAAGATTCAAGGCTGAAAATCATTCATAGGGATCTAAAATGCAGCAACATTTTACTAGATGCAAACATGAACCCTAAAATTTCAGATTTTGGCATGGCTAGGATATTCAGGACTGATCAAATTCAAGAGAAAACAAATAGAGTTGTAGGGACATAGTAAGTACGGAACTACACAATATTTTGTCAAAGTGAACATCCACAAACAAAACTTAGAATACATGTGAAGTCATAGTTATTAATGGAGGCGCATGGCGCACTTAGCGCAGGCCTTAGCGCCTTAGCGCCATGGGGCTGCCATGGCGAGGCGCAATCGCCATGGCGCGCGCCTGGTGCGCCATTTTGCACCAAGAGCAGTTGCCAAAGGCGCGCCTTGGCAGTTAGAGGCAGTTTTCTGGAATGTTTGGCAGTTAGGAGCAGTTTTTTCTAGAATGTTTGGCAGTTAGGGGAAGTTTTATTAAAAAGAAAGTTATTAAAAGAGAGAGAGATTATACATTTATCAAAAGAGAAGAGATTATACGTTTATTACTAGTAGAGGAAGAAACAGAATACGCTTATGATTTAAAGAGGAAGAGACAGAGTACATTTATGATTTGAAGAGGAAGAGAGAGTCATTGTATTTTATAAGAGGAAGAAATCTAGTAGAAAGAAAACACTACGGATTGAAACAACAGAAGTCTAGTAGAAAGAAAAACGCTACGGATTTAGTATTCAACTTTATCCATCTAATATGGAGTTTATTTTGCATTTTAAAATTTATTTATGCTTAAGATATTTTCATAATTTAGTATTCATTGCATTTTTATATTAGTTTCATGGTTTGTAATTTTAAATTTTGAAAGTGCGCCTTGTCTAGCTATGGCGCACGCCAAGGCTCCAGGACCCTTTGCGCCTTAGTGCGCCATGCCCCTTCAATAACTATGTGTGAAGTTCATTTTTCAACAATTTTCTTCTTCAGTGGCTATATGTCTCCGGAGTATGGATTATTTGGAAAATTTTCAGCAAAATCAGATGTGTTTAGTTTTGGGGTTATAATGTTGGAGATTGTGAGTGCCAAGAAGAACAATGGATTTCATCAAGGAGATCCTTCCTTGAGCTTGATAGAACATGTAAGTGATGGAAACTCATAGACATTAGACACCGACACCGATCTATAAATCTATAACTTATTTTATTCTCCATATGTTAATGCTATGAATGATACAGGTGTGGGAACTGTGGAGACAAGACAGAGGAATTGAGATTGTTGATTCATCACTGGAAGGGTCATATCCTAAGGATGAAGCCATGAGATGCATTCAAATTGGGTTTTATGTGTACAAGAAAATGCAGAGGACAGACCAACTATGATAGAAGTAGTCCTAATGTTAGGGAGCGAAAAGGCTCTTCCCTCTCCGAAACAACTAGCTTTCATTTTTAGAAAATCTACCAATAATTCTAACTCCATTGCAGCAGATGAGATTGCAGAATGTTCTATTAATGAACTCACAATTTCGAGTTTGGTGAGTCGCTAAAAATACGAATTGCTAATCACTGGTTATGCAAATGAATTCATAAATAACTTTCTATTTCTAGGAGAAATGAAAACTTACATTGTCGATTCCATTTTGGAATTTCAGAAATCCTGCACCAATCGTTTCGTGTTTGCCCAAAATCCCTTCGTTTTCTTCCCTCTCCGTTGATTTTCTCCTTGTTCTTGCTCCCGGTGTCATTCAAATTAGAATAGAAACCCGCGAAAGCGATTAAGTTGGCACTACAGTTACTTCGTTCTCGCTTCTGATTCTAGTGTAGGGCTGTCAATTACTCGGATTCCCATCCCCGTTAGAGACCCGCCCATTGGGATGGGGAATCCCCCGTTTAGGATTCCATGGGACGAGAATGGTTTGTATATTGTTCCCGACAGTCGGACACAGGTCCCCAATGTCTTGGTGTTCCACTAAATAACCGAATATAGAAAAAAAAAAAAACTAAAAAATATATATATTATTAATTTATTTTAGAATCGTTTTCATTTTATGTTTTGAATTTTTGTTTGTAATTATTTAGTTAATTTTCTATGTCTAGGAGTTTATGATTTTTGTCACTGGAATAATAGTTTATGAATTTAATAAAAATTATACATTACAAATTGATTTTTTATAAGGAAAAAAAAAAAATTAAACTTAAACGGGGATGGGGATTCCCTGCAGGGATGGAGATTCCACGCGGGACGAGGATGGTAGCCAAATTTTTTCCATTTATAATTCGGGAACGGGGACGGGGAATCTCCGATAGACCAATAATCGGGGATGGTTAATGCAATCACCGTCCCGTTTACAGTCCTATTCTAGTGTGTCATTCAAAACTTACGGGATAAGTTAACAAAATAGTCCAAAGGTTTTTGTAAGTCCATTTAGGTTCTAATTACAAAATATATATGCTTGACATTTACAAAACAGTCCAAACTTAATATTAGTAACATGTCACATTTGGTTTTCGAGTTCTGAATTGATACTATTTTGTAAAAGTTAAATCTACATTAGTTAGTGTTATTTTATACCGTAACTTTCACCTAGTCCATCACTGACCACATGAATTTGACCAGTCACCATTAGATCGGGGAGATGTGAATCTAAACCCCCACGATAATTTTAATCTCTACCATAGGATTTTAATAAGCTTAAATCTAAAGGTGACCGATTGATTAGGTGAAAACCACTGTATTTTATAGAGCCTAAATTGATATTCTCTGATAACGTTGTTTTTCGAAGTGCCTTCGAAATCCTTCTTTAAACCACCAGTAAGAAAGATAGATAGTTAGAGAGGGGTCGGCCTCCGACGAACTCGCTCTAATGCCTAAGTAAGCAAAGATTTTAAAGGGTTGAAGACAATGTCGAAATAGTGAGGTTAATGTACCTTTTAGGATTGTATAATGGATTTTCCTTAAAAGCATCTCCAACAGAGAGTGTTTGAAAAAGTACTCTGGTGATGTGGCAATGACTTTAGTGTGTCAAAGATTAATATAAGATCTATGATTGGACATTAACTATAAATTTGAGCTTTTAGTTCAATTGATTCTATATACTCTGTTGAAGGCCTTGACTGTTATCATCAATAATTTTTAAGTTTATTTGGGTTTTGATTCAACCTTATTTTGCTTGCATGGAAATACATTTTAAAAAAAACTGGCATTCTTTGATTCCGTGATCACGTTCTCTGATTGATTTACAGACGAAAGTAGGTTGCTTATAAAAAAGTGACAATTTTAAACAAAATATTTCCAAGAAGATCATGCTGAGTAATTTGGTGATAAGCACACCTCTTATGATCAATAACCTTGAGTTCTTAGATTCGACTCCCATTGATGCAAGAAAAATTGTACTACTTAATACACTAAACACTAGCTATACAATTTAAAAAAAAAAATCAAATGTGGATTCAAATGTTGCAAGACTCGATACTACAGCAACAACAAAATTCTATCTGTGATTAGGGATGACAACGGATACTATACCTACGGATATCCGGCACTATCCGATCCTAATAAGAATACCCGTACCCTGTATAAAAGGATATGAGATCAAAACTTTTACCCGTTAGGGTAATGGGACGGGTATGCAAATACCCACAGGGTGCTTATTTTATTCTCCATATGCTAATGCTGTAATTGATACAGGTGTGGGAACTGTGGAGACAAGACAGAGGAATTGAGATTGTTGATTCATCACTGGAAGGTTCATATCCTAGGGATGAAGCCATGAGATGCATTCAAATTGGGCTTTTATGTGTACAAGAAAATGCAGAGGACAGACCAACTATGATAGAAGTAGTCCTAATGTTAGGGAGCGAAAAGGCTCTTCCCTCTCCGAAACAACTAGCTTTCATTTTTAGAAAATCTACCAATAATTCTAACTCCATTGCAGCAGATGAGATTGCAGCATGTTCTATTAATGAACTCACAATTTCCAGTTTGGTGAGTCGCTAAAAATACGGATTGCTAATCACTGGTTATGGAAATGAATTCGTAAATATCTTTCTACTTCTAGGAGAAATGAAAACTTACATTGTCGATTCCATTTTGGAATTTCAGAAATCCTGCACCAATGGTTTCGTGTTTGCGCAAAATCCCTTCGTTTTCTCCCCTCTCCGCTGATTTTCTCCCATGGCTTCTGATTCTAGTGTAGGGCTGTCAATTACTTGGGGTAAATTACACCCATGGCCACGGAACTTTAACCATTTTCACATTATAGCCATTGAACTTTACACTTTTTAACACCAGTGGCCACTCAACGCCTCAAAACGACCGTTGACGGCTAAAATTAAAAAATCTAAAGCGTTAATAATATTCTAAGGAACTTTAATTCTTGAAAATTTTCGCTTTGAGGTCATTTAAGCGTTGTTTGGTTAGGAGAGAGGAGGTGAATTTTTAGAGATAGAAAGCTCAAAAAAATGTAATTTTCGAAAATAAAAATGTGGTTTCATGGTAAATGTCGTTTTGAACAACTTTAATTCTTGAATATTTCATTTTGAGGTCGTTAACGGTCATTTTGAGAAGTTAGTTAAAATTGAGTAACCACAGTGTTAAAATGTGTAAAGTTCAATAGCCATACTACGAAGAAATGAAGTTCAGTATCCATAGTGTGAAAGTAGGTAAATTCCAGTGGCCATAGGTGTAATTTACCCCAATTACTTGGGATTCCCATCCCCGTTAGAGACCCGCGCCATTGGGGATGGGAAATCCCCCTTTTGGGATTCCTATGGGACGAGGATGGTTTGTATATTGTCCCCGATAATCGGGGACGGGACGAAGATGGTTATAAATGTTACATCCCATCCCCGTCTCCGAATGTCTCCAATGGGGATTTCCAACTAAATATCCGAATATAGAAAAAAAAACTAAAAAATATATATATTATTAATTTATTTTAGATTTGTTTTTATTTTATGCTCTGAATTTTTGTTTGTAATTGTTTAGTTAATTTTCTATATCTAATAGTTTATGATTTTATATGTTACTCGAATAATAGTTTATGACTTTAATAAAAATTATACATTACAAATTAATTTTTTACAAAGAAAAACTAAAAAAATTTTAAAAATTGAACGGGGATGGTAGCCAAATTCTTTCCATTTGTAACTCGAGGATGGGGACGGAAAATTCCCGATAGACCAATTGTCAGGAATGGTTAATGCAATCACCACCCATTTACAACCCTATTCTAATGTGTCATTCAAAACTTAAGGATAAGTTAACAAAATAGTCAAAAGGTTTTTGTAAGTCCATTTAGGTTCTAATTTCAAAATATATATGCTTGACATATACAAAACAGTCCAAACTTAATTTTAGTAACATGACACATTTCGTTATTGAGTTCTGAATTGATACTATTTTGTAAATGTTAAATTTGTGTTGGTACTAGTTTGTACAGTAATTTTTACCTAGTCAGTGACTGACCAAGTAAATTTGGCCAGTCACCATTAAATCTGGTAGATGGGAATCTAAACCCTACGATAATTTTAATCTCTACCATAGGATTTTAATAAGCTTAAATTTAATGTTGACCGACTAAATTCACTTGGTTAGTCACTGATCAGGTGAAAACCACTATATTTTATGGAGCCTAAATCGATATTCTTGATAACGTTGTTTTTTCGAAGTGCCTTCGAAATCCTTCTTTAAACCACCAGCAAGAAAGACAGATAGTTAGAGAGCGGTCGGCCTCCGGCGAACTCGCTCTGATGCCTAAGTAAGCAAAGATTTTAAAGGGTTGAAGACAATGACGAAGTAGTGAGGTTAATGTACCTTTTAGGATTTTATAACGGAATCATTCTTCTCCTTTTTCCTTAAAATCATCTCCAATAGAGAGTGTTTGAAAGAGTACTTAGTGATGTGGCAATAACTTTAGGGTCGGTTTGGTAATGTCGTAATGCAATGTAATGTAATCAAACTTGTAATGTAATGTAATGGAATGGTGATTCCATTACCATGTTTGATGGTTAAATAAAAAGAAAATGAAGAAATGTAATTACCATTACAATATTTATGTTTGCCTAAATAAATATAATCATAAAATTTTATTTGCACAATTAAAATTAACGAAAAACATGATAACGTGAAAAATGAGATGAAACGAAAAACGAAAAACACAAAAAATGCAAAAAAAAAAAAAATTGAATCAAAATCAAATACAAAATTAGATTAGCTGAAATCAATTTAATTAGTGCATATATATAAAAAAATTACTTTTTTCTCGTTTTTAAATTTTCACATTTTTCTACTTTTTGCGTTTTTGAGAATGATAAAAGGTTAAATTGAGGTGTGAGATTTGATAAATGAAAGGTTAGAGAAGCTTCGAGAGTAACAATTAGAATTACATGTTTTGGATGTAATGGAAATTCAACTCATTTTTCTATGTAATGAGGATTACAAGCTTTATTGAACAAAATGTAACCTATGGTTTTCTTATTACATTCCAATAAAATTAAAAATTGCACCCAAACATAATAATGAGCTTTTGATATAATAAGCATTTCATTACGAAGTCCATTATGTTTTACCAAAAGTACCCTCACAGAATTGCTCATCATGATTCTAATCAAAGCTCCAATCTTTCACCATCTATATATGTTCACTGATTGATTTAAAGACGAAAGTAGGTTGCTTATAAAAAAAAAAGTGACAATTTTAAACAAAATATTTCCAAGAGGATCATGCTGAGTAATTTGGTGATAAGCACACCTCTCATCAATAACCTTGAGTTCTTAGATGGCAAAAAGCATTATTAAGCCCCTGATCTTTCATTTTTTGATTCATTAACCCCTTAATCTTTTATTTAGATACATTAGGTTCTTGATCATTTATTTTTGGTCTTATTAAGCCTTTTATGACAAAAAAAGTAATTTTGAACATAAAATTCGGTTAACAGAAATTGCACATGTATTCGAAATTTGTATTTTTTCACTGTTTGAATGCAGTTTTGGATGTGTAATGTGATTGCAGAAAAACTGTAAAAACCTTAATTCAAACTGTAAAAAATATATTTTTTAATAATTTCAAATACAGATGAAGTTAATAACGTATTTTTAACAAAATTAAATGTTCATAACTTACTAATTTGGTCATAAAGGGCTTAATGGAACCAAAAATAAATGATCAGGGGTTTAATGTATCCAAATAAATGATCAATGACTCGAACTCGTGACCTCTAAGTCACACGACAACAATGTTTACCGTTGCGTCAATAACTTTCTACTTCTAGGAGAAATGAAAACTTACATTGTCGATTCCATTTTGGAATTTCAGAAATCCCGCACCAATCGTTTCGTGTTTGCCCAAAATCCCTTCGTTTTCTTCCCTCTCCGTTGATTTTCTCCTTGTTCTTGCTCCCGGTGTCATTCGAATTAGAATAGAAACCCGCGAAAGCGATTAAGTTGGCATTAGAGTTACCTCGTTCTCGCTTCTGATTCTAGCGCGTCATTCAAAACTTACAGGATAAGTTAACAAAATAGTCCAAAGATTTTTGTAAGTCCATTTAGGTAGGGAGCTGAGCCACTCATGAGCGGCTCGGTGATCGGCTCGGTAAAAGCTCGGCTCGATTTGTAAATGAGCCGAGCTTGAGCAGGCCAAAGCTCGGCTCGAAAGCTCGCGGCTCGATTAGAACATTTATGAACAAATTTTATAGTTTTGTGTTAGTTCACAAATATCTAAACTTAATATTATTACTTTTGCTATTAGATGTGTTCGTTCACAAATATAATAAATGAGTAATAGATGAACTATTTGTAAGCATCTTATTTATTTATTCACGAACTTTGCTTGTGAGTTTGTTTATGTTCACAATTAAAGAATTATTTGCGAGCAAACTTCACAAATATAATTAACGATTTACTTACAAATAATTCATGGTTAGATAATTTTCTTAATGAACCAAGTACGAAGAGGATTTTAGGTTCAAAACAAGCTCGAAACTTGGCTCGAGCTCGTTGAGCAAGCCAAAACTCGGCTCGGGCTCGAGCTCGTTAATTTTATAGCAAGTTCGGCTCGGGTTCGAGCTCGTTAATTTATAGCGAGTCGAGCTTGAGCAGGTCAAAGCTCAGCTCGGCTCGATTACAGCCCTACATTTAGGTTCTAATTACAAAATATATATGCTTTTACAAAACAGTCCAAACTTAATATTAGTAATAAGTCACATTTCGTTATCGAGTTCTGAATTGGTACTATTTTGTAAACATTAAATTTACGTTGGTGCTATTTTAATCAGTAATAGGGTAAATAATAATAAATAATTTATTAGTCTCTATATTTTTATCCAACACAATGCTTAGTCCTTATATTTTAATAATACAATGTTTAGTTCTTAACTTTTGTTTTTAACAGCTCAATCCCTCTATATAATAGACCAAACTGTGTAATAATTCAAATATTTGAGGGACTAAATTATTGAATAGAATAAACAACGGTATAATATTAAAATATGAGGACTAAACAATGTATTAAGTAAAAATATAGGGACTAATAAATTACTTAACCTATTAAATATTAGCCATTCCAATGTAAATATATTGCTTATTTCATTTTTTTATGTTTTGAAAATTTAGTACAATGTTCCAAATATTTCTTAATTTAATTTTAATCTTTGAACTTTTGAGAACTTAAATTTGCTTATAGTTTTCCGATTTCTTATTTCGAAAGTTCATCAAGTACCCTTTGAGTGCATCATCTTCTAACTAAAATTTCTAATTACAAAGTAAATATTTGATATGGTAGATTTTCACAATACAAAGTCTTCTGATTAAAAAGATTGAGAAAAATAGAACTTGATTAAAGAACATGAAAGGATATTTTTAAAAATATGAGAACTGAATAATGCAATGCACAAAAACTTAAGAACTACTTAGAGATTAAAGAATTGCTTTATATCCAAGTTTTGAACAATAAGTAGATAATAAATAATTTTTATATTAAAATAATATACGAGTGTATTTAGATAATTTTTTATTCTTTTAGAAATATATGATATTAAAATTATGCATGAATGAATATAATTGTCCAGCGTTCATTTTTATTAATAATTGTTATAAATGTCTATTAGAAATTATATATATATATATATATGAGAAAAATATAAAAATAAACCATGTGGTTCCATTCGTTTTCAATCATAAACTACGTGGTTTAAAAATTTGCAAATAGGTATCTTGTGTTACCTTCCGTTAGCAAACACAATCCAAACTGACTAACGATGTTAAAAAATGTCAAAATTCAAATAGCAAAAGGTTATTTTTGTTTTTATATTTATTTATTTTATAATTAACCTTCTTATTATTTAATTATCATAAACAAACCTCAAAACAGAAAAAAAAAAAAAAATCAAACTCACCATCTCCTTATTCTCTCACATCTCTTTTTAATCTATTTTCTTTCTCTCTAAAAACACACTCACTCTCCTTCTCATTGTCTAAATTAATTTAAAAACACGGCATTCACATGTTTCCACGCATCCTTAAATTTTAGGATTGGATCAAAATGACCATTTGTCGATTCTCTTCTCCATATGTATGCTTCCATCGCTTTCTGATTACTAACAATTCTATGGATGAAGTTGTTTGTTTCTAGGTTTATGGTTCCAATTCTTCTTGAGATTGAGTAATTGGCTGCTTGTTGGTATTATAGGATCTTGATGACGAGTGGGGACAATTTCATCGTTAATCAATCGGTAAAAAGGAAATTGTCGTCTTTAAATGATTTAGGTTCTTAATCGGAATTTGTTGTCATCAGTGACCAGAATTTACAATCTGCTAAAACCAAAATTAGGGATGGGAAAGATAAGCAAGCTTCTGAGAGCTCACAGAGTAATTTGTGACTATAACAAATAATAATTCATCTTTGAAACCAATAATTGATGGTTCAATAAAATCATGTTCAGCCTCAAGATAACAGAACTAATGTAACTATTCTGGAAGAACAAAGAATTGAAGTTAAATCAAATCAAATGTAAATGAAGTTTGACTTAATTAATTTCCATGAACTTACAGAATTACTCATCATGATTCTAATCAAAGCTCCAATCTTTCACCATCTAACCATCTATATATGTTCACTGATTGATTTAAAGATGAAAGTAGGTTGCTTATTAAAAAAAAAGTGACAATTTTGAACAAAATATTTCCAAGAGGATCATGCTGAGTGATTTGGTGATAAGTGTCACGCAGATCACGCGGCCAGGTCTGAGCCAAGCCAAGACTTCTCGACTTTCCCCCAAGTCCCGGCCAGCCAATTCCTACCGAAGGAGTCTATCCCCTTATAGCGTACAGTCAATACGTCTGTCGATATTCCGTCCCGGAGGGTCTTCCTGTGGTTAAACCTTTCCCTAGAATGGGCAAGTACTATGGGCACTCGCCAGCCCCATAATGTCCATAGAGTTCCCCTCTATGGAAACATCCGCTCCCTTCACGAAGGATGAATGCCCGACTCTCCTATCCCCTATAGTATTACTTATACTAACTCGGCCTCTACCATCAGCGTACGTTGATATGTTCCTTTCGTCACTCGACGCCGAACCCTTCTCGTAGCTAATGCTTGGAGTTGAATTTACCTATGGTCAAACTCCCCCCTTACAATAAGCACACCTCTCATGATCAATAACCTTGAGTTCTTAGATTTGACTCCCATAAATGCAAGAAAATTGTACTACTTATTACACTAAACACTAGCTATACAATTAAAAAAAAAAAATCAAATAATCAAATGTGGATTCAAATGCTGCAAGACTCGATATTGGAGAAAAATAAGGTTTATGTATTATGATATATACTACATGAAAAATGGGTTTCATCAACTGAAACATCCACGGTGATACACAAAATCAGTCAACCTAGCTCTAATACCATGTCATGAAACCAATTGAAATAAAAGTTTAAAGGTCCACATCATATTAATATCTGACAAAATGAGAAGGACGGTTGAGAACAACAAAAGCAAACTCCCCTATTTGGACTAGAGACATTCCAGACTACAGCAGTAACATGTAGTGAGTCTGAAGTGTAGTGCCAGTCTTCTGTTATAAGTTATAATCAAATCTCTTTACAATTGTACTGATTGTTGTCGTCTTTATGACTATGACTATTTGATACAACAACAAAGCCTTAGTCCCGACATAATTCGGGATCGGCTAACATGAACCATCATATAAAACCGTGAGATCAAGTCGTGTCAACGACATAAATTCTCTCCCTCCACTCTGTCCTATCCACTACTATATTTTCCTCAATCCCTAATAAACTCATATCACTCTCGATCACCCTCTTCCAAGTTTGCTTAGGTCTTTCCCTACCCCTCACCATTACATCCCTTTACCACTCTTCAGTCCTCCTAACCGACACATCAAGCGCTCTTCGTCTTATATGTCCAAACCACCTTACTTGGTTTTTCCTCATTTTATTCTCAATAGATGTAACCCCTACTTTTGTCCTAATTATTTGATTACTCACCCGATCCTTCCTCGTATGACCACACATCCATCTCAACATACACACCGACATCTTATGAACAGTATTTCATTGCCCAACACTCTATACCATACAACAATACAGGTCTAATTGCCGTGCGGTAGAATTTTCCCTTCAATCCATTGAGGGTAAGATTAATCAAAAGAATTCAGCTGCTAAGGGAGGAACAAATTCAGACACTGATTTTCAAAGATAACGGGTGCACAAGTATAACTTCTGCAGTGATCAAAAGACTGATGGTCTCATATACAAACATCAGAAACAAGAAAGCAAAGCCACATATTATGTAGAAATGCCACTCGTTCATCCAACAAATTAATGAAAAAGCAAGCAATTAATGGAGCTACCGATACATTCACAATGGAGGAAAGACAACTAGAATAAATTCAGAGACCAATTGTCCAAGAGAACAGGTGTATGTAACAAAAGATAATCAGTTAGTTCTCTCTTGACAGTTAAAATAAAAACCAGCGGAATTCTTCATGTGATATTGCAAAAGCTTAAATAAATCCCTTTTCTTTTCTAAATCCTTTTTCTTTCCCTTCCCCAAGCAAGTATGTACCTTTACAACATAGTCAAACCCTGCTCCATACATATGACACGCACACGCTGCTTTATAAGTTAGGAGCTGCAAATCTCCTGTTACAATTTGCATCGCTTTTTAAATCACGATTTAAACAAAATCATCACAAATTAAAAGCAGCAGTTGCAATAGATAATATTTGCAAAATGGAAGCTCGATCACTAAACTAAGACATACTTGGAAGTTCAAACACCAAAAGCAAGGTTTAGGGGTTAAATGCATCATTTGTCAACTCAACTTACATAGTTGTCTCAAAATGGTCACTCAAATTCAATTTGTCTCAATTAGTTCACTTAGCCGATTTTAGTGGTTTAAACTAGAGGTGGCAATTTTCGTGTTCATGCCGTGTCAAATTCCGGGTTAGTGTCAAAAACCTAAACACGAACACGAAAACATTTTCGTGTCAAAAGCTCAAACCCAAACACGACCTGCTCTTGACACGAGCAACACGAGTTTTCGCTTAAATACCCAAATATGTTAACTCGACACAGTCCGACCTGCTGACACGACACGACATGACCTAGTAATAAAACCTAGCATATTTGAAGAATCTAAACCAAAGATGAATAAATCCTTAATAAATTAGCTTTTATATTTAAGTGAAACCTTAAATAAAATAAGGATCATTTTTGTAATTTCAACTTTTCGTGTCATTTTCGTGTTTCTCGGGTTGACCCGAACGCAACCCGAAATTTTTAAAAATGACACATTACCTACTAAGCTCAATACTAACACTAAATATCCGTGTCGTGTTTGTGTCGTGTGTCGCTTTGCCACCTCTAGTTAAAACGCATCAAAATAATGACATGGGTGACACGTCAACATGAATTAACTCAGATCTCTGACCGAAACCAAATGTGACAGCCACGTGTCGGATATTTTTATGAAAACCACTAAATTTTATTTATTTTTTTTCCATAAAAATATCGACACGTGATAGTCAGAAATCTAAGTTGTCTCATACTAACTTGTCACCTATATCATCATTCTGATGTTTATGAAATCGCAAGAGTGACCCAATTGAGACAAAACTCAAAGTTGAGTGATTTTATTGAGACAAATTGAAGTTGACTGACTATTTTGAGACAACCATGTAAGTTCAGTGACCAATTATGCATTTAACCCCGAGGTTTAGACAAAAAAAAAAAAAAATCATGGAAGACAAAATAGTAAGAAAACAAAAGCCAACATACCTGAAGCCATTTCGGAAGCAAGCTGATTCTTGCCGAAGTGACGTGTCAACCACCATCGACAACGGAACCTCCAAGCCTTCTCAGTTTTCCCATGGATAAACAATTTGGGGATATTGTAACCAACGGAGTGATCTTTCTTTTTTCCAACTTCATTTCCATTCGAGCACATTGAGATACAATCTTGTTCCTGCATAGATACTTTCAAAAAGCACAAGGCAAAATCTCTCCATACAGTGTATTCCGCAAAGACAGCATCCAAATGCAAAGCTATCATTTCTAAAAGAGACTCGGGACCATAATTGCCTGCAAAAATTTCATAAAAAGATTTTCTTCATAGCTGCATATTAAAAGGGGAGAGACTACAACAATCTTTATCAATACACCACAATAATGATGCATAGAAAAACAACTGTTGGCATTACCAAATTTCTTTGTAAAGAAAATGCTGAAAAAAGATAGTAATGTCAAAACAGCAAGATTGTAAAAAACGCTAGGTGCTAGTCGGGCGGACAGTGCCCCCGGTGATTAATCGGGAATCAATCGAGGATTAATCGGATTTGTATTTTTTTATAAATAAATTGTTATATAAATATAAGTACAATATGAATTATACTATGTAAAAATAAGGGTAAATAATTTATTAGTCTCTTCATTTTTACCTAACACACTGTTTATTCCTCCTATTTTGAAAAACACATCATAAGGTCCCTACTTTTTTTCAATATTAACTCTTTGGTCCTTCTGTCTATTTCTTTTTAGATTTTTAACCGAATATATGTTAGCTTTCAAGACAGCCATAGTACAATACAAAATGAACACGTTACTCTGTTATTTTCTGTCTGTCTGTTTATGCCAAATATAACAGTTAAAAATGTAAAAAAAATAGATAAAAGGACCAAAGAGTTAATATTGACAAAAGATGGGACCTTATAATGTATTTTTCAAGATAGGAGGACTAAACAGTATGTTAGGTAAAAATGTGGGGACTAATAAATTATTTACCCTAATAATATAACAGATTTAAGATAGAAAAACATATATATTCTAATATTTGTTACATTAATGTCCTTAAACAATATAAAATGTGCCAACAAAATAACATTAATATCCTTAGAAATACGATTTCATAGTTTTACGTCCTTCCTTTTAGTTTTAGGTTATTTAATATTTTATTTAAATTTGAAAACAACTGACATAAAATTTAAGGGTCGATTTTTTTTAAAAGGGGCACCTAGATTCGCCTGGGGCGAATTTTAGAACAGTGCAAAAAAGGATAAATAGTGTAGATATTGGAAACAACCCACCATTTTGATGCATGCTGATAAGCTTTGACAATGACATGAAGCAAGTAGGATCACGCTTTAAGGTGTCCTCATAACTAGTTGAGAGTAAAATATCATTATTAGGATCAACATGCTCCAAAAGGCGGCCTCTCAATCTGCAAAAATGTCCTTGGTCAGAGCTCTAACTAAAGAAACAACCAGAGCGAACAAACTACAGGTTCAACAACAGTGGCATTTGTAGCACAGTTAGACAACAATCATAGTTATTAAAGGCGCAAGGGGGTCCTGAAGCCTTGGTGCAAGGCGCAACTTAAGGCACGCGCTCGACCGACTCGAGGCGCACAAAAAAAATCATAAATTCATAATATTAGTCACAAATAGTCAAATACAAACAATAAAACCATAAAATGCATGAGTTAAGTTTCTAGTTAACTCTAGAAAACAACTAATCTTTAACTTCCTAGTCTTCCTTCCTAATCATCATCAGAACCATAATCATCATCATCATCACTTCCATCATCATATGCTTCTTGAATAAGGTTCTCAATCTCATCATCATTGTCACCTTCCTCATCAATGTACTCATCATCTACAAAGTCGGGTTCATCATCTATAAGAGGCATTTTACCTGATAGATGGAAGCACCATTGATGGAGGGAGGAGAGCAAAATGTCTGCTGCGATATGTGGAGTAAAAATTGTCTATCTTTGACTGTCTCTGCTTTTCTTTTGAACTTAAAAAACCCTAAAATACCCTAACCTAAAATACCCTCAAACCCCTAAATTACCCTAAGATAGCCGAGGCATGCCAAGGCGCGCGCCTGACTGACCACGCCCGCCTTTGGGCTCCAGAGGCGCTAAGGCTGGAGCCTTAGCGGAGGTGCGCCTTTAATAACTATGACAACAATGCTTTGCCTTTTTATCAAATTTGATATAACCTGCTCCTTTCCCTAACATATGACCTGACTAAGTAAAATAATGTGCAAAAACGCTGTTAAAATTTTAACAGCAACCATGAGAGTAAATGAGCCAATGAAATCTACAGCTTCCAAAGGAGAATATCAATATAGCAATTTAGTTCCATTTGAAATTTGATTATATCATTTCATGCGAACTTGGATAATAATAAGTTTTAGTGCAAAACCAATTAATGCGGGATAACCAAAAATTTCACTGAGGAATCCAACAAGAGGAAACCTACATTCATAGTTTAAAAAGGCGATCGCCTCACCCTCTCAGGCGAGAGGCGGTCTGAGGGGAGAGGCGATTGCCTCTTGTAGGTGAGGCGTTAAGTCAGCCTTTTCTTTTTAAAAAAAAACCCTAATTTATTTTAAAACCAGAAAGACAACAGAACAGTCCGATAAAATTAAAGAGACAGACACAGACACCCCCCAAAAACTCCAACAGCTCTCTCTTCTTCTCCTCCACCACCGAGTTTCTGCTTCCCACAGCTTCCTCGTAGAATTTTATCTGACTTGTGATTGTAACTTAAGCAGACAAATTAGGTTATAAGGTTTCTATACAATCAAGTAAACCTTTTTGGACAACTTTATTGGAGGAGAAACTGGGGTTATAAAATAAAGATGGGTTAAGATAACGTGCAGCTGCATAAAGAGGACTATGGAACTCCTCTTGCCAAACATGATCAATAATCTTCAAGTACGCTAGGTAGATGCTTGATATTATGCTATTTTGATTTAAGAATTAGCACTTTATTATTAGACTTTAAGTTATTTTGGTTTACAAGTTTAGAAATTAAACTATTCTTAAGTACTACTAGTTTTTATTGAGTTAATTTTATTTTATTTGATTTTCTAATTTTTTGTCGCTTCACGTGGGAGAGGCCGTTGCCTCGCCTCAAGGCGATATTTTGCCCTTGTCGCCTTGACTCGCCTTTCGCTTTTTAAAACTATGCCTACATTCATAGCAAATGGTGAAAAATGTCTACAACTGCGCGGTTGTGAACTGACAGAAAAAGTCCAACAGAAATGATCTGGATTAGATCATACTACTTCATCGATTTCCATATTTCTATACTAGCAAGTCATTAAAATGATCGAAACTGAAATCAAAAATTGGGTAAGACCACACAGACACTCAAATTCTACTAATGATAGAAACTGAAATCAAAATAGAAGCAAGAACACCGACATCAAATTCTACTAATGAAGAAACCAATACCATCTTCTCTGTTAATAAATGATAGAGAATATAAATGCAAAACCTCACAACAGGTAAGTAATGAACAAGAACACACCACACAGACACTCACAGATTACCAAATACTGATATTCATTGATATGGATAGGTCGATACAAGTAGAATAAAGAAATACAACAACAACAACAACGAAGCCTTAGTCCCGAAATGATTCGGGGTCGGCTAACATGAACCATCATATGAAACCGTGCAATCAATCTCTCCCTCCACTCTGTCCTATCCACTACCATATTCTCCTCAATCCCTAATAAACTCATATCACTCTCGATCACCCTCCTCCAAGTTTGCTTAGGTCTACCCCTACCCCTCACCACTACATCCCTTTGCCACTCTTCAGTCCTCCTAACCGGCGCATCAAGCGCTCTTCGTCTTACATGGCCAAACCACCTTAGTCGGTTTTCCCTCATTTTGTTCTCAATAGATGTAACCCCTACTTTTATCCTAATTATTTCATTACTCACCCTATCCTTTCTCGTATGACCACACATTCATCTCAACATACGTGTCTCCGCCACCGACATCTTATGAATGTGACAGTGTTTCACTGCCCAACACTCCGTACCATAAAACAGTGCTGGTCTGATTGCCGTGCGGTAGAATAAAGAAATAAGGAAAGATAAATGAATTGAGCAACCCCAATCCCCTTCTCTACCAGAATGATAGAGCCTCTGCACTTAGGCAGCCAATCAGCAATAACACTATCTCCAATACCCAAAAAGATCCCCTAACACACATTCTTATACCTCCTGTTTCCTTTACAGCTCATCATTCTCAAAACAACTAACTCCTGTTAGTAATTACCAATTGGCCCTCATTACCATTGCCTCTCCTTGTGTAGACTCTCCATACTTTGGGCCTCCATTGATTAGGATCCAAAACTCCTGTTAGCCCGACCTCTATCAATAAACATCACATCTTTGTTGCCAACTTACAGACGTATAGTTCCAAATGTCTATTTCCAACAGTAAGGCTACATGGCTTGGACTTTCCTTGCTAATTATATGTACTTGGATCTGATAAGTTTGTTTTCTGGTCCTAAATTTTCTCCTTCAATTAGATGAAAAGTCCGACAATTATTTAGAGTTTCGGAAGTCCAATATGTCCAATCTTCCGTTTCGTTGATTTTGCCCGGATCCTCCTTTTCTTCCGAAAAAAGGGAAGAAGAAGGATCTTCTTCTATGGATCCCTCTTGTTCATCCAAATGATATATCAGGTAAAGTCATATGACAAAATGAAAATATACGGTGTTAAAGAAAATTAACATGAGTTCTAAAAACTCCAACTATAGAAAAAGAGAGACACGAGGTGATGAGATGTCTTGTTAGAGGAATACTTTACTAAGACCGGTTATGTGGATTTGTTATACTTATTCTCTGTTTGTAAAGCATTTTGTGTTCTTTGGTTGAATAGTTTATATTCGGGAAACATTATTTCCACCAGTGCAATGACAGCTTGTGCACGCTCTAGAAAGTAGGGTGCAGTGAAGCCACTGCTAGTACTCCATTCTTACGAAAATCAATCCTTTTACCACTTCAAAGATCAGGAGGAGGATTTTAGTAGAGCTGGAACATCAATTTGGACTTTCTTTTTAGTGAATTAATTAGTCTATGAGAAACTCGGGATAATGTTTCTACCCAGGAATATTCACATGGACCTTAATGACCAAGTGAATTTGGTCATTCACCACGGGCTTGTTAAATCTAAGCCGCAGGATGCTTCGAATCTCCACCTTAGAATTCTAATAAGCCTAGATCTAACGGTGAATGACCAAATATAATTAATTTTATATATATTACATATAAAAATATATAAAAAAACTTGATAAATCACAAATTACTTATAAACCATAAAAACACATTCATAATAAGTTAACTCATTAATTCATCAAAAACAACATCTAATACTTCAAATAAAATTAAAAATCAAACCAAAGTATTTTAGGTTTTTTTGTCAAATTTTGTAACTGCACCATATGTTTTAAAAAAATTAAAAAAAAACCTGAACTTTTACATTTTTTCACTATTAGCCGTGTCCTGCCATGTCACTGCGGAGTCCCCGTCGTGTCACCGCCGAGTCACTGCCGAGTCCCGCCGAGTCCCTGAGTCCGGCGAGTCCGACACCGGCACAGCGACCCCGGAGAAGAGTCCGTGCTTCATAGCTTAAAATAAGGTTCCCTAATCTAATCTAATTTTACCTTATCTTCCCATACAGGGAAACCTAATCAAATACTCATGCAATAGAGAGAGAGAGAGAATAGTAGAAGTGCCTACGATGCACAGTTGGTCCTCAAGGCCTTTACTAATGGTTGGGTGACAATCATTTATTACATGTAGCATTCCCCTGCCTTTTTTTCATTTGTTGTTTTGGCAGTAAAAAAATTCAAGCACTTGGATCCACATCATTACAATCAGAAAGCCTTTCAATTTCATGTATTTTTTGGCAAGCAAAGAAGGAAAAATACCTTGTGGAAAGTGCTGCATTTGAAATTTCAGAGAACTTCTCAAGTTCCTGCAGTGCCTCTTTGTATCGATATCGAATCAATAATAACTGGAATAAATAAAAACTGTTAAGAGTCGGAGATCCAAATTCTAATTGAAGATAACGAACTTCACCTACTTTACAAAAATGATGCATCTCATAACATAAATAATAACAGAAACTAATACGAGTAAATACAAGAATAAGCATTAAAATAAACAGGAATATTCACATGGACCTTAATGATCAAGTGAATTTGCTCATTCACCGTTAGATCTAGACTTACTAAATCTAAGCCGCGTGATGCTTTGAATCTCCACCTTAGGATTCTAATAAGCCTAGATCTAATGGTGAATGATCAAATAGTGTATGGTCATTAAGGTCCATGTGATCAAAACCGAAAAATAAAAATGGTCCCTTCAAATTTTGAGGAATTTTCACATGCACCTTAATGAGCAAGTGAATTTGCTCATTCACCATTAGATATAGGCTTATTAAATCTAAGCCTCAGGATGCTTTGAATCTTCACCTTAGGATTCTAATAAGCCTAGATCTAACGCTGAATGAGCAAATTCTACTTGCTCATTAAGGTGCATGTGATCAAGACTGGTGTATCATATGTATGTTGACTCTACCTGTATCAAAGGAAGCAAAGCTGCCAATGATAGGGGCGTCGAGCAAACAGCAGCTCGTAGGTACCCCACTGCATGCTCATATTCATCATCGTGAATCTCTCTTCCCAACTCGCATTCTCCGCTTCGTAAGGGTAGCAACCATGAATCCAAGTTCTCTAAGGCAAAAGAATGTTAGGTATGAAATCACTTGCGTGAGAAATACGGGTCACTTTTGTCAAAAACATCTATGTGTTTTTGCTCACAAAATTGTTTAAATCAATAACTGGAATGGTGTACTAAATTAAATACAGCACAAACATAACACTTAATGTTCCAGAAACAAATACTAAAAGTTATTATATATAATAAATACATTAAAACAAATATTTAAAATAGAAATAAAGCATCCTGAGGCCTTTATATGTCACTCTACTCATTAGAAAGAGATAAATAACCACGTCGGATCAATATCATATATGGCCACATCAAGTGACTATTTATTTTTCTAAATGAGGGAAGTGGCATGTAAAACTTACCAAATCAGATGAGTAATGTAATATTAACCCTGTTTTAGTTCACATTTAACAAGACAATTGATTGGGGGCTTAATGTGTTCGATTACAAAGGTAAAGGGGCTTAATGTGTCGAATTGAAAGTTCAAGGTCACATATGTAAAACTTCCGAAGTTGAGGGGTCTCCAAATGCTATATTCCTTCAATTTAATATGAAGACCATAAATTGTTTCATCCACAACTTATGTTTATTGAAGAAGTCCCGCTCACGTTTCAATTTTTGAATTAACAAGCCAAATTCAAGCAATGGGGATAGGGATGTAAATGGGACGGGGCATCGCCGTTGGTGACCTGTCCCGACAGGGACGGAGAATCCCCGATAAAAAAATCTCCATGGAATGGGGATGGAGATAGTTTTGTCCCCCGTGGTAGGGATGAGGCGGGGATGGGGAAAGGTATCCCTGTCCCCACCCCGTTAATCCCGATGGGGGATCCCCAACTATTTCCCATAATAATTGATTTTTTTTTATGATTTAAGTGCATTTTAATTAGGTGATTGGTTGTTTTCAATTTTTAGTTTTGTATGGTTTGGAAAATTTGAGAATGATTGTTGATGCCTGGTATTATTAGCTAATGATTCTTAAAAGTTGTAGACATTACTATTTTTTTAAACATAAACGGTGATTCCCCGCAGGGAATGAGGAATGGGAAATGGGGAAAAAGGTTTCGGAACATCTGTAAACGGGGAATAAAGATCCCCGTGGGGACGGGGATGAGGGCAAATTTGTCCCCGTTTAACTTGCCGGGGACGGGGATAGGAAATGCATTCCCCGCCCCGCCCCGCTCCGTTTACATCCCTAAATGGGGCACTCAACTTGGTTATGCTTGCCTAAAAAGTAAGTCGTGCCAGAGCCTAAAGCCAACCACCATGCAGTGACTCCTGTGGTTTTTTATTCTTCTTCTTTCACTGATAGCAAGCAAATTCAAGTGAGTCCATGTGCACTGATGTGTATTATTCCATTGAATACTTCAGAGATAAACCTGTGTTAGACATGATTCACAGGATAACAGGCAAACTGGAACCCTTCAATCCTTCATATATTTTCGCTTTTATAGTTTCATGTGCTTAAACTGACCCACATGGCCATATCATGAATTTGCTGACTGCAGTTTCATGCTAGGTATACTATACTTATAAATATGTGGGATTAAAGCCTTGTTTGGCCCTCATGGTATCCAAAATTTTGTCATTTGTCCCTTGTGGTATTATTTGGTAACATTTTCCCCACGAGCTATTCTCATAGATAACATTTAACTCATTTTGAATAGAAAATTATTGATTCGTTAAATTTTTCACATGACGCAATTTTTAACACGTGACATGTACACGAGGCAATTGTTTAAAAAAAAAATCATATAGACTTAATATGTGAATAAATAAGGTATTAATTTTTTTTTCTTACTTATCCACGTATTAGACCAGCATTGTTATATGGTACGGAGTGTTGGGCAGTGAAACACTGCCACATCCATAAGATGTCGGTGGCGGAGATGCGTATGTTGAGATGGATGTGTGGTCATACGAGAAAGGATCGGGTGAGTAACGAAATAATTAGGACAAAAGTAGGGGTCACATCTATTGAGAATAAAATGAGAGAAAACCGACTAAGGTGGTTTGGCCATGTGAGACGTAGAGCGCTTGATGCGCCGGTTAGGAGAACCGAAGAGTGGCAAAGGGATGTAGTGGTGAGGGGTAGGGGAAGACCTAAGCAAACTTGGAGGAGGGTGATCGAGAGTGATATGAGTTTACTGGGAATTGAGGAAAATATGGTAGTGGATAGGACGGAGTGGAGGGAGCGAATTTGTGTTGCTGACACGATTTGATTTCACGGTTTTATATGATGGTTCATGTTAGCCGACCCCGAATCATTTCGGGACTAAGGCTTTGTTGTTGTTGTTGTACTTATCCACGTATTAAGTTTATTTGGAAAAAATAATTAAAAACCAATTGTCATGTGTACATGTCAAATATTGTGTCATATGTCGATAATTAACAAATCAGTTAACTTTTCATCCAAAATGGGTTATATGTAACAAAAGCTAATTGATTGTTGCATAATGAATTACTGTTCTCCAAATATAACAGTTGATGATCATGCATAATCAAAGTAAAATTAACAATCTTCCTCCAACAGAATGAAGAGGATTTTTTTTTCAAGTGCATGAACTATACAAGTATAATGAGAGATTAATTAAATTAAGAACTTACTATGGGCAAACAAATTTCGGGTAGAATACGAACGGCCACCATTGTTATCAGCGGAAGCTTCATTTTCAGCTGAATTCACATAGAAACCTTGTGGGAGATCTCTCTGCTGGTTAACATCAACTTCCATAGATACCACTTTCTTTTTAACATCATCAGATACCTCGGCAGGCATATCTTTTCCATTCATGACAGATGCCTCTGAATCATACTGAAACGAAGATTCAGAATCATTAAAGTGTGCATTATGACCCGAACCCCCTTCATAACCGACTTGTGTAGTTGATGCGTCTAACTGAGAAGAAACAGCTGACATATCTGAATTTGTGGAGCTACGGTGGTCAGAATCCTGATATTGCATGTCTTCCGGGATACTGGAATAAAACAGCTGATAGAATATCAAGCCCATGATCACATTGAATAATGGATAATAATTGCAGTCATTTTCTCGCACCAGACTGCAAAAAACAAACATAGAATAATCACTTAGATCACATTAGTCATTTCTCTTTAAAGAGCACATTATGGTGCGGTTGACCCTTCGATTTTTAAAACATAAGAAAAATACTTTTCAAATACACTCACAAAACAAGAATATAGTCACTGCTACTCACCAACTATTCAATTAATTTTTATGCCCATATCCCTAAATAGAGTACATTTGAATCCATACATACAGATAAAAGTATACACGTATCTATATACTGAATGGAATATGCAGTGTTTTAATATCATTGGCATGAAACTCAGAAAAGAAGTATAATCCTCCCAGATCACATGTGCGATGCAAAGTATGCATGTAGATAAAGTTTTGTTTAAGGAGGGAAATCTTGTACAATGTTTCCAAAAGCAAGCAAATCTTAGGCATGAAAAACTTAAATTTTTACCTCCTAGCATTCTGGCGTTCGCCTTCTATTCTCCCTTGCAAAAATTGGTACAGGATGGACTCCAAACGAACAGCAATTCTGTCCTGCTCAACCACCAAGGTGATTGATCAACACACAGTGACAGTCAATCAAATTGTCATTATAAGAAGCAAGCATAGTTATTAAAGGCGCATGGCGCACTAAGGCGCAAGGGGTCCTGGAGCCTTGGCACATGGCACACGGCGATGGCGCGCGCCATAGCGAGACAAGGCGCACTTACAAAAATAAAAATTATAAAACTATAAAACTAACATAAAAATGCAATGAATACTAAATCATGAAAATATCTTAAGCATAAATAAATTTAAAATGCAAAATAAACCCCATATTAGCAAACTTTAAAGTTGAATACTAATTCCTAAGTTCTACTCCTAATCAAAACTCTCCAAATCCATCACTCCTCATCATCACTATCACACTCCTCATCTAAAGCATCATCATCAAACTGATCCTCTTCATCCTCATCAACAAACTCAATTTCTTCTTCCTCCTCATCTCGAACAACTACATGGGCTTTTCCTCGATCCTTGGAAGATGATATTTTAGCCTTTTTTCCTACTCTTCTAGTGTTATATGCAATCTCTTCAACTCCAGCAGCCTTACCAACTAAACCCCATGTTAGAGTATCATTTTCAAACACGAATTCATCTTCAACTCTTCAAATGACTCTGCCTCTTCATCTTCTAATTAGTTTAAAACGTATAATCTCTCTCCTCTTTAATACTTTTTGTTAATAGAACATGTGCTTCATCCCAGATATATAAAAAAACTGCCCATAACTGCCTCTAACTGCCAAGGCGCGCCTTGGTGCGCCTTTGGCAATTGCTTTTGGTGCACCAGGCGCGCGCCATGGCGATTGAGCCTCGCCATGGGGCTGCCATGGCGCTAAGGCCTGCGCCTGGTGCGCCATGCGTCATAGGCGCGCCTTTAATAACTATGGAAGCAAGTCGTGATGATGGCAGGGACTACATCATAAAGAGGGAAAAGAAATCTCTCAATGATGGCACAAATTATCATGATTTTAGATATAATACCTCTTGCATAGATACATCCCTCTTTTCTTTATATGATACATTGATTCCTATCCTTGTCATCCAAGTATCGTAAAGTTTATCAATTGATGTCAATTCCACATCATTGCATTCTATATGCTTGAGCAACTCCATAGAAACCTAAAAGAAATAGTAATTGTACATTCATCAGACAAGTTAATGATATCAATATAAAGGTAAGGGTATGCATAAAAAGAAAAGAATGTTTTAGATCTTAAGATATAAAAGGAATCAACCTTTTTTTTCTTTTATACAAAATTTGCATTGTCCATCAAACGCAAAATAGGACACACATGGAGCTAAACAAGTTTCACTTCTCAATTTCATATCTATTAGCATTATACTATGAGATTAGTACCTAACACAACAAATTGGGAAACAAAAGCACTAACACTAGCCAATCGATTCAATCGAAAGATGACAAATGTAGTATAGGAAGGACCTTTTGTGGGTTAAGTGATACTCATACATGTCACCCTGAGGACTTCCTTAATTAGCTAAGCAGCATAGTTTAAAGAGCGAGGATAGAGGGAAACAGATTTTGATAGAAAGGCACGAAGGGAAAAGACAAACTTAGTGTTGTCTACAGCTTGCTCTAGCCCACTTCACAGCCCTCTATGATCGATCGCTTAGCTATTCTGTTACGAGGTAAGGATAACAAACAAACTAATAATAATAAAAAGGCCTCATGCGTTTAATGTGGAAACCTAGAAAATAGCCATTCTATTCTTTCCTATTTTGACAAACATCTGAGCACAGGAAGCACCAGAAACTTTTTATTTCATTGCATTAACCTGTATCATAAGATCAAAACTTTTTTATGTTTCCAAAAATGGATTAAGAATAGAGCTCAATAACATAATTTTCATGATAGGATTTTGACACCAATATCTTACCGAATACTTAAATCGATTCATTCTAGAACCCTTATCCTTGCATGTCCCTTTTAACAATATGCTAAGTACACCACTTGCTTCCACCCTGTTATGTTGCCTCATCAACTTCTTCAAAAGGTGGCATAATCTAACACGATTTTTGGGCCGCATTTTATCTGAGCCTAATTGAAGAAGGTAAGAAGGCCGTGACACAGATGAAATAATTCTTTTGTAAGCTTTTTCTTGTTGTGTGATATGGCATTCATCGGGCGAAATCCTTGTGCGTTTCTTTGATTTGTTAGTGCAGCCTCTCAATCCTGCCTTTTGATTCTCCAAGACATTACCATCACTCCCTTCCAAATTTATTGTGTGTTGCTCAGACATCTCTACGTTCTCAACTGTAAATACTAAAAACGATTAGTTAATCAATTCATTAGTAAAACTATAAAATTCATTAGTGAAACTAGAAAATTTAAGTCACAATATAACTCAGTCATTTTCACTAGTTAAATAAAATAAGGAACTCATATTTGCATCGATTTCTGATAAAATCATTGTCATAAATGCAAAAGGACTCAAAATTAATATAAACATCAGAAAGAAGAAATGACAAATGAACTTAAATCCAGCATGGAGATTGAAAATTTAGTCCAAAGTAAACCATCCCAAAAAAATAATATCCTACCGACCAGATTGAAGCAGAAACTCTGAGAAAGGGTAGGATTGTTCGTTCCAGTACCTGAAAATAAGGGTTGCCACGATTTGCGTATTCAAGATTTTGCTTCCTTTAATACGGGTTAGTGCCACTGGGGTTACTTTGTTTTGGCCAAACCGCAAACCCCAGAATGTCCATTTTATTCAAGATGGTTGCCAACAAACAGTGTGAAAGGCTTCATATTCCTTCAGTACTAACATATGCTCCATAATTTGGCTTCATATTCTTTGTTTCGGCGGAGACGCATACGCAAGAAGAAGCAGTCGGAGTGAGCAGACGCAAACGCCGGTGGAGTAAGCGGCGGTGTGTTTGTGTATTTCACCGAAGAAAGAAGAGAGAGAGAGCGCTGCTGAATCAATTGAAACGGTTTTCAACTTTTAGGTTATTTACTTTGTAAGTAAAGTTCAATATTGCCCCTGTATATTTTTTTTACATATAAAAGCTTTGTATATATTTTATCTCCCGGTTACTAATTTATTACGATACATTGGTATAAAAATAATGGTTAAAAATTAAAATTAATAATTTTATTGAAAGATCCTACGGAAATTTACACAGTAATATAATAGGAATTCCCACAGGACGGATATAGCAATCCTCACCTCATCCCTTTTAGGTTTCGGAAAAAAAATTATTTGTTCTCATCCCGTCGGTTTGGATACCCGCGGTTTTCGGATAATCTCCTCCCCATTACCATCCTTAATAGTTGGATTGAGTGGAATGGGCTCTAGTAGTTTAATTTCACTGTAGCAAAAAAAAATGGGGTAGAGAGAAGTCACTTAAACATGCAACAATCTCAAATAATCAGATTATTTATTAATATTATTTGATAAACGTAAATTGAATACATATTTTTTAAGATTAATTCCATTCACAGTTCTCGAAGTATTAGAAATGGAATGTCCATCGATACCATAAAACATCATTTCTGAATATCAGAATCATCCAACTTTGTATTTGGCGGCTTCTGTATTATCTTTAACCAAATTTTGACAATAATAATCATCAGAATGGATATGTAAATGACATATCAGGAAAAAAAATTCCATGCTAATTAACGATTAAAAAATTGGCATGCCACTAAACCCAACTCAATATGTTTATATAGGGGAAAACAACTTGGATTCGTTCCCTTTTAACTCGGTTGGGTCCAGGGACGGATCCAGGATTTCTAGATAGTGGGGACAAACTATTTATATATACAGTGTAAAAAAAAATCAATGACAACATAAATTACAACATATCAAATGTTAAATTACTAAATAACTTAAGTTTACACATTTAAGTTAGTTAGGCTTAACTTAAACATATCAAATATTAAATTGGTTCAAATCAAACCATTGCTTAAAATCCTCAATTGATATCAAATGTTAATTTAATGTTAAATTGGCCCAAATCAAAAGCTTGCTTAAAATGCTCCATTGGTTCAAAACTCTTGCTAATTGATTCAAATCAAATTTTTACTAAATTACTAATTGGGTCCACATGTAATGTGCATTTGTTAATTTATATAAAATGTTAATCTAATTTACATTTTCCAATACTCCATCATCATTGGGCAAATTACACCTGGAATCAGGTTTCAAAAGCCATAAGCTATCCCCATTATGCATTAACACAAACAAATTACACCTAGAAACAGTTTTCAAAACCCACAAGCTATCACCATTTTACATTAAAACAAACAATCCTCACTCAAAAAGTAAAAGCCAGTTCAAAAGTACAAGCCAATAAACTCAATAAATCCAATAGGAGTGGCTAGAGACCATGAAGAGTGGCCGGAGACCAAGCAAACAAATTCAATAAATAAACAAGTAATTAAATAACTCTAATACCATAAAATTTGCAGAATCAATTTCAGTAAAAGAACTCAACTGACATTAATTGAAGATAACTTAACAATTGGTTCTTGAATCAATTAGCAGCAACAGCAGCAGAGACGTTAAAGAGAAGAGGGCACGATGGCGGTCGAACGGGAAATAGAAGAGCAGTATCAGAGACGGTAAAGAGAAGAGGGTACGATGCCTGGGAAAGAGAAGAGCAGGAGCAGAGAATTAGAGATTAGGGATTCGTTTTGAGGAAGGATAGAGAGGGATTTTCGTTTGGGGAAGAAGCCAACTGATTTGGGGATTTTCATCTGGCTCGATAGAATGAGAGGGTAAGGTTGAGGGATAAAAATGTAGTTTTCTTTTGTCTTTATGTTAGACAAAACAGCGCCTATCCATTTAAATTAGACGACGTCGTTTTGTCTAGCATAAAGACAAAAGAAAATTAGGTTTTGAACCTTCTCCTTCAACCCCGCAAGTTCGCACAGCTCCTCAACCTCTCAACTACACATCAATGGCGGAAGAATTTTCAGAGGGGGCAAATTTGCAGAAATCACAAAATATCAGTTGTGATTTTATTTCTTCCTAGATCTCAGTGGGGCAAGTGTCCCCACTGTAGATCCGTCCCTGATTGGGTCGATTTAAATTTAGTGAAATGTCATTTTAAAATAATTCGCGTGGAAAATTTATCTACCATGTCGTCCATATGCTCATTCCACTGATTGTTATTGTCAAAATTCGGCTAAAAATAAAGTTGTAAAAGATGTTAGACGCTAGTCCGACAGACAGGCCCTTATTGATTAGTCAGAGATTTATTTATTTTTTTTAAATAAAGTATTATATATAATCTATAAAAAAAAATAAAGTATTATATAAATACAATTAATATATGAATTATACTATGTAAAAATAATAATATAAAATATTTAGGATAGAAAAACATACCTATTTTAATATTAGTTACATTAATGTCCTTAAAAAAATAACAAATATATCAATAAAATAACATTTATAACAAACGTGTCAAAATAAAATAAAATTAATATTATTAAAAATAAATTTGAGAGTTTTAGGTTTTTTTTAGTTTTTTATTATTTAATATTTTATTTAAAATTAAAAAAATTGACATAAAACTTGAAAGCTAATTTTTTTAAAAGGGTCGCCTAGGACCGTCTGGGAGCCGTCTAAACCCACCTAGGACCGCGTGAGACCATTTAGAAGGTCAAAAACTGATCAATCGATCTATACCACCCGACTAGTGAAAATCGGGACAATGTTTTAGAAATCCCCACCTAATTAAATAAAAAGTTGTATGGGTTAATTTAAAAACAAATGGGTAAATATTTTATTTGTCTCTGGGTTTATACATATTATATTAGTTAGTCCCTCTGTTTTTAAATATGCACTACAAAGTTTATAAGTTTCGACAAAACTAATTAATAGTTTATCTTTCTATCATTAATTAATTTAGGATTAATCTCAAATAAATGTCATATGGTTTCACGTTTTTGCAGATCGGTACCTGTGTTTTTTTTTGTTACAAAGCGAAACTCTATGGTTTGCAAAATTTTCATTTTTTTATTGACTTGCCAAAGTTGACCGATAACAACCTCAAAATAAAAAATTTCAAGAGTTAAAGTTGTTTAGTATCATATTTATTGACCACATTTTTTATTTTTCAAATCATCATTTTTAGAGCTCTCTCTAAACATTAATTTTATCTCTCATGAAAAAACAACACATAAATGATCTCAAACCTAAAACGTTGAAGAATTAAAGTTGCTTAAAATATCATTTAATTCTTGAAAATTTTCATTTTGAAGTCGTTATCAACCAAATTTGACAAAGTCAACAAAAAAAATAAATATTTTTACAAACCACATGGTTTGATTTGTAATAAAAAACAAAGGACAAGTACCGATTTGCAAAAACGTGAAACCATAAGACATTTATTTGAAATTAACCCATTAATTTATATGTATTTTTTCTAATTAAGTTATTTTTCTAATAAAGTTTTTTTTTGTGAGAACTTTATTATATTAATAGTACCATTTTAAATATGCATATGTCTAACAAAAAAACAACAACGATAAGTTACTTAAAATTCATAGAAGAAATTGATCCCAACAACAAAAACTACAATAAAGAAAAGACTATTAATATTCATAACTACTTGTTGTAATTCTAAATTTCCAAAAACTTCATCTCCTTCTTATGACAATTTATTTAAACCAAACCTCAATGGAATTTTCTTCTTTGTAGACCTCAACTCCGTAGATTCTTCTTTCATGGTTTGTATCTTTAAATCTGTCTTGTTTTGGAGGGTTTTAAAAACTTCATCTTATTCTTTCATCATTTTCCTCTTAAATCTTTTTTTCAGCATTCAATCTTTTACCATCTCCTACTTTATTCATTACCCTCCTGAAGATTGTAATGTTGCTTAATTTTGATGCTTTTCTCTCAATTGGTTAAGAAACTCTCCCCTTAATTTGTCTACAAACTTAATTGAGAAGCTTACAATCTTAAGTTTACGGGTGCCTAAGAACGTATACTTTTCAAAAGATCTGGTGAGAACCCAAAACTAAAGCTACACACTTGATTCAAGTCACTCGACGAAGAATGCAACCATAAGCCGCTAGTTCAACTTGATCGGCCCCCAAACCGAAGATTTCACCACTGCGCACGGTAGCCCAAAGGGAAAGATAAAGCGGGAACGCATCAATTTAAAGCAGAAAGAATTCTCCTGTAACATAGAATCCTCGACTAGTCGGACAACGGGATGGGAAATGCATTTCCTGCCCCGTCCCGTTTACATCCCTAACAAAACTCAATCTCCAAATATAAAAGAATTCAATTGCTTGATATTATGATATAGATCTAAGTAAGAGAAAGAAAAAATTGAACTCTTAGGGTTTGATTGGATGGGAGGTTGTGGAGGATAAATAAAGGAAGGGAAGGGAAGGGAGAGTAAGGGGAAGGAAGGGGAAGGGAAGCATTAACCTTACCCTTGTTTGGTTGGATGGTAAAGGGTTTATAAAGGTTTGTACCATTCCCTTGTTTGGAATGAAGGGTTTGTAAAGGAATGAAACATTATAAAATGACTAAAATGTACATAGCAGCCATGAAGAGAGAAAGCACAACATCAACAGTAAAAAAATAGAAGAAAATTGACTTAAATCAAAGTTGAGGGAGTTCTGCCGGTGACGGAGTTCCGCCGGTGAGGAAGAGAAATCGAAAAAGAGGGGAGGAGGAAGTGAGAACATAGATCATAAATAAAATCTGGTTTGGGTATTAAGTAATTTTAATAAGGGTAATATTGGAAATAAAAGTTTGAACCCTTCTAAACCCCCCAATTTGGTGGGTTTGAAAATTGAAAGAAAATTGAAGAAATCTAACCCTTCCAAACCCTTGTCAAACCCCTCAAATCCCTTACCCTTCTAAATTTATTTTTCCCAAACAAGGGTTTCCACAAACCCTTACTAACCATTCCCTTACTAAACCTCCCAAACCTCTCAACCAATCAAGCCCTTAAGGTAAGCCATATGTGTAATAATATTTATAGATCCAGAGAAGTATAAAATTAAAACAAAACGAAAAGGTCAAATAAACCTTATGAAAAATGAAAAGCATATGAGATACTGAAGATGAACCAAATAATTTTAGAAAAATAAAAAGAGAGATTAAGTTCTTATTATCATCATCATAACTGATCTGTGAGAAATCAAATTCACTTTAAATCACTAGGGATTGTTACGTTAGACATGTGATTTCTAAATCCCATACCAAGACTAGACAAAGAGAATTGTCTCAAACTATCACATCTAATAGTTAGATAGTTCAAAGTGCTAAAGTCTATAAGTAGCAACAATCGTAGATTCAACATTGACATTAAGTATAAGACATGAAAATAGTTTTAATTCAGTCAAACGCATCAGAATAGTTTTTGGATTAGCTGGAAACTCACTGAAATGTAGTTCTAACTGCAACAGTCTAAAGAGTTGTGATATGGCATTTTACTCATATCTTTTAGCACGGTTTTTGAGATTATTTGGTATCATTTTGATTCGTTGTGTATCAATTTGATAGTTTTAATCTTTATTGTATCAACTTTTAGTTTTTATTTATTTTCATAGTATTTATTTATGTTTCTCTCAAATTTGTGTCATTTTCAATAAAAAAAATTATCAAATTAAGTTAAGGAGCGTTTGTTTTAGGGGATTCAGGAAATGGTAAGAGAATGGAAGATTTCATTCCTTTTGTTGGTGTTTGTTTTCTTAATTCAATCATTCTCTTTGCTCATCTTTTAGTTTTGGATTTACCCATAACTAATTTAATCTCATTCCTCAATCCTCCCTAAGGTTTTCCATTTCATTTTCTCCCTCTTATAAAATTTGAACATCTACCCATCTTCTTCTTCTTTTTTTTTTAACATCTACACACCTTAATTTTATTTTAGTCTCTATTTAATTTTTAATTTTTATTTTGATCAATATATTTATTTAGGGTATATCATTTCTTTATGGAACTAAAACAAACAGATAAGAGAATTCATGATCATTCCATTCATTTCTCTTTTTTTTTCTTGATTTCATTCTGTTACCTCTGCACGAACCAAACGCCCCCTTAAAGCCTATTTTAATGCAATTTTCATGAAATCAATTTACAAAAAATAATTAATTTAACTTGGTATTTATTGCTCATATATGTCACTATTACAAAGATAGTAAAATTATATATTACACTCTCTTCCTAGGATCCAGTGCTCTTGCTTGTAATTTATCGGAATAAACACTCTCTTCACTGTGTGCCAAGGGCGTACAAAATTATCTGCATCACCTTTTACTCTTCGTACGAAATAGTCTTCACTATCCCACCCCGGTTCATTGAACCCCTTCACAAACATGGCTTGGCACATACATCCAACAAAGTCAGTATCAACAGTGGTCCATTCTGCAGCCACATCAGTTTGTACTGACTGTCGTCTAAGTAAATACAGCCAACCATTGATATGCTACAATAAGATTTTGCAAACATTTAATACAGTAAAAGTCACATACTTACAAATGAATATGATATAAGATTAAGGTTACCTCATTCCAGATATACGTCCCCACATCCCGAAGTGTATTGAAATTTTTTGCATCCAAACTGTATATTTCTAAACCTTTCAAACGTATTCCCTGAGTTGATTCAGGCCCGTTGATCCACGATTCCAGCTCTTCTATCAAACATGCATCTATTCGGTGGCGCTGATCATCAACATTACAAATGACTGGTCTTTCCTCAAATCCGGACTTGATATGGCCACCATATAATGCTACTGGATCGGTGTACTTTAATGGATCGGTCCACGACGAATTCAAATACTTGCTAACCTTAGCAACCCGTTTACCTTTTCCACGTACTACTTTTGTTCCACGTCCTGCTCCTTTTCCACGTCCTGCTCCTTTACCTCTAACTGTGCCTCCACCTCGGGTTGGAACTATACCTCCTCGAGTATTTTCCTTAACTTCATCTTTTCCGGTCCCTCGACCTTTATCTTCTTTTGGATCAACCACCTACAAAAACATGGTAATGAATAATTCATACGTGAAAGCTGTAATTCAACATCTTGTCGCATTGGAGATGAATGCGCTCTAATGCGACAAGCCATAGTGCAACATCTTGTCGCATTGGAGATGAATGCGCTCTA
Organism: Euphorbia lathyris; assembly: GCF_963576675.1. NCBI lineage: Eukaryota > Viridiplantae > Streptophyta > Magnoliopsida > Malpighiales > Euphorbiaceae > Euphorbia > Euphorbia lathyris. The sequence continues at coordinate 82,674,964 of NC_088915.1, forward strand.
ATGCGACAAGCCATAGTGCAAAATCTTATCGCATTCAAGCGCATTCCACTACAGAATGCGACATAGAGATACGATATGTATAAATTCAACCAACTTATACCTCTTGCTGCAACTTTGGTGTCACTTCCTCATGCACAGAATCATCAAGATGGACAACCTCATCTAATTGCGCAACTTCCTCCTACACAGAATCGTCTGGTACCACAATAACATTCTGAACCTCCTCATCTTGAACCATATCTGCCTCTTGTTCCTTTCCATCTTTCATCGGCTCCTCTTGAACCATACCTGCCTCTTGTTCCTTTCCATCTTTCATCCGCCCCTCTTCGACCACTGGCTCCTCCCGAATTTTACTGGCCTCAGCCTCCTCATTCTCCACATTAGCATTGGGTCGACCCATCGCCTTTAATTCTTTTATATCTCCCTCAATCAATGATACCCGTTCATCTAGGTTGTCTAACCTACTATCGACCTTACTAAATTGTCCCTTGCACCACGTATGATGCCTCTCAAGCACATCCGTTATAACTTTTTGAAGTTGTTTTATCTCGGTCGTTTGTGACCGTGATGCAATGATATATCTATCAACTTCATCCCCTTCCTCACCACCCTCTTCATCATCACCTCCATCACCTCCATCATCACCCTCCTCTTCATCACCTTCCTCCTCATCACCTTCCTCCTCATCACTTTCCTCCTCCCCATCACCTTCCTCTTCCTCAGCTTCAACCTTCTCCTTACCTTTCATTATTGGGGCAAATATAGCATTTATATCAACTTCCCGTCCTTCAACATGGTCCACCAAATACGTGTACCAATCGAACTCTTTCTCTCTATCCTCAACCACAAGACACGCGTCTGGAGGATCAACAACCTTACATTGAAAAAAAAAATAGCAATGTATTGGTAAACAAATACAAAGTAAAGAGAAACACACGAATCTCATTCCACTTACAGAAAACGTTTCTTTAATTGCTTTGTTTGAGGGGACTATTCTCTAGGACCATCTAAACAAGCGTGGAAGTGGGCTGCCACTTCTCATTGTGTAATATGCATGAGTCACATTCCACAACTCAATAATCCAAGTCTGTAAATAAGAGGTATCCATTGATAAGAATTATAACATTGTCGCATTCCATTTGAATGCGCTCGAATGCGACATGGTTATAACCTAATCATGTCGCATTCCAATTTCAATGCGCTCGAATGCGACACGGTTTATAACCTAATCATGTCGCATTCCATTTTCAATGCGCTCGACTGCGACACGGTTATAACTCAATCATGTCGCATTTGAGCGCATTCCATTATAAATGCGACACAGATGGAAATTGGGCGCATTCAAACACTAAACATATATAGACAAATCATACACAAATTATACACAAATCATACCTGGAATACGTGTGCAAATCCAATAAGTTGATATGGCACACGTTTCCTATTTCCCGCTGCATTTGCCTCTAATTGCTTCAGTCTTTTGCTAATGGCCCAGTCCAAGAACCTATACGTCTCCTCCCAAGCCAACGTCCCCCATGGAAACTCATTAAACAGGCTTGGATAATCTGCAAGATCCAAAACCCAATCCTTTGCATGCCTCTCGTTAGCATTATCCAATACATTGCCATGCACAAAGTACAACATGGCAATCATCACATCATCTTGGTTAAATCGGTCGGTCGCATCCTTCTTCTTCCATTGTACACTTTTCAAAACTTCAAAGAAGTGAATTGTCGTTATTGTCTCGTATTTCTTGAAGTACTTATTTCGCAACCTATGCGGCATCTCTAATTCATACATTCTTTCCATGAATTCCCCAATGTGACCATATCTACATACAGTTAACATACGAGGGCATTCGAGCGCATTTAATCCATTAATGGCGGTAACAGGGAAGAAGATGATGCATGCTTACCTTATGCTTTGTTCGTCCTTCCTCTTCGCTTGCCGCCGCCGCCGTCGCCGTCGCCTTCGCCTTCCGTTTTCTTGCCATCACAGTCGCGCTTCGTAGGGAAGAAAGAAACCGGAGATGAAAATGTCGAGGTAGGAGAAAATGAAAATGAAAATGTAGAGAAGAACAACCCGGATTATATATAGTGATGAGTTCAAAACGTAAAATGCAGTTGAAACGAACTGAAAATGAAGAAGATGAACCACAATGAAGTTGAATGGGAAAGGTCAGGTGAGGGAGTGGAAGTGGAAGGAGCGAGAGGTAGGAGATGAACCTTCAAACTAAAATAAGGGTAGTTTTGTCCAAAATGGGTTTATTTGTCTAATTTGGTAAAATGAAAGGAAGGTGAGTTAGATATGTAAAGTGGGGTTCTTCATTGGGCTAGATGAGTAATTATCCCCCTAATAATTGATTTAAACTCATTTTAACTAAGTTGGATCCGAAAACTATGGATTAAGCTTATTTTGGGCTTTTGGACCATTCTGACCCCAGCCCATATGATCTAAAAACTTAATAGTATTAAACGGCTGCGATTAGCTCTACTAGTAGTGAGGCAGATCTAGGCCGTTGATTAATAAGGAGGATCTACAAATGTCAAAAACCCTAAATTCAGAACACCTATATTTGAGACTGCATTGAAAGGCTTAGGGTTTGATCCCCATAACTGAGAGTTATCAAATCTCACGGCCGCCGATAAGAAAAAGAGAGATGACCGGGGAGGAAGTGAAGATGGCGGTGCCGGAATCTGTGTTGAAGAAGCAGAAGAGAGCCGAAGAATGGGCTTTAGCTAAGAAGCAAGAGTTAGAAGCTGCAAAGAAGAAGGCTACTGAGGGCCGCAAATTGATTTTCAACAGAGCTAAGCAATACGCGAAGGAGTATGATCAGCAGGTTGATTTCGATTTCCTGTAAACAAATTCATGTTTGTTCGTATTTTCTCCTATTGCTTGATTTTTTTTTTTTAATCGTGTTTCTCGTTTTCTGTATCATCAGCAAAAGGAGCTGATTCAGCTTAAGCGTGAGGCTAAGCTAAAGGGAGGATTTTATGTACCTCCAGAAGCTAAGCTATTGTTTATTATCAGGATCCGTGGTATCAATGCCATGGACCCTAAGACCAGGAAGATTTTGCAGCTGTTGCGTTTAAGACAGGTTATATTCTCCCAAACGATTTTTTGCTATTTTACTGTATCATTTGATGATTGGCGTTGCTACCTAGAAATGATAACTTGAGGTTGAGATCTTTATATGCATTTTTTTTTTTTGTGAATTTGATTTACTTAGATGTGTTTATTTATTCACTTTAGCTGTTTTCCCCCAATCAGTCAATTTTGAATGCATCCTTCATAGTTCTTGTGTGGGGAAATGATTTAAATTTGTTCGAAATTGGAGGTGGTAATTTGGGATATTGTGTCATAACCATGCTATATTATCTACATATTTGATGTTGTAGGATATAAAAGCAACAAAAATGACAATTGTGTCTTGTCATTCAGTTTATTTTTGTAAACCGTGTTGTCTTGGTCAAAAATTGCCTCCTATTTGAAATTGTAACTCTAGCCTCTAGTCATATTTCTGTCCGATGTATCATTGATGTTGGCTTGACTACATATAATATAATATGAATTCATGTGTGTGCCATTGGAGCTCTTGCATTGCTTTTGCGTCATTAAAACACCTTTCTAAGAGCAAAAACTGAAATGTTATGGATCTGTTTAATGATGAAGGTCATAGAGGAGTAGGGCTGGCGAATCCAGTTATCGTGTTATCTTATATATATGTTATGCAAGAAAAATGATAATCAAGTCATGCCAGTCGGGTTGTCTCTTTATATCGTGTTGTTGTGTCTAAAATTTCCACCCCTATAGAGGAGAATACTTAACCCCTGCACAAGGAGGGAAGCATGAACCTTTTTGAAGTTTTGGGAAATTGTATTCATGATCGTATAGAGAAATGATCCGTTTTCTTTCTGGAGAATATTGTTGTTATTGTTTTGAAGTTTGGCGAGACTGTATTCATGATCTTATAGGGACATGATCTGTTTTCTTTCTTGAGATTATTATTCTCATTGTCCTAATCATGGCAACTCTTCTGATTTTGCCATTTCAGTCAGCATTCTTGATGAATTATTTACTTGCACTCTGGTTGGATGTCTTTCTTTTAATGATATTCAAACCCATTCTGTATTAATTGACATAGTCTCTTATTGATACAATATGTTTTGCTGAATTTACCTGACGAGGAATAAAATTTTCTATCTGTCTTTAGAACTTGTTAGTTAATTGCACATTGATTAAACCTTCAAGTTTTCTACTTGCAGATATTTAATGGTGTTTTTCTCAAAGTTAGCAAAGCAACAGTGAATATGCTACAGAGGGTTGAGCCTTATGTTACATATGGGTATGATTCATAAAACCTAACTGATACAAGTTCTTCACAACTTCTGAAATTTATAATTCTGTATATAAATTGTTTCAGTTATCCCAACTTGAAGAGTGTGCGAGAATTGATTTACAAGAGGGGTTTCGGAAAAGTAACCCAACAAAGAATTGCTTTGACAGACAATTCGATTGTCGAACAGGTATGTATCAATGATGCTTGTACTGTTTATTTGCAGAGGTGCAGTGTGCTTATAATATGAACTCACTCATGGTTGCAGGTTCTTGGAAAGCATGGAATTATCTGTGTCGAGGATCTAATCCATGAGATCATGACTGTCGGACCACACTTCAAGGAGGCAAACAACTTCCTGTGGCCATTCCAGCTAAGTGCACCACTCGGAGGTCTGAAGAGGAAGAGGAATCACTATGTTGAAGGAGGTGATGCTGGAAACCGCGAGGACTATATCAATGAGCTAATCAGAAGAATGAACTAGGTTCTTTATAATTGTGTTCAATTCAAAGTTTTGAGATTTACTTAAGCAGAATGGTAATTTTGCAGCCTGAAATGAGTGGATTTTTGTTTTGGTACTTTGGACTTGATTGTTTAATCCAATACTTTGCGTTTACAACTGTCATTTGTTCCGGTTTGATTTTGCTTTTTTCCCTTTTGTAGTTCTTTATAATCACAGGAGTAAAGATTTGAAGGTTTCGGTTAGGATTGATAAACAGTTTTCAGAAATTAAATCAGTTGATAACAAAATAGTATTCAATTAATGTATACATGTAACTTTTTTTTACATCACTCATCTCTCTTGTATAGTGGTGTGAAAAACGATTTTTTTAGTTGGGTATACGTATATGGGCTCGGGTTACTGGAAAAGGTCAGTAACCATTTTGGGAAAATTACACGGAAATTCATATTTTAAAAACTATTTACAACTATATCAAGTCATATTTTTGGATTATGTCAAACTAGTAAAATCAGTACTTTTAATATATTTTAAGGATTAGAATTTATAAATTAGAAGTCTAGAATATATTTTGTACGGTTTGTGGTTTATGAATTGGAATCTAGATTTTTTAAATTATAGTGTAAAATCATAATACAGTAAAACCTCTATATAGGAATACTCTATATAAGAATAACCTCCAATTTGTTATAAAAAATTTCGGTCCCAACTTGGGCCGGTTATAAATAAGAATAACCTCCCAAATGTTAATTGTTATACATAATCCAAGTCCCACCTTTAGAAACTATACCTCTGTATAGGAATAATTATGTAAATAATGTATATATGTATTAAGGATTTAAACAAAATTTATTAAAAAATTTAAAAATTAGTGAGATTAAATATGAGTTGGCACACAAATTCCAACTTTAACTATAAATTCTTACCATTTTCCCATAAAACTCTTTTCTTTATGTATTGGAAACTAAACTCAAAACTCTTCCAATTCTTTAAGTATTGGAAATAAAACTCGTAGACTTGATATGCTAAACATTAATTTGTTTTATTAATCTATTCTATTGTACATTGTGTATATAAACCAATTTCAAACAACGTTGCATAATTACTTTTTGAATAATAAAAATTAGAGAGTTCTTATTGTTGTTAAATTTATAAACTTTAAGTGTTGATTTTTTTTTTTGGGTACCAAACTCTATATAAGAATAACCTCCCAATTGTTATACAAATTGTCCGGTCCCAAACGTATTCCTATATAGAGGTTTTACTGTATATAGAGAATAATGACATATTAAGAATTAAGTTTGGAGATATGACTTAGTTGTAATTTTATACTTAATTATGATATTCATGTAATTGACCCTAACATTTTTGATTCGAAGTTAAATCAGTTGACAAACAACACCTGAACCATAGTTTTGTAGCCTTTTTTTTTTGTTTTTTTCATTTTCGGATGGCAAAATCAACAAATTTGTATCTCATGTTGTGTTTTGTGATTTTAAATGCACCATTGGTCATTGAACTTATATGATTGTCTCAAAATGGTCACTCAACTTCAATTTGTCTCAGTAAAATCACTTTACTTTGAGTTTTGTCTTAATTAGGTCACTCCGTCGATTTTAGTGGTTAAAACGTATCGAAATAATGACGTGGATGACACGTTAACATGAGTTAACTCAAATTTCCGATCGGAACGAACTGTGGCAGCCGTATGTCGGGTATTTTTTATGAAAAAAACTAAATTTTAGTTTTTTTTCCATAAAAATAATTGACACGTGATAGCCATGTGTCGCATATGTGGATGTCATGTGTTATTTCGGTTAGAAATATGAGTTATCTCATATTGACGTATCACTTATGTCATCATTCCGATGTTTTTTAATCATTAAAATCGTTATAGTGACTTAATTGAGACAAAACTTAAAGTTGAGTGATTTTATTGAGACAAATTGAAGTTGAATGACCATTTTGAGATAACCATATAAGTTCAGTGACCAATGGTGCATTTAACCCCAATAAGGTCCCTATAGTATTCTTAGATGGTTAATCAACCCCTCACTTAACTGCTCCGCCTTCTTCTTCATTGATTCTTCGTCTGCCTAACATGCAGAAAGCTTAATTGTTCCTACTAGTCTTTATCCATGGGTTTTCAACAATTATTTCAACTTATCACTTCAAAATCCACCAAAACTTGCAAAAATCAGAAGCAAGATTGCAGAAACTCCCATTACCAACTGATAAGTCATTCCTGGAAAAATTCATTTCACTGCTACTCAAACTAGATAAAAAAACCAGCAATTTGGAATTCATACAAGCTTGAACATCATCATGAAGCAACAAAAATTAAAGATGGATATAGATCTCTTAAATTCAAAATAATTACTGTAGCGGTGAAAAATGATTACTTACCAATAAAGGGGAGAGAAAGTTTCATATCAGAGCTCAATTCCCAGGTGTCAAAGGGAAAATCGCGAAATCTTTTTTAGCTGGAAAATCAGTAAAAATAGTATGCCAAAACCGAACCCTATGCTGCTTTTCAATGCCAACTCTTGCTTGCTTTGCCAGTTAATGCATCAAAATTTCCCGTTAATCGATCTAGTGGATAGGTAAGAGAAATGAATTTTGTTGTCGTCTCTGATCTCTTCTTGATGTACTGTGTTTCCCTTACGAATCCAAAATCAAAATAATAGGCTGCATCATCTTCCAAAACTCTTCCGGCGAAGAGGCCAAAGGAGAAGAAGGGAATTCAGTTAAGAGTGAGGGGTTAATTGAGTTTGGCTCTATAGTTTAGGGGTTTAAATGAGCTTTATGTCTTATAACAAACGAGTCTACTTAAAAATTTGGTATTTAAGTTGATAAATAGAAGTTTTTGTTTGAAATGAAACTTAATCAATGAAAATTAAAGTAATCCAACTGATTATCTTTTGGGATAAATTAAACTAGATTAGTCACTTAATATTATATGAGAATGAGTATAATGAAAGCTATATACATGTATCCTTAGATGATCGAGAGCTCGATGAAACCCTAGGAGAGCATGACCCTCACCGCAGATCTCTTCCCGGAGATCTCATCGCCAGGAATCTATGGCGATTCTGATCACGCAACGCTTAAGCCTTCGACTCCCTCCGGTTTTAGACCTCCGAAGCCGTTAACCTATGCGGCTACGCTTGCAAAAAACAATAATTCGAATGAAACAGTGAACCCGAGCTCCAACCCTCTGAGGATCCAAGATATTGGGGGATTAAAGGCGATTAAGATCTCGCAAGAAAAATATAATAACAGAGTAGAAGCCTGTCGGTTCTCCGTTATCGGCCGTATCACCCTATCTAAGGGGGAAACTCCATGGAAACACAGTGAACTTAAAGCAAAACTGAATTTGCTGTGGGGATTACAAGGACATTGGAAGCTAATCTCGTTGGGAAAAGGCTTCTACCACATCAATCTCCCCTCGGAAAAAGACCTTACATCTGTTTGGAGTAAAGGAGCTCTCTCTCTAAAACCGGGAATTCTAAGATTATCGCCTTGGCAACCAGGTTTCGATCCGGCAAATCATAGAACTACATCAGCTCAGATTTGGGTAAGGATGTATAATCTACCATGGGAATTTTGGGATAAGGACATAATTACAGACATAGCTAGAGTGATTGGTGTGCCTTTACGTCTGGACAAAAACACAATTGAGGGAGAATTTGGGCACTATGCAAGAATATTAATTGACATTGATTTATCAAAACCCCTGCACCATGAGATTCGTGTTGATACTGATGATTTAATGATCTGGGCACAGATCTTCTATGAGAAATTACCAGGTTACTGCTCCGAATGTCACTCGGTTGGACATGTTACAGCCAACTGCAGAAGAAATAATCCGAAAAAAGATCAAAGGATCCCCGAAAAACCAGACAAGCCAAATGCCGAAAAGGATAATGGAAAAGGCCCTGATATTGATCGACGAATCCCCCAGAAAAGATTTTGGCAACGCACTAACGGAGCTGATGTGCAGAGCAGTAATGATAATGTATTCTCCTCAAACTTGGAAGCACAGTCCGGGTCTGTTAAAGCGAATGGGGATAGAGTGGATGCTACGGAACCCGCCATTATCGAAAGATCAGATGGGGCTGATGAGGAAGAAAATACCAAAGAGGGGCAAATGGTGATATTTCAGCCAATAAGAACATCACAAGACCAATTTCTGGACACAGAAAACTTACAATTGATATCCTCTACCCCAAAAAAAGTGTCCTGGGCAGAGGAATGCGAGAGTGAAGCGGATAAATCGATATCTGATAAGGATGACAGTGAATGGACGCCCGTAATCTCAAAGAAGAAGAAAGCTAAAAATAAGAAGGAGAAAGTCGCTCCTCTCAGGGCATCAACCAGGGAAACCAAGCCACCATCGCGCCTCTTATGATTGTGCTGTACTGGAATTGTCGTGGTCTAGCAAACGCCCCACACAAAGAAGGTTAAAAAATATCTGCAGAGATCGGAAACCGGATATTCTTTGCATTGCGGAACCCATGGTGAGTTTCTCTTCTATCAATCCATTTCTCTGGATCAGTTTGGATATGGATTTGGTCTTTCCTACTTCTCTCTGGGTCTTTGTCAAACGGGATCTCCCGATTACTCTTATTGATCATAATGAACAGCAAATTACTTTCAGTCTTCAGTTGGATGAGGTCAATTTTCTTCTGTCTATGATTTATGCGGCTAACACCCCTGTGGAACGTCACCGATTATGGGCTAGTCTGGAGACTATTTTCAGTAACTGCACTGGGCCCTGGGCTATGATTAGTGACTTTAACGTCACTAGAGGATCGCACGAAAAGACAGGGCTGGCTCCTCTCAGATCTTCGTGTCAGGAGTTTAATGATTGTACAAACAATTGTGACATGTCAGATATTGTCTCTAGAGGTTCTTTTTACACATGGGCAAACGAGAGACGAGGATCCCAAAGAGTTGAATGCCGAATTGACAGAGCTATGGGAAATCTAAACTTCTTTCAGGCTTGGACTGATATCAGCTGTTTGGCTCTACCGAGGCATTGCTTTGACCATTGCCCGATCATCCTCATGTGCTCCACGGGCAGCCGCACCCCTGCTCGCTTCAGATTCCTGTCAATGTGGACTACGGATCAGACTCTTCGGGGGATTATTGAACAAAATTGGACTGCTGACACGCCTCCTTTTCACCCTATGCAGCGACTGGGATTTAAGCTAAAACGTCTGCGATTTTTGCTCCGGGGTTGGAATAAAAACACCTTTGGAAACTTTAACCAAAACATTGAGAAGGCCCAAGTCACGCTTCAATCAGTTCAGAACCGGGTTGCTGTTGAGGGTTTTTCGAATGAGCTCCACCAAATGGAGCTAAAGGCCCATGAAGATCTTGAGAAGTATCTTCTGCAGCAGGAGATGTTTTACAAGGAGCAAAGCAGAACGAAGTGGCTGAAAGAAGGGGACCGTAACACAGGGTTTTTCCATCAACAAGTGGCATGAAGAAAATAGAAATTGGGGATTAAACATCTCAAAATCAACGAGGTGATCACTTCGGATGAGACTCAAATCGAGGGTCATGTGCTGAGCTTCTATGAAAATCTTTTTTCTGCTCAGAATTTGGAGAACAGGAATTTAGAAGAAGTGAGAAAGACGATACCTAACTTGGTGTTAGAAGAAAAAAATGACGCTCTAACGGCTGTCCCATCGACGGAGGAGATTTGCGCCACTGTTTTTGACATGGATGATCAGAGCGCCCCGGGTCCTGATGGTTACACGGGCATTTTCTACAAAACCTACTGGAGTATTGTGAGTTCCGATGTGTGTACTGCTGTGCGCAGCTTCTTTCTCACGGGTATTATGTCGACTGGGTGGAACTCTAACCTTATGGTTTTGATCCCCAAGGTCTCAGAGGCAATCAGTATAGATCAGTACCGCCCAATAGTGCTGAGTAATTTCTGCTTCAAGATTGTTACCAAGATCCTGGCCTTGAGATTGGCCAACATTACACACCGAATAATCTCCCCGGAGCAATTTGGATTCATAAAAGGGCGCCTTATCTCGGACTGCATTGCGGGAGCGTCAGAGGGAGTTAATCTGCTGGCTAAAAAAGCAAGGGGAGGGAATATGGTGGTCAAGGTGGATATCAGAAAAGCTTTTGATACGGTGGATTGGCAATTCCTTCTTGAAGTTCTAAGATGCTTTGGATTCTCGAATAAATTCACAGATTGGGTTCATAACATCTTCACTTCTTCCAGAATCTCTATTTTGATTAACGGAAACGCCAAAGGGTACTTCTCTTGCTCGCAAGGGGTCAGACAGGGTGATCCGCTATCACCGCTTTTATTCTGTATCGCAGAGGATTTTCTTAGCAGACGGATCACCCAGCAAGTGAGTAACGGCACTCTCCTTCCATGTGATTACAGACGGAATGTGCAATTTCCGAGCCATTTAATGTATGCGGATGATCTGATCTTGTTTATCCGGGCTACTAAGCATAATATCAGACAATTTGAAAAAAATTTCCGGCAATACTCGCAGCTTTCGGGTCAGCATATTAGCCTAAATAAATCCTTGTTCTATGTGGGGCGGCATATCTCAAATAGAAGAGTAGTAGATATTAAAAACCTGATGGGGATGTCCAATGGAAGCCTTCCAATCCTTTATTTGGGAGTCCCCCTCTTCATTGGGGCGCCTAAAAAGGTCGGGCTTCAACATTTAGCGGATAAAATTCTCAGCCGTTTTGACAAGTGGAAAGGAAAAAGCTTATCCATGGCAGGTAGATTAGTCCTTATAAACTCAGTGATCAGTAGCTCCCTCCTTCATTCCTTCGCTGTCTATAGGTGGCCTCAATCTCTGCTGGCTCGCATAAATCGTTCCATGCGCAATTTTCTTTGGACTGGCAACATTAATGAGAAGAAAATGATCACTGTTTCTTGGAAAGTGGTCTGCACGCCTCGCTCTGCAGGTGGTCTCGGGGTCCAGGATCTCCGGAAGATGAATTCGACAATGCTTCTCAAGTTGGGGTGGCGGATCTATAACGAAAAAGGGCTAATCACTAGCCTCCTAAAGACTCGATTCGTGAAAACCAACAATTGCCCAAATGCAATCGTCGGTAACTCCTCTCTGATCTCGATCCGATTCAGCCTAGAAACAATTCGAGCGAATATATACTGGTTAATTGGTTGTAATTCCAAGCTTTGCTTCTGGACTGATAGTTGGATATGTCCCGATGTTGCAACGCAAGCTCTTGTGCCGGTTTCTGATAGGGCTGGTTTAACAGCGAATGTTTCTACTTTTTGGGATAATGGGAATTGGTTGGATGATCTTCCAGTTTCTTCGTTGATTGAAAATAAGATTAGGGGGATCAGAATCGGTCCGTTTGAGGAGGATATTGGCATCTGGAAGCACAGTAATAACGGAAGTTTCACCGTTAAGAGCGCAATGGCTCTTCTATCGCCGTTCACTCCGATGAATTGGGTAAAGTTCATATGGAAAGAATTTCTTCCGCCCTCACGGTCGCTGATCTGCTGGAAGGCGATTCATGGCAAACTTTCGACCATGGATAATCTAAGACGAAGAGGATTCATTGGCCCATCCTGGTGTCCGTTGTGCGAAGCCGATGCAGAATCTACTGCGCACATCAGTATCTCCTGCAGATTTACCCGGGCTGTGTGGAAGGGGGTTAGAGATGCCTTTGGTGTGAAACTGGACTGTAACATGCAAATGGCGCAGTTAGTTCGAGCAGCGAAAACTGCGAAGCTAAGTTCTCAGATTTTTCAGCTTTGGCAAGTGGCGTTCATTTCTGTTTTTTGGCTATCATCATCGCCGTTAAAAAAGCTGTCGAGTACAACTGGTTCCCTCTTTGGCTAGAAAGTGATTCCCTTTATGCAGTGGAGCTGTTTAGAAAAGGCTCTCATCGGGTACATTGGGAATTAACTGGAGATTGGATGTTCTGCCTTAATATTTTTCAGACTAGAATTATGAGAGTCACTCATATTTACCGTGAGGCAAACGCTGTCGCCGACTGCCTTTCCAAATATGCTGTTTCTGCCGCTTCGGATCTCTGGTGGCATTCCTATCCAGGCTTCTGCTCTTTACCAGTTTTTCTAGATGCCAATAGAACAAAGCTTTTCAGATTTTGTAATACTGGTTCAAACTAATTCTTTGTATTCTTTATTTTTTTCATTCTTTAATAAAGTTCTGGTTCCTCGGTTGAGGCTTGGTTGTTCGGGTGGTGCCAACCTAGTTGGGATTGCTCTTCCTCCGACCCTCCCGTGAAACCCGCGTTCACTCAAAAAAAAGCTATATACATGTATGTTAAAATATGTAAAGAGAAACATTAGGGTTAAAATGAAAGAAGAGTTAATGTGTAAAAATACCAATAACGTTTTGGGTCAGAAGTAATTTTACCCTAACGTCTAAAGTGATACAATTTTATTTCTATCGTTGGAAGCCAAGGGCAATTTTACTCCTAACATTGATAAATTGGGTCAATTTGAGAAATAATTCATTAAACTGTTTTTTTTTGTCATGAATCTTGTCATCTACACTTCACACGTGCATGATTTTATCAGTAATAAATCACAAACATATGTTAGGATATGAAAAAAATTAAATAAAATAAAAAATCCAAAAAATTCACCGAATTGATAAATATTAATCTCCAATTCAATTATTAATTTCTTTTTTGAATCAATTATTAAATTATTAAAAATATGAAATCATTTTTTTGGAACGAATTGATATGTAATTAGTGCAGAATAAGGAACAAAAATTCCGTGTTTTATAACAGTGTCTGAAATTGACCCAAATTATCAACGTTAGAGGTAAAATTACTTTTAACTACCAACATTGAGGATAAAATTGTACAAATTTATACATTAGAGATAAAATTGGTACAGACCCAAAATGTTAGAAGTATTTTTACACCTTAACACACAAAAGAACTTAGTTGATTTAGTGGACTTAGCTGGCTCAGTAATAAGGCCCAAATTGAAGTTGATGGTTCAATAACACATCCACCATCTTTTGGATATTAGGGTTTTATACAGCAGACTCCACACTTCTTCTCTCTTCTCGTCTCTTTCAAAAGGAAACACAGCTCCTTTTTCCATGGCCGCCGGTTCTCCTTACTCCGATTCGCTCTCGTTCACTCTCTCTTGGGATCTCCTAACTGGTCCCATGGTTTCTCGCTCGTGTTCCGATCCTTAAGAGGTCTCATCGGACAAGTTCCGATACGACGACGGTGGTTTTCATCTTCGATGAAGAGCCTTGAGTCCCTGAAGAGGTCCGACCAGTCTATAGCTGTTGAAAAATGAATGAGATGATTTGATAACAACTCAATTTGCTGTGGAAAGTATATATTTTATTGATGTGATACCGAGTTTAAATACAACAGACACAGTTACAGAATAACTGTTCAATAACTACATCCTACAAATCAGTGATTTAAATAACCACCTGAGACAACTGACTAAAATCATACAGATGAAAAATACAAGATAAAATAGCAGTTACTAAAGCATAAATTTAACACTCCTCCTTGCTTTGGTTAGTGCAAACTCTAAGATTTTTTCTAAGGAACTCTAAAGAAACATTTGTGTCCTGTTTGTTTTTTTTCAATAATGAGATCTGCAAGTGTGCGCTGTGGACATGCGTCTTTGGACAAAAATGACTCAAGTATTTTCTCCTCATGTTCATCAATCTCATCATAATCACCAAACTGAGTTTGAGTTTCAGAGAAACCATTAGAATCGTCAAGGTCCCTTTCTTCATCTTCTTTTTGATCCCTGACATTTTCTTCTTCAGCTAAAGCAAATGCAGTAGTACCAGTAGGATTTTTCTCCTCAGCCTCCTCTTGAACTTCCTTCTACTGAATCAACGCCTCTTTCAAATTTTTTGAACTCAAACCTGATGAGATCATCTTTTCACAGACTTCTGAATTAATTTGTGTTTCAGTAAACACTTTTTGCTCCTCCTTCAATGGATTCAATGCAAAGATCTTGCCTTTCATCTTCACTTTGAAGATATCTTTGTCCGCTGAATCCTTTATAATGCAGTGATTTGTTTCAAATAAAACTTTGAAACCCTTCTCAAGAAGTTGGCCAACACTTAACAAATTCTGATTTATGTTAGGCACAAATAATACGTCTTTGATTATTTTTGTACCTGAAGTGCTCTTAATAGCCACTGCACCTTTTCCCTTCACTGGAATGTACTCTCCATTTCCAATTTTAACTTTGGAAACTGCTGATGTATCTAGCTCTTTGAAAAAAGCACGATCATAAGTCATATGGTTCGTACATCCGCTATCTACAAGCCAATTATCACTTGAATTTCCAGGAGCAAAACATGAAGCCACAAAAGATACTCATCTTCATCTTCTTCGTGATCAGCAACTTGAGCAACATTTTTCTCATGGGTTTCTGAATTTTGTTGAGTGTTGCTTTTGCAAATCTCACATTGTTGATCTGGTCTTCTCCAACATTTAAAAGGTGGATGGCCTTTCTTCCCACAATGATGACAAGGAGGAAAGCCAAATTTATTCTTCTTGTACTTCATTCCTTTTTCTCATTGACTGGATTGACCCTTTGCAAATAATGCACCTTCAACAAAATTCTCAGACCTTAAAAGTCTCCTCTGCTCTTGTGCCTGCAAAGCGTTCAACAACTCTGCCAAACTAATTGTTGACAGATCCTTAGTGTTTTCCAGAGAAGAAATGGTTGCTTCAAACCGTTCAGGAACAGTCACAAGAAGCTTTTGAACTAATCTAGAATCAGGAAATTCAGTACCGAGTAATCTTACTTTGTTAGCAATGCTAATCAATTTGTATGAATACTCTTTGACAGTTTCTGAATCCTTCATCTTTTGAAATTCAAATTCTCTGATCAAGTTAAGAGCCTTCATTCCCTTGATCTTCTCATCTCCTTCAAATTCCTTCTTCAAGAACTTAAAAAGTTGATTTCATTGTCATGATTCTGATAAAGATATCAGATGAGACTGCAACAAATAACGTAGCCCTGGCCTTCGACTTTCTTGATTTCT
The DNA here is from genome assembly GCF_963576675.1 of Euphorbia lathyris. Classification (NCBI taxonomy): domain Eukaryota; kingdom Viridiplantae; phylum Streptophyta; class Magnoliopsida; order Malpighiales; family Euphorbiaceae; genus Euphorbia; species Euphorbia lathyris. The sequence goes on from NC_088915.1 coordinate 82,690,796, forward strand.
TCTCCTTGTGATTTTTTTATCTGCGCCATAGTTGGATTATTGGACAATGGAGGAACTTCGTAGTCCTCTTCAATAGCTTCCCAGAGATCATTAGCCTCTAGATGTGCTTCCATCCTTGCTGCCCAAATATGATAGCCTTCACCATTGAAAACATGTGGTGCTAATGCAGTAAATGGAGTTTGTGACAAATCCATAAAGAAGAAGAGAAAAAGAAATAATAACAAATTCACAAGTCCCTCAAGAAGAGAGCTCTGATACCATTTGTTGGAAAATGAATGAGATGATTTGATAACAACTCAATTTGCTGTGGAAAGTATATATTTTATTGATGTGATACTGAGTTTAAATACAGCAGACACAGTTACAGAATAACTGTTCAATAACTACATCCTACAAATCAGTGATTTAAATAACCACTTGAGACAACTGACTAAAATCATACAGATGAAAAATACAAGATAAAATAGCAGTTACTAAAGCATAAATTTAACAATAGCTCACATGTAAAGGTAAGTTTAAGGTTCATCCTTTGATCTCTCTCTTCTCTTACCCCGGTTTTTGCGAGTTCTAAGAACTCCTATAGGCGTAAAAGGTATTTCACTATGTTTGTTTGGTTTTTGGTTTGTCTATGAGCTAAGGCTGATTCTTGGCTCCGATCTTGGTTCGTGTATTTTGCTGCGCCCTTGAATCGCAACAGCTAATTCGCATTCAATTTTGTCTATGTAAAATTACTCACAATCCCAAGGTAACTAATTTCAACTTGAATCGCAACAGCTAATTCGCATTCAATTTTGTTCCATTCCACATAGCCCTAAAAAAAATTTATCAGCAACAAATAAAATGACGGATAAAAAAATCTAAAGCATTTGAAGAAAATTATAGGTTAAAACTGAAGAAAGAAATAAATATACCATCGTGTTGCTCTATGTAAAAATACGGTAATCTCTAGTATAAACCGCATCATACATATCGTGTTCAAGGAAATCCCCATCTAATAATGACATTAAGATTAAACAAAAGTGTTAACAATAACATAACACCAACAATATAATCAGGGACAGATCTACAGTGGGGGCAAATGAGGAAGTAACTTAGTTTAAAATTAAGCCGTAATGGTATGTTGACATGAATCATTTTTCTAAGTGGACAGTGGCGTAGCTACTCCCCCAAAAAATATAAAGTAATAATAATACTAATAATAACTTGTAAGGCACAGCTAAAAGGACATAACAATAGTTACTAACCATTGTGGTGTTACTATTTACTATCTTACACTGGTAGAGCATTTAATTTCATCGAGAAAAAAAGGTAAAGTTAAAACTATTCCCATATTATAAGATAACTCTCTGCTACTCTTCTCTTCTCTTCTGCAATTTTCTTCTTTGAAGACACCCCTTCTCTTTTTTCTCCATTTATTTCATCCATGGATCATCAAAATGGTAAAATATTTTGCTAATTATTTTTTCTAAAGTAGTATTATATTGTTGGTACTGAAATTTTACTATGTTATTGTTAACACTTTTGTTTAATTTTAATGCCATTATTTGATGGGGGTTTCCTTCCACATTAAATGTATGATGCGGTATATACTAAGGATGGCCGTATTTTTACAGGGAGCAACATGATGAGTTATTTAATTTCTTCAGGTTCAACCTATAGTTTTTGTAAAAGCGTTTATAGGTCCAAAAAAATTTGACGTCCTTTATGAGGTATATCTCGTTAATGCTTCTATATTTGAGAAAATTCGTTATAAGGTAAGAAAAATGTTGATTGTAAAGCTGATTCCTATAATTCTTTATGTTTTAATTGTTTTTTTCGGGATTAAATGGATGATTAAATAAATTCTTTATATGACTCCTCACGGTGGCCATAATTTCTGGGGACCCGGCATATGGTCCTACAGCATATACAGGAATGATGATACTGAATTTAGAGAATATCGGATTTTGTCTAAGTCTACAAACCATGGCGATTAGTATATTCATGAAAGTCTAATGATAGGGACTAAAAAGTTTACCGAGAAAAACGTTAGGGACTAAACAGTTCATCGAGAAAAAGGTTAGGGACCTTACTATGTGTTTTTGAAAATACAGGGAGTAAACAGTGTGTTTTGTCAAGATATAGGGACTAATAAATTAATTACCCTATAAATTTTTTTAATTTTTCCAAATATCTCTATTTATGCTTTTCACCAAATTATTGGCAAGTTCTCTTACTTTTCTCCATAATGCATTTAACAATCTTCGAATTATCCGGCTCAATCTCCAAAATCCTAAACTCCATGCCTAATTAGAAGCATTCCATATTGGACATGATATCTATTAGCTTCAAAATATAAATATTAAAAGAAAAAACAAATACAAATACTATATACATTTATTCTATACGAGTTGCATATGTCATTTTATAATAGATTTGGAAATGAAAATCTTTAAACTCAATAAAAAAAATATTTGGATTTTAATTTTTTGTTAGAAGACATATAAAAACATAAGATAGAAGTTTTGTTAATAATATATGAAATTGGCTCAATTTGTTAATAGTAGACTTAAAATTACACGAGCATAAATGTTAAGTGTAAAATTATTTTTAATTACCAACACTATATGAAATGGCAACAACTTGCTCCGATTCAATCATCATGGCCATTGTATACATCAACGGAAAAGACATGTTTTTCCTCAAAATGGATGAGTTCTACTAGTTGGAAAGGCCTAAAATTATTATCTCTCAATCTGTCCACTACGTTTGCATAAAATTCTTGCTCATTTTCTTCATCCATCGGACACTAAAGGGAAATTATATAGCAGGAATCAATCAATAATATTAACACAAGACAAAGTTTCGGAAAAATTACATCCATGTCCTTTTAATTTAATTTAATTTAATTGTAAGTTAATCAACTTCAAAACATGACTTAAAAGTAACTCAATTTTATATTTTACTAACATTACAACTCCTTACACCATTTTAAAATGACCATTGAGAACCTCAAATTGGAAAAATGCAAAAATTAAACTTGTTTAAGATCATATATTTAACATGGAATCACAATTTTCTCTCTAAACAATCAATTTCGCTCTCTTAACTAAACATCATCTAAATGGCTTCAAAAACAAATAACAAAAAAACAAAAAACAAAAAATTAAGAATTAAAGTTTTTTATAATAGGATTGCCAATCATTAGAGATTAGAGTAGTCAAGTTTGAAGTGTAAATTACACCCATAAGCACTCAACTTTGTCTTTAGTATTTTTGAAAAGTTCAAACTACCATTACAGGAGTGGTGTTTCTTCTAAACAATCACTTTCTTTCTCCTAACTAAACAACACTTAAATAACATCAAAATCAAGATGTTTAAGAATTAAAGTTGTTTAAAATGTTCTACAATTTAGGATTACATGATATCAGAGAAGTTAAGTTTGAATGGCTCTTATATTAGGTTTGAACTTGAGTGACCATAATATTAGGACAAACTTTTACTGCCAAGTGTTTAGATGACAAACCTTGATTGATAATAGACAATGTCCTCTTTCGCGAAGGTGAGCTCAATCGTTCTCAATTAAAACATGTGCATGTGAAAAAAACTCATAAACAAAACATGCAATTAACTAGATAAATGAAAAATGAGATATATACCAATTGGTGTAAAGAATAAAATGATACAATTTATCATTTTTAATTGGACCATTCCCTAGTAAAACTTATCAGAATATCATCTAATCTGGGAATGCGGAACAGTGATCTGGATCTTCTTCGGGCTGGTCTGGCTTCTTCGGGGATCGGCTCTGCGCGGGGATCGGTCCCTGCGGACACTCCGAAGATCAAGACAGTTAGTGGTTTAAGAGAGCTTAGTAATCAAATGTGAATGAGGTAGGAAATTAGTTACCCGATCCCTTCTTCTTCCTTCATTCTCGTATTTATAGCGGATTGAACTGGACCCGTGGGCCTCCTGTTGTCCTGGCCCATTCGTTGGTCGGACATTGTTGGGCCTTCATGGGCTCAAGTGATATTCCGAATCAAGTAGTCCCCCCCTCCCCGGCGAGGTTAGCCGAGTATTGCATGCAAGAAGACGTGGATTTAATAGGATTATTCTCTTCTTAACGAGTGGTGGACAGCTGGATGAAAGGTGCTCGATTTCGTCATAGAGACCTTTCAGATTAATGCATGCGCTTGTGGGTTTTAGTGTGCAATTTATTGTTCCTTCATTAAATGCTCCTGCACGCGCCGTAAAAAAGGCTTTGAATGTCGTGCCTTGATGGTGCCGCCGCTCTTGTTTAGGTATAAAATGCAGGGGTAGGCGCTACCTCTGCCTTATTTCGTCACATTCTCCTCCCATTACGATTTGGACGTTGCGCTTTCCCTTTGGAGCCGCTGTTTTTTACCGACTGTTTCGTCGGTGCTTCGTCGTTTGCTCACGCTTGCTGGGAACCGGGTATACTGTTTTGGCGGCGTTCTTCTGAAGATTCTCCACGACGCTTGTCGTAAACTTTTCGAGGTCAGTCGAAACGCTTATCTCTCCTGTTTTTAGTTCTTGTGTCTAGTTTGTTTTCTTTCTAGGGAGGGGGAGTATGTCAGAGGGTTCTTCGTGGGGAGCCCTAAAGTGACTGCCGCCAGTGACACCGGGCGACTTTACACTCCGTGACGCTTCCCGAAAACAATCCGTAAAGTGAAAAAGATGAGTAGGGACGATGAAAGAGGGTGGTGCTACCGCTGGAAAGAAAAGGAAAACCGTCGTGGTACGCGCGTCGCCCAGCGTTGAGCGCCCCCTTGGAGGGCCCACCGCTGGTGTTCTTGAAGTAGTTGTGGTTGTACACGCGGGAGTGATTACCGAAGAGCGACCCTTGGCTTCGATTTACGAACAAATGCGGGAAAAGGTATGGACAAGGTCGGCAGGTGTGACGAGTGTAGATGGTAAACGCTTTGAGGGGAGGCACCGTCCGAAGAGGCCGGAATCCTTTGCGGTGGACGATGCCTATAATATTATTGTGTCTGCAGACTTGGCCGCTATTTCTGCCGTGTATCGGCTAGGGCAGCCTTATGAGTTGGTGGCGCTGGAGGAAGATGATCGAGCTCATCATGTTGGCGGGGCAAACGAACTGGTTGTCTATGAGGAGCAGTTGGAGTCGGGGATGCGGCTACCTCTGCTTCCCTTCTTTGTCGAGGTATTAAAAGAGTATGACTTGTGTCCTGGCCAAATTCATCCGAACGGGTGGAGGATGATGGTGGCGTTTTATTCTTTGTGTCGGTCGGCCGGATACCGAGCTACCGGGCTGGTGTTTCACGAGTTCTTTCAGCCGAATAAAGGACCCCGCTCTCAACATATGACCTTCTCTCACCAGAAGTTCAAGGTACTCGGTGGCTTGAAGGATAAGATCCCCGAGTTTAGGCATCGGTACTTCTTAGTGCGGAAACTGGATGGCGACTTTCCGTTCCACGTGACATAGAATGACGATCCCATGGATTCGGGTAGGTGGCTAAAAATGCGACAAATGCTGCCATCGGAGGAGCTTCTGATAAAGTACTTAAAGGGGTTGTCGATGGACGAAGAAAGTAAGAAAGATGTGTCGATGAGCTCGTGGGACATTTTCTGGCCGCTGGATATTATATTTGGAAACAATAGTGAATGACCCAGCTAGCTAGCTGGTCGCAAGCGGATTTCGAAAAATGGAAACGCGGGTGTAATTTCTCGGACGGAGAGCTAGCGGAGTTGGAGGCGATAACCGTAAATGTTGCCATTGTAGGTGAGGGGTCCGGGTTGCAAGTTTCATTTCGTAGTTCTAACCTGCTTTTCTACTTTGAAATATGTATTGACCCTGATGTTATTGATGCAGGTCCAGGTAATCCTCGTGTTAGCATGGATTTTGATCCGAACGAGTTTGGTGTTGGCCTTGAGACTGCGGAGGAAGCCTTCGCTGTTCCATCTGGATCCTTGGCCTCGTTCTCATCGCTTGAAGATGCGAACCAGGTGGTGCAGAGTATGGGGGGCGTGCTGGCCGTGCATGCTGACACTGATTTTACTAGCGACATACCGTAAGGGATGCCGGTTGAAGGGGGTGAGGCCAAAGAAAATGCGGAGGTGACTACCGCGGAGAAGGAGCAAAGCGAGCAACAAATGCAAGGACCCGTTACCCGGAAACGGAAGAAGGATAAAGGTAAGGCTGTTGTTGGGATTGAGAACGAGAAGGTGCATGCTGGAAAGGATGCCGTTGGGGGGCACGAAGGCTCTAAGCGAGCGTGTACTGATGGTGGAAATGAACTGGAGGCGGGGATGATGGATCGGCTGGGCGATCACCCGGAGATGATGAAAAGAATGGATGCTAAAATTGCTAAGTTCCGAGAATATATGATGGGCTTGTCGGTACATTCCAATATGGTGACATCCGACCTTGCGAGGGCGATGGCTCGTGTCGCAAAGGTGCCCAGTGAAGTGATGTGGATGGACGGTGTGTCCAAGATGAACCTTGGGGTGGAGACTCTATCGGTGCTCGGTGTGGTAAGTTTTTCTGATCCTCTTGCTTAGATTTATTTCTGACAACTGTGCCCTGAATTGCCCAAATTTTACGCAGGCCGTTCAAAATGCTAACAAGGTGTTCGACATGTGTGTGAACGATGAAAACCTCTTTCGCGACATGGAGCAAGGTCGCGTAATGCAGTGAAGGATCTGGAGACGGAGAATGGAAAAGTAGCCGCTGCCGGGGAGCTGTTGGGGCACCGAGAAGGCGAGATTGCTGTGCTTAGCGAGAAGCTAAAAGTGGAGATGGGGTGCCGATTGGAGCAGTCGAGGAACTCCGTTTCTACAAAGTTCTGTTTAGGGCGGCCACACTATGGGTTCGCCGAGTGAAGGAGCAGGTGGATGAGAGGGTGAAGCGAGCAACTGCGTTATCGGCTGAGAACGAAAAGCTTAGGCAGGATCTTGAGGTAGCTCGGAAGGAGGCGAGGGAGTTGCGGGCCCTCGCGGAGATCACGAGGCGAAATTGATCAAGATAGATCGGATGATGATTATCACTGCTGCCTATGCTGCGGGGCATGAAATTCCTCTGGAGGTCATCTTTTCTCCGAATGTCTATGACAAAGCTGCCCAGGCGAAGGCCGTAGAGTTCTGTGGTCGCTTTAAGAAGAAGTAGTTGGAGATGAAGGCATATTGCTCCATATGACGCCTTGTTTTTCAAATACGTAATAATTTTATTGTACGGTTTATATCTTGAAGGATCTTTTGGCAGTTTTATTTTGATCATTATCTTGCACTTTTGATTTGATTTGATGCTTCATGATGTGTTTGTCAAGTCTTTTCCATTCTCAGTATAAATAGGAGTTGGTTTTTTGCTTATGCTTCTCGTTCAAAAACTCCGTTCTTGCTTTTAGTACTCGTATCCTCCGCGATTTGCTTGCACCTGTCTTTGTGATGTCGCTTCGGGATGTGGTGGACTCTGCCAAGGTGCTCGAAGTGCAAAAGGCCATCTCGGTGATGCCTCATCCCTACATGTACTGTCCCCCAATGGATGATCATGAGTTGGATAGGAAGGTGCGGTACGCTTCCCCGGTGTGGATGAACCGGGGTTTCTCGCGGAGAAGCCGAAATGGAGAGAGTGAGAGTTCCGCGCCTTACACTGGATCTGCGACGGACTCCTGTGACGTGGTTATCAGTGCCTTTTCTTCTACTGAGAAGAAAGCATGGTCGCAGGATGGGATTGGGTACCTGAATCCCGACGAGTCAGTGGTTCCCATGACGAATCCGCATCCTGCTTGGGTAAGGAGACTTCTTGCCGATGAACTAGACAAGGTTATGAACCTTCCTCCTGTGCTGGAGAACCATCGTCCTGGGCGACATGCTTCGCCAAGCCATCCCCACGGGGCGACGTTTGTCGATCCGCTGAAACCTCGTAGTGTGGTTTTCCTTGAATTTTCGAGACAAGGGTTTCTTGGGCCTATTCCGACCGATCCGACACATCGAGTGACACATGTCGGGAAAGCATGCCTATACCATAGGCAGAATGGGCATAACACCGATGAATGTATCGATTGGCGAGCAGTGCACCAGGCCCTCATGGATACGGAGGCTATCCCGAACCCCGACACTGTCCGTGCTTCTCTTGAGTGATTGTGATGTATTTTACCTGTAGTGTTTTGTGTTTTGGACGTAATTGTAGCTCTTTTTCTGTAATGAAGTTTGGTACGCTTTATAAAATTCATGCACTTATGCAGCTTTGCTATTTAGCCTTTTTTGCTCTGAATTGTGTGTAAAATTCCTTCTTCAGAGAACGTTTTAGGTGCTCGTGTAGTGTTGCTTAGCGGAGCATGAATCGAAATATTTACCCATGAACCATTGCTGATAATACGAGATTGAATAGGTGACTATGAAGTCACTGGAGGTGCTCGACTAGCCTCCGGATAGCACTTTGATGCTTTTGTAGCAGAGAACACATCTGTGGTGCCCGTTGGTAAACGATCGATAACAATATGGGATTGCTAGGTGATTACGAAGGCAGTCGAGATGCTCGATAAGCCTTTGGGTAGCACATGGATGCTTTTGTAGCAGAGAAACACATCTGTGGTACCCGCTTGTAAACAATCGATAACAATATGGGATTGCTAGGCGATTACGAAGGCAGTCGAGATGTTCGATAAGCCTTTGGATTGCATTTTGATGCTTTTGTAGCGGAGAACACATCCGTGGTGCCCGCTTGTAAATAATCGATAACAATATGGGATTGCTAGGCGATTACGAAGGCAGTCGAGATGCTCGATAATCCTTTGGATTGCATCTTGATGCTTTTGCAGCGGAGAACACATCTGTGGTGCCCGCTTGTAAATAATCGATAACAATATGGGATTGCTAGGCGATTACGAAGGCAGTCGAGATGCTCAATAAGCCTTTGGATTGTATGGAGTAATGCACTGCGAGGACCGGATCGGGTAGCTCGCTTCTTGTTTAATCATCAACCACATGGGGTTATTCGATAAAAGAAAAAAAGAACGAAAACCCTTTATTCATAATTTTCCTTACAAGAAGCTATTGATAATAATTCTTCAACGTCTGGATGTTCCAGCTATTGTCATAGACCAAGCCATCTAAAGAGGCGATTTTGTAAGCTCCATTATGGAGGACAGTGTCGATCTTGTATGGTCCCTCCCATGATTGGTCGAGCTTGCCCTGAGCTAATGGGGACTGTGCAGCTGCGGCGTCTCTGAGCACAAGGTCTCCGACTTGAAAAGTGTGGGGACGAACCCTCCTATCGTGGTAATGCGCTATGCTCTGCTTATGGGCCGTGATGTGTAATAAAGAGTTAAGGCGCTCCTCTTCAAGCCGCTCACTAGCTGCTGCAAGTTCCGCGTTGTTGTCGGTCTCTTCGAAAGTGGTCTGTCGAGGGGAACGAAGGATGACCTCCGATGGTGCCATTGCTTCCACCCCATAAGTGAGGAAAAAAGGAGTGCGCCTTGTACCCGAATGTGGGATTGTGCGGTATGACCATAATATTGCCGCGATGTGGTCAGGCCATGCTCGGCCTTGGTCAGATAGGCGCGTTTTAATTCCTCGCAGGAGTGTTCGGTTGCTTACTTCAGTGAGTCCATTGCTCTGAAGGTGTGCCACCGAGGTGTATCGCCCTTTGATGCCCCACTCTGCGCAAAACTCACGGAATTGACTGCACTCGAACTGCCTCCCGTTATCAGTGATGAAGGAGTGAGGGACCCCGAATCGGTATATGATTGTTCGCTTGAGGAAACCGATTATCTTGGCAATTGCCTCAGCCTCGATCCATTTGGTAAAGTGATCGACTGCCACTACGACGAAGCGCTTTTATGCTAAAGCCATCGGGAAAGGGCCGAGCAAGTCAATGCCCCATACTGCAAATGGCCAAGGTATGATAATGCCTTTGAACGGAGCCACCGGGGCGTGATGAGTATTGGCGTGTAGCTGACATGCCTGGCAACTACGAACTAGACGCATCGCATCGGAATCCATGGTCTGCCAGTAGAGCCCCTAGAGCCGGGCCTTCTTTGCAATTGTCCGGGCGCCCTGATGCGAGCTACAGACGCCCTGGTGTATCTCTTTTAGACAGTGATCCCCTTCCTCTTCGGATATACAGCGCAACCAGGGATGCGTGGTGGACTTCCGATAGAGTAAGCCACCATGGAATGCATAACGCCAGGAACGCCGAACCACGAGGGATGCCTGTGTCCGATCTGCGGGGAGTGTTCCATCCTGAAGATATTTGATAATTGGACTTCTCCACCCGCTAGCCGCAGCGTCCGTCGAGTCGATCTGTAGCGAGCTCTCTACGCGAATGGCCGGGGCCCCAGCGATTTCGATGAGGGTATGTAGGTCATTGGACCGTTCTCCTGCTGCGAGAGCGACGATAGCATCTGCCTCTTCGTTCTCCTCTCGCGACACCAGTATGAGGTCGAGGGTTATTCCTTTTGCTTTGAGGTCATTGAGCAAGGAGGTGGCGAGGGCCAAGTACTGGCACATCGTCAGATCTTTTGCCTTATAGGTACCGCTGACGTGGCTGACGACGAGCTTTGAGTCCGAGTATATCATCAGCTGTCCGTTCACTATTGTTTTCGATAGTCGAAGAGCTGCGATCAAGGCCTCATACTCTGCCTGATTATTTGTGGTTGGAAATCGAGCCGGACGACATACCGTATGTGGAGATTATCGGGCCCCTGAATGGCTATGCCTGCGCATGCCCGTCTTGGAGCACAGGACCCATCTATACTCATGGTCCAGACGTTGCTGGTGCGAGCTTTTGTTGTCGTGGGGTTGGCAGTAGACGATCCGGTGAATTCTACGATGAAATCGGACAACACCTGAGCCTTGATCACCGTGCGGGGCTCAAACCATACGTCAAACTGGGATAGTCGAACGGACCAGTTGGTGATTCGACCGGAGACCTCTGGTTTCTGGACGACCTTTTTCAGAGGGTGATTGGTCCTGACCACAACCGTATGCGCTTGGAAGTACGGTCTCAGACGCTCGGATGCTTGAGTTATGGCGAACAGAGCCTTCTCAACCTCGGAGTATTGGATTTCGGCTCCCTTCAGAACTTTGCTCAGAAAGTAGATTAGATAAAGCTCCGTCCCCTCTTCTTGAGTTAAAACGACTCCTACCGTTTCATCGGCGATGGTGAAATACAAGTGAATGTCCCGCCTTGGCATTGGCACCGACAGCAGTGGGGGTGTGGCGAGGAAGATTTTGATGGCGTTGAACGCGGCCTGGCAGTCCGTAGACCACTTAAAAGGATGCTCCTTCTTGATTGCTCTGTAGAAAGGCAAGCACCGCTGTGCCGAGCAAGAGATGAAACGTCCCAAGGCGATGATCCTTCCGTTGAGCCTTTAAACCCCATGTAAGTCGCGCGATGGCTCCATTGCCAAGATTGCCTCGATCTTCACAAGGTTGGGTTCGATGCCTTTCTCTGACACCACGCATCCCAGGAATTTGCCGCTGCGAATCCCGAAGAAGCATTTCTCCGGATTTAGCTTAAGGTTGTAGGTTCTGAAAATCTTAAACACCTCCGCCAAGTCTCACGGGTGGTCACCCTCTTCAGTGCTTAGGACCACCATATCATCAATGTACACCTGCACTGTCTTGCCGATGAGATGGGCGAACATCTTATCTACCAACCGCTGGTATGTGGCCCCCGCATTCTTTAACTCGAAAGGCATGACATTATAGCAATAAGTGCCTTCATGCGTAATGAAGGAGGTTTTCTCGGCGTTGGTTGGGTCCAGAGGGATTTGCTGAAACCCAGCGATGGCATCAAACTGAGACAGAATTTTGCGACCAGCAGTTTGGTCGAGGAGCTGATCTATATTAGGCAGCGGGTAAGAATCCTTGGGGCAAGCTTTATTAACATTTGTAAAATCTACACACATGCGGTACTTCCTGCTGGCTTTCTTTACAAGTACAACGTTAGAAAGCCAGTCCGGGTAGTGGACCTCGCGGATAAATTTTACAGCTAGGAGCTTATCCACCTCTGCCTTCACTGCGGCTTGCTTGTCCTTCGCCTGTACTCGCATCTTCTGCTTCAGGGGCTCCATGGAGGGGTCGATGCTCAGTTTGTGCACTGCTTGATCAGGTGAGACCCCTGTGATATCTTCGGTGCACCAAGCGAACACATCCGAATGCTTTGATAGGACAACCTTGATTTCGTCGGCCAAAGGGGACGCGAGCCTGGTCCCCATCTTCACTGTCTTGGTGTCTCCGAGAACACAGTCGCTGACTGGATCGATTGGTACGGGATTGTAACCCCTTACATCCATCAGGCCATCCTCCAGGTAAAGCGCTGTTCGAGGCTGAGTCGCCTCCCACTGCAATCTTTTGGCCAGCATGCGATCTCCTTGGATGTTGATCCTTCCGTGCTGAAGCGGCAAGGTCAAGCATAATCCGGAGATATCAACCGTGGCCTTTAAGGTAGCCAGCAGAGGCCTTCTGATGATGGCATTGTAGGCCAGGGGGATATCGACCACCACCCATATACAGGAATGATGGTACTGAATTTAGAGAACATCGAATTTTTTCTAAGTCTACAAACCAATGCGATTAGTATATTCATGAAAGTCTAACGGTAGGGACTAAAAAGTTCACCGAGAAAAACGTTAGGGACTAAACAGTTCATCGAGAAAAAGGTTAGGGATCTTACTATGTGTTTTTGAAAATAAAGGGAGTAAACAATGTGTTTTGTCAAGATATAGGGACTAGTAAATTAATTACCATCTAAATTTTTTTATTTTTTCCAAATATCTTTATTGATGTTTTTCACCAAATTATTAGCAAGTTCTCTTACTTTTCTCTGTAATGCATTTAACAATCTTCGAATTATCCGGCTCAATCTCCAAAATCCTAAACTCTATGCCTAATTAGAAGCTTTCCATATTGGACATGATATCTATTAGCTTCAAAATATTAAATATTAAAAGAAAAAACAAATACAAATACTATATCCATTTATTCTATACGAGTTGCATATGTCATTTTATAATAGATTTGGAAATAAAAATCTTTAAACTCAACAAAAAAAATATTTGGATATTAATTTTTTTTAGAAGACATATAAAAACATTAGATAGCATAATGATAAAGTTTTGTTAATAATATATGAAATTGGCTCAATTTGCTAATAGTAGACTTAAAATTACACGAGCATAAATGTTAAGTGTAAAATTATTTTTAATTACCAACACTATATGAAATGGCAACAACTTCCTCCGCTTCAATCGTCATGGCCATTGTATACACCAACGGAAAAGGCATGTTTTTCCTCAAAATGAATGAGTTCTACCAGTTTGAAAGGCCTAAAATTATTATCTCTCAATCTGTCCACTGCGGTTGCATAAAGTTCTGGCTCATTTTCTTCATCCATCGGACACTGAAGGGAAATTATATAGCAGGAATCAATCAATAACATTAACACAAGACAAAGTTTCCGAAAAATTACATCCATGCACATTTAATTTAATTGTAAGTTAATCAACTTCAAAACATGACTTAAAAGTAACCCAATTTTATATTTTACTACTCCTTATACCATTTTAAAATGACCATTGAGAACCTCAAATTGGAAAAATGCAAAAATTAAACTTGTTCAAAATCATATATTTAACATGGAATCACAATTTTCTCTCTAAACAATCAATTCGCTCTCTTAACTAAACATCGTTTAAATGGCTTCAAAAACAAAAAACAAAAAAACAAAAAACAAAAAATTAAGAATTAAAGTTTTTTATAATAGGATTGCCAATCATTAGAAATTAGAGTAGTCAAGTTTGAAGTGTAAATTACACCCATAAGCACTCAACTTTGTCTTTAGTATTTTTGAAAAGTTCAAACTACCATTAAAGGTGTGGTGTTTCTTCTAAACAATCACTTTCTTTCTCCTAACTAAACAACACTTAAATAACATCAAAATCAAGATATTTAAGAATTAAAGTTGTTTAAAATGTTCTACAATTTAGGATTACATGATATCGGAGAAGTTAAGTTTGAATGGCTCTTATATTAGGTTTGAACTTGAGTGACCATAATATTAGGACAAACTTTTACTCCCAAGTGTTTAGATGACAAACCTTGATTGATAATAGACAATGTCCTCCTTCACGAAGGTGAGCTCGAGCGTTCTCAATTAAAACATGTGTCACACCCGACCCTAAACGGCATCGGGTATGAACGGAATATAGGATAACGAACTTCGGACAGTCTGAAACCCGAACCTATATATAAAAAATTTATTCGGACTCCCTAAAATTTTATTTAATTATTTGGCTTGAACTTGATAATTCTATCAAGCTTCCTACGTATCCCGAACGTCTTAGAATATTTAAACCGGGAATCAAAGCCACGTAGTTCTACCTATTTTAGATAGTTCTCTTAACTTAGGTAGTTCTCTTAGCTTATGAATTCATTTTAACTTATTGACAAGTTGATTGACACGCTAATAACTTAATTGTATATTTCACTTTATTACTATATAATTTAATATATATACAGTCGCTGACCGACTCGATTGGTACGGGATTGTAACCCCTTACATCCATCAGGCCATCCTCCAGGTAAAGCGCTGTCCGAGGCTGAGTCGCCTCCCACTGCAATCTTTTGGCCAGCATGCGATCTCCTTGGATGGTGATCCTTCCGTGCTGAAGCGGTAAGGTCAAGCATAATCTGGAGATATCAATCGTGGCCTTCAAGGTAGCCAGCAGATGCCTTCCGATGATGGCATTGTAGGCCAGGGGGATATCGACCACCACCCATTCTGCGATGTCCTCGATCTCCTCGACACCTTCGGCGAAGATAGTTGACAGTGCGATAACTCCCTTCACTGGAACTTCAATTTCCGACAGGCCAACCAGGGGGAAAGTCCCGGCTCGGAGGGCAGTGTGAGTATTCTTCATTGCGCGGAGTGCCATCCAGATGAGCAAGTTCACCGAACTTCCTGTATCCACTAGCACTTGGTGCGTTTTAAAGCCGGCGATGTTGATGGTGACAACAAGAGCCTCCAAATGGCTGGTCAGGAGCGGTGGTTGCACCGTCAGGGTCTGTCCGATTGCCTTCCTTTTACGGGAGCTCTCCGGAGGCGCACAGAGTGCTGGTGCCCCCTCCCTTATGACGTGTATCTCCCCGTGGTACCTTAGCCGTTTTGGATCATCTGCTCGACCTGCTTCCAGCTACTTCAGGCTCATCTCCCTCTGCCCGATCGCCTTTGGTGGAGCGCCCTGCTCCGTGATCCGCTCAATTTCCTTCTGCAGCTGATAGCAGTTCTCCGTGGAATGTCCGGAGGATTTGTGATATTTGCAGTATTCTTTCTCGGCACGGGTCTTGCTCTTATCGGCAGATGGGATTTGTTGCGTGAATCGGCGAGGCTGGCTCTGAGCAGCGTAATGCACTTCCTTCCCGCGGGATCGATCTCCCCTACGCTCCAGGTTTGCTCGCTCGGTCCGAGCCGAAAAAGGCATTGGGGCCTCCTTACGGGCTCGGCCCTCCTCACGTGCTTCTGCGATCGGTGTGCCTTTTTCCTGCTTGTGTGTGTCTCCTCTGGCTTTGTCCCTGTCTGACTCCTCATATCCTGCGGGCCGGTCACAGTCGTCGTATCTGACGAAGGTTTGCGCCATGGTCATGAGCTCTTCGAAAAATCTCGGCATCTTTCGGAAACATTTCTGCTTTAGAGGCTCGCATGAGGTCCCTTTTGCCAGAGCGTCATGAGCCACCTCTAGGTTGAGGCCTTTAACCTGCGAGGCCATATGGTGAAACTTAGAGAGAAAGTTGCGCAGTGGTTCAGTTGCTCGCTGCTTGAGCCCGTTGAGGTCTGAGCTGATCTTCCTTACTTTTGCTGCTGCGGCAAAACGAGAGAGGAAAAGGTCCTTCAGGAGATCAAATGAGTCGATTGACTCTAGAGCAAGTCCTCGATACCACTCTTGCGCACTAGACGAGAGTGTGGTTGGAAAAACCTTGCACATGATGTCCTCATCTTTCGAGTATAGGTTGATGGTGCTCATGAACGATGCTACATGGTCGTTCGGGTCCTCGGTCCCTGAATACGGGGATAATCGAGGAGCTTTCCAATCCCGTGGGAACCTCGTCTCGATGATCCTTTGTACTAGCGGCGTTTTGCTGGAGGTGATGCTTCCTCCCATGACGCCCCCGAGGGCCCTTTTGTCAAGAAAATACTGGATCTTCAGTTCCAATAAGTCCTCGCTACTCGCGGCTGCTGTCTCCTCGCACCGTGCACCGCCCTCTCCGGCCAAGGCGGGCCCGACTCCTCTTCCTGCGAGGACCCCGGGTCCCACGGGCTCTCCTGGCAACGCCCCTTCTCTTTGTATTTTTGCTGCTTCTTTAAGGTATTGCCAGATTTTGGCGTTCTCCTCCTGCAGGTTCCTTTGTTGGTCTATGATCTTCATCTGAGCTGCCGTATGAATAGCCTGGGTTGTTTGAAAACCTTGGATTGCATTAAGGAGTTGTGTGGTATTGTAAGTTTCTTCTTCTTCAGGGCTCACCTCCTCCATCAGCGGCCCCAGGTTTCTGGGGGAAATTGGAATGTTCAGAGTGGAACGCTCGACGTTAGTCATGGAGCTAGTTGCTCCAACTTCCGGTACTATCGTCGGGACAGAGTCAGTCGGGGTCTGCATTTTGCTTGAAGCTCCGAGGTCACTTGTACTCCACATTCACCGCACCAAATAATCTGGGAATGCGGAACAATGATATGGATCTTCGTCGGGCTGGTTTGGCTTCTTTGAGGATCGGCTCTGCGCGGGGATCGGTCCCTGCGGACACTCCGAAGATCAAGACAGTTAGTGGTTCAAGAGAGCTTAGTAATCAAATGTGAATGAGGTAGGAAATTAGTTACCCGATCCCTTCTTCTTCCTTCATTCTCGTATTTATAGCGGATTGAATTGGGCCCGTGGGCCTCCTATTGTCCTGGCCCATTCGTTGGTCGGACATTGTTGGGCCTTCATGGGCTCAAGTGATATTCCGAATCATCATCTTAAAAGAAATTTTGTTTATTGAATTATTTAGGTTGAGTTTGTTACGCTAAAATGCAATGATAATAGTGTTAAATTTAATAATATTATTATTAACCATCTAGACCATAATTATTATTATTAAAAAGATCACAACCAATTACCTTAAAAACAAACATAAATATCTAATACACTTACTTTACTCTCCTTTTATAGATCATCATTAACCTTAAAAAAATAAAAAGGTCATTCTCTCCGGCATTCCTTGACCACCGCCTCTACAACCACCAATTAAATATATCTAAATTACAAAATTATTGTAAAATGAAAGGACTAAGGAAACCTGATCCGCCTCATGATGAACCTCTAAATATATAATATCAACACGATTGTCAATCACGCGACCATGTGGTAATGGGAATCTAGGATCCGCCAAAATTGGAGTTAATATTTGTTATGGTGTCAGCTAAAGTTGTTAAGTTAGTCAAAGTGGTAGGAGTATTAGAAACTAGAGCTGCATATACCATCCCCTACCACATATGGTAAGAAAAAACACAAGAATATCTCAATTTTTGAACAAATATAGGGTATAAGCATTTGTTGGGTAAATAACACACTTACAAGAAATAAATTTGATCCGTATTTAATAAGAAAATTTGAATTCACTGTTATTGGATTGTTACATAAAGCAATTACAAAAAAATTGCAAAATGTCAATAGCTAACTAATTTTGTCTAAAACATTTGTTGGGTAATTAACACACTTACAAGAGAATTATCAAAATACAAGAAATTGTTTTAGCTTATTAGAAAAGATCCTATAATAATAATAATTTTAAAAAAATTGAAAATAATATAGCGGTTGTAGCTCACTTACAGATCCAACAATATCGGAAACATTAGCAATGGAGGTTAGTGAATTAGCTTTTCCACGATAAAGAACTCGAACACCAGGGGCCTTGAAATTAAACAAAATAATAATAATTACCATTATTGTTAAACAAGATCTATTAGTCCACATAAACTGAATACATCCATTATAATTCTTATGAGTTTTTAATTTTGAGCAAGAACAAATCAATTACTTCAAAGCTTGATTTAATAGATTAAGTGGATTGATTAGAATCTACAAGATTTTTTATTCCAATCACGAGTAAATTACATAAAAGGTACCTGAATTATACTCAAGTTCACACTTTGGTACCTAGATTACATTTTGTCTCAAAAATATACACCAAGTATAGGTGACCGGATATTTAAATGCGTTTCTCAGCAATGGGGGCAACACGATGACCGTATTTTTATAAGGAGCAACATGATAGTTTATATAATTTCCTCAAGTTCAACCTATAGATTTCGTGCGGACGTGTGTAGGTCCTAAAACATCTCCGAATATTTTCAGGGACTCCCCGAAAATATTGGAACGAAATTGGGGATATAAAATCGTCCCCACAATAATTTGTAGGTTAATTTGTTAATTTTTTGTTCTTTTTCATGAGTACTTTGTGTGTCGAGGATCATAAAAAAATATTTCCGAGCTGGTTTAATGGAATAATTTTTCAAAAATTATTTCAAAAAAAAGATTAATCTAAACTTTTGTTTCTAAGGTAAACTTCAAAATATAACTAAAAAGTAAAGTTACTCACAATCCCAATGTAACTAACTTCAACGTGAATCGTAGCAGCTAATTCGCATTCAAATTTGTTCCATTCCACATAGCCCTGAAAAAAATATCATCAACAAATAAAATGACGAATAAAAAAACTAAAACATTTGAAGAAAACTATAAGTTGAAACTGAAGAAAGAAATAAATATATCATCGTGTTGTTCCATGAAAAATACGGTCATCTCTATTATAAACCGCATCATACATATCGTGTTCAAGGAAATCCTCATCTAATAATGGCATTAAAATTAAACAAAAGTGTTAACAATAACATAATACCAACAATATAATCAGAGACAGATCTACAGTAGGAGGAATGAGGGCAACACGATAACCGTATTTTTATAAGAAGCAACATGATGGTTTACTTAATTTCTTCAAGTTCAACCTATAGATTTCGTGCGGACGTGTGTAGGTCCTAAAACATCTCCGAATTTTTTCAGGGACTCCCCGAAAATATTGGAAACGTAATGGGAGATGTAAAATCGTCCCCACAATAATTTGTAGTTTAATTTGTTAATTTTTTATTCTTTTTTGTGAGTACTTTGTGTGTGGAGGATCATAAAAAAATATTTCCGACCAGGTTTAATGGGTAATTTTTCAAAAATTACCTCAAATAAAAGATTAATCTAAACTTTTGTTTCTAAGGTAAACTTTAAAATATAACTAAAAAGTAAAGTTACTCACAATCCAAAGGTAACTAACTTCAACGTGAATCGTAGCAGCTAATTCGCATTCAAATTTGTTCCATTCCACATAGCCCTGAAAAAAATAACAGCAACAAATAAAATTACGAATAAAAAAAACTAAAACATTTGAAGAAAACTATAGGTTGAAACTGAAGAAAGAAATAAATATATCATCGTGTTGCTCCATGAAAAATACGGCCATCTCTAGTATAAACTGCATCATACATATCGTGTTCAAGGAAATCACCATCTAATAATGGCAATAAAATTAAACAAAAGTGTTAACAATAACATAATACCAACAATATAATCAGGGACGCATCTATAGTGGGGGCAACTGGGACAACACGATGACCGTATTTTTATAAGTAGCAACATGATGGTTTACTTAATTTCTTCAAGTTCAACCTATAGATTTTATACGTACGTGTGTAGGTCCTAAAACATCTCCGAATTTTTTCGGGGCCTCCCCGAAAATATTGGAAACGTAATGGGGGATGTAAAATCGTCCCCACAATAATTTGTAGGTTAATTTGTTAATTTTTTGTTATTTTTTATGAGTACTTTGTGTGTGAAGTATCATAAAAAATATTTCCGACTAGGTTTAATGGGGTAATTTTTCAAAAATTACATCAAATAAAATATTAATCTAAACTTTTGCTTCTAAGGTAAACTTCAAAATATAACTAAAAAGTAAAGTTACTCACAATCCTAAGGTAACTAACTTCAACGTGAATCGTAGCAGCTAATTCGCAACATTAAAAGTAACTCAATTTTCAAAAAAAAAAAAGTAACTCAATTTTATATTTTACTAACATTACAACTCCTTATACCATTTTAAAATAACCATTAAGAACCTCAAATTGGAAAAATGAAAAAATTAAATTTGTTCAAAATCATATATTTAACATGGAATCACAATTTTCTCTCTAAACAATCAATTTCGCTCTCTTAACTAAACATCATTTAAATGGCTTCAAAAACAAAAAATAAAAAATTAAGAATTAAAGTTTTTATAATAGGATTGCCAATCGTTAGAGATTAGAGTAGTCAAGTTTGAAGTGTAAATTACACCCATAAGCACTCAACTTTGTCTTTAGTATTTTAGAAAAGTTTAAACTACCATTAAAGGAGTGGTGTTTATTCTAAACAATCACTTCCTTTCTCCTAACTAAACAACACTTAAATAACATCAAAATCAAGATATTTAAGAATTAAAGTTGTTTAAAATGTTCTACAATTTAGGATTACATGGTACCGGAGAAGTTAAGTTTGAATGACTCTTATATTAGGTTTGAACTTGAGTGACCATAATATTAGGACAAACTTTTACTCCCAAGTGTTTAGATGACAAACCTTGATTGATAATAGACAATGTCCTCCTTCGCGAAGGTGAGCTAGAGCGTTCTCAATTAAAACATGTGCCTGTGAAAAAAACTCATAAATAAAACATGCAATTAACTAGATAAATGAAAAATGAGATATATACCAATTGGTGTAAAGAATAAAATGATACTGTTGGCGATATTTTCGGAATATCCTAATTTTCAACCTTGATACGCTTTTGCGGGGATTAAAAATGGTGAAAATAATGCGGGCGTGCCAGAGAAGCTAGTTCTCAAAGGGTAAAATGGTAATTAAATGAAGTTAATAAATAAAATGCGCCTAAATTACTTGAATTCTAAACGAAACGCGATTGACGACCGTTACAAGGACTGAAAATAAAAACAACGGTCTTGGGCCCCGACGTTACATGACAGGTCGGTCGGAAAAACAATTTTTAAATATAAGTACCAAAAAATAAAGTAATAAACGACACAAAAATATAATTTTTTTTTAATTTTCTTTTATATTTTTATTGATTTTGTAAATATTTTTCAATGTTTTTTGTATTACAAATAATAATAAAGCATGAAAATTACAACTTAAAAAGAAATAATAACTTTAAAGCTAGAAATGTAAATAAGTCACAAAAACAAATATGTACGGGATGAAATAAAATTAACCGATCTCCTTGATGTCATTGGGATGCGTGAAATTGAGGATTGGACCTCCAGAAAATCGGCTCGGGGGCTGTTGCGTTGTCCGGGTAGTGCTGGGCAAATTTGAAGTAATTCAGAGAGTTCAGGGACTTGAGCAGAAATTTACCACCAAGTCAGCAGCAAAGTCGGATTATAGCAAAAAGAATGCTAGTATTTAAAGGTAGTGTGCGAAGGAAGGGTTTAGAACTGGAATTTCAGAAAAAGGTCGAGTAAATGAGTCGGAATAAATTATTGAAAATTGAGCGACAGAATAATTGTTTGATGGTTGAAAAAACCAAAAGCTTGATTCTGTTTCGTGGAGGGTACTTTAGGGCGATTTAGAAGGCTATAGGATGTCGTTTTTTATGAAATAAAATTGAGAGTTCTAGAATTGATATCAATAAAGAGATTAAAATTAATTTGGGCTAAAACGATCAGCTAACTAACTCTAAATAAAATTTGGAAAACGGCTCACCAGAAAGATTGTTTGATGAATTTTTCAATGATGAAAAACTCAAAAGCTTGTTTCTGGGTCTTTTTAATTGATTGAGATCAATAAAAAGTTCCCAAATATGACTCGAAAATGGGGTTTCGGTGATCTTGGTTTCATGGAAAATGTTTGAAGCTTTGAAGAACTTAACAATGGCGAAATTTGTTTTAGACTAAGAAAGCTTGAACCGAGGATTGAGTAATGATTTTACTGACTTAACTAAGAGATTGCAAAAAACGATTTGAGAATTGGTTGATTAAACTAAGAGAATTTCGGATTTGAAGTTTCTGAAAATTGAAAGCTTTTGTGAGGAATTGAAGATTAAAGAACTAATTCTGGGAATTGAGACCTTGTTTAGACTAATTAGATGCTAAAGATTGATAAAAAGGCCGATTTTGGCAGAGAATTTGAGAGAAAAATTTGAGTTGTCTGTGTTTGATTGATTTTTGAGTGGGGTTTGGAATGAAAGGATTAAGCTCTATTTATAGGATTTTGGGTAACAAATTCCAAGTTAGTGGCCCTTAAATTTCTCACCCATGATCCCATTACCTTCCCATTAGTTGAAGAAAGAAAGTGGCTGAGTTGGGAGTTGGAAGAATGGAGATAATGCCGTGAAAAACGTTCCTGTAATGTGTTGGACATGTTCAAACCCGTTTTGCAGCACTACTTCCCTTTTGAAAAATTCTACCGACTTCGTTTTTGCTCCGTTTTGCTCCGTTTTTGACATTCCGGAAAGCTAACATCCCGAAATTTCTAAAAAAATAATAACTGTCTGATATCTTGCTGTTTCGGGGTCCGTTTTTGTTGTCGAAGCTGCTGGACGGGTTACTGAAAAATGGTGCAAATTTGCCCCTGTTTTTTATTATTTCTTTTTCTTTTCTTTTTATTTCTTTTTTTATCATATTTTTATTTGGTTGAGAGATAATTTGAATTAAATAAAAATAACTATAGAGTAAAATTATAACCTATGCTAAAAATATAAAAAATTAAATTACCCCAAACAATTGCCTCCCTATTTTATGTGTAAAATATTTGAAAATGAATTTTGCACATAAAATAAGTCTTTTATTAAATTATTTATTTTTACCCGTCAGTACTGATTTTGTTGACGCTGAAATTGTGTTCTTTGCAGCTTCCTCATCAGTTTCAGACATGATTTCTGCTGGTTGATGGCTCAGAAAGAAAATAAAGATCACCGAGGTAAATTTGTATGAAAATTGACGGTGTGTGATGGAATTGCTGGATGACTTGTTGAATTTTTCTTTGAATTACAAGACATGTCCATCTGCTGCTGCATTTTCTGATATTGGAATCTCGATTTTTTGCTTGCTTCGGCTTTGACTGATATGCTTCGCTGCTGCTGAAATTTTCATCAATCACGCCATGTTTGTTGATGCTGAATAAGCTCGTATCTACCTCTATTTTCCTTCGTAACTAGGCTCAATTTGCAATCAGTTTTTCCTGCTCATTTAAACAAAATAGCTGCTGCCATTTTATTTAAATTGTATAAAAATTGATCTTGAGTTGTGCTTATTCCTGAAAAATGTTAAAGTTGAATCCGATTTATATTCATATAGATATGTTGCTTGCTGAAATTGGTTTAACTCCGTCTATGAATTCGCGACTTCACTTCCGTTGTTAATAAACTTCTTTGAGCTACTGATTGGCGGAAATAAATTGAATTGTCACTTCTTTTTCTCAAGAATTATGATTGGCTAATATCCATCTTGAACCTCTTAAGCTTGGAGTTGAGAATCCATTTAATGATATGGATATATCGTACATGACGGAACCTGCCCCCCCCCCCCCCCCCCCCGACGTCTTTGAGCTTGGATGCCATCAATGCTGCACATGTTGTTGTCTCGTATTTGATGGGGACAAAACTGAGCGAGTGTACGACGGATCGGGTGGAAAAGGCTACACTGAGCTTCTTTGTCTCGATTGCTTTTTTTTATATATATATCTCGCAACTCTTTTAATTTTTTGGGACATGTAGACGGACTTTTATTGTTTTTCTTCATTTTTATTTTTCTTTTCATTTATGTCTTTTATCATTTCATTTTTTACACTTTTTTTTTGAAATGGATGATTTATTACCTCTAATCGCGCTAAAAATATCAATGATGCTAATTAACAACTTAAAAGAAAAACTAAAATGTAAAATGATGCAAAAACGGAACAAAACAAAAAATAAAAGGCACCTCGTACCTTATCGCATCTTTATTTTTTTATAGCGGCTGATGCTACCGCTTTGTCCTTCGGCTATGAAAAAATCATTAAACCTCTTATATTAGAGGTTCATTGTTAACTGGCCTATGGTAAGACATAATGGTGCTCGTCTTGAAGATGCTCTTCACTTGATTGGCGCATGACTTGCTTTTTCCTTTAGTCTTGATCTTGATTGGACCAATATTATCTTCGTATAATTGAGACTCCACCATATCCGGATGTGTCTCAATAGGTTTTTCATTTGCCCGAATCACCTCAACGTCATCCCCTTTCCAAAGTAGTAAAAGTTGGCGCAAAGATGACGGAATGCATGAGTTAGAGTGAATCTAATCTCGACCGAGCAAAGCTTGATAACTTGCTGTAGAGTTCACCACAAAAAATGCCGCCGTAGTGGTTTGGGTACCGATGGTAAGTTGCACAGGTAAAACCCCATAGGTTTTAGCAATTTCGCCGGTAAAAGCTGAGACGGAAATTTCTGACGTCATTATGTTGTATACGGATTTCACGAGAGCTAGTGCCATCTTTAATGGCATAATGTTAACGGCTGAACCATTATCAACTAGAACTCTCGATAAGGGCTTGCCATCAACGTGTGCTTTGACATATAATGGCCTAATATGGTGTGTCATCTGCGGAGTGGGTTTGTCAAAATAAACCCGCTTCATCCGATCTTCTAGCAAAGATTTTATTGTAACACCACCTCGCCGTTCTTCTTGGACTTTGTTTCTTTCCTCCTTTGTATCTTCACTTCTGAAATTTATTGGTAAAATTAGAGAAGTAGCAGCACATCCAACTTGGATCAAAAGGTCTCTCACACGAATTTCCACTTTTTTCTTTTCTTTTATTTTTTCTTTCGAAACGTTGCTAGAATCGACACTAGACAACTCCATTTCATTTTTCCTTCTTTTTTCTGCCTCTCTCTTTCTTATTCTACTTTTTGCATTTTTTGAGAGAGGTTGTGGAAATTTTTTATGTCGGTTGATGAACCATTTTTCGAGGGGAACTTGCGCCGGTGGAGTAACGAAGCGTGATCGGCCTTGGTTTGTGCCATTTTTATCCTTCGACTTTTGTTTTCTCCAAGGCTTTTCTTCCTTCTCCTCGACGGGTTGAAAGGTGCCTTTTGGTACCCAAATTTGTTGTCTTTGGATGGTCGGGGCGCCCTTTTCTCTGACTCGAGGTGTTGCTATGGACATTACGCTTAGGAGGTGGCATCTCGATGGAAGTTGCATTTATCATTGTAGCGGCTGGAAATGGATCCTCATCAATCAACATGCTCTCTTTCTTTTTAGGAAATTTAAGCACGCCTTTGTTTATTCTATCCTGCACCGCATTCTTAAAAACAAAGCAAGATTGTATGTCATGGCTCCAACTATCATGATATTTACAATAAGTTTTTCCACTGGTGTCATCTCTCGATGGAATAATGTGTCCATGTGGTAAGGTGATAAAACCCTCTTTTAGCAAATAATCAAACAATTCTCTAGTTTTAGAAACATCAAATGTGTATTGCACATTTGTATTTCGTCTAACCACTTCGGGAGCTTTTGGAATTTTTGCTAGCATTGGACAAATGCGGGATCCTGTTCTAGTTAGTTCGGCTATAACTACCTCATGTGCCCCATTGGTTTCTATATCTTGATGGTAACTACCTATAGAGTTTTTCTTCCTACGATTATCCTCACGTATTAATTCTTCATATTCTGACACTTTAGCAACAAGTTCGTAATAATCACAAAAATCAATGCCCTGGAATTTCTTCCTATTTTCAAACTCTAAACCACGTTGAGCAATTTTAACAAATTCTATTTCAGGAATATTAACTCGACATCTATGCCTCATTTTCTTGAAACGATTAATAAAACTTTCAACGGACTCACCTGAGCGCTGAACCATACGAGATAGTTCGGCGACACATACCTCGGGCTCAGTTCGATAGAACTGAGCATGAAATAATTGTTCCATGCGACCCCAGCTTCTGACGGATTCAGGTTGTAATGTCGTATACCATGTGAAAGCCGGTCCAGTTAGTGATCCAGGGAATAAACGCAAATGAAGCATATCGAAGTCTTGCTCCGCACTAATCCCGCTGCATTGGAATAAAAATCGGGCAACGTGCTCGATGGTAGATTGTCCATTTTCACCTAAAAATAAAGAAAAATCTGGAATTCTAAAATGGTGAGGAAATGGGTATCGTTGGTCGTATTCCCTTGGGTAGGCTTTTTGAAACTCCGGGCGGTACACCTCACGGACCGTAGGTCCATACATTTCTTGCACGATGTTCTGAATACGTTGCCTATCCTCTTCTTCATTACATATTTCGCTCCTCACACCTGAAACACGAGATACGTTATTATTATCACGAGAGTTCTCACGAATATTTTCACGAGTATATTCGCGGGTATGATCAAGGTCTTGGTTTCTCCACGTGCCCCCCGAACCACAGGCGTTGTTGTCACCATAGTGCTCTGAGTGGGTATTAGGTCCGGTGTTTGACCTGAAATGAGGCGCATTTGGGGGTATTGAAAATTGTTCCGAGGTTCTTCGATCTCCTCGCTCATTGAATCTCATGTTTTCCTCACGATTAGGCGGTGGCCTATATCAATTGCCTTGGGGAGTGCCTTCCCTCGTGTTATCTGAAATATTGTGAGAGTTCAAATTTTTAGCATAAATTTCAGCACACCTATCTAGGATCCTATTTATCTCATCGGTGAGATTATGAATCATATTTTCCAAATTGGGTTGTTTACAAGCTTGCACCATCTCGGCTACAAGTCTCTCAAGGTTGCACATATGGGCCTCTTGTCTCGCAAAAAATGCGTTGAAGTCTGGTTGTGGTATTGATGTCCGATGAACGTCTTCCAAGTGGCTCATGGGCTCGGCAACGTGACCCTCGGGTACGTTTGTGTCGACGTTTTCATCTTGACCCCTATTCTGATTTTCATCAGACTCCGGAATGGGTAGTT
Organism: Euphorbia lathyris; assembly: GCF_963576675.1. Classification (NCBI taxonomy): domain Eukaryota; kingdom Viridiplantae; phylum Streptophyta; class Magnoliopsida; order Malpighiales; family Euphorbiaceae; genus Euphorbia; species Euphorbia lathyris. The sequence continues at coordinate 82,717,803 of NC_088915.1, forward strand.
CTCGACCTGTATTTTTCCTTGGTGGCATCTTAAACAACAAATGATATTAGAAAAGTTTGGAAATAAATTGCCAAAACAAAATATCAAAGCAAAAAATACCACAAAAAAAATGTACTTAGTAGGAAGAAAAAAAATCGGTATAAAAAAAAAATTTTTAAATTTTTGGCAAAGCTTAAGAAACCGTAATTTTGGTACTAATAAAAAAAATATTTTTCGGGTCCCATTGGGCGTGCAAAAAATTGTTGGCATTAGCTAACAAATTTTGGTGATAGTGAAGTGGGGCGAAAAAATGAGTGCAACACAAATAAAATTTGTTATGAAAAAAAAAGTTTTAAAATTTTTTGGCAAAGTTTAGAAACCGTAGTTTTAGTACTTGTCACGTCCGTGACTAAATTTCTAGAATTTATATTTTGATATTAGTATATATGATAATGATTAGGTGTGTGATTTTTATTGGTGCTATAGAAAAAGTTTGGAGTTAATACCGATTGATGTCATTTATGGCCGGGTGTGACAGTACTAATAAAAAAATATTTTTAGGTCCCACTGGGCGTGCCAAAAATTGTTGGCGATATTTTCGGAATATCCCAATTTTCAACCTTGATACGCGTTTGCGGGGATTAAAAATGGTGAAAATAATGCGGGCGTGCCAGAGAAGCTAGTTCTCAAAGGGTAAAATGGTACTTAAATGAAGTTAATAAATAAAATGCGCCTAAATTACTTGAATTCTAAACGAAAAGCGATTGACGACCGTTACAAGGACTGAAAATAAAAACAACGGTCTTGGGCCCCGACGTTACTTGACAGGTCGGTCGGAAAAACAATTTTTAAATATAAGTACCAAAAAATAAAGTAATAAAACGACACAAAAATATAATTTTTTTTAATTTTCTTTTATATTTTTATTGATTTTTCAAATATTTTTCAATGTTTTTTGTATTACAAATAATAATAAAGCATGAAAATTACAACTTAAAAAGAAATAATAACTTTAAAGCTAGAAATGTAAATAAGTCACAAAAACAAATATGTACGGGGTGAAATAAAATTAACCGATCTCCTTGATGTCGTTGGGATGCGTGAAATTGAGGATTGGACCTCTAGAAAATCGGCTCAGGGGCTGTTGCGTTGTCCGGGTAGTGCTGGGAAAATTTGAAGTAATTCAGAGAGTTCAGGGACTTGAGTAGAAATTTACCACCAAATCAGCAGCAAAATGGGACTAAATTGATGCTTTTGTGGGACTTTCGGGCTCAATTTCGGGAACTGTAGAGGTCGGATTATAGCAAAACGAAGACTAGTATTTAAAGTTAGTGTGCGAAGGAAGGGTTTAGAACTGGAATTTCAGAAAAAGGTCGAGTAAATGAGTCGGAATAAATTATTGAAAATTGAGCGACAGAATAATTGTTTGATTGGTGAAAAAACCAAAAGCTTGATTCTGTTTCGTGGAGGGTACTTTAGGGGCGATTTAGAAGGCTATAGGATGTCGTTTTTTACGAAATAAAAATTGAGAGTTCTAGAATTGATGTCAATAAAGAGATTAAAATTAATTTGGGCTAAAACGATCATCTAACTAACTCTAAATAAAATTTGGAAAACGGCTCACCAGAAAGGTTGTTTGATGAATTTTTCAATGATGAAAAACTCAAAAGCTTGTTTCTGGGTTTTTTTAATTGATTGAGATCAATAAAAAGTTCCCAAATATGATTTGGAATAGGTGTGTAAACTAAGAATGACTCGAAAATGGGGTTTCGGTGATCTTGGTTTCACGGAAAATGTTTGAAGCTTTGAAGAACGTAACAATGGCGAAATTTGTTTTAGACTAAGAAAGCTTGAACCGAGGATTGAGTAATGATTTTACTGACTTAACTAAGAGATTGCAAAAAACGATTTGAGAATTGGTTGATTAAACTAAGAGAATTTCAGATTTGAAGTTTCTGAAAATTGAAAGCTTTTCTGAGGAACTGAAGAAGATTAAAGAACTAATTCTGGGAATTGAGACATTGTTTAGACTAATTAGATGCTAAAGAACGATTTCTACGAATCTAAAGATTGATAAAGAGGCTGATTTTGGCAGAGAATTTGAGAGAAAAATTTGAGTTGTCTGTGTTTGATTGATTTTTGAGTGGGTTTGATTGATTTTTGAGTGGGGTTGATTGATTTTTGAGTGGGGTTTGGAATGAAAGGATTAAGCTCTATTTATAGGATTTTGGGTAACAAATTCCAAGTTAGTGGCCCTTAAATTTCTCACCCATGATCCCATTACCTTCCCATTAGTTGAAGAAAGAAAGTGGCTGAGTTGGGAGTTGGAAGAGTGGAGATAATGCCGTGAAAAACGTTCCTGTAATGTGTTGGACATGTTCAAACCCGTTTTTCAGCACTACTTCCCTTTGAAAAATTCTACCGGCTTCGTTTTTGCTCCGTTTTTGACATTCCGGAAAGCTAACATCCCGAACTTTCTAAAAAAAAATAATAACTGTCTGATATCTTGCTGTTTCGGGGTCCGTTTTTGTTGTCGAAGCTACTAGATGGGTTACTGAAAAATGGTGCAAATTTGCCCCTGTTTTTTATTATTTCTTTTTCTTTTCTTTTTATTTCTTTTTTTATCATATTTTTATTTTGTTGAGAGATAATTTGAATTAAATAAAAATAACTATAGAGTAAAATTATAACCTATGCTAAAAATATATAAAATTAAATTACCCCCAACAGATACAATTTATCATTTTTAATTGGACCATTCCCTAGTAAAACTTATCAGAATATCATCTTAAAAGAAATTTTGTTTATTGAATTATTTAGGTTGAGTTTGTTACGCTAAAATGTAATGATAATAGTGTTAAATTTAATAATATTATTATTAACCATCTAGACCATAATTATTATTATTAAAAAAAATCACCACTAATTACCTTAAAAACAAACATAAATATCTAATACACTTACTTTACTCTCCTTTTATAAATCATCATTAACCTTAAAAAAATAAAAGGCAATTCTCTCCGGCATTTCTTGATCACGGCCTCTACAACCACCAATTAAATATATCTAAATTACAAAATTATTGTAAAATGAAAGGACTAAGCAAACCTGATCCGCCTCATGATGAACCTCTGAATATATAATATCAACACGATTGTCAATCACGCGACCATGTTGTAATGGGAATCTAGGATCCGCCAAAATTGGAGTTAATATTTGTTGTGGTGCCAGCTAAAGTTGTTAAGTCAGTCAAAGTGGTAGGAATAGTAGAAACTAGAGCTGCATATACCATCGCCTACCTAATATGGTAAGAAAAAACACAAAAATATCTCAATTTTTGAATAAATATAGGGTATAAGTATTTGTTGGGTAAATAACATACTTACAAGAAATAAATTTGATCCGTATTTAATAAGAAAATTTGTACATACAGCAATTACAACATTTAGATTCAACTTATAGGTTTCGTCCGGGCATTTGTAGGTCTAAAAAAATCTCCGAATTTTTTCAAGGGCTCCCCGAAAATATTGTGGACGTAATGGAGGATATAAAACCGTCCTGACACCGTCCCTTTTCCACTATCTTACACTGGAAGAGCATTCAATTTTATCGAGAAAAAAGGTAAAGTTAAAACTAAGGATGACCATATTTTTAGAGGGAGCAACACGATGGGTTATTTAATTTGTACAGGTTCAACCTATAGTTTTTGTGCGGGCGTGTGTAGGTCCAAAAAATTTCTAATAATTTTTTCGGGGACTCTCCAAAAACATTGGGGATGTAATGGGGTATATAAAATCGTCCACACACCATCCCTTTTCCACCCCTAGTTCAGAACCTCTATATCAGGTTGTGTGCATTACTAAATATGAAATATCCGAGGTAAATGGAAGATCGAATGACTATTGAATTTTCTAGAAAAGTTATGGTCTTATGATAGGCAAGTAATGTATACGAATAATAGACTCTGACGTCCTTTATGGGGTATATCTCATTATTGTTTCTATAATTGAGAAAATCCGTTATAAGGTGAGAAAAATGTTGATTGTAAAGCTGATTCCTATAATTCTTTATGTTTTAATTGTTTTTATCGAGATTAGATGGATGAATAAATAAATTCATTATATGACTCCTCACGGTGGCCATAATTTCTGGGGACCCGGCACATGGTCCTACAACATATACAGGAATGATGGTACTGAATTTAGAGAACATCGAATTTTGTCTAAGTCTACAAACCAATGCGATTAGTAGGAACTAAAAAGTTCACCGAGAAAAACGTTAGGGACTAAACAGTTTATCGAGAAAAAGGTTAGGGACCTTACTATGTGTTTTTGAAAATACAGGGAGTAAACAGTGTGTTTTGTCAAGATATAGGGACTAATAAATTAATTACCCTATAAATTTTTTTAATTTTTCCAAATATCTCTATTCATGTTTTTCACCAAATTATTGGCAAGTTCTCTTACTTTTCTCTGTAATGCATTTAACAATCTTCGAATTATCCGGCTCAATTTCCAAAATCCTAAACTCTATGCCTAATTAGAAGCTTTCCATATTGGACATGATATCTATTAGCTTCAAAATATAAATATTAAAACAAAAAACAAATACAAATACTATATCCATTTATTCTATACGAGTTGCATATGTCATTTTATAATAGATTTGGAAATGAAAATCTTTAAACTCAACAAAAAAATATTTGGATTTTAATTATTTTTAGAAGACATATAAAAACATTAGATATCATAATGATAAAGTTTTGTTAATAATATATGAAATTGGCTCAATTTGTTAATAGTAGACTTAAAATTACACGAGCATAAATGTTAAGTGTAAAATTATTTTTAATTACCAACACTATATGAAATAGCAACAACTTCCTCTGCTTCAATCGTCATGACCATTGTATAAACCAACGGAAAAGGCATGTTTTTCCTCAAAATGAATGAGTTCTACCAGTTTGAAAGACCTAAAATTATTATCTCTCAATCTGTCCACTGCGGTTGCATAAAGTTCTTGCTCATTTTCTTCATCCATCGGACACTGGAGGGAAATTATATAGCAGGAATCAATCAATAACATTAACACAAGACAAAGTTTCCGAAAAATTACATCCATGCACATTTAATTTAATTGTAAGTTAATCAACTTCAAAACATGACTTAAAATATTTTACTAACATTACAACTCCTTATACCATTTTAAAATGACCATTGAGAACCTCAAATTGGAAAAATGCAAAAATTAAACTTGTTCAAAATCATATATTTAACATGGAATCACAATTTTCTCTCTAAACAATCAATTCGCTCTCTTAACTAAACATCATTTAAATGGCTTCAAAAACAAAAAACAAAAAAACAAAAAACAAAAAATTAAGAATTAAAGTTTTTTACAATATGATTGCCGATAATTAGAGATTAGAGTAGTCAAGTTTGAAGTGTAAATTACACCCATAAGCACTCAACTTTGTATTTAGTATTTTTGAAAAGTTCAAACTACCATTAAAGGTGTGGTGTTTCTTCTAAACAATCACTTTCTTTCTCCTAACTAAACAACACTTAAATAACATCAAAATCAAGATATTTAAGAATTAAAGTTGTTTAAAATGTTCTATAATTTAGGATTACATGATATCGGAGAAGTTAAGTTTGAATGGCTCTTATATTAGGTTTGAACTTGAGTGACCATAATATTAGGACAAACTTTTAGTCCCAAGTGTTTAGATGACAAACCTTGATTGATAATAGACAATGTCCTCCTTCGCGAAGGTGAGCTCGAGCGTTCTCAATTAAAACATGTGCCTGTGAAAAAAACTCATAAATAAAACATGCAATTAACTAGATAAATGAAAAATGAGATATATACCAATTGGTGTAAAGAATAAAATGATACAATTTATCATTTTTAATTGGACCATTCCCTAATAAAACTTATCAGAATATCATCTTAAAAGAAATTTTGTTTATTGAATTATTTAGGTTGGGTTTGTTACGCTAAAATGCAATGATAATAGTGTTAAATTTAATATTATTATTAACCATCTAGACAATAATTATTATTATTAAAATAATCACCACCAATTACCTTAAAAACAAACATAAATATCTAGTACACTTACTTTACTCTCCTTTTATAAATAATCATTAACCTTAAAAAAATAAAAAAGCAATTCTCTCCGGCATTCCTTGACCACCGCCTCTACAACCACCAATAAAATAAATCTAAATTACAAAATTATTGTAAAATGAAAGGACTAAGCAAACCTGATCCGCCTCATGATGAACCTCTGAATATATAATATCAACACGATTGTCAATCACGCGACCATGTGGTAATGGGAATCTAGGATCCGCCAAAATTGGAGTTAATATTTGTTGTGGTGCCAGCTAAAGTTGTTATGTCAGTCAAAGTGGAAGGAATAGTAGAAACTAGAGCTGCATATACCATCCCCTACCACATATGGTAAGAAAAAACACAAGAATATCTCAATTTTTGAACAAATATAGGGTATAAGCATTTGTTGGGTAAATAACACACTTACAAGAAATAAATTTGATCCATATTTAATAAGAAAATTTGTAGGTCTAAAAAAATCTCCGAACTTTTTCAGGGGCTACCCGAAAATATTGTGGACGTAATGGAGGATGTAAAACCGTCCTGACACCGTCCCTTTTCCACTATCTTACACTAGAAGAGTATTCAATTTTATGGAGAAAAAAAGGTAAAGTTAAAACTAAGGATGACCATATATTTACAGGGAGCAACACGATGGGTTATTTAATTTGTACAGGTTCAACCTATAGTTTTTGTGCGGGCGTGTGTATTTCCAAAAAATTTCCAAAATTTTTCGGGGACTCCCCAAAAACATTGGGGATGTAATGGGGGATATAAAATCGTCTACACACCATCCCTTTTCCACCCCTAGTTCAGAACCTCTATATAAGGTTATGTGCATTACTAGATATGAAATATCCGAGGTAAATGGAAGACCAAATGACTACTGAATTTTCTAGAAAAGTTATGGTCTTATAATAGGCAAGTAATGTATAAGGATAATGGACTCTGACGTCCTTTATGGGATATATCTCGTTAGTGTTTCTATATTTGAGAAAATCCGTTATAAGGTGAGAAAAATGTTGATTGTAAAGCTGATTCCTATAATTCTTTATGTCTTAATTGTTTTTATCGAGATTAGATGGATGAATAAATAAATTCATTATATGACTCCTCACGGTGGCCATAATTTCTGGGGACCCGGCACATGGTCCTACAACATATACATGAATGATGGTACTGAATTTAGAGAACATCGAATTTTGTCAAAGTCTACAAACCAATGCGATTAGTATATTCATGAAATTCTAACGGTAGGGACTAAAAAGTTCACCGAGAAAAACGTTAGGGACTAAACAGTTTATCGAGAAAAAGGTTAGGGACCTTACTATGTGTTTTTGAAAATACAGGGAGAAAACAGTGTGTTTTGTCAAGATATAGGGACTAATAAATTAATTACCCTATAAATTTTTTTAATTTTTCCAAATATCTCTATTGATGTTTTTCACCAAATTATTAGCAAGTTCTCTTACTTTTCTCTATAATACATTTAACAATCTTCGAATTATCCGGCTCAATCTCCAAAATCCTAAACTCTATGCCTAATTAGAAGCTTTCCATATTGGACATGATATCTATCAGCTTCAAAATATAAATATTAAAAGAAAAAGCAAATACAAATACTATATCCATTTATTCTATACGAGTTGCATATGTCATTTTATAATAGATTTGGAAATGAAAATCTTTAAACTCAGCAAAAAAAAATATTTGGATTTTAATTTTTTTTAGAAGACATATAAAAACATTAGATATCATAATGATAAAGTTTTGTAAATAATATATTGATAACATTAGGATATTATCATGAGGACCAAAAGAGATAATTACCTTAAGATATGCCACGTAGCAAAGGAAGCCGTCTAGCGGATCACCCTAGATCAGCTCTAAGAGATCCGCTGGCGGATCTCTTAGGCGAATCTCTCCATTCACCTAGATAACGGCTGGCCGCCGTCTCAGCCATAAATGATTATTAAATGAGTCATTAATAGTCTCTAACCGCCAAATTAAGAGTAACTTGTAACCGCCATTAAATGAGCATTAATGGAGGCTTTCTAGTTACCTAGGGGTTACGAATTCCTCAACTATATATAGCCTACCTTTCTAGGCTATCGAGGTACACTTACTTTTACATTCTCTAAGCTTTGTCAATACGATTTACCCTTCATATATTCTACTGACTTTGGCATCGGAGTGTCCCCGGCCGATCCCAGCGGCACCTCACAGGGACGGGATCCGATCAAGAAGTTTCTCCAGTGTTATCAATTGGTGCGGTGAAGGTGGAATCCTTGACCAAATAAAGGATTTTTCGTTCACGTTGAAACATCATGAATGATGAGATACAAAATCCCTCCTCAGGGATCGAATCGCCAATAATTACACCATCTAGCGTTGGATGCACAAGCACAATAGCCCCTACGATGAATATTGATGGAAATATGCCCACGACATCCTTCCTTGATATGTGTGCTCAGGATATCGAGGCGCGATATGGGCTTGAAATTGGAAACCGCCTTCGGGCATTCATGACTATTCCTCCTCATAGGAGTACGGTACCTACATCAGTTGTCTCATCTCTACCTCCGTTAAACTTCGGTCTGGGACCTGGGGCTCGTAACTCTTCATTCCTTCAAGCTCACAACGTTGAATCTACGGTAACTACCACGGCACCGGGTGGAGCGCGACCGGTTATCAGGGAGCTGTTTCCTGGTGAAGGAAGCCACGGGAACAATACGGTCCCTCCTGGCGGATCAGAAGTTACAAGGTTTAATCGTGATGGGCCGAATGTACCCAGGCGCCCGCGGACGAATTCGTCCCATGGCGGATTTAAAGAGCCCATTCGTAAAAAGCGTAAAAAGAACAAAGATAAGCAGGCAAGATCTCCTTCGCCAAGGCGAACGAAATCTCCACGCCGTGGCAGATCGGCTCCATCTACTGGCCATAAAAGGAGCAAAAGACCGGAAAAAACGTCTCATATAGGTGGACCACCACCCCATCTATCTTCAGGAACTGTTGGACACACTCTGCCAGAAGGCCAGCAAGGAGGAAACGGTCCAATTCCTCCAAATAGAGGAAGTGGAGGGGGAGGCGGCGGAGGAAGAAGGGGAGGCGGACGAGGCAGACATTCGCCATCGGATTCATCGTCAGAATCAAGTTCTTCTTCCTCTCCAAGCAGATCGCCACGAAGAGATCATCCCAGGGCGGATCCGGAGAATTTTGATGATAGAGTAAGGGCCCTAGTGCTCCAAATGAATGAGGAAAATGCTAGGCATAATCCATTCGCCAATAGAGATTCGCCTTTTGTGGCCTGGATCGAAGCAGAGGAAACTGAAAGGGCGTTTAAAATCCCTAATCTTGCAATTTACACAGGCAAAGACAACCCGGAGGCTCATGTTCGAAAATATAGAATCTTGGCCAGACTCAATCGAGCCACCGAACCTGTACTTTACAAGATGTTTGTCACCACTTTGGGAGGTCCAGCCTATTTATGGTTCCAATCTCTACCTCCAGGCTCTATAAATAGCTTCGATCAATTAAGCAGGGAATTTTGTGCAAAATTTGCTGGCTGCATCCCTGCAGTGGTGAAATCTGGAAAGCTTTTTGAGCTAAAACAGAAGGCGAATGAACCACTTCGAGATTATGTAGACACTTTCAACCAGTTGTGTATACAAATCGTTGATGTGGATATCTCCGTAGCTGTGGAGTGCTTTGTAAGAAACACTACTTGTAAAAGTCTGCAAGAAGACCTCATTCGTAAAAAGCCCACCAGCATGGCAAAGTTGATGGAGCGCTGTAAAGACTTTATAGAGGTTGATGATATTCGCCGAGGTACCCCATCATCGCCAAAGAAGGATAGAGGCGAATCCCGCCCTCGGGACCGGGACAGAGACAAACGTCAAGATTCTTCTTCTCGAAACAAACGAAGGGATTCTAGGAACAAATCAACGTTTGTCACCTCCTTCACACCTCTCAATGCTTCTAAAAGTGAAGTTCTTATGTGGATCGAGAACAGCCAGCACAAACGGAGCATTTCATACCCCGAGCCAAAATGGGGAGAGTACACCAACAAAGGAAAGAATCCTAAAAATTATTGCAAATATCACAGGAAGAATGGTCATGATACGGATGCTTGCTGGGAGTTGGCTCGAGAAATTGAGCGACTCATTGAGAGAGGAAAGTTGGATCGGTTCATCCAAATGGAAGGAAAGGAAGATGACAAATCCAAAGAGGACCCGAAGAAGAAAGGAAAGGGTACCATCAACGTCATAGCAGGTGGGCCTGGCTATCAGCCAACATTGAAAAAGGCGAAGATGACCACCCTTGACAGGACATCACTAAATCGCCCTTTCTCAGACGCAGGTCCTGAAATTCCACCCCATGCGGACGCATTGGTCGTCACTATGATGGTTGAGGGTTGGGAGATGAAGAGGGTAATGATTGATACAGGAAGTTCATGTAATGTCATTACCCGAGGAGCATTCGCCAAACTCAAGATTGATCCTATCCAGGTAGAACCAACTGTGGTGGACATTTTGGGAGTGACAGGTCATACCATCCGGACGAAAGACCAAGTTACTCTGAATTGCGAGCTTACTGATGATGATCAAGTTTGGCAAGGAGATTTGGAGTTTTCGATCTTGGATGGACAATTAGCCTACAATATTATCATCGGGCGACCTTTCATCTCTGAAGCTGCAGCTCTTATCTCTATTCGCCATTTAACGCTTTACATCCCCACGGTCAAGCGGGGCGTGATGGTTAGAGGTTGTCAAAAAGTAGCCCAAGAGACATATTCGGCTTCCTTAATGATTCGCCCTCAATCTAAGGAGAAAGATGAAGAAGAACGTGTCACGATGGCCTTAGGCAAAACCGAAATGTACCTGATGGCAGAAGAAAAGCAGGTACGAATAGCTAAAGGACTACAGGGCAATATCAGAGATGCAATCTCCAAAGTACTCTGTGAGGCCGAAGATGTCTTCGCATGGAAGGACGAAATTCTGCCTGGAATCAGTCCGGACATAATCACCCACAAACTCAACATTGATAAAGATGCGGTTCCTGTGGCCCAGAAGCGGAGGAATCATGGTCCAGAAAGACAAAAAGTGATAGAGGAGGAAATTGCCAAGCTCTAGAAGGCGGATGCCATTGAGGAAGTACTTTATACTCAGTGGTTGGCGAACGTCGTGCTAGTCAAGAAAGCTGGCGGATCCTACCGCATGTGCATTAACTTCACAGATCTTAATAAAGCTTGCCCCAAGGATAACTATCATTTGCCATGCATAGACATGCTTGTAGATGGAACTGCCGGTCATGCAATGTATTCCTTTACTGACGTGAAATCAAGTTATCATCAAATCCCTATGGAGCCCTCAGATAGAATCAAGACCTCGTTCGTGACACATCAAGCTACTTATTGTTTTAAAGTTATGCCCTTCGGGCTCAAGAACGCAGGTGCTACCTATCAGAGGATGATGAACAAGATATTCTCGAACAGTAAGAATGACAATTATTCTGTCTATGTAGATGATATGATCATTAAAAGCGCAACTGCGGAAAAGCATGCAGAAGATGTAAAGGAGGTACTGGAAATACTTCGCCATCACAACATCAAGCTAAATCCAGAGAAATGTACTTTCGGAGCAACATATGGCAAATTTCTAGGATTCATGATTAGTGAAAGAGGAATTAGCCCAAATCCTGACAAAGTCAAAGCAGTCCTAGAAATGCAACCTCCTCGGAATATCAGAGAAGTACAACGCCTCAATGGGCGCATCATAGCCTTGGGCAGGTTTATCTCTTGCTCAGCTCGTAGATGTCAGCCTTTTTTCGAAGTTATTAAGGGACAAAAGGCGTTTGAGTGGAATGAAGATTGCCAAAATGCATTCGAAGGAATCAAGCGGTTCCTTACAGAGCCACCCATGATGAGTCGACCTATGAAGGGGGAGGATCTATACATGTATGTATCAGTTACAGATAAAGCCGTATGCACAGTCATGGTGCGAGAAGAAAATGGCCAACAATTCCCCATTTATTACGTGAGCAAAGTTTTGAAAGATGCTGAAACCAGATATTCGAAGTTGGACAAAATGGCACTGGCTGTCGTGACCACGGCAATCCGCCTTAGGCCATACTTTCAGGCGCATACCGTGATAGTTCGAACCCATATACCGATGAGAAAGGTATTGCAGAAGCCGGACACTTCGGGAAGGTTGATGGAATGGGCGATTCGCTTGGGTGAATTTGATGTAAGATACGAGAGCAGGTCATCTTTAAAAAGTCAGGTCCTGGCGGACTTCGTGAATGAATTCACTGACGAGGGGATATCTCATCCCAAGCCTCCATTAGAAGAATGGTCAATGTATACAGATGGAGCTTCCTCCGGAGATGGAGCTGGTGTGGGAGTTGTGATCAAAGGTCCCCACTACATAAGACTGCGATACGCAGCAAAGTTAAATTTCCATGCTACTAATAACGCTGCTGAGTACGAAGCTCTGATATTGGGCTTACGTCTACTTCAAGAAATCACCCCGGAGCAGATCGTGATCTACAGTGATTCTAAACTAATGGTAAACCAAGTAATCAAGAATTACGAGGTGAAGGACGAGGTTCTGGCCAAGTATGTAGCAGAAGTCAAAAAGATTCTGGATAACCTTGAAGCTAAAGAAACTAAGTGGGAATTGGTTCACATACCAAGGGAATCCAATACAGAGGCTGATCAATTGGCCAAAATGGCTTCTAGTGAAGCAAACTGGGCGGATCCAGATTGTCCCTTCGAAGTAAAAATGGCTCCAGCATTTGCTGCTGAAGAAGTGTCCGTACTTACAACAATGGAGGATGATTGGAGAACAGTCATTCTCCAATACCTACTGAATGGAACATTACCTGAAGACAGGGAAGAGGCGAGGAAGATTGTCAGGAGATCGGCTTACTTCTCCTTGATCAATAATGGTCTTTATAGAAGGTCTTTTAGTCATCCTGGGATGAAATGCATTCTACCAGAAGAAGGGCAACAGATCCTCAAAGAGCTGCATGAGGGGTCTTACGGGTCACATGAGGCATCCGCCGCGATCTTGAAGAAATCAAGGATAGCAGGGTTCTACTGGCCCACAGCCGAGTTAGATGCCCAGAGTTTGGTAGAATCTTGTCATAGTTGCCAGATTCACGCAAATGAGTCACACACTACCAAGCACATTCAAAGGCCAATCATTGAAGGCCGTCCGTTCGCCCTTTGGGGAATAGACATCGTTGGACCATTTCCGGGCGGATCCCAATCTCCAATAAGAGTTAAAACGATCCTTGGACGCAAGGTCTTTACACTCTCTTATCCTTTTCAAAAAGGAATTCACAAGTCCTACGGGTGGGTCATTTCACCTCAAAGATAGGTAGCAAATTGAACCCCTGGGCAGCTTTACTTCCTCTAAAGAAGGAATAGAACAACTTCAAACCTTCACAGAGGTTCATACAATGAAGTATGGCTGGCCACCTACTTCAAACAAAAATCCTAAACATACTCACATTGAAAATACTGTCCTGCGCAAGGGTAAAAGTAAAATAATGTTTATACATAGCAATGTTTGGAATTATAGTTGAAAAGTTTTTACAAAAAATTGCTAACTAAATGATAATAGGAGCATCTTCTTTTGTGTTTCCTTCGCCCCCGACGCTCGCTTGAGGGTCCTTCTTCTCCACAGTCAGGGATCCGCCTTCAAGAGATATTTCCTTATCCTCTTTTTGTTCAGGATCAGCTTTGGACGGCATCTCCTGAAGGTCATCCATCACAACTGTGGCAGAAGGTTTGGCATCCGGCAAGGTTCCCTTCATCCATTTTCGCACATAGTCGCGAAGGTACTCCTTGGCATTGGGCATCTTCTTGAACCTTGCCACATCTTCCGGTTCGGGGACAGCGAACTCAGGATCTGTGAAATCAATTTCAGGATGGGCTAAAGAGAAGTACGCCATAAGCATCTCTCCATAAAAGAATGCCTGTTCGCCCGCCGTGTATTCCGCTTCCCCGAGAGCATCTTCATGGCTTTTAGCATCAGAAGCTATTTTTGCCTTCAGATTTTGTATCTCCCCGTCTCGGAGAACTAAGGCAGCTGTGGCGGACGCTAGGTTCGCGTTGGCGGTGGCAATAGTGGCATTGGCATTCGCTATCTCTTTCTCTAACTTTTCAATAGTCGCCCTATTCGCCACATTCTGAAGGACTCCATTCTCCAAAGTGCGCAAGCGGGCATACAGCTGAGGGAAACAAAAGGATTTAGTCCGAGAATGAAACAAATCATCATATTCTTTTAATACTCACCGAAAGAAGCTCAGACTTTCCCTTATGGACGTGGATCGATTCGGGGATTTGGTCATAATCCTTTTGTACTTCTCCCACCTGCCCTAAAGCTTCGTCCAGGTCATTCAAGAGAGATTCATTCTCAAAAGTTCCTTGAACCCCAAACTTGGCGGACCAATATCCACCGATATCGGGCTTCGCCATCTGCGCGAACAGGAAAAACCATACGCCGTTTTAAAATCAGATGAGCAGGAAACAAAATCAATAGACGAATTACCTGAACCACTTTCTCAGTAGGTTTGGCGGATTTAATCGCGTCCGCCATTATCTTGGTACTCCCAATAGTATTGGGCCGCCTCTTCTTCAGCGGTGGATCGACAACCATCTCCATAGGGCGTTTGCCCGTATCAGGTTGAGGGTTAGCCGCCTGACTCTTCTTGCGGGCTTCCTCTTCTTGAAACATCCTGCGCGTCTCTGCAAGAGCACGATTTGCCTTAGACACACCCCTGCCAAAGAAGATATCAGAATAATTAAAGCTCCTGAATTATACAAAGTACCTTGATCAAACTGAGTAATTTTTGAATAAATGAATTGATTCTCCACTCGGCGGATCAGAGGAATGTCACTCATCATGAAGGCTAAGGCATCCGCATACGTCCATGCATCCGCCTTAATCTGCTTCATGAGATCCGCCACCTCTTCATCACTGTGTGTTAAGATTCGCATGTCACCCGCCATATGTAGCGGACGAGAGTTCCAGACAGAAGGAAAACCTAACGGTTCATCCTCCTTTATCTTCACGTAGAAGAAACTCTCATCCCAGCTATGAACGTTGGACATTTTGTCGTAAAAGGGCGAATAAACACCAAATTTGGCGAATGTAAGATAAGACTCCGACTTCCTCCTGGAGGGTTTGTGAAAGGCTCTAAAGATACGGCCATTATACACTACGCCTAAATTTGACGCAAGATAACAATCTAACGCCATGTCAAGCCAGCCGTTGGGGTGTAGCTGGCTGACGGCGATGTCAAAATACGAGAGGATATCCGCCAACATCTGGGGAAGAGGAAGGCAAAACCCTCTCTCAATATGACTACAAAATACAGTAAAAAAGCCCTTTGGCGGATTGGAGGGGCGTTGATGAGAAGCTGGGAGTTGGGTTTCATAATTTTTGATCCACGGAAAGCGATCCGATAGACTCGCCAAATCTGCGGCACTCATACGAGACGAAGTAGACTCCGCTCGAGGATTCTTTTTTCTAACAGGAACAGAAGAAGAGGCCATTAAACCCAGAAACCGATTACGGGCACCGGCCGGAGTAAAACCGGAAAAGAAAGAAGGGTTTCCGGTGGAACGAGTCTGGTAAGGGTTACGCGCCGAGTTATTGAACTCAGTTGGACCAGAATTAATCTCGCCAACAGAAGATTGGGAATTTTCCGACGAGGATGTGGTCCAACTAAAATCTACTTCAATCTTAGGAGAAGACGTCGAATTAAAGAGTTTGGAAGTTGACCCAGAGGATGAAGATGAACTTCTAAACATTCAGAGTAAAATAAAAAGCACTTACATGGAAATGCAGAAGCCTGGGTAGGATCTTTGAAGTTTCTGAGGAAAGGCTTCGAAAACGGGAGAGGATGGAAAATGAGAAAGAAAGAGAAACTCCGAAAGATGAAGATGGTTTTTGAAACGTTTCTAGGGCAGTGTGCTATTACACGTGTCGGCCATCAAAGGACGTTGGACAGAGTGCACATTAAATGCGGAAGCATAAGACGGCGCGCAGAAGTCCAAAAGCCCTAAAGGACTTTAAGGGCATTTTGGGGGGGGCTTCTGATAACATTAGGATATTATCATGAGGACCAAAAGAGATAATTACCTTAAGATATGCCACGTAGCAAAGGAAGCCGTCTAGCGGATCACCCTAGATCAGCTCTAAGAGATCCGCTGGCGGATCTCTTAGGCGAATCTCTCCATTCACCTAGATAACGGCTGGCCGCCGTCTCGGCCATAAATGATTATTAAATGAGTCATTAATAGTCTCTAACCGCCAAATTAAGAGTAACTTGTAACTGCCATTAAATGAGCATTAATGGAGACTTTCTAGTTACCTAGGGGTTACGAATTCCTCAACTATATATAGCCTACCTTTCTAGGCTATCGAGGTACACTTACTTTTACATTCTCTAAGCTTTGTCAATACGATTTACCCTTCATATATTCTACTGACTTTGGCATCGGAGTGTCCCCGGCCGATCCCAGCGGCGCCTCACAGGGACGGGATCCGATCAAGAAGTTTCTCCAGTGTTATCATATATGAAATTGGCTCAATTTGTTAATAGTAGACTTAAAATTACACGAGCATAAATGTTAAGTGTAAAATTATTTTTAATTACCAACACTATATGAAATAGCAACAACTTCCTCCGCTTCAATCGTCATGGCCATTGTATACACCAACGGAAAAGGCATGTTTTTCCTCAAAATGAATGAGTTCTACCAGTTTGAAAGGCCTAAAATTATTATCTCTCAATCTGTCCACTGCGGTTGCATAAAGTTTTTGCTCATTTTCTTCATCCATCGGACACTGAAGGGAAATTATATAGCATGAATCAATCAATAAAATTAACACAAGACAAAGTTTCCGAAAAATTACATCCATGCACATTTAATTTAATTGTAAGTTAATCAACTTCAAAACATGACTTAATAGTAACTCAATTTTATATTTTACTAACATTACAACTCCTTATACCATTTTAAAATGATCATTGAGAACCTCAAATTGGAAAAATGCAAAAATAAACTTGTTCAAAATCATATATTTAACATGGAATCACAATTTTCTCTCTAGACAATCAATTCACTCTTTTAACTAAACATCATTTAAATGGCTTCAAAAACAAAAAACAAAAAAACAAAAAACAAAAAATTAAGAATTAAAGTTTTTTACAATAGGATTGCCGATCATTAGAGATTAGAGTAGTCAAGTTTGAAGTGTAAATTACACCCATAAGCACTCAACTTTGTCTTTAGTATTTTGGAAAAGTTCAAACTACCATTAAAGGTGTGGTGTTTCTTCTAAACAATAACTTTCTTTCTCCTAACTAAACAACACTTAAATAACATCAAAATCAAGATATTTAAGAATTAAAGTTGTTTAAAATGTTCTACAAATTAGTATTACATGATATCAGAGAAGTTAAGTTTGAATGGCTCTTATATTAGGTTTGAACTTGAGTGACCATAATATTAGGACAAACTTTTACTCCCAAGTGTTTAGATGACAAACCTTGATTGATAATAGACAATGTCCTCCTTCGCGAAGGTGAGCTCGAGCGTTCTCAATAAATTTATGTTTTAATTGTTTTTATCGAGATTAGATGGATGAATAAATAAATTCATTATATGACTCCTCACAGTGGCCATAATTTCTGGGGACCCGGCACATGGTCCTACAACATATACATGAATGATGGTACTGAATTTAGAGAACATCGAATTTTGTCTAAGTCTACAAACCAATGCGATTAGTATATTCATGAAAGTCTAACGGTAGGGACTAAAAAGTTCACCAAGAAAAACGTTAGGAACTAAACAGTTCATCGAGAAAAAGGTTAGGTACCTTACTATGTGTTTTTGAAAATAAAGTGAGTAAACAGTGTGTTTTTTCAAGATATATGGACTAATAAAGTAATTACCATCTAAATTTTTTTAATTTTTTCAAATATCTCTATTGATGTTTTTCACCAAATTATTGGCAAGTTCTCTTACTTTTCTCTGTAATGCATTTAACAATCTTCGAATTATCCGGCTCAATCTACAAAATCCTAAACTCTATGCCTAATTAGAAGCTTTCCATATTGGACATGATATCTATTAGCTTCAAAATATAAATATTAAAACAAAAAACAAATACAAATACTATATCCATTTATTCTATACGAGTTGCATATGTCATTTTATAATAGATTTGGAAATGAAAATCTTTAAACTCAACAAAAAAATATTTGGATTTTAATTTTTTTTAGAAGACATATAAAAACATTAGATATCATAATGATAAAGTTTTGTTAATAATATATGAAATTGGCTCAATTTGTTAATAGTAGACTTAAAATTACACGAGCATAAATGTTAAGTGTAAAATTATTTTAATTACCAACACTATATGAAATGGCAACAACTTCCTCCGCTTCAATCGTCATGGCCATTGTATACACCAACGGAAAAGACATGTTTTTCCTCAAAATGAATGAGTTCTACCAGTTCGAAAGGCCTAAAATTATTATCTCTCAATCTGTCCACTGCGGTTGCATAAAGTTCTATCTCATTTTCTTCATCCATCGGACACTGAAGGGAAATTATATAGCAGGAATCAATCAATAACATTAACACAAGACAAAGTTTCCAAAAAATTACATCCATGCACATTGAATTTAATTTAATTTTAAGTTAATCAACTTCAAAACATGACTTAAAAGTAACTCAATTTTATATTTTACTAACATTACAACTCCTTATACCATTTTAAAATGACCATTGAAAACCTAAAATTGGAAAAATGCAAAAATTAAACTTGTTCAAAATCATATATTTAACATGGAATCACAATTTTCTCTCTAAACAATCAATTCGCTCTCTTAACTAAACATCATTTAAATGGCTTCAAAAACAAAAAAAAAAAAAACAAAAAATTAAGAATTAAAGTTTTTTATAATAGGATTGCCAATCATTAGAGATTAGAGTAGTCAAGTTTGAAGTGTAAATTACACCCATAAGCACTCAACTTTGTCTTTAGTATTTTTGAAAAGTTCAAACTACCATTAAAGGAGTGATGTTTCTTCTAAACAATCACTTTCTTTCTCCTAACTAAACAACACTTAAATAACATCAAAATCAAGATATTTAAGAATTAAAGTTGTTTAAAATGTTCTACAATTTAGGATTACATGATATCAGAGAAGTTAAGTTTGAATGGCTCTTATATTAGGTTTGAACTTGAGTGACCATAATATTAGGACAAACTTTTACTCCCAAGTGTTTAGATGACAAACCTTGATTGATAATAGACAATGTCCTCATTCGCGAAGGTGAGCTCGAGCGTTCTCAATTAAAACATGTGTCACACCCGACCCTAAACGGCATCGGGTATGAACGGAATATAGGATAACGAACTTCGGACAGCCTGAAACCCGAACCTATATATAAAAAATTTATTCGGACTCCCTAAAATTTTATTTAATTATTTGGCTTGAACTTGATAATTCTATCAAGCTTCCTACGTATCCCGAACGTCTTATAATATTTAAACCGGGAATCAAAGCCACGTAGTTCTACCTATTTTAGATAGTTCTCTTAACTTAGGTAGTTCTCTTAGCTTATGAATTCATTTTAAATTATTGACACGTTGATTGACACGCTAATAACTTAATTGTATATTTCACTTTATTACTATATAATTTAATATATATAAATCATTTTATCAAAACGAATCAAATCGAACAACGTTTTATCAAAACGAATCAAATCGAATAATATTTTATCAAACGAACTCGTAATCAAATAAACGTTTTATCAAACCAATTCGGAAACAAATAAACATTTTATCAAACCAGCTCGTAATCAAATAAATTGCTTTAACAAACCAACTTTTAACAAAATTTATCATTTTTAATTGGACCATTCCCTAGTAAAACTTATCAGAATATCATCTTAAAAGAAATTTTGTTTATTGAATTATTTAGGTTGGGTTTGTTCCGCTAAAATGCAATGATAATAGTGTTAAATTTAATAATATTATTATTAACCATATAGACAATAATTATTATTATTAAAAAAATCACCACCAATTACCTTAAAAACAAACATAAATATCTAATACACTTACTTTACTCTCCTTTTATAAATCATCATTAACCTTAAAAAAATAAAAAGGCAATTCTCTCCGGCATTCCTTGACAACCGCCTCTACAACCACCAATTAAATATATCTAAATTACAAAATTATTGTAAAATGAAAGGACTAAGCAAACCTGATCCGCCTCATGATGAACCTCTGAATATATAATATCAACACGATTGTCAATCACGCGTCCATGTGGTAATGGGAATCTAGGATCCGCCAAAATTGGAGTTAATATTTGTTGTGGTGCCAGCTAAAGTTGTTAAGTCAGTCAAAGTGGTAGGAATAGTAGAAACTAGAGCTGCATATACCATCCCCTACCACATATGGTAAGAAAAAACACAAGAATATCTCAATTTTTGAACAAATATAGGGTATAAGCATTTGTTGGGTAAATAACAAACTTAGAAGAAATAAATTTGATCTGTATTTAATAAGAAAACTTGTACATACAGCAATTACAACATTTAGATTTAACTTATAGGTTTCGTCTGGGCATTTGTAGGTCTAAAAAAATCTCCGAATTTTTTCAGGGGCTCCCTGAAAATATTGTGGACGTAATGGAGGATGTAAAACCGTCCTGACACCGTCCCTTTTCCACTATCTTACACTGGAAGAGCATTCAATTTTATACTAAGGATGACCATATTTTTAAAGGAAGCAACACGATGGGTTATTTAATTTGTACAGGTTCAACCTATAGTTTTTGTGTAGGTCCAAAAAATTTCTGAATTTTTTCGGGGACTCCCCAAAAACATCCGGGATGTAATGAGGGATATAAAATCGTCCACACACCATCCCTTTTTCACCCCTAGTTCGGAACCTCTATATCAGGTTGTGTGCATTACTAGATATGAAATATCCGAGGTAAATGGAAGACCGAATAACTACTGAATTTTCTAGAAAAGTTATGGTCTTATGATAGGCAAGTAATGTATAAGGATAATGGACTCTGACTTCCTTTATGGGGTATATCTCGTTAGTGTTTCTATATTTGAGAAAATCCGTTATAAGGTGAGAAAAATGTTGATTGTAAAGCTTATTCATATAATTCTTTATGTTTTAATTGTTTTTATCAAGATTAGATGGATGAATAAATAAATTCTTTATATGACTCCTCAAGGTGGCCATAATTTCTGGGGACCCCGGCACATGGTCCTACAACATATACAAGAATGATGATACTGAATTTAGAGAACATCGAATTTTGTCTAAGTCTACAAACCAATGCGATTAGTATATTCATGAAAGTCTAACGGTAGGGACTAAAAAGTTCACCGAGAATACATGGAGGGAGTAAACAGTGTGTTTTGTCAAAATATAGGGACTAATAAATTAATTAACCAAATTTTTTTTTAATTTTTCCAAATATCTCTATTGAAGTTTTTCACCAAATTATTGGCAAGTTCTCTTACTTTTCTCTGTAATGCATTTAACAATCTTCGAATTATCCGGCTCAATCTCCAAAATCCTAAACTCTATGCCTAATTAGAAGCTTTCCATATTGGACATGATATCTATTAGCTTCAAAATATAAATATTAAAAGAAAAAACAAATACAAATACTATATCCATTTATTCTATACGAGTTGCATATGTCATTTTATAATAGATTTGGAAATCAAACTCTTTAAACTCAACAAAAAAAATATTTGGATTTTAATTTTTTTTAGAAAACATATAAAAACATGAGATATCATAATGATAAAGTTTTGTTAATAATATATGAATTTGGCTCAATTTGTTAATAGTAGACTTAAAATTACACGAGCATAAATGTTAAGTGTAAAATTATTTTTAATTACCAACACTATATGAAATGGCAACAACTTCCTCCGCTTCAATCGTCATGGCCATTGTATACACCAACGGAAAAGGCATGTTTTTCCTCAAAATGAATGAGTTCTACCAGTTCGAAAGGCCTAAAATTATTATCTCTCAATTTGTCCACTGCGGTTGCATAAAGTTCTATCTCATTTTCTTCATCCATCAGACACTGAAGGGAAATTATATAGCAGGAATCAATCAATAACATTAACACAAGACAAAGTTTCCGAAAAATTACATACATGCACATTTAATTTAATTGTAAGTTAATCAACTTCAAAGCATGACTGTTTCGTGAAGGCAACAAAGCCGCAGACTGTTTGGCCAATCTAGGACGACTAAGCTCGGAAATCAATTGGTGGGAATCCCCGCCTACAGCTTGTTTGGAATTTGTAAATGAGAACATAAACAACCGCACTGTTTTTCGGTTTGTTTAGTTTTTTCGCGTTGTATTACCTTTTTTCTTTCTCTCTTTTTAATAAAGCAGGTTCGGGTGTCTTGGTGTTGCAGTGGGTGCCAACTTAGTTGGGATTCTCTGTTCTGAGGCGCTCCTCCTAGTTTCAATTAAAAAATCCTTCAAAGCATGACTTAAAAGTAACTTAATTTTATATTTTACTAACATTACAACTCCTTATACCATTTTAAAATGACCATTGAGAACCTCAAATTGGAAAAATGCAAAAATTAAACTTGTTCAAAATCATATATTTAACATGGAATCACAATTTTTTCTCTAAACAATCAATTTCGCTCTCTTAACTAAACATCATTTAAATGGCTTCAAAAACAAAAAACAAAAAAACAAAAAACAAAAAATTAAGAATTAAAGTTTTTTATAATAGGATTGCCAATCATTAGAGGTTAGAGTAGTCAAGTTTGAAGTGTAAATTATACCCATAAGCACTCAACTTTGTCTTTAGTATTTTTGAAAAGTTCAAACTACCATTAAAGGAGTGGTGTTTCTTCTAAACAATCACTTTCTTTCTCCTAACTAAACAACACTTAAATAACATCAAAATCAAGATATTTAAGAATTAAAGTTGTTTAAAATGTTCTACAATTTAGGATTACATGCTATCGGAGAAGTTAATTTTGAATGGCTCTTATATTAGGTTTGAGCTTGAGTGACCATAATATTAGGACAAACTTTTACTCCCAAGTGTTTAGATGACAAACCTTGATTGATAATAGACAATGTCCTCCTTCGCGAAGGTGAGCTCGAGCGTTCTCAATTAAAACATGTGCCTGTGAAAAAAACTCATAAATAAAACATGCAATTAACTAGATAAATGAAAAATGAGATATATAGCAATTGGTGTAAAGAATAAAATAATACAATTTATCATTTTTAATTGGACCATTCCCTAGTAAAACTTATCAGAATATCATCTTAAAAGAAATTTTGTTTATTGAATTATTTAGGTTGGGTTTGTTACGCTAAAATGTAATGATAATAGTGTTAAATTTAATAATATTATTATTAACCATCTAGACAATAATTATTATTATTAAAAAAATCACCACCAATTACCTTAAAAACAAACATAAATATCTAATACACTTACTTTACTCTCCTTTTATAAATCATCATTAACCTTAAAAAAATAAAAGGCAATTCTCTCCGGCATTCCTTGACCACCGCCTCTACAACCACCAATTAAATATATCTAAATTACAAAATTATTGTAAAATGAAAGGACTAAGCAAACCTGATCCGCCTCATGATGAACCTCTGAATATATAATATCAACACGATTGTCAATCACGCGACCATGTGGTAATGAGAATCTAGGATCCGCCAAAATTGGAGTTAATATTTGTTGTGGTGCCAGCTAAAGTTGTTAAGTCAGTCAAAGTGGTAGGAATAATAGAAACTAGAGCTGCATATACCATTCCCTACCACATATGGTAAGAAAAAACACAAGAATATCTCAATTTTTGAACAAATATAGGGTATAAGTATTTGTTGGGTAAATAACACACTTACAAGAAATAAATTTGATCCGTATTTAATAAGAAAATTTGTACATACAACAATTACAACATTTAGATTTAACTTATAGGTTTCATCCGGGCGTTTGTAGGTCTAAAAAAATCTCCGAATTTTTTCAGGGGCTCCCTGAAAATATTGTGGACGTAATGGAGGATGTAAAACCGTCCTGACACCGTCCCTTTTCCACTATCTTACACTGGAAGAGCATTCAATTTTATCGAGAAAAAAAAGGTAAAGTTAAAACTAAGGATGACCATATTTTTACAGGGAGCAACACGATGAGTTATTTAATTTGTACAGGTACAACCTATAGTTTTTGTGCGGGCGTGTGTAGGTCCAAAAAATTTTCGAATTTTTTCGGGGACTCCCCAAAAACATTCGGGACGTAATGAGGGATATAAAATTTTCCACACACCATCCCTTTTCCACCCCTAGTTCGGAACCTCTATATCAGGTTGTGTGCATTACTAGATATGAAATATCCGAGGTAAATGGAAGACCGAATATGACTACTGAATTTTCTAGAAAAGTTATGGTCTTATGATAGGCAAGTAATGTATAAGGATAATGGACTCTGACGTCCTTTATGAGGTATATCTCATTAGTGTTTCTATATTTGAGAAAATCGGTTATAAGGTGAGAAAAATGTTGATTGTAAAGCTGATTCCTATAATTCTTTATGTTTTAATTGTTTTTATCGAGATTAGATGGATGAATAAATAAATTCATTATATGACTCCTCACGGTGGCCATAATTTCTGGGGACCCGGCACATGGTCCTACAACATATACAGGAATGATGGTACTGAATTTAGAGAACATCGAATTTTGTCTAAGTCTACAAACCAATGCGATTAGTATATTCATGAAAGTCTAACGGTAGGGACTAAAAAGTTCACCGAGAAAAACGTTAGGGACTAAACAGTTCATCGAGAAAAAGGTTAGGGACCTTACTATGTATTTTTAAAAATATAGGGAGTAAACAGTGTGTTTTGTCAAGATATAGGGATTAGTAAATTAATTACCATCTAAATTTTTTTAATTTTTCCAAATATCTCTATTCATGTTTTTCACCAAATTATTGGCAAGTTCTCTTACTTTTCTCTGTAATGCATTTAACAATCTTCGAATTATCCGGCTCAATCTCCAAAATCCTAAACTCTATGCCTAATTAGAAGCTTTCCATATTGGACATGATATCTATTAGCTTCAAAATATAAATATTAAAAGAAAAAACAAATACAAATACTATATCCATTTATTCTATACGAGTTGCGATTACGAAAAACGTGAGACGATAAGGAGCCCTAGCCGCATCTCTTTGAGAAGCGCCTCCCACTTCCGTCGGCCGCCGCCTGGCTGCCATGGCCTCCGTTTCTCAAGGAACTCGATCGCCGTCCGATGACCATGTGGGCATAGGAGTTCTCTTCAATCCAAAATACCGCGTTAATGCGGCTGTATCTTCCGTCTCACTACGGCCTCCTCAAGCGCCACCTCTACGCAGCTCCTATGCAGGAGTTGTTTCTAAGACCTCGGAGGTAAGCCCTCCTTCTTCTGTGATTGTCTTTAAGGTAGGAGGCACCAGAACTGTCAAAATCTCGCAGGATGCCTATGAGCGTCGAGTTGCTGTATGTGCTAACTCACTTATTGGGCGCCTCGTTTTGAGCAAGGGGGACTCTCCGTGGAAAATGGCTGAGTTGAAGCAATTACTTACCAAAATTTGGGGGCTTATAGAACCTTGGAGGTTAATTTCGATAGGGAAGGGCTATTTCCATGTCAATTTGGGATCGCAGGAAGCTAAAGCACGTACTCTCGTGCATGGAATCGTTAACACAAAGCCAGGGACTTTCAGACTTCAGCCGTGGGTTCCAGATTTCGACCCGCTCACAAAAAAACCACTCATGCTCAGGTATGGATCCGATTATACTCACTGCATTGGGAATACTGGGATGCCCAGATTTTAGCTTATATTGCTAAAGGAATTGGGGGATTGCTGCGGCTTGATGGTGCTACTATTGATGGGGACTTTGGTCATTATGCAAGGCTCCTCCTCGATGTTGATTTGGCTACTGAACTGCCCATCAAGCTGGGTATTGAGCGGCTGGGCAAACAATTATGGATAGATGTTGTATATGAGCGTCTCCCTAGCTTTTGCCGTGTTTGTTCATGCATTGGGCATATGGCTTACGATTGCAAGCGTAACAGAAAACCTACTTTTGAGAAGAGGACAGATAAAAAGAAGTTGAACTCTTAGTTAGAGGCCGACCGTCCTAAAGGCACTGAGATTCCTGTGCTTGAAATCATGGGGTCTGATCGTTCTAATGAGCAGGATAAACCAGAGAGTGATGCTACGGCTAGCATAATTCTGAAAGGGAATGTTGTTTTAGAGGTCGCAGATACTACAGAGCCGCCAGGGGATGGTGTGATGGAAGCTAGTCCACAGATTGGAGAGGCCGATGGGCCGTTCTTGTCGCCAGATAGACAGTCTTCACCTGGCAATGCCAATATTCAGCATTCGTCCCCTCTGCTAAGTCATGGGCAGATCGAGTGGAGGAGGAGGAGGAGGAGGGACAATGGAAAACAGTGGCTTCAAAAAAGAACAAGGGTACTGAATCTCAACCTCGAGTATCACAACAAATACCCAAACGGGTCAATAAACTTCCCTTAAGATTTAAATGAATCTGTTATTTTGGAACTGCAGAGGTATCTTGAACCAGGATACTCAAAGATACCTTTCTAACTTGTGTAATTTACATAAACCGGATTTGCTGTGTCTTGCTGAACCAATGGTAGCTTTTGATTCTGTACAATCTTCGTTTTGGTTAAGGTTGGGTCTTACTCTTGTGGGCTCTAATCAGAAGGAACAACCTTCTTTATGGGTGTTTAGTTCGACTCGTTTTATTAATTCTGTAGTCGTAACTCTCTGTCACGATCAGTTAGTGCTGTTACAGGTTCAGATTTTGGGCATGTCCCTTTTTGTTTGCTTTGTCTATGGGAGTATCTGGGCAAATAGGCAATTCTCTCTTTATCAGTGCATTCTTGAGCAGCACGCTCGACTTCCAGGATGCTGGATTGTCCTTGGGGATTTTAATGCCATTCTTGGCTCTCATGAAAAAACGGGTAGAGCGCCGGCAGGACGGCCTTGCAGAGAGTTTCGTTCTTTTGTTGATGATGGCAATCTCATTGATGGTCCAACTACAGGTCAGTTCTTCACCTGGTGCAATGGCCGGTCTGGCCTGGCTAGGGTTGAAAGCCGCCTTGACAGGGTCCTCATTTCAACGGCTTTCTCTGAGTAGTGTGAGACATACTGCACCACTGTTCTAACAAGGCATCACTCCGATCATTGTCCTCTTTTGTTTCGCTACCTTAATACTCATGCTCAGATTTCACGATTTCGGTTTCAGTCGATATGGGTGGAGCATTGATGCGCCCTCACCTACGTTAGAGATGAGAGCTCACTAAGGGATAAGTGTACCCCGTCGTTATCAAGTAATAAATTTCTGGTTTAAGTCCAGGTTATCATCCACAGGATTTATTTCTGCAAGTATCAAGCTACTCGGTCTCGGATGTTATCTAGGCTTAGGGGGTTTTGAGTTTGTTTTGTTTAATTAATCTACTCCTAGGTTGAATTATGCTAATCCTAACTAAGTTATCTAATTCTAACTAAGTTATTCTACGCCTAACTAAGTTACTCTACCCCTAATTGATCTTTTACCAATGCAATTAACCGAATGAACATGAAGGGATACGATGATAATGAAAATAGAATGTTTAAACAATTGAATTGAAACTAAGTCACTTGTGTCCAAGGCGATTAACCCGACCTATCCTCCTAAAGTCCCTAGTTCGTGATTCCCTTGTAAGGCCGAAACTAGCTCTAAGGCTCAGTAATTTGGGCTTAATCTTCTATAGGGTCGTCAATCCTATAGGCACTGACTAGGTCAGATTCAGCTCGCAATATGTGCCAACCTAATTTTGGGATTATCGAATGAGTTAAACCAATCAGACAGAGCGTAAGACAAAGATTAAAACATCAAAATAATTGAATAAATAAGAACTATAATATATATCAAAGATGGAAACATTGTCACGAAGTTACAATAAACCTAGAATTCATAGCATGTATCAGAGGCTAGACAGAATGTAAAAGAAGAAATATCCCTTTCAGGGAACCTGTCTACCAATGCATGCGTCTTTCTAGGATTTAAGGATGAAGCTTGAGCAATCCTCGGTGAATGGAGCTTCGGAGGTGTCTTCAATGGAGGTTTGAAGGATATGGAGGAGGTGGAGAGGATTTCTCAAGGTGAAAAGCTAAGAAAATTACAAAGGAAAAAGATATCTAAATTACAATGGAAAAATCCTATTTATAGACGCGTCTCGGGCCTCGTTTTGACCTATTTTCATGTCCTTGTTGGTGTAGGAAGATGTGGGGCCGAACGTGGCTTCGTGGGGGCGGAATTGGTCTTTTTGACCAATTCCCGCAGGGCTGCTCGGCGAGCAGGGCGAGCTGCTCGGCGAGCAGAGCTGCTCGGCGAGCAATGCTGCTCGCGACGAGCAGCCCCCTGCTCGCCGAGCAGGCGCCTGGTGGCCTGCTCGACGAGCAGAAATGGCCCACGGGGCCCTGCTCGCCGAGCGTTTTCGCCCGGAGCGTGCTCGAATCTCGCTGAGTGTCCTCTAAGTCCTTTTTTGTCCGAACTTACACCTGCACATGCATAAAAACTCCGGAAAACATTAGTCCAAAAGCCAAATTGATCCGTCAATCGCTTATTTTGAGCAAACGCTTTGTTTGGTGCAACTTTTGACGGACCAATTAGCTTCAAAAGATAACGGAATCCTAATATGCATGCTATTTCGGCTGTATTTGCCTAAATTGATCACAAAACGAGCCTAAACGACGAAAAGTAAATAGAACGTTTCCAATTCCTAACTAACTCACACAAAAGCATTTAAATGCGAGAATTGCTCGCTTATTAACCAAATAACTCTAAAACCGTACCCAAAGATAGGGTTTTTTGACCCCTATCAAACCTCCTCGCACTTAAAACTTTACTTGTCCCCAAGTAAACTAAAAAACTAAACCCGCCATCACAAGCAAGCTAGAAAACCTCCCGGTTTGACTAGGTGCTTGACACAACTTCGAGCATCTGTAATTACATGCATTCGGAAATACAAAGTAGAGACACGATATCCAAAAGCCGCATTTCAATTATCATGGGTCATAGTTTTAAGCAAATGGACACATGTTCAATTAAACGAGTTTAAGGGGATCGCTAAGTAAAACACCTCACCATAGGTAGTTCACTCATTCACACAATTTTGGTGGCTAAAGTGTTTACTCTCGGCTTATGTTCTTGCTTAGGATTACGCTGATTTTGCACGTTCATCCGAGTTCCTCTACTATGCTACATGACTCCGATGATATCAAAAACAGCCTCTAATTGGGGTTGTAATGTGGTTAGAGGGTTAAAGATACAACAAAGGTTAAAAGTTCTAGCGCTACAAAAACAAAGTTAAAATGGCTTTAGCAAATATGAAGTGAGTGAGCTTTTTATTCATCCCTATTTTTTTTTCTTTTGGGATGTTTTCTTGAGACGTTTTTGATTTTTAGGAATTAGGGAATGAAGTTTTTCCCTTTTGTTCGTCTCTTTTCTTTTCTCTTTTTTTTTCTTTTTTCTGTTTTTCTCTTTTTTTTTTTTTTTTTGAGATAGTGATGCTCATTCACTTCTTAGCCTTTTGGCTTGCTACTGTAACGCCATAAACAAAGATAGAGCGCTAGAGGAAAACAAAGGCTCAATTCGAGCTTTGCAAAAACAAAGGTTAAGTAGCGAACCAAGTTGTGGTTCGCAAAAACGGGTTAGAACGAAAGAAAAATCTACAAACTACAAAAATGTCGGCTCAAAGGGGCTTCCTAGAGTGGATGAAAAAGAAAAAATAAGGTAAAGAAAAGGGGTTAATTCTAATGAGGCTGATTCATCGTTTATCATCTCAAATCATTGCATGTAGGTTCAACACAGTATTAGGTGCAAAATCTGTAATCTTCCACAAGTCAAAGCATTCACACAAAAATGTCAAGAAAGAGAGCTTTTTGATGTTCGCTCTTAGGCTCAAATTCAGCTCACAATTCTTTGGGTTTCAATTTTGTGTTTACTAGTTTTCCCCAAACTCAAGTTTAATGTCACATGCCTTCGATTCTTAAGTTATCTACCTAAGTAATGATTTTAGCATTTCTTCAAAAGTAGGGTCTAAATGCAAACTGTAGCTCATGCTTTTACAGATACAAGAGTTGTGTCCTACGCCTAAACTATTTGTCATGCAATTTTAGATTTGGTTCTCAGCCCTCAAAGACAAATAATGAAGTTTAGATTCGAAGGAGGTTCACGGTTTTAGGTCCTAAACATGCAAAAACATAAACAAAACCTAAAAACGCTAAACTAAACTAGACACGACGCAACAAAAATTTAAAAATTATACAATTTTTGTAAGTTTGTCTACCCCTCCTCCTCACACTAAAAATATGCAATAAGTTCCAACATTGCATCACAAACCATAAAGTACAAGTGCAAAAAGTTAGGGTGGAGAAGAAAACTTACGGGTTTTATCGCAATCGCCAAAATCTTGACGAATTGCGGTGGCAATTTTTTTTTTTTATTATTATTATTTATTTATTTATTTCAGCTTCGTTTGGGAAAAAAAATCCCGAACCGTTGCTTATTGCGGCCGAGCAGCGGGCTGGGCGGTAGTGCCCAGCGGCGGGCTGGGCGCAGTGCCCAGCGGCGGGCTGGGCGCCAGCGCCCAGCGGCAGGCTGGGCGTAGTGCCCAGCGGCGTGCTGGGCTGGGCACAGTGCCCAGCGGCAGGCTGGGCGCAGTGCCCAGCGGCGGGCTGGGCGCAGTGCCCAGCTCGCGGCGAGCAGTGCCCTGCTCGCCGAGCTGGGCCTCCTGGGGCCAAATTTTTTTTTTTTTTTAAATTTTATTTTAAACCTGAAAACTTAAAAATAAAAAAAATAAAAATAAAAATAAAAATAAAATAAAATAAAATAAAAGAAAAGAAAAGAAAACTAAACAACTAAAAAAATATTTATTTATTTATTATTTATTTTTTTTTAAACGAACACTTAAAAAAACGTAAAAGAAAACTAAAAAGACTAAACTAAAAGATCAATGTATAATCTAAATAAAACAAACCTGAAAAGTTTTATTAAAACTTGGGTTGCCTCCCAAGAAGCGCTACGTTATAGTCGGTGAGCTCGACATAGAATTCCCGCCTAGGTGTATGCTTCTACTCGCGTTAGGAATTCAAATTCCTGAATAAATAATCCGTACCTACAAAACGGATTAAGAGCCTCTAATGAGTTTAATGAAAGCAGGAGGCCGAATTTAAACATATTATGAAAAAGTTTGGTTTGCTCCCTTTTGGATTCTCTTGGTAGGTCGAAGAGAATGAAAACTTCTGAGCATGAAACAAACCTAAACTTTTCTAATTTTTGAGGAAAAGGTAATTGAGATACACAAGTTTTGATTTGATCTTTTATCTCTACCATATGATTTAGAATTTCAGATTTTGAACCGGGGTTGCTTACCGCTTCCGGTTCTTCACTTACCTCGAGTGATGCATGTGATAGTGGACTTGGTTCTACCTTTTTGTCATTCCTCAAGGAGATGGCTTGAGCTGATTCCCTTTGTAGGATTTCTATGTTTTCCTTTACGCATGGGAGAGCATCTCGGGATTGCTTTTGCATCTCTTGGTTTATTTGAGCCAATTGGTTGCTCAAGTCCTTGCAAACCTCCTCGTTGATTGTAAGTCGTGCTGATATTCCTTTCAAAAGGGACAGCACCTCATCTCGTGAGCTAGAGGGTTGTGGAGGAACTTGGCTTGCTTGTTCGTAAGGGAACATTCCCAATTCGTTTTCCCTGTGCTCATTAACAAACCTATTTGGAGGCCTCAACATGTTAGGGTTCCCGTAGGATAGATTTGAGTGTTGAGGTCTCCTCCAATCACTACCATAAAAGCTGTAAGAATTGGGGTTAGAATTATACCTTTGGTGATTACCTACAAAACTTACACTTTCATTGGTGTTGAGGCTCAGATTTGCCATCAAGATATCCATTTTCTCATTTAAGTCGGCCATGGAGGGATTGGGAGCCTCATTCTCCAGGATATGAATGTATTGTCTTGATGAGATAGTAAACTTTTGAGCTTGCCACTCGACTTTTTCTTGCCAATTCATTGATCAGAGAATGCTGAGAAAAAGTGAAGTTCTAGCACAAAAGTTGATAAGTAACAGTATACAGATATGAACAAGTATAGAAAAGTATAAAGAAATCATATATCAACAAGTATAAACGATATAAACAAAGATATTCACAATGAATGCCTAAACTAACAAATCAACCTTTGGTTCGATATTGCAGAAGAAATAAATCCCCGGCAACGGCGCCAAAAACTTGATGCGCCCTCACCTACGTTAGAGATGAGAGCTCACTAAGGGATAAGTGTACCCCGTCGTTATCAAGTAATAAATTTCTGGTTTAAGTCCAGGTTATCGTCCACAGGATTTATTTCTGCAAGTATCAAGCTACTCGGTCTCGGATGTTATCTAGGCTTAGGGGGTTTTGAGTTTGTTTTGTTTAATTAATCTACTCCTAGGTTGAATTATGCTAATCCTAACTAAGTTATCTAATTCTAACTAAGTTATTCTACGCCTAACTAAGTTACTCTACCCCTAATTGATCTTTTACCAATGCAATTAACCGAATGAACATGAAGGGATACGATGATAATGAAAATAGAATGTTTAAACAATTGAATTGAAACTAAGTCACTTGTGTCCAAGGCGATTAACCCGACCTATCCTCCTAAAGTCCCTAGTTCGTGATTCCCTTGTAAGGCCGAAACTAGCTCTAAGGCTCAGTAATTTGGGCTTAATCTTCTATAGGGTCGTCAATCCTATAGGCATTGACTAGGTCAGATTCAGCTCGCAATATGTGCCAACCTAATTTTGGGATTATCAAATGAGTTAAACCAATCAGACAAAGCGTAAGACAAAGATTAAAACATCAAAACAAT
Organism: Euphorbia lathyris; assembly: GCF_963576675.1. NCBI lineage: Eukaryota > Viridiplantae > Streptophyta > Magnoliopsida > Malpighiales > Euphorbiaceae > Euphorbia > Euphorbia lathyris. The sequence continues at coordinate 82,750,966 of NC_088915.1, forward strand.
TGAATGAACAAGAACTATAATATATATCAAAGATGGAAACATTGTCACGAAGTTACAATAAACCTAGAATTCATAGCATGTATCAGAGGCTAGACAGAATGTAAAAGAAGAAAAATCCCTTTCAGGGAACCTGTCTACCAATGCATGCGTCTTTCTAGGATTTAAGGATGAAGCTTGAGCAATCCTCGGTGAATGGAGCTTCGGAGGTGTCTTCAATGGAGGTTTGAAGGATATGGAGGAGGTGGAGAGGATTTCTCAAGGTGAAAAGCTAAGAAAATTACAAAGGAAAAAGATATCTAAATTACAATGGAAAAATCCTATTTATAGACGCGTCTCGGGCCTCGTTTTGACCTATTTTCGTGTCCTTGTTGGTGTAGGAAGATGTGGGGCCGAACGTGGCTTCGTGGGGGCGGAATTGGTCTTTTTGACCAATTCCCGCAGGGCTGCTCGCCGAGCAGAGCGAGCTGCTCGGCGAGCAGGGCTGCTCGCGACGAGCAGCCCCCTGCTCGTCGAGCAGGCGCCTGGCGGCCTGCTCGGCGAGCAGAAATGGCCCACGGGGCCCTGCTCGCCGAGCGTTTTCGCCTGGAGCGTGCTCGAATCTCGCCGAGTGTCCTCTAAGTCCTTTTTCGTCCGAACTTACACCTGCACACGCATAAAAACTCCGGAAAACATTAGTCCAAAAGCCAAATTGATCCGTCAATCGCTTATTTTGAGCAAACGCTTCGTTTGGTGCGACTTTTGACGGACCAATTAGCTTCAAAAGATAACGGAATCCTAATATGCATGCTATTTCGGCTGTATTTGCCTAAATTGATCACAAAACGAGCCTAAACGACGAAAAGTAAATAGAACGTTTCCAATTCCTAACTAACTCACATAAAAGCATTTAAATGCGAGAATTGCTCGCTTATTAACCAAATAACTTTAAAACCCGTCCTAAAACCGTACCCAAAGATAGGGGTTTTTGACCCCTATCAAGCATCCTGGTCTCCGTGAGGTGATTGCACAGTTCTGGCATGGTACACATCCCTGTCTTCCCCCTATGCAGCTCTTAAGCCACAAACTCAAAATGCTGCGGCCTATTCCCCGTAAATGGAATAAGGAAGTCTTTGGCTTGCTGAATGTCAATATTGAGGTGGCTGAAGCTTCATTGGCACATATCCAGGCTCAGATTGCAGGTCAGGGATTCTCTGAGAACCTACAATAGCACGAAATCGTAGCTCACACACAGTTGGACGCGGAATTACGCAAGAAGGAGATATATTTCAAGGAAAGAAGCAGGGTTAAGTGGTTGGGCGACGAAGATTGCAACACCACCTTTTTCCACCGTGTGGCTTTGGTTAAGAATGCCGCCTCCAGCATAACGGCACTTCAGATTGAGGGAGACTTGGTAACTGATGCAGCCACCATTGCAGCTCATATTAGCAATTTCTATGCAGGTTTATTCTGTAACGAGGAAGTTGCCGCCAGGGACTTTGCTCCGGTTTATGAGGTGGTTCCTCAATTGGTTACAAATGCAGACAACGAATCCTTAACCGTTTGCCCGACCTGGTCTGATATCAAAACTGCAGTTTTTGAGATGGATAAAAGCAGCGCGCTAGGGCCGGATGGGTTTACGGGATGCTTTTATCAATCCTTTTGGGATATTGTAGGAACAGACACTTATCGTATGATTGAAGCTTTTTTCAATTCTGGGGTAATGCTACCTATCCTCAACTCAAGCATCATGACGCTAATTCCTAAAATGGCAAGTGCTCGGACAGTGGAGCAATTTCGTCTAATTGCCATGAGTAATTTCTGCTATAAGGTAGTTGCCAAAATCTTGGCTGACCGGCTGTCCCAGATTGCAATGAGGATTGTTTTAGAAAACCAGTTTGGGTTTATTCCGGGTAGAAGCATTCATCAGTGTGTGGCTATTGCCTTAGAAGGAATTAACATGCTGAAAAAACATTGTTTTGGGGGGAACATTGCAATGAAAATTGACATTCGGAAGGCCTTTGACACTCTTAATTGGGATTTCTTAATGACAGTTCTGAATGCGTTTGGCTTCTCACAGCAGTTCCAGTCATGGATTCTGAATTTGCTTTCTTCAGCCTGTATCTCTATTTTGACTGGCAGCTCTAATAACTCCTACTTCAGGTGCTCGAGGGGCGTTAGACAGGGGGATCCCTTATCGCCAATTCTTTTTGGAATTGCAGAAGACTTCCTTAGCCACTGGCTTTTACACCTGGCTGACATAGGTCGAATCAGGCCTATGACTTATACAAGAAATAAGGCGTTCCCGACGCATTTACTTTATGCTGATGACGTGTTACTGTTTGGGACAGCTATGAGATCCAACATTAGAGCTATCAGAGATGCATTTGCCCTTTATAGCTCGCTCTCTGGGCAGCAAATAAATTGGCAGAAATCGAAGATTTATTTCAGCTCCTCGGTCACCGCCAGGCGCTCAACGCTGCTTGCTGGGGATATTGGAATTGGTATTGGTACGATTCCTTTCAAATATTTAGGAATACCTCTATTTTGGGGAGCACCAAAAGCAAGGCTATTATGGGACGCAATGGATAAAATTCTTGCAAATTTCTCGAGATGGAAAGGAAGCAGCCTATCCATGGCGGGTCAAGTTGCGCTTGTCAATTCGGTAATTACTGGTTCGTTCATACACTCCTTCATACTGTATAAGTGGTCGAGGGCTTTACTTTCTCACATGCAACGGTCTATGAGAAACTTTATCTGGACAGGCTCTATAGATAGTCGTAAGCTAGTAACGGTACCGTGGCGTCTTTGCTGCCGCTCGTTTAAAGAGGGCGGTTTGGGAGTTAAAAATCTTGATACGCTAAATACAGCGCTTCTAGGGAAAACGGCCTGGGGAATAATTCAGGACAACTCCTTTTGCTATGAGTTACTTCACAATCATTTTCTGGATAGTTTTGGGATGCCAAGACGATGCATAACGAGCTCCTCTGTATGGGGGTCAGTCAAACCGGTCCTTGCAACCCTGGATAGAGAATGCTTCTGGTGGATTGGACAACAATCCAACTTGAATTTCTGGTTTGGTGGCTGGATTAAGCCTACAGTTATGGAAAGCCTTCATTCCATTGGTTCGCCGATTACTACTGCGGATATTACGGCTACTGCTGCCGATTTCATGGAGGGGAACGACTGTAGAAACCTCCCTGATCTCCCTGATGTTGTGTTGCAGCGAATCCACGCGATAGGCAGGGGTAGGGATCAACATGATCAGTGTGTTTGGAAACCGGCTGTCAGTGGCATTTTTACGGTAAAGCAGTTCTACAAGTGGCTCCTCCCGCTGCTAGTAACGCCCTCTTGGTGCAGCTTTGTTTGGAGTGTCGCTGTTCTGCCCTCACATTCCTTCGTTTGTTGGAGAGCCGTTCTTGGCTACCTTCCTACGCATGATAATCTCCAGAGGCGCGGCTTCCACATTAGCTCCCGGTGCTGCTTATGCTTTAATGCAATTGAGACGTCAGAGCATCTGTTTATGCAATGCTCTTTCACTAGAAGTCTTTGGAGAGGGGTCAGCCTCTTCTTTGGACGTTCAATCACATTAGACTCTTCTGTGCAGGAACTGGTTACAACGGCGGTGGCTCAGAAATTCAGCTCACAAATTAAGCCGTTGTGGGCAGCGGCTATCATTAACACGTTCTAGTTAGCCTGGAAATGCAGAAATGACGCACACTTCAATGGGATATAGCCGTGCAGCATCGTAGCTCTTCAAAAACTATGGCTGGCTATCAAAGACGCCTCTAGGTTCCGAATTGGGAAGGTATGGAATTCGAGTGTTGAATGCAGGCTACTTGATGATTTGGGTATCAGTAGGCAGCTTCCTCGTGCGCCACGCATTATCCCCATCTGTTGGCAGCCCCCGCCCCCCGGCTGGTGGAAAGTTAATACTGATGCCTCCGTAGTTGGGTGCCCTGGTGAAGCTGGTTGTGGCGGTGCATACAGGATCTCCTCAGGTGCATTCCTTGACGTCTTTGCCTTCCCTGTTTCCTCGAGTTTCGCTTGCATGGCTGAGCTAAGGGCAGCAATATTCGCTGTTATCACCGCATTTGACAAAGGTTGTACGAGGCTGTGGCTTGAAAGCGACTCAACGTACGTAGTTCACCTGTTCTGTAGTCGCTCTCTCTCGGTACCGTGGCAAATCCGCCAAGACTGGATGCGCTGCTTGGTCTGTTTGCAATCAATGTCGTTTGTTGCTTCATATGTTTACAGGGAAGGAAATCAATTAGCTGATGCTTTAGCTAATTATGGTAGAACGATCCCTCAATGCGAGTGGTGGACTTCTGTGCCAGACTTTTGTTCAGCAGCCCTTTTGTGTAATTCTAGGGGTCGTGTCGTATATCGATTCACTTAAACTGTCTTTATTTTTGGCTACTTTGTAAACTCTTTTTTATTTTTTCCTCTTTAATAATAGCGGCTCTGGGTTCGTGTTTTTTCCGGGGGTGCCGACCTAGTTGGGATGTCCGGCTCCACACTTCTCAGTTGCCAGTTTTATTCAAAAAAAAATTCTATACGAGTTGCATATGTCATTTTATAATAGATTTGGAAATGAAAATCTTTAAACTCAACAAAAAAAATATATTTGGATTTTAATTTTTTAGAAGACATATAAAAACATTAGATAGCATAATGATAAAGTTTTGTTAATAATATATGAAATTGGCTCAATTTGTTAATAGTAAACTTAAAATTACACGAGCATAAATGTTAAGTGTAAAATTATTTTTAATTACCAACACTATATGAAATGGCAACAACTTCCTCCGCTTCAATCGTCATGGCCATTGTATACACCAACGGAAAAGACATGTTTTTCCTCAAAATGAATGAGTTCTACCAGTTCGAAAGGCCTAAAATTATTATCTCTCAATCTGTCCACTGCGGTTGCATAAAGTTCTTGCTCATTTTCTTCATCCATCGGACACTGAAGGGAAATTATATAGCAGGAATCAATCAATAACATTAACACAAGACAAAGTTTCCGAAAAATTACATCCATGCACATTTAATTTAATTTAATTGTAAGTTAATCAACTTCAAAACATGACTTAAAAGTAACTCAATTTTATATTTTACCAACATTACAACTCATTATACCATTTTAAAATGACCATTGAGAACCTAAATTTGGAAAAATGCAAAAATTAAACTTGTTCAAAATCATATATTTAACATGGAATCACAATTTTCTCTCTAAACAATCAATTCGCTCTCTTAACTAAACATCATTTAAATGGCTTCAAAAACAAAAAACAAAAAAACAAAAAACAAAAAATTAAGAATTAAAGTTTTTTATAATAGGATTGCCAATCATTAGAGATTAGAGTAGTCAAGTTTGAAGTGTAAATTACACCCATAAGCACTCAACTTTGTCTTTAGTATTTTGAAAAGTTCAAACTACCATTAAAGGAGTGGTGTTTCTTCTAAACAATCACTTTCTTTCTCCTAACTAAACAACACTTAAATAACATCAAAATCAAGATATTTAAGAATTAAAGTTGTTTAAAATGTTCTACAATTTAGGATTACAAGATATTGGAGAAGTTAAGTTTGAATGGCTCTTATATTAGGTTTGAACTTGAGTGACCATAATATTAGGACAAACTTTTACTCCCAAGTGTTTAGATGACAAACCTTGATTGATAATAGACAATGTCCTCCTTCGCGAAGGTGAACTCGAGCGTTCTCAATTAAAACATGTGTCACACCCGACCCTAAACGACATCGGGTATGAACGGAATATAGGATAACGAATTTCGGACAGCCTGAAACCCGAACCTATATATAAAAAATTTATTCGGACTCCCTAAAATTTTATTTAATTATTTGGCTTGAACTTGATAATTCTATCAAGCTTCCTACGTATCCCGAACGTCTTATAATATTTAAACCGGGAATCAAAGCCACGTAGTTCTACCTATTTTACATAGTTCTCTTAACTTAGGTAGTTCTCATAGCTTATGAATTCATTTTAAATTATTGACACGTTGATTGACACACTAATAACTTAATTGTATATTTCACTTTATTACTATATAATTTAATATATATAAATCATTTTTATCAAAACGAATCAAATCAAACAACGTTTTATCAAAACGAATCAAATCGAATAATATTTTATCAAACCAACTCGTAATCAAATAAACGTTTTATCAAACCAATTCGGAAACAAATAAACATTTTATCAAACCAGCTCGTAATCAAATAAATTGCTTTAACAAACCAACTCTTAACAAACAAACGTAAAACATTATATTTCAAATCATCAAGCATTTTCAAAACGTAATACAAAATTTGAGTGTGTCCATCCTCGAATTCCACCCGTGTAGCTTATCATAACATCAATCATATCAATAATCGAGATATCTCATTCATATCTCGCCTTGCCTAACGTTAGGACTACCAGCCGTGCACTCTGGCCATACCGCCCTTAGGTATGGTCTTACAACTTACAACTCCTACCCCGGGCAATCCTAGATGGACAAAACCATTTTGTCTTTCTTTCAAAATATCACAACATAAAATTCGTATTTGGAGTTCAATCCAAATCACATAAATAATAACAACAACCGAATCAGCTTTCTCAATCCAAATCGTATAAGATTGTCAAATTCATTTTCTCGACCAAATTTCCAAAATACCACGATAATAAATAATTACTCTTCAAATACTCAAAATCAAAAGTATCTAAATATTTAAACAATATTTATTTTAAACAATTTAATAAAACGTATTTAAAGTCACTTAAATAATTTAAAACTGATGTTACCGGAATAACTATTTTAGACCGATGACTCGTTATATTATCATAAGTCTATTTGAACTAATTTTATAAACTTAATTTTATATCTTAATTTTATATTCAAATTTCGATACTAATTTTATGTAATAATATTCAAACTCTTGTACTAATCTTGTGGATTCTAATTAGCAATTATCGATATTAGCCCTTATATTTTAACTCGACAAATTAAAGTTTCTCAGAATATTATATCGATAAAATTTAATATCGTTTAAAGTTAAATATATTTATCGGACTATTTTCCGTCACCGAAATAAAGATTCTATACCGACATAGTTAATTCGAACTATTGATACTATTGGACTCGTTTCATTGTCATAAATCTTATTAGTAATAAATCTTATTAGTACTAATTTTATATTCGACTTTATTCCGACTCTACTTGGCGAATATCGATACCGACTCTAATTGGTAAATATCACCATTAGACCTTCTAATTCATAACTTTTGTCTATTAATACTGAATTTCACGTTATTAAATCTAAACGACAACTAGTCGAAAATCTATATTTTTATTAGTAAAATGTAGACTTGATAAATCACTACTCGTAAACATGTTAAAATTTAACGCAACTACCGGAACCAAACTTACACAAAATCATACCGATAACATTTTAAAAATAATTTGAATCTAAAATACAATTACCGAAATATCGGCGCCGAAATACCGTTTTTGGTCGCCGAAATGCCATTTCTAATCACCGAAAGATCGTCGGTATCTAAATATCACCGGCATCAAAAGAATTGTAAAACTTAAATGAGATATCTATTAATTAAATATCCATTTAATAAAACCCTTATAGATAAATTCAAAAATATATATACATATATAGTTAGAAAATCATATAGAATACTGAAACTTTTTTTTTTTATTGTTTAAAAATAAAACCTTTCAAAACCACTATACTTTTTTTTTTCAGGATTCTCCTTCCACTCAAAAACTATATATATATATAGTATATTTAATTGCCACCTTATATACACATGGCACACATGTAACCATATTATATACACATAGTATACGCATGTTAAAAAGTAATTAAATGTAACATGTTAGAAAGACACCTCATTAAATGATAATATTAATTTAGTTAAGATCAAATAAAACTAAATTTTAATAACTTAATCATAATATAATATAATAAATCTTAATTTACTTTATTCTCCTATGTTTTTTCTTTAAACCGTAAATTATTAACACACTTGATAAAATATGAATTAAAGTACTTGTTATTTATAATTTTTTGTTAAATTGCCCAAAACTTTTTCATTTAAACACATTAAATTAAATTCAATAGTATAATTGATACTAAAAAATCTATATCGGATATTTTTGGTCACGGATGTGACAACATGTGCCTGTGAAAAAAACTCATAAATAAAACATGCAATTAACTAGATAAATAAAAAATGAGATATATACCAATTCGTGTAAAGAATAAAATGATACAATTTATCATTTTTAATTGGACCATTCCCTAATAAAACTTATCAGAATATCATCTTAAAAGAAATTTTGTTTATTGAATTATTTAGGTTGGGTTTGTTACGCTAAAATGCAATGATAATAGTGTTAAATTTAATAATATTATTATTAACCATCTAGACAATAATTATTATTATTAAAAAAATCACCACCAATTACCTTAAAAACAAACATAAATATCTAATACACTTACTTTACTCTCCTTTTATAAATCATCATTAACCTTAAAAAAAATAAAAAGGCAATTCTCTCCGGCATTCCTTGACCACTGCCTCTACAACCACCAATTAAATATATCTAAATTACAAAATTATCGTAAAATGAAAGGACTAAGCAAACCTAATCCGCCTCATGATGAACCTCTGAATATATAATATCAACACGATTGTCAATCACGCGACCATGTGGTAATGGGAATCTAGGATCCGCCAAAATTGGAGTTAATATTTGTTGTGGTGCCAGCTAAAGTTGTTAAGTCAGTCAAAGTGGTAGGAATAGTAGAAACTAGAGCTGCATATACCATCCCCTACCACATATGATAAGAAAAAACACAAGAATATCTCAATTTTTGAACAAATATAGGGTATAAGCATTTGTTGGGTAAATAACACACTTACAAGAAATAAATTTGATCCATATTTAATAAGAAAATTTGTACATACAGCAATTACAACATTTAGATTCAACTTATAGGTTTCGTCCGGGCATTTGTAGGTCTAAAAAAATCTCCGAATTTTTTCAGGGGCTCCCCGAAAATATTGTGGACGTAATGTAGGATGTAAAACCGTCCTGACACCGTCCATTTTCCACTATCTTACACTGGAAGAGCATTCAATTTTATCGAGAAAAAAAAGGTAAAGTTAAAACTAAGGATGACCATATTTTTACAGGGAGCAACACGATGGGTTATTTAATTTGTACATGTTCAACCTATAGTTTTTGTGCGGGCGTGTGTAGGTCCAAAAAATTTCCGAATTTTTTTCTGGGACTCCCCAAAAACATTCGGGACGTAATGGGGGATATAAAATCGTCCACACACCATCCCTTTTTCACCCCTAGTTCGGAACCTATATATCAGGTTGTGTGCATTACTAGATATGAAATATCCGAGGTAAATTGAAAACCGAATGACTACTGAATTTTCTAGAAAAGTTATGGTCTTATGATAGGCAAGTAATGTATAAGGATAATGGACTCTGACGTCCTTTATGGGGTATATCTCGTTATTGTTACTATATTTGAGAAAATCCGTTATAAGGTGAGAAAAATGTTGATTGTAAAGCTGATTCCTATAATTCTTTATGTTTTAATTGTTTTTATCGAGATTAGATGGATGAATAAATAAATTCTTTATATGACTCCTCACGGTGGCCATAATTTCTGGGGACCCGACACATGGTCCTACAACATATACAGGAATGATGGTACTGAATTTAGAGAACATCGAATTTTGTCTAAGTCTACAAACCAATGCGATTAGTATATTCATGAAAGTCTAACGGTAGGGACTAAAAAGTTCACCGAGAAAAATGTTAGGGACTAAACAGTTCATCGAGAAAAAGGTTAGGGACCTTACTATGTGTTTTTGAAAATAAAGGGAGTAAACAGTGTGTTTTGTCAAGATATAGGGACTAATAAATTAATTACCCTATAAATTTTTTTAATTTTTCCAAATATCTCTATTGATGTTTTTCACCAAATTATTGGCAAGTTCTCTTACTTTTCTCTGTAATGTATTTAACAATCTTCGAATTATCCAGCTCAATCTCCAAAATCCTAAAACTCTATGCCTAATTAGAAGCTTTCCATATTGGACATGATATCTATTAGCTTCAAAATATAAATATTTTTTTTTCTTGAAAGGCTGGTAATCAGGAAGTGTTAATCATGGGCATCCCAACTATGTTGGCACCCCCAATCAGAACACCCGACCCTAAACCGAATTTATTAAGAAGAATGAAAGAATTACAAAGTGCCAGTAGCAATAAGAAAATAACTATGCAAATCTGTAGATCTGCCGACCTCCTAGGTTACAAAGGAAAGCTGAGATACAGAAAGGTGGGAGGTCCGTCCACCAAAAGGAATTAGCGTTTATTCGACCATAGTTGGCTAAAAGATCAGCAACATGGTTCCCTTCCCTATAGATGTGGGAGATCACCAATGTCATGGATTCAAGATTTTTTAAGCACGTTAGCCAGTCCTGTCGAAGCGACCAAGGCACTAAGTTTACTCTGTTCCGCAAAGAGTGAACTACAAAAGTTGAGTCACTTTCGATCCAAAAGCGCAACCAGCCTCTGTCATGAGCCATGTTTATTGCTGTTATAGCTGCTGAAAGTTCTGCAGCATACGAGAAGGTTGCCGCAGTGCCGTAGGCGAAGGCCCCTTCAAAGGTGCCGTTTGCTGATCTGAAAACGCCACCGCAGCCCGCAGGGCCTGGGCATCCCGTAACGGAGGCATCCGTGTTTACCTTCATCCAAGTCATCGGTGGAGGCTGCCAGCGAACTGGGATTATTTTAGGTGCGCGATGGAGACGGATTGGGAGCTGAAGTTCTGTAAGTACCTGATGCTCCGTTGTTGAGTTCCATACTGAACCGTGACCAACTCTGCCAGTTTCGTGTATCGCATGCCAAATGCGGCGGAGAGTAAGTGAGATGCAAAGATCCTCACCTTCGATTACTGCCCTGTTCCTAGTGGTCCAAAGGGTCCAAATCCCATTCACAATTGCTGAGATCCATAGGGCTCGGATTTGGGTGCTGAATTTCTGCCTCATAGCCTCCTGTACCAGATCAGCAACTGATCCCAAAGTGTAAATTGACCTACCGAACAGTGATTCAATCGACCTCCAGACCTGCACAGAAAATGAACACGTTACTAGAACATGTGTGTCTGTTTCCATTTCCACCTTGCAGAGGCTGCATCGCGAGACGATATAACAACCTCTCTGCTGAAGCCTGTTATGCGTTGCCAAATAGCCCAAGATTGATTTCCAGCACGCCATAGATCTAGACGGCGGGATGTATGGCTTCCAAATAAAAAGACACCAGTCCATGTGCGTCGAGCTTCCCCTCAGCCAGGCATAAAATATTTTTACAGTGAAGATTCCGTTAATTGCCGGTTTCCAAACGCAGGTGTCCAGCAGATCCTTTCCCTGTCGAATATCCTTGATTCTACTTTCCACTTCACTAGGCAGAGCCAGGAGATCCACCCAATCCTCATCAATAAGGTAATTCCCCACGATATCAGTAGCCTCTCTACGTTGGCGTATCGTCAATCCAACCTGATCCGCAAGCGAGGGGCTAATCCACGCTCCATTCCAAAAGCTCAATTTTGAGTCCCTACCGAGCCACCAAAAACAGTGCAGGCTGACCACCTTAAAAGCCATTCTAACAGAGGTCCATATCGTGGAATTAACTATATAGTCCTTAGAGACGCCAGCTGAATTGATGAATCTTGATCGGAGCAGATTAAGGCAAAAAGATTCTACACTGATAACCTCCCAGGCTAACTTCCCTAGCAGGGCCAAATTAAGAACCTGTAGGTCCTTAGTACCAAGGCCACCTTCTTTTACTGGCTTACAGCACTCCTTCCATGGGACGGAGACCAATTTCCTGGTATCAATCGATCCCGTCCACACAAAATTCCTAATGCATCGATTCATATGTGCAAGCAGACTTCGAGGCCATTTGTAAACAATGAATGAGTGTATGAAGCTGCTGTAAATCACTGAGTTAACCAACACAACTCTGCCTGCCATTGAGAGGCTCCGACCCTTCCATCGATCGAAGTGTGCTAAAATCCTATCCATCAATCCATGTAGATGCTGCTTGCGTGGATGACCAAAGAACAGGGGCACCCCTAAGTAGCGGAAAGGCAAAGTTCCAGTTCGAATTCCCAACTGATCCGCTAAGCTGCTTCTTCGTCGAGCGTTAATAGCAGGATTTAGAAAAAGCTCAGATTTACCCCAGTTCACATTTTGGCCTGAGAGTGCTCCATAAATTGAAAAAACCTCTTTCAGCAACCTCAAGTTTCCATGCGAAGCCTTACCAAACAGTAAGATGTCGTCCGCGTAGAGTAAATGTGTCGGGAAACAGGTTGCCCATGTGTAATCCATTGGAGAGAAATCCCCCGATGACCTCAGCTTCCCCAGCCAACGGCTTAGGAAGTCCTCTGCGATGGCAAACAGTATGGGAGAAAGGGGATCTCCTTGTCGCACCCCCCTGGAGCAATTGATGAAGCCATTGATTTGACCGCTCGTTAGAAAGGAAATGCGAGCAGAGGACAAGATATTAAGAATCCAATCTAAAAATTGAGTCGAGAATCCGAATGCTTCCATTACTATTAATAGGAAATTCCAGTCTAATGTATCGAACGCCTTCCGAATATCAATTTTAATTGCCATATTTCCCCCAAAACAGCGTTTTCTTAGCATATTGGTGCCCTCAGAGGCTAAGGCAATACATTGGTGAATATTCCTACCAGGGATGAACCCGAATTGATGTTCAGATACAATTCAGGAAGCTATTATAGACAACCTGTCGGCCAGAACCTAAGAAATAATCTTGTATCCGAAGTTGCTCATCGCTATCGGTCTGTATTGATCAATAGCAACCGCATCCTCTGTCTTGGGGATCAGGATCATTAAGCTGGAGTTTAGACCAGGAAGCATCTGTCCTGAATTGAAAAAACTTTTAACCATGGAGTATGTTGAAACACCTTTCCACATAATTTTGATTTGACAAAATTGTTTAAGTATAATTTAAAATACATATTCTAAACACACCAAGTTTAAATGCTTTGATTTATTCTACTAATGTGTTTGTTCAATGTTGAGTTAAAACTGTTATAAGACATAAAGGATTAAAAGGCCCAAGCCCAATACGGAAGCCAAGGCCCAAGTCAAACAACTCAGTACACTCGGCCCGCGTATGTCAAGACGTTGCCGTTTTGAACAAAACGCAACTCAGCAAACGGAAGGATCTAGAAGACCTTCGGGAACAACTTCAAGATGAAGCTGCTGAGTAGTCTCGACAAAGCGTACAAGACAGCAGCTGGCAAAGGAAAACTTCCAGACAAAGTATTTCCCCTTTGGGCAAAGTTCAGACCACACAGTATGCTGTCCAGTTGACTTTACCATAAAAGGAGAGACAGTCTGCTGAGCTGACCGAGGACAGAAGATACACCATTCTGATTGGCCGAGAGCTCTGAGCAAGTTAGGATGACAATGACATATAGCCGTTTCCCTCCAACGGTTATTTCGAAATTCGAAATGACCGATGCCCAGACGTCTCTATAAATAAAGCCATCAGAAGCTTCACTCTACATAGAACTTGATCAAGCAGTTACGCTGACCAAATTTCTACACAAGTTCTGCAAGCAAGAAGCAAAGCAAGATCTTACACTACAATTCTTATATCTGTGTAAAAGTCTAGAGTGATTGATTCAATCGTCTAAAGTGTCTTAGCAAATCTTTGTATAGGACAAAACAATTATCATTTCTAGAGATAGAAAGGAGAGGCTGAGTACTCGGTTTTAGTACTCAGCGAGAGATTAGGATTGAGTAGAAGTATAGAGGAAGGTACTCTTGTCATACTCAGTTGCTGATATTGTAAAAGGTTTGAGGCTCTACCTTTAAAGAGCTCAGTAGAGTATTTAAAATCTCGGAACGTGTTCCGGGGATAGGACGTAGGCTTAGAAGAAGCCGAACCTGGATAAATCTGCTGAGTGAAGTATTTCTTACCTTTAACTCCTTATTTATATTGCTTGCTTTAAATAACCAAAACTGACCAAGTAAAGAGGTCAAGTTGAGTTGTGCGCGTTGAACGTCTGAGCTCAGGAATAGACTCTAAGTGCTATCTCCTGACTCAAGCTAAGAAACTGACCTAGTCACTAGTTGACTAAGCCAGTATCTTGCTGTTTACTCAGCACCGCTGTTTAAACCTTTTTCCTTAGAAAAAGAAGTCTGCCCTAATTGCATAAAAAGTTTAAATAGTTCCTAACCCCCCCTTGGAACTATACTTGCAACCTAACAAGGGACCAACAAGTGGTATCAGAGCTTAAAAGCTCACTTTAAAAGGTCTAACAACCTTGAGCTGATCCCTACCATGGGCGAAAACAACACTCGGTTTCTCACTGGAAACCAAACAACTCAAATACTGCCTGAGGGGCTGTCCATTACTAGGCCTCCCCTATTCTTCGGGTCAAACTATACCTTCTGGAAGAATAGGATGAAAAACTTCATTCAGGCTACAAACATGAGTGCCTGGCTATCTATAGTCCAAAGCCCGTTTGTACCTGTCGAGGTTGTGGCTGGCCAAACAGTTGTAAAAGCTGAGGCCAAATGGACAGAGGATGATCTTAAGAAGCTTCAAAACCATGCTTCGGCTATCAATATGCTTCACTATGCGCTCGATGATGCAGAATATAACAAAATCTCAGGTTGTGAGTTGGCGCAAGAGATCTGGAAAAAGCTGGAAGTCACCTACGAGGGAACAAACAAAGTAAAAGAATCCAAAGTGAATCAGCAGATGAGATTGTACGAGCTGTTCGAGATGAACAATGATGAGGGCATTTCAGACATGAACGCAAGGTTCACCAACATCATTAATGAGCTCAAGAGACTTGGGAAAATCTTCACTGAGGAAGAACAAGTAAAAAGATACTCAGGAGTCTTCCTAAAGACTGGCAAGCAAAGAAGACAGCAGTTGAGGAAGCTCAGGATTTAACCACCTACAAATATGACGAACTCATCGGTTCATTGCTGACCCATGAGATATCCATGAAAAACTTTGAGGTGAAAGAAAAATCTGAAGACAAGAAGCAGAAATCCCTTGTCATGAAAGCTGACTCCACTGACGGGAGTTTAACTGACAATGAGGAGATGGCTATGTTTACAAGGAAGATGAAAAGGCTATTCAGAAAGAGTGACAAATACTCTAAGAAGCCTTACAGAAAGTTTGATAAGTATAAGGCTGACTCAAGTGACAGCAAATACAAAAAGGACAGCTCAAAGCCCATTACATGCTTTGAGTGCCATCAAACTGGCCATATTAAGTCAAACTGCCCCATGCTGAGGAAAGACAAGAAGAGTGGAAAGAAGGCAATGGTGGCTACATGGAGCGACAGTGATGAGTCTTCATCTACAGAAACTGAGGCCACCGAGTCAGCGAAGATATGCTTCATGGCTGACGAACTTGCTGAGCCATGCGTCTCTGAGCATGCTGACCCATCCATCGCATCAGACGATGAGGAGCAATCAAATGAGGTAATTTCTCTTCCCCAGCTCAGAAACGATATGGTTAATGCCCTGAGTGATCTCTACACACTTGTCAAGAAGTGTAACAAGAAAGTTAGAGCACTCAATAGGTGCTGTGACGAAGTGGAAGAGGTCAAACTGAGTGACCTCAGATTCCTTCTTCAGGACAATTCAACTCTGCATGATAATATGAAAATCATACATGAGTCTGTCTCTGAAGTCCAGTCAGTTTCAAAGAAACTGAGGAAGGACGTCACAACTATCCAGAACCAACTAAAGGTTCCAAATAAAAACAACTTTCCTCTGAGAACTCAGTACCAAGGTACTCAGCAGAGATGGAATCCCCAGCGAAAAGTCCAATGTGACTTTTGTGGGAAGAAGGGACACACCACTAAGGTGTGCTGGCACGCTCAGCACTAGGGTGCTGACAAGTCAGTGAAAAATCCTAAACAGAAGTCAGCTGTGACTTCTATAGTAAGAGTGGCCATACTGTCCATGTATGTCGCCATAAAATAAAATATGATGCTATACCTGTTGCACCTAACAAGTCAGGACCCAAAAAGAATTGGGTACCTAAAAGTAACTAGTTACAATGCAGGTAAGCCTGAGATGTGCCGAGAAGTCAAAGATGTGGTATATTGACAGCGCATGCTCAAGGCATATGACGGGTGATGAAACTCAGTTCATCACGTTTGAACGTAAACGAGGAGGGAGCGTAAGTTTTGGAGACAACAAGAAGGGTAAGATAGTAGGGTCAGGAACCATCGGAGGTAATCCTACTATTGAATCTGTCTCCCTAGTCAGCGGACTCAAATATAACTTACTCAGCGTAGCTCAGCTATGTGACAATGGGAGAAAAGTTATATTTGATGCTACTGGATGTAAAATATACGAGGGAAAAACAAATGAGTTAATTTTAACTGCCACTCGGATAGATAATGTCTTTATGCTAGACTTAGAGAAAAAGTTTTCAAAAACTGTGTGCTTAGTATCAAAGGAAGAAAATTCCTGGCTATGGCACAGGAGACTTAGTCATGTAAGCATGGACCTCCTGGCCAAACTAGCAAGAAAGCAATTGGTTGAGGGACTGCCTGAACTTAAATTTCAAAAAGATCAATTATGCCACGCTTTCCAAGCTGGAAAACAAACCAAACAATCTTTTCATAGCAAAAATATTATCTCAACTAAACGTCCGTTAGAGTTGCTACACTTGGATCTCTTTGGTCCAGTCCAGCCGCTGAGTCTGGGTGGAAGAAGATTTTCCTTGGTCATTGTAGATGACTTCTCTCGGTATACGTGGGTTATAAAAATTTGGTTAGAAAAATTGAAAATGAAAAAGACCTAAAATTAGCTCACATCCGTAGTGATAATGGTGGAGAATTCAAAAACCAAAAGTTTGTTGAATTCTGTGAAGCCAGCGGCATTGACCACAACTTTTCTGCTCCTAGAACACCTCAGCAAAATGGGGTTGTAGAAAGGAAGAACAGAACTCTAGTTGAAATAGCCAGGACAATGCTGGATGAGCATAGGCTTCCAAAGTATTTTTGGGGTGAGGCTGTTAACACAGCATGTTATATTCTTAATAGGGCTCTAGTTAGACCTATACTCAAGAAAACCCCCTATGAACTTTGGAAAGGACGAAAGCCCAATATTGGATACTTTCGTGCCTTTGGCTGTAGATGTTTTATTTTAAATACCAAAGATAGCTTAGCAAAGTTTGATTCAAAAGCTGATGAGGCTATCTTTTTGGGCTACTCAACAAACAGCAAAGCATACAGAGTTTTTAATAAGCGAACTCAAGTTTTAGAAGAGTCAGTACATGTAGAGTTCGACGAAACTGACCCTGCAGGTAGATACCAGCCGCTGACCGAAGATGATCCAAACTCAGTAACCACCGCTGACCCAGAACCAGCTACTGAGTCATTCACGAAAAGGCTGACCAAGAGTAAGAGTGAACCTAAGATTACTTTCACTGACCCATCTACTTCTGCAGAGATTGTTGAAACAGAAACAACACAAGACATAAATCTACCTAAAGAGATAAGGATTCCAAGAGGGCACTCAGAAAGTGCAATCCTTGATTCTGCTGGGAATACCCTGATGACGAGGAATCAACTTAGGAAGTACCTTAGCAATGTTGCTTTCTTCTCAGTACAAGAACCGAAGAATTTCGCTGAAGCTGAGTACGATGAATTCTAGATGAACACAATGAAAGAGGAGCTCGATCAATTCAGAAGAAACGATGTATGGGAGCTAGTACCTCATCCAAAGAGTCAAAAGACCATCGGAACAAGATGGGTCTTCAGGAACAAGATGGATGAACAAGGAAACGTAGTCAGGAACAAGGCAAGGCTTGTAGCTCAGGGCTACAGTCAGCAAGAAGGTATTGACTACGGTGAGACCTTTGCCCCAGTGTCAAGGCTAGAAGCAATTAGAATTCTATGTGCATATGCATCTTACATGAACTTTAAATTATTCCAAATGGATGTCAAAAGTGCATTTCTTAATGGAGTTATAAACGAGGAGGTTTATGTAAATCAACCTCCAGGTTTTGAGGATCCAAAATTCCCAAACCATGTTTATAAACTCAAAAAGGCTCTGTACGGCCTCAAACAAGCACCACGTGCTTGGTATGAGAGGCTGACCAGTTTCCTGCTGACTAGAAATTACGTCAGGGGCAAAGCTGATACAACCTTATTCATTAAGAAAAAGGGTAAAGATACCCTGCTGGCCCAAATTTATGTTGATGATATAATATTTGGTGCAACTAACAAATCAATGTGCAAGGAGTTTAGCAAACAAATGCAGACTGAGTTTGAAATGTCCATGATGGGAGAACTCAACTTCTTCCTCGGTCTTCAAATTAAACAAGGAAAGAATGGAATCTTCATCAGTCAAGCCAAATATGCCAAGGAGATCCTAAAGAAATATGACTTGGAAAATTGCAAGCCAATATCCACTCCTATGGGCACTGACACTGTCCTCTGTGCTGACGAAAATGGTAAGTCAGTAGACAGCAAATTATATCGAGGTATGATAGGCTCTCTACTTTACTTAACAGCCAGTAGACCGGACATTCAGTTTTTAGTATGCTACTGTGCTAGATATCAATCTAACCCTAAGGAATCTCATTACATTGCTGTAAAAAGAATCCTTAGATATTTGCAAAGCTCAGTGAACGCAGGTTTGTGGTATCCAAATACTCATGATTTTACACTCATTGGATACACTGACGCTGACTATGGACGGGATAAGCTGGAACGAAAAAGCACCTCTGGAGGATGCCACTTCTTAGGAAGCTGTCTTGTATCCTGGTTCAGCAAAAAGTAGGCGTCAGTAGCCTTGTCTACCACTGAAGCTGAGTACATTGCTGCTGGTCATTGTGTTGCTCAAGTCCTATGGATTAAGCAACAGCTTGAAGACTATGGTGTTCAAACGAAGACAATTGAAGTCAAATGTGACAACAAAAGTGCAATTGATCTTTCCAAGAACCCAATTCAACACAGCAGAATGAAGCATGTCAACATCAGACATCACTTCATTAGAGACCATGTACTCAAGGGTGAGATCAAGCTGAACTTTGTCCCAACGGATGAACAGTTTGCGGATATCTTCACGAAGCCACTGGCTCGTGAGCAGTTCAGCATACTGAGAGAAGCTATTGGTATGTTCAATCCTCTTCAGTAAATTCCTGAACTAAATGAATATGCATGCTGAGTGAATTATTATGCTGAATGATTATCTTTGCTGTGTACTCATTGAAATTTATTAAACAGCAAATACTGAGTAACCTTTGCATACTGAGTAAGTTAGCTTTTTGAACTTAGAAATCAAATCATCCGTAAATGCAATACTGACCACTCAGAATATCAAACGCTTGACATTCTAAATACTGAGTGTTAGATCCGTTAGCATAAATGCAAAGCACGCGTATAGCCCTAGGATGACGTATTTGCCGTATGTGTCATAAATGTCAGGATCTTTGTCGGTACACAATCCCAAGGCAAAACTGACACATGGATTCGATTAAGATCCACACCGCTCATTTCGTCTATAAATTATGGGAAATTTCCCATCTTTTATTCTTTACGCTTAATTAAATCCTAAGGCATAGAAACTGTTTCAAACTCTTTCTCTCTCAAGTCCCTCTAAAACTTTCCCCATCTTCGAAGAATGACTAAGGTATCATACAATACCTCCGGTGCCGGCCACCAAAAGACCAGCTCCAATGAACCTACTCGCAATCCTCCTACGCCGAGCAAGGGAAAAACTGGCCAGAACTCTGGTCAAGGAAAGACTGTGAAAATTCGCACCTACTCCAAAGTCTTTGAGAACGTACGAGAATGGAAAGTTGAGCCCTCCAGATGGGTCTCAGAACATTTCGTACAGAATGAACAGCCGTTCTGCGAATGGATTTCACAGAATGGATGGACTGGGCTGTTCTCGGTTAGGGATGAAACCTATCCTGACCTAGTGAGGGAATTCTACCACAACCTCAAGGTTGCAAATGACAACGCTGACTACCTGTGCACTGAGGTAAAAGGCAAAACCATCTTCATCAACCCTCTCTACATAGGAAATCTTCTCCAGCTAAAAACTGAGGGAGCAAGGCTGAGAAGATCAGGAGATCAGGACAAGACTAATTATGTACACAGCTTCTGCAAACCTGAGGGCTACTCAGGAGAAGTTTCAGCATCATCAATGGGTTAGCACCAGAAGATGGCTCACTACTTGCTGACCTATTTTATCTACCCAAAGATAAACTGCACTACATCAGCAACAAATTTCGAGCAGTGCTTTATCTGGCACATGCTGACGTACACCCCCATCAACATGCCTGTCTTTCTCGTTGCTGGGTTCCTTCGCAGCACTGGTACAATGACGCTCGGGTCAATAATAACAAGAATCCTCATTGACCACAAAATTTACCTCGAAGGTGAGAAGAAATGTAAAGGAACTGAAATAACAGCATCCTCGCTGAGGGCACTGAAATTTGGATAGCCTTTGAAGAAAGGCAAAGCTGCTGCTGCTGCTAGCCAAGCTGAGGAAACTGCTGAGCCAAAGAAAGGGCGAAGGACTAAGGCCCCAGCTTCCCGCAAGAGGAAAACTACTGAGACTCCTTCCCAAAATGTTGAGTCTCCAACAAAGAGGCAGAGGTCAGCTGGTAAGTCAGCTGAGAAAAGAACCAGGCAAGGTGAGCCTGGAACTGAGGAAGCTGCTGAGCAACCTCAGAAGAAGCAGAAGACTTCAACTTTGACTCCTCTGGAAGCCATACCGACCGACTTCATTGTACCGGGTGACTCTCACTTCACCCAGTGTCAAGGTACCGTTGCTGAGTCTGAGGAACCTGAGGTCCAACTAGATGATCACTTCATTTCTCAAGTTGAGGAAGAACTTGATGGAGATAGTACTGAGGAGGAAGAAGAAGAAGAAGCCAGTGGTCAGGATGACGCTGAGGATTCTGAGGAAACTGCCAGCGAACATGAAGCTGAGGATGCTAACACTTGGTTAGCTGGTGGAGATGTGCATGTCGACACTGAGTTAGCTGCGGGAGTTGAGCAAGTACTTGACCAACACACTGTTGATCAAGTTGAAGAGCAAGCTGACCAGACTCATACTGAGCAACTGGAATCCTCTCCTACTCACTCAGAAGAACCTGCTCATACTTCCACTCCACCGCGTAGAAGGCGAAAGTTGGTTAAGGCCAGTGAGCAGATAGTCAGTGAACCTCCTGTGCAACTACCGACTCTTCCTGACCTTTTCCTGTCAAAGACAACTAAGGACCCTTCTACTGTCAAACTCACATTTTTCAAACGGCAATCCACTTCCACTACTTCGACGCCATTGGAAAAACAAGCCTCTGTTTCTTCTCAGCAGGAACATACCGACCCTAACACTTCAGCCACATCAACCAGTCAGGTTGAACCGTCTACTGTTCATGCTGTTTCCTCAAGCATGGTGCTGACTCCCCATCCTTCTGCCGTCAGCACAGACAATGTTCGGGTTATAACTTCCACAACTAAACTCTCTGCCGATCAATCAACATTTCCTCCAACTCAAGTGCAGATTGAGCATACTCTTCCAGTCACTGACTAGGGTACTCCTTTCACTCCACTTCCTTCTGGTCATACTGATGTCCATT
Organism: Euphorbia lathyris; assembly: GCF_963576675.1. NCBI lineage: Eukaryota > Viridiplantae > Streptophyta > Magnoliopsida > Malpighiales > Euphorbiaceae > Euphorbia > Euphorbia lathyris. The sequence continues at coordinate 82,772,672 of NC_088915.1, forward strand.
TGGCTACCACTGAGTCCGGCAAAAAGATCATCGACTCAGTGCAAGCCTTAATCAGAGATCTTCAACATTCCACTCCTTCTGCTGCTGGTTCTTCAATTCTCGAGACTACGCAGCTTTCCCAGGTCACTCAGCTTCTCAACGAAGTTAAGGGACTCAAGGATCTGCTGAATGTTGTCTTATCCTTCCAAGCTCAGCAAGCTAAGTGTTAAGCCCAAAATATACCTAATATATCATCAATAATTACATCAATATTGCTACGAATTTATGCTATTTATACCTATTTAGAAAGCTTTTACTTTCGAATATGTTTTTTTCATGCAAGGTACATAAATATTTGGTAAAATCCAAATAGGAGTAAAAAGAGCTCGAAAATAGAAGAAAAACCCTACAAAAGGAGTCGAAGATGACGAAAATTAATAACGCCAAGTCGAGGACACGAACGAGAGCTGAAAAAACCAAAAATGCTCCGTGCCGCGATCGCGACTTTCCCTTTTCACGGTCGCAACACGCGTCGCCAGCCACTTTTCCCCTTCGTTTGAAGACCACTTGATGCTCCCCCATTCTCGGTAGTGAATTTGATAATTCTCGGTACGAGCAGGAGATTTTAGAAGCATTTTACACACTTTCGTTTTCGACGGAACGCGATCGTTCGGGTGGATAAGAACGTCCCTTCACAAGGTATACGACTCTCCACAACGGACACGACACTTTGATCAAGACTCTTCAACATCTATAAATAAAGAGTTGATGGAGAGTTGAGGAAGGAAGAATGACATATAATGATATATGTGTAGAAGAAAGATATTAGTGTAGAATTTATGCAGAAATTCCGAATCAAGTGATTCAGAAGTTAGATTTAGTTTATGTAAAAAGCAATATGATGTACACACATTGTTTACAAATTAATAACAAATTCAGTAGCGTTTAGACATTGTTCCAGTTTAGTTTTCATTTTGATAGTAGACCGACCCAGTCTCTATTACGAAGATTCAGCGAGAAGATTGAGTAGAGGATTCGCCCCTGAGCCTGACAAACTCGAACGAAACCCAAGAAAAGGATTGACAACCTATTCACTTGCACGCCGTCGAAGAATTCAATGCTCCATGTACTCTGTAAACTTGTATCAATTTATATTTCATCTAATAAAGTCCGTTCTATTCGATAGATTCTTATGCAGCACTTTGGTAAATGAGCCGAAGTGGATTGATGCTGGTGTTTTCATTAAAACGTATTTAATCCAAAATCTTTACAAGGAAACTTTGTTGAACAGTTAGGCAAATTATTATCTCGGTAGAGTTTTAATTTGGTTAAGGGCAATTATCCCGGATAAGGGTTTTGTCGCGTTCAAAGCCAATTAATTAGAGGTTCCGTCATTTATTTCATCTTTATAATTCGTACAAAGTTTAAAGTTGTTTCTTTGCTTAATGCAAACAAATATACCTGTTTACTTTTCTAAAGTACTAAAACGTTCCTGTTTTGTAAATTCAATCTTAAATCAGATATTTTCTAACATCTTCATATTCTAATCTAATTCTTATTCTAGCAAATTCAAAACCAAAACCGATTAAACGATTTTTCCATATTATAAACCTTAAAGTAGTTTTAACCGATTGTAAATAAAGTTTTGTTAAATAAGCATTTCCCTGTGGGATCGATATCTTTTATTACTACAAGCGAAACCGTGCACTTGCGGAAATCGCTCAACAAGTTTTTGGCGCCGTTGCCGGGGATACGCCAAAATTTTTGACAAAATTTTAAATTTTTCGTGTTTTATTACGAATCTAGGTTTATTCATACTTATTCAAACTTTTATATTTTTAATTATTTTCAATTACTAACATATTTATTTTTTCAAAATTCTGTTTTGTAGGTAGTTTCTGTTCGTGCGAAATTTCAAGTTCATGCGCAGTTCTCGAAGTTCGGGCACGTCACCAGATTCTATTGACCCAGAAATTGAAAGAACTCTTAAAAAGAACAAGAGAGAAAAGAAAAAGAAAAACAAAACCCCAATAAAAAATAGAATTACCGAGCCAGAAGTTATGGCCACACTTATGGATTACGCTAGGCCAGGAGTGGCCGGTGCAACAAACAGTATAGTTAGACCCCAAATTAATGCACATCATTTTGAAATTAAGCCTGCGTTGCTTAATATGTTGCAAAATAATGTAACGTTTTACGGGTTACCTAACGAAAATCCTAACCCCCATTTGACAAATTTCTTAGAAATTTGTAACACTTTTAAAATTACTGATGTAACTGCAGAAGCAATCAAACTTCGCCTTTTTCCTTTTACTTTGAAGGATCGAGCCAAAGAGTGGTTGACTTCTATGCCAGCCACATCAATTGAGACTTGGGAGCAATTAGCCCAAGCATTTTTATCAAAAATTTTTCCTTTAGCAAAAACCGCAAGAGTCATTAAAGAGTTAACATCTTTTTCTCAAAATGATAATGAAACTCTTTATGAGGCTTGAGAACGTTTTAAAGAACTTCAACGTTTATGCCCGCACCACCAATTGCCCACTGAACTTTTAATGCAAACATTTTATAATGGACTAAATCCTACAACTAGAGGTTCATTGGACGCTATGTCTGGAGGGTTATTCATGAAGAAAACATCTGCCCAAGCAAGAGAACTTTTAGAGGAAATGGCAATCAACAGCAGTATGTGGCTCGCGGAATGTGGACACCTACCATCAGCGAAACCATCATCCTCAACTACATCATCAGTTAAAGGTATAATGAATCTTGATCCAGTAGCGATGTTGCAAGCCCAATTTTCTGCCTTGTCGCACAAAATTGATAGGTTTATGGCACCGTGCGATCCTAATGGTCAACCAATCCAAACGGATGTGGATTACGAAGGTATGAGTGAAATTGAACAGGTAAACTTTGTCCAAGGGCAAAACCAAACTAATAACCCTTATTCCAATACATATAATCCTGGATGGAGAAATCATCCTAACTTTAACTGGAGAGATAATAATAACAATAATGTTAATGCTAATCAAAATCGTACTATTAATTATCAAAATCAATCAAGAGATACGTTTAGCACCTTATCTTCTAAAATCGACAAATTCATTGATGCGATGAGCGGAAAAATAAGTAATCACGACGATGGTTTTAAACGGATCGAGAATAAATTCGATTAGCTTATTAAAAACCAATCATCTAGCATCCATAATATGGAGATTCAAATTGGACAACTCGCTAAATCAATTTCATCCCGCAAAGAGGGAAGTCTTCCAAGCCATACGGAAGAAAATCCGAAAGAGCATGTTAAGGCTATCACTCTTCGTTCAGGAAAAAAATTACTTAGGCCCGGAAATGCCCGAAAATTCGACTTTACCTGGAACTGATTTACCAAAGTCCAAAGAAGATACGTTAAATCAAAAAGATGCACCGATTGACTCTAGTACAAAAACTTTTGTACCGAAACCACATTTTCCACACAAAGTCCGCAACAAGGACTATGACAAACAACTTTTAACATTTTTAGACAAACTTAAGAATTTGCATATTAATTTAACGTTTATGGATGCGATTACGCAAATTCCCAATTATGGTAAATTCCTCAAAGATTTAATTTCAAAGAAAATCAGTTGGGAAGGAATTTCATCCATTTCACTAACTGAAGATTGCAGTTCGATTGTGTCAAGCAATTTGCCCACAAAACTCAAAGATCCCGGATGTTTTACCATTCTGTGTAAATTGGGAGATATAGAATTCCCAAGTTGTCTTTGTGATTTAGGGGCAAGCATTAACTTGATGCCATTATCTATATTCAATAAGTTAGGTTTAGAAGAAGACATCAAACGTACCAATATGGTTTTGCAACTAGCGGATCAAACCACTAAAAGACCATATGGTATAATTGAAGATGTTTTAGTTAAAGTTGACAAATTTATTTTTCCTACCGATTTCGTTATTTTAGATTTTGCTTACGATGTAAATTGTCCGCTAATCTTTGGTAGACCGTTCATGAACACGGGACGTGCTCTAGTTGATGTGTCGGAAGGGAAAGTAGTTTTACGAATAGGAGATGATAAGATTGAGTTTGATATGAATCAAGCGATGAAATATCCTATGGAGGATTTCGCTTGTATGAAACTTGATTTAATTGAAGAATGTGTAAATGACATTGTTCAGAAAGAAGAAATAATAGAACCTATAATGAGTGAGGAACTAGAAGATAAGGACCCAGAACCTTTGATTCGAGAAGATGGACCAGTTCCGCCTTCGATTATAGTTCCACCTAAATTGGAACTTAAGGAATTACCAGGTCATTTGAGGTACGCTTTCTTAGGCGAAGGCGATTCTCTACCTATAATTATCTCTAACAAGTTGACACAAGTTCAAGAAGAGAAATTGAAAGAAGTTGTTAGAAATAGGATAGGAAGTATGGGTTGGCAAATTTCAGACTTAAAAGGTATTAATCCAAGTATTGTAATGCATAGAATTCACTTAGAAGAAAATAAGCCACCTAAAGCGGATAGGCAAAGACGCCTAAATCCGAACATGAAAGAAGTAGTAAAAAATGAGATTACTAAACTTCTAGACAATGGAATCATCTACCCTATCTCGGATAGTGAATGGGTTAGCCCAATCCATTGTGTACCTAAAAAGGGAGGCATAACAGTTGTAAGGAATGAAGAAGGTGAATTAATACCTACACGAACCACCACTGGTTGGAGGGTTTGTATAGATTATAGAAATTTAAATAAAGCAACTAGGAAAGATCATTTTCCTCTTCCTTTCATTGACCAAATGATCGAAAGGATAGCTGGTCATGCTTTCTACTGTTTTCTTGACGGTTACTCCGGATTCTTTCAAATATACATTTACCCGGATGACCAAGATAAAAAAACCTTCACATGTCTTTACGGAACATTTGCATATAGAAGAATGCCATTTGGTCTATGTAATGCACCTGCAACATTTCAACGTTGTATGACTGCGATTTTTAATGATTTCATTGAAGATATCATGGAAGTTTTTATGGACGATTTTTCAGTTTATGGAGATTCTTTTGATTCGTGCCTAGAAAATTTGGATAAAGTTTGTCTAGGTGTGAAGAAACAAATTTGGTATTAAACTGGGAAAAATGTCATTTCATGGTTGACGAAGGAATTGTTTTAGGTCACAAAATCTCTGAAAAAGTATTAGAAGTAGATAGAGCAAAAACCTCAGTAATAGAGAAATTACCCCCTCCAATTACTGTTAAGGGAGTAAGATCATTCTTAGGACATGCTGGTTTTTACAGAAGATTTATTAAGAATTTTTCTGTAATTTCCAAACCACTTACTAATTTACTCATGAAAGATTCAACCTTTGATTTTAATGAAGAATGCGTTAAAGCTTTCGAAACATTGAAAACTACTTTAGTCAGTGCACCTATTATTGCTAAACCTGATTGGGATTTACCCTTTGAAATTATGTGTGATGCAAGTGATTTAGCTGTCGGATGTGTTTTAGGTCAAAGGAAGGATAAAAAACTTCATGTCATTTATTATGCAAGTCACACACTGTCTGGTGCACAATTAAACTACACCACAACAGAAAAAGAAATGTTAGCCGTAGTTTTTGCATGTGACAAGTTTAGGTCATATTTATTAGGTTCAAAAGTTATTATTTATACTGATCATGCAGCTTTAAGATATTTATTTGCTAAAAAGGATGCAAAACCACGTCTAATTAGATGGGTTTTATTGTTGCAAGAATTTGATATAGAAATTAAAGACAAAAAGGGAGTTGAAAACCTTGTCGCCGATCATCTATCGAGACTTGAAGATGAAAACGGTCCTATAGGTGAAACTATCGGTATACGAGATGATTTCCCTGATGAACATCTCTATCAAATGAAAAGTTTCATATCACCTTGGTATGCAGATATTGCTAATTATCTCGCGGCCAATATTATTCCGGAAGGATTAAATTCCCACCATAGGAAGAAATTTTTCTTCGATATTAAACAATACTTTTGGGAAGATCCTTTTTTGTTCAAAACTTGTGGTGACAGGATAATTAGGAGATGCGTTGGTGAAAATGAATTTGAATCCATAATGTCAGAATGTCATTCTAGCTCTTATGGAGGACATAATGGAGTTAACAAGACAGCAGCTAGAATACTTGAAAGTGGTTTCTTTTGGCCTACGATGTTTAAGGATGTCTGTTCATTTATCATTCGTTGTGATAAGTGCCAAAGAACAGGAAATCTAGGAAGGAAAGATGAGATGCCCCTCACAACCATATTAGAAGTTGAAATCTTCGATATGTGGGGAATAGATTTCATGGGACCTTTTCCCCCTTCCAATGGTAAATCTTACATATTAGTTGCCGTCGATTATGTTTCAAAATGGGTTGAAGCAATTGCAACCCCGACGAGTGATTCTAAGGTTGTCGTTAATTTTCTTGACGATATATTCTGTAGATTCGGTTGCCCAAGAGTTATCATTAGTGATGGTGGCACTCATTTTATAAACAAGAGTTTTGAAACACTTATGAAAAAATATGGAGTACGCCACCGCGTATCAACGCCCTACCATCCCCAGTCAAATGGTCAGGCAGAGATATCAAATAGAGAACTCAAATCGATGCTCGAGAAAACTGTTTCATCCTCTAGAAAAGATTGGTCTTCTAAACTTAATAATGCGTTATGGGCATACCGTACTGCATTTAAAACACCAATAGGAATGACTCCGTACCGTTTAGTGTATGGTAAAGCATGTCATTTACCAGTCGAATTAGAACATAAAGCCTATTGGGCTATTAGAAAACTGAACTTTGATTTACATCAAGCAGGTAAGAAACGTTTGCTCAATTTGAATGAGTTAGATGAGTTACGTCATCTGTCTTACGAAAATGCTAAGATTTATAAAGAAAAAGTGAAAAAATGGCACGATGCCAAAATTAAAGTTAAACACTTTAATGTTGGGAATAAAGTGCTGTTATTTAATTCGCGACTTCGTTTATTTCAAGGAAAACTTAAATCCAGATGGTTAGGACCATATTTAGTCGTCAAAACATTCGATTATGGTTCTTTGGAACTGGAAGGTCCTAACGGAGTTCGATTCAAAGTTAATGGTAATCGATGTAAAATCTATTACGAAAATATTTCACAAATAGGAATTGAGTTTGTAACAAGATTATCTGACATATGAATTACTCAGTTTATTTTACACAGTGTATTTTATTTTATTATTTTTATTGTTTTGTTTATTTTATTATATTATATTATATTTTATTTTATTTCAAAATGCCATTTTTATGATTAGATTACTTTATGTTATGGTTTAAATACATAAAATATTTATATTTCATGATTTTAGATTTAATTTTTAGGAAATTAGGATGATTTTGTAGTTTAAGGCAATTCTCTGCCGAGAATTGGACATTCCCTGCCGAGAATACTCTGTTTCAGAATTGTCTTTGTTGATTCGGATTTCTCTGGTCATACCGAGAATATTTAAATTCTCTACCGTGAATCAGGAGGTGGCTTTGATGCCTGATTTCCGCAAGGAAATCAGCGTGTCGCGACCACGGCTTTGCCATTCGCGGGCGCGAAACGCGTATTTCCTGCACTATTAGGCCTGAAACACTCTCACCCTTTCGACGAAACTCTTGGCAATTGAAACATTAAGTTTCTTCATTTCCGAAATGTACAATTTATACCTTTTCATACTTAAAACAACACCTCTTTTCATCCTAAACTCTTATAAATTAACCCTAAAGATTTCAGGTTCTGTTCCAATTCTTTTCATCTTTGTCAGAACTCTGATTTTTTCTTCACAAACACCATTCTTTGCTAAAGTTACACTAACTTTGCACTATGCCTACCAAATATAAATCACCTAGGCACAAGGCTGCCTCAAGCCATAAACGCCCAGACTTATCCGAGTGATACGGGGCGCCTTTTCCTATCTTCAACCACGATGAAGGTAGACGTTATTGGAATCACCGTTACAAATTCTTCACCGAAATGTTGTATATGGATGAATTCCTTAACAGCCAATTAGGCATTACTGATGACATGAGCCGCTATATGGAGCGCCTAGGGTGGACAAAATTCGCCCAAATGCGCTTTCCAATTATAGGCGACTGGATACTCGAATTCTTCTGTACCGTGCGTTTCACTAACAAACGACGAGTACGTCTCAGTTTTCGTCGAGAAGGTGAAATTTTCACTTTCGGCTATCCCGAGTTGCATGCTTGGTTTGGTTTTCCCCCGAGGGATACAATCAAACATCATCCTGGACGAGACACGACATCCTCGGACATTTGGAGAATGCTCACTGGATTCCGGCGATTCAATTCAAAACTCGCCTATAATCACTCTTTTCGCTCCAACTCCATGCTGTATTTACACAAATTCCTATGTCACAGTTTATTCGGGCGCACATTCAGTAGTGTGGTCCGTGACACAGATTTGTATGTTCTTGGAGATATTTTCCAGGGCAATGCAGTGGATTCTTCCAAAATTCTGATGGAGGGTCTTGTCGCCGCTTCTCGATCCAAAGATAAGAAGATTGGGTTCGGCAATATAATCTGTGGAATAATTCTCGGTTCAAAGGGTACTATTGATGTTCCCTGGAGTGATGATGAATTCTTCCCGACAATTGACTATGAATTTCTCGAGCACGAAGGACTTGTGAAACGTGTCTTTCGAGCAGGGCCTCAATTTTTGTCTGCACCGGAACGTGAAACTTTCGTGCAGTTTCAAATTGATCGTATTAAGGCTAGAAATATCCCGTTAGATAGGGATGAATATGTAGAATAGTTTATGTTTTTCATTTTATTTTTGTCTATGTTTTGTTTTGTATTAATTATTGCTTTGTTTTCATTATTTTGTACATATGTTCATTTAATAAAATTTTTATTTAGTTCAATTCTTAATGTTCTTAATTTTTATCCATTTGATCTGTTATATTGTTATCATATTTTCATATGGATCTCCAATTATTCTTACTCAAATTATATACATAAAATAATGAAAACAAAGGAAATAAATATATAAAAATGATTCACATGAACAAATTTGTTTTTCTATTTTTCCACACGTATATTCACGTTTACTTTTATTTGTAACTCAATTTATTTTTAATGAATTAAGTTTACATTTACTCAATTCAATTCATGTGTTAAACATATATTACCATGCACTTATTATGCATTTAATATGGTTCTCTTAACTTATATGCATTAATGAACATTTAAGTTTCATTAATTACTCATAAATCAATTTATTATACTTTAATTCAATTTATTAAGGTAAAACCTTTGGGTTTCCCTGCAATTAATCTCATTTATTTAAAGTTTTTAGTACAGGAACAATTAATATTAAGTTCAGGAACCATTTCAACAAAGAAAATGCACAAACCAAGTCAAATGGCACCAAAATTGGCCATTTCAACCAATTCTCTACCGAGAATTAAGAAATTCTCGGTATGAGCAGCAGGTTTGGACCGATTTCAGGGCAAAAAATTGCTTGAAAGTCGCGTGCCGCGGCCGCGGCTATGCCATTCGCGGTCGCGACACGTGTGATCTTTGCCTTATTAATTTCGATTTTGCCAATATTTTTGTCTATTCCTATTCCTATTCTACCTATTCACTTACCTAATCACCCTATATAACCCTACCTCTTACACAAACCTCACATCATCTCTATTTTTACCCAATCTCTTACTCCAAACTCTTCCCCAAAAACCTACTTTTACTCTTCCCAATCTATTCACTCCAATTTCTATCCTCTTTTCTATTCAATCACTTCTATTCCACAAACCCCAAACTCATCTTCAAGCTTTTGTCTTTCTCTTCACTTCTTCTTCTTCTTCTTCTTTTTCTCATACCATAAGCCCCTAAACACCATCAACATGGTTAGGACAAAGCGTGTTGGTAACAAACCCGCTGTTACGGAAGCTAATCGCCTCCGGATTTAATGCGGAGCTTATTTTGACATCTATTCGGAGGAAGAAGCCGCTCGTTTCAAACATTTTTCACAAGCCGACCGCCAATTTGTGGATATGCACTTCTTAGACTTCCATTCGATAAGAGTATTAAATTTCTCTACTCGAATTGATGCCTTTATTGCAGCTTTGGGTTGGCAAGCGTTCGTTAATATGCGTTTCCCGCGTATTAATGAGTATGTTGTGGAATTTTTGGTCACTTTATCCATGAACAAGAAGAAAACTTCAATTTCTTTTAGGAGTAATGGTATACCTTATACCATTGATTATGAAGTAATGGGAAACATGTTCGGCTTCCCTACTTCTGATTTTTACGATAAGCCTAAGGATTTTGATAATGATGCTGTTTGGCAAACTCTTTCGGACCAAGATTATTTTAATTCCAAAAACACTTTAAGCAAGTTGATTAAGGACAATTGTGTGTTCTTCTTTCATAAATATTTAAGTTTCTCCTTGTTTGGTCGTGTTGAGAGTTCAAAGGTTCAGGTTCGGGATTTGTATGTTTTGGATAGTTTGCTTAAAGGATTGAGGATTGATTGCATTGGAATCATGTTTGACAATTTGTTCCGTGCTTCGAGGGCTACTACCATTCAAATCCCTCTTTGTAATTTTATCATCGGACTTGTGTTGGGAGCACGGGGTGAATTGGCCAACTATGACATGTCCACCTACCGTGGGTATGTTCCGCTTTTGGACATCTCGGCTCTTGAGCGTGCTCATTTATTGCTTCCACAAGGACCTCCCATCTTTATTTCCTATGCCACCCGAATTGCCCATCTTCGTGGCACTATGGGTGGTGGCGCTTCAAGTTCTCAATTTGTAGGTACCGAAGGCGGCGGAGATGCGGAAGGAGAGGAGGATGCACCACCGGCTCAAGCACAACCCCAAGCACCTCAAGCGGAGGATGATCCGGTAGATTTGAGGAGGATTTTGGACCAAATCAATTCCAACAACCGTCAAATGAATTTACGCATTGATGATTTGGTTGAAAACAATATGGTGATGACTGACAACCTCAACCTTTTGAGGCGTGAACATCGATCGACTCGGCATCGGATGCTTTCCTTTTTCCGACGCCGCAATGTGGAGACGACACCTACACCTCCCGATTCACCACCTCATGCTTAGGTTGTTTTCCTTTCATTTTATTTTTATCTTGTTAATTTGGTACAATTTTAATTTTCTTATGTTTGGTACAATTTTTCATTTTTATGTTGAATGTTTAATTTGCTACATTTCAATCTTTGTTTCGTATGCCTTATTTCGTATTTATTTCTTATGTTTTCTCCATTATTTTTGCACCAATGAGGACATGGTCCACTTTAAGTGTGGGAGGAGATATACATATATCATTTCCGCAAATACGAATAAATGCAACAAAGATATTATTTTGCAAAACAAATAATAAATGCAACGAATGATATTTGCAAATGCAACACATACATATATTGCAACACAATTTATTAAACATTATTTTTCATAATGTTACATTTTTATATGATATTTTTAAACTTATGATTTTTATTTTTAGGTTATCATTATCGTTAGAAATAATATTTCTATACGGGTAACTTTCTCAAATTTTTCACAAATCTCCGATACAATTTTAAGTAAAATTGTCTCGAGTGAATGTATTTAAGTAAAAATTCTTTATTCAATCTCTATTTTATATCATGCAATTCATGATACAATAAATCTTACTTTAAGTTTTCAATTAGGTTTATAGGCATTAAATTGAACTAACAATTTTTTCGGTTTGATTTCGTCTTACATTAACACCAATTGAAGTTTTTAAGGAAACTTTAGCCATAATACATGTTGAATTTTAAGTCAATATAGGATGAATGTGCTATTTTTCTTTTTTTCCCAAATTAAATTTTATAATTCATGTTAATTAATCGATTAGTTGAATTCTTAACTTTTGGCCACGATTGAGACCAACCTTATCACAATTGAGGTATGAAAGGGAAGAAAATTAAGTACCGTTTACTTTTGGCCACGATTGCGACCACCCTTATCACAATCGAGGTATGGAAGGAACGTTTAAAAAAATATAAGCGTGTATAAGTTTAAAGTAACGATTGCGTCCACCCATGGCATGGTCGGTACCTCTTAAGCAAACACAAAGCAATAAAAATACGTATAAGGTTACGGTTGAAACCACCCTTATTTCGGGCGTAACCAAGCAAATAAAAACAAGTACTTATTTTAAATATATAATATATCTTATATATTAGTTTAGGTTTGGGAAAGAAAATTTTGTGCTTTGAAATGCCTTGAGATTAAAAACTCAATAACATGCGTGCTTATTTTCGTCCCGAATGCTTCAATTCAAAATTGGAAATACAAGATGAATGATATATCGTATTTATACTAAGTTAGTTTGATATTTTGCGTATAAATTTGCCATGCGAAGTAAGTCTTTTCGGCTTAACTAATTCAAAAGGTAATACAGAGATATATGTTTTATTTTCATAAAGAGATTAGTTAGAGAATAAATTCAGTAAAATTTTGCTCGGGACTAGCAAAAGATTAAGTGTGGAGATTTGTTAAGCCCAAAATATACCTAATATATCATCAATAATTACATCAATATTGCTACGAATTTATGCTATTTATACCTATTTAGAAAGCTTTTACTTTCGAATATGTTTTTTTCATGCAAGGTACATAAATATTTGGTAAAATCCAAATAGGAGTAAAAAGAGCTCGAAAATAGAAGAAAAACCCTACAAAAGGAGTCGAAGACGACGAAAATTAATAACGCCAAGTCGATGACACGAACGAGAGCTGAAAAAACAAAAAATGCTCCGTGCCGCGACCGCGGCTTTCCCTTTTCACGGTCGCGACACGCGTCGCCAGCCACTTTTCCCCTTCGTTTGAAGACCACTTGATGCTCCCCCATTCTCGGTAGTGAATTTGATAATTCTCGGTACGAGCAGGAGATTTTAGAAGCATGTTACACACTTTCGTTTTCGACGGAACGCGATCGTTCGGGTGGATAAGAACGTCCCTTCACAAGGTATACGACTCTCCACAACGGACACGACACTTCGATCAAGACTCTTCAACATCTATAAATAAAGAGTTGATGGAGAGTTGAGGAAGGAAGAATGACATATAATGATATATGTGTAGAAGAAAGATATTAGTGTAGAATTTATGCAGAAATTCCGAATCAAGTGATTCAGAAGTTAGATTTAGTTTATGTAAAAAGCAATATGATGTACACACATTGTTTACAAATTAATAACAAATTCAGTAGCGTTTAGACATTGTTCCAGTTTAGTTTTCATTTTGGTAGTAGACCGACCCAGTCTCTATTACGAAGATTCAGCGAGAAGATTGAGTAGAGGATTCGCCCCTGAGCCTGACAAACTCGAAGACCCAAGGAAAGGATTGACAACCCGTTCACTTGCACGCCGTCGAAGAATTCAATGCTCCATGTACTCTGTAAACTTGTATCAATTTATATTTCATCTAATAAAGTCCGTTCTATTCGATAGATTCTTATGTAGCACTTTGGTAAATGAGCCGAAGTGGATTGATGCTGGTGTTTTCATTAAAACATATTTAATCCAAAATCTTTACAATGAAACTTTGTTGAACACTTAGGCAAATTATTATCTCGGTAGAGTTTTAATTTGGTTAAGGGCAATTATCCCGGATAAGGGTTTTGTCGCGTTCAAAGCCAATTAATTAGAGGTTCCGTCATTTATTTCATCTTTATAATTCGTACAAAGTTTAAAGTTGTTTCTTTGCTTAATGCAAACAAATATACCTGTTTACTTTTCTAAAGTACTAAAACGTTCCTGTTTTGTAAATTCAATCTTAAATCAGATATTTTCTAACATCTTCATATTCTAATCTAATTCTTATTCTAGCAAATTCAAAACCAAAACCGATTAAACGATTTTTCCATATTATAAACCTTAAAGTAGTTTTAACCGATTGTAAATAAAGTTATGTTAAATAAGCATTTCTCTGTGGGATCGATATCTTTTATTACTACAAGCGAAACCGTGCACTTGCGGAAATCGCTCAACACTAAGCAGGACTCAATTGCCAAGTTGGCAGAGATACAGCTGACAACAGTTCAACATCTGAACTCTCTCCATCACCAAGTCCAGAAGTTGTCCGTTGTGAACACTGACTATGCCACTTCCTCTGAACTCAAAATGCTCTTTGCTCAGCTTCACACTGAGCAACTTAAGACCAACGAGCAAATGGTGTCATACAGTCAGTGCTCAGTAGAGCAAATCGGTGAGGCTATCAGGCTGCTTAATCTGAATAAGCAAGAGATGGATACAGACACGTTGAAACAAAATGAGTTGCTGTCTCTTGCACAACAATCTTTCAACCACATCCGTCATAACAATATCCAACGTCATCATTATGACTCAGCTCTCTTAAAGACATTCCACCAAATCTTCGCTGGCCTTTCTGAAGCTCTTATCTGGCAAGCCAAAGCTCAAGCTTACAGTATCAATATGCTCAGTGCTGCTGATCTCCGAATACCCGTAGAGGTCTCAGCTGATGGAGTTGCCATTTTTGATGGCGTAAATGAAAGCGCTGAGAAGCTAAAGGAGCTTTCTCAGGAACTGACTCGCGCTGTCTTAACCGATGCATTCAAGCTACCCGAAGTTGACAAAACGGGGGAGAAAGCGCAAGCAGCTAGAGCTCAGCATGAGCGACGTCAGTATGAGCGAAGTTAGTCACAAGGCAAGAAAAAGAAATAGATAGGCTAGCTCAGCATAGGCCAAAACAGTTGTAATCTTTTTGTTGCCGTATCTATATATGTGTTGATATGTAATTACTGACTTCTATCATATATATCATATCTGCATTTCTTATTCAAATCATGTGTTATGATATATGTTGCTATATACTGAGTTATTAAGTATCTTCAATTAAATCAGTCATGTTTATCACTTGTAAAATTATTTGACTAAATCAAATGCTGATAACATGTTTGACATTCACCTATATGCTTATAAAACATTGTCTATTAAGAACTCATTGAACAACTAATTACTCAGCGCACTCGATATGACTAAACCTTCCGCTTTACACTGAGTAAATAGAATATGTTGAAATAGCTGACCTATATCTGAAAACTGACCTTAGACTTACTCATTTAAACCCTTAAATGTTTTAAGTAAAACTAAGTCAGTAGCTCAACCCTTACGGGGGAGTTTGCTAAATTATACTAGGTCAACTATTATGGGGGAGCTCATACTGAGTTCCTTGCTGAATAGTTTTGCCAACATCAAAATGGGGGAGTTTGTTGAAACACCTTTCCACATAATTTTGATTTGACAAAATTGTTTAAGTATAATTTAAAATACATATTCTAAACACACCAAGTTTAAATGCTTTGATTTATTCTACTAATGTGTTTGTTCAATGTTGAGTTAAAACTGTTATAAGACATAAAGGATTAAAAGGCCCAAGCCCAATACGGAAGCCAAGGCCCAAGTCAAACAACTCAGTACACTCGGCCCGCGTATGTCAAGGCGTTGCCGTTTTGAACAAAACACAACTCAACAAACGGAAGGATCTAGAAGACCTTCAGGAACAACTTCAAGATGAAGCTGCTGAGTAGTCTCGACAAAGCGTACAAGACAGCAGCTGGCAAAGGAAAACTTCCAGACAAAGTATTTCCCCTTTGGGCAAAGTTCAGACGACACAGTATGCTGTCCAGTTGACTTTACCATAAAAGGAGAGACAGTCTGCTGAGCTGACCGAGGACAGAAGATACACCATTCTGATTGGCCGAGAGCTCTGAGCAAGTCAGGATGACAACGACATATAGCCGTTTCCCTCCAACGGTTATTTCGAAATTCGAAATGACCGATGCCCAGACGTCTCTATAAATAGAGCCATCAGAAGCTTCACTCTACACAGAACTTGATCAAGCAGTTACGCTGACCAAATTTCTACACAAGTTCTGCAAGCAAGAAGCAAAGCAAGATCTTACACTACAATTCTTATATCTGTGTAAAAGTCTAGAGTGATTGATTCAATCGTCTAAAGTGTCTTAGCAAATCTTTGTATAGGACAAAACACTTATCATTTCTAGAGATAGAAAAGAGAGGCTGAGTACTCAGTTTTAGTACTCAGCAAGAGATTAGGATTGAGTAGAAGTATAGAGGAAGGTACTCTTGTCATACTTAGTTGCTGATATTGTAAAAGGTTTGAGGCTCTACCTTTAAAGAGCTCAGTAGAGTATTTGAAATCTCGGAACGTGTTCCGGGGACAGGACGTAGGCTTAGAAGAAGCCGAACCTGGATAAATCTGCTGAGTGAAGTATTTCTTACTTTTAACTCCTTATTTATATTGCTTGCTTTAAATAACCAAAACTGACCAAGTAAAGAGGTCAAGTTGAGTTGTGCGCGTTGAACGTTTGAGCTCAGGAATAGACTCTAAGTGCTATCTCCTGACTCAAGCTAAGAAACTGACCTAGTCACTAGTTGACTAAGCCAGTATCTTGCTGTTTACTCAGCGCCGCTGTTTAAACCTTTTTCCTTAGAAAAAGAAGTCTGCCCTAATTGCATAAAAGTTTAAATAGTTCCTAACCCCCCCTTGGAACTATACTTGCAACCTAACAAGGGACCAACAGAGTAGACGTCCACCCCCACAATGTCCCAAAAGGTTTGATAGACCTGACCAGTGTAACCTTCTGGCCCAGGCGAGCTGTCCTTGTCCATCTCAAAAACCACGCGACGAACCTCAGAAAAGTCCGGGTAAACCGTTAAAGACTCATTTTCTGTAGCCGTGACCAGACGCGGTATAATTTCAAAAATTCTCGCCTGATCCCTTGGGAAGTCGCCCTCCGCCCTGAAGAGATTGATGTAGTAACTTTCAATATAATCCTCAATGTGTTGGGGGTCAGTGAGTAATTCATCCGCCACTTTCAACATATTAATGCCTATTTTTGCAGCTCGGATTCCTGCCATCTTGTGAAAGAAACTGCTGTTTCTGTCCCCCTCCTTCAGCCACCTGATTCTACTCTTGTCCCTGAGATATGTCTCTTTTTGCTTTAGAACCGTATCCAAGTCAGTGTGAGCAGCCAATTCGCGCTGATGAAGCAGAGGTGCAACTCCATTAGCCGTGATTTCCGCTTGGATCCGAGAGAGATTGTCATTTGCCTTCGCAATCCTAACCTCCAGGTTCCCAAAGACTTCCTTATTCCACCTACATAGGATTGGTCGAAGTTGTTTCAGTTTTGTGCAAAGCGATTGCATTGGCGGGAGTCCGGTATTGCAACTTCTCCAAAATTCTGCAATAACATCTCTCAAAGTTGGGTGTTGAACCCACATATTCTGGAAACGAAATCGGGCAGGCCGATTCAACCTTTGCATACATCTGAAGAGTAGCGGGCAATGGTCTGAGTGATGCCTGGCCAAAACAACACTATTGTTGATATCCCAATGGTCTGAGAAATCCTCGGAAACAATAGAACGATCCAATTTACTTTCAACTCTGGCTGCCCCTAAACGTCCATTACTCCACGTACACCACATGCCTTGTGTTGCGGCCTCAATAAACTTTCCCTATTCGATAAAGTTTCTGAACTCCCGACATGGCCTAGATGCAGGGGATCTCCCCATTTTCTCATGCGAGCCAAGGACGGAATTAAAGTCACCCATGGCAACCCATGGCCCAGGCATATTTTCCCGTAGCGCCTCAACATCCCTGTATAAGTCCACTCGTCTGTTCGCCCAAACACTTCCATACACCAAACAGATAAAATTTGAGATTCCCATAGTTGAGAATTTCAGTAAAACAAACTGCTCGTGAATGTGACAAACAGCAGTAGAAGCAGACAAATGTGTTTGAGCAAAGACCCACATAGTAGCTGGGGTCCTTTGGTTGGAGCCAATATGAATCATTCCCAAACTATCCCAATAAGAGGTTTGTACCGTAGTGTAATCAACCATGGGTTCAGCTAGGCATAGAAAATTCGGTTTATGCAATTTACATAAATGTGTTAAATATCGTTGAGTATCGCGATTATGAATACCCCTGCAGTTCCAATACAAAACATTCATTGATATCGCAGAGGTAAAGTACTGACCGTTTAATTCGAGTTGTCACTGTTTTTTGTTCCCTGCGCTTTGCTTTCTGTTTTGCCATTTTCGAACCTGCTGTTTCCCATGTGCCATCGTCATCCTCAGCCATGTCAGCCTATGAATGGGACTCCGGCGGGATTGAGTCCTCGCTTAGATTATCTGCTCCTGGCGAAGGCGCCCTGTCATCCGGATTAAAATCCGAGTAATCCACTCCCGTATCCAATTGCGGGCTTCCAGCAAAGGCAGTTTTATCCCCTAAATTGCAAGGCACAATATTCTCCCTAGGCGATTTCACCGCCTCTTCCTGCATAGCAGCACAAACCATTTGTAGATTGTCGCCGTCTAGGATCCCTGGGTTTTCAGGTTGTATCTGCAGGTCGTGAATGATTCGGCTAGTCACTGATTTCACTGGGATATCATGAGACTCCTTAACGGCTTTCTTGCCCTGCGCACCTGCTGTTACAATTCTTTTTTCTGGCTCAGCCACAGGCTTTTTGTTCCTCTTACAATCATACGCCATGTGTCCGATATTCGAACAAACTCTACAAAAACTTGGTAATTTTTCATATCCCACCTCAATCCAGAGTTGCTTCCCTTCCCGCTCAATGCCTCGTACTTAGGTCCACATCCACCAGCATTCTCGCATAATGACCAAAGTCGCCATCAAGTGTGGCTCTGTCAACTCTGACCAGGCCGCCAATGCATCGTGCAATGTCAGATAAAATTTGCGTGTCCCAGTATTCCTATGGAAGAGAATATAAACGTACCCAGACTTGCACATTCGTGGATTTCTCTGTGTATGGGTCGAAGTCGGGGACCTATGGTTGTAAACGGAATGTCCCAGGCTTAACGCTAAGAACCCCTTTTGCAAGTACCTGATTTTTCAGCAATTGCGAGTCCAAGATAACGTGGTAGAATCCGCGTCCAATGGAAATCAGACGCCATGCCTCCTTAATACCCCATAGATTCGATAGGGTCCGCTTGAGATCAGCCACCTTCCATGGCGTTTCCCCTTTGTTCAAAATTATCCTGCCGATTAGGGAAGAGGAGCAGAGAGCAATACGCCTGTTATAGGCAGCTTGGGAGATTTTAACCTTAATTCCCTCGATATCAGAAACTTCCGCCGAAGAAGATGGGTTTTCGCCGATGTTCTTCTTTAGCATTCCGGCATATGTTTTAACTGGAGGCTGCGCGACTTGAGCGACTGGACCTGTCGGTTGAGAATACCGTAACTTTGGATTGAAGAGAACTCTGATGTCGAGATACTCTTCGTGCAGGGCCATACCACCGGCCGGATCAGCCAAGGCGGCGAGTTACCCAAGAGAAGGGAGGGCGGCGGCGGCGGCGGCGGCTAGGGCTTAAACATCAATCTGTTTTCATCAATCTGTTTTTTTTCAAATGGAGAGAGGGAGATTCAAATATGAGCACTTCAAAATATAAATATTAAAATAAAAACAAATACAAATACAATATCCATTTATTCTATACGAGTTGCATATGTCATTTTATAATAGATTTGGAAATGAAAATCTTTAAACTCAACAAAAAAAATATTTGGATTTTAATTTTTTTTAGAATACATATAAAAACATTATATAGCATAATGATAAAGTTTTGTTAATAATATATGAAATTGGCTCAATTTGTTAATAGTAGACTTAAAATTACACGAGCATAAATGTTAAGTGTAAAATTATTTTTAATTACCAACACTATATGAAATGGCAACAACTTCCTCCACTTCAATCGTCATGGCCATTGTATACACCAACGGAAAATGCATGTTTTTCTTCAAAATGAATGAGTTCTACCAGTTCGAAAGGCCTAAAATTATTATCTCTCAATCTGTCCACTGCGGTTGCATAAAGTTCTTGTTCATTTTCTTCATCCATCGGACACTGAAGGGAAATTATATAGCAGGAATCAATCAATAACATTAACACAAGACAAAGTTTCCGAAAAATTACATCCATGCACATTTAATTTAATTTAATTGTAAGTTAATCAACTTCAAAAAAATGATTTAAAAGTAACTCAATTTTATATTTTACTAACATTACAACTCCTTATACCATTTTAAAATGACCATTGAGAACCTCAAATTGGAAAAATGCAAAAATTAAACTTGTTCAAAATCATATATTTAACATGGAATCACAATTTTCTCTCTAAACAATCAATTCGCTCTCTTAACTAAACATCATCTAAATGGCTTCAAAAACAAAAAACAAAAAAACAAAAAACAAAAAATTAAGAATTAAAGGTTTTTACAATAGGATTGCCGATCATTAGAGATTAGAGTAGTCAAGTTTGAAATGTAAATTATACCCATAAACACTCAACTTTGTCTTTAGTATTTTTGAAAAGTTCAAACTACCATTAAAGGTGTGGTGCTTCTTCTAAACAATCACTTTCTTTCTCCTAACTAAACAAAACCTTAAATAACATCAAAATCAAGATATTTAAGAATTAAAGTTGTTTAAAATGTTCTACAATTTAGGATTACATGATATCGGAGAAGTTAAGTTTGAATGGCTCTTATATTAAGTTTGAACTTGAGTGACCATAATATTAGGACAAACTTTTACTCCCAAGTGTTTAGATGACAAACCTTGATTGATAATAGACAATGTCCTCCTTCGCGAAGGTGAGCTCGAGCGTTCTCAATTAAAACATGTGCCTGTGGAAAAAACTCATAAATAAAACATGCAATTAACTAGATAAATGAAAAATGAGATATATACCAATTGGTGTAAATAATAAAATGATACAATTTATCATTTTTAATTGGACAATTCCTTAGTAAAACTTATCAGAATATTATCTTAAAAGAAATATTGTTTATTGAATTATTTAGGTTGGGTTTGTTACGCTAAAATGCAATGATAATAGTGTTAAATTTAATAATATTATTATTAACCATCTAGACAATAATTATTATTATTAAAAAAATCACCACCAATTACCTTAAAAACAAACATAAATATCTAATACACTTACTTTACTCTCCTTTTATAAATCATCATTAACCTTAAAAAAATAAAAAGGCAATTCTCTCCGGCATTCCTTGACCACCGCCTCTACAACCACCAATTAAATATATTTAAATTACAAAATTATTGTAAAATGAAAGGACTAAGAAAACCTGATCCGCCTCATGATGAACCTCTGAATATATAATATCAACACGATTGTCAATCACGGAACCATGTGGTAATGGGAATCTAGGATCCGCCAAAATTGGAGTTAATATTTGTTGTGGTTCCAGCTAAAGTTGTTAAGTCAGTCAAAGTGGTAGGAATAGTAGAAACTAGAGCTGCATATACCATCCCCTACCATATATGGTAAGAAAAAACACAAGAATATCTCAATTTTTGAACAAATATAGGGTATAAGCATTTGTTGGGTAAATAACACACTTACAAGAAATAAATTTGATCAGTATTTAATAAGAAAATTTGTACATACAGCAATTACAACATTTAGATTCAACTTATAGGTTTCGTCCGGGCATTTGTAGGTCTAAAAAAATCTCTAAATTTTTTCAGGGGCTCCCCGAAAATATTGTTGACGTAATGGAGGATGTAAAACCGTCCTGACACCGTCCCTTTTCTAATATCTTACACTGGAAGAGCATTCAATTTTATCGAGAAAAAAAAGGTAAAGTTAAAACTAAGTATAACCATATTTTTACAGGGAGCAACACGATGGGTTATTTAACTTGTACAGGTTCAACCTGTAGTTTTTGTGCGGGCGTGTGTAGGTCTAAAAAATTTCCGAATTATTTCGGTGACCCCCCAAAAACATTGGGGACGTAATGGGGGATATAAAATCGTCCACAAACCATCCCTTTTCCACCCCTAGTTCAGAACCTCTATATCATGTTGTGTGCATTACTGGATATGAAATATCCGAGGTAAATGGAAGACCGAATGACTACTGAATTTTCTAGAAAAGTTATGGTCTTATGATAGGCAAGTAATATATAAGGATAATGGACTCTGACGTCCTTTATGAGGTATATCTCGTTAGTGTTTCTATATTTGAGAAAATCCGTTATAAGGTGAGAAAAATGTTGATTGTAAAGCTGATTCCTATAATTCTTTATGTTTTAATTGTTTTTATCGAGAGTAGATGGATGAATAAATAAATTCATTATATGACTCCTCACGGTGGCCATAATTTCTGGGGACTCGGCATATGATCCTACAACATATACAGGAATGATGGTACTGAATTTAGAGAACATCGAATTTTGTCTAAGTCTACAAACCAATGAGATTAGTATATTCATGAAAGTCTAACGGTAGGGACTAAAAAGTTCACCGAGAAAAACGTTAGGCACTAAACAGTTTATCGAGAAAAAGGTTAGGGACCTTACTATGTGTTTTTGAAAATAAAGGGAGTAAACAGTGTGTTTTGTCAAGATATAAGGACTAATAAATTAATTACCATCTAAAATTTTTTAATTTTTCCAAATATCTCTATTGATGTTTTTCACCAAATTATTGGCAAGTTCTCTTACTTTTCTCTATAATGCATTTAACAATCTTCGAATTATCCGGCTCAATCTCCAAAATCCTAAACTCTATGCCTAATTAGAAGCTTTCCATATTTGACATGATATCTATTAGCTTCAAAATATAAATATTAAAAGAAAAAACAAATACAAATACTATATCCATTTATTCTATACGAGTTGCATATGTCATTTTATAATAGATTTGGAAATGAAAATCTTTAAACTCAACAAAAAAAAATATTTGAATTTTAATTTTTTTTTTAAAAGACATATAAAAAAATTAGATAGCATAATGATAAAGTTTTGTTAATAATATATGAAATTGGCTCAATTTGTTAATAGTAGACTTAAAATTACAAGAGCATAAATGTTAAGTGTAAAATTATTTTTAATTACCAACACTATATGAAATGGCAACATCTTCCTCCGCTTCAATCGTCATGGCAATTGTATACACCAACGGAAAATGCATGTTTTTCTTCAAAATGAATGAGTTCTACTAGTTCGAAAGGCCTAAAATTATTATCTCTCAATCTGTCCACTACGGTTGCATAAAGTTCTTGTTCATTTTCTTCATCCATCGGACACTGAAGGGAAATTATATAGCAGGAATCAATCAATAACATTAACACAAGACAAAGTTTCCGAAAAATTACATCCATGCACATTTAATTTAATTTAATTGTAAGTTAATCAACTTCAAAACATGACTTAAAAGTAACTTCATTTTATATTTTACTAACATTACAACTCCTTATACCATTTTAAAATGACCATTGAGAATCTCAAATTGGAAAAATGCAAAAATTAAACTTGTTCAAAATTATATATTTAACATGGAATCATAATTTTCTCTCTAAACAATCAATTTCGCTCTCTTAACTAAACATCATTTAAATGGCTTCAAAAACAAAAAACAAAAAAACAAAACACAAAGAATTAAGAATTAAAGCTTTTTATAATAGGATTGCCAATCATTAGAGGTTAGAGTAGTCAAGTTTGAAGTGTAAATTACACCCATAAGCACTCAACTTTGTCTTTAGTATTTTTTGAAAAGTTCAAACTACCATTAAAGGAGTGATGTTTCTTCTAAACAATCACTTTCTTTCTCCTAACTAAACAATACTTAAATAACATCAAAATCAAGATATTTAAGAATTAAAGTTGTTTAAAATGTTCTACAATTTAGGATTACATGATATCGGAGAAGTTAAGTTTGAATGACTCTTATATTAGGTTTGAACTTGAGTGACCATAATATTAGGACAAACTTTTACTCCCAAGTGTTTAGATGACAAACCTTGGTTGATAACAGACAATGTCCTCCTTCGCGAAGTTGAGCTTGAGCGTTCTCAATTAAAACATGTGCTTGTGAAAAAAACTCATAAATAAAACATGCAATTAACTAGATAAATGAAAAATGAGATATATACCAATTGGTGTAAGAATAAAATGATACAATTTATCATTTTTAATTAGACCATTCCCTAGTAAAACTTATCAGAATATCATCTTAAAAGAAATTTTGTTTATTGAATTATTTAGGTTGGGTTTGTTACGCTAAAATGCAATCATAATAGTGTTAAATTTAATAATATTATTATTAACCATCTAGACAATAATTATTATTATTAATAAAACCACCACCAATTACCTTAAAAACAAACATAAATATCTAATACACTTACTTTACTCTCCTTTTATAAATAATCATTAACCTGAAAAAAATAAAAAGGCAATTCTCTCCGGCATTCCTTGACCACCGCCTCTACAACCACCAATTAAATATATCTATATTACAAAATTATTGTAAAATGAAAGGACTAAGCAGACCTGATCCGCCTCATGATGAACCTCTGAATATATAATATCAACACGATTGTCAGTTACGCGACCATGTGGTAATGGGAATCTAGGATCCGCCAAAATTGGAGTTAATATTTGTTGTGTGCCAGCTAAAGTTGTTAAGTCAGTCAAAGTAGTCGGAATAGTAGAAACTAGAGCTGCATATATCATCCCCTACCACATATGGTAAGAAAAAACACAAGAATACCTCAATTTTTGAACAAATATAGGGTATAAGCATTTGTTGGGTAAATAACACACTTACAAGAAATAAATTTGATCCGTATTTAATAAGAAAATTTGTACATACAGAAATTACAATATTTAGATTCAACTTATAGGTTTCGTCCGGGTATTTGTAGGTCTAAAAAAATCTCCGAATTTTTTCAGGGGCTCCCCGAAAATATTGTGGACGTAATGGAGGATTTAAAACCGTCCTGACACCATCACTTTTCCACTATCTTACACTGGAAGAGCATTCAACTTATAGTTTTTGTGCGGGCGTGTGTAGGTCCAAAAAATTTCCAAATTTTTTCGGGGACTCCCCAAAAACATTGGGGACGTAATGGGGGATATAAAATCGTCCACACACCATCCATTTTCCACCCCTAGTTCGGAACCTCTATATCAGGTTGTGTGCATTACTAGATATGAAATATCCGAGGTAAATGGAAGACCGAATGACTACTGAATTTTCTAGAAAAGTTATGGTCTTATGATAGGCAAGTAATGTATAAGGATAATGGACTCTGACGTCCTTTATGGGGGTATATCTTGTTAGTGTTTCTATATTTGAGAAAATCCGTTATAATGTGAGAAAAATGTTGATTGTAAAGCTGATTCCTATAATTCTTTATGTTTTAATTGTTTTTATCGAGATTAGATGGATGAATAAATAAATTCTTTATATGACTCCTCACGGTGGCCATAATTTCTGGGGACCCCGGCACAGGTTCCTATGTTAAGCCCAAAATATACCTAAAATATCATCAATAATTACATCAATATTGCTATGAATTTGTGCTGTTTATATCTGTTTAGAATACTTTTACTTTCGAATATGTTTCTTTCATGCAAGGTACATAAATATTTGGTAACATCCAAATAGGAGTCAAAAAGGATCAAAAACAGAAGAAAAACCCTACAAAAGGAGTCGAAGACGACGAGAATTAATAACGCCAAATCGAGGACGAGAACGAAAGCTGAAGAAGCGAAAAAGTTCCGTGCCGCGACCGCGGCTCCTCCAATTCTCGGTCGCGACACGCTCCCTTCAACTCCTCCTTCCCTTCGTTCGAAGACCAAAATGATGCTCCCCCATTCTCGGCCGAGAATTAAATATTCTCGGTAAGAGCAGAAAATCTGTAGAAGCTAAAATTCACACTTTCGTTTTCGACGAAACGCGTTCATTCGGGTGGATAAAGATGTCCTTTCACAACGGATATGATCCTTCACAACGGACACGACACTTCAATCAAGACTCTTCAACATCTATAAATAAAGAGTTGATGAAGAGTTGAAGAGAAGTAGAAGAAAGAGATTAGTATAGAATTTATGCAGAAATTCTGAGTCAAGTGATTCAGAATTTAGAATTCATTTCTGTTCAAAACAATATGATGTACACACATTGTTTATTCAATAATAACAAATACAGTAGCGTTTAGACATTGTTCAAATTTAGTTTACATTTTGGTAGTAGACAGACCCCGTCTCTATTACGAAGATTCAACGAGAAGATTGAGTAGAGGATCCACCCCTGAGTCTGACAAACTCTAACGAAACCCAAGGAAAGGATTGACAACCCGTTCACTTGCAAGTCGTCGAATGTTCCATGCTCCTTGTTCTCTGTAAACTTGTATCAATTTATATTTCATCTAATAAAGTCCGTTCTATTCGATAGATTTTTATGTAGCACTTTGGTAAAGGATCCAAAGTGGATTGATGCTGGTGTTTTCATTAAAACGTAGTTTAATTCAAAATCTTTACAAGGAAACTTTGTTGAACACTTAGACAAATTATTATCTCGGTAGAGTTTTAATTTGGTTAAGGAAGCAATCTAAACCAGTTAAGAGGGTTATTGCGTTCAAAGCCTAAAAATTAGAGGTTTCGTCATTTATTTCATCTTTATAATTTATACAAAGTTTAAAGTTGTTTTCTTTGCTTAATGCAAAAAAATACATTTGTTTACTTTTCTAAAAAGTACTAAGCGTTCATGTCTTGCAAATTCATTCTTAAATCAGAATATTTTCTAACATTTTCATACTCTAATCTAATTCTCATTCTAGCAATTTCAAAACCAAAACCGATTTAACGATTTTCCTTACTATAAATCTTATAAGTAAATTTAACCGATTCAAAATAAGTTTTTATTAAAAAACGTTCCATGTGGGATCGATATCTTTTATTACTACAAGCATATACCGTGCACTTGCGGAAATCGCTCAACAAGTTTTTGGCGCCGTTGCCAGGGAACGCCAAAATTTTTGACAAAAATTTATATTTTTCGTATTTTATTTCGAATCTAGGTTTATTTGTACTTATTCAAACTTTTATATTTTATTTATTTTTAGTTACTAATATATTTATTTTTCAAATTCTGATTTGAAGGTAGTTTCGGTTCGTGCGAAATTTCAGGTTCATGCGCAATTCTCGAAGTTCAGGCACGTCACCACATCCTATTGACCCAGAAATTGAAAGAACTCTTAAAAAGAACAAGAGAGACAACAAAAACAAAAACAAAAACAAAAACAAAAACAAAAACAAGACCCCAATAAAAACCAGAGGTACCGAGCCAGAAATTATGGCTACACTCATGGATTACGCTAGGCTAGGAGTGGCCGGGGTAACAAACAGTATAGTTAGACCCCAAATTAATGCACACCATTTTGAAATTAAGCCAGCATTGCTTAATATGTTGCAAAATAACGTAACATTTTACGGGTTACCTAACGAAAATCCTAATACCCATTTGACAAATTTCTTAGAAATTTGTGACACTTTTAAAATTACTGATGTAACTGCAGAAGCAATCAAACTTCGCCTTTTTCCTTTTACTTTGAAGGATCGAGCCAAAGAATGGTTAACTTCTATGCCAGCCGCATCATTTGAGACTTGGGAGCAATTAGCCCAAGCATTTTTATCAAAAAATTTTCCTTTAGCAAAAACCGCAAGAGTCATTAAAGAGTTAACATCTTTTTCTCAAAATGATAATGAAACTCTTTATGAGGCTTGGGAACGTTTTAAAGAACTTCAACGTTTATGCCCACACCACCAATTGCCCGCTTAACTTTTAATGCAAACATTTTATAATGGACTAAATCCTACAACTACAGGTTCATTGGACGCTATGTCTGGAGGGTTATTCATAAAGAAAACATCTGCCCAAGCAAGAGAACTTTTGGAGGAAATGACAATTAACAGCAATATGTGGCCCGCGGAACGTGGACACATACCAGTAGTGAAACCATCATCCTCAGCAACGTCATCAGTTAAAGGTATAGTGAATCTTGATCCAGTTGCGATGTTGCAAGCCCAGTTTTCTGCCTTATCGCACAAAATTGATAGGTTTATGGCACCGTGTGATCCTAATGGTAAGCCAATCCAAACGGATGTGGATTACGAAGGTATGAGCGAAATTGAACAGGTAAATTTTGTCCAAGGGCAAAATCAAAACAATAACCCTTATTCCAATACATATAATCCTGGATGGAGAAATCATCCTAACTTTAACTAGAGAGATAATAATAACAATGCTAATGCTAATCAAAATCGTACCACTAATTATCAAAATCAATCAAGAGATACGATTAGCACTTTATCTTCTAAAATCGACAAATTTATTGATGCTATGAGCGGAAAAATAAGTAATCACGACGATGGTTTTAAACGGATCGAGAATAAATTCGATCAGCTTATTAAAAACCAATCATCTAGCATCCATAATTTGGAGGTTCAAATTGGACAACTCGCTAAATCAATTCCATCCCGCAAAGAGGGAAGTCTTCTAAGCCATACGGAAGAAAATCCGAAAGAGCATGTTAAGGCTATCACTCTTCGTTCAGGGAAAAATTACTTAGGTCCGGAAATGCCCGGAAATTCGACTTTACCTGGAACTGATTTACCAAAGTCCAAAGAAGATACATTAAATCAAAAAGATGCACCAATTGACTCTAGTACAAAAAATTTTGTACCCAAACCACATTTTCCACACAAAGTCCGCAATAAGGACTATGACAAACAACTTTTAACATTTTTAGATAAACTCAAAAATTTGCATATTAATTTGATGTTTATGGATGCAATTACGCAAATTCCCAATTATGGTAAATTCTTCAAAGATTTAATTTCAAAGAAAATCAGTTGGGAAGGAATTTCATCCATTTCACTAACTGAAGATTGCAGTTCAATTGTGTCAAGTAATTTGCCCACAAAACTCAAAGATCCCGGATGTTTTACCATTCCGTGTAAATTGGGAGATATTGAATTTCCCAGTTGTCTCTGTGATTTAGGAGCAAGCATTAACTTGATGCCATTATCTATTTTTAATAAGTTAGGCTTAGAAGAAGATATCAAACGTACCAATATGGTTTTGCAATTAGCGGATCAAACCACTAAAAGACCATATGGTATAATTGAGGATGTTTTAGTTAAAGTTGACAAATTTATTTTTCCTACCGATTTCGTTATTTTAGATTTTGCTTATGACGTTAATTGTCCGCTAATCTTTGGTAGACCGTTCATGAACACGGGACGAGCTCTAGTTGATGTGTCGAAAGGGAAAGTAGTTTTACGAACAGGACATGATAAGATTGAGTTTGATATGAACCAAGCGATGAAATATCCTATGGAAGATTTCGCTTGTATGAAACTTGATTTGATTGAAGAATGTGTCAATGACATTGTTCAAAAAGAAGAAATAATAGAACCTATAATGAGTGAGGAACTAGAAGATAAGGACCCAGAACCTTTGATTCGAGAAGATGGACCGGTTCCGCCTTCGATTATAGTTCCACCTAAATTAGAACTTAAAGAATTACCAAGTCATTTGAGGTACGCTTTCTTAGGCGAAGGCGATTCTCTACCTATAATTATCTCTAACTAGTTAACACAGGTTCAAGAAGAGAAATTGAAAGAAGTTGTTAGAAATAGGATAGGAAGTATGGGTTGGCAAATTTCAGACTTAAAAGGTATTAATCCGAGTATTGTAATGCATAGAATTCACTTAGAAGAAGATAAGCCGCCTAAAGCGGATATGCAAAGATGCCTAAATCCGAATATGAAAGAAGTAGTAAAAAATGAGATTACTAAACTTCTGGACAATGGAATCATCTACCCTATTTCGGATATGGGTTAGTCCAATCCATTGTGTACCTAAAAAGGGAGACATAACAGTTGTAAGGAATGAAGAAGGCGAATTAATACCTACACGAACCACTACTGGTTGGAGAGTTTGTATAGATTATAGGAACCTTAATAAAGCAACTAGGAAAGATCATTTTCCTCTTCCTTTCATTGATCAAATGATCGAAAGGATAGCTGGTCATGCTTTCTACTATTTTCTAGATGGTTACTCCGGATTCTTTCAAATATATATCTACCCGGATGACCAGGACAAAACGACCTTCACGTGTCCTTACGGAACGTTTGCATATAGGAGAATGCCCTTTGGTCTATGTAACGCACCTGCAACATTTCAACGTTGTATGATTGCGATTTTTAATGATTTCATTGAAGATATCATGGAAGTTTTTATGGATGATTTTTCAGTTTATGGAGATTCTTTTGATTCGTGCCGAAAAAACTTGGATAAAGTTTTATCTAGGTGTGAAGAAACAAATTTGGTATTAAACTAGGAAAAATGTCATTTCATGGTTGACGAAGGAATTGTTTTAGGTCACAAAATATCTGAAAAAGGATTAGAAGTGGATAGAGCAAAAACTTCAGTAATAGAAAAATTACCCTCTCCAACTACTGTTAAGGGAGTAAGATCATTTTTAGGACATGCCGGTTTTTACAGAAGATTTATCAAGAATTTTTCTGTAATTTTCAAACCACTTACTAATCTACTCATGAAAGATTCAACCTTTGATTTTAATGAAGATTGCGTTAAAGCTTTCGAAACGTTGAAAACAGCTCTAGTCAGTGCACCTATTATTGTTAAACCCGATTGGGATTTACCCTTTGAAATTATGTGTGATGCAAGTGATTTAGCTGTCGGATGTGTTTTAGGTCAAAGGAAGGATAAGAAACTTCATGTCATTTATTATGCAAGTCACACACTGTCCGGTGCACAATTAAACTACACCACAACAGAGAAAGAAATGTTAGCTGTAGTTTTTGCATGTGATAAGTTTAGGTCATACTTGTTAGGTTCGAAAGTTATTATTTATACTGATCATGCAGCATTAAGATATTTATTTGCTAAAAAGGATGCAAAACCACGTCTCATTAGATGGGTTTTATTGTTACAAGAATTTGATATAGAAATTAAAGACAAAAAGGGAGTAGAAAACCTTGTCGCCGATCATCTATCGAGACTTGAAGATGAAAATGGTCCTATAGGTGAAACTATCGGTATACGAGATGATTTCCCTGATGAACATCTCTACCAAATAAAAGATGTCATGTCACCATGGTATGCGGATATTGCAAATTATCTTGCAGCCAACATTGTTCCGGAAGGATTAACTTTCCAACGAAAGAAGAAATTTTTCTTTGACATTAAACAGTATTTTTGGGAAGATACTTTTTTGTTCAAGACTTGTGGTGACAGGATAATTAGGAGATGCGTTGGTGAAAATGAATATGAATCCATAATGTCGGAATGCCATTCTAGCTCTTATGGAGGACATAATGGAGTTAGCAAGACAGTAGCTAGGATATTTGAATGTGGTTTCTTTTGGCCTACGATGTTTAAAGACGTCCGTTCATTTATTACTCGTTGTGATAAGTGCCAAAGAACAGGAAATCTAGGAAGGAAAGATGAGATGCCCCTCACAACCATATTAGAAGTTGAAGTCTTTGATATGTGGGGAATAGATTTCATGGGACCTTTTTGTTGGGGTTTAGTGTCCTATAGACAATTGTTGCAGGATACAAACTTAATGTAAATGAATTGTTCTTTATATCATTTGTTTTAATGAGATGTATGTTTTATAACTATATAAAGGCAATCCCTTTTAAGCACTAAATAAAGTCTAATAAAAGGAAATCCGTAAGTTTGTTTAAAGTGATTATAAAGTGTTCATACAAGCATGAAGTGAGACAAAACTTTATAATAAACTTAAAACCACCCCAAGTCAAGTGATATGTTTAGGATTGATATATCACGGTTGAGACTTTTATGTAACAATGTCTTCTGTCCGACAGAAAGCTGATCTCACAAGCTTCATATATATAGATATCTGGACAGTTACATAGATCCGATGAAACGTCGTTCATTAGGATTGGGGATCCGATTTGAGATAATAGGATGTGTAGATTCATCCTTGTCACCTGTTCATCTCATTGGTATTAATAGGTATAACTAATCCTCAGACTCAAAGGAATGTTAATTGGTCATCCTGAATCACTGAATATGAGACTTTGATCCTGCGGTCCCACGATCCTTAACAGAGATGACTCTGGGGTGTGAACTGCAAAGGTTGGGTGTCACAGGAGGTAATGTCAGGGTAGTTATACATTGGATTGAGCATTTATCACTCCCAATTAATGGGAGATACATCCAAGGATCGCTTGTGGAAGACTCGACTCTAAATCCTTGTAAGGTGATAACTTAAGAGTAAGAAATACAGATTTCACTTAACCTATCTATTTGAGTTGACTCGACCTATACAAGTAAAACGAACGTCTCGCTATATGTGACTTGACATCACCCATAGTCATAAGATTCAGTTCAAGGATGTAGTTGATAAAGGATCGAATTATACCGTAACTAATACGGAAAGGTTAACGACAGAATCAACCTGTCTTCTTAACGGACTCTGGGGGAATGATTACAGACTTGCCAATAACATACTCAGTACATCATTCCGTTATGCAAGGATTAAATATAATTCTTGAAGAAATTAATTTAATAGTTGCATACGGCCAGAAGTAGTAGGAACCTAATGGATCACACATAAGACTTGGAACCAAAAGAGAGATGGATGTCATTAATAGATGGAAGCCCAATTGAGCCCAGTAAGGCCCATTTAAATAGAGGGGGGCGAAATTTATATATAATAAATAAGGAATTATTTTAATTCCATTAATCCTAATTTGATTAGGTTTGTGAATTAAATTAATTTAGAGATAATTAAGTTATGAGTTTTAATTAGATTAATATGCTCCTATTATTATCCAATTAGGTTATTTATTATTATCCTAGATATATTAGATATATAATGAGATAATAATTGGGAATTCTATTCCGAATTGAATTCCTATTAAGTAACCTATTCCTATCTAACTAGGGTTTAGATACAAACGATTATATATACCCCTCTATACATGAATTTCGACTAAGCTCTAACCCTCCCCTCTATGTGATTTTCAAAACCTACATCTAGAGAGAGAAAAAGAATTCGACTCCCCTAGTTCGTGGACGAGAATTAATACGGCTTTCATCATTTGATTAATTTCATTCATCTTCTTTTCCCTTTGATCTTGTGTTGGTTAATTAGAGGCAATCTATTTTGGTTGCATCTCATACGGTTGATTCTAACTTAACCTCGCCGTGTTATACTTCGTGCTTGGGAACTGGGAGAAGAATTGTGGGCGCTTCTTTAACAACGATAGATTATTCTTCAAAAGGTATTTCTTCTTATCCCTCTTTATATGAAATAACGATTAACGGATCCTATGGTTAAAAGGAAGTAGGCTAAAATTTTATATTTCCGCTGCTATACCTTAGCCTAATTTCCAACACTTTTCCCCCTTCTTTTGGTAAAATTTACATATTAGTTGTCGTTGATTATGTTTCAAAGTGGGTTGAAGCAATTGCAACCCCGACGAACGATTCTAAAGTAGTCATTAGTTTTCTTGACGATATATTTTGTAGATTTGGTTGTCCTAGAGTCATCGTTAGTGATGGCGGTACCCATTTTATAAACCGAAGTTTTGAAACGCTTATGAAAAAATATGGAGTATGCCACCGCGTGTCGACGCCATACCATACTCAGTCAAATGGTCAGGTGGAGATATCAAATAGAGAACTCAAATGGATTCTAGAGAAAACATTTTCATCTTCAAGAAAAGATTGGTCTTCTAAACTCAATAATGCGTTATGGGCTTACCGTACTGTATTTAAAACACCAATAGGAATGACTCCATACCGTTTAGTGTATGGGAAGGCATGTCATCTGCCAGTCGAATTAGAACATAAAGCCTATTGGGCTATTAGGGGACTTAACTTTGATTTACGACAAGCAGGTAAGAAACGTTTGCTCGATTTAAATGAGTTAGATGAGTTACGCCATCTATCTTATGAAAATGCAAAGATTTATAAAGAAAAAGTTAAAAAATGGCACGATGCCAAAATTAAAAGTCAAACACTTTAATGTTGGGGATAAAGTGCTGTTATTTAATTCAAGACTTCGTTTATTTCCAGGAAAACTTAAGTCCAGATGGATAGGACCGTATTTAGTCGTCAAAACATTCGATTATGGTTCTTTAGAACTGGAAGGTCCTAACGGAGTTCGTTTCAAAGTTAATGGTAACCGATGTAAAATCTATTACGAAAATATTTCACAAATAGGAATTGAGTTCGTAACAAGATTATCTGACGTATAAATCATTTAGTTTTTTTTAGTTTTTTTTTTATTACACAGTTTATTTTGGTTTATTTCTTTTTATATTTTTTGTTCATTTTTATTAAATTTTATTTTATTTATTTTTTTTCCAAATGCCATTTTTATGATTAGATGACTTAATGTTATGATTTAAATGCATAAAATATGTTTACTTCATGATTTTAGATTTGATTTTAGGAAATTAGACCGAAATTAAAGTTTCAGGCAATTCTCTGCCGAGAATTTGGAATTCTCAACCGAGAATTTGGAATTCTCAGCCGAGAATCCTCTTTTTCAGAATTGTCCAAATAGGTTAGGTTTTTTCTGAACTTACTGAGAATATTTAATTCTCGGCCGAGAATCGGAAAAAGGGTTACGACGCCTGATTTCCGCAAGGAAATCAGCGTGTCGCGACCGAGAATTTGGAATTCTCGGCCGCGACACGCGTTATTCCTGCACTATCAGGCCTGATTCATCTTCAACCTGCAGACAAACCCTTTCATAAACGAAAACTTAAGTTTCTTCAATTCCGAAGGGTGTAATTTTATGCCTTTTCGCATCAAAACAACACCTTATTTCATCCTAAAATCTTATAAATTCATCCATAAGGATCTTGGTTCTGTTACAGATCTTTTCATCTTTGTCAGATCAAATTTCTGATTTTCTTCAAACACCATTTTTTCAATAAGTAACAGAAACCTTGTTTCTTTAGTTCTACACCATGCCTACTAAACACAAAAACTCAAAGCAAAATGCTGCTTCAAGCAACAATCGCCCAGACTTATCCAAACGATATGGGGCGCCTTTTCCTATCTTCAATCACGACGAAGGTAGGCGTTACTGGAGGCTCCGTTACAAATTCTTCACTGGAATGTTGTATATGGATGACTTTCTTAACGCTCAACTTGGAATTAGCGATGACATGAGCTGCTATTTGGAACGCTTAGGGTGGACAAAATTCGCCAAAATGCGATTTCCTATAATAGGCGACTGGATACTCGAATTCTTTTGTACCGTTTGTTTCGTCAATAAACGACGGGTACATCTCAGTTTTCATCGAGATGGTGAAATCTTCACTTTCGGCTATCCCGAGTTGCATGCTTGGTTTGGTTTTCCCCCGAGGGATACAATCAAACGTCATCCTGGAAAAGACATGACATCCACTGATATTTGGAGAATGCTCACTAGATTCTGGCGATTCAATTCTAAACTCGCCTATAATCATTACTTTCACTCAAACTACATGATGTATTTACACAAATTCTTGTGTCACAGTTTGTTCGGTCGCACATTTAGTAGTGTGGTCCGTGACACAGATCTATATGTTCTTGGAGATATATTCCAGGGTAATACAGTGGATTCTTCAAAAATTCTGATGGAGGGTCTTGTCGCCGCTTCTCGATCCAAGGATAAAAAGATTGGGTTCGGCAATATAATCTGTGGAATAATTCTTGGTACCAAGGGTACCATTGATGTTCCTTGGAGTGATGATGAATTCTTCCCGACGATAGACTATGAGTTTTTAGAGTTCGAAGGACTCGTAAAACGTGTCTTTCGTGCAGGCCCACATTTTCTTTCTGCACCGGAACGTCAAGCTTTCGTGCAGTTAAAAATTGACCATTATAGGGCCACAGAAATCCCGCTTGATAGGGATGAATATATAGAATAGTTTAGGTTTTTTAATTTTATTTTGTATATATTTCTCTTATTTTTGTTGTAATTAAATTGTTTATTTTTAATTTTGTAAATATGTGTTCGATTAATAAATTAACTTTTCTATTTCATCTTTGTTCATTTATTTTCTAATAGTTGCAAATATTGGTTAAATGACAATAATTAAATGTTTAGATTAGTCTAATATGATTTCTTATTCAACACATCTTCCAATTTTTCCAAACTTAATTCATTCGGTTCAATACATTAAATATTCCCAATTCTTTCAACTGATTAAATTCATGTATTTAATATATATTCATATGAACTTAATATGCACTTAATATGATTCTTTTAACTTGTATGCATAAATGAGCATTTAGGTTTCATTAATTCTTCATATACCATTTATTTCCCTTTTAATTCAATTTATTAAGGTTAAACCTTTGGTTTTCCTTGCAATTAATGTCATTTATTTTAGTTTTTAATACAGGGACAGTTTTTATTAAGTTCAGGACCCAATTCATTAACAAAATTGCACAAACCAAGTCAAAAGGCACCAAAATAGCCATTTTTGACCAATTCTCTACCGAGAATTAATAATTCTCGGTATGGGCAGCAAAAACGGACCGAATTCAGAGCAAAAATGTTCTCTGAAATGCGCGTGTCGTGACCGCGGCTATGCCATTCTCGATCGCGACACGCGATCTGTAGAGCCACCAGTTCCGGATTTTTGACATAATTTTTGGCCTATTCCTATTCATATTCTACCTCTACATCTACCTATTCCACCCTATATAAACCTACCTCTTACACAAACCTCACATCACCTCTCTTTTTACCCAATCCCCTACTCCAAACTCTTCCCCATAAAACAACTTTTACTCTTCCCAATTTATTCATTACCATTTCTATACTCTTTTTAATTCAAACACCTACCATTACAACTCCCAAACTCATCTTCAAGCTTTGCTTTTTCTCTCAATTCATTTTTTCTTTTTCTTCTTCTCAAACCCTAAACACCATTAACATGCCTAGAACTAAGCGTGTTGGTCACAAGCCCACTGTAACGGAAGCTAATCTCCTTCGGGTTCGATGCGGGGCTTATTTCGATATCGCTTCGGAGGAGGAAGCCGCTCGTTTCAAACATTTTTCACAAGCCGATCGCCAATTTGTGGACATGCACTTCCTAGACTTCCATTCAGTAAGAGCATTGAATTTCTCCACTAGAATTGATGCTTTTATTGAGGCTTTGGGTTGGCAAGAATTCGTTAATATGCGTTTTCCCCGTATTAATGAATATGTGGTGGAGTTTTTGGTCACTTTGACCATGAACAAGAAGAAAACTTCAATCTCTTTTAGGAATGAGGGTACCACTTACACCATTGATTATGAAGCAATGGGAAACATGTTTGGTTTCCATACTTCTGATTTTTATGATAAGCCTAAGGATTTTGATAATGATGCTATTTGGCAAACTCTTTCGGACCAAGAGTATTTTAATGCAAAAAACACCTCAAGCAAGTTGATTAAGGACAACTGTGTGTTCTTCTTTCATAAATTTTTGAGTTTCTCCTTGTTTGGTCGTGTTGAGAGTTTGAAGATTCAAGTTCGGGATTTGTTTGTTTTGGATAGTTTGTTTAAAGGCTTGAGGGTTGATAGCATTGGTATTTTGTTTGATAATTTGTTCCGTGCCTCGAGGGCTACTACAATTCAAATCCCTCTTTGTAATTTTATCACCGCTATTGTGTTGGGAGCACGGGGTGAATTGGCAGATTATGACATGTCCACCTACCATGGGTATATTCCACTCTTGGACATCTCGGCTCTTGAGCAGGCTCATTTATTGCTTCCGCAAGGTCCCCCCATCTTTATTTCGTATGCTTCCCGTATTGCCTATATTCGTGGTACTATGGGTGGAGGCGCTTCAAGTTCTCAATTTGTAGGTACCAAAGGCGGAGGCGAGGCGGAAGGCGAGGAGGATGAACCACCGGCTCAACCACAACCCCAAGCACCTCAAGATGATGATCCGGTTGATCTTAGGCGGATTTTGGACCAAATCAATTCCAACAATCGCCAAATGAACTTAAGAATTGATGATTTGGTGGAAAATAACATGGTGATGAATGACAACCTCAACCTTTTGAGGCGTGAGCATAGGTCTACTCGGTCTCGGATGCTTTCATTTTTCCGACGCCGAAATGTGGAGACTTCACCTACACCTCCGGATTCCCCGCCTAATGCTTAGGTTGTCTCTTTTATTTTTGTTATTTTGTTAAAGTTTGGTACAATATTTTCTTATGTTTGGTACAATTTTAATTTTAATGTTGGATGCTTTTCTTTTGCTTAATTCTATTTTTATTATCATATGCTTTATTTCGTGTTTCTTTTTCATGTTTTATCAATTTTTGCACCAATGAGGACATGGTCCAATTTAAGTGTGGGAGGAGATATACATATATCATTTACACATACACGAATAAATGCAATGAATAATTTTTATGCAAATGCAACACTAATATATTGCAACACATAACACATTTTTTTACACTACTTAACATTTTTCATATATTTATAAATTAATCATAAGTTAATATGATTATTTGTTTAGGTTATCATTATTGTTAGAAAAAATATTTCTATACGGGTAATATTTTTCAAATTTTTCACAAATCTCCGATACGATTTTAAGTAAAATTGTCTCGAGTGAATGTATTTTAGTTAAATAAATTCTTTATTTTCAATCTCTACTTTTATCATGCAATTCATGATACAATAAATCTTATTTTTAATTTTCAATTAGGTTTATAGACATTAAATTGAACTAACAATTTTTTTAGCTCGGTTTGATTTCGTCTTACATTAACACCAATTGAAGTTTTTAAGGAAACTTTAGCCATAATACATGTTGAATTTTAAGTCAATATAGGATGAACGTGCTATCTTTCTTTTTCCCAAGTTACAATTTCAATTTTATATTTCATATTAATTAATCAATTAGTTGAATTCTTAACTTTTGGCCACGATTGAGACCAACCTTATCACAATCGAGGTATGATAGGGAAGAAAATTAAGTACCGTTTACTTTTGGCCACGATTGCGACCACCCTTATCACAATCGAGGTATGGAAGGAACGTTAAAAGCAACAAAAAAATAAGCGTGTTTAAGTTTAAAGTAACGATTGCGTCCACCCATGGCATGGTCGGTACCTCTTAAGCGAAAACAATAAAAATACGTATAAGGTTACGATCAAGACCACCCTTATCTCGGGCGTAACCAAGTAAATAAATTAATCTAAGTACTTATTTAAATATACAATATATCTCATATATTAGTTTAGGTTTGGGAAAGGAAATTTTGTGCTTTGAAATGCCTTGAGACGAAAGACTCAATAACATGCGTGCTTATATCGTCCCGAATACTTCAAATTAAAAATTAGAAATACAAGACGAATGATATATCGTATATTATACTAAGTTAGTTTGATATTTTGCGTATAAATTTGCCATGCGAAGTAAGTCTTTTCGGCTTAACTAATTCAAAAGGTAATACAGAGATATATGTTTTATTTTCATAAAGAGATTAGTTAAAGAATAAATTCAGTGAAATTTTGCTCGGGACTAGCAAAAGATTAAGTATGGAGATTTGTTAAGCCCAAAATATACCTAAAATATCATCAATAATTACATCAATATTGCTATGAATTTGTGCTGTTTATATCTGTTTAGAATACTTTTACTCTCGAATATGTTTCTTTCATGCAAGGTACATAAATATTTGGTAACATCCAAATAGGAGTGAAAAAGGATAAAAAACAGAAGAAAAACCCTACAAAAGGAGTCGAAGACGACGAAAATTAATAAC
Organism: Euphorbia lathyris; assembly: GCF_963576675.1. NCBI lineage: Eukaryota > Viridiplantae > Streptophyta > Magnoliopsida > Malpighiales > Euphorbiaceae > Euphorbia > Euphorbia lathyris. The sequence goes on from NC_088915.1 coordinate 82,812,361, forward strand.
GCCAAATCGAGGACGAGAACGAAAGCCGAAGAAGCGAAAAAGTTCCGTGCCGCGACCGCGGCTCCCCCAATTCTCGGTCGCGACACGCTCCCTTCAGCTCTTCCTTCCCTTCGTTCGAATACCAAAATGATGCTCCCCCATTCTCGGCCGAGAATTAAATATTCTCGGTAAGAGCAGAAAATCTGTAGAAGCCAAATTGCACACTTTCGTTTTCGATGAAACGCGTTCGTTCGGGTGGATAAAGACGTCCTTTCACAACGGATACGATCCTTCACAACAGACATGACACTTCAATCAAGACTCTTCAACATCTATAAATAAAGAGTTGATGAAGAGTTGAAGACAAGTAGAAGAAAGAGATTAGTATAGAATTTATGCATAAATTTCGAGTCAAGTGATTCAGAATTTAGAATTCATTTCTGTTCAAAACAATATGATGTACACACATTGTTTATTCAATAATAACAAATACAGTAGCGTTTAGACATTGTTCAAATTTATTTTACATTTTGGTAGTAGACAGACCCCGTCTCTATTACTAAGATTCAACGAGAAGATTGAGTAGAGGATCCGCCCTTGAGTCTGAGAAACTCTAACGAAACCCAAGGAAAGGATTGACAACTCGTTCACTTGCTAGTCGTCGAAAGTTTCCATGCTCCTTGTTCTCTGTAAACTTGTATCAATTTATATTTCATCTAATAAAGTCCGTTCTATTCGATAGATTTTTATGCAGCACTTTGGTAAAGGATCTGAAGTGGATTGATGCTGGTGTTTTCATTAAAACGTAGTTTAATTCAAAATCTTTACAAGGAAACTTTGTTGAACACTTAGATAAATTATTATCTCGGTAGAGTTTTAATTTGGTTAAGGAAGCAATCTAAACCAGTTAGGAGGATTGTTGCGTTCAAAGCCTAAAAATTAGAGGTTCCGTCATTTATTTAATCTTTATAATTTATACAAAGTTTAAAGTTGTTTTCTTTGCTTAATGCAAATAAATACATTTGTTTACTTTTCTAAAAAGTACTAAGCGTTCCTGTCTTGCAAATTCCTTCTTAAATCAGAATATTTTCTAACATTTTCATACTCTAATCTAATTCTCATTCTAGCAATTTCAAAACCAAAACCGATTTAACGATTTTCCTTACTATAAATCTTATAAGTAAATTTAACCGATTCAAAATAAGTTTTTGTTAAAAAACGTTCCCTATGGGATCGATATCTTTTATTACTACAAGCGTATACCGTGCACTTGCGGAAATCGCTCAACATCCTACAACATATACAGGAATGATGGTACTGAATTTAGAGAACATCGAATTTTGTCTAAGTCTACAAACCAATGCGATTAGTATATTCATGAAAGTCTAACGGTAGGGACTAAAAAGTTCACCGAGAAAAACGTTACGGACTAAACTGTTTATCGAGAAAAAGGTTACGGACCTTACTATGTGTTTTTGAAAATACAGGGAGTAAATAGTGTGTTTTGTCAAGATATAGGGACTAATAAATTAATTACCCTATAATTTTTTTTTAATTTTTCCAAATATCTCTATTGATGTTTTTCACCAAATTATTGGCAAGTTCTCTTACTTTTCTCTGTAATGCATTTAACAATCTTCGAATTATCCGGCTCAATCTCCAAAATCCTAAACTCTATGCCTAATTAGAAGCTTTCCATGTTGGACATGATATCTATTAGCTTCAAAATATAAATATTAAAAGAAAAAACAAATAAAAACATTAGATAGCATAATGATAAAGTTTTGTTAATAATATATGAAATTGGCTCAATTTGTTAATAGTAGACTTAAAATTACACGAGCATAAGTTTTAAGTGTAAAATTATTTTTAATTACCAACACTATATGAAATGACAACAACTTTCTCTGCTTCAATCGTCATGGCCATTGTATACACCAACGGAAAAGGCATGTTTTTCCTCAAAATGAATGAGTTCTACCAGTTCGAAAGGCCTAAAATTATTATCTCTCAATCTGTCCACTGCGGTTGCATAAAGTTCTTGCTCATTTTCTTCATCCATCGGACACTGAAGGCAAATTATATAGCAGGAATCAATCAATAACATTAACACAAGACAAAGTTTCCGAAAAATTACATCCATGCACATTTAATTTAATTGTAAGTTAATCAACTTCAAAACATGACTTAAAAGTAAGTCAATTTTATATTTTACTAACATTACAACTCCTTATACCATTTTAAAATGACCATTGAGAACCTCAAATTGGAAAAATGCAAAAATTAAACTTGTTCAAAATCATATATTTAACATGGAATCACAATTTTCTCTCTAAACAATCAATTTCGCTCTCTTAACTAAACATCATTTAAATGGCTTCAAAAACAAAAAACAAAAAATTAAGAATTAAAGTTTTTTACAATAGGATTGCCAATTATTAGAGATTAGAGTAGTCAAGTTTGAAGTGTAAATTACACCCATAAGCACTCAACTTTGTCTTTAGTATTTTTGAAAAGTTCAAACTACCATTAAAGGAGTGGTGTTTCTTCTAAACAATCACTTTCTTTCTCCTAACTAAACAACACTTCAATAACATCAAAATCAAGATATTTAAGAATTAAAGTTGTTTAAAATGTTCTACAATTTAGGATTACATGATATCAGAGAAGTTAAGTTTGAATGGCTCTTATATTAGGTTTGAACTTGAATGGCCATAATATTAGGACAAACTTTTCCTCCCAAGTGTTTAGATGACAAACCTTGATTGATAATAGACAATGTCCTCCTTCGCGAAGGTGAGCTCGAGCGTTCTCAATTAAAACATGTGCCTCTGAAAAAAAAAACTCATAAATAAAACATGCAATTAACTAGATAAATGAAAAATGAGATATATACCAATTTTTTTTTGATAAAAATAGGGACAATACAGGAACCGTCACCAGACATCCCAACTAGGTCGGCACCCCTGGATCAAGCCCTGTAAAACCCGATGAATAAATAAATAAAAGAATAAGGTTCATACAAGATGAGAAAAAAGAATAAGAGAACAGCTAAGCAAGCTTGTAATGGCAAATATTACACAAATCATCACGGATCAGTTCATGACAAAACCGAGGTGCGGAGGGCCACCAACTGATGTCTGCTGAGGAGACGCCAAAACGGGCTAGTGCATCGGCCACCCGGTTTCCTTCCCTATAGATATGGGATATAGATATTGTCATTTGTGAGCATTGCTCCAGACATTTCAGCCATGTTTGACGGATAGTCCAGGGGACTGAGTGCGAGAGGGTTCTAACAAGGTTGACAACAAACATTGAGTCCGATTCAATCCAAAGAGAATGCCATTTTTTCTCCCATGCCATATCGATTGCAAAGACCACCGCACGAAGCTCGGCCATATATGCAAATGTGTCCGGAATTGCAAAGGCAAAACTACCCCTCACGAAACCACGACTCGTGCGGAACACGCCACCAGCACCCGCCGGCCCAGGAGCGCCAAGCGCAGAGCCATCGACATTGACTTTCAACCATCCTCGAGGCGGACAAATCCATCGGACTTAGATGATATTTGGCGTAGGAAGGGGCCTCGGACTGATATGAAGGTTGTCCAGAATCTCACGATCACCAACAGTAAAACAGCAGCCCTTGGCGTTCCTGTTTGCTTCCCGGATTAAACTGGAAAGCACATGGAGACCGTTTTGGATTGAAGGGGGCTCAGTGCTAAACAAAGCTTCGTTTCTAATTCGCCAGATAAGCCAAACACAGCTCGCTATCGCCAAGCTCCAGACAGCCGCCACTTGAGCTCCGAACCTGCAGCGGACAAGACTGTCAAGAAAGTTATGGAAATTATCAGTTTGAGTTAGCCTCTGTCTGAAAAGCGACCCAATTTCCTGCCATAGACGCCTTGCAAAAACACAATTCAGGAACAGATGATCAATGCTTTCCTCCGAAGATAGACACAAAACACACCGGGAGACCAGATGTATTCCTTTCTGCTGGAGGACATTCTGAGTTGATATTTTTCCATGCATCACTTTCCATACTAAAATTGATCGGGACGGTGGGATGTGAGGTCCCCAGACAAACTGGGGCCAAGTGATCGGAGTCATCTCTGTACAAAGGTCCTTGTACATCTCCTTGACCGTGAAAATTCTTTTAGATGAAGGTTTCCAAATGCACAGGTCATTGTAGTTAAGGCCACGCAAAACCGCGAGAATGCTATCCTGGATTGCCGTCGGGAACTGATCAATGTGGTGCCAGGACGAGTCAGTGAGGAACTGCTCTACACTACTGAACATTTTCCGTTGACGCGCAGTAGACCAACCGAGCTGCTCAGCCACAGTGGGATGGACCCAGTTGTCCGACCAGAAGTTCAGATGGGAGAACTGACCAATCCACCAGTGTGACTAGTTTCTCACCGTAGTATACGACAGCCTACAGGACGACCAAACTGAAGAGGGCACAATTGAAGATTTAGGAACCCCTGCCTTTGAAAAGAACCTACATTTTAGAAGGTTGATGATCCAGCTATCGCCCTGTAACAGATCCCAGCTCATTTTCCCCAGCAATGCCTGATTAAAAATCCTGTAATCTTTGATACCAAGCCCCCCGGCTTCCAAACTTAGACAGCAGACATGCCAAGGTACCGTAACCAGTTTCCGTTTGTCTGTGCAGCCCGTCCACAAGAAATTTCGGACGCCTCTGTTAAGTTTCTTAATAAGACTTACCGGCCAATTGTAAACAAGGAAAGAGTGAACTAAGGCCCCAGTCACAGCGGATTTCACAAGAGTTAGCCTTCCTGCAATCGAGAGGGCAGTCCCTTTCCATTTACTGAATTGCCCGAGGAACCTGTCAGCCAGGCTCCGGAGGAACCGAGCCCTTGGAGCTCCTTTAAAGATCGGCACTCCTAAGTAATTCATTGGCAGCTTGTCCTGCCGGATTCCCAGGAACTGCGCAATACGGTTCGCTCTGGTTCTAGTGACATATTTACCAAAATAGATTGACGATTTGTTCCAGCTCACCTACTGACCCGAGATGGAACCATAAAATTGAAACACAGCCTTGAGAGTGCGGATATTCCTTATGGAGGCAGTCCCAAAAATTAGGATATCATCAGCATACAAAAAGTGGGAGGGAAATCTGTTGCCACCGGAATAACCCATAGATGTGAAAGCTCCATCACTTTCAAGTTTTGACATCCATCTAGAGAAAAAGTCTTCTGCAAGTCCGAATAGTATAGGGGGGAGGGGATCCCCCTGTCGGACTCCTCTTGAGCAGCTAAAGTAGCCTTTGGGAGCTCCGCCCAACATGACTGAGAGCCTTGAAGAGGAGAGGATGTTCAGAATCCAATCTCTAAAGGTGATAGAAAACCCAAACGCTTCCATAACTGTTAAAAGGAAAGTCCAATCCAGAGTATCAAAGGCTTTCCTTATGTCTATCTTTAGAGCCATACGACCGCCAAAGCCCCTCTTGTCTAGGCTGTTTATACCTTCCGACGCAGCAGCAATACAGTGATGGATATTGCGGTTTTGCATAAAGCCAAACTAGTTGTTGGAAATAATTCTGGAGGCAATTCTAGCCAGTCGGTCCGCAAGGATTTTTGTTATAATTTTGAAGCCAAAATTGCTCATAACAATAGGTCTGAAGTTTTCGATTTTATCTGCTTCCGCAAACTTTGGAATCAGAGCCATGAGGTTTGAGTTCAGCCCTGGGAAAATGCAGCCATGCTCAAAGAAGGCGGTGACCATATTGCAAACATCTGTGCCAACCACATCCCAAAAGCTTTGATAGAAGATACCACCAAATCCGTCCGGGCCTGGGGAACTATCAGGATCCATACTGAACACAGCTCTGCGTATGTCTTCCGCCGAAGGCTTAACAATAAGATCGTTATTTTCCACATTGGTGACCAAGGGGGGAATAACCGTGGAGACCATAGTGAGATCCACCCAGTTATTGTTTCTTTTAAACAAGTTGGAGAAATAATCGATAACATGTGACAAAATTATCTCCGCATCAGACGTAGGGCTGTTCCCATCAATTGCAAGGCTCTGAATCCCACTGTGCGCCTTGCGCACCCTCGCCATTCGCTGAAAAAAAGAGGTGTTACGGTCACCGGCTTTCAACCATTTAACTCTACTACGGTCTCTACATAACATTTCCTGGCGAAGCAGTTGGAGATCTAGATCTGCGCTAGCCTCTGCTTCTGACTGTCTTAACTCATTAGAGGCCCCTTGAGTCGAAATCTTGCTGAACCTGAGCGATGCGCTCTTCAGCCAAGCGGAGATTGTTATCAACAAGGCCAAAAACCAATTTGTTCCAACTTCTGAGAGCAGGACGGAGAGTTTTCAATTTATGGCATAACAGCTGGGCCGGCGGAAGAGAGAGATGAGCCGAGATCCAGTGCTTCGAGATTACCCTTCTCAAAGAATCATGGGTCAACCACATTGAGTGGAAGCGAAACCTGGCAATACGGGGATTCCCCGAGCTACATCGAAGTAGCATAGGCGAGTGATCTGATTTGTAACGAGCAAATGCGCTACAGGAGATGGAGTCCCAGGCTTCAAGAAAATTAGCAGAAGCAAGAGCCCGATCTAGCCTGCATTCCACCCGCACAGGACTGTGTCTACCGTTGGTCCAAGTAAATTCCTGGCCAAGAGTTTCAACATTGTAAAGCTCACAACTTTCGATAAACTGTCTGAAATCCGAGCAGGAACTGGTTGATGGGGCCAAGCCCAACTTTTCGTGGGCCCCAATGACTGCGTTGAAGTCCCCGAATACAAGTCATCTGTTAGAATTACTAGCAGAGAGTTCAGAAATGGAGGCCCAAAGCTTTCGTCTCTCAGAGGCCAGATGATTACCATACACAAAGGTTAACATAAACGGTGCACCATTAAAACTGTAGCTCATGGTTATATGTTGATCATGATAGGCGATTCTTGACATAACATTAGGGACCTTACTGAGCACCCATAGCTTGTCAGACCTGGCAGCTAGGGAGAGACCAAGTAAATTCCAAAAGAAAACGGGAATAGATTCAAAACTTACTAGCGGTTCCACAAATCGGGGTGATGCTGCTGGCATAAAAGTCTTAGGGCACGTTGTGTGTCATCATTTCCAATGCCCCTGCAGTTCCAAAAGAGAACGATCATTGATATCTTATAGGCGGTCTGCTGAGCCGTTTCGCACGAGTTTCTGAGGAACTGACAATCCCTTTCCCTTTCTTCCTTTTCTACACTTTTAGCCAATTCTGTTCCTCTGAATCATCAATACAGGTAACTTGAAGATTGTTTGTTTCCTTATCGCCGTTTGGCTGAATAGGGGCGAACTCCGGACTGCTGAATTGAGGTGGGGTAGACAGTTTCCATCCCAGGTCGCTCAAATCTTTCCCCAAGTGATAAGTAGGACCCTGCTCTAATTCCTTGGTGGTTTCCTGTTCTGTTTCTGGCTCAGACGCCCAGTCCGCCCAACTATTCGAGGCTGCTACTGACTCATGAAGAACCATTTGCAATCCGGTGTTACCGCTGCCTATATTGATCTCTGCAGGTTTCGGTTTCCATGTTTGAGTCTGCCTTGTGGGCTCCGGAAATTCCTCCCTCTGCTTGTTCTGTTGCTTCTCGGGTTTCTTCGGTTCCCTTGCCGGGTTCCGTCGACAACTGCCGGCTGAGTGACCAATTGATTTACAGATTGAGCATAGATCAGGGAGTCTTTCATATTCAATAAAAACCCATTGCATAAGAGATTATGTGTCTACTCGTAGTTTATATTGAAGTTCCTTCGACAAATCAACATCAATTAGCACTCTGGCATAATGCCCCATTTCACCTTCCATTGTATTGTGATCAAAGCGCAAAGGGACTCCCACCGCATGAGCTATACTAGCTATAATGCGCTTGTCCCAAAACTCCCACGGGAGATTGTAAAATCTCACCCAAACTTGAGTGGATGTTGATTTATGGGATTCTGGGTTGAAACCTGGTGTCCAGGGGATAAATCTCATGATTCCAGGCCTCAGCACAATAGCCCCTTTTCCCCAAACAAGTTGCAAAGCTTCAGCAGAAGGTAAAATGATGTGATAGAAACCTTTACCTAAGGAGATCAATTTCCAGTCCATGTTCCTGCTCCATATAGTGTTTAGCTTAAGCTTTAGGTCCCGATGTTTCCATGGGGCCTCTCCTTTCGCTAGGGTGATGCAGCCAATGATTGAGTGCTGACAGAGGGCGAGTCTCTCGTTATAGATTGCCTGCTGGATTTTTATCGCCTAGAATCCTCCCTCTTCGAAGATTTGGGACCTCACCATGGCTGGAATTGTCGAGTCCAATGCTGCTGTGACTGTGGCGTATGATCGTGGAGCTTGTTTTGAGGTGGACGGGTCCGAGGCTGGTTTCGGAGCACCGGGCTTATCTGTTGGGGAATTCATTTCATTACTGCAGGATTGGTGTTTTAGGAATGATGTTCGTGAGAATAGGTGTGCAATGGAGGAATGATCAAGCGCCGGAAGGGCCATGGTCTCGACCAGCGGCGGAAGTTGACGGCGGCGGCGCTAGGGCGCTAGGGCATCCTCCCTACCTACCTAGTCCATTAAGGCCTTACCCAACACTTCTTTGACATACTCGACAGGTCTTTCAATTGGTGTAAAGAATAAAATGATACAATTTATCATTTTTAATTGGACAATTCCCTAGTAAAACTTATCAGAATATCATCTTAAAAGAAATTTTGTTTATTGAATTATTTAGGTTTAGTTTGTTACGCTAAAATGCAATGATAATAGTGTTAAATTTAATAATATTATTATTAACCATCTAGACCATAATTATTATTAATAAAAAAATCACCACCAATTACCTTAAAACAAACATTAATATCTAATACACTTACTTTACTCTCCTTTTATAAATCATCATTCACCTTAAAAAAATAAAAAGGTCATTCTCTCTGGCATTCCTTGACCACCGCCTCTACAACCACCAATTAAATATATCTAAATTATAAAATTATTCTAAAATGAAAGGACTAAGCAAACCTGATCCGCCTAATGATGAACTTCTGAATATATAATATCAACACGACTGTCAATCACGCGACCATGTGGTAATAGGAATCTAGGATCCGCCAAAATTAGAGTTAATATTTGTTATGGTGCCACCTAAAGTTGTTAAGTCAGTCAAAGTGGTAGGAGTAGTAGAAACTAGAGTTGCATATACTATCCCCTACCACATATGGTAAGAAAAAACATAAGAATATCTCAATTTTTGAACAAATATAGGGTATAAGCATTTGTTGGGTAAATAACACACTTACAAGAAATAAATTTGATCCGTATTTAATAAGAAAATTTGAATTCACTGTTATTTGATTGTTACATAAATCAATTACAACATTTAGATTCAACTTATAGGTTTCGTCCGGGCGTTTGTAGTTCTAAAAAAATCTCTGAATTTTTTCAGGGGCTCCCCGAAAATATTGTGGACGTAATGGAGGATGTAAAACCGTCCTCACACCGTCCCATTTCCACTATCTTATATTGGAAGAGTATTCAATTTTATCGAGAAAAAAAAGGTAAAGTTAAAACTAAGGATGACCATATTTTTACAGGGAGCAACACGATGGGTTATTTAATTTCTACAGGTTCAACCTATAGTTTTTGTGCGGGCGTGTGTAGGTCCAAAAAATTTCTGAATTTTTTCGAGAACTCCGCAAAAGCATAGGGGACGTAATGGGGGATGTAAAATCGTCCACACACCATCCATTTTCCACCCCTAGTTCGCAACCTCTATGTCAGATTGTGTGCATTACTAGAAATGAAATATCCGAGGTAAATGGAAGACCGAATGGCTACTGAATTTTCTAGAAAAGTTATGGTCTTATGATAGGCAAGTAATGTATATGGACAATGGACTCTAACGTCCTTTATGGGGTATATCTTGTTAGTGCTTCTATATTTGAGAAAATTCGTTATAAGGTGAGAAAAATGTTGATTGTAAAGCTGATTCCTATAATTCTTTATGTTTTAATTGTTTTTTCGAGATTAGATGGATGATTAAATAAATTCTTTATATGACTCCTCACGGTGGCCATAATTTCTGGGGACCCGGCACATGGTCCTACAACATATACAGGAATGATGGTACTGAATTTAGAGAACATCGAATTTTATCTAAGTCTACAAACCAATGCGATTAGTATATTCGTGAAAGTCTAAGGGTAGAGACTAAAAAGTTCACCGAGAAAAACGTTAGGGACTAAACAGTTCATCAAGAAAAAGGTTAGGGACCTTACAATGTGTTTTTGAAAATACATGGAGTAAACAGTGTGTTTTGTCAAGATATAGGGACTAATAAATTAATTACCCTATAAAAATTTTTAATTTTTCCAAATATCTCTATTGATGCTTTTCACCAAATTATTGGCAAGTTCTCTTACTTTTCTTTGTAATGCATTTAACAATCTTCGAATTATCCGGCTCAATCTCCAAAATCCTAAACTCTATGCCTAATTAGAAGCATTCCATATTGGACATGATATCTATTAGCTTCAAAATATAAATATTAAAATAAAAAACAAATACAAATACTATATCCATTTATTCTATACGAGTTGCATATGTCATTTTATAATAGATTTGGAAATGAAAATTTTTAAACTCAACAAAAAAAAAATATTTGGATTTTAATTTTTTTAGAAGACATATAAAAACATTAGATAGCATAATGATAAAGTTTTGTTAATAATATATGAAATTGACTCAATTTGTTAATAGTAGACTTAAAATTACACGAGCATAAATGTTAAGTGTAAAATTATTTTTAGGGTTAAGGTGCAAAAATACCCCTAACGTTTTGGGCCAGGAGCAATTTTACCCCTAACATCTAAAATGGTGTAATTTTACCCCTAACGTTGGAAGTCAAGAACAATTTTACGCCTAACCACTACAAGAAATCTGTGTTTATGTGACAACTATTTAATTGTCACATAAATTGTTGTAACAAAAAGCATATTATTTGTGATAATAATTTTTTAATTATCACAAAAATAAATTTTGTGACAATTTTTATAAAATTATCACATATGGATAAATGAATTTGTAACAATAAATCTTTACTTGTAACTTAAATTTAGATGTGACAATTACAATTGTAACGATAAATATAACAAATGTTACACATCATTTATAATTGTTACAAATATTTATTTTGTGACTAGTTAAAAGAAATTATCACAAATAATTTGTTATTTTTGTAACAATTAATTTTAGTTGTAACTATAATATTTTTGTTACATTTTATAGTTGTAACAAAACCAATTAAAATATGTGACAATAAAGTTATACTTGTCATTGAATTTAATTGTGTGACTATCTAAAATAATTGTCACAAATTATTTAAAGTATGTGACAATATACTAATAATTGTCAAATAAGTTTTTATTTTATATTAATTAAAAAAAATAACATTAAAAAAATTTAGGGTTAAAGTGCAAAAATACCCCTAACGTTTTAGGTCAGGAGCAATTTTACCCCTAACGTCTAATATGGTGCAATTTTACCCCTAACATTTGTAGCCAAGAGCAATTTTACCCCTAAACATTAATAAATTGGGTCAATTTCAGACACTATTATAAAATACAGCCATTTTTTTCTTTATTTTGCACCAATTGCATATCAATTCGTTCTAAATAAAATGATATCATGTTTTTTGTAATTTAATAATAAAATTGGAGATTAATATTTATAAATTCGGTAAATTTTTTGAATTTTTTTATCTAATTCGTACAAAAGACAGTATATTTTTTTAATATTTTTTTTTTATTTTTTTCACATCCCAACATATATTTGTGATTTGTTACTTATAAAATAATGCATGTGTGAAGTGTAGATGACAAAATTAATGACCGAGAAGACAGTTTGATAAATTGTTTCTCAAATTGATCCAATTTATCAACGTTGGGGTAAAATTGCTCGTGGCTTCCAACGTTAGGGGTAAAATTGCACCATTTTAGACGCAGAGAAGGAAAGAAGTCAACGGTAAATGATTAAAGGCTTGAAACCTTAACCCAAAAATTTAATACACAAATTATATTTTATATTTACATCTTAAGTTTTCTCAAATATTAAAACTTTAATTTCATTAAAATTCTATCTAATTTTATTATTTGATTTTAGTTAATTCTTTTTTTTGTTTCCCTCCAATAGTTTCCCACCTTTTTTAACCATGCATCACGTGTGTACAGGAAGTGTAGAGTTAATATAACTCTTCGTTTCTGTTGGAGAGAAGGATATGGAAGAGATTCTGGTTGCTTGATTTTAGGAGCATTTGTTACTGGAAATTGTATTTATATTGATTCATGTTTATTCTCGTTATTTAAGGAATATAGTTAAGATATAAGAATGTGTATCGTAGTTAGTTTTGCTTTTTCTTACCCAATTTAATTTCATTTACCTTTTGAGTCTTACCTTAGATTATTAGTTGCTAAATCACAAAGCAAAGAAAAGTATACATTGTATCTAATCAGTTTTCACTAGCAATAGTCAGTGATTTCATTAACAAATATATTGTCGACTGTTAGCTCAATAGCTCAAGGCTGAAGCAGTTAAATCTATCTCTTTGATTGCAGACTCAATTGTCTTTGAAGGAATTAGCTAACTAGCCTAGGTGATAACACATGGCATGAATGGGCGTTCTGCTAATTTCACTCCTAAGTAATGAGTAAGCAGTTTCCACTCTTCCTGGAATCCATTGACTAAAGTGGCTCACTTATCAAGGACCACTTTGTTCACTTATCTTTATGCATTCGAATTCACCAAAAAGCATATAAGTATAAGATAGTCTGATCCCAAATTCAACTTAGAGGATTAACGAAAGTCTTATTTGCCACTTTAAGCCAATTTCTCTCTATGTGCATTGAGTTTCTCTTTTATTGTTTCAGGTGAAAAAAATCTTTATGTGGACCTTCTACAATCTACTCACGGTGTCTACGATGTTGGCAGTGATAAATGCTCTGTTCAGAATTTTGATTACTAGATTGGGAAAGTTTGCAATTCGGTTAATGAGATTCTCAATTCTTACCATCATTTTTACTGCTAGATACCAGCATTGAAATATATGTGTATGGAGATATAGATACGTTACCAAGTTCAACTAGATATGGTGGGAATCAATATTTTGGGTAAGGAATATGTATGGTGTGAGTGAGATAGTTGAGAGTTCAATGCATATTTTTAGGCAACTATGTAAATTGATACTCAATTGAGTGGTTAGCCGTTAATGGCTATGTAAATTGATACTTTATCGAAATTATTGTAATATAAAAAATTTAATCATTTATATGTTTAGTTATATATAGTTATATATATGAATGTATTTATTTATTTTATTTATAATTAAACTAGCTATTATAAAAAATAATATATATATATATATATATAATTCTCATATGTGACAACAAATAAAATAATATGTAAATATTGTCACTCAACAAATTTATTTGTAAATTTATTATTGTCACTGATATGTATTAGTTACAATAACTTCTTTTACAGATCTATATATGTTACCAAACAATATGGTTACAAATATTTTTTTGTGATGAATAGAAATTGTAACAAATTCGTAATTGTAACAAGATAAAATTAACACCCATATATATTAGTTACAATAATTTTTTGTCACAGATATATACTTGTGTTAACTAAATAATGTAACAAATATGAAATTATGACAAGTTAAAGTTGTCACTGTATTTCAATATTTTGTGATAAGAAAAAGAAGTTATCACTGTTATATAATTGTTACAATAAAAAAATAGTGTTACAGGTTTATATATGCGACAATGCTAATTGTAACTAATATTTGTTTTTTGTGACAACTAAGTAAGATTGTCACAAGATTTTAGGATTAATTATTACTTAATTTGTGACAACATACTAAGTTTGTGACAATATTTTACTTTTCAGTTACAATAAAAGTTGTAACACTTAAAAATAATGTGACAACAAACTTATTATCACAAAAAAATAAAAACTTATGTGACCATATTTTAATGTCACATTTGCCAAAAAGTATTAGCAACGGAGTTTTACGTGACAACACTCGTGACACCTACTTATCGTCACATATACTGTTAAGTGACAATTTTTCCGGAGTTTGTGACAATATTTGTTGTCACAAACAACCTGATTTCTTGTAGTGAACGTTAATAAATTGGGTCAATTTGAGAAATAATTCATTGAACTGTCTTCTCAGTCATGAATCTTGTCATCTAGACTTCATACGTGTGTCATTTTATCAGTAACAAATCATAAACATACGTTGGGATGTGAAAAAAATAAAAAAAATATACTGTCTTTTTGTACGAATTAGACAAAATAAATTCAAAAAATTCACCGAATTTATAAATATTAATCTCAAATTCTATTATTAAATTATAAAAAACATGAAATCCTTTTTTCAGAATGAATTGTTATGCAATTGGTGCTTAATAAGGAACAAAAATATGTGTTTTATAATAGTGTCTGAAATTGACCCAATTTATTAACGTGAGGGGTAAAATTGCTCTTGACTTCCAACGTTAGGGGCAAAATTGCATCATTTTAGACGTTAGGGATAAAATTGCTCCTGACCCAAAACGTTAGGGGTATTTTTGCACCTTAACCCTTATTTTTAATTACCAACACTATATGAAATGGCAACAACTTCCTCCGCCTCAATCGTCATGACCATTGTATACACCAACGGAAAAGGCATGTTTTTCCTCAAAATAAATGAGTTCTACCAGTTCGAAAGGCCTAAAATTATTATCTCTCAATCTGTCCACTGCGGTTGCATAAAGTTCTTGCTCATTTTCTTCATCCATCGGACACTGAAGGGAAATTATATAGCAGGAATCAATCAATAACATTAACACAAGACAAAGTTTCCGAAAAATTACATCCATGCACATTTAATTTAATTTAATTGTAAGTTAATCAACTTCAAAATATGACTTAAAAGTAACTCAATTTCATATTTTATTAACATTACAACTCCTTATATCATTTTAAAATGACCATTGAGAACCTCAAATTGGAAAAATGCAAAAATTAAACTTGTTCAAAATCATATATTTAACATGGAATCACAATTTTCTCTCGAAACAATCAATTTCGCTCTTTTAACTAAACATCATTTAAATGGCTTCAAAAACAAAAAATTAAGAATTAAAGTTTTTTATAATAGGATTGCCAATCATTAGAGATTAGAGTAGTCAAGTTTGAAGTGTAAATTACACCCATAAGCACTCAACTTTGTTTTAGTATTTTTGAAAAGTTCAAACTACCATTAAAGGAGTGGTGTTTCTTCTAAACAACCACTTTCTTTCTCCTAACTAAACAACACTTAAATAACATCAAAATCAAGATATTTAAGAATTAAAGTTGTTTAAAATGTTCTACAATTTAGGATTACATGATATCGGAGAAGTTAAGTTTGAATGGCTCTTATATTAGGTTTGAACTTGAGTGACCATAATATTAGGACAAACTTTTACTCCTAAGTGTTTAGATGACAAACCTTAATTGTTAATAGACTTCGCGAAGGTGAGCTCGAGCGTTCTCAATTAAAACATGTGCTTGTGAAAAAAACTCATAAATAAAACATGCAATTAACTAGATAAATGAAAAATGAGATATATACCAATTGGTGTAAAGAATAAAATGATACAATTTATCATTTTTAATTGGACCATTACCTAGTAAAACTTATCAGAATATCATCTTAAAAGAAACTTTGTTTATTGAATTATTTAGGTTGGGTTTGTTACGCTAAAATGCAATGATAATAGTGTTAAATTTAATAATATTATAATTAACCATCTAAACCATAATTATTATTAATAAAAAAATCACCACCAATTACCTTAAAAACAAACATAAATATCTAATACACTTACTTCACTCTCATTTTATAAATCATCATTAACCTTAAAAAAATAAAAAGGTCATTCTCTCCGGCATTCCTTGACCACCGCCTCTACAACCACCAATTAAATACATCTAAATTACAAAATTATTGTAAAATGAAAGGACTAAGCAAACCTGATCCGCCTAATGATGAACCTCTGAATATATAATATCAACACGACTATCAATCACGCGACCATATGGTAATGGAAATCTAGGATCCGCCAAAACTGGAGTTAATATATGTTATGGTGCCACCTAAAGTTGTTAAGTCAGTCAAAGTGGTAGGAGTAGTAGAAACTAGAGTTGCATATACTATCCCCTACCACATATGGTAAGAAAAAACACAAGAATATCTCAATTTTTGAACAAATATAGGGTATACGCATTTGTTGGGTAAATAACACACTTACAAGAAATAAATTTGATCCGTATTTAGTAAGAAAAATTGAATTCACTGTTATTTGATTGTTACATAAATCAATTACAACATTTAGATTCAACTTATAGGTTTCGTCCTGGCGTTTGTAGTTCTAAAAAAATCTCTGAATTTTTTCAGGGGCTCCCCGAAAATATTGTGGACGTAATGGAGGATGTAAAACCGTCCTCACACCTTCCCTTTTCCACTATCTTATATTGGAAGAGTATTCAATTTTATCGAGAAAAAAAAGGTAAAGTTAAAACTAAGGATGACCATATTTTTACAGGGAGCAACACGATGGGTTATTTAATTTCTACAGGTTCAACCTATAGTTTTTGTGCGGGCGTGTGTAGGTCCAAAAAATTTCTGAATTTTTTTGAGAACTCCGCAAAAGCATAGGGGACGTAATGGGGGATGTAAAATCGTCCACACACCATCCCTTTTCCACCCCTAGTTCGCAACCTCTATGTCAGGTTGTGTGCATTACTAGAAATGAAATATCCAAGGTAAATGGAAGACCGAATGGCTACTGAATTTTCTAGAAAAGTTATGGTCTTATGATAGGCAAGTAATGTATAGGGACATTGGACTCTGACGTCCTCTATGGGGTATATCTTGTTAGTGCTTCTATATTTGAGAAAATTCGTTATAAGGTGAGAAAAATGTTGATTGTAAAGCTGATTCCTATAATTCTTTATGTTTTAATTGTTTTTTCGAGATTAGATGGATGATTAAATAAATTCTTTATATGACTCCTCACGGTGGCCATAATTTCTGGGGACCCGGCACATGGTCCTACAACATATACAGGAATGATGGTACTGAATTTAGAGAACATCGAATTTTATCTAAGTCTACAAACCAATGTGATTAGTATATTCGTGAAAGTCTAAGGGTAGAGACTAAAAAGTTCACCGAGAAAAACGTTAGGGACTAAACAGTTCATCAAGAAAAAGGTTAGGGACCTTACAATGTGTTTTTGAAAATACATGGAGTAAACAGTGTGTTTTGTCAGGATATAGGGACTAATAAATTAATTACCCTATAAATTTTTTTAATTTTTCCAAATATCTCTATTGATGCTTTTCACCAAATTATTGGCAAGTTCTCTTACTTTTCTTTGTAATGCATTTAACAATCTTCGAATTATCCAGCTCAATCTCCAAAATCCTAAACTCTATGTCTAATTAGAAGCATTCCATATTGGACATGATATCTATTAGCTTCAAAATATAAATATTAAAAGAAAAAACAAATACAAATACTATATCCATTTATTCTATACGAGTTGCATATGTCATTTTATAATAGATTTGGAAATGAAAATTTTTAAACTCAACAAAAAAAATATTTGGATTTTAATTTTTTTAGAAGACATATAAAAACATTAGATATCATAATGATAAAGTTTTGTTAATAATATATGAAATTGACTCAATTTGTTAATAGTAGACTTAAAATTACACGAGCATAAATGTTAAGTGTAAAATTATTTTTAGGGTTAAGGTGCAAAAATACCCCTAACGTTTTGGGCCAGGAGCAATTTTACCCCTAACATCTAAAATGGTGCAATTTTACCCCTAACGTTGGAAGTCAAGAACAATTTTACCCCTAACGTTAATAAATTGGGTCAATTTGAGAAATAATTCATTGAACTGTCTTCTCAGTCATGAATCTTGTCATCTAGACTTCATACGTGTGTCATTTTATTAGTAACAAATCATAAACATACGTTGGGATGTGAAAAAAATAAAAAAAAATATACTGTCTTTTTTGTACGAATTAGACAAAATAAATTCAAAAAATTCACCGAATTTATAAATATTAATCTCAAATTCTATTATTAAATTATAAAAAACATGAAATCCTTTTTTCAGAATGAATTGTTATGCAATTGGTGCTTAATAAGGAACAAAAATATGTGTTTTATAATAGTGTCTGAAATTGACCCAATTTATTAACGTTAGCGGTAAAATTGCTATTGACTTCCAACGTTAGGGGCAAAATTGCATCATTTTAGACGTTAGGGGTAAAATTGCTCCTGACCCAAAACGTTAGGGGTAAAATTGCTCCTGACCCAAAACGTTAGGGGTAAATAACACACTTAGAAAAATAAATTTGATCTGTATTTACTAAGAAAATTTGAATTCACAATTATTTGATTGTTACATAAAGCAATTACAGCATTTAGATTCAACTTACATAAAGCATGTAAAACCGTCCTCACACCGTCCCTTTTCCACTATCTTACATTGGAAGAACATTCAATTTTATCGAGAAAAAAAAAGGTAAAGTTAAAACTAAGGATGACCATATTTTTACAGGGAGCAACACGATGTGTTATTTAATTTCTACAGGTTCAACCTATAGTTCTTGTGCGGGCGTGTGTAAGTCCAAAAAAATTTCGAATTTTTTCGGACACTCCCCAAAAACATAGGGGACGTAATGGGGGATGTAAAATCGTCCAAACACCATCCCTTTTCCACCCCTAGTTCGGAACCTCTATGTCAGGTTGTGTGCATTACTAGAAATGAAATATCCGAAGTAAATGGAAGACCGAATGGCTACTGAATTTTCTAGAAAAGTTATGGTCTTATGATAGACATGTAATGTATAGGGACAATGGACTCTGACGTCCTTCATGGGGTATATCTTGTTAGTGCTTCTATATTTGAGAAAATTCGTTATAAGGTGAGAAAAATGTTTATTGTAAAGCTGATTCCTATAATTCTTTATGTTTTAATTGTTTTTTTCAAGATTAGATGTATGATTAAATAAATTCTTTATATGACTCCTCACGGTGGCCATAATTTCTGGGAACCCGGCACATGGTCCTACAACATATACAGGAATGATGGTACTGAATTTAGAGAACATCGAATTTTGTCTAAGTCTACAAACCAATGCGATTAGTATATTCATGAAAGTCTAAGGGTAGGGACTAAAAAGTTCATCGAGAAAAACGTTAGGGACTAAACAGTTCATCGAGAAAAAGTTAGGGACCTTAGTATGTGTTTTTGAAAATACAGGGAGTAAACAGTGTGTTTTGTCAAAATATAAGGACTAATAAATTAATTACCCTATAAATTTTTTTAATTTTTTCAAATATCTTTATTGATGCTTTTCACCAAATTATTGGCAAGTTCTCTTACTTTTCTTTGTAATGCATTTAACAATGTTCGAATTATCCGGCTCAATCTCCAACAATATAATCAGGGACAGATCTACAGTGGTGGCAATGGGGGCACTTTTCCCCACTGAGATCTAGAAGTCTGTAAAATCTTGAGTATGAATTTCAAGTTTTTTTTTAGTTTGCTCTCTGATTAATCGCAGCGCCATTGTTAACAGCTGAAGTTCTCGCAAGCAAGAAGGAAGAAAATGAGTCTAGGTTTTAATTTGATTGCTGAAACTTGTTGTACAAAACCACGCCAGTGAAACGACATCGTTTTGTGCTGCACGCTTGATAAATCAAAATTTAAACCTAAATGATCTAATCCCTTACACAGCATACCACCTGGGCCCCTTTTGTCCTCTTTTCTTTTCTTTGAGAAACAATCTCTCTTTTCATAACCACAAAATCCCAAATGTCCCTCACTCTCTCTCTCTCAATTTCAAATTGAAATCTCTAATTTCTATTTCCTTTTAATGTATTTTGATTTAATTTGCTATTTTGTTAATAAAATTATGCCTTTTGCATGTGCAATCTCTGATTCTTGCTGTATATAGTAAGGATGACCGTATTTTTATAGAAGCAACGTGATGGTTTATTTAATTTCTTCAAGTTCAACCTATAGTTTTCTTACTGCGTGTGTAGGTCCTAAACCATCTCCGAATTTTTTCGGGAACTCCCCAAAAATATTGGGAACGTAATGAAGGATGTAAAACCGTTCCCACAATGTCCATTTTCCACCCCTAGTTCAGAACATCTATGTCATGTTGTGTGCATTATTAAATATGAAATATCCAAGGTAAATGGAAGACCGAATGACTGCTGAATTTTCTAAGAAAGTTATGGTCTTACAATAGGCAATGAAGTTATAGGGACAATGGACTTTGACGTCCTTTATGGGGTATATCTCGTTACTGCTTCTATATTTGAGAGAAACAGTTACAAGGTGAGAAAAATGTTGTTTGTAAAGCTGATTCCTAAAATTGTTTATGTTTTAATTGTTTTTTTCGGTATTATATGGATGATTAAGTAAATTCTTTATATTGCTGCTGACTGTGGCCATAAGTTATGGGGACCCGGTACATAGTCTTACAACATATATAGGAATAATGGTACTGGATTTAGAGAACATCGATTTTGTTTGGGTCCACAAACCAGGGTGATTAATATATATTTTACTTATAAATAAGATTTGTTTTTTTTGTTTTTTTTGATAAAATTATGCTTTTTGTATGTGCAAACTCTGATTCTTGTAGTATATTGTAAGACGTGCAATGTTCACGTAGGCATTAATACCTTAGAAGTGGTTCTCCAACTGAAACGTGGTAGATTTTGTCTTACCTTTACAACACCTAAGCGATGCATACAACGCAACAATGATGCCAATAAGAGCTTCCATATGGGTGACACTTTAAATTTATTGAAAAAAGATGGAGTAAAATCGGAAGAATACCAATGACATCTAAATGATGCAGTGCAGTACCGAGTTAGGAGTTGAACCTACCAAATTTTTAATATCATTCCATATTAAGTTGTAATTTTTTTTGTAAAATTGTTAATTCTGTATAAATTTTTAACTTTTATTTGGGGATTTGGGATTCCCTGTTACACGTGTAAAACCGTGCTGGCGGGTGTAGGTTCCAAAAAATCTTTAAATTTTTTTGGAAATTCCCCGAAAATATTGCGGACATAATGGGGGATGTAAAATTGTTCCCACACCGTCTCTTTTCCACCCCTAGTCCGGAACCTCTATGTCATGTTGTGTGCATTACTGGATATGAAATATCCGAGGTAAATGGAAGGTTGAATGGTTACTAAATTTTCTAGGAAAGTTATGGTCTTATGATAGGCAAAGAAGGTATAGGGACAATTGACTTTGACATCTTTTATAGGGTATATCTCGTTAATGCTTCTCTATTTGTGAGAATCCGTTATAAGGTGAGAAAAATATTGATTGTAAAGATGATTCCTAAAATTCTTTATGTTTTAATTGTTTTTTTGAGGATTAGATGGATGATTAAGTAAATTCTTTATATGGCTGCTGACTGTGGCCATAATTTATGAGGACCCGGTACATTGTCCTATAACATATACAGAAATGATGGTACAGAATTTAGAGAAATCAGATTTTGTCCGAGTCCACAAACTAGAGCGATTAGTAGATATTTTACTTATAAATGAGATTTGGTTTTTTGTTTTTGTTAATAAAATTATGCTTTTTACATATGCAACCTCTGATTCTTGTTGTATACAGTAACAGGTAGGTGTTAAAACCTTAGAAGCGGTTCTCCAACTGAAGCGTGGTAGATTTCGTCATACCCTTACAACGCCTAAGTTATCCATACAACGCAATAATGATGCTAATAAGAGCTTCCATATGCGTGACACTTTAAATTTTTTGAACCAAGATAGAGTAAATCGAAAGAACACTATTCTTTTCAAGGACCTCTAAATGATACAGTGCAGTACCGAGTTAGGAGTTGGACCTACCAAATTTTCGATACCATTTCATATGGAGGTTACGAATACAATTGCCAAAATTGGAATTCTGTGAGTCGACTTGCTGATTGGCTCAAAATGAAGGGTCATTCATTAGATGTTATTATTCGTGGGTGGATCATAACTCATTGGATAAACGATTCACAACAAAGGAAAACGTTTGAATGATCGGTTCAGAATAGGGATGGCAATGGAGCGGGGAAAAACTGAAAATCATGAGAATTTGAACCAAGAGAGTCGGAGAAAAACCAAAAAATTTGGATGCGGGGGATATTCTAATCTCGAATATTAAAATTGGATGGGGGTGGATGTTAATATCTATGAACCGCGGGGATCCGCAAACCGCCCGTAAATCCCTGAAAAATAAAATAAAATATTATATATATATATATGCGATAATATATAAACTCTAATTAGAAATTGTTTTTAATTAAAAGTCTGACACTAGTTTATATCAGTATGTTGGTATAAACGAGTAACACTGGTGCAAACCAGTCTGCTGGTATACACTAGTGTTAGGTTTATACTAAAATTACTATTAAGTTGCTATTTTTTTTAATCAAATTTCTAATTCTATATAAATTTTTAACTTTTATTTGAGGATTAAGCATTTTGTGTTACACGTATAAAATGGTGCGGGAGGGTGTAGGACTCAAAAAATCTCCGAATTTTTTTTGGGATTCTCCGAAAATATTAAGGGCGTAATAGGGGATGTAAAACCGTCCCCACACCACTCTTTTTCTACCCCTAGTTCAGAACCTGGATATAAAATATCTGAGGTAAATGGAAGATCGAATGGCTACTGAATTTTCTAGAAAAGTTATGGTCTTACAATAGACAAGGAAGGTATAAGGACAATAGACTTTAACGTCCTTTATGGGGTATATCTCGTTACTGCTTCTATATTTGAGTGAATCCGTTATAGGTGAGAAAAGTGTTGATTGTAAAGCTTATTCCTATTTTTTTATGTTTTAATTGTTTTTTCGGGATTAGATAAATGATTAAGTAAATTCTTTATATGATTGCTGATGGTGGCCATAATTTCTAGGGACCTAGTATATGGTCCTACAACATATAAATGAATGATGGTACTGAATTTAGAGAACATCAGATTTTGTCTAAGTCAATAAATCAGGGCGATTAATAGATATTTACCTTATAAATGAAATTTGTTTTTCTATTTTTGTTGATAAAATTATGCTTTTTGCATGTGTAATCTAGGATTCTTGCAGTATAGTAAGACGTGTAATGCACATGTAGGCATTAAAACCTTAGAAGAGGTTCTCCAACTGAAGCGTGGTAGATTTCGTTCTACCCTTACAACGCCTAAGCGATCCATACAACGCAGCATTGATGCCAATAAGAGCTCCCATATGTGTGACACTTTAGATTTTTTAAAGCAAGATAGAGTAACACCGGAAGAACACTATCTTTTTCAAGGACCTTCAAATGATGCAGTGTAGTACCGAGTTACGAGTTGGACCTACCAAATTTTTTATGTCATTCCATATGGAGGTTACGAGTACAATTGCCAAAATTAGAATTCTATAAGTCGACTTTTTGATTGGCTCAAAATGAAGGCTATGCTTTGGATGTTATCAATCGCGGGTAACACTAGTTCAAACTAGCCTGCTGGTATAAACCAATGTTAGGTTTATATTAAAATTACTATTAAATTATAATTTTTTTTATAAAATTGTTAATTCTATATGAATTTCTAACTTTTTCTAATTAATCGCATATCCAATGAGTTACGATCCACCCGCGATTGATAATATCCAATAAATTACCTTTCATTGTAAAGCTAATCAACAAGTCCAATTATAGAATTCAAATTTTGGCAATCGTACTCGTAACCTTAAAATGTAATAATATCGAAAATTTGGTAGGTTCAACTCCTAGCTCGATATCGCACTGCATCATTTAGAAATCCTTGAAAAGGATAGTATTCTTCCGATGTTACTCTATCTTTCTTCAAAAACTTTAAAGTGTCATGTGTATGGAAGCTCTTATAGAAATCAATGTTGTGTTGTGTGGATAAATCAGGCGTTGTATGAGTAGACTTTTATCTACCATGCTTCAGTCGAAGAACCGCTTCTAAGGTTTTAACGCCTATGGTAGCATTGTATGTTTTACTATATACTGTCAGAATGCGATATTGCACAAGCAGAAAGCACAATTTTATCAACAAAAAGAAAAAAAAAATCTCATTGGTAAGTAAAATATCTACTAACCGTAATGAGTTGTGGATTCAGACAAAATCTGATTCTATCTAAATTCAATACCATCGTTCCTATATATGTTGTAGGACCATGTATCGAGTTCTCAGAAATTATGGCTACCGTCAGCGGCAATATGACCACTGACGGTGGGTATAATTCATGGGAACTCGGTACATGGTCCTACACCATATATAGGAATGATGGTATTTAATTTAAAGTGTATCGGATTTTGTCTGAGTAAATAAACCAGGGCGGATAGTAGATATTTTACTTACCCACGATATTTGTTTTTCTTTTTTTGTTGATAAAGTTGTGTTTTTTGCTTGTGGAATATCTGATTGATTCTGACAGTATATAGTAAGATGTACAATACTCATGAATGCGTTAAAACCTTAGAAACGGTTCTCCGACTGAAACGTGCTAGATTACAGTCTACTCATACAATGCCTAAACTATCCATACAACATAACATTGATTCAAATAAGAGCTTGCATACGTGACACTTTAAATTTTTTAAAGAAAGATTAAGTAATATCAGAAGAACACTATCCTTTTCAAGGACTTCCAAATGATGCAGTGCAATATCGAGTTACGAGTTGGATCTACCAAATTTCTGATATCATTCCATATGAAGGTTACGAGTACGATTGCCAAAATTAGAATTCTATGAGTCAACTTGTTGATTGACTTCACAAATTAGGGCATTGAATACTTTGGCCCTGTTTGGTAAAGAGCTTTTTGGAGTAAAATTAGAGATTGAGCCACTTTAGAGGCTTTGACTAGTCAAACCTCTAATATTGGTGTTTGGTGAAGAGAGGTGATAATTTGTGAAAAATCTTCAACCGGAGCTCTTCCATGTGAGGCGTCGTTGGGTTCGGCCGGAGACATTCCGATGCTTAAGTTGGTAATAATTCTAGAGAGAATAAACAGTAAGCATAAAGCAGGGTTAGAATAGTGTGTGTGTGTGCGCTTTTGATCCTAAGAATCTGAGGTATTTATATAGGTTTCTGTAACCTTCAACATTAATGGAAAAGCAGGTGAAGAGTTATGTCATTACTCATCTTTAATTGCTATCAATTCTCCATTAATCTCAACATTTATCCTTGACGACACGGCTGGATGAGATGAAGAAGAAAAAGGAGGAGGATTCCGAGAGTTACCTGGATACGGTCCGAGTAGCGATGGAAGCTCATGTGTTTCAGCTTGCAAATCAGCGCTAGTAGAAGGAGGCGATGCCACGAAATTTGTTGCAGGGAAGAAGTCCTCATGATGCCGAACAAATTTGCAAATATAAATTCTCTTAGTTGAGAAATCAAGACATAGATCACCAGAATGGTTTGAAGAGGGACCTAAATAGACACATAATTTTGAACGAAACTCAAACTTATGTCGATTATAGGGACGAAGTAATGGGAAAATGCCACTTCAAACAACACGCAAAGAGGAATAAGCAGGTTGTTTTTTGTGGAAGAGAAAAAATGGGGATTTATTACAAAGAGTTTTAGTAGGAAGAATATTAATCATGCACATGCTATGAATCATGGCATAGTTCCAAAAACAGAGAGGTAAAGAAGCATTAGCCAACAAGGTAAGACAAGTATCAACATGTTGAATTTTGTGTTCAGCAATACCATTTTGTGCATGTGTATGTGGACATGCAATTTTATGAACAATACCATTTGTTTGTAGGAATGATTGAAGTGCTTAAAATTCACCCCCAAGATTAGTGTAGAAATTATTAACATGAGCATTGTACTGATTTCTAATCATGGCATAAATTTTTTGAAAAGTAATAACAACTTCACTTTTATTTTTAAGGTAGAATATCCATCCAAAACGAGTGAATTCATCAATGATAATTAAAAATTAACGATGTCCATTGAAAGAAAGAACAGGCGTAGGGCCCCAAACATCCAAATGTAAATTTTCAAAAATAGAGGTGCCGGAACGCACAATTGAAGGTAAATAAGTTTTGGCTAATTTTCCTAGAGGACAAAATAAACAACTATTGATTGGTGCTGTTAACACAATCTTATTATTCTTCAAAATTTTGCTAACTGTTTGATTCTGACAATGCCTCAATTGTGCATGCCACCGTTCAAAAGACCCCTTCTCTCCTACTAGCGCCTCCTTTAACCTTGGTGGAAGCACATAAAGCCCATCCTTACTCGGAACGCGTAACAGGATTTCCCCATTTGCTTGATCTTTTACAAGAAAATGGTTAGGTCAAAATTCAAATAAACATGCATTATCTCCTCAGTAAGTGAATGCAGTAGTAGAGACATAACATTATTCTCAAAATCATCCCAAGCAGTATAAGCAGAATTAAGCAATAAACAGTTTTTTCGCGATTGAGGTTGTTTCCAGGTAAGTTAAAGTCTAAATGGACGGGACCATATTTAAATCAAGTCCAGGTAATTGATTTTGTTCAACATTTAGATTCTCCTTGAGAATTCTTAAGGATTATCATATTTTTAGTTTTCGTATTTTAAATTTTGCATTTCATTTTTAGTTTAGTTTACACATTAGTCTTTAGTTTAGAAAATAATAATTAGATTAGAAATAATAATTTTTTTTCATTAAAAGATATTAAAAATATATATTATGTATCTTAGTTATTTGTAATTAATTAGGAAAGTGTCTAAAAAAATCTCAATTGAATAAAAATTAAGAGAAATCACATCAAACTTAAAGTTTCTGCTCATATAAAGATTTTAAAAATCTCTACAGAGATTTTTGTTTTTAGAGTTTGATGAATTTCTGCTCATGCAAGGATTTTTGTTTTTTTTCAGCCTTAGATGAATTTCTACTTGTGCAGAGATTTTGAAAATCTCTACAGAGATTTAGGATGACCAGAGCACAACACAGCACCTTGCCAAAGGGCAAGGCGTGTCGCGATCAAGATTCTGAGAATCTCGATCGCGACACGCGTTTTCTTCTCGTGGTCATCCTAAGACATCAAAAGACATCTTTTCATTTTTCAATAGTCATGATTTTTGGTTTGAAACCTATAAATTAAAAACTTGACATCTGCGTCACGTTCGAAGAATAAGAAAATTGGATATAGGAATATTATTAGTGGAATTATTATTGGTTTGGTTCTAATAATAAAGAAAAAAATAATTATAAAAAATAGGGACACTACATAAAAAAACCTTGTGGTTTCAGCATTTGACAATTTGAGGACTATGAATCTTTTCTTGACAAAATGATACCTGAGGTTTGCTCCATTAGCAAAGTGAGGATTGTTTGTTCACATCATTATAATTATCATTATAATTAAAGGGCCTTTTCATCCATCAACTTATAAAACTGTGAATCCTATTATATGTCTATCAAAACTCTCTCTTTTCTATTACTGTAACCTTAATTATTAGTTATCTACTCAATCTACACTATCCAGACAAGACAACATCAATTATGCACTTGAGATATATACCACTTTGAACAAAAATAAATTTTTTTCTTATTGTGATAGTTAATGTCCAGAAAAAGCATTCCCTGTCACTGGTGTGAAAAAAAGAGAAATGGTAAATTCTTAAGGAATTAGAAAATAGAAGAGTTTTAAGAGACATATAATCAGATTCACAGATTGTTGATGGGTTTTGCCAAATAGCTAAATAAAATATTTTATTTTATGAGTTTTATAAGTTCATGGACGAAAAAACTCTTTAATCATGTCATATGTATTAAAGATGTGAAGAAATAATCCTCAATTTGCAAATGGAACAAACCTCGGGTATCATTTTGTCAAGAAAAAATTCATAATTCTCAAACTGACAAATGCTGAAACCACAGGGATTCTTTTTAAACTTATTCCTAAAAGATAATAATAATTATAATAAGTAATGATAAATTACGGAACTGAATTGAACTGATTGATACTGAAATTAAGTAATAAAGAACAGGTCTTAAAAGCCAATAAACAAAAAAAAAGTTTCTATATCAACTAACAATGAATTAATTCCTACAATGACTTGTGTACATGTAATTTTATATTTCAACTAATCAATGACTTATTCATACAATCAATTAGTAACTATTTTATCTTAAAATTCTCCAAATTAAAACAAATGCTTAATTAACTAAACTTTAGCAGTGCAACTAGTTGAAAATGGGGTAAATAATTTATTAGTCCCCTATTTTTTACCTAACATACTGTTTAGTACTCATATTTTGAAAAACACATTATAAGGTCCCTATCCTTTGTCACTGTTAACCCTTTGATTCTTTTATCTATTTTTTTTAGACTTTTAACCGTTATATTTGGCATAAACAGATATACAGAAAATAACAGAGTAACATGATCATTTTGTATTGTACTATAGCTATCTTGAAAGCCAAGATAAGTTCGGTCAAAAATCTAAAAAAAATAGACAAAAAGGATCAAAGGGTTAATATTGACAAAAGTTAGAGACCTTATAATATGTTTTTCAAAATAGGAGGACTAAACAGTGTATTACGTAAAAAGTTGACAACTAATAAATTATTTTGAGTTTCTAGACAAGTATAAAGAATATAAGAACGGGATGGCTATGAAACAAATAGACTACAGATGAAGTATATCCAAAGTATTATGCAAATTATCTGTCAAAATAGGACATAAATTTTTTTTTTAAATTCAATGGCATAAAAACTAAAAAAAAAAACTAGAACCAGTGACGAATACAGGATTACTCATTTACGGGGGTGATTTTACATGTGCGTTTGAGGATTTTTTTTATTTATGCGTGTTATAATTTGAATTTGATTTCAGATGGACTACTAGGCCAAAAAAAATTAGTAATTTGGATTTAAGGAGGCCTAAGAGGCAAAAAAAAAAATTAGAAATTTGGATTTAAAAAGGCATAATAGGCCAATTTTTTCTTAGAAGTTCTGATTTATAGAGGCCTAACAGACCAAAAAAAATTAGAAATTTTGATTTAGGGAGTACCTAATAGGTATAAAATATTGAAATTTTGAATTTTGGACAAGCTTAATCCATAATGAGATATATTTAGTTTTTTTATTAGTAAAATGCTAGTTTCTAAAAAAATTATAACATATTTTTATTTTTATTTTTAGTTTTAAAATTTAATTTAGAAATTAAGTTGTTTGAGTCTCAAAAATAAGAAATTAATTTTTTTTAATGGAAAAGACATAATAAAAATGAGTTCAAAAGTGTTATGCAAATAAATAAATAAATTAATAATGATAACCTATTTTATAATTATTGAAAAATAAAATTTAAATAAATAAACACTTTCTAAAATAAATTTAGGTTAGGGGAATTGAACCTATGATCTTTTAAAAAGGAACAAATGTTTTTGACCATCTCATCTACCTTTAAACAATGAAAAATTACTACATAGAATCTACATAGAGTAATATTAGGGGGGTCGAAACTACTCATGACCATGGTGGTTCCGGCAGCTGGAGGGGCCCGGGCCCCTGACTAGAACTATCATTTGTAGAATAACAAAATAGGTAGCATGAGAGAAGCATATTCTGTGTTAAGTAAATTCTTTATATATTTTTTTCACATACCCTGCGAGCCTACATTTTCCTTATCCGTTAGTTCTTGCAACAGCCGGAGACTCTCTATTACTCTTGTAGGAACACAAGAACAGATGAATCATCCATCTAACCCTGAAGAAAACAATCAAAACATCAACAATTTTAGAAATCAGCTTTATAATCAACATATTTCTCACCTTATAACGGATTCTACCAAATATAGAATCAGTAAGGAGATATATCCTATAAAAGACGTCAAAGTCCATTGTCTCCATACATTCCTTGCCTATCGTAGGACCACAACTTTTCTGGAAAATCCAGTAGCCATTCGGGCTTCCATTTATCTCGGATATTTCATATCCAGTAATGCACACAACATGACATAGAGGTTCTGAACAGATCATTCAAACGTTTTCTTTTATAGTGAATTGTCTATCCAATGAGTTATGATCTAGCCGTGGTTGATAACATCCAATGAATAGCCGTTCATTGTGAAGCCAATCAACAAGTCGACTTATAGAATTTCAATTTTGGCAATCGTACTCATAAACTCCATATGGAATGATATCGGAAATTTAGTACGTCTAACTCCTAGCTCGGTATTGCATTGCATCATTTGGAGGTCCTTAAAAAGGATAGTGTTCTTCCGATGTTACTCTATCTTGCTTCAAAAAATTTAAAGTGTCACGTATATGGAAGCTTTTATTGGCATCAATATTGTGTTGTATGAATAGTTTAGGCGTTGCAAGAGTAGACTGGAATCTACCACGCTTCAGTCGGAGAACCGCTTGTAAGGTTTTAACGCCTACGTGGGTATTGCACGTCTGACAATAAGCAGGGAAGGTATAGAGACAATGGACTTTGACGTCTTTTATGAGATATATCTGCTTACTGATTCTATATTTGGGAGAATCCGTTATAAGATGAGAAATATGTTGATTTTAAAGCTGGTTGCTAAAATTGTTGATGTTTTGATTGTTTTCTTCGGGGTTAGATGGATGATTCATTTGTTCTTGTGTTCCTACAAGAGTAATTCAGAGTCTTCGGCTGCTGCAAGGACTAACGGAGAAGGAAAATGCGGGCTCGTAACTTTTAGTATGTGAAAAAGAAGACTATACTGAAATTTTTAACATCAGTGACAATAGATGATGACTCATTTGTTCTTGTGTTCCTACAAGAGTAACAGAGAGTCTTCGGCTGCTGCAATGGCTAACGGAGAAGGAACATGCAGGCTCGTAACTTTTAGTATGTGAAAAAGAAGACTATACTGAAGTTTTTAACATCAGTGACAAGAGACGGTTTACATGGTCCTACAACATATACAGGAACGATGGTACTGAATTTAGATAGCATTGGATTTTGCTCGAGTCCACAAACCAGTGCGGTTAATAGATATTTTACTTACTAATGAGATTTGTTTTTCTCTTTTTGTTGATAAAATTGTGTTTTTTGCTTGTGCAATCTCTGATTCTTGCAGTATATAGTAAGACATGCAATGCTCACGTAGGCGTTAAAACCTTACAAGCGGTTCTCCGACTAAAGCGTGGTAGATTCCGGCCTACTCTTACAATGCCTAAACTATCCATACAACACAACATTGATGCCAATAAAAGCTTCCATATACGTGATACTTTAAATTTTTTGAAGCAAGATAGAGAGTAACATCGGAAGAACAGTATCATTTTCAAGGACCTCCAAATGATGCAGTGCAATACCGAGCTAGGAGTTAGACGTATTAAATTTCCGATATCATTCCATATGGAGGTTACGATTGCCAAAATTGAAATTCTATGAGTCGACTTGTTGATTGACTTCACAATGAATGACTCTTCATTAGATGTTATCGACCATAGGTGGATCATAACTCATTGGATAGACGATTCACTATAAAAAAAACGTTTGAATGATCGGTTCAAAACTTCTATATCATGTTGTGTGCATTATTGGATATGAAATATCCGTGATAAATGGAAGCCCGAATGGCTACTGGATTTTCCAGAAAAGTTGTGGTCCTACGATAGGCAGGGAAGGTATAGAGACAATGGAGTTTGACGTCTTTTATGAGATATATCTCTTTACTTATTCTATATTTGAGAGAATCCGTTATAAGGTGAGAAATATGTTGATTATAAAGCTGATTTCTAAAATTATTGATGTTTTGATTGTTTTCTCCGGGGTTAAATGGATGATTCATCTATTCTTGTGTTCCTACAGGAGTAATGGAGAGTCTCCGACTGCTGTAAGGACTAACGGAGAAGGAAAATGCAAGCTCGCAACATTTAGTATGTGAAAAAGAAGACTATACTGAAATTTTTAACATCATTGACAAGAGATGGAATTGTCAACTTCATATACCGTTGCATGCAGCAAGGTATTATTTGAACCTAGAGTTTTTCTATACAAACTTGAACATAGATGATGATGAAGAAGTTCGTTCGGGTTTGATCGAAGCTATACAAAGATTAGTTCGAAACTATGATGAATAAGATAAAATCAGCAACCAACTTCTTTGGGATCGAAATGCTGAAGGTTGTTTGGAAAGGAAGTGGCTATTAGGCTTAGGACAACAAAATCTCTGGGTGAATACATTTTGTCTGTTTGAAAAGCTCAAAGCTAAAATAATTCTAAAAATAGGCAGTAGCATGCGCAACTTGCCTAATAACCTAACTTACAATATCTGTTTTAAAAAATATTCTTTTTTTTTTCAGCCGAATGGTGGATTGCTTACGACACTACAACACCACAGTTGCAGAACTTTACTGTGCAAGTGCTTAGTCTAACTTGCAGTGCATCAGGTTGTGAATGTAATTGGAGTATATTTGAAAGTGTAAGTCAGCCTTAAATTTAATATTTATATCTTAGTTAATTTCTTATGATTTACTGTTTTTATTTAATAATTATACTTATGATTTTTTTTATATATATTTGTAGATTCACACTAAGAGGAGAAATAAGCTAGCCCAAGAACGTTTGAATGACTTAGTATTTGTGAAATATAATCAGGCGTTGAGACGTCGATATGAGATGCGAGATCGCATTGATCCGAACTCTTTGAAGGATATAGATGAAAGTAATGAATGATTGATAGGTAGAATGGAGGGAGAAGAAGGAAATGCAGATGATGCTTTAGTGTTTGAGAATGATGATTTAACTTGGGGTGTAGTTGCTAGAGCTAAGTGGGGTTGAGGAAGAAAGATATCCATCTCGAAGCAAAAGTATTGCTTTGACCTTATGTGGTAAGACTAAAGGAAAGGTAAAAGCGAAAACAACTCCTCGTCCTCATGTGAGAGCTAAGTCATCTATGCCACTAATAGATGAGCGGGAGAAGGATGATGAACATAAAGAGGAGGAAATTGGAGATGAAAATGATAGTGGAGGAGTTTATGGAGAGGAAGATATTAATTTGGAGGATGATCATGATGATAATGATTAGTTTCTGTTATATGTTTTTTATTGACAATGAATGGTTATTAGTAATATCATTAGTTATAATTAGGTACTTTATGAAGGATGAATGGTTTTTGACATTTATGATTTAGTATTATGTTTATGCTGTTTTATCTTGTTTGTGTGGTTATAAATGTTTTTTTGGTTTATACTTAACTAATAAAAGAGTATATATTTTTATTTTATACGCCTTTAACAACTATGTTATTTTATGAACAAAAATTGAAAAACAAATCTAATTGGAAAGTAAAATAACCGCCCTGGTTTGTGGATTCAATTCCATCTTGTTTTAGAATACAATGATTTGAAGAACAACATTGAAATACCACCAGAAAACAAAGACATAAAGCCCAATTTAGCCCTTAAACTACACCTAAAATCAATTAGGTTCCCACTCTTTCAAAATCACCAATGAACATCTTATCCTCTACTCATATTCCCAATCAACTTCTATTTTTACTTAATATTACTTTAAGTATTTGTGGGAGCTATTATTATTATTTTTTTTTTGAAAGGAAGAGTTTCACTGGTTCAAAAAATACAACCATACCATTTTTAAAAGCACTATAGTAGGTAATACTTATTTAAGATAAAATCTCTAATCAGAAATAATACATAATTTTTTTGGTTACAAGATGGTACCTAATTTATTTTTATGGCATAATTGTTAAGGGTTTAACCATTATTATTAATAAAATCAAACTGAGTTTAACAATATTGAACTTTAAAGTGTTATTGTATTAAGGGGTGTTTAGCTTTTCTGAACAGTGTTTATCGTTTCACTCCAAACCACAGAAAAAGTAGTGTAACATTTTTTTTATATAAAAACAACAGCTTTTTAGAGCTTTTCACGAAAAGATGTTTGTATATATTAGATGTTAATATTATTCCTATTTCTATAACATTATTACTAAAAAAACAAGATGTTGTCCTATTCAATAAAATTATTATTTTTAATAATCATTTATTTATTTAGATTATTTTTATTAATTTGAATTGAATTTTTTATTGGGGCAAATTCCAAATGTAATCATGTGGTTTCACCGATTTATAAATAGATGTTTGTGTTTTTTTGTTGCTAAAAAAGGACTAAGGTCCTCGTTAGCAAAACTAAAAGTTTTGAAGTTGACATGATCGGTTTTGACCGTTGATTAACTCAAATTAGAAAACTCCAATAATTGAATTTGTTTAGTACCACATTTACCATGAAACTATGTTTTTTATTTTCCAAAATTATAATTTTTAAAACTTTCTCACTCTAAACGTGCACTCTCTCTCCTAATAAAAAAATACTTAAATGATCTCAAAATTAAAAATTAAAGAATTAAAGTTGCTCAAAAATACTTTCACTGTATTTCCTCTGGTTTGGAATGAAACGTTAAAACGATGTTCCGAAAAGTTGAAACAAGCACCCTCAGTTAATCGCAACATCAAACAACTAACTACAACAAAATTAACAGCTATTAACTAACAACTGAACCAAACAGAATATAAAATCATTAACCAAAAACATTTCAAATAAACTTGACAATCAAGCATGACTAAAACTGTACAAATATTAGCTACATATAATTAATTAAAAAAAAACTCAAAAACGACACTATAAGCGGGAAAAAAGACTTGCATTTAATATTTGTCTCTTAAACAGGTACCAAGTCTTCTCTCCCAAATCTGAACGAAAGAAGGGTAAATGAACCCAAGTCTTCTCTCCAAATTCCTGTTGAATCTGCAAATTGGAGCAACAAGTGGAAATGAGTTAAAAGTTTTACTCATATGACCCAAAAATTCCAAGAATCCACTTGATTCTGAAATTCATGCAAGTTAAATAGAAAAGATTTGCCAAAAACTACATCAGAAATTAATGATTGGAAATTGGAAAATCAACTTACTAAATAAAGAATGCTACCGCCATGGTTAAATTGAATGAAGATCACACTGGTAGAAGAAACCCATAATTCGAATAACACTTTATTCTGAAATTCATGTGAATTGAATAGAAAATGTGTCTCCAATCTCAATTCAGTTGCTGTTATCCCGCTGCAAAAGTGAAGAACCTCTTTGTTTCTTGTTTTGATTTTCCACCCCAGAGACGAGAAATGAAGAAACTGAAGAGATGGTGGTTTTTTTTTTTTTGTAATTATGAATTTTTATTTTAATTTAATGTTTTGAATAATTATTATATATTAAAATAATAATTTACTCCTACTTTAAAGGTTACCAAGTTTTATGTTAAAAGTAGTTTAAGATTTTTATAATTTGACAAAAGTGAAAATTTGTTACCTACCATGGGTTATCTCTATGGTTACTTTGTTTTTGACAAAGTATCGTTACTTGGTGTGTTCTCACCATTGGATGATGGAGCATAAAATTAATCCAACGGTGAAAACATACAAAGTAATGCTTACTTTGTAAAAAACAAAGTAAGCATAGCCTTTACCATTATTCTCTAATAAAGCACTGTATTTTGACTTCTATGTGATTAACCCTATAAAGTTTACATTTAAAAAATTATTTATAATTATATCAAGTTATAATTTTGATTTATGTGAGACTATCTATTTTAAAAAGTGGAATTTATAAATTATAGGTTTAGAATATATTGGCTAGGATTTAGAATTTATGAATTGGAATTTAAAAATTTTAAATTATGATGTAAAATCATACTTTATTTGTTATATATGAAAAATAATGACATATTCATAATTAAACTTACTAAACTGATTTAGTTGTAATTTTGTAGTTAATTATGAAATTTATATAACTAACCCGAAATTCCATTTCTATTTCTATTTCCTTTTTATTTTATTTATTTTCTTCAAATAAATGTTTGTAATTTAATCATTAACTAGTCGAAAACCCGTGCGATGCACGGGGTATGAAACTTTTATATAATTTAGATAAATAAATAAATTGACATATTTACTTTTAAATAATTTTATATCATGCTATGAAAAAAAAATTTATATTATGTATATTTGAAATTAATATATATTTTTTAATGATAATTCAAATTAAATTAATTTTAAAAATAATTGACTACTTTTTTATAGAATTTTAACTAAAGATGAATGATTTATTTATTTTTATAAAATTCAATGATTTGTACTTTTTAGGAATTTTAATACATTTTCATATTCCAAATATTCTGTGAAACAATAATAATAAAATAGCAGATTAATTAAGAAATATATTATAATATAATAAAAAACCAAAAATTGAATTAAACTATAATTAAAATTAAATATTATATTTACGATACAAAAGAATTACAATATAGGTTAAACAAAAATTGAATTAAACTACAATTAAAATTAAATATTATATCTACGATACAAAAGAATTACAATCTATGTTAAAATGGAAGCAACATCAATATATTATTCTATAAACTATTACAATCAATACTTTTCTAATGTTGCATATGAAGAAACTTTATCAATTCAATATGTTACATATAAAAAAATAAAATTCGTAAGAATTAGTCACAAATTCATCTTGATGATAATTATTTTGGTTGATGGAATTTCATGATCACCAAGTATTCGAATTCAATTATTCATTCTGCTACAATAACCCAATATATCTAATTGAATCAATTTAAGATGATGATTTCTCCTATTTTCATCTCGTAATATCTCATCAAGACATTCGATTAATTTGTTCTTCATTCTTTCACTATATAGAATATCAGCAATACTCGTAGATATCACTTATTTGACTTCATTAATATTTTCTAATAATTATATATTCTTGAATTTTGTAAGTAAGAAAAACAAACAAAAGAATTGAAAAAAAAATGAAGGGACGAAAAAGATAATTAGGAGAGAACCATCTTTCTCTCGGGTTTTTTTTTTTGAAAATAAGAGAGAATATCGAGACATAAGCGTATAAAAATGAGAGTGGGAATATTTTTTGCCCATTAATTAAACATTTTATTTTTTCTTAATGAAGTATTAAGTCCATAAATTAATTTTAGTTAAATAGAATTAAATCGCAATTGTAACCACTCAGTACAAAAAAAAACGTTTTATAATTAATATGTGAAATTAATTATATTAATTAGAATCATTATGCTCAACATTTGAGAATTTGAAGAGATTCAAATAATAATATTTTCTTAATTAATATTTTTCAATAATTTGTCCTATGATCATATTTCATTTTCATCTGTTAAAAACTCTTGAAAATACTAACAATTTTATATGAACCATAATATAATAGTTAAAAATTATATAAGCCAATGTTGCAAAAGCAATTATCTCAATATCCATAATTAATGTACATTTTTAGGATTTTGAGCATCAAAATTTATTTTTATTTACCTTGAATTTGAATTCGTATCTAGCATAATCCACATTCTTTAAGAATAAACATCTTATCAAGCGTATTAGATGCTTACAATCTCATTGTCTAGAAAATTGGAAAAAAATAACTTCTTGATGATAATAATAATAATAATAATAATATAACATAATTTATATTGAAATAAACTTCATTGTAAGTATAATATTCTAATATCTCTTTAATATTTTATTTAATATGTCTCAAACTTCAATGAACAACTATCGTGTGAAACTTTATATCTATTTGTACCAAAATGCATAAAAATAAAAAATACAATCCATATCAATTAGCTAAACTCAAACTAAAAAAAATGAGTGGATTTCAACATGTTGCGAATTAGAAAAATTAATCTAACTTCAATTAAAACTAAAAATTGAGTTCATAAAAAGCCGAAAATCTAAATTTTAGTTAGAGTTAACAATCAAAATGATAACACCTAGGAACATATACTAAAAAAGAATGCAAATATACAAAATCTTTATTTTAGTCATTTTGAAAAATAAATAAATAAAAAAGAAAACATGGATAAGGTAGCGAGAGGTATGGAATCTAGATAACGACAGAAATGGAATTTCATCTCTGAAAGATGAAACTATAACAACAATTGTTTAATAAAAATAAAACAACAGCACAATTGAGAAAGCCAAAAATTGAGTTCATATAAAGCCGAAAATCTAAATTTTAGTTAAGAGTTAGCAATCGAAACGATAACACCTAGCAACATATATTAAAAAAGAATACAAATTTATAAAATCTTTATTTTAGTCATTTTGAAAAAAAAAGACAAATAAAAAGAAAACATGGATAAGGTAGCGAGATGTATGGAACCTGAGTAACGACAGAAATGGAATTTCATCTCTGAAAAACGAAACTATAACAATTATTGTTTAATAAAAAAACAACAACACAATTGAGAACAAAAATAACTACAACATATGAAAAAAAAAATCGAATAATTACCTTGAGAAACATAAGAATTTCTTGTAATTTTTGACACTTTTGTGTTTTCCGGTTTTAGTTGTTCATGCATCTTCTATTTCTGTCGGATTTCTTCAATTGAAGTTATCAGTTTGGGAAAAAAATAAATAAAAAAGAAAATATGGATAAGATAGCGAGAGGTATAGAACCTGGGTAACAACAGAAATGAATCTGAAAGATGAAACTATAACAACTATTGTTTAATAAAAATAAAACAACAACAGAATTGAGAACAAAACAACTACTACATATGAAAAAAATCGAATATTTACCTTCGGAAATATAATACTATCTATCGTGACCAATGAATATAATGGTAGAATACTATCTATCATGTTTTATATAGAAGTTTATTTGTGACTTTTGGATTTCCTTTGCTTTGTGTTTTTTCATCTTCCCGTAACTCTTACTTTCTTTTATTATTTTAATTAATAGGCTAGCAATTATTTAATATATTATAAATATAAATTTGTTATTTTTAATTAATTAAATATTTATTTTTAATTAATCAAATATTTTTAATCTGATTTTTTACTACGTTGACAACTCATCAAAAAGACCTCTAAAACACTAAATGAGGTGAATTGAAAGAATTTTTTTAATCCTGAAATAATAAACTCTTATATCAATTCTTAGTCATCTTATAATATCCTCAAATTATATATACCGAACTAAGCAAGTGCATTTACATATAATTAACAAAAGCTTTAGGGTCCGTTTGTTTTATCTGTTGTTTGCTGTTTCTTGTTACGGTTTGCTGTTTGAAAATGTTGCTGTTCCAAAAAGCAGAGATTCCCTGCTTTTATAAAAAGCTACTTTTCGGCTACAAAAGGCAAACAGGAGGTATCTAACCAAACATCTTAAACTCTCCTTTTCAAAGTGAAAAGACAAACAGGAGGTGGAAAAGCAGCTACCAAACACCCCCTTAGTATAATACATATGATTTCAATATGTTAATGAATATCTCAATTAATTAAATGAAAAGCAGAAGCATCAAGAAAAAAATCAAATAGACATTTGTGATCCTCCCAAAGTTGTAATTTCTTTGCTTAAAATATATACCTCCCAGTAAAAGTTGTAAATTAGTTGATTGATTAATATTCTACACATTTGATGTGAAATCTTGGACAATATCATATAATTATATTATAGGAATTCGATTTCTATTTTATATTATTAAATAATGTAATGCTAATAACTAATATGATTAAAAGAAATCTATTTTGAGGGTAACGGTTAACATTCCTATAAATAAAATTGAAATATTGAAATATTACTAAATAATATATTAATGAATTCGTAAATAACATTTTGTTCCATATTGAAAGAGATTTAAAGAACTCATAAATTCCAAAATAATTGCTAGCTAGATAAAAATGAATTGAACCGAACTTTTTTACTAAACATTAAACCGATCAATCTTCCTTTTTAATATTGATCTTTTTGGTGTTGATTTTATTCATTGAATGTTGATCTTCAGTACCAATACTATCTTCAAAATTTCTGCATACATAACTTGATAAGAATCCATATCGTCAATTGGTTAAAAAGGAAATCCCTCATGTTCAAAATCAATACTAATATTAAATCGCTATGCACAATTTTAGAATCTGCTCAAATTAAAATAAAATCCAGCTTAATCTGCAATAGATGAAATTTCATATCAGAAATTCTCTAGTTATACACAGAGTGAGGAGGTGGATACCTTGTTAATGCAATTGTAAAAAATTGAGTTACTTCCAACATGATACCTAGAAATCTTTGGATTGCTAGAGATCCCTCAATTTATATGAGAAGTAACAAAAGAAAAAGTTTAGATAGCCATGTGTATTGCCAAATAATAGATCAATGAAAGAATGGAAAATAGTCAAAAGGAAATAAAAAAAATAAGAACAAAGCATGGAGAAGAGAGAGAGAGCAAGCTAGAAAATTGTGGAATGCAATGTATCCATATGAGAGGGAAAATTTTGAGATGAAAATACCTGTCCAAGCAACCAACCAACCATTCTTCAAGGCACCGTTTATAATTTTTCGGAAACATAAGCAATTAGAATATACAGTTTGAAATTACAAAACAATTTTAACAAATTAAGGAATTCTAATTGAACCCATAATTCCTATCATGTATAACATCTGCAACAATTTTTTAACAATGTCAGAAAAATCACTTCACATCATTCATCAATTCTAGAAATTTAAGTGCTTTTAATTCCAAATCCAAACATACTTTGAGCTTTCATTCATGGCTACCAATGTAGAGTTTTGTTTGTAAACTTAACAGATCAAATCAAATGCTGCTTATTGGATGATGAAAAATATAAAGGTGAGATATGATTCCACAACATGTGTAGAGAGGGCGAAGAAGTAAGGACGAATAGTTTAAGGAATTGAAACTATGGAAGTTAATTTTGGAGAAGTTGGGATTAAGATTGTGAAAGTAGAGGACGAAAACAACAGTTGTGGGAAGAAGAAGTTGAAGATGAAGGGGGCGAAAATTGAGGAGAGAGTAGTGGGAGGAGGAGTGGAGAGGTTATTT
This sequence comes from Euphorbia lathyris, assembly GCF_963576675.1. Classification (NCBI taxonomy): domain Eukaryota; kingdom Viridiplantae; phylum Streptophyta; class Magnoliopsida; order Malpighiales; family Euphorbiaceae; genus Euphorbia; species Euphorbia lathyris. The sequence continues at coordinate 82,853,390 of NC_088915.1, forward strand.
TTTAAAGTTAATTATATTGTAAAAAATTAAAAAGAAAATTATGATAGTAAAAATCTAAGAAATTGACATGTCAGAAAATGTATCTTGCTTTAAGTATATAGATTAGTTAGCATCTTACATTTTTTTTGACGAGTTTAGTATCTTACAATTAAATTAGATTATACATGTTTACTCTATGAAATAAAATTGATATCCTTTTGTTCATATTTAATTAAAGAAATAAGTAACATTTTTTTATCAAAATTAATAATTAATGTACTAATCAATTTACAATATAAACATTTAACTAATTTTATGAACTATATAATTTTTTTTTTTTGTAAAATGTAATTAGCAACTATTTATGGTAAAATATCAGTATACCTAGTAATTATAGCAAAACATCAGTATATGGAGTACTTATTTGTATAATGTAAATATTTATAAAATAAATTGGATAAAAGAGTAAAAAAAAAGTTTACCCCGGACAAAATGTGTATTTACAAATTGTCTTTGGTTATCATGAGTGTGATGTGCGAGAATTGATATACAAGAGGTAGAGGTAGAGGTAGACTTCAATGTACGTCTCGAACTTAAAGAGTGTGCGAGAATTGATTTACATGAGGGGTTTCGGAAAAGTAACCCAACAAAGAAATTCTTTGACAGACAATTCGATTGTCGAACATGTTCTTATCAATGATGCTTGTATATATCTGTTTATAGACAAAGGTGCAGTGTGCTTATAATATGAACGCACTCATGGTTGTAGGTTCTCGGAAAGCATTGAATTGTCTGTTTCGAGGATCTAATCCATGAGATCATGACTGTCGGACCACACTTCAAAGAGGCAAACAACTTCGTGTGGCCATTCCAGCTAAGCGCACCACTCGAAGGTCTGAAGAGGAAGAGAAATCACTATGTTGAAGGAGATGATGCTGGAAACCGTGAGTTCGTATTAGGGGGGCCGAAACTACTCGTGACCATGGTGGTTTCGGCAGCCGGAGAGGCCCGGGCCCCTGACTAGAACTATCATTTGTAGAATGACAAAATAGAAGCAGATTTTGTGTTAAGTAAATTCTTTATATTTTTCTTTTTCACATACCAAGTACTGCGAGCCTATATTTTCCTTATCCGTTAGTCCTTGCAACAGCCGAAGACTCTGTATTACTCTTGTAGGAACACAAAAAGAGATGAATCATTCATCTAACCCCGAAGAAAACAATCAAAACATCAACAATTTTAGAAATCAGCTTTACAATCAACATATTTCTCACCTTATAACGAATTCTCCCAAATATAGAATCAGTAAGCAGATATATCTCATAAAAGACGTCAAAGTCCATTGTTTCTATACCTTCCCTGCTTATCGTAGGACCACAACTTTTCTGGAAAATCCAATAGCCATTTGGGCTTCCATTTATCTCGGATATTTCATATCCAGTAATGCATACAACATGATAAAGAGGTTCTGAACCGATCATTCAAACGTTTTCTTTTATAGTGAATCGTCTATCCAATGAGTTATGATCCACTCGTGGTTGATAACATCCAATGAATATCCCTTTCATTGTGAAGTCAATCAACAAGTCGACTCATAGAATTTCAGTTTTGGCAATCGTACTCGTAACCTCCATATGGAATGATATCGAAAATTTAGTACGTCTAACTCCTAGCTCGGTATTGCACTGCATCATTTGGAGGTCCTTGAAAATGATAGTGTTATTCCGATGTTACTCTATCTTGCTTCAAAAAATTTAAACTATCACGTATATGGAAGCTTTTATTGGCATCAATGTTGTGTTGTATGGATAGTTTAGGCGTTGTAAGAGTAGACCGAAATCTAGCACGCTTCAGTCGGAGAACCGCTTCTAAGGTTTTAACGCCTACGTGGACATTGCACGTCTTACTATATACTGCAAGAATCAGAGATTGCACAAGCAAAAAACACAATTTCATCAACAAAAAGAGAAAAACAAATCTCATTGATAAGTAAAATATATTTTAACCGCCCTGGTTTGCGGACTCGGGCAAAATTCGATGATCTCTAAATTCAGTACCATCATTTATGTATATGTTGTAGGACCATGTACCGAGTCTTCAGAAATTATGGCCACCATTAGCAGCCATATAGAGTTCTGCATCGCCAAATTTATCCACATCTTCAAAGTCTAAAATTGCAGCCTTTTCCAGATTAGATGCTTCTGCTTGTTTTTGCCATATATTGCTGAATTTTTTCGGTCACATGGGTTGGACATTTTGAACACTTTATGGTATTACTATTGGAATGTAGGAGTAGAATGGAAGGGTTCATGAAAATCAAATTTGGTGACGATGAAGATTTGGGTTTGAAGAACTCTAACTCTATATGATCGCAGACGGTTGCGATAATTTCTAAGGACCCGGTACATGGTCCTACAACATATACAGGAACGATGGTACTGAATTTAGATAGAATTGGATTTTGCCCGAGTCCACAAACCAGGGCGGTTAATAGATATTTTACTTACTAATGAGATTTGTTTTTCTCTTTTTGTTGATAAAATTGTGTTTTTTGCTTGTGCAATCTCTGATTCTTGCAGTATATAGTAAGACGTGCAATACCCACGTAGGCGTTAAAACCTTAGAAGCGGTTCTCCGACTGAAGCGTGGTATATTCCGGCCTACTCTTACAACGCCTAAACTATCCATACAACACAACATTGATGTCAATAGAAGCTTCCATATACGTGATACTTTAAATTTTTTGAAGCAAGATAGAGTAACATCGGAAGAACACTATCCTTTTCAAGGACCTCCAAATGATGCAGTGCAATACCGAGCTAGGAGTTAGACGTACTAAATTTCTGATATCATTCCATATGGAGGTTACGAGTACGATTGCCAAAATTGAAATTCTATGAGTCGACTTGTTGATTGACTTCACAATGAAATGGCTATTCATTGGATGTTATCAACCATGGGTGGATCATAACTCATTGGATAGACGATTCACTATAAAAGAAAACGTTTGAATGATCGGTTCAGAACCTCTATATCATGTTGTATGTATTACTGGATATGAAATATCCGAGATAAATGAAAGCCCAAATGGCTACTGGATTTTCCAGAAAAGTTGTGGTCCTACAATAAGCAGGGAAGGTATAGAGACAATGGACTTTGACGTCTTTTATGAGATATATCTGCTTACTGATTCTATATTTGGGAGAATCCGTTATAAGATGAGAAATATGTTGATTTAAAGCTGGTTGCTAAAATTGTTGATGTTTTGATTGTTTTCTTCGGGGTTAGATGGATGATTCATTTGTTCTTGTGTTCCTACAAGAGTAATTCAGAGTCTTCGGCTGCTGCAAGGACTAACGGAGAAGGAAAATGCGGGCTCGTAACTTTTAGTATGTGAAAAAGAAGACTATACTGAAATTTTTAACATCAGTGACAATAGATGATGACTCATTTGTTCTTGTGTTCCTACAAGAGTAACAGAGAGTCTTCGGCTGCTGCAATGGCTAACGGAGAAGGAACATGCAGGCTCGTAACTTTTAGTATGTGAAAAAGAAGACTATACTGAAATTTTTAACATCAGTGACAAGAGATGGAATTGTCAACTTCATATACCCTTGCATGCAACAGGGTACTATTTGAACCCGTAGTTTTCTATTCAAACCCGAACATAGATGATGATGAAGAAGTTCGTTCGGGTTTGATCGAAGCTATACAAAGATTAGTTCGAAACCATGGTGAACAAGATAAAATCAGCAACCAACTTCCTTGGGATCAAAATGCTGAAGGTTGTTTGGAAAGGAAATGGCTATTAGGCACAGGACAACAAAATCTCCAGGTAAATACATTATGTCTGTTCTTTTTTAAGAAATGGATATTAGGCTGCAAGTCACTTTTGAAAAGCTCAAAGCTAAAATAATTCTAAAAATAGGCAGTAGCAACTTGCCTAATAACCTAACTTACAATACATATCTTAAAAATAGCCGAATGGTGGATTGCTTACGGCACTACAACACCACAGTTGCAGAACTTTGTTGTGAAAGTACTTAGTCTACCTTGCAGTGCATCAGGTTGTAAACGTAATTCGAGTATATTTGAAAGTGTAATTGAAGTCTAACTTGCAGTGCATCAGGTTGTGAACATAATTGGAGTATATTTGAAAGTGTAATTGGAGTCTAACTTGCAGTGCTTAGACTAAGTTCATTGTGCATAATTAGATAATGTCTATATATTATGAATTTGGTTAGATATGCAAGGTCCTATATTAAGTGATGCTCAATGGCTCCATATGATTCATGAATATCAATGGCAATTTCTGGCAGAAAATTAGCTAATAACAGTCTGAGTTAATGCAGATGAAGAAAACATTCAACCATCAATTCAGTAGGAGGGAAAATTTGTCGAGAACTGATCGATGTTTTTCCATTATTATTAATAATCAAATTGAGTTTAACAAATATTGAACTTTAAAAGTGTTATTGTATTAAGGGGTGTTTAGCTTTTCGGAGCAGTGTTTATCGTTTCACTCCAAACCGCAGAAAAAGTAGTGTAACATTTTTTTTTTAAAAACAGCAGCTTTTTAGAGCTTTTTACGAAAAGATGCTTCTATACATTAGATGTTAATATTATTCCTATTTCTATAACATAATTACTAAAAAAAAAAACAAGGTGTTATCCCGTTCAATAAAATTATTATTTTTAATTATTATTTATCTATTTAGATTATTTTTATTAATTTGGATTGAATTTTTTATTGAGGCAAATTCCAAATATAATCATGTGGTTTCGTCGATTTAAAAACAGGCGATTGTGTTTTTTTTGTTACTAAAAGAGGATTAAGGTACTCGTTGTTGGCAAAACAAAAAATTTTGAGGTTGACATTATCGGTTTTGACCATTGATAACCTCAAATTAGAAAACTCCAATAATTGAATTTGTTTAGTACCACATTTACTATGAAACTATGTTTTTTATTTTCCAAAATTATAATTTTTGAAACTTTCTTACTCTAAAGTTGCACTTTCTCTCTCCTAATAAAAAAAATACTTAAATGATCTCAAAATTAAGAGTTGAAGAATTAAAGTTGCTCAAAATATAAACTGCCGTATAAACATGACCAAACAATGTATTTCATGCGGTTTGGAATGAAACGTTAAACGATGCTCTGAAAAGCTGAAGCAAACACCCTCTTAATCAGATAATAATAAACAGTTAATCGCAACTTCAAACAACTAACTACAACAATTAACAACTAACAACAACAACTATTAACTAACAACTGAACCAAACCAAGCAGAATATAAAATCATTAACCAAAAACATTTCACATAAACTTTGACAATCAAGCATGACTAAAACTGTAAAAAGATTAGCTACATATAATTAATTAAATAAACTCCTTCAATTAGCATACCAAAGCACAAAAACGACCCTATAAGCGGGAAAAAAATGGAAAAAAAACTCACATTTAATATTTGTCTCTTAAACAGGTACCCAGTCTTCTCTCTCAAATCTGAACGAAAGAAGGGTAAATGAACCCAAGTCTTCTCTCCAACAATTAAACCTGTAATGTGTCAGATAAAATTGCATTTTATGAAGCGTTTGATTGATGATTTTGAAAGAACAATGATCTGATTGATTTTGAGTGTATAATTTAAGAGCTAAAATGAGAATTATGCCTAGAATAAACTCTAAAATCTTGAGTTATTGAATATAATTATCTTTCTGAGTTGCAATAAAAGAATAAACCCTAAAATCCCAAATCAACATCTAACTAGAACAGATTCGACCTGTAATTGGATGCTTATATTATATACAAAAAAGAAACAGATTCGACATGTAATTAGCACAAAATAGAGTTTTTATATTAAAAAAAGTTACCTGAGAAAGGAGATATCCACAAGATTTCTGATGTTCTCCATTTCGGTCTCTCTTTTCTATTCTTTGTTTGTATCCTTTGACTGTCCATTGTTTTATGTCTGATTGGTTCTAATTGGATTTTCTGTTTTGTTATTGCTTGAAATGATTTCGTTTGACAGGATGAAGTTCAGTGAAGGGTATGAGAAGGAAGTTCAACAAGAGGGAAAAAAAAACAAAAAAAAAGTGTTCTATCTTCATTTACGACAGGATGATTTTGAGTCTCTGCTCCTCAAAACCAGAACCTGGTCTAAAGAATAGAGGAGCAAAACCTCCTGGATAATAGAAAAATTGAAGGAAAGAGGAAAGTGTGATTGTTTTAACCCGTGAAGATGAAGATGAAAAGTACATTGGAGAAGTGTCCTGGACAACCCCCTCTGCCCTTTCTTGTCCTTTCCTTGTCTGTCTGTTTTACAGAGGAAGCAGATTTGGGGACCATGAAAAATTGACTCGGTCTTTGTATTTTTTTTTTCTATAAGTGTATTGTATTATGTATGTATTTGGATGGGTTGGTTACATAAACATCACAACAAATAATGGTAATATCTAAAACAATGGTAATATCTACTTTTTAGATCAATATTGATAATATAATCCTTAATATATCAAAAACAATGATTTTATTTTACAATTGTCAAGTTGTGGTTTCTAATTCTTGTATAGGATAAAAACGTGGTTTCTATAAATAATAATAAAAAAAAACTGTCATGTGATTTTTTTTTTTTTTGAATTTGTAATCACATCGACTGATTTTCATATATATATATAATTTAAAATTTTAATTTTATATTTTAAAAATATAAATTTTAGACTTTAATTTAAAAAAGGTTAAATACTAAAATAAACGGCGATTGGTTGGCGCAGTGGTAGCATGGCGCCGCGCTTGGTAGGGCGGTCTCAGGATCGATCCCCCACAACGGCGATTGGGAGAGGTTTAAATACCGTAATCTTTGGACCCGCCCTGAATCCGGATTAGTCGGCCAATGACAGGGCGACCCCTTATCTCCATATCTGTTCCTGATATGTGCCGAAGGTCTATCTTCCTTGATTAGGAGAGTTGAGAGCTGTGGAAAACTTAATGGTATCAGAGTAAGCCGAAACAGCCCCTCAATTACTCATCTATTCTTTGCGGATGATTCACTGCTATTCTTCCAGGCGGACAGTAATGAAGGTGCGGTGCTGAAGGAGATTCTGAAGTTGTATGAAAAGGCCTCCGGACAATCCTAGTCAAAACCGTCGCTCAATCTATCCCGCAGTATATGATGAGCTGTTTCCTCCTCCCCAAAACCTTTTGTAATGAACTACAGGCCATCATGGCTAGATATTGGTGGGGCGATAATGACAATAAGAGGCGGATTCATTGGCTTAGTTGGAACAAAATGTGCATTCCCAAATCACACGGTGGCTTAGGGTTCAGGCATTTATTCTCCTTTAACCAAGCTTCACTGGTGAAACAGGTTTGGCGCATAATTGAGAGGCCTAACTCATTATGCTCGTTGATATTCAAATACAAGTATTTGAAGGACAAGCCTCTATTCAAAATCCAGCCAAAGGGGAATGATAGCTATACCTGGAGGAGCCTCCTGAGTGTTCGGAAAATCTTGACTGAGGGGGGTATCTGGAGAATTCAGAGCGGGGAAGAGGTCAAAATCCTTCAGGATAGGTGGGTTCCTGGACTACCGGGCCTACGACCATTAGTTATGTGTAATTCCACTCCGACCCCGTATGTGTCGTGTTTGATCAATGATAACAATCGGACGTGTTTGATCAATGATAACAATCGGACATGGAATACAGAACTTGTCGGAAAATGCTTCTTGCCGGAGGATGCCCGATCAATCCTGAAGATCCCCCTTAGAAGAAGGGCTGGCCGAGATAACCTGTTTTGGCCCGACTCTCGAAGTGGAACTTATACAGTGAAAGGTGGATATAGGACAGCGGTGAATATCTCTGGCATCCTTCACAACATTGGAGATGCTTCCAATGGCCCTGACCCTTTTTGGAAATGGCTCTGGCAACTCCAGCTCCCACCCAAGATTCTGCATTTCCTTTGGTCAGCTTGTAGAAACCTTCTGCCTAGCATGGACAATCTGAGGCGGAAGCAAATTGCAGTAAATACGTCATGTTGCTTGTGTGGTAAACCCGAAAGCTCCTTAATCCACTTATTCAAATACTGTGATATTGTCAAGAATATTTGGAAACAGACTGAGCTGTCAACCAAAGTTTATAAAATTGATGGGTGTAATGTGCTTGATTGGTGCTGTAATGTGAGGAATGTGTTAGACAGAGGAGAATTCAGATTATTTGGCTCAACCCTATGGATGATATGGTACAAGCACAATCTGGTTGTACAAAGTGGAAAGACCATTGAGGATTCAATGGTAATTGCAGGGGCCCTGAATGTTGTGCCTCCGTCACCAGATAAGCACGAACAGATGCAGAATATAAAGGAGACAGTGAAATGGATTGCGCCTCCTGTGGATGTCCTCAAAATAAACTGTGATGCTGCATTCTGCTCCAAAACAAACACTTACGCTGCTGGTTTTTTAGTCCGTGACTGGGAGGGTTCAATCCGTATGAGCGGTGCGTGCCCGCTTGGATCCTGCTGGTCTGTTCTTCATGCAGAGCTCCTCGCAATTCTGAACTCCCTAATTTTTGCGAAACGTAGTGGCTGCAGCAACATCATTCTTTCTTCTGACTGTCTTAACGCTATCAACGTGATAAAGGAGCCCAGAGATGCTAGCTATATTGACTATGTGGCACAAATAATCAGAGAAGAAAGCTCCACCTTCTCTAGTATCCAATTCGTTTTTGAGAGAAGGGAGTGCAATGAAGAGGCAAATAGATTGGCTAAATGGGGTTTGAACCTGTCTAGACCTCAATTTCTTGTTGCTGAGCAATCTGTTTCTATTTTATCTTGTGTAAGAACTGCTGCAGATTCTAGTTAAATGCAAGATATGTTTACTATCAAAAAAAAAAAAAAAAAAATTATTAGTATGGACTAAACGTGGTTGGTAATTGACATAACCAAAAGAGTTTTTAATAATATGATAAAATTCAAAAAGTAGGGCTATTTTATTGTAAATAGTTTTTCAAACTTACAAAGTAATTTTTTGAGGGCCTACTAATATTAGACTTTTCTAGATATGGCCTCAACCTTTGGGTGATTAATTGTAAAGAAATTTAAATATAAATTTAAACATTTAAAAAACTATCTATAATTATATCAAAACATAATTTTGATTTATATTAAATTAATAAAATCATTACTTTTAACCTATTTTAAAAATTGAAGTTTATAAATTATAGATTTATGCTGAAATTATTCTATGTCCTTTTTTTACTTGTTTCCAGTTATTTATTAATATAGAATATGCTAATACACATAAAAGGTAATATGAAAATTAAGTGACGTGAGAGTTCGTTAGTTAGTGAAGAGAAAGAAAAAGTTCGTAAAATTATGTTATTTGACTCATTTGAGTTAGGCTCTGCACATTTAGTAGAGAGGAAAGAATATATTCATGTGAGAGTTGAGTTTAAGATCCATTCGTCTTTCAGTTTATGTTCATTGATTCTAGTGTTCAAGTTTAATAATGTAATTCGATATTATGATCCTTAAATATGACTTTTAAAGTATATATAAACAAATATTATATTTATAATAAAAAAATTAGACATTGAACTTAATTCCCATATACAAGGGAGAGAAAAAATAAAATAAGGAACAAGTTACACTTATAACTTTTAGAGTTTCAATGGGAATATTTCCAACATAAATAGGTAACCGGTTAATCAAAGATCCATTGATTGAAATTTTTAAAAATAGAAAGTATGCTTTCAAAAGAATATAAATATAATTAGTGAGACAAAATTGCTAATAAATTGTCAAATAATTATTGTATCATATAGCATTTTCAAATCTGACCAAATAAATTGCTAACAGAAGAGGTGAGATATGTATTTTTGAACTAGAAAAAGAAGCACAAAAAATTTCCTACTTTGTTGCCTTTTTTTGTTTTTGGTTTTTGAAAGCTTACTTTCTATTTTTAAAAATTTCAATCAATGGATCTTTGATTAACTTGTCATCTATTTCTGTTGGAAATGCATTTAACAAATTGGAAAAACGTAAATTTGAAGAGCTTCCTTCTAGTTATAGAGGATTGAAAGCGATTGTAGTTGATGGAAAACCAGTCAGGGCTACTGTAACTAGATATCATCTAAAGAGGCTCGGTATCCTTGCTGATGTTGCAACTACTCTCAAGTTGTCTGGTGCAAAAAACGCTTCTTTGACATCTGGGTAAGTTCGTGTTTCTTCAAAATAAGATCTTTGAATTGCGTTGAGCCCTTATGTTTGCATTTTCACTTTTGCAGCATTAGCCAGCCGGATATAGTTCTAGTCGAGAAAGACCTGTGGATTTCTGCAGAGGATTCTATTACAAGTGCACGGTTAATGGGCTGGAAACAGAACGGACACGTGTTTAAGTTGCCTAAGATGATACTTGTTGCCACCAATATTACAGCTAATGAATTTAATAAGGCTAAGGCAGCAGGTTTTGCAGATACCGTTATAATGAAACCTTTGAGGGCTAGTATGGTGGCTGCATGTCTTCAACAGGTGCTAGGAATGGGGAAAAAGAGGCCGCAAGGAAATGGTCCCAACGGATCTACATACCTTCGGAGCCTACTCTTCGGTAAGAAAATTCTGGTGGTTGATGACAATATGGTAAACCGCAGAGTTGCTGCAGGGGCGCTGAAGAAGTTTGGAGCAAACGTAGAGTGTGCTGACAGCGGCAAAGCAGCATTAAAGTTGCTTCAACTACTGCACAGCTTCGATGCATACTTTATGGATATTCAAATGCCAAAAATGGATGGGTAAGTTATTGGAGATTTGAAAGTGTTTAAAAGTGAAAGATGGTTTATGTTATGTTAAAAATGTTGTTACGGTCCAGGTTTGAGGCAACGCGTCGTATCCAGATGATGGAGAGCCAAGCAAATAAGCGGATAAATGGTGAATCAGCAATAGAAGGAAGTGGTATAAAAGGGGAGTGGCACGTACCAGTATTAGCCATGACGGCGGACGTGATACATGCTACATATGATGAATGCCTGAAATGTGGAATGGATGGATATGTATCGAAGCCGTTTGAGGAAGAAAATCTATATGAAGCAGTAGCCAAATTCTTCAAATAAAAGCCTAACCCACCTAGAGGCAGCAATTTTGAAGCAAATGTTATGAATCATCCCATCCATATTGGGTAATTATTATTATTATGATGATTATGATTAACTAACCAAGTTAAGTTAACATGAGTAGAATCAGTCAGTCACAGTCACATGTGTTGGTCCCGTGTGATTAGTTCCAAGCGGAGGTTAGGAACTAATATAACTTTTTCACTTAAATTATACTGACTTAATATAATTCTTTAAGTAACTCAACTCAGTTTAGGTCAGTACGGCCGAGAGATGTAAGGCAGCTTTAGTCAGATGCTGACTAGAACTATTTTACAGGTGAGTTGGGAATTAACACTTGAGGTCAGCTTCCAACTCAGCACCAAGATTACTCAGTGTCAGCTTTTACAATTTATGTACTGAGCAATTTAATCAAGCAACACATACAAATATATATTAAGAAAGAGTTAAAAATTACTCAGCAGACTTATCCTGGTTCGGCCTCTCCGCCTACGTCTAGGCCCCGGAATCCCTCCGAGCTTTTTTAATCCAATACTGAGCTCTTTAAAGGTAGAGCACAAACCGTTTACAAGGCAGTTGAATATGCAAGAGTACCTTCCTCTATTCATCTACTCAACTCATACTAAGTGCTATAACCGAACACCTAGATTTCTCTACCGCTGAGTACTTAAAACCGAGTACTCAGCACCACTCTCTCAATTTTACAATTGATACAACTTGTTCTTTCTAGATGAAGAACACTTTAGATGATTACAAAATCAATCTAGCTTTTACACAGAAATGGAAGTTTGGTGTAAGATCTTTTTCTTATTTGAATGTGCTTTGTATGTATTTCTTTTTCTCTTGTATTTTTCTTTGGTAATCGGCTTAGGATCCAAGAATGAACTTGTCCTTTTATAGTTGAAATCTGAAGACTCAATCATTTGAATCCGGATCTATCCATTGAATTCAAACGGCTCTTTCTTGCGTCATTGTTCTGGCCAGCTTCAGATTTGCAAGCCAATCCTGTCGTCTGAAATTAGCAGGCGTCAGGCTTGTCTTCTTTCGACAGGTTGGTCTTCGAGCGCCAGTTCGTCTTTTAGCTAACGGACAGTTGACCCATGCATCTCGAAATTGACTATGTGCGTAATTCCAAGGTTTCTATTATTGGTACAGACAGATGTCAGATCTTGTCTTTTAGCAAACGGATCAATTGCGATGTCTTGACGAACACTCAGCTTGACTTTATTGACGTCGCTTTTGTTCTGTGTTTCTGAGTCACTCTTACTCAACTTCTGTGGTCAGCTTCGTCTGTGAGCTTTAGTTTAGAGAAAGACTTCTCTTCTTTGATACTGAGTTGCGTTCCACTCAGCTTCTTTGGTCAGCTTTATCTTCAAGCTTTTGTTCTGAAGATGACTTATCTTCTGTTATGCTGAGTTGCACTTTACTCAGCTTGTGTTGTGTTCTCATGCTGACTTCGTCCTGTCTTACTTTTCATTTATACTTATACTCAACATTGAACAAACATATTAGTACAATTAAATCAAAGCACTTAAATTTAATTGCCTCTTAATCATGGATTAACTTAAATAATTTTGTCAAATCAAAATCATGTGGAAAGGTGTTTCAACAAACTCCCCCATTTTGATGTTGGCAAAATATTTAATTAATGGAACTCAACATTGAGATTCCCCATGATTGAAATTCTTTTTATGCTTCTAAAGTTACTCCCCCGTAAGGGTTGCATTTATTGACTTAACTTAACTCTAAACCTTCTAAGATTTAATCGAGTAAAATTAAGACATGCCTATACTGACTTAGTTCAATTCTAGACATTCCAAGATCTAATTCAGATGAGCCTAGGTCAGCTTTCAGAAGAGTTCAATGCTTGACACATATGTTCACTCAGTTTGATACATAGTCAGTTTAGGTATCAGAGTTTATGGAAGGATGTATCAGAGCTAATGTGTATTGAGTATGTTTCTTTCTAATTTTGTTTGTTTGTTCATTTAAGACAGATCAGCACAAAGCACAATAAGTAAGTAGGCATCACATAAGATTTATCAGTTTGAATGAAAGATGCATAAATATATAGATGGTCAGCTTAAACGGGATAGAACACGCCAGATTAAAATTACAAGTCAAGAACTAAAAACTAGCCAATCTATTTCTTCCTATTGACTTGAGCTTGGTGAGCAGGATTAACTTTGCCTTTTCCTTTGGCGGTTCCTTGTTGCTGACCCTGAGTTCCTGAACCAGATGCTTCTCTAATTTCTTTCTCCCCCGTTTTGCCAGCATCAGATGAAGGGGGAATAAATGTCTTGCGCAGAACAGCACGAGCCAGTTTTGTGAAGTACGCTTGCAGCTGACTTGTACTCTCCCGAAGACCGTCAAAGACTGCCATTCCATCGTCCAGAGTGGAAGCGGGTATCCTAATGGTGGCACTGAGCATACTGAGAAGATATGTTGAAACACCTTTCCACATAATTTTGATTTGACAAAATTGTTTAAGTATAATATTCTAAACACACTAAGTTTAAATGCTTTGATTTATTCTACTAATGTGTTTGTTCAATGTTGAGTTAAATTGTTTATAAGACACAAGGATTAAAAGGCTCAAGCCCAATACGGAAGTCAAAGCCCAAGTCAAACAGTTTAAAGCAACTCGGCCCGCGTATGTCAAAAAGTTATCGTTATGGACAAAATGCAACTCAGCGGAAGAAGGATCTAGAAGACCTTCAGGGAACAACTTCGGAACGAAGCTGCTGAGTTGATTCGACAAAGCGTACAAGACAGCAGTTGGCTAAGGAAAACTTCTAGACAAAGTGTTTCCACTTTGGGTAAAGTTCAGACGACACAGTATGCTGTCCAGTTGACTTTACCATAAAAGGAGAGACATTCTGCCGAGCTGACCAAAAGCTGACCGAGGACAGAAGATACTCAAATCTGATTGGCCGAGAGCTCTGAGCAAGACAGGATGACAACGACAGGAAGCCGTTTCCCTCCAACGGTTATTTCGAAATTCGAAATGATCGATGTCCAGACGTCTCTATAAATAGTGCCATCAGAAGCTTCATTCAAAAAGAACTTGATCAAGCCATTACGTTGACCAAATTTCTACGCAAGTTCTGCAAGCAAAAAGCAAAGCAATCTTACACTAAATTTCATATCTTTTGTGTAAAAGTCTAGAGTGATTATTCAATCATCTAAGGTGTCTTAGCAATCATTGTTTAGGACAAACACTTATCATTTCTAGAGATTAGAAAGGAGAGGCTGAGTACTCGGTTATAGTACTCAGCGAGAGATTAGGATTGAGTAGAGGTATAGAGGAAAGTACTCTTGTTATACTCAATTGCTAAGATTGTAAAAGGTTTGAGGCTCTACCTTTAAAGAGCTGTAGACACCGAGTCGGAGGACCTGTGATGAAAACCTGAAAACAAGACGGTTGAAGCGATTGATTCCGGAAGTTTTGAAAAAATATATAAAGAATAATAAGCGAAGGAAAATCGGCGGCACGGGACGTGCGCTCGGTGTCCGTCGGACGCACCGCGAGTGGCACGCTCTCGACGTCCGAGCAATGTCCGGGTCCGGTGGCACGGTGCGCGCTCTCGTGGGCCGCTGAGCGCACGCGCCCGGTAGCGCGAAGCGCGCGTTCGGCGGCCGTGACGTGTGAGCGTCCGACGGTGCGGAACGCGCGCTCGGCGGCCGCGGGGTGCGCACGCCCGACGGCGCGAGGCACGCCCCGAGGGTCGTCGGGCAGGCGCCCAACCACGTCGGGCGAACGCCCAACGACCGTTGGGCGAACGCCCGACGAAGGTTGGGCGCGGGCGCCCAACCTTGCGTTGGGCGCTCGCCCAACGCCGTTGGGCGATCGCCCAACGATTGTTGGGCGATCGCCCAACAAATGTTGGGCGGTAGCCCAACACAAGGTTGGGCGGCCGCCCAACCCCAATGGGCGACGCCCAATTTCCTTTGGACGTCGCCCATTGGTCCGGGGACCCGTTTGCCTATAAAAGGCACGGATCCCCATGCAAAAGAAGGAGGATTTTTGGAGAGAGCTTTCTCACTGTAAACATTTTTAGATAGAGAGAGAGTGATTTTTTTGAGAAAAAATATTTTTTTCTCAAAAATTCCAAATTTCCTAAAGTTCAATTTTTACTAAATTTTCATTAAAAACGGAAGATCGTGGTTCGTGGAATCAATCGGCTTCGACCGTCAGATACCGAATTTAAGGTATTATCCGAGGACTAGACTCTTTATTTTATTTAATTTATTCTCTTCTTCTATTTATTTTTTTATGCTATAGTTTTTATTCGTTTAGATATTTATTTATTTTGTCACATTTTATTTAATTAGCATATTTATTTAATTTTCATCTCGTGTTGAATAAAATTCGGTTTTGTTTTAAAATAAAAAACCTCGTTTTGATATCCCAATACGAACCGTGATCCGATAAAAAGGTAGTTTGGGTATCGAAAACGTTGTAATTATAAGTTTTTAATTTAAAAGAAATTTCTAAATAATGTTTTGAAATAAAAAACGTCGTTTAGGAACTTCCGTTTTCGACTATGATCCATCTTTGGTAGTTCGGAAATCCAAAACGATTGAATTAGATTTAATTTAAAGCTTTTGAATAAATCTGGAAACATTTAGGAGTGCTGCTGTAATTTACCTATTCTGTCACTAAATGCTGTTTACCGACGGATTATCCGTCGGTAAATCTGCCAAAACGTAAAAGATGCCATTTCAGTCCCTTTTTCTTAACTTTTAAGCTTTTAATCCTTAATATATATATGTATAATTATGTAATATATGTTTTTCAAATTATTTTGGACCTTTAGCACATATAATTATTTGATAATATTTGTATACCATTTTTTATACTATTTTCTAAATATAAGTATAATTATGTATATGTATTTCCTTTTTATTAATTTAGGCTATGTTTTAAACGATAGTTATTTGATATTTTGAGAAATAATTGATAGATATTAGTATATGTTATTTTTGGTATTTAAAACTATATTAGTTATGTATATATATATATAGTGTTGGGATATTTGGGTTATTTTGTTGATTATTGAATGAAATTATTTTTGGGGTAAATGTTATTTTCTTATTCATAAGATTTACTTATTATTTTCACATTTTTTTAGTATAAATGTGTTGTACCTATTATTTTCATATACATATAGTTTCTTTTGTGTTAACTCTTATTTTCATATGTTCTTTTTTGATTTAAATGTATATATATATATATATGTCTAAATTATTTTCTTTATTCTTTTGGCCCATTCATGGGTCCATGTTTCAAATGGGCTTTATTTAGGAGTGAATTTTGGTTTAAATATGTTTATTATTGTAATTATAACAAGTAGAGAATCCACTAAGGAAAAGGGGAAAATAAATCACAAAAAGAGTTTTCAATTTAATTATTTAAACTAATGAGTTTTTAGAAGTTCCTAATGTAAATAAATGGAGTTGTTTTTTTGTTAATATTTCAAATCGTTTCCAAAACACCACGTTTTAAAACCTTAATCCGTTCCAAAGGCGGATTAAGTGAACATGGTAATTAAAATCGCTTTCATTGTAAATAATAGAGTCTTGAATCGTTTTCTTAAGTGATTTGTACAAAATAAAATTGACTTGTATGTTTAACCACGTTTTCTTATCAAAGGTTTTTTTTATCTCAATGTTTTCAAACACTCGACTTGTTCCAACGGCGATTCGGGTAAACTTCATCAAACGGGGTTTTAAAACGCACCTAAATCGTTCCAACGGCGATTAAGGTGCGAACCATGTAAATAAACTCGTTTTGGGGGAATAAGTTATTGTAGAATAAACACACAACATGACCTTTAAATGCGGTTGTAAATAAATCACTTCTTTCTCCCCTCTCTCTGTGTATGTATAACGTAAATGGGTGATTCTTTACTAATATGGCTTTTCAATAATATATGCTCAAAACGGTTTCTAAAAAGAGAAAGAAAAGGGTTTCAAATGAATTTTAAACTTAAAGAAGTATACGATTAGTCCGTTATCACCTAACATGCTGAGTAGGAGGCCGGTGGTTCATAACCGGGCGATGTCGGGGTGCCTAGTAGCCTTTCTCCGGAAAGGAGCTAGCCTTTTCGGCTCGTACCTAAGTTTTCCGAACCCACACCGGTCTCCCGCAAGGGATCGGTGTTCATTTTCCCATTCGTGGGTGGCGACTCTTCCATATCTCCGAGCTCCGGTCCTACCAAGCAGCTTGATTCCACGATTGGTTGCTTTCGGCGCCAATCACCGCTTACGTCGCCATGAGGTTGTCCACCCTCCGGTCCGCCCGAGAGATTAGGCCGCGGCACCTCGTCTAACAAGTGGCGACTCTGCTGGGGAAGCGAGAAATTTGATTCCGGAAGGCGTGTATTAAGCCCTTAACGGGGACGGATCGTTTTACTTCTTTTCGTATGCATTCATGTGCATTATTGCAAACCCTTTGGGTAATTTCCGCGAAACCTCTAGCGAGAGTCCATTCGTCGCTCGAAAGAGGCTAGCGTAAGTTCCCCCTTACAGTAAGGCGCTAGAGGGTCCCCATCCATTCGTTAGGGGCGAATTTGTGTGGTCCTGTGAGGTCCCGCGGTCAGCCGTGTCAGCATATAGTAGCCTTAGAAGTTTCCATAGGATCATCCGTTACTATTTTTGATGTGATAAATGAATCAGTTCGTGTTTTCAAACCGCCATGATACGTGTCTAATCCTAAAGTATGTAAAGAAAATAAGACGATGCGTTAATATATACTCATGAATCGACATACTAAATACCCTAAAACATCGAAACGATTTGAACTAAAGACGACTTAGTTATCTCGTATGAATGAACATGTGCGACCCGCCTTGTCCCTTTCGGTGTCCCTACGAAGGCACGTGTTCAGGAAATACGTTATGACGTAAGCACGTATTAGTATGAATCGGTTCGGTGTTAAGGATAGTTACATTTCGATACAAAAGACTATGTTAACAGTAGCAGTTATTCACATTCTTTAGATAAATTGGGATAAAACGAGATCACGACGAAACGAAAATGAAGAACATTTCTGTTTCGAACGACCTTGTTGTAACGTGAAAAGTTTCGCACAAGTAGCTCGTCCCTTCCGAATAAAAGACGAGCTCTTACGTTATGCCTTGTGTCATTCTTAAGAGAAATGGACGTGTCCGCAAAAGGTGACTAAGAAAATAAAAAGACAAAAATGAACTAAACGACCAAAATCATTCTGAATCTACGATATATGTTAATCCCGCGAGTAGTTAAAGAAAATAAACCAATGCCATTGAATACGTTCCTCGAACGAGTGTATACCCCGTTTAAAATCTCGAAGCCGAATTAAGCCAAACCATATAATTGCGCCATATAGACGAGACTGCGGGTTTTGACTAACGACTCGATCATTTCGACCGTTACCAAAACTGCAAGAAATATGGCCCGATGTACGTGTTTGCTTAATTCGTGCCTAAAGGAAAGAGAACGGTAATATCCTCGCCTCGAATAAACATGCGATTCAACGAAACGTTGATTTTCTATAACCACACTGAGATGATATATCCCGTGGGTTGGGAGGAACAACGAACTGTTGCTAGCCGAAAGGTTATCGTGCGCTCAAAATAAGACTCGCCATCTTTTCACGTAGCAAAATGAGCAAACGAATCCTCGACGCTAAGAACAAACACGTTACGCGATGAGTCTGTTCCCTAAAATAAAATCCAAAAGTGATTCCATCACTAAATAAACATGTGGTTATGTCTCTCGATAGATCCAAAAGATCCCGTTGTAATCCAAAAATCGAGACACAAACCCGCGCGAACAAAAGGGAACGAGCCATTGATAATAACGAACGATTGGACTAGAAGAATAACTCGTACCCCGTCTAAAAACTGAGATGCGCTCAAAGGGAGTCGAAACCCGAACTAATGCGTCTCGCAAAAGGACAAAAGACGAGTTATTCTGAAAGGACAATCCAACTTGGTCGATTTCTTAGTCACCGAACGTGGATACGTCAAAACGAACTGTATTGTCTGATGGATGATTTAATTTCCCACAATAATCGACGGCATCACGCGTCCCCTGGACCGCAATGTGAGCCAAAAACCAAAATCCTAGGAAAGAGACCTGGACCGACGAGTGTGTGGAGGAATAAGGGTGGAAGAGAGATGTTGTGATACGTGTAAATAGAACTAACGTTTGTTCTTCTTATCTTATATATCCGTAAATAAATAAACGCACACACCACGAATCATGCATATAAAATCATGCATACATAATAATGGATACCGTTCGCGCAGACATCATCATTAAGCGATTGTGGTACCGAGAGAGCAGTCGGCTAGTTAGGCAGTTTGACCAGTTACAAATTGATAGTTCTGAATCGGCAGTTGTGGCTTCGGAATCATCTTCGTTTGAGTATACTCAGTCTTCAGCCAGTATGTCTGCGACCGACGAAAAAGTGGCCGGATTGGAAAACTCTGTGAACAACATTAATGAGCAGTTAGCAGTGATAGCGGCCCAGTTAGCTAAGCTGGCCATGAGAGATGATAAAAATGGCAGTAAACACGCTGAGAATGAGGTGAACGATGGCCTCGCTTTGGGAATGAGGAGGATTATCAGGATTATATCCGAAAACAGCTGGAAAAAGAGAAAGCTAAGGAAGAGGAATGGAAGCAACACATCACACAGGAAGTGCAGGACTTGCGTGGAGGAAGTTCCGGAAGTCAGGACTTCTATAATTTGAAGAATTGTTTGTCGGCAACAGCTTTGCCTTTGAAATTTCGGCTCCCTGACATGAAAAAGTTCGATGGAACGGGAGATCCCACCGCTCACATGAATCAGTATGTTGCTGTGATGAAGCACACGATCCTGACTGAGGATCAAGTCCTAGGGCTGTTTAACACCTACCTAGGGGGGCTGCCCTCACATGGTTCCATGCATTGCCGATGGTGACAAAGAGGGATTGGAAGGAATTAGCGAAGTCATTCATCGCTCAGTATAGCTTTAACACCATGCTTGAGGTCACTTTGAAAGAGTTAGAGAGCACTAAGCAACAGGCTGGGGAATCCTTTTCCGATTTTGTGAAAAGATGGAGGGCTAAGGCCGCAGTGATGAAACAAAAGCCGCTTGAGCAGGATCAGATCTGAATGGTGGTTTGCAACACGTTGCCGTATATCAAGAATGAGTTGCGGTATATGCCGTTTACCGATTTCAATCAGATGTATAGTTGTGCTTTGACTGTTGAAGGGGATGGGGAGCCAAAGAAAGCTTATACCAAGTGGACGAAGTCTGGATATAGTGCCGGAGGGCCTAGTGCGAGTACAGAATCCGCTGCAGTGGAAGTGCTTGATCTTAATGCTATCGAAAAGAGGCAGTTCGCCAAATTTGATCAGACCTATGCAAAAGTTTTCGAACGATTGCAGAAAAAGGGGCTGCTGAAAGCTCTTACTCATTATAACAAGACACCGCCTCCTCCACAGATACAAGCTAGGGGATATTGCGAGTTCCACAGCAATTATGGGCATACAATTGAGAATTGTGAGAGATTGAAACACGAAATCCAAGATTTAATCGAGGAGAAAAAGATAGCTGATCCTTCGTCAGCGAACCCTTCCACTAGGCGTAATCCATTGCCTAATCATAGGGTAAGCATGATCGGAATGGGTCTGACAGAACGTGTAGTGATGGAATCCTTCGAGGAGAATGTAGAGGAGTTGTTGGACTCCGACGAAAAGAACAATGTGGGAAATGGTCTATATGTGTCCTTCCTTGGCGAGGAATAAGAGAATGAACTAATGGATGAAGGGTTGGACGGTGGAGCACCGTATGATGAAGATAGTGCCGAAGAGACCGGGGAAGGGTCGTCTCGGACTATTGTGCCAGAATTGGGTCTGTTTAGTGGTGGAGAAAACCCCGAGGTGCACTTGCGTGAATATATGCGCGATATGTTTGTCGAATCCTTCGGGGTGGATGAGATTGCTCAGTGGTTCCACCATTCTCTGATAGGCGAGCCTTGGGGGTGGTTTCACTCATTACCCGACTCTTGCAAGTATGATTGGGATCAATTGTCAGATTTATTCTTAGAAAAGTACCAAAGAGCCGAGGACAGGGCCGCAGAGCGCTTTGCAATGCAAATCGGACCCATCAAACGTCCGCTACCGAGGGTTAGTAAGTATAATGGCAATAAGGACCCTATGGAGCACCTTCACTTCTACTTGTCGGCTATGGCACCCTTGGGTTTTAAAGAGGAAGAGATCACTAGCTTGTTTTGCAATTCATTGATGGGTGAACCGTTAATGTGGTACATGTCGTTGCCGATGTATGTTAAGACCGATTGGGCGGCAATGACGAAAAGATTTATCAAGGAGTATACAGTATGGATGCTGGCAGAGCAAACCCCGGATTCCCCGTCTTACCAAACACCTGATGCGGTGTTAGCGATGCCTAGGTATGGTGGATACCAGGATCCTGTTGAGCATGCAAGGTTATTCCGCAATCATATGTATGACGCCGGGTTCCCGCAGTGTGAATTACATGAACATTTTCCGGAAACCTTAATGGGAGAAGCCTTGTTGTGGCATCAAGGCCTATCAAAGGAGGAAATGGGTCATTGGGTACTGCTCAGGAGTGCCTTTGTGGCAAGATATGAGATGTATATTCCATGGACGGGATCTCTGGACGATCTGGATAGGATCAGGCAATTCCCCGAGGAACCGTTTGGGGATTATGCTAGAAGGTGGAGACACCGTTATGAGCAGTGTAATGAAACAATGAGTGATAAGGTGCAGCTTATATGCATACAACGAGGTGCTATTCCGTTGGCCGCAAGAAGGATGAGCAGAGTGTCCCTCCGTGACTATGATGAGTTGATAGGCTGGGCTTTGTATGGATCGGCGGATCCCTTTTACTTGAATCCGAATGTTCCTCACGTCATGGATTTAATGGTCGTGGACATTTGGGAGAGTTCT
Organism: Euphorbia lathyris; assembly: GCF_963576675.1. NCBI lineage: Eukaryota > Viridiplantae > Streptophyta > Magnoliopsida > Malpighiales > Euphorbiaceae > Euphorbia > Euphorbia lathyris. Next base: position 82,875,438 of record NC_088915.1, read on the forward strand.
TCGGATGAGGAAGATGCCAATCGGAGGGTTCCTATTAACATTTGGGACGAATCGGATGATGAGCCGGAAATCGCGGTAATGACGAGATCAGGTCGTGTGGCCGAGGGAAAGGCACCTATGATAGAAACTGAGATTGGAGAAGGGTCGGCTCCTAAGCCCGATGACCAAGTTCTGGAGCAGTTGAAGAAGACACAAGCTAAGTCTACAGTCTGGGAAGTTCTATGCCATTCTAAGTACCATCGTGAGAACTTGATGAAAGAATTGCAGAATCTGGTCATTTCCATCGATACTGAGCCGGCAGCGCTAGTAGGGGCGATTATGGCCCGAAAGAAGACTGAGATAACATTTACTGACGAGGATCTCCCAGAAGAGGGGAAGGCTCACAATAAGCCTTTGTATATCCGAGCGGAAATTAACGGAAAGAAGACTAGTTGCGTGATGGTCGATGATGGATTGGCCATTAATGTTTATCCTTTGAAACTCTTGTCGAAGTTGGGAGTAGAAAGAGGAGACCTAACGGCCTCGGAAACTGTGATAAGGGCTTATGATGATAGCCGTAGGCACATTGAAGGAGTCTTCAAGGCCAAGTTGAAAGTGGGGCCGCATGAAGAAGAAACTGAGTTCACGGTGCTGGATATCCCGGTAACCTTTGCTGTACTGTTGGGATGCCCTTGGTTCCATAAGTTGGGAGGTGTGCCCTCCACGCTCCACCAAATGATTAAATTCCCCTTCGGGGATGAGATAGTGACAATCAGAGCTGAGAAATTAAGCTCGGTGGCAGCATTGGGGATTGAGCCTTAACTTTTCTCCGGGTTCCAAGTTTCCGGGATTTACGAGTCCAGCATGACCACCGATGTGGTGAAGATGATGAAGGGAGGTTTCATTCCAGGAATGGGCTTAGGAGCACACCATCAGGGGTTGTCAGAATTTCCGGACTTTAAGAGTCAGAAAACCCGGAGGGGTTTAGGATATGAACAGGGAGGTCCGTCCAACGCAAGTAGTGAAGGAAAAGTGGGCCTAAGGAAGTATTTTGTGAATGAAGGGCATGGAAAGGTTTATTCAGGGACCCCCGAGGCATGGACTAGCACAGAAGGGAAGATTCTTCCGGGGTTCGAAATCTTCAATGATGTTGCCGACTGGGGCAAAGGAAAGGCGAGCTGTTTTGTCGAGGAGATTATGGTGCTAGACTTGAATGCCGAGGAGCAAGTCATCACCATTGAAGCAACTGCGGGAGCGGTGGATGAGCCCAGTACCTCCAAGGTTCATGAGGAGCCCGAGAACCCTGATGATGAAAATTGTATTACTGCTTTGTTCGAATCAGATGATGTAATCACCCATGCTATCAATGAAATGAATTCTGATTTTGCTTACTTGCTTGATGTTGATCATGATCATTCCATGCATTCTCATTCATATAACATGCCTACATTTGAAATCAATGCAATAGAAATGTCAACTTTCAATCTTGGTACGGATGAAAATCCTAAACTTATACAAATTGCTCAAGAATTAACTATTGAAGAGAGAAAAGAATTTGAGAGAATAATTAAAAAATACGAAATTGTATTCGCTTGGACATACGAAGACATGCCTGGAATTGATCAATCTATCGTAACTCATCGCATTCCAACTTATCCCGAAGCAAAGCCCGTAAAGCAGAAGCTCCGACGTATGAGACCCGAATGGACAGATAAGATCAGGGAGGAGGTGAAGAAGCAGTTAGAATCAGGATTCATCGAAGTGATCGACTATCCCCCTTGGGTCGCAAATGTGGTGCCAATCGCAAAAAAGGACGGCAAAGTAAGAATGTGCATTGATTACAGAGATCTTAACAAGGCATATCCCAAGGATGAGTTCGCATTGCCTCATATCGACGTATTGATCGACAGTGCAGCGTCAAGCGTCTTACACACGAATGTGGATGGTTTCATGGGCTACATGCAAGTTCAGATGGCCGAAAAGCACAAAGCAAAAACCTCGTTCACAACTGAGTGGGGGACATACTGTTACAGAGTAATGCCGTTTGGGTTGAAAAATGCCGGGGCAACTTATCAGAGAATGGCCACAGCACTGTTCCATGATATGATACACAAGGAGGTAGAAGTCTATGTGGACGATATGATGGTCAAATCAGAGACAAGAGAAGGGCATTTTGCCGCGCTCGAGAAATTTTTGGCCCGAATTGCAGAATTCAAGCTAAGGTTAAACCCGAAGAAGTGCTTTTTCGGCGTTTCGTCGGGGAAAATCTTAGTCTATGTAATCGGAAATAAGGGAATCGAGGTAGATCCTGATAAAGTGAAGGCTATACAGGAGATGCCGGCGCCGAGAAATGAGAAAGAAGTGAGAGGGTTTCTGGGGCAGGTTCAGTATATCAGTCGGTTCATAGTAAGACTCACCGCAATCTGCGAGCCAATCTTTAAGTTGCTAAGGAAAGACCAACCCCCTGTTTGGAATGATAAGTGTCAGCAAGCTTTGGAGAGCGTCCGGAGCTATTTGTCTAATCCGCCAGTGCTGAGACCGCCTAAACTGGGAAAGCCGCTTCTCCTCTACGTAGCAATTGAGGAGCGATCTATTGGGGCAATGTTGGCTCAAGAGGGAGACACCGGTGTGGAGCACGCGGTGTATTATTTGAGTAAGAAATTCCTGGAGTACGAGCTCAAGTACAACATGATCGAAAAGACATGTGTGGCAGTGGTGTGGTTGACAAAGAAACTGCGGCACTATTTCCAATCGTATAAAGTGATCATTATTTCTCGGATGGACCCCGTGAAGTATCTATACCGAACTCCATCCTTGACGGGGAAGTTAGCTAGATGGTTGTTGCTTTTATCCGAGTTTGACATTGAATATGTGACGAAGAAGGTTATCAAAGGGAGGGCCGTGGTAGAATTTCTGGCCAACCAACCCCTGAATGCAGAGGAAGAAGAGATAAGTTATGATTTCCCCGATGAGCATTTGAACGCAATCGAAGTCATACCGTGGAAAATGTTCTTCGACGGAGCAGTTAATTCGAATGGAGCTGGAGTAGGAGTACTACTCACCTCACCAGAGGGAGAAAGGATCCCGATGGCCAAGAAGTTGTCGTTCCCTCTTACCAATAATATGGCGAGTATGAAGCGTGCATTTATGGTCTAGAGTCATTAGCAGCACTGAGAGCATCATATGTCGAAATTTGGGGTGACTCCAAGTTGATCATCGAACAGGCACAAGGAAACTGGGAAGTAAGGGAAGAAAGGCTACGTCCATATCTAGATCAGCTAGAAGGGTTGGCACAAAGATTCAAGGAATGTCGTTTCTATCATATTCCTCGAGCACAGAACCAGGTGGCGGATGCTTTGGCCACTTTGGTGTCAGTTTGGGACAACCCCCGGAACCTTGCTTCGAAGCCATTGGTATTGAGAAGATCTCACAAACCATGCTATGAAGACGTAATGCTGTTAGGGACAGATGAAAAACCGTGGTATTTCGATATCGTGAACTTCATGAAAGATGGGACATATCCGGCAGAGTCAGAACTTAGGGATCAAGCTGTGATTAGAAGGCTAGCTCGTCAGTTCGTCATCCACAACGACTTGCTTTACAAAAGGCACATTGATGGATTACAACTAAGATGCTTGGATGCGGGAGAAGCCCGCGAGGCAATGGAATCACTACATTCAGGAATTTGTGGAGCCCATATGGGGGGAGCAGTACTAGCTAAGAAAATTATTAGGCAAGGCTTCTATTGGCTCACCATGGAAAGAGATTGTAACGAGTATGCAAAGAAATGCCACGATTTTCAAATCCACGGCGATTGCAGTCATCTTTCGGCCATGGAATTACATGTGTTAGCACCTATTTGGCCATTCGCTGCCTGGGGCATTGACATCATCGGCGAAGTAAGGCCTAACGCTTCAAATGGACATAAGTTTATTGCTGTCGCCATCGATTATTTCACCAAGTGGGTAGAAGCAGAGTCGTTTAGCAAACTGGGATCCAAGCAGATGAGAAAGTTCATTGAAAAACACTTGATCACCAGGTTTGGAGTGCCTCATCACATGATTACGGATAACGGGGTCCAGTTTCAGGGGGAAGTAAGGAATCTTTTCCAAGAATATGTCATTGAACATCACAGATCTTCTCCGTACCGGCCACAGGCTAATGGGGCAGTAGAAGCAGCTAATAAGAACCTTAAAAGGATTCTCGTAAAGACGGTGGAATCACATCGGAACTGGCATGAGCACCTCCCACTCGCGTTGTGGGCTTATCGCACGATAATCAGAACCTCGACTGGGGCAACGCCATTCTCCTTGGTATACGGAACAGAAGCAGTCCTGCCGATTGAGATCGAAAAGCGATCGTTGAGAATCGCAGTGGAAGCAGAAATCCCCGAGACGGAATGGGTGAAGAGGCGATGTGAGCAGTTGGCTCTAGTTGACGAGAAAAGGATGGAAGCCCTTTACCACGTACAGTTATATCAAAGAAGGATGGCTCGGGCTTTCAATAAAAAAGTCAAGACCAGCCCTATCAAAGAAGGAGATTTGGTGCTGAAACAGATCCGTGTGACGCACACCGACCCTAGGGGCAAGTTTAGGCCTAACTGGGAAAGGCCATTCGTCGTGAAGAAGATACTAAGCAAAGGAGCGGTGAAGTTAACCACAATGGACGGCATGGAATTCTCCGAACCTACCAACCTGGATAGGCTTAAGAAATACTTTTCGTAAAAAAAAAAGAAAAATAAAGAAAAATTCCCGATAGGTTGAAAACCCGCAAAGGGCGACCTATGCAACAATAAGGGAAATCCCAATGGGTGAAAACCCGAAAGGGCACTCATTTAAAAATTCCGGGATAGTAAAAGGAGAGGAGAAAAATCGCCGGGATCCGAAAACCGAAAGGCGGGTCCTGGTAACAATAGTTATGACTTGAGCAATTACAAAAACAATGTATAAGAGACTAAGTATTTCTGTTGTTTGTAAATAAATAAAGGGCATGAATATATTTGACGAGAATGATTCGAATCATCATAATCTACTGAATGCATGGTAATATGAATCACGAGTTATACATTTCCTATCCTACTTTTCACAAAAAGCCTACCTACTATCCACCCCACTCCCTATACATCAGCTATACATCGGGGAAACTCTAATAAAAGCTACAAAGCAATAATGAAAGCTACAAAGCAATACATAACGAGCCTAATATGGAGGGAAGTCCCAATAGTCCTCAAAATCTCTCAGGTGCGATGCCCGCTCCGCAGATAGTGCCTCCTCGGCAGCACGCGCTCTCTCATCAGAAACTCGCGCTCTCTCATCAGAGGCGCGTGCTCTCTCATCAGCAACTTGGGCTCTCTCCTCTGCAGCAAGGCGTCTGGTCGACTCATCACGCGCCCTCTCTTCGACGGCAAGGCGACCCTCAGTCTCCCATCGCATCATCCCTGACCAGTGGTCATTTCTCTCCTGATACACCTGACCAACCCGGGCGTCGGCCTCCCGCACCAACTCGCTCTGCCTCCACTCGTGGGCATGCAGATCACTCTACAGAAAAAGAAAAAAAAAGAACAGATAAAAAGCAGTATAGGCAAAAACATAAATCATACATACATGCATACATTCCACTACACTAAAGTAAAGTAATGATACATACCAGGTGATCGGTGCAGCGCAAGCTGAGGCAATCTCGTAGGTAACCAGACAGCCCCACGTAATCCGTACAAGTCTCCCTCGTGGTTAGAGAAGCGTCTGAGGGATCAAATGGGACCCTCGAGGAGAAGATATGAGGAGCCGCCTCGAATCTCGTATAAGCTGCCCCGGACTCGTCATAGCAAATCGTGGCATAATCTCTCCCGTAGTCTGGTAGGGGCACGCCTAGGGAAGACCTCTCCGGTCGGGCAGCGCTGGAGGACTCACCGACGTAGTAGGGCTGCTCGCACACAGGCGTCTGAGCTCGAGTACCGTCAAAGAAATCAGATAAATGGGCACTCCTCTAGGACCCCTCCTGCAAAAAAAAACACAATAAAAACCCCTAAACATCTCATGAATGAAAGGTAAAATAAGAAGGGGGTAGAACCACTTACCGGGACCTCCTCCTGACCAAAGACTGCCGCGACAGCCTCCCTCGAAAATACATCTGCCACCGGATCCACCTCCATCGCTGCCGCCGGGGCATCCCTCGCGCTCAGCAGAGTAGATAAGTAAGGCTCACGGCCCCCGGCGTGAATCCACACCGCTCTACCAACAAACCGACGGGTCAAGTCCCGACGAACGGTCGAGAAGGGCATGGTCCACACCACGAACATAGAGACGGGGATCTCACCCGGTGTCCAATGAGCGTCCCTAACTCCAGTGATGCCTCGATCCCCTAAATACCATGCCCGCACGTAGGGGCCGGTGAGCACACACTGCTGCTCTTGGATCATCGATACATATGTATAATCGGGGCCGAAGTCGAGGTCGTCCCACCTGAACTTAATCTAAAAATGCACAAAGAGAAAGTCAAAAAGACTCAAACAAAAACCGAGCATGATTAGGCAAAATCTACCTGTGTGAGGGTCAGCGAGTCGATCCAATCTAGGAGCTGTGGCACCGTCCGACTCCTTTCGGCGCTCAAGTCAAAATCCCTCCATCGAGTCATGAAAGGCGGCCTCGGTACTCTCGGTCGAGATCGAGACTGGCTGGGAAGGATGTGCCTCTCATACGCCCACACCTGCGGTAAAAACAAGGACTAGGAGTGTGAAAAACGTGAAGAAGATAAGACGGGCAAGTCAAGAAGGCGTCACGTACCAGCAGAGCAAAGGTGTAACCACCGAAATCCTTGCGCTTCCGGCAAGTCAGATCCAAAAACTTGTAGAGAAAGGCTAAGCCTGCCCCCGCCCAATCATAGGAAGCCGCTGCATCCAGATCGCTGAGCGCCTAAATGAGACCTGCGTGTACCTTTCCGCCCTTCGTGCGGAAAATCGTCTCACTCAGAGTATACACTAAAAAGCTGCGAACCGCCAAGTCGGTATCGTCTGTCTCGCAGAAATCTCGCCGACTCAAGAGGCTCGCTGTGGAAATAAACTTCGCTGGAGTAGATTTGGCGCATAGGCGAACTCCCGGTCCAATCAAGGCAGCGAGCCTAGCAAGGTCGACCCGTGGTCGCATCATACCGAAATGGAAAGGAACGGGAGTGTTGCTCCCTCGCAACCCTGTCAGCAGCGAAAAATCTCGGGGCGAGATGGTCATCTCCCTAAAGGAAAGATGGAAGGTGTGGGTCGAGTCAACCCACCGCTCACATAAGGCCCGTAGGCCAAAATGATCACATACCCCGTTGGTGCAGGGCAGCGCTGCAATAAAAGGCTCGAAGCCCAACTCGCGCACGCGGGCTCTCGCCGCGGCACCTAGCCTATCGTACCACGAGTGAATCTCGGCGGTGGTCCCCGAAATCTCAATGAACTAAAAAGAACAAGACAAGAAAATTTAAATACAGCTCCTAAAGCATGCAATTGATAAGAACGCGTTAAGACTAGGTATTCTTTCATAGAGACATCCGGTCAGTTAGGACCAATTTTCTGTAAAAATCTCTCTTGTAGGGTCATTCACGTAGGGTTTAGTCAATTCTTTAATCCACCCTCGTCTGCGGGGACGAGGAGCATAGATTAGGTTTTACTATTTACGTGCATTAGTTAAGTTTTTACTGTTCACGTTTTACTATTCACGTGCATTAGCTAAGTTTTCACTATTCACGTGCACTATTCACGTTTTTACTATTCACGTCTTCACTATTCACGTTGTTTGTACCATTAGCATGCATAAATTTGTAGTGTCACTATTCACATGCATATAGCGCGCATTCTTACAAAAATAAACAGGTGTTACTTGTGAATAAAGGAATTCACGTTTTCTAGCTAAAGTCCTCTAAGGCAGTCTAAGGGTTAGCATGCAAATCATGTTCGGATAGGAATGCTAAAGCCTAGAGTTCGAATCAAATAAAAGTGAGAAATTACTTACCTCGTTGCAGCGTGTCCTGCTCAAATGCGTCGTAGGGTCGTGGAAGGTATCCACTCTATCCAGGTTTACGTAAACCTCGTCCATGCCTCTAGTGCCATCCCATTCATCTAAATCCATCCCGAGAATAGTCCAAATTGAAGTCTAGTGAGAGAAAAAAGAGAGAGAAGGTGTGGGGTTGAAATGAAACCCCACCACCTTATATAGGAAAAGGGAATGGCATTCCCGTAAATAGTGAAAAAAGTACGATTTGACATAAAGGTAAAAAGTAAATAATTAATTACTAGGTGCACAGACCTCCGATTTGCAGTCCGTTTCAGTCTGCATTTCTCCCAGACAACGACCAACATTGCCAAGATATGAACTCCAGACAACAGCCAATTTTTACAGAACAGTGACACCAGTCAAAATACAGACAACAGTCGACAGAAAAATAATCATTAGTCTATATCATTCCAGACCAAAACACGTTCCCATTAAACCTCCGAGACACTAGCTCCAGACAATGGTGTTTTAAAAGAATTCAGAATCGTTAGAAAGAACTTTTCTGCCCTTGAGCCATCTTACCTACGGTTCACGACCGAGGTAGCTTCTTAGCCATCTTACCTACGGTTCACGACCGAGGTAGCTTTTTAGCCATCTTACCTACGGTTCACGACCGAAGTAGCTTTTTAGCCATCTTACCTACGGTTCACGACCGAGGTAGCTCTTTAGCCATCTTACCTACGGTTCACGACCGAGGTAGCTTTTTAGCCATCTTACCTACGGTTCACGACCGAGGTAGCTCTTTAGCCATCTTACCTACGGTTCACGACCGAGGTAGCTTTTTAGCCATCTTACCTATGGTTCACGACCGAGGTAGCTTTTTAGCCATCTTACCTACGGTTCACGACCGAGGTAGCTTTTTAGCCATCTTACCTACGGTTCACGACCGAGGTAGCTCTTTAGCCATCTTACCTACGGTTCACGACCGAGGTAGCTCTTTAGCCATCTTACCTACGGTTCACGACCGAGGTAGCTTTTTAGCCATTTTACCTACGGTTCACGACCGAGGTAGCTTTTTAGCCATCTTACCTACGGTCCACGACCGAGGTTGCTTTTGAGCCATTCTTACCCATAGTCAACGTATGCTAGATTCCGAGAAAAGAACATTCATCGACGGCCACTCCGAAGATGACGATGGAAGGAATCAGAGGACGACACCGGAACGCGCAGCGCAAAGGTCAGGTATGCTCCCTCCTACTCTTTACGTGTCTTTTACTTTTATATGTTTTACATTGCATGTGTTATGTTAGCAAAAAACGTTTTCGAAACACACACATCACTATCAAAATAGAAAAGTAGGGGCAACTGTAGACACCGAGTCGGAGGACCTGTGACGAAAACCTGAAAACAAGACGGTTGAAGCGATTGATTTCGGAAGTTTTGAAAAAATATATAAAGAATAATAAGCGAAGGAAAATCGGCGGCACGGGACGTGCGCTCAGCGTTCGTCGGACGCACCGCGAGTGGCACGCCCAACACAAGGTTGGGCGGCCGCCCAACCCCAATGGGCGACGCCCAATTTCCTTTGGGCGTCGCCCATTGGTCCGGGGACCCGTTTGCCTATAAAAGGCACGGATCCCCATGCAAAAGAAGGAGGATTTTTGGAGAGAGCTTTCTCACTCTAAACATTTTTAGAGAGAGAGAGTGATTTTTTTGAGAAAAAATATTTTTTTTCTCAAAAATTCCAAATTTCCTAAAGTTCAATTTTTACTAAATTTTCATTAAAAACGGAAGATCGTGGTTCGTGGAATCAATCGGCTTCGACCGTCAGATACCGAATTTAAGGTATTATCCGAGGACTAGACTCTTTATTTTATTTAATTTATTCTCTTCTTCTATTTATTTTTTTATGCTATAGTTTTTATTCGTTTAGATATTTATTTATTTTGTCACATTTTATTTAATTAGCGTATTTATTTAATTTTCATCTCGTGTTGAATAAAATTCGGTTTTGTTTTAAAATAAAAAACCTCATTTTGATATCCCAATACGAACCGTGATCCGATAAAAAGGTAGTTTGGGTATCGAAAACGTTGTAATTATAAGTTTTTAATTTAAAAGAAATTTCTAAATAATGTTTTGAAATAAAAAACGTCGTTTAGGAACTTCCGTTTTCGACTATGATCCATCTTGGTAGTTCGGAAATCCAAAACGATTGAATTAGATTTAATTTAAAGCTTTTGAATAAATCTGGAAACATTTAGGAGTGCTGCTGTAATTTACCTATTCTGTCACTAAATGCTGTTTACCGACGGATTATCCGTCGGTAAATCTGCCAAAACGTAAAAGATGCCATTTCAGTCCATTTTTCTTAACTTTTAAGCTTTTAATCCTTAATATATATATGTATAATTATGTAATATATGTTTTTCAAATTATTTTGGACCTTTAGCATATATAATTATTTGATAATATTTGTATACCATTTTTTATACTATTTTCTAAATATAAGTATAATTATGTATATGTATTTCCTTTTTATTAATTTAGGCTATGTTTTAAATGATAGTTATTTGATATTTTGAGAAATAATTGATAGATATTAGTATATGTTATTTTTGGTATTTAAAACTATATTAGTTATGTATATATATATAGTGTTGGGATATTTGGGTTATTTTGTTGATTATTGAATGAAATTATTTTTGTGGTAAATGTTATTTTCTTATTCATAAGATTTACTTATTATTTTCACATTTTTTAGTATAAATGTGTTGTACCTATTATTTTCATATACATATAGTTTCTTTTGTGTTAACTCTTATTTTCATATCTTCTTTTTTGATTTAAATGTATATATATATATATATATATATATATATATGTCTAAATTATTTTCTTTACTCTTTTGGCCCATTCATGGGTCCATGTTTCAAATGGGCTTTATTTAGGAGTGAATTTTGGTTTAAATATGTTTATTATTGTAATTATAACAAGTAGAGAATCCACTAAGGAAAAGGGGAAAATAAATCACAAAAAGAGTTTTCAATTTAATTATTTAAACTAATGAATTTTTAGAAGTTCCTAATGTAAATAAATGGAGTTGTTTTTTTGTTAATATTTCAAATCGTTTCCAAAACACCACGTTTTAAAACCTTAATCCGTTCCAAAGGCGGATTAAGTGAACATGGTAATTAAAATCGCTTTCATTGTAAATAATAGAGTCTTGAATCGTTTTCTTAAGTGATTTGTACAAAATAAAATTGACTTGTATGTTTAACCACGTTTTCTTATCAAAGGTTTTTTTTTATCTCAATGTTTTCAAACACTCGAGTTGTTCCAACGGCGATTCGGGTAAACTTCATCAAACGGGGTTTTAAAACGCACCTAAATCGTTCCAACGGCGATTAAGGTGCGAACCATGTAAATAAACTCGTTTTGGGGGAATAAGTTAGTGTAGAATAAACACACAACATGACCTTTAAATGCGGTTGTAAATAAATCACTTCTTTCTCCCCCCTCTCTGTGTATGTATAACGTAAATGGGTGATTCTTTACTAATATGGCTTTTCAATAATATATGCTCAAAACGGTTTCTAAAAAGAGAAAGAAAAGGGTTTCAATAGTCGTTATCGCCTAACATGTTGAGTAGGAGGCCGGTGGTTCATAACCGGGCGATGTCGGGGTGCCTAGTAGCCTTTCTCCGGAAAGGAGCTAGCCTTCTCAGCTCGTACCTAAGTTTCCCGAACCCACACCGGTCTCCCGTAAGGGATCGGTGTTCATTTTCCCATTCGTGGGTGGCGACTCTTCCATATCTCCGAGCTCCGGTCCTACCGAGCAGCTTGATTCCACGATTGGTTGCTTTCGGCGCCAATCACCGCTTACGTCGCCATGAGGTTGTCCACCCCCCGGTCTGCTCGGGAGATTAGGCCGCGGCACTTCGTCTAACAAGAGCTCAGTAGAGGATTCAAAAGCTCGGAACGTGTTCCGGGGACAGGACGTAGGCTTAGAAGCCGAACCTGGATAAATCTGTTGAGTAACGCATTTCTTACCTTAAACTCCTTATATATATTGCTTGCTTAAATAACCAAAAACTGACCAAGTAAAGAGGTCAATCTGAGTTGTGCGCATCAAACATCTGAGCTCAGGAATAGACTCTAAGTGCTATCTCTTGACTCAAGTTAAGAAACTGACCTAGTCACCAGTTGACTAAGCCAGTATCTTGCTGTTTACTCAGCGCCGCTGTTAAAACCTTTTCTCTTAAGAAAAGAAGTCTGCCCTAAATTAGAAAAGGTTTAAATAGTTCCTAACCCCCCATTGGAACTATACTTGTAACGTTATAAGGGACCAACAAGTGGTATCAGAGCCTAAAAGCTCACTGTAAAAGGTTTAACAACCTTGAGCTGATCCCCACTATGGGCGAAAACAGTACTCGGTTTCTCCTAGGAAACCAAACAACTCAGATATTGTCTGAGGGGCTGTCCATCACTCGGCCTGAAGGAAAATAGGCAAATGTTTGGCAGCGGAAATATAAAATTTTTAACCTATTTCCTTAAACCAAGATCCGTTAATCGTTATTTCATACAAGGAATGATAGAAGGAAATACCTTTTAGAAGAACTATCTACTGTTGGTAGCGAAGTGCCCTCAACTCTAGTTCCGAGTTCATGAGCACAAACCAAAAGACAAGATCAAACAAGTTAGAATCTCAACCAATGAATAGCAACCAAAATAGATTGCCTCTAACAAATCAACACAAGATCAAGGATAAAGAGAAAGAGATGAAATCAATAGAATGGAAGCGAGCGGAGCAATTTCTTCCTCTACAATAGACTGGTCGAAATTCTCTCTCTGTTCCGGATTAACCCAATATACCTATAAGGGGGGATATATATAGCCTCTTGTATCTAAAACCTTAGTTAGATAGAATTAGGTTACTTCTTTTGAGTTTTATTCTAAAATAAAACTTCATAAATATTATCTATGGTTTTTAGATAACTTCTTTATAGTTTTATTCTAAAATAAAACTTCATAAATATTATCCACAGTTTTAGATAACTTCTCTATAGTTTTATTCTAAAATAAAACTTCATAAATATTATCTAAAGTTATATCTAAATATAAAGATAACATTAGGTTGTTTGGTAAAATAATATTTAGAAGCATTTAACCATTTTAAACCTTCTAACTTAATTATTCAATAATTATAATCTAATCATAATTGACTAAAATAAATTAATTCTCATATATATATATATATATATATATATATATATATATATATATATATATATATATATATATATATATATATATATAATACATGTATTTCCCCTTTTTCTATTTGAGCCTTTATATTGGGCTTCCATCTATTAATTAACATCCATTCCTCTTTTGGTTCCAAGTCTTATGTGTGACCCATTAGGTTCTTACTACTTCTGGCCGTATGCAACTATTAAATTAATTTCTTCAAGAATTATATTTAATCCTTGCATAACGGAATGATGTACTGAGTATGTTATTGGCAAGTCTGTAATCATTCCCCTAGAGTCCGTTAAGAAGACAGGTTGAATCTGTCGTTAACCTTTCCGTATTAGTTACGGTATAATTCGATCCTTTATCAACTACATCCTTGAACAGAATCTTATGACTATGGATAATGTCAAGTCACATATAGCGAGACGTTCGTTTTACTTGTACAGGCCGAGTCAACTCAAAAGATAGGTTAAGTGAAATCTGTATTTCTTACTCTTAAGCTATCACCTTGCAAGGATTTAGAGTCGAGTCTTCCATAAGTGATCCTTGGATGTATCTCCCATTAATCGGGAGTGATAAATGCTCAATCCAATGTATAACTACCCTGACATTACCTCCTCTGACACCCAACCTTTGCAGTTCACACCCCAGAGTCATCTCTGTTAAGGATCATGGGACCGCAGGATCAAAGTCTCACATTCAGTAATTCAGGATGACCAATTAACATTCCTTTGAGTCTGAGGATTAGTTATACCTATTAATACCAATGAGATGAACAGGCGAAAAGGATAAATCTACCCATCCTGTTATCTCAAATCGGATCCCCAATCCTAATGAACAATGTTTCATCGGATCTATGTAACTTGTTGAAACACCTTTCCACAGGATTTTGATTTGACAAAATTAATTAAGTGAAAGTAAATATTCTATAACACACTAAGTTTAAATGCTTTGATCTAGTGTTACTAATGTGTTTGTTCAATGTTGAGTTTATAATTTATTATAAGACATAAAGATCATAAGGCCCAAGCCCTATATGGAAGTCAAGGCCCAAGTCAAGCAAGCCCAAGATCACTCAGCCCACGTATCTCCAAAACGCTGCCGTCGAAGTAATGAAACGCATGCTGAGCAACGAAGGATCGAGAAGATCCACGTAGACAACTTCGGTATGAAGCTGCTGAGCTGTCTCGACAAAGCATACAAGACAGCCGCTGACTACAAAGCAACTTCCAGACCAAGTATTTCCTCTATTGGTAAAGAACAGAAGACGCAGAAAGCTGTCTGTTTGACATTACCCGATTTGGAGGAACATACTGCCACACTGACCGAAGAACAGAAGATGCTGGAATCTGATTGGCTAGGAGAACTGCTGAACAGACTGAGTGAAAGCGACTTGTAGCCGTTTCCCTCCAACGGTTATTTCGAAATTCGAAATAACCAGAAGCTCTCATAGCTCTCTATAAATAGAGCATTCAGAATCCACATTCTTCAGAGAACTTTGAGCAAGAGTCGCTACGCTGACCAAACGTATACAAAAGTTCTCCATCAAAAGCAAAGCAAAATTCTTACACTACAAAGTCTATTCATTTGTGTAAAAGTCTAGAGTGATTTTTGTTCAATCATCTAAGGTGTTCTAGCAATTGTTGTTTAGGACAAAATCTTCATCATTTCTAGAAGTAGAAAGGAGAGGCTGAGTACTCGGTTTTAAGTACTCAGCGGAGAGATTAGGATTGAGTAGAAGTATAGAGGAAGGTACTCTTGTCATACTCAATTGCTGATATTGTAAAAGGTTATTAGGATTGAGTAGAAGTATAGAGGAAGGTACTCTTGTCATACTCAATTGCTGATATTGTAAAAGGTTTGAGGCTCTACCTTTAAAGAGCTCAGTAGAGGATTTGAAATCTCGGAGGTGTTCCGGGGACAGGACGTAGGCTTAGAAGAAGCCGAACCTGGATAAATCTGCTGAGTGAAGTATTTCTAAACCTTAACTCCTTATTCATATTGCGTGCTTAAAACAAACTAAAACTGACCAAGTAAAAGAGGTCAAGCTGAGTTGTGCGCTACAAACGAGCAGGTTCAGGAATAGACTCTAAGTGCTATTTCCTGACCTAAGCAACGAAGCTGTCCTAGTCACTAGTTGACTAAGCCAGTGTCTTGCTGAGTGTTAAGTGCCGCTGTTTTATAAACTTTTCTTAAAGAAAAGAAATCTGCCCAAATTATTTTTAAAAAAGGTAAAATAGTTCCTAACCCCCCCTTGGAACTATATTTGCAACCTTACAAGGGACCAACAAGTGGTATCAGAGCTTAAAAGCTCATTACTAAAGGTCTAACAACCTTGAGTTGATCCATACCATGGGCGAAAACAGCACTCGGTTTCTCCCTGGAAACCAGACAACTCAGATATTACCTGAGGGGCTATCCATTACCAGGCCTCCCCTATTCTTCGGGTCAAACTATACCTTTTGGAAGAATAGGATGAAAAACTTCATTCAAGCTACAAACATGAGTGCCTGGCTATCTATAGTCCAAGGCCCGTTTGTACCTGTGAAAGTTGTTGATGACCAGTCAGTTGTTAAAGCTGAGGTTGAATGGACAGAGGATGATCTTAAGAAGCTTCAAAACCATGCTTCGGCTATCAATATGCTTCACTGTGCGCTCGATGCTGCAGAATATAACAAAATCTCAGGTTGTGAGTCAGCACAAGAGATCTGGAAAAAGCTGGAAGTCACCTACGAGGGAACAAACAAAGTAAAAGAATCCAAGGTGAATCAGCAGATGAGACTGTACGAGCTGTTCGAGATGAACAATGATGAGGGCATTTCAGACATGAACGCAAGGTTCACCAACATCATTAATGAGCTCAAGAGACTTGGGAAAATCTTCACTGAGGAACAACAAGTCAAAAAGGTACTCAGGAGTCTTCCAAAAGACTGCAAGCAAAGAAGACAGCAGTTGAGGAAGCTCAGGATCTAACCACCTACAAATATGACGAACTCATCGGTTCATTACTGACCCATGAGATATCAATGAAGAACTTTGAGGTGAAAGAAAAATCTGATGACAAGAAGCAGAAGTCACTTGTCATGAAGGCTGACTCCACTGACGGGAGTTCAACTGATGATGAGGAGATGGCTATGTTTACAAGAAAGATGAAGAGGCTGTTCAGGAAAAACGACAAATATTCCAAAAAGCCTTACAAAAAGTTTGATAAGTATAAGGCTGACTCAAGCGACAGCAAATACAGAAAGGACAGCTCAAAGCCCATTACCTGCTTTGAGTGCCACCAAGATGGCCATATTAAGTCAAACTGCCCCACGCTGAGGAAAGACAAGAAAAGCGGGAAGATGGCAATGGTGGCTACTTGGAGTGACAGTGATGAATCTTCATCAACGGAAACTGAGGCCACCGAGTCAGCGAAGATATGCTTTATGGCTGACGAACTTGCTGAGCCATGCATTTCTGAGCATGCTGACCAATCTGATGAGTCAGATAATGAAGAGCAATCTAATGAGGTAATCTCACTCTCTCAACTCAGAAATGAAATGGGTAACGCCCTGAGTGATCTCTATACACTTGTTAAAAAGTGTAATAGGAAGATTAAAGCACTCAGCCGGCGCTGTGATGAAGTAGAAGAGGTCAAACTGAGTGACCTCAGATACCTTCTTCAAGACAACTCAGTTTTGGATGAAAATATGAAAATCATTCATGAGTCTGTCTCTGAAGTCCAGTCAGTTTCAAAGAAACTGAGGAAGGATGTCACAACCATTCAGAACCAATTAAAGGTTCCAAACAAAAACAATTTTCCGCTGAGAACTCAGTACCAAGGTACTCAGCAGAGAAGAAATCCCCAGCGAAAAGTCCAATGTGATTTTTGTGGGAAGTTAGGACACACTACTAAAGTGTGCTGGCACGCTCAGCACTGGGGTGCAGACAAGTCAGTAAGAAATCCTAAACAGAAGGTCAGTTGTGACTTCTGTGGAAAGAATGGCCATACTGTCCATGTATGCCGCCATAAAATAAAATATGATGCTATACCTGTTGCACCTAACAAGTCAGGACCCAAAAAGAGTTGGGTACCTAAAAGTAACTAGTTACAATGCAGGTAAGCCTGAGATGTGCCGAGAAGTCAAAGATGTGGTATATTGACAGCGCATGCTCAAGGCATATGACGGGTGATGAAACTCAGTTCATCACGTTTGAACGTAAACGAGGAGGGAGTGTAAGTTTTGGAGACAACAAGAAGGGTAAGATAGTGGGCTCGGGAACCGTCGGAGGTAACCCTACTATTGAATCTGTCTCCCTAGTCAGCGGACTCAAATATAACTTACTCAGCGTAGCTCAGCTATGTGACAATGGGAGAAAAGTTATATTTGATGCTACTGGATGTAAAATATACGAGGGTAAAACTAATGAGTTAATCTTAACTGCCCCTCGGATAGACAATGTCTTTATGCTAAACCTCGAAAAGAAGTTTTCAAAAACTGTATGCTTAGTCACAAAGGAAGAAAATTCCTGGCTATGGCACATGAGACTTGGTCATGTAAGCATGGACCTCCTGGCCAAATTAGCAAGAAAGCAATTGGTTGAGGGACTGCCTGAACTTAAATTTCAAAAAGATCAATTATGCCATGCCTGCCAAGCTGGAAAACAAACCAAGCAATCTTTTCAAAGTAAAAACATTGTCTCAACTAAGCGTCCGTTAGAAATGCTACACTTGGATCTCTTTGGTCCAGTCCAGCCGATGAGTCTGGGTGGAAGAAGGTTTTCCTTGGTTATTGTAGATGATTTCTCTCGGTACACATGGGTTATCCTGCTGACCAGTAAGGATGAGACCTTTGAGACATTTTCAAACTTGGTTAGAAAAATTGAAAATGAGAAAGACCTAAAATTAGCTCATATCCGTAGTGATAATGGTGGAGAATTCAAGAACCAGAAGTTTGTTGAATTCTGTGAAGCCAGCGGCATTGACCACAATTTCTCTGCTCCTAGAACGCCTCAGCAAAATGGGGTTGTTGAAAGAAAGAACAGAACTCTGGTTGAGATTGCCAGGACAATGCTGGATGAGCATAGGCTTCCAAAGTATTTTTGGGGAGAAGCTGTCAACACAGCATGCTATATTCTGAATAGGGCTTTAGTTAGACCTATACTTAAGAAAACCCCATATGAACTTTGGAAAGGACGAAAGCCCAACATTGGATACTTTCGTGCCTTTGGCTGTAGGTGTTTTATTTTAAATACCAAAGATAGCTTAGCCAAATTTGATTCAAAAGCTGATGAGGCTATCTTTCTAGGCTACTCAACAAACAGTAAAGCATACAGAGTTTTTAATAAGAGAACTCAAGTATTAGAAGAATCTATACATGTGCAATTCGATGAAACTAACCCTGCAGGAAGATACCAGCCGCTGACAGAAGATGAACCAAACTCAGCACCTGCTGATCAAGAACCAGCTACTGAGTCCTTCATAAAATGGCTGACCAAGAGTAAGAGTGAACCTAAAATTACTTCGGTATGAAGCTGCTGAGCTGTCTCAACAAAGTATACAAGACAGCCGCTGACTACAAAGCAACTTCCAGACCAAGTATTTCCTCTATTGGTAAAGAACAGAAGACGCAGAAAGCTGTCTGTTTGACATTACCCGATTTGGAGGAACATACTGCCACACTGACCGAAGAACAGAAGATGCTGGAATCTGATTGGCTAGGAGAACTGCTGAACAGACTGAGTGAAAGCGACTTGTAGCCGTTTCCCTCCAACGGTTATTTCGAAATTCGAAATAACCAGAAGCTCTCATAGCTCTCTATAAATAGAGCATTCAGAATCCACATTCTTCAGAGAACTTTGAGCAAGAGTCGCTACGCTGACCAAACGTATACAAAAGTTCTCCATCAAAAGCAAAGCAAAATTCTTACACTACAAAGTCTATTCATTTGTGTAAAAGTCTAGAGTGATTTTTGTTCAATCATCTAAGGTGTTCTAGCAATTGTTGTTTAGGACAAAATCTTCATCATTTCTAGAAGTAGAAAGGAGAGGCTGAGTACTCGGTTTTAAGTACTCAGCGGAGAGATTAGGATTGAGTAGAAGTATAGAGGAAGGTACTCTTGTCATACTCAATTGCTGATATTGTAAAAGGTTATTAGGATTGAGTAGAAGTATAGAGGAAGGTACTCTTGTCATACTCAATTGCTGATATTGTAAAAGGTTTGAGGCTCTACCTTTAAAGAGCTCAGTAGAGGATTTGAAATCTCGGAGGTGTTCCGGGGACAGGAGGTAGGCTTAGAAGAAGCCGAACCTGGATAAATCTGCTGAGTGAAGTATTTCTAAACCTTAACTCCTTATTCATATTGCGTGCTTAAAACAAACTAAAACTGACCAAGTAAAAGAGGTCAAGCTGAGTTGTGCGCTACAAACGAGCAGGTTCAGGAATAGACTCTAAGTGCTATTTCCTGACCTAAGCAACGAAGCTGTCCCAGTCACTAGTTGACTAAGCCAGTGTCTTGCTGAGTGTTAAGTGCCGCTGTTTTATAAACTTTTCTTAAAGAAAAGAAATCTGCCCAAATTATTTTTAAAAAAGGTAAAATAGTTCCTAACCCCCCCTTGGAACTATATTTGCAACCTTACAAGGGACCAACATAACTGTCCAGATATCTATATATATGAAGCTTGTGAGATCAGCTTTCTGTCGGACAGAAGACATTGTTACATACAAGTCTCAACAGTGATATATCAATCCTAAACATATCACTTGACTTGGGGTGGTTTTAAGTTTATTAGTTTATTATAAAGTTTTGTCTCACTTCATGCTTGTATGAACACTTTATAATCACTTTAAACAAACTTACAGATTTCCTTTTATTAGACTTTATTTAGTGCTTAAAGGGATTGCCTTTATATAGTTATAAAACATATATCTCATTAAAACAAATGATATAAAGAACAATTCATTTACATTAAGTTTGTATCCTGCAACAATTGTCTATAGGACACTAAACCCCAACATACTCCCACTTGGACTAAAGCCAATTATTTCTAAAACTTATCCCAGTAGAAGCTAAATGACGATCATGTACTTTCTGAGTTAAAGGCTTTGTCAACGGATCTGCAACGTTGTCCTCTGTAGGTACTCTTTCTATTCTCACATCTCCTCTAGCCACAATCTCTCTTATGATGTGGTATCGCTTTAGGTAGTGCTTGGATGCATTATGAGACCGTGGTTACTTTGCTTGCGCAATGGCTCCATTGTTATCACAGTACATAGTAATGGGATTGACAATGTTAGGCACCACACCTAGTTCTATAATGAACTTTCTAATCCAAACTGCTTCCTTTGCTGCTTCCGCAGCAGCGATGTACTCTGACTCGGTCGTAGAGAAAGCTACGCTTCCCTGCTTGGAACTTTTCCAACTGACCGCGCCCCCATTCAAGATAAACAGGTATCCTGATTGGGATTTAAAATCATTCTCATCTGTGAGATGACTAGCGTCTGAAAACCCTTCAATTTTCAGATCTCCTTCTCCGTACACTAGGAACATATCTTTAGTCCTTCTCAAGTACTTAAGAATGTTCTTGACGGCAATCCAATGCTCGTCTCCCGGATTCCCTTGGTAACGACTCGTTACAGATAACGTGAACGCTACGTCAGGTCTAGTGCATAGCATAGCATACATAATCGAACCGATCGCGCTGGCGTACGGGACTACAGCCATGCGTCGTTTGTCATCATCAGTTTTAGGACATTGATGATTGTTTAACTTTATTCCATGTAGCATGGGTAAGTTACCTCGTTTCGATTCAAGCATGCTAAACCGATTTAGCACCTTTTCAATGTATGTAGCCTGTGAAAGACCAAGTATTTAAGCTGCTTCACCAAGGTCTTTCATTGAGAAGTTACCGGATAACCATACTTTTACCGACTGTAGTAGAGCAATGTCATTTCCCATTAACAGTATATCGTCCACATATAGTATGAGAAATGCTATAGAGCTCCCACTTGCTTTCTTGTAAATGCAAGCTTCTTCGCAATTTTGGTCGAAACCAAATTGTTTTATGGTTTCGTCAAAACGCTTATTCCAGCTTCTAGACGCTTGCTTGAGTCCATAAATGGATCTCTGAAGTTTGCAAACTTTATTTGCGTCCTTTGATATGAAACCTTCAGGCTGCATCATGTATACATCCTCAAGCAGGTTTCCTTTTAGGAAAGCTGTTTTCACATCCATTTGCCAAATCTCATAATCGTAGTGAGCGGCAATAGCAAGCATGATTCTGATTGATTTGGACATAGAAACATGAGAGAAGGTTTCGTCATAATCAACACCTTGTTTCTGACGATATCCTTTCGCTACCAGCCTAGCCTTGTAGGTGCTAACCTTTCCATCCATGTCAGTCTTCTTTTTGAAGATCCACCTGCACCCAATAGGAATTATCCCTTTGGGTGGATCAACCAAAATCCACACTTGGTTAGTATACATGGAATCCATTTCAGAATCCATGGCCTCAAGCCATGCTTTAGAATCTGGACTAGTAAGATCCTCTTCGTAGTTTTCGGGTTCGTCGTCTAACACGGGAACCTCATTATCATCTCCCACTAGAAAACCATATCTAACTGGGAGTTCATGAACTCTTCGTGATCTATGAATAGGTGCCACTGGAGTCTCATCTAATGGGACTTCTTTGGGTACCTCAACCGCTTCTGTTGTTTCAGTCGGTGTTTCTTCCTCTTGAACTTCGTCGAGTTCAATCACGCTTCCTTTTTGTGTTTCTTTGAGAAACTCTTTCTCTAAGAAGATTGTGTGCTTGGATACGATTACTTTCTGATCATCTGGATGATAGAAGTAATATCCCATAGTTTCCTTAGGGTATCCAATGAAGAAACATTTATCAGATTTAGAATCTAGTTTGTCGGACGCAATGCGTTTGACATACGCTGAACAACCCCATACTCTCATAAATGAGAACACGGGTTTCCTACCAACGAACAATTCATATGGTGTGGAACTAGCGGATTTAGTTGGCACTCGATTTAGGGTGAAGAGGGAAGTTTCTAAGGCATAGCCCCAGAACGACTTTGGAAGTAAGGCCATGCTCATCATGGATCGCACCATATCTAATAGGGTACGGTTTCTCCTCTCGGATACACCATTGTTGTGGTGTATAGGGAGGTATCCATTGTGAGCATATCCCACATTCAGTTAGATAATTCAGAAAATCATCTGAAGGATATTCGCCACCTCGATCGGATCGAAGCGTCTTTATTTTCTTTCCTAATTGATTTTCCACTTCATTCTTGAAACATTTGAACTTGTCAAAGGCTTCTGATTTGTGCCTCATCAAGTAGATGTAACCATATCGAATATGGTCATCTATGAAGCTTATGAAGAATCTGAATCCTCCTCTTTCTTGGACTGACATAGGACCGCATACATCTGAATGAATAAGTCCTAGAGTGTCTGATACACGCTCACCTTTATTGCTAAAGGGTGTCTTTGTCATTTTACCTTTTAAACATGATTCGCATGTTTCCAATGATTCAGGATCAATTGGATCTATAAGCCCATCTGAATGTAGCTTTAGCATGCGTCTCTTGTTTATATGACAATGCCACAAGTAAGTTGAATTATCTAGCTTATGTCTTTTGGTATCAATTGCGAAAACAGAAATCAACACATAAATCCCATTTTGTGATATTCCTGAGAAATAGAAAATCGAATCTCTATAAAAATTGCAATGTTTGTTCTTTATAGAACATACCAGACGTTGGAGTACCGGCTTTTCCCTTCTAGAGGGTAGCTCGTACAAAGAACAATTTCTCTTCCAATGCCCCACGTCACCATACTAGTGGCACTTTCTTTTGGGCTTCTTCACTTCCTTTCCCTTAACTTTAGTGGGCATGGCTTTCTTACCTTTCTTGGGATGTTTAGGATTGGGAGAATTCCCTTTCCTCTTCTTTGATCCCTCTATGACAAGAGCCGGTATAGCCTTGTCTTTCTGAATATTGGGCTCAACTGACTTGAGCATATTTGCAAGTTCTTCAAGAGAGGTTTGCAAGTTATTCATCTGATAGTTCATGATGAACTATGAATAACTCTTTGGGAGGGATTGAGAATTAAGTCTACACTTAGTTCGTTATCCATCGCGAATCCAATACTAGAAAATTTGGTAATGTAGCCAATCATCTTGACACAATGTGTCATTACAGATGTGCCCTCTTGCATCTTGCAACGATATAGCAACTTGGATATCTCGTAGCATTCGCAGCTGGTCTGTTTCCCAAACAGTTCCTTTAGGAGCATGATGATGGAACATGCATAGTTGCCTTTGTAATTCCGATGTCATCGATGCAAGTATGATGCATCCGGCATGATCGTCATCAGCCTTGTGCTTCTGGTAAGCATCGATTTCCTCGATGGGAGCATCATCCTCAGGGATAGGGGGTATCGATGTATCAAATACATACCCTATTTTATCGAACTTCAAAACAATTTTGAGGTTGCGATACCAGTCGGTGAAGTTTGAACTATTCAACTTGTTATCGGTAAATGTATTTTGCAGATTGGTGTTAGTCATGATTTTAAGAGTGTTTAATTAAACTGAGAGTGAGAAAGAGTAAACGTATGTTATTCATTTGCTTTAAAGTATAACAATATAAATTTATAGGCCTTTTAATTTATTTCAGATTGCTCCCACTATTTTGCCAAATTAATAACCCTCCATATTAATTCGAAGAATTTCACAAATCCTTTAGTGAGCTAGGATCCTAACTCCTGAGATTTCGCCTTGACTTTGGCCAACAAGCTAGTCCCATTTGTTAGGTAGATTCATGCAATCAATCACATCTCGAATGTGATTCCTAGGTTATTGGGTTACTAACCACATTAGTAACTAATATGTCATTCATATTAATCCCAACCATTTTGTCCATTAGTTTATGACAACATGAGTTTGCCCATCCAATTATCATAATCTAATTTAAGTATTACCCCATATTCATGAAAGAACGATTTTTGATAATCCAGGTGTTACCATAAGACCCCGAGCTTGACTTTAGCCAACAACCCAAAGGCCCCCAGTACTGCCGGCTGAATTATAATATTAAGGAGGGGCAACCGATTTTAATAACTTGCTTATTTACTTAACTTTTTAATGAGGGATTTTTATTTAAGTCTCATAATCTAACTTAGTCTTGATTTGTTTTAGCATACATCAGACACACATACATACATACATTGGCGTTATGGACATATCATCTAAATTATTCCGTCGAGCCAGAGACGGAATAAAAGGCCAAACCTAAGAAAATACTAACTATTACATATTTCTCTTTAGGTCCTCCGTCTTCTCCATGGCGCCTTGAAATTACATATTAATTTCTATACTACTAAAAGAAAACTTCAATTGAATTGAAGGGAATTAGATGAGAGGAGAAATTACAATAGATAGTAGAAAGGCAGGACGCGCATGCCCTATTTCAAAAATACCAAAAGACTAAAGAGAGGGTCCAAATATGTCCATAACTCCAAATATGCATAGACTCAATTAAATAAATTTAATTGGTTGATTACATAACTATCTTATGTAATATTTATGTTAATCACATTAACTTATCAAATTAACTTTCATCCAATTTTACTTCTAATAGTTTCGTATCTTTTATATTAATCCTTAGATTAATATAACTATACAAAACGTTAATTATGCACGTCCCATTTATTTTGATTTTAATTCATTTAACATTTTGATTTACAAATTGGTAAAACAAACTTTTAAACAAATTTTCATTCGATAATCAAAACAGAAAACTATCAATTTCTGAAACATATATATTTAAATATAAAAACGATTTTAAATATATATATCAGTTCTAAAACGGTTTTAAAACGATTTTCAGAAAATAGGAAAAACTACTATAGATTTCCGTTTTATCTTTAGAATTAATGAAACTGATTTTTATCAATCTAACTATAAAACTAATAGATTTCGTTATCATGATTATCAACCAAAATAATTAGGAACATATGCATAATCTATTTTAATTAACACTTAATTAAAACTTATTTATCCTTAGGATTTAATTAAACAAAACTTATTTATCAATTAACCTAACCATAAATATTTATTCAATCCTATTGAAAAACTTCTAAATTTTCATATATGAAATAACAGATTTAACGATGGCTCTGATACCACTGAAGGAAAATAGGCAAATGTTTGGCAGCGGAAATATAAAAATTTTAACCTATTTCCTTAAACCAAGATCCGTTAATCGTTATTTCATACAAGGAATGATAGAAGGAAATACCTTTTAGAAGAACTATCTACTGTTGGTAGCGAAGTGCCCTCAACTCTAGTTCCGAGTTCATGAGCACAAACCAAAAGACAAGATCAAACAAGTTAGAATCTCAACCAATGAATAGCAACCAAAATAGATTGCCTCTAACAAATCAACACAAGATCAAGGATAAAGAGAAAGAGATGAAATCAATAGAATGGAAGCGAGCGGAGCAATTTCTTCCTCTACAATAGACTGGTCGAAATTCTCTCTCTGTTCCGGATTAACCCAATATACCTATAAGGGGGGATATATATAGCCTCTTGTATCTAAAACCTTAGTTAGATAGAATTAGGTTACTTCTTTTGAGTTTTATTCTAAAATAAAACTTCATAAATATTATCTATGGTTTTTAGATAACTTCTTTATAGTTTTATTCTAAAATAAAACTTCGTAAATATTATCCACAGTTTTAGATAACTTCTTTATAGTTTTATTCTAAAATAAAACTTCATAAATATTATCTAAAGTTATATCTAAATATAAAGATAACATTAGGTTGTTTGGTAAAATAATATTTAGAAGCATTTAACCATTTTAAACCTTCTAACTTAATTATTCAATAATTATAATCTAATCATAATTGACTAAAATAAATTAATTCTCATATGTATATATATATATATAATACATGTATTTCCCCTTTTTCTATTTGGGCCTTTATATTGGGCTTCCATCTATTAATTAACATCCATTCCTCTTTTGGTTCCAAGTCTTATGTGTGACCCATTAGGTTCTTACTACTTCTGGCCGTATGCAACTATTAAATTAATTTCTTCAAGAATTATATTTAATCCTTGCATAACGGAATGATGTACTGAGTATGTTATTGGCAAGTCTGTAATCATTCCCCCAGAGTCCGTTAAGAAGACAGGTTGAATCTGTCGTTAACCTTTCCGTATTAGTTACGGTATAATTCGATCCTTTATCAACTACATCCTTGAACAGAATCTTATGACTATGGATAATGTCAAGTCACATATAGCGAGACGTTCGTTTTACTTGTACAGGCCGAGTCAACTCAAAAGATAGGTTAAGTGAAATCTGTATTTCTTACTCTTAAGCTATCACCTTGCAAGGATTTAGAGTCGAGTCTTCCACAAGTGATCCTTGGATGTATCTCCCATTAATCGGGAGTGATAAATGCTCAATCCAATGTATAACTACCCTGACATTACCTCTTGTGACACCCAACCTTTGCAGTTCACACCCCAGAGTCATCTCTGTTAAGGATCGTGGGACCGCAGGATCAAAGTCTCACATTCAGTAATTCAGGATGACCAATTAACATTCCTTTGAGTCTGAGGATTAGTTATGCCTATTAATACCAATGAGATGAACATGTGACAAGGATGAATCTACCCATCCTGTTATCTCAAATCGGATCCCCAATCCTAATGAACGACGTTTCATCGGATCTATGTAACTGTCCAGATATCTATATATATGAAGATTGTGAGATCAGCTTTCTGTCGGACAGAAGACATTGTTACATACAAGTCTCAACTGTGATATATCAATCCTAAACATATCACTTGACTTGGGGTGGTTTTAAGTTTATTAGTTTATTATAAAGTTTTGTCTCACTTCATGCTTGTATGAACACTTTATAATCACTTTAAACAAACTTACGGATTTCCTTTTATTAGACTTTATTTAGTGCTTAAAGGGATTGCCTTTATATAGTTATAAAACATATATCTCATTAAAACAAATGATATAAAGAACAATTCATTTACATTAAGTTTGTATCCTGCAACAATTGTCTATAGGACACTAAACCCCAACACGGCCTCCCCTATTCTTCGTGTCTAACTATAGCTTCTGGAAGAATAGGATGAAAAATTTCATTCAGGCTACAAATATGAGTGCCTGGCTATCTATAGTGCAAGGCCCATTTGTACCTGTCGAAGTTGTGGCTGGCCAAACAGTTGTAAAAGCTGAGGCCAAATGGATAGAGGATGATCTCAAGAAGCTTCAAAATCACGCTTCGGCTATTAATATGCTTCACTGTGCGCTCGATGCTGCAGAATATAATAAAATTTCAGGTTGTGAGTCGGCGCAAAAGATCTGGAAGAAGCTGGAGGTCACCTACGAAGGAACCAATAAAGTAAAGGAGTCCAAGGTGAACCAGCAGATGAGACTGTACGAGCTGTTCGAGATGAACAATGATGAGGGCATATCTGACATGAATGCTGTTGGAAATAGGGCTAAGGTATAGCAGCGGAAATATAAAAATTTTAGCCTACTTCCTTTTAACCATAGGATCCGTTAATCGTTATTTCATATAAAGAGGGATAAGAAGATATACCTTTCGATGATCAATCTACCGTTGCAAACGAAGTGCCCACAACTTGAAAGGAGATGTAAACTGTTTACCAATCTGCCCCTATTCGAAATAGACCTTCCAGACCTCCGAACGACGATCCCTTCGGTGGAAACGTGGAAGAATGTGTCCAGAAGCTACTGTATAAATATTGCGACGATCCGACGGTTCAATCTCCAGGAATCCTCGAAATAGTGAACTGACCTAATGTAGGCGAAGAAAAACGAATTTCTCCCTTTTGATTGTTTTTCTTCTTTCATGAACACGGTGAGGTTAAATTAGAATCAACCCTTATGAGATGTAACCAAAATAGATTACCTCTAATTAACCAACACAAGATCAAGGAGAAAGAGGGATGAATTAGATTAATCAATCGATGGAATGCCGAATGAATTCTTGTCCACGAACTTGGGGATGGGAATTCACTTTCTCTCTCTTAATGCCAATTTCGAAAATCACATAGAGAGGTAGAGGAGGCATGGGTCGAAATTCCAAGGGTAGGGGATATATATATCTTAGCTTGTCTCTAAACCCTAGTTAGATAGGATTAGGTTACTTAATAGCAATCCAATTCGGAATAGGATTTCTAATTATTATCTTACTATATATCTAATATAATTAGGATAATAATAAGTAACCTAGTTAGATAATAATAGGAGGACATTAATCCAATTAATAACTCCTAACTTGATTATCTCTTAATTAATTTAATTTCACAATCCTAATCCAATTAGGAAGAGTGGAATAAATTAATTCCCTTCCTTTAATACATATAATTTCGACCACCCTATCCAAGTGGGCCTTACTGGGCTCAATTGGGCTTCCATCTATTAATCAGATTCATCTCTCTTTTGTTTCCAAGTCTTATGTGTGATCCATTAGGTCCTTACTACTTCTGGCCGTATGCAACTATTAAATTAATTTCTTCAAGAATTATATTTAATCCTTGCATAACGGAATGATGAACAGAGCATGTTATCGGCATGTCCGTAATCATTCCCCCAGAGTCCGTTAAGAAGACAGGTTGATTCTGCCGTTAACCCTTCCGTATTAGTTACAGTATAATTCGATCCTTTATCAACTACATCCTTGAACTGAATCTTATAACTATGGATGATGTCAAGTCATATATAGCGAGACGTTCGTTTTACTTGTACAGGCCGAGTCAACTCAAATAGATAGGTTAAGTGAAATCTGTATTTCTACTCTTAAGCTATCACCTTGCAAGGATTTAGAGTCGAGTCTTCCACAAGCGATCCTTGGACGTATCTCCCATTCGTCGGGAGTGATAAATGCTCAATCCAATGTATAACTACCCTGACATTACCTCCTGTGACACCCAACCTTTGCAGTTCACACCCCAGAGTCATCTCTGTTAAGGATCGTGGGACCACGCGATCAAAGTCTCACATTCAGTAATTCAGGATGACCAATTAACATTCCTTTGAGTCTGAGGATTATTTATACCTATTAATACCAATGAGATGAACAGGTGACAAGGACGAATCTACCCATCCTGTTATCTCAAATCGGATCCCCAATCCTAATGAACGACGTTTCATCGGATCTATGTAACTGTCCAGATATCTATATATGTGAAGCTTGTGAGATCAGCTTTCTGTCGAACAGAAGACATTGTTACATACAAGTCTCAACAGTGATATGTCAATCCTAAACATCTCACTTGACTTGGGGTGGTTTTAAGTTTATTAGTTTATTATAAAGTCTTGTCTCACTTCATGCTTGTATGAACACTTTATAATCACTTTTAACAAACTTACGGATTTCCTTTTATTAGACTTTATTTAGTGCTGTAAAAGGGTTTGCCTTTATATAGTTATCAAACATATATCTTATTAAAACAAATGATATAAAGAACAATTCATTTACAATAAGTTTGCATCCTACAACCATTGTCTTTAGGACACTAAACCCCAACATACTCCCACTTGGACTAAAGCCAATTGTTTCTAAAACTTATCCCAGTAGAAGTCAAATGATGATCATGTACTTTCTGGGCTAACGACTTTGTCAACGGATCTGCAACGTTGTCCTCGGTAGGTACTCTTTCTATTCTCACATCTCCTCTAGCCACAATCTCTCTGATGATGTGGTATCGCTTTAGGTAGTGTTTGGATGCATTATGAGACCTTGGTTCCTTTGCTTGCGCAATGGCTCCATTGTTATCACAGTACAGAGTAATGGGATTGACAATGTCAGGCACCACTCTTAGTTCTGTAATGAACTTTCTAATCCAAACCGCTTCCTTTGCCGCTTCCGCAGCAGCGATGTACTCTGACTCGGTCGTAGAGAAAGCCACGC
Source organism: Euphorbia lathyris (assembly GCF_963576675.1). NCBI lineage: Eukaryota > Viridiplantae > Streptophyta > Magnoliopsida > Malpighiales > Euphorbiaceae > Euphorbia > Euphorbia lathyris. The sequence goes on from NC_088915.1 coordinate 82,905,615, forward strand.
TTCCCTGCTTGGAACTCTTCCAACTGACCGCGCCCCCATTCAAGATAAACAGGTATCCTGATTGGGATTTAAAATCATTCTCATCTGTGAGATGACTAGCGTCTGAAAATCCTTCAATTTTCAGATCTCCTTCTCCGTACACTAGGAACATATCTTTAGTCCTTCTCAAGTACTTAAGAATGTTCTTGACGGCAATCCAATGCTCGTCTCCCGGATTCCCTTGGTAACGACTCGTTACTGATAACGCGAACGCTACGTCAGGTCTAGTGCATAGCATAGCATACATAATCGAACCGATCGCGCTGGCATACGGGACTACAGCCATGCGTCGTTTGTCATCATCAGTTTTAGGACATTGATGATTGTTTAACTTCACTCCATGTACCATGGGTAAGTTACCTCATTTCGATTCAAGCATGCTAAACTGATTTAGCACCTTTTCAATGCATGTAGCCTGTGAAAGACCAAGCAGTCTACGCGATCTATCTCTATAGATCTTTATACCAAGTATATAGGCTGCTTCACCAAGGTCTTTCATTGAGAAGTTACCGGATAACCATACTTTTACCGATTGTAATAGAGCAATGTCATTTCCCATTAATAGTATATCGTCCACATATAGTATGAGAAATGCTATAGAGCTCCCACTTGCTTTCTTGTAAATGCAAGCTTCCTCGCAATTTTGTTCGAAACCAAATTGTTTTATGGTTTCGTCAAAACGCTTATTCCAGCTTCTAGATACTTGCTTGAGTCCATAAATGGATCTCTGAAGTTTGCAAACTTTATTTGCATCCTTTGATATGAAACCTTCAGGTTGCATCATGTATACATCCTCAAGCAGGTTTCCGTTTAGGAAAGCTGTTTTCACATCCATTTGCCAAATCTCATAATCAAAATGAGCGGCAATTGCAAGCATGATTCTGATTGATTTGGACATAGCAACTGGAGAGAAGGTTTCGTCATAATCAACACCTTGTTTTTGACGATATCCTTTCGCTACCAACCTAGCCTTGTAGGTGCTAACCTTTCCATCCATGTCAGTCTTCCTTTTGAAGATCCATCTGCACCCGATGGGTTTTATTCCTTCGGGTGGATCAACCAAAGTCCACACTTGGTTAGTATACATGGAATCCATTTCAGAATCCATGGCCTCAAGCCATGCTTTAGAATCTGGATTAGTAAGAGCCTCTTCGTAGTTTTCGGGTTCGTCGTCTAGCACGGGAACCTCGTCATCATCTCCCACTAGAAAACCATATCTAACTGGGAGTTCACGAACTCTTCGTGATCTACGAATAGGTGCCACTGGAGTCTCATCTAATGGGACTTCTTCGGGTACTTCAACCGCTTCTGTTGTTTCAGCCGGCATCTCTTCCTCTTGAACTTCGTCGAGTTCAATCACGCTTCCCTTTTGTGTTTCTTCGAGAAACTCTTTCTCTAAGAAGGTTGCGTATCTGGATACTATTACTTTCTGATCATCTGGATGATAGAAGTAATACCCTACGGTTTCTTTGGGATATCCAATGAAGAAACATTTATCAGATTTAGAATCTAATTTGTCGGATGCAATGCGTTTGACATATGCCGAACAACCCCATACTCTCATAAATGAGAACACAGGTTTCCTACCAACGAACAATTCATACGGTGTGGAACTAGCGGATTTAGTTGGTACTCGATTTAGGGTGAAGAGGGCAGTTTCTAAGGCATAGCCCCAGAACATCTTTGGAAGTAAGGCCATGCTCATCATGGACCGTACCATATCTAATAGGGTACGGTTTCTCCTCTCGGATACACCATTGTGTTGTGGTGTATAGGGAGGTGTCCATTGCGAGCATATCCCACATTCAGTTAGATAATTCAGAAAATTATCAGAAAGATATTCGCCACCTCGATCGGATCGAAGCGTCTTTATTTTCTTTCCTAATTGATTTTCTACTTCATTCTTGAAGCATTTGAACTTGTCAAAAGCTTCTGACTTGTGCTTCATCAAGTAGACATAACCATATCGAGTATGGTCATTTATGAAGCTAATGAAGTATCTGAATCCTCCTCTTGCTTGGACTGACATAGGACCACATACATCCGAATGAATGAGTCCTAGAGTGTCTGATACACGCTCACCTTTATTGCTAAAGGGTGTCTTTGTCATTTTACCTTTTAAACATGATTCGCATGTTTCCAATGATTCCGAATCAATTGAATCTATAAGCCCATCTGAATGAAGCTTTAGCATGCGTCTCTTGTTTATATGGCCTAAACGACAATGCCACAAGTAAGTTGAATTATCTAGTTTATGTCTTTTGGTATCAATTGCAAAAACAGGAGTTTTATCATCTAACACATAAATCCCATTTTGTGATATTCCTGAAAAATAAAAGATCGAATCTTTATAAGAATTGCAACTATTGTTCTTTATCGAAATATAGAACATACCAGATGTTTGGAGTACCGGCTTTTCCCTTCTGGAGGGTAGCTCGGTACAAAGAACAATTTCTCTTCCAATGCCCCATGTCACCATAATAGTGGCACTCTCCTTTGGGCTTCTTAACTTCCTTTCCCTTGGGCACATCTTTCTTACCTTTCTTGGGATGTTTAGGATTGGGAAAATTCCCTTTCCTTTTCTATGATCCCTTTATGACAATAGCCAGTATTGCCTTGCCTTTCTGAATATTGGGCTCAACTGACTTGAGCATATTTGCAAGCTCTTCAAGAGAGGTTTGCAAGTCATTCATCTGATAGTTCATGATGAACTATGAATAACTCTTTGGGAGGGATTGAAGAATTAAGTCTACACTTAGTTCGTTATCCATCGCGAATCCAATACTAGAAAGTTTGGTAATATAGCCAATCATCTTGACACAATGTGTCATGATTGATGTGCCCTCTTGCATCCTGCAACGATATAACCATTTGGATATCTCGTAGCGTTTGCACCTGGTTCGTTTCCCAAACAATTCCTTTAGGCGCATGATGATGGAACAAGCATAGTTGCCTTTGTAATTCCGATGTCATCGATGCAAGTATGATGCATCCGGCATGATCGTCATCAGCCTTGTGCTTCTTGTAAGCATCGATTTCCTCGATGGGAGCATCATCCTCAGGGATAGGGGGTATCAATGTATCAAATACATACCCTATTTTATCGAACTTCAAAACAATTTTTTTGAGGTTGCGATACCAGTCGGTGAAGTTTGAACTATTCAACTTGTTATCGGTAAATGTATTTTGCAGATTGGTGTTAGTCATGATTTTAAGAGTGTTTCATTAAACTGAGAGTGAGAAAGAGTAAACGTATGTTATTCATTTGTTCTAAAGTATAACAATCTAAAATTATAGGCCTTTTAATTTATTTCAGATTGCTCCCACTATTTTGCCAAATTAATAACCCTCCATATTAATTCGAAGAATTTCACAAATCCTTTAGTGAGCTAGGATCCTAACTCCTGAGATTTCGCCATAACTTTAGCCAACAAACTAGTCTCATTCATTAGGTAGATTCATTCAATCAATCACATCTCGAATGTGACTCCTAGGTTATTGGGTTACTAACCACATTAGTAACTAATATGTCATTCATATTAATCCCAACCATTTTGCCCATTAGTGTATGAACAACATGACTTTTGCCAACCAATTGTCATACTCTAATTTAAGTATTACCCCATATTCATGAAAGAACTATTTTCGATAATCCAGGTGTTACCATAAGACCCCGAGCTTGACTTTTGCCAACAACTCAAAGGCCCCCAGTACTGCCGGCTGAATTATAATATTAGGGAGGGGCAACCGATTTTAATAACTTATTTATTTACTTAACTTTTTAATGAGGGATTTTTATTTAAGTCTCATAATCTAACTTAGTCTTGATTTGCTTTAGCATACATCAGACATACATTCACACATACATTGGCGTTATGGACATATCATCTAAATTATTCCGTCGAGCCAGAGACGGAATAAAAGGGCAAACCTAAGGAAATACTAACTATTACATATTTCTCTTTAGGTCCTCCGTCTTCTCCATGGCGCCTTGAAATTACATATTAATTTCTATACTACTAAAAGAAAACTTCAATTGAATTGAAGGGAATCAGATGAGAGGAGAAATTACAATAGATAGTAGAAAGGCAGGACGCGCAGGCCCTATTTCACAAATACCAAAAGACTAAAAGATGGTCCAAATATGTCCATAACTCCAAACATGCAAAGACTCAATTAAATAAATTTAATTGGTTGATTACATAACTTATTTATGTAATATTTATGTTAATCAAATTAACTCATCAAATTAATTCCCATCTAATTTTACTTCTAACCGTTTTGCATCTTTATATTAATTCTTAGATTAATATAACCATACAAAACTTCAATTATGCATCTCCCAATTATTTTGATTTCAATTCATTTAACGCTTTGATTTACAACTTGGTAAAAACAAACTTTTAAACGAATTTTCATTCGATAATCAAAACAGAAAACTATTAATTTCCGAAACATGTATATATATATTTTATATTCAAAACTAATTTTAAATTTCATATATATATCAGATTTTCAATACGGTTGAAAAGCGATTTTCAGAAATAGGAAAAACTACAATAGCTTTCCATTTTATCTTTAGAATCAATAAAACTAATTTTATTAATCTAACCATAAAACTAATAGATTTTGTTATAATGATTATCAACCGAAATAATTAGGAACATACGCATAATCTATTTCACTTATTTATCTTTTGAATTAATTAACCAAACAATTTGTTAATTAATCCTAACCATAAATATTCATTCAATCCTATTGAAAGCTTCTAAATTTCATATATGAAATAACGGATTTAACGATGTCTCTGATACCACTGTTGGAAATAGGGCTAAGGTATAGCAGCGGAAATATAAAAATTTTAGCCTACTTCCTTTTAACCATAGGATCCGTTAATCGTTATTTCATATAAAGAGGGATAAGAAGATATACCTTTCGATGATCAATCTACCGTTGCAAACGAAGTGCCCACAACTTGAAAGGAGATGTAAACTGTTTACCAATCTGCCCCTATTCGAAATAGACCTTCCAGACCTCCGAACGACGATCCCTTCGGTGGAAACGTGGAAGAATGTGTCCAGAAGCTACTGTATAAATATTGCGACGATCCGACGGTTCAATCTCCAGGAATCCTCGAAATAGTGAACTGACCTAATGTAGGCGAAGAAAAACGAATTTCTCCCTTTTGATTGTTTTTCTTCTTTCATGAACACGGTGAGGTTAAATTAGAATCAACCCTTATGAGATGTAACCAAAATAGATTACCTCTAATTAACCAACACAAGATCAAGGAGAAAGAGGGATGAATTAGATTAATCAATCGATGGAATGCCGAATGAATTCTTGTCCACGAACTTGGGGATGGGAATTCACTTTCTCTCTCTTAATGCCAATTTCGAAAATCACATAGAGAGGTAGAGGAGGCATGGGTCGAAATTCCAAGGGTAGGGGATATATATATCTTAGCTTGTCTCTAAACCCTAGTTAGATAGGATTAGGTTACTTAATAGCAATCCAATTCGGAATAGGATTTCTAATTATTATCTTACTATATATCTAATATAATTAGGATAATAATAAGTAACCTAGTTAGATAATAATAGGAGGACATTAATCCAATTAATAACTCCTAACTTGATTATCTCTTAATTAATTTAATTTCACAATCCTAATCCAATTAGGAAGAGTGGAATAAATTAATTCCCTTCCTTTAATACATATAATTTCGACCACCCTATCCAAGTGGGCCTTACTGGGCTCAATTGGGCTTCCATCTATTAATCAGATCCATCTCTCTTTTGTTTCCAAGTCTTATGTGTAATCCATTAGGTCCTTACTACTTCTGGCCGTATGCAACTATTAAATTAATTTCTTCAAGAATTATATTTAATCCTTGCATAACGGAATGATGAACAGAGCATGTTATCGGCATGTCCGTAATCATTCCCCCAGAGTCCGTTAAGAAGACAGGTTGATTCTGCCGTTAACCCTTCCGTATTAGTTACAGTATAATTCGATCCTTTATCAACTACATCCTTGAACTGAATCTTATGACTATGGATGATGTCAAGTCATATATAGCGAGACGTTCGTTTTACTTGTACAGGCCGAGTCAACTCAAATAGATAGGTTAAGTGAAATCTGTATTTCTACTCTTAAGCTATCACCTTGCAAGGATTTAGAGTCGAGTCTTCCACAAGTGATCCTTGGACGTATCTCCCATTCGTCGGGAGTGATAAATGCTCAATCCAATGTATAACTACCCTGACATTACCTCCTGTGACACCCAACCTTTGCAGTTCACACTCCAGAGTCATCTCTGTTAAGGATCGTGGGACCACGTGATCAAAGTCTCACATTCAGTAATTCAGGATGACCAATTAACATTCCTTTGAGTCTGAGGATTATTTATACCTATTAATACCAATGAGATGAACAGGTGACAAGGACGAATCTACCCATCCTGTTATCTCAAATCGGATCCCCAATCCTAATGAACGACGTTTCATCGGATCTATGTAACTGTCCAGATATCTATATATGTGAAGCTTGTGAGATCAGCTTTCTGTCGGACAGAAGATATTGTTACATACAAGTCTCAACAGTGATATGTCAATCCTAAACATCTCACTTGACTTGGGGTGGTTTTAAGTTTATTAGTTTATTATAAAGTCTTGTCTCACTTCATGCTTGTATGAACACTTTATAATCACTTTTAACAAACTTACGGATTTCCTTTTATTAGACTTTATTTAGTGTTGTAAAAGGGTTTGCCTTTATATAGTTATCAAACATATATCTTATTAAAACAAATGATATAAAAAACAATTCATTTACAATAAGTTTGCATCCTACAACCATTGTCTTTAGGACACTAAACCCCAACATAACCAACATCATAAATGAGCTCAAGAGACTTGGGAAGATCTTCAGTGAGGAAGAACAAGTCAAAAAGATACTCCGGAGTCTTCCTAAAGACTGGCAAGGAAAGAAGACCGTTGTTGAGGAAGCTCTGGACTTAACCACCTACAAATATGACGAACTCATCGGCTCGTTGCTGACCCATGAGATATCAATGAAAAACTTCAAGGTGAAGGAAAAGTCTGAAGACAAGAAGCAGAAATCTCTTGTCATGAAAGCTGACTCCACTGATGGGAGCTCAACAGATGATGAAGAGATGGCTATATTCACAAGGAAGATGAAAAGGCTGTTCAGGAAAAATGAAAAATATTCTAAAAAGCCTTACAGAAAGTTTGATAAGTATAAAGCTGAGTCCAGCGACAGCAAATACAAGAAAGACAACTCAAAGCCCATTACATGCTTTGAATGTCATCAAACTGGCCACATAAAGTCAAGCTGCCCCACGCTGAGGAAAGATAAGAAGAACGGCAAAAAGGCAATGGTGGCTACATGGAGCGACAGTGATGAGTCTTCATCAACAGAAGCTGAGGCCACCGAGTCAGCGAAGATATGCTTCATGGCTGACGAACTTGCTGAGCCATGCGTCTCTGAGCATGCTGACCCCTCCGTTGCATCTGACGATGAGGAGCAATCAAATGAGGTAATACCACTTTCCCAGCTCAGAAAAGAAATGGGTAATGCCCTGAGTGATCTCTATACACTTGTCAAAAAGTGTAATAAGAAAATTAGAGCACTCAGCAGGCGTTGTGACGAGGTTGAAGAGGTCAAGCTGAGTGACCTCAGATACCTTCTTCAGGACAACTCAACTTTGAATGACAACATGAAGATCATACATGAGTCTGTCTCTGAAGTCCAATCAGTTTCGAAGAAACTGAGAAAGGACGTCACAACTATCCAGAACCAATTAAAGGTTCCAAATAAAAGAAACATTCCTCTGAGAACTCAGTACCAAGGTACTCAGCAGAGATGGAATCCCCAGCGGAATGTCCAGTGTGACTTCTGTGGGAAGAAAGGTCACACCACAAAGGTGTGCTGGCATGCTCAGCACTGGGGTGCTGACCAGTCAGTGAGACAACCTAAACAGAAGGTCAGTTGTGATTTCTGTGGAAAGAATGGTTATACTGTCCATGTATGTCGCCATAAAATAAAATATGATGCTTTACATGTTGCACCTAACAAGCAAGGACCCAAAAAGAATTGGGTGCCTCAAAGTAACTAGTTACAATGCAGGTAAGCCTGAGATGTGATGAGAAGTCAAAGATGTGGTATATTGACAGCGCATGCTCGAGGCATATGACTGGTGATGAAACTCAGTTCATCACGTTTGAGCGTAAACGAGGAGGAAGTGTAAGTTTTGGAGACAACAAAAAGGGTAAGACAGTAGGGTCAGGAATCATCGGAGGTAATCCTACTATTGAGTCAGTCTCCCTAGTCAGCGTAGCTTAGCTATGTGATAGTGGGAGAAAAGTTATATTTGATGCTACTGGATGTAAAATATATGAGGGTAAAACAAATGAGTTGATTTTAACTGCCCCTCGCATTGATAATGTCTTTATGCTAGACTTAGAGAAAAAGTTTTCAAAAACTGTATGCTTAGTTTCAAAGGAAGAAAATTTCTGGCTATGGCACAGGAGACTTGGTCATGTAAGCATGGACCTCCTGGCCAAATTAGCAAGAAAGCAATTGGTTGAGGGACTGCATGAACTTAAATTTGAAAAAGATCAATTATGCCATGCTTGCCAAGCTGGAAAACAAACCAAACAATCTTTTCATAGCAAAAATATTGTCTCAACTAAGCGTCCGTTAGAATTACTACACTTGGATCTCTTCGGTCCAGTCCAGCCGCTGAGTCTGGGTGGAAGAAGATTTTCCTTGGTCATTGTAGATGACTTCTCTCGGTACACTTGGGTCATCTTGCTGAGTAGCAAGGATGAGACCTTCGAGACATTTTCAAATTTGGTTAGAAAAATTGAAAATGATAATGTAACATCCCTAAAACCCTAACATATACATCTTCCCACATTCATATATGTTTTCATGATTGAATACATACATTTTAGATTCATCGCATTGTCATTAGAAGTTTCATATGCATAATGCGATTACCGTGCGATTAGTAGACGATTAGTGTATCGTTAAGATGTAACGATTGGTTAATTGAGTTGGGACTTAAATGAATGAATGAATGAATTCATATGTCCTAAATTGATTAAGTTACACTTTAGGAGGGCTGAATTTGAGGTTTGTGAGCAAGCACGAGGTGTCACCCCAATATTAAGACAAAATACACCTCTTCATTTGCCAAATGATGTGCACAACTCATTCTTTATCTATTCCAGCCACAATTTCGACCAAAGCTTCAGCAAAACCTTCCTTGTTCATACCCTAAACCTCTCCAAAGAAAACTCTTCCAATTTCTTCCATTTTCGAGTCAAACAAGTCAAGTTAGGAAGCATACTAGGTGATAGACACGAGTTGAAGGTTAGTATGTTGTTTTAGCTTGTTTTCTATGAGTTTGAGATTCTGAAATACCTAGGTATGATCATAGGATTTGTTGTGGATGAGTTGTGATGGCGTTTGTTGAGTTTTGGTGTTGTTTAAAGTGGTTATAGGTTGTCCAAATGAAAGATATGTATCAAGTGCCCTAAACAAAAATCTAGGGTACTGCTTTCAGTCATTTTGGAGCATGTTTTTCATATTGATATTGTTCGAATTTGCAGATACATAAAGAATAAACTATGTTCCTATATGTGTTATGAAACCCTCTGTAAAATATGGGACTTTAATTCCATATATAGAGGAAGAAACCTAGATGGATCATGACTGCCTCGAAATGGAATGTCATGTGAGGCAGCCATGTTGATGTAGCATTTTGAGGACCTTAGACTCATAATTTAGGAAAGTTTATTTATACAAAAGTGTTTCTAACTACTTGAAGTATATGTCTGTAAAAGTATTTGACAATCCATTGTGTTTAGTGTGAGCTAGGTTGAGTGAATTATGGTAGATGCAAATCTGGGTAGTCTGTTTCTTGGCTGGAAATAGGACATAATCATTTTGCATGGCATATATTGTGTAGAAGTGATATTAATGTGAATTTTGGATATGTTATACCCATATATGTCTAGTTTCAGTAGGTTCAAGAAACAGGACATTTGGATTCATATAGAGAAAGTTATGGCAGAATGTGTGCAAGTAGGTCATGTGATGATCTAAGACAAAAGGATTAGATTGCATGAACTTTGTGGAGTTAGTGTCTTGTAAATCATATAGCATCCTTAGTTTATATTTTCATTAAGTTTATGTTAAGGCTAATTGGATCAATGTTATGTGACATTAGGAGGGCAAGGTGCAATTGAACGCACACCCGATCGTGTTGAATAGATCGAACCAAGTGCGACGGTAAGCATATTGCTTATATATGTGTATGAATGTATTGTTCCTTGTGACTTGTTGAGTGTGAGATGTGGTTGAATCTGATGTGAATGATGTGAATAATGTTTGAGTGTTTGTGATACGTTATTATTGATAAGAAAGTGATATGATTGAGTATGTTGCCGTGTTATGAGTAAATACGGCATGTTGAGCCTTATGCACATAAATTAATATGAGCTTGCTTAGATGAATATGTGAAATGGTCCAAGTTGAGAGTGCTATCCGAATATTGTGAGCCGGAAGCACATGTGTTGAGATATATGAGTACGTGAGTTGAGTGTAACTCCTCCGTAGCACAGATGATTGTATTCCGAATTTAGTGAGCCGGAATACAGATTGGGCCCAAGGACCATTTTATATATATTGTTTAAGTACAGCAAAGCCTTTCTAAAATAAGTATTATTATAATAAGTGAAACAAATGAATAAATGCTAACTTGGTACTAATGATATATTTTGCTTTGTGCTCTTTACATTACTTCTGTATAAACATATATGCGTAATATGTTTATTGAGTAGGCAGCTCACCCCTTGCCAACAGATTTTACAGGTTAGGTGGAGTTCTTCTTGCTTAAGGTCGCACCAGCAGTGTTAGTCCATTCTCATCTAGGCATTTTGGAGTCTTGTGATGTACTTTTGTTTTGTAAATCCTCTATGTAGGATAATGACTTAAACGTGTATTGTAAATGCTTTCTCTTATGTATAATATGTAAAGTTTATATGAGATTGAAGTTTATATGATTGAGAATTGAAAGCATGTCTATAACTGATATTGTGTGAGATATCATGTGATCCAAGTGAGGGGGTTACATTTAGTGGTATCAGAGCGGGTCTACTTTCCTAGGGATTAGGTTGTGTATGACTTGAGGTTTGTGAGCAAGCACGAGGTGTCACCCCAATATTAAGACAAAATACACCTCTTCATTTGCCAAATGATGTGCACAACTCATTCTTTATCTATTCCAGCCACAATTTCGACCAAAGCTTCAGCAAAACCTTCCTTGTTCATACCCTAAACCTCTCCAAAGAAAACTCTTCCAATTTCTTCCATTTTCGAGTCAAACAAGTCAAGTTAGGAAGCATACTAGGTGATAGACACGAGTTCATGCACATGAAACTAGCTTTAGATTGTTAGTAGAATCTGCACTCAGAGCTGAGGAAATTGTGAAAGATAGAGAACAACTTTTTGTAACCAAAAGGGCTAGATTTGATACAGAGGGCCAGTCTAGCAGGCCAACAAAGAGAGGTGGATTCTCAGTTTCTTCTAGAGGCTATTCTCAACAATTTAGAGGTAGTAGTAGTATCCATCGTGGTGGGACTAGATCACGGGGCGGATTTGGAGATGTTTTGAGTAGTGCTCCATCTGTGGGTAGTAACAGATTTTCAGGTGGTCGGTTTAATAGTGGGTATAGAGGAGGAGCGAGAACAACATATTTTCCAGCTTGTCAGACATGTGGACGGGTACACAGAGGTGAGTGTTGGGGACCTTCCCTGGTTTGTGGCAGATGTGGCCGATCTCACACAGGAGAGTGTTATGGTTCATTTAAGAAGGGCACATGTTTTGAGTGTGGAGAAACAGGCCATTATCGTAACAATTGTCCCTTACTAGTTGATAGAGGAGAGAGAGTTCAACCTCAGTCTAATATAGGAGGTGGTGCAGCTGGAGTGGATAGAGGCAGAGGCAGAGGTCGAGGAGGAGGTAGAGGGGGTAGACATGATGCTCCTATGGGTGGACAGACACAAAATTTACCACGAAACAGAGCCTTCAATATGACGAGGGGTGAAGCTCAAACAGCACCAGAAGTTATATCTGGTACAATTTCTATCCTAAAACGAACTATTCCTTTCCATGGGGATATTTTTAAAAACACTTTATCTCCAACTTTATATTCCATCTCCCTTCGGTGCTGATCCACATAAGCTTTCTGACGTTCCTGTGCAGCTTTTAAATACTTCTTTATGACATTGATCTTCTCAACCGTTTCCTGGACTAACTCAGGTCCTTCCAATTGCCTCATTCCTTCAACATCCCAACATATAGGGCTTCTACATGGTCTTCCATATAATGCCTCATAAGGTGCCATGCCTATACTTGAATGATAACCATTATTATAAGCAAACTCCATAAGAGGTAAATGTATATCCCACTCACCTTGGAAATTAAGAACACAAGCTCTCATCATATCCTCTAAGGTCTGAATAGTTCTTTCTAATTGTCCATCTGTCTGTGGATGAAAAGTTGTACTGAAATGCAATTTTGTTCCCAAGGAGTGTTGCAAACTGCCCCAAAATCTAGATGTGAATCTAGGATCACGATCTGAAACAATAGATATAGGTACTCCATGCAATCTCACAATTTGTTCTACATAAAGTCTAGCCAATTTATCCATCGAGTCTGTCTGTTGAACCGGTAGAAAGTGAGCAGATTTTGTAAGTCTATCCACTATCACCCATATACTATCGTGTCTACGTCTTGTTCTTGGTAATCCCATCACAAAATCCATAGTGATCCTCTCCCATTTCCACTCTGGTATGGTTAAAGGTTTTAGTTTTCCCACGGGAGCTTGATGCTCAGCTTTAACCTGTTGACATGTCAAACATTTGGAAACAAAATCAGATATATCTTTCTTCATTGTAGGCCACCAGTAAAAAGGTCTCAAATTTCTGTACATCTTTGTCATTCCTGGGTGCATAGCATAAGGAGAATTATGTGCTTCCTGTAAAATTTCTGATCTTAAATCTGCTACATCTGGAACACATAATCGACTACCTATCATCATAGTTCCATCATCTTCCACAGAAATATCAGGTCTTTTACCTTGTTGTACACGATCTCGCATTTTCTGTAAATAAGGATCATGCCATTGTGCTTCTTGGATCCTTTCTTTCAAATCTGGTTTTACCCGTAGTGTAGCCATCAAACCTGTTACTTCATTTACTTCTAACTGCACATCCATGGCTCGCATCTCCACTAGTGAATTCAAACTATAACTCTTCATACTAGCCACAATATCAACACTCTTTCTACTCAAAGCATCTGCAACCACATTAGCTTTTCCTGGATGGTAATCTATTGTACAATCATAATCTTTTAATAGCTCAATCCATCTCCTTTGTCTTAGGTTCAGCTCCTTTTGTGTAAAGATGTACTTCAAACTCTTGTGATCAGTGAGAATCTGAAATGTCTCCCCATATAGGTAATGTCTCCATACCTTCAATGCATGGATGACTGCTGCCAACTCTAAGTCGTGTGTGGGGTAATTCATCTCATGAGGTCTCAGTTGCCTAGAAGCATATGCAATAACTTTCCCATTTTGCATTAGAACACATCCCAAACCTTGTCCTGAGGCATCTATATAAACAACAAAGCCACCACCTTCAGAAGGTAACACTAACACTGGTGCAGAAGTCAATCTCTTCTTTAGTTCCTCAAAGCTTTGGTGACATTTATCATTCCACTAGAATACAACTCCCTTTCTCAGCAATTTAGTTAATGGACCTGCAATCAGAGAAAACCCCTCTACAAATCTCCTGTAATAACCAGCTAACCCAAGAAAACTCCTAAGCTCTGTAACGTTCTTTGGTGGTTCCCATTCATCAATGGCTTTAATTTTGGAAGGGTCGGGTTGAACCCCTTCACCTGACACCACATGACCAAGGAATACAACTTCATCCATCCAAAATTCACATTTGCTCAGCTTTGCATACATCTGATTATCTCTCAAAATTCTCAAAACAATTCTCAAATGTTGTTCATGCTCACCCACAGTTCTTGAGTACACTAGGATATCATCAATGAACACCACAACAAACTTATCTAGATATGGCTGAAAAGTCTTGTTCATTAATGCCATGAAAGCTGCAGGAGCATTAGTCAAGCCAAAAGGCATCACAAGAAACTCAAAATGACCATACCTTGTGCGAAAAGCAGTTTTAGGTATGTCAGCTTCTGCAACTCTTAACTGCCAATAGCCCGATCTTAGATCAATCTTTGAAAAATGACGAGCTCCTCTAAGTTGATCTAGCAAATCATCAATCCGAGGCAATGGATACTTGTTTTTCAATTGTCTATAATCGATACACAGACGCATACTACCATCTTTCTTCTTCACAAATAATACAGGTGCTCCCCACGGTGAAGTACTAGATCGTATAAACCCCTTCTCAAGTAGTTCTTCTATTTGTTTCTTCAATTCTTGTAATTCCATTGGAGCCATTCTATATGGAGCAATTGATATAGGAGATACTCCTGGCATGGTCTCAATAGGAAAATCAATCTCCCTATGAGGTGGTAATCCTGGTAGTTCATCTACGAATACATCTGCAAAATCTCTCACCACTGGAATATTCTCCAATTTGCCTCCATCCTCCCTAGTATCCACAACATGAGCTAAATATGCCTCACACCCACTTCTAATCCATCTGATTGCTTGAATTGCAGATATTAAACAAGACGGCACAACCTTTCTCTCCCCAACAAATAACACAGTTGACTCTGAAGTAAAATGTTCCTAACTACTTGACATATATGTCTGTAAAAGTATTTGACAATCCATTGTGTTTAGTGTGAGCTAGGTTGAGTGAATTATGGTAGATGCAAATCTGGGTAGTCTGTTTCTTGGCTGGAAATAGGACATAATCATTTTGCATGTCATATATTGTGTAGAAGTGATATTAATGTGAATTTTGGATATGTTATACCCATATATGTCTAGTTTCAGTAGGTTCAAGAAACAGGACATTTGGATTCATATAGAGAAAGTTATGGCAGAATGTGTGCAAGTAGGTCATGTGATGATCTAAGACAAAAGGATTAGATTGCATGAACTTTGTGGAGTTAGTGTCTTGTAAATCATATAGCATCCTTAGTTTATATTTTCATTAAGTTTATGTTAAGGCTAATTGGATCAATGTTATGTGACATTAGGAGGGCAAGGTGCAATTGAACGCACACCCGATCGTGTTGAATAGATCGAACCAAGTGCGACGGTAAGCATATTGCTTATATATGTGTATGAATGTATTGTTCCTTGTGACTTGTTGAGTGTGAGATGTGGTTGAATCTGATGTGAATGATGTGAATAATGTTTGAGTGTTTGTGATACGTTATTATTGATAAGAAAGTGATATGATTGAGTATGTTGCCGTGTTATGAGTAAATACGGCATGTTGAGCCTTATGCACATACTGGAACTGAATAATGGTTGGATTATAAATTAATATGAGCTTGCTTAGATGAATATGTGAAATGGTCCAAGTTGAGAGTGCTATCCGAATATTGTGAGCCGGAAGCACATGTGTTGAGATATATGAGTACGTGAGTTGAGTGTAACTCCTCCGTAGCACAGATGATTGTATTCCGAATTTAGTGAGCCGGAATACAGATTGGGCCCAAGGACCATTTTATATATATTGTTTAAGTACAGCAAAGCCTTTCTAAAATAAGTATTATTATAATAAGTGAAACAAATGAATAAATGCTAACTTGGTACTAATGATATATTTTGCTTTGTGCTCTTTACATTACTTCTGTATAAACATATATGCGTAATATGTTTATTGAGTAGGCAGCTCACCCCTTGCCAACAGATTTTACAGGTTAGGTGGAGTTCTTCTTGCTTAAGGTCGCACCAGCAGTGTTAGTCCATTCTCATCTAGGCATTTTGGAGTCTTGTGATGTACTTTTGTTTTGTAAATCCTCTATGTAGGATAATGACTTAAACGTGTATTGTAAATGCTTTCTCTTATGTATAATATGTAAAGTTTATATGAGATTGAAGTTTATATGATTGAGAATTGAAAGCATGTCTATAACTGATATTGTGTGAGATATCATGTGATCCAAGTGAGGGGGTTACAGATAAAGACCTAAAATTGGCTCACATCCGAAGTGATAATGGTGGAGAATTCAAAAACCAAAAGTTTGTTGAATTCTGTGAAGCCAGCGGCATTGACCACAATTTCTCTGCTCCTAGAACACCTCAACAAAATGGGGTTGTTGAAAGGAAGAACAGAACTATGGTTGAAATAGCCAGGACAATGCTGGATGAGCATAGGCTTCCAAAGTATTTTTGGGGAGAGGCTGTTAACAGAGCGTGCTATATTCTTAACAGGGCTCTAGTTAGACCTATATTAAAGAAAACCCCCTATGAACTTTGGAAAGGACGAAAGCCCAACATTGGATACTTTCGTGCCTTTGGCTGTAAATGTTTTATTTTGAATACCAAAGATAGCTTAGCAAAATTTGACTCAAAAGCTGATGAGGCTATCTTTTTAGGCTACTCAACAAACAGCAAAGCATACAGAGTTTTCAATAAACGAACTCAAAGCTTAGAAGAGTCAGTACATGTTGAGTTCGATGAGACTAACCCTGCAGGTAGATACCAGCCACTGACCGAGGATGATCCACACTCAGCAACCGCTGACCAAGAACCAACTGCTGAGTCATTCACTAAAAGGCTGGCCAAGAGTAAGAGTGAACCTAAGATTGTTTTCACTGACCAGTCTACTTCTGCAGAGATTGTTGAAACACAGACATCACAAGACATAAATCTATCTAAGGAGATAAGGATTCCAAGAGGGCACTCAGAGAGTGCAATCCTTGATTCTGCTGGAAATACCCTGATGACGAGGAATCAACTCAGGAGGTACCTCAGCAATGTAGCCTTCGTCTCAGTTCAGGAACCTAAGAACTTCACTGATGCTGAGGAAGATGAATTCTGGATGAGCGCAATGCAAGAGGAACTCGACCAATTCAGAAGAAACGATGTAAGGGAGCTAGTGCCACATCCAAGGAGTCAGAAGACCATTGGAACAAGATGGGTCTTCCGCAACAAACTGGATGAGCAAGGAAATGTAGTCAGGAACAAAGCAAGGCTTATAGCTCAGGGCTACAGTCAGCAAGAAGGTATTGACTACGGTGAGACCTTTGCCCCAGTGGCAAGGCTAGAAGCTATTAGGATCTTATGTGCATATGCATCTTACATGAACTTTAAATTATTCCAAATGGATGTTAAGAGTGCATTTCTTAATGGAGTTATAAACGAGGAAGTTTATGTTAATCAACCTCCAAGGTTTGAGGATCCAAAATTCCCAAACCACGTTTATAAACTCAAAAAGGCTCTGTACGGCCTCAAGCAAGCACCACGTGCTTGGTATGAGAGGCTGACCAGTTTCCTGCTGACTAGAAATTATGTCAGAGGCAAAGCTGATACAACCTTATTCATTAAGAGAAAGGGTAAAGATACCCTGCTGGCTCAAATTTATGTTGATGATATAATATTTGGTGCAACTAACGAATCAATGTGCAAGGAATTTAGCAAACAAATGCAGACTGAGTTTGAAATGTCGATGATGGGAGAACTCAACTTCTTCCTCGGACTTCAAATAAAACAAGGAAAGAATGGCATCTTCATCAGTCAAGCTAAATATGCCAAGGAGATATTAAAGAAATATGACTTGGAAAATTGCAAGCCAATATCCACTCCTATGGGCACTGACATTGTCCTCTGCGCTGATGAGAATGGTAAGTCAGTAGACAGCAAATTGTATCGAGGTATGATAGGCTCTCTACTTTACTTAACAGCCAGTAGACCAGACATTCAGTTCTCAGTATGCTACTATGCTAGATATCAATCTAACCCTAAGGAATCTCATTACATAGCTGTAAAAAGAATCCTTAGATACTTGCAAAGCTCAGTGAACGCAGGTTTATGGTATCCCAACACACATGGCTTTACACTCGTTGGATACACTGACGCTGACTATGGTCGAGACAAGCTAGAACAGAAAAGCACCTCTGGAGGATGTCATTTCTTAAGAAGCTGTCTTGTATCTTGGTTCAGCAAGAAACATGCGTCAGTAGCCTTGTCTACCACTGAAGCTGAGTACATTGCTGCTGGTCATTGTGTTGCTCAAGTCCTATGGATTAAGCAACAGCTTGAAGACTGTGGTGTTCAAACAAAGACAATTGAGGTCAAATGCGACAACAAAAGTGCAATTGATCTATCAAAGAACCCAATTCAACACAGCAGAATGAAGCATGTCAGCATAAGGCATCACTTCATTAGAGACCATGTACTCAAAGGTGAGATAAAGCTAACCTACGTCCCAACGGATGAGCAGCTTGCGGATATCTTCACAAAGCCACTGGCTCGTGAACAGTTCAGCATACTGAGAGAAGCCATTGGTATGTTTAATCCTCTTCAGTAAATTCCTGTTCTAAAATGTAAATTTATGCTGAGTGAATTACTATGCTGAATGATTTATGCAAATGCATGCTGAGTGATTGTTATGCTGAGTACTTAACACAAAATACACATCAATATTGAGTCAATATGCACACCGAGTAGTTATCTTAAACTGAGAAATCATCCTTTCATATACTACTGACCACTTAGAATCCAAAATGCTTAGTATTCTAAACGCTGAGTGTCAGATCCGTTGCATTAAATGCAAAAGCACGCGTATAGCCACCTAGGATGACGTATACGCCGAATGTGTCATAAAAGCCAGGATCTTTGTCGATTGACAATCCCAAGGCAAAACTGACACATGGATTCGATAAGATCCACTCTTCACCGCTATAAATAATGGGTAAATCCCCATTCTTTATCTTCTTTACACCTACCGAATTCTAAGGCAAATCTTTCTCTCTAAAAACTCTCAAAGCTTCCCAAACTTGTTTTGAAACTATGACTCAAGTTTCCGTCAACATCTCCGGTGTCGGTCACCCTAAGACCAGCTCCGATGAACCCTCCAGGCAAACTTCTGTGCCTGAAACTACTAAGGTCACTATGCCGAGTAAAGGAAAAACTGGGCAAGCTACCTCCTCCAAAGGAAAACCGACCAAAATCAGAACCTATACCAAGGTTTTTGATAATATTAGCGAATGGAAAGTGGACTTCTCACGATGGGTTTCTGAGAACTTCGTGACATCCGAGAAACCCTTCTGCGAATGGATATCGAAGAATGGGTGGACAGAACTGTTCTCCATTAGAGATCACACCTATCCTGACCTAGTAAGGGAGTTCTACCACAATCTCTGAGTTGCTGATGATAACCAGGACTATCTGGCAACTATAGTAAGAGAAAAGACCATTTTCATAAACCCTAACTATCTGGCAAATTTGCTGAAGTTGAAAAACGAAGGAGCAAAGCTGAGAAGATCTGGAGATCATGACGGTACTGGGTACGAAGTCACCTTCTATAAACCTGAAGGCCACTCAGGAGAAGTCTCCAGTTCCTCTATGGGTCAGTATCAAAAGATGGCTCACTATCTGCTGACCTACTTCATTTATCCTAGGATCAACTGTACCACCTCAGCAATGAACTTTGAGCAATGCTTCATATGGCATATGCTGACATACAAACCTATCAACATGCCAGTATTTCTAATTGCTGGGTTCCTACGGAGCACTGGAACTCTCAGGCTTGGCTCGCTCATCACCAGGATCCTCATTGATCATCAAATAGACCTGACTGATGAAGTTAAAGCTAGAGGATCTGAGATCATAGTTGCTTCGCTGAGGGCTTTGAAGTTCAATCAGCCCCTAAAGAAAGCAAAAGCTGCTGCTGCTGGTGAACAACAAGTGAGGAAACAGCTCCAAAGCAAAGGAAAAGGACAAAGGCTCCAGCTGCCCGCAAGAGGAAAGCTGTTAAGACTCCTTCAAAGAAGGCTGAGCCTAAGGCAAAGAAGCCTAAGTCAGTTGCTGAACCAGGTCAGGAGAGACCTAAGTCAGCTGAGAAAAGGAGCAGGCAAAATGAGCCTGAAATTGAGGAAAGACCAGATGCTAATGAGCAACCTCAAAAGAAGTAGAAGTCTTCTTCACTGACTCTAATTGACGCAATCCCTACTGACGTCATTGTTCCTGGTGACTCTCACTACACACAGTGTCTAGGAACTGTAGCTGAGCATCAAGAAGATGAGGTGCATTTGGACGATCAGTTCATTGCACAAGTTGAGGAAGAATTGGATGGGGAGGATGAAGAAGATGAGGAATAGGGCGAAGAAAACAGTGATGAAGCTGACTCCGAGGAGACAGCTAGTGAGATTGAAGCTGAGCAAGCCAATACTGAGTTGGCTGCTGGAGAAGAATAAGAACATGACCAAAACAATGTTGATCAAGTACAAGAACAAGCTGACCAGCTTAACGCTGATCAAGAAGCTGATCAAGAAGAAACTTCTCCATCTCACTCAGTTAGAGTCTATCCAAGCTGACACTCCTCCTCCTCGCAGAAGAAGATTGGTAAAGGCAAGTCAGAAGTCAGTAATTGACATTCCTGTTCCACCACCAATTGTTCCTGACTTTGTCATTCAAAAGCCGACCCAAGATCCTTCTAAACTGAAGCTGAAATTTTTCAGAAAACAACCATCCTCTACTCCACCGGCTTCTCTAGAAAAGCAAGCCTCTGTTTCTTCACTAAAGGAACATGCCGACTTGAATGCCTCCGCAAATTCTACAAGTCAAGTGGAATCAATTCCCGTCGATTTTGTCAATCCAAGCATTATGCTGACTCAGAACATTCATGCCTCAGTTAGCACCGACAGCATCCGGATTACTTCCTCTCCACTCAACACATCTGCCGATCAATCAACTCTACCACCAACTCAAGTGCAGATTGAAACCACACTTCCAGTCACTGACCACGTCATTCCCTTGACTACTCTTCCCACCGGTCATACTAATGTCACTGGACAACTTAATGAAAGCTCTCAAAGCTACATAAATGTCACTGAGTCTGGTAAACGAATCATCGACTCAGTGCATACATTGATCAAAGACCTTCAACAAACTACTCCTCCTGCTGCTGGGTCCTTGATAGGGGTATTTTACCCCTATCTTTTAGCGTGATTTACGGGATGATTTTGGATAAAATAAATAAGTTTAATTGCAAAAATAAAGTGTTTTTGATAAATAAAGAAATAAAAATAAATCTCGTACTTTTAGTTTATTTCCCTCGTTTTTTATTAGTTTAGGAAATAAAAACATCAAGCTAACTCGGCTCTCAAGATTTGTATTTCAGGTACGAGAAAGGAGCAAAAATCCACTCAATACGCGGGGCGTATTATCCTATACGCGGGGCGTAAAACATAGTGCCAGAAATAATTGCCTTATCCGCAGGCACCATGTGGAACTGACTCGGCATACGCGGGGCGTATGACACACTACGCGGGGCGTATGACACATGTCGGCAATAATTGGCCTAATCCTGAAAGTCAGACTGCATTGTCTCCCAGAGTCAACTATACCTACGCGGGGCGTAAAAGGCAGTTCTTCAACATAAAAAGATCAGAGACTCTTTTACGCGGGGCGTACTTCAGCTACGCACGGCGTAAAGTCACCAATTCAAGCGATAAAACTCCAGAGACTCAAACACGCGGGGCGTACCACCTTTTATGCAGGGCGTACTTGAGTCAACAAGACAACGAATTGGTCCACATGCAGGAGATTTCTGACGGAATGGGCATTTACGCGGGGCGTAGACCAATGTACGCGGGGCGTATCATGGGATTTCTGCACCAAATAATGTTGCTCCATACTTGTGCTTTGTGAAATTACAAAACCTACCCTTGCTTGATGTCTATAAATAAGAAGCTCTTGAACTTCATTTGATACCAATTACATATTAGAGAGCTATACTATACTCTTTTCTATCCTTGCAATTTAGATTCAGATTTTGTAGTTAAACTCTCCCCCTCGAGAGCTTGTTCGGTTGTTCCGGCGTTCCATCGAAATTCCGCTCCATCATTCGTCACCAAGCTCGAGAGTTCCACCTCCACGACCTAGGAGACGGCTTTGAGTCCGGTTAGCTAGTTCCAAGGGCGGATTCTCCCTTTTTACTTACTAATTAGCTTGTACTCTTCCTATGTACTAGGCTTGGTTGTATTTCATCTAAACACTTTCCATATTTATAATTTATGGTTTATAATCTTTATTTCCCTTTACGTGTTAATGTTTATTGCTTGTTTTGATATTGATAATTGATTATTGTGTAGGAGCACGCGATTACCGCCGCCATCCGGGCTATCTTTAGGGAATTATATAGGTGTTGCCTTACCGGAAGTGACAAACCGGAAACCGTAGGAATTGACAAGCCACGGAACTTACGGGCCCTAATTTCTAGTTCCCCGGCATTAGACACGCCTTGACTAGGAATCACGTAGTCTAAGTACTTCACGGGTCGGTCACACTACACGTAGTCGTCATTGCAAGAGTAAACCATTATCCGTATACATTTAGAGTCATTATTTATCGTGGTTGTAACTTATCATACACACCCCGCTTCGTAGAGTTTTAGCTACACGAATCTGTGTCGCCAATAGTTAGGAATAGTGTATAGTTGTGTCTTACTTTACCCCAAAGTAATCACCGCTTAAATAACATACGAAACCGAGTCATCTAATACTTGTAATTATAAATCCCGTGGATTCGATACCCGGTCTTAACCGGATTATTACTTGATACGACAGGGTACACTTGCCCCTAAGTAGTCGTAGCGTCTAAGTAGAGTCAAGAGCAATTTATAAAAACCTACATCAGTCCTCTACTGTTGAGACTACTCAGCTCTCCCTAGTAACTCAGCTTCTCAACGAAGTTAAGGGATTCAAGGACTTGTTGAGTCTCATCATTACATTTCAAGCACAGCAAGCTAAGCAGGATTCCATCGCAAAGCTGGCTGAGATCCAGCTGACAACAGTCCAACATCTCAACGCTCTTCAAGAACAAGTTCAGACTTTGTCAGCTGCGAACACCCGCTATGCTACTTCTGATGAAGTTAAAATGCTCTTTGCTCAGCTTCACACCGAGCAAATCAAAACCAACGAGCAAATGGTCTCCTATTCTCAGTGCTCAGTGGAGCAAATTGGTGAGGCCATTCGATTACTGAATCTGAACAAGCAAGAGATGGATACTGACGCTATGAAGAAAAATGAAATGCTGTCTATCACCAGACAAACCTTCAACCACATACGTCACAGCAATATTTAGCGTCAATACTATAACACATCCTTACTTAAAACATTCCATCAAGTCGTTGCTGGTCTGACCGATGCACTTACCTGGATAGGCAAATCTCAAGCCTTCACAGTCAGCATGATCAGCGCTGCTGAACTTAATATACCCTCCGAGGTCTCAGATAATGGAGTGGCTATTTTTGATGGTGTTAATGAAAGCGCCGATAGACTTAAAGCGCTGTCCATAGAACTGACCAGAGCCGTCTTAACCGACGCCTTTAGGATTCCTCCTCCCGATGCTGACAAAACGGGGGAGAAAGAACAAGCGAGAACACAGCATGAGTCTAGTCAGTCCAAACAGAAGAAAAAGAAATAGATATAGGCTAGCTCAGTATAAGCTAGATTAGTATAGGCTAAGTATGCAGTCTCTATGCCATATCTTCTTCTTTTGTTGTTTGTAAACGCTGACTACCTATATTAATATCAATACTTGCATCTTTTCATTCAAACCCTGAGTTATGAATTATTTTTTATATACGATGTTGTGTATTAAGTTATTATGTATCTTCAATTACATCAACTATGTTTAATGCCTATAAAACTTGTTGATTGTACCCAATACTGATAACATGTTTGACATTGACCTATATGTTTATAAAACATTGTCTTATAAAACTCATTGAACAACAAATTACTCAGCGCTCTCTGAATGTTAAAACCTTCCGCTTAAACACTGAGTAAAATAGAATATGTTCCATGAGCTGACCTATATCTGAAAACTGACCTTAGACTTACTCGATTAAACCTTCAATTGTTTAGAGTAAAACTAAGTCAATAGCTCAACCCTTACGGGGGGAGTTTGCTAAGTTATATTAGGTCAACTATCATGGGGGAGCTCAATACTGAGTTCTTCGCTGAATAGTTTTGCCAACATCAAAATGGGGGAGTTTGTTGAAACACCTTTCCACATAATTTTGATTTGACAAAATTGTTTAAGTATAATATTCTAAACACACTAAGTTTAAATGCTTTGATTTATTCTACTAATGTGTTTGTTCATTGAGTTAAATTGTTTATAAGACACAAGGATTAAAAGGCCCAAGCCCAATACGGAAGTCAAATCCCAAGTCAAATAGTTTAAAGCAACTCAGCCCGCGTATGTCAAAACGTTGTCATTATGGACAAAACGCAACTCAGCGGAAGAAGGATCTAGAAGACCTTCAGGGAACAACTTCAGAACGAAGCTGCTGAGTTGATTCGACAAAGCGTACAAGACAGCAGCTGGCTAAGGAAAACTTTCAGACAAAGTGTTTCCACTTTGGGTAAAGTTCAGATGACACAGTATGCTGTCCAGTTGACTTTACCATAAAAGGAGAGACATTCTGCCGAGCTGACCAAAAGCTGACCGAGGACAGAAGATACTCAAATCTGATTGGCCGAGAGCTCTGAGCAAGACAGGATGACAACGACAGGAAGCTGTTTCCCTCCAACGGTTATTTCGAAATTCGAAATGACCGATGTCCAGACGTCTCTATAAATAGTGCCATCAGAAGCTTCATTCAAAAAGAACTTGATCAAGCCATTACGCTGACCAAATTTCTACGCAAGTTCTGCAAGCAAAAAGCAAAGCAATCTTACACTAAATTTCATATCTTTTGTGTAAAAGTCTAGAGTGATTATTCAATCATCTAAGGTGTCTTAGCAATCATTGTTTAGGACAAACACTTATCATTTCTAGAGATTAGAAAGGATAGGCTGAGTACTCGGTTATAGTACTCAGCGAGAGATTAGGATTGAGTAGAGGTATAGAGGAAGGTACTCTTGTTATACTCAGTTGCTAAGATTGTAAAAGGTTTGAGGCTCTACCTTTAAAGAGCTCAGTAGAGGATTCGAAAGCTCGGAACGTGTTTCGGGGACAGGACGTAGGCTTAGAAGCCGAACCTGGATAAATCTGCTGAGTAACGCATTTCTTACCTTAAACTCCTTATATATATTGCTTGCTTAAATAACCAAAAACTGACCAAGTAAAGAGGTCAAGCTGAGTTGTGCGCATCAAACATCTGAGCTCAGGAATAGACTCTAAGTGCTATCTTCTGACTCAACTTAAGAAACTGACCTAGTCACCAGTTGACTAAGCCAGTATCTTGCTGTTTACTCAGCGCCGCTGTTAA
The DNA here is from genome assembly GCF_963576675.1 of Euphorbia lathyris. Classification (NCBI taxonomy): domain Eukaryota; kingdom Viridiplantae; phylum Streptophyta; class Magnoliopsida; order Malpighiales; family Euphorbiaceae; genus Euphorbia; species Euphorbia lathyris. The sequence goes on from NC_088915.1 coordinate 82,931,135, forward strand.
AACCTTTTCTCTTAAGAAAAGAAGTCTGCCCTAAATTAGAAAAAGTTTAAATAGTTCCTAACCCCCCCCCCCTTGGAACTATACTTGTAACATTATAAGGGACCAACAAGATATTCTTAAGATTTCCCGACCCAAGTTATAGTGTCAGTCAGTTTGGCATATGATTGATGGTACATTTTGAGTAAGGCAGCATCGTAGAACTGACGTTGAGCATTGGTATGTCGAACATGTTTCAATGTGGCTTGGGAGTACTGCAGAATCTCATTCGTCTTTACTTGATCAGTGTCTATTTCTTCTTTACTCAAGTTGAGTAGGCGGACAACTTCACTAATTTGCTCAATGGAACATTGGGAGGAGGAGGAGATTAATTCACGAGTTCTGGTCTGCTCAGAAGTTAGCTGGGTAAAAAGTTGGTGAACCTCATCAGAGGTTGCATAGATTGGGTTCGCAGCTGACAAAGTGTTGAGTTGGCCCTGGAGATAGTTCATATGATTGACCATTGTCAGCTGGAGTTCAGCCAGCTTCACTATTGATTCTTGCTTGGGTTGTTGAGATTGAAAGGATGTCATGACACTCAGTAAGTCTTTGAGACCCTTTGATTTCAGTTAAAAGCTGAGTGACATAAGAAAGTTATGTTGGCTCAACATTAGCAGACCCAGCAGCAACGACATTGGTTCGATGAATATCCTGAAGTAAGGCTTGAGCTGAGTCAATGATTCTGCATGCAGACTCAGTAGCATGCAAGTAAGCATATGATTCATCATTTTGTGGTCCAGATGCCGGAATTGGAATAGCACCAGATGGAGGAGGTGTTTGGTGCTGTCCAGACTTAGATGTGCCAACGTGGTCAACAACTGGACTTTGTTTCACATCACCAGCAGGAACTGACTGGTTATCATTCTACGATAGAGGAGTAGGAAGAGGTGGAGCGGTAGAGATATTGACTTGCTCAGGGTCAGTCTGAAGCTGACTAGTTTCAGAGGGTTAAGGTAGTTCAGTGCTGACCTGGGCAGGATTTTCCAATGCTGACTCGTTGTGTTGAGTAGCAGGAACTTCGAGGACTTGCTCGGCAGAAACTAGACTTTGAGGAGCTTTGGGGTCGGCTTGTTCCTCAGCTTGAGAAATAGAGGCTTGCTTTTCCTTTGGTTGAGCTAGAGTTGGTTCAGTGAAGAATTGAAATTGGAGTTTTGTGAGGGCAGTAATTGGATCTCTTAGTGGAGAATCATCCAAAATGTCAATGACTGGAGATTTTTGAGCCTTTCGCTTGAGTCGTTTGCCTTTGCTGTTCTTTTGAGTTGGAGGAGGGGAATCAGCAGCAATAGAGTCAAGAGACTCAGAAGAGGAGTTTAACCCAAGGTCAGCATTGAGATCTCTCATAGCTTTGGCTGTGAACTCAGCATCAACTGTCTGATTTTGCTCAACATCAATTTTCTCACTTGGCTCAGCATCAACTGTTTGATCAGCATCAACTTCCTCATTTGCCTCAACATTATCTGTCTTTTCATCATCAAACTGACCTCCAAGATCACCCAATTCTTCTTCTTGGTCAGTAGGAGGTTTCTCAAGATCAATCTCTTGACTTTCCATAAAGTGTGAGTCTTTAGATATGACGTAATCAAGAGGAGGTGCATCAATAGGGTTCAACCTAGAGGATTTCTTCTTCTTCTTTCTTAGAGGCTGCTTAGGAGTATCCTCACTTTCCTCCTTAGGCTCAACTTGCCTTTTCAGTTTTTCTGCTGACTTAGGTTCCTCCTGACCTTGCTCAGCATCAGCTTTCTTCACACTGGATACTATTCTTAGCTTTTTCGGAGCTGTGTTTACATCCTTTGCTGACTGGTCAGCTTTTCGCTTTTTGTCCTGCCGAGTGCGGTCAGTTGGTTTCACCAACACTTTCTTCCCCTTCTTGGTCAGCACATCATGTGCTTCTTCAATCGCGGCTCCCTTTCCTTTCCTGGGTATGAAGGGTTGGTCATGGGCCAAACCGAACAGTATGCTAGTGGTGATTTCCGTACTCCAGACATTAATTTCCTCTACCAAGCTTACTTTGTAGTCTTTGAGAATTTTGGTGATAATGGATCCTAGCCTGAGTGTGCCGGCACTACGTTGGAATGCATTGATAAGAAAAACGGGTATGTTGAGTGGCTGGTAGGTCAGCATGTGCCAGATAAAGCACTGCTCGAAGTTGGAAGTTGATGAGGTGGAGTTGACCTTAGGAAATATGAAGTTGGTCAGGATGTAGTGAGCCATCTTCTGATTCTGACCCATACAGGTGCTAGCAATTTCTCCTTTGTGAGTTTTTTGCTTGCAAAACTCAACAGGATAGTCAACTTTGGTGTAGTCGTTCGTGGTTCTGAGTTTGGTCCCTTCGTTGGTCAGTTTGAGCAGTTTAGCGAGATAGGGAGGATTGACAAAGATTTCTTTCCCTTTGACTTTAGTAACCATGTAGTCCCTGTCATTATCAGCAGCTCTTAAATTGGCGTAGAATTCCTTTACCAATTCTAGGTAGGTGGCTTCTCGAAGAGAAAATAGCCCGGTCCAACCATTTTTTGAGATCCATTCGCAAAAGGGTTTTTCTGCTTCCACAAACCCCTTAGAGAACCAGCGGGAATGGTCGACCTTGTATCCCCTTACACTGTTGTAAACCGGAGAATAGTTTCTTTCCATTGGTTTCTTGCCTTTATCCTTTTTCTGTTTCTTAGATGGAGTTGCTTGGTCAGCTTGAGGGGATTTTTCGGAGGTGCTGACCTTAGATTGGTCATGCTGACCATCTCCTTGAGACTCAGTTGAAGTCTCTTCATAGTCCTATAGAGCAGGAGAAGGAGGGTTTTCATCGGAGCGATTTTGATCGTAATCGCCATCGGAGATGTTTTAAGAATCAGACATGATTTTCTCAAAAGATTTTAGAGAGATTTTGGGATTCAAGAGAGAGAGAGATTGAATGCCAGAATTTGCAAGTGTAAAGAGGTATGAGTGGGAATTCGTCCACTATTTATAGGGGTGTCGAGTTGATCTGATACGTTGAAGTGGCGGTTTGACCTCGAGATAATCAATCGACAATGATTCTGGCATTTATGACACAATCGGCGCATGTGTTTTCTAATTATTGCGTTTACATCATCCTAGGTGGCTATTTAATACGCGTGCTAGCATTAATTGTGCAAGTGGATTCTTTACTCAGTGTCAAGAATATTAAACGTTTGATATTCTGAGTAGTCAGTTTAACGTAGAAGAATTTCGTCATGCTTAGTAACTCAACTTGTGTTAATCACTTAGTATGTATGTCTACTCAGCATAAAGTGATATATTTCATATTTAGCTCAGCATGCAATAGTTACTAATTTAGCATAAATCACTCAGCATGTAATAATCACTCAATATTCAATCTAAACATGGAATTTTATTGAGGAGGATTAGACATACCGATAGCTTCCCTTAATATGTTAAATTGCTCACAAGCCAGAGGCTTTGTAAAGATATCCGCAAGTTGTTCATCTGTTGGAACGTAGATCAGCTTGATCTCACCCTTGAGTACATGATCTCTAATAAAGTGATGCCTTATGCTAACATGCTTCATCCTGCTGTGTTGGATTGGATTTTTAGATAAGTCAATGGCACTCTTGTTCGCATTTGACTTCTATTGTTTCTGTTTTTACACCAAAATCCTCAAGCTGTTGCTTTATCCATAGGACCTGGGCCACACAGCTTCTAGCAGCAATGTACTCAGCTTCAGTTGTTGACAGGGCCACTAACGATTGCTTCTTGCTGAACCAAGATACTAGACAGCTTCCTAGGAAGTGACATCCTCCCGAAGTACTCTTACGCTCTAGCTTATCTCGTCCATAGTCAGCGTCAGTGTATCCAATGAGTCTGAAGTCATTTGTACTTGGATACCATAAACATGCATTAATTGAGCTCTGTAAATATCTAAAAATTCATTTTACGGCTATAAGGTGAGATTCCCTAGGGCCAGCTTGATATCTTGCACAATAACATACTGAGTACTAAATGTCAGGTCTACTAGCAGTAAGATTAAGTAGAGATCCAATCATACCTCGATATAATTTGTTGTCTACTAACTTACCTTTTTCATCAGCACAAAGGACAGTGTCAGTACCCATTGGGGTAGATATGGGCTTACATTCTTCCGTATCGAATTTCTTCAGCATTTCTTTGGCATACTTAGACTGACTAATGAAGATGCCATTCTTCCCTTGCTTGATTTAAAGACCAAGGAAGAAGTTGAGTTCGCCCATCATAGACATCTCGAACTCAGTTTGCATCTGTTTACTAAATTCTTTGCACATAGATTCATTAGTAGCACTAAAGATTATATCATCTACGTAAATTTGAGCCAGCAGGGTATCTTTACCCTTTTTCTTAATGAATAAGGTTGTGTCAGCTTTACCTCTAACATAGTTCCTGGTCAGCAGGAAACTGGTCAACCTCTTGTACCAAGCACGTGGTGCTGATAGGGGCCAAAAACCCCTATCTTTGGGTACAGTTTTAGGACGGTTTTTAGTGTTATTTCATGAATAAGCGAGCAATTCTCGCATTTATATGCTTTTGTGTGAGTTAGTTAGAAATTGGAAATGTTTTATTAAATTTTCGTTGTTTAGGCTCGTTTTCTGGTAATTCTAGGCAAATATGGCCAAAATAACATGTACGTTAGATTTCCATTATCTTTTATAGCTAATTGATCCGCCAAAAGTCGCACCAAACGGAGTTTTTACTTAAAATGAGCGATTGGCGGGTCAATTTAGCCTTTGGACTAATGTTGTTTGGAGTTTCGTGTATGTGCAGGAACGAATTTGGGTGAAAAACGCATTTTGGGACATCCTGTAGACACGCACGGGTGTTCTGGGCATTGCCGCACGACGAACTGGCCTCCGTAGGCCAGCTCGCGATGAGCTGGCCTTTATAGGCCAGCTCACCGAGCTGACTCGCCCAGCTCAGCGAGCTGACCTGCGGGAATTAGTCAAAAGACGGATTACCGACCCCACGAAGACACGTTTGACCCCACGACTTCCCACCTGCAAAAGGATACGAATTATGTCAGAAAGAGGGCCCGAACCGCGTCTATAAATAGGAATTTCCAATTGTAAAATAAACATCTTTCATTATTGTAATTTACTTTAGCCTTCACCCTTGAAGAATCCTCTCCACCTCCTCCATCTCCTTCAACCTCCATTGAAGCACCTTCGAAGCTTCGTCCACCGAGGATTATTCAAGGTCCGTCCTTAAGACCTAGGAAGCCGGCTGCAGGGTAGACAGGTTCCCTGAAAGGGATTTTCTTATCACCTTTTATCTTACCATGTTTGTACCCTTTGATACAGTCTATGAATCCAGGCTAATTGTATCATGTGACAATATTCTTCGCCTTTAATAATATTTTAGCTCTTGTTTTGTTCTATGATTATTTGTTCAATCTTTGTCTTACGCTTTATTCAATTGGTTTAACTCATTCAAAAGCCCCAAAATCTAGTAGGCACATATTGCGAGCTAAATCTGACCTAGTCAGAGTCTAGGAGATTGACGATCTCTTAGTTGATTAAGCCCAAATTGCTGAGCCTTAGACCTAGTTTCGGCCTTACAAGGGAATCACGCACTAGAACTTCAGGAGGGTAAGTAGGGTTAATCGCCTTGAATACAAGTGACTTAGATTAGGTTTTTAATCTGTTGACCTAATAATCTATCTTCATTATTATCGTTTATACCATGTTCCTTTGGGTAATTGCATTAGTCAAAGATCACCTATGAATAGTTTAACTTAATTAGGAGTAGAATAACTTAGTTCGAATTAGTATAACTTAGCTAGGAGTAGCATAGTTCAACTAGGAGTAGATTAACTTAATCAAACCAATTCAAAACCCACACATCCTAGATAACACCTGAGACCAAGTAGCTTGATACTTGTAGTAAATAAATCTTGTGGATTCGATACCTGGACTTGTCCAGATTTTATTACTTGATAACGACGGGGTACACTTATCCCTTAGTCGGCCTCAGCGGTACCGAACACCGCTGAGGCGCGTCAAGTTTTTGGCGCCATTGCCGGGGATTTATTTCTTCTACAATATCGAACCAAAGGTTGATTTGTTAGTTTAGGCATTCGTTTGTGAATATTCTTTGTTCATATCATCTATACTTGTCTATATCTATACTCGTTTATATTCATACTTGTTTATACTCATTTACATTTATACTTGTTCATATTTTGACTTATACTTGTACATACTTGTTTATCTATACTTGTTTATATCAATTATATTTATCTATACTTGTTTATATCATTATTACCTAACTATGCTTGTTTAGGCTTATCTATATACTTGTTTATATCAGTGTATATCTGTTAATATAGACTGATAAGGATGCTTGTGTAGGATTGTATGATCTTGTATGATAGCATTGTATAATGTACTAGATGTTTGTACTTCCCTTCCTTAGGGGAAATTTCTGCTTTCATTTATTCCTTGTATTTATTTCTTCTTCTCAGCATATGCCTACGCGATCAGCGAGAATACCGTGTGTCCCTCTTAACCTTGAACTTGAACGTACTCTTCGCATGAGCAGACAGATTGGAACTATCAAGCCAGACGAGATCATTGAGCCTATCAAGATGGCTGAGACTAACAATAACCGGAATGCTGAGAATACCGAACCGGAAACTGACACTCGCTTAATGAGCGAGATTTTAGCACCACACCGACACCAGCACCTATCTGGCATCGCTGCCCCGAACATCTCGGCCAACACCTATGAAATTAAGTCGGGCATAATTCACTTGATTCAACAAACAGGGCTGTTTGGAGGGGAAGCACATGAGAGCCCAAATGATCATCTGGATCGATTCCTAATGTGCGCGGACACTGCAAGAACAAATGGGGTTCCCCAAGACACTGCCAGGCTGAAGCTGTTTCCATTTTCACTAACTGGGCAAGCTCTGGAATGGCTGAGAATGTTAGAGCCCGAGTCAATCACAACTTGGGCAGGATTGGAGAAGGAGTTCTTGTCCTACTACTTTCCTCCCTCGAAGACAGTAATGCTCAGGGGTGAGATCACCTCATTCCATCAACCCGAGAACGAAGCGCTCCACACATCTTGAACCCGATTCAGGAAAATGCTGCGCATGTGCCCTCATCATGACATACCTAAACATCAATTGGTAAGCATCTTCTATCATGGTTTGACACCCACTAACAGAGCTACTGTAGACTCCACAGCGGGTGGAGATTTGTTCAGAAAGATAGCAACGGAGGCGTATGACATGATTAATGAGCTGGCTAGGAAGAGTGTGCAGTGGCAAGAGGAGAAACTCCCTAGCCCCACAAGGCAGCGGGTGTTTGCTGTGGAAGATCAGGAACCAAACCCGGTTGTTGCAGATATCAGTAGGAAGATGGATGTCCTGTTGGCTAGGTTTAGCCAACCTCCCACCTGTGTACACTGTGGCGGCGACCACCATGGAAAGGAATGTTAGGCAGGTAGCCCTTTCACTGGAGATGGGGTGGAGATGGTCAATTACGTTGGGGGGCAACCAAGATACAACCAGAACCATAACAACTACAACCCCAACAACTCCAACTCCTACAACAACAATAACAACTATAGGAGGCCTCAGCACTCGAGCCTATCCTACGGGAATTCAAACCAGAATGTGCTTAGACCTCCCAGTGGTTTTGTTCAGGAGCACAGAGAGCAGGGACTTGGCATGTCCCCATATCAGCAGCAGAATCAAGGGCCAATGCAACCTTCTAAAGAATCTGATGAGGTGGTGACGCTCTTTAAGGATATTTCGGCTAGGCTTGCTAATAACGAGGCTTTCTGCAAGGATCTGAGTAATCAGGTGGCTCAGATTAATAGGGACAGACAGGAAAGGCCACAGGGTTCTCTCCCACGCACAACGGAGAAGAACCCAAAAATCCTGAGAAAGGATTGATTAAGGGGGAAAATTGGATTTCCCCAGTTTGAATTCAAAAATTGAACAATCATTTAAGTTTTAGTTCTTATTTCTTTTTATGAATTTTGCTATCATCGTTTTTTTTTGTTATCTTTGCTCATTAAGATTGTCAATTTTTGTCTCCCATGTGTGCGTAAAAAAATGAAAAAAAACGAAAAAAAAATTGAAAAGTCGCTCCAGGAGGCCCAGCTCGCCGAGCTGGTCGGCCGAGCTGGCCAGCTCGATCGACACGGGCCAATTTGGGATTTTTAATCCCAAAAAAAAATATACATTTATATATTAGGGGATGAGCATTCATCCCCTTCCTCACCTTCTTCCTCTTTTCTTTTCTTTTCTTCTTTTCTTCTCCTCTTCACAACCCTAACTCCCAAATCCTCGTTTCTAACCCGAAATCAACGAACAAGGTATGGATTCTTACCTATTTTTGATTTCCTGCATGATTCTAGGATTAGATTTTAGTTTAGAACATTGGTTTTGGAATATTGGGTAACCCTAGGTTTTGGGGATTTTTATCTTTTTCTTAATTAATCACTTGTTTGCTTGTTTTTCTTAATCTTCTTGCAATATATGACATTGTTATGATCAATTTATGCTTTGAGCATAATTTGAGTTCTTAATTTGTGAGTTTTGGAGGAATTGCTCAAATTGGGTAAAACCTCCATTTTAGCTCCAAATTCAAGTATGCAGTTTATAGTTGAAAACTTATCAATAGGATTCCTTTTCACATTCTTAGCACATTTTGGTCACTGGGCCTCATTGATTTTGCACGGATTAAGAGTTACGGGTTAATCTTAGGGACAAAACCTTGCATTTTGGTCCCTAAGTTTCTAAACTTCAAATCATGTCTATGGGTTGGATATTTGGATATTTGGGTATAAGTATATAAATATGTTCTAACTTAGCTCGTTTGGTCTCCCTCTCATGTACTATGGGCAGAAAAGGTAAGGCCAAGGTCGTGGTTGACAATGACGCCGACTCCGACATTGAATTCAGTGATGCCTTACAAGCTAAGTATAATCCTCCTTTTGGGTTAGTCGATGAGCGTGAAAGACTGTTATATGACCGGTTCTCTAAACAAGACCATTCTCCTCACGTCATTATTGATAAAAAAATACTTAGCATCTCTAGGGTTAGAAAAGGATTTCAAGGAAATCCTGAAATTCCAAGGCTGGCACCATCTGGCCACAAAAAGGACTGTCGCTCATGACAGATACACTGTAGAATTTCTGACTACCCTAAAGAAAGAGACACACATAGGAAATAATAAATACTCCTTCAGACTGAACGGTAAACCTTATCGTCTCGGTGATACTGTAATAGCAGCTTGTATGGGAGTTTATAACTCTAAGGAGGCAGTCTCGGGTTTTGAGGAACCCATGACATTAAGCGACGCCTGGTACCAATTAACAGGGTCATCAGATTATGACTCCCGCACTGCTAGCCCAATCTCTCTCCTAGACCCCATGTTAAACCTTGTACACAAATTTGTAGCGCATAACTTGTTGGGCAAAAACGAGAGTAACAAGGTCTCAAGCACCGAAGTGCTCATATTGTGGTGTGTAGCCAATCATAAACCTGTTGATAATGTTAAAGCTATCTTTGAAGGTTTTCATAGCCAAACAAGTCGGAAACGCGGCTCAATTGGGCTTGGGTACTTGGTAACCCACTTCCTTAATGACCAATTCAAAGATTTGGTCATTGACGAAGAAGGTTTCCACCCTACATTGCTTAACTCCAAATTTTTAGGAAGATCTACCTTTCATGCAGTCTTGAATAGGGATCCATCCGGAGGAGCGAGCTCAAGCAGGAACACGCGGAAACGAGCACGGAAACCACCACAACAGAGAGAGGAAGAGCAAGAAGACGCTGCGGAGGAAGGAGCAGGAGCCCAAGCGGAGCATCAAGAGCCGGGGATGCAGGCCCAATTCCAAGCGATGAACACAATGATGGCAGAGATGAGGGACCTTAACCACCGAACCTTTAACATTGTTCAACAAATGGACCAACGATTTACCAATTTTGAACAGAACATAGATCGAAGACTTACAGGCCTTGAATATGTAGCGAAAGACTACTGCGAGCGCTACAAAATGCCATGGCCATATCCCCCGACGATCAGTAAGTTGTCTTCTCCACCCTAACTTTTTGCACATGCGCTTGATGGTTTTAGATGCAATGTTGGAACTTATTGCATATTTTAAGTGTGAGGAGGAGGGGTAGACAAACTTACAAAAATCTGTATACTTTTTAAATTTTTGTTGCGTCGTGTGTAGTTTAGTTTAACGTTTTCGGGTTTTATTTATGTTTTTGCATGTCTAGGACCTAAAACCGCGAACCTCCTTCGAATCTAAACTTCGTTATTTGTCCTTGAGGGCTGAGAACCGAATCTAAGATTGCATGACAACTAGTTTAGGTGTAAGACACAATCCCTGTATATGTAAAAGCATGAGCTAAAGTTTTCATTTAGACCCTACTTTTGAAGAAATGCTAAAATCATTACTTAGGTAGATAACTTAAGAATTGAAGGCATGTGATATTAAACTTTAGTTTGGGGAGAACTAGTAAGCACAAATTTGAAACCCAAGAACTGTGAGTTGAATTTGAGCCCAAGAGCGAACATCAAAAAGCTCTGTTTCTTGACATTTTTGTGTGAATGCTTTGACTTGTGGAAAGATTACAGCTTTTGCACCTAATACTGAGTTGAACCTACATGCGATGATTTGAGATATTAAACGATGAATCAGCCTCACTAGAATTAACCCTTTTCTTTACCTTATTTTCTCTTTTTCATCTACTCTAGGAAGCCCCTTTGAGCCTGTATTTTTGTAGTTTGTAGATTTTTCTTTCGTTCTAACCCTTTTTTTTTTGCAAACCATCACGTGGTTTGTTGCCTAACCCAAATTTTTGCAAGGCTCACGTTGAGCCTTTGTTTTCTTCTAGCGCTTTATCTTGGTTTACGGCATCATAGTAGCAAGCCAAAAGGCTAAGAAGTGAATGAGCATTACTATCCAAAAAGAAAAAAACAGAGAAAAAAGAAAAACAGAAAAGGAAAAGAAAAGAGACGAACAAAAGGGGAGAACTTCATTCCCCAGTTCTTAAAATCAGAACGTCTCAAGAAAAAAAAAATATATATATATATAGGGATAAGGTACCAAAATAGGCCTAAGGTTTTTGGGGAAGTACCAATTTAGGCTCAACGTTCAAAATAGCACCAATATAGGCTTAACGTTTACAATATAATATCAATTTAGGCTTAACGTTTACAATATAGAATCAATTTAGGCCTCACGTACAAAATAGCACCAATACAGGCTTAACGTTTATAAAATAATACGAATTTAAGCTTAACGTTTACAAAATATATCCAATTTAAGCTAAACGTCACAATTAAATTAACCATATTATATTCTTTTCCTATTAACTTTATATGTTATCTTTCTATTTGGTTCTATTTTCTTATTTATTACAATACAATTAATTAGTATTCTTACCCATTAAAATCTTATATTTGTTTTTCATCAATGATTTCATGACTCCTAAATTTCATTGCTAATGTAATATATGCAAACTAAAAATAATTGAATATTTCTATCAATGATCCCATTACTCCTAATATTTCATTGTTCATGGTGAATATTCAATTACTTTTAGTAAACAAATATAAGGTTTTAATGGGCAAGAATACTAATTAATTGTATTATAATAAATAAGAAAAAAGAACCAAATAAAAAGATAACATATAAAGTTAATAGGAAAAGAATATAATATGGTTAATTTAATTATGACGTTTAGTTTAAATTGGATATATTTTGTACACGTTAAGCTTAAATTCGTATTATTTTGTAAACGTTAAGCATGTATTGGTGCTATTTTGTACGTGAGGCCTAAATTGATGCTATATTGTAAACATTAAGCTTAAATTGATATTATATTGTAAACGTTAAGCCTATATTGGTGCTATTTTAAACGTTAAGCCTAAATTAGTACTTTCCCAAAAACCTTAGACCTATTTTGGTACCTTATCCCATATATATATATAATGAATAAAAAGCTCAATCACTTCACGATTTGCTAAAGCCACTTTAAACTTTGTTTTTCTAGCGCTAGAACTCCTAACCCTTGTTGTATCTTTAACCCTCTAACCACATTACAACCCCAATTCGAGGCTGTTTTTGATATCATCAGAGTCATATAGCATAGTAGAGGAACTCAGATGAACGTGCAAAGTCAACGTAATCCTAAGCAAGAACATAAGCCGAGAGTAAACACTTTAGCCACCAAAATTGTGTGAATCGAGTGAACTACCTATGGTGAGGTGTTTTACTTAGCTATCCCCTTAAGCTCGTTTGATTGAACATGTGTCCTTTTTCTTAAACATATGACCTATGATAATTGAAATACGGCTTTTGGATATCGTGTCTCTACTTTGTATTTCCGAATGCATGTAATTACAGATGCTCGAAATTGTATCAAGCACCTAGTCAAACCGGGAGGTTTTCTAGCTTGCTTGTGATTGCGGGTTTAGTTTTTTTAGTTTACTTGGGGACAAGTAAATTTTTAAGTGCGAGGAGGTTTGATAGGGGTCAAAAACCCCTATCTTTGGGTACGGTTTTAGGACGGTTTTTAGTGTTAGAATTAGCGAGCAATTCTCGCATTTATATGCTTTTATGTGAGTTAGTTAGAAATTGGAAATGTTTTATTAACTTTTCGTTGTTTAGGCTCGTTTTCTGGTAATTCTAGGCAAATATGGCCAAAATAACATGTACGTCAGATTTCAATTATCTTTTATAGCTAATCGATCCGCCAAAAGTCGCACCAAACAGAGTTTTTACTTAAAATGAGCGATTGGCGGGTCAATTTAGCCTTTGGACTAATGTTGTTTGGAGTTTCGTGTATGTGCAGGAACGAATTCGGGTGAAAAACGCATTTTGGGACATCCAGTAGACACACACGGGCGTTCTGGGCATTGTCGAACGACGAACTGGCCTCCGTAGGCCAGCTCACCGAGCAGGCCCTCAGGAGCCAGCTCGGGCGAGCTGGAGGCCAGCTCGCCGAGCTGGCTCGCCCAGCTCAGCGAGCTGACCTGCGGGAATCAGTCAAAAGACTGATTCCCGACCCCACGAAGACACGTTTGACCCCACGACTTCCCACCTGCAAAAGGATACGAGTTAGGTCAGAAAGAGGGCCCGAACCGCGTCTATAAATAGGAATTTCCAATTGTAAAATAAACATCTTTCATTATTGTAATTTACTTTAGACTTCACTGTTAAGCCCAAAATATACCTAAAATATCATATATAAATACGTTAAATTTACATTGAAATCGTGCTAATTATATTCATTTGGAATACTTTTACGTCTTTATTTACTTCTTTAATGCAAGGTACTTAATTATTTGGTTAAATCCAAATAGGAGCGAAAACAGAGCTAAAATGGAGGGAAAACTTAAAAAACGTATCGAGAATGCATATCAGTCAAAAGAACGCTCAAGGAGGACAAGAAGCAGTCGAGAGACGGGGAGAAAAGCCCCTATCGCGACTGAGATTTTCAGAATCTCAGTCGCGACTTACGAAAGCCAAATTCCGAAAAAACGGAACTTCAACTCGCCCCTGCACCCCCTGTCGCGACTGAGATTTTTAGAATCTCATATGAGATTTTCGGAATCTCATATGAGACAGCGAAGAATTCTACACAATTTTCACATGTTTAAATCCAAGAAATGCGTCTGTTCGTTTGGATAAAAGCGACCCTTCACCAACGGACACGACCCATCAATTACAACCCTTCACCAACTATAAATAAGTGATCCATTTCAAGAAATCAATGTTGGTTAGGTTGGAAAAGTTAGAGAAATTAGAGAAGAAAGTTATTATGTTGAGTTTCTGACTCGGAAATGAGTCAGAAAGTTAGATTTCATTTCTGTATAAACAATCGTGATGTACACGAATTGTTATTAGGTTAGTTACAAAAACAGTATTAGTTTAGTTTTCATTCTGATAGTGGACGAGATCAGTCTCTATTCCGAAGATCCAGCGAGAAGAATTGACGGCTGAAGCGTATGAGGTTTGACGCACCTACGGAGTTTGAGAGAAAGATTGACGACCCGGATCTCAAAGTTTTCGTTACAATGCTATCCAAGTTTCTACTTCTCTGTTAACTTGTGAAAATTCACATTTCATTAATGATATACTTATTTATTCAATACATTCTTACTGTTGTTATTTTGATATTGTTCTGACAAAATGATTTTCAAAATGATAAATTGGTGTTTTTATTAAAACGTTCTATTCCATCTTATTCATATAAGAACTTTGTTGAACACTTGACAGATTTAGTTTTTATGGACGACATGATCGCTGATCGCGGCTTATCAGACATAAAATACTAGTTTGATTAAGGTAGGAATCACCTCAAGATCAGGGGGATTTCTATGGTTCAAAGCCATTTAATTGAGTATATCGCTATATTGTTACATGTCCATAATCTTACAAAGTTAAAGTTGCTTTCTTTGCTTTATGAAAATAAGTTTTATACCTTTTATTTATTCCAATTACGGAAGTATCTGTTTTGTAATCAAAATTCCAAAACAGAACTGTTCTCTAAACTCGATATAATCCTTCTATCTAATCCTAATTTACCAAAACCAATTCCATCAATTAAAACGTATTTCTTTTATTAAACCTAAACACGTGATTAAACCGAATTAAATAAAGTTTTAGTTAAAAAGCGTTCCCTGTGGGTTCGATATCTTTTATTACTACAAGCGTATACCGTGCACTTGCGGAAATCGCTCAACAAGTTTTTGGCGCCGTTGCCGGGGAACGCCAAATTTTTAACAAAAATTTATATTTTTCGTGTTTTATTCCGAACCTTGGTTAACAATATATTTATTTATTTTATAGTTTTTTTTTATTGAGGATGGTCACTAGGACTAAATCCTTGTTATTATTTAACGTTTGCATTTAGATGTTTGCATATTAACAGAAAAAAAAAATCCAAGTTTCTCAAAAGATAACCTGGAGATTTGATTATCAATAAAATTCACAGAAGGAGTCTACAGAAAAGAAAATTAAGCATGCAGATACATCAGAAGGAAAAGAAATTTTTATGAAACAGGATGTCAGACGTGACAGATGATTTTTCCAGAAAATTTACCTCTTTCCAAACACATTTACCTCTTTTCTATACACTAAACCTTCACCAAAACATCATTTCTCTTTGTAAACAAATTATTTAAATCCTACATTACATCCAATAATTTCTTCTTTTATCATATCATTTCCTTAAACACCTACATTTATCTCTCTAAAAAACAGCCGATCAACTCTTCTCAGACAGATATATCAGAAAGTAGGAATGGGGAATACAGTCAATGAAATTATCTTATCCGTCAGGAAGGAATTGTATACTTTTGATATAGTTTTGAAAGTTTCGGTTCATGTGCGTAGTTCCAGTTCGTGCACAAAACTAGAAGTTCGGGCATTCAACCGCAATCAGTAGATCCTTGAATTGAGAAAACGCTAAAAAAGCGTTAAAAAAACAAACAAAAAAAAAGAAAAAAAAGAGAAGAAAAAAAATGATTTCAAAGTTTGGGATACAGTTCTACTTTCTTTTCTTCCCACTTGAAATTATTCTCAGGTAAGTAAACAGAACCATTATTTAGAACCGGTCTAGGTAAATGACTCTGTGCATAATTCTCCTTGAGAATCCTTAAGGATTATCACCTTTTTAGTTTTTAATATTTCATATTCTAATTTTTACATTTTATTTTAGTTTAATTTTTATATTCATCTTTAGTTTAGCAATAATGATTAGATTAGAAATAAATAAAAAATTCATTGAAAGATATTGAAAATATGCTTTGTATCTTCAATTTTTGTAATTTATGAGGAAAGTGTTTTTAGATTTCAAGAAATCTCAATTGAATTAAAATCACACATAATTTAAGTTTCTGATTGTATAGAGATTTTTAAAACAAATCTCTACAGTGATTTTTTATTTGACGTTTTTGAACTTACTGAGAATTTTTAATTCCCAATTAAGATTTTAAAATTCTCTATAAAACTAGGGAGGACCAATGCAAAGCATTCCTTGCCAATTGGCAAGACGTGTCGCGATCGATATTCCAATTTCTCGACCATGACACGCATAATTTTCAATAAGATGTCTTTTGTTCTATGAAAATTAATTTATTTAGTTTCCATATTTTTAATTTTTAGTTTTTCTTATCTTATGTACATAATTTTTATTTTTCTTTTTAATTTATATATTTTTATTTTTGTTTTTATTTTCATTTTTTGTACAAATAAGTTTGTCAACATTAAAATTTAATCTAGTCATGTTTTGAAAATGATTTCATTAAGTGTTAAGTGATCTTGAGGAATTACAAAATGCAAAAATCTCAGTTGAGATTTTCCATGTTTCAGGATTTGGAAATCTCAGTTAAGATTCCGAAAATCTCGGTTGAGATTTTCTGTCTTTTCCAATTTGAAATAACTGTAAGGGATTACAGCCATCTGATTTTTAAAATTTCTGTCAGTTGATTCGAAGAGGTATCACTTTTGCATCTTTTCTTTTTAACAGATACAACCTTTCACTTAAATGTCTTATATATTCCTGTAGGATCAGACTTATTCCATTTCATTTCATCTTCCTGAATTTCTTTCTCAAATTCTCAATCCTACAGACATCATTTTCTTGTCTCTCACAAACATGACTAAGTCTTTGAAAAATATTCGAAAACACACCTCTGCTCATAGCAAGCGTGTTGACATTTTTTCACGCTATGGAGCATGATTTCCAATCTACAATCATGATGAGGGGAAACGTTATTTTTAGTTTAGATATGCACAGTTTTGTGGAATGTTGTATATGAGTTCCTGAACGAAGAACTCGGGATAAGCGATGATATGAATCGCTATCTGACAAACTTATGATGGACCAAGTTTGCATCAATAAAGTTTCCTATTATTGGAAATAGGGTATTAGAGTTTCTGTCTACCGTTCGGTTCGTTAATAAGAGGCGTGTTCGTCTCAGTTTTTATTGTGAAGGGAAGATATTCACTTTTGGATATCCTGAACTTCATAATTGGTTTGGATTTCCACCCCGAGACACAACTCAACACCATCCTAGAAGGGATATGACTTCTAGAGATATCTGGAGAATGTTGACAGGATTTTGGAGATTCAATCCAAGTCTTGCCTACAACAAATCAATAAATTCTAACTCCATGCTATTTCTGCACAAATTTCTATCATAGTTTATTTGGTCGAGTCCGAAGCAGTATTATTCAGGATACCGATTTATATGTACGTTAGGTGATATTTTCCAAGGTAACACAGTTAATTCCTCAATGATTGTATCTTCTTCTTTCACAAGTTTTTGTCATTTTCCTTATTTGGTCGGGTTGAAAGTTCAAAGGTGCAAGTTCGTGATTTGTTTGTGTTGGATAGTATTTTTAAGCGTTTGACCATTGATAGTATTGAGATGATATTTACTAATTTAGTTCGAGCTTCCAAGTCCCGCAATAAGCAAGTGCCTATGGGTAATTTAATTACCGGCATTGTTTTGGGTGCTCGGGGTGAATTAGCGGATTATCAAAATATGCCTCCTATTGGTTTACCTTCCTTGGATCTCACGGCACTTCAAAGAGCCAATTTGTTGAAGAAAATGGGACCCCCCACCTTTATATCTTATGTGGATCGCACACGACGTGTTTTTGCTACCATGGGTAGTGAAGCCCCGGGTTGTCAATGTTTAGGTGCCCAAGATGATGATGAGGAAGATGAAGAGGAATTTGAAGAAGAGGAGGAGGAGAATGTTGATGTTAATACCACCGAGCAAGCAAATGTGGAACCGAATGAAGAAGAACAAGTTGGATGGCAACGTGTTTTGACACAAATGAACGAGCATAACCGTCACATGAATTTGCGGTTAGATGAAGTTGTTGCTAACAATACCGAAATGAGTTCGAGGTTAAACACGGTGGATGCCAATATCACTACATTGAGACGTGAGCACAAATCTACTCATCGCCGGTTGCTATCTTTCTTCCGACGTCAAGGAGTTGAGACTACGCCTTCACCACCGCCTTCACCTTGATAGGTTTTATCCTTTCTCTCTTTTAACTCAATTTCGTTATTATGTCTTGTTAAGTTTGGTACAATATTTTTAAATTATGTTTGGTACAATTTTCTTTATTATTATGTTTGAATGTTATGGTACTCTATTTTCAATTCTAATTCATATGGTTTATTTCGTACTATTTTTCGTGTTTTATCGCTTTTTGCACCAATGAGGACATGGTCCAAATTAAGTGTGGGAGGAGGTATTTCATATTCATTTATTTTAAGTACGAATGAATGCACGAATGAGAATGAATGCTATTTATTTAAAGTATAAATGCATTGTGTTATTCAATTTTAAGCCAAATATAATATGCAACATTTTCAAACAAGAAATGCAACATTTTCATATAATGTGCAACACTTTTCACAAATAATAGCAATTTTTCATAAAGGATAAATTTTTGTTAAAGTATATATTTCATATGTTTTCAAACATTTTAACTTTCAAAATAATGTTAAGTATATTTTAAGGTTATCATTATTAATAGAAATAATATTTTTATACGAGCTATATTTTTACAAATATTTTTACAAATCTCCGATACGATTTTATCAAAAATGTCTCGAGTAAATGTATATAAGTAAAATTTCTTTAGTTTTAAATCTCTATTTTATATCATGAATTCATGATAAATATAAATCTTATTTTCATTTTTCAATTAGGTTTATAGGCATAAATCGAACTAACAACTTTAGCTTTTTAGCTCGATATTATTTTTCGTCTTACATTAAAAACCAATTGAAGTTTTTAAGGAAACTTTAGCCATAATACATGTTGAATTTCAAGTCAATATAGGATGAATGTGCTATTTTTCTTTCCCAATTTTATTTTCATATTAATTAAATCAAGTAGTCATATTCTTAACTTTTGGCCACGATTGAGACCAACTTTATCACAATCGAGGTATGAAAGGGAAGAACATTAAGTACCGTTTACTTTTGGCCACGATTGCGACCACCCTTATCACGGTCGAGGTATGAAAGGAACGTTAAGAAATTAAAGCAAAATTAAACGTGTTTAAAGTTTTAAGTAACGATTGCGTCCACCCATGGCATGGTCGGTACCTCTTAAATGAACACGAAAGCAAATAAAATGCGTATAAAGTTACGATCGAGACCACCCTTATCTTGAGCGTAACTAAGCAAATATATTAAACCTAAGTCCTTAATAAATCTATATTTGTAATAGTTTAGCTTTGGGAAAGGAAATTTTGTGCTTAGAAATGCCTTGAGACGAAAGATTCAAAAACATGCGTGCTTACACCGTCTCGAATACTTCAATATAAAAATTGAAATACAAGACGAATGATATATCTCTTTTAAACAAGCTAGTTTGATACTTTGCGTATAAATTTTCCATGAAAAGTTTATCTTTCGGTTTATTTAATTTAAAGAGGAATATATGGATATATTTCTATTTATAAAGAGATTGATTAAAGAATAAATTCAGTGAAATTTTGCTCGGGACTAGCAAAAGCTTAAGTGTTGGGAGTTTGTTAAGCCCAAAATATACCTAAAATATCATATATAAATACGTTAAATTTACATTGAAATCGTGCTAATTATATTCATTTGGAATACTTTTACGTCTTTATTTACTTCTTTGATGCAAGGTACTTAATTATTTGGTTAAATCCAAATAGGAGCGAAAACGGAGCTAAAATAGAGCTAAAATGGAGGAAAAACCTAAAAAACGTATCGAGAATGCATATCAGTCAGAAGAACGCTCAAGGAGGACAAGAAGCAGTCGAGAGACGGGGAGAAAAGCCCCTGTCGCGACTGAGATTTTCAGAATCTCAGTCGCGACTTACGAAAGCCAAATTCTGAAAAAACGGAACTTCAACTCGCCCCTGCACCCCCTGTCGCGACTGAGATTTTCAGAATCTCATATGAGATTTTCGGAATCTCATATGAGACAACGAAGAATTCTGCACAATTTTCACATGTTTAAATCCAAGAAACGCGTCTGTTCGTTTGGATAAAAGCGACCCTTCACCAACGGACACGACCCATCAATTACAACCCTTCACCAACTATAAATAAGTGATCCATTTCAAGAAATCAATGTTGGTTAGGTTGGAAAAGTTAGAGAAATTAGAGAAGAAAGTTATTATGTTGAGTTTCTGACTCGGAAATGAGTCAGAAAGTTAGATTTTATTTATGTATAAACAATCGTGATGTACACGAATTGTTATTAGATTAGTTACAAAAACAGTATTAGTTTAGTTTTCATTCTGATAGTGGACGAGATCAGTCTCTATTCCGAAGATCCAGCGAGAAGAATTGACGGCTGAAGCGTATGAGGTTTGACGCACCTACGGAGTTTGAGAGAAAGATTGACGACCCGGATCTCAAAGTTTTCGTTACAATGCTATCCAAGTTTCTACTTCTCTGTTAACTTGTGAAAATTCACATTTCATTAATGATATACTTATTTATTCAATACATTCTTACTGTTGTTATTTTGATATTGTTCTGACAAAATGATTTTCAAAATGATAAATTGGTGTTTTTATTAAAACGTTCTATTCCATCTTATTCATATAAGAACTTTGTTGAACACTTGACAGATTTAGTTTTTATGGATGACATGATCGCTGATCGCGGCTTATCAGACACAAAATACTAGTTTGATTAAGGTAGGAATCACCTCAAGATCAGGGGGATTTCTATGGTTCAAAGCCATTTAATTGAGTATATCGCTATATTGTTACATGTCCATAATCTTACAAAGTTAAAGTTGCTTTCTTTGCTTTATGAAAATAAGTTTTATACCTTTTATTTATTCCAATTACGGAAGTATCTGTTTTGTAATCAAAATTCCAAAACAGAACTGTTCTCTAAACTCGATATAATCCTTCTATCTAATCCTAATTTACCAAAACCAATTCCATCAATTAAAACGTATTTCTTTTATTAAACCTAAACACGTGATTAAATCGAATTAAATAAAGTTTTAGTTAAAAAGCGTTCCTTGTGGGTTCGATATCTTTTATTACTACAAGCGTATACCGTGCACTTGCGGAAATCGCTCAACATTCACCCTTGAAGAATCCTTTCCACCTCCTCCATCTCCTTCAACCTCCATTGAAGCACCTTCGAAGCTCCGTCCACCGAGGATTATTCAAGGTCCGTCCTTAAGACCTAGGAAGCCGGCTGCAGGGTAGACAGGTTCCCTGAAAGGGATTTTCTTATCACCTTTTATCTTACCATGTTTGTACCCTTTGATACAGTCTATGAATCCAGGCTAATTGTATCCTGTGACAATATTCTTCGCCTTTAATAATATTTTAGCTCTTGTTTTGTTCTATGATTATTTGTTCAATCTTTGTCTTACGCTTTATTCAATTGGTTTAACTCATTCAAAAGCCCCAAAATCTAGTAGGCACATATTGCGAGCTGAATCTGACCTAGTCAGAGCCTAGGAGATTGACGATCTCTTAGTTGATTAAGCCCAAATTGCTGAGCCTTAGACCTAGTTTCGGCCTTACAAGGGAATCACGCACTAGGAACTTCAGGAGGGTAAGTAGGGTTAATCGCCTTGAATACAAGTGACTTAGATTAGGTTTTTAATCTGTTGACCTAATAATCTATCTTCATTATTATCGTTCATACCATGTTCCTTCGGGTAATTGCATTAGTGAAAGATCACCTAGGAGTAGTTTAACTTAATTAGGAGTAGAATAACTTAGTTCGAATTAGTATAACTTAGCTAGGAGTAGCATAATTCAACTAGGAGTAGATTAACTTAATCAAACCAACTCAAAACCCACACAGCCTAGATAACACCTGAGACCAAGTAGCTCGATACTTGTAGTAAATAAATCTCATGGATTTGATACCTGGACTTGTCTAGATTTTATTACTTGATAACGACAGGGTACACTTATCCCTTAGTCGGCCTCAGCGGTACCGAACGCCGCTGAGGCGCATCAGGTGCTTGTTTCAGGCCGTACAGGGCCTTCTTAAGTTTATAAACATGGTTTGGAAATTTTGGGTCTTCAAAACCAGGAGGCTGACTAACATATACCTCTTCGTTTATAAATCCATTAAGAAAAGCACTTTTGACATCCATTTGATATAATTTGAAGTTCATGAAACTAGCATATGCACATAATATTCGTATAGCCTCTAACTTAGCAACGGGAGCAAAGGTTTCACCATAGTCAATGCCCTCTTGCTGACTATAGCCTTGGGCTACAAGTCGGGCTTTGTTCCTGACTACATTGCCTTGCTCATCTAATTTATTTCTAAAGACCCACTTAGTTCCTATGGTCTTTTGATTCCTAGGTTTTGGTACTAAATCACATACCTCATTTCTTTTGAACTGATCAAGCTCTTCTTGCATAGCATTGATCCAGTGTTCGCCGTGCTCAGCATCTGAGAAGTTCTTTGGCTCATGAACTAACACGAATGCAACGTTGCTGAGGTATTTTCTAAGCCGATCTCTTGTCATCAGCTTGTTTTCAGCAGCATCAAGAATGGACTTCTTCGAGTGTCCTCTTGGAATTTTGACTTCTTTAGGTAATGTTGAGTTTTCTGGAATATGTGTTTCTACAATATCTGCAGGAGTAGATTGGTCAGCAAAGGTAATTTCGGGTTCGTGCTTACCTTTGGTCAGCCCTTGTGGTGATGACTCAGCGTCTCCATTTTGGTCAGTGGAAGCTGAGCCTGGGTCATCTTCGGCGGACTGAGTAGTCTTTCCTGCAGGGTCAGTTTCGTCGAACTCAACATGTACAGACTCTTCTACAACCTGAGTTCGTTTATTGTACACCTATATGCTTTACTGTTAGTTGAGTACCCTAGAAAGATCGCTTTGTCAGCTTTAGCATCGAATTTAGCAAGGTTTTCTTTTGTATTGAGTATAAAACATTTACACCCAAAGGCACGAAAGTAACCAATGTTAGGCTTTCGTCCTTTCCAAAGTTCATAAGGGGTTTTCTTGAGTATAGGTCTAACTAAAGCCCTATTTAGTATATAGCATGCTGTGTGGACAGCTTCACCCCATAAATACTTTGGAAGCCTATTTTCACTCAGCATTGTCCTAGCAATTTCGACTATTGTTCTGTTCTTCCTTTCAATAACCCCATTTTGTTGAGGAGTCCTAGGAGCAGAAAAATTATGGTCAATGCCACTGACTTCACGGAATTCCTCAAACTGTTGGTTTTTGAATTCTCCGCCATTATCACTTCTAATATGAGCTACTTTTAGGTCTTTGTCAGTTTCAAGTCTTTTGACTAATGCGGAAAACATCTCAAGTGTTTTATCCTTGCTACTCAGCAAGATGATCCAAGTATACCGAGAGAAATCATCTACAATGACTAAGGAAAATTTCTTACCGCCCAAGCTGAGTGGCTGGACAGGTCCGAAAAGGTCCAAATGTAGTAATTCCAATGGTCGCTTGGTTGAGACAACATTTTTACTTTGAAAAGACTTTTTCGTTTGTTTACCTTATTGACAAGCATTACATAATTGATCTTTCTCAAATCTAAGTTTGGGCAATCCCTCAACTAATTACTTTCTTGCTAATTTGGCAAGGAGGTCCATGCTTACATGACCAAATCTCCTATGTCATAGCCAGGAGTTGTCCTCCTTTGACACTAAGCATATATTTTTTGTAAAATTCTTTTCTAAACTCAACATGTATACATTGTCAACACGAGGGGCAATTAAAATCAAATTGTTTGTTTTTCCCTCGAGTATCCGACACTCAGTGGCATCAAATACAACCTTTCTACCGCTGTCACACAGCTGAGCTACGCTCAATAGGTTATATTTGAGACCCCTGACTAAGGAGACTGATTCAATAGTAGGGTTACCTCCGATAGTACCTGAACCGACTATCTTACCCTTTTTATTGTCTCTGAAGCTTACACTTCCACCTCGTTTACGCTCAAGTGTGATGAATTGAGTTTCATCACCAGTCATATGCCTCGAGCATGCACTGTCAATATACCACAACTTAGATTTCTCCGCGCATCTCAGGCTCACCTGCAATTTGAACTATTCATCTTTAGGTACCCAATTCTTTTTGGGTCCTCGTTGGTTAGCATAAACAGGTGACACATAATGTTTAAATTTGTGACGACATACATTTATTATGTGGCCAGCTTTACCATAGAAGTCACAATAGGTTACCCTTTGAGGGTGATGTTGAGTTCGGTCAGCACGGTTGTGCTGAGCATACCAGCATACCTTAGTGGTATGGCCTTTCTTTCCGTAGAAGTCACATTGGACATTCCGCCGAGTATACCAACACACATCTATGGTGTGTCCTCTTTTCCCACAACAGTCACACTGACTGTTCTGCTGAGTGTATTGTCTATGCTGACCAGTACCCTGATACTCAACATTGGGATATAACCTTTTCTTAGCCGTTTTACTCAGCTGGTTCTGTATGGTTGTGATGTCCTTTCTAAGTTTCTTTGACTCAGTTTGGACTTCCGAGACAAAACCATGCATGACTTTTAGATTTTCATCTTGCCTGGTGTTATCTTAGAGAAGATATCGGAGGTCACTCAGTTTAACCTCCTCAATCTCATCACATCGCCTACTGAGTGCCTTTATTTTCTTGGTACACTTTTTAGTCAGTGTATATAGATCACTCAGGGCGTTAACCATTTCATTTCTAAGCAAGAGAAGAGATGTTACCTCATTGGAGTGTTCCTCCTGTTCAGATTCTTCTGAGAGGTCAGCTTGCTCAGATCGAGTGTGGTCAGCATCGTCATCGGCCATGAAACATATGTTCGCTGACTCAGTGGCATCAGCTTCTGATGAGGTTGACTCATCACTATCGCTCCATGTTGCCACCATAGCTTTTCTGCTACCTTTCTTATCTTTCTTCAGCATGGGACAACTTGACTTGATGTGGCCAGTTTGATGACATTCAAAGCATGTGACAGGCTTGGAGCTGTTCTTCTTGTATCTACTGTCACTGGACTCAACTTTGTACTTATCATTTCGTCTGAATGGCCTCTTGCTGTTCCTGTCATTCTTTCTGAATAGCTTCTTCATCTTTCTTGTGAACATGGCCATTTCCTTATCGTCTGATGAGTCAGCTTCGGCCGAGTCAGCTTTTATGACAAGAGATTTTTGCTTCTTATCTTCTGACTTTTCTTTTGCTTCGAAGTTTTTCATGGATATCTCATGGGTCAGCAGAGATCCGATCAGCTCATCGTATTTGTAAGTGGTCAAGTCCTGAGCTTCTTCCACAAATGTTTTCTTAGCTTGCCAGCTCTTGGGTAGACTTCTCAAGATTTTCTTCACCTGTTCTTCTTCCGTGAAGTTCTTGCCGAGTCGTTTAAGCTCATTTATAATATTTGTGAACCTTGAGTTCATCTCCGAGATATCTTCATTCTCATTCATCTCGAACAACTCGTATAAACTCATATGCTGGTTCACTTTAGACTCTTTGACCTTGCTTGTGCAGACTCGCAACCTGAAATTTTATTGTACTCTGCAGCATCTAACGCACAGTGAAGCATATTGATAGCCGAAGCATTATTTTGAAGTTTTCTAAGGTCATCTTCTGACCACTGAGTTTCGCTCTTAGCGACTTTCTCGTTATTTACCATTTTGAAAGGCATAAATGGGCATTGAACTATTGCAAGCCACGCACTAATGTTTGTAGCTTGAATAAAGTTTTTCATCATGTTTTTCCAAAATGTATAGTTTGATCCGAAAAACAAGGGAGGCCGACTAATTGATAATCCCTTAGGGAGTATCTGTGTTGTTTGATTTCCTGGAAGGAAACGAGTGCTGTTCTCAGCCATTTATAGGGATCAGCTCAAGATAGTTATATCTTAGAGTAGTGAGCTATTGTGCTCTGATACCACTTGTTGGTCCCGTGTGATTAGTTCCAAGGTGGGTTAGGAACTAATATAACTTTTTCGCTTAAATTATGCTGACTTAATATAATTCTTTAAGTAACTCAACTCAGTTTAGGTCAGCACGGCCGAGAGATGTAAGAAAGCTTTAGTCAGATGATGACTAGAACTGTTTTACAGGTGAGTTGGGAATTAACACTTGAGGTCAGCTTCCAACTCAGCACCAAGATTACCCAGTGTCAGCTTTTACGATTTATATACTAAGCAAATTAATCAAGCAACACATACAAATATATATTGAGAAAGAGTTAGAAATTACTCAGCAGACTTATCCTGGTTCGGCCTCTCCGCCTACGTCCAGTCCTCAAAATCCCTACGGGCTTTTTTAATCCAATACTGAGCTCTTTAAAGGTAGAGCACAAACCGTTTACAAGGCAGTTGAATATGCAAGAGTACCTTCCTCTATTCGTCTACTCAACTCCTACTAAGTGCTATAACCGAACACCTAGATTTCTCTACCACTTAGTACTTAAAACTGAGTACTCAACACCACTCTCTCAATTTTACAATTGATACAACTTGTTCTTTCTAGATGAAGAACACTTTAGATGATTACAAAATCAATCTAGCTTTTACACAGAAATGGAAGTTTGGTGTAAGATCTTTTTCTTATTTGAATGTGCTTTGTATGTATTTTTTTCTCTTGTATTTTTCTTTGGTAATCGGCTTAGGATCCAAGAATGAACTTGTCCTTTTATAGTTGAAATCTGAAGACTCAATCATTTGAATCCGGATCTATCCGTTGAATTCAAACGGCTCTTTCTTGCGTCATTGTTCTGGTCAGCTTCAGATTTGCAGGCCAATCATGTCGTCTGAAATTAGCAGGCGTCAGGCTTGTCTTCTTTCGGCAGGTTTTTCTTCGAGCGTCAGTTCATCTCTTAGCTAATGGACAGTTGACCCATGCATCTCGAAATTGACTCTGTGCGTAATTCCAAGGTTTCTATTATTGGTGCAGACAGATGTCAGATCTTGTCTTTTAGCAAACGGATCAATCGCGCTGTCCTGACGAACACTCAGCTTGACTTTATTGACGTCGCTTTTGTTCTGTGTTTCTGAGTCACTCTTACTCAGCTTCCGTGGTCAGCTTCGTCTGCGAGCTTTAGTTTAGAGAAAGACTTCTCTTCTTTGATACTGAGTTGCGTTCCACTCAGCTTCTTTGGTCAGCTTTATCTTCAAGCTTTTGTTCTGAAGATGACTTATCTTCTGTTATGCTGAGTTGCACTTTACTCAGCTTGTGCTGTGTTCTCATGCTGACTTCGTCCTGTCTTACTTTTCATTTATACTTATACTCAACATTGAACAAACATATTAGTACAATTAAATCAAAGCACTTAAATTTAATTGCCTCTTGATC
Source organism: Euphorbia lathyris (assembly GCF_963576675.1). NCBI lineage: Eukaryota > Viridiplantae > Streptophyta > Magnoliopsida > Malpighiales > Euphorbiaceae > Euphorbia > Euphorbia lathyris. The sequence goes on from NC_088915.1 coordinate 82,958,460, forward strand.
ATGGATTAACTTAAATAATTTTGTCAAATCAAAATCATGTGGAAATGTGTTTCAACAACATGTGTACCTCCACTCCACTTAAGTTGTGTGTATAGGAATAGGAGAGAGGGAGCATAAAGCCAAAAGGTGTATATCTCATCTCATTATTGCTTCTTTTTTCTTTCCTAATTTAATTATTCATCTTTTTTTTTAATATTGAACCTATAACCACTCCTCCTCCAGATGTAACAATTCAGTATTACACTTCAATTTTAACGTCATCTTAATTCAACAATTCCATTATTTTGCGTTTGGCTCCGGTAATTTGCTAATCAAGTTCTAAACGCTATGGGAATGGGGTGCTTATGCCAGTTTCATGAACTTTAAATTATTTCAAATGAATGTTAAAAGTGCATTTTTAAATGGAGTTATAAATGAGGAGGTGTATGTTAATCAACCTCCAGGGTTTGAGGATCTAATGTTCCCAACCCATATTTATAAACTCAAGAAGGCGCTATATGCTTTGAAACAAGCACCACGTGCTTGGTATGAACGCTTAACAAGCTTCCTACTGACTAGAAATTATGTTAAAGGAAAAGCTGATACAACCTTATTTATAAAGAAAAAGGGTAAGGATACCCTACTGGCACAAATATAGTTGATGATATTATATTCGGTGCTACTAACGAGTCTCTTTGCAAGGAATTTAGTAAACAGATTCAAACTGAGTTTGAGATGTCCATGACGGGAGAACTCAACTTCTTTCTTGGACTCCAAATCAAGCAAGGAAAGAATGGAATCTTCATTAGCCAAACAAAATATGCAAAGGAGATATTGAAGAACTATAATATGGATAATTGTAAGTCAATATCAACCCCTATGGGTACTATTTCCATTTAACCACAAGATCCGTTAACCGTTATTTCATATAAAGAAGGATAAGAAGAAATACCTTTTAGAAGTTCTATCTACCGTTGCAAACGAAGTGCCCATAACTTCAAAAGAGATAGAAACTGTCTACCAATCTGCCCCTATCTGAAACAGACCTCCAAACGACAATCCCTTCAATAGAAACGTGGAAGAATATGTCTAGAAGCTCCTGTCCAAAAATCGCGACGATCCACGGTTCAATCTCCGGGAATCCGCGAAATCGTGAACTGACCTGATGTAGGAGTAGTGAAACGAATTTCTCCCTTTTGTTTGTTTTTCTTCTTCGAGTTCCCAAACACGAAATAAAACACGGGAAGATTAATTTAGTATCAACCGTTGAATAGCAACCAAAGTAGATTGCCTCTAATTAATCAACACAAGATCAAGGATAAAAGAAATAGATGAAATCAATTGATCAAACGAAGCCGTAGAGAAATCTCGTCCTCGAACTAGGGGTGTCCAATTTTCTCTCTCTTGGACTAGGTGAATTTCGAAAATCACAAGTAGGGTATGGCTTGCTTGGATTTCGAAAATCTCAAGGGAAGGGGTATTTATAATCTCTTGTATCTAATCCCTAGTTAGATAGAATTAAGTTACTGAATAGGAATTCCATTCGGAATAGAATTCCTAATTATTATCTCACTATATATCTAATATATTAAGGATAATAATAATAACCTTATTGGATAATAATAGGAGTATATTAATCTAATTAAAACTCTTAACTTAATTATCTCTTAATTAATTTAATTCATATTCCTAATCTAATTAGGATTAACAAAATCAAATTAATTATTCATGTATATCACTACATGAATTTCGACCCCCTTATGTCCATGGGCCTTATTGGGCTCAATTGGGCTTCTATCAATTAATTAACATCTATCTCTCTTTTAGGTTCCAAGTCTTATGTGTGATCCATTAGGTTCTTATTGCTTCTAGCCGTATGCAACGTTATTAAATTAATTTTCAAAGAATTATATTTAATCTTTGCATAACGGAATGATGTACAGAGTATGTGATTAGCAAGTCCGTAATCATTCCCCCAGAGCTATAAGAAGACAGGTTGATTCTGTCGTTAACCTTTCCGTATTAGTTACAGTATAATTCGATCCTTTATCAACTACATCCTTGAACTGAATCTTATGACTATGGGTGATGTCAAGTCATATATAGCGAGACGTTCGTTTTACTTGTACAGGCCGAGTCAACTCAAAAATATAGGTTAAGTGAAATCTGTATTTCTTACTCTTAAGCTATCACCTTGCAAGGATTTAGAGTCGAGTCTTCCACGAGCGATCCATGGATGTATCTCCCATTTATCAGGAGTGATAAATGCTCAATCCAATATATAACGATCCCGCAATCACTTCCTGTGATACCCAACGTCTACTGTTCACACCCCAGAGTCATCTCTGTTAAGGATCGTGTTACACTAGAGTCAAAGCATCACATTCCATAATCCAGAAGACCAATTAATATTCCTTTGAGTCTGAGGATTAGTTATACCTATTAATACCAATGAGATGAACAAGTGACAAAGATGAATCTACCCATCCTGTTATCTCAAATCGGATCCCCAATCCTAATGAACAATGTTTCATCGGATCTATGTAACTGTCCAGATATCTGTATATATGAAGCTTGTGAGATCAGCTTTCTGTCGGACAGAAGACATTGTTACATACAAGTCTCAACTGTGATATGTCAATCCCAAACATATCACTTGACTTGGGGTGGTTTTAACTTTATCAGTTTACTATAAAGTTTTGTCTCACTTCATGCTTGTATGAACACTTTATAATCACTTTAAATAAACTTACGGATTTCCTTTTATTAGACTTTATTTAGTGCTTAAAAGGGATTGCCTTTATATAGTTATAAAACATATATCTCATTAAACAAATGATATAAAGAACAATTCATTTACATTAAGTTTGTATCCTAGAACAATTGTCTATAGGACACTAAACCCCAACATATGTGACTTGACATTATCCATAGTCGTAAGATTCAGTTCAAGGATGTAGTTGATAAAGGATCGAATTATACTGTAACTAATATGGAAAGGTGAACGACAGAATCAACCTATCTTCTTATAGCTCTGAGGGAATGTTTCGGATTTGCCAATCAGATTTTGCGTACTCATTCCGTTATGCAAAGATTAAATATAATTCTGTGAAAATTAATTTAATAGTTGCATACAGCTAGAAGCAATAAGAACCTAATGGGTCACACATAAGACTTGGAACCCAAAAGAGAAACGAATGTTAATTAATTGATGGAAGCCCAATTGAGTCTGCTAAGGCCCAGTACATGGGGTGGGGCGATTTTATGTATATAAGATACATAAATAATTAATTTGATTTTATCAATTCTAATTAGATTAGGATTATGAATTAAATTAATGAAATGATAAATAAGTTAGGAGTTTTAATGAGATTAAAATTACTCCTATTATTATCCTATAAGGTTATTATTATTATCTTTATATTTAGATATATTAATAGATAATAAATAAGAATTATATTCCGAATTAAATTCTTATTCAGTAACCTAATTCTATCTAACTAGGGTTTAGATACAAGAGAATATAAATACCCCCTATATGTGAATTTTCGATATACACATACTAAGCCGGGAGAGAGAAATTTTGACCCACACCATAAGGACGAGATTATCCACCGTTTCCTTCTGTTCAATTGATTACATCTATTTTCTCTTTATCCTTGATCTTGTGTTGATTAATTAGAGACAATATATTTTGGTTGTTATATACGGTTGAATTCTAACTTGATCTTCAATTGTTTTGTTTTGTGCTCGAGAACTCGAAGTAAGAGTTGTGGGCACTTCGTTTGCAACAGTAGATAGAACTTCTAAAAGGTATTTCTTTCTATCCCTCTTTATATGAAATAACAATCAACAGATTTTGGGTTAATGGAAATAGGTTAAAATTTTTATATTTCCACTGCCAAACGTTAGCCTATTTTCCTTCAGTGGTATCAGAGCCTGCGTTAAATCCGTTATTTCATATATGAAAATTTAGAAGTTTTTCAATCAGATTGAATAAATATTTATAGTTAGGTTAATTAACAAAACTGTTTTGATTAATTAGTTCTAAAGATAAATAAGTTTTGATTAATTGTTAATTAAAATAGTTTATACATATGTTCCTAATAATTTTGGTTGATAATCATTATAAAAAATCTATTAGTTTTATAGTTAGATTGATAAAAGTTAGTTTTATTGATTCTAAAGATAAAACGGAAAATCTATAATAGGTTTTCTTATTTTCTGAAAATCGTTTTAAAACCGTTTTAAAACTGATATATATATAATAATTTTAAAAAACATTGACAGCAGCTCGGGTCGCGCCTCACGGCGCAACCGGCTGTTGTCGCGCGGTTGTTGCCTCACGGCAGCAACCGCGCAGCGGCTGGCCACTGCTGCCGCAAGGCAGCGGCGGACCAAACGTGTTAGGGCTGCTGTCATACGGCAGCAGCCACGTCCTCGGGCCCGACCTGAGACCCACTTATTTTAAAATCGTTTTAAAATTAGTTTTAAATATATTTATGTATATATATGTTTCAGAAATTAATAGTTTTCTGTTTTGATTATCGAATGAAAATTTGTTTTACGTATTTGTAAATCAAAAGTATTAAATGAATTGAAATCAAAATAATTGGGACATGCATAATTAAGTTTTGTATAGTTGTATTAATCTAAAAGATTAATATAGAAGATACGAAACTGTTAGGAGTAAAATTGGATGAAAGTTAATTTGATGTGTTAATGTGATTAACCTAAATATTACATAAAGTACTTATGTAATCAACCAATTAAATTTATTTAATTGAGTCTATGCATGTTTGGAGTTATGGACATATTTGGACCCTCTTTTAGTCTTTTGGTATTTTTTGAAATAGGGTCTGCGAGTCCTGCCTTTCTACTATCTATTGTAATTTCTCCTCTCATCTAATTCCCTTCAAGTTAATTGAAGTTTTCTTTAGTAGTATAGAAATTAATATGTAATTTCAAGGCGCCATGGAGAAGACGGAGGACCTAAAGAGAAATATGTAATAGTTAGTATTTCCCTAGGTTTGGCCTTTTATTCCGTCTCTGGCTCGACGGAATAATTTAGATAATATATCCATAACACCAATGTATGTGTCTGATGTATGCTAAAGCAAATCAAGACTAAGTTAGATTATGAGACTTAAAATAAAAATCCCTCACTAATTAAAAGTTAAGTAAATAAGCAAGTTATTAAAATTGGTTGCCCCTCCCTAATATTATAATTCAACCGGCAGTACTGGGGGCCTTTGGGTTGTTGAGCAAACTCAAGCTCGGGGTCTTATGGTAACACCTGAATTATCGAAATCGTTCTTTCATGAATATGGGGTAATACTTAAATTAGATTATGATAATTGGATGAGCAAACTCATGTTATCATAGACTAATGGACAATATGGTTGGGATTAATATGAATAGCATATTAGTTACTAATGTGGTTAGTAACCCAATAACCTAGGAATCACATTAAAGATGTGATTGATTACATGAATCTACCTAAAAAATGAGACTAGCTTGTTGAGAAAACTCAAGGCGAAATCTCACGAGTTAGGATCCTAGGTCAAAAAAGGATTTGTGAAATTCTTCGAATTAATATGGAGGGCTATTAATTTGGCAAAATAGTGGGAGCAACCTAAATGAATTAAAAGACCTATAATTTTAGATTGATATACTTTAAAGCAAATGAATAACATACGTTTACTCTTTCTCACTCTCAGGTTTAATTAAATACTCTTAAAATCATGACTAAAACCAATCTGCAAAACATTCTTACTGATAACAAGTTGAACGGTTCAAACTTCACCGACTGGTTTCGTAACCTCAAAATTGTTTTGAAGTTTGATAAGATAGGGTATGTACTTGATACATCGATACCCCCTATCCCTGCTGATGATGCTCCCATCGAAGAAATTGATGCTTACCAGAAGCACAAAGCTGATGACGATCATGCGGGATGCATCATACTTGCATCGATGACACCGGAATTGCAAAGGCAACATGAGGAAATGGATGCCTATTCCATCATCATGCACCTAAAGGAACTGTTTGGGAAACAGACTAGGTGCGAACGCTACGAGATATCCAAGTTGCTATATCATTGCAGGATGTAAGAGGGCACATCTGTGATGACACATTGTGTCAATATGATTGGCTATATTACCAAGCTTTCTAGTATTGGATTCGCGATGGATAACGAACTAAGCATAGACTTAATTCTTCAATCCCTCCCAGAGAGTTATTCACATTTCATCATAAACTACCAGATGAATGACTTGCAAACCTCTCTTGAAGAGCTTGCAAATATGCTCAAGTCAGTTGAGCCCAATATGAAGAAAGACAAGGCAATACCGGCTCTTGTCATAGAGGGATCAAAGAAGAGGAAGGGGAATTTTCCCAATCCTAAATATCCCAAGAAAGGCAAGGGAGCCATGCCCACTAGAGCTAAGGGAAAGGAAGTGAAGAAGCCCAAAGGAGAGTGCCACTTCTGTGGTAAAGACGGGCATTGGAGAAGGAACTGCAAGGAGTACATAGCCTCCCTCAAGAAGGGAAAGGGCGGTACTTCAACATCTGGTATGTTTTATATTGAAATAAATACAGTTTCACAGTTTGAATCTTGGGTACTTGATACCGGATGTGGATCTCATATTTGTACAAATATGCAGGAACTAAATCGGACTAAGGAACTGAAGAAAGGAAGCATAAACTTGCGAGTAGGAAATGGAGCAACAGTTGCCGCCCTCGCCATTGGAGATTATGCTTTAAGTTTGCCCTCTGGGCTTGTAATAGAATTAGGGAACTGTTTGTATGTTCCAGAGATGTCTCGTAACATTATTTCTATTAGCCGTCTTGTTGACGACGGTTTTCATATTTCAATAAAAGACAAACATTACGATTTTTATAGAGATGGGATTTTCTATTTTTCAGGAATATCACAAAATGGGATTTATGTGACAAAATTTCTGTTTTCGCAATTGATACCAAAAGACATAAGCTAGATAATTCAACTTACTTGTGGCATTGTCGTTTAGGCCATATAAACAAAAGATGCATGCTTAAGCTACATCAAGATGGGCTTATAAATTCAATTGATCCTGAATCATTGAAAACATGCAAAGCATGTTTAAAAGGTAAAATGACAAAGACACCCTTTAGCAATAAAGGTGAGCGTGTATCAGACACTCTAGGATTAATACATTCCGATGTATGCGGTCCTATGTCAGTCTAAGCAAGAGGAGGATTAAGATACTTCATAAGCTTCATAGACGACCATACCCGATATGGTTATATCTACTTGATGAAGCACAAGTCCGAAGCCTTTGAGAAATTCAAATGCTTCAAGAATGAAGTAGAAAATCAATTAGGAAAGAAAATAAAGACACTTCGATCTGATCGAGGTGGCGAATATCTTTCAGATGATTTTCTGAATTATCTAACTGAATGTGGGATATGCTCACAATGGACACCTCCCTATACACCACAACACAATGGTGTATCCGAGAGGAGGAACCGTACCTTACTAGATATGGTACGATCCATGATGAGCATAGTATTACTTCCAAAGACATTCTAGGGCTATGCCTTAGAAACTGCCCTCTTCACCCTAAATCGAGTACCAACTAAATCCGCTAGTTCCACACCATATGAATTGTTCGTTGGTAGGAAACTCGTATTCTCATTCATGAGAGTATGGGGTTGTTCAGCATTTGTCAAATGCATAGCGTCAGACAAACTAGATTCTAAATCTGACAAGTGTTTCTTCATTGGATACCCTAAGGAAACTGTGGGATATTACTTCTATCATCCAGATGATCAGAAAGTAATAGTATCCAAGCACGCAACCTTCTTAGAGAAAGAGTTTCTCAAAGAAACAGAAAAGGGAAGCATGATTGAACTTGATGAAGTTCAAGAACAAGAAACACCGACTGAAACAACAGAGGCGGTTGAGGAACCCGAAGCAGTCCCATTAGATGAGACTCAAGTGCCACCCATTCGTAGATCACAAAGAGTTCGTGAACTCCCAATTAGATATGGTTTTCTAGTGGGAGATGATGATGAGGTTCCCGTGTTAGATGATGAACCCGAAAACTACGAAGAGGCTCTTACCAGTCTAGATTCTAAAGAATGGCTCGAGGCCATGGATTTTTAGATGGATTCCATGTACACCAACCAAGTGTGGACTTTGGTTGATCCACCCGAAGGGATAAAACCCATTGGGTGCAGGTGGATCTTCAAAAAGAAGACAGATATGGATGGAAAGGTTAGCACCTACAAAGCTAGGTTAGTAGCGAAAGGATATCGTTAGAAACAAGGAATTGATTATGACGAAACTTTCTCTCCTGTGGCTATGTCCAAATCAATCAGAATAATGCTCGCTATTGCCGCTCACTACGATTACGAGATTTGGCAAATGGATGTGAAAACAGCTTTCCTAAACGGAAACCTGCTTGAGGATGTATATATGATGCAACCTGAAGGTTTCATATCAAAGGATGCAAACAAGGTTTGCAAACTTCAGAGATCCATTTATGGACTCAAGAAAGCATCAAGAAGCTGGAACAAGCGTTTTGACGAAACCATAAAATAATTTGGTTTCGAACAAAATTGCGAAGAAGCTTGCATTTACAAGAAAGCAAGTGGGAGCTCAGTTGCATTTCTGATATTATATGTGGACGATATATTATTAATGGGAAATGACATAGCTCTACTACAGTTGGTAAAAGTATGGTTATCATGTAACTTCTCCATAAAAGACCTTGGTGAAGCAGCTTATATACTTGGTATAAAGATCTACAGAGATAGATCAAGAAGACTGCTTGGTCTTTCACATGCTACATACATCGAAAAAGGTGCTAAAGCGGTTTAGCATGCTTGAATCGAAACGAGGTAACTTACCCATGATAGATGGAGTAAAGTTAAGCAATCATCAATGTCCTAAAACCGAAGATGATAAGAAGCGCATGGCTATAGTCCCATACGCCAGCGCAATCGGTTCGATTATATATGCTATGCTTTGCACTAGACCTGGCGTAGCGTTCGCGTTAAGTATATAACGAGTCGTTACCAAGGTAATCTGGGAGACGAGCACTGGAATGCCATCAATAACATTCTTAAGTACTTGAGAAGGACTAAAGACATGTTCCTAGTGTACGGAGAAGGGGATCTAAAAATAGAAGGATTTTCAGATGCCAATCATCTCACAGATGAGAACGATTTTAAATCCCAATCAGGATACCTGTTTATCTTGAATGGGGGCGCGGTCAGCTGGAAGAGTTCCAAGCAAGGAAGCGTAGCTTTCTCTACGACCGAGTCAGAGTATAGCGATGCTGCGGAAGCAGCAAAGGAAGCGGTTTGGATTAAGAAGTTCATTACTGAAGTTGGTGTGGTGCCTGACATTATAAATCCCATTACACTCTACTGTGATAACAATGGAGACATTGCGCAAGCAAAGGAACCACGGTCTCATAATGCATCCAAGCATTACCTAAAGCGATACCACATTGTAAGAGAAATTATGGCAAGAGGAGATGTGAGAATAGAAAGAGTACCTACTGAGGACAACGTTGCAGATCCGTTGACAAAGCCCTTAACCCAGAAAGTACATGATCGTCATCTAACTTCTACTAGGATAAGTTGTAGAAACAATTGGCTTTAGTCCAAGTGGGAGTATGTTGGGGTTTAGTGTCCTATAGACAATTGTTCTAGGATACAAACTTAATGTAAATGAAGTGTTCTTTATATCATTTGTTTTAATGAGATATGTTTTAAGAACTATATAAAGGCAATCCCTTTTAAGAACTAAATAAAGTCTAATAAAAGGAAATCCATAAGTTTGTTTAAAGTGATTATAAAGTGTTCATACAAGCATGAAGTGAGACGAAACTTTATAATAAACTAATAAACTTAAAACCACCCCAAGTTAAGTAATATGTTTAGGATTGACATATCACTGCTGAGACTTGCATGTAACAATGTCTTCTGTCGTGCCAGAAAGCTAATCTCACAAGCTTCATATATACATATATCTGGACAGTTACATGGATCCAATGAAAAGGAGTTCATTAGGATTCGGGACCCGACTTGAGATAACAGGATCTCATTGGTATTAATAGGTATAAGTAATCCTCAGACTCAAAGGAATGTTAATTAGTAATTCTGGATTACGGAATGTGACGCTTTGATCCTGTTGTAACATGATCCATAATAGAGATGACTCTGGGGTGTGAACGGCAGACGTTGGGTATCACAGGAAGTAATTGCAGGATAGTTATACATTGGATTGAGCATTTATCACTCCCGATAAATGGGAGATACATCCATGGATCGTTTGTGGAAGAATTGACTTTAAATCCTTGCAAGGTGATAGCTTAAGACTTGAAATACAGATTTCACTTAACCTATCTAATTGGAGTTGACTCGGCCTGTACAAGTAAAACGAACGTCTCGCTATATGTGACTTGACATTATCCATAGTCATAAGATTCAGTTCAAGGATGTAGTTGATCAAGGATCGAATTATACTGTAACTAATACGGAAAGGTCAACGACAGAATCAATCTGTCTTCTTATAGCTCTGGGGGAATGTTTCGGATTTGCCAATCACATTTTGCATACTCATTCCGTTATGCAAAGATTAAATATAATTCTGTGAAAATTAATTTAATAGTTGCATACGGCTAGAAGCAATAAGAACCTAATAGGTCACACATAAGACTTGGAACCCAAAAGAGAAACGGATGTTAATTAATTGATGGAAGCCCAACTGAGTCCGCTAAGGCCCAGTACATGGGGTGGGGCGATTTTATGTATATAAGATACATAAATAATTAATTTGATTTTATCAATTCTAATTAGATTAGGATTATGAATTAAATTAATGAAAGGATAAATAAGTTAGGAGTTTTAATGAGATTAAAATTACTCCTATTATTATCCTATAAGGTTATTATTATTATCTTTATATTTAGATATATTAATAGATAATAAATAAGAATTATATTCCGAATTAAATTCTTATTCAGTAACCTAATTCTATCTAACTAGGGTTTAGATACAAGAGAATATAAATACCCCCTATATATGAATTTTCGATATACACATACTAAGCCGGGAGAGAGAAATTTCGACCCACACCATAAGGACGAGATTATCCACAGTTTCCTTCCGTTCAATTGATTACCTCTCTTTTCTCTTTATCCTTGATCTTGTGTTGATTAATTAGAGACAATCTATTTTGGTTGTTATATACGGTTGAATTCTAACTTGATCTTCAATTATTTTGTTTTGTGCTCGGGAACTCGAAGTAAGAGTTGTGGGCACTTCGTTTGCAACAGTAGATAGAACTTCTAAAAGGTATTTCTTTCTATCCCTCTCTATATGAAATAACGATTAATGGATCTTGGGTTAATGGAAATAGGTTAAAAAATTTATATTTCCGCTGTCAAACGTTAGCCTATTTTCCTTCAAGATCAAGTTGACCTACGTTCCAACTGATGAGCATCTCGCAGACATATTCACAAAGCCACTGGCTCGTGAGCAATTCTGCGCGCTGAGAGAAGCAATAGGTACGCTCTTCTGCATCTGATCTCCACCGTCTATTTCCATCAAGTCTTTGTTCTTCTTGTTTATTTTTAGTCTACACATCTTGATGATTGGTGTGAAGAACGATCCATATCCAATACATATTAATCGCTTAAAATGAAGTAGGACATCAGTCTGTGAATTGAAATCAAAAGTGCATGCCACTACCTTCCTTTGAGAAGTGCAACTACAGTTCTAAATTTTTTTTAATAAGATTTGTACTAATTAAGAAATTGGAGTATGTTTTTTTCCCAATTGGATTTGGAATTTGGAAGCCATTGATCAATATCATGATTTCGTTTATGTAATCAAGATTGGGAGACAATAATAGAGACACCATGTTTGCTGTATTCTTTCAAATTAATACTGTCCGAGATCGGCGGCAAAAATCGACCTCAGAGATCAGCGACGGAGCTCAGTTGAAGAAGGAGATGGAGAATGGCCCCGGCGGACGTTAAAGAAATAAGAAAGAAGAAAAGAGTTGTGATTCTGTAATTAATTAGATAAAAATGTTTTTTAACTGTTAAGTGGGATACATGTGTCAGTTTTTGAGTGGAAGGTATTTTTTAGAGTTGGAAGACCCGAACCTCCCTATAAAATCCCCATCCCTGCCCTTCTTCTCCTTCCTTAGATTTATTATTATTATTATTATTATTTGACATCGAATTGCTTCAATTTCAATTATCCAGAATCATATATTCTATCAAATTCTACATTATATAAAAAAAGGAAAATGTTTGTGGTTTACCTTATTTGCAAATAGAAGTTTGTGATTTAAAAGTTTGCAAATGGAGGTATGTGGTATGTTTTTATATCGTCGGCCAGTTGAAGTGGTAACTTGGTCCCGACCTTCAGGGTTTTGCATTCCCCGACCATGCAGTCTACGACCGGCTCGATGGGAGTAGGGTTGTATCTCCTCATATCCATTAGATTGTTCTCTAGGTACAGAGCTATTCGAGGCTGAGTAGCCTGCCACTGTAGTTTCTTTGCCAGGATTCGGTCTCCATGCACGGTGATCTCGCCACTCTGATGCGGTAAGGTCAGGCATAACTCGGAGACGTTAATCGTGGCCTTTAGGGATGCCAGCAAGGGTCTTCCAATGATAGCGTTATTGTTGAAACACCTTTCCACACGATTTTGATTTGACAAAATTATTTATGTAAATGATAAAAATATTCTAACACATTAAATTTAAATGCTTTGATTTATTCACACTAATGTGTTTGTTCAATGTTGATTTAATTGACTTATTAGACATTAAGATAAAAAGTCTAAAGGCCCACAAGAGAAAGTCAAGCCCAAGTCAACAAATCTAGAACTCACGGCCCAAGAAGACAAAACACAGTCGTACTGAGTAAAATGCCAACCCAGCATGAAGAAGGATCGAGAAGCCTTCTAACAAAAAAGCTTCAAGACGAAGCTGCTGAGTTAAGCGACAAGGTATTCAGGTCAGCGGAAGAACAGAACCAACTTAGAGACAAAGTATTTCTACTTTGGGTAAAGCTCAGAAGACGCAGAAAGCTGTCTGGAAGACTTTACTATAAATGTGCAAACATTCTGTTCATCTGATGAAAAGCTGCTGAGCACTGCCGAAGATAGAGGATACAAGAATCTCATTGGCCAACGACACTGAGCACGTACTGAGTGAAAGCGACAGGAAGCCGTTAGCCTCCAACGATTATTTCGAAATTCAAAAACACCGGTGCTTGAAGTGTCACTATAAATAGGCCTCTCAAATGCTTCATTCGATGCAGATCTTCAATTACGTCGAAACGCTGACCAAATTGATACTTGAAGTTCTGTGAGAAAAGCAAAACAAATCTTACACCAATTCCAATCTTGTGTAAAAGTCTAGAGTGATCTTATTCATCTAAAGTGTCTTAGCAATTGTTGTTTAGGACAAATACTTATCATTTCTAGAAGTATAGAAAGGAGAAGCTGAGTACTCGGTTATAGTACTCAGTGGTAGTGATAGGAGTGAGTAGAGGAATAGAGGAAGGTACTCTTGTATACTCAGCTTCTGTTGTAAAAGGTTTTGTGCTCTACCTTTAAAGAGCTCAGTAGAGGATTCAAAAAGCTCGGAACGCGTTCCGGGGACTGGACGTAGGCGGAGAGGCCGAACCAGGATATGTCTGCTGAGTAACATATTTCTAACCCTTAAACTCCTTTATATATTGCTTGCTATAAAACTGACTAAGTAACAAACTCACGCTGAGTTGAGTGCACTGAGAAGCTGAGTTCAGGAATAGACTCAAGTGCTATCTCCTGACTCAAGAAAAGAAATAGACTTAGTCACCAGTTGACTAAGCTTGTGTCTTAAACTACTCAGCACTGCTGTGTAAACCTTTTCTTAAAGAAAAGAAGCCAGCCTTAACGGACAAAATTTTTGAATAGTTCCTATCCCCCCCCCTTGGAACTAATCTTGTCACGTTACACGGGACCAACAGTTATAAGCCAGGGGAATGTCAACCACTACCCATTCAGTGGTGCCTTCAATCTCTCTACTGTCGCATCCGAAGGTCGTGAGGAGAGAGATGACTCCTTTGACGAGGACTTCTATCTCGGATAGTCCTACTAGGGGAAAGGTCCCTACGCGGAGGGCAGTGTGAGCATTCTTCATGGCGTGCAAGGCTGTCCAGGTCAGTAGATTGATGGAGCTTCCCGTGTCAACTAGCACTCGGTGAACTTTGAAGCTGGCGATATTGACGGTGATGACGAGGGCCTCTGAGTGGTTGGTTCAGAGTGGTGGCTGTAGTGTCAGGGTCTAATCTGCTGTTTTTCTCTTCTGGGAGGTCTCCGGTTGGGGGCAATGCGCTGGTGCCCCTTCCCGAATGACATGGATCTCCCCCAGAAAACGTGGTCTTTTAGGGTCCCCGGCTCGCTCAACTTCCTTCTGCAATTGGTAGCAGTTCTCCGTGGAGTGTCCGGAGGACTTGTGGTATTTGTAGTATTCCTTCTCGATGTGGGACTTGCCCTTGTCTGCTGGCGGGGCCTGGTGTGAATATCTTCGAGCCGGGTTTTGAGTGACATAGTGGATTTCCTTTCCGCGGGACCTGTCACTTCTTCGGTCTGAGTTGACCGCTTCTTGTCGGGGAGGGTAAGGAAGTGGAGCTTCCGTTTTTCGACCTCGCGCATCGTCATAGATATCTCCTGTTGCTTTCCCTTTCTCCTCCCTTCGAGAATCCCCTCTGGCCTTGTCCTTCTCGGATTCTTCGTATCCCGCTGGTCGATCATAATCATCGTAACGGACAAAGGTTTGGGCCATGGTCATGAGCTCTTCGAAGGACCGCGACATTTTTCTAAAGCACTTCTGTTTTAGGGGCTCACAAGAAGTCCCTTTCGCTAATGCGTCGTGAGCGAACTCTAGATTGAGTCCTTTGACCTGAGAGGCCATGTTGTGGAATCTGGAGAGTAAATTGCGCAGTGGTTCAGTTGCTCGTTGTTTGAGACCATTGAGATTTGAGCTGATCTTTCTTACTTTCGCGGCCTCGACGAATCGGGAGAGGAAAAGGTCCTTTAGTAAATCGAATGAGTCGATTGACTCGGGAGCCAGTCCTCGATACAACTCTTGGGCACTGGATGAGAGTGTGGTGGGAAAAACTTTGCACATGATGTCCTCGTCTTTTGAATACAGGTTGATGGTGCTCATGACGGAGGCCACGTGGTCGTTTGGGTCATCGATTCCCGAATATTACGATAGGCGAGGAGCCTTCCAGTCTCGTGGGAACCTTGTCTCGATAATTCTTTGTACCAGCGGCGTCTTGCTGGAGGTGATACTTCCTCCCATGACGCCTACGAGGACTCTCTTATCTAAAAAGCGCTGGATCTTCAGCTCCAATGTGTCTTCGCTGTTTGCGGTTGTCACCTCTTCCCGTGGTACGCTGCTCCCTCCGGCTGTGGAGGCACTGGCCCCTCTCCCATCGGGTATCCCGGGAGCCTAAAGACTGCCCCGGGGTCACGCCTTCTTTTTGTATCTCCGCGGCTCCTTTGAGGTATTGCCAGATTTTGGCATTTTCCTCCTGCAAGCTTCTCTATTGTTCTATGATTTTCATCTGAGCCGCCGTATGAACGGTCTGAGTGGTTTGAAAACCTTGTACCGCACTGAGGAGCTGTGAGGTATTGTAATCTTCCTCTTCCTCCGGGCCCACTGACGGGGCCTCAGCGGCATATCGTTCGGTTCCGCTGAGGCCGACTAAGGGATAAGTGTACCCCATCGTTATCAAGTAATAAAATTCTGGAAAAGTCCAGGTATCGTCCACAGGATTTTTTTCTGCAAGTATCGAGCTACTTGGTCTCAGGTGTTATCTAGGCTTTGGGGGTTTTGAGTTTGGTTTTGTTTAAGTTAATCTACTCCTAGTTGAATTATACTACTCCTAGCTAAGTTATTCTAATTCTAGCTAAGTTATTCTACGCCTAATTAAATTACTCTACCCCTAATTAAGTTAAACTACTCCTAAGTGATCTTTTACCAATGTAATTACCCGAAGGAACATGAGGGGATACGATGATAATGAAAATAGATTGTTTAGACAATGGAATTAAAGCCTAATCTAAGTCACTTGTGTCCGAGGCGATTAACCCTACCTATCCTCCTGAGGTCCCTAGTTCGTGATTCCCTTGTAAGGCCGAAACTAGCTCTAAGGCTCAGCAATTTGGGCTTAATCTTCTATAGGGTCGTCAATCCTATAGGTACTAACTAGGTCAGATTCAGCTCGCAATATGTGCCAACTTAATTTTGGGATTATCAAATGAGTTAAACCAATCAGACAAAGCGTAAGACAAAGATTAAAGCAATAAAGCAATTGAATAAACAAAACTATAATATATATCAAAGATGAAGAGTATTGTTAAGCCCAAAATATACCTAAAATATCATTAATATTTATATCATTTCTATTACATATTCGTGTTATTTATATCTGTTTAGATTACTTTTACTTTCGAATATCTTTCTTTCTTGCGAGGTACCTAAATATTTGGTAAAATCCAAATAGGAACGAAAAAGGATCTAAAACAGAAGAAAAACCCTTCAAAAGGAGTCAAAGACGACGTAAATCGAAAACGCCAAGTCGAGGACACGAACGAAAGCAAGAAGTAAGAAAACCTGCCGGGCCGCGACAGTGGATCCCAGACCCGCGGCCGCGACACGCGTGGTATAACCTTTTCTCCCCTTCATCCGTCGCTCAGCTCAGTGGTACGTCATTCACGGCCGCGGATTACTATCCTCGGTAAGTGCAGAAAATTCACCAAGAGCATTTAACACATGCTGAAAATCCAAGAAACGCGTTCGTTCAAGTGGATAAAGACGTCATTTCACAACGGACACGACTCTTAACCAACGGATACATCACTTCAGTCACAACCCTTCAACATCTATAAATAAAGAGTTGATATGGAGAGAAAGGTTGTTGTTTTTATGTTATGTAACATGTTATGTTATGTAATGTAATGTAATATTGAGAGAGTTAGATTAGTGCAGAGTTTATGTAGAAACTCTGACTCAGGAAAGAGTCAGAGTTTAGATTTTATTTCTGTTCAAAACAATATGCTGTACACACATTGTTTACTCAATAATAACAAGTTTAGAAGCGTTTAGACATTGTTCCAGTTTAGTTTACATTTTGGTGGGAGATGAGATTATTCTTCATTCCAAAGATTCGACGAGAAGAATTAGTAAAAGGATCCGCCCCCGAGCCTGACAACCTCCTAAGGAAACCCAAGGAAGGGACTGATCAATCCGTTCACTTGCACGCCCTCGAAGGGTCCATGCGATTTCACTCTGTAAACTTGTATCAATTTATATTTCATCTAATAAAGTCCGTTCTATTCGACAAATCGTTATGCAGCACTTATGGTAACCAATCCAATATAAGTGAGGCTGGTGTTTTCATTAATACGCAGTTGAATTCAAAATCATTACAAGGAAACTTTGTTGAACACTTAGGCAAATTATCATCTCGAAAGAGTTTTAATTTGAGTAAGGGCAACTATCCCGAAAGGGTTTTGTCGCGTTCAAAGCCACTTAATTAGAGGTTCCGTCATTTATTTCATCATTATAATTAATACAAAGTTTAAAGTTGTTTTCTTTGCTTAATGCAAACGAATACATTTATTTGTTTTTCTAAAAGTTCTAAACGTTCCTGTCTTGCAAATTAACTTTTAAATCATAAATAATTTCTAACATCTAAAATACTCTAATGGTTATTCTATTTCTAGCAATTTCAAAACCAAATCCAATTTCAAATAACGTTTATCTATTTAATAAACCTTAAGTCGTATTTAAACTAAATTAATATAAATTTTCGTTAAAAAGCGTTCTTTGTGGGATCGATATTTTTATTACTACAAGCGAAACCGTGCACTTGCGGAAATCGCTCAACAAGTATTGTCACAAAGATACAATGAGCCTAGGATTCATAACATGGATCAGAGGCTAGACAGAATATAAAAGAAGAAAACTCCCTTTCAGGGAACCTGTCTACCAATGCAGGCGTCTTCCTAGGACTTAAGGATGGAACTTGAGCAATCCTCGGTGAACGGAGCTTCGGAGCTGTCTTCAATGGAGGTTGAAGGAGACGGAGGAGGTGGAGAGGATTTCTCAAGGTGGGAGCTTAGGTTTTTACAAAAGGTAAAAGATGATTAATTTACAATTGAAAAGTTCTATTTATAGACGCGGCTCGGGCCCTCTTTCTGACCTAACTTGTTTCCTTTTATAGGTGGGAAGTCGTGGGGCCGATCGTGGCTTCGTGGGGCCGGGAATTAGTTTTTTGACTGATTCCCACAGGTCAGCTCGGCGAGCAGGGCGAGCTGGCCCTTGTAGGCCTGCTCGCCGTGAGCTGGCCTAAATAGGCCAGTTCGTCGAGCGGTTTTGCCCGGCACGCCTCTGTGCGGTCGCTGGATGTCCCAAGATGTATTTTTCGCCCGAACTTATCCTTGCGCATGCACGAAAACTCCAAATAGCATTAGTCCAAGGCTAAATTGACCCGCCAATCGCTTATTTTGAGCAAACGCTCCGTTTGGTGCGACTTTTGGTGGATCAATTAGCTACAAAAGATAATGGAATTATAACATACATGCCATTTTGGCCATATTTGCCTGAAATGATCAGAAAACGAGCCTAAACAACGAAAAGTAAATAAAACATTTCCAATTTCTAACTAACTCACACAAAAGCATATAAATACGAGAATTGCTCACTTATTCATGAAATAACGCTAAAAAACGTCCTAAAATCGTGCCCAAAGATAGGGGTTTTTTACCCCTATCAAACCTCCTCGCACTTAAAACTTTACTTGTCCCCAAGTAAACTAAAAAACTAAACCCGCAATCACAAACAAGCTAGAAAACCTCCCGGTTTGACTAGGTGCTTGACACAATTTCGAGCATCTGTAATTACATGCATTCGGAAATACGAAGTAGAGACACGATATCCAAAAGCCGCATTTCAATTATCATAGGTCATATGTTTTAAGAAAAAGGACACATGTTCAATTAAACGAGCTTAAGGGGATAGCTAAGTAAAACACCTCACCATAGGTAGTTCACTCAATTCACACAATTTTGGTGGCTAAAGTGTTTACTCTCGGCTTATGTTCTTGCTTAGGATTACGTTGATTTTGCACGTTCATCCGAGTTCCTCTACTATGCTACATGACTCCGATGATATCAAAAACAGCCTCGAATTGGGGTTGTAATGTGGTTAGAGGGTTAAAGGTACAACAAGGGTTAGGAGTTCTAGCGCTAAAAAAAAGAAAGTTTAGAATGGCTTTAGCAAATTGTGAAGTGATTGAGCTTTTTATTCACATATTTATATTTTTTTTCTGAGACGTTTCTAACTTTAAGATTTGGGAGACATGGTTCTCCTTCTTTTGTTCGTCCCTTTTCTTTTTCTTTTCTGTTTTTCCTTTTTCTTTTTCTCTCTTTTTTTTTCTTTTTGGATAGTATTCCTCAATCACTTCTTAGCCTTTTTGCTTGCTACTATGATGCCATAAACAAAGATAAAGCGCTAGAAGAAAACAAAGCTCAATGTGAGCTTTGCAAAAACTCGGGTTAAGTAACAAACCAATTGATGGTTTGCAAACATTGGGTTAGAACGAAAGAACAATCTACAAACTACAAAAATACAGGCTCAAAGTGGCTTCCTAGAGTAGATGAAAAAGAGAAAATAAGGTAAAGAAAAAGGTTAATTCTAATGAGGCTGATTCATCGTTTAACATCTCAAATCATCGCATGTAGGTTCAACTCAGTATTAGGTGCAAAATCTGT
Source organism: Euphorbia lathyris (assembly GCF_963576675.1). NCBI lineage: Eukaryota > Viridiplantae > Streptophyta > Magnoliopsida > Malpighiales > Euphorbiaceae > Euphorbia > Euphorbia lathyris. Next base: position 82,978,284 of record NC_088915.1, read on the forward strand.
AATCTTTCCACAAGTCAAAGCATTCACACAAAAATGTCAAGAAAAAAGAGCTTTTTGATGTTCGCTCTTAGGCTCAAATTCAACTCACAATTCTTTGGGTTTCAATTTGTGCTTACTAGTTCTCCCCAAACTCAAGTTTAATATCACATGCCTTCAATTCTTAAGTTATCTACCTAAGTAATGATTTTAGCATTTCTTCAAAAGTAGGGTCTAAATACAAACTTTAGCTCATGCTTTTACAGATACGTGGATTGTGTCCTACACCTAAACTAGTTGTCATGCAATTTTAGATTCGGTTCTCAGCCCTCAAGGAAAAATAACGAAGTTTAGATTCGAAGGAGGTTCACGGTCTTAGGTCCTAAACATGCAAAAACATAAATAAAACCCGAAAACGCTAAATTAAACTAGACACGATGCAACAAAAATTTAAAAATTATACAAATTTTTCTAAGTTTGTCTACCCCTCCTCACACTTAAATCATGCAACAAGTTCCAACATTGCATATAAAATACTAAAACGCATGTGAAAGAAGTTAGGGTGGAGAAGACAACTTACTGATCGTCCTGTAGACGCAGGATTTGCACATCTGAATTATCTTTGCCGAGATAAAGCTTGAGTCGATGTCCGTTCACTTTCTGGGTGATCCCGTCTTTTCCCACGATCTCAATCATACCGGAGGGATGTGCGTCAATAACCAAGTATGGCCCATACCATCTGCTTTTGAATTTGCCAGGAAAGAATCTCAATCGGGAGTTATAAAGTAGTACTTGATCGCCTTTATGGAAGGTTTTCCGCTGCACTTTCTTATCATGCACCCTTTTGGTTTGTTCCTTATACAGTTTAGCATTCTCATAAGAGTTATATCTGAGCTCATCCAGTTCATGTAGCTGTGTTAATCGTAGGTCACCTGAAAGGTTAGGGTCAAAGTTTAGAAATTTCAGTGCCCAATAGGCTTTATGCTCTAGTTCAACAGGCAAATGACAAGATTTTCCGAAAACTAAACGGTAGGGGGACATTCCTATAGGGGTTTTGAAAGCTGTCCGATATGCCCAAAGAGCATCGTCTAGCTTAAGACTCCAATCTTTTCTAGCGTTCCCTACCGTTTTCTCAAGAATACGTTTCAGCTCTCTATTCGACACTTCTACCTGACCACTCGTTTGAGGGTGGTAAGGTGTTGCCACCCTATGAGCCACGCCATACTTCTGGAGCAACGTGTCAAATTGTTTATTGCAGAAATGGGATCCCCCATCACTAATGATGGTCCGGGGGGTGCCAAATCTAGTAAAGATGTTCTTTTTTAGGAATTTCATCACTACTCGAGCATCATTTGTGGGTAGGGCTTCGGCCTCTACCCATTTGGAGACATAATCAAGCGCTACGAGAATGTATTGGTTGTTGTGTGACATAGGGAAGGGTCCTATGAAGTCTATGCCCCAAACATCAAATAGCTCACAAACGAGTATGCCTTGCTGAAGCATTTCGTTTCTCCGGGAGATATTCCCTACTCTCTGACAGGCATCACAATATTTGATATAACTATTGACATCACCATGCATTTGTGGCCACCAAAACCCACTTTGAAGGATTTTTTCCACTGTCCTATCTGGCTCAAAATGGCCACCTTGTTCTCTAGAATGACACATGTTAATCACTGACTCTACCTCCTCTTCAGGTATACATCTCCTAATCATGCCATCTGTGCAGAATCGAAATAAATACGGTTCCTCCCAAAAATATTGTTTGCTTTCAAACAAAAACTTATGTCTTTTGTTTGTATTTAAATCAAGAGGAAGAATGTTACCGACTTTGTAGTTCGCGATGTCTGCAAACCAGGGGAGAGTTTTTACCGAATATAGTGTTTCGTCCGGGAATACCTCCTTGATCTCTCTATGTTCTAAAGCTTGTTGATGTGACTCCAGTCGAGATAAATGATCCGCTATCACATTTTCCACTCCCTTTTTATCTCTGATCTCAATGTCGAATTCTTGGAGTAGCAGAATCCAGCGGATTAATCTAGGTTTCGCGTCTTGCTTGCTCATTAGATATCTCAAGGCTGCATGGTCAGTAAAAATAATTACTTTAGATAGCACTAAATAAGATCTGAACTTGTCAAAGGCAAAAACTACAGCTAGCAATTCCTTTTCAGTTATTGAATAATTCTGCTGTGCATCATTTAATGTTTTGCTAGCGTAGAAGATTGGGCGAAAAAGTTTATCTACCCTCTGCCCAAGACAGGCTCCTACAGCTAGATCGCTGGCATCACACATCAATTCAAAGGGAAGGGACCAATCCGGGCTTACCATAATAGGTGCTTCGATTAATTTCTTTTTCAATAATTTAAATGCAGACATACATTCTTCATTAAAATTAAAATCAGCATCTTTCAGCAATAATTGAGTGAAGGGTTTAGTGATTTTTGAAAAATCCTTTACGAATCGTCTATAAAACCCCGCATGTCCTAAAAAGCTCCTAACCAATTTTACACTAGTAGGAGGAGGCAGTTTCTCAATCACCTCAATTTTTGTCGGATCGACCTCAATCCCCTTTCCCAACACCTTGTGTCCTAACACTATGCAGTTTTGGACCATAAACTGGAACTTTTCCCAATTGAGTGCCAAGTTCTTATCTTCACAACGTTCTAAGACTCGGTCTAGGTTTTCAAGACATTGATCAAAAGTAGGTCCTACAAAATTAAAATCATCCATGAAAATTTCTAGGAACTCTTCGACCATGTCAGAAAACATAGCCATCATACAGCGTTGGAATGTGGCAGGGGCATTACATATCCGAAAGGCATCCGCCTATATGCAAAAGTTCCATAGGGACAAGTGAATGTGGTTTTCTCTTGGTCCAAAGGGTCCACAGGAATTTGCATATAACCGGATAGCCCATCTAAAGTATAGAAAAATTCGTGTCCTGCCAATCGTTCCAACATTTGATCAATAAATGGTAAGGGAAAGTGGTCTTTACGGGTGGCCTCGTTCAATTTCCTATAATCTATGCATACACGCCAACCCGTAACCTTTCTAGTTGGGATTAATTCCCCTTTTTCATTTTCCATTACCGTTGTTCCCCCTTTTTTGGGCACGCATTGTACCGGGCTTACCCATTGGCTGTCAGAAATTGGAAAGATGATACCTGCATCGAGGAGTTTTATAACCTCGACTATTACCACCTCTTTCATGTTAGGATTGAGCCGTCGTTGAGGTTGGGCAGATGGTTTAATCTCTTCCTCAAGGAAAATTCTATGCGTGCAGATTTTGGGGTCGATGCCTTTGATGTCGTGGATTGACCATCCAAAGGCCCCTTTATGTTTTTTCAACACCTCCACCAATCTTTCTTCCTGTTCAACTGTCAATAAAGAAGAAATAATAACGGGTAAATCTGTGGGAGGCCAAAGAAAAACGTATTTTAAGTTGTTGGGTAAGGGCTTAAGCTCCAATTCTGGAGGTTCCTCTAGTGAGGTTTTAGGCTTAGGTTTGATCTCACGATCAAGGTCCTCTTTTCTACCTTTTACCCAATAACATTTTTCAGGTGGGAGGTCTTCGAACGGTTTATTCAAGGTTTCGCATTCCTCACCACCTAAATCGAGTTCTAAAGAGGAATTTCTAAGGCTATGGTTAACTTCCTCAACACATTCGTTTATCAATGCATCCACAAAATTACAGCTTTTGGAACGCTCTTGGGGAAATTTCATAGACTCATAAACATTAAATGTTACCTCTTCGTCTTGCACCCTTAGGACCAATTTACCTCCATGAACATCTATCAGTGTCCTACCGGTTGCAAGGAACGGTCTTCCAAGGAGAATGGGGACGGAGTCATCTTCTTCCATATCGAGGACTACGAAATCAACCGGGAAGATCAGTTTATCCACCCTCACCAACACATCTTCAACTATGCCCCGGGGTCGTGCGATTGACCTGTCTGCTAGATGTAATGTCATGTTTGTTGGTTTGGGTTCTCCGAGTCCCAATTTCCTGAAAATAGATAAAGGCATTAAGTTAATACTTGCTCCCAAATCGCACAATGCCCTATCTATATGCATGTTGCCTATCCTACACGGGATGGTGAAGCTCCCTTGATCTTTAAGCTTGGGGGGTAATTTTTGAGTGATTATGGCCGAACATTGTTCTGTTAAGGCCACTATCTCATTCTCCCTAAACTTTTTCTTTTTCGACAACATGTCTTTAAGAAATTTTGCATAGTTTGGCATTTCCTCTAGTGCTTCCATTAATGGAATATTGATTTCTAATCTACTAAGGATCTCCGAAAATCTAGCAAATTTCTTGTCTAGGTTGGCCTTTTTCTGTTTCTGGGAAAATGGCAACTTTGGTACATAAGGCCTAACTACTTTTTCTACAGCTACTCCAAGAGCTGAAGTTTCAGACACGGGACCGGGGTTGCTTACCGCTTCCGGTTCCCTACTTACTTGAAGTGGTGGTTGTGTTTGTGATTGGGGTGGCACGAGTGTGTCCACTTCCTTGCCACTCCTCAAAGCGATGGCTTGCACCATTTCCTCTTGTCTGATCGCGGTGAGTTGGTTGCTCAGGGCTCTACATGCCTCCTCGTTGGCTGTAAGTCGGACGGATATCTCTCTTAAGAGAGCCATTATTCCCTCTGAACGCTCTACTTGCCTGTCATAACAATCAGAACTAGAAGGGGAATATGGAAGGTTATATGTGGGTGCCACATATGGCCCTAGTGGATATTGTTGTTGAAACACCTTTCCACATAATTTTGATTTGACAAAATTGTTTAAGTATAATTAAAATACATATTCAAAACACACTAAGTTTAAATGCTTTGATTTATTTCTACTAATGTGTTTGTTCAATGTTGAGTTAAAATGTTATAAGACATAAGAATCAAAAGGCCCAGGCCCAATACGGAATCCAAGGCCCATGTCAAACAACTTAGTACACTCAGCCCGCGTATGTCAAGACGTTGCCGTTTTGAATGAAATCGCAACTCAGCAAACGGAAGGATCTAGAAGACCTTCGGGAACAACTTCAAGATGAAGCTGCTGAGTAGTCTCGACAAAGCGTACAAAACAGCAGCTGGCAAAGGAAAACTTCCAGACAAAGTGTTTCCTCTTTTGGCAAAGTTCAGACGACACAGTATGCTGTCCAGTTGACCTTACCATAAAAGGAGAGACCATCTGCTGAGCTGACCAAGGACAGAAGATACATGATTGTGATTGGCCGAGAGCTCTATGCAAGTCAGGATGACAACGACACATAGCCGTTTCCCTCCAACGGTTATTTCGAAATTCGAAATGACCGACGACCCAGACATCTCTATAAATAGTGCCATCACAAGCTTCACAACATACAGAACTTGATCAAGCCATTACGCTGACCAAATCTCTACAAGTTCTGCAAGCAAGAAGCAAAGCAAAATTCTTACACTACATTTCTCATATTTGTGTAAAAGTCTAGAGTGATTGTAAATCGTCTAAAGTGTCTTAGCACATCTTTGTATTAGGACAAAACACTTATCATTTCTAGAGATAGAAAGGAGAGGCTGAGTACTCGGTTTTAAGTACTCAGCGAGAGATTAGGATTGAGTAGAAGTATAGAGGAAGGTACTCTTGTCATACTCAATTGCTGATATTGTAAAAGGTTTGAGGCTCTACCTTTAAAGAGCTCAATAGAGGATTTGAAATCTCGGAACGTGTTCCGGGGACAGGACGTAGGCTTAGAAGAAGCCGAACCTGGATAAATCTGCTGAGTGAAGTATTTCTAAACCTTTAACTCCTTATTTATATTGCTTGCTTAAATAATCAAAAACTGACCAAGTAAAGAGGTCAAGTTGAGTTGTGCGCATTAAACGTAAGAGTTCAGGAATAGACTCTAAGTGCTATTTCCTGACTCAAGCTGAGAAACTGACCTAGTCACCAGTTGACTAAACCAGTATCTTGCTATTTACTCAGCGCTGCTGTTCAAACCTTTTTCCTTAGAACAAGAAGTCTGCCCTAATTGTTAAAAAGTTTAAATAGTTCCTAACCCCCCCCCCCTTGGAACTATACTTGCAACTAAACAAGGGACCAACAAGTGGTATCAGAGCTTAAAAGCTCACTCTAAAAGGTCTAACAACCTTGAGCTGATCCCTACCATGGGCGAAAACAACACTCGGTTTCTCCCTGGAAACCAAACAACTCAAATACTACCTGAGGGGCTGTCCATTACTAGGCCTCCCCTATTCTTCGGGTCAAACTATACCTTCTGGAAGAATAGGATGAAGAACTTCATTCAGGCTACAAACATGAGTGCCTGGCTATCTATAGTCCAAGGCCCATTTCTACCTGTCGAGGTTGTGGCTGGCCAAACAGTTGTAAAAGCTGAGGCCAAATGGACAGAGGATGATCTTAAGAAGCTCCAAAACCATGCTTCGGCTATCAATATGCTTCAATGTGCGCTCGATGCTGCAGAATATAATAAAATCTCAGGTTGTGAGTCGGCACAAGAGATCTGGAGAAAGCTGGAAGTCACCTACGAGGGAACAAATAAAGTAAAAGAATCCAAGGTGAATCAGCAGATGAGACTGTACGAGCTGTTCGAGATGAACAATGATGAGGGCATTTCAGACATGAATGCAAGGTTTACCAACATCATTAATGAGCTCAAGAGACTTGGGAAAATCTTCACTGAGGAAGAACAAGTCAAAAAGATTCTCAGGAGTCTTCCTAAAGACTGGCAAGCAAAGAAGACAGCAGTTGAGGAAGCTCATGATTTAACCACCTACAACTATGACGAACTCATCGGTTCATTGCTAACCCATGAGATATCCATGAAAAACTTTGAGGTGAAGGAAAAATCTGAAGACAAGAAGCAGAAGTCACTTGTCATGAAAGCTGACTCCACTGACGGGAGTTCAACTGATGATGAGGAGATGGCTATGTTCACAAGGAAGATGAAAAGGCTATTCAAGAAGAGTGACAAATACTCTAAAAAGCCTTACAGAAAGTTTGATAAGTATAAGGCTGACTCAAGCGACAGTAATACAGAAAGGACAGCTCAAAGCCCATTACATGCTTTGAGTGCCATCAAACTGGCCATATTAAGTCAAACTGCCCCACGCTGAGGAAAGACAAGAAAAGTGGGAAGAAAGCAATGGTGGCTACTTGGAGCGACAACGATGAGTCTTCATCCACAGAAACTGAGGCCACCGAGTCAGCGAAGATATGCTTCATGGCTGACGAACTTGCTGAGCCATGCGTCTCTGAGCATGCTGACCCATCCATCACATCAGATGATGAGGAACAATCAAATGAGGTAATTTCTCTTCCCCAGCTCAGAAACGATATGGTTAATGCCCTGAGTGATCTCTATACACTTGTCAAGAAGTGTAATAAGAAAGTTAGAGCACTCAGCAGGCGCTGTGACGAAGTGGAAGAGGTCAAACTGAGTGACCTCAGATACCTTCTTCAGGACAATTCGACTCTGCATGATAACATGAAGATCATGCATGAGTATGTCTCTGAAGTCCAGGCAGTTTCAAAGAAACTGAGGAAGGACGTCACAACCATCCAGAACCAACTAAAGGTTCCAAATAAAAATAACATTCCTCTGAGAACTCAGTACCAAGGTATTCGGCAGAGATGGAATCCCCAGTGAAAAGTCCAGTGTGACTTTTGTGGGAAGTTAGGACACACCACTAAGGTGTGCTAGCACGCTCAGCACCGGGGTGCTGACAAGTCAGTAAAAAATCCTAAACAGAAGGTCAGTTGTGACTTCTGTGGAAAGAATGGCCATACTGTCCATGTATGCCGCCATAAAATAAAATATGATGCTATACCTGTTGCATCTAACAAGTCAGGACCCAAAAAGAATTAGGTACCTAAAAGTAACTAGTTACAATGCAGGTAAGCCTGAGATGTGCCGAGAAGTCAAAGATGTGGTATATTGACAGCGCATGCTCAAGGCATATGACGGGTGATGAAACTCAGTTCATCACGTTTGAGCGTAAACGAGGAGGGAGCGTAAGTTTTGGAGACAACAAGAAGGGTAAGATAGTAGGGTCAGGAACCATCGGAGGTAATCCTACTATTGAATCTGTCTCCCTAGTCAGCGGACTCAAATATAACTTACTCAGCGTAGCTCAGCTATGTGACAATGGGAGAAAAGTTATATTTGATACTACTGGATGTAAAATATATGAGGGTAAAACAAATGAGTTAATTTTAAGTGCCCCTCGGATAGATTGACCCGCCAATCGCTCATTTTGAGCAAACGCTCCGTTTGGTGTGACTTTTGGCAGACCAATTAGCTACAAAAGATAATGGAATTATAACATGCATGCCATTTTGGCCATATTTTCCTGAAATGATCAGAAAACGAGCCTAAACAATGAAAAGTAAATAAATCATTTCCAATTTCTAACTAATTCACACAAAAGCATATAAATGCGAGAATTGCTCTCTTATTCACGAAATAACGCTAAAAACCGTCCTAAAACCGTGCCCAAAGATAGGGGTTTTTGACCCCTATCACCCACCTCCTCCATCAGCGGTGCCAGGTTTCTAGGGTAAATAGGGATGACCGGTGCGGATCGTTCTGCGTTCGTCATAAAGCTAGTTGCTCCAACTTTCGGCGCTTCTGTCGGAGTGGACTCAGTTGGTGTTTGCATCTTGCTGGATGCTCTGAGGTCACTTGTTCTCCACGCTCACCGCACCAAATAATTAGGGAATGTGGAACAGTGATCCGGGCTCTCTTCGGAGAGGGCCGAGTTTCTTGGGGGTCGTCTTTGTGCGGGGAGGGGTCCCTGGAAACACTCCGACGATCAAGACAGTTAGTAGCTCGAGAGTGTTATTAATCTATTGAAAATGAGATAGAGAGTATTGTTGAAACACCTTTCCACAAGATTTTGATTTGACAAAATCATCCATGATTAAGAGACAATTAAATTTAAGTGCTTTGGTTTAATTGTACTAATCTGTTTGTTCAATGTTGAGTATAAATATAAATGCAAAAGGAAATAAAATTAATATAAATGCAAAAGGAAATAAAATTAAGACAGGACAAAGTCAGAATGAAGACATAGCATAAGCTAAGTGAAACGGAACTCAGCATAAAAGAAGAAAAGTCTGCTTCAGAACGAAGTCTTATAGAACGAAGCTGGCCTTGGAAGATGAGTAAGAAAGGACTCAATATGAAGTCTGAACAACAATCAAAGGCAGTGGATAACAAAGTCAAGATGAGTTATCTTCAGGACAGCACGAAAAGTCCGTTGGCTAGACGACAAAGACTGCCAACCCTCTGTGCCAATAATAGAAATCTCGAAATTACTCAAAAGCCAAATTCTAAGATGAATGGGTCAACTGTCCGTGGCTAAAAGACGAACTGTCGTAAAAAGACAAAGTCTGCAGGAAGAAGACAAGCCTGACATCTGAAGAATTCAGGATTCAGGATTGGCCTGCACATCTGAAGCTGACCAGAGATTTGTCCCCCAAAAGAGTCGTTTTGGACTCAACGGACAAATCAATTTCAAATGATTTGTTTCCTACATTTCAACTATAAAAGGGACAAAGGTTCCATTTGGAAGATGGACGATTTACAGAAAATCACAAGTGAGAAAGATACAAATTCAAAGCACTCAAAAACAAGAAAAAGATCTTACACCAAACTTCCATTCTTTGTGTAAATGCTAGATTGATTGTCTGTAATCATCTAAAGTGTTCTTTGCTTGAAAGGGAACAAGTTCTTATCAATTGTAATATTGAGAGTGTATGCTGAGTGCTCGGTGTTGGGTACTTAGTGGTAGAGAAAATCTGGGTGTTCGGTTATAGCATTCAGTAGGAGTTGAGTAGACGAATAGAGGAAGATACTCTTGCATATTCAACTGCCTTGTAAACGGTTTGTGCTCTACCTTTAAAGAGCTCAGTATTGGATTCTAAAAGCCCGGAGGACTCTGGGGACTGGACGTAGGCAGAGAGGCCGAACCAGGATAAGTGATACTGAGTAATCTCTAACTCTCTATATATAAATATATACCTGTATGTGTTGTATGATAAACTTACTCAGCATCTAAATTGATTAAGCTGACTCTGAGTAAATTAGAGTGCTGAGTTGAAAGCTGACCTCTGTAAGTGTCAATTCTCAACTCACAAGTAAAATAGTTCTAGTCAATATCTGACTAAAGCTGTCTTACGTTAAATTCGGCCAAGCTGACCTAAAGCTGAGTTGACAAACTCACCAAAACTGTTAAGTCAGCATAAATAATTAAAGAAAAAGTTATATTAGTTCCTAACCCCCCCTTGGAACTAATCACACGGGACCAACAAGTGGTATCAGAGCCTAAGCTCACTACTCAAAGATATAACTATCTTGAGCGGATCCCCATAAATGGCTTAGAACAGCACTCGTTTCCTTCCAGGAAACCAAACAACACAGATACTCCCTGAGGGATTATCAATTACTAGGCCTCCCCTATTCTTTGGGTCTAATTATACATTCTGGAAGAATAGGATGAAAAACTTTATTCAAGCCACAAACATGAGTGCATGGCTTGCAATTGTTCAAAGTCCACATGTGCCATATAAAACTGTTAACAATGAGAAAGTTGTTAAGAGCGAAGCTGAGTGGACAAAGGATGACCTTAAAAAATTACAAAATAATGCTTCGGCTATAAATATGCTTCACTGTGCTTTAGATGCTGCAGAATACAATAAGATTTCAGGTTGTGAGTCAGCACAGGAGATTTGGAAGAAGCTGGAAGTGACTTATGAAGGCACAAGTAAAGTGAAGGAGTCAAAAGTCAATCAGCATATGAGACTCTACGAGCTGTTCGAGATGAACGAGAACGAAGACATCTCAGAAATGAACTCAAGGTTCACAAACATCATAAATGAGCTCAAAAGACTTGGAAAGAACTTCACTGAAGAGGAACAGGTGAAGAAAATCCTGAGAAGTTTGCCTAAGAGCTGGCAAGCAAAGAAAACAGAAGTAGAAGAAGCTCAGGACTTGACTACCTACAAATATGATGAGTTGATTGGATCCTTGCTGATCCATGAGATCTCTATGAAAAACTTTGAAGCTAAAGAAAAATCCGAAGATAAGAAACAAAAATCACTATTGATGAAAGCTGACTCTATAGAAGCTGAGTCAACTGATGATGAGGAAATGGCTATGTTCACTAGAAAAATGAAGAAGCTGTTCAGAAGAAATGACAGAAACAACAAACGGCCATACAAAAGAGGTGATAGGTACAAAGCTGGCCCAAACCTAAAAAGGGATAAGAAGGGAAACAAGAAAGCAATGGTAGCAACATGGAGCGACAGTGATGAGTCAACATCATCCGAAGCTGATGCAAATGAAACTGCAAACATATGCTTCATGGCCGATGATGCTGATCACTCTCAATTTGAGCAAGCTGACCTCTCTGATGAAACTGACCAGGAGGAATTCAACAATGAGGTAACATCCTTACTTTTGCTTAGAAACGAAATGGTAAATGCCCTGGGTGATTTATATACACTAACTAAGAAGTGTAACAAGAAAATCAAATCACTCAGCAGGCGGTGTGACGAGATTGAAGAGGTCAAGCTGAGTGACCTCAGATATCTCCTCCAAGACAATTCAGATTTACATAGCAACATTCAAATAATACATAAGTTTGTCACGGAGGTACAATCTGAGTCAAAGAAACTTAGAAAGGACGTTACAACTCTACAGAGTCAAGTAAAAGGCTTAAATAAAAATAAATCCCATGCTGAGTACGGAAGTACTAGTCAGCATAAACAGTTCACCCAGTGTGACTGTTGCGGGAAAAGGGGACTGTTAAGCCCAAAATATACCTAAAATATCATTAATATTTACATCAGTTTTGCTTCGAATTCATACTGTTTATATCTATTTAGAATACTTTTACGTTCAAATATGTTTCTTTCATGCAAGGTACCTGAATATTTGGTAAAATCCAAATAGGAATGAAAAGAGGTCAAAACGAAGGAAAAACCCTAAGTTAGGAGCCAAAAGACAAAGAAATCAGCACACCGATATAAGGAAGACAAGAACAAAGTCAGAAATAGGAGAAAAATTCATATTCTCGGTTGAGAATCCAAATTCTCGGTAGAGAATTTTGGGGCCGCGACCGAGAATCCCAAATTCTCGGTCGCGACACGCGTCGACCAGCAGCTTCTCCCTTTCGTCCGAAGGCTGAAAAATCACTCCCCCATTCTCGGCCGAGAATTGCCATTCTCGGTAAGATCAGCAGCCTTTGCAGCACAACAAACACATGTTTAAATTCCAAGAAACACGTTCGTTCGGGTGGATAGGAACGTCTCTTCGCAGCGGACACGACTCTCCACAACGGACACGACACTTCAATCACGACTCTTCAACATCTATAAATAAAGAGTTGATTGAGAGTTGAAAAATATCATGAGAGAGTTAGAAGAGAAGATTAGTGCAGAGTTTATGCAGAAACTCTGACTCAGAAATGAGTCAGAGATTAGATTTCATTTTTGTACAAAGCAATATGATGTACACACATTGTTTATTCAATAATAACAAACACAGTAGCGTTTAGACATTGTTCAAATTTAGTTTACATTTTGGTAGTAGATAGACCAGTCTCTATTACGAAGATTCAACGAGAAGATTGAGTAGAGGATCCGCCCTGAGTCTGACAAACTCTAACGAAACCCAAGGAAAGGATTGACAACCCGTTCACTTGCAAGTCGTGAAATGTTTTCATGCTCCTTGTTCTCTGTAAACTTGTATCAATTTATATTTCATCTAATAAAGTCCGTTCTATTCGATAGATTTTTATGCAGCACTTTGGTAAAGAATCTGAAGTGGACTGCTGGTGTTTTCATTAAAACGTAGTTTAATTCAAAATCTTTACAAGGAAACTTTGTTGAACAACTTAGACAAATTTCTATCTCGAAAGAGTTTTAATTTGGTTAAGGTAGCGATCTAACCCGGCGGTAGGAGGATTGACTACAGTTCAAAGCCTAAAAATTAGAGGTTCCGTCATTTATTTCATCGTCATAATTTATACAAAGTTTAAAGTTGTTTTCTTTGCTTAATGCAAATGAATATATTTGTTTACTTTTCTAAAAAGTACTAAACGTTCCTGTCTTGCAAATTTATTCTTAAATCAGAATATTTTCTAACATCTTCATACTCTAATCTAATTCTCATTCTAGCAATTTCAAAACCAAATTCGATTTAACGATTTTCCTTATTATAAAGTTTAAAAGTATATTTAACCAATTCAAAATAAGTTTTTGTTAAAAAACGTTCCCTGTGGGATCGATATCTTTTATTACTACAAGCGTATACCGTGCACTTGCGGAAATCGCTCAACAAGTTTTTGGCGCCGTTGCCGGGGAACGCCAAATCTTTAACAAAAATTTATGTTTTTCGTGTTTTATTTCGAACCTTGGTTTATAATATATTAATTTATTTATTTTATAGTTTTATTTTATTTATTGAGGATGGTCACTAGGACTAAATCCTCGTTGTTATTTAACGTTTGCAATTAGATGTTTGCAGATAAAAAAATTCAAGTTTTTTCAAAGATAACCTGGAGATTTGATTATCAATGAAATTCACAGAAGGAGTCTACAGAAAAGAAATTTGGCTAGCAGATACATCAGAAGGAAAAGAAAATTTTATGAAACAGGATGTCAGACGTGACAGATGATTTTTCCAGAAAATTTATGTAACCCCCATCCCGGTCACATTAAAAATATACAAAAAAAAACTCAAGTATTTATCATTATTAATCATAGACATCGAAGTAACTAATAAAGTCTCCTCATTTATTTTTGTCTATCAACAACCATAATCAATGAACCAAGCCAACATTATTTAATCAATAACATTAAATTCGGTCTAACCAGTTAGTACAACTAGTAGTAAAATAAAATCCTAATTATGTCAAGGAAGACGCGAATGGAAATGATATCCTATGCTAGCCGACCTGAATGCAGGATAGAACTGGAAATCTAACAAGTAGGAGAACCTCTGAACCTAGCCTGAAAAATATGGCAAAGGGTGAGTTGCCTACTCAATAAACATAATTACATGTATATATATTTATATATATAATTATATTCTCCTACTCGATAAATATAATTTAAGCAATCAATCATGGATATATATATAACTACAACTCAAACATGACACACTTTACTACCGATGATAACTCTAAAGCTTATTACGTCCTTTTTAAGGGCCCAACTAAACTTAAGTTAAATATGTCCAATGGTCTCATGGTTAAGCAATTCATCAAAATAGGTATACGCTATCGTCTACTCTTTCAAGACACACAACCAAACAAAAATCATCTTATAATTTTTCATAACGGTACTGTTATCGTCTACTCTTGCAAGACACAGTACCAAAATCGTCCTAAAATTAAATACCACCCTATCGTCTCCTCTTTCAAGACGGGTGCCTGTGATCACGGTATTAATAAACCTTCAGACCATTGTACATATTCGCTCAAGCTAGCAATTTAAATTTCATGCTGAACGGATTGACGTTTTCTCTCAAACCACTAAAACACAGACACCAGTCAAAATACTCCAATTTCCACTCCAAGCAAGTCATCTTTCAAGTCAAAACATGAATCCATCATAGTATACAATGCAACACATGCCAACACAGTATTACACCAAATGAAATATATAGCTAATTAGATAAGAGGTATATATATATATATATATATATACCTTTCGTCTAAGAAGCTAATTAAATTGTTCGGATTCGTATTGACCCGTCACTTGCTCCCCTATAAATATAGAAGTTCCATAAATAAAATATATTTATACAATGATAGGTATAAGGATATATGTCACAAGTTAATATCTTTGTCTCCATATACCAAAAATTGAGAAAACAACAAGTTTATATTGCATACTGTGAATGAGAAGTTTAAAGCCTCCAATTTATTCTAGTATTTCTACCTATTTCTTCCAAGGGTGTGAACACAAAATTAAAAATTCATAAACTCAATAATTGACATTTACTTGAACATATCTAACTTATCTATATTCTTTGACATGTCAAAAGTTCCTAAATAAAAACTATTCACTATTCTGTTTCCAGGTATATCAATTTATTTAGAGATGTTCTTCATTATATCTAACATGAAACTAAACCATAGTATCATTTAGGTTTCTATACTTATTCGACCTAATCTGAAATTTAACCTCTAAGAATTTAGTTTTCCTAACAGACTAAGAATTGAAAAAAAAGAAAAAGTAAAACTCTGTCGGAAAACGCTCACCGGAGTTTAACTGGAGCACGGTGGTCGGTCGTCGGAATTATCAAAAACGAAAACCGGGACTGCCACGAGATAGCAAACGTTCAGGGGAGTTTAAAAATACCCTTTTTCCTTACTAGAACTGATTAAAAAGCCGGGATCTAGCACTTTTCCGATGGTAAATACCCGCTCCGGTCACTACATTTTTCGATCGGAAAAATAGTAATAGTGGTCTCAAAATATTCCTTACGAAATAAGGAATCAAATGGTATGATTTTCGGTTTTAGAGATGGCCGGAATATCAAATTATGAAGAAAAATAGGGTAAAAGAAGATAGGAAAACTTTGAGAAGATGAACTGTAGTTTTCCTGTTTTCCCTAAACTCTCCCTTCCCGTAAATCCAAAAAAAATCAATAATAATAATAATAATAATAATAATAATAATAATAATAATATAGATAGGTCCACACCATTTAATTCAATTTAATTGATTTTTGTTTTTTTTATTTATTTAATTTATTTTACTTCTATTATTATTTAGGATAGATAAAAGCTTAGGATGTTATAATTTACCTCTTCCCAAACACCTTTAACCCTTTTCTATACACTTAACCCTTCATCAAAACATCATTTCTCTTTGTAAAAAAATTTATTCAATTTCTACACTAAATCCAAATAATTTCACTTTTTATCACTACCTAAAACACCTACATCTATCTCTCTAAGAAATCACCATGGAAAATCTTCTCAGACAGATATATCAGAAGTAGGATGAAATTATCTTATCCACCAGGAAGGAATTGTATACTTTTAATATAGTTTTGAAAGTTTCAGTTAATGTACGTAGTTTTTTGTTCGTGGCCAGAACTAGAAGTTCGGGCATTCAACCGAAATCATTAGATCCTTAAATTGAGAAAACGCTAAAAAAGAAAGCGCTTAAAAAATGTTTAAAAAAAAGAGAAAAAAAAATATGTACAATACTAATTTCAAGTTGGGGGTATAGTTTTACTTTTTAATTCCCGCTTGAAATTATTTCCAGGTAAGTTAAAATAGACAAGTCCATATTTAGTTGATAAAAATATTTTGAATATGAATGAGCTCAAATTCAAGCAATTGAATTTGTGAGCAAGTTCTTTGAAAATTAATTCGCTTAGTTTTACGTTTAGATTTTCATACTTCTTATCTCTTGTTCATAATTTTTATGTTTATTTATTTTTAGTTTAATTTATTTTTGTTTTATTTTTATTTCATAAGTTTGATTTGTGTATAACCAAGTTTTATCCAATAAAAATCTTTAAAGTCATGTTTCTAAATGTTTTGCAAAAAAAAAAAATTTATTTCTGAACTTACTGAGAATGTGAATTCTCAGTTGAGAATCTTACTTTCTCTGCCTTGAAAATTTCTGAACTTACTGAGAATATAAATTCTCAGTAGAGAATTCAGGATTTCCAAGGAAAGGAAGAGAAAAAAAATTTCTGAACTTACCGAGAATCTAAATTCTCAGAGAGATTTTCTCTCTGAAAATGAATTGTCGCGACCGAGAATCGCCATTCACGGTCGCGACACGGGCGGTATCAGACATATATTCTTTCTTTTCTCCTTCAGTTCATGCACCATTTTGAAAAATTAAGTTTTTTCATGTTCAAATTGTGTGAATTTGCACCTTTTCGCCACCAACAGACATATTGATTTGTCCTGTTTGATTATAAAATAATTAGAGGGGATCAAAACTCTTTTACTTCCCATTTCTTTTCATCTCTATCAGACCATCCTGATTTCTTCTCAATTATTCAAACATTTTCCAAAAAAGTTACAGACACATTTTTTTTCTTCTTTCTTTTCTTTTTATTCACCAAACATCATGAAGAAATGTATAGCTTCTGAGTTTGGAGAACCATTTCCTATTTCTAATCAGGATAAAGAAATGTATATATTAGGAGACATATTTCAAGGCAACACCATTCATTCCTCAAAAATCTTAATAGAGGGATTAATTGCCGCTTCATGTTCCATGGAAAGAAAAATCCAAACACATTATTTCGGTTTCATGGACTGATAAATAACCATTCCCTATCCTTGACTATGAATTCCTGAGGGATTTGTCCAGAGAATTTTTCGAGTTGGCCCACGAGTTCTTTCTGCGGAAGAAAGGCAGATCTTCGTGCAAGCGAATATTTCTCGTTATCAGGCTATGTGAATTCCAATTCAACGGGATGAGAAATTAGTTTACTTTGTTTTGTTCTGTTTAATTTTACTTTCTGTGTGTATAGTTTGTACATAGGTTTGTTTTCATTTTTATATATGTATGTTCTTTGTGTTATTATGTACATGTGTTTTTCACTTTTAATAAAAAAATCGAGTTTGATTCTTTGATGAATCTGTGATTATTTTGCATCTGTATCCATTTTAGAAATGTTTCTGAACATCTGACTTTTCATATATATTGCATGCTCATAAATTATAATCATTAATAACTATTGAACAAGTTTATGAACATTCATTTTATATGATAATTCTAAGTTTTGTTCTGTACATATGTTTTTCAATTTTGATAGCATATTAACTTTGATTCTTTGGTTATTTTTTATTAGTAAATGTTAACTGTGCAAGTTATTAGAATGAATCTGTATATAATCTTAAAATGAATCAGTATAACCTTCTAACATGAATGTGTATATGATGTTAGAATGAAGCTGTAAATCATTTCATTAATCTGCATAAGTTTCGATGTTTCAGATTTAATATGAATAAGTGATTAATAATTTGATTTGTTTAATTTTCATTTGCTTGTTTTTGTATATAGGATCGTTTTTAAGTTTTCTAGTACATATGTTCTTGTTCATTTATGTACACATGTGTTATGCAATAAAACTTCATTTCATTTTCATGCTTTTTCATTCGGATTTATGTCTGTTCAGATTTATACACTGTTAGCACCTAAATATCTATGAATCACTTTAATGCTAATAAGTTATAATCATTATTAACTATTAAACATGATAATCAATTTTCAATTTCATGCAATCATTGAGTTTAATTTTAATTATGAAATTATGAACTTTTATCATGTTGATTGTTTTATATATCAGTATGAACTTATTAAAATAAAACATACAATTTTTCATATGAATCTGTATCGATTAGAATACATTTAATGTTTAAGGATAAATGTTTCATTATTTGAATGCTTATTTAATTTGAATAAGGTTCATGTTTACGTTTTAACTATGAATAAATAACTATATGAACTTACGTTCATTATCTTTTAGAAGATTAATTTACCTTATGTGAATTAATGAACATTGATTCTACATTAACTCTGTTTAAGGCATTTATTTGTTTCATTACTCTAATTTCCTAAGGATAAACCTTTGGTTTACCTTGAATTTAATGTTTCAATTTGTGTTTTTAAGTTTCAGGTATACATTTACTTAATTATAGGACATATTTACCCAGAAAATTGCACAAACGGAGTTTTTTATTCGCGACCCGCGACCTGTAGGGGGGATTTGAGTCTGATTTTTGACAAAAATTAACATTTTCCTATTCCTACACTACTTCCTAACACCTATATTCATACCCATATATACCTATCCCTTACACAAACCTAACATCACCTTCCATTTTACCCAAATTACACAATCCATGCTCTTCCCAATACAATTAATTCCACACCATATCACCTTTACTTTTACTAAATTTTTACTTATCCAACATATTTGTTTCCCAAACACAACATCCATAACCTAACCCTCTATTCCACACCATGCCTAAACATCAGCAGGTTACTCACAAGGTTTCCTCTACCTCTAATAAATTGTTTGCATGTTGAATATGGATCCATTCAACATTATTTCAGATGGGAACGGGTAGTGGTACAAGCACTTTTATGGGCATAACGCATAGTGCAACAGCCATTATTGACTTTTTGGTTACTCTTTCCCATGCTAAAAAGGAATGAGAGGATTACATTTAGGGATTTAGGTTACTTTAATGAAGTTGGGGATGACGAGATGAGTATTTGGTTTGGATATCATACGAAATAATTTATTGTTAAGCCATCACTTTTCCAACCAATCCGGTTTGGCTGAAATTAATCTCAAGAACACTTTTAGCAAGCTCATTACGGATAATAGTAATTTCTATTTTAATAAATTTTTATCCTATTTTCTTTTTGGGCATGTTAAAAAGGTAAAAGATTTGAAGTCAGGATTTATTTGTTCATTTTGGATTACATCTTCAAGGATTTCGTGGTAGATTAAATTGGATTACCTTTTGACAATTGAGTCCATGTTTCCGTTTCAACCAATAGGCACGTTCCTATGCATACTTTGATTATGGGTATTGTTTTGGATGCTACGAGTATTTTGGACTGGTTTTCCATCAGTTACTCCTACTTATTTTCCGATGTTGGAATTCCAAGTTCACATGGTAATGGTATTCAAGGGGATGGTAATAAGCAGAAACATTTTGATTCGGATGATGATGGTGCACATGGGAGCCTGTTGGGCCACAAACACAAGCACAGGCGCATGTTGGAGCAGAACACAATCTTGATAATCAAGTTAATTTGCCCAAAATTTTGAACCATATGAATGCCCACAATCGACAAATGAATTTACGGTTCGATGATATTGTTGAAAGCAACCATGAGATGATTTCCAGAATTTACGCGGTGGACGCCCATATCCATACTTTGAGGAGTGAGCACACGTCAACATGATGTCAGTTATTATAATTTTTCCGTCGTCACAACATTATGAACACACCGTCTCCACCGGGTTCACCTTCACATGAATAGGTTTTATCTTTTCTTTTCTCAACTCATTTATTTTGATTAAGTTTGGTACAATTTTAATTTCTATTTATGTTGGAAAAAATCCATTTCCTATTTTTCTATTTTCTTTTCGTATGATTTATTTCGTACAATTTTTCGTGTTTTATCAATTTTTACACCAATGAAGACATGGTCCAATTTAAGTGTGGGAGGAGATATTGCATATATCATTTTATTTTTAGCACGAATAAATGCAACGAGTAATTTTTAAGCAACATTTATAAATGCAACACTTATTTTATGCTAATGCAACATATATTGCAACACAATTTATTAAACATTATTTTTCATAACATTAATTATTTTTCATAACGTTACATTTTTATATGTTTAAATGATTATTTTTTAGGTTATCATTATCGTTAGAAATAATATTTCTATACGGGTAATATTTTTCAAAAATTTTCACAAATCTCCGATACGATTTTAAGTATAAAAATTGTCTCGAGTAAATGTATTTAAGTAAAAAATTCTTTATTTTCAATCTCTATTTTATATCATGCAATTCATGATACAATAAATCTCATTTTAAATTTTCAATTAGGTTTATAGGCATTAAATTGAACTAACAATTTTAGCTCGGTTTGATTTCGTCTTACATTAACACCAATTGAAGTTTTTAAGGAAACTTTAGCCATAATACATGTTGAATTTTAAGTCAATATAGGATGAATGTGCTATCTTTCTTTTTCCCAAAATACAATTTTATAATTCATATTAATTAATCAATTAGTTGAATTCTTAACTTTTGGCCACGATTGAGACCAACCTTATCACAATCAAAGTATGAAAGGGAAGAAAATTAAGTACCGTTTACTTTTGGCCACGGTTGCGACCACCCTTATCACAATCGAGGTATGGAAGGAACGTTAAAAGCAAAAAATAAGCGTGTTTAAGTTTAAAGTAACGATTGCGTCCACCCATGGCATGATCGGTACCTCTTAAGCGAACACAAAGCAATAAAAATACGTATAAAGTTACGGTTGAGACCACCCTTATCTCGGGCATAACTAAGCAAATAAGATTAACCCAAGTACTTACTCATTTAATATATCTCATATATTAGTTTAGGTTTGGGAAAGGAAATTTTGTACTTTAAAATGCCTTGAGACGAAAGACTCAATAACATGCGTGCTTATATTGTCCCGAATACTTCAATTTAAAATTGAAAATACAAGACGAATGATATATCGTATTTATACTAGTTTTTGCGTACAAATATGCTAAGCGAAGTTGATCTTTTCGGCTTAACTAATTTAAAAATAAATACAAAGATATATGTTTTATTTTCATAACGAGATTAGTTAAAGAATAAATTCAATGAAATTTTGCTCGGGACTAGCAAAAGATTAAGTGTGGAGATTTGTTAAGCCCAAAATATACCTAAAATATCATTAATATTTACATCAGTTTTGCTTCGAATTCATACTGTTTATATCTATTTAGAATACTTTTACGTTCGAATATGTTTCTTTCATGCAAGGTACCTGAATATTTGGTAAAATCCAAATAGAAATGAAAAGAGGTCAAAAACGAAGGAAAAACCCTAAGTTAAGAGCCAAAAGACAAAGAAATCAGCACACCGATATAAGGAAGACAAGAACAAAGTTAGAAATAGGAGAAAAATTCATATTCTCGGTAGAGAATTTTGGGGCCGCGACCGAGAATCCCAAATTCTCAGTCGCGACACGCGTTGACCGGCAGCTTCTCCCTTTCGTCCGAAGGCTGAAAAATCACTTCCCCATTCTCGGTCGAGAATTGCCATTCTCGGTAAGATCAGCAGCCTTTGCAGCACAACAAACACATGTTTAAATTCCAAGAAACGCGTTCTTTCGGGTGGATAGGAACGTCTCTTCGCAGCGGACACGACTCTCCACAACGGACACGACACTTCAATCACGACTCTTCAACATCTATAAATAAAGAGTTGATTGAGAGTTGAAAAATATAATGAGAGAGTTAGAAGAGAAGATTAGTGCAGAGTTTATGCAGAAACTCTGACTCAGAAATGAGTCAGAGAATAGATTTCATTTTTGTACAAAGCAATATGATGTACACACATTGTTTATTCAATAATAACAAACACAGTAGCGTTTAGACATTGTTCAAATTTAGTTTACATTTTGGTAGTAGATAGACCAGTCTCTATTACGAAGATTCAACGAGAAGATTGAGTAGAGGATCTGCCCTGAGTCTGACAAACTCTAACGAAACCCAAGGAAAGGATTGACAACCCGTTCACTTGCAAGTCGTGAAATGTTTTCATGCTCCTTGTTCTCTGTAAACTTGTATCAATTTATATTTCATCTAATAAAGTCTGTTCTATTCGATAGATTTTTATGCAGCACTTTGGTAAAGAATCCGAAGTGGACTGCTGGTGTTTTCATTAAAACGTAGTTTAATTCAAAATCTTTACAAGGAAACTTTGTTGAACAACTTAGACAAATTTCTATCTCGAAAGAGTTTTAATTTGGTTAAGGTAGCGATCTAACCCGACCGTAGGAGGATTGACTACAGTTCAAAGCCTAAAAATTAGAGGTTCCGTCATTTATTTCACCGTCATAATTTATACAAAGTTTAAAGTTGTTTTCTTTGCTTAATGAAAACGAATATATTTGTTTACTTTTCTAAAAAGTACTAAACGTTCCTGTCTTGCAAATTCATTCTTAAATCAGAATATTTTCTAACATCTTCATACTCTAATCTAATTCTCATTCTAGCAATTTCAAAACCAAATCCGATTTAACGATTTTCCTTATTATAAAGTTTAAAAGTATATTTAACCAATTCAAAATAAGTTTTTGTTAAAAAACGTTCCCTGTGGGATCGATATCTTTTATTACTACAAGTGTATACCGTGCACTTGCGGAAATCGCTCAACAGGGACACACAAAAGATGTGTGTTGGTTCAACAAGCAGATTGTCCAATGTGACTTCTGCGGAAGAAAAGGACATACCACTAAGGTATGTTGGCATGCTCAGCATAACAATGCTGATCACACCCAGCATCACCCTCAAAGGGTAATTTATTGTGACTTCTGTGGTAAAAATGGCCACACTATAAAAGTATGTCGTCACAAACTAAAATATGACTTTGCACCTGTTTATACTAACAAGAAAGGACCCAAAAAGAATTGGGTACCTAAAGATGAATAGTTTAAAATGCAGGTCAGCTTGACATGCGTGGAGAAGTCAAAACTTTGGTACATAGACAGCGCATGCTCAAGGCACATGACGGGTGATGAAACACAATTCATCACACTAGAGCTTAAACGAGGTGGTAATGTAAGCTTTGGAGACAATAAGAAGGGTAAGATAGTCGGCTCAGGTACTATCGGAGGTAACCCAACTATTAAGTCAGTCTCCCTAGTTAAAGGTCTCAAATACAATCTGCTGAGTGTAGCTCAGCTTTGCAAGAGCGGCAGAAAGGTTGTATTTGATGATACTAAGTGTCAGATACTCGAGGGAAATACAAATGAATTGATTTTAACTGCCCCTCGTGTAGACAATGTATACATGCTAAATTTAGAAAAAACAGTTTTCTAAAAACATATGCTTAGTGTCTAAAGAGGATAACTCCTGGCTATGGCATAGAAGACTTGGACATGTCAGCATGGACCTTCTTGCCAAATTAGCTAGAAAGAAATTAGTTGAGGGCTTACCCAAATTAAAATTTGAAAAGATCAATTGTGTAAAGCTTGTCAGCAGGGCAAACAAACAAAGAAGTCATTTCAAAGTAAAAACATTGTCTCAACCAAGAGACCATTGGAATTACTACACTTGCATCTTTTCGGACCTATCCAGCCACTCAGCTTGGGAGGTAAGAAATTTTTCTTGGTCATTGTAGACGATTTCTCTCGGTATACTTGGATCATCTTGCTAAGTAGCAAGGATGAAACTTTTGAGATGTTTACCACATTGATTAAAAAGCTTAAAATTGACAAAGACCTAAGAGTAGCTCATATTAGAAGCGACAATGGTGGAGAATTCAAAAATCAACAGTTTGATTAATTCTGTGAAACCAGTGGTATTGACCACAATTTCTCTGCTCCTAGAACACCTTAACAGAATGGGGTTGTTGAAAGGAAGAACAGAATAATTGTCGAAATTGCTAGAACCATGCTGAGTGAAAATAGGCTTCCGAAGTATTTCTGGGGTGAAGCTGTCCACACAGCATGCTATATTCTCAATAGGGCTTTAGTTAGACCTATTCTTAAGAAAACCCCATATGAACTTTGGAAAGGACGAAAGCCCAACATTGGCTACCTTTGTGCCTTTGGGTGTAAATGTTATATACTCAACACGAAAGACAATCTAGCTAAATTTGACCCCAAAGCTGACGAAGCAATCTTTTTAGGGTACTCAACAAACAGTAAAGCATATAAAGTCTATAATAAAAGAACTCAGGTTGTAGAAGAGTCTGTACATATTGAGTTCGATGAAGCTGACCCTGTAGGAAAGATAGCTCAGCTTGAAGAAGATGAACCAAGCTCAGCTTCCGCTGATCAACCAGAAGCCTCTGTGTCATCAATACAAGGGCTAACCAAAGGTAAGCAAGAAGTTGAAATTACATTTGCTGACCAATCTATTCCTATAGATATTGTAGAAACACATGTTCCAAACGACTCAACACTACCCAAGGAAATAAAAATTCTAAGAGGACACTCAGAGAAATCCATTCTTAATGCTGCTGACAACAAGGTAATGACAAGAGATCAGCTTCGGAAGTATCTAGGCAATGTGGCCTTTGTATCAGTACATGAACCAAAGAACTTTGCTGATGCTGAGCACGATGAATATTGGATCAATGCTATGCAAGAAGAGCTAGACCAATTCACAAGAAATGAGGTATGGGATTTAGTACCTAAGCCCAGAAATCAAAAGTCCATAGGAACTAAGTGGGTCTTTAGAAACAAACTAGATGAGCATGGAAATGTAGTCAGAAACAAGACTCGACTTGTAGCTCAAGGCTATAGTCAGCAAGAGGGTACTGACTATGGTGAAACTTTTGCACCAGTTGCTAGGCTAGAAGCTATACGTATATTATGTGCCTATGCCAGTTTTATGAACTTTAAATTATATCAAATGGATGTTAAAAGTGCATTTTTTAATGGCTTTATAAACGAAGAGGTTTATGTTAACCAACCTCCTAGGTTTGAAGATCCAAAATTTCCAAACCACGTTTATAAACTCAAGAAGGCCCTGTATGGCCTGAAGCAAGCTCCAAGAGCTTGGTATGAGAGATTGACCAACTTCCTGCTGACCAGGAACTATGTTAGAGGAAAAGCTGACACAACCTTGTTCATTAAGAAAAAGGGTAAACATACCCTACTTGCACAAATCTATGTAAATGATATAATATTTGGTGCTACTGATGAATCTTTGTGTAAAGAATTTAGCAAACAGATGCAAACTGAGTTCGAGATGTCCATGATGGGTGAACTCAACTTCTTCCTTGGACTTCAAATTAAGCAAGGTAAGAATGGCATCTTCATAAGTCAGTCCAAGTACACCAAAGAGATGTTAAAGAAATTTGATATGGAAGATTGCAAACCCATATCAACCCCTATGGGTACTGATACTGTCCTATGCAAAGATGAGAAAAGTAAGTCAATAGATAGTAAACTTTATCGAGGTATGATAAGCTCCTTACTTTATCTCACGGCTAGTAGACCTGATATACAGTACTCAGTATGTTATTGTGCAAGATATCAAGCTGACCCCAGGGAATCTCACCTAATTGCTGTAAAAAGAATTTTTAGATATTTGCAGAGCTCAGTTGATGCAGGTTTATGGTATCCAACCTCAAATGACTTCACTCATTGGATATACTGATGCTGACTATGGACGAGATAAGCTAGAACGTAAAAGTACTTCAGGAGGATGTCACTTCCTTGGAAGTTGTCTAGTATCTTGGTTCAGCAAGAAGCAGTCATCAGTCGCCTTGTCTACAACTGAAGCTGAGTACGTAGCTGCTGGAAGCTGTGTTGCACAAGTTCTATGGATTAAGCAACAGCTTGAAGATTATGGAGTAAAAACAGAAACAATAGAGATCAAATGTGACAACAAGAGTGCCATTGATCTATCCAAGAATCCAATCCAACACAGCAGAATGAAGCATGTCAGCATAAGGCATCACTGCATCAGAGATCACGTACTAAAGGGTGAGATCAAACTAGCCTATGTGCCAACAGATGAACAACTTGCAGATATCTTCACCAAGCCATTGGCTCATGAACAATTCAATATACTAAGGGAAGCTATCGGTATGTCTAATCCTCTTTAATAATTCTATGTGAAAAATTGAATGTTGAGTGATTGCCATGCTGAGTTAAGTCAAAATTAGTAACTACTACATACTGAGCTTAAGATATAGAAAATCACTCTATGCTGAGTAGATATACATGTTGAAGTGATTATCCTATGCTAAGTTACTAAGAGAAGATATTCATTTCCATAGAACTAGGTACTCAATATCACAAATGCTTCGAATTCTAGCAAAACTGAGTAAAAGCCCACTTGCACCATTAAATGCTAACACGTGTAACAAATAGCACCTAGAATAACGTAAGCAATAATGGGAAAACCCATGCACCGAACGTGTCATAAATGACAGAATCCCTATCGATTGAACGTCCCAAGGTGAAACGGCTAGTTCAACGAATAGGATCGATTCCAATCTCTATAAATTGTGAAAGATCTCCCACTTAATCCTCTTTATGCTTGAATCTTTTGGCATTCGAATTCCTCTCTCTCTAAATTTCAAAATTCCTAAGAATCTCTGAAAAGAAAATGTCGAACCCTCAAAATATCTCCGGTGGTAATTCCGGCAAACATCACACCGATGAAAATCCAAAATCTCCTCCTCAGCTTAACCAAACTCCGAACAAAAACCCTCAAGTTGACCCATCAAGCTCTTCAAAGAAGCCCAGGGAAAGGAACATGGTCAAAGTTCACAAGAAGGTCAATAATCTGGAAGTTTTGAAATGCAGATGGTTCTCTCCGAGCTTCATCACCGCTGAAAAACCCTTCTGTGAGTGGATTGAGAAGAATGAATGGGTAGGACTCTTCTCTCTCTCTGGGAAAACCTATCTTAGGTTAGTTAGGGAATTTTACTCAAATCTTTATGTCGACGAAGAAGATGCTGACTACTTGGAAACTTCCGTCAAGGGGCACAAGATAACAATCACCCCATCTTACTTAACAACCCTACTCAACCTGCTAGAAACAGGGAAAGAATTTAGGACAACCAAAGAAAAGCTTGACCATGTCAAGGGATTTTGTAAGTCGAAGAATCACAAGGGAGAAATACCCAGTACCTGTATGGGCCAAAATCAGAAGATGGCTCATTACATATTGACTAACTTCATCTTCCCAAAGCTCAGCTCAGCATCGTCAGCATCCAACTTCGAGCAGTGCTTCATATGGCACATGTTGACCTACAACCCACTCAATATGCATGTGTTCCTGGTCGGTGCACTTCAACGAGGAGGTAAGAAACTCAGACTGGGCTCTCTAATCACCAAAATCCTCGAAGATCAGAAAATAGAGACCATCAATGAGACTGACAGTTTAGGAAGTGAAATCACAGTGGCTCTGCTGTTTGGGTTGTTGTTCAACCAACCTTTGAAGGGGACTGAAGTTGTTAAGGAAGATGAGGAAGAAAACGATGCTGAGCAAAAAGTGGAAAATGAGCAAGAAGTGGAACCTAAAGAAAAGGAAGTTACTGCTGAGTCTACTGAGCCAGCAACAACAAAGAAGAAGAGAAAAGCACTTGAAACGTGCTCAAAAGATGTTGATACTGTCCCAAGGAAAGTACGAGCTGTGTCTAAAGGGAAGAAGGTTGATGCTGACCTTACACCTAAGTCAGCAGCGAAAAGAAAAAGGCAAGCTGAGCCCGAAGAGGAGAGTGAAGAAACACTAGATCAACCTCTACAGAGAAGAAAGAGCTCTGGTTTGAAAGTCATTGAAGCTGACCCCCTCAACTGGGTTGTCACTCCCCAATCACACTTCGTCAAAAGCCTTGGGATTGACATTGAAAAAACCCCTGCTGTGCAAGAAGAGAGAGAACAGAGAAGTAATACCACTCAGCCTGATACTGAGGAAAAAGATCATGCTGAGCCAGATGATGTTGAGCAACATCAGGAGGAAAATGCTGAACAACCAGGGAATGATGTGCAAGACTATGCACTCAATGATGAACTTTTGGAAAAATCATCTTCTGACTCCAGTGAAGATATTCAAGCTGATCCTTCACCACCAAGAGCTAAGAAATGTCGAAGACTCAAGAAGAAGGCACACAAGCAAAAGCCTATTGATCTTCTAGATGATTCTCCACCTCGAGAGCACCTTCCCGACCTCTCCGACATCTAGTTCAAATACTTCTCACATGATACTGAGTCTCCTCCTAGGGAATCTATGCAAAAATAAGCCTCTGTTACTCCTATGAAGGAACAAGCCAAAACTCTGGAACATTCAAATTCTGCCGAGCAAGAGCTCGAAGTCCAAGTTGCTCAAGACAAGGAGCTAACTATGGAACAACCTGCTCAACTTCCACCTCATATTGAGCAGGTCAACATCTCTGTAAGTCCTTCTCCTCAAACTCAAAATACCCAGGATGTTGAGCACTCAGTTCCTCATACTGAGCTACCACCAGGACTAACAATTGCACAACCTAACCATACCAACAAGCAGCCAACTCCACCACCTTCAAGCTCAACGTCAATTCCAGCCTCTAAGTCCAATCCTGTTGGCCAATTTACCTATCTAAGTGCTACTGAGTATGGGCGCAGAATCATTGCCTCTGCTCAGTCTCTTCTTCAGGATTTGAATCCTCCTCATGCTGATGCTGATGGGTCTGCGAATCTTGAGTCCTCCCAAATTTCTTCCATCACTCAGCTTCTGAGCGAAATTCGGAGTCTCAAAGATATCATAAGTGTAATGACCACGGTCCAGACACAGCAACCCAAGCAAGACCAAATTGCCAAGCTGACTGAATTATTGCTTATGCTGGTCAACCACATGAATTCAATTGAAGGCAAAATCCAGAGTCTATCAGAAGTACATCCGGGGTATGCTACTTCTACTGAGCTTAAGGATCACTTTGCTAAGCTGACCACAGATCTGGCCAACATTGGATCTTCGATTCATCCTGAGTATGCAATGCTGAGATAGAGCAATATTTCTCCAAGTTAACCTCTGACCTGACCGGCACCCGTGATTTGATTTCCTCCACTTCTCAGTGTACTATTGATCAACTGAGTGAAGTTGTGCGTCTTCTCAATGTCAACAAGGAAAAGATGGATGTTGACCCCATCACTAATGAAAAACTTCTGAGCTTCTCACAAACCATCCTTCGCTCAGTACGCTACACCAATGCTCAACGCCAATTCTATGACTCAGCTCTGCTCAAAATGTACCATCAATCCTTTTCCCAGCTAACTGAGTTTATCTCCTGGATCAGCAAATCTCATGAGTTTCTTATCAGCATGCTGAGTAGCTCCCTACGGGTTCCTCGCACTATTCAAGATGACTGTGTTCCAGTTATTGATGGCCTGAGTAAGAGTACAAGAAGGTTGAAGCGTTATTCAAACGCTTTGTCTGCTGCTGCTAGGAATGATACTTTCATTCCTCCTCCTCCCGATGATGGCAAAACGGGGGAGAAAAGCCAAGATGGAACTCAGCACGCCGGTGGTGCATCAGGAAGTAAAGATAAAGGAAAAGGCAAGTATCAAGCCGATCACCAAGCTCAAGTCAATCCGAAGAAGAAGAAGTAGTCTAGTCTAAAGTTTAGAACTTAGCCCATACTTCATTTGTGCTTAATGTTTATATTTCTTGTTGAGTAAATTTATGATGAATATCACTTTATCCAACTTTTCTTAATACCATGCTTAGTATTATATGCTGATCTGCCCAAATTGAACAAACGAATCATAATGAAACATACTCAGTATACATCTTCACACATAAGTAAACTGGAGTAATAAAATGTTTCTAAAAATGATCATTTCTGAAAACTGACCTATTAGATCTTAGAAGGTCTAGGATTGAACTTAGTCAGTACAAGTATCTTTAATTTCTCTCAATTAAATCTTGGAAGGTTTAGAGTTAAGTTAATAGATGCAACCCATACGGGGGAGCAATTTCAAAAATATGAAAAATAAATCAATCATGGGGAATTTCAAAACTGAGTTCCATAATTATGTATTTTGCCAACATCAAAATGGGGGAGTTTGTTGAAACACCTTTCCACAAGATTTTGATTTGACAAAATCATCCATGATTAAGAGACAATTAAATTTAAGTGTTTTGGTTTAATTGTACTAATCCATTTGTTCAATGTTGAGTATAAATATAAATGCAAAAGGAAATAAAATTAACACAGGACAAAGTCAGAATGAAGACATAACATAAGCTGAGTGAAACGGAACTCAGCATAAAAGAAGAAAAGTCTGCTTCAGAATGAAGTCTTACAGAACGAAGCTGACCTTGGAAGCTGAGTAAGAAAGGACTCAGTATGAAGTCTGAACAACAATCAAAGGCAGTGGATAACAAAGTCAAGATGAGTTATCTTCAAGACAGCACGAAAAGTCCGTTGGCTAGACGACAAAGACTGCCAACCCTCTGCGCCAATAATAGAAATCTCGGAATTATGCAAAAGCCAAATTCCAAGATGAATGGGTCAACCGTCCGTGGCTAAAAGACGAACTGCCGCAAAAAGACAAAGTCTGCAGGAAGAAGACAAGCCTGACATCTGAAGAATTCAGGATTCAGGATTGGCCTGCACATCTGAAGCTGACCAGAGATTTGTCCCCCAAAAGAGCCGTTTTTGGACTCAATGGACAAATCAATTTCAAATGATTTGTTTCCTACATTTCAACTATAAAAGGGACAAAGGTTCCATTTGGAAGATGGCCGATTTACAGAAAATCACAAGTGAGAAAGATACAAATTCAAAGCACTCAAAAACAAGAAAAAGATCTTACACCAAACTTCCATTCTTTGTGTAAATGCTAGATTGATTGTCTGTAATCATCTAAAGTGTTCTTTGCTTGAAAGGGAACAAGTTATTATCAATTGTAATATTGAGAGTGTATGCTGAGTGCTCGGTGTTGGGTACTTAGTGGTAGAGAAAATCTGGGTGTTCGGTTATAGCATTCAGTAGGAGTTGAGTAGACGAATAGAGGAAGGTACTCTTGCATATTCAACTTCCTTGTAAACGGTTTGTGCTCTACCTTTAAAGAGCTCAGTATAGGATTCTAAAAGCCCGGAGGACTCTGGGGACTGGACGTAGGCAGAGAGGCCGAACCAGGATAAGTGATACTGAGTAATCTCTAACTCTCTCTATATAAATATATACCTGTATGTGTTGTATGATAAACTTACTCAACATCTAAATTGATTAAGCTGACTCTGAGTAAATTGGAGTGCTGAGTTGAAAGCTGACCTCTGTAAGTGTCAATTCTCAACTCACAAGTAAAACAGTTCTAGTCAATATCTGACTAAAGCTGTCTTACGTTAAATTCGGCCAAACTGACCTAAAGCTGAGTTGACAAACTCACCAAAACTGTTAAGTCAGCATAAATAATTAAAGAAAAAGTTATATTAGTTCCTAACCCCCCCCCCCCCTTGGAACTAATCACACGGGACCAACAAGTATGTTACCCGATCGGCCTTCCTTCCTTGGTTGGTGTATTTATAGTGAGTTGTCTTGGGCCTGTGGGCCTTCAGGTCCCTTAGCCCTTGGGCCGGCTGGGCTTGTTGGGCTTATTGGGCCCAAGTGATATTCCGAATCATGTCCTATATGATTTGCTTAGCCAATGTTAGCAAGGAGTTTGAGCCAAAAAATTATAAAAAGGCTAAGGGGCATCCTCGATGGGAACTAGCTATGCAACAAAAAATAGAAGCGTTAGAGAAGAACCAAACATGGAGCTTAATGCATTTGCCAGCAGGGAAGAGGGCAATTACTTTCAAATGGCTCTTTAAAGTTAAATATGCTGCTGATGGCTCAGTAGCAAGACACAAAGCAAGGTTGGTGGCCAGGGGATATGATCAGTAGTTTGGTATTGATTACCATGATTGTTATTCTCTAGTGACTAAGGTTACTACTGTGAGAATTTTTCTTGCTATTGCTGTGACACACAATTGGCCCATTCAACAAGTGTATATCAATAATGCCTACCTTCATGGGTATATTGATGAGGAATTGTATATGAATCCTCCAGATGGGTATAATAAGGCAAAGGGTTTAGTTTGCAAGCTTAACAAGTCCGTGTATGGGCTTAAGCAAGCTGGTAGGCAATGGAATAAGGCATTTACTGACAGATTGATTACTTTGGGGTTTGTTAAGTCAATCCGTGACTATTGTTTGTTCACCAAATATATTTTCACCAAACAGACTTCTACTCATTTTTTGGCATTGATTGTTTATGTATATGATGTACTGATTACAGGAACATCTATACAGCTAATTAATGAAGTAAAAAAGGCTTTAGATGATAGTTTTACTATCAAAGATATGGGTGAAGCCAAGTTCTTCTTAGGTATTGAATTGGCTAGATCAGGTAGAGGTTTACTGATATCTCAGTCTAAGTATATCATAGATCTTGTTCAAGATCCAGGGCTAAGTGATTGTGCACCTGTATTGAATCCATTCAATAGTGGAATTATTGTAGATGCTGAATCTCCACTGAGTGCAGAACTAGAACAGTTTAGGAAACTATTTGGGAGGTTTCTATACTTGGGATTTACTCGCCCAGACATAACATTCATCACTCACCAGTTAAGTCAGTATAGGAGTGCTCCTACTGAGCTTCAAATGGAAGCAGCTAAGCATGTGGTTAAGTACCTAAAAGGAACTGTGCAGCTAGGTCTGTTTTATTCTAATTCTTCCAATCTGAAGTCTATGAAGGGGTATTGTGATTCAGATTGGGGGAGGTGCAAGGTGACTAGAAAGTCTATCACAGGATATTGCATGTTCATTGGAGATTGTTCAGTATCCTGGAAATCTAAAAAACAACCTGTGTGCAGTAAGAGTTCGGCTAAAGCTGAATATAGGGCAATGTCAATTGCATCTTGTGAAATCAAGTGGTTATCCTATCTGATGGAGGTGTTTCAGTTGCCACCAGAACTACCTCTTCCTCTAAGTTGTGATAATCAGGCAGCTATATACATTGCAGCAAACCCGGTTTTTTATGAGAAGATGAAAATGTGGAAATTGATTGCCACATTGTTCGTGCTCATGTGGAATCAGGATTCATTTGTACACCATTTGTTGCATCTACACACCAACTTGCAGACCTGTTCACCAAGCCACTCACAAGAGCTCAAATGGCGAGTACTTTGTTGCTTATGAATTTACATATCATTGGTAATACAAGTAAGGATGGCAATGGGTAGTGTACCCGCGGGTATCCGGCACTACCCGACCCTAATAGGACTACCCGTACCCTGTATAAAAGGGTATGGGAAGGGTATGAGATCAAAATAATTACCCGTTAGGGTAATGGGACGGGTATGGGAATACCCCCTAGCCCGTTACCCGTCATAATTCTTTTATATATTAAAAAAATTATTGTTTTTTAGATGTATTATTTGGGATTTTAAACCCCGGCCTTTTGTTTTTCAACCATTGAGTGATACCACTAAGCTACTTATTCTTATTGATTAAGGTTCAATTTGTTCAATTTTTAGATAAATGATTTATTAAATTTATACTTTGTTAAATTTGTAATATTTTTTATTTTATTTATTGATTTTTAACGGGTAAGGGTACCCGTGGGTACCCGCTAATTAAATGGGAAGGGTATGGGATGCAAAAATATACTCGTTAGGGTAATGGGACGGGTACAGGTAATTAAAAAATAAACGGGTAAGGGTTTGGAATTGGCACTACCCGTGGGTACCCTACCCGTTGCCATCCCTGAATACCAGTCAAGTTGAAGCTATTGCTAGTACTTCAACTTGAGGAGAGGCTGAAGGATTATATTGTATTAGTTTCTATGTTTAGAGGACTATTTTAGATATTTTGTCTTTTATGTTGTTAGCCTTATATGGTTATCAGCAGGGCCGGCCCTGGGCCTAGGTCCGGAGTGCGCCAGCCTAGGGCCCAGGGCTAGAAAGGGCCCAAAAAAATCTATTACGCTTATATGTATATATGGGATTAAAAGAAAAATTATATAAACATTAATGCAGAGAGGCCTAATTCTTTTACGCTTTTCTTTGAAAGCCCAAATCTTCCTCTCCACTGTACTCAATTTGGTGATTACAAAAATTAAAAGGCCCAGATTTCCTCTAGATTAGGTGATTAAAAACGGGTTAGTTACACAATATTCACATTTCAATAAATAAATACAGGTTTCTATAAGTTGTGAAAGTAATTTTTATTTTGTCATATCTTCAAAAACTATTTCTTATTATGTCAAATCTCAAATAAAAAAAACTGCACATTTCATATCCACTAAAATGTTTTCGTTTATAATTTCACAAAGTAACTGCTTGTATTGACAAAAAGAAATATAAAATTTGCTTACTCTATATAACTGTAAAATAGTTTTCAAATGATTTATCATGTAATTTTCCCATAAACAAATTAAAAGGCCCTATTATCCAAGTCCAACCATTCTTCTCCTCTCTAACTCCAACACGTTTTTCTCCTCCTTTGATTATGCTCATCTTTATCATGGAATATTAATAATATACATTCATTATATTAAGGGGTAAGGTATTAAAATAGGCCTATGGTTTTTGAGAAAGTATAAATTCAGACTTCATGTATAAAATAACATCAATATAGACTTAACGTTTAAAAAATGATACCAATTTAGTCCTCGATAACGGAACGAGACACATCATTGATATTACTCCGTTAAGTTCTGTTAATTGTAAATGGAAGAAGAACTCAGAACTTAACGGAGTAATAGGAATGACGTGTCCAATCTGTTATCGAGGCCTAAATTGGTACTCTTTTTTAAACGTTAAGCCTATATTGATGTTATTTTGTACGTAGAGCCTAAATTGATACTTCTCCAAAAACCATAGACATATTTTGGTATCTTATCCCTTATATTAATTTAATCTTGTTCCAGCCAGCTTCGTTCATTCTAAATGGTTTAATATTTGGGTTTTGATTATCGAATCACCACAATCGACGACATGAAACCACTATTGTCGCCTCGCCTCCTCTCGCCGATCGAAATTTTCAGTTTTTCTATCAAATTTGGTTGATTATTTTAGGTATTTTATCTCTCCTTTATATATATTTGTTATTATTTGATTTCTTAGTTTTGATTATATTATATAGTTTCATGTTCATTGCTTTGTGAAATAATTAAATTGTTATTTGATGGATTTTTTGTTTTATTTAAATGCAAGTGAACTCGGAAAAAAGCGATGATTTTCGGAAGATATTTTTATGGATGATGATAGCAATAGTAGAATAGTGATTCAAATGGAAAAAAATTATTATATGAAAAACGATTTTTGGAAAATTTTGTTACGTGCACTTTTTTTATAGGGGCCTTTATTTCTTAGTTTGCCTAGGGCCCATGAATTGTCAAGAGCGGCCCTGGTTACCAGTGTGTTGGCTGGGCTATATATAGCCATTGTATTCTATTATCTGAATCAATCGAATATATACTGAAATTTCCCCAATTCTGTTTTACTTCTTTCAATTGATTTCAGTTTGTATTAAAATGTTATATATATATATATATATATATATATATATATATTAAAAAGAGAAAGTAATAATTATTTAAAAAAAAAGAATCTATATATAATATAAAACAGTAACGATGGAGCTGAGGTGTCACTTCCTCCTTTTTTACTGATAAAAAATATAATATAAAATATAATATATTAACTTTAGTTATATTATTATATTTATTTATAAAAAGATTATTTTATCCGTACTATATCTAAGAATTCTACATAATTTAAATTAATCCCTAAAATCTCTCTAATTCTCTGCATATCTATATCTAAAAGTTCTACATAATTTAAATTAGTCCCTAAAATCTCTCTAATTCTCTGCATATCTATATATAATCTATATATAATATAAAACAGTAACGATTGAGCTGAGGTGTCACTTCCTCCTTTTTTACTGATAAAAAATATAATATAAAATATAATATATTAACTTTAGTTATATTATTATATTTATTTGTAAAAATATTATTTTATCTGTACTATATCTAAGAGACCTACATAATTTAAATTAATCCCTAAAATCTCTCTAATTCTCTGCATATCTATATCTAAAAGTTATACATAATTTAAATTAATCCCTAAAATATCTCTAATTCCCTGCATATCTATATCTAAAAGTTATACATAATTTAAATTAATCCCTAAAATCCCTCTAATTCTCTGCATATCTATATTCTATATAAAACAGTAACGATGGAGCTGAGGTGCCACTTCCTCCTTTTTTACTGATAAAAAATATAATAAAAAATATAATATATTAACTTTATTTATATTATTATATTTATTTATAAAAAGATTATTTTATCCGTAGTATATCTAAGAGTTCTACAGAATTTAAATTAATCCCTAAAATCTCTCTAATTCTCTGCATATCTATATATAATATAAAACAGTAACGATGGAGCTGAGGTGTCACTCCCTCCTTTTTTACTGATAAAAAATATAATATAAAATATAATATATTAACTTGAGTTATATTATTATATTTAGTTATAAAAAGATTATTTTATCTGTACTATATCTAAGAGTTCTACAGAATTTAAATTAATCCCTAAAATCTCTCTTATTCTCTGCATATCTATATCTAAAAGTTCTACATAATTTAAATTAATCCCTAAAATCTCTTTAATTTTCTGTATATCTATATCTAAAAGTTCTGCATAATTTAAATTAATCCCTAAAATCCCTCTAATTCTCTGCATATCTATATTCTATATATAATATAAAACAGTAACAATGTAGATGAGGTGTCACTTCCTCCTTTTTTAATAATAAAAAATATAATATATTAACTTTAGTTATATTATTATATTTATTTATAAAAAGATTATTTTATCCGTACTATATCTAAGAGTTATACAGAATTTAAATTAATCTCTAAAATCTCTCTAATTCTCTGCATATTTATATCTAAAAGTTCTACATAATTTAAATTAGTCCCTAAAGTCTCTCTATTTCTTTGCATATCTATATATAATATAAAATAGTAACGATGGAGCTGAGGTGTCACTTCCTCCTTTTTTATATCATTAATTGTAATTATTAATTATA
The DNA here is from genome assembly GCF_963576675.1 of Euphorbia lathyris. Classification (NCBI taxonomy): domain Eukaryota; kingdom Viridiplantae; phylum Streptophyta; class Magnoliopsida; order Malpighiales; family Euphorbiaceae; genus Euphorbia; species Euphorbia lathyris. The sequence continues at coordinate 83,015,603 of NC_088915.1, forward strand.
TTTTTGTTAATATTTATATATTAAGATGAATCCGTGCATCGCACGGGTCAAAAACTAGTTCTAACTAGTTACACTTCTTTTCCCTATGTGTGTATATATAGGAAAATCTGATTTTTCTAGGAAAAGGGGAGCCGCAGAAACAAAGAAAAAAAAAGATTTATTCTACACTTGAGGACACATATATTAATTTGAAGATATATGATGTTTGTTATTTTAGCATTCTGTGTTCGGAATAGAGGTAAGTGGTTAATTATATATCTAATTATGTTTATTTGCATGTTCTTTGTACTTGATCGTTAAATGGACAGTTGATGTGGTTCGTTGATTGATTTGAGCAGAGTAAGGGGTTAATTGAGTTTGGCTCTATAGTTTAGGGGTTTAAATGGCTTTATCCCTTATAACAAACGAGTCGACTTAAAGAATCTATATATAATATAAAACAGTAACGATGGAGCTGAGGTGTCACTTCCTCCTTTTTTATATCATTAATTGTAATTATTAATTATATTTTTGTTAATATTTATATATTAAGATGAATCCGTACATCGCACGGGTCAAAAACTAGTTCTAACTAGTTACACTTCTTTTCCCTATGTGTGTATATATAGGAAAATCTGATTTTTCTAGGAAAAGGGGAGCCGCAGAAACAAAGAAAAAAAAAGGTTTATTCTACACTTGAGGACACATATATTAATTTGAAGATAGATGATGTTTGTTATTTTAGCATTCTGTGTTCGGAATAGAGGTAAGTGGTTAATTATATATCTAATTATGTTTATTTGCATGTTCTTTGTACTTGATCGTTAAATGGACAGTTGATGTGGTTCGTTGATTGATTTGAGCAGAGTAAGGGGTTAATTGAGTTTGGCTCTATAGTTTAGGGGTTTAAATGGCTTTATCCCTTATAACAAACGAGTCGACTTAAAGAATCTATATATAATATAAAACAGTAACGATGGAGCTGAGGTGTCACTTCCTCCTTTTTTATATCATTAATTGTAATTATTAATTATATTTTTGTTAATATTTATATATTAAGATGAATCCGTACATCACACGGGTCAAAAACTAGTTCTAACTAGTTACACTTCTTTTCCCTATGTGTGTATATATAGGAAAATCTGATTTTTCTAGGAAAAGGGGAGCCGCAGAAACAAAGAAAAAAAAGGTTTATTCTACACTTGAGGACACATATATTAATTTGAAGATAGATGATGTTTGTTATTTTAGCATTCTGTGTTCGGAATAGAGGTAAGTGGTTAATTATATATCTAATTATGTTTATTTGCATGTTCTTTGTACTTGATCGTTAAATGGACAGTTGATGTGGTTCGTTGATTGATTTGAGCAGAGTAAGGGGTTAATTGAGTTTGGCTCTATAGTTTAGGGGTTTAAATGGCTTTATCCCTTATAACAAACGAGTCGACTTAAAGAATCTATATATAATATAAAACAGTAATGATGGAGCTGAGGTGTCACTTCCTCCTTTTTTATATCATTAATTGTAATTATTAATTATATTTTTGTTAATATTTATATATTAAGATGAATCCGTACATCACACGGGTCAAAAACTAGTTCTAACTAGTTACACTTCTTTTCCCTATGTGTGTATATATAGGAAAATCTGATTTTTCTAGGAAAAGGGGAGCCGCAGAAACAAAGAAAAAAAAGGTTTATTCTACACTTGAGGACACATATATTAATTTGAAGATAGATGATGTTTGTTATTTTAGCATTCTGTGTTCGGAATAGAGGTAAGTGGTTAATTATATATCTAATTATGTTTATTTGCATGTTCTTTGTACTTGATCGTTAAATGGACAGTTGATGTGGCTCGTTGATTGATTTGAGCAGAGTAAGGGGTTAATTGAGTTTGGCTCTATAGTTTAGGGGTTTAAATGGCTTTATCCCTTATAACAAACGAGTCGACTTAAAGAATTGGTATTTAAGTTGATAAATAGAAGTTTTTGTTTGAAATGAAACTTAATCGATGAAAATTAAAGTAATCCAACTGATTATCTGTTGGGATAAATTAAACTAGATTAGTCACTTAATATTATATGAGAATGAGTCTAATGAAAGCTATATACATGTATTTTTAGATATGTAAAGAGAAAAAACCAACAGGTTGTGGTGGAGTGATAAAGGCTCCTCCTCCCTTAACCAAAGGTCCAGGTTTGATCCTCACCTTTGGGAATGGAAAGAATTTCCGTGGCCAGCAATGCTGTCGACGGTGGATACCTTTTCTCGATCATGAATTTAGTCATCTACACTTTATATGTGCATCATTTTATCAGTAACAAATCACAAACATATATTGGGATGTGAACGTTAGAGGTAAAATTGCACAATTTTAGACATTAAAAATAAAATTGTTTCTGAACTAAAACATTAGGGTATTTACACCTTAACACATGAAAGAATTTAGTTTATTTGGGCTTACGTAATGAGGCCCAATTTGAAGTTGATGGTTCAATCAGAAACATCCACCATCTTTTAACTGAAAGGTTTTAGATATTAGGGTTTTGTTTCATTTTTATACAGCAGACTCCAAACTTCTTCTCTCTTCTCTTCTCTTTGAAAACGAAACGCAGCTCCCCTTGCCATGACCGCCGCCGCCGGTCCTCCTTACTCCGATTTCGTTCTCGTTCACTATCTCCTGGGATCTCCTAACTGCCTCCCATGGTTTCTCGCTCGTGTTCCGATCCTTAAGAGATCTCATCGAACAAGTTCCGATACGACGGCGGTGGTTTTCGTCTCCGATGAAGAGCCTTGAGTCTCTGAGGAGGTCCGGCCAGTCTATAGCTCACATGTAAAGGTAAGTTTAAGGTTCATCCTTTGCTCCCTCTCTTCTCTTCTCCGACCCCGATTTCTCTTCGGGTTCTTGCGAGTTCTAAGAACTCCTAGAGGCGTAAAGGGTATTCTGTGTCTTTGGTATGAGATGTGTGTTTGCAATGTTTGTTCGGTTATGAGGTAAGGCTGATTCCTTGTGGGCTCGGATTTTGGTTCGTGTATTTTGCTGCTCCCTTTGTGTCTTACCCCTCTGAATTCGAAAATGAAATCCCTATCCCCCTTGCTCTGGTTTCTGAGGTTGTTTTTTTTTTTGAAGAGGGTCATTTGAGACCCTCAAACTGCTTCCGAATCTCAATCCGATTCGTCAAGTCTGAAGTCTCTGTTCTTGTTTGGATATATTGTCGTAATTATTGAAAGACTTTAGGCGAGTCATACTTTACTGTCTATTAACATAGATTTGATTCATTAGTGCAAGCTAAATAATCAATAGGATTCCGAGCTTAATGATTCATCTTGATCAGCCAAGAGTTTCTAACTAGAGACTTAAAGATTTAGGAACTAGCCAAATACTTTCATTCATGTTAAGTAAAAATAAATTTATGAAGAAATTATAGATATTATGCACAGATGGAGGACTTTAAATGATGCAGAAGAATGTACCCTTCCAGGCCTCTTAAAAGAGAAAATTTAGTTTGTGAACTCCCCGAAATCCTCTATACCGTGTTTTCTTTCCTCAATGACGGTGGATACAGAAATGGTGAAGAAATTTCACTTGAAGAAGCAAGTACTTCGTGTTTTCATTATTAGTCCTTCCTCCTTTTTCTTATTGTATTTCTTGGATTGGTTTGTTTTGGTAGGGAATCTAGAGTCTTGATAAACAGGGTGGAAGAGGGTGAAGATGAAACGGGTGAAAGAGGGTGAAGATGAAACGGGTGAAAGAGGGTGAAGATGAGAAGTAGAAGTGGAAGAGGGTGAAGATGAAAAGTATAAGTGGAGATGGTGAAGTCGTAATGGAACCCACTCCATGTCTATTTGTACAACAAAGCTTACTCATAGAGGTATGAAATCAATATTTATGTCATATGGGTATGAAAAATAGCTGGACAATATAAATTAATGGTTACAAAGCTTACTCATAGAGGTATGAAATCAATATTTATGTCATATGGGTATGAAAAATAGCTGGACAATATAAATTAATGGTCTAATTCATAAAGTGTCGTAGGGGTATGAAATCGGTGAAATTAAAAAAAAAAGTCTAAAATTATAATCTTTTACCCTAAAAAATAGGGTAAATAATTAGAAGGTCCTTATATTTTTACTTAACAAATTAGTAAGTCCTTAATATTATTATAAAGTCCTTAAATTTTGTCTTAATCAATTCTTTAGAGTAACTCTAGTGATGTAAATTAGGACCAATTTGAACCAATTTGTAATTTTCAAAGAGCAACTAATCCCTAGAGAGCTTTTGGTGGAAGTCTCCCCAGTCCAGGGAGTCGCTGGTTTCAATGACTTGTTTGCCTTCAGGAAGGCTGAAACGAAGGCCACTCTCACTAGAGAAAGGAGCTTCAACTTGCATGATGTGGCGGATAAAAAAAATGATGCGTGTTTCCCACATTCTAAAAATGAGTGTTTCACCCTTTCATTGTCTTCTATTTACTGCAGATAGGTGGGATCCCTGTATTTTGCACCAAAAAAATGAGATGCCAACCTTTGTATATTGGGATCATTTTTTATTTTTTAACCAAAAAATAAAAAAACATACTTTATTTTGGACCCAAAAAATTAGACATACTTTTATTTTCAAATCAAAAATCAAATAATACTTTTTTTTGTAAATTAATTTTCTTTATCGTTTTTATTAATAGTAATTGATTAAAATTTTGAAAGAACAGGACCATTATTTGTATATAGACAAAATTTGATTTAAAAGAAAATAAAATATTATAACCTATAGGATCCATTAAATAGTGTGATTGTGATTAATCATTAGAAATGATTTTTGGTTAAAGTTGTTTTGTGGAGAGAGTTGTTATAAATGGGTGAGGTGGAGTGGTTGGAGGGTGTGTAACCCTCCAACCACTAGAGTTGCTCTTAGTCATTCCATTTGTCTTTGTAAATGAAAGTTCAAAATTGCCCCTAGTTATGTGCATAAAAAAATACATCTTTTTTTTTGAACCCCCCAAAAAATACATCTTTTAGTGTCAAAATTAATCTAAATATTTCAATGAAATTTTTGAACTCCATATGCTCCGAAATTAATATACTTGAAAAATATATTATTTATTTTCTTAAATTTTAATTATTTATTTTTTAATATAATATCTTTAAATTAACATTAAATATTATTATTATTTTTTTATGTTTTTCTAAAATTCATATTTTTTTTTTCTTCTTTCCTAAAATTTATTAGAGATCTAAACAATTACTTTTTACAATATTATAATCTTACTCCTATTTTGATAATTTTTAAAATATTTTTCATTCAGTTTTTTGTCAATAAATTTTACGTTATTAAAGTAAAGTTTTATAATTATATAAAAATTAATAAATCAATTACTTTATATTGAAGATATTATAAGGATATTGTGATTATATAAGGAAAAAAGTAAAAATTAAAACATAGAATAAATGGTGTTTTCGTATTTTAAAATTTATTTGGTATAGTTTGACCATTCACTTAAGTATAAGGATTAAGGAGTTAATAAAAACAAAAACTGGAGGACTATATAATTATTTTTAAAAACAGAAGGACAAAATAATGTATTAGGTAAAAACACAGGGATCTTATAATTATTTACCTTAAAAAATATATAAATAAAGATAAATGGATCAAATAAACCAAGCAAGTTTTGTACAAAAAAATCACATCTTTTAGTACTAATTTTGGGTGGGGTAGGATTATTACTCAAGGGTTTCTTCCCGTAACTCCACCGGACAACAAACATTGGACTTCATTTTTATAATAGAAATCCTAAAACTTTACATCACTTAAATATTAAAGTCCAATTCGATAGGTATTCATTAAAGGTTTAATGAAATGTTAAATTGGACAACTTTAACTGCATCATAAACTAAGATTAAGTAATTATTTTACCATCATATAATTCATTCATTTTATAAAGTTTTTTTTTTCCTTGAATCTTTCCTTATATATTAGGGTATTTAACCCTTCATGGACCCTTATAAACCTTTACCCTCTAAGTTTCCTTCCTTCGAAGTAATGGTTGTTCTTCAACCCTTTCAAATCCTCCTCCTAAACAGAGCATTAGTGGCTCATATGTCCAGATCATGGAATTTAAGTGAACTAAGGGTAAATAACGCTCTTGAAGTTGACTAGTTGCATCAATTTAGCCCAAGTCGAATTTTAACAACTTGATCCTTTGAGCTAATTTGTTGTCAAATATTGCCAACTTGAAATTTAGTTCACCCTATGCTTGTCCAAATTATCGGAGAGGCCCCTAGATTAACTACTTAGTTCATCCTCATATAATTAATTCTATACAGTTTTGTTGTCAAATATTGCCAACTTGAAGTTGACTAGTTGCATCAATTTAGCCCAAGTCGAATTTTAACAACTTGATCGTTTGAGCTAATTTGTTGTCAAATATTGCCAACTTGAAATTTAGTTCACCCTATACTTGTCCAAATTATCGGAGAGGCCCCTAGATTAACTACTTAGTTCATCCTCATATAATTGATTCTATACAGTTTTTATTTTTTTTAAATTTTTTTTTTATATATACAAGGGTTAGAAATTTGAGGGTATTTAACCCTTCATGAACGCTTGTAAACCTAAGTTCAGAAATTACTTACTTTTTTACACATTCAAAGAGATTATATACTAGAAGAAGAAACAAGTATATTAAGAAAAATAAAAGATCATATACAAGTAGGAAAAAAGTAAAAGCCAATAAACAAAAAAGTTTCTATATCAACTAATAATGAGTTAATTTCTACAATGACTTGTGTGCATGTAATTTTATATTTCAACTAATCAATGACTTATTCCTACAATCAATTAGTATATATCTTATCTTAAAATTTTCCAAATTAAAACAAATGTTTAACTAACTAAACTTTAGTAGTGTAACTAGTGAAAATGTTTGAGTTTTAAGATCATGTCATGAAACTGATTGAACTAAAAGCTCGAGCGGATAGTTAAAGCTCAATCATATATCTTATATTAATTTCTGACACACCCCCACACGCAAATGTCCATTGGGCTTGTAGCGTGCACGCCATGTGTTTATAATTCCACAAATTAATGAGGTTGCCAGGATTGGAACCCTCGGCCGTTTGGTCCTAGAGGCTTTGATACCATGTCAAGAAACCGATTGAACTAAAAGCTCGAGCTGATAGTTAAGGCTCAATCATATATCTTATATTAATCTCTGACTCTAAGTGCCGTGAGCTTGCATTTTTCTTCTCCGTTAGTCCTTGCAGCAGGCGGAGACTTTCCATTACTTATGCTGGAACACAAGAACAGAGGAATCATTCATCTAATCCCGAAGAAACAATCAAAACACGAATAATTTTAGATATCAAGTTTATAATCAATATATTTTTCATTTTATGACAGATTCTCCCAAATATAGACACAGTAAGGAGAGATATCTCCTAAAGGATGTTAAAATCTACTGTTCCTATAGCTTCTCTGTCTATCGTAGGACCTGAACTTTCTTGAAAAATTTAGTAGCCACTCGGCCTTCCATTTACTTCGGATATTTCATATCAGTAATGCAGACAACATGATATAGAGGTTCCGAATCGATTATTTAAACATTTTTTTTTTCTAGTTAATCGCATATCCAATGAGTTACAATCCACCCGCGATTGATAATATCCAATGAATTACCTTTCATTGTGAAGCTAGTCAATAAGTCGATTTATAGAATTCAAATTTTGGCAATCGTACTCGTAACCTTCATATGGAATAATATCGGAAATTTGGTAGGTCCAACTCCTAGCTCGATATTGCACTACATCATTTGAAGGTCCTTGAAAAGGAAAGTGTCACGTATATGGAAGCTCTTATAGGAATAAATGTTGTGTGGATAGATTATGCATTGTATAAGTAGGCCGTAATCTACCATGCTTCAGTCGGAGAACCGCTTCTAAGGTTTTAATGCCTATGGTAGCATTGTACATCTTACTATATACTCTCAAAATGTGAGATTGCACAAGCAAAAAGCACAATTTTATCAACAAAAAGAGAAAAATAAATTTTATTGATAAGTAAAATATCTACTAACCGCCATTGGTTGTGGACTTGGATAAAATTCGATTCTCTCTAAATTTAGTATCATCGTTCCTGTATATGTTGTAGGATCATGTATCGGGTTCTCAGAAATTATGGCTACTGTCAGCGGCAATATAGAGTTAGAGTTTTGCGAATCCAAATCTTCATTGTTACCAAATAACAAGCAAAATTCACGATAACAGCCACAAGCAAAATAACAAAATGTAGGAGGATATGGAAATATCACGAAGACAACTCCAGGGAAAAAAAATACCATAGACATCATTAATAATAAAAATGTGCGCCTACATGGAAATGCAAGCTCTTCTTTTTCTTTAATATCAAGTTATTGGCCCTGTTTGGGAATTAACTGTTAGCTGATTACATTAGTTGATTTGACTAGTTGATTTGATTAGCTGTTTGTGTAGACCTGTTTGGTAAAAATTAACTGATTGATAATAGCGGTTTGTGCAAAAAGACGAATAAGGGCATTAATTTTGGCGCAGGAGAAGAGAGAGTCTATCTATTATGGTTAAAGAAGTCCATTAATTGTAATATTGCAAAACGCTAATTGAGAGCTTTTTCTAAATTAGCGTTTTCATCCCAAAATTCTCTTCCAAACCTCTCTCCACCAAACACTCCAATTAGCGGTTTCAGTGGTCAAACCTCTAAAGTTGGTCAAAACCGCTCTTTTTATCCCAAAACGCTCTTTACCAAACAGGGCCATTAACTGTAAAATATTTTTTCTATAAAATGTTAGAAACTTCTCCTCCATGTTTCAAAATTTCCAACCAATGTGACTGAAGAAATTTAGTAATACATGGCACAAAAAAGCAGAAGCATTTAATCTGGAAAAGGTTGGAAGTCTAGACTTAGAAGCTGTGGATAAATTTGGTAACAATAAAGAATTGGCTTTGCAGAATTCTAGCTCCATATGACCGCTGACGGTGGGCATAATTTATGGGAACTTGGTACATGGTCCTACAATATATATATATGAATGATGATATTGAATTTAAAGTGTATCGGATTTTGTCTGAGTTCATAAACAGGGCGGTTAGTAGATATTTTACTTACCAACGATATTTGTTTTTCTCTTTTTGTTGATAAAGTTGTGTTTTTTGCTTGTACAATATCTGATTCTGGCAGTATATAATAAGACGTACAATACTCACGAATGCGTTAAAATCTTAGAAACGGTTCTCCGACTGAGGCGTGCTAGATTACAGCTTACTCATACAACGCCTAAGCTATCCATACAACATAACATTAATTCCAATAATAGTTTTCATATACGTGACACTTTAAATTTTTTGAAGAAAGATGAAGTAACATCAGAAGAATACTATCCTTTTCAAGGACTTCCAAATGATGCAGTGCAGTATCGAGTTACGAGTTGGATATACCAAATTTCCGATATCATTCCATATGTAGGTTATGAGTACGATTGCCAAAATTAGAATTCTATGAGTTAACTTGTTGATTGGCTTCACAATGAAAGGTTATTCATTGGATGTTATCAATCGCGAGTGGATCCTAACTCATTTGAAAGACGATTCACTAGAAAAGTAAACGCTCAAATAATCGGTTCGGAATCTCTATGTCATGTTGTGCGTATTACTGGATCTGAGGTAAATGGAAGGTCGAATGTCTACTGAAATTTCCAGGAAAATTATGGTAATACGATAAGCAGGGAAGGTATGAGGGCAGTGGACTTGAACGTCCTTTATGAGATATATCTTTTTACTGTTTCTATATTTGGGAGAATCTGTTATAAGTTGAAAAATATATGATTCCACTAACGAGAATTCGTTAGGGGATTCGACTTTAACGGGATTCGACTTACGAGAAGGATATGATTCATATGTTTGTTGTATTTGTAACTTTTATTGTTTTTATTGCTTTTTAGAGCCTATTTTTTTTCCATTTGTGGGTTTTATATTGGTTGTAGCCTGTATGAGATGAAAGTTTTATTCTTTTGTTTTCGTGTTGTATTTGCACTTTTTTTTTTTATGAAAGTAAATAGAATGATGTGACATTTTTATAAAAAAAATATTTCTCACTAGTAAGGTGATAGAGTATATGTATATAAAAATCTATTTCCAGCAAAAAAAGTAAATAACATTTGGACAAATAATTTATTAGTTTCCGTATTTTTATATAATATATTATTTTGATTAGTTCCCATATTTTTATACAATATATTATTTTGTTCTATATTTTGAAAAACAAATTATAAAGTCTTTTTTCTGACTATTAAAACGGTTAAAGACTGTTCATGTTGAATATAATGGTTAAAAATCTAAAAAAAAAAAAGACCGAAAGACCAAAATATTAATAGTGATAAATGTTAAAGATAGTATAATGTGTATTTTTTTTAAAAAAAAAATAGAGGGACTAAATAGTGTATTAGATAAAGAGAATGATTAATAAATTATTTACGGGTTAAATGCACCATTGGTCATTGAACTTACATGGTTGTCTCAAATAGTCACTTAATTTCAATTTGTCTCGATCAAGTCACTTCGACGATTTTAGTGATTAAAAAAACATCGGAATAATAACATGAATGGTACGTTAACATGAGTCAATTCAAATATTTGATTGAAATGGCACGTGGAAGCCACATGTTGGTTATTTTTATGGAAAAAAACTCTATTTCATTTTTTTCAGAAAAGTAACTGACACGTGACAGCCATGTGGTACATATGTGCATGTCATTTGTTATTTCGGTCAGAGCTCTGAGTTGACTCATACTGATGTATAACTCTTGTCATCATTCTGATGTGTTTTTGCAGCTTGAAAAGAGTGGATTTTTGTTTTGGTACTTGGACCTTGATTGTTTAATCCAATACTTTGCATTTAAAAACCATCTTTAGTTTTGATTTGGTTTTCCTTTTTTCCCTTTTGCAGTTCTTTATAATATGCTGCACAGGATTGGATTGAAGTGTTCGGTTAATCAAGTAATACACTAGACGAATTAATTAATGCTATATATGTATTTTTTTTACATCAATCATCTATTGTATAGTTGTATGAAAAATGATTTTCATGAGTTGGTTTATTATCTCGAAGGATTTTGGTGTATTATTTTGGAGTACTGTAAAATGTTTCGAAAATTTCTCATTTTGAGTGGGACTGCTACAAATTTGTAACTTATACTGGGTTTTGTGACTTTTGTCTTGTCTGATCTACTTTAAAATTAGATACCCAATCTCCTAACGAATTCAATTGGATACCCAATCTCTTAAAATCATCAATTACCTCCCTAATCTATCTTAAAATCACCAATTAGCTCCACATCCCATAAAATTACTAAGAGCATCTCCAATGGTTATACTATACAACCACTCAATAGACATGCCACGTCATCAATCTATTAACTCTTATTTCATTATACTATTATTCTCCTATGGTTATATTCTACAACTACTCAATCAAAACTTTTTATTAATTTCTTAATAGGGTAAATAATTTATTAGTCCCTACATTTTTACCTAATTCATTGTTTAATCTTCATAATTTAACTACACAATTAATTTTCAGCTAAAAAAGTTATACAGTTAATTTTCTAACAAAATAATATATATATATATATATATATTATAAAAATTAAGTTATATAATTAATAAAAAATCATTTATAGAATTAAGTGTTATTAATAGATTAGGTTTAGAAAAAAATAAATGTAATTTATAGGAGCTTAAAATAACTTTTACCATAATTTGATTTAAAAAAAAAAAAAAAAAGAAGAAGTGCTTTTGCTGCCATTAACAGCAAATGGCAGCAAAAGCAAATCATCAACCGGTTGATACCTATCAACCGGTTGATGAATAAGCTTTTCCATCATACTCTCTCAAATGAGAGAGTATGATGGAATGAGGTATAATGAGCTTTGCATTATATCCCATTGTGGATGCTCTAAGAACGGCGTTAATATACTTCCAAACGTAGCAGGCCCACAAGATACAAAAGCTGCAAAATATATCCTTTCTACAATAACTAAGAAAAAATAGCATGAAAAAATAAGACAGAAATTAAAGATATAGAATAAGCAAAAATGAGGAATATCTAATAGCTAACCAATTGAATATAGGGTAAATAATTTATTAGTCCCTTACTTTTTTTTATCTAATATATTGTTTAGTTCCCTATTTTAAATAACACATTATAAGTTCTATCTTTTACCAATATTAACTATTTGGTCATGTTGTCTATTTTTTTTAGACTTTCAATCGTTATATTTAGCATAAAAAGACAGACATAACATAACAGAGTAACATGATCATTTTGTATTGTACTATGGTTTTACTAAAAGCTAAGATATATTCGCTTAAAAATCTAAAAAAAATCGACAAAATGACCAAATGATTAATATTTGCAAAAGATAGGGATCTTATAATGTGTTTTTTAAAATAGGAGACTAAACAGTGTATTAGGTAAAAAGTAAAAGACTAATAAATTATTTAACACTGAATATATAATTCTTAAGTTGGCCTCATTGCCAATTTGATACGTAAACAACCGAATGAGGGATCCATATCTCTGTTAAACCTTTCTGAAATTCATAACATTGAAGTTGACGATCAGGAGGATGCAAAGTGGCAGCGACGGAGTCAGCTCAGAGCCTAGGATTGGAGCCTTCGGCCACTAGTTCCACCATTGAGTACCGGTAGTTTCGCTCTTGGTAGTCCTTTAATGTTAGTTTATATACATTATATGTAGTATGATATTAATATTTCAAAGTAGTTGAAATGATTTAATATGCATGCTTTATTTCAAGAGGTCTTGGGTTGGATTTTTACCAATCTCATTTTATTTTATTTTATAAAAGTTTCATTTATTTGAATTTTATTTTCAATAATTATAGAACTATGTCGTTATTATTAATTATTAATTAATTCAATAGACTCTTTATTTTCATAACACTTTTAAACTCATTTTTATTATGTCTTTTCAGTTAAAAAAATTAATTTCTTATTTTCGAGACTTAAATAACTTAATTTCTAACTTAGATTTTAATTTATGAAAATTTGAAAAAATTTAAAACTAAAACTAAAAACAAAAATAAAAAAAATGTAAAAATGTTAGAATTTTTTTAGAAATTAACGTTTAACTTATAGAAAATTAAATATATCTACCCTTTTTCCGTTGGACATTTTTAATGTTTTAACCAACACATTAAAATGTGATGTTTTAATATGTTGGAGGCTAAAAAAATTATACACCCCTAATGAGGTGGATTTCGAAAAATTACACCTAACCGGCTAATAGTAGATGTTGGAAGACCATGATCTTCTTAGAGTGTAGGCATTAAACATCATGCCTCCATTTACAAATAATGTATTGTTGTGATTCTTTGTAGGTCCGCTAATTTAACAGCGTCTAAACAGATGGTACTGAATTTAGAAAGCATCAGATTTTGTCTGAGTCCACAAATTAGGGCGGTTAGTAGATATTTTACTTACCGATAAGATTTCTTTTTCTCTTTTTGTTGATAAAATTGTGCTTTTTGCTTTTGCAATCTCTGATCCTTGTAATACATAGTAAGACATTGAATGCCCATATATGAATTAAAACCTTAGAAACGGTTCTCCGACTGAAGTGTGGTAGATTCTAGCCTACCTTTACAACGCTTAAACTATCTATACAACACAACATTGATGCCAATAAGAGCTTCCACATACGTGACACTTTAAATTTTTGGAAGCAAGATGAAGTAACATCGGAAGAACACTATCCTTTTCAAGGACCTCCAAATGATGCAGTGCAATACTGAGCTAGGAGTTAGACGTAGTAAATTTTCGATATCATTCCATATGGAGGTTACGAGTATGATTGCCAAGATTGGAATTCTATGAGTCGACTTGTTGATTGACTTCACAATGAAGAGCTATTCATTGGATGTTATCAATCGCGGGTGGATTATAACTCGTTGGATATGCGATTCACTATAAAAAAACGTTTGAATGATCGGTTCAGAACCTCTATATCATGTTGTGTGCATTACTGTATATGAAATATCCGAGGTAAATGGAAGACCGAATGGCTACTGGATTTTTCAGGAAAATTGTGGTTCTACAATAGGCAGGGAAGGTATAGGGACGATAGACGTTGACATCCTCTATGGGGTATATCTTCTTACTGATTCTATATTTGGGAGAATCCGTTATAAGGTGAGAAATATGTTGATTGTAAAGTTGATTTCTAAAATTGTTAATGTTTTGATTGTTTTCTTCGGGGTTAGATGGATGATTCATCTGTTCTTGTGTTCCTACATGAGTAATGGAGAGTTTCCGGCTGCTATAAGGACTAACGGAGAAGGAAAATGCAAACTCGCAATATTTAGTATGTGAAAAAGAAGACTATACTGGAATTTTTAACACTATTGACAAGAGCTGGAATTGTTAACTTCATATACTGTTGCATGCAACAAGGTATTATTTGAACCCAGAGTTTTTCTATTCAAACTTGAACATAGATGATGATGAACATGAAGAGGAGGAAATTGGAGATGAAAATGATAGTGGAGGAGTTTATGAAGAGGAAGATATTAATTTGGAGGATGATCATGATGATTATTGACAATGAATAGTTATTAGTAGTAGTATTAGTTATATGTTTTTTTTATTGACAATGAATGGTTATTAGTAGTAGCATTAGTTATAATTACTTACTTTTAGACCTGTTCATGAGCTGGACCGGACCGGATTCGAGCCGGGCCTAATCAGGTTTTATGTCTAATTACTGTGTCCAAGCCCAGCCCAACCCGCACTATATTTACATCGGGCTCGGGCCGGGCTGGGCTAGACTAAAAAAACTAATTCCCAAGCCCGGTCCGGTCCGACCCATCCACTTAATATATTTATATTAAAAGTTTTTTAATATAACTTAAAATTAAATTGTTATTATAAATAATAAAATTCACATAGTAAATTATTATTATAAATAAAAAAATGTAACAAACATATATTTATAAACTATAATTTATAACTAAGATTTTGCTGGCATGTAATTTTGTTTTACAAAACATCATTCTACTTACTGTACAAAGAAAACAAAGCTACTGTATTTTTAAAACTAGTAGATAAGAATGCGTAGTTTCATAGAGTGAGGGCATGAAAATTGAATAATTAAAACTAAAATTATAAATATAAATAAAATACTAAATGTAATTAAATTATATCGAATTATTTTATGCCTCGGGCCGGGCCGGGCTAGACTTGGGTTTTGAAATAAATCCCAAGTCCAACCCATTTTAAGTTCGGGCTTTTGCAGGCTCGGATCGGGCCGGGCTAAATGCTAAATATGCATGTCCAAGCCCAACCCATAAAAGACGGGCTTGGACGGGCCAACAGGCTCATGAACAGGTCTACTTACTTTAGGTTAAGGGCATATTTGTTTTTCCATGATAATACAGAGGAAAATATGTGTATTAATTCATTTTTATTAGGGAGTCCTATGCTTGTTCAAATTATATGATAGACCCCTAAATTTTGGAGATGCCTCATTAACTCTTGCATTTGCTTACAATAACCTATTTAGAGCATCTCTAAGAAACTCTTAGTTTGACTCTTAAGTTAAAATTTGAAGAGGGAGAATTAAAAATCAACTCCAACAGTCTCTTAGTACCTCTTAACTTCATTTTTTATTAATAATTTATTATTAAAGAGTCTCTCTCCTTTCACTAATGGTAAATATAACAATCATTAATAATTTTAATTATAAAATAGTAAATAAGGAGAGAATATAAATAGTATTGTTGGAGATCATATATCTTAATCGCTCTTAATCAATTATTTATATTATTTTTAGAGAGTACCCTAACAGTTTTTTGGAGATGCTCTTACATCCTAAACTTGCTTAAATTTAGGAAGTGGTTACAATGATTTCATACTCGTTGCTTGAAATGATACATACGTTAAATTGTCCAAATTTTTCATTGTTCTACCACATAGACTTATGTGTCTAACGAAACATTTTAAGTAAGTTTAGGAGGCCATGACATATCTCCAAAATTGAAAGGGTCGATTGGATAATTTCGACAAGCACATGAAAACCCTAAAGACCTATTTGATTACAGCATTGACTCTTTTTATCCATGTTAAAATAAATCATAGTCAAAGACGTATTTTTATTAATTCGGACTTTAATGTTATAATAATGTAAAGGTGAAATTTTTTTTATGTAACGAAATTTAAACACAACAGCAATATAGTTTAAGATTATAAATTTTAATTTATCCAAAAACATAAGACTGCTAACATTTTACTTGCACACACATAAAAAAAAAAAAAATTGGTATCAACACATTAATTTAGCCCAAATCGAATTTTATCAACTTGAACCTTTGAGCTAATTTGTTTGCCAACTTGAAATTTAGTTCACCCATGTACTTGTCCAAATTATTCGACAGGCCCTAGATTAACTATTTAGTTCACCCTCATATATTTCATTCTATACCGTTTTTATTTTTTCTGAATCTTTTTTTTATATATGAGGGTCAGAAATTTGAAAGTATTTATCCATTCATGAACCCTTATAAACCTTTACTTTCTTAAGTTGAGAAATTGCTTACTTTTTTACACATTCAAAGAGATCATATATTAGAAGTAGAAACAAGTAACCCCTGTTCTTTATCACTAAAAAAAACTGAACTTAATTTAACTGAAATAATAATATAATCCTTTAAAAATAGCAATAATTAAAATAAAAATGGTTCTAATAATAATAATGAAAAAATAATTATAACTATAATAAGTAATGATAAGTTACAGAATTGAATTGAACTGATTGATACTGAAATTAAGTAATAAAGAACATGACTTAAAAGCTAAACAAAAAAAAGTTTCTATATCAACTAACAATGACTTATTCCTACAATGACTTGTGTACATTTAATTTTATATTTCAACTAATCAATGACTTATTCCTACAATCAATCAGTATGTATTTTATCTTAAAATCCTCCAAATTAAAACAAATGCTTAATTAACTGAACTTTAGCGGTGCAACTAGTTGAAAATGTTTGAATTTCAAGACAAATATAAAAAATGTAAGAACAGGATGACTATGAAAAAGATAGATTACAGATGAAGTATATTCAAAGTAGTATGCAAATTATCTGTCAAAATAGGACATAATTTTTTTTTTTTCAAATTCAATGGCAGAAAAACTCAAAGAAACCAGAACTATCATTTGTTGAATAACAAAATAGGTAGCATGAGAGAAACAGATTTTGTGTTAAGTGAATTCTTTATATTTTTTTTTCACATACCAAGTACCGCGAGCTTACATTTTCCTTCTTCGTTAGTCCTTGCAGCAGTCGTAGACTCTCCATTACTCCTGCGGGAACACAAGAACACATAAATCATCCAACTAACCCCGAAAAAAATAATTAAAACAAAAATAATTTTAGAAATCAGCTTTACAATTAACATATTTCTCACTCTATAACGGATTCTCCCAAATATAGAAACAGTAAAGAGATATACCCATAAAGGATGTCAAAGTTCATTGTCCTCATACATTCTCTACCTATCGTAGGACCATAACTTTCCTGGAAAATCCAGTAGCCATTCGACCTTCCATTTACCTCAGATATTTCATATCCAGTAATGCACACAACATGACATAGAGGTTTCGAACCGATCATTCGAACGTTTTCTTTTGTAGTGAATCGCCTATCCAATGAGTTTTGATCCACCCGCGATTGAAACATACAATGAATGACCCTTTATTGTGAAGCCAATAAACAAGTCGACTTATAGAATTCCAATTTTGGCAATCATACTCGTAACCTCTATATGGAATGATATCAGAAATTTGGTAGGTCTAACTCCTAGCTCGGTACTGCACTGCATCATTTGGAAATCCTTGAAAAGGATAATGTTTTTCCGATTTTACTCCATCTTGCTTCAAAAAATTTAAAGTGTCACATATATTGAAGCTTTTATTGACATCAATGTTGTGTTGTATGAATAGCTTAGGCGTTGTAAGGGTATGCCGAAATCTACCACGCTTCAATCATAGAACCGTTTCTAAGGTTTTAACGTTTACAAGGGCATTGCACATTTTACTATATACTGATAGAATCTGAGATTGCACAAGAAAAAAGCACAATTTTATCAACAAAAAGAGAAAAACAAATCTCATTGGTAAGTAAAATATCTACTAACCGCCTTGGTTTGTGGACTCGGGCAAAATTCGACGATCTTTAAATTCAGTACCATAATTCATGTATATGTTGTAGGACCATGTACCGAGTCATCAGAAATTATGGCCACCGTCAGCGGTCATATAGAGTTCTGCATCACCAAAATTTCAAAATGTTCAACCCATGTGACCGAAGAAATTCAGCAATACATGGCAAAAAAGCAGAAGCATCTAATATGGAAAGGGCTGCAATTCCAGACTTTGAAGATGTAGATAAATTTGGTGACGATGAAGATTTAGCTTTACAGAACTCTAATTCTATATGGCCGCTGACGGTTGCCATAATTTTTGAGGACCCGGTATATGGTCCTACAACATATACATGAATGATGGTATTGAATTTAGATAGCATCGGATTTTGTTTGAGCCCACAAACTAGGGCGGTTAGTAGATATTTTACTTATCAATAAGATTTGTTTTTCTCTTTTTGTTGATAAAATTGTGCTTTTTGCTTGTACAATCTCTGATTCTTGCAGTATATAGTAAGACGTCCAATGCCCACTGATAGCTCCCATTTATATAGGGTTTTTAGGATTAATTTAGTTTGTTTTCCCTTTGTTTCTATTTAATTTCAGTATCGTTTTATTACTTTTTAGTTAAAATTAATAATTTCCTTTATTTATGGTATTTTTTGGTGTTTTCAGGGATTTTCAGGGACCTTTCGTGCATTTTCGAACCAGACCCAAGCCTATTGGAGCATTTCCGGATCATTCAGGGACCATCAGAGCACTTTTGGGATTCGTCAGGGACCATTAGAGTACTTTTCGGAAGCCCAGGGACCTAAATAGATAAAAGCCGGAGCCACATTTCCTCAAATAGGACCTGTCTCGTTGAGACATCACCTGTCTCGTCGAGATAGGCTCTCGTCTCGTCGAGACAGGCCTTGTCTCGACGAGACGAGGCGGGGGAAGGCGCGCCTGCGCCTTCCCCTTTGCTGAAATTCGCGGATCAAGGCCCTAAAAGCCCATTTAACACTTTGTAAATGCCATTTTTACCCCTGAGGCATTAGGGTTTCCTCCCTAACTCTATAAATAGGGAGCTAATCCTAATCTTTCAAGGGGGGATTAGCCAACGAATAAATTAGAGAGCCGTTAGGGCTTTCTCTCCTCCACAATGTAGATTTTTATTTTTAGTTTAGCTTTTCCTGCTTTCTAGATTAGGTTTAATTCTTGTTTTTATTTCTTTCAAGAACGATTGATGGGAGAAGCTCCTCATCTTCTATTTTTATAATCGAATCAGACAAAGCGGGTTTTAGATTTCTATCTCTCTCTTTTTATCTTTTGCTTTTATAATTTATTGTGGATGTTTTCCGTTATTCACGATTTCCTCCTATTATGATTAGTTTGTCTATGAACTGATCTCCATCCAATTTGGGATGGGGATGAAATTGATTGTATGAATATGTATGATTAGGGATCTAGGACCTTTGATTGATCAGTTTATACATGCTTAATGCCTAGGTATTGTTAGGAACAAGATTTATGCTAGAATGAATATTGATAATGATCAACTAGCCTGTTTATGTATATAATGTGCCTAATGCCTGTGACCCTGACATTAAATAGGATTATAGATAGATGAGAACCTGACCACGGAATCGTCTATACCGAACTTGTGTAAACCTGACTTCGCTAGAGACCACTAGGAATGAGGCTTTGTGGCTGGGCTACGGATTTAGCCTTAGTTGTCAATAAACCTAATGTTTTGCATGACCTAGGGTATATGCCTAATCAAGCCGTCACCCGAATGCATGTGAATATGTTAGACAAATCCAGTACAAATTTGTCTTTCACTTAGGACAATTACCTTCAATCATTGGTAAAACACAAATCTGAACTCCCTAAACCCATACCTAGGATTTAATCAAAGGAATCCTCAACCTATATTGTGTCATTCGTCAATTCACCTTCTACCCTGTCAATTGTTCACTTTATTTTGTTATCTTTATTGCTTTCAATTAGTTAGTTAGTTATCAAAAACCCAACTTTTATCCAACCCTCTAAACAATTAGATCATTCTAGGTAGATTTGCTAGTTATAACGAATAGTCTTTGTGGTTCGATCTCGTGCTTAGCACAATATTACTTGTTGCGATAAGATACACTTGTCCTATTAAATGCTATATACTTTACGAGCATCAAGTTTTTGGCGCCGTTGCCGGGGATTATTTTGTTTATAACTAGATTTAATTTTCGAAATTCCCGACAACAACATCATCAAGTTTTTGGCGCCGTTGCCGGGGACTATTTTGATTATAATTAGATTAAATTTGCTTGGAACTATTTTATTTATAATTAGATTATATTTCGAAATACCCGACAACAACACCATCAAGTGTTGCCGGGGACTATTTCGTTTATAATCTGTGTAAATTGAATAGGTTGAAACAATTGTTTAGATTTGTATATAAAAATTAAAAAAAATAGTTTTTTGGGTTTTTCGTGTCGTCTCGTCGAGACACCTGGCTGTCTCGACGAGACACATAAAATAATAATAATAAAAAAAAATTCCTGAAATTTTTTTTTCCGAAAAAAAAAAATAATTTCCGTCTTGTCTCGGCGAGTCACTGTTCATCTCGTCGAGACGGACAAAAAAAAAAAATTTTTTTTTTGAAGAAGAAAAAAAAAATTAAACGTTTTTTTCTTTTTCTTTTCTGTTGCTTTCTTTATTCTTATGTTTGTTTTCTTTTTTTTTTCTATTGGCAGAACCGTCTAATCGGAATACTCACCGACGCCGGATTGATTTTCAGGACTGCAGCTTGGATTGAAAATTTAGCATCGGAAATTCGGGGTTGGATTGACAAGCCACCCCTGAGGGAGTTTTTCTATCCTATTTCTTTTCTGCACTTTATGTTTTACTTTTATGTAATGATGGAAGTAAATGCATGTTGTAAGTGTGAGAAGGAGATACTAGGATATGACGATTTTTGATTCTGTCATTTGAATGTTTTTAATTTCTTTTTGTTTTTCTATATTAGGTTTCATGTTTTAGTTTTAATTTAAGATTTTATGCTTTTTGTTTTTGTTTGCTTTTTAATTCTAGGAATAAAAAGAATCCTAGGCAGTTGAATTTGATACATTTAGCTATCCCGCAATACAGTTGACAATGCGCTTAAAAATTTGCACATTCTAAATGAAATTGATGCATGAGAAAAATCTTGAACAACGTTTGAGTCTCCAAAGAGTATTATTTGCCTAAAATTGACATGGAACGGAACGTTAGTTGAGGCTAGGATTGATACCAATAACCCTTCAATTGTGAGTTAGAGCCATAAAGATCAATATTTTAGACTCATGATTAGGAACAATTGATCTCTTAGGTGTGAGATTACATTTATTGTCTTTGTGCTCATAGGAATTGCATCCAATACTGGTTGAATTTTGTGTTTCTATTAAACTTGAAATGATTAGGCAACCTAGGTATAGCCCTTTGTGAAATTTAGCCTATTTCTTTGTTTAGCCAAAATCCCTTAACAATTCCACTAGATAAGTCCCTTTGAGCCTTTTACCCCTTTCTTTGATCAACCATGTTGCAAACCTTAGCCTTCTTAAATATCCTTTCTCACCCAAGTTAATTGACTCAATTTAGTTTTGATGAATCCTTAGACACACATATCTTTCAATTTTCCGCTAGCAATCATTAAAAGGTTGTAATTTTAATAGAAGAAGCAACCTTTACCCAATTGAATTTCACTCTTTTTCCCCTCTATTCAAAGAAAAAAATAAATGGTTAAAAACCAAATTAAAAAAAAAAGAAAAAAAAAAAGAATAGAGGAAAGGATAAAAGATGTGTTTATATTTTAGTTGCTTCCCGAATTCACAAACACAACCTTGAGCTTAAACCTTCTTTTACATAGCGGATAACGTGTCCCTTTTGGATTCTGACTTGCTTGAGGACAAGCAAGATTTTAAGTGTGGGGAGGTGGTTTATAGCTCCCTAATACGAAAAATGTGTCCTTTTTGCAAATTTTTTTAACTATTTGAGTCATTTAACTTTTTGCCTATAAATTCCATTTTTCCTACCACAACCTTTAGCCAATGTTACAACCCTTAAAGACCTATGATTTTGTTTAATTTTAATGCATTAATTTTGACCGGATGGATGATGCAATCCCAATGCGTCCACTTTGTGCAATTAAATGTAGAGCGTTTACAAAAAAAAATTCACCCAAACACTTGAGCGTTAGAGTGACCACTTGTGAGCTATCAATTTTAGTTCTCTTCTTTCGTTTTCATCAAGTGTTGATTGATAAAACCAATTAATCAGTTTTGGAGACTCGCTTGAGGTTCATTATGTTTTTAATTGCAAAAAGAGTAGTCTGAACTGTTGTGAATAATAAAGTGTAGAAGATTCTTGTTTTTGTAAGGGAGCTATTTGTTGATTTTTCTCTGTTTTGAATTCTGTCTTGCTTGGGGACAAGCAAGATTCAAGTGTGGGGAGGTTGATAGCTCCCATTTATATAGGGTTTTTAGGATTAATTTAGTTTGTTTTCCCTTTGTTTCTATTTAATTTCAGTATCGTTTTATTACTTTTTAGTTAAAATTAGTAATTTCCTTTATTTATGGTATTTTTAGGGATTTTCAGGGACCTTTCGTGCATTTTCGAACCAGACCCAAGCCTATTGGAGCATTTCCGGATCATTAAGGGACCATCAGAGCACTTTTGGGATTCGTCAGGGACCATTAGAGCACTTTTCGGAAGCCCAGGGACCTAAACAGATAAAAGCCGGAGCCACATTTCCTCAAATAGGACCTGTCTCGGCGAGACATCACCTGTCTCGTCGAGATAGGCCCTCGTCTCGTCGAGACAGGCCTTGTCTCGACGAGATGAGGCGGGGGAAGGCGCGCCTGCGCCTTCCCCTTTGCTGAAATTCGCGGATCAAGGCCCTAAAAGCCCATTTAACACTTTGTAAATGTCATTTTTACCCCTGAGGCATTAGGGTTTCCTCCTTAACTCTATAAATAGGGAGCTAATCCTAATCTTTCAAGGGGGGATTAGCCAACGAATAAATTAGAGAGCCGTTAGGGCTTTCTCTCCTCCACAATGTAGATTTTTATTTTTTAGTTTAGCTTTTCCTGCTTTCTAGATTAGGTTTAATTCCTGTTTTTATTTCTTTCAAGAACGATTTATGGGAGAAGCTCCTCATCTTCTATTTTTATAATCGAATCAGACAAAGCGGGTTTTAGATTTCTATCTCTCTCTTTTTATCTTTTACTTTTATAATTTATTGTGGATGTTTTCCGTTATTCACGATTTCCTCCTATTATGATTAGTTTGTCTATGAACTGATCTCCATCCAATTTAGGATGGGGATGAAATTGATTGTATGAATATGTATGATTAGGGATCTAGGACCTTTGATTGATCAGTTTATACATGCTTAATGCCTAGGTATTGTTAGGAACAAGATTTATGCTAGAATGAACATTGATAATGATCAACTAGCCTGTTTATGTATATAATGTGCCTAATGCCTGTGACCCTGACATTAAATAGGATTATAGATAGATGAGAACCTGACCACGGAATCGTCTATACCGAACTTGTGTAAACCTGACTTCGCTAGAGACCACTAGGAATGAGGCTTTGTGGCTGGGCTACGACTTTAGCCTTAGTTGTCAATAAACCTAATGCTTTGCATGACCTAGGGTATATGCCTAATCAAGCCGTCACCCGAATGCATGTGAATATGTTAGACAAATCTAGTACAAACTTGTCTTTCACTTAGGACAATTACCTTCAATCATTGGTAAAACACAAATCTGAACTCCCTAAACCCATACCTAGGATTTAATCAAAGGAATCCTCAACCTATATTGTGCCATTCGTCAATTCACCTTCTACCCTGTCAATTGTTCACTTTATTTTGTTATCTTTATTGCTTTCAATTAGTTAGTTAGTTATCAAAAACCCAACTTTTATCCAACCCTCTAAACAATTAGATCATTCTAGGTAGATTTGCTAGTTATAACGAAAAGTCTTTGTGGTTCGATCTCGTGCTTAGCACAATATTACTTGTTGCGATAGGATACACTTGTCCTATTAAATGCTATATACTTTACGAGCATCACCCACATATGCGTTAAAACCTTAGAAGCGGTTCTCCGACTGAAGCCTGGTAGATTCCAGGCTACCATTACAGCGCCTAAACTATCTATACAACACAATATTGATGCCAATAAGAGCGTCCACATACGTTTCACTTTAAATTTTTTGAAGCAAGATGGAGTAACATCGGAAGAGCACTATCCTTTTCAAGGACCTCTAAATGATGCAGTGCAATACCGAGCTAGGAGTTAGACGTACTAAATTTTTGATATCATTCCATATGGAGGTTACGAGTACGATTGGCAAGATTGGAATTCTATGAGTCGACTTATTGATTGGTTTCACAATGAAGGGCTATTCATTGGATGTTATCAATCGCGGGTGGATCATAACTTGTTGGATATACGATTCACTATGAAAAAATGCTTGAATGGTTGGTTCGGAACCTCTATATCATGTTGTGTGTGTTGAAACACCTTTCCACAAGATTTTGATTTGACAAAATCATCCATGATTAAGAGACAATTAAATTTAAGTGCTTTATTTTAATTGTACTAATCCGTTTGTTCAATGTTGAGTATGAATATAAATAAAGATAAATAAAGATAAATATAAAAAGTAAGACAGGAAGAAGTCAGCATGAAATGAACAAAACAAGCTAAGGTCAGCATAGAAGCCTAAAGTATCAAGCTGAGTGGAATTAAACCTAGCATCAAGAGACTAAGGCATAAAAGTCCAACAAAGAGAAGCAATGCAACTCAGCATAAGAAACAACAATAACAACTGTCTTACGAAGCTGAGCTGACCAAAAATATACTTAGCCTAGAAACTGCCAAAGATAATGATTTACGTAGTAGAAGCTGAGTGATCCTTCAGGACAGCATGAAAAAGTCGTTTGCTAAAAGACAATGATTACCGCCCCTCTGAACCAATAATTGAATCCTTGGAAATACGCAGAAGACACATTCCGAGATGTATGGGTCAATGGATTATTGGTAAAGGACAACTGGCACAAAAAGACAAGCCAGACGCAAGAAGACAAGCCTGACGTCTGAAGGAAAACAGAGAAAGGGAATGGCCGGAACAGTATGAAGCTGACCAGAATCTGTCCCTTAAAAGAGCCATTTTAACATTAACGGCTAAATCATTTCAAAATGATCCAACACAGATTTTCCCTATATAAGGACAATCAAACTTCTTGGATCATTGCCGATTGAAAAAAAAGAAAAGTACAAGAGAGAAAAGATACAAAAGCACTTATATACAAAAAGAGATCTTACACCCATCTTCTATTCCTTGTGTAAATGCTAAAGTGATTACTTGTAATCTTCTAAAGTGTTCTTTATTTGAAAAGGAACAAGTGGTTTATCAATTGTAACATTGAGAGTGTTTGTGCTGAGTGTTTGGTTGTAAACATTCAGTGGTAGAGAAATCTAGGTGCTGAGTTGTAGCACTTAGTAGGAGTTGAGTAGACGAATAGAGGAAGGTACTCTTGCATATTCAACTGCCTTGTAATCGGTTTGTGCTCTACCTTTAAAGAGCTCAGTATTGGATTCTAAAAGCCCGGAGGACTCTAGGGACTGGACGTAGGCGGAGAGGCCGAACCAGGATAAGTGATACTAAGTAATCTCTAAACTCTCTCTCAATATATATTTGCATGTGTTGTGTGTAAAGGTTACTCAGCATATAAAATTGTTTAAAGTTGACTCTGAGTAATTTCATGTTCTGAGTTAGAAGCTGACCTCCGAGAATGTCAATATCTAACTTACAAATAGTACAGCCTTAGTCAATATCCGGCCAAAGCTGTCTTGTAACACATCTGGCCAAGTTGACTAAAAGCTGAGCTGACAAACTCACCAAATAACTAAGTCAGTAGATTAATTAAACGAAAAAGTTATATTAGTTCCTAACCCCCCCCCCTTGGAACTAATCACACGGGACCAACAAGTGGTATCAGAGCCTAAGCTCACTACTCAAAGATATAACTATCTTGAGCGGATCCCCATAAATGGGTGAGAACAACACTTGTTTCCTTCCAGGGAAACAAACAACACAGATACTCCCTGAGGGATTATCAATCACTAGACCTCCCCTATTCTTTGGATCTAATTATACATTCTAGAAGAATAGGATGAAAAACTTTATTCAAGCCACAAACATGAGTGCATGGCTTGCAATTGTTCAAGGTCCACACGTGCCCTATAAAACTGTTAACAATGAGAAAATTGTTAAGTGCGAAGCTGAGTGGACAGAGGATGACCTCAGAAAATTACAAAATAATGCTTCGGCTATAAATATGCTTCACTGTGCTTTAGATGCTGCAGAATACAATAAGATTTCAGGTTGTGAGTCAGCACAGGAGATTTGGAAAAAGCTTGAAGTAACCTATGAAGGCACTAGTAAAGTTAAAGAGTCAAAAGTCAATCAGCATATGAGACTCTACGAGCTGTTCGAGATGAACGAGAATGAAGACATCTCTGAAATGAACTCAAGGTTCACAAATATTATAAATGAGCTTAAAAGGCTTGGAAAGAACTTCACTGAAGAAGAACAAGTGAAGAAGATCTTGTGAAGTTTACCTAAGAGTTGGCAAGCAAAGAAAACAGCTGTAGAAGAAGCTCAGGACTTGACTACTTACAAATATGATGAGCTAATCGGATCCCTGCTGATCCACGAGATCTCTATGAAAAACTTTGAGGCAAAAGAAAAATCTGAAGATAAGAAACAGAAATCTCTAGTGATGAAAGCTCACTCCACAGAAGCTGAGTCAACCGATGATGAGGAAATAGCCATGTTCATGTTGAGCGATTTCCGCAAGTGCACGGTATACGCTTGTAGTAATAAAAGATATCGAACCCACAGGGAACGCTTTTTAACTAAAACTTTATTTAATTCGGTTTAATCACGTGTTTAGGTTTAATAAAAGAAATTCGTTTTAATTGATGGAATTGGTTTTGGTAAATTAGGATTAGATAGAAGGATTATATCGAGTTTAGAGAACAGTTCCGTCTTTGTGGTTTTGATTACAAGACAGATACTTCCGCAATTGAATAAAATAGAACTTATTTTCATAAAGCAAAGAAAACAACTTTAACTTTGTAAGATTATGGACATGTAACAATATAGCGATTTATTCAATTAAATGGCTTTGAACCGTAGAAATCCCCCTGATGTTGAGGTGATTTCTACCTTAATCAAACTAGTATTTTATGTCTGATAAGCCGCGATCAGCGATCATGTCATCCATAAAAACTAAATCTGTCAAGTGTTCAACAAAGTTCTTATACGAAGAAGATAGAATAGAACGTTTTAATAAAAACACCAATTTATCATTTTGAAAATCATTTTGTCAGAACAATATCAAAATAACAATAGTAAGAATGTATTGAATAAATAAGTATATCATTAATGAAATGTGAATTTTCACAAGTTAACAGAGAAGTAGAAACTTGGATAGCATTGTAGCGAAACCTTTGAGATCCGGGTTGACAATCTTTCCCTCAAACTCCGCAGGTGCGTCAACCCTCATGAGCTTCAGCTGTCAATTCTTCTCGTTGGATCTTCGGAATAGAGACTGCTAGGTCCACTACCAGAATGAAAACTTGTCTCTGATCAACCTTGGAAACTAAACTGATACTGTGTTTATAACTAATCTAATAACAACTTGTGTATAGCAAGTTTGTTTACACAGAAATGAAATCTAACTTTCTGATTCTTTTCTGAATCAGAAACTCAACATAATAACTTTCTTCTCTAATTTCTCTAACTTTTCCAACCTAACCAACCTTGATTTCTGAAATGGATCACTTATTTATAGTTGTTGAAGGGTTGTAAATGACGGGTCGTGTCTGCTGGTGAAGGGTCGCTTTTATCCGAACGAACAGATGCGTTTTTCCGTTTTAAACATGTGTTTAGTGTGCAGGGAGGTTCGCTGTCGCGACTGAGATTCTGAAAATCTCAGTCGCGACAGGGGGTATAGGGGCGAGCTTGAAACTTCGTTTTTCCCCCGAGCCGGCCTCCGCAAGTCGCGACTGAGATTCTCAAAATCTCAGTCGCGACAGAGAGATTATTCCCTATCTCTCGACTGCTTTTCATCCTCCTCGAGCGTTCTTCTGACTGATATGCATTCTCGGTACGTTTTTAAGGTTTTTCCTCCATTTTAGCTCCGTTTTAGCTCCATTTTTGCTCCTATTTGAATTTTACCAAATATTTAAGTACCTTGCATCAAAGAAGTAAATAAAGACGTAAAGGTATTCCAAATGAATATAATTAGCATGATTTCAATGTAAATTTAATGTATTTATGTATGATAATTTAGGTATATTTTGGGCTTAACAGTTCACTAAAAAGATGAAGAAGCTGTTCAGAAGAAATGACAGGAACATCAAAAGGCCATACAAAAGAGGTGATAGGTATAAAGCTGAGCCAAGTGACAACAGATATAAGAAAGATAGCTCCAAGTCTGTCACTTGCTTCGAGTGTCACCAAACTGGGCATATCAAGTCAAGCTGTCCTAATTTAAAGAAAGAAAAGAAAGGAAGCAAAAAGGCAATGGTGGCAACATGGAGTGATAGTGATGAGTCAACCTCATCAGAGGCTGAGCAAAATGAAACTGCCAATATATGTTTCATGGCAGATGATGGAGCTGACCAATCTCAATTTGAGCAAGCTGATCTCTCTGATGAAACTGACCAGGAGGAACACAACAGTGAGGTAACATCCCTACTTTTGCTTAGAAATGAAATGGTAAATGCCTTGAGTGATTTATATGCACTAACTAAAAAGTGCAACAATAAAATCAAATCACTCAGCAGGCGGTGTGACGAGATTGAAGAGGTCAAGCTGAGTGACCTCCGATATCTTCTCTAGGACAACTCAGATTTACATACCAACATGCAAATAATGCATAAGCTTGTCACGGAGGTTCAATCTGAGTCAAAGAAACTTAGAAAGGATGTTACAATCTTACAGAGTCAAACAAAAGGCTCAAAAAAAATAAACCCCATGCTGAGTACGCTAGTACTAGTCAGCATATGCAGTTCATCCAGTGTGAATGTTGTGGAAAAAGGGGGCATACAAAAGAGGTGTGTTGGTTCAACAAGCGGATTGTCCAATGTGACTTCTGCGGAAGAAAAGGGCATATCACTAAGGTATGTTGGCATGCTCAGCATAACAATGCTGACCACACACAGCATCACCCTCAAAGGGTAGTTTATTGTGACTTCTCTGGTAAACACGACCACACTATAAAAGTATGTCGTCATAAACTAAAATATGATTTTGCACCTGTTTATACTAACAAGAAAGGACCCAAAAAGAATTGGGTACCTAAAGATGAATAGTTTAAAATGCAGGTCAGTTTGACATGCGTGGAGAAGTCAAAACTTTGGTACATAGACATCGCATGCTCAAGACACATGACGGGTGATGAAACACAATTCATCACACTAGAACTTAAACGAGGTGGAAGTGTAAGCTTCAGAGACAATAAGAAGGGTAAGATAGTCGGCTCAGGTACTATCGGTAGTAACCCAACTATTGAGGCAGTCTCCCTAGTTAAAGGTCTTAAATACAATCTGCTAAGTGTAGCTCAGCTTTGCAAGAGCGGCAGAAAGGTAGTATTTGATGATACTAAGTGTCAAATACTCGAGGGGAACACAAATGAATTGATTTTAACTGCTCCTCGTGTAGATAATGTATACATGCTGAATTTAGAAAAACAGTTTTCTAAAAACATATGCTTAGTGTCTAAAGAGGATAACTCCTGGCTATGGCATAGAAGACTTGGGCATGTCAGCATGGACCTTCTTGCCAAATTAGCTAGAAAGCAATTAGTTGAGGGATTACCCAAATTAAAATTTGAAAAAGATCAACTGTGTAAAGCTTGTCAGCAAGGCAAACAAACTAAGAAGTCATTTCAGAGTAAAAATATTGTCTCAACCAAGAGACCATTAGAATTACTACACTTGGATTTTTTCGGACCTATCCAGCCACTCAGCTTGGGAGGTAAGAAATTTTCCTTGGTCATTGTAGATGATTTCTCTCGGTACACTTGGATCATCTTGCTGAGTAGCAAGGATGAAACTTTTGAGATGTTTACTACACTTATTAAGAAACTTGAAATTGACAAAGACCTAAAAGTAGCTCATATTAGAAGTGACAACGGTGGAGAATTAAAAAACCAACAGTTTGATGAATTCTATGAAACCAGTGGTATTGACCATAATTTCTCTGCTCCTAGAACACCTCAACAGAATGGGGTTGTTGAAATGAAGAATAGAACTATTGTCGAAATTGGTAGAACCATGCTGAGCGAAAATAGGCTTCCAAAGTACTTTTGGGGTGAAGTTGTCCACACAACATGCTATATACTGAATAGGGCTCTAGTAAGACCTATACTTAAGAAAACCCCATATGAACTTTGGAAAGGACGAAAGCCCAATATTGGGTACTTTCGTGCGTTTGGGTGTAAATGCTTCATACTCAATACAAAGGACAATCTTGCAAAAGCAATCTTCTTAGGGTACTCAACTAACAGCAAACATATAGAGTCTATAATAAACGAACTCAGGTTGTAGAAGAGTCTGTCCATATTGAGTTCGATGAAGCTGACCCTACAGGAAAGTCAACTCAGCTCATTGAAGATGAACCAAGCTCAGCTTTCGCTGATCAAAATGGAGCCTCTGAATCATCAATACAAGGGCTGACCAAAGGTAAACAAGAAGTTGAAATAACATTTACTGACCAATCTATTCCTGTAGAGATTGTAGAAACACCTATTCCCAATGACTCAACATTGCCCAAAGAAATAAAAATCCCAATAGGACATTCAGAAAAGTCCATTCTTGATGCTGCTGACAACAAGCTGATGACCAGAGATCAGCTTAGGAAATACCTCAGTAATGTTGCATTCGTCTCAATACATGAGCCAAAGAATTTTGATGACGCTGAGCACGATGAATATTGGATCAATGCCATGCAAGAAGAGCTCGACCAATTCACCAGAAATGAGGTATGGGATTTAGTGCCTAAACCTAGGAATCAAAAGCCTATAGGAACTAAGTGGGTGTTTAGAAACAAACTAGATGAGCATGGAAATGTAATAAGAAACAAAGCTCGGCTTGTAGCCCAAGGCTATAGTCAGCAAGAGGGTATTGACTATGGGGAAACATTTGCACCTATTTCTAGGTTAGAAGCAATACGTATATTGTGTGCTTATGCCAGTTTCATGAACCTTAAGTTGTACCAAATGGATGTTAAAAGTGCATTTCTTAATGGTTTCATAAACGAAGAGGTATATGTTAATCAACCTCCTGGGTTTGAAGATCCAAAATTTCCAAACCATGTTTATAAACTCAAAAAGACCCTGTACGGCCTAAAACAAGCTCCAAGAGCTTGGTATGAGAGGTTAACCAACTTCCTGCTAACCAGGAACTATGTCAGGGGAAAAGCTGACACAACCTTGTTCATTAAGAAAAAGGGGAAACATACTCTACTTACACAAATATATGTAGACGATATAATATTTGGTGCTACTGACGAATCTTTGTGCAAAGAATTTAGCAAACAGATGCAAACTGAGTTCGAGATGTCCACGATGGGGGAACTCAACTTCTTCCTTGGACTCCAAATCAAGCAAGGTAAGGATGGTATCTTCATAAGTCAGTCCAAGTACACCAAAGAGATGCTAAAGAAATTCAGCATGGTAGATTGCAAACCCATATCAACCCCTATGGGTACTGATACTATCCTATGCAAAGATGAGAAAAGTAAGTCAATAGATAGTAAACTCTATCGAGGTATGATAGGTTCCCTACTTTATCTCACAGCTAGCAGACCTGATATACAGTAATCAGTATGTTATTGTGCGAGATATCAAGCTGACCCCAAAGAATCTCATCTAACGGCTGTAAAAAGAATTTTCAGATATTTGCAGAGCTCAATTGATGCAGGTCTATGGTATCCAATTTCAAATGACTTCACACTCATTGGATATACTGATGCTGACTATGGACGAGATAAGCTAGAACGTAAGAGCACTTCAGGAGGATGTCATTTCCTTGGAAGCTGTCTAGTATCTTGGTTCAGCAAGAAGCAGTCATCTGTGGCCCTGTCTACAACTGAAGCTGAGTACGTGGCTGCTGGAACCTGTGTTGTTCAAGTCCTTTGGATAAAGCAACAGCTTGAGGATTATGGAGTGAAGACCGAAACAATAGAGATCAAATGTGACAACAAAAGTGACATTGGTCTATCTAAGAATCCAATTCAACACAGCAGGATGAAGCAAGTCAGCATAAGGCACCACTTCATTAGAGATCACGTACTAAAAGATGAGATCAAGCTGACCTATGTGCCAACAAATGAATAGCTTGCAGATATCTTCACTAAGCCTTTGGGACGTGAAAAATTCAACATACTAAGGGAAGCTATCGGTATGTCTAATCCCCTTCAATAATTCTCTAGTGAATGTTGAGTGATTGCCATGTTGAGTAAAAATGTGAACGTTGTGCAAATGCCATGTTGAGTAAGATAAACTACTACTGAGCTTGAAATGTAGAAAAATCACCCCATACCGAGTTGACATACATGTTGTGTGATTATCCTGAGTAGGTACATATACTGAGCAACTATCATACACTGAGTTAGGAATTCACCTCGATAAGAACTAGGCTCTCAGTATCACAAACGGTTCATTTTCTAGGAAAACTGCGCTAAAACCCACTTGCACCATTAAATGCCAACATGTGTAATAAATAGCACCTGGAAAAGGCAAACAATTATGAAGACAACCCATGCGTCGAAAATGTCATTAAATGACAGAATCTCTGTCGGTTGAACGCCCCAAGGAAAAACGGCTAGTTCAATAAATAGGACCGCTTTAGATCTATATAAAATGGAAGAATTACTCCTCAAATCTACTCACGTGTGAAAACCTTTGGTATTCAGAATCTCTCTCTCTCTCAAAACCTCCACAAAAATCTCTGAAAATGTCCAACACCCAGAACATCTCCGGTGAAAATTTGAACAAATTGGTCACCGATGAAAGCCCCAGATCTACTCCTAAATCTAATCTAACTCTGAGCAAACGCCGTCAAGCTGACCCAGCAAGCTCCTCAAAACAAAAGAAACCCAAGGCTAGAACCATGGTAAAGGTTCACACAAAAGTCAAAAACCTAGAAGTCCTAAAATGTCGCTGGTTTTCTCCCAGCTTCATTACCGCCGAAAAGCCATTCTGTGAATGGGTTGAGAAGAACGAGTGGACATGCCTTTTCTCTCTCCCCGGAACCATCTATCCTCGGTTGGTTAGGGAATTCTACTCCGGTCTCCATGTTGACAAGGACGATGCTGACTATCTGGAGACGCACGTTAAGGGTCACAAGATTGTAATCACTCCCTCCTACTTGGCAACCTTACCCAACTTGCCCAACAAAGGAACCGAGTTTAGAACAACAAAGGAAAAGGTATCAACGGAACAACTTGACCAGATGAAGGGATTCTGCAAACCCAAAAATCACAAAGGTGAAATACCCAGCACCAGTATGGGGCAAAACCAGAAGATGGCGCACTACATCTTAACAAACTTCATCTTCCCTAAACTCAACTCAGCTTCGTCTGCCTCCAATTTCGAGCAGTGCTTTATATGGCACATGCTAACCTATTGCCCACTCAATATGCCCGTGTTTCTGGTTGGTGCACTCCAACGTGGAGGTAAGAAACTTCGACTAGGTTCTCTAATCACCAAAATCCTTGAAGATCACAAGATCGAGACAATCTCTGAGACTAAAAGCTTGGGATCAGAAATCAATGCGGCTTTGTTATTTGGGTTGCTATTCAACCAACCTTTAAAGGGTGTTGAAGATGCTG
Organism: Euphorbia lathyris; assembly: GCF_963576675.1. Classification (NCBI taxonomy): domain Eukaryota; kingdom Viridiplantae; phylum Streptophyta; class Magnoliopsida; order Malpighiales; family Euphorbiaceae; genus Euphorbia; species Euphorbia lathyris. The sequence goes on from NC_088915.1 coordinate 83,049,767, forward strand.
AGGAAGATGAGGAAGAAAACGATGCTGAACAAGAAATCAAAACTGAGCTAGCAGCAGATGATGCTGAGCCAGAAGTTGAACCAGAGGAAGTTCCTGCCGAGTCCCCTAAGGAAAAGAAGAAGAGAAAAACACTTGCCACTTGTGCAAAGGATATTGAAACTGTGCCAAAAAAAAAGAGGGCTATGACCAGAGGAAAGAATGTTGATACTGACCTACCTCAGGTTACACCTAAGTCAGCAGAGAAAAGGAAAGGCAAGCTGAGCCCGAAGAAGAAAATAAAGAATCCCTAGAACAACCTCTAAAGAAGAAATGTAGAAATTCTGGGTTGAAAGTTGTTGAAGCGGATCCAATTGATTGGGTTGTGACACCCAAATCTCACTGCACTCAAAACATTGGGATTGATCTTGAGAAAACTCCAGTTGAGCAAGCTGATGAAAGGGAAGAACAAAGACAGGTTGATACTCAGCCTAATACTGAAGAAAAGGATCATGCTGAGCCGGATAATGTTGAGCAACATCAGGAGGCACATGTTGAACAAGAAGAAGAAGATAATCAAAGAGAGGATCTGGATGTTGAAGCCGAGGTTGAGGATACAAATGTCCACACTGACCCTTCACCTCCAAAGACTAAGTCCCTCAAAAGGCTGAAAAAGAAAGCCGTTAAAACTCCTCTTATTGATCTCTTGGGAGATTCTCCATCTTTGGAGCAAATTACGGATCCATCCACAATCCAGTTCGAGTATTTTTCCCACCATGTTGAGTCTCCTCCTAAGGAACCGGAGCAAAATCAAGCCTCTGTTACCCACACTAAGGAACATGCCAAGACTGCACAGAATCCAAATCCTGCCGAGCAAGAGCTCGAAGATCCAGCCACTCAACACGGTGAGAAAACTATGGATCCACCTGTTCAAACTCCTGAAGAACCAAATACTCAAGCTAATAAGAAGCAAACTCCACCACCATCCAGCTCCACCTCCATTCCTGCGTCTGAGCCAAATTCCACCGATCAACTTGCATATCTTAGTGCAACTCAGTCTGACCGTCGAATCATAGAAATGGCTCAATCTCTTCTCCAGGAGTTCACCACTTCTGATGCTGCTAGGTCTGCTCATCCTGAGTCATCCAATATCTCTGCCATCACTCAACTTCTTACTGAAATTAAGGGACTCAAGGATCTTATCAGTGTTATGACCACCGTCCAATCACAGCAACCTAAGCAAGATCACATTGCCAAACTGACTGAGCTATTCCTTCTGATGATAAACCATATGAACTCCCTTGAAGGTAAAATCAACAATCTCTCTGCACCTAATCCAAGATATGCAACTTCGGCTGAGTTAGATCAACACTTTGCTAATCTGAGAACAGAATTACCCAACTTTGGGACAATGGCCAATCCTGCGTATGCCACATCTGCTGAGTTGCATGACTGCTTTGCAAGCTGACTGCCGATCTCACCTGTACACGAGAGCTCGTTTCCTCCACTTCTCAATGTATAATTGATCAACTGAGTGAAGCCGTGAGTCTTCTAAATGTCAACAAAGCTCAGATGGACGTTGATCCCAACACCAATGATAAACTTTCATAAGTTATTCCGCAGGCCATTCGCTACGACAATGCTCAACGCATCTTCTATGACTCTGCCCTACTGAAGATGTATCATCAATCCTTTGCTCAGATTACTAGCTCTCTTACTTGACTTAGTAAGTCCCATAAGTGTATTATCAACCTGATCACTGGGTCCATCCCAGTTCCTTGAAATGTTCGAGATGATTGTGTTCCTGAGATTACAGTGCTATTCAAATGTTCTATCCTCTGCTGCGAGAAATGACACCTTTGTCTATAAACCCGATGGTGGCAAAACGGGGGAGAGAACTCAAGATGGAACTCAACAAAGGGCAGGTACATCAGGGAACAAAGAGAAAGGAAAGGGTGAGAAAGGAAAGGGTAAGGCTGTGTGACAAAGAGAAACTGGTGAACTGATGAAAAGTTTTTTTATAATTCTATTTTGTGTGGGCACAAGTACTTTGTATGTGTATGTTTTATTTTTCTATCCAATGAACCATGTTTTTCATTCTGTCCAAATGCCGTGCTTATCAATGCACATTAACATAAGCAAATTGAACAAACAAATACTCAGTATACATAATAACGAGTAAATCAAACTGAGTATTCAAGTATTTCTGAAAGCTGACCTAGACTCAAAATAAATTAGAACTGAATCTAGTCAGTACACACATTCTTAGTTTGTCTCAAAATAAATCTTGGAAGGTTTAAGAGGTAAATTAACAGATGCAACCCTTACGGGGGAGAAATTTCAGAAATATGAAAAATAAATCAATCATGGGGAATTTCAAAACTGAGTTCCATAATTATGCATTTTGCCAACATCAAAATGGGGGAGTTTGTTGAAACACCTTTCCACAAGATTTTGATTTGACAAAATCATCCATGATTAAGAGACAATTAAATTTAAGTGCTTTATTTTAATTGTACTAATCTGTTTGTTCAATGTTGAGTATGAATATAAATAAAGATAAATATAAAAAGTAAGACAGGAAGAAGTCAGCATGAAATGAACAAAACAAGCTAAGGTCAGCATAGAAGCCTAAAGTATCAAGCTGAGTGGAATTAAACCTAGCATCAAGAGACTAAGGCATAAAAGTCCAACAAAGAGAAGCAATGCAACTCAGCATAAGAAACAACAATAACAACTGTCTTACGAAGCTGAGCTGACCAAAAATATACTTAGCCTAGAAACTGCCAAAGATAATGATTTACGTAGTAGAAGCTGAGTGATCCTTCAGGACAGCATGAAAAAGTCGTTTGCTAAAAGACAATGATTACCGCCCCTCTGAACCAATAATTGAATCCTTGGAAATACGCAGAAGACACATTCCGAGATGTATGGGTCAATGGATTATTGGTAAAGGACAACTGGCACAAAAAGACAAGCCAGACGCAAGAAGACAAGCCTGACGTCTGAAGGAAAACAGAGAAAGGGAATGGCCGGAACAGTATGAAGCTGACCAGAATCTGTCCCTTAAAAGAGCCGTTTTAACATTAACGGCTAAATCATTTCAAAATGATCCAACACAGATTTTCCCTATATAAGGACAATCAAACTTCTTGGATCATTGCCGATTGAAAAAAAAGAAAAGTACAAGAGAGAAAAGATACAAAAGCACTTATATACAAAAAGAGATCTTACACCCATCTTCTATTCCTTGTGTAAATGCTAAAGTGATTACTTGTAATCTTCTAAAGTGTTCTTTATTTGAAAAGGAACAAGTGGTTTATCAATTGTAACATTGAGAGTGTTTGTGCTGAGTGTTTGGTTGTAAACATTCAGTGGTAGAGAAATCTAGGTGCTGAGTTGTAGCACTTAGTAGGAGTTGAGTAGACGAATAGAGGAAGGTACTCTTGCATATTCAACTGCCTTGTAATCGGTTTGTGCTCTACCTTTAAAGAGCTCAGTATTGGATTCTAAAAGCCCGGAGGACTCTGGGGACTGGACGTAGGCGGAGAGACCGAACCAGGATAAGTGATACTGAGTAAAGGTTACTCAGCATATGAAATTGTTTAAAGTTGACTCTAAGTAATTTCAAGTGCTGAGTTAGAAGCTGACCTCCGAGAATGTCAATATCTAACTTACAAATAGTACATCCTTAGTCAATATCCGGCCAAAGCTGTTGGTCCCTAGTAATTAGTTCCAAGGGGGGGTTAGGAACTAATATAACCTTTTTTCGTTTTGATTATGCTGACCTGAAGTTATTTTAGGAGTTAGTCAGCTCAGCTTTTGGTCAGCACGGCTGATTGTATAATAAGGCAGTTTTAGTACGATGCTGACTAAGACTGCTTTACTTGTGAGTTGGGAATTGACACTGTTGTGGTCAGCTTCCATCTCAGCACTCAGATTTACTCAGTTTCAGTTTTAACAATTTATAAGCTGAGTAAATATAACTAACAATACATGCACATACATATATATATATTGAGAGAGAGTTCAGAAGTTACTCAGCACGACTTATCCTGGTTCGGCCTCTCTGCCTACGTCCAGTCCCCAGTTCCTCCTGGGATTTTCAATCCAATACTGAGCTCTTTCAAGGTAGAGCACAAAACCCTTTACAAGGCAGTGAGTATGCAAGAGTACGTCCTCTATTCGTCTACTCAACTCCTACTAAGCACTACAACCCAGTACTTAGATTTTTCTACCACTAAATGCGTACAACCAAGCACTCAGTACATACCTCTCAATATTACTATTGATTACACACTTGTTCTTTTTCAGGTAAAGAACACTTTAGATGATTACAGACAATCAATCTAGCATTTACACAAAGAATAGAAAAGTTGGTGTAAGATCTTTCTTGTTTTTGAGTGCTTTGAATATCTTTCTCTCTTGGATTTTTCTTTTTGTTGCTTCTGTGGTTGTGTTATTATCCAAGAACCACCATTGTCCTTTTATAGATGAGTTTCTGGTGATTGAAATCATTTGAGGTGATTTAGCCGTTAAGTCCAAAACAACTCTTTTAGCAGACATCTTCTGGTCAGCTTCAGTCTGTTCCGCCATTTCCTTTCTCTGTTTGCTTCAGGCGTCAGATCTTTGTCTTCTTGCATCAGACTTGTCTTTTGTGTCAGTTGTCTTTTACCAATAATCCATAGACCCATGATTCTTGGAATTAGACTTCTATATTTTCGAGGTTTCAATTATTGGTGCAGAGGATCGGCAGATTTTGTCTTCTTATCAACGAATCCTTCATTCTTATTCTGACTGTAACTCAGCTTCGTTCGTTTCTGTCGAATGTACAAGTTTCATGCTGAGGTATTTCTTAGTCAGCTCCGTTCTGTATGTTTTCTCAAGAAGGAGTCTTCTGCTTTGGTCAGCTTTGTTCGGGTGATGTAGAAGGAAGCTTATGATGCATGTTCTACTCTACTCAGCTTCTTTGTTCTCCCATGCTGAGTTCCATTTCACTCAGCTTTGGCTTTATGCTGACTTTTAACCTGTCTTACTTTATATATATATATATTTGCACTCAATATTGAACAAACTCATTAGTACAATTAAATCAAAGCATTTAAATTTAATTGCCTCTTAATCATGGATGATTTTGTCAAATCAAAATCTTGTGGAAAGGTGTTTCAACAAAAGCTGTCTTGTAACACATCTGGCCAAGTTGACTAAAAGCTGAGCTGACAAACTCACCAAATAACTAAGTCAGTATATTAATTAAACGAAAAAGTTATATTAGTTCCTAACCCCTCCCCCTTTGGAACTAATCACACGGGACCAACAGTGTGCATTACTGGATATGAAATATGTGAGGTAAATGGAAGACCGAATGGCTACTAGATTTTCCAGGAAAATTGTGGTCCTACAATAAGCAGAGAAGGTATAGGAACAATAGAATTTGACGTCCTTTATGGGGTATATCTCTTTAATGATTCTATATTTGGGAGAATTTGTTATAAGATGAGAAATATGTTGATTATAAAGCTGATTTCTAAAATTGTTAGTGTTTTGTTTGTTTTCTTCGGGGTTAGATGGATGATTCATCTGTTCTTGTGTTCCTACATGAGTAATGGATAGGCTGCAAGTCACTTTGAAAAACTCAAAGCTAAAATAATTCTAAAAATAGGCAGTAGCAACTTGCCTAATAACCTAACTTACAATACATGTCTTCAAAAACATTATTTTTTTTGCAGCCAAATGGTGGATTGCTTACGACACTAAAACACCACAGTTGCAGAACTTTGCTGTGAAAGTGCTTAGTCTAACTTATAGGCATTTGGTTGTGAACGCAATTGGAGTATACTTGAAAGTGTAAGTCATCCATTAAAATTAATATTTATATCTTAGTTAATTTCTGTTTGCACCATAATTTAATTTTTTGGCTTTTATATATTTTTAATTTATTAATTGGCCTAACTTATGCCTAAGTAAATTTTTTCAAGAGTGAACATCAGGGTAAACCAATTTCCTAAGGTGAACCTCAGAGGAAACTTAAGGTAAATCAAAAGGGAATCATAAGGCCATTTAATATTTTAACGTGTATTTTGTGAGCCAATTAGAATGCAGGAAAGTTAGAAACCGTCATAATCAATCTCACCGTGGAAGTCAAAGTGGAGCGGTTAATCAATTTGGTGGAGAACGTGGATTAGTGGAAAGAAACATGAAGTTACCTCCAATGTCTATAAAAGGAAGAAATCACGGTGACAACATCCCCAACTCAACAACTCAACACACAAGCCAAAACTCTAGCAAATTATCCTTAGACTTCACCATCTTTTACAATTCTAAATTGTTCCCTTAGATTTAATTTTTAGATCCAAAGTCCATTCATTTCCCAGTACATTTTTTATTTTATTTGTTGTTCAATCATTTCTGTAAGGTCGGTATCGTTTTGATAATCGAATCTTTGGAATTTTACGGTCTCTTTATTCCATTCAATCGTTTGATAATTAGAAGTTATTTAAGCACAATTTTATTTCATAGTTCGAGAATACTATAATTCTCTGGCACGCCCGCATTTTTCCCACGAAAGAGCCAAACAAAAATTGGCACGCCCAGTGGGATCCAATCACAATGCCGCTAAAGAAAAGTGATAAGAGCAACAAAGATCCTATAGTTGCAAGTTCTGAAGAAGAAGAGGTCATAGCAATAGGCAATGTTCCACATATGGTGGAACGAATTGAAGTTGAAAAGGTTCCTAGCCCCAGAGGAGAATCATGGATCTCTACAGAGATCCAAAATTCACCATTCTTGGAGAGGCGTTTCAGTTCCATCGAGAAGAATATGGAAGCTCTATATTTAGACCTAAATAGATCTCGAAAAAACGACTTCCTATATCCATTTATCTTTCGGGAGTATATTTATACATTTGCTCATGATCAGAGTTTAAATAGATCTAGTTTGTTGCTCAGAGTGACATGGATTTGAAGATGGATAAAATACTCCAGAAGCCGTCAAAACCAGGGGTAATCAAGAATGGAGAAAACCATGTTCCTCAAGGCTCCCCAGAGTCCAACGAGGGACGTGGGGTGTTCGGCGCTCAGAAGTATCAAATTCCACCCTTGAGGGATGAAGTTGTCTTGCAGAAGGCCGCTAGTTCAACAGGCCGAGAAAATAGTGGTAAGTCACCCGTGGGAAGCAACACATCTATGGTAGCATTCTTCGTTGTTGATTCAACAACAAGCTATCAAATCTTGCTAGGGAGAGACTGGATTCATGCCAATTGGTGTGTGTCGTCCTCACTCCATCAATTCTTGCTTTTTTGGAAAGAAAATGAAGTAGAAGTTGTCTGGACAGATAGAAAACCATTTACAACTCAAACTGATTCTATGGAGGCAAGGTACTATGATGGAGCTGTGGGTCCAATAGAGTTCAGAGGTGAAAGCAAGAGAGGAGGACCCAAAAGTATCACCTGGAAGAAGCAATGTCAGAACAAAGGGAAAGCTATCCTTCAACCATCAGCCATCGTTCCATCCAAATCTTGGGAAGCGTTAGGAGAATCGATCATCGAAGAAATCGATGATTAGTAAGCATAATGAGAAAGAAATGGCAGTAGCTGCCGCTGCCATAGAAAAAGCCCAAGTGCAGCAGGTGTTGGAGGAATTGCAAAAGGAAGAAGGTCTAGAGGCTCTGGGTGCTGAAGTAATATATGAAGAAGAGCCCATGGAAGAAGAAAGTGAAAACGTCATCTAGATAGATGAATTGAAACCAGCTCCTTCACCATTAGAGGATGATAGATCATTAGCAAGAGATCCATTGGAAGAAGTGAACTTGGGAACTTCCGAGAACCCAAGATGTACATACATCAGTAGTCTTTTGTATCCACACATCAAAGAGAGACTCATTGCATTAGTGAAAGAGTACAAGGATTGCTTTGCATGGGAGTATCATGAGATGCCTGGACTTAGTAGAAAGTTGGTGGAGCATCGTCTGCCAATGAAGCCAAAATTCAAACCTTATAAACAACCTCCCAGAACAATGTCCAAAGAGGTAGAATTGAAGGTGAAGGAAGAAATTGAAAAGTTGCTAAAAGATGGATTCATAAGATCCATCATGTATACTCAATGGTTATCTAACGTTGTACCGGTGGTAAAGAAGAATGGCAAGCTACGAGTTTGTGTGGACTTCAGAGACCTCAATACAGCAACTCCGAAGGATGTGTATGTGATGCCCATGGCAGATATGTTGGTGGATGCAGTAGCTAACAATGAGCTTTTATCTTTTTTAGATTGTGTGGCAGGATATAATCAAATCGCCATTGCTTAAGAAGATACTTCAAAGACCGCCTTTCGATGTCCAGGTGCTATTGGGACATTTGAGTGGCTGGTCATGCCTTTTGGATTAAAGAACGCAGGTGCTACCTACCAAAGAGCCATGAATGCCATTTTCCATGATATGATTGGAAAAAATCTTGAGGTTTACATTGATGACATCGTCATAAAGTCCAAAAAACAAATGGAGCACATAGATCACTTAAGATGTGGTTTTCAAAGGATGAGGGATCATCAACTAAAACTCAATCCCCTCAAGTGTGCTTTTGGGGTGAAAGCTGGAAACTTCCTTGGGTTCATAGTGCACCAAAGAGGCGTGGAGATAGATCAGAACATAGCTAAGGCGATCATAGAGTCCAAATCCCCTCAAACAAAAAAGGAGCTTCAGCGGTTCTTGGGGCAAGTGAATTATCTTAGGAGGTTCATCTCCAACTTGGCTGGAAAATCTAAGACATTTTCTGATTTTCTGCGATTAAAGAAGGAAGATGAATTCAAATGGGAGGAACACCATCAACAAGCCTTCTAGAGTATCAAAGAGTATCTATGCAACCTCCTGTACTTATGCCGCCAAGCCCAGGTGTACCTCTGAAACTTTATCTATTTGCCGCTCATGATTCCATTGGATGCTTGTTAGCACAAAACAATTCCAAAGGATATGAGCATGCAATATATTATTTGAGTAGATTCTTGAATGCAACTGAGGTAAAATATTCACCAATCGAGAAACTCTGCTTTACATTGTATTTTGCTTGTACCAAACTATGACATTATATGATTGGAGCAAGGATGTTGGTGGTGTCTCAGACTGACTTAATTAAGTACATGTTGAATAAGCCGCTCATAACTGGGAGGATTGGAAAGTGGTCGCTAGCTTTGGCAGAGTTTACTCTGGTGTACTATCCTCAAAAATCGGTGAAGGGGCAAGCACTTGCAGATTTCCTTGCAGATCACCCATGTCTTAACGTGAAGGATGAAATAGATCAAGATCTACCAATCTTCAGTATTGAAAAATCCCGTTGGATTTTGAAATTTGATGGATCTAGCACCGAGACATCTGCAGGAGCAGGAGTAGTCATTATATCCCCCATGGGAACCAAAACAACAATGTCTTTCAACCTGGATTTCAAATGTACGAACAATCAGGTTGAATATGAAGCTGCGGTCATTGGCCTGGAGATCTTGAGGGAGTTAGGAGCAGATGAGGTCTTGATTCAATGACTTCTCCTTTCTTCATATTCCAAGAGAGATGAACTAGGAGGCTAATGAGCTAGCTCAAATAGCCTCTAGTTTAAAAATGTCAGAAGAACTCACCCATAAGTTGATAATGATAAAAAAGCTCAGACATCCTTCCATAATGGAGAGAGGAATTCACGTGGAGACATTCAATACAGATGTCAATCTAGCTAGTGACTGGAGGAGTCCCACCAAGGAGTATCTATCGAACCCAGGGAGACGAGTACCTTATTCCCTCAAGATCAGAGCATTGAACTTCTTATTGATGGAAGGTGACTTGTACCGCAGAAATGTAGATGGACTTTTGCTGAAATGCTTAGGATTTCCAGACAGCATGGAAGTTATGAAACAAGTCTATGGAGGAGTATGTGGAGCTCATCAGGCAGGCATCAAGATGAAATGGCTCATAAGGATACATGGATACTTCTGGCCATCTATGTTGAAGGATTGTATGTCTTATGCAAAAGGATGCCGCCAATGTCAAAGATATGGGTAGATTCAAAGAGTTCCTGCAAATGAGATGTACGCAGTCGTCAAGCCATGGCCCTTCAGAGGATGGGCAATTGATTTGATAGGGAAAAGTTATCATGCATCATCAAAAGGGCACAACTTTATGATCGTGGCAATAGACTACTTCACAAAATGGGTGGAGGCCTTACCAATAAAGAAAGTGGACCAGAGAGATGTTGTGAAGTTCATCAAGGAGAACATCATTCACAGGTACGAGATCCCTCAATCAATTACTACAGACCAAGGAACCATGTTCACCGGAGAAGAGATGAAGGACTTCATGGAAGATTATGGAATCAAGTTGTTGCACTCTACTCCTCATTATCCACAAGCTAATGGTCAAGCTGAAGCATCCAATAAAGTTCTCATCAACATCCTTGAAAAGATGATCGAAGATAATCCCAGGGAATGGCACGTCTTACTTTCAGAAACTTTATGGGCATACAAAACATCAAAAAGGAGTGCCACCGACATCAGTCCTTTCTCATTAACATATGGTCATGATGTCGTGCTTCCTATGGAGGTAGTAGTGCCATCCCTCAGAGTAGCTAGACAAAATGAACTCACTCCAGCAGAATACACAGAAGCTATGATAATGGAACTTGAAGAATCTGATGAAGCTAGAATGCAAGCACTTGATCGAATGATCGCCCAGAAAAAGAAAGTAACCAAAGCATATAATAAGAGAGTGAAGAAAAAGACCTTTGAAGAAGGAGACATGGTTTGGAAACTCATCTTACCAGTTGGAAGTAAAGATAAAGCATATGGAAAATGGTCTCCAAATTGGGAAGGACCATTCAAAGTCTTCCAAGTTCTAAAAGGAAACTCTTACTGGCTAGCCATCTTGCAAGGGGAGCCACATAAGAGGTTCATCAATGGAAAGTACCTCAAGAAATTCTATCCCATCCCACCCTTTGGGAACTGAGGGAGCATTAGCCATAGGATATAGGCAATATGTATTTGATGTAACGCAAAGCAATTTTAATTTGAAAATTGTAGCCGCTATTCTGTTTGCAATAGAATAATATCAGGCCGCAAGGCCGTAATTTATTCATCATACAATGTCTATCAAGTCTATCTAACTGTTAGCGATATTTTCGAAATATGCTAATTTCAACCTTGTCACGTGTGGTTAGGGTGCGGGCGTGCCAGAGAAGATTACTTCTCAATTAAAATGGTTAAGTTTATGGAATTTGCGCGCCAAAACTTGAAATCTAATCGAAGCGATTGGCGAGGGACGCAAGGATTGAAAAAGTCCCTCTTGGGTCTCTCGTGCCGTTATAGAAACTTTGCGAGATAAATTATTTTTAAAGCTAAGCGTATAAATTGAAGACGAGAAAATAAAGGAAATTAAAGTGCGAAATTGACACGAGATTTGGTAAAAATCGGTATTTTATTGATGTAAATCAAGGTTTAAATACATGTGTTCAAAGTAAGCATGAAATTGAAAATGAATTACAATTGAAGAACTTCTATACTAAACATATAGCTAATTCAATTGAATTGGAAAAAACAAATCAAATACAAGGAATTGAAATGCGATTAAAATAAATTGGAATTCAACAACAAACTCGGAGCCACAATAGCTATCTCGGATTGATGTTGAATTTTGGTGTCGGCTGGAAGTTCTCGGAGAGCTGTGGTCGATCGGGCCCGTACGGTATGTACTCTTGCAATGACTAAACGTGTGGTAGGCAAATGGGGCAGATTTAACCCTCAACTTCGGGAGGCTCGTTTGGACGCTTAAAAACACAGAATTGGACGAGTAAATAGGCTAAATTTAACTTCAGGAGGTCAGGAACAAACTTCTATAAAGGGATCAAAGGCTAAAACGGATGCTAAGTAGACGAAATTGGGAGTTGAAAATAACTAGATGAATCTGGAAAATTCTGGAAACAGAATGTCTAAAAGAATTTGGGCTGGAAAGATCGGCTTGTAAATAGAGTTTCTGGGAACGGAATTGGGTAAATAAATACACTAGATCGAAATTCAAGATGTTAGGAACAACTTTGTCGAAGGGATTGAAAGCAAAAATGACTTTAAACAGACGAAATCGGGCTTTGAAAATAGTTGGACGAATCTGGAAAATTGATTTGAAAACAGAGTTTTAGCTAGGAATTGAGCAAATTGAGCAAATTAAAGGCTTGGGAATGCTAAATTGAATTAGAAAAACTTGGAAAGAGGCTATTGGAAACTGAATTAAAGCTAAAGGAGAGCTAGAGAAGGAATTGAAGCTAAGAAAAATGAAGAACGAAAGGAAGAACTTGAAGAACTTGAACAAAAGAACTTAAGAACTAAGAACTTAAACTAAGAACTAGAGAGCATTGGAAGGGACCTTAGGAAGGGGGTTTTGTTGTGTTGATTGAGTGATTTTTTATGAAGGCGAGGGGGTCTATTTATAGTATTTTGGAGTGGCATTTTGGTAATTATTCAGTGGCATTTTGGTAATTATTCAGTGGCATTTTGGTAATTGTTCACCAACTACCCCTTGAAACTCTCTCCCACTAACTTGCCACATCACCAACTAACTTAACTTCCTCAACTCCCACTAACTGCTGTTGACTGCTTCCAACTGCTGCCGGAAGAGAGGATACGCCCCGCGTAATGTCGGTTACGCCCTGCGTAATGCGGCTCCTGAAGCTTGTGCGCTCTGTCGATGATGTTTACGCGTGGCGTATAGGAGGGTACGTCCCGCGTAAACGAGTCTTTGAAGTCTAACTTCTCCGGGTGCATGATATACGCTCCGCGTGTAGGAAGTTACACCCCACGTGTTCGTGCTTCTGATCCTGGAGCGCCTTGTCAATGCGTTTTACGCGTGACGTGTCTAGCTTTACGCCTCGCGTACTTGAGCCTCTGAAGTGGAACTTCTCCAGATGTGTGGTGTACGGCCCGCGTATAGGAATACACGCCCCGCGTGTTTGATTGACGCCCTCATTGGCTGGAGGTGAGTTTACATATATATATATATATATATTTATTTCATTTTTATTTTACCATTATTTTTCTAGAAAAATGGAAACTATACCCTAAAATCAAATATAAGCTTTCTATATACATGAAAATAAAATTTATTTATTTTGGGCCAACAATTGCCCCCCTCTTTTGTGTATAAATTGACTAGGATTGAAAATTTGTACACAAAAGAATGTATTTAGGATTTTTTCTTTCTTTTCTTTTCTTTTCTTTTTTTTATAAGAGGCTCGTTTGAGCTCATGGATTTTTTTTTATTTTTTTTTGCGAAAATTGAAAAATAAAGCAGGAAAATTACAACTTGAAAACGTAATTTAAACGAACAAAACAAAGCAATATGTATGCCGAAATTAATCGAGATAATTGTGCAAAAATAATAAACAATAACAAACTTGACCTCGTGACTGATGAATGGTCTTTATTGGTCAGAATAAATTTAAGGAAATAGTTGTTCAGAACAGTTGTTTGATGGGATTAAATTTGATTTTGAGATCAAATAAATACCAAAAGCTTGGTTCTGAGATAATTGGTACTTTAGAATCACGGACTGCTTTTGAAAATGATATGGAAATGGTTTGCAACAAGAGAATGGCTCGTAATAATGCAAAATAACTTGAAGCTATAATAATGATTAATCTGGACACAACTGGCTTGAATTGAGGAGTGGATAATGTTTATCTAAGCTAAATGGACTTCTAGAATAATCAGATTGGAATTTGTCGAATTGGAGAAATTGGACGTGTCGGAATCATTTTAAAATTTGAAGGACTCAAATGAAATTTTTCTAATTAATTGGAAAATAAATACACGGGTTATCTGATGTAAGAAAAATCAAATGACAATGGGGTGATTTCGAGTGAGAATGAGGTTATAGGAAATCGTTTTGAACAAAATAAAAGTTGAGAGTTATAACTTGCATATCAACGAAGAGATTGAGATTGGTTTTGAAGGAAAATGTGGCTTATGGCGGATGAAATCAATTTTGGGGAAAAAATGGCTAACCAAAACAGTTGTTTGATGGAAATTATGATTTTGAGATCAATAATTACTAAAAGCTTGGTTCTGGGTATTTTAAATAATTGGAATCAACTAACGGATTGAAAATAAGATTTAGAAAGGGTAACAATTGAGTGTTCCGATTTGTGAGTTAGAGCTCGAACCAAATGAAGAAGATGCGAAAACAAAAGTAGAAAATATGAACCAAATGGAAGCATGAACATAAATAATTTATTTTGAAAACTGAAATATTTTTTCTTTTTTTTTTTTTGCTGGCAAAAACGCCAACTTATTTTGACCATAAATGGTCTTATGGGCTATGTTTTAAGTACATCATTATGTTATCGCCTCATACAATAAAATGCTCAGCAACATCTCTACAAGAGGGATATGAGTTTCCATGTCTAGACTCTTATTTTCATGACTCTCTTTCCGCATAATAAAAGTATTTGTAAACTAGAGTCTAAACGAATAAACACGGTTAAGAAGTAAAAACCTTGTGAATTGTCTGGATGGTAGGACAACTGAAGTAGACTGATGACAAGTAGAATCATGGATTGCAAACTTGATCTTCTACTCGAGTTAACCAACTTCGTAGTGATCATAGGCTTTGAAAAAACATGAGTTGCTGGAAGAATCATTAGAGGTATTTCTGGGGTGGATTCTCGATTAATCTCTTGATCTTGATTGCCCCCCAAACCACGATCATAGAAGATTTCTTCATCATGACTGAGTTGCGAGTTACAATCATAGAAAACTTCTTCATGTGTTTCTGAAGCCACTTCTTCTTCGATATCACAACTTTTCATAAAATCTTCTGATTTTGAAGACTTCACAAGAATGAGAGATTCTTCTAGAATAAATTCTCGTTGAACCTCTTCCGGTTGGATGTCCCTCGGGTTGGATACCTCATCGTCTTGACTGGATTCTGAATCATAGCTCCAAGAAACATCTTCCTCATCTTCTTGAATTTCTACAGGTGCTTCATGGACGCCCCCCGAGTTAGAAGTGCTTGGCGGGTCGTCACCCTCCCGACTGAAATCCGAATTAAGGTTATGAGATATATCTTCCTCCTCTTCCTGGGCTTGTACCACTGTCTTCTTGTTCACGTCAGGACTCCATGGAAATTCCATTGACTTTGGAGGATTTGCATCTATGGGCAATATTTATAGAGTGGGTTCTTGCTGAATTGTTTCCTCTTCGATGCCCCCCAAATCAAGATCACTAGACACGACATCATCTACTTCATTAGATTTTGAGTCGTAGCTCCTAGAAACATCTCGTTCTTCTTCTTGAATTTCTATAGGAGTTTCGTGGATGCCCCCCGAGTTCGGAGTATCTGATAGGTCATCATCCTCCTGACTGAAACTTGAATTGAGGTAATGAGATACGTCTCCATCCTCGTCTTGGGTTTGCACAACCTCCTTCTCATTCATGTCGAGGCTCCATAAAAATCCCATTGACCTTTGGGGATTTGCATATATGGGCAATACTTCTAGAGTGGGTTCTTACAGAATTACTTCCTCTTTGCCACCCCCTGAATCAAGATCATTGGACAAGACATCATCCTCTTCGCTGGATTCTGAAACATAGCTCCTAGAAATATCTTTCTCATCTTCTTGAATTTCTGCAGGTGCTTCATGGATGCCCCCCGAGTTAGAAGTGCTTGATGGGTCATCACCCTCCCGACTGAAATCCGAATTAAGGTAATGAGATATATCTCCCTCCTCTTTTTGGGCTTGTACAACTCCCTTCTCGTTCATGTCGAGGCTCCATAAAAATCCCATTGACCTTTGGGGATTTGCATATATGGGCAGTACTTCTAGAGTGGGTTCTTATTGGGTTGCTTCCTCTATGTTGTTCCTCGAATTAAGATCACTAGACGCTACATCATCCCCTTCGTTGGATTCTGAGTCATAGCTCCTAAGAACATCTCCTTCTTCTTCTTGAATTTCTATAGGAGTTTCGTGGATGCCCCCCCAAATCAAGATCATTGGAAGCGGTGTCATCCTCTTGCATGGACCTAGAGTCATAGTCATAGGGATCGTCTCCATCCTCTTGACTTTCTATCGCCGCCTCACTGTTCGGAAGCTTTGTTTCTGGAAGAGTCGGGCGTGTGGAAAATGCTTCTAAGTGATGAAGTACTTCATCTTGGATGGCCCTGATACGGCCTTCCATGTAGACTCTGAGAGAAGCTGTTATATTAGCCCTCTGTTTCTCGAGTTGATCCATTCTTTGTTGATATTCATCGTCCTTTGGTTGGTTCTCCTCCATAAGTAATGATTCGATTTCTCCATCATCCTCAACCAATTGGACTGCTTCCACCTCTACCACATGACTGGAATTCTCGGGAGAGTTTTGGTCGTAGCTCATATTAGAGCACAAAACATCTTCATATGTCTTATGCTCGATTGGAGCCATGACCGTACTCCTTTCAAAGCAAGATTGCCGACAAGGACGATGAAAATGGAGGTTTTCATCCCTATAATTGCAAATATAGCTACCTCGGCAATGAGGATTACTCATCCGTAGGTGCTCCCATACCTCAATATAATCAGGACCATGTGGATTTTTATGGGACTCCTAGACTTGCTCCATATAGCAACCATATTGATCATCATAGAATGACGTGGGTTGAACGTAAGCACAACATTTGCAATCAATATTATGTTCATCGCTATGAATAAACTGAACATAGCCATCGTCGTAGCATCTAAAGACGGTGTACCAATGGACCCACAATCCGGTTGTACTTATTGTAAAATGTCGATCTCGATTGAAACCACCAAAATACACCGGTATCATAGCGTCCCTTGCATTTTCGTATGTTGTCCTCGTCATGGTTTGATTGCTTTGCACCTATTGATATTCAGAGGCATTCTCCGTGAATAAATAGAAAAAATGATTGAACAAAATTTATTATGAAAATCAAGTAAATGAAGCGAATAGGTAAAATTGTATAAAGTAAGAGCATGAAATAATAAGCTAAATTGAAAAGTTGAGTGTAAAAAAAGAAGGTTTTAAATTTTTTGGCTAAGCCTAAATAAAAAAACAAAGGTCCCACTGGGCGTGCCAAAAATTGTTAGCGTTAGCTAATAAATTTTGGTATGGTAAAGTGGGGCGAGAAAAGTGCAATACGAGGTCCAAAATATAATAAATTGTGTAAAAAAGAAAGTTTTAGGTTCTATATGCGATTTTTGGTAGCCTAAAAAAACAAAAGGTCCCACTGGGCGTGCCAAAAATTGTTAGCTTTAGCTAATAAATTTTGGTAAGTGAAGTGGGGCGAAAAAACAAGTGAAAAACTGAGTGTTGTGAAAAATTTGGACGTGTTAAAAAAAAGTTATTGGAATTTTTGGCAAAGCCTAAATAAAAACGTCCCACTGGGCGTGCCAAAAATTGTTAGCGATATTTTCGAAATATGCTAATTTCAACCTTGTCACGCGTGGTTAGGGTGCGGGCGTGCCAGAGAAGATTACTTCTCAATTAAAATGGTTAAGCTTATGGAATTTGCGTGCCAAAATTTGAAATCTAATCGAAGCGATTGGCGATGGACGCAAGGATTGAAAAAGTCCCTCTTGGGTCTCTCGTGCCGTTATAGAAACTTTGCGAGATAAATTATTTTTAAAGCTAAGCGTATAAATTGAAGACGAGAAAATAAAGGAAATTAAAGTGCGAAATTGACACGAGATTTGGTAAAAATCGGTATTTTATTGATGTAAATCAAGGTTTAAATACATGTGTTCAAAGTAAACATGAAATTGAAAATGAATTACAATCGAAGAACTTCTATACCAAACATATAGCTAATTCAATTGAATTGGAAAGAACAAATCAAATACAAGGAATTGAAATGCGATTAAAATAAATTGGAATTTAACAACAAACTCGGAGCCACAATAGCTATCTCGGATTGATGTTGAATTTTGGTGTCGGCTGGAAGTTCTCGGAGAGCTATGGTCGATCGGGCCCGTACGGTATGTACTCTTGCAATGACTAAACGTGTGGTAAGCAAATGGGGCAGATTTAACCCTCAACTTCGGGAGGCTCGTTTGGATGCTTAAGAACACGGAATTAGACGAGTAAATAGGCTAAATTTAACTTCAGGAGGTCAGGAACAAAATTCAATAAGGGATCAAAGGCTAAAACGGATGCTAAGTAGACGAAATTGGGAGTTGAAAATAACTGGACGAATCTGGAAAATTCTGGAAACAGAATGTCTAAAAGAATTTGGGCTGGAAAGATCGGCTTGTAAATAGAGTTTCTAGGCACGGAATTGGGTAAATAAATACACTAGATCGAAATTCAAGACGTTAGGAACAACTTTGTCGAAGGGATTGAAAGCAAAAAATGACTTTAAGAGTTTTAGCTAGGAATTGAGCAAATTGAGCAAATTAAAGGCTTGGGAATGCTAAATTGAATTAGAAAAACTTGGAAAGAGGCTATTGGAAACTGAATTAAAGCTAAAGGAGAGCTAGAGAAGGAATTGAAGCTAAGAAAAATGAAGAACGAAAGGAAGAACTTGAACAAAAGAACTTAAGAACTAAGAACTTAAACTAAGAACTATAGAGCATTGGAAGAGACCTTAGGAAGGGGGTTTTGTTGTGTTGATTGAGTGATTTTTTATGAAGGGGAGGGGGTCTATTTATAGTATTTTGGAGTGGCATTTTGGTAATTATTCAGTGGCATTTTGGTAATTGTTCACCAACTACCCCTTGAAACTCTCTCCCACTAACTTGCCACATCACCAACTAACTTAACTTCCTCAATCCCGCTAACTGCTGTTGATTGCTTCCAACTGCTGCCGAAAGAGAGGATACGCCCCGCATAATGTCGGTTACGCCCTGCGTAATGCGGCTCCTGAAGCTTATGCGCTCTGTCGATGATGTTTACGCATGGCGTATAGGAGGGTACGTCCCGCGTAAACGAGTCTTTGAAGTCTAACTTCTCCGGGTGCATGATATACGCTCCGCATGTAGGAAGTTACGCCTCGCGTGTTCGTGCTTCTGATCCTGGAGCGCCTTGTCAATGCGTTTTACGCGTGACGTGTCTAGCTTTACGCCCCGCATACTTGAGCTCTGAAGTGGAACTTCTCCAGATGTGTGGTGTACGGCCCGCGTATAGGAATACACGCCCCGCGTGTTTGATTGACGCCCTCATTGGCTGGAGGTGAGTTTACATATATATATATTTATTTCATTTTTATTTTACCATTATTTTTCTAGAAAAATGGAAACTATACCCTAAAATCAAATATAAGCTTTCTATATACATGAAAATAAAATTTATTTATTTTGGGCCAACACTAACAAAGAAATCTCTCTCAGGAGAATTTACCTTTCCCTTTCCCTTGATGGAATCATGTTGATTTTCTCTATTGAGATGACTGATCCGACCTCTAACCCTTGGCACCGGCAAATCTTTCATCAGAATAGGCATCAATAATGCACCGATCTACACAGCAACCTCATTGACAACTTTGTTCATACTCCAATCCAACGTGCAAGCAGGCTAAACGATGGAATCTTCATCAACAACACTTGATAGTGCAACACGAACAACTTGGTAGCATTGTGACTACAGGAAACTGGTCAATTGATTGATTCAGCCTCTACTCCTTGGCACCGATAAACCCGTCGTCATAATAAGGATTGGTAATGCATCGATGTCTGCAACAGCTTCTTAACAACTTGAGTTGGTGATGTAATCACGAGCAACGTTTTAGCACCTTGATGAAATGGGTTGCACTTCAATTGATTGATTCAGTCTCTACTCCTTGGCACCAGCAAATCCATCGTCAGAATAGGGATTGGTAGTGCATCGATGTCTGCAACAGCTTTATTTACAACTTGAGTTGGTGATGTAAGCACGAGCAACTTGTTAGCACCTTGATGAAATGGGTTGCACTTCAATTGATTGATTCGGTCTCAACTCCTTCGCACCGGCAAACCCTTCGTCAGAATAGGGACTGATTAGGACTTCTGATCAGGGGCTCTAATCCCACGTACAAGCAAGCCGGATGATGGAAACTTTGTCAACAGGAGTTGGTGATGCACGTACAACTTGGTAGCACCGTGATTAAAGGAACTCGATCAATGATTGATTTGTCCTCTAATCTTGGATACTAGCAAGCTTTCCCGTCACAATAGGGACTGTACATGTAATATACACAGCAGCCCCAGGAACGACTTTGTCAGGAAACACCGATTCAAAAAGATGCAACAGATACAATCATTCTTCAATCTTTAAAAAAAAAAAAAATCAAAGCAGCAGACTAAGGTTAACAGTTGATTGATTGAGTGTTTGAACGTATTGAAATCATCGAGAGATGCAAAACGCCATTAATCAAGAGTCTACTGTGTAGTCAGCCACCAACAAATAAAGATCCAAACACATCAATGGAAAGAAACAATACGAGCCAACGGAAATAATAAGGAATTGTAAGTGGCAGAAAGCTTTAGAGCTGAACTTTTTGACGAATGAAGAAAACTCGATGCTGCTTGGAGAAAAGAAAAACGAAGATATTTTGATCAGATCATTCTTCAATGTGCAACGCCTCTTTCATCAGAAATAAAGACCTACAAGATACATATGAAGATACAGCGAAGATGAGAAGCACAATAGAAAACATTAACCCAAGGAAATACAACTGGTCTTGTGAAATTTCTGCGCTCCTCTTCAACTCCAATCGAAGAAAGTCACGTCCAGCTAACTCTTCGTTCAAAGATCCAGTCGCAAACAAAGTGAATTATATCATGGCAGGAACATCTTCAAAAGCGAGAGTCTTGACGAAAATGAAATTTTAGTTCCTTCTACAGTCTGATTGACTTCCCGAGCTCGAGTTTTCAGTTCCGGTGTCCCTTGTTCTGCTCCTCCTCTCTTTTTAAGTCGAGCTCTTCAATTTATTTGATGCATCATACGCCTTTGGAAGCACTGAGACTTTGATTTTCATCTGCTCGGTTCCTTCATCACGATCTCCTTTTCTTGCAGCAGAAACTAAGGTATAGCAGCAGCAGAACAATGAAGAGAATGAAAGGTAAGTCTATTTTAGTTTGCTGTCAACAAAATTAAAGTTAGGATTACATAGGCTATTTATTTAGCTAGTCAAAAGAGTTAATTTTTCAATTAGGATTGAGTTAAGTTTTTCACCGCTAATCTGATCTATCAATATTTTATTTTAAACGAATAGGAATGTTTAACTGTCTTTGATTTGGAATAGAGTTGTCCTCATCCTAAACTTGATCTCCATTATTTTTTATAATCTTTTGTCTATTGTATCTTTATTATTTTAGTTTTTAAAACTAGTCACTTGTTACGTTTTCTGAAATTGGGATTAGGATTAGAATTTCTATTTGTTTTATATGACAATTAGTTTGATCTTTCTTTTGGTTTTACTTAATTTTATTATATTTTTTTTTAATCAGAGAAAAATGAATATCATATAAATGATGGACTCGCGTCCATTTCAATAGTATTCAAGAGCCACTCCGACACAACAGTTAAAAAGAAATCGCTAGCATTGGAACAGGTAAGCCTAGCTATCAAATGAGCTGCACTGTTTGCTAAACGAGGAATAAAAGCTAATTTAAAAGATGGGTTGGATCTTAACAACACTCGACAATCCTCTTTTGGTTTTACTTAATTTTATTGTATTTTGTTAATTGTTTCAACGTCAACTAAAATTCTATTTTTTATTTCATTTAAATTTCATATTTATTTTATTTTGTATTTTTTGGTTTGCATTTTTATTTTTATTTTTTAATTTTCTGAAGTCTAAAAGATTTTATTGTTAGGGATAAGCATAAATTTTGTCTCTCAAATCCATACTTGTGGGGGGCAATTGTTTGCACCATAATTTAATTTTTTGGCTTTTATATATTTTTAATTTATTAATTGGTCTAACTTATGTCTAAGTCGATTTTTTCAAGAGTGAACATCGGGGTAAACTAATTTCCTAAGGTAAACCTCAGAGGAAACTTAAGGTAAATCAAAAGGGAAATCATAAGGCTATTTAATATTTTAACGTGTATTTTATGAGCCAATTAGAATGCAGGAAAGTTAGAAACCGTCATAATCAATCTGGCCGTCGAAGTCAAAGTGGAGCGGTTAATCAATG
The DNA here is from genome assembly GCF_963576675.1 of Euphorbia lathyris. Lineage (NCBI taxonomy): Eukaryota > Viridiplantae > Streptophyta > Magnoliopsida > Malpighiales > Euphorbiaceae > Euphorbia > Euphorbia lathyris. The sequence goes on from NC_088915.1 coordinate 83,071,871, forward strand.
TGGTGGAGAATGTGGATTAGTGGAAAGAAGCAGGAAGTTACCTCCAACGTCTATAAAAGGAAGAAATCACGATGACAACGACCCAACTCAACAAATCAACAAACCCAAGTAAAACTCTAGCCAATTATCCTTATACTTCAGCATCTTTTACAATTCTCAATTGTTCCCTTAGATTTAATTTTCAGATCCAAAGTTCATTCATTTCTCAATACAATTTTTATTTTATTTGTTGTTCAATCATTTCTGTAAGGTCGGTATCGTTTTGATAATCGAATCTTTTAGGAATTTTCGGTCTCTTTATTCCTTACAATCATTTGTTACATAAAAGTTAGAAAGCGCACTCAATTTCATTTCATAGTTTGATAATACTATAATTATCTGACACGCCCCCAATTTCTCATGAAAGAGCCAAACAACGTTAATAAGAAATATTACTATATCCAAAGTTATATAATTAATATTTCATGTTGACCATTGTATTAGTGGTTCGTTGAGTAAATAATTAGCGACAATTAAACCATAGGTATGCAACAAATAAGAAGGCAGTCCACTCACTAAAGTAAAAAATGCTTATGATATTGTAATTTTACGACTTGTCATCTTTCCTTATCTCAATTTTAGCCATTTAATTAACTTTGGGGAAAGTTTCACACATGGCATAAATCGAAATATCAAGCAAAACATTTATAATATTAGAAGCATGGTAAATCTCCACTCTTAATCATTAAATACAAATAACCCAAACTAAGTATAATTTGGATTGAACGATTTGGAAATCTCGAAATAAAATATCTATCTTAAGAATGTTAACCAAAAAAACAAATCCAACACAGAAAAACATATGAATAGTAAAACTAGAAATTAAAAGAATAGAGTTTAGACAAATCTGAGGTTTGTATTAACAGTTTTTTAAGATAGATGTCATCGCATACGCTAGCGAACTCAAACCGTGTGTAGACTCGCTATCATCGGAGTAGGAAAACAGGAACATTATGAACAGACAAAGAGTTTTTTCAACAACTTTTTCAACAGCTTATGAATTTGACAATCTATTCTATATAAATAGAACTCGAAAGGATATGTCTTTTCACGAACGAAAACGACTGTAGACAGACAGACACGAACGTTCACGTACAAACACAACTGTTCACGACGGACATGATTGTTCATGAAAGGACATATTTGTTGGTATTTACATTAGTATATAATTTTATTCAAAATTTTCCAACAGTTTGTTTAGTAGAGATAATGAATTTTTAGAAAGAGAAATCTCTAAAAATAGTGATTTTAGAAAAAAAAAATGTATTTGATGGTAAATGTCATCTTGAATAATTTTAATTTTTTAATATTTTCATTTTGAGGTCGATAAATGTTATTTTGAAAAGTTAGTTAAAATTTAGTGGTCACGGATGTTAAAAAGTATAAAATTGATTGTATTTTATTTTAGGCTTAATACATCATTTGCTCCCTGAACTTTTTCAAAAAGTTTGATTGGCTCCTGAACTTTTAAATTGTTCCGATAGCCCCATCAACTTGCATAAAATATTCATTTAGCCTCATGAACTTGCGTAAAATGTAATCAATTAATCACTTGATTGCAAAAAAGTAAGTTAAATGTGAAAGATGTATTCCACGCATCTTAGAATGTTATTACATAATTCAAAAGTAGATTAAAAATGAAGTTATTACTTGCTCAACTATAAAACTTGTCTTCTCTAATATTAGAACCACATGCCCCGATCTTAGTCGTTTTATTTTTTTAAGATGCGTGCAATGATTCTTCCGTATTTAACTTACTTTGTTTTACAACCGAGTGATCAATTGATTACATTTTATGCAAGTTCAGGGGGCTAACTGAATATTTTATTTAAGTTGATAAGACTATTGAGACACTTTGAAAGTTTTGAAGTGTAGTGAAAAATTCAATGTGCGTGGGCGTAATTTACCCCCATTTAATGTGGCCCGTTGAGTGGATAGGCAAAATGATCTTTTTGAATATAAGTTTTACAAAGTTGGATTCAACTTTCCACACTTTTTCCTTTTTAATCTTTTAATATTCCAGTAAACAAAGGACAGTGCTACAGACCTGTGAACAAAAGGCTGTTTTGGTGCTAATTGTCACATCTGTGTCCCTAATTTTAGTTATTATACCCTAATATTATGTTATATTACATTTATTTATTGATTGAAGAGTTAATTAAGTATTATGGATATAGTTTGGAGGTTAATTTCATGCTTTAAGTGTAAAATTAAAAGTTTAGGGTAAGTTTTAAAAGAAGTTAAAATCTATAGGGATTAAATGGATATTATCCATATGTGAGACTCTAAATTACAATGTCCAAGAGCTGATTTTCGGACAAAAATTGGCTGCTACTTGGCTGCTACTCCCAAGCTCTCCATCTTCATCTTCTCCACCTTCTTCGTTCTAATACCTAAATGTATCCAGCTCCATTGATTCTTTGATATCTTGAGATTGCACCGTCCAATTGAGCCAAAATTTTTACAGAATATTCTAGACACCCTAATGCATATTCTGGTCGGTGTGATTTTTATTCGGAGTACTCTAACATAGGTTCGTGTCTAGGCAGAAACTAAGCAAGAAAGTGAGTCCTTAGTGTGTTCTTCTTCTTTTCTTTGCAAAGGTAAGTAACTATCAACTATCCTTTTGAGTTATATATATATATATATATATATATATATATATATATATATATATATATATATATATATATATATATATAAATCACTCTATATTTTCCAGAAATTAAATTGTGTGGTGATTTTTACCATGCATTTGATTAAATGTGGTTTTATGATTTGTTTTAATATGAGTTTAAACGATGTTCAAGAAAATATAAATATCTATCTTTGCATGTACAATTTCAGCCTATATATATGCATATGTATATATATTTTGGGTTTTTGTTTTGATAAACTGAATGTATTTGGTTAATATTTGTATAATATTTTAAAGGATTGATTTGAGGAAAAGTACTTGAAAAACTCTATGATGTTGATTTATGAGTTATATATATATTTCTGATTTTAGTTATATTAAAGGAGTATTGGATTTTAAATGATTTTGTATTTTGAGCAATTTTTAGAGAATATTTGAATAATTGTGGTTCTTTTGTGGAGGCCAAATGGTTTATGGTTATGAAATAATTATGAAATTTGATTATGAAAAGAGATTTGAGCATGTTATAATTTTATGATATAATATTTTTAGTATCCATCAAAAGTAATCCGGATAAGTGGTTTTTATTAAAGTCCATATTTAGTGAGAAATACGACATGTGTACACAGTTGAAAGACCTATTGGGTATGGCAAAGAAGTGTTGAGTAAGACCATGCAGGTTAGGCAAATTATGAGATATCTCGATTCTATTATATTGTGAGGATTGATACATACGGGGATTATCTCTCGGATGGATACGGTTTGCGAACTATTTATTGAGATACATTTATGAAGTATTTATCGAATTACGGTTGATTTGATTAAATGGTTAATTGTAAATTTATTCATTTTATATAATTGAGATTTTAAGCAAATAAATAAATAAATATATATATATATATATCTATAGCTATTTTGAGTATATATATATTTTTATAGTTGATAATTGCTTACTGAGATTTTTGTCTCACGTTTTAAAATGTTTTAATGTTTTAGGCGAGAATAGCAAGGTATTGGGTATCAAGTCATCGATTTTGTCTTTAATTGACATATTTGCCTTTCATTTGGAGATTTGATTGTATTGGGTAATAATTTGGGATTTGAATGTAGTAGAAATATGGATTTATTTATAATATATCTAAGAGGAATTCTTGAAAAGTATGATATATATGATATTTGGATAATTTGGAGACTACTAAGTGTTGATTATGATCTTTCTATTTTCACGCCCGATGCCGATTGAGGTCGTTTAGGGTCGGGTGTGACACTAATACTTTGAACAGATTCTCACGCCATACACATGTATGTATCCAAGGGCAAATATAAGGGCCCCCGAGTTCGGCCCCCTTCGGCCACCGAAACCACCATGACCACGAGTAGTTTCGGTTAATTATTTCCACAAAATTTGAGACTGTGGTGGTTCAGGTCCACTGTATCCAAGAAATTTAAATCGTGTGCCGAATTAGCACCCTCAAATTTTACCCATGTCCTTTTAGACTTTTCTAAATTCAAAATTGTATTTTTTTTATATACATGTTCTCTAAATCTAAAATTCTTATTTTTTTTGCCATGTTAGATCATATTTAAATCTAAATTTCTTGAACTATTAAACCTTTTTAAATCCAAATTTCTAATTTTTTTTTTATCCATTTACCTATTATGCTCTTTTTATTTACCATTGGATAAAACATTTTTTAAAAGCCTAATACATCACCAGGTCCCTGAACTTGTCCATAATAGTAGATTGGCTTCCTGAACTTTGCAAGTGTCTTACCAGCTCCCTAAACTTGCTTATTTCGTATCACCAGCTCCCTAAACTTTCTTATTCTGTAACAACTAAATATAAAAATCTTAATACTAACTCGGATTAAGGTGCAAAAATACCTTTAACATTTTGGGTCAGGAGTAATTTTTACCCCTAACGTCTAAAATGGTGCAATTTTATCCCTAACATTAGTAGCCAAGAGCAAAATTATAAATTTGGTCAATTTTTTGAATTTTTTTGTCCAATTCGTACAAAAGTCATTATATATATTTTTTATTTTTTTTTCACATCCCAACAGATGTTTGTGATTTGTTACTGATAAAATGACACACGCGTGAAGTGTAGACGATAAGATTCATGACCGAGAAGACAGTTTGATGAATTGTTTCTCAAATTAATCCAATTTATCAATATTAGGGTTAAAATTGCTCTTGGCTTCCAACATTAGGGGTAAAATTGCACCATTTTAGACATTAGGGGTAAAATTACTCCTAACCCAAAACGTTAGGGGTATTTTTACACCTTAATATGTAATTATTAAGAAAACATTCTAAGGATAAAGAATTAATGGTTTTGATCTCATCCCTTTTCATTCTAAGAAAACACATACATACATGTTGAACCTAAGCTTACTGAAATTGAAATAAATACACACATCGCCTATCTAGGGATGACAATGGGTAGTGAACCCGCGAGTATCCGACACTATCCGATCCTAATAGGACTATCTGTGCCGTGTATAAAAGGATATGAGACGGGTATGAGATCAAAACCATTACCCGTTAGGGTAATGAGACGGGTATGGGAATACCCCTAGGGTATCCGGTACCCGTCATAACTTTTTTATATATTAATAAATATCATAATTTTTTAAGATGTAAGAGCTGAGAGATTTGAACCCAAAGCTTTTGTTTTTCAACCATTGAGTGATATCAGTAAGCTACTTTATTTTTATTAATTAAGGTTCAATTAATTCAATTTTTAGATAGATGATTTATTAAATTTATACTTTGTTAAATTTGTAATATTTTTTTTGTTTTATTTATTGATTCTTAATGGGTAAGGGTATCCGCGGGTACCCGTGAATTAAATAGGATGGGTATGAGATACAAAAAGTATACTCGTTAGCGTAATGAGACAGGTACGTATAATTAAAAAATAAAAGGATAAGGGTTTGGGATTAGCATTACCCGCGGGTACTCTACCCGTTGTCATCCCTACTCCAAACATGTCTAATTAACACCTAAACTAAATAAGTAATTGTCTTTACCTTTTATTAAGTTCGCTAAAAGAAGAAAAAGAAAAAAAGAACCCCGATGATAATCATAATTCTTAAGATGGATAATAAATTGGGTCAAATATATGAATATCATAATAATTAAGTACAAAATTACAACTACAACTATACCAAACTTAATTCTTAAAGGTGTTTGGTTGTTCTCAGGGGCGAATCCAGGATTTCTCCCCCTACAACTAAAATAAATTTTATCCAAAAAATAATAATTAATAAAAACCAGAGATCAAAACTCAAGTTCAAGTAAAATAGTAGCAGAAATATAAAATCAAAATTCAAGTAGGAGCAAAAAAAAAAAAACCAAAGCAGAGAGACAAAGATTGGAGATGGAATGCCGGACCTACGATCAACGATCCGACTACAAAGGGATTGGCTGCCGATTTTGGTTTAATCTTAGTTAGGATTAAGGATTTCAAATTAGGTTTAAGAGGAATTGAGGAAGAAGTAAAGAGATTAAAGAGAGTAAGAGAGACCGATGGTTTGTTTTAGGACCTATTTAGTTTTACATTTAAATATTTACTTTTTATTTTTTTATTTTTGTTGTAAACAAAACGACGTAGTTCTAATTAAATAAAACGACGTCGTTTTGCTTTAAAACAGAATTAAAAAAATAAAAAGAAAATATTAAATTTAAAATCATTCTTTATCCTCAATTATAGAACCAGTAAACCATAAACCTCCATTGATGAAGAGAGCAAAGCTCTGAAACTTCAAAATTAATACCTGAGTTTTAAAAAAAAAAATAAATGTCAGTGGGGGCAAATGCTCCCATATTGGATTCTCCCCGATTGTTCTAGTCCCTTTTCTTGTCCTTTCCTTGTCTGTCTGTCTGCTTTCTCTCTCTTTTACAGAGCAAGCAGACTTAAGAGGACAAGTAGAATGATGTATCAACTCCTTAGTTACTAGGAATTTTGTATGTCAATAGCTTGGCCACCGGGAAAAATTTACTCAATCTTTATATTTTTTTTTTCCTTTAACTGTATTATGTATGTATTTGGATTAAGAAAGGACCTACTAATATCGGAGTTTCTAGATTAGGCCTCATCATTTGGATGATCAATTTACATATAAATTTTATATTTAAAAAACTATTTATAATTATGTCAAGTTATAATTTTGATTTATATTCAGATTAATAAAATCATTACTTTTAATCTAATTTATAAATTATAAGTTTAAGATATATTATCTAGGGTTTAGGAGTTATGAATTAAAATTTAGACTTTTTAAATTATGATGTAAAATTTACATATGGGAAAATTACAAAACTGGATCAAATGGGAGGCCCATTTACATATTTAACCCGTTACTAATCCTACTACATATCTAGACTGATTTTGTATGACTTTCCCATAATACCCTCAATATTTACGCGCGGCTCGCTCTATCCCGTCTGACTTCGCATATTCGACCATATGCGAAGCCTGCGAAGCTGATGTTTGTATTTACTTAATGAATTTAGTTCGCATATGCGAAGCCTGCGAAGCTGAAGTTTGTTTTGCTTGATGAATTTAGTTCGCATATGCGAATGCTGGATATGACTTGAAGCTAATTCGCGAAGTGGTATATAACAAAAAATGGCAAACAACAATGGATTCTAACATTAAAATCATAACATTATCAAAATTTACAAGAAGATTGCCACAATAACAACATTCAAATCATAACATTATCAAAATTTACAACAAGATTGCCACAATGAACTCTCCTAACGAATCATTTCAAAGTGAACCTAACTAATCCGGTACCAATCTTGAAACGGATGAGTAATCTTGGTGGGCACCGTGAGACACATCCATCCCAAAAGGTCTGGACTTCCAGACCTTTTGGGATGGACGTGTCCCACGGTGCACACCAAGATTACTCATCCGATCCAAGATTGGTACCGGATTAAGTTAGGTCCACTTTGAAGATTGGCACCATGGGATGGACGTGTCCCATGGTGCACCCCAAGATTGATAAAACCTCTCCTAACCAACCACTTTAGGAGTGAATGTGTCAGTCTTGGGGAAGTTCATCCCTATACAGGAAGGAAAATCATCTCCCCTGCAGTCCAGTACGTCGCCTTCTAGAAAGGGATGTTACGTATTCAACCACCTTCAGAAAAAATTAATCGTGTTAGGCAGGGAAAAAGACGATTTTGACTTCGCGAAATGAAGATTAGCGAAGCATGCGAATGTAAATGTGCAGGGTTTTACTTCGCATATCGATGCTTTCGCGAAGTCTGCGAGGTCAGAAACGTGACTATCTACGTCGCATATCGATGCTTTCGCGAAATCTGCGAGGTCTGAAACGTGAGGATCTATTCGCAGACTTCGCGAACTAATCGATTCGCGAGGTAGGTCCATACGTTTCAGACGCTTTCTCTTCGCATATCTTCGCGAAATCAACGATTAACGAAGTAGATCGTCACTTTTCAGGCTCGTTCTCTTCGCAAAGCTTAGCGAAACCATCGATTGCGAAGTGAATTCATGAAAAAACGCAGAAAAAAAACAGATACTTAAATTTTTCGCCCCTTTCATCCCCAAAAGCGACAATAACAATATGATAACATGGGAAGAATGAAGAAAATAACATAGAAAAACCATTTCTTTGATGGTAACAAGAAGAAAGAAACCAAGCAACGAACAGGAAGATGAAAACCATGGCTTCGTTTTCTAGGGTTGGGAAGTTGCAGAATCAAGAGATGAAGGGAGGAAAAAGAGAAATTCATTGTGATTTTGACTAAATGGTGCAGATTTCGTGCAATTTAAAGGAAGAAAGGAAGATCAAAAGTCTTGAAATCATTAATGCAGGAACAACTTTTCGCATAACCAAGGAGATAGGGGGAGCGGCGATTCGCGAGTGGTGGAAATGGGAAGGTTAGTGGTATTATAGGAAAGTCACACAAAATCAGTCTAGACATGTAGTAGGATTAGTAAATGGGTTAAATATGTAAATGGGCATCCCATTTGACCCAGTTTTGTAATTTTCCCTTTACATATTTATAATTAAATTTACTAAACTGATTTAGTTGTAATTTTATAGTTAATTATGATATTTATGTAACTAACCCATTAATTGTAATTTAATAAATTGCATTTTTATTTCTATTTCTTTTTTATTTATTTATTTTGACGAGGTTAGTATCTTACAATTAAATTAGTTACTATCTTACAATTTTTTTTTTGACAAGGTTATTATCTTACAATTAAATTAGATTACACATGTTTACTCTATCAAATAAAATTGATATCCTTTCCTTCATATTTAATTAAGGAAATAAGTAACATTTTTTTTTATCAAAATTAATAATTAATGTCCTAATCAATTTAGGATATAAAAATTTAACTAATTTTATGAACTATATGAATATTTTTTTTGTTATAAAATGTAATTAGCAACCATTTATACCAAAATATCAGTATATTTAATAATTATAGCAGAATATCAGTATATCGAGTACTTATTTGCAATGTAAATATTTATGAAATAAATTGGATAAAAGGATAAAAAAATAAAAGTTTATCCCGGATAAAATGGGTATTTACTATTTGTCTTTGAGTTATCATGAGTGTGATGTGCGAGAATTGATTTGCAAGAGGGGGTTTGGAAAAGTAACCCAACAAAGAATTGCTTTGACAGACAATTCGATTGTCGAACAGGTTTGTATCAATGATGCTTGTATATATCTGTTTATTGGTAGAGGTGCAATGTGCTTATAATATGAACTCACTCATGGTTGCTGGTTCTCGGAAAGCATGGAATTGTCTGTATCGAGGATCTAATCCATGAGATCATGACTGTCGGACCACACTTCAAGGAGGCGAACAACTTCCTGTGGCCATTCCAAATAAGCGCACCACTCGGAGGTCTGAAGAGGAAGAGGAATCACTATGTTGAAGGAGGTGATGCCGGAAACCGAGGACTATATCAATGAGCTAATCAGAAGAATGAACTAGGCTCTTTATAATTGTGTTCAATTCGATGTTTTGAGATTTACTTAAGCAGAATGGTAATTTTGCAGCCTGAAATGTGTGGATTTTTGTTTTGGTACTTTGGACTTGATTGTTTAATCCAATACTTTTCATTCACAACTGTCATTTGTTCCGGTTTGATTTTGCATTTTTCCCTTTTGTAGTTCTTTATAATATGATGCACAAGAGTAAAGATTTGAAGCGTTCGGTTAGGATTGATAAACAGTTTTCAGAAATAAAATCAGTTGATACTCCCTCCATTCCTTTTTTTATAAGTCATTCTAGCAATTAATTTTTTTTTCCAAAATATAAGTCTTTCTAGTTTTTCAAGAACTTTTAGTATAGTTTTCCGGTCCAAGCATTAAATATTTTATCTTGATCCATATGTTTTTCAAAATTACAAGACTTATTCACCAACCATTATATGAGAGAGAATTTTTTTTAGTTAATCAATGTAAATTCATTAATTTCACTCCACATTAATTGCATTTCTTAATCTGTGTGAAACAACCTAGAATGACTTATAATTTGGAATGGAGGGAGTAACAAAATACTACTCTCTCCGTCCCATTATATAAGTCGTTTTAGAAAGTGAATTTTTTTCCAAAGTATAAATCAGTTTTGGTTTTCCAAGAACTTTTAGTTTGGTTTTTTGGTTCAAACATTAAATATTTTGTTTTGATATGTGTTTTTTAACATTCCAATGTTTATTGTCCAATAGTAGCATGAGAGTGATTTTTTTTAAAGTTAACCAATGCAAATTTATTAATTTGACTCAACATTAGTTGTATTTCTTAATTTATGTGAAAATTTCTAAAACGACTTGTATTACGGGACGGAGGTAGTAAATAGTATTCAAAATGAAAACTTTTAGTATACTACACAAGCAGTAGCGAATATAGAACTGCTCGGTTGGGGGGCCAATTTAACACCAAGCCAAGCCGCCCAAGTCTGGGGGTGCTAATTCGGCACCCCCAACCTTAAACAATGGAAACAGAAAAGCCGGAAACCACCCCTACTCAAGGTGGTTCCGACGGCCGGAGGGGCCCGAACACCCCAAGCCCCTCCCTGTCTCCGCCCCTATACATAAGTAAATACAGATGAATCAATTAATGTATACATGGATGTGTATACATGTAACATTTTTTACATCACTCATCTCTCGTTTAGTGGTATGAAAAACGATTTATTTAGCTGGGTATATGGGCTCGGATTACTGTAAAAAGTCAGTAACATTTTTGATTCGAAGTAAAATTCGGTTGACAACAACACCCGAAACTTAGTTTTGTAGCATTTTTTTATTATTATTATTTTCAGAGGGCAACCACTACAAATTTGTATCTTATGTTATGTTTTGCGATTTTTGTCTTCTCGCATCTACTTTAAAATTATTATGTGAATAATATTAAAAAATTGAATATTTAATATTAAGAAATGAGTTTATATAAAACTGATTATGAATAGATTTTTAGTAACTTTATTAAAATAATTCGAATTTGTAATTTAACTTTTACGGGGTTACTGCAATAAGAATAAATTGTACCGAATTTAACAAACAAACGAGCTATCATACCGAATTCAACAAACAAATGAGCTATCATACGAAAAGAGAAATTAAAATTAAATAAACCGAGCCAAATTTGGAGCATCTGAATGAACAATAATATTATTACAAATTCAAATTCAAGTGATAAGTTACAAAAATATTTATTTTGTTATTTCTTTTTATGGAGTCATTTTAAAATAATTATCACGTTTCATTAAATTTTCTTATTTAATATTATTTTTCACGTTTAGTTTTCAATATAATTTTTTTCCATTTTACCTTTATTAATAAATTTAATGAGAAAATGTGAGATTGATTCGGATGTTGCTACGGTAGTTAAATCTTAGGGAATGACTTTTTAGATCTGCTTATGGTTTTATATTAAAAGACTTTAAATTTCTACAAAAAAAAAAAAAAAAGACTTTAAATCTATGTTAAGTTCTTTAAATGACGTTGATGTCAATTTCGTTAGCCATTTTGTGAATAGTGTAGCCCATAAGCTTGCTCGGTCTGTCTACTCTATGTTAGGATTGATGGAATGGTTTTTAAGACCTCCTAATTTTATTTGTTCTACATTGTATTATGATTTTCATTAATGATTTTTTTTTTCAAAGAGAATTTTTTAATGTATAAAGAGTGGTTCAATTTAATGAGTGACACAAAAAATGAGAATTATTAATAAAGGGAGATAAAATGTATTTCAGTTTAGACATTACATCCATTTGGGTCCCCAAACTAAAGCTTCAAATTCAATTAGGACGGGTAAATTACATACGTGGTGTACAACCTTTACCTGTTTTCACACTTTGGTGTACGACCAAAATTTTTTCATACTAAAGTGTATAACCTTCTAGTGATCTCCTGCTAAAGTGTACACTAGGTAAAAATGATCAGTCAATCCGGTCAACATGCCAAATCATCAATTTTTAACCCATATTTTAATAAAAATAGGATCCACTCATCTTCTTCAACCATATATCTTCGTCTTTATTTTCTCTCTCCTCCATTTTTATCAAATATCATTTCTCTCTCTCACTCTCATCTATCTCATTTTCACTTTCTCCTTCTAACTCCCTTCTCTCTCTCTCTAATTCTCCCTCTCCCTTTACAGCCAATTTTTTATTATTCTTGAAGGGAAACTATCTAAAAGATCAACAACAACATTCGAAGAGTAAGGTCTATGATTATCATGAAGCCGAAGACCAGCCTAGCGGAAAAACTTAACGGCAGAGCCAGGGAAGGAGTAGGATAGCTTAAGCACTTGCTCGACATCAGACTGAAAGCGCGGATCCCGGCGTTGTCAAAGACGGGTTCAATGGATGAAGAAGGGGTGTTAGCAATTACTTCGCAAAAGAGCTTAACTACGGGAGGGAGATTTTGGGTTTCTATATAGGAAGGGAAAAGTGGGCGTTTAGTGTAGATATTAAGAGAAGCAGAATGGAGATTGACAGTTGTTCTTGTTATTGGTGAGGTGGAAGAGGAAGAACGTGGATGTTTCTTGCTGTTGGGATCGTAATGGTGGTAGATATCACCGGATTTTCCCCTCTTGTAATGGCCCATAAGGTGTTCAATGAATTGTGTAGATGAGAATTTGAAAATGAGTGAAAGCTCCAAATTCAGATTCCCACAGATAAAAGCCCCAACTGAAGGAACTCTTAAGAGATCAAAACAACTGGTAACCTCGTTCACAAGTTGAGATAATCCTAACATGGTTATAGCTCCTGATCTTTCAATGCATTGCATATGTGTTTAATGATAATTGAAACTCAGTTTTTTTGTTGAAAGGAAAATTCATCAATGAGCAGGTTAGAAAATATTTATTGCTCCTTGGCGTAGGTTTTGGCAAAGTCTACAAGGGAGAAATTGATGGCGGAACGACTAAAGTTGCTATCAAGCGTGGCAATCCCCTTTCTAAGCAGGGTGTGCATGAATTCCAGACTGAGATAGAAAGGCAGAATTAGAGAGAGAGAGAGAGGAGAGTTAGAGGGAGAAAGTGAAAATGAGAAAGATGGGAGTTAGAGAGAGAAATGATGTTTGATAAAAATGGAGGAGAGAGAAAATAAATATGAAGATATAAGGTTGAAGAAGATGAATGGATCCCATTTTTATTAAAATATGGGTTAGAAATTGATGATTTGGCATGTTGATTGGGTTGACCGGTCATTTTTACCTGGTATACACTTTAGTGGGAGGTCACCAGAAGTGTTAAAAAAATTTGGTTATACACCAAAGTGTGAAAACAGGTAAAAGTTATACACCATGTATGTAATTTACCCCAATTAGGACACTAAAGTATCAAAATCATCAATCAGGTCCCTAAGCTAAACAAAAATCATCAATTGAGTCCATATCCTATCTTAAAATCAGAAACCATGACTATTTGATATAAGACTGTAATCATTTTTGTGTTGGTTCAAAATGGGTTTGAGAAAGATGATCTGAAACTGTTCAACTGAATGATTTTCGATGAGGCCTCAATTGATTATTTTTTTTAGAATGGGGACTCAATTGGTGATTTTTGCTTAGTTCATGGACCTAATTAATGATTTTGATAGTTTGAGATCCTACTTGACTTTAAAACCTTAGTTTGGAGAGACAAATGGGTATTATGCCTTTCAGTTTATGTTCCATAAATTTAATGCAAATCAATCATTTTCTTAATATGCGTGATTTGATCAAATATAACAATTATTTTGAAGTGGAGTTCGTTTGTTCCTTTATTAATTAATTTATTTCGGCTCGAGATGTGATCTCACCTTACCTCGCCCGACGTATCAGTACTATTATAATATTATGTATTTGTTTTTTGTTTTGCTTTAAATTGTCAATATTAACCATGTACTCGCGTGTTTTAGGGTTATTGGGTTTTAGGTTTGTTTTAATTTGAATTTACGTGTATAACATACACACAATCGTATTTATGAAATTGAAATCCCATTTTACCATGTGTATATCACATATACCAAAATAAAATGAATTTCAATAAGGAATATTTTCGATGCTGATAACATTGGGATATTATCCAAAGGATCAAAGGAGATATTCGTCCAGAACAGTCGTGTATTGATCACCTGATACCGGAATGCCATGGCGTATCAGGCGAGGGGATCCAACAGGCGGATCACCAAGACTCCGCCACGTGAGATCCGCAGTCAAACCTATGTGGAGATCCGCCATAACCCCTCGGTCCGCCAGTTGAGCAGCGGAGCCGATTCCGCAATAAAGGCCATTAATGAGCTATTAATAAGCTAACGGACATACCTAAAAGAAACAGTAACCGCCATTAATGAAGCATTAATGGAGACTTTCTAGTTACTAAAGGTTACAACTTCACGACTATTTATAGCTTGCTTCTCAAGCTATCAAGGTACACATTCACACAATTCTAGAAACCCTACCTTGTCAATTCAGTTTACTCTTCCATACTTTATACTGACTTTGGCATCAGAGCTTCCCCCGTCGAACCCAACGACGTCCCCACCGAGACGGAAGCTAATAAAAAATTCTCCACAAGTCATCAATTGGTGCGGTGATCGTGGACCCTTAACCAAATAAAAGGGTTTTTCGTTCACAGTAAGACATGACGAGTGGAGATCAGAATCCCTCATCGGGGATTGAAACACCGTTGGTAACACCATCAAGCCAGCCTGTAACTAGCGCTGGTCGCGTTGATATAAATGCTCCTATGGCGCATGGTGAAAGGAGTATGTCGCCAGATTCATTCATCAAAATATGTGCGGGATCCATAGGAAGAGAGTTTGGACCTGAGATGGAGAACCGCCTAAGGTCGTTCATGATAATTCCAGAGCTTCGGCGCACGGCACCAACTCCTACAGCATATCAATGGCCACAGGCAGCTATAGGATCGAACGCCCATGATTCTTCATTTTTCCAAACTCAACCTGCGGATTCCATGGTGATTACTACCGTCGCAGCTGGTAACCCACCACTCAATCGGCAACTATTTTCTGATGGAGCAGAGGGGAGTCGAAGGAATGACCAAACTCTCCCGGGGGGGGGGGGGGGGACCAGTAAACCCTAGGGTGAATTGATAGGGGTCAAAAACCCCTATCTTTTAGTACGGTTTTAGGGACGATTTTGTATCTTTTATTTTCTTTTTATTTACTTTAATAGTAATTTATTATTGTTTTGTCAATTTTATGTTTTTAAATTACTTTTTATCTTTTTATTAAATATTCCTAACTTTTGTCAAGTATTTTGTCACTTTTAGTAAATTAATCTCTATTTATTATTTTGAGCTTTATTTGTACCCAAAATTAAAAAATTAACCTACCAAAAATAAATCAAATTTGACTTGGTAATTAAAAAGGATTTTTGGTAGGATAATTAATTAATTTTGGGTGAATTATCTAAATAATATTTTATGAGATTATGTGCAGATTTTTAGAGAAAAACGTGGAGATTTTTAAGGATGAGAATCAATGACCCACTCGGCGCATCAAATTCAAATAAAAGTCATGAAGAATATTTTGGCAGATTTTTAGGAATTATCTTTGGTCTTTTTTAGATTTTTTATCCCCAAAGATAAATTAGTTTTTAGTAGATAATAATTGGAGAGTTATTTTTCCATTAGAATAGCTTTTTATTAATTAGTCTTTCGGTAGGAAAGCTTTTGATGAATTAGTCTTTCATTAGGAAAGTTTTTTATTAATTAGTCTTTCATTAGGAAAGCTTTTTATTAATTAGTTTTCCATTAGGAATATGTTTTAGTTTTTCATTATAAATAGTTCCATTTGTTAGGAATTATGGGCATCTTTTATCTTTTGTAATTTTCTTAGCTTTTCATCTTGAGAAATCCTCTCCACCTCCTCCATATCCTTCAAACCTTCATTGAAGACACCTCCGAAGCTCCGCTCACCGAGGATTGCTCAAGCTCCATCCTTAAGTCCTAGGAAGACGCCTGCATTGGTAGACAGGTTCCCTGAAAGGGATTTTTCTTCTTTTATATTCTGTCTAGCCTCTGATCCATGTTATGAATCCTAGGCTCATTGTATCTTCGTGACAATACTTTCATCTTTGATATACATTATAGTTTTTATTCATTCAATTGTTTTAATGCTTTAATCTTTGTCTTACACTTTGTCTGATTGGTTTAACTCATTCGATAATCCCAAAATCAAGTTGGCACATATTGCGAGCTGAATCTGACCTAGTTAGTGCCTATAGGATTGACGACCCTATAGAAGATTAAGCCCAAATTGCTGAGCCTTATAGCTAGTTTCGGCCTTACAAGGGAATCACGAACTAGGGACTTTAGGAGGATAGGTCGGGTTAATCGCCTCGGACACAAGTGACTTAGGTTTTAATTCAATTGCTTAAACAATCTATTTTCATTATCATCGTATCCCTTCATGTTCCTTCGGATAATTGCATTGGTAAAAGATCACTTAGGAGTAGTTTAACTTAATTAGGGATAGAGTAACTTAATTAGGCGTAGAATAACTTAGTTAGAATCAGATAACTTAGTTAGGAGTAGTATAATTCAAACCCAGGAGTAGATTAACTTAAGAAAACCAACTCAAAACCCCCTAAGCCTAGATAACACATGAAACCAAGTAACTCGATACTTGCAGAAATAAATCCTGTGGACGATACCTGGACTTTTCCAGAAATTTATAACTTGATAACGACGGGGTACACTTATCCCTTAGTGAGTCTCGCGGTGCGAACGCGTGAGGCGCATCATGAATCTGGGCGGATCAGGTGCCCCAAGTCGCCCGCGGTCGAATCTCCCAGAAGGCGGATCAGAAGGCCGAAAGCACAAAAAGAGAAAGAAGGGAAGCGGCAGGCGATCAAAGTCACCTTCACCTCCAAGGCAGAGGTCATCCCGATGGGGGAGGTCACCCCCATCCTCAGGTCGGAGACAAAGTAAGAAGCCAGTAGAGACACCTCGTCCGGATAGGCCACAACCACCGCCGAACCAAGGAGATGAAGATAGACAAGCTCCTCTTGGAGGACATGGAAGTGGAGGTGGGCGTTCGCCATCAGATCCATCGTCCGGCTCAAGCTCCTCATCTTCTCCGAGTCGATCTCCATATAGGAGACCTCCGAGTAGATCTCCGAATAGGAGACGCCCCAGGGCGGATCCAGACAATTTAACGAATCTAGTTAGAGCTGCGGTGCTCCGCATAAACGAAGAGAATGCCAGGCATAATCCATTCGCCAATCGTGATTCGCCCTTTACGGCATGGATCGAAGCTGAGGAAACAGATAGGCATTTCAAAATACCTAATATCCTGGTTTACATGGGCGTAGACAACCCTAAGGCCCATGACAGAAAGTACCAAATGTTGCTTAGCCTTAATCGAGCCAGTGAAGCTGTATTATACCGGATGTTTATCACCACGCTAGGAGGACCTGCTTATGATTGGTTCCAATATTTACCTCCCGGATCGATAGACAGTTGGGATCAGTTGAGTAGAGAGTTTTGTGCCAAATTTGCCGGATGTATCCCTCCAGTGGTAAAATCGTGGAAGCTTTTTGAGTTGAAACAGAAAGCAAGTGAACCCCTTCGAGAATATGTAGACAATTTCAACAAATTGTGTATACGAATTGTCGATGTGGATGTCTCCATGGCGGTGGAAGCTCTTGTGAAAAACACCACATGTAAAAGCTTGCAGGAAGATCTGATCAGAAAGAGACCTAGAGATATGGCAGAGTTGATAGAACGGTGCAAGGACTTCATGAAGGTGGATGATATCCGCCGGGAGTCAGTGTCTTCGCCCAAAAAGGACAAAGGCGAATCTCGACGACGGGATAAAGAGAAAGACAAGAATCCTGATTCGTCATCTAGAAGCAGGCTTCGAGGCTCTAAGAACAAAACGGCATACATGTCGTCATTTACACCATTAAACGCCTCCAAAAGCGAAGTGCTGATGTGGATAGAGAACAGTCAGCACAAGCGGAGCATTTCATACCCAGAACCAAAAGGGGGGAGTACACCAACACCGGGAAAAATCCCAAAAATTATTGCAAATACCATAGGAAGAATGGTCATGATACGGACGCATACTGGGAGTTGGCCAGAGAGATAGAAAGGCTTATCGAAAGAGGAAAGATGGACAGGTTCATCCAAAATGATAACAAGAAAGGAGATGGTGATAGATCAAGAGACGATCAGAAAAAGAAGGTGAATGGCACCATCAATGTCATAGCGGGCGGACCATGATATCAACCTGTGCTGAAAAAGGCAAAGACCACTGCCCTGGATAGGGCATCACTTAATCGCCCTTTTGCGGATGTAGGCCCGGAGATTCCTCCTCATGCAGATGCACTGGTCATTACCATGATGATAGAAGGATGGGAGACGAGAAGAGTGATGATTGACACCGGAAGTTCGTGCAACGTCATCACAAGAGGGGCATTCGCCAAGCTTATGGTCGATCCCATCCAAGTGGAAACCACCATAGTAGACATCTTGGGGGTAACAGGCACACCATCCAAACAAAAGGCCAGGTAACACTAGATTGTGAATTGGCAGATGAAGATCAAATCTGGAAAGGAGATCTGGAATTCTCCATCCTGGATGGCCAGTTGGCTTACAATATCATCCTTGGGCGGCCCTTCATCTCTGAAGCCGCGGCACTCATCTCCATACGCCACTTAACTATTTACATCCCCACGGCCAAGGGAGGTGTAATGATCCGAGGAAACCAAAAAGTTGCTCAGGAGACATATTCGACATCCTTAATGATTCGCCCGCAGTCTAAAGATGAAGACGAAGAGGAACTTGTCACAATGGCCTTGGGTGAAACAGAAATGTACCTTATGGCGGATGAAAAACAGGTACGGATGGCTAAAGGGCTAAAGGGAGAGATTAAGGAAGCTATTACCAAGGTTCTCCATGAGTCAGAAGATGTCTTTGCGTGGAAAGATGAGATTCTTCTAGGGATTAGTCCAGATGTGATCACTCACAAACTCAACATTGACAAAGACGCGGTCCCGGTGGCATAAAAACAGAGGAACCACGGTCCTGAGAGGCAGAAGGTGATAGAAGAGGAGATCACCAAGCTCAAGCGGGCGGACGCCATTGAAGAGGTGCTTTATACACAGTGGCTGGCGAATGTAGTCCTCGTCAAAAAAGCAGGCGGATCATACCGCATGTGTATTGACTTCACAGACCTCAACAAAGCTTATCCCAAAGACAACTACCCCTTGCCGTGTATCGATATCCTAGTCGATGGACCAGCAGGACACGCCATGTACTCCTTCACTGATGTGAAGTCGAGCTATCACCAGAACCCGATGGAGCCTTCGGATAGAATCAAAACTTCGTTCGTGACACACCAGGCCACCTATTGCTTCAAAGTCATGCCCTTTGGGCTTAAGAATGCAGGGGCAACCTATCAACGGATGATGAACAAAATATTCGAATGAAGCAAAGGTGATAACTTTTCTGTCTATGTGGATGATATGATCATCAAAAGTACCACTGTAGAGAAGCATGCGGATGATATAAAGGAGGTACTGGGTGTACTCCGACATCACAAAATTAAATTGAATCCAGAGAAATGTACCTTTGGAGCGACATATGGAAAATTCTTAGGATTCATGATCAGCCAGAAGGGAGTGAGCCCAAACCCTGACAAGGTCAAAGCTGTCTTGGAAATGAAAATGCCGCAGAATATTAGAGAAGTGCAACGTCTTAACGGGCGTATTGTAGCCTTGGGCAGGTTTATCTCATGTTCATCTCGAAGATGCCAACCCTTTTATGAAGTGATCAAGAAGCAAAAGGCGTTCGAATGGAACGAGGATTGTGAAAAAGCCTTCAAAGGGATCAAAAGGTTTCTCACAGAACCACCCCTAATGAGTCGACCCTTGAAAGGTGAGGATCTCTACATGTATGTCTCCATTACAGATAAAGCCGTTTGCACGGTCATGATAAGTGAAGAAGATGGCTAGCAGTATCCAATTTATTACGTAAGCAAAGTATTAAAAGATGCTGAAACCCGATATTCCAAGCTGGATAAAATGGCGCTGGCCGTTGTCACCACATCAATTCGCCTCAGGCCCTACTTTCAAGCTCATACTGTCATAGTTCGCACAAGCATACCAATGAGGAAAGTGTTGCAAAAGCCAGAAACCTCGGGGAGATTGATGGAATGGGCAATCCGCCTAGGGGAATTCGATGTTCGCTATGAAAGCCGATCAGCCCTGAAAAGTCAAGTCTTGGCAGACTTTGTGAATGAATTTACTAAAGAAGGTACGAATCTCCCCAAATCTAAAATTGAGGAATGGACGATGTATACAGATGGGGCTTCTTCGGCAGAAGGTGCAGGTATTGGCATCGTGATCAAAGGTCCCCAATATATAAAACTACACTACGCTGTAAAACTGGACTTCCTCGCTACCAACAATGCTGCGGAATACGAAGCCTTGATATTGGGACTGCGCCTATTAAAGGAAATCACTCCTGAACGTATCGTGATCTACAGTGACTCAAAATTAATGGTCAACCAGGTGATCAAGAATTTTGAGGTAAAAGATGACATTCTGTCCAAATATGTGGACGAGGTTAAGAAGTTGTTAAATCACCTCGAAGCCAAAGACACCAAGTGGGAATTGATCCATGTGCCTCGAGGATCTAACACAGAGGCCGATCACCTAGCCAAAATGGCTTCAAGCAAGGAGCATTGGGCGGATCTGCAGTGCCCGTTTGAGGTTAAGACAGCACCGACATTCGCCTCGAAAATGGTATCCTTACTCATGTCTGTGGAGAGTGATTGGAGATCACCAATCCGCCAATATCTGATAGATGGAACCTTGCCTTTGGACAAGGAAGAAGCTCGACGGATAGTAAGGAATGCGGCCTATTTCTCCGTGATAAATGATTGCCTATACAGAAAGTCTTTTAGCCACCCCTGGCTGAAATGCATTGTGCCAGAAGAGGGACAACAGATCCTCAAAGAGTTGCACGAAGGCACATGTGGAGCCCATGAAGCATATGCCTCCATTTTGAAGAAATCCAGGTTAGCAGGATTTTATTGGCCACAGCGGAACTTGATGCTCAAAAGTTAGTGGATTCTTGCCATAATTGTCAGATCCATGCAAATGAATCGCACACAGCTAAACATCTTCAAAGGCCCATCATCGAAGGTCGACCCTTTGCAGTCTGGGGAATTGATATCGTTGGACCCTTTCCTCCTACCAAAAGACAGAGGAAGTATGTGGTAGTGGTTGTGGATCATTTTACCAAATGGGTAGAGGCTGAAGCTGTCTCCTCTATCAATGCTGAACGAATGGTGGAGTTCGTCAAGGATAACATCGTAGGAAGGTATGGAGTTCCCCACACAATTATCACTGACAATGGAACGCAATTCAACTGTGGAGAATTCAAAACTTTCTGTGAAAAATTGGGCATTCAGAACAGATTCGCCTCCGTTTATTATCCTCAATCTAACGGTATGACCGAAGTTACGAATCAGACAATCGTTAAGGGAATAAAGAAAAGGCTGGGGGAGCATAACAAAAAGTGGGCGGATCAGTTAATGAGCGTCCTATGGGCATATCGCACTACTCCCAGAACTGCCACAGGCGAAACACCATTCGCCCTTTCTCACGGTGTGAAAGCTGTAATCCCAGTTGAAATACAGGTCCCAAGTGACAGAGTTGCATTCTATTGCGAGAATGAAAACAGCCAAAGGTTGAAAGAAAGTCTTGATCAAGTGGAGCAAAAGTGGGAAAAGGCATATGTACGCATGGCAGCCTACAAACAGCGGACCGCGGCTTATCATGACAAAAATGCAAAGCTCATCAATCTGAATGTGGGAGATCTCGTGCTCCGAAAAGCTGACAAAATCCAATCTACGGAGGGGAAAGGAAAGCTGGGGATCACCTGGACAGGTCCGTTCCGAATAGTCACCAAGATTGGATTCACCACATTTAAAATCCAAGACATGAAGGGAAATACGCTGCCGCGTACATGGAACATCCAGAACCTCCGCAAATATTTCACCGGAAAATAGAATGTAATCACGGTTTTGAGTACTCTTTTTCCTTTGATAAAGTTTTTATCCCATGAGGTTTTTCTTATCAAAGGTTTTAACGAGGCTCACATATAAGACCCACTTGCTGTAATAAGGCACATCGCCATTCAATAAGAAGCAATTTTTGTCCTATCAATTCTTTTTTAAGTATTTGTTTTGTAGCAATATAAATATTCCAGATTAAAAAAGAAGGGGGGCCAACAAATGCATTCAATGCTATCACGACATAGCTACTTTCTTTACTTTCTCCTCAAAGATAGGAGAACAATCTCATGGGCAAATCAATCCTTAAATGATCACCATTAGAGATAGAGTTAAAACATTTCTCGGACGCGAGATCTTTACACTCTCTTACACCCTTTCCAAGGAAGGGTTCAAAGTCCTAAGGGCGGATCGATTCACCTCAAAGATAGGAAGCAAATCGATCACCTAAGGCAGCTTAACTTCCTCTAAAGGAATAAAAGCTTCAAGCCTTCACAAAGGTTCACACCACGAGGTATGGCTGGCCACCTACTTCAAATCAATCCTAAAGCCTATAAATTTACTTGCTGAAATAATATAAGGCAAAGTAAAGTAAACGATTATCATGAGGATTAAAAATTGTACTTAGTTTTACAATGAAAACTAAACATTAGTAGGAGCATCCTCCTTAACATCTTTTTCACCAGATGCGCCCTCCAGTGGGGCTTGTTGAAACACCTTTCCACATAATTTTGATTTGACAAAATTGTTTCAGTGTAATTGAAATACATATTCTAAACACACTAAGTTTAAATGCTTTGATTTATTCTACTAATGTGTTTGTTCAATGTTGAGTTAAATTGTTTATAAGACACAAGAATTAAAAGGCCCAAGCCCAATACAAGTGTCAAAGCCCAAGTCAAACAACTCAGTACAACTCGGCCCGCGTTTGTCAAAACGTTGTCGCTTTGGACAAAACGCAACTCATCGAAAGAAGGATCTACATACAGAACTTGATCAAGCCATTACGCTGACCAAATCTCTACGCAAAGTTCTGCAAGCAAAACGCAAAGCAATCTTACACTACATTCAATATCTTTTGTGCAAAAGTCTAGAGTGATTATTCAATCATCTAAGGTGTCTTAGCAAATCATTGTTTAGGACAAACACTTATCATTTCTAGAGATTAGAAAGGAGAGGCTGAGTACTCTGTTATAGTACTCAGCGAGAGATTAGGATTGAGTAGAGGTATAGAGGAAGGTACTCTTGTTATACTCAGTTGCTAAGATTGTAAAAGGTTTGAGGCTCTACCTTTAAAGAGCTCAGTAGAGGATTCGAAATCTCGGAACGTGTTCCGGGGACAGGACGTAGGCTTAGAAGAAGCCGAACCTGGATAAATCTACTGAGTAACGTATTTCTTACCTTAAACTCCTTATATATATTGCTTGCTTAAATAACCAAAAACTGACCAAGTAAAGAGGTCAAGCTGAGTTGTGCGCATTGAACATCTGAGCTCAGGAATAGACTTTAAGTGCTATCTCCTGACTCAAGTCAAGAAACTGACTTAGTCACCAGTTGACTAAGCCAGTATCATACTGATTACTCAGCGCCGCTGTTAAAACCTTTTCTCCTAAGAAAAGAAGTTTGCCCTAAATCTTTAAAAAGTTTAAATAGTTCCTAACCCCCCCTTGGAACTATACTCGTAACATTATAAGGGACCAACAAGTGGTATCAGAGCTTAAAAGCTCACTGTAAAAGGTCTAACAACCTTGAGCTGATCCCTACCATGGGCGAAAATAGTACTCGGTTTCTCCCAGGAAACCAAACAACTCAGATATTGCTTGAGGGGCTGTCCATCACTCGGCCTCCCCTATTCTTCGGGTCTAACTATACCTTCTGGAAGAATAGGATGAAAAACTTCATTCAGGCTACAAATATGAGTGCCTGGCTATCTATAGTGCAAGGCCCATTTGTACCTGTCGAAGTTGTGGCTGGCCAAACAGTTGTAAAAGCTGAGGCCAAATGGACAGAGGATGATCTTAAGAAGCTTCAAAATCACGCTTCGGCTATCAATATGCTTCACTCTGCGCTCGATGCTGCAGAATATAATAAAATCTCAGGTTGTGAGTCAGCACAAGAGATCTGGAAAAAGCTGGAAGTCACCTACGAGGGAACTAATATAGTAAAGGAGTCCAAGGTGAATCAGCAGATGAGACTGTACGAGATGTTCGAGATGAACAATGATGAGGGCATTTCAGACATGAATGCAAGGTTTACCAACATCATTAATGAGCTCAAGAGACTTGGAAAAATCTTCACTGAGGAAGAACAAGTCAAAAAGATACTCAGGAGTCTTCCTAAAGACTGGCAAGCAAAGAAGACAGCTGTTGAGGAAGCTCAGGATTTAACCACCTACAAATATGACGAACTCATCGGCTCATTGCTGACCCATGAGATATCTATGAAAAACTTCGAGGTGAAGGAAAAATCTGAAGACAAGACGCAGAAATCTCTTGTCATGAAAGCTGACTCCACTGACGGTAGCTCAACTGATGATGAGGAGATGGCCATGTTCACAAGGAAGATGAAAAGGCTATTCAGGAAGAATGACAAATATTCTAAGAAGCCTTACAGAAAGTTTGATAAGTATAAAGCTGACTCAAGCGACAGGAAATACAAAAAGGACAACTCAAAGCCCATTACATGCTTTGAGTGCCATCAAACCAGCCATATTAAGTCAAGCTGCCCCACACTGAGGAAAGACAAGAAGAGCGGCAAAAAGGCAATGGTGGCTACATGGAGCGACAGTGATGAGTCTTCATCTACAGAAACTGAGGCCACCGAGTCAGCGAAGATATGCTTCATGGCTGACGAACTTGCTGAGCCGTGTGTCTCTGAGCATGCTGACCTATCCGTCGCATCAGATGACGAGGAGCAATCAAATGAGGTAATTACTCTTCCCCAGCTCAGAAATGATATGGTTAATGCCTTGAGTGATCTCTACACACTTGTCAAGAAGTGTAATAAGAAAGTTAGAGCACTCAGCAGGCGTTGTGATGAAGTGGAAGAGGTCAAACTGAGTGACCTCAGATTCCTTCTTCAGGACAATTCAACTCTGCATGATAACATGAAGATCATATATGAGTCTGTCTCTGAAGTCCAATCAGTTTCAAAGAAACTGAGAAAGGACGTCACAACTATCCAGAACCAACTAAAGGTTCCAAATAAAAGAAACATTCCTCTGAGAACTCAGTACCAAGGTACTCAGCAGAGATGGAATCCCCAGCGAAAAGTCCATTGTGACTTTTGTGGGAAGAAAGGACACACCACTAAGGTGTGTTGGCACGCTCAGCACTGGGGTGCTGACCAGTCAGTGAAACATCCTAAACAGAAGGTCAGCTGTGACTTCTGTGGAAAGAATGGCCATACTATCCAAGTATGTCGCCATAAAATTAAACATGATGCTTTACCTGTTGCACCTAACAAGCAAGGACCCAAAAAGAATTGGGTACCTAAAAGTAACTAGTTACAATGCAGGTAAGCCTGAGATGTGCTGAGAAGTCAAAGATGTGGTATATTGACAGCACATGCTCGAGGCATATGACTGGTGATGAAACTCAGTTCATCACGTTTGAGCGTAAACGAGGAGGAAGTGTAAGTTTTGGAGACAACAAGAAGGGTAAGATAGTAGGGTCAGGAACCATTAGAGGTAATCCTACTATTGAATCTGTCTCCCTAGTCAGCGGACTCAAATATAACTTACTCAGCGTAGCTCAGCTATGTGACAATGGGAGAAAAGTTATATTTGATGCTACTGGATGTAAAATATACGAGGGTGAATCAAATGAGTTAATCTTAACTGCCCCTCGCATAGATAATGTCTTTATGCTAGACTTAAAGAAAAAGTTTTCAAAAACTGTATGCTTAGTATCAAAGGAAGAAAATTCCTGGCTATGGCACAGGAGACTTGGTCATGTAAGCATGGACCTCCTGGCCAAATTAGCAAGAAAGCAATTGGTTGAGGGACTGCCTGAACTTAAATTTGAAAAAGATCAATTATGCCACGCTTGCCAAGCTGGAAAACAAACCAAACAATCTTTTCATAGCAAAAACATTGTCTCAACTAAGCGTCCGTTAGAGTTACTACACTTGGATCTCTTCGGTCTAGTCCAGCCGCTGAGTCTGGGTGGAAGAAGATTTTCGTTGGTCATTGTAGATGACTTCTCTCGGTACACTTAGGTCATCTTACTGAGTAGCAAGGATGAGACCTTTGAGACATTTTCAAATTTGGTTAGAAAAATTGAAAATGACAAAGACCTAAAATTGGCTCACATCCGAAGTGATAATGGTGGAGAATTCAAAAACCAAAAGTTTGTTGAATTCTGTGAAGCCAGCGGCATTGACCACAACTTTTCTGCTCCTAGAACACCTCAACAAAATGGGGTTGTTGAAAGGAAGAACAGAACTCTGGTTGAAATAGCCAGGACAATGCTGGATGAGCATAGGCTTCCAAAGTATTTTTGGGGAGAGGCTGTTAACACAGCGTGCTATATTCTTAATAGGGCTCTAGTTAGACCTATATTAAAGAAAACCCCCTATGAACTTTGGAAAGGACGAAAGCCCAACATTGGATACTTTCGTGCCTTTGGCTGTAAATGTTTTATCTTAAATACCAAAGATAGCTTAGCAAAGTTTGACTCAAAAGCTGATGAGGCTATCTTCTTGGGCTACTCAACAAACAGCAAAGCATACAGAGTTTTTAATAAGCGAACTCAAGTTCTAGAAGAGTCAGTACATATGGAGTTCGACGAAACTAACCCTACAGGTAGATACCAGCCGCTGACCGAAGATGATCCACACTAAGTAACCGCTGACCAAGAACCAGCTACTGAGTCATTCACTAAAAGGCTGACCAAGAGTAAGAGTGAACCTAAGATTACTTTTACTGACCCATCTACTTCTGCAGAGATTGTTGAAACACAGACAGCACAAGACATAAATCTACCTAAAGAGATAAGGATTCCAAAAGGGCACTCAGAAAGTGTAATCCTTGATTCTGCTGGGAATACCCTGATGATAAGGAATCAACTCAGGAAGTACCTCAGCAATGTAGCCTTCATCTCAGTACAGGAACCTAAGAACTTCGCTGATGCTGAGGAAGATGAATTCTGGATGAACGCAATGCAAGAAGAACTTGACCAATTTAGAAGAAACGATGTATGGGAGCTAGTGCCACATCCAAGGAGTCAGAAGACCATTGGAACAAGATGGGTCTTCCGCAACAAAATGGATGATCAAGGAAATGTAGTCAGGAACAAAGCAAGGCTTGTAGCTCAGGGCTACAGTCAGCAAGAAGGTATTGACTACGATGAGACCTTTGCCCCAGTGGCAAGGCTAGAGGCAATTAGAATTCTATGTGCATATGCATCTTACATGAACTTTAAATTATTCCAAATGGATGTCAAAAGTGCATTTCTTAATGGAGTTATAAACGAGGAGGTTTATGTTAATCAACCTCCAGGCTTTGAGGACCCTAAATTCCCAAACCACGTTTATAAACTCAAAAAGGCTCTGTACGGCCTCAAGCAAGCACCACGTGCTTGGTATGAGAGGCTGACCAGTTTTCTGCTGACTAGAAACTACGTCAGGGGCAAAGCTGATACAACCTTATTCATTAAGAGAAAGGGTAAAGATACCCTGCTGGCCCAAATTTATGTTGATGATATAATATTTGGTGCAACTAACGAATCAATGTGCAAGGAGTTTAGCAAACAAATGCAGACTGAGTTTGAAATGTCCATGATGGGAGAACTCAACTTCTTCCTCGGTCTTCAAATTAAACAAGGAAAGAATGGCATCTTCATCAGTCAAGCCAAATATGCCAAGGAGATATTAAAGAAATATGATTTGGAAAATTGCAAGCCAATATCCACTCCTATGGGCACTGACACTGTCCTATGCGCTGACGAGAATGGTAAGTCGGTAGACAGCAAATTATATCGAGGTATGATAGGCTCTCTACTTTACTTAACAGTAAGCAGACCGGATATTCAGTTTTCAGTATGCTACTGTGCTAGATATCAATCTAACCCTAAGGAATCTCATTACATTGCTGTAAAAAGAATCCTTAGATATTTGCAAAGCTCAGTGAACGCAGGTTTATGGTATCCCAATACTCATAATTTCACACTCATCGGATACACTGACGCTGACTATGGACGGGATAAGCTGGAACGTAAAAGCACCTCTGGAGGATGTCACTTCTTAGGAAGCTGTCTTGTATCCTGGTTCAGCAAAAAGCAGGCGTCAGTAGCCTTGTCTACCACTGAAGCTGAGTACATTGCTGCTGGTCATTGTGTTGCTCAAGTCCTATGGATTAAGCAATAGCTTGAAGACTATGGTGTTCAAATAAAGACAATTGAAGTCAAATGTGACAACAAAAGTGCAATTGATCTTTCAAAGAACCCAATTCAACACAGCAGAATGAAGCATGTCAGCATCAGACATCACTTCATTAGAGATCATGTACTCAAGGGTGAGATCAAGCTGACCTTTGTCCCAACGGACGAGCCGCTTACGGATATCTTCACGAAGCCACTGGCTCGTGAGCAGTTCAGCATACTGAGAGAAGCTATTGGTATGTTTAATCCTCTTCAGTAAATTCCTGAACTAAATGAATATGCATGCTGAGTGAATTACTATGCTGAATGATTGTTTTTGCTGAGTACTCATTGAAATTAATTGAACAACAATTACTGAGTAAACTTGCACACTGAGTAAGTTAGTTTAAACTTAGAAATCATCCCCTTATGCAATACTGACCACTCAGAATATGAAACGCTTAGTATTCTAAACACTGAGTGTTAGATCCGTTAGAATAAAAGCAAAAGCATGCGTATAGCCACCTAGGATGACGTACGCGCCGAATGTCTCATAAATGCCAGGATAATTGTCGGTTCACAATCCCGAAACAAAACTGACACATGGATTCGTTAAGATCCTCACTTCACCGCTATAAATAATGGGTAAATCCCCATTGTTTTCTCTTTACGTCTACCGAATTCTAAGGCAAAGACAGCTTTCTCTCTAAAAAACTCTCAAAGCTTCCCAAATGCATTCTTCAACTATGACTAAAGTTTCCTTCAACATCTCCGGTGCCGGCCACCCTAAGCCCAGCTCCGATGAAACTTCCAGGCAAACCTCTGTGCCAGAATCCACCAAGGTCACCTCACCTAGCAAAGGAAAAACTGGCCAAACCTCCTCTGGTAAGGGAAAGCCTGAAAAAGTCAGGACCTATTCAAAGGTCTTCGAAAATGTCCGAGAATGGAAGGTTGAGCCCTCAAGATGGGTATCTGAAGCCTTCGTACAATCCGAACAACCCTTCTGTGAGTGGATTTCACAAAATGGATGGACTGAGCTGTTTTCGATTAGGGATCACACCTATCCTGACCTGGTAAAGGAGTTTTACCACAACCTTCGCGTTGCCAATGATAACCAGGACTACTTGGTAACCGTGGTGAAAGAGAAAACCATCTTCATCAACCCTCTCTACCTAGGAAATTTGCTCAAGTTAAAAACTGAGGGAGCAAGGCTAAGGAGGTCTGGAGATCAGGATGGTACTGGGTATGAGGTCAACTTCTGTAAACCTGAAGGCCACTCAGGAGAAGTCTCAGCTTCATCTATGGGTCAGTACCAGAAGATGGCTCATTATCTGCTGAGTTATTTTATCTATCCCAAGATTAACTGCACCACCTCAGCAACAAATTTCGAGCAATGCTTTATCTGGCATATGCTGACGTACAAACCAATCAACATGCCGGTATTTCTCATTGCTGGCTTCCAAAGGAGTACGGGTACTCTAAGGCTAGGATCACTCATCACCAGGATCCTCATTGATCATCAAGTAGACCTGTCAGATGAAGAAACAGCTAGAGGATCTAAGATCACAGCGGCTTCATTGAGAGCATTGAAGTTCGGTCAGCCTCTAAAGAAAGGAAAAGCTGCTGCTGCTGCGAGTGCTGAACAGCAAGCTGAGGGAACTGCTGTCCCAAAGAAAGGGAGAAGGACTAAGGCCCCAGCTTCCCGGAAAAGAAAAGCTGTTGAGACTCCTTCCAAAGATGCTGAGTCTCCAGCTAAGAGGCAGAAGTCAGCTGCTAAGTCAGCTGAGAAAAGGAGCAGGCAAGATGAGCCTGAAACTGAGGACACTAATGAGCAACCTCAGAAGAAGCAGAAGCCTTCCACACTGACTCCCCTCGACGCCATACCTACTGACATTGTTGTGCCTAGTGACTCTCACTTCACCCAATATCAAGGAAATGTAGCTGAGTATGAAGAAGATGAGGTGCATTTGGACGATCAGTTCATTGCACAAGTTGAGGAAGAACTAGATGGTGTTAGTTCAGAAGAAGAATAAGAAAAGGCCAGTAGTCAGGATGACTCTGAGGACAATGAGGCTACAGCCAGTGAAACTGAAGCTGAGCAAGCCAATACTGGGTTGGCTGCTGGAGAAGAACAAGAACTTGACCAACACAATGTTGATCAAGTCCAAGTACAAGCTGACCAGCTTAATAATGAGCAACAAGAATCCTCTCCATCTCACTCAGGAGAATCTATATAGGCCGACAATCCTCCTAGAAAAAGAAGGTTGGTTAAGGCATGTGAGAAGACAGTTAGTGAGCCTCCTATACAACTATCAACTCTTCCTACCTTTGCCATTCAACAACCAACCAAAGACCCCTCTGCCCTAAAACTCAGATTTGTTGGTAGAAAACCTGCGGCATCCATCGAAAAACAAGCCTCTGTTTCTTCTCAACAGGAACATGCCGACCAAAATGCCTCTGCCACCTCAACAAGTCAGGTTGAAGCAATTACTGTTAATACTGTCCATCCAACCATAGTGCTGACTTCAAATGTATCTGCCCCCGTCAGCACTGACAGTATTCGCATTTCTACTTCTCCACCCAACAACTCTGCCGATCACTCAACCATACCACAACCTCAAGTGCAGATTGAAAACACCATTCCAATCACTGACCATGTCATTCCTTTAACTCCTCTTCCTACCGGTCACACTGATGTCACTACAGGCTCTCAAAGCTATCTGAATGCCACTGAGTCCGGCAAAAAAATGATTGACTCAGTTCAAGCTTTGATTCAAGACTTTCACCAATCTACTTCTCTTGCTGCTGGGTCTTCATCTATTGAGACTACTCAGCTTTCCCAGGTCACTCAGCTTCTCAACGAAGTTAAGGGATTCAAGGACTTGCTGAACGTCATCATTACTTTTCAAGCACGGTAAGCTAAGCATGATTCAATCGCCAAGCTGGCCGAGATCCAGGTGACAACTGTGCAACACCTAAATGCTCTACAACAGCAAGTACAGAACTTGTCAGCTGTGAACCCTGGATATGCAACTTCTGATGAGGTAAAGATGCTTTTTGCTCAGCTTCACACCGAGCAACTCAATACCAATGAGCAAATGGTCTCTTACTCTCAGTGCTCAGTAGAGCAAATTGGTGAAGCTGTTCGACTGCTAAATCTGAACAAGCAGGAGATGGACACTGACGCAATGAAACAAAACGAGATGCTGTCTATCACAAGACAAACCTTCAATCACATCCATCACACAAATGTTCAGCGTCAGTACTTTGACACCTACTTACTCAAAACCTTTCATCAAGTCATTGCTGGACTGACTGATGCGCTTATATGGATTTGTAAGTCTGAAGCTTTCATCGTCAGTATGATCAGTGCTGCCGAACTCAATATACCTGATGAAGTCTCAAATCAGGGAGTTGCCATTTTTGATGGTGTAAATGAAAGCGCTGACCGACTAAAGCTCTGTCCAACGAACTGACCAGGGCTGTCTTAACCGACAGCTTTAGAATTCCTCCTCCCGATGCTGACAAAACGGGGGAGAAAGATCAAGCGAGAACACCAGCAAGAACACAGCATGGGTCAAGTCAGTCCCAACAGAAGAAAAAGAAATAGATATATAGGCTAGCTCAGTATAGGCTAAGTATGTAGTGTGTATTTCTTTTTGCCTATCTTTGAACGTTTGATTGTAAACACTGACTATCTATTTTTAATATCAATACTTGCATCTTCCATTCAAAACTCTGAGTTATGAATTATTTGTATACAATGCTGTGTATAATGTTATTCTGTATCTTCAATTAAATCAGCTATGTTTAAGACTTATAAAACTTACTGATTAAACTCAATACTGATAACATGTTTGACATTGACTTATATGCCTATATAACATTGTCTTATAGAACTCATTGAACAACAAATTACTCAGCGCACTCTAAATGATTAAACCTTCTGCTTAATACTTAGTAAATAGAATATGTTACATAAGCTGACCTATATCTGAAAACTGACCTTAGACTTACTCGATTAAACCTTTAAATGTTTAGAGTAAAACTAAGTCAGTAGCTCAACCCTGACGGGGGAGTTTGCTAAGATATAATAGGTCAACTATCATGGGGGAGCTCAATACTGAGTTCCTCGCTGAATAGTTTTGCCAACATCAAAATGGGGGAGTTTGTTGAAACACCTTTCCATATAATTTTGATTTGACAAAATTGTTTAAGTATAATTGAAATACATATTCTAAACACACTAAGTTTAAATGCTTTGATTTATTCTACTAATGTGTTTGTTCAATGTTGAGTTAAATTGTTTATAAGACACAAGAATTAAAAGGCCCAAGCCCAATACAAGTGTCAAAGCCCAAGTCAAACAACTCAGTACAACTCGGCCTGCGTTTGTCAAAACGTTATCGCTTTGGACAAAACGCAACTCAGCGAAAGAAGGATCTAGAAGACCTTCAGGAACAACTTCAAGATGAAGCTGCTGAGTAGACTCGACAAAGCGTACAAGACAGCAGCTGGCTAAGGAAAACTTCCAGACAAAGTATTTCCACTTTGGGTAAAGTTCAGACGACACAGTATGCTGTCTAGTTGACTTTACCATAAAAGGAGAGACAGTCTGCCGAGCTGACCAAAAGCTGACCGAGGACAGAAGATACACAAATCTGATTGGCCGAGAGCTCTGAGCAAGTCAGGATGACAACGACAGGAAGTCGTTTCCCTCCAATGGTTATTTCGAAATTCGAAATGACCGATGCCTCAAGACGTCTCTATAAATAGTGCCATCAGAAGCTTCATTACATACAGAACTTGATCAAGCCATTACGCTGACCAAATCTCTACGCAAATTTCTGCAAGCAAAAAGCAAAGCAATCTTACACTACATTCAATATCTTTTGTGTAAAAGTCTAGAGTGATTATTCAATCATCTAAGGTGTCTTAGCAAATCATTGTTTAGGACAAACACTTATCATTTCTAGAGATTAGAAAGGAGAGGCTGAGTACTCTGTTATAGTACTCAGTGAGAGATTAGGATTGAGTAGAGGTATAGAGGAAGGTACTCTTGTTATACTCAGTTGCTAAGATTGTAAAAGGTTTGAGGCTCTACCTTTAAAGAGCTCAGTAGAGGATTCGAAATCTCGGAACGTGTTCCTGGGACAGGACGTAGGCTTAGAAGAAGCCGAACCTGGATAAATCTACTAAGTAACGTATTTCTTACCTTAAACTCCTTATATATATTGCTTGCTTAAATAACTAAAAACTGACCAAGTAAAGAGGTCAAGCTGAGTTGTGCGCATTGAACATCTGAGCTCAGGAATAGACTTTAAGTGCTATCTCCTGACTCAAGTCAAGAAACTGACCTAGTCACCAGTTGACTAAGCCAGTATCTTACTGATTACTCAGCGCCGCTGTTAAAACCTTTTCTCCTAAGAAAAGAAGTCTGCCCTAAATCTTTAAAAAGTTTAAATAGTTCCTAACCTCCCCTTGGAACTATACTCGTAACATTATAAGGGACCAACAGGGCTTCCTTCTCTACAGAAATAATTCCTCCTTGAGGAATAGTACGATCGGTTATCAGCTCCTCACTCTAGTCACCCGCCTTCGAAGGCACTTTACCGGGATCCTCAGGCTCAAGGTCGATAAGGGGTTTGCTTTCTTCGGCGGATCCGTTCATCACCTTGCGAATGTGATCACGGATGTAGTCCTTGACTTCTGGAATATTGTGATACTTAAGGACAACATCCACGTCGGGAACCACGAACTCCGGATCTGTAAAATCAATCTCGGGATGCGCCAGTTGAACATACGCCATGATCCACTTGCCATAGTAGTAAGCTCGCTCCCCTAGCAAGATCTCCGTGTCCTCTAAAGCAGCTTCATGTTCTTTAGCATCCGCATCAATTTGCTCCTTCAATTTAAGGATCTCAGCATCCTTACTCTCATTTAGGGCAATAGCGGACGCAGCGTTCGCATTGGCAACGACCTCCTTCTCCAACCTTTCTATAGTTGCCTTATCCGCCACTCCTTGAAGGAGATCCGCTTCCATAGCATGCATACGGGTATATACCTATCAATGCAAAAGCCAATTCAAGCGAAAGAACAACAACAAAACTCTCCCAAAGGAGATCACTCTTTCATCCAAAAATGCGAAAAAAGATAGAAGGAACTTACCATAAGAAGCTCCGTTTTTCCCATCTGGACATGGGCAGAACCCGAGATCTTATTCTGGCTCTCCCAGACTTCCCCTAGTTGGCCGAGAGCTTCGTCCAAATCGTTGATGACAGATTCATTTCTCAGAGATCCTTTGTCGCCATATTTGGCGGACCAGTAAGCTCCCAAATCTGGCTTCACCAACTATGTAAGTATTAAGAAGCAGAAAGTAAGATTCAAGTAAGAGAAGAAAAAATAATACGGTCAACGTACCTCTTCGAGTCTCGCCGTTGGTTTCACGGCTCGCATGGCATCGGCGATTAGCTTTCCTCCACCAGTGGATACATATTTCTTCTTCTTTGGAAGAGGAGGATCAACCATGTCACCAGCAGGGCGCTTCTCCAAGCTCTTATGAGGAGTCGTGACCTGCCCCTTCTTTCGAGCTTCATCCTCCTTCAGTTTCTTGTGTATCTCTACAAGAGCGTGACTGGACTTAGACAAACCCCTAACAAAAGAACCATAAAATAATCAAGGTTCAAGGAAAAACAAAGTTACCTTCATCAAGTTCTGTAAACTTCACATAAGTGATCTTGTCCCCTTCCTGGCGGATTAAGGGAATATCATTCATCATGAAGTCCAAGGCGTCAGCGTATGTCCAGGCCTCCGCCTTGACACTTTTCATGGTTTCCGCCACTTCCTCATCACTGTCCGTCAATATACGCATGTCTCCAGCCATATGCAAAGGTTTGGCATTCCAAACCGATGGAAAGCCTAGAGACTCGCCCTCCCTTATCTTTACATAGAAAAATTTCTCATCCCAAAGATGGACATTGGACATTTTACCGTAGAAGGGCGAATAAGATTTGAACTTGGCGAAAGTGAAGAAAGATTCAACCTTTCGCTTTGTCGGTTTGTGAAGGGACCGAAAGACACGAGGGTTACATACTACCCCTAAGTTTGAAGCTAAGTAACAATCCAGAGCCAGATCTAACCATCCATTTGGATGCAGATGGCTGACAGTGATGTCAAAGTAGGCTAAGATATCCGCCATCATCTTAGGAAGAGGAAGCCAGAACCCTCTTTCTACATGACAACTGTACACAGATAAATACCCAGTGGGCGGACATGCGGGTCACTGATGAGCTTCCGCCAATTTAGTTTCATATTCTTTTATCCAAGGAAAGCGATCTGCAAGATTCGCTAGATCCGCGGCGCTCATACGGGAGGGAGTGGACTCCGCGCGAGGCGCCTTTTTCCTAGACAGGGCTGAAGAAGATGCCTTCATCCCCGAAAACCGCCTAGAATCTATTGCCGGAGCAAGACAAGTAACGGCGACGGGAAGGTTCTGAATCCTACCTGAGCGAGTTCGATTGCTATTACACGCCGAGTTACGCAACTCAGCTAAATCGCAACTAACAGTACCTTCGGAAGAAACAGAATTTTCCGAAGAAGAAGAAGTCCAGCTAACTACGGTTTCGGAAGAAGTGGTCAAATTAAAAAGTTCGAAAGTAGACTCGGAGGATGAAGAAGAACTCCGAAACATTCAGAAAAACAGAATGAAGAGATTCACTTACATGGGAGTTAAGGCTTTGAGGATTCTGAACTCCGGGAAAACTTTGGGCAAAAAACTCGAAGAAAGATGGAAGAGGAATGCAAATGAAGTGGAAAGAGAAAGAGAGGAAGGAAGAAGGCGTTTTCTCTTCCCTCGAGCGGCGCGCCTAAGACACGTGTCACCCATCGATTGGCATCGAACAGAGTGACCATCAATGCAAGCCATTATGACGACGCGCGAAGAAGTTCAAAAGCCCTAATGGGCTTTAAAGGAACTTTAGGGGGGCTTTTAATAACATTGGGATATTATCCAAAGGATCAAAAGGAGATATTCGTCCAGAACAGCCGTGTATTGATCACCTGATACCGGAATTCCATAGCGTATCAGGCGAGGGGATCCAACAGGCGGATCACCAAGACTCCGCCACGTGAGATCCGCAGTCAAACCTATGTGGAGATCCGCCATAACCCCTCGGTCCGCCAGCTGAGCAGCGGAGCCGATTCCGCAATAAAGGCCATTAATGAGCTATTAATAAGCTAATGGACATACCTAAAAGAAACAGTAACCGCCATTAATGAAGCATTAATGGAGACTTTCTAGTTACTAAAGGTTACAACTTCACGACTATATATAACTTGCTTCTCAAGCTATCAAGGTACACATTCACACAATCCTAGAAACCCTACCGAGTCAATTCAGTTTACTCTTCCATACTTTATACTAACTTTGGCATCGGAGCTTCCCCCGTCGAACCCAACGATGTTCCCACAGAGACGAAAGCTAATCGGAAATTCTCCACAAGTCATCAAATTCATTATGAATTCGAATTAACTTGATTATCTTTTATTGATTCGAAATAATATTTCGAATTGTTTTATTTTTTTATTTTTGAAGTTATGGGGTGAATAAATTGAGATAATTATAACAAGGCATAAAGCCCATTTGGCCCCTAAACAATAGAGCCCAATTCAATACCCCTCATTCTACTCAAATCAGCAATAAGGTCCCTATAGTATTCTTAGATGGTTAATCAACCCCTCACTTAACTGCTCTGCCTTCTTCTTCCTTGATTCTTCGTCTGCCTAACATGCAGAAAGCTTAATTGTTCCTACTAGTCTTCATCCATGGGTTTCCAACAATTATTTCAACTTATCACTTCAAAATCCACCAAAACTTGCAAAAATCAGAAGCAAGATTGCAGAAACTCTCATTACCAACTGATAAGTCATTCCTGGAAAAATTCATTTCACTGCTACTCAAACTAGATAAAAAAAACCAGCAATTTGGAATTCATACAAGTTTTAACATCATCATGAAGTAACAAAAATTAAAGATGGATATAGATATCTTAAATTCAAAATAATTACTGGAGCGGTGAAAAATGATTACTTACCAATAAAGGGGAGAGAAAGTTTCATATCAAAGCTCAATTCCCAGGTGTCAAAGGGAAAATAGCGAAATCTTTTTTAGCTGGAAAATTAGTAAAAATAGTATGCCAAAACCGAACCCTA
This sequence comes from Euphorbia lathyris, assembly GCF_963576675.1. NCBI lineage: Eukaryota > Viridiplantae > Streptophyta > Magnoliopsida > Malpighiales > Euphorbiaceae > Euphorbia > Euphorbia lathyris. Next base: position 83,109,666 of record NC_088915.1, read on the forward strand.
TGCTGCTTTTCAATGCCAACTCTTGCTTGCTTTGCCAGTTAATGCATCAAAATTTCCCGTTAATCGATCTAGTGGATAGGTAAGAGAAATGAATTTTGTTGTCGTCTCTGATCTCTTCTTGATGTACTGTGTTTCCCTTACGAATCCAAAATCAAAATAATAGGCTGCATCATCTTCCAAAACTCTTCCGGCGAAGAGGTCAAGGGAGAAGAAGGGAATTCAGTTAAGAGAGGTTGATTAAATATCTAAAGATACTATAGGGACCTTATTGCTGATTTGAATAGAGTGAGGGGTTAATTGAGTTTGGCTCTGTAGTTTAGGGGTTTAAATGGGCTTTATGCCTTATAACAAACGAGTCGACTTAAAAATTTGGTATTTAAGTTGATAAATAGAAGTTTTTGTTTGAATTGAAACTTAATCAATGAAAATTAAAGTAATCCAACTGATTATCTTTTGGGATAAATTAAACTAGATTAGTCACTTAATATTATATGAGAATGAGTATAATGAAAGCTATATGCATGTATGTTTAGATATGTAAAGAAAAACATTAGGGTTAAAATGAAAGTAGAGTTAATGCGTAAAAATACCAATAACGTTTTGGGTCAGAAGTAATTTTACCCTAACGTCTAAAGTGATACAATTTTATTTCTATCGTTGGAAGCCAAGGGCAATTTTACTCCTAACATTGATAAATTGGGTCAATTTGAGAAATAATTCATTAAACTGTTTTTTTGGTCATGAATCTTGTCATCTACACTTCACACGTGCATCATTTTATCAGTAATAAATCACAAACATATGTTAGGATGTGAAAAAAATTAAATAAAATAAAAAATCCAAAAAATTCATCGAATTGATAAATATTAATCTCCAATTCAATTATTAATTTCTTTTTTGAATCAATTATTAAATTATTAAAAATATGAAATCATTTTTTTTGGAACGAATTGATATGCAATTGGTGCAGAATAAGGAACAAAAATTCCGTGTTTTATAACAGTGTCTGAAATTGACCCAAATTATCAACGTTAGAGGTAAAATTACTTTTAACTACCAACATTGGGGATAAAATTGTACAAATTTATACATTAGAGATAAAATTGCTACAGACCCAAAATGTTAGAAGTATTTTTACACCTTAACACACAAAAGAACTTAGTTGATTTAGTGGACTTAGCTGGCTCAGTAATAAGGCCCAAATTGAAGTTGATGGTTCAATAACACATCCACCATCTTTTGGATATTAGGGTTTTATTTCATTTTTATACAGCAGACTCCACACTTCTTCTCTCTTCTTGTCTCTTTCAAAAGGAAACGCAGCTCCTTTTTTCATGGCCACCGGTTCTCCTTGCTCCGATTCGCTCTCGTTCACTCTCTCCTGGGATCTCCTAACTGGTCCCATGGTTTCTCGCTCATGTTCCGATCCTTAAGAGGTCTCATCGGACAAGTTCCGATATGACGGTGGTGGTTTTCGTCTCCGATGAAGAGCCTTGAGTCCCTGAGGAGGTCCGACCAGTCTATAGCTGTTTGAAAATGAATGAGATGATTTGATAACAACTCAATTTGCTGTGGAAAGTATATATTTTATTGATGTGATACTGAGTTTAAATACAGCAGACACAGTTACAGAATAACTGTTCAATAACTACATCCTACAAATCAGTGATTTAAATAACCACTTGAGACAACTGACTAAAATCATACAGATGAAAAATACAAGATAAAATAGCAGTTACTAAAGCATAAATTTAACACTCCTCCTTGCTTTGGTTATTCTTCTTGTACTTCATTCCTTTTCTTCCCAAAATAATGCACCTTCAACAAAATTCTCAGACCTTAAAAGTCTCTTCTGCTCTTGTGTCTGCAAAGCGTTCAACAACTCTGCCAAACTAATTGTTGACAGATCCTTAGTGTTTTCCAGAGAAGAAATGGTTGCTTCAAACCGTTCAGGAACAGTCACAAGAAGCTTTTGAACTAATCTAGAATCAGGAAATTCAGTACCGAGTAATCTTACTTTGTTAGCAATGCTAATCAATTTGTCTGAATACTCTTTGACAGTTTCTGAATCCTTCATCTTTTGAAATTCAAATTCTCTGATCAAGTTAAGAGCCTTCATTCCCTTGATCTTCTCATCTCCTTCAAATTCCTTCTTCAAGAAATTCCAGACTTCAAAAGCTGATTTTATTGTCATGATTCTGATAAAGATATCAGATGAGACTGCAACAAATAACGTAGCCCTGGCCTCCGACTTTCTTGATTTCTTCTCCTTGTGATTTTTTATCTGCGCCATAGTTGGATTATTGGATAATGGAGGAACTTCGTAGTCCTCTTCAACAGCTTCCCAGAGATCATTAGCCTCTAGATGTGCTTCCATCCTTGCTGCCCAAATATGATAGCCTTCACCATTGAAAACATGTGGTGCTAATGCAATAAATGGAGTTTGTGACAAATCCATAAAGAAGAAGAGAAAAGGAAATAATAACAAATTCACAAGTCCCTCAAGAAGAGAGCTCTGATACCATTTGTTGGAAATGAATGAGATGATTTGATAACAACTCAATTTGCTGTGGAAAGTATATATTTTATTGATGTGATACTGAGTTTAAATACAGCAGACACAGTTACAGAATAACTGTTCAATAACTACATCCTACAAATCAGTGATTTAAATAACCACTTGAGACAACTGACTAAAATCATATAGATGAAAAATACAAGATAAAATAGCAGTTACTAAAGCATAAATTTAACAATAGCTCACATGTAAAGGTAAGTTTAAGGTTCATCCTTTGATCTCTCTCTTCTCTTACCCCTGTTTCTCTTCCGGTTTTTGCGAGTTCTAAGAACTCCTACAGGCGTAAAGGGTATTTCGCTATGTTTGTTTGGTTTTGGTTTGTCTATGAGCTAAGGTTGATTCCTTGGCTCCGATCTTGGTTCGTGTATTTTGCTGCTCCCTTTGTGTTTTAGAGCATCTTCAACCATTATCTCCATATTTCTTTCCTTATCCCTAATTCTCTATTTTTTTCTTCTTCAATCCCTAAAATATAATTTATTTTCGAAAAAGAATATTTCATAGTTTTTTATTCTCTTTTTTATTCCATTGTTTTAATTTTACCTTGTTTTTTTTTCTTGATGAAATTAAATACTTATGCTTTGACCGATTTGCGATTTGGTACTTGATATTACATTAGAGTTTAATTTATTAGAATTTAATCGATAACCATTTCGAAATAAAAATTTTAAGAGTTAAATTATATTTTAAACAATTTTATCTTTTTAAGTTTGAAGTCATTTAGATTTTGTTTTTAATGAGAGAGAATGATAATGTTTAGAGATAGAAAATTCCAAAAATAATGATTTTGAAAAATTAAAAATATGATTATAAAGTAAATATGATACCAAACAAGTTTAATTATTAAAAAATTTAATTTTGAGATTGTTATTGGTCAAATTTGATAAAATAAAAAAAAACATGTAAGATTTTGCAACCATAAGATATATTTTTGTGACCATAGTTACCACATCGCAAATCGGCTAAACTACATGATTTACTAGATTAAGTGGATTGATTAGAATCTACAAGATTTTTTATTCCAATCACAAGTAAATTACATAAAATATATCTGAATTATACCCAAGTTCAAACTTTGGTATTTATATTAAATTTTATCTTAAAAATATACTTTAAGTATTGGTTACCGAATATTTAAATACGTTTCTCAGGTAAAAGATCGGTCAACAATTGTTTAACCATTTTTAAACAAATAATTGGACCAATTATACATTTATAAACTATAAAAATTTATGCTGTTTCTCTCTCATTTGAATTTCTCTCTCTTTGTGTCTCTCTCCTCAAATCTCTTTCTTTCTTCACGTCTCTCTCCTCAAATCTCTTTCTTTCTTCAGTTGCTGTTAATTAAATTGTCTAACTTAAAAAATGAAATAGTTGTGGTCGAGCAAAGACGACTAGCTGATTAAGCAGTCAATGGACTTAGAAATTTAGATGTAAAAGACTTTATCGTTGGACTTTAAAACCTGCTTTTTTTTTATCTTAATAGCTATCTCAAAATTAAAATCTATTTAATCCCTAACTTTTTCTTTAACTCTAGCAGCGGATGAGACACAGTCAAATTGATGAGATAATCACAGTAAAGGCATCTAATAGTGATAGCGAGCAGAGAAATTTTACTGATAATGAATCTATATTTTAATAATTTTTACTTTGAAAGTATATTTTAATAACTTCTTAGTGGATATAAATAATATTATAATAGAAAATAACTTTTAAGAGAACATTTCTTTTGTACTTTTGGATCATTTTACACTTAACATATAGATTGCTCCTCATCTATTAGGGTCAAATTTGACCATCATCTCCTTAATAGACAATTTCATATATTAGGGTCAAATTTGACCCTCATCTCCTTAATTTATATTGTTATTGATTATTTTTTTTGTACATTTGTTTTAATTTTACACTTAACATATAGATTGTCCCCACTGTCTCTAAATCTTAGATCCGTCCCTGGGTAAATAGTCCCTTCCAAAAAAAATATTTCGGACACGGTTTAATGGGGTAATTTTTCAAAAATTACCTCAAACAAAAGATTAATCTAAACTTTTGTTTCTAAGGTAAACTTCAAAATATAACTAAAATGTAAAATTACTCACAATCCCAAGGTAACTAATTTCAACTTGAATCGCAACAGCTAATTCGCATTCAAATTTTACTATTTTATTGTTAACACTTTTGTTTAATTTTAATGCCATTATTTGATGGAGGTTTCCTTCCACATTAAATGTCTGATGCGGTATATACTAAGGATGACCGTATTTTTACAGGGAGCAACATGATGGGTTATTTAATTTCTTCAGGTTTAACCTATAGTTTTTGTGAAAGCGTTTATAGGTCCAAAAAAATTTCGAATTTTTTCGGGGACTCGCTGAAAATATTGAAGACGTAATGGGGGATGTAAAACCGTCCCCGCACTGTCACTTTTCCACCTCTAGTTCAGAACCTCTATGTCATGTAGTGTGCATTACTAATTATAAAATGTCTGAAGTAAATGGAAGACCGAATTGCTGCTGAATTTTTTAGGAAAGTTATGGTCTTAGGATAAGCAATGAATCTATAGGGACAATGGACTTTGATGTCCTTTATGGGGTATATCTCATTACTGCTTTTATATTTGTTAACACTTTTGTTTAATCTTAATGTCATTATTAGATGATGATGATTTCCGAATAAAATGTATGATGCGGTATATACTAAAGATGACCGTATTTTTACAAGGAGCAACACGATTGTTTATTTAATTCATTTAGATTCAACTTATAGGTTTCGTCCGGGCGTTTGTAGGTTTAAAAAAATCTCCGAATTTTTTCAGGGGCTCCCCGAAAATACTATGGACGTAATGGAGGATGTAAAACCGTCCTCACACCGTCCCTTTTCCACTATCTTACACTGGAAGAGCATTCAATTTTATCGAGAAAAAAAGGTAAAGTTAAAACTAAGGATGACCATATTTTTACAGGAAGCAACAAGATTGGTTATTTAATTTCTATAGTTTCAACCTATAGTTTTTGTGCGGGCATGTGTAGGTCCAAAAAATTTCCAAATTTTTTCGAGGACTTCCCAAAAACATTGGGGACGTAATGGGGGATGTAAAATCGTCCAAACACCATCCCTTTTCCACCCCTAGTTCGGAACATCTATGCCAGGTTGTGTGCATTACTAGATATGAAATATCCGAGGTAAATGGAAGACCGAATGGCTACTGAATTTTCTAAAAAAGTTATGGTCTTATGATGGACAAGTAATGTATAGGGACAATGGACTTTGACGTCCTTTATGGGGTATATCTCGTTAGTGCTTCTATATTTGAGAAAACCCGTTATAAGGTAAGAAAAATGTTGATTGTAAAATTGATTCCTATAATTCTTTATGTTTTAATTGTTTATTTGGGATTAAATGGATGATTAAATAAATTCTTTATATGACTCCTCACGGTGGCCATAATTTCTAGGGACCCGGCATATGGTCCTACAACATATACAGGAATGATGGTACTGAATTTAGAGAATATCGGATTTTGTCTAAGTCTACAAACCATGGCGATTAGTATATTCATGAAAGTCTAACGGTAGGGACTAAAAAGTTTATCGAGAAAAACGTTAGGGACTAAACACTTCATCAAGAAAAAGGTTAGGGACCTTACTATGTGTTTTTTAAAATACAGGGAGTAAATAGTGTGTTTTGTCAAGATATAGGGACTAATAAATTAATTACCCTATAAATTTTTTTAATTTTTCCAAATATCTCTATTGATGCTTTTCACGAAATTATTGGCAAGTTCTCTTACTTTTCTCTATAATGCATTTAACAATCTTCGAATTATCCGGCTCAATCTCCAAAATCCTAAACTCCATGCCTAATTAGAAGCATTCCATATTGGACATGAGTGGTGAAGCTCTTAGCCTAGTGGTTGAGAGCTTACCTATGCCTTGGAAGGTCATGGGTTCGAATCACATCCGGGTCTGGTGGGGATTTTTCTTTCTTCTTTAATGTAAGCGCATTGCGCAAATTTAAAAAAATAATATTGGACATGATATCTATTAGCTTCAAAATATAAATATTAAAAGAAAAAACAAATACAAATACTATATATATTTATTATATACGAGTTGCATATGTCATTTTATAATAGATTTGGAAATGAAAATCTTTAAACTCAACAAAAAAAAATATTTGGATTTTAATTTTTTGTTAGAAGACATATAAAAACATGAGATAGAAGTTTTGTTAATAATATATGAAATTGGCTCAATTTGTTAATAGTAGACTGATAACTTGCCGGATCCGATTTGATATTCTCTGCCAGAGTTACCTGCAAAACAGAACCGGAGACAGGATCTCCGGGAAAACTCTCCGACGATCAAGTCAGTTTTTGTAAGAAGGTTGGTAATTTGACAATAGTATTGCGGGGAAAATTGTGAGCGTACCTTTTTCCCTCGTTCTTAAGGCCTTTTATAGGTGTTTTTTAGGTAACCGCCGAGGGCGGTTACTCCTTAGTGGGCCACGTTCTGAGGGCGGTTCCCCCTTTTTAGGCCATGTCCCTTTCGTGGCTTTCATGGCAACGAACGTGGTTCTGAGCGGGAGTCTTGATGCTCCGTTTAGGAATTCGGGGCGGTTACTCGCTTCACCCGTTTTCGCTTATTCGGGTCCCATTCGGGGCGGTTACTCGCTGCGCCCGCTTCCTTTATTCGGGTCTCATCCGATCTTAGACCATAGGTCTAAGTATGGGCTGGGCCTGCGAAATGAGTATGACCCGGTTTAGCCTCGCGGGTCATCACATGCCTCCCCTTTAGTTTGATACAAGAGCCCTTTAGGGTCTGTTCATAGGGGACGCTTCGTTTTCGCTTGTCTATTCAAAATTCAAATGGTTGATGAAGTTTCAACCAGTTCTCATGGGTCTGATTCCCACCCCGCTGACTTCCTCCACCTGGCGAATACAACCGACGAGGGTCTAGGTTTTGACCCTAAGAAGTTGATTCCGCCACATGTCCCAACCCCCCGTTTGTTACCAAAGAGGGACAGGTTGGGAAGCCTAGTTTGTCGCGAGACCATTGAGGATTTGCGGGTGCAATATCCTTGGCTCCAAGGTCTCGAGACCATCATTCCCGGGGAGGATAGAGGACCGGGCGATTACCCAAAGGGGTATTTCACCATTTTCGTCGCCTAGATTATCTGCGGCTTCACTTATCCGCTGGCGGATGAGATTGCTTCCATCCTCGGCGGTTACAGAATCGCACCCGGGCAGTTACATCCAAATGGATGGGCCGACTTGACCCTGGATAAATTTCTGGCGGATTGTTTGGAGGTTCCTTTCTCGCTTAAAATTTTCTCCAAGCTTCATCATTTCAAGAGTTCGGCGGGGTATTTCACTTTCATCCGCCAGAGCGGATACTATGGTTTTGACGAGAAACTGAACAAGATCCGCGAGTGGGATCGCTCTTACTTTTTTTATCAAGTTTAATGAGGGAAATCCGAACTTCCTTCGCCATTGGGGCCGGCCCAATGTGAAGAGTTTGAACTTCGGTTATCCCAGCGAGGAAGAATCCGCCGTCATCAAGTTCCTGAAGAGTACCCCTCCTTTTGTATGGACATATGATCAGGCCTTCCATATGCTAAGGAGCCGAGTAGCGATTGCCTACCGCGAGGGGGATCACGTGGTCTATATCCCTTATCGCGTTTTTGTACAAGGTACTTTTTATTTCCAAGTTGATGATTTCTTTTAATCCTTTGCAGGGGTGATCCTTTATCTCAAATCGCTGCAGATCGGGAGGCTAAAGCCTTAGCGAGAAGGAAGAAGCGGATGGCGGACTAGGACCTTTGGCATGGCCGTGAGTTTTTCTTGCAAGGACATTGTCTCTTCCATATGCAATGTCCTCGGGCGGCTTCCCTCTGCTTCCCGTGTGCGCGAACAAGTACCGCTCCCTACCGCTGTGGAGGGGATCGAGAAGCGTTCTGTAGAGGTATATTGTTGCTTGTCATTGTCTTTCAAGGATCTTGCATCCATTGTAACCGCCTATTTCTATTCGCCCTTTTTTATTCGTGAGCCGTCTTATATGCAGATTATCAATTTCGCTGAGGGCATTCTCCGAAGGGATGCCGAGCGAGCCAAGGAGTTGGAAGGTCTTGGTACTGAATTGGCGACTCAGAAGTCACTTTATGATGATGTCCAAGGGAAGGTGAAGGTCCTAGAAGGCGCCCTTCAGAAGGCTGTGAGCGAGAAGGAGGAGGCTCTTAAATCTCTTCAGGCTAAGTCCGATGAGCTGCGAAAGGCCCTCGATGATCTAGCTGATTCCAAGGAGACACAAAAGAAGAGGGCTGAGGAAATTCTGGCTGAAGACGGTGCCCGCATCTACTAGTATGGGGAGCGGATTCATGCCGCTTATGAGCATGGACATCAGGGTCTCGTACTTAACCGCCCCAAGGTTCCCATCCCTGAAAAGGATTTAACTGAGAAGTGGGACAAGCTGGAAGCCGAGGATGCTGATATGGATGAGGTACTCCTCTTAGATTGGAAGAGTTTTCAGGAATCTCCAATTATCGGCGAGACCCCTACCCAGAATGCGGAAGAAGGAGCACCGCAGGACATCTCTCAGCCTGAGCAAGAGGTACCGCCCTCTGAAGCATTTATTGATTCGAGGGTTGAGGATTCGCTTGAAGTAGATCCGCCCACTGGAGGAGATGAGGGAGTCGCTGGAGGCGAGGAAAGCAATAGGGGTGAAGGAGAGGAAGTCTTAGCATAGTTTAATTTATATTCGGACTTTTTGTATGTAACAAACTGCCCATATATATTAATTTTCTTTCACTTGCCGCTTTGCCTATACGTGCGATTATTGTCACTTTATTTTCATGTATGATCCTTGCCTTTTGCCGACTTCATACTTGTAATTCTTCATAGTAATTTTTGCTTTCGCTAGGGTGGCCAAACCTTTTTTGCAATTTTTGAGTACTCGTTTATTCGCTTAATTTTATGCCTTACTCTATTATTTTTCTTTCGAAAATAATATAATCATAAGGTTAATCATAAGGTTTTGCGAGTGATGCGTAATCATGCATCCGCCTTTCTTTAATAGGCAACACATTTATGTGTTTTTTGAGTTTAACCCTAAGGGTTTTGCGAGTGATGCGTAATCATGCATCCGCCTTTCTTTAATAGGCAACACATTTATGTGTTTTTTGAGTTTAACCCTAAGGGTTTTGCGAGTGATGCGTAATCATGCATCTGCCTTTCTTTAATAGGCAACACATTTATGTGTTTTTTGAGTTTAACCCTAAGGGTTTTGCGAGTGATGCGTAATCATGCATCCGCCTTTCTTTAATAGGCAACACATTTATGTGTTTTTAAGAACAATCCGCATTCGGGCGTAACATATTGAATAAATGTAATAATTGAACACCTTTATTGATAAAGAGAAAAGGTTTATTACATAGGTACACCAACTGTGTGGGATCAAAGCCTCATTAAAACCTTTTATCAGAAAACCCAATGGGAAAAACTCATAAAAGGAAAAAGAGTACTCGTCATTTCCTCGAACTACTCGGCCTTTTTATATAGGCGTAGATTCTCTAGATTCCAGGTGCGCGGGAGCTTCTTTCCGCTCATTTCTTCTATTTCAAAAGTGGCTGGTCCCAACTTCTTGGATACTTTGTATGGTCCGATCCAGTTGACGTCCAGCTTGCCTTTGCCATCTCTGGATTGTATTTTATCCGCTTTTTTCAAGACCAAGTCGTTCTCGTTGATTATTACTTTTCGCATTCTTCTGTCATGATATTTCTTGATTCTATTGCGATATACTGCCATTCGCATGTAAGCTTTTTCTCTTCGTTCCTCCACAGAATCCAAAGCATCTCTAATGTTGATAGGATTTTGTGTGTCGCAATAATAAATTATCCGATCTGTGGGTGACTTGATTTCAACAGGTAGGACTGCTTTGTTGGTCCCTTGTAAGGTTGCAAATATAGTTCCAAGGGGGGGTTAGGAACTATTTTACCTTTTTGAAATAATTTGGGCAGATTTCTTTTCTTTAAGAAAAGTTTATAAAACAGCGGCACTTAACACTCAGCAATACATTGGCTTAGTCAACTAGTGACTAGGACAGCTTTGTTGCTTAGGTCAGGAAATAGCACTTAGAGTCTATTCCTGAGCCTGCTTGTTTGTAGCGCACAACTCAGCTTGACCTCTTTTACTTGGTCAGTTTTAGTTTGTTTTAAGCAAGCAATATAAATAAGGAGTTAAGGTTTAAGAAAACTTCACTCAGCAGATTTATCCAGGTTCGGCTTCTTCTAAGCCTACGTCCTGTCCCCGGAACACTTCCGAGATTTCAAATCCTCTACTGAGCTCTTTAAAGGTAGAGCCTCAAACCTTTTACAATATCAGCAATTGAGTATGACAAGAGTACCTTCCTCTATACTTCTACTCAATCCTAATCTCTCCGCTGAGTACTTAAAACCGAGTACTCAGCCTCTCCTTTCTACTTCTAGAAATGATAAAGATTTTGTCCTAAACAACAATTGCTAGAACACCTTAGATGATTGAAAAACAATCACTCTAGACTTTTACACAAATGAATAGACTTTGTAGTGTAAGAATTTTTCTTTGCTTTTGATGGAGAACTTTTATATACGTTTGGTCAGCGTAACGGCTTTTGCTCAAAGTTCTCTAAAGAATGTGGATTCTGAATGCTCTATTTATAGAGAGCTTCTGGTTATTTCGAATTTCGAAATAACCGTTGGAGGGAAACGGCTACAAGTCGCTTTCACTGAGTCTGCCAGTAGTTTTCTTTAGCCAATCAGATTCCAGCGTCTTCTGTTCTTCGGTCAGTGTGTCAGTATGTTCCACCATTTTGGGTAACGTCAACCAGACAGCTTGTTGTGTCTTCTGAACTTTACTAAATGGGGAAATACTTTGTCTGGAAGCTGTCTTATGGTCAGCAGCTGTCTTGCACGTTTTATCGAGACAGCTCAGCAGCTTCATACCGAAGTTATCTACGTGGATCTTCTCGATCCTTCTTTACTCAGCATGCGTTTCATCACTTCAACGGCGACGTTTTGGAGATACGCGGGCTGAGTGGTCTTTGGCTTGTTTGACTTGGGCCTTGATTTCCATATAGGGCTTGAGCCTTATGATCTTTATGTCTTATGATAAATTATAAACTCAACATTGAACAAACACATTAGTAACACTAAATCAAAGCATTTAAACTTAGTGTGTTGTAGAATATTTACTTTCACTTAATTAATTTTGTCAAATCAAAATCTTGTGGAAAGGTGTTTCAACAAACTCCCCCATTTTGATGTTGGCAAAACTAATCAGCAAGGAACTCAGTATGTGCTCCCCCATGATAGTTGACCTTTTCAATTAAGTGAACTCCCCCGTGAGGACAGAACTACTGACCTAGTTTTATTCTAAACATTCTAAGGTTTAGCTGAATAAGCCTAAGATCAGTTTTCAGTTATAGGTCAGCTTATGGGTCATATTCTATTTTACTCGGTATTCAGCGGAAGTGATGTATAGTGACGGAGCGCTGAGTAAATCATTTGTTCAATGGTTTATATTTGACAAGTTCAAACATTTATATGCAGCATGCATTTATATAATACTTGGCATTTGATGGATGAATAATCAATAATTTAAATTCGAATGCAAGTATTTCAGAAGTTAGGCATATTGTTTAAAACAAAACAACAAACAAGAAAAACATTACAAAGCAAGATAACGAAATAACAAAATAAACTTCTTCTTCCTAACTTCTAACACTCTAGTTTCTTTCACTTAGAGTCTCTAGTTTCTTTCACTTAGAGTTCCTTCTCCTTAGTTGCCACTTTTCTCCCTCGTTTTGCCAGCATCAGCAGTAGGCAAATCAACGGTAGGGGCAGGAGAATTAGCCTGATCCTGCAGCACACGTATTTGACCCTCCAAGGAATTCATGTGACTGACCATAGTCAGTATGAGTTCGGTCATTTTGGTCAGTTGAGCATGTGGTGGTGGCTGCGGCTGGACAGAGGAGAAGTGATTGATCAAAACATGGATTTCACGCAGAATATGGTGAGTGACAGGTGGATGAGAGGACTGAGCATGAGTTGGTGGAGGATGGGCTTGTTTTTGAAGCAGAGTGTTAGCTGAGGCGATGACACGCCGTCCTGACTCAGTGGCACCTAGATGTGCATATTTGGCAGGAGTGGGCTCACACTGAGTGCCTTGTGTAGTGACAGGACTACAAGGCGTGTTGACCTCATATGCTGAGTTGCTTTGAGCTTGAGGTGGGAGTGGATCTTCTTTTGGACTCGCAGGGGTTTTGGCTTGTTTCTCACTTGGAGGAACAGAGGCTTGTTTTTGTGGAGACCCCTCTTGGGTAATGTGGGGCTCAAGAACAGATTCTGCTTCTGTTCTCAGTTTCTTCTCAGCTGACTCAGCTGGGTCCTGATCAGCTTTCCTCTTGTTTCTTTCCATCAGCCTTACCTTTCTCGGGACAGTACGAATATCCTTCGAGCAGGCTCCCTTTTTCTTCTTCTTCTCAGCTTCAGCAATCTCAGATGGCACAGTACAAGGATTCTCAGTTTGAGGTTCATTGGTTGGTTCTGTACCCTCAGCAGTGTGTGCAGCTTCAGCCATAACATCATCTATAATGGCATCCAGGTTTGTCAGATTTTCCATTTCTCCAATGGGTTGCTCACCCTCAGCCATAGGATCCTCCTCCTCAGAGGTTTCATTCTCATCATACCCTTTCAGGGGTTGGCTGTGTGATAGTCCATTCATCAGACATGCTGTGATAGCAGTTCCTGTTGAACTTATTTCATCAACAGTTTCTATGTTCTGGTCTTGTATTATCCGGGTGATGAGAGAACCTAAACGGAGCGTCCTTCCACTTCGTTGAAAGGCTCCTACCAGAAATACAGGTAGATTGAATGGAGTGCTAGTCAGCATATGCCAGATGAAACACTGTTCAAAGTTAGAGGCAGATGAGGGAGAGCTGAGTTTAGGGAAGATAAAGTTGGTCAGCAAGAAGTGGGCCATCTTCTGATTTTTGCCCATGCAGGTGCTGGGTACTTCTCCCTTGTAGTTTCTGGGTTTACAGAACCCCTTCATCTTTTCTGCGATGGCTTTTGGTATCGGCTCCTTTGTTGTCCTGAACTGAATCCCTGTATTTGGTATCTCTAGCAATGTGGCTAGATATTCAGGGGTTATCACTATCTTTTGACCCTTGACTGTGGTCTCTAGGTAGTCAGAGTCATCTGCATCAACATGCAGGTTGGAGTAGAACTCTCTCACCATTGTGGGATAGGTTTGACCGGAAAGAGAGAAGAGACCTGTCCATTTGTTGTTTTTGATCCATTCACAGAATGGAGTCTCTGAAGAGATGAAATCAGGATGGAAGAATCGACTCCTTAGTACCTCTTGATTCTTGGCCCAAGAGTGTACTTTGATCATTTTTCTCATTAGGCTAGTTGAAGGACCAGCCTGGTCAGAGGATTTGAGAGTTGGAGAGAAATAACTTTCGTTATAAGACATTTTTGAAGTTTTGAAGCTCTTTGGAAAATTTAGAAGCTTTCTTAGGGTTCAATGTATATGTGACGATGGTAGTGGGTTAGTATTTACTATTTATAGATTTTATGGTTTAGGGTTCCGTTTGAATTTTATCCAGTTTTGCTCTGGGTTGTCCAATCGGCAGAAACCCTGACACTTATGACACTATTAAGACGTTATTCGGCGCATGCGCAGTACAGGTGTCACTTTGCGTGTAGTGACATTAAATGCTAATAAGTGCTTTTACTTAGCGTTTGTTGATATAAACGTTTCATATTCTAAGTAGTCAGTGCATTCATTAAGGATGGTTTTTAGTTCAAGTTCGAAAACTAATTTACTCAGTGTGCAAGATTACTCAGTATTGTATATTCAGTCAGTTTCAATGACATACTCAGCAAACAATAAATCATTCAGCATGTAATTCATTCAGCATTCAATCATCATTTATGCACATAAATTTACTGAAGAGAATTAAACATACCAATTGCTTCTCTCAGTATGCTAAATTGCTCTCGTGCTAGAGGCTTTGTAAAGATATCAGCAAGCTGCTCGTCTGTTGGCACATAAGTCAGCTTGATTTCTTTCTTGAGTACATGATCTCTGATGAAGTGATGTCTTATGCTGACATGTTTCATCCTGCTGTGTTGAACTGGGTTCTTTGAGAGGTCAATTGCACTTTTGTTGTCGCATTTGACTTCAATTGTCTTTGTTTGAACACCATAATCTTCAAGCTGTTGCTTAATCCAAAGGACCTGAGCAACACAGCTTCCAGCAGTAATGTACTCAGCTTCAGTTGTGGACAGGGCTACTGACGCCTGCTTCTTGCTGAACCAAGATACAAGACAGCTTCCTAGGAATTGGCATCCTCCAGAGGTGCTTTTTCTTTCCAGTTTGTCTCGTCCATAGTCAGCGTCAGTGTATCCGATGAGTGTAAAGTCATGAGTATTTGGATACCACAGACCTGCATTTACTGAGCTTTGCAAATATCTAAGGATCCTTTTTACAGCTATGTAATGGGATTCCTTAGGGTTAGCTTGATATCTAGCACAATAACATACTGAGAACTGAATGTCCGGTCTACTTGCTGTTAAGTAAAGTAAAGAGCCAATCATACCTCGGTATAACTTGCTGTCTACTGGCTTACCATTCTCATCAGCGCAGAGGACAGTGTCAGTGCCCATAGGAGTGGATATTGGCTTACAATGTTCTAGTTCATATTTCTTCAATATCTCCTTGGCATATTTAGCTTGACTTATGAATATGCCATTCTTTCCTTGCTTAATTTGAAGTCCGAGGAAGAAGTTGAGTTCTCCCATCATTGACATTTCGAATTCAGTCTGCATTTGTTTGCTAAATTCCTTGCACATAGATTCATTAGTAGCACCGAATATAATATCATCTACATATATTTGTGCCAGCAGGGTATCTTTACCCTTTCTCTTAATGAATAAGGTTGTATCAGCTTGACCCCTGACGTAACCTCTAGTCAGTAAAAAGTTGGTCAGCCTCTCATACCAAGCACGTGGTGCTTGCTTGAGTCCATACAGAGCCTTTTTGAGTTTGTAAACGTGGTTTGGGAACTTAGAATCCTCAACCCCTGTAGGCTGATTTACATAGACCTCCTCGTCTATTACTCCATTAAGAAAGGCACTTTTGACATCCATTTGAAACAGTTTAAAGTTCATGTAAGATGCATATGCACATAAAATCCTAATAGCTTCTAGCCTTGCCACTGGGGCAAAGGTCTCACCGTAGTCTATACCTTCTTGCTGACTGTAGCCCTGAGCTACAAGTCTTGCCTTGTTTCTGACTACGTTTCCTTGCTCATCTAGCTTGTTCCTGAAGACCCATCTTGTTCCAATGATCTTTTGGCTCCTAGGATGTGGCACTAACTCCCATACATTATTCCTCCTGAACTGATTGAGTTCCTCTTGCATGGCATTCATCCAGAATTCGTCATCTTCAGCTTCGGCAAAGTTCTTCGGCTCAAGTACTGAGACAAAAGCTACATTGCCGAGATATTTCCTTAGTTGATTTCTTGTCATCAGCGTATTTCCAGCTGAGTCAAGAATTGCATTTTTTGAATGCCCTCTTGGGACTCTTATCTCCTTTGGTAGACTTGTGTCTTGATCTATCTGTGTTTCAACATTCTCTGCAGAAGTAGATGGGTCAGTGAAAGTAATTTTAGGTTCACTCTTACTTTTGGTCAGCCGTTTTATGAAGGACTCAGTGGCTGGTTCTTGATCAGTAGGTGCTGAGTTTGGTTCATCTTCTGTCAGCGGCTGGTATCTTCCTGCAGGGTTAGTTTCATCGAATTGCACATGTATAGATTCTTCTAATGCTTGAGTTCTCTTATTAAAAACTCTGTATGCTTTGCTGTTTGTTGAGTAGCCTAGAAAGATAGCCTCATCAGCTTTTGAATCAAATTTGGCTAAGCTATCTTTGGTATTTAAAATAAAACACCTACAGCCAAAGGCACGAAAGTATCCAATGTTGGGCTTTCGTCCTTTCCAAAGTTCATATGGGGTTTTCTTAAGTATAGGTCTAACTAAAGCCCTATTCAGAATATAGCATGCTGTGTTGACAGCTTCTCCCCAAAAATACTTTGGAAGCCTATGCTCATCCAGCATTGTCCTGGCAATCTCAACCAGAGTTCTGTTCTTCCTTTCAACAACCCCATTTTGCTGAGGCGTTCTAGGAGCAGAGAAATTGTGGTCAATGCCGCTGGCTTCACAGAATTCAACAAACTTCTGGTTCTTGAATTCTCCACCATTATCACTACGGATATGAGCTAATTTTAGGTCTTTCTCATTTTCAATTTTTCTAACCAAGTTTGAAAATGTCTCAAAGGTCTCATCCTTACTGGTCAGCAGGATAACCCATGTGTACCGAGAGAAATCATCTACAATAACCAAGGAAAACCTTCTTCCACCCAGACTCAGCGGCTGGACTGGACCAAAGAGATCCAAGTGTAGCATTTCTAACGGACGCTTAGTTGAGACAATGTTTTTACTTTGAAAAGATTGCTTGGTTTGTTTTCCAGCTTGGCAGGCATGGCATAATTGATCTTTTTGAAATTTAAGTTCAGGCAGTCCCTCAACCAATTGCTTTCTTGCTAATTTGGCCAGGAGGTCCATGCTTACATGACCAAGTCTCATGTGCCATAGCCAGGAATTTTCTTCCTTTGTGACTAAGCATACAGTTTTTGAAAACTTCTTTTCGAGGTTTAGCATAAAGACATTGTCTATCCGAGGGGCAGTTAAAATTAACTCATTTGATTTTTCCTCATATATTTTACATCCAGTTTCGTCAAATATAACTTTTCTTCCATTATCACATAGCTGAGCTACGCTGAGTAAGTTATATTTGAGTCCGCTGACTAGGGAGACAGATTCAATAGTGGGATTACCTCCAACGGTGTCTGATCCTACTATTTTACCCTTTTTGTTGTCTCCAAAACTTACGCTTCCTCCTCGTTTACGTTCGAACGTGATGAATTGAGTTTCATCACCCGTCATATGCCTTGAGCATGCGCTGTCAATATACCACATTTTTTACTTCTCGGCACATCTCAGGCTTACCTGCATTGTAATCAGTTTCCTTTAGGTACCCAATTCTTTTTGGGTCCTGACTTGTTAGGTTCAACAGGTAAAGCATCATATTTTATTTTGTGGCGACATACATTAATAGTGTGGCCACTTTTTCCACAGAAGTCACAACTGACTTTCTTTTTAGGACTCTTTACTGACTTGTCAGCACCCTAGTGCTGAGCGTGCCAGCACACCTTAGTGGTGTGTCCTAACTTCCCATAAAAGTCACACTGGACTCTTCGCTGGGGATTTCGTCTCTGCTGAGTACCTTGGTACTGAGTACCTTGATACTTAGTTCTCAGAGGAAAATTATTTTTGTTTGGAACCTTTAGTTGGTTCTGAATGGTTGTGACATCCTTCCTCAGTTTCTTGGAAACTGACTGGACTTCAACTACAGACTCATGAATGGTTTTCATATTTTCATGCAAAACTGAGTTGTCTTGAAGAAGGTATCTGAGGTCACTCAGTTTGACCTCTTCCACCTCATCACAGCGCCGACTGAGTGTTTTAATCTTTTTGTTACACTTTTTGACAAGTGTGTAAAGATCACTCAGGGCATTACCCATTTCATTTCTGAGTTGAGAGAGTGAGATTACCTCATTGGATTGCTCTTCATTGTCTGACTTATCAGATTGGTCAGCATGCTCAGAAATGCATGGCTCAGCAAGTTCGTCAGCCATGAAGCATATCTTCGCTGACTCGGTGGCCTCAGTTTCTGTTGATGAAGATTCATCATTGTTACTCCAAGTAGCCACCATTGCATTCTTCCCACTTTTCTTGTCTTTCCTCAGCGTGGGGCAGTTTGACTTAATATGGCCATCTTGGTGGCACTCAAAGCATGTAATGGGCTTTGAGCTGTCCTTTCTGTATTTGTTGTCGCTTGAGTCAGCCTTATACTTATCAAACTTTTTGTAAGGCTTTTTGGAATATTTGTCGTTCTTCCTGAACAGCCTCTTCATCTTTCTTGTGAACATAGCCATCTCCTCATCATCAGTTGAACTCCCGTCAGTGGAGTCAGCCTTCATGACAAGTGACTTCTGCTTCTTGTCATCAGATTTTTCCTTCACCTCAAAGTTCTTCATTGATATCTCATGGGTCAGCAATGAACCGATGAGTTCGTCATATTTGTAGGTGGTTAAATCCTGAGCTTCCTCAACTGCTGTCTTCTTTGCTTGCCAGTCTTTTGGAAGACTCCTGAGTATCTTTTTGACTTGTTCTTCCTCAGTGAAGATTTTCCCAAGTCTCTTGAGCTCATTAATGATGTTGGTGAACCTTGCGTTCATGTCTGAAATGCCCTCATCATTGTTCATCTCGAACAGCTCGTACAGTCTCATCTGCTGATTCACCTTGGATTCTTTTACTTTGTTTGTTCCCTCGTAGGTGACTTCCAGCTTTTTCCAGATCTCTTGTGCCGACTCACAACCTGAGATTTTGTTATATTCTGCAGCATCGAGCGCACAGTGAAGCATATTGATAGCCGAAGCATGGTTTTGAAGCTTCTTAAGATCATCCTCTGTCCATTCAACCTCAGCTTTAACAACTGACTGGCCAGCAACAACTTTCACAGGTACAAACGGGCCTTGGACTATAGATAGCCAGGCACTCATGTTTGTAGTTTGAATGAAGTTTTTCATCCTATTCTTCCAAAAGGTATAGTTTGACCCGAAGAATAGGGGAGGCATGGTAATGGACAGCCCCTCAGGTAATATCTGAGTTGTCTGGTTTCCAGGGAGAAACCGAGTGCTGTTTTCGCCCATGGTATGGATCAACTCAAGGTTGTTAGACCTTTAGTAATGAGCTTTTAGGCTCTGATACCACTTGTTGGTCCCTTGTAAGGTTGCAAATATAGTTCCAAGGGGGGGTTAGGAACTATTTTACCTTTTTGAAATAATTTGGGCAGATTTCTTTTCTTTAAGAAAAGTTTATAAAACAGCGGCACTTAACACTCAGCAAGACACTGGCTTAGTCAACTAGTGACTAGGACAGCTTCGTTGCTTAGGTCAGGAAATAGCACTTAGAGTCTATTCCTGAGCCTGCTCGTTTGTAGCGCACAACTCAGCTTGACCTCTTTTACTTGGTCAGTTTTAGTTTGTTTTAAGCAAGCAATATAAATAAGGAGTTAAGGTTTAAGAAAACTTCACTCAGCAGATTTATCCAGGTTCGGCTTCTTCTAAGCCTACGTCCTGTCCCCGGAACACTTCCGAGATTTCAAATCCTCTACTGAGCTCTTTAAAGGTAGAGCCTCAAACCTTTTACAATATCAGCAATTGAGTATGACAAGAGTACCTTCCTCTATACTTCTACTCAATCCTAATCTCTCCGCTGAGTACTTAAAACCGAGTACTCAGCCTCTCCTTTCTACTTCTAGAAATGATAAAGATTTTGTCCTAAACAACAATTGCTAGAACACCTTAGATGATTGAAAAACAATCACTCTAGACTTTTACACAAATGAATAGACTTTGTAGTGTAAGAATTTTTCTTTGCTTTTGATGGAGAACTTTTTTATACGTTTGGTCAGCGTAACGGCTTTTGCTCAAAGTTCTCTAAAGAATGTGGATTCTGAATGCTCTATTTATAGAGAGCTATGAGAGCTTCTGGTTATTTCGAATTTCGAAATAACCGTTGGAGGGAAACGGCTACAAGTCGCTTTCACTGAGTCTGCCAGCAGTTTTCTTTAGCCAATCAGATTCCAGCGTCTTCTGTTCTTCGGTCAGTGTGTCAGTATGTTCCACCATTTTGGGTAACATCAACCAGACAGCTTGTTGTGTCTTCTGAACTTTACTAAATGGGGAAATACTTTGTCTGGAAGCTGTCTTATGGTCAGCAGCTGTCTTGCACGTTTTGTCGAGACAGCTCAGCAGCTTCATACCGAAGTTGTCTACGTGGATCTTCTCGATCCTTCTTTACTCAGCATGCGTTTTATCACTTCAACGGCGACGTTTTGGAGATACGCGGGCTGAGTGGTCTTTGGCTTGTTTGACTTGGGCCTTGATTTCCATATAGGGCTTGAGCCTTATGATCTTTATGTCTTATGATAAATTATAAACTCAACATTGAACAAACACATTAGTAACACTAAATCAAAGCATTTAAACTTAGTGTGTTGTAGAATATTTACTTTCACTTAATTAATTTTGTCAAATCAAAATCTTGTGGAAAGGTGTTTCAACATGCTTCGGCTCCATAAACTAGCGAGAAAGGTGTTTCGCCTGTTGCTGCCTTTACAGAGGTTCTGTATGCCCACAACATATGGGGTATCTCATCCGCCCAACCTGTTTTTTTGTCTCCTAGCCGCTTCTTGATGCCTTGAATCATGGCCCTGTTGGTAACCTCCGTCATACCATTCGATTGGGGATGGTTTACGGAAGAAAAATGATTTTTGATCCCCATGCTTTCGCAGTATGCTTTGAACTTGGCACAGTTGAACTGGGTGCCATTGTCGGTTATAAGCTTTTGCGGGATTCCAAATCGCATGATAATGTTCTCTCGTAAGAACTCGATCATTCGCTCAGGTGTTTGTGCGGTTACTGCCTCCGCTTCTACCCATTTGCTGAAGTGGTCAACTGCGACTATCAAGTACTTCCTTTTCTTTGTCGTTTCTGGGAATGGACCCACTATATCGATTGCCCATGTTGCGAATGGCCACGCCGTCATTATAGCGATTTGTTCGGCTCCGGGAACATGCTTTTCATTCGCATGTATTTGACAATTGTGACATTCCGCAACCATCTTCTGGGAATCTTCCACCACCTTGGGCCAGTAGTATCCCATCAGTTTGACCTTTCTTGCCAACGCCGCCGAAGCTTCGTGCGTGCAACAAATTCCTTCATGTAATTCTCGCAGCACGTAGTCTCCTTCGTTGCGACTAATGCATTTCAACCATGGACATGTGTATGATTTCCGATACAAAGTTCCATCTCGATTTGAGTATCGAGCTGACTGCCCAATTAGCTTTCTGGCTAAGCTCTTATCAACCGGTAAATCTCCCTGCTCCAGATATTGGCGAATGGGCATCCGCCAATCTTCATCGTCTTCCAGTTCTTCGATGACCATAATCTGATCGACCTCGAATGCTGGTGCCGATTTTATTTCCAAATTGCATGCCTTTTGACTCCATGGTTCTCTACTTGCCGCTGCTTTTGCCAATTCGTCAGCCTTTGCATTTTGGCCTCGCGGAACATGCACCATCTCCCAAACGACTCCCTTGTGCGTTAACTCTTGTGTCAATCTGCCGACTACCTGATGGTATTTTACTAGCTCCTCCTGCTTCACCAGATAATTTTTTGTGATCTGGTTTATAATGAGTTTGGAATCGCTGTAGATTACCACTCTTTCTGGGGTGAGTTCATTGAGCAACTTCAATCCGCATATCATTGCTTCATACTCTGCGGCATTATTGGTAGTTTTGAAAGTTAATTTTGCTGCATAGCACAGGCGAATAACCTCCGGGCCCTTGATGACGACTCCCAGCCCAGCTCCATCTGTGTACATGCTCCACTCTTCTTTTTGTGCCTTCGGACATTCATCGTCATCCCAGGTGAATTCGTTCACGAAATCGGCGAGTACTTGGCTCTTTAGCGCTGGTCTCCCTTCATAGCAAATATCGAATTCTCCCAGGCGAATTGACCATTCCATCAACCGGTCGGATGCGTCAGGTTTCTGTAATACCTTTCGCATTGGGATGCCAGTTCTCACAATGATAGTATGCGCCTGAAAGTATGGTTTCAATCTAGCCGCCGTGGTTATCACTGCGAGGGCCATTTTGTCCAACTTCGGATACCGGAGTTCTGCATCCTTCGAGACTTTGCTCACGTAGTACACTGGATATTGTTGCCCTTCTTCTTCTCGCACCATCACAGTGCATATCGCCATATTGGTGACGGATACGTAGAGAAATAAATCTTCTCCATCCTCCGGCCTACTCATTAAGGGCGGATAACACAGTAATCGCTTTATCCCCTCGAATGCTTCTTGACAATCCGGCGTCCATTCAAAGGACTTGGATTTTTTGATGGCATTGTAGAAAGGTAGACATCTCCTAGCTGAGCATGATATGAATCGCCCTAATGCCACCAACCGCCCATTTAGTCTCTGTACTTCTCTTATGCTCCTCGGTGTTTTCATCTCCATTACTGCTTTAACCTTCTCGGGATTCGCCTCAACTCCCTTGCCGCTAACAATGAAACCCAGGAACTTTCCCGCTCTTGCTCCGAATGTGCATTTCTCTGGGTTCAATTTGAGGCCATATTTGATTAGCACTTCCAGGATTTCTTTGATATCCTGCGGGTGGTCTTGCATTTTCTTGCTTTTGATGATCATGTCATCAACGTAGATCGAGAAGTTCTCGCCGGATTTGTCTGAAAATATCTTGTTCATCATCCTCTGGTATGTTGCTCCCGCGTTTTTCAATCCAAAGGGCATCACCTTGAAGCAATAAGTCGCCTGGTGAGTTATGAACGATGTTTTGATTTCATCCGCCTTCTCCATGGGTATCTGATGGTAACTGGATTTCACGTCGGTGAATGATAAAGCTTCATATCCTGCAGTTCCATCTACCAATATATCAATGTTAGGAAGCGGATACATATCCTTCGGACATGCCTTGTTCAGATCTTTAAAGTCGACGCACATTCTGTACGTTCCATTTGGCTTTTTGACTAGCACCACATTGGCTAACCACTCCGGATAGGCGACTTCTCGAATTGCATCTGACTTTAGCAAATCCACCACTGCTTTTTCAATCGCCTTTTGCCGCTCAGGAGCATGTCCTCTCTTTTTCTGTCGCACTGGGGTTGCAGCTTTGTCCACATTCAAACGATGGGTTGCTACGTCTGGACTTATTCCTTTCAGTATTTCATTTGGGGCGGCAAATGCCGACTCACATTGGACCAGCACCTCGGCAATGGCTTTCTTCGTTTCTTCGGGGAGGCCCGTCGCTATTCGCACATTTTTGTCGTTTGAGATGGCGAATAGTTCCGTTTCTCCCAATGCTTCCGCTGGCAACTTCTCCTCTACCCTATCTTCCTCGTCTGGCTTTGGTTCAAGTGACAATGTATAGGCCTGTTGAGATACAAGTTGATCACCTTCAACTATGACTCGCCCTTGGTGTGTTGGTAAATGTAATGTTAAATGCTTCATTGAGATGAGCGACTCCGTTTCTGACATGAATGGGCGTCCCAGAATTATGTTGTAGGCCAATGGGAGATCAACAATTGCGAATTCTAAATCACCTCGCCATTTTAGCTTTTTATCGCCCATTTCTGCCTCCAACACCACCTGTCCACCTGTTTGAGAGGATTGACCCCCAAAACCTGTTACATCCATGAATGTATGTTCCACTCGCTCGTCATTAATTCCCAACTTGTTGAATGCAGTCCGAGTAATAACATTACAAGAACTGCCAGTATCAATAAGGACCCGCTTGACGTCCCATCCTTCTACAGCCATTGTAATCACTAAAGCATCCACATGCGGCTCCGTGATTCGCGCGAATGAGTAATTGAGGGCATCCCCCCTATGAGTGTTGCTTTTTCGCTGTTCACGGCGAGCTCTTTTTGTTGGAGGCTCATAGATCCCACCGGCTATCACGTTTATCACTCCTTTTTCTGCTTCTTTTCGGGCCTTGCCTCTTCTTCATGTGGTAACGTTGCTTTCTCGTCACTAGTCTCCTTTCGTACAAATTGATTCAGGTTGCCCCTTTCGATCAGCCTTTCAATCTCCTTCTTCAATTCATAGCAATCGTTCGTGTCGTGGCCGTTCAATCTGTGGAACCTGCAATATTTGTTAGGATGTCGCCCCAAACTGGTTCGACCTTTTACCTCGGGGAACCGCACATCCTTCTTCAGGGGGCTCTTTTCGATCCAAAGTAACACCTCCTGGCGAGTCGTGTTTAATGGTGTCTGATATCCGCCACTTTGAAAGGGGCGATCGCCTCTTCGAGCAAAATTACTTTTGGACTGGGTCTGCGCCGATTGTCCGAAGTGGATCTAGCGGCATCTCTTTCTCGCGGGGTTTGAGGCCTATGTTCCCTGTTGACATCATCCACTTCCATGAATTCCTTTGCTATTTTCATGAGTTCGGCCACTGTGCGCGGCTTGTTGCGGATGATTTCCTCCCGCATACTCCAATCTGTGGTTCCATCTGCCATGATGTTGCGGATGCTCACGATATCCGGGTTTTGCAATCGCACCAGAATATCGTTGAATGCGACAACAAATTCCCTTAGGGAATTATAGTTCCTCTGTTTGATCTCCTTCAGCTGCCTATCGGTCACATCCGCTGCTTTACAGCCCACAAATTTCGCACAGAAATCCCGACTATATTGATGCCAATTGTGAATAGATTCTGCGGGTAAAGATCGAAACCAATCAGATGCGGCTCCGCCCAAAGTTGTCGAGAATAACCTGCAAATGATGCTTTCACTCGCTCCTGCAACATCCATTAGTTCTCTGTAGTTCCTGACATGAGCCTCAGGATCAGAATTTGAATCCCCATAGTATTTAGGTATCGCGGGCGCTTTGATTCTGTGATCTGGAATGAATTCCCGCAACGAAGGGGCAAAAGGTGAATCGCTCTGGACCTCTGCTCTCGGCCTAGGCGAGTACCCCATTCGCTCCATCATGCTTCGTAATTGATCTTCTAAGTCAATTTCGGGTATTCGCTGGACTTCTTCCATCCGCTGCTGATGAATTCTGGGTGGCATCCACCCGCCCATCGGTGTTGAGACGTGTGCCTGTTAGGGGACTAACCGCTGTCCCGTTATAGGATCAAAGTTCCATGTGTGCTCTCGCCCAGGAGTCATCAACTCCGAATGTCTATGAGGAAAAGGTTCCACTTGCTGTAGCGGAAGAGTGCCTTGCACTCCTGGCAACGGTTGGGATGGCTGCCAGGTCGGATGTATCGTCGTAATGAGATCTGGGTGCGAGTAGTTGCTCGGGTGGCTGTGTGGGTTTGTGCGACTACTCTGGCCCACTTGATTTGGCGCCTGAGATGGCTACGGGAGGGCTGATATGACAGGGATAGTCGGTGATTGTGTTGAGATAACCACAGGTTCTTGAGGAGCAGCCGCCACGGCGGTATTGTGTTCAGCGAGGGCAGTTAGTAAATTAATCATTCGATCTCCAGCCGCCTGGCTCATGTTCGAAGCCAAGACTTGTCCTGCCATCTGCACGAAATCACTATTGGACATTTCCATCTCAGTTTGCACTTGGACTTCCAATAAGGGACTCAATTGTCCCGAAGGACCCGATGAGCTAGGCACCACAAGCTGTGTACTTGCAGGTTGCGAATTCGCAATCCGTGGTCCCCTGGAGTTCATAGTGGTTGATCTAGTGGTAACGCCGGTCGTTCGTGATGGTTCTGACATGTTCTTCGCGTACCTTTAACCAAATGTTGGTAAAAAAGGTCCACGATCATCGCACCAATGATAACTTGCCGGATCCGATTTGATATTCTCTGCCAGAGTTACCTGCAAAACAGAACCGGAGACAGGATCTCCGGGAAAACTCTACGACGATCAAGTCAGTTTTTATAAGAAGGTTGGTAATTTGACAATAGTATTGCGGGGAAAATTGTGAGCGTACCTTTTTCCCTCGTTCTTAAGGCCTTTTATAGGTGTTTTTTAGGTAACCGCCGAGGGCGGTTACTCCTTAGTGGGCCACGTTCTGAGGGCGGTTCCCCCTTTTTAGGCCATGTCCCTTTCGTGGCTTTCATGGCAACGAACGTGGTTCTGAGCGGGAGTCTTGATGCTCCGTTTAGGAATTCGGGACGGTTACTCGCTTCACCCGTTTCCGCTTATTCGGGTCCCATTCGGGGCGGTTACTCGCTGCGCCCGCTTCCTTTATTCGGGTCTCATCCGATCTTAGACCATAGGTCTAAGTATGGGCTGGGCCTGCGAAATGAGTATGACCCGGTTTAGCCTCGCGGGTCATCATAGACTTAAAATTAGACGAGCATAAATGTTAAGTGTAAAATTATTTTTAATTACCAACACTATATGAAATGGCAACAACTTCCTCCGCTTCAATCGTCATGGCTATTGTATACACCAACGAAAAAGACATGTTTTTCCTCAAAATGGATGAGTTCTACTAGTTGGAAAGGCCTAAAATTATTATCTCTCAATCTGTCCACTACGGTTGCATAAAATTCTTGCTCCTTTTCTTCATCCATCGGACACTGAAGGGAAATTATATAGCAGGAATCAATCAATAATATTAACACAAGATAAAGTTTCAGAAAAATTACATCCATGTCCTTTTAATTTAATTTAATTTAATTTAATTTAATTGTAAGTTAATCAACTTCAAAACATGACTTAAAAGTAACTCAATTTTATATTTTACTAACATTACAACTCCTTACACCATTTTAAAATGACCATTGAGAACCTCAAATTGGAAAAATGCAAAAATTAAACTTGTTCAAAATCATATATTTAACATGGAATCACAATTTTCTCTCTAAACAATCAATTTCTCTCTCTTAACTAAACATCATCTAAATGGCTTCAAAAACAAAAAACAAAAAATTAAGAATTAAAGTTTTTTTTTATAATAGGATTGCCAATCATTAGAGATTATAGTAGTCAAGTTTGAAGTGTAAATTACACCCATAAGCACTCAACTTTGTCTTTAGTATTTTTGAAAAGTTCAAACTACCATTACAGGAGTGGTGTTTCTTCTAAACAATCACTTTCTTTCTCCTAACTAAACAACACTTAAATAACATCAAAATCAAGATGTTTAAGAATTAAAGTTGTTTAAAATGTTCTACAATTTAGGATTACATGATATCGGAGAAGTTAAGTTTGAATGGCTCTTATCTTAGGTTTGAACTTGAGTGACCATTATATTAGGACAAACTTTTATTCCCAAGTGTTTAGATGACAAACCTTGATTGATAATAGACAATGTCCTCCTTCGCGAAGGTGAGCTCGAGCGTTCTCAATTAAAACATGTGCCTGTGAAAAAAACTCATAAATAAAACATGCAATTAACTAGATAAATGAAAAATGAGATATATACCAATTGGTGTAAAGAATAAAATGATACAATTTATCATTTTTAATTAGACCATTCCCTAGTAAAACTTATCAGAATATCATCTTAAAAGAAATTTTGTTTATTGAATTATTTAGGTTGAGTTTGTTACGCTAAAATGCAATGATAATAGTGTTAAATTTAATAATATTATTATTAACCATCTAGACCATAATTATTATTATTAAAAAAATCACAACCAATTACCTTAAAAACAAACATAAATATCTAATACACTTACTTTACTCTCCTTTTATAAATCATCACTAACCTTAAAAAAATAAAAAGGTCATTCTCTTCGGCATTCCTTGACCACCGCCTCTACAACCACCAATTAAATATATCTAAATTACAAAATTATTGTAAAATGAAAGGACTAATCAAACCTGATCCGCCTCATGATGAACCTCTGAATATATAATATCAACACGATTCACTACACCATAAGACCCCTACTGCAACCAAGTGAAATTGTTGGCTTAGACCCCTTTTTGAGTTGCAGTAGGCCAAAAATAGGCCTAACGTAACAAAATTCCAATTGTTGCGGATGCTCCTGTAGCATTATTTGCTAATGCAACAATTTGTAAAAAATAGTAACAATTAACAATTGTTGGATATTTTTTTAATTATTGCAACATGTTATTATTGTTGCATTTAATCTAATGCAACTAATTTATTTAATTTTTGCAACAATTTTAATAGTTTTTGCAACACGAATATTGCTTTAAATGCAACAAATTTTATGATTTTGCAACAATTTTAGTTCGAATTTGCAACATAATTGATTGAAATTGCAACAATTTTAACTGGCCCCCGCAACATATTTATTAGCTTATGCAACAATTTTAACTGAATCCTGCATCATATTTGATAGCTTTCTGCAACATTTATAATGGAATTTCACAATAATTGCAATCTGCATCTTTTTTGTTGCATTTCTTTTAAATAATTTAAACCTGTAAATGCTAATTTTGACTAATTTCGAAAAGTGTAATCTGAAATATAATAAATATGCTTCTAAACAATGATCCAAAACATACATACACAATCACTTACAAAATAAAATAGAGTATCATAATATATGTCCAATACGTAGTTTTTAAATTCTAAGAAACGACAATCTTTCATTGATATCACTCGTTATCTTCCCCATCGTCATCCTGTACAAGAATTGACGTATAACTCATGTTAACTGTGAATTCTCATTATTAAATTATATTATAGTAATGTATAAGTTATATTATATATTTACCTCATTGCTTGGCTCATTCGATACGTTATTTGAAGGAGATACAGAATCAGCTAACAAAGTTGTGATCGAGTCAACATCAATATTTAAACTTGGATTTTGTCGTGTCAATTGTGTCATCATCAAAGCCATCTTTGTGTCCAACTTTTTGTTCATTTCTCCCTCCATCTTTATGTGCATTTCTGCCTCCATATTTTTCTTCAAATTTTCTTCCACTTCTTGTCTAACTTCCTCCCTTAGGCTTGTTTTTAATTCATTCACCAATTCAGGTGGAGCTTTCAATTCTTGGTCTTCTTCGACACATATTTGGCACCCCTACCAAGAAGCCATGAATGGGATGAATTTCCAGATAGCACTTGATCAACCATGAAACTACTTTCGCCTTCCGACGACTGCATTTGTTCCATCTTTGCCTAGAAAAAGCAAATATATGAATTGAAGAAGGAATCAGAAATATTTTTCATACATTCCTATATATATAGTCATAAGAATTAGGATCTTTTTATACATGAATGCAGGCATTCCTATTCCTCAACAACATCTAATATACGTTATTTGCCAATTTATCAACCGTTTTCTGACATACAATTTATCATCAAATTGAAAGAACAGCCAAAAGGCACAAAACCCATGTTAGTTGATCTCATGTATAAGTTCATAAGCTAAGTGAATCAACCCTTTTTTGTTCCATCCCTCAAACAAATATCATCACCACACAATGGGTCAGGAGGGAGAAATATTGAAGCCATACAGAGAGTTAAGAAAATAGGAAGAGACTAGAGAGTTTGGAGAAAAGTTGGAAGTTGAACGAATTAGGAGTTAAAGGCATTATTGCGTTTCCGTTTCTGACATAACTCGGAAATGCTGAAACCACTATTTCATTCCGTTACCATGCATTATATATTAAGACAATTTCCAATACTGGTAGATTACAACCAACCAAAAGATTAAAGTTTAGAAAGGCCATTTTATTTGACAAAATAGAGATAACACTTAAGAGGGTCAGAGGATATACTATACCTGACACCAGCATCACCAACAATTCCAATGGCCATACCCGCAGAGAGCCCGACAAGGCCACAAGAAAGACCAGATGAAAGATGGGCATATCCATCAAAGAGATAATATGACTTAGCCTTTGGGTTAATTCTAGTACTGATAATAACTACAATAATCAAGCCATAAATACCCAACACACCACCCATAACAACTGGTACAATTGACTTTATCACAAGCTCAGGTCTCATAACACCCATAGATGCTACCCCAACACCACCCTTGGCCGTCCATATGCAGCTCCCATACCTATACATCAAACAGAAATAAATATTTATCCCAAAAGAACAAAACTTTTCAATCCATGCTTAATCAAAAACACTAAATTGCATGCTCTAAGCTTAAATTTGTATTCTAAGTATAAAAACCACCAAAAAATTGCTTGATGTAAAACCGCAATGATCCGAATCTGTCAGTTCACAATATCTAATCATAGAAACAAACCCATGCCAACATCACTACCAGTAAATCGCAGTTAGAACTCGCAATGAGGATTTAAAAACGAGGCAGCATGAAAACAAAAGATATTAATTCAATCTTTTCCTTTCCAGGAGAACTGATCTCTTTTATTCAGTAATGAGTAGAAAAATCAATATATAGTTAATAAGACAAATAGGACAAGTTGAGAAACAGAAAGTCTTTGTCAATTAAAATATTTGCAATAACATTTCGTTCTACCTGCTAGATTGGCTAAAATTCTCATTATGTCATTGGTTATGCTAAAATGTTCAAAAACAAATAAATTAAAAGCACTGGATAAAATGAAAAATTGCACATTCTTTTAGTAAGCTATTTTATTTTCATAGAAAGTAAGCAGGAAACCTAACACCAATACCAAATGTCCCATTATTGCAGAAAAGCACCTAGAAGGGAGAAGAACAACCAACAGCAAAATTCATCCTTCATAAAGATAGTACAGTGTATTGATAGTAACAGCTAGGATCCACTAGCTGGATATAGGTGATTGAGAGAAATTTTTGGTTATTGTTATTAAAATAAAATGTGATCACTTAAAAATAGACATAGTTGCATCAGATCTATGCAATAAGTCTAATCATTCAATGTTCTATCTCTGCCAAATTGATCATCCACATTGAAACTAAAAATTGAGAAATTTAATTAGCGAGATCTATAATAAAAAGAAATACAATAGCAAAAAGAATAAAGCAAAGGTATAAAATAATGGTTACAGGAGAAGACGAGGGCAGCAGCGGCGCCGAGGAAGCCAAAAAAAGATGCAGTTTCATCGCCGTTGAATCCAGTAGACATGATTTGAGACGGTGTCGTTTAGATCTGAGATCAGATAACAGAGGTAGAGAGCTTCCAGAGTTTCGATTGGGGAAAGAACAGGAGAGATGTCGAGAAGAGGGAGGAAACCATGGGAGCTGTCGTGTTTTCTGAACCAAAGGAAGAATGGAGGAGGAGTTGACGGCTGCGAAATAGGTCATGAGGAACCCATGGAATATCATTCCGAATTTACCCCCTACAACTTACAGATTACATCCCTCCTGTTTTATCAATCCTTAAATTTGACCCCAACTTTCCTTAATCCCTTCAATCATGCTCTTCCATATATCAATTTAGACCCAATTATTTGAATATGGTTCGATTAAACCCCTATGCATTACCATTAGATCATGAAACTTCAATGTAACCTTCAAAATATTTTTTTATTATCTATGCTAGGGTCCCATATGATTGATATTTTCCATCTAATGGTTAAAAACAACCCAACCTAGCTTTTTTTTTTATACCCAACCTATTATTTTTTAACCAATATCTAACCTAATTTTTTGAAATACTAAAGATTGCAATACTTTTTTTATAAATTAAAATTGCATCCTTGATATGTTTAATCTAAATAGAACTAGAAAGTATTTATTTATTTTTAGAAAAATTAATTTTCGTAAATAAATTCAAATTAATTTGTGCAAAGCACTATAGAAAAGTAAAAAGAAAAAAATTCGTATAAAAAATAGAATTTTTTTTACAAGTTTATATATTAATACAAAAAATTAATATTTAATATTATATAATTGTTTCCAAAAATTAATATTAAATAATTGTTCTCAAAATTAATATTTATATATATATAAAATAAATAATAAATTATTTTTATTGCAACATTATATATTTGTTAGTTTTTCTTTATTTTTGTTGCATTGGATCACTTAAATATCAATGCAACAATTATAATTTTGTTGTTTTTTCGGTTTAACCTTATTTTTTGTAACAATTTAAACAAATTGTTGGATTAGCTTGCTTGAAAGCAACATAACAAGCAACAATTAATATTTTTGTTGCATAATTTTTTATCATTTTGCTAATTTTATGATTATTGCAACAAAAATGCAACATTATTGACATACAACAAAATAAACGCATTTAATGCATCAATTTTCAAGCAACAAATTAAAATTTGGTTGCATTAGGGGTTTTATGGTATAGTGATTGTCAATCACGCGACCATATGGTAATGGGAATCTAGGATCCGCCAAAATTGGAGTTAATATATTTGTTGTGGTGCTAGCTAAAGTTGTTAAGTCCGTCAAAGTGGTAGGAATATTAGAAACTAGAGCTGCATATACCATTTCCTACCACATATGGTAAAAAAAAACACAAGAATGTCTCAATTTTTGAACAAATATAAGGTATAAGCATTTGTTGGGTAAATAACACACTTACGAGAAATAAATTTGATCCGTATTTAATAAGAAAATTTGAATTCACTGTTATTGGATTGTTACATAAAGCAATTACAAAAAAATTGCAAAATGTCAATAGCTAACTAATTTTGTCTAAAACATTTGTTGGGTAATTAACACACTTACGAGAGAATTATCAAAATACAAGAAATTGTTTTAGCTTATTAGAAAAGATCCTATAATAAAAAAAAAGATCCTATAATAATAATAATTTTAAAAAAATTAAAAATAATATAGCGGTTGTAGCTCACTTACAGATCCAACAATATCGGAAACAATAGCAATGGAGGTTAGTGAATTAGCTTCTCCACGATAAAGAACTCGAACACCAGGGGCCTTGAAATTAAACAAAATAATAATAATCATCATTATTGTTAAACAAGATATATTGTCCACATAAACTGAATACATCCATTATAATTCTTATCATCCAAAAAATGGATGATAAGAATGTATATATATATAATATATATATCAAGTTATAAAACTTGATATTTTTGAGAAAAATAAATACAGATTGAAAAACTAGTTTTGGTTTTTTGTTTCTATTAGTTTTTGATTTTGAGCAAGAACAAATCAATTACTTCAAAACTTGATTTAATAGATTAAGTGGATTGATTAGAATCTACAAGATTTTTTATTCCAATCACGAGTAAATTACATAAAAGGTACCTGAATTATACTAAAGTTCACACTTTGGTACCTAGATTACATTTTGTCTCAAAAATATACACCAAGTATGGGTGACCGGACATTTAAATGCGTTTCTCAGCAATGGGGGCAACACGATAACCGTATTTTTATAAGGAGCAACATGATGGTTTATATAATTTCTTCAAGGTCAACCTATAGATTTCATGCGGACGTGTATAGATCCTAAAACATCTCCGAATTTTTTCGGGGATTCCCCGAAAATATTGGAAACGTAATGGGGGATGTAAAATCGTCCCCACAATAATTTGTAGGTTAATTTGTTAATTTTTTTGTTCTTTTTTGTGAGTAATTTGTGTGTGGAGGATCATAAAAAAATATTTTCGACCAGGTTTAATGGGGTAATTTTTCAAAAATTACCTCAAAAAAAAGATTAATCTAAATTTTTGTTTCTAAGGTAAACTTCAAAATATAACTAAAAAGTAAAGTTACTCACAATCCCAAGGTAACTAACTTCAACGTGAATCGTAGCAGCTAATTCGCATTCAAATTTATTCAATTCCACATAGCCCTGAAAAAAAATATCATAAACAAATAAAATGACGAATAAAAAAACCTAAAACATTTGAAGAAAACTATAGGTTGAAACTGAAGAAAGAAATAAATATACATCGTGTTGCTCCATGAAAAATACGGTCATCTCTACTATAAACCGAATCATACATATCGTGTTCAAGGAAATCCCCATCTAATAATGGCAATAAAATTAAACAAAAGTGTTAATAATAACATAATACCAATAATATAATCAGGGACAGATCTACAGTGGGAGCAATGGGGGCAACACGATACCCGTATTTTTATAAGGAGCAACATGATAATTTACTTAATTTCTTCAAATTCAATCTATAGATTTCGTGCGGACGTGTGTAGGTCCTAAAACATCTCCGAATTTTTTCAGGGACTCCGCGAAAATATTGGAAACGTAATGGGGGATGTAAAATCGTCCCCACAATAATTTGTAGGTTAATTTGTTAATTTTTTGTTCTTTTTTGTGAGTACTTTGTGTGTGGAGATTCATAAAAAAATATTTCCGACCAGGATTAATGGGGTAATTTTTCAAAAATTACCTCAAATAAAAGATTAATCTAAACTTTTGTTTCTAAGGTAAACTTCAAAATATAATTAAAAAGTAAAGTTACTCACAATCATAAGGTAACTAACTTCAACGTGAATCGTAGCAGCTAATTCGCATTCAAATTTGTTCCATTCCACATAGCCCGGAAAAAAAATATCAACAATAAATAAAATAACAAATTAAAAAACCTAAAACATTTGAAGAAAACTATAGGTTGAAACTGAAGAAATAAATAAATATATAATTGTGTTGCTCCATGAAAAATACGGTTATCTCTAGTATAAACGGCATCATACATATCGTGTTCAAGGAAATCCCTATCTAATAATTGAAATAAAATTAAACAAAAGTGTTAACAATAACATAATACCAACAATATAATCAGGAACGGATCTACAGTGGGAGCAATGAGGGCAACATGATGACCGTATTTTTATAAGAAGCAAAATGATGGTTTACTTAATTTCTTCAAGTTCAAACTATAGATTTCCTGCGGACGTGTGTAGGTCCTTAAACATCTCCGAATTTTTTAAGGGACTTCCTGAAAATATTGGAAACGTAATGGGAGATGTAAATTCGTCCCCACAATAATTTGTAAGTTAATTTGTTAATTTTTTGTTCTTTTTTGTGAGTAATTTGTGTGTGGAGTATCATAAAAAAATATTTACGACCAGGTTTAATGGGGTAATTTTTCAAAAATTACCTAAAAAAAAGATTAATCTAAACTTTTGTTTTTAAGGTAAACTTCAAAATATAACTAAAAAGTAAAGTTACTCACAATCCCAAGGTAACTAAGGTAAATCGTAACAACTAATTCGCATTCAAATTTGTTCCATTCCACATAGCCCTGAAAAAAAAATATCAACAATAAATAAAATGACGAATTAAAAAACCTAAAACATTTGAAGAAAACTATAGTGACAGCGAGCAGCGAAATTTTATTGATAATGAACCTATATTTTAATAATTTTTACTTTGAAAGTATATTTTAATAACTTCTTAGTGGATATAAACAATATTATAATAGAAAATAACTTTTGAGAGAATATTTCTTTTGTACTTTTGGGTCATTTTACACTTAACATATAGATTGCTCCTCATCTATTAGGGTCAAATTTGACCATCATCTCCTTAATAGACAATTTCATATATTAGGGTCAAATTTGACCCTCATCTCCTTAATTTATATTGGGGTTAATACACATATTTGCCCCTGTGTTTTCGTGAAAAAACAGATTTACCCTTAAATCAAATAAACCCGTAAAACTATCCCTGGATTTTCCATAAACCTGCAATTATACCCTAATCTGACGGAGCTGCTAAACGGCGATGACATCAAACCTTCTTATCTTCAAAAAAAAAATGGATGACGACAATCAAAATTCATTTGGTTTCTTATTGTTTTCTATTGCTATTGATTTTGGATTAATTAGGAGGTTTAGACGCCATTTTATTAGGTTGATTGAGCTTTTATGAAAATGAATTTCGACCAATCTGTTCTTCTAACTTGCCTTTAATCAAAATTCAATGTGCATATTTTTTTTGTTTGTAATTGGTTGTTCTTTTCTGAAGTTTTTCTAGAGATAAGAAGGTTTGATATCATCACCGTTTAGCAGCTCCGTCAGATTAGGGTATAATTGCAGGTTTATGGAAAATTCAGGGATAGTGTTGTGGGTTTATTTGATTTAAGGGCAAATTTGTTTTTCCGAGAAAACACAAGGGCAAATATGTGTATTAACCCTATATATTGTTATTGATTATTTTTTTGTACATTTGTTTTAATTTTACACTTAACATATAGATTGTCCCCACTGTCTCTAAATCTTAGATCCGTCCCTGGATAAATAGTCCCTTCCAAAAAAAATATTTCGAACACGGTTTAATGGGGTAATTTTTCAAAAATTACCTTAAATAAAAGATTAATCTAAACTTTTGTTTCTAAGGTAAACTTCAAAATATAACTAAAATGTAAAATTACTCACAATCCCAAGGTAACTAATTTCAACTTGAATCGCAACAGCTAATTCGCATTCAAATTTTACTATTTTATTGTTAAAACTTTTGTTTAATTTTAATGCCATTATTTGATGGAGGTTTCCTTCCACATTAAATGTATGATGCGGTATATACTAAGGATGACCGTATTTTTACAGGGAGCAACATGATAAGTTATTTAATTTCTTCAGGTTCAACCTATAGTTTTTGTGGGAGCAATGAGGGCAACACAATAACCGTATTTTTATACGGAGCAATATGATGGTTTACTTAATTTCTTCAAGTTCAACCTATAAATTTCGTGCGGACGTGTGTAGGTCCTAAAACATTTCCGAATTTTTTTCGGAGACTCCCCGAAATTATTGAGAACGTAATGGGAGATGTAAAATCGTCCCCATAATAATTTGTAGGTTAATTTGTTAATTTTTTTGTTCTTTTTTGTAAGTACTTTGTGTGTGGAGGATCATAAAATAATATTTCTGACCAGGTTTAATGGGATAATTTTTCAAAAATTACCTCAAAAAAAAGATTAATCTAAACTTTTGTTTCTAAGTTAAACTTCAAAATATAACTAAAAAGTAAAGTTACTCACAATCCCAAGGTAACCAACTTCAACGTGAATCGTAGCAGCTAATTCGCATTCAAATTTGTTCCATTCCACATAGCCCTGACAAAAAAATATCAGCAACAAATAAAATGACGAATAAAAAAACCTAAAACATTTGAAGAAAACTATAGGTTGAAACTGAAGAAAGAAAGAAATATACCATCGTGTTGCTACATGGAAAATACGGTCATCTCCGAATCATACATATCATGTTCAAGGAAATCTCAATCTAATAATGGCAAAATTAAACAAAAGTGTTAATAATAACATAATACCAATTATATAATCAGGGACGGATCTACAGTGGGAGCAATGGGGGCAACACGATAACCGTATTTTTATAAGGAGCAACATGATGGTTTACTTAATTTCTTCAAATTCAACTTATAGATTTCGTGCGGATGTGTGTAGGTCCTAAAACATCTCCGAATTTTTTAAGGGACTAACAATATAACTAAAAACATCTCCGAATTCAAAATATAACTAAAAAGTAAAGTTACTCACAATCCCAAGGTAACTAACTTCAAGGTAAATCGTAACAGCTAATTCACATTCAAATTTGTTCCATTCCACATAGCCCTGGAAAAAAAATATCAGCAATAAATAAAATGACGAATTAAAAAACCTAAAACATTTGAAGAAAACTATAGTGACAGCGAGCAGAGAAATTTTACTGATAATGAACCTATATTTTAATAATTTTTACTTTGAAAGTATATTTTAATAACTTCTTAGTGGATATAAATAATATTATAATAGAAAATAACTTTTGAGAGAATATTTCTTTTGTACTTTTGGGTCATTTTACACTTAACATATAGATTGCTCCTCATCTATTAGGGTCAAATTTGACCATAATCGCCTTAATAGACAATTTCATATATTAGGGTCAAATTTGACCCTCATCTCCTTAATTTATATTGTTATTGATTATATTTTTTGTACATTTGTTTTAATTTTACACTTAACATATAGATTGTCCCTACTGTCTCTAAATCTTAGATCCGTCCCTGGGTAAATAGTCCCTTCCAAAAAAAATATTTCAAACACGGTTTAATGGGGTAATTTTTCAAAAATTACATTAAACAAAAGATTAATCTAAACTTTTGTTTCTAAGGTAAACTTCAAAATATAACTAAAATGTAAAATTACTCACAATCCCAAGGTAACTAATTTCAACTTGAATCGCAACAGCTAATTCGCATTCAAATTTTACTATTTTATTGTTAACATTTTTGTTTAATTTTAATGCCATTATTTGATGGAGGTTTCTGTTGGTCCCTGGTAATTAGTTCCAAGGGGGGGTTAGGAACTAATATAACTTTTTCGCGTTTTAATTAAGCTGACTGGAAGTTATTTCAAGAGTTTATTAACTCAGCTTTTGGTCAGCTTGGTGAGAAATGTTTCAAGACAGCTTTAGTCAGATGTTGACTAAAGTTGTTTTCTTGTGAGTTGAGAATTGACACTCTTGGAGGTCAGCTTCTAACTCAGCACCACTTATTTACTCAAGGTCAGCTTAGGCAATTTATATGCTGAGTAAATATAGCAAACAACACATGCAATATAAGAGAGAGTTCAGAGATTACTCAGTATCACTTATCCTGGTTCGGCCTCTCTGCCTACGTCCAGTCCCTAGAGTCCTCCAGGCTTTTTGAATCCAATACTGAGCTCTTTAATGGTAGAGCACAAACCAATTACAAGGCAGTTGAATATGCAAGAGTACCTTCCTCTATTCGTCTACTCAACTCCTACTAAGTGCTACAGTCCAGCACCTAGATTTCTCTACCACTGAATGCTTACAACCAAGCACTCAACTTCACACTCTCAATATTCCTATTGATTACAAACTTGTTCTTTTTGAACTAAAGAACACTTTAGATGATTACAAAATAATCAATCTAGCATTTACACAGAGAATGAAAAATTGGTGTAAGATCTTTTTGTATTTGAGTGCTTTCAAGATTTTCTCTCTTTGTATTTTTCTCTTGATGCTTCAGTGTTATAATCCAAGGTTCTTCATTGTCCTTTTATAAAAGGAAATTGCGGATTTGGATCGTTTGAATTGTTGTTACCGTTAACACCAAAACGGCTCTTTTGGGGAACAATTTCTGGTCAGCTTCAGACTGTTCCGCCAATCCCTTTCTTTGTTTTCTTCAGGCATCAGGTTTGTCTTCTTGTGTCTGGCTTGTCTTTTTGTGCCAGTTGTCTTTTACCAATAATCCAATGACCCATGTCACTTGGAATTAGTCTTTTGTGTGTCTTCGAGGTTCCAATTATTGGTGCAGAAGATTGGCAGACTTTGTCCTTTAGTGAATGGATCCTTCATGCTGTCCTGACTGTGACTCAGCTTCATTCGTTATCCTTGAATGTTCAACTTCTATACTGAGTTGCTTCGTGGTTAGCTCTGTTCTGTTTATACGCTGCTGAAGAAGTCTTTTGTTTTAGTCAGCTTAGTTCTGGCATCTTAGACTAAAACTTCTGATACAGAGTTCTACTCCATTCGGCTTCCATTCTGTCATGCTAAGTTCCGTTCTACTCATCTTTGCTTGTGCTGACTTTTGTCCTCTCTTTACTTTATATATATTTTTGCACTCAATATTGAACAAATACATTAGTACAATTAAATCAAAGTATTTAAATTTAATTGCCTCTTAATCATGGATGATTTTGTCAAATCAAAATCTTGTGGAAAAAGTGTTTCAACAAACTCCCCCATTTTGATGTTGACAAAATACATAATTATGGAACTCAGTTATAAGTTACCCCATGATTGATATTTTATGATGTGACTCCCCCGTAAGGGTTGCATTCATTTTGTTTGAACTTTATTCTGAGCCTTCCAAGATCTAATTAAGACATTTGTGTATACTGACTTAGTTTTGGAAGGATATTGTTTCTTAGTTTAGTTTTAGTGTTTAAAGTGTTTAACCGTTCTGATTTGTTTGTTCAAGTTTGATGAGTCAGATCAGAAAGAAAAAAATAAAGACTGATATTGGATTTAAAACATCAACACAACAAAGCATATCAACCTAAACATTAGATAAAAACAAACAGATAACAGGATAAGGTGCCAAGTTTCTAGACACGAACTGGCTAGATTCACTTCTTCTTTCGTTGAGCTGAGGGATCAACATTAGCAATGCCTTTTCCTTTGCTTCCAGATGCAGACGCAGTTCCTAAAGGCTGAGGCTGAGTTCCTCTGTCACTTGTCTCCCCCGTTTTGCCATCATCGGATTGGTAAAGAAAGGTCTTATTTCTGGCGGCAAAGGAGAGGTAGTTAGAGTAGCGTTGAAGCCTTTTTGTGCTTTCACCCAAACTGTCAATGATAGGAACGCTATCGTCCTGGACGTGCCTGGGGACTCGAATGGAGCTGCTTATCATGCTAAGAAGACATTCATGGGCTTTGCTCAGGCAGGAAATGGAGCTGGTGACCTGCCCATAAGATTGATGAAATAGTTTTAGCAGAGCAGAGTCATAGAACATGCGCTGTGCATTGTTGATCCTCATGGCTTTCATGATAGCTTGCGAGAAGCTCATGAGCTCTGTGTTGGATACTGGATCAACATCCATCTGGGCTCGACCAATGTTCAGGAGTCTCACTGCCTCACTCAATTGATCAATAGTACACTGAGAGGAAGAGGATACAAGGTCACGGGTACTTGTTAGCTCAGCTTGAAGCTTAGTGAAGCATTGTTGGAGTTCGGTGGAGGTGACAAATTCGGTATTGCTTGGTGGACTGGATTTAGTTAGCTCAGCATATAACTTGGTGAAGCAATCTTGCAACTCAGCAGATGTTGCAGACTCAGTATGGGCAGTTGCTCTAGAGGGGGTCAGTTCCGCTGCTAGCTTAACAAAATAGTTTTGAAGCTCAGTGGAAGTGACGTACCCTAGATTTGCTTCAGATAGTTGTTGAATTTTCCCTTCAAGAGAGTTCATGTGGGTGGCCATGGTAAGCACTAATTCAGTCAGTTTGGCCATTTGCTCTTATTTTGGTTGCTGAGTTTGCACTGCAGTGATAATACTGACCAAATCTTTTAGGCTACGTAGTTCTTGTAGAAGCTGAGTGATACCTGTCAGGTGAGAGGTCTCATCTTGAGTGGATTGGCAACCTTCAGCTTGAGTAGGATGAAAGTCTTAAAGCAAAGACTGAGCTGAAGCAATGACCCTACGGCCAGACTCAGTTGCATTCAAATATGCAAACTTAGCAGCATTGGACTCAGAGGCTAGTGCAGGATTTTCTGATGGTGGAGGTGTTGGTTCCTTGCCAGATTGAGTACCTGGACTTTGATGAATTTGTTGAGCTGAGTTAACAACATTTTGTGTTGGAGGTGGAGTTGAGGTATGAGTTGGCTCAATTGGAGCAGTTTGACTTGGATCTGCAGGGTTCTTGGCATGTTCCTCATCCTGAGTAACAGAGGCTTGCTTTTCCGCTAGATCTTCTGGTGGAGATTCGGTTGCATTTGAGAAATACTTGAACTGAATTGTAGACAGGTCAGTTTCTGGCTCGTCAATGGGAAAGTCGTCCATGAGATCAAGGTGCTTTTGCGCTTTCTTCTTTAATCTTCGCCGGGTCTCAGTTTTTGGCGGAGAATGGTCAGTTTGAAAACCTACACTTGACTCAGCAGCAACTGTCCCTTTATCTACAGGTTGCTCAACATTACCATCTTTCCTTGTCTGCTCAGCATCATCATTGGGGTATTCTTCCTCTTCAGTATTAACTTGTTGGTGCTCAACAAATTCCTCATCTTCCTTGTCTAGGTCAAGCACATGACCTTCAGGATGAGTAGAGACTAGTGGGACAACTTCTACTATCTTCAAAGAGTTACCTCTTTTCTTTTTCTTTAACGGAGTTTCAGGAGTTTCTTCGTTCTCATCTTCAGGCACTTCTGGCCTCTTTCTTTTCTCAACATGCTCATTAACCTTGTCAGTTTTATCTTTCTGTCTTGATGAAAGCCTTATTTTCTTTGGAACAGAATGAATGTCCTTGGAGCAAGCTT
This sequence comes from Euphorbia lathyris, assembly GCF_963576675.1. Lineage (NCBI taxonomy): Eukaryota > Viridiplantae > Streptophyta > Magnoliopsida > Malpighiales > Euphorbiaceae > Euphorbia > Euphorbia lathyris. The sequence continues at coordinate 83,151,796 of NC_088915.1, forward strand.
CTACAGCCTTCCTCTTCTTCCCTTTTTCAGGCTGAACTATTTCAGGTGACTCAGTATGAGCCTCAACTTCTTTTGCAGGCTCAACTTCAGGTTCCATTTCTGGTTGCTCTGCTTCCTCATCTTCCTCAGCATCTCCAGCTCCTTCATACCCCTTCAAGGGTTGATTATACAATAGTCCATTTAGTAGGACAGCAGTGATTTCATTTCCCAACGAACTTGTCTCATCCACGGTCTCTATTTGCTTGTCCTGTATAATTTTCGTAATAAGTGAACCCAACCGTAGTTTCCTATCGCTTCGTTGAAAGGCTCCAACTAGAAACACAGGAAGATTGAATGGAGTGGAGGTCAACATGTGCCAGATAAAGCATTGTTCGAAGTTGGATGCGGAGGAGGCTGAGCTGAGTTTGGGAAAGATGAAGTTAGTCAGCATGAAGTGGACCATCTTTTGATCTTTACCCATACAGGTACTGGGTATCTCCCCTTTATGATCTTTGGGTTTACAAAACCCCTTTAGCTTCTCAGATGTGGCTTTAGGTATCTTCTCCTTTGTTGTTCGAAATTGGATTCCTTCGTTTGGTATCTCTAATAGTGTGGCTAGATAGGCAGGGGTTATAACGATTTTCTGACCTTTCACAGTGGTCTCCAGATAATCTGAGTCATCTGCATCAACCCGTAAATTTGAGTAGAACTCTCGAACTAACCTTGGGTAGGCTGTTCCTGGAAGAGAAAAGAGACCTGTCCAGTTGTTTTTCGCGATCCATTCATAGAATGGTGTTTCAGACGATACAAAGCTTGGAGAGAACCATCGGCATTTTAACACCTCCAGATTGTTAACCTTCGAGTGTACTTTGATCATTATCCTCTCCTTTTCCATTGAAGGACCAGCGTGGTCAGTGGGTTTGTTTTGAGCTTCTGGGAGACATTTTTGACGATTTTGAAATTTTTAGAGAGGAAGAAGTTTGAGTTTCAGGGATTGCAAGAATGAGGAAAGATGAGTGGGGGTTCTTCAATTTTATATAAATTAATGAAGACCCTGAATCATTATCTTGCCGTTTTTCTCCTAGGGACGTTCATTCGACAGATATTCTGTCAATTATGACATCTTCAGCGCATGGGTTTTTGCCATTAATGCGTGTCTTCCCAATGTGTCAGAATTTACACGTGTAGATTTTCTTTATGCGAAATGGGTTTTTTGCTGAAATTCGAAGCGTCAATAATATTGAGTGCCTAGCGTTTGTTAAGACAATTTTTCTATCTCCTATTAACTCATCATAGGTTACGTACTCAGCGTGTGTTTTTACTTAGCATGGAGTGATTTGTTTATCTACTCAGCATGGGATGTTTCTTCAACTTTTATGCCTACTCAGTATCGTTACTTACTATGTATGCACAGGGTGGCTTTTTCATTTTTAAGCTTAGTAGGAATAAATATTTCACTCAACATGGCATTTGTACAATCATTCAAAGTTCCACTCATAATTTATTCAATACAGATTTAGTTAGAGTGGATTTGACATACCAATTGCTTCCCTTAGTATGTTGAATTGCTCTCGTGCCAAGGGCTTTGTGAAGATATCTGCAAGCTGATCATTTGTTGGCACGTAGGTCAGCTTGATCTCATCTTTTAGTATGTGATCTCTGATGAAGTGATGCCTTATGCTAACATGCTTCGTCCTACTGTGTTGGACTGGATTTTTAGATAGATCAATGGCACTTTTGTTGTCGCATTTGATCTCTATAGTCTTTGTTTTGACTCCGTAATCCTTAAGCTGTTGCTTTATCCATAGGACTTGTGCAACACAGCTTCCAGCAGCCACGTACTCAGCTTCAGTTGTAGACAGAGCTACGGATGATTGCTTCTTGCTAAACCAAGATACTAGACAGCTTCCGAGGAAATGACATCCTCCTGAAGTACTTTTTCGTTCTAGCTTATCTCGTCCGTAGTCAGCATCAGTATATCCAATGAGTGTGAAGTCATTTGAGGTTGGATACCATAGACCTGCATCGATTGAGCTTTGCAAGTATCTAAAAATTCTTTTTACAGCAGTTAGATGAGATTCCCTGGGGTCAGCTTGATATCTAGCACAATAGCATACTGAGTATTGAATATCTGGTCTACTAGCAGTGAGATAGAGTAATGAACCTATCATACCTCGATAGAGTTTACTATCAACTGACTTACTCTTCTCATCCTTGCATAGGACAGTATCAGTACCCATGGGGGTTGATATTGATTTGCAATCCACCATGCTGAATTTCTTTAACATTTCCTTAGTGTACTTAGACTGACTTATAAATATGCCATTCTTACCTTGCTTGATTTGAAGTCTAAGGAAGAAGTTGAGTTCACCCATCATGGACATTTCAAACTCAGTTTGCATCTGTTGGCTAAATTCTTTGCACAAAGACTCATCAGTAGCACCAAATATTATATCAACTACATATATCTGTGCAAGTAGGGTATGTTTACCCTTTTTCTTAATAAACAAGGTTGTGTCAGCTTTTCCCCTGACATAGTTCCTGGTCAGCAAGAAATTTGTCAACCTCTCATACCAAGCTCTTGGAGCTTGCTTTAGGCCGTACAAGGCCTTTTTGAGTTTATAAACGTGGTTTGGACACTTTGAATCTTCAAACCCAAGAGGTTGATTAACATATACCTCTTCGTTTATAAAGCCATTAAGAAATGCACTTTTTACATCCATTTGGTATAGTTTAAAATTCATGAAACTAGCATAGGCACACAATATACGTATAGCTTCTAGCCTAGCAACAGGTGCAAATGTTTCTCCATAGTCTATACCCTCTTGCTGACTATAGCCTTGGGCTACAAGTCGAGCTTTGTTTCTAATCACATTTCCATGCTCATCTAGCTTATTTCTAAAGACTCACTTGGTTCCTATGGGCTTTTGATTCTTAGGTCTAGGTACTAGATCCCATACCTCATTTCTGGTGAATTGGTCCAGTTCTTCTTGCATGGCATTTATCCAATATTCATCTTGCTCAGCATCAGCAAAATTCTTTGGCTCAAGCATTGAGACGAAGGCAACATTGCTAAGGTATTTTCTAAGCTGATCTCTGGTCATCAACTTGTTGTTGGCAGCATCGAGAATGGCCTGTTCTGTATGTCCTCTTGGGATCTTTATTTCCTTGGGCAATGTTGAGTTGTTTGGAAGAGGTGTTTCTACAATCTCTACAGGAACAGATTGGTCAGCAAATGATATTTCAATTTCTTGCTTACCTGAGGTCAGCTCTTGTATAGATGACACATAGGCTTCTGGTTGATCAGCGGAAGCTGAGCTTGGTTCATCTTCTTCAAGCTGAGCTGACTTACCTGTAGGGTCAGTTTCATCGAACTCAACATGTACAGACTCTTCTACAACCTGAGTTCTTTTATTAAATACTCTATATGCTTTACTGTTTGTTGAGTACCCTAAAAAGATCGCTTCGTCAGCTTTAGCATCAAATTTAGCGAGGTTGTCTTTTGTATTGAGTATAAAACATTTACACCCAAAAGCACGAAAGTGTCCAATATTGGGCTTTCGTCCTTTCCAAAGCTCATATGGAGTTTTCTTAAGTATATGTCTAACTAGAGCCCTATTCAGTATATAACATGCCGTGAGAAGTACTTTGGAAGCCTATTTTCACTCAACATTGTCCTAGCTATTTCGACAATGGTTCTATTTTTCCTTTCAACAACCCCATTTTGTTGAGGTGTTCTAGGAGCGGAGAAATTATGGTCAATACCACTGGCTTCACAAAATTCATCAAACTGTTGGTTTTTGAATTCTCCACCATTGTCGCTTCTAATGTGAGCTACTTTTAGGTCTTTGTCATTTTCCAGTTTTTTGATCAATGTATTAAACATCTCAAAGGTTTCATCCTTGCTACTCAGCAAGATGATCCAAGTGTACCGAGAGAAATCATCTACAATAACCAGGGAAAATTTCTTACCTCCCAAGCTGAGTGGCTGGATAGGTCCGAAAAGATCCAAGTGTAGTAATTCCAATGGTCTTTTGGTTGAGACGATATTTTTGCTATGAAATGACTTTTTAGTTTGTTTGCCTTGCTGACAAGCTTTACACAGTTGATCTTTTTCAAACTTTAATTTGGGTAATCCCTCAACTAATTGCTTTCTAGCTAATTTGGCAAGAAGGTCCATGCTGACATGCCCAAGTCTTCTATGCCATAGCCAGGAGTTGTCCTCTTTAGACACCAAGCATATGTTTTTAGAAAACTGTTTTTCTAAGTTTAGCATGTATACATTTTCTACACGAGGGGCAGTTAAAATCAATTCATTTGTATTTCCCTCGAGTATTTGACACTTAGTATCATCAAATACAACCTTTCTGTCGCTCTTGCAAAGCTGAGCTACACTCAGCAGATTGTATTTGAGACCTTTAACTAAGGAGACAGACTCAATGGTTGGGTTACCTCTGATAGTACCTGAGCCGACTATCTTACCCTTTTTGTTGTCTCCAAAGCTTACACTTCCACCTCGTTTAAGCTCTAGTGTGATGAACTGAGTTTCATCACCTGTCATATGCCTTGAGCATGCGCTGTCTATATACCATAGTTTTGACTTCTCCACGCATGTCAAGCTGACCTGCAGTTTAAACTATTCATTTTTAGGTACCCAATTCCTTTTGGGTCCTTTCTTATTAGTATAAACAGGTGCAAAATCATATTTTAACTTGTGACGGCATACTTTTATGGTGTGGCCTGGCTTACCACAGAAATCACAAAAAGGTACCCTTTGTGGGTTGAACTGAGTATGGTCAGCATTATTATGTTGGGCATGCCAACATACTTTTGTGGTATGCCCTTTTCTTCCGCAGAAGTCACATTGGACAATCCTCTTGTTATGCCAACACACATCCTTTGTGTGCCCCCTTTTTCCACAACACTCACATTGAGTGAATTGCTTATGCTGACTAGTATGTGCGTACTCGGCATGGGGTTTATTTCTATTTGAGCCCTTCCCTTGACTCTGTAACGTTGTGATATCCTTTCTAAGTTTCTTTGACTCAGATTGAACCTCCGTGACAAACTTATGTAAGATTTGCATGTTGGTATGCAAGTCAGAGTTGTCCTGGAGAAGATATCGGAGGTCACTCAGCTTGACCTCTTCAATCTCATCACAGCGCCTGCTTAGTGCCTTAATCTTTTTGTTACACTTCTTAGTTAGTGTATATAAGTCACTCAGGGCATTTACCATTTCGTTTCTAAGCAAAAGTAAAGATGTTACCTCATTGTTGTGATCCTTCTGGTCAGTTTCATCAGAAAGGTCAGCTTGCTCAGATTGGGATTGGTCAGCTCCATCATCTGCCATGAAACATATGTTGGCTGTTTCATTTTGCTCAGCCTCAGATGATGTTGACTCATCACTGTCACTCCATGTGGCCACCATAGCCTTTTTGCTTCCCTTCTTCTCTTTTTTGAGGTTGGGGCAGCTTGACTTGATGTGCCCAGTTTGATGACATTCAAAACATGTGACAAACTTCGAGCTGTCTTTCTTGTACTTGTCACTTGACTCAGCTTTATACTTGTCATTTCTTCTAAATGACCTTTTGCCGTTTCTATCATTTCTCCTGAACAGCTTTTTCATCTTTCTGGTGAACATGGCCAATTCCTCATCATCAGTTGACTCCGCTTCAGTTGAGTCAGCTTTCATGACAAGTGACTTTTGCTTCTTATCTTCTGATTTTTCTTTCTCTTTAGCTTCAAAGTTTTTCATAGAGGTTTCATGGGTCAGCAGGGATCCGATCAGCTCATCATATTTGTAGGTAGTCAAGTCTTGGGCTTCTTCTACAGCTGTTTTCTTTGCTTGCCAGCTCTTAGGCAGACTTCTCAGAATTTTCTTCACCTGTTCTTCTTCAGTGAATTTTTTTTCCAAGCCTTTTTAGCTCATTTATAATGTTTGTGAACCTTGCGTTCATTTTTGAGATGTCTTCATTCTCCTTCATCTCAAACAGCTCGTAGAGTCTCATATGTTGATTGCCTTTAGACTCCTTAACTTTGCTTGTGCCTTCATAGGTTACTTCAAGCTTCTTCCAAATCTCATGTGCTGACTCACAACCTGAAATCTTATTATATTCTGCAGCATCTAACGCACATTGAAGCATATTTATACCCAAAGCATTATTTTGTAATTTTCTAAGGTCATCCTCTGTCCACTCAGCCTCACTTTTAACAATTTTCTCATTGTTAACAGTTTTGTATGGCACATGTGGACCTTGAACAATTGCAAGTCATGCACTCATGTTTGTGGCTTGTATAAAGTTCTTCATCCTATTCTTCCAGAAAGTATAGTTTGACCCAAAGAATAGGGGAGGTCTACTTATTGATAATCCCTCAGGGAGTATCTGTGTTGTTTGGTTTCCTGGAAGGAAACGAGTGCTATTCTCACCCATTTTTAGGGATCAGCTCAAGATTGTTAGATCTTTGAGTAGTGAGCTTAGGCTCTGATACCACTTGTTGGTCCCTGGTAATTAGTTCCAAGGGGGGGTTAGGAACTAATATAACTTTTTCACGTTTTAATTAAGCTGACTGGAAGTTATTTCAAGAGTTTATTAACTCAGCTTTTGGTCAGCTTGGTGAGAAATGTTTCAAGACAGCTTTAGTCAGATGTTGACTAAAGTTGTTTTCTTGTGAGTTGAGAATTGACACTCTTGGAGGTCAGCTTCTAACTCAGCACCACTTATTTACTCAAGGTCAGCTTAGGCAATTTATATGCTGAGTAAATATAGCAAACAACACATGCAATATAAGAGAGAGTTCAGAGATTACTCAGTATCACTTATCCTGGTTCGGCCTCTCTGCCTACGTCCAGTTCCCAGAGTCCTCCGGGCTTTTTGAATCCAATACTGAGCTCTTTAATGGTAGAGCACAAACCAATTACAAGGCAGTTGAATATGCAAGAGTACCTTCCTCTATTCGTCTACTCAACTCCTACTAAGTGCTACAGTCCAGCACCTAGATTTCTCTACCACTGAATGCTTACAACCAAGCACTCAACTTCACACTCTCAATATTCCTATTGATTACAAACTTGTTCTTTTTGAACTAAAGAACACTTTAGATGATTACAAAATAATCAATCTAGCATTTACACAGAGAATGAAAAATTGGTGTAAGATCTTTTTGTATTTGAGTGCTTTCAAGATTTTCTCTCTTTGTATTTTTCTCTTGATGCTTCAGTGTTATAATCCAAGGTTCTTTATTGTCCTTTTATAGAAGGAAATTGCGGATTTGGATAGTTTGAATTGTTGTTACCGTTAACACCAAAACGGCTCTTTTGGGGAACAATTTCTGGTCAGCTTCAGACTGTTCCGCCAATCCCTTTATCTGTTTTCTTCAGGCATCAGGTTTGTCTTCTTGTGTCTGGCTTGTCTTTTTGTGCCAGTTGTCTTTTACCAATAATCCAATGACCCATGTCTCTTGGAATTAGTCTTTTGTGTGTCTTCGAGGTTCCAATTATTGGTGCAGAAGATTGGCAGACTTTGTCCTTTAGTGAACGGATCCTTCATGCTGTCCTGACTGTGACTCAGCTTCATTCGTTATCCTTTAATGTTCAACTTCTATACTGAGTTGCTTCGTGGTTAGCTCTGTTCTGTTTATACGCTGCTGAAGAAGTCTTTTGTTTTAGTCAGCTTCGTTCTGGCATCTTAGACTAAAACTTCTGATACGGAGTTCTACTCCATTCGGCTTCCATTCTGTCATGCTAAGTTCCGTTCTGTGCTGACTTTTGTCCTGTCTTTACTTTATATATATTTTTGCACTCAATATTGCACAAATACATTAGTACAATTAAATCAAAGTATTTAAATTTAATTGCCTCTTAATCATAGATGATTTTGTCAAATCAAAATCTTATGGAAAATGTGTTTCAACAGTTTCCTTCCATATTAAATGTATGATGCGGTATATACTAAGGATGACCGTATTTTTACAGGGAGCAACATGATAAGTTATTTAATTTCTTCAGGTTCAACCTATAGTTTTTGTGGGAGCAATGAGGGCAACACAATAACCGTATTTTTATAAGGAGCAATATGATGGTTTACTTAATTTCTTCAAGTTCAACCTATAAATTTCGTTCGGACGTGTGTAGGTCCTAAAACATCTCTGAATTTTTTTCGGATACTCCCCGAAAATATTGAGAACGTAATGGGGGATGTAAAATCGTCCCCACAATAATTTGTAGGTTAATTTGTTAATTTTTTTGTTCTTTTTTGTGAGTACTTTGTGTGTGGAGGATCATAAAATAATATTTCCGACCAGGTTTAATGGGATAATTTTTCAAAAATTACCTCAAAAAAAGATTAATCTAAACTTTTGTTTCTAAGGTAAACTTCAAAATATAACTAAAAAGTAAAGTTACTCACAATCCCAAGGTAACCAACTTCAACGTGAATCGTAGCAGCTAATTCGCATTCAAATTTGTTCCATTCCACATAGCCCTGAAAAAAAAATATCAGCAACAAATAAAATGACGAATAAACACATCCTGAAACATTTGAAGAAAACTATAGGTTGAAACTGAAGAAAGAAAGAAATATACCATCGTGTTGCTACATGGAAAATACGGTCATCTCCGAATCATACATATCGTGTTCAAGGAAATCTCAATCTAATAATGGCAATAAAATTAAACAAAAGTGTTAATAATAACATAATACCAATTATATAATCAGGGACGGATCTACAGTGGGAGCAATGGGGGCAACACGATAACCGTATTTTTATAAGGAGCAACATGATGGTTTACTTAATTTCTTCAAGTTCAACTTATAGATTTCGTGCGGACGTGTGTAGGTCCTAAAACATCTCCGAATTTTTTCAGGGACTCCGCGAAAATATTGAAAACGTAATGGGAGATGTAAAATCGTCCCCACAATAATTTGTAGGTTAATTTGTTAATTTTTTATTCTTTTTGTGAGTATTTTGTGTGTGGAGGTTTCCGACCAGGATTAATGGGGTAATTTTTCAAAAATTACCTCAAATAAAAGATTAATCTAAACTTTTGTTTCTAAGGTAAACTTCAAAATATAACTAAAAAGTAAAGTTAATCACAATCCTAAGGTAACTAACTTCAACGTGAATTGTAGCAGTTAATTCGCATTCAAATTTGTTCCATTCCACATAGCCCGGAAAAAAAAAATCAGCAATAAATAAAATAACAAATTAAAAAACCTAAAACATTTGAAGAAAACTATAGGTTGAAACTGAAGAAAGAAATAAATATACAATTGTGTTGCTCCATGAAAAATACGGTTATCTCTAGTATAAACCGCATCATACATATCGTGTTCAAGGAAATCCCTATCTAATAATTGCAATAAAATTAAACAAAAGTGTTAACAATAACATAATACCAACAATATAATCAGGAACGGATCTACAGTGGGAGCAATGAGGGCAACATGATGACCGTATTTTTATAAGAAGCAAAATGATGGTTTACTTAATTTCTTCAAGTTCAACCTATAGATTTCGTGCGGACGTGTGTAGGTCCTAAAACATCTCCGAAATTTTTAAGGGACTTCCTGAAAATATTGGAAACGTAATGGGAGATGTAAATTCGTCCCCACAATAATTTGTAAGTTAATTTGTTAATTTTTTGTTCTTTTTTGTGAGTAATTTATGTGTTGAGTATCATAAAAAAATATTTACGACCAGGTTTAATGGGGTAATTTTTCAAAAATTACCTAAAAAAAAGATTAATCTAAACTTTTGTTTTTAAGGTAAACTTCAAAATATAACTAAAAGGTAAAGTTACTCACAATCCCAAGGTAACTAACTTCAAGGCAAATCGTAACAGCTAATTCGCATTCAAATTTGTTCCATTCCACATAGCCCTGAAAATAACTTTTGAGAGAATATTTCTTTTGTACTTTTGGGTCATTTTACACTTAACATATAGATTGCTCTTCATCTATTAGGGTCAAATTTGACCAGCATCTCCTTAATAGACAATTTCATATATTAGGGTCAAATTTGACCCTCATCTCCTTAATTTATATTGTTATTGATTATTTTTTTTTTGTACATTTGTTTTAATTTTACGCTTAACATATAGATTGTCCCCACTGTCTCTAAATCTTAGATTCGTCCCTGGGTAAATAGTCCCTTCCAAAAAAAATATTTCGAACACGGTTTAATGGGGTAATTTTTCAAAAATTACCTTAAACAAAAGATTAATCTAAACTTTTGTTTCTAAGGTAAACTTCAAAATATAACTAAAATGTAAAATTATTCACAATCCCAAGGTAACTAATTTCAACTTGAATCGCAACAGCTAATTCGCATTCAAATTTTACTATTTTATTGTTAACACTTTTGTTTAATTTTAATGCCATTATTTGATGGAGGTTTCCTTCCACATTAAATGTATGATGAGGTACATACTAAGGATGACCGTATTTTTATAGAGAGCAACATGATGAGTTATTTAATTTCTTCAGGTTCAACCTATAGTTTTTGTGGGAGCAATGAGGGCAACACAATAACCGTAATTTTATAAGGAGCAATATGATGGTTTACTTAATTTCTTGAAGTTCAACCTATAAATTTCGTGCGGACGTGTGTAGGTCCTAAAACATCTCCGAATTTTTTCGGAGACTCCCCGAAAATATTGAGAACGTAATGGGGGATGTAAAATCGTATGATGTGGAGGATCATAATATCTTCTCACAATAATTTGTATGTTAATTTGTTAATTTTTTGTTCTTTTTTGTGAGTACTTTGTGTGTGGAGGATCATAATATTTCTTATTGTATGAGATATATCTTCCTTTTGTGTAGTTTATAAATTATAGCATGTTAGAAATAGGGACGGATTCAGGATTTTCAATTAGTGGGGCAAATTTTATACATAAAATTTTTTTTACAAAAATAATATAAATAAACAATTTGATTACAATGTATCAAAATAAGTTACACAATTTTACCAAAAAAATAATTTTTTATAATTTTTCTCTATGAATATAATATGTAAAAATATACAGACTAATAAATGATTTATCTTAAGAGAAATAGGAACAAATGAGGAAGTAACTTATTTTAATATATTATTATTCATCAAATTTTATGATTTAGAATCATCAATTTGTATTTAGGCATATCATACGCTTAAAAAACTAAAATTGTCAATTCTAGATCTTTGACATTATTACTTATTGTCTAAAATTGATAAATTAAAGTGTGCGATAAATCTAAAAATAAATTCAAGATGTCAAATGATAATAAAAAATCAACTTTAGATATATAATTACCTAAATAAATGTATGGACAAAGTATATACAAAAATTCTTATATTTTGGTATAATTACGAACTGTGATTAAAAACTTTATAAATAGGGATTTATAATTCATTATGTGAGTCAAAAAAGTATAAATAAAACTTCAACTCAGACTTTTAAGTTTGTAAATTTTGACAAATTTACTCACAATAAATAAAAATATATAAAATTTGAGTTAATTTGTCAAAATTTATAATTTGGAAGATAAGTTGATACTTAAATTTTAATCTGTGCTAAACATATCCATTTTTACCCTTAATTCAAGACTAATAATATTAAAAAAGAAGATTGAGATGTTAATTTTGGTTAAAAAGTTATTTTGTTGTTCTTAATTTTTTTTTACAGACATCTCTATCATTTCAACTCATCTAACCACCACTCAATTTTTTTTTGTTCTTAATTTTTTTTTATTTTGAACAAACATCTCTCTCATTTCAACTCATCTAACCACCACTCTCAATATATTCTTTAATATCTTTAATTGTGTAAAACAGTAATGAAAAAACTAAATAAAAGGTTTTAAAAAAACTAAATGGGAAGAGAAATACAGTTTTCTATACGAAATACTATTTTGTTTTAAGTTGATTTTTCAACAGTCACTGACATCAACTTTATTTTGCGTGAAAAGAGAGACTAAAATAGAAAAAAAAAGAAAGAAAACACAATATTCTCTGTACATTAGTTTTGTTTTTTCATGGGCTTTTAAAGAGGAAACGTGTCGTTTCTTTTAGTTTTCTTAAAAGTAAATAAATTATAAATCTCCATCTTCAACCTCTCTCTCTCTCTGCACCTGTTACTCGACGGAAAGTTGTGAAATTTTGGTTTTGGCTGGAATTTTTTCAGATTTATTATTTTATATATATATATATATATATATATATATATATTTGACCCCACTAGTTGAAAATTCTGGATAGAAAAAATAATTAACAAAAATCTTACCATTTTGATGATTCATTGATGAAGAACAGGGAGTTGTGCTGTGTAGAATAGGAGAGCTGTGATGTGTTGAAGAGAATAACTATATAGAAGAAGAGAAGAGAAGAGTTATATAGGAGAAGAGAAGAAAAGAAGTTGCTGCAACAAAAGCATAAGTTGGTGAAGTTGGTGAAGTTGGATTTAATTTACCCCTACAGTCAAATCTTTTTTCTTTTCTAGGAAAGTTATGGTCTTACGATAAGCAAGTAATGTATAGGGACAATTGACTTTGACGTCCTTTATGGGGTATATCTCGTTAATGCTTCCATATTTGAAAGAATTCGTTATAAGGTGAGAAAAATGTTGATTGTAAAGCTGATTCCTATAATTCTTTATGTTTTAATTGTTTTTTTCGGGATTAGATTGATGATTAAGTAAATTCTTTATATGACTGCTCACGGTTGCCATAATTTCTGGGGACCCGGCATATGGTCCTACAACATATACAGGAATGATGGTACTAAATTTAGAGAATATCAGATTTTGTGTGAGTCTTCAAACCAAGGCGATTAGTAGATATTTTTACTTATAAGTGAGATTTGTTTTTTTGTTTTTGTTGATAAAATTATGCCTTTTGCATATGAAATCCCTGATTTTTGTGGTATATAGTAAGGATGACCGTATTTTTATAAGGAGCAACACGATGGTTTATTTAATTTCTTCAAGTTCAACCTATAGTTTTCGCACGGGCGTGTGTAGGTCCTAAAACATTTCCGAATTTTTTCGGGGACTCCCCAAAAATATTGGGAACGTAATGGCGGATGTAAAACCGTCCCCATAATGTCCCTTTTCCACCCCTAGTTCAGAACTTCTATGTCATGTTGTGTGTATTACTAAATATGAAATATCCGAGGTAAATGGAAGACCGAATCACTGCTGAATTTTCTAAGAAAGTTATGGTCTTACAATAGGCAAGGAAGTCATAGGGACAATGGATTTTGACGTCCTTTATGGAGTATATCTCGTTATTGCTTCTATATTTGAGAGACTCAGCTATAATGTGACAAAAATGTTGTTTGTAAAGCTGATTCCTAAAATTGTTTATGTTTTAATTGTTTTTTTCGGTATTAGATAGATGATTAAGTAAATTCTTCATATGGTTGCTGACTATGACCATAATTTCTGGGGACCCAGTACATGGTCTTACAACATATACAAGAATAATGGTACTGAATTTAGAGAACATCGGATTTTGTCTGGGTCCATAAACCAGGGCGATTAGTAGATATTTTACTTATAAATAAGATTTTTTTTTGTTTTTGTTGATAGAATTATGCTTTTTGCATGTGCAAACTCTGATTCTTGTAGTATATTGTAAGACGTGCAATGTTCATGTAGGCGTTAATACCTTAGAAGTGGTTCTCCAACTGAAACGTTGTAGATTTTGTCCTACCCTTACAACACCTAAGCGATGCATACCACGCAGCAATAATGCCAATAAGAGCTTCCATATGCGTGACACTTTAAATTTATTGAACAAATATGGAGTAACATCGGAAGATTACCAATGACATCTAAATGATGTAGTGCAGTACCGAGTTAGGAGTTGGACCTACTAAATTTTTAATATCATATTAAGTTGTATTTTTTTTTATAAAATTGTTAATTCTGTATAAATTTTTAACTTTTATTTGGGGATTGGGGATTCCCTGTTACACGTGTAAAACGGTGTGGGCGGGTGTAGGTTCCAAAAAATCTCTAATTTTTTTTGGAAATTCCCCAAAAATATTACGGACATAATGGGGATGTAAAACCGTTCCCACACTGTCTCTTTTCCACCCCTAGTCCGGAACCTCTATGTCATGTTGTGTGCATTACTGGATATGAAATATCTGAGGTAAATGGAAGATTGAATGACTACTGAATTTTTTAGGAAAGTTATGGTCTTATTATAGGCAAAGAAGGTATAGGGACAATTGACTTTGACATCCTTTATGTGGTATATCTCGTTAATGCTTCTCTATTTGTGAGAATCCGTTATAAGGTGAGAAAAATGTTGATTGTAAAGGTGATTCCTAAAATTCTTTATGTTTTAATTGTTTTTTTCAGGATTATATAGATGATTAAGTAAATTCTTTATATGGCTGCTGACTATGGCCATAATTTATGAGGACCCGGTACATGGTCCTACAACATATATAGAAATGGTGGTACAGAATTTAGAGAAATCAGATTTTGTTTGAGTCCAAAAACTAGGGCGATTAGTAGATATTTTACTTATAAATGAGATTTGGTTTTTTGTTTTTGTTGATAAAATTATGCTTTTTACATGTGCAACCTCTTATTCTTACAGTATATAGTAAGATGTGAAGTGCTCACGTAGGTGTTAAAACCTTAGAAGCGATTCTCCAACTAAAGCGTGGTAGATTTCGTCATATCCTTACAACGCCTAAGTTATCCATACAACGCAGCAATGATGCCAATAAGAGCTTCCATATATGTGACACTTTAAATTTTTTGAACCAAGATAGAGTAAATCGAAAGAACACTGTCCTTTTCAAGGACCTCTAAATGATACAGTGCAGTACCGAGTTAGGAGTTGGACCTACCAAATTTTTGATATCATTTCATATGGAGGTTACGAATACAATTGCCAAAATTGGAATTCTATGAGTCGACTTGTTGATTGGCTCAAAATGAAGGGTCATTCATTAGATGTTATTATTCGCGGGTGGATCATAACCCATTAGATAAACGATTCACAACAAAGGAAAATGTTTGAATGATCGGTTCAGAATAGGCATGGCAGCGGGGAAAAACTGAAAACCATGAGAATTTAAACCAAGAGAGTCGGAGAAAAACCAAAAATTTTGGATGCGAAGGATATTCTAGTCTCGAATATTAAAATTGAATGAGGGTGGGTGTTAATATCCATGAACCACGGGGATCCTCAAACCGCCCGTAAATCCCCGAAAAATAAAATAAAATATTATATATATATGTGTGTGTGTGTGCGATAATATATAAACTCTAATTAGAAATTGTTTTTAATTAAAAGTCTGCCACTAGTTTATATCAGTATGTTGGTATAAACGAGTAACACTCTGCTGGTATAAACTACTGTTAGGTTTATACTAAAATTACTATTAAGTTGTAATTTTTTTTTTATCAAATTTCTAATTCTATATAAATTTTTAACTTTTATTTGAGGATTAAGCATTCTGTGTTACACGTATAAAATCGTACGGACGGGTGTAGGACTCAAAAAATCTCCGAATTTTTTTGGGATTCCCCGAAAATATTAGGGGCGTAATAGGAGATGTAAAACCGTCCCCACACCGCCCTTTTTCCACCCCTAGTTTGGAACCTGGATATAAAATATCTGAGGTAAATGGAAGACCGAATGGCTACTGAATTTTCTAGAAAAGTTATGGTCTTATGATAGGCAAAGAAGGTATAAGGACAATAGACTTTAACGTCCTTTATGGGGTATATCTCGTTACTGCTTCTATATTTGAGTGAATCCGTTATAAGGTGAGAAAAGTGTTGATTGTAAAGCTTATTCCTAAATTTTTTTTATGTTTTAATTGTTTTTTTCGGGATTAGATGGATGATTAAGTAAATTCTTTATATGGTTGCTGATGGTGGCCATAATTTCTAGGGACCCAGTACATGGTCCTACAACATATACATGAATGATGATACTGAATTTAGAGAACATCAGATTTTGTCTAAGTCCATAAACCAGGGCAATTAGTAGATATTTACCTTATAAATGAGATTTGTTTTTCTGTTTTTGTTGATAAAATTATGCTTTTTGCATTTGTAATCTATGATTCTTGCAGTATAGTAAGACGTACAATGCCCATGTAGGCGTTAAAACCTTAAAAGCGGTTCTCCAACTGAAGCGTGGTAGATTTTGTCCTACCCTTACAACGCCTAAGCGATCCATACAACGCAGCATTGATGCCAATAAGAGCTCCCATATGTGTGACACTTAAGATTTTTTAAAGCAAGATAGAGTAACATCGGAAGAACACTATCCTTTTCAAGGACCTCCAAATGATGCAGTGCAGTACCGAGTTAGGAGTTGGACCTACCAAATTTTCGACGTCATTCCATATGGAGGTTACGAGTACAATTGCCAAAATTAGAATTCTATAAGTCGACTTGTTGATTGGCTCAAAATGAAGGCTATGCTTTGGATGTTATCAATCGCGGGTGAATCATAACCAATTGGATAGACGATTCACTATAAAGGAAAACGTTCGAATTATCGGTTCGAAATAGGGATGGCGTGTTGGACTGGACGGAAAAGAAAGGAAAGAAGCGAACTTTTGGACTTGTCACAGAGCAAAATTTGGTCGATGAGCTAGGTTGCTTTTTCCTCCAACCTTGAGCAATTCGTGTGAACTGATTCAGGATGAATTTCCACTATGCCTATTGGGAATTCGAACCGACAAGGATGGAGAAAAACCAAGATTTTTGAGTGCATGGGAAATTGTAGTCCCAAACATTAAAATTGGACGGGGTGGGTGTTACTATCCATGAAACGCAAGGATCCGCAAACCTAAGGGTGTTCAAAAATCGAACCAGACCGAAATAACCGACCGAACCGATAAATTTCGTTTTTTTGGTTCGATTTTCGACCTATTAGGTTCGCTTTCGGTTTTATTTTTATAATATTTCAATCGGTTCGGTTTTTAAATCAAAATTACTGAATTAACCGAACAGACCGAAATAAATTAAATATAATTAGAAATTAGATTTATTATGTAATTAGTGTATGTCATTTAATGTTCTAAGTTATATTTGTTTTAGAATTATATTATTAGAATCTTTGTTAAGCATGATAGTTTTTGGATTGCATGTAACTGTTATATTATTAGTTTATTTAATGTTTGTCTACCAATTTAGTATAATTATACACTAATTCATATTTGGAATTAAGATTGATTTCATTTCTATATAAAATTTCTATGTTTTTTTCTATTTTTTTCTTTCAATCCAAAAAGAAAAATAAAAATAAAAATGGTTGTATATATAAATAAATACCTAACAATATCATTAACAGTGTAATATTAACCTTACATAAAAATCATTGTTAATGAAATTTTTAATGTAAGGAAACCAAATAACCGAACCGAACCAACCGAAATAATTCAATCGGTTCAGTTCGGTTATTTATTATTATTTGGTTAGGTTCGGTTTTTATTTTTAAGGCTATTTGGTTATTTCGGTTCAGTTTTCAGACCAAAACAAACCGCATGTAAATCCTCAAAAAATCTCCGCAAAATAAAACAAAATATTTTATATATATATCTGCGATAATATATATACTCTAACGGCGAATCTGGGCTTAATTCTGAGCCCTCGCATTTTTCGAACTCTTCACACCATGTCCAAGCGCGGGGTGGAAAGTCACATTACTTTTTCCAAATTGAAAGGGTATTCGCCTTTTCATAGTAAAATGTCGAACGTCCATCGTTGGGAGCAAAGATTTTTCTTTGTGAAGATAGTGGAAGGCGTACCTCTCGGGTTTCCTGCCTGATGGAACTATAAACCAAAAGAGAAGGCGAATCAAAAGTTTTACCTTACCCAAGAGGAGAAGAGTACTCTGTGGATTCTTCGGTCTCTCAAGCATGATTTTTGGACGTATGACCAAGCTTTGGCCATTATGAAGTCCGACGAACCCCTAGCGACAATACGGGACGGAGAGATTCGCTACAATAATTTCTACGCTTTTGAAGGTATCTTCTGCCTTTTTTGATTCGCCTTATTGACCTGTTTTTGTCCTTCGCCCCTTCTTGCAGGGGAGAATTAACGCCAAGGATGTTATTGCAGAGAGGCGAAAGCTTCAAGCAGCTCTGGTCACCCAGGAGAAGGCGAACGTTGCGCTTAGCAAGAAGGATGGGAAGCGTCATGCAACCTTTGGAGCTCAATCCCCTCCTTCTTCAGAAAAGGCCAGGGCGGCCGGTCCTTAGGAGCCAGTTTCACAAGCTGGCGAATCGGATCAACAAATGATTCCAGCAAAGACTCCCAAGGTCTCCTTATTTTCCTCTTCCTTTTCTCAGGTATGTTCTTTCTTTTGATGTGTTAAGGCAAAGAATATTAGGATTCACCCTTGTCTTAGCCTTGCTCTTCATATGGATTTTCAGTCTTCAAAGCCCGATCTCGAAGGGTATTGGTTATCCAAGCATGGTCCTGGGTTGGTCCTGGCTTCGGAGCACATAATGAATGATATTGAGGACGCTATCGGCAAGCTTCCTGTTGTTTTGGAGACAATGGCCAAGTACAAGACCCTAACTCATCTCAAAATGATCAAGCATCGGGCTTTGGCGGTATGGTCTTTTCTTGATCTTGACATATTTTTATAATTCCCTTCTCTAACTTACTCTTTCTTTCACTATTTGTTTCATACCATTGACCATTGCAATGCTGTGGAGGTGGATCTTACTGTGAATGCAGTGAATGAAGCCCGTATCAAGGAGCTGGAGGATGAAGCCTCCCTTGCCAGGTCCAATGCACAAGCGGCAAGTGCTTTGGCAAATGGTTTAAAGGAGAACCTTGCCGATCTGGAGAAGAAGCTGGAGGAGAAGAGTTTGGAAGCTACCAAGTTGTCTGAGGAGCTGAGGGCGGAGCAAAAGGGGCGAGAGAAGGATTTGGAGCGTTTAGAGGGAGCTTGCGGACTTCGTGCCTACTATTATGGCGAACGCATCCTGCGGCTCTTCTGAAAGACTTCCCGGACGCTAGCATTGACGATCCTCAAGTGGAAGTGCCTTCCGAGAATGAAGCAGTTTATTATGCTTCTTTAGAGGATGCCAGGACGGTCATTTTCAAAGAAGCTTTTGCCCCTCCTGCCGTAGCAAAGATGAGTGGAGAGATTATTGACCTAGAGGGCGTTGTTCAGGACACGGAGGACGCCTTGGAGGATGGCGATGCTGCGCCTGGTGAGGATCTTCCTAAGGCAGATGAGCAAACAGGAGGCCAACATGATCTTGCTCCTGAGCCTACGCCGAAGCCCGTTGAAGCTAACCCAAGCTCCTCTCCTCTTGATGATAATATTAATGACCTCACTGTTTAGGGTCTTTGTGATGTAAAAATGCTACAATATTATTTTGCACATTTAATATTTCTTTTGCTTCTCTGCAAGAAGTTTTTTACCTTTGGATGCATGCCTTTTTACTTTAAGCATTCACTTAATTATATGCTTTTTGGGAGAGATATAAGTGTCTAGACTTATTCTCTGAACTGCTTCTTTAAGTATTTCAAACTTGTTTCTCCATATCAATCTTTCAAGTACTTAGACTCTTTCACCATATTCCGGGGTAGGTGGCCAGCCGTCCCCTGGTAAGCTTGCGATAAGCTTTTAAGGATTTCCTTTGCGCAGGATGAATCTGCCCATTAATAGGATATCTAAACGACCACTTTACAAAAAGTGTCTATCCGTTGCGGGACATTTATAATTTTGGATCCGCCCTATGAAGGGACTTTTAAAAGATTCTTTCACGGGGAAGAGAATCTACCCTGATATGAAGGGACTTTGTATAAAATCTCTTCACGGGAGAAACAATGGAGAACATAAATGGAGACTCTACCCTGTCGCGGAGGGAGAATTTTGCCTAAAAATCCCTTTATAAGAGATGCAATGGTGATCATAAATGGAGAATCGATGCCTTCCCCCTTAGTTAGAAGACATTTATGTATTATGTGCTAAAAAGAAACGTACGAGCAAAAAATCAATTTCAATAACAATTCATTTATTGAGCAAGAAATGGCTTGCCTTTATTACAATGATGAATAGCCTCTCTTATGAGCCTCATTAAAACCTTATAACAAGAAAAAAACTCATTGGGAAAAAATCTTATTCTATGGAAAATGAGTACTCAAGGCCATTTTCCTTCTACTTCTGAAAGTATTTGTGGAGAATCTGGATGTTCCAAGTTCTTGGTATCTCTGTTCCATCCATCTCCTCAAGCTTGAAGGTGGCGGCTCCAATTTTAACCGCTACACGGTATGGTCCCATCCAGGTTACGCCTAGCTTGCCTTTTCCATCTGCCGATTGGATTTTATCCACCTTCTTCAGGACTAAATCCCCTTTATTTAGCTCTATTAGGCGAGCGTTTTGTTGTGATATAAGGTGACCCGCTGTTTATAGGCGAAGATTCTGGTAGAAGCTTTATCCCTCTTTGTTTCAAGATCATCTAGGCTTTGTCTAAGCCTCTCTTCATTTTGTTACTCATAATAAAAGGAGACTCGCCCACTAGGATTCTTGATTTCAATGGGGAGAACTGCCTCGACTCTATAAGTGAGGGAGAACGGAGTTTCTTCGGTTGCCACCCTAGGGGTTGTACGGTACGCCCATAAGACTGACATCAACTCATCCGCCCAGCCTTTCCTCTTTTCTCCTAATCTTTTCTTAATCCCCTTGACAAGCGTACGATTTGTAACCTCGGTCATCCCATTTGATTGCGGATAGTAAACGGAGGTGAAGTTGTTGGTGATTCCCCAATCTGAGCAGTATTTCTTGAATTCTTCACAATTGAACTGTGTCCCATTATCTGTGACAATTGTATGAGGTACGCCAAATCTTCCAATAATGTTGTCATGGAGGAAATCTATCGTTCGCCTGGCAGTGATAATTGTAGACACTGGAGCCGTAGCCCTGTGATGTAAACCTTTTAAAGATGATTCGAAATATGATCAGAAATGGATCACGGAAAAATCCCTCGTTAGAAAGTCAAAGTTGTTGAAACACCTTTCCACATGATTTTGATTTGACAAAATTATTTAAGTTAATCCCATGATTAAGACAATTAAATTTAAGTGCTTTGATTTAATTGTACTAATGTGTTTGTTCAATGTTGAGTATATTTACTAACGAGAACAGGAACTAAAAGTAAGACAAAACGAAGTCAGCATAAGCCACATAAGCTGAGTGAAATACAAACTCAGCATTATAAGAGAAAAGTCTTCTACAGAATAACGCTTGAAGGCGAAGCCGACCAAAGAAGCTGAGTAGAACGTAACTCAGCCCCGACATAGGAAATCTTAAAGGCAAAGCCAAAAAATCAAGCTGAGTATTCGTCAGGTCAGCGGGAATGATCTGTTTACTAAAACACAAGGTCCGACAGATCTCTGCGACAAATCAAAAGCCTCGGAAAGATGATCAAGGACCTTTTCGAGATGTATGGATCAACTGGCATTTGGCAAGAAGACAAAACTGGCACTAGAAGACGAACCTGGCGCAAAAAGATGAAACTGGCAAGCCTGATGCCTGCTAAATTCAGAAAACAGGATTGGCCTGCGATTCTGGAATCTGGCCAATGAATGACGATGGAAGACCGTTACTCCCAACGGACGTGTCGGAATTCAAATGATTTGAAGCTTCAGAATTCACTATAAAAGGACAAGTTCATCACTTGGATCCTAACGACACATACAAGCAAATACATATAGAAAAGCAAATCTTCACAAGAGTGAAAATCCAAAATAGAAGCTGTCTGAAAAGAAAGCAAGTTCTTACACCCAATTTCCAATCATTGTGTAAAAGTCTGGAGTGAATTTGTATCCATCTAAAGTGTTCTTCGTTTAGAGAGAACAATCTGTTGAAACACCTTTCCACAAGATTTTGATTTGACAAAATCATCCATGATTAAGAGACAATTAAATTTAAATGCTTTGATTTAATTGTACTAATATGTTTGTTGAATCTTGAGTGCAAAAATATGAAAAATAAAAGACAGGACAAAAGTCAGCACAAGCGAAGCTGAGTAGAAAAGAACTCAGCATAAAAGTGTGGAAGCTAAAGTGGAGCTAAAGCTCGGAAGCAAAACGAAGCTGACTAAAGCTGAAGACCTCTTCAGTAATGGATAAACAAAACAAGGCTGACCTTGGAGGAACTCAGCATGAAACATGAACAAACAAAGCTGAATATTCATCAGGACAGTATGAAGGATCCGTTTTACCAAAAGACAATGTCTGCCAATCGTCTGCACCAATAATTGGAACCTCGAAGATACCTAAGAAGACTGATTCCGAGAGTCATGGGACGTTGGATTATTGGAAATAGACAACTTTCACAAACAAACAAAACAGACGCTAAAAGACAACCTGACGCCTGAAGAAAAACAGAAGCAGGGAATGGTGGGCAGTCTGAAGATTTCCAGAAAATGTTCCCCAAAAGAGCCGTTTTGGTAGCAACGGTCAAGACATTTTAAACGATCAAATCCACAGGATTTAGCCTATATAAGGACAATCGAAGAACCTATACATGGACGGTGAACTGATCCATCAAAAAGAAAAATACAAGAGAGAAAGTCTCAAAAGCACTCAGATACAAAAAGAATCTTACACCCACGTTTTTATTCTTGTGTAAATGCTAGATTGAGTTGTAATCATCTAAAGTGTTCTTTAGTTCAAAAAGGAACAAGTCTGTGATCAATAGTGATATTGAGAGAGTAAAGTTGAGTGCTAGGTTGTTGGCATTTCAGTAGTAGAGAAATCTAGGTGTTGGGCTGTAGCACTTAGTAGGAGTTGAGTAGACGAATAGAGGAAGGTACTCTTGCATATTCAACTGCCTTGTAATTGGTTTGTGCTCTACCGTTAAAGAGCTCAGTATTGGATTCAAAAAGCCCGGAGGATTCTGGGGACTGGACGTAGGCAAAGAGGCCGAACTAGGATAAGTGATACTGAGTAATTTCTGAACTCTCTCTTATATTGCATGTGTTGTTTGCTAAATTTACTCAGCATATAAATTCACTAAGCTGACCTTGAGTAAATAAGTGGTGCTGAGTTAGAAGCTGACCTTCAGAGTGTCAATTCTCAACTCACGTGAAAACAACCTTAGTCAACTCCTGACTAAAGCTGTCTTCAAATACATCTCACCAAGCTGACCAAAATCAGAGTTAATAAACTCCCAATATAAATTCTGGTCAGCTCAGTTAAAACGCGAAAAAAGTTATATTAGTTCCTAACCCCCCCTTGGAACTAATTATCAGGGACCAACACAATCTTGTATCAATTGTAAGGGTTAGAAGAGTGAAGCTGAGTACTCGGTTTTAGTACTCAGCGGTAGAGAAAATCTGAGTGTTCGGTTATAGCGCTCAGTAGGATTGAGTAGACGAATAGAGGACGGTACTCTTGCATACTCAATTGCTTTGTAAACGGTTTGTGCTCTACCTTTAAAGAGCTCAGTAGTGGATTGACAAACCCGGAAGGATTCTGGGGACTGGACGTAAGCGGTGAGGCCGAACCAGGATAAGACTGTTGAGTAATCTCTAACCTTTTCTCTTGATATATATGTATGTGTTGCTTGCTTAAATTACTCAGTATATAATATGTATAAGCCGACGCTGAGTAATCAGAGTGCTGAGTTGGAAGCTGACCTAAAGTGTTATTTCCCAACTCGCAGATTGAAACAGCTCTAGTTAGTGTCTGATTAAAGCTGTCTCACACTTCACTCAGCCTTGCTGACCTAAAGCTAAGTTAAATTATCAAACATTCAATTAAGTCAACATTATTAAGTGAAAAAGTTATATTAGTTCCTAACCCCCCCCCCCCCTTGGAACTAATCATATTAAGTTACACGGGACCAACAAAAGTCAATCCTTTTCCATCCAAAACCAAAGTTTTCAGAGTACCAAATTGAATTTTAGGATATCTTAATGAGTCATGTCCCCCGAGAGTGTCATAACGCACCTTTCCAGGATCAATTCGGAGGTCTAACGAAGAATATGTGACTAGTTGAAGTTTTTAAGTGAAAATCGGAGTAAAATGGACAATAACCTTAGTTCGGGTCATTTTTAGCCTTAGCCCACACAAAAATGTCCGTCTCGTCAAAACGAGTCCAAAGGAATAAGAATCGTCAAAATCGGAGATCGATAAGATCAATTACAGAAAAGAAATGCTTGGGCAGATTACAGACGAAAAATTCTGTCGGTAATCCGTTATGTGCGGCTGGGCTCTTGCTGCTGGCCGCTGGGCCACGTGTAGGGCCCAGCAGCAGGCCCAGCTCGCCCAGCAGCTGTTGCCCCCTCTCCCTAAATTAGGATTCCGCCGAAACCTTTTTTCCAAAGGGTGATAAATACCTTTTTAGCCCCTGCCACATCTAATTAATTCCAACTTCAACCCTGAACCCTAATTTAAGCCTATAAATAGCAGCTCTTTAGGCAGCCAAAGGGGGACGAAAATACACTGGGAGATAGCCGAAATTCTACAAAACCACGCCAAATAAATTTTAGTTTTTTAGCATTCATCACCCGTGTTCCATATTTGTGATTTTTCCAATCTACAACTTAGGTAAAGGTTTCTGAGGGACAAATCTTGTCTATTATTTAATATTTGGTACTCCAAAATATAGATTGTTCTTTCCCTTTCTGATTTTATTTTCTTTGTCGATTTCTATTGTCAATAGGGTATCAAATATATTTTCTGTATATATTTGATCCCTAAATTGATTTAATTTAACCCTAAAGCAATGATTTACCAGTTAAATCATCTGTTTTGAGCCTTTTTATTTATTTCAATCAACCTACTCTTTTTTATACTTTTATTCTTTTTGATATTAATAATATTACAAGTTAATATTATTGATCTAATTGGTTCTTTTCGTTCGTAACAATGATTAGGGATAAACGAATCAACTCGAGATAAATTTTATCTCACAATCATTTAGGCATCAATAGTTATGATAAAACTTTCTTTTCTATTCATTTTAATTTCTAACCTAAAAACTTATTTTATTCGTTTTAGTCCCTAATTTAAAACTTCTCGTTTTATTCATTCTAGACCCTATTTTGGAACTTTATATTTTAGTCACTTTAGTCCTTAATTTAAAGTTTTACACTTTATTTCAATTGAGTCCCAAAATAAGCTTTTTAAGTTTATTCAGTTTAGTCCTTTGTCCATTTTTACACCATAATGAATTATATAGTTATGCCATTTCTTTCTAACCTTTTATTTTGGTGGATATGAGTATGTGAGGATATTGTTTTGGAGCGGATTGAAGACCCGGGAATGCCCGGATGTAATTCTATTTAATTTTGTACCTATTTCATTGCTTTTGGAGTTGTAATATTTTGTTGTTTGTTTTCTTTTGTATACAACTATGCAATATGACACGAAAAGATGATTTTTTTCAAACAAATCATATTCAAAATGAATTTAAAAAGCTTAAAAGAGTTATTAATAGTCTGATTGTATTTAGAAATGCTAAGTAGGAGGCCGGTGGGTTCACCGGGCGATTTTGGGGGTGCTTAATATTTCCTTTCGAGGAGATATTAACCTTCCCCAAGCGTACCTAACTTCCCGAACCCACATGCTTCCTGCAAGGAATCTTAGTAACATTCTCGAACCTAAAATCCGGGTGACGATTCTTTCTCCGACACCGGCCCTGACGAGCTAGTCGTTTTCTCTAGTGGACCGCGAGTCCAAACAGCACCGTAGTAGTCATGGCGGACCTCCCGCGGGTGAAAGTCCGTCGAGGTAGCTTTCGTCTACAGTGGCGACTCTGCTAAGGATAAAGAGAACTTGATTCCGAAAAGCAATTTCTTTTGTACTTTTTGAACTATTCTTACTCTCTTTTAAGTTCGCATAGCATTTGCATACAAAAGAAAACCTTTTGGGCAATTCTCACGAAAGTTTTCCAAGAATCCATTCGATACTTGGGGCCTACCTAGTGTTAATGCCCCCTTGTAAAAAGTTTTGGACTATTCTAACTCCATTCGAAAGGAATAGTTTGATCTTTTTGCAATGGTCCCCATCTCTCAACCAAACCTCATGTAATGGCTTTAGTTACTTCCATTAGGATAAAGCATGACCCTAATAATGATTTTGATTTTCCATTGTATTTTGACCTTTTGTTTGTCTTTTGTTATAGCCTATGACATACCTGAAGTTTCATACCTCTTTCATAGAGATTTTACCTCTTTGTTCAAACCAAAATTCTAATCTAGCATGACCTATTCTGAAAGGAACGAAGTAGTCTCTTTAACCATGACTTATACTAGACCCAAAAATTCCATGTTTCCTAAAAAGAGATTTTACCTCTTTCGTCGAGCAGGGAAAAATGAAATCTAAGGTCAGTACAAACCATGATTCAAAGAGATCACTTCGGCATCTTTTGTCCAAGTCATGTTATATTAGAATTAAAATCAGTTTGTTATAATCTACGTCAAAAGAATAGGGTTTCGAGCCTTTTAGTATAGGATGTACTACACCTAAGGTCTCCATTTACTCAAAAGAGCTTTTCACCTCTTTCAAATCGAAACAGTAGTGGAGGTCAAAGTTGGTACAACCTATAGTAAAGGAAATGAACATGTCATTTAAGGTAGCACGTGTCGTACTTGAAGCGAGAGAAAACCCCAGTAGAGATTTCAACTCTATCCTAAGGGTACTTTCGAAATAAAGCCGACATAACCTATTTTAAAAGACATCAACTTGTCTAGGACAACCTTTTCTATATCCAAGTTTTGGAAATCACTCTGAGGAGGCTTAAAACTCCAAATGTTGAAATGGGCGAATTCTACAGACTAGATTGGTATAGTTTGTCCTAAATAAGACCCTAACCGTTAAGATAAGCCATGTCGTATCCCATGGTCTCGCATGACCTAAAAAACTGATATTGTCTATCCTAAAGGCGAACTAAAGGCTAACCTTGTATGATGATTGATTTACATCGCTTTGAGAGTTATGCATGTCGTCGGTTTCGTGCATCCCTCGTTGATGCAAAATGAACCAAAACCAAAAATCCTAGGAAAGGACCTGAACCAATACGTGTATGGGAGGAATAAGGTTGGAAGGAATAATGTTGTGACATGTGCTATGTGTGTTATGACTAACCGTTTGTTGGTTTTGTTTTCTTTTTCTTTATTTTTGTAAAAAAAAAAGCACACCATGAATCATGCATCCATATGTAGAACGCACAAATAGGTAGTTCCAACATTTATCTTGTACATGCATTTCATGATGTCTAGAAGGTTTCACTTATGCATCTTTACCTTTTCTTTACCTAGATCACAATCATGGCCCAATATAATGGTTTAGACCGCAATCTTGAGAGCAAAGTGCAAAAGAGCTTAGTGGAGTGCCTCCTGTCTGATGAGCTCAAACATGCTCTTAACATCGAAGAGGCTTTTGAGAATGATGTGACTGATGAAGCAGTTGGCCGAGTTAGAGAATTAAAGAAGGAATTTTAAAGCTCCAATGGGATGGTTAGAGATCTTGAACTCAAAGAAGCAATTAATCAAGTCCTCCCTGATATTCTTTCTTCAATTGAATTCAAGAATGGGGTGAAGAAGTTGATCCAAGAGATCCTGAATGAGTCATTGATCATTGATACTCCTAAAGCTGCTATTGTGGAGCCTATTTTCCATTTGATACCACAGTTTGCTTCACCAACATCCACTCCATGAAGACCTGCCTCGCATTTACCTACTCCTCAGCAACAACAAGTTCCACCCAATTGGGGAAGTAAGTTTAACAGAGTTGTTCACCCTTCGTCACACCCTCAGTCTGTTAAAGTGAAAAGGAAATTCTCCACTTTTACTCAACCATTGTCTGAAGTGCTCGAGAGGCTACAAAGGCTTAATTTGCTCCATCCCTTGCCAGTTAGTGATGCCTTAGCCTCTGCATGAGCTGAACGTAATGGATACTGCAAGTTCCACCAAAAGCATGGTCATGAGACGAATTATTGTACTAGGTTGAAGCATGAGATTCAAGATCTTATTGATGCATGAAAGTTAAGTGATCCAAATTCATCCCACAAGTGAATTCTTCAACAATGCCTTGAACAGAGGAACTCCAGAATGAATCAAAAGGAGTTGAAGAATACGTCCTCGAGATTGAGGACACTTATGAATTAGAGGCACCTAAAGCTCCTTGAAGCAGCATGAAATTGCATTTTTAGTCTTTATCTTTTATCTTTGTTTTTGTTCAATAAGACATCATGAATTACTCTTTTGATTTCAATAAAATTCTGTTTTTATGTGATATTGATAATTTTGTACATTCTCATCTGCCCCACATATCAGCATTTGACATTCACTCATTTGAAACACTTCCATTGTCATCATGGCACAGATGAAAGTCCCAAAAATATACTTATTGCTCAGAACTTAACCACTGAAGAGAGAAAATCAATGGAGTGGATAAACAAAATAAATCATGAGAAGGGTTTCCTTGGTCTTGCAGTGATAAGCCAGACCTAAATTCATCAAGCGAAAATTTCTAACCACTTGCACCCAAAGAACGTCGAGCAACAATTGACAGAGCTTAATAAAGAAGAGGAGAAGAAAAGGATAGCAAGCCGAAATCATACTGGTCTCAAGAACTAATATTTCTGTGAGAAGGTCACCTCTAATTCCATGAGGGACACTATCACACGGGTACCTTATTCATATTGAAGCATAATGGGTCAACCGATCCATAGATGACAAATGACCTTATTCCATGAGTAACGACAAGATCCAAATCCATGATGTGATAATCCAAAATATAGAGAAAATTCCAGAAAAGGCCAAGAGCAAAGTCTAGCAATAAGAAATGAAGATGAAGCCATCCAAAGCCATCTTGGAAGAAGATCCTTCAGAATTTGAATGGGATTAAAAGCCAACACAATCAACTAAGTGGCTTCAGGAAAAGAAGACCAATAGTGCCTCACAAGTGGCTAATCAAGCCTTCAAGAAAAGCTCACTTTAGTCAAGGAGGAAAATCTGGAGTCTATCAATCACGGAAATTCCAAGCTAAGATCAAGAGTGCAGTTAAGTGAAGATAAGAACGACCACAAGTTTAGGAAGCCGATCACCTTCAGTGAATCCAAGAAATCATTCTCATAAAAAATGCAAAAAAAAAAAGAAAAAAAATCCTGATAAGTTGAAAATCCGCAAAGGACAACCTATACAACAATAAGGGACTTCCCAATGGGTGAAGACCCGTAAAAGGCATTCATTTGAAAATTCCGGGAATAAAAGTGAGGAAATAAAATAGCTGAAATGTGAAAACCTGAAAAGGCACGCTTCGGTGACAGTGGTTAGGAATCTGAGTAATAAACAATTCAATGTATATTTGTCAAGCGTTTTGTTTGAGTTGAACAGTTAGAAGCTGTATATATGATGAAATATTTGAATCAATAGATATCTCACCTCAAGAGAATTTTCAAAAAAAAAATCAAATAAATAAGATTTGAGTAAAAAAGACTACTCCTCCATCTCTATGCTCCCTGAAGCTTGGTCTCTTTGCTCCTCTGTTGTCCTCTCAAGAGCCGACTTTGACAAAAGCATCTTGCATTTGTAATCATCAAGAGTAGTGAACTCCAGTCCAAACTGAGGAATATATTGAGTTCTCACTCCTCATCTGTATACATAGACCAATCAACATAGTGAATGGTTCACTCCTAATGGTGGTGTTCCACAATATAAACACAAATGAGGCCCCACCTCAAGTTTTTCACGGGCATCCACCCACTTGAAACTCTGGTTAGTGATAGGAGCGTTTCGTCCCTATCTTTTAGCGTGATTTACGGTTTAGTTTTAGATGAAATAAATAAGTTTAATTACAAAAATAGAGTGTTTTAAATAAAATAACGAAATAAAAATAAATTCCGTACTTACGGTTAATTTTCCCTATTTTTGAGTTAATTAGAAATAAAAACGTCAAGCTAACTCGGCTCTCGAGAATTGTGTTTCAGGTACGAGCAAGGAGTGAAATTCCACCAACATATGCGGGGCGTGCCTCCCTTTACATGGGGCGTGGAACATTTGGTCAGAAATAATTGTGCAATCCACAGACACCACGTGGAATCTAGTCACCAATACGCGGGGCGTATCAACCACCACGCGGGGCGTGGAATATGTGTCAGAAATGATAAGCCTAATCCTGAAAGTCAGACTGCATGGTCTCCCTGAGTCAACTACCCTATGCGGGACGTACCACCTTACATGCGAGGCATGTAAGGAAGTTCTTCAATACAAAAAGCTCAGAGACTCATTTACGCGGGGCGTGCTTCGACCACACGAGGCGTAAAAGGGCCAAATCAAGCAATAAAATCTCAGAAACTCAAACACGCGAGGCGCATCCTAGTCCACGCGAGGCGTGATTGAGATAACAAGATCTGGATTTGGTCCACATGCAGGACATTTCTGACGGAATGGGCAATTACGTGGGGCGTACTCCACCATACGTGAGGCGTATCATGGGAAATCTGCAGAAAATCATGTTCCTCCATGCTTGTATCTTATGAAATTACAACTTTGCCCTAGCTTGATGTGTATAAATAAGAGTGACTAGCACTCATTTAGACACTAACCCTGGGAACCAACCTTTTACCTTAGAATCTATTAGCTTACACCTTACATCTTTTGTTATTTTTGTTAGATAGTTGGAGATTTTAGTTTATATAGAAATTCTCTTCCACCTTGAGAGCTTGTTCGTTGATCCCGACATTCCATCAAAGTTCCGTTCCATCTCCATTCACCAAGCTCGAAAGCTCGACCTCCAAGTCCTAAGAGACGGCCTTGAGTCTGCTTAGCTAGTTCCGAGCGTGGATTCTTCCCTTTTCACTTGCTAATTAGCTTGTACTCTTCCTATGTACTAGGCTTGGTTGTAATTCGCATTTACATTCTCCATATTTATAATTTATGATTCATAATCTCTTTCTCTATATTTGTGTTGATGTTTGCTACTTGTTTTGATACTCGTAATTGATTATTGTGTAGGAGAACGCGATTTTCGACGCCATTCGGGCTATCTTTAGGGATTCATATAGGTGTTGCCTTACCGGAAGTGACGCTCTGGAAATCGTAGGAATTGACAAACCACGAAACTTACGGGCCCTAATTTCTGGTCCCAAGCATTAGACACGCCTTGACTAGGAACCACGTAGTCTAAGTACTTCACGGATCGGTCACACTACACGTAGTCGTCATTGCAAGAGTAAAACATTAACTGTTTATATATTGAGATTCATTATTTGTCATATTTATAACTTACCGCCATCCATATCATTTTGTGGAGTTTTGTTATATAAACTTGTCTCACCCGTAGTTAGGAATAGTTTGTAGTTGTTCCCCGAATCAACTCAAAGTATTCACCGCTTAGATAACGTATAAAACCGAGTCGTCTAATACTTGTAGTTATAAATCCCGTGGATTCGATACCCGGTCTTTACCGGATTATTACTTGATACGACAAGGTACACTTGCCCCTAAGTAGTGGAGTCTAGTAGAGTTAGAGCATTTAGAAAGATCATATCCATAGTCGTAACGCACTTATCGTAATATACATTTCGTCGTAGAAAATCTCTACCTTAGCCGCTACCCCATCAAGTTTTTGGCGCCGTTGCCAGG
Source organism: Euphorbia lathyris (assembly GCF_963576675.1). Classification (NCBI taxonomy): domain Eukaryota; kingdom Viridiplantae; phylum Streptophyta; class Magnoliopsida; order Malpighiales; family Euphorbiaceae; genus Euphorbia; species Euphorbia lathyris. The sequence continues at coordinate 83,183,356 of NC_088915.1, forward strand.
GATTTATAATTTCTTACAATATTAGACAAAAACGTTTTGTTGTTAGTCTAAGCATTATTTTTGTATAAATTTTTTATATACACTTTTTATATATATACTTTGTACTAACAATATTCTTTCTTGTTTATAATTTATTTCATTTATTTATTTTATGCACACCCGATCTCGTAGTGATTCTCTTATTCCTATTGATCTTGAAATTGAACGTACTCTTTATAGGATTCGGAGAGAGAAAATGGCAAACCTCAACAATGAAGCTAACCAGCCCGAGGGCAACCAAAGGCCACCGGTGCAACCCGTGAACAACAACCGCAATGGTGGAGACATGCGCTCGATGATGGAGATCCTTGCTCTGCACCGACCTCAAAACCGCAGTGGAATCATTGCCCCCACCATCCCGGCCAACACATATGAAATCAAGACTAGCATGATCCAACTCATCCAACAACTTGGCCATTTCGGAGGAGAACCTCATGAAAACCCTAACGAACATTTAGATAAATTTCTTATGTGTGCCGAAACTTCTCAGCAAAACGGTGTACCAGTTGAGGTCGTCCGACTAAAGTTGTTTCCTTTCTCTTTGACAGGACAAGCGTTGGAGTGGTTGCACTCGTTGGAAGCGGGTTCGATTACGTCATGGGTGGAACTTGAGAAGGAGTTCCTTTCTTACTACTTCTCGCCCTCCAAAACAGTCAAGTTGAGGAACGACATCACTACCTTCCGGCAGCTCGAACACGAAGCCCCTCATACGGCTTGGGCAAGATTCCGGAAGTTGCTTCGAAGCTGCCCGCACCACGATATCCCCAAACACGATTTGGTAAGTACTTTCTATAACGGATTGACACCTACTAATCGTGCCACCATGGATTCCGCAGCAGGTGGGGACCTGTTTAGGAAGTCAGCCAGTGAAGCATACGAGCTCATCCATGAGCTCGCAAGGAAAAGCGTGCAATGGCAAGAGGATCGGCTTGCCGGACCTACGCGACATCAAACGTTCGCCGTGGAGAAAGAGGCTTCGAAAAGTTCCATGGCGGAAATGAATAAAAAACTTGACGCTTTGATAGCCCAGTTGAGCCTTAACAAGGTTGCACAGGTCCTGATGTGCAATCACTGTGGTGGAGACCATGACGGACTCAATTGCCAAGCCGGTAGCCCTTTCGCCGGCGACATCGAGAATGTAAGTTATATAGGAGGCAACCAAAGGTACAATCCTAACCCGAACTCCTATCACCACCACAATAATAATAATGGCGGTTGGAGGCCTCGGTACCAACACCCGAACTTGTCATATGGCAATAATAATAATGTGTTGAGCCCCCATCCGACTTTGAGCAAGAATATCGGGAAAACGGGCTAGGGAAATCACAAGCCTTGCCCGGTAATCGGAACGCTCCGCCTCCCGACAATGTGCATGCCAGTCGGTCACGTCGTTGTTGAAGGATATATTAACCCATCTTTCTGATAGTGAGGTGTTTTACAGGGACCTTAGCCGCCAGGTGGCCCACTTGAATCGTCAGCAACAGGAAAGGCCACTAGGAACCCTCCCGGTGAACACCGAGCAGAACCCGCGGGACAAAAATCGGGTGTCCGGACAGGCGATAACGCTCCTAAATAGTGGAAGTTCGGACCCGTCAAGTTCCAACTCGGACAACTTGCATTGAGTCGCCGCATAAGAAAGTCGAGCTACTCTGACTCTAAACGTAGCCTCGGTTTACGTCCCTCAAACCATTTGTATATATGTATCATATCCGGTTGTTTTCTTTCCTTTCTTCTTCAAATTAAAAATCACAAAAACAAAATCCCATTTTGATCCAAGTTCCTTACGCGGGGCGTACACACCAGCACGCCCCGCGCAGTTGGGTCTCTGGCACCATTTTGACAAACCACGCGGGGCGCCCCTCTAAGTACGTCCCGCGTGTTAGTCATTTTTCCTGCATAAACAGCCCAGAAACTCAAACACGCGGGGCGCCCCTCTTACTGCTCCCCGCGTATTTGAGTCTCTGGCCAAAAATGGCTAAAACCGTACCTCCTACGCGGGGCGCCCCCTGGGCACACCTCGCGTAGGACCTGACCTTTAAGGGTCCTCTTTTTAATTTAAATTCCATCTTTATTTTTGTTTTTCTTCTCTTTTGCGATGTCCTTGGAATTGACGTCATTTTAATAACGCGGAGGGCCATGCAACCCCGCACTCACCGTTTGTTTTGCACTAACAAAAACAAAAATAAAAAGTAAATAAACAACAAAATAATTAAACTAATTTATTGATTCTTTAATTTTTCCGACACACTATCCCCTCGAAAATTAATTAAAGTTCCATTATTTGTCCTTAGATGTAAAGTCATTAATACAAAGGATCGGTTTTAGTAAGAAATTTTAGTCTTAATTCTGAAACTCTAGAATTTATGCAAAGCCTAGGTTCGTACTAAACAAAAGCATTGAGTCCTAACCCACAGGTCATCTCCATAATGAAATTCAAAAAGGCAATAAAAACGGGATAGTTGAAAATTTGACGAGAACTTGAACGTACACAGTTAACCCGAAATTTTGTGAGGTAATTTTGAGCCTAAAAGAGTTCGTACGAGAACTCTATTTCTTTCACAAATTTTCGAGAGCTTTGACTTCATTCGACTCATAGAGTTTGCATCTAATACCGGGTTAAGTACACTTATTTTGGTTAAAATGGCAATAGATGATAAAACGAACCCACTTAGTCTAATTCTTTTCTTAATTTATTTTTCTCGTTTTTATCAACCTCTAGGAAACCCCCTTGAGCCTGCTAACCGACTTTTCTTGTTAATATCCTTTTCAACAATTAATCCCTTTTCCTCTTGTTTAAATACCAACAAAATCAATTCGCACCCAAAATAAGCCAAGGCCTTGATAAGAAAGCACCATAAGTTCTCGAGATTGTTTTTGTGCCGCTCTCAAAACAAAAAGAAAAAGAAAAACACAATAAAGAGCACAAGGCATTCTCAAGCTCCAACCGAGCAATTTCGAAACTATTTTACGAACTTACTAAGGCCAAAATAAAAGCGCGGTGCGATCATCAAAATGGTATTTGAACTCGAGTTTCCAAAGAATTAACCACTAAAAAGCCACCCACATTACAACCCCCCTCCGGGTTCAATTTTAATATTGCCTAGATCATAACATAGGAGAAAAAGCCCGGATAAAAATGCAAACTCAAATTGACTTCGAGTAAGTGCAAAGAAGAGTGCAAAAACACCGACCCACCAAAATTTGAGCGTAAGAGTGAAATCCCTTGGTGAGGTACTATCGGGTTCTCAAAAGATTATCAACCCCTGTTAATATTGCCTATTAAATTTGATCATGGAGGTTTCAAACAAGTTTTGGTCACTCATTTGTTTGCGTAGGTACTTACCGAAAACTTTGTATAAAACTTTAGCTTCGAAATCACGCACTTGGTAAAACCAACCGTCGGTTTGTTTCTTAATAATCTCAATCCCTTGTCTTTCGATTTCTTTTACTTGAGGACAAGTAAAACTTTAAAGTCTGAGGAGGTTTGATAGGGGCGTTTCGTCCCTATCTTTTAGCGTGATTTACGGTTTAGTTTTAGATGAAATAAATAAGTTTAATTACAAAAATAGAGTGTTTTAAATAAAATAACGAAATAAAAATAAATTCCGTACTTACGGTTAATTTTCTCTATTTTTGAGTTAATTAGAAATAAAAATGTCAAGCTAACTCGGCTCTCGAGAATTGTATTTCAGGTACAAGCAAGGAGTGAAATTCCACCAACATACGCGGGGCGTGCCTCCCTTTACGCGGGGCGTGGAACATTTGGTCAGAAATAATTGTGCAATCCACAGACACCACGTGGAATCTAGTCACCAATACGCGGGGCGTATCAACCACCACGCGGGGCGTGGAACATGTGTCAGAAATGATAAGCCTAATCCTGAAAGTCAGACTGCATGGTCTCCCTGAGTCAACTACCCTACGCGGGACGTACCACCTTACACGCGAGGCGTGTAAGGAAGTTCTTCAATACAAAAAGCTCAGAGACTCATTTACACGGGGCGTGCTTCGACTACGCGAGGCGTAAAAGGGCCAAATCAAGCAATAAAATCTCAGAAACTCAAACACGCGAGGCGCATCCCAGTCCACGCGAGGCGTGATTGAGATAACAAGATCTGGATTTGGTCCACATGCAGGAGATTTCTGACGGAATGGGCAATTACATGGGGCGTACTCCACCATACGCGAGGCATATCATGGGAAATCTGCAGAAAATCATGTTCCTCCATGCTTGTATCTTATGAAATTACAACTTTGCCCTAGCTTGATGTGTATAAATAAGAGTGACTAGCACTCATTTAGACACTAACCCTGGGAACCAACCTTTTACCTTAGAATCTATTAGCTTACACCTTACATCTTTTGTTATTTTTGTTAGATAGTTGGAAATTTTAGTTTATATAGCAATTCTCTTCCACCTTGAGAGCTTGTTCATTGATCCCGACATTCCATCAAAGTTCCGTTCCATCTCCGTTCACCAAGCTCAAAAGCTCCACCTCCAAGTCCTAAGAGATGGCCTTGAGTCCGGTTAGCTAGTTCCGAGGGTGGATTCTTCCCTTTTCACTTGCTAATTAGCTTGTACTCTTCCTATGTACTAGGCTTGGTTGTAATTCACATTTACATTCTCCATATTTATAATTTATGATTCATAATCTCTTTCTCTATATTTGTGTTGATGTTTGCTACTTGTTTTGATACTCGTAATTGATTATTGTGTAGGAGAACGCGATTTCCGACGCCATTCGGGCTATCTTTAGGGATTCATATAGGTGTTGCCTTACCGGAAGTGACGCTCCAGAAACCGTAGGAATTGACAAACCACGAAACTTACAGGCCCTAATTTCTGGTCCCAAGCATTAGACACGCCTTGACTAGGAACCACGTAGTCTAAGTACTTCATGGATCGGTCACACTACACGTAGTCGTAATTGCAAGAGTAAAACATTAACCGTTTATATATTGAGAGTCATTATTTGTCATATTTATAACTTATCGCCATCCATATCATTTCGTGGAGTTTTGTTATATAAACTTGTCTCACCCGTAGTTAGGAATAGTTTGTAGTTGTTCCCCGAATCAACTAAAAGTATTCACCGCTTAGATAACGTATAAAACCGAGTCGTCTAATACTTGTAGTTATAAATCCCGTGGATTCGATACCCGGTCTTAACCGGATTATTACTTGATACGACGGGGTACACTTGCCCCTAAGTAGTGGCGTCTAGTAGAGTTAGAGCATTTAGAAAGATCATATCCATAGTCGTAACGCACTTCGTAATATACATTTCGTCGTAGAAAAGCTCTACCCTAGCCGCTACCCCATCAGTTAGCACCCAAGATGCAATCTTCATCAAGGGTACATCTGCATGACCCGATCACCCGTCAGCCTATTCAGAAGGCTTCTCCACTGGTCAAAAGACTGAGAACCAACTCACATTTGATGCTGAGTATAGGAATCAACAAAGAAATGGATATTGGGACCATGCACTTTAAACTATCCAAATTCTCTCGCATCAGTGAAAATAAAGAAAAAAAATGTTGGATTGAAAACCTCAAAAGAGGCAATCCAGGCAAAAGGAGAGATAGAGAAAAAAACTATAAGATGTTAAAAAGCTTAATCGAAAACCCCTATGGGCAGTTCAGGCAAAAGGAGAGATAGAGAACAATAGAGAGATCCCGCTGAGTTGAAAACCCGAAAAGGGCGACTCAGGCAAAAATTAGGGAAAGACGAACATATCAACACTTCCCGAAAAAAAAAAGATATGAGCCTCATGAAGCTGAAACCTCACCCCCAGAGCTTCTCATGTCAGACCTATTTATCCTCATCAAGCGGAAACCTTGACCCCAGAGCTTCTCATGTCAGACTTATCCATCCTCATCATTTGCAGACAGTATAAGCTCTCACAAACTGGGGCATATCGTCAAAACATCATTCATTGATCCTAAAGATGCCCCATCTCTCGAGTCTGGAAAAGAGAATCTATGAAATCATTTCATCCATTCATGCATAATCTTCACACATGTACCAATGTAACAACACAGAGTAAAATGCACGTCTAGCACACACATTCATTCACACACACATGCTTACATGCATACATTAGGCTACATACGCATCACTACACATTTGTCATTTGATTTGATGTCAACTCTACGAGAAAATGGGCATCTTGCTTTGTTGTAGGGAATACCTGAAACTCCAAGGATCGTCACCAAAACAACATCTTCTGAAGCAAGAGAATCCAGGGGCATTGAATGAGAAAATTTAGTCCTAAGCAAAACAACAGAATTGTCAACAGACAGAAATTTTTTCTCAACAACGGCCTGAAGAAAGAGTCAGCCCACGAGAAGAATTCCAATCAACTAAACAAGGCTAGATGGCTCCCGAAGGGAGAGTGGGGTTTTATCTTCTGCATATCAGATGGCTTCCGAAGGAAGAGTTGGGTCACAGAAAAATCATCATCAATTCAACAAGGCTAGATGGCTTCCGAAGGGAGAGTGGGGTTTTGTCTTCTGCAGATCAGATGGCTTCCGAAGGAAGAGTTGGGTCATAGAAAAAATTATCATCAGTTATTCAACAAAACCATATGGCTCCCGAAGGGAGAGTGGGGTTTTGTAGCTCACAAGTGGATTATTTGACAAGAATGATCAACTTTTGGGACAGGTCGTTGAAGACACCAACAACCCAGGATCGTTGAAGACATCCGTAACTACAGGTCGTTGAAGACACCTACAACCTAGGATCGTTGAAGACATCCGCAACTACAGGTCGTTGAAGACACCTACAACCCAGGATCGTTGAAGACATCTGCAACTACAAGTCGTTGAAGACACCTACAACCCAGGATCGTTGAAGACATCTGCAACTCCAGGTTGTTGAAGACACCTACAACCCAGGATCATTGAAGACATCCGCAACTATAGGTCATTGAAGACACCTACAACCTAGGATCGTTGAAGACATCCGCAACTACAGGTCGTTGAAGACATCTACAACCCAGGATCGTTGAAGACATCCGCAACTACAGGTCGTTGAAGACACCTACAACCTAAGATCATTGAAGACATCCGCAACCACAGGTCGTTGAAGAGACCTACAAATCAGAGATCATTCAAGAGATCCACAACAACAGGTCGTTGAAGAGACCTACAATCTGAGATCACTGAAGAGATCAATAATCAGATGTCCATTTGTTCCCAGTCATTTAAGAGACTGGATCGATGAATCAATCACAACATCCTCCAACTCCAGATGAGTATTTACTTTATCATACTTTGTTCCATTACATATATTTTCTTTCTACCTCTTCAAAGTAGGGGCAAAACCCATTTTTTCAAAACATCTACTTTGAATTCAGTTTTCTAAAAATGCACACAACTCACAATGCATGATAAAGTATAGGCAACTGTAGACACTGGAATCATAGCCCTGTGATGAAAACCTTTTAAAGATGATTGGAAATATGATCAGAAATGGATCACGGAAAAATCCCTCGTTAGAAAGTCAAAGTCAACCCTTTTCCATCCAAAACCAAAGTTTTCAGAGAACCAAATTGAATTTTAGGATATCTTAGTGAGTCATGTCCCCCGAGAGTGTCATACGCCCCTTTCCAGGATCAATTCGGAGGTCTAACGAAGAATCTGTGACTAGTTGAAGTTTTTAAGTGAAAATCGGGGTAAAATGGACAATAATCTTAGTTCGGGTCATTTTTAGCCTTAGCCCATTAGACAAAAAAATGTCCGTCTCGTCAAAACGAGTCCAACGGAACAAGAATCGTCAAAATCAGAGATCGATAAGATCATTTACAGAAAAGAAATGCTTGGACAGATTACCGACGGAAAATTCCGTCGGTAATCCGTTATGTGCGGCTAGGCTTTTGCTGCTGGCCGCTGGGCCGCGCGCAGGGCCCAGCAACAAGCCCAGCTCGCCCAGCAGCTGCTGCCCCCTCTCCCTAAATTAGGTTTCCGCCGAAACCTTTTTTCCAAAGGGTGATCAATACCTTTTTAGCCCCTGCCACATCTAATTAATTCCAACTTCAACTTTGAACCCTAATTTAAGCCTATAAATAGCAGCTCTTTAGGCAGCCAAAGGGGGACGAAAATACACTGGGAGATAGCCGAAATTCTACAAAACCACGCCAAATAAATTCTAGTTTTTTAGCGTTCATCACCCGTGTTCCATATTTGTGATTTTTCCAATCTACAACCTAGGTAAAGGTTTCCGAGGGACAAATCTTGTCTATTATCCAAAATATAGATTGTTCTTCCCCTTTCTGATTTTATTTTCTTTGTCGATTTCTATTGTCAATAGGGTATCAAATATATTTTCTGTATATATTTGATCCCTAAATTGATTGAATTTAACCCTAAAGCAATGATTTACCAGTTAAATCATTTGTTTTGAGCCTTTTTATTTATTTCAATCAACCTACTCTTTTTTTATACTTTTATTCTTTCTGATATTAATAATATTACAAGTTAATATTATTAATCTAATTGGTTCTTTTCGTTCGTAACAATGATTTGGGATAAACGAATCAACTCGAGATAAATTTTATCTCACAATCGTTTAGGCATCAATAGTTATGATAAAACTTTCTTTTCTATTCATTTTAATTTCTAACCTAAAAACTTTTTATTTTATTCGTTTTAGTCCCTAATTCAAAACTTCTCATTTTATTCATTCTAGTCCCTATTTTGGAACTTTATATTTTATTCACTTTCGTTCTTAATTTAAAGTTTTACACTTTCTTTCAATTGAGTCCCTAAATAAGCTTTTTAAGTTTATTCAGTTTAGTCCTATGTCCATTTTTACACCATAATTAATTATATTTATGCCATTTCTTTCTAACCTTTTATTTTGGTGGATATGAGTATGTGAGGATATTGTTTTGGAGAGGATTGAAGACCCGGGAATGCCCAGATGTAATTGTATTTAATTTTGTACCTATTTCATTGCTTTTGAGGTTGTAATATTTTGTTGATTGTTTTCTTTTGTACACAACTATGCAATATGACACGAAAAGATGATTTTTTTCAAAAAAATCATATTCAAAACGAATTTAAAAAGCTTAAAAGAGTTATTAATAGCCTGATTGTATTTAGAAATGCTAAGTAGGAGACCGGTGGGTTCACCGGGCGATTTTGGGGGTGCTTAATATTTCCTTTTGAGGAGATATTAACCTTCCCCAAGCGTACCTAACTTCCCGAACCCACTTGCTTCCCGCAAGGAATCTCAGTAACATTCTCGGACCTAAAATCCGGGGTGGCGACTCTTTCTCCGACACCGGCCCTGCCGAGCTAGTCGTTTTCTCTAGTGGACCTCGAGTCCAAACAGCACCGTAGTAGTCATGGCGGACCTCCCGCGGGTGAAAGTCCGTCGAGGTAGGTTTCGTCTACCATAATTGAAACGGGTTCAGCCTCCGCCCATTTGGTGAAATGATCTACCGCTACTATCACGAACTTGTATTGTCTCTTGGTAGGCGAGAAGGGTCCTACTATATCAATGCCCCAGGTGGCGAATGGCCATCCTTCTACGATTGGTCTTTGAAGCGCATTGTGTACATGTGTCTCATTTGCGTGAATTTGACAATTGTGGCATTCTTTCACCATTTTCTTAGCATCTTTCTCCGCTATGGGCCAATAATACCCTGCTAACCTTGTTTTTCTAAAGATCATAGCATGCGCCTCGTGTGCTCCACATATTCATTCGTGCAATTCCTAGAGAACATCTTGTCCCTCTTCTATAGTTATACATTTTAACCAAGGCTGGCTACAAGATTTTTTGTATAACTGATCCTCCATAATAGCATGATGAGCGGCCTTCTTGACCACCTTCCTAGCTTGATTCTTGTCTTCAGGCAGAATTCCTTCCTTCAGGTACTTCACTATGGCGGTTATCCAATCATTCTAAGCTAACTGGACGATCGCCACTTCTTCTTTATCAAATGCCGGTCTCGTTTTGATTGAAAACGGACATGTGAGGTCTTGCCACTGACTTTTGGTGGAGGCTGCTTTGGCTAGGTGATCCGCCTCCGTATTTGATTCTCGTGGGATGTGTACTATTTCCCACTTCACGTCTTTGCCCTCCAGTATAGATAGGATCCGCTTTGCTTCTTCTACATATTTTTATCAAGGTTTCATCTTTGACATGGAAATTCTTCGTTACCTGGTTCACCATCAACTTTGAATCGTTGTACATCACTATATGCTCTGGTACAACTTCCTTCAACAGTTGTAATCCGAGGATTAGGGCTTCGTACTCTGCCGCGTTGTTATTTGTGGTGAAATCTAATTTGGCTGCATAGTAGATTAGGACATACTCTGGCCCCTTTATTACTACTCCCGCTCCTAGTCCTTCTTCTGAAGAGGCTCCATCTGTATGCATTGTCCATTCCTCTTTTCTGACTTTTGGCGAGCTTGTGAATTCCTCTGTGAATTCGTTAACAAAGTCCGCCAAAACCTGGCTTTTCAACGCTACCCTTCCTTCGTACCGAATGTCAAACTCGCCTAGCTGTATGGACCACTCCATCAACCTGCCGGATGTTTCTGGCCACTGCAATACCTTCTTCATTGGTATACTCGTTCGCAATATGATGGTGTGTGCTTGAAAATACGGACGCATGTGTATGGAAGTGATTACTACTCCAACGCCATTTTGTCTAGTTTTGAATATCTTGTTTTAGCATCTTTCAACACCTTGCTCACATAATATATAGGATATTGCTGTCCTTCTTCCTCCCTGATTATGACCGTACATATTGCTTTCTCTGTAACTGATACGTATAAATAAAGGTCCTCACTTTTAGTTGGTCTACTCATTAGTGGTGGTTTAGACAGGAACTCCTTTATTCCTTCGAAGGCTTGTTGGCAATCATCATTCCAATCAAAGGATTTTTGCTTCTTAATCACTTCATAGAAGGGGAGGCATCGTCTAGCGGAGCAAGGTATGAATCTTCCCAGAGTAATGATCCGCCCGTTCAGGCGCTGCACCTCTCGAAGGTTCTTTGGTGGCCTCATTTCTAACACCGCCTTTAATTTTTCAGGGTTGGCCATGACTCCTTGGCGATTAATGATATAGCCCAGAAATTTTCCAGATGTGGCAACAAACGTACATTTTTTCGGGTTAAGCTTAATATTATGAATTTTTAATACATCGAGTACCTCTTTGATGTCCGCCGCATGTTCCTTCATCGTTTTGCTTTTGATGATCATGTCATCAACGTATATGGAGAAGTTATCACCCTTCTTATCATCGAAGATCTTGTTCATCATGCACTGATATGTGGCCCCTGCATTTTTTAAGCCAAAAGGCATCACTTTAAAACAATATGTCGCCTGATGTGTGATGAATGATATCTTGATTATGTCCTCAGGATGCATAGGTATTTGGTAATAGCTGGATTTCACATCTGTGAAAGAGTAGACCTCGTGCCCTGCCGTTCCATCCACCAAAATGTCAATACATGGTAGAGGATAATTGTCCTTCCGGCACGCCTTGTTTAAGTCCGTGAAGTTGACACACATTCTGTATGCTCCGCTAGCTTTCTTAACTAGGACCACATTCGCCAGCCATTCAGTATAAATGACTTCTTCTATCGCATCCGCTTTTTTGAGTTTTGCGATCTCCTCCTCTATCGCCTTCTGTCTCTCTAGCCCATGATTTCTTCTTTTTTGTGTGACCGGTGTAACTTCATCTATTGTATTGAGTTTGTGAGTAATGAGGTTTGGGCTTACTCCTCTTAGTATTTCACTATCACCGGTAAAAACCTTATGGCACTCAACGAGGGTTTGCATAATTGCCTCCTTGATCTCTGGGTGCAGCCCCTTTGCAATTTTCACTATTTTCCCTTCGGAGATAAGGCATGTCTCGGTCTCTCCTAGAGCGACTGTGTTCACATTCTCCTCTTCCTCTTGTTCATCGTTATCTTCTTGTGGGCGTATAGTTAGAGACGCCGTATAGGTTTTTTGAGCCGTTTTTTGGCTCCCTTTTGTCATTATCCTGCCTTTTTCAATAGGAACATACATAGTTAAATGGTGTACCGATATTAGGGCGACAACTTCTGAGAGGAAAGGTCTTCCTAAGATAACATTATACGCCAACCGGCCATCCAGGATGGTGAATTTTTGCTCCCCATTCCAAGTCTGGTTTTCGTCCATGATCTCACATTCCAGCATTACCTGTCCCTTGGTTTAGACAGTGTGTCCGGTCACCCCTAGGATTTCCACAATAGTAGCTTCAACCTGCATTGGATATATTTTCAACTTGGCGAATGCGCTTCTTGTGATCACATTGCATGAGCTCCTAATGTCAATCATGACACGCTTCATATCCCATCTTTCAATGTTCATCATGATTACTAATGCATTAGCGTGAGGACCATTAGTGGATCCAACTTCGGCGAAAAGTTTATTGAGAGCCACTTTATCAGAATCCTGCATCCTTGCTTTTTTAGCGAGTGGTTGATATTCGGGTCCACCTGCAATAACGTTGATCACTCCCTTGCCTTTGCCTTTGCCACCTTCTTTTTCTTTTCCTTCATTTTGTTCATTTTGAACGAACCTGTCGAGCACTCCTCGTTCAATTAATTTTTCAGTCTCCTTATCCAGCGCAAGGCATCTATTAGTGTCATGGCCCTGCCTTCTATGGAATTTGCAATATGCCTTTGTGTTTTTTCCCATCGGGATGTGCTGTTCGCCTTTAAAATCAGGGTATGTGACGTCTCTTTTGAATCTACTCTTCTCTAGCCATAATAAGACCTCATTCTTAGGAGCGTTAAGGGGCGTGAAATGAGATCCGCCTTTGGAGGGACGCTTGCTTCTTTGATCCATCCACTTGCTATCCGCCCATCTGTTATCACGTCTACTGGGCCTGGCATCCGTCCATCTGTTCTTGTGCCTGCTAGATCCGCCATGGTCTCTCCTTTCTGATGAATTATGGCCTGATGATTCATTGTTTCTGTTGATGTCATCAATCTCCATAAATCTTTTGCAGCGTTCAACTAATTCCACCATTGTTTTTGGTTTATGGATAACCAATTTTTCCTGCAATCGTTCACACCTCGTGTTTTTTATTATGGCTTCTACCGCCATATTTACATCAACGTCCGTTATATCCATACACAAGTCATTGAATCGATTGATGTAGGTTCTCAATGGTTCGCCTTCTTTATGCTTTAGATCATATAGTGTTCTGCTAGACACCTTGCAAGGGATACTACCTGCAAATTTCGCACAGAATTCTCAGCTTAATTCTTCCCAGCTATTTATAGATCCAGCCGCAAGGGATTCGAACCATCCATAGGCTGATCCGCTCAATGTTGTAGAAAACATTCTACAAAGGATCCCTTCATTTGCTCCTCCTAGGTCCATCAGTTCCCTGTATTTTCTTACGTGTGCTTCAGGGTTTTCTGCTTTCTTCTATTGTGGCAAGTTAGAGGTTTTGTGGCGTCCATTTGTTTTGAATCCCATAATATAGGCGGTGAAAGGCGAATGCCTATTTACTTGATGGGCGTATCGCTCTTCATTCTGTTTTTGTTTGCGAGATTCCTCTTGGAATCGCGCCTCTACCGCCGCCATAAACCCGTCTAAAGAGAGGGATCCGCCATTTCGACCCTTGTTATTATTTTCTCGTGGTCTGGGTGAACGTCTGTGATGTGATCTCGATCTATCCCTTGGTTCAAAATTGTTCTGTGCTAGACCTGCACTAGCGGTGCCTCCATGGGGTTGTTGTTGCGCAAACACCCTTCTAGCCCGCTCTGTTACATCGTTTCTATTGAGGATATCACGTGCCCTATCAGCCGATTCGTTGCCTAGTTCCCGCTGAACAGATTCCACCATCTGGTAAAAAAATGACTCGGGAGACCATTCATGTGAAGGTTGCACCGTGCCGTCAGGATGGGGTACAATTTGTAACAGGGGACTATCATTGAGGTCCTCGTTGGTAGGGAAATTCCCAATGGGATTATTTGAAGACATGTTTGAATGTTCGTCGTGTAACCCTATTAATATTAGGATTCCACCTTCACCGCACCAATTGATATTGTGTAGATTTAGCAACACCGTAAAGCGTCCCTGTGAGGCGCCGTTGGGATCGGCCGGAGGCACTCCGATGCCTAAGTCAGTAAACTTCTTAAGAGAATAAACTATAATGACAAAGCAAAGCTAAGAAGGGTGTGTAAGTGTACCTATATTGTCATGTCACAAGGGTATTTATATAGGTTCGAGTGATAACTATAATAACCTTCTCTTTAATGTGCCTTTAATGAAGAGTAATGCTCTTTCAATGTAGTTTAACTCGATCCTCTAACCTCCGAGCTTTGGCAGGTTCTGAGCTATCATTAATGCTAGTTAAATGATAATGAATTACGTCGTATAATCATCTATTTCTTCTAGAGGCGGATTGCCATATGAGGCGAATCCCTTTTTGGACATCTTGGGCGGATCTTTGTAAGAATCCCTGGCACGACACCGTATTTCCAACTATGGCGGATCATAAGTGGAGCTCTACGAGACGACATCGTATTCCTGTTATGTGCGATGTGGCGGATCGTAAGAAGGAATGCTCAAGATGACATCGTATTTCTATCTGTACGCCATATATATCTTGGAGGCGGGCCTTTTTCCCCTTAAGCCCTCTTTGCTAGGGAATATCTCTTGTTTAGTCCTTCGTGTTTCATGGCAGATGTTATCACTTACCTCTCTCTCTCTCTCTAAACGACTTTTTTAGTCGGGGGATTACTGTAAAAAGTCTTCATTTTTTATTCGCAGTTAAATCAGTTGACAACAACACCAATCTTAGTTCTGTAGCTTTTTTTTCGAGGGCAAGCGCTACAAATTTGTATCTTATATTGTGTGTTGTGACTTTTGTCTTGTGTTATCTACTTAAAAATTATTTACACAAATTATTATAATAAATAGTATTAAAAATTTGAATATTTAATATATTTTTAAACAATTGAATATTTAATATTAAGAAATGAATTTTTTTTTTGTGAAACTGATTATGAATAGACTTTTACTAACTTTATTAAAATAATTTGAATTGTAATTTAACTTTTATGGGGTTATTACAATAAGATCAAATTGTATCGAATTCGACAAACAAAACGAGCTATCATATGAAAAGAGAAATTAAAATTAAATAAATTGAGACAAATTTAGCTCCTCTAATGAGCAATAATATTACTACAAATTCAAATTCAAGTGATAAGAATATCTATTTTATTATTTTTTGATAGTCATTTTAAAATAATTTTCACATTTCATTAAATTTTCTTATTTCATGTTATTTTATTAAGTTTAGTTTTCAATACAATTTTTTCATATTTTACTTTTATTAATAAATTGTCATATTTCATTAAATTTTCTTATTTTATGTTATTTGTCAGATTTATTTTTCAATGCAATTTTTTCATATTTTACTCTTATTAATAAATTTAATATTAATTACATCTTTTTGTTATTTTAAGTTTTTAATATATAAAGAGTGCTTTAATTTAATAAGTGACAAAAAAATGAGAATTATTAATAAGGGGAGATTAAACGTACTTCAGTTTATGTTCCATAAATTTAATGCAAATCAATCATTTTCTTAATATGCGTGATTTGATCAAATGTAACAATTATTTTAAAATGAAGATTGTTCGTATATTAATTTATTAATTTCAGCTAGAGATGTGATCTCATCTACCTCGCTCGACGTATCAGTACTATTGTACTATTGTGATATTACATATTTGTTGTTTGTTTTGTTTAAATTGTCGATATAAACCAAGTACTCGCGTGTTTTAGGCTTATTGGGTTTTAGGTTTGTTTTAATTTGAATTTACGTATATAACATATGTTATACATACAATTGTACTTCTCAAATTAAAATTCCATTTTACTATATGTATATCACATATACAATAAATAAAATGAGTTTCAATAAGAAATATTTTAGATGCATTATGAATTCGGATTAACTTGGTTATCTTTTATTGATTCGGAATAATATTTCGAATTGTTTTATTTTTCATTTTTGAAGTTACGGGAGACTAAATTGAAATAATTATAACAGACGAGTCAACTTAAAAAATTGGGATTTAAGTTAAAAAATTGGCAAGACGCCCTTGGTCGAGAGCTTGGAATCTGGCAATCACGACCTGCCCTTGGCTCATCTGGCGCACCAAGAATGCTACCATTTTTGATGGCGAACTCCCTTCAATCCAAACTTCAGTTAATCGGCTGCAGGATTTATCAGAGAATGTAGTGTTTCTTGGCCGGTTACGACTGAACGACTAAGACCTCCTCCGGAACCAAATTACATCAAGGTGCGTTGGGTCCCACCACAGGCGGGATGGATCAAAGTAAACACTGACGGTTCAGCCACGGGCTCACCAGGACCGGCTAGTGTGGGAGGGATTTACAGAAATGCGAGAGGTTTCGCCACGGGTTGCTTTGCATTCCCAATCCCAAACTCCTATGCTTTGTTTGCGGAATTAAAGGCCACCACGTTTGCTATTGAAATGGCTGGGGAGAAGAATTGGCGCAAGCTTTGGATCGAAACAGACTCTGCTACTGAGGTTCATTTGTTTCGTACCAAATCAACGAACATTCCCTACGAAATTCGTCAAGATTGGCTCCGATGCCTGTCCCGTGGAGCGTCAATGGATATTAATATCATCCACATCTACAGAGAAGGAAACCAGGCAGCAGACAATTTAGCTCGTCATGGGGTAACGACGAATGATATTATCTGGTGGCCATCTGCACCGATTTTTCTTTTGTATACAACTATGCAATATGACACGAAAAGATGATTTTTTTTCAAAAAAATCATATTCAAAACGAATTTAAAAAGCTTAAAAGAGTTATTAATAGCCTGATTGTATTTAGAAATGCTAAGTAGGAGGCCGGTGGGTTCACCGGGCGATTTTGGGGGTGCTTAATATTTCCTTTTGAGGAGATATTAACCTTCCCCAAGCATACCTAACTTCTCGAACCCACTTGCTTCCCGTAAGGAATCTCAGTAACATTCTCGGACCTAAAATCCGGGTGGCGACTCTTTCTCCGACACTGGCCCTGCCGAGCTAGTCGTTTTCTCTAGTGGACCTCGAGTCCAAATAGCACCGTAGTAGTCATGGCGGACCTCCCGCGGGTGAAAGTCCGTCGAGGTAGGTTTCGTCTACCATAATTGAAACGGGTTCAGCCTCCGCCCATTTGGTGAAATGATCTACCGCTACTATCACGAACTTGTATTGTCTCTTCGTAGGCGGGAAGGGTCCTACTATATCAATGCCCCAGGTGGCGAATGGCCATCCTTCTACGATTGGTCTTTGAAGCGCATTGTGTACATGTGTCTCATTTGCGTGAATTTGACAATTGTGGCATTCTTTCACCATTTTCTTAGCATCTTTCTCCGCTATGGGCCAATAATACCCTGCTACCCTTGTTTTTCTAAAGATCGTAGCATGCGCCTCGTGTGCTCCACATATTCATTCGTGCAATTCCTAGAGAACATCTTGTCCCTCTTCTGTAGTTATACATTTTAACCAAGGCTGGCTACAAGATTTTTTGTATAACTGATCCTCCATAATAGCATGATGAGCGGCCTTCTTGACCACCTTCCTAGCTTGATTCTTGTCTTCAGGCAGAATTCCTTCCTCCAGGTACTTCACTATGGCGGTTCTCCAATCATTCTAAGCTAACTGGACGATCGCCACTTCTTCTTTATCAAATGCCGGTCTCATTTTGATTGAAAACGGACATGTGAGGTCTTGCCACTGACTTTTGGTGGAGGCTACTTTGGCTAGGTGATCCGCCTCCGTATTTGATTCTCGTGGGATGTGTACTATTTCCCACTTCACGTCTTTGCCCTCTAGTATAGATAGGATCCGCTTTGCTTCTTCTACATATTTTTATCAAGGTTTCATCTTTGACATGGAAATTCTTCGTTACCTGGTTCACCATCAACTTTGAATCGTTGTACATCACTATATGCTCTGGTACAACTTCCTTCAACAGTTGTAATCCGAGGATTACGGCTTCGTACTCTGCCGCGTTGTTATTTGTGGTGAAATCTAATTTGGCTGCATAGTAGATTCGGACATACTCTGGCCCCTTTATTACTACTCCCGCTCCTACTCCTTCTTCTGAAGAGGCTCCATCTGTATGCATTGTCCATTCCTCTTTTCTGACTTTTGGCGAGCTTGTGAATTCCTCTGTGAATTCGTTAACAAAGTCCGCCAAAACTTGGCTTTTCAACGCTACCCCTCCTTCGTACCGAATGTCAAACTCGCCTAGCTGTATGGACCACTCCATCAACCTGCCGGATGTTTCTGGCCACTGCAACACCTTCTTCATTGGTATACTCGTTCGCACTATGATGGTGTGTGCCTGAAAATACGGACGCATGCGTATGGAAGTGATTACTACTCCAACGCCATTTTGTCTAGTTTTGAATATCTTGTCTTAGCATCTTTCAACACCTTGCTCACATAATATATAGGATATTGATGTCCTTCTTCCTCCCTGATTATGACCATACATATTGCTTTCTCTATAACTGATACGTATAAATAAAGGTCCTCACTTTTAGTTGGTCTACTCATTAGCGGTGGTTTAGACAGGAACTCCTTTATTCCTTCGAAGGCTTGTTGGCAATCATCATTCCAATCGAAGGATTTTTGCTTCTTAATCACTTCATAGAAGGGGAGGCATCATCTAGCAGAGCAAGGTATGAATCTTCCTAGAGTAATGATCCGCCCGTTCAGGCGCTGCACCTCTCGAAGGTTCTTTGGTGGCCTCATTTCTAACACCGCCTTTACTTTTTCAGGGTTGGCCGTGACTCCTTGGCGATTAATGATATAGCCCAGAAATTTTCCAGATGTGGCAACAAACGTACATTTTTTCGGGTTAAGCTTAATATTATGAATTTTTAATACATCGAGTACCTCTTTGATGTCCGCCGCATGTTCCTTCATCATTTTGCTTTTGATGATCATGTCATCAACGTATATGGAGAAGTTATCACCCTTCTTATCATCGAAGATCTTGTTCATCATGCACTGATATGTGGCCCCTGCATTTTTTAAGCCAAAAGGCATCACTTTAAAACAATATGTCGCCTGATGTGTGATGAATGATATCTTGATTATGTCCTCAGGATGCATAGGTATTTGGTAATAGCTGGATTTCACATCTGTGAAAGAGTAGACCTCGTGCCCTGCCGTTCCATCCACCAAAATGTCAATACATGGTAGAGGATAATTGTCCTTCCAGCACGCCTTGTTTAAGTCCGTGAAGTTGACACACATTCTGTATGCTCCGCTAGCTTTCTTAACTAGGACCACATTCGCCAGCCATTCAGTATAAATGACTTCTTCTATCGCATCCGCTTTTTGAGTTTTGCGATCTCCTCCTCTATCGCCTTCTGTCTCTCTGGCCCATGATTTCTTCTTTTTTGTGTGACCGGTGTAACTTCATCTATTGTATTGAGTTTGTGAGTAATGAGGTTTGGGCTTACTCCTCTTAGTATTTCACTATCACCGGCAAAAACCTCATGGCACTCAACGAGGGTTTGCATAATTGCCTCCTTGATCTCTGGGTGCAGCCCCTTTGCAATTTTCACTATTTTCCCTTCGGAGATAAGGCATGTCTCGGTCTCTCCTAGAGCGACTGTGTTCATATTCTCCTCTTCCTCTTATTCATCGTTATCTTCTTGTGGGCGTATAGTTAGAGACGTCGTATAGGTTTCTTGAGCCGTTTTTTGGCTCCCTTTTGTCATTATCCTGCCTTTTTCAGTAGGAACATACATAGTTAAATGGTGTACCGATATTAGGGCGACAACTTCTGAGAGGAAAGGTCTTCCTAAGATAACATTATACGCCAACCAGCCATCCAGGATGGTGAATTTTTGCTCCCCATTCCAAGTCTGGTTTTCGTCCATGATCTCACATTCCAGCATTACCTGTCCCTTGTTTTAGACAGTGTGTCCGGTCACCCCTAGGATTTCCACAATAGTAGCTTCAACCTGCATTGGATCTATTTTCAACTTGGCGAATGCGCTTCTTGTGATCACATTACATGAGCTCCAATGTCAATCATGACACGCTTCATATCCCATCTTTCAATGTTCATCATGATTACTAATGCATTAGCGTGAGGACCATTAGTGGATCCAACTTCGGCGAAAAGTTTATTGAGAGCCACTTTATCAGAATCCTGCATCCTTGCTTTTTTAGCGAGTGGTTGATATTCGGGTCCACCTGCAATAATGTTGATCACTCCCTTGCCTTTGCCTTTGCCACCTTCTTTTTCTTTTCCTTCATTTTGTTCATTTTGAACGAACCTGTCGAGCACTCCTCATTCAATTAATTTTTCAGTCTCCTTATCCAGCGCAAGGCATCTATTAGTGTCATGGCCCTGCCTTCTATGGAATTTGCAATATGCCTTTGTGTTTTTTCCCATCGGGATGTGCTGTTCGCCTTTAAAATCAGGGTATGTGACGTCTCTTTTGAATCTACTCTTCTCTAGCCATAATAAGACCTCATTCTTAGGAGCGTTAAGGGGCGTGAAATGAGATCCGCCGTTGGAGGGACGCTTGCTTCTTTGATCCATCCACTTGCTATCCCCCCATCTGTTATCACGTCTACTGGGCCTGGCATCCGCCCATCTGTTCTCGTGCCTGCTAGATCCGCCATGGTCTCTCCTTTCTGGTGAATTATGGCCTGATGATTCATTGTTTCTGTTGATGTCATCAATCTCCATAAATCTTTTGCAGCGTTCAGCTAATTCCACCATTGTTTTTGGTTTATGGATAACCAATTTTTCCTGCAATCGTTTACACCTCGTGTTTTTGATTATGGCTTCTACCGCCATATTTACATCAACGTCTGTTATATCCGTACACAAGTCATTGAATCGATTGATGTAGGTTCTCAATGGTTCGCCTTCTTTATGCTTTAGATCATATAGTGTTCTGCTAGACACCTTGTAGGGGATACTACCTGCAAATTTCGCACAGAATTCTCAGCTTAATTCTTCCCAGCTATTTATGGATCCAGCCGCTAGGGATTCGAACCATCCATAGGCTGATCCGCTCAATGTTGTAGAAAACATTCTACAAAGGATCCCTTCATTTGCTCCTCCTAGGTCCATCAGTTCCCTGTATTTTCTTACGTGTGCTTCAGGGTTTTCTGCTTTCTTGTATTGTGGCAAGTTAGAGGTTTTGTGGCGTCCATTTGTTTTGAATCCCATAATATAGGCGGTGAAAGGCGAATGCCTATTTACTTGATGGGCGTATCGATATGCATTCTGTTTTTGTTTGCGAGATTCCTCTTGGAATCGCGCCTCTACCGCCGCCGTAAACCCGTCTAGAGAGAGGGATCCGCCATCTCGACCCTTGTTATTATTTTCTCGTGGTCTGGGTGAACGTCTGTGATGTGATCTCGATCTATCCCTTGGTTCAAAATTGTTCTGTGCTAGACCTGCACTAGCGGTGCCTCCTTGGGGTTGTTGTTGCGCAAACACCCTTCTAGCCCGCTCTGTTACATTGTTTCTATTGAGGATATCACGTGCCCTATCAGCCGATTCGTTGCCTAGTTCCCGCTGAACAAATTCCACCATCTGGTAAAAAAATGACTCGGGAGACCATTCATGTGAAGGTTGCACCGTGCCATCAGGATGGGGTACAATTTGTAACACCAATTGATATTGTGTAAGCGTCCCTGTGAGGCGCCGTTGGGATCGGCCGGAGGCACTCCGATGCATAAGTCAGTAAACTTCTTAAGAGAATAAACTGTAATGACAAAGCAAAGCTAAGAAGAGTATGTAAGTGTACCTATATTGTCATGTCACAAGGGTATTTATATAGGTTCGAGTGATAACTGTAATAATCTTCTCTTTAATGTGCCTTTAATGAAGAGTAATGCTCTTTCAATGTAGTTTAACTCGATCCTCTAACCTCCGAGCTTTGGCAGGTTTTGAGCTATCATTAATGCTAGTTAAATGATAATGAATTACGTCGTATAATCATCTATTTCTTCTAGAGGCGGATTGCCATATGAGGCGAATCCCTTTTTGGACATCTTGGGCGGATCTTTGTAAGAATCCCTGGCACGACACCGTATTTCCAACTATGGCGGATCATAAGTGGAGCTCTACGAGACGACATCGTATTCCTGTTATGTGCTATGTGGCGGATCGTAAGAAGGAATGCTCAAGATGACATCGTATTTCTATCTGTACGCCATATATATCTTGGAGGCGGGCCTTTTTCCCCTTAAGCCCTCTTTGCTAGGGAATATCTCTTGTTTAGTCCTTCGTGTTTCATGGCGGATATTATCAATTACCCATCTCTCTCTCTCTCGAAACGAATTTTTTAGTCGGGGGATTACTGTAAAAAGTCTTCATTTTTTATTCGCAGTTAAATCAGTTGACAACAACACCAATCTTAGTTCTGTAGCTTTTTTTTCGAGGGCAAGCGCTACAAATTTGTATCTTATATTGTGTGTTGTGACTTTTGTCTTGTGTTATCTACTTAAAAATTATTTACACAAATTATTATAATAAATAGTATTAAAAAATTGAATATTTAATATATTTTTAAACAATTGAATATTTAATATTAAGAAATGAATTTTTTTTTTGTGAAACTGATTATGAATAGATTTTTACTAACTTTATTAAAATAATTTGAATTGTAATTTAACTTTTATGGGGTTATTACAATAAGATCAAATTGTACCGAATTCGACAAACAAAACGAGCTATCATATGAAAAGAGAAATTAAAATTAAATAAACTGAGACAAATTTAGCTCATCTAATGAGCAATAATATTACTACAAATTCAAATTCAAGTGATAAGAATATCTATTTTGTTATTTTTTGATAGTCATTTTAAAATAATTTTCACATTTCATTAAATTTTCTTATTTCATGTCATTTTATCAAGTTTAGTTTTCAATACAATTTTTTCATATTTTACTTTTATTAATAAATTGTCACATTTCATTAAATTTTCTTATTTTATGTTATTTGTCGGATTTATTTTTCAATGCAATTTTTTCATATTTTACTCTTATTAATAAATTTAATATTAATTACATCTTTTTGTTATTTTAAGTTTTTAATATATAAAGAGTGCTTTAATTTAATAAGTGACAAAAAAATGAGAATTATTAATAAGGGGAGATTAAACGTACTTCAGTTTATGTTCCATAAATTTAATGCAAATCAATCATTTTCTTAATATGCGTGATTTGATCAAATGTAACAATTATTTTAAAATGAAGATTGTTCGTGTATTAATTTATTAATTTCAGCTAGAGATGTGATCTCACCTACCTCGCTCGACGTATCAGTACTATTGTACTATTGTGATATTACATATTTGTTGTTTGTTTTGTTTAAATTGTCGATATAAACCAAGTACTCGCGTGTTTTAGGCTTATTGGGTTTTAGGTTTGTTTTAATTTGAATTTACGTGTATAACATATGTTATATATACAATTGTACTTCTCAAATTAAAATTCCATTTTACTATATGTATATCACATATACAATAAATAAAATGAGTTTCAATAAGAAATATTTTAGATGCATTATGAATTCGGATTAACTTGGTTATCTTTTATTGATTCGGAATAATATTTCGAATTGTTTTATTTTTCATTTTTGAAGTTACGCGAGACTAAATTGAAATAATTATAACAGACGAGTCAACTTAAAAAATTGGGATTTAAGTTAAAAAATTGGCAAGACGCCCTTGGTCGAGAGCTTGGAATCTGGCAATCACGACCTGCCCTTGGCTCATCTGGCGCACCAGGAATGCTACCATTTTTGATGGCGAACTCCCTTCAATCCAAACTTCAGTTAATGGGCTGCAGGGATTTATCAGAGAATGTAGTGTTTCTTGGCCGGTTACGACTGAACGACTAAGACCTCCTCCGGAACCAAATTACATCAAGGTGCGTTGGGTCCCACCACAGGCGGGATGGATCAAAGTAAACACTGACGGTTCAGCCACGGGCTCACCAGGACCGGCTAGTGCGGGAGGGATTTACAGAAATGCGAGAGGTTTCGCCACGGGTTGCTTTGCATTCCCAATCCCAAACTCCTATGCTTTGTTTGCGGAATTAAAGGCTATCACGTTTGCTATTGAAATGGCTCGGGAGAAGAATTGGTGCAAGCTTTGGATCGAAACAGACTCTGCTACTGCGGTTCATTTGTTTCGTACCAAATCAACGAACATTCCCTACGAAATTCGTCAAGATTGGCTCCGATGCCTGGCCCGCGGAGCGTCAATGGATATTAATATCACCCACATCTACAGAGAAGGAAACCAGGCATCAGACAATTTAGCTCGTCATGGGGTAACGGCGAATGATATTATCTGGTGGCCATCTGCACCGGTTTTTTGCAATCATTTTATTTTTTTAGGATCGTTGTAATATTGCTCACTTACGTTTCCCTTAGACTACTTCTTTCTTTGTATTCTTTTATTCTTTTTTAATAATATTGAGTTTGACGGGTCCCAGGAGTGCCAACATAGTTGGGATGTCTGGGTTCTCGTCTCCGTCCCAGCCTTCATTCAAAAAAAAGTTAAAAAATAGAAGTTTTATTTGAAAGGAAACCCTTTTTTTTATTTGAAAGGAAACTTAATCATTGAAAAATTAAAGTAATTCAACTGATTATCTTCTTGGGATAAATTAAACTAGATTACTCACTTTATATTATATGGGGGTTAAGGTACGAAAATACCCCTAATGTTTTGGGTAAGGAGCAAGTTCACCTCTAATGTCTAATATGATGCAATTTTACCCCTAACGTTTGTAGTCAAGTGCAATTTTACTCATAACGTTGATAAATTGGATCAATTTGAGACACTATTATATAACACAGATATTTTTGTTCCTTATTATGCACCAATTGCATAACAATTTTCTCTAAAAAAGGATTTCATGTTTTTTATAGTTTAATAATAGAATTAAAGATTAGGTGCCTTCTATGCTTAAAAAATTTGGTGAATTTTTTTTATCTAATTCGTACAAAAAATAGTATATTTTTTTTCATCTCCCAACATATGTTTGTGATTTGTTACTGGTAAAATAGTGCACGTGTGAAGTGTAGATGACAAGATCCATGACCGAGAAAACAGAGTTTGATGAATATTGTCTCAGATTGACCAAATTTATCAACATTAGAGGTAAAATTGTTATTGACTTCCAATGTTAGGGGTAAAATTGCTCCTGGCCCAAACTGTTAGGATATTTTTACACCGTAACCCAATAATAAAAACTATATACATGTATCTTTCAAAAAAAAAAAAAAAAAAAACTATATACATGTATGTTTACATAGGTAAAGAGAAAGATTAGGATTAAAATGAAAGAGTTAGTTTATTTAGTGGGCTTAGTTGGGTTTACGTAATGAGGCCCAATTTGAAGTTGATGGTTCAATCAGAAACGCAGCAAGACTCCACACTTCTTCTCTCTTCTCGTCTCTTTCAAAAGGAAACGCAGCTCCCTTTTCCATGGCCGCCGGTTCTCCTTGCTCCGGTTCGCTCTCGTTCACTCTCTCCTGGGATCTCCTAACTGGTCCCATGGTTTCTCGCTCGTGTTCCGATCCTTAAGAGGTCTCATCGGACAAGTTCCGATACGAAGGCGGTGGTTTTCGTCTCCGATGAAGAGCCTTGAGTCCCTGAGGAGGCCCGGCCAGTCTGTAGCTCCTAAAATATAATTTATTTTCGAAAAAGAATATTTCATAGTTTTTTATTCTCTTTTTTAATCCATTGTTTTAATTTTACTAGGACTGCCAATATGGATCACAACACGATAACACGATTCGCGTGACACGGAAATTAAACGAATTAGGATTGAGATAAATGGGTTTGGGTCATAAATGGGTCGACACGTCTAACCCGTAAAATAAACGGGTCGGGTCGCGAGTTGACTCGCGAATTCATTTTGACCCGTATAATTTAGACGAGTCTATGGGTCGTGTCAATCCAACCCGCGAACCCATCTAACCCGACCTATATAACTCATCTAACCCATATATCATGTAAATATAAAAAAGTTTTATGGATATTAAAGTAATTTTAATTTTTAACTCTAATATATATATATATATATATATATATATATATATATATATATATATATATACAGATTAGTAGATTACAGAACACGTTAGGTTTTCAACTTTCTTTCCCTAACAATTTGTGCTGCTTGCCACTCTTCATTGACATCCAGTGAACGCTTCAGTCTCTAGCCACAAGTAAGTCTTTTGTTGAGTCAGCTTCTAGTATGATATGTCTAACTTCTGATTGTCGGTTTTCTATTACAACAGATGGGTATATCTGTTTGACCGGACATTTTATTGATAAAAATTGGAATATCCAAAAAAGAATTTTAAACTTTTGTTATTTGTCTCCTCCACATAATAGTGTAGCTCTGTGTGAAAAAATTCACAATTTCTTGTGTGGTTGGAAAATTGATGGTAAGATTTTTTCACTCACTTTGGATAATGCAAGTTTAAATGATACATGTGTGGTATTGTTGAAAATTTTATTGAATAAGGATCTGCTCACATTCTAAATTTAATAGTTCATGATGGGTTGAAAGAAATTGATGACTCAGTTGGAATACATTAATTCAAAGACTAATGGAGGACAAGATACTAATTTTGTTGTTGTTTAAGTTGAATTGAATGTTTTAGTTTTAGTTTATTTGTTATTTGGAATTGAAATTTTTAATTTTGTTCGTAAGTTTTGGATTTTAGACTTTTGATGTTATCTTATTGAATTTGTTTTATTAGTTTGTATTGGATTTTATTTTTTCATATGCAATTATGCATGTTATTTATTTTCTTTTTCATTTTGTTTAGTTGAATATTTTATTTAGTATGGAATTGCAAAATTAAATGGGTTAGCGAGGTTGACACGTTCAACTCGCTTCTTAAACGAATCGTGCCGAGTCGACCCATTTATTAAATGGGTTGGGTCAGGGTTGGGATAAATGGGTCACCTGAGTAAGTCGACACGACACGCTTACAACCCGTGAACCCATATTGACACCCCTAAATTTTACCTTGTTTTTTTGTTTCTTGATGAAATTAAATACTTATGCTTTGACGGATTTGCGATTTGATACTTTATATTACATTTGAGTTCAATTTATCAAAATTTAATTGATGACCATTTCGAAATAAAATTTTCAAGTTTTAAATTATATTTTAAATAATTTTATCTTTTTAAGTTTGAAGTCATTTAGATTTTGTTTTTAATGAGAGAGAATGATAATATTTAGACACAGAGAATTCCAAAAATAATAATTTTGAAAAATTAAAATATGATTTGAAAGTAAATATAATACCAAACAATTTTAATTATTAAAAAATTTCATTTTGGGATTATTATTGATCAAATTTGACAAAATAAAAAAAATATGTAAAATTTTGCAACCATAAGATATATTTTTATAACCATAGATACCAAATCGCAAATCGGCTAAACTACGTGATTTATTAGATTAAGTGGATTGATTAGAATCTACAAGATTTTTTTATTCCAATCACAAGTAAATTATAATAAAATAGTTATACCCAAGTTCAAACTTTGGTATTTATATTAAACTAGTCGAAAACCCGTGCGATGCACGGGGTATGAAACATTTATATAATTTAGATAAATAAATAAATTGATATATTTACTTTTAAATAATTTTATATCATGTTATGAAAAAAATTTATATTATGTATATTTGAAATTAATATATATTTTTTAATGATAATTCAAATTAAATTAATTTTAAAAATAATTGACTTCTTTTTTTATAGAATTTTAACTAAACATGAATGATTTATTTATTTTTACAAAATTCAATGATTTGTACTTTTTAGAAATTTTAATACATTTTCATATTCCAAATATTCTGTGAAACAATAATAATAAAATAGCAGATTAATTAAGAAATATATTAGAATATAATAAAAAAAATCAAAAATTGAATTAAACAATAATTAAAATTAAATATTATATTTACAATACAAAAGAATTACAATATAGGTTAAACAAAAATTGAATTAAACTACAATTAAAATTAAATATTATATCTACGATACAAAAGAATTACAATCTATGTTAAAATGGAAGCAACATCAATATATTATTCTATAAACTATTACAATCAATACTTTTCTAATGTTTGCATATGAAGAAACTTTATCAATTCAATATGTTACATATAAAAAAAATAAAATTTGTAAGAATCAGTCACAAATTCATCTTGATGATAATTATTTTGGTTGATGGAATTTCATGATCACCAAGTATTCGAATTCAATTATTCATTCTGCTACAATAACCCAATATATCTAATTGAATCAGTTTAAGATGATGATTTCTCCTATTTTCATATCGTAATATCTCATCAAGACATTCAATCAATTTGTTCTTCATTCTTTCACTATATAGAATATCAGCCATACTCGCACATATCACTTATTTGACTTCATTAATATTTTCTAATAATTATATATTCTTGAATTTTGTAAGTAAGAAAAACAAACAAAAGAATTGAAAAAAAAATGAAAGGACGAAAAAGATAATTAGGAGAGAACCATCTTCCTCTCGGGTTTTTTTTTAAAAAAAATAAGAGAGAGAATGTCGAGACATAAGCGTATAAAGGGGAGAGTGAAAATATTTTTTGCCCATTAATTAAATATTTTATTTTTTCTTAATGAAGTATTAAGTCCATTAATTAATTTTAGTTAAATAGAACTAAATCGCAATTGTTACCACTCAGTACAAAAAAAGCGTTTTATAATTAATATGTGAAATTAATTATATTAATTAGAATCATTATGCTCAACATTTGAGAATTTGAAGAGATTCAAATAATAATATTTTCTTAATTAATATTTTTCAATAATTTGTCCTATGATCATATTTCATTTTCATCTGTTAAAAACTCTTGAAATACTAACAATTTTCTACGAACCATAATATAATAGTTAAAAATTATATAAGCCAATGTTGCAAAAGCAATTATTTCAATATCCATAATTAATGTACATTTTTAGGATTTTGAACATCAAAATTTATTTTTATTTACCTTGATTTTGAATTCGTATTTAGCATAATCCACATTCTTCAAGAATAAACATCTTATCAAGCGTATTAGATGCTTACAATCTCCTTATCTAGAAAATTGGAAAAAAATAACTTATTGATAATAATAATAATATAACATAATTTATATTGAAATAAACTTCATTGTAAGTATAATATTTCAATATCTCTTTAATATTTTATTTAATATGTCTCAAACTTCAATGAACAACTATCGTGTGAAACTTTATATCTATTTGTACCAAAATGCATAAAAATAAAAAATACAATCCATATCAATTAGCTAAACTCAAACTAAAAAACTGAGTGGATTTCAACATGTTCCGAATTAGAAAAATTAATCTAACTTCAATTAAAACTAAAAATTGAGTTCATAAAAAGCCGAAAATCTAAATTTTAGTTAGAGTTAACAATCAAAACGATAACACCTTGGAACATATACTAAAAAAGAATGCAAATATACAAAATCTTTATTTTAGTCATTTTGAAAAATAAATAAATAAAAAAGAAAACATGGATAAGGTAGCGAGAGGTATGAAATCTGGATAACGACAGAAATGGAATTTCATCTCTGAAAGATGAAACTATAACAACAATTGTATAATAAAAATAAAACAACAACACAATTGAGAAAGCCAAAAATTGAGTTCATATAAAGCCGAAAATCTAAATTTTAGTTAAGAGTTAGCAATCGAAACGATAACACCTAGCAACATTTACTAAAAAAGAATACAAATTTACAAAATCTTTATTTTAGTCATTTTGAAAAAAAAAAGGACAAATAAAAAAGAAAACATGGATAAGGTAGTGAGAGGTATGGAACCTGGGTAACGGCAGAAATAGAATTTCATCTCTGAAAAATGAAACTATAACAACTATTGTTTAATAAAAAGAAAACAACAACACAATTGAGAACAAAAATAACTACAACATATGAAAAAAATCGAATAATTACCTTGAGAAACATAAGAATTTCTTGTAATTTTTGGAACTTTTGTGTTTTCTGATTTTAGTTGTTCATGCATCTTCTATTTCTATCGGATTTCTTCAATTGAAGCTATCAGTTTGGAAAAAAAGACAAATAAAAAAGAAAACATGGATAAGATAGCGAAAGGTATAGAACCTGGGTAACAACAGAAATGAATCTGAAAAATGAAACTATAACAACTATTGTTTAATAAAAATAAAACAACAACATAATTGAGAACAAAATAACTACAACATATGAAAAAAATCGAATATTTACCTTCAGAAATATAATACTATCTATCGTGACCAATAAATATAATGGTGGAATACTATCTATCATGTTTTATATAGAAGTTTATTTGTGACTTTTGGATTTCCTTTGCTTTGTGTTTTTTCATCTTCCCGTAACTCTTGCTTTCTTTTATTATTTTAATTAATAGGCTAGTAATTATTTAATATATTATAAATTTATTATTTTTAATTAAATATTTATTTTTAATTAATTAAATATTTATTTTCAATCTGATTTTTTACTACGTTGACAACTCATCAAAAAGACCGCTAAAACACTTCTTCTCATTTCTCTCTGCTTCCGTAATTATATATAGTATAAATATAAATTTTATCTCAAAAGATCGGTTAACAATTGTTTTACCATTTTTAAATAAATAATTGGACCAATTATATATTTACAAACTATAAAAATGTATTCTGTTTCTCTCTTATTTGAATTTCTTTCTCTTTGTGTCTCTCTCCTCAAATCTCTTTCTTTCTTCACGTCTCTCCCCTCTCAATCTATGAAATCTGAAAAACTATTTGCTGTCAATTAAATTTTCTAACTTAAAAAATGAAATAGTTGTGGTTAAGCAAAGACGACTAGCTGATTGAACAGTCAATAAACCTAAAAATTTAGCTGTAAAAGGACTTTGAAACCTGTTTTTATTTATTTATTTTAATAGCTATCTCAAAATTAAAATCTATTTAATCCCTAACTTTTTCTTTAACTCTAGCAGCGGATGAGATCAAGTCAAATTGATGAGATAATCACAGTAAATGCATCTAATAGTGACAACGAGCTGAGAAATTTTACTGATAATGAATCTATATTTTAATAATTTTTACTTTGAAAGTATATTTTAATAACTTCTTAGTGGATATAAATAATATCATAATAGAAAATAACTTTTGAGAGAAAATTTCTTTTGTACTTTTGGGTCATTTTACACTTAACATATAGATTACTCATCATCTATTAGGGTCAAATTTGACCATCATCTCCTTAATTTATATTGTTATTTATTATTTTTTTACATTTATTTTAATTTTACACTTAACATATAGATTGTTCCCACTGTCGCTAAATCTTAGATCCGTCCCTGGGTAAATAGTCCCTTCCAAAAAAAATATTTCCGACCAGTTTTAATGGGATAATTTTTCAAAAATTACCTCAAACAAAAGATTAATTTAAACTTTTATTTTTAAGGTAAACTTCAAAATATAACTAAAATGTAAAATTACTCACAATACCAATGTAACTAATTTCAACGTAAATCGCAACAGCTAATTCGCATTCAAAGTTGTTCAATTCCACATAGCCTTGAAAAAAAAATTATCAGCAACAAATAAAATAACGGATAAAAAAACCTAAAACATTTGAAGAAAATTATAGGTTAAAACTGAAGAAAGAAATAAATATACCATCGTGTTGCTCCATGTAAAAATACGGTCATCTCTAGTATAAATCGCATCATACATATCGTGTTCAAGGAAATCCCCATCTAATAATGGCATTAAGATTAAACAAAAGTGTTAACAATAACATAATACCAACAATATAATCAAGGATGGATCTACAGTGGGAGCAATGGGGGCACTTGCTGTCAAACCCGTCCCTAAACACCATCGGATAAGACGGTGAGACAAATAACGAACACCCGTGAGTCTAAAGGACAACTCTAATTTCTTTGAACACGACACTTAATACGGTAAGACTATATCCCAGACATTACGATCTATAACTAATTTCTTTTTCTTTGACCCATAGTCACCAATCTATTCTCAAAATCAAGTTGACTCAATAATAATATCAAACCTATTTTTATCATTTAATTCCTACACTACACGAACAAACGATTTTTTTTGGAATTGAATTATTAGCTAAAGTAAGAGTCTAATATACTCTAAATAAATATTTAATTTAACTATTTAATTTAATCTACATATTGGCTTGGACTTGATAATCTGATCAAGCTTCCTACGTATCTCGGTATTTCCTGATTGGGAATCAAAGCCACGTAGTTCTAATCAGACTAATTATAATAAGATTGACTATTATAACATAAAAGAGAATAGCATATTATTTTAAAACAATAGCGCCTGCTACTAGTGCCATCTTGCTTGGCTGATATATATTATTGTAAACAATGCATACTTACACAATTGACAATTTAAGGAAAGAAGAACCAATATCTATGCCATGAAATCATCAGTTTCATTTACTCCAAATTTATATGCTATATTCCACAACCCAGTTATACAGACATAGACTTTTCACATCTAGAAAGGAATAGAGAGAACATTATCAATAAAACAGAGGCCTTGTAAATAAATGCTATTTTCACTTTACACAAGTTGCATTAGTCTGTGATAGAAATTCTTTTTCATAAAATGTTTCAATTTTTATCTGAACTGCTAAAAATTATGATTATGATAAACATCAAGCAATGTATAACTCAAAAGAGTAAAAGTTAATAGCTTATCATGTTGTCAAAGTAATGACAACTAAACAAGAATAAACTTTCACTTCTTGGCATCACGTCATACAAACGAAGTAAATAAAAAACACATTAATACTTAAAGTAACCTAACAAAATTACCATCCTTCATTTTAAAATTAGACAGCATCTGGTTATTCTTAAGACAGTCCAATTGGAATGACAGAAAGAATATGAGCAAAGAAAGAATATGAGCAATCTATAAATAGCTTCCAAGATAATCACCCTATTTTCAGAGAAGGAAGAGGCTATGACCCAAAATATATGCATTTAGTATCAACATTGATTGATATATTAGACCTGTTCATTATTAATTACCAAGATAATATTCTACTTAATCTACTAATTAATCCAATAGTCATTATAGAAACAAATAAAGAAATGCATCCAGATATTTTTCATTTAGTGTCATTATTAACATCAACTTTTACCAAGCTAGAAATCAAGCACAGTGAATCGCATTTTCTTTAAGTTCACCGTTATTCTTTTTGGCAAGGACTCAACAGAGCCCAAATTGAAGAAAAATCTATTCCTAAGACGATATTAAGGAACTCCACAACTGTTAATCCGACACAAAAGCGCTATTTAATTTGCCTGCAAAAGCCGTACACCATGCCACAGTAACTAGCATAATTTGGGAAAAACTGTGCAAAGCTACAAAAACGGTTCATGTAGACACTAATCCAGGGCTTACCTGACCTACACATATCATTTTGCTACTTTTCCTTTACTACAATTCCTTTACCTGAGCTACAATGTCAAAATCCTAATTATGTTCTTATCACGAAATAAAAGAGAAACTCCTTCACAAATCTTATCCAAAGTCCTAGAATAGAGAATTGAAAGAAACAGTGTCACAGCCAAATTATATAAGAAGCACCTACCTTCTTACCTGCATGTGCAAATAACGCCATTGGAGACCTGGAAAATGTCTTAGGGCTCCGATCAATAACCGATTCATGAGAAGACGGAAAGAGACCAAGCTTCTATTTGCAGAATCTAAATGTCCAGTATTAGATCTATATTGAGGAAAACGGTGATGGATGAGCGAAATCATAAATAACATTAACAGAGTCGGATTCACGACGGATCCATAAAAATCATCATTAAGAATCTTAGTAAGATTGATAGGTATGATTTAAAGCCTCAAATAGAGAATGAGTTTTCCAGGAGCTTTATGGTTCAGCCATGGGAGAAGGAGAAAGAGATTTTTCATCTCTAGAAAGAAGATGAGAACCGCCCCTCCCCCCCAAAAGAGATCCAAGTCTGGAACCTTATTTTGCAATCAGAAATCAAGAGAAATCCAGTTGTTCCAGATGCTTCGAGGGTCTTCCTTTTAAGCTAAAGTTTGAGTATATAATTTCTGATAATTTCAATTTATCCCTTGAATTTACTAAGTTATGCAGTTAGATCCTTCAGTGTTACTATTCTCCCTTTAATTTATTCTAACGTCTCAATTTCGCCCCAAATTATCTAATTCGTGTAATTAAGTTCCTTTTGTCACATTTTTATCCCTATTTGTTGTTTACTACTTCAATCACAAAAATTCACTATGTATAATAAATCTTGATTTTTGTAAAAATATAAAAAGATAAAAAGATTAGTTTTAAAATGTTATCTCGGGTCTAATCGAATTAAATGATGTTTTCGAAATGTTATCCAAACATAATAATAATAATAATAATAATAATAATAATAATAATAATAATAATTCAAATTGACATGCACATTTTCTTTGATCTTAATCATATATTTAAAATACTCTCCATTGAAATTGATTTTCATAAAAAAAAATTAGATACGGATGTGACACTTGCCCTCATTGAGATCTAGAAGTCTGCAAAATCTCGATTATGAATTTCAATTTTTTTTAGTTTGCTCCCTGAAATCGCAGCACCATTTTTAGTTTGCTCCCTGAAATCGCAGCACCATTGTTAACAGCTAAAGTTCTCGCAAGCAAAAAGGAAGAAGATGAGTTTATGTTTTAATTTTGATTGCTGAAACTTGTTGTACAAAACGACGCCAGTGGAACGGCATCGTTTTGTGCTGCACGCTTGATAAATCAAAATTTAAACTTAAATTATCTAATCCCTTACACAGCATACCACTTGACCCCATTTTGTCCTCTTTTCTTTTTTCTTTTCTTTGAGAAACAATCTCTTTTTTCACAACCACAAAATCACAAATGTCTCTCTCTCTATCTTTCAATTTCAAACTGAAATCCCTAATTTCTACTTCCTTTTTATTTATTTTGATTTAATTACTTTGTATGAAGTATGTTGATTTCCTAATTCCTATTTTGCTAACTAATTCATTTTTATGAAGTATATATCTTGCTAATTTTATGTATTTTAGCTATTTAGCATTTTAATTTAACAATATAGAATTTAGCATTTCCAATTTATCAATTGAAATATTAGTTTTTTTTTTTTAAATTGATTCAACTATGGTTTGCTTAATTTTATGTATTTTCGTTATTTAGCATTTTTAATTTAACAATTTAGCATTTTAGGATTTTCAATTTAGCAATTGAAGAATGATTTACTCTTTGATTTAAATTAGATTTTTCCTTTGGTTCCTTGAGAATTGTTTTCCTCGTTTTCTTAACCCACAATAATTTGTAGGTTAATTTGGTAATTTTCTGTTCTTTTTTGTGAGTACTTTGTGTGTGTGGAGGATCATGATATTTCTTATTGCATGAGATATATCTTCCTTTTGTGTAGTTTATAAATTATAGCATGTTAGAAACAAGGACGGATTCAGGATTTTCAATTAGTGGGGGCAAATTGTATACATAATTTTTTTTTACAAAAATAATATAAATAAATAATTTCAATTACAATGTATCAAAATAAATTACACAATCTTACCAAAAAAATAATTACAAAATATTATTTTTTTATAATTTTTCTCTATGAATATAATATGTAAAATTATACAGACTAATAAATGATTTATCTTAAGAAAAATATGAACAAATGAGAAAGTAACTTAGTTTAAAATTAAGCCGTAATGGTATGCTGACATGAATCATTTTACTAAGTAGGCAATGGCGTAGCTAGTCTCCAAAAAAATATAAAGTAATAATAATGATAATATTAATAATAACTTGTAAGGCACAGCTAAAAGGACATAACAATAGTTACTAACAATTGTGGTTCTATTTACTATCTTACACTGTTTCAGTATTCAATTTCATCGAGAAAAAAAGGTAAAGTTAAAATTATTCTCATATTATAAGACAACTCTGCTACCATTCTCTTCTCTTCTGCTATTCTTTTCTTTGAAGATACCCCTCCTCTTTTTTCTCCATTTATTTCATCCATGGATCATCAAAATGATAAGATATTTTGTTAATTATTTTTTCTAAAGTAGTATTATATTGTTGGTATTGAAATTTTGCTATGTTATTTTTAACACTTTTGTTAATTTTAATGTCATTATTTGATGGAGGTTTCCTTCCACATTAAATTTATGATGCGGTATATACTAAGGATGATCGTATTTTTACATGGAGCAACATGATGGGTTATTTAATTTCTTCAGGTTTAACCTATAGTTTTTGTGAAAGCGTTTGTAGGTCCAGCGTTTGTAGGTCCAAAAAATTTCGGAATTTTTTCGGGGACTCGCTGAAAATATTTGAGACGTAATGGAGGATGTAAAACCGTCCCCACACCGTCACTTTTCCACCTCTAGTTCAGAACCTTTATGTCATGTTGTGTGCATTACTAATTATGAAATGTCCGAAGTAAATTGAATTAATTGCTGCTGAATTTTCTAGAAAAGTTATTGTCTTAGGATATGCAATTAAGTTATAGGTGTTATGGGTCCCGCCCATATTTAAGGTCTATTTAATATTAATTTTGGCTTCTTTGAGAAGCTATATTAATGTGTATTTATTGGAATGAGTTGTATTCATTTAATACAAGTGAAGGAAGAAGAAAAGACACACACAAAATAGATTTTCGGATTTGGCCTTTCTCTCTTTAGGTCAGTTCACGTTTTTGTCGATTCCCGGAGATTGAACCGTCGGATCGTCACGATTTTTGGACAGAAGCTTCTAGACATATTGTTCCTTGTTCTCACCGTTGGGATTGCCGTTAGGAGGTCGGGAAGGTCTGTTCGGAGTTGGGGCAGATTGTAGACTGATTTCTTCTCTTTCTTGGTATTTGTCTACTTCTTCAAATCTCTTATTATTTCATGATTGTTGGTGGGTTATAAACCTTTTGTAAGACTTTGTTGGGTTTGTTTTGCCCTCAATTTTATCATAATAAGAGAAGTAGGGTGGACTCCTCAAACGTCCCGTGGTTTTTACTCTTCACACCGAAGAGGTTTTTCACGTATAAATCTTGTGTTGTTGATTGTGGTTTTGGATTTCCAATCTTGTGGTTATAGTTGCTATTTTTGTTTGGACTTGGGTTGTGCTTTGGTTGATTGTTTGTTAGATTGATCCTTGTGGTGTTGTTATTGGTATTCCGCGTATTTGATTGTTGTTATTGGTAACCCGTCTTTTGGGTCCTTCAATTGGTATCAGAGCAAGGTTAATTTTTGAAGTTAGCTATGGAATCTAATAGCAGTAATAGTTCCATGGTCAAATTGACATCAACCAATTATTCTATATGGAGACCTATGATGGAAGATTTGTTATTTTGCAAAGATTTGTATGACCCAATTGATGCAGAAACCAAAGAGGATGGTAGTTTGTCCAAACCAGTCAAACCAGAAACATTGGAAGATAGAGAATGGGAAAAGTTGAAAAGAAAGACTTTAGGGACTATCAGACAATGGGTTGATATTAGCATTTTCAACCATGTTTCTCAAGAGTCCGACCCATATGATTTGTGGAAGAAATTAGAGGGTCTTTATGAAAGAAAGACTGCTAATAACAAGGCTTCTTTGATTAAGAGGCTTGTTAATTTGAAGTTGAAAAGTGGGAAGTCAGTTTCTGAACATCTTAGTGATTTTCAAGATATAATCAACAAACTTACCACTATGAAGATTATTCTTGATGATGAGTTACAGGCTTTATTTCTGTTGAGTTCATTGCCAGATAGTTGGGAAACTCTTGTTGTGACTATTAGTAACTCTGCTCCGGATGGTGTACTTTCTTTGGATGTGATTAAAGAGAGTATGTTTAATAAAGAGATAAGAAGAAAGGAGATGGGAGTTGATAATTCACAAGCTCTTGTTGTTGAGAATAGAGGTAGAGGCAAGAGTAGAGGTCCAAATAGGCGTGGTAACTCAAGAGGTAGGTCTAAGTCCAGAGATAGGAAAGAGCCTATGGTATGTCATCACTGCAACAAACTGGGTCACATAAAGAAATATTGCTACCGTTGGAAAAGAGAACAAGGCAAGAAGCAAGATTCTCAGAAGGAGGGAGATGATAAAAATACTGCAGCTGTCACTTCTAAAAGTGATGATGGTGTTTCTTTGATTTGTGCAACTAGTGAGTGTCATCATGTTGATGGTTCAGTCACAGAGTGGCTTGTTGATACAGGAGCTTCCTATCATTGTGTTCCTAGAAAGGAATACTTCTTGAACTACAAAGCAGGAGATTTTGGTAGTGTCAAGATGGGAAATCAGAGTTCGGCAAGCATTGTTGGCATGGGTGATATTCGGGTGAAGACAAGTGTTGAATGCATGTTTATATTGAAGAATGTGCGCCATATTCCCGATCTACGCCTTAACTTGTTGTCTGCAAATGTTCTTGATCAAGAAGGCTTCAGGCATACCTTTGGAGATGGCAAATGGAGATTGTCCAAGGGTTCATTGACAGTTGCTCGAGGTGATTTGTGTTGTTCTTTGTATAAAACATACTTGAATGTATGTTCTGGTGAGCTAAATGCAGTTGAAGAAAAGAACTCTCCTAATTTGTGGCATAGAAAATTGGGACACATGACAGATAAAGGGTTAAAACTTTTGGCAGGTAAATCTCTTATTCCTGTTGATAAATCTGTTTCTTTTGACCCTTGTGATTATTGCTTAGCAGGAAAGCAACATAGAGCTTCCTTTTCTAAGAAGTCTACAAAGAAGGAAGGAAAGTTGGAGTTGATACACTCTGACGTTTGTGGTCCTTTAGAGGTGGAGTCTCTTGGTGGCAGTAAATATTTTGTCACTTTTATTGATGATGCTACTCGAAGAACTTGGGTTTACATGTTGAAGACAAAGAGTGAAGTGTTTGAAACTTTCAAGAAGTTTCACGTCATGGTAGAAAGGGAGACAGAAAGAAAATTGAAGTGTCTTCGATCTGACAATGGTGGTGAGTACACTTCTAAAGAATTTGAGAATTATTGCTCACACCATGGAATTAGACATGTAAAAACTGTGCCTGGCACCCCTCAACACAATGGTGTAGCAGAGAGAATGAACAGAACAATTGTGGAGAAAGTGAGATGTATGCTTAGAATGTCCAATCTTCCAAAGACATTTTGGGCTGAAGCTGTTAATACTTCAGTGTACTTGATCAATCGTTCACCATCAATTCCTCTTGGCCTTGAGATACCCGAGAGAGCATGGAAGGGTAGAGATCCTACTTATTCACAGAGATCAAAGTTTGATTCCAAGACTAATCCTTGTGTATTTGTTGGCTATGGTGATGAGGAGTATGGTTTTAGACTCTATGATCCAGAGAAGAAGAAGGTAGTGAGAAGCAGAGATGTAGTATTCTTTGAGCACGAGATGGGCTCAGAACTTCTAAGTACAAGGTACAATCCTACTCCTACATTGTCTTTTGATACTACTGATGTGTCTTCTGTTTCTATTCCTATTCCTGTTGAGCAGCCAACAAATGAGAATGTTGAAGCAACACTTGATGGTGTTGAGGAGGTACAACCAAATGAAGATGGTGATGCACCAGAATTTGATAATGATGGTGGTGGTGTACCAGAATTTGATGATGTTCCACATGATGATCAGAATGCTATAGAGGATGTTCATGAGCAGGGGGAGCAGCCAGCTCCTTTGGTGGAAGAAGCACCGGTTCGAAGGTCAACTAGAGAAAGAAAACCTTCTACAAAATATCCAAGCTCAGAGTTTGTTATTGTCACTGATGAGGGGGAGCCAGAGAACTTTGAAGAAGTGTTGTCTAGTAAAGACAAAAATCTTTGGCTTGATGCTATGAAGGAAGAGATGGATTCCTTGAAAAAGAATGAGACATATGTGCTTGTGAAGCCTCCTAAAGGTAAGAAGGTCTTGAAAAACAGATGGGTTTTCAAGAACAAGAAAGATGGTGATAAGATAGTGAAGCGCAAAGCCAGATTGGTGGTAAAGGGTTGCAATCAGAAGAAGGGCATTGATTTTGATGAGATCTTCTCTCCTGTTGTCAAGATGACATCTATAAGAACTGTTTTAGGTTTAGCTGCAAGTCTTGATTTGGAGTTGGAGCAGCTTGATGTGAAAACTGCTTTCTTACATGGTGATTTGCATGAGGAGATATATATGGAGCAACCTGAAGGGTTTGAAGAGAAGGGAAAAGAAAAGCTTGTTTGCAAGTTGAAGAAGAGTCTTTATGGGCTCAAACAGGCACCAAGGCAATGGTATCGGAAGTTTGATTCTTTTATGACAAAAAATGGTTATAATAGAACTTCAGCAGATCCTTGTGTGTATTTTAGAAATTTCCCTGGAGGTAAATTTATTATCCTTCTTTTATATGTGGATGATATGTTGATAGTTGGACAAGATGCAGGGATGATTTCCAACTTGAAGAAGGATTTGTCCAAGTCATTTGACATGAAAGACTTGGGTCCAGCTAAGCAGATCTTAGGCATGGAGATAGTTCGTGATAGAAAAGCTGGAAAGTTGTGGCTATCACAAGAAAAGTATATTGAACGTGTGCTTGAAAGGTTTAATATGAAGAATGCCAAGCCTGTTAATACACCTTTAGCCGCTCATTTCAAGTTGAGTAATAAAGCTTGTCCTAAGTCAAGTGAAGAAAAAGCAAGTATGTCTTCTATTCCTTATTCATCTGCTGTTGGTTCTTTGATGTATGCTATGGTTTGTACTAGACCAGATATTGCACAGGCTGTTGGTTTGGTGAGTAGATACTTATCCAATCCGGGTAAGGTTCATTGGGAAGCTGTTAAGTGGATTTTCAGATATTTGCGTGGTACTTCCAAATTGAGTTTGTGTTATGGAGGTGGCAAACCGATTCTTGAGGGATATACAGATGCAGACATGGCTGGTGATCTTGATAATAGAAAGTCTACCTCAGGTTATGTGTTTACATTTTCAGGGGGAGCCATTTTATGGCAATCCAAGCTACAAAAGTGTGTAGCATTGTCTACTACTGAGGCAGAGTATATAGCAGCTGTGGAAGCATGTAAAGAGATGATTTGGTTGAAGAGGTTCCTTCAAGAGTTGGGTTTGAAGCAATGTGAGTATGTGACATTCTGTGACAGTCAGAGTGCTATGGACTTGAGCAAGAATACCATGTATCATGCTCGTACTAAGCACATTGATATTAGATATCATTGGTTGCAGAATGTGATTGAAGAGAAAGAATTGTTGTTAAAGAAAGTCCACACAGATAAAAATGCAGCAGACATGTTAACCAAGGTGGTTCCCGGAAGCAAGCTTGAGCTTTGTAATAAGCTTTCCGGGATGAGATTCAAACGTTGAAGAATTTGAGTTTTTCTTCTCTCCGTGATGGGCTGGAGGGGGAGATTGTTATGGGTCCCGCCCATATTTAAGGTCCATTTAATATTAATTTTGGCTTCTTTGAGAAGCTATATTAATGTGTATTTATTGGAATGAGTTGTATTCATTTAATACAAGTGAAGGAAGAAGAAAAGACACACACAAAATAGATTTTCGGATTTGGCCTTTCTCTCTTTAGGTCAGTTCACGTTTTGGTCGATTCCCGGAGATTGAACCGTCGGATCGTCACGATTTTTGGACAGGAGCTTCTAGACATATTGTTCCTTGTTCTCACCGTTGGGATTGCCGTTCGGATGTCGGGAAGGTCTGTTCGGAGTTGGGGCAGATTGTAGACTGATTTCTTCTCTTTCTTGGTATTTGTCTACTTCTTCAAATCTCTTATTGTTTCATGATTGTTGGTGGGTTATAAACCTTTTGTAAGACTTTGTTGGGTTTGTTTTGCCCTCAATTTTATCATAATAAGAGAAGTAGGGTGGACTCCTCAAACGTCCCGTGGTTTTTACTCTTCACACCGAAGAGGTTTTCCACGTATAAATCTTGTGTTGTTGATTGTGGTTTTGGATTTCCATTCTTGTGGTTATAGTTGCTATTTTTGTTTGGACTTGGGTTGTGCTTTGGTTGATTGTTTGTTAGATTGATCCTTATGGTGTTGTTATTGGTATTCCGCGTATTTGATTGTTGTTATTGGTAACCCGTCTTTTGGGTCCTTCAATAGGAACAATAGACTTTAATGTTCTTTATGGGGTATATCTCGTTACTGCTTTTATATTTGTTAACACTTTTGTTTAATCTTAATGTCATTATTAGATTGTGATTTCCTTCCACATGAAATGTATGATGCGGTATATATTAAAGATGCCCGTATTTTTACAACGAGCAACACGATTGTTTAATTAATTCATTTAGATTCAACTTATAGGTTTCGTTCGGGCATTTGTAGGTCTAAAAAAATCTCCGAATTTTTTTCTGGGGCTCCCCGAAAATATTGTGGACGTAATGGAGGATGTAAAACCGTCATCACACCGTCCCTTTTCCACTATCTTACACTAAAGGAGAATTCAATTTTATCGAGAAAAAAAGGTAAAGTTAAAACTAAGGATGACTATATTTTTACAGGGAGCAACACGATAGGTTATTTAATTTCTACATGTTCAACCTATAGTTTTTGTGTGGGCGTGTGTAGATCCAAAAAATTTCCGAATTTTTTCGAGAACTCCCCAAAAACATTGAGGACGTAATGGGGGATGTAAAATCGTCAACACACCATCCCTTTTCCACCCCTAGTTCGAAACCTCTATGTCAGGTTGTGTGCATTACTAGATAAGAAATATCCGAGGTAAATGGAAGACCGAATGTCTACTGAATTTTCTAGAAAAGTTATGATCTTATGATAGGCAAGTAATGTATAGGGACAATGGACTCTGACGTCCTTTATCGGGTATATCTCGTTAGTGCTATTGATGCTTTTCACCAAATTATTGGCAAGTTCTCTTACTTTTCTCTGTAATGTATTTAACAATCTTCGAATTATCCGGCTCAATCTCCAAAATCCTAAACTCCATGCCTAATTAGAAGCATTTCATATTGGACATGATATCTATTAGCTTCAAAATATAAATATTAAATGAAAAAACAAATACAAATACTATATCCATTTATTCTATACGAGTTGCATATGTCATTCTATAATAGATTTGGAAATGAAAATCTTTAAACTCAACAAAAAAATATTTGGATTTTAATTTTTTTTAGAAGACATAAAAACATGAGATAGCATAATGATAAATTTTTGTTAATAATATATGAAATTGGCTCAATTTGTTAATAGTAGACTTAAAATTACACGAGCATAAATGTTAAGTGTAAAATTATTTTTAATTACCAACACTATATGAAATGGCAACAACTTCTTCCGCTTCAATCGTCATGGCCATTGTATACACCAACGGAAAAGGCATAAAATTATTATCTCTCAATCTGTCCATTGCGGTTGCATAAACTTCTTGCTCATTTTCTTCATCCATCGGACACTGAAGGGAAATTATATAGCAGGAATCAATCAATAACATTAACACAAAACAAAGTTTCCGAAAAATTACATCAATGCCCATTTAATTTAATTTAATTGTAAGTTAATCAACTTCAAAACATGACTTAAAAGTAACTCAATTTTATATTTTACTAACATTACAACTCCTTATACCATTTTAAAATGACCATTGAGAACCTCAAATTAGAAAAATGCAAAAATTAAACTTGTTCAAAATCATATATTTAACATGGAATCACAATTTTCTCTCTAAACAATCAATTTCGCTCTCTTAACTAAACATCATTTAAATGGCTTCAAAAACAAAAAACAAAAAATTAAGAATTAAAGTTTTTTTATAATAGGATTGTCAATCATTAGAGATTAGAGTAGTCAAGTTTGAAGTGTAAATTACACCCATAAGCACTAAACTTTGTCTTTAGTATTTTTGAAAAGTTTAAACTACTATTAAAGGAGTAGTGTTTATTCTAAACAATCACTTTCTTTCTCCTAACTAAACAACACTTAAATAACATCAAAATCAAAATATTTAAGAATTAAAGTTGTTTAAAATATTCTACAATTATTACATGATATCGGAGAAGTTAAGTTTGAATGGCTCTTATATTAGGTTTGAACTTGAGTGATCATAATATTAGGACAAACTTTTACTCCCAAGTGTTTAGATGACAAACCTTGATTGATAATAGACAATGTCCTCCTTCGCGAAGGTGAGCTCGAGCGTTCTCAATTAAAACATGTGTCTGTGAAAAAAACTCATAAATAAAACATGCAATTAACTAGATAAATGAAAAATGAGATATATACCAATTGGTGTAAAGAATAAAATGATACAATTTATCATTGTTAATTGGACCATTCCCTAGTAAAACTTATCAGAATATCATCTTAAAAGAAATTTTGTTTATTGAATTATTTAGGTTGAGTTTGTTACGCTAAAATGCAATGATAATAATGTTAAATTTAATAATATTATTATTAACCATCTAGAACATA
This sequence comes from Euphorbia lathyris, assembly GCF_963576675.1. Lineage (NCBI taxonomy): Eukaryota > Viridiplantae > Streptophyta > Magnoliopsida > Malpighiales > Euphorbiaceae > Euphorbia > Euphorbia lathyris. The sequence goes on from NC_088915.1 coordinate 83,227,957, forward strand.
ATTATTATTATTAAAAAAATCACCACCAATTACCTTAAAAACAAACATAAATATCTAATACACTTACTTTACTCTCCTTTTATAAATCATCATTAACCTTAAAAAAAATGAAAAGGCCATTCTATCCGGCATTCCTTGACCACCGCCTCTACAACCACCAATTAAATATATCTAAATTACAAAATTATTGTAAAATGAAAGGACTAAGCAAACCCGATCCGCCTTATGATGAACCTCTGAATATATAATATCAATACGATTGTCAATCACGCGACCATGTGGTAATGGGAATCCAGGATTCGCCAAAATTGGAGTTAATATTTGTTATGGTGCCAGCTAAAGTTGTTAAGTCAGTCAAAGTGGTAGGAGTAGTAGAAACTAGAGCTGTATATACCATTCCCCTACCACATATGGTAAGAAAAAACACAAGAATATCTAAATTTTTGAACAAATATAGGGTATAAGCATTTCTTGGGTAAATAACACACTTACAAGAAATAAATTTGATCCGTATTTAATAAGAAAATTTGAATTCACTGTTATTGGATTGTTACATAAAGCAATTACAACATTTAGATTCAACTTATAGGTTTCGTCCGGGCGTTTGTAGGTCTAAAAAAATCTCCGAATTTTTTAGGGGCTCCCCGAAAATATTGTGGACGTAATGGAGGATGTAATACCATCCTCACACCGTCCCTTTTCCACTATCTTACACTGGAAGAGCATTCAATTTTATCGAGAAAAAAAAAAGTAAAGTTAAAACTAAGGATGACCATATTTTTACAAGGAGCAACACGATAGGTTATTTAATTTTTACAGGTTCAATCTATAATTTTTGTGTGGGCGTGTGTAGGTCCAAAAAATTTCCGAATTTTTTCCACACACCATCCCTTTTCCACACACCATCCCTTTTCCACCCCTAGTTCGGAACCTCTATGTCAGGTTGTGTGCATTACTAGATATGAAATATCCAAGGTAAATGGAAGACCGAATGGCTACTGAATTTTCTAGAAAATTTATGGTCTTATGATAGGCAAATAATGTATAGGGACAATGGACTCTGACGTCCTTTATGGGATATATCTCGTTAGTGCTTCTATATTTGAGAAAATCAGTTATAAGGTGAGAAAAATGTTGATTGTAAAGCTGATTTCTATAATTCTTTATGTTTTAATTGTTTTTTTCGAGATTAGAAGGATGATATTATCTTTCTTTTTTTCAAAGACTATATAGAATGGAACAAGTTTAAATGTGAATTGGCTGCTGCGATTGACACTGAAATTGATTACCTTTGGATTGTGAGTAGCTTTGTTTAGAATCTATACTTTCAGTAGCATTTTCTAATTTTGTATTCGTTTAGGTTTGGATTTGGATTTCTATTTTCTAGTTATATTTTGAAGGTTACCTTAGAAATAAAAGTTTAGATTAATCCTTTTTTGGGGTAATTTTTGCCATTAAACTTGATTGAGAAATATTTTCTTAGAAGAAGCTGTTTCCCAACCAGGGATAGATAATATTATTTTTTAAAAATTAAGCTGTAATAGTATGTTGACAGGAATCCATTTACTAAGTGGGAAGTGGCGTAGCTACTGCCCAAAAAATAGTAGTAGTAATAATAATAATAACTTGTAAGACACGGCTAAAAGGACATAATTATAATGTTACAATTCCCATATTATAAGATACCTTTTTGCTGCTCTTCTCTTTGTCACTCTTCTCTTGTATTCTGCTCTTCTCTTCTTTGAAGATACCTCCCTGCTCTATTTTCTCCATTTATTTCATCCAATGATCATCAAAATGGCAAGATATTTTGTTAATTATTTTTTCTAAAGTAAGATTATATTGTTGGTATTAAAATTTTACTATGTTATTGTTAACACTTTTGTTTAATCTTAATGTTATTATTAGATGAGAGTTTCCTTCCACATGAAATGTATGATTCGGTTTATAGTAAGGATGACCGTATTTTTACAAGAAGCAACACAATGGTTTATTTAATTTCTTCAGGTTCAACCTATAGTTTTCATCCCGACGTGTGTAGGTCCTAAAATATCTCCAAATTTTTTCAAGTACTACCCGAAAATATTGGGAACGTAATGGGGGATGTAAAACCGTCCCCAAAATATCCCTGTGTGCAGAGTTGCAGAGGGATGGACCATTTATAGGATGGTTCACCCAAAGAACAAGTCATCAAAATAAGCCGCTATCTGTACACAGAAAGGAAGGTTACAAATTAAGACGCAGAGGAAAGAAAGTTATCCATATGGTGGTTATCACGGGATTCAAGAGATGGAGAAGCAAGAGAACGCACGAAATGGAAGGATATTGGGAGTTCCTAGAGAGTAGGGGTCCAGACTGGGGAAGGTGCGGCTTCGGCCGTATTGCCTTCGATGCATATTGCCTATCATATCCATATTGGATTACTGATGCTGCTGATGCTGAACATGGCGGAGAGGTATTGACAAGGAAAGGAAAAGGGGAGACAAAGGGAAGACTGTTTGTTTTCAGATATAATGTTTGTTTTCAGATATACACTTTACTCGGAAGACTGTGTTTGTTCTCAGATATAATGTTTGTTTTTTAATTTGGTTAAAAAAAAAGTTTGTAAATTTTGACAAATGTACTCACAATAATTAAAAATATATAAAATTTGAGTTAATTTGTCAAAATTTATCAATTTGGAAGATAAGTTGACACTTAAATTTTAGTCTGTACTAAACATATCCATTTTTACCATTAATTCAAGACTAACAATATTAAAAAAAAGAAAATTGAGGTGTTAATTTTGGTTAAAAAGTTATTTTTGTTATTTTTAATTTTTTTTTACAGACATCTCCCTCATTTCAACTCATCTAACCACCACCAAATTTTTGTTCTTAATTTTTTTTTGTACAAACATCTCTCTCATTTCGACTCATCTAACCACCACTCTCAATATATTCTTTAATATCTTTAATTGTGTGGAATAGTAATGAAAAAACTAAATGAAAGGTTTAAAAAAAACAAAATGGAAAGAGAAATACAGTTTTCTATACAAATATACTATTTTGTTTTAAGTTGATTTTTCAGCAGTCACTGACATCAACTTTATTTTGCGTGAAAAGAGAGACTAAAACAGAAAAAAGGACACTATTCTCTGTACATTAGTTTTGTTTTTTCATGGGCTTTTAAAGAGGAAACGGTGTCGTTTCTTTTAGTTTTCTTAAAAGTAAATAAATTATAAATCTTCATCTTCAACCTCTCTCTCTGCACCTGTTACTCGACGAAAAGCTATGAAATTTTGGTTTTGGCTGGAATTTTTTTAGATTTATTATTTTATATATATATATATTACCCCACTAGTTGAAAATTCTGCATAGAAAAAATAATTAACAAAAATCTTACCATTTTGATGATTCATGCATGAAGAACATGGAGCTATGCTGTGTAGAAGAGAAGAGATGTGATGTGTTGAAGAGAATAGCTGTGTAGAAGAAAAGAAGAGAAGAGTGTAGAAAAAGAGAATGGGTGTATTTTGTAGAATAGAAGAGTTATATAGGAGAAGAGAAGAGAAGAGAAGAAGTTGCTGCAACAAAAACATAAGTTGGTGATGTTGGTGAAGTTGGATTTAATTTACCCTGCAGTCAAATCTTTTTTCTTTTCTAAGAAAGTTATGGTCTTATGATAAGCAAGTAATGCATAAGGACAATGGACTTTGACATCCTTTATGGGGTATATCTCGTTAATGCTTATAAATTTGAGAGAATCCATTATAAGGTGAGAAAAATGTTTTTGTAAAGTTGATTCCTATAATTATTTATGTTTTAATTGTTTTTTTCGAGATTAGATGGATGATTAAGTAAATTCTTTATATGACTGCTCACGGTTGCCATAATTTCTGGGGACCCGGCACATGGTCCTACAACATATACAGGAATGATGGTACTGAATTTAGAGACCATCGGATTTTGTCTGAGTCGACAAACCAAGGCGATTAGTAGATATTTTTACTTATAAATGAGATTTGTTTTTTTTTTTTTGATAAAATTATGCCTTGTGCATGTGTAATCTCTAATTCTTGCGGTATATAGTAAGGATGACCATATTTTTATAAGGAGCAATGCAATGGTTTATTTAATTTCTTCAAGTTCAACCTATAGTTTTCGTACGAGCGTATGTAGGTCCTAAAACATCTCCGAATTTTTTCGGAGACTTCCCGAAAATATTGGGAACATAATGGGGATGTAAAACCGTCGCTACAATGTCACTTTTTCACCCCTAGTTCAGAACTTCTATGTCATGTAGTGTGGATGACTAAATATGAAATATAACAATGGTTTATATTGTCATTGATTATTTTTTTTGTACACTTATTTTCATTTTACACTTAACATATAAGACTGTACCTACTGTGTCTAAATCTTAGATCCATCCCTGGGTAAACAGTACATTCCAAAAATATATTTCCGACCGGGTTTAATAGGGTAATTTTTCAAAAATTACCTCAAATAAAAGATTAATCTAAATTTTTGTTTCTAAGGTAAACTTCAAAATATAAATAAAAAGTAAAGTTACCTCAAATGTGAATCGTAGCAGCTAATTCGCATTCAAATTTGTTCCATTCCACATAGCCCTGAAAAAAAAGCTAATTCGCATTCAAATTTGTTACTATTTACTATCTTACACTGGTAGATAATTCAATTTTATCGAGAAAAAAGATAAAGTTAAAACTATTCCCATATTATAAGACAACTCTCTGCTACTCTTCTCTTCTCTTCTGCTATTATCTTCTTTGAAGATACCCCTCCTCTTTTTTCTCTATTTATTTCATCCATGGATCATCAAAATGGTAAGATATTTTGTTAATTATTTTTTCTAAAGTAGTGTTATATTGTTGGTATTGAAATTTTATTATGTTATTTTTAACACTTTTGTTAATTTTAAAGCCATTATTTGATGGGGTTTCCTTCCACATTAAATGTATGATGCGGTATATACTAAAGATGTCCGTATGTTTACAGGGAGCAACATGATGAGTTATTTAATTTCTTCAGGTTCAACCTATAGTTTTTGTGAAGGCGTTTGTAGGTCCAAAAAATTTTCGAATTCTTTTCGGGGACTCGCTAAAAATATTGGAGATGTAATGGGGGATGTAAAACCGTCCCCACACTGTCACTTTTCCACATCTAGTTCAGAACCTCTATATCATGTTGTGTGCATTACTAATTATGACATGTCCGAAGTAAATGAAATTAATTACTGCTAAATTTTTTAGGAAAGTTATGGTCTTAGGATAGGCAATTAAGTTATAAGGACAATGGACTTTGATGTCCTTTATGTGGTATATCTCGTTAATGCTTTTGTATTTGTTAACACTTTTGTTTAATCTGAATGTCATTATTAGATGATGATTTCCTTCCACATGAAATGTATGATGCGGTATATACCAAAAATGACCGTATTTTTACAAGGAGCAACATGATTGTTTATTTAATTCATTTAGATTCAACTTATAGGTTTCGTCTGGGCGTTTGTAGGTCTAAAAAAATCTCTGAATTTTTTCAGAGGCTCCCCGAAAATATTGTGGACGTAATAGAGAATGTAAAACCGTACTCACACCGTCCCTTTTCCACTATCTTACACTGGAAGAGCATTCAATTTTATCGAGAAAAAACAGGAAAAGTTAAAACTAAGGATGACCATATTTTTACAGGGAGCAACAGGATGGGTTATTGAATTTCTACAGGTTCAACCTATAGTTTTTGTGCGGGTGTGTGTAGGTCCAAAAAATTTCCGAATTTTTTCGGGGACTACCCAAAAACATTGGGGACGTAATGGGGGATGTAAAATCATCCACACACCATCCCTTTTCCACCCCTAGTTCGGAACCTCTATGTCAGGTGGTGTGCATTACTAGATATGAAATATCCGAGATAAATGGAAGACCGAATGGCTACTGAATTTTCTAGAAAAGTTATGATCTTATGATAGGCAAGTAATGTATAGGGACAATGGACTTTGACGTCCTTTATGGGGTATATATCGTTAGCGCTTCTATATTTGAGAAAATCCGTTATAAGGTGAGAAAAAATGTTGATTGTAAAGCTGATTCTTATAATTCTTTATGTTTTAATTGTTTTCTTCGAGATTAGATTGATGATTAAATAAATTCTTTATATGACTCCTCACGGTGGCCATAATTTCTGGGGACCCGGCACATGGTCCTACAACATATACATGAATGATGGTACTGAATTTAGAGAACATCGGATTTTGTCTAAGTCTACAAACCAATGCGATTAGTATATTCATGAAAGTCTAACGGTATGGACTAAAAAGTTCACCGAGAAAAACGTTAGAGACTAAACAGTTCATCGAGGAAAAGGTTAGGGACCTTACTATGTGTTTTTTAAAATACAGGGAGTAAACAGTGTGTTTTGTCAAGATATAGGGACTAATAAATTAATTACCCTATAATTTTTTTAATTTTTCCAAATATCTCTATTGATGCTTTTCACCAAATTATTGGCAAGTTCTCTTACTTTTCTCTGTAATGCATTTAACAATCTTCGAATTATCCGACTCAATCTCCAAAATCCTAAACACAATGCCTAATTAGAAGCATTCCATATTGGACATGATATCTATTAGCTTCAAAAAATAAATATTAAAAGAAAAATAAATACAAATACTATATCCATTTATTCTATACGAGTTGCATATGTCATTTTTTAATAGATTTGGAAATGAAAATCTTTAAACTCAACAAAAAAAATATTTGGATTTTAGTTTTTTTTAGAAGACATATAAAAACATGAGATAGCATAATGATAAAGTTTTGTTAATAATATATGAAATTGGCTCAATTTGTTAATAGTAGACTTAAAATTACACGAGCATAAATGTTAAGTGTAAAATTATTTTAATTACCAACACTATATGAAATGGCAACAACTTCATCCGCTTCAATCGCCATGGCCATTGTATACACCAACGGAAAATGCATGTTTTTCCTCAAAATGAATGAGTTCTACTAGTTCGAAAGGCCTAAAATTATTATCTCTCAATCTGTCCACTGCGGTTGCATAAAATTCTTGCTCATTTTCTTCATTCATCGGACACTGAAAGGAAATTATATAGTAGGAATCAATCAATAACATTAACACAAGACAAAGTTTCAGAAAAATTACATCCATGCCCATTTAATTTAATTTAATTGTAAGTTAATCAACTTCAAAACATGACTTAAAAGTAACTCAATTTTATATTTTACTAACATTACAACTCCTTATACCATTTTAAAATGACCATTGAGAACCTCAAATTGGAAAAATGCAAAAATTAAACTTGTTCAAAATCATATATTTAACATGGAATCACAATTTTCTCTCTAAACAATCAATTTCACTCTCTTAACTAAACATCATTTAAATGGCTTCAAAAACAAAAAACTAAAAACTAAAAAAAAACTAAAAATTAAGAATTAAAGTTTTTTATAATAGGATTGCCAATCATTAGAGATTAGAGTAGTCAAGTTTGAAGTGTAAATTACACCCATAAGCACTCAACTTTGTGTTTAGTATTTTTGAACAGTTCAAACTACCATTAAAAGAGTGGCGTTTCTTCTAAACAATCACTTTCTTTCTCCTAACTAAACAACACTTAAATAACATCAAAATGTTTAAGAATTAAAGTTGCTTAAAATGTTCTACAATTTAGGATTACATGATATCGGAGAAGTTAAGTTTGAATGACTCTTATATTAGGTTTGAACTTGAGTGACCATAATATTAGGACAAACTTTTACTCCCAAGTGTTTAGATGACAAACCTTGATTGATAATAGACAATGTCCTCCTTCATGAAGGTGAGCTCGAGCGTTCTCAATTAAAACATGTGCCTGTGAAAAAAAACTCATAAATAAAACATGCAATTAATTAGATAAATGAAAAATGAGATATATACCAATTGGTGTAAAGAATAAAATGATACAATTTATCATTTTTAATTAGACCATTCCCTAGTAAAACTTATCAGAATATCATCTTAAAAGAAATTTTGTTTATTGAATTATTTAGGTTGAGTTTGTTACGCTAAAATGCAATGATAATAATGTTAAATTTAATAATATTATTATTAACCATCTAGACCATAATTATTATTATTAAAAAAATCACCACCAATCACCTTAAAAACAAACATAAATATCTAATACACTTACTTTACTCTCCTTTTATAAATCATCATTAACCTTAAAAAAATGAAAAGGCCATTCTCTCCGGCATTCCTTGACCACCGCCTCTACAACCACCAATTAAATATATCTAATACAAAATTATTGTAAAATGAAAGGACTAAGCAAACCTGATCCGCCTTATGATGAACCTCTGAATATATAATATCAACACGATTGTCAATCACGCGACCATGTGGTAATGGGAATCCAGGATCCGCCAAAATTGGAGTTAATATTTGTTGTGGTGCCAGCTAAAGTTGTTAAGTCAGTCAAAGTGGTAGGAGTAGTAGAAACTAGAGCTGCATATACCATCTCCCCTACCACATATGGTAAGAAAAAACACAAGAATATCTCAATTTTTGAACAAATATAGGGTATAAGCATTTGTTGGGTAAATAACACACTTACAAGAAATAAATTTGATCGGTATTTAATAAGAAAATTTGAATTCACTGTTATTGGATTGTTACATAAAGCAATTACAAAAAAAATTGCAAAATGTCAATAGCTAACTAATTTTGTCTAAAACATTTGTTGGGTAATTAACACACTTACAAGAGAATTATCAAAATACAAGAAATTGTTTTAGCTTATTAGAAAATATCCTATAATAATAATAATTTTAAAAAATAAATTGAAAATAATATAGCGGTTGTAGCTCACTTACAGATCCAACAATATCGAAAACATTAGCAATGGAGGTTAGCGAATTAGCTTCTCTAAGATAAAGAATTCGAACACCAGGCGCCTTGAAATTAAACAAAATAATAATAATCACCACTATTGTTAAACAAGATCAATTAGTCCACATAAACTGAATACATCGATTATAATTCTTATCATCCAAAAAATGGATGATAAGAATGTATATATATATATATATATATATATATATATTATAAAACTTGATATTTTTGAGAAAAATAAATACAGATAATTGAAAAACTGGTTTTGGTTTTTTATTTCTATGAGTTTTTGATTTTGAGCAAGAACAATCAATTACTTCAAAGCTTGATATAATAGATTAAGTGGATTGATTAGAATCTACAAGATTTTTTATTCCAATTATGAGTAAATTACATAAAAGGTACCTGAATTATACTCAAGTTCACACTTTGGTACCTAGATTACATTTTGTCTCAAAAATATACACCAAGTATGGGTGACCGGACATTTAAATGCGTTTCTCAGATAAAAGATCGGTCAACAATTGTTTGACCACTTTTAAACAAATAATTGGACCCATTATACATTTACAAACTATAAAAATATATTCTATTTCTCTCTCTCTTCGTGTCTCTCTCGTCAAATCTCTTTCTTTCTTCACGTCTCTCTCCCTCAATTTATTCATCTCTATTTCTCATCCATGGCTACCTTTAAGAGAAATCAGAAAAGCCAGTTGCTGTCAATTAAATTGTCTAACTTAAAAAATGAAATAGTTGTGGTGGAGCAAAGACGACTAGCTGATTGAGCAGTCAATGGCCCTAGAAATTTAGATGTAAAAGGCTTTATCGTTGGACGTTAGAACCTGCTTTTTATCTTGATAGCTATCTCAAAATTAAAACGGCATTAAGATCAATTAAGCCTTAAGCTCTTTACCCAAAATCAATTATATCTCTAAACTTTTAAAATAACCAATTAAGCCCTTAAACTATCCAAAAATCACCAATTCACCCCTCTCACTACTTTTTTTTTATCCAAGGTTGTTAATAATAAGCTTAACAAACTTGCCTAATGTAACCCAGTGAAGCATAATATATAGTTCATAGGGTATGAGCTATGAAAAGGGAGAAAATAATTACAAACACATGTCTTCTAATTTTCTAAAGTGGTAAAATAAAATTGTAGAAGATAGATGATATGAGACTATTCTATTAAGGATAATTACTTTACTACCCCATACCCCTTTATTAATAATCTTTTTTTCAGCTTTTTCTTTGGAATTTTGTCTCTATAGATATATATATAATTGAGTACTTATGTTTGTTTATAAGAAATGAAAAATAGAAGTGACAAAATGAATTGGTTTCCTTCTACATGAAATGTATGATGCGGTTTATATTAAGGATAACCGTATTTTTACAAGGTGCAACACGATGGTTTATTTATTTCTTTCTTTAGTTTCAACCTATAGTTTTCATGCGGGCGTGTGTAGGTCCTAAAAAATCTCCGAATTTTTTCGGGGACTCCCCGAAAATATTAGGAACATAATGGAGGATGTAAAACCGTCCCCACACCGTCCCTTTTCCACCCCTAGTTCAGAACCTCTATGTCATGTTGTGTGCATTACTGAATATGAAATATCCGAGGTAAACGGAAAACCGAATCGCTGCCGAATTTTCTAGGAAAGTTATGGTCTTACGATAGGGAAGGAAGTTATAGGAACAATGGACTTTGATTATTGCATGTGCAACATCTAATTCTTATAATATATTGTAAGACGTGCAATGCTCACATATGCATTAATACCTTAGAAGCGGTACTCCAACTGAAACGTGGTAGATTTTGTCCTACCCTTACATTAAACCAGTCTACTGGTATAAACCAGTATTAGGTTTATACTAAAATTACTATTAATTTATAATTTTTTTTATAAAATTGTTAATTCTATATTAATTTTTAACTTTTATTTGGGGATTAGGGATTCGCTGTTACACGTGTAAAATTGTGCGGGAAAGTGTAAGTCCCAAAAAATCACAGATTTTTTTTTTGGGATTCCCCGATAAATATTGGGGACGTAATTGGGGATGTAAAACCGTCCCCACACCGTCCCTTTTCAACCCCTAGTTTGGAACCTCTATAGTTTTCTTCCAAAGGTTTTTTGTATTCATCCTTTTAATTGTATAGGGACAATGGAATTTGACGTCCTTTATGGGGTATATCTCGTTAATGCTTCTAAATTTGAGAGAAACCGTTATAAGGTGAAAAAAATGTTGATTGTAAAGCTGATTCCTATAATTCTTTATGTTTTAATTTTTTTTTTGGGATTAGATGGATGATTAAGTAAATTCTTTATATGACTTCTCACGGTGGTCATAATTTCTGGGGACCCGGCACATGGTCCTACAACATATACAAGAATGATGGTACTGGATTTAGAGAACATCGGATTTTTTCTGAGTCTACAAACCAAGGCGATTAGTAGATATTTTTACTTATAAATGAGATTTGTTTTTTTTTGTTTTTGTTGATAAAATTATGCCTTTTGCATGGGCAATCTCTGATTCTTGCGGTATATAGTAAGGATGACCATATTTTTATAAGAAGCAACGCGATGGTTTATTTAATTTCTTCAAGTTCAACCTATAGTTTTCGTGTCGGCGTGTGTAGGTCCTAAAACTGTTGGTTAGCATTTTAATAAGTTCCTATTTGTTAGGGATATCTTAGAGTTTGTTTAAAAATAGACTTAGTCATTTATTTGAAATCACGTTTCCTTGGTTTATGGGAGAAGTTGGCTTTCTTTTAGGGTTTCTGTTTTGTAAGGCTATTTAACGCCTCCATTGTTTACGTTTCTGAATAACAAAAGACACTTGCATCTTCTGCAAACTATTTACTGTTCATATTTTGTTAACATTTGGTATCAGAGCCACATCAGGCCTGAGTTAGAAAAAGACGAAGAGAGTTTCATTGAGTGAAACACGAGAGGAAAAGTGAGAAAGAATGGCGGAAAGCAGTGCCAACAACATCATGTTTGTACAACCTGCTATCCCCAAATTTGATGGCTACTATGAACACTGGGCAAAGTTGATGGAGAATTTCCTTCAAGCAAAGGAATTCTGGAGCCTAGTAGAAGATGGAATAACTGTGATTCCATCAGGAAGAGAGCCAACCGAAGCAGAGACGAAGCTGATCGGAGAACAACAGTTGAAGGACAAGAAGGTGAAGAATTACCTCTATCAAGCCATTGATAGAGAAATAATGGAGACCATTCTCAATGATGATACCTCTAAACAGATATGGGATTCAATGAAGCAGAAATTCAAGGGATCAACAAGAGTCAAACGAGCACAACTCCAAGCTCTCAAGACAGAATTCGAAACATTAAGAATGAAGGAAGGAGAAACAGTCAATGCTTGCTTTGGAAGAACGCTCTCTATTGCTAAGAAAATGAAAGCATTAGGCGAGAATATCAAAGAATCTGATATTACAGGAAAGATCTTACGCTCTTTAGTTACAAAATTCAATTATGTAGTATGCTCTATTGAGGAATCAAATAATGTTGATACTCTTACTGTGGATGAACTCCAGAGTAGTCTATTAATTCATGAACAAAGAATGAAAGGCCCTTTTGAAGAAGAGCAAGCATTGAAGGTCACATATGAAATTCGAGGAGGAAGAGGCAGAGGCTCAACCAGGGGCCGAGGCAGAGGAAGAAGAAGACAACCACTTGATAGGGCAGATGTACAATGTTATAAGTGCAGTAATTTTGGGCACTATCAGTTTGAATGTCCCAATTGGGATAAGAGAGCACACAATGCTGAAATCAATGATGAAGATGAAATGCTTCTGATGGCACATATAGATCTCAAACAAAATAAAAAGGAAGGAATCTGGTTTCTTGATTTCGGATGCTCAAACCACATGTCTAGAAACAAAGATTGGTTCATGAATCTTGATGAGGATTTCAAACACTCTGTGAAACTTGGGAATAATTCTAAACTGATGGTTATGGGTAAAGGAAGTATAAAGCTGGAAATTGGAGGCCAAGTTCAAACTGTGAGTGATGTGTATTTTATACCCGAATTATGTAATAATTTGCTCAGTATAGGTCAACTACAAGATCGAGGGATTACTGTTCTGATCAAACATGGAACTTGCAAGCTGTTTCATCCAACTCGTGGGCTTATAATGGAGAGTATAATGACTGCAAATAGGATGTTTGTAATCATTGCAAACACTCTCATGAAATCATCCTCTTGTTTTACCGCATATGATGAAGAACCAAGTGAGATTTGGCATAAGAGATATGGGCATTTGAGTTACAAAAGTTTATTGTTGCTGCACAATAAGGAGATGGTCAGTGGGCTTCCAAATATCAAAACACCAATAAAGAAGTGCACAAGTTGTATGTTGGGAAAACAACATAGAGACAACATACCAAAGAAGAGCAAATGGAGAGCTACAAGACAACTACAACTTGTTCACTCCGACATTTGTGGCCCTATCTCACCGGCTTCTTATAGAAAAAGGAGGTACTTGCTGACTTTCATAGATGATTTTAGCAGAAAATTGTGGGTATACTTCCTGAATGAGAAAAGTGAGACATTTACAACCTTTAAAAATTTCAAAATAATGGTAGAAAAGGAGTCTTGTCTATCCTTGTGCAGTTTGAGAATAGATAGAGGAGGAGAATTCAATTCCAAAGAATTCTCAGATTTTTGCAAGTCACAAGGAATCCGGAGACAGCTGACTACAGCTTATACGCCTCAACAAAATGGAGTTGCTGAACGCAAAAACCGTACGATCCTCAACATGGTGAGATGCCTTCTTGAAGAAAAGAAAATGCCAAAGATGCTCTGGCCAGATGCTATAAAGTGGACCAGCCATGTTCTAAACTGGAGTCCCACTGCTTCATTGATAAATAAAACACCAGAAGAATGTTGGAGTGGTTTTAAACCTAACGTTGCTTATTTCAGGGTTTTCGGATGCATTGGGAATGTTCATATACCTGATGCACGGAGACAAAAGTTGGATGCACGAAGCCAAAAACAAGTCTTGATCGGATACAGTGAGGAATCAAAAGGGTATAAAATGATTGACCCATGTACTAAGAAAGTAACTATTAGCAGAGATGTAATTTTTGAAGAAACTGAAGGATGGGACTGGAAGAACACATCAGAATACACCAAAAGTGATGTTTTAGATTGGGGAGAAGCCTATGAAGAGACACACAATCAAGGGGCAGAAAGTGAAGATGAAACAGCCCCAAATGAAGAAAATGTAGTAGATGACGACACCATTTCAAATGAGACAGCAGCTCCACAAGATCAAGAAGAAACAGATGAAGACAACTCCTCTAATACAACTTCAAGTGATGCTGATGTTGGTGTTTTTCCAACTTGACAAAGAAAAACTCCAGCATATCTAGAAGATTATACTAGTTGAGAAGGGCTCTCAGATAGTGAGGTACAAAATTTTGCATTGTTCTTATCTGCTGATGATCCTTTGTTTTATGAACAAGCAGTAAAGTCAGAAAAGTGGAGGAAGGCAATGGATCTTGAGATCAATGCAATTGAAAAAAAATGATACTTGGAAGCTGGTAAATGCTCCCTCTGAAGTGAAGGTGATATGAGTCAAATGGATTTATGGAACAAAATACAATGAGAATGGAGAAGTTGACAAGTGCAAAGCGCGACTTGTGGCGAAGGGGTACGCACAGGAAAAGGGGATAGACTATGACGAAGTTTTTGCTCCGGTAGCAAGATGGGATACCATTCGGATGGTATTGGCTGTTGCAGCAAGGAATCATTGGAAAGTTTTTCAACTTGATGTAAAAAGTGCCTTTTTACATGGCGACATCAGTGAAGATGTATATGTTGCTCAACCACAAGGCTACGAAGTAAAGGGAGAGGCTGCTGTGATCATACCTTATTCGTCAAAAAGTGTGACAACAATAAGATTTTGATTGTAAGTCTCTATGTTGATGATCTTATCTTTACGAGTAACGATTTGCTAATGGTGCAAGATTTTAAAAACTCAATGAAAAATGAGTTTGAGATGACCGACTTAGGGGAGATGAGGTACTTTTTGGGAGTAGAAGTGAATCAAGGAAGCAATGGAATCTTCATTTCCCAAAGAAAATATGCCAGTGAAGTACTTGAAAAATTTGGAATGGAAGGCTACAATGGGGTTCGAAATCCAATGGTTCCAGGAAACAAGTTGTCCAAGAAGGAAGAAGGAATAAGAGCTGATGAAACATTGTTTAAACAGATCGTGGGGAGCCTAATGTATATGACAGCCACCAGACCTGACTTGATGTACAGTGTATGTCTTATAAGTCGGTTCATGAAAAATCCAATGGAAACTCATATGTCAGCAGCCAAAAGAATCTTAAGATACATTTAAGCCACCACTGATTTCGGCATCTTTTACAAAAAGGACAGCACAGTAGAACTGATGGGGTACACGGACAGTGACTACGCTAGTGATTTAGATGATCGAAAGAGTACTTTAGGTTATGTCTTTATGTTGAGTGGAGGAGCAGTAGCTTGGGCATCAAAGAAGCAACCCATAGTAATGTTATCGACCACAGAAGCAGAATATGTAGATGTTGCTTCATGTGCTTGTCAAAGTATTTGGATGCACCGGATTCTGAAGCAAGTTGAAGGCACTCAAAGCAATTTTGTCAAACTTTTATGTGATAATTCCTCTACCATTAAACTTGCCAAAAATCCAGTCTTTCACGGAAGGAGCAAGCACATTGATGTAAGATTTCATTTTCTGAGAAATCTCACAAGTGATGGGTCAATCAAAATGGAGTATTGTGGTAGTAGTGAGCAAGTGGCTGATATTATGACCAAACCGTTAAAGCTTGATCAATTTTAGAAACTCAGAGAAACTCTTGGTGTTAGGACTAGTCATGGTATAAACTAAACATGCAACAGACATGTTCAGTTTAGGGGAGTGTTTGTTGGTTAGCATTTTAATAAGTTCCTATTTGTTAGGGATATCTTAGAGTTTGTTTAAAAATAGACATAGTCACTTATTTGAAATCATGTTTCCTTAGTTTATGGGAGAAGTTGGCTTTCTTTTAGGGTTTCTGTTTTGTAAGGCTATTTAACGCCTCCATTGTTTACGTTTCTGAATAACAAAAGACACTTCCATCTTCTGCAAACTGTATACTGTTCATATTTTGTTAACAAAAACATCTCCGAATTTTTTTGGGAATTCCCCAAAAATATTGGGAACGTAATGGGGGATGCAAAACCATCCTCATAATGTCACTTTTCCACCCCTAGTTCAGAACCTCTATTTCATGTAGTGTGGATTACTAAATATGAAATATAACAATGGTTTATATAGTTACTGATCATTTTTTGTACATTTGTTTTCATTTTACACTTAACATATAGATTGTACCCACTGTCTCTAAATCTTAGATCCATCGCTGGTTAAACAGTCCATTCCAAAAAAAAATATTTCCGACCAGATTTAATAGTGTAATTTTTCAAAAATTACCTCAAATAAAAGATTAATCTAAACTTTTGTTTCTAAAGTAAACTTCAAAGTATAAATAAAAATTAAAGTTACTCACAATCCCAAGGTAACTAACTTCAACGTGAATCGTAGCAGTTAATTCGCATTCAAATTTGTTCCATTCCACATAGCCCTTGGAAAAAAAAATTATCAGCAACAAATAAAATGACAAATAAAAAAACCTGAAACATTTGAAGAAAACTATAGGTTGAAACTGAAAAAAGAAATAAATATACCATCATGTTGCTCCATGTAAAAACACGGCCATCTCTAGTATAAACCGCATCATACATATTGTGTTCAAGGAAATCCTCATCTAATAATGGCATTAAAATTAAACAAAAGTGTTAACAATAACATAATACCAACAACATAATCATGGACGGATCTACAGTGGGGGCAATGGGGGCAACACGATGACCGTATTTTTATAAGGAGCAACACGACGGTTTATTTAATTTCTTTAAGTTCAACCTATAGATTTCGTGCGGGCGTGTGTAGGTCTTAAAACATCTCTGAATTTTTTCGGGGACTCCTCGAAAATATTGGGAACGTAATGGGGGATGTAAAACCGTCCCCACAATAATTTGTAGGTTAATTTGTTAATTTTTTGTTCTTTTTGTGAGTACTTTGTGTGTGGAGGATCATAATATTCCTTATTGCATGAGATATATCTTCCTTTTGTGTAGTTTATAAATTATAGCATCTTAGAAACAGGGACGGATTCAAGATTTTCAATTAGTGGGGGCAAATTGTATACATAAATTTTTTTTATAAAAATAATATAAATAAACAATTTCAATTACAATGTATCAAAATAAATTACACAATTTTACCAAAAAAATAATTACAAAAAAATAATTTTGTTATAATTTTTCTCTATTAATATAATATGTAAAAATATACAGACTAATAAATGATTTATCTTAAGAAAAATAGGAACAAATGAGGAAGTAACGTAGTTTAATATATTATTATTCATCAAATTTTATGATTTAGAATCATCAACTTGTATTTAGGCCTATCATATGCTTAAAAAAAACTAAAGTTGTCAATTGTAGATCTTTGACATTATTACTTATTATCTAAAATTGATAAATTAAAGTGTGCGATAAATCTAAAAATAAATTCAAGAGGTCAAATGATGATAAAAAATCAACTTTAGATATATAATTACCTAAATAAATGTTTGGGCAAAGTATATACAAAAATTCTTATATTTTGGTATATTCACGAACTGTGATTAAAAACTTTATAAGTAGGGATTTATAATTCATGATGTTAGTAAAAAAAAGTACAAAAAAAAACTAAAACTCAGACTTTTAAGTTTGTAAATTTTGACAAATTTACTCACAATAATTAAAAATATATAAAATTTGAGTTAATTTGTCAAAATTTATCAATTTGGAAGATAAGTTGATACTTAAATTTTAATATGTGCTAAACATATCCATTTTTACCATTAATTCAAGACTAACAATATTAAAAAAGAAAATTGAGGTGTTAATTTTGGTTAAAAAAGTTATTTTTGTTGTTCTTAATTTTTTTTTGTACAGACATCTCCCTCATTTCAACTCATCTAACCACCACTTAATTTTTGTTGTTCTTAATTTTTTTTTTTTTTGTACAGAGATCTCTCTCATTTCGACTCATCTAACCACCACTCTCAATATATTCTTTAATATCTTTAATTGTGTGGAATAGTAATGAAAAAACTAAATGAAAGGTTTTTAAAAAAAAAAACTAAACGGAAAGAGAAATACAGTTTTCTATACGAATATACTATTTTGTTTTAAGTTGATTTTTCAACAGTCACTGACATCAACTTTATTTTGCGTGAAAAGAGAGACTAAAACAGAAAAAAAAGAAAGAAAGGACACTATTCTCTGTACATTAGTTTTATTTTTTCATGGGCTTTTAAAGAGGAAACGGTGTCGTTTCTTTTAGTTTTCTTAAAAGTAAATAAATTATAAATCTCCATCTTCAACCTCTCTCTCTCTGCACCTGTTACTCGACGGAAAGCTGTGAAATTTTGGTTTTGGCTGGAATTTTTTTAGATTTATTATTATATATATATATTTGACCCCACCTATGAAGCACGGACACTTCAACATGCCTGCGTATCACGTATCCGATACGTTTCGGATACGGAAACTCCCGGAAACTTCTAAAATACGTTTCGGGGCCATATCCGTAATATTCAAAAGTTGGATACCCGTATCTAGCTGGGACACCGGTTTCCCAGACAAAAAACGATTACATTTCATTTTAGAAAAAACAGAAGTAAACAGAGCAATTATGGTCGATCCTTATTTGAAGGGAAAACGAGCAGGAATATCCAAAGGAGTACGTGGATCTTTATGTGCAACAATAAATCTTAGGTAAACCAAAAGACAGTGAGGAAAAACTTTAGATGAACCGGAGCTAGAATCCCTATTTGTTGGTGAAGATATAAATAAACATTGAAGAAATAGATTTTTAGTATTCAGGAGGAAAGCTTTCATTGTTTTATCTTTTTTTCTCTGAACGTTTTTTTTACATCATTTATATTTCATGTATCTAATAATTATGGTTAGATAAGAGTGCTAAAATTTCTTCTATATGTATTTATTTAGTTATATTACAAAAATTCAAATATAAAAATATATTTTTAATATTTATAAATGTCACACCCGACCTTAAACGGCATCGGGCATGAAGGAAAAATAGGATAACGAAAGTCTATATCTGTCAAAAGGCGAACCTATTTTCTAATAAATAAAAATTTATTTGGACTACCTAAAGTTTTATTTAATTATTTGGCTTGAACTTGATAATTCTATCAAGCTTCCTACGTATCCCGAATGTCTTTGAATCTTTAAATTGAGAATCAAAGCCACGTAGTTCTACCTATTTTAGGTAGTTCTCTGAACTTATTGAGACGTTTTAACTTATTCAACGTTGATTGACACACTAATCATTTAACTAAACATTTCACTTTATTACTTTTTAATTTTATATATAAATCATTTTATCTAAATGAATCAAATCGAATAACGTTTTATCAAAACGAATCAAATCGAACAACGTCTTTTCAAAATGAATCAAATCGAACAACGTCTTTTCAAAACGAATCAAATTGAACAATGTTTCATCAAACGAAATTCGTAATCAAATAAACGTAAAATTATATTTCAAATCATCAAACATTTTCAAAACATAATTATAAACTTGTGTGTGTGTATCCATCCTCGAATTCCACCCGTGTAGCTTATCATAACATCAATCATATCAATAATCGAGATATCTCATTCATATCTCGCCTTGCCTAACGTTAGGACTACCAGCCGTGCACTCTGGCCATACCGTCCTTAGGTATGGTCTTACAACTTACAACTCCTTCCCCGGACAGTCCTAGATGGACAAAACCATTTTTATCAATCGTTCAAAATAAATATCACAACATGAAAATCACATTTGGATTTCGATCCAAATCACATAAATATTAACAACAACCAAATCAGCTTTCTCAATCCAAAAACAATTCGCATACTATTCTCAAATTCATTTTCCTCGACCTCAATTCGAAAGTATCGAAATCATAAATCCTTCAACTATTTATTTTACAAAACATTCAAATATTTTAAATAGTATATAGTGTTCAAAATCCATAAATATTTCATAGCTTAATAATTTCACCAAACTCCAAGGCACTCAATATTATATAAATAGTTTTAAAAGTAAATTGTAAACTAAATATTTTTATGAGTAGAGTTATTTTGTTCTGACACCGGAATAGTACCGTATAATAATAAACTGGTATCATTAATTCTTTTAGACCGAATATACCGTTAAACTCGTTAATTTACTAGATGTCTTATTCACACTAATTTTATATTATACTTTCTATCGACTTTAATTGGTAAATATCAATACCAACTCTATTTGGTAAATATCAATATTAGTCCTTCTATAATTTAACTCTAACAATTAAAGTTACTTAAAATATTAATCGAAATATTCTTAACGGATTATTTTCAGTTATCACCGGAATAGTATTGTGTAACTCAAACCGGTATAGTTATTTTAAACCGGCGTAGTTAGTTTGGACTGATTATACTTTTAAACTCGTTACACAACTAAAAGTCGTAATACGGAATTTCACTTCGATAAATCTAAAGGACAACTAGTCTAAAATTTATATTTTTATTAGTAATTGATAGACGCTAACTCAATAATCGTAAATCTATTAAAATTATACGAGACTATCGAAACTAGACTTACTCAAAATCATACTTATAACTTTTTTTAAAATAATTTAGATATAAAATACAGTTACCGAAATATCGTCGCTGAAATGCCGTTTCTAGTCACCGAGAGATCGTCGGCGTCTAAATATCACCAGATATCACCGACATCGAAAGAGTTGTAAAACTAAAATGAGATCTCTATTAATTGAATATCCATTTAATAAAATCATTATAGATAAATTCAAATATATATATATATATATATATATATATATATATATATATATATATATATATGAGAGGGCTCTTGTGAGAACCCTTTTTTAGGTGAGGACACTTCCTTAGGTGAGAACTACTCAAAACTACGTCGTTTTGAGTATAAAAAATAAAAAAAACGCTACTTCTCATGTGGTTCGAACCCTAGACCATTGAACTACACTCCACATTACTTAACACTGAGCCAATTACTTTGCTTAATTATTATGCTGCGCTCTGCTTAATATACCACTGCCATTGTAGCTTCTATTATTTAATATTTGATGCATGTACTTATTAATATCGATTAAATTTGCATAATAATGAATTATTAATAGAAAAAAAATGTGCATAATTATGAATTATTAATAAAAATAATTCAAGAACATGCTCTAATTTCTTATTTATTTAATTCCTCTATATTTTTGTAATTTATGTTTTAAAATGTTAAGGACGATATTCTAAATATTGTTACATATCTTCTAAACTTTATAATTTGTGTTCTAAAAATTAAGTATAATGTTTAAAAAAACCAGTAGATATCTGGATCGTTTTTTCATTTGTTCCAAAAATATAATTTATAACTCATGTTCGAAAAAACATAACACGTTTTCTAAAAAACATAACGTATGTTCTAAAAAACATAACGTATGTTCTAAAGTTTATAGGTTGTGTTCCAAAAATTAAGTATAATGTTCTAAAAAATCAGTAGATATCTGGATCGTTTTTTTTATTTGTTCCAAAAATATAATTTATAACTCATGTTCGAAAAAACATAACACATGTTCTGAAAAACATAACATATGTTCTAAAAAACATAACGTATGTTCTAAAGTTTATAGTTTGTGTTCCAAAAATTAAGTATAATGTTTTAAAAAAATCAGTAGATATCTGGATCGTTTTCATTTGTTCCAAAAATATAATTTATGACTCATGTTCGAAAAAACATAACACATGTTCTAAAAAACATAACGTATGTTCTAAAAAACATAACGTATGTTCTAAAGTTTATATTTTGTGTTCCAAAAATTAAGTATAATATTCTAAAAAAATCAGTAGATATCTGGATCGTTTTTTCATTTGTTCCAAAAATATAATTTTTAACTCATGTTATACAAAATATAACGTATGTTCTAAAAAATATGTCGTACGTTCTAAACTTCATAGTTCGTGTTTTAAAAGTTAAAATAAATGTTGTTTCAAAAAAAAAAAGTTAAAAATATGTCGTATGTTCTAACGTATGTTTTAAAAAATAGATTTTCTTATATAACATAAATTACAAAAATATAAAGGAATTAAATAAATAAAAAAATTGGAGCATGTTCTTGGATTTTTTATTAATAATTCATTATTATGCATATTTCTTTTTTTTCTATTAATAATTTATTATTATGCATATTTAATCGATATTAATAAGTGCATGCGTCAAATATTAAACAATAGAAGCTACAAGGACAATGGTATATAAAGCGGAGCGCATCATAATATAAGCAAAGTAATTGGCTCAGTGGTAAGCAGTGTGGAGTGTAATTGAAGGGTCTTAGGTTCAAATCCTATGAGAAGCATTTTTTTTTTTTTTGTTTTTTATACTCAAAACGACGTAGTTTTGAGTGTTCTCACCATAAGGAAGTGTCCTCACCTAAAAAGAGGTTCTCACTTGATCTCTCCCCTATATATATATATATATATATATATATATATATATGGATATTGGAAGATAATAATGGGAATATGAAAAAAAACAGGAAAAGACAAAAATGATGATGAGAATATTGAAATGAAATATAAATATAGATATATATGTATATATATAATATATAATATATAATATATAATATAATATATAGATAATATGTATATAATATATATATATGTAATATATATATATATATATAATATAATATATAATATATAATATATATATAATATAATATATGTATATATATTTAATATAATACTAATAGATAAATATATATATATATATAGGTAAGAAAATGAAATAAACAAAATAGTAACTTTCAAACTTGAGCGTCCCCCAGTTTTTGTCTACTTATGATCATAGACCATAAGCTTGCATACTTTTGTAAGGGATCCCACAAAATTTGAAAGGATCTAGATAAATAAACTTGAAATATGAAATTTATTAAAAGTAGGTGGCGTAGCCAACCATCAAAACTTACAAATTTGGAATCAAAAACTGGAGATACAACTTCCTTCGTAAAAGGAATTACAAATTATTCTTGAAATTGATTACAAGAGAGAAATTTAAGGTTTGGGGTGGAAAATGTGGTGTATATGGATGAAAGAGGAAGGTGGTGTATATGGATGAAGGAGGAAGGTGGTGTATATGGATGAAGGTAGAAGGTAGGGATGGAAGTGGAAGAGATGATGGAGAGAAGAGAGAGAGTGTTGGAAGGAGAGAGAAGGTGTATGGAGAGTAGAATGAATGCTTGAAAATGGATGTATGAAAATGGATGGATGTAGTGTTGGAGGGTACCTCCTTATATAGGCAAACCAAAGGGCATTTTTGGAATCATAAATAGTAACCAAGGGCAATTTTGTCTTTGTGAATAGTACTGGTACAGTATATCCACATGTCAGCTGCAATGTCTGTCTGCAAAATTGTCAGTGGTCACGTGTTGGAATCTTCAAATAATTTCATTGGAACACAGTTTTCTGGAATCTTCAAAAATCTTCAGAAATCTTAAAAAATCTTCAATCTTTGGAATCTTCAAAATCTGCAATCTTGGAATCTTCAAAATCTGCAATCTTCAAAATTTGGATTTTGGGGAGTAATTGTCCCTTAAGTTTTGCCTAAGTACCATTTAAGGTAACTTAGCGGGATCTTTTTTTTTTTATTTTTATTTATTTTTTTTTTTTAGAAACCAGAATTACCAAACATGCTAAAGTGATCATAGTCGGAATCATTATCACTCAAGTTAATTGCTGGTTCATCCTGGTCCGAGTCTGACTGGGATTGGGGAAGGTATTTTCTGAACAAAGCAGTCATCTCTTCAGGGGTTTTTGCTGCAGCTAATTTTGAGGCTAAGTGGGATTTCTCGGCCAAAAATTGTGCTTGTCCCAAAGAAATGGTTTTTTCAGGTATTTGTTTGGAAAGTGGAAGGAATCGATTCTCAGTGAACTGTATTTCTCCAGATTTTCTAGTAGGATTTTTCAACCATATATCCATTTTCTCAACAGTGAGACTAGGAGGAATCTTGAATTTGTCCCACCATCTTACTAGAAATCTCCTTTGAATTAGTGAATTTCTATAATTTTCTGCATATTGTACCTTCGAAGCACCTACCCAAGCAAAGTAAAATTTCATGCAAAATAAAGCCAAGGGAGAGAACCTTTTTTCCTCCTCACTGGGTTTGTAACCCGCCTTAAATTTTTTGTAACAAGTAAGAATTCTGTCTTGGAGGATTTGCTCAACGCAACCCCAATGTTCCCACCATTGTTGGAACCAAAGAGGAAATTTTTCTGGATTACAAGCGGTATCAAAAAAGATAAGCCAAGAATGTTTTCTCCCAACATTATTAATCAGGAGGGCATTCCACCAGGCCTGTTGGTATTCCCAGTAATTAAAAGGAGTCTCATAAAATTCTTCTTCTTTGTATTCCACAGGAAAATACACAGGTTCAGACAGTGGGTGTTTCCAGTCTATCGGAGAAATAACCTTGTGAATTTTTACTGTGGAATATGCTGGGTCTGAGTGTTCAGATTTCCAGTAAAAGTGTTTGAAAGAAGCATAATTTGTGACAGTAAGAATCATTTCATAATATCGTGAAGTCTTGTTTAAGTCCCATGATTTGAAAAACCAATTTTTACCAAAAGCTTTTTCAATTGAAACTTGAGGATCTTCATGATAAAAGCCTTTTTCTACAGAAAGAACATTTTGAAATGAATTCTTGACAATAAAATCACTTGGAAAAGTTGAAGGAATTGGAGAAGGGACAACATGTGTGAAAGCCACTTGGGAATTTTGAAAATTGGAATTGGAGATTGTTTTTTGGGTATCATGAAAATATTTTTGGGAAGTTGAGATTTGGGAACTTAAAACATTTTTAGAAATTTCATGAGAAAGGGCTTTTGTTGAAGAAGATTCTCCTTTCTCAGGTTTTTGAACAATTGGAATCTCTTCTTTTGGAGTCTGATACTTGACTAGAGCTTGTTGAAGCTCCGGGGATTTGCAAATGTTTCTGCCAACCATTTTTGGATTTTAGGGTCCAAACCTGATTGGTTGGTATCTTCAAGAGTTGATTCTTTCTTTAGAGCGGCATCTCTCCATGTTTTTATTTTTGAATCTTCATCAGAATTTTTGTTGGAATCTCTCCCAGTGATTGTGGAATCTCTCCCAGTGATTTCTTTTCCTTTATTTTTCTTCGGCATGGCTGGAATTTTGAAGGAATTCACGGGTTAGGAAGTCAGGAATGGAATTTGTATCTCCTTTTATAAACTCAATATCAAAATCATAAATGCTTAAAATTGCTTGCCATCGTGCAAAAATCTGTTTTGATGCAAGGTTTTTAACATCCTTTTGTAAAACTTCTTTTGCACTTTTGCAATCAATTCTTAAAAGAAATTTTTGATTTAGTAAATCACTTTGAAATTTGTTTATACATAAAACAATACTCAAAATTTCTTTTTTAATTGTTGAGTAATTTCTTTGGCATTCATTCCAATGTCCAGAGGTGTATTGAACTATGTGTTCTTTACCCTCGGAAACTTGTTTAAGAATTCCACCATAACCTAGGTCTGAGGCATCTGTTTCTACAACCTTAGGTAGGGAAGGATCAGCTAGATGAAGACAAGGAATCTCTAAGACCTGTTGTTTGATTTTTCTAACAAGAGCAGTATGCTCTTCAGTCCATGGGACAAGATTCTTCTTGAGTCTATCATGTAATGGCTTAGCCATTCTGTTGATATTGGGACAAAAATCAAGAACATAATTAAGGCTTCCTAAAAACCTCTGTAATTGATTTTTATCAAGAATCCTATCGGGAAATTTTTGTGCAAATTGAAGGGATCTTTCAATTGGTGTGATAGTTACTTTGGATATGTAGTGTCCTAAGAACCTGATGCGAGTTTGGAACAAGGAAATTTTCGATTTTGACACAACCAAACCATTTTTCTTAACAACATAGAAAAAGGTTTTAAGGTGTTTGAAATGTTCTTGAATAGAATTTGAAAAGATAAGAACATCATCGATGTACACAATACAGAATTTTGAATAATCATTGAAAATGTCATTCATAATTCTTTGGAATTCAGAAGGGGCATTTTTCAAACCAAAAGGCATTACATTCCACTCATACTGACCAAAAGGAACAGTAAAAGCAGTTTTGTACCTATGAGATTTTGAAATTTGAATTTGCCAAAATCCTGATTTCATGTCAAATTTCGAAAAAACATAAGCAGAATGAAGTTTTTGCAAAAGATCTTTTTTATTTGGAATAGGGTACCTAATCCATCTCAATGCCTTATTCAAAGGTTTGTAATTTATTACTAACCTAGGCGTTCCTCTCTCTATTTCAGAATTTTTATTGACATAAAATGCAGCACGACTCCAAGGGGACCTTGATTTTGAAATTAGACCCTTTTGTTCTAATTCCTGAATTTCTTTTCTACAGTATTGCTCAAGTTCTTGGTTCATTTGAATTGGCCTAGCCTTGGTTGGAATTTGTTTCTCATCAAAATCAATTTCGTAAGGCAAGTCAACAATATGTTGTTTTCTGTCCCAAAAGGCAGTTGGAAGATCAGAACAAATTTCTTTTTCAATCAAGTTTTGAAATTCAGAAATTTTCCGTTGGATTGAAGGATTATTTATCTGTTCTTCAAACCGTTTGAAAACAACATCTTTTTGGAGAGATTGAAGATGGTAATTTTTCCCTTTGATTAAAACATTTAAGGAATTTTCATGAATCGAACAAGCTTTGATTAAATCGAGATTCCTTGTTTGAGGTTTTTCGATAAATTCAAAATTTAATTTTCCATTTTCTGTTCTTGAGGAAATTGAATCTGCTTTCACCTTATAAGGAGTAATCAGATTCATGAAAGGAGTTCCCAAAATGACACTGTGTTGAATAGCACTGACAGAAACGAACCAAGTTTTTAGGAGAATATCATTATTTAAAATCGAGGCTTCCGTTTTTGAATCAACAATCAATTTGGAATTATTTGCAGCAGAAAGCCTTTCATTTGTTTTCTCTAAAAACTCTTTTGGAACAATTCCTGATTTTATACAATTTAAATCAGCACCAGTGTCAAAAAGTGCGATGGTATCGATTTGGAAATCTTTTGAAAAAACAAGAGTTATTTTGATAACATATTTTCGGGTAGTGATTTCCCGTAAAACAAAGAGAAAATCAGTTGGAATCTTTTCAACATTTTGAACATTTTGAATTTCATGGGAAGAGGTTTGACCAATCTCAGTTTCTTCAGGAAAATCAGAAGAATCAGAGGTATCTTGAAGAAGTTTCGAAATTAATTCAGAATCCTTTCTTTGCTTTTCTTTAAGTTCTCTAAGCTCAGATTTTATTTCCTTGATTTCCTTTTGTAGTTCTTGAATGCTTGTTTTTTCATTTAAGATGGGTTTTTTCCTTTTATTTAGAATTTTGGTGAGATCGTAGGCTCCTTTACTGGTATTGGGTAAAATGGAAGTTTTCTCTACCTTTTTATCTTCTTTTCTCTCTTCTTGGTTGTCTAAGGATCTTAAAAGTTTATTTAAAAATTCTCTTTTGAGTTCTGGGTCTCCTATGTTGTTAATGATATCTAAAGTCGTACTTTGTTCCCTAGTTAAAACATTAATTTCAAAAGAGCTCGTAGAGCTAGTTGCAACGATTTCATCTAATTGAAGGTCTTGGTTGTTTTCAGAGGATATTGAAGAAAGGTTTTCAGAATCAGAACTAGAGGTATCGGAAGAGGAATCAAGAAGTAGATTGGAGATTTTGTTGGTTATTTCATCATCTAGTTGTAGTTCATGTAATTTTTTATTGAATTTACAGAATTTCGATGTATGTCCCTTTCTATGGCATCTATAATATGTAATATCTCTAAATTTATTTTCTTTGTTCTTAATTT
Organism: Euphorbia lathyris; assembly: GCF_963576675.1. Lineage (NCBI taxonomy): Eukaryota > Viridiplantae > Streptophyta > Magnoliopsida > Malpighiales > Euphorbiaceae > Euphorbia > Euphorbia lathyris. The sequence goes on from NC_088915.1 coordinate 83,255,934, forward strand.
CAGTTTTCTTTTGTTTGTATTTTCTCGGTTTCCTATAGTGAGATTTTCTATAATAATCATCTTGGGACTTTTGATATTTTTTCATGGATTTCTTGGGTTTCCTATAAGCATTTCTCCTAGAATTTTTGCTACAATTTCCTGGGCAAGTTGATGTTGAGGGTTTATTTATGTTGATGTCAAACTGATTACAAAAAGTTCCTAATTCGGACCTAGTTTTCTTAAGTTCCCATTTTAGATGTTTTTGTAATTTCATTTCTTGGCAAATTTTTAATCATTCCTGTTGGGTTAGACTAATCAGCTCACCGTAAGTGAATTTGTTATAAGGAATTTGGTGTCCATGTGTTTCTCTAATTTTGTTTCTAACTTTCTCACCTAATTGGGTTGGTAAGCCAGCCAAAAACTTTTCTTTCCAAAAGGGTTGATTTGAGTCTTCTCTAAGCATTACTCTAGTTAAAAACGTATTTTTGTACCATTGGAAATCGCTAAGTTTTTTACACTTCAAATTTGATAAAAGTTCAGCATTTTTATCTTTTAAATGGGAGGGATCTCCTATGAAATGAAGAGAAATTGTAAGAATTAGAGTGGCTACGGCATCTTGAATCGGGTCACCATCATCATCAAAGATTGGTTCATCATTTTCATCTATCTTAATGGCATCTAAAATTTCTTCTTGCTGTTGTTGTGTGAGATAGTAATCCCACCAACCTTTCAGTTGCCCTGAAAATCCTGCTATGAGGAGTTCAGCAACTGTCCTATCCTGGGTACCAGGTTGAGTCTTATAAGCATTGGCAGCCATGGTCATCTGTTGTAGAAGACCAAGAATTTCATACTCAGAGAGTCCATCTATGTTCCAATCATAGACAGAGGTGGCATTGAAACAAGATTGAGATAAAGGTTTAGCTGTATTGATATCAGGGGCAGGGATGATTTGCAAACGGTCTTGTGGAATCCTAGACCAATGAAGTTTATTAATTTCAGGAGTGACTTCTTGGAATTGTTCAATGAGACTTTCAGTTTCAGAGTCTTGAGTTATGACATTAACTTTACTGGCCGAATGGGGAGGAGTATCAGGGATAATTTGAGCGGAATCTTGGTTGGAGTTGGTACTCGTAGGAGTCATCCTACTTAATTGATCACGAATGGCTTTAATGTATTCAGATTTGCTATCTTGGATATTTTTTGAACTTTGATTTGTCATTTGATATGGTTTAAAAATGGGATTTTGGATCTTAGGTTTGGTAATGGGTTTGGAGGAATCAAAAACTATAGGTTGTTTATCAAGATGTTTTTCTATCCTATCTAGTTGTCTTCCTATTGTATTCAAATTTGTATTGGTATAGTTATTTTGGAGAATTATATTTTTAACATTGGTTTTGTCATCATTACTGGGTGTCTTATAAGGAATCGCTTCTACCATTTGGTTATTGTGATCTAGCCTTATACCCCTAAGTGGTGGATGAGTCGATTGAACTTTCCTATTATCTAACATTTCCCACTCAGGTGCCTTATTTCTAAGGGTAATTGGGCTAACACAATTTCTAAAAGGATAATCAATGGAATTTTTTGAAGCATAAATTTCAAGCCAATCAAAAAACAAAATATGAACTTGATTTTGATTTACAAATTCATAAAATTCGTTTTGAATTGCTTTTCTGGAATCCATAAAATTTTTAAAAAACCATGACCTTTTTTCAATGTTATTTTCTGAATAAAAGTCATCATGAAGAAGTTGTTTGTTGATATTAAATTCTCTTGAAATCACATTCAATTCATTAAAAACATTTTCTGTGACGGCTGAAAACGTTGGGCTTGTAGGCAAGTCCGTTTCAGGAATGTGAGATTGATCATGTTGGTTTTGGGTATTATGGGTCTCCTCAATACGAGCTTGAGTTCCAGAACTCTCTGCTCTATTAGGATTGTCATAAACTACCCTGGGTATCACTGAGGTGAAATTTACACCTCTTAAAATAGAATCGGGAATCTCAGAAGTTGAATGTCTTGCCATATTTGAGTATGGCAAATTTATAACAGATGGCAAATTAGTAACTCTTCCTAGGTCTATGGTATCTGAGACCGAGGAATTATCTGAATATCTACTACTGGTAGAATGTCGATGGAATGAAAGTTTAACTTTCCCATCTTGGTACTGAGTTATATGTTTCAACTCGGAGTTTGGTTTGGGAGTCTCTAATGGTCTAACTGGTCGAGGTTCATTTACCCCTTCCAATATCCATTCTTCAGGAAGCGTAACTTCCTTCCAAAGTATAGATCTGGGTATCACAGTGTTTGACTTGGTTAAGTCTGTTTGTAGAAGGATGGTTTCACCCTTCTTACTATGGAATTTTACCTTAGTGGCAAAGGCGGACATCATGGCCTTATAGTGAATTCTATAGATTAAAGCAACTGGAATTGACCCTTCAAGCATTCTATAATTGTGAGTTTTGATTTGTAAAACCAAAGACTTCAAAATATTTTTTATCATTTAAGGAGATAGTAAAATTGGGATAACATTCAAAAGATATTGGACCTGTACAGAGACTAGACTCTACGGAACTTAATAGGGAATCGCCAAAGTTCGTGAATCTAGCATCTCTTAGGATGGCAAGGATGGAGGTATCTAGTCCTTCTTTGGTCAAAGGTTTAATTCCGACTTGGATTAAACCTATATGGATATATTTAAAATTTTTATCCCGATGTTTTTTCAAAGACTGTTGAGAAAGTAGATTTATTGTTTCAAAAGGTTTTGTTAACTGAAGGTCTCTTTCTTCAGTCTTAATTGTAAAATTTGTTTTGAAAAAATGAAATTTAGAAGTTTCATAAATTTCATCCTTTTCTTTCTTTGGAATTTGCCAATTATCTATTGATTTTTGAAAATCTTCTATTACTATTTCTTCACTGTTTATTATTTTCTTGGAATCAGAAGAAGTGGTTGATACAGAATTTGTAGAGGTAGTTCTACAGAAAAATGCATCCATTTTAAAAAGATTGTTTGCAATAATAAATTATTTTCCTTACAATCCAAAGCACTTTCTAGGTTTCACAGCCTTTCCACTGGCTTACTACCCAGACACAAGCTTAGGCAAAAACACTCAGAAAAATAAATTATTCTTACAAAAGATCTTTCCAAAATAAACATGAATTTTCTATAAATATACCCCCCAGGCTCTGATACCAGACACGCCCACGGATCCAAGGGGTCTAATAAACAACACGGAAATATTAATAGACTATATTCTAAAAACCAATAAATAGAAAAAACAAAGATAATAATGGGAATATGAAAAAAAACAGGAAAAGACAAAAATGATGATGAGAATATTGAAATGAAATATAAATATAGATATATAATATATAATATAATATATAGATAATATGTATATAATATATATATATATATGTAATATATATATATATATAATATAATATATAATATATATATAATATAATATATGTATATATATTTAATATAATACTAATAGATAAATATATATATATATAGGTAAGAAAATGAAATAAACAAAATAGTAACTTTCAAACTTGAGCGTCCCCCAGTTTCTGTCTACTTATGATCATAGACCATAAGCTTGCATACTTTTGTAAGGGATCCCACAAAATTTGAAAGGATCTAGATAAATAAACTTGAAATATGAAATTTATTAAAAGTAGGTGGCGTAGCCAACCATCAAAAACTTACAAATTTGGAATCAAAAACTGGAGATACAACTTCCTTCGTAAAAGGAATTACAAATTATTCTTGAAATTGATTACAAGAGAGAAATTTAAGGTTTGGGGTGGAAAATGTGGTGTATATGGATGAAAGAGGAAGGTGGTGTATATGGATGAAGGAGGAAGGTGGTGTATATGGATGAAGGTAGAAGGTAGGGATGGAAGTGGAAGAGATGATGGAGAGAAGAGAGAGAGTGTTGGAAGGAGAGAGAAGGTGTATGGAGAGTAGAATAAATGCTTGAAAATGGATGTATGAAAATGGATGGATGTAGTGTTGGAGGGTACCTCCTTATATAGGCAAACCAAAGGACATTTTTGGAATCATAAATAGTAACCAGGGGTATTTTTGGAATCATGAATAGTAACCAAGGGCAATTTTGTCTTTGTGAATAGTACTGGTACAGTATATCCACATGCCAGCTGCAATGTCTGTCTGCAAAATTGTCAGTGGTCACGTGTTGGAATCTTCAAATAATTTTCAGAAATCTTCAAAAATCTTCAATCTTTGGAATCTTCAAAATCTGCAATCTTCAAAATTTGGATTTTGGGGAGTAATTGTCCCTTAAGTTTTGCCTAAGTACCATTTAAGGTAACTTAGCGGGATCTTTTTTTTTATTTTTTTTTTATTTTTATTTTTTTTTTTTATTTTTTTATTTTTTTTAGAAACCAGAATTACCAAACATGCTAAAGTGATCATAGTCGGAATCATTATCACTCAAGTTAATTGCTGGTTCATCCTGGTCCGAGTCTGACTGGGATTGGGGAAGGTATTTTCTGAACAAAGCAGTCATCTCTTCAGGGGTTTTTGCTGCAGCTAATTTTGAGGCTAAGTGGGATTTCTCGGCCAAAAATTGTGCTTGTCCCAAAGAAATGGTTTTTTCAGGTATTTGTTTGGAAAGTGGAAGGAATCGATTCTCAGTGAACTGTATTTCTCCAGATTTTCTAGTAGGATTTTTCAACCATATATCCATTTTCTCAACAGTGAGACTAGGAGGAATCTTGAATTTGTCCCACCATCTTACTAGAAATCTCCTTTGAATCAGTGAATTTCTATAATTTTCTGCATATTGTACCTTCGAAGCACCTACCCAAGCAAAGTAAAATTTCATGCAAAATAAAGCCAAGGGAGAGAACCTTTTTTCCTCCTCACTGGGTTTGTAACCCGCCTTAAATTTTTTATAACAAGTAAGAATTCTATCTTGGAGGATTTGCTCAACGCAACCCCAATGTTCCCACCGTTGTTGGAACCAAAGAGGAAATTTTTCTGGATTACAAGCGGTATCAAAAAAGATAAGCCAAGAATGTTTTCTCCCAACATTATTAATCAGGAGGGCATTCCACCAGGCCTGTTGGTATTCCCAGTAATTAAAAGGAGTCTCATAAAATTCTTCTTCTTTGTATTCCACAGGAAAATACACAGGTTCAGACAGTGGGTGTTTCCAGTCTATCGGAGAAATAACCTTGTGAATTTTTACTGTGGAATATGCTGGGTCTGAGTGTTCAGATTTCCAGTAAAAGTGTTTGAAAGAAGCATAATTTGTGACAGTAAGAATCATTTCATAATATCGTGAAGTCTTGTTTAAGTCCCATGATTTGAAAAACCAATTTTTACCAAAAGCTTTTTCAATTGAAACTTGAGGATCTTCATGATAAAAGCCTTTTTCTACAGAAAGAACATTTTGAAATGAATTCTTGACAATAAAATCACTTGGAAAAGTTGAAGGAATTGGAGAAGGGACAACATGTGTGAAAGCCACTTGGGAATTTTGAAAATTGGAATTGGAGATTGTTTTTTGGGTATCATGAAAATATTTTTGGGAAGTTGAGATTTGGGAACTTAAAATATTTTTAGAAATTTTTTGAGAAAGGGCTTTTGTTGAAGAAGATTCTCCTTTCTCAGGTTTTTGAACAATTGGAATCTCTTCTTTTGGAGTCTGATACTTGACTAGAGCTTGTTGAAGCTCCGGGGATTTTGCAAATGTTTCTGCCAACCATTTTTGGATTTTAGGGTCCAAACCTGATTGGTTGGTATCTTCAAGAGTTGATTCTTTCTTTAGAGCGGCATCTCTCCATGTTTTTATTTTTGAATCTTCATCAGAATTTTTGTTGGAATCTCTCCCAGTGATTGTGGAATCTCTCCCAGTGATTTCTTTTCCTTTATTTTTCTTCGGCATGGCTGGAATTTTGAAGGAATTCACGGGTTAGGAAGTCAGGAATGGAATTTGTATCTCCTTTTATAAACTCAATATCAAAATCATAAATGCTTAAGATTGCTTGCCATCGTGCAAAAATCTGTTTTGATGCAAGGTTTTTAACATCCTTTTGTAAAACTTCTTTTGCACTTTTGCAATCAATTCTTAAAAGAAATTTTTGATTTAGTAAATCACTTTGAAATTTGTTTATACATAAAACAATACTCAAAATTTCTTTTTTAATTGTTGAGTAATTTCTTTGGCATTCATTCCAATGTCCAGAGGTGTATTGAACTATGTGTTCTTTACCCTCGGAAACTTGTTTAAGAATTCCACCATAACCTAGGTCTGAGGCATCTGTTTCTACAACCTTAGGTAGGGAAGGATCAGCTAGATGAAGACAAGGAATCTCTAAGACCTGTTGTTTGATTTTTCTAACAAGAGCAGTATGCTCTTCAGTCCATGGGACAGGATTCTTCTTGAGTCTATCATGTAATGGCTTAGCCATTCTGTTGATATTGGGACAAAAATCAAGAACATAATTAAGGCTTCCTAAAAACCTCTGTAATTGATTTTTATCAAGAATCCTATCGGGAAATTTTTGTGCAAATTGAAGGGATCTTTCAATTGGTGTGATAGTTCCTTTGGATATGTAGTGTCCTAAGAACCTGATGCGAGTTTGGAACAAGGAAATTTTCGATTTCGACACAACCAAACCATTTTTCTTAACAACATAGAAAAAGGTTTTAAGGTGTTTGAAATGTTCTTGAATAGAATTTGAAAAGATAAGAACATCATCGATGTACACAATACAGAATTTTGAATAATCATTGAAAATGTCATTCATAATTCTTTGGAATTCAGAAGGGGCATTTTTCAAACCAAAAGGCATTACATTCCACTCATACTGACCAAAAGGAACAGTAAAAGCAGTTTTGTACCTATGAGATTTTGAAATTTGAATTTGCCAAAATCCTGATTTCATGTCAAATTTCGAAAAAACATAAGCAGAATGAAGTTTTTGCAAAAGATCTTTTTTATTTGGAATAGGGTACCTAATCCATCTCAACGCCTTATTCAAACGTTTGTAATTTATTACTAACCTAGGCGTTCCTCTCTCTATTTTAGAATTTTTATTGACATAAAATGCAGCACAACTCCAAGGGGACCTTGATTTTGAAATTAGACCCTTTTGTTCTAATTCCTGAATTTCTTTTCTACAGTATTGCTCAAGTTCTTGGTTCATTTGAATTGGCCTAGCCTTGGTTGGAATTTGTTTCTCATCAAAATCAATTTCGTAAGGCAAGTCAACAATATGTTGTTTTCTGTCCCAAAAGGCAGTTGGAAGATCAGAACAAATTTCTTTTTCAATCAAGTTTTGAAATTCAGAAATTTTCTGTTGGATTGAAGGATTATTTATCTGTTCTTCAAACCGTTTGAAAACAACATCTTTTTGGAGAGATTGAAGATGGTAAGTTTTCCCTTTGATTAAAACATTTAAGGAATTTTCATGAATCGAACAAGCTTTGATTAAATCGAGATTCCTTGTTTGAGGTTTTTCGATAAATTCAAAATTTAATTTTCCATTTTCTGTTCTTGAGGAAATTGAATCTGCTTTCACCTTATAAGGAGTAATCAGATTCATGAAAGGAGTTCCCAAAATGACACTGTGTTGAATAGCACTGACAGAAACGAACCAAGTTTTTAGGAGAATATCATTATTTAAAATCGAGGCTTCCGTTTTTGAATCAACAATCAATTTGGAATTATTTGCAGCAGAAAGCCTTTCATTTGTTTTCTCTAAAAACTCTTTTGGAACAATTCCTGATTTTATACAATTTAAATCAGCACCAGTGTCAAAAAGTGCGATGGTATCGATTTGGAAATCTTTTGAAAAAACAAGAGTTATTTTGATAACATATTTTCGGGTAGTGATTTCCCGTAAAACAAAGAGAAAATCAGTTGGAATCTTTTCAACATTTTGAACATTTTGAATTTCATGGGAAGAGGTTTGACCAATCTCAGTTTCTTCAGGAAAATCAGAAGAATCAGAGGTATCTTGAAGAAGTTTCGAAATTAATTCAGAATCCTTTCTTTGCTTTTCTTTAAGTTCTCTAAGCTCAGATTTTATTTCCTTGATTTCCTTTTGTAGTTCTTGAATGCTTGTTTTTTCATTTAAGATGGGTTTTTTCCTTTTATTTAGAATTTTGGTGAGATCGTAGGCTCCTTTACTGGCATTGGGTAAAATGGAAGTTTTCTCTACCTTTTTATCTTCTTTTCTCTCTTCTTGGTTGTCTAAGGATCTTAAAAGTTTATTTAAAAATTCTCTTTTGAGTTCTGGGTCTCCTATGTTGTTAATGATATCTAAAGTCGTACTTTGTTCCCTAGTTAAAACATTAATTTCAAAAGAGCTCGTAGAGCTAGTTGCAACGATTTCATCTAATTGAAGGTCTTGGTTGTTTTCAGAGGATATTGAAGAAAGGTTTTCAGAATCAGAACTAGAGGTATCGGAAGAGGAATCAAGAAGTAGATTGGAGATTTTGTTGGTTATTTCATCATCTAGTTGTAGTTCATGTAATTTTTTATTGAATTTACAGAATTTCGATGTATGTCCCTTTCTATGGCATCTATAACATGTAATATCTCTAAATTTATTTTCTTTGTTCTTAATTTCAGTTTTCTTTTGTTTGTATTTTCTCGGTTTCCTATAGTGAGATTTTCTATAATAATCATCTTGGGACTTTTGATATTTTTTCATGGATTTCTTGGGTTTCCTATAAGCATTTCTCCTAGAATTTTTGCTACAATTTCCTGGGCAAGTTGATGTTGAGGGTTTATTTATGTTGATGTCAAACTGATTACAAAAAGTTCCTAATTCGGACCTAGTTTTCTTAAGTTCCCATTTTAGATGTTTTTGTAATTTCATTTCTTGGCAAATTTTTAATCCTTCCTGTTGGGTTAGACTAATCAGCTCACCGTAAGTGAATTTGTTATAAGGAATTTGGTGTCCATGTGTTTCTCTAATTTTGTTTCTAACTTTCTCACCTAATTGGGTTGGTAAGCCAGCCAAAAACTTTTCTTTCCAAAAGGGTTGATTTGAGTCTTCTCTAAGCATTACTCTAGTTAAAAACGTATTTTTGTACCATTGGAAATCGCTAAGTTTTTTACACTTCAAATTTGATAAAAGTTCAGCATTTTTATCTTTTAAATGGGAGGGATCTCCTATGAAATGAAGAGAAATTGTAAGAATTAGAGTGGTTACGGCATCTTGAATCGGGTCACCATCATCATCAAAGATTGGTTCATCATTTTCATCTATCTTAATGGCATCTAAAATTTCTTCTTGCTGTTGTTGTGTGAGATAGTAATCCCACCAACCTTTCAGTTGCCCTGAAAATCCTGCTATGAGGAGTTCAGCAACTGTCCTATCCTGGGTACCAGGTTGAGTCTTATAAGCATTGGCAGCCATGGTCATCTGTTGTAGAAGACCAAGAATTTCATACTCAGAGAGTCCATCTATGTTCCAATCATAGACAGAGGTGGCATTGAAATGAGATTGAGATAAAGGTTTAGCTGTATTGATATCAGGGGCAGGGATGATTTGCAAACGGTCTTGTGGAATCCTAGACCAATGAAGTTTATTAATTTCAGGAGTGACTTCTTGGAATTGTTCAATGAGACTTTCAGTTTCAGAGTCTTGAGTTATGACATTAACTTTACTGGCCGAATGGGGAGGAGTATCAGGGATAATTTGAGCGGAATCTTGGTTGGAGTTGGTACTCGTAGGAGTCATCCTACTTAATTGATCACGAATGGCTTTAATGTATTCAGATTTGCTATCTTGGATATTTTTTGAACTTTGATTTGTCATTTGATATGGTTTAAAAATGGGATTTTGGATCTTAGGTTTGGTAATGGGTTTGGAGGAATCAAAAACTATAGGTTGTTTATCAAGGTGTTTTTCTATCCTATCTAGTTGTCTTCCTATTGTATTCAAATTTGTATTGGTATAGTTATTTTGGAGAATTATATTTTTAACATTGGTTTTGTCATCATTACTGGGTGTCTTATAAGGAATCGCTTCTACCTTTTGGTTATTGTGATCTAGCCTTATACCCCTAAGTGGTGGATGAGTCGATTGAACTTTCCTATTATCTAACATTTCCCACTCAGGTGCCTTATTTCTAAGGGTAATTGGGCTAACACAATTTCTAAAAGGATAATCAATGGAATTTTTTGAAGCATAAATTTCAAACCAATCAAAAAACAAAATATGAACTTGATTTTGATTTACAAATTCATAAAATTCGTTTTGAATTGCTTTTCTGGAATCCATAAAATTTTTAAAAAACCATGACATTTTTTCAATGTTATTTTCTGAATAAAAGTCATCATGAAAAAGTTGTTTGTTGATATTAAATTCTCTTGAAATCACATTCAATTCATTAAGAACATTTTCTGTGACGGCTGAAAACGTTGGGCTTGTAGGCAAGTCCGTTTTAGGAATGTGAGATTGATCATGTTGGTTTTGGGTATTATGGGTCTCCTCAATACGAGCTTGAGTTCCAGAACTCTCTACTCTATTAGGATTGTCATAAACTACCCTGGGTATCACTGAGGTGAAATTTACACCTCTTAAAATAGAATCGGGAATCTCAGAAGTTGAATGTCTTGCCATATTTGAGTATGGCAAATTTATAACAGATGGCAAATTAGTAACTCTTCCTAGGTCTATGGTATCTGAGACCGAGGAATTATCTGAATATCTACTACTGGTAGAATGTCGATGGAATGAAAGTTTAACTTTCCCATCTTGGTACTGAGTTATATGTTTCAACTCGGAGTTTGGTTTGGGAGTCTCTAATGGTCTAACTGGTCGAGGTTCATTTACCCCTTCCAATATCCATATAGGTTTAATCCAAGTCGGAATTAAACCTTTGACCAAAGAAGGACTAGATACCTCCATCCTTGCCATCCTAAGAGATGCTAGATTCACGAACTTTGGCGATTCCCTATTAAGTTCCGTAGAGTCTAGTCTCTGTACAGGTCCAATATCTTTTGAATGTTATCCCAATTTTACTATCTCCTTATATATATATATATATATATATATATATATATATATAGGAGAGGGCTCTTGTGAGAACCCTTTCCTAGGTGAGAACTACCTAAAACTACGTAGTTTTGGGTAGAAAAATAAAATAAAAAACGATGCTGCTTGGGGGAGAGTCGAACCTAGGACTCTATGTTTACACTCCACACAACTTACCACTGAGCCAATTGCTTTCCTTGTAATTTATGTCGCGCGCTGATTAATATACCACTGCCCTTTTAGTTTCTATTGTTTAATTTTGATGCATGCACTTATTAATATCGATTAAATATGCATAATAATAAATTAATAATAGAAAAAAAAGAAATGTACATAATAATGAATTATTAATAGAAAAAAAATCTAAGAACATGCTCTAATTTCTTATTTATTTAATTCATCTAGCTTCTATTGTTTAATATTTGACGCATGCACTTATTAATATCGATTAAATGTGCATTATAATGAATTATTAATAGAAAAAAAAGAAACGTGCATAATAATGAATTATTAATAGAAAAAAATCCAAGAACATGCTCTAATTTCTTATTTATTTAATTCCTCCATATTTTTTGTAATTTATGTTTTAAAATGTTAAGGACGATGTTCTAAATATTGTTACATGTGTTCTTAACTTTATAATTTGTGTTCTAAAAAGTAAGTATAATGTTTAAAAAAACAGTAAATATATGGACCATTTTTGCATTTGTTCTATAATATAATTTATAACTCATATTCTAAATAACATAACGTATGTTCTAAAAAACATAACGTATGTTCTAAAGTTTATAGTTTGTGCTCCAAAAATTAAGTATAATGTTCTAAAAAAATCAGTAGATATCTGGATTGTTTTTTCATTTGTTCCAAAAATATAATTTATAACTCATGTTCGAAAAAACATAACACATGTTCTAAAATACATAACGTATGTTCTAAAAAATATGTCGTACGTTCTAAACTTCATAGTTCGTGTTTTAAAAGTTAAAATATATGTTCTGACGTTTGTTTTAAAAAATATATAGTTTGTGTTCCAAAAATTAAGTATAATGTTCTAAAAAAATCAGTAGATATTTCGATCGTTTTTTCACTTGTTCTATAATATAATTTATAACTCATGTTCGAAAAAACATAACACGTGTTCTAAAAAACATAACGTATTTCTAAAAAATATGTCGTACGTTCTAACTTCATAGTTCGTGTTTTAAAAGTTAAAATATATGTTATAACGTATGTTTTAAAAAATATATAGTTTGTGTTCTAAAAATTAAGTATAATGTTCTAAAAAATCAGCAGATATCTGGATCGTTTTTTAATTTTTTCTATAATATAATTTATAACTCATGTTCGAAAAAACATAACACATGTTCTAAAAAACATAACGTATGTTCTAAAAAATATGTCGTACGTTCTAAACTTCATAGTTCGTGTTTTAAAAGTTAAAATATATGTCCTAACGTATGTTTTAAAAAAAATATTTTTCTATGTAACATAAATTACAAAAATATAAAGGAATTAAATAAATAAGAAATTAGAGCATGTTCTTGGATTTTTTTTTTATTAATAATTCATTATTATGCATATTTCTCTTTTTTTCTATTAATAATTCATTATTATGCACATTTCATTTTTTCTATTAATAATTCATTATTATGCATATTTAATCGATATTAATAAGTGCATGCGTCAAATATTAAACAAAAAAACAATAGAAGCTAAAAGGGAGATGGTATATTAATCAGCGCACGAAATAATATACAAAAAGAGCAATTGGCTCATTGGTAAACAACTAGGAGTGTGTATTAACATTTACTAAAATGAAGACATGTAATAGGACACATGTCCTACTACATGCTCTCATTAGAATATATATACTTACTTTTTACATTTAAGTGTACTAGTAATTGAAATATATAATTTTGATCCTTTTCATTTATAATTTTTTATAATATTTACCCAAAACTTATAACTTATATCTAAAAAGATTAAATTAGACCAAAAAATGTACTTAAATTAATCTAGAATATCTATTTCGAAAATCAAAATTAGAATTTTAGACACGGATGTTACAATAAATGTGCCCCAATATTTTAAATATTTACACGTTTTTGTGTCCTATGTTTTATAGAAAAGACGTTTCCCATGTCCGTGTTAGATACCGTATCCGTATCCGTGTCCGAGTAACATAGGACCCCACTAGTTGAAAATTCTGGATAGAAAAAATAATTAACAAAAATCTTACCATTTTGATGATTCATGGATGAAGAACAGGGAGTTGTGCTGTGTAGAAGAGAAGAGATGTGCTGTGTTGAAGAGAATATCTGTGTAGAAGAAGAGAAAGAGAAGAGTGTAGAAGAAGAGAATAGGTGTGCTTTGTAGAATAGAAGAGTTATATAGGAGAAAAGAAGAGAAGAAGTTGCTGCAACAAAAACATAAGTTGCTGAAGTTGGATTTAATTTACCTTGCAGTCAAATCTTTTTTCTTTTCTAGGAAAGTTATGGTCTTATGATAGGCAAGTAATATATAGGGACAATGGACTTTGACGTATGTTGGTCCCTTATAACGTGACAAGTGAGTTCCAAGGGGGGGATAGGAACTATTTAAAAATTTTGTCAATTAAGGCTGACTTCTTTTCCTATGAAAAGGATTACACAACGTCACTAAGTAGATTCAAGACACAAGCTTAGTCAACTTGTGACTAAGTCTGCTTCTTTACTTGAGTCAGGAAATAGCACTTAGAGTCTATTCCTGAACTCAGATTCTTAGTAAACTCAACTCAGCGTGAGCTCTTTACTTAGTCAGTTTTCATAGCAAGCAATATATATTAAAGGAGTTTAAGGGTTGGAGAGATATTACTCAGCAGACTTATCCTGGTTTGGCCTCTTCGTCCAGTCCCCGGAACTCGTTCCGAGCTTTTTGAATTCTCTACTGAGCTCTTTAAAGGTAGAGCACGAAACCTTTCACAAATAGAAGCTGAGTATAACAAGAGTACCTTCCTCTATACCTCTACTCACTCCTATATCTACGCTGAGTACTATAACCGAGTACTCAGCGTCTCCTTTCTATTCTTCTAGAAATGATAAAGTGTTTGTCCTAAACAACGATTGCTAAGACACTTTAGATGATTGAAAATCACTCTAGACTTTTACACAATAATATGGAAATTGGTGTAAGGTATTTGCTTTGCTTTTCTCACAGAATCTTCGAGTATGAATTTGGTCAGCGTTTCGACTACTTGAAGTTCTGCATCGATTGAAGCAAATGGATGGCCTTTATATAGTGACACTTGAGGCACCTGGTCATTTCGAATTTCGAAATAACCGTTGGAGGGAAACGGCTTCCTGTCATTGTCACTCTAGGCATGCTCAGCGTCGTTGGCCAATAGGATTCACGCATCTTCTGTCTTCGTCAGTCTTCGGCAGAATGTTTCGACATTTAAGGAAAAGTCCACGAGACAGCTTTCTGCGCCTTCTGAACTTTTCCCAAAGTAGAAATACTTTGTCTAGAAGTTGAACATTGCCTGCCGCTGTCTAGACTGCTTTGTCGTCCAACTCAGCAGCTTCTACTTGAAGCTTTTGCCACGAAGGCTTCTCGATCCTTCTCTTGCTGAGTCGTCGTTTTAGTTGATACGGCTTTGTTTTGAACTCTTGGGCCGAATGGTATTGATGTGTTGACTTGGGCTTGACTTCCACTTTATGGGCCTTTGGGCTTTTTAATCTCAATGTCTTATACACAATTAAACTCAACATTGAACAAACACATTAGTGTAATAAATCAAAGCATTTAAATTTAATATGTTAGAATATTTTTATCATTACTTAAATAATTTTGTCAAATCAAAATCATGTGGAAAGGTGTTTCAAAAAACTCCCCCATTTTGATGTTGGCAAAAATATTCAGTCGAAGAACTCAGTGTTGAGCTCCCCTATGATAGTTGACCTTGTTTTATCAAATAACTCCCCCGTAAGGGTTGAGCTACTTAGTTTTACTTTAAACATTTCAAGGTTTAGTTTAGTAAGTCTAAGGTCAGTTTTCAGAGATAGGTCAGCTCATGGAACATATTCTATTTAACTCAGTTTTACGTGGAAGGTTTAAATATCAGAGAGCGCTGAGTAAGCTTTGTTCAATGAGTTTTAGTTAAGTGGACATATAAGAAGTGGTCAACATGTATGATCAACACAACAGACATATCATCAATTAATATAGACAGTGTAGCACAGTTGATTTAATGAAGATGCGTTTTAACAAATTATATTAATTACTTATGTAAGCATTGCATAAGAGTAGACAGTATGAAAGAGATGCATATAATTTGTTTTGAATTTAAAGTTAGCACAACAGGGTTCACAAAAAAAGAACACAGATATAAAGGTTCAAAAAAAAGCTAGCTATCCTAGACAATACAAGTTAAGCTACTTTTGTTTGCCCTTGCCCTTGTGTTGCGGCTGACTAACTGAGGCTTGCTGAGTTCTTGGGGCCTATTCTTTCTCCCCCATTTTTCCATCATCATGTTTGGGAATGAAGGTGGCTTCAATTGCAGCTTGAGTGAGGCGCTGAGAAAATGCCTTTAGCTTTCTCGTGCTTTTATTCATTCCGTCGAAAATTGGAACACCATCATCCACAATGGATCGAGGAATTCCGATAGATGCAACACTCAGCATACTTAAAACAGCGGCTTGAGACTTGCCAATCCAGTGCATGGTTTCAGTGAGCATTGCAAAGGCTTGATGAAACATCTTTAGCAAAGAGGAATCATAATACGCACGCTGAGCGTTGATTTGGCGCACATTGCTGAAAGTTGCTCGAGAATACTTCAGAATCTCGTTGGTTTTAAGCTCGTCAGTGGCCATCTCTTGCCTGTTTAAGTTCAGTAGACGCACAGCCTCACTAATTTGCTCAATGGAGCATTGAGAGGAGGTGGAAAGCTGGTGATTTGTTTTCTCTTGCTCAGTGTGAAGCTGGCTGAAGAGATGATGTACTTCGGCAGAAGTGGCATATGCTGAGTTCGCAGCTGACAATTGATGAAACTCCCTTTGCAGTGAGTTTATATGGTTGACCATGGTCAGCTGGAGTTCGGCCAGCTTTATTATAGAGTCCTGCCTGGGCTGTTGAGATTGTAGTGTAGTCATGACACTCAGAAGATCCTTCATACCTTTGATCTCAGTAAGAAGCTGAGTGACAGATCCTCCGCTTCCCCAACTCAATGAGCAGAATCAGATTCAGTCAGTTTCTACCTCGGTGATGGAATTTGAGGAAGTTCATTGTTTACCTGAGCAGGTAATTCCTTGGCTTGCTCAACGTGTTGAGGAGCGGAATCTTCGAGCACTTGCTCGGCATTGCTTTGGTTGGCAGAAGCATCTAAGTCGGCATGTTCCTTCGGAGAAATTGAGGCTTGATTTTCTGGTAAATCTGGTTGAGGCACAGGTGGGTTGGAGAAGTATTTAAGATGTACCTCGGTGAGGTCAGTGATCTCATCTCTCAGCGGTGAATCACCCATGAGATCAATAACAGGTGCTTTAAAGGCTTTCTTCTTTCTCAGTCTCCTAAGCTTAAGAGGAGTAGGGTCACAAGGAATAGACTCAATAGAGTCAGTGGGTGAGGCTTCCCTTTGAACAGTAGGAGAATTTACTTGGTGCTCAGTCTCTTCTTCATCAACCAACTCAGTGTTGATTGGTTCAAGATGCTCATCATCTGCGGGTTCCTCAGTGTCATCCTGACCACTTTCTTCTTCTTCAGACTCATCATCCAGTTCTTCTTCCTCTAACTGGTCATCCAACTCTTCCTCGACAAACTGACTACCCAATTGGTCTTGGTCTTGTTCTTCCTCAACCTGTTGCTCAGCGTCAATCCCTTGACTCTGTGCATAGTGTGAGTTAGGAGGAACGAGGATATCTGTTGGTTGGGCATCGATAGGTCTTAACTCAAAATTGAGCTTTTTCTTCTTCCTTAACGGTTGCTCATCAACGTCCTCTCTTTCTTCTGTCTCAAGCTCAGCTGTCCTAGGTCTTTTCTCCGCTGACCTAGATCCACCCTAACTTTGCTGAGTTTAAGGCTTAGTTCCTCCACATACAACTTTAATCTTCTTTGGAGCAGAAGCAGCAGCTTTAGAGGTGCTCTGGACAGCCTTCCTCTTTCTTTGAGTTCTACCCTTTCGAGTCACTGCCCCCTCAGCGTTTTGGACAGCTTACCCTTTTCCTTTCTTTGGAAAGATAGGTAGATCATATGCCAAACCGAATAGGGCAGCAGCTGTAATCTCGGTTCCTCAAACTTGGATTTCTGCAATCATATCCACCTTGTGATCCTGGAGGATTCGAGTGATGAAGGAGCCCAGCCTGAGGGTTTCTGTGCTTCGTAAAAACCCATCGATTATGAAGACAGGCATATTTATCAGCGTGTAGGTCAGCACGTGCCATATAAAACATTGCTCGAAGTTGGTTGCTGAGTTGGTGCAGTTGATTTTAGGGTAGAGGAAATTTGTCAATATGTAATGGTCCATCTTTTGATGTTGACCCATGGAAGTGCTTGAAATTTCACCTACATGACCCTCAGGTTTGTAGAAGGTCTGAACGTAGTCGGTTTTCTCATGGTCACCAGATTTACGAAGTATAGCTCCTTCGTTTTTCAGTTTGAACAGTGAGGCTAGATACGCTGGGTTGATGGAGATGTTCTTCCCTCGAACATGAGTCGCTAGGTAGTTCCTGTTATCATTGGCGACTTTCAGGTTGGCGTAGAATTCTCATACCAACTCAGGGTAAGTAGGATCCCGAACTGAGAACAGCTCGGTCCATTCATTGTTCTTGATCCACTCACAGAAAGGTTGCTCGGCCTCCACGAATTCTTTTGAGAACCACCGTGAGTGGTCAATCTTCCACCCCCTCACACTCTCGAAGACTTGAGTGTAGGTGCGTTCTACTACTTTCTTACCCTTGTCCTTTTGCTGTTGTTTCCCTTTGGAAGAGGTAGCTTGGACAGCTTGAGCTTTCTTGCTCGGCGTAGTAACTCCAGCGTGATCAAGCTGAGTGGGAGAAGTGGGATTGTCATCGGAGCGGTTATGGGAGAGACCGGCACCGGAGATGTTCAGAGAAATTTTAGTCATTTTCTCAGAGAAGTTTTTAGAAGGTTTGGGAACTTGGGAACTTTTTCGAGAGAGAGAGTATGAATGCCAAAGATTTCTAAGCATAAAGAAATAGAAGTGGGAATTCATCCACTATTTATAGAGATGTTGAGTTAATCCAAGGCGTTGAGTAGTCCGTTTTGCCTCGAGATTCTCAATCGACAAAGATTCTGGCATTTATGACACATACGGCGCGTGTATTTTCTAATTATAGCCTATACGTCATCCTAGGTGGCTATTTAATTTGCGTGCTTTGCATTAAAGTTTGCAACGGCTCTTTACTCAGTGTTAAGAATTTCAGGCGTTTAAAATTCTGAGTAGTCAGTGTTATGCAAAGGAATCGATCTTATGCGTAGTAACTCAGCTTGAGATAGATACTCAGCATATATATTTATCTACTTAGCATGTAATAGCACAAATCATTCAGCATGGAAACTCACTCAGCATGCATACTATACTTGAAATTTATTGAAGAGGATTAAACATACCAATGGCTTCTCTAAGTATGTTGAATTGCTCACGAGCCAGTGGCTTTGTGAAGAGATCGGCAAGCTGCTCATCCGTTGGGACATAGGTCAGCTTGATCTCTCCCTTAAGTACGTGATCTCTAACGAAGTGATGTCTTATGCTGACATGCTTCATCCTGCTGTGTTGGATTGGGTTCTTTGATAAGTCAATGGCACTTTTGTTGTCACATTTGACTTCAATTGTTTTAGTCCGAACGCCAAAATCTTCAAGCTATTGCTTAATCCATAGGACTTGAGCAACACAGCTTCCAGCAGCAACGTACTCAGCTTCAGTGGTTGACAGGGCTACTGACGCCTGCTTCTTGCTGAACAAGGACACAAGACAGCTCCCAAGGAAGTGGCATCCTCCTGAGGTGCTTTTTCGTTCAAGATTGTCTCGTCCGTAGTCAGCGTTAGTGTATCCAATGAGTGTGAAGTCATGAGTGTTGGGATACCATAAACCTGCATTCACTGAGCCTTGCAAATATCTAAGGATTCTTTTTACAGCTCGGTACAATCTGTTGTCTACTGACTTACCATTCTCATCAGCGTAGAGGACAGTGTCAGTGCCCATTGGGGTAGATATTGACTTACAATTCTCAAGTTCATACTTCTTCAATATCTCCTTAGCATACTTAGTTTGACTGATGAAGATGCCATTTTTCCCTTGTTTGATTTGAAGTCCAAGGAAGAAGTTGAGTTCTCCCATCATTGACATTTCAAACTCAGTCTGCATCTGCTTACTAAATTCCTTGCACATTGACTCGTTAGTGGCACCAAAAATAATGTCAGCAACATATATTTGAGCCAGCAGGGTATCTTTACCCTTCCTCTTAATGAATAAGGTTGTATTAGCTTTACCTCTGACATAATTTCTAGTCTTCAGGAAACTGGTCAGCCTCTCATACCAAGCACGTGGTGCTTGCTTGAGACCATACAGAGCCTTTTTGAGCTTATAAACGTGGTTTGGGAATTTAGGATCCTCAAACCCTGGAGGCTGATTAACATAAACTTCCTCGTTTATAACTCCATTAAGGAATGCACTCTTAACATCCATTTGAAACAGTTTAAAATTCATATAGCTTGCATATGCACATAAAATTCTAATAGCCTCTAGCCTTGCCACTGGGGCAAAGGTCTCACCGTAGTCAATACCTTCTTGCTGACTGTAGCCCTGAGCTACAAGTCTTGCTTTATTTCTGACCACGTTCCCTTGTTCATCCAGCTTGTTGCGGAAGACCCATCTTGTTCCTATGGTCTTCTGGCTTCTTGGTTTTGGCACTAGATCCCATACTTCATTTCGTCTGAACTGATCAAGTTCTTCTTGCATTGCATTCATCCAGAATTCGTCATACTCAGCTTCAGCAAAGTTCTTTGGTTCCTGGATTGAGACGAATGCTACGTTGCTGAGGTATCTCCTGAGTTGATTTCTAGTCATCAGGGTATTCTCAGCGGTATCAAGAATGGCACTCTCTGAGTGACCTCTTGGTATCCTAATCTCCTTTGGTAGATTGATGTCTTGCGCTGGTTGTGTTTCAACAATCTCTATAGGTGTAGATTGGTCAGTGAAAGTAATTTGAGTTTCACTTTTACCTTTGGTCAGCCCTTGAGGGAATGACTCAGCGGCTGTTTCTTGGTCAGCGGGTGCTAAGTATGGGTCATCCTCGGTCAGCGACAGGTATCTACCTGCAGGGTTAGTTTCATCGAACTCAACATGTACTGACTCTTCTAAGACTTGAGTTCGTTTATTGAAAACTCTGTATGCTTTGCTGTTTGTTGAGTAGCCTAAAAAGATAGCCTCATCAGCTTTTGAGTCAAACTTAGTTAGGCTGTCTTTAGTATTTAAGATAAAACATTTACAGCCAAAGGCACATAAGTATCCAATGTTGGGCTTTCGTCCTTTCCAAAGTTCGTAGGGGGTTTTCTTTAATATAGGTCTAACTAGAGCCCTATTAAGAATATAGCATGTTGTGTTAACAGCTTCTCCCCAAAAGTACTTTGGAAGCCTGTGCTCACTCAACATTGTCCTGGCTATTTCAACCAAGGTTCTGTTTTTCCTTTCAACAACCCCATTTTGTTGAGGCGTTCTAGGAGCAGAGAAATTATGGTCAATGCCGTTGGTTTCACAGAATTCAACGAACTGTTGGTTCTTGAATTCTCCACCATTATCACTTCGGATGTGAGCTAACTTAAGGTCTTTATCATTTTCAAGTTTTCTTACCAAATTTGAAAATGTCTCAAAGGTTTCATCCTTGCTACTCAGCAAGATGATCCAAGTGTACCGAGAAAAGTCATCTACAATGACCAAGAAAAATCTTCTTCCACCCAAGCTCAGCGGCTAGACTGGACCGAAGAGATCCAAGTGTAGTAACTCTAATGGACGCTTAGTTGAGACAATGTTTTTACTATGAAAAGATTGTTTGGTTTGTTTTCCAGCTTGGCAAGCGTGGCATAATTGATCTATTTCAAATTTGAGTTCTGGTAGTCCCTCAACCAATTGCTTTCTTGCTAATTTGGCCAGGAGGTCCATGCTTACATGACCAAGTCTCCTGTGCCATAGCCAGGAATTTTCTTCCTTTGACACTAAGCACACAGTTTTTGAAAACTTCTTTTCTAAATTCAGCATAAAGACATTATCAATACGAGGGGCAGTTAAAATTAACTCATTTGTTTTACCCTCGAATATTTTACATCCAGTGTCATCAAATATAACTTTTCTCCCATTGTCACATAGCTGAGCTACGCTGAGTAAGTTATATTTGAGTCCGCTGACTAGGGAGACTGACTCAATAGTAGGATTACCACCAATGGTTCCTGACCCTACTATCTTACCCTTCTTGTTATCTCCAAAACTTACACTTCCTCCTCGTTTATGCACAAACGTGATGAACTGAGTTTCATCACCAGTCATATGCCTCGAGCATGTGCTGTCAATGTACCACATCTTTGACTTCTCAGCACACCTCAGGCTTACCTGCAATATAGCTAGTTGCTTTTAGGTACCCAATTCTTTTTGGGTCATTGCTTGTTAGGTTCAACAGGTAAAGCATCATATTTCATTTTATGATGACATACTTGGATAGTATGTCCATTCTTTCCACAGAAGTCGCAGCTGACCTTCCGTTTAGGATGTCTCACTGACTGGTCAGCACCCCAGTGCTGAGCATGCCAGCACACCTTTGTGGTGTGTCCTTTCTTTCCACAGAAGTCACACTGGACATTCTG
Organism: Euphorbia lathyris; assembly: GCF_963576675.1. Classification (NCBI taxonomy): domain Eukaryota; kingdom Viridiplantae; phylum Streptophyta; class Magnoliopsida; order Malpighiales; family Euphorbiaceae; genus Euphorbia; species Euphorbia lathyris. The sequence goes on from NC_088915.1 coordinate 83,277,786, forward strand.
CTGAAGATTCCATCTCTGCTGACTAGTACTTCTGTACTCAGTGTTCAGAGGAATATTTCTCTTATTCGGAACCTTAAGTTGGTTCTGAATTGATGTGACGTCCTTTCTCAGTTTCTTAGAATCTGATTGGACCTCAGTGACAAACTTTTGCATAATTTCTACATTACTATGCAAAATCTAAGTGTCCTGGAGAATATATCGAAGGTCACTCAGTTTGACCTCCTCAACCTCGTCACATCGCCTGCTGAGTGCTCTAACCTTTTTATTACACTTTTTGACAAGTGTGTAGAGGTCACTCAGGGCATTAACCATCTCATTTCTGAGCAAGGGTAGTGATATTACCTCAGTTGAGTGTTCCTCATCGTCAGATGCAATGGAGGAGTCAGCATGCTCAGAAACATACGACTCAGCGAGCTCATCTGCCATGAAGCAGATCTTTGCTGACTCAGTGGCATCAGCTTCAGATGATGATGAATCATCACTATCACTCCAGGTTGCCACCATTGCCTTCTTGTCGTTCTTCCTTTCTTTCCTCAGCGTGGGATAGCTTGACTTGATATGGCCAGTTTGATGACATTCAAAGCATGTAATGGGCTTTGAGCTGTCCTTCTTATACTTGCTGTCGCTGGAGTCAGCTTTGTACTTATCAAACTTCTTGTAAGGCTTCTTAGAATATTTGTCATTCTTTTTGAACAGCCTTTTCATCTTTCTAGTGAACATAGCCATTTCTTCATCATCTGTTGAGCTCCCATCAGTGGAGTCAGCTTTCATGACAAGAGACTTTTGCTTCTTGTCTTCAGTCTTTTCCTTCACCTCGAAATTCCTCATTGATATCTCGTGGGTCAGCAGCGAGCCAATGAGTTCATCATACTTGTAGGTGGTTAAGTCTTGAGCTTCCTCAACAACAGTTTTCTTTGCTTGCCAGCTTTTAGGAAGACTCCTAAGGATCTTCTTGACTTGCTCTTCCTCAGTGAAGATCTTTCCAAGTCTCTTGAGCTCGTTGATTATGTTTGTGAACCTTGCGTTCATGTCTGAGATTCCTTCATCATCGTTCATCTCAAACAGCTCGTACAACCTCATGTGCTGGTTGACTTTGGATTCCTTTACCTTGTTGGTTCATTCATAGGTAACCTCGAGCTTCTTCCAGATCTCCTACGCTGACTCACAACCTGAAATCTTGTTGTATTCTGCAGCATCTAACACACAATGAAGCATGTTTATAGCCGAAGTATGATTTTGTAGCTTCTTGAGATCATCCTCTATCCATCTAGTCTCAGCTTTGACAACCGTTTGGCCATCAATAGTTTCAACAGGAACAAATGGGCCTTGGACTATAGATAGCCATGCGCTCATGTTTGTTGCCTGAATGAAATTTTTCATTCTATTCTTCCAAAAGGTATAGTTAGACCCGAAGAATAGAGGAGGCCGAGTTATGGATAGACCCTCAGGTAAAATCTGAGTTGTCAGATTTCCTGGGAGAAACCGAGTGCTGTTCTCAGCCATAGTGGGGATTAGCTCAAGGTAGTTAAACCTTGCACAGTGAGCTTTTAAGCTCTGATACCACTTGTTGGTCCCTTATAACGTGACAAGGTAGTTCCAAGGGGGGGATAAGAACTATTTAAAAATTTTGTCCGTTAAGGCTGACTTCTTTTCCTATGAAAAGGATTACACAGCGTCACTAAGTAGATTCAAGACACAAGCTTAGTCAACTTGTGACTAAGTCTGCTTCTTTACTTGAGTCAGGAAATAGCACTTAGAGTCTATTCCTGAACTCAGCTTCTTAGTAAACTCAACTCAGCGTGAGCTCTTTACTTAGTCAGTTTTCACAGCAAGCAATATATATTAAAGGACTTTAAGGGTTGGAGAGATATTACTCAGCAGACTTATCCTGGTTCGGCCTCTCCGCCTACGTCCAGTCCCCGGAACTCGTTCCGAGCTTTTTGAATTCTCTACTAAGCTCTTTAAAGGTAGAGCACGAAACCTTTCACAAATAGAAGCTGAGTATAACAAGAGTACCTTCCTCTATACCTCTACTCACTCCTATATCTACGCTGAGTACTATAACCGAGTACTCAACCTCTCCTTTCTATTCTTCTAGAAATGATAAAGTGTTTGTCCTAAACAACGATTGCTAAGACACTTTAGATGATTGAAAATCACTCTAGACTTTTACACAATAATATGGAAATTGGTGTAAGGTATTTGTTTTGCTTTTCTCACAGAATCTTCGAGTATGAATTTGGTCAGCGTTTCGACTACTTGAAGTTCTGCATCGATTGAAGCAAATGGATGCCCTTTATATAGTGACACTTGAGGCACCTGGTCATTTCGAATTTCGAAATAACCGTTGGAGGGAAATGGCTTCCTGTCGTTGTCACTCTGGGCGTGCTCAGCGTCGTTGGCCAATAGGATTCACGCATCTTCTGTCTTCGTCAGTCTTCGGCAGAATGTTTCAAAATTTAAGGAAAAGTCCACGAGACAGCTTTATGCGCCTTCTGAACTTTTCCCAAAGTAGAAATACTTTGTCTAGAAGTTGAACATTGCCTGCCGCTGTCCAGACTGCTTTGTCGTCCAACTCAGCAGCTTCTACTTGAAGCTTTTTCCATGAAGGTTTCTCGATCCTTCTCTTGCTGAGTCGTCGTTTTAGTTGATACGACTTTGTTTTGAACTCTTGGGCCGAATGGTATTGATGTGTTGACTTGGGCTTGACTTCCACTTTATGGGCCTTTGGGCTTTTTAATCTCAATGTCTTATACACAATTAAACTCAACATTGAACAAACACATTAGTGTAATAAATCAAAGAATTTAAATTTAATGTGTTAGAATATTTTTATCATTACTTAAATAATTTTGTCATATCAAAATCATGTGGAAAGGTGTTTCAACAACGTCCTTTATGGGGTATATCTCGTTAATGCTTCTAAATTTGAGAGAACCCGTTATAAGGTGAGAAAAATGTTGATTGTAAAGCTGATTCCTATAATTCTTTATATTTTAATTTTTTCGGGATTAGATGGATGATTAAGTAAATTCTTTATATGAGTGCTCACGATGGTCATAATTTCTGGGGACCCAGCACATGGTCCTACAACATATACAGGAATGATGGTACTGGATTTAGAGAACATCGGATTTTGTCTGAGTCTACAAGCCAAGGCGATTAGTAGATATTTTTACTTATAAATGAGATTTTTTTTTGTTGATAAAATTATGTCTTTTGCATGTACAATCTCTGATTCTTGCGGTATATAGTAAGGATGGCCATATTTTTATAAGGAGCAACATGATGGTTTATTTAATTTCTTCAAGTTCAACCTATAGTTTTCGTGCGGGCGTGTGTAGGTCCTAAAACATCTCCGAATTTTTTCGGGGATTCCCCAAAAATATTAGGAACGTAATGGGGGATGTAAAACCATCCCCACAGTGTCACTTTTCCACCCCTAGTTCAGAACCTCTATGTCATGTAGTGTGGATTACTAAATATGAAATATAACAATGGTTTATATAGTTATTGATTATTTTTTTGTACATTTGTTTTCATTTTACACTTAACATATAGATTGTACCCACTGTCTCTAAACCTTAGATCCATCCCTGGGTAAATAGTCCCTTCCAAAAAAAATATTTCCGACCAGGTTTAATGGGGTAATTTTCCAAAAATTACCTCAAATAAAAGATTAATCTAAACTTTTGTTTCTAAAGTAAACTTCAAAATATAAATAAAAAGTAAAGTTACTCACAATCTCAAGGTAACTAACTTCAACGTGAATCGTAGCAGCTAATTCGCATTCAAATTTGTTCCATTCCACATAGCCCTGGAAAAAAATTTATCAGCAATAAAAAAACCTAAAACATTTGAAGAAAACTATAGTTTGAAACTGAAGAAAGAAATAAAGATACCATCGTGTTGCTCCATGTAAAAATACGATCATCTCTAGTATAAACTGCATCATACATATCGTGTTCAAGGAAATCCTCATCTAATAATGGCATTAAAATTAAACAAAAGTGTTAACAATAACATAATACCAACAATATAATCAGGGACGGATCTACAGTGGGGGCAATAATTAACAAAAATCTTACCATTTTGATGATTCATGGATGAAGAACAAGGAGTTGTGCTGTGTAGAAGAGAAGAGATGTGTTATGTTGAAGAGAATAGCTGTGTAGAAGAAGAGAAGAGAAGAGTGTAGAAGAAGAGAATAGGTGTGCTTTATAGAATAGAAGAGTTATATAGGAGAAGAGAAGAGAAGAAGTTGCTGCAATAAAAACATAAGTTGGTGAAGTTGGATTTAATTTACCCTGCAGTCAAATCTTTTTTCTTTTCTAGGAAAGTTATGGTCTTATGATAGGCAAGTAATGTATAGGGATAATGGACTTTGACATCCTTTATGGGGTATATCTGGCTAATGCTTCTAAATTTGAGAGAATCCGTTATAAGGTGAGAAAAATGTTGATTGTAAAGCTGATTCCTATAATTCTTTATGTTTTAATTTTTTTCGGGATTAGATGGATGATTAAGTAAATTCTTTATATGACTGCTCACGGTGGTCATAATTTCTGGGGACCTGGCACATGGTCCTACAACATATACAAGAATGATGGTACTGGATTTAGAGAACATCGGATTTTGTCTGAGTCTACAAACCAAGGCGATTAGTAGATATTTTTACTTATAAATGAGATTTGTTTTTTTTCTGTTTTTGTTGATAAAATTATGCCTTTTGCATGTGCAATCTCTGATTCTTGCGGTATATAATAAGGATGACCATATTTTTATAAGGAGCAACGCGATGGTTTATTTAATTTCTTCAAGTTCAACCTATAGTTTTCGTGCGGGCGTGTGTAGGTGTAACGTCCGTGTCGAAAAATTATTCGATATAGATTTTTAGAGTATTAATTATATTACTGAATTTAATTTAAGGGATAAGTACACAAAATTTTTTTTGTGGTATACACTTTTTACAAACTCGAACCTGTGGTTTTTTTTTTTTGCAAAGAGAGGTTTGTGCTAAATGCCGTTAGCAAACAGAGGCAAAATTGACTAATGGTGTTAAAATTCAAAGAGAAAAGAGTTAATTTGGTCCTTATATTTATTTATTTTATAAATTAACCCCCCTAATTATCTAATTATCACAAATAAACCCCAAATCAAAAACAACAACAACAACAACAACAAAGCCTTAGTCCCGAAATGATTCGGGGTCGGCTAACATGAACCATCATATAAAACCGTGAAAATCAAGTCGTGTCAGCGACACAGATTCGCTCCCTCCACTCCGTCCTATCCACTACCATATTTTCCTCAATTCCCAATAAACTCATATCACTCTCGATCACCCTCCTCCAAGTTTGCTTAGGTCTTCCCCTACCCCTCACCACTACATCCCTTTGCCACTCTTCGGTTCTCCTAACCGGCGCATCAAGCGCTCTACGTCTCACATGGCCAAACCACCTTAGTCGGTTTTCTCTCATTTTATTCTCAATAGATGTGACCCCTACTTTTGTCCTAATTATTTCATTACGCACCCGGTCCTTTCTCGTGTGACCACACATCCATCTCAACATACGCATCTCCGCCACCGACATCTTATGGATGTGGCAGTGTTTCACTGCCCAACACTCCGTACCATATAACAATGCTGGTCTAATTGCCGTCCAGTAGAATTTTCCCTTCAATCTATTAGGCATGCCGGGATCACAAAGGAAACCCGTAGCACTCTTCCACTTCGACCAACCAGCTTTAATCCTATGAGCAACATCTCCATCTACTTCTCCATCCGTTTGGATAATAGATCCTAAATACCGGAAGCAATCCGAGGCCTGAACAACTCTCCCATCTAGGATGATTGTCCCTGCCTCCCTACTCCTACGGCCGCTAAACTTACACTCCAAATATTCTGTCTTACTTCGACTCAACTTAAAGCCTCTAGATTCTAGAGTTTGCCTCCATAGTTCCAACTTCATCTCCACTCCTTCTTTCATCTCCTCAACCAACACAATATCATCTGCAAACAGCATGCACCATGGTATACCATCTTGAAGTGAACTTGTTAGTTCATCCATAACGATGGCAAAAAGAAATGGGCTTAGTGCGGAACCTTGATGCACTCCAATCGTAATAGGAAACTCTTCAGTCTTCCCAACACTAGTACGTACACTCGTGCATACTCCCTCATACATGTCCTTTATGATGTCAATATATTTCCGCGAAATGCCTTTCCTTATCAAGGCCCACCAAAGTACTTCCCTTGGTACCTTATCATATGCTTTCTCCAAGTCAATGAAAACCATATGCAAGTCTTTCTTCTTATTTCGATAGTGCTCCATTAATTGTCTCATTAGATGGATGGCTTCCATAGTTGATCTTCCCGGCATAAAGCCAAACTGGTTTTCTGAGATCTTCACCGTCCTCCTTAGCCTTTGTTCAATCACTCACTCCCAAAGTTTCATAGTGTGACTCATTAATTTGATTCCCCGATAGTTGGCACAATCTTGGACATCGCCTTTGTTCTTATACAAAGGGATTAAGGTACTTTTCCTCCATTCTGATGGCATCTTATTGTTTCTCCAAATTTTGTTGAAGAACGTCGTCAACCATTCGATTCCTCTTTCTCCCAAACATCTCCAAATCTCAATAGGGATGCCATCAGGTCCTACTGCTTTCTTCAACTTCATCTTACTTAATGCCATTTTGACTTCACCCTTTTGAATTCTCCGCAGGCATTCATGATTTATCATATCGTGATGGATACTTATATCTCCAACATCTTGTTGGCGATCTCCATTAAATAAGTCATCAAAATAGGACCTCCATCGTTCCTTGATATCCTTATCTCCAACTAGGACTTTCTGGTCCACATCCTTCACACATTTAACTTTTCCGAGATCTCGCGTCTTCCTATCTCTCATCCGAGCAATTCTATATATGTCTCTTTCCCCTTCTTTCGTATCCAATCTTGTATACAGATCCCGATTCACCTTTGCTCTAGCATCTCGTATGACCTTCTTTACTTCCCTTTTAGCCTCTTTGTATTTTTCGTAGTTCTCGTCACTCCTACATTTCCCCAATAGTTTATAGGATTCTCTCTTACTCTTTACTGCTTGTCGTACTTCTTCTGTCCACCAAGATGTGTCCTTACCCGGTGGCATGCTACCTTTAGATTCCCCTAGAACTTCTTTCGCTACTTCCCTTATACTATGCTCCATCTTATTCCATATCGAATCTATATCTGAATCCATATTGCAAGTCCAAATATCTTTTTTGGTCATCTCATCCACAAATTTTTGTTGATTCTCCCCTTGAAATTTCCACCACTTAATCTTAGTCTCTACTTGAGGTGTTTGTTTTCTTATACATTTCCTACTTCGAAAATCTAGCACCACTACTCTATGTTGGGTTGTCGTACTCTCACCAGGGATCACCTTACAATCAATATAACTCTTTCTCCAAGCACTCCTTACTAAGAAGAAGTCAATTTGGCTCGCATTACCGCCACTCCGATAAGTCACTAAGTGGGATGTTCTCTTCATAAACCATGTGTTCATGATACTCAAGTCATAGGCTGATGCGAATTCCAAAATATCATTTCCTGCTTCATTCTTATCTCCAAAACCATACCCTCCATGAACACTCTCAAACCCATCTCGCCTAGAACCCACGTGTCCATTGAGATCACCCCCTAGTACCATTTTTTCATCCCTAGGAACCTGTTGCACCACTTCCTCTAAGTCATCCCAAAAAGCTTGTCTTATAGACACATCTAATCCTATTTGTGGCGCATATGCACTAATGACATTCACAACCTCATCCCCTATCACTAGTTTAACACTCATAATTCTATCGCTCTTCCTAGACACCGCTACTACCTCATCAATATACTCCCTATCAATAAGAATACCTACTCCATTTCTACCCTTATCCTTTCCTGAGTACCAAAGCTTATAACCCCAAGGAGCTATCTCTCTAGCCTTAGCTCCAACCCACTTGGTTTCTTGTAGGCATAATATATTTATTCTCCTCCTCTTCATAACATCTACAATTTCAGCTAATCTTCATGTCAAAGAACCTATGTTCCATGTCCCAAAGCGTAACCTACTACCCTTACCCCTACCCCTACCATTACCGTGGACTAGCTTATTTACCCGCAACCCTTGCATATTTAACACCACCCCCGGGTCCTGGGGTGGCGCGCCGCTTCGGGGCGACGACCTAGCAACCCTTGCACATTTATCACTACACCCGGGTCTAGGAAGTGCAGCGCGTCGCTGAGTAGGGAACGCCCCAACGGTATTTATATTATGGTTCATGTCATAAGATGTGACTAAGTTTTACGCTGGCCGCCACAAACCTACCGCAACCCTCCTCCTTTGTCCGGGCTTGGGACCGGCTGTAAAGGCCACCAAGTGACCCTCACAGGCGGAGTTAAACCCCAAATCAAAAATAAATAAAAAATATCATCTTCTCCATCCCTTTTTAATTTTGATTTTCATTCTTCTTTCTCTCGCTTCTTCTTCTTATTCTTCTTTTTCTTCTTATTCTTCTTCTTCTTCCTCCTCTCATCTTCTTCTTTTTTTCTTGTTTTTTTTTAATTTTGATCCCAGAAATTCTAGAATTTTCTAGAATTCTGGAAAATTCCAGAATTTCTGGAATTTCCAGAATTCTAGAAAATTCCAGAAATTTTGGAATTTTTCCAGAATTCTTGAAAATTCTAGAAATTCTGGAAAATTTCTAGAATTCTCCAGAATTCTAGAGAACGTCTGAAATCCAGAATTCTAGATAGAAAAAATAATTAACAAAAATCTTACCATTTTGATGATTCATGGATGAAGAACAGGGAGTTTTGTTGTGTAGAAGAGAAGAGATGTGCTGTGTTGAAGAGAATAGTTGTGTAGAAGAAGAGAATAGAAGAGTGTAGAAGAAGAGAATAGGTGTGCTTTGTAGAATAGAAGAGTTATATAGGAGAAGAGAAGAGAAGAAATTGCTGCAACAAAAACATAAGTTGGTGAAGTTGGTGAACTTGGATTTAATTTACCCTGCAGTCAAATCTTTTTTCTTTTCTAGGAAAGTTATGGTCTTATGATAGACAAGTAATGTATAGGGACAATGGACTTTGACGTCCTTTATGAGGTATATCTCGTTAATGCTTCTAAATTTGAGAGAATCCGTTATAAGGTGAGAAAAATGTTGATTGTAAAGCTGATTCTATGGGAATTCGAACTGACAAGGATGGAGAAAAACCAAGATTTTTGGGTGCATGGGAAATTGTAGTCCCAAACATTAAAAATGGACGGGGTGGGTGTTACTATCCATGAAACGCAAGGATCGGCAAACCTAAGGGTGTTCAAAAACCAAACCAGACCGAAATAACCGACCGAACCGATGAATTTCGGTTGTTCGGTTCGGTTTTCGATCTATTAGGTTCAGTTTCAGTTTTATTTTTATAATTTCGGTCGGTTCGGTTTTTAAATCAAAATTACTGAATTAACCGAACAGACCGAAATAAATTAAATATAATTAGAAATTAGATTTATTATATAATTAGTGTATGCCATTTATTGTTCTAAGTTATATTTGATTTAGAATTATATTATTAGAATCTTTGTTAAGCATGATAGTTTTTGGATTGCATGTAACTGTTATATTATTAGTCTATTTAATGTTTGTCTACCAATTTAGTATAATTGTACACTAATTCATATTTGGAATTGAGATTGATTTCATTTCTATATAAAATTTCTATGTTTTTTTCTATTTTTTTCTTTCAATCCAAAAAGAAAAATAAAAATAAAAATTGTTGTATATATAAATAAATACCTAACAATATCATTAACGGTGTAATATTAACCTTACATAAAAATCATTGTTAATGAAATTTTTAATGTAAGGAAATCGAATAACCAAACCGAACCAACCAAAATAATTCAATCGGTTCGATTCGGTTATTTATTATTATTTGGTTATGTTCGGTTTTTATTTTTAAGGCTATTTGGTTTTTGGTTATTTCGGTTCGGTTTTCAGACCAAACCGACCGATGAACACCCCTACGCAAACCGCATGTAAATCCTCGAAAAATCTCCGCAAAATAAAATAAAATATTATATATATCTGTGATAATATATATACTCGAATTAGAAATTGTTTTTAATTAAAAGTCTGCTACTGGTTTATATCAGTATATTGATATAAACGAGTAACACTAGTTCAAACCAGTCTGCTGGTATAAACCAATGTTAGGTTTATATTAAAATTACTATTAGATTGTATTTTTTTTTATAAAATTGTTAATTCTATATGAATTTTTAACTTTTATTTGGGGATTCCTGTCGGACCACACTTCGAGGAGGCAAACAACTTCATGTGGCCATTCCAGCTAAGCGCACCACTTGGAGGTCTGAAGAGGAAAAGGAATCACTATGTTGAAGGAGGTGATGTTGGAAACCTCGAGGACTATATCAATAAACAAATCAGAAGAATGAACTAGGTCCTTTATTATTGTGTTCAGTTCAAAGTTTTGAGATTTACTTAAGCAGAATGGTAATTTTACAGCCTGAAATGAGTGGATTTTTGTTTTGCTACTTTGGACTTGATTGTTTAATTCAATACTTTGCATTTACAACTGTCATTTGTTCCGGTTTGATTTTGCTTTTTTCCCTTTTATAGTTCTTTATAATATGTTGCACATGAGTAAAGATTTGAAGCAATCAGTTAGGATTGATAAACAGTTGATCTTAGCTATTTCAGAAATAAAATTAGTTGATAATGAAATACTAAATAGTATTCAAAATGAAAATTTTTAGTGTACTGCGGAAGTAAATACGGATGAATCAATTAATGTTTCATGTAACATTTTTTTTTACATTACTTACTGATATTGTGTAGATTTAGCAACACCGTAAAGCGTCCCTGTGAGGCGCCGTTGGGATCGGCCGGGGGCACTCCGATGCCTAAGTCAGTAAATTTCTTAAGAGAATAAAGTGTAATGACAAAGCAAAGCTAAGAAGAGTGTGTAAGTGTACCTCTATTGTCATGTCACAAGGGTATTTATACAGGTTCGAGTGATAACTGTAATAACCTTCTCTTTAATGTGCCTTTAATGAAGAGTAATGCTCTTTCAATGTAGTTTAACTCGATCCTCTAACCTTCGAGCTTTGGCAGGTTCTGAGCTATCATTAATGCTAGTTAAATGATAATGAGTTACGTCGTATAATCATCTGTTTCTTCTAAAGGCGGATTGCCATATGAGGCAAATCCCTTTTTGGACATCTTGGGCGGATCTTTGTAAGAATCCCTGGCACGACACCGTATTTCCACCTATGGAGGATCATAAGTGGAGCTCTACGAGACGACATCGTATTCCTGTTATGTGCTTTATGGCGGATCGTAAGAAGGAATGCTCAAGATGACATCGTATTTCTATCTGTACGCCATATATATCTTGGAGGAAGGCCTTTTCCCCTTAAGCCCTCTTTGCTAGGGAATATCTCTTGTTTAGTCCTTCGTGTTTCATGGCGGATGTTATCAGAAGCCTCCCCCAAATGGTCTTTTAAGTTCTTTAGGACTTCTCAACTTCTTCGCATGCTATTAGCATTTATTGCACCTGACAGGCACATTTATCCAGGTCGATGACGTTTTTACAGGTGGCAGTTCTCGACACAGATTTCGAAACTATTTAATCATTTCACTAGATAGATAAGTCTTTCCTTTCAACTTCTTCCATCTTCAATTTTGCTCTTTACGATTTTCTTCAATCATCTGCAGAAGCTTAATCTCTCTCTCTACCTTTCGATTTTTCATGTAAGTTTATCTTTCTTCTGTAATTTCTCCATTCTTCCTTGAATTTTTGTTTATTGAATGCTTCTTTCATCTTCTACTTCTTCTTCCGAGAGAACCTCGAGCTTGAACTTAAATTTTTCTTTGGTGCCTTCCTCGTCTCGTATTCCTATTGCGGCTATGAAGGCCCAAAACCTTAGTTCTGGAGGAGAAGCCAGTTCTTCTGCTCCTAAAAAGAAAGGGGAAAAATCCCCTAAAATGGAGGTGACCTCTTCCAATTTTAGCTTCACTCTCCTGATAACTCTTCAATCTCTATACCCTTGGCTTCGAGCGGCTTCTTGCTTGGTTCCTATGCCTTATCAGAGACCTGCGTCCCCTCCTCAGGGTTATTTTGCAGTTTATCAAAGCCACGTTGAAAGGGGCTTTAGTTATCCGGTCCCCAAGATGGTTGGGGACATTCTTGAATTTTTCTACATCCCTATTTGTCAACTGCACCCAAATTGTTGGTTAGACTTAATATTGGATACTTACTTGGCGGTGAATCTGGGCTTAATTCTGAGCCCTCGCATTTTCCGAACTCTTCACACCATGTCCAAGCGTGGGGTGGAAAGTCACATTACTTTTTCCAAATTGAAAGGGTATTCGCCTTTTCATAGTAAAATGTCGAACGTCCATCGTTGGGAGCAAAGATTTTTCTTTATGAAGATAGTGGAAGGCGTATGTAACCCCCTCACTTGGATCACATGATATCTCACACAATATCAGTTATAGACATGCTTTCCATTCTCAATCATATAAACTTCAATCTCATATAAACTTTACATATTATACATAAGAGAAAGCATTTACAATACACGTTTAAGTCATTATCCTACATAGAGGATTTACAAAACAAAAGTACATCACAAGGCTCCAAAATGCCTAGATGAGAATGGACTGACACTGCTGGTACGACCTTAAGCAAGAAGAACTCCACCTAACCTGTAAAATCTGTTGGCAAGGGGTGAGCTGCCTACTCAATAAACATATTACACATATATGTATATACAAAAGTAATGTAAAGAGCACAAATCAAAATATATCATCAGTACCAAGTTAGAATTTATTCATTTGTTTCACTTATTATAGTAATACTTATTTTAGAAAGGCCTTGCTGTACTTAGACAATATATATAAAATGGTCATTGGGCCCAATCTGTATTCCGGCTCACTAAATTTGGAATACAATCATCTGTGCTACGGAGGAGTTAAACTCAACTCACGTACTCATATATCTCAACACATGTGCTTCCGGCTCACAATATTCGGATAGCACTCTCAACTTGGACCATTTCACATATCCATCTAAGCAAGCTCATATTCATTTCTAATCCAACCATTATCTAGTCCAGTATTTGCACAAGGCTCAACATGCCGTATTTACTCATAACACTGCAACATACTCAATCATATCACTTTCTTATCAATCATAACGTATCACAAACACTCAAACATTATTCACATCATTCACATCAGATTCAACCACATCTTACACTCAACAAGTCACAAGGCACAATACATTCATACACATATATAAGCATTATGCTTACCGTCGCACTTGGTTCGATCTATTCAACACGATCGGGTGTGCGTTCAGTTGCACCTTGCCCTCCTAATTTCACATAACATTTATACAATTAGCCTTAACATAAACTTAATGAAAATATAAACTAATGAATGCTATATGATTTACAAGACACTAACTCCATAAAGTTCATGCAATCTAATCCTTTTGTCTTAGATCATCGCATGACCTACTTGCACACATTCTGCCATAACTCTCTCTATATCAATCCAAATGCTCTGTTTCTTGAACCTACTGAAACTAGACATATATGGGTATAACATATCCAAAATTTATATTAATATCACTTCTACACAATCTATGGCATGCAAAATGATTCTGTCCTATTTCCAGCCAAGAAATAGACTACCCAGATTTGCATCTACCATAATGCACTCAACCTATCTCACAATACACACAATGTATTTCCAAATCCTTTTACATAAATATACTTCAAGTAGTTAGGAACACTTTTTGTATAAAGAAACTTTCTCAAATTCGGAATCTAAGGTCCTCAAAATGCTACATCAACATGGCTGCCTCACATGACATTCAATTTCGAGGCAGTCATGATCCATCTAGGTTTTCTTCCTCTATATATGGAATTAAAGTCCCATATTTTACAGAGGGTTTCATAACACATATAGGAACATAGTTTATTCTTTATGTATCTTCAAATTCGAACAATATCAATATGAAAAACATGCTCCAAAATGACTGAAAGCAGTACCCTAGATTTCTGTTTAGGGCACTTGATACATATCTTTCATTTGGACAGCCTATAACCACTTTAAACAACACCAAAACTCAACAAACTCCATCACAACTCATCCACAACAAATCCTATGATCATACCTAGGTATTTCAGAATCTCCAACTCATAGAAAACAAGCTAAAACAACATACTAACCTTCAACTTGTGTCTATCACCTAGTATGCTTCCTAACTTGACTTGTTTGGCTTGAAAATGGAAGAAATTGGAAGAGTTTTCTTTGGAGGGTATTAGGACATGAAAAAGGAAGGTTTGCTGAAGCGTTGGTAGAAATTGTGGCTGAATATCATAAGGATTGAGTTGTGCACATCCTTTGTAAAATGAAGAGGTGTATTTTGTCTTAATATTGGGGTGACACCTCGTGCTTGCTCACAAACCTCAAATTCAGCCCTCCTAAAGTGTAAGTTAATAAATTTAGGACATATGAATTCATTCATTCATTCATTTAAGTCCTAACTCAATTAACCAATCGTTACATCTTAATGACACACTAATCGCCTACTAATCGCACGATAATCGCATTATGCATATAAAACTTCTACTGACAATGAGATGAATCTAAAATGTATGTATTCAATCATAAAAACATATATGAATATGGGAAGATGTATATGTTAGGGTTTTAGGGATGTTACAGTTCTTCCCCCCTTAAAGAATTTCGTCCCCGAAATTCACTTACCAGAAGCTTCAAATAGGTAAGGATATTGTGTCCTTATATTTTCTTCTACCTCCCAAGTTGCCTCATCAAGTGTTTGAATATGACCCCATCTCACCTTAACCATTGGAATTTCACGGTTTCTGAGTCGTTTCATTTCTCGTCCCAAAATCTCCAAAGGTTGCTCACGAATAGTCAAGTCTGTGTTCACTATTGCAATCTCAGGTTCAGGAATCATATGACTTGGGTCTGATCTATATCTTCTTAATACTGACACATGAAATACATCATGTATTAAGGACAATTCTGGTGGTAGAGCTAACCTATAAGCCAATGGTCCAACTCTCTCAATGATCTCATAAGGCCCGATGTATCTTGGATTCAACTTCCCTCTTTTGCCAAAACGAACTATTCCTTTCCATGGGGATATTTTTAAAAACACTTTATCTCCAACTTTATATTCCATTTCCCTTCGGTGCTGATCCACATAGGCTTTCTGACGTTCCTGTGCAGCTTTTAAATACTTCTTTATGACATTGATCTTCTCAACAGTTTCCTGGACTAACTCAGGTCCTTCCAATTGCCTCATTCCTTCAACATCCCAACATATAGGGCTTCTACACGGTCTTCCATATAATGCCTCATAAGGTGCCATGCCTATACTCGAATGATAACCATTATTATAAGCAAACTCCATAAGAGGTAAATGTATATCCCACTCACCTTGGAAATTAAGAACACAAGCTCTCATCATATCCTCTAAGGTCTGAATAGTTCTTTCTGATTGTCCATCTGTCTGTGGATGAAAAGCTGTACTGAAATGCAATTTTGTTCCCAAGGAGTGCTGTAAACTGCCCCAAAATCTAGATGTGAATCTAGGATCACGATCTGAAACAATAGATATAGGTACTCCATGCAACCTCACTATTTGTTCCACATAAAGTCTAGCCAATTTATCCATCGAGTCTGTTTGTTGAACCGGTAGAAAGTGAGCAGATTTCGTAAGTCTATCCACTATCACCCATATACTATCGTGTCTACGCCTTGTTCTTGGTAATCCCATCACAAAATCCATAGTGATCCTCTCCCATTTCCACTCTGGTATGGTTAAAGGTTTTAGTTTTCCCATGGGAGCTTGATGTTCGGCTTTAACCTGTTGACATGTCAAACATTTGGAAACAAAATCAGATACATCTTTCTTCATTGTAGGCCACCAGTAAAAAGGTCTCAAATTTCTGTACATCTTTGTCATTCCTGGGTGCATAGCATAAGGAGAATTATGTGCTTCCTGTAGAATTTCTGATCTTAAATCTGCTACATCTGGAACACATAATCGACTACCTATCATCATAGTTCCATCATCTTCCACAGAAATATCAGGTCTTTTACCTTGTTGTACACGATCTCGCATTTTCTGTAAATAAGGATCATGCCATTGTGCTTCTTGGATCCTTTCTTTCAAATCTGGTTTTACCCGTAGTGTAGCCATCAAACCTGTTACTTTATTTACTTCTAACTGCACATCCATGGCTCGCATCTCCACTAGTGAATTTAAACTATAACTCTTCATACTAGCCACAATATCAACACTCTTTCTACTCAAAGCATCTGCAACCACATTAGCTTTTCCTAGATGGTAATCTATTGTACAATCATAATCTTTTAATAACTCAATCCATCTCCTTTGTCTTAGGTTCAACTCCTTTTGTGTAAAGATGTACTTCAAACTCTTGTGATCAGTGAGAATCTGAAATGTCTCCCCATATAGGTAATGTATCCATACCTTCAATGCATGGATGACTGCTGCCAACTCTAAGTCATGTGTGGGGTAATTCATCTCATGAGGTCTCAGTTGCCTAGAAGCATATGCAATGACTTTCCCATTTTGCATTAGAACACATCCCAAACCTTGTCCTGAGGCATCTGTATAAACAACAAAGCCACCACCTTCAGAAGGTAACACTAACACTAGTGCAGAAGTCAATCTCTTCTTTAGTTCCTCAAAGCTTTGGTGACATTTATCATTCCATTGGAATACAACTCCTTTTCTTAGCAATTTAGTTAATGGACCTGCAATCAGAGAAAACCCCTCTACAAATCTCCTGTAGTAACCAGCTAACCCAAGAAAACTCCTAAGCTCTGTAAAGTTCTTTGGCGGTTCCCATTCATCAATAGCTTTAATTTTGGAAGGGTCGGGTTGAACCCCTTCACCTGACACCACATGACCAAGGAATACAACTTCATCCATCCAAAATTCACATTTTCTCAGCTTTGCATACATCTGATTATCTCTTAAAATTTTCAAAACAATTCTCAAATGTTGTTCATGCTCACCCACAGTTCTTGAGTACACTAGGATATCATCAATGAACACCACAACAAACTTATCTAGATATGGCTGAAAAGTCTTGTTCATTAATGCCATGAAAGCTGCAGGAGCATTAGTCAAGCCAAAAGGCATCACAAGAAACTCAAAATGACCATACCTTGTACGAAAAGCAGTTTTAGGTATGTCAGCTTCTGCAACTCTCAATTGCCAATAGCCCGATCTTAGATCAATCTTTGAAAAATGACGAGCTCCTCTAAGCTGATCTAGCAAATCATCAATCTGAGGCAATGGATACTTGTTTTTCACTGTCATTCTGTTCAGTTGTCTGTAATCAATACACAATCGCATACTTCCATCTTTCTTCTTCACAAATAATACAGGTGCTCCCCACGGTGAAGTACTAGGTCGTATAAACCCCTTATCAAGTAGTTCTTCTATTTGTTTCTTCAATTCTTGTAATTCCATTGAAGCCATTCTATATGGAGCAATTGATATAGGAGATACTCCTGGCATGGTCTCAATAGGAAATTCAATCTCCCTATGAGGTGGTAATCCTGGTAGTTCATCTACGAATACATCTGCAAAATCTCTCACCACTGGAATATTCTCCAATTTGCCTCCATCCTCCCTAGTGTCCACAACATGAGCTAAATATGCCTCACACCCATTTCTAATCCATCTGATTGCTTGAATTACAGATATTAAACAAGACGGCACAACCTTTCTCTCCCCAACAAATAACACAGTTGACTCTGAAGTAAAATGTAACACAACTTCCTTTGAACAACAATCAACTTTAGCTTCATATTTACACAGCCAATCCATCCCCAAAATAATATCAAATTCTCTAAACCCCATAACTACTAAATCTATAGGGAACTCACTTCCCCTCACTTTTATAGGACAATCTCTCAGAACCTGATTTACAATAACATTATTCCCAACTGGAAGGATAACTCCCACATCATATCCTAATGGTTCTACCTTCCCATTTATTTTCAATATAAACTCAGGTGTTATGTATGAATGAGTGGATCCAGGGTCAATAAAAACAAAAGCTAAGGTATCAAGGATAGAAATTGTATCGGATATAACCTCTGGTGCTATTTGAGCTTCACCCCTCGTCATATTGAAGGCTCTATTTCGTGGTAAATTTTGTGTCTGTCCACCCATAGGAGCATCATGTCTACCCCCTCTACCTCCTCCTCGACCTCTGCCTCTACCTCTATCCACTCCAGCTGCACCACCTCCTATATTAGACTGAGGTTGAACTCTCTCTCCTCTATCAACTAGTAAGGGACAATCATTACGATAATGGCCTGTTTCTCCACACTCAAAACATGTACCCTTCTTAAATGAACCATAACACTCTCTTGTGTGACATCGGCCACATCTACCACAAACCAGGGAAGGTCCCCAACACTCACCTCTGTGTACCCGTCCACATGTCTGACAAGATGGAAAAGATGTTGTCCTCGCTCCTCTTCTATACCCACTATTAAACCGACCACCTGAAAATCTGTTACTACCAACAGATGGAGCACTACTCAAAACATCTCCAAATCCACCTCGTGATCTAGTCCCACCAGGATGGATACTACTACTACCTCTAAATTGTTGAGAATAGCCTCTAGAAGAAACTGAGAATCCACCTCTCTTTGATGGCCTGCTAGACTGACCCTCTGTATCAAATCTAGCCCTTTTGGTTACAAAAAGTTGTTCTCTATCTTTCACAATTTCCTCAGCTCTGAGTGCAGATTCTACTAACAATCTAAAGCTCGTTTCATGTGCATGAATCCCCATTCTAACATCTGGGTGTAGACCATGTTCAAACCGACGACATTTTGCTTCTTCTGTAGCCACATTTGCAGGTGCATATTTGGCTAAGGTGTTAAACTTAAGCTCGTATTCAGCCACAGACATATCCTCCTGCATAAGGGTTAAAAAATCTGTTTGTTTCCTATCTTTATATATCATTGGCATGTACTTATTAGTGAACAACTTCTTGAAAATATCCCATGTTATTTCAGTTCTAATTCTTGTCCTTTTTATAGATCTCCACCATTCTAAAGCTTCTCCAGTGAAAAGATTAGAAACATATTTGACCATTGAGTCTAGTCGACATTCTGTGTTCTCAAGTACATCTTCAATCTTGGCCCACCATTTATCAGCTATATCAGGATCTGTGCTACCCTCAAACTCTGTTGCACCCATCTTTTTAAGCCTTTCAAAATTTTTATCAAAGATTGGCGCATCTCGACGAGCTTGAACACGTGGCTGAGGCTGACCTTGAGCCAAATAGATTCCCATCATTTCTTCAAACTGGTTGTAACCCTGTGGATAACCTGCATGTCCTGAAGCTCCTATATGTTCTGAGCCCCCAGACTCATGAACATGACCAACTGAACCATGACTAGACACATTACCAGATTGTCCATTCTCACCATCAGACTCCATAACCCTACATGAAACATGACCATGTCAACATGCTTTAGAATAATAAAATATGATTATGTGGTCTTAACCTAGGAATCCAAAACAAGTCATACACAACCTAATCCCTAGGAAAGTAGACCCGCTCTGATACCACTAAATGTAACCCCCTCACTTGGATCATATGATATCTCACACAATATCAGTTATAGACATGCTTTCCATTCTCAATCATATAAACTTCAATCTCATATAAACTTTACATATTATACATAAGAGAAAGCATTTACAATACACGTTTAAGTCATTATCCTACATAGAGGATTTACAAAACAAAAGTACATCACAAGACTCCAAAATTCCTAGATGAGAATGGACTGACACTGCTGGTGCGACCTTAAGCAAGAAGAACTCCACCTAACCTGTAAAATCTGTTGGCAAGGGGTGAGCTGCCTACTCAATAAACATATTACGCATATATGTATATACAAAAGTAATGTAAAGAGCACAAATCAAAATATATCATCAGTACCAAGTTAGAATTTATTCATTTGTTTCACTTATTATAGTAATACTTATTTTAGAAAGGCCTTGCTGTACTTAGACAATATATATATAATGGTCATTGGGCCCAATCTGTATTCCGGCTCACTAAATTTGGAATACAATCATCTGTGCTACGGAGGAGTTAAACTCAACTCACGTACTCATATATCTCAACACATGTGCTTCCGGCTCACAATATTCGGATAGCACTCTCAACTTGGACCATTTCACATATCCATCTAAGCAAGCTCATATTCATTTCTAATCCAACCATTATCCAGTCCAGTATTTGCACAAGGCTCAACATGCCGTATTTACTCATAACACTGCAACATACTCAATCATATCACTTTCTTATCAATCATAACGTATCACAAACACTCAAACATTATTCACATCATTCACATCAGATTCAACCACATCTTACACTCAACAAGTCACAAGGCACAATACATTCATACACATATATAAGCATTATGCTTACCGTCGCACTTGGTTCGATCTATTCAACACGATCGGGTGTGCGTTCAGTTGCACCTTGCCCTCCTAATGTCACATAACATTTATACAATTAGCCTTAACATAAACTTAATTAAAATATAAACTAATGAATGCTATATGATTTACAAGACACTAACTCCACAAAGTTCATGCAATCTAATCCTTTTGTCTTAGATCATCACATGACCTACTTGCACACATTCTGCCATAACTCTCTATATCAATCCAAATGCCCTGTTTCTTGAACCTACTGAAACTAGACATATATGGGTATAACATATCCAAAATTCATATTAAGATCACTTCTACACAATCTATGGCATGCAAAATGATTCTGTCCTATTTCCAGCCAAGAAATAGACTACCCAGATTTGCATCTACCATAATGCACTCAACCTATCTCACAATACACACAATGTATTTCCAAATCCTTTTACAGAAATATACTTCAAGTAGTTAGGAACACTTTTTGTATAAAGAAACTTTCTCAAATTCGGAATCTAAGGTCCTCAAAATGCTACATCAACATGGCTGCCTCACATGACATTCAATTTCGAGGCAGTCATGATCCATCTAGGTTTTCTTCCTCTATATATGGAATTAAAGTCCCATATTTTACAGAGGGTTTCATAACATATATAGGAACATAGTTTATTCTTTATGTATCTTCAAATTCGAACAATATCAATATGAAAAACATGCTCCAAAATGACTGAAAATAGTACCCTAGATTTCTGTTTAGGGCACTTGATACATATCTTTCATTTGGACAGCCTATAACCACTTTAAACAACACCAAAACTCAAAAAACTCCATCACAACTCATCCACAACAAATCCTATGATCATACCTAGGTATTTCAGAATCTCCAACTCATAGAAAACAAGCTAAAACAACATACTAACCTTCAACTTGTGTCTATCACCTAGTATGCTTCCTAACTTGACTTGTTTGGCTTGAAAATGGAAGAAATTGGAAGAGTTTTCTTTGGAGGGTATTAGGACATGAAAAAGGAAGGTTTGCTGAAGCGTTGGTCGAAATTGTGGCTGAATATCATAAGGATTGAGTTGTGCACATCCTTTGTAAAATGAAGAGGTGTATTTTGTCTTAATATTGGGGTGACACCTCGTGCTTGCTCACAAACCTCAAATTCAGCCCTCCTAAAGTGCAAGTTAATCAATTTAGGACATATGAATTCATTCATTCATTCATTTAAGTCCTAACTCAATTAACCAATCGTTACATCTTAACGACACACTAATCGCCTACTAATCGCACGATAATCGCATTATGCATACAAAACTTCTACTGACAATGAGATGAATCTAAAATGTATGTATTCAATCATGAAAACATATATGAATATGGGAAGATGTATATGTTAGGGTTTTAGGGATGTTACAGCGTACCTCTCAGCTTTCCTGCCGGATGGAACTATAAACCAAAAGAGAAGGCGAATCAAAAGTTTTACCTTACCCAGGAGGAGAAGAGTACTATGTTGATTCTTCGGTCTCTCAAGCATGATTTTTGGACGTATGACCAAGCTTTGGCCATTATGAAGTCCGATGAACCCCTAGCGACAATACGGGACATAGAGATTCGTTACAATAATTTCTACGCTTTTGTGGATATCTTCTGCCTTTTTTGATTCACCTTATTAACCTGTTTTTGTCCTTCGCCCCTTCTTGCATGGGGAGAATTAACGCCAAGGATGTTATTGTAGAGAGGCGAAAGCTTCAAGTAGCTCTGGTCGCCCAGGAGAAGGCGAATGCTATGCTTAGCAAGAAGGATGGGAAGCGTCCTACAACCTTTGGAGCTCAATCCCCTCCTTCTTCAAAAAAAGGCTAGGGCGGCCGGTCCTCAGGAGCGAGTTTCGCAAGCTGGCGAATCGGATCAACAAATGATTCCAGCAAAGACTCCCAAGGTCTCCTTATTTTCCTCTTCCTTTTCTTAGGTATGTTCTTTCTTTTGATGTGTTAAGGCAAAGAATATTAGGATTCACCCTTGTCTTAGCCTTGCTCTTCGTATGGATTTTCAGTCTTCAAAGCCCGATCTCAAAGGGTATTAGTTATCCAATCATGGTCCTGGGTTGGTCTTGGCTTCGGAGCACATAATGAATGATATTGAGGAAGCTATCGGCAAGCTTCCTGTTGTTTTGGAGACAAGGGCCAAGTACAAGACCCTAACTCATCTCAAAATGATCAAGTGTCGGGCTTTGGCGGTATGGTCTTTTCTTGATCTTGACATATTTTTATAATTCCATTCTCTAACTTACTCTTTCTTTCACTATTTGTTTCAGACCATTGACCATTGCAATGCTGTGGAGGCGGATCTTGCTGTGAATGTAGTGAATGAAGCCTATATCAAGGAGCTGGAGGATGAAGCCTCCCTTGCCAGGTCCAATGGACAAACGGCAAGTGCTTTGGCAAATGGTTTAAAGGAGAACCTTGCCGATCTGGAGAAGAAGCTGGAGGAGAAGAGTTCGGAAGCTGCCAAGTTGTCTGAGGAGCTGAGGGCGGAGCAAGAGGGGCGAGAGAAGGATTGGGAGCATTTAGAGGGAGCTTGCGGACTTCGTGCCTACTATTATGGTGAACGCATCCTGTGGCTCTTCTGAAAGAATTCCCGGATGCTAGCATTGACGATCCTCAAGTGGAAGTGCCTTCCGAGAATGAAGCAGTTTACTATGCTCCTTTAGAGGATGCCAGGGCGGTCATTTTCAAAGAAGCTTTTGCCCCTCCTGCCGTACCAAAGAAGAGTGGAGAGATCATTGACCTAGAGGGCGTTGTTCAGGACACGGAGGACGCCTTGGAGGATGGCGATGCTGCGCCTGGTGAGGATCTCCCTAAGGCAGATGAGCAAACAGGAGGCCAATATGATCTTGCTCCTGAGCCTACGCCGAAGCCCGTTGAAGCTAACCCAAACTCATCTCCTCTTGATGATAATATTAATGTCCTCACTGTTTAGGGTCTTTGTGATGTAAAAATGCTACAATATTATTTTGCACATTTAATATTTCTTTTGCTTCTCTTCAAGAAGTTTTTTGCCTTTGGATGCATGCCTTTTTACTTTAAGCATTCACTTAATTATATGCTTTTTGGGAGAGACATAAGTGTCTAGACTTATTCTCTGAACTGCTTCTTTAAGTATTTCAAACTTGTTTCTCCATATCAATCTTTCAAGTACTTAGACTCTTTCACCATATTCCGGGGTAGGTGGCCAGCCGTCCCCCGGTAAGCTTGTGATAAGCTTTTAAGGATTTCCTTTGCGTATGATGAATCTGCCCATTAATAGGATATCTAAACGACCACTTTACAAAAAAGTGTATATCCGTTGTGGGACATTTATAATTTTGGATCCACCCTATGAAGGGACTTTTAAAAGATTCTTTCACGGGGAAGAGAATCTGCCCTGATATTGAGGGACTTTGTATAAAATCTCTTCACGAGAGAAACAATGGAGAACACAAATGGAGACTCTGCCCTGTCGCGGAGGGAGAATTTTGCCTAAAAATCCCTTTACAAGAGATGCAATGGTGATCATAAATGGAGAATCTATGCCTTCCCTCTTTCGCACTATGATGGTGTGTGCTTGAAAATACGGACGCAGGAGGATGGAAGTGATTACTACTCCAACGCCATTTTGTCTAGTTTTGAATATCTTGTCTCATTATCTTTCAACACCTTACTCACATAATATATAGGATATTGATGTCCTTCTTCCTCCCTGATTATGACCGTACATATTGCTTTCTCTGTAACTGAGAAGTATAAATAAAGGTCCTCACTTTTATTTGGTCTACTCATCAGCGGTGGTTTAGACAGGAACTCCTTTATTCCTTCGAAGGCTTGTTGGCAATCATCATTCCAATCGAAGGATTTTTGCTTCTTAATCACTTCATAGAAGGGGAGGCATCATCTAGCGGAGCAAGATATGAATCTTTCCAAAGCAATGATCCGCCCGTTCAGGCGCTGAACCTCTCGAAGGTTCTTTGGTGGCCTCATTTCTAACACCGCCTTTACTTTTTCAGGGTTGGCCGTGACTCCTTGGCGATTAATGATATAGCCCAGAAATTTGCCAGATGTGGTAAGAAACGTACATTTTTCCGGGTTAAGCTTAATATTATGAATTTTTAATACATCGAGTACCTCTTTGATGCCCGCCGCATGTTCCTTCATGGTTTTGCTTTTGATGATCATGTCATCAACGTATATGGAGAAGTTATCACCCTTCTTATCATCGAAGATCTTGTTCATCATGCGCTGATATGTGGCCCCTGCATTTTTTAAGCCAAAAGGCATCATTTTAAAACAATATGTCGCCTGATGTGTGATGAATGATGTCTTGATTCTATCCGCAGGATGCATATGTATTTGGTAATAGCTGGATTTCACATCTGTGAAAGAGTAGACCTCGTGCCCTGCCGTTCCATCCACCAAAATGTCAATACATGGTAGAGGATAATTGTCCTTCCGGCACGCCTTGTTTAAGTTCGTGAAGTCGACACACATTCTGTATACTACACTAGCTTTCTTAACTAGGACCATATTCGCCAGCCATTCAGTATAAATGACTTCTTCTATCGCATCCGCTTTTTTGAGTTTTGCGATCTTCTCCTCTATCGCCTTCTGTCTCTCTGGCCCATGATTTCTTCTTTTTTGTGTGACCGGTGTAACTTCATCTATTGTATTGAGTTTGTGAGTAATGAGGTCTGGGCTTACTCCTCTTAGTATTTCACTATCACTGGCAAAAACCTCCTGGCACTCAACGAGTGTTTGCATAATTGCCTCATTGATCTCTGGGTGCAGCCCCTTTGCAATTTTCACTCTTTTCCCTTTGGAGATAAGGCATGTCTCGGTCTCTCCTAGAGCGGCTTTGTTCATATTCTCCTCTTCCTCTTGTTCATCATTATCTTCTTGTGGGCGTATAGTTAGAGACGCCGTATAGGTTTCTTGAGCCGTTTTTTGGCTCCCTTTGATCATTATCCCGCCTTTTTCAGTAGGCACATACATAGTTAAATGGCGTACCGATATTAGGGCGACAGCTTCTGAGAGGAAAGGTCTTCCTAAGATAACACTATACGCCAGCCGATCATCTAAGATGGTGAATTTTTGCTCCCCAATCCAAGTCTGGTTTCCGTTCGTGATCTCACATTCTAGCATTACCTGTCCCTTGGTTTGGACAGTGTGTCCGGTCACCCCTAGGATGTCCATAATAGTAGCTTCAACCTGCATTGGATCTATTTTCAACTTGGCAAATGCGCTTCTTGTGATCACATTGCATGAGCTCCTGGTGTCAATTATGACACGCTTCATATCCCATCCTTCAATGTTCATCATGATTACTAATGCATTAGCGTGAGGACCATTAGTGGATCCAACTTCGGCGAAAGGTTTATTGAGAGCCACTTTATCAGAATCCTGCATCCTTGCTTTTTTAGCGAGTGGTTGATATCCGGGTCCACCTGCAATAACGTTGATCACTCCCTTGCCTTTGCCACCTTCTTTTTCTTTTCCTTCATTTTGTTCATTTTGAACGAACCTGTCGAGCACTCCTCGTTCAATTAATTTTTCAGTCTCCTTATCCAGCGCAAGGCATCTATTAGTGTCATGGCCATGCCTTCTATGGAATTTGCAATATGCCTTTGTGTTTTTTCCCATCGGGATGTGCTGTTCGCCTTTGAAATCAGGGTATGTGATGTCTCTTTTGAATCTACTCTTCTCTAGCCATAATAAGACCTCATTCTTAGGAGCGTTAAGGGGCGTGAAATGAGATCTGCCTTTGGAGGGACGCTTGCTTCTTTGATCCGTCCACTTGATATCCGCCCATCTGTTATCACGTCTACTGGGCTTGGCATCCGCCCATCTATTCTCACTCCTGCTAGATCCGCCATGGTCTCTCCTTTCTGGTGAATTATGGCTTGATGATTCGTTGTTTCTGTTGATGTCATCAATCTCCATAAATCTTTTGCAGCGTTCAACTAATTCCACCATTGTTTTTGGTTTATGGATAACCAATTTTTCCTGCAATCGTTTACACCTCGTGTTTTTTATTATGGCTTCTACCGCCATATTTACATCAATGTCCATTATATCTGTACACAAGTCATTGAATCGATTGATGTAGGTTCTCAATGGTTCGCCTTCTTTATGCTTTAGATCATATAGTGTTCTGCTAGACACCTTACAGGGGATACTACCTGCAAATTTCGCACAGAATTCTCAGCTTAATTCTTCCGAGCTATTTATGGATCCAGCCGCTAGGGATTCGAACCATCCATAGGCTGATCCGCTCAATGTTGTAGAAAAAATTCTACAAAGGATCCCTTCATTTTCTCCTCCTAAGTCCATCAGTTCCCTGTATTTTCTTACGTGTGCTTCAAGGTTTTCTGCTTTCTTGTACTGTGGCAAGTTGGAGGTTTTGTACTGTCCATCTGTTTTGAATCCCATAATATAGGAGGTGAAAGGCGAATGCCTACTTACTTGATGGGCGTATCACTCTTCATTCTGTTTTTGTTTGCGGGATTCCTCTTGAAATCGCGCCTCTACCGCCACCGTAAACCCATCTGGAGAGAGGGATCCGCCATCTCGACCCTTGTTATTATTTTCTCGTGGTCTGGGTGAACGTCTGTGATGTGATCTCGATCTATCCCTTGGTTCAAAATTGTTCAGTGTTGGACCTGCACTAGCGGCGCCTCTTTGGGGTTGTTGTTGTGCAAACACCCTTCTAGCCCGCTCTGTTACATCGTTTCTATTGAGGATATCACGCGCCCTATCAACCGATTCGTTGCCTAGTTCCCGCCGAACAGATTCCACCATCTGGTCCAAAAATGACTCGGGAGACCATTCATGTGAAGGTTGCACCGTACCGTCAGGATGGGGTAAAATTTGTTCCAAGGGACTGTCATTGAGGTCCTCGTTGGTAGGGACATTCCCAGTGGGATTATTTGAAGACATGTTTGAATGTTCGTCGTGTAACCCTATTAATATTAGGATTCCACCTTCACCGCACCAATTGATATTGTGTAGATTTAGTAACACCGTAAAGCGTCCCTGTGAGGCACCGTTGGGATCGGCCGGAGGCACTCCGATGCCTAAGTCAGTAAACTTCTTAAGAGAATAAACTGTAATGACAAAGCAAAGCTAAGAAGAGTGTGTAAGTGTACCTCTATTGTCATGTCACAAGGGTATTTATACAGGTTCGAGTGATAATTGTAATAACCTTCTCTTTAATGTGCCTTTAATAAAGAGTAATGCTCTTTCAATGTAGTTTAACTCGATCCTCTAACCTCCGAGCTTTGGCAGGTTCTGAGCTATCATTAATGCTAGTTAAATGATAATGAGTTACGCCGTATAATCATCTATTTCTTCTAGAGGCGGATTGCCATATGAGGCGAATCCCTTTTTGGACATTTTGGGCGGATCTTTATAAGAATCCCTGGCACGACACCGTATTTCCAACTATGGCAGATCATAAGTGGAGCTCTACGAGATGACATCGTATTCCTGTTATATGCTATGTGGCGGATCGTAAGAAGGAACGCTCAAGAAAACATCGTATTTCTATCTGTATGCCATATATATCTTCGAGGCGGGCCTTTTTCCCCTTAAGCCCTCTTTGCTAAGGAATATCTCATGTTTAGTCCTTCGTGTTTCATGGCGGATGTTATCAGAAGCCTCCCCCAAATGGTCTTTTAAGTTCTTTAGGACTTCTCAACTTCTTCGCATGCTATTAGCATTTATTGCACCTGATAGACACCTTTATCCAGGCCGATGATGTTTTTACAGGTGGCAGTTCTCGACACAGATTTTGAAACTATTTAATCATTTCACTAAATAGATAAGGCTTTCCTTTCAACTTCTTCCATCTTCACTTTTGCTCTCTACGATTTTCTTCAATCATCTACAGAAGCTTAATCTCTCTCTCTACCTTTCGATTTTTCATGTAAGTTTATCTTTCTTATGTAATTTCTCCATTCTTCCTTGAATTTTTGTTTATTTAATGCTTCTTTCATCTTCTACTTCTTCTTCCGAGAGAACCTCGAGCTTGAACTTAAATTTTTCTTTGGTGCCTTTCTCGTCTCGTATTCCTATTGCGGTTATGAAGGCCCAAAACCTTACTTCTGGAGGAGAAGCCAGTTCTTCTGCTCTTAAAAAGAAAGGGGCAAAATCCCCTAAAATGGAGGTGACCTCTTCCAGTTTTAGCTTCACTCTCCTGATAACTCTTCAATCTCTATACCCTTGGCTTCGAGAGGCTTCTTGCTTGGTTCCTACGCCTTATCAGAGACCTGCGTCCCCTCCTCAGGGTTATTTTGCAGTTTATCAAAGCCACGTTGAAAGGGGCTTTAGTTATCCGGTCCCCAAGATGGTTGGGGACATTCTTGAATTTTTCTACATCCCTATTTGTCAACTGCACCCAAATGGTTGGTTAGACTTGAATTTTTCTACATCCTTTTAGATATTAGGGTTTTATTTCATTTTTATACAGCAAGACTCCACACTTCTTCTCTCTTCTCGTCTCTTTCAAAAGGAAACGAAGCTCCCTTTTCCATGGCCGCCGGTTCTCCTTGCTCTGATTCGCTCTCGTTCACTCTCTCCTGGGATCTCCTAACTGCTCCCATGGTTTCTCGCTCGTGTTCCGATCCTTAAGAGGTCTCATCGGACAAGTTCCGATACGACGGCGGTGGTTTTCGTGTCCGATGAAGAGCCTTGAGTCCCTGAGGAGGTCTGACTAGTCTATAGCTCACATGTAAAGGTAAGTTTAAGGTTCATCCTTTGATCTCTCTCTTCTCTTACCCCTGTTTCTCTTCGGGGTTTTGCAAGTTCTAAGAACTCCTATAGGCGTAAAGGGTATTTTGCTATGTTTGTTTGGTTTTGGCTTATCTATGAGCTAAGGCTGATTCCTTGGCTCCGATCTTGGTTCGTGTATTTTGCTACTCCCTTTGTGTTTTAGAGCATCTTCAACCATTATCTCCATATTTCTTTCCCTATCCCCAATTTTTAATTTTTTCTTCTCCAATCCCTATTTCTTCTCCAACTCAAAAATATAATTTATTTTCGAAAAAGAATATTCATAGTTTTTTTATCTCTTTTTTATTCCATTGTTTTAACTTTATCTTGTTTTTTTCTCAAATGAAATTGAATGCTCTTTCAGCATAAGACGGTAAATAGTAACACCACAATAGTTATTAACTATTTTATATCCTTTTAGCCGTCTTACAAGTTATTATTATTATTAGGGTTAATTACAAAATATACCTTATATTTTTTTTTTTGCAAACTCAATCTTGTGTTTTGCAAAATTTTGCATTTGAGTTCAATTTGTCAGAATTTGATCGATAACGATTTCAAAATAAAAAATTTCAAGAGTTAAATAATATTTTAAACAATTTTAATTCTTTAGCTTTTTAAGTTGGAGGTTCTTTAGGTCTTGTTTTTGTTGAGCGATTTCCGCAAGTGCACGGTATACGCTTGTAGTAATAAAAGATATCGAACCCACAGAGAACGCTTTTTAACTAAAACCTTATTTAATTCAGTTTTATTCACGTGTTTAGGTTTAACAAAAGAAAATTGTTTAATTGATTGAATTGGTTCGGGTAAATTAGGATTAGATAAGAATATTATATTGAGTTTAGAGAACAATTCCGTCTTGAGATTTTGATTACAAGACAGATACTTCCGTAATTGGAATAAATAGAAGGTATAAAACTTATTTTCATAAAGCAAAGAAAACAACTTTAACTTTGGTAAGATTATGGACATGTAATAATATAGGAATTTATTCACTTGAATGGCTTTGAATTGTAGAAATCTCTCTGGTTCGGAGCAGATTTCTACCTTAATCAGATTAGTATTTTATATCCGATAAGCCGCGATCAACGATCATATCATCCGTAAAAACTAATTCTGTCAAGTGTTCAACAAAGTTCTTATAAGAATAAGATGGAATAGAACGTTTTAATAAAAACACCAATTTATCATTTTTGAAAATCATTTTGTCAGAACAATATCAAAATAACAACAGAAAGAATGTATCGAATAAAATAAATATATCATTAATGAAATGTGAATCTTCACAAGTTAACAGAGAAGTAGAAACATGGAAAGCATTGCGACGAAAACTTTTAGATCCGGGTTGTCAATCTTTCCCTCAAACTCCGTAGGTTTGTCAGACCCTGTGCGCTTCAGCCGTTAATTCTTCTCGCTGAATCTTCGGAATAGAGACTGGTTAGTCCGCTACCAGAATGAAAACTTGTCTCTGATCAACCTTTGAAACTAAACTAATACTGTGTTTATAACTAATCTAATAACAACTTGTGTACATCAAGTTTGTTTACAGAAATGAAATCTAACTTTCTGATTCTTTTCTGAATCAGAAACTCAACATAATAACTCTCTTCTCTAACTTTTCTAACTTAACCAACAACATTAATTTCTGAAATGGATCACTTATTTATAGTTGTTGAAGGGTTGTAAATGATGGGTCGTGTCCGTTGGTGAAGGGTCGCTTTTATCCAAACGAACAGACGCATTTCTCGGATTAAAACATGTGAAATATGTGCAGAATGCTTCGTTGTCGCGACTGAGATTCTGAAAATCTCAGTCGCGACAAGGGGTGCAGGGGCGAGTTGAAGATTCCGTTCTTTTTCGTGACGGCTTTCGTAAGTCACGACTGAGATTATGAAAATCTTAGTCGCGACAAGGACTTGTCTCCCCGTCTCTCGACTGCTTCTTGTCCTCCTTGAGCGTTCTTCTGACTGATACGTATTCTCGGTACGTTTTTTAGGGTTTTCCTCCATTTTAGCTCCGTTTTAGCTCCTATTTGGATTTAACCAAATAATTAAGTACCTTGCATCAAAGAAGTAAATAAAGACGTAAAAGTATTCCAAATGAATATAATTAGCACGATTTCAATGTAAATTTAACGTATTTATATATGATATTTTAGGTATATTTTGGGCTTAACAAACTCCCACACTTAAGCTTTTGCTAGTCCCGAGCAAAATTTCACTGAATTTATTCTTTAATCAATCTTTTTATAAATAGAACATATATCCATATATTCCTCTTTAAATTAATTAAACCGAAAGATAAACTTTTCATGGTAAATTTATACGCAAAGTATCAAACTAGCTAGTGTAAAAGAGATATATTATTCGTCTTGTATTTCAATTTTTATATTGAAGTATTCGGGATGGTGTAAGCACGCATGTTTCTGAATCTTTCGTCTCAAGGCAATTAAAAGCACAAAATTTCCTTTCCCAAACCTAAACTATTACAAATATAGATTTATTAAGGACTTAGGTCTAATATATTTGCTTAGTCACGCCCGTGATAAGGGTGGTCTCGTCCGTGACTTAATATAAATTAATTTGCTTTTGTGTTTGTTTAAGAGGTACCGACCATACCATGGGTGGACGCAATCGTTACTTAAAACTTTAAACACGTTTAATTTTGCTTTAATTTCGAACGTTCCTTTCATACCTCGACCGTGATAAGGGTGGTCGCAATCGTGGCCAAAAGTAAACGGTACTTAATGTTCTTCCCTTTCATACCTCGATTGTGATAAGGTTGGTCTCAATCGTGGCCAAAAGTTAAGAATACGACTACTTGATTAAATTAACACGAAAATAAAATTAAAATTATAAATTGGGAAAAGAAAAATAGCACATTCATCCTATATTGACTTGAAATTCAACATGTATTATGGCTAAAGTTTCCTTAAAAACTTCAATTGATTTTTAATGTAAGACGAAAAATAATATCGAGCTAAAAAGCTAAAGTTGTTAGTTTGATTTATGCCTATAAACCTAATTGAAAATTCAAAATAAGATTTATATTTATCATGAATTCATGATGTAAAATAGAGATTTAAAACTAAAGAAATTTTACTTATATACATTTACTCGAGACGTTTTTGATAAAATCGTATCGGAGATTTGAAAAAATATTGCCCGTATAGAAATATTATTTCTATCAATAATGATAACCTTAAAATATGCTTAACATTATTTTGAGAGTTGAAGTGTTTGAAACATATGAAAAATATAGTTAACAAAATTTTATGTTTATGAAAAATTGCCATTATTTTTGAAAAATGTTGCACTTATAAAAAATGTTGCAATTGTTTTTGCAAAATGTTGCATATTATATTTTACTTAAAATTGAATAACAACATGCATTTATATTTAAATAAATAGCATTCATTCTCATTCGTTGCATTCATTCGTACTTAAAATTAAAAATGAATATGAAATATCCTCCCACACTTAATTTGGACCATGTCCTCATTGGTGCAAAAAGCGATAAAACACGAAAAATAGTACGAAATAAATCATACGAATTAGAATTGAAAAATATAGTACGATAACATTCAAACTTGAATAATAAAGATAATTGTACCAAACATAAATAAAAATATTGTACCAAACTTGACAAAACATAATAATAATAACGAAAATGAGTTAAAGTCGGAAAGGATAAAACCTATCAAGGTGAACGCGGTGGAGAAGGCGTAGTCTCAACTCCTTGGCGTCGGAAGAAAGATAGCAACCGGCGACGAGTAGATTTGTGCTCACGTCTCAAAGTGGTGATATTGGCATCCACCGTGTCTATCCTTGAACTCATTTCGGTATTGTTGGCAATGACTTCATCTAACCGCAAATTCATGTGACGGTTATGCTCGTTCATTTGTTGCAAAACACGTTGCCATCCAACTTGTTCATCAACATTTGGTTCTTCATTTGCTTGCTCTTGTGCATTGGCATCAACATGCTCCTCCTCCTCCTCCTCCTCCTCGTCATCAAATTCCTCTTCATCTTCCTCATCATCATCTTGGGCACCCAAACCTTGAGAACTTGAAGCTTTACTACCCATGGTAGCAAAAACACGTCTTGTACGAGCTTCATAAGAGATAAAGGCGGGCGGTCCCATTTTCTTCAATAAATTGGCCCTTTGAAGTGCCGTGAGATCCAAGGAAGGTAAACCAACATGAGGCATATTTTGATAATCCACTAATTCACCCCGAGCATCCAAAACAATGCCGGTAATTAAATTACCCATTGGCACTTGCTTATTGCGGGACTTGGAAGCTCGAACTAAATTAGTAAATATCATCTCAATACTATCAATGGTCAAACCCTTAAAAATACTATCCAACACAAACAAATCACGAACTTGCACCTTTGAACTTTCAACCCGACCAAATAAGGAAAATGATAAAAACTTGTGAAAGAAGAAGATACAATCATCCTTAAGTAGCTTACTAGATATATTCTTTGGATTAAAAACATCTAAAACGGTTAAAGATTTCCAAACCGTGTGTGAATTAAAAGTCTTTGGTTTGGAATAAAAATTCCGAGTAGGAAGTCCAAACCATCGGTTCATAGCCGCATACCCAACGTCAAAACGAACTCCATTATTCCGAAAAGAGAGAACTCCTTTCTTCTTGTCATAGGTTAGAGTAACCAAAAATTCAATAATATGCGATTTAATACTAGGAAAACGCATACTAGAAAATCTTGTCCAACCAAGAACGGATAAATATTCATCAATACGTTCGGTAAAAGAAAATGTGTTTACCGTGTCGGTGTCAAGAAAAAGCATGTCGATGAACTCAACTAGGCTATTAGAAAAATGGCGAAATTTGCGTCCTTCGGCTTCCGTCGCAATATCGAACGGTGCTCCATATTGAACCTGTAATCGATTGACTTCAGTGGCCTTAGTTTTGTTAGCAACGGTCTTTTGTCTAGGCATTTTGTTTGTGAAATTTGGTGAAAGAGAGGAAGAAAATATGAAAGGATGAAAGGAAGAGTAAAAGATAATGGTGGTGATTTAGGGAAGAAGATGAATAGGGTGAAGATTTATGGGGAAGGTGAGTGAATCTTGGTATTGGGAAGAGAAAAGATGATTGATTGGTGTAAAAATAGGTGATTTAAATAGGTGTAAGTAATATGTATTGATTAGGATGGATGAATAGGTAAGTAATTAGAGTAGGAATAGGAAAAGATGCAAAATTCACCCCTAATCCCGTCCCTGGAAGTCGCGACAGCAAGTATGCAAGGGGGTCGAATTTTTCCTGAAAGTTGTCATGTTGCTGTCTCAACTGAGATTTCAGAATCTCAACTGAGATTCTGAAATTTCTGGGTAAAAACGGGTTTTTTTTTACAATTTTAACACGACTAAACCAATTCCTCTTATAATTAAGTGACATTAATGTGAATATTAATCCCTGAAACTGAGATAAACAAAACTGAAACATTAAATTGAAGGAAAAACCAAGGGTTGTTCCTTAAATAAAATAAAGAATTAATGCACTTTTATTAATTATAAAGAAAATATAAACAATACCTTAACATATATATGTACATAAAATCATCTTACTCATAAAAACTCAAATCATAAATAAACACTCATATATACAATAAACAACAGAAACTCAAATTATATCCCTAAGTAGTTGACAAACGACGTGCATTGGCCCTGTTAATCTTCGTTTGAATGAAGACTTGCCTCTCTGGTGCAGAAAGGAATGTTGGACCAGAACGAAAAACTCGTTTGACAAGCCCTTCGTTCTCCAAGAACTCGTAGTCAAGAATAGGGAATGGTTCCGTATCAGTCCAAGGGACAGAAATGGTTCCCTTGGCTCCTAGAATGATTCCACAAATGATATTGGCGAACCCAATCTTCCGGTTCTTCGAATGGGAAGCAGCAACTAACCCCTCCATTAGAATCTTCGAGGAGTTCACTGAGTTGCCTTGGAAAACGTCGCCTAACACATAAAGATCAGTATCTTTCACAACATTGCTACTGACTCGACCAAAAAGACTATGACAGAGGAATTTGTGTAGATACAGCATGGAGTTAGAATTTATGGATTTGTTGAAGGCAAGACGTGGATTGAATCGCCAAAATCCTGTTAACATCCTCCATATGTCTGTAGAAGTCATATCCCGTCCAGGATGGTGTTGAGTTGTGTCTCGGGGTGGAAATCCAAACCAATTATGAAGTTCTGGATATCCAAAAGTGAATACCTGCCCCTCACAATGAAAACTGAGACGAACACGTCTCTTATTGACGAATCGAACGGTGGATAAAAATTCTAAAACCCAATTCCCAATTATAGGAAATTTCATAGAAGCAAATTTGGTCCATCCCAAATTAGTTAGATAGCGATCTATATCTTCGCTTATCCCGAGTTCCTCGTTCAGAAACTCGTCCATATACATCATGCCAAAGAATTGAGCATATCTGAACTGCAAAAAACGTTTCCCTTCGTCATGATTATAGATTGGAAACCATGCGCCATAATGATCAGATATATCAATTTTCCCGTTTTGAGCAGAAGAGTGTTTTCGAACATTTTTCAAAGACTTAGTCATGTCTGTGAGAGAGAAGAAAATGAAGTCTGTAGGATTGAGAATTTGAGAAGGAAATTCAGAAAGATGAAATGAAAATGGAATAAGTTTGATCCTACAGGAATATATAAGACATATAAGTGAAAGGTTGTGTCTGTTAAAAAGAAAAGATGCAAAAGTGATACCTCTTCGATTCAATTGACAGAAATTTTAAAATCAGATGGCTGTAATCCCTTACAGTTATTTCAAATTGGAAAAGACAGAAAATCTCAACTGAGATTTTCGGAATCTCAACTGAGATTTCCAAATCCGGAAACATGGAAAATCTCGACTGAGATTTCTGCATATTTAATTTCTCAATAACACTTAACACTTAATGAAATCATTTTCAAAACATGACTAGATTAAAATTTTGATGTTGACAAAACTTATTTGTACACAAAATAAAAATAAAAATAAAAATTTAAGTAAATAAAATTAAAAATAAAAATAAAAATAAATAAATTAAAAAGAAAAAAAATAAAAATTATGAACATAAAATAAGAAAAACTATAAATTAAAAACACGAAAACTAAATAAATTATTTTTCATAGAAGTAGTCCACGGATCCAATTGCTTGAATTGGAGCTCCGTCGAAATAAATCTTGCAACGATTTCCATTGACCTTAAATCGATCGCCATTGGACTTTTCTAGCTCTAAAGTTCCGTAATCAAATGTTTTAACAACCAAAAATGGTCCAGTCCATCTAGATTTTAGCTTACCTGGAAATAACTTTAATCTCGAATTAAAAAATAAGACTTTATCCCCAATATTAAAGTTTTTAATTTTGATTTTGGCATCATGCCACTTTTTAACTTTTTCCTTATAAATTCTTGCATTTTCGTAGGACAAATGGCGTAATTCATCCAACTCGTTTAAGTCGAATAAACGCTTTTTTTTCCTGCGCGTTGCAAATCATAATTAAGGGTTTTTATAGCCCAATATGCTTTATGTTCTAACTCTACCGGCAAATGACAAGCTTTACCATAGACTAATCTATAAGGTGTCATTCCGATAGGTGTTTTAAATGCAGTACGGTATGCCCATAATGCATCGTTAAGTTTATGTGCCCAGTCTCTTCTAGAAGACAAAACTGTTTTCTCAAGTATCCATTTGAGTTCTCTATTTGAAATTTCCGCTTGACCATTCGTTTGAGGATGGTACGGCGTAGAGATACGGTGGTGTACTCCGTATTTTTTCATAAGTAGCTCAAAACTTCTATTTACGAAATGAGTACCACTGTCGCTTACCATAACTCTAGGAACTCCAAATCGACAGAATATTGCATTTATAAACTTAACAACTACTTTAGAATCATTTGTCGGGGTTGCAATTGCTTCAACCCACTTTGAAACATAATCTACGGCTACTAATATATAATTTTTGCCAAAAGAAGTAGGAAAAGGACCCATGAAATCGATCCCCCATACGTCGAAGATTTCAACTTCCAACATGTTCGTGAGAGGCATCTCATCTTTCCTTCCTATATTCCCGATTCTTTGACATTTATCACAGCGGACAATAAATGAACGGACATCTTTAAACAAAGTAGGCCAAAAGAATCCGTATTCAAGTATTCTAGCTGCTGTTTTGCTTACGCTATTATGACCTCCGTAAGCGCTAGCATGACATTCCAACATTATAGAGTCATATTCAAACTCACTAACACATCTCCTAAGTATTCCATCGCCGCATGTTTTGAACAGAAATGGATCTTCCCAAAAATATCTCTTAACCTCTGAAAAGAATTTCTTCTTTTGCTGAGGATTCAATCCATCTGGCACAACATGTGCAGCTAAGTAATTGGCTATATCCGCATACCATGGAGCTATGACACTTTGTACTTGCATGAGATGTTCATCGGGGAAATCATCTCGAATGCCCAATGTTTCACCGATGGGACCGTTTTCATCCTCAAGTCTTGATAGATGATCGGCGACAAGGTTTTCAACTCCCTTTTTATCTTTAATCTCTATGTCAAATTCTTGCAATAATAAAACCCATCTAATAAGATGCGGTTTTGCATCTTTCTTAGCAAATAAATATCGTAAAGCTGCATGATCTGTATAAATGATGACTTTAGATCCTAACAAGTAAGATCGAAACTTATCACATGCAAAAACTACTGCTAACATTTCTTTTTCAGTTGTGGTGTAATTTAACTGTGCACCGGACAATATGTGACTCGCATAATATATAACATGAAGTTTCTTATCCTTCCTTTGACCTAATACATATCCTACAGCTAAGTCACTCGCATCGCACATAATTTCGAAAGGTAGATTCCAATCGGGTTTCGATAT
Organism: Euphorbia lathyris; assembly: GCF_963576675.1. NCBI lineage: Eukaryota > Viridiplantae > Streptophyta > Magnoliopsida > Malpighiales > Euphorbiaceae > Euphorbia > Euphorbia lathyris. The sequence goes on from NC_088915.1 coordinate 83,316,098, forward strand.
TATAGGTGTACTGACTAAAGCCGTTTTCAAGGTATTGAAAGCTTGTAAACAATCCTCATTAAAATCAAAAGTTGAATCTTTCATAAGCAAATTAGTAAGTGGTTTGGAGATTACAGAAAAGTTCTTTATAAACCTTCTGTAAAAACCTGCATGACCTAAAAATGATCTTACTCCCTTAATAGTGGTTGGTGGGGGTAATTTTTCTATAACTGAAGCCTTTGCTCTGTCCACTTCTAAACCTTTTTCAGATATCTTATGACCTAAAACAATTCCTTCGTCTACCATGAAATGACATTTTTCCCAATTTAATACTAAATTCGTTTCCTCACATCTAGACAACACTTTATCTAAGTTCTGTAAACATGCATCGAAAGAATCTCCATAAACTGAAACATCATCCATGAAAACTTCCATTATATCTTCAATGAAGTCATTAAATATTGCTGTCATACATCGTTGAAATGTTGCTGGTGCATTACATAGACCAAAAGGCATTCTCCTATATGCAAATGTTCCGTAAGGACACGTGAAGGTTGTTTTATCTTGGTCATCCGGGTAAATGTAAATTTGAAAGAATCCGGAATAACCGTCTAGGAAACAGTAAAATGCATGACCGACTATCCTTTCGATCATTTGATCAATGAAAGGTAGAGGAAAATGATCTTTCCTAGTTGTTTTGTTTAGGTTCCTATAGTCTATACAAACCCTCCAACCGGTGGTGGTTCGTGTAGGTATCAGTTCACCTTCATCATTTCTTACAACAGTTATGCCTCCTTTTTTGGGTACACAATGGATTGGACTAACCCATTCACTATCCGAAATCGGATAAATGATTCCATTGTCGAGAAGTTTAGTAATCTCATTTTTTACTACCTCTTTCATGTTCGGATTTAAGCGTCTTTGCCTATCCACTTTAGGTGGCTTATCCTCTTCTAAGTGAATTCTATGCATTACGATACTAGGATTAATTCCTTTTAAGTCTGAAATTTGACATCCCATACTTCCTATCCTATTTCTAACAACTTCTTTCAATTTTTCTTCTTGATCATTTGTTAATTTGTTAGAAATAATTATAGGTAGAGAATCACCTTCGCCTAAGAAAGCGTACCTCAAATGACTGGGTAACTCTTTAAGTTCTAATTTAGGGGGTATTACAATTGAAGGCGGAACTAGTCCATCTTCTCGAATCAAAGGCTCTGGGTCCTTATCTTCTAATTCCTCACCTATTATAGGTTCAATTATTTCTTCACTCTGAATAACGTCATTGACACATTCCTCGACTAAATCAAGTTTCATACAAGCGAATTCCTCCATAGGGTATTTCATTGCTTTGTTCATATTAAACTCGATCTTATCTTCTCCTATCCTTAAAACTACCTTCCCTTCCAACACATCTACTAGAGCTCGTCCCGTGATCATAAACGGTCTACCGAAAATTAAAGGGCAATTTACATCATATGCAAAGTCTAATATAACAAAATAGGTAGGAAAAATAAATTTATCGACTTTGACTAAAACATCTTCAATTATACCATATGGTCTCTTAGTGGTTTGATCCGCTAATTGCAAAACCACATTGGTACGTTTGATATCTTCTTCTAAACCTAACTTGTTAAAAATAGATAACAACATTAAGTTTATACTTGCTCCTAAATCACAAAGACAACTTGGGAATTCAATGTCTCCCAACTTACACGGAATAGTAAAACATCCGGGATCTTTGAGTTTAGTGGGCAAATTACTTGACACGATTGAACTACAATCTTCAGTTAACGAAATGGATGAAATTCCTTCCCAACTGATTTTCTTTGAAATTAAATCTTTTAAAAACTTACCATAGTTAGGAATTTGTGTGATTGCATCCATAAACGTTAAATTGATGTGCAAATTTTTAAGTTTATCCAAAAACGTTAGAAGTTGTTTGTCATAGTCCTTATTTCGGACTTTGTGCGGAAAAGGTGGTTTGGGTACAAAAGTTTTGGTACTTGTGTCAAATGGTGAACTATTTGTGTTTAAGATATCTTCTTTGGACTTTGGTAAATCAGTTCCTGGTAATGTTGCATCTTTGGGCATTTCCGGCCCTTGATAATTTTTCCCTGAACGAAGAGTGATAGCCTTTACCTGCTCTTTCGGATTTTCTTCCGTATGGCTGGGAAGACTTCCCTCTTTTCGGGATGGAATTGATTTAGCAAGTTGACCAATTTGAACCTCCAAATTATGGATGTTAGATGAGTGGTTTTTAATAAGCTGATCGAATTTATTTTCGATCCGTTTAAAACCATCGTCGTTATTACTTATTTTTCCATTGATAGCATCTATAAACTTGTCGATTTTAGATGATAAAGTGCTAATCGTATCTCTTGACTGATTTTGATAATTAGTGGTACGATTTTGATTAGCACTTGCATTATTGTTATTGTTATCTTTCTAGTTAAAGTTAGGATGATTCCTCCATCCAGAATTATAAGTATTAGAATAAGGATTATTAGTTTGGTTTTTCCCTTGGACAAAATTTACCTATTCTATCTCACTCATGTTTTCATAATCCACATCTGTTTGGATTGGATTACCATTGGTATCGCGTGGTGCCATAAACTTATCAATTTTGTGCGATAAAGCAGAAAATTGGGCTTGTAACATCGCGACTGGATCAAGTTCCACTATACCTTTAACTGATGATGAGGCTGAGGATGATGGTTTCGCCACTGGTATATGTCCACGTTCCGCAGGCCACATACTGCTGTTGATTGCCATTTCCTCCAAAAGTTCTCTTGCTTGGGCTGATGTTTTCTTCATAAAGAGCCCTCCCGACATAGCATCTAATGAACCCCTAGTTGTAGGATTTAGTCCATTGTAAAATGTTTGCATTAAAAGTTCAGCGGGTAATTGGTGGTGTGGGCATAAACGTTGAAGTTCTTTAAAACGTTCCCAAATTTCATAAAGAGTCTCATTATCATTTTGAGAAAAAGATGTTAACTCTTTTATGACTCTTGCGGTTTTTGCTAAAGGAAAATATTTCGACAAAAATGCTTGGGCTAATTGTTCCCAAGTGGCAAAAGTTGCGGCTGGCATAGAAGTTAACCATTCTTTGGCTCTATCCTTCAAAGTGAAAGGAAAAAGGCGAAGTTTGATTGCTTCTGCAGTCACATCTGGGATTTTAAAAGTGTCACAAATTTCAAGGAAATTTGTTAAATGGGTGTTAGGATTTTCGTTAGGTAACCCGTAAAATGTTACTTTATTTTGCAACATATTAAGCAAAGCTGGCTTAATTTCAAATTGGTTTGCGGTGATTCTGGGTCTAACGATACTATTGGTCACACCGGCCACACCTGGCCTAGCGTAATCCATAAGTGTTGGTGGATCTGCCATTTTTTCTGGCTCGATAAATGTTTTTACTGGAGTCTTATTTTTGTTTTTCTTGTTCTTCCTAATGGTTTTCTCAATTTCTGGGTCTATAGGGTCTGATACAATGCCTGAACTTCGAGAACTGCGCATGAACCTGAAATCTTGCACGAACCGAAACTACCTACAAAACAGAATTTGAAAAATAAATAAATTAGTAAATTAAAATTAATAAATTATAAAAGTTAAAATAAGTATGTTTAAACCTAGATTCGAAATAAAACACGAAAAATCTAAAATTTTGTCAAAAAAATTGGCGTTCCCCGGCAACGGCGCCAAAAACTTGTTGAGCGATTTCCGCAAGTGCACGGTATACGCTTGTAGTAATAAAAGATATCGAACCCACAGGGAACGCTTTTTAACTAAAACCTTATTTAATTCAGTTTTATTCACGTGTTTAGGTTTAACAAAAGAAAATCGTTTAATTGATTGAATTGGTTCGGGTAAATTAGGATTAGATAAGAATATTATATTGAGTTTAGAGAACAATTCCATCTTGAGATTTTGATTACAAGACAGATACTTCCGTAATTGGAATAAATAGAAGGTATAAAACTTATTTTTATAAAGCAAAGAAAACAACTTTAACTTTGGTAAGATTATAGACATGTAATAATATAGGAATTTATTCAATTGAATGGCTTTGAGCTGTAGAAATCTCTCTGGTTCGGAGCAGATTTCTACCTTAATCAGATTAGTATTTATATCCGATAAGCCGCGATCAGCGATCATATCATCCGTAAAAACTAATTCTGTCAAATGTTCAACAAAGTTCTTATAAGAATAAGATGGAATAGAACGTTCTAATAAAAACACCAATTTATCATTTTGAAAATCATTTTGTCAGAACAATATCAAAATAACAACAGAAAGAATGTATCGAATAAAATAAATATATCATTAATGAAATGTGAATCTTCACAAGTTAACAGAGAAGTAGAAACATAGAAAGCATTGCGACGAAAACTTTGAGATCCGGATTGTCAATCTTTCCCTCAAACTCCGTAGGTTTGTCAGACCCTGTGCGCTTCAGCCGTTAATTCTTCTCCCTAAATCTTCGGAATAGAGACTGGTTAGTCCGCTACCAGAATGAAAACTTGTCTCTGATCAACCTTTGAAACTAAACTAATACTGTGTTTATAACTAATCTAATAACAACTTGTGTACATCAAGTTTGTTTACAGAAATGAAATCTAACTTTCTGATTCTTTTCTGAATCAGAAACTCAACATAATAAATCTCTTCTCTAACTTTTCTAACTTAACCAACAACATTAATTTCTGAAATGGATCACTTATTTATAGTTGTTGAAGGGTTGTAAATGATGGGTCGTGTCCGTTGGTGAAGGGTCGCTTTTATCCAAACGAACAGACGCGTTTCTCGGATTAAAACATGTAAAATATGTGCAGAATGTTTCGCTGTCGCGACTGAGATTCTGAAAATCTCAGTCGCGATAAGGGGTGCAGGGGCGAGTAAAAGATTCCATTCTTTTTCGTGACGGCTTTCGTAAGTCGCGACTGAGATTATGAAAATCTCAGTCGCGTCAGGGACTTATCTCCTCGTCTCTCGACTGCTTCTTGTCCTCCTTGAGCGTTATTCTGACTGATACGTATTCTCGGTATGTTTTTTAGGTTTTTCCTCCATTTTTCCTCCATTTTAGCTCCGTTTTAGCTCCTATTTGGATTTAACCAAATAATTAAGTACATTGCATCAAAGAAGTAAATAAAGACGTAAAAGTATTCCAAATGAATATAATTAGCACGATTTCAATGTAAATTTAACATATTTATATATGATATTTTAGGTATATTTTGGACTTAACAGTTTTTAATAAGAGAGAATGATAATATTTAGAGACAGAAAACTCCAAAAATAATGATTTTGAAAAATTAAAAATATGGTTTCAAAGTAAATATGATATCAAACAAGTTTACTTATTAAAAAATTTCATTTACGATCGTTATCGGCCAAATTTAACAAAATAAAAAAAATTAAAATTTTATAACCATAAGGTTGTGTTTCAAAAAAAAATATCATAGATACCACATCACAAATTCGCTAAACCACATGATTTAATAGATTAAGTGAATTGATTAGAATCTACAAGATTTTTTATTCCAATCATGAGTAAATTACATAAAAGGTATCTGAATTATACCCAAGTTCACACTTTGGTACTTCTCCAAATATGGGTGACCGTACATTTAAATGTGTTTCTCAGGTAAAAGATCGGTCAACAATTGTTTGACCACTTTTAAACAAATAAATGGACTCATTATACATTTACAAACTATAAAAATATATTCTGTCTCTCTCATTTGAATTTCTCTCTCTCTCTTCGTGTCTCTCTCCTCAAATCTCTTCCTTTCTTCACGTCTCTCTCCCTCAATCTATTTATCTCTATTTCTCATCCATGGCTACCTTTAAGAGAAATCAGAAAAGCCATTTGCTGTCAATGTCAATTAAATTGTCTAACTTAAAAAATGAAATAGTTATGGTCGAGCAAAGACGGCTAGCTGATTGAGCAGTCAATGGACCTAGAAATTTAGATGTAAAAGGCTTTATTATTGGACCTTAGAACCTGCTTTTTATCTTGATAGCTATCTCAAAATTAAAACATATCTAATTTCTAACTTTTTCTTTAACTCTAGCAGCGGATGAGATCCAGTCAAATTGATGAGATAATCACAGCAAGGGCATTGATAGTGACAGGGAGTAGAAATTTTTTACTGATAATGAATCTATATTTTAATAACTTTTTCTTTGAGAGTATATTTTAATAACTTCCTAGTGGATATAAATAATATCATAATAGAAAATAACTTTTGAGAGAACATTTCTTTTGTACATTTGGGTCATTTTACACTTAACATATAGATTGTCCCTCATCTCCTTAATAGACAATTTCATATATTATGGTCAAATTTAATCCTCATCTCCTTAATTTATATTTTATTGATTATTATTTTTTTTTTGTATATTTGTTTTCATTTTACACGTAACATATAACCACTGTCTCTAAATCTTAGATCCGTCCCTAGGTAAACAGTCCTTTTGAAAAAAAATATTACCGACCAGGTTTTATAGGGTAATTTTTCAAAAATTACCGCAAACAAAATATTAATCTAAACTTTTGTTTCTAATGTAAACTTCAAAATATAACTAAAAAGTTGGAAAATAGATATCCAAATCCAAACCTAAACGAATACAAAATAAGAAAATACTACTGAAAGCATAGATTCTAAACAAAGTTACTCACAATCCCAAGTTAACTAACTTCAACGTGAATCGCAGCAGCTAATTCGCATTCAAATTTGTTCCATTCCATATAACCCTGAAATAAATAAAAAATCAACAACAAATAAAAGGACGAATAAAAAAACCTAAAGCATTTGAAGAAAACTATAGGTTGAAACTGAAGAAAGAAATAAATATACAATCGTGTTGCTCAATGTAAAAATACGGTCATCTCTAGTATAAACCGCATCATACATATCGTGTACAACGAAATCCTCATCTAATAATGACATTAAGATTAAACAAAAGTGTTAACAATAACATAATATCAACAATATAATCAGGCAGTGGCGGATCCAGGAATCGAAGTCCGGGGGGGCTAATTTTAGTCTGATTTTTAATTTTTCGAAGTCCAGCCTGTTAGGGCTGGATAAATTTTTTTAACCTTATTCTAGCACATTAAACTTTATGGTTTTTGTATGTTAGCTAAAAATTGTAACATTTTCACACTTTTTTATTTTTAGCTATATTTTTTTTATAATTTTCATAAAATTTAATTTAGGAATTAAGTTAATTGAATTTAAAAAGTAAGAAATTGATTTTATATATATATAGAAAATTGATTTGTTTTATAGAAAAAAGATAATAAATTCTTAAAAAAAGAGATATAATAAAAATAACTTCATATAAAACAAAAAATGAAGTTCACGCAAGCAAAAAGGAAGAAGATGAGTCTAGGTTTTAATTTTGATTGCTGAAACTTGTTGTACAAAACGACGCCGTTCCACTTATGTTTTCAGAATATTATTTACTTTGAAACCATTTTTTTAATTTCAAAAATCATAATTTTTGAAACTTTGTCTCTTTAAACATCTATCATTTTTTTCTTAATCAAATAACACTTAAATAATCTCAAAACCAAATTTTAAAAATTAAAATTGCTTAAAATATCAGAAATTTTATGATCTATTTTTTTTATAAAAATGTTTCTAATTTCATTAGATCAAAACACAATAAGTACAACAAGCAAACAACAGTAAGGAAGCAAACCTTACAAGATCTACAAAAAGACTAAAACGACTACATAGAGAAAAAAGTCATAAAAGCATAAAAAAACGCAAAACAATAATGAAACATATATTTCTTGTTGTTGGGGGCTAATTTAATTCTGTTTTTTAGCATAGGTTATAGTTTTTACTCTATAGTTTTTTATTTTAATTAAATTTATCTCTCAACAAAATAAAAATGTGACAAAAAATAGAAAATAGTATCAAAAATTATTATAAAAAACAGAAATAAAAAGAAAAGAAAAAAAATAAATAAATAATAAAAATCAGGGGCAAATTTGCACCATTTTTCAGCAACCTGTCTAGCAACTTCGACGATAAAAACGGACCCCGAAACAGCAAGGTATCAAGCAGTTATATTTTTTTCAGAAAGTTCGGGATGTTAGCTTTCCGGAATGTCAAAAACGGAGCAAAACGGAGCTAAGACGAAGCCGGTAGAATTTTTCAAAGGGAAGTGGTGCTGAAAAACGGGTTTGAACTTGTCTTCACATCCCAGGACATATTCAACGGCATTACCTCCATATTTCCAACTCCCCACTCACCCATTTTCTTTCTTTAACTCATGGGAAGGTAGTGGGATCATGTTTGAGAAAAATAAGGGCCACTAACTTGGAATTTGTTATCCAAAATCCTATAAATAGAGCCTAATCCTTTCATTCCAAACCCCACTCAAAAATCAATCAAACTCAATCAAACACAGACAACTCAAATTTTTCTCTCAAATTCTCTATCAAAATCGGCCTCTTTATCAATCCTTAGATTCGTAGAAATCATTCTCTAGCATCTATTTAGTCTAAACAAGGTCTCAATTCCCAGAATTAGTTCTTTAATCTTTAGTTCCTCAAAAAAAGCTTTCAATTCTCAGAAACTTCAAATCCGAAATTATCTTAGTTTAATCAACCAATTCTCAAATCGTTTTTTGCATCTCTTAGTTAAGTTAGTAAAATCATTACTCAATCCTCGGTTCAAGCTTTCTTAGTCTAAACCAAATTTCGCCATTGTTAAGTTCTTCAAAGCTTCAAACATTTTCCGTGAAACCAAGATCATCGAAACCCATTTTCGAGTCATTCTTAGTTTACACACCTATTCCAAATCATATTTGGGAACTTTTTATTGATCTCAATCAATTAAAAAGACCCAGAAACAAGCTTTTGAGTTTTCCATCATTGAAAAATTCATCAAACAACCTTTCTGGTGAGCCGTTTTCCAAATTTTATTTAGAGTTCGTTAGCTGATCGTTTTAGCCCAAATTAATTTTAATCTCTTTATTGACATCAATTCTAGAACTCTCAATTTTTATTTCGTAAAAAACGACATCCTATAGCCTTCTAAATCGCCCCTAAAGTACCCTCCACGAAGCAGAATCAAGCTTTTGGTTTTTTCAACCATCAAACAATCATTCTGTCGCCCAATTTTCAATAATTTATTCCGACTCATTTACTCGATCCTTTTCTGAAATTCCAGTTCTAAACCCTTCCTTCGCACACTAACTTTAAATACTAGCCTTCGTTTCGCTATAATCCGACCTCTACAGCTCCCGAAATTGAGCCCGAAAGTCCCACAAAAGCATCAATTTAGTCCCATTTTGTTGTTGACTTGGTGGTAAATTTCTGCTCAAGTCCCTGAACTCTCCGAATTACTTCAAATTCGCCCAGCACTACTCGGACAACGCAACAGCCCCCGAGCCGATTTTCTGAAGGTCCAATCCTCAACTTCACGCATCCCAACGACATCAAAGAGATCGGTTAATTTTATTTCATCCCGTACATATTTGTTTTTGTGATTTATTTACATTTCTAGCTTTAAAGTTATTATTTCTTTTTAAGTTGTAATTTTCATGCTTTATTATTATTTGTAATACAAAAAATATTGAAAAATATTTACAAAATCAATAAAAATATAAAAGAAAATTAAAAAATTTATATCTTTGTGTTGTTTTATTGCTTTTATCTTTAGTACTTATCTTAAAAATTGTTTTTCCGACCGACCTGTCAAGTAACGTCGGGGCCCAAGACCGTTGTTTTTATTTTCAGTCCTTGTAACGGTCGTCAATCGCTTTTCGTTTAGAATTCAAGTAATTTAGACGCATTTTATTTATTAACTTCATTTAATTACCATTTTACCCTTTGAGAATTAGCTTCTCTGGCACGCCCGCATTATTTTTACCATTTTTAATCCCCGCAAACGCGTATCAAGGTTGAAAATTGGGATATTTCGAAAATATCGTCAACAATTTTTGGCACGCCCAGTGGGACCTAAAAACATTTTTTTTCTAGTACCGAAAATTTTTCACCAAATTTTTTCCTATTTTTAGGCTTAAATTTTTTTTCCGTTACTAAATTATTTAACGAAAGGTTAATTATTTTGGTAGTGTATTTATGTGGTATTTTATTGTCGTGCTATTCTACTTTAGTGTTTTATTTCCAAACTTTCCTAAATATTATTTGTTGTTTACAATGCCACCAAAGAAAAACACAGGTCGGGAATTACCCATTCCAGAGTCTGATGAAAATCAGAATAGGTGCCAAGACGAAAACGTTGACGCAAATGTACCCGAAGGTTACATTGCCGAAACCGTGAGGCATTTAGAAGATGTTCATCGGACATCAACGCCACAACCTGACTTCAATACTTTTTTTAAGCGACAAGAGGCCCATATGCGCAACCTTGAGAGACTTGTAGCCGAGATGGTGCAAGCTTGTAAACAACCCAATTTGGAAAACATGATTCATAATCTCACCTATGAGATAAATAGGATCCCAGATAGGTGTGCTGAAATTTATGCTAAAAATTTGAACTCTCACAATATTTCAGATAACACGAGGGAAGGCACTCCCCAAGACGATCGACATAGGCCACCGCCTAATCGTGAGGAAAACATGAGATTCAATGAGCGAGGAGATTGAAGAACCTCGGAACAATTTTCAATACCCTCAAATGCGCCTCATTTCAGGTCAAACACCGGACCTAATACCCACTCGGAGCACTATGGTGACAACAACGCCCGTGGTTCGGGGGGCACGTGGAGAAACCAAGACCGTGATCATACCCGCGAATACACTCGTGAAAATATTCGTGAGAACTCTCGTGATAATAATAACGTATCTCGTGTTTCAGGTGGGAGGAGTGAAATATGCAATGAAGCAGAGGATAGGCAACGTATTCGGAACATCGTGCAAGAAATTTATGGACCTACGGTCCGTGAGGTGTACCGCCCGGAGTTTCAGAAAGCCTACCCAAGGGAATACGACCAACGATACCCATTTCCTCACCATTTTAGAATTCCAGATTTTTCTTTATTTTCAGGTGAAAATGGACAATCTACCATCGAGCATGTTGCCCGATTTTCATTCCAATGCAGCGGGATTAGTGCGGAGCAAGACTTTGATATGCTTCGTTTGCGTTTATTCCCCGGATCACTAACTGGACCGGCTTTCACATGGTATACGACATTACAACCTGAATCCGTCAGAAGCTGGGGTCGCATGGAACAATTATTTCATGCTCAGTTCTATCGAACTGAGCCCGAGGTATGTGTCGCCGAACTATCTCGTATGGTTCAGCGCTCAGGTGAGTCCGTTGAAAGTTTTATTAATCGTTTCAAGAAAATGAGGCATAGATGTCGAGTTAATATTCCTGAAATAGAATTTGTTAAAATTGCTCAACGTGGTTTAGAGTTTGAAAATAGGAAGAAATTCCAGGGCATTGATTTTTGTGATTATTACGAACTTGTTGCTAAAGTGTCAGAATATGAAGAATTAATACGTGAGGATAATCGTAGGAAGAAAAACTCTATAGGTAGTTACCATCAGGATATAGAAACCAATGAGGCACATGAGGTAGCTATAGCCGAACTAACTAGAATAGGATATCGTCATTATTAGCGATTGTCTCCTAGAATACAACAGATTACGCAAGCAAACTCAAATCATGTATAGACTCGTTATCACCAGAGTAGGAAAACATGAACATTATGAACAGACAAAAGAGTTTCTTCAACGACCTTTTTAACAGCTTATGAATTTGATAATCCACTCTATATAAATAGAACTCGAAATGATATGTCTTTTCACGAACGAACACGATTGTACACGGACAGACATAACTGTTCATGTACGAATACAACTGTTCGCGACAAACATGATTGTTCATGAAGGACGTGTTTGTTGGTATTTAAATTAATATATAATTTTATTCAAAATTTTCCAACAATTCTCCGCATGAATAAAATTGGAAACAAGACGATTACGATGTGTTGATAACTTTCTACAGTTGCTACCTACATAGGATAGGTAGCTAATGTGCCTTGAACCTTCCCTTGTGAAAGTATATTTATTTTACTCGCTGACTAGTAGACGCGATGTCTTTGAACTATTTTGTTGTTTGTGTAAATGATATACCCCACACAGATACCAATATAACATGGTATAGGTTCTCATGGTTATGCTCGTTATGGTCATTAACATCGTCTGGTTATGTGAGAGTTTTAGAGAATTAGGCCCCACTAGTCTCATTTGAAGCGACCCCATAACTTAACATTTTTTCCATTTTTGTCACTGTTTACATCTAGGAATGGACTTGGGTTTAACCCCCCACAGTGAACGCACAAAGGTTTATGCAATTGGATTGTCCCTTTGAACCTAGATCTTGGGATCTCCAGTCAATAAGGTAGGGTTTTCCTTCATATAACGCATTTTCTAATGGGCTTTAGTCTCATTCCTTTCGATGTCTTTTCAATTTGATCTCGGTTTAACATTTAGGTTAGAGGATCCGCTGTGTTATCCTTTGATTCTACAAAATCAACAAAGATGACACTTGTTGAGATCAATTTACTATAATGGTGTTATCACATAGAAGCTTTTCTACCCGAGTTCATCAGTCAGAAGCTTTTTATACCACATATTCACCAATTGCTATGATATTTTTCTTCGATTTTATCATTGTGACGTACTCGTTTTAAGACGATTTGATTTTTACATTTTTAGTGATTTTCACAAATTAAATCTAGTCAACTAATGTTCATCTACTAACATCTAGCTCGGATAGATAACATCACTGCTCAGATTTTTCAATTTGTGACATTTTATATTTCTAATGTAAATCAATCTCTACATGTGAGAATGTCAAAATATTGATTTTTTTATATCATCATCATCATCATGACCATCTCTAAAGAAAATATATTTTCTTTTATGGTCAAGTCTTCAAATTCACAACACTGCGTTTTTCTAGACTTTCGTTGTGGTTTACACTTTGCCACTGGTAAGTAGGTCTAGAGTCTCTGAAGTGGTCGTGTGCTTAAAACTGGATCCATCTTCAATTAGCGTACATGTACCAATACATGCCAAAAGCAATTCATATGTTTTAACAAAACAAAACAAAAAATATATTGTTTATATATTTTTAGGTAAAGGCTATGCTTACTTTGTTTTTAACAAAGTAAGCATTATTTTGTGTGTTTTCACCATTGGATTAATTTTCTAATCCACCATCCAATGGTGAAAACACATCAAGTAGTGGTACTTTGTCAAAAACAAAGTAACCATAGAAGGCACCTATATTTTTAATATTGTTCAATTTGTTGCAATATAATTTTTCAATTATAATCTATTCGTCATGTAATCCATCAAGATTTTTCTTTACGTCTCTTTGAAAAAATTATGAAATGCCTGAAATCTAAAAAAAAAAAATCAGAGAACAGATTTAACCATATAGACTTTGCATGACAAAAAAAAAAAAATCAAACCAATTATATGATTATATGATTCTTTATATATCAATTTTCGAATAAAAGAAAACTAAGACTAATTGAATATAAAAGTGCACAACAATTTATACTTTATAAAGCAGCTTCTTCTTCATCTTCATCTTCATCTTTGGACTTAATCAAATATGAAGAAGTGAGATGCATTCATATGCAACAAATAGGGAGGCAGTCCACTCGCTAAAGTAAAAAATGCTTATGATATTGTAATTTTACGCTTGTCATCTTTCTTTATCTCAAATTTAGCCATTTAATTAACTTTGGGGAAAGTTTCACACATGGCATAAATCGAATATCAAGCAAAACATTTATAATATTAGAATTTAGAAGCATGGTAAATCCCCACTCTTAATCATCAAATACAAATCAGGGAAAAGTACAAAAATAAACCTTGTGGTTACGCCTGTTTTCGATTACAGTCGTGGTTTAAAAATTTACAAAATGGTACCTTGAGGTTCATTCCGTTAGCAAACACATACCAAATTGACTAACGGTGTTAAAAGTCAAAGGGAAAATAGTTAATTTGGTCCTTATATTTATTTATTTTATAAATTAACCTCCCTTATTATCTAATTATCACAAACAAACCCCAAAATAAAAAACAAAAGTCAATTATACAATCTTCCTCATCTCTTTAATTTCTTTTTTTTTTTTCCTTTCTCTTTCTTCTCTCTTAATTTCTCTCTCTCTAAAATCAATTGATATTATGACAAAGGTACGTTCTCATCTTTGTTTCTTTGTCTTTGCTTCTGTTATTGAATTGTGTTAAAGGATTTGATTAAAAAAAAGAGGCTCGTTTACGATCAAATTTGTCACATTTTTCCTCGTTGGATTTTGTGGACATGCTGCTTTCGCCCATTCTCAAGCAGCTGTGGACATGGACTATGAAGAAGCTCGTTAACATCAATATATACACATATAAAATTAGCCTATCTTCAACTTTTTCCGTAACATATAAAACATATTCTCATCTTGTTGGTTGAAAACTTCCCATTTAATTTGTCTCACTCTGGAAATCCTGTTAATGGGTTTCAATTAACCAATCTCGACTCCATGAATTCTTCCCTTTCTTTTACCACAAGTTCACAGCCTCTAAAATCTGATATTTCATCTTTGGTTTTGAATTCAAATGGTGAATCTCCCTACAATAATGAAACTAATGATTTCTCTCATGTTGTTATTAAATACATAAATGGCATGTTAATGGAGGAGGATTTAGAGGATAGGACCTGTATGTTGCAGGACTGTTTAGCTCTTCAAGCTGCAGAGAAATCATTCTATGATGTCCTTCAGCCTCTATCCGACGAATTTGGTTGTTCTACCGATCAAAACGGACAGATCCCAGATGAGATTTTTACTGCAACTGAAAGTTTTAGTAGCAGCAGTAGCCATACTTGTACCCAATTATTATGGGCGGTTGAATGGGGCAAAATAAGATAATCTACCTTTGCCACAATATCAGAGAGAGAAAAATTAAGAGAGAAGAAAGAGAAAGAAAAAAAAAATTAAAAATTAAAAAGATAAGGAAGATTGTATAATTGATTTTTATTTTTTATCTTGGGGTTTGTTTGTGATAATTAGATAATAAGGGTGGTTAATTTATAAAATAAATAAATATAAGGACCACATTAACTATTGTTAGACGAGGTGCCGCGGCCTAATCTCCCGGACGGACCGGGGGGTGGACACCTCATGGCGACGTAAGCGGTGATTGGCGCCGAAAGCAACCAATCATGGAATCAAGCTGCTCGGCAGGACCGGAGCTCGGAGTATGGAAGAGTCGCCACCCACGAATGGGAAAATGAACACCGATCCCTTGCGGGAGACCGGTGAGGGTTCGGGAAACTTAGGTACGAGCCGAGAAGGCTAGCTCCTTTTCGGAAAAAGGCTACTAGGCACCCCGACATCGCCCGGTTATGAACCACCGGCCTCCTACTCAGCGTGTTAGGCGATAACGGACTAATCGCATATTTCTTTAAGTTTAAAATTCATTTGAAACCTTTTCTTTCTCTTTTTGAAAACCGTTTCGAGCATATATTATTGAAAGCCACTTTGGTAAAGAATCACCCATTTTGCATAAATTTATAAAAGAGAGAGGGGGAGAAGGAAGAATTGATTTGTTTACAATGTGATTTATGCTTCGTATTACACACTAACTCTAAACTAAACTCACTTCCCAAAAACGAGTTTATTTACATGGTTCGTACCTTAATCGTCGTTGGAACGATTTAGGTACGTTTTAAAACCCCGTTGATTTACATGGTATCTACTCGAATCGCCGTTCGAACGACTCGAGCGTTTGAAGACGTGGAATAAAGAATTTTAACCCAAAAAATGTGGTTAGGCATACAAGTCAATTTATTTTATACAAATCATTTAAGAAAACGATTCAAAACTTTATTATTTACAATAAAAACGATTTTAATTACAAGGTTCGCCTAACCCGTCGTTGGAACGGATTAAGGTTTCAACACGTGATATTTTAGAAATGACTTAAAGAGACGAGAAAACGTTTTATTTACATTAGAAATCTCTAAAAATTAAGTTTAAATAAACAAATTAAATTCTCTTTTTTGTGGTTTTACTTTCTCCTTTTCACTCAATTAACCTTTAACATTATCATAATCACAATAATAAACCAACTAAACCAAAATTCCCCAAGTCAAATCCTTTTGGAATATATACATATATACAAGAATAAAATAGAAATACATATATGTATAGTTTTATCTAAAAATAGGGATATATCTATAGATGAAAATAAGTAAGAGGTATTATACAATATAACAAAGAAAGTGAAAAAAAGAATACTAAATATAATATCTTTTTATTCTAATTCAAAACATGTAAAATTAATGAACCAAGTTCATAAATGGGAAGAATAACATTTAATATCTAAAATAGTTTTACCCAATGGTAACCAACATAATTCAAAGGAGTCAAAAACTATATATATATACATATAAGCTACTTTATAATATTGAATCCAAATGAATTAAATTTCAACATGAAATAAATAACTATATTGTACATAATAAATAGTTATAGGATTTAAAAATAATTTTTATCAACATATTACATAATAATATACATATATATACAAGTAGAAATGTCAAAAAGTTGAGAAAGAAGGGTAAAAATGGTGATTTTCGGTTTCCAGCAGATTACCGACGGAAAATCCGTCGCCAATCTGCTGTTAGTGACAGAAAAGGCAGAATTACAGCAGCACTCCAAAACTTTCCAGATTCGTTCAAAAGCTTTAAATTAAGTCTAATTCGATCGTTTTGGATCTCCGAACTACCAAAAATGGATCATAGTCTATAACGGAGTTTCCTAAAACGACGTTTTTATTTTAAAACGTTATTTGGAAATATCTTTTCAAAACTTATAATTACAACGTTTTTAATACCCGAACTACCTTTTAATCGGATCACGGTTCGTATTGGGATATTAAAACGAGGTTTTTTATTTTAAAACAAAACCGAATTTTTATTTAACACGGGATAAAAATAAATAAATACGAAGAATTAAATAAAACGTGATAAATAAATGAATAACTAGATAAATAAAATTATAACATAAAAATAAATAAAGAAAATAAAATAAATGAAATAAATAAAACGAGTCTAGTCCTCGGATAATACCTCAAGATCGGTATCTGACAGTCGAAGACGGTTGATTCCACGAGTCGTGATTTTCCGGTTTTTGTGTTTTTTAGTAAAAATTTAACTTTTGGGAAATTCGGAATTTTTGAGAAAAAAAAATATTTTTCTCAAAAAAATCACTTTCTCTCTCTAAAAATGTCTAGAGTGAGAAAGACTCCAAAAATCCCTCTCTTTCCCCCTCAAATGCATAGGGATCTGTGCCTTATATAGGCACGGATCCCGGAATCTTTTGGGCGAACGCCCAACCTGGTTGGGCGGACGCCCAACCTATGTTGGGCGAACGCCCAACAATTGTTGGGCGTACGCCTAACTGACGTTGGGCGTTCGCCCAACAATCATTGGGCGTCCGCCCCACGTTGTTGGGCGTTCGCCCAACCTTGGTTGGGCGCGCGCGTCCAACCAATGTTGGGCGTTCCCCCA
Organism: Euphorbia lathyris; assembly: GCF_963576675.1. Taxonomy (NCBI): domain Eukaryota; kingdom Viridiplantae; phylum Streptophyta; class Magnoliopsida; order Malpighiales; family Euphorbiaceae; genus Euphorbia; species Euphorbia lathyris. The sequence continues at coordinate 83,333,653 of NC_088915.1, forward strand.
CGAGCGTTGGACGTTCGCCCAACGGCTATCGGGCGCTCGTCCGACGGCTGTCGGGCGTCCCGCGGACACTGAGCGCACGCCCCGCGCTGCCGGGCGTGCGTCCGACTGTCGTCGGACACACGCCGACTGCCGCTAGGCGTTCGCACCACGTCGCGGAGCGCCTACGAGCCGTCCACTCGACGACTGCGATTCTTGTTGACCAACCGCCTTGTTATTATGCATTTTTCTCTTTTACTTTCAAAATTTTTCTGAAACCAATCGCTTCGATCGCTTTGTTAAAGGTTTTCGTCACAGGTCCTCCGACTCGGTGTCTATAGTTGCCCCTACTTTCCTATTTTGATAGTGATGTGTGTGTTTTGAAAACATTTTTTGCCAACGCAACACATGCAATGTAAAACATATAAAAGTAAAAGACACGTAAAGAGTAGGAGGAAGAATACCTGACCTTCGCGCTGCGCGTTCTGGCGTCATTCTCGATTCTTTCCGTCATTGCCTTTGAATCGGCTGCCGGCGGATGTTCTTCTTACGGACCCTAGCCTAAGTTGACTGCGGGTAAGAATGGCTCAAAAGCAACCTTGGTGCACATCCGTGAGTAAAATGGCTCAAAAGCGACCCCGGCCTGCGACCGGGGGAAAATGGCTCAAAAGCAACCCTGGTCTACGACCGTGGGTAAAATGGCTCAAAAGCAACCCTGGTCCACGACCGCGGGTAAAACGGCTCAAAAGCAACCCCGGTCTATGACCGGGGGTAAAATGGCTCAAAAGCAACCCTGGTCCACGACCGGGGGTAAAATGGCTCAAAAGCAACCCTGGTCCACGACCGCGGGTAAAGTGGCTCGAAAGCGACCCTAGTCTACGACCGCGGGTAAAATGGCTCAAAAACGACCCTAGTCTACGACCGCGGGTAAAGCGGCTCAAAAGCGACCCTAATCTACGACTGCGGGTAAAAATGGCTCAAAAGCAACCCTGGTCCACGACTGCGGGTAAAAATGGCTCAAAAGCAACCCTGGTCCACGACCGCGGGTAAAACGGCTCAAAAGCAACCCTGGTCCACGACCGCGGGTAAAACGGCTCAAAAGCAAAGGTTCTTTCTAACAATTCTGAATTCTTTTAAAACACCGTTGTCTGTATTTTCTTACTGGAGCTAGTGTCTTGGAGGTTTGAATGGTTCGATAGGAATGTTTTTTTAGTCCGGAATGATTCAAACTAACAATTATTTTTCTGTTGACTGTCGTCTGTATTTTGACTGGTGCAGCTATTCTGTAAAAATTGGCTGTCATTTGGAGTTCCATCTTGATATTATCGGTCACTGTCTAGCAGAAACACAGGCTGAAACAGACTGCAAATCGGAGGTCTGTGCACCTGGTAAATAATTATTTACTTTTTACCTTTATGTCACATCGTACCTTTTTCACTATTTACGGGAATGCCATTCCCTTTCCTTATATAAGGTGGTGGGGTTTCCTTTCAACCCCACACCTTCTCTCTCTTCTCTCTCTCTCTAACTTTTGATTTGGATTATCCTCGGGATGGATTTGGATCAATATGATGGCACGAAGGGCATGGAGGAGGGTTTTGTGAACATTACTACAGTGGCCCCTTTCCAGGACCCCACCTCACATCTGAGCCGGACCCGCTGTAACCAGGTAAGTACTTTTTTACTTCCTCGTCTTTTGACTAAATTTCTAGACTTTAGTATCCCTACGTTGAACATGATTTGCATGCTAACCTCTAGGTCGCTTTAGAAGACTTTAGCTAGAAAACATGAATTTCTTTGCCCGCAAGTAACACTTTATTTATCTTTTAAAAGAATGTGAATTATATGCATGTGAATAGTAAACATACGAACAATGCATGCCAACAGTAGAAATGTGAATAGAACATGAATAGTGAAACGTGGATAGTGCACGTGAATAGTAAAAACATGAACAGTGCACGTGAATAGTAAAAACGTGAATAGTGCACGTGAATAGTAAAAACATGACTAATGCATGTGAATAGTAAAAACGTGAATAGTGCACGTGAATAGTGAAAACGTGAATAATGCACGTGAATAGTAAAAACTTGAATAATTCTCTTTGCCAATGCAGACGAGAGTAGATCAAAGAATAATGAATTAATCAAATCCTATGCAAACAACCCTAAGGGAGAGATTTCATAAAATGACGGTCGAAATTGACAAGATGTCTCTAGGTTAGATTTGACCGAAAGAACAGCTAGATTAACGTGCTTTCATCAGATGCGAACCTAGGAACAACATTTAAACTTACCTGTTCCGTTCTTTCCAGTTCATTGACATTTCCGGGACTACGGCAGATATTCACATGTGGTATTCCATGCTAGGCGCCGCGGCGAGAGCCCGTGTGCGAGAGTTGGGCTTTGAGCCCTTTATTTTAGCGCTGCCCCACGCCAACGGGGTGTGCGACCGTTTTGGCCTACGGGACTTATGAGAGAGATGGGTAGACTCGACCCACACCTTCCACCTCTCGTTCGGGGAGATGACGATCTCGCCCCGCGACTTCTTTTTGCTGACTGGGCTACGAGGGAGTGGTACTCCGGTTCCCTTCTCCTTTGATACGATGCGTCCACGGGTTGACCGTGCTAGGTTGGCTGCTTTGATCGGGCCGGGAGTTTACACGGGTGTCAAATCCACCCAGGCGAAGTTCATCACTACCTCGAGGCTTTTGAGTCGTAGGGACTTTTGTGGGACCGACGACACCGATCTGGCTGTCCGCAGCTTCCTAGTATATGCTTTAGGCGAGACGATCTTCCACACCAAGAGTGGGACGATTCACGCGGGTCTTATCCAGGCCTTTAGTGATTTGGACGCGGTGGCGTCTTACGATTGGGCGGGAGCGGGTCTAGCTTTCCTGTACAAGTTTCTGGATCTGACTTGCCGGAAGTGCAAGGACTTTGGTGGTTACACTTTCGCTCTTCTGGTACGTGGTTCATCCTTGACTCGCCCTTTTTATCTTCTTCGCGCTTTCCGTTCGTAACCTTTGTTTTTACAATCAGGTTTGGGCCTACGAGAGGCGGATTCTTCCCAGCGAGCATCGGCGCAAGCCACGGGTACCGAGGCCCCCACTCATGGCCCTGTGGACAGAGTTCGATCTAGGTACCGAGGAGAGGCCGACGGTGACTCAGCTCTTAGATTGGATTGATTCACGGACCTTGGGGCAGGTAAACATCTTCTAATCACACTAGATTTTGTTTTGATCGGACCTGACTTTTTCTTTGTGTCTTTAGATTAAATTCAGGTGGGACGACCTTGACTTCGGTCCCGATTATGCGTACGTCACCCTGATCCAAGAGCAGCAGAGTGTGCTTACCGGCCCTTGCGTGCGGGCATGGTACTTGGGCGACCGAGGCATCACCGGGGTTAGTGCCTCGCATTGGACACCAGGCGAGATCCTCGTTTCCATGTTTGCGGTGCGGACTATGCCCTTATCGGTCATTCATCGGGATTTGACTCGCCGCTTTGCTGGTAGAGATGTATGGGTTCATGTCGGGGGCCGTGCTCTCTACTTGTCGACATTATTGAGTGCGCGGGATGCCCCTGCGGTAGCGATGGAGGTGGACCCCGTGGCGGACGTGTTTTCGGGGGAGGCTGTCACTGCAGTCTTTGGTCAGGAGGCGGTTCCGGTGAGTGGCTCGACCTATTTACCTTTATTTACGAGATAGTTAGTGGTATTTATTGTGTCTCTATTTGCAGGAGGGTTCCTGGAGGAGTGCTCATCTGTCAGATTTCTTCGATGGTGCCCGAGCTGAGACATCTGCGAGCGAGCCGCCATATTATGTCGGCAAGTCCTCCAGCGCTGCCCGACCGGAGAGGTCCCCTCTAGGCGTACCCATCCCGGACTTTGGGAGGGATTTCGCGACTGTTTGCTATGACGAGTCCGGGGTGGCCTATGCCGGTGTCGAGATGGCTCCTTCTGTCTTTACGTCGAGGATACCGTTTGATCCTTCAGACGCTCTCCATACTTCGAGGGAGACATGCACCGACTATGTGGGGCTGTCGGGTTTCTTTAGAGATCGACTCAGCTTGCGTTGCGCCGACCATCTGGTAAGTATCCTCATTTCATTTTAGTGTAGTGGAATGTATGCATATATGTATGTATGATTTCTATTCTTGCCAATATTTCTTCTCTTTTTTTTCATCTGTTTTTTCTTTCTTTTCAGAGTGATCTTCACACACATGAGTAGAGACGGAGTGAGTCGGTGCGGGAGGCCGATGCCAGGGTGGGCCAGGTCTACCGGGAGAGGAACGACTACTGGTCAGGGGTGATGCGGACAGAGACCGCGGGACGTCTTGCTGTTGAGGAGAGGGCACAGGAGGAGACTACCAGACGCCTCGCCGCTAAGGAGAGAGCGCGTGTTGCCGAGGAGAGACTTCGAGTCGCCGAGGAGACCCTATCTGCGGAGCGGGCGTCACATCTGAGGGACTTTGAGGCCTACTGGGATGTCCCTCCTTATTAGGCTTTGTAGTTTTTATTAGAATTACCCCGATGTATAGTTGGTGTATAGGGAGTGGGGTGGATAGTATGTAGGCTTTTTATTGTGAAAAGTAAGGTAGGAAATGTATAACTCATGATTCGTATTACCATGCATTCAGTAGATTATGATGATTCCAATCATTCTCTTCAAATATATTCATGCCTTTATTTATTTACAAACAACAGAAATACTTAGCCGCTTATACATTACTTTTGTAATTGCTCAAGATATAACTATTGTTACCAGGACCTGCCTTTTTTCGGTTTTCAGATCCCAGCTATTTTTCATCTCTCCTTTTACTATCCCGGAATTTTCAAATGAGTGCCCTTTCAGGTTTTCACCCATTGGGATGTCCCTGATTGTTGCATAGGTCGCCCTTTGCGGGTTTTCAACCTATCGGGAATTTTTCTTTTTTTTTTCACGAAAAGTATTTCTTAAGCCTATCCAGATTGGTAGGTTCGGAGAACTCCATGCCATCCACGGTGGTAAGCTTCACCGCCCCTTTGCTTAGGATCTTCTTCACGAAGAACGGTCCTTCCCAGTTAGGCTTAAACTTGCCCCTAGGGTCGGTGTGCGTCATTCGGATCTGTTTCAACACCAAATCTCCCTCTTTGATAGGGCTGACCTTGACCTTTTTGTTGAAGGCTCGGGTCATCCTTCTTTGATATAACTGCACATGGTAAAGGGCTTCCATCCTTTTCTCGTCTACTAACGCTAACTGTTCACATCGCTTCTTCACCCATTCCGTCTCGGGAATCTCTGCTTCCACTGCGATTCTCAACGATCGCTTTTCGATCTCAATCGGGAGAACGGCTTCTGCACCGTATACCAAGGAGAACGGCGTTGCCCCAGTCGAGGTTCTAACGGTCGTGCGATAAGACCATAACGCGAGTGGGAGCTGCTCATGCCAATTCCGATGTGATTCTACTGTTTTTACGAGAATCCTTTTAAGGTTCTTATTAGCTGCTTCTACTGCACCATTAGCTTGTGGTCGATAAGGAGAAGATCTATGATGCTCAATACCGTACTCCTGGAAGAGACTTCTTACTTCCCCCTGAAATTGGACCCCGTTATCCGTAATCATGTGATGAGGCACTCCGAACCTGGTGATCAAGTGTTTTTCAATGAACTTTCTCATCTGCTTGGATCCCAATTTGCTAAACGACTCTGCCTCTACCCACTTGGTGAAGTAATCAATGGCGACTGCAATAAATTTGTGCCCATTCGAAGCATTGGGCCTAACCTCTCCGACGATATCAATACCCCAATCCGCATATGGCCAAATAGGTGCTAATACATGCAATTCCATGGCTGGTAAATGACTACAATCTCCGTGGATTTGACAATCGTGGCATTTCTTCGCATATTCATTACAATCTCTTTCCATGGTGAGCCAATAGAAGCCTTGCCTTATGATTTTCTTTGCTAACACCGCTCCTCCCATATGGGCCCCACAAATTCCCGAATGTACTGATTCCATTGCCTCGCGGGCTTCTCCCGCATCCAAGCACCTCAATTGTAACCCATCGATGTGCCTTTTGTAAAGCAAGTCGTTGTGGATGACGAACTGCTGAGCTAACCTTCTAATCACAGCTTGATCCCTAAGTTCCGACTCTGCCGGGTATGTTCCACTCTTCATGAAGTTTACGATATCGAAATACCACGGCTTTTCATCTGCCCCTAACAACATTACATCTTCGTAGCATGGCTTGTGAGATCTCTTCAATACCAAAGGCTTCGAGGCCAGGTTCCGAGGGTTGTCCCAAACTGACACCAAAGTGGCCAAAGCATCCGCTGCCTGGTTCTGTGCTCGAGGAATATGATAAAAATGACATTCCTTGAATCTTTGTGCCAACCCTTCTAGCTGGTCTAGGTATGGACGTAAACCTTTCTTCCCTCACTTCCCAGTTTCCTTGTGCCTGTTCGATGATCAGCTTTGAGTCGCCCCAAATTTCAACATATGATGCTCCTAGTGCTGCTAATGACTCCAACCCATAGATGCATGCTTCGTATTCGGCCATATTATTGGTGAGAGGGAAGGATAACTTCTTTGCCATCGGGATCCTTTCTCCCTCTGGTGAGATAAGTAGCACTCCTACACCGGCTCCATTTGAATTAACTGCTCCGTCGAAGAACATTTTCCACGGTATAACCTCTATTGCGTTCAAGTGCTCATCGGGGAAATCGTAGTTTATCTCCTCCTCTTCTGCATTCAGAGGTTGGTTGGCCAGAAATTCTGCTACGGCCATCCCTTTGATATCCTTCTTTGTTACATATTCAATATCAAACTCGGATAAAAGCAACAACCATCGGGCTAACTTCCCTGTTAAAGATGGAGTTCGGTACAGATACTTCACGGGATCCATCCGGGAAATAATGATCACTTTATACGATTGAAAATAATGCCGTAGTTTCTTTGTTAGCCATACCACTGCCACGCACATCTTTTCGATCATGTTATACTTAAGCTCGTACTCCAGGAATTTCTTACTCAGATAATACACGGCGTGCTCCACACCGGTGTCTCCTTCTTGGGCCAACATTGCCCCAATAGATCGCTCCTCGATTGCCACATAGAGGAGAAGCGGTTTTCCCAGTTTAGGCGGTCTCAGAACTGGCGGATTAGACAAGTAGTTTCGGACGTTCTCCAAAGCTTGCTGACACTTATCATTCCAAATCGTGGGTTGATCTTTCCGCAACAGCTTAAAGATCGGCTCGCAGATTGCAGTGAGTCTTGCTATGAACCGACTGATATACTGAACCTGCCCCAGAAATCCTCTCACCTCTTTCTCACTTTTTGGCGTCGGCATTTCCCGTATGGCCTTCACTTTGTCGGGATCTAACTCAATTCCCTTATTTCCGATTACATAGCCTAAGATTTTCCCCGATGAAACGCCGAAGAAGCACTTCTTCGGATTCAACCTTAGTTTGAATTCCGCAATTTGGGCCAAAAACTTCTCGAGTGCAGCGAAATGCCCTTCTCTTGTCTCCGACTTGACCATCATGTCATCCACATAAACTTCTACCTCCTTGTGTATCATATCATGAAACAGTGCTGTAGCCATTCGCTGGTAAGTTGCCCCAGCATTTTTCAAACCAAACGGCATCACCCTATAGCAGTATGTTCCCCACTCAGTTGTGAACGAGGTTTTTGCTTTGTGTTTCTCAGCCATCTGAACTTGCATATAGCCCATGAAACCGTCCACATTCGTGTGTAAGACGCTTGATGCTGCACTGTCGATCACCACGTCAATATGAGGCAACGCGAATTCATTTTTGGGGCACGCTTTGTTAAGATCTCTATAATCGACACACATTCTCACTTTGCCGTCCTTCTTTGCGATGGGCACTACCTTTGCGACCCAAGGGGGATAGTCGATTACTTCGATGAACCCTGCTTCTAACTTCTTCTTCACTTCTTCTCTGATCTTATCTGCCCATTCCGGTCTCATACGTCGGAGCTTCTGCTTTACGAGTTTAGCATCGGGGTATGTTGGAATACGGTGAGTTACAATTGATTGATCAATTCCTGGCATGTCTTCGTATGTCCAAGCAAACACTATTTCGTATTTTTTAATTATTCTCTCAAATTCTTTCCTCTCTTCAATAGTTAATTCTTGAGCAATTTGTATAAGTTTAGGATTTTCATCCATGCCAAGATTGAAAGTTGACATTTCTATTGTATTGATTTCAAATGTAGGCATGTTATATGAATGAGAATGCATGGAATGATCACGATCAACATCAAGCAAGTAAGCAAAATCAGAATTCATTTCATTGATAGTGTTGGCGAGTACATCGTCAGATTCAAATAAAGCAGTAATACAATTTTCATCATCAGGGTTCTCGGGTTTCTCATAAGCTTTGGAGGTACTGGGATCGTCCACCGCTCCTGCAGTTGCCTCAATAGTAACGACCTGCTCCTCAGCATTCAAATCTAACATCATGATCTCCTCGACGAAGCAGTTTGCCTTTCCTTTGCCCCAGTCAGTAACATCATTGAAGATCTCAAAACCTGGCAGGATCTTTCCCTCGGTGCTAGTCCATGACTCGGGGGTCCCTGAATAAACCTTTCCGTGCCCCTCGTTCACGAAATACTTCCTTAGGCCCACCTTTCCTTCACTACTTGTGTCGGACGGACTTCCCTGGTCATATCCCAAACCCCTCCGGGTTTTCTGACTCTTGAAGTCCGGAAATTCTGGCAAGCCCATACCAGGGATGAAGCCTCCTTTCATCATTTTCACCACATCAGAGGTCATGCTAGACTCGTAGATCCCGGAAACTTGGAATCCGGAGAAAAGCTGAGGCTCAATTCCTAATGCCACGATCGAGCTCAATTTTTCCGCTTTGATCGTCACTATCTCCTCCCCGAAGGGGAATTTGATCATTTGGTGGAGCGTGGAGGGCACACCTCCCAACTTGTGGAACCATGGGCGTCCCAATAATACAGCAAAGGTTACCGGGATATCCAGCACCGTGAACTCTGTTTCTTCCTCATGCGGCCCCACTTTCAGCTTAGCCTTAAAAACTCCTTCGATGTGCCTACGGCTATCATCATAAGCCCTGATCATAGTTTCCGAGGCCGTCAGGTCTCCTCTTTCCACTCCCAACTTAGACAAGAGCTTCAGCGGGCAAACATTAATGGCCGATCCATCATCGACCATCACACAGCTAGTCTTTTCCCCGTTAATTTCAGCTCGGATGTATAAAGGCTTGTTGTGAGCCTTCCCCTCCTCCGGGAGATCCTCGTCAGTAAATGTGATTTCGGTTTTCTTTCGAGCCATAATCGCCCCCTACTAACGCTGCCGGCTCAGTATCGGTAGAAATAACCAAGTTCTGCAGCTCTTTCATTAGAATTTCACGGTGGTACTTGGAATGGCATAGGACTTCCCATACCGTAGACTTAGCTTGTCTTTTCTTTAGCTGCTCGAGAACTTGATCATCTGGCTTGGGGGCCGATCCTTCTCCTATCTCAGTCTCAACTATAGGTGCCTTTCCCTCGGCCACTCGACCTGATCTTATCATGACGGCGATTTCCGGCTCATCATCAGATTCATCCCAAATACTAATAGGAATCCTCTGATTAGCATCCTCCTCGTCCGAAGAACTTTCCCAAATGTCCACAATCATTAGATCCATTACGTGTGGAACGTTCGGATTCAAATAAAAGGGATCCGCTGATCCATACAAAGCCCAGCCTATCAAATCATCATAATCCCTGAGGGATACTCTACTCATCCTTCTTGCCGCCAATGGAATTGCACCTCTCTGTATGCACATAAGTTGTGCCTTATTACTCATTGTTTCATGACACTGCTCATAGCGGTGCCTCCACCTCCTAGCATAATCCACGAATGGTTCCTCGGGGAATTGCCTTATCCTATCCAGATCTTCCAGGGATCCCGTCCATGGAATATACATCTCATATCTCGCCACAAAAGCACTCCTAAGCGGTATCCAATGACCCATTTCCTCCTCTGATAGGCCTTGGTGCCACAACAAGGCTTCTCCCATTAGGGTTTCCGGGAAATGTTCATGTAATTCACATTACGGGAACCCGGCGTCATACATATGATTGCGGAATAACCTCGCATGCTCAACAGGATCCTGGTATCCACCATACCTAGGCATTGCCAACACTGCCTCGGGTGTTTCATAAGAGGGGGAGTCCGGGGTTTGCTCCGCCAACATCCATACCATATACTCCTTGATAAACCTCTTCGTCATTGCCGCCCAATCGGTCTTAACATACATCGGAAGTGACATATACCACATCAATGGCTCACCCATCAATGAATTACAGAACAAGCTGGTGATCTCTTCTTCCTTAAAACCCAAAGGCCCCATGGCCGATAAGTAGAAGTGAAGGTGTTCCATGGGATCTTTGTTGCCATTATACTTACTGGCCCTCGGTAGCGGACGCTTGATAGGTCCAATCTGCATCGCGAAGCGTTCTGCAGTCCTGTCCTCAGCTCTTTGGTACTTTTCTAAGAAGAAACCTGATAATCGATCCCAATCATGCTTGCAAGAGTCGGGTAATGAGTGGAACCACCCTAAAGGCTCGCCTATCAGTGAATGGTGGAACCACTGAGCAATCTCGTCCACCCCAAAGGATTCAACAAACATATCGTGCATATATTCACGCAAGTGCACATCGGGATTCTCTCCACCACTAAACAGACCCAATTCTAGCACAATAGTTCGAGACGACCCTTCTCCGGTCTCTTCAGCACTATCTTCATCATATGGTGCTCCACCATCCAACCCTTCATCCATCGGTTCATCCTCCTGTTCCTCGCCAAGGAAGGACACATATAGACCATTTCCTACATTGCTTTTTTCATCGGAGTCCAACAACTCCTCTTCGCCTTCCTCGAAGGATTCCATCACTACACTTTCTTTCAGACCGACTCCGATCATGATCACCCTATCATTAGGCAATGGATTACGCCTAGTGGAAGGGTTCGCTGACGAAGGATCAGCTATCTTCTTCTCCTCAATTAAATCTTGGATCTCGTGCTTCAACCTCTCACAGTTCTCAATAGTATGCCCATAATTACCGTGGAACTCGCAATATCCTCTAGCCTGTATCTGCTGAGTAGGCGGAGCTTTGTTATAAGGAGTAAGAGCTTTCAACAACCCCTTTTTCTGCAATCGTTCGAAAACTTTTTCGTAGGTCTGATCAAATTTGGCGAACTGCCTCTTCTCAATAGCATTAAGATCAAGCACTTTCACTGCTGCAGATTCTGTACTCGCACTTGGCCCTCCGGCACTATATCCAGACTTCGTCCACTTGGTATAAGCTTTCTTTGGTTCTCCGTCCCCCTCAATTGTCAAGGCATATATCGCAGCTCATTCTTAATATACGGCAATGTGTTACCGACTACCATTTGGATCTGATCCTGCTCAAGCGACTTCTATTTCATGACCGCGGCCTTGGCCCTCCATCTTCTTACAAAATCGGAAAAGGACTCCCCAGTCTGCTGCTTAGTGCTCTCTAGCTCCTTCAAAGTGACCTCAAGCATGGTGTTGAAGCTATACTGAGCAATGAATGACTTCGCTAACTCTTTCCAATCCCTCTTTGTCACCATTGGCAACGCATGAAACCATGTGAGGGCAGCCCCCTCTAGATAAGTGTTAAACAGCCCCAGGACTTGATCCTCAGTCAGGATCGTGTGCTTCATCACAGCAACATACTGATTCATGTGGGCAGTGGGATCCCCAGTTCCATCGAACTTTTTCATGTCAGGGAGCCGGAATTTCAAAGGCAAAGTAGTTGCCGATAAACAATTCTTCAAGTTATAAAAGTCTTGACTCCCGGAACTTCCCCCACGTAGATCCTGCACCTCCTGAGTGATATGTTGCTTCCACTCCTCTTCCTTAGCTTTCTCTTTCTCAAGCTGCTTTCGGATATAATCCTGATAATCATCCTCATTCCCAAAGTGAGGACCATCGTTCACCTCATTCTCCGCGTGCTTACTGCCACTCTTGTTGTCCTTCATGGCCAGCTTAGCTATCTGGGCCACTATCACAGCTAACTGCTCATTAATGTTGTTCATAGAGTTTTCCAATCCGGCCACTTTTTTGTCGGTCGCAGACATACTGACAGAAGAACGAGTATACCCGGATGAAGATGAATCAGAAGCCACAATTGCCGATTCAGAACTGTCAATCTGATCAAACTGCTTAACTAGCCGACTGCTCTCACGGAACCACAACCGCTTAATGATGACGTCTGCGCGAACAGTATCCATTAGTATGTATGCATGGTTTTATATGCATGATTTTTGGTGTGTGCGTTTATTTACAGATATTAAGATAAGAAGAACAAACGTCAGTCTAATATCACAGCATCTCTCTTCCACGCTTATTCCTCCACACACTCGATGGTCTAAGTCTCTTTCCTAGGATTTTGGTTTGGGGCTCACATTGCGGTCCAGGGGACGCGTGATGCCGACGTTTATTGCGGAAAAAGTAAATCATTCATCAGACAATACAGTTCGTTTTGACGTATCAACGTTCAGTGACTAAGATATCGACCAAGTGAGATTGTTCTTTCGGAATAACTCGTTTTTTTGTCATTTTGCGAGACGCATTAGTTCGGGTTTTGACCCCCTTTGAGCGCATCTCGGTTTTTAGACGTGGTACAAGTTATTCTTTCAGTTCAATCATTCGTTTATTGACAATGACTCGTTCCTTTTTATTCGCGTGGGTTCGTGTCTCGATTTTTGGATTATAACGGGATCTTTTGGATCTATCGAGAGACGTAACCACGTGTTTATTTAATGATGGAATCACTTTTGATTTTAAGGAACGGACTCGTCGCGTAACGTGTTTGTTTTTAGCGTTAAGAATCCGTTTGCTCGTTCTGGCTACGTGAAAAGACGGCGAGTCTTATTCGAGCGCACGATGATCTTTTGGCTATCAACAACTCTTTATTTCTTCCAACTTACGAGATATACCATCCTAGTGTGGTTATAGAAAATCAACATTTCGTTGAATCGCATGTTTATTCGAAGCAAGGATATCACCGTTCGTTTTCATTTAGGCACGAGTTAAGCAAACACGCACATCAGGCCATATTTCTTGTAGTTTTGGTAACGGTCGAAATGATCGAGTCGTTAGTCAAACCCACAGTCTCGTCCATATGGCGCAATTATATGGTTTAGCTTAATTCGGCTTCGTGATTTTAAACGGGGTATACACTCGTTCGAGGCACGTATTCAACGGTATTGGTTTATTTTCTTTAACTACTCTCGGGATTGACATATATCGTAGATAAAGAATGATTTTGGTCGTTTAGTTCATTTTTGCTTTTCTTTTATTTTCTTAGTCACTTTTGCGGACACGTCCATTTCACTTAAGAACAACACAAGGCATAACGTAAGAGCTCGTCTTTTATTCGGAAGGGACGGGCCACGTTTGCGAAACTTTATGTTACAGCGGGGTCGTTCGAAACAGAAATGTTCTTCGTTTTCGTTTCGTCATAATTTCGTTTTATCCCAACCTATTTAAAGAATGTGAATAACGGCTACCGTTAATATAGTCTTTTGAATCGAAGTATGACTATCCTTAATACCAAACCGATCCGCACTAATACGTGCTTATGTCATAACGTATTTCCTGAACATGTGCCTTCTTCGGGACACAGAAAGGGACCAGGCGGGTCGCATAAGTTCATTCATATGAGATGACTAAGTCGTCTTTAGTTCGAATCGTTTCGATATTTTTGGGTAGTTTGTACATCAGTTCGAGAGTATATATTTAACGTATCGTTTCATTTTCTTTATCTATTTTAGGATTAGACACGTATTATGGCGATTTGAAAACACGAACTGATTCATTTATCACATCAAAAATAGTAACGGGCAATCCTATGGCAACTTCTAAGGCTACTATATGCTGACACGGCTGATCGCGGGACCTCACAGGACCGCATAAATTCGCCCCTAACGAATGGATGGGGACCCTTTGGCGCCTTACTGTAAGGGGGAACTTACACTAGCCTCTTTCGAGCGACGAATGGACTCTCGCTAGAGGTTTCACGGAAATTACCCAAAAGGTTTGCAATAATGCACATGAATGCATACGAAAAGAAATAATACGATCCGTCCCCGTTAAGGGCTTAATACACGCCTTCCGGAATCAAATTTCTCGCTTCCCCAGCAGAGTCGCCACTTGTTAGACGAGGTGCCGCGGCCTAATCTCCCGGGCGGACCGGCGGGTGGACACCTCATGGCGACGTAAGCGGTGATTGGCGCCAAAAGCAACCAATCGTGGAATCAAGCTGCTCGGCAGGACCGGAGCTCGGAGTATGGAAGAGTCGCCACCGACGAATGGGAAAATGAACACCGATCCCTTACGGGAGACCGGTGAGGGTTCGGGAAACTTAGGTACGAGCCGAGAAGGCTAGCTCCTTTCCGGAGAAAGGCTACTAGGCACCCCGACATCGCCCGGTTATGAACCACCGGCCTCCTACTCAGCGTGTTAGGCGATAACGGACTAATCGCATATTTCTTTAAGTTTAAAATTCATTTGAAACCTTTTCTTTCTCTTTTTGAAAACCGTTTCGAGCATATATTATTGAAAGCTACTTTGGTAAAGAATCACCCATTTTGCATAAATTTATAAAAGAGAGAGGGGGAGAAGGAAGAATTGATTTGTTTACAATGTGATTTATGCTTCGTATTACACACTAACTCTAAACTAAACTCACTTCCCAAAAACGAGTTTATTTACATGGTTAGTACCTTAATCGCCGTTGGAACGATTTAGGTACGTTTCAAAACCCCGTTGATTTACATGGTATCTACTCGAATCGTCGTTGGAACGACTCGAGCGTTTGAAGACGTGGAATAAAGAATTTTAACCCAAAAAACGTGGTTAGGCATACAAGTCAATTTATTTTATACAAATCATTTAAGAAAACGATTCAAAACTTTATTATTTACAATAAAAACGATTTTAATTACAAGGTTCGCCTAACCCGTCGTTGGAACGGATTAAGGTTTCAACACGTGATATTTTAGAAATGACTTAAAGAGACGAGAAAACGTTTTATTTACATTAGAAATCTCTAAAAATTAAGTTTAAATAAACAAATTAAATTCTCTTTTTTGTGGTTTTACTTTCTCCTTTTCACTCAATTAACCTTTAACATTATCATAATCACAATAATAAACCAATTAAACCAAAATTCCCCAAGTCAAATCCTTTTGGAATATATACAAGAATAAAATAGAAATACATATATGTATAGTTTTATCTAAAAATAGGGATATATCTATAGATGAAAATAAGTAAGAGGTATTATACAATATAACAAAGAAAGTGAAAAAAAAAATACTAAATATAATATCTTTTTATTCTAATTCAAAACATGTAAAATTAATGAACCAAGTTCATAAATGGGAAGAATAACATTTAATATCTAAAATAGTTTTACCCAATGGTAACCAACATAATTCAAAGGAGTCAAAAAAACTATATATATACATATAAGCTACTTTATAATATTGAATCCAAATGAATTAAATTTCAACATGAAATAAATAACTATATTGTACATAATAAATAGTTATAGGATTTAAAAATAATTTTTATTAACATATTACATAATAATATACATATGTATATACAAGTAGAAATATCAAAAAGTTGAGAAAGAAGAGTAAAAATGGTGATTTTCGGTTTCCAGCAGATTACCGACGGAAAATCCGTCGCCAATCTGCTGTTAGTGACAGAAAAGGCAGAATTACAGCAGCACTCCAAAACTTTCCAGATTCGTTCAAAAGCTTTAAATTAAGTCTAATTCGATCGTTTTGGATCTCCGAACTACCAAAAATGGATCATAGTCTATAACGGAGTTTCCTAAAACGACGTTTTTATTTTAAAACGTTATTCGGAAATATCTTTTCAAAACTTATAATTACAACGTTTTTAATACCCGAACTACCTTTTAATCGGATCACGGTTCGTATTGGGATATTAAAACGAGGTTTTTTATTTTAAAACAAAACCGAATTTTTATTTAACACGGGATAAAAATAAATAAATACGAAGAATTAAATAAAACGTGATAAATAAATGAATAACTAGATAAATAAAATTATAACATAAAAATAAATAAAGAAAATAAAATAAATGAAATAAATAAAACGAGTCTAGTCCTCGGATAATACCTCAAGATCGGTATCTGACAGTCGAAGACGGTTGATTCCACGAGCCGTGATTTTCCGATTTTTGTGTTTTTTAGTAAAAATTTAACTTTTGGGAAATTCGGAATTTTTGAGAAAAAAAAATATTTTTCTCAAAAAAATCACTTTCTCTCTCTAAAAATGTCTAGAGTGAGAAAGGCTCCAAAAATCCCTTTCTTTCCCCCTCAAATGCATGGGGATCCGTGCCTTATATAGGCACGGATCCCGAAATCTTTTGGGCGAACGCCCAACTAAGGTTGGGCGTCGCCCAACTAAGGTTGGGCGTCGCCCAAAAGAGGTTGGGCGAACGCCCAACAGAGTTGGGCGAACGCCCAACAATCGTTGGGCGTACGCCCAACTGACGTTGGGCGTCCGCCCCACGTTGTTGGGCGTTCGCCCAACGAGCGTTGGGTGCGCGCGTCCAACCAACGTTGGGCGTTCCCCCCACGAGCGTTGGACGTTCGCCCAACGGCTGTCGGGCGCTCGCCCAACGGCTGTCGAGCGCTCGCCCAATGGCTATCGGGCGCTCGCCCGACGACTGTCGGACGCTCGCCCAACGGCTGTCGGGCGTCCCGCGGACGCTGAGCGCACGCCCCGCGCTGCCGGGCGTGCGTCCGATTGTCGTCGGACACACGTCGGCTGCCGCTAGGCGTTCGCACCACGTCGCGGAGCGCCTACGAGCCGTCCACTCGACAACTGCGATTCCTGTTGACCAACCGCCTTGTTATTATGCATTTTTCTCTTTTTCTTTCAAAATTTTTCCGGAACCAACCGCTTCGACCGCTTTGTTAAAGGTTTTCGTCACAGGTCCTCCGACTCGGTGTCTACAACTATTTTCCTTTTGACTTTTAACACCGTTAGTCAATTTGATATGTGTTTGCTAACGGAATGAACCTCAATGCACCATTTTGTAAATTTTTAAACCACAAGACTGTATTCGAAAACAGACGTAACCACAAAGTTTATTTTTGTACTTTTCCCTATAAATAACCCAAACTAAGTTAATATAATTTGGATTTAACGGAATTTGAAAATCACGAAACAAAATATCTATCTTACAAATGTTAGATGTAATCAACCAAAAAAACAAATCGAATACAGAAAAACATATGAACTATAAAAAACAAGAAATTAAAAGAATAGAGTTTAGACAAATATGAGGTATGTATTAACAATTTTTTAAGACAGATGTCGTCACATACGCAAACAAACTCAAACCATGTGCAGACTCGTTATCACTAGAGTAGGAAAATAAGAACATTATAAACAGATAGAGTTCTTTCAACAACTTTTTTAACAGCTTATGAATTTGACAATTCATTTTATATAAATAGAACTCGAAAGAATATGTCTTTTCAAGAATGAACACGACTGTACACGGACCGACATGACTGTTCATGTACGAACACAACTATTCACGATGGACACGATTGTTCATGAAAGGACGTGTTTGTTGGTATTTACATTAATATATAATTTTAATCAAAATTTTCCAAGAGATAATGAATTTTTAGAATGAGAAATCTCCAAAAATAGTGATTTTAGAAAATAAAAAATGTTTTTCAGGGAACAACAAAGGAGAACAAAAACTTAAGACGGAGCTAATCAACTTGAAGTCCGGCCTTGCCGATCTTCAAGAAGGATTTGCTAGAGGCCTGCAGGAGGCGCACCACACTCGTGATGACCCAGGGCGTAATTGCCTGCCAAATTTGCCAACCAGTCTGCTGATTGATTTCCTTCACGATACACATGTTCAAAGCGAATAGTGCAATCCCGATCTCGAAGCTTCAGAATTTCACAGATGAGTCTCTTGTATGGATGGTGGCTAACAGAATTATTTTGTATCAGTGAGAGTACTACGCTTGAATCCATCTCAACAATAACTTGTTTATGGCCATGACGGTTGTCGAATCCACCAAAAATAAATTATAACTTCACAGCCCTTAGGCTTGCACAAGGGTAAGCAAAGGTCGTACCCAAAGGACTAATACTGATCTAATTTGTAAATATAACCAAGCAAATAAATAAAAAGTAAAAAGGGGGAATTGGAATAGTTGATTGCTAAATTAACAAAAGTAATAGAGTTGAGTTGAAATTGAATAAAATAATTAATTAGAATTTCAGCTAAGGGGTTCTCAGGCAAGGAATTCAGTTAGTCTTGATCATTGACAGAAAATGATGTTTCTTCTAAATTGCATATCAGACTAGTTTGGTATATTCTTCCTAAATAATGAATTAACCAAGTAAGACTGTAGTTAACTCCTAATTAACGAATAACCTTACCTCAGCGGCTAAGATTCAACCCGTTAACATCGTTAGGAATTAGAAGAACCTAATCTAAGCCAACCGTTTCTCAGCGATATCGATTCAGAAACTTAATTACTCATTCACTTGATGTGATAAAGTTGAAAATAGACGTATTAATGTCACATAGAGAGTTCTCAGTTTGTCAATCTGATTATCCCCAAATACAATCTAGATTTCAACTTTATAGCATCAATTGCTACTAACTCAGATTTAACTAAATAATGACTCGTTGATTATCTAGTTTAATCAGACAGCTATATGCCAGTTTAATCAAATGAACAATCGGCCGTATCATTCAAAAGCAAACTAACAATTGAGATAAAATCTCTAAACACAGTGAATAAACAAATGATATGAATAAAGAGAAAATACTAGAAGAGAAACGATCTCACAATACTTGAAGATTCCTGCCTTTGAATTTTCCCTTAACCGAAATAAAGGGTTTAGCTATGAATAGCCATAAAGAACAAAATAAATGTTTCTAGTTTTTCCAGTCTCAAGAACGATACGTTCTCTACAAAGTGTAAAAAAAGTTTTAGAAAGAAGAGAGAGATAATCTGATCTAAAACCTAATGTTTTGTAGAGAAAATATATCCCTAAAAATTAGCTAACAAAATAATATCTTTCCCAATCACAAATCTTTTCTAATCTTCTCATATCCTTTATTTTCTGCCTTCTTCTTTGAGTAGGAAAGAGTCCTGGTCAATCTAAACATCATCAGTTCGGAGGTCTTAGTCTTGGGCAAGACTAACTCCAGTTCGTTTCAGCTCCTTTGATTCAGCTCATCTTGGGCAAGACTAACTCCAATTTCGTTTCAAGTCCAAAGTTTCTTCAAATTAAGTCCAATTCTGCTCATTTTAATCATTTGAATCCTGTGGAGACAAATCATACCAAAACAAGCAATAATATCCGAAATAACACTAAATTAATTAAATAACCTAGCACTAAAGTTGATGTGATATCAAAAGCACAAGAGCATGGAACAAAGGAGCTTAGAGTTAAGGAGCCTAGTAGAAGCATGAGGGATCCATTGGAGCTGTCAATTGGACCTATGACGAAGAATCGTGCAAAGAAAGACCAACAAATGCTTAATGGACTCATCTTGAGCTTCTTTAAACAAGGAATGAATTCTAGCGAAGTCATTAAAGATGGTGTGTTTTTGTGTTGTATCCAAGCCCAAGCCCATAATAGTGATATGTAAAAAGGTTGATCATATTTTAAGAGAAGCTTTGGACTTGCATGTGTTTGGCATGTGCAAAACCCATTGGGACTCATTAAAATTAATGCTATAACCTTATAGGTTTAATTGGGCTTATTTCTAGCTAATTAAAAGGCCCAAATAATGTTAATTAGTGGGCTGAAATTGGGCTCTAAAGGACAAAAACGAATTTAATGTTTTTCCTTGTCTAATTAGGATTTCTTTTACCTTGGTGCACTAGGATTCAACTTCCTTTTTAGTTTAGGTTTAGGTTTATTTTGTAGCCTATATAAAGACTTGTATTCTTCATTATTTTTATCAATCAGAAATCAATATTTTTATGAACAAAAGTTCTTCTTTTCCTTTGGGAATTATTTTCAATCCGGGATTGAATTCTTTATTGTGAGCTTGAGAGACCGGGTCATCATTCTTGCAATATTATCTTGATCGTGAACAAGTATTTTGGTAAGGTACTTGTGAATCGCCAAACACTCAGGTTCCAATTTAATTATTCGAAGGTGTAAGGTCAGATCTCCTTTCATTGTCTTTAATTCTTTGGGATTGGTTTGTTATCACCAATTTATGTTTGTTATTTGATTCTATTAATTCCTTAAGATAGATCGGGAAAACTTGTTGATTTGGTTATTATCTCTTTTTCATAACCAATATCACATCAAAAGTGGACATTTGAACGTTGAATTAGACACTTATTAAAACACCCCACATTTACCCAATGCTTGTCCCTAAGCATATCAGATCATGTCAACAGCTCTTTACTCTTATGATTTCGTGTTTACCAACCTTTCCCGATCCCCCCTCATAATGTAAAGATTATCAACCATCAACTCTCAAAGCCAAGACATTATTCATGTTTAAACATACAATGTAACCACTTGAAAAATCTCAGCAAACAAGCTTTTAACCATGTACATAAGGTATGAATTAAAATCAACAACACCCTCACGGAAATCACTCATTGCACTCAAGTGTTTAGGCTATAATTAATTTCAAGAAATCACTCAAGTCACAACCTAGAATGAAATTACCATAAGATTGCCAATATATCAAATCTCCACCACTTAGTATGAATTCAAGACACTAAATCAAAGGGACTTAAAACAGGGTGTAGCGTAGGCTGGGGTTAAGGTTTGGAAAGGAAATGAGGAAGAAAGGGAAATCGAGAGTAATAAAAATGTACATTTACTCTGGAAATGGCCAAAATGGAAATCAAGACACGATTATTTACAAACGACTCACAATTCTTAAACTTCAGAATGAATGAATGTTTAAGACAAACTTAAACAACTATAGACATACTGAAATGAGTAAGTTAACGAAACATTTTTTTCTTTTTGCTTCTATTTTTTTTTTCCTTTTTTTTGTGTCTCTGATTTTTTTCTTTTTCTCTTTTTTTTTCTTTCTTTTTTTCTAAAGATAATATTTCAAACTAGAATAAGAAAGCTACTACTTTCCAAGCTAATGTCCATTTAGACACCTTTTGAAGCACAACCACGTATAAGCAAAAGGCTTATGCTAAATCCTCATACTTTGATGAGCTTGTGGTTAATTCGAATATGGAGATTGCTTAAAGCAACAGCTAAACACAGAAATAAGTAAGAGAATGTATAGACTCTGACGGCTAGAACGTCCCTGGCCAAGGGATTTGAACAGGGGTATGTCAAGAATGGGGAAAGGCTCAAATGTGGCTAACTAAGGGCTGGTACTGTTATTTTTTGTTAGTCTGGGCAAGACTAAAGGTTCAAAGTTTATTTGAAATGGCTAACAGAAAAAAAACCTACTGCACTTATCATTTTTAATGCTCGAATACATCAATGTGGTCTCGAAATGCATAACATGGCAAGTTCTAGAATTTCAAACAAGAATTGGACAACACTCAGAAAAATATAGAACAAAGTGTAATGTTTTGTTCTTGCATTTAGGCTCAAAATCTTTCCAAAAAATAGGGTAAAATTGGTGTTGTTTCATTCAAAACGTCTGTCATGTAATGGGAAATTAGTCAAGTGGTTCATATGCATGCTCAAGACAATTGTGCAACCCTGACCTTTTGAAATTGACAGCTTTGCTCAAAAAAAGACTTAGGGGTTTCAGTACTAAGTTGGCAACCTAGTTTCAACCGAGTGCAAAACTGAGAGCTAGCATTGTTATTTCTAGGGACAAAGCAAAGGGTGGACACCCCACACTATTGCAGACAAAAATAGACAGAAATTCTGGAAAGAACATGCATAAAATGAGGCAATGAAACAGTATATCTCCATGAAAGTTAGACAATCAAAACAAACAAACAAAACACACTTCTATATCAAAAACCCCTCCCCCACGTTCTCCTCGCACTGTCTCAGTGCGGAAATCACACAATTAGGGGCGAAGGGCAGCAAACAGTAGAAAAATAAAGTGAAAGAGAAATTGTGCTTACTGCCCTTTTTGGAGGAGGGAACCTCGTGCCTCATCTTTCTATGGGAAGGTTTGAACAAAGTTCACAGACTCGAAGTAAGCCTCTTGATTTACACGTATTTCCTTGATCTCATTTAACGTTCCTGTATAAAAAAAACAAAGATTGCCCTTCTCGGCGTAATAAATGCATATTTTTCAGAACTTCTATATCAAGAGATGGTGTGGTACATGTTATGTGTCTATTAGTTTGTGCAACATTCACAAAGATTCATAGCCAAAGACATGATCAAATATCCCAAATATAAATACTTGGGTCATTGTATCCTTATTTCTAGCTGAGTAATTAATGGCCAAGGAAGGGTGCATCAAATGAAAAGCAGGATTGAGAAAATAATGAGCTTTAGTCTTAGATGGCTTAAACTTAGGTGCAGACTCAAGTGTAAAATCCTTAAAAATAGGTTCATCACCAAAATTTGTAGGAAAATTACAGAATATGTCAAAATATGCATCAGACTTAGAAAATTACCTATCTATTAAAACCTAAAGCTATATTGAATTCAGTTATGGATAAATCATGCTTTTGGGTTAACATATAAAAATGAATGGACTTGGTCCCTAAATCAAAGTTGCCATCAGCAAAATCAAAGGTACTGTGAAAATTCATGCGTCAACTTATCAAAAATGGGATGATTCATGTTAAAGAATTTCTTCCAACCTATTCCACTAACAAAGTTATCGAAATTGGATCTCAAATTTAACTCAATCAAACCAAAATAACATCATGTAGGCAAAGTGAACTTTCAAAAGGCTTGGTTTTTCAGAGAGACATACATGGTTCGGTGGAGTGAGGCTGCAAATTGCAGATTGGTGCTGAATGTGTGGCGCTGCCGTGAAGTTGCAAGATGTCGCGAATTCAAGGATGTGGCTTGAAGGATGCGATTGAAAGATGAAATTGAAATGGGAATTTGAAGGAAGTGGCTGTGGTGTTCCAATTTGTGGAAAATTGAGGGAGTGAAGAAAAAGAAAAATGAGTGGGATGGTGGGTGAAGTGAATAGCGGGTGAATTGTGAGTGGAGATGGTGAAGTGAGGTATGATAGGAATGAGAGTGGAGGCGGGTTTGAAGTGGGAAAGGGGTAAGTGGAGTTAGGCTAAAAATTAGATTTAACCAAAAATTAAAAAGGGAGTGAGGTAAAAATAAATAAATAAAACAATGGTTAAATCTAAATCTAAATCTTTTCCTCTTTTTCCTTTATTTCCTCTTAAATTTTCTTTCCCTCAGCATAATAGGCCTTTCTTTTTCTTTTTTCTTCACTTCCTTAGGCCTCCATTCCTCCATTTTCTTCTTTCTTTCATACCTGTAAATCAAAACTCAGAAATTTAAGCCCTTTGGAGAAGATGATGTTAGTTAAATTAGTTAACCTACAAGAAATAAATAAAATAAAAACAAGACTGAATAAAAATGATAGATGTTGGTCTTGGGCAAGACCAAAACTGGGCTGCCTCCCACTAGCGCCGCTAGTTAACGTCTTTGGCTAGACGTTCTTAAGCTCTAAGGCTAGTCTCCTGGATCAAGATATTGCACTTCTTCGAGGACTCCAATTGGGATATTCTCATAAAATGGCTTAAGTCGGTGGCCGTTTACTTTTTTCACATTCCCATTCTCCAAGCTCTGAGTTTCCACTGCACCATCAATATTCATGTCACACTGCTTAATTGCACATAAGGCTCTGTGTTCTGGTTTTGGTGCCTGCAAAATGGAAGGTAATGGGCGTTGATTAGCACGAGAAATTGTTTTAACATCAGGATTTCCGGTTTTGATTTTAGTGCTGCCATTTCTTGCATGACTTCCTGCACAGCTTCTCCAAGCTCCACGCTTTTCTCCTTTATTTTGCTGTTCACATCGAAGCTTTCTTCTATCACTACCTGCAACTTGTCTTCTTTACACACATCAAACTCCATAGTCAGTGTTCCTTTGTGAACATCGATTTTTGTCCGAGCTGTTGTTAGGAATGGTCTACCTAACAGGATTTCTGACGAATCTGAAGGGTGATCTTCATCTTCCATGTCAATAACAAAGAAGTCAGCTGGAAAAATTAATCCATCGACCTGCACTAAAACATCTTCCAACAGCCCTTCGGGGTAAATAATAGATCGATTAGTTATAGGGGTCAAAACCCCATATCTTTGGGTACGGTTTTAGAACGGTTTTTAGCGTTATTTAGTTAATAAGCGAGCAATTCTCGCATTTAAATGCTTTTGTGTGAGTTAGTTAGAAATTGGAAATGTTTTATTTAATTTTCATTGTTCAGGCTCGTTTTATGATCAATTTAGGAAAATACGGCCAAAATGGCATGCATATTATAATTCTGTTATCTTTTGAAGCTAATTGATCCGTCAAAAGTCGCACCAAACGAAGCGTTTGCTCAAAATAAGCGATTGGCGGGTCAATTTAGCCTTTGGACTAATGCTGTTTGGAGTTTATGTGCGTGTACAGGTTAAAACATGATCAATTTCAGGCAAAAATCGTGTCTCGAGGACCCCCGGCAGTCGCTCGGCGAATTGAGCATCGGTGAGCAGCCCAGGCGCTGCTCGGCGAGCTGCCCAGGCACCGCCCATGCACTGCCCATGCACTGCTCGGGCACTGCTTCTGCTCGCCGAGCAGGCCCTCAGAGGCCTGCTCGCGACGAGCAGTGCCTGCTCACCGAGCAGCTCGCCCTGCTCGCCGAGCAGACCTGCGGGAATTGGTCAAAAAGACCAATTCCGCCCCCACGACTTCACGATCGGCCCCACGACTTCCTACCTGCATAAGGACACGAAATAGGTCAAGAAAAGGGCCCGAGCCACGCCTATAAATAGGGTTTTTCTAATGTAATTAGGCATCTTTTATCTTTTGTAATTTTCTTAGCTTTTCACCTTGAGAAATCCTCTCCACCTCCTCCATATCCTTCAAACCTCCATTGAAGACACCTCCGAAGCTCCGCTCACCGAGGATTGCTCAAGCTCCATCCTTAAGTCCTAGGAAGACGCCTGCATTGGTAGACAGGTTCCCTGAAAGGGATTTTTCTTCTTTTACATTCTGTCTAGCCTCTGATACATGTTATGAATCCTAGGCTCATTGTAACTTCGTGACAATACTTTTCATCTTTGATATATATTATAGTTTTGTTTCTTCAACTGTTTTAATGCTTTAATCTTTGTCTTACGCTTTGTCTGATTGGTTTAACTCATTCGATAATCCCAAAATTAAGTTGGCACATATTGCGAGCTGAATCTGACCTAGTTAGTGCCTATAGGATTGACGACCCTATAGAAGATTAAGCCCAAATTGCTGAGCCTTAGAGCTAGTTTCGGCCTTACAAGGGAATCACGAACTAGGGACTTTAGGAGGATAGGTCGGGTTAATCGCCTCGGACACAAGTGACTTAGATTTTAATACAATTGCTTAAACAATCTATTTTCATTATCATCGTATCCCTTCATGTTCCTTCGGATAATTGCATTGGTAAAAGATCACTTAGGAGTAGTTTAACTTAATTAGGGGTAGAGTAATTTAATTAGGCGTAGAATAACTTAGTTAGAATCAGATAACTTAGCTAGGAGTAGTATAATTCAACCTAGGAGTAGATTAACTTAAGAAAAACCAACTCGAAACCCCCCTAAGCCTAGATAACACATGAAACCAAGTAACTCGATACTTGCAGAAATAAATCCTGTGGACGATACCTGGACTTTTCCAGAAATTTATTACTTGATAACGACGGGGTACACTTATCCCTTAGTGAGCCTTGCGGCGCGATTACCGTGAGGTGCATCAAGTTTTTGGCACCATTGCCGGGGATTTATTTCTTCTGCAATATCGAACCAAAGGTCAAGGCCCAAGTCAAACAGATCAAGACAACTCGGCCCGCGTGTGCAAAACGCTGTCGTTACGATCAAAACGCAACTCAGCAAGAGAAGGTCCTTTGTGAATATCTTTGTTTATATCGTCTATACTTGTTGATATATAATTTCTTTATACTTTTCTATACTTGTTCATATCTGTATACTGTTACTTATCAACTTTTGTGCTAGAACTTCACTTTTTCTCAGCATTCTCTGATCAATGAATTGGCAAGAAAAAGTCAAGTGGCAAGCTCAAAATTTTACTATCCCATCAAGACAATACATTCATGCCCTGGAGAATGAGGCTCCCAATCCCTCCATGGCCGACTTAAATGAGAAAATGGATATCTTGATGGCGAAACTGAGCCTCAACACCAATGAAAGTGTAAGTTTTGTGGGTAATCACCAAAGGTATAATTCTAACCCCAATTCTTACAGCTTTTATGGTAGTGATTGGAGGATACCTCAACACTCAAATCTGTCCTACGGGAACCCTAACATGTTGATGTTGGTCCCTTGTAAGGTTGCAAGTATAGTTCCAAGGGGGGTTAGGAACTATTTAAACTTTTTCGCAATTAGGGCAGACTTTTTTTTCTAAGGAAAAAGGTTTTAACAGCGGCGCTGAGTACACAGCAAGATACTGGCTTAGTCAACTGGTGACTAGGTCAGTTTCTTAGCTTGAGTCAGGAGATAGCACTTAGAGTCTATTCCTGAGCTCAGACGTTTAACACGCACAACTCAACTTGACCTCTTTACTTGGTCAGTTTTTGGTTATTTTAAGCAAGCAATATAAATAAGGAGTTAAAGGTAAGAAATACTTTACTCAGCAGATTTATCCAGGTTCGGCTTCTTCTAAGCCTACGTCCTGTCCCCGGAACACGTTCCGAGATTTCGAATCCTCTACTGAGCTATTTAAAGGTAGAGCCTCAAACCTTTTACAATCTTAGCAGCTGAGTATAACAAGAGTACCTTCCTCTATACCTCTACTCAGTCCTAATCTCTCGCTGAGTACTATAACCGAGTACTCAGCCTCTCCTTTCTATCTTCTAGAAATGATAAGTGTTTTGTCCTATACAAAGATTTGCTAAGACACTTTAGACGATTGAAATAATCACTCTAGACTTTTACACAGATATAAAAATTGTAGTGTAAGATTTGCTTTGCTTCTTTGCTTGCAGAACTTGTGTAGAAATTTGGTCAGCGTAATGGCTTGATCAAGTTCTGTGTTGAGTGAAGCATCTGATGGCACAATTTATAGAGACGTCTGGGCATCGGTCATTTCGAATTTTGAAATAACCGTTGGAGGGAAACGACTTCCTGTCGTTGTCATCCTGACTTGCTTAGAGCTCTCGGCCAATCAGATTTGTGTATCTTCTGTCCTTGGTCAGCTCAGCAGACTGTCTCTCCTTTTATAGTAAAGTCAACTGGACAGCATACTGTGTCGTCTGAACTTTACCCGAAGGGGAAATACTTTGTCTGGAAGTTTTCCTTAGCCAGCTGCTGTCTTGTACGTTTATCGAATCTACTCAGCAGCTTCATCTTGAAGTTGTTCCCGAAGGTCTTCTAGATCCTTCTTTTGCTGAGTTGCGTTTTGTCCAAAACGGCAACGTTTTGACAAACGCGGGCCGAGTTGTACTGAGTTGCTTGACTTGGGCTTTGACACTTGTATTGGGCTTGGGCCTTTTAATTCTTGTGTCTTATAAACAATTTAACTCAACATTTGAACAAACACATTAGTAGAATAAATCAAAGCATTTAAACTTAGTGTGTTTAGAATATGTATTTTAATTATATTTAAACAATTTTGTCAAATCAAAATTATGTGGAAAGGTGTTTCAACAAACTCCCCCATTTTGATGTTGGCAAAACTATTCAGCGAGGAACTCAGTATGAGCTCCCCCATGATAGTTGACCTAGTATAACTTGGCAAACTCCCCTGTAAGGGTTGAGCTACTGACTTAGTTTTCCTCTAAACATTTAAGGTTTAATTGAGTAAGTCTAAGGTCAGTTTTCAGATAGGTCAGCTAATTCAACATATTCTATTTACTCAGTATTAAGCGGAAGGTTTAATCATATAGAGTGCGCTGAGTAATTTGTTGTTCAATGAGTTCTTAACAGTTAATGTTTTATAAACACATAGGTCAATGTCAAACATGTTATCAGCATTTGATTTAGTCAATAAGTTTTATAAGTATTAAACATAGCTGATATAATTGAAGATACATAATGACTCAGTACTCAGTAACATATATCATAACTCAAGAATAGGAATAAAAGATGCAGATATGATATATAGATAGTAGTCAGTGTTTACACAACAAAACTAATAGATAAGGCATATAGATTACATCTGACTTAGTCTATACTGAGCTAGCCTATCTATTTCTTTTTCTTGTGTTGTGACTGACTTCGCTCATGCTGAGCTCTAGCTGCATGTTCTTTCTCCCCCGTTTTGTCAGCATCAGGAGGAGGAAGTCTGAAAGCATCAGAGCTCGAGTCAGTTCTTGAGATAGCTCCTTAAGTTTCTCAGCGCTTTCATTTACGCCATCAAAGATCGCAACTCCATCAGCTGATACCTCTTCGGGTACTTTAAGTTCAGCAGCACTAAGCATATTGACGCTAAACGCTTGAGCTTTGCCTTGCCAGATAAGAGCTTCAGTAAGGCCAGCAAAGATTTGGTGAAAGGTCTTTAAGAGAGCTGTGTCGTAATACTGACATTGAATATTGTTATGACGAATGTGGTTGAAGGTTTGTTGTATGATAGACTGCACCTCATTCTGCTTCATTGCATCAGTATCCATCTCTTGCTTATTCAGATTAAGTAAGCGAATAGCCTCACCAATTTGCTCTACTGAGCACTGATTGTAAGAAACCATTTGCTCGTTGGTCTTGAGTTGCTCGGTGTGAAGCTGAGCAAAGAGCATCTTGATTTCAGATGAAGTGGCATAGTCAGTGTTCACAGCTGACAATTTCTAAACTTGTTAGTGTAAAGAGTTCAAGTGTTGCACAGTTGTCAGCTAGATCTCAGCCAGCTTGGCAATCGAATCCTGCTTTGCCTGCTGTGCTTGAAAGGTGATGAGTACATTCAGCAAGTCCTTGAGTCCCTTAACTTCGTTGAGAAGCTGAGTGACTTGGGAGAGCTGAGTGGTCTCAATCGATGAAGACCCAGCAGCAGAAGGAGTGGACTGTTGAAGGTCTCTGATCAACGCTTGCACTGAGTCAATGATCTTTTTCCCGGACTCAGTGGCATTCAGATAGCATTGGGAGCCTTCAGGGACATCAGTGTGACCGGAAGGAAGAGGAGTGAAAGGAGTGACCTGGTCAGTGACTGGAATAGTGTTGTCAATCTGCACTTGTGGTTCTGGGATAGTTGATTGATCGGCAGAGAGTTTAGTTGGAGAAGTGGTAATCCGGATACTGTCTGTGCTGACGGCAAAAGTGTGTGGAGTCAGCACCATGCTTGAAGAAGTAGCATGAACAGTAATCGGCTCAACCTGACTGGTTAAGGTGGCAGAAGCATTTTGTTCGGTATGTTCCTGTTGAGAAGAAATAGAGGCTTGCTTTTCTAATGGCGCCGATGTAGTGGAGGTTGGTTGGCGTTTGAAAATTTTGAGCTTTACTGATGAGGGGTCCTTGGTTGTTCTTGAAACAACAAAGTCAGGAAGAGTTGGTGGTGGCACAAGAGGTTCACTAACTTGCTTTTCACTGGCCTTAACCAACTTTCTTCTTCTAGGAGGTGGAGTGATAGTCTGAGTAGGATCTCCTGAGTGAGAAGGAGAAGATTCGTGTTGCTCATCAGCAGGTTGGTCAGTTTGCACTTGGACTTGATCAACATTGTGTTGGTCAAGTGCTTGCTCTTCTTCAGCATCCAACCCAGTATTGGCCTGCTCAGTTTCATGCTCACTGGCTGTCTCCTCAGAGTCCTCAGTGTCATCCTGACCGCTGGCTTCTTCTTCTTCTTCATCGGTACTGTCACCATCAAGTTCTTCCTCAACTTGTGAGATGAAATGATCATCCAGTTGTACCTCATGTTCATCATGCTCAGCTTCTGTACCTTGACACTGGGTGAGTGAGAGTCACCCGGTACAATGAAATCAGTAGGTATGGCGTCGAGGGGAGTCAGTGTAGAATGCTTCTGCTTCTTCTGAGGATGCTCAGTAGTTTCCTCAGTTCCAGGCTCACCTTGCCTGCTTCGTTTCTCAGCTGACTTACCAGCTGACTTCTGTCTTTTTACTGGAGACTCAACATTTTTGGAAGGAGTCTCAGCAGTTTTTCTTTTGCGGGAAGCTGGGGCCTTAGTCCTTCGCCCTTTCTTTGGCTCAGCAGTTCCCTCAGCTTGTCCAGCAGCAGCAGCAACTTTACCTTTCTTCAAAGGTTGTCCGAATTTTAGAGCTCTCAGCGAGGCCGCTGTGATCTTAGATCCTCGAGTCTTGTCCTCACCTTCGAGATCAACTTTGTGGTCAATCAGGATTCTAGTGATGATTGATCCAAGCCTCAACGTACCAGAGCTGCGTAGGAAGCCAGCGATAAGAAAAACTGGCATGTTGATTGGTGTGTACGTCAGCATATGCCATATAAAGCATTGCTCGAAGTTTGTTGCTGATGTAGTGCAGTTGATCTTCGGGTAGATGAAGTAGGTCAGCAAGTAATGAGCCATCTTCTGGTGCTGACCCATAGATGAAGCTGAGACTTCTCCTGAGTGACCCTCAGGTTTACAGAAGTTGGTTTCATACCCAGTTCCATCCTGACCTCCTGATCTCCTCAGCCTTGCTCCCTCAGTTTTCAACTTGAGCAGATTTCCTATGTAGAGAGGGTTGATGAAGATGGTTTTCTTTTTCACCACTGTGCACAGGTAGTCAGTGTTGTCATTTGCAACTCGGAGGTTGTGGTAAAATTCCCTTACCAGGTCAGGGTAGGTGTCATCCCTAACCGAAAACAGCTCCGTCCAGCCGTTTTGTGAAATCCATTCGTAGAACAGTTGTTCGTTTTGTACGAAGTTTTCTGATACCCATCTTGAGGGCTCAACTTTCCATTCGCGGACGTTTTCAAATACCTTGGAGTAGGTCCTGACTTTTACAGGCTTTTCCTGACCAGAGGTTTGGCCAGCTTTTCCTTTGCTCGGTGTAGGAGGATTCCCAGTAGGTTCATCGGAGCTAGACTTTTGGTGGCCGGCACTAGAGATGTTGTAGGAAGCTTTAGTCATAGTTTTAGAATGGGAAAGCTTAGATGGATTTTTAGAGAGAAGGAATTTCTTTGCTTGAGAGTTCGGTAAGCGTAAAGAATAAAAATGGGGAAATACCCATTATTTATAGAGGTGATGTGTGGTGTGGATTTAATCGAATCCATGTGTCAGTTTTGCCTTGGGATTTTGAACCGACAAAGATCCTGGCATTTATAACACATACGGCGTATACGTCATCCTAGGGCTATACGCGTGCTATTGCATTTATTCTAACGGATCTAACACTCAGCGTTTAGAATACTAAGCATTTGATATTCTGAGTGGTTAGTATTGCATTAAACGGATGATTTCTAAGTTCAAAAACTAACTTACTCAGTATGCAAGTTTACTCAGTATTTGCTATTTAATTAATTTCAATGAGTGCACAGCAAAAAAAACAATCATTCAGCATAGTAATTCACTCAGCATGCATATTCATTTAGTTCAGGAATTTACTGAAGAGGATTAAACATACCAATAGCTTCTCTCAGTATGCTGAACTGCTCACGAGCTAGTGGCTTCGTGAAGATATCCGCAAGCTATTCGTCCGTTGGGACAAAGGTCAGCTTGATCTCACCTTTGAGTACATGGTCTCTAATGAAGTGATGTCTGATGCTGACATGCTTCATTCTACTGTGTTGAATTGGGTTCTTTGAAAGATCAATTGCACTTTTGTTGTCACATTTGACTTCAATTATCTTCGTTTGAACACCATAGTCTTCAAGCTGTTGCTTAATCCATAGGACTTGAGCAACACAATGACCAGCAGCAATGTACTCAGCTTCAGTGGTAGACAAGGCTACTGATGCCTGCTTTTTGCTGAACCAGGATACAAGACAGCTTCCTAAGAAGTGACATCCTCCAGAGGTGCTTTTACGTTCTAGCTTATCCCGTCCATAGTCAGCGTCAGTGTATCCGATGAGTGTAAAATCATGAGTATTTGGATACCATAAACCTACGTTCACTCGATATAATTTGTTGTCTACTGACTTACCATTCTCGTCAGCGCGGAGGACAGTGTCAGTGCCCATAGGAGTGGATATTGGCTTGCAGTTTTCCAAGTCATATTTCTTTAATATCTCCTTGGCATATTTGGCTTGATTGATGAAGATGACATTCTTTCCTTGTTTAATTTGAAGACCGAGGAAGAAGTTGAGTTCTCCCATCATGGACATTTCAAACTCAGTCTGCATTTGTTTGCTAAACTCCTTGCACATAGATTTGTTAGTTGCACCAAATATTATATCATCAACATAAATTTGGGCCAGCAGGGTATCTTTACCCTTTCTCTTAATGAATAAGGTTGTATCAGCTTTGCCCCTGACGTAATTTCTAGTCAGCAGGAAACTGGTCAGCCTCTCATACCAAGCACGTGGTGCTTGCTTGAGGCCGTACAGAGCCTTTTTGAGTTTATAAACGTGGTTAGGGAATTTATGGTCCTCAAAACCTGGAGGTTGATTAACATAAACCTCCTCGTTTATAACTCCATTAAGAAATGCACTTTTGACATCCATTTGGAATAATTTAAAGTTCATGTAAGATGCATATGCACATAGAATTCTAATTGCCTCTAGCCTTGCCACTGGGGCAAAGGTCTCACCGTAGTCAATACCTTCTTACTGACTGTAGCCCTGAGCTACAAGCCTTGCTTTGTTCCTGACTACATTCCCTTGTTCATCCATCTTGTTCCTGAAGACCCATCTTGTTCCAATGGTCTTTTGACTCTTTGGATGAGGCACTAGCTCCCACACATCGTTTCTTCTGAATTGATCGAGCTCCTCTTGCATTGCGTTCATCTAGAATTCATCGTACTCAGCTTCAGCGAAATTTTTCGGTTCTTCAACTGAGACGAAAGCAACATTGCTGAGGTACTTCCTGAGTTGATTCCTCGTCATCATGGTATTCCCAGCAAAATCAAGGATTGCACTTTCTGAGTGCCCTCTTGGAATCCTTATCTCTTTAGGTAGATTTATGTCTTGTGCTGTCTGTGTTTCAACAATCTCTGCAGAAGTAGATGGGTCAGTAAAAGTAATCTTGGGTTCACTCTTACTCTTGGTCAGCCTTTTAGTGAATGACTCAGTAGCTGGTTCTTGGTCAGCGTTGGTTACTGAGTGTGGATCATCTTCGGTCAACGGCTGGTATCTACCTGCAGGGTTAGTTTCGTCGAACTCTACATGTACTGACTCTTCTAAAACTTGAGTTCGCTTATTAAAAACTCTGTACGCTTTGCTGTTTGTTGAGTAGCCCAAAAAGATAGCCTCATCAGCTTTTGAATCAAACTTTGCTAAGCTATCTTTGGTATTTAAAATAAAACATCTACAGCCAAAGGCACAAAAGTATCCAATATTGGGCTTTCGTCCTTTCCAAAGTTCATAGGGGGTTTTCTTGAGTATAGGTCTAACTAGAGCCCTATTAAGAATATAGCATGATGTGTTAACAGCCTCTCCCCAAAAATACTTTGGAAGCCTATGCTCATCCAGCATTGTCCTGGCTATTTCAACTAGATTTCTGTTCTTCCTTTCTACAACCCCATTTTGCTGAGGTGTTCTAGGAGCAGAAAAATTATGGTCAATGCCGCTGGCTTCACAGAATTCAACAAACTTTTGGTTTTTGAATTCTTCACCATTATCACTACGGATGTGAGCTAATTTTAGGTCTTTTTCATTTTCAATTTTTCTAACCAAATTTGAAAATGTCTCAAAGGTTTCATCCTTGCTGGTCAGCAAGATGACCCACGTATACCGAGAGAAGTCATCTACAATGACCAAGGAAAATCTTCTTCCACCCAGACTCAGCGGCTGGACTAGACCAAAGAGATCCAGGTGTAGTAACTCTAACGGACGTTTAGTTGAGACAATATTTTTGCTGTGAAAAGATTGTTTGGTTTTTTTTCCAGCTTGGGAAACGTGGCATAATTGATCTTTTTCATATTTAAGTTCGGGCAGTCCCTCAACCAATTGCTTTCTTGCTAATTTGGCCAGGAGGTCCATGCTTACATGACCAAGTCTCCTGTGCCATAGCCAGGAATTCTCTTCCTTTGATACTAAGCACACAGTTTTTGAAAACTTTTTCTCTAAGTCTAGCATAAAGACATTATCTATGCGAGGGGCAGTTAAAATTAACTCATTTGTATTACCCTCGTATATTTTACATCCAGTAGCATCAAATATAACTTTTCTCCCATTGTCACATAGCTGAGTAAGTTATATTTGAGTCCGCTGACTAGGGAGACAGATTCAATAGTAGGATTACCTCCGATGGTTCCTGACCCTACTATCTTACCCTTCTTATTGTCTCCAAAACTTACGCTCCCTCCTCGTTTACGCTCAAACGTGATGAACTGAGTTTCATCACCCGTCATATGCCTTGAGCATGCGCTGTCAATATACCACATCTTTGACTTCTCGGCACATCTCAGACTTACCTGCATTGTAACTAGTTACTTTTAGGTACCCAATTCTTTTTGGGTCCTTGCTTGTTAGGTGCAACAGGTAAAGTATCATATTTTATTTTATGGCGGCATACATGGACAGTATGGCCATTCTTTCCACAAAAGTCACAACTGACCTTCTGTTTAGGATGTTTCACTGACTTGTCAGCACCCCAGTGCTGAGCGTGCCAGCACACCTTAGTGGTGTGTCCTTTCTTCCCACAAAAGTCACACTGGACTTTTCGCTAGGGATTCCATCTCTGCTGAGTACCTTGATACTGAGTTCTCAGAGGGATGTTTCTTTTATTTGGAACCTTTAGTTGGTTCTGGATAGTTGTGACGTCCTTTCTCAGTTTCAATGAAACTGACTGGACTTCAGAGACAGACTCATGTATGATCTTCATGTTATCATGCAGAGTTGAATTGTCCTGAAGAAGGAATCTGAGGTCACTCAGTTTGACCTCTTCCACTTCGTCACAGCGCCTGCTGAGCGCTCTAACTTTCTTATTACACTTCTTGACAAGTGTGTAGAGATCACTCAGGGCATTAACCATATCGTTTCTGAGCTGGGGAAGAGAAATTACCTCATTTGATTGCTCCTCGTCATCTGATGCGACGGATAGGTCAGCATGCTCAGAGATACATGGCTCAGCAAGTTCGTCAGCCATGAAGCATATCTTCGCTGACTCGGTGGCCTCAGTTTCTGTGGATGAAGACTCATCACTGTCACTCCATGTAGCCACCATTGCCTTTTTGCCACTCTTCTTGTCTTTCCTCAGTGTGGGGCAGCTTGACTTAATATGGCCGGTTTGATGGCACTCAAAGCATGTAATGGGCTTTGAGCTGTCCTTTTTGTATTTGCTGTCACTTGAGTCAGCTTTATACTTATCAAACTTTCTGTAGGGCTTCTTGGAGTATTTGTCATTTTTCCTAAATAGCCTTTTCATCTTCCTTATGAACATAGCCATCTCCTCATCATCAGTTGAGCTCCCGTCAGTGGAGTCAGCTTTCATGACAAGGGATTTCTGCTTCTTGTCTTCAGATTCTTCCTTCACCTCGAAGTTCTTCATAGATATCTCATGGGTCAGCAATGAACCGATGAGTTCGTCATATTTGTAGGTGGTTAAATCATGAGCTTCCTCAACTGCTGTCTTCTTTGCTTGCCAATCTTTAGGAAGACTCCTGAGTATCTTTTTGACTTGTTCTTCCTCAGTGAAGATTTTTCCAAGTCTCTTGAGCTCATTAATGATGTTGGTGAACCTTGCATTCATGTCTGAAATGCCCTCATCATTGTTCATCTCGAACAGCTCGTACAGTCTCATCTGCTGATTCACTTTGGACTCCTTTACTTTATTTGTTCCCTCGTAGGTGACTTCCAGCTTTTTCCAGATCTCTTGTGCCGACTCACAACCTGAGATTTTATTATATTCTGCAGCATCGAGCGCACATTGAAGCATATTGATAGCCGAAGCATGGTTTTGGAGCTTCTTAAGATCATCCTCTGTCCATTTGGCCTCAGCTTTTACAACTGTTTGGCCAGCCATAACTTCGACAGGTACAAATGGGCCTTAGACTATAGATAGCCAGCCTGAATGAAATTTTTCATCCTATTCTTCCAGAAGGTATAGTTTGACCCGAAGAATAGGGGAGGCCTAGTAATGGACAACCCCTCAGGCAATATCTGAGTTGTTTGGTTTCCAGGGAGAAACCGAGTGCTGTTTTCGCCCATGGTAGGGATCAGCTCAAGGTTGTTAGACCTTTTACTGTGAGATTTTAAGCTCTGATACCACTTGTTGGTCCCTTGTAAGGTTGCAAGTATAGTTCCAAGGGGGGGTTAGGAACTATTTAAACTTTTTCGCAATTAGGGCAGACTTCTTTTTCTAAGGAAAAAGGTTTTAACAACGGCGCTGAGTAAACAGCAAGATACTGGCTTAGTCAACTGGTGACTAGGTCAGTTTCTTAGCTTGAGTCAGGAGATAGCACTTAGAGTCTATTCCTGAGCTCAGACGTTTAATGCGCACAACTCAACTTGACCTCTTTACTTGGTCAGTTTTTGGTTATTTTAAGCAAGCAATATAAATAAGGAGTTAAAGGTAAGAAATACTTTACTCAGCGGATTTATCCAGGTTCGACTTCTTCTAAGCCTACGTCCTGTCCCCGGAACACGTTCCGAGATTTCGAATCCTCTACTGAGCTCTTTAAAGGTAGAGCCTCAAACCTTTTACAATCTTAGCAACTGAGTATAACAAGAGTACCTTCCTATATACCTCTACTCAGTCCTAATCTCTCTCTGAGTACTATAACCGAGTACTCAGCCTCTCCTTTCTATCTTTTAGAAATGATAAGTGTTTTGTCCTATACAAAGATTTGCTAAGACACTTTAGACGATTGAAATAATCACTCTAGACTTTTACACAGATATAAGAATTGTAGTGTAAGATTTGCTTTGCTTCTTTGCTTGCAGAACTTGTGTAGAAATTTGGTCAGCGTAATGGCTTGATCAAGTTCTGTGTTGAGTGAAGCATCTGATGGCACAATTTATAGAGACGTCTGGGCATCGGTCATTTCGAATTTTGAAATAACCGTTGGAGGGAAACGGCTTCCTGTCGTTGTCATCCTGACTTGCTCAGAGCTCTCGGCCAATCAGATTTGTGTATCTTCTGTCCTCGGTCAGTGATAGGGGTAAAAAACCCCTATCTTTGGGTACGGTTTTAGGACGGGTTTTAGAGTTATTTGGTTAATAAGTGAGCAATTCTCGCATTTAAATGCTTTTGTGTGAGTTAGTTAGGAATTGGAAACGTTCTATTTACTTTTCATCATTTAGGCTCGTTTTATGATCAATTTAGGCAAATACGGCCGAAATAGCATGCATAATAGAATTCCGTTATCTTTTGAAGCTAATTGGTCCGTCAAAAGTCGCACCAAACGAAGCGTTTGCTTAAAATAAGCGATTGACGGATCAATTTGGCTTTTGGACTAATGTTTTCCGGAGTTTTTATGCGTGTGCAGGTGTAAGTTTGGACGAAAAAGGGCATGGAACTCATCAAGCTTGAATCGAGCACGCTTCGGGCGAAAACGCTTGGTGAGCAGGGCCCCACGTGCCATTTCTGCTCGCCGAGCAGGCCGCCAGAGGCCTGCTCGGCGAGCAGGGTGCATCTCGGCGCGAGCAGCCCTGCTCGGCGAGCAGCCCTGCGGGAATTGGTCAAAAAGACCAATTCCACCCCCACGAAGCCACGTTCGGCCCCACGTCTTCCTACACCAACAAGGACACGAAAATAGGTCAAAACGAGGCCCGAGATGCGTCTATAAATAGGATTTTTCCATTGTAATTTAAATATCTTTTACTTTTGTAATTAGCTTAGCTTCCACCTTGAGAAATCCTCTCCACCTCCTCCATATCCTTGAAACCTCCATTGAAGATACCTTCGAAGCTCCGTTCACCGAGGATTACTCAAGCTCCATCCTTAAATCCTAGAAAGACACCTGCATTGGTAGACAGGTTCCCTGAAAGGGATTTTTCTTCTTTTATATTCTGTCTAGCCTCTGATACATGCTATGAATTCTAGGTTTATTGTAACTTCGTGACAATACATTCATCTTTGATATATAATATAGTTTTTGTTCATTCAATTGTTTTGATGTTTTAATCTTTGTCTCACGCTTTGTCTGATTGGTTTAACTCATTCGATAATCCCAAAATTAGGTTGGCACATATTCCAAGCTGAATCTGACCTAGTCAGTGCCTATAGGATTGACGACCCTATAGAAGATTAAGCCCAAATTACTGAGCCTTAGAGCTAGTTTCGGCCTTACAAGGGAATCACGAACTAGGGACTTTAGGAGGATAGGTCGGGTTAATCGCCTTGGACACAAGCGACTTAGTTTCAATTCAATTGCTTAAACATTCTATCATTGTTATCATCGTATTCCTTCATGTTCATTCAGTTAATTGCTTTGGTAAAAGATCAATTAGGGGTAGAGTAACTTAGTTAGGGTTAGAATAACTTAGTTAGAATTAGATAACTTAGCTAGGATTAGCATAATTCAACCTAGGAGTAGATTAATTAAACAAACCAAACTCAAAACCCCCTAAGCCTAGATAACATCCGAGATCGAGTAGCTTGATACTTGCAGAAATAAATCCTGTGGACGATAACCTAGACTTAAACCAGAAATTTATTACTTGATAACGACGGGGTACACTTATCCCTTAGTGACGTTTCGTAGAAACCGCATCAAGTTTTTGGCGCCGTTGCCGGGGATTTATTTCTTCTGCAATATCAAACCAAAGGTCGATTTGTTAGTTTAGGCATTCCTTTGTGAATATCTTTGTTTATATCGTCTATACTTGTTGATATATAATTTCTTTATACTTTTCTATACTTGTTCATATCTGTATACTGTTACTTATCAACTTTTGTGCTAGAACTTCACTTTTTCTCAGCATTCTCTGATCAATGAATTGGCAAGAAAAAGTCGAGTGGCAAGCTCAAAAGTTTACTATCCCATCAAGACAATACATTCATGCCCTGGAGAATGAGGCTCCCAATCCCTCCATGGCCGACTTAAATGAGAAAATGGATATCTTGATGGCGAAACTGAGCCTCAACACCAATGAAAGTGTAAGTTTTGTGGGTAATCACCAAAGGTATAATTCTAACCCCAATTCTTACAGCTTTTATGGTAGTGATTGGAGGAGACCTCAAC
This sequence comes from Euphorbia lathyris, assembly GCF_963576675.1. NCBI lineage: Eukaryota > Viridiplantae > Streptophyta > Magnoliopsida > Malpighiales > Euphorbiaceae > Euphorbia > Euphorbia lathyris. The sequence goes on from NC_088915.1 coordinate 83,373,000, forward strand.
ACTCAAATCTGTCCTACGGGAACCCTAACATGCTGAGGCCTCCAAATAGGTTTGTTAATGAGCACAGGGAAAACGAATTGGGAATGTTCCCTTACGAGCAAGCAAGCCAAGTTTCTCCACAACCCTCTAGCTCACGAGATGAGGTGCTGTCCCTTTTGAAAGGAATATCAGCCCGACTTACAATCAATGAGGAGGTTTGCAAGGACTTGAGCAACCAATTGGCTCAAATAAACCATGAGATGCAAGAGCACTCCCAAGATGCCCTCCCAAGCATAAAGGAAAACATAGAAATCCCACAAAGGGAATCAGCTCAAGCCATCTCTTTGAGGAATGACAAAAAGGTAGAACCAAGTCCACTATCACATGCATCACTCGAGGTAAGTGAGGAACCGGAAGCGGTAAGCAACCCCGGTTCAAAATCTGAAATTCTAAATCATGTGATAGAGATAAAAGATCAAATCAAAACTTGTGTATCTCAACTACCTTTTCCTCAAAAATTAGAAAAGTTTAGGTTTGCTTCATGCTCAGAAGTTTTCATTCTCTTCGACCTACCAAGAGAATCCAAAAGGGAGCAAACCAAACTTTTTCATAATATGTTTAAATTCGACCTCCTGCTTTCATTAAACTTATTAGAGGCTCTTAATCCGTTTTGTAGGTACAGGTTATTTTTCAAGGAGTTCAAGTTCCTAACGCGAGTAGAAGCTTACACCTAGGAAGGAACTCTATGTCGAGCTAACCGACTATAAAGTAGCGCTTCTTGGGAGGCAACCCAAGTTTGGATTAAACTTTTTCTAGGTTTGTTTTTCTTTTTTCAATTATAGATTTCTGTTTTTAACTTTGGTTAGTAAGTTGTCTTCTCCACCCTAACTTTTTTGCACATGCGCTTGATGATTTGTGATGCAATGTTGGAACTTATTGCATGTTTTAGTGTGAGGAGGAGGGGTAGACAAACTTACAAAAATTGTATAAATTTTAAATTTTTGTTGCGTCGTGTCTAGTTTAGTTTAGCGTTTTTTAGGTTTTGTTTATGTTTTTGCATGTTTAGGACCTAAAACCGTGAACCTCCTTCGAATCTAAACTTCGTTATTTGTCTTTGAGGGCTGAGAACCGAATCTAAAATTGCATGACAACTAGTTTAGGCGTAGGACACAACTCTTGTATCTGTAAAAGCATGAGCTACAGTTTGCATTTAGACCCTACTTTTGAAGAAATGCTAAAATCATTACTTAGGTAGATAACTTAAGAATTGAAGGCATGTGATATTAAACTTGAGTTTAGGGAAAACTAGTAAACACAAAATTGAAACCCAAAGAATTGTGAGCTGAATTTGAGCCTAAGAGCGAACATCAAAAAGCTCTTTTTCTTGACATTTTTGTGTGAATGCTTTGACTTGTGGAAGATTACAGATTTTGCACCTAATACTGTGTTGAACCTACATGCAATGATTTGAGATGATAAACGATGAATCAGCCTCATTAGAATTAATCTTTTTCTTTACCTTATTTTTTCTTTTTCATCCACTCTAGGAAGCCCATTTGAGCCGACATTTTTGTAGTTTGTAGATTTTTCTTTCGTTCTAACCCGTTTTTGCAAACCACAACTTGGTTCGCTATTTAACCTTTGTTTTTGCAAAGCTCGAAATTGAGCCTTTGCTTTCCTCTAGCGCTTTACCTTTGTTTATGGCATTTCAGTAGCAAGCCAAAAGGCTAAGAAGTGAATGAGCATCACTACCCCAAAAAGAAAAAGAGAAAAACAGAAACAGAAAAACAAAAGAAAAGAGACGAACAAAAGGGGAAAAACTTAATTCCCCAGTTCCTAAAAATCAAAAACGTCTCAAGAAAACATCCCAAAAGAAAAAAAAATAAGGGATGAATAAAAAGCTCAGTCACTTCGTATTTGCTAAAGCCATTTTAACTTTGTTTTTGTAGCGCTAGAACTTTTAACCCTTGTTGTACCTTTAACCCTCTAACCACATTACAACCCCAATTAGAGGCTGTTTTTGATATCATCGGAGTCATATAGCATAGTAGAGGAACTCGGATGAACGTGCAAAATCAACGTAATCCTAAGCAAGAACATAAGCCGAGAGTAAACACTTTAGCCACCAAAATTGTGTGAATGAGTGAACTACCTATGGTGAGGTGTTTTACTTAGCGATCCCCTTAAACTCGTTTAATTGAACATGTGTCCATTTGCTTAAAACTATGACCCATGATAATTGAAATGCGGCTTTTGGATATCGTGTCTCTACTTTGTATTTCCGAATGCATGTAATTACAAATGCTCGAAGTTGTGTCAAGCACCTAGTCAAACCGGGAGGTTTTCTAGCTTGCTTGTGATGGCGGGTTTAGTTTTTAGTTTACTTGGGGACAAGTAAAGTTTTAAGTGCGAGGAGGTTTGATAGGGGTCAAAAACCCCTATCTTTGGGTACGGTTTTAGGACGGGTTTTAGAGTTATTTGGTTAATAAGTGAGCAATTCTCGCATTTAAATGCTTTTGTGTGAGTTAGTTAGGAATTGGAAACGTTCTATTTACTTTTCGTCGTTTAGGCTCGTTTTATGATCAATTTAGGCAAATACGGCCGAAATAGCATGCATAATAGAATTCCGTTATCTTTTGAAGCTAATTGGTCCGTCAAAAGTCGCACCAAACGAAGCGTTTGCTTAAAATAAGTGATTGACGGATCAATTTGGCTTTTGGACTAATGTTTTCCGGAGTTTTTATGCGTGTGCAGGTGTAAGTTCGGACGAAAAAGGGCATGGAACTCATCAAGCTTGAATCGAGCACGCTTCGGGCGAAAACGCTCGGCGAGCAGGGCCCCACGGGCCATTTCTGCTCGCCGAGCAGGCCCCTGGTGGCCTGCTCGGCGAGCAGGGGGCTGCTCGGCGCGAGCAGCCTTCCCTGCTCGGCGAGCAGCCCTGCGGGAATTGGTCAAAAAGACCAATTCCACCCCCACGAAGCCACGTTCGGCCCCACGTCTTCCTACACCAACAAGGACACGAAAATAGGTCAAAACGAGGCCCGAGATGCATCTATAAATAGGATTTTTCCATTGTAATTTAAATATCTTTTACTTTTGTAATTAGCTTAGCTTCCACCTTGAGAAATCCTCTCCACCTCCTCCATATCCTTCAAACCTCCATTGAAGATACCTTCGAAGCTCCGTTCACCGAGGATTACTCAAGCTCCATCCTTAAATCCTAGAAAGACGCCTGCATTGGTAGACAGGTTCCCTGAAAGGGATTTTTCTTCTTTTATATTCTGTCTAGCCTCTGATACATGCTATGAATTCTAGGTTTATTGTAACTTCGTGACAATACATTCATCTTTGATATATAATATAGTTTTTGTTCATTCAATTGTTTTGATGTTTTAATCTTTGTCTCATGCTTTGTCTGATTGGTTTAACTCATTCGATAATCCCAAAATTAGGTTGGCACATATTGCGAGCTGAATCTGACCTAGTCAGTGCCTATAGGATTGACGACCCTATAGAAGATTAAGCCCAAATTACTGAGCCTTAGAGCTAGTTTTGGCCTTACAAGGGAATCACGAACTAGGGACTTTAGGAGGATAGGTCGGGTTAATCGCCTTGGACACAAGCGACTTAGTTTCAATTCAATTGCTTAAACATTCTATCATTGTTATCATCGTATTCCTTCATGTTCATTCAGTTAATTGCTTTGGTAAAAGATCAATTAGGGGTAAAGTAACTTAGTTAGGGTTAGAATAACTTAGTTAGAATTAGATAACTTAGCTAGGATTAGCATAATTCAACCTAGGAGTAGATTAATTAAACAAACCAAACTCAAAACCCCCTAAGCCTAGATAACATCCGAGATCGAGTAGCTTGATACTTGCAGAAATAAATCCTGTGGACGATAACCTGGACTTAAACCAGAAATTTATTACTTGATAACGACGGGGTACACTTATCCCTTAGTGAGGTTTCGCAGAAACCGCATCAGTCAGCTCAGCAGACTGTCTCTCCTTTTATGGTAAAGTCAACTGGACAGCATACTATGTCGTCTGAACTTTACCCGAAGGGGAAATACTTTGTCTGGAAGTTTTCCTTAGCCAGCTGCTGTCTTGTACGTTTGTCGAATCTACTCAGCAGCTTCATCTTGAAGTTGTTCCCGAAGGTCTTCTAGATCCTTCTTTTGTTGAGTTGCGTTTTGTCCAAAACGGCAACGTTTTGACAAACGCGGGCCGAGTTGTACTGAGTTGCTTGACTTGGGCTTTGACACTTGTATTGGGCTTGGGCCTTTTAATTCTTGTGTCTTATAAACAATTTAACTCAACATTTGAACAAACACATTAGTAGAATAAATCAAAGCATTTAAACTTAGTGTGTTTAGAATATGTATTTTAATTATACTTAAACAATTTTGTCAAATCAAAATTATGTGGAAAGGTGTTTCAACAGTTGAGGCCTCCCAATAGGTTTGTTAATGAGCACAGGGAAAACGAATTGGGAATGTTCCCTTACGAACAAGCAAGCCAAGTTCCTCCACAACCCTCTAGCTCACGAGATGAGGTGTTGTCCCTTTTGAAAGGAATATCAGCCCGACTTACAATCAACGAGGAGGTTTGCAAGGACTTGAGCAACCAATTGGCTCAAATAAACCATGAGATGCAAGAGCAATCCCGAGATGCTCTCCCAGGCATAAAGGAAAACATAAAAATCCCACAAAGGGAATCAGCTCAAGCCATCTCCTTGAGGAATGATAAAAAGGTAGAACCAAGTCCACTGTCACATGCATCACTCAAGGTAAGTGAAGAACCGGAAGCGGTAAGCAACCCCGGTTCAAAATCTGAAATTCTAAATCATGTGATAGAAATAAATGATCAAATCGAAGCTTGTGTATATCAACTACCTTTTCCTCAAAACTTAGAAAAGTTTGGATTTACTCCTTGTTCAGAAGTTTTCATTCTCTTCGACCTACCAAGAGAATCCAAAAGGGAGCAAACCAAACTTTTTCATAATATGTTTAAATTCGGCCTCCTACTTTCATTAAACTTATTTGAGGCTCTTAATCCGTTTTGTAGGTATGGGTTATTTGTTAAGGAGTTCGAGTTCCTAACGCGAGTAGAAGCATACACCTAGGCGGGAATTCTATGTCGAGCTCACCGACTATAACGTAGCGCTTCTTGGGAGGCAACCCAAGTTTTAATAAAACTTTTCAGGTTTATTTTATTTTATACATTGATATTTTAGTTTAGTTGTTTAGTTTTCTTTTATTTTATTTTATTTTTATTTTTTTTAAGTGTTCAGGTTTAAAATAAAATTTAAAAAAAAAAATTTGGGCCCTAGGAGGCCCAGCTCGGCGAGCTGGGCACTGCCGCCTAGCTCGGCGAGCTGGGCACTGCTCGCCGTGAGCTGGGCGCTGGCGCCCAGCCCGCCGCTGGGCACTGCGCCCAGCCCGCTGCTCGGCCGAGATAAGCAACGGTTCGGGATTTTTTTTCCCGAACGGAGCTGAAATAAATAAATAAATAAATAATTTGGCACCGCAAATCATCAAATTTTTGGCGATTGCGATAAAATCAGTAAGTTGTCTTCTCCACCCTAACTTTTTGCACTTGTACTTTATGGTTTGTGATGCAATGTTGGAACTTATTGCATATTTTTAGTTTGAGGAGGAGGGGTAGACAAACTTACAAAAATTGTATAATTTTTAAATTTTTGTTGCGTTGTGTCTAGTTTAGTTTAGCGTTTTCGAGTTTTATTTATGTTTTCGCATGTTTAGGATCTAAAACCGTGAACCTCCTTCGAATCTAAACTTCGTTATTTGTCCTTGAGGGCTGAGAACCGAATCTAAGATTGCATGACAACTAGTTTAGCTGTAGGACACAATCCTTGTATCTGTAAAAGCATGAGCTAAAGTTTGCATTTAGACCCTACTTTTGAAGAAATGCTAAAATCATTACTTAGGTAGATAACTTAAGAATTGAAGGCATGTGATATTAAACTCGAGTTTGGGGAGAACTAGTAAGCACAAAATTGAAACCCAAGAACTGTGAGTTGAATTCGAGCCCAAGAGCGAACATCAAAAAGCTCTTTTTCTTGATATTTTTTTGTGTGAATGCTTTGACTTATGGAAAGATTACAGATTTTGCACCTAATACTGAATTGAACCTACATGCAATGATTTGAGATGGTAAACGGTGAATCAGCCTCATTAGAATTAACCATTTTCTTTACCTTATTTTCTCTTTTTCATCCACTCTAGGAAGCCCCTTTGAGCCTATATTTTTGTAGTTTGTAGATTTTTCTTTCGTCCTAACCCAATTTTTGCAAACCATCACTTGGTTTGTTACTTAACCCAGTTTTTGCAAAGCTCGAATTGAGCCTTTGTTTTCTTCTAGCGCTTTATCCTTGTTTATGGCATCACAGTAGCAAGCCAAAAGGCTAAGAAGTGATTGAGCAATGCGATCCAAAAAAAGAGAGAAGAAAAACAGAAAAAGAAAAGAAAAGAGACGAACAAAAGAAGGAGAACTCTATCTCCCAGTTCTTAAAATCAAAACGTCTCAAAGAAAATATAACGAATAAAAAGCTCAGTCACTTCATACTCGCTAAAGCCATTTTAACTTTGTTTTTCTAGCGCTAGAACTATTAACCCTTGTTGTACCTTTAACCCTCTAACCATATTACAACCCTAATTCGAGGCTGTTTTTGATATCATCGGAGTCATATAGCATAGTAGAGGAACTCAGATGAACGTGCAAAATCAACGTAATCCTAAGCAAGAACATAAGCCGAGGGTAAACACTTTAGCCACCAAAATTGTGTGAAATGAGTGAACTACCTATGGTGAGGTGTTTTACCTAGCGATCCCCTCAAGCTCGTTTAATTGAACATGTGTCCTTTTTCTTAAAACATATGACCTATGATAATTGAAATGTGGCTTTTGGATATCGTGTCTCTACTTTGTATTTCTGAATGCATGTAATTACAGATGCTCGAAATTGTGTCAAGCACCTAGTCAAACCGGGAGGTTTTCTAGCTTGCTTGTGATTGCGGGTTTAGTTTTTTTTTAGTTTACTTGGGGACAAGTAAAGTTTTAAGTGCGAGGAGGTTTGATAGGGGTCAAAAACCCCTATCTTTGGGTACGGTTTTAGAACGGTTTTTAGCGTTATTTAGTTAATAAGCGAGCAATTCTCGCATTTAAATGCTTTTGTGTGAGTTAGTTAGAAATTGGAAATGTTTTATTTACTTTTCGTTGTTCAGGCTCGTTTTATGATCAATTTAGGCAAATACGGCCAAAATGGCATGCATATTATAATTCCATTATCTTTTGAAGCTAATTGATCCGTCAAAAGTCGCACCAAACGAAGCGTTTGCTCAAAATAAGCGATTGGCGGGTCAATTTAGCCTTTGGACTAATGGTGTTTGGAGTTTATGTGCGTGTGCAGGTTAAAACATGATCAATTTCAGGCAAAAATCGTGTCTCGAGGACCCCCGGCAGTCGCTCGGCGAATTGAGCATCGGTGAGCAGCCCAGGCGCTGCTCGGCGAGCTGCCCAGGCACCGCCCAGGCACTGCCCAGGCACTGCTCCTGCTCGCCGAGCATGCAGCTCACCCTGCTCGGTGAGCAGACCTGCGGGGATTGGTCAAAAAGACCAATTCCGCCCCCACGACTTCACGATCGGCCCCACGACTTCCTACCTGCATAAGGACACGAAATAGGTCAAGAAAAGGGCCCGAGCCACGCCTATAAATAGGGTTTTTCCAATGTAATTAGGCATCTTTTATCTTTTGTAATTTTCTTAGCTTTTCATCTTGAGAAATCCTCTCCACCTCCTCCATATCCTTCAAACCTCCATTGAAGACACCTCCGAAGCTCCGCTCACCGAGGATTGCTCAAGCTCCATCCTTAAGTCCTAGGAAGACGCCTGCATTAGTAGACAGGTTCCCTGAAAGGGATTTTTCTTCTTTTACATTCTGTCTAGCCTCTGATACATGTTATGAATCCTAGGCTCATTGTAACTTCGTGACAATACTTTTCATCTTTGATATATATTATAGTTTTGTTTCTTCAACTGTTTTAAGCTTTAATCTTTGTCTTACGCTTTGTCTGATTGGTTTAACTCATTCGATAATCCCAAAATTAAGTTGGCACATATTGCGAGCTGAATCTGACCTAGTTAGTGCCTATAGGATTGACGACCCTATAGAAGATTAAGCCCAAATTGCTGAGCCTTAGAGCTAGTTTCGGCCTTACAAGGGAATCACGAACTAGGGACTTTAGGAGGATAGGTCGGGTTAATCGCCTCGGACACAAGTGACTTAGATTTTAATACAATTGCTTAAACAATCTATTTTCATTATCATCGTATCCCTTCATGTTCCTTCGAATAATTGCATTGGTAAAAGATCACTTAGGAGTAGTTTAACTTAATTAGGGGTAGAGTAATTTAATTAGGCGTAGAATAACTTAGTTAGAATCAGATAACTTAGCTAGGAGTAGTATAATTCAACCTAGGAGTAGATTAACTTAAGAAAAACCAACTCGAAACCCCCCTAAGCCTAGATAACACCTGAAACCAAGTAACTCGATACTTGCAGAAATAAATCCTGTGGACGATACCTGGACTTTTCCAGAAATTTAATACTTGATAACGACGGGGTACACTTATCCCTTAGTGAGCCTTGCGACGCGATTACCGTGAGGCGCATCAATTAGCAAGTTGAAGTACTACTCTCGTTTCCTCAAGAGGTCCAACATTTAAAGACAAATAAATAGACATAGGCATGATATTTATAGAAGCTCCTAAATCACACATTGCCCTCTTAATACTAGTGTTCCTAATTTGACAAGAAATAGCAAACATACCTTTATCCTTACACTTTTGGGGCATTTTCCCTTGGAGTACAGCAGACACATTCTCAGCCATGGTAATCTTTTCATACCCAATTTGTTTTATCTTGTTAGCACACAATTCTTTGAGAAATTTAGCATATTGAGGGATTTGACTAATAACATCAAGCAATGGAATATTTACCTCAACCTTGCGGAACGTCTCAAAGATGTCTTTCTCCTCCTTTTCTTTCTTTGACTTGGCTAAACGATCAGGGAAAGGTGGTCTAATTACCAAAGGTGTGTGTTGATTCATGGTTTTCTCTCCAGATGACTTACCTACTGAATCTTCCTTTTCTTTTTCTATTACCTCCTCTCTACTCGTGGACTCTCCCGACACAGCTTGTTCAGATTCAGGAACAGATTTAGTCTTGGGAAAGACTAATTCTTTTCCGCTGCGAAGCGAGATTGCACTCACATTTTGCCTCGGATTCGTCTCAGTTTGCGAAGGTAACTTCCCCTGGGACTGTATTGCACTCAGAGTGGTTGCTATCTGACTCATTTGTTTTTCCAAGTTTTGGAAGTTTTCTTGAACATTGGCATTGACCTTGCCTTGTTCTTCCTGAAATTTCAACAAGTTAGACACAACAGACTGATCAATAAAACTAGACGCCATACCTGAATTTAGATCCGTTTGAACGGGACTATATTGTTGAGGTCTTTGGTACTGTTGGGGAATATTCGGTTGAACCACATTACTTTGCGGCTTGTAGCTGAGGTACGGATGATCCCGCAATCCAGGATTATATGTATTCGAGTATGGATCATACTTCCTTGGGGGATGTCCCTGATATCCGAGGACGGCATTGATCTGTTCCGGTGTACCTTCATGCAATGTGGGACATTCATCTGTGGCATGTCCAATAACTGTGCAAATCCCACACGCCTTAGCTTGAACTATTGTTCCTACAACCAGATTTTGAACAAGAGATATCAGTGCATTAAGTTTCTCCTCAATGGATGAGGTGCTTACCTCGTATGCTTTTCGTGGAGGCTCTTGTTGTTTCCCAAACTGTTGGGATGTGGCTGCCATACTCCTAATTAGCTCTTTAGCTGCAGCTGGTGTTTTGTCAATGAGGCTCCCCCCACTTGCAGCATCCACCATCCTTCTTTCCATGCTTAACATTCCTTCATAGAAATATTGAACAAGAGAATGTTCAGTTATCCTGTAACATCCGTGTCTAAAATTTTATTTTTCGAAATAGATAGTGTGAATTATTTATGAATTTAAATACATTATAGGGTTCAATTTAATATTTTTAGATGTAAATTAAAAGTTTTGTGTAACTAAAAAAACAAATGATTTAATTAAGTATGAAATGTGATATTAACCAATATTGTTTTGATGATGTAGCGGAATATGTCTTTTCAAATTATATAAACACAATTAGTTTCAGATATAATTATATATTATTAACAAAAATAAATACAAAAATTAAATAAACATATATTCATTTAAGGACACGTTGCCATTGAGATGTCCTTATTTAACCAACATTAATTACCATGTGTCAACATAAAAACTTTAACCATGTGTCACAATTTTAAATTTATGTCTAAGTTTAGATTTGTGGATGAAGTATATAAAAAGGGGATTAACCATAGATATATAAAGAAAAGAAAGGGAGAAGAGAATAAGAATAAACAACAAAAAATGGCCTGAATTGGCAATCGTCAACACGGATCACACAGACGAATTTTCGGTGACCAACGATAATATTTGGATAACCGTATTTTAGACCGAAATTAATTTTATAATGTTTTAAGTATGATTTTGAATAAGTTTAGTTTCGATAGTTTCGTCAAATTTTAGTAGATTTACGATTAATGAGTTATCGTCTATCAATTACTAATAAAAATATAAATTTTAGACTAGTCTTTTAGATTTATCGAAATGAAATTCCGTATTAAGACTTTTAGCCGCATAACGAGTTTAAAAATGTATAATCGGTCGAAAATAATTACGTTAGTTTAAAATTACTATCCCAGTGACCGAGAATAATCCAATAAGAATATTTCGATTATTTGAATTCTACTAATAAAATATTTTAAGCAACTTTAATCGTTAGAGTTAAAATAATCCTTGAAAATAGAAGGACTAATACTGATATTTTTCAAGTAGAGTCGGTATAAAGTTGATAACATGGTGATATTATCCCAAGGATCAAAAGAGATATTTACCTAAGAACGCCACGTGTTGGTTACCTGATACGGGAATACCACGGCGTATTGAAACAAAGAGATCCGGCGGGCGGATCACCAGGGACTCACCAAAAGAGATCCGCGGGCGAACCTATGAGGCGAATCTCCATAAACACTCAATCCGCCATTAGAACGGCATGGCTGATCCGGCAATAAAGACCATTAATGAGCTATCAATTAGCTAACCGTCATCTTAAAGGTAACCAGTAACCGCCATTAATGGGACATTAATGGAGACTTTCTAGTTACTGAAAGTTACAACTTCATGACTATATATAGCCTATGTCTCAGGCTATCAAGGTACACATTCACCTACCCTTTGTCAATTCAGTTTGCTCTCTTGTTCTTCCTTACTGACTTTGGCATCGGAGCTTCCCCCCGTCGAACCCAACGACGCCCCCACAAAGACGGAAGTTCATCGAAAATTCTCCACGAGTCATCAATTGGTGCGGTGAACGTGGAACCCTTAATCAAATAAAGGGTTTCCATTCACATTAGAAAAGATATGACAAATGGAGAACAGAACCCCTCCTCAGGGGTTGAAACGCCCTTGGTAACACCCTCAAGCCAACCTGTATCAAGCGCTGGGCGCGTTGATGAGAGCACTCCAGCAACTCAGGATGGAAGGAGTCTGTCGCTAGATGCATTCGTTGAGACATGTGCGGGAGCCATAGGAAGAGCGTTTGGTCCTGATATGGAGAGACGCCTAAGGTCGTTCATGATAGTACCAGAGCTTCGGCGCACCAACCCTACGTCATCTCAATGGCAACAGGCCATTGTTGGATCTGGCGCCCATGATTCTTCGTTCTTCCAAGCTCAACCTACGGATTCCATGGTGACTACTACCGTAGCTGGTATTAACCCGCCACTCAATCGGCAATTATTCTCTGATGAGGCAGGTGGAAGTCAAAGGATGAATCTGGGCGGATCAGCTAATCCAAGTCGCCTGCGGTCGAGTCTCCCTGAGGGCGGATCGGAAGGTCGAAGACACAAAAAGCGTCGAAAAGAGAAAAGTAGGCGGTCGAAATCACCTTCGCCCAGGAGACCAAAATCCTCCCGTAGGGGTAGATCACCCCCATCTACTGGTCGTAGACAAAGTAAGAGGCCAGTAGAGACGCCCCGTTCAGATAGGCCACCGCCACCGCCACACTAAGGAGATGATAGGCACCTTCCTTCTGGAGACCATGGCGGCAGTAGTGGCCAAGGTGGTGGAGGCCAAGGTGGTAACGGGCAAGGAGGTGGAGGCGGACTTTCGCCATCAGATCCGTCATCTAGTTCCAGCTCGTCATCTTCTCCAAGTAGATCTCCCTGTAGGAGACCTCCGAGTCGTTCGCCACGAAGAGGACGCCCCAGGGCAGGGTCGGAGAATTTTGATGATCGTGTTAGAGTTGCGGTGCTCCGCATTAATGAAAAGGATGCCCGTCATAATCCATTCGCCAACCATGATTCGCCTTTTACAGCGTGGATCGAAGCTGAGGAAACAGAGAGGCATTTTAAAATACCAAATATACCCCTTTACATAGGGGCGGACAACCCGGAGGCCCATGCAAGAAAGTACCCGATGTTGCTTAGCCTTAACCGTGCTAGTGAGGCGGTCTTATGCCGGATGTTCATCACCACCTTAGGAGGCCCTGTTTATGATTGGTTCCAATCTTTACCCACTGGATCTATCGATAGCTGGGATCAATTAAGTAGGCAGTTTTGTGCGAAATTTGCCGGATGTATTCCTCCAGTGGTCAAATCACGGATAGACTCCTAGTAGTGCCATGAGTCTAGCTGAACCTTCGGTCTAAACTAACGATACCGGTTTAATATTATACTAATTATGTAATTTGTCGGTTTAAAATTGAGTTTTCAATTATTTATAATATTTGAGTTATATTGAATACGTTTTAAAACTGTTTAAGATATATTGTTAAAGTATATAAAATACTTTTGATTTTGATTATTTGAAGATTAATTATCTATTATCGTGGTGTTTTGGAAATTTGGTCGAGATAACGAACTTGACAATTTTATGCGAATTGTTTTTGCATTGAGAAAGCTATTACGGTTATTGTTGTTATTATTTATGTAATTTGGATTGAAGTCCAAATATGATTTTTATGTTATTTTGAAAGATAGATAAAATGGTTTTGTCCATCTAGGATTGCCCGGGGTAGGAGTTGTAATTGTAAGACCATGCCTAAGGGCGGTATGGCCAGAGTGCACGGCTGGTAGTCCTAACGTTAGGCAAGGCGAGATATAAATGAGATATCTCGATTATTGATATGATTGATGTTATGATAAGCTACACGGGTGGAATTCGAGGATGGACACACACGCAAATTTTGTTTTACGTTTGTTTGATTACGAGTTGATTTGTTAAAGCGATTTATTTGATTACGAGTTGGTTTGTAAGCGATTTATTTGATTATGAGTTGGTTTGTTAAAGCGGTTTATTCGATTTGATTCGTTTTGATAAAAAGTTGTTCGATTTGATTCGTTTTGATAAAACGTTGTTCGATTTGATTCGTTTTGATAAAACGTTATTTGTTTTGATTCGTTTTGATAAAGTGATTTATATATATTAAATTATAGGGTAATTAATTTATTAGTCCTTATATTTTGACAAAACACACTGTTTAGTCCCTGTATTTTTAAAAACACATGGTAAGGTCCCTAACTTTTTTCTCAGTGAACTGTTTAGTCCCTAACGTTTTTCTCGGTGAACTGTTTAGTCCCTAACATTAGACTCTCATGAAGATTTTGTTAGTCAATTTGGATTTGCGTTCTTCTTTTCCTTTCCTTTAAACTCTAATGCATCTGAAATCAATTTTGAATGTTCTTCTTCTTAATTTTCTTCTTAATCGTTCAAATTCGTAAGCATTGGCTCTTTTCTTTTTCTTGTTCTCCATACAAATAGCTTCTTCCTCTAAATTGGATTTCCTCTTCTAAAGTTTGAAGGTAAATAGTAAAGGGTAATTTAGTCATTTCTGAAGTCATAAATGGTAAAAAATTTCTAACAAACAGACAGAAGGACTAAGCAGTTCACTGAGAAAAATGTTAGGGATCTTACCATGTGTTTTTGAAAATACAGGGACTAAACAGTGTGTTTTATCAAAATATAGGGACTAATAAATTAATTACCCTAAATTATATAGTAATAAAATGAAATATACAATTAAGTTATTAGCGAATCAATCAACGTGTCAATAAGTTAAAATGAGTTCATAAGTTAAGAGAACTACCTAATTAAGAGAACTACCTAAAATAGGTAGAACTACGTGGCTTTGATTCCCGAGTTAAATATTAATAGACGTTCGGGATACGTAGGAAGCTCGATAGAATTATCGAGTCCAAGCCAAATAATTAATAAAATTTTAGGTAGTCCAAATAAGTTTTTATCTATTAGGAAATCGGTTCGAGTTTCAGGCTATTAGGCGTTCGTTATCCTATTTTCCTTTCATACCCGATGCCGTTTCGGGTCGGGTGTGACATATCCCGTGTTGGGGGCAGCTCGCACATAGTCTTTTAAACCTTTCCCAATAATCATGAAGTATTTCAACATCCTTCTGCTTGATGCCGCTGATCTCTCTACGGATCATCGCTGCACGTGAGGCTGGAAAATATTTCTCCAGGAATACTTGAGTCATGCCGACCCATATTGTGATCGATCCGGAGGGTAGGTTGAGAAACCAATCCTTAGCTGCATCCTGCAAAGAAAAAGGAAAAGCTCTCAATTTCACTTGTTCCTCAGTAATTCCTTGTGGGCTCATACCTGGACAGATAGCATGGAACTCTTTTAGATGATTATGCGGGTTTTCGCTTTCCATCCCATGGAATTTAGGCAAGTAATGAATCAGCCCTGACTTAAGTTCGAATGCCGCATCTAGGTTTGGATATGTGACGCACAAGGGTTGCTGATCAGCTTGAGGTGCATGAAGTTGCCTCAATGTTCGTTCCGCCATTGTTTCTACTTCGGATGATTCACTTTCCTCGCTGGAAATTTCCTCTTCTTCACTAGAACTGGAAGTTTCAGCACCTTGTAATTTCTGCAACCTCACTTCTTTACGAAGTCTTCTTGCTAGCAATTCAATTTTTGATTCAAAAAGAAGTTGCTTCGAAGTTTCAGACCTGGTCATAAATGGCTTTAAATCAAGTTAGATTAGTCCCCGGTAATGGCGCCAAAATTTGACGGTTGTCGAATCCACCAAAAATAAATTATAACTTCACAGCCCTTAGGCTTGCACAAGGGTAAGCAAAGGTCGTACCCAAAGGACTAATACTGATCTAATTTGTAAATATAATCAAGCAAATAAATAAAAAGTAAAAAGGGGGAATTGGAATAGTTGATTGCTAAATTAACAAAAGTAATAGAGTTGAGTTGAAATTGAATAAAATGACTAATTAGAATTTCAGCTAAGGGGTTCTCAGGCAAGGAATTCAGTTAGTCTTGATCATTGACAGAAAATGATGTTTCTTCTAAATTGCATATCAGACTAGTTTGGTATATTCTTCCTAAATAATGAATTAACCAAGTAAGACTGTAGTTAACTCCTAATTAACGAATAACCTTACCTCAGCGGCTAAGATTCAACCCGTTAACAGCGTTAGGAATTAGAAGAACCTAATCTAAGCCAACCGATTCTCAGCGATATCGATTCAGAAACTTAATTACTTATTCACTTGATGTGATAAAGTTGAAAATAGACGTATTAATGTCACATGGAGAGTTCTCAGTTTGTCAATCTGATTATCCCCAAATACAATCTAGATTTCAACTTTATAGCATCAATTGCTACTAACTCAGATTTAACTAAATAATGACTCGTTGATTATCTAGTTTAATCAGACAGCTATATGCCAGTTTAATCAAATGAACAATCGGTCGTATCATTCAAAAGCAAACTAACAATTGAGATAAAATCCCTAAACACAGTGAATAAACAAATGATATGAATAAAGAGAAAATACTAGAAGAGAAACGATCTCATAATACTTGAAGATTCCTGCCTTTGAATTATCCCTTAACTGAAATAAAGGGTTTAGCTATGAATAGCCATAAAGAACAAAATAAATGTTTCTAGTTTTTCCAGTCTCAAGAACGATAAGTTCTCTACAAAGTGTAAAAAAAGTTTTAGAAAGAAGAGAGAGATAATCTGATCTAAAACCTAATGTTTTGTAGAGAAAATATATCCCTAAAAATTAGCTAACAAAATAATATCTTTCCCAATCACAAATCTTTTCTAATCTTCTCATATCCCTTATTTTCTGCCTTCTTCTTTGAGTAGGAAAGAGTCATGATCAATCTAAACATCATCAGTTCGGAGGTCTTAGTCTTGGGCAAGACTAACTCCAGTTCGTTTCAGCTCCTTTGATTCAGCTCATCTTGTGCAAGACTAACTCCAATTTCGTTTCAAGTCCAAAGTTTCTTCAAATTAAGTCCAATTCTGCTCTTTTTAATCATTTGAGTCCTGTGGAGACAAATCATACCAAAACAAGCAATAATATCCGAAATAACACTAAATTAATTAAATAACCTAGCACTAAAGTGGACATTTGAACGTTGAATTGGACACTTATCAGGCCACTATCCCAAGCTAATTGAAGCCCATAATATAATCCCCAGAGTTCTGCTAGAAAGGCTTTGCACACTCCCAAATTCACTAAGAAACCGCCAAGCCATAGACCGACACTATCATGCATAAGTCTCCCGACTGAAACGAAGCCTGGATTCCCTTTACTTGCGCCATCCGTGTTAATTTTGACCCAATGCTCATTCGATGGCTCCCACTCTATTCATTTTTCCTTCCTCCCATCGTTCGGCTTCCCAAGGATCGAGTTAACAGTCGCAAGACACTCTGCCACTCTGTCCCGTACAAAGACCGGAGCGAGATCTGCTTCCCCTCTTGTCTCAAAGATACAAGCATTGCGGGTTTTCCACAGCCACCAGACCACAAAAGCAAAAAAAGATTCCAGGGCACATTGAAAGCCGACATTTTGGAATTTATATTTTTCAGAACCTAGTCCACCCGATTCAGTTCGAAGAAAACCTGTTACGCAGCGGTGGGGATGACACGACGCTAGAAACTTCGTGCTTTCTCGCAATCACGCAATACGTGGAGGCTATCTTCCAATAAACCACAAAAATGGCACGCCCCATCATCCGTTAAGTGCCTTCGTAACCGATTAGCATTACAAAGAAGACCATTCTGCAGTAGCATAGCAGCCATAAAAAGACCTTATCCGTTCGGGCACGCTGAGTGACCAATAATTTTTCCATGGGATAGGCTCACTCGTTTGATTTTGAATCACGACTGTTAAATCTTTGTTTAAATTAAAATTGAAACTGACCGAGTAAGCCCCCAAACCCGTCTCCCTCCAGAACCAACCGTCCGTTTCATCATACTCCGAGAATAGGGTGATTGCCGCCATCTCAAAAATAACAGCCTCAGGTAAGAACGGTCTTAACCGCTCCCAGTTCCATCCTCTCCCGTCAATCCAAAAATCATAAACATTAAGGTTTCGCCAGTTTTTTGGAACCGTCTTCATCACTCGATTCAGCATCCGTCCAGAACTTAGAGTTCTGACCATTCTGAACAAGCCGACTCATGCCTTTCCGGAGGATCTTTGAACCTTCAACCACTCCTCTCCATACAAGGGACTGATTTCCCCGGCTTTTGAAAATATCCATTCCTTGTCTAGAACCACCATATTTAGCTTTCAGCGTCTGAACCCACACTGAACTTGGATCTGTAAGTATTCTCCACCCCAGTTTACCCAACATAGCAACATTAAAGTCCCTCGTATTCCTCATACCAAGCTCCCCATCATTCTTGTGACGGCATGCTATTTTCCAGTTCACTTAATGGGGACATCGGTGAGCCACAGACGAGCCCCACAAAAAACTCCTGGTACGCATATCAATCTGACGGCAAACACTCCAAGGAAGTAAGGCCGTTTGCATCGCATAGGTAGGTAAGGACGCAATAACCGACTTGATTAGAGTCATCCTTCCCGTAAAGGAGATACACTTCGTCTTCCAACCAGTAAGTCTTAGATTAACACTATCAACCACATACACTGATTTAAAACAATTGGTACACTAATTAGAATAACTTGTACACTGATTTAGAACAACGTGCTGGCGTTTAGCAGTATGTGCTGCTTTTTCCAACACATAGTGCTGAAATGTAGGACAAAAAACGTGTCCAGAAAATTATCAAAAAATTCCAAAACATGTAAAACATCATTTTAAGAAACTTTAATTTTTGGCTCAAAGCGATATTCTATACGGTTTTGACCCAACAAATTGTTGAAGCATGTAAAATGGATAAAATTAAGAAAAAAGTTTTATTGGGACTAAACCGTAAGAAATCCCGAGTCGATCCAAGAATTAAAGTTTCACAGAATAATGTTTTACATATTTTGGAAGTTTTTAAGAATTTTCTGGACCCTTTTTTTTTTTTGCCAGAAAACGCCCACCCGGATTTCGTTCACCGGAGTTTTTTTTTACATGAGCTTTAGGGATCTTAAAATTACCGTCTAATTTAGATGAGCCTAATAGTATATTTTTTTTTAAAAAAAATGAGGTTAAAAAGGTCGGGAAAATGTATTTTAAAGAAAAAAAATAAAACAATTTTCTCTATTATCTATTTCCTTTTATTTACAAATTTGCCACCTTACCATTTTCAATTATCATCAAAACTACGTAGTTTTGTTATGTCACACAATAAGCTTTTTGCCATATCTAGACCCCTTGTCGCATAAGCTGGAATAAACACTTAGCAAAATTATACGGCACATGTTGATGTCTCAAGATATAAAAGCTTCTGTTGATGTGTATTTTTCTGTTTTTTAATTAAAATTAAAAATTGGTGTAATTATTTAATTATATGGTTATTAAAAAAAGCAGATTTAATCGAAAAAGACAAATACAAAAACATATTATTCTATAGAATTAAAAGAGAACGAGAAAAGTAACAGTGAAATTGAAATCAATTTCAATTCAAGTTATTATATATCAATTATGTCCTCAAATTTTTCATAAATCACAACTAATCCTACATCAAAACGACGTAGTTCCATGGAGATCTCTCATGGTTTGTGTTGAATGTCTACCGCTTGATTTTGTATTCTTTGCATTCGACCGCTTCATCTCTTTCTTTGATATTTTTTGTGGCTATTATTTTGAAATTCCATCTTTCATCTTCGTTCATGATGTGCTGGTTCAAATGATGTGTGCCCTTCTAGAAAAGCTCATTCTCTTCTGCCTATGCTCATATGCTCATCTCTCTCTAAATTCCTCTCCGTCTTCCATCGGCATCGATCTCCAACAATTGATCTCTGGTGAGACTCTGCCTTCTTTATTCCTCTATTTCTTCCAGTTTTCATTGCATGTCTAATTGTTTCAGATGTATTTCTTCATAGAAGAAATTAGGGTTTCATTTGGATTTAGTTTTTTTTTTTTTCCGCAAAACCAGCCATATTTTTCCAGTTTTTCTATTGACTTAGATTTTAGATATGAGTAACAGAGATATGAAAGGAATTGAAGTTGCCTTTCAGCTCATCGGAAAATCAATCTCTAGGGAATCAGGTTGGATCGATTTTCAGCCTGGAAATTGTCTAAGAAATGCATATATATAGAGATTGAAGAGTGGGGGTGAGGATCAGCCTTCGAATAACTTAAATGTTAAGCTAATTTCTGGGTTTCAATTTTAACAAAGACAAAAGTGTCAAAATTTGTTTCATTTGGTCCTAAAATCACACAAAAAAAATGTTCAGTACCCAATTATTTTTTAAATCTTCTGTTCCTTTGTACCCGCGGTTTCCCTAATTTTGAAATTTCAAAGCTTATTGTATGAAAGCAATTACAAGGCATCCTATAGGCAGCTTAATCAACTTAGATTTCGGATAAAATTGCAACTGCACCCATTGTTACATGTTTTTTTGTTGATATTTTTAGAATTCAAGTTGAGAAACAGTGCGTCTCCTTTTGTTGTTGTGAAATTTTTTTCTTTATGTTGTTGCTTCGTATCTGCATAGAACGTGTATGGATTTGTTGCCCTATTCAAATTATCTAATTCATTAAGAATCAAATAAATACAACTTTACTTTTCCTTCTTATACCTTAGATATAAAATCAGGAACATTGGCCCTGGAATGAATAGTTTTTATATCTTTCAAATTTTGAACTTCAATAGATGAATGAATTTAGATTATGGAAAAAGGCTAGAACTTGGAGTTTTATTAATTTGTCAATTACAATTTTGTATAAATTAATGCTTCCGCTCTTGAACAGTTCTGTCTGTTTCATCAGATTTTTATGTATCAATAGCAAATCATATTAAGGGTCTTTCACAAACAGATTTGTTGTAAGGATAGTTAAAATATGTACATGTAATGCTACAATTGTTAATGTCGAGTAGAACATCAGTTAATGCTTTTGTTGTTTAATCATTGGTGAACCCGTGCCTTTATCGGTGCGACTCATACATCGTTATTTCCTTTGTCCTTCATTTGGTCGCAAGTTAGTTTTACCAGTGGTAGTTTTAGGCTGTGGAATACTCAAGTTTTTAACTCAATTTTAGCCACTCAGATGATCAGATCATTGTGACATTATTAAACAGAACAATTTTCAATCCCATTGGCTTTGGAAAGTGGAAGCTTTAGTCGATGGCTATATCATACTTTATTTTTGTATTTTTTTAAAATCACTAACCAACACCCTAGCTTTAAACCATCAATATGAATTTGAAACTCTTTGTCCATTACAATTGACTAAACAGAAAAATTAAGCAACAAATTAACCATATATGTAAATTTGTTCTTCAACACAAATTTGTAGCCCATAGCTTTGCAATATCATCAATTACAATTGAATAAGAATTAATTAGACCACCTTGCGAACACAAGACTCCAACAGATGAGCCAAGGAATTTGTGGTGTAACTGAGTGGCTGCTTAAGAGATTGCCTAACATAATTGGAGACCAGTTTCTTTTTCAATTTTTTTTTATTGAAATAATACACTAAGGACTCAGAAACCAAAAATTTGCAGAAAATACATTACCTCTAAACATGCAGTGAATTTGACAATTTCTTAAATCCAATCATCCATAACATTCAGAGGATAGAATACCACTGCCAAATAAAAAAAACACTGGTGAAATAATCTTGGTGACTTATAGTTAACTTTCAAATAATTATTTAAGTGCATGTAATTCAATCAACTTATTAACACTGCTTTAGTCAGGTACCTATTGAAATTGAACTCAAAATTACATTTAAAATTAAAATTAAGAGTCATTTGGGGTGGGGGCAATTCATTTTTTTTGAAGAAAAGAAAGACACAGGAGAAAGATAAAAAAAAAAAAACTCCAGAGAGTAAAGTAAGAAAAATACAAAGTGAAAAGTGTTTTTAATGTGAAAAATACAAGAGTTCATCATCTCTGTTCTTAATCCTTCAAATCAAAATACCAAATTGAGTATTTTGATAATGCTAATTGCAACAGAAAGCTTCAAATCACACTTTTGAAATTGTTCTGCATCAGTTCTGGTTCTTATTTCAACAAATTCAGGTTGCTGTACTCGATTCTGTTCGAGGGTTTATTTTGATTGCGTTCGTGATTCCATGTCTACACAAAACTGGATAACAGCCTGGAAATTAATTCATGAAATATGAGAAGTAAACTTCAAGTGTTTAATTTAGCTCACAAAAACTGAAAGCTAAGTAGATGGATATTATTGAATCTAGGAGGCTAAATCTATATTGAGGTTTCTCTAACATGTTAAACTTAGTCTTTAGAGATTTTTTTTGGCAAATTGTAGAATTTGTCAAATTTTTAATATCGAGTGAACTTAATTTTCTTGATGAAACGCGAGGATAAATTTGATTGAAATATGAAAGTAGGCATTTCCAATGAGCAAAACGCCTACTAGGTAGATGTAGAGAAGAAATTGCTTACTATGCTACACCATGTTTTGAGGACCACAAACTGTGGGAAAAATTGAAAAGTCAAGTCAGAATAAAGTATGTTAAAGGAAAATCATAAGGTGGTCAATTTGAATTTTCTACTTTTCTTCTTTTTACAACAGATTGCTTTGTGAGGTTCTTTTGATTTTACTGACTTTTTAAGTTTGCTTTAGTTTTAGAAAATTGTACTTGGATAAGCTTTTTACTTTCACCTGAAACTTTGATGCAGAAAGAAGGTATTTATATGAAGGAAGAAGCTGTATGACAATTGTAATTTTAGCAGAGGAAACTTGAAATGCTCATAAGCTTTTCCAGACAGTTAAACTTATCAACTGTGGAATTAGATCTGACTAAGGTACTATAACTCCACAAATCTATTGTTCAATTTTAACTATTCTATATTCTGTGAATATTTTGCCTTTATTCATGTTTGTCTGGTCCTTTTCTATATAATCGCCAGTGTTGTGTATTACCGAATGTCAACTATATTTATGTTACTGCAGTTTCATCATAATCATTTCCTTTGCTTCATTTTGTTGTGGTGTCTATCTTTCTTTTTTCCCTCATGCTTTTGATGCTTACAATATTGTATTTAAGTTTATTTTTCTGCATTTCCTATTTCTTCTGCATGCTTTATGGGCTTGTTTATTGTGACCCTCAAATGGAGTTAGCTTACAATTTCATATATAAAAGAAGTGGAGCAATCAATCTTTTGAATTTTTTTTTTTTCTCAAATTAGTCTTGATGCCAATTATGTAAGCAAATAAACTTGATGCAGTATTATTAGAAGCTTTGGCTTTATGATTGTCCGTAATTTGATTACTCATTTTAGCATGTCAATGTCATTCAGTTGCGAACTTTAGAAGATTTAATTAGGGTTGGTAATTGAGAAACTTCCAATTTACTAACTCTCGCCTTAGATAATGAAATGGACAAACCATATGTTCTCATAATCTTTTTATTTCATCTCAGCTAACCCAAGCCAAAAGCAATGTTCATCACCAAGATGCAACATCACATGCTTTTAAATTTCTCCTTATTATAATATAAACTTCATGTAACCTATTTTTGTTGTAGATATAGACTTTAGTTCAGTTATTTTGGTTGTAGATGTAAACTTGGCACCATGACTAGAAAGCATCATATGTTTGTGGCTATCTATTAATTATTTCCAGTTTTCTCTATTTGCAAACTACGGTTTCATTATAATCTCATTTATACACCATTTAAATAAATTCAAATTATCAACTCTTTTAAAAAATTATATACCAATAAGGAATTAATTTTTTTATAATACTCGAAGCAAAGCGAGAGGTTCGTTCTAGTATATATTAACCCCGAAAAAGGAGATTTTGGCATAAGTGAGTAATTAGATTTTTATTATTAATCGGATAAAATAATAAAATGGTCCTAAGATTTTTGGAAAGCTGCAATTTAACTGTAAGACAAAAATCGAACCAATTTACTATGACGAAACTTGAGTGTCATGTAATATTTACAATTAACTGCTTCACTGATTGTTAGGGTGTAGATTTTTGACCCCTGACATGTAGACCTGTCCATGGGCCGGGCCGAGCCTGGCGGGTTTTTGTGTAAAAGTGCTCGTTCCAAGCCCAGCCCAGTCCAGTATTAATTTAGACGGGCTCGGAGCGGACTGGGATCGGGCTTAAAAATCAAATCCCAAGCCCAACCCATACAAGTCCATCTAAAAAAATATACATAATTTTTAATTATAAAAGATCAAATTTATACTTAAAATAAATATTTAATTATAAATATGTAAATTTCTTAATTAATAATAATAAGGCGGGTCGGGCTGGGCCGGTCCGTGATATTTTCATATGTCCCAAACCAGCCCAAAAAAATAGGCGGGTTTTAGCGGGCCTTGGATCGGGCTGGACCTAAAAAGTAAATTTCATTGTCCAAGGCTGGTCTAAGGGACACGGGTCTGGGCGGACCGGACAGGTACCCGGGCCCGTGGACAGGTCCAGTGACATGTACTATTTTTCGAACCGTACGGATGGGAGGAAGTGTATCTCAAGAACAGAAACCGTACTGATCGTATATTTGTTTCCATATTCTGTAGAGCTTTCATGATCGCATTTTTATCACTTATTTGTAACTTTGCACTTGGTTTCTTATGCAATTGAAGGGTCGGCGAAGGCTCGGAGAGTCCCCAAATGGAGCAGAAAAGAGTCGAGAAGAATGATGTATCTGGGTAAAGTTTCTAATTTACAATTAACTGCTTCACTGATTGTTAGGGTTTAGATTTTTGGCATCCTTCAACATTTTGTGATTGATTGAACGGACAAATTGTTTTATCTGATGACATTGTTTGATGAAAGTTCACTGTGAAATCATGTTTATTAGATCTTGTTGTCGTGAGCATAGTTGTCAAATACATTTTTTTGAATCTTCATGAATCGAATGGAATGCTAAGATTTTGTTCAAATTATTAGACTAGAAATGCAATTTTAATGTCAAAAAAGAAAGAAGAGAGACTTATGAAGAAAGAAAGAACAGAGAGTACAGTAGGGGAGAGAAAGTGCTTTTATCATCAAATTGTCTAGTCAGAAAGCAGTCTACTCATGTACTAATGGCAAGGTCCGGGATGCGGATAATCGTCTTGATGAAGTCATTTTTAGCTCTACCTTTTAGTGTTAAACCGCGGGTGCAATCAGGCTTGGACCTAATCTTTTGACTTCTCTTCTTGTGATGAGAAAAATGAATTCACTCGCGGAACAAATACAAAATTTGTAAAGAAAGGAAATCCACTCTCAACTCTTTGATTTAATCGAACAAAAAAAGACAAGTTTTGAATTGGTAAACCTCTAGTAACTGATCTTTCCGCAAGAGAATAGGGTTCCATAGGAATAGAAAGTAGAGAAAGCCTAGGGTGAATAAGGCCTAAAGCCGGTTAGAGGCTCCTAAGCCAGATCGGGAGCCCTGAAAGCTTAAAGGGTGGAACGATTCACATCCTATATTATATAGAAATCTGAGTGCTTCTCGGATACGAAGCACGAAGCGGAGTGATCAATATCATCTAAGTTTACCGTAGGTAATAATAGATTGAAGAGAAAGAAATAGGTTTGTAGAACTAAAAAGAAGGCTAAAGAGCCTGTTCAGGTACTATAATGGGTGAAGTCGTTTAAAGCCCATCTCCTGGGACTATGTAAAATTATGTACTTGGGAGAGACTAAACGAACTGGGCATCCATCTCGTAGAATCAAGACCTCTAAGGTTGCCAAAGAAGCTTTCATTCGTTACCCCGCTATTTCAAGTAATTCAGCTTAGCTGCCCAGGTGACCAGTTTAGGCACTCTTTCTTGAACAGCATCGGACCTGGTGTGATCTGAGTTACTGCCAAAAGACTACTGAAGAAGAATGCGAACTCACACAAAGCAAGTCATTCTCGAAACAGAACCGCTCCAGATCAAAAGTGTTAAAGTGAAAGAAGGTCCAGAGTGGAGGCGAGAGGCAAACTCAAGTCTTTTGGAATGAACCACGCCGAGGGAGATGAAGACTTCACCTTTGCCTACTTAACCAATAGTGACCATTAAAGTCCATGTCTTCTTAAGGCAAATCATAATCTTTCACCGAGTGGCAAATCATAATCTTTCACCGAAGTTCACTCCTCCGCCGGAAAAAGAAGCTTTGACTCCGTCTTTTGGAACAAAAATTCACTCGACGAAAGAGCTTTACAAGCGGCGAAGCTCTTCTTCTGAAGACCGGGTTTAGTCAATGCTGGGCAGATTGTTCTCCTACTCGAGTGAAGGGCGGTACTGTCTTTTAAACCCCTTTTGGGGTAAATTCCACCTACGTACTACCTACCGTCTTCTGCTTCTTGGCTTTGGCTTGCAATAGGTGGCAATTACCTCATTTGTGTCAAACCTAAGGATGGGAGGAAGTGTATCTCAAGAACAGAAACCGTACAGATCGTATATTTGTTTCCATATTCTGTAGAGCTTTCATGATCACATTTTTATCACTTATTTGTAACATTGCACTTGGTCTCTTCTGCAATTGAAGGGTCGGAGAAGGCTCGAAGCGTCCCCAAATGGAGCGGAATAGAGTCGAGAAGAATGATGTATCTGGGTAAAGTTTTTAATTTACAATTAACTGCTTCACTGATTGTTATAGGGTTTAGATTTTTGGCATCCTTCAACATTTTGTGATTGATTGAACGAACAAATTGTTTTATCTGATAACATTGTTTGATGAAAGTTCACTGTGAAATCATGTTTATTAGATCTTGTTGTCGTGACCATAGTTGTCAAATACATATTTTTGAATCTTCATGAATTGAATGGAATGCTAAGATTCTGTTCAAATTCATAATATTATAAAAAATAAAATATTTAAACTCAAAATATTATCGAATATTAGTCTAGAAATGCAATTTGAATGCCAAAAAAGAAATCATATTGATCAAGTACTTACAATTCAAATCTAATGCAAATGCAATCCTAATAAAACTACTCCGATTAATAACTTAGTGCAGATGGAGAGTTTGAGCTTCTTATTCTTATTATTATTATTATTTTTTACCTTGTTGTCAACTTGATAATGATGGAATGAAACTAGTTTGAGTTGATAAATAACAATCGAACTAGAGGATAGTGGATTTAGTAGTTAGTGTTGTTGAAGTTTTTGATGAACAGTAATCAAGATCCGACTCGAAATAGAGCTGATTCGAATCGTGAATTGTAAGATTCTGTTACAATTTAGATTCACCCTATAGGTTAGGCTCAAAATTGAGCTGAATCGAATAGTACGATTCGAATAGTGAATAGTAAGATTCTAACAACAGTGGTTGTGAGCTTTGGTGTTTTCTTCTTGTTTGCCTTGTTCTAAAAAACTTCCGATTTGTACATTTCACTTGGTTTTCTGTGCATTTGAAGGGTGGAAACTGGAGCTAATACCTCCCATGGACAGATGGGTGGATCCTGGAAGAGCCGTCGTGAATTTATGAGGTTTATCAATAGGTAAAGTTTCTTATCTTATCTGCAATTAATTTCTTCACTGATTCTAAGAGTTTGGATTTTTTGATATACTTGATGAATCAAATACCATTATCTAATAACACACAATTCTTTTTATTAGTTGATAGCTATGTTGCAGAGAAATGGATACAGACACCGGCAATCCTAATTTTTGAAAAACATAGGAAACAAAAACATATAAATATTACAATGACTTCATACTGTCAGATCTTAATATAAGATCTATGATTGGGCCTTAACTATGAGTTTAAACTTTTGGTTCAAACGGTTCCATGACATGATATCATCAGCAACTTCATTAATTTGTGAAATTAAAAACACATGGTGGGATGGGCCTCTGTTGTACACGTTGCAAGCCCAGAGGGCATTTGCGTGTGAGGGTGTGTGAGAAATTAATATAAGATTTATGATTGAGCTTTAACGATCAGCCTAAGTTTTTGGTTCAAACGGTTCCATGACACATACACCAAGAGCACTAAAGTTGGCCAAAAAATATCAATTGGCCCTCTGACCTTATAGAGTTCTCGTTAGTCCCTGAAATTTGCTTAAAGTGACATGTTTAACCCTCTAAGTACACATGGTAGAGCAGGGTAGGATTTTGACAAATTAAAACGTATATCACTTTAAACAAGTTCGTTGGGCTAATAGATTACTATAGGCAAATTTAGGGATCTAATAGATCACTATAAGCAAGTTTAGGGGGAGGGGTTAATAGATCAATATAAGCAAGTTTAGAGGGTTTATAGGTCCCTTTAAAGAAATTCAGGTGGTCAACAATTCACTTTAAACAAGTTCAGTAAGTTCAAAGGTTAATTAGTTTTTTCTTGTCCAAGTTCAGGGCTCTTGATGAATTAATTAAGTCTATTAAAAATATAGGGACATATAACTAGATAGATATTAGAAGTATAACAATAAAAAATTAGTATTTATACTATATCAGCAGAAAATTGGAGTAATTAGAAATTGTAGAATAGAAATTAATTAAGAAGTTCTAGCTAAAGAGGAAAGGAATTTTCAATTCGCTAAAATTATGGTCGAAATTGGAATTGAATTGTGTTTGTTGACGGAAACGGTTTCCTAAACAAGAAACGTGTCTCCTAAGTTCAATATTTACAGAAACCTGCCGGGAAAATGTCGTACTAGTTTCCGGGAGTTTCGGTTAAACGCTACTACAAAGGAGTTTCTGTGCAAAAGGACCTTGTTGTTGAGACTTTTAGCATAAATGTTTTCTTCTTTGCTGCTGTGTCTTGAAAAGCTTTCGCATCACATGTTTAGCAACATTTATCTGTTTTTGTCTTACTGGACTTAATTTTAGCATCAAACTAACATGTCCTAAATTGCAATCTTTATTCAGGAAAACTTCCAGTTTTATATAGCAAAAATTTTATATGTCGAATTTTACGTATAGCCTGACATTTAAATTAGAATAAAGAAAGAGAATTGTATTTATTATTTATTTAATTCAACTGCATTAAACTGTCAAGTGACGACAAAAAAAAAGTATATTTTTACTTTTTTTAGTTATCACGTGGTTACCACGTGACTATCATGTTATAAGTAGCAGAGTTCTTTGGAACGTAATTGCCACATCATAGTTCCAGTAATTTTTTTTTGTCTGAATTGATTGGAATAAATTTCTATTTTTATATATGAAAAGTGTTTCTGTAGTTATCGCTATGGCTATATTAATAACTTTTAGCATGCCATTTCCAGCTACAACTCAGAGATCCGGTCATGTGATAGGCATTATGTGAAGATTGCTTTAGAAGCTTACGAGAAGAGAACGGTTTGCGTCTTCCTTTTACCTATTTGTTACATTTCATCTTTTCTAGAGTAAAAATACATCCGTATCCTGTGGTGAAGCTCTTAGCCTAGTGGTTGGGAGCTTACCTAGACTAAGAAGGTCATGGGTTCGAATCACATCCGGGTGGGGTGGGGATTTTTCTTTCTTCTTTAATGTAAGCGCACTGTGCGCAAACTTTTAAAAAAAAATACATCCATATCTCTCAACAAGACTTGTCAAGTATAATGACAATGGTTAATTTTACAAAGAATCTCACAAGACTTGTCAAGTATCCTTGCAAATGAGCCCTAATTCCCTATTTACAGGCCTCCATACCGATCTATGAAGATTCTATATACTTTACAATACTTAAAAGACTAGAAAAATCTAGAGACACTTGTGTAGGGGCGGTTTTGGGCACCCCTAGAAAGTTCCAGGCCTTTTTGGCCCGTTCTGACACACTTCGGGTCCATCTGGCAAAAAGGTTGTGCCAGTGACAATATATACAAAAAATTTCAACTTCTCCCCCATACTTTCAAAACGTCCTACTTACCCCTAAACTTTCTTGAGGTGACTTATTGACCTCCTAAAATCCACGTAGAAGAGCAAAAGGAGATTTTGATGAAGTTGAAATGCCTAAACTTTAAGCAAGTTTATGGAGCTAATATATCATTATAAGTAAATTCAGGGAGCCAAAATGTTACTTTAAGAAAGTTCAGAGAGTCAACATGTTACTTTAAGCAAAATTCAGGGTAAATAAGACGTTTTGAAAGTATAGAGAGGTAGTTGAATTTTTTGGACAAGTACAGAGAAGTCTCTTATGAAAGTAAACAATTTCAAAACAAAAAACTCAAAGAATTAAATTTGTTTACAACCATATTTCCCACGTAACCACACGCTTTCGACCAAATCACAGTTTTCTCTCTAAATAATATTTTCTCTCACCGAACTAAATAATCTTACAATTAAAATGTTCAACAACTAAAATTGCTTAGAATGCCATTTCCATTTTGGTGGGTTACCTACGGGACATTTATATTATTAAAAGTTAAAGCTCAAACAATTTTATCTCTCATTTTGGATAGAGTTTAAAGAAGATTAAATAATGGAAGGGGAGGAGAAAATCTTAACCTCCAAATCCCGCTGATTTAAAATTTAAGTTTTTGGAGATTTTTTAACCTCGATAACTTTCTTCTCCCAAGCATGCTTAGATAGTTAACCTTCCATTATTTAACCTTTAAGAAGCTCCATTCAAGGTAAAACCTAAGCATAGTTGTTAAAGGCGCAAGGGGTCCTAGAGTCTAGGCTCATGGTGCAACACAAGCGAGGCGCAAAAAATAAAAAACTATATATATTCTATTACCAGTTAAAGCATAAACAAAAAAAAAACACTTATGACTGATAAACCACATAAAAACATAATAATAAATGTCAAAAACAATAAGTTTAGTTCATACTTCACAAAGACATTAACATATACTTAACGTCTTAACCTAAGTAATCAACTAATGCTACTAAACTAATAATCATTTACTGTTACAGTTTCTTATGTTGTGTCCTGATGATTTTTTACGTGACTTTTTTTAATCCCTCTCTAGTCCCTTGACATTCTTATTTAGATCAAAGGTTAAGATTAAGTTTATTTAAATTAGATTTCTGGTCGAGATTAACCTTGACTCAGGCTCCCAAGCTCCGGCAAGAGAATTTTAAACTGCACCTCGCCTTGTGCAATCAAGACTCACTTCCTCGAGCCTTGCGTAAGGCGCGCCTTGAACAACTATAAATCTAAGTTGAGAGACCATGGATGTAATTTACTCATCTTTTCTGTAAGCAATTTATGCTACAACATTTCTAATTGGAGACTTTTTTTTGTTAGGGTGTTAAACATGAAATTAAACGTATCTTGTTTACTCATCGCAAATCCGTACTTGTCCCTGGATATGAGGGTGTTAGAGAATGGTGTCACGTGAGTTTCACTGCTAAACCCAAAAACACGGACCACCGTCCAAAGCACTTCTTTGGTGAAATGGTGCTTGATCCCATTTCAGGGACACGTGATGTCACTCACTGTTCTACTTTCGAGCCTAGTGGTGCTGGTAACATATATATTACTTTTCTGCCTTTTTCTTTTTGAAAACCATTGGGTTAGATTAATTACTGCGCAATATATTAGCGTCATAGTTGTCAAATTGAGATTCGAATCTCGATTCATGAATTGAAATCCACATTTTGTGAATCGTGGCTCGTAAAATTCATATAAGAACTAAAATATTTACCAAGTTGAACTCAAAGATATATCAAATATTAGTCCAGAAATGCAATTTTTATGTCAAAAACGAAATCATATCAACCAATTATTTAAAATTCAAATCTAATAAAAGTAATTCACAAATCGGACTTTGTTTAATAACATAGTGGAGATGGAGAGTTTGAATTTCTGACTCTGTTTTTTTTGCGTCGTCAGCTTGATAGAATGGAACTAGGTTGTTCATAACTTGATAAATAACAAACGGAATAGAGGAGAGTGAGTTTAATAGTTAGTGTTGTTGAAGTTTTTGATGAACGGTGATGAGGATACGGCTCGTAATAGAGCTGAATCGAATCGCAAATCGCAAGATTCTAATAACAGTGATTAGCGTCTCTATCTACTTGTCTAGATCATCTGATTGGATTTTTGAATTTTCAAATTGTTTCATTACCCCCCTTCAACTTTTTTATATATTGATCTATTGGACCTTAAAACTTATTTAAAGTGGCTTATTAGCTCCCTGAATGGTTTGATGATTCATTATACGTTTTGACTTGTTTAAATCTCTCTTGGTTCTTTCACGCTAGGGGACTAATGCGACATTTTAAATAAGTTCGGAGAGCTAATAAGAGATGTTTTTCTCAATTTTTATTGTTTTATTTTCTCTCTTTCATTCACTTGTGCAGGATTGACCTATGGTTGTGGATTTTGTCCAGAGAGTCCTTCAGTTCTTCATCCGGCTTATGCATATCGTGCTGGTCTTCCCTCCTCCACTTATCCGACTAAACTTTCTTATGATTATGTTGTTGCTCTCTGAGTCCTACGGTTTTGATAGGCATGACTATTAGTTATTTTTTTTAAGGGTAAAGTACAAATTTAATTCTAATAAGGAGAGCGGATTTAGTCTTCTCGTATAAAATAGTGCAAATTTATGTTTAACATTTACTAGACGGTGCAATTTTAAGTCTCATTAACAGAATATGAGTTCTTTTTAATAGAATATCCACAATTTCAAGTCTTAAGCTGAAAGATTAGAGGGTGGAAAGAATATGAAATTGCATATGAAAAAAACTCAGGAGGCTTCAAATTGTATTGGTTGGTACACATTAGGTTTAAAGTTGCATTGTCTTATATTTGGAAGTTAAAGTAAATCTGCTCCCCTAATAATTATAGGATTAAATTCGTGTCTTATCCCGTATTTTCATATATGAACTCATATATAGGAGTATCCAGTCCATTATGCTTTTTCTTTATTAACCGAACCGAACCTATCGGTTTTTAATCTATTTAAACTGAAACCGGTCCATTAGGTTTTGACCGGGTTTTGGCTCATCCCTACTTATATATAATTTTTGAGTACGTTTGATAATGCCATAAGCTTTTTAAAATTGTATACATTGCGTGTCTCACTATTGACGACATTTGCGTCTAACATTGCAAGTGCAATTTTGACTTGTTATTCCTTTGTTTGGAGAAAATAAAGAGTTATAATATTCTACTTTATAAGTGCATATATATATATATATATATATATATATAAATAAATGGGATGGGAGTCGATACGGAGAACATTTTGCCCTGAATCCTAAATGGGGAACGAGGTGGAGAATAATATTCCCAAACTGTGGGGATTCTCACTTCCACCCCGATTAATTCTCGTAAGAATTTGTTAAGTCCAAAATATATCTAAAATATTCTACATAAATACATTAAATTTACATTGAAATCATGCTAATTATATTCATTTGAAATACTTTTACGTCTTTATTTACTTATTTGATGCAAGGTACTTAAATATTTGGTAAAATCCAAATAGGAGCAAAAACGGAGCTAAAACGGAGCTAGAATGGAGGAAAAACCTTAAAAACGTACCGAGAATGCATATCAGTCAGAAGAACGCTCGAGGAGGACGAAAAGCAGTCGAGAGACAGGGAATAATCTCTCTGTCGCGACTGAGATTTTGAGAATCTCAGTCGCGACTTGCGGAGGCCGGCTCGGGGGAAAAACGAAGTTTCAAGCTAGCCCCTATACTCCCTGTCGCGACTGAGATTTTCAGAATCTCAGTCGCGACAGCGAACCTCCCTGCACACTAAACACATGTTTAAAACGGAAAAACGTGTCCGTTCGTTCGGATAAAAGCGACCCTTCACCAGCAGACACGACCCGTCATTTACAACCCTTCAACAACTATAAATAAGTGATCCATTTCAGAAATCAAGGTTGGTTAGGTTGGAAAAGTTAGAGAAATTAGAGAAGAAAGTTGTTATGTTGAGTTTCTGATTCAGAAAAGAATCAGAAAGTTAGATTTCATTTCTGTAAACAATCGTGTTGTACACGAATTGTATTTAGATTAGTTATAAACACAGTATTAGTTTAGTTTTCATTCTGATAGTGGACGAGATCAGTCTCTATTCCGAAGATCCAGCGAGAAGAATTGACGGCTGAAGCGCATGAGGTTTGACGAACCTACGGAGTTTGAGAGAAAGATTGACGACCCGGATCTCAAAGTTTTCGTTGCAATGCTATCCAAGTTTCTACTTCTCTGTTAACTTGTGAAAATTCACATTTCATTAATGATATACTTATTTATTCAATACATTCTTATTGTTATTTTGATATTGTTCTGACAAAATGATTTTCAAAATGATAAATTGGTGTTTTTATTAAAACGTTCTATTCCATCTTATTCATATAAGAACTTTGTTGAACACTTAACAAATTTAGTTTTTATGGATGACATGATCGCTGATCGCGGCTTATCAGAAATAAAACACCAGTTTGATTAAGGTAGGAATCATCTCAACACCAGGGGGATTTCTATGGTTCGAAGCAATTTAATTGAGTATATCGCTATATTGTTACATGTCCATAATCTCACAAAGTTAAAGTTGCTTTCTTTGCTTTATGAAAATAAGTTCTATTTTATTCCGATTACGGAAGTATCTGCTTTATAATCAAAATTCCAAAACGGAATTGTTCTCTAAACTCAATATAATCCTTCTATCTAATCCTAATTTACCAAAACCAATTCCATCAATTAAAACGTATTTCTTTTATTAAACCTAAACACGTGATTAAACTGAATTAAATAAAGTTTTAGTTAAAAAGCGTTCCCTGTGGGTTCGATATCTTTTATTACTACAAGCGTATACCGTGCACTTGCGGAAATCGCTCAACAAGTTTTTGGCGCCGTTGCCGGGGAACGCCAAAATTTTAAATTTTTCGTTTTTTATTTCGAATCTAGGTTTAAACATAATTATTTTAACTTTTGTAATTTAATAGTTTTCATTTACTAATTTATTTATTTTTCAAAATTCTGTTTTGTAGGTAGTTTCGGTTCGTGCAAGATTTCAGGTTCATGCGCAGTTCTCGAAGTTCAGGCATTGTACCAGACCCTATAGACCCAGAAATTGAGAAAACCATTAGGAAGAACAAGAAAAATAAGAAAAACAAAAATAAGACCCCAGTAAAAACACATACCGAGCCAGAAAAAATGGCAGACCCACCAACACTTATGGAATACGCTAGGTCAGGTGTGGCCGGTGTAACCAATAGTATCGTTAGACCCAGAATCACCGCAAATCAATTTGAAATTAAGCCAGCTTTGCTTAATATGTTGCAAAATAATGTAACATTTTACGGGTTACCTAACGAAAATCCTAACACCCACTTAACAAATTTCCTAGAAATTTGTGACACTTTTAAAATTCCAGATGTGACTGCAGAAGCAATCAAACTTCGCCTCTTTCCTTTCACTTTGAAGGATAGAGCCAAAGAATGGTTAACTTCTATGCCAGCCGCAACTTTTGCCACTTAGGAACAATTAGCCCAAGCGTTTTTATCTAAATATTTTCCTTTAGCAAAAACCGCAAGAGTCATAAAGGAGTTAACATCTTTTTCTCAAAATGATAATGAGACTCTTTATGAAACTTGGGAACGTTTTAAAGAACTTCAACGTTTATGCCCACACCACCAATTACCCGCTGAACTTTTAATGCAAACATTTTACAATGGACTAAATCCTACAACTAGGGGTTCATTAGATGCTATGTCAGGAGGGCTATTTATGAAGAAAACATCAGCCCAAGCGAGAGAACTTTTAGAGGAAATGGCAATCAACAGTAGTATGTGGCCCGCGGAACGTGGACATATGCCGGTGGCAAAACCATCATCCTCAACCACATCATCAGTTAAAGGTATAGTTGAACTTGATCCAGTCGCGATGCTACAAGCCCAATTTTCTGCTTTATCGCACAAAATTGACAAATTTATGGCACCACGCGATACCAATGGCAATCCAATCCAAACGGATGTGGATTACGAAAATATGAGTGAGATCGAACAGGTAAATTTTGTCCAAGGGCAAAACCAAACTAATAATCCTTATTTTAATACTTATAATTCTGGATGGAGGAATCATCCTAACTTTAACTGGAAAGATAACAGTAACAATAATGCAAGTGCTAATCAAAATCGTACCACTAATTATCAAAATCAGTCAAGAGATACAATTAGCACTTTATCTTCTAAAATCGACAAGTTTATAGATGCTATCAGTGGAAAAATAAGTAATCACGACGATGGTTTTAAACGGATCGAAAATAAATTCGATCAGCTTATTAAAAACCACTCATCTAGCATCCATAATTTGGAGGTTCAAATTGGTCAACTTGCTAAATCAATTCCATCCCGAAAAGAGGGAAGTCTTCCCAGCCATACGGAAGAAAATCCGAAAGAGCAGGTGAAGGCTATTACTCTTCGTTCAGGAAAAAATTATCAAGGGCCTGAAATGCCCAAAGGTGCAACATTACCAGGAACTGATTTACCAAAGTCCAAGGAAGATATCTTAAACACAAATAGTTCACCATCTGACGCAGGTACCAAAACTTTTGTACCCAAACCACCTTTTCCACACAAAGTTCGAAATAAGGACTATGATAAACAACTTCTAACGTTTTTTGGATAAACTTAAAAATTTGCATATCAATTTGACATTTATGGATGCAATAACACAAATTCCTAACTATGGTAAGTTTTTAAAGGATTTGATTTCAAAGAAAATCAGTTGGGAAGGAATTTCATCCATTTCGTTAACTGAAGACTGTAGTTCAATAGTATCAAGTAATTTGCCCACTAAGCTCAAGGATCCCGGATGTTTTACTATTCCATGTAAGTTGGGAGATATTGAATTCCCAAGTTATCTTTGTGATTTAGGAGCAAGTATAAACTTAATGCCATTGTCTATTTTTAACAAGTTAGGTTTAGAAGAAGATATCAAACGTACCAATATGGTTTTGCAATTAGCGGATCAAACCACTAAGAGGCCATATGGTATAATTGAAGATGTTTTAGTCAAAGTCGATAAATTTATTTTTCCTACCGATTTTGTTATCTTAGACTTTGCATATGATGTGAATTGCCCTTTAATTTTTGGTAGACCGTTTATGAACACGGGACGCGCTCTAGTTGATGTGTCGGAATGGAAGGTAGTTTTAAGGATAGGAGAAGATAAGGTCGAGTTTAATATGAACAAAGCGATGAAATACCCTATGGAGGAATTCACTTGTATGAAACTTGATTTAGTCGAGGAATGTGTCAATGATGTAATTCAAAGTGAAGAAATGATTGAACCTATAATAGATGAGGAATTAGATGATAAGGACCCAGAGCCTTTGATTAGAGAAGATGGACCAGTTCCGCCTTCAATTGTAACACCCCCTAAATTAGAACTTAAAGAGTTACCCAGTCATTTGAGGTACGCTTTCTTAGGCGAAGGCGATTCTCTACCTATAATTATTTCTAACAAATTAACAAGCGATCAAGAAGAAAAATTGAAAGAAGTTGTTAGAAATAGGATAGGAAGTATGGGATGGCAAATTTCAGACCTAAAAGGAATTAATCCTAGTATAGTAATGCACAAAATTCACTTAGAAGAGGATAAGCCACCTAAAGCGGATAGGCAAAGACGCTTAAATCCGAACATGAAAGAAGTAGTAAAAAATGAGATTACTAAACTTTTAGACAATGGAATCATTTATCCAATCTCGGATAGTGAATGGGTTAGTCCAATCCATTGTGTACCTAAAAAGGGAGGCATAACTGTTGTAAGAAATGATGAAGGTGAACTGATACCTACACGAACCACCACCGGTTGGAGGGTTTGTATAGACTATAGGAACCTAAATAAAGCTACTAGGAAAGATCATTTTCCTCTACCTTTCATTGATCAAATGATCGAAAGGATAACCGGTCATGCATTTTACTGTTTCCTAGACGGTTACTCCGGATTCTGTCAAATTTACATTTACCCGGATGACCAAGATAAAACAACCTTCACATGTCCTTACGGAACATTTGCATATAGGAGAATGCCTTTTGGTCTATGTAATGCACCAGCAACTTTTCAACGTTGTATGACAGCAATCTTTAACGACTTCATTGAAGACATAATGGAAGTTTTCATGGATGATTTTTCAGTTTATTGAGATTCTTTCGATGCGTGTTTACAAAACTTAGATAAAGTATTGTCTAGATGTGAGGAAACGAATTTAGTATTAAATTGGGAAAAATGTCATTTCATGGTAGACGAAGGAATTGTTTTAGGTCATAAGATATCTGAAAAAGGTTTAGAGGTGGATAGAGCAAAGACTTCAGTTATAGAAAAATTACCCCCACCAACCACTGTTAAGGGAGTAAGATCATTTTTAGGTCATGCATGTTTTTACAGACGGTCTATAAAGAACTTTTCTGTAATCTCCAAACCACTTACTAATTTGCTTATGAAGGATTCAACTTTTGATTTTAATAAAGATTGTTTACAAGCTTTCAATACTTTGAAAACGGCTTTAGTCAGTACACCTATAATATCAAAACCCGATTGGAATCTACCTTTCGAAATTATGTGTGATGCGAGTGACTTAGCTGTAGGATGTGTATTAGGTCAAAGGAAGGATAAGAAACTTCATGTTATATATTATGCGAGTCACACTTTGTCCGGTGCACAACTAAATTACACCACAACTGAAAAAGAAATGTTAGCAGTAGTTTTTGCATGTGATAAATTCTGATCTTATTTGTTAGGATCCAAAGTTATCATTTATACTGATCATGCAGCTTTACGATATTTATTTGCTAAGA
Source organism: Euphorbia lathyris (assembly GCF_963576675.1). Lineage (NCBI taxonomy): Eukaryota > Viridiplantae > Streptophyta > Magnoliopsida > Malpighiales > Euphorbiaceae > Euphorbia > Euphorbia lathyris. Next base: position 83,411,183 of record NC_088915.1, read on the forward strand.
AAGATGCAAAACCACGTCTTATTAGATGAGTTTTACTATTGCAAGGATTTGACATTGAGATTAAAGACAAAAAGGGAGTTGAAAACCTGGTCGCCGATCATCTATCAAGACTTGAAGATGAAAACGGTCCCATCGGTGAAACATCAGGTATTCGAGATGATTTCCCCGATGAACATCTCATGCAAGTACAAAGTGTCATAGCTCCATGGTATGCGGATATAGCCAATTACTTAGCTGCACATGTTGTGCCAGATGGATTGACTTCTCAGCAAAAGAAGAAATTCTTTTCAGAAGTTAAGAAATATTTTTGGGAAAATCCATTCTTGTTCAACACATGCGGCGATGGAATACTTAGGAGATGTGTTAGTGAGTTTGAATATGACTCTATAATGTTAGAATGTCATGCTAGCGCTTACGGAGGTCATAATAGCGTAAGCAAAACATCAGCTAGAATACTTGAATGCAGATTCTTTTGGCCTACTCTGTTTAAAGATGTCCGTTCATTTATTATCCGCTGTGATAAATGTCAAAGAACAGGGAATATAGGAAGGAAAGATGAGATGCCTCTTACGGACATATTGGAAGTTGAAATCTTCGACGTATGGGGGATTGATTTCATGGGTCATTTTCCTACTTCTTTTGGCAAAAATTACATATTAGTAGCCGTAGATTATGTTTCAAAGTGGGTTGAAGCAATTGCAACCCCGACAAATGATTCTAAAGTAGTTGTTAAGTTTTTAAATTCAATATTCTGTCGATTTGGAGTTCCTAGAGTTATGGTAAGCGACGGTGGTACTCATTTCGTAAATAGAGTTTTTGAGTCACTTATGAAAAAATACGGAGTACACCATCGTATCTCTACACCGTACCATCCTCAAACGAATGGTCAAGCAGAAATTTCAAATAGAGAACTCAAATGGATACTTGAGAAAACAGTTTCGTCTTCTAGAAGAGACTGGGCACATAAACTTGACGATGCATTATGGGCATACCGTACTGCATTTAAAACACCTATCGGGATGACACCTTATAGATTAGTCTATGGTAAAGCTTGTCATTTGCCGGTTGAATTAGAACATAAAGCATATTGGGCTATAAAAACCCTTAATTATGATTTGCAAAGCGCAGGGAAAAAGCGTTTGTTTGACTTAAACGAGTTGGATGAATTACGCTATTTGTCCTACGAAAATGCAAGAATTTATAAGGAAAAAATTAAAAAGTGGCATGATGCCAAAATCAAAATTAAAAACTTTAATGTTGGGGATAAAGTCTTACTTTTTAATTCGAGATTAAAGTTATTTCCAGGTAAGCTAAAATCTAGATGGACTTGACCATTTTTTGTTGTTAAAACATTTGATTACGGAACTTTGGAGCTAGAAAAGTCTAATGGCGAACGATTTAAGGTCAATGGTAATCGTTGCAAGATTTATTTCGACGGAGCTCCAATTCAAGCAATTGAATCCGTGGATAAATTTTATGAAAATTAATTTCTTTAGTTTTCATGTTTTTAATTTATAGTTTTTCTTATTTTATCTTCATCATTATTATTTGTTTTTCTTTTTAATTTATTTATTTTTCTTTTTAATTTATTTACTTAAATTTTTATTTTTATATTTATTGTTGTGTACAAATAAGTTTTGTTAATATTAAAATTTTAATTTAGTCATGTTTTGAAAATTTCATTAAGTGTTAAGTGTTATTGAGAAATTAAATATGCAGAAATCTCAGTTGAGATTTTCCATGTCTGAGGATTTGGAAATCTCAGTTGAGATTTTCTGTCTTGTTGCATTTGAAATAACTGTAAGGGATTACAGTCTTCTTTCTTTAAAATTTCTGTCAGTTGATTCGAAGATGTATCACTTTGACACCTTTTTCTTTCTAACAGACACAACCTTTCACTTATAGGATTTATATATTCCTGTAGGATCAGACTTCTTCCATTTCATTTCATCTTTCTGAATTTCTTTCTCAAATTCTCAAATCCTACAGACTTCATTTTCTTTTCTCTCACAGACATGACTAAGTCTCTGAAAAATGTTCAAAAACACAATTCTTCTCAAAAAGGGAAAGTTGATATCTCCGATAGATATGGTGCATGGTTTCCCATTTATAACCATGATGAGGGTAAACGCTTTATGCAATTCAGATATGCTCAGTTCTTTGGCATGATGTATCTGGACGAGTTTCTAAACGAGGAACTCGGGATAAGCGAAGACATTGATCGCTATCTGACTAATTTGGGTTGGTCCAAATTTGTTTCTATGAAATTTCCTATAATTGGAAATTGGGTTCTGGAATTTTTCTCCACCGTTAGGTTTGTCAACAAGAGACGTGTTCGTCTCAGTTTTCATTGTGAGGAGGAGGTATTCACTTTAGGATATCCAGAACTTCACAATTGGTTTGGATTTCCACCCCGAGACACAACTCAACACCATCCTGAAAAGGATATGACTTCTAGAGATATATGGAGGATGCTAACAGGATTTTGGCGATTCAATCCACGTCTTGCCTTCAACAAATCCATTAATTCTAATTCCATGCTGTATCTGCATAAGTTCCTCTGTCACAGCCTTTTTGGTCGAGTCAGTAGCAATATTGTGAAAGATACTGATCTTTATGTGTTGGGTGACATTTTCTAAGGCAACTCAGTGAACTCCTCGAAGATTCTAATGGAGGGGTTAGTTGCTGCTTCCTGTTTGAAGAAACGGAAGATTGGGTTCGCCAACATCATATGTGGAATAATTTTAGGAGCCACGGGAACCATTTCTGTTCCTTGGATTGATACAGAACCATTCCCGATTTTAGACTACGAGTTCTTGGAGAACGAGGGACTTGTCAAACGAGTTTTTCGTTCTGGTCCAACATTCCTTTCTGCACCAGAGCGGCAAGTCTTCATTCAAACGAAGATTAACAGGGCCAATGCACGTCGTTTTTCTAATTCTAGGGACATAATTTGAGTTTCTGTTGTTTTATTATATATATGAGTGTTTGTTTTTTTTTTTTGTGTTTATATGAGTAACATGTTTTTATGTACTATATTTTAAGGTATTGTTTATGTTTTAGATTATAATAAATAAAAGTGCATTAATTCCTTAGTTTATTTTCTTTTATTTAAGGAACAACCTTTGGTTTTCCTTTAATTTAATGTTTCAGTTTTGTTTATTTCAGTTTCAGGTATTAATTTTAACATTAATGTCACTTAATTTTAAGAGGAATTGGTTTAGACGTGTTAAAATCATCAATAGTCCCAATTTTACCCAGATTTTTCAGAATCTCAGTTGAGATTTCGAATTCTCAGTTGAGACAGCGAAGGACGAATTTTTGAGCGAAATTTCGCCCCTTTCCCCACTTGCTGTCGCGACTGAGATTTTGAAAATCTCAGTCGCGACTTGCGACCTGCAGGTGCGGGATTGGGCGAAATTTCACCCTCTTTTCCTATTCCCACTCTATTTACTACTCTATTTACCTATCCTAATCAATACCTATACTTACACCTATTTATATCACCTATTTTTACACCAATCAATCATCTTTTCTCTTCCCAATAACAAGATTCACTCATCTTCCCCATAAATATTTACCCTATTCATCTTCTTCCCCAATTCACCACCATTATCTTTTACTCTTACCTTCATCCTTTCATATTTTCTTCATCTATTTCACACAAATTTTATCTATTTCACCCAAATTTCACAAACAAATCACTATGCCTAGACAAAAGACCGTTGCAAACAAAGCCAAGGCCACCGAGATCAATCGTTTACGAGTTCAATATGACGCACCGTTCGATATTACGTCGGAAGCCGAAGGACGCAAATATCGCCGATTCTCTAATGTCCTAATAGAGTTCGTCGACATGCCTTTTCTTGACACCGACACGGTAAACACACTTTCTTTTACCGAGCGTATTGATGAATTTCTTACCGTTCTTGGTTGGAAACGATTTGCTAGTATGCGTTTTCCTAGTCTTAAAACGCATATTATTGAGTTTTTGGTTACTCTAACCTATGACAAGAAGAAAGGAGTTATCTCTTTTCGTAGTGATGGAGTTCGTTATGATGTTGGATATGCGACCATGAACCGTTGGTTTGGTTTTCCTACTCGGAATTTTTATTCAAAGCCAAAGCCTTTTGATTCACACACGGTTTGGAATTCTTTAACCGGTTTAGATGTTTTTAGTCCAAAGAATACATCTAGTAAACTAATTAAGGATGATCGTGTATTCTTCTTTCACAAGTTTTTATCATTCTCCTTATTTGGTCGGGTTGAAAGTTCAAAAGTGCAAGTTCGTGATTTGGTTGTGTTTGATGCTATTTTTAAAGGTTTGACAATTGATAGTATTGAGATAATATTTACTAACTTGGTTCAATCTTCTAAGTCCTGCAATAAGCAAGTGCCTATGGGTAATTTAATTACCGGCATTGTTTTGGGCGCTCGAGGTGAATTAGCGGATTATCAAAATATGTCTCATGTTGGTTTACCTTCATTGGATCTCACGGCACTTCAAAGAGCCAATTTATTGAAGAAGTTGGAACCCCCCGCTTTTATATCTTATGCGGATCGCACAAGACGTGTTTTTGCTACGATGGGTAGTGAAGCCTCGGGTTCTCAAGGATTAGGTGCCCAAGATGATGATGAGGACGATGAAGAGGAATTTAACGAAGAAGCGGAGGAGGAGCATGTTGATGTTAATGCCAACGAGCAAGCAAATGTGGAACCAAATGAAGAAGAACAAGTTGGATGGCAACGTGTTTTGACACAAATGAACGAGCATAACCGTCACATGAATTTGCGGTTAGATGAAGTCGTTGCCAATAATGCCGAAATGAGTTCAAGGATCACTACGTTGAGTCGTGAGTACAAGTCTACTCGTCGCCGGATGCTCTCTTTCTTCCGACGCCAAGGAGTTGAGACTACGCCTTCTCCACCACCATCACCTTGATAGGTTTTATCGTTTCTCTCTTTAACTCATTTTCGTTATTATTATTATGTTTTATTCGGTTTGGTACAATATTTTTACTTATGTTTTGTGCAATTCTCTTTATTATTCATGTTTGAATATTAACTTACTATCTTTTTCATTTCTAATTCGTATGGTTTATTTCGTCCTATTTTTCGTGTTTTATCGCTTTTTGCACCAATGAGGACATGGTCCAAATTAAGTGTGGGAGGAGATATCTCATACGAATGAGAATGAATGCTATTTATTTAAAGTATAAATGCATATTGTTACTCAAGTTTAAGTAAAATATAATATGCAACATTTTCAAACAACAAATGCAACATTTTCATATAATGTGCAACACTTTTCAAAAATAATAGCTATTTTTCATAAACATATATTTTTGATTTCATATGTTTTAAACATTTTAACTTTCAAAATAATGTTAAGCATATTTTAAGGTTATCATTATTGGTAGAAATAATATTTCTATACGGGCTATATTTTTACAAATATTTTTACAAGTCTCCGATACGATTTTATCAAAAAAGTCTCGAGTAAATGTATATAAGTAAAATTTCTTTAGTTTCAAATCTCTACTTTATATCATGAATTCATGATAAATATAAATCTTATTTTCAATTTTCAATTAGGTTTATAGGCATAAATCGAACTAACAACTTTAGCTTTTTAGCTCGATATTATTTTTCGTCTTACATTAAAAACCAATTGAAGTTTTTAAGGAAACTTTAGCCATAATACATGTTGAATTTCAAGTCAATATAGGATGAATGTGCTATTTTTCTTTCCCAATTTTATTTTTGTATTAATTAAGTCAAGTAGTCATATTCTTAACTTTTGGCCACGATTGAGACCAACCTTATCACAATCGAGGTATGAAAGGGAAGAACATTAAGTACCGTTTACTTTTGGCCACGATTGCGACCACCCTTATCACGATCGAGGTATGAAAGGAACGTTAAAAAAAATTAAAGCAAAAATTAAACGTGTTTAAAGTTTTAAGTAACGATTGCGTCCACCCATGGCATGGTCGGTACCTCTTAAACGAACACGAAAGCGAATTAATGCGTATAAAGTTACGATCGAGACCACCCTTATCTTGGGCGTAACTAAATCAAATATATTAAACCTAAGTCCTTAAATCCATATTTGTAATAGTTTAGGTTTGGGAAAGGAAATTTTGTGCTTAGAAATGCCTTGAGATGAAAGATTCAAAAACATGCGTGCTTACACCGTCCCGAATACTTCAATATAAAAATTGAAATACAAGACGAATGATATATCTCTTTTCTACTAGCTAGTTTGATACTTTGCGTATAAATATACCATGAAGAGTTTATCTTTCGGTTTAACTAATTCAAAAAGGAATATATGGATATATGTTCTATTTATAAAGAAATTGGTTAAAGAATAAATTCAGTGAAATTTTGCTCGGGACTAGCAAAAGCTTAAGTGTGGGAGTTTGTTAAGCCCAAAATATACCTAAAATATCATACATAAATACATTAAATTTACATTGAAATCATGCTAATTATATTCATTTGGAATACTTTTACGTCTTTATTTACTTCTTTGATGCAAGGTACTTAAATATTTGGTAAAATCCAAATAGGAGCAAAAACGGAGCTAGAATGGAGGAAAAACCTTAAAAACGTACCGAGAATGCATATCAGTCAGAAGAACGCTCGAGGAGGACGAAAAGCAGTCGAGAGATAGGGAATAATCTCTCTGTCGCGACTGAGATTTTGAGAATCTCAGTCGCGACTTGCGGAGGCCGGCTCGGGGGAAAAACGAAGTTTCAAGCTCGCCCCTATACTCCCTGTCGCGACTGAGATTTTCAAAATCTCAGTCGCGACAGCGAACCTCCCTGCACACTAAACACATGTTTAAAACGGAAAAAGCGACCCTTCACCAGCAGACACGACCCGTCATTTACAACCCTTCAACAACTATAAATAAGTGATCCATTTCAGAAATTAAGGTTGGTTAGGTTGGAAAAGTTAGAGAAATTAGAGAAGAAAGTTGTTATGTTGAGTTTCTGATTCAGAAAAGAATCAGAAAGTTAGATTTCATTTCTGTAAACAATCGTGCTGTACACGAATTGTATTTAGATTAGTTATAAACACAGTATTAGTTTAGTTTTCATTCTGATAGTGGACGAGACCAGTCTCTATTCCGAATATCCAGCGAGAAGAATTGACGGCTGAAGCGCATGAGGTTTGACGAACCTACGGAGTTTGAGAGAAAGATTGACGACCCGGATCTCAAAGTTTTCGTTGCAATGCTATCCAAGTTTCTACTTCTCTGTTAACTTGTGAAAATTCACATTTCATTAATGATATACTTATTTATTCAATACATTCTTACTGTTGTTATTTTGATATTGTTCTGACAAAATGATTTTCAAAATGATAAATTGGTGTTTTTATTAAAACGTTCTATTCCATCTTATTCATATAAGAACTTTGTTGAACACTTAACAAATTTAGTTTTTATGGATGACATGATCGCTGATCGCGGCTTATCAGAAATAAAACACTAGTTTGATTAAGGTAGGAATCATCTCAACACCAGGGGGATTTCTATGGTTCGAAGCCATTTAATTGAGTATATCGCTATATTGTTACATGTCCATAATCTCACAAAGTTAAAGTTGATTTCTTTGCTTTATGAAAATAAGTTCTATTTTATTCCGATTACGGAAGTATCTGCTTTATAATCAAAATTCCAAAACGGAATTGTTCTCTAAACTCAATATAATCCTTCTATCTAATCCTAATTTACCAAAACCAATTCCATCAATTAAAACGTATTTCTTTTACTAAACCTAAACACGTGAGTAAACCGAATTAAATAAAGTTTTAGTTAAAAAGCGTTCCCTGTGGGTTCGATATCTTTTATTACTACAAGCGTATACGGTGCACTTGCGGAAATCGCTCAACAGAATTCTCAAAAAATACCCCTCACAATCCCTCAAATGTTTATAATATTGTTAATTTAGTTATATTGTATGTTATTACTATAGGCGCGCTTTATAATTTATGTATTTTGTTTAACATTTATCAGTGTTTTAAAAACATTGCCATTTATCAGTCTTTAACGAGAATACTAACCTAATTAATTCAATAAACTCAACTGTATATTTAAAGCATACCTATACATTGCTCTGAGTAAAGGATGATATCATGAGGAGGTGAAGTTTTCAAATTTACAATTAATTGCTCCCTTGTATGTTGAACAAAAAAATTAATTCATCTGTTTATGCATTACCTGACTTACTTTTAGCTTCAAACATATCCTAAATTGCAATCTTTATTCAAGAAAATTCCAATTTTATATGTGATAGGTGTATTTTTTAGTTATTGCTAGCATCTATTCAGCTCTTGCTATGATTATATTAATAATTTTTAGCATGACCGGAAAAGTACAGCTTGAGTCCAGCCATCTCTTCTTCTGGCCATGAATACGTGAGGATTGCTTTACAATCTTATGGAAAGAGGAAGGTTTGCATCTTACTTGTACCCATTTGTTTTATTTCATCTTTACTGTAAGCAATTTATGCTGCAACATTTCTAATTCACACTTGTTGGTTAGGATGTCGGGCATGAAATTCTAGAACTCTTGTTGTCGCTTCCCGTTTCGTTACTTGTTGTCCACCGATACGAGGGTGTTAGAGAAGGCTGTCATGTCAGATTAATTGCTGAACCCAGAAACAGTGACTGCAGTTCAAAGCACTTCTTTGGTGAATTGGTGCTTCATCACATATCAGGGACACATTATGTCGCTCACCGTTCTACTTTCCCTAGTGGTGCTGGTAACATATTCATTATCCTTTATGCTCTTTTGGGAAATCATTGATTAATTAATTATTTTGCTTGATTTTCACATATGATTTGCTTTTTTCCGCTTTGCCACATGATTTAGGTCTGTTGGTTAAATGTTCACGAGTGTGCAGTTAAATAGATGTGTCCAAATTCGAATTAAGGATCAAAATGACACCTAAAGTTAGGTATCAATTCAGACTAAAGTAGGTAAAATTTGATAGGGCTGAGTTGATACCTCTAATTCGATTTGGTTTAAATTCCAAGATCTGGACAGATCAGCCACTGAGGCTCTGTTTGGGAGGAGGATTTGAAATGGTTTATAAAGTGTTTGGAGGGTGAAGAACAACTCCTACTTCGGAGAAAGGAATATAGTGCTATTAATATCATGGCTCCAAAATTTCATTTCTTAGACATACAATTTCTTGAACTTTACATTACCGTAACATACCTAAATCAAGAAAAAATTATTAAAAAATCAGCGATATGGCGAAGGTAAAATAGGTATCTGACCATAATTTATAATGGCATGGATAGAAAGAGTCAATGGAGTAGTCAAATTTGTTCAAGTCATCATTTCATTAGGGCTTAATACATCAGAAGCTTCCCCAACTTGGCCCCAAACATTGATTGACCCTCTGAATGTACAAAGTGTCTAGTTAGCCCTTGAACTTGCTTATAATTACCCGTCAGCCACTTGAATTTTGTTTAAAGTGGCGTATTGTCTCGCTGAACTTGCTTACAGTGATCTATTGCCCCCTGAATTTGCTTAAAGTGATATATTTCATTTTGTCTCAATCCTCTCTTGTTCTAACACGTGGACTTAGAGGGGTTAATTATGTCACTTATAAGCAAGTGTAGGAGCTAACTAGACACTTTGTAAGTTCGAAGACCAGTCAGTTTTTGGGCCAAGTTGAGGAGGCTCCTGATATATTAAGCCTTTCGTTAATTTGTTTTTGCCTTACTACATTAGGGGGTTCTTTTACTTATCCAGATTGTACGATTGACCCCCTAAATTCTGGAGATATCCTACTAGTCCCCTGAACTTGCTTAAAATTTTGGAGTAAAAATGTATTATTTTAAGCAAGTTCAGGGGTAATTAAATCATTATAACCGTTTAAGGGGGCCAGTAAATCACTTTAAACAAGTTTAGGAGGTCAATAACCAGCAAGTGCAGGGGGTTAATGTGACATCTCCAAAGTTAAGGGGCTAATCGTATAACCTGTACATAGGGGGTTCCTGATGTATTAGGCCTTTACTTTTTCAGGGATCTTTGTTTTTCATGGATCTTTGAACTTTAATGCTACAATAGATGTCAAGTTTAAAGATGTTTATACGAAGAAATGAAGTTTAGAGGGCAATGTTAATAGCTCTATAGATGAGGACCATGGATGTATTTTAGCCTACGTTTTTGTCGCTGTAGTAGTTTATTTGATGATGTGAATTGTCACTTTGAATGTTGACTGTCAATGCACTTGTGCAGGATTGTCCAATGACTGTGGACTATGTTGCACTGAAATTGAAATGGAAACGGAAATATGGAAATTATTATTTATAAAAGAACATAGCTAGGACATGCAACGAAACGAAAACGGACAAAACGCGGAAACCTTACTGAAGAGGAGTTTTCGTGCAACATAGACTGCCTTGAAACATCAGATCCGGGTAATTACTCAATGTTGTTGAATATTTTTGCTGCTGCTGGTGATTGGAATGGTGTTGCCAATGAGGTTGCAAATGAAGGGCATTGGATTCCAGAAACCATCCGGGGCTAGTTCCATGGAGCTTGATAATGGAGTCTATGATTTTACTGTATTTAACAAAACACACCCTAAATCAGATATGATTTATCAAACGATTAGGGTGAGGATCTGAAGCAAGTTGGCTATGTCTTGCGTGGACAGATGCGTCGAGGCCAGGAGAGGCACCGAGTAAAGGAGGTGAAGTTTTCAAATTTATGCTCTACTGACTGTTAGGATGTGAATATCAGTCTCCCTTTGCTAGTCTTGATCACATGCACTTTAATGAGCATGTAGAATTTTCTCATTCACCGTTCGATCTAGGCTTATTAGAATCCTAAGGTGGAAATTCAAAGCATCCTGATGCTTAGATTTAATAAACCTATATCTAACGGTGAATGAGCAAATTCATTTGCTCATTAAGGTGCATATGAAAATTTATGCTCCCTTGTATGTTGAACAAAATAGTTGATCCTACCTTATGCATTAGCAACATTCATCTGTTTATGTATTACCTGACTTAATTTTAGCATCAAACCTATCCTAAATTGCAATCTTTATTCCAGAAAACTTCCGATTTTATATGTGATAGATGTATTTTTTGGTTATTGCTAGCATTTTTTCAGCTATTGCTAGCATTTTATATGGTATGGAGTGTTGGGCAGTGAAACACTGTCACATTCATAAGATGTCGGTGGCGGAGATGCGTACGTTGAGATGGATGTGTGGTCATACGGGAAAAGATATGGTGAGTAATGAAATAATTAGGACAAAAGTAGGGGTTACATCTATTGAGAATAAAATGAGGGAAAACCGACTAAGGTGGTTTGATCATGTAAGACGAATAGCGCTTGATGCGCCGGTTAGGAGGACTGAGGAGTGGCAAAGGGATTTAGTGGTGAGGGGTAGGGGTAGACCTAAGCAAACTTGAAGGAGGGTGATCGAGAGTGATATGAGTTTATTAGGGATCGAGGAGAATATGGTAGTGGATAGGATAGAGAAGCGGGAGAGAATTTGTGCCGCGGACACGACTTGATTGCACGGTTTCATATGATGGTTCATGTTAGCGACCCCGAATCATTTCGGAACTAAGGCTTTATTGTTGTTGTTGCTGCTGCTATGACTATAGTAATAACTTTTAGCATGATTGGAAAAGTACAGCTTCTCTTTTTTTTCGTGAATATGCGAACATTGCTTTAAAATCTTATGAAAAGTGGAACGTTTGCATCTTACTCGTACCCATTTGTTTTGTTTCATCCTTACTGCACGCTGCAACATTTCTAATTTACACTTGTTTGTTAGGATGCTGAGAACGAAATTCTAGAAGTCTTGTTTTCGTGTCGCGTTACGCTACTTGTCCCCTGATACGAGGGTGTTATAGAATGGTGTCACGTCAGATTCATTGCTGAACCCAGAAACAGTGACTGCAGTTCAAAGCACTTCTTTGGTGAATTGGTGCTTGATCACACTTCAGGGACACAAATTGAATTGAAAATGGTGCTGGTAACATATGAACTATCCTTTATGCGTATTTTTTTTAAATATTGCATTGATTAATTAATTGTTTTTGCTTGATTTTCATATATGATTTGCTTTCTTTCCTTTGGCATATAATTTAAGTCTGTTGGTTATATGTTCGTGAGTTTGCAGTTAAATAGATGCGTCTAAATTCGAATTAAGGTCAAAATGGCACCTAAAGTTAACTCGAGGGATAAATTTAACCCAAATTGATTGTTAGGTATCAACTCAGCCTAAAATTGGTACTATTTGGCAAATTTGATAACTAAAATTCGATTTCAACTAAATTAATCCTGTTTGTCAACTTAGGGGCATTTTGACCCTTGATTCGTTTAATTTTACAAAAAAGAGGGGTTGATATTATAAAATATAAAATAAAATAGAACTCTAATAAAAAAAGAAATCAAAATCTAATCAAAAGAATATAGCAGTCGCCCCAATTTTAGCAATTTAAATAGTTTGAAGGATTACATGTTTCTTTTGTTTCTTTTTCGTTGAATTAATGATTTATTATGGATGTTATTTATGGTTTATAACATGACTTATGAATTTTATATATATATATATATATATGTGTGTGTGTGGCGTGTCCCTGGTGTACATGTGTCCCATACTTTTTAAAATTGCGGTCTTTGTCGCACCTGTACGTACCCGTGTCGTTGCTTCTTGGAAAATAATCAACCTTATGTTTTTTGATAAATTACATTCATAGTCACTATAGTGCAACTAACATTATGGCTCCTAAATTTCATTTCTTGACATAAAAATCCTTGAACTTTACATTACTATAACATTAAAGTCCTAATCAATAAAAATTCATTTAAAAGATTAACGAAACGATGAGAGGAAAAAGAGCAACAATGTAGTCAAACTTATTCAGGTTATCATTTGGTTTATTTATTCTGCCTTAATACATTAGAGACTTCCTGTACTTGTCCAAATTATCCGATTAACCTTGTAAATTTTAGAGATATCTTGTTAGTCTCCTGAACTTGCTTAAAATGTTACATTAGCAACTTTAATCAAGTTCAAGCGGTTAATTAAGTAAGTTTAGGAAGTCAATAGGTTATTGCAAGGAAGTTCATGAGAGGTTAATAAAACATTTTCAAAGGCGCCAATCGGATAATTCGGACAAGTATAAGGTGTTTCTGATTTATTAAGCTTTTATTTTCACGGATTTTTGAACTTTAATGTTAATAGTAGCGATATAGATGAGGCCAACGTTAGTAGTAGCTTTTAATTTGATGATGGAAATTTCAATTTGAATGTTAAATTGCTCAAGTTCTAACACCGCGAATGCACTTGTGCAGGATTGTCTTATGGTTGTACACTATGTTGCACTGAAATGGAAATTGAAATGAAAACAAACACAGAGAAATAAAAATGGAAACAGAAATGGAAACGGAAACGGAAACGGACTCAAAGCACGAAAACGCTACTGAAGAGAAGTTTTCCTGAAACTTAGACTATGCATTCTGTCCAACTACTACTGTTGGATTTCTTCATCCTGCTAGTTATTTTGATGTAGTAATAGGACTAATTAAACATTGTTGTCGTGTGATTGAGGTCACGGGTTCGAGTTTTAGGAGCGGCCTCTTACTTAAAAATTGGCAAGGAAAGACTTGCCCCCAGTACATCCTTGTGGTAGGACCCCTCTCTGGACCCTCGCTTAAACGGGGACGCGTAATGCACCGGGCCGATTTTTTTATTTTTTTTTTATAGAATTGCTCTGCTTGATTTGGTAAAATGTTGAGGATGAAGTCAGCAATGTATTTTCATCCAGTTTCATCCTCTTGCTACTTCTACTGATAATAATCGGGTTCATGTCGTATCGATTTCGAGTCAGTGTCAAAATGAGTCAATTTTATCGCAATCCAAAAAATTTCGTGTCATAAACATAATAATGTTAGCCTAATTGAGTTGGTATCAATTTCATGTGGTGTTTTCAGGTCATATATAAATGTACGTATATTAATAGTGATTTTTAAAAAATATAGGGAGGGATGATATTATTTTTAAATATTTTATATAAATTTTAGACTAGTCTTAACAAATAAATATAAAAAAGTCCGATAATATCTGGTTGGAAGGTCATGTAATGTGCTTATAACAATATAGGAGGTTGGAGTTGTGTTTCCAAGTAATAATTGTAATTTCTTTATTTTTTTTTATCTTGGTGGTATGTAAAAATATGAAATAATATAATAAATAATTTTAAATATTCGTGTATTTCGGACCATTTTTGGATTAGAATGTCAGCCATAATCCAATCCAAGTTTATGTTATTTCTTATTTACCAGGTTTATGTTATTTCTTATTCGATGCAATTCAATTCACTATGCAATTAATCAATTAATTATATATATTTTCTTAATTAAGTATAAAAGATGTATATATATTTTCTTTGTTAAAAATATAAAAAATGTATGTGATAAAGGGCGGGTTGCAACGGGCTGAGCTTGCAAGTTCGAGATAAATTACAAACTCAACTTATTTTATGTTTGTGTTTGGGCACCGTCTGAGTTGGGCGGGCCGAATCTAACGTTAAATATGTTAAATTCAATCTAACGTTATTTTATTTTATATGTTTAAATTCAATCTATGAGCTCAATCTAGGAAGGATGAGCTTATCAATAGGTCTATTTGTAATTAAATATGTTCACGAGTTCAAGTATCTGCTCGGTCGGTGCAAATCCGTGTCTAATGGGGAAGATAAATAAAATGACTTTAGTGCAAGCTCGACGTAAGCCTCTTAAAACTGGCTATATCTTGAATTTTATAAAAATATCCAATTCATTTTTTTTTTTTTTTTTACAGAAAGATGAAACTTTTTATGCATGAATCCGGCATAATACCGTCTTTAACAATAGTATTTATGAGTCAATGTGGCACAAATGAAGAACAAAAATTGCTAGTATTGGAACGGGCTTGGCTAGCCGTAGCATGAGCTGCACCATTTGCTATACGATGAATAAAAGTAATTTTAAAACCCGGATAACTACGAAGAATAGTAATACAATCTTGAATTAAATCTCCAAACTTAGCCAAATCGAACCTTGATGAATTGATATGGTCAACCACAAGTTTGGCGTCCGATTCAATCTGGACTTGTCTGTATCCCAATCCCACCATCCATAATATGCTCGTTCTGATCAGGAGGGTCTCGATGATTTTCGGTTCTTTTATTCCTGTCATAATGCTGCTGCTGCAGTATATGAAATTGCCTTGATCATCTCGCACTACCGCTCCCATTCCGCTTGTCCCTTTGTCTTTGAATATCGCTCCATCCACGTTGCATTTGACGAAACTGTGCTGTGGGTATTGCCAGGGAGTGCCTTGTCTGCTGCTGTTTCTGACGCCACGAACAGGGGCAGCCGTGTTACCAGTCCGGAACGCCCGCCAATCGTTTATATTTTCCCGAACGAACCTGCAGTACTGTTTAATGTTCTGAACATTGTCTGTCCATATCAGTTGGTTCCACCTCTTCCAAATTACCTGCAGACTGATTACAATCCGCACCGACACGTGGACGGTCGAGCACGCCATTTGAGCGAGGAGCCAATCCGCTAAATCCACGTTCCGTAGCTGCGGGATATTACATCCCACCTCTCTCCAATTCACTTTTTTTTAATATTAATTATTAAATATAAATTTTATTTTTTATTATTAAAAATTATATATATTTTTCCTTCTCGAATTGACATAAAAATCCGTTGAATTCGACCCAAACCCGGCTCCACTCGACCCATCAACATGTAATATTTGCAATTAATTTGACAGTAAACAGAAGTCCGCACCAAATGGAGCGGAATAGAGTCGAGAAGAATGATGTATCTGGGTAAAGTTTCTAATTTACAATTAATTGCTTCAGTGATCGTCAAGGTTTAGATTTTTGCCCTCTTTCAACGATTTTGATTAGTTGATCCGATCGGATCTATTTTCTTAATCAAATGCCATGATCCGTTACAAACAAATCCTTGATTAGTTGATAATATTGATTAATAACTGTGTGAAGATTTCTACAAAAGGATCTCATCTCATGGATTCATGTCGAGAAGACCTTACTTTTAGCATGACTGATTCTGATTGTACGATTTGATGTTTTTCATCACTTTTTTTAACTTTTTATTTGGTTTTGAAGGATGCAAAAAGGAATGGATGCCTCTCAAAGGAAGAAGAGAATTGATTTCTCCGAGCTTAATATACTCGATAATAATGTTCCATATTTGTAAACTTTTCTAATTGCTCATATGATTGTTAGGGTTTAAATTTTCATTTGATCCTATCTCTTATTCATTCTTTTATATGCTTTTAACAGATGCAACGGGGAAATCGTGCTCTCTGTGGAACTTAAATATGCGGAAATTGCTTTAAAATTTTACGAAAAGAGAGAGGTTTGCATCATAATTGTATTCTTTCATCTTTATTGATGCAAATCATTTCTAATTTACACTTGTTTGTTAGAATGCTGAGTTTGGAATTCTAGAAGTCTTGTTTTCTAATCGTGCGAAATTAGTTGTCCCGGGGATTGAGGATGTTAGGCTATGGTGTCATGTCGTCTTCATTGCTAAACCAAGGAAAGCTGGCTGCATCGATGAGTCTCCAAAACACTTCTTTGGTGAAATGTTGTTCGACCGTGCTACAGAGGAATATACTGTCACTTATTGTTCTATATTCGAGCCTAATGATCCTAGTAAGCACATTTCCTTTCCAATTCATTAGTTGTTTCAATTTTACAGTCTTATCACCATTAATGTGTTGATTGATACTCACAACAATAGTTCTTAATTTGATACCGAATTCTCACTTTAAGGGGGCGTTTGGTTTAAACTTCGGAATCGGAAACGGAATCGGAATCAGAATCTGGCGGAATCAGAATCGGAATGGTTATTTATTTACTATGTTTGGTTCAATATGGAATCGGAATGAGATTCTCTTTGAAGTTGTTTGGTTCTTCAATGATTGGAATCGGAATGAATACAATATTTGTTAAAAATAAATTTAATAAAGAATTATTACTATAACATTAATTAAAAATTGATATAAAAAAGATTAAATCATCTATTAGTAGGAAAAGTCTATTTTTTTAAATAAAATTAATGGGTTTTTGCTAATTATTCTTTTATTATTATTGTAAATAAAAAATGGTATTATAGCTTCAAAGAAAAATAACCATTGCAATATAAATATAATCATCATTTGCAAAAAAAAAAAAAAAAAACCATAATCTTAATAACAATTTCAGTTTTTCGTATATAAAAAAATAACCATTAGAAAACGTGGGTTGTTTACCCAAAAACAAAAAACGTGGCCGGGCATGAATGTGGTGTTTTATTATTTTTTTTTTTTAAATAAATGAGGAGGAATGGGAATGAGATTTGATTAATGTGGAGAGAGGAGGGATTCAACTATTCCTATAGTTGGGGGAATGGGAATAACATTTCCAAATGATATTTGCTTAACCAAACATTAACAAAGGGAATAATTCATTCTCATTTCCATTCCACACCTTAAATTTAACTAACCAAACACCCCCTAAATGATGAATTTCGAGAACATTTAAGTTTGACCATAGCCAATGCACTTCTGCAGGAAACATTGAAGGTTGTGTAATTTGTCCTGATGACGAGTTACATGTTCATCCTGCTGTTGAATTTATGTGAGTTTTTATAACTTTTTGCCATTTTGTTGTAACCTATGTTGCATAGTGTCATGAAACCGATTAAACTAAAAGCTCGAACTGATAGTTAAGGTCCAATAATAGATCTTATATTAATCTCTAACACATCCCCACACGCAACACAGACCCATATTAATGAGGTTGCCAGTACTCGAACCATCAACAGTTTGGTCCAAGAGGCTCTAATACCATGTCATGAAACCGATTGAACTAAAAGCTCGAACTGATAGTTAAGGCCCAATCATAGATCTTATGTTAATCTCTAACACACATGAACTGAAATGGAAACGGTAACAGTAACGGACACCGGGAAATGTTATTTCTATGAAAAGTTAGCGAGGAATTGGTAACGGAAAAGGAAACAGAAACAGATACGAAACACTAGTGAAGAAGAGTTTATGTTCAACATAAACGTAACATTGAACCAAATCACCAATTTTTGGTATTGCATCACTCAAATAGCATCTACCTGGCAATTGTACGGGAAAAAACTTCCCCACTGGTTAGACTATTTGACAACAACAACAACAAAGCCTTAGTCCCGAAAAAATTCGGGGTCGGCTAACATGAACCATCATATAAAATCGTGAAATCAAGTTGTGTCAGCGACATAAATTCTCTCCCTCCACTCCGTCTTATCCACTGGTTAGACTGTTTGAGAAGTCAATAAAATAATTTACTTGTTTCACCTAAATTTTCATCTGTTATATTTTATTAGTGCCAGTGCCAACTATCGGGGAATCAAATTAATGAGTCACACTATGAAGCTCTGGGAGCGAGTGATCGAACAAAGGCTAAGGAGGACGGTGAAGATCTCGGAAAACCAGTTTGGCTTTATGCCGGGAAGATCAACTATGGAAGTCATCCATCTAATGAGACAATTAATGGAACACTATCGAAATAAGAAGAAAGACTTGCATATGGTTTTCATTGACTTGGAAAAAGCATATGATAAGGTACCGAGGGAAGTACTTTGGTGGGCCTTGATAAGGAAAGACATTTCACGGAAATATATTGACATCATAAAGGACATGTACGAGGGAGCATGCACGAGTGTACGTACTAGTGTTGGGAAGACTGAAGAGTTTCCTATTACGATTGGAGTGCATCAAGGTTCCGCCATCGTTATGGATGAACTAACAAGTTCACTTCAAGATGGTATACCATGGTGCATGCTATTTGCAGATGATATTGTGTTGGTTGATGAGACGAAAGAAGGAGTGGAGAGGAAGTTGGAACTATGGAGACAAACTTTAGAATCTAGAGGCTTTAAGTTGAGCGTAAGACAGAATATTTGGAGTGTAAGTTTAGCGGCCATAGGAGTAGGGAGGCAGGGACAATCACCCTAGATGGGAGAGTTGTTCAGGCCTCGGATTGCTTCCGGTATTTAGGATCTATTATCCAAATGAATGGAGAAGTAGATGGAGATGTTGCTCATAGGATTAAAGCTGGTTGGTCGAAGTGGAAGAGTGATACGGGTTTCCTTTGTGACCCTGGCAATGCCTAATAGATTGAAGGGAAAATTCTACCGGACGACAATTAGACCAGCATTGTTATATGGTACAGAGTGTTGGGCAGTGAAACACTGCCACATCCATAAGATGCCGGTGGCAGAGATGCGTATGTTGAGATTGAGAAAGGATCGGGTGAGTAATGAAATAATTAGGACAAAAGTAGGGGTCACATCTATTGAGAATAAAATGAGAGAAAACCGGCTAAGGTGGTTTGGCCATGTGAGACGTAGAGCGCTTGATGCGCCGGTTAGGAGAACTGAAGAGTGGCAAAGGGATGTAGTGATGAGGGGTAGGGGAAGATCTAAGCAAACTTGGAGGAGGGTGATCGAGAATGATATGAGTTTACTGGGAATTGAGGAAAATATGGTAGTGGATAGGACGGAGTGGAGGGAGCGAATTTGTGTCGCTGACACGACTTGATTTAACGGTTTTATATTATGGTTCGTGTTAGCCGACCCGAATCATTTCGGGACTAAGGCTTTGTTGTTGTTGTATATTTTATTAGTATGAGACATAATGGAAAATTACAATACTTTAATGACAATACATGTTCATTTTGATCTGCATTTGAAGGGCGCAAAAAGGAAAGGATGCCTCCAAAAGACAGCCGGACCCAAGGGAGGGGATATTCAAGGATCATTCTGATGTAAAGATGTAAAGTTTTCTAATTTACAATTAAATGCTTCAACGATTGTTAGGGTTTGAATTTCCAGTCTGCTAAATTGGTTATCACTAGCATCTGTTCAACTTTAGTCTTTTACTATGGACTATAAGACTAACGTTTAGCAATGACGGAAGGAGAACAGGAACATGAAGGCTAACAAGTATTTGCAACTTAAATACGCGAAGATTGCTTTAGAATTTTATGAAAAGGACAAGGTTTTATGTTTTTCATACTCATTTCTCTTTCTTCCATTCATCTATGTTAAAGCAAAGCATATCTAATTTTTCACTTGTTCGTTAGGATGCTGAGTTTGAAATCGTATCAGTCTTGTTTTTAGCACGTGCGCCACTAGTTCTTGGCGGCTCTAAGTGTAACGAAGAATGGTGGTGTCATGTCACTTTCACGGCAAAACCCAGAAATATTGATTGCAGTGATGTCTCTCCACAACATTTCTTTGGTGAATTGTTGCGTGACACTACCGGGAAATATAATGCTACTTATTGCGTGATATTCAAGCCTGCTGATCGTAGTAAGGCTCATATTATCTTTCTCTTCATTTCTTTTTCGATTTATTCAAGTCTTAAGTTTCTTGGTTAGGGTGGAAAGTCGGGTTGTTGTGTAAAAAACCCTGTTATATATGACATAAGTACAACAAAAATGATAATCATCTGAGTCGGGTTGTGTCTTTAAATTGTGTTGTCGTATTGGTGTATTGGTACCGATATCTGTAGCTGTATCTAGGGTAAAATACATCCATGGCTCCTTGAACTATAGTACTCCTAGTATTAATGACCCCTAAACTTTATCTTTTGACATAAAAATTCTTCATTAAAGTACAAATTAACAAAGATCTTTAGAAAAAACAAAATGATGACTTGTAGTAGTTTTTGTTGATTTGGAGTTTAATGTTACATAATCTAAAGTTCAAGGATTTTTTACGTTAATAAATGATAAATGAAGTTCGAGAGCCATAATGTTAGTTGCGCAGGAGCCATAAATGTTATTTACCCATAACGTTTGTAAAACCCATAACTATAATCAGCCTTATGTTTTTGCCACTATTTCTTTTTATGATGTGAATTTTCACCTTGAATGATGGATTGCTCATGCATTTTCCTGCAGAAATCACCCATGGTTGTATTATCTGTCCGCCTCTTGAAAAACACCCTTTTGAGGGATTCCGTGTTGGTCATCCGCCGTATTCAAAAGCGAAGTAAATTATTGTCGTGTTGGTCGTCTTCCGTATTCAATAGCGGAGTAAAGTCTTTTGGATTAATACAAATTGCCGTCCCTGATTGTATATAGGCCTGCAGTAATTTGACTGTTTGGTCAGTCACTGTTGGATTTAAACTTATTAAAATCCTATAATGGAGATTAAAATTATCGTAAGATTTATATTCACACTTCCTAAATCTAATGACAACTGACCAAATTCACTGACCAAGTGAAAACCACCGGCTAGGCGTGTGGAATGATAATACTTCAAACTGTGACAACTGTCAACTGATGAATCGTGATATTGTTTGAACCGATCTGTGCTAGCTTTCGCTTCTGGTCAGGGGCGGATGTAGAGGGGGTCAAAGGGGGCATTTGCCCCCCTACATCCCACTAATTTTTTTTTTTTTAATTTACAAAATAAGGGTTAATGTACAAAAATATCCCTAATGTTTTGAGTCAGGAGCAATTTTATCCTTAACGTCTAATATGGTACAATTTTATCTTCTAATATTAGAATCCAAGAGCAATTTTACCCCTAATGTTGATAAATTGGGTCAATTTGAGAAATAATTCATCAAACTGTCTTCTCGGTCATGAATAATAGTGTCTGAAATTGATCCAATTGATCAATATTAGAGGTAAAATTGGTGCAAAATTACAAAATTGATATGCAATTGGTGCAAAATAAAGAAAAAAAGGACTGTGTTTTATAATAGTGTCTGAAATTGATCCAATTTATCAACGTTAAGGATAAAATTGCTCTTGGCTACAAACATTAGAGGTAAAATTGCACCATTTTAGATGTTAGAGGTAAAATTGCACCTGACCCAAAACGTAGGGATATTTGATGCGTAACAACCCGAGAATTCCGAAAATGGATGATTACGAGTCGGAAACATTATAATTTATGTTTTTTATAAAAAAAAAATCATGAAAATAATGCATGACAATTGAACGATTTTGCATTTTCTGTCATAAAAAATTTAACAATTTTACATTTTTTGTCTAAATTTTTTTTACGTAGAATTCTGCCCCCCGCTACCTCAAATCTTGGATTTGCCACTGCTTCTGGATTAACGGGCCATATCAGACAGATTATTTATATAAATTGTGTTATTGTATCACGAATTGACATTGTTATCAAATGCTTTTTTCGTCCGGCTGGTCTAGAATTAAAATAATTTCAACAATCCAAATATATGTTTTATTTTCCGCCTTCCATGAATTAGGTACATGGAATAGTAAAAGATATCAATATAAATATAATAGGAAAATAAAAGAAAAAACACAAATAAGTATTTAAATGGAATATACATGGAAAAAGTGGGTTAAGAATGAGCTGTTTTGATCAGCAAATTTAACCTTAACGTTTTAAATAAAGTGTAAATATAGCTCTAACGTATGAGATGGTGCAAATTTTATTTTCAAAAAACAAGATTAATTTTAACTTTACGTTATCGAAAATTTGAAAAGATTCATTTTACTGTTACAACATACCTTTGTTGATAAATTTAAGCAATTTTGTACATTTTGGTTGGTTTTTATGTAACTATATTATTAAAACAGTAAATATTTTAGATAACTTTACGGGAAAAATGTGATAATTTATGTAGTAGATTTAGGTTTATAGCATTTTAGCATTTTTTTTTTAAAATTTTGTTAGTAAATATTAAATATATTAGATTTAATTGATATTTGAAAAGTTTGAAGTGACTGTTAAATACAAATCAAATCCGTTTTTTTTTTCTAATTTTTTATGACATAAAGCAAAAATTGACATTGTTTGTAAATGTTAGGATTAAATTTACACATTTTAAAACTAAATCTGCATTTCCCTTCAAACGTGAGGGTTAAATTTGACATTTATCCTGTTATAGGCTTGTTATTCGGATTACTCAGTGTAAAGCCCAAGCCCAATATTATAATTTCACAACCATTTCTTTCTAATTTAAGATCGGAATATAATATCCCTTAATATTTAGGCTTCTAATGTGGGACGGGTATGAGAATACTCGGTACCCTTTACCAATTATAACTATTTTATATATTAAAAATATTATTGTGTTTTAAATGTAAGATGTGAGATTTGAACACTAACCTTTTGTTCTTCGATCATTAAGTAATACTATTAAGCTACTTTATTTTTATTGATCAAGGTTCAGTTTGTTCAATTTTTAGATAGATGATTTATTAAATTTATACTTTGTTAAATTTGTAATATTTTTTGTTTTATTTATTGATTATTAACGGGTAAGAGTACACGTGAATAAAATGGGACGGAATAGAATGCAAAACATATACCCGTTAGCAGTGGCGAATATAGGATTGCTCGTTTGGGGGGCCAATTTTACATACACGTGGTGTGTAATTTTTTTTTTTTTGCTAAATCGGTGTCTAATAGAAAAATTCTGATTTAGAGAAGACCTAATAGGTGAAAAAAAACTAGAAATTTGAAATTAATGAGAGCCTAACAGACCAAAAAAAGTTAGACATTTGGACTTAGAGATGGCCTAACAAGGCCAATAAAATTGAAATTTTGAATTTAGAGAGGACTTAACGAGGCCTGGGTCGATTTTGGGATACTAATATAGCACCCGAGCTAAATTTCTTGGAAACAGGGGGATCGGAATCACCACAACCTTAAATTTTGTGGAGTCAGGGGGCCGAAACTACTCGTGGCCATGGTGGTTCCGGCGGCCGGAGGGCCCGAGTTCCCCCTGTCTCCACCCCTACCCATTAGGATAACGAGACAAGTACATGTAATTAGGTAAGAATTTGAGATTGACACTACCCCCGAGTACCCTACCCGTTATCGTTCCTACTAATATATAACTATCAGTCACATTTGATCATTGGCACATAGCAACCCATTGTATTTGGTTCAATTTGGCCCGAAATTAGTATGTACATAAAGAGACCGATTAAATCACGGATGAGATGATTGCTAATTGGGTGAAGAAGAACTATTGCTCTCCAACATTGTAGAAGCGGAAAAACAACTCGCTTTCAGATATAAAATAGTATATGAAAATTTAGACAACGAAGCAAAGTGGCGAAATATTATAAGAGTTATGTTGCGATTAACAATCATCAAACAAAAATATTTAACTGGTCTCTTTATTTATGTGTTAATTTCCATTTAAAATTGGACCAAATGTAATTTATTGCGTAATAGGGTAAATGTCACAAAATAATAAATTATTAGACAAAATAACTTTTTTTTTATAAATCAATGGATGAATAAATATAACTAAATAATACTAGTTGAATGAGTAAACGCAAACATTTATAAGATGTATTAAATAGTAGTATTTTAAGGGCTTAATACATCATTTGCCCCTGAACTTGTCCAAAAAGTTTGATTGGCTCCCTAAATTTTCAAAGTGTTCTGATAGCCCCCTAAAACTTGCAAAAAAGGTCCAGTTAGCCCCCTGAACTTGCATAAAACGTAATCAATTGATCACTCGGTCGTAAAAAAGTAAGTTAAATGCGGAAGATGTATTCCATGTATCTTAAAATGTTATTGCATAATTAAAAAATAGATTAAAAAGGAAGTTATTGCTTGCTCAACTGTACAACTTGTCTTCTCTAATATTAGAATCGTATATTCCGATTTTGATCTTTTTACTTTTTATAAGACTCGTGGAATACATCTTTCGCATTTAACTTACTTTCTTACGATCGAGTGATCAATTGATTACGTTTTACGCAAGGTTAGGGGGTTAACTGAACATTTTTTGCAAGTTCAGGGGCTATCGAAATACTTTGAAAGTTCAGGGGGGCAATCAAGCTTTTTGGACAAGTTCAGGGGACAAATGATGTATTAAGCCTATTTTAAGTCATTGAATTTAAAAGTAGAATTAAGCCCCTGGATTTTATCTATTTTAAAAATTAAGTTCATGATCAATTATTTTTTCATATTGAACTCTTGATCATTGATTTTGTTGTCGATCTAGCCTTTATTTAACTTTTTCATCGAATTTGGGAAAGGAAAAGATCGATTTGGCGATTATATTACTGAAAATCGCAAAATGGGAAAGGAGACGACGAGTTGGGAAGAACCTACTGGAAATTAATTTCTGTAATTTCCTTCTATTTTTTACTCTCTATCTATCATAGTTAATAAATTCTTATTTTTATTTATCCACGTCAATAGACCGAATCGCCCTAACAATATGTCCAAACTCAAAGAAAAAGTTCAATAAGGGTCAAATCCATAACAGAATCAATGATCAAAAGCTCAATATGGAAAAATAATTTATTAGAGACTTGATCCTTAAAACATGTAAAGTTCAAGGACTTAATTATACTTTTTGCAAAAAAAAAATGTTGACTTTATTGTCCATTTTTTTTTTGGGGCGACTAAGTCTATTAATATGTTGCTAAATTAAAAAGTGCCCATAATATTCGATTTTATCCCGCAAATTCAGTAAAGTTAAAAAATAAACCTTGTGGTTTGATCCATTTTTGAACAGCACCCATGTGGTTTAAAAGTTTGCAAAATGGTAACTTGAGGTTTATTCCATTAGCAAACACATACCAAATTGACTAACGGTGTTAAAAGTCAAAGGAAAAAGAGTTAATTTGGTCCTTATATTTATTTATTTTATAAATTAAACCCTTTATTATCTAATTATTACAAAAAAATCCGAAATTAAAAAATAAAAATCAATTTTACCACCTTCTGCCACTATCTTTAATTTTTAATTTTTTTCTTCTTTTTCCTCCTCACCGTAACCACACATTCCAAGCAATGCATGTATGATTTCTTTCTACAGAATTTGTAATTGTCACGTTTAATGATTTGGAATACGTAGCTCACAGAATACGATTATGACATTAGATGGAAAAATGAAATAAAAATGAAATCACCAGCTTTGCGAAAATGAAGATCTTCGTCATCATTAACACTAATCATCACCCAAGGCATTCGTAATATGCACAATCTCTCTTGCAGCTTCAATACCTTGATTCACAGCATTCACCACTGATTCATCAGCAACACAGTCAATGCAATCTGGAAACGTGCTTGAACAAGGGCGTGAGGATCGGTTGTGTTCCCGGCAGCTCTTGACAGACTGCTCTAATCTGTCAGTTGACAAATTAGTTGAATTGATTTTGTTGAGATTGAAATTGCAGGGCCACCACCTCATGAATCTCCACCATAGCCTTTTTTTATTAAACAGAAACCACCATAGCCACCAGGATCAAGGATGAGACGTCGATGACGGCAATCTTCTTCTTCCTGCTGGCGTCCATTTTGTGAGAATGTTAAAAAAGGAAGAAGTTTATTGTGAGAATGGAATTGAAAACAAAATTTGAAAAAATGGATTAATATTTATTTAATTTATTTGGATGAATCGAGCTCTTAATTTTCCCAAACGGCTTTGGTTTGAGTATTAGGAGATGAAACTTCATGTGATTTAATCTCTCTATTTTGAATAATTCTAGAATTTAAAAGAGTTCTTTTTGTTAGTTTAATTGATTTTAAATATGAGGATTTAATTTATAAAATAAATAAATATAAGTATCAAATTAAATCTTTTTTCTTTGACTTTTAACACCGTTAGTTAATTTGGTATGTGTTTGCTAACGGAATGAACCTCAATATACCATTTTGCAAACTTTTAAACCACATGGGTGCTGTTCGAAAATGGGCCAAACCACAAGGTTTATTTTTATACTTTTCCCAAAGTTAAAATGCAAAAAAAAAAAAAAAAATTAATAAATTCCAATTAGACTAAGGTTTAGGGTTTCAAAAAAAAAAAAAATATATATATATATATATATAGTAGATCTGGTTTCTTTTCTTTAATTAACCAAACATTAAAGCATCTCTGGTATGTCAGAAGTTTCTCAGAAACTGATCTCCCAAATTCTGCAATTTTTTGCCGATGAAGACTCTTCTGCGTTTCCGATGCATTAATAAATCATTACACGACATCATTGATAGCTCCGACTTTATCAATTCGCATCTTTGTACAACTTCCGGTAACATAACTCACCGCAAAATTCTTCTCCGTAACGCTAGCCGGCTTCACAGTACATATCCCATCTCGATTCATGAGTTAGACAAGGATGATCCGTTCCCGTCGGAGCTCCGTAATGACGATTCAGCTACCTTTGGTGGATTTTCATACTACTTTTTTGCTCATTGCAATGGCTTGATCCTGTTGGATGAAGATCTCGGGTGGGATCATTTTAGTCTCGTTGTGTGGAATCCATCTACTCGGAAATGTACGAAACTTCCTATTTTATCTGAATTGGCCTATGATTATGGACTTCCGCTTTGGAAAACGGGTTGGGGATTTTGTTACGACTCTTTCACAGATGATTACAAGGTTCTAATAATAAAACAGAGAAAGGTTTTGGAGATTTGGATTTTGGGATTGAGGTCGGGTTATTGGCGACGTATTGAAAATTTTCCCAGTGAATCAAAAAAACTTCTTGACAATTTTAGAAATTGTTTTGTGGACGGTGATTTTCATTTCTTATGTGATGATTCTATAATATTTGCATTTGATGTTGCGAAAGAGACGTTTTCTCGAATATCTCCTCCTCCTGATAGGGAGGTTTTAGATCGAGATCATATTAAGTTGCAAGTTCTTGAAGGGTATCTTTGTATCAGCTTTTTCTCTTTTAAGCGAGATTTGGAGTTGTATGCCAGGAAGAAGAACGATGGAGGTGAGTTTTCTTGGACTAAATTATTCTCTATTTCCATACCATTTGGCTCACATTTTTCCGTTTTTGGAACCGATAGAACTTTGACATTTTCTAAGGAAAGAGATATAATCTTTGTTTTTAATGAACCATATGCTTTGTATGCATATGATTTTAAAGAGGAACGTATCAAAAAGATTGAAGTTGACGATAAATATAATTTGAATGTGTTGTTTCGTATTGAGAGTTTAGTTTCGGTTGATTATCCAGAGGAGCAACGAGCAAGAAGAATACTACCGGAACGAATGGAAGTAATGGAATCTAAAATATTAGATGGGTTGTAAAAGGTAGATGAGAGTTAATATTTTATAAAGTTAATTAGTTCAATTTTTCCAAGTGTGTTGCTAGCAACTTTTATTATTATTATTATTATTATTATTATTATTATAACAACATGCAAATTCAATATGATATTCATTATGAAATTAACATTTGATGAGCCATTTGGCTTGATTGTAGTTTACATGGTAGACCTGTTTATGGGTTGAGCTGGATTGGGCTTGGATCGGACCTAAGCGGACTTGTCATATAATTACTTTGTCCAATCCCAAACTAGCCCGCACTATATTTACATTGGGTTTGGACCGGGCTGGGTCAAGCTAAAAGAACTAATTTCCAAACTCAACCCGGCCCGACCCAACCAAGGTTTTAAAAGACGTTAGGCGCTAGTCGGGCGGTGAGAGCCCTTACTGATTAATCGGTGATTAATCGACGATTAATCGGAATTAATCGAATTTGTATTTTTTATATTTATTTATTTTTTATTAAATAAAGTATTATATAAATACCATTAATATATGAATTATACTATGTAAAAAATAATAATATAAAATATTTAGAATAGAAAAGCATACATATTTTAATATTATTTATATTAATGTCCTTAAAAAAATAACAAATAGATCAATAAAATAATATTTATAACAAAATGTGTCAAAATAAAATAAAATTAATATTCTTAAAAATAAATTTAATAGCTTAAGTTTTTTTTTATTTTTTTGTTATTTAATATTTTTTTAAAATTAAAAAAGTTGACATAAAATTTAAGGACCAATTTTTTCAAAAAGGCCGCCTAGGAGTCGCCTAGGCGGCCAAAAATCGGTCAACCGATTTATACCGCCTGATTAGTGAAAATCGAGACGGTGTTCTAAAAATCCTCGTCTAGGCGCCGCCTTGGCCGATTTTTAGAACACTGGACCCAACTAATATCTTTGTATTTTTAAAAATTAAAATTAAACTAAATTTTAGAGAATTATTTCAATAAAAATCAATTAACGCAATCCTAAAAAAAAAATACTCATTTGGTGCTAATAAATAAAATAGTAGTAAAAATATGTACATATTTACCAATTCTAAAAAATACATGGTTTGAAATTTTTTATGTTGAAGAAATTTTTAAAAAAAATTTGGAATATAAAATTTATTAAACTATATTAAAATTTCGGACCAGGCTGGGTTGGGTTTGGGTTTTGAGACAAATCCCAAAACCAATCTACTCTGTATTCGGGTCTAAACGGATTTGGACCGGACCGGACCTATTACGAAACATATATGTCTAAGCCCGGTCTTTGAAGAGCGGGCTGGGACGAACTGGACGGATCCATGGGTTTTTGAACAGGTTCATATTTTTGTTTAGTTTCAAATTGGTTATATATTTAATTTATTCCGAGACTCGTTTAAATAGTTTTTTCAGTTGAATTTTATTCTATCTAAAGTTTATTGTAGAATTCGAATCTCTAATTTAAATAAATTGAAATCCTAAATCACTCAAACCAATCCTAAATCCTAAAAATTTAACCTAAAATTAACCTCTCCATCATTTCATTAATATTTAAATTGAAGTTATATTAGGATAATGTAAAATTCAATGATTTTATATTAGGAAGTAAAGTTTAAAAGTTATAATATGGGTTAAATGCATCATTGGTCACTGAACTTACATGGTTGTCTCAAAATGGTCACTCAACTTCAATTTGTCTCAATAAAATCATTCAACTTTGGGTTTTGTCTCAATTAGGTCACTTTAACGATTTCAATGATTAAAAAACATCGGAATGATGACATAAGTGACACGTCAATATGAGACAACTCATATTTCTAACCGAAATGACACATGACATCCACATATGCGCCACATGGCTATCACGTGTCAATTATTTTTATGAAAAAACAAATAAATTTAGTTTTTTCATAAAAATACCCGATATGTGGCTGTCACATTTCGTTTCTGTCAGAGATTTGAGTTAACTCATGTTGATGTGTCACTCATATCATTATTTCGATGCGTTTTAACCACTAAATCTTCGTAGTGACCTAATTGAGACAAACTCAAAGTTGTGTGATTTTATTGAAACAAATTGAAGTTGAGTGATCATTTTGAAACAACCATATAAGTTCAGTGATCAATGATGCATTTAACCCGTTATAATATTAGTATCCATATAGTTTAAGGGCTATAATTGTATTTTATCCATTTAAACTCAAATTTAATTTAATTAATAGATTTTAGGTCAACTTTTAAGTGAAGGGATGTAACACTTGAAACCGGTGGTTAAACCAGGAACCAGTGCAACCCGATTAAAAAAAAGATAACTGAAGGAGGCCGACCCAAGCGAGCTCATTTCAGTGTGGCATTTGCATCGCCCACGTCATACAGGTGCACTCTTAGCCCGATGGTGGCTCAACTATACCTCTCTGCGTGTGAGAGAGCCTTTCTTCTAGTACTTGGTTAAAGGCTTGTAAATGCCATTTACTTATAAACTAGTTAAGATTCTCCTTTCTTCCCTATGTGAGATAAGAATACTTAGTTTATTTTTTTTATCTTATTCTAAACCATTTCAAGTGGTTCATTTTAAGTGTCAATTTCTCATTCATCACTTGTCCGTTTTGAGTTTATAATATACCGTTAAAAAGATTGCAGGACGTAGAATACGTTGACCTATTTTAAGTTATTCTAAACTCTATTTATCCGTTATATGTTTAAGTCTCAAGTTGACAAAAAAATAACAAACCAAAAGTTGTTTATAATTTATTTTGGATATATATAATCTATAAAAATAATTTTAAATTAATTATATATATATATATTAATATATATATATTATTTATTTATTTATTATATCATCCGGTCTGACCAATCCGAACCATCCGGTCCGACCAAGTGACTCTTGACTCATTTATCAATCCAGTTTGATATCCAGTATGGTTTTGATAACATTGCTTCAAACTGACAAATATTAGGGAGCTCAATATATTTTTGAAAATATTAGTAATAAATTATTTATCCCATTTAATTAGTAGGTCCATTTTTTCGGGTTAAACACCTAAAAAGGTAAAAATAATTCTGCATATAAGAAGGGTTAAGAAATATTTCCCACCAAAAGTTGTTTTTAACTCATAATTAAAAATAGTTCTACAAAGAATTTTTTTATATATAAAAAAATTAATATATTAAATAAATTAAAAATATTGATGTGTATATATTTATAATAAGTATTCATTAAAAATTTCATTTTAAAGATTAGATATTAGTTTTTTATTTTTATAAATCAATTTAAATTGTGATTAAATATATATTTAGTCTCCGTTTCTACGTAACATACTATTTAACCATTTTATTTTGAATCTCGGAACAATAGTTGTCAAACCCGACCTAAAATAAGATCAGATAAGACTGTGAGACATTACCACTGACTTATTATATACACCAGTAGCAGTATCTCTCAAATAAGGAGAAAAATCAGGCAAAAACCAAATTCTAATGTTAAGCTCAAATGACCAACATATGTCATTTCCAGCATAACTTTTTCATACGGAGTCCGATTAAGACGATTCAAAAACCCCTGGAAACGTAAGATAATAATAAAGAAGTTTCATTTAGGACTCCATGACAGACTCGGCCTATATCTGGTCGAAAAATGCATCACAAGATTCAAGTACGAATCTGATTTTCCAGCATCACCTATATAGACAAGTTATGACTTACTCATAACCCATATCACAGTATTCCACAAATTCTCAACTTCAGCTAATTATATATATATCTACATGTAGACAGTACAAACCAAACAAAAGGACACTGCCAAAAACAAGTTCTTCAAGTGTCCGTATACTATCCACATATATGTACATGAACAAAATGGATGCAATACCCTAGAGACGACTTGCACCTCGTAGCTGTAACCGAACCTCGCCCTAGGATCGAGTACCCCTCTCGGTACCTTGCACTTCCTCGCCTAAAACAAAACAATAAAAACATTTGGAAAACATGAGATAAAAATCTCAATAAGAAACTATCAGCTATAAAAATCAACTTTACTTAATATAACTACATATATATACGTTTATAAAGGATTTAATCAAAACCTTGTAAAATATACTCAAAACTAACGTTCATAATAGGATCAAGGTATTAAACCAAAAACATAAAATATATAATCTTGTATCCATTCTTGAGTTCATCCCCTTATATTTCAAATCACAATTCACAACATATACGAGACGTCTCTTAACATTGCCTATCCCATATGGTCTTACCCAACACTTCTCTGCCATACCCAATAGGTCTTCAGACTGTGTACACATGCCATATTTCTCACTAAACATGGTCTTTGAAAATTAAATCCACCATACCGGACTACTCTCAATGGACACCAAACATTTACTTCCATATATCTATATAGATTGAAACCAAAAACATATATGTATATATGTATATATTTCACTTGATCATAATCAAATTCACAAGTGTTCAATTCTCCAAAATATCAATCCTTAATCAAATAAAATTTCCAAAATTAATCAACCAATGAAACCTCAAATCAATATAACCCAGTAAAATCTGTACTTCACATTTAAACATAGTTAATAGTTCATTTGAACTATAATTTCACAATAAAAGCAAGATTGTGAAAAACCTCAATTTTACAAAATTCCGGCATAACCCTAAATATCAATTTCTAGAAATTCTTTGATTATATATATATCTCTATACATAAAACTCAAACTATAGTTGATAGTGACTTACCTGAGCTATGAATTGAAGAAAATACATCCGTTCAATTCTCCGCTAAATCAGTCTAAGACGTTTCCCCTCCAAACACTTCCGAAATTCAGAAACTCTTCGATTAGGATTTAGATCTATGCCTAAGGATGCTATAGTTTAAGTTTCAAGTGATTTGGACGGTCGAATCTCCGTAAATCAAAGAAACGGTGGAGAAACGGTCGAAGAACGGTTAATTTGCAGAACAGGAAAAAAAAAAGAAAGAAAGAAGATGCTCGAATGTGTCTGGAAGAAATTTGGGATTTATATCCCAAATTTGGCAAATATCGATTTTGATCCTCCATCTTTATATAATCTTTTAATAATTACCCTAAACTTTTAATTTACACCTAAACCCATTGAATTAACTCCAAATTTTGCCTATAACACCAAATAAAAATCACATACCCCATAATAATAATATATATTAATATCTAGGTATAAATTCTAGAAATTTGGACACGGACGTGACAATCCTCCCCACCTTAAGAAATTTCGTCCACGAAATTGTACTTACCCGTCTAGGTGAATAAATGGGGATATTGTTGTCTCATATCCTCCTCTCTTTCCCAGGTTGCTTCCTCACGAGAGTGTCTGTGCCACATAACTTTAACAAGTGGTATGGTTTTGTTCCTGAGGACTTTCTGTTCTCTAGCTAGGATAGCTACTGGTTCTTCTTTATAGGACAAGTCTTCAGACAATTCAATTGACTGCTCTTGAATAATGTGATTCGGATCACTCCTATACCTCCGTAGCATTGAAACATGGAATACATCATGTATATTAGAGAGATTCTGAGGCAATTGTAATCGATATGCAACTGGCCCAACTCGTTCCACAACTTCATATGGACCAATGAATCTAGGACTCAACTTCCCTTTCTTGCCAAACCGAAGTAAACCCTTCCACGGTGATACTTTCAGAAATACTCTATCTCCCACATCATATTCAATTGGTCTCCGTTTCAGATCTGCATAACTCTTTTGTCTATCTTGTGCTTCTTTTAACTTTTGTTGTATGATTTGCACCTTTTCTGTTGTCAACTGCACTATCTCAGGCCCTAATAACTGTCTTTCGCCTACTTCAGACCAACATAATGGAGTTCTACATCTTCTTCCATATAAGGCTTCATAAGGTGCCATATCAATACTAGATTGATAACTGTTATTATATGCAAACTCCATTAAAGGCAAATGTACATCCCAACTACTTTGAAAATTCAAAATGCTAGCTCTCAGCATATCTTCCAAAGTTTGAATGGTACGCTCACTCTGACCGTCAGTTTGTGGATGGAAAGCTGTACTGAAATTCAATCTCGTGCCTAATGCATCTTGAAAACTAGGCCAAAACCTTGATGTAAAGCGAGGATCCCTGTCAGAAACAATAGAAACTGGTACACCATGAAGTCTAACAATCTCCTTGATATACAACTGTGCCAGCTTCTCTAAAGAAAAAGTCACTTTCATCGGAAGAAAGTGGGATGATTTTGTTAATCTATCCACAATTACCCATATAGAATCATTACCATGTTGTGTACGAGGTAATCCACTGACAAAATCCATTGTAATATGTTCCCACTTCCATTCAGGAATAGGAAGTGGTTGTAAAGTACCAGCAGGTCGTTGATGTTCTGCTTTGACTTGTTGGCAACTTAAACATCTACCCACATATTCAGCTATTTCCCTTTTCATTCCTTTCCACCAGAAATGCTCTCGAAGATTTCTGTACATTTTAGTACTCCCAGGGTGCATTGCATATGACGAATCATGAGCTTCTTCTAATATCTCCTTCTTGATATCGTGAACATTCGGAACACACATTCTGTCTCCAAACATTAACATGCCATCTTCTGTTACTTTATATTCAATCTTCTTCCCCTCGCTAATGTCTTTTCTGATTTGTTCTAAAAATTCATCTTGATTTTGAGCTTCTTTAATTCTGTCTCGAAGAATCGGTCTCACCTTCAGCATTGCACATAATACTGCCTCATCTCCACAAACCAGTTCAACATTCAAAGCTCTCATATCAAGCAATAAAGACATTCTCACTGATTGTGTATAACTCAAACTTCCAACGTTCTTGCGACTCAAAGCATCAGCTACAACATTAGCTTTACCAGGATGATATTCAATAGTCAGGTCATAGTCTTTCAATAACTCAATCCATCTCCTTTGCCTCAAATTCAATTCCTTCTGTGTCATTATATATTTCAGACTTTTATGATCAGTGAAAATTAGACACTTTTCACCATAAAGATAATGTCTCCAAATCTTTAAAGCAAACACCACGGCAGCTAATTCAAGATCATGTGTCGGGTAATTCAATTCGTGTGGCCTTAATTGTCGTGACGCATAAGCAATAACGTTATCATTCTGCATCAATACAATTCTGAGACCTTGCCCTGATGCATCACTGTACACTGTATAACCTTCACCCACTATAGGTAGTGTTAACACAGGAGCACTGATAAGTCTGGACTTTAGTATATCAAAACTTTCTTGACATTCAAGTGTCCATTCAAATTTAACACCCTTCCGCAGTAA
Organism: Euphorbia lathyris; assembly: GCF_963576675.1. Taxonomy (NCBI): domain Eukaryota; kingdom Viridiplantae; phylum Streptophyta; class Magnoliopsida; order Malpighiales; family Euphorbiaceae; genus Euphorbia; species Euphorbia lathyris. The sequence goes on from NC_088915.1 coordinate 83,446,604, forward strand.
TCGTGTCATCGGACAAGCTATAAGTGAGAATCCTTTCACAAATCTTCTGTAATAACCCGCTAATCCTAGGAAACTACGTACTTCATGTACATCCGACGGTGCTTCCCAATTAACTACAGCTTCAACTTTCTTAGGATCAACTAAAATTCCCCTAGCTGAGACCACATGACCTAAAAACATCATTTCATCAAGCCAAAATTCACATTTGCTAAATTTTGCATATAATTGCTTCTCCCTTAGAATCTGCAAAACTGTTCTCAAATGCTTACTGTGATTTTCCTTATCCTTAGAATACACAAGGATATCGTCGATAAACACAATCACAAATGTATCTAAGTAAGGTTTAAAAATCCTATTCATAAGGTCCATAAAAGCAGCAGGTGCATTAGTTAATCCAAATGGCATAACCAAAAATTCATAATGCCCGTATCGAGTTCTAAAAGCTGTTTTCTGAACATCCTCTTCCCTGACCTTCAATTGATGATACCCAGTTCTCAAGTCAATTTTCGAAAATATGGTTGCTCCTTGCAATTGATCAAACAAATCGTCAATTCTAGGTAATGGATACTTGTTACGAATAGTAACCTTGTTCAGTTGACGATAATCAATGCATAACCGCATTGTACCATCCTTCTTTTTTACAAACAAAACTGGAGCTCCCCATGGTGATACACTAGGTCGAATATATCCCTTATCTAATAACTCCTGCAACTGCACTTTCAATTCCTTCATTTCTGCCGGTGCCATTCTATATGGTGCAAGTGATATAGGAGCAGTACCAGGCTGCAAATCAATTGCAAACTCTACTTCTCTTACTGGTGGTAACCCTGGTATTTCATCCGGAAAGACATCTGGATACTCATTCACAATTGGCACATCTTCCAAGTTGGGAGATTCTTTATTACTATCTACCACATATGCCAAGAAAGCGTCACATCCTTTCCTTAGCATTTTCATAGCTGTCATAACTGTGACTATACTTCTACGTACACCTCTCTCACCATGAAACACATATCCCTCTCCACTAGCTAATACTAGATTAACTTTCTTTTTAGAACAATCTACCATTGCTTGATACTTAGATAATGAATCCATGCCTAAGATGACATCAAATGTTTGCACCAGCAAAGGTATCAAATTCACATCTATAAAAGACTCTCCTAACTTCACTTCACAATTAGGATACACATGTGTACATACTAAAGATTCTCCCATAGGCATGCTAACAGTTAAACGTTCTGGCATAAGTTTTGACTCCCAAATTATATCAGACATAAATAATGGAGACACAAAAGAATGTGTAGCACCAGGATCAATAAGCAGATAAGCATCTTTTCCAAATAAAGAAATCGTACCAGTGATAACTTCTGCAGATGCAACAGCTTCTTGTGGAGTCATAGCAAAAGCTCGAGGTTGAGTTGCAGCTCTATCTGACTGATTACCCTGATTCCTAGCTCCTTGAGAAGTATTACCAGCTCCTCTTCCCATGTTATTACCTCTACCATTACCCTGATTATTTCCTCTCCCAAACAAATTACCTCTACTTCCTCTGTCAGTCTGTAATCCTCTACCCCTTCCAGCTCTATTCCGTTTAGGACAACGAGTACGTACATGTCCTTCCTCACCACACTCATAACAAACAATTCGTCTCTGTGGTTCAGTTGTCCTCCCTGAAGGACAATCCCTCCTTATGTGACCACTTCCGCCACACTGAAAACACTGTAATGTTCTCTTTCTGCATTCACCTGAATGAAATTGCCCACACTGACTACATTTTAAAACATTACCACTACTAGCAATTGAAGGACTGTGTGAAGCTTGGCTAAAAGTATCAGGTGCTCGAAAAGTACTACGATTCACAAATGCTCCTCTTGAAGCCTGACTTTGTATCTGACTACCCCGAAACTGAGATGGTCCTCCTCTAGCAAACTTTGATCTCCCAAATTCCTCTGACTGCTTCTGACTGGTCTCAGATTCTAACTTCCCCTTTAACTTTTCTTTCTGTAATGCTTTCTCTACCCAGCCACGATAATGTACACCCTCGTATAAACTCAGCTCATTCTGATAAAATGCACTCAATCCATCCTTAAATCTCTCACATTTCACTTCCTCAGTAGGAAACCACTGACTAGCATAACGATATAAATCATCAAACTTGTCCACATACTCTTTCACAGCCAAAGTCCCCTGTTTCAAATTAAAGAACTCATTTCTCTTCGCTTTCTGGAATGTTTCAGTCAGATATTCTCTCATAAACTCACGTTTGAAAACTCCCCAATTCAAACCTTCAGGATACAAACCCCTGACTCGAGTTAACCATGCATCTGCTGGTCCATGTAATAAACCAAACACAACCCTGACTTTATCCTCATCACGTAACTGCATAGTACTAAAGGCTTTTTCTGTAGCCTTTAACCAATTATCAGCTTCCTCAGAGTCAATTGTACCTTTGAAATCAAATGCCCCACAATTTTTAGCATCCTCGATTAGCTCACTGGGCCTTCTATGTGCTTCCCGTGTTTCCATCATGGTAACAAAAGCTTCAACTAAAGCTCGGGGTTCAAGTTGTACTACTTGTGGCATTGCAGCTTGTGGAGCCACATACGGTGCAGGTTGTTCAGCTTGAAGATTAACAGGTCGACGTGGAGGCAATGGTTATTGTTGTCTTTGAGGTTGGTTAATGGGTGGAACTCTAGCATCAGAGGCTTCACTATCCCCTAAGCCCTCAAGATCCCATCATAACTCTCTTCTTTCCTCATCTCTACCTCTACCTCTACCTCTATTTAGAGGCGGTCGGCCACGCGATCGTCTCGGATGCATCTATATGATAAAGACACAATTATAATTATATGTAGATATATGCTATGCATGAATGTCATGTGTGCAACACAAGAAATACAAAGAATCACATTATATTACCTATATATCCACTTATGGATATGGATTAAACCTATGCTCTGATACCAAAATGTCAAACCCGACCTAAAATAAGATCAGATAAGACTGTGAGACATTACCACTGACTTATTATATACACCAGTAGCAGTATCTCTCAAATAAGGAGAAAAATCAGGCAAAAACCAAATTCTAATGTTAAGCTCAAATGACCAACATATGTCATTTCCAGCATAACTTTTTCATACGGAGTCCGATTAAGACGATTCAAAAACCCCTGGAAACGTAAGATAATAATAAAGAAGTTTCATTTAGGACTCCATGACAGACTCGGCCTATATCTGGTCGAAAAATGCATCACAAGATTCAAGTACGAATCTGATTTTCCAGCATCACCTATATAGACAAGTTATGACTTACTCATAACCCATATCACAGTATTCCACAAATTCTCAACTTCAGCTAATTATATATATATCTACATGTAGACAGTACAAACCAAACAAAAGGACACTGCCAAAAACAAGTTCTTCAAGTGTCCGTATACTATCCACATATATGTACATGAACAAAATGGATGCAATACCCTAGAGACGACTTGCACCTCGTAGCTGTAACCGAACCTCGCCCTAGGATCGAGTACCCCTCTCGGTACCTTGCACTTCCTCGCCTAAAACAAAACAATAAAAACATTTGGAAAACATGAGATAAAAATCTCAATAAGAAACTATCAGCTATAAAAATCAACTTTACTTAATATAACTACATATATATACGTTTATAAAGGATTTAATCAAAACCTTGTAAAATATACTCAAAACTAACGTTCATAATAGGATCAAGGTATTAAACCAAAAACATAAAATATATAATCTTGTATCCATTCTTGAGTTCATCCCCTTATATTTCAAATCACAATTCACAACATATACGAGACGTCTCTTAACATTGCCTATCCCATATGGTCTTACCCAACACTTCTCTGCCATACCCAATAGGTCTTCAGACTGTGTACACAGGCCATATTTCTCACTAAACATGGTCTTTGAAAATTAAACCCACCATACCGGACTACTCTCAATGGACACCAAACATTTACTTCCATATATCTATATAGATTGAAACCAAAAACATATATGTATATATGTATATATTTCACTTGATCATAATCAAATTCACAAGTGTTCAATTCTCCAAAATATCAATCCTTAATCAAATAAAATTTCCAAAATTAATCAACCAATGAAACCTCAAATCAATATAACCCAGTAAAATTTGTACTTCACATTTAAACATAGTTAATAGTTCATTTGAACTATAATTTCACAATAAAAGCAAGATTGTGAAAAAACCTCAATTTTATAAAATTCCGGCATAACCCTAAAATATCAATTTCTAGAAATTCTTTGATTATATATATATATATCTCTATACATAAAACTCAAACTATAGTTTATAGTGACTTACCTGAGCTATAAATTGAAGAAAATACACCCGTTCAATTCTCCGCTAAATCAGTCTAAGACGTTTCCCCTCCAAACACTTCCGAAATTCAGAAACTCTTCGATTAGGATTTAGATCTATGCCTAAGGATGCTATAGTTTAAGTTTCAAGTGATTTGGACGGTCGAATCTCCGCAAATCAAAGAAACGGTGGAGAAACGGTCGAAGAACGGTTAATTTGCAGAACAGGAAAAAAAAAAAAAGAAAGAAGATGCTCGAATGTGTCTGGAAGAAATTTGGGATTTATATCCCAAATTTGGCAAATATCGATTTTGGTCCTCCATCTTTATATAATCTTTTAATAATTACCCTAAACTTTTAATTTACACCTAAACCCATCGAATTAACTCCAAATTTTGCCTATAACACCAAATAAAAATCACATACCCCATAATGATAATAATATATATTAATATCTAGGTATAAATTCTAGAAATTTGGACACGGACGTGACAATAGTACAGCTGTTGTCCGCAAGACAGCAACAGTGAGGTTGCTGTCCTGAAACTCGCCACGAACGGCAGCGACGTTTGTGTCAACAGACAGTCCTCGAATAGTCTGCTGCGACGGAACAGGCGCAGGCCTAACTGTGGCAAATCCAAATTCATTTGGCAGGACAGATTTTATGTTTTAAATTTTTTACGGGTATTTTGATAAAATTCCGATCCAAATACCGTTTAATTATTAAACATGTTTTAATTAAAATTAGTCAATATTTTTTTTTGTATTTTACTCTAACAATAATATAGTTGCTAACTATTTCGTTCTCTACAAATTGTTCTAATTTTTTTTATCTTTATTTGATTTTTCTTGATTCAGTAAAAAAATTAATTTAATTTTAACTTATAAAAAAAATAGAATATAAAGACTAACAGCCTAGAGTCTCTAAAATACAGGAGTTGCATCTACCTGCGGATAATGTCAATTTCATAATATTATCGGTTACAGTAATTGGACGGAATGAGTTATTCAAAATATAAACAGATAATGTTAAAAAAATATAACCTTGTCTGTTTCGTCATCTGTAAATTGTCCTAAAAGTTTGATCTTTATTTGCTTTTTCTTGGTTCAGTCAAAAATTAATTTTAATTTATAAAAAAAATAGAATATAAAAGCAGCCTAGGACCTCTAAAATACTGCGGCCGCCTCTGCATGCGAATAATGTCAATTTCATACTCTTTTCGTTTAGAGTTTTGAAGGGGATGAATAATTCAAAAATAAATGAGTAATGTCAATTTCATAACCTTACCCGTTAAACTAATAGGACAAAATAAATAATTAAAAAATAAACATATTATATGAATTGTATATTAGGTACCTACAATATATAAAATTCGTATAAAAATAATTTTTAATATATTATATCCTCCCTAAAAATGAAGGCAGGAATCCTATCAGCGATTCCTACTTTTGCCTCATTACGACGCTGTAGGCGCCATAATGAGATAAAGCAAATATATTTTTCGAATAGGAATCCATTTTCTGAAAGATCCTGGCTTGCGTGCTTTGGTGGATCTCCGAGATCCTTTCGATGACCTATGTTGTGTTGAAGGGATATCTATATGATCCGATCGATTGCGTAAAGCACGCGGTGCATACAAGTATTTTTGTTAGAACGTTCATACATAACTAATGGAATGCGTAGACCTGTGTTTTTGGTAAACATTCGTCCGAGCCTGGTCACTAATGGCGTATTTTTTTGAAACGAGGCCTCGGTAACGTGCCATAAAAACTCCTTGTTTTCTTTATTTTGTTGAATTTTCGGAAACCTAAATTAAAACTGAACTAAACTGAACTAAAGGATAAATAACTATATTAAATGATAAATAAATATGATAAGTGAAGGAAAATCTACTTTTTACCTATTACAGTGGATAAAACACCGTAATAGTACTATTTTTAACTAAGTTAAAAATAGCCCCTTCAAAAAAATAATTTTTAACTATAATCAAATTGGAAATTATTTTTTTAAATTAGCACTATTTAGAGGTTTAACCCAATATTACTAAGCAATGAACAATTTTAGCGATACTATTATCAAATTCGATAAATTTCAGATATTATTATATAACAAATTTTATACCAGTTGGATATCTATGGTTAAAATAAAGGGATAAGATGCAAAATTACACTTAACGTTCACAGCTAGAAATAATTTTACCCCTAACGTCTAAAATGTTACAATTTTACCTCTAACGTTATCAAGTGGGGTCAATTTTAGAAATAATTCATCAAACTGTTTTCTCAGCCATGAATCTTGTCATCTACACTTCACATGTGAACAATTTTATCACTTATTAGTGGCAGATCATAAACATATGATTAGACGTAAATAAAAAAAATAAAAAAGTATTGTGTATTTTACGAATTGGACAAAAAAAATTTAAAATATTTCGGCAAATAAATAAATATTAACATCCAATTCTATTATTAAATCACAGAAAATATGAATTTTTTTAAACGAACTGATATGCAATTGATGCAGAATAAGGAGCTGTATTTTATAATAATGTCTAAAATTGACCCCACTTGTCAATGTTAGGGGTAAAATCGCACAATTTTAGACGTTAAGGGTAAAATTGCGTATGACTATAAACATTAATGGTATTTTTGAGTTAAAACTTAAACTTAATATTTTTAATTTTGATAAAATAATTGAATATAAATTTTTTTCTATGCGAATTCATATGTTACTGTTATCGGATGTCACAGATAAAATTGCTTCATAAAAACTAGGGCTGCACAAAACTAACCAGAAAACTGAAAAACCGATTTTCGAAACCGAAATCGAACAGAAAAATAGGTTAACCGTAACCGATGGACTAGTTTATGGTTTTTCATTTCAAAAACCAATGGCTAACCGAAACCGAAAATAAACCGATTATATATTGATATACATAAAACTAGTATAAATATATGTAGAAATTTAATTATAAATATATAAATATACATATTTATATTTAATTTTTTAAGTTAAAAATATTAAAATAATATAAAATTTATTTATTTTGGCAATTTTGTTAATTAAATTTGAAGTTTAATATTTTTATTTTTTTTGGTAGGAATATTTTTATTTAATATTTAAATAATTATATATTTATTTTTATTTTTTGAAACAAAGAATTAATGAATTAATGAGCCATATTGTGGCAAAATTGTAACATCGATACGTCAATAAAACTCGGTAAAGAATTAAAGAATATTGGACAAGTATTAAAACGAGATGACCGAGCCATGGCGTGAGCCATCTCATTAGCTTGCCTCCGAACCCACTTGACTGAGTAAGAGTCATTTGCTAAAAGGAGTGATCTGATGTGCGTTAATTGATCTCCGAACTCCGAGTCGTCGCTGGTTGGATTCTGCAGTGCATCGACTACCTGTTTTGCATCAACCTCAAAGACGACGTTCTGAATTTGTGCCTCTGCCAACCATTGGATAGCTTGAATTAATGCTTCGGCTTCGCTTTCTTTAATCGGTGTGCAGCTGGTCAATTTAGCGCTGCGACACATTACCACCTCCCCTTCTGAGTTGCGAACCACCGCCCCGACTCCTGCCTGTCTTTCATCCAAAAAACACGCCGCATCCGTGCAGCACAACAGACCTGATACCGGTGGGTGCCATTTCAGGCAATTCCCAGCTGCTGTCCTCCTTGCGCTACTGTCCTGTTCCTGACCCGCAGGGTTTTTCTGCTTCAACGCCTTGGCTGCATACCAGTCGTTCAGAACTGTTACTGCCGTAGCTACGACCTGGTCCGCGGATCGTACCTCGTGCTTCCAGAGGCGGATGTTGCGCGCCTGCCATATGATCCAAAGGTACATCAGAATTGAGGCTGATACTTGGTCTGGAACTGAGATCAGCAGCTTACTAACCCAATCTGATATATTTTCTGCAGTAGCAGCAACTGTATTAATCCGTGGTAACAAGCCCGCCTTATTCCAAACTCGCATAGCCTCCGGACACTCAATGAAGGTGTGCCAATCATCCTCCCAGGTACCGTTGCAGGAGACACAATTACTACCAATCGGTAATCCCCTTTTCTGTAGATTAACTTGAGAGGGTAATCAGCTCCTCATTAATTGCCATCCAAAATACCTGACTTTGTGCGGAATCTCTGCAAACCAGATTTTCCTCCAAGCTTCCTATACATGGAACCTCTCTCCATCCTCTAGTGTGGTTGCCAGACGGTAGGCACTTTTAACCGTGTACCTTCCAGAGGGGTGACACTACCAAATCAGCCGATCCTCTGATTCCGTATTTGCTACTCCGATTTTCTGAAGCTCTCTGATATCCTCTTCAACAAAGATCTCCTCTAATAGCTCCACATCCCACTCTTTCGAGTTTGAGATAAAAAGGTCGCAGACTTTCAGCTGCTCAAGCCCTTCAATCATAGGAGTGCGGATGAAACCATACTCCTCTTCCCGAAGCCATTTCTCTTTCCAAACATTTATTGAATGTCCATTCCCGATTTTCCACCTAACTCCTTCTCTAATGATCAATTGAGAACTCCAGATACTTCGCCATATAAAGCTTGGGGAGTGTCCCAGTGTGGCTCCCATGAAATCCCCTCTTGGGTAATATTTTGCTTTGTAGACTTTGCTGACTAACGAAGATGGGTTGGTGAACAAGCGCCACCCCTATTTTCCCAACATAGCAAGATTAAAGGTCGTGAAATTTTGGAAACTAAGACCTCCAAATAGTTTAGGTGCACATAGCCTTTCCCAGGACATCCAATTTAAACCTCTCTCTCCTGACTTCTTATTTCCCCACCAGAATGAATTTAACATCTTCTGCAGTTCATCCGCAGTTGAAATAGGAAGTAAAAACACACTCATAAAATAGATTGGGATAGCCTGACCTGCAGCACGGATGAGTGTAGCCTTTCCCGCTTTCGATATACCCTTCCCTCTCCAGCGCTGAAGGCGTTGCCAAAGCTTATCTCGAAAATGTGCAAAAATCTCCCTCTTTGATCGCCCCACCAGTGAGGGAAGTCCCAGGTATCTGCTGGTGTTCAGTGGGGCGGTAATACCCAGGATGCTAGAGATACCAGCCGCTAAATCTGACGCCACATTTCTACTAAACATAATCCCTGACTTTAGAAAGTTTATAGCTTGTCCTGACACAAGTTCATATGTTTTCAACAATTGTTTCATAGCTCTAGCTTCGCTTAGCGAAGCCTGACAGAATAAAAAAGCATCATCTGCAAACAGTAAATGAGTCACTGACGGAGCTCCCCTCGCTGCTCGACACCCATGAATTAATCCTCGATTTTCCGCTTCAGCCAACAGTGCCAACAAACCTTCAACACACAGTAAAAATAGGTAATGGGATAAGGGGTCCCCCTGCCAGAGCCCTCTTTTAGGAATCACTGGTCCCATTAATTGATCATTTACCCTTACCATATACTAGACAGAGGATACACAGTGCATAATCATCCTTACCCACTTCTCTGCAAAACCTAATTTTAGCATTAATTCTCTCAGGTAGTTCCAATCAACCCTGTCATAGGCTTTGCTAATGTCAACCTTCAAAGCAATGTTACCCATTTTCTTTACCACATTTTTGTTGATGCTATGAATAAGCTTAAAGGCAATTAGAACATTATCATGAATAGATCTACCTTTAATAAAAGCAGATTGGTTCTCAGAAATCAAAGCAGGCAGTAGGCTTTTCAGTCGATTAGCTAAGACTTTTGTAAAGATTTTCAGAAGTACATTGCACAGGGCTATAGGGCGAAGTTCTGACATGGTAGCTGGACTATCACATTTTGGGATCAAAGTGATGATAGTTTTATTTAAATCAGAAGGAAACATACCTTGCTCAAACCAATTAACTCCAGCAGCAAAATAATCCTCTCCTATTAGGTCCCAAAAGTGCTGGTAAAAGCCTGGATTGAACCCGTCCGGACCCAGGGCTTTGTCCGGGTGCATCTCAAATAAAGCTCTTCTGAACTCGAAATTTCATAAGAGGTCTCATTAGGTGTTCGTTGTCTCGCGCAGAGACCCTCGGCTGAATACGATCCACTACTTCCTTCCACTCACTGTTACTCTCTGAAAAAACTGTTTCAAAGTATGATACAGCTATCTGCCCGATTTCTGGTGTGCCATCAATCCAATCCCCCTGTTCGTTTTTCAATCTGGTCAAGAGGTTCATCTTTCGCCTGCCATTTGCAAACAAATGGTAGAACCTGGTGTTTGTATCCCCCTCTTGAAGCCAAAGCAACTTTGACCTCTGTCTCCAGTGATCCTCTTCCTGGACCAAAATCTGAATCATCTGCGTTCTAGTTGCTTCATACTCATTTATGGCCTCCTCCCCACTTACTAGTCTTAACTGTTCTAAACGAACCTGTAGTTCACCAATACGCTGACGGAAATTCGAACCGTAGTTCCTGCTCCACCGGGTAAGTGACGTTGCCACTTGTGATAGTCGGTCTTCCATTGTAGATGACCAGCCGATCTCCAAGCATTGTTCATAATCAATCTGAAATCCTCCTCTCTGGTCCAATGATTCTCAAAACGAAATTGGCGTTGGTAGTGAACTTTTGCCATTGGAGCCGTGTGCAGTATTATAGGAGAATGGTCTGATGTGGGGGCCGTGATATTACTGCAGTAGTGGTTGGGGAATCGATTTTGCCACATACCAGTACATAAACTCCTGTCCAATTTCTCTTGGACTTCATTGGGCTTCCCCATGTGTCGTATCCATGTGAATTGATATCCCTGTAGAGGTATATCAATGAGATCACAAGCCTCAACAGCTTCTCTGAACCCTCTAAAACACCACTCCGGGTGCTCGTGTAGACCAACCTTATCACTGTGCACCAGCAGGTCATTAAAATCTCCAATGATAGCCCAGGGTAAAGAAGAGGCGGCAGCAAGGCTCCTTAGTAAATCCCAAGAAGACCTTCGTCTAGCTCTCTCCGGAAACCCATAAAACCCGGTAATGCGCCAGTCTCCAGCAATAGTGTCTTTTACAGTCAAATCGATGTGATTGGAGGAGAAAGAGTTAAGATGACATAACTTCTCCTTCTTCCACAGTGCATTAATCCCCCCACTCCTTCCGATGCAATCAACTGCAAAGCAACCTTCAAAACCTAGCTTTGCTCTAATGTATTATATACGGGATTGACAGACAAGGGTCTCGTATAAGAATATGATATCGGGCATGTGAACTCGTATGAGTTCCGACAGTATAGGAACTGCTTTGGTGTTGCCCAGACCTTGGCAGTTCCAGCTGAATACCTTCATTTCTTCGGGCGAACCGGCTGGTCCGCCTTACATTGTTGTTGCTTGCCCTTATCCTGAAGGTTTGGATCTATCTGCTCCTGATCATCAGCCTTTGTATCCCTCTCCCCACTAGGAATATTGGTAGGCGAGTCTACATCCATCGTCTGTATCATCACTTCCTGAATTTTTTCCCCGGTCAGCGCACTGCTTGAGTTTTCTCCTCCCCTCCTTCTCTTCCTCTCATCTAACACTTCCAGGCCCATCTCTGCTTTCTTGCCCTTAGATGTTTCGCTGTCAGTAGCCGTGTGTTCAAAAATGCTAGCCCCGAAGTTACGAGATAAGTGGGTGAGGTTCTGTCTTTGATTCGGCCTAGTTTCGTGCCCCGCAGATGGACTGCCTGCTTCCCCTGCTGCATCATTCAAACCACCTGTGCCAGTGTCACTCTCTTCCTTCAACCATCTCTCCCCTCCCAAGAGATTCAAGCGTCGTATGGGGGCTTTTAGGGAAACATCCCATTCTCTAACAACTTCCTCCTCCTCACTGTTGAAGTAGATCTCACAGTGGCGGTCTAGATGACCGATTAGCCCGCATATAAAACAAAAGGTTGGTAGTTTCTCATACTTGAATTTGCAGTGTAGCCAATCCCCACCAGCCCTCCTAACCTTCTTCCCTCTTTTCAGTGGTTGTCGTATGTCTACACAGACTCGGACCCGTAAGTAACTCAGGACATTCATCCACTTATTTTTGGTGTCCATCATAATGAACGACCCAATAAAATTCCCTAAAGCTTTAGCTACCATTTCTGTGAATAGTTGCTGAGTCAAGCCATGGATTTGAATCCAAAAATCGACATGAGTCAATTGAGCATCAGAAGGCTCCTCATTCTCTTTCAATTGGTATAGGATGAGTAAGTGATTATCGAATGTCCACGGCCCGTTGTCCATTACCCATTTCATATCGTAGGGATGGAAGAAACGGAATAGCAGCATCCCCAAGTTCAGAGATCATCATACCTTTACCAGGACGCCAGATGCTAGCCATACGATGCTTGAAGACCTGAAAATTGATGTTACGATCAATAATCAACGATCCCACCAAGCACCATTTGTAATCGACCGTCGCTGCCTCTGATGGAGCCGTCTCAAATTTGAACCCGTCATCGATAATTTTTAGCTGTTGCAATTGATTCTCCATGTCGGTATTTCAGTATCACAGTGGATTATCAGCAGACGGGGTGAGGAGAGGGTGAGTGAAACTTCGAGAGGCGACCGTTGAATAAATGATATCAACGCTAGAAACCCTAGCCGGCAAATCAAAAGAACTCTCAGGTGGAGTAGCGCTCTCAAGAGGAGCAGATATTTTTAGAAACACTCTATCGTCTCATCTTTTTAGGAATCATAGCACGATGATAGTTGGTTATCTATGTCACGTCCGGGTCTAAATTTCTAGAATTTATACCTTGATAGTAAAATATATTATAATTATTAGGTGTATGATTTTTATTTAGTGTTATAGAAAAAGTTTGAAGTTAATTTGAAGGTTTTATGAGTAAATTAAAAATTTAGAGTAATATGTAAAAGATTATATAAAGATGAAGGACCAAATCAGATATTTTATAAATTTGGATATATATCCAAATTTGGAAGAGGTGAACGGCGATGAATCACCATTTTCTTTTATTTTCTTTCCTGTTTTCTTTTCTTCGCCGTTCATCGACTGTTTCTCCACCGTTTCTTTGATTTACGGAGATTCGATCGTCTGAATCACTCGAAATTGGAAACATAGCATCCTTATGTATAGATCTAAGTCCTAACCAAAGAGTTTTTGAGTTTCGACAATGTTTGGAGGGAAATGGCTTAGACAGAATGTAGAAAAGAATCGATCGGGTATATTTCCCTCAATTTAGAGCCAAGGTAAGTAACTATCACCTATATTTTGAGTTTTATGTATACCGATATCTCTATATAATCAAACAAGTTTCAGAAATTGATATTTTAGGGTTATGCAGGAATTTTGTAAAATTTGGATTTTACACGATTTTGCTTTTTATTGTGAAATTATAGGTCAAATGAAGCTATTGACTATGCTTCTATGTGAATTTCGGATTTTACTTGATTATGTTGATTTAAGGCTTAATTTGGTTGATTTACATATATACATATATGTTTTTGGTTTCAATATATATCTATCATGAACAAAATGAATTTGATGATTTCTTACGAATTGTGTTTGGATTGAAAAATCTATTGCGGTTATTAGTATTATTTTGGATTGAAGTCCAAATATGATTTTTATGATACAAAATGGCTAATTGAAGCCAAATGATTTTTGGTTATGAGATAGTTTGGAATTTGATTGTGAAAGGATATTTGAGCACGTTATGATTTTATGATTTTATATCCATCGAGAGCTATCTGGATCGGTGGTTCCATATTTGAAGACCATGTTCAGTAAGGGACATGGCCTGTGTACACAGTTTGAAAGACCTATTGGGTATGGCAAAGAAGTGTCGGGTAAGACCATATGGGATAGGCAATATTAAGAGACGTCTCGATCATATATGTGGTTATGGATTGATACTTAAGGGGAGAAACTCGAGGATGGATACAATGTTTTAAGTTCATTTGGATTATGTTTTCCGTATGATTGATTACGATTTGGTTTGATAAAACGCTTATTTGATTATAATATTTTATAAGGGTTTGAACTCAAGAATCGATACAAGATTATATATTTTTGGTTTTTGGTTTACTACTTTGATTATATTATGTATTTTGGTTTTGAGTATATTTTATAAGGTTTTGATTAAATCCTTTTATAAAGGTATATATGTAGCTATGTTAAGGAAATGTTGTTTTTATGGCTGATAGTTTCTTACTGAGATTTTTGTCTCACTGTTTTTAAATGTTTTAATATTTTTAGGTGATAAAGTACAGGATATAGAGAAGGTTGTCGACAGATTAGGCGAGGTTGGAGACTCCTAAGTATTGATTATGATCTTTCTATTTCACGCCCGATGCCGATTGATATCATTTAGGGTCGGGTGTGACAGTTTGGTATCAGAGCTCTAGGTTAAATTCTTCGGACCTAAGGTGGATAGTAATGGAGGAATATCGATATTTGATGATAGCTAAGAAATAATTGATAGTAAATGAGGAGTATGAATATTTGGTGATAGCAAAGAAATAATCGATAATCATTGAGGAATATGAATATTTGGTGATAGCTAAGAAATAATTTGGAATTTTTCGAGGATTGAGTAACTAGCTAATGAGGTGTAAAAATAAGATTTTATGGTTAGAAATATCTAGGTGTACGAAATTTTGGTGATATGGGTTTTGAGCTAGAGATATAGAGAATTGTCTATATAGATTCGTACCTGAATCTTGTGATACATTTTTCGACCAAATAGAGGCTGAATCTGTCATGGAGTCCTAAATGAAAGTTCTTTATTTTTGTCTTACGTTTCCAAGAGTTTTTGAATCGCCTTAATCGGACTCCGTATGAAAAAGTTATGCTGAAAACGGCATATGTTGGTCATTTTAGCGTTAAATCAGAATTTGGTTTTTGCTTTGATTTTTCTCCTTATTTGAGAGACATTGCTACTGGTTTACATGATAAGTTGGTCTTCTTAGGAATATAGGAAATTGAGGAAAGGAGAAAGTGGTCAATTGATGATAATAGATATGGAATTGAGAAAGCTAAACTATGGAGGTTTCAATTAATGAGTTTGGAAGTTGAATAATGATTGGGTGATTATAGCATGAATTTAGTGTATTATAGAAGGAGATTTGAAATTTAAATTACTGTTTTATTGGTGAACTTCATGGAGTTGAGGTTTAGAATTATTGAGAGTTATATAAATGATGTTTAGAGAGATACCGATGTTAGTGATCAATAAGAAGTAAAGTGGGAGAATATATTTGGAGTTCATGATTTGATGATTAAATATGAAAATTTGGTAAGCTTAAATAGTGTTTGAGGAAATAATTAAGATATGAATGTTGAGGACAAATTTTACTGATCTTAAGCACAGTTTGAGCTAGAAAATTAAGAGCTATTGTGTTTGAGGATATTGCTTGGAGATTGCAAAAACTTTCATATTGCGATTTAAGTAAATCGTATTTGTTATCAATATAGTTTGATGAGAAACTTAAATTTATTTGGAATTATTAAGGGGATGTAGGATGACGGGTATAAGAATGATCTATATTGATTTTTCTTATTGTAAGGAATTGATTATAGAGGTTTACGAAAATAAATAAGTCAATGTGATATTCATAGAGGTTTATATTTGATTGATGATGATGACTTAGAGTTCATATTCATCATGATTGGAGTGAAAAATTATAGATATAAGTATTATTATTATGATGAAGTAAGATTATATGCTGATCCAAATCATTGATTCAGATTATTTAGAGGTTAAGGCAAATATAATATCGTACATATTAGCGGTTCAAAAGTGATATTTTTGAAGTCTGTAGAATTTGGAGATAGGTGAAATATATTTGTTATATATGCAATTGATGGGACCAATTGTGATTTAAATTTATTAAAGTGAGATTTGGTGTATGTTAGGAAGATGTGAATAATATTTGAAGTTTTATTGTGGATTATGGCGATGAAATTAACTATATTGAAGTTTAGAGTTACTAAGAGTTATACTGAAATGAGTGTTACAAAGATGTCGATATTGATAAATGATGAAGTTAATAGAAGGAAACATTAGAATTTGTGGTCTTATGATAATTATGAGGAATCTTGATGATGTGAAATAATTTTGTGATCTTGGAGATATTTGAGGAAGAAAATTTGGATTGGAGAATGTGAATTTCGAGGACGAAATTTCTTAAGGTGTGGAGAATTGTCACGTCCGGGTCTAAATTTCTAGAATTTATACCTTGATAGTAAAATATATTATAATTATTAGGTGTATGATTTTTATTTAGTGTTATAGAAAAAGTTTGAAGTTAATTTAAGGGTTTTAATGAGTAAATTAAAAGTTTAGAGTAATATGTGTTTTCCGTATGATTGATTACGATTTGGTTTGATAAAACGCTTATTTGATTATAATATTTTATAAGGGTTTGAACTCAAGAATCGATACAAGATTATATATTTTTGGTTTTTGGTTTACTACTTTGATTATATTATGTATTTTGGTTTTGAGTATATTTTATAAGGTTTTGCTTAAATCCTTTTATAAAGGTATATATGTAGCTATGTTAAGGAAATGTTGTTTTTATGGCTGATAGTTTCTTACTGAGATTTTTGTCTCACTGTTTTTAAATGTTTTAATGTTTTTAGGTGATAAAGTACAGGATATAGAGAAGGTTGTCGACAGATTAGGCGAGGTTGGAGACTCCTAAGTATTGATTATGATCTTTCTATTTCACGCCCGATGCCGATTGATGTCATTTAGGGTCGGGTGTGACAATCTAGAAATCACAACCATTTTTCTTGAAACTACGTCATTTAATAATTATATATTTATTGTTAAGTGAATAATTATAGATTTAAAGTGATATTTTCTATGCCAATTCACTAATGGTTAACCGACCGAAATATAGGTTAACCAACCAAATTAATAAGTTAACCGAAATATGGTTAGCCGAATTAAATGGATTGGTTAATGGTTTTTCTTAATGGAGTGGTTAACCGACCATGTGCACCCCTAATAAAAACAAGTGAAATGACAATATAGTCATGAATAGTTACTGTTATCTTATTGGTCAAATCTACATTAAATTCTATTAGTACAAAATGATCTTTATAATTAAACATTAAGACAGTTTGGCCGAGTGGTCTAAGGCGCCAGATTTAGGCTCTGGTCTGAAAGGGCGTCGGTTCAAATCCCATAGCTGTCAATATTTTTATTTTTATTTTTCATTTACATTTTGAAACGGCATCGTTTCCTTATTTCGTTGTGAGAATCAGAATCCCATCTTCTCCTTCCTCTTTTCTTCATTGTCATTCTGGCGGCGATTATTGCTTGCCGTCGATCTCATTGGAACATATGTTATGTTATGATATTTAGTTTCATTTTAGAACATATTAGCATTTGTTTTAGAACAATCTTGCTACTATAAGTATGTGTATTATATGTGTGTTGTTCTTTTCAGTAATTACAGATAAATTATTGTTTGATGAGCCTGCATTTATGGAAGAGCTGGATGATGTAATGGCTAAAGTCATGGAGAAATATCAAAGCAAAATGAAGAAGAAGCGTGTTGGAGTAATATCTCATCCAAGTTTTAATCTGTTTAGCCAGAATTCAAATATTGCTGAAAATGTTGCTGCTTTAGAATTTGAGAGATTTGCAAGATTGTATGGAGTCAACACAAGAGGTTGAGAATACTGGGCCAGAGCTTAAAGCACCAGATATTAATGAGATGTAAGATTCATAACGCATACCTTAGTGTTTAGAATATATGTTTTATGTTTTTGAACATATGGTTTAGTTTTTAGAACATACGTTAAGATCGAGTTTATTGAATTAATTAGATTAGTATTGTAATGGAAGAGTGATAAATGATAAATAAAATACATATATAATATTATAAATATTTGAGAATTTCTGTAGGTAATTTTCAAGGATTCCCCAAATATTTATTTGAGGTAGAGGTGGGGATCTCCACAGTTCGAGGATAGTACTTCCTATCCCCTTTTATTATTCAAAAGTAAAATGCTCACTCATCCATATATATATACACGATGTGTTTATAAAGAAGAATATTAAAGCTCTTTATTTTCTCCAAATAAAGCAATAACATATCAAAGTTGCAATGTTACACACGAATGTTATCTTTAGTTTGAGCTTTGTATTCGGCATGTATATGTAATAATCAATGAGTTGTTGTTGTGTAGTGGTTATTACGTTAGTCTTACACACTAAAGGTCTCCAGTTATATCTTTATAGCCTAGCTGCATATGTCGCCGCTGAATTATTTCCTAAAATTCTTCATAATAACTGAACTGTCCAGTCAATACCCAAAAAATTCTTGCTCCATCCTTCCCAGCCGAGTGTCTTCTTCGGTGGGGTTTCAAACATGTAGTGATGCACGATGATGTCAAATATAAAATGGTCATGATTTTGTAGGAAGCTTCTCTGGTCATCGTTTGAACAGCTTTGATAATGCTCATATTGGTCGACTAATTATGTCCAATGGGGATCAACCGTTGAAACTAGGGAATTGAAGATTGCTTAATCAACAGCATGGGGATTAACCATTTTGTGGAGGCTAATCTCATTAAGTCGTGGTTATTATCGGATTCTTCTTACCTCTCCAGCCATGAAGAATCTTGGTTGGGGACGTGGTACCTTGAACCTAAAGCTAGAGCTCTTCCGACTACATCAATTGGTCTTAGACTTCGACCATAACGAATAGAAATCAACTAATGCTCCCACATGGATTCAGATTCATTCTCTTCCCCAAAAATATTGGGACACGGAAGTATTATAGCCCTGAGCCTGAACTAATAAATTCCTTTGATGCGCTTCTAGCTAATTCTGAGCACACAACTATTCAGTCCGACACTCCCACGGACACGGTAAATCGTATAATTGAAATTGTCCCGATAAATAATAGCGTCAATGATATTGTCTTTGAAGTTCCCCCAAATATTCAGATGTCTGGTAATGTCTATGTTTTACGGCTCATTAATGACAATTCTTTCATATCAATCAACACCCACAGGTAGATTGACAGTTGGTTGAAAGCATAAAGAATAAAAAGGTACAAAGCAAAAGAACTTCTTTTTAATAAAAGTTTTCCATAAAATAAATATAGTTTAGAAAGACATGGAAAATAATAAATTTATAAAAAAGAATATTTTATTCCAAAAAAATAGCAATATATATATATATATATATAATTAGCCTGTCTCGGTGAGATAGGCTGTTGGAAGTTTTTTTCCTTTTAACGATTGTCTCGTCTCAATGAGATCGGACCATGTCCTGGTGAGACATACCCTGTATCAGCAAGATTGTTCCAGATCTCGGGGAGACGGTGTCTTAAATGTCATTTTCTCAACACTCACGCATCCACTATCCACGTTTTTTTTTTTGCTCCATCTCTGCAATATCAATTTGTGGAAATGATGGGAGAAAAGATAAGGAATCATGAGACATGGAGCTAGAATTATTTGCTATAAATACAACCTCAAATCTCATTCTAACCCACCCACCCACCCACTCAGCCAATCCAACAAAAACCTCAACTTCTCAATCATAGAACACTACAAGAAAAATCGCTATCACCGGCGACAAAATTCCGTCGTGATGGACGATTTTGCGTAGGTGATCGGTATCACCGACGGAAGTCCGACAGATTCATCTTTGTCGGCGTTGACCTCGTAGGTAAGCCGCTCCGAGAAATTTTTACCGAGACAAAAATATCACCGACACAAACTTTAGTCGGCCTTATCCGTCGGAAATTCCAACTACTTTTAGTAGGTGACTTGTGTCGGTGATTCCGACAACATTACCGACCCATATGTATCGGTGATCAATTTTTCGGAACATTTATTTACAATTTTACCGAGAGATACTGCAACGGAAATGCGTCGGAAATGCAGAATTATTTAAAAATTAATTTTCATATTTTTTAAATCATTATATTTGGATTGAAGGAAACTCATACATGTTCAATGACAAAATTCCATTAGTGAAAAAGCTCTGAGTTTCCTAATGATCAACTAATTTGATGTATCTCATAACGAGTTGCTCAAGCTGAATTAAATAGACATGGTAACAAAAAAAAAAAAAGCAATAATTTGTCTGCTATGACACATGAGACTGAAGTGCAGGCAACTGAAAATGTAATTCACTAGTCTTTAGCACTCCAAGATTCATAGGTATATATTACATATAACCAAATAATGCATCATGAGCAGTCAACAACCTAGCAAGTGTAAGCTTTTCGAGTTTACTGCAAACGGAAAATAAAATCACAGATGCATGGTTAATAATACAGGGTTCACAAATTTAGGAATTACCAATTAGATAAAACAGGCTTACCAGTCTGACAACTCATGGAAGTTTTGTATCTCTTCTGCTATAATTTTAGCACAAAGCCATGTTTGGTTGCTCCAAAAACATGAGAGAATTGAGATAGAAAATGAATTTAAGTGACTTCATTAATAGTAAGTAAATCCATACCAAAAATAATTCATATAATAGGAAAATACTCAATAAAAAGCTCAGAAACCAAACAGAGTGCAATTGTAATAAATAAAAGTAAGGTATGTTCAACATCACGTTTAGTTGGCATATAGATACTTACGTTCTCTGCCGTGTCAATATTGTAATAAATGTAAATAAATTAGCTAGAATAACTTTATTCAAATCAAATGTAAATTTGAAGATCAGCAAAGAAAATGAAGTAAAAGAGAGTCGAACTTCAATACCTGTGACCCGTTAAAATTGCTATCCATTCCAATTCGGGTGATTTTACTCCTAATGGAAAATAAAAAAAAACACACATATTGTATAAGACAATAATATAACATAAAACCAAATTAAAGCTAGAGAATGGGTGAAATTAAAGAGGAAAAGCATGAAGCTTTAAATAAATTATGAAACATACCTCCTTATCAGGAGCACATTCTTCATCGTTACAATTATCATCATCAGGATATAAGCTCTGACAGTAAAAAGCTTGAAATTTCGCATATTCAAGGTTTGGAATTTGTTGAAAACCCCAAGAGAAGTAGTGAATGTACATGTCTTTGCTGATATCATTGCCTGAGATGCCAATAGTTTATATTTCAGCAATGAAACCCATAATGAAAATCAACGATGTTAATATAAAATTAAACAAAGAAAGCAACATGCTACTACATTTTACTCTAAAATTTCCTTTTTTCCAGAATCATAAGGAATATGAAAAACTGAAAGACACAAGCAGAGGCACTTGATTAACTCATGAGCGCTTCAGATAATTGCATTTAAAACCAAACCCATGAAGCAAGATATTTTGTCTAGCATCATGATCCATACTTGCATTTATATAGCACATTTGGAGCTCTTCATCTGCATATTGAAATATAACTCATAAGTATTGAATGCCGTGTTCCTGAAACATATCACTTATGATTCTTATTACATGTTGAAATTAGGATTAAGATTACTACATATTGAAATTAGGACCTGTAGACAATTCACAAAAGTACATTGCATATTGAAATTAGGATTAGATACCACGAAAGTATACTACATGTTGACAATTCACCCTTAGATACTAGATATGTCACTTTCTTTTCACTATTTATACACTCTCTTATTTCAATTTAATTAACATTAACACCACTACCTAATTTTAATATTATTGTTTACATTTCTCCTAGCTAATATTATAAAATGATCAGAACAAAACCTATTCTCATGTTTGAATCATACAAAATTAATCTTCAATGTTCATTACATGAAACTAATATGCTTTCATGGTCCAACCTGCATCATTTTGTGTGTAATTTCTTTGTTGTGTGCTCATCATCTCCTAAACAAAGTGCATGTGACCCACCTCACAAATAGTGGACTAGCAGTAGTTGCCTCTGCTCAATTTTTAAATAGTACAAAAGAAATCATTAATTCAAGATCAAAATCTTTTAAAACAAAAAGGAGTAATCATAACCTAAAAATAATATGCAATTATGGGTATCATCCGCCATTGATGCCTTAAGTGAGGTTCATAGCATTATACCATCACACCAAAAAAGGGAGGAAAGAGAAGAAGTAAAATGTATTAAATTGAAACCTAGAAGCCAGATTGTGATAGAGAACGGAGGAGCTGCAAATGGTGGTGCTGGAGCTCCAATTGCGGTCCAAAGTCAAGTCTGGTATGGAAAACGCCAGATCCACTGGTGGTGGCGGCAGATCAAGAGAGTTAACTCACAAATCGTGATAAATCAATACCCATAATAAACCTCAAATCAAAAGCAAATGCAAAGAAGAGAAATGTGAGTTTGGTACCTGAAGAGAGTAGATCGAGTTTTGGAGCAGATTGAGGAGATGGGGGAGAGAACCAGAACAGAGAGAAGCGAGTTTGGTACCTGAAGAGAGTAGATCGAGTTTTGGAGCAGATTGAGGAGATGGGGGAGAGAACCAGAACAGAGAGAAGTGTAGCAGAGAGTGGCGGAGAGGAGGTGCGTAGCGCCGCCGGTGCTGGTGGAAATCGTGCAGCTGCTTGTGGAGGCAATGAGGAGAGCGAGAGAATAGGGTGAGGTAACCAAATTTCAATCGGGAAGCAGAGGGGGAAAGAGAGGCAGAAATTAGGGTTAAGGCTGAATATCCTTATCTATTTATATATTATTTTTATTTTTATTTTTTAATTGAATATTTTTTTTTATCAATTATAGATTTTTTTTAATATTTAATTACCGATAGATATTATGTCGGTCTATATACAAGATTTGTTGGTGTTATCACGGACAAATATAATTTCCGACAATCTCTGTCGGGGACAGGGGCGGATTATTCCCGCCTATAATTACCAACACATTCTAAGAATGTGTAGGTGAATGTGTTGGTGATCAGACACATATATTCTGTAGGTATTCCGTCGGTATTTCCTACACAAAATATTCCATCGGTCCAATCCGTCGGTGATAACGTTTTTTCTTGTAGTGGAATAACCAGCCTTTTGCAATCCAAATTCGATTCTTTCAAGCTCTCTTTTGCAGCCATTTTCGATTTCTTCAAGCTTCCAAATCGTTTGAAACCAAGTTTTTATCAAGCCACCATCATCAACTGACATGCAATTGGTGCAAAATAGGAAAGCATATATGTGTTTTACATTAATGTTTGAAAATAATCTAACTTGCCAATGTTACAGTAAAATTGCATCATTTTAGATGTTAAAAATAAAATTGTTCGTTCTTGTAAATGTTAGGGATATTTTTATACATTATTCCTTTTAAATTAAGGCAGTTAGGTGGCGTTTATGTTATATCTTGAATTTTAATTGTAAGATTATAAAAATGAATAAAGTTCAGT
Source organism: Euphorbia lathyris (assembly GCF_963576675.1). Classification (NCBI taxonomy): domain Eukaryota; kingdom Viridiplantae; phylum Streptophyta; class Magnoliopsida; order Malpighiales; family Euphorbiaceae; genus Euphorbia; species Euphorbia lathyris. Next base: position 83,470,222 of record NC_088915.1, read on the forward strand.
GATCATGGATGTTATTTACCGTAACGTATAAACTCTTATTTATCGCTGATGAGCACGTCGGTCTGCCTTTGAAATAAGAAACAAGAATATAATTAATTGGCTTAATGCATGTTTACACTCTTAAACTTGACAAATTTTGCCTACTGACATCCTGAACTTTTTAAATATCTTATCACACTTATAGTTGGCTTTAAAAACCTATCACATACTTATAGTTGGCATTAAAAATCTATCACACACCTAAAGTTCTCATTAGGACCTACTGCACATAAAATTATTGATTTGTCATATTTGACATATGACGTTACATACAAAACGAACTAATACGATTTCTTTTTTCAATATCATGCACATGTGACCTCGTCTGTCAAAGATGATAGATCATGATTTGTGTCTAATAGGTCCGAGTGAGCCAACTTTAGGTGTGTGATAGGTTTTTAAAGCCAACTATAAATGTGTGATAGATTTTTAAAGTCATCTATAAATGTATGATATCTTATTTAAAAAAGTTCAGGATACCAAGTTGAGATTCCCACGGCTAAACTTTTAATGACTTTTTTTACCCACCTTATCTACAAATCACACCCTTTCTCACTCTATCAATATGTAATTATGTTTGGGCCAGTTTTAATTTTGTTGCCGTAAGATTTAAGAGACTTTAATGACTCTAAAAATAATAGATTTAATATTCACCAAAAAAAAAATAACGGGTAAATTACATTCATGGTCACTGAATTTTAGACATTTAACATTATAGGTACTGAACTTCAATTCTTAACAGTATGGCCACTAAACTTTATACTTTTTAATACCGATTGCCACTCAACGCCTCAAAACGACCGTTGACGGCCTAAAAATAAAAAATTCAAAGCGTTAATGATATTCTAAGGAACTTTAATTCTTGAAAATTTTCGTTTTGAGATCATTTAGGTATTATTTTGTTAGGAGAGAGAGTGACTTTTTAGAGAGACAAACCTCCAAAAAATGTGATTTGGAAAATAAAAAATGTGGTTCCATGGTAAATGTCATTCTGAACAATTTTAATTATTGAATATTTTCATTTTGTGGTTGTTAACGGTCATTTAGAGGAGTTAGTTAAAATTGAGTGGCTACCGATATTGAAAAATGTAAAATTTAGTGGCAATACTGTTAAGAATTGAAGTTTAGTGCCCATAATGTTAAAATATGTAAAGTTTAGTGGTCCTAGGTGTAATTTACCTAATAAAATTGCTGAAATGACAATATACTCATGAATAGTTACCGCTACCTTATTGGTCAAATCTGCATAATGTTTCGTTAGTATAAAATAATTGTTTTTATATAAACATCAAGACAGTTTGGCCGAGTGGTCTAAGGCGCCAGATTTAGGCTCTGGTCCGAAAGGGCGTGGGTTCAAATCCCACAGCTGTCAATTTTTTTATTTTTATTTTCCAGTTACATTTTGAACCCGGTTTATATTAATGACTGAAACGACATCGTTTGCTTATTTCGTTGTGAAAATCAGAATCCCATCTTCTTCTTCTTCATTGTCATTCCGGCGGCGATTATTGCTTGCCGCCGATCTCAAATGCTCGTAAACAAAGCATATTCAACTGCAACTTGGAGAATCCAAATCAAGCAAAACCAGTTAGTCTCTCAAATCTCTTCAATTTTACTTCAAAGACACAACTGGATACCACTCCTCCAAAATCTCAATCTCTCTTCTAAATTAACCTCTTCTCTCTTCCTCCAGATTCTCCATAAAACCCAATCTCACCCTCAAATCTCTCTCAATTTCTTCAATTGGGCCATTTCAAATCTCAAATTCAACCCCGATCTCAAATCTCAATGCTACCTCATCAATGTTTCCCTCGGATCAGATCTCACTCAACCCGCGAAAACTATATTGGATTCTCTGGTTCAAACTCACCCTGTAAATCTCCTATTGAAGACCATGGTTGAAGCTTCTCGAGGTAAAATCTGTCAATCTGATCTATTAAGCTTTGTGCTTCAGTGTTATTTGGATAAGGGTTTGTTAATTGGGGGTTTGGAGGTATATAAGAAAATGAGAATTACTCGATCTATTCCTTCAATTCATGCTTGTAATTCTCTGCTTGATGTTTTACGAAGTGAAAATCAGATGAAATTGGGGTTTTGTTTGTTTGGTGCTATGATTCGAATTGGGATTTTGCCTGATAAACTTACTTGGTCTTTGATTGCTCAGATTCTTTCCAAAAATGGGCAATTTGAGAGAATTGTTAAATTGTTAGACATGGATTTTTCTAATTCAGTGATGTATAATTCTGTTATTGATAATTATTGTAAAATTGGGGATTTTGAAGCTGCTTTTGATCGTTTAAATCAAATGTGTGAAAGAAAACTTCATCCTGGTTTTAGTTCCTATAGCTCCATACTTGATGGAGCTTGCAGATATGGAAAGCTTGAAGTAATTGATAGAATAATGTCATTAATGGTGGATAAAGGGTTTCTTCCTAAGCATCGGGTGATCGAATTCGATTCGATAATCCAAAAGCTTTGTAGTTTGGGTAGAGTGAATGCTACCAAAATGTTCTTCAAGAGGGCTGGAGACAACGGAATAGAATTGCAGGACGCTACTTATGGTTGTTTGCTAAGAGCGTATTCTATAGCGGGACAACTTGAGGACGCCATTGGAATACACAGACTAATCCTCGAAAGAGACATTGCGATAAAGAACAATGCTCGTGAAGCATTCGTTGATCTTCTCTGCGAGGAAGATCACTCGGACGAGAATTATGACATACTGAAGGAGATCATCAGGAGTGGTTTTAGCCCACGAAAATCGAGTTTGTCGAAGTACATCTCATCGTTGTGTAACGAACGAAGGTGGAGAGAAGCAGAGGAGGTTTTGGTGGCGGGTTTTGAGAAAGGGATTGTTCCGGATTCATTGACATGCTGCAGCATTGTTAAGCATTACTGCTGCAGCAGACAGATTGGGAAAGCTGTTGAATTGCATAACGAATTGGAGAAGCTGCGGGCGAGTTTAGATGTTGAAACGTACAATATGTTCCTCAGCGGATTGGTTAAGGCGGGAAGGGGCGAAGAATCGATCAGGGTGTTCGATTATATGAAGGGACTCGGTTTGATTGATGGTGCAAGTTTTACAATTGTAATTAGGGAGCTTTGCCGTTGCAAGGAAATGAGAAAAGCTATGAAACTTCATGATGAAATGTTGAATTTGGGGCTTAAACCTGATAAAGCTGCATACAAAAGGTTGATTTTGGAATTCAAGTAGGCTGAGCTTGGATAGCAATGATGTAATTGGTTCCGGTTTTTAATGTATTTCATTTCCTTTAAAAAATGGATTAGGGCTAAATTTAACCTAATGTTTTTGACGAAGTTCAGATTTCAGATTTAATCTAAACGTACGAAATGATATAAATTTAATTCTAGCATTTAGAAGCAAGATAAAATTTAGTACCATGGTACCAAAAATTTAAAAATATTGATTTAACTATTATGTAACTGTTACATCAGATCTTCCAAACATCAATTATATATAAAATATTTAATATATTACTAGCACAATTTTAAAAAAAATGTTGAAATGATAATCACTATATCGTCACATATAAGTTAATCACAATTTTTTTTCTTAAAGTATCTAAAATGTTTAGTGTGTTGTTAATATAATTACAAATAACCAACCAAAAATATATAAAACTGTTCAATTTTTCGACAAACTTGTTTGGAAGAACCACTGTGACATTTAAATAACAATCAACACATTTTTTCAAATTTTTGTAATGTTGGTCTAAAATTGACATTGCTTGAAAACATGCGGATTAAATTTGTACAATTTTATATATTAGGACTAAATCTGTATTTTTCTGAAAATGTTAGGATCAAATTTGGTCATTATCTCAAAAAAATATATAATCAGCCATAATATTAAAGATTAAAGCATTATTTGGCGGTTTTAGTATCCAAAATTTTATAATTTACCCAATGTGATATCATTTGCTAATATTTAGATATTTCCATATATGATATGAGATGATAATGCTATTTGTTTGAATAGCCAGAATTTGATCAAAGGTATTAGAAAGATTTGTTCTTCCATTGAGTCCATCAATTTCAGCCATATTTTCAGAGAACAGATCAGGTAGCGGATCGTTTAGTAGGCCCAGTGAAGGTTTGGTGAAATTGAATACTGACGGCTCTTGTCTAAGAGATGGTAAGATTTCTGCTGGAGGGGTGTTAAGAAATGCAGGAGGCGGCTGGGTGTATGGGTTTACTCAAAATTTAGGTAAAGGGTCTTCCTTTTCGGCGGAGCTCTGGGGGATTTATTCTGGTCTCAGATTAGCTATTAATCTGGGTTTGAAAAAGCTGATCGTTGAATCTGACAATATGGAAGCTTTCAGAATGATCTCTGATATGAATTCTACTTGTCTAAGTAGCAAGAACTTAATCAAAGGGATAAGAAGGTTTTGTTCTTCTTTCGAGTCCATCAATTTCTGTCACATTTTCAGGGAGCAAAATAGGGTGGCGGACCATCTTGCAGAAGAAGACCACATGAGGAGTCTGGGAGTTTCTACCTTCTCTTAGGCCCTGTTCTTTATCACTTAATTTCAGTAACAATCAGTTCAGTTCAATTCAGTTCAGTTCAGTTCGGTTCAATTCAATTCAATTCAATTCAGTTCAGCATTCAGTTTCAGCATCCAGTTTCAGCATTCAGTTTCAATATTCAGTAATTTATCATTATTTATTATATTATAATTATTTATATATAATTTATTATAATTATTATTATTATTTATCTATAATTTATCATTATTTATTATTATTATTTATAGTTTATCATTATCTATAAATTAGATAAAAGTCAAAAAATGATAGTTTATTAAAGTATATATGGTTTAATAAAAAAAATAAAACTAAAGTATGCATCCATATTTAAAAATTAGGAATTGCATCCATATTATGAATTATTTCTCAAATTTATCCAATTTATCAATGTTAGGGATAAAATTCCACCATTTTAGACGTTAGAGGTAAAATTACTTCTGACCCAAAACGTTATTTTTGCACTTTAACTCTTAATTAAAATAAAAAGTTAAGAGTTTGTATTCATATGAATATTTGTATTTTTTTTTTTGGTAAGAAGGGAAGAAAAAAAACAAACAAACAAAAACCTAACCCGGGATCAGTCTAGGAAGACTGACCCCAATCCTATCCTCAAGAAGAGAAGGTAACAGAAAAGAAGGAGGAACGGAAAGGGTAGAAACACCTAACATCCCCCCATGCCCAGCAGCTGCCAAGCGATCCGCCACGCGGTTTTGCTCCCTATAAATATGGGAGAAGGTAAGAGAATCGAAGGCAGGACGAAGCCTCAAGATGGCTTTAATGAGATTCTGACTCTTAAGACAAACAGCCTGTCTATCCGAAATCCTGTTGATAGCCTCCAAATTGTCAGACTCCACCGAAAGTCTTTTAACACCCATGCGAATGGCGAGTTTAATGCCAGACAAGATCCCCCAGAGCTCCGCAGTAAAGGAGGAGCTCGTACCTAAGTTATGGGTAAACCCAGCCAGCTAGGCGCCACCAGCATCCCGAAGAACTCCACCAGCAGCAATTCTGCCATTACTAAGGCAGGAGCCATCCGTATTCAACTTGACAACCCCTTCCCTGGGCTTCCTCCAACCAACTAACTGGATCTCTTTAACCGGGGAGGGGTGAACCAGGGGCTCTCCTTCAAAACTCTTTATAATAACAGAGAGTTTTTTCGAGAAGTAAAACCGGAGGTCAGGAATAAAGACAGTCTTCTCAGCAAATAACTCTTCATTCCTCCATTTCCACATTTGGTGACAAATAATAGCGAAGAGAATAGCCCCGTGCTCCATACTGGCCAACAAATTCCCATTAACGCCTTCAGAGAACCAGTCAATATCAGAGAACCCCATAAAGGAAGGAAGGATGTGGTGAGGAAGGACCCCTTCCCAAACCTTTCTACTATTCGGGCAATCCCTCAAAGCATGGCACAAGGTTTCCACATGGCCGCTGCATCTGCTACAGGCACCAGATACATCCAAGTGCCTTCTGTGTCTATCTGCATTCGTGAGGAGCCTGTCTTTGACTCCCAGCCATAGGAAACTCCTAATGCGGTAGGGGACTTTGAGGGCCCAAATGGACTTCCAAATTTCCAAGGGAGTATAAGCCCTATTAGGGGTAAAAGCTTCATAGGCCGATTTGCAAGAATAAGAACAATTGTTAGGAATTGCATCCATATTATGAATTATTTCTCAAATTTATCCAATTTATCAATGTTAGGGATAAAATTCCACCATTTTAGACGTTAGAGGTAAAATTACTTCTGACCCAAAACGTTATTTTTGCACTTTAACTCTTAATTAAAATAAAAAGTTAAGAGTTTGTATTCATATGAATATTTGTATTTAATTTCATAGGCTTTAAATTATATATAAATTTGTGTTTGTATGTAATTTGTATTTTTAATTTAAATTAGACTTATTTTTATTTAATGTCATAGGCTTTTATCGAGCCAAGATTTTATCATCCCGGGCTTTTATTTGATATTCAATTTAGTTTTATCTTTAATAATATATTTATTTATTATTGATATTATTAAATTTATTAGAACCATTATTATTATTATAAGTTCATTAATGTCCAATATTATCATGAAAATTATTTTAAAGTCTAATATCATCATTATTGTTAAGTTCGGTTAAGTTCGGTAGCATTCAGTTAAGGTCAGCAGCATTCAGTTAAGTTCAGTATTCAGTAGTATTCAGTTAAATTCAGTTCAGTATTCAGCAGTATTCAGTTCAGTTCAGTTCAGTTCAATTCAGTTCAGTTCAGTTCAGTTTTTTTCAGCGATAAAGAACAGAGTCTTGTCCTCCTAACTTCCTTTCTTCTCTTCCGAGGGATGATATGGTTGGGATCGGTTTTCCTAAACTGATCCCGGACTAAGTCTTTGTTGTTGTGGTGTTTTGTTTTCCCTTTCCTATCCTACCAAAAAAAAAAAATAAATCTGATATCCAAAATGAGTTACATACCACCTTTGAGAATACGCAAATTTCAAAATTTTAGATAACATGTTGCCAAGTGAGTGTTTAGGCCTAATATTAACCGTATAACGCAAAACGACATCGTAGGTCGTATGACATGAAATTGATTGCCCACGTGTCATTAACACATTGGAGGATCCACGGAAGCAGCTCTTACCCCCAAACACAAAAACGAAAAGCAACGAACTTTCTTCCCCCACACACACAGTGGGAAGTCGCCCAAAAATGGCTCTCTCGCCAAACACCTCCCCGCTCCTCCTCCTTCTCCTAACGCCTCTCCTCTTCATCTCCGTCGCGAACTCCGCTTCTCAGTCGGAAGAGATCGTCGCCGAGCTTCTCTACCTCCAATCGCAGTCAGATTCCGGCCTAATCCACTTAGACGATCACAAAGTCTCTCGCTTCCTAACCTCCACTAAAGCCCCACGCCCTTACTCTCTTCTCATCTTCTTCGACGCCAAACAGCTCCATGACAAGAGCGAACTCCGCCTCCAAGATATTCACCACGAGTTCTCACTCCTCGCCTCTTCCTTCATCACCAACAACGCGGATAAATCGTCTGGATCTAACGGTAAACTCTTCTTCTGCTATATTGAGTTCAAGGAAGCTCAATCGACATTCTCTCTGTTTGGCGTCAATTCCCTCCCTCACATCCGCCTAATCGGTCCCAATGTTAAAAACCCTAAAGATTCTGAGTCTATGGATCAAGGTGATTTGGCTAGAATGGCTGAATCGATGGCCGAATTCGTTGAATCCAGGACCAAGCTCTCCGTTGGACCAATCCACCGTCCACCAATTGTGTCAAGGAATCAAATCGCTTTTATAATTGTCATTTTGCTTATCTGGTTTCCGTTTATGATTAAGAAGGTATTGAGCGGCCAGACATTGCTTCACGATCCGAAAATCTGGCTCGGTGGGGCTATATTTGTGTACTTTTTCAGTGTTTCCGGCGCGATGCACAACATTATTCGTAAGATGCCTATGTTTTTGGCTGACCGGAACGACCCCAACAAGCTTGTTTTCTTTTACCAGGGGTCTGGTATGCAGCTGGGAGCAGAGGGATTTGCGATTGGGTTCTTGTACACTATTGTTGGGCTATTGTTAGCATTTATTACTCATGTTCTGGTAATGGTTAAGAATGTGACGGTGCAGAGAACTATTATGATTATTTCACTGGTTGTTTCGTTTTGGGCTGTGAATAAAGTTATCTCTTTGGACAATTGGAAGACTGGATACGGAGTTCATACATTCTGGCCTTCCAGTTGGAAGTGAGGATGCCTGTTGGTTTTCGAGAACTAAAAGGTGATCATTTTTGCTTTAGTGAAACTATATTTGTATAAGACTTAGATGTTTCAGTGTATTATTTTTTTGCTTATGAAATAGATGGCTGCATTTAACAAGCATTTTGTGCCAAACATATGATTTTTGGTGCAAAAGATGATTGCTAGCAATTTGCTAAGAATCATGAGTATTTTAGTTTAGTCTTGTTATGATTTTGGTATCTCTAAACTTTAGAATTGCAAGATAGATAGATAGCATTTGCTGATTGTTTATCTTGTTCCCTCGTATAACTTGGCGTCATAATTGGAGCACTGAAAACTAGTTAGGGCTGTCAATTTATGACGGGAAAACATGGTTTGACACAATTTTTATTTTTACTTGTTGTGATGTTTTTCTGCAAATTGAGTCATTATTGGGCAGAAGATTTTACTTGTTTAGTTTTTGCTTGTATAACCAAGAGCCAGACTATGCTATTGAGTTACTGAAATTTGGTTTGCATATGAGTGTCTTTTTTTTCTATTGTATATGACATGTATAAGAAGCTTTGGGGATTTGAAATTCTTCTGATGTGATTGAGAGAGACAGTAGAGAGTGACATTGTAACATTTTTAAAGAATAGTTACTCAATTCCACTTAGTTTTGAACTTGAAAATAATTGAAATAGGATGATTGAAGTTATAGGCCCGGCTAGAAGTAGGATACTGATGGATTTTGGATACTTGGTTTTTCTTAACTTTACATTTGTGTTGATTTAATTGGAAAATGGTAGGTCGATTGTTAACAATGCTGTAGGAGATAATAACAATAGGGTGGGCCCTAGAGTGTGGAGAGTGTATGAGAGAAGGAAGAAAGGGGGACACTTGGCTGAATAGGACTTGTCAGGGGTGCTAGGAGTTTGGGTGTCCTGTAGCAAGGCTATTAGATAAAGGAGTGAGGCTGTAAAGAGGGTATTGGGCATATTCTTAGTTTTGGGACTTACTGCAGTAGCAGCAGTCTGGGGAAGGGGACGCAGTCCCTGTGTAGGGTGACTGTGTGTTGAGAGCTCTTTTGTAACTCCTGTCTTCTCTTTAATCTAAATAGTACTTATTATTCACTGTTCCATTGATATTGAGCTGGTTAGTTGTTGTTCTCTATCATTGATGAGGATAGACATTCGAACTCTGGCTGGCTAGTTAATTGCGGTGTATGCCTTTGATTCAAGCTTTTGAAAAGATTGAATGGTATAATTAGATTGGAAGTTAGAAAATTACCATTCCATTAGTCTTGAAAAAGATAATGGCAATGCTGAGTGCCTCCATTTTGTTGAGCCATTTTAAGTTTGGGACATGTCGTTGGCCAGATTAAGTTATTTGATCTGAGTTATTAGCCTCATGAAGGAATTTAATTCCTTGAATATCTTTTTTCTGGGTTAGTTACACCCATGATCCTCCATCTATTAAAAATGGAACAGAATTGCCATAACATTTAAATTCATAAAGAGAAACCCCTTGTCATTTGACTTTTGTTTCTTCTATTGTTCTTTTAACTGGAAATCAGCAAATCCATTCGCCGGAGATGTCACGTGGGTCTCAAAGTCACTACTTTTTTTTTTATGTGTGTACTAGGGATGCAAGAAAAGAATTAATTTTTGTTGTTCTTTTACTTCCCACATGGTTGAAAATGGTTGACAATGACACCCACGTGGCATCTCCAATAAACGAGTTAGTTGATTTACAGTCAAAAGGAAAAAAATAGCGTGTTCTGCAATTCTGTTTCATTTCTGATGCTTGGAGTACCATGGTTGTAATCAACCCCTTTTTTCGCAAGTTTTTGACTAATACTGGAGAATATAGGATTTCTTTCAGACTCTGAGCTGGCTTATGTAGCAGAGTTAGATACCAAGATACTACAAATGTGACAATGATTGAATACTTCTGTTTTCCCTGTGTTCGGATATATGATTAGATTAAGGTTCATACGTTGTCTTCTTAGAATGTATAGATACTTATGATCTGGTTATTCAAGTTGGAAAAGAAGTAAATTAAAGGCTCAATACATCTGTTGCCCCCCTGTACTTGGCCCAAAACTTGAACTGTATTCCTGAACTTTCAAAAGTTCCAAATGACCCCTATCCTTATCCAATTGCATTCAATAACCCTTTATTCTTGTCCAATTGCATTCAATTATCCCTATTCTTGTCGAATTGCATTCAATAACCCCAAAACTTCAACTGCCCCGTAAACTTTCAAAAGTTCCTAATTATTTGTGTTTTTGACACATGAGGGAGCATATCTCCCATTTTCGTCATCTAACAAATTCTATTGAGAAATAGGGGGCTATTGAATGCAATTGGACATAAATAGGGGTCATTTGGAACTTTTGAAAGTTTAAGGAGCAGTTGAAGTTTTGGGCCAAATACAGAAAGCAACATATGTATTAGGCCTAAATTGAATGACTGTGAAAAGCTTCCAACGATTCCCCTCTTCATGAATGTTGTTTTGGATGGGTTATGCTATTGCATAGGGACAACATTTTGAGGTGGCAATTTCATGTTTCGTGTCAAAATCGTGTTATCTCATATATATGTTCCATATGGTTTTATATGTTATAAATGCTAGAAAAATGATTTTCGTGTCACTCGTGTCGTGTCAGTCGGGTTGTCTCTGTAAATCGTGTTTTCGTGTCAGAAATTACCACCCTAAGTTTTCAAATTTTGACTAGGCATCAACCCTTGGGTTTTCGCATGTTTGGGTTTTCTTAACTTCACATGTGGAGGTGGAAATTTGGATTGGTGTGTTCTCATCGTGTTATGTTATCTATGAGTTGTGTTAATCAGATTGTGTCGGTAAATCGTGCTGTCATGTTAGAAATTGTCACCCCTAAGCGCTTGAAATGTCAGATGTCTTTGGGATTTTCAGTTTTCTACTTGCAAACACAGTTATTAGAATAGATCGCTTGAAATGTCAGATGTCTTTGGGATTTTCAGTTTTCTACTTGCAAACACAGTTATTAGAATAGATCATTAGGTTCCAAGATGTCAATTAGAGTTGCTAATTCTTTACTTCTTGGCTAGAGGTAGCAATTTCGTGTTTCGTGTCAAAATTGTGTTATCTCATATATATGTTTCATATGGTTTTATACGATATAAATGCTAGAAAAATGATTTCCGTGTTAATCATATCGTGTTAGTCGGATTGTCTTTGTAATTCGTGTTTCGTGTCAGAAATTGCCACTCCCACTTGGCATGTGCTTCTTCGCAACTTATGCTCCAGTAGGTACGAATTACATGATTAATCGCTTTTCATTCTCCTGCTGTATGTGATTTGTATTTTACATGACTATATATGATAATATAGATGTAACGGAAGTTGTAAATCGTGTTGTCGTGTAGAAATTGAAAATATTTTAAAATTACAGATGTAAACTTTTCACTTGAAAACTCTCTCAAATGTCTGGTGGGCTTCAAAAGGCCAAAGCTTTCTTGGCGGATTATAAGCTTTAGAGAGCGTTTGGTTTAGCTGTTCGTAGCAGTATTTAGCGGTTATATTATTTTGAATTATCTAATGAATTAAATTTTTTTTATCAATATTCATATAACATGTTAATTTATATTGATAAATGACATTTGTATTAATCTTATCGCATGTTAACAACAATAATTCTTTACAAGTTTACCAAACATATTAATTAGCTAATAACTACTAGCTAACAGTCAGACTTGTTCATGGGTCGGGCTCAGGCTGGATCCAGCAGGTTTTTATATAAAAATGCTTAGTCCAATTCCAACCCAGTCCGCTCTTAATTTAGGCAGGTTCGGACCGGACTGTGTTCGGACTCAAAAGTCAAATCTCAAGGTTAGTCTATATAAACTCACTTAAATATATATGTATAATTTTTAATAATACAAAATAAAATTTATACTTAAAAATAAATATTAATATATAAATTTATTAATTAATATTAATAGACGGGTTGAACTGGGTATGTTCGTGATATTTTTATAAATTTCAAGCCCGTCCAAAAATTAGGTGCGTTTTAACTAGTCTGGACCGGGCTAGATTTAAGGATAATTTTACATGTCCAAACCCGGTTCAAGAGACACGGACTGGACGGGTATCTGAACCCGTGAACATGTCTACTAATAGCTAACAACAATAGTTTTCAGCTGATAGCTGAATCAATATATCCGAAACTAATAATTTCACTCCTTGATATTTTAGGTATGTTTGGTAATGATATAATGTGTTTTGCAATGTATACAATACATTAGATAAAAGTCCATTACATTGTTTATAGTTTATAGTTTGGTTTAATATATTAGGAGCCTCTTAAAATTTGATCTGAAAAGTCTGGTTGTTGTCTAAATTCATATAGTGTCTTTTAGTTTTTTGAATTTTCTTAAAGTAAGTATTGGTTACTTGAATTTGTTTATATTGACCTCTTGTTTATAATTCTCTCTTGTTTGCCATACGAACTTAGAGGATCAATCATATCAAACAATTTTATCCGATTAATGAGACATTTTATAAGTTTAAGAGTCAACCGATTTTTTGTGCCAACTCTATGATATTAAGCCTTTTATTATTTTTTTTTTAATGAAATACTGTTATTAAATTATTGTTTTTTTATTAAATTTTATGTAATTACCATTATATCTAAATTTGAATGTAATTTATATTATATTAAATTTAGATAGATTCGCATCATTTTTATTTTATTAATTTATTTTTTATTACTATATAAATTCTAGGGTAAATAATTATAAAGTCCCTAAGTTTTTACTTAATACATTAGTTTAGAAATAATTATATGGTCCTTCAGTTTTTAGTTTCATTAACTCCTTAGTCCCTATGTTTGAATCAATGGTCAAACTATACCAAATAAATTTTAAAATATCAAAATTACCCTTTATTCTATATTTTAATAATAAAACATCCATTTTTCCTATTTTATGTTTTTTTCTCCTTTTTTCCTACATAGTCTCTACAATATTTCTTTTTCCTGCATAATCTCTACAATATTGAGTAATTAATTTATTAAATTTTATATAATTATAGAAATTTAATTTAGTAGCCTAAATTTTATTGACTAAAAAAATGAATGAAAAATATTTCAAAAATTATCAAAATAAGAGCAAAACTATATAAATTGTAAAAAGTAATCTTTATTGATCTCTAATAAATTTTATAAATAAAAAAATATGATTTTTTAAAAAATTTATTAATATTTAATGCTAGTTTAAAGACATTATATTAAAAAAATAAAAATTTAAGAGAATAAAAATACATTTTTAACGATTAGTATATACAATTATATAAATTTCGGTATATATATACTTCATAAACTTTATTAAAACTATTTCGATTAAATTTGAAATTAAAAAATAAGTTTTTTTTATGTAAATAATTAGGGGCAATTTGGACTTTCATCTATAAAAACACATGGAAGGACTAAAGAGTTGATTAAAATAAAACTTAAGGACCTTATACTAATAGGATGGACCTACTAGTATGTTAAGCAAAAATATAAGGACTTTATAATCATTTACCCTAAATTCTATGCACATGGAAAAGGGTACATGGCATAAATGTTAGGATATATTCCATACTTTCAGCTTTAGGGTAGCAAAGACCTAATAATTGCTGCGAAGCATATTTTTTAAGCCCATATTTAGGTTTCCATCTCCCAATTTATCTAAATTTATTTTGAATTACTTATAACACTATTTAAAAATTTAAGTTAAATATTATTAATAATAATATTTTAAATTTTTATATGAAAAGTTATTTATAAAATTTTGAAATATATTTCTTTTGTCATGTTTGGTAAAAATATTTTTTATATTTTAAACAAAAGTTATTTCTTTAATTATAGTACACTTTTTTTTATCAATAATATCCATCATTTTACTATTTTACTATTTATAATATTCTAACATTTAGAATTTAATTTTTCTTTCATAATTTAATTTTTACTATAATATAGTTTTTGACTTGAAGTTAATTAAATTCACAAAACATATGTATGCCTTTTGAATTAATAAAATATTTTTATACATTAATTCTTACATATCAATATATATATTTTTTTGTTTCATTGTTCAAACCTAATAATTTAGACGATTCAGTTTAGTGATCGTGAAAAATTTCTACTCAATTCATCATACAGGTTCAAACACGGATTATCAAGTTACCTTTTAAAGTGCAAATTAACGTTAAGTAGGCTGCGGAAGAACTCGAACCACGAACTTGTATTACTGGTCACATTATTCCCGCGTCAAAGTTATTCGGGAGGAAGAACAATTAATCCATGATCTAAGAACGAAGTCTCCTTGTAGAGCAAGACAACGAGGGACGTCGAATACTAGAGAAAGAGGGAAAAAATGTACTCTTAATTCTTTTATTATGTCTAACCTAAACTTAAACTTTACCATGTTTCACACTTCTGTATATAATCTCTGCACACAAAAATGTAGTGTACTATCAGGAAAAATGACTAATTAACTCAGTCAACTTGACACATCATCGTTTTTCAAGCCCTTTATAATAAAATGTGGACCTCCCACTTGTTGTTGAACTACTTTTTTATGCTTCATATTTTTTTTCTCAAAACTCATTTCCAATTATAACTTTCTCTCCATCATCCTTCTTCCCCATCTTTTCTTGGAAACTCCTCTATTCTCTCTAACTCTACAACTCCTCATTTCTCTCTCTAATTTTCTGTCATTAATTAGAGATTATTTTATCTCTCTAATTTTTTGTCTTTAAATTACCTCGTGGTTTCACTTGCATTTGGATTTCATTTCTCGTTGTTGTTCGAAAGAACCCAATGGATATTGAAGATAGGAAGGAGGAGGGAGAGCTAACTCGATGTGTCTGCTGATGTTGGTTTCTTTGGACTGAACCTGCCAAGACAACAAGACCACAGTTTTAATGGCCCTCAAGCTTGAAGAGCAGCTTAAGGAGGTGGGATCAAAGCTCGAGACACCTCCTCCTACCAAGGATGCTCTTATTAAGCTTCTTAAGGTACACATTTTCTCTCGAATTCTTAAGTAATTCTTTGAATTTTGTCAATTTAGGGATAAATGGAGTGATTCGTTCTACTTTCTGCTTGTTTCCCAATAAAGCTTTGGAAATGAAATGAAGTAGAGCATACATTTTTTTTTTTTTTATTCGTCGTCTACTGATCGTACTAACTAGAGTTACTGAGGCAATTGCTTAGGACTCGTTTTTATTCGTCGTCTTCAAACTCAAGTTGAAACGAGCCCTAAACAACTGCTTCAGTAACTCTAGTAATACAATTACTACACGGCGAACAAAAATTTATGCATTGCTCCATTTCATTTCCAAACCTTTCTCGAGAAACAAGGAGAATGAATCACTCCACTTGTCCCTAAATTGACAAAATTCAAATAATTACTTAAGAATTAGGGAAAATGCGTACATTAAGAAGCTTAATAAGGGCATCCTTGGTAGGAGGTGTCTCGAGCTTCGATCCCACCTCCTTAAGCTACTCTTCAAGCTTGAGGGCCAGTAAAAATCGTTGTCTTGGCAGGTTTAGTGCAAAGAAACCAATATCAGCAAGCACATTGACTTAGCTCTCTCTCCTCCTTCCTACTTGAATATCAATTGGGTTTCGACTTTCGAACATCAACGAGAAATAAACTCCGAATGCAAATGAAATCACGGGTAATTTAGAGATAAAAATCAGAGAGAGAAAATTATCTCTAATTCGAGAGAGAAAGAAGAAGTTGTACAGTTAACAAGAGAATATAGGAGTTTCCAAGAAAAAAACGGAGAATGAGAGAGAAAGTTATAATTAGGAATGAGTTTGAGAAAAAATAAGGGGTAAAAAAGTAATTCAACAACAAGTGGGGGGTCAACATTTTATTAATAAAGACTTAAAAATGATGATGTGCCAAGTTGACTAGTCATTTTTACTGACTGTACACTATACTAAGAGGTCAACCATAAAATCATATATTTTAGTGTGCAAAATTAAAGGTTGTACACCAAAATGTGAAACAATGCAAAGGTTGTACACCACATATGCAATTTACTCCATTTATATAGACTAAGGGTTTCTTGTTCCATAAGGATTAATCCATATTAGTCGTAGGTCAAGTAGTATTCTAAGTTCTTGTTAGACTAGAATATCCATTAAATAATTACTTAATTAGATAAGATTAATTCAATTAGGATTTCTAATCATATAATAACAAAATGAGTTGAAACCAGAATCTGTAATCCACCCAAATTCGAATTTCTACGGGCGAATAATTCCTACACAGTGTTTTGAACTACAAAATGGCAAATTGAAAACATTTTTCCATTCAATTAAAATCATAATTTGGTTTTTTGGTTGGATTTGATTTTGGGATGTTAAAATAGATTATCATTATAATCGTGCCATGTGATCACATTATCGTTGATACAGATCGGTGACAATAATGGTGGTTTTGATCTTAAACCAATAAAGAAATAATAATCTATTCTCTAGTTTAACTAGAAGGAATGAATCCCATCAATGTTGAAACCTTTACTTCCAAGAGGAAAATATGTTTGATCGAATAAAAAAAGTTCCGATTCTTACAAAAACGAAATACCTTCTAAACCTAGCTAGGAAAAGACCAAATGACCTTAATACTTATTACAAACTTGACCTAGACCATAGGGATAAAATAAGAGGAACTAAATTAATGAAAAAATAGTAACTAAGTCCAAAGGGCAAAACAACAATTATCTAGTGGAAAAACAATAATCAACAAGTGGTAGATCAATGGCAGGCGCAGAAACTTAGGCATGAAGTTGAGTCTACACAGCGTGTGGTCTATTTGACACATCATGTGGCTGAATCTTGACTTAATGGGTCGATGAGTTTTGGACAGAGTTGGGATTGTTCTTTAGTTGACTCACACGACGTGTTGGCTCTTCTCCTCTTTGGACATTCATTAGAGTGATGACTCGACTCATTGCATCGGAAGGACTTAAAAATAGTCATATTGGCATAAGGATTGTACCCCTAGAAGGTGGTGGTGCTCCCCTAAAAGCCCCCACATCCCTGATTGGTGCCTTCCCCAAAATTAGAGCTTTCACTCCACTAGAACTTGCAACTTGCTTCCCTTTATTCACCGACTTAGACACATCCCATCCCATGGACAGACCATCTCCCCCAAACCGACAATAACTAAACTGGGTCCATACATTCAATTGAGAGTTCTTTCAATGCTAAATTTCGAGCATCTTGCACCTAGATCACCATTTATGTCTTTATCCGATCTTGGATATTGTACCTCAAGCCTTCAAAGTACCTCGAAGTCGTTTGGCTTTTGGTTTCTGATAGGTTAGCCCTTGTTGAAAGCTTTAAGAATTCTGAAGTGTATTCGTGGATGCTCATATTGCCTTCTGAACGTCCCTGATATGAGCTATAAATGTATTGTTCATAATCCGGCAGTAAACACCTCTCCCGAATTCATCCGAATCCAAGACTGAATCAGTTCCCTTCCACCCTTTCTTCTTTCCTCCCTCAATTGCTCTCAAGATACCGAAGCACCCCTTTCAATCGATAAGCCACTAACTGAACCTTATGTTTTTTCGGAATACTGACATACTCGAAGAACCGTTCCACTTTCGATAATCAATCCAAGAATCGTTCATTATCTAATTCAGCCCAAACAAAGGCAAATCAATTTTCAATTTGAAAAGCATCGTCTCTATCAAAATTATTAAAATGGTCACCCCTTACATAATCAACATCAACATATGGATTTCTCCTAACCAATTCAAACATTTTTATTATCATTATAACCAACACGTTCCACATTTCTAACATCATCATACACATCACTATCATTATCTTCATTATGAACAACTACAAAAGTGGGTCTTCTTACCTCATGAGCCCTTGGGCCCCTTTGATGCGGGTTTGGTGGTGTCGGGTTCCTTCTTTGGTGGAGGTGAAGGTGGCAGTTTTGGTTCCCAATGTGGTTGAGGGATCAGAATCTCCTCATTTCTCTGTTGATGGCCTATGGCGGGTTGTTGGGCCATATTTTGCACCTCCATGTGGAGTCTTTCAATTGAGGCTCTTAACTCTCTCATTTGCTCTTCTGTTTGTCTCCACCCGAATATGATCCTTTAGTAGCTCCTTCACCTCGATTTTGAAATCCTCTATTTTTTTATCAACTACTTCCATTGTTTCTTGTAGTAACCTCGGTTGAACCATTATCAAAGATATCTTGTGTTAGCAAAATGATCGGCTTTGATACCAACTGATACAGATCGATAACGATAATGATGGTTTTGATCTTAAACCAATAAAGAAATAATCTCTTCTCTAGCTTAACTAAAAGAAATGATTCCCATCAAAGTTGAAAACCTTACTTCCAAAAGGAAAATATGTTTGATTGAATAAAAAAAGTTCTCATTCTTACAAAACGAGCCTTCAATACCTCCCTAAACTTAGCTAGGAAAAGATCAAATGACCTTACTACTTATTACAAACTTGACCTAGACAATACAGATAAAAAAGGGGAGGGACTAAATTAATGAAAACATCGTAAATATGTGCAAAACAACAATAATGTAGTGGTCGAACAATAATTAGCAAGTGGTAGATCGGTGGCAGTAGGGTTGCACACAAAAATCCGCAAAACCGAAAAACCGAAAAACCAAACAAAAAAATAAGGTTAACTGAAATCGTTGGACTATTGTACGGTTTTTAGTTTTAAAATTAGTGGTTAATGATTACGGTTACGGTTTTCATATTCTAAAAACCGCGGTTAACCGAAACCGGCCGAATTCAATTAAATATATAAATATATATTTTTATATTTATACATATAATTAGATATTATCTTTTTTTTAAAAAAAAAATTTCGCACAATGCGCTTACATTAAAGAAGAAAGAAAAATCCCCACCAGACCCGGATGTGATTCGAACCCATGACCTCCCAAGGCATAGGTAAGCTCTCAACCACAAGGTTAAGAGCTTCACCACAAAATCTTAAAAATTCATATATTATCTCACTTAAAATAAATACAAGAAATCAATAGCAAAAATTTAATAAGAAACACTAATTATTTTCAGTGACTAAGACTCAACGATGAAATATTTCATCCTAAATATCGTTGTATTATCAAATTTATCACAAAGTAGATAACTAGTGAGATTAATATACCTGGACAAAGCTTAGCTGGTATAACACAGAGGATAATAATCATGGTCCAAAACACATAATAATTTTATGCCTTAAAGAGTTCTTATAAAGGGAAAATGCAGTGTCCAATCCATAGTCCACACGTACATAATGCACGCACATCTTCCTCTACGTTGTTAATCTTTTCAACTCGCCATTGACCCGTCGTCCCACTCACAATAAAAATCAGAAATTTTTTATTATTTTATTTACTAATGGTTAGAAATCAAAATAAAGGTTAACCGACCGAAATAATTGGTTAACCGATTAGTGGTTAACCGAATTTAGTGGACTAGTGTATGGTTAATGTTTTTGAAAAATCGATAAAATGGTTAACCGACCGAATTAACGTTAATGGACTGGTTAACCGATCACGTGCACCCCTAAGTGGCAGGCTTAGAAATTTGGGCATGAAGTTGAGTCCACACAAAGTGTGGTCTATTTGACATGACGTGTGGCTGGATCTTAACTCAACGGGTTGATGAGTTTTGGAATGCGTTATGGCTATTCTTCAGTTGACTCACATGACGTGTTGAATAGGTCACACATTGTGTGTGAATTTAGTAATTTTGGGCAAAAACTTTGGTGCTTGTTCATATAACTTGTAGTCTCTCTGACATATCGTTTGGCCCCTTTCCCACTGATTCCTTCTTTCTTCAATTGCTCACACAACATGAGCCATGCTTCAGCCTTATATCAGATTGCTAATGGCGATGCCCTCATTAGTCGTGACCTTTTATAAGCCGAGATCGAGATAACAAATTTTGCCCATTTATTTATACATACTAAATTTTTTTAACATAAAAAGATATTTGGGAGAAGATTACCACGCAATATGTATATAATCTTTTATTACTTATCATCTATAGAAAGTAAAGAGTTTTGTCTTTTTACTCGACTACATTTTTTATTTAAGAATTTTGGAGCACCTTAGTTGGTAGGCCTTGGATGAGGGGTGGGTACGGTTCGGTTAACCGGTTCATTAGGTAAAAAAATTAATCGAATCATTATCAACGGTTTTTTAACCATCCAAACCGAAATCGGTCCATATTAATCGGTTAACCATACAACTGGTTAACCATTAATTTCAGTTAGGTTTTTCGGTTAACGGTTTTTAACCAATTCTCACTAGTTAACCAAAAATCAACGGTTAACCATAATTTTTACCCAAACCTAAATTTTTAAACAATATTAAAATACACATAATTTCAAAAATTCAAACGAAACGAATTCATATAAAAAGTTCAGAATTCTAACATAAGTACCGAACTAAAAAACAATCCATCAAATTTACATGTAAATAATATTTCATCAGAGTACTTATTACAATATAACAGTATAAACTATATTATATATTTATATTAGGATAAATAATTATAAGGTCCCTGTGTTTTTACCTAATACACTACTTAGTCCCTATGTTTTTTAGAAATAATTATATAGTCCTTCAGTTTTTGTTTTTGTTAACTCCTTAGTCCTTATGCTTGGGTCAATGGTCAAACTATACTAAATAAATTTTAAAATACCAAAATTACCCTTTATTTTAAACTCCAATATAAAGTAATTGATTTATTAATTTTTATAAAATTATAGAACTTTAATTTAATAACGTAAAATCTGTTGACTAAAAAAATAAATGAAAAATATTTCAAAAATTATTAAAATAGGAGTAAGACTATCATTGTAAAAAGGTTTTACAATTCTAATAAATTTTACGAATGAAGAAAAAAATATATGATTTTTAAAAAATTATAAAAAATTTATAATAATATTTAATGTTAGTTTAAAGATATTATATCAAAAAAAATAATTATAATTTAAGAAAATTAATAATACATTTTTCAAGTATATTAATTTCGATGTATATGTAGTTTAAAATTTCCATTAAAACTAATTATATTAAATTTGAAACTAAAAGATTAATTTTTTAATGTATATAACTAGGGGCAAATTTGGACTTTCATTTACAAAAACAGATGGAAGGACTAAAGAATTGATTACGATAAAACTTAAGGACCTTATAATAACATGATGGACTTACTAACGTGTTAAGTAAAAACATAAGGACCTTGTAATTATTTACCCTTTATATTAATCTATGTTATAATCTATGTATTTATATTAAGCAGTATAATCTATGTATTTATATTTATATTTGCGTTGCTTTTGTCGTCAAAAGCCTATATATTTTTTAAAAAAATTATATTTATTAAACGATTCGGTTAACCATTAACCACGGTTTTTAAAAACTCTAACCCGAAACCGAAACTGATATCTATCTATTTTTTTAACCATTAAAAAAACCATCAGTTCGGTTAACCGCTTTTTTCAATTCAAATTACTAATTTTCGGTTCAATTACTGGTTTGATCAGGTTTTTTATCCACTCCTTAATACCTATAATTCATAACTCATTAGGCCGCCTAATATTGCATCAAATTAATTATTTCTATAAATCGTGTTATCGTATATTAATGTTTACCGGTAATCATTAACTTGTTGAAAAATGAAAACATTGAATAAAAGCTTTCTTTCTTTGATACCTCTTTTTTCTTCTAACTTTGCGTAAGAATACAGCAGATCAGACGATTCTCTGCGCCATTAATTTACCCTTCTACCCTCCACCTTTCTCCATCATCCCATCCATATATTAAAAAGCAGAGGGGCATTATCGTCATAACAATGGAAAGTAACACATTATAAAACCATTGCAAGAGAGGTTACGACGGAGAAGTTGATCGGAAAAATATGGAAGAGCAGCTGGAGACGGTGGGGAGAGCTTTCGTCGACCATTATTATCACCTGTTCGACACCGATCGGAATTCTCTTGCCTCTCTTTATCAGCCAACCTCAATGCTTACGTTTGAAGGACAGAAGATACTCGGCGGTGAAAATATCACCGGGAAGCTAAACGGCTTGCCGTTTGAGCAATGTAAGCATGTAGTTAGCACCATTGATTCGCAGCCGTCTTCTTTCGCCGGTGGAATTGTTGTCTTCGTCAGTGGTAGCCTCCAGCTTCTCGGAGAAGATCATCCTCTAAGATTTAGCCAGGTTTTGTAAATTAAATTATTTATTTATTTACATCAATTAATTATAATTCTGTAGATATTATATAAATTTATTATTTATCATTTTTTTGGAATCAAATAAATTTCCATTAAAAAAAATCAGCCTACAACAAATAATAAAAACAAGCTAATGAACTGAACTAGTAATTCATTTCGTGATTAGGGTCATATGAATACTGCTGATAATTCTATTTTAATTAAATTTATCTTCACAAATAGTATTCGGAAATTTTAAACTTAACTTAACGTGTACTATTATAATTGATAGAGTTTTAAATGAGACATTTTTTTTTTGTATAATTAAGTCATTACTTTAACAAATTAATTAGCCATGAACATTTTCAGTTAAAAATATATTATTCATTTTATCTCTATTTGAAATTATATTTTTTTACAGTTTAAAATAAATTTTTTATAATCACTTTACACATTAAAAAATTACTCTGAAGCCGTAAAAAAATATAAATTTCAAATGCATATTAAATGAATAATATACTGTTAATTGAATTTCAAAATTGATTTTTTTCCATTAAAAGTTTAATGTGAATTAAAATTAAAAATTTAAGACTCCGTTTGGTTTATTTGTTGTTTGATGTTGAAAAAATTTATTTTTTCAAAAAGAAGGGATTCCTTGTTTCTATAAAAAAAGCTGTTTTTCGTGTATGAAAGGTAAAAGGAAGGTTCTTAACCAAATATCTAAAACTCTCCCTTTTAAAATAAAAAAATAAATATAGAATCAAAAGTAGGTAAACAAACAACCTTTTAATTCGTAGATAAATAATAGACCAAGTCTGAGCAATATGGACTCAAATCAGACCGAGCTTGAAAATTAAATTCAAAATCTAGTTTCACAATTTTAGTCTAGATTTGGATAATAATAATAATAATGATAATAGAAATTAAATTTATATTTAAAAATAAAAATAAAAATTATATTGATTAGAATTTAAATTTTAAATATTTTTTATTTCATAAATAATAATTCATAAAAATATATATAATTAATATTAATAAATCAATGGACCCATTTTATTTAGATAGATGATGTACCCATTTTAAAGGATTTGGTCCGATACAGGCTTAGCATTTTTTATTGAGCTGGTTACATTAAAATCACATTAGATATAAAAATTATAATTACATCATATCACAAAACTTAATTCTTAATATAGCATTATTTTTATATTTCACAAAATAAATATAATTTTATACTCTTATTTATAAATTTTAGATTTCAATTCATAAATTGTAATCCTAACAAATATATCCTAACTCATAATTTATAAATCTTAGTCTTTAAAATATATTAAAAATGATGATTTTCTTAGTAACTAATGTAGCAATTTTGTTGAAATATTGACAGATGTTTCACTTGGTACCTTCGATACAAGGAGTGCTGTTCGTGCAGAATGACATGTTTCGTCTCAATTACGGCTGATTTTTATTTGTTAATTGGCAAATTAAAGTTGTAATTTTTATCCTTAATTACTTGGATAAAATAAAGGCAATGTTAATTCAAATGAGGCAAAAAAATCAGTAATTTTATATCTTTTGCTTTTGTTTATGAAAAAAAAAAAATTTCTATTTACATAATATCATCCAATGGTAAAAACACACAAAGTAACCATTACTTTATAAAAAACAAAGTAATCATAGTATTATTTTATCAAAAACTAAGTAATCATAATGCCTTCTATGGTTACTTTATTTTTGACAAAGTACCATTACTTGGTGTGTTTTTACCATTGGATAATGGAGTATAAAATTAATCTAATAGTGAAAACACACAAAATAAGCTTTACTTTATAAAAAAAACAAAGTAACCATAACCTTTACCCTATATATATATATATATATATATATATGGAAAAATTATAAAAATAAACATTATGGTTCGGCCGATTTGCAAAACAATCCTCCATAATGAGGGTCTGTGTTTTTTACAGTTTACAAACTCAGTTGTTCCTTTAAAAATTGTTGTCATAACTATTTATCATAAAATTAAGCGATTTGGAAAATTAGAAAGACTAACTTTATAAATTATCCAAAATATACGGTTTAACTTTATAAAATAACTTAAGCATAAGTATTGTTTGGTCAAAAAATTGACTCATCTATCTTTTAACTGCAAAATTCATAAAGTACAATTTTTTTTTCAAATTTTTAAACCACATGAATTGTTTTTTTTACAAATTAATCAAATTACAAGATTTATTTACATACTTTTCTCTTAAGGTAATAATATATAGTATTATCCTCTATCAAAATAATAATAATAATAATAATAATAATATATAGTATTTAATTTTAATTATTTACACTAAAGTGAATGAACTAATTTGTTTACAAAACTTCAATAATGTTAACATGGTATAAACTATAAGTCATGTTAGATCATTTAATATGTCTCTCACATTGCACATCCTAAACTAAATTTTTTTTTTTTTTTTTGAAAGGTTACATTCTTATTCAACATGGCGAATATTTGACATGTAATCAACTTTCTTATATGTCACATCAAAATTTTGATGGGTTTTTTTTCATAAAAGTTATCTGAAATGATTTTCGTGAAATCAAATGTGAACTTTATAGTTTATTGAAAGAAAATAAAGTTCAATTATTTTTTATGTGAATCTCATATATTTCATTCTATATCTGAGCTATATATATAATTAAACATGTTTATGGATCCGTGTATTAATTCAGAACGCGTCTGAAGAATTATGGTTGGACAAGAAAAAATTGACAATAGGTCCAACTATGTATTTTTATACTAATCTTGAGTTTATAAATAGAGTCAGGCCTTCGATCCCATTGGATTTGAGATTTGATTTTCAACCCAAATCTAATCTGACGGAGCTAGTTAAATTACTAATAGATTAGGGTAGACTTGAGCATAATATTTTGAGAAATTTATATACAAATTCACTTATAAAAAACTATTTACAATTATGTCAAATCATAATTTTTTGACATAATTTTGAATTATATCAAACTAATAAAATCATTATTTTTAATATATTTTGAAAATTAGAGTTTATAAATTAAGGATCGATGATATATTATCTAGAGTTTTAAGATTTATGAATTGGAGTTTAGAATTTTTAAATTATAGTGTAAAATCATACTTTATATAGAAAATAGTGATATATGAAAAAAAAATTGTGGTGAAACTCTTAGCCTAGTGGTTGAGAGTTTGCCTATGACTAGAGAGGTCATGGGTTCGAATCACATCCGGCTGGGGTGATGATTTTTCTTTTTTCTTTAATGTAAGCGCATTGTGCATAAATTTTTCAGAAAAAAAAATAATATATTAAAGATTAAATTTGATAATACAGTAAAACCTCTATAAATTTTATCGAGTATAAAATTAGTAATATGGTCCAAATCGGGACCAGAAGAAATTATTAGTTTAAAGAGGTTATTAATTTATCGAGTATTAATTTATGAAGGTTTGACTGTATGATTTAGTTTGATAATTAAAAAGGTATACCAACGAAGTCCGGATTGGGCCGGTCCATAAATATATCTATATACAACTGATTAATACTAAACAAATGACAATGACGATATTAGCCCTCTTGGGCGCAGAGCTCCTTCAAAGAGGCCCATGGCTGTAGTCTGCTGGGTTGCTGTTATAGAAGGCCTTTGAGAATATATAAATTAGAGATAAAGGTCAATTTCGGCAAAAGTTAATTTTGCTTTGGCTTAATACACAAATAACCGCATGAACTTGTCCAAATATTGCAACTGCCCTCTTCAACTTTCAATTGTAACAACTTACCCTTTAAACTTGTCCAATTGTAAAATATAAACCCAAATTGGGAATTTTTTTACTCCGTACTTGAAGCAACCGTAAAAACGTTTCTCCGGATTCGTATCATGCCAAAGATCTGATTATCATACTCCACGAGCGTTGCAATTTTTGTATTTCACGTGTTTCTTCAATTGCAGTCCATGTCAGCAATTTGGGGTTATATTTTACAATTGGACAAGTTTGAGGAGTTATGTTTTACAATTGGACAAGTTTAAGGGGTAAGTTGTTACAATTGAAAGTTCAGCGGGGCAGTTGCAACATTTGGACAAGTTTAGGGGGTTATTTGTGTATTAGGCCTTTTACTTTTATTGTATAAAACGGTTCAACATTATGTTCGTGATAGAAATTTTAGTTTAATTTTACAGTTTTAAGGAATTTTCTCACTATCTTTGTTGGTATTTATTTTGAAAAGGGTAAAATTGAGCTAAAATTTCTACCATAAAAACAAAATTGGGCTATTTTATATGATATCGGTTAATTTTTTTTTTTTGAAACAATATGATATCGGTTAATTGATTTTTCCGAATAACTATAACGAAAAATTTGACTCTTACCTCTATAGATTAGCATTTTGGAATAAAATTAAAATAAATATAAATTTATCTTTATAATTATTGCGGAAAATAATTTTAGTGCTACATTATGGAATTGACTGAATGATTGAAATATGGTTTAATTTTATCCGTTTTTAAGTAAATACTGATGAAATTCATGAAAAATGATAAAATTCAGCTAGAATATTCTGAACTCCACTGATTACTTTAGCGAGCCTCGTCTATTTTTTTTTTGGTAAGAAGCGAGCCTCGTCTATTTCTATGCTAGTCTTGAGTTTATAAATAGAGTCAGGCTCTTCGAATATTCCGTCAAATTTATTAATAGAGATAAAGTGTAAAAATACTCATAACGTTTACAGTCAGGAGCAATTTTACCTCTAACGTTTAAAATTGTATAATTTTACCCCTAACGTTGGTAGAACCGACCAAATTTACCCATAATATTGTCAAATTTGCCCGTAACATTCAAATTCTGGATTTATTTTGAATGTTATGAACTTTTTAAGGGGGAAATCAAAAAAATTGAAGACAGAGATGATTAGATTTTTACCAGTGAACGGCTTAAGAGCCATTTTTAGATAACTTCTGTAGATGAATTTTGTCTTTTGGCATCTTTTTTGTTGTATATATTTGAGAAGTTGTTGATGATTCAAGTTACAGAGAAGAGAATTATGGAGGTATCCAATCAAAATGAAAAATTAGGGATAAAATTATACTTAATTGCCAATTTTAGAGGTCAAAATAACACAATTTTAAACGATAAGAATAAAATTGCTCTAGACTACTAACGTTAAGAGTTTTTTTTTTCATATTATCCTTTATTAATATGAATTATATATAATTTAAAAATGAAAAATATATGAAATCTCCATGGTTTAGATTGGATTTGAGATTTAATTCTTAAACCTAAGTCTAGTCTAACGGAGTCCAATTAAATTATTAATAGACTAAGATAGAGTTGAGCTAAATATTTTCTAAATGTATACTGATGAGGTTCGGTCCAAACCGACTCATAAATAACGATTTACTTAATTTGACATAATTTAAATTATTATTTGATATAAATAATTTTTTTAAAGTGAATTTTAAGTAAATTTCCCTTAATACAGTAGAACCTCTATAGGAATACTCTATATTAGAATAACCTCCCAATTGTTATACAAAAGTTTGGTCCCAAGTGCTGAGAGTCTTTGTTATACCAACCTCTATATAGGAATAACCTCCCAATTGTTATACAAATAGTTCGGTCCCAAGTGTATTCCTATATAGAGGTTTTACTGTACTAAACAAATCTCAATGACCACATTAGCCCTCTTGGTCTCAGAGCTCAGGCCCATGGTTGAAGTCTGCTGGGGTTGCTTTTATAAAAGGCCTTTGAGAATATATAATTGATAGAGGAAATTACATTAAAAAAATTAGATTTTAATTTTTATTTATAATTATAAAAATCATTTTTATTTATTTTTATCATTATATAATTTTAAATCTTAAAATATTATAATTTTATTTTTATTTTTGTCAAATTTTCAGTTAATCAGTTGCAGGAAATAAAAGAAAGTTTTAAAAAAACCATCAAATTTGATATTTAAATAAATTTATTTCAGAACTTGAGACACTTGTAAATAATTTTTTTGTCCTAACTATTGTGTAAATAATTTTCAGTCAAAAAGATGATTCCCGGCCCCACGAAGCCACGATCGGTCCCACGACTTCCCACCTGCAAAAGGAAACAAGTTAGGTCAGAATGAGGGCCCGAACCGCAGCTATAAATAAGACTTTTCAATTGTAAATTAGATATCTTTCATTATTGTAAATTTACCTTAGCCTTCACCCTTGAAGATTCCTCTCCACCTCCTCCATCTCCTTCAACCTCCATTGAAGCACCTTCGAAGCTCCGCTCACCGAGGAATATTCAAGGTCCGTCCTTAAGACCTAGGAAGCCGGCTGCAGAGTAGACAGGTTCCCTGAAAGGGATTCTCGTATCTCCTTTTATCTTTCCTTGTTTGTACTCTTTGATACAGTCTATGAATCCTAGGCTAATTGTATCCTGTGACATTGTTCTTCGCCTTTAATAATATTTTAGCTCTTATTTTATTCTATGATTATTTGTTTAATCTTTGTCTTACGCTTTATTCAATTAGTTTAACTCGTTCAAAAACCCCAAAACCTAGTAGGCACATATTGCGAGCTGAATCTGACCTAGTCAGAGCCTAGGAGATTGACGACCTCTTAGTTGATTAAGCCCAAATTGCCGAGCCTTAGACCTAGTTTCGGCCTTACAAGGGAATCACGCACTAGGAACATCAGGAGGGTAAGTAGGGTTAATCGCCTTGAATACAAGTGACTTAGATTAGGTTTTTTTAATCAATAGACCTAATAATCTATCTTCATTATTATTGTTCATACCATGTTCCTTCGGGTAATTGCACTAGTGAAACATCACCTAGGAGTAGTTTAACTTAATTAGGGGTAGAGTAATTTAATTAGGCGTAGAATAACTTAGCTAGAATTAGAATAACTTAGCTAGGAGTAGTATAATTCAACTAGGAGTAGATTAACTTAAACAAAACCAAACTCAAAACCCACAAAACCTAGATAACACCTGAGACCAAGTAGCTTGATACTTGCAGAAATAAATCCTATGGACGATACCTGGACTTTTCCAGAATTTTATTACTTGATAACGACGGGGTACACTTATCCCTTAGTGAGCCTTGCGGTGAACGCCGCGAGGCGCATCACGTATACCTCTTGAAGGTATAATTGGACCAATCTCATTACCGCTATGAGTAATAGTATATCTAACTGAGCTGACACACATCATTATCCAATTAATCCATTCTGTACAAAAACCCATTTTTTCCAACATATTCTGTAAGAATTTCCATTCTATCCTGTCATAAGCCTTACTCATATCTAATTTAAGGGCAGCAATACCATGCTTCCCTTGCCTCATGCCTTTCAGCTTATGTATTACTTCATATGCCACAATGATGTTATCAGTAATCAACCGATTAGATAAAAAAGCGCTTTGAAATTCTGAAATTAGCTTAGGCAAAACTTGTTTAAAGGGATTTGCAAGAACCTTAGAAAGAATCCGAACAACAACATTACATAGAGCGATAGGGCGTAAATCAGTTACCTTGTCAATAGCCACTTTTTTTTTTTGTATTAGAACAATTAATGTATCGTTCATCGGCATTGGCATGTGTGTATTTTGTAGTATCATCCGATAAGTTTTGACTACATCATTCCCGATTATCCCCCAAAAGTGTTGGTACAAGGCCAGATTCAACCCATCAGGCCCTGGGCTTTTGTTTGGATGCATGGAAAAACAGGCTGCTTTAATCTCCTCCTTAGTAATTATTGCAGTAAGGGCTTCATTATCCATCCTAGTAACCTTACACGAGATTAATGGGAGAATTGAGGTGTCTGAACAGCCCCGAGAGGTGAAAATATCACTGTAATAATCGCTGAGCAGTTGCGGCATTCCGGTATTCCATCCCCGCCATTCATCATTATCATCACGTAGTTGAGTGAAGTTATTTCGTTTCTGTCTTGATGAAGCATATAAATGAAAATATTTGGAATTTGTATCTCCTCCCTGTAACCAAAATAACTTTGCTCTCTATTGCCAGAAATCGACCTGTTGTTGAATCACTCTATCATATTCCTTTGATGCGATTCTGTATTGTTCAACTCCATACTGATACCTACTGCCCCGATACCTTTCCATTTGACGTCGCCATATGTCAATCTCAGTTTGGAAATTCAGTGCCAATTTTCGGCTCCATGTTTGTAGCGCTTCCTGACAGGCATTGATTTTGGTCTGTAAATCTGCAGTACCCAGTTTTTCCCATGTCGATTTAATTACATCGCCACAATGTTGTTCACGTAACCAACCATTTTCAAAACGAAAACGTTTAGTTCCTTTGATTGGTATCCATATTCTTATTTCAACAAATAGGGCTGAATGATCTGATGCTATTGTGGTCAGATTGTGTAATTTCGAATCTGCAAACCGTTCCTTCCAAGCCGGATTAACCAAAGCCCTATCAAGTCGCTCCTCAATCCAACGATTCGTGTTTCTCCCTACTTCCCACGTATATGGGTGACCATACATATTCAAACTTGATAACTGACAATCCGCAACAGCATTACGGAATCCTTCAAATAACCAATTCGGATGTCGATTACCTCCACGCTTGTCATCAAATGATAGAAGATCATTAAAATCTCCAATACAACACCATGCTTGATCCGGATTGGAATTTAAAGATCTCAATAAATCCCATGATTCTCGCCTTCTGTTTCTTTCAGGGAATCCATAAATACCAGTCAACCTCCACGATTGTAATTGAGGTATGGAGATCAGTGTATCAATATAATTCTGTGTAGAGGATAAAATCTGTACTGATACTGAATCTTTCCATATCAAAGCTAAACCCCCTCCAATTCCTTGACTATCCACACTAAAATATTGTTGAAATCCCAATTGGGTGCATACTCTTTTTATTTTCTCTGATTTAACCTTTGTTTCTATAAGAAATAGAATCAACGATTTGTGGGCTCGAACTAAGTCCCGGAGGACATTTACTGTTCGTGGATTGCCCACTCCATGAAAGTTCCAGCTTAAACAACTCATGAGGTTTCACGGGTCTGATCACCAGAACCCGCTACTTGACCGTGTTTTAACTGTACGGTACAATTTGTGGTGTTGTTACTTGTATTTCCATCTCTTCTAATTCGTTTAGGATCAATAGTTATAGCCTCCTCCATTTCTTTATCACTTTGGTTTCGATTTTGTGCCTCTCCATCAGTTTCAGAATGCACTTCTCCATCTGAAGGTTGCTCTCTCAACCATTCCCGACCCACTTGCACTCCTGTCTTCCTCAATTGTGCTCGTAAGTGAGTGCCATACATTCTTTCTGTAGGATTGTTAGGTTTATCAAACAACAAGCTACAAAATTTATCAGTATGTCCAATAACTCCACAGTAAAAATAGAATTGTGGTAATCTTTCATATCGAAAGTCTACCCAAAAACAGGTTCCTCCACTTCTCTTCATCTTCTGACCTGTGCGGATAGGCAAAGTAATATCAATAGCAACTTTGATTTGAAGATAACTTCTCCGCTGACCTATGAAGTTTCTTGGGTCTGCTTCTATAAAAGTACCTAACTTATTTCCCAGTATAGTACATATCATCGGAGTTTGGAAACCAATAGGCAAGTTTGATACTTGCACCCATATTATCAATTCTGATAGATCCACCTGTGTTGCTTGTTCCTGTATGTCTAGGGCTCTGATGATCAATACATTTTGGTTAAAGGTCCATGGTCCATCATTTAACACCCTAGCAGCATCACGTTCATGATAGAATTGAAACAGATATCGTCCTTTCTCACCAGTTTTAGTAATGGTAACTCCTTTTACTGGACTCCAGATTGAAGCCAATGTATTTTTCATAGATTCAAAGTGAATTGCACGTGCAGCCAGAAATCTTCCCACCACAAACCAGAATTGTCTTTCCTCATTAATTACAGCTTCATCCCCAACCTCCAGTTCGTCGGTTTAAGACGGATTAATTTGTAATCTGGCGTACGTGGCTGTGAGTTCCTTGGCATTCTCCATGATAATTTTTCACAATGTGTTTTTTATTTGAAAAAATAGGTGAATGGCGAAAAAGGAAAGGCTAGGTGTTAGGTTTAAAGTAAATCCGAATATGGCTCCAATGGAATGGTGTGCGACAATCAAAGGGATAGGTTTCGATTTTTAACAGTATAATCAGAAATTATTTAAACAGGGATAATCAAAGGAATAGGTTAGGTGGATGGGATGATGTGCGATGATCAAAGGAATAAGGTTAGGTTTAAAATTGTATAATCAAAAGAATATAAGTATGTTTTCCAATGGGTGATATGCGGTGATTGAATAGGAATAGATAAGGATAATTTGTGATTATGGATTTAAAACTAGATTTAGGGCTGCATCTCACATAGAGAAGACAAAAAACACTCCATGAAGGAGAGACTCAAACGGCTCTTTATGTATTTGAACTATGATTAGTGATAACATAATACATAATACATTGTGAAAAAAAGATAAAAAAAATGTCGAATCCTTTAGGAGCTTTTAAACTTGGTTCAAAAATATCGACCGACCTTCTAAAGTTCAAGGATGACTCGTTAGGCTCTCGAACTTGTTTAAAGTGTCATTATTAATTCCCTAATGCTACGTTATAAAGTATGATGCGATTTGAGCAAGTTAAAGAACGTATCAGTTGAAACAAGTTCAAGGAACTATAGGTCACTTCAAAGAAATTAGGCATTAACATGTCATTTTAAGCAAGTTGGGGATCAATATATCACTTTTAGTAAGTTCACGGCTAATGAGACATCTCTAATGTTCACAGATCCAATTGAATTTTGATCCAAGTACAAAGAACCCCTAAAGGGATTACTGAATGAAGAAAAGACTCAAGAGCTCATTGTGACAATCAACATCAACATGTTTCATTTTTTCATGAAACACAAAGTTTGCTGCTATATGAATAAGTCATTGGTTGTCACAATGCATATGTACATGTAGTAGATGTTTGATTTTCATACCATTTAAAATGTAAACGAACCGCTTTAGTTCAAAAGATGTGGTAGACGTGGATTTGTACTCTGTCTCAACAGAGGGTTTATTGACTGCATTTTGCTTTTTGGAGTTCCAAGCACCATATAGGATCCAAAGATAATATCTAAACTTGTAATATGTCTTCTGGTTATCTTGCAACTACCCTAGTCATGGTCACGATAAGCTTGCAACTAGAGATTCTGGTAATAGATGATTGTTGGAAGCAAGTTGCAGAGAAGATTCATTAGGCAAAATAATAGGTATTAAACAATGTTCATTCGTTGAATTGTAAAATTTGGTATTTTGGTGGCATATGAGAAATGACCTTCATAGAACTAAACATCCCTTGAGACTACCAACTATTATGAGTGAAAATTAAATACTTTCCACCATTCTTTCCCTGCAGAACCTCCCACACATACACTTTGGTAAGCTTTATCATCAAACTTACCTTTTTGCTGATGTGTGTTTGCCATATATAAAAAAACGTCTAAAGACCTTTAGTTGATCATACATTGGTGGCTTTCCATATAAAACTCCAATTAGAATTTTCCTTATAGAACCTTTGTTGGAATGATGTTTAACAATGTTGTAGCATGAAACATACTCTTCCCCCTAAAAATGATGTGGTAAATTTGCTTGTTTAAGCAATGACTTGGTTTCCATCATTAGGGACTTATGTCTCATTTCCACCAGTCCATTTTGTTGTGGAGTATATGTACATGCCTTTTTATGAATAATACTAGAATCTCGAAATACTTACCAAGTTGTTTCTCCCAAGAGCTCCATTCTATTGGCTATTCCAATCATCGTTATATAAATATTGAGTTGTGTATTAATCAACGTAATTAAACAATCAAGTAAACAAGAAACTTGATATGTTGTTTTAAAAAAAATTGTGCATATTACTCTAGTGAAATCATTCACTATTGTAAGCATATATGCTCTCTTGTTAATGATGTTTGTTTGCATGTCTCTCAACAGTCAACATGTACACACAATTAGATACTTTCATTGACTGTATGATACTGCTTAAAAATGGGCTCTCTTTCTTATTTTGATCTACGACAAACTTCACAAATTGCAAGTTGTGACAAATTTATAAAAATAAAATACATGACTTAACTTCCCTACTAATATATGACTTAATTTTTTTGTGCCACAATTATGTCTTGTCTCTGATATCAGTACTAAATAAAGCAAATTTATCTATGGCTATATAATTGCAAACAACTGAACTTAAATTTTCTTGATCAAAGGAAGTATTATAAACGCAATATAACCCATAATGATGCAAACTTCCAATTGCTATCACTTGCTTAACTTTCAATTTATGCAAAACGCATTTCTTAGTCACAAAGGACACCTTCAAAGACTGCTCATGCATCAATTTAATTAATAACATCAAATTGTACTTAAATCTAGGAACATACAACAAGTTTGTAATTTGAAACCCATAATTAAAAATTATATCACCAATATGAATAGCTCGATTTGCAACCCTATCAGGCAATATTAGTCACGTATTTTCTTTCAAACATAAACAATTTAAGTTTGTTACTCATTATTGTTGTGGATCAAGATGAATCATGTGCTTGTTAAGTTTGTAGTTCTTGCAAATAACTCATGCTTTCCTTTTGCAAATATGAAGCAAAAGAAACTCTAACAATACAACTATTATACAATATAGGAAATTAGAAACTAGAATAAAAAAAGAAATCTGTAACTTTCTTATTGAATTCAACAATGCTTACAATTACAGAGGATTCTAATTTATGAGTTCATGTTTTACGTAATTGTTATGCTTGGGGGATGTCTGGTCTAGATGTCTTCCATGCTCATCTGGCTCAAAGTCACATTTGAAAGTGTGTTGTAAAGGGTTCAGGGTTGCTGAAGAAGGGTCTTGATCATTTAGTTAGCAATAGGAATAATACTCGATTTTGGTTGGATCCATAGGTTGACGATACTCTGTTGTCCAATTCAGTTTGTACCCCTGTTTCTACAATGGATTTATAGCGGACTGTCTCTTCTTATTGGCATGTCGATGGGGGTTGGGACTGATTAGTATTATCGATTTTTCTACATATATAAAATTTGATGTGTGTAGCTTCCACAGTCTTATTTCTTGATGCCGAGGTGGAGGATGATTGGTGTTGGCGTTTAGATAATCCTGGAAAATTCAGTGTGGCTTTGGCACATTGTTTATCTCTTATGAGTTCAACTATAGTTTAGAGTTGCCTATGTGGTAGGTTATTTTGCGCCTTGAGGTTCTTGAGCGGATTCAGTGCTTTCTCTAACTGATTTTCAAAAATGACATTCTTTCCAACTTGAATCGACATCTTAGTGTTGATGCTTCATGTTCAATTTTTTTGTTACATATCATTTGAGATTGTCGAGAAGCAAAGGTTGTGTGGAATGAGTTGATTCCGATTAATGCTCGGCCTATTTTCTTTGACTATGATATGGTGGGTCGGTTCCATAGTAACCTTTTGAGAAGGGGCCAATGGTATATGGCTAATTGGGTTATTGTTTCCATTACTGTTGTGTTGTGGTTGTGAAAATGGAGGCATACGAGGGTTTTTGAACCAGGTTATGTGAGTACCTTTGATAAAATTTGGTTTTCTTCGGTCCCAAGTTAACGAGTTTCGATGTGCTTTCATGCTTATTCAACACCTCAACTATTAGGTGCATTGAGAGTGGTGTCAGTTGGTTGGAAGCCATCGAATTTGGATTAGGTGAGGGTTAATAGCGATGGTGCTAGCAAAAGGCACTCGGGGATTGCCTCAACATGTGGTCTTTTATGGGATGTTCATTATGGGTGGCTTTGTGCTTTTGCGGTTAATACTGAAGTGTGAACGAATGCTCTTATTGAGTTATAGTGTATTTTCTTCGGGGTGGAGCTTGTTTGGGCTGAAGGTTATATGCGCGATTTTTTTAGCTCGATTCCAAGATTGTGGTTCAGTTGGTGAATAATGGCACGAGCATGGACATCATTTTTATTGGAATATTAGTAAATGTCGTGAGATGGTTGCTCGGGATTGAGAGGTGAAGATCATGTATGTTCTTCGTGAAGGTAGTAGAGTTACCGATTGGATGACTAACTATGCAGGACGTTTGCCACGAGTATGATGTGCTTCCTACAAGCATCCAAGATATTCCTTTTTCTGACACGTGTGGTTCATGTCTTTCTCGAATAACTCAAAGCTAGTGTATCTTTATATTTTTGTTCTGTTTTGGGGGTTGTAGACACCGAGTCGGAGGACCTGTGACGAAAACCTGAAAACAAGACGGTCGAAGCGATTGATTCCGGAAGTTTTAAAAAATATATAAAGAATAATAAGCGGAGGAAAATTAACGGCACGGCGCGGGCGCGCAACGGCATCCCGCACGCGGACGACGATGGTCGAACGCCCGCTCGACGGCTCGAGACGTGCGCGCGGCGTCCGTCGGACGCACCGCGAGTGGCACGCTCTCGACGTTCGAGCAATGCCTGGGACCGCTGGCGGTGCGCGCCCTTGTGGGCCGTTGAGCGCACGTGTCTGGCAGTGCGAGGCGCGCATTCGGCGGCCGCGACGTGCGAGCGTCTGGCTGCGCGGAACGCGCGCTCGGCGGCAACGGAGTGCACGCGTCCGACGGTGCGGGGCACGTCCCGAGGGTCACCGGGCGGGCGCCCAACCACGTCGGGCGAACGCCCAACGCGTCGGGCGGACGCCCGACGAGGATTGGGCGCGGGCGCCCAACCTCGCGTTGGGCGCTCGCCCAACGCCGTTGGGCGATCGCCCAACGAAAGTTGGGCGATCGCCCAACATTGTTGGGCGGTAGCCCAACACTAGGTTGGGTGGCCGCCCAACCACAATGGGCGACGCCCAAATTTTTTTGGGCGTCGCCCATTGTTCCGGGATCCGTTTCCCTATATAAGGGCACGGATCCCAAGGTGAAGGAGAGGCTTTTGGTGGGGGGATTTTTGGATAAACTTTCTCACTCTAAACATTTTTAGAGAGAGTGAGTGAATTTTTTGAGAAAAATATTTTTTTCCTCAAAAATTCCAAATTTCCTAAGTTCAATTTTTTACTAAATTTTCATTAAAAACGGGAGCTCGCGGTTCGTGGAATCAATCGGCTTCGACTGTCAGATACCGAATTAAAGGTATTATCCGAGGACTAGACTCTTTATTTTATTTAATTTATTCTCTCCTTCTATTTATTTTTTTTATGCTATAGTTCTTATTCCTTTAGTTATTTATTTATTTTGTCACGTTTTATTTAGTTAGCGTATTTATTTAATTTTCGTTTCGTGTTAAATAAAATTCGGTTTTGTTTTAAAATAAAAACCTCATTTTGGATATCCCAATACGAACCGTGATCCGATAAAAAGGTAGTTCGGGTATCGAAAATGTTGTAATTATAAGTTTTTTTTAATTTAAAAGAGGTTTCCAAATAACGTTTTAAAATAAAAACATCATTTTAGGAACTTCCGTTTTCGACTATGATCCATCTTTGGTAGTTCGGAAGTCCAAAACGATTGAATTAGATTTAATTTAAAGCTTTTGAATAAATCTGGAAAATATTGGAGTGCTGCTGTAATTTGTCAATTCTGTCACTAAATGCTGTTTACCGACGGATTTTCCGTCGGTAAATCTGCCAAAATGTAAAAAATGTCATTTCGGTCCCTTTTTCTTAACTTTTAGACTTTTAATCCTTAGTATATATATATATATATATATATAATTATGTAATACATGTTTTTCAAATTATTTTAGAATTTTAGTATATACATTTATTTTAGAATATTGGTATATCATTTTTATTTTATTTTATAATATAAGTATAAATATATATATAAGTATTTCCTTTTTATTAACTTAGGCTATGTTTAAATATTAGTTATTTGATATTTTGAGAAATAATGGATGGATATTAGTATATGTCATTTTTGGTATTTAAACTATATTAATTATGTATATATATGTATAGTTTTGGGAACATTTGGGTTATTTTGTTGATTATTGAGGGAAGTTATTTTTAGGTAAATATTATTTTCTTATCCATAAGATTTACTTATTGTTTTAGCATTTTTAAAGTATAAGTATATAGTACCTATTATTTCCATATACATAAAGTTCCTCTTATATTAATTTTTGAGTTTTCATATCCTCCTTTTTTATTTACTTGTATATATATATATATATGTCTAAATTATTTTCTCTATTCTTTTGGGCCCATTCATGGGTCCATGTCTCAAATGGGCCTTGTTTGATTATAAGTCTTGCTTTAAATAAGTGTCTTATTGTAATTATAATAGCTAGAGAGTCCATTAAATAAGTGGGGAAAATAAATCACAAAAAGAGAGTTTTCAATTAAATTATTTAAGCTAATGAGCTTTCTTAGATCTCTAATGTAGATAAATAGAGTCATTTTGGTTGATATTTCAAATCGTATTCAAAACACCACGTTTTAAAACCTTAGTCCGTTCCAACGACGGATTAAGCGAACATTGTAATCAAAATCGTTTTCTTTGTTAATAATGGAGATTTTGAATCGCTTTCTTAATGAATTTGTACAAAATAAAATTGACTTGTATGTTTAACCACGTTTTCTTATTAAAAGGCTTTTACTTTAACGTTTTCAATTACTCGAGTCGTTCCAACGGCGATTCGGGTAAGCTTCATCAAACGGGGTTTTAAAACGCACCTAAATCGTTCCAACGGCGATTAAAGTGCGAACCATGTAAATAAACTCGTTTTGGGGAAATAAGTTAGCGTAGAATAAACACACAACATAACATTTAAATACGGTTGTAAATAAATCACTTCTTTTTCCCCCCTCTCTGTGTATGTATAAACATAAATGGGTGATTCTTTACTAATGTGGCTTTTCAATAATATATGCTCAAAATGGTTTCTAAAAAGAGAAAGAAAAGGGTTTCAAATGAATTTTAAACTTAAAGAAGTATACGATTAGTCCGTTATCGCCTAACATGCTGAGTAGGAGGCCGGTGGTTCATAACCGGGCGATGTCGGGGTGCCTAGTAGCCTTTCTCCGGAAAGGAGCTAGCCTTCTCGGCTCGTACCTAAGTTTCCCGAACCCACACCGGTCTCCCGCAAGGGATCGGTGTTCATTTTCCCATTCGTGGGTGGCGACTCTTCCATATCTCCGAGCTCCGGTCCTGCCGAGCAGCTTGATTCCACGAATGGTTGCTTTCGGCGCCAATCACCGCTTACGTCGCCATGAGGTTGTCCACCCCCCGGTCCGTCCGGGAGATTAGACCGCGGCACCTCGTCTAACAGGGTCCTAACTCTACCTATGTAACAAAAAAAACTATACTAACTAACTTCTTATTTTTCTGACACGTGTGGTTCATGTCTTTCTCTAATTCATCTGACAAGTCAAGTTCGCTAACAAAATGCCAACTATACTAATTGCATAAACACTTACTTTTTTTTATTCTTACATTTATTGTGAATGCAACTTGCCTTTTATAGATCTACCAATATCTAAAATTAACTCAACTCATCAAATTTAAGCTTTCAATTATATCGTTTAAGCATGATAACAATTAATGGTATTTATAACTTATTCCTTAATACTAAAAGGGGAATTTACAAAATCTAAAACTTATTTATAACTTTGTTAATAAATATTTTGAATTACATTATGTCAAGTTTGGCCGTTAACAATTTCCATCATCATTTCACCAACTAAACCACTTAAAGAGTTTGACATTTGTAAAATAAAAATTCATATTTTTTAATATTATACTAATTAATGGGGTAATAAAAAGTCAGGTGAAAGAGGACTAAATTGGATGGCATGGGACAAATTATATGCTCCAAAATTGTTGGAAGGACTGAGTTTCTGAAATTTCACAGCGTTTAATCTTGCTATATTGGGAAAAGAGGGATGACAGTTATTTACTAATCCATCTTCGCTTGTTAGTAGAGTTTTCAAAGCTCAATATTATCCAATAGGGGATTTTATGGGGGCCTTATTGGGACATTCACCAAGCTTTATATGGCGAAGTATCTGGAATTCCCAACTAATCATTAAAGAAGGAATCAGATGGAAAATTGGAAACGGTCAATCAATAAATGTATGGACTGAGAGATGGTTGCGTGATGAGGAGGGTGGCTATATACGAACCCCTATGGTGGAAGGGTTAGAGTATTTGAAAGTCAATGATTTGTTTATCCATAATTCCAGGGATTGGGATGAAGAGCTGTTGGAGGAAATTTTTGAGCATAGAGATATTACAGAAATTCATAAACTGTCTGTTGGTACTTTGAGTAGTGAGGATCGGTTAATATGGAAATCCCATTCTTCAGGACGTTATACAGTAAAAAGTGCTTACCGACTGGCTACAACGCTGGAAGCAGGAGAGAGATTTCATGTTCAGGGAGTTTGGAAAAAATTGTGGTATGCTGAAATTCCACACAAGGTCTGGCATTTTGGTTGGCAACTAGCACACAATTGTCTCCCAACACGGGTGAATCTCCAAATACGCGGGTTATAGGTATGTAGTACTTGTGTAATATATAACGAACCTTGGGAGGATGGATGGCATCTTTTTATTGAATGTACAGGAGCAATAAGAGTGTGGCAAAAGGCGGGACTTCTGGATCGAATTAATGCGGAGGCGGTGGTGGCTGAGAACTTGACAGCATGGTTTCATAATATGATTAGAGCAGCACCGGAACAAATTGTGAAAATATTTTTGATGCACCTTTGGAGTTTATGGCAGGCTAGAAATACCCGTATTTGACAGTATGAGATTCGTACAATAGATCAAATAGTAGCTCAAGCTTCCACAGTACTTAATGATTGGTCAGAAGCAAATGCCTTGAGAAATCGGACTGGTACGGGAGAACAACAGATCAGGAATATAGTAGTAGGAAATATTTCATCTGCTGGTTGCACGGCTTGGCACCTGCCATCGGAAGGATTTCTCTCGTGTTGTGTTGATGCTGCATGTTTTAACGCTGATGGTCGTGCAGGGATGGGAGCAGCAGTACGAGATGCACATGGGCAGTTTGTAATGGGGAGATGTGCGGGTCTGTTATGTTGTCCGACAACACGAGAATGTGAGGCTGAAGCTCTATTACAAGCTATGCAATGGCTACAAGCTGATGGAATAAGGAATGTGATTTTCGAATCTGATGCTAAACAGGTGATTGATGCAATAAATTCTACTTCTGTTGATGATTCTGAATTTGGGGATATAATTATTCAAATACGATCGATTCTAATATCAAATGACTCTTACTTAGTCAAATGGATACGGTGGCAAGCGAATGTGATTGTACATGTGTTAGCACAGTCTTCTCGTTTATCCACTTGCCCTTCTTTTTTTAATTTATTACCGAGTTCTGTTTCTGTTTCATTGTTACAATTTTGTCATGATCTGGCTCCTGCATTATTTTTTTTATTCAAAAAAAATATTATACTAATTAAATTACCAATATTAAACAAACAATAAATATTATTATATTTATGAATTTCATGTAAATAACCTACAGTAAAATCGCTTGTTTCATCTAATCTATTATACATCTTACATATAATAATCATTTATTGTTTGATAAAAAAAAAATAAATAATCATACATTGTCATTAATTTTTTTTTTTTTTAAAGAATGTCAAAACTATGCTCAATAACTAAATTGAATAAAAAATAATAATATCATCAAAGATTTTCCTAATCTAGAAAAAAACAATTATGTAAAGCTGAGTAGTCAATTTCCATAAATATCAAATTAATTAACTTAATTTCCAATATTATGTTTCCCTCTAACAAACAGCTATACCAATAACGTGCTTCCAACAATTGCCAGGTTTGCCAGACAACCATCCATTTATAGAATAATTAATTATTAATTATGTATGACGTATTAAATTATCATTTAATATTCTACTAATAAAAATCATTATTTGGTCAAAAAAAAAAAAAGATTATAATTAAGAATGACATATTAAAATATTATTTAGATTAAAATTAGAATGATTTATATCATATATGAATCGGATCAGATTCAGTCATACCATAAATGTGTGGGGTAAATTACATTCATGGCTATTGAACTTTATCCATTTTAACATTATGACTACTGAACTTCAATTCTTAACCATATTACCATTGAACTTTGTACGTTTTAACATTGGTGACCACTCAATGCCTCAAAATGACAGTTAACGGTCTCAAAATAAAAAATTCGAAGAATTAATGATATTCTAAGGAACCTTAATTCTTGAAATTTTTTGTTTTGATGTCATTTAGGTGTTTTTAGTTAGGAGATAGACTGAATTTTTAGAAAGAGAAAGTTTAAAAAATGTAATTTTTGGAAAATAAAAAATGTGGTTTCATGGTAAATGTCGTTCTGAACAACTTTAATTCTTGAATATTTTCATTTTGAGGTCGTTAACGGTCATTTTTAGGAATTAGTTAAAGTTGAGTAGTCACAATGTTAAAATGGATAAAGTTCAGTGGTCATGTATGTAATTTACCCGAACTTTAATTATTGAAAATTTTCGTTTTGATGTCATTCATGTGTTGTTTGGTTAGAAGAGAGACTGAATTTTAGAGAGAGAAAACTTCAAAAAATGTGATTTTGAAAAATAAAAAATGTGGTGTCATGGTAAATGTCGTTCTGAACAACTTTAATTCTTCAATATTTTCATTTTGAGATCGTTAACAGTCATTTTGAGGAGTTAGTTAGAATTTAGTGACCACTGATGTTAAAATGTGTAAAGTTCAGTAGTCATACCGTTAAGAATTGAAGTTCAGTGGCTACAATGTTAAAATGGTTAAAATTTAGTAACCATAAATGTAATTTACCCCATAAATGTGTCATTCATTTACAAAAATAAAGACAAAAAATAAGAAAA
The DNA here is from genome assembly GCF_963576675.1 of Euphorbia lathyris. Lineage (NCBI taxonomy): Eukaryota > Viridiplantae > Streptophyta > Magnoliopsida > Malpighiales > Euphorbiaceae > Euphorbia > Euphorbia lathyris. The sequence continues at coordinate 83,513,659 of NC_088915.1, forward strand.
AAATAAATAAATATTTGATGATGTAATTATTTTCCATGTGGGTTGCACGAATTTAAAAGACAAAATCAACTAAAAATAAATTCTAAAATTTCTATTTAAATTAAACTATATGTTTAATGTATTGTTTTTTTTTTTCTGTATATCATTTTACAAGAGTTTACTAGTAGTTTTCTTAATGAGTTTTATATTTTTTTTAAAGGTATTTATTTTTTACAAATATTAGAAATTTGGAATTTTTTTTATCATTATAAAATACTTTTTCTTTACTAACTCAGCTTATATATAAGAGTTTATACCGAACAGATTATCACGTTTATAATAATTTATTTGGGCGATGATTATCAGAACCGAATGTGTTTTATATGGTAAATAATGTTTTAAGCGATACAAATAGTAATATATTTAAACTAACTACCGGATAAGTTAAAAAGAAGATCCGATAACTATAATTATAGACTACGTCACTTTCTAGATTCATTTCTATATACGCACTTTCTAGATTCACCTCGGTCTATTTGGTAATGATATAGATAAAATAAAGAAAAATAATGGTATAGATAAAATAAAGAAAAATAAATGAAATTAGATAAAATCAAATAAATTATCTTCCTATTTTTTTAATTATTATTTTACCCAACTATAATTTTGGAATAAGTATCAAATATATTCCTACTGTTTCTTTTTAGAATTTTAAATATATTAAACAACTTTTCTAAAATTTTTTTTTATTAAACACCTCAATATTAAGTTTAGGGAAAAGTACGAAAAAATACTTGTGGTTTGCCTAATTTGCAAACAGAGGCATGTGATTTAAAAGTTTACAAATAAAGGTTTGTGATATGTTTTATTTACGAAAGAAAGTATTATAATTACACAATTAAGTTCTAATTACAACTAAAAATATTTTTATCTTAAAAAAATTATTCTTACATATCAGCAAAACACAACCCCTGAAAAAACAACTTTCTAAATCGAAACAATAAATAATATGGTGAAATTTTACGTTTTTTACTAATTTTACAGTTTATGAACTAAATTGATATTTAAGTTTATTTACACAGTTGCGATTTGATTTTGGGATCTGTGTTTTGTTAATATATAAATGTAATCGAAAAAAATAAAAAAATGCTCTTATTGTCATCAATTACTTAAAATTTTAATTTTAAATACTTTGTTTTGTAAAAAAGCATACCACATACCTCTATTTGCAAACTTTTAAACCACGAACATCTATTTGTAAATAAGGCAAACCACGGGCATTTTTTTCGTATTTTACCCTTAAGTTTAACATTTATATTTGATATATATTTCACTTCAATAATTATAGTTACACCATTATTTAGTCTAAATAATCTAATAAATTACCAATTAAGGTTGACTTAGTGATTACGAGTTTCAAGTTGCTTAAACTCTCGAATTCGTGTCTTAGTGTACGCGGAAAGCTTTAATTGAGGATCCACCTAAAAGGTGCCTGGCGAGTCTCGAACCGAACAAACTATAAAAAAAACCTAATAAATTGAATAAATGCAGATATAGGTGTACACAATATGTGAATGTGAAGCATAACTTTTGACAATGATTTAGTTAGACTAACATTGTAATTATACTTATTAGCAATAAGTATGAAATTGATTTCAAATTTATATATTAAATCTAATATTGCAATACTTTCAAAATATATTTATAGTTCTTAAAATGAGTAAGAGAGTATTTAACCGGTTAAATCTATAATTAAACCCTTAAATTTTTTATGATTTTACTGAGCATTTGCTTACGAATCGCGGTTTTAAGTTGCTTTTCATGAAAAATACTTTTGCTGATCTCTAGAGGTTCGCGAAGGGATTGTGCATCGATGAGGTAAGGTCGAATCTTTTAAAGTTCGAGGTTTTCATCCATTGGAAAGGGAGAGGGTGCTCAAATGAGGTCTATGAACCTACGAACAACAATTGATTATTAATAAGTTGGGTACAAAAGTTATCACTGCCGATGCGTACTAAATTCAACAGAGTTCTGGATTAAAATCTTTGATCTCCTAGTGGGTTTTATGTCTGAGAAGTTAGCAACTAGTGTGGTAACTTTCTGGGTTCCTATATTGAATATGTGTCTCAATTGTTCAAAATGAAAATAACTTCTCTAGTATTGGAAGAACATATATGAGGATCCTTGTCTCAATTGATGTGACTAAGCCATTAAAGAGGAAGATGAAGATCACTAAAGCAGGGGGGAGTTCTCATGGATACATTTTAAGCATGAAGGGTTGCCCATGTTTTGTTTCTACTATGGTAGGATCGGCCATGCCAATAAAATTTGTGCTAATTTGCTTAAGCATACAAGCAATGATAATGGTGGGCGTGTATGAGGGTCGTGGTTGAGAGCTTAGTCTCGTCGGAGTTCTATGCCTCAACAATCCAGGTTCTTACTTTTTGCGCCATTGTGATCTCTCCAAGGCCTGTTGTTAGGGTTTCGACTGCTAGTGTTCCTCCCCCAAAGGAAGCTCCTAAATTTCCGGAACAACACCCACAAAATGGGGAACCTTCTAATGATTCTAGTAATCCCACGATTATAGGAGCTCACAAAGAGTTAACTTTGGAAATTCAAGTTGTCATATATTAGGTTGAGGGATCAGTTATTCCCAATCATAAGGAAAATGAGGTGGTCATTATTGAGTCTGAAAGAAGATGGTAAGATGATGTGGCTGGTGGGCTTGAGAATGAAACCATTTCCAATATGGATTGTGACATGGTAGGTGGTACAAAGAATGATACTATAAAAAAAACTTGTATTCAGCGGGTTCTGGTATCTAGACCCACCTGTCATCATGAGTGCTTTGAGTTGGAACTGTCAGAGGATGGGCATTCTGGTTGAGCTTGTGTCCAAGTTTAGGTCTGATTTTTTTTATGGAGGTTAAATGTAATCATTTAAAAATTGAAGCAATAAAGAAGAAACTTCCTTACACACATCTTTTCTTGGTGGATCCTATTAATCAGGATGGTGGTCTAGCTTTTCTCTGGAAACTTTCTGATATTGTTAGTCTCATTGGGTTCTCTAAAAACGATGTTGATACTAAATTCTTTGCCCAAGGTTTGCCTAAGTATCGATTCATCGGTTTCTATGGTTTTCTAGAGAGGTCTAATAGGACTGAGTCTTGACAGTTTATTAAAAATCTTTATGTAAGTTGTTCTCTTTCATGGGCTATAATCGGAGACTTTAATGACATGCTTCTTCATTCGGATAAAAAGGGCTAGCGCTAGACATCATAATTCTTTTCTTCATGGCTTATCGAATACTATTGACTCATGTGGGCTTGAAATAAAAGCTTTTAGCCACCGTTTCACGTGGGAAAAGGGTAGGGGCACTGACCATTTTACTAAGGAAAAGCTTGACTGGGCTTTCGTTTATTATTCTTTTCTTAATCTGTTTCCATTTTTTAAAGTGATTAATAAGGAAGCTCATACTTCATATCACATGCCCCTTTTCATTACTCCATTGCCAACAGATATTCATAGTCTCCGTCGGTTCCGCTTTGAAAATTCTTGGGTGCGTGAATCTGATTGCTGAATCAAATTAAAGTGGCCTGTAATTTTAATTATTCTAGTTACCTAGTTAGTAGGAAGCACACTTGTGGGGAAAACTCTTGGTTTGGGGTGAGAAGATTAATAGAAAATTCAAATCTCAGATCAATGATTGCCACGATGAGCTCCATCATTTGAAGCAACAAATAAATTCTAGTTTGTAGGCTCTTGGTTTGGGGTGAGAAGATTAATAGAAAATTTAAATCTCAGATCAATGATTGCCGCGATGAGCTCCATCATTTAAAGCAGCGAATAAATTATAGTTTGTAGGCTTCCTTCCTTGAATCTCGAAAACTTATTGACTCTCTTTTTCTTTAACAGAAACCTTCTGGCGTCACCGGCCTAAACAACTTTGGTTGAGCACAGGGGACTTGAACACCATATATTTCCATGCCTCAACAACAAATAGGAGGAAGAAAAATCTTATTCATCGGGTTCATGATCAGTCAGGTAATTGGTTTGATTGGAACGCTGATCTTGATTTACACCTTATGAATTATTTCAATTCGATTTGCTTCCAATGGTTCTGATGCTGATTATATCCTTCAAAGTGTTTCCCTAAAGTCATCGATGATATTAACGATGTTTTAATGCATCCATTTTTACGTAGATGAGATCAAATAAGCAATCTTCAGTATGAATATGGATAAGAGCCCAAGTCCCGATGGGTTTAATCTTTGCTTATACCAGCATTATTAGGATATTGATGGTTCAAATTTTATTGATGCCGCCTAGAATGGCTGAATACAAGTATCCTCCCTAATACTATTCATAACACGACCTTGGTGCTCATTCCAAAGGTCTTGAAACCTGAGTTAGTGAGTGATTTATGCACTATAGCATTATGCAATGTCATTTAAAATATTATTTCAAAAACTCTAGCCAACCATTTGAAGCAGGTCCTTCATCTTATTATCTTTCAATACCGGAGTGCTTTTGTTCCTAGGCATCTTATTTCTGTCAATGTTATGATTGCATTTAAAGTTAACCACTATCTTAACATAAAGACTCAAAGAAAAATAGGTTATGTTTTGCTGAAACGTGACATGACTAAGGTGTATGACAGAGTTGTGTGGGTGTTTCTTAAACTGATGATGCAAAAATTGGGTTTTTATGGTAACTAGATTGATTTAATTTTGCAGTGCGTTAACAAAGCCATGTACCATATTGTAAATGACAATCATCAATTGGTCCTATTGTGCCCTAATGCACATTCGTCAAGGGGATCCAATCTCACGTATTTGTTTTTTATTTGTGCAAAAGTCCTCTCTACGACCCTCTCTAGGTTAGAAAGGAATGGGACGATTCATGGCTATCATATTTCCCATAAAGCTTCTCTTATCTCTCATATGTTCTTTGCCGATGACAGTTATTTTTTCTTTCGAGCAAAGTCCTCCGAAGTTGATGCTATAATGAATTGTTTGTCCGAGTATGAGAAAGCATAAGGGCAACAAATAAATTGTTCAAAATCTTCAATTTTGTTTAGCCAAAACTGCTCCAGTTTTGTTAGTTAATCCTTGAGCTCAATTTTGGGAATTTCGATGATTTTTGTGCCTGGGAAGTATCTTGGTTTACCCTCACTGGTGGATGGAATAAAATGCAAGTCTTCAATTATCTTGTTGAAAGATTTGCAAATAGCTTAAAGGGTTGGAAGTCTCATTTTCTCTCTCATGCTGGCAAAGAAGTTTTAATTAAGTTTGTGCTTCAAGCTTTGCCTTCCTATGTTATAAGTCTCTTTTTAGTGCCTGAATTACTTTGCTCTAATTTGAAAAAAAATGATGAATTCCTTTTGGTGGGGAGCTGATAAGATTGACAGGAAATGCATCAGATGGCAGTCTTGGGATAGGCTCTGTGTCCCTAAGAAGTTTGGAGGAATGGGTTTTAAAAAGCTCTATGAGTTCAATTTGGCTCTACTAGCTAAATAGAGTAGGAGCCTCCTCTCTAATCTCGACTCGTTTGTTGCCCGTGTGTTTAGAGCCCTTTAATATCCCAATTCTTCATTCCTAGAAGCTAAAGTGAGGAATAATCCAAGCTACATTTAGCGTACATCATGGCAGCAAAAAATTTAATCACTTCTAGAGTATGGAGATCTGTTGCAAGCAATGATGATATTAAACATTGGGTAGAACCTTGGCTGCCTGACCCTCATGATCCTTTTATCGAGCACGTCCCTATCTCGGCTAATCCCCTTGATAAAGTTTCTAGCCTTCGCGATCTAGAGATTGGTCTTTGGGATGAAGCAACTCTTCAATATCTATTCTCTGAGCGGGATACTGTTAATTATTAGAGCCATTCCTCTTTCCTACCGATAGCTCCACGATGATTAGTATTGGCTATAGGATGGCTCAGGGAAGTACAATGTTAAAAGTGGCTACTTGCAGCTTATGACATATTTTAATACTCAACTTCATCCTTCGTCCGATTTGAACTGGAACTCGATTTGGAATTTGACAGCTCCTCCGAAGGCCAAATATCTCATTTTGTGAGCAATTCATGGCTGCCTCCCCACTATGAGTACCTTGCAGTCTCGCTTTGTGCCAATCTCTAATGCTTGTCCCTTGTGCGTTAATGATGAAGAAACCAACTTTCCATGTTCTTTTTGATTGTAACAAGGCGCAACATGTTTGGAACTTCACATAAATTGGTGTCGCAATGCTTTGTTTTCTACCTTCAATGATTTCTGGAAACATGTTCTTGATAATTCTAGCCGAGAAGCAGTAAATTTGGCAACTACAATTTGCTAGGTTTTGTGGATGGATAGAAATAATTGGGTTTGGAACCAGCGTAATTGCCATCATCTAACGCTTTCAACAAAGTTGTTGCCTTCCTCTCTAAATGGAAGCTAGCGCAAGCCCTCTACAAATGGTGTATCTCACCCTCCGGCCCGTTTCCTTCTTGCTAGTCTCCGCAGCTAGTTCACTACCTCAAAATCAGCTTTGATGCTTTTTTGTATTGTTGTGAGGATCATGCTGACACTTTTATTGCAGGGTGTAATGAGATTCTTTCAAGTGCTCAAGACGTGGTTCTAGTATAGGCTTTAGCTTGTCGAGAGGCCGTTACTTTCCTAGTGCTGAAAATGGAATGTCGTTCTCTTCGATGCAGATTCACAACTCCTTGTTAATGCTGTAAATAGTAATTCTTCTAGTACGACCAACTTTAGTATTATTATTCATGATTTTAAGTCTATATTTCAAGACTTACAAAACTATAGTTTTGTTAAAAGATCAACGAATCAGTATACTCATGCACGATTCAATAACTAATACGCGATCTGGTTTAAACCACTCCTCCTTTTTTTCTTTTTTTTTGGTGTAAGCAATATTTTGTTTTTCCAAAAAAAAAAAAACAGTAACCATTTTTCTGACAAATCAAAACAGAATTAGTTTTTTCACATATTTTTTTTCTGAGCTGTATGTATTATTACAACTTTAATCCTATTTATCAAAACACATCCCAATTTCCTAGGTACAGTTAGAAGTCAAACACTCAAAAAGAAAAAAAAAATAAAAAAATAAAAAACTAAATTAAAAAAAAACAGTTGTCTTTTTCTCTCTTCTGAATCTTGTTTTTCTTTTTTTCCACATATTAAGAAGATAGTTTCTCTGAATTTTTTTCTCAGACAAAAGTTCCTTTTTAAGACATAAAGCTCAATCCAATCTCTAAAGTCCCAACCTCTGCTTCTTCAACAACAAAAGCACTGTTTTTTTCACACCCTTTTACCCAAATTACAAAACCCATTTCTTAAATTTCAATTTCATTTCTGAATTTTGCATCTTTGGATTCATTTTCTTCTTGATGGGTTCTTGAAGAAATGGAGAGCATAGCTTTTATGGAGGAGGAGATGGAGAAGAAGAGATTAATAATTTCCTTTTGAGAATCTCACAAGTATGTATCTTAATTTCATACCCATTTGATTAATGGTTTTTATTTCCTTTTTGTTTTCTGATTAATGATTTTTATTTCCATTGTTGTTATAAGCTCTAATTTGGGATTCACATGGTTATATTGTCTTTATTTGTTGTCTTTTTGCAAATGTTCTTGACTGAAAATGCGCATGTTAGCAAATTATGTGTGGAAGTCCAAAATGTTTTCTGTTCAACAGGCAAAACGAACATTTCATCATCAAAGCAAGGTTTAAGCAACTGCGCATGTTAGCATGTTAGCAAATTATGTTTGGAAGTCCAAAATGTTTTCTGTTCACAGGCACAACGAAGTCAAAGAAATGTTTAAGAAACAGCGCATATTAGCAAATCAGTGTTTAAGAAAAAGCGCATATTAGCAAATCAGTGTTTAAGAAAAAGCGCATGTTAGCATATTACTGTATGAAAGTCCAAAATGTTTTCTCTTCACAGTCGAATGAATATTTCATCAAAGAAAACTGCGCATGTTAGCAGAATAATATTTGGAAGTCCAAATTGTTTTCTCTTCGCAGGCAAAAACGAACATCTCAGCAAAGTACAGGTTTAATTAAACCGCGCATATTAGCAGATTATGCGCACATTAGCGGATTATTGTGAGAAACTGCGCGTATTAGCAAATTATGTTTGTATTCTTTTTTCACAGGCTAAACGACATTTAATCAAAAGCAAGGTTTAAGTTTATCTGTTTTCTCATGGCGACTAAGATCAAAGGCATCTATTCTAAGGGCTTCAAGTACATTGCACAAATCTTTGGTAAGTCCTATGTTTCTATTCATGTATATATATGTTTGTACGAGGATAGGCATAGGGGTAAGGAAGTTTCGGCTGGAATCGACTCTTGTGACACTCCATCCGGGTTTGATTTCTATGGAACATGGCCAATACTGATTCCTCCATTCAGATAATGCCACATGAGGTTGGATTCACGTGGCATCATTTTAGTGGAGAGGATCATTAATTTTTATTATTGGAGTCTCCATAGGTTAGAGGTCAGAAATGAAACGGAATTGTCATAATATTTCCGAGAAATTTTTTGTTTCTTCTGTTGTCGTTTTGGTAAGAAATCAATAAACCCATTTGTCAGAGATATTGGATGAGTCTCGAATCACTACTCACGTGGTTAAAAACAACACCCACATACACGTGGTACATTCGGCAAATGATGAGTTTGGTAATCTCTCATCAAAAGGATAACGAAAAAACAAAAGTCAAACTGCGAGGATTTCTAGTTCTGCTAATTCGGTTTTATTTATGATGGTTGGATGATCATGAGTGTAATTAATTTTAGGTCGTATGGAGTAATGTATAAACCACTTTTATATATTACTTTTTGAAGCTTTCTCTGACTACTCTATATTAGCAGTGGCGGAATCATAGCCAAATATTCCGAGGATCAATGAACAAAAATTTAGCAAAAAAAAAAACAATTTTTTTGGGGGATTTAAGATGTAATGTTCGTCCCCTATTTTGTCTGTGACGTTAAATTTGTCAGAGATTTTGAAATTATGGAATTTTTATGTGTAGGTTCAGAAATTTCTGTGGTAAATTTAATTTTCGCTATTTTCTCCCGAGAGCTGAAGAGTCAACAGACCCTCGAGATCCTCTAGATTTTGATTCTATTTCTAAATTCTCTCTATGCAAATGACACGAGTGTCAATTTCTGACATGATTTACCGAAATTACCCGTCTAATACAATCTATTTCATACGATTATTATTTTTTGTTAACACGATTACGACACGAACTTTTTGGATTGCAGTTGTGAAGGAAAGAGAGATGGAAATTGGGTATCCAACAGATGTGAAGCATGTGGCTCATATAGGTTGGGATGGTGGTGCTTCTGCTGCTTCTGCACCTAGTTGGGTATGTATTGGCAAAATTCAATTTTGATACCTGAGCTTCGAATCATTCATGCATTTGGCACTATATCTTTTTATTTAAATACATTTATATCCAAAAAGTCTGAAAATGAAGAGTTTATAAAGTTTAGGGACTAAATATTAAAAAATAATCTTAAAATCTGGTCCATCTTAATTAAATTAGTTGGACCGCTGTGACAGGTGGCGCTATGATTTTTCCTTCTTGTTGTTTTAAGTTTTACAATTTATGAATCTTACCCTAAGTTTTTATATTTTACTATTTGACCACTTAAGAATTTGTTTTTGGCACCACCACTACTAACTTCAAATTAAGAGGCTGATTATTCCGTGTGTAGGACGAGTGTCGGAACACTTAGGGACACACACCTGACACTTCAAAATAAATATCCTCTTTTTTTTCTTTTTTAATATGGGGACACTTGAGGAACACGACTTCTGAGTTAATTAAATAAAATATAAGAGTTTTTTTTAAATAATTTTAGAAAAAAGATGGGTTGACATTTACAAAAAAAATAAAATAAAACCATTAAAAAACGAAAGCAAAATCTAAAGAAAAGAATATAGCAACTGCCCAATTAAACGGGTAATATAAGTAGTTTAGAGTATCAAATATATTTTTTTATGAATTAATTGCTTATTATGGATGTTATTTATAGTTTACATATATATAATTAGCTTATTCTTACTATATGTGTCTCATATTTTTTTAAAAATATTGTTTTCCGCACCACACCTGCACCTGTACCTGTATCCGTGTCGGTGCTTCCTAGTCCGTACACTTTGAAAACATCATGATTCAGGCACATTATATCCTCAAACAATTATAATCATGCTTATTAAATTATGTTTTTACGAACATCTAATTCAGTTAAAAAAAAAACATAACTCATTTCATTTACGTCTGAAATGTATTTTTCAATCCAAAATAAGGTTCGTACAATCTTTTTAAAACCTCATCAAACATAAAAAAAAAAATTAAACTCTTAAAAATATAAATTTCAAATTTAAATGATGCGCCTTACCCACAGTAAGAATTTGTGTACGCAATCTGTTGTATCAACGATTGTCAATAGACGAAATCTGTATTAAGGAGATTGTTAATACCGACCTCGGATTTGTCTAACTTTATTCTTCTGATTCCATTTTAAATGTTTCATATACTTTCACATACTTTCACTTAATTTTTGTTTAGATTAATCACTCTGTTAACCGGGTTTTATACGATGCAGATGCATGATTTTAAGGCACCTCCAGAATATTCATCAATAACAGCACTTACTAATACAGGAGATCCAAATTCTGTTTCTTTCTCACCATGGTCCTCTCAAGGTACTCTTTCATTTCTCTTCTTATTTATCATTTTTTCCTATTTTTTTTGTATCGATTAATTTATAAATTTACATTCAATGAACTCAACAACCATAACAAACAACTCTTACTCTCAATAACTTACATTCAAGTTATATGCACTTAAAATCACTCAATTATTACTAGACATGTTTATGAGTCGGGTTGGATCTGATCTTACAGGTTTACATCTAAATGAAACACTTAGTTTAAGGGTCATTTGGTTTACCTGCTGTTTGCTTTTGGAAAAATTGCTTTTCCAAAAAGTAGGGATTCTCTACTTTTGAAAAAAGCTACAGGTTAAATGCATCATTGCTCACTGAACTTACATGGTTGTCTCAAAATGGTCACTCAATTTCAATTTGTCTCAGTTCTGTCTTAATTAGGTCACTATGGCGATTTCAGTGATTAAAAAACACCGGAATGATGACATAGGTGACAACTCAGATTTGTGACCGAAATGACACATGACATCCACATATGCGCTATCTATCACGTGTCGATTATTTTTATGAAAAAAAATAAAATTTAGTTTTTTTCATAAAAATATTCGACACGTGGCTGTCACATTTCGTTTCGGTCAGAGATTTGAGTTAACTCATGTTGACATGTCACCCATATTATTATTTCGATGCTTTTTAACCATTAAAATCGGTGGAGTGACCTAATTGAGACAAAATTCAAAGTTGAGTACCATTTTAAGACAACCATGTAAGTTCAGTGACCAATGATGCATTTAACCCAAAAAACTACTTTTCATGTATGAAAGATAAATAAAAAGTCACTAACCAAACACCTAAAAATCTTCATTTTAAAGTGAAAAGACAAACAGAAAGAGAAAAGAAAACGGAGTAAACAACCCTTAAGCTTAGTCTAACCTACTATCAATTTGAACCGTGTCAGGTTTAAAGGTTTACATGTAAAGAGATTGGTTAGTTAGTATCGATTTTGACACGTAAAGTTGATGCGATGTTAAGTTTGTTTATTCTAGAATGTTTGTGCATTTAACTTATTCAGGTATCTATCAAACCGGATTGTCGTCTCATAATCGCGATTGTCGTCTCATAATCGCGTTATGTAATGTATATTCCACATGATTATATACAATATATAAATATAACAAACAATGATAATCATGTATATTCAACAGATTATCTATATAAATCGTGTCAGAAAACCATAGTTATTAAAGGCGCACTAAGGCGCTAAGAGAGCCTGGAGCCTACGCGTAAGGTGTGTGAACAGGAGGCGCATAAATTTTTTAAAATATATATACAAAATTTAAATATCAATTTTCGATATTAATATCACTAATACTCTATTCCTAGTTAAAACACAAGTCACGATGACCAAAGACATACTTATAAGCACACAAATAAAACAAAATTACATAATAAAAGCATAATATTAAATGTAAAAAACACCAAGTTAATAAGTTTATCGAGACATATTCTTAACCTAACTTATCCCAATAAACTATTAAGCAAATTCTCCAGCTCTTTGCTGGTTGTGTTTCTTATGTCGAGGTAGTGGAGAATGAGTGAATTCTGTTAACGTCTTACACTTTTACGTCTCTTCATATTCTTATTTAGTTTTACATTTTTAGTTAGATTAGAATTTAGATCAACCGTTAAATTAAAATTTACTTAATGATTGAGATTAATCAACCGTCTTGTTTGAAAGAAAACACTACAAAAAAATCCAAATAAAAAAGAGGTAAGGTGCAAAAATACTTTTAACATTGACAGTCATAAGAAATTTTACCCCAAACGCTTAAAATGGTAATGTTACCCTTAACATTGGCAGCAAAAAGAAAATTTATCCCTAAAATTGGCAAGTTGAGTCAATTTAAGAAATCAATATAAAATGTGGATATTGTGTTCCTTATTCTGAATCAGTTTGGTTCTAAAAAAAATGCGATTTAATAATATAATTTGAGATTAATATTTTTTAAATTCAACGAAATATTTGGATTTTTTCCGACTCGTACAAAATACATTATACTTTTTTATTTTTTTTTTAAATTTTCACGTCTATTCATATGGTTGTAATCTCTTATTAATGAGTGATAAAATAACGCACATGACACGATTCATAACTAAAAAAACAATTTGATGAATTATTTCTCAAATTGATCCAACTTGCCAATGTTAGAGCTAAATTTACTCTTTGCTGCTAACATTAAGAGTAAAATTTACCCCTAAAGTTGGCAAGTTGAGTCAATTTAAGAAATCAATATAAAATACAGATATTGTATTCCTTATTCTGCATCAGTTGGTTCTAAAAAAACAATTTCACATTTTTTTTGTGATTTAATAATAGATATTGGGATTAATATTTTTAAATTCGACGAAATATTTGGATTTTTTCCCGACCTGTACAAAATACAATACAATTTTTCAAGTTTTTTTTTTAACTTTTTAAGTTTATTTATATGGTCGTGATCTGTTACTAATAAGTGATAAAATGACGCACATGTGAAGTGTAAATGACATGATTCATGGATAAGAAAAAAATTTGATGAATTATATCTTAAATTGACCCAACTTGCCAACATTAGGGATAAATTTGCTATTTGCTACCAACATTAAGGGTAAAATTGCATCATTTTAGATGTTGAGGTAAAATTATTCCTGACTGTCAATGTTAACAATATTTTTACATCTTATCCTATCAAAAATATTACTGGAGAGCCTCCGAAACCCAAACAAGACGCACAAAACACGTCTGTTAAACTGAGCCTAATTATTACGGCTCATTCTCTTCAGTCCCGCGAGGCACGCCTTTAACAACTATGCATACTATATAGTATATAGTATTCAATTAAGACAAAAAAAATGTGTCTCTCTCACCATGTGGGTATAGCAGAATGAGACAAAAAGTTTAGGGTATTTTTTTCATGTCTCTGTTTAGTTAAGTGGAGCTAATTTTTGTATGGTATAGGGAAAAGTTTTTCAGATTCTTTGCCTTAAAACAAGGTCAATTTGGCTTTTTGTGTCACGAGACAATTTCTTCTAACAAACAAGAGGAATCTGTAAATTTTGGACTTAATCACAACAACTAAAAAGTTGGTGGACCATAAACACAATTTGCATTTTCCCATAGTTTCTGTTGTGGTAGTTGTGCTTCTTAATATATTATTTATTGTCACCATATTGTCCTAACTTGTATTGATGATCGTATGAGTTAATTTTAACTATAGTTACTGAAGTTTGAAGTTAGATAAGATGTTAAAATACGGCTACGGTTTTTGGAAAGTAGTAATTTAGACTTCACGTACAAAATAGCACCAATGTATGTATAACGTTTATAAAAGAGTACTAATTTAGGCTTGGATAACAGAACGTAACACATTATTCATATTATACCATTAAGTTCTGTCAACTATATGATAGTTACTGAAGTTTTAAGTTAGATAAGATGTCAAAATAGGCCTAAGGTTTTTGGAAAGTAGTAATTTAGGTTTCATGTACATAATAGCACCAATATAGGCATACATGTTTACAAAAGAGTACCAATTTAGGTTCCGATAACAGAACATGACACGTCATTCATATTACATTGTTAAGTTTTGCCAACTGTATATGGAGAGAGAAATCAGAACTTTACGAAGGAATATGAATGATGTGGCACGTTTCGTTATCAAGATCTAAATTATTACTATTTTGTAAACGTTAACCCTACATAGATGCTATTTTGTATGTGGAGCTTACGGTTTTTGAGAAGTAGTAATTTAGGTTTCATATACAAAATAATATCAATATAGGCATACACGTTTATAAAAGAGTACCAATTTAGGTCTCGATAACAAAACGTGTCGCATCATTCATATTACCCTGTTAAGTTCTGCCAAATGTATGTGGAGAGAGAAATCAGAACTTAACGGACTAATATGAATCATGTGTCACGTTTCGTTATCAAGGTCTAAATTATTACTATTTTGTACACGTTAACCCTACATAGATGCTATTTTGTACGTGGAGCCTAAGATTTTTGGAAAGTAGTAATTTAGGTTTCACGTACAAAATAACACCAATGTAGGCATACACGTTTACAAAAGAGTACCAATTTAGGCTTCGATAGCAGAATGTGAAACGTCATTAATATTACTCCATTAAGTTTTGCAAACTGTACGTGGAGAGTGAAATCAGAACTTAATGGAGTAATATGAATAATGTGTCACGTTTCGTTATCGATGTCTAAATTACTATTTTATAAATGTTAACCATGCATTGATGCTATTTTGTACGTGGATTCTAAATTGATACGCTGTAAAAAATTATAAACTTATTTTGGTACTTTATCCTTTTGTTTTATATCAATAAAGTCATTAAACTTTCATTTTTATTCCAATAAAGTCATTCCGGCAATTTGAGACAGAAAAATCACTTAAATAGTGACATGATAGCCACTTTAAAACTGATTAACTTTTATGTATGACATGACAGTCAAATGACATAAAAAAAAAGTTATATTTATTATTTACTTAATTTAATTGGTTGAAACTTTCACTTGACACTAAAAAATTAACATAATTCACATCTCGATTTTGTTACAACAGATTTCGATCAATACATTGGACATCAGCCCTCGAATTCTTTCAGCGGTATCACATCTTCCGACCTTTCAAGTATCCCGAAGAAACAGAAAAGGAAAAAGAAAAAAGGTTCATCATCATCTCCTTCATCTTCATCTTCCTCCTCGCGGGTGAGAACAAAGGTGAAACAGAATGAAACTGAACCGAATCCAAACTTACAGTTCTAGAAATCGAGTAAAGTTAAAATTATGAAGATCGGAGAAAAGCTTCAAAGAAAGTCCTCAATTTGTTCTCTATGAATTAGAAAAGTTGATCCTAATTAGGAATTTTAAACAGGAAATTATGAGATTTATGCTGAAATTATATTGATGGAAAATGAAGTTTAGAATAATATAATTGTTTTTAAGGAAAACATGGGCATGACTAGGAAGTTGCAAATTTTGTGAAAATGTGAATGGTTGGTTTCGTAATCGTGTTATGTGATTTATATATTCGATTTGATTTAGGATATAAATGTAAGAACTATTAAAATCGTGTCAAACGGATTGTTTTTATAAATTGTGTTGTCGTGTCAAAAACTGATAGTCTAAGGTTCCGTTTGTTTGTCGGAAAATATTATTTAGGAAAATATTTTTCTGATTTTCTTGTGTTTGTTTGCTTAGGAAAATAAGTAAACGAAATTTTTTAGATTAGTCGATAACAAAAATATATGAAGAAAATGAGAAAAATGTTTTACTCTTTCGAAAAGAGTAAAACATTTCAATTTCTTCTTACTCTTTTGGAAACACTAATTACTCGTCACTTCTTTTTGTTTTTCGATATTGTAGTCAAACACCGTAAAATATTTTATTTTCCAATAAAAAAAATTCTCCTGATCCAATATTTTTCAAAAGACAATATTTTTCGATAAACAAACAGACCCTGAGCAATTGGATTCATGGCCCCTGAACTATAACTGTATTATACTAGAGTCTTTAAACTTCATTGACAATGTAAGAAGTCCAATCAACAAAATCCCTTAAAATTTTAACGAAATGACGAGGATAAAATAACTAATCAGAACGCGGATAAAAAAAATATTATGTCATCACTTTTTTTTATGAACTTTTGTTAATTTGAAGTTTAATTTTACAGTAATGTAAAATTTAAAAAATTTTATATGAAAAAATAAAATTTACAGACCATAATTAAAGTTTGTTGCTTATACTAAGATTCATAGTTTTAAGACCTTAAACTCTTCAGAGTCTTGAGGTTTTTTTTTTTATCAATTCAAACCAACATTAATTGGTAAGGCATTTAAAGGTAAAAGGGTTACTGTCAGGGCTTTTTAGAATATAATAAAAAATATTATTACTTTTATATATTTTTTTTAGAGAATTTTTTGTTCCATAATATATGACGTTTTGATTCAATCCATACATATTAATTGATTTTTACTAAATATATCTTTATTTAGCTAAAAATAATTAATAGATATAATTAATAGAAGGATAACAAAATTTTTTAGTTAAAATTAATTATAGTTATTAAATGTTAATCTTAAAAAAAATCTATTGCAGAACGAATGAAGTAATTAAGAAAACGCACATTTTAGTAGCATAATTTTTTTTACCAAACCAAAATATACCCAAATTTATAACTGATTTCAAACAAAAAAATTAAAAAACTGAACCGAAAGTGTTGGGCTGCTTGAACAGATGAATGGACTATACTCGAGTAAGAGAGGCCCAATCCAGCCATATTATATGGGCTTTTAAATTTTTGTTTTTTGTAGTTTTATTTTTTTCATAGATTGTTATATTGATGCACGCTATGGTTACTTTGTTTTTTACAAAGTACCGTTACTTGGTATGATTTTCACCATTGAATGATGGAGCAGAAAATTAATCTAATGGTAAAAACCACACCAAGTAACGGTACTTTGTAAACAGCAAAGTAACCATAGCGGACACCTGTTATATTTTAATTTTAATTTTATAATCACTTCAATTAATTTGTTTACTTTATAATTATCCAAAACTTAATTTTCTTTATACTTTATCTTTTAAGGTCTATATTTATAATTTTAAACTATTTCATGAGAACACTTTTAAAAATTATTTTACAGTTTGATAATTTTTGTTTCTGTTTTTTCTCGTTTTGTCATTTTTTATTTCTGTTTTTTCACATTTCAGTTATTTTTTAATTATTTCTAATTAAAAAAAAAACTCAGTAGTTGCCATGTTTGTTAATTTTTTTTTAAAAAATTTGACATTTAAAGAAATTTTTTTTACACTAATAATTTGTTGTAAATAGTTAACTAAATCTGACTAACATGTAATTAGCGCTAAATTAAATATTTGATGTATGTGCCATTTATGCACAAGCATGGTGGGCAATGGATTATTTGCTCAAACATTTTTGAGCAAGCAATGGTCATGATTTATTTCCATAATTTTGGAACATGTTAATTAATTATATAGATAAGGCAAAAAAAAAAACATATCATTTATTTAAAGTTTTATTTTTCACTCTGTATCTCATTATGATGAGCCTTGCTTGAGCAGGCCAAAGATCATGTCATCTCGGCTTGACTACAACCCTATTCGAATTTGAGTCATTTCTTTTGTAACTACGTAGATCCAGTGATGCTCATATAAGATTTACCGCTTCTGCTCTTTTTAAATTAGAACAATGTTACCAAAGCAAAGATTATAAAAAAACAGATGCAGCTCAAACAGATTAAAAGATTCTGTAAAATATATGAGATCCAACTAAAATAAACTTAACAAAACAAAGAAAAAAACTACGAAAAACAGAAATGGTGGGAAGAGGAAGAAGGAAGTCAACTAGTTAGCAGCAACCCGAAAGAGCGGAGACTCCAAAACACCAAGAAGATTGATGATAGCAAGTTGAAACTTAAACAAATTGATCTACAAGATGTCTCCGACGATTGGTACTATTAGGGATGGCAACGGGTACCCTACCCGCGGGTAATGTCATTCCCAAATCATTACCCTTTTATTTTTTAATTATCCGTACCCGTCCCATTACCCTAACGGGTATACTTTTTGCATCCCATACCATTCCCATTTAATTCGCGGGTACCCGCGGGTACCCTTACCCGTTAAGAATCGATAAATAAAAAAATATTACAAATTTAACATACTATAAATTTAATAAATCATCAATCTAAAAATTGAATAAATTGAACCTTAATTAATAAGAATAAAGTAGCTTAGTGGTATCACTCAATTGTTGAAAAATAAATAGTTGAGGTTTAAATATCACGTCTTACATCTAAAAAAACAATGATATTTATTAATATAAATTTTTTTTATGACGGATAACGGGTACCGGGTACCCTACGGGCTATTCCCATACCCGTCCCATTACCCTAACGGGTAATGGTTTTGATCCCATACCCGTTCCATACCATTTTATACAGGGTACGGATAGTCCCATTAGGATCGGTAGTGCCGGATACCCGCGGGTACACTACCCGTTGCCATCCCTAGGTACTATGATGAATATGGTGAAGAAGAAAGAGGAAGGGGTATCAGTTGATTAAAAAAAAAAGAGTAAGAATTCTATAGTTTTTTAATTTAAAATAGATTTAAAAATTAAATGCTTTTAAACTAGATAAATTATTTTAGTTTTTTTTTTATCCAATATGTGGAATACATGATAATAATTCAGAAAATATGATATCTACACTTAACACGTATATACATTTTTCTTATTATTTACTTATAAATGATAACATGACGTAAATATGAAGTGGAATAACATGATTCGTGACGAAAGAAATCAGCTCTATCAATTATGTTTAAAATGGACCGAACTTATTAATATTAGACCATAAATTATTACATTTATAGTGTTACGAGTGAAATTAATGTTGATTAATAATAATATTTTTTTTAAGTTTATCGGTGCCCACTATGGTTACTTTGTTTTTTACAAAGTATCGTTACTTGGTGTGGTTTTCACAATTGGATGATAGAGCATAAAATTAATCCAATGGTGAAAACCATACCAAGTAACGGTACCGATACTTTATAAAAAACAAAGTAACCATAGCGAACACCTAAGTTTATCTATTAATTATATAATTTAAAGTTGAATTCTAGCTGATGAAGTTACGTTAAAAATCAAGAGAGAGGAAAAAACAAAATAAGATATCATTATTCTCCATTAATTCATATAATATTCAATTTCTTTTTTGTTAAGACATACAATATTCAATTAATTAATGACATTGTCGTTTTTTATTATGTGAATCAAAATAAATAAATTATTTGTTGAGCGTTTACTTAACAAGAACAACAACCCCTGTCTTTTTCAAGTCAATAAATCAACCTTCTGCTTGCTGATATTACAGTTTGCTGTTTGATGTTGGAAAAAATTTCCCAAAAAAATAATAATATGCTTTTATCAAAAAATTAATTGAAATTCAATTGTAAAAAGTAAAAAAAAAAAGTTTAGTCAAAACACCTAAACTTTCTATTTTAAAAATGAAAATGTAAATAGAAGAAGAAAAATGAATAATCAAATACCTTCTCAAACATGGAATTATGCCTCCAAAATAATAATAGAAAAATGATCTCAAAATCACTTTAATTTAGGAAAAATTATAGGGTAAATAATTTATTAGTCCTTATCTTTTTATGTAACGTACTGTTTAGTTCATTTATTTTGAAAAACATATTATAAAGTCTTTATTTTTTTTTGTCAATACTAACTCTTTGGTTTTTTTATCTATTTTTTTTTTATTTTTAACCAAATATTTCTTAGCTTTTAGGAAAGTCATAGTACAATAGAAAATAATCATGTTACTCTATTATTTTCTGTTTATCTGTTTATGCCAAATATAACGGTTAAAAGTTTAAAAAAAAGTAGAAGAAATAAGCAAAGGATCAACAGTAACAAATGAAATGTGATGTGACTATTTTTCAAAATAGGGAGAATATTATTCATAAAAAGTTATACATGTAACTTAAATGAAATGTGACATATGAAAGCTTTCGTAGCATATAATTAATATGCTTGATACATTTCCAGCCCTCTAAGTTGTTCCAATACTGCAAATGACCTCTTAAACTTAGACTTGTGACAACTAACCCCCTCAACTTGTTTATTTGGAACAAATAATCCCTCAAATAGGTTAATATTTATGATTTCAGGAGTTTTTTTTGTGTGTTTTAGTTAATGTATCAGTAGAATAGTTGGATATGGCAACCAATATTTTGAAAATCTTTTATTTCTGATGTAATATTATGGTGAATGTTCTTTTTTTTTTTTGGTTTAGAGGTTATTTGTTTCAAATAAGCAACTTAGTTATTTATTCCAATTGAGCAACTTGAGGCCTTATTTGTTCGAAATAAGCAAATTGCGGGGTTAGTTGTTACAAGTCTAAGTTCGGAAGGTCAGTTGTAGTATTGAGACAACTTAGGAGGCTGAGAAGGTATTAAACCTAATTAATGTAATAAAAAGAAAGAAAACAAAAAAAAACATTAAATGAGAAATTAAGGAAATCAATAGCTGAAAAACTCTTCAAAGTCCATATATTGACTGCCTATAATTAATAGAAAAATACAATCATACAGATAAGGAGAAAGGTTGATCAAAGGAAACTTATTGTGTAGAAGCTTAAGTGAGAGGAAGAAAGGATGTAAGTGCACAAAAAAATCCTAAAAGTCTCTTTCTACGTTATTTATAATAACACAAGGAAAACAAATAGACGACACATTTAATAAATTATCATCATAATACCCTATCTCAAGGATAGCCCAAAGGTCTAAAAATTTGCAATAATGACCTCGAATAACGTATTATTGCAAGCAGAAGTGACATATGTCAAGAATACAAAAGGTTAGCATGAAAGGCATACATGTGATGTCATGTCTATATCTCCGTGTGATCTGTCAAGACTTGATGAAATCATATCACATACTCACCTACCACGCTGGCATTAGAAAAGAAAGTTGGTGACACATCACGCTTTAGACATAAAAGAATAAGTACCAAAGAATACCTTCGCTAATACACTGATCAAAATACAAAGGAACTACCCATCAGTTACACAATAAATGAATTCTAAAGCACTTCGAAATGGAGGCTTGGGGGGCATCTGATACACATGGACCAACGAAATACTTCCACCCTCAAGTGTAACCGCTAGTCATGCGGCCCAGTCAAATACGGTTTTAAAGGTCACACACATCTTGGCCCATGTCTCACATCGGGATTGGCGGAATTACATGTGCCCTTGATATAATAGTTATTGAACTCCCCATTAAATAACTTACACATGGTCTTCTACTCATATTTAGGGCGCACAGTCTAGATCTTTTATAAGGTATGTAGTACTTAAAAGATATTCGATTCATTCTACTTGCTCACCTAAATTTACACACTCCTCGGTATCTTTTTCATCACCGCCTTAGGCATCAAAGCGGGATCGCCGATTCTCGGTCGCTTTTTGACCACTTTTCTATTTTATCTCAAGCATCAAGTGGACCCAGTAAGCTCAATTCAGAATCCCCCACATTATCTATTAGAAAGATAACACAAGTGTCTTGAGATAGGCTCAACCAGAATAAAAATCTTATGTGAAAACGAAATGTAAAAGCTCGTTTGATTCTGATTTATAGTATAAACATGAACCGTGAAAGTTGGTTGATCGATCTTTTAGACATTCATATTTAAAGCTAGATGCGGGAGTTGTAGAGCGAGGTATATATGTTTTTAGGTCTCATAGATTTGCATGAGCGGTCAAACGCATATGGAGATTAACATATATTTTATAACCATCTTAATTGTAATCGGAAGACCAACCGCGAGCTATGAGTGAACGAGAATCCCTCTTGAAAAGGGGGGTTCAGACTGAAATATTTTCAATAATACAGTGATTGTTGTTCATTTAGCTCTGCTTGTTCCAATTCTTTTCCAATAATCTAGTCTAACATTATGCAAATATTGTTCTTTCAGACTCAAATCCAACTCTTTGTACATCACAGCTTTAAAACGTGTTTAGGTGTATCAAAAACTCAACTTACTAATATGGCGCAATCAACCCTTTCAATTTCTGATGTAAGATTTTTGTTCATTCATATCTAATCATCATCCATTAGGCCTTTGTTTGGATGAAGTGTAATTAAAGTAAGGTGATGTAAGGTGAAATAAGTGAGGTGTATAAAATAACTTGTTGTCTTAGGATAGAATGTAAGATAAGTGATAGTTTACTAACATAATTGCATTTGGTTTGATAATAAAGTAAGGGGTAAATTACACCTATGGCCACTGAACTTTACCCATTTTCACATTATGGCCACTGAACTTCATTTCTTCCCGGTATGACCATTGAACTTTACACTTTTTAACACAGGTGGCCATTCAACGCCTAAAACGACTGTTGACGGCTAAAAATAAAAAATCTGAAGCGTTAATAATATTTTAAGGAACTTTAATTCTAGAAATTTTTTGTTTTGAGGTCAATTAGGTATTGTTTGATTATGAGAGAAAGTAAATTTTTAGAGAG
Organism: Euphorbia lathyris; assembly: GCF_963576675.1. Taxonomy (NCBI): domain Eukaryota; kingdom Viridiplantae; phylum Streptophyta; class Magnoliopsida; order Malpighiales; family Euphorbiaceae; genus Euphorbia; species Euphorbia lathyris. Next base: position 83,536,437 of record NC_088915.1, read on the forward strand.
AGAAAGCTCCAAAAAATGTGATTTTCGAAAATAAAAAATGGGGGTTCATGGTAAATGTCGTCCTGAACAACTTTAATTCTTGAATATTTTAATTTTGGGATAGTTAACGATCGGTAACAGTTATTTTAAGAAGTTAGTTAAAATTGAGTGACTACCATGTTAAAATATGTAAAGTTCAGTGGTCATACCGGAAAGAAATGAAGTTCAGTGGCCATAATGTAAAAATGGGTAAAGTTCAGTAACCATGGGTATAATTTACCTATAAAGTAAGGTAAGATTATATATAAAAAAATTACTCTTTTATCCTTCTTATTATAACTTATATTTTCCAATGAACTAAATTAATTTTAATCAAAGTTAATTAGATTTTTTTTTGAAAAGAAGTTAATTAGGTTATTATATACTAATTTTTACTAACTATGATTTTAACAAATTAATTAATTTTGTTTCTCGCTTTTTCATTAAAAGTTGAGACTGAGATAGGCAAGGAGACAGACATCCCAACTATATGTTGGCACTCCCGCTCCAATTTTGTTTATGGTTTAATACATCATTTGCCTCTTAAACTTATTCAAAAAGTTTAATTGGCCTTCTGAATTTTTTAAAGTGTTCCGATATCCTCTCCAACTTGCATAAAATGTTCAATATATTGAATTAAATATAATCAATTAATTAATCAGTTACAAAAAAGGAATCTGCATGCAGAAGACATATTGTACCCTTCTTAAAATGTAATTATATAATTCACAAAATATATTAAAAAAGAAGTTCTTATTCGGTCAACGGTAAAACTTGTTGTCTCCAATATTAGAACCGCATATCCCCCGATCTTGGTTGTTTTACTATTTTTAAAATCCGTGCAATACATCTTCCATATTTAATTTACTTTTTTTTGTAACTGAATAAATAATTGATTACATTTTACATAAATTTAAAAGGGTAAATTTCAAATAAAATCCCCGTGGTTTCACTAATTTTCAGATAAATGACTGTGCTTTACTTTTTGTCAAAACGAGGATTGAGGTTTCGCACTTGGATTAATGCTATTAAAACCATCTTTAACGATCTGAAAATGAAAATTTTCAAGAATTAAAGTTGTTCAATGTCATATTTTTTATGGAACTACATTTTCGATTTTCGAAAATCATCATTTTTAGAACTTTCTCTCTCTAAACATTCACTTTCTCTCTCTTTACCAAACATCATCTAAACAATCTCAAAATAAAAAAAGTTGAAGAATTAAAGTTGTTTAGAATATTAGTAGTTCTTAAAATATGTCATTTTTGAAGTCGTCAATGGTGATTTTAATAGTATCAATCGAAAAAGTCCTTATTTTGCTAAAATTGAAAACATCAATCCTCGTTTTGACAAAAAGTAAACCACAGTCCTTTATTTGAAAAGGGTGATTTACATGAAAATCATAAATAATAATAATTTTATTGTTTTATCCATTTTGAAAGTTTAATTTTTATTATATCAAAAGTGTTAATTTTTATTTTATAAATGTCAGATTTTTTTTTTTTTAAAAGGTTAATGGGTGAAGTGGGTGGCGGAAGTTACTTCCTTTAACTGATAATGTTCTTTGTGTGATATAATTAAAATTAATATTTGACAAAACTGTAGATAAATTTTAAAATCTGAATTTCCTTGTAAATCTCCCATTTGAAAATTAGTGAAACCACAAGGGTTTTATTTGAAGTTTATCCAATTTAAAATGGTAACCCGATATTTATACAAGTTGAGAGAGCTAACAGAATACTTTTGAAAATTCAGCGAATCCAGCTTTTTAGAAAATATAGTTTACAACTTTCTTCTCTTTCATAAACGACAAAAAAATCCAAGTCAATTACCATCAATCCAACATTGAAATAATCCCCAACCTACAACTAATTAACTTCCCCTAATCCAACAAAACTCCTACTTAATCATCATCATCATCATCATTTCAATAAACATAAAATTCCCAAAATCACTCAACAATGGAGAATCAATCCCCAAATCCCCAAATCCCCAAAACACCACCCCTTACCGCCCTCTGAAAATCTGCTGCGCCGTCACCGCCATTGTTATAATCCTCCTAGTTCTCCTTTTCATCATCCTTAAAGGTTTTTAAACAAAGAGATAATAAAATATTTTATGAATTGCAGAAGTGGTTTTTTATTGAATAACGGAGACCTTATTTATACAGGAATAGTTCATAAAAAATAGCAGAAAAATCAGGAGCAGATATAACCTAATCTGCTGCAGATAATATCAAAAACAGAATAATTCAAATATGAATCGTAACTACTACTTTATCTCCTAAAAATAAGGGATTTCTTCTGCAATCAGTTGGAAGACTCTGAGTCACCTTTTCAACACTCCTCCTTGACTCCAGAGCTACAAACTCCAAGATTCTCTCGCAAAATCTCAAATTTGGATTTAGGCAATGCTTTTGTTAAGATGTCAGCACTTTGATCCTCTGTCCTACAATAGACCAGATGCACTTCCCCTTCCTTTTGAACTTCTCTTATAAAGTAATACTTTATCTTGAAATGCTTTGTTTTGCCATGGAAAACTGGATTGTTAGAAATTGAGATTGCTGCTTGGTTGTCTACAAATAGTTGTGTACTTCTTTCTTGTTGCATGTGTAAATCTTTCATGAGTTTTCTTAACCAGAGAGCCTGATTAACAGCAGCTACAGCAGCTACATATTCAGCTTCTGCCGTGGATTGAGCTGTGATTTCTTGCTTCTTTGAGCACCATGAGAAAATTCCAGAACCAAAACTGACGCAATAGCCTGAAGTACTTTTCATATCGTCAAAAGATCCGGCCCAATCGCTATCGGAATAACCATGAAGACTCATATTTTTAACTTGTGTGAACCTTATTCCAAAATCAATTGTGCCTTTAACATATCTCAAAATTCTTTTTGCAGCTTGAAAATGAATTTCACTAGCACAGTGCATATACCTTGATAGAAGACTTACAGCATGCATAATGTCTGGTCTAGTTGTTGTCAAGTACATCAGACAACCTATCAAGCTTCTGTACAGCCCTTCATCAACCTTTTCAGCACCATCTTCTTTGCAAAACTTCTCTTTTTGATTCATTGGGGTTGCAGTTGGCTTACACCCTTCCATGTTGAACTTCTTAAGAACTTCTTTTGCATATTTTTGCTGAAAAACAAAAATTTCATTGTTCTTTTGTTGTATCTGCATCCCGAGAAAATATGACATTTCTCCAAGGTCTGTCATCTCAAAAACATCTTCCATTTCTACTTTAAACTTGTTGATTAACTTCTGATTGCTTCCTGTAACAAGTAAGTCATCAACATATAAAGAGATTACAAGAATATCATCAGCAACCTTCTTTACATATAAAGTAAATTCACTTGGGCTCTTTTCAAAGCCTAAGTTTATCAGATGCGTATCAATCCTGCTGTACCAAGATCTGGGTGCTTGCTTTAATCCGTACAACGCCTTTTTTAATCGACAGACCTTCTGCTTTTGTCCTTGAACAGAAAAATCTTCAGGTTGCTCCACAAAAATTTCTTCATCTAGGTATCCATTCAGAAAAGCTGACTTGACATCAAGTTGGTGCACAATCCAACCTTTTTGTGCAGCAAGAGCTAGCAGCATACGTATGGTGTCCATTCTAGCAACTGGGGCAAAAGTTTCACAGTAATCTACCCCAAACATCTGAGCATATCCTTTGACAACGAGCCTCGCCTTATACTTATTCACAGTGCCATCAGAGTTAAGCTTTGTTCTGTAAACCCATTTGACTCCTATGGGTTTCTTGTGCTCAGGTCTATCCACCAATTCCCATGTCTGATTTTTTTCAATCATTTTCAGCTCTTCTTCCATTGCATCCAACCATTTTTTGTCAGCTGCAGCCTCTTCGTATACGGTTGGCTCCATTATTGCAACATTACACCTCTGAAGTATATCTGAAAGTGATCTGGTTCCACGAACTGGCTCATCATCAACATCAACATTCTCCTCCTGAAATTCAAGATTCTTATTGTTCTCCCAGCTCCAGTTATCAGACTCAAAAAATTGGACATCTCTGCTGACAATTATTTTGTTGCTTAGTGGCGAGTAAATTCTATAGGCCTTTGAAATTGAGGAGTAGCCTACAAAAATCCCAGGTTCCGCTTTCTTGTCTAACTTATCTCGCTTAACCTGAGGAACATGAGAGAAACACAAGCAACCAAATGTCTTCAAACTAATCAATTTCGGTTTGCAACCATACCATGCTTCATATGGTGTTTTTTTTCGCAAGACTTTGGTCGGTAGTCTATTCAACAAGAACACAGATGTGTTAGCAGCTTCAGCCCATAATTTTTTCGGCAGCCCTTTCTCATGAAGTAAGCATCTGCTCATTTCCATGATCATCCTGTTCTTCCTCTCCACCATGCCATTCTGCTGAGGAGTATAAGGCGTAGTAAGCTGGTGTTCAATGCCTGCTTCTTCACAAAAATTGTTAAATTTTTCAGAGGTGTATTCAGTTCCATTATCAGATCTAACCACCTGTATTTTGCAATTGCTTTGAGTTTCTACCCAAGCTTTAAACTTCCAAAAGATGTTAGGAACTTCAGATTTAAACTTCAAGAAATAAATCCAGCACATTCTTGTGTAATCGTCAATGAATGTTACGTAATACTTACTACCATTCAAACTTGGTGTACTCATGGGTCCTCCTACATCTGTATGTATCAATTGCAGCTTCCTTGTGGCTTTCCATGCTAAATTTTGTGGGAAAGGAAGTCTTGTTTGTTTACCATATTGACAGGCAGCACATGTCGGAAGCTCTTCCTCTAAATTAGGCAGCCCAACCACCAGATTGTTCTTCTTCATGAATAGCACAGCTGAATGATGGAAGTGCCCCAATATTTTGTGCCAAAGCATTGCATTGTTGACTTCTTTGTGTACATCAGCTTGTTCTTCTTTCATTAAATCCAGTACAAAGCTTTTGTCTTTCATTTGAACTCTGAACATTTCCCTGCCTTGTGGATCTTGAATTATGCAAGTTTTGTTATCAAATAGCACCTTGTAGCCTTTCTCTACCAACTGAGGAATGCTTAGGAGGTTTTGATTAATTTCTGGAACATATAAAACATCAGAAATTAATTTCAAACCTGTACAACCTTCAATGGACACCGTTCCCTTGCCTTTTACATCAATATATGCTCCATTGCCGATTCTGACTTTAGATGTTGCAGTTTTGTCAAGCTCCTGGAAGAGCTCTCGATCATAAGTCATGTGATTTGTACAACCACTATCTATGAGCCAGCTTTCCGTGGAGTTGTTGGTAGCCAAATATGATACTGCAAATAATTGCTCATCTTCTATTTGATTTTCAGCAGCTCTAGCCTCATTTTGTTGCTTCTGAGACTTGCATATCCTTTCAACATGGCCTAGGTTACCACACCTTTGACACTTTGCATCTGGATTCCACCAACACTTCTCTTGTGGATGGTTGGTTTTTTTACAATGAGGGCAAGCTGCAAAAACTTGAGTGTTCTTTCTTCCCTGCATGTTATTATTGTACTGCTGCTTCTTTTTATTTCTGATATGATCTTTGGCTTGGAATGCACCTTCTGCAGCTTCTTCTTTCCTCATAAGTCTCCTTTGTTCTTGTGCCTGCAATGCATGTAGTAATTCTGCCAAGGTAATTCTTGACAAATCTTTAGAGTTTTCCAGGGATGCGATTGTAGGTTCAAATATTTCATGGATTGTAACTAGAATTTTTTTAATAATTCTAGAATCTGGAAATTCAGTTCCAAGAAGTCTTACTTTATTAGCAATTTCTAGAAGTCTGTCAAAGTAATCTTTGATAGTTTCCGATTCCTTCATTCTTTGCACTTCAAAATCGCGAATCAAATTGAGCGCCTGCATGCCTTTGATCCTTTCGTTCCCTTCATATTCTTGCTTTAGAAAATCCCATATCTGCTTGCCTGATTTTAGTGTCATAATTCTGGTGAAGATGGCAGATGACACCGCTGCAAATAAACTTGCTTTGGCTTTTGATTTTCTCTGTCTTTTCTCCTTGTGGCTTTTGATCTGTGTAAGAGTTGGATTATCTGGGAGAGGTTGAACTTCATATTCTGTCTCAACCGCTTCCCATAAATCACTTCCATCAAGATAAGCTTCCATTCTAACAACCCACATTTGATAGTTTGTTCCATCAAATGTTGGAGGAGCAATTGCAGAGAAGGATTCTGAATTCATTTGATTGATCAGCCTTACAGGTCCCTCAAGATAATGCTCTGATACCAATTTGAAGGTTTTTAAACAAGGAGATAATAAAATATTTTATGAATTGCAGAAGTGGTTTTTTATTGAATAACGGAGACCTTATTTATACAGGAATAGTTCATAAAAAATAGCAGAAAAATCAGGAGCAGATATAACCTAATCTGCTGCAGATAATATCAAAAACAGAATAATTCAAATATGAATCGTAACTACTACTTTATCTCCTAAAAATAAGGGATTTCTTCTGCAATCAGTTGGAAGACTCTGAGTCACCTTTTCAACAATCCTCTACTTCACAAACTCCAAACCAAAAGAACCATCAATTTTAACCTAATCATTCGTGTCGAGTTGAATGATTACTCAATTCGTGTCGAGTTGAATGACCAAATTGATTCTTTATCACGTGATTATATTATAAAATTGACATAATTCGCATCTCATTTTTTATACAACAGATTTCGATCAATACATTGGACATCAACCCTCGAATTCTTTGAGCGGTATCACATCTTCCGACCTTTCGAGTATTCCAAAGAAACAGAAAAGGAAAAAGAAAAAAGGTTCATCATCATCTCCTTCGTCTTCATCTTCCTCCTCGCGGCTGAGAACAAAGGTGAAACAGAACGAAACTGAATCGAATCACAAACTTGCGACTCTAGAAATCGAGTAAAGTTAAAATGTATGAAGATTGGAGAAAAGCTTCAAAGAAATTCATCAATTTGTTTCTCTATGAATTAGAAAAGTTGATCCTAATTAGGAATTTTAAACTTGATGGAAAATGAAGCGTAGAATATTATAGTTGTTTTAAGGAAAACATGGGCATAAAAGTTGCAAATTTGGTGAAAATGTGAATGTTTCGTTTCACAATCGTGTTATGTGATTTATATATTCGATTTGATTATATAGGATATAAAATTCGTGTCAAACGGATTGTTTGTATAAATTGTGTTGTCGTGTCAAAAACTGATAGTCTAAGGTTCTGTTTGTTTGTCGGAAAATATTATTCGGGAAAACATTTTTCTGGTTTTCTTGTGTTTGTTTGCTTAAAAAAATAAGTCAACAGACATTTTTTAGGTTACTCAACAGAAAAAGTTACGAAGAAAATGTGAAAAATATTTTACTCTTTTAAGCTTTTTGGAACCATACTCAATTTCTTCTTACTCTTTTGAAAATAGTAACCACCCGTTACTTCTTTCAGTGCTGTAGCCAAATACAATCAAATATTTTATTTTCCAACAATATTTTTTCTCTTACCTAATATTTTTCAAAACACAATATTTTTCGATAAACGAACAGATCCTTTTACCTTTAACTTGAATTTAGAATATAATAAAAAATATTAATACTTTTATATATTTTTTAGGGTTTGATTGGATGAAGGGTAGGGAAGGGTTAATAAAGGAAGAGTAGGAAAAGGTAAGGAAAGGGAAGGAAGGGGAAGGAAGGGTCTTCCAAACCCACCAAATTGGAGGGTTGAAAATTGGATGAAATTTCTTAAAAAGAAACCCTTCAAAACCCCTCCAAACCCTTACCCTTCTAATTTTTTGGCGTGTTCCAAACATGAGTTTGTAGAAATCCTTACTAACCCTTCCCCCTCCCAAACAAGGGTTTCTATCAACCCTTACTAACCATTCCCTTATTAACCCCTCTAAACCATCCATCCAATCAAGCCCTTAGAGAATTTTTTTTATTCTATAATACATGATGTTTTGATTCAATCCCACATTAATTGATTTTTACAAAATAAGTCAATGTTTAGCTAAAAATAATTAATAAATAAAATTAATACAAGGATAACAAAGTCTTTTAATTATTATGTCTTAATTTTAAAAGACATCTATTGTAGAACATATGAAGTAATTAAGAGAACGCATACTCTAGAGCATCCTCAATTGTTGGTTACAATCATTGTGGATTTAGAGATATAAGTAACAACAATTAGTAACACTCCAATAGAGTTAGGTTGTTATTTATAGGGGGCGTTTGGTTCACAATGAGAAAGGGAAAAGGAATCAAGAAAGGGAAACTAAAGGAAAGGAAATGTGTTTGGATAGGTTTAGGAAAGAGAATGCAATTCCACCCCATTCCCTTTGTGAATCCAATTCCTTAATGGGCCAAAGGGAATGGGCTAAACTAAAGTGGGGTAAACCCATAACCTAAAATGGGTAAAGGGAATGAGTTTTTTTCCTAACCAAACAAGAATAAAGGGAATCAAACCCTCCCATTCCTATTCTCATTCCTAAAGACCCCGAACCAAACGCCCCCTAATTTTGAACCGTCCAAAACTTAATTTTTTTTTATACTTTATCTTTTAAGGTCTATATTTATAATTTTAAACTAAACCTATTCATAAGCCGTGCTTCAACCAGACTTAAACGAGTTTGATATCTAATTATTTTGTCCAAACCCAATCTAGCTCGTATTATATTTACATCGGGTTCCTGGATTGGTCTAAGGTAAAAAAGAATTAATTAGGATAAATCTAATTTTAAAATTTTATTTAATTGGAAATTCACACCAAGTCAAATTTATTTATTTCTTTTGCACAGTGTTATTATAAATAAATATTGGCAAAAAACATCATGAGGCCCCTGATCTTTCATTGTTTGGTGCATTAAGCCCTCGATCTTTTATTTAGACATATTAAGCCCCTGATCTTTCATCATTTGGTACATTAAGCCCTCAATCTTTCATTTAGACACATTGAGCCCTTGATCTTTCATATATAGGTGTATTAGGCCCTTCCGTAAATCAATTAATATATAAGTTTATTAAGGGCATGTTTGGTTAGGTTTATATAACTGCAGCGTTTCGCATTTTCTCTGGACACTGCAACATTTTGGAGCTTTTCATGAAAAGCTCTTTTCATGAACAGTTGTTTGTAGTTACTTGTTATTGATAAAATTACCCTTCTTATTTCCACAAAATGTGCTTCAATTTTAACATTATTTTTATTTTTAGAACATAATTATCGAAAAACAAGGTTTTATTGTGTTCAATAAATTTTTTATTTTTTATTTAAATTATTTTTATTAATTTGTATAATATATTTTTTATTTTAGAATTTGTTATTTTTAGGACATCATTTGTTGTCACACCAAACATGCCCTTAATAAACCTATATATTAATTGATTTATGGAAGGACCTAATACACCCATATATGAAAGATCAAGGGTTCAATGTGTGTAAATGAAAGATCGAGGGCTTAATGCACCAAATGGTGAAAGATCAAGGGCTCAATGTGTCTAAATAAAAGATCGAGAGCTTAATGCACCAAACAATGAAAGATTAGGGGCCTCAGGATGCTTTTTGCCATAAATATTTGATGTATGTGCCATTTATGCACATGCATGGTGGGCAATGGATTATTTGCTCAAACATTTTTGAGCAAGCAATGGTCATGATTTATTTCCATAATTTTGGAACATGTTAATTAATTATATAGATAAGGCAAAAAAAAACATATAATTTATTTAAAGTTTTATTTTTCACTCTGTATCCCATTATGATGAGCCGAGCCTCAGCAGGCCTAATATCATATCGGCTCGGCTCGATTACAGCCCTATTCAGATCTGAGTCATTTATTTTATAACCATGTAGATCCAGTGATGCACATATAAAATCTATTGCTTCTGCTCTTTTTAAATTAGAACATGTTACAAAAGCAAAGATTATAAAAAAACAGATGCAGTTCAAACGGATTAAAAGATTCGGTAAAATATATGAGATCCAACTAAAATAAACTTAACAAAACAAAGAAAAAAAACTATGAAAAAACAGAAATGGTGGGAGGAGCAGGGGCGGAACCAGGGGGTTAGGGGGGCTCGAGCCCCGGCAGGCGGCCGAAGTATTGAGAAATTTTTTTTAGTAATGGTGTCTGGTAATATTTTGGAGAGAATTATATTGACTCTATGTAGTATTATTTCAATGATTAAAGGTAGGTGTGATGGTTAAAACTTTATATTTTTATTTGAAAGGTCTTATGTTCGACTCCCTTCAACCTCATTTCTTTTTAAAACGTTTTTATTTTATTTTTATTTTAGTTTTCAATAGTTATAAAAACATGTTATACCATTATTAATTAATTTAAATGGACTCTTTATTTTTATTTTGATAACACTTTTGAATTCATTTTTAATATGTCTTTACCATTAAAAAAAAGTAGACATATTTAATATTCATTTTTATTATGTCTTTACCATTAAAAAAAAGTAAACATGTTTAATTTTCTATTAGTTCAATACTAGTTTAAAAAAAATGATAACATTTTTACAGTTTTAATGTGTTGGAGGCTAAATTTTTTTTGTCCAGCCCTAACGGGCTAGACTTTGAAAATTTACCGTCAACCGCACAGTTAATTTCGATTTTTTTTGACGTTTTTAATTTTTTTTTTACTGATATGTTTAAATCCCGAGTCATCCGGGGTCCTAGTTCCACCACTGAGAAGGAGTAAGAAGGAAGTCAACTAAATAGTAGAAACCCGAAAGAGAAGATACTCCAAAACACCAAGGAAATTGATGACAACAAGTTGAAACTTAAACAAACTGGTCTACAAGATGTCTTGGACGATCGTAGTATGATGAATATGGTGAAGGAGAAAGAGGAAGGAGTATCCTATATGAGTTGGTAAAAAAAAAAAAAAGTAAGAGTGTAGTTTTGTAATTTAAGATTAAAATTTAAATATTTTCAAACTCAAAAAAATATTTTAATGTTTTTTTTTGTCCAATATTTGGAATACATTATAATAATTCAAAAAATATGATATCTACACATACCATGTATAATACACATATTTTATTATTATTTATTTATAACATGACGTACATATGATATGAAATGAAAAGAAATCAGCTCTATCAATGATGATTGACCCAATTTATTAATATTAGACTCTCAATTATATAAATGAGGGTTACAAATAAAATTAATATCGATTCAAACAATAATTTTTTTTAGCTTATCTATTTTATATAATTTAAAGTTGACTTCTAGCTGATGAAGTTATGTTAAAAATCAAGAGAAAGAAAAAAACAAAATAAGATATCATTATTCTCCATTAAATCATATAATATTCAATTAATTAATTAATGACATTGTCGTTTTTTATTATGTGAATCAAAATAAATAAATTATTTGTTGAATGTTTACTTAACAAGAACAATAACACCTGTCTTCTTTAAGTCAATTAGCCAAATAAGAATTCCCTAACTCGGGACCTGTTTTACTTACTGTTTGCTATTTGTTATTACGGTTTGCTGTTTGTTATTAGTCTGATGATAACGGAACATGACACGTCATTCATATTACTTCGTTAAGTCCTGTTAATTGTATAAGGAGAAAAAATAAAAACTTAAAAGAGTAATATGAATGACATGTCACATTTCGTTATCGATATCTAAATTTGTACTATTTTTTAAAATGTTTAGTCTACATTGGTACTATTTTGTACGTGGAGCTCATATTGTTACTTTCCTAAAAAAACTTAGACCTATTTTGGTACGTTATCCTCAAAACAAACAAAGTTACTTAATTACGTTGAGACTTTGTTTGATAACCACTTAATCACTTAAATTAAAATGTTAAACATTTATAATTTAAGTGTGTTTGATAACGGTTATTTCTCCAACATTAAATTAGTCAATTAAGTTTAAAAAATCACTTATTTTGATAAATCAAAATATTTAACTTAATATCTTAAGATAAACAGTTACATCATTTAATATTTTCAGTACTTATAATATTCAACATTTAAAATTCAGTATTTATTTTTTCAGCACTTAATTTTCAGTTTTATCAAATGCTTTACTCAACACTTATTTTAAAATACCTCCATCTAAACATACCCATAGATAAACTTTTAAACACGCACATAGAATAACTTCATGCATCAAACATTGAGTTGATTACACCAATGATACCTAAACTTTATCTTAGTTCACACTTTAATACCTAGATTTCATTTTGTCTCAAAAATATAACTTAAGTAATGATGATCGAACAATTTAGTATATTTTACCGGTCAATACGAGTTTGACGAGTAAATTACACCAATGGTATCTGAATTTCTAATTCACGCTTTGGTATTTAAATTTTATTTTGTCTAAAAAATACATCTCAAGTAAAGATGACTCGGTAATTTAATATTACAATTTTATATTAATTGAATGTATGGTGGATCTCAATTTTTAATTCAAAATGGTCAAACTCGCGTCGATCGGTCAAATGTACTAAATTATCCAGTTACCTTTACTTGAGTTTTGGTTTTAGGAAAAAATAAAATCGAGATATCAAGATGTGAATTGGGATAAAATTCAGATATTATTAATATAAGGGTAAATAATTTATTAGTCCCTGGATTTGTGCATATTATACTAGTTAGTCCCTCTGTTTTTCGAAACACAATATAACATCCCTGAGTTTTGATAAAACTAACTACTTAGTCCCTCCATCTATAAATTTTATAGAAAATAACAAATTTGTCCTTCTACCACTAATTAACTTTCTTTTTTTTAGTAGAAACAGGAAAGGACTAATTAACTTTCTTATATGTTTAATTAAGTTTTATCTAATTTTATTTATTATATTAATTCAAGAATAAAAAGTAATAGGGTAATTAATTTATTAGTCCCTATATTTTGACAAAACACATTGTTTAGTCCCTGTATTTTAAAAAACACATGATAAAGTCCCTAACCTTTTTCTAAATGAACTGTTTAGTCCCTAACATTTTTCTCAGTGAACTGTTTAGTCCCTGCCATTAGACTCTCACGAAGATTTTGTTAGTCAATTTGGATTTGCGTTCTTCTTTTCATTTCCTTTAAACTCTAATGCATCTGAAATCAACTTTGAGTGTTCTTCTTCTTGATTTTCTTCTTAATCGTTCAAATTCGTAAGCATTGGATCTTTTCTTTTTCTTGTTCTCCATACAAATAGCTTCTTCTTCTAAATTGGATTTCCTCTTCTAAAGTTTGAAGGTAAATAGTAAAGGGTAATTTAGTCATTTCTGAAGTCATAAACGGTAAAAAAATCTAACAAACAGACGGAAGGACTAAACAGTTCACTAAGAAAAAGGTTAGAGACCTTACCATGTGTTTTTGAAAACACAGGGACTAAACAATGTGTTTTGTCAAAATATAGGGACTAATAAATTAATTACCCAAAGTAATATTAGTAATAAAATTATATTATAATGTATTTTTAATTAAAAATACATAATCAATTTTATAATAATTTAGTATTATAATTTAAATATATCGTTTATATAATATCTATTTTATGTGGTAATTGTTATACATGCATTATTAAGTTTCTAATTTACTAAATAATAATGGGTTAAATGAAATATAAGTTAAATAGTTATTAATGTTTTTTTAACCTAATGAGTAAAATTAAAATTTATGAAAAATTTCTAATTAATTTTATTACACACTATTTTAGTACAAAAATATGTTTTTATATAATTTATCTAATTGCTCGGTTCAAGATTCGTTAGACATTCTTTAGGAGGATTCTCTTGCAATTAATTTTTTTTACGTATACTCAGACTCGAACTCAAAATCTTTAATTTAAGCGACTTGATGTCTTTTACCAATCAACTCACTATTAATTGGCTTAGAAAAAAATAGTTAAATACTAAATTGATTTTTTAATATATTGTTTTATCGAATATTATGAAACACTAAACTAATTTATGGTAGATTGATAAATTTATCATTTTATGTATAATCATTTATTAAAACAATTTTAATTATTGATACAATTTTATCGAATAAAATTCGATACAATTTAATTAAATATGGATGAAAGTTATTTAGTGATAGAAGGGCAAACTTGTCATTTTTTATATAATTTATGAATGAAGGGCTAAGTAGTTAGTGATTAGGTATGTGAATCTGGCCCATTAGGTCCAGTCCAACCTCCAAAGGCCCAATGGCTAAACCGAAGCCCACACGGCCAATAAGCAGAGGCCTATAAAAACACATCCAGACCCTCCTCAATGGTACGTTCTTGAACCCTAACACCTTGATTATATTCTTTGTGCACCTCGCCTATAACTACTAACTGTCTTAATCATTGGAGTGTTTCCAAGGACCGACCCCCCTACAAGGACGCAACCCGAAGGCCCAAGCTCACAAAGGACCCTCGGAAAGCCATGCGACACGACCTCGGTCACTGTATAGTCTTACACCTAATTAGTTAGTTTTGTCAAAACTTAGGGATGTTATAGTGTGTTTTTAAAAACAGATGGATTAACTAGTGTAATATGCACAAACTCATAGACTAATAAATTATTTACTCTTAATATAATTTACTCATCAAAAACTCATATTCATCTGTCATTAATCGGTAAAATATATTAAATTTTCATATGTCATTAATCCATAAAATATACTAAATTATCGTTTACTTAGGTATATTTTTGTTACAAAATGAAATCTACTCCAGACTATCATTGCAATTTTCATCTCATTCATAAAGAACAAAAAAGTCCAACGTCAATTACCATCAATCCAACATTGAAATAATCCCCAATCTAAACCTAATTAACTTCCATAATCCAACAAAACTCCTACTTAATCATCATCATCATCATTTCAATAACCAGAGAATTCTCAAAAATCACTCAACAATGGAGAATCAATCCCCAAATCCCCAAACCACCACCCCTTACCGCCCTCTGAAAATCTGCTGTGCCGTCACCGCCATTGTCATAATCCTCCTAGTTCTCCTTTTCATCATCCTCTACTTCACACTCTTCAAACCAAAAGAACCATCAATTTTAACCCGATCAGCAACTTTAGACGGATTCCGGTTAGAATACTGGCCGGAGTTTTTATTAAATGTCACATTAGGTATGGGGTTAACGATCAACAACAAGAACTACGGGGGATTTCGATACGAAAACACGACGGCTTATATTAATTACGAGGAAATTGTCGTCGGGGAAGCTCCGATTGCGGCGGGCACAGTTGAAGCTCGGAAAACACATGATGTAGATATGTCTGTAACGATTTTTGCTGATAAATTGTTGCTTGAGAATAAGAATTTTAGCAGAGATTTTTTTTCTGGATTGGTGAATTTTACTACGAGTTCTAAGTTGAGAGGGAAAGTGATTTTGTTTAAGGATTTGATTAAGGTAAAAGCTGTTTCTGAGACTAGGTGTGAGTTATCTCTCCATATATTGCCGGCGAAGGTTGATTCCGTCTGTAAATCTCATATCGGTTTCTAAATTGGGATACATAACAGTCTGGTCTAATACTATATCGGTACCTGTTACTCATTTTGGTGTAAGTCCGGTTTTTTGGAGGTCATATAACGATTGTCAATTTAGGATATGAGATTTAGTTTATTCGTTTAAGGTTGTCAGGGTTAAGAAAACTACGTTAAATTATTTCGCAATTTATGAATTACATAGTAAAATTATGAATTGTAAAATTGAAAATTTCGGCTAACTTAGAATTAACTTCAAATTAATTTCAATTAATATAATTATCAATTGCATTTTGATTATTATGTATTTAAAATCAACCGAACTTTGAGAAAATAAAAAGATGAAGCTTGAATTGTGATTTTCTATCGTATTATTAGTTATATATATTAAGGGTATTCTTGAAAAACATGTATTGTAAGTGTATAGTTTGGTAGTATGTGTTGAAATAAGTCCAAAAATATAAACCAATCTCTTATTGGGTTAGTTTTGTAAATTTCCCTAAATAGAATGAGATAAGAGAGAAAGAGAGAGAAAGTTACAGTTTTTAATTTTAATAAAAGAGAAACCTCTTATTTTTTTTAATACATATTTACACCCTTAAACTTAGTAAATGTTGTCTTTTGACATCCTAAAATTTTAAAATAACTTATCACATATTTATAGTTGACTTTAAAAACCTATTACAAACCTATAGTTGGTTTGGAAAACCTATCACAATCTATAGTTGACTCATTTGGACCTCTGGTACATAAAATCGTTGATATGTCATCTTTGACAGATGAGTGGCATACAGAATGAACTCATGCACTTTTATTTTTTTCTATAACACGCACATGTTACCTCATATGTCAAACATGACAGATCAACGATTTTGTGTGTAAAAGATCTAAATGAGCCAACTATATGTGTGTGATAGGTTTTTAAAGCCAACTATATGTATGTGATAAATTATTTTAAATGTTCAGGATGCTAATAGGTAAAATTTGCTAAATTTAAAAGTATAAATATACATTAAGCCTTTTTTTTTGTTACGTGTTTTTTTTTTGCGTGTTTTGAGACTTCAACAAATAATGCTTAGTTATCGTTAATTTAAAATCAAATGATTCAGTGCATTTCCAAGAGCCTCTTACTTTGACTCTTAAGTTAAAATTTAAGGATGGATAATTAAAAATGAGTTCCAACAGCCTCTTAGTGGCTTTTCAAATCACTAAGGGGGCGTTTAGTTTGGGGTCTTCATGAATGAGAATGGAAATGAGAGGGTTTCATTCCCTTTGTTCTTGTTTGTTTACAAAAAAAACTCATTCCCTTTACCCACTTTAGGTTAAGCTATTACCCCACTTTAGGTTAAGCCATTACCCCATGCCCTCTATGGAATTGGATTCTCTTTACTCCATTCCCTTTGGATTCCCTTTACTTCATTCCCTTTCTTAAACATATCCAAACACATAGGGGAATTAATGGTTATTCATTTCATTTCATTTAGTTTACTTTTCTTGATTTCTTTTCCCTTACCTCTTGTGAACCAAATGCCCCCTAAGAACATTTCCATACTCTCTATTAATAGATAGTCTCTTTTCACCTCTTAGTGCTTCCTAACTTTATTTTTTTTATTAAAAATTTATTATTAGAGAGTCTCTCTCCTTTCACTATTGGTAAATATAATAATAATTTTAATTATAAAAATAATAAATAAAGAGTGAATATAAGAAGTATTGTTGGAGACGATATATCTTAGTCTCTTAAATCACTAAGAGCCTTTTGGAGATGTTCTCGGTTTTTGGGTAAATTACATCCATGATCACTTAACTTTATCCATTTCAACATTTTAGCTACTAAACTTCAATTTTTAGTGGTATGACCACTAAACTTTATATTTTTTTAATACCCGTGGCCACTTAACACTTCGAAACGACCGTTGACAGTCTCAAAATAAAATAATCGAAGAGTTAATGATATTTTAAGGAACTTAAATTCTGGAAAAGTTTCGTTTTAAAGTCATTTAGATGTTGTTTGTTTAGGAGAGTCACTAAATTTTTAGAGAGAAAAGGTTTCAAAAAAAAAGTGATATTGCAAAATAAAAAATAGGGTAAATTAAAAAAAAAAACCCCTGTGGTTTCACTTTTTTTTTTTGCAGAAAAAGGACTGTGGTTTTTTCTTTCAAATACAGGAATGTGGTTTATTTCGTTACACTATTTACGGATTTGGTGAAGATGCCGTTTATTTGCTGACGTGACGAATGGCAAATATGAGTTTTTAAAAAATTTGGGGTAAATTTTTTTTTAAAAAACCTATGGTTCCACTTTTTTGCAGAAAAAGGACTGTGATTTTTTTTTCTTTTCAAATACAGGATTGTGGTTTATTCTGTTACACTATTTTCAGATTTGGTGAAGATGCCGTTTATTTGCTGACGTGTCTGAAGGGCAAATATGAATTTTTTTAAAAATTGACTATAAAAGGCCTTGAACAACCATGTGAGATTTGCGCTCATGTGAGATTTTATAGTCAATATTGTAACCACAAAATAGTTATAAAAATCCATTGGTCAATATTGTAGACCCAAAATAGTTATAAAAAATCCATTGGTCAATTTTTTTAAAAACTCATATTTGCTCTTCAACCACGTCAGCAAATAAACGAGATCTTCACCAAATTCATAAATAGTGTAACGAAATAAACCACAGTCCTGTATTTGAAAAGAAAAAAAAACCACAATCATTTTCTGCAAAAAAAAAAAAAGTGAAACCACATGGTTTTTTTTTTTAAATTTACCCCAATTTTTTAAAAAACCCATATTTGCCTTTTACCACGTCAGCAAATAAAAGACATCTTCACCATATCTGTAAATAGTGTAACGGAATAAACCACAGTCCAGTATTTGAAAAGAAAAAAACTACAGTCATTTTTCTGCAAAAAAAAAGCGAAACCACATGAGTTTTTTTTAAAATTTACCTAAAAAATATAATTTCATGTTAAATATCGTTCTGAATTGGACATTTTCATATAATCATTTTGAGGAGTTAGTTAAAGTTGAATTGACAGTGTCAACAAAATGTAAAATTCACTAGACTCACCGTTATAGGTTGGCTATTAAACCCTACTCTAACGTGCTGTGTTGGCATTTTTGAAGGTTTACGTGGCATATTATTTAACATCCTAAACAGTCAACTGAAGTGGACTGTTAAAAAGGGGTATAATTGGATTAATTTAGAAAGTTTATGGGAGTTTAGGGGCAAAATTGCTCCTGACGAAATAGTGTGAGGGCAAAATAGAAAGTTACACCTTTGTTACAGGTGTCAGATTAGGCTACGGAGAATAGAATAGCGTTTCGAGTGTCGGCGTTAGGGACCGAAACCGTTATGGAGTTATATATTTGTGTTCTGAAAAGCTTTCATTAATCGCATGTTCATAGCTAAAATTTGTGGCTTTTCAGTTGCAATTGAAGGGTGCAAAGACGAATTGATTCCTCGATGGCTAAAGACTCCGAGCGTCACCGCGTCAAGGAGAAGCATGTCTCTAGGTAAAGTTTCTTATTTATAATTAATTGCTTCACTGATTGTTAGGGGTTTTGGATTTTTGGCGAATCAAATTTCATGTCTGATTAGTTATTAATATTGATTGATGATTCCATTGTGAAAATTTAGTCCAAAAGCTTTCATCAATTCATGTCGCGAATTTTAGCTAGGGTTTGATGTTTTCTTCTCATTACATGTTTATCGCGATTTTCATTTAGTTTTTCTCCGATTAAAGGGTGCGAAGAGGTACTGATGACAAGCATAAGAGAGTCAAGAAGGAGCGTGCCTCTAGGTAAAGTTTCTATTTCATAATTAATTGCTTCACCGATTGTTAGGCTTTCAAACATTTGTGATTGAGCCAAGTAGCGAGTCAAATACCATGGTTTGAGAACAAACCAAATCATGATCAGTTGATAGATTATATTGATTGACGAGTCTGTGAAATATTCCTGCAAAAAGTAATGTGATGTAGACTTTCATATCACATGTTTATTTAGTATGCACTTTTCACTTGGTTTGTTCTGCATATGAAGGGTGAAGAGTGGAGTTGATGCCTCCGACCGAAGCTCGGAGAGTCACCAAGTCAAGCATAAGAGAGTCAAGAAGAAGCATGCCTCTAGGTAAAGTTTCTAATTTACAATTAGTTACTTCACTGATTGTTAGGGTATGGATTATCGGTGAATCAAATACCATAGTCTGATAATAGATGAAGTCTTGATCAGTTGATATTATTGATTGATAACCTTGTGAAAGGTTGCTACAAAAGGTTTCATGAATTCATGTCAAGTAGACCTTGTTATTTTTTGTGAGTTTTAGCTTGTATAGGCTGTGGGGTTTGGGGTTCTCTTCTATATTGCTGTGTTCTGAAAAGCTTCAGCATTATGTTGTGCTTTT
The DNA here is from genome assembly GCF_963576675.1 of Euphorbia lathyris. Taxonomy (NCBI): domain Eukaryota; kingdom Viridiplantae; phylum Streptophyta; class Magnoliopsida; order Malpighiales; family Euphorbiaceae; genus Euphorbia; species Euphorbia lathyris. The sequence goes on from NC_088915.1 coordinate 83,556,297, forward strand.
CATCTGGTTTGTTCTGCAATTGTAGGGTGCATAGTCGAACTGATGCTTCCCGAAGAAAGATAAGCAGACGCTCTCACCCACTGCATCCTAAGGGACCTTGGATGAGTGCTATCCGAACGTAAGGTTCTCTAATTTACAATTAAATGCTTCACTGGTTGCTTTGATTTGGATTTTCAATCTACCTCATATGTTGAACAAATTACTTGATATGTTATCTTGTGCATTGGCAATATTCATCTGTTTTATGTGCTTTTGCATACACAAGCGGTACAGAAAAGAAGAACTTATGACTTGTGTGGTATCAAACAAATCCTAAGTTGCATTTTATATGATAAATATATTTTTTAGTTATTGCTAGCATCTGTTCAGCTTTTACTATGACTATAATACTAATTTTTAATGATTTGGGGAAAACAGGGTGCTCAATATTTCCAAGGCTATAAAACTTCAAAATGCAAAAATTGCTTTGGAGTTTTATGAGAAGAGCCACCAGGTTTGCATCTTAGATATTGATACCCCATTTGCTCTCTATTATGTTTGTTTTAACAACTTATGATATGCATCATTTCTAATCTTAACTTTGTTGGTTAGGGTGCTGAGTTTGAACTCGTAGAAGCCTTGTATTCAAAACGTTCGAGATTATTTCTCGATGGAGCTAAGAGTAGTGAAGTATGGTGTCATGTTAGCTTCATTGCTAAACCGAAGAATGTTGACTGCAATAGTGATGCATCTCCAAAACACTTCTTCGCTGAAATGTTGCAAGATGATAGAACAGCGAAATTTCATGCCACTTACTGTTCTACATACGAGCCTAGTGATTATCCTGGTAATGTGCATATATCCTTTGCTGCATTTGTTTTGTTTAATATATGAATTCTGCTGGATTTCCATACATAATCTTTTGCCATTGATACAAATTGCTGTGTCTTTATATTCGTTTAAATTCCCTAGCCTGGAGGCATTTGCCACTAGTGCAAATTGGTGTCCTCATACCAATTTTTGCATTTGTTTATGTTTAATTAAAAACAGAATAATTCTAAACTCAAAGGCTCACCTCAGGCAAGGCTCAGGGGTCAGCGCCTCTCTGTGTCTGAGGCGGGCGATGTCAGCCAGGCACGCGCCTTGAGTGTGATGTGCCTAGCGCAATTGTAGAGATGAGCTGCAATTCTAAAGGACTGAAAACCAAAACACTTTCCAGCTTCTCCGCCATTGATTATAGACTAAATAGTTTAAACTTGCGTGAGGAAAAGTATTATTAGACTATTAGTTATTAACTTAGTGTTTATTTCTTTCAGAATAAAAAATAAAAAACAGTGTTTAGTTGATGTTGAACTTTGGTCTTTAGATTTAAATTTTATTATGAATATGAATTATAATTATGTTTTAGTAGTTAATTAGAATTTATCTCATGCATTTTATCATTTTTATGATTAAGATTGTTGTTATTTGACTATTTGTGTTATTTTAGAAATGTAAGTGTTGTTATTTATAATTTTATATGTTATTTTGTTTTGGTGCATCTTGTGTCGCTTAGGCGAGCCTAGGCTTTAGGGCCTCATGTGCCGCCTTTCAGACCAATGGATGAAAGGCTTGGAATGTTAAAGTTTTAACATTGTGTATGCAATTACTGCAGGATTCAACCATGAGTGCATATTTTGCCCGCCTGTTCAGAAATTTCATCCTGCCGTTGGATATCATGCTGGTCGTCTGCCATGGGAGGTAGTGGATGAATGGGTTTTTTAATCAATTCGGCATCCTGACTGGTATCTCTAGGCCGGAGCAAGATTAGAAACATCACTCGAAACCGTGACATCTGACGAACTTAACTTGTATTTCTCTTACAAGTTTTTTTTTTATACTCCAAACACTAGAATATAAGTGTTTTTTACTTATATTTGTGCAGTAATTTGCACAAATAAAATTCAACAAGTATTGTATTGATTGCAAAGACATGTCCGACAACCTCTATCATCAGAAAATTGACGTGGTGACTATAACAGTGAACGTCAACATGTAACTTTTTAAGTGAAATCATGTGGCGGTCACATGGTAAAAAAAGGTTCCATTTTTATTTTTGAATCCTTAACTCGAAATAATTTTCCTTAACATTTAAATCCAAAATAAACTCGATCAATTTCAGATATAAAGTAACAAAGAATTGTGCAACAAATCGATACACTTTATCTTCTGAAATTGTAGCTTTTGATGTCATATTTGTGTATCAAAATCCATTCATTTTTAGGATGGTTAAACCCATATTTAAATTGAACGTATTTAAAAGATAACTGTAGCTTTTGATGTCATATTTGTGTATCAAAATCCATTCACTTTTAGGATGGTTAAACTCATATTTAAACCTTGAACGTATTTAAACCTTGAACTTGAACTTTCGCGATTTTAAGGATTGAGTCTTTGAATTTTTTTTTTTTTTGCTTAATACACAAATAACCCTCTAAACTTGTCCAAATGTTGCAACTGCTCCCTCCAACTTTCAATTGTAACAACTTACCTCTCAAACTTGTCCAATTGTAACAACTTACCCCTTAAACTTGTCCAATTGTAAAGCACAACTACAAATTGCTGACGTGGACTGCAATTGAAGAAACACGTGAAATATAAAATCTGCAACGCTCGTGGAGTATGATAATCAGATCTTTGGCGTGATACGAATCCGGGGAAACTTTTTTTATGGTTGCTTCAAATACGGGATAAAAAAATTCCCAATTTGGGGTTATGTTTTACAATTGGACAAGTTTAAGGGGTAAGTTGTTACAATTGAAAGTTGAGGTGGGCAGTTGCAACATTTAGACAAGTTCAGGGGGTTTATTAGGCCTTTTTTTTATTAAACCCTTTACATTGAGCACCTTATTAAGGGTTCAAATTCATCCACAAGAGTTTAAATAGCTCATGCAAAAATCTTCCAGCAAAGTGGGGATCTTGATCACTGATGATGTTTCTGAGCTTCTGAGCAGTCCCTACAACTTCACCATATATTTGAAAAACAAGCGGTCAGCTCCATCAACTTTGCAGTGTGGCATACTTGTTGAACCGATTGACGACTACCATAATACTCTTGCATCCTTCTGATTTTGGTAGTGCAACGATTAAAACCATTGAATTACTCCCCCAAGGTCATTCGACAATGGGTAGAGGTTCAAGCAGTCCATCCGAGTGTTGATGCTCGACTTTGTCATGTTGGCATAAGAGGCATGTTCTTACCTACACTTCCATGTCATCTTGCATCTTCGGCCAATAATATGAATTTTGGACAAGAGCAATAGTGCGTGCCAAACTTGGGTGTCCAACCTACTTGGAATTGTGAAATTCCTTAAGAATTTGTTGCTTCAAGGCCTGCCACTTTGGCACATAGAGTTTTTGCTGATTTTATAGAAAACGTCATCGATCTCCCAAAATCTATGTCTTTTCTTCATTTGCTAGCTTTACCAGATTGCTAGCGACAAGTCTTGCTTTATAACTTCCTTAATTTTTCCAAGGAGGTTGCTTTGAGGCTGACTAGTTGTGCTGGAAGCAAGTTCAACCTTTCTGCTTAGAGCATTGGCAACGACATTCACGTTGCTAGGCTTGTACTCCAGTCGAAAGTCAATTTCTTCCAAAAAGTCTTGCCAACATGCTTGTTTGGACTGAGCTTCTTCAGAGTTTGGAAATAACTAGTAGCTACATAGTCGGTCATAATGACACTAGGTTCTTAGGAAATGGATTATGGAAGTCATTTCTTTTTCTTGTACCATGTAGCGCTTTTCTGTAACAGTGACCATAACAGTGAACGTCAACATGTAACTTTTAAGTGAAATCACGTGGAGGTCACATGGTAAAAAAAGGTTTCATTTTTCTTTTTGAATCCTGAACTCGAAATAATTTTCCTTGCTTGATTCTCGATGAAACCTATAGATTGTTGTACAGAAAATCATCTAACATTTAAATCCAAAACAAACATGATCAATTTCAGATATAAAGTAACACAGAATTGTGCAACAAATCAATACACTTTATCTTCTGAAACTGTAGCTTTTGATGTCATATTTGTGTATCAAAATCCATTCACTTTTAGGATGGCTAAACCCATATTTAAACCTTGAACGTATTTAAACCTTGAACTTTCGTGATTTTAAGGATCGAGTCTTTGATCATCTTTTTTAGATTAAACCATTCACATTGAGCATCTCATTAACGGTTCAAATTCATCAACAAGAGTTTAAATAGCTCATGCAAAAATCTTCCAGTAAAGTGGGGATCTTGATCACTAATGATGTTTCTCAGTAGTCCCCACAACTTCACCGTATATTTGAAAAACAAGCGGGTAGCTCCATCAACTTCATCGATCGACGACTGCCATAATACTCCCGCATCCTTCTGATTTTGGTAGTGCAACGATTAAAACCATTGAATTACTCTCCCAAGGTCATTCGACAATGGGTAGCGGTTCAAGCAGTCCATCCGGGTGTTGCTGCTCGACTTTGTCATGCTGGCATAAGAGGCATGTTCTTACCTACGCTTCCATGTCATTTTGTATCTTCGGCCAATAATATGAATTTTGGACAAGAGCAAGAGTGCGTGCCAAACTTGGGTGTCCAACCCACTTGGAATCGTGGAATTCCTTAAGAATTTGTTGCCTCAAGGCCTGCCACTTTGGCATATAGAGTTTTTGCTGATTTTATAGAAAACGTCATCGATCTCCCAAAATCTGTTTCTTTTCTTCATTTGCTAGCTTTACCAGATTGCTAGCGACAAGTCTTGCTTCATAACTTCCTTAATTTTCCCAAGGAGGTTGCTTTGAGGTTGACTAGTTGTGATGGAAGCAAGTTCAACCTTTATGCTTAGAGCATTGGCAACGACATTCGTGTTGCTAGGCTTGTACTCTAGTCGAAAGTCAATTTCTACCAAAAAGTATTGCCAACATGCTTGTTTGGACTAAGCTTCTTCAGAGTTTGGAAATAACTAGTAGCTACATAATTGGTCATAATGACACTAGGTTCTTAGGAAATGGATTATGATAGTCATTTCTTTTTCTTGTATCATGTAGCGCTTTTCTGTGTCATTTCAGCTTACGACTCTAATAAGCTATATACTGACGGTCTTGCATTAGGACACCTCTAATTGCAAATCCTGAAGCGTTACTGTCCACTTTGAATGACTTTGAATAGCCGAGTAATGCCATGATCGATTGTGCCAAAACAACTTGTTTAAGCTGTTCGAAAGCCTCTTCGCATTTTCCTAACTAATGCCAAGTTTTTAGCAAGTTGGTGAGTAGGGAGGCAATGTCTGAGTACCCCTTGATGAATCACCGGTAGTAGTTCACAAGGCCAATGAATGAGCATAGCTAAAACACTTTGCTCGAAGGTTGCCAATCTTGGATGGCTTGCACTTTGGATGAGTCGAAGCGATGAACGACTAATAACCAACAGATCTAGTTGAATCTCTTATGTATGTGGGAATATGGAGGGTGTTCGCATTTCAACTTCTCATCTCGTGATATAGATTACATCCTACCGAGCCAGAAGAACGATTCAAGGTACAACGAGCTTTTTAGTGCAATTGTGAACATAGAGGAATTGCCACTTTTGATCCTCATATCCTACAAAGATCAAAGGGCATGTGCGGACCGATGCTATGGCTGGGGGGCATGTACCCGTAGTCCGCCCAAAAGTTCATATTAGTATGATGCGTATATAGCTTTGTCTCCCTCAAGATCTCAATTGGCCCCCTAGCCCATCCCAACAATCTCTTTTATTTTCAAATCCTAATAAACTCTTCTCATATACAATATATAATAGTGGAAACAGAGAATTTACAAGAAGTGTTTTAGAAGCCTTTTAGCTTAGTTGACATCGTAGGAGTAAAGGGAATGGATGAGTTTACATTATCTCTGTTATCATATATACTATTGTTGTCCTAAAATGTGAACACTAGCAAGTGCACTAGGTACACGTAATAAAGTGATACGTAAGATATCGTCACCATGAGGATAGAAGAAGCACACCCAAACACTTATAAAGATGAGTATAGCCAAGTTTTATGAGTAACCAATCGCTTAAGTTGAGTTGTGGTGTAGTTTGACACGACGAGATATTAAAGCAAGCAAAGAAAATGAATTTAACTTCAGATGTGAAAGGAACAAAACATACACAGAAATGACATAGAGCAGGAACTCCACTCCTTGTTCATTAAGTAGAAACAACTTTGCCTTAAAGTATCTTTCACGAAAACCAGTTGAGTCAAGTGTCCCTTGTTCCCAACATTCTTTAAAAACAATCAAAATAAGTCTCCTTGAAATCGATATATCTTTAAGCTTTAAGAACAGGAAAGCATTTAATTGGAACAACTAAAATCTTTAACATTTAATTAATTATGTCTCCGTTTCATAATTAAATGTGCTCAATGAAAGTTCAGCTTTGCAAAGAGAGTCTCCTCGTAGTTGCTCTGCTAAGAAACAAGTTAGCTAATCCTATTTAGCATTAATTACTCATTGAACAGCCATACCAAGTATAATTAATGAGTTTGGAGGGAAGTTAACCTGCCCTTTTACCTGTTTCTGCTCCGCTGCATACCTGTTTAATGAATTACTCACTCATGATTGAATGAGGCAAGACAAAATTATAATGAGGAAAACAACAATTCATTCAAACACATAAAACAAAATTACAAAGCTAAGGTTCAGATCCAAGAATCTGAATGATCAACACACAAAATGAGGGCTCCTTAAATAGCCCGAAATTGTCCTAGAAATAATTGTTCAAGATAAAATGAAATAAGGAAGATATGGTCTGACAGACTATTCTGACAGTCAGGAACAGTCTGCAACATAGCAGTTAGCCCATGCTTTATCATTTCTTCTGTGAGGGATGGTTGTTCTGCCTCCAGCATTAACTCTTCTTCAGGAAAGGTCTTAATGATTTTAGGGATGATTGATCTACAAACGTTTGGATACAAGTTGCACCCGCGGGTTCTTATTCTCGCCCTTGTTCTGCCCTTTCAACACTTCTCTCCTGCTTGTTCACCGTGTGGATTCTGCTACCGAACAGGTAGCTACTTTGTCATAAACAATCTGTAAAAAAATGCATTATTATGAGAACAATATGTTGTATTATCGTTCTTTTTATGCCCAAAGTTGCCAAGAATAGTATACACATTTTTCACTTATCAAAATACCCCCAAAACAATGTATTGCTTGTCCTCAAGCAATGTTTCTGTAGAGATGTTGCCTTCTTACATCAAAACTGAACTCCATGTAGGTTAGAATAGCTAGAAATATTTGCAGGAACAGGAGATAATATATGATCAAAAAGAACTTGCTTGTTTCCAACTACCATTGTTCGCATCTTTACTTCTTTTACATTATGTTTCATTGAGTTCTGAATTTCGAACATGTTCAAGTTGCAGCTTGATCATAAAGTCCAGGGGAGGTGTTTAGTGTGTTTACTTTTTCCCTCATGCAACCAATTCAAGAACAGGTGTGTTCTTTGGACTTGAGAATCGGTCTGTTCGACGCTTTGTACAGGAATCTATACCCTCATTGGGACTTTTGCAGGTTGTAATGGGGCTAGGGTGGTTGGGTGTGTAGTGAAAGGTGATTTGTGGTTAACAAGGACTGCCAAACTTTTTAATTAAACTTTTGAGCAAGATTAAGAATGTGCGATTCCCATGTTTGTTTACTTGTTCTGTTGGATGCTTTTGACAAGGGTTTTGATGATTTTTCTCCTTGGCTTGCCTTTTAATCCTTGTTTAATTCACAACAGAATTCGGATAACGATGATTTTCTTGGCTCAAAATCTTTTTACTGCGGGTTTGGCAGTCTTCAAAGGGTTCTTTTGGGGTAATAATGATGGCTTTTGGTGGTGTTTCATAAGGTTTAGTCAAGGAAAGAGTCTGGCTCAATGTGGTTGTTCTAATGGTGTGGAGAAAATGGTGGTTATGTATGCTGGTCGGGGAATATCCTAATGCCCAAATCATGCTGGTATCGAGTTCCTTTCCTAAGATCTGAACATGCATCCAAAACAAGTCATGAACTCTTTGTTCAAGAAGGTCCTCTAAAGAAAAAAATGGCTTAGATTGGCTCAATTCCTCACTTGATTGTTCTCCAATTGGTGTTTGGAGAGGACACTAGTGAGACTGCTTGTTCAGTGAGTCTCCAGTATACGGAAATTCTCCGTATGGTTGTTCTCTGGGTTAGATAGGGCTTTAGCCTTTGCCCATTTACCTTGAACCTTTCCTGTGCCGAATTGGAAATTTCAATTGCTCCATGAGGGAACACTTGAGTGACTGTGAAAGGACCGGACCACCGAGACTTGAGTTTATCGGGGAACAGTTTGAGACGGGAATTGTAAAGCAACACCCTTCGGCCTGGTACAAATGTCTTTGTCTAGATGTGTCGGTCATGCCAAAGTTTGGTTTTCTCTTTGTACATGAGAGCATTTTCATATGAAAACAAACGGAATTCATCCATCTCATCTAACTGCAGCTTCATATGATCTCCTACAGCTCGTCCGTCAAAGTTTAGAAATTTCAGAGCCCACGGGGCTTTGTGTTCTAATTCTACGAGCAGATGACATGACTTACTGATAGGGGTCAAAAAACCCTATCTTTGGGTACGGTTTTAGGACGGTTTTTAGCGTGATTTTATGAATAAGCGAGCAATTCTCGCATTTATATGCTTTTGTGTGAGTTAGTTAGAAATTGTATATATTCTATTTACTTTTCGTTGTTTAGGATCGTTTTCTAGTTATTTTAGGCAAATATGGCCAAATTGGCACGTACGTTAAATTTCCATTACCTTTTATAGCTAATTGATTTGCCAAAAGTCGCACCAAATGGAGTGTTTACTCAAAATGAGCGATTGGCGGGTCAATTTAGCCTCAGAACTAATGTTATTTGGAGTTTTCGTGCATGTGCAGGCTAAAACAGGAACGAGTTCGGGTGAAAGTTGCGTTTCGGGACATCTAGCAATCGCGCAAGGAATTCTGGGCATTCACGCTCATCGAAATGGCCTTTTTGGGGCCAGATCGGCGAGCTGGCACAGCCAGCCCGTCGAGAAGGCCTTTAAGGGGCCAGCTCGCCGAGCTGGCTCTCAAGGGCCTGCTCGGGCGAACTGGCCTTCATAGGCCAGCTCGTCGAGCTAGCTCGCCCAGCTCGGTGAGCTGCCCTGCGAGAATCAGTCAAAAGACTGATTCCCAGTCCCACAAAGCCATGATCGACCCCACGACTTCCCACCTGCAAAAGGATACGAATTAGGTGAGAAAGAGGGCCCGAACCGCGTCTGTAAATAGGATTTCGCAATTGTAAATTGGATATCTTCTATCTTTGTAAAAACCCTAGCTTCCACCTTGAGAAATCCTCTCCACCTCCTCCATCTCCTTCAACCTCCGTTGAAGACACCTCCGAAGCTCCGTCCATCGAGGATTGCTCAAGTTCCATCCTTAAGTCCTAGGAAGATGCCTGCATTGGTAGACAGGTTCCCTGAAAGGGATTTTTCTTCTTTTATATTCTGTCTAGCCTCTGATCCATGTTATGAATCCTAGGCTTATTGTATCTTCATGACAATACTTTTCATCTTTAATATATGTTATAGTTTTGTTCATTCAATTGTTTTATTGCTTAAATCTTTGTCTTACGCTTTGTCTGATTGGATTAACTCATTCGATAATCCCAAAATTAAGTTGGCACATATTGCGAGCTGAATCTGACCTAGTCAGTGCCTATAGGATTGACGACCCTATATAAGATTAAGCCCAAATTGCTGAGCCTTAGAGCTAGTTTCGGCCTTACAAGGGAATCATGAACTAGGGACCTCAGAAGGATAGGTAGGGTTAATCGCCTTGAACACAAGTGACTTAGATTGGGTTTTAATTCCGTTGTCTAAACAATCTATTCTCATTATTATCGTATCACCTCATGTCCCTTCAGGCAATTACATTGGTAAAAGATCAATTAGGAGTAGAATAACTTAGATAGGAGTAGAAGTAACTTAATTAGGAGTAGGTTAACTTAATCAAAACCAATTCAAACCCCCCATAGCCTAGATAACACCTGAGACCAAGTAGCTCGATACTTGCAGAAATAAATCATGTGGATTCGATAACTGGACTTTCCAGATTTTATTACTTGATAACGACGGGGTACACTTATCCCTTAGTGAGCCTTCTACAGAGGCGCATCACTTACCAAAGAGGAGCCTGTAAGGTGACATACCTATTGTTGTTTTGAAAGCTGTTCGGTAGGCCCAAAGGGCGTTATCCAACTTGTTCACCCAGTCTTTGCAAGAACAACCTACGGTCTTCTCTAGGATGCGTTTTATTTCCCTGTTCGAAATTTCTACATGTCCGCTTGTTTGCGGATGGTATGGAGTGGCTATCCTATGAGTGACACTGTACTTTCCTAGGAGTCTTTCGAATTGTGAATTACAAAAGTGGGTTCCTTGGTCAGTTATGACTGCTCTAGGTACCCTAAATCATGAGAACAGTTGTTTCAAGAATTTGATAACAACTTGGGCATCATTCGTGGGGCTAGCTACGGCTTCCACCCATTTACTCACATAATCTGCAGCCACTAAAATGTACTTGTTCCCGTAGTAGTTTGGGAATGGTCCCATGAAATCAATTCCCCAAATGTCAAAAATTTCGCATAAGACAGTAGAATGGGCAAACTTCCCCCAAATTTGGCTTGGCATTGAACACGTACCATAATGTTCTGTAATGGCATGGCATTCCTTGAAGAGATGTTACATGTTCTTTGGCACTCGTCACATGATGTGACAAACCTGTGAGCATCCTTGAACAATGTTGGCCAGTAAAAGCCAGCCTCCAACACCTTTGCAGCTGTTGCAGCGAAGTGTCCTCCTGCTTCCCTATTGTTGCAGTGGTTAAGGATGAGCATTCCTTCTTCTTGTGATACACATCTCCTGACTATCTGATCTGCATAAATTCTGAATAAGAATGGTTCCTCCCATAGGTAGTATTTCACATCTGAGAATAACTTCTTTCTTTGATTGTAGGTCAGTTGATGAGTAATGATCCTTTGGACAAGGTAGTTCGCTATATCTGCAAACCATGGAGTGTTTTTGATCTGAATGCTACACAATTGTTCGTTGGGAAAAGTTTCCCTGATGTCAAGTTGTTCCTCCTGCTTGTTCATATCCAATCTGGGCAAGTGATCTACTGTAAGGTTCTCCGCGCCCTTTTTATCCCGAATTTCCAAGTCGAATTCTTGAAGCAATAAAATCCATCTGATCAACCGTGGTTTAGCATCTTGTCTTGAGATGAGGTACTTCAGTGCGGAGTGATCAATTAAAACAATGACTTTGGCAAGAACAAGGTAAGATCAAAATTTATCGAAAGCGTATACAATGGCAAGTAGTTCTTTCTCGGTTATAGTATAGTTCTGCTGGGTTTCAGTGAGAGTTTTACTTGCATAATATATAGGCTTAAAGTGTTTGTCAATTCACTGTCCCAGAACAGCTCCAATACAAGTATCGCTTGCATCACACATCATCTCAAATGGCAGCCCCCAGTTGGGTGCAATAAGGATAGGTGCCTCCATCAACCTGTTCTTTAATTGTTCGAACGCTTGAATACACTTTTCTATGATCTTGAATTCTGCATCCTTATGAAGTAAGGCAGATAGCGGCAGTGCAATTTTGGAGAAGTCCTTTATAAACCTTCGGTAGAAACCAGCATGTCCCAAGAAGCTACACACGTCCTCGACTGAAGGGGGAACATGCAACCTTTCAACGACTTCTAATTTTGCACGATCAACCTCTAATCCTTGTTCACCATGAAGTGGCATTTCTCCCAATTAAGAACAAGATTGGTTTCCTTATAGCGTTTCAGAATAGCCTCCAGGTTGTTCAGACAGCTTGTGAATGTTTCCCCATACACAGAGAATTCATCCATGAAGATTTCAACTGTTCTCTGGATCATATCATGAAAGATGGCCATTATGCATCTCTGAAATGTAGCTGGAGCGTTGCATAATTCGAACATCATTCTTCGAATGCGTAGGTGTCGAATGGGCAGGTGAACATGGTCTTTTCCTGATTAAGCGGGTGTATTGCGATCTGGTTGTATCTTGAGTAGCCATCAAGAAAACAATAGAATGCTTACATTGACAATCTCTCCAACATTTGATCGATGAAGGGCAGAGGGAAGTGATCCTTCCTTGTTGCTTCATTCAGTTTTCGATAGTCTATGCATACTCTCCAACCTGTGACTGTTCTGGTTGGGATCAATACATTCCTCTCATTCGTTATAACCGTCATGCCTCCCTTCTTGGGAACAACTTGCACCGGACTCGTCCACACGCTGTCTGATATGGGATAGATTATTCCTGCATCCAGTAATTTAATCACTTTTGCTTTCACCACCTCCTTCATGTTTGGGTTTAACCATTTTTCTGGTTGTGCTGAGGCTTTGTGAACTTCCTCCATCAGTATGCGGTGGACGCATACTCCTGGGATGATTCCCTTGATATCGGAGATCTTTCATGCTAAGGCCTCCTTGTTATGGCGGAGTATGGTTAATGATTGGTCTTTTTGCTAGCTTTAGTTTGGAGGAGATGATAATAGGCAGTTTGTCTGGGGGATTCAGGAATGCGTATTCTAGGTGAGATAGGAGAGGCTTGAATTCGAGCAAGGGTGGTTCTTCTATGGATGGTTTCATGGCAGTTGTTGGTGGATTGTTAAGAGGTTCAAAGAGCGACCGCCGGTTTGCAAACATGACTGGATGAGCCACTATTTCATCTTCGAACAGTTCTTCATTCTCTTTTTCAGAGTTCAGTTGGTCTTGCAAAAAGATTTGTTCATCAATAGAATCCATGAAATAGCAGGCATCATCACTAGGTGGGGGGATGTTTCATAGCTTCATTCATCTTGAACACTACTTTTTGATCATGGATTTTTAGAATTAATTTTTCATTTTGGACGTCAATTAGGGCCTTGCTAGTGGCTAAGAAAGGTCTCCATAGAATGATTGGTACATGTACATCTTCGTTCATGTCTATGATGATAAAATCCACGGGTAAAATGAATTTATCAACCTTGACAAGGACATCTTCTATGATCCCCATTGGGTACCTGATTGTCCTATTAGCTAATTGAATAGACATTCTGGTAGGTTGGGGTTCCCCTAATCCTAGCTGTTTGTAAATTGAATAAGGCATCAGGTCTATGCTTGCACCTAAGTCACATAAAGCATTATCAATATTAAGATTTCCAATGGAACATGGACTAGAAAAACTCCCTGGATCCTTTAATTTCTACGGAAGAGGTTGCTTGTTCTGCAAGATGGACGAATAGTCTCTATTCAGTTGCACCATTGCTACGTTCTCCAGCTTTTTCTTGTTCTGAAGTAGTTCCTTCAGGAATTTCATATACATGGGCATTTGGGCCAATGCTTCAGCAAACGGAATGTTGATGTGCAGCTTCTTGAACACTTCTAGGAATTTCTTGAATTGCTTGTCCATTTGCTGATGTTTAAGCCTTTCTGGATACGGGATTCGTGGCAGGTATGCAGGTTCGTCCTGATTTCCAAGGTTGTTCTCGGGGTCATGGGTTGTTCCTTGGCTTCTTCAGTTGTATTCTATTATGCTGTGTGCTGCTACTTTTTAGAGGTTATAGGGAGTGATTTCACTGCTCGATCCGGTAGTTCTATGCCACTTCTCAGCATGATAGCTTGGACTTCCTCCTTGGGGTTTACCTCTGTTTTGCTCGGGAGGACTCCCTTGTTCTTTGGTATGACTATGTTGGTGAGCTGATGGATCTGTGTTTCCATGTTCTTGAAAGAATTTTGTGTTTGCTGCATGAACTGCATTAACATATCTTCCAATTTCTTGTCTTCTCTAGGCTGGTTGTTTGTCTGGTACCCATTATGGTTGTTCTTATTGCTCTGGTACGGTTGACTTGGTTGTTTATCTGGTTGCTGGCTCCAGCCGAAATTGGGATGATTTCTCCAGGCAGGATTGTAGGTGTTGGAATAAGGATTTAGTGGCCTTTGACTCGTTCCTGCATAATCACATTGTTCTTGATTTGGACTCGGTTGGATGCACAAACAATCGGCTGATCGGTGATTTCCTTCACAGAAATCGCATTGAACCACTTGCATATTGTTGACTGGAGCTGCGTTTAGCCATGTAAGTTGTCTGCTCAGGAGATCTACTTGGGCAGCGAGTTTGGACACTTCTTCCACTACTGGTGTGAAGGAAAATAGACAAGCCTAGGCGCAACGGAATAATAAAATTTTAACTATTTTATCTATTTTCCTTTTCCAAGATCTGTTAATTGTTATTTCATATAAAGAGGGATAGAATTAAATACCTTTTCTGAAGAACTATCTACAGTTGCAAACGAAGTGCCCACAACTCTTAATCCGTGTATCACGAACAACAAAAGAAAACAACACAGAAAAGAATAATTAATCAGTAATCAACCTTAATAATAGCAATCGCAATGATTGCCTCTAACAGAAATCGATACGAGATCAAAGAGAGAGTAAGAAAGATTGTAATTAGCCGAGACGATTTCGGAACGGTTCCTCTTGCCCCTTGTATGTGTGTTGGGCGAAATATGGGATTAGGGAGTCTATTTATAGACTTCTCAAAACCGTAATCACAGTTGTGTTAGGTAATTAATTAATTGGAATCTTATTCGGAATAGGATTCCTAATTAGATAATTAAATAAATACTTTACTATTATCTAAATAATAACTAATTATATCTAGATAATTATTATTAATCAAATTAATAATTAATTAATGTTAGAGATAATTAATTAGAGTTTCAATCACATAAAAACTTTTAATTAATATTATCAGATAATCCTTTAATTTAATTCATAACCATAATCAAATTATAATTATTAATCAAATTAATTTATCCCTAATTAATCTCCAAATTTCGGCCCATATATATAGTGTCTCACTAATTACATTTTTGTCCTCCGATTCCAAGTCCCATATGCGACCTATTAGGTTCTTTATTGCCACTAGCCGTATATATCCTTTGAAATTATTCATCATGATTAATTCCAACATATATATAACGGAATACCGTCGCGAGCTGTTACTAGAAGAACCTATGATATTCCCCCAGAGCAATTAAGAAGTTAGGTTGATAACTGACATTAACCTTTCTGTATTAGGTACAGTATAATACGATCATTCATCAACTATATCCTGTCGGTCAATTCCTTATAACCATGGAACGTGTCAAGATTACATATAACGAAGAGTCCGGTTTTACTTGTACAAGTTGAATTCACTCTGAAAAGATAAGTTAAGTGAAATGTTCATTTCTACTCTTAACTCTATCACCTTGCAAGGATTTCAGTCAATTCACCACAAGTGGCCATTTGGATATATCTCCCACTTATCAGGAGTGACGAATGCTCAATCTGACATTAACTATTCTACAATTACTTTGTGTGATACCCAACCCTGCTCTCACACACCCCAGGCTCTCACATGTTGGATCGTGCTCGCACAGAATCAAAGTATCAGACTCCATAATCCAGAATCACTAATTAACGAATATTTGAGTCTGAGGATTAGTTATACCTACTAATACCAATGAGATGAACCGTTGATACATTAGATAAATCAATCCATTCTGTTATCTAAAGTTGGGTCCCAATCCTAATGAACTCCTTCACCGGATCCATGTAACTGTCTAGATATCTGAATATCTAAAGCTTATGAGATCAGCTTTCTGTCTTGATAGAAAACACTGTTACATGCAAGTCTCAACAGTAATATGCCAACCCATATAACATATTACTTGACTTGGGTTTACTTTAAGTCTATTGGTCTATTATAAAGTACAGTCTCACTTCATGCTTGTATGAACACTTTATAACTACTTAAATAAACTTAGGGTTACTTTCTTTATGAAAGATTTGTGCCTTTATATATAGTTACATTTTAATGCTATATATCTGATTAAACAAATGACTAAATAAACAATTTATTCATTAATATTTATATCCTAAAACAATTGTATTTAGGACACTAAACTCCAACATGGTGAATCAGTTTCCCTTCTTCTGTCCTCCCTGAAGGAATGCCATTTGTAATTGGTGTTGACCAGTCTCTCGATCAGTTCATATAGTGCTTCTGGCTCAAGTTCTTCAAGATCCCCATTTGCTACTGATTTAAGTTGCATCTTGTGCACGTTAGTAAGACCATGATAAAAAGTTTGGATTTGCATCCACATGGGAATTTTGTGATTTGTAACTTTCCGCAGTAGATCTTTATATCGTTCCCATGCTTCAGATAAAGACTCATCTTCTTGTTGTGAAAAATGGGATACGACATTTCGTAATTTGATGGCTTGCGTAGGTGGGAAATATTTGGTGAGGAAGGCATTTTCCATAGCATCCCAAGTGCTTATGGAGCCTGGTTGAAGGTTTTTCATCCAGCATTTGGCTTTGTTTCTCAGAGAAATAGGGAATAGTTTGAGTCGAATGACATCGTCTGATACTCCTCGATTTGTTCTGAATGTATTGCACATTGTGACGAAGTCTTGGATGTGAGAATTTGGGTCTTCATTTGGTAGTCCTCCAAACTGAACAGCTATTTGGAGCATTTGAATCATGAAGGCCTTCACTTCGAAGAGATTGTTGCCTTCATCAGGAATTACTATGCAGGATGAGTGGCCTTCCGTTGATGGCTTTGAGTATTCCTTCATCCCACGTTGTTCTTCTTCGTCCATGTTATCTCCTTGTTGTTCCTCCTTATTCTCCGGGTTTTCTGGTTGAGGTTCCTCTGGTTTCCTTTCAGCTTCAGGGTGTTGTTCTATTCTAGGCTGAGTTGGTTCCGCCAGCCTTTGCCTTGTTCTTATTCTCCTGACTGCGTTTCTTCGTCTGCGAGTTGCTTCAATTTCAGGATCAAGAGGAATAAGTGGGGCACATGTTCTTCGCATACGCTAGGAATAAGTGAATAGAACAATTATAACCCTGCACACTAGAACAAACAGGTCAAACCGACTAACACACTTTAAAAGTATTATGATTGGATTTCCTATCCCCGGCAACGGCGCTAAAAACTTGTTGTCCTAAAATGTGAACACTAGCAAGTGCACTAGGTACAAGTAATAAAGTGATAAGTAAGATATCGTCTCCACGAGGATAGAACAAGCACACCCAAACACTTATAAAGATGAGTATAACCAAGTTTTATGAGTAACCAATCACTTAAGTTGAGTTGTGGTGTAGTTTGACATGACGAGATATTAAAGCAAGCGAAGAAAATGAAATTAACTTCAGATGTGAAAGGAACAGGTACACAACATACACAGAAATGACATAGAGCATGCACTCCACTCCTTGTTCATTAAGTAGAAACAGCTTTGGCTTAAAGTATCTTTCACGAAAACCAGTTGAGTCAGGTGTCCCTTGTTCCCAACATTCTTTAAAAACAATCAAAATAAGTCTCCTTGAAATCGATATATCTTTAAGCTTTAAGAACAGGAAAGCATTTAATTGGAACAACTAAAATCTTTAACATTTAATTAATTATGTCTCCATTTCATAATTAAATGTGCTCAATGAAAGTTCAGCTTTGCAAAGAGAGTCTCCTCGTAGTTGGTCTGCTAAGAAACATGTTAGCTAATCCTATTTAGCGTTAATTACTCATTGAACAGCCAAGCCAAGTATACTTAATGAGTTTGGAGGGAAGTTAACTTGCCCTTTTACCTGTTTTTGCTCCACTGCATACCTGTTTAATGAATTACTCACTCATGGTTGAATGAGGCAAGACAAAATTATAATGAGGAAAACAACAATTCATTCAAACACATAAAGCAAAATTACAAAGCTAAGGTTCAGATCCAAGAATATGAATGATCAACACACCAAATGAGGGCTCCTTAAATAGCCCGAAATTGTCCTGGAAATAATTGTTCAAGATAAAATAAAATAAGGAAGATATTGTCTGGCAGACTGTTCTGACAGTCAGGAACAGTCTACAACAAAGCAGTCAGCCTATGTTTTATCATTTCTTCTGTGAGAGATGGTTGTTCTGCCTCCAGCATTAACTCTTCTTCAGGAAAGGTCTTCAATGATTTTAGGGATGATTGATCTACAAACTTTTGGATACAAGCTGCACCCGCGGGTTCTTGTTCTCGCCCTTGTTCTGCCCTTTCAGCACTCATTTCCTGCTTGTTCACCGTGTGGATTCTGCTACTGAATAGGCAGTTACTTTGTCACAAACAATCTGTAAAAAAATGCATATTATGAGAACGATATGCTATATTATTGTTCTTTTTATACCCAAAGTTGCCAAGAATAGTATACACATTTTGCACTTATCAACTATATTAATATCATAAATACTACATTGATCGATTTGCATCAGTAAAACAATAATGATGTGTCAACATGTAACTTCTTCTTTGTTTCAGTTTGTTGTCAATATTTTTTTTTGTGAAACATGACTTTGAAAGAACACAAGACAACAATCTATTACCCTAATAAACATTAAAGTGGAATAAATATAACTAATAAAAATGAATTAACCATTATAATGAATATACGAAAAGAAAGAAAATAAGAAGACAAAACAACAAATATAAATTTATAGACAAAAGGTATTTCTATATTTTGACACATCATGTGCAAAAAAATTAAAGGAAATAAATAACAATTCTCTTTATAATAATTTTTTTACTCTATTTTTCTATAAAAAGTTTACACTTAAATTTTATCGGTTGGAAATTGAAAAGGTTGCACAAATTTAATAGAGTTTATGCATTTATATGTGTATAATAGTAGAATATAAAAAAACATTATTATCTTCATGGGTGAGGCTATGCTTACTTTGTTTTTGACAAAATAAGCATTTGTTAGGCATGAAATTGACTACATTTTAACGTACTAATTATAATAAATTAAGGGTGTTTGTTGTGTTTTATTGCAAGAAGGAAGGTCTTATAGGTGCTTTTGTGCAGATAAGGAAAGTGTAAGCCGAACAGACTGGAAGCAGCCTGTTTCGCACATACCAAGAGGAGATTGAGCCATTCTTTGATCCAGCGGTCAAACGCCGAACTTTTGATGATGGATAACGACAGGACGGGACGTAGGTATGGCAGTAGCTACAGGCAGAAAGGCGGATAAGTGCAGTCGTAAAGCAACAAGATGAAAGGAAAGTTCGACCCTTGAGTGTTCAAGGGTCAAAAGGATCTTCACTACTTTTAGCATTTTTAGATTTCTGAACAATTGACTTTTTATTGTAATATTTTGATCGGATAACTTTCTGGTACCTTTTTGGCCCTGACCTTTCCTTTAAATAGATGTAGTAAGGATAGGAAAGAAGAAAAGGATCTTTGGAAAAAGAAAAATATAGACTTAGTCCGGAAGAAAGAAAGCTCCAGAGATGGAGTTTCAGAGCTTTGAACCAGCAGATTGCTCACTCGCCAGTATGAGTGAGTAATCCTTTTGAATAGACGTGGCCAGTTGGGGCCGGTGATGTAAGCTTCCTAAGTCTATTAATGAATGAATGGTGTTAATGTATGAAGTGTTTGATGAGGCTTTATATTTCAGTGCTTATGCATATATGCCTGTGTTAGATGAATGATAGGACATTGCTTTCATCTTCACCGAACTCTCTATCAAGCATCCAACCCCGAAGCAGAAATGTTAGGTGGTTTTATCAAGGGTTTTCTCATTTGAAATGCTGCTTCAATCTTAATGCAAGAAAGAACAAACCTTTAGGACGCTGTTGGTTTTAGTAAGTCTTAGAATCTTAAGAACACACGAGAGTTGACTTAAGTGAGCATTAAAGCAGAAACCTTGACTTCAGTTGCATCATTCATGACTAATTAGGTTGTTTAGGAGCTTACGGTAACCTGTTCCGCTGTGCTTAGCATGTTCTACTCGTTTATCATTATCAAGTAATCATTTTTATTCGTAAAATCAATTGTTTAGTCACAAGTTTTCACATCTCTCAACATCTATCAATATAAAAGAGTCACACACCACGAACACCCTGTTCAGCAACGTTTTCTAGTAAAATTTGGTCCTCAATCCCTGTGGAGACGATACTTAACTTATCACTTTATTACTTGTATCTAGTGCACTTGCTAGAGTTTATTTTGAGGACAACAAGTTTTTGGCGCCGTTGCCGGGGATTGAAAGCAACAAATTTTATATGAAATTTTCTGTGAAACAAGGTGTTTTTAATCTGTTTGCTAAATAGTGCAGCCAGAAAGAGTTCTCTATCTATTTATGCGCAGAGCTGGACCTCCTGTTTTTCCTATTGATCTCGAATTAGAGAGGACATGTAGACGAAACCGAGCGGGAGCTCGACGTGGAAGATAAAGAGAGCGGCAAAGAGAAAGAAGGATGGCTGGAAGGGTACCGCCTGAACAACCAGTCCAACCAAATCAGGAAGAAGAGGGAGAGAATAACAATCCTCCAGTTATGAGAATTAGAGACTATTCAATGCCAACCATGGAAGGACATTCGTTATGCATCGTGTTGCCCAACGAAGGAAACAACATGTTTGAGGTGAAAGCATCTATGATACAAATGTTGCAGGCAGCAGTACAGTTCAATGGATACCAGTCGGAAGATCCAAATGGGCATATCTAGGAGTTCATCACACTGTGCAACACCTTCAGATCAAACCGAGGAGTTTCTAAAGATGTGATCAGGCTAAAGCTGTTTCCTTTTTCTCTCAGAGACAAAGCAAAGAACTGGTTAAAGAACTTACAGCTAGGAACAATCACCACTTGGGAAGAAATGGCCAGTGCTTTTCTGATGAAATATTTTCCACCTAGACAGACCATTAAACTTAGAAATGAGGTATCCCATTTCGTACAAGAAGAGGATGAATCCTTAGCCGAGGCATGGGAAAGGTACAAGGAACTACTGAGAAGGGTACCAAATCATGGCATCCCCATGTGGATGCAAGTGCAAAACTTTTACAATAGAGTCACTAACATTTATAAAATCCAGATCGAATCCATTGCCAATGGTAACCCTGAAGATCTTGAACCACAAGCCTTGTATGACTTTATTGAGAGAGTAGTGAACACGAGCTATAACTGGCACTCCGCCAGGAGTGAAGGAAAAAGAGTGGGGAACGATGATATTGTGTCAAAACTAACTAGCCAGGTGGAACATCTTGCAAGACAGCTCGGGAAGATAAATGTATCATCAATTCACAATGAACCCCCGTTCAATGACATATGTGATTTTTGTGGAGGGCGTCATTTCAACATCAACTGTCCTGGAGTAAAGCAAGGAAAAGGTGAACAGGGAGAATGTGATTATGCCGGGTATAATCAAAGAAATCCACCATATCCATACTCAAACACCTACAACCCAGCAACAAGAAATCACCCGAATTTCGGATGAATAGGGTAGTCTAATCAGCAGGAACAACCAAGGTATCAGCAACAATAGGGAGGACACTACCAGAGGCAACCTCAACAGCATTATAAACAACATGTTCCACCCAAGGAAGAAATAGAACCAGACATGAAGACAATGATGATGCAGTTCATGAAGCAGACACAAGCCTCAATTAAAAATCTGGAGACACAGGTCCATCAACTCGCTGCATCTACGTCAAAAGGGAAAGGAATAATGCCAAGTAACACAGAGACAAACCCCAAAGGCGATGTCATGGCCATCACTCTGAGATCTGGTAAGCAAACTAAACCAACTGTACCTACTGATGAAAATGCTGAATGTGCAGGAACCTCCAAAAATGCTGAAAATGAGCAGAAACAAACTGTTTCTAGTCAAGAAGAACCAGTCGGGATAGAACCAACCAGTGATCAAGACCATGAGGGACAAGGAAAGAAGTACAAACCACCACCACCCTTTGTTCCACCTGTACTATATCCGACGAGGTTAATGAATAAGAAGTTGGAAGAACAAAATTCTAAAGTGCTAGACACTTTGAGGAAGTTACATATCAACATTCCCTTCGTGGAAGCGCTTGCCCAGATGCCATCGTATGCAAAATTCCTGAAAGATATTTTGTTAAACAAGAAAAAATTGGAAAACATCTCAATGATCCAACTCAACAGGGACTATTCTTCAATACTCCAGAACAAGCAGCAGCTTCCGAAAAAGCTAAAAGATCCAGGGAGTTTTTCCATTCCTTGTTTGATTGGCAAGTTAAATATTGAAAATGCACTATGTGATCTAGGAGCTAGCATAAACCTTATGCCATATTCTGTGTATGCTAAACTAGGACTAGGAGAACCACAACC
The DNA here is from genome assembly GCF_963576675.1 of Euphorbia lathyris. Lineage (NCBI taxonomy): Eukaryota > Viridiplantae > Streptophyta > Magnoliopsida > Malpighiales > Euphorbiaceae > Euphorbia > Euphorbia lathyris. The sequence continues at coordinate 83,578,519 of NC_088915.1, forward strand.
AACCAGAATGTCTATTCAGTTGGCCAACAGGTCAATCTGTTACCCTAGGGGAGTTGTGGAAGATGTTTTGGTCAAAGTGGGAAAATTCATATTACCTGTTGATTTTATCATAATGGACATAGATGAGGACCTACATGTTCCTATTATCCTAGGTAGACTGTTCTTAGCAACAGGTAAAGCATTGATAGATGTGGGAGAGGGACAACTATTTTTGAGAATTAATGGGGAGGAAATCATTTTCAAAATGAATGAAGCAATGAGACGAGCTACCTCGAGTGATGACACATGTTGTTTCTTAGATGATTTTCAAAGTCTTTCCACTTTGCAGGAACAGGAACAGGACACTCTCGAGACTCTCTTAGGAGAAGAGGTGAACTTATGTGAAGGAACAGGCTGTTCCATTGAATCCAACTTGCCCACACCTCCTCTAGATCCTACTGTTCCTACTCATCAAGAACCACCTGAAATACCCACTGTGCCGTTGTCTAAACCCGAACTAAAACCTTTACCCTCAAATCTCGAGTATGCCTTCCTGGAACCACCTAGCGGAAGCCTAGTGATTATATCTTCAAAGTTAACTCCTGACCAGAAAGCCCAACTCATGGAGGTGCTGCGGAGAAACAAGGATGCAATTGCATGGAAAATTGATGATATCAAGGGTATTAGCCCAACAGTCTGTGTTCACATAATTTTGATGGAGAAGGATCACAAGCCATCTATTCAGCCACAGCGTAGACTAAACCCCCACATGAAGGAGGTCGTGCGAAAAGAGGTGATCAAGCTGCTGGATGCCGGAATTATTTACCCTATTTCCGATAGTGTATGGACAAGCCCTGTTCATGTTGTTCCAAAGAAGGGAGGAACCACAGTGGTTCTCAACGAGAAAGATGAGTTGGTCCCTACGAGAACCATAACAGGATGGCGAGTTTGTGTGGATTACCGGAAGCTCAACGAAGCCACAAGGAAGGATCACTTCCCCTTCATTGATCAGATGCTAGAACGGTTAGCAGGGTATGCATTTTATTGCTTCCTTGATGGATATTCGGGGTACAATCAGATTGCAATCCACAGTGAAGATCAAGAGAAGACAACCTTCACGTGTCCTTATGGGACATATGCCTACAGGCGCATGCCGTTTGGATTGTGCAATGCCCCAGCCACGTTTCAAAGATGCATGATGTCTATATTTCATGATATGGTGGAGCGGACTGTGGAGATCTTCATGGACGACTTCTCTGTTTATGGAAACTCTTTTGGAAACTGTCTGAACAACCTCGAGGCTGTGCTTGTGCGATGCAAGGAGACCCACTTAGTCTTGAATTGGGAAAAATGCCACTTTATGGTTACAGGTGGAATCGTTCTCGGGCATAAAATTTCAGAAAAGGGGATGGAAGTAGATCAAGCTAAGGTGGAAGTGATAGAGAAACTGGCTATTCCAACTAATGTAAAGGATGTGAGAAGTTTCCTTGGACACGCCGGGTTCTACAGAAGATTTATCAAAGATTTTTCAAAGATCGCGCTATTGTTGTCAGCTTTGCTACATAAAGATGTAGAGTTCTCATTTGATACAAGCTGTCTGAAAGCTTTTGAATTGTTGAAAGGCAAGCTGATCAACTCGCCCATACTGGCAGGACCCGACTGGGAACAGCTGTTTGAGATGATGTGTGATGCTAGTGATACATGTGTGGGAGCTGTTCTTGGGCAGAGGATTGAGAAGAAGTTCAGGCCGATTTATTATGCAAGCAAAACATTAACCGAGACCCAACAGAACTATACCACTACCGAGAAGGAGCTCCTGGCAGTAGTGTATGCTTTCGACAAGTTTTGCCCCTATTTGGTTCTGTCAAAAGTCATTGTTCACACAGACCACACCGCGCTACGCTACTTGTTCATGAAGAAGGATGCAAAGCCAAGAGTGATACGGTGGTTACTCTTGCTGCAAGAGTTCGATCTCGAAATTAAGGATAAGAAGGGAACAAAAAATGTAGCAGCTGATCATTTGTCAAGAATTTCTCACCAAGGCCACAAGGAACAACCAGAGATTTTGGAGAATTTTCCCGACGAGCATCTGTATGCCATACAGCCTACTCCATGGTTTGCAGACATCGCCAATTATCTGGCCAGCTCACTTAAACCTCACAACTTGTCCACTAACCAAAGGAGGAAGTTCTATTCAGAGATAAAATATTACTTTTGGGAGGACCCCTATCTCTTCAGGCTATGCGCCGATCAAATTATTCATAGGTGCATCTCTCACGAGGAAGGACAGGCTATTCTGAGCCATTGTCACGACAGAGAAGCAGGAGGACATCATAGCGCCAGCAGGACTGCAGCCAAAGTACTTCAATCAGGTTTTTTCTGGCCAACACTTTTTAAAGATGCCAACTTGTTTGTTCGCACTTGCAATGAGTGCCAACGAACAGGCAATATTTCAGCTAGAAATGCCATGCCCCTCAATAACATAGTTGTTTGTGAAATTTTTGATATATGGGGAATAGATTTCATGGGACCATTCCCTACATCGTTTGGGCATAAATATATCTTAGTAGCGGTCGATTATGTAAGCAAATGGGTTGAAGCAATGGCTAGTCCCACCAATGATGCCCGTGTGGTTGTAAAATTCCTGAAAAGGTTGTTTGCCTGATTCGGTGTCCCACGAGCGGTCATTAGTGATCAAGGAACCCATTTCTGCAACGTTAAATTTGAGAAGCTAATGGGCAAGCTTGGAGTCTCTCATAGAATTGCCACACCGTACCATCCACAAACTAGTGGACAGGTTGAGATTTCAAATCGAGAAATCAAAAGAATTTTAGATAAAACTGTTGGCAATTCTATGAGAAACTGGGCAAACAAGCTTGATGATGCTCTCTAGGCGTATAGGACCGCATATAAGACACCCATAGGAATGTCCCTGTTTAGATTATTGTACGACAAGTCTTGTCATTTACCGGTTGAAATGGAACATAGGGCCTTTTGGGCATTAACTTTCTTGAATTTTGAGCAACTTGCTGTGGGAGACCAAAGAAGACTGCAACTCTGTGACATGGAAGAATTCAGGCTGTTTTCATATGAAAACGCAGTAAATTACAAAGATAATACCAAGATGTGACACGATAGAAAAATCCAGAAAAAGACATTTCACGAAGGACAGAGAGTTCTTTTGTACAATTCACGACTCAGGATGTTCCCTGGAAAGCTAAAATCAAGATGGTCGGGGCCGTATCTGGTAAACAAGGTGTTTGGTCATGGAGCAGTCGAAATTGGAAATGAGGGTCATGAACCTTTCAAAGTGAACGTGCAAAGATTGAAGCCTTATCTCGAGAATGATCACACAAGGAAGATTGACACAGTCCACTTCTAGGATCCCCCAAGCCAATAGACTCAAGAACAGGGTGTTCGCTACAAACACCAATTGTAGCACAAGTAACATTACATTTTAAATATTTTACTTTCCCGTTTGTTAAATATTATTTAGCATAGTTTAGTTAAGATCAATTTTTTGTCATATGATGGTCCGTAAATTCGGTGATTATTATGCAAGCAAAGACGTAAAACTTTTACCCTGCCTTATGGGTCCAGTTTTACATTTTTACTTGTTCAAAGTAGGAGAAATAAATAAATTTTTGTTGAAGAGAAACCCTTGGGAAACGGGAAGCGAACTGTGGATAGAAAAAGTAAACATCCAATCATCTATCGCTTGGTACTATGGATATCCTACTAATGCACCCTTTCTTGGTAAAACCAAAGTGGATAGGGGAATAGTCCATTCAAAATTAGAAAAGTAACCGTTTGCCAAACCAGGAGTCTCTTCGACTGGACACGCCTTTTTTCCAACCACTAGTACAGGTGGCGTTCAATGGAACGCTATCATAATGACGGTTTGGCAGCAAGTCGTTCCCTCTTCTCCCTACTTAAATTGACTGACCACTTTACGGACCCTTGTTAACATTTGCTTCACACACATCTATTTCACACTATTCCCTATATATTTTTTTATGTGATAGTTATCTTTGGGAAACCCTATTTGAGATGCTAGCACAGGATGAGAACTCGAGGATCAGGGAAGCAGGTTAAAATCGAAGGCACTAAGAAAGATAAAGGGAAGAGCAAAATGGCTGGCACAAGCGCGGTTGCATTTGTCCCCAACGAGAAATTAGTCAAGAAGCTGTCCCAGTTCAAAGACGCCGCCATACAACAATACCATGATGATCTAGATCAACTCGAGTTTGGGCCGATACGAACTGTGTGCTGGGATACATTGAAAAAACTTAAACTTGCTGAACGAGTGAGGAAACTCATGGAGGCGGGACATTTCGGGTGCTTCTTTGAGATGACAGAACTAGCGTATAAAGAACTCACCTTGGAGTTTCTTTCAACTTTCAAACACAATCCCGAGATCACCAACCCTGATGAAGAAGGAAAATTTAGTTTCCGGCTCATGACCCACACTCAACGGCCATCCTTGAACACATTCAACAATCTCCTAGGAGCGGCGGATGATGACGACTTGGAGTCTGAAGGATATAAGGGGGCGTTCACGGAAACCCCTGATGAGTACCACCCTTCGACTTTCTGGCATTCAATCTCGGGCCAACCAAGTTATGATAGTAGTGCATCTAAGGCGTCAGGTATTGAGGACTCAGCTATCAGGTATCTGCATAAACTGGTCTCGGGCACCATTTTCGCACGAGAAAATGAGGCCACTATCCCTCATGCCGACCTTACCGCACTGTGGAGTATGGTGCAAGGGAAAAGGATGAACCTGGGTTTCTGGTTCGGGGAGTATATTAATGCGTTTGGCAGGAAGAACTCATCGGTCATATGCTGTGGTAGCATTATGACTCGTATAGCGTCAACCATTGGGGTGTTCAAGCCAGAAGATAGGAACCGGCTCACTGTGGTTAACCACCCAGACCAAATAGATTTGAAGAGCCTTTAGAGCATGTTATTCGGAAGGATGGTAAACGGAAAATGGGTCTGGATGTCAGACTTTGTGGAGGCAAAAAGGGCTGAAGGAAGGAAGAGGAAGCATGTGCCCGCGGTGTCAGTATCATCCGAGTCGGAACAAATCGAGCAAGCCAAAGATTTGGGCTTTTACTAGAAGTGTGCGAAGCTCTCCACCGAAGACGTCCTTACCAAGTTCCACGCCCTGTTTGCTCAAAACCAGGCCAATAGAGAAATGATATTTGCTCTTGAGCGGAAGTATGCCGAGCAGCAGGAGGAGATTGACATGCTCAAAACTCTCTGTATAGAGGAACAAGGAAAGGAGAGTCCATCTGGTTTTTCGATCAAAAGTCCGGTAAGAACTAAACTTGAAACACCTGCCAACGCTGCTGCCTCCTCGAAAGGGGATGGCGCTACTGCCGCTATGGATAGAGAGGTTGATTCCTCTCTTTCCCCTCCCGTCTGATCCTTCAAATGTGTCACTGTCCTAGCATCTGGTAACATTTATCAACCTTCATTTAAATTTTTGCACACTCTGTGGTTTATCATGCCGATATTGTTTATCTTGCGTGTCTTCTTTTTAACATTGAGGACAATGTTCCATTCTAATTTGGGGGTGGGGATTACAAATTACAATATCTGTATGCTTAAACATGATAAAAGCTTGAACAAGTTGTTAGGGTAGTTCAATTGTATTTGTGATCGTTATTGTCCTTAGTAAATATTCTTCGTAAACATCCTTCATTATGTTCATTTCCGAGTACATATTCTTGTGTTTTGATTGTTTTGTTTCTGCAGTAATCACTGAACAGACTGTGCTTTGTATGAGTGAAATGTATGGTGATACCCTAGTGTTTGATTTGTCTACCCGAATCTTGAAGTTCCACAAATTTTGAAATTTTAAATCAACTTTCACAAGAGGAACCCTTTGCCTCAATGCATTGTCCCTAAAAATAGTGTGTTTTAATAATCTTGCTAAGAAGGGAATTGCTTTGAATGATATAGGCTCTTTTGTGGCCGAGTTGAGGAATCTCTCATTAAGCTATTTAAATTTTATTCGATCTCCAAATTATATTGGAAATCCATTGATTTGTTAGTTAAGGTGTATAAGCTTTTTGGTACTAATCGCGAGAATTGATTTTCTGTGATTTTTCTACTTATTACATGAGTAGTTAGCTATTTTATGTAGTATGGTTTGGGTATTATGGTTAGATCGGAATTAAGAAGTTCATAATTTGACACGTATGGGTGCTTGACATGCTACGGATCTAGTATGCTTGGTGTTGGATGGGTTTAATGTGGTTCATTGATGGGTGGTACTACTAGTCTGCGGTAGATTTTTAGGCATTGTCCATCTGAGTCATTGCATTGGGTTCCACCTCCGGTAACTTTGTACAAAGTTAATTGCGATGCATTGTTTTCTATCCAGACATCTACATGAGCTTTCAGATTGGTAGTTCGTGATTCTGTCGGTTTGGTGTCATTATCTATTGCTGGTCCATTAGGGATGGCTTTGTTTGCTTTACACATCGATTTATTAGCAATTCTAGCGTCGGTTCGTGTGGTTCGTAATACCATATATTCACTCCATTTTGATTGCATCGTATTCCCTATCTGCAGTTCAACTTTTACGAAGGGAAGAAATTGTATCTAACTAGATTAGTGTGGTTGTTAATGATATTATGGAAGAGGTATATGCTTTTGCACTAATCGAATTTATTCACGAAAGACGTAAGGAAACACTGTTGCACATAATCTTGCTGCCTGAGCTATTTTGTTTTCATATTTGAAAATTCTTACTGAAGATTTTCCGTTGTTTGTTTCAGCTTGTATTCAAACTGATTCTGGGTTTTTTTTTGTCTTAATGCAATTGGTTTGATTATAAAAAAAACATTAATGTATACACTAAATTAATTGAGAAAGAAATTCTTTAAAGAGTATTTGGCTAACTTCAAACTGATTCAGATTTTTTTAAAAATGACTTTAGTTCTTAATTTAAACTACATGATTAAATTTTAGACAAATTTCAAATATAACATCTATGGTTTCGTAACATATGGGTATATGTAGGGTTTTTATTGCAAAAAGATGACTGAAGTTTTTGTCGTTAGCAAAACCAATGACCTTTAGGTTATCACTATCAATTTGACTGTTGAATAACCTCGAAATAGAAAATTTCAAAAATCAATTTTGTTTAGTTCCATATTTGCATTGGAACCACTTTTTCGGGTTTCCAAAATCACTATAAACTTTCTCTCTAAAATTTCATTTGGTTTCTCCTAACCAAACAACAAATAAATGATCTCAAAATGGAAAAGATGAAGAACTAAAGTTTCTTAGAATATTATTAATTTCTAAAAATTTCTATTTTAAGGTCATCAACGGTCAAATTGACAATGTCAACATAAAAGTCATTAGTTTTGTTAACGAAGAGGAACCTCAATCCTTTTTTTGCAATAAAAAAACATAAGCACTCATCTGCAAATCCGAAAAACCATGTAAATTAACCCTAAAATTTATCAATACAATTAACAGAAGTATCTAAATTACCATAATTATCAATAAAAACACTCATAAAGGAGATTAAAGGTCTATTTGGTTTGGTTGTATGGTTAACTATTGTAGTTAGTTGTTTCCGAAGCTGTTATGAGCCTGCAATTGCATTCAAATATGCATTGATATTTTTTTTTGAGTGGGCCAACACTCACTATCTTTAGGGAGAATTTGCTTGGGTATGCCCTGTTAAAATGGAAATTCTTTTTGACAAACATAGGAGGAGAAAGGCATTTAGATCCCAAATTCACTACACAAAAAGCCTACCTGTGCAATGACACTCACACTTTTAGGATAACCAACTTGAGCCTTAGCCTGTTCTTTCTTAAACACACCACACAAGAAACCCATGCCTTTCACTGTTATCCCAGAATACCTTGAATCTGTCTCATGCCTAAAAACAAGCTGTTGTAGTTAAATACATTGTCAAGAAAGTATGAGTGTATGAAGATAAAATTGCTAAAATAATGACATTTGAGGGAGGATGCTGAAGTAAGGATAAATAAAAACTCTGTGAATAAAGTATTTATTTCTGGACACTTGTTCATATCTTGAGCCGGAAATAAAATGTTTGATGGTTGTCTTTTGTGTGTTTAAAAGAATAGTCTGGCCAAACTTATGAAACAGGCCGTGTAGAGTGCTTAGGTTAAGAACAAGAATTACTCATGTGTTGAGAACTGGGTGCATTTAAATATCGTTGCATGTAGACAGAATTCTTACACCTGAAATAGCTACTCACTTCCATACCTTAGCCTTAGCCTAACATTACAACCTATGTCAAGACCTTTGGACTATGTTTGAAAAAAATGTTGATCCATAGATACAGGACCAAAAAGCAAACTCACACCCTAAGGGTGTATTTTACCGAGCTAAGGAGTGAAGTTGCATTCCTTTCCCCTATGGCAAACAAGTGCCATACGAGAGCGAGTGAAAAATTCCATTCCTTGGTGAGGCACAACAGGCAAACAGGTTGTTCCTGTGAAAATTGAGGTCTAATTTTAAGCTTTAAGGAATTTCTCGAGCAGGGTACACAATCTTGCACTAGTATAACCTCATCAAAAGATCATAACTTGCACATATTCTGTCAATATCTCCTCAGAGCAAAATGATTACTATAATCTTCTCAGTTCTCTGAAACATTCAAAAATCATGTTTCCGTATTCTTTCATTCCTAACTCTTTTTCCTTTGGATTAACTTGCTTTCTATCTGTTGTTTACTTGAGGACAAGCAAAGATTCAATTTGGGGGTATTTGTTAGGCATGAAATTGACTACATTTTAACGTACTAATTATAATAAATTAAGGGTGTTTGTTGTGTTTTATTGCAAGAAGGAAGGTCTTATAGGTGCTTTTGTGCAGATAAGGAAAGTTTAAGCCGAACAGACTAGAAGCAGCCTGTTTCGCACATACCAAGAGGAGATTGAGCCATTCTTTGATCCAGCGGTCAAACGCCGGAACTTCTGATGATGGACATCGACAGGACGGGAAGTAGGTATGGCAGTAGCTGCAGGCAGAAAGGCGGATAAGTGCAGTCGTAAAGCAACAAGATGAAAGGAAAGCTCGACCCTTGAGTGTTCAAGGGTCAAAAGGATCTTCACTACTTTTAGCATTTTTAGATTTATGAACAATTGACTTTTTATTGTAATATTTTGATCGGATACTTTTCTGGTACCGTTTTGGCCCTGACCTTTCCTTTAAATAGATGTAGTAAGGATAGGAAAGAAGAAGGGGATCTTTGGAAAAAGAAAAATATAGACTTAGTCCGGAAGAAAGAAAGCTCCAGAGATGGAGTTTCAGAGCTTTGAACCAGCAGATTGCTCACTCGCCAGTATGAGTGAGTAATCCTTTTGAATAGGCGTGGCCAGTTGGGGCCGGTGATGTAAGCTTCCTAAGTCTATTAATGAATGAATGGTGTTAATGTATGAAGTGTTTGATGAGGCTTTATATTTCAGTGCTTATACATATATGCCTGTGTTAGATGAATGATAGGACACTGCTTTCATCTTCACCGAACTCTCTATCAAGCATCCAACCCCGAAGCAGAAATGTTAGGTGGTTTTATCAAGGGTTTTCTCATTTGAAATGCTGCTTCAATCTTACTGCAAGAAAGAACAAAACTTTTGGACGATGTTGGTTTTAGTAAGTCTTAGAATCTTAAGAACACACGAGAGTTGACTTAAGTGAGCATTAAAGCAGAAACCTTGACTTCAGTTGCATCATTCATGACTAATTAGGTTGTTTAGGAGCTTACGGTAACCTGTTCCGCTGTGCTTAGCCTGTTCTACTCGTTTATCATTATCAAGTAATCATTTTTATTCGTAAAATCAATTGTTTAGTCACAAGTTTTCACATCTCTCAACATCTATCAATATAAAAGAGTCACACACCACGAACACCCTGTTCAACAACGTTTTCTAGTAAAATTTGGTCCTCAATCCCTATGGAGACGATACTTAACTTATCACTTTATTACTTGTATCTAGTGCACTTGCTAGAGTCTATTTTGAGAACAACAACATTACTTTGTGTGTTTTCACCATTAGATGAATTTTACACTCCATCATCCAATGGTGAAAAGAATAAAGTAAGACTTACTTTGCCAGTTTGTATGTGGATAAAGTTATCTAGATATGACAAATGTATATTATTCCCTCTCACCAGTTCAGGTGTTGATAACTTCTCTGCCCAAAAGACCAGAAATGATTGAAAGATAATTTGAACTCCAAACCGCTACCATTTAAATTCTTTATTAATAAGTAATACTTAACTTCTAAATTTAATTTTACATTAATTAATTAATGAATATTTATTAGTATTTAAGATAATTAAAAATTTAATTACAATAAAAAATAAAAAAACTATAAATTATAAGTGAAATAAAAATATATATTTTTATTTGAAATAAATTGTTATAAAAAAAGTCAAATATTTTTTATATTTATCTTCTCAAATTTTATATTAAATTACATTATTGTTACCTAATAAAATAAAATTTGACTCATATTATATAAGATATATAGTAAATAAAAACATACTAAAAACATTGCAAGCATTTTATTATCATACTATAATAATATGAAAAATTATTTATTATTATTAAATAATATTATGATTTCTTCAAATAATTTAGAGAATTTAAACATTGTCGTAAAAAATATAAGCTATAAAATTACTATAATATTTAAATTAATCATAAGATTTATCAAATAATATTATACATCACATGCAACACATGAGTCTTCGAGTAATATAGTAAATAGAGACATGTTAAAAATATTGCAAACATTTTTATTATCATACTACAATAATATGAAAGATTATTTATTACTATTAAATAATAATACGATTTTTTAAAGAATTAATTAATAATTTAAACATTATCGTAAAAAAATAAAAAAATAAGTAAAGTTACAAAATTAATATAATATTTAAATAAGTCATAAGTTTTATTAAATGATATTATATATTCCGTGCAACACACGGGTCTCTGACTAGTTATTTTTATTTTGACATACATATTGTAATTATTAAATTTAATAATTCAAATAAATAAATAAAATAATAAGTTTAGTAATCGATTTCAATTTTTTTACTTAAAGTTGGATTATATTGTCAATCTTTGATTGGTTGGATTTTTAATTGTCAAACAAAACGTTTTAAAAAAAATTAGAAATCTCAAAAGACAAAATCAAAGGAAAGTCCAATCTTCTTTAGTTGGACTTTTAATTATCAAACAAATCTTCGAAGTATTAAATGTCTGTTCCAAAAACTAGAAGTCTCAAAAGTAAAACCAAAGGCAATTCTAATCTTCATTAGTTAGACTTTTAATTGTCATACAAATATTTGATTGGTCGAACGTTTAATTGTCAAACAAATCATTGGAGTATCAAACGTTTTTTCAAAAATTTGGATATCTCAAAAGTGAAAACCGAGGGCAAGTTCAATCTCCATGTGAAGCATATACAATTAGATTATATTATTTATAAATTGTGGTTTAAAAGTGAGAAAATATATAGAAAAAATTTACATGACTTCTTTTGACAGAATTACCGTAATTATTATTAGAGTATATTATTTATCTGTAGCTAATATTTTATCTGTATATTTAACACTCAGCATAGTTCCCTATTTTTAGCCTAGAATATAGGATCAGTCAGTGACTACAAAGTAAACTGTACTCTGTATATATTTGATTTACACATTAATAACAATCACTGAACAATTCAAATTGTTACATGGTATCAAAGACCAAACCCTAACCTACCTCTCTCTTTCTCTCTCCCCAAACCAAAACACTTTGCCCGCCTAACCTATCCTCTCCTTCGGCCGCCGCCGCCGATCACCTATCTTCTCCTTCGGCCGCCGCCGCCATGTCAAACACCTATGCCAACTCTAACACCGAAACACCACACACCGAAAACTCAAACACTATGACAACCAACCTAGAAAAATTAAACACAACCCATCCATCCCTCACGGTCTCAAACATCTCCATATTTATCAAAATCACACTCGACAATGAAAAAGTACATTACCCAACCTGGGATGTCCTATTTAAACTTCATGCCAAAGCCTTCCAGGTCCTTGATCACATCATCCCCTCCACTTCCGCCGACTCTATGTCAAACACAAACCCTGAACTCTGATCTCACATTGATGTTGTTGTCTTACAATGGATATACAACACTATGTCACTTGATTTCCTTCACACCATCATCGAACCTGACTCCACCGCAGCCAAAGCCTGGACCCGTCTACAGGATATATTCTCTGACAACAAGCACTCTCGTGCCCTACTTCTTCAACAAGAGTTCTCAAAAATCAAGTTGGACAACTTCTTTAACATCTCCTCCTACTGTCAACACCTCAAATCTATTTCTGATTAATTATCCAATATAGACTGCCCCGTTACTAATGATCAGATGGTTTTATAACTTATTTCTCGAAGAAACCACTCGTACCCGAAAATCCATCCCTCATACGAACTCTGTCGCTCTCACTACATCGACTTTTGTTTCTCATCACCCGACATCCTCCTTTCCACCTGCGCGGCCAGCGCACCACCGCCCCACTCACTATTCTCACGGAGGCAGAAACGATGGAAGGTATAGCCGTGGCAGACACAGTGGGCGCTACCAATCGCGTCCCTCCGGTTCCGGATCTCGATACCCGTACAACCCGTCATGGGTCCTCTATTCACTATGGCCACCGCAGCAACCATAGGCCACCTCGCCCTGCCCATATCCTACGAACACTTAGGCTCACCAAACGCCCTCTGGCCATCCATATCAAACCACGATCCTTGGACCTCGACCTAATATACACCAAGCACATCTCAATGTAGCCACTCCGTCTTATGCTCCAAGTCATATTGCAGCTGCTATGCACACCATGCCAATCACACCACCTCCTGATCAATGGCACATGGACACAGGAGCCACATCTCACATGACAGCTCACAAAGGTACGCTCACCTCTTATTTTGATTCGAGCCTCAATGGTAATATTATTATTGGTAATGGTCATTGTTTTCCTATTTGTGGTTTTGGTAATGCAACTTTACCTACTAAACATCATCCCTTAAAATTGAACAATGTTTTGCATGCCCCCAGCTCTTTAAAAATCTTATTTATGTCCGTTAATTTACTATTGATAACCAAGTTTCTGTGGAATCTGATCCATTGGGTTTCTCTGTGAAGGATTTACAGATGGGGACACTTATCATGAGATGTAATAGTACGGGATATCTCTATCCATTCATGTCTAGCTCCTCCACCTCACCGATTTTGCATTCTGCTCTTACTACTTTGTCTTCTGATATTTGGCACAATTGTTTGGGACATCCTGGACCTCCAATTTTGCACACCCTGTTGAATAAAAATTTGATTTCATGTAATAGGATTAAGAATGTTTCTGTTTGCTCTTCTTGTGTTATAGGAAAACAGGTTAAATTACCGTTTGAATCCTCTTATAATTTTACTTGCATGCCCTTTGATTTAATTCACAGTGATATCTGGACATCTCCTATCTTAAGTTCTAATGGTCATCGTTACTATGTGATATTTCTAGATAATTACACAAATTTTCTATGGACTTTTCCCTTAGCTCAAACATCACAAGTATTCTCTGTATTTCTTCATTTTCGATCCCTTGTCCGCACACAATTTGAGCGTGACATTAAATTTTTTCAGTGTGACAATGGGGTGAATTCAACAATAACTCCTTATGTCAGTTCTGTCAAAATAATGGAATACAATTTCGATTCTCCTGTTTATACACTTCACCCCAAAATGGGAACATACAATTCGAACCATAAACAATGTAATTCGCACAGTCATGAATCATGCTTCTGTCCCGTTTAATTTATGGCACCATGGTCCAGAAATTGCTACTCACCTACTCAACATATATCCTCACCGAATCTTGGATTTACCATTGTCCCACCAAAATTCTTTATCAACGGGATCCCACTTATTCACACTTACATGTCTTCGGGTGTTTGTGCTTCCCTCTTATTCCCTCTCTGTCTCCTCATAAGTTAGAGGCTCGTTCCTACCCGTGTGTCTTTCTCGGTTACCCATCTAATCATAGAGGATATAAATGTTTTGACATATCCAAAAATAGAATAATAGTTTCTCGTCATGTCATGTTCGACGAAACCATTTTTACATTTTCACCAAGACCAGCAGCTCGCCCTTCGGCATCTGCGATTTCAGAACCGTCCGACGGCTTCCTGTTGTCTCCAGCGTCATTATAAAACCTCCCGTCTCCCTCATCCCCATCACTTCCCCTTCCTATTCATCCCGTTCTTACCTCTCGCCCATCCCCTCCTATTCACTTATCTCGTCTCATGTCTCTCTTGTGTCATCCCCTTTTGTACCGTTTCCCTCAGTTTCCCCTCTAATTTCGACCCCCTCCAATAGCCGTACCTCGCATTCCCCCACTCGCATAGCCACTATTGTCGAGTCCTCAACCAACACCATCCCCAATCTAAACATTCATAATATGATCACACTCACACAGCACAACATACATAAACCTCGTCGTATGCTTAATCTATCTACTTCTGTGTCACCTGTCATATCTCCCATTCCCAAAACACCATCCCTTGCATTGCATGATCCAAATTGGACACAAGGCATGACTGATGAATTTGAGGCTCTTATTGAAAATAAGACGTGGGTACTAGTACCGCGAACAAAAAATGCTAATGTTATTTGTAGTTGGTGGATTTTCAGGCACAAGACCAAGTCTGATGGCTCATTTGAAAGGTACAAAGTACGGTTAGTGGGAAATGGATCAGGACAATTGGCTGGAATAGACTGTGGTGAAACATTTAGCCCTATGGTTAAGCCAGCTACTATTTGAGCTGTTCTCAGTATTGCTCTTTCCCGAAATTGGAATCTTCGCTAATTAGATGTAAAAAATGCTTACTTGCATGGAAACCTTAGTGAAACCGTTTACATGCACCAACCATTGGGATTTCGTGATTTGAAGCATCTTGACCATGTCTGTTTACTTCAAAAATCATTGTACGGACTCAAACAAGCCCCAAGGGCATGGTACCAACGATTCGCCACATATGTCACTTCCATGGGTTTCACCAACAGCATATCAGATCACTCACTATTTGTCTATCAACACGGCACAAACACATCTTATATTCTCCTGTACGTTGATGACATTTTTTTAGTTACCTCTTCTGACAAACTTCAAAACTCCATATTCTCCAAATTGAAATCAGAATTTGCAATGAAAGATTTGGGTTAACTGCACTACTTCTTGGGGATATCTGTCACTCACTCACCATGTTCCCTATTTCTGTCTCAACGCAAATATGCGTCAAAAATAATTGCAAAAGCTGGTATTGAATCTGTCGCCACTCCTGTCGACACCAAGCAGAAGCTCTTTTTTCGGCTCCGCCTACTATGATCCCACAGAATACAGAAAATTAGCAGGTGCTCTCCAGTATCTTACCCTCACCAGACCTGATATATCATATGCCGTTCAACAGATCTGCTTGTTCATGCACGATCCTAAGACATCACACATGGCCGCCCTTAAACGAATTCTTCGGTATATTCAAGGTACTTTTGATCTCGGTCTCACTTTAATTGCATCTTCTCCATGTCAATTAACCTTTTACACCGATGCGGATTGGGCGGGTTATCCTGACACTCATCGGTCGACATCAGGCTACTGTGTATTTCTTGGAGATAATCTCATTTCTTGGTAAGCCAAACGATAGCCTACTCTATCTCGCTCAAGTGTAGAAGCATGATATCATGGGGTTTCAAATGTAGTATCTGAAACATGTTGGATACGTAACCTTCTTCTTGAGCTCGGCTGCCCAATTCAAAAATCAACCGTAGTCTACTGTGACAATGTCAGCGCCGTTTACCTCACAGGTAATCCAGTTCAACACCACAGAACCAAACATGTAGAGATGGACATTCACTTTGTTCGGGAAAGGGTTGCAAAAGGAGAAGTCAGAGTTCTACATGTTCGTTCTCGATATCAAATCGCTGACATCTTTACCAAAAGACTGACGTCACCTCTCTTTGAAGATTTTCTCAATAGTCTTAATGTTCGGCCTCCGAACATATCGACTACGGGAGAGTATTAGAGTATATTATTTATCTGTAGCTGATATCTTATCTATATATTTAACACTCAACTTAGTTCCCTATTTCTAGCCTAGAATATAGGATCAGTCATTGACTACAAAGTAAACTCTACTCTGTATATATTTGATTTACACATCAATAACAATCACTGAACCATTCAAATTGTTACAATTATTACGTAAAAAGTGTTAACTTAATAGTATTCTATCAACAGTTCCTTACAGAATATATTTCCGTCAAAATATAACGTCAAAGAAAATTGAGAGAATGTTCCAACATAATGTTTTGATGGAATATTCATTCTATCATCAATAATACTGACGTAATGTTTTCTGACGGAATTCCATAAACTTTACCGATGAAATGCATTCCGTAAAATTTCGTCTCAATCATACATTTTATAGCAGTGTCCTCATCCTCGCTTCCGAGGGACAAACAACCTCATTCCCGCCCCATGGGGATTCTAATCGGGGATTCCTAGTCCCCACCGGGGAGGATCTCAGATGGGAATGGATCTCCACCCCATTTACATCCCTAAATAACATTGTGAATTTTTACTAGTGTAGTTGCATATTTACTAATCAATTCTTATTGCTGATAGAAAAGACTTATAGGTGCTAGTAGGGCTACACATAACTAACTGGAAAGCCGATTTCTGAAACTGAAACCGAATCAAAAAATAGGTTAACCGTAACTGGTGGACTAGTTTACATTTTTTCATTTCAAAAACCGATAGTTAACCGAAACCGAAAAGTAAACCGATTATGTATTGATACACATAAAACTAATATAAATATATGTAGAAATTTAATTATCAATATATAAATATACATATTTATATTGAATTTTTAAGTTAAAATATTAAAATAACTTAAAATTTATTTGTTTTGGCGATTTTATTAATTAAATTTGAAGTTCAATATTTTTATTTAATATTTAAATAATTATATATTTATTTTAAAGTGAATAATTATAGATTAGAGTGATATTTGCTACGAAAAGTCACTAATGGTTAACCAGCTGAAGTAATAAGCTAACCAAAATATGATTAACCAAATTAAATGGACTGATTAATGGTTTTTGTTAATAGATTGGTTAACCGACCATGTGCACCCCTAGTGCTAGATATGTTTTGAGCTGATAATGGTGCTAGTTCCTCAACTTTGATGTTGCTACTTATACTTATGCTTCTATTGATGTAGAAATTTCCAGAATTCTTTGTAGTATACCACAAATTTGAAGCACACAATATTGTTCTAAATTTAATACTCCAAAAACCATAAATTTTGCCATGGAAAATCAGGACAACCTGTTTTGAGTTGTTGATTGTCATGGAGAGAGTAAGTTTTTTTTACTAAGTTTTGGTAGTTTAGGGAAAAAGATAATGGTATAATAGTCGTTTGATCGACTAAGCTATGATACCACTTATTGGAAGTATTGCAACAATATAACATATATGTATATCAATGGATATGCTAGGTTGCTTTTTTCTGTTTTTTATTTATTTTGCATAATCAGTTCTTCGTTTTTTCTTCTTTTATGTCTTATTAAAACAGTTAAAAAAACTATCATAATGCTAATAATACATAGGGTAAATAATTATAAGGTTTCTGTGTTTTTACCTAATACACTAGCCAGTCTCTCTGTTTTTACAAATAAATAGTTGAAAACCCGTGCGATGCACGGGATACGAAACTTTTATATAATTTAGATAAATAAATAAATTGACATATTTACTTTTAAGTAATTTTATATCATGCTATGCTTTTTTTTATATTATATATATTTGAAATTAATATATATTTTTATTGATAATTCAAATTAAATTATTTTGAAAATAATTGATTAATTTTTTATATAATTTTAATTAAAGGTGAATGATTTATTTCTTTTTACAAAATTCAATGATTTGTACTTTTTATAAAATAATAATAATAAAATAGGAGATTAATTAAAAAATATATTAGAATATAGTGAAAAACCAAAAATTGAATTAAAGTATAATTAAAATTAAATATTATATTTACGATACAAAAGAATTACAATCTATGTTAAAGTGGAAGCAACATCAATATATTATGCTATAAACTATTATAATCAATACTTTTCTAATGTTGCACATGAAGAAACTTTATCAATTTAATATGTTACATATAAAAAAAATAAAATTCATAAGAATTAGTCACAAATTCATCTTGATGATAATCATATTGCTTGATGGAATTTCATGATTACCAAGTATTCGAATTCAATTATTCACGCTGCTATAATAACCCAATATATCCAATTCAATCAGGTTAAGGTGATGATTTCTCATATTTTCATCTCGTAATATCTCATCAAGTCAGTCAATCAATTTGTTCTTCATTCTTTCACTATATAGAATAGCAGTCACGCTCGTAGATATCACTTATTTGATTTTATTAATATTTTCTAATTATTATATATTCTTGAATTTTGTAAGCAAGAAAAACAAATAAAAGAATAGAAAACAAAAATGAATGGACAAAAAAAAATTAGGAGAGAACTATCTTTCTCTCGTTTTTTTTTCGAAAATAAGAGAGAATATCAAGATATAAGCATATAAAGAAGAGAGTGAAAATATTTTTTGCCCATTAATTAAAAAATTTATATTTTCTTAATGAAGTATTAAGTCTACTCAGTACAAAAAAAACGTTTTATAATTAATATGTGAATTAATTCTATTAATTAGAATCATTATGCACAATATTTGAGAATTTGAAAAGATTCAAATAATAATATTTTTTAATTAATATTTTCCAACAACTTGTCCTATAATCATATTTCATTTTCATATGTTAAAAACTCTTGAAATACTAACAATTTTGTATAAACCATAATATAATAATTTGAAACTATATAAGCCAATGTTGCAAAATCAATTATCTCAATATCTCATAATTAATGTACATTTTTAGGATCCCGGGTTAGGCGGCTTTGTTTTGTTTTCTTCTTTTCCTTTCCTACAAAAAAAAATGTACATTTTTAGGATTTTGAGCATCAAAATTTATTTTTATTTACCTTTATTTTGAATTCGTATCTAGCGTAATCCAAATTCTTCAAGAATAAACACCTTATCAAGTGCATTACACGCTTACAATCTCTTTGTCTAGAGAACTGGGAAAAAATAACTTCTTGATAATAATGATAATATAACATAATTTATAATTGAAATAAACTTCTTTGTAAGTATAATATTTCAATACATCTTTAATATTTTATTCAATATGTCTTAAACTTCAATGAACAACTATTGTGTGAAGCTTTATATCTATTTGTACCAAAATACATAAAAATAAAAAATACAATCCATATCAGTTAGATAAAACTCAAATTCTTGAGTAACGGCACAAATGGATCTGAAAGATGAAACTATAACAACTATTGTTTAATAAAAATAAAATAACAACAACATATGAAAAAATCTAATACTTACCGATTTTAGTTGTCCATGCATCTTCTATTTCTATCGGGTTTCTTCGATTGGAGATATCAGTTTGAAAAAAAAAACAAATAAAAAAGAAAAACATTGATAAGGTAGCGAGAGGTATAGAACCTGGGTAACGGCAGAAATGGAACTGAAAGATGAAACTGTAACAACTATTGTTTAATAAAAATAAAACAACAATACAATTGAGAACAAAATAACTACAACTTATGAAAAAAATCGAATAATTACATTCAGAAATATAATACTATCTATAATGACCAATGAATATAATGGCAGAATACTATCTATCATGCTTTATATAGAAGTTTATTTGTCACTTTTGGATTTCCTTTGCTTTGTGTTTTTTCATCTTCCCGTAACTCTTACTTTCTTTTATTATTTTCATTAATGGGCTAATAATTGTTTAATTTATTATAAATATAAATCTGTTATTTTTTATTAATTAAATCTTTTTAATCTTGATTTTTTACTACGTCGACAACTCATCAAAAATACCTCTAAACCACTTCTTCTTATTTCTCTCTGCTTCCGCTATTATATATAATATAGATTATATAGTCTCGCGGTTTTTATTTCGTTAACTCCTTAGTCCTTATGTTTGAATCAATGGTCAAACTATACTAAAGAAATTTCAAAATACCAAAATTACCCTTTAATCTATGTTTTAATAATAAACATTATATTTTTTCTATTTTATGTTTTTTTTCTCTTTTTTCTACATAATCATAATCTCTCATATATTAAGTAATTAATTTATTAAGTTTTATATAATTATAGAACTTTAATTTAGTAACATAAAATTTATTGACTAAAAAAAATAATGAAAAATATTTCAAAATTATTAAAATAGAAGTAAAACTATATAAAATTATAAAAAAATAATTTTTATTTATTTCTGATAAATTTCATGAATCAACAAATAGAATATGATTTTTTTAAATCATCGAAAAATTCATAATAATATTAATGTTAGTATTAAAAAATATAAAATATAAAAATTTAAGAGAATAAATAATATATATATATATATATATATATATATATATATATATATATATATATATATATATATAAAATTAGTATACACAAGTATATATCAATTTTGGTGTATATATTTCAAATACATCATTAAAACTATTTAGATTAAATTTGCAACTTAAAGATAAGTTTTTTTTTATGTATGTAACTAGGGGTAATATTGTACTTTCATCTAAAAAACAAATGGAAGAACTAAAGAGTTGATTAAAACAAAACTTAAAGATCTTATAATAATATGCTGGACTTACTAGTTTGTTCTGTAAAAACATGGGGACTTTATAATTATTTACCCTAATACATATAAGTTAATTATAAACTTATGTCTAAAATATTTACTACATTATTAACACATTTACAAACGATTTATCACAATACACGAAACTACTCTAATTTATCGATAATCATTTTTATAATGTAACAATAATATAAGAGCTAAAACTAGCATGTCCAAATTGAAAGGTAAAGTTATTATTATTTTTTTCTCTCTTAATGCTATTCAAATTTATTTTTCAAATTGACGAATGAATTCAACGAAAAATTCAGCGCAACCACCTACTGCTACATATATGCCTTTTCAATAGTATGCAATCATTTGTCAATTTTTTTAACGTAAGTATACTAACCGAACTAATTGAAGTCTAATAGTCAGATTAATCCAAATTTTAAACTCTAACAATAGGAACTATTACACCGTCTAACGCATCAAACATTATTTTACCAGAACCATGATCTCCCCAATCTGGACCTCGGTTGTTGAGAAATTTCCAATACCCCACCATCATGTTTGCCCTCCTACTCCATCTGCCCTTATAACCCGTAATAGCCACTGCATGACGCAAAGGAGTTTTTCCATCATCATGTGTTATAACTGCACCCTCTCTTGTGTAAATAGAATTTTCCTCATGACTAGTGCGTATTGTGAAACATCCCACAAGCGTGCCGTGCTTGTCCAAAGATCGAATGAGATGCTCAATCATATCTTTATTTTGAACATCGTAATCCAATGTTTCAATCTTATGTAGTTTATATCTTTTCCATGTCTGTCAAAAATTATAGCACACACAACACAGAATAATAAAAGCTGTAAGTTGTAACTTTGGAAGAAAATTAAAAGGCAAAAAATTCAGCTTTCTGATAAAATGAAACACAAAACAAAAATGATACTTTCTTATAGCGATTATAACGTCTCGGTCCGACAAAACGATAACGTTTTGCAGTTGTAACGCCTCTGTTTATCAGAAAGTCAAAAACGTTGAAAGCAGACCAGTCCAAGCATGCATCGATACAATGTTGTATCGATAGCCGCGGTGTCCGCTTGTATCAACCAATCTTTCTCCTCCGAGCGAGTCTAAGCCTAGAATGCATTAACCGCTGCGTGAGGTATACAACTCGCCACTAGAAAGAAAAATTCATCAGCACAAAGATATGTGCAAATAGAGAGCAAGTAATGAATATGTAAAAAGAGAAGAACTCACCATCCCCTTGATTTTCAGGCCTTGGCAAAATTCGATGTCTCTTTATCCGACGTTCCCTTCCACTTTGCCGTCGTCGGTGGAAAGAATATGACCAAGTTCCGTCATGCATCAACTTGAGAGACAACTTGAGAGCCATCTCTGATTAATGAGAAACAAAGAAAGGAGATGATAGTTGTTAATTGTTATATAGTGCTACCAACCAATACCCACATCTACTACTGGAAAATCACTTTTTAGCTGTTGTCAAAAATATTTTTTTCTAAAATCTTTGCTCTCTCGTTATGGAAAACTCTGTTACTAAAGTGTTACGAGCCTGAAATTTATCTTTTGCAATATATATTTCTAGTGTATGTATATATAAACAATTAACATATTTCTTGAAGTAATGTATAAATTAGAGGGATTAGGACCAAATTATCCAAGAACTGAAGTAGAAAAATTAAAAAAATAGAGGAAAAATATTTAAATAACAAAATCAGAATGATAAATGAAGTTCTGAACCATAAAGATTAAAGAAACAAGAATGATAAAAATCAAGAAATGGAACTTCAACCAGAAAAATTAAAGAACAATTAAAAGAATATAAATAACAAAACCAGAATGATAAATTACATACCGAATAAATCTACACGGCTTTGATCTTGAGTGAACTATTGCAAAATTCTGATGAACGAATGCAATGCGATTTCGATCTTTAAAAAGAGAGGAGGAATCTACCGGTGGTGAGTGAGAATAAGGCTATGGACGGCTAAGTTTTGATCGGCCATGGAAGAAGCTTTCTTTCTCCAGGTTAGGGCTCATCCAGCATTTCGTATTCAATCTGAAATAAAGGAGGGGCTACACGACTGATGATTCTGTGTGACCATCTGCCAAATAATATGGTTCGTACACATGCAGTCACGCAACGACATGGACCTGCCCAAACAGTTGCTGCCGACTCTCATTCCTCAACAAGCCGTTGGCAAGCAGTAATAATATCAAAGTTTTTAATTATAAAATAACCTGGTGGCTCTTTTTGTAGTAGTTTTTAATTTTAATAAAACAGAATTCTTTACATGTTCTATTTCTTTTTAGTGTTTTGCCAATTAATGTTGAATTGTCAATTATCATGTATATAAAGGTCCAGTGATTATATAACTAACGCTTTGTTTGACAATTCACCGGAACGTTTGGTATTCTATTGAGATAATTTTTTTCACGTTTTCATGAAATAATTTTTTTCATGAGCGTCTTATCAAGCAGAACAGCCTTACCCGGGTCAAAGATCCACTAGCATCTCCATTTCCAAATACACCAAGTTACTGTGACAAAAAAAATCGGCTAGTGATAACCAAATCAATGCACATCCTGACTCAAATTGTGGAGGAACAAATTCGAAAGGCCTGTCTCAAAAAACACATTAGCATCCTCGAAGGAAATAAAAAGGGAGCTAAATATGCTTCACACACATGTAGTCACGAACGACATGGACCTGCGACTCCCTGCCCGAACAGTAGTCACAGTCCGGATTCAAACTTAGGTGCCGCGTGAAGCGACTCTCATTCCTCAACAAGTCGTTGGAAAGCAGTAATATCAAAGTAATATAAAAGTTTTAATTGCAAAACGACGTATAAAAAAACCACTTATAAAAAGGAACAAATTTAAAAATTTAAAATGACATATAATAAAAAACGGAAGGAGTAATTAATAGGAAAAAGTACAAAAATAAACCATGTGGTTTGGACCAGTACAAAAATAAAGGGTGTTGTTAAATTTAGCCATTGTCTCACACACTTAGCCTAAGGAAAATGATGAAACTGCCTTTATTGTTTTTGGGAAGCAAAATTTTTTTTTTTTTCTCTCTACGGAACGCGGGCATGTAAACATCACACCTCACCACGTGGTGAGAGTGGTGAGGTGTGATGTTCACACGCCCACGTGTGAATTTTTTTTCCAATTTTAAATTCTAATTATTATTATTCTAAACAATTCTAAATATTATAATTATTTTAAAAAATTCTAAATATTATAATTATTAACATTATATTAAATAATATATGTGAAGTATTAAATATGTATTAAAATGTGTTAAAAACAACAAGTTTTAAAAAATTCTAAATATTAAAAAATTACAACAAGTCAATTCACCCAGTTCCATTCCTCCATAATCTGCTCCAGATCAGTCCTAACTGGTGGAGCACGAGTGCGATCGCTCGATGAGCGACATCTCCCAAACGACCAACCCACTACACAAAATTAAATGTTTAAAATGACATATAATAAAAAACGGAAGGAGTAATTAATAGGAAAAAGTACAAAAATAAACCATGTGGTTTGGACCAGTACAAAAATAAAGGGTGTTGTTAAATTTAGCCATTGTTTCACACACTTAGCCTAAGGGAAATGACGAAACTGCCCTTATTGTTTTTGGGAAGCAAAAAGTTTTTTTTCTCTCTACGAAACGCGGGCATGTAAACATCATACCTCACCACGTGGTGAGACGTGTGGCTAATACGCCACCAACTAGTGAGGTGTGATGTTCACACGCCCACGTGTGAACTTTTTTTTCCAATTTTAAATTCTAATTATTATTATTCTAAATATTATAATTATTTTATAGAATTCTAAATATTATAATTATTAACATTATATTAAATAATATACGTGAAGTATTAAATAGGTATTAAAATGTGTTAAAAACAACCAATTCTAAAAAATTCTAAATATTAAAAAATTACAACAAGTCAATTCGTCCAGTTCCATTCCTCCATAATCTGCTCCAGATCAGTCCTAACTGG
Organism: Euphorbia lathyris; assembly: GCF_963576675.1. NCBI lineage: Eukaryota > Viridiplantae > Streptophyta > Magnoliopsida > Malpighiales > Euphorbiaceae > Euphorbia > Euphorbia lathyris. Next base: position 83,603,405 of record NC_088915.1, read on the forward strand.
TGGAGCACGAGTGCGATCGCCCGATGAGCGACGTCTCCCAAACAGCCAACCCACTGCACAAAATTAAATGTTTAAAATGACATATAATAAAAAACGGAAGGAGTAATTAATAAGAAAAAGTACAAAAATAAACCATGTGGTTTGGACCAGTACAAAAATAAAGGGTATTGTTAAATTTAGCCATTGTTTCACACACTTAGCCTAAGGGAAATGACGAAACTGCCCTTATTGTTTTTGGGAAGCAAAAAGTTTTTTTTTTCTCTCTACGGAACGCGGGCATGTAAACATCACACCTCACCACGTGGTGAGACGTGTGGCTAATACGCCACCAACTGGTGAGGTGTGATGTTCACACGCTCACGTGTGAACTTTTTTTTTCCAATTTTAAATTCTAATTATTATTATTCTAAATAGTATAATTATTTTATAGAATTCTAAATATTATAATTATTAACATTATATTAAATAATATACGTGAAGTATTAAATATGTATTAAAATGTGTTAAAAATAACAAGTTCTAAAAAATTCTAAATATTAAAAAATTACAACAAGTCAATTCGCCCAGTTCCATTCCTCCATAATCTGCTCCAGATCAGTCCTAACTGGTGGAGCCTGCTCAGCATGCACGAGTGCGATCGCCCGATGAGCGACGTCTCCCAAACAACTAACCCACTGCACAAAATTAAATGTTAGAAAAAAACATAGGTAAAACAATAATAAATAATAAAAAACTTACATATTCGATGTTAGAGCGAGAATGGTGGACCGGCACATCCTGAGGGGCACGAAGCAGTCGTGGATGTGAATATCGTCTGTACCACTCTATGTACCCGGCAACACAAGCACCAGGATCGGCTCCAACTGTCTGGAATCTCCTCCAATCAACGCCACGAGTAGATGAAAATCTCCACCAAGTATCATCAAATGTCACTCTAGAATGCACAAGTCTGTACGATACAAATTTCCATGGCCAAAATGCAGTATCAGGTCTAATATGCTTAGCCGGGATAGTCTGAATATAATCGACCAGACAAAGTATTCGGTCGGGCATATATGGCTCAACAATATCTCTACACAGTATCCACCCGGCATAGGACACTCGAAACTGATCATCATCGGCGACTGGACCATAAGGAAACTACATCACCTGCAAAAAAAAAAAAATAACATGTTAATAAGAAATGGCATTTGTTTAATTAAATTGTTGCAAGTTATAAAAAATTATTTTACCTCGGCTGCCGTCATCTAGTCCAACTGTGCATGTCCAACAGCCCATGTGACGCCGGCGTGAATCTCCTAGAGATGGGACGGCCTGATCCTATCGCTGCTGGTAGGATAGATTTCCCAGCTAACTCCACCTCTACACATATTAACCATATTATTTTATAAAATTAGAAACCTACTACAAATATTATTCGTCTAACTAAAAAGAATTAAAACTATTATAACTATAAAAAAATTAAAATATTATTCTAATTAAATATTTATAGCTATAATTTATAACTATAATTTTAAAAAGAAAAAATATTTATAACTATAATTTAAAAAATATATATATTATTCTAACTAAATAAAAATATTTTAAACTAGAAAATAAAAAATAAAAAAGTTAAAAAATTATTCTAACTATAATTTCAAAAAAAAATATTACCTCCGGACGTATAAACATCACGCCCCCACAGGTGGAGGCGTGTTGTTCATACGCTCTATCTGTGTTGGGGGCGTATGAGTATCACGCCTCCACCACAGATGGGGCGTATGAACATTATGCCCTTACATGTGTAGGGGCGTAATGTTTATACGCCCCTACCTGTGTTGGGGCGTGATGTTCATATGCCCCGACACGGAAATCAGGTGTTTTCAAAATGATCTGATTTCACTAAATAGAACCGTAAATAAATGAAATTTCGATGCAAATTATGTACCATGAGTCCTTTCTCATGGCGGCTCCTCCCCCGATCCATGTTTTTCATTAATAAATTAGTCTCGATTAGATTAAAGAGAGATTAGGTTGTTTGAGAGGATTTGAAAATTTGATGAAATGGTATTTTAGTCTTTGCAATAGGTTAAGTGTTGGAAATCTAGGCTAAGTATAGTAATCCATCAAATAAACTATGTGGTTTAAAGTTGACAAATATTTATATCTTGAGATTGATTCTGTTAGTAAATACAATCTAAAATAACAGTATTAAAAAAGTTAAAATAACAGTGAAAATCAAAGGTTAAAAGGATATTTTTATCTTTATATTTGTTTATTTTATAATTTAATTTTTAATAATCTTCCTACACAATCACTATCCTACACATTATTTGTCTCTTCAATCTCACTCTCTCCATAAATTATCTCTCTCTTCTCGGTTTGCACCCTGCAACTACAAATTCTAACAAATTAAGTTGCAATTTTTTTCATCTCTCTCTAGTCTCCTACCTCCATCTGTCTCCTTCACCACATTTAGGAGAGACCATTATTACCACGTGGTATCCAGGGACGGAGCCAGAAATCTATACATGTGGAGCTAATTTTAACTTTGTTGTTGGCATTAATTTTTTTTAATCTCCAGTACGTTAAAACTCTGTGGTTTTGATAAAATTATTTATAATTTTCATAAAATTTAAGTCAAAGTTATTTGAGTCTAAAAATAAGAATTTGATTTTTTTTTTTTATGAAAAGGAGATATAATAAATTTTAAAAAAAAGATATAATAAAAATAAGTTTAAGAGAAAAAAACCCATTTGAAAAAATAAAGTTTTTTTAAACAAAATGAGTTTGATTTGGATTAAACCCATGACCTCTCATTTTAAAATAAATGTACTAAACCAACTCAATAACTTTTTGGTTCGTAAGTGTATCCACCGCCGACAGCAGTGAGTATTCACTTTCGTAGATGGTTTGCACCTCTATGGGTGGGACTGCTGGCCACGGAAATTAAAATAATATTAGAATAAACTATATCTATTAAATATAAACTAATATCCCGGGTGCTACATAGGATAAAACTCTATGATACTTACATTTTCTTTTGTTTTTCGGTGTTTTGGGACCTCAACAAATAGTTTCGAGTTATTGTTAATATAAAATCGAATGATTCAATTTTTATATATCTCTCGTAGATAGATTCACTACTATGAAGCACCGATATGGGTACGTGTATAGGTATGAGTATGACAAATCATATTTCTAAAAAATATGAGATACGAGTATGGTGGGGATACGATAAATTTTATATATATATATATATATATATATATATATATATTGTAATGAAAAATGTAAAAGATATATAAATATATAAACCACAAACCACATTCATAAAGTCATTATAAAACCATAAATAATACTCATAAATCACTATAAAACCACAAATATAGCATCTACAATATTAACTAATAAATCATTAATACATAAAAAGCAAACATTTAATACTTAAAACTATTTGAAGTCGAAGTTGAACAGAAATTGAATGAGACTTTAATCCAACGGAGCAAGTTATGCAAACAGAACCAATAGGAGATTGAAGTTAGGGTTAACTAAGAACAATTTGGGTGGGGTTTTCATTTTTATTTTATATCATTGTATGTTTCAAACGGTAAGTAAATGGTGGGTTAATATTACTTTATTTAATGGGAAAATTACAAAACTGGGTTAAATGGGAGGTCCATTTACATATTTAACTCATTTACTCATCCTACTACATATCTAGACTGATTTTGTTTAACTTTTCCATAATACCCCCTAACCTTCAAACTTCCCACCACTCGCGAACGGCCGCTCCCCCTATCTCCTTGGTTATGCGAAAAGTTGCTCCAGCATTAATGATTTCACGACTTTTGATCTTCCTTTCTTCCTTTAAATTGCACGAAATCTGCACCATTTAGTCAAAATCACAATGAATTTCTCTTTTTCCTCTCTTCATCTCTTGATTCTGCAACTTCCCAACCCTAAAAAACGAAGCCATTGTTTTTCATCTTCCTGTTCGTTGCTTGGTTTCTTTCTTCTTGTTACCATCAAAGAAATGGTTTTTCTACGTTATTTCCTTCGTTCTTCCCATGTTATCATATTGTTATTGTCGCTTTTGGGGGTGAAATGGGCGAAAAATGTAAGTATCTGTTTTTTTCTGCGTTTTTTCATGAATACACTTCGTGAATCGATGGTTTTGCGAAGCTTTGCGAAGAGAACGAGCCTTGAAAGTGACGATCTACTTCGTGAATCGATGATTTCGCGAAGATCTGCGAAGAGAAAGAGTCTGAAACGTATGGATCTATCTCGCGAATCGATTAGTTCGCGAAGTCTGCGAATAGATCCTCACGTTTCTGACCTCGCAGACTTCGTGAAAGCATCGATATGCGACGTAGATAGTCACGTTTCAGACCTTGCAGACTTCGCGAAAAAATCGTTTAGCGAAGTAAAATCACCTCTTTCCCTGCACATTTACATTCGCATGCTTCACGTTTCCCTGCACATTTACATTCGCATTCGCATGCTTCGCATGATATGTAGTAGGATGAGTAAATGGGTTAAATATGTAAATGAGCCTCCCATTTGACCCAGTTTTATAATTTTTTCTATGGTCATATAATTCTTATATTTTAATTTTTTTAAAACCCTACAATTTAACAAATTAATTATTAAAAGTATTTTCCAGTATATCCTCGACATATCTCCAGTATATCACGCATATCCCACTATAAGAAAAACTGTAATTAGCAACCAATGTTTGAAACCAAATTAAAATTGGTTGTAATATTGCAACCTGTTTGGTTGCAAAGCAATGTCATTGGTTGTAAAGATGAGGATTAGATTTGTGAAATAGATTTGCAACTAATATACGGTTTCAAAGGTATATTGGTTGGAAAAATTGCAACCAAATTGGTTGGAAAGTAAATATTCTAGTTGCAATTATTGTATCAATATTGGCACAATTTTACACCTAATTTTACAATCAATTATAACGATTAAGTAATAAAAAAAAATTAAAACACTTCTTTAAAATTTTTATTAAAAATTCTTCTTATTAATTAATTATAAATTAAAACATTTATATTTTTTATTTTGATAGCAAAATAAAAAAACACTTCACTAATTAGGGATAAAGTATCAAAATAGACCTATTGTATTTGTAGAAGTATCAGTTTAGTCTCAACGTAAAAAATAGCACCAATATCAGTTTAACGTTTAAAAAATGGTACCAATTTAGGCATCGATAACGGAACGTGACACGTCATTCATATTACTCCGTTAAGTTCTCAACTTAACGGTGTAATATGAATGTTGTGTCACATTTCGTTATCGAAACCTAAATTGGTACCATTTTTTAAATGTTAAGCACATATTGGTGTTATTTTATGCGTTGAGCCTAAGCCCTTGTTTGGGAGGAGGTTAATGAGAGTAAATGGGAGTAATGGAAGGTTAAGTATTAAGTTAACCTTGTTTGGAAGTTATTTTTTGAGAGTAAATGGAGGTTAATGGGGTTAAATCTTTACTTCCTCTAACCTCCAAACTCTAACCTCCAAATTGGAGGTTAATGGGAGTAACGTAAACTTTTTTTAAATTTCTTGTCTCTGCAGTGTAAATTTAACCTTCCTTCCCTTCTATTTTTAAACTCCCAAACAAGGTTAAACATTTAACCTCATTTACATCCTATAAACTCCCAAACAAGGTTAACTTTTAACTTTCCATTCCATCACTTCCCTTCCCTTTCCATTACCTCCTTTAACTCTCACCTCCGTTAACCTCCAAACTCCCAAACAAAGGCTAAATTGATACTTCCGCAAAAAAACCATAGCCGTATTTTAGTACCCTAGGCTATGCCTATTAATTATAATGAAAAAGCATATACTTGTTAAGTGAAATTTGTAAGAAGTAGATCGCTTATTAATATTTTTTTTCATTTACCCCGCCAATGTTTTCCTCTCTCAATTTTTCTTCCCCCCAAAAACCCACAACACGTCTTTTTCTCTAGGAAAACCTAAAATTTCAGACGCTGCTGGTAGATCCCGCCCAGCGTCGTCCTCCTTCCCCAGCCGCCTTCAATACCTAACCAAAAGACTATTGCAGATTTCTTTGCTCTTCTCAAAATCAAACCCTAGCTTTTCAACAATCACTGCGATGTTTCAATCACTGCACTGTCATCTTCTCTAGACGTTTAGTGTTTGCTAATGAGAAACTCTGATTCTTTGATACCCAAATAAAGGTACGTCCTAATTTATTTTCTTAATTTCAGATTCCGAACTCATTGATTTTTTATTTTTTTTGCAGTTACCATGGCCTCGATGCACCAGAGGGTGAAGTCATTGTCATAGACTACATGGGTAGCATTCAAAAGATGGTGAGATTTTACTCTTTTTCTTTTCTTTCCTTATTACCTCTTTGCCAGTCTAGTAGTGATTGCATTATAGATAGAAACTAAAGTTAGTGAGAGCTTGTGCTCTTGTTTGGGAAACTGTTGAGCTCTGTAAATGTTTTGAGGGACTAGGTTTCAGATGTAAATGTGTATGGAAAAGTGTCTTAGATTGAAGTGAAATTTTATCCCTAAAATCTTCAAATACTGTGCGAATCTAGATGAAACCCTAAACTTTCACCATAAAATTTATTAAAAGAATTGACAAATTCTGTTTGAGCATTTCCCCTCAGTTTTCTTGTAGTCGATTGCCAGATTTCTTGGGTGGTTCTTGCGCTTGTTCTCTTGAGGAGGCTGTCTTAGATCAAATAAGCATCTTCAATCTCTTCGTTTGAAGGATTTGCAAGATGTGGAATCTCATCAAGTGCTTGTAGAAATGTCCAAGAAGTCAAGAAAACTAGTCTTATTTTACTCTCTTTTTCGACTAGGGATGGATTTCAACAAAGATGTAGTACAAGAGCTTAACTATTTTTTGTTTTATCAAAATCTAATAGCATTATGCAATGGCTGGACTAAGGACGTGCTTAGTAATTCAGACACAAGATCCTTCTGCAGATTATCTTCTCAATTGTAAGATTGGAACAACTCCCATCATCTGCAATCCAAACCTTTCGGCTGTTAGGTGGGAAACCACTAAAGTATGTCTTCTTTTTGTGCTTCCTTTTTCCTTCTATTATGAAAGCAACTTCAAATGTTTTCTAGTAAAGACTGTGGACTCTGCAGAATTTGCTCTTAAAACAGTTGCAGATGCTTCGTGAACCTCTTAACCGGCTTAAGCAAGCAGACGCTCGTCTTAAGATCACCCAAGGTGTTCTTGAAGGGGTAGGTATGTAATTCCTCCCATAATACTCTTGTTCTGTGTTTTGCCTTATGCTGAATTTTAATTTCCAATAAGTCATCAATTATATATATATATATATATATAATAGATTAGGGCGTGGAGATGGAGGGATGGGATTGTTCAATAAGAGTACAGGTGAATTGAGGTATAAATTACAGGTCTGCCATGAAAATGAATTGAAGAGCTATAGCGCTGGAGCTTTAAGCACTAGTTCTGATTACAGAATTTTCAGTAGCTGCAAAGGAAGAAGCAATGAGTATGGAATTGGAGTTTGGGATCAAATTACAGGTAAACAGATTGATTTTTTCTATGAAAGTCCTGGTTGGTCTTTAGGTGATGCTGATAAACTGCAATGGCTGAATGGAAGAAATTGCTTATTAGTTGCAACTTTGTTCCCTAGAAAGGACAATTGTTACATTAGTTAACTAGATTTTAGAGAGAAGAGAATGGCGTGGTCTTGGTCTGATATGGGGGCTCCAATAACTGTGGATGAGAAACGGGTTCGAGACGCCATAGCTATGGAAGATTGTAATGCTGGTTGTGTAGTGAATGAGTATGAAGATTTGGGGTTTATGGATTTGAGGATAAGTGGAGGGAGTGTAAGATGGAGCTCGAGGAGCAGGTTGATGAAAGGTAAAATGCCTGATGAGCCTTGTTATCCTAAACTAGCATTACATGAAGGGCAATTGTTTTCCTCAATGGATGACTGCATTTCTGTGTTTTATGGTCCTGATTGGGAATAGTTATGTTATTTTTCACAAATGTCAATGCAAATATTTATTTTCTATGGAATTGCTATCATGTTTTATTATTATTTGATTTGATTCTGTTTTGTCTTCTAATGATTTGAAATGCCATCAAAGAAGAGGTTGTAGTAACTGACGGCTCCTTTTCTCTCTTTTTATGTTATGTGCCCGCGAATAGGATCTCGTCACAGGTCTGTTCACCGGAAAATTCCTTCGAATTCCCTTGTTGCTCCTGTTCTTCGTAGAACCTATTTTGAAAACTCAATAGCGATTTGTAAGAGATCGCTAAAACACCCTGTATTAATTTCTGATTTAAAATTCTCGATATGTTTATTCGATGAAAATCCCCCTTTTATAGAGGTACAATGATTCCTGATCAATAAGGTATCCTATCCCAACTAGGATTCTACCCAAAGTAGGATTCTAACCGATAAATACTAAAGACATTCCTAAATAATAAAACTCCTAAATAACAAAAGACTTTTAAATAATAATAAAAACAAGTAAATCTGCCTAATTAATAAAAGACTCCTAAATAATAAAGACTCTTAAGTAATAAAAATCACTAACTAATAGAAAATAAAACCAACGATCACAACATTTCTTCCCTCTTCGAATAGAGCTTGTCCGCAAGCTCGAATTTAGGAAGGAATTCATATTTGTCATCCTCCTCCATCCTCTGGTTCGTCCATCAAAAGGCAGAAGAGTTTCTTACACTTATGTCTTGGTGAGTAAAGTCCATCGCAATTAAAACACAGCCCTCGAGCCCTACGGTCTGCCATTTCAGTTTGGGACAGCCTTTTGATTGGAGGCAGAGTGTTGTTACTCATGTTTGATGTTGTTGAGGTGTTACTCGCACAAGTCTTTTGATCATTGACGTTGGTTTGAATCGAGGGTGACTTGAGCCCCTTTGGGACTACCCATGAAGAATTGGCTTGCCCCATGCTTAATCCTTGGCTGATTAACAACTTCCTCTCAAAAGCCCTGGCGAAATTCATGGCAGTAACTAGATTTGGAGGATTTTGCATCTCCACATCCATCCTTAAGGTTTCAGATAACCCAGCAGTAAAGAAGTCAACTTGTTGTTCAGCCCTCACAGACACAGCCCTCGCCAGAAGCGTTTGAAATTGTTCCTGGTACTCTTCCACCGTTCCGGTTTGTCGAAGGTTAGTTAATTCACCCAATGGATTACTGCTCAATGGTGGCCCAAAACGCAGCAAACAATAGGACTTGAACTGGGCCCAAGTGAGTCCGGACTCCTCTTGTTCGAGTCGGTAGTACCATAATTGTGCTTCTCCTGTCATGTGAAAAGCAGCTAACCCTACCTTCTCTCTTTCGTCTGTATTTTGATTGCTGAAAAATTGCTCACAGCGGTACAACCAGCCTAAAGGATCCTCCTTTCCGTTGTAAGAGGGAAACTGAAGTCGGGTATATTTTGGAACTGTGTTTGAATTTCGGTGACCTGTTGTCTCTGATTCCTTGCTTCCAGTTGCAGCTCCACCCTCAGGTTCCTTTCCTTTTCCCAAAAGGTGTAACTCCAGCATACGTTGGATTCCTTTCATGCCTTCTTTTAACTCCCGCAACTCGTGGCTAAATTTTTTATCAGATTCGGTTAGCCGGCGATCCAGATCCTAAACCTTGGCTGTCCATTGCTCAAAATCACCCATGACGATAGGCTCTGATACCAATTTGTTATGTGCCCGCGAATAGGATCTCGTCACAGGTCTGTTCACCGGAAAATTCCTTCGAATTCCCTTGTTGCTCCTGTTCTTCGTAGAACCTATTTTGAAAACTCAATAGCGATTTGTAAGAGATCGCTAAAACACCCTGTATCAATTTCTGATTTAAAATTCTCGATATGTTTATTCGATGAAAATCCCCCTTTTATAGAGGTACAATGATTCCTGATCAATAAGGTATCCTATCCCAACTAGGATTCTACCCAAAGTAGGATTCTAACCGATAAATACTAAAGACATTCCTAAATAATAAAACTCCTAAATAACAAAAGACTTTTAAATAATAATAAAAACAAGTAAATCTGCCTAATTAATAAAAGACTCCTAAATAATAAAGACTCTTAAGTAATAAAAATCACTAACTAATAGAAAATAAAACCAACGATCACAACATTTTATCTTCACTAATGGCTTCTTAATTCTTCTGTCCATCAAATAAAAGCTTTTATAATTCTTAGAAATAGTTTTTGTGAAGGGTCCTCAACAAACGAAATTTCAGTCGTTAACTCACCGTTTTCTTGCAGCATGCACTTACTGAACTGGCCAATTTGATGAGCTTATTAGCACTGATATTCATATTATTGGTAGAAAAAGATAACACTCGTTATTTGGTTATTGGAAGTGAATTTGTGATGAGTGGAAGGCAAACGAAGAGAGTTGGCTATAATATACACAAGGTCTGTAGAAAAAGTCCTTATCATGGAGATCCCACAATGGGAAAACAGTCCATGTGAGAAGTGGATTTGAGATCAAATTGGGTAAGTAGGCTTGTCTTTGCTAGTCATATAATTTTTTTCTTGAATAACTAGTATATTTGTGGCACTACTTGTTGTGGACCACTAATATGTGGATGAATTTATTTGAAACTAACATATCTAGCCCATTAGTTGAAGCTTTTGGTATGGTGTAGATTTCAAGATTAATACAATTATTTTTTAACAGTACTCAATGTATACTTCAAGTACAATGTGACAGTGAGTTGTTAGGTAACTGGTTTCATATATATACTGCATATTGTCGATCCATCTTAGTATCTTACAGTAGGAGAATAAAGATCATAACACCTCTGGTGCAGGGCTCATGAGAGGACTTATGTGTTTGTCTTATCATATTATCTCAAGTTGAGAAGTGTCTATTTACACCTTTACCTTAATCATATAATTTGTGGCATAAGGTGCAATTTGCCCCCAAAGGTCATTTGGGAATATGAGTTGTTCAATGTTTTCCTGAACATTATAAACCCCAATCAATGTGCCTCTTTTATTTTTGCTTAAAAGTCAACTTTTAAAATAACTTTAAGAATTTGTATCGGCAATTACAATATAATGTAAGCTAAAGGCAGTAGCAGCAAAATGCAGCTGCCTTTTGGACAGCAGCCTAAAGCTGCTGACTGGTAGCAGTTGAGCTACTTTCTGGGGCAGGGTTGGGCTATTTTATGGGCAGCTAAAAAGGAAAACGTGTTTCTATAGCATGATCCTGTACATCCAGCTTATTTAAGGTTAGATATAGTTATTTACATGTTGTAATGCTTTTAGAATTCATAATAGAACTGTTTGTTGAAGTTTGCCATTAATGTTTCATGTGAGTTGATTATTGGTGATTGACTGATTGGGAAGTTCCATATTTTCCCTCCTAATATTTTAGGTTCGGCAGCTTCTCATTATTATCGGGACAGCATTGTCGCATCCTAGAAATGTAGGAGCTGCTTCATCTTCAAGTCCTAATGTTAATGGTTCATTTAGCTCACATGCTAATACACAAACCAATATGCACTCTATCCAGGAGCGATATGATGGTTTCAATGCGGAGAGGGCTCATTTTATAGTGCATCTAGAGTGGACAAATGAACGCCAACAATGGATGGATCAAACGTTTCAAAGTTTATATTTGCGTGTTGATGTCGATAAGCTTAACCAACTACGGGGGCGATTGATGGATATTGAGACACAAATTGGTCCATGTGTAAGGAAAATTCAAACCATTCTCGACCAACCTCATGCTTTGGAGAGGTTAGGTCGTGATTCTAACAATTAGATTCTTATGTCTTGGAATATTTATTTTTGGTAGTGTTTTTTTGAAAGGGGGGTGTATATCGAATCCAAGAACTCTCACCTTAATATTAGAGGTGTACCAAAATGTATAGGCTTATTTTGGCACTTATATTAATATGTCATTTTGGTACTTGCGTAGTTTAGTTTAAGTGTAACTGTAATTATATTACATATAAATATATATTTTGTTAAATGAATTTATATTATTTGTTTTATGATGGAAGTTCTTAATATAATATTTTAGTTTAGTAATAGAAATTACAATTTACAGAAAAAATATCATAGCAGCTGTCTAGAAAAGTTACCGACGGAAATTATTGTCAGTAAAATGGTGGGTGATGAAGTGAGTTTTCAACTTATAGTCGGAAAAACCGTCGAAAAACCGTCGGTGAATTTTACAACCAGAATTGTTGCAACCAAAAGCTAGTCTCTAATGACATTCAATACACAACTTTGAAATTGGATTTTGAAACCAAATAGTGGTTGCAAAGAAACGGTTTGTAACTTTGCAACCAACTTAACAACCAATTTAGTGGTTGCAAATATTGCTACCATAAAGCTTAGATATGGTTTCAAAAATTTAGCAACCTAGCAATTAGCAACCGATTCATTTTGGTTGCTAAAAACATAAATCTGGTTGCAATCGTGTATTAGAGACCAATTTAGCAACCAACTTTCTGGTTGCTAATTACCGTTTTTCTTGTAGTGTCCCCTAATTAAAAAAAAATACTTCCTAACCGTATCCCGTACGTATCACGCCGTATCCGTAATCATAGTATGGATATGCCTAGTTAATCTTCTAAAATATCGGTGCTTCATAAATTCACTGTTAACATATACTCTAAACTGCTATGCTGGCATTTTTGAAGGTTTACGTGGCATGTTATTTAACATCCTAAACAGTCAACTGAAGTGGACTGTTAAAAAGGTATAATGGGAGTCATTTAAAAAGGGCTTAATACATTTAGTCCCTTAAAATTTTAAAGTATCCTGATAGCGTATCAATTTACATAAAATATTCTGTTAGCCCTTCTAAACTTACATAAAATGTAATCAATTAACCATTCGGTTGCAAAAAAAATAAGTTAAATGTGGAAAATGCATTCCATGCATCTTAAAATGTCATTACATAATTCAAAAATAGTTAAAAATGAAGTTATTACTTGTTCAATTATAAAACTTATATTCTCTAATATTAGAACCACATATCCCAATCTTTGTAGTTTTATTTTTTTTAAACGCGTGCAATAAATCTTCCGCATTTATCGCAATTTTTTTTGCAACCGAGTGATCAATTGATTACATTTTCTACAAATTCAAAGGGCTAACTGAATATTTTATGCAAATTGAGGAGGCTATTAGGGTAATTTGAAAGTTCAGGGAGACAACTAAGTTTATTTTGGGACAAGTTGAGGAGGCAAATGATATATTAAGCCTTTGGAAAGTTTGTGGGATTTAGGGGCAAAATTGCTCCTCCAGGAATAGTGTGAGGGCAAAATAGAAAGTTACACCTTTGATACAGGTCTCAGATCAGGCGTTGTATATACGGTCGGAGATAGAATAGCGTTATGAGTGTCGCCGTTTTGCTTTTAAAGACGAAATTAGGGACCGAAACCGTATGGAGTTATATATTTGTGTTCTGAAATTTGTGGCTTTCAGTTGCGATTGAAAGGTGCAAAGATGAATTGATTCCTCGATGGCTAAAGGCTCCGAGCGTCACCGCGTCAAGGAGAAGCATGTCTCTAGGTAAAGTTTCTTATTTATAATTAATTGCTTCACTGATTGTTAGGTTTTGGATTTTTGGCGAATCAAATTTCATGTCTGATGATTAGTTATTGATATTGATTGATGATTCCATTGTGAAATTTTAGTCCAAAAGGTTTCATCAATTCATGTCAGTTGTTGCGAATTTTAGCTAGGGTTTGATGTTTTCTTGTGATTACATGTTTATCGTGATTTTCATTTGTTTTTTCTCCAATTAAAGGGTGCGAAGAGGTACTGATGACAAGCATAAGAGAGTCAAGAAGGAGCGTGCCTCTAGGTAAACTTTCTATTTCATAATTAATTGCTTCACCGATTGTTAGGCTTTCAAACGTTTGTGATTGAACCAAGTAGCGAGTCAAATACCATGGTTTGAGAACAAACCAAATCATGATTAGTTGATAGATTATATTGATTGATGAGTCTATGAAATATTCCTGCAAAAAGTAATGTGATGTAGACTTTCATATCACATGTTTATTTAGTATGCACTTTTCACTTGGTTTGTTCTGCATATGAAGGGTGAAGAGTGGAGTTGATGCCTCCGACCGAAGCTCAGAGAGTCACCAAGTCAAGCATAAGAGAGTCAAGAAGAAGCATGTCTCTAGGTAAAGTTTCTAATTTACAATTAATTACTTCACTGATTGTTAGGGTATGGATTATGGGTGAATCGAATACCATAGTCTGATAATAGATGAAGTCTTGATCAGTTGATATTATTGATTGATAACCTTGTGAAAGGTTGCTACAAAAGGTTTCATGAATCATGTCAAGTAGACCTTGTTGTTTTTTGTTAGTTTTAGCACGTATAGGCTGTGGAGTTTGGTGTTCTCTTCTATATTGCTGTGTTCTGAAAAGCTTCAGCATTATGTTGTGCTTTTCATCTGGTTTGTTCTGCAATTGTAGGGTGCATAGTCGAACTCATGCTTCCCAAAGACAGATAAGCAGACGCTCTCACCCACTCCATCCTAAGGGGCCTCGGATGAGTGCTATCCGAACGTAAGGTTCTCTAATTTACAATTATATGCTTCACTGGTTGCTGTGATTTGGATTTTCAGTCTACCTCATATGTTGAACAAATTACTTGATATGTTATCTTGTGCATTAGCAATATTCATCTGCTTTTGTGCTTTTGCATACACAAGTGGTACAGAAAAGGAGAACTTGTGACTTGTGTAGTATCAAACAAATCCTAAGTTGCATTTTATATGATAAATATATATTTTTGTTATTACTAGCATCTGTTCAGCTTTTACTATGACTATAATACTAATTTTTAATGATTTGGGGAAAACAGGGTGCTCAATATGGACAAGGCTATAAAACTTCAAAATGCAAAAATTGCTCTGGAGTTTTATGAGAAGAGCCACCAGGTTTGCATCTTAGATATTGATACCCCATTTGCTCTCTATTATGTTTGCTCTTTAATCTTTAGCTTTGTTGGTTAGGGTGCTGAGTTTGAACTCGTAGAAGCCTTGTATACAAAACGTTCGAGATTATTTCTCGATGGAGCTAAGAGTAGTGAAGTATGGTGTCATGTTAGCTTCATTGCTAAACCGAAGAATGTTGGCTGCAATAGTGATGCATCTCCAAAACACTTCTTTGGTGAAATGTTGCAAGATGATAGAACATCGAAATTTAATGCCACTTACTGTTCTACATACGAGCCTAGTGATTATCCTGGTAAAGTGCATATATCCTTTGATGCATTTGTTTTGTTTAATATATGAATTCTGCTGGATTGCCATATATAATCTTTTGCCATTGATACAAATTGGTGTGTTTATATATTTGGTTAAATTCCCTAGTCCGGAGACATTTTCCGTTAGTGCAAATTGGTGTCGTCATACCAATTTTTGCATTTGTTTATGTATAATTAAAAACAGAATAATTCTAAGCCCTCTGTTTTTGTTGATGTGAACTCCCACCTTCTGATGAAAAGCATTGTTGTTAAAGGCTCACCTCACGCAAGGCTCAGGGGTCGGCGCCTCTCTGTGTCTGAGGTGGGCGATGTCAGCCAGGCACGCGCCTTGAGTGTGGTGTACCTAGCCCAATTGTAGAGATGAGCTGCAATTCTAAAGGACTGAAAACCAAAACACTTAGCAGCTATTTTATGTGTTATTTTGTTTTGGTGCATCTTGTGTCGCTTAGGCGCGTCTGAGCCTTGTGCGCGTAGGCTTTAGAGCCTCATGTGCCTTTGAGAACTATGGATGAAAGGCTTGGAATGTTAAAGTTTTAACACTGTGTATGCAATTACTGCAGGATTCAACCATGAGTGCATATTTTGCCCGCCTGTTCAGAAATTTCATCCTGCCGTTGGATATCATGCTGGTCGTCTGCCATGGGAGGTAGTGGATGAATGGGTTTTTTAATCAATTGGGCATCCTGACTGGTATCTGTAGGCCGGAACAAGATTAGAAGCACCACTCGAAACTGTGTGACTGGTATCTGTGGGCCGGAACAAGATTAGAAACATCACTTGAAACTGTGTGACTGGTATCTGTAGGCTGGAACAAGATTAGAAACAACACTCGAAACTGTGACAGCTGACGAACTTAACTTGTATTTCTCTTACAAGTTTTGTTTTTTTACCCCAAGCGCTAGACTGTTCTTTACTTGTATTTGTGCAGTACTCGTGAAACATTTTTCTGAACTTTTTGAAACCATATAATACATTTATTCTTACCATTTTGAAAACAATAGTCACCAATCTTTTCTTGTTTTTTTCGTGTTGTAATCAAAGACAGAAAAATATTTTTACCTAATATTTTTTAAACATAAATATTTTTCGACAAATAAACATGTTAGCACCTCTATGCTATTTATATATAATATAAGACTGGGTCAGGTTAGACTTGAGTTTTGAGCTTTGAGATAAATTTCGAGCATCCCATTTTATGTTTAGACTTGTGTAGACTCGGGCTGGGTCGAACTTAATATCAAACAAACATGAGTAAATTACACAATAATTATAATTGAGTATTTTTAAGTGTTCCATACCCTAAAATAAATTTATTTAAATATCAAATTCTTATAAATTAAAATTGAAAATAACATGTATCATTATATATGTTGATTTTTATAATTAAAAATTTGATAAAAGTAAAAATAAAGTTATGATATTATGATAACTTAGAATGATGATAAAATGTAGCAGATAAATAAAAGTTAAAATCAGATTTGTGATTTAATTTCCTCAATTGTGAACATGTTATCTATGAATAGTGGAATGGATGGGTCGGCGAATCCATGAACAAATCTACTAGTACAATATGAATAAGTCCGATGACCTCTGTCATCAGAAAATTGACG
Organism: Euphorbia lathyris; assembly: GCF_963576675.1. Classification (NCBI taxonomy): domain Eukaryota; kingdom Viridiplantae; phylum Streptophyta; class Magnoliopsida; order Malpighiales; family Euphorbiaceae; genus Euphorbia; species Euphorbia lathyris. The sequence continues at coordinate 83,620,255 of NC_088915.1, forward strand.
ATGGCGGCCATAACAGTAACTCATCAACATATACCTTTTATGTGAAATCACGTGGCGGTGATATGGTAAAAAAATGGTTTTTTTTTTTTTTTTTTTTTTTTCATTTTTCTTAATCTCACTTGATTGCTTTACAGAAAATCATCTAACATTCAAATTCAAAACAAAATAAATCAATACACTTGATCAATTTCAGACATAAAGGCTAAACGTATAGTTAAACCTTTAACTTCCACGATTTTAAGAATTGAGTTTCTGATTATTTACTTTTCTAGATTAAATCCTTGAATTTTAATAATTTTAAGGATTAAGTTCCTAATCTTTAATTTTCACATGTATTGAACACATCATTAACGGGTTCGTTATCTAAACCGTCAGTGGAAGGGTCAAACATGTAAAATTAAAGACCAGAGACTTAATCATTAAATCTTAAAATCTTAAGTTCTGGGGGGTTTAATACTTAAAATTTTAACAGTTCAAGGGCTTAATCATCTTACTATTTCTAAACTATAATAAACAATTGTTTTTTTCATTTTTTAAAAATTTCAATATATATATGTCAAATAATTGAAAAAATTGAAGTGAAAAATAAAAAACCAATAACGTTGACTTTGTATTTTTGACTTTAAATAATATCATTTGAATTAATTAACATAGAATTCCCCTTTCAACTAATACATATGAAAAATCACTAATAAAAAATTATATATCAAAAAATTAGTTATACTAACTGGTGCTGCTGTATAACAACATTTTAAATTATACTATAGGGAAAAATTATACTTAAGCACCTGAACTTTTAATATTTTAAGGATTAAACCTTTGATCTTTAATTTTTACATGCATTAAGTACTTAACGAAGAAATGAAATGAAATTGATAATGAGAAACATAACAGAGGAATGAAATTGAATCAAATTTTAATTAAAGATGAAAATAAAATATTATTTTACAACCAAATTCAAATATTGAGAGATATTACAAATTAATTAAGACAAAAGAGAGGGAACCACCTTTGGAGCTTTATTAATTCAAACCGTCGTCATTTGAATCAGAAGAGGAACCTTATTTCTTTGGGAATGAACATTCAAGGTCTTTAAATACAAAATGTGAGGAATTCACTGGTGGAAGGAATTTCAAAGGAACCGTTCAAACGAGTAATCGTTGTACCAGTCCATACTCACCGCACCAATTTGATGTGGTTGAATCCTAAGAGTCCATTTGTCAACATGCGGTTCTATAAAAACACGGTCAAAGGGGGACGTTGTAGCCAACCCACTCCGATGCCGAAGCCAGTTTATGAAAGGACTGGAGGATAATCACAATCACAAAAGCTATAATGTAATAGCTTAATAGAATGAATGAACTTGTGTACCTTGATCTGAGCTTAGTCAATTTATATTATGATCGAACTGGGTAAGACGGTTATGAGTTAAGGAGTGGGGCATGCTACATGTCACCTATTGACAAGTGAACATGTGCCCAGATATCGAGGTCTAGTATTCCTCAAGCCCACTAGGCCTGTGATTCTCAAGATTGGACGTGATCATGGTAACAACTGGATCGTTAATTGGGTCTAGTGGGACTTTCCAAATCAAACTTCCCAATCATATTACTCTATTTCACCAAGGAAATACCACATGCTCTCTTTATCTGAGATTTCGTTCGAATCACTCAGATACCACGTGATAGAGTTATATTTATGTGATATCAAGAATGTTAAATACTAACTTCAAAAAGAGTGTTAAATATAAATACTAACTTCCAAAAATGCCCCAAATTACGTCTCTGTCCCTAAAAAGAGAAAAAAAAAAGGTTAAATACTAACTTCCAAACAAGAAAAGATTCCCTAACAAGTTAAATTCTTCATTTTGTAATCTTGGTAGGAAAAAATGCCCTAATTCTTTATTCATTAATTTTTTAATCGACACACCAAAACCACTAGATTTTAGCTTGTTGGAGGTTGAATTTTTTTTACTCAATCCTAATAGACTGAACTTTAAGAAATTACTACAACCGCATATCTAAAATTAGACTTCAAATATAGATTTCTGACTCCGTCCATGCATAATTATAAATGGAGTTTGTAAATTTGTGTTTTTATAGTCACATGAAACATGTAAAAAAAAATTAATTTAGAACTATTAAAAATCCAATTTCTGTTTAAAAAAAATAAAATCCAATTTCAAATAAAAATAACATAAAAGTACGTTTTTATAAATTTTTTTGTTTACATCTAATTTTTATGGAAACCCTCGTTTGATAGCATACTTAATCACTTAAATTAAAATATTAAATATTTTTTTTTCTAATTTATTTAAACATAATTTAAATATATTTAATAACTGTTATTACTAATATTTTTATATTTAATATTTATCAAACAATTATACTTAAATTTCAACATTTATATTATTCAAAACTTAAAATTCAATATTTTTCATCACTGAATTTCTAACTTTATCAAAATACCTAAGAGTGTTATAGGTGAAATTGAAAAATAAAAAATAATCAACAAAATTCCGAAAGTTAATGGGCTTTATTGACTATTTCTAATGGCAGGTAGTACTGCTCAACAAGCTATTATAAGGGGCTAAATTACAATTATAGTACATGAACTTTAGCCACTTTTATGCTTTGGTATTTGTATTTCATTTTATCATAAAAAAATACCTAAAGATGATTGATCATTATAGAATCTACTTACGTGTTACAACCGGTTAAACATTAAAAAGATAGATAAATTACATCTATGATATCTGAACTTTAAATTCTTTCACATTTCGGTATCTAAACTTCATTTTTACATAAGAGGCGTTGTTTGACAAACTTTTTTACTTAAATGTGAGACTCGTTTAAATTGTCAAGATAATTTAGCGTTTCATTTCCATCTCTGATCTTCCCATCCTCTCTTTAATTTTTTATTCTTCTAACTCTAAAACAATTTCTTCCCATACTAGAATAGGACCCACCACGACCATATTTTCTTGTGCAAAAATGAAGTTTGGGCGCCAAAATGTAAAAGAATGTAAAGTTTAGGTATCATGGCTGTAACTTACCTATATTTTTAATAGTTAACCGGCTGTAGAGTATTTTTTGTGCAAAAATGAAATCTGAAAAAGAAAAAGTTCAGGTATTATGGTTATAATTTACCCCTATTATAGGGTATAATAAGCCCGTTTTTCTTAATCATTTTCGTCGTGTAAAAGGAAATTATTTTAATTCAAAACAAAGATTTAATAAAATGAGTATAGATTTCACACCAGGGACGGAGCCAGCCCAGGGCTCGGGGGGGCGGAGCCCTTCCAGCCACCGGCTCCGCCCTTGAGTACAGATTGATTTTTCCTACGTAGCCATCCTTAAAATTAGTAGATATTAACTATATAGTATTATTTCAATGTTTAAACATGTTACCATTATTAATTAATTTAAATACACTCTTTATTTTGATAACACTTTTGAATTCATTTTTATTATATTTTTTCCATTAAAAAAATAAACATATTTAATTTTCTATTAGTTCAATGCTAGTTTTTAAAAAATGATAACATTTTTACAATTTTAACGCGTTGGAGGCTAAAATTTTTTTATCCAGTCCTAACGGTCTGGAATTTGAAAATTTACTCTATACTGTACGACTAAAATTAGCCCCCCAAATTTAAATTCCTAGCTCCGCCACTGTTTCACACCACAGTAAATAATATAAAAATTCCTTCTCTAACACCTTATCATTCTATGAAAAATGACCGGTAAATCAGTTGTACAAGAATTAATTTATGTTTGATAAAAACTAATTATACATTTATAATCTTTTATATATACATATATATGAGATGCCCAAAAATTAATACATTTACTATATACAGATAAGAAAATTGATTATGAAGATGTTAAAAATTTAATTTGGTTAGATATGATACATTTTTTGCAGATATATCACAATAAAAAGACAAACTACCTAATCAATTGAATTGAATATGTACTAACTCTAACTCATTGATGAATTTCTATATGCATTAATAATAATTAATTAATTAATTATGATTTTTTAGGAGAAAAAAAAAGGGATTTTTTGGTGGCCTCATATACATTAAGCTAGACTTGAGGGAAAACATATAAATGGGGTCCAAAAAAAGCTCAACTTGCCCCAAGATGAAGCAATGTTTAGAATGACCCATACCTAGACTTTTTATGGGAGGTAATTAAAAAAATAGGGATAATACATCACGTCTTCAAAAAGTGCGTTGAAGTTCAAAACGTTACGATTAACCTTTTTAATTTGTTTATTTCGAATAAATACCCTCTCACATGTCACATGATAGTATGTGATTGGAATCTCCACTTCTAAATAAAGAAATTGAAGGAGTTAATTGTAATGTTTTGGAATTCAGGGGGCCATTTGTATTTTTGGGACAACTTCGGGGTTGGGATGTATTAGGCTTAAAAATAAAAAATATGTAGAAAGTTATTTTTGGAATATATATGTGTTTTAATTGTTGATGTTTAAGCTGTTTAAGAATTTATATTGTTATTTTGTGAAAATAATTATCTGATTAATCGGTTTCAGGCCGTCTCCAGCATTTTAGAGGCCTTAAGTATATCGTGTACTTTTTTTTTCATATCTAAATTTAATACTATTTTAGAAATAATAAATATTAAATAGTAAAACCAATATATTATTAATTACAATTCAAGTCATATAAACCTAAAGTTAAGAAGTTATTATTCTTCTTGCTCTTGTATATGTAAAATCGAGTTTTCTTTCATATATCTAAAATCAATGAGAGAAGCAAGCATATGATAAAGTATTAATTCTTGGAAATTAATTTTGGACGGCTGCACTTGAACCTAATTGCAAGATTCTATGGAAAGAAAGAGAAGAATTTATCTTGGTGATTAAAGATTAGTTGACTCGCGTCTTTATTATGAAATACATGTTTAAATCACTATTTGGACATCGATTGATCCAAGGAATCTTGTCATTTGGTGCTTGATCTATCCAAACTTTTATCATTTCGCCACTGAACTATCCCAATTGGTGAAATTTCATCCAATTTGGATGGAAACTCAATAAAATTATTGACATATGATGATATTTTGACAACTAGACTTGATAAATTTTAGTTTAGAGATTTATTTTCTTGTTTTAATCTCATTAATTATTTGGGTAGATAAACTTTAAAACGTACGGCATGTCAAGTCCATATGTCTAAATATCACCACATATCATAAGGAAACGATTTTATCAAGACTTCATCAAAATTAAGTGGAATTTCATCAATTTGAATAGTTTATGGTCTAAATATGACCAAATAATAAATTAGTGACCAAGTATTAAAATTTTAAATAAATCGAAGTCTAAATAACATTTTACACCAAATTACAAAGTGTAATTCATAAGTGCATTTCGTATTATAATTTATAAAAAATAAAAAATTTAAAAAGCACTACAATAACAAAATAAAGTTTATACATTGTTTCCAAATATGAAAAAAAGTTCAGAAAAAATCGGTACATGTGTTGTCAAAAGAAAAAAAGAAAAAATAAGAGAGAAAATGTGAATTAAAAAATGCTGATCCAAGGAATCGTCAAAATTGAGTAAAATTTCATCAATTTAAATAATTTATGGTCTAGACCAAATAATAAATTATTGACCAAATATTAAAATTTTAAATAAATCAGAGTCTAAATAATATTTTACACCAAATTACAAATTTTAATTCATAAGTGAATTTTGTCTTGTAATTTATAAAAAATAAAAAATTTAAAAATCAATACAATAACAAAAATAATAGTTTATACATTGTTTTTAAATATAAAAAAAAGGTTTAAGAAAAATCAGTATAATGTTGTCAAAAGAAAATAAGAGAAAATTTAAACAAAAAATGCTAATTCAGGGAATCAAACTCTCATCCTTACAAACACCTCCATTATACCTTTACCATTTAGCCTAACACCATTTTTTGTTATAAATCTAAGTCTATATAATTTTTAACCATAAAAATCTTAATAATTATCAAATTTGAAAAAATTTCGATCGGAGCCCCCGTAAATCGGAGGCCCTAGGCGGCCGCCTAGACGGCCCCCCTAGAGCCGGCCCTGATCGGTTTGAGATTCATTAGACATTTTTAGGTACGTAAATTCTTTCTTGATTAACGTTTATTGCATGCGTTAGAATTGGAACTCGCTATCTTTATTGATTTGAAACTCTTAACCACTTAAACCATTTTTTTTTATTGTTATTAGTTATTTGTTGTTTACCATTATTATTTGATTTATCAGTTGTAATTAGGGATGACAACGGGTAAGGTACCCGCGGGTAGTGCCATTCCCAAACCCTTACCCGTTTATTTTTTAATTACCCGTACCTGTCCCATTACCCTAACGGGTATATTTTTGCATCCCATACCCTTCCCATTTAATTCGCGGGTACACACTGTTACATTTACCCGTTAAGAATCAATAAATAAAATAAAAAATATTACAAATTTAACAAAATATAAATTTAATAAATCATTTATCTAAAAATTGAACAAATTGAACCTTAATAAATAAGAATAAATAGCTTAGTGGTATCATTCAATGGTGGAAAAACAAAAGGTTGGGATTTAAAATCCCAAATATTACATCTAAAAAACAATAATTTTTTTAATATATAAAAGAGTTATAACGGGTAACGGGTACCCTGGGGGGTATTCCCATACCCGTCCCATTACCCTAACGGGTAATTATTTTGATCCCATACCTTTCCCATACCCTTTTATACAGGGTACGGGTAGTCCCATTAGGATCGGGTAGTGCCGGGTACCCGCGGATACAACTACCCGTTGCCATCCCTAGTTGTAATCCTGTTAGACACTTCTTAGATTAAAAGATTCTCTCCTAATTAACATTTATTGCATACGTTAAAACTCGAACTCGTTATCTCTAGTTTAAGTGATTTGAGACTCTTAACCATTCAAAACATTTTTTTTTGCTGTTAGTTGTTTACCATTGTTGGTAGTTAGCATTAACACTATTTTTTATTTCAAATTAATTATCGGGTTTTCAATTCTAGCTAAACATTTGTTTATCTACTGTTTGGAGTAAATCAATAAAAAGAACCTACAACTTGATGCATAGAGGGGTTGAGAGAAAGAAAACAGTGAACATTTTAACCGTAAACCAATAAAGAATTCAAACTAAACTTGAAGAAGTTGACAACCCCAAATTTTACAAGCTAAAACCCGAGGAAATTGCAAACTCTCCAATTACACCCTAACTTTGAATGAGAGAAATTTGAAATTGATTTGATAAAGATGATTAAAGATTGCTACATCTTTCAAAGAAACGATTTTATACGTCTCGTAGACTTAAAGAGTAAGATTATATAAAACACAACTAAAAGTAATAAGACAAAATGATAAAAGATGGTTAAAATAGGCAAAAGCATAAAGTAAAAGAAAAGGGAGACTAAACAATAACTTTAACAAAAAAAGAAGAAGAAGGGAGGTGTCCAGCGAAAACCGCGTGCCCACCGCCATACTGTTAGAATTTTTCTACTCCAATGCTCCTCTATTGCTTCACTTTGAGCCTCGTTGACACGAGTACTCCCAATTACCCGTTTTATTAGAGAAACAAAGCCTTAGCGTTGGATCTATAATTTTTGTTGCTACCATTTAATGTTTTATTTCAAATAATAAATATAAAGCATTTGATAAGAATAAAAATAACGTGTTACAACTATTCTGGAATGAAAATCAACTAAAATCTATACGATAACAACAAACTTCTTTGTCACCCACTTCATCATCAAATCCATCGCTCGATCTCTTTTAAAGCACCACAACATCACCATTCTTCACCGGACAACTTACTCCATTTTCCTGTTGGTAGAGACTTGTTCTCTTTCAAGTTGTTGTTATCTATTTGAGGATGAAAAATGAATATTGTCTTCCTTCTTTCTCCTCACACCGTTCTGTTTTCTTAGTTTTTATTCTTTTCTTTTTATCGGTGAGTTTAGTTTAGCCGGTTTCATATATTTTACCGGATCTCTTATTCCGTTTGAACTTCATCTATTGTTTATTGTCTTTTCATTTGTAACATCTTCTGATTTAGCACGAACATAAATGGTAAATCTTATTTGTAGGTAATTAGATCTATGTGGTCGCAAAAAAAAAAAAAAAAAGACTCAAATCCGAAAATTTAGAAGCATTCAAATGGTGAAGATTGAATTGCAGATGATTCTCTGCGAATTTGGAGTTTCTAGAATATATGTTTCATCAATTGTTTCTGTTAGTTGCACATTTAATAGTTTGTTTTGGACTTTATAGTTTTTTTCTTAGCTATGTGGATCATGTCTTAGGCATCGCTTATACTTATATAAAGTTTTATTCCTTACTTTTCATATTATACTTTCATTTTTCTTACTTATGATATGATAATGCATTTTGATAAAAAGAAAACAACAACAACAAATGAATAAGGCTTAATACATCATTTGGCCCCTGAACTTGTCCAAAAAACTTAATTGACCCCTGAACTTTGTCTCAATAGCTCCCCTGAACTTATATAAAATATTCAGTTAGCCCATTGAACATGCGTAAAATGTAATCAATTAATCACTTGGTTGTAAAAAAGTAAGTTAAATGCGAAAGATATGTTACACGTGCATTAATGTTATTACATAATTTACAAAATAGATTAAAACATATTTAAAAAGTAGTTTTTACATGTTCTAACTATAAAACGTTTTCTTCTCTAATATTAGAATCGCATACCTGACTTTGGTCGTTTTACCTTTTTAAGATACACATGCAACATATCTTCCACGTTTAACTTAGTTTTCTTACAACCGAGTGATTAATTGATTATATTTTACGCAAATTTAGTTGACTAATTGAACATTTTATGCAAATTCAAAGAACTATCGGAAGCTAATCAAACTTTTTGGACAAATTCAGAGCAAATGATATATTAAGCCAATGAATAATAATAGTAGTAGTAATAATGATAACCATTAACAGTAAAAATCAACTTAACCGCCAGTCAATTACCTTAATGTTGAGAAAACTTGAGCTCAACCTGTCTGATCATAAAAGGGTAATATTATTACAGACTGACATATTTATGCCCTAAGTAACAAACCAATTAGTATAATTAAATATGAGATATTTATGATTATGATTATATATATTTATTGATTAATTAATTAAGTAGATTGAGTATATATATGGAGTTATAATGTGATCACCAAACTACAACTCAGAATCATTATTAATATTGATGTCTCAAAATTGGAGTGACATTGTTCAATTGAAACATTAATTAATTAATTAATTTTTTTTTATGTTCTATTAAAATGAAATTAGACCCGTTTGTTTCAGCTGCTCTTGTTTACTGGTTGTTGTTGCGATTAGTTGTTTGCTGTTGTTGATAGACAGTAGATATTAGTTGTTTTTTCTGTAAAAAAAAATCAGTTGTTTCGGAATTTTATCAAACATATTCTATTTCGTGTTTAATATTGAAAGGAAAAAAGAAGTTTCGAAAAATGGAAACAAACAGACACTTAATCTCGCTGAACCAACCAATTTAAACTCTTTTTACTAAGGAAAATATTATTAATTATGTTTGATGTTGACAATACTTTTTACGGTATAATCAATCTGAAAATAGGTTATCTAATTGATTAAATTTTACTGCCAAAGAGAAGTATTAATTAAAAATTTGTACTAGATATATACATCATTTATTTTCCATTACTAATATTTATCACACTTGACATAAATTGATAGTATTTACTCACTATTGATTATCTAGGCCAAAAAACAAATACAATTTATTAATGTATGTGTTTACATATTACACTAATATTATATTAAATACTAATAAATAAAGTGAGTGAAGGCTTATATCATAAATGTAAACTAATACGGATATAAATACAGGTTATCGGGTTATCTCTTATAGTGTAAAAACTCGGTGAGTTAATTGCAGTGGAAAAACGGAAATTACGATTTTCGTATTACTGGTCAAGAATCAACTATGTTCAGGTTAGTCGTGAGAAGATTCGATAGATCCACGAACTAAGAGCAATCGTTGAGAGAGAAAAAGATGGAGGCACATGCGGAGGCGCAAGGAGAGGAGAAGAACGCTGCTGAGCCTCTTTCGCTAAGTTTCTTCGTTAAGGTTACGTTATGGGTGTAACTATCTATTTATAGCCACCAACTGGGCTTAAGACCTAGTTACCATTTAACCTATATCTGGTCCATTTTCCTTACAAGCGGATTATATTTGACTCATATCAAATATTTCCAACATCTCCTATTTGCACGTAACAAAATATATTCTTATATATCCTCATTCACATTTGCAGATAGTTCGTGCGATCGACATACCTCTAGAGCTCTAAAGTTATATACTCGTTGGAGATATATAGCTAATATATAACCTTTTGATTGAACATGGATTGTTATAGGTTGTATGCTCTATCCTAGATTCCATCTCACAACCAAATATACGTAATTCATCGATCTCATTACAATTTTCTATTTTCACAAGTATACACATGTATAAATATCATGATGCTGAAATATAGAAACACTTTAGGTGTGATAAAATAAAAATATTTTCCGATTACTATGTTCCTTCCATCATGATCTGATTTCCTTAAATGGTCGGATTATCTAATAGCCTTTATAAATTTCTTTCAAGATAAGTAAAATCAGATCATACTTTCGAAACAAGTTAAGGGTTCTAATGATAGAATAAATTCGAGAAACCTGTGAGTATTACAATAGGAAAAGTTGAAATCCATTATATATAATGATTTTTCATCTCGTGGTCACAAAGCACACATAATATAAAACATGTGTTACGACATTTTATCATTTCCTTTTGAAATAAGAGCATGTAAATTTCAATAAAAGAAAATTTTAGTTGAGAGGTGCCAAAACATCTAATTTCAGTGTATACCACACAGAGACTACTTTCAGCCGTAAAGATAGAATATCTTAAGTTATTTTTAAGTTGTGATCTTGATACCGTATTACTCCTTTATATGTCTATACATATTGACCTAATTGTGTAAACCCATTGAGAAACTGATGAACTCTCATTTGAACTAAGGTGAAAACATAAGTTTTCTATAGTTTGAATGTCATGCAAGACAGGCGGACGAAAGTTGTAACTTGTAACTCTTAAAGTGCTCAACCATTTCAAAAACAAAATTACGACTCATTCATAATAGGTTTTTTTTACTTGTCAATCAGCAGTAATTTAACAAGTGCATGAGCATTGGTGCTTGAATAGATTTCTACAACATATTGAAGAAAAAGTTTTTGATCTTGCGCTATGGTGTGATCATCGGCCTTGATCCGTTACTACATTGGCTTTTGCATTTCGAGAAAACAGCTTGATGGATTATTTCTTAAATTGATCCAAAGTTATTAACATTGGGTAAAATTGTTTTTGCTTGTCAACATTAGCAATACAATTACACAATTTTAAACATTAAAAGTAAAATTGCTCCTGATTATAAACGTTAAGAGTATTTTTATATCTTATCTTTAAAATTAATAAGCCATGTGTAAGATGATTTAATTTAGTGTTATTGAATTGTATCAAAGTTCTCTCAATGATTTTTTTTTTTTTTTGTCTGATTGACTATATGTATATAATCAGACAAATAAAAAACTTGAAATCATTGAGAGAACTTGAATATAATTCAATAACACTAATGAACTAAAGATTTTAATATATCTAATTATCAAATTTTGATGTTTTTTTTTATTTCATAAAAAAAAAAGTTTGACGTTTTTTTCACAAGAAGTTAATCAACTTCATTTTCGAATAAGAATCATGTTGTAAAAGATAAACCTAGATATTAGGAATTTATATTACACCTATTATATATATTCATAAATGGAAAAATTATAAAACTAGACTAATGGTAAATCTCACTTATATATTTGGACTCATTTCATCACATGCTACCTAATTAGACTCTTCACCTTCTACAATACCCATAATACCTTTGTAACTATCCATCCTTGCCCATTCACTTCCTCCATTCACTTCCTCCTTCTCACGTAACGTCGTTTTGCGATCGGTAAATACGAATTTGCGATCGCATTTCCAACACCAGCGAAATGGCTAGAACGGGAAATAAGAAGGTAGATAAGGTGGGCGAGAAACAGAAGAAGAAGGTATGTGATTTACTTGACTAATTTTGAGTTTTTATATATGTATTGAGGGGGTATATGTGCTGAAATATGTATTGGGGTTATGTAATAATGTTTATATATACATTAGTGATTTTCTGGAGTAATTTTGACTGTATGCATGTGAACCATGCTTAGTTGAGGTCTGTTTGTTCCAAAATGGCATGAGAACTACAGAGGGCGACACTCGCAAATTTTGAATACGCATCGCATTTCATCAAATTTGATTGCATTTTATGAATCCTCATCGCAGATCGTAAAATGCGATCGCATTTGATGAATTTGAATCGCATTTCGTAAAATGCGATCATATTTGAGCTAAAACCCTACTGCAAATGTGGTCGCCTGTATTGAATGCGATCGTGCAATCCAAAATGAGAAAATGTGTTGCGCATTTAGTTCTCACGATCGCATTTTAATCAAATGCGATTATCGTATTTGCTTAATTGGATCACATATTTCTATTTGCGATGGTGATTTTATGATTGAAATTGACTGAAATTGATTAAAATTGTGTGAAATTAACTTGAATGCTCTTAATACAATTACAGGTGCCATCGGTGAAGATAAAAGCTGCAAAACAAGACAGTGGTATGAAATTTAAGTACCCTTGGAGCTTGGGTTCGAAAGGAACAATAACCGCACGAGGAGATTTTGATGCCATGATTAAGATACTTGGAAGATTGTCGAAAGATCAAAGAACGACATTCCAAAGCAGATGTTTTGGACACCTTATGGAAATTGGTAACTTCTATTTCTCAAGTGCCTTTATTCATTTATTGCTAATGAGAGAGATTATGCACGAGACGTCAATGGAGAGAGAGAGATGTGGTTTGATATCACCGGGGTTGAATTGCGTATAAGTGATTGGGAATACATGCTGATGTCGGGATTACGATTTGGTGGTTTGGTCGAGTTTACGAAAAGGATTCAAAAGTTAAAGAAGAGGGTGATATTGACCAAGTACTTCGGTGAGATAAAAACCATAACTCACGGTGATATTTTTCAAGTGTGGTCGGACATTGATTGGAAAAAAGTGAATGTTGATGAAGTTGTAAGTATGGCGATGTTGTATTTTGTGCATCGTTGTCTACTTACAATGGAGAGATCACGGTTGGTGAATGTGGATTGGATAGTTTTTGCTGATTATCCCATGCTATTTGATGCATTCCCGTGGGGCGAGGTGACTTGGACTGAAACATAAATGATGACAAGAGGTATTGCTAAACAAAAGGAAGCAATTACCGATAAAAAAAAAGGCTTTTCCAGCTAAATACCAACTGATTGGATTTGCTCATGTAGTCCAAGTAAGTATTTTTATACCAACTTTTGAATACTACTTTTATATTTTATTAACGTTATAATCATTGGATTTGTCTAGCTTGTATATGTTTGGCTATTTGAGCTTTGAAAGGCGTCAGAGACTTTCTACGTGAAGAAAACCAAACTTGCTCCACCCATGTAAATAGATGGAAGACAATCAAAGTCCCAACTTTTGATAAAGTGTTTGAGCTTCCCATTGTGAGTATCTCTACGCGATGTTCATAACATTTACCTTATATTTAGTGTTTGATATATATTTATTTATAGGAAAACACTCCTCCCCGATCAAAACTTGTTGTGGAAGATACCGAGAAGAATGCTTATTGGTATAATGCTCTTGTTGATTATATTGAGAGTCGTCAGTCTGATTTTGATAAGCTTTTTGAGTCGTTTATTGATGTTAAAGGGAAGGACGGGGAGGGTAAGGATGTTGGTAGAGAGGCTTGTAAGGGTAAGGAGGATGGAGCGGGTGATACGTATCAGGAGGGTAATGAAGAAGAGGGTGAAAGGTATCAAGAGGGTGATGGAGTTGATGAGAAAGATATCCCATCCCACGATGTCATATCAGAGATCCGTACTTTGTTCGTCGAACACCAATAGTGGTGTAGGGGTCAAATTGAATCAATGGATAAAAAGGTTTCGGGTTTATAACAAGCTCACGGATTTGGTCAAAGATGTACGGACCTTAGAGGACAAGGTTCATATCTTGGAAGGTTCGGGATGGGAGGATGTTGAGGTACTTTATTATTTTTTGAATTCTATCTATTGTTTTATGAATTCCATAAATTTATTTTGTTGACTTCTAATTGACAGCAGAAAGACAAACATGGACAATGTGTTGGGCAGCCATTGCTTCTTACGGATAGTCTCAATGTAGTTATCGCTGGGTGGCGTATAAGGAAACGAGGACCTTTGCTGCGGTCCCCGTAGACTGCTTACGATACTATGAAGGAAAAAAAGATCAAACAAATGGAGAAAGTCCGTACTATTTTAGGCCCGAGCAATTTAATCGATCCGAACTTGCAAGAGGAATACAAGAAATGGAAATTGGGTGCACGTGACAGTACGAGAGTTGTTCCCAGTATTATGTTAAATCTGGATGTTGACCGGTTCACCCTGTTAGACACTAGACCTAATTGGGTTGAGGGAAAGGTATGTTATCATTATTGTTATCATTATTTATATCGTTACATTTATCATGGTCATTGTTTGTTTAGATGTATCAGCACATCAATCGATTTTTATACTTATGGAAGCGTCGTCAACATGACATGGTTGATTTTTGTTTAGATTGGACTGTGGTTGATTCATCCGTGACGGGCTGGTTATGGAGAAAGTTGGTGTCCAATTCTTTGCAACTTGACCCGGGGTACAAATTTGAGCAATTATATGTTGATATTGTTAATGGGACGTTGAAAGATGCTTACTTGAAACCTTGGAAGGAAATTCAGAGGGTATTTATGCCATTTAACATCGAAAATCAACAATGGATATATGGTGAGCTTAATTTGGCGGAAGGGCATCTATGCATATTTGACAGCCTACATACATACTGTAATGAGGAGAAAATGGCCAAATTTTTGGAGCCACTAGTCATTGCCATTCCTAGGATCATGCAACAAGCCGGGTATTACGGACCAGCTCCAACCAACATACCAATGATTCGATGGAGCAGGGTAGCTAGAGTGCCACAACAGGAGTGTCAATCTAATGATTGTGGTGCTTTTACGTGTATGTTCACGCAGTATTTGTCCAAGGGTCGTGAGTTTGATTTTAGTGGAACTGATGGTTTTTATTTTAGGAATTGTATAGCTGTAGAGTTATTTCATGGTACTTTATTAGACTATTAGACTGGTGCATGTCTGCATTTTGTGTGAACATTGTATGGAATAGGTTGAAAGTGCATGAAATCATATAAAATGCGATCGCACTTGTTGAATTTGCGAAACGCTTTATGGTTTTGGATTGCATTTGTTCAAATTGTGATTGTAATTGTATAAAATACGATCGCACTTATTGAATTTGCGAAATGCATTTATAGTTCTGAATTGCATTTGTTCAAATTGCGATCACAATTTGAACACATGCGATTCAGAACCATAAATCTGTTTCGCAAATTCAAAAAGTGTGATCGCATTTTATACAATTGCGATCGCAATTTGAATTTTGTGAAATTAATTGAAACTAAATGAAATTGGATGAAATTAATTGAAACTAAATGAAATTTGTGTTGAAACTAATTGAAATTGGATGAAATTAATTGAAACTAAATGAAATTTGTGTTGAAACTAATTGAAATTGAGTGAAATTAATTGAAAATGAGTTCAATATTACATTTAATGTAAACCTTGGGATGCCCTAGAGATCGAAGAACTTGGTAAATCACTAGGAGGCCGTGATGTATTCGGTACAGGGCGATGACAATTCAAACGATGACAAACGTATCTCCAACATCGTCATACGCAGCTCGTGCACTTAGTTCAATACTAACCTTATCATCTGGTTGTGTTTCAGGGACAAATGTATCTCTAACATCGTCATACACAACGTTATGAGTATCACATCCATTAGCAACGTCGATGTTATCAGAGTTGTAAGTACCCCGCACAACTTCATGTGGCATTTGATCAACAATTGAAATATTACTCGACTCGCCATTCTCTTCTTTGCAACCTCTACGAAGTTGTACATGTATTGTAAGACGTACCATTTCAACATATAGTGGCATCACATTACTCGGATTCATCGAGTAATAATCTATGAAGCATCGTAGATCCTTACAATCTATAATAGCTACTTTGATTGGATTGTCTTTTGTTTGCATAGACATTCGCAAGTCATATAAGTTTGAATCAACACCTACACATGTGTAAATTCTCTCTTTTAACTTCTCAAATTTGATTTTTTTTCCAAACCGGAACAGCTTTGATTCACCACCAATATACGTTATCGTATTTGCTACCTTTTTTCAATGGCCATTCCATGATACCGTATAAATAATAATATCTGTAGACATATCTCTGTAAAATGTAGTTTGAAAATGTGTGAAAAAGGATGAAAGTTCAAGCAAATGAGTGCAAATGGGTGAAAATGCGCTCGTATTTGATCAATTGCGAGCCGGAATTGAGCTAAATGCGATCACATTTGATCAATTGTGAGCCTCTAAATGCGACCGCATCTTACAAAAATGCGACTATCGCAATTTTATAACTGGATCACATTTTGCGATTTGCGACCGGTGAACCCTAAATATGTAACTTTTATATATGGTAAAGTACAAACGAGATAAATCACATATATGTTTTTTTTAATAAGAAACTGACTTACCTTACATTTGGAGACAAATGTTGCACTGAAAAATCTCAGATTTTGCAAATGATTGGGAGATAAATGCTTGAGAGTGATTGAGAGATAAATCTTGAGAGTGACTGATCCTTGCAAGTGTTGGTTATATATATATATATATATACATACTAAGGGTATTTTTGGAAAATTAATAATAGAAGAGTCTAATTAGGTAGCATGTGATAAAATGGGTCTAAATATGTAAATGGACTTTACCATTGGTCTAGTTTTATAATTTTCTCATTCATAAATATCTCTATGAAACCATAATTAAGGAGAACTAAACAATCCTTTAAACTAGACCCCAACTTTAATCACAATGAATGCATTATATATATATATATATATATATATATATATATATATTCCACAAGCTTTTGGGAACTCTAGATACATTATATGAGCAAACAATTATGGATTGAGACATGAAGATTATGATTTATTATTTAAAAAGGGTGCATTTCGTACTATATTTAAGTTTACTTACTGAATTAGACTTTGCTAGAAAATAGAAAAAAGATTAATTGGTATGAACAGAAAAAAATCCAAATAAAGCTAGTCTCAGCTAATTTTATGTATTCTTTGCATAAAATTTCCATTTAAGTCCACATCATTGATTGATAATATATGATTATTTCCTTAAAGAAGCAAAAAAATCCTTTAAAAGTATGTCATCCTCATAAATTTCCTTTTGCTTAGACATTGAAACCACTATTCGAAGATGTAATAGATCTTCTCCTGGTTCACGATATATTCATCATCATATGATGAAGATAATGTCATTCTTACCGGCTATCGGGTTAATTATAACGACCGTGGTTGAAATTTAGAGTTAGTTTTAAAAACGCTTAATACATCGTTTGCCCCCTGAACTTGTATAAAAAGTTTGATTGGTTTCCTGAACTTGCACAAAATGTAATCAAATGATCACTCGGTTGCAAAAAAAAAAGTAAGTTAAATGCGGAAGATGTATTATACGCGTCTTAAAAAAGGTAAAACGACCAAGATCGATTGGGGGTATACGGTTTTAATATTAGCGAAGACAAGTTTTATAGTTAAACAAGTAATAACTTCCCGTTTAATCTATTTTTGAATTATGTAATAACATTTTAAGATGCATGGAATACGTCTTCTGCATTTAATTTACTTTTTTACAATCGAGTGATCAATTGATTATATTTTACGCAAGTTCAAGGGGCTAACTGAACGTTTTATGCAAGTTCAGGGGGTTATCAGGACATTTTGAAAGTTTAGGGGTCAATCAAATTTTTTGGACAAGTTTAGAGGACAAATGATGTATTAAGCCTTTTTAAAAAGTCACTTAACTTTATGTTTCAATAAATTCATTAAATATTTATTTTTATTTCAATAAAATCATTCCAATCATTTCAATCAGAGAAAAAAAAAACTTGAATAGTGACATGACAATCACGTTGAAAATTATTTTTTATGCATTACATGACAGGTAAATGACGGTTCAAAAAATAAAAAATTAAATTTGTTATTATTTAATTCAACTGCTTCACACTGTCACATGGAAGTAAAAAATATATATTAGTTGTTACATGGTATGCATATTGCTGCCAAATGGCTGACATATGTACTATGTAACAGAGTTCTTTATTGCCACATCACTATTCTAGTAGTTTTTCAGTGTAAATTGATAGGAAGGACTTTATTGAAATAAAAACAAAGTTCAATAACTTTATTGAAACAAAATGAAGTTTAATGACTTTTATAAAACCTGCTCTAAATTTTAATGACCATTTGGTGCAATTTAGTTGGAGCTGTCTAATTGAGTTATTACTATTTACTAACTTTTTTTTTATTTTTTTTATTAAAGGCTGGTTATCGAGGAGGAGCCGAAGACGGACATCCCAGCTATTTACTATTTACTATTTTTATTACTATTTACTATTTACTATTTAATGTTACCATTAGTTATAAATTTGCTAGTAGCTATAACTATTAACTAGTGTTCCTTTTAAAATAACTATTAACATATGTTTTTCTAACCATAATCAAATATATATACTATTTGGATTAAAACAATAAAAAGAAGGTCTAAAAGAAAATCAAATGGACACTAATTAACAAGGTCAGTCTTGGGCTTGGGCCAAGAGTGTGCCGACATAAGGTCCAAGGTTGGAGCGAGCCCAAAAAGAGCTATTAAGTCTATATATAAATATATATGGAGTGATATTTGGAGCTTTCAGATCAAGTGGCCATGTGGAGCATTAGAGGCTTTCGGATCTAGCGAACTTCTAGAAACTGTTTTTCATTAAGGAAAACCCTCATGCTGCCTAGAAGAGACCGTCTGAAAGACTTCTTCTAATAAAGGACTTCTTGTAATAGAAGAAGGATTCTTAGAAGAAGAGGGACTCATTAAAACACTATAAATGGACAAGTATGACAAAACCCCAGAGGTACATTAACATCACTACTTCGCAAGAATTCCATTATCTTCAACCATTCAAAATCCTTGCTTACTTGGGCATTATAGTGGGTTCGCTAGAGCCAACCCCTCTCTCACTCTGTTCTTTCTTACAAGTGGTTTGAAGAAGGATTGCGAGGATGCTTTGGAAACAACATTATCATTGATGCAGTGAGCATGGAATCGAACAAACACATAACTTTTAAAAAATAATGTTGCCAACAGATCACACACACAAAAACCTGAGACCAACATGCCTATTTGATCTGAAGTTCATGGAGAAAATATAGAGAGATCTAAATTAGAAATTAGGCACCGTCTAGAACTATTGGAGCCTCAGTACCAGAGGTTAGTAGATGAAATTACTAGCCGGTTTTGCCAAAACTTAGGTGATATCCAAAGGGAGATGGACGACATCAGGGGGCTCAAGCGGCAAAGATTGTAGAGTTAAAAGAAAAACTAAAAAAGGCGAAAGAGCTCATACGCTGTAACCAAGAGAACACATAGGAATCTAGTCACCGTCCATCTCGATCAACTAGAAGATGTACCAGAAGCCCAACCCCTCGAAGAAAAAGGTCTAGGACGCGTAGCCCATCCAAACGACAAAAAATGATCCAGAGACTTCTAGAGAAAGGCCATAATACCACTCTGAAGCTAGGGGTGGAAGTAATAAACGAGCTTCCAACAAGCCACGATCACCCCCACAAAAGACATGATGAGAAAAAAAGGGCCAAAAGAGGGGGACGAGGATAAACCCATTAGTAAAAAATAAATGTACGAAATCATATGAAAGGAAGTTTGGGAAAACAAGGATAATCCCAATACATACATTAGGTCTTTAATGCTAAAAGACACATGTACACCTTTATCTCTTGAAATCCAGCGCCAACCAATGCCTAAAGGGGTTCACATCCCATTGTTTAGCCAGTATAAGGGCACTAGGGATCCGACAAACCACGTCAAAAACTTTAGAAGAATAATGGAAGCCACAACGGCTATCGACATCATTCTCTGTCGCCTCTTCCCCACCACTTTGAAGGATTTTAACTACCTTTTGGTATGAAAAACTCCTCCTAACATTTATTCACAATTTAAACCAAGTGGATGATGTTGGTCCCTTATAATGTGAGAATTATTTCCTAAAGAGGGGGGGGGGGGGGGGGGGGGGGGTTAATGGAACTATTGAGAGTTTAAAAAATTTAGCTAAGTAAAAATACCCCTCATAGTTCAATAGCACAGCCCAGAGGATGCATATTTAAAAGTTCAGAAGCAACTTTAGTTGATGAACAACTGAGATAGATTATGTCCTTGGTTCCAAAGATGATGCCTCAAAAGGGCTTCCAAACTTATCACAGTTAAACACAACTCTGACTAATTTATACTTCAGAAATAAAAGCAAGCAAAGAGTAAGAGTTAGAGAAAGTGATACTCAACAGTTTTATCCTGGTTCGGCCTCCTGCCTACATCCAGTCCCCAAAATTTCTCTTCCGAGCTTTAATCCACTGATGAGTGTAAAATGTGTATAATATTTGGTAACAATTTTGGGCATAAATGAACAATAATGCAACATATCATTCTCATAATACATTGTTTTTGCAGATTATTTGTGATAATGCAGCTGCCTGTTCGGTAGCAGAATCCACACGGTGAACAAGCTGGAAAGGAGTGCGGACAAGCGAAGAACAAGGAAGAGAACAAGAACTCATGGGAACAATTTGTACCCGAAGGACTTGAATCAATCATCCTTAAATCATTAGAGACCTTTCCGGAAGAAGAATTAATGCTGAAGGCAAAACAACCATCCCTCATAGAAGAAATCATCAAGCATGGGCGAACTGCTATGCTGCAGACTGTTCCTGACTGTCAGAACAGTCTGCCAGACCATATCTTCTTTATTTTATTATATCCTGAACAATAATTTCTGAACAATTTTCGGGCTATTTAAGGAGCCCTCGTTTTGTATGAGATTCATTCAGATTTTCGGATCTGAAGCCTTGTGTGAAACTTTGTTTTATGTGTTTTAATATATTGTTGTTTTCTTCATTGTTGCTTTGTTTTATCTCATTCAATCATGAGTGAGTAATTCACTAAGCAGGTATGCAGCGGAGCAGAAATAGGTAAACAAAGCAGGATAATTCCTCTCTAAATTCATTAAGTGTGTATGGCTTGGCTGTTCAATGAGTAATTAACGATAAATAGGAGTAGCTAACCTGTTTTTAAGCTGAGCAATCACGAGGAGACTCTTTTTGCAAAGCTGAACTTTCATTGAACACATTTAATTATGACACGGAGACGTAATTAATTAAATGTTAAGGGTTTTAGTTGTTCCAACTAAATGCTTTCCTGTTCTTAAAGCTTAAGAATATATTAATCTCAAGGAGACTTACAGTAAAACCTCTATAAATTAATAATGTTGGGACCATGAAATTTTATTAATTTATAGAGATATTAATTTATCGAGTATTAAATTATTGAATTGGCCCAAATCGGGACCAGAAGAAATTATTATTTTGAAGAGGCTATTAATTTATCGAGTATTAATTTATGAAGGTTTTACTGTATTTTGATTATTTTTAAAGAACGTTGGGAACAAGGGAGACCTGACTCAACCGATTCTCGTGAAAGATACCTTAAGCCAAAGCTGTTCCCACCTAATGAACAAGGAAAGGAATACCTGTTCTGGAACCATTCTGTGTATGCTGTATACATGTTGCTTTTCCATCTGAATTTCAATTAAACTCTTTGATTGTTTTACATTTCATATTGCAACAAACCACCTTCTAATCAACTTAAGATTTTGGTTACTTAATAAACTTGGCTATACATACTTTGAAGGGGGTAAGCGTGCGGTTGTTCTATCCTCGTGGAAACGATATCTACTTATCAGTTTATTACTTGGACCTAGTGCACTTGCTAGGGTAACAAGTTTTTAGCGCCGTTGCCGGGGATAGGCAAGCCAAACATTTCTCTCCAAAAGTGTATATTAGTCAGTTTAACCTGTTTGTTCTAGTGTGTAGGGGCCTACTTGATCTGTTCGCTTGTTCTTAGCGTATGCAAAGAACAGGTGCTCCACTTATTCCTCTTGATCCTGAAATAGAAGCAACTCTCAGATGAAGAAACGCAATCAGGAGAATAAGAACAAGGCAAAGGCTGGCGGAACCAAATCAGCCCAGAATAGAGCAACACCCTGAAGCTGAAAGGCGACCAGAGGGACCTCAACCAGAACAACCGGAGAACAGGGAAGAATAGCAGGGAGACAACATAGACGAAGAAGACCAGCGTATTGACCCTCCACTCAGAATGAAGGAATACTCAAAGCCTTCAACGGAAGGCCACTCCTCCTGCATAGTAATCCCTGAGGAAGGCAACAATCTCTTCGAGGTAAAAGCCTTCATGATCTAGATGCTCCAAACAGCTGTTCAGTTTGGAGGACTACCTAATGAAGATCCAAATTCGCACATCCAGGACTTTGTCACAATGTGCAACACCTTCAGAACCAACAGGGAAGTCTCAGACGATGTCATCCGACTCAAACTGTTCTTCTTTTCCCTGAGAGACAAAGCCAAAAGCTGGATGAAGAGCCTTGAGCCAGGTTCCCTCAGTACTTGGGATGCAATGGCAAATGCATTCCTCACCAAATATTTCCCACCAAGACAAGCCATTAAGCTACGAAATGCCGTGTCTCACTTCGCACAACAAGAAGACGAGTCATTGTCTGAAGCCTGGGAACGATACAAAGATCTGTTACAGAAAGTTCCGAACCACAAAATCCCCATGTGGATGCAGATCCAAACTTTCTATCACGGTCTTACCAATGTGCACAAAATACAACTCGAATCAGTGGCCAATGGGGATCCTGAGGAACTTGAGCCAGAAGCACTGTACGAATTAATCGAAAGATTGGTCAACACCAGTTACAAATGGCACTCTGTCCGAGAAGATGGAAGAAGGGAAGCTAGTTCACCCGTAGCAGACGAAGTGTCCAAACTTACCGCACAAGTTGAACTCCTTAGCAGACAACTCACCAGGTTGAGCGCGGCTCTAGTTAACAATGTGCAAGTTGTTCAATGTGATTTCTGCGAAGGAAATCATCGATTAGCTGACTGTTTGTGCAACCAACCTAGTCCAAATCAAGAACAATATGATTTTGCAGGAACAAATCAGAGACCGCTCAATCCTTATTCAAACACTTACAATCCTGCCTGGAGAAATCATTCAAACTTCGATTGGAGCCAACAACCAGACAAACAACTAAATCAACAGTACCAGACCAATAAGAACAATCAGGGCGGATACCAAATGAACAACCAGCCAAGGGAGGATAAGAAATTGGAAGACATGCTAATGCAATTCATGTAGCAAACACAAAATTCTTTCAAGAACATGGAGACACAGATCCATCAGCTCACTAACATAGTCATACCCAAAAACAAGGGAGTCCTTCCGAGCAAAACAGAGGTGAACCCCAAGGAGGAAGTCCAAGCTATTACACTAAGAAGTGGGACAGAACTACCAAATCGAGCTATGAAATCACTCCCTACCACCTCTAAGCCGTAGCTAGACGCAACAGAACAAGAAGAGACCAAGGAACAACCTTCGATTCAGGAGAACAACCTTGGGAATCAGGATGAACCTGCGTATCTGCCACGTACCCGTATCCAGAAAGGCTTAAGCAGCAACAAATGGACAAGCAATTCAGGAAATTCTTAGAAGTATTCAAGAAACTACACATCAACATCCTGTTTACTGAAGCATTAGCCCAAATGCCCATGTATGCAAAATTCTTGAAGGAATTGCTGCAGAACAAGAAGAAGTTGGAGAACGTGGCGCTGGTGCAGCTGAATCGAGATTGTTCATCCATTTTGCAGAACAAGGAACCTCTGCCGCAGAAATTAAAAGATCCAGGGAGTTTTTCTATCCCTTGTTCCATTGGAAATCTTAACATTGATAACACATTGTGTGATTTAGGTGCAAGCATAAACCGGATGCCATACTCAATATACAAACAGTTACGATTAGGGGAACCCCAACCTACCAGAATGTCCATTCAATTAGCTGATAGAACAATCAGATACCCAATGGGGATCATGGAAGACGTCCTTGTCAAAGTTGATAAATTCATTTTACCTGTGGATTTTATCATCATGGACATGGATAAGGATGTACATGTACCAATAATTCTGGGAAGACCCTTCCTAGCCACTAGTAGGGCCCTAATTGATGTCCAAAATGGACAGTTGATTCTAAAAATACATGAGCAAAAAGTGGTATTCAAAATGAATGAGGCCATGAAACACCCTCCATCTAGTGATGATGCCTGCTATTTTATGGATTCTGTTCATGAGCAAATCTTTTTGCAGGAACATCTACACTCTGAACAGGAGGATGCAGAAAGATTCGAGGAAGATACGGCAACTCATTCCGTCATGTTTGCAAACCGTCGACCCCTCTTCGAACCTCTGAACAACACCCCGACAACAGTGATGAAACCATCCATAGAAGAACCACCCGTGCTTGAATTCAAACCACTCCCATCTCACCTTGAATACGCATTCCTGAACTCTCCAGATAAACTTCATGTCGTCATCTCCTCCGCACTAACACCTGAACAAAAAGAACAACTACTGACCATACTTCGTTAGAACAAGGAGGCATTGGCATGGAAGATTTCTGATATCAAAGGAATCAGTCCAGCGGTATGCATTCACCGCATATTGATGGAAGAAGTTCACAGAGCTTCAGCACAACCACAGAGGCGTCTAAACCCAAACATAAAGGAAGTGGTAAAGGTAGAAATAATTAAATTACTAGATGCTGGAATAATCTATCCCATATCAAACAGTGTGTGGACGAGCCCGGTACAAGTTGTTCCGAAGAAGGGAGGCATGACTGTCATCACGAACGAGCAGAACGAACTAATCCCAACCAGAACAGTAACAGGCTGGAGAGTTTGCATAGATTATCGAAAGCTAAATGAAGCAACTAGGAAAGATCACTTCCCCTTGCCATTTATCGATCAAATGCTGGAAAGATTAGCAGGATACGCATTCTATTGCTTTCTTGATGGCTACTCAGGATACAACCAGATCGTGATACACCCACTGGATCAGGAAAAGACCACCTTCACCTACCCGTTCGAAACTTATGCATATCGGAGAATGCCATTCGGATTGTGCAATGCCCTAGCTACATTTCAAAGATGTATGATATCTATCTTTTATGATATGATCGAAAGAACAGTCGAGATATTCATGGATGACTTTTCGGTATATGGAGAAACATTCACAAGCTGTCTGAACAATCTTGAGGCTGTTCTAAAACGCTGCAAGGAGACCAATCTTGTTCTCAATTGGGAAAAATGCCATTTTATGGTAAATGGGGGAATAGTCCTGGGACATAGAATCTCAGAACAATGACTCGAGGTTGATCGTGCTAAGGTAGAAGTCATCGAAAAACTGCCTATTCCCACCTCAGTCAAGGATGTACGTAATTTCTTGGGACTTACCGGCTTCTATCGAAGGTTCATCAAATACTTCTCCAAGATCGCACTGCCGTTATCTGGCCTACTCCACAAAGATGCTGAGTTCAAGATCACGGAGAAATGCAAACAAGCATTCGAACAATTGAAGAAGAAGCTGACGGAGGCTCCTATCCTAGTTGCACCCAACTGCGAGCTCCCTTTGAACTGATGTGTGATGCGAGTGATACTTGCATCGGAGATGTCCTGGGACAACGGATTGACAAACATTTCAAACCCATATACTACGCAAGCAAGACTCTCACCGAGACTCAGCAGAATTATACTGTAACAGAAAAAGAACTGATTACCATCATATATGCTTTCGATAAGTTCCGTTCGTACCTTGTTCTTGCCAAAGTCATTGTCTTCACAGATCATTCTGCACTAAAGTACCTCCTTTCAAAGCAAGATGCCAAGCCACGACTCATCAGATGGATTCTGCTGCTTCAAGAATTCGATTTGGAGATTCGAGACAAAAAGGGAGCAGAGAACCTTGTCGCAGATCATTTATCCAGATTAGAGTCGAACAAGCATGAAGAACAATATGACATCAAGGAAACGTTTCCGGACGAATAGTTGTGCAGCATTCATGTCAAGAGCACTCCTTGGTTTGCAGACATAGCCAACTACTTAGTTCGAAAGATCATTCCGTACCAACTGACATACAATCAACGAAAGAAGTTTTTCTCGGATGTAAAATACTACCTATGGGAAGAACCATTCTTATTCAGAATTCGTGCAGACCAAATTGTCCGAAGATGCGTGTCATAGGAAGAAGGCATGCTAATCCTCAACCATTGCCACACAAGGGAAGCAGGAGGACATTTCACTCCCAATCGTACAGCCGCAAAAGTATTGGAGGCAGGCTTCTACTGGCCAATGCTGTTCAAGGATGCTCACAGGTTTGTATCATGTTGTGATGAATGTCAACGAATAGGTAACATCTCGTCACGAAATTCCATGCCTTTGCAGAACATCATGGTATGTGAAATTTTTGATATTTGGGGAATTGATTTCATGGGGCCGTTCCCAACGTCTTATGGGAACAAGTACATACTTGTAGCCGTAGACTATATGAGCAAATGGGTAGAAGCTATAGCCAGCCCAACAAATGATGCCCGAATTGTTATCAAATTTTTGAAACAATTGTTCTCACGCTTTGGAGTACCTAGAGCAGTCATAAGTGACAAGGGCACCCACTTTTGTAACTCACAATTTGAAAGGCTCTTAGGGAAATACGGTGTCACCCACAGGACAACCACTCCCTACCATCCGCAGACAAGCTGACAGGTAGAAATCTCAAACAGGGAAATAAAACGTATCTTAGAGAAAACTGTAGGTTGTTCCCGTAGAGAATGGGCGAACAAGCTGGACAATGCCCTATGGGCTTATCGAACAGCTTTTAAAACCCCAATAGGCATGTCCCCCTATAGGCTCCTCTTTGGAAAAGCATGCCATCTGCCCGTCGAATTAGAACACAAAGCCTTGTGGGCTTTGAAATTCTTGAATTTTGACGAACAAGCTACCAGAGACCATATGAAGTTGCAGTTGAGTGAAATGGAAGAATTCTGTTTGTTCTCATACGAGAACGCCCTCATGTATAAGGGAAAAACCAAACGTTGGCATGACCAACACATTCTAAGTAAACCTTTTGTACCAGGTCAAAGGGTATTGCTTTACAATTCCCATCTCAAGTTGTTCCCCGGAAAACTTAGGTCTAGGTGGTCCGGGCCCTTCACAGTCACTCAAGTGTTCCCTCATGGGGCAATCGAAATCTCCAACGCAGCACAAGAACGGTTCAAAGTAAATGGGCAAAGGCTTAAGCCCTACCTTGCCCCGGAGAACAACCATGCGGAGACTCTCCATATCCTAGAGGCCTCTTGAACAAGCAGCCTCGCTGGTGTCCTCTCCAAACACCAATCAGAGAACAATGTATCCGTTTGTGTTTTGTTATGTTAGTATCTTTTTCTTTTATTTTTATTTCCATTGTGCTAACAATAAATGAAGATATCGCGTGCAGAGCAACCAATTGACATGCAGGTGATACAAAGACCGTTTTGCCCTCCAAAAATCGGAAAAGAACCAATCAATGCAAGGGGCAAGGAGGACAAAGAGAGCTGGAACAATTATGACAGAAACTGCCCACTCCCCTCTTTCTTCGCGGAACCTTTCGACTTCCACCCCACCTACCCATTAAATACCCACACTTCCGGTACTCCTTCGCCACATTTTCAAAAACTCCCATTTTCTCATCTCCAGAAATTTCCCCCCTTTTTCCTCACTCTGAAAATGCCGAGGAGCACAAGAACTGGTCCGGTGAAGAAAGAGAAGGGTACCCCCTCCGACACCAGCCTCTCCTCTAATCAGGGCGAACGCCTGCGAAACCGTTTGGCCAACTTCATAAACCCTAAGGAGAAGACAAGGTATGAGCTGTTCAAAGCCATGGAATTTCAAGCTGCTAGAACAATCTGTTGGAAAAGCCTCCGCACCTTGGGACTAGAGGAAGATGTTCGTGAGTTGCTGGATGGAGCGGGGCTACTCGAGTTCAGCAGCATAAATGAGCCCACCTATAAAGAACTGACTCTCGAGTTCATGACAATGTTCTCGGTAGACACAAAAATCACCGACCCTGATGACAAGTTCCGGTACAAGTTCCATCTTATGGTTGTGGATATGTTCACCTCACTCAACACTTTTAACCTCTACCTGGGGGCAGTCACGGAAGAAGAGTTGATGAGTGAGGACTACAAGAACAGCCTCATTACAATGCCGCCGGAGTTTGTTGCAGAAGACTTCTGGCTTGAACTCACAGGAAACACTTCCTACAACCCTAGTGATTCGAAAGCCTCACAGCTGCCAACGCACCCTCTGCGCTACCTTCAAAAGTACATTGCATCAACCTTATTCGGCAGGGCCAACCAGAGCAACATCCCCAGTAACGATCTGTTTGTTCTTTGGTGTATGGTCAATGCCAAGAAGATCAATATGGGGCATTGGGTTGGAATGCATCTAGTTGCTCTCCATTTATCACAAAGTGGGTCGGAACTGGGTTCTGGTAGCTGAGGAACCACCTGCAGAACAATCGGCAAAGAGAAAGGCCTCTGGTATTTTAATTGTTCTAATATTATGCACTACCACCATTCATGATTGTTTTGGGGGTAACCATTGCATGATTAAAACACCCCCAAGTTATTGTTTTTTTTAGAAAAACTACCCCTTTGAATTATCACACGAAGCCATAATGAAGGATAGGTTAGCTTGAATAATTGCATAAAGGAGTTAATAGAGGTCAAAAGAACTAAACTCATAAAGACTGACTGTTCGTAAGTTACATTAAATCTGAAATTCAACATTTTTTAGGAAACAACCCTTAGATCTAAGAGTCCAACACACCAATCAAGTGAGGAATTGAGCCAACACAATTGATAACTATTTCTTTTTGAGAGGACCATCTTGAACAAAGAGTCCAGAACTTGTTTTGGATGCCTGTTCAGACCTTAGGAAAGGAGCTAAACACCAGCATGATTTGGGCATTAGGATACCCCCCAACAAACACTTTAGACCACCCTTTTCTCCACACCAGTAGAACAACCACTTAAGCTCAAATACTCTCCTTCGCTAAACCATCTTAAACTCCACCAAACCATCCTCAATTTCAAAAGAACCCCAAGAGGACCGTCGAATCCATAAAGAAAGCTTGAGCCAAGAAAATCATCATTTAAAAGTTTGTTCTGTTAAAAAAACTAAAATGAAACGACAAGCCAATAATGGTAGAAATCATTAGCTCGTGTCCAAGCATTCAATAGAACACAAGAACAATCATGGAAATTGCACATGTCTGTTCTGGCTCAAAAATAAGAGTAAATAAGCTTGACAGTCCTCAGTAGCCAAAAATTGCCTTCACTACACACCCAATCACCCTAGCCCCATTACAACCTGCAAAAAGTCCCAATGAGGGTATAAGTTCCTTTTCGAAGTGTCCAAATGGACCGATTCTCAAGTTCAAGGGACACACCTATTCCTGCATTGGTTGCATGAGGGAAACAAGCAATACCCCAAACACATCAACCTGGACTTGGTGATCGGATTGCAAGTCAAACATATTGAAATTTAAGATTTAACTATAGAAGCGAACATGAACAGTTGGAAACGATAAGGTTCCTTTTTTATTACATATTATCTCCTGTTTTTGCAAATATTCCTAGTTGTTCTAAACTCCGTGAAAGTTAGTGATGATATGAAAAGAAGGAAAATCTCTATGAAGACAATTGCTTTGAGGACAAGCAACACATTGTTTTGGGGGTATTTTGATGAGTGTAAAATGTGTATAATATTTGGTAACAATTTTGGGCATAAATGAATAATAATGCAACATATCGTTCTCATAATACATTGTTTTTACAGATTGTTTGTGATAATGCAGCTGCCTGTTCGGTAGCAGAATCCACACGGTGAACAAGCTAGAAAGGAGTGCGGACAAGCAAAGAACAAGGAAGAGAACAAGAACTCATGGGAACAATTTGTACCCGAAGGACTTGAATCAATCATACTTAAATTATTAGAGACCTTTCCAGAAGAAGAATTAACACTGGAGGCAGAACAACCATCCCTCACAGAAGAAATCATCAAGCATGGGCGGACTGCTGTGCTGCAGACTGTTCCTGACTGTCAGAACAGTCTGCCAGACCATATCTTCTTTATTTTATTATATCCTGAACAATGATTTCTGAACAATTTTCGGACTATTTAAGGAGCCCTCATTTTGTATGAGATTCATTCAGATTTTCGGATCTGAAGCCTTGTGTGAAACTTTGTTTTATGTGTTTTAATATATTGTTGTTTTCTTCATTGTTGCTTTATTTTATCTCATTCAATCATGAGTGAGTAATTCACTAAGCATGTATGCAGCGGAGCAGAAATAGGTAAACAGAGCAGGATAATTCCTCTCTAAATTCATTAAGTGTGTATGGTTTGGCTGTTCAATGAGTAATTAACGATAAATAGGAGTAGCTAACATGTTTTTAAGCTGAGCAATCACGAGGAGACTTTTTTTGCAAAGCTGAACTTTCATTGAACACATTTAATTATGACACGGAGATGTAATTAATTAAATGTTAAGGGTTTTAGTTGTTCCAACTAAATGCTTTCCTGTTCTTAAAGCTTAAAAATATATTAATCTCAAGGAGACTTATTTTGATTGTTTTTAAAGAACGTTGGGAACAAGGGTGATAACAAGTAGAGAAATTCTGATCAACTTCCGTCCCTGTGGGGGCGCCGTTGGGTTCGACGGGGGGAAGCTCCGATGCCAAAGTCAGTAAGGTGAATCAAGGGAACAAACTGAATTGACAAAGGATGTGAGAATGTGTACCTTGATAGCCTAGGGATGTAGGCTATATATAGCTAGGAAGTCGTAACCTTTCACCAACTAGAAAGTCTCCAT
This sequence comes from Euphorbia lathyris, assembly GCF_963576675.1. Lineage (NCBI taxonomy): Eukaryota > Viridiplantae > Streptophyta > Magnoliopsida > Malpighiales > Euphorbiaceae > Euphorbia > Euphorbia lathyris. The sequence goes on from NC_088915.1 coordinate 83,651,513, forward strand.
TAATGCTCCATTAATGGCGGTTACAGGTTACCTTTAACCTGGCGGTTAGCTAATTGATAGCTCATTAATGGTCTTTATGGCCGAGTCGGCGTTCATCCGTTACAGTGGCGAATCAGGTGAATGAGGAGATTCACCCCCTAGGTTCGCCAGCGGATCCCTTCAAACTGGATCAAGGAGATCCCCCCGCCGGATCTTCTTTGGGGATCTGTACACGGCGTTTCTCCAGGTGAATATCCTTTTCGGTCCTTGGGATAATATCTCAATGTTATCAGAAGCCCCCCCAAAAGTCCCTTAAAGTCCTTTAGGGCTTTTGAGCTTCCGCGCGCCGTCATGAACACCGGTATTAATGCGCACTCTATTCGATGCCAATCGAGGAGTGACACGTGTAACGGGCGCACTGTCCTAGAAAAGAGAAGACTTCCTTCTTTCTCCCTTGCTTTCTCTCTCTTCTTCATTTCGTCTTCACTTTCGTCTCTACTGCTCGAAGCTTTTCTTGGGAATTTCAGAGTTCAAAGCTTTTCGATTTCATGTAAGTTCATCTTTTCTTACTTGGTTTGTTCTGAATGTTTAGGAGTTCTTCTTCATCTTCTAGATCAACTTCGGAGCTTTTTAATTCGACCCCCTCCCCTGAAATAGTAGTTGATTTTAGTTGGACCACTTCGTCATCGGAGAACTCCTCTTTCTCCGAGGACACGGTTAGCTACAATTTAGCTGGGTTTAGTAACTCGGCGTGTAATCGTTACCAAACTCGTTCAACCAGAAGCCAAACTCTTTCTACTTCTGTCTCCGGTACTGCTCCGGCCATTAAGCCTTGGTGTTTTCCGGGGACAATGGCCTCTTCTTCAATCCAACCTAGGAAAAAGAATCCTCGAGCAGAGTCTACTCCGTCGCGTATGAGTGCCGCGGATCTAACGGATCTGGCGAATCGCTTCCCTTGGATCAATAATTATGAGACTCAGTTAGCCGCAGCCCATCAACAACCCTCCTGTCCGCATAGCGGTTTTCTAACAGTATATTGCAGTCATGTGGAGAGAGGGTTCCGACTTCCTCTTCCCAAGATGATGGCGGACATCCTCTCCTACTTTGATATTACGGCCAGCCAACTGTATCCCAACGGTTGGTTGGATATTTCTTTAGACTGCTACCTCGCCTCAAATTTAGGAGTGGTATACACGGGTCGTGTTTTTAGAGCTTTCCATAAACCCTCGAAACGAAAGTACGAATCCTATCTCACTTTCGCCAAATTCGGAGTATATTCGCCATTTAGTGACAAAATGTCCAATGTCCATTGCTGGGATGAGAAATTCTTCTATGTGAAGATAAAAGAGGGCGAATCACTGGGTTTTCCCTCGTTTTGGAATCCCAAGCCTTTACACATGGCGGGCGATATGCGAATACTGACCGATAGTGATGAAGTGGTGGCGGAGCTCATGAAGAAGATCAAGGCGGATGCATGGACATACGCAGACGCTTTAGCCTTCATGATGAGCGATATTCCGTTGATTCGCCGAGAGGGGGAGCAGTTCATTTACTCCAAGATCGCGCAATTTGACAAAGGTAATTGTTATTTCTTCTTGAACTTTGATTACTTTAATGTTTTCTTTGGCAGGGGTTTATCTAAGGCCAATCATGTTATTGCAGAGAAGCGTAGGAGGTTCTTAGAGGCTGAGGCACGTAAGAAAGATCAAGTGGCGAATCCTCAAAAGGATACTGGAAAACGTCTTGCGGAAACAGTGGTTGAGCCGCCACTGAAAAGGAGGAAACCTGCAGCTTCTGGAGGTTTTAAGCTTATGGCGGATGCCATGAAGTCCGCCATGCCTGTAGGGGAGATGGAACAGGTAAGTTGCCTTTTATTTTTATCTGTTCATCAAGTTTTGGACTTGAGTTTTTACCCTTGAATGTTTGTGCAGATGGCGAAGCCTGATATGGGCGGATACTGGTCCGCTAAATATGGCGCTCAAGGATCTTTTGAGAATCAATCCATCATAAACAACTTGGATAAGGCCCTGGGTCAGGTGGGCGAAGCACAAAGGAATCAGAACCAAATTCCTGGTTCCATTCATGCGCAAAAGGGGAAAACGGAGCTCCTTATGGTGAGTCCCTAGAAAGGATTTCTTTTTGTAAAGAAAGTTGTTCCTTTGCTTTTTTCTTTTAACGAAACTGTTTGTTTTTGACAGATGTATACTCGCATACGTGCTATGGAGGCCGAGCTCCTTCAAGGTGTGGCGGATAAAGCAACCATTGAAAAATTGGAGAAAGATGTAGCGGATGCCAATGCGAACATTGCTTCTGCTAATGCGAACCTTGCCTCTGCCACAACCGCCTTAGTCCTTAAAGACGCAGAGATCGAGAAGCTAAAAGAAAAGATTGTGACAGACGCCAAGAACCATGAGGACGCCCTAGGCGAAGCTGAATATATGGCGGGTGAGCAAGCCTTCTATTATGGCGAACTACTCATGGCGTACTTTTCCCTGGCGCATCCCGAGATTGATTTTATAGATCCGCAGTTCGCCATCCCCGAATCAGAAGACGTAGCCAAATATGACAAAATGTCAGACGCTAAGGAATACCTCCGCGAATATGTTCAGAGATGGATGAAGGGACCCATGGAAGAAAGCAAACCTTCCACTAATGTCACTCTAGTGGAGCTTGAGGAAGTGCCCCCCAGGCGGGTGAAGAACCGATCACTGATAACGCCCTTCCTCTTGGTCCCACATCTTCCGTGGAAAATGAGGTACCTTTGGTTGGCGCATCTGAGGCTGTGGAGAAGGAGGCGTCCCAGGCAAGCACCGTAAGCAAGGATAATGTAAAGGAGGATGCTCCCATTATTACTTAGTTGTTTACTTGTGATTTGTAAAAAATCGTTAACTACAATTTGTTTTAATCCTTTATGGCAGCTATTTATTTTACCATTACGTTAGCGTAAGTAAATATATAGGCATCTAGGATTTATTTTGGAGTAGGTGGCCAGCCGTACTCCATTGCATGAACCTTTGTGAAGGTTAGAAGCTGTTTTATTCCATTGAAGGAAGTAAAGCTGCCTAGGGGATCAATTTGCTACCTGTCTTTGAGGTGAAGTGATCCGCCCGTAGGACTTGTGAATCCTTTTTTGGGAAGGATATGTAAGAGAGTGTAAAGACCTTGCGTCCAAGGATCGTTTTAACTCTATCGGAGATTGGGATCCTCTCAGAGATGGATCCGCCCATAAGATAGATTTTCTTATGTCTAAGGAGAAAAAGTAGCTATGAGATAGCGACACTTTGTTAATGCGGAGAGCGTTGGATGCCCCCCTTCTTTTTAAGACTGGAATATTGATATTGCTGCAATAAACTTTAAAAAGAACACAGATAATAGAACAAATGATGTTTATTAATGGGAGAAATGCTTTATTACAGCAAGCAGGTCTTATAGGTGAGCCTCGTTAAAACCTTTAGTAAGAAAAACCACATGGGAAAAAGTTTACTAAAGGAAAAAGAGTACTCAAGACCATGTATACACCTCATTTTCTGACAAAATATTTGCGGAGATTTTGGAGGTTCCATGTGCGCGGCAATGTGTTGCCCTCCATGTCCCGAATTTTAAATGTGGCGGATCCAATCTTGTCCACTATTTGATACGGACCCATCCAGTTGAGCCCTAACTTGCCCTTGCCTTCTCGAGACTGGATTTTGTCGGCCTTTCGGAGCACAAGATCACCCACATTTAGATCCACAAGCTTGGCATTTTTATCATGGTAAGCGGCGATCCGTTGTTTATACGCCGCCATGCGTACGTAGGCTTGGTCTCTTCGATCTCCTACCTGATCCAGACTTTCCCTTAGCCTTTTGCCGTTGTCCTCCTCACAATAAAAGGCCACTCTATCGCTTGGGACCTGTATTTCGACTGGGATCACAGCCTCTACACCATGAGAGAGGGCGAATGGTGTTTCTCCTGTGGCCGTCCTAGGAGTGGTGTGATAAGCCCATAAAACGCTCGTCAGCTCATCCGCCCACTTCTTATCATGCTCTCCCAATCTCTTCTTTATCCCTTTTACGATCGTCCGGTTCGTGACTTCGGTCATTCCGTTGGATTGGGGATAATAAACGGAGGCAAATCTGTTTAGAATGCCCAACTCTTCACAGAAAGTTTTGAACTCGCTACAGTTGAACTGTGTTCCATTATCGGTGATAATGGTATGCGGAACACCGTATCTTCCTACGATGTTGTCCTTGACTAATTCCACCATTCGTTCTGCAGTGATGGAGGAGACAGCTTCGGCTTCCACCCACTTGGTGAAATGATCTACTGCCACTACCATGTACTTCCTCTGTCGGCGAGTTGGAGGGAATGGTTCGACGATGTCTATTCCCCAGAGGGCGAATGGCCGTCCTTCTATGATGGGCCTCTAGAGATGTTTGGCAGTATGTGATTCATTCGCATGAATCTGGCAACTATGACAAGATTCTACCAATTTTTGTGCATCCAGTTCGGCCGTGGGCCAGTAGAAACCTGCTAACCTTGATTTCTTTAAGATGGTGGCAGATGCTTCATGGGCCCCACATGATCCCTCATGTAGCTCCTTGAGGACTTGTTGTTGTTGGTCCCTTGTAAGGTTGCAAATATAGTTCCAAGGGGGGGGTTAGGAACTATTTTACCTTTTTTTTAAATAATTTGGGCAGATTTCTTTTCTTTAAGAAAGGTTTATAAAACAGTGGCACTTAACACTCAGCAAGACACTGGCTTAGTCAACTAGTGACTAGGACAGCTTCGTTGCTTAGGTCAGGAAATAGCACTTAGAGTCTATTCCTGAACCTGCTCGTTTGTAGCGCACAACTCAGCTTGACCTCTTTTACTTGGTCAGTTTTAGTTTGTTTTAAGCAAGCAATATGAATAAGGAGTTAAGGTTTAGAAATACTTCACTCAGCAGATTTATCCAGGTTCGGCTTCTTCTAAGCCTACGTCCTGTCCCCGGAACACCTCCGAGATTTCAAATCCTCTACTGAGCTCTTTAAAGGTAGAGCATCAAACCTTTTACAATATCAGCAATTGAGTATGACAAGAGTACCTTCCTCTATACTTCTACTCAATCCTAATCTCTCCGTTGAGTACTTAAAACCGAGTACCCAGCCTCTCCTTTCTACTTCTAGAAATGATAAAGATTTTGTCCTAAACAACAATTGCTAGAACACCTTAGATGATTGAAAAACAATCACTCTAGACTTTTACACAAATGAATAGACTTTGTAGTGTAAGAACTTTGCTTTGCTTCTTGCTTGCAGAACTTGTAGAGATTTGGACAGCGTAATGGCTTGATCAAGTTCTGTATCTTGTGAAGCTTGTGATGGCACTATTTATAGAGACGTCTGGTCATTCGGTCATTTCGAATTTCGAAATAATCGTTGGAGGGAAACGGCTATGTGTCGTTGTCATCCTGACTTGCACAGAGCTCTTGGCCAATCACAATCGTGTATCTTCTGTCATCGGTCAGCACAGCAGATGGTCTCTCCTTTTAAGGTAAAGTCAACTGGACAACATACTGTGTCGTCTGAACTTTGCTAAAAGAAGAACCACTTTGTCTGGAAGTTTTCCTCTGCCGGTCTGCTGTCTTGTACGCTTTGTCGAGACTTACTCAGCAGCTTCATTGTGAAGTTGTTCCTGAAGGTCTTCTAGATCCTTCCGTTTGCTGAGTTGCGTTTTTGTCCAAAACGACAACGTCTTGACATACGCAGGCCGAGTGTACTGAGTTGTTTGACTTGGGCCTTCCAATCCTTATGACTTATAACATTTATACTCAACATTGAACAAACACATTAGTAGAATAAATCAACGCATTTAAACTTAGTGTGTTTAGAATATGTATTCTAATTTATACTTAAACAATTTTGTCAAATCAAAATTATGTGGAAAGGTGTTTCAACAAACTCCCCCATTTTGATGTTGGCAAAACTGTTCAGCAAGGAACTCAGTATGAGCTCCCCCATGATAGTTGACCTTTTTAATTATTCAGCAAACTCCCCCGTAAGGGTTGCACTACTGACTTAGTTTTAATTGCATCATTTAAGAATTTAAATGAGTGAGTCTAAGGTCAGTTTTTAGGTGTAGGTCAGCTATGTTACATATTCTATTTACTCAGTGTTAAGCGGAAGTTTTAGATATACAGAGCGCGCTGAGCAAATTATTGTTCAATGAGTTCTTTATCAGAATGTTTCATAAGATCATAGTATGATGTCAAACATGTTATCAGCCTATCATTTAGTCAATAAATATTATAAGTGTTAAGTATAGCTGATTTAATTGAAGATACATAATGACTCAGTACTTAATAACATATATCATAACTCAGGATTTGAATAAGAGATGCAAATATGATATATAAATAGAAGTCAGTAATTACACAGCAAAATTTTTATAGATAAGGCAAATAGAATTAGATTACAAGTGACTCAGTCTAAAACTGGGCTAGCCTATCTATTTCTTTTTCTTGTGTTGCGATGACTGACTTCGCTCATGCTGAGCTCTAGCTGCATATTCTTTCTCCCCCGTTTTGTCAACTTCAGGGAGTCTGAAAGCATCAGTTAATACAGCGCGAGTCAGTTCTTGGGATAGCTCCTTAAGCTTCTCAGCGCTTTTATTTACGCCATCAAAAATGGCAACTCCATCAACTGATACCTCATCGGGTACTTTGAGATCAGCAGCACTGAGCATATTTACACTGAACGCTTGAGCTTTGCCTTTCCAGATAAGAGCTTCAGTAAGGCCAGCAAAGATTTGGTGGAAGGTTTTTAAGAGAGCTGTGTCGTAATACTGACGTTGAATGTTGTTATGACGAATGTGGTTGAAAGTTTGTTGTGCGAGAGTCATCATCTCGTTCTGCTTCATTGCGTCAGTATCCATCTCTTGCTTATTCAGATTAAGCAACCTTATAGCCTCACCAATTTGCTCTACTGAGCACTGACTGTACGACACCATTTGCTCGTTGGTCTTAAGTTGCTCAGTATGAAGCTGAGCAAAGAGCATTTTGATTTCAGATGAAGTGGCATAGTCAGTGTTCACAGCTGACAATTTCTGGACTTGTTGATGGAGAGAGTTCAGGTGTTGCACGGTTGTCAGCTGGATCTCAGCCAACTTGGCAATTGAATCCTGCTTAGCTTGCTGTGCTTGGAAGGATATGACGACATTCAGCAGATCCTTGAGTCCCTTAACTTCAATGAGAAGCTGAGTGACTTGGGAGAGCTGGGTGGTCTCAAGAATTGAAGATCCAGCAGCAGGAGAAGTGGAATGTTGAAGGTCTCTGATTAATGCTTGCACTGAGTCAATGATCTTTTTGCCGGACTCAGTGGCATTCAGATGGCTTTGTGAACCTTCAGGGACATCAGTATGACCGGAAGGAGGAGGAGTGAAAGGAGTAACCTGATCAGTGACTGGAATAATATGCTTAATTTGCACTTGAGTTGTAGGAATAGTTGATTGATCGGCAGAGAGTTGAGTTGGAGAAGTTGTAATGCGAATACTGTCTGTGCTGACGGCAGAGGTGTGTGGAGTCAGCACCATGCTTGAGGAAATAGCATGAACAGTAGATGGCTCAACCTGACTGGTTGATGTTGCAGAAGCATTTGGGTCGGCATGTTCCTGTTGAGAAGAAACAGAGGCTTGTTTTTCTAATGGCGCCGATGTAGTGGAAGTGGATTGGCGTTTGAAAAACTTAAGTTTGACGGTAGAAGGGTCCTTAGTTGTCTTTGAGACGACAAAGTCAGGAAGAGTTGGCAGGTGCACATGAGGTTCACTAACTAGCTTCTCACTGGCCTTGACCAACTTTCGCCTTCTACGAGGTGGAGTGACAGTATGATCAGGTTCTCCTGAGTGAGAAGGGGAAGATTCTTGTTGCTCAGTATGAGGCTGGTCAGCTTGCTCTTCAGCTGGATCAACAGTGTGTTGGTCGAGTACTTGCTCAACTCCAGCGGCCAACTCAGTATCGGCATGCTCAACCTCAATCTCACTGGTCGTTTCCTCAGAGTCCTCAGCGTCATCCTGACTGCTGGCTTCTTCTTCTTCTTCTTCTTCGGTACTGTCACCGTCAAGTTCTTCCTCAACTTGAGAGATGAAGTGATCATCTAGTTGTACCTCATGTTCATCATGCTCAGCTTCTGTACTTTGACACTGGGTGAAGTGAGAGTCACCCGGTACAACGAAGTCTGTAGGTATGGCACTCAGTGGAGTCAGTGTTGAAGACTTCTGCTTCTTCTGAGGTTGCTCCATAGCTTCCTCAGTTCCAGGCTCACCTTGCCTGCTTCTTTTCTTAGCTGACTTACCAGCTGACTTCTACCTCTTTGCTGGAGACTCAACGTTTTTGGAAGGAGTCTCAGCAGTTTTCCTCTTGCGGGAAGCTGGGGCCTTAGTCCTTCGCCCTTTCTTTGGCTCAGCAGTTTCCTCAGCTTGGCCAGCAGCAGCAGCTTTACGTTTCTTCAAGGGCTGTCCAAACTTTAAGGCTCTCAGCGAGGAAGCTGTGATCTCAGTTCCTCGAGTCTTCTCCTCACCTTCGAGATCAACCTTATGGTCAATGAGGATTCTAGTGATGAGTGATCCAAGCTGCATCGTGCCAGTGCTTCGAAGGAAACCAGCAACAAGAAAGACTGGCATGTTGATGGGGGTGTATGTCAGTATATGCCAGATAAAGCATTGATCGAAATTGGTTGCTGATGTAGTGCAGTTGATCTTCGGGTAGATGAAATAGGTCAGCAAGTAATGAGCCATCTTCTGGTGCTGACCCATTAATGAAGCTGAGACTTCTCCTGAGTGACCCTCAGGTTTGCAAAAGTTGTGTTTATAGTCAGTTTTATCCTGATCTCCCGATCTTCTCAGCCTTGCTCCTTCAGTTTTTAGCTTGAGAAGATTTCCTATGTAGAGAGGGTTGATGAAGATGGTTTTGTTTTTCACCTCAGTGCACAGGTAGTCAGTGTTGTCATTTGCAACTTTGAGGTTGTGGTAAAACTCCCTCACCAGGTCAGGATAGGTTTCATCCCTAACCGAAAACAGCCCAGTCCATCCATTCTGTGAAATCCACTCGCAGAACGGTTGTTCATTTTGCACGAAGTTTTCAGAGACCCATCTTGAGGGCTCAACTTTCCATTCGCGGACATTGTCAAAGACCTTGGAGTAGGTCCTGACCTTTACGGGTTTTCCCTGACTAGAGGTTTGGCCAGCTTGTCCTTTGCTCGGCGTAGGAGGATTTCCAGTAGGTTCATCGGAGCTAGTCTTTTGGTGGCCGGCACCGGAGACGTTGTAGGAAATCTTAGTCATTTTCAAGGATGGGGAAGGTTTAGAAGGATTTTGAGAGAGAAAGAGTTTCTTTGCCTTAGAATTTGATTAAGCGTAAAGAATAAAAAATGGGGAATTACCCATTATTTATAGAAGAAATGAGCGGTGTGGATTTAATCAAATCCATGTGTCAGTTTTGCCTCGGGATTATGTATCGACAAAGATCCTGGCATTTATGACACATACGGCGAATACGTCATCCTAGGGCTATACGCGTGCTATTGCATTTATGCTAACGGATTAATCACTCAGTATTTAGAATGTCAAGCGTTTGATATTTTGAGAGGTCAGTGCATTATTTAAGGATGATTTTAAGTTCAAGTTCTAAACTAATTTACTCAATGTGCAAGTTTACTCACTATTGTATATTCAGTCAGTTTCAAAAGATACTCAGCAAACAATAAATCATTCAGCATGTAATTCACTCAGCATTCAATATTCATTTAGCACAGGAATTTACTGAAGAGGATTAAACATAGCAATTGCTTCTCTCAGTATGCTGAACTGCTCACGAGCCAGTGGCTTCGTGAAGATATCCGCCAGCTTCTTGCTGACTGTAGCCTTGAGCTACAAGCCTTGCTTTGTTTCTGACTACGTTTCCTTGTTCGTCCATCTTGTTCCTGAAGACCCATCTTGTTCCGATGGTCTTTTGACTTTTTGGATGAGGCACTAACTCCCATACATCATTTCTTCGAAATTGATCGAGCTCCTCTTGCATTGCGTTCATCCAGAATTCATCGTACTCAGCTTCAGCAAAATTCTTCGGTTCTTGTACTGAGACGAAAGCAACATTGCTGAGGTATTTCCTGAGTTGATTCCTCATTATCAGGGTATTCCCAGCAGAATCAAGGATTGCACTTTCGGAGTGCCCTTTAGGAATCCTTATTTCTTTAGGTAGATACATGTCTTGTGCTGTTCCTGTTTCAACAATCTCTGCAGAAGTAGATGGGTCAGTAAAAGTAATCTTAGGTTCACTCTTACTCTTGGTCAGCCTTTTCGTGAATGACTCAGTAGCTGGTTCTGAGTCAGCGATGGTTACTGAGTTTGGATCATCTTCGGTCAGCGGCTGGTATCTACCTGCAGGGTCAGTTTCATCGAACTCTACATGTATTGACTCTTCTAAAACTTGAGTTCGCTTATTAAAAACTCTGTATGCTTTGCTGTTTGTTGAGTAGCCCAGAAAGATAGCTTCATCAGCTTTTGAATCAAACTTTGCTAAGCTATCTTTGGTATTTAAAATAAAACATCTACAGCCAAAGGCACGAAAGTATCCAATATTGGGCTTTCGTCCTTTCCAAAGTTCATAGGGGGTTTTCTTGAGTATAGGTCTAACTAGAGCCCTATTAAGAATGTAGCATGCTGTGTTAACAGCCTCACCCCAAAAATACTTTGGAAGCCTATGCTCATCCAGCATTGTCCTGGCTATTTCAACCAGAGTTCTGTTCTTCCTTTCTACAACCCCATTTTGCTGAGGTGTTCTAGGAGCAGAAAAATTGTGGTCAATGCCGCTGGCTTCACAGAATTCAACAAACTTTTGGTTTTTGAATTCTCCACCGTTATCAGTACGGATATGAGCTAATTTTAGGTCTTTTTCATTTTCAATTTTTCTAACCAAATTTGAAAATGTCTCAAAGGTCTCATCCTTGCTGGTCAGCAAGATAACCCACGTATACCGAGAGAAATCATCTACAATGACCAAGGAAAATCTTCTTCCACCCAGACTCAGCGGCTGGACTGGACCAAAGAGATCCAAGTGTAGTAATTCTAACGGACGTTTAGTTGAGACAATGTTTTTACTGTGAAAAGATTGTTTGGTTTGTTTTCCAGCTTGGCAAGTGTGGCATAATTGATCTTTTTGGAATTTAAGTTCAGGCAGTCCCTCAACCAATTGCTTTCTTGCTAGTTTGGCCAGGAGGTCCATGCTTACATGACCAAGTCTCCTGTGCCATAGCCAGGAATTTTCTTCCTTCGTTACTAAGCACACAGTTTTTGAAAACTTTTTCTCTAAGTCTAGCATAAAGACATTATCTATCCGAGGGGCAGTTAAAATTAACTCATTAGTTTTACCCTCGTATATTTTACATCCAGTAGCATCAAATATAACTTTTCTCCCATTGTCACATAGCTGAGCTATGCTGAGTAAGTTATATTTGAGTCCGCTGACTAGGGAGACAGATTCAATAGTAGGGTTACCTCCGACGGTTCCTGAGCCTACTATCTTACCCTTCTTGTTGTCTCCAAAACTTACACTCCCTCCTCGTTTACGTTCAAACGTGATGAACTGAGTTTCATCACCCGTCATATGCCTTGAGCATGCGCTGTCAATATACCACATCTTTGACTTCTCGGCACATCTCAGGCTTACCTGCATTGTAATTAGTTACTTTTAGGTACCCAACTCTTTTTGGGTCCTGACTTGTTAGGTGCAACAGGTATAGCATCATATTTTATTTTATGGCGGCATACATGGACAGTATGGCCATTCTTTCCACAGAAGTCACAACTGACCTTCTGTTTAGGATTTCTTACTGACTTGTCAGCACCCCAGTGCTGAGCGTGCCAACACACTTTAGTAGTGTGTCCTAACTTCCCACAAAAATCACATTGGAATTTTCGCTGGGGATTTCTTCTCTGCTGAGTACCTTGGTACTGTGTACCTTGATACTGAGTTCTCAGCGAAAAATTGTTTTTGTTTGGAACCTTTAATTGGTTCTGAATGGTTGTGACATCCTTCCTCAGTTTCTTTGAAACTGACTGGACTTCAGAGACAGACTCATGAATGATTTTCATATTTTCATGCAAAACTGAGTTGTCTTGAAGAAGGTATCTGAGGTCACTCAGTTTGACCTCTTCTACTTCATCACAGCGCCGGTTGAGTGCTTTAATCTTCCTATTACACTTTTTAACAAGTGTATAGAGATCACTCAGGGCGTTACCCATTTCATTTCTGAGTTGAGAGAGTGAGATTACCTCATTAGATTGCTCTTCATTATCTGACTCATCAGATAGGTCAGCATGCTCAGAAATGCATGGCTCAGCAAGTTCGTCAGCCATAAAGCATATCTTCGCTGACTCGGTGGCCTCAGTTTCTGTTGATGAAGATTCATCACTGTCACTCCAAGTAGCCACCATTGCCTTCTTCCCGCTTTTCTTGTCTTTCCTCAGCGTGGGGCAGTTTGACTTAATATGGCCATCTTGGTGGCACTCAAAGCATGTAATGGGCTTTGAGTTGTCCTTTCTGTATTTGCTGTCGCTTGAGTCAGCCTTATACTTATCAAACTTTTTGTAAGGCTTTTTGGAATATTGGTCGTTCTTCCTGAACAGCCTCTTCATCTTTCTTGTAAACATAGCCATCTCCTCATCATCAGTTGAACTCCCGTCAGTGGAGTCAGCCTTCATGACAAGTGACTTCTGATTCTTGTCATCAGATTTTTCCTTCACCTCAAAGTTCTTCATTTATATCTCATGGGTCAGCAATGAACCGATGAGTTCGTCATATTTGTAGGTGGTTAAATCCTGAGCTTCCTCAACTGCTGTCTTCTTTGCTTGCCAGTCTTTTGGAAGACTCCTGAGTATCTTTTTGACTTGTTCTTCCTCAGTGAAGATTTTCCCAAGTCTCTTGAGCTCATTAATGATGTTGGTGAACCTTGCGTTCATGTCTGAAATTCCCTCATCATTGTTCATCTCGAACAGCTCGTACAGTCTCATCTGCTGATTCACCTTGGATTCTTTTACTTTGTTTGTTCCCTCGTAGGTGACTTCCAGCTTTTTCCAGATCTCTTGTGCCGACTCACAACCTGAGATTTTGTTATATTCTGCAGCATCAAGCGCACAGTGAAGCATATTGATAGCCGAAGCATGGTTTTGAAGCTTCTTAAGATCATCCTCTGTCCATTCAACCTCAGCTTTAACAACTGACTGGTCATCAACAACTTTCACAGGTACAAACGGGCATTGGACTATAGATAGCCAGGCACTCATGTTTGTAGCTTGAATGAAGTTTTTCATCCTATTCTTCCAAAAGGTATAGTTTGACCCGAAGAATAGGGGAGGCCTGGTAATGGACAGCCCCTCAGGTAATATCTGAGTTGTCTGGTTTCCAGGGAGAAACCGAGTGCTGTTTTCGCCCATAGTATGGATCAACTCAAGGTTGCTAGACCTTTAGTAATGAGCTTTTAGGCTCTGATACCACTTGTTGGTCCCTTGTAAGGTTGCAAATATAGTTCCAAGGGGGGGGGGGTTAGGAACTATTTTACCTTTTTTTAAAATAATTTGGGCAGATTTCTTTTCTTTAAGAAAGGTTTATAAAACAGTGGCACTTAACACTCAGCAAGACACTGGTTTAGTCAACTAGTGACTAGGACAGCTTCGTTGCTTAGGTCAGGAAATAGCACTTAGAGTCTATTCCTGAACCTGCTCGTTTGTAGCGCACAACTCAGCTTGACCTCTTTTACTTGGTCAGTTTTAGTTTGTTTTAAGCAAGCAATATGAATAAGGAGTTAAGGTTTAGAAATACTTCACTCAGCAGATTTATCCAGGTTCGGCTTCTTCTAAGCCTACGTCCTGTCCCCGGAACACCTCCGAGATTTCAAATCCTCTACTGAGCTCTTTAAAGGTAGAGCCTCAAACCTTTTACAATATCAGCAATTGAGTATGACAAGAGTACCTTCCTCTATACTTCTACTCAATCCTAATCTCTCCGCTGAGTACTTAAAACCGAGTACCCAGCCTCTCCTTTCTACTTCTAGAAATGATAAAGGTTTTGTCCTAAACAACAATTGCTAGAACACCTTAGATGATTGAAAAACAATCACTCTAGACTTTTACACAAATGAATAGACTTTGTAGTGTAAGAACTTTTCTTTGCTTCTTGCTTGCAGAACTTGTAGAGATTTGGACAGCGTAATGGCTTGATCAAGTTCTGTATCTTGTGAAGCTTGTGATGGCACTATTTATAGAGACGTCTGGTCATTCGGTCATTTCGAATTTCGAAATAACCGTTGGAGGGAAATGGCTATGTGTCGTTGTCATCCTGACTTGCACAGAGCTCTTGGCCAATCACAATCGTGTATCTTCTGTCCTCGGTCAGCACAGCAGATGGTCTCTCCTTTTAAGGTAAAGTCAACTGGACAACATACTGTGTCGTCTGAACTTTGCTAAAAGAAGAACCACTTTGTCTGGAAGTTTTCCTCTGCCGGTCTGCTGTCTTGTACGCTTTGTCGAGACTTACTCAGCAGCTTCATTGTGAAGTTGTTCCTGAAGGTCTTCTAGATCCTTCCGTTTGCTGAGTTGCGTTTTTGTCCAAAACGACAACGTCTTGACATACGCGGGCCGAGTGTACTGAGTTGTTTGACTTGGGCCTTGGCTTCTGTATTGGGCTTGGGCCTTCCAATCCTTATGACTTATAACATTTATACTCAACATTGAACAAAAACATTAGTAGAATAAATCAACGCATTTAAACTTAGTGTGTTTAGAATATGTATTCTAATTTATACTTAAACAATTTTGTCAAATCAAAATTATGTGGAAAGGTGTTTCAACAGTTGTGAGTAGGGATACTTCCTCTGAAGCGAAGGCTGGAGCTATTTTAACTTCGAAGGGACAGTCTGGATCTATCCAGTTCTCCTCACTAGAGGCCATTTTGGCCAAATGATCCGCCTCAGTGTTGGACTCCCTAGGTACATGAATCAGTTCCCATTTGGTTTCTTTAGCCTCAAGGTGATCTAGCAATTTTTTGACTTCTGCTACATATTTGGCCAAAACATCATCTTTTACCTCATAATTCTTGATTACTTGATTGACCATTAGTTTGGAGTCGCTATAGATCACAATCCGCTCGGGAGTGATTTCTTTGAGTAGGCGCAATCCCAATACCAAAGCTTCATATTCAGCAGCATTATTAGTTGCATGAAAATTCAATTTTGCTGCGTACCGTAATTTTATGTATTGAGGACCCTTGATCACAACGCCTATGCCAGCTCCATCTGCCGAGGAGGCGCCATCGGTGTACATTGTCCACTCTTCTATTGGAGGCTTAGGATGATCAATCCCCTCTTCAGTGAATTCATTCACAAAGTCTGCCAAGACATGACTCTTCAAAGCTGACCTGCTTTCATATCTCACATCGAACTCACCAAGGCGGATTGCCCATTCCATCAACCTTCCAGAAGTGTCTGGCTTCTGCAACACCTTTCTCATCGGTATATTCGTTCAAACCACCACAGTATGAGCCTGAAAATATGGCCTAAGGCGGATTGCCGTGGTGACAATAGCCAGCACCATTTTATCAAGCTTAGAATATCTGGTTTCGGCATCTTTTAGAACCTTGCTCACATAGTAAATCGGAAATTGCTAGCCATCCTCCTCACGTTTCATGACCGTGCACACAGCTTTATCCGTAGCCGATACATACATGTAAAGGTCCTCACCTTTCATTGGCCGACTCATCATGGGCGGCTCCGTGAGGAACCGCTTGATTCCTTCGAAGGCCATTTCACAATCCTCATTCCACTCAAACGTCTTTTGCTTCTTGATGACCTCGTAAAAGGGCTGACATCTGCGAGCTGAACATGAGATAAACCTGCCCAAGGCTACGATCCTCCCATTAAGGCGTTGTACTTCTCTGATGTTCCGTGGTGCTTACATTTCTAGGACAGCCTTAACCTTGTCAGGATTTGGGCTAACTCCTTTTTCGCTAATCATGAACCCTAAGAATTTTCCATATGTCGCACCAAAAGTACACTTCTCCGGGTTCAGCTTAATATTGTGGCGTCGGAGTACGTCCAGTACCTCCTTTACATCATCTGCATGCTTTTCCACGGTTGTGCTTTTAATGATCATGTCATCCACATAGACAGAATAATTATCACCTTTACTGTCTGCGAATATCTTGTTCATCATCCTCTGATAAGTGGCACCTACGTTCTTAAGCCCAAAAGGCATGAATTTGAAGCAATAAGTGGCCTGATGTGTTACGAACGAGGTCTTGATTCTATCTGAGGGCTCCATAGGGATCTGATGATAACTTGACTTCACATCCGTAAAGGAGTACATGGCGTGACCGGCGGTTCCGTCCACGAGCATGTCAATACATGGCAGAGGATAGTTGTCTTTGGGACAAGCTTTATTGAGATCCGTAAAGTCAATACACATGTGGTAGGATCCACCCGCCTTCTTTACCAGAACGACGTTCGCCAGCCATTGAGTATAAAGCACCTCCTCAATGGCGTCCGCCCGTTGGAGCTTGGTGATCTCTTCTTCTATCACCTTCTGCCTTTCGAGGCCATGGTTTCTCCGCTTCTGAGCTACAGGAACTGCATTTTTATCAATGTTGAGCTTGTGAGTGATCACGTCTGGACTAATTCCGGGGAGAATCTCATCCTTCCATGTGAAGACATCCTCCACTTCACGGAGTACCTTGGTGATTGCGTCTTTAATCTCGCCTTTGAGCCCTTTAGCTATTCGCACCTGCTTTTCATCCGCCATAAGGTACATTTCTGTCTCGCCCAAGGCCATTGTGACGAGCTCCTCTTCATCCTCTTCTTTAGATTGGGGGCGAATCATTAGCGATGCCGAATATGTCTCCTGGGCCACCTTTTGGCTACCTCTAATCATTACACCTCCCTTGGCCGTGGGGATGTAAAGCGTTAAGTGGCGTATGGAGATAAGGGCTGCTACTTCAGAGATAAAAGGCCGTCTGAGGATGATATTGTAGGCTAACTGACCATCCAAGACAGAAAATTCCAGATCGCCTTTCCAGACCTGATCATCGTCCGTAAGCTCACAATCTAGAGTGACTTGGCCTTTTGTTTGGATAGTGTGTCCCGTCACTCCTAGGATATCAACCACAGTTGGCTCTACCTGGACTGGATCAATCATGAGTTTGGCGAAAGCTCCTCTGGTGATGACATTGCACAAACTTCCAGTATCAATCATCACTCTTTTCATCTCCCAGCCTTCCACCACCATAGTGACGACCAATGCACCCGCATGGGGAGAGATTTCAGGACCTACATCGGCAAAGGGGTGATTTAATGATGTTCTGTCAAGAGCGGTGGTCTTTGCCTTTTTCAGCATTGGTTGGTATCCAGGTCCGCCTGCTATGACATTAATGGTACCCTTTCCCTTCTTCTTTGGGTCCTCCTTGGATCTATCGCCATCTCCTTTCTTGCCATCACTTTGGATGAACCGATCCAATTTGCCTCTCTCAATGAGACGCTCGATTTCCCGAGCTAACTTCCAACATGCATCGGTGTCAATGCCATTTTTCCTGTGATATTTACAATAATTTTTAGGATTTTTACCAGTATTGGTGTACTTCCCCCCTTTGGTTCGGGGTATGAAATGCTCCATTTGTGTTGACTGTTCTCGATCCACATAAGGACTTCACTTTTAGAAGCGTTGAGAGGTGTGAAAGAGGTGACAAACGTTGATTTGTTCTTAGAACCTCTTTGCCTGCTTCTAGAGGAAGAATCCTGATGCTTGTCTTTGTCTCTATCTCGATGGCGAGATTCGCCCTTGTCCCTTTTAGGCGATGACAGCGATCCTCGGCGAATGTCATCCACCTCGATAAAGTCTTTACAACGCTCCATCAATTCTGCCATGCTGGTGGGTTTCTTTCGAATTAGATCTTCTTGCAAACTCTTACAAGTGGTGTTTCTCACAAAACATTCCACTGCTACGGAGATATCCACATCAACGATTTGTATGCACAATTGATTAAAAGTGTCCACATACTCCCGAAGGGATTCGTTCGCCTTCTGCTTTAACTCAAAAAGCTTCCCTGATTTAACCACTGGGGGAATACAGCCGGCGAATTTAGCGCAAAATTCCCTGCTCAATTGATCAAAACTATTTATCGAGCCCGGAGGTAGAGACTGAAACCACCCATAGGCTGGACCCCCTAGCGTGGTGATAAACATTTTGCAGAGCACCGGCTCGGTGGCACGATTGAGTTTAAGCAGTATTCGGTATTTTCTGACGTGAGCTTCCGGATTGTCAACACCTGTGTATATAGCGAGATTAGGTATTTTAAAAGCTCTATCTGTTTCCTCCGCCTCAATCCAAGCTACGAAAGGCGAATCTCTATTGGCGAACGGATTATGCCTGACATTTTCCTCATTCATACAGAGTACCAGAGATCTAACTCTATCATCAAAATTCTCCGGATCCGCCCTTGGGCGACCCCTTCGTGGAGATCTGCTTGGAGAGGAAGAAGAGCTTGACCCAGATGATGGATCTGATGGCGAACACCTTCCTCTGCTTCCGCATCCGCCTCCTCCCCCGCTACTACCTCCTCCGCCCCCCCCCACCTGGGGGAGCTTGCCCACTACCCCCTCCATGGCTTCCCGACGGGATGTGACCAACAGTTCCTGGGGGTGGCGGCGGCGGTGGTCCACTCAAATGGGGTGTCTCCCTTGGCCTTTTACTCCGTCTACGACCAGTAGATGGGGGCGATTGGCCACGACGGGAGGATTTCGGTCATCGAGGCGAAGGTGATTTAGACCGCCTACCTTTCTCCCTCATATGTTTTTTGTGTGTTCGCCCTTCGGATCCGCCAAGGGAGAGATTTGTCCGTGGGCGCCTCGGGATTTTGGACCCACCTAGATTTAATCTAGGACCCGTAGATCCGCCCGAAAGGGTTGAATCATTCCTTTGACTTCCTTCTGCGCCATTAGGGAATAACTCCCAATTGATTTGTCGTTCTCCAACTGCCGTCGTAGTAGTTACCATGGAATCTGTGTTGTGAGCTTGGAGAAATGAAGAACTCTGGGCGCCCGGTCCAAAGTTTAACAAGGGCCAAGATGATACAGTCGATGTGGACACCATGCTCCAATGCGGAGGAGGGTCATAAACGACCGCAGGCGATTCCCTATCTCGGGTCCAAACCGCTCTCCGATTGCTTGTGCACACATGTTGATGAAAGCATCAGGGTTCATACTACTTTCAACGTGCGTTGCAGGAGTAGTTGAATCTGTGCGGCCATCACTAGACGATGTAACTAATGGTGTTTCAATCCCTGAAGAGGGATTCTGATCTCCAGTTGTCATAGTTTCTTAATGTGAACGAAAAACCCTTTGTTTGATTAAGGATTCCACGATCACCGCACCAATTGATAACAAGCAGAGAAATTCTGATCAACTTCCGTCCCTGTGGGGGCGTTGTTGGGTTCGACGGGGGAAAGCTCCGATGCCAAAGTCAGTAAGGTGAATCAAGGGAACAAACTGAATTGACAAAGAATGTGAGAATGTGTACCTTGATAGCCTAGGGATGTAGGCTATATATAGCTAGGAAGTCGTAACCTTTCAGCAACTAGAAAGTCTCCATTAATGCTCCATTAATGGCGGTTACAGGTTACCTTTAACCTGGCGGTTAGCTAATTGATAACTCATTAATGGTCTTTATGGCCGAGTCGGCGTTCATCCGTTACAGTGGCGAATCAGGTGAATGAGGAGATTCGCCCCCTAGGTTCGCCAGCGGATCCCTTCAAACTGGATCAAGGAGATCCGCCCGCCGGATCTTCTTTGGGGATCTGTACACGGCGTTTCTCCAGGTGAATATCCCTTTCGGTCCTTGGGATAATATCTCAATGTTATCAAAGGGAGACCTGACTCAACCGATTCTCGTGAAAGATACCTTAAGCTAAAGTTGTTCCCACCTAATGAACAAGGAAAGGAATGCCTGTTTTGGAACCATTCTGTGTATGTTGTATACCTGTTGCTTTTCCATCTGAATTTCAATTAAACTCTTTGATTGTTTTACGTTTCATATTGCAACAAACCACCTTCTAATCAACTTAAGATTTTGGTTACTTAATAAACTTGGCTATACATACTTTGAAGGGGGTAAGCGTGCGGTTGTTCTATCCTCGTGGAAATGATATCTACTTATCACTTTATTACTTGGACCTAGTGCACTTGCTAGGGTAACATCCACTACTAAGCTCTTTGTGGTAGGGCCACAAACCCTTACAATAGATATTGAGATATTACAAAATATCTTCCTCTATAACCTACAATCAACTATCTAACTATCTGTTTGCTAAATACCAAACAAACAGCAGGGCTTTTAAACTATTCTAAAGAATTGATAATTTTGTTCTGAATAAAGAACGTAATGAAAGATCTTAGAAATTTGTTACACGGATGAATAAAACGTTGTGTAAATGCTTTTGCTTTGATTTGCTTTGCTTGGGAACTTCAGGAATGAATCTCTCAGAATTTCAGCGTTGAAGATCAAGTTCCAAAGTTGCAAGTGATAGGGCTTTTATAGTTGACACTTTAACGCAGGGATTATTTCGAATTTCGAAATAACCGTTGGAGGGAAACGCTCTTCTGTCGCTTTCACCCTCAGAGGCCAGTGTCAACAGCCAATAATCTTCTATCTCTTTACTATTGATTTGTCTGTTGTGTTTTGCTTCAGAGCTTGGTCGGAAGCAGACTTATTGTCTAACCAAATCAGGCAAAGTTCTCATGTTGACTAGGGGACAAGCCGTCTGGAGCTTCTGAATCTTTCCTTATTTGGTGAGGCTTTGTCAGTTGTGCAGAGTCAACTCTTGATCTTGTCTAACGTGCCTTGATCTCTTCCTTCCGAGTTTATCTTATCTTTGAGACAGCTAACTCTTGCTTCTGGATCCTTCTGGCTGTTGGGCTGAAGCTTGATCCAACAGCCTTTGGCTTATGTGCTTTGATTTTAGGCTTAAGGTCTTTTCTTATTTCTTTGAACTTATACTTAATTCATCAACATACTTCAACAAAACACATTAGTATGAATAAATCTACATTTAAATTTAATGTGTTATTAATTATGGAGATATTAATTTCATTTAATATTTTTGTCATAATCAAAATTAATGTAGAAATTGTGTTTTAACAAACCAAACCCTGGAGAATTCGGTTTTTTACAAGTAAATAGGGGAAAGACATATGGTACCATAGGAAATAAATAATGACACGTGGAGCATTGGAGGCCTTCGAGTCCAACAAATTTTTAGGAAGCATTTTCCATTAAGGAAAACCCTTTTGCTTCCTATAAGAGACTATCTGAAAGACATCTCTTAATAGAAGACTTCTTCTAATAGAAGAAGGATTTCTAAAAGAAGAGGAACTCGTTAAAACACTATAAATACACTTATATAATAAAACCCTAAAGGTACGTTAACATCACTACTTCGCAAGTATTCCATTGTCTTCAACCCTTAAAAGTCCTTACTTACATAGACATCGGAGCGGGTTCACCGGACGTCAACCCCTCTCTGATTGTCTGTTTTTTTACAGGTGGTTTGAAGAAGGATTGTGAGGAAACTTCGGAAACAATGTTACCATAGAGTAAAAAGAATTTATACATATATTAATACCATTCTACTTATTAGAATATATTTTAAATTTTACATACAATGTTTTTTTTATTAAAGAGACTTTTATCTCTTATTTCGTCTAGAACCCATAAATTGTGAGGACTGCTCCTACTAATTAGTTGTTGAGTTGTCCACGCATCTTACGTTTCTATCAGATTTCTTCAGTTGGAGATATAAAGTTTGAATTCTTCAAATTCTTAAAGAAAATGCTATTAAATAGTTTATCAATGAAAACCCCTTCTAAATAGATCTAAATCTCTTAATGAAGTAAAAACAAATTATAAGACTATATTATTTAAAGTAAGAACAAGATTACAAAACTATATTATAATGAAAAACAAAACTAATACATCACCAAAACTAAAGGTTGATAAGTACTTTTTCGGTGGCCAATGAATAATATGGTGGAATACAATCTATCATGTTATATATATGTATAAGTTTATTCATGACTTTTTGATTTTCTTCACTTGTGTTTTTTCATCTTTCTGTAACTCTTACTTTCTTTCATTATTTTAACTAATAGGTAATTGACAACTTATTATTATTATTATTATTATTATTATATATTATAAATATATATAAATAACTTTTTAATTTTCATTTTGTTATTATTAATTAATTAAATCTTTTTAATTTTGATTTTTTACTTCATAGAAAAGGTCTCTGAAATAATTCTCCTCATTTCTCTTTGCTTCAACTATATATATATATATAGATAAGCATAATTATAAAAAATTTGCTCCATTATAAAAAACATAAAATGAATTAATGTTCATTGTGTAAAACATTATAGTGGTTTTTAATTATCATTTACGCGGATTAATTGAGTAAAATTAAAAATTCATTAAGTGAATTAATTGATAAAAAAATCTTTCAATAGTATACCTACAAGAGTGGTTTTTGGCTCATTTGAAATATATAGACAATTCATCTAAAAATTTTCCTTTGTGCTAAATTTGTTCAGTTTTTAGAACTTCTATTTCAATTTGGTTGTCTTATTTCTTGGTATTCTATTGATAATTTGACACACGCTTCTGCTATATATTGGGAGACGGTTATTGATTGAGGAAAATCTGCCTTGAAGAGACTAATCTCACTAGACCTAAGAATCTTCTTCTTTCGTCTAACACATTCAAAAGTTTACTATATCCAGTTTATTGTAATCTTTTTTTATTTATGTTCTTCAATTTAATAAAATTATTATTTTGTTCTTCAATTAATGGTGAATGTAATGATTTTTAAGTAGACTTATCCACGAGCCCGACGCTCGCCCGGCCTAGGCCCGCTAAAGCCTGTCTATTTTTTGGATGAGTTTGAGATTGATTAAAATAGCACGGGCCGGCCCAATCCAACCCGTCTATTAATGTTAACTAATTAATTTAGGAAAATTTACACAGAAATTCAGATTTAAAAAATTAATAACAACTATATCAAGTAATGATTTTGAATTATGTCAAACTAGTAAAATCAACATTTTTAATATATTTTAAGGATTAGAATTTATAAATTAGATGTCTAGAATATATTTTCTAAGGTTTAGGATTTATGAATTGGGTCTAGAATTTTTAAATTGGGATGTAAAATCATACTTTATTTATAATATATAGAAAATAATGACATATTAATAATTAAATTTGATAATATGATTTAGTTGTAATTTTGTAGTTATTTATGATATTCATGTATTTGACCCATTAATTTATACATTTATATACTCAATATTTATTTTTAAATATAAATTTTATTTTTATAATTAAAAATTATGTATATATATTTAGGTGGGTTTATATGGGATGGGCTTGAGATTTGATTTTTGAGTC
Organism: Euphorbia lathyris; assembly: GCF_963576675.1. Lineage (NCBI taxonomy): Eukaryota > Viridiplantae > Streptophyta > Magnoliopsida > Malpighiales > Euphorbiaceae > Euphorbia > Euphorbia lathyris. Next base: position 83,674,988 of record NC_088915.1, read on the forward strand.
AATTACATGAATATCATAATTAACTATAAAATTACAACTAAGTCATATCACCAAACTTAATTCTTAATATGTTATTATTCTTTATATATTGTGATTTTATACCATAATTTAAAAATTCTAGATTCCAATTCATAAATCATAAATCCTAAAAAATATATTCTACATTTCTAATTTATAAATTCTAATCCTTAAAATATATTAAAAGTACTGATTTTACTAGTTTGACATAATCCAAAATTATGACTTGACATAATTGTAGATAGTTTCTAAAAGATGAATTTCTGTTTAATTTTCCCTTGATTTTTAAGCTCGAGCCCATTCCGGCCCGAATCCGCCTTAATTTATAGTGGGTTGGGTTGGGCATAGACTGAGTACTCTTACATAAAAACCCGATAGGTCCGGCCCATGGCCAGGTCTATTTTTAAGTGATAATTTGACACACGATGTTAGTGTTTGACTCACACTTTTGCTATATATTGGGAGATGATTGTTGACTGCGACAAAATCTGTCTTAAGAAGACTGGCCTCATGAGGCCTCAAAATACTTCTCTGTACATCCAAATATGATATGTCAAATAGAAAAAAATTAGATTTATAAAAAATTATCTGAATTTTTTTTTGTCACATAATCAAATATTAAAATTTGATAATGTTAATAATTATATTGTATAAATAAAATAATTATGTAATATTGCAATATGATGATTTTAATATTTAATATTGCAATATAAAATATAAAATACATAATTGCAACATGATGATTGCAATGTAAAATCATCCTATTGCAATAATTACGTATCCATACTAAATATAAAATAAAAAAAAAACTTAATTTTCATAATTAAATTTTTATTTTTTTTAATTAAAACTAAAATAAACGTAAAGTATTATATACACTATATAACATGCTCGCGTAATCAAACTATAAGAGTTGTCTGTATTTATTATTCTCAAAAAAATAATAACATAATTTTATAACTCTTACATTGTAAGAGTTTTCCACTAATTATATACTAATAATTAACATATATAATTAAGGGATAAGTTCAAATAAACATATGATTTGGGTTCATTAGCAATTTTAGATTGACTTTGCAAAACTTGAATGTTTAATGATCTCAAAATGAAAATTTTAAAAAATTTAAATAATATTTTAAGCAACTTTAATTCTTAAACTTTTTAGGTTTGAAGTCATTTAAATTTTATTTGGTGAAAAGGGAGAAAGCTAATATTTAGAAAGAAAAAACTCCAAAATGATGATTTTAAAAAATGAAAAAACGTAGTTTCATAGTAAACATGATACTAGACTTGCAAATTTTAATTTTGAGTTTGTTATGGACTAACTTTTACAAAGTCAACTCAAATTTACCAACAATACCAATCACGATATTATTTTTGTTAAAAAAAAAATACCATATATACCAGATTATCAAAACGTGAAACCACTTAACCTATAATTAATTATGGTAGATACCATTACGAACCATAAAGTACATATAGGCCCTGTTTGGGAATTAACTGTTAGCTGTTAGCTGATTATATTAGCTGATTTGACTAGTTGATTTGACTAGCTGTTTGTGTAGACCTGTTTGGTAAAAATTAGCTTATTGATAATAGCAGTTTGTGCAAAAAGACGAATAAGGACATTTCTTTTTTTAATACATAAAAATATATTTAAAACAATTAGGGTTAAAGAAGTCCATTAATTTTAATATTGCAAAACGCTAATTGAAAAAGCTCCTAAAAGGAGCTTTTTTCTAAATTAACGTTTTCATCGCAAAACTCTCTCCCAAACCTCTCTCCACCAAACACTCCAATCAGCGGTTTCAGTGGTCAAACCGTTAAAGTTGGTCAAAACCGCTCTTTTTATCCCAAAACGCTCTTTACCAAACAGAGTCTAGTTATTTTGTAACAAAAATATATATTTTAAATTAATCATTCATGGAAAAGTACAAAGGTGGGTAAAAGCACCATGCAAAACCTTATTCAAGCATTACAATTAATTCTATCTAACATGCGTGGATAAACCATACATCATCTATCTAAGAACAACACAGATTTTTACATAAGGAAAATTTAATTTTTTTAGATTAATATGAAAACTTATAGTTGAAAAGATTAACTTAAGTAATATAATTCCCTTAAAAAAAAACTTAATTAATGGAAAAATTATTCACATCATTATAGCTGTCCCCAGAATTTGAAAAAACATACAAGAAAACCTCTCTCTATTCTATTCTTTCTCTCTCTCTCTCTCTATCTGTTGCATTTATATCGCTCTCTCCCTCCATTAAATGCTATTGCAACCTCTCAATACGCTCTGCAATAACTCCTATTTTATCCCACATCTTATCTACCTCTTCTTCTTCTTCATTTTTCTCCCTTTTCACACCATTTTCAACCCTTCTCTCCTCTTCCCTAACCCCTAAAAAACCCTATTTTTAGGGTTCTTTTTCCACCCCTCCATGAATCTCCATCCCAACACTGCTTCAGACGATGATATATGATATATGATATATCTATCTATCTATATATGCAGGTATGTGATCATCTGATCATACGTTTTCTTCAAGTTTCACAGAGTTTCACACAATTTCACTGAGTTTTTCATACAATTTCACACAGTTTCAGAGAGTTTCACTAGTGGAAAGAGTTGAAAAATGGTGGTTTGGGGGAGATTCTAGACAGAGTTATTATGATGGGGGATTAATTATTTTTTTTTGTTAATTAGTGAGTTGAGTCAACATGGTGGTTGAGTTTAGTCAGTGTCAGTATTTTTTTTTTTTTTTGGGCAATAGTTGTCTTTTGGCACGTCAGATTATAAAGGTTAAGACTTTTTTTTTTTTTTTTTTAGTAACCTAAAGTCATTTCTGCTGTTTTGCTACTTGTAATCATCTTATTAGCTTGCTCAGACAACATTCAGGGAATCTATTTATAAAACCAGATTGACTTTCTAAAGTAGAGATAAGAGAGAGAAAAAAGAGTTTCAAAACTGGTTTAGGGTTTCAAGAATGAAGTTTTGAGGGTTTTCAGGCAATTCTCAGGTTGAGTATCTTCTTCGATTTTTCGGTTTTTCGGTATTTTGATTGTTTCCCATCTAGGGTTTAGGTTTTCGGTTTCCATCTTCAAACTCGGATTCTCTTTCTTTACTCAGATGTGTATTTTTTTGGCTTACCTAGATTCGAGCTGATGAGAGCTTTGTCTATAAAGTTCATTGAGTTTTTACGAAGAATACTATATTTATTAGCTAGTTTAATTTCATCCTTTCGGTTTCCATCTTCAAACTCGGATTCTCTTTCTTTACTCAGATGTGTAGTTTTTTGGCTTACCTAGATTTGAGCCGGTGAGAACTTTATATCTATAAAGTTTATTTAGTTTTTAAGAAGAATAATATATTTATTAGCTAGTTTAATTTCATCCTTTCGGTTTTCTTCTTCAAACTCGGATTCTCTTTCTTTACTCAGATGTGTATTTTTTTTTGCTTATCTAGATTCGAGCTGGGGAGAACTTTATATCTATAAAGTTCATTGAGTTTTTACGAAGAATACTATATTTATTAGCTAGTTTAATTTCATCCTTTGGGTTTCCATCTTCAAACTCGGATGTGTTTTTTTTTTTTGGCTTATCGAGATTCGAGTTGGGGAGAGCTTTATGTCTATAAAGTTCATTTAATTTTTGTGAAGAATATTATATTTATTAGCTAGTTTGATTCCATCCTTCTTTTCTCGTTCATCGTAAATTTATATTAATTACCTTTAATAAAGTCATTTTTTTTTAATTCAATTTATGCTCTCTTCTAATGCAGATTGAAAAACCGTTAAAGTTTTGAAGCTTTTAGAAGTGCAGCCAGTTTTGAAGCAATAATTCAAAAATGTTTCAACCGAATATGTTTGAGAGTCATCACATGTTTGATATGACCCCGAAAAGCTCGGACAACGAATTGGGGAAGCTGAAAGACGACGATTACGAGACAAAATCCGGCACGGAAACCACTGATGCTCCGTCTGGAGAAGATGAGCAAGACCCTAATCAACGTCCTAACAAGAAAAAACGCTATCACCGTCACACTCAACGACAAATCCAAGAAATGGAAGCGTAAGTGTATATCTATTCATGGAAATATGCGTTTTAGGGCGGATTTTTAAGCTTGTACATAGTTGTTAATGTTAAAATGTTTGAAACAGCTTCTTCAAGGAATGTCCTCACCCGGACGACAAACAACGAAAGGAGCTCAGCCGTGAGCTGGCGTTAGAGCCGTTACAGGTCAAGTTTTGGTTCCAGAATAAACGTACACAAATGAAGGTATAGGCCAAACTTTTTATGTCTTTTACTTAACATATAGTATGTGATAATAAGGCAAGTTTGCTTTCCTTTTATTCCACTATATTTTATGGCAATGACAATGCTAATTACTATATATAAGCCTTAATTTTTTTACTCTATGTGCCTACTTTTTCGTGAAATTCGAGACGCGACGCGTAATTTATGATCTCTAAGGAAGTATTGCTCCGGAAGTACAGTAAAACTAGTCCGGTTATCGGCTAGATTAGCTTATAACTATGTACATGTTTTTCTCATTCCAGGCTCAACATGAACGTCAAGAGAATTCAATTTTGAAGGCTGAAAATGATAAACTTAGGGCAGAGAATAATAGGTACAAAGAAGCCCTAACTAATGCTTCATGCCCTAACTGCGGCGGACCAGCGGCTCTCGGTGAAATGTCTTTCGATGAGCAGCATTTGAGGATCGAAAATGCTCGTCTAAGAGAAGAGGTAATTCGCGGAAAAAATATTACATCTTTGAATATTTTCAGCATTTATGTATTATGTTGGCATTTTTAAGTTTCCTGTCCGTTACCATTTCCGTTTCTTTTCCGTTTCCGTGCATCATAGTTTATGTAACGAGATTTGAATTGATTTTTTCTTTTCCTTGATGACAGATTGATAGAATATCAGGCATTGCAGCCAAATATGTTGGAAAGCCAATATCTTCCTTATCCCAATTCTCGTCGCACTTACCTTCCCGGTCACTCGACCTTGGCATGGGCAGTTTCGGGGCACAGTCCGGGTATGTCGGGGAAATGTACGGTGCTGCTGATCTTCTGAGGTCAATTACAGGGCCTACTGAGTCCGAAAAGCCGATGATAGTTGAGCTAGCTGTTACGGCAATGGAGGAACTAATCCGAATGGCTCAAGCCGGAGAGCCTTTATGGATTCCTAGTGAAAATTCAACTGAACTTCTTAATGAAGAGGAGTATCTGAGAGCTTTCCCAAGAGGAATTGGACCAAGACCTTTGGGATTTAAATCTGAATCATCAAGAGAATCTGCAGTTGTTATCATGAATCATATCAACCTTGTTGAGATTTTAATGGATGTGGTATGTTTTAAGTAACTTATAGTGTTAACATCGAGGGCGAGAGCGGCGTTTTGTCAAAAAAATTGCCTGGGGAAGGCTTGCCCACAGTACACCTCATGGTCGGACCCCTCCCCAGACCATCGCTTAGCGGGGACGTGTACCAGGCCGCCCTTTTATATAGTGTTAACATCAATGATAGTTTAGGATATTGATGCATTTGTGGTCAATTGCTAAATTATTTCTCTCTTTATGGTGGATTTGAAACTATTTCCCATTTTATGGTGTTTTTTCAGTTCACTCCGCCAGTCATATATAATGGCATGGCTGAAGATTTTCTTTTAGACGTTCAGAACATTCCGCCTATAGTCCACCTAGTAGAAAAGCGGACTGCTTTGAATGTTGAAAAAAATCTTTGGCACGCCATTATGACTAGCGGATTGAACTAAAAACACCACAAACCCAAAAATAAGTTAAAATCCACCATAAATAAAGTCGTTTAGTAATTCTACAAAGCAGTCCGTCTATCTGACAGGCAGACTGTTTTCTTTGATAGACCGTCTAGTGATGCCTGTTGGCTAGATTTTTGGACAACTCTCGCTGTGAGGCACCAGTCCGCCTTTCAAAGAGGCGGACTTGTGGCGGGAGTTGCTCAAAGAGCAAGAGAATATCGCCACGAGGCACCAATACATCTGTATGACAGAAGGAAATATTTTTTATCGCCATGAGGCACGTCACTGTGATTGGTAAATTGAACTAAAAACACCACAAAACCGGAAATACTTTCAAATCCGCTGTAAATTGAGAAATAGTTGATCTGAATTACTAACTAATTCAATTATTTTTGACAGAATCAATGGGCTACTGTGTTTTGTGGCATTATTTCAAGAGCAATGACACTAGAAATCCTATCAACAGGAGTAGCTGGGAATTACAATGGAGCTTTACAAGTGGTACTAATTACAAAATTTCCAAAATTTCATGAACCCTTTTTGTTAACTTAAGAAAAACTAATTTACTTGTCAAATTCTTCATTTTGAACAGATGACAGCCGAGTTTCAAGTCCCGTCTCCATTGGTTCCAACCCGCGAAAACTACTTTGTCCGGTACTGTAAGCAGCATGTCGACGGAACTTGGGCTGTGGTTGATGTTTCCTTGGACAATTTACGCCCTAATCCGATTTCGAGGAGCAGAAGAAGGCCGTCGGGTTGTGTCATCCAAGAATTGCCAAATGGTTACTCTAAGGTACTAAGTTTAATACTTTTATAGCGTCCATTTAAAAGGTGTCGGATGAATCTCGATTAAATTGGTTTATAGGTTGTATGGGTGGAGCACATAGAGGTGGATGATAGATCTGTTCACAACATATACCGGTCTCTAGTTAATTCGGGTTTAGCTTTCGGAGCTAAACGTTGGGTTTCGATCTTAGACCGACAATGCGAACGGATTGCTAGCTCAATGGCTATCAACATTCCTGCAGGAGATCTTTGTGGTACTAATTATTAAAATTAAAATTGTTCTATATATCATATTGGTTATTAGCGAATGATATCACTTTCTAAAAATGACTTATATAATGGAATGGAGTGAGTATGATCTAATTATTTGTGAGTGATTTCTTGGACAGTGATAACGAGTCCGGAAGGGAGGAAGAGTATGCTGAAACTTGCTGAAAGAATGGTTATTAGCTTCTGCTCCGGTGTTGGAGCTTCAACTGCGCACGCGTGGACAACGTTGTCAGCCACAGGTTCGGACGATGTTAGGGTTATGACTAGGAAGAGCATGGATGATCCTGGCAGGCCTCCCGGGATTGTGCTGAGTGCAGCCACCTCGTTTTGGATTCCGGTCCCTCCTAAAAGAGTATTCGAGTTCTTAAGTGATGAAAATAATCGAAATGAGGTATACTACTTCATCATTCATCTCTAAATTAGTTGCATTTTATCACATTGTATAGGGCAAAACTAGCCGAATCAGGCCAATTCGTTGCCTTACCACACTTTCTTTCTGCGGTTTCGAGGGCTCAAACTCTTGACCTCTTAGTTAGACATTGAATCTAAATCATTTCCACACGAATCATGTCCTGATGTTGAGCTTATTTATAGCTGCTTTCAGGACTTAAACTCTCGACCTCTTAGTTAAAGACGTTAGCAATCATATTGCAACGACGCTCATACTCATTTCATCACATATATACAGTCTTAAAACGATCGAAAAACCCTAAACTGTTCGAAAACTCAAACTCTTGGCCTCTTAGTTAGACATACAGTAACTCTTTTCCACAAGGATCAAGTCCTCAACGTGCTTATCTATAGCTGTTTTCACGACTTAACGCTCGAGCTCTTAGTTAAAGACGTCAGCAATCTTATTGCAACGACGCTTACCCTCATTTTATCATATATATACTCTTAAAACGACCGAAAAACCCTAAATTGTCTGAAAACTCAAACTCTTTACCTCTTAGTTAGACATAGAGTAACTCTTTTCCACACGGATCAAGTCCTCATCGAGCTCATTTATAGCCGTTTTCAGGACTTAAACTCTCGGCCTCTTAGTTAAAGAGGTTAGCAATCATATTGCAACGATGCTCACACTCATTTTATCACATATATACACTCTTAAAACCACCGAAAAAAAACCCTAAATTTTTCGGGAACATAATGAGTACTTATCTCAAAACCTAACAATCTTTGAATCTTTTGCAGTGGGATATCCTTTCAAATGGAGGACAAGTTCAAGAAATGGCTCACATTGCAAACGGACGCGATCCCGGAAACTGCGTTTCGTTGCTTCGAGTGAACGTAAGTCCCCCGAAACATCCCTCTATCTCTACCGTATGAATCAAATATAGCTCACTAAATCATGACATTGAAACTGTAGAGTGCAAATTCAAGCCAAAGCAACATGCTGATACTTCAAGAGAGCTGCATAGACTCGACCGGATCATACGTTATCTATGCGCCCGTCGACATATCCGCGATGAACCTTGTTCTAAGTGGTGGAGATCCAGACTATGTTGCTCTTCTTCCATCTGGTTTTGCTATACTTCCTGATGGACCAGGGCTTAACCACGGCGGAATTCATGATGTTGGCTCGGGCGGGGCGCTACTTACTGTCGCATTTCAGATCTTAGTTGATTCAATTCCAACAGCAAAACTATCTCTGGGATCAGTTGCCACTGTAAACAATCTGATTAAGTGCACAGTTGAGAGGATCAAAGCTGCAGTTTCATGTGAAAATGCTTGAAATATCCATCAATATGAGGTTAGCAATGAAATCCGAAAAAAAATAAGCCCGAACGTCTAATGACTTTTCAAACTTTTATTACGACCTATTTACCATCTCAACTTGCTTTAACGTCGCGCGTAAAGTGCGAGCCATTATCATGTGGAAATAAGCGTTTCACCATGGGATTTTAATCAAGTTGAAAGGGGAAAATAGTCGTTTTTGAAAGTTTAAAGAGTCATTAGGCGTTTAGGTGCAAGTTGAATGGGTTGAATATATTTATTTTACATCTTTGCAAGTAAATAATTACGAATTAAAATCTATCCATAATTAATTACCAATAGATTTTTCAATAGAACACATTAAAATTAAAATGGTAAAATTGAACTAGAATTTTGTGTTAAGAATCAAATTTGTCGTTAAGGTTATTGGGAAAAATTAATTTTGTCCTTATCGTACAAAATAACTGTTTTGTCCTTCTAGTAAAAACTTCAGCTCAAATTTACCCTCATAATAGAAAACGAAATTAAGTTTTCCACTTTCTAACTAAATACTAATAAATATTTATTGACAGAATTCTTGAAAGGAGTAAGATTGAGCTAGAATTTCTACAATGCGGGTAAAATTGAATAGTTTTGTACTATGATGGCAAAATTGAGCTTTTCCAATAAATTTAAACTTCAAAATTGCCCCTTATCTCAAAAAATTTCTACTATGAGCCAACAATGAATTCTTTTGTACAATAGGTATAAAATACTTCTCATGTCAAATTTGTACTGGAATTTTGTGATAAGTGTGAATTTATCCCTAAGATAATGGGAGAAAGCCAATTTTGCCCTCATTGTAAAAAAATAGTCCACTTTTACTTTTATAATAGAAACTTTAGCTCAATTTTGCTCGTATAATAGAAAATTTCATTCAATTTTACCCTTTCCGAGTTAATGTCGACAAATTAGTAACAAAATTTCTTGGGAAAGTGTAAAATTGAACTAAAATTTCTATTATGAAAAAAAAATATTGAATCGTTTTGTACCATGATTGTAAAATCAAGCTTTTCCAATAAATTTAAAATTAAATTGACTATCTCTAGATTTTTCTACTGAGTCAATAATGTATCGTTTTGTACGATAAGTGTAAAATTTATCTTCTCCAATAATGTTATATGTCCTTCTAATATGTATACTAAGAATTAGAGCTGTAACCGGGTCTCAAGTCGAGCCGAGCTTTGGTCCATTCAGGCTCGGCTTCTCATAAAATTTATGAGCAGCTCACGAGCTGTTTGTGAGCTCAAGCTTAATTTTTTGTTTGTGAGCAGCTCAAGAGCTATTCACGAGCTTGTTAATGAGCATGTTCACGATTTTTTTCTCACGAGCAGTTCATTAATTCAGTTCATGAACTTAGCTTGCGGAAAAAATCATTAACTATGTTCATTAATTAAATTAATTTGAAATTTCTTTGACACAAAAATATATAATTTTGGAATCTACAAAACTACGTTATTTTACATTTTCTCTTTATAGAAATATTATTATTAAAAAAATAATCAAACAAAGCATACTTACGAACATATTCATGAATATTATATCGAGCTTTCTCATGAACCTATAATCGAACCTGCTCGTGAGTTTTAGAGCCGAGCTTCTCCGTGCTTAATCTTGGCTCATTTACAAATAAAACTCGAGCTTTTATCGAGCCGAACACCGAGCTGTTCATGAGTGGCTCGGCTCATTTACGGTCCTACTAAGAATCGAACTGAAAACCTAATTTAAGTGAAAAAAATTCTATCAAATATGATTTAATACATATGACTAATTTATTTATTTTGTTGATGCAGGAAGTGAAAATAAGTAGAGGGATTGAGATGAAGTTAAATTTCAAAAGCGAAGAAGTCAAGAACGCACCTTAGATATTCCTGTTTTCATGGTGGTTCTAAAAAACTACTTTGCAAAAGGTTTATAGGTTCGGGCATTGACTTTGGCTTAAGAAAAAGATGAATGAAATTGTATCTGTTCTTTTTTATTTAGGGTTTAGGATTAGTGGTAATTTAGGATTAATTAGTCTAATCCAGAAGAAGAAGAAGATACTTAATTATCTAAATTTAATTGTTGTTTAATCTACTATATATTTGGTTGTTCTTGATTAGGAATTAAGGGCTGTTTTGCAATTTTAATTAATTAACAGACTTTTTTGACATATTTAATCCTTTTATCAATTTGATATTTTTGTTGATTGAGCTTTTAATTTTTCAATTGGGTACATTAAACTCTTGTATGTCAAATTTAAGGATGTAAACGGGGCAGGTGGGGAATGCATTTCCCATCCCTATCTCACGGCTAGTCAGGGATTCCCTATCCCCATTCCCGTGAGTTAAATGGGGATATATTTGTTCCCATTCCCCGTTTATAGATGTTCAAAAGGACTTTTTTCCTATTCCACATCCCCGTTCCCGGCGTGGAATCACCATTTATGTTAAAAAAAATTAATATATACTAAAACTTCTGAGAAATACCAAAGGTCAATAATCATTCTAAAAGTAAAATTGTTTTTATGACATTGGCAAAGGAATAAAGATAGATAGAAAAAATATAAATTTAATTAAAAGTTATAAATTATAATATTTAAAATATAAATTTAATTATCACGGTGAATAATTGGGGATTCTCTATCGGGGATTGATGGTGCGGGATTGGAGATCCCTGTGCGGTGGGGATACCCCGCCCCATCCCCACTATACGCGGGACAAAAATATTCCAATCGCCGTCCCATGGGGATCGATGATTCTTCGTCCCATCGGATGGGTCACCAATGGAAACAAGAAATCTCTGCCCCATTTGCATCCCTAATTAAAAGAATATTACTACTTATTTTATTTGTGTTTGAAATAAAACCTTCTTCCAACTGTTAAAAATACAAATATATAATATCATATTAATTGAGTTATATGCAACCATAATTGAATATAGAGCTTAATGTGTTAAATTAAAAATTTAAGTGCTGAATGAAGAAAAATAAAAAGATGATTTTTTTCTTAATTGTTTATATAATCCTTAAATTGACTTGATATTTTCTTTAAATAATTATCCAATTTGGGATTCTTCTAAAAGTTCAAAAGAATTGGTAATTATTTCTGGAACATAAATTTGGGCAAATTTGTGAAAGAATTCCGAAAGAATTTGAAAAAAATCTGGCTAAATTTGAGGAATAGACTAATTACAACCATAAATGAAAATGCCTAGATAGCAGGAATTGAAAATGTTGATAGATGTTAACTGTTTAGTTACCTACTAATTGTTAGCTGATTCATAATCAGTAAGACTAATTGATAATTAATATTTAGTCAATTAATGTATGATATATGTACCATTTAGTCAATTAATGTATGATGAGTTATAATTAAGAGGGACTAATATCATATATTCTGAACGGGTTATTAGATTGTCTCTTGTAATGCGGATAACCTCTTATATGATTTGCAGCGGAACACCGGATCAACATGACCTTTGTATTAACAGTCACTCTTCAACTACGCCGAGGTAAATCGGAAGAGGAATTGACTGATCCACGAACTAAGAGTGACTGCACTTGTGGAAGAGAGATGGGGGCGACACACAATAGGGAAAGAGAGAGAGTAGTCTTTCACCGTCTTTAGTGTATTCTTTTGTATTGGGGTTAGATAACTTATTCTCCTTTAATAAGGAGAGGCTAGGGCAAACCCTAGGCTCCTTACCTCTCATTTGGCCCGACCCATTCCATTTACGAGCGGACTTTATATTCGTCTGAAATAAGAATATTTCCAACATCTCCCACTCGCACATAATGTGACATAATCCAAATTCTTTCCTAATCTCGTTCATACTTACACATAGTTCATGCGACCGACATACACTCAAGATCACTAGTGATATATACTATAGTGTCTAGATGGCCATTGTTTTAAAGCAATCGTTATATACTCGTGGATATATATATATATAGTCGTTTTATTTGAACATGTATGGCGATAGGTGGTACGTCTTTTTCCAAAATCCATCTCACAACCATATGTAACACTTTGATCTCAATTACATATCTATTTTCACAGTTACGGACACATGCACAAGTGCCTGGACAGTAATAAATAAAAACATTTACATGCGATCAAATGGAATTCTTTCCCTTTTAATGTGTAATTTCCATCATGATCCAATCCACTTAAATGATTGGATAGCCTTCATAATTTCCTTCCAAGATAAGTCAAATTATTAGATCATAATTCTAGAACAAGTTAAGGGTCATGAGGATAAAATAATCAAGAAACTATAGCTTCATGATGTGAGTCTCGCACTAGGGAAAGATGAGATCTATTAATATTTAAGGCTTTTCCATCTCATGGTCTCTAAACACACGTGGTATGAAGACACGTATTATGATTTTCTATTATTTTATTTCTAAAAGAAGAGCATGTCTTCTCAAAAAGCACCATACATAAGTCTTGTTCAGATGTCCCAAAACATCTAACTTCAATTTACACACAGAGACTACTTCCAACTTTGAAGACAAAATATCTCAAGTTACTCTTAACTTGTGATCTTGATACCATATAACTTTCATATATGTCTACATGTTACATCACATGTAGATTTCTATCTTGCGCTTTAAATGAAACTAATTTCATCCTTTATGCAAGACGACTAATGTTTATTGAGCTAGCTATCGTTTTACTAGAAAAAAACACCCTCAACCTTAATCATTTTATCACCGTTATGGCAATATAAGGGTAAATGCTCGTGTGCATGAGCTATTTCTCTATCTGATATACATAACACTATTGTATAACAACAAATATCAACATATAATATTCACAAGTGTGTATTGAAAAATTCCCAACAACTTTATTGGATAATCATTTTTTTACAAGTACATCAAAATAGAAATATGTTTATGTCCTACGCAAACCCTAGGATCTAATATGTTTCTCATAAATATCTCTATTGACATGTTTAGTAAGGAGATCAACTGCCATGTCATGAGTAGAAACATATTCCACACTAACTTCTTTAGGTGCAATTAATTCTCTAAAAAATGATATTTGATATCTAAGTGCTTCGTCTTGCCATGGAACCTCTGATCTTTGGCAAATACAATAACAAATTGACTATCAATATTTATTATTATTAGAGTGGTAGTGGTAGTAAGATTCAGATGGTTCATGAATCTATTGAGTTATATTGCCTCTCGGGATGCAGATGGGTTGACACATACTCTGCTTCCATGGTGTATAGTGCTACACACGTTTGTTCCTTGATGCTCCATGATCTTTCCCCATTTCCTAGCAAGAAAAACATAGTCTGGCATGAACTTCCTCTCATCCAGGTCTCCCTCCCAATCAATATTTGTGTATCCTCTTAGCTGGAGATATTTGCCTTGCTAACATAGAGAATACTCCGCAGTTGCATTAAGATACCTCAATATTCTCTTAACAGTTGGAAAATGTACTTGTCTAGGGCTGGACTGATATCTACTCAGCATACCAACATCGTGACACATATCGGATCTTGTACATAACATTTTAGACTCCCTACGACACTTTTATAGGTACTATTTTCATATAGTCCTTTTCTTGTTGTGTTTATAGGGACACATGTCATTACTAAAGATCGAATCATAGGCTTGCAGTTTCACATATGGAATTGGTCGAGAATCATGTTGGCATAAGTCTGTTGAGACAGTTCCAACCCGTTCTTTGGACGATATCTCGAAATCTTAACACTGAGAATATACGTTGCTTTCTCCCATATCTTTCATTTCAAAACTTGAGTTTAACCAAGCTTTAACTTGGTTCACATATTCAACGTTGTTTCATGCTATAAGAATGTCATCTACACATATAATGACAAAATGATAAATTTTCTACCGGAGGTTTTTGTATAAACACAATGGTCTTCTTCAATCATCTTAAAGTTATTCGATATCATTTCATTATGAAATTGAATATACCATTATCTAGAAGACTGTTTCAGGCCATAAATTGATTTAATCAATTTGCCAACTTTTGGTTTGCAACTTGGTTCAATGAAAGCTACATGTTGTTCTATATAGATTTTTTTTTGTTCAATTCTCTATTGAGAAAATCAGTCTTTACATTTATTTGATGTAGCTCTAGGTCTAAACTTGCCATTATAGCTAGGATTAGTCTTATCATTGTAACCCTTACCAGACGGGCTTTGTATCTTTCGATACTTCCATCCTCCTTTTTCTCAACTTAGAACCCATTTGTTCCCAATAGTTTTGTGTCCTTCTTCTAGATCAACCAACTTTTAAACATGGTTGAATATCATGGAAGACATTTCTTCCTACATTACCTTAATCCATTTATCTTTTCCAAGACATGAGAGAGCCTTTTGGACATTCCTAGGATCCACGCCCGTCTTGAGCAACTAAAAGAGCCATATCTTGAAAAACATGTAGCATATATTCATCATATTTTGGTATGCTCCAACTCAGACCAAGATCCGTATTATTATAAGAATTAGGAATCACACTCACACTTACTATAGGAAATAGATAATTTGTCACGTCTTGAGTTACTAGATCTCGCTGATGTTTCTCAAAATTTCTCCCACTTGAATAAGGAAATGCATTTGATTCTAGTTCCTCAAATAAAGTGAAGTTATGGTCCACTTCTCCTAATTTAGGGAATTCGTGATTTTAATTCTTTCACACGTCTGTTTTTGTCTTCACTCACTAGCACATATGCTTTTGAAACATCTAGGTATTCGTTTCAGAATCATTGATTTGGCCATATCGAAAGAGTTTTATTCCTCCTCTCAGCAACGCCATTCTATTGTGGAGCATAAGCGATGGAAATTTGATGTTCAATCCTGTTTTCAACACATAAAGCTTTGAATTCATCTGAAAGATATTCCCGATCCATGGAAAATTTCCAAAGCTTTAGTCTTTATTTCTAGTTGATTCCCTGTGAAGTTCATAAAATTCTTGGAACAAGTTAGTGCTTCACATTAATGAGACATTAAGTAGACATGACCATACCTTATATAGTTATCTATGGAAGTGATGAAGTAGTAGGCTGCGTGACTAGACCTTATATTCATTGGACCACAGACGTTTGGGTGAATTAATTGCAAAGGAACATCGACTCAAGTAGCCTTACCAAATAGTTTTCTAGACATTTCCCCCGTAAGGCTTGATTCACATAGAGGTAATTGAACTTGTCTCAAACTGCCTAATAGACTTTCTTTAGCTAATTGAATCATTCGATCATGGCCTACTAGATGTAGTCTAGCATGTCATAACTTAACATCTTTATCATTTACAAAAAAAAAAGTGTAATAGGAAAAACTACTATTATGGCTTAAATAAACATCCAAAATAGTTAAACCATTTGTAATATAATGAGAACCAAACTATTCATCATTCAAACACAACTTTAAATTGTTGTTTTTAAAGAGAAAATTGAATCCTAAGTTGAATAAAGATGTTACAGAAAGAAGATTTATTTGAAGTTTAGAATCATAGAGGACATCTTGAAGAATTAGGGTTCAAGCACCACGCAGAAGCAATCTACATGCTCTGATCCTCTGGATTTCAACTTTCAAGCTGTCCTCAATATAGATCCACTTTGTTCTAGTTGGATTTTGCATGAATTCAACAAAGGTATCTCTCACCTTAGAGGTAGTGTACAGAGGATCAAACTCAGTTAGAAGAGCAATGTTTGATACATGTAATTCACCCACATTTGAGTTAAAAGAATGTACCTTAGAGGCAGTGCAATCTTTCGCATAATGCCTCCGCTCCTGGCAGTTGAAGCATTTCACACGTGAGATGTTTCCATTCTTCATGTTCTTCGATTTCTTGTTCCTTTTCTGCTGCAGCAGCTCAGGCTCTTTAGCCTTCTCATTGCCTTTACCATTGAAACACTCATGTTTCTTGCCTTAGTAGTTAGACCCAACCGAGTTTGAACGAGCATAGTTGGCCTTGACATTGATCTTAATCAAGGTAAGGCGGTCCTCCTTAAGTTCAAGGCGGCAAATAACTCCTTCGAAGGTTGAGACACCTCTAGAGTGTGTCAGTTGCATCTTTATATTCCCAAACCGTTCGACAAAGAATGAATAATAACTTAGACTTTCTGTTATTCAGTTAAGTGGTGACCAACACCACTAAGCTCACTGATCATATCGACATCTCTCTTAGATGTTTCTTCATAGTATGATCATGTTGCTTTTTTGTAAGTGTCGAACTTGATCGTGAGAGATCAGAGTCTTGTTACAGACACTCCTGCGAACTTTCTTTTAAAAGTGTCCCATAGGTCCTACGAATTCTCATACTTACAGTACTGCTTAATAAGGTCATCTTCCATCGCACTAACCAGATGATGCAGCTATGGAGTTTTTCATTTTAATGTCGAAAGTGATACCTTAGTTGGCTCAGACTTACACTTTAATTTTGAACCTAATTAAATAGATAAAGAGAGGCTAGAGCAAACTTTAGATTTCTTGACTCTCTTTTGGATCCTACTCATTCCATTTCGGGCAGACTTTATATTCAGCTCAAATCTAAATATTTCCGACAATAATTATAGCTAAACAGTAAAAATATTCCTCTCAACCCTTGATTAGGGATGACAACGGTGTGGGCGGGGACAAATATGCATTTACCACTCTGTCCCCAAGTGTTTACAGGACGATTTCGGGAAATCCCCATTAAATGATTTGGGGATTTTTCATCCCCATCCCCTCCCCATACGGTTTCAGTACGGTTTCGGGGAATCCTCATGTCCAATAAATTAATAATATTTATTTTTATATATGCAAAAATTAGTTATAATATTTTTAAAAAAATAACCAAAAACATTTAATATTGTACAGGTTACTCTTTAATCTGTAACCAGTAATTGCTGGTTACAGATAATGTAACCACCAGCAATTGCTGGTTATGTACATGTTTTTTATATAAAAAGTTACTAATTTATCATGATACATTTATATAAAAATAATGGTTAGAATAAAATTAATAATTTTATTCGGGGATCCCCACATGAATTTACACGGTAACGGGACGAGGATCCCCACGGGGCGGATATAGCAATGCACATCCCCATCCCCATTTAGGTTTCGGGGAGAAAATTTTCCCTGTCCCAATCCCCAATTTTTACGGTTATTCCTCATCCCCATTGGTTCAGATACCTTTTCATATAATCCATTCCCCATTGTCACCCTTACCCTAATGAATTCACTTACATAATTTATAATTCCTTTAAATACCTTACCAAAAAAAAATTCCATTAAATAAATACTATAGTTAAAAAAAAAATTCTCTTATTTATCTCTTTTTTAAACAATAAGTTTATAAAATATAATTAAAATGATAATTTCGACACGAAGGCTTAGCTTAATATTAAATAATAAGGACCTATAGAATTAAAAATAAATGTTGAAAATCACAAAGTACAATCAATTTTTGTTGCAGTTTCCAAATATAAATTAAATAATGGAAAACAAAGTATAAATGCAGATGAACTAAATCCAGCAACTACTAAAAAAAAATACACAAATTTCTATAAAAATTAAGAATATCTTTTTATATTTTAGTGTAATGACTCGGTTCGGAGTGGTATAGAGACCTAAGAAAAGAGCGGTCCTAATTGAGTAGAGTTCTAAGCAAAGAGCAATAGTAAGAGACACGAGATGAGGTTTGAGATAAATTGAAGCTCGTATTGAAAATTGAGAGAAAGTGATTGTGCTATATTAGCAAAGTAGATTTTCAACATGTAAATGTGTTTTAATTAGTGAGATCCAAAATATTGAATTTGGATTAAATCAGAAAATATGGCATTAAAATAGGCTGTTAAACTTGGTATTATAGTTGACTCTTCATGTAAGGCGGAAATAGGGGTGTTTGGAGGGGCTTCGACCACAGCCACCGGAATCACCCATACCAATGATGGTTCTGGCCTCCTATCCGAAATATTAGAGTTAGAAAGATACGGAAGAAAAAAATATATATAGTCAGGTGTAAAATTTGACACTCTGGCACAGTAGATTTATATTCGTCTCTCCACATACGATGTGCTGGTTTGGGGAATGAACTAGGTAGAAATTGGTGGGCTTATAACGACCCAGTTTAAAGTGGATGGGATCGTGGTAAAGATATGAGGAATGAGTGACCTAGAAGATGACTATGAATGCAAGAGTGAATTCAATCCTACATCGAAAATGGAGAGTGAATTCATACCTATACCAACAGTTCTTCAGATGCACTTTAGAATGACTGTGCTATGTTAGTAAGATGGATTTTTAATACTTGTATACACACTTTAAAGGGAAATTTACATAGAAATTCAGATTTGAAAAATTATTTATAATTATGTCAAGTAATGATTTTGAATTATGTCAAACTAGTAAAATCAGCATTTTAAATATATTTTAAGGATTATAATTTATAAATTAAGTGTCTAGGATATATTTTCTAGGGTTTATTATTTATGAATTGAGTTTAGAATTTTTAAATTAGGGTGTAAAATCATATTTTATTTGTAATATATAAAAAACAATGACATTAAGAATTAAGTTTAATAATATGATTTAGTTGTAATTTTGTAGTTAATTATGATATTCATGTATGTGACCCCAATTTAAACCCGTAAGGTCTAAAAAATGAGATTTAAATAAAAACGATAGGTATCTACATGATATTTAACCAGCCTAAATTATAATATAAAAAAAACTTGCCTGGAGGATGTTCTTGCTAGGAATGGATGCCCCGCCGGCTGGCCGAACAGATTTCTCTTGAATTTTTCCGGCGGATTGATATCCGAATGCTTCAATTCGTACTATTCAAAGTGTCATTCACCACGAAACGTATCCCCAAAGTTTCGGTACTGGATCCGCCACGAAAGCTGCCATATGTTTGATAATAATCATCTTCAATTACAATAATTTCTGTTAATATTTCTGTGTTTGTACTCTCATTTTCTAATCTTCAATTTTCGTCGGATAAAAGGCAAGAGAAGAGTGATGCAAATCCAGATGGTACTCTTTGCCATTTCAGTGAATTCATGTGACTCAGAAATAAAGTACGTTTAGGACAATTTATTAGTTACACTTTTTTAACATAACCGTTTTGGGTGGTTAAACTTCTTTATTTCTATTGTTTTTGTACAATTTCTCAATTTAAGTTCCTCTCACTTTTGAACTTTCAAATTTTATACATATGAATAATAATTATTAATTTAAGCCCAATTGTTTTATTTCTAATTAATAGCCCATTTAATTGAGTGTTTGTTGTTTTTGTTTCCTTTTACTGACGATGTGAGTAAAAAATGAAGAGAAAGTTTCCGGTGAGCGACGGGTGGATAAGAAGCCTGCAATAAGAGAAAGAAAATGTTAAAGGATGGCCGAAAATTAGCGTATGCACTCCGATACCTAAATTAGCAGAGGTTCTTTGAGGAGAAGATGATAGAATAAAGAGAAACTATGATTCTCAGAAGTTGAGGATGAGAGATACCTCGGTTGCTCTTAGATCACCTCTATTTATAGTGTTTGAGGCGTTTATGGAATCGCGGGTTCCCCTTGCCCTATTGAGATTTTGGATACGAGTAGATGTGAGGTTCGGGGTGTGTTGTTAGATGGGACCATATGGATTTTGCTAGAGTGTGTTCGCCTTGTGCAAAGTGAGGGGAATGATTACTTTTAGTCTCTCTCATGTCATTGGTCCAGGTGGCACAATCAGTTATCACTTACAGTCCAGGTGTGTTATTGGTCCATGTAGCACAATTGGTTCTATCCTTATTATCATATGTTCTACCCTACCTAGTCAACGAGGTTATTTAAGGCTTCGATTTGAGCTTTCTTTTATTATGGTCTAGAGGGCGGAAGAACCAAATGTTTTTTTAGGGGCTTCTTTTTTGGTAGTCGTATACATTGTTGCGGCAAGGGCTTCGATTTCAAAATGGAAGTGATTACACATTTTGTAAGTTGTTATGTGCCGTCCATATTGTTTGGAGTATGCATTTGGTTGTAGGGAATTGAATGAAGGTGGTAGGGATTAGTGTATGTGGCTAGTTGCGACACGTGTTGAGATTGTGGATAATCAGATCGAGCTAGAGTTTTGTGGATAGTTGTCGCGCGTCCCTAATTCTGCTAGTAGTCACTCCTAAGGAAGCAAGATGTATATTTTTTTCAAATTTAAGTGGACTTTAAATGAGAGCTTTTCACGAGCATCATGCTCTATAATGCTATTAGTGAGCGATTCCTATTCCCATGCTCAATAGTTTATACAAAGTGGGGTTAAGGCCATACCCAATTTTCTTCAGCTTTATCCTAATTTTCCTTTGCTCGTAGGAGTTCTTCATTTTTTCGTTATGCATTCTCCTACCCTTTTCACTTAAGAGTAAGCAGTTCATCTTTTTCTTCTTTCTTGTCGATTTTTTCATAGAACCTTTGTCATGAAAAAACACCTATAAACACTAGCGTGAGAAAAATAAGGCCTATTTAAACTGGCAAGTACACTTTAAAATTTGGGATCAATCTTCTTTGATTCGTGAAGATGGGGCTGTGGGTTTATAGGAGAGGTACCAAGGGGATTAAAAAGTTGGAGGTTTTCTTGCTATCAGGGAAACATCGTGCTCGTACCAGCAATCGCGAATGTTTGGGTGTTTTTGAACTTCACATAGAGTAGGGATGAGGTTTTCCCTTCCCCAACCCATTATTTATATATGTTGGAAGTTCAACCGTGTTCTAGCCAAACATTCACAAATTCATGGATGGAAATGATGACATGTGTATGAGCTTTGATCGAGTTGGGTTTTTATCAAGCTTTAACAGGATTCTTCACACATGCATTAATAAGTAGCATAGTAGACAACAACAAAAAAAACCTTATAACATACTCCACGAGCTCTAAGAATAGTAACTGGCAGTCTTGTTGCCCGCGTGGTTGCACATGTACGGTAGTTGCTAATGATACTGGTGTGGATCACAAAATACATAGAGAACTTAGGGAGGGGAACCAGATTAACTATAATTTTTTTCCACCCATGGTCATTAATTACATTATTTTGAATTAAAAATTAAGGATATATATATATATATATAGGAGTGAGATCCATCTGATCCAGTGTGACAAGAGGTTATGGTGTGACAATGAGCTTATTGTGTGACATAACAAAACTACGTAGTTTTGATGATAATCAAAAAGGGCAAGATGGTAAATTTGTAAATAAAATGAAAGATATGATAGAGAAAATTATTTTATTTCTTTTCATTAAAATATATTTTCCCGACATCTCTAACCTCGTTTTTCGAAAAATTTTATACTATTAGACTCGTCTAAATTAGACGGTCATTTTAAGATCCCTGAAGCTCAAGTAAAAAAATTTCCGGTGATCGGAATCCGGGTGGACGTTTTTCGGCGAGAAAAAAAGTACCCATCAAAAAAATCCAAAAAATGTAAAACATTATTCTAAGAAACTTTAATTCTTGGGTCGAAGCAGAATTTATTACGGTTTAGTCCCAATAAAACTTTTTTCTTAATTTTATCCATTTTACATGTTTCAACAATTTGTTGGGTCAAAACTGTAAGGAATATCGCTTTGAGCGAAGAATTAAAGTTTCTTAAAATGATGTTTTAAATGTTTTGGAATTTTTTAATAATTTTTTGGGCACGTTTTTTGTCCTACTTACATTGTTCCAAATCAGTGTACTATTTGTTCCAACATAATACTCATATTGTTCCAACAGAAAATTGTTTTATTTCTTTTCTTTAAAATACATTTTATCGATATTTCTAACCTCGTTTTTCGAAATTTTTTATACTATTAGACTCGTCTAAATTAGACGGTCATTTTAAGATCCCTGAAGTTCAAGTAAAAAAAATTCTGGTGAACGAAATCCGGGTGTGCGTTTTCTGGCGAGAAAAAAAGTACCCAGAAAATTCTCAAAAAATTCTAGAAAATGTAAAACATTATTCTAAAAAATTTTAATTCTTGGGTCGAAGCGGGATTTCTTACGGTTTAATCCCAATAAAACTTGTTCCTTAATTTTATTCATTTTACATGCTTCAACAATTTATTGGGTCAAAACTATAAAGAATCTCGTTTTGAGCCAAGAATTAAAGTTTCTTAAAATGATATTTTACATGTTTTAGAATTTTTTAATAATTTTCTAGATACATTTTTTGTCATACCATTGTTCAAAATCAGTGTACCGTTTGTTCCAAATCAGTGTACCATTTGTTCCAAGATAATACTTACATTGTTCCAACAGAAAAATGTTTTATTTCTTTTTTTTAAAATACATTTTCCCGACATTTCTAACCTCATTTTTTCGAAAAATTTTATACTATTAGACGGTCATTTTAAGATCTCTGAAGCTCGAGTAAAAAAAAATTCCGGTGAACGGAAATCGGTTGGGCGTTTTCTGGTGAGAAAAAAGTGCCAGAAAATTCTCAAAAAATTTCAGAAAATGTAAAACATTATTCTAAGAAACTTTAATTTTTGGGCCGAAGTGGGATTTCTTATGGTTTTGACCCAATAAATTGTTGAAGGATGTAAAATTGATAAAATTAAGGAAAATATTTTATTGAGACTAAACCGTAAGAAATCCTACTTCGACTCAAGAATTAAAGTTTTTCCAAATAATGTTTTACATTTTCTGGAATTGTTTGAGAATTTTCTAGGCACGTTCGGGTTTTTTATCGGAAAACGTCCATCTAACCGCCGGATTCCGTTGATTTGGGACTAAACCGTAAGGAATCTCATTTTGAGTCAAGACTTAAAGTTTCTCAGAATAATATTTTATATTTTCAGAAATTTTTTGAGAAATTTTTGGACATTTGTTTCTCACAGAAAAACGAATCGCCGGATTCTATTCACCGGAAATTTTTTTACCCGAGCTTATGGGATCTTAAAATGACCGTCTAATTAAGACGAATCCAACGGTATAAAATTTTTTGAAAAACAAGATTGGAAAAGTTGGGAAAATACATTTTAAAGAAAAAAATAAAACAATTTTCTCTTTCCTTTTATTTACAAATTTGCCACTTTTTTTGGTTAATTACAAAATTGGTCATTATCACAGAATAAGGTTTGTCACACCATAAGAAATGTGTCACACTTGATCTCATTAATGGATCTAAGTTGAACTTAAGAAACTCAGGCTCGACTCATTAATGGATCTAAACGTCGATGGGCTAGACCGTATACAAAAAATTAAATACTACTTATTTTGATCTTAAATGTGGGGTTTTCTGACGTGGCCGGAGAGTTGATCGACCTTCGCCGCCCCTCTGGCTCTGCTCCTGTCTCAAACCGATTTCGAGCTCGGGCCAAGTCTTATCAAGTCAAACTTTGACCAAACTTTTTACGAGTTACCCGCACTAATTAACACATCCACTCTTATATACTATTACTATTTGAACTAAACTAGTAAAGCTAAGTTTAAAAAAAAAAAACAGACTTTTAAGTAATAAAATTTTTGTAATCACTAGTTACATTATTTTATCAAACCTCGGAACCACGAATATCCAAACATCAACTTCGAGGATAATGTATTTGACATTCCTCAAAAATTCCAAATTCACATTCCTTTTCTTTTTCTAAATTCAAATTCCTCTCCAATCAAGAGAATTACTATAGAATCATATTATAAAAGTAAAATTATTTAACAATTTTTTCCAGGTATATTCTCGCATTTATTGTTGGTTATAATAAATAAAATAAAATACTTAGTATCTCAAAATATTTATTATATATATATATATATATATATATATATATATATTACTTCTTTTTTTTTGGTAAGAAGGGAAGAAAAAAAAAAAAACAAACAAAAACCTAACCCGGGATCAGTCTAGGAAGACTGGCCCCAATCCTATCCTCAAGAAGAGAAGGTAACAGAAAAGAAGGAGGAACGGAAAGGGTAGAAACACCTAACATCCCCCCATGCCCAGCAGCTGCCAAGCGATCCGCCACGCGGTTTTGCTCCCTATAAATATGGGAGAAGGTAAGAGAATCGAAGGCAGGACGAAGCCTCAAGATGGCTTTAATGAGATTCTGACTCTTAAGACAAACAACCTGTCTATCCGAAATCCTGTTGATAGCCTCTAAATTGTCAGACTCCACCGAAAGTCTTTTAACACCCATGCGAATGGCAAGTTTAAAGCCAGACAAGATCCCCCAGAGCTCCGCAGTAAAGGAGGAGCCCGTACATAAGTTATGGGTAAACCCAGCCAGCCAGGCGCCACCAGCATCCCGAAGAACTCCACTAGCAGCAATTCTGCCATTACTAAGGCAGGAGTCATCCGTATTCAACTTGACAACCCCTTCCCTGGGCTTCCTCCAACCAACTAACTGGACCTCTTTAACCGGGGAGGGGTGAACCAGGGGCTCTCCTTCAAAACTCTTTGTAATAACAGAGAGTTTTTTCGAGAAGTAAAACCGGAGGTCAGGAATAAAGACAGTCTTCTCAGCAAATAACTCTTCATTCCTCCATTTCCACATTTGGTGACAAATAATAGCGAAGAGAATAGCTCCGTGCTCCATACTGGCCAACAAATTCCCATTAACGCCTTCAGAGAACCAGTCAATATCAGAGAACCCCATAAAGGAAGGAAGGATGTGGTGAGGAAGGACCCCTTCCCAAACCTTTCTACTATTCGGGCAATCCCTCAAAGCATGGCATAAGGTTTCCACATGGCCGCTGCATCTGCTACAGGCACCAGATACAGCCAAGTGCCTTCTGTGTCTATCTGCATTCGTGAGGAGCCTGTCTTTGACTCCCAGCCATAGGAAACTCCTAATGCGGTAGGGGACTTTGAGGGTCCAAATGGACTTCCAAATTTCCAAGGGAGGATCAGCCCTATTAGGGGTAAAAGCTTCATAGGCCGATTTGCAAGAATAAGAACCATTATTAGTCAAGGTCCAACAGTGTCTGTCCTTATCCTCCTCCTGATTACTAATCTTCACACCTCTAATATTAAGGAGGGTCTCCAGGCTAAGAAAGGAGTCGAACTTAGACCAGATCCAGTCTCCCTCCGAGTCCACCACATCAGCAATTCTCCAGGAGAGGAGATCATTCGGCGGAGGGGCGATGCACACCTCAATCAATGGTTTGTCACCAATCCAGGTGTCATACCAGAAACTAATGGATCTCCCATTACCCACCTCCAAGCCAATCCCCGTACAGAACTCAGCAAAAATAGCACTAAGCCCTTTCCAGAGGAAGGAACAGCTGACAACCCTCTCCTTCGGGCCACCAAAGATTCTATCTTTCCTATACTTGCCGCACAGAAGACGAACCCAAAGGGAGGAGGGGGATTGCCACATTCTCCAAAGAAGCTTCATTAACAGGACTTTATTATTGTCCTTAGCTTGCCTTATACCAAGACCCCCCCTGCTCTTAGGCTGGCAGGCTTCCTTCCAAGGGACCAGGTGAATCTTCCTCCCATCCCCAGACTCTCCCCACAGAAAACGCCGATTAATTTTATCAAGGTCGTTGAGGACCGGCTCAGGGAGCTTACAGGCTTGCATGATGTGATTTGGAGCAGTGCAGTTGATAGACTGGATTAAAGTAAGGCGACCTGCAAGGGAAAGAGAATTAGCTTTCCAGCTAGCACACAAACCGTTAGATTTGTCCAAAATGTCTTTAAAAGAGGCTTTGGACACCCTGTCACTATGAAGAGGGACCCCAAGGTATTTCCCAAACGATTGAGTTAGGGGAATGCCAGACATCTCACTCAGTCTTCTACATAAGCTATTATCCATATTCTTGGAACAAAGCATACAGGATTTATGGATGTTAATCTTCTGGCCAGAAGCCTCACAAAAGTAGTCGAGGATATCCATCACAGCCTTAATTTGTTCCTCATTACCCTCCACAAAAATCATGACATCATCAGCAAAGAGTAAATGGGTAACAGGGGGGAAATGTCTGTTGATGGAAACAGGGTGGAGAGTCCCTTTGCTCACCGCCTCTTGGATCAGGTGAGACAATCTTTCCATGGCAATAACAAAAAGGAAGGGGCTCATAGGATCCCCTTGACGAATACCCCTGGATGGAGAGAACTCATCCGACATATCCCCATTGATCATAACCTGGAAAACAGGAGAGGAGATACACTTTCCAATCAGATTCCTCCAGTTCTCCGGGATACCAGCTTTGGCTAAACTATCCAGAAGAAAGCTCCAGTTCAACCTATCATAGGCTTTCTCCAGATCCAGCTTGAGAGCCACGATCCCTTTCTTGCCTTTATTAATCTTCATAGAATGGACAACCTCCTGGGCAATAACAACGTTATCCATCAATTGTCTTCCAGGAACAAAGCTCCCTTAATTTTGGCTGATAATATCCGGAAGGATCTTCCGGATTCTATTAGCCACAATCTTAGTAATAGCTTTATACAAGACATTACAAAGACTGATGGGTCTCATCTGGAGAAAGGAAGAAGGCTTGGCAACCTTAGGAATCAAGACAAGGAGGGTTTTATAACCAAACTGATATTGTTCGAACCACCAAAGACACCTAACATAAAGCTGTATATACCCTCTTTAACAGTGTCCCAGTGTTTATGATAGAAACTAGCGGGGATACCATCAATACCAGGAGCCTTAGTGGAAACGATGCTGGAGAAGGCCAGATCAATCTCTTTAAGCTCAATGGGATGGAAAACATTATTAATAGCATCCTCCCCCAAACGAGGAAAGGAAATGCCAGAGTGGGCACTCTCTAGGTCCACAGCTTCCTCTCTGAACAGGTCCTTGTAGAAATCAAGGGCAAGGCGCCAAATGTCCTCCTCCTCAAAAATCCACTCACCACTGGCGTCTTTAATAGCCTCGATCCTATTTCGCTGTCTCCTAATGATCGTTGAGAGGTGGAAAAACCTGGTATTTCGGTCCCCGTCTTGAATCCAAGCCTTCCTAGATTTCTGGAACCACAGAAGCTCTTCCTGTCTAAGCACAGCTTCCAACTCGTTCTGAAGAGCTCTTAGGTGACCATTCAGGCTATGATCAAAACGAACCTCCAAGCAACGCTGAACACCTTCCATTCTCCTCAAGAGTTTGTTCTTCCTCCTGATAATATGACCAAAAGTATTTTTATTCCAAACAGCCACATTCCTCCTGAATTCCTCAGTAGCGAGGGGAACATCAGAGTGGGGATGCCAATTGCTTTTAACGAAATCCTTAAACTCGGGGTGAGACTCCCAAGCCACCAGATACCTAAAAGGTCTATTACCTTTCAGCCAATTTCCTTTGACCAAATTAATGAGGATAGGGCAATGGTCTGAGTGACGGAAAGGGAGATTAAGTACCTTGACCTCAGGAAACCTATAAATCGCTGCAACATTAGCGTACACCTTATCCAACCTAACAAACACACTATTCCTTTTCCAGGTAAATTTGTGGCCAGCAGCACCCAGGTCCGAAAGCCCGCACATATCCATACTTTGCTTATGATTAAGACACCGGTTCACATAATGATTACCCCCTCCTCTCTGATCACTCAAGAGGGAAATGTCATTAAAATCCCCGGCAACCAACCACGCCTCCACCATGTTAGAGCTAAAAGAATGAAGGATCTCCCACAGCCTTCTTCGGTTAGTCGAAACAGGATCAGCATAGACGAAGGTAATAAAGAAGGGTTTATTACCCGGGTAACACACCTTACTATGGATGAATTGACTGTCCATAGTAACAATATCAATATTCACTTGACCTGGCTTCCAAAAGAGCCAAATCCCCCCTGCCCGGCCAGTAGCCTCCGATCTGACGCAATTCCAATTCTTAAACTTTCTAACCACCTCATCTTCTTTGGCTCCACTAACCTTGGTCTCAAGAAGGACAAAGCAGGAAGGGTTAAACTGTTTAATGAGATCATTGACATGAATGTGGGTAGCCTTGCTCGCCGCACCTCTAACATTCCAAACGAAGAAGTCCATCAGAGGGGGAGACTACAGACGCAGGCCCAAACCCTAGATCAAGTATTTGTTCGGGGCTCCGGAGAGCCTAGAGGCGGTCCCAGAAGGACCCCTTTTATCCAAAAAATTCAAACCATGAAGGTTCTTTTTAGGTTTCCCTTTGGGATTCTTCATTTTTAACTTACTCACTCCTATAGTCTTACCAATAGGAGCATCAACAGGAGGATGTAGAGTACTCGCCTCCCTACTCAAACCCTTCCCAACTGACATGATAGACTGGGGAATCTCTTTGCCTTTAGCAGA
Source organism: Euphorbia lathyris (assembly GCF_963576675.1). Lineage (NCBI taxonomy): Eukaryota > Viridiplantae > Streptophyta > Magnoliopsida > Malpighiales > Euphorbiaceae > Euphorbia > Euphorbia lathyris. The sequence continues at coordinate 83,703,774 of NC_088915.1, forward strand.
AGCATTAGAGACAAAGAGAGGATTAATAGAATTACCCAGACTAGAGGCATGCTCTACCGACTCCAGACCAGGCATGCTTAAATCAATCTGCTTATCAAAAGGATCCGAGTCCTGATCTTCCTCCATAGACAAAACACCGAACCTTGACCCGGAACCCGAAGCTGAGTCCACTCCAGTCTCAATCCCCTTCTTAATATCCGGGGGTCTGACCTTGATCTCAGGAGCAATCTGGAGAGTAGTCATCTTCGTACTGATATCTGGTGAATGATTAGCATTAACATTAGCCCGTGGCTTCCTTCTCACTGGCCTCTCGGCAAGCATCCATGGGCCAAAGCTCCTTACTTCCCCTTGACTCTTCTCAGCTTCGCCTATGATAGGTTGCACCAACTCCTCCACGTCCTTCCTCCTCTTAGGACAACCCTCAATGGTATGGCCAAACATACCACATTCATAGCAGATGTTGTGTATACCTTCATATTTAATATGATAGACCTTGTTTTGAGTACAGAACTCAGAAAGAAGAGGCTTAGCGAGATTAATATCGATACAGACCCTGGCAAACTTGCCTCTCACTGCCCCAATGGTGGTCTTATCAACATGGTGGACTTTCCCAACAAGGCTACCAATCTTGTTCAGGAACCTATCACTGTAGTATTCAAGAGGTAGGCCCGGGAACCTAACCCAAGTAAGGATCCTGTTAACAGAGCAATCATGGGGATCAAAATTTGGGACCCAAGGTCTCAGAGCCAACACATGATTGGAGATAATATACGGACCACCATTCACAACAGCATTGAAATCCTCAGCCCTTGTGAATTTAATGACATAATAGTCATTTTCAAGGTCTGTGATAGTAACCTTTCCTTTCTTTGCCCATTGAGTCTGGATCCTCTGGGCAAAATAATTGAAATTGATCCTTTTTCCCAACACAGTGACGATTAACGCCAATTTCCACTTCGATCTCATGACCCGCTTGTCATCTGAGGACAGCCGGATCCTAGGACACAGCGGGTTATCAGGCTCTCCATCCTCAGAATCGGAATCAGAGAGAAAATCCCCGGAATCATTCTCAAAAGCATCCACCTCCATCATGTGATCCTCCTCTGACACCCCTAGCAACTTATCCCTCCAGGAGGGGCCTCCCAAATTCACGGAAACTCCCGCTTGAGCGGCTTGCGCAGTCTGTGCGGCTTGCGCGGCCTGTGCGGCTTGCGCGGCCAGCACGGCCTGCGCAGCCAACGAAAGTCGCACGGCATGCTCATCCTGCTAGGGAGAGACGGCCGATACTCCCTGTGGCCCAAGCACCGGAAGCAGCCCTCTAACTCCGGAATCATGCGCGCGTCCCTCCGCGAAAAACGAGTCCAGGGCCGCGGCACCAACACCTTCCAGCCCCCGATCGGCCGCCGCATCCCTAGAATCCCCCAACGGCACCGACGCACCCCTAGCACCCCCGTCGAAACCGCCGGATCCATGAAATACTTCTTTATATATATAAATTATTTTTTTATAAAAATAATTATAAATTATTTTATATATATATATATATTATTTATTTATTTATTATTTCATTTTATCCGACCAATCCAAGTCACTTGGTTGAATTAAGTAATTCATGATCTAACTATAAATTTAATTTGATGTACAGACTGGTTCTAACAACATTGCATTTTTATGACTTTTTTTTACTCTCTCAATCCATATGTACCAAAAGCTTAAATAATTCTATCATTAGATTCTTTTAAAGTTATAGTATAAGAATTAAGAAATTGTAATTAATTTTGATTAAAAGACTTTATATTCTTGTATTAATTGTATACACTAATTAAATTTTATTTATTATCAAAATAAAAAGGCAACTTAAATTGGAATATATTTGCTAAATGATAATTAATATACATGGATTGAATTAAAACGTTATAAATTATGGAACAAATTTTTTTTATCAAGAAAGACGTATATTGAAAAACGGAGTATTAAAAAAAAGAGTATTTAAACAAATACAAGGCTATAATTTTTTGTTAAATGTTTAATAGATTTATAAATTAATAATAGTGCAAATCTATTCAAGGCCGTTGGGGCCCATTTCAAAAGTACTATAAAGGGAAAATTACACAGAAATTCATTTTTTAGAAGCTATTTACAACTATGTCAAGTCATAATTTTGGGTTATATCAAACTAGTAAAATCAGTACTTTTAATATATTTTAAGGATTGAAATTCATAAATTAGGAGTCTATAATATATTTTCTAGAGTTTATGATTTATGGATTGAAGTTTAGAATTTTTAAATGAGGATGTAAAATCATAATATATTGAAAATAATGACATATTAAGAATTAAGTTTGGTGATATGACTTAGTTGTAATTTTGTACTTAAATATGATATTCATGTCTACTATAAAGCAGGGGATATACCGGCCCAGTCAAAGTAGTTTGGCCCAAGTACTTTGTGGGCTAGGCTTAAAGTTGGGTTTCTAAAAAGGGCTTTTTACATATCTAAAGTCCTGTTTGTTGCCGGAAAATATTGTACTCTAAAATATTTTTCTGAACGGAGCAGTATAAGTCGATGAAGAATTTTTCATTACTCGATAGAAAAATTTATGAAGAAAGTGAGGAAAATATTTTATATAAAATATTGTTCTAAACTTTTGTAACTTTACTCCATTCCTCTTATATTTTTTAAAACAGTAGTCACTTATTAATTTTTTTTCGTTTTCCGATATTGTAATTAAAAAATGAGTATTATATTTTCCAATATAATATTTTTCTTTACTTAATATTTTTCATAATACAATGTTTTTTTTTTTGACAAATAAACCGGAACTAAATATATAAAATATCTGCAACTATATGTATAATATAAACTGATTTCCTAACAATTCAAATTATAGAACTATACCAATTGAATTTAACACAAAGCCATTATTAAAGAAAAAAACAAAAGGGAAGAAAAGAAATCTAAAATGGAAGAGAAAAACTTAAAATTAGACTTAGAAAATAAATTGTTGTAATTCTGTGCATATTTATTAAAAAAGAATATGTTGGCTGTAATATAAAAATGATATATTAAAATGGGATTTTATATTTTTATTGTTAAATTTTATATAAAAATTCAACATATACTTATTTAAAAATAATAATGACTTTAAGAAATTGATTAGGTTAATGCTCTGTTACTATTTACTATTAATAATTAGATATTTGGTGTGTGTGTGTGTTTTATAGAAAAATGGAAGGTTTTATATTTTTCGTGAAAGGAATCAGGTTGTGGATGCACTCGCCAACTTCAGAAGGACTTTCTCTAGGGAGATGTGGTGGATATATACACACCCACAATTTTGCTCGAATTTTATTTGTGGGAATTCCAATGGATGTGATTTGTATCGGTTTGTTTAAACTTTAGTTAGTTACTCTCATCCTCTTTCCTTTCATTTGCAATCCTTTTGATTTTTCGATTATTTGTTCTATTCGAGTTCGGTCTCGGGGTAGCAGGGGGTGCCAACCTAGATAGGATGTCATGTGTCCTCCATCCCATCCCCACCATTAATTAAAAATATATGGTATTCAATTTTAGATGTTGTTGTTGAAAGGCTTATTTATTTTTCGTGAAAGGAATCAGATTGAGGATGCACTCGCCAACTTCGGAAGGACTTGCCCCGTGGAGATGTGGTGGGATACACACCCACAATTTTGCTCAAATTTTATTTGGGGAAATTCCAATGAATGTGATTTGTATCGGTTTGTTTAAACTTTACCTAGTTATACTCTCATCATCTTTCCTTTCATTTGTAATTCTTTTGGTTTTTTTTATTATTTATTCTATTCGGGGTCAGTCTCGAGGTGTCTGGGGATGCCAGTCCAGATATGATGTCTTATGTCCTCTGTCCTGTCCCCCGCCATTAATTAAAAAAATACGGGGTTCAATTTTAGCTGTTGTTGTTAAAAATCTTGCTAATGAATACTTTATAAATTCTCTTATATGTTTTTGAGAAAATTATATATATGGTTTTATTGAATTGAAAGTAGAAAAATGTGTGTTTTTTTTAAAGAGTATATGTATTTTTCATAGTTGTATTCTTTGTAACATCGTGTGTCACATCATCAAATCAATATATCACGCCATCAAATCGACATGGCAGAAACAAAAAGCGAATATTTTATTGTTCCACATTTAAAAGAGTTGACAAGTCAATGTGCCCCATTAGTAAAGTCTAAATGTAAACATGGTTTAAATTCTATCATCCAAATTCAAGTCAAATTCAAATTAATGTTAGTGAATGTTAACTTTATCCATTTTATTTTCTTTTATTTACATGTCATTTTTTACTTTAATTTCTTCCATTCACACTCCAAAATTTTCCTATAAATACGCATAGGTTTGTGCATCCAAACAATTGACACTAAACTGCTAATTTGAGTGATATTCTCCGATAGAGAATTGTGAGGTTTTGAGTCTATTGGGATTAAGAGATTTTGAGTGTTATTTTTTCCAATCTTTTGTACCACTTTTGTTTCTATAGTGGAATAATTTCCGGTCTCCTTCACCCGTGGAGTAGGCATATTGCCGAACCACGTAAATCTCTGTGCCATTTACTTTATTGTTCTCTTTTTATTTTGTTGTCAATTTATTTATTCAAATTAAATATTTTGTTCCGCTGTAGGGTTTTCCCGAACAGTGGCAACACATGTCCTATTTTTCAAACAAAAGAAAAACACATTTTTCTACTTTCAAATCGATGAAACCATAATGATTATATATATATATTATTTTCCCTATATTCTTTTTATAATTTTAAAACCTTTTCTAAACCCAAGTTGGATATATCTCGCACTCTTAAACTTTTAATTGTTAAAGAGTAAAGTCTAAAAAAAAAACCAATGCTTTTACGCATTGTCAAAATGGTATCTGAATTTTTTTTTTGTTTAAAAGGTGACTGAACTTTTTCGCTTTGTCAAGAAGATGACTGAGAGTTTTCGTTTTACTAAAACAAGGATCTTAAAATTAAAATGAGCGTTGACAAACTCAAAATTCAAAAATTCAAAAACTTGATGATATTCTAAGCAACTTTAGTACTGCAACTTTTTAATTTTGAAACCATTTATGTGTTGTTTGGTAAGCAGAGAAAAAATGAATGTTTTAGGGAGAGAAATCTCCGAAAATGATAATTTTGAAAAATAAATAATTTGGTTCCATAATAAAGGTGGTACTAAACAACTTTAATTCTTGAAATTTTTCATTTTAAGTTTGTTAACAGCCATTTTTATAGCGTCAAACTAAAAGATCATCGTTTTCAGCAAAACAAAAAAGCTCAATCACATTTTGAACATTTTTTTAAGTATTAGATCATCTTCAACTCATCATCAAACTGTATTCTTATTTTGATGAATACATTTTTCTCCATCAAATTTGATTTTGTATAAAAAAAATTATTGCAACATCAAATAATATTTTATTATTTTTTTTATCTTTTTTTTTTATTTTTTTATATATAAATATAGTTATTGTATATTTTGTTATATAATATAATTATTTAAAAGAAATTGTGTTTGGAGAGAGGAAATGAGGAAATTGGTTGGAGCAAATACATTGTAGCAATATCAAAATAGAAGGAGAATGAAAAAGATACGATTTGATGTAGCAAAAATGATGAAATTGATTGAAGATGATGGTCTTAGTTTGATAATACGCGAAAGCAAATGAGTTTTTTTAAACTTTACTAAAAAATTAAAATAAATAACTTATTAGTTTCATACTTTTTATTTATTATTCTAGTCAATCCTTGTATTACCAAAAATACATTACAAAAATTTAAATTTAATTCCAATAAAAAAAATCTAATAGTGAAAATTAGGTGAAAATTTACCATAAAATTATAGAAGTATAGTTTTCTAATTAGTCAAAGCTATTTGAAAATTTACCATTTACCATTTTTCATTTTTCATTTTCCATTTCTTTTTATTCTTCATGAATATCTTTGACTAAAGAGGAAAAGGAATAATGCTAACATTTAATTTCTTTATTAATTTTTAAATAATAGATTTTAGAGTCCTAACTTCTATACAAAGGGGTCTAACTTATTTAGAAAAATGCAACATCAATCTGATCATAATCTGTATGGTTACTCTCTAAGCTTTCTTGCTTTCTCTTTTTAGATAAGAACTCCAACTCCAAAACGTTGAATCCTTGCTTTCTCTATTTAACATTTTCAGAATTTTGCCTTTCGCTTCTTCTTTCCTGTCTCACTGTCTATTACTACCTTTTGTTGTACCTCTTCTTCCTCAATTGTCCCTGTATACTTGCAGATGCTGATATCCGAGATTCACAATCAATGGCTGATGTTTATTATATTGTGTAATCAGATTCGAGTATGGTATGAATCAAATCTCTAACGACGAGGTTGGGAATAAGATAATCGGTAAGTATAACTGTTGCCCTGCAAACACATTTAGATTTAGAGGAAACTAGATGCTCTCTTATGCATTTATCGCAAAAACTATTGCAACAACATTCAATAAAGGTAGAATCTTGCATTGGTTGTTTGCACAAAGCACTTTCTATGTGCTTTGTGCAAACAGCCAATGCAAGATGCTTCCTTTATTAAATGATATTGCAATAGTTTTTGCAATAAATGCATAAGAGAACATCTAGTTTTCTCTAAATTTAAATGTGTTTGCGGGGCAACAATTATGCTTACCGATTATCTTATCCCCAACATTACTATTGGAGGTTCGATTCATATGATTTTCCAATCTGAATATATAATCACACAAACTTCAGCTAGTGATTGTAAATCTCGGATATCACCATCTGCAAATATACGGGTGACCATTGACGAAGAAGATGTACAATAAAATATAGTATAGGCAGTGAGATAGGAAAGAAGAAGCGAAAGCGAAAATGTTGAAGCAATTTTTGATGTGTAACGGCTTTTATCCCTACAATTCCTCTACAAACTTTCTATAGTAATAATTTTTTTAGATATCTGTTATGTAAAAATATGACTAATGTAAGGTTCTAACCTTACGTTGCTGCTCTTGTATTAGATGTTTTGGTATATTTTATTTTACCTTGAAATGTTAAAATTTTAGGAGAAGAAAGACATGATCATAATAGAGATGATTTGATATTTACTTTTCTAATGTGTTATTACTTTTCTGATTTGAGGAGTATATTTGATAAATGGTATATAACATTTGTTTCATTTCACATTTTGGTGTACAACTTTTAATTTGTCTCACTAATATGTACGAACTTATAAGTGACCTCTCACTTTAGTATACACTAGGTAAAAATTTCCGGTCAACGCGAAATCAATACGCCACGCCAATGGTTTGACCAGTAAAAAAGTCAAAGGTTGACCAGTCAAAAAGTCAAAGTTTGACCCGCCTAATATAACATTACTTGTATACCATTTTCTTCATCCTTCTCTCTTTCCTATGTATAAAGGTTGTACACCATTAATGAAATTTACTTGAAATTTACTTGTGATTTGAGTGTCATCTTAGTGGGAGAGAATGTTAAGAGGAGAGTTTGGTCATGGGCAAACTCAACCTTAGGCATGGACAAAGCCATCCCAAGCATTGGCAAGAGCAGTGGCATGGCTATGAGGAGGATTGGGCAGCGAATGGTGAATGCGATGTATCAATATAAGCTAGTTGTGGGATCCGTATTGGCATAAGAAAAACTAAAGGAGGATAGGGATACCCTGGCGTCGGATTCCGCCAACCCATGGGCCAGTTGTTAGTACTAGTTTAAGCGATCTATCTTAGTCCACTAGGGATTAGGAGAGTTGAGCATCCAGCCTTCGTGAAGAGAGGCGGATATCGTCAAAAGGGTGGAACCCTCTGGACACTTTGGTTTCCAAAGTTGGTCCATAGTGCAGATCCTTTATAAGGCGAGGTTTAACCAAAGGAGACCGTCCGGGACGGAATATCGGCAGACGAATTGACGGGATGCTTGTGGTTTAAAGAAAATAGACCTTTTCGATAAGAATTGGCTGGCCGAAGATCCAAGGAAATCTTGGTACTACACGGGCTTTGGCCTGGCTTGGACGTGATACCAAATATCACGAGGCCAGGTTGAAGCCAGAAATGATTTTGATTTATTTATTTTTTCGATTTTAGAATTTCTTGCCACGTTATGGAGACCTGGCCATGGGCCGGGCTGAGCCTATCGTGCTTTTATATAAAAGTAGACCTGGGCATGGGCCGGCGAGCCCGCCCGGCCCGCCCAGGCCCATTTAGCCGGGCTTGGACACATAAAATACATTCAGGCCCGGTCCGGCTCAAGCCCGTATAAGCCCGTCAAAAACTGGACGGATTTTGGCTTTACACATTTTATATTGGGCCAACCCGGCCCGGCCCGATTAACATATATATTTTTTATTAAATATATTATATAATTATATAAATATTAATTATAATTTTATAAAAAAAAAAATGAAAATATTTAAGGTTTGCTGTAATCTCTTCTCCTCCTCCATTCAAAAGTTTACGCTGCACACAACAATAAAAAAACAAAAAGATCTTGGTTCAAGCCCTCCTTCGTTTCTCTGTGTTTTACACAAAGTTCATTTCTCTGTTTTTGTTTTGAGGAATTTACACACTAAATCAAGTCTCAATTTTTTTATTACAGTCCCAATAATTGTTTTTTTTTTTTTTTTTATCATTCACTTGTATTTAATTCCATTTTTGTCAAATTACATTTTTGTGACATTTTAAATTTAATTATATATTTTTTTTTAAATATACAGATGGGCTTGGATGGGCGGACTTGGGATTCATATCTCAGGCCCGAGCCGAGCCCGAGCCCAAGCCCGATTAAATTTCATGCGGGCTGGGCTGGGCTTTGGCTCATCAGGCTTTATGAAAAGCCCGACATGCCCAGCCCGGCCCATGCCCAGGTCTATATAAAAGTACTCAGTCCAAGCCCAGTCCAACCCGCTATAAATTTAGGCGGGCTCGGGCGGGGCTGGGCTCCAGCTTAAAAATCAAATCCCAAGCCCAGTTCGTATAAACCCATCTAAATATATACATAATTTTTAATAAGTTAATATTAATAGGCAAGCCCAATCCGGCCCGCCCGTGCTATTTTAATCAATCCCAAGCCTATCCAAAAAATAGACGGATTTTAGAGAGCCTGGATCGGACTGGATCTGTGCTTAATTTATACTGTCCAAGCCCGGTCCAAGGGATACTGGCCTGAGCGGGCCGGATGGGTATCCGGACCCATGGACAGGTCTAGTTATGGCTTACTATTACTATTGATTATTTTTTCCATCAACATCTGATTTTGATTTATTTATTTGTCCTGCTAGAGATGCCCATTCAAATGTAAGCAAACTACAAGGGTGTTTGTTTCAGCGTTTTGTAGGAGCGTTTTGCGGTTTTATACCAAACCGCTAATAATATAGTGTTTGGTTATCATTATAAAACCGCAACGCTTAGCGGTTTCAGAGCAAACAGGAGCGGTTCACAAAAAGCTCCAATTTGGAACTTTTCATGAAACGCTGTTTTTAGCTCTTTAGCTTTTGACAAAATTAGCCCAATTTTTATTTCTATTTACTCTGGGTATTCTTAAAAAATATTAATGGTCACCTATTACTAATAACCTGAAATATAGAATCCTTCTTTATTTTTTTCATCCCAACGAATTATACATTTTCATTTGATAAAATATACTATGAGACAAGACAAAATATACCATGGTTTTATCAAGTTTCCAGTAATCTGCTTTGATAAAATATATCATGGTTGCAGTGTTTGGTTTCATTTTAAAAAAGATGAGATTTTTTCCCTAAATAGGGTGGTTCCGAAAATGTCATATCTATTATTTAGATTATTTTAATCAATATCCGTACAACATGTTTATTTATATTATTATTTTATATTGTTAAATAATGTGTATTTTCGTCTTTTCATATATTAACAGCAATAAATCTTTGTAAATTTACCAAACATTAATTACCAATTAGTTAACAGTAAACAGCTACTAGCTAACTGCAAACAACTTACTGCAACAGCTAACTGCAACGGTCAACAGATATGAGCTAACAGCTGAACCAAACAGACCGTATGTGTTAAACTCCTTTTTCTAACACATTTTCAATTAAAGCGCGTTTTCAATTAAAGCAATGAAATGAAATTTAATATGTACGACTTCAATTCCATTATTATACTAAGAAAACAAAGTCTATATATATATTAACACGTTTTACAATATTGAAGGAAGTCTGTAATTCCATTATTGTCCTAAGAAACAGTCTTTTCAATTCCTAAATGATTGGAAATCAAATAAAAGCCTCCATTAAATGGACACTGCTAAATCGCTAGAAAAATTGGGGATAGATTCAATATAGGTTTAACATTTACAACATAATATCAATTTAAGTTTAATGTTTACAATATAGCATCAATTTAGGCCTCACGTACAAAATAGCACCAATATAAGCTTAACGTTTACAAAATAATACGAATTTAAGCTTAACGTTTACAAAAATATATCTAATTTAAGCTAAACGTCACAATTAAATTAACCATATTATATTCTTTTCCTATTAACTTTATATGTTTTCTTTTTATTTAGTTCTATTTTCTTATTTATTATAATACAATTAATTAGTTTTCTTTCGCATTAAAACTCTATATTTATTTTTCATCAACCATTCCATGACTCTGAAATTCCATGGCTCATGTAATATATGCAAACTAAAAGTAATTAAATATCCACAATATTTTAAACACTATAATATGTCAGTGTTCAAAATATTGTGGATATTTAATTACTTTTAGTTTGCATATATTACATGAGCAATGAAATTTAGTAGTAATGGAATCATTTATGAAAAACAAATATAAGATTTTAATGGACAAGAATACTAATTAATTATATATAATAAATAAGAATATAGAACTAAATAAAAGATAACATATAAAGTTAATAGGGAAAGAATATAATATGATTAATTTAATTATGACGTTTAGCTTAAATTGTATATATTTTGTAACACGTTAAGCTTAAATTCGTATTATTTTGTAAACGTTAAGCCTATATTGGTGCTATTTTGTACGTGAGGCCTAAATTGATGCTATATTGTAAACGTTAAGCCTAAATTGATATTATGTTGTAAACGTTAAGCCTATATTGATACTATTTTGAACGTTGAGTCTAAATTGGTACTTCCCAAAAAACCTTAGGCCTATTTTGATACCTTATCCCATTAAAATATCATAATTACCCTTTTTGTAGAATCAGACTTTTATTTTTATTTTTTTAGTTACTGAAACTTGAAATTAAAATGTATTTAATGTTTTATTGAAAATAGTGTTGAATCAATCCTATTGTACATTGAATATTGAATATAGGAATTTATAAACTACATCTAATATACCGGATTTAAGTTTATTTGAAAAGAAAATGTATTAATTATTTTTTAATTATTGGAATTAATCATCTCCAGGATTAAAGATTAGGACACTGCTTAATTTTAATAAAAAAACAAAAAAAAAATATACAACTTAATTTAAAAAACAATCAATTTAAGCTCCACGTACAAAATAGCATCAATATAGGCTTAACGTTTAAAAAATGTATCAATTTAGGGCTCGATAATGGATTAGACACATCATTTCTATTACTCCGTTAAGTTCTGATTTCTCCCTCCAGGTACAATTGATAGAACTTAACGTAGTAATATCAATAACGTGTTTCGTTCCGTTATCGAGACATAAATTGGTACCATTTTTTAAACGTTAAGCCTATTTTAGTGTTATTTTGTCTTCAAGCCTAAATTGATACTTTCCCAAAAATCGTAGGTATATTTTGGTACCTTATCCCTTAAAATTATTATAAAAATATATATAAAAAAATTGATGAGATGATAAAATTAGGAGATAAAATTTACATAAAATTATAAATGTAAATTAATGAAAGGACTAAAGAGTAATAATGTTATTTTAAATTTTCTTTGGTCTATTTTGACAATTCACACTAACAAAATGACTCAAAAGCAATTTATTCAATTGTACATGACTTACCTTTATATTATCGAGTAACGTTCAAGTTAGGGGTGCAAACGAGCCTGCCTAGTTCGCAAACTATTCGAGTTAGGCTCAGTCAAAGTTCAGATCGATTAGGCTCAGTTCGAGTTCCAGATCGGTTCGAGCTTTAATGAGTCCGAGTTTGAGCTTCTTTGGGTTCGGCTCGAAAGTTCGTGAGTAGGCTCGAGAGTTTTTTTTATTAATATTATTAATTTTTATTTTTTTAATTTAAATATATTTTAATTTTGTAATTTTTTTATTAGTTATTTTAATTAGTAATTTTGAACCACATATAAATGTTTGGTCCAAAACTCAATTTGAAATTATATGGTTGTAGACTACATATTAAATTAAAATTTGTTAGATTCTATATTTGTTTAATCTTATTACTTTGTTTAAATTTGTTGTACATTGTATGTTATATTTATTTTTTGGAGTTTAAATTTGGTATTCCTTCAAGGCTGCTTTTAGATAATAAAATGTTAATAAAATACAGTTAAGTATATTTAGAACTTTTAAAAAAATAAAAAACGAGCCGTCTGACGAGCTTCGAGCTCGAACCTATACCGAGCTCGAGTCGAGCTCCAAAATTCCAGGCTCGACGAGCTTCGATCTCGAGCCGAGTCCGATCTCTGAACTTATTGAGCCGAGCCTACCCCTATTCGGTTTCGGTTCGGCTCGTTTGCATCCCTAGTTCAAGTATTTGAAATTATGGTTTAAAGCACTATGATGTAATTAGGAGTGTCAACGAGGCAGATATTCCATGTTATCGTTTTCTCTAGAAGATTCTTCTTAATGGAGATGGATAATATATATTGATTTGATAAAAGTTTAATTAGTTTCAACTTAATTTTTAAACAAGACGAGCTTGTACATGACGAATCTCGGCTCAAAAACTCATAAGTAAGCTCGATTATAGAGTCATGAATAAACTTATGAGAAAACTAACGAGCTAGTGGTAACAAAGCTTATGAACAAGCTCGTTAAAAGTTTGTGATTAGCTCACAAACAGAATATTGAGCTCGAACTTGTCAATATTCTAATGAGTCGAACATGGGTATGCCAAAGCTCGGCTCCGTTACAACTAGGACTGTAATCGAGCCGATCCAAGCCGAGTTTTGACCTGCTCAAGCTCGCCTCATCATAATGTTAACGAGCTCGAGTCGAGCTTCGAGCTCAAATTTGTGTTTCAACTTGGCTCGTTTAGAAGATCATTTGTTCACGAGATGCTCACGAGCCAGCTCGTTTATCTTGTCAACGAGTTTAGCTCGCGAGCTGCTCATTTTTATTTTAATCACGAGCTTTATTGCTTGTTCACAACGAAATAATATCAAATAAAATAGTAGAATGTTTAGCAAACGAAATAATACAATTTTACATGAACAAACATTAAAAAACTCATTTTAATCATTAAATAAAAAAATACTACAAGACGAGGGAAATTTTGGGCAATTAAAACACACTGGCTTTGTAAATTATCCGAAATTTAAGGTCTAACTTTATAAATTAACGAGACCACATGTGTTTTTTTTTTTTTTTGGCTCAAATTGACTCATATATGATTTAACTGTAAAATTCATACAAATATATATTATTACTCATTTGCAAACTTTTAAACAGGGAGTACTATCTTAGCATCGACTAAACCACAAAGTTTATTTTTATATTTTGTCAAAAAAATATAATTAAATGAATAAAATTTTGATAAAGAATAAAATATTATAAAAAGAGATAGACTTAAAATATTAAAGTATAAAACTCATTTGACTCCTAAACTAAAATTTCAAAGTCAATTAGGACTTTAAACTATTAAAATCTTTTAATTAGGTCCGTGAATTCAGTAAAAATAATCAATTGAGTCTTCATCATATTCTAAAATCAGAAACTGTGACTATTTGATATTAACTGTGATGATCTTTGTGTTGGCTCAAAATAGATTTGGGAAAAATGTCTAAAATTATTCAACCAAATGATTTTCGATGAGAATTCAATTAATGATTTTTTGGTTAGAATGAGGATTCAATTAATAATTTTTGAATTATTTAAGGATCAAATTGATGATTTTGATAATTTAAACGACTTTAATTTTGAAATCCCGTTATGCAAATATTAAATAAGAGTTGCTATACACATTTATTTTCATAGAATTATAAGTGAATTTTGATACTTAAAAATTATGCAAAAAGTATAATTAAGCCCCTGAACTTTATTTGTTTTAAAGATCAAATCTCTAATCAATTATTTTTCCAGAACCCTTGGTCATTGATTCTGTTATGAATTTGACCCTTATTGAACTTTTTCATTGAGTCTGGATGGCATGCATTTGTTACGGCGATTTGGTCTATTGACGTGGACAAATAAAAATAAGAATTTATTAACTATGATAGATAGAGAGTAAAAAGTAAAAGGAAATTACATAAATCAATTTCCAGTAGGTTCTTCCAAACTCGATCTTCTCATCTCTTATTTTACGATTTTCAGCATTAGAATCGTCATATCGATTTTCTCTTTTTCCAAATTCAATGAAAAAGTTAAATAAGAGTCAGATCCATAATAAAATCAATAATAAAAGGCTCAATGTAAAAAAATAATTGATCAAAAGTTTGATCATAAAAAATTTAGGTGCTTAATTATGTTTTTTTATCTAAAAAATTAAAAGAAAATGATTGATTATTATTTTTTTATAAAACAAAAAAGATTATATTCAAATTACAATGCATTTATTCATGCTATGCTGTTAAAAACGAAAACCCAAAAATAATAAATGCTATAATTTTTGCTATTCCTAATATATAAATACATGAATATAAAGATATAAATATTTTATAAGGGTAATTTGGTACGTATTATTTTTTTCTCTCATTCTATCATCGGATACTATCCGGATAGCTTTATTGTCATTAAATTTATCAAAATTTCTTTTGTATAAAATTTAAATCATATTTATGTTCGGAGGTTATTTGTGATAATTAGATAATAAGGAGGTTAATTTATAAAATAAATAAATATAAAATAAAAATATCTCTTTGCTATTTGACTTTTGATTTTTTGTTAACACCAGTGTTTGCTAACGGAAGGTAACACAAAGTATATGTTTGCAAATTTTTAAACCACATAGTTTATAATTGAAAACGAGTGGAGCCACATGGTTTATTTTTGTATTTTTTTCAAAAATAAAAACTAAAAAATAATTCTATAAATCAGTCAGAATATTTGTGCACGATTTTTTCATATTCAAATTGAGAGATAAAATTGAGTACAATGAATCTTATAAAAAACTCTTCTGATTCTGATCCTTAAAAATATACACATTTGAGTCTCTTAAAAATCTGCACATAATCTCATAAAATCTCATCAAATAATTGTATTACCAAAAATCCTTTTTAATTACCAAGTCAAAATTGATTATTTTTAAAAGTTAATTTCATGATTTTGGGTACAAACAAAGCTCAAAATGAAATATGAAAAATCAATTTATTAAAAGTGGAAAACAACGATTTGTAGGAGATTTGTAGGAGGTTTTGTTGTAGTCTCGGATGGCCTGCTCGCTGAGCTAGTCTTCACTCAAATGGGAGGAGCAGTCCTGGTGGCCAACTCATCGAGTTGGCCTTCAGTGAAGCTCAGTCTTCGCATGCTTTGGTCAAACGTACTCCGATGATGAAAATCTCACAAGAAATCCAATTAAATCTAATATCAAATAACATTCAATTAATTTACCAAAAATTCTTATTAAATACCAATTTGCTTATGGTAAACAATTTCACGAAATTGACATTATAGCTCTAATTAAATGTGATAATCTTTAATTAAAGATATCATAAAACTTGACAAAAATTACATAAATGCTATAAAAGTAAATAAAAATTAAAAGTTAACAAAACAAAGATAAATTAATCTTAAAGTAAATAAAAACGATATAAAAAATACGAAAATAATCTCTAAAACTGTACTAAAATATATGGATAAAATACCCCTGTCAGGGATTTAGATAAAACATGTCATAATAAGTCCGTCTATTTGGGGGGGGGGGGGGGGGGGGGGAAGTAAAGTCCAGAGCTTTTCGACATTGCCATGAATGAAGCAGTGCCAATAGGAGTAATAACAACAATTCAAAGCCTCTAATACACATATTTGACCAAGCAAAGACCTTCTTTTTCCCAGAACCAGTATCAATTATCAGCAGTAGTACGATTACTAAGTGGATTTTGAAGAATGAGCCTGACATCTTTATCATGAAAAATTGCTAAAAATATTCACATCCCATCTATTCCCAAATGTAGATTTAAGATCTTATACCATTAACTTATTAGACCAAGAGGGAAAATTGTTCACTACAAAAAAAGAGGCTTTTAATGAGAAGAAAAATTATCATTAGAAGTCCAAATATTCTCACGAAAGAGTTTTTAATGAGAATTATTACTCTCATGGCTCCCTTCATTACATAGGTCCCTTACTAAAAGTAATTATAGAATAAAATACATTCTCATTATCACCATATATAATGAGATTAATTCGCCTCATTAGAATTTTTTATAATAATAAAATCTCTTCTCATTAAATTGTTTATAATAATTTGAAATATTCTCATTAATTTTTTATATAATAATTAAAAATCTTCTCATTAAATCTATTATAATGATTCAAAAACCCCTCATTAAAGATTTTATCATGATAAAAAAAATATTTACATTATATAATAATATTCTGGTTATTAATTATTCCAGATAGCTGAATTTTGACATAACCTTTTCCTACGAGAATAAGAAGGAAAACAGAAAATGCACCCATGCATAATTAGTTTTGAACATAGACAGAGCCAGTTTAGGAAATCTTTCTCGCATCAACTCCTCAAAAATAAGTTGGTCCACCTAGACTTCACAATGGTGTGTGATATGTGCAATTTGTCATATCAACCTCATTTCCTCATAATTGGAAATGATATGCGCAATTTGTCATAGCAACCTCAACTCTACTAGTCTAAAAATATCATTATATCAACCTCATTTCCTCACAATGGTATGTGATATGTGCAATTTGTCATAGAAAACTCAACTGTGACAAGACAACTTCTTTAAGGACATACAAACTTCCTCTTCAGAGGAACTGCATCTGACAAATCTGGTGACTTACTTAGTAGGAGAAATGCATATTCCATCTTCAAAAGCTGCAACTACTATTACCAACTTCATGGGTACTCTCAACCTCCTTGGCCTCCTTGGAGGTTTCTTGGCAGATGCTAAACTGGGTTGCTATTTCACAATTGAATTTTTGCATCTGTAACTGCTTTGGTAAGCTCTCATCTTATACTATCACTAGCTTGAGACCTTCTGTGTGTGATGACTACAGGAAACAACATCATCAGTGTATCGAGGAAAACGGTAAAAAAGATAGACTGACAGACTCCAAGAAGGATGTTACGACATTAAAAATTGTAAAAACTTGACAGGGAGATACAGTAAAAAAGACAGATAAACCTTAAAAGAGACAGATGTAGAAGCACGTTAACATTTGTGGACTGGTATACCAATCTAGAACTTATTACCAGTTCTGTAACAGAGCAGGACAGAACAGGGCATGTTCTGTTACAGAACTGCTCCAGGTCCGTAACAGGATAGGCCCTGTTCCTGTTACAGAACTGGTCCAGTTTTGTTATAGAACTAGTCCAGTTCTATAAACAGAATTGGTCCTATTTTAACATGATAGAGCATTTGGTAAAACTTCATGAGCATCTACATACATAAAAGCAACAAAGATTTCAATCCATTTCCACTGCAAATCATCCCAAGTACTTCTGAACAATTTAACTATGGGATCTCTGGAAAAAACGATGCAAACATATGGCACAAAAGCCATTATAAGTTCCAATGTTCTGTCCAACCAAAAGAAATTTTTAGCATAAATAGATGCACAGAAACTAAGTTTGTGCATGCAATTAAAACCACAAATGCCTTCCACCACAGTGATCAATCCAGATTTGTGAAACCACGTCTTACATGACATCTATAAAGAGTCATTTTTGTATAGCCACATTCTCATATGGAAAAAGTAAACCATAGACATCATGAAGTCCTATGCTGAGGAGCAGAACCAACTTTCACAAGGAAGGTGGAAATTTTTAATAATGTTTTCAATATTCAGGCCCAGAAACCTATCTAAACAATGTTACCAGATTTTTTATACCCCAAAAGGAATTGAGAGTAATATGTCAAGTAATCTTTAAGCATTTTAAATTATTTTCTGGAATAATGAGAATGCATTAAACTAAGAATCAGAAAATAGCCTAAAGTACTTAGCACAAAACTTACCACTGATATCGTCTACTACACTAACGAATGAAGGGTGCAGCAGCACAGCCGCTTGGATGAACTCGCATTTTGCTAGTTGAACCACTATCTTGGCTGTGAATAATCACAAGGCATTAATTAAACCCAAAAAAATCATGATTCATGATGATTTATAACTAATATGTAAAGTTAATTTTCTTGTAAGCAAATTAAATTGACTTTCATGAAACAAATAACTATAATAATAATAAGAAATTGAAAATGGTACCTAATTGATTTGTGTAAGAAAGCTTGGCATTGATAGAATCACGAGAATGGTACCTAATCAGCACTCTCGTCTTATCCCGTCAACATCTGTTGATATCTCCTACAACCAGCTAGAGGGCCCTATTCCTGAAAGCAAGGCCTTCTGAGAGGCTGGATTTGAATCAAACGAGTAACATCAAACTTCTAGTTGTAATCATTGTAATCTCCTTAACCAGCTTGTTATTTCTCATATGTCTTGCATCAGTATTTTATACTTTACAATGAAAAGGTAGAGTGGCAGACATACTAAGGGAAACAAGAAAAACGATGATTTATTTGCAATATGGAGCTATGATGGTAAAATGGTGTATGAAGAGATTGTTAAAGCAACAGCTGGTTCGTTGCAATGAATACAGATGAAGCAAAAGCTTGTTCGGTGCAATGAATACAGATGGAGTATGGAAACCACCACATATACCAAGAAGACTATTTAGAGTTCCCCTAATAAGAGCTAACCATTTTTTGGCTGGGCCATTATGTTCTGTGCTCAAGACATTGCCACCATTTAGAGGGACAATTTCTTGAAACCTGAAGTCAATAACATCAATTGAAATTAACTTATCATTACCAAACAACTAATGGCTAAGAAGCATGTTAAAACATGAAAATTATAAACAGGAAAAGCAACACATGGAAGGAAAAAACTGTCATAGTGCTAATAAATATATGAACACTAAAATGACACTAGAAAAGTAGTGTATACATATAATATGAAAAGAGAAGCATGCACCTAGCACTTATTAAATTCTTCAATGCAGTTTGCGAATTCCATATCTCATCATCATTTTCTTTATATTATTTTATCATTTTTTTTCATTTAACAAAACCACACTAATACTACAATAGTCGACTACTTATTCATCCTGTTTAACATGTGAAATTCTACAGAACTTGACACATCAACATTCCACAACTTGCAAGGCTTAAAACCCATAGTACACTGCCAAACTCTCAATGCATAAATGTCCTACTCCACTTTGAACAAAATATAATAACAGTAGAAACTTGGCTTGGAAATGTTACAACTTATTTTCATTCATCAATTTTCGGGAATAGCTACATCAAGATATCAAATCAAAGATTCTAAAAGAAATTACATACATGGGTGCAAGTATAGATTCATGTTTGTTATGTGTACACTAACTACACAGATAGAGGGAGTCGAAAGTGAAGGCTTCAAAGTTTTCGTATCCATAATCTCGCTAGCTAGCGTATATCCTCATTTTCCTCATCTCACCATTGATCCAATCTTACTCCACTTAAGTGCGAAATTGACATGATCTGGTACCGTTTTAAAGAAAAGTTGGAAATTTTTCACAAATATGTAAGAGAAAACAAGAAAAGAAAATAGAGTTGATACAGACACTGCAAAAGAATCCAGTAGTTCTAGATTCATAATGATGAACACTTAGATAAACATGAAGAAAAAATAGGGAACATTTGTCACTCATTTTGTGATATCTAACTTGATCTAGTCCATACCCAAAAAATCAATTCATAGTGGCAACCAAATAGAACCCCATTACTTTGTTCATTCACAATACCACACACCATCCTCAATCAAAACCCAAAGAAAATCAATCATACCCACATAAAAGAAACCAAATCCTAAGTTCTCAAAATTAATAGAAAATCATAAACGTACCTATAGAACGAGATAAACCATGAAAAGTAGAGTTGACAGAAATCCATGAAGAGGTGAAATATTTCAAAGAGAGTTTCTAATTACAGGTTCCTTGAATTTCAAAAAGAGCTTCTAATTTCCAACTATCATCACCCAAAACCGCAGAGGCCTTCTCAGGACATTTTTGGTGTTTGAAGACAAAATCATCGAAAGAGTCCAAATCAGAAGCAAGGGGAGATTGATTAAAAAAAGAGGGGAAATCTTGAAATGGAGACTCCTTTCAAGTTTATGTAACCCCAAAATCATGTTTGTGTATATCCTTTCAAATCAAAATGAGACAATTGGAAGCTCCTTGGTCTTGTGTGGTTACAGTAATGAAGAAAAGTACCACATTGGTACTAGTCTCCAACTAAGTAAGCCTGAACAAGCAAACTATTAAACGCTAGCATAGTAGAACATACACGGACTCTTCAAACGATTCTACCATCTATCAGTAACATTTTCTAGAAATCACAGTAGCAATACAAAACATTACAAGGAAAAACCTCAAAGAAAATTGCGTTGAAAAAGTATAGCCACCAAAACTTCAATATTGACATGGTGATTCAGGGCAGTAAAATATATGAATCAGATAATATCAAAATTAAGAAAAAGATAATGATGAAAGTTGAAGAGAAGCTTACTAGTTGCTGAGTCGCATAGACTTCTTGTTGATTTAGGTCAGATAAAACTGGAGATTCTGGCTTTCTCGGTCAGAGAAAATTGCTCGGCGATTCAGGTTCGAGGATACGATTACTGATTTAGGTCGTTCTGAATTGAGGTCGCACAAGATATGAATTGAGGTGTGGAGGCGTTAGGTCGTAGAAGCCGTGGAGGTGTTAGGTCGCAGAAGCCCTGGGTATCTCGCTCGTCTTTAGAATGAATTTAGAATTAGGAATTTGAGTTTTTGTTTGAGCGCTAAGATTTTGGGTAAAAAATTTGGGGGGATTGATTGGCGGTAAGTCAAAATTTTGGATATAAAACAGTGAGAATATAATATACTATTATTCTAATAGTTAAATAAAACAGTGAGGATAATAAAAAAATCAAATCTAATAAATTGATAACAAATATGTATTAATGAAAATAATATGAAAATAAATTTAATCAATAAATTGTTTTGTGATTATTAATAAAATATATAATTTACTCTCATTAAAGTTATTAAAATTATGTTTTTAATGAGAATTTTTTTTATTCTCATTAACTTTTTGTCATTAATGTCCATTTTTCTTGTAGTGGTTTCAACTTAAAGATGAACATCATCTAGAAACCAAGGGTCAAACCAGTCATTAATACTGTTACTAGGACCAACTAAACATCGGGGAGCATCCCTTGTAATGTCCTTGCAGCTAGAATGCTTCTCTAGACAAAGCTAGGACTATTTTTCAACTTTGCCTCAAACAAAGACCTATCAACATAGTATCTAGCTTTATAGATCCGAGCAACGAGATAACTAGGATTAGTTAACAAGCGCCAGACTTATTTGGGTAGGAGAGCAATATTGAAGTCATGGAGCTTCCGAAAACCTATACCACCTATAGTCGTAGCAAGCATAACATGTCCCAACTCTTCCAATGAATGCCTTTCCTATCAATACCATCTGAACCCCACCAAAAGAGTTCATAATTTTCTCAATCTCATAACAAATTGAATCAGAAATAAGGAAAAGTCTCATTGCATAAGAGGGAATAGATTGAACCACCGATTTTATTAGAACCTTCTTAGCCCATACGAAAGAGATTTATTCTTCCAATTTTCGATTTTAGCCTCAACCTTATCTTCAATGTATTGAAAAACCTCCAGTTTGCTTCTCCTAATTAAAGAAGGGAGACCCAAATACTTACCAAGACCTTTCGAATCTGAAACTCCAAAGAAGCTGCTAATATCGTCTCTAATATCAGGAGAGCAGCTACGACTAAAACCGATGGAGGACTTGTCAAAATTAATCTATTGACCTAAAGAAGCTTCGTAATCCTGTAAACATTTCTTGATCACCCCACTTTCATGCATAGAAGCATTGAAAAACAAGTAGTTGTCATCTGCAAAAAAAAAAAAAAAAAAATTGTGAAATAGGGGGAGCATTAAGCGCAACACTACAACCATGAATATCACCCCTAGCTTCGATTTTAGTGATCACGGAAGAGAGCTCTTTAGCACAAATCAAGAATAAGTATGGGGAGAATTGGGTCTCCCTGACAAAGACCTCTCTGAAGCAAAATAGGGCCTATAATATGACCGTCATTAACCACATGATAATTGGCTTTACTAACACAATGCATAACCAAATTAATCCACTAAGAAGTGAAGCCAAGTTTAATCATCATCTGCTTTAGGAACTCCCACTCAACCCTATGATAAGCCTTCGACATATCCATCTTCAGAGCCACTACTCCAGTTTTCTTCTCGGTTTTTTGAACAAATAATGGTTAAGCTCAAAGGCAAGCATAACATTATCTGTAATTAGGTGCCCGAGAATAAAAGCATTATGGGATCTGAAATAACATCTAGCAACATATGGTTCAATCTATTATCTATAAGTTTAGACACAATCTTATAGATAACGTCACATAGAGAAATAGGCCAAAAATCAGACACTGTCTCGGGATTAGGTTTCTTCGATATAAGAACAAGTGTATTAGGCATAGTGATTTGAACATCAATAAAATTATTATAATATTCAAGTAATTGAGTTAAGCCATTATACTTCCACAATAATGTTAAACCACCTCCAAAATCAATAGGATTAACAAAAAAGGCTCGAATAACCAATCTTCCATTTTATTACTTCAACTTTAACACGATTACATTTAACTTCCATAAGAAAAAATAAATGCGACTTGGACACAAAATCAACTAACATAAGAACTGATAGAGTATTGTCCATTCCTCGACAGTTCCAACTGAGGGTACTCATTGATTCGGGCGAGCCTCGACAAAGAACAAACTAAGAACAAAAAACCTCCTCATACGCACTATTTTGTACTATACTAAATTGCACCGGCTGTTAATGAAAAAAACTCATTGTCTCTTAATGAGATTTTAATTTGCACCATCTATTAAACATTACACTTAAGACTGCACTGTTTTGTACCATACTAAATAACCATAGTAATAAATTATAGGAAAAAGTACACAAATAAACCTTATGCTTTACCCAATTTGTAAAGACAATCCTCGTGGTTTAGAAGTTTGCAAACAGAGGTTCTGTGTTTTGTTTAGTTTACAAATTCAACCATTTTACCAAAAATTATTATTGTGACTATTACACTAAAAGGGAGCGAATTTTGCAGAAGTAAAAAAAAACCAACTTAGAAAATTACTCAAAATAGCAAATTTCACAAAGCACAAAATCCTTATTTGGAAATTTTAAACCACAAAATTTGTCTTTGCAAATCGAATCAAACTAAAAGTTTATTTTATACTTTTCTCAAAATTATATCTTATCTCTCTATAATGGATAGACATCATAACCCTTTTAGACCAATTAGTAACCAATTTCTTAATGGCTAGAAACCATTTTGGGTAGTAATTTTTTTTTTTTGGAAAAAGGTAAGTTTCCCCCTATATAAGGGAACCAAGTATCTCAAAGTTGAATAACCCACTTTATTTTATATTCTCTCAACTAAAGATTCAGATTTCATAATTCATTATGACTTCAAACTTGCAAAATTTCTGTCCATCTTTTCCTAAATACCACATAACTACAAATAAGAGAAGGTCTACTTCCATGGCAGTTTTTGCCAAATCAACCAGCGAAAATCCCAATTCAACAAAATTAGATTTAGGTGTTAAAGTACCTAAAAACAGTAGTGATCAAGGCAAATTTGGAAGGTTTGGAGGCAAGTTTGTACCTGAAACACTCATTTCATCCTTGTCCAAGCTTGAAGATGAATTCAATTGTGTTCTACAAGATCCTCAGTTTCAGGTTTACTACCTATTACTTTGGTTATGTAACATTCAATACCACGTAGATGTTATCGGCTTTAACCCAAATCCAACACCAAGAGTCTCACTGCTTTAAAGTCTTTATGCATGTATATTGGATTCTCAGGTTACTAATGAATCTGAGTCACTCGATCTGTCCATGGATTCAGTTCATTCATACACATCGTCACCCCTCAAGGCTGCTCCTTACTCAGATCTTCTATCTCGGCACCATCCACACTGGACCAAGCCGTTAAAGTTTATGATTTTAATAAATTAAAAAAAAATGATTTGATTCTCTCAAGTTAGTTTTTTTTTAATAAATAATTTACTAATCCAATTTTTTTATTTATTATATTAGTTAGTTCTTGCATGAGTAAAAATACATTTAAATTGGAAAACTCCATAGAAGTTGGGTATGAAACTTTTTTTGTTTTATTTTTTATTTTTTAAAAGCATTAAAAAATATCAATTGTGCGCTCACAGATCACCAAATAGCACTTCAAATACGCCTGTCAGTGAATTCTGGATTCATCACTGAACCACCCTCCGCTCTCCTCCCTTCGCGACTGTGAGTCGCTATAGATGAAACGATAGATAAGTCCTCTTATAAGTTTCTTTGTGACTTTAAAACTGTCCTTAACCTTTATAGGAGGAGCTTACAACAGCCTTAAAGGAATATGTAGGAAGAGAGAGTCCTCTATATTTTGCAGAGAGACTTACAAATCACTACAAGAATGAAAAAGGAGAAGGTCCTCATATTTACTTGAAGAGAGAAGATCTTAGCCATTGTGGTTCACACAAGATCAACAATGCTATTGGACAGGCTATGATTGCCAAAAGAATGGGTCTCAAATCAGTTGTCACGGCCACCGGAGCCGGACAACACGGGGTTGCTACGGCGGCTGCATGTTCTAAGCTGTCTTTGGATTGTACTGTTTTCATGGGGACTTCTGATATGGAAAAACAATCCTCAAACCTACTCTTGATGAAACTATTAGGAGCTCAGGTATGTACTCTACAATTTTGTTAATTTTTACATTTTTACATTTTCAAATTCATCATCATTCTTTTTTTTTTTTTTTTTTTGACCTAAATCATATATCCTTATTTCAAGTTTGGTTATAAAATCCAACTGCTTCCGGAATTTGGAAACCACTTATTAGTGTCAGAGATTAATATAAGATCTATGATTAGACCTTAACTATCAGTTCGAGTTTTTAGTTAAAATGGTTTCATGACGTGGTATCAGAGCCTCTATGACCAAACGGTTGAGGGTTCGAGTCCCGACAACCTCATTAATTTGTAGAATTAAAAACACATGGCGGGATGAGTATGTGTTGTGCACCCTGCAAGCCTAAGGAGCATTTGCGTGTGGAGATAAGTCGGAGATTAATATATAAGATCTATGATTCGACCTTAACTATGAGTTCGAGCTTTTAATTAAAACGGTTCCATGACAATTAGCTCTTTAAACTTACTTAAAGTTTCCTTTGCGTATAGAACTTAGGCATAAGGTATAAATTAAACTGTGCAATTGTAAAACCTAATAATAGTGCGATTTCAAACCTTATTATAAGAATTTTATTTTTTCATGTAAAATTTTATGTTCCGGTCAACTTCCAACGTTCTGTCCAGCCAATAAAACTTATGCGGACATGATAAAATTGATAAATTGTGTTAACTAACATTGTAGGTAAAAGCAGTGAAAGGGAATTTCAAAGAAGCAAGCTCACAAGCAATAAGAGAATGGGTAGGAAAATTAGAGACATCCTACTACCTCTCAGGAACAGTAGTCGGGCCACATCCATGTCCAACCATAGTTCGTGAATTTCAGGTACAACCTTCAATTTTTGATAGGAAAACACGATTTACAAACATGATCCGTTCAACATGATTATTATTTTTATTGCATTTCTGTCGCATATAATTTTAGTGACATGATTATGACAAGTGAATCCACAGTCAATAATAGGGAAAGAAACAAGAAGGCAAGCAATGGAGAAATGGGGAGGAAACCAGATGTAATAATAGCATGTGTAGGAAGTGGATCAAATGCATTGGGCATTTTCCATGAATTTATAGAAGATGAACAAGTTAGACTCATCGGAGTTGAAGCCGCTGGTTTTGGGTTAGACAGCGGTAAACATGCTGCCACTTTGGCTAGACGTGAAGTTGGTGTTTATCATGGAGCCATGACTTACTTGTTACAGGATGGTTATGGTCAAATCATTGCTCCACATTCTATTGGTGTAGGGTAAGTATATATCTACTTCCATCATAATTATTGAGAGTAATAATAATAAATGGTAAATTATATCGATGCTTACTGAAGTTTGCAGTCTGTTTTATAAAGGTTATTCAACTTTATTTTCTTTCGATCAAGTTGGTTGAATTCTAATTACATTTTAATAAAATTATTTCGTTCAATTCAGATAGAAAAAGGTTATCGGAATAGTAATGTGGTACTCATGTTGGAAAAACTTATTTTTACGTATAACATAACAACCAATAGCAAAGAAAATAAAAGGTACATTTTTTTTATTGTCATGCGACAGTTTCAATTAGTTGAGTTACATAAATAACAACCATAACTTTTATTTTTATTTTTTGTTGCAACATGTTGCCCCATTATATGTAAAAGTCAGTACTTTTTAACTGATTGTCACATACAAACTATTCCATTGATGTATTCTATCTTAATTGGTTAGAATGAGTTTATTGAAATAAAAAAAGAAAGTTCATCAATGATTATAATGAACCAAACTTGTTTAAATTCGTATATTGGCCATTGAGCTTGCTTAAAATAACTCAGTAATCTTTCTACATGTTTAAAGGTCATACATGGTTCAACTTATCTAAAATTCCACTTTGCTCTACCACATAGAATTTAAGAGGTTAATTGTGTTACTTTAAGAAACTTCAAAAGGCTAATCGTTCGTTTTCAAAGAGAATCGTTAGACTTTTCTACACAAGTTTGAGATCCAAATATGTATTATTTTTAGATGGTAAATGTTTTTTTTATTATTTTTAGATGTATTAGACAAAATGTTCCTTGTAGTATTAGATGTTAGAAAACAAAAATATTAAAATTTAGAGTGTACAATAATAATGATAATTAGTACTCTCATAGAAAAATAATAATAACGATAACTAATACTCTCATAGAAAAGATAATAATAATAATAATGATAATTAATACATGTACAATACCTATGAAATGTCCCATTCACCCTAGAGTGTAAGATTTAAGGACATGATGATATCCATGTACCAAAGATTAGGTACCTCAATAATATATATATATATATATATATATATATATATATATATAGTACAAAACATTTGAAGATTTTTTTTTGTGCATTAAGTATTTAAGCATTTGATTTTTTATTTGGATATATTAAGTTTTTGATTTTTTTTTTGCCACATTAAACCTTCAATGATTAAAAAATTAACCTTTAAACATAAAAATTAGTTAACATAATATTATTTATTTCACATGCGTTTGAATTTTGTAATTTTAACCGTTTGAAAAATAGTTATTGATGTGTAATATGGTTATAGAAGAATTTAAAAATTTAATTTCAAATTGTCAAAAATATAATTTCAAATGCAGAAAAAATAAATAAGTTCTTTTAAGATTTTCATAACTAACTAATTTTGTAAGAAATAGTTTAACGTGACAAAACATAAATGATCAAAGGTAATGACCCTGTTTGGTAAAGAGCGTTTTGGGATAAAAAGAGCGGTTTTGACCAACTTTAGCGGTTTGACCACTGAAACCGCTGATTGGAGTATTTGGTGGAGAGAGGTTTGGAAGAGAGTTTTGGGATGAAAACGCTAATTTAGAAAAAGCTCCTAAAAGGAGCTTTTTCAATTAGCGTTTTGCAATATTAAAATTAATGGACTTCTTTAACCCTAATTATTTTATGTATATTTTTATGTATTAAAAAAAGAAATGCCCTTATTCGTCTTTTTGCACAAACCGCTATTATTAATCAGCTAATTTTTACCAAACAGGTCTACACAAACAGCTAGTCAAATCAGCTAATGTAATTAGCTAATAGCTAACAGCTAATGTAATCAGCTAACAGCTAATTGCCAAACAGGGCCAATATGTCTAAAAAAAATTAAACGTAAAATGCACCAAAAAAAAAAAATAAAAGGTTGTTCAACATGCTTTTTGCATATATATAACTCTTAAATATTTAACCTATACCCGTCTTTCAAATTTTAAATTTGATACATTTATCTGGCATCATAAGAATTTTTATAATTCTATTGAATCTCTATAAAAAAATATTATGTAAATTTTTTTTTTTATGGTACCTATCAGTTTAAGTTTTTAGATAAAATAATTTCATAATGCTATCGCACCAGAGCCTTTTCAGCCCATACGTCAAAAATTCAAATATTAAGTTACAAATTAAATGGTTTCTTGATATCTCTGCACCTTATTAAGAAGGTTATGATCAACCTAATATTCCAATTACAATTAAAAGTTGCTAATTAACCATTTACTATTGCAGGTTAGAATATCCAGGGGTTAGTCCAGAACTGAGTTTTCTTAAAGATACAAGTCGTGCAGAATTTTATTCTGCGACAGATAAAGAAGCCATTGATGGTAGGTAATAAAAAGTTCGGTAAATAATTTATTAGTTCTCGAGTTTCTACATACTGTACTAATCAGTCTTTTTATTTTAAATGACACATTTATCCAACATTAAAAAAAAACCTTATGATAAATGAAGAAACATGTTATTTTGTATACAATTTAACTTTTGAGTAACTGAATTCCGAACGAGATGACTAATTAAGTAGTTTATTTTGAAAAATTAAGAGATTATGTAATATATGTATTTCTTTAAATAGAATGCGACTAATATAATATGCATATTATTTATCTAAATTTTAATCATTTTTTGTTTCATTAAATTTGTAGCATGCAAAAGATTATGCAAATTAGAGGGTATAATTCCAGCATTGGAGGCATCTCACGCATTAGCATTTTTGGAGAAACTTTGTCCAACTTTAACTAATTCCACCAAAGTCGTTGTAAATTGCAGTGGCTGTGGAGATAAAGATGTTTCCACTGTCTTTAATTACGAACACTAAAACGTCACCGTTTTGGATTGTTATTGAATGTAGGAGTAGTAATCTGAGTTACCGTATCATAATTGTATCATATTATCCCTAACTAAAAGGAAAAAATAGCCAAACTAAGGAGAAAAAGATTGAAGAAAATTTGAAGGACATAAAGGAGAAATCACTATTCTAAATTTTGCTTATGAAGTGTTGTCATCGTACTATATATATCATCTATATGTACTATATGATTTGTGATATAAATGTAACAAAAATAATGTTAGGAATTGGTTCAGTTGTTGATTATAATAAGTTTGATATGCAATAATAAGAACAAAAAATTTACGTGGTTCAATTATTTTTGTCTACATAATAATTAGCAAGTTAATACATCGATAAAATCACATCGTTTACCTAAGTCTCTAGCTCTTAAATTCGATCCCGGTCTATTACACTCAAAGTTTATATATATAGCAAATTGCAAGAATAAAAGATCCAAAACTCAGCGCTGATAAAATAAGTAAACAGCTCTTGTTTATATAGGTTTAAAACTGTAATTTAAATTATGTTATAAAATTTAACGAATTGGTTAGTTTTTAATTGAAAATGGGTTAAATGTCACCTATGAAAATACTCAATGGGCTAACTATTACCAAATAATACCACATGAGCCAAATGATAAAATTTTAAATACCATCGGGGTCAAATAGGGGTTTAATCCTTAAAATTATTATCACAATTACATAAATTATTTAGAAGTATTACTGTATTTTTCTATATTTTTAAATGTCTAACATTAAAATAGTTACAAAGTAATTGCATGTGACAAAAAAAGACCACATGAAATCGACACTAATCCGATTAGGTTGACACGGTTATAACATAAATTATTTTGGATTGAGTTATGATGGACTCATTTGATACTAACTTAAATTGATACGACACGAATACGACACTAACTAGATAATTATCACACCTACGGCATTCTATCTTCCTCTACTTCACTCTCACAAGGGGACACGAAAAATATTTTGAACCAAATTTCAAGAGCTACCCAAAGCTGGAGCCCCAACTAGTCTCCCTTACTGGGTCAAATGCATCTTTGGTCACTGAACTATTATGATTGTCTGAAAATGGTCACTCAATTTCAATTTGTCTCAATAAAATCATTCAACTTCGAATTTTGTTTCAATGAAGTCACTTTGACGAATTCAAAAGCAAAAAACGCCAAAAAAATGACTTGATTGTCATATCAGTAATAATCAACTTTCACTGCTACCGAAACGACACGTGGCTTCCACCTAGATGACCGAGACGACATTTGTCAGCTAGGTAGCAACCATGTGTCGTTTCGGTCAGCTAGCTGGTACTCATGTTCGGTCATCGGTGAAAGTTTACCATTGCTGATGTGGAAGGGACATCATATTTCCGTTGTGTTTTTACTTTTAAAGTCAACAGAATAATTTAATTAAAACAAAATTCAAAATTAAATGATCTTAATGAGACAAATTGAAATTGAATAACCATTTTGAAACAATAATAAAAATTCAATGGGGAATGCTACATTTAACCCTTCCCTTAATTTTACCCCCCACTTAATTCTACCCATAATATCAAATGAATTATTTTTGTAAATTATATAATCATATTAGAAATTCACAATCATCAAATGCATTAATAATTATATCAAACTAAAAATGATATTGCGTGTTGCTTCAAAAAAAAAAAAAAATGATATTGCGTGAAAGAACATATGACTGTGACACATGAATAATAATCCACATGTTAATGTAACATCACAAAATTGTGGTTGAGAATTGTGAGTTTTCTTAAGGATAAAGGCCGTACAAATCTATTTGATATTTGGAAAGGAAAAGGTAACAACAAAGAGGAAATTGACTAAATATTAAATATCTGACTAAAAAGTTAGGGTAATTAGCAGAGGTCAGGGACAATACCCTAAAACGTCACAAAATTTAATTTATTTTAATAAAATTATTTAAATTTATAAAAGTTTAGTTTATTTCAAAAAAATTATTTAGATTTATTTTTTCCTAGTAAAACATTTTTCGATCATTTTTCGCTGAAATTGCTCACGTGATAAATTAAATTTATTGAGACAAAAATAAAGATAAGTGATTTTATTGAGACAAATTAAGTTTTTATGATATTTTAAGGATATTGTCCAAACTTTTATGACCACCGGTACTAAATTATTCAAAAAGTTAAGGTAACAAGAAAGAGAAAATTCACTAATTGTGAGTTTTTTTTTTAATTAAACTTCATTTTTAATACCTTACTCTATCTATTTTATCTCTATATTTTAATGACAACAACCTATGGATGACAAAATTACACAGGACCAATTACGAGACACGAAATCAATACGTAGTAATAATGTTTGGGTTTAGCTTAGTAAGCAACGAGTCATTTTTTAGTTGACCAAAAATTGATATGCAAATTTTTGGATTAGATTATGGTTGACTTATTAACTTGAAAATAACACAAAATGACATTGTTAGTGATATTTTTTGTAAAATATTGCTAATTTCAACCATGTCACGTGTGGATTGAGTGTGGGCGCTCTAGAAAAATTAATTCTCAATTAATTTGGACGGTTAAAATTATGAAAAATGCGCGTGAAAAACTTGATTTTTAAACGAAAAGGTTGGCAGGGGATGCACGGATTGAAAAAGTTCCTCTTGGGTTCTTAGTGCCGCTATAAAAACCTTGCTAAATATTTAATGGCTACCATAAATTAAATGAAGGAAATTTAAATGCAAAATTGACACGATGATTTGGTAAAAAATCAATTTTATTGATATAAAATGAGTTTTTTTTAGGATATAAAATGAGTTAATTCATAGATGTTGATAAATATGAACAATTACAATCAAATTTATATCTATTACAAAACAGTTAAATCTACTGTGGATGTTCCAAACAAAAATATGAACAAGAATAGAAATTGGAATACAGAATTGAAGAACAAAATTGAAATGCGAACGAATTTCAAATGACAAACTTAAAGCCAATAAATGGCTAGCTTTGTCGGGACTTGAGCTGAAATCGGCCTAGATTCCACGAGCGTGAGTGTGACGATCGAAGGTATGAACATCTTGAGGATAAACTTTTAATAATAATTTGATGATGAATGAACGTGCACGAATTTGGAGAATTAAAGTTTGGATTTGGGAAGGATTCACAATGATTATTTCAAGTTCAATAACGAGGTTGAGAAGATCGAAATGATGTTTAAAGAGGGAAGAACGATGACTCAAGATCGAATTAGTTTTATAACAAAAAACCAAATGAAATCAGATTTTCGGTTTTGTTGAAAAATAGTGAGGATCGAGTTGGTAAAAGGGCTATAAAATGAGTTTTCGGACATGAAATTGAGTGAAACAAAAACCTAAAATAACATTCAAGATGTTAGGAGAGTTTTGTAAAATTTGGGGTAGAAATGTGATGTAAGGAATCCGAAATGCAAAAACGAAATTGCTGGGCAAAACGTATGAAATCTAGGCAGATTGTGTTAAAACAATTTCGAAGAGTGAAGCATAACTTGTAAAACGAGTTTCCGAACATGGAATGAGGCGAAACAAAAGCCTATGATCAAATTAAGGATGTTGGGAACGATTAAAAAAAGCGGAAATTCGGACCAAAATAGACTTTATAATATCATGAAAAGAGCTTACTAGTTGCAGGGTGGCATAAACTTCTTGCTTAACAGAACACCAATTAGAGATTTAGGTTTTCTGGGCCGGAGTTCCAAGAGGAGTAGCGATTCAGGTTGGAGAAGATGTCGAAGACCATTACTGATTTAGAGGGTAAATTTCACCAATGGTGTACAACATTGGCCCTATTTCACACTTTGGTGTACAACCTTCAATTTGTCTCACTAATATGTACGAACTTAGGGGTGACCTCCCACTGTGGTGTACAACCGGTTAAAATGACTTGTCAACGCCCGGTCAACTCGCCAGCTCAGCAATTTCCATCATATTCATTAATAAAAAGGGACCCACACATAACTTAATTATTAAAATAACCTTAATTTGTCACACCCGACCCTAAATGACCTTAATCGGCATCGGGCGTGAAATAGAAAGATCACAATCAACACTTAATAGTCTCCAAATATCATAAATATCACTTTTCTAGGTATTCCTCGTAAATGTATATTCTAAAATAATTCATATTCCTACTACATTAGTCATTTGAGGACCTCAACATATATTTACCAACTCTATTATATTATAATTGAAATACCAAAGTTCTAACCATAATTCGAATAGTAAGCAGCCAATTTTCAAACCATCCCTAATCGGTCGGTAACCTTCTCTATATCCTGTACTTTCTCACCTAAAAACATTAAAACATTTAAAAACGTGAGACAAAAATCTTAGTAAGAAACTATCAACTATAAAATCAAACTTTACTTAACATAGCTACATATATACATTTATAAAAGGATTTAATCAAAACCTTATAAAATATACTCAAAACTTAAGTTCATATAACTTTATATATATAATGCATCTTATCAAAACGAATCAAAACAAATAAACGTTTCATCAAACCAATTCATAATCAAATGAATGTTTTATCAAACCAACTTGTAATCAAATAAATATGTTATCAAACCAACTCGTATTCAATCAAATGTAAAACCTTATATCAAAATCAATCATAACCGAAAACATAATCCAAATGAACTTAAAACATTATATCCATCCTCGAGTTTCTCCCCTTAAGTATCAATCCATAACCACATATATAGTCGAGACGTCTCTTAACATTGTCTATCCCATATGGTTTTACCCGACACTTCACTGCCATACCCAATAGGTCTTCAGACTGTGTACACAGGCCATGTCCCTCACTGAACATGGTCTTCAAATATAAAACCACCGATCCGGATAGCTCTCGATGGATATAAAATCATAAAATCATAACGTACTCAAATTTCCTTTCACAATCAAATTCCAAACTATTTCATAACCATAAATCATTAATTAATAAAAATTCCAAAGATAATCAATCAAATTAAGCCTTAAATCAACATAATCAAGTAAAATCTGAAATTCACATAAAAGCATAGTCAATAGCTTCATTTGAACCATAATTTCACAATAAAAAGCAAAATCGTGAAAAACCCGAATTTTACAAAATTTCTGCATAACCCTAAAATATCAATTTCTGAAAATTCTTTGATTATATATATATATATCTATATACATAAAACTCAAAATATAGTTGATAGTTACTTACCTTAGCTACCAATTGAAGAAAATACACCCGTTCAATTCCCCTCTAAATTCTGTCTAAGACGTTTCCCCTCCAAACACTTACGAAACTCAAAAACTCTTCGGTTATAACTTAGATCTATGTATAAGGATGCTATGGTTTCAATTTCGAGTGATTCGGACGGTCAAATCTCCGTAAATCAAAGAAACAGTGAAGAAACGGTTTAGAGAAAACTGATGATAAAAGAAAAAGAAAAAGAAAAGGAAAGGAAAGAAATGAGATAATGATGATCATCATCGTCGATTGTTCTGGAATATATATCCAAAACTGAAAAAAAATCCAGTTTGATCCTCCATCTTTATATAATCTTTTAAAAATTATTTTAAATTTTTAATTTACACATAAAACCATCAAATTAACTCCAAACTTTTTCTATAGCACCAAATAAAAATCATACACCCAATAATAATAATATATACTAATATCAAAATAAAAATTTTAGAAATTTAGACACGGACGTGACATAATTTGTTTGTTTCTAATTAAAAAAGATATACTCTCTCGTCATATTCTTTCTCTCTCATCGTATTCGTTCTCTCTTCCATTTTTTCTTTCACCAAATCTAATGGCTGAAGCTCAAAAATAGTAAAGTTACAGATCCAATGGAAAAACTAAAATGGTTGGAGATTAAATAATAAGTATAAGCACAAAAGTGAAGTTTTATCTCCTCCTCCCCCATTTCCTCTCGCTTTCTCTTCTCCATCGCTTCACCTGCCGCTTTCGGTAATTACATGTTTCAAGCATCGTTTCGGTCGAAATGGTGAACACCAACTGTCGATGTGACCTTAATGGATTACAAAGAGATTTTAGTGGAAGAACAGATCCAATTCAGCGCAGAGTTTTGGTTCAATGGCTACGATAATTTAGAGAAATTCATCGTTTTCATTCAGTGATGTGGTTCAATTCTCTAGTTGTGAAAATTAATGGAGTGAGAGTGAAACAGGTACAAAATGAGTTTTTCCAGAATCCATACAATTTGCCATGTGTGATCAATTTCACACTTCTTCTGTCATTCCAATTGAAAAGCTGAGGTGGATGTTGCACCATCTTATTTGAATTTTATAATTTGAATTTTATC
This sequence comes from Euphorbia lathyris, assembly GCF_963576675.1. Classification (NCBI taxonomy): domain Eukaryota; kingdom Viridiplantae; phylum Streptophyta; class Magnoliopsida; order Malpighiales; family Euphorbiaceae; genus Euphorbia; species Euphorbia lathyris. The sequence goes on from NC_088915.1 coordinate 83,739,469, forward strand.
AGATTAATTTCCCAAACCCAACTAAAAATGGAACTGTCTGATTGTGTGTGTGTGTGTGAGGAGCCATCAGTTTGAATTTTAGAGAGAGAAAGGGAAAGTTGGAGAGAGAGGTTGCAACTCGTTTTAGAGAGAAAAAATGGCTACTGAATTAGAGAAAGAAAGGAATTAGAGAGGGAGAAGAATTAGAGAGAAAGGAGCAGGGGCGGAACCAATGGGGGTTAGGGGGGGCTCGAGCCTCGGCAGGCGGCCGGAGAATTGAGAATTTTTTTTTAGTAATGGTGTCTGGTAATATTTTGGAAAGAATTATATTGACTCTATGTAGTATTATTTCAATGTTTAAAGGTAGATGAGATGATTAATGATACTTACTTCTATTTGAGAAGTCTTATGTTCGACTCCCTACACCTTATTTTTTCTAAAAAGTTTTTATTTATTTTTATTTTATTTTCAATAATTATAAAAACATGTTACCATTATTAATTAATTTAAATGGACTCTTTATTTTTATTTTGATAACACTTTTGAATTCATTTTTAATTTGTCTTTACCATTAAAAAAAAGTAGACATATTTAATATTCATTTTTATTATGTCTTTACCATTAAAAAAAATAAACATGTTTAATTATCTATTAGTTCAATGATAGTTTCCAAAAAAATGGTAACATTGTTACAGTTTTAATGCATTGTAGGCTAAAAAAAATTTGGCCAGCCCTAACAGGCTGGACTTTGAAAATTTGACGTTTTAAATTTTTTTTACTGATATGTTTGAGCCTCGGGTCATCCAGGGTTCTGGTTCCGCCACTGGAAAGGAGCCATGGAAAGAGAGAGAGTTGAACGAAGGAGAGAGTTTTTTATTTTATTTATTTTTTTTTGGGATAAAGGGTATTTTGGTAATTGTATATAAGGTGTTTTTAATTAAAGTTGAAAAATAGTGAGCTGATGAGTTGACTGGCGTTGACCGGTCATTTTAACCGGTTGTACACCACAGTGGGAGGTCACCCCTAAGTCCGTACATATTAGTGGGACAAATTGAAGGTTGTACACCAAAGTGTGAAATAAGGCAAGGTTTGTACACCATAGGTGAAATTTACCCCTGATTTAGGTCAGCATGGATTGAGGTGTGGAGGCTCTTAGGTCGTAGAATCAATTGGTGCCTGAGCTTTGGGAATGAATTGACCTTTTGTTAGGATTTGGGGCAAAAAAAAATTGGAGGGAGTGTTAGGGGGGTAAATTACATACGTGGTGTACAACCTTTACCCGTAATCACACTTTGGTGTACAACCAAAATTTTGTCACACTAAACTGTACAACCTTCTAGTGACCTCCCACTAAAGTGTACATCCGGTAAAAATGACCGGTTGAAATTTTGGGGATAATTATTGATAAAAATAGTGAAAATAAAATGTATTATTAATATTATACTTAAATAAAATAGTGAGAATAATAGAAAATTAAATTTAATAAATTGGTAAAATATATGTATTAATGAGAATAAGATAAAAAGAAATTTAATAAATAAATTGTTTTGTGATTAATAATAAAACATTATTTTCACTAATTTTTTTTTCATTAATATCTATTTTTCTTCTAATGAATATCGAAATGAGGCCACGGAGATGGCTGGACAAAATATATAAAAGAAGAACAAAAGCGGAAATTATAAAGTTCGAACGATGAAACTATAAAACCAGACTTGGAATAGATGATGAACTAGAGAAAGAAAGCTGAGAATTGTTCACTTAGAGCTCGAGAAACTCAAAAAACCAATGGAAAAAGCTAAATGAAAAGACTCAAAAAGTTTGAGAAGAGAGGATTGTGTTGATGTTGGATGTCTTGAAATGTGGAGGAAGAGAGCACTATTTATAGTTGAAATGTTGGTTATGGTTGCAAATACCCCCTAACTTCACTCCATTAACTATCTAACTCCCCTTATTATTTTCAGTTGCTACTTGCTAGAAATGTGGGTAGTTAAGTAAGTTAGAGATACAGTAGGAGTAGCAACTAACTTAACTACCAATTGCACATGTTCTAGGCATGGATTCTAACTTCCAAACTTTTTTTATTCTTTCATATGGATCTGAATTAGGCCAACGAATATATCTCGGATTTCTCGGGATGTCTAGTTTCTAAAACTTCTGACCTCGTAAAAAAATTTATTCGTTTGGTGCCTCAAATGGTCAATTGAAGTGACATTAGTACTATTGGAAAAATAAGAAATGGATCGTTGTGCTTTTGTCCTTTTTTCTTAGAGCTGGTCATCAGAATTTCTACTAGGATTTACCCAGGCTACAGCTCGCCGAGCTAGAGGCCTATGAGTGTCGGAGGGATTTTTTTTCTTTTTATTTTATTTTTCATAGTTTATAATAAAATTTACAATATGTTTCTCAAAAATAAAATTTATTTTGCAACAATTCTTTCGTGTGTTTATATGTCAGCTTAATTAATAAAAGTAATAAAATTACAATTATAAATTGCAAGCACGATAAAATCTTTTATATTTTTACATATGGCTTATAAACATATTATACAAACCAAACATGATATATTAATAAACTTTTGTATGGATCATGGTTAATCTATTAATCCAAAAATTGATATAAAATATTTAGAAGTAGTTATATATTTTTAAATGTCAAACTTAAAATAGATATAAAGTAAAATTCTGCATGTGACCCAAAAATACAATACGCAATCGACACTAATCTGATTAAGTTGACATGATTATAACATAATTTTTTTTAATTGAATTATGAACTCATTTGATACTAACCTAAATTGATACCATAGGAATACCGCAGTAATCTAATAATTAACACAACTACAACATTCTCTCTTCCTCTTTCACTAAGAGACTGATTTTTTTTTAAACCAAATTTCAAAAACTATCCAAAGCTGGAGCCCCAATTAGCCTCCCTCAGTTCTATTCCTAATATCAAATGAATTATCTTTGCAAATCATAAAATTTGTATCATCATATTAGAAATTTACTTTTATAAAATTTAGGGTAAATTCCAAAAAATACCCATGTGGTTTCACTTATTGATAAAAAAAAAAGAAGGGTAAATTCAAAAAAAAAAACCCCTTTGGTTTGATGTTGTTCCAAAAAAACCCTTGTGGTTTGTTATTACAAAAAAAAAGGACTGTGGTTTGCGCCGTTACCCGAAAAACGGAAATGGGCTTAACGGTGTTAATTTGCTGACGTGGCACAGGGGTAGAGTTGGAAATTCGATTTTTTTTTTTATTTTTTATTTGTTCTCTCTCCTCTTCTTCTCCTTCCTCCTTCTCCTCCTCATTCTTCCTTCTTCTTCATCCTTTTCCTTCTCCTCCTCCTTCTTCTTCATCCTTCTCCTTCTCCTCCTCCTTCTTCTTCTTCCTTCTTCTTCCCCCTCCTTCTTCCTTCTTCTTCCTCTCCTCCTCCTCTTTTTCCTCCTCCTTCTTCTTTTTTTTTCTTCCATTCTTTTTTTTTAATTTCCGATTTCCGAAGAAATCTGGAAATTTCCGAAATCTGGAATCCAGATTTCGGAAATTTCCAGATTTCTCCTGAAATCTGGAAATCCAGATTTCCGGAAATCTGGAATCCAGATTTCGGAAATTTCCAGATTTCTCCTGAAATCTGGAAATCCAGATTTCGGAAATTTCCAGATTTCTCCTGAAATCTGGAAATCCAGATTTCCGGAAATCTGGAAAAATTCCAGATTTCTGAAAAATTTCCAGAAATCTGGAAATTTCCGAAACTTAAAAAAAAAGAAAAAAAAAGGTAGAAGAAAGGAGGAGGAAGAAGAAGAAGGAGAGAAGAAGAAGAAGAAGAAGGAGGGGGAAGAAGAATAAGGAAGAAGGAAGAAGAAGGAGGAGAAGAAGGAGGAGGAGGAGAAGAAGGAAGAAGAAGGAGGAGAAGGAGAAGGAAAAGGAGAAGGAGGAAGGAGAAGAAGAGGAGTGAGAAAAAAAATAAAAAAATAAAAAAAAATTCGAATTTCCAACTCTACCCCTGTGCCACGTCAGCAAATTAACGGTGTTAAGTCCATTTCCGTTTTTCGGGGTAACGGCGCAAAACACAGTCCTTTTTTTGTAATAACAAAACACAAGGGTTTTTTTGGAACAACATCAAACCACATGGGTTTTTTTTGGAATTTACCCAAAAAAGAACTGTACTTTTTCGTTTGATAAAATGGAGATTGTGTTTAAGACCGTTAACCAAAACGCGGAAAAACAGCTAACCCCGTCAATTGGGCTGACGTGGCAGAGGGTATTTTTGTCCAAATTTTTTTTCTTGGATAAATTCTAAAAAAAACCCATGTGGTTTCACTTATTGACAAAAAAGAATGTGTGCTTTTTCTTTTGACAAAATGGAGATTGTGTTTAAGACCGTTAATCAAAACGCGAAAAAACGGCAAACCTCGTCAACTGGGCTGACATGGTGAGGGTATTTTTGTCCATTTTTTCTTTCATATAAAAGGCCTCCCTTCAACTTGAACATGAGTCTGGATACCTTGCACATCCTCTGAACCTTCTTCCGATGTTCTTCTTCATCCATGTTGTTCGTATTGGAGTTCTGAAGCCGCAAAAACATTTAACTTCATGCCCTTGATCCACAGAGTGCTTGGAGTTATATGAATTAGAGCTTGAACTCGTGATCTTGGTTTGTAATGCAATGGTTTTAAGGATTTGAGTTCTAGGGTTTTCCAATATATGAAGAAATTGGGGGAAAACCCCAAATTGAATTGATGATTGATTGTTGATGGGAAGGGAGGCCTTTTATATGAAAGAAAAAAAATGGATAAAAATACCCTCTGCCACGTTAGTCCAGTTGACGGGGTTAGCTATTTTTCCACGTTTTGGTTAACGGTCTTAAACACAATCCCATTTTGTCAAAAGAAAAAGCACACATCCTTTTTTTGTCAATAAGTGAAACCACATGGGTTTGGAATTTATCCAAGAAAAGAAAATTTGGACAAAAATACCCTCTGCCACGTCAGCCCAATTGACGGGGTTAGCTATTTTTCCGTATTTTGGTTAACGATTTTGAACACAATCTTCATTTTGTCAAAAGAAAAAGTGCAGATCTTTTTTTATCAATAAGTGAAACTACATGGGTTTTTTTTTGGAATTTACCCTAAAATTTATTATGGATGTGACGAATGAATAGTAATTATATCTAACTAAAAACCATATTGCGTGGAAAACACATATGACTGATAATTCATTGTGGATAAGAATTGTGAGTTTCCTTGAAGATAAAAGGTAATTTGCTTTATTTTGATATTTGATATTTGGAAAGGAAATGGGAACAACAAACAGAAAATTGACTAGTGATATGATAATTCCAAGTTCACCAATAAAATATCTTAATTGAGCACTGAATTGTGTTGTGCACCTTTCGAGCCCAAAGGACATTCATGTGAGGAGGTGTCAGAGATTAATATAAAAACTATTAACTGGATCTTAACGGTAAGTTGAAACTTTTAGTTCAATTAGTTCATTGAAATGGTATCGGAGTAAGTGGTCTAGGATTCGAATCGTGGCAACCTAATTTGTTGAATAAATTTCAACATATAGTAAGATGGACATGTATTGTACACGCATAACATGGTATCAGAGCCGTTTAGACAAGTAATCGAGGGTTTGAATCTTGCAACCTCATTAAGTGGTGGAATTAAAAATACATGGTGCAATGGACATGTGTGTTGTACACTCTACAAGCTCAGGGGCATTCGTGTGCAGGGATTTGTCAAAGATTAATGTAAAAACTATTAATTAATTGGACCTTAACTTTTAGCTTAAACTTTTAGTTCAATTGATTCATTAACAAAAAAAAAAATAAAAATAAAATAACATATCTTAAAGGTAAAGGAAGAGAATAAGATTACCTATTAAAAGAGAAGTGAGAGGTTATATAGGTTAATCCTCATAGTGATTTTTATGTTACATTTTGAAGTCCACGAGTAAAACTCAGCAGTTCGTTAGTGTAATTTTAAATATCAACAGAACACAAATGATAATGCAGGAGGTTCTTCATTATCTCATCCCCTCTTAACTGTCCGTCTGGTTTTGGAGAGGGTTCTTCACTGAAGGAAATGAAGAAAAAAAAAGATGATTGTTAGAATAATGGCTTGTTGTAGGTTCTATTTTATTTTAGGGCTAGCCCAATTCAAGGGTTCATTTACATATCTAACTCATTTTGCTTCCATCTCACTAAATTAGACACTTTCATCCATTTTGAACAAAATTATTTTTAGTCTATTTGATTGATCCATCTGCTCCTGCTCCCGCTTCTTCTTGTTCTTCGTTTCAACTTATTCTTCGGTTCATCTTCTTCAATTTCTGATACCAATAGTTAGCAATTTTTTAGATTATTGAAGTATTATGTTCAATTTTCCGTAGAAATGGTATGCTTTTAGCTTGTACACCTACTTTTCTCGCTGGTATTGCCTCTATCTTCATCTGTACGGTATTGTTTCAATTTCCTCTATTTTCCTCCATTTTTCTCCATTGTTGTCGCATTTGTGATGAAATTTATTGCATTTCGTCACAAATGCGACAACAGCTGTCACATCTCGTCATAAATGCGATTTTCCTCCATTTTTCTCCATTGTTGTCGCATTTGTGATGAAATTTATTGCATTTCGTCACAAATGCGACAACAGCTGTCACATCTCGTCATAAATGCGACAACTGTTGTCGCAGAGCGACAACTCTTGTCGCGTTTGTGACGACGTCACAAATGCGACATCGCAGCAGTTCAATTGGTAGATTTTTTTTCTTTCTCATTTTTTGAGCTTTCCATCCTAATCCTCTTCCGCGGACACTAATTCTTCAAAGGTTAAACGAAACATAATCTCTTTTCTCTATAAACCACCTTCTTTTTGTTGGTTTGGGATGGCGAAAAAGACGTTGAGAGTCTGAGAAAGAAAGTGAATTGAAATAAGGGTATTCTTGTCCAAAGTGGATGAAAGTGTCTAATTTGGTGAGATTGATACAAAGTGGGTCAAATATGTTAATGGACCCTTTCGAATGGGCTAGATTAGTAAATAGCCCTTTATTTTATCCTACATTTTTAAATGATTAATAAATATATTAATTTTGGTAAGCGACTGTTAATTATGGTAACAATTTTGTATTTAAAACTAACTTTTTTAAATTGTGTAACTCATTATTTATTATAGTAAGGAGCGATCCATGGTTTAGATTGCACCTGTCTCTACCAAAAAAAAATATCTTCCGAGGCAGTGATTCATCCATGGCCAAAATGAGATAAGAATAATCTACAAGTTCAAGTAGGGTTATAACTTTTGATTTGAATAAAAAAACCGTTTGAAGAACCCATGGTTGTGGTCGGTCCTTCTTTTTTTCCTCCTCCTCGTCCTTTGCCACCATAGGGTGGTTTGGACTTGAATAAGATAAATAAATTTCTTCATCTTCATTTTCATTTTCCTAAGAAAGCGGAGTATTCAAGTAGAAACCATGTAGAATTTATAAAAGGTACAGATCTTATTATGGAAAAGTGAAGGACAAAATACAACTCTGTTGTATATATAGCAGGTATTGAACAAAAGGAAAGGGTATTATTTAAGCTAATTACCCAAAACTAATTACCCACTAATCTAGCACACCAATGTTGACTTGTAGAGAAATAATCCAATGTAAACCAATGTATTATATGCTAACAGTCCCCCCTCAAGATGGAATTGGTGCAGTTTGCACAAATCCCATCTTGGACAAAGAAGGTAACATATGAGTAGTACTTAGTGTTTTGGTAAAACATCTGCAAGCTGTAGCTTTGATTGTACATAAGGCGTCTGGATAAAACCATTATCGACACAATCACGAACGATATGACAATAGATTTCCACATGCTTCATTCGTTCATGAAAGACTGGATTTCTGGCTATGGCAATTGCTGCCTGACTATCACAGTACATTGAAATTGGCAATTGTACTGGAAGTCTGAAATCCTTCAAAAGATACGTAAGCCATTTTAATTCACAGCACGTTGAAGCCATGCTACGGTATTCCGCCTCAGCAGAAGATTTACTGACAGTACCCTGCTTCTTGCTCTTCCAAGAGATTAATGTTGTTCCCAAAAAGACGCAATAACCCGAAAGAGACCGTCTACTTGTCTTACATCCACCCCAATCAGAATCACAGTAAGCTTGTAACTGAAAATTTATGTTTGATGGATAAAAAAGGCCATATTGAGCAGTTCCTTTTAGATAACGAAGTACATGTAATGCTGCAAGAAGATGATGCTTGCAAGGATTCTGCATATGTTGGCTGAGCTGTTGGGTAGAATACGTTATGTCAGGCCTAGTGAAATTAAGGTAAAGTAATCTCCCCACCAACCGTCTATAAACATCTGGTTGACTTAACGGTTCACCAGGAATTGTAAGATCAGTCCCATGCGCCAAAGGACTAGTACAAACCGCTGCTTGCTGCAAACCTGCATCAAAAATTAAGTCTGCGATATACTTTGACTGAGATAATAACAATCATGTTGAAGACTTGGCAATCTCGATGCCGAGGAAGTATTTCGCTTGCCCGAGATCTTTGATAGTAAACAAATGATGTAAAAAATCCTTGACATCCTGTATAGCTTTAGTATCATTGCCTGAAATGAGAATATCATCAACATATATAATCAACTGTAAGGTTGATGTATCTGTATGGTTAAGAAATAAACAATAGTCACTTTTGGATCTCGTGAACCCATACTCAAGTAATTTGCTCGATATTTCATGATGCCATTGTCTCCCGGCTTGTTTAAGCCCGTAAAGGGACTTAACAAGTCGACAAACTTGACCAGGCTGTGCTTTTGTATACCCTTGTGGAGGTAGTAAGTAAATATCTTCATCTATACTTCCATGAAGATAGGCATTATTAATATCCACTTGGTGAATTTCCCAACCCAGGGATGCACAAATAGCAAGAAACAATCTCACTGTGCCAGTTTTAGCCACTGGACTAAAAGATTCATGGTAATCAATTCCTGCCTGCTGATTATATCCCTTGGCGACAAGGCGAGCTTTAAACCTATCCACTTCACTAGAAGGCTTAAATTTGATCTTGAATATCCAACGAGAAGAAATAGGTTTCTTATGTACCGGTGTGGGGACTAATTCCCAGGTATTATTTGCCTCTAATGCTGATATTTCGGCTTCCATAGCTTTTACCCAATTTGGATCATGAGAAGCTTCAAGATAATTCTTTGGTTCCTTGTAAGTTTGCAGTTGAGACAAAAATGTTGAATGTGATTGACTGAATGTAGGTACATGAGGTAAAGAATGTGAAGAATTATGAACAACGGAAATGAAATCTGAATGCCAAGAAGGTGGTTTTGATATGCGAGATGATCTTCGAAGTGTATCAGATGAAGTATTTTCAATAGGGACAGATTTTGGAGGCAGCTGTTCAGAAAATAACAAAGGTCCAGGATGAGGAGAAGATATAATTGAAGTATTTGGAGCAAAAGGAAAAATGTCCTCTTGAAATTGTATCTCTCGAGATACAATGATCTGTTTTGAGTGTAAATCATAGACTCTATATCCCTTTCTACCAGGTGAATGTCCCAAATGAACTCCCAATTGTGATCTTGGAGAAAACTTTGCAGGTGTAGGCAATATTTTGTATAGACATTGACATCCAAAGACAAATAGATCATTATAAGCTGGGTTCCGCTTGAACATACATCTAAATGGTGTCTTCCATTGCAGAACTCGAGTCGGCAATCTGTTAATAATTGTAACAGAATGAAGAATAGCTTCACTCCAAAACTGAACAGGTAATTGTGACTGAAACATCAAGGCACGAGCTATCTCAAGCAAATACCTATGCTTGCGTTCAACCACACCGTTCTGCTGTGGTGTGTAAGGACATGTCCTGTGATGAATAATTCCATATTCCTGAAATAGATGTGCACATTTGTGATTGACAAACTCCCCCCCCCATTATCACTTCGTATAACTTTCACCGTTGCTTCAAATTGTGTTTGTATCATTTTTAGAAAAACGACCAAAGCTTCATAGACCTGTGATTTGTATTTCAACATAATCACCCAATTATATCGGCTACAATCATCAACAATAGTAAGGAAGAATTTTGCACCAGTAAGAGATTCTTCAGAATAAGGCCCCCAAACATCTATATGTAATAACTCAAAATTGGATGTTGTAACAGTATGACTTTTATTGAAAGAAAAACGATGTTGCTTTGCATAAGAACAAACTACACAGATATGATCATCAGGAGTTACAACAATATCAGAAATGTGATGTAAAGCATCAAGAGATGCATGTCCCAGTCTACTGTGCCATGGAATACACTTACTATTAACATGACAAGCTAAATTTCTCTGTTCATGAAATTTCTGCAATTTCTGTAATTGTTTTCTATCAAACGACTGTGAATCAAGTAAGTATAATCCTTCAACCAACCAAGCCACGGCTAAGATTTCCTGTGTCTTCGAATCCTGTAAATAGCAATGAGTGTTGTGAAAAATAATCACAATGCTTGACTGCTTGAGAAGTTGTCCCACAGATAAAAGATTGTACTGAAAATGTGGCACGAATAAGACATCACTCAAAGATAAACCAGACGATAATTCCACAGTGCCACTAGAATTTACTGTCTGACTAGAACCATCTGGAAGTTTTATATATTGTTTGCACACCATATTTTTGCATTTTGTCAGCAAACTAGATTGAAAGCACATATGTGAGGTAGCCCCACTATCGATGATCTAATATGTATTTTCTATTTGAGAACTAGAATGTGAAGGCCAAGGTTGAATACCTGAGTATCCTGCAAATGCAGTAAAATCAGATGTAGAAGCTTGATGTAATGGACTCAGATTCTGTGTTGATACATTCTTTCCCTTCATCATTCGATAGACCTCTTTAATCATGTGTGTCATATCTTCATCTCCATCATGTTTTGGTTCATCAATAGTAGAATATGCATGCATATTTTCAGAATTCACAGAAGAAGTTGAATTGTTATTGTTAGTATTAACAACATTTGCATTATTGCTGCGATATGTCTTTGAATTTGCTCCTTTGCGTTTAGAAGGATCCTTCCACCACTCAGGATATCCGATAAGCTTGAAGCAACCAGACCGAGTATGACCTGGTTTTCTACAGTGATCGCAAAATCTGTCATCATTTTCTTTCTTCTTGAATCTTGAATTTGGATCGGCATTATATGGTGTGCTACGAGAACTGGTGAAATTGGCAATTTCAATTGATTGTTCAACAGATATTTCATCTTGCTTTTCAATCCTTAGCACCATAGAATAACCTTTGTTTACATCTGGTAGAGGATCTAGCAATAGAATCTGCTTTTTCACATTATCATAGTGTGGATTTAAACCTACCAGAAACTGGATAAGTTTATCCTCTTCATTAAAATCAACAAATCGTTGAAATGCATTACAGGCACAATTACAAGCAACTCCACATTTGCAACTTGGCAATGGCCTCAGAAGTGCTAATTCATCCCAGAATTTCTTTAATCGGTTAAAATATTGCATTAGTGAGAGAGTACCTTGTGTGAATAGGCTGATCTCATGTTTGATTTTGTACAATAACGGACCGTTGTTATCGCCAAATCGATGCTCCAATTCTTTCCACAAATCTCTCGAAGAATCTACATATTGAAATCCTTCTGCAACTTCTCTAGAGATCGTATTTAGAATCCATGAGGTTACAAGGCAGTCGTTCTTCTTCCATTTCCTGAATTCTGTTGTTCCTTCATCTGGCACTTCTTCAGAGTCATCGATGTACTGCAATTTATCTTTGACAGTAAAGACTCTCGTTATTGCGTTCTTCCATGACAAAAAATTTCCTCCATCCAATTGAATCGTAGTGAGGATTAAGCCAGGATTAGCCGATCCGTTTGAAGTATACATTTTCTGTGAATTGTTTGTCATCTCCTCTGGATCATCAGATGCTTCATTTGTGAAAAGCTCATCTGGATCTATTTCCCTAGCTCCTCTTCGTCTTCTTCTTCTCCCAACCATGGCTCTGATACCATGTAGAATTTATAAAAGGTACAGATCTTATTATGGAAAAGTGAAGGACAAAATACAACTCTGCTGTATATATAGCAGGTATTGAACAAAAGGAAAGGGTATTATTTAAGCTAATTATCCTAATTACCCAAAACTAATTACCCACTAATCTAGCACACCAATGTTGACTTATAGAGAAATAATCTAATGTAAACCAATGTATCGAATGAGCTAGATTAGTAAATAGCCCTTTATTTTATCCTACATTTTTAAATGATTAATAAATATATTAATTTTGGTAAGCGACTGTTAATTATGGTAACAGTTTTGTATTTAAAACTAACTTTTTTAAATTGTGTAACTCATTATTTATTATAGTAACAGTTTTGTATTTATACAAGGTTTAAAGTATGTATTTAATTTTCTCCCCATAAATAATTTTTCAAAATTTTCATTTTAGGATAGAAGAAATTGTTTTTTTTTCCTAATTCCTTTCTTCCTAAAAACTTTGTGTAGTTTCTTGGCAATTTCAAATTGTTGTTTTACGGTCCTAAATTGAAGGAGCGATCCATGGTTTAGATTGCACCTGTCTCTACCGAAAAAAATATCTTCCGAGGCAGTGATTCATCCATGGCCAAAATGAGATAAGAATAATCTACAAGTTCGAGTAGGGTTATAACTTTTGATTTGAATAAAAAAACTGTTTGAAGAACCCATGGTTGTGGTCGGTCCTTCTTTTTTTCCTCCTCCTCGTCCTTTGCCACCATAGGGTGGTTTGGACTTGAATAGGATAAATAAATTTCTTCATCTTCATTTTCATTTTCCTAAGAAAGCGGAGTATTCAAGTAGAAACCACCTTGTGGTGGAGGAAGATGGGGAGGAGGAGACAGAGAAGGACCGAGTATAACCACCGATTCTTCTGGTGGTTCTTTGTTAAATCAAAATTCATAACCCTACTCAAACTTGTAGAGGAAGATGAAATGTTATATGGGTGATAATTATTAGATTCAGTATCGATTTTGTGTTATGTTTTGAGATCATGTGTATTTTTTTAAGGACATATATCGATTTTTTGTTGTGTTTCGAGGTCACATGTTGCTATTATATAGTATTAGAGATGAAGTTTTAATATTTTTTTTAAATGAATTGCTGATGAAACGATGTTGTTTCATTAAAATGAGCTCCGCCACATCTGAGATGGTGATTTAACCACTATTTGATACTATTGGTATCTTTTAAGGTACGTTTAGAATTCTATTTAGTTTGTGTTCATGATAAAAACAATAATTAAAAACTTTGTGACTTGAATGAATCCTATATAAGCAAGAGTTGTTTACAGATTCGCTATTTTTGGTAACGAAACAAATTGTTGTGGAAAATATTTTAAGCAACGAAATCGGACTTTTTGCAACAACATTTGAAGGGTGGAGGTAAGAAATTTATAGCAACAAGCTTTGGCAACGACACAAAAACAGTTGTTGCTAAAGTGATTTTATAGCAACAACACTTTCTATTGTTGTCAAAACCTGTTGCCAAAAAGCAATTTTCTTGTAGTGATTGTTATGTATACAAAAATAATTTATTCTTATAATTATATATCAAGCTTAATATAATTAACAACCGAACCAATTCTTAACATTATTTTTGTTACATTTATATCATAACTGTATGGTATATATATATATATATATATATATATATATATATATATGATTACAATACTTTATAAGCAACAATTCAAAATAATGATTTCTCCTTTATGTCCTTCAATTTTTCTTCAATCTTTTTCTCCTTAGATGGGCTATTTTGTGCTTTCAGTTAGGGATACTAACAATCACTTGAAATATATACATCACATAATACGATTATGACACGCTAACTCGAATACTACTCCTACATTCAGTAACAATCCAAAATGGCCACGTTTTAGTGCTCGTAATTATAGACGGTGGAAACATCTTTATCGCCACGACCACTACAATTTATAACGACTTTGGTGGAATTAGTTAGAGTTGGACAAAGTTTCTCCAAAAATGCTAATGCATGCGATGCCTCCAATGCTGGAACTATACCCTCTAATCTGCATAATCTTTTGTATGCTACAAATTTTATGAAGCAAAAAATGATTAGTATGTAATTAACTCATTTAATTATATACTTCATTAATAATAATAAAAATAATTTATTGCCTACCATCAACAGCTTCTTTATCTGTGGCAGAATAAAATTCAGCACGACCTGTATGTTTAAGAAAACTCAGTTCTGGACTAACCCCCGGATATTCTAGCCTGCCAAAAGTAAATTGTTCATTAGCAACTTTTAATTGTAACTTATTATATCAAATTGGAATATAATTAGGTTGATAGTAAGCTTGTTAATAAGGTGTAGAGATATTAAGGAACCATTTAATCACTAAATTAAGATTTGAAGTTGTGCCATATTAGTTGAAGAGGCTCTAATACGATATCATAATAAATTATTATTTTTATTATTTAATCCATACACATTAATTGCTTTTTTTTACCAAATACACCCTTATTTAAGTTTTCTTTTTATTTCGGAAGTACATAAAAATTTATTAGTTAATGCAATTAATACGAGGATAACAAAGACTTTTAGTTATTAATTATGCATTAAACTTAAAAGACATCTATAGTGAAACGGGGTAGATAAATAAATAAATAAATATAACTTTTAGATATTATTTCTTATAGAGATTCTCTAGAAGTATGAAGAATCTTATAATGCGAGATAAACGCTTAATATTTCATTTTTTGGTGAATTAAACGCTTGATCTTTTATTTCGCTAGATTACACCTTTTGATCATTTATGTTTTGTCACATTAAACTATTTCTTAGCAAATTAGTTAGATTAAAAGAAGTTATTCATTTCTTGTGTATTTGAAATTATATTTTTTATGATTCAAAATTAGGTTTTTATATTTTCCTATCAACAAATTACACATAAAAACTAATTTTAAACTGTTAAAAATATAAATTTTGAATACATGTAAAATAAATAATTTTATGTGAACTGAATTTTATATTCAAAACTGACTTTTTTTTTTAGTTATCATCGGTTTAATGTAAAAAAATAATAATAATAAAAAATGTTAAGGACTTAATTATAAAAAAATCAAGTGCTTAATGGGCAAAAAAAAATAAAAAATAAAAGATAAAGATAAATATATGTGTGTTTGTGTGGCATTTAGAGTCCATTATTGAGTTATCAAATTTTGGATCACTTGGAGATATCATGTCCTTTAAATTTTACACTCCAAATATATATCGGGGGACATTTCATATAAGTATTGTACATCTACTATTTATCATTATTAAAATGCTGTCCCACTTTAATGGCTTTACTGTTGTTTTTTCTAACAAGTAGCATTTTGTTCTCATACATCGTTAAAAACACATAATGTTTAGGACAGAATTTTTGTTTTGTAGTGACGGTTTTAACTGCCATTGCTGTATTTAGACGGTCCGTCGTAACAGGCTTTGCTATGTCTAGTGACGGATTTCACAAGGTGTCGGGATAAATTTCTATAGGAACGTCGATGTATTGACGATTTTGGGACGGTATATATCAACGTAGGGCGGTTTTAAAAAATATAGAGGCACCGCCTCAAAGTAATTTTTGAAAAATATATATTTTTTATTTTTTATATATAATGTTTGAAATACATTTCTATATCTCCAACTTTGAAATTGACAATTAGTCTGAATTTTTTTAAAAGTGATATGATTAACCCTTTAAATTTTACGGGACAAAGGAATTGGAAAGTTGGACAAGTTGAACCATGTATGACTTTAAACATGTACATGGGTTACTTGGTTATTTTAAGGAAATTCATGAGATAAATAGATCAACTTAAGCAAGTTTAGATGACTAATAGACCACTTTAAAGATTTTAGGGAGTTAATAAATTGTTTTCCGTTATTATCAGGTGAATTGTATAGGTACTAGTGCGGTCACCGAAGTTTGAAATCAATTTCGTAAAGATCACTAAACTTCATTATTATTAAATATAATTATTGAACTCTCTTTTTATTTTAATAAACTCATTCTAACCAATTCAGACAGAATAAATCACTGGAATAGTACATGGTAATCGGTTAGAAAGAACCGAGTTTTACATATGATATATAACAACCATGTGGGAGAGAAAAAAAAATACAATTTTTATTTACTTAACCCCACTAATTAAAACTGACACGTGGTAACTGAAAAATGTAATTTTTATCGTCTTTCATATTATACGTAAAAATAAATTCTTTTTAACTGGACTGCCACCAGGGATGGATACATGGGAATTTAGTGAGGGTTGAGTACCCACTGATCGCTGGAAAACACCGAAAATTCTAAGGAAACTGTGACCGATCGAGGCTTTAATTTTTATATAAAAACACTAACAAAAATATCAATTTAGCACCTATAAGTGAATCCTAGATCCGTCACTAACTGCCACAGTACTATTCTGGTGACTTTTTATATCACAACACATAGTTAATGCTCAATCTTAGATCTTATATTAATATCCGACAGTTATTACTCTCAATAATTATGAAGAGGCAGATATATAAGTACTTACCCTACACCAATTGAATGTGGAGCAATGATTTGGCCATAATGATCTTGTAACAAGTAAGTCATGGCTCCATGATAAACACCAACTTCACCTTTAGCCAAAGTGGCAGCATGTTTACCACTATCTAACCCAAAACCAGCAGCTTCAACTCCGATGAGTCTAACTTGTTCATCTTCTATAAATTCATGAAATATACCCAATGCATTTGATCCACTTCCTACACATGCTATTATTACATCTGGTTTTCCTCCCCATTTCTCCATTGCTTGCCTTCTTGTTTCCTTCCCTATTACTCCCTGAAATCACGTGTCATAATCTTATTCTGTTATTTATATATTTGCTACATGTAATATAAATTAGAGTAACAAAAATGATCACTATAAGAAAAACAGTAATTACCAACCAAAAATATGGTTGCTAAATCGGTCTCTAACATGTTTTTTTTCAACCAGATTTGTATCTTTAGCAACCAAAATGAATCGGTTGGTAATTGCTAGCCTGCTAAATATTTGAAACCAAATCTAGCTTATTTATAAACTTGTTAATGAACTTATTTACTAGTTTATAACCAAACATACTCGCGAGTTTTGAAGTCGAGCTTCGTCATACTCAAATCGAGCCTAAGAATTATATTTGCAAGTAGCTCGTTTAGAAATTGAGCCAAACTTGATCGAACTTGTATCGAGTCGAGCACTAAATGATACATAATAGCGGCTCGGTTCATTTACAGCCCTAACTGTTGGCTTGGAGAAATGGGAATCAGGTTTATTAACAAGTGTTTTGTTCTCTAAAATTGGTTTTAATAAAATTGAAATTTAGGGCAAATATAATTGCAACCAGAAAATATATGTTGAGACGGGTCTGGTTGCAATGTTTACAACCAACAGAACTTTGAAACCATTTTTTTTTTTGTCTCAAATGTATTTAAGAAATCTATTTCTCACCTTTGCAACCAAAGACAATGCTTTGCAACCATACAAGTTGCAATATTGCAACCAATTTTAATCTGGTTTCAAATATTGGTTGCTAATTACTGTTTTTCTGGTAGTGGATAATCATGTTGAACGGATCGTGTTAAGCGAGTTGTGTCTGTAAAACATGTTTAACGGGTAGTGTTGGATGTATATTGTATCTGTAAGTCGTGTTATTGTATTAGAAATTGAGAGTTGTACCTGAAATTCACGAACCATGGTTGGACATGGATGTGGCCCAACTACTGTTCCAGAGAGGTAGTAAGATGTCTCTAATTTGCATACCCATTCTCTTACTGCTTCTGAGCTTGCTTCTTTGAAATTCCCTTCCACTGGCTTTACCTACAATATATGTTAATTAACACAATTCATCAATGTTATCATTTTTTAACAGAAGATATACAATTTCAAGTTTTATTGAGTGAGCACAATGTTGGAAGTTGATCAGAACATCAAATTACGCATGAAAATAAATACGTGGAGGCTAAATCCACAATCCACTCTTCCCCCAATAATTATAGAGCTAAATTTGTACCTTATCCTTTGTTCTATATACAGAGCAAGTGAAAATGTGGGTAAGTTGAAAGCGCACATCATTTTAAACAAGTTGATGAGCTATAGGTAACTTTAAACAAGTTCATGGTTCCAATAGGTAAATTTAAGTAAAATTAAGGAGATAATTAGGAAATTTTTTAGGGTATTCCGGGAGTGATACAACCGACGAATCAATTAA
Source organism: Euphorbia lathyris (assembly GCF_963576675.1). Taxonomy (NCBI): domain Eukaryota; kingdom Viridiplantae; phylum Streptophyta; class Magnoliopsida; order Malpighiales; family Euphorbiaceae; genus Euphorbia; species Euphorbia lathyris. The sequence goes on from NC_088915.1 coordinate 83,757,764, forward strand.
CATTATATGTATACATTTTTAACACTAATTATGCAATACCGTTGTTATTGGTTGGGTGCATTACTCCGAGACCACACTAAAATTTATCCGATAATTAGTCATTTGGGAACTCGAGAGCAATCGGTTTTATAACTAACTTAGAAGAACATGTATGTATTAGGCCAAAAATGCAAAAGGAATATTGTAGAGTACATACCTGAGCTCCTAATAGCTTCATCAGTAGTAGGTTTGAGGATTGTTTTTCCATATCAGAAGTTCCCATGAAAACAGTACAATCCAAAGACAGCTTAGAACATGCAGCAGCCGTAGCAACCCCGTGTTGTCCGGCCCCGGTGGCCGTCACAACTAATTTGAGACCCATTCTTTTGGCAATCATAGCCTGTCCAATAGCATTGTTGATTTTGTGTGATCCACAATGGTTAAGATCTTCTCTCTTCAAGTAAATATGAGGTCCTTCTCCTTTTTCATTCTTGTAGTGATTTGTAAGCCTCTCTCCAAAATATAAAGGACTCGCTCTTCCTACATACTCTTTTAAGGCTGTTGCGAGCTCCTCCTATAAGATTTTAAGGACAGTTTTAAATTTAAAGTCACAGAGAGACTTATAAGAGGATTTACATATCATTTCATCTATAGTGACTCATAGTGATGAAGGGTAGAGTGCGGAGGGTGGTTTAGTGACGGATCCAGGATTCACTGGCAGGTGTGTTTGAAATGTTACGGTGATTTATGACTGCACAATTGAATTTTTTTTATTGCTTTTGCCGAAAAAAGTTAAAACCTTAAAGGGCGGGTATATATTTTCCATAGAATTTTAAACATTTTCTGACCACGAGTAGGTGCTCAAATCTGCTAGCTACCCTGGATGTCACTGCCGCCAAATTTGGATTTTGGCTCCACTACTGGTGGCACAAGCAGCAACCACGAGAACCGAAGTCGGGTAAAAATACTGCAAGAGTTGTTTTCTTACCGCATATCCCATCCTCAGAGGAAAAAAAGGATAAATACACTAAGAGCTCCTAAACTTGGCCAAAAAAATTGATTTGCCATCTGGATTTTACAAGTGTCTCGTTATAGGTCATGAACTTACTTTGGTATTGACTCTTGATGTATTAACCATAAAACTTTCTTAAATTGATATATTGACCCTCTAAACATATATGTGCTTCAACTTATTCAAATATCTTTTTAGGTTGCCACGTAATAATAAGAGAATTAATTAGTTTCGAAAGGCTAATGAGACATTTTTAAAATTCAGGGCACCAAACCTGAATTATGTATGAGACTAAAAAAAATACTAATCTGAGAGAATTGTAAATCTCTCAAATGTTTTGTTCTAATTTACTAAAGTCATATATAAATTAACAAAACATAAATTGAGATTATAGCTAGCAAACCTGAAACTGAGGTTCTTGTAGAAGATAATTAAATTGATCTTCAAGCTTGGACAAGGATGAAATGAGTATTTCAGGCACAAACTTGCCTCCAAACCTTCCAAATTTGCCTTCATCACTACTGATTTTAGGTACTTTAACACCTAAATCTAATTTTGTTGAGTTGAGATTTTCATTTTCTCTGACTATGGTTTTGGCAAAAGCTGCCTGAGAAGTCCTTCTCTCATGAGTAATTAAATTGCTAAGATGAACAGAAGGACACAGGTTTTGTGGGCTAGAAGAAGTCATCATATACATGGTTTTTCTGAGTTGTGAAGAATATTTTAAGAATGTTAGAACTATATATAATAATAAATTTAACCGACATCAAAATAGACCTATAGACCTATGATTTTTGGGAAGTATCAATTTAGGTTTCACTTACAAAATAGCATCAATATAGAATTAACGTTTTAAAAAAAGTACCAATTTAGACATCGATAATAAAATGTGACACATAATTCATATTAGGGTAATTAATTTATTAGTCCCTATATTTTGACAAAACACATTGTTTAGTCCCTGTATTTTTAAAAACACATTGTAAGGTCCCTAACCTTTTTCTCAGTGAACTGTTTAGTCGTTTATGACTTCGGAAATGACTAAATTACCCTTTACTATTTACCTTCAAACTTTAGAAGAGGAAATCCAATTTAGAAGAAGAAACTATTTGTATGGAGAACAAGAAAAAGAACAGGTTCAATGCTTACGAATTTGAACGATTAAGAAGAAAATCAAGAAGAAGAACACTTAAAGTTGATTTCAGATGCATTAGAGTTTAAAGGAAAGGAAAATAAAGGAAGAGAAAAACGCAAATCCAAATTGACTAACAGAATCTTCATGAGAGTCTAACGGCAGGGACTAAACAGTTCACCGAAAAAAACGTTAGGGACTTTACCGTGTGTTTTTAAAAATACAGGGACTAAACTGTGTGTTTTGTCAAAATATTGAGTCTTCATATTATTCCGTTAACTTTAGATCCATTTTGATAGATTATATGGGTTTTTGGATTAGAAACTAGAGTATTGGCATATTTAACACATGGGTGTGTTTTAAAATGTGTCACTAAAGTATTGGAAATTGGAAAGTAAATTAAACTCATGTAGTCAAAGTAGAAAGGAAACACCCATACCCATCGAGTCTTATTCAATTAGGATGGAGAAATTATCAATATCCATTCATTTTTATAGGGTAACCTTATTTTCAGGAATAGGTCGGGGACCATATTAATTATTCTTGTTTTATAGGTATCATTATATAATACTTATTAATATCCGTGTTCAAGACAAAAAGAAATTCTATGTAATGTCTAAAGGTTGAAAATAAAAAATTTGTTCGATTTTTCATGTTAGATTCTTCGGCTGTTTTTTTTTACTAATTGTGGTATGGTTGTTGGTGAATTGCGTTTATTATTATATTGGGATATTTTTATTTAATTATATTACCTAATTATTGATATAAGATGGTTTAAGACTTTTACCGATTTTATTTTATAGTTTTCAATAAATTATATTACAAATAGATATTATTATTTTTTACTTATATTGAAATATGGTGTTTAACACATTTTTAAGTATATATGTTAAATATACATGTTTTTCTATATTAAATCATTTCATATTATTATTTTTTAGATTATATATATATATATATATATATATATATGAGATTAAGTGTGACACATTTCTTATGTTGTGATAAGCCTTATTGTGTGACAATGATCAATTTTGTAATTAACCAAAAGGAGGTGGCAAATTTGTAAATAAAAGGAAAGAGAAAATTGTTTTTTTTTTCTTTAAAATGCATTTTCCCAACTTTTCCAACCTTGTTTTTCAAAAAATTTTATACCGTTGGACTCATCTTAATTAGACGGTCATTTTAAGATCCTAGAAGCTCGGGTAAAAAAATTTCCGGTGAATGGAATCCGGCGATCTGTTTTTCTGTGAGAAAAAAATATCCAGAAAATTCTCAAAAAATTTCAAAAAATGTAAAACATTATTCTGAGAAACTTTAATTCTTGACTCAAAATGAGATTCCTTACGGTTTAGTCCCAAATCAATGGAATCCGACGGTTAGATGAGCGTTTTCCGATAAAAAAAACCCGAAAGTGCCCAGAAAATTCTCAAACAATTCCAGAAAATGTAAAACATTATTTGGAGAAACTTTAATTTTTGAGTTGAAGTAGGATTTCTTACGGTTTAGTCCCAATAAAACATTTTTCTTAATTTTATCCATTTTACATCCTTCAACAATTTATTGGGTCAAAACCGTAAGAAATCTCGCTTCGGCCCAAGAATTAAAGTTTCTTAGAATAATATTTTATATTTTCTAGAATGTTTTGAGAATTTTACGGGTACTTTTTTTCTCGCCAGAAAACGCTCACCCGGATTCCGTTAACTGGAATATTTTTTACTTGAGCTTCAGGGATCTTAAAATTACCGTCTAATTTAGACGAGTCTAATAGTATAAAATTTTTTGAAAAACGAGGTTAGCAATATCGGGAAAATGTATTTTAAAGAAAAGAAATAAAACATTTTTCTGTTTGAACAATATAAGTATTATGTTGGAACAAATGGTACACTGATTTGGAACAATGTAAGTAGGACAAAAAAACGTACCCAGAAAATTATCAAAAAATTCCAAAACATTTAAAACATCATTTTAAGAAACTTTAATTCTTGGCTCAAAGCGAGATTCCTTATAGTTTTGACCCAATAAATTGTTGAAGCATGTAAAATGGATAAAATTAAGAAACAAGTTTTATTGGGATTAAACCGTAAGAAATCCCACTTCGACCCAAGAATTAAAATTTCTTACAATAATGTTTTACATTTTCTGAAATTTTTTGAGAATTTTCTGAGCACTTTATTTCTCGCCAGAAAACGCCCACCCGGATTCCGTTCACCGGAATTTTTTTTACTTGAACTTCAGGGATCTTAAAATGACCGTCTAATTTAGACGAGTCTAATAGTATAAAATTTTTCGAAAAACGAGGTTAGAAATACCGGAAAAATGTATTTTAAAGAAAAGAAATAAAACAATTTTCTGTTCGAACAATATAAGTATTATGTTGGAACAAATGGTACACTGATTTGGAACAATGTAAGTAGGACAAAAAACGTACCCAGAAAATTATCAAAAAATTTCAAAACATTTAAAACATCATTTTAAGAAACTTTAATTCTTTGCTCAAAGTGAGATTCCTTACAATTTTGACCCAACAAATTGTTTTTTTTTTTTTTGGATAAAAGTGTCTTATTTCATTTCATACAATCATCAAGTACAAATACAACACAATAAAACTTCCCACCCATACAGGCTATAGCCAGTATAAGATCCACAAATGGAAGAAAATAGACTACAAAGAGCAAGATAAAGACTACAAAGAGCAATAAAAAACCACAAAGGGTACAAATACAACGAAATAGAAATCATATACTTCTCGGAAGTCGAATCCCATTGAAAAACAGCTGTAATTCATTCTTCATCATCTAGCCTCTTCCGGACATTCGGATCTGAGTCATTTCTTTTTCTGCAACCACGCAGATCTATAGATCTGCGGACAAGATGAACCTTTTCCGCTCTTGCTAAAACCGAAAAAGGAATAAACGATAAAAGTATAGCTAACAGATGTAGATCTGATGGAAAAGAGATTCGAGAAAGTATATAGACTTCAAACTAGAAAGAAAAATAAAAGTGAAGCTGAAAAAATAAAAACTAAAACATAAATGGGAGGAGGAAGAAGGAAGACAAGCTTCCTCCTTCCTCCTCTAAGAGAACCTGAACAAAAAAAAAGGAGGCGAGACGGTGACGGTGGCGGAGACGAGACGGTGACAGTGGTGGAAGCTTGAAAAGAAAAGGAGCAAAGTGAAGAAAAAAGGTAGAGAGATGGAGGAGCCTCTCTCTCTACCCAACAAATTGTTGAAGCATGTAAAATTGATAAAATTAATGAAAACGTTTTATTGGGACTAAACCGTAAGAAATCCCGCTTCGATCCAAGAATTAATGTTTCTTAGAATAATGTTTTACATTTTCTGGATTTTTTTGAGAATTTTTTCTCGCCGGAAAACGTCCACCCAGATTCCGTTCACTGGAAATTTTTTTACTTGAGCTTCAAGGATCTTAAAATGACCGTCTAATTTAGACGAGTCTAATAGTATAAAAAATTTCGAAAAACGATGTTAGAGATGTCGGGAAAATTTATTTTAAAGAAAAGAAATAAAACAATTTTCTCTATCATCTCTTTCATTTTATTTACAAATTTGCCACCTTGCCCTTTTTAATTATCATCAAAACTACGTAGTTTTGTTATGTCACACAATAAGAAAATAAGAAAATACAAAAATAAAAAATTCGATTAATTCCCCGAGTAATCCTCGATTCATTTCCAAGGATCTTGTTCGTCCGATTAGCATCTAATATTTTTTAAAAATTTAATTAATTAATTAATTAATATATATATATATATATATATATATATATATGATAGCAGGGGCAGAGCCAGGGGCGAGGAGGATCCGTCGACCCTCCAGCCTGTTAAAAAACCTTAAAGGGCCGCAATAGCTAGAGCCCCTGCAGCCATAGCAGTGTCAACTGCAGAAGGTTGGGGAGAAAAAAATCTCACCTTCTACCTTTTTTTAACTTACCGCTACATAAAGCGACTTTTGTGTTGCGGTAAGCAGCAAATAAATTGATTTTCCTTCTCTTCTCCCTTTTTCTTTCTCATTAGACACGGATAAAGAAAAAAAAGGGAGAAAGCAAATCAACATGCAAAACAAAAAGGGAAAAAAATCCCTAAATATCTCACACTTCTCACAAATTCACTCACCCAAGCTTTGTTTCTTCTACTCCCACTCAACTCTTAAGGAAGTTCTCTATTTTTCATTATTTATTTTTAGTTTTTTTAATGATTTCTAAATTAGGAATTTCTAATATGTTGTTGTTAGAAATCCTAATTTAGTAATTCTAATTAATTTAGGGATTTTTAATTTAGGGTTTAATGTAGGGATTTCTAATTAGGGTTTAATTTAATTTAATTTATTTATTTATTTACTTTAAATTATGATTTATTTACTATGATTTAATTTAATTTATTGTATTTATTTATTTACTTAATTATAAAATACTTTAGTTATATTTGTTATTTTATTTAGGAACACGTAAATTTTTCAAAACGATTGACAATGGTCAAAATATTAAGTCTTTATCAGATAGATGAGAAGACACAATGTGTGGAAATTTCAGTGATGATATTATTTATGATCTCGGATATAGAAAACAAATTGTTATGTATGATAATATCATTCAAGATGAATTAAGGAGACGGTACTTATTAAAAGGCCTCCATCAACCAAAAGGCCATATATTTCCTCAAACTAATTTTTCTAGAGTTCAAAGGAATTTTCCAACAAGTTGGTTTGATATGTTTCTATGGTTAGAATATAGTGTATCGAAAATTTCTGTTTTTTATTTGTACTGCTATCTGTTTGGTAGAGGAAATAGGTTCGGGGATAAATCATTTACAGAATTTGGTTTTAAAAATTGGAAAAAATATTTAGAAAGTTTTAGCGATCATTCAGGTGGTATATCTAGTCTACACAAATATGCTACAGTGCGGGGTTTTGGATTTCAAAACCAAAGGCTAAATATTGAGTATACGTTGACAAAGTCAAAGGAAACGAATGAGGTTGCTTATCATGCTCGTGCCGCATCAATTGTAAAAGTGGTTCATTTATTTCTATAGCAAGGTTTTTCTTTTCATGGACATGATGAATCACATGAATCAATAGAACAAGGTAATTTTTTTAAGTTTCTCACATTTTATAGCAATGAATGTGAAAAAGTGAATAAGTTGATAAACTTAAATGGTCCCGAAAATAATCAATTGACTTCTCATCATATTCAGAAGGATATAATTAAGGCTTGTGCATTAGAAACGATAAAAGTTATTATGAATGAGCTTGATGGGAATGTTTTTTCTCTTTTGATTAACGAGTCTCGTAATAGTTCTGTGAAAGAGCAAATGTTTGTTGTTGTAAGATTTGTGAATGAACGTGGTGTGGTCCTTGAATGATTTCTTGGGATTGTACACGTTAATGACACTTCTGCTCTGGTTGGAGAGTGATTCGACTTATATGGTTCATCTGTTCTGCTCTCAGTCTCGTATTGTTCCTTGGCCAGCCCGACAAGACTGGTTACACTGCTTGACTCTTCTTAGTTCTATGTCCTTCGTGGTTTCTCATGTCTATCATAAGGAAATCAGGTGGCGGATTCCCTAGCTAGTTATAGGCGGATGTCGTCTTCTTTTACCTGGTCGGATTCTATTCCATCTTTTTGTGTGTATTCATTCTATTGTTACTCAGGAGGGCATTTTGTGTATCGATTCTCCTGACTTTAGCTGTTTTTGCACACTGATTGTTGACTTTTCTTCTGTTTTTTATTTTTCTTTTAATAATAGTGGCTCGGGGTTCGGGTGGCTCTCCGGAGGTGCCAACATAGTTGGGATGTCCGGTTGCTCCCTTCTCTGATGCTAACCTTTACTCAAAAAAAGTTTTGAAAACATCTGAATAACTCTTTAAAGTGATTTATTTGTCACCTAAACTTGTTTAAATAGATCTATTAACCTTCCGAACTTATTTAAAATAATTCGGTAACCCTTGTACATGTTTAAAGTCATATGCTTCAATTTGTCCAAACTTTACTTGCTCTGTCACATAGAAGTTAAATAGTTAATATTACTTTCAAAAACTTCATTTTCAAAGTGAGAGGTCATTATACTTTTTTGGACAAGATGTATTTGTCAAAATGTTACTTGTGGTTTGTGGTTTTCCATTAGTGAAAAAAATAGTAACACTATTAAAGTTGGACATAGCACTAGATATATGGTACGCAACATTTTAAGAATCTTATCATCATTTTTTTTCATTAAACATTTGATTTTTATTTGAAGTCCTTGATTTTTTTTTTCATTAAATCTCCGATAGCTAAAAAAAAATCAACTTTGAATATAAAATTTTGTTAATGTAGTGTTATTTATTTTAAATGCGTTTGAATTTTGTATTTTTAACAATTAAAAAATAGTTTGGATATATTTATCCAGTACCATAAGAATTTTCATAATTCTAACGAATTTATATAAGAAATACTGTAAGAGGTTTTTTTTTATTGTATCTATCCACTTAAGTTATTAGATAAAACAATTTCATTATGATATCATATCAGAGCGTCTTCAACGAGTATGTTAAGACTTCAAATCTTAATTTACGGATTAAATGGTTTCTTAATATCTCTACACCTTATTAACAAGCTTACTATCAGTCTAATTATATTCCAATTTCATATGATAAGTTACAATTGGATGCTAAATATGCTAGACCTTGCAATTATTGTATTCGAGTCGTGTTCGTGCCGTGTCATTTTCGGGTTCGTGTTAAAAAGAGTAAACCTACATCCAACCCAAATTTTTTTGTGTCATAATCGTATTAACATGTTCGGGTTAGTGTCGATTTTGTGTCGTGTTTTCGAGTTATATGTAATTTTGTTATGCATATATATGAATGATAACTTTTAAAAATATAAGAAGATATGATACTATTTTTAAATATTTTACGCTATTTTCAGATTAATATGTTAACAATAACCACTGAAAAGTCCGCTAATATCAAGTTAGGGGGTTAAGTAATGTGTTTATGATAATGTAGGAGGTTCAAATCATATTTGCAAGTTATAACTATAATTTTATTATCTTTATTAATAAAGTGACATACAGTAAAACCTCTATATAGGAATACGTTTGGGACCGGACAATTTGTATAACAATTGGGAGGTTATTCTTATATAGAGTTTGGTACCCAAAAAAAAAAATCAACACTTAAAGTTTATAAATTTAACAACAATAAGAACTCTCTAATTTTTATTATTCAAAAAGTAATTATGAAACGTTGTTTGACACATTGATTTAGTTTTTATATACACAATGTACAATAGAATAGATTAATAAAACAAATTAATGTTTAGCATATCAAGTCTACGAGTTTTATTTCCAATACCTAAAGAATTGGAAGAGTTTTGAGTTTAGTTTCCAATACATAAAGAAAAGAGTTTTATGGGAAAATGGTAAGAATTTATAGTTAAAGTTGGAATTTGTGTGCCAACTCATATTTAATCTCAATAATTTTTAAATTTTTTAATAAATTTTGTTTAAATCCTTAATACATATATACATTATTTATATAATTATTCCTATATAGAGGTATAGTTTCTAAAGGTGGGACTTGGATTATGTATAACAATTAACATTTGGGAGGTTATTCTTATTTATAACCGGCCCAAGTTGGGACCGAAATTTTTTATAACAAATTGGAGGTTATTCTTATATAGAGTATTCCTATATAGAGGTTTTACTGTATAAAAACACAAGAGAATATAACAATAATTTTAAATATTCGTGTCGTTTTCGGGTTAGCATATCAACCCTAACTAAATCCAAAAATTTACGTGTCAGTTTCATGTCAACCCAAAAATGACATATTACCTACTAATCTAAACCCAAACATTAAAATTGCATGTCGATTTCGTGTCGTGTAATCGGGTCATTTTTTATTGTAAAAGATATATTATAGTCTTTAAACTTTTCAGAATTAACTTAATCATTTCATCCATATCCTATTAGCTAAAAGTTTTTTTTTTTTACTTGTATTAGTTAAAAGTTAAAGTTTATATAAAATGGCAAGTTTATTAAACATTATAAAACATTAAAATTAATTTGTTATAGATGTGTAAACTTTATTTTCTATAAAATCTAGTTTTGACTAATAGAATTCTGGAAGAAATGACTAATTAAGTAGTTTATTTTGAAAATTCACAAACTCTATTATAATAGTTTTACTCTATTATAATAGTTTTTGGAACAGTATAAAATAAACCAGTTGTTTGATGGATTATCAAAAACAGTATTTCGCAATTTATAAATTCAATTATTCTGTCAAAAATTATTGTCGTGACTATTGAAAAAATAAAAGAGACTGAATTTGTAAATTATCCAAAATAAAATGCCTAAATTAACTATACCATAAGCAATGTTTAGTCAAAAAAATTGACTCAGACATCTATTAACTGTAAATTTTTACAAAACACTTTTTTTTTTTTTTTTTTTTGCAAATTCATCAAACTACATAATTTATTTTGTGGTTTTCTCTAGTTCTTTTAAGTAAAATAATTTGCTATATAATATGCATAAATTCAGATATCAATAAATTATTTGTCCAAATTTATATCAATGAGTTATATATATTTAATTACATGCTAATCAATTTTTTGCTTCATAAAATTGGTACCATATAAAAGATTATGCAGATTAGATTAGAGGGTATAGTTCCAGCATTGGAAGCAGCTTATGCATTAGCATTCTTTGGAGAAACTTTGTTCAACTCTAACTAATTCCACCAAAATCATTGTAAATTAATTGTAGTGTCGTGAAGATAAAGATGCTTCCACTGTCTTTAATTACAAACACTAAAACGTCGTCGTTTTGGATTGTTACTAAATGTAAGAGTAGTAATTAGATTTAACGTATCATATTATATTATTCCTAACTGAAATGATAAAATAGCCAAAGTAAGGAGAAAAAGATTGATGAAAATTTGAAGGAGAAAATAATATTCTCAATTGTTGGTGATGAAGTGTTATAATCGTATTATATATATCTTTTATATGTACTATACGATCTATGATATAATTGTAATAAAAATAATATTAGGAATTGGTTCGGTTGTTGATTGTAATATGTTTGATTTGCAATAATAGAAATTTACTTGGTTCTAACTATTTTTGTCTATGTATAATAATCAAAAAGTTAATACATCTGTAAAATTACATCACTTATGTAAGTCTTTAACTCTTAAACTCGATTAGCGCCGATTACACTCCGAAGTTTATATATACATATTTATATTTATATCGCAAGAATAAAAGCTCCAAAAATCAACCCGGATAAATAAGTAAACAACTCTTACTTATATAGGTCTAAAACTGTAATTATTTTCTTTATAGGATTCATTCAAGTCATAAAGTAAGAATTAGGATCGCAAACTAAATAGAATTCTAAACGTATCTTTAAAATATAGTAATAGTATCAAAAAATGGTGGAATTAGGACTTCAGATGAGCCGGGACTTAACTTAAAGGAAATAATATCCGTGTACAATTCGTAGAGATTCAAATCAACTAAAAGTTGAAAGAATCAAGGTAAATTCCGATTTGCCGGTCATATGAGCAAGTGGGCAGCCGCTAAACTGATAAAGATCAAATTTAACCCTAACGTTTTAAAGGAAGTGTAGATTTAACCTTAAGTATGAAAAGGTGCAAATTCAACTCTAACATTTACCAGCAAGATCAATTTAGCCATACATTATCGAAAATTAGAAAAAACTGGTTTGACTAGTATTTAACTGTTCAGACCTTCCAAATATCAATTATGTCTAAGATATTTAGTGTATTACTGACAAAATTACAAAAAAAAAAATTAAAATGTTAAAAACTAAATCTGCTACTTATAAATTAATCACATATTTTTTTCAAAATAGCTAAAATATTTACTGCGTTATTAATATAGTTACAAAAAAATTATGAAACTGCTTCAATTTAGAGACAAACTTGTTTGGAAGGTCCATGTGACAGTTAAATAACAGTCAAACCAGTCTTTTCAAATTTTCGATAGCGCATGGCTAATATTGATTTTGCTCGGAAATCTTATGGTTAAATTTGTATCATTTCATACGCTAGGGTTAAATCTGCACTTCGCTCGAAACATTAGGGTTAAATTTGGTCCTCATCCCTTTAAAAAATATATTGAAACTTCATCTTTAAATTTGGTCCTTATCTACGATTAGTTCTTCTAAGCGTTTTTTGGTCCCTAACCGATTTTTAACCGTCTGGGTTCCGCCTAGGCCGTATGGACATCACCTAGACCGCCTAGGAGTCGCTTAGCCGCCTAAGCAACGATGATCAAAAGCTTTATTTGTTATTAATTTATTTTTGTTTTATTATAATTCACTTTTAAACCATGCCTATTCGTGAATGGTGTTTATCATGTTAAGATATTTGAGTTTAATTGCGTTCTCTACTCGTCTTCATGATATTGTTTAAAACTTTAAGGACATTGTTTCATACATTTTAATGAATTATATTAGTTGTGAACATTATATTTTATTTTATTTTTTGAATTGTTTCAATGATATTGTTGTTGAAATGTTTATATTTGCATATTTTTAAAACTATATGTTACAAATATACACCCACTTTTCTATGTTAAATAAATTTATATTATTATTTTTAAATAGTATAATGCATACTTTAATTTGTATTTATATAATAATTTATTGATTAACAAATAAAATACAAAAATACAAATTCGATTAATCTCCGATCAATACCTAATTAATCCTTGAGGGTCATGTTCATCCGACTAGCGTTTAACGTTTTTTACAACATTGATTATGATTGACTCATTTAATAGTTGATACGATACGAATACAGCACTAATCTAATAATTATCATTAATACAATAGTCCATCTTTCTCTTCTTCACTCTCCGATAATAGGGCTCAAAAATTATTTTGAACTAAATCCGAAAAAAGTCGGAGCTAGAGCTAAAACCCCATCTAGCCCCCTTAATTCAGTCAATGATATCAAATGGGTTATTCTTGTAAATTATAAATAGTACTATCATATTAGAAAGGGAGAATTACAAAACTAACACCTTTTAAGGTGTTAGTTTTCTTTTCTAACTCATTTTGAAAAACTAACCGAAACTAACACATTTCATTAACTAAATGCCAACCTTGCCCTCCTCTCTAACCTTTTATAACGTTGTCTTCCCCCCATTTTCCTCTTTTTCTCGCGCACTCTCTCTCTCTCTCTCTCTCTCTCTCTAAAGAACAAATCAATTTACAGACAACGATCTACAATCAATCCAACCCACAGTTTGTGCTTCAAGATTTTATACACAATCATGTAAGTTTTTCATTTATTTACAATATTTAAAGCTTCGTCCTATTCATGGTTAAGATGTAGCATTTTGTTTCTCTAAAACCCAATGTATATTGTTGTTGTTGCCTTTTCATGTTATTCCCGTTCGTGCGGATCCCTAAAAACAGTGACATTGTTGTAGGAAGATGCATTTGGTTTGTAACTTCACTCTGCGATTTTTTCCCGAAATGGTCGATATACGTCGATATCTTATGAATATCGACAGACATATCGGCGTCGATAGCGGATGAATATCGACGTATATCGACCTCGGTTAAATGTGATTTTCCATTCTAAATCATAATATTCAAACACAAAACACATAAAACATAGATAAGAACAATATTTTTATATTATAATATAGAAAAAAATACATAAAACATCAAAAAACGAACAAAAACACAATAAAACATAAGAGACAAACACAAAACACATAAACAAAAGAGAAACAAACACAAAACACATAATAACAAAAGTACATAAACATTAAAAACAAAAAATACATAAACTAAACATTCAGGTACTTAGGACCCAACAGGGCATCAGCGTAGTCCATCTTGGACTTCTCCAACTGCCTTTTGAGGCGCCTAATTGTCCTCATGAGCCGCCTGTTTTCTTCCTTAACTGACTCCAGATGGTCAGTAATGGCATCTGCAGCAAAAGACATGGTGTGCGCCATGTCCCTCATGAAGCAGATAATTTCGTCTGTGTCCCCTTCACGGAACGAATCGCTGCACGATGCTATTAGTGCTTCGAACTCAGGCAGAGGAGGTGGTGGTGGTGGTGGTGGCGCTTCCATTTTTGGATAAACTAGAGTGTTTAAGAGTTTACTAGAATGAATAAAGGGACAATAACTATGAACAGACAAAGTGTCTATTTATAGGAGAAAGAACCGTAATATTCATGGGGAATCTCAACAGACAAGCCTCATATTTAATACTTAGAGTGATATTCGAAGAAGAGTGAAAGTCAAAGTGATCATTACCTGCATTTAATGCTCATTAACAGATCATTCTAGAAAAACGTCTTTTGATCTTCTGTCGATATATGTCGACATATGATCAATATCGACAGCTATCACGAGAATGCATCGTAGATATATGTCAGATATCGATGGAGGAGTTAGTCGATATGTGCCGATAGGTGTCGATATTTATGTTGTATCGACATATATCGATGTATCTTATAGTTTGAAATGTGTATACCATGATATGTTTCGGTAGCTTTCTTCGTTAAGTTACAAATAATATATAATTTACTTCCTTTTTTATGATAATGCAGAAATATGTCCACCCCGAATACTTGTCTGTGTATGCTTTCGTGGGATGGAGAATGGAAAAAAGAGGGGCCCATGGACACAATGATATACGTTGGTGGTCAATCGAAGGTGCTCCATTTTTCAACGCCAACTGATTATCAAACTTTGAGAGATAGAATTCACGCTTCGTTGAACGTTGATGCAACCTATTTTGACATACAAATGGCAATGCACACAACATACGGTCCAAATAAACTTTTTGGAAGATTAGCAGACATAGTGGATGACAGTGATATTGCTGGATTTGTTGAGTTTTGTCGATGGAATAAACCCGATGTGATGCCATGTTTCTATGACTCCTCGAACAAGTGTTGCGAAAATAAGGCGACCAATTGCTGCTGAAGTACGGCGACCAAGTGTTGCGGAAGTAAGACGACCAATTGTTGCCGAAGTAAGACGACCAATTGTTGCTGAATTATGGCCACAAAATGTTGCTGAAGTAGAGGCAACCAGAATAAGTTCTTGTGTTCCCAACATAGCAATTGAGACTCATGCTCCGGCAAAACATGTCATGAATCCATATACCCAATCTCCTCTTGGGCTAGACGATATTACATTGGATCACAATTGTGGGTACGAGAATGTAGTGAACGGGGATGATCAAGGATATGGTAATGGCTGTGATAACGATGATCATGGATATGATAACGATTACAATGGATATGACAATGATGATCACGTATATGATAACGATGATCGCTAAAGAACCGTTTCAGAACCATCGATTGATAATGTTCAACCAAGTTTGAATGAGATTGATGATGAAGCAAGAATGAGAAGGGAACGAATCCATTTCGGTATGTTCCACAAGTACCAGAGGAGGGAGACATTCTGATGAAAACTATAGAATCTTCAGGGGATGGTGGTTTCAAGGCGCACGATATGTTCAAAAGCAAACGAGAACTGCAAGATGCACTTGGGAGATATTCAATTGATAATATGTTCGAATGGAAGGTGCACAGACTAAGTCTTTGTTTGAGGTCCGATGCAAACATGTTGACACATACAAGTGGCGGGCTAGAGGTGGAGTCATACTAGGTTCAGATATGTTCATGCTCTGAAGAATTGACAGTATGGACAGTCACACTTGTGATAGGGGTGGACAACTATTGCCGCATCATAGGCAAGCGGGGAAACGAATCGCAGGTATCATACTTAGTGAGAAGTTAGACATGGAGAATCGGGTGTACCGTCCAAGTCACATCATTTGGGAGATTGAAAAATTATTTTCAATCAACCTATCCTATATGCAAGCTTGGAGAGCAAGATATTGGGCGGTAGATAGCACGAGTGGTTCAGCTGAAGAATCGTACATGTTGTTACCTGACTATTGTGAGACATTGAAATTTCTTAATCCAGGTACGGTGACATGATAGGGTTATTTTAACCCTATCTTTTAGCGTGATTTACGGATTAATTTTAGAAGAAATGAATAAGTTTAATTGCAAAAATAGAGTGTTTTAATAAAATAACGAAATAAAAATAAATTCCGCACTTTCGGTTAATTTTCCTTGTATTTGATCAATTTAGAAAATAAAACGTCAAGCTAACTCGGATCTCGAGAATTGTATTTCAAGTACGAGCAAGGAGTGGAAATCTACCAAGATACGCGGGGCGCATCACTCCTCACGCGAGGCGTGAAACACTAGATCAGAAATAATTGACTTATCCACAAGCACCATGTGGGATCTAGTCATCCATGCACGAGGCGTGTACCACCATACGCGAAGCGTGGAACATGTGTCAGAAATGATTAGCCTAATCCTGAAAGTCAGACTTCTGTAGACACCGAGTCGGAGGACCTGTGACGAAAACCCACGATAAACGGCCAATTCGGTTGATTCCATTAATTAGAAAAATTTAAAAATAAACAGAAAAGCTTGGAGAGCCGGCACTTGAAAGCCCCGCTAGCGAATTCGGCGTCTCCTGAGTGAGGTCGGGCACGTTCAGTATTACGACAATGAGCGATAAGGCCCCGGAGGCCAAGCGTCGGCCGGTGAGCGACGAATGACGCTCCCAGCAGCGATCGTCACTCCGTAAACCACGATGCGCGGCACGTCGGGCGCCCATCCGACGTGCCGAGCGTCGGACGTCGCCCGCAGGAGGGGGGACGTCGCCCGTCGAGCGTCGAACGCGGCCTGATGCACGGTCAACGTCGCTCGACGGCCGTTCGGCGACCGTCTGACCGTGTCATGCCTCGCCTAGCCGCTGTCGGGCGACGCCCGACGACGTCGGGCGGACGCCCGACGACCTTAGGCGAACACCCAACAAGGGTTGGGCGAACGCCCAACGTGGTTGGACGAACGCACAACGTAAGTTGGGCGATCGCCCAACGCGAGTTGGGCGTCTCCCAACTCAAGTTGGGCGTTCGCCCAACCTGTTTTGGGCGTCGCCCAATTCCCGTCGGGCGACGCCCAAAACCTTTTTGGGATCCGTGCCTATAAAAGGCACGGATCCCCATGCATTGAACGAGGGGGGATTTTTGGAGAGCTTTTCACTCTAAGACATTTTTTAGAGAGAGAAAGTGAATTTTTGGAAAAAATATTTTTTTTCCTAAAAAATCAAAAATTCCTAAAAGTTAAATATTTTACCAAAATCAAAAAAACACCAAAAACTCATAACTCGTGGAATCAACCGACTTCAGCTGTCAATACCGATCTTGAGGTATTATCCGAGAACTAGACTCGTTTTATTTATTTCTTTTATTTGTTTATTTATTTATTTCCTCTATAGTTTTTTTATTTATTTGGTTAGTTATTTATTTATCACGTTTTATTTATTATTCCGTATTTATTTAATTTTTGTCTCGTAATAAATAAACGTTTGGGTTTGTTTTGAAATAAAAAACCTCGTTTTAACATCCCAATACGAACCGTGATCCGATTTAAGGATAGTTCGGGATTAAAATGTTGTAATTATAAGTTTTGAAAATATTTCCAAATAACGTTTTGAAATAAAACATCGTTTTAGGAGTCTCCGTTATAGACTATGATCCAATTTGGGTAGTTCGGAGGTCCAAAACGAAAGAATAGATCTAATCTAAAGTGTTTGAATAAATCTGGAAAGTATATGGACTGCCGTTGATATTCTATCTTTTCTGTCACTAACAGCAGATTAGCGACGGAAGTTCCATCGGTAATCTGCTGGAATCCAAAAATTATCCTTTTAAACCCATTTTCTCAACTTTTTGGCATTTGATTCTTGTATATATAAGTATATAATTATGTAATATATTTATAAAAATTATTTTTGGGTCCTATAACTATTAATTAGGTATTATATAGCTATTTATTTCATGTTGAAATTTAATTCATTTGGATTTAATTTTATAAAGTAATATATGTGTATATATATATAGTTTTTGGGTTATTTGGGTTATATTAGCTATTATTAGGTGAACCCATTTTAGGATAAATGATATTCTCTTATTTTGGAGTTTTACCCATTATTTTTACATAGCTCTAACTAGCACAAAGAAGATATTATATTTAGTATATCCTATTTTCATTATTATACATATACTTAATAATGTGATATAGTATCTTTTATTTGTTTTTCTTTAAATCTATAGATATATCATTATTTTTAGTTAAAAATGTATATATATATATATATATATATATTCTTTTTCTTATTCTTTTGACATTTATGGGTATATATTTTAAATGGGTTTTACTTGGTGAATTTTGGTTTAATTGGTTCATTATTGTGATTATGTTTAAGTGAGGAGTAAATTGAGTGAAAAAGGGGAAAATAAACCACAAAAAGAGATTTTAATTTGCTTATTTAAACTTAAGTTTTCTAGAAGTTCATAATGTAAATAAAAGGCTTTCTTATCACTTTAAACCGTTTCCTAAAACATCACGTGTTAAAACCTTAATTCGTTCCAACGACGGATTAAGCGAACCTTGTAATTAAAATTGTTTTCTCCTTGTAAATAGTGGAGTTTTGAATGGTTTTCCTAATTAAGCGGTTTTGTACAAAATAAATGGACTTGTATGCTTAACCACGTTTTTGGATTAAAACTGTTTGCTCAATGTTTTCAAACGCTCGAGTCATTCCAACGGCGATTCGAGTGAACATCATTAACGGGGTTTTGAAACGTACCAAAATCGTTCCAATGGCGATTAAGGTATGAACCATGTACATAAACTCGTTTTTTGGGAGTGAGATTAGCGTAGATGTAATATATGATATAAAGCATAAATCACACTGTGAATAAATCAATTCTTTCTTCTCCCTCTCTCTTCTATATACTTTAAATTTATGCAAAATGGGTGATTCTTTACTAAAATGGCTTTCAAATAACATGCTCAAAACGGTTTTCAAAGGAGAAAGAAAAGGTTTCAAATGGATTTTAAACTTAAAGAAATATGCGATTAGTCTGTTATCGCCTAACACGCTAAGTAGGAGGTCGGTGGTTCATAACCGGACGATGTCGAGGTGCCTAGTAGCCTTTCTCCGGAAAGGAGCTAGCCTTCTCGACTCGTACCTAAGTTTCCCGAACCCTCACCGGTCTCCCGCAAGGGATCGGTGTTCATTTTCCCATTCGTGGGTGGCGACTCTTCCATACTCCGAGCTCCGGCCCTGTCGAGCAGCTTGATTCCGCGATTGGTTGCTTTCGGTGCCAATCATAGCCTACGTCGCCATGAGGTGTCCACCCCCCGGTCCGCCCGGGCGAGGCGGTGTGCACCTTGTCTAACAACTGCATGGTCTCCCTGAGTCAACTATCCATACGCGGGACATACCACCTTACACGCGGGGCGTGTAAGGAAGTTCCTCAATACAAAAAGTTCAGAGACTCATTTACGCGGGGCATGCTTCAGCTATGCGCGGCGTAAAAGACCCAATTCAAGCAATAAAATCTCAGAAACTCAAACACGCGAGGCGCATCCCAGTCTACGCGGGGCGTGTTTGAGACAACAAGATCTGGAATTGGTCCACATGCAGGAGATTTCTGACGGAATGGGCAAACACGCGGGGCGTTCCACACCCTACGCGAGGCGTATCATGGGAATTCTGCACGAAATCATGTTCCTCCATGCTTGCACCTTGTGGAATTACAATTTTACCCCCTAGCTTGATGTGTATAAATAAGAGTGACTAGCACTCATTTCATATACTTACACTTAGACACTTGATATATTACTTATAGCATAGGCAAACTCTTGTCATTTTAGATTTTGTTTTAGGCTTTGTGTAGCTAGACTCTTTCATCTTGAGAGCTTGTTCGTTGATTCCGGCATCCCGTCAAAGTTCCGTTCTTCCTCCGTTCACCAAGCTCGAAAGCTCCACCTCTAAGTCCTAAGAGACGGCTTTGAGTCCGGTTAGCTAGTTCCGAGGGTGGACTCTTCCCTTTACACTTGCTAATTAGCTTGTACTCATCCTATGTACTAGGCTTGGTTGTAATTCATATTTACATTCTCCATATTTATAATTTATGATTCATAATCTCTTTTTCTATTTATGTGTTGATGTTTGTTGCTTGTTTTGATACTCGTAATTGATTATTGTGTAGGAGAACGCGATTTCCGACGCCATTCGGGCAATCTTTAGGGATTCATATAGGTGTTGCCCTACCGGAAGTGACGCTCCGGAAACCGTAGGAATTGACAAGCCACGGAACTTACGGGCCCTAATTTCTGGTCCCAAGAATTAGACACGCCTTGACTAGGAGCCACGTAGTCTAAGTACTTCGCGGGTCGGTCACACTACACATAGTCGTCATTGCAAGAGCAAAGCATTAACCGTATATGCATTAGGAGTCATTATTTATCATACTTGTAACTTATCGCCATCCGCATCATTTCCTAGAGTCTCGTTATATAAATTTGTCTCACCCGTGGTTAGGAGTAGTTTGTAGTTGGTCCCCATATCAACCTCAAAGTATTCACCGCTTAAATAACGTATAAAACCGAGTCGTTTAATACTTGCAATTATAAATCCCGTGGATTCGATACCCGGTCTTAACCGGATTATTACTTGATACGACGGGGTACACTTGCCTCTAAGTCGTAGCGTCTAGTAGAGATAAAGTAATTAGGAAGATCACATCCATAGCCGTAACGCACTTATCGTAATACACATTTCGTCGTCGTAGAAACTCTACCTAGGCGCTGCACGCATCAAGTTTTTAGCGCCGTTGCCGGGGATTTATAATTTCTTGCAATATTATACAAAAACGTTTTATTGTTAGTTCAAGCATTCTTTTTGTATAAATTGTTTATATATACTTTTACTAACATCATTCTTTCTTGTTGATATTGTATTTTATTTCATTCTTTTTATGCACACCCGATCTCGGAGTGACACTCTCGTTCCTATTGATCTCGAAATTGAATGTACTCTTTGTATGATTCGGAGAGAGAAAATGACAACCCTCAACAACGAAGCTAATCAGCCCGAGGTCAACCAAAGGCCACCGGAGCAACCCGTGAATAACAACCGCAATGGTGGAGGCAATGACATGCGCTCAATGTTGGAGATTCTTGCTCCCCATCGCCCTCAAAACCGTAACTGAATCATTGCCCCCACCATTCCGGCCGACACATATGAAATAAAGACTAGCATGATCCAACTAATCCAACAACTTGGTCAATTCGAAGGGGAACCCCATGAAAACCCTAACAAACACCTTGATAAATTTCTTATGTGTGCCGAAACTTCTCGGCAAAACGATGTTCCGATTGAGGCTATCCAACTAAAATTATTTCCTTTCTCTTTGACAGGACAAGCATTGGAGTGGTTGCATTCGTTAGAGGCGGGATCGATCACATCATGGGAGGAGCTTGAGAAGGAGTTCCTTTCTTACTACTTCCCGCCTTCTAAAACGGTTAAGTTGAGGAACGATATCACTTCCTTTCGGCAACTTGGATACGAGGCCCTCCATTCAGCTTGGGCTAGGTTCCGAAAGTTGCTCCGAAGCTGTCCCCACCATGATATTCCTAAGCATGATTTGGTAAGTACTTTCTACCATGGGTTAACACCCGCTAATCGTGCAACCGTTGACTCTGCTGCAGGTGGGGATTTGTTTCGAAAATCGGCAAGTGAGGCTTATGAGCTCATCCACGAATTAGCTAGGAAAAGTGTCCAATGGCAAGAAGATTGGCTTGTCGGACCCTCGCGACATCAAACTTTTGCCGTGGAAGACGAGGCTCCCACAATCTTCATGGTCGAAATGAATAAAAAGCTGGACGCCTTAATGGCGCAAATGAGCCTCAAGAATATAGCACAAGTCCTAGTGTACTCACATTGCGGTGGTGACCACCACGGTAAGGATTGTCAAGCCGGAAGCCCTTTTGTCGGCGATACCGAAAGCGTAAGTTATGTAGGGGGGCAACAAAGGTATAATTCTTATTATAACTCCTATCCTATCTCGAATGCTTATCACCACCGTAACAATAATAATAACGGATGGAGGCCTCAACACCAACACCCGAATTTGTCTAATGGTAACAAGCAGAAGGTGTTGAAGCCCCCATCCGAACTCCATAATGAGTTCGTGGAGCAAGGTTCGGGTCAATTCCCTCATGCCTAAGGAGGACAAAATTTTCAACCTCCTAGCAATGCGCAAGACTCTATGGTAATTGATCTTCTCAAAGAAATATCTTCCCGTCTTGCTAACAATGAAGCATTTTGCAGGGATTTGGGACGTCAAGTGGCCCAATTGAGTCGCCAACGACAAGAGAGACAACATGAGTTTCTCTCGATTAACACCGAACAAAACCCGAGACCAAAGAACCGGGAGACCGCACAAGCAATAACTCTCCGTAGTGGTAAGGGTTTGGAACCACCGGTTCCAAAGGCGACTCCAACCGCTCCAAAGGTAAGTGACGAACCGGAAGTGGTAAGCAACCCCGGTTCGGATCCGAAACCCGCGACTTCCTCGGATAAGAATAAAAATGTATATGATCCAATTGGAGCTTACGTATCGAGGCTCCCTTTTCCGCAACGACTTAAAAAGGAAAAATTGGATCACCAATACGGCAAATTTTTGGAGATTTTTAAGAAACTTCACGTTAACATCCCGCTTGCGGAGGCATTGGAACAAATGCCTACATATGCAAAGTTTCTTAAAGAAATCCTCACCAAAAAGAGGAAGTTAGATCATAATGAAACGGTAGCGCTCACGGAGGAATGCTCCGCGATTATAACGAATAAACTCCCACCTAAACTCAAGGATTTGGGAAGTTTTTCTATCCCCTGTACGATTGGTAATGTTGAGTTTAGAAGAGCTTTATGTGATTTGGGTGCTAGTATCAATCTAATGCCTTTATCTGTTTTTAGGAAGCTCGGCTTGGGAGAGCCAAAGCCTACCAATATGACACTCCAGTTGGCCGATAGATCCATTGCCCGGCCAAAAGGGGTTGTGGAGGATGTCTTAGTGAAAGTGGACAAGTTTATTTTCCCCGCCGATTTTGTAGTACTTGATATGGCGGAAGACGAGTCGGTACCGATCCTCCTAGGACGACCATTTCTTGCAACAGGTAGAACCCTCATTGACGTCCACGAAGGTAAGCTTATCCTATGGTTGCAAGACGAAGAGGTAGAGTTTAACGTATACAACTCCATGAAATTCCCGTCTAATACCATGGAGGACTGTAATTTTTTAAAATCCGTAGACTCTATTGATCTTTTTGTTGAGGATTTTTGTGATAGGTCTTCTACGGGAGCCTTTTTAGAAATAGATGGTAATGAACATTTGGATGAGGAGCCATTGAACAAGCCATGTGAATACTCCTCCGAAATAGAGCAATGTCTGTTGGCAAGGAGCCGGTTCGAGGGTTTGGACCGGGATAGCAAAGCAAAGCCGAAGTCCTCTCTCGAGGAGCCTCCGACTTTGGAACTTAAACCCTTGCCTCCTAATTTAAAATATGTATTTTTACAACCTCCTAATTTCTTACCGGTTGTTATATCTTCGCTTTTGACAGTAGAAATGGAGGAAGCGTTAATTGCGGTGTTACAAAAACACAAAGGCGCATTTGGATGGACCATTCACGACATTAAAGGGATCAGCCCCACCATTTGCACACACCGCATCTTTATGGAGGATAAAGTCAAACCCTCCGTGCAGACGCAACGATGACTTAACCCCAACATGAAAGAGGTAGTAAAAGCCGAGGTAATCAAACTCCTCGACGCAGGTATAATCTTTCCTATCTCCGATAGTCCATGGGTTAGTCCGGTCCACTGTGTTCCCAAAAAGGGGGGCACTACGGTGACGGAAAATGATCAAGGGGAATTAATTCCCACACGAAAAGTAACGGGGTGGCGAGTATGCATTGATTATAGGAAACTTAATGAAGCCACCTGAAAAGATCATTTTCCTTTGTCGTTCATTGACCAAATGTTGGAAAGAATGGCGGGACATAAATTCTTTTGTACTCTCGATGGCCTATCCGGCTACATGCAAATCCCCGTTGATCCTTCGGATCAAGAGCAGACGATATTTACTTGTCCGTATGGGACATTTGCATATAGGCGGATGCCGTTTGGGCTTTGTAACGCCCCCGCCACCTTTCAACGGTGCATAACGGCGATATTCTCCGAGATGATTGAAGATTTCATGGAAGTCTTCAGGGACGATTTTTCTGTTTTTGGGTCGTCCTTTGAAATTTGTTTGAACAATCTTGATAAAGTCCTTCAACGTTGCGAGGACACTAATCTCGCTCTAAGTTGGAAAAAGTGTCAGTTTATGGTTCAAGATTGTATCGTTTTGGGACACAAAGTGTCCGGGGAGGGAATCGCGGTCGATCCGGCCAAGATTGAGGTGATTGAAAAATTACCTCCTCCAATCAATGTTGAAGGAATACGGAGTTTCTTAGGTCATGCGTGGTTTTATAGGCGATTCATTAAAGATTTCTCGAAAATAGCGACCCCTTTGACCCAACTCCTCGCAAAGGATGCGGAATTTAGTTTTTCCTCAGAATGTTTGCTTGCATTTAACACGCTAAAGGAAAAACTAGTTCATGCACCCATCATGGTGAAACCCGATTGGAATCTTCCCTTTGAACTTATGTGTGATGTGAGTGATTTGGCTGTAGGTGCTTGTTTAGGCCAACGGGTGGATAAAATTTTCCGCCCCATTTATTATGCGAGCAAAACGCTCAATGAAGCCCAACAAAACTATTCCATTACGGAAAAAGAGATGCTTGCTGTAGTTTTTGCTTTCGATAAATTTAGATCATATCTCGTATTATCCAAAATTATCGTATACACTGATCACGCAGCTCTCAAGTACCTAATGACTAAGCAGGATGCCAAACCACGGTTGATACGGTGGATTCTACTCCTACAAGAATTTGATATCGAAATCAGGGATAAAAAAGGAGTGGAGAATGTCGTAGCCGACCATCTTTCCCGGTTACAAAGCGAGCAAGCCACATCTCCGGAAGTTGTGGAGATCAAGGAGACCTTTCCCGACGAAACTCTCTATTCGATAACACCTTTACCTTGGTATGCCGATATGGCAAACTACAAAGCCGGTAATATTCTTCCCCCACATCTTACTTACGAGCAACGTAGGAAGTTCTTTCATGACGCTAAGAACTATTTTTGGGAAGAGCCCTACTTGTTTAAATCTTGTGCTGATAATTTCATTCGTAGGTGCATACCAGAAGATGAGGTAAATCATGTGTTGCATATGTGTCACACCCAAGAACTGGGGGGCCACTTCGGCCCTAGTCGGACTATGGCAAAGGTTCTACAATGTGGCTTTTATTGGCCTACCTTGTCCAAGGACTCCCAAGACTTCGTCAAATCATGTGACGCTTGTCAACGGAGCGGGAACATCTCCCGTAAACATGAAATGCTCCAACAAGGGATCCTAGTTTGCGAACCTTATGATGTTTGGGGGATAGACTTTATGGGGCCTTTCCCTAAGTCACATAACAACGCCTACATTCTCGTGGCGGTTGACTATGTCTCCAAATGGGTGGAGGTCGTTGCCTTACCCTCAAATGACTCTAAGGTAGTGGGGAAATTTATAAAGAAAAACATATTTACTCGGTTTGGAACCCCTCGAGCTATCATTAGCGATGGGGGCTCCCACTTTTGCAACCGCCAATTTGATCAACTCTTACATAAATACGGGGTTGCACACCGAGTTTCCACCCCCTACCATCCGCAAACTAGTGGACAGGTCGAGGTTTCTAACCGTGAACTAAAACGAATCTTAGAAAAAACGGTTAGTTCCTCCAAAAAAGACTGGAGCCTAAAGCTCGACGATGCTCTCTGGGCCTACCGCACGACGTTTAAAACGCCTATTGGGATATCTCCTTATCGTTTAGTTTTCGGGAAATCGTGTCATTTACCGGTGGAATTAGAACATAAGGCCTATTGGGCTCTGAAATTTTTAAATTTTGATATGCATGCCACGGGGGACCAACGTCTCCTCCAACTCAATACCCTTGATGAACTTCGTCTCGGTTCATACGAAAATGCCAAGATTTACAAAGAACGTACGAAGAAATGGCACGACAAGCACGTGCAAATCAGGGAATTCAACAAAGGAGACCAAGTCCTCCTATATAATTCTCGCCTCCGCCTATTCCCAGGAAAATTAAAAAGTCGGTGGTCGGGACCATACACCGTTATCAATGCCCACTCATCCGAAGCGGTCGACATCCAAGGTCCCGACAATGAAACCCACCGGGTAAATGGCCACCGCCTGAAAATCTATTGCGGAGGCACTCTTCCACAACACGGAGAAACCACATTCCTCAAAACACCGTAAGCATGCACACATCACGAGAAAGTCGAGCTACTTCGACTCTAAATGTAGCCTCGGTTTGCGTTCCTCAAACCCTTTGTATATATATGTATCATATACGTTTGTTCTTTTTAGGCACTATCCTTATTTTCTTCAATTAAAATCAACGAAAAACAAGTCCCATACGAATCCAAAAATCTTACGCGGGGCGTGCACACCGTCACGCCCCGCGCATCTGAGCCTCTGGCCAAAATCGCCCTAAAATGCACCTTTCACGAAGGGCGTATTCCATTTTACGCCTCGCGTAATCGCTCTTTTTTCCTATATCAAACGTCCAGAAACTCAAACACGCGGGGCGCCCCTCTTACTGCGCCCCGCGTATTTGAGTCTCTAACCCAAAAAGAACAAACACCGCACCTCCTACGCGGGGCGCCCCCCTTGGGCACGCCTCGCGTAGGACCAAACCTTCAAAGGGTCTATTTTTAATTTCATGTCTATTTTTGTTTTTGTTTTTCACTTCTTTTGCGACGTCCTTGGAATAGACGTCATTTTAATAACGCGGAGGGCCGTGCAACCCCGCACTTTCAGTTTGTTTTGCACTAACAAAAACAAAAATAAAAATCAAATAAACAACAAAATAATTGAACTAATTTATCGACTCTTAAATTTTTTCCGACACACTACCCTCCCTCGGAAATAAATTAACAGTTCCGTTATTTGTCCTTAAAATAAAAAGACGGAACATGAAGGATCGGTTTTAGTAAGAAATTTTAGTCTTAATTTTGAAGTTATAGAATTTATGCAAAGCCGAGGTTTATACTAAACAAAAGCATCGAGCCCTAACCACATGTCATCTCTATAATGAAATTTAAAAAGGCAATAAAAACGGGATGTTTGAGAGCTTAGCAAAGACTCGATAGTACACAATTTAAACCCAAATTTTTGTGAGGTAATTTTGAGCCTAAAAGAGTTCGTACGAGAACTCTATTTCTTTCACAATTTTTCGAGAGCTTTGACTTCACTCGACTCATAGAGTTTGCACCTAATACCGGGTTTAGTACACTTATTTTGGTTAAATTGGCAATAGATGATAAAACGAACTCAATTAGTCTAATTCTTTTCTTAACTTATTTTTCTCGTTTTCATTAATCTCTAGGAATCCCCCCTTGAGCCTATCAACCAACTTTTTTGTAAATACCCTTTTTAACATTTAACCCTTTTTCCTCTTGATTAAATACCAACAAAATCGATTCGCACCCGAAATAAACCAAGGCCTTGATAAATAAGCACCTTAAGCTTTCGAAATCGTTTTTGTGCCGCTCTCAAAACAACAAGAAAAAGAAAAACGCAATAAAGAGCAAAAGGCATTCTCAAGCTCCACACGAGAAATTTCGAGTTATATCTTATGAACTCACCAAGGCCAAAATAAAATACGGTGCAATCATCAAAATTGTATTTAAACTCGAGTTTTCAAAAATTAACCACTAAAAAGCCACCCACATTACAACCCCCCTCCGGGTTCATTTTTAATATTGCCTAGACCATAACATAGGAGGAAAAACCCGGATGAAAATGCAAACTCAAAGTGACTTCGAGTAAGTGCAAAGAAGAGTGCCAAAACACCGACCCACCAAAGTTTGAGCGTAAGAGTGAAATCCCTTGGTGAGGTACTATCAGATTCTCAAAAGATTATCAACCCCCGTTAATATTGCCTATTAATTTTGATCATGGAGGTTTCAAATAAGTTTTGGTCACTCGATTGTTGGCGTAGGTACTTACCGAAAACTTTGCATAAAACTATAGCTTTGAAATCACGCACTTGGTAAAACCAACCGACGGTTTGTTTCTTAATAATCTCAATCCTTTGTCTTTCGATTTCTTTTACTTGAGGACAAGTAAAACTTTAAAGTCCGAGGAGGTTTGATAGGGGTATTTTACCCCTATCTTTTAGCGTGATTTATGGATTAATTTTAGAAGAAATGAATAAGTTTAATTGCAAAAATAGAGTGTTTTAATAAAATAACGAAATAAAAATAAATTCCGCACTTTCGGTTAATTTTCCTTGTTTTTGATCAATTTAGGAAATAAAACGTCAAGCTAACTCGGCTCTCGAGAATTGTATTTCAGGTACGAGTAAGGAGTGGAAATCTACCAAGATACGTGGGGCGCATCACTCCTCACACGAGGCGTGAAACACTGGATTAGAAATAATTGACTTATCCACAAGCACCACGTGGGATCTAGTCATCCATGCACGAGGCGTGTACCACCATACGCGAGGCGTGGAACATGTGTCAGAAATGATTAGCCTAATCCTGAAAGTCAGACTGCATGGTCTCCCTGAGTCAACTATCCATACGCGGGACGTACCACCTTACACGCGGGGCGTGTAAGGAAGTTCCTCAATACAAAAAGTTCGGAGACTCATTTACGCGGGGCGTGCTTCAGCTACGCACGGTGTAAAAGACCCAATTCAAGCAATAAAATCTCAGAAACTCAAACACGCGAGGCGCATCCCAGTCTACGCGGGGCGTGTTTGAGACAACTAGATCTGGAATTGGTCCACATGCAGGAGATTTCTAACGGAATGGGCAAACACACGGGGGGTTCCACACCCTACGCGAGGCGTATCATGGGAATTCTGCACGAAATCATGTTC
The DNA here is from genome assembly GCF_963576675.1 of Euphorbia lathyris. Classification (NCBI taxonomy): domain Eukaryota; kingdom Viridiplantae; phylum Streptophyta; class Magnoliopsida; order Malpighiales; family Euphorbiaceae; genus Euphorbia; species Euphorbia lathyris. The sequence continues at coordinate 83,786,907 of NC_088915.1, forward strand.
CTCCATGCTTGCACCTTGTGGAATTACAATTTTACCCCCTAGCTTGATGTGTATTAATAAGAGTGACTAGCACTCATTTCATATACTTACACTTAGACACTTGATATATTACTTATAGCATAGGCAAACTCTTGTCATTTTAGATTTTGTTTTAGGCTTTGTGTAGCTAGACTCTTTCATCTTGAGAGCTTGTTCGTTGATTCCGGCATCCCGTCAAAGTTCCGTTCTTCCTCCGTTCACCAAGCTCGAAAGCTCCACCTCCAAGTCCTAAGAGATGGCTTTGAGTCCAGTTAGCTAGTTCCGAGGGTGGACTCTTCCCTTTACACTTGCTAATTAGCTTGTACTCATCCTATGTACTAGGCTTGGTTGTAATTCATATTTACATTCTCCATATTTATAATTTATGATTCATAATCTCTTTTTCTATTTAGGTGTTGATGTTTGTTGCTTGTTTTGATACTCATAATTGATTATTGTGTAGGAGAACGCGATTTCCGACGCCATTCGGGCTATCTTTAGGGATTCATATAGGTGTTGCCCTACCGGAAGTGATGCTCCGGAAACCGTAGGAATTGACAAGCCACGGAACTTATGGGCCCTAATTTCTGGTCCCAAGCATTAGACACGCCTTGACTAGGAGCCACGTAGTCTAAGTACTTCGCGGGTCGGTCACACTACACATAGTCGTCATTGCAAGAGCAAAGCATTAACCGTATATGCATTAGGAGTCATTATTTATCATACTTGTAACTTATCGCCATCCGCATCATTTCCTAGAGTCTCGTTATATAAATTTGCCTCACCCGTAGTTAGGAGTAGTTTGTAGTTGGTCCCCATATCAACCTCAAAGTATTCATCGCTTAAATAACGTATAAAACCGAGTCGTTTAATACTTGCAATTATAAATCCCGTGGATTCGATACCCGGTCTTAACCGAATTATTACTTGATACGACGGGGTACACTTACCCCTAAGTCGTAGCGTCTAGTAGAGATAAAGTAATTAGGAAGATCACATCCATAGCCGTAACGCACTTATCGTAATACACATTTCGTCATCGTAGAAACTCTACCTAGGCGCCGCACGCATCATGACACATATTAAAACTGACGATGAAGATCATTTTAAATTCTTCTTCATGGCTATGGGTGCTTCAATCCGGGGTTTTAACGCACATATTCGCCCTGTTATATGTGTAGATGGAACACACATAAAAGTTAAATATGGCGGTTGTGTCCTCGTTATATGTGTAGATGGAACACACTCAGATTCATTGCTCCAAACAGTTTGCTGCATAATTGTGTCCACGTCTTTAAAGGTTGGTGTAGGGTTGCGTGAAAAAAACTTCTTCCTAAATCTGTCCGGTTTATTTAGCGCACTAAACCTTTCGGTAAATGCTTCCATGTCTCCAAACCGTAACCCACTTAGGAGTCCAAACTCCCAATCCCCAAATCTCAACTCAACACCTTTAACTTTGAAGTAAGCTCCCTGGGTTTGAGGTCTTCACATATGATCTCCCTTGTTAAAAGGGTATGATATAGGACTCCTGCAAATACTGTATTGGTCATCTCCAAATACTGCCCGAAGCAACTCTTCCTAAATAGATTTACTTGGTTTGGTGTTAAAAGCTCCTTTATATGTTTTGCTGCTTCTAGGTTACACATAACTGTGATGACGCTTTCCGTTCCAAATGCTTTTTTGTATTTATATTCAGATTTCTTCTTGGCTTTCTTCTTCGAAGAAGAGCCATGCTCGTCTCTCTTCCTCTTGTCTCCATGATCATGCTGAAATTTATTGCAGATATATCATCAGGTAACATACAATTAAGCAAATTATAACGTTGAGCTAGAATGAGCTAACATATGTTAAAATAAGAGAGTTATCGACAATTAGGTCATCGATATCTATGTTGTATCGACAATAGGTCGTCGATATGAATGTTCTATCGACCATTAGGTAGTCGATATGAATGTTCTATCGGCAATTAGGTCGTCGCTATCTATGTTCTATCGGCCATTAGGCTGGCTATATCTATGTATTATCTACAATTAGGTTGCCGATAGAACATACATATTGACGCATTTCGACCAAACCGGATGACTTCCTAACACCAGACGAACCCAGATAAACCCTAACACCAGAAGAAGTAAACGAAACGAAACGAAACGAAATATTCCTTCTCAAACACAACAAATGTACATACAATACAAGAAAGAATCGCAAATGTAAAGTCAAGTTATTTACCCTCTTTTTCGTCCTTCCTTCTGAATTCGATTCGTTGTCTGAGCTTCGTGTTCTCGCCATGTCCACTCGAAGTAACAGAGATTCGCCGGATGAAATGTACAGAATCGGGCAATGAATCGCCGGAAAGTTAGAGAGAGAGATAGAGGGGTGTTAGGTTAGAGAGATGAAAGTTCGAATGTTAAAGAGCGGGGAGCGGAAGGTTAGAGAGGAGGGTAAAGTTGGAATTTAGTTAATGAAATGTGTTAGTTTTGGTTAGTTTTTCAAAAGGTGTTAGAAAAGAAAACTAACCCCTTAAAATGTGCTAGTTTTGTAATTCTTCCTATTAGAAATTCACCATTATAGATTCATTTTGAATGTGCCGAAAATGAATAAAAATAATATCTAACACAAAAACATATTGCGTGGAAGAGAATATGAAAACAACATATGACATGTCATGTCACATCTGGTTAGATATTACTTCATATGTTAATTCACATCACAAATTTGTGTGATTGAAAATTGTGAGTTTCCTTAAAGATAAGATTTGATATTTACAAAGGAAACAGTAACAACAAAGAGGAAATGACAAGTGATATCATACTCCAAATTCAGAAATCAAATATCTTCTCCTAAAAAAACATAAATTACACTTGTATCCACTGAAATTTACTATCAACCCGTTTGTTTTACCTACTGTTTACTGTTGCGTTTGTTGTTTGCTGTTTGCTGTTGTCGTTTGCTGTTGCTATTTGCTGTTTGTTGTTACGGTTTGCAGTTTGCTGTTGGAAAAATCTTTTCAGGTGTGAAAGGCAAACAAGAGGTCACTAACCAAACACCTAATGTTGCTTTTCAGATTTAAATGGTAAACAGGAGGTCGCTAACCAAACACCTAAAACTCTCCCTTTTGAAATGAAAAGACAAACAGCAGCATGAAAATGAACAACCAAACGGACCTATATATATTTGTATGACGTCACTATTAAATTTCAAAACGTAATATAAAAGTCATTAAATTTTATACTTTTTAATATAAAAGGCCAGTATAATCGTTGACCAATAATTATGATATTAGACTCATCTTCTAATAGATAATCTCATCCTCTCTCATCCCATTAAAAGGTCTAATTATTTTGATATAATGATATTTGATTTTTTTTTTTTTTTTTGTTAAGGGTCAATATTGATATTTATTTTGTTAAGGGTTGGTATTATTAATGTTTTTTCATACATGATTTTCTTTCATGCTGTCTATATTTTTGTGTGAAAAATGTTTAAATGAAAGAGATAAAATCCAAAATGTTAACTGTTATGAATAATTTTAATTCTAAGATGCAATTTTTTTTCAACTCGTATAGAATAAAGTATAATTTTTTTATAGGATAAGGTGTAAAAATACTTCTAACGTTTACGGCCAGGAGCAATTTTATCTCTAACGTCTAAAATGGTACAATTTTACCCCTAAAATCTAAAATGATGCAATTTTACCTCTAACGTTGATAAGTTGGGCCGATTTAAGAAATAATTCATCAACCTGTCTTCTCGGTCATGAATTTTATCATCTACGCTTCACATATGCCCCATTTTACCATTCATTAATAATAGATCACAAACATATGATTGGACGTGAATTTTTTTAAAGACAATGTATGCTTTTGACTCAAATTACCAATAAAAATTTGGTGTCACAATAGTCTCATCGACAACTGAGAATTTATTTTTAGACATAGAAACTTTCATAAAATGTTATAACACTCTGAACTTTCATAAAATGTTCAGTTAGCCCTCTGAACTTGCATAAAATGTAATCAATTGATCACTCGGTTGCAAAAAAATAAGTTAAATGAGGAAAATATATTCATAGCACTAACTATAAACATTGTATTCTCTAATATTATAACCGCAATACCCGATTTTGATTGTTTTACCTTTTTTTAAGACACGTCGAATACATTTTCCGCATTTAACTTACTTTTTTTTTTGCAACCGAGTGATCCAGTGATTACAGTTTACGCAAATTCAGAGCGCTAACTGAACATTTTATGCAAGTTCAGATGGCTATCAAGACACTTTGGAAATTCAGGAGACCAATCAACCTTTTTGGACAAGTTCAGTTTAGGGGCTTAATGATGTATTAAGCCAATAACAGACATAAAGAACCTAAAGGTCTGTGATGATGCTATTGGTTGTTAAAATAATAAACTTATAATTAATAGTCTTTAATTTGGTTCAGTGTATTATCCAAGAGTCATTTCTGTATCTGTATCTGCATTTATAGAGAGTTAATATTGTTTACTAAGAGTCATGTTTGTATTCTATAAATACCTATCAATACAAGTAGTAAGACAAAAGAATTAAAAGAGAATTTTCTTCCATCAATTATACTCTTTCTCCGTTACCTGTGAAAGTTTATTTATTTGATCCAACAAATTGGTATCAGAGCCAGACAAAAATGATCTTGAAAATTGAGAATCATGGTGAAAAGAGAAATCGTCATTGATTCGTGGGAGATCAAGTCACAGATTTGGAAAGCTATGTGTTGCTGCATCAATGACATCAAAGAACAAGTAGATTCTTTGACCTTTGAGGAGATCAGGAGGTTGTTGGAAAATGATTTGGGATTGGAGAAATATGTTTTGGATGTACGAAAGAAATTTGTCATGCAATGTCCGGTGGAATCCTTAGAAAATGATGATGATGAGAATTCTGAGGATTTAGGAGAAATCAAGGTACAAGAACATGTATCTGATGATAAGGAGAAAATGGAAGATTCTCCTATGATGGGTCTTTTGCCAGAAACTAATCCAGTCAGTAAGAAGAAAGAAGTTCCAAGTAAGAGCAGCATTACCACAGCCATATTGAAGAGAGATTCTTATATTAAAGCCAATTATGAGGAAGTTACGACGAACAGTCTTTGTCGAATTTTAGAGGAAGATTTTGGACTTGATAAATTTGCACTTGATCCATACAAGAAATATATAGGCAATTTGTTAGATGGGGTATTTCTATGGGTTGATGAGAATTCGGAGTCTTCAGACAGAGAGATTGATGAGGACGACCAAGATGAAGATCTAAAATCAAATTAGTGCAAAGCAAATGGTGCAAACTTGTGAAGTATCTAAAAAAAGGAAGAGACTTCAAAAAGAAGTCATCGCATCAGGCAAGAAGCAAAGCAAGTCTGTGGAAGAAACAATGAAGGACAACAATGGTGCAGAAGGCATTGGGAATACCTCTAATGATAGCCATCAATGTGCCACATCTGCTCATCAATGTGTCAAGGAAAATGAAGTTTCAACTCTAGCGTATGGTAAAGATGTTAAGCAACACAGGATGAATGTACCTCCAATAATTTACAAGAAAATGAAGCAGGTGCCTGAGAACAAACGTGCGACCGAGCTAATGAAGGAACTGAATGAGATATTTTCCATAGAAGGATTATTATCAAAAGCATCTGAAAAAGAAGTCAAGGAAGTTGAAAAGAGAAAGGAAAGAGTGAAAGAACTCGGAGTCATTGACATGCTTAATATTGTGTCATTATCATGTAGAAGGTGCACTACAAGTTATGTTCTTCATCTGAAACACAAAATACCAGTTGACAGTGATAATAGTGATGTTGTTGGTACTAACAAGGATGATGAGAAAGACGACAATGATTACGAGGAAGAAGAAAATGATGGAAATAATAATGGGTATGATGTCGGCTAGAGTGAAGAGATCAATGACGATTAAGTTTGAAGATGTCAACAGATTAAGAATTATTCTTGGTGTTACTAAGGGATAAAAAATTATAAGTTTAAGGGGGTGTGTTAAAATAATAAACTTATAATTAATAGTCTTTAATTTGGTTCAGTGTATTATCCAAGAGTCATTTCTGTATCTGTATCTGCATTTATAGAGAGTTAATATTGTTTACCAAGAGTCATGTCTGTAATCTATAAATACCTATCAATATAAGTAGTAAGACAAGAGAATTAAAAGAGAATTTTCTTCCATCAATTATACTCTTCCTCTGTTACCTGTGAAAGTTTATTTATTTCTGATGGTGTGATTCTTCCCTTGATCATTATAATTGGTGGATTCAGCTTCAAACAGATTGATGACATGGAGACAACTTCTAGAAGAAGGTCCCCTGAAATTATACTGAGCTTTATGATCGTTGCGTTTTATGAGCATTGGAAATGTTTTGTTGACAGTTGGAGGTAGTAGTACGTTTTCAGCAAGTTTCAGTTGATTTCACTTGTGGCTTTCAGCTGATTTTAAAGGATTTCACTGATCGAATAACTTACTATAACTTACTACTTTTTCTTCCCAATTGGGCTATTTTTTCCTTTCACATGATATGATTATACATTAACTAGAATTATTACTCTTGCATTCAGTATCAATCCAAAATCAGGACGTTTTAGTGTTAGTAATTAAAGACAGTGGAAGCATCTTTATCTCCACGGTCACTGCAATTTACAATGACTTTGGAGGAATTAGTTAGAGTTGGACAAAGTTTCTACAAAAATGCCAATGCATGAGATGCCTCCAATGCTGAAATTATATCCTCTAATCTGCATAATCTTTTGTATGCTACAAATTTTATGAAATAAAAAAAAGGATTTGTATGTAATTAACTCGTTTAATTATATAATTCATTGATAAAAAAATAAAAATAAATTGTTGCCTACCATCAAGAGCTTCTTTATCTGTGGCAGAATACGAACTGTATCTTTAAGAAAACTCAATTCTAGACTAACCCCTGGATATTTTAGCCTGTCAAAAGTAAATTGTTCTTGTTAATAAGATTAAGAGGTGTTTGGTTTAGCTTTTCGGAGAAACGTTTAGCGTTTCACTCTAAACCATATAAAATATAGTGTTTGGTTAGGTTTATACAAGAGCAGCATTTATCATTTTTTAGGGTTAATTACAAAAAGTACCATGTGGTTTGACCGATTTGCGATGTGGTACCTTTGGTATTTTTTTTTACGAACACAACCTCGAGGTTGCCACCGTTAGCAAAATCAAGGAGAGGGCAAAAATTCTGTTAAATCACGGAGGCAATTTGGAAAAGAAAATTTTTTACTTTTTGGATTGATTTCAACTTCATGTTCTTCGTTCTTCTTCTTTCTTCTTCTTCTTCCTCCATTTCCTTTTCTTCTTCTTCCTTTCTTTTCTCTTCTTTTTCTTCCTTATTCCTTCTCTTCATCTTCCTTTTTTCTTCTCTTTTATTCTTCTTTTAATTCTGAAAAGTCCAAAATTCTGGAATTTCCAGACGTGAAGAAGGTCTAGATTTTCTAGATGTTCTTCACATCATCTGGTAACACGTCTGGAAATTCCCGACGTGAAGAATGTCAAGAAGAAGAAGAAGGAAAAATTAAAAAATCGAATTTCCTAAATTGCCCCTATGCCACGTCAGCTTTTTTAATAGAATTTCGGTTGTCTTCTTTATTTGTCTAATGGTGACAACCACAGGGTTGTGTTTGTAAAAAAATATCACAGGTACTACATCACAAATCGGCCAAACCACATAATACTTTTTTGTAATTAACCCCATTTTTTGTATGGAAAAACATGTTTTTGAGCTTTTCACGAAAAGCTTAAAAAATGAGTTTTTCGTGAACAGTTGTTTGTATTTATTTGACATTGATAAAATTATTATTTTTATTTCCACAAAACATATTTCTCCTTTATAGTTTATTAGTGCCTACATTTTTACCTAACATACTAGGTAGTCTTCGTATTTTAACACACTCGCACCTCATCCCACCATGTGTTTTTAATTCCACAAATTAATGAGTTCCACAGGAGTTGAACCCTCGGTCGGTCGGTCGGTCCTAGAAGATCTGATACCATGTCATTGAACCAATTAAACTAAAAGCTCAAGTTGATAGTTAAGGCGCACCCATAGATCTTATATTAATCTCTGACAACTGCAACAACAAACAGCTAACTGCAACAAATATTAGCTAACAGCTGAACCAAATAGACCTTAAGTTTCCATTCAAATTGTGTGAAATTTCATCAATAGGGATAAGTCATGAGTTAAATGTAACCAAATAATAAATCAGAGGTCAAATTATAAAATTTTGAAAATATAGTAGCAAATAGACCTCGGCAGGCATGGGCCGGGCTCGGGCCGGGCCTGTCGGGCTTTTGATAAAACCTGATAAGCCCATGCCCAGCTCAAGCCCACAGTAATTAGAGTCGGGCTCAGGCCTAAAAAAGGAATCCCAAGCCCGCCCGCCCAAACCCATATCTATATTAAAAAAATTCAATTTAAATAAAATACTAAATTCTTTTAATAAAAAATAATAAACATAATAGTTAATATGAGGCATTTAAATAAATATTAAATTTATAACAGGTCGGGACAGGTCAGGCCCGACGGGTATTTATATAGCCCAAAGCCGCTCATTTTCTAGGCGGGCTTATCCGGGCCGAGTCTAACATTAATTTTATATGTTCAGATCCGGCTAAATGGGCCTAGGCTCGGGCCGGGCGGACTGGCTCATCGACCCATGACGAGGTCTAGTAAAAAATAGCTTTAAGCCTTAAAAAAACCTTTTACATATAAAAGTATGGAAATGCTTATGGTGCCACGTAAATATATCCAAATTTAGAATTTAACAGTCATCTACAGGCACTTTTAAAAAAATATATATACTATAAGTTTTCATTTTTTATGCATTACCCTTAATTTTTTTTTTTTTTTGACACATTACGTTCGTCATTGTTGATGTTTGGTCATATTAAGCAATTGCTTACTAAATTAGTTTTTGTGAACACCTAATTCACTTTAAAATATATTATTCAGTTCGTCTGTATTTACAATTATATTTTTTATAATTCGAAATAAATATTTTACAGTTTCATATATATTATACATATCAAAAACTAATTTCAAAGAGGTAAAGTTCACAAAAACTTCATTAATTTCTCATTAGGATTAAAGTCTAACTATTACATTTTTATATAAATGCTAGGTGTGATGAGCAAGCAAGGAATTACAAGTGTCAAGATCACAGCCATTGATCATATACCCTTATGATAGATGGTGTTGATTCATTGAGTGAAGCCTATGGTGTGGTAGGGTGCATGACACAATGAGTGAACATCTTCTGGAATAATCCATTGGTGTGAAAATGACTAAAAAGCCCCCAAGAGCTGCGAAAAGACCAAGCTGCCCTTGGTAAGTGAAAGGTCTCTTGCTTGGATATTAATCACACTTACGTCTTCGGTACTTGAGTATTTGGAACTCCAAACTCTTCATTCTTCTCCTGATCTTCGAGAGAAACCCAAAGGGCTCTCCTTCATCTTCTTCCTCTGGCTTCTTTATTTTCTGTATTTCTTCAACAGCCAAGAACTTGATGGCATGTGTTCATGTCTGTTGCTTCAATACCCTCCCTCAAACTAGGCTTGGTATAGATTACGCAGGCCAAGTTTGCTCAAAAGAAAACGGAGTTGCGGCGAGTGTTGTGCCTTGGTGAAAAGGTCTGCTAACTGTAAGGCGGACGGGATCGACATGAGCCATATGAGTCCTCTGTGAACTCGTTCGCGAATGACGTGAGATTCAATATCTATGTGCTTCGTTCGTTCATGAAATACGGGGTTCTGTGCTATGTGCATGGCCGATTGGTTGTCACAAAAGAGGAGGGAGGCCACGGACGGTGATAAATCGAGGTCACGAAGGAGATTGGTGAGCCAATGGAGTTCGCAGAAGGTAGAGGCCATGACTCAATACTCTGCCTCGGAGGAGGATCGAGAAACTGTGTTCTATTTCTTGGATCGCCAGGAGATGAGAGCAGATCTGAGGAAGACGGCGTAGCCGGTGACCGATTTGCGAGTTTCTGGACATGTAGCCCAGTCGGAGTCTGTGAAGGCTTGGAGCTGTAGACTGTTGCATGCAGGAAGGAAAAGGCCTAGCCCGATCGTCCTCTTGAGGTAACGCAAAACTCCTTGAGCTCTATTTTGGTCATCTGTAGTTGGTTGTGTAAGGTGTTGTGATAGTTGATTCACTATGTAGGAAATATCGGGCCTAGTATGTGTTAAGTAGAGTAGCTTACCTATGAGCTGTCTGTAAGGTGTGATTTTTGGGAGTGGAGTTGCTTGCATGTGTGGTTTATAATTTGGTAAAGCTGGGGAGGAGGCTGGCTTACAGTCGATGAGTCCCATTGCATGTAGTAGTTCTAATGCATATTTCCTTTGTGACATGTGGAGTCCCTGATTGCTGCGAGAGAATTCAAAACGAGAAAGTAGTGCACCGGTCCGAGGTCCTTGATGCTGAATGTGTTGTCCAAGTGCTTTTTGGCTAATAAGATGGCCTGCATGTCATTCCCTGCAAGGATAACATCATCAACATAAATCAATAGAATGGTTATGCATCTTGCTGTCCTTTTGGTGAACAAGGAAGGATCCGCCTTGGATTGGAAGAACCCCATCTCCCTTACGGTGGCCGTTAGCTTTGCATTCCATTGCCTACCGGCTTGACGGAGTCCATACAGGGACTTGTTAAGCTTACAGACTTGATTTGTGCGGCTTGCAACCAGTCCTGACGGTAGTGTCATGTAGACATCCTCGTCCAAATCCCCGTGTAAGTAAGCATTATCTATATCCAATTGATGTATGTGCCAATTCTTTGAGATTGCAACTGCTAGAAGAACTCTGACTGTAATGAATTTTGCTACAGGGAAGAAGGTAGCAGTGAAATCCACCCCTTCTCGTTGTGTGTAGCCCTTCGCTACTAATCTTGCCTTAAATCTTGCAATACTGCCATCTGCCCTGTGTTTTATCTTGTACACCCATCTGCACCCAATGGGTTTCTTTCCGGCAGGTAATGTAACCAAGTCCCATGTTTGGTTTGCTTCTAGTGCGGCTAGTTCATTTGTGATGGCTTGTTGCCATTTCTCATTTAACACGGCTTCTTTGTACATTGCAGGTTCAGTGTGACAAGTAATGTTGATAGAGAATGCCTTCTTTGTGGACGAAAGTCTGTCATATGATAAGTGTTTGGAGAGAGCATGGGGAGAATTCGAAAAATAAGGCAGGGGTGAACCTTGCACGAGCGCCAGGTGATAATCCCTGAGATAAGTAGGGACGTTTCTCGTTCTCTGTGGTCTTCCTGGGGTTTATTGAGTTGGTACATTTGGTGTTTCTCCGTCTATTTCATCATCTGTGGTTTGAATGTTGTCAATGTGTTGTGCATCATTTGTTTCTATGTCTGAATGTGTGTCTTCGTCATCACTTGTCGATGCTACATGCAACATGTCTAGTTCTTCCTCACTGCAAAATGGTGTCTGTATCTCTTGATTATTTTCTGAGAAGGGAAAGTGCTCTTCAAAGAACCTTACATGCCTGGAAAAGAAAATGACATTAGTGTTAAGATTTAAGAGTCTAAACCCTTTCGTGCCATGTTTGTAGCCTAGAAACACACATTTGACAACTCTCTCTGTAAATTTGGTTTTGTGTATGTCTAGAGTCGATGCATATGCCAAGCATCCAAAAACCTTTAACTGCTCATGGCTGCTCTTCTCCCTATATATGTGCTCATACGGTGTCTCCCCTTGTATTGGTGTTGATGGTAACCTGTTTATGAGGTAGACAGCATGGCTGACTGCCTCCAGCCAGTATGTTTTGGGCAAAGAACTCTAGAACATGAGTGCCCTTGTGGTGTTCATGATATCTTGATGCTTTCTTTCCACTCTGCCATTCTGTTGTGGTGTTTCTGGGCAAGATGTTTGATGTGTGATGCCATTGGTCGTGTAAAAATCCTTCATGATGAACTCGGGGCCATTGTCTATCCTTATAGTCTTTACGTCTTTGTTGAATTGTCTGTTGACGTATTTGCAAAACTGTTGTACCACTGTGCTTGCTTCTCCCTTGTTTTGCATTAGTGTCACCCATGTATACCTGCTGTGATCATCGACTATGGTTAGGAAGTATTTTTTGTTAGAATGTGACTCGGTTGTCCCTATATATCAATGTGTATCATATCAAAACTTCCTTTTGCTATGTTTTGGCTTAATGGAAAGGGAATTTTTTTCTACTTGGCTCTTTGGCAAATATCACATGGTATTGCTTTGAAGGAATTGAAATCATTACAAGACAAGTTAAGGCCTTTCATTCTCTCATAAGAGGGATGACCAAAACGCAAATGCCATACATTAGCTTTAATTGAAAAAACAGAATGAAATCCACTAGGCAATGGATGTTCCAGATAGTATAGTCCTTCGTGCTCTCTAGCCAAGCCAATCATCTTCCAATTTGTTGTGTCCTGTATCATACATGTCAAGCCTGTTATCACGATGCATAATTTGCTGGTGTCCAACAACTTGCTAGTTGATATTAAGTTGAAATCAAAAGCGGGTATGCATAAGACATTGTGTAAAATAAGTTGGGGGGCTTAGGGTTGCAGTGCCCGTGAATTCTGCCTTGACCCTGGCCCCGTTTGGTAAATTTACCCAACACTTGTTCATCTTGGTGTATGAACTATAGAACTTTGTGTCATAAATAATGTGATCGGTGGCACCCGTGTCTATTATCTAGCAAGATGAAACAGAGTTAGGGTTTAGGCCGTTACCAGAGCTGTCTCCCTTGACAAAGGTATTGACGCTGCTGCTGCCCGAGGCTGGGGCTTTTCCTGATTGGTTTAGTGGCAATAGGGCAACCAGCGTTTGATACTGGTCCTTGGTTAGAGTGAATGGCTCTGTGTTTGCCTGCCAGTTGTCTTCTTCCCTAGAGTCCCCGCTGTCTCTGCCCTGATTCATTGCTGAATTTGCCTTGGGTTGATTTGTTCTGAAAAGATTTCCTTTGTTTCTATTTCCATAATTTGGTGGATAACCGTGCTTCTTGAAACAAATGTCTTTAGTGTGGCCTGTATTTCCACAAAAAGTACACAAAGATGAACTTTTGTTGTTGTTTTTACAATTTGCATACCTTGGGTTACCACGGTTGTTGTTTTGTCTGCCCTGCGTGTTTTTGTAACCTGCGAATGGATTGCTTTCATTTCTTTCTCCATTTTTGACAGGCGCAAGGCCTATCTATCGCTCATGTTGGATGGATAAGGCAAAAACCTTGTTGAGTGAATGTAGTGGTTCTATAAGAAGGATATGTGAGCATACGGTGGAGTAGGACTCATTCAATCCTTGTAGGAAGGTGATCACCTGATCCGCATCCTATTAATCTCGCAACGTTTTAAAGGCACCGCAGCTGCATGCCTGCCGGCAGGTACACTTGGGCATAGGTCGTAGGTTTAACAGTTCATCGTATAGGATTTTTAAATTTTTATAGTAATCACTGACATTACCGTTTCCTTGTTTCAGGCTGTGGATCTCTCTTCGGAGTTCCAGGATCCCCAACGAGTCAGCTTGGGCTAAACGCTCCTTCAGGTCTGCCCAGATCTGATCCGCCTTGTCTAGCCACATAATGCTTCGGGCTATGGATGGCGAGATAGCATGGTGCATCCATGAGATGACCATGTTATTGCACCTCTCCCATTGATTGTACATTGCACCGTCTAAGGCTGGAGCTTTGATAGTTCCATCGACAAAGGAGAACTTGTTTTTGGACATGAGAGCCACCTTGACGGCACGCGACCATTGGTGATAGTTCGGTCCTGTGAGGACTTGTGAGACGAGCGATAGAGCCGGAGTCTCATTCGGCGGGAGATGATAAGGGCTGCTTGAGCTAATAATCGGAGCAGCCATTGAATCTTACTTGAAGCAAAAGAAAATCAGAGTTGCTCTGATACCATATGAAAATGAACGAGGTAAAGTTCACAAAAACTTCATTAATTTCTCATTAGGATTAAAGTCTAACTATTACATTTTTATATAAATGCTAGGTGTGATGAGCAAGCAAGGAATTACAAATGTCAAGATCACAGCCATTGATCATATACCCTTATGATGGATGGTGTTGATTCATTGAGTGAAGGCTATGGTGTGGTAGGGTGCATGACACAATGAGTGAACATCTTCTGGAATAATCCATTGGTGCGGAAATGACTAAAAAGCCCCCAAGAGCTGTAAAAAGACCAAGCTGCCCTTGGTAAGTGAAAGGTCTCTTGCTTGGATATTAATCACACTTACGTCTTCGGTACTTGAGTATTTGGAACTCCAAACTCTTCATTCTTCTCATGATCTTCGAGAGAAACCCAAAGGGCTCTCCTTCATCTTCTTCCTCTGGCTTCTTTATTTTCTGTATTTCTTCAACAGCCAAGAACTTGATGGCTTGTGTTCATGTCTGTTGCTTCAATACAAAGTGTTAAAAATAAAAATTTTGAAAGCATTTGAAATAAATAATACTATGTTAATTCAATTTTACGTTCAAAACTGGATTTTTTTTAGTTATCAGAGGGATTTGATAGCATCTCAAACAACATCTTGTTAACTCTTCAACTCACTAACATTCACATCCTCTCTATTATTGAGAAGTCTCTCTCCACTCCTAGTCCCCCTTATTATTTCGTTTTTTTATTAATAATTTATTATTGAGTACTCTTTCTCCTCTCGGTATTGGTAAACATAACAATACTTAATAATTTTAATGATAAAATAATAAATAAAATTGAATACGAAGAGTATTGTTGGAGATGATATGTATTAGTCACTCCTCAAATCATTAAGAGTAAATTGTTTATATTATTTTTAGAGAGTGGACTAAGAGTCTCTTGGCAATGTCTAACGTGACAAAAAAAATAAAAATAAAAACCCGGCGACTTAAATACGTCCAAATAAAAATCAAGTAATTAATGAAAAAGAAAATGAAAATTAAAGATTCTTAAAATGTTTTGTACCATATATCTAGTGTTTCTATTTTTAGTCCATTATTGAGGTATCTATTGTTGGATAAACTTGGAGATATAATGTCCTTCAATTTTACACTACAAATATGTAGGGTGAAGGTGACATTTCATAAGTAGTGTACATCTACTAGTTATCATTATTAAAATGTTGTCCTACTTTAATAGTGTTACTATTGTTTTATCTAAAAAAAGAAGTAATATTTTGTTTAATACATTTCTATATCTCTAATTTTGAAAACCAACAATTAGCGCTGAAGGTTTTTTTAAGTGATATAATTAATCCCTCAAATTTTACGTGACAGAATAATTGGATAGTTGGATAAGTTGAACCATGTACGATTTTAAACATGTACATGGATTATTGGGTTATTTTAAGCAAGTTCATAAGGTAAGTAGATCAATTTTAAGTAAGTTCAGATAACTAATATATAGATCACTTTAAAGAGTTAGCAGAGTTAATAAGTTGTTTTCAAAATTGAGGAGGCAATCAATTATTAGGCCTAACTTGAATGGAATCACTACAAAAACAAAAATTAGAACTTTAGCGACAGAATTTTGTCACTGTAGAGCAGTTTTAACCACCACTATAAGTATTAGCGACGATTGTTCAAATCGTCGCATAATATGTAAATTATTATTTTTCCAAGTTTTTTCTTTATTGTATGGAAGTTTTGAGAATAAAAAACTCTCACAACCTAAAGACACTTGTTATCATTGATCAGCCCTCCACCAGCGATTTTGAGACAATGCCTTCCAAGAAGTAGAACCAGAAGAACATCGATAGAGGCAAGAAAGTGGTTGGTTGTTGAAAGAAGTAGAACCCCAGTGCCTGGGAATAAGGGTCGTCCTTGATAGCATTCTAGCTGGTGGAGTTGGATCGAGATTATGCCCCTGCCATTTGATCAAACGTCTCAAAAGAAAACGTTTGACATATATGTTTTTCTCCATGAAAAAATAGAAGAGTTTTTTATATCATCGCAAAGATCTGACTCGTTGAAAGATCATGAAGCCATTCCTGGAGAAAAGGACTATAAGGGCGATTCTGGATGGAGTGTGTTTCTCGTTATTGATAGATATGAACTTGAAATTAATTTATTGAAACTACTAATTATCTCCTTAAACTTACTTAAATTAACCTATTGAAACCCATGAACTTGCTTAATGTTTGTTTAAAGTGATGCGAGCTCCCAACTTATCCAAATTTTCACTTGCTCTAAACTTGGAACTTAGGGATAAGGTAAAAATTAATTTGTGCAATCCTAAAACCTAATGTTTACTAAATAGAGCGATTTCAGACCTTATCATAGGAAAATGATTTTCTTTCATGCGAAATTTTACGTTGTGATCGACTTCCAACATTTTGCATAGTCAATAAAACTTGAAATTACACATCTTTTCCCTAGATATGATAAAATTGATGAATTGTGTTAATTATCATATAAATTAGGTAAAAGTAGTGAAAGAGAATTTTAAAGAAGCAAACTCAGAAGCAATAAAAGAATGAGTAGGTAAATTAGAGACATCTTATTACCTCTCGAGAACAATAGTTGGGCCACATCCATGTCCAGTCATTGTTCGTGAATTTCAAGTACAACTCTCAAATTCTAATACAATAACACGATTTATAGACACAATCCATCCAACGCTACCCGTTAAACATGATTATCATTTTTGGTGCATTAATTTATATTATATATACTTAGCGAATATATAAATCACAAAACATGATTATGACATGTAGTTTTAGGGAGTAATATGGAAGGAAACAAGAAGACAAGCAATGGAGAAATAGGAAGGAAAACCAGATGTAATTGTCGCACCCTGGCTTCAAAAACTTAAAAATTGGTCCGGACAAAAATGGGTATCTACAACGATAATAGTAGCATGTGTAGGAAGTGGATCAAATGTATTGGGTATATTACATGAATTTATAGAAGATGAACAAGTTAGACTCGTCGGAGTTGAAGCTGCTGGTTTTGGGTTAGATAGTGGTAAGCATGCTGCCACTTTGGTAAAAGGTGAAGTTGGTGTTTATCATGGAGCCATGACTTACTTATTAGAAGATGATTATGGCCAAATCATTGTTCCACATTCTATTAGTGCAGGGTAAGTATATATCTACTTCCATTACATGTCTATTTTGTAAAAATTATTGAGCTTCATTTGTTTTCGATAAAGTCATTTTGAATTCCAATTTTATTTTGATAAAGTGATAGTGACATTAGAAAGGCCTTATTTTTACGGATTACATGTCAACAGGTAAAAAAAAATTACATTTTTCAATTGTCATATATTAGTTTCAAGCAGTAAAGTTAAATAAATATAAAATTTAACTTTTTTTTTGTCTCTGGTTGTCACACAGTAGCATTCATCTGCACCTTGAATGACCACTGTAGAATTATAATAAGTCTAGATCTAATGGTTTGCTCATTCAGATGAACGCTACTGTGTTGTCACATTATATGTAAAAGTGAGTCATTTTTAAATGATAGTTATGTATTATTCTACGGAGTTATTCTGTTTGAAATGGTTAAAGAAACGTTCAATTATTGTAAGGAAAGATAATAAAGTTTAATTACCTTTATAAAATAGACTTCAAACTTTAGTGACCACTAATACATACACATTCTATTCAAGTTAGCCTTAATAATTTTGAAAACGACAGATTAATTCTTTAAAATGATATATTTGTCATCTAAACTTGTTTAAATTGATTTATTAGCTTTCCGAATTTGCTTAAAATAATTTGATAATCCATGTACATGTTTAAAGTCACACATGGTTCAATTTATCCAAACTTCTACTTACTCTGGCACATAGAAGTTAACTGGTTAATCATATTACTTTAAAAAACTTCATTTTCAAAGTGGGCAAATTATTAGAAGCACTCGGTTTTCCATGTCAAATAAAGAACTTCTCATACATATTTTGACACGTGTAATATGGACCTACAATTATTATAAGAGGTACCACTATTTTAATTATTACGTGGGATCACTATACATAGGGGTGTTCAAAAACCGAACCGGTCCGAAATAACCGACCGAACCGATGAATTTCGGTTTTTTCAATTCAGTTTTCGGTCTATTAGGTTCGGTTTTATTTTTATAATATTTTGATAATTTCGGTCGGTTCGGTTTTTAAATCAAAATTACCTAATTAACCGAACAGACCGAAATAAATTAAATATAATTAGAAATTACATTTATTATATAATTAGTGTATGTTATTTATTGTTTTAAGTTATATTTGATTTAGAATTATATTATTAGAATCTTTATTAAGGATGATAGTTTTTGGATTGCCCGTAACTGATTATATTATTGGTCTATTTAATTTTTTTCTACCAATTTAGTACAATTATACACTAATTCATATTTGAAATTAAGATTGATTTCATTTCTGTATAAAATTTCTATGTTTTTTTTTTTTTATTCTTTTTTTCTTTCAATCCAAAAAAAAATAAAAATAAAAATTATTGTATATATAAGTAAATACCCAATAACATCATTAACGGTGTAATATTAACCTTACATAAAAATAATTGTTAATAAAAAAATTAATAAAAGAAAACCGAATAACCGAACCGAACCAACCGAAATAATTTGGTCGGTTTGGTTCGGTTATTTATTATTATTTGGTTAGGTTCTGTTTTTATTTTTTAGGCTATTCGGTTTTTGGTTATTTCGGTTCGGTTCGGTTTTCAGACCGAACGGATCGATGAACACCCCTAACTATACACGTGTCTAAATGTTAATTGAGGATCCTCCGAGTGACATAAAAGACCGGGTGCTTAATATAAGAATTCTTTAAAGTGAGAGATCATTAGACTTTTCTGGACAAGATGTATTAATCAAAATGTTACTTGTGGTTTGTGGTTTTCCATTAGTGAAAAAAATAGTAACACTATTAAAGTGGGACAACATTTTAATGATGATAACTAAGTAGATGTGGAATATTTATAAAATGTCCCCTTCACTGTATATTTGGTACCTTAATAATGGAGTATAAATAGTAGTAGCACTAGATATATGGTACACAACATTTTAAGAATCTTTATCTTTCATTTTTTTTTCATTAAACATTTTATTTTTATTTGAAGTCCTTGATTTTTATTTTTTTATATTAAATCTCCTATGGTTAAAAACTTCAGCTGTGAACATAAAATTCGGTTAACATAGTGTTATTTATTTTAAATGCATTGAATTTTGTACTTTTAACGGTTCAAAAGCAATTTGGATACATTTATCTAGCACTATAAGAATTTTCATAATTCTAACGAATCTCTATAGAAAATAATATGTATAAGGTTTCTTTGTTGTATCTATCCGCTTAAGTTTTTAGATAAAATAATTTTCATTATGATATCGTACGAATACGTTAAAACTTCAAATCTTAATTTACGAATTAAATGGTTACTTAATATCTCTACACCTTATTAACAAGCTTACTATCAACCTAATTATATTCCAATTTCATATGATAAGTTACAATTGCATGCTAATTATACCAGACCTTGCAATTATCGTGTTCGAGTTATGTGCGTGTCCTGTCATTTCGGATTCGTGTTAAAAAGAGTGAACCCAAATCCAACCCAAAAACTTTTGTCACAATCATGTTAACCTGTTCGGGTTAGTGTCGATTTCGTGTCGTGCTTTCGAGATATATATAATTTTGTTATGCATATATATATGAATAATAACTTTTAAAAATATAAGAAGATACGATACTATTTTTAAATACTTTACGTCATTTTTAGATTAATATGTTAACACTAACCACTGAAAAGTCCACTAATATCAAGTTAGGAGGTCAAGTAATTTGTTTATAATAATGTAGGAGGTTCAAATCATATTTGCAAGTCATAACTATAAAATTATTTGTATCGTTTTCGGGTTAGCATATCAACCCTAACTCAATCCAAAAATTTGCTTGTCAGTTTTGTGTCAACTGGACACATTAACTATATATTAAGCTAAACCCAAACACTAAAATTATGTGTCGATTTCGTATCGTGTAATCGGATTGTGTGTACTTTTACCACCTCTAAATTATATTAGTCGTGATTTTTCTTGTAAAAGATATATTATAGTCTTTAAACTTTTCAGAATTAACTGCTTAGTCACTTCATCCATATCCTATTAGTTAAAAGCTCAAGTTTATATTAAATGGCAAGTTTATTAAACATTATAAAGCATTAAAAATAATTTGTTATAGATAACTTTATTTTGTATAAAATTTAACTTTTGACCCATAGAATTCCGGAAGAAATGACTAATTAAGTAGTTTATTTTGAAAATTCACAAACTTTATCATAATAGTTTTGAGAAAAGTATAAAAATGAACAATGTGGTTTGGCAGACTATCAAAAACAATATTTGCGCAGTTTAAAAATTCACTCATTCGGTCAAAAATTGTTGTCATGACTATTGGATAAATAAAAAAGACTGACTTTGTAAATTACAGAAAATAAAATTCCTAAATTAACTGTATAAATATTGTTTAACCAAAAAATTGAGTCAGAGATCTGTAAACTGTACATTTCACAAAACAAGAATTTTTGTAAAATTTTAACCCACGGCGACTGCTTTTATAAATTGACCAAACTACATAATTTATTTTGTACTTTTCTCTAGTTCTTTTAAGTAAAATAATTGGCTATGTAATATGCATAAACTCAGATATCAATAAATTATTTGCCCAAATTTATATCAATGAATTATATATAATTAGATGAGTTAATTACATGCTAATCAATTTTTTGTTTCATAAAATTTATAGCATACAAAAGATTATGTAGATTAGAGGGTATAATTCCACTATTGGAAAAACTTTGTCCCAACTCTAACTAATTCCACCAAAATAATTGTAAATTGCAGTTGTCGTGGAGATAAAGATGCTTCCGCTGTCTTTAATTACAAATACTAAAACGTCGCCGTTTTGGATTAGGAGTAGTAATTAGACTTCACGTATCATAATTGTCTTATATAATTCCTAACTAAAATGATAAAATTGTTAGAATAACAGAATGGTTATTATTCTGTTTTAGAAAATATTGTTGTAGAGTTATTTGTAATTAGTAGGTTGATTTGTTTCCTAGATTAGCTCCTAAAATTACTCCTAGATTAGCTCCTAAAATTACTCTTGTTTCCTAGATTAGCTCCTAAAATTACTCTTGTAATATGTCGTGTTAGGCTTAAGAAATAATCAACATATTATCTTCTATTATGGTATCATCCTAAACCTAGTTTTCTTCCTGGAGCCGCCGTCCTTTTCTTTTCCAGTCTTTCTATACTGGTCGGCCAATCTTCACATCTACCTTCCGCTTCTCGATTAATATGTTCATCATGATTGACTCTAAGTTTCATCCGGCGCTTGGGGTGTCTAATATTAAAAACCATATATCCATTATTCTTAGTTTGAAGAAGGTTCAATATTCTACCTGGGCGGAACTCTTTAAAGTTTTTGCCAAATCTCACAAAGTTCTCCACCATATCATTCCGAATGGTAAAGCCGTTGCCTCTCCCTCCGATGAGGCTGCCAAAGATCAGTGGGAAACCTTAGATGTCACGGTTCTTGGGTGGATTTATGCCACCATTACTAATGATCTGTTAGAGATGATAATTGAGCCGGATGCTACCACTATGGAGGCGTGGAATCGTTTACG
The DNA here is from genome assembly GCF_963576675.1 of Euphorbia lathyris. Taxonomy (NCBI): domain Eukaryota; kingdom Viridiplantae; phylum Streptophyta; class Magnoliopsida; order Malpighiales; family Euphorbiaceae; genus Euphorbia; species Euphorbia lathyris. The sequence goes on from NC_088915.1 coordinate 83,808,584, forward strand.
TGACATCTTTTAGGACAATAAGCATTCCCGTACAGTTTCAATTGAACAAGAGTTTTCTCATACTCTTATGGAGGATTTTTCTTCCGCCACTGCCTATTGTCAACGTCTAAATGTGGATTCCCCGTTCTTCAGATGGTTTCGGGTCTCACGGAAGCATATAATACTATCGGCACTATTATTCGACAAAAGGATCCTCTTCCTTTATTTAATCAGGCTCGATCGATTGTTATATTGGAGGAGGCCGGTTTAGCGAAGAAGGCCGCTACTGCCTCGCGGGGACTGTTTTGGTGGCGGCAGGATCTTCTCCTTTTTCTTCTCCGTCTGCTAATCTGTTTGGGTATATGCAGCAACAATCTCGTCCGGTTCAAGGAGGCAATCGGGGACAGAATAAGAAAAAGGGGCGCCGGAATAATAATAATAATTCTCGTGGTGGCGGCAACGACGGTGGCCGTGGAAATAATCCGGCGAACCGGCCGAGCAGTGGTGGTTCGACAAATCAGTGGCAGCAGCCGTCCTAGGGAGGTTCGCAATAGGGCTCTTGGTCTTGGGTTCCTTGGCAGGCCCCTCCATGTCCATATCCATCTCAGTCATGGGCTCGGCCCACTGGCAATTACACAAGTCCTCCTCCGGCCCAGAATGCAGGGCTGTTAGGCCCCCGCCCACAACAGGCCTTTCATACTGCTACCGATTCCGAGCCTACAGATGTTGAATCTGCTTTGTACACTCTGAGCCTCAATCCTCCGAAAAATACATGGTACATGGACACAGGCGCTACTTCACATATGACGTCTGATAAAGGTAAACTCTCGTCTATTTTTAATAAGAGCAATAATCATGGCATAATTGTGGGTAATGGACATTCAATTCCGATTCATGGACTAGGGCACACAAACTTAACTCACCCACATCCACCCTTAGCCTTGAGAAATGTTTTATATGCTCCACATATTATTAAAAATTTAGTCTCTGTCCGTAAGTTTACTTCTGACAATTCAGTATCTGTCGAATTTGACCCGTTTGGATTTTCTATGAAGGATTTTCAGACGGGCCGGCGTATAATGAGATGTGAGAGTCAAGGCGACCTTTATCCCGTCACTACCAAAGCCACCTTCCCGCCAAGTCCTCCTTCTAGTTTTGCTGTTTTAGCGCCATCCTTATGGCCTGACCGCTTAGGACATCCCGGCTCTCCGGTGTTAGATGCTCTTAGACAAAAGAAATTTATTGAATGTAATCCTCTTCGTAGTAGTTCAATTTGTCGGTCTTGTCCTCTTGGAAAACATATTAAGTTGCCATTTATTTCATCCAATAATAAAACTTTTTTGCCGTTTGATATTGTTCATTGCGATTTATGGACGTCTCCTATTTTAAGTTCAATGGAGCATCGGTATTACATTGTTTTTTGGATGATTTTTCTAATTTTGTGTGGACATTTCCCTTGCATAAAAAGTCAGATGTTTTTTCTATCTTTTTACAATTTCGAGCAGTAATCCGTACTCAATTTGAAAGGGAAATTAAAAATATCCAATGTCACAATGGGAGGGAGTTTGATAATAAAGCTTTTTGGGATTTTTGTAATGCTAATGGAATTTCTTTTCGTTTCTCATGTCCTCATACTTCTTCTCAAAATGGGAAATCCGAGAGAAAACTTCGTAGCATCAATAATATTATCCGCACACTTTTAGTTCATGCTTCCATCCCATCATATTTTTTGCATCATGCACTTCAAATGGCCACTTATCTTCTCAATATTCGTCCAACTAAAAATTTAGAATTCCAATCCCCATTATGTGTGCTCTATAGGACCGATCCCGTGTATTCCCATTTGAGAGTCTTTGGGTGTTTATGTTATCCTTTATTTTCATCCACCATAATTCACAAACTCCAAGCTAGGTCCACTCCTTGTGTCTTTTTAGGCTATCTGTCTCATCACCGGGGGTATAAATGTTATGATATAGAGTCTAAGAAAATCATAGTATGTCGTCATGTGATCTTTGATGAAACTCAATTTCCTTTCGCCACTATTCCTCCACCCACTGTGTCTGGTTATGATTTTTTGGATCATGGACTTACACCCTATGTGCAATTTCATCTCACTAATGGGCCTCCTCTTGACACCCCGCCGGTTTCTACCCCAACCCGAGCCCAAAACAGCCCTTCTATTAGCCGCGGGCAACCACTGTTATCCGGCCCTCTCTCACCCGACCCATGCCGCTGGTCCATCGGAACCATCCTTGCCAAGCCCAAATCTGACCCCATCTGATATCTTGGCCTCTTCTTCCCATCATACAAACAGCCCACCTCTACTTCCCTCACCGATCCCAACTCCACCACCATTACCTCCTCTTCCCAATATGTCTTCCCGTCCTGTTACTAGGAGTCAACGTGGGATTTTTAAACCCAAAAGTCAATTTAACCTAAATATCATCGTGCTAGGTCTCATTTGCCTCGTAACCCTGTGTCTGCTCTTCATGATCGGAATTGGAAAACTGCTATGGATGATGAATTTAATGCTCTTATTAAAAATAAGACGTGGGTGTTAGTGCCTCGTCCACCTGATGTTAATGTTATTCATTCTTTGTGGGTTTTTGCCCATAAAGAGCATTCTGATGGCTCTTTTGAGAGGCATAAAGCCCGTCTTGTAGGTGATGGGAAAACTCAGTAGGTGGGCGTTGATTGTGGTGAAACGTTTAGTCCGGTTGTAAAACCCGCAACTACTCGTACTGTTCTCAGTTTGGCTCTCTCCAAGCATTGGGATATCCATCAATTGGATGTCAAGAATGCTTTCTTACATGGTGAATTGAAAGAAACCGTGTATATGCATCAACCGATTGGTTATCGGGATCCTGACAAGCCGAATCATGTATGTCTGTTGAAGAAATCCTTGTATGGCCTCAAACAAGCCTCTCGTGCTTGGTACAAGCGATTTGTATATTTTGTGTGTACTCTTGGATTTATTCATAGTACTTCGGATCACTCCCTCTTCATTTATCATCATGGGTCACATATTGCTTATATGTTGTTATATGTCGATGACATCATCCTCACAGCTTCCTCTGATGCTCTTCGTAAGTACATTATTTCTACTCTTAGCTCCGAATTTGCTATGAAGGATTTGGGTCCCTTGAGCTATTTTCTTGGTATTGCGGTTACTCGTAATTCCGGTGGTTTGTTTTTATCTCAAAAGAAATATGCCAAAGAAATTATTAAGCGTGCGGGAATGTCGTCTTGTAAACCTTCCTTCACGCCTGTGGATACTAAGTCCAAGCTTTCTGCTACTGACAGTCCACCATATGCCGATCCTTCCCAATACTAGAGTCTTGCCGGAGCTCTTCAGTATCTGACTTTTACTCGACCCGATATCACTTATGCTGTTCAGCAGGTATGTTTGTTCATGCATGATCCGAGGGAGGTCCATATGCATGCTCTCAAGCGTATTATTCGGTATGTTCAGGGTTCTACTTCTCATGGTCTTCATCTTTTTCCGAGCTCCACATCCACTCTTTTGGCCTATACCGACGCTGATTGAGGTGGCTGTCCGGACACTAGACGGTCAACCTCGGGTTATTGCGTATTTCTTGGGGACAATCTTATCTCTTGGTATGCAAAACGCCAAGCAACCCTTTCCCGGTCGAGTGCCGAGGCCGAATATAGAGGGGTTGCTAATGTTGTTTCTGAGTCGTGTTGGCTACGTAATCTTTTACTTGAGCTTCATTGTCCTATCCAAAAAGCCACGTTGGTATATTGTGATAAGGTCAATGCGATTTACCTGTCGGGCAATCCTGTTCAACATCAGCGAACTAAGCACATTGAGATGGATATACATTTTGTTCGTGAAAAGGTTGCTAAGGGCGAGGTACATGTTTTGCATGTTCCTTCACGTTATCAAATAGCTGACATCTTTACCAAAGGCCTTCCCCAAGTTCTGTTTGAGGAATTTCGAAACAGTCTATGCATTTGTCCTTCTCCTGCTTCGACTGAGGGGGAGTGTTAGAATAACCGAATGGTTATTATTCTGTTTTAGGAAATATTGTTGTAGAGTTATTTTTAATTAGTAGGTTGATTTGTTTCCTAGATTAGCTCCTAAAATTATTCCTAGATTAGCTCCTAAAATTACTCTTGTTTCCTAGATTAGCTCCTAAAATTACTCTTGTATATTTGTATATATGCCGTGTTAGGCTTAAGAAATAATCAACAGATTATCTTCTATTAAAAATAAAACGATTGATGAAAATTGGAGATAAAGGAGAAAATAATATTCTCAATTGTTGGCGTTGAAGTGTTATAATCGTATTGAATATATCTTTTATATGTACTATATAATCTATGATATAAATGTAATAAAAGTAATATTAGAAATTGGTTCGGTCGTTGACTTTAATATGTTTGATATGCAATAATAGAAATTTACGTGATTCTAACTATTTTTGTCTATTTTTTTATCTATGTAATAATCAAAAAGTTAATACATCCATAAAATCACATCATTTATCTAAGTCTTTAACTCTTAAATTCGATTAGCGCAGATTACACTCGAAGTTTATATGTCTATGCATATCGCAAGAATAAAAGCTCCAAAACTCAACTCAGATAAATAAGTAAACAACTCTTGTTTATATAAACCTAAAATTATAATTATTTTCTTTATAGGATTCATTCAAATCATAAAGTAAGAATTAGGATCACAAACAAAATAGAATTCTAAATGTAACTTAAAAGATAGTAATAGTATAAAAAAATAGTGGAATGAGGACTTCGGATTAGTCGGGACCTAACTTAAAGGAAACTATAGTAAAACCTTCATAAATTAATACTCGATAAATTAATAACCTCTTTAAAATAATAATTTCTTTTGTCCCGACTTAGGTCAGTTCAGTAAATTAATACTCAATAAATTAATATATCTATAAATTAATAAAATTTCATGGTACCAACATTATTAATTTATAGAGGTTTTACTGTATACTATAGATTCAAATCAACTAAAAGCTGAAAGAATCAAGGTAAAATCCGACTTGCCGGTCTTATGAGCGAGTGAGTGGTTGCTAATGGGATCATGATCAAATTTAACTTTAACATAGGTGCGATTTCAGCATTTTGGAGGTCTAGACAATATTACCGGGGGATCAAAATTTTAAAGGAGTTACTAGTTGGGTTGGGAGGCAGTCGGGGATTTTGTCGGGTCAAAATCCTTCACCCACTATACTAAAATACATTTTTTGGCTGATTGGGAATGCTCTCCAGTAATAGTATCGGTCCATCCCGGACTACGAGTCTCATGAGAGAAGCAAAGCAGCGGATTGACTTTCTCTAAATTAAGAAATTAATCTTTCGAACATGGTTTGGATATGATAATTGCAAATTGTCTTTCTAAGTGGTAGAGAGAAATCAATCAGAATGTGCAGTAAATTATCCGTAAATAATGAATTGATTTGAGATATTAATAGTGTCAATTTTATAATAGGATGAATATAATAAAATAAATTAAGGGATAAAGATCAAATTTATCACTAATGTTTTAAGAGAATTGTATATTTAGCCTTAACGTACGAAATGGTGGAAATCTAAATCTAACGTTTCCAAGAAAGATCAATTTTAATTTTACGTTATCGAAAATTAGAAAATACTGGTTTGACTGTTTTTTAATTGTCACTTCAGACATTCGAAACGTCAATTATGTCTAAGATATTTAATGTGTCACCAAAACAATTATAAAAATATATGTTAAAATGTTAATAACTAAGTCTATCACATATAAGTTTTTTTTTTTTGAAACCAAATATTGCATATAAGTTAATCGCAAATTTTATTGTCAAACTATCTAAAATATATCATCTTTTATTAATATAATTGTAAGTAACCAAAAAAATTATATGAAACTGCTTCCGTTTATCGGCAAATTTGTTTGGAATGTCTAATGTGACAGCTAAATAATAGTCAACCCAATTTTTTCAAATTTTTGGTAACATATAGCTAAATTTGATCATGCTTGAAAACGTTAGGATTAAATTTTAATCATTTCATATTTTGGAGCTAAATATACATTTCTCTTAAAACGTTAGGGTTAAATTTGACCCTTATTCAATAAATTAATAACTATAAATCTTAAATTTTCAAACCACTAAGATTAAGATTCTAGTATCTAAGGAGAAAAGGCAGCTTATTAGGTATTTTTACTTTAAAAAAATAAATATAAAATGTTAACATGTTCATGATCATCTCGGGGGAGAGAAGAAGGGTTATTAGGTATTTTCTATTTAAAAATAAATAAAAAAACTTAAGTGGAACAGTTATGATTTGTTTGGATGAATTTTGAGACCTCAGGGGAACTCCCCTAGAATCCGCCTGATCTAACGTTTTAAAGGAAATACAGATTTAACCTTACATATATTATGTCTAAGATACTTAGTATATTATTGATAAAATTATAAAAGTTCTTTTAAAATGCTAAAAACTAAATCTTTTACTTATAAGTTAATCACAATATTTCGTTTTTCAAAAGCGTTAAAATATTTACTGTGTTACTAATATAGTTTAAAAAAAACAACAAATTTTTTATCAAACTGCTTCAATTTTACCGACAAACTTGTTTGGAATGTCTATGTGAGAGTTAAATAACAGTCAAACCAATCTTTTCAAATTTTTTATAGCGCATGGCTGAAATTGATTTTGCTTAGAAACCTTAGGGCTAAATTTACATCATTTCATACATTAGGGTTAAATTTGTACTTCACTCGAAACGTTGGGGCTAAATTTGGTCCTTTATCCCTTTAAAAATATATTAAAACTTCATCCTTAAGCCTAATTCTACCTACTATATCACAACAACTTAGGGATGACAAAATTACACATGACCAATTACAGAATAAGAAATCTACACGTAGTTGTAGTATTTGAGTTTAGCTTATTAGGTAATGACTTCGTTCTTGTAAATCATATAATAGTATTATTTGCATCCGTTGATTATTTCACTATGCCATTTTCCCTTTTCACATGACACAAGATACATGACAGACATTTGTTTTCGTGTCGTCTGAATATTTTTCGTGACAGCATTTTAACTGTATGTCATCTGAAAGCGAAATAAAAAACGCGTGTTTTCGTTAAATTTCACTTACTCAACAGATGACACTTCTAATAAATGAATGTCATTGTTTGCCGAAAACAAAAAAGCGGAAAATGAAATTTCACTTACGCGGCCATACCAAATTTTAGGCGCTCTATTGTTGACTGAAATTTCAGCTGATATATAAACCCTCTCTCTAATCCCAAACCCCAGTTCAGGTTACGCAAGAGCTTCATCCCTCTAATCCCTCTCTATCTCCATGGTTGATTTGAACATGCAATCACTGGGTGAGCTATAAACACGGTACTGATAAGTATCTATTGATTTTCATTGTTCCTTACTCTCTCTTTTCCTCATCCGATTTACTTTTGTGTATGTCGATTTCAGCAGCTGGAATAAGGATCTATTGATTTTCAGAGCTATGATTTAAAGGGTTAGATCACTCGCTTAGATACTGATTTTATTGTATTCATTGTTAGATGCACCGCTGAAATTCTTGGGTCTTTATCTTTTTTAACCTAGGGCAATACACACTACGCCAAAACCCTCTTCAGACGACGGTTAAAAACCGTCGTCCCGTGAGATATAAATCTGTCACGGGACTCGCTGCCGTCTATTGCACCTTCAGACGATGGTCAGGTTCTGTCATGTTTCGTCATCACACATGACATTAGCCTGTTTTCTTACTGTCATCTTTCCCTTGTTAGGATGCAGCGTATTTATTACTGCTGTCACCTTTAGTGTCATCACATGACATTCTGACAATTAAAACCGTCAGGTTAGCGTGTGGGAAATTTACATATTTAATTTGAGATTACAGTTTGTATAATAAATTCTGCCGTTATAGCCTATTTAGATGGCACAGGTCTTAATCAACCATGTCAAATGAGTTTTTTCATATGACAAACATTTTTTTAATGTCTTTTTATTGCTGTTTAGATGACATTTTTAAAAATTAAAATGTCACTTTATGTCTTCTTCTTCGTTTGAATTTCTGGTTTTTATACCTGAATACAGAAACATTCTAAAATATGAAGATTAAATTCTGTATAACAATGGTTTCAATTTTATTGGAGACCAATACTCATAATATGTTTACATTTGTGCCTAACGTCAATCCATATCTTGAATAACCAATACATTTCTGAATTAAAACACAAAAATAATAACCAATATCTTCCATAAGTCAATCCATATCTTGGAGTAATAATTAGGCCTATAATCCCAAAGGTCTTGCTATCTGCAAAAGCCAAGCAGGTCATTAATATTACACACAACCCTAAACTCAGTAGTAATTACGTGACCCTTCCCCTAACACGGCCTTTCACTTACCACAATCATATCACTATAAATATATGCATCATAATTCAGAATCATACCTTCAACAGCCAGAAAACTTACCAACAATGGATCCCCTTGTTGAAACTCCAGGAGAAATAATTGCTGACTTGAATAAGTTGTACATGGAGAACCCAGAGTGGCTTCTGGCCATCAATGGTATGTATGTCAATCCATAGTTGTTCTGTAACCCTTCCTGGTTTCTTCTATGTATTTCTAATGATTCTTCTTGGATGATAACATACAGGTCCTCTCGATGGTAACTTCTTCAAATGGTCGATCAGAATGAAAGGACCCCAATACACCCCATATGAAAGGGGTGTATTTGAAATCAGAATCAGCTACCATCCGGATTTCCCAAACAGACCTGCAAAAGTAATATTAACTCAGATCAGTAAGATATAATCACCTATATGAAACATACACTAATACATCTCTCCTCTTATTCTCAGTTTTGGTTCCGGAATAGGATATATCATCCTAACGTGGCTCCTTAGGGGTCGATTCATCTTCCCCGTATCCTTAATAACCATCGCTTTTCCACTGCCACGGTATAATGCAACCATTTATCTATTTCATTTGATAAACATACAACATCATATTTTTGTTCTAATTATTCTATGCATTTTGTAGTGTCTGTGGCACATATATGATCTACTTCTACAGCCCCACAGTGAGGAGCCATTTCTTGGGCAAGAAGCAGTTGCTGAGCAATACCGCAGCAACAGGGAAGAGTATGAGGGGATCGCCCAGATATGGACTGAGGAGTATGCAAAGTGTATATGAGGGTGTCCAAATCTTCTAAACTATCTTGGCTAAGAGAAAGGAGAATCGGAAGGCAATGTGAGCTCCAAATGTGGTTCTCATTCCAATTCCAAATTTGCTTTCTGTAGTCAAAATAATTAAGGAGCTTTGGACCTTTAATTCCCCCCCCCCCTCTTTTGTAATATATAACGTAGAGCTTTGTGCTCCTAAACTGACCCTTTTATAATGCTTCTTCCACTTGCTAATGAGGGTTATGATGCTGTCACCACAAGGGACTCAGTTTGTGCTGAATATGAAGGGTGTTCAAATCTCCTAAGCTGTCTTGACTAAGTGAAAGGAGAATTGAAAGGCAATGTGATATCCAAATGTGGTTCTCATTCCAATTCCAAATTTCCTTTCACTAGTAAGAACAGTTAAGGAACTTTGGACTGTCAATTACAACCGAAAGGCAACACTCATCCCCCCTTTTGTAATATAAAGTAGAGCTTTGCTATTCAGTTTGTATGTATGTGCAAGTAGACTAAACTGACCCTTTTACAATGCTCCTTCCACTTGGGTTGTACTCGTGGTACTCTAAACTTGGTAATGAGGTTTATGATGCTGTCAAAACAAGGGACTCTGTTTGTGCTGAATGCATCATAAACCTATCACCATGTTTAATGTTGTTGTTACGATATCAAACCGAGTGGAAAGGAACATAGTAAGAGTATGGCCAATGCACATACATAACCCTTTATGTAGAGCTTGTTATTCAGTTCGTATGTATATGTATATTCTATCTAATCAAAATATATCTTATCATTTGCAAGACATATCAGTACATGCAATTAGCCTAAATTTACCCTTTAATACATGCTTCATAAACGAATTGCATTCAGAATCCTTACTTATCATTTCAAATAAAAATGAGCCAGTTGAGTTCATAACATTTTCAACTTTAGGACTATGCCTAACATGCTATAACAAGTAGACAACTTATTCAAGTAGACATGTATATTCAAGTGTGTTGGGGTTTAGTGTCCTATAGACAATTGTTCTAGGATACAAACTTAATATAAATGAATTGTTCTTTATATCATTTGTTTTAATGAGATATATGTTTTATAACTATATAAAGGCAATCCCTTTTAAGCACTGAATAAAGTCTAATAAAAGGAAATCCGTAAGTTTGTTTAAAGTGATTATAAAGTGTTCATACAAGCATGAAGTGAGACAAAACTTTATAATAAACTAGTAAAATTAAAACCACCCCAAGTCAAGTGATATGTTTAGGATTGATATATCACTGTTGAGACTTGCATGTAACAATGTCTTCTGTCCGACAGAAAGCTGATCTCACAAGCTTCATATATACAGATATCTGGACAGTTACATGGATCCGATGAAAAGTAGTTCATTAGGATTGGGGATCCGATTTGAGATAACAGGATGGGTAGATTCATCCTTGTCACATGTTCATCTTATTGGTATTAATAGGTATAACTAATCCTCAGACTCAAAGGAATATTAATTGGTATTCTGGATTACGGAATGTGACGCTTTGACTCTGGTGTAACACGATCCTTAACAGAGATGACTCTGGGGTGTGAACAGTAGACGTTCGGTATCACAGGAAGTGATTGTAGGATCGTTATATATTGGATTGAGCATTTATCACTCCCGATAAATGGGAGATACATCCAAGGATCGCTTGTGGAAGACTCGACTCTAAATTCTTGCAAGGTGATAGCTTAAGACTTGAAATACAGATTTCACTTAACCTATCTATTTGAGTTGACTCGGCCTGTACAAGTAAAACGAACGTCTCGCTATATGTGACTTGACATTATCCATAGTCATAAGATTCAATTCAAGGATGTAGTTGATAAAGGATCGAATTATACTGTAACTAATACGGAAAGGTTAACGACAGATTCAACATATCTTCTTATGGCTCTGGGGGAATGATTACGGACTTGCTAATCACATACTCTGTACATCATTTCGTTATGCAAAGATTAAATATAATTCTTTGAAAATTATTTAATAACGTTGCATACGGCTAGAAGCAATAAGAACCTAATGGGTCACACATAAGACTTGGAACCAAAAAGAGAGATAGATGTTAATTAATTGATGGAAGCCCAATTGAGCCCAATAAGGCCCATGGACCATAGGGGGTCGAAATTCATGTAGTCAAAATACATGAATAATTAATTTGATTTTATTAATTCTAATTAGATTAGGATTATGAATTAATTTAATTAAGAGATAAATAAGTTAGGAGTTTTAATTAGATTATAATACTCCTATTATTATCCAATAAGGTTATTATTATTATCTTTAATATATTAGATATATAATGAGATAATAATTAGGAATTCTATTCCGAATTGAATTCCTATTCAGTAACCTAATTCTATCTAACTAGGGATTAGATACAAGAGATTATAAATAAACCCCCCTATGGGATTTTCGAAATTCCACTAGCCAAATCACTACTGTGATTTTCGAAATACTCAGTGCAACCGGGAGAGAGAATTTCGACACCCCCAGTTCGAGGACAAGATTTTCCACGGCTTCCTTCCGATTAATTGATTTCATCTATTTCTTTTATCTTTGATCTTGTGTTGATTAATTAGAGGCAATCTACTTTGGTTGCTATTCAATGGTTGATTCTAACTTAATCTTCCCGTGTTTTATTTCGTGCTTGGGAACTCGGAGAAGAGTTGTGAGCACTTCATTAACAACGGTAGATTGATCATCAAAAGGTAATTCTTCTTATCCTTCTTTATATGAAATAATAATTAACGGATCCTATGGTTAATGGAAATAGGTTAAAAAATTTATATTTCCGCTGCTATACCTTAGCCTAATTTCCAACAGTGGTATCAGAGCCATCGTTAAATCCGTTATTTCATATATGAAAATTTAGAAGTTTTTCAATAGGATTGAATAAATATTTATAGTTAGGATTAATTAACAAATTGTTTTGATTAATTGATTCTAAAGATAAATAAGTTTTAATTAATTGTTAATTAAAATAGATTATGCGTATGTTCCTAATTATTTTGATTGATAATCATCATAACAAAATCTATTAGTTTTATAGTTAGATTGATAAAATCAGTTTTATTAATTCTAAAGATAAAACGAAAATCTATAGTAGTTTTTCCTATTTTCTGAAAATCGTTTTAAAACCGTTTTAGAACTGATATATATATATATATATATATATATATATATATATATATATATATATATATATATTAAAATTGATATTATAAAAAAAATATACGATAGCAGCCCGAGTCGCGTCTCGCGGCGCGACTGGCCGCGTGCGGCGCCTGGCCGTCGCTGCCGTAGGGCAGCTGCGGTTCAGCCGCCCTAGGGCTGCTGCCAATCGGCAGCAGCCCACTCTCGGGCCCGGTCCGAGACCCACTTGCATTTTAAATTGTTTAAAATCGGTTTTTAAATATATTTAAATATATATGTTTCAGAAATTGATAGTTTTCTGTTTTGATTATCGAATGAAAATTTGTTTTAAAGTTTGTTTTACCAATTTGTAAATCAAAATGTTAAATGAATTAAAATCAAAATAATTGGGACGTGCATAATCAAAGTTTTGTATAGTTATATTAATCTAGAATTAATATAAAAGATACGAAACTATTAGAAGTAAAATTGGATGAAAGTTAATTTGATAAGTTAATGTGATTAACATAAATATTACATAAAATAGTTATGTAATCAATCAATTAAATTTATTTAATTGAGTCTATGCATGTTTGGAGTTATGGACATATTTGGACCCTCTTTTAGTCTTTTGGTATTTTTGAAATAGGGCCTGCGAGTCCTGCCTTTCTACTATCTATTGTAATTTCTCCTCTCATCTGATTCCCTTCAATTCAATTGAAGTTTTCTTTAATAGTATAGAAATTAATATGTAATTTCAAGGCGCCATGGAGAAGACGGAGGACCTAAAGAGAAATATGTAATAGTTAGTATTTCCTTAGGTTTGCCCTTTTATTCCGTCTCTGGCTCGACGGAATAATTTAGATGATATGTCCATAACGCCAATGTATGTGAATGTATGTGTCTGATGTATGCTAAAGCAAATCAAGACTAAGTTAGATTATGAAACCTAAAATAAAATCCCTCATTAAAAAGTTAAGTAAATAAGCAAGTTATTAAAATCGGTTGCCCCTCCCTAATATTATAATTCAGCCGGCAGTACTGATGGCCTTTGGGTTGTTGAGTAAACTCAAGCTCGGGGTCTTACGATAACACCTGAATTATCGAAAATCATTTTTCATGAATATGGGGTAATATTTAAATTAGATTATGATAATTGGATGAGTAAACTCATGTTGTCATAAACTAATGGGCAATATTGTTGGGATTAATATGAATAGCATATTAGTTACTAATGTGGTTAGTAACCCAATAACCTAGGAATCACATTAAGGATGTGATTGATTACATGAATCTACCTAATGAATGAGACTGGCTTGTTGAGTAAACTCAAGGCGAAATCTCAGGAGTTAGGATCCTAGCTCACTAAAGGATTTGTGAAATTCTTCGAATTAATATGGAGGGCTATTAATTTGGTAAAATAGTGGGAGCAATCTAAAATAAACTAAAAGGCCTATAATTTTAGATTGATATACTTTAAGCAAATGAATGACATACGTTTACTCTTTCTCACTCTCAGGTTTAATTAAACACACTCTTAAAATCATGACTAAAACCAATCTGCAAAAAATTCTTACCGATAACAAATTGAATGGTTCAAACTTCACCGACTGGTTTCGTAACCTCAAAATCGTTTTGAAGTTCGATAAAATAGGGTATGTACTTGATACATCGATACCCCCTCTCCCTGCTGATGATGCTCCCATAGAGGAAATTGATGCTTACCAGAAGCACAAGGCTGATGATGATCATGCCGGATGCATCATACTTGCATCGATGACACCGGAATTACAAAGGCAACATGAGGAAATGGATGCATATTCCATCATCATGCACCTAAAGGAATTGTTTGGGAAACAGACCAGGTGCGAACGCTACGAGATATCCAAGTTGCTATATCGTTGCAGGATGCAAGAGGGCACATCTGTCATGACACATTGTGTCAAGATGATTGGCTACATTACCAAACTTTCTAGTATTGGATTTGCGATGGATAACGAATTAAGCATAGACTTAATTCTTCAATCCCTCCTAGAGAGTTATTCACAGTTCATTATGAACTATCAGATGAATGACTTGCAAACCTCTCTTGAAGAGCTTGCAAATATGCTCAAGTCAGTTGAGCCCAATATGAAGAAAGACAAAGCCATACCGGCTCTTGTCATAGAGGGATCAAAGAAGAGGAAAGGGAATTCTCCCAATCCTAAACATCCCAAGAAAGGTAAGAAAGTCGTGCCCAACAAAACTAAGGGAAAGGAAGTGAAGAAGCCCAAAGGAGAGTGCCACTTCTGTGGTAAAGACGGGCATTGGAAGAGGAACTACAAGGAGTACCTAGCCTCCCTCAAGAAGGGAAATGGCGGTGCTTCAGCATCTGGTATGTTTTATATTGAAATAAATACAGTTTCGCAGTCTGAATCTTGGGTACTTGATACCGGATGTGGATCTCATATTTGTACAAATATGCAGGAGCTAAAACAGACTAAGGAACTAAAGAAAGGAAGCATAAACTTGCGAGTGGGAAATGGAGCAAGAGTTGCCGCCCTCGCAATTGGAGATTATGTTTTGAATTTACCCCCCGGGCTTGTAATAGAATTAAGGAATTGTTTATACATTCCTCAAATGTCTCGCAACATTATTTTTATTAGCCGTCTTGTTGACGACGGTTTTCATATTTCAATAAAAGACAAGAGTTGCAATTTTTATAAAGATTCGATCTTTTATTTTTCAGGAATATCACAAAATGGGATTTATGTGTTAGATGACAAAATTCATGTTTTTGCAATTGATACCAAAAGACATAAGCTAGATAATTCAACTTACTTGTGGCATTGTCGTTTAGGCCATATAAACAAGAGACGCATGTTAAAGCTACATTCAGATGGGCTTATAGATCCAATCGATCTCGAATCATTGGAAACATGTGAATCATGTTTAAAAGGTAAAATGACAAAGACACCCTTTAGCAATAAAGGTGAGCGTGTATCAGACACTCTAGGACTCATTCATTCAGATGTATGCGGTCCTATGTCAGTCCAAGCAAGAGGAGGATTCAGATTTTTCATAAGCTTCATAGATGGCCATACTCGATATGGTTACATCTACTTGATGAAGCACAAATCAGAAGCTCTTGAGAAATTCAAATGCTTCAAGAATGAAGTAGAAAATCAATTAGGAAAGAAAATAAAGACGCTCGATCTGATCGAGGTGGCGAATATCTTTCAGATGATTTTCTGAATTATCTAACTGAATGTGGGATATGCTCACAATGGACACCTCCCTATACACCACAACATAATGGTGTATCCGAGAGGAGAAACCGTACCCTACTGGATATGGTACGATCCATGATGAGCATGGCCTTACTTCCAAAGACGTTCTAGGGCTATGCCTTAGAAACTGCCCTCTTCACCCTAAACTGAGTACCAACTAAATCCGCTAGTTCCACACCATATGAATTGTTCGTTGGTAGGAAACCCGTGTTTTCATTTATGAGAGTATGGGGTTGTTCAACATTTGTCAAACGCATTGCGTTTGACAAACTAGATTCGAAATCTGATAAATGTTTCTTCATTGGATACCCTAAGGAAACTATGGGATATTACTTCTATCATCCAGATGATCAGAAAGTAATAGTATCCAAGCACGTAACCTTCTTAGAGAAAGAGTTTCTCGAAGAAACACAAAAGGGAAGCATGATTGAACTTGACGAAGTTCAAAAAGAAGAAACACCGACTGAAACAACAGAGGCGGTTGAGGTACCCGAAGTAGTCCCATTAGATGAGACTCCAGTGCCACCTATTCGTAGATCACAAAGAGTTCGTGAACTCCCAGTTAGATATGGTTTTCTAGTGGGAGATGATAATGAGGTTCTCGTGTTAGACGACGAACTCGAAAACTACGAAGAGGCTCTTACTAGTCCAGATTCTAAAGCATGGCTTGAGGCCATGGATTCTGAAATGGATTCCATGTATACTAACCAAGTGTGGACTTTGGTTGATCCACCCGAAGGGATAATACCCATTGGGTGCAGGTGGATCTTCAAAAAGAAGACAGACATGGATGGAAAGGTTAGCACCTACAAAGCTAGGTTAGTAGTGAAAGGATATCGTCAGAAGCAAGGAATTGATTATGACGAAACTTTCTCTCCTGTGGCTATGTCCAAATCAATCAGAATCATGCTTGCAATTGCTGCTCACTACGATTATGAGATTTGGCAAATGGATGTGAAAACAGCTTTCCTAAATGGAAACCTGCTTGAGGATGTATATATGATGCAGCCTGAAGGTTTCATATCGAAGGATGCAAATAAAGTTTGCAAACTTCAGAGATCCATTTATGGACTCAAGCAAGCATCAAGAAGCTGGAATAAGCGTTTTGACGAAACCATAAAACAATTTGGTTTCGAACAAAATTGCGAAGAAGCTTGCATTTACAAGAAAGCAAGTGGGAGCTCTATAGCATTTCTCATACTATATGTGGACGATATATTATTAATGGGAAATGACATTGCTCTACTACAGTCGGTAAAAGTATAGTTATCTGGTAACTTCTCAATGAAAGACCTTGGTGAAGCAGCTTATATACTTGGTATAAAGATCTACAGAGATAGATCGAGAAGACTGCTTGGTCTTTCACAGGCTACATACATTGAAAAGGTGCTAAATAGGTTTAGCATGCTTGAATCGAAACGAGGTAACTTACCCATGCTACATGGAGTAAAGTTAAACAATCATCAATGTCCTAAAACCGATGATGACAAAAGACGCATGGATGTAGTCCCGTACGCCAGCACAATCAGTTCGATTATGTATGCTATGCTATGCACTAGACCTGACGTAGCGTTCGCGTTATCTGTAACGAGTCGTTACCAAGGAAATCCGGGAGACGAGCATTAGATTTCCGTCAAGAACATTCTTAAGTACTTGAGAAGAACTAAAGATATGTTCCTAGTGTACGGAGAAGGTGATCTGAAAATAGAAGGATTTTCATACGCAAGTCATCTCACAGATGAGAATGATTTTAAATCCCAATCAGGATACCTGTTTATCTTGAATGGGGGCGCGGTCAGTTGGAAGAGTTCTAAGCAGGGAAGCGTAGCTTTCTCTACGACCGAGTCAGAGTATATCGCAGCTGCGGAAGCAGCAAAGGAAGCGGTTTGCATTAGAAAGTTCATTACAGAACTTGGTGTGGTGCCTGACAATGTAAATCACATTACACTGTATTGTGATAACAATGGAGCCATTGCGCAAACAAAGGAACCACGGTCTCATTATGCGTCCAAGCATTACCTTAAGCGATACCACATCATAAGAGAGATTGTGGCTAGAGGAGATGTGAGAATAGAAAGAGTGCCTACAGAGGACAACGTTGCAGATCCGTTGACAAAGCCCTTAACCCATAGAGTACATGATCGTCATCTAACTTCTACTGGGATAAGTTTTAGAAACAATTGGCTTTAGTCCAAGTGGGAGTATGTTGGGGTTTAGTGTCCTATAGACAATTGTTCTAGGATACAAACTTAATATAAATGAATTGTTCTTTATATCATTTGTTTTAATGAGATATATGTTTTATAACTATATAAAGGCAATCCCTTTTAAGCACTAAATAAAGTCTAATAAAAGGAAATCCGTAAGTTTGTTTAAAGTGATTATAAAGTGTTCATACAAGCATGAAGTGAGACAAAACTTTATAATAAACTAATAAATTTAAAACCACCCCAAGTCAAGTGATATGTTTAGGATTGATATATCACTGTTGAGACTTGCATGTAACAATGTCTTCTGTCCGATAGAAAGTTGATCTCACAAGCTTCATATATACAGATATCTGGACAGTTACATGGATCCGATGAAAAGTAGTTCATTAGGATTGGGGATCCGATTTGAGATAACAAGATGGGTAGATTCATCCTTGTCACCTGTTCATCTCATTGGTATTAATAGGTATAACTAATCCTCAGACTCAAAGGAATATTAATTGGTATTCTGGATTACAGAATGTGACGGTTTGACTCTGGTGTAACACGATCCTTAACAGAGATGACTCTGGGGTGTGAATAGTAGACGTTGGGTATCACAGGAAGTGATTGCAGGATCGTTATATATTGGATTGAGCATTTATCACTTCCGATAAATGGGAGATACATCCAAGGATCGCTTGTGGAAGACTCGACTCTAAATCCTTGCAAGGTGATAGCTTAAGACTTGAAATACAGATTTCACTTAACCTATCTATTTGAGTTGACTCGGCCTGTATAAGTAAAACAAACGTCTCGTTATATGTGACTTGACATTATCCATAGTCATAAGATTCAGTTCAAGGATGTAGTTGATAAAGGATCGAATTATACTGTAACTAATACGGAAAGGTTAACGACAGAATCAACATGTCTTCTTATGGCTCTGGGGGAATGATTACGGACTTGCTAATCACATACTCTGTACATCATTCCGTTATGCAAAGATTAAATATAATTCTTTGAAAATTATTTAATAATGTTGCATACGGCTAGAAGCAATAAGAACCTAATGGGTCACACATAAGACTTGGAACCTAAAAGAGAGATAGATGTTAATTAATTGATGGAAGCCCAATTGAGCCCAATAAGGCCCATGGACCATAGGGGGTCGAAATTCATGTAGTCAAAATACATGAATAATTAATTTGATTTTATTAATTCTAATTAGATTAGGATTATGAATTAAATTAATTAAGAGATAAATAAGTTAGGAGTTTTAATTAGATTATAATACTCCTATTATTATCCAATAAGATTATTATTATTATCTTTAATATATTAGATATATAATGAGATAATAATTAGGAATTCTATTCCGAATTGAATTCCTATTCAGTAACCTAATTCTATCTAACTAGGGATTAGATACAAGAGATTATAAATAAACCCCCCTATGGGATTTTCGAAATTCCACTAGCCAAATCACTACTGTGATTTTCGAAATACTCAGTGCAACCGGGAGAGAGAATTTCGACACCCCCAGTTCGAGGACGAGATTTTCCACGGCTTCCTTCCGATCAATTGATTTCATCTATTTCTTTTATCCTTGATCTTGTGTTGATTAATTAGAGGCAATCTACTTTGGCTGCTATTCAACGGTTGATTCTAACTTAATTTTCCCGTGTTTTATTTCGTGCTTGGGAACTCGGAGAAGAGTTGTGGGCACTTCATTAACAACGGTAGATTGATCATCAAAAGGTAATTCTTATTATCCTTCTTTATATGAAATAACGATTAACGGATCCTAGGGTTAATGGAAATAGGTTAAAAATTTTATATTTCCGCTGCTATACCTTAGCCTAATTTCCAACAAAGTGAACATGCTATAACAAGTAGACAACTTATTCGTGCATGTCTATTCCTTACTTATTCAAGACAACTTATTCCTTACTTATCATCATAGGTCATGTTCAATTTCAAAAAGAGTATGGTGATATCTTATCATTTGCAAGCCATATCAGTACATGCAATTAGCCTAAATTTACCTTTTAATACATGCTTCACACATGCTCAATGACCCTTTTACAATGTTCCTCGTATACATACTCATACAGAACAACAAACATAAACATCAACAGAACATCATACATAATCATGTTTCATACACATACACATACTCAATCACTTCTAGCAGTATAACTCATAGGTGTAAGAGTAGTGCCAATCTCAATGAACATTCAAAGCTTTAAAGTATGCCTAATCAGCCACATGCTTAATGATCCTTTTACAATGTTCCTCTAATACTTGATGCATGATTAATAAGCTACATGCCCAAATGAACAATCGTACACATACTCATACAGAACCTCAAACATAAACATCAACAGAACATCATACATAAGCATGTTTCATACACATACACATACTCAATCACTTCTAGAAGTATAACTCATAGGTGTAAGAGTAGTGCCAATCTCAATGAACATTCAAAGCTTTAGAGTATGCCTAATCATCCACATGATTAATGACCCTTTTACAATGTTCCTCTAATACTTGATGCATGATTAATAAGCTACATGCCCAAATGAACAATCGTACACATACTCATACAGAACCTCAAACATAAACATCAACAGAACATGATACATAAGCATGTTTCATACACATACACATACTCAATCACTTCTAGCAATATAACTCATAGGTGTAAGAGTAGTGCCAATCTCAATGAACATTCAAAGCTTTAGAGTATGCCTAATCTGCCACATGCTTAATGACCCTTTTACAATGTTCCTCTAATACTTGATGCATGATTAATAAGCTACATGCCCAAATGAACAATCGTACACATACTCATATAGAACCTCAAACATAAACATCAACAGAACATCATACATAAGCATGTTTTATACACATACACATACTCAATCACTTCTAGCAGTATAACTCATAGGTGTAAGAGTATTGCCAATCTCAATGAATATTCAAAGCTTTAGAGTATGCCTAATCAGCCACATGCTTAATGACCCTTTTACAATGTTCCTCTAATACTTGATGCATGATTAATAAGCTACATGCCCAAATGAACAATCGTACACATACTCATACAGAACCTCAAACATAAACATCAACAGAACATGATACATAAGCATGTTTCATACACATACACATACTCAATCACTTCTAGCAGTATAACTCATAGGTGTAAGAGTAGTGCCAATCTCAATGAACATTCAAAGCTTTAGAGTATGCCTAATCAGCCACATGCTTAATGATCATTCATACATAAACTCTATGAGTCCTAGCTTCCTAAATAGTTATATCTAACCAATCAGTTCATACCAATCATTTCATCATCACCCAAAACATCATACATATATGTAATCGTTCAGTTCAAACCCACAAAACAATATATATACTAAATCAGGCTAGTTTCCTAAATCAATGAGTTCTAGGTTCCAAAACAGTACAACAAACATACACAATCACTTCTAAAGGCATGACCAATCAGTTCAAAGCAACATAACATTAACATATATTCAGTAAGTTAAAAAAATCTTCCCATATGCTAAAGGCATGAACCGATTGACAATTTCTTCAGTCAGCCTTTCCATGTACTGAAGCATTCTTACTATCCCTGCAAATAGTGTTCAAATAAAAAGGAATCAGATGAGTTCATACCATCTATTGTATCAGGCACTGTCTTGTCCTAGATTAAAAAAGATAAAGACCTAAGCTTTACAGAAGTGAATCTAAATACAATAAAATCAGTGTAGCTAAGCGAGAGATCTAAACCTTTCAATGATAGGTCTGAAAATCATAAGATCCTTATACCAGCTGCTGAAATCGACATACACAAAAGTAAATCGGATGAGGAAAAGATAGAGTAAAGAACAATGATACATCTAGGAATAAAGAAAATATGGCTTACCAGTACCGTGTTTTGAGCTCACCCAGTGATTGCATGTTCAAATCAACCATGGAGATAGAGAGGGATGAGAGGGATGAAGCTTACGTAACCTAAACTGGGGTTTGGGATTGAGAGAGGGTTTATATATCAGCTGAAATTTCAGTCAAAATGATATAGAGCGCCTAAAATTTGGTATGGCCTCGTAAGTGAAATTTCATTTGCCACTTTTTTGTTTTCGGCATACAATGACATTCATTTATTAGAAGTGTCATCTGTTGAGCGCATCAAATTTAACAAAAACGCGCGTTTTCTTTGGATGACAGGATTCTGTAATCGTAATGTCATCTGAGAATCGAGCGCATTTTTTATTTCGCCTTAAGATGACATACAGTTAAAATACTATCACGAAAAATATTCAGACGACACGAAAATAAATGTCTGTCATGTATCTTGTGTCATGTGAAAGGGAAAATGGCATAGTGACAGTGCCGGTTGCTGAAGATGTTCTGATTTCTTTTTATTTGAACATAATATTTGCAGGGATAGTAAAAATGCTACATGCGAAGGCTGGCTGAAGAGATTGTTAATCAGTTCTTGCGTTTAGCATATGGGAAGATTTCTTTAACTTATTGAGTATATATTGTTGTTATGTTGGTTTGAACTGATTGGTTGCATATATGAGATAGGTTTGTAATATATCTTCCACTTAGATTGTTATCTGAATGAGTATGTGTATGTATATGAACATAGAATTCATTGATTTAGGAAACTAGCCTGATTTTGAGTATATATATATTGTTATGTGGGTTTGAACTGAACGATTACATATATTTATGATGTTGTGGGTGATGATGAAATGATTGGTATGAACTGATTGGTTAGATATAACTGTTTAGGAAGCTAAGACTCATAGAGTTTATGTATGAATGATCATTAAGCATTTGGCTGATTAAGCATACTCTAAAGCTTTGAATGTTCATTGTGATTGGCAATACTCTTACACTTATGAGTTATACTGATAGAAGTGATTGAGTATGTGTATGTGTATGAAACATGTTTATGTTTGATGTTCTGTTGATGTTTATGTTTGAGGTTCTGTATGAGTATGTGTACGATTGTTCATTTGGGCATGTAGCTTATTAATCATGCATCAAGTATTAGAGGAATATTGTAAAAGGGTCATTGAGCATGTATGAAGCATGTATTAAAGGGTAAATTTAGGCTTATTGCATGTACTGATATGGCTTGCAAATGATAAGATATCACCATACTCTTTTTTATTTGAACATGACTTATGATGATAAATAAGGAATAAGTTGTCTTCAATAAGTAAGGAATAGACATGCATGAATAAGTTGTCTACTTGTTATAGCATGTTCACTTGAATATACATGTCTGCTTGAATAAATTGTCTACTTGTTATAGCATGTTTGGCATACTCCTAAATCTCCATTACTATGTATCATGTCACTTGGCTTGTTATGCTTATGGAAAAGTGTTTAACATGGTGATGAAGTTGTATGATTCTAACAACACAAGTTTATGACTAAGCTTGTGGTGGCAATATCATACACTTCATCACCATGTTAACTTCATCATGAACTGTACAATCCAAGTGGCAGGTACATAGTGGTGGCTTTATGATGCTATGAGAACAAGTTTTAGACATGCACAAACTAAGTTGTCTATTTGTTATAACATGTTAGGCATACTCTTAAAGCTGAAAATGTTATGAAACCATTCAGGATGGTGATGAGATAAGTTTACAATATACCTTCCACTTGTCTTGTTATCTGATTGAAACCATTCAGGATGTTGATGGGTTTTCGATGCTATCAGCATAATTTATGAACTTGATATTATGTTTAGGAAGGTAGCTGATCATGCATACTCTTAAAGCTGAAAATGATGAACTTGCCTGATTCTTTTCTATTTTAACATGAGTTATGTTGATGAGACATATGTTTCATGTCAATTTAGCATGTTATGTGTTATGTGTCTATGTATGAAGCATGTTGGCTTGTTTTATGTTCTGTTTATGAAGTAACTGATTCAGGAATAGACATATGTTTCATATCAATTTAGCATGTTATGTGTTAGGAAGTAGAACTGATTCAATTTAATAGACATAAACGAATAAGTTGACTACTTTGTTATAGCATGTTATGATCCACTTGAATATACATATATATGTCTACTTGAATAAGTTGTCTACTTTGTATTGCCTATCAAAAAAGGATAGCGTGCAAGGGGGCATTATGATGTGACGTGCGAATAGCGTATAAGGGGGGCGTGATGCGCGATTAGAAAGGAGATTTTGATGCTAAAGAAACACTGGAGATGGATGGATGGAGTGGAGTAATAGAGGGGCATGGAGCCAACATTGAAGATCAGATTGATTACCAAGTACATTTGTAATCAGTAATCATTATGTTCTTCAAGAATGGCTCTATGCCCATTCAGTAGTCCACACCATCCAGCTCAGTGTTTCTTTGGCATCCAAATCTCCTTTCTTCAAGAATGTGCAGATGGTAAACAAGGATATCGGGATGATGGGGAACCATTAGAGTTAAATGGCGTCGAATACTGGAGGGGCATTGAGCCAACATTGAAGTTCAGATTGATTACCAAGTACATTTGTAATCAGTAATCATTATGTTCTTCAAGATTGGCTCTATGCCTATCCAGTAGTCCACACCATCTAACTCAATGGTTGCCCAGCATCCAAATTTCCTTGCTATTCGCACATCACGCCCCCCCCCCCTTGTACGCTATTTGCACGTCACATCACAATGCCCCCCTTGCTTGCTATTTGCACATCATATATCCACTGCATGCTCTTTAGTCCATCTTTTGGCAGTTGCTACATAACCTGCCCTGTTGCTGATGTATCGTTCAGCAATTCGCTCTCGGCCAGGAAATGGCCCCTCAATGAAGGGCTCTACCAGCAGTCCATAAATATTCCACAGCATCTATAAAATGCATAGATAAATTAAATTAGACCCCAAACATGAGTAGATAAACTAGACCCCAAACATGAATAGATAAATTTACGGGTAAAAAATACATAAATTTATAGCATCATCTTACCGTGGCAATACTATGGGCAATCCCTATTCCGTAACCAGTCCAGCCCCTAGTCCATTACGTACTCTCCCCATCTAAAAAATAGCGTACCTTCCACAACCAAATCGGCTAGGCTAAGTTTGAAAATTACGACTTTAGTTCAGGTTTCCCAGTGAGTGCAATGCTAGTTTCATCGCGCAGCGCTTGGGCAGAGCGATCAAGTAGCTGGGGCATAGAAACATGCCCCAAGGGACCGATATTAGGATGGTAAATTTTGGTCCTGAATATGACCTGCGAACAATAGTAATATCATGAGTGTATTTACAAATATATGAACTGATTTATGTGTGTTAACAAGTTTATGCATGTTCTTACAATTGGAGGTGTGGAGGGGAAATCGACAGGGAAGTCCATATCGACTATGAATACACCTCCTTCATAAGGGGTGTTTGGAGGGCCATTCATCACGGCAGTCCATTGCCGCCGGTCAGGACCATATATATTGACAAGCCACTTGGGTGCCTCATATCGGAGTTGGTCAATCTGAAACTCGACATTACGATAGAGGTTCCTTACAAGTCTACCCATGCTCGAAATAACAAACTGTAAGTATAGTGTTAGGTTGCCCTGGGTGACTATTGAGAATTGGTAAATGCTTCCTATTTATAATGTGAGTGGGTAAGTGAAGGGTCTCAGAATGGAGAAAGGGTAAAAGGAGATTAATTAGGTCTATCTGTATACGGTACGTAATTAATGAGCATCATCAATTGGTTTTGCAGATATCAAGACTTTGGGGATTCTAGGAGATGATGACTTAGATATGCTTCAGTTCAAGTTGGGTTTGGCTTTCTAATCAACACCACCACACCTCTGAAAGATTGACTACATATTGACAAATTTGGAGATGTACATTAATTGCTTTTTTTTTACCATACTACATTCAGAAATTTGTGTGGTTCAAATGTAAACAGATTATGAGCATTAATCTCCAATAAAATTAAAATCATTGATATACAAAAATTCTTCATTTGATAATTATTGTTCATTTCCAGAATCATTCGAAGAAGAAGGCAATGAGTGACATTTACGTTTAAAAAAATATCATCTAAACAACAATAAAAAGACATTAAAATAAAAGAATCTGTCATCTAAAATAAATCTATTGACATGATTGATTAAGACCTATATCATCTGATACAAGTTACTATGATAGAAATTATTATAAAAACTGTCACCGCGAATACCAATATGCCAATTTCCCATATAGCGACTTGACATTTTTAATTATTAGTATGTCATGTAATGACATTAAAAGTGACGTTAATAAATAAAAAGATGCATCGTAACAATATTCATATGACAGTACGAAACTAGGCTGATGTCATATATAGTATCTTCAAATGACAGAACCTAACCATCGTCTAAAGGTGCAATAGACGGCAGCGAGCCCTGTGACAGATTTATATCTCGCGGGACGACGGTTTCTAACCATCCCCTGAAGGGGGTTTTGGCGTAGTGGTTGCACCCGTCTCATTACCCTAGTGGATATACTTCATGAATTCCATTCTCATCCCATCTAAATCGCGGGTATGCATAGGTACCCCTTACCCGTGACTAAAAATACATAAAACAAAAATATTACAAATTTAATAAAGAATAAAATTAATAAACCATGGATAAATAATTTATTTACAAATTTAATAAAATATTCCAAACTCTTAAGTCTAAATCACTCCAATTATTAAGAAATTAAAAAAACGCTAAAATTAAATAGTTAAATATATGGCGGAGACCGGATACCCGTAACGAGTAATTTTATTGATATCATACTCGTCTCATACCCTTTTATACACGGTACATTTAATCCCATTAGGGTCGGATACTGCCAGGGGAGTAGGAAGAGGGAGTACAAGAAGCTCCTCCGCACAAGGCCCGAATTTAAAGGGGCCTAAAATTTTTTTAATATAATATTTAACTAAATTATTTTTATTTTTTCATATGTCAAAAATTAAGTTAATGTTAAATATCTAGAGTCCAATGGTTTAGGAATCTTAAATGGTCCAATTTTTATTATTAGTATTATGCAATACCTAATTAAATTATACCAGAGCATGTTATCCAGGCAATTAATTCTACTGTCAAAAGTGATGAAGAGGATGATTTATGCATCTGGAAGCCTGCTGAAACAGGTATATTCATGGTACAACTATTTTATCAGTGGCTACAGGACCCGCCGGACAGGCCTGATGTCTACCATTTCGTCTGGAAAGATTTCGTGTCGCCTTCACGGTCATTATTGTTCTAGCGAGCTCTGAAAGGGTACCTGCCTACTCACGAGTCTCTTCGGCAACGTGGTATGATAATTGTTTCACGCTGCTGTTTCTGTCATTCGCACTGTGAATCCCTTCAACACCTATTCATGGAATGCAGCTTTGGTCGTCAAATATGGGAAAGCATCAGGATGTTATTTGGTAGACGGATTGATTTGGAAGTGAGTTTCGTTGATGACGAGCAAGCGATAAGACAACGGTTTAGCGGACAGATTCGTTCGCTTTGGACTTCCGCGATTATTCATGGGGTTTGGGTAATCTGGTCAATAAAAAACGACTATCTCTTTGAGACTGTCACCCCTTTCATCCACCGATCACTCCGGCTCCTATGAGCGCAAATTAGGAGAGAAAATAATCTGCAAAAAGGTACGATTTGGAACTCTCATATTGAATTGGGCATTCTGGAAACATTGCAGCTTGAGCCGTGCCTTCATCGGGTACCACGGATAATACCAGTTCGAGGGCAGGCTCCCCCTAGAGGTTGGGTCAAAATAAATACAGACGCGTCCGTCGTCTCTGGCTCAAGTGGCTATGGAGGTGTTTTCAGAAATCACAGGGGCCGCACGTTAGGCTCATTTGCTTTCCCGTCGGCCTATGCTTTAGCACATTTGGCTGAACTAGAGGCTGCCCTACATGCGACACAATGGCTCACTCCAAAGGTTGGACGTCAGTTTGGTTGGAGAGTGACTCAATGTTCGTTGTTTCAATGCTGAAATCTAGCATGGGACTTGCACCTTGGCAGCAGTGATCAAATTGGAGGAAGTTTCAAGCTTTAAAGTCCAATATGTCCATTGTAATCTCGCACATTTTCCGCAAGGAAAACATGGTTGCAAATGCTCTTGGCAGTTTGGGGAGACTCAGCTATAGCAGTTCATGGTGGGATACTCACCCGAGTTCATGTGATAGCTTAGTTAGTGTGAATTGTTCAGGACGTGCAATGTATCGGTTTTCGTAGACTTTGTTTTCGGATTATAACATTCTTTTATTTATAATATTAGAGCTCGGAGTTGAGGTTCTAGGGGGTGCCAACCTAGTTGGGATGTCCGAACGCCTCACCTCTTCCTCTACTTTCAATTTAAAAAAAATACCTAATTAAATTATATTCATTATGTAAAAAATCAAGCTAAAGTATTTTTGTGTTTTATTTTGTAGAAACATTATTATTATATGAAAGTATTAATTTTTTTTAATAATAGGGCTAATGGACAAGCTAAGAAATTGAGAGAAGAATCTTGTTTTATTGATTTAATGAATTAGTTAAAACATACAGGTGTGCTAATGGTGGTTATATATGAAACAGAATTTAGTTTGCTAAAATACCCCATCAGCAGTTACTAAAATACCCTCGCTAATTATTAGCTAAATACAAGAATGTCCCTTCTCCTTATTATCCTAATATTCCAATACCCCTTCCTCAAGTTGAAATACACTGCATTATTTCAACTTGACATTAAAACAAATCAACTTTCTTCCTCTTGAACTTTAAAAGTGTATATCTGCATTATGTGTAAAGCTATTGCCATTTGATTTCCTGCCAAGGGTTTTGTAAGCAAATCAGCCAACTGTTCAGTAGTGCAAACATAAGGTGTATGTATAAATCCTGACTCCATATGCTGCCTGACAATGTGGCAGTCAATCTCAACATGCTTCATCTGCTCATGGAAGACAGGATTGGCTGCTATATGTATGGCAGCTTGGTTATCACAATAGAGTGGTATAGGCAATTAAGGTTGATACTGAAACTCACTTAGCAGATAAGACAGCCACTTTAATTCACATGATGCAGTTGACATAGCTCTATATTCTGCCTCTGCAGAACTTTTACTGCATGTTCCTTGCTTCTTAGATTTCCAGGATATCAAGTTGTTACCAACAAAAACACAATACCCTGTCACTGACTTCCTTGTTATCTTACATCTTCCCCCAATCTGAATCACAGTAAGCCTCCATCTAAGTTAAGTTTCCATTACAACTATAGTATAAACCAGTATGCACTGATCCCTTCAAGTACCTGACCACATACATTGCTGCCTCCATCTGTATAATAGTAGGACTATTCATGTATTGTGATAGCTACGGGGTTGCATATGCAATATTAGGCCTGGTGAAGCCTAAATAAAGCAACCTGCCAACCATTCTTCTAAACCTCTCAGGTTCTGAACATAATGGAGACTCATCCTCAAGCTTGATTCCACTCTGAAAAGGGCTAGTGGCGCTGTGTGCTTCATTCAAACCAGCATCATTAATAAGATCTTTGATATACTTGGATTGTGAAATCATCAAACCCTGATCTGATCTAGCAAGCTCAATACCCAAAAAGTATTTAGCCTCTCCCATGTCTTTTATGGTAAATGAATCATCTAATGCTTTCTTAGTTTCCATGATTAGTTTCATAGATGTGCCAGTGATGAGAACATCATCTACATAAACTATCAAGGCTAAGAATTGACCTGCAGTTTTCTTAGTGAAAAGACAGTAATCATGAATAGATTTCACATACCCCAGTTGAATAAGCTTTTCAGTGAAAGCCTTATTCCATTGTCTTCCTGCCTGCTTCAACCCATACAAAGATTTTTCCAGTTTGCAGACCATTCCTTTACTGTCATATCCCTCAGGAGCTTCCATATATAATTCTTCTTCAATGTTGCCATGTAAATAGGCATTATTGATATCTATCTGTTGAATAGCCAGTTATTTGTTGTTGCTACAGCCAAAAACATTCTCACAATAGTTACTTTTGTGACTGGTGAGTAACTATCATGATAGTCAATCCCATATCTCTGGTTGTACCCTCTAGCTACAAGTCTGGCCTTATGTCTTGATACAGTTCCATCAGCAGCATATTTTTTAACATCCCTAAACCCTAACATATACATCTTCCCACATTCATATATGTTTTCAGGATTGAATACATACATTTTAGATTCATCTCATTGGCATCGGAAGTTTCGTATGCATAATGCGATTATCATGCGATTAGTAGACGATTAGTGTGTCATTAAGATGTAACGATTGGTTAATTGAGTTAGGACTTAAATGAATGAATGAACATGTCCTCAATTGATTAAATTAGACTTGTGGAGGGCTGGAAATGAGTTTTGTGAACAAGCACCTCACTTAAGCATGATGTCACCCAAGATTGAGACAAAATGCACCTCTTCATTTCAAATGGATGTACACAACTCATTCTTTATGCTTTCCAGCCACAATTTCGACCAAAGCTTCAGCAAACTTTCCCTTTTCATACCCTAACATCCTACAAAGAAAACTCTTCCAATTTCTTCCATTGTCAAGCCAAACAAGTTAAGTTAGGAAGCATACTAGGTGATAGACACAACTTGAAGGTTAGTATGTTGTTTTAGCTTGTTTTCTATGAGTTTGAGATTATGAAATACCTAGGTATGATGATAGGAGTTGTTGTGGATGAGTTATTATTGAGTTTGTTGAGTTTTGGTGTTGTTTGAAGTAGTTATAGGCTGTCCAAATGAAAGATATGTATCAAGTGCCCTAAACAGAAATCTAGGGTACTGCTTTCCGTCATTTTGGAGCATGTTTTTCATATTGATATTGTTCGAATTTGAAGATACATAAAGAATAAACTATGTTCCTATACGTGTTATGAAACCCTTTGTAAAATATGGGACTTTAATTCCATATATAGAGGAAGAAAACCTAGATGGATCATGACTGCCTCGAAATTGAATGTCATGTGAGGCAGCCATGTTGATGTAGCATTTTGAGGATCTTAGAGTCCGAATTGGAGAAAGTTTCTTTATACAAAAGTGTTCCTAACTACTTGAAGTATATGTCTGTAAAAGGATTTGGCAATCCACCTTGAATATCCATCTAGATGTGATTGTTGCCTTTCCCTCTGGTAATGTGACCAATTTCCAGGTATGATTCTTTTCCAATGCTGCTATTTCTTCTGCCATGGCCTTCTCCCATTTGGGATTTCCCTTTGCCTCTTTATAAGTTTTAGGTTCATGTTCCTTTTTTATTTCAGCTAGATAAGCTAAGTGGTTATTACTCAACAATAAGGAACTGCCTCCTTCATGAAACACACTATTGACCACAAAGTCTCTCATCCATGTAGGCTGTGTGTGTTGTCTGATGGATCTCCTTCCTTTAATCTCCATGTGTTGATGTTGTTGTGTCTCATGCACAACTGCTTCAGGTTCAACAATGTGTCTATTATGCATAATTGGGGTTGGTGACTGCTGCTGCTGACTAGAATCAGATTCATCCTCAGTAACGGCATCTGATATGGTAGGAGCCTCAGGAGCTTCATTTATGATATCATCAGTTGCATCTATTGTTGGAAATTAGGCTAAGGTATAGCAGCGGAAATATAAAAATTTTAACCTATTTCCATTTAACCACAAGATCCGTTAACCGTTATTTCATATAAAGAATGATAAGAAGAAATACCTTTTAGAAGTTCTATCTACCGTTGCAAACGAAGTGCCCACAACTTCAAAAGAGATAGAAACTGTCTACCAATCTGCCCCTATCCGAAACAGACCTTCCAGACATCCGAACGACAATCTCTTCGGTGGAAACATGGAAGAATATGTCTAGAAGCTCCTGTCCAAAAATCGCGACGATCCGACGGTTCAATCTCCGGGAATCCGTGAAATCGTGAACTGACCTGATGTAGGAGTAGTAAAACGAATTTCTCCCTTTTGTTTGTTTTTCTTCTTCGAGTTCCCAAACACGAAATAAAGTACGGGAAGATTAATTTAGTATCAACCGTTGAATAGAAACCAAAGTAGATTGCCTCTAACTAATCAACACAAGATCAAGGATAAAAGAAATAGATGAAAATCAATTGATCAAACGAAGCTGTAGAGAAATCTCGTCCTCGAACTAGGGGTGTCGAATTTTCTCTCTCTTGGACTAGGTGAATTTCGAAAATCACAAGTAGGGTATGGCTTGCTTGGATTTCGAAAATCTCAAGGGAATGGGTATTTATAATCTCTTGTATCTAATCCCTAGTTAGATAGAATTAGGTTACTGAATAGGAATTCCATTCGGAATAGAATTCCTAATTATTATCTCACTATATATCTAATATATTAAGGATAATAATAATAACCTTATTGGATAATAATAGGAGTATATTAATCTAATTAAAACTCCTAACTTAATTGTCTCTTAATTAATTTAATTCATATTCCTAATCTAATTAGGATCAACAAAATCAAATTAATTATTCATGTATATCACTACATGAATTTCGACCCCCTTATGTCCATGGGCCTTATTGGGCTCAATTGGGATTCTATCAATTAATTAACATCTATCTCTCTTTTAGGTTCCAAGTCTTATGTGTGATCCATTAGGTTCTTATTGCTTCTAGCCGTATGCAACGTTATTAAATTAATTTTCAAAGAATTATATTTAATCTTTGCATAACGGAATGATGTACAGAGTATGTGATTAGCAAGTCCGTAATCATTCCCCCAGAGCTATAAGAAGACAGGTTGATTCTGTCGTTAACCTTTCTGTATTAGTTACAGTATAATTCGATCCTTTATCAACTACATCATTGAACTGAATCTTATGACTATGGGTGATGTCAAGTCACATATAGCGAGACGTTCGTTTTACTTGTGCAGGCCGAGTCAACTCAAAAAGATAGGTTAAGTGAAATCTGTATTTCTTACTCTTAAGCTATCACCTTGCAAGGATTTAGAGTCGAGTCTTCCACAAGCGATCCTTGGATGTATCTCCCATTTATCGGGAGTGATAAATGCTCAATCCAATATATAACGACTCCGCAATTACTTCCTGTGATACCCAACGTCTACTGTTCACACCCCAGAGTCGTCTCTGTTAAGGATCGTGTTACACCAGAGTCAAAGCATCACATTCCGTAATCCAGAATACCAATTAATATTCCTTTGAGTCTGAGGATTAGTTATACCTATTAATACCAATGAGATGAACATGTGACAAGGATGAATCTACCCATCCTGTTATCTCAAATCGGATCCCCAATCCTAATGAACAACGTTTCATCGGATCTATGTAACTGTCCAGATATCTGTATATATGAAGCTTGTGAGATCAGCTTTCTGTCGGACAGAAGACATTGTTACATACAAGTCTCAACAGTGATATGTCAATCCCAAACATATCACTTGACTTGGGGTGGTTTTAAATTTATCAGTTTACTATAAAGTTTTGTCTCACTTCATGCTTGTATGAACACTTTATAATCACTTTAAATAAACTTACGGATTTCCTTTTATTAGACTTTATTTAGTGCTTAAAAGGGATTGCCTTTATATAGTTATAAAACATATATCTCATTAAACAAATGATATAAAGAACAATTCATTTACATTAAGTTTGTATCCTAGAACAATTGTCTATAGGACACTAAACCCCAACATACTCCCACTTGGACTAAAGCCAATTGTTTCTAAAACTTATCCCAGTAGAAGTTAGATGACGATCATGTACTCTATGGGTTAAGGGCTTTGTCAACGGATCTGCAACGTTGTCCTCTGTAGGCACTCTTTCTATTCTCACATCTCCTCTAGCCACAATCTCTCTTATGATGTGGTATCGCTTAAGGTAATGCTTGGACGCATAATGAGACCGTGGTTCCTTTGTTTGCGCAATGGCTCCATTGTTATCACAATACAGTGTAATGTGATTTACATTGTCAGGCACCACACCAAGTTCTGTAATGAACTTTCTAATGCAAACCGCTTCCTTTGCTGCTTCCGCAGCTGCGATATACTCTGACTCGGTCGTAGAGAAAGCTACGCTTCCCTGCTTAGAACTCTTCCAACTGACCGCGCCCCCATTCAAGATAAACAGGTATCCTGATTGGGATTTAAAATCATTCTCATCTGTGAGATGACTTGCGTATGAAAATCCTTCTATTTTCAGATCACCTTCTCCGTACACTAGGAACATATCTTTAGTTCTTCTCAAGTACTTAAGAATGTTCTTGACGGAAATCTAATGCTCGTCTCCCGGATTTCCTTGGTAACGACTCGTTACAGATAACGCGAACGCTACGTCAGGTCTAGTGCATACTCTAAAGCTTTGAATGTTCATTGAGATTGGCACTACTCTTACACCTATGAGTTATACTGCTAGAAGTGATTGAGTATGTGTATGTGTATGAAACATGCTTATGTATCATGTTCTGTTGATGTTTATGTTTGAGGTTCTGTATGAGTATGTGTACGATTGTTCATTTGGGCATGTAGCTTATTAATCATGCATCAAGTATTAGAGGAACATTGTAAAAGGGTCATTAAGCATGTGGCTGATTAGGCATACTCTAAAGCTTTGAATATTCATTGAGATTGGCACTACTCTTACACCTATGAGTTATACTGCTAGAAGTGATTGAGTATGTGTATGTGTATAAAACATGCTTATGTATGATGTTCTGTTGATGTTTATGTTTGAGGTTCTATATGAGTATGTGTACGATTGTTCATTTGGGCATGTAGCTTATTAATCATGCATCAAGTATTAGAGGAACATTGTAAAAGGGTCATTAAGCATGTGGCAGATTAGGCATACTCTAAAGCTTTGAATGTTCATTGAGATTGGCACTACTCTTACACCTATGAGTTATATTGCTAGAAGTGATTGAGTATGTGTATGTGTATGAAACATGCTTATGTATCATGTTCTGTTGATGTTTATGTTTGAGGTTCTGTATGAGTATGTGTACGATTGTTCATTTGGGCATGTAGCTTATTAATCATGCATCAAGTATTAGAGGAACATTGTAAAAGGGTCATTAATCATGTGGATGATTAGGCATACTCTAAAGCTTTGAATGTTCATTGAGATTGGCACTACTCTTACACCTATGAGTTATACTTCTAGAAGTGATTGAGTATGTGTATGTGTATGAAACATGCTTATGTATGATGTTCTGTTGATGTTTATGTTTGAGGTTCTGTATGAGTATGTGTACGATTGTTCATTTGGGCATGTAGCTTATTAATCATGCATCAAGTATTAGAGGAACATTGTAAAAGGATCATTAAGCATGTGGCTGATTAGGCATACTTTAAAGCTTTGAATGTTCATTGAGATTGGCACTACTCTTACACCTATGAGTTATACTGCTAGAAGTGATTGAGTATGTGTATGTGTATGAAACATGATTATGTATGATGTTCTGTTGATGTTTATGTTTGTTGTTCTGTATGAGTATGTATACGAGGAACATTGTAAAAGGGTCATTGAGCATGTGTGAAGCATGTATTAAAAGGTAAATTTAGGCTAATTGCATGTACTGATATGGCTTGCAAATGATAAGATATCACCATACTCTTTTTGAAATTGAACATGACCTATGATGATAAGTAAGGAATAAGTTGTCTTGAATAAGTAAGGAATAGACATGCACGAATAAGTTGTCTACTTGTTATAGCATGTTCACTTTGTTGGAAATTAGGCTAAGGTATAGCAGCGGAAATATAAAATTTTTAACCTATTTCCATTAACCCTAGGATCCGTTAATCGTTATTTCATATAAAGAAGGATAATAAGAATTACCTTTTGATGATCAATCTACCGTTGTTAATGAAGTGCCCACAACTCTTCTCCGAGTTCCCAAGCACGAAATAAAACACGGGAAAATTAAGTTAGAATCAACCGTTGAATAGCAGCCAAAGTAGATTGCCTCTAATTAATCAACACAAGATCAAGGATAAAAGAAATAGATGAAATCAATTGATCGGAAGGAAGCCGTGGAAAATCTCGTCCTCGAACTGGGGGTGTCGAAATTCTCTCTCCCGGTTGCACTGAGTATTTCGAAAATCACAGTAGTGATTTGGCTAGTGGAATTTCGAAAATCCCATAGGGGGGTTTATTTATAATCTCTTGTATCTAATCCCTAGTTAGATAGAATTAGGTTACTGAATAGGAATTCAATTCGGAATAGAATTCCTAATTATTATCTCATTATATATCTAATATATTAAAGATAATAATAATAATCTTATTGGATAATAATAGGAGTATTATAATCTAATTAAAACTCCTAACTTATTTATCTCTTAATTAATTTAATTCATAATCCTAATCTAATTAGAATTAATAAAATCAAATTAATTATTCATGTATTTTGACTACATGAATTTCGACCCCCTATGGTCCATGGGCCTTATTGGGCTCAATTGGGCTTCCATCAATTAATTAACATCTATCTCTCTTTTAGGTTCCAAGTCTTATGTGTGACCCATTAGGTTCTTATTGCTTCTAGCCGTATGCAACATTATTAAATAATTTTCAAAGAATTATATTTAATCTTTGCATAACGGAATGATGTACAGAGTATGTGATTAGCAAGTCCGTAATCATTCCCCCAGAGCCATAAGAAGACATGTTGATTCTGTCGTTAACCTTTCCGTATTAGTTACAGTATAATTCGATCCTTTATCAACTACATCCTTGAACTGAATCTTATGACTATGGATAATGTCAAGTCACATATAACGAGACGTTTGTTTTACTTATACAGGCCGAGTCAACTCAAATAGATAGGTTAAGTGAAATCTGTATTTCAAGTCTTAAGCTATCACCTTGCAAGGATTTAGAGTCGAGTCTTCCACAAGCGATCCTTGGATGTATCTCCCATTTATCGGAAGTGATAAATGCTCAATCCAATATATAACGATCCTGCAATCACTTCCTGTGATACCCAACGTCTACTATTCACACCCCAGAGTCATCTCTGTTAAGGATCGTGTTACACCAGAGTCAAACCGTCACATTCTGTAATCCAGAATACCAATTAATATTCCTTTGAGTCTGAGGATTAGTTATACCTATTAATACCAATGAGATGAACAGGTGACAAGGATGAATCTACCCATCCTGTTATCTCAAATCGGATCCCCAATCCTAATGAACTACTTTTCATCGGATCCATGTAACTGTCCAGATATCTGTATATATGAAGCTTGTGAGATCAACTTTCTATCGGACAGAAGACATTGTTACATGCAAGTCTCAACAGTGATATATCAATCCTAAACATATCACTTGACTTGGGGTGGTTTTAAATTTATTAGTTTATTATAAAGTTTTGTCTCACTTCATGCTTGTATGAACACTTTATAATCACTTTAAACAAACTTACGGATTTCCTTTTATTAGACTTTATTTAGTGCTTAAAAGGGATTGCCTTTATATAGTTATAAAACATATATCTCATTAAAACAAATGATATAAAGAACAATTCATTTATATTAAGTTTGTATCCTAGAACAATTGTCTATAGGACACTAAACCCCAACATACTCCCACTTGGACTAAAGCCAATTGTTTCTAAAACTTATCCCAGTAGAAGTTAAATGACGATCATGTATTCTCTGGGTTAAAGGCTTTGTCAACGGATCTGCAACGTTGTCCTCTGTAGGTACTCTTTCTATTCTCACATCTCCTCTAGCCACAATCTCTCTAATGATGTGGTATCGCTTAAGGTAATGATTGGATGCATTATGAGACCGTGGTTCCTTTGCTTGCGCAATGGCTCCATTGTTATCATAGTACAGTGTAATGGGATTGACAATGTCAGGCACCACACCTAGTTCTGTAATGAACTTTCTAATCCAAATTGCTTCCTTTGCTGCTTCCGCAGCTGCGATATACTCTGACTCGGTCGTAGAGAAAGCTACGCTTCCCTGCTTGGAACTCTTCCAACTGACCGCGCCCCCATTCAAGATAAACAGGTATCCTGATTGGGATTTATAATCATTCTCATCTGTCAGGATGCACATTTAACACATAGCCTTTGCAACCAAATACTTTAACTGCATAATTTGGCTTTACGCCATACAAAACCTCAAAAGGTGTTTTCCACTGCAAGACCTTAGTTGGTGATATATTCAGTATAGTTGTGGCATGCAGTAATGCCTCTCCCCAGAACTTGACTGGTACTAACCCTTCCTTCAATAAAGCCCTTGCCACAGTTGTTAAACTCCTATGCCTCCTTTCAACTGTCCCATTTTGTTGTGGTGTGTATACACAAGATTTTTGGTGTAAAATACCATATTTCTGCAGTACTGATTGTGTTGACTTGCCAATAAACTCAGTGCCATTATCTGTTCTAATGCACTTCACACATTGTTGAAACTGTGTCTTGATTAAACATAAAAAAACCCTCCAATAACACACTCACCTAGTCTTTATGTTTAAACAAAACTGTCCATATAACTCTGCTATAATCATCCACAATGGTTAACATGTACCTATCACCACTAGTAGAAATCTATTTGTAGGGTCCCCAAATATCAATATGTAAAAGATCAAACACTTTTATTGATTGAGTTGTAGTGCTACAAAAAGGCCTTCTAGTCTGTTTAGATCTGATGCAAACATCACAAGTACTAAAACACTGAGAATCTACAAACTGAAATACATGAGACAATTTCTCTGCTGAGATATGTCCTAATCTTCTATGCCATAAATGTGTATCAGTGGTATTTTCTTTCACAGAAAAAGCTATGACATCTTTATTCATACTACTACATTCTAACTGCATTAGCTTGCAGAACTCGTTTATCACATTTGCACTAAAAGAGTCTTCATCCAAGAAGTACAATCCTCCCTTCATTCTGCCCACTGCAATGATAGTTTTACATGGCTGGTCCTGCAAAACACAATGCTTAGCCCAGAACAGCATAGTGATTGCATTATCTATCAACAATCTGCCTACTGATAATAAATTCTGCTTGAAAGTAGGCATATACAACACATTTTGTAAAATGCATCCATGTGGTAAAATAACTTCTCCTTTATAACTCACTGAATGCATATCACCAGTTGGCAAAAAAACTCTTCTAGAATGTTGTAGCTTAACAATGTTACTCATAATTGAACAAGTAGAGGTCATATGAGTAGTGGCCCCTGAATCTACTATCCATACTACTTGCTTTGTATTTTTAGTAAAAGAATTACCTGAACAAGCACCTGCAAAACTAGCAAATGCAAAAAATTCTGTCTGCTCAGTTTGTTTGCCTTTCAGTGCCTTTTGTACCTCTCTCTGCATCATTTCCAGTTTCTCCAACATTTCTTGCATTGTATCAACATTATGTTTATCACCTGTTTCACCAAAATCATTGTTATATAATGGATTATCAATATCTTCTTGAGTCACGTTGGCCTGGTGTTTGGATGAACCAGTGGATGGACCAGTAATCCTTTTCCCTTTGAACCACTCCGGGTATCCCTTCAATCTGAAATAGTCATTCTTCTCATGACCTTCCTTCCTATAATAAGTACAAAATTTATCTGACTTGTTTTTGGCATTGTAGCTTGTTTTACCACCAGTGTTAGTGTTGTTGTAAGATTGCTTTCTTCCAGCAGACATATGAGCAAAATCCACAGCATTGTTTGTACTACCACTCCTTTGCCTTTCAACTCTAGAGAGCATAGAGAATGCCTTGTTAACAGAAGGCAAAGGCTCAGTAATCAAAATTTGATCCCTCACATGATCAAACTCAGAATTCAATCCTGATAGAAATTGCATAAGCTTCTCATCATCAATTTGATTTTGAGCTATCTTTCTAGATCCTCCAAAGGTACAGTTATCAAGTGGTTTAAGAATTGCATACTCATCCCACAACATCTTCATCTTATTGAAAAAATCAACTAAGATCATACCTTCTTGATTGAGACTGCAAATTTCCTTACGAAGCTGGAAATTCAAAGGACCATTGCTCTCTCCATACCTCTCTGCAATTTCCTTCCACAATCCTCGAGCTGTTTTGGCATTAATGAACACCGGTGCAAGTTCCTTGGTTACTGAGTTTATGATCCATGAGAATACAAGATCATCATTCTCTCTCCACTTCAGATGTGCATCTGAATCTGGATCTGCTGGTTCTTCATCAGTTGTGATCACACTAGTCTTTCTCTTTGCACTTATGGCTAATATCATCGCTCGCTTCCACGGATTATAGTTTGTGCCATCAAATATGATATGTGCAATCAACAAATTAGGGCTTTCTATACCTTGAACTACTACAGCATTTTGAGTGATACCTAGAGTAGTCATTGGAGATTGTTGTTGAATTTGCTCTGGTTGTTGAACTTCTTCACGATCTGGATCTGAAAAATTTTCTGATTCGCTTGATTCTTCTTCTCGCTCCTCGCGACTGGAATTCACCACTTCACAATACGATCTGTATTGTTCCTTCTTCCTTCGCATTCTCCGGTTATCTCCGGCGACTGTGATTCTCAATTTCTGAGCTCCGGTCTAACCTTGCTCTGATACCATAATGGACAAGCTAAGAAATTGAGAGAAGAATCTTGTTTTATTGATTTAATGAATTAGTTAAAACATACAGGTGTGCTAATGGTGGTTATATATGAAACAGAATTTAGTTTGCTAAAATACCCCATCAGCAGTTACTAAAATACCCTCACTGATTATTAGCTAAATACAAGAATGTCCCTTCTCCTTATTATCCTAATATTCCAATAAGGGCCCAATTTTTTCATTTAGCACAAGGTCCCAAAAATGTTTAAGATGGCTCTCTGGATACTGTCGTACTTGTTTCCATCCGTAATTCGGATCAATAGTTTCATAAAGGACCTGATTTTGAGCCTTTCAACTAAGCCATCTTCGGTTAAGTGTAGAGTATACAGATGAAAAAATATTGCTTTAAGCTATACTTGTTTAAGTTTACTGTTTAGCTAAGCAAATTCTCAAATTCCTTACTCTATATATATATATATATATATATATATATATATATATATATATATATATATATATATATATATAGGCACATGAACTATATGATATATACACAAAATTGGACATAAAGGAGAAGAATTAATATTCTGATTGGGTTCTATAAAATAGTTCTAAGTTTCAGAAATAGAGAGAAAAGCAGCCTCGGCTAAGTCAATAGCACGTGCAAGGCCAGCGGCTTTGTTCTGGCACTCCCGGTACTCATCATCCGGATCACTATCAGCTACAATGCCTCCACCAGCTTGGAGATGGGCCACCCATTCCCGGCGTTGCTTGTTAATATCTTCATACGAATACATGATATCAAATAATGTTGCGGTAGAAAATACCATCATCCGTAGAGACAAGGCAATATCCATGTCTCCGGAAAATGATACACCACCAAAACCGCCACTATAGGGACCTCGCCTTGTCACTTCAAGCTGATCTATGAGCTCCATAGCTCTAACCTGTTGCATGATGTTAAAAGGGGAAGAAACATTGTTGGTTATATTAAATGGAATTGTTAAAGATCATGTTAATATATCCTATGGCCCTGTTTGGTATGCCGTAACGAATGTTGTAATGGAATGTCTATCACAAATACATCATTCAATTTTTCTTTACAAATTGATGTAATGACCATTATATAAAGAATAAGCATGAATCCTCATTACGACTAACTCTTGTACTTTTAATATTAATATTTATTATGTACAATTCTTATTAAATGATAAAACAAAAAAAAAACATGAAAAATGAAAAAAAAACATGAAAATTAAAAAAACACAAAAAAAATTCGAAAAACGTAAAAAACGTAAAAACACGAATAACAGAAAAAAAAAACAGAGCTTGCAATTCATATTTATCATGTTTTTCTCATTTCTCACGTTTTCACGGTTTTTTTATTGATTTTAATTGTATAAATAAAATTTTATGATTACATTTAACTAAAAAAATAAGCATTGTAATGGTAATTACATTTCATCAAAAAAAATTAATTTATCAACAAAACATGGTAATGGAATCACTATTCCATTCCATTACACTACAACTTTAAATGCATTACATTGCATTACGTCATACCAAACGCACCCTACGAGAATTAACGTGTCATTTAGGCAAAGAAATAAAAAGCTAACAAACCTTGGGAGCTCCGCTAACAGTTCCAACCGGCAAAGCAGCACGTAACACATCCCAACAGGAAAGGTCATCCTTGAGCTCTCCGGTGACCTACATAAAGGATTGAATAGGAATGTTTACAAGGATAGTTTTCAACTTTATTTTCATTAGTAAAGTATGTACTTTTTGAAATTCTTACCGTTGAGCTCAGGTGCATTACATGGGAATACCTTTCAACATTCATAAGTTTTTCAACTGTCACAGAGCCAAAATTTGCTACCTGCAACATATATATAATAGATATCAAGAAATAAATATAACACCATAACAATGTAACACTCTGCCCAATATCATGCAGATATTGTCCGCTCTGGCCCAAATCCAACACCTTAGACCTCACGGCTTTAAAACGCGTCTGCATGTATTGGATTCTCATCTTACTAATAAGAGTATCATTTGTAAGCAAAGTGAAATGGAGAATATCAATCATACCTTTCCGACGTCATTTCTGCCCAAATCAACAAGCATGATATGCTCTGCACACTGCTTCGGATCATTTCGAAGTTTTGACTCAAACAACTCATCTTCTGCATCTGTCCTTCCTCTTCTCATTGTTCCAGTCAAGGGCCGGTTAATTATTTTGTTCTATTTAGTCAATATGTAGAAAAGATTTCAACATGCTAGGATTTTTGGAAAATTAAAGTGAACAATAGATAAGATTCGTAAAGATTATTAAACTTCCACAAATATTATTATACATCCTAATATTTTACCTTTTTAACACGAGTAAGAATCTCAGGGCTTGAGGCAACTAAAATACACCCTCTTGCCTGTCAGAGAACATAAATTTTTTTATTGCTTGAACAAGCAAAACAATGAACACACAATAGCACTAAAAGAATATATAGTTTTGACAAGAAAAAACATACTTGCAGATATGTCATGTAAGGGCTTGGATTTACAACTCGTAACGCCCTGTAGACTTCAAATGGGTCCGCAAACGTTCTACGTTCAAAACGTTGACTTAAAACTAACTGGAATATGTCACCCGCGGTTATGTGCTCTTTAGCTTTCGAAACTAGTTTCAAGTAATCTTCCCTTGCCACATTTGAATTTGTCAAAGCTGGGCCAAAATGATGAGTCTCCAATTGTATAAGTCCAGTAGATATTGTTGGACTAAAATATGAACATTCAAAGAAAATATGTCATATGAGTTGAGA
Organism: Euphorbia lathyris; assembly: GCF_963576675.1. Classification (NCBI taxonomy): domain Eukaryota; kingdom Viridiplantae; phylum Streptophyta; class Magnoliopsida; order Malpighiales; family Euphorbiaceae; genus Euphorbia; species Euphorbia lathyris. The sequence continues at coordinate 83,851,762 of NC_088915.1, forward strand.
AGTAAAAATATAAGGAACCTGAAATGTATAATAGTAACTCACATGTCAGAGTATTGCAGCATTGCCACCAATTTTTTTAATCGGTGAAGACCATTAGAGTATGCATCTTCAACTGATTTGTATCTATCCATCCTTACCCAATGGATCACATGGACTTTCTGAGAATTACATACAATTTCAGTGAAAGAAAAAAATTTTACAAATACAATTTCGTAGACAATCTTTTATGTCAACGATGCATAACTCAAACTGAAGTGATTAAGATTTGTATCTCTGAAATAAGACTCAAACAAGTAGTCCTTTATCATATAAATCTAGCTTTGCAGAACTGATAAAAAAAGTATGTTCAATTATCCTATAACAATACCTTCTCTACATGGTCAAGTACAACCACATCCTCATACAAGCCAAGGTGTATGTCTGGCAGGTTTCTGTCATCTTTAGGAGCTCTTGAAAATGGAAGCTTTTTGTTCTCTACATATCGCACCGTATCATATGAAAAATATCCTACCCAGCCACCTGATTATGAAATATTATTATAGAAAGACTGTAAGATATGTTCAACAATATATAGATTTGCAATGGACAGAAATGTATGTGCACGTACATAAACAAATGTGATTGTAAGAGACAAGTATTTATATGATCTATACTAAAACAAAACATAAATATTTTATAGTCTCATAACTAATATTCCTTGTTGTCTCGATTTGGACAGTTAAAGTCGGTACTACTGGTTGCCATATTTGCTTCACATGTATATCATGCCTGCATCTAAAACGTTGTTGATTATTCCAAATTCGAGCACTTCTCTTTAGGGGTGTTCAACGGTCGGTTCGGTTTGAAAACTGAACCGAACCGAAATAACCGAATACCAAATCCAACCGAATAATATTAACAAACCGAATCGAATCGAATATTTCAGTTCGGTTCGGTTTTCAGTTTCACATTTACTAAATAAATTATTTCTTATTTTCTTATCTTATATTATATCATTACAAAATTTATATTAAAAAATCATGAATCATAATTTGATATGGTTGAATGTACTAATTACTGTTTGTTATAGTATTGAAAATCAATATTTAAATTTTGAAAAAATTGTAAAATTGGGTCAAATGGGATGTCCATTTACATATTTAATCCATTTACTCAACCCATTACATATCTAGACTTTATTTTTGTGACTTTTTCAAAATACCCTAATCTTTCATCTTCCACTTGTCGGACTCTGTCCACCATTGTCTGCCACCACCCATCGCAACTACAACGTCCGCCGAAATCCACGGGAAAGATTTTGTCCGTCGTTGATCATCATACATGGAGGAAAAGCCACTGGATTCACTCATCACCGACCAATGATCTTGATTGTTCTGAATCTGAAAACTTAAATAAGAGAGGATGATGAAATAGAAACCCAAAAGAAAGAAGGTTCGGATTTTAAATCCAAACGAGACAAAAACTCAAAGAAAAAGGAAGAAAAGTTGAGGAAGGAGGAGAGCATGCCAACAGAGGGAGAGGTGGTTCACTGTCGCCGCCGTTGTTGTCGTCAGAGGAAAGAAGAATATTGGCAGTCGTGGAAGTAAACAAAAGAAAAGGAGGAGAAAAGGCGGAGACGGCACTAAATAGGCGGCTGAAGTTTCAGAAATGGAAGGGAGAAGAAGGAGGCCATGGGGGAAACTCTGATTTTGATCTTGAAGAGAGAGAAGAAGAATAAGAGGAAGCAGATGTAAAGGATAAAGAGTCTTTGCGAAGTATGCGAAGTATGCGAATTTGCATATTGCGAATTTGCGAAGTAAAAGTCATTCTGATAATTAGCATATTGCGAATTTGCGAAGTAAAAGTCATATATGCGAAGTCAGACGGAATGAGAAAGAAAAAGACTAAGAAATTTTAAATGTTATATATATATGAAGGGTATTTTTGGAAAGTCATAAAAATATAGTCTAGATATGTAATAGGTTGAGTAAATTGGCTAAATATGTAAATAGGTCCCCCATTTTACCCAATTTTGTAATTTTCCCTTAAATCGTGATTGATATAAAAATAGATTTTTGTTGTATTGATACCTTTTGTTTCAAGAGGTCACCAAACCATTTTCTATTCCATTACTAATTTAAAAATTGAAAACTTTTAACCCTAACTTCATAACTAAGATTACTAATACATAATAAATTTAATTACTCTCCATTTCGGTCTGTTCTGTTAATTCGGTTATTTTATTATAAAAACCGAACAAACCGATATTACCGATATATTTAAGATCGAAACCGAACCTAATAGATCGAAAAACCGAAATTTATCGGTTCGGTCGGTTATTTCGGTCCGGTGCGGTTTTTGAACATCCCTACTGCTCCTAGGAGATGTGGTTACTATATAATATTCTATTCTCTTCATTAATATATATTTCTTACCGCGGCGGACATTTAGAATGCCGCCAAATAATCTAACACTGATTAGCAGCAATTATTAACTCCAAAGCTCAACTCCAAACATAAGATATGCACAGAAAATGTACCTTACTAGAAAGCATGGAATCCATAAAGTTCATGATACATGAATATCCATGGGTACATACGTGCATGTGCACGCGCGTGAAGAACATGGGTGATTGTAACTTAAATAGCATCATAACTAAATTATTCCTTGTTGTCGCCATTTGGACAGTTAAAGACAGTACCAGTGGTTGTCATATTTGCTTGATATGTATATATTTCATGGATTCATCTTGAATTATGACTGAAAAAACTGAACTGAACTTAATTCTACTGAAACTGAAATAATAATATAATCTTTTAAAAATAGCAATAACTAAAATAAAAATTTGATAAAAATAGGGTAATTAATTTATTAGTCCCTATATTTTGACAAAACACACTGTTTAGTCCCTGTATTTTAAAAAACACATGGTAAGGTCTCTAACCTTTTTCTCAGTGAACTGTTTAGTCCTTCCGTCTGTATGTTAGATTTTTTACCGTTTATGACTTCGAAAATGACTAAATTACTCTTTACTATTTACCTTCAAACTTTAGAAGAGGAAATCCAATTTAGAAGAAGAAGCTAATTGTATGGAGAACAATAAAAAGAACAACCCCAATACTTACGAATTTGAACGATTAAGAAGAAAATTAAGAAAAAGAACACTCAAAATTGATTTCTGATGCATTAAAGTTTAAAGGAAAGAAAAATAAAGGAAAAGAAGAACGCAAATCCAAATTGACTAACAAAATCTTCATGAGAGTCTAACGGCAGGGACTAAACAGTTCACCGAGAAAAATGTTAGGGACTAAACAGTTTATTAAGAAAAAGGTTAGAGACTTTATCATGTGTTTTTGAAAATACAGGGACTAAACAGTGTGTTTTATCAAAATATAGGGACTAATAAATTAATTACCCATAAAAATAATAATGGTTCTAATAATAGTGATAATAATAATAATGAAAAAAATAATTATAATTGTAATAAGTAATGATAAATTAGTGAACTGAACTGAACTCATTGATACTGAAATTAAGTAATAAAGAACAGGGAGCATTGGAACGAGTTGTCGTTAATATAATATTCTAGGGTTAAGCTGCAAAAATACCCCTAACGTTTTTTGTCTGGAGCAATTTTACCCCTAATGTCTAAAATGGTACAATTTTACCCCTAAAGTTGGAAGTTAAGAGCAATTTTACCCCTAACGTTAATAAATTGGGTCAATTTAAGAAATAATTCATCAAACTGTCTTCTCGTTCATGAATCTTGTTATCTACACTTCATACCTGTGTAATTTTATCAGTAATAAATCACAAACATTTGTTGGGATGTGAAAAAAAAATAAAAAAATATACTGTCTTTTGTACAAATTAGACAAAAAAAATTCAAAAAATCCTCCGAATTTATAAATATTAATCTCAAATTCTATTATTAAATTATAAAAAACATGAAATCTTTTTTTAGAACGAATTGTTATGCAATTGGTGCAGAATAATGAACAAAAATATCTGTGTTTTATAGTACTGTCTGAAATTGACCCAATTTATCAACGTTAGGGGTAAAATTGCTCTTGGCTACGTTAAGGGTAAAATTGCACCATTTTAGATGTTAAGGGTAAAATTGCTCCTGGCTCAAAACGTTAGGGGTATTTTTGCACCTTAACCCAATATTCTATTATCCTCATATATATATATTTCTTATGGAGGCTGAGATTTAGAATGCCCCAAAATAATCGAATTATGTTGAGAGTTCTCTTACCACAGAAAGCATCTGGAAGTTCACTAATAAGTTGGGGTTTCCATCCCTCGGAAATTCTCCTTGGTATAACCATTGGATCTTCAACAAACTCTTCTGTCAAAGTGCCGTCTTCATGGTCCATGATTGAAACTTTATTTTCTTTGGCCACAATTTCAAGCGATGGTTGAGCTCCAACAACACTGTAACGTCCCTACACCCGTTCATTAGACATTTTATTTTTAGTAAAATTATTTTGACACTTAACAAGAAAAAAACAAGGAAGCATAAATTGGTCTTACAACAGTAGAAGCCTTATGACCAGGCTCTACAGACTCAAAAAGGAAGCTCGGAGTCTCTCTATCATCTTCTTTAACCAAACACCGGTAAGCAATAATCGGAGTTAGCTGGTCGGAGAATATGCAGTTATGAAGTGGCACTATATTTCCGCATGTTGCACCTTTAGCAAAATCCGTTTGATCAGTACCTGAACAAAATAAATCCACATTAGAAACAATAGAAAAGCAGTCCATAAGCATCGTAGAACTTACTATAAATGATTATGAAGAGAAACCAAATACCATAAAAAATATATATATATATATACAGTAAAACCTCTGTATAGGAATAACTTCTATTTTGTTATAAAAAAATTCGGTCCCAACTTGGTAATAACCTCTATTACCAAAATCTATTTAGTAATGACCTCCCAATTGTTATACAAATAGCTCGGTCCCAAATGTATTTCTATATAGAAGTTTTACTGTATTATCAGATTAACCAGTTGTAACATACCATAAAAACACATATTATTATGAGATTCCATTAATTGAAAAACTGGAGAGAGAATTGCACAATTCGAATCTCTGACATTAAGGCACAACCCGCAGAGAAACTGAATCAAAACCAGAAGATTTTGCAATGAAAATATCAAGGAATTGAATCAAAATCTACTTCACCTTTTCTTTCAGAAAACTGGATGAAATAACAAATAATCAGATAAACCAGAAGATTTTGCAAGGAAAATTTCAAAGATTTGAATCAAAATCTACTTTAGCTTTCCTTTCAGAAAATGAATGACTAATTAAGAAGAAATAACAAATAAGCATAACTAGTGTGATATCTTCTCTTTTTCTGGTCTTTCCTCAGCAACAAAAACACAAATGAACTAAAATTAACAATCATCAAAACAAAATTTGATAATCCACAGAAACTATAAGAGAGAAGCATTTTGTTTACCCGCGCATTTCAGTGGCCGGACAGATGAGCTCCGAGACCTGGCCATGGCTGCTTTAAGGAAGATGACCGGAGTTTGAGAAATGCAGTGAGTAAAAGCCATGGATTCGATTGTGACAGAAAACAAGGAGAGAATGGACATGCAGAATGACTACTCTAAAGGAGTAAATAACATAAAATGTAACAAAATTTGTTGTCTATAAGAGAAATTAGGCCCAATATTATTAATAGAAAAAAGTTGGGAGTCCCCAAAATATTTAGGGTAAACAGTGTATTATTAATATACGAGGAATAAACATATTGTTATGTAACAATATATGGACTAATAAGTTATTTACTTTAGATATTTTACATACTAACAGTAAACAGTTAATCACAATTTTACTAAAAACTAATAATCAATCAACTAATAATAAACAGTTTACTGCAACAGCAAACAGCTAACTACAACAGCGATAGCTATTAGCTAGCAGTTGAACCAAACAGATTTAAGTTTCCATTCAAATTGTATGAAATTTCATCTTTAGGGATAAATCATGGGATAAATGTGAGCAAATAATAAATCAGGGTCGAATTATAAAATTTTGAATATATCAGTAGCAAATAGCTTTAAGCCTTAAAAAACCTTTTACATATAAAAGTATGGAAATGCTTATGGTGCCACGTAAATATACCTAGGGTTGTAAATGAGCCAAGCCGCTCATGAGCGGCTCGGTGATCGGCTCGATTTGTAAACGAACCGTTCGTGAGCACGATTTACTGGCTCGGGTTCATAAATGAGCCGAGCTTGAGCAGGTCAAAACTCGACTCAAAAGCTCGCAAACAGACTCGATTAAAATATTTATGAACAAATTTTAGTTTTGTAAAAACTATATAGTTTCATGTTAGTTCACAAATATCTAAACTTAATATTATTTCATTTGCTATTAAATTAGTTCGTTCACAAACATAATAAATGAATAATAGACGAACTATTTGTAAGCATCTTGTTTATTTATTCACGAACTTTGCTTATGAGTTTATTTGTATACACAATTAAAGAGCTATTTGCAAGCAAACTTAATAAATATAATTAATGATTTACTCACAAATTGGATAATTTTCTTAATAAACCAAGCTCAAAGAGGATTTTGGGCTCGAAACAAGCTCGAAGCTCGGCTCGAGCTCGTTTATTTTCGAATGAGTTGAGCTGAGCTTGAGCAGGCCAAGGCTCGGCTCGAGCTCGATCTCGTTAATTTTATAGCGAGCCGAGTTTGAGCATACCAAAGCTCGGGTCGGCTCGATTACAGTCCTAAATATATCCAAATTTAGAATTTAACAGTTATATACACACTTTCACAAAAAGAAACATACGGAAAAAAAAGGATTCTTTACACGAAACTCATTAATATATTAAATATTATATAAAACTCATTAATATATTAAATATTATATAAAACTCATATCATGAAAACTAATTCCAATTATGTCAGGATGATCACTGAAACAGCATATTCCTACAAAATAGGTTCGTTTTTTACTTAAAAAAACTGCCAATGAAAAGAAAATAGTAAAAACTGTCAATGAAAAGAAAATTAGCAAATGTAGTATACTCTGCAATTGGATATGAAAATATCCAAATTCTCCTTCTGGAAACTAGACAACTTATTACATGAATATAACAATTTAATTTGAAGAAACTTATTAAGAACTTCAATTAATTCATGAAAGCCAAGGGTTAATAAAAATTCCATTAATTTCCATTAATTCATGAAAGCCAAGGAGGGACGATTTTACTAACTTCTTTTTAGAAATAGGATAACTGCCAAATATGACAAAAAGGAATAAAAAGGATTGAACCTTTGATTTTATTATAATAGAAAATGAAAAATTGATAAAAGTAAATAAAAAATCAACTTTAATTGTAAAATGTATCTAATATGTGATTAATGGTGTAATTTCCTCTAATATAAACAGTTGACTGTTACTAGTGGCGAATACAGGATTATTCGGTTGGGGGCTGATTTTATACGTGCGTCCGTAAATTTTTTTTTTTTTTTTTTGCTAAATCGAACTTGCTCAATTTTTTTTTTTTTTGTAAATATGCATGTTATAATTTGAATGGTCAAGAACCAATTTTTAAGTATTAATGTATAATTTTCTAAAATTAAGCTAGATTTCGTTTAATAGTCCTAACATGTAAAAAAAATTTGGATCTAGAGAGAGTTGAACAGGTAAAAAAAATGAGAAATTTACACAAAATTACATAAATTAAAAAGTATTTAGAATAAATTCACTATCTTTTTTTAATGTTGTCATTTAGAAGAAAGTATCATTCCTTTTATCTTGCAGTTGCTATACAAACAATCATTAAAAAAAATTAAAATAGTTAATTTCCCTTTCTTTAGAAGGGTGTCGGCTTTTTTTTTTTTTAATGGCAATTGCTTGATAAATTTAGATTTAAAATGTTTAAGCTTGACATAGTTGGAAATTTATTCTATTTATAGAGATACTTGTAATATTTTAATTAATTCTTGATTTATATGTAACTAACCCTTTATATTACTTTTAGAGAGTGAATTAAGAGTTTTTTTGAAAATCTCTAACGTGATAAAAAAAAAAAAAAAAACCCCAAAGACTTAAATATGTCCAAATAAAAACCAAGTAATTAATGAAAAAGAAAATGAAAGATAAAGATTTATGTTTTGTACCATATATCTAGTGTTACTATTTGTAGTCCATTATTGAGGTATCTAATGTTGGATAAACTTCGAGATATAATGTCCTTCAATTTAACACTCCAAATATGTAGGATGAAGGTGACATTTCATTAAAATATTGTCCCACTTTATTTTTTTTTTTGGTAAGAAAGGAAAGGAAAAAAACAAAACCAACAAAAAACCTACACCGGGATCAGTCTAGGAAGGCTGACTCCAATCCTATCCTCTAGGAGAGAAGGCAAAAGAAAAGAAGGAGGAACAGATAGGGTAGAAACACCTAACATTCTCCCATGCCCAGCAGCTGCTAAGCGATCCGCCACGCGGTTTTGCTCCCTAAAAATATGGGAGAAATTAAGATACTCAAAGGCAGGACGAAGCCTCAAAATAGCTTTGATGAGATTCTGGCTCTTCAGACAAACAGCCTGGCTATCTGAAATCCTGTTAATAGCCTCCTGTTAATATTGTCCCACTTTAATAATGTTACTATTGTTTTATCTAAAAAAAATAATATTTTGTTTAATACATTTCTATATCTCTAACTTTAAAATCCAACAATTACCTGAAGTATTAAAAAAAATGATATGATTAATCCCTTAAATTTTACTTCAAAGTAATTGGAAAGTTGGATAATTGAACCAAGCGAGTTTATAAGTAAAGTAAATCAATTTTAAGTAAGTTCAGATGATTAATAGATCACTTTAAGGAGTTCACGGAGTTAATAAGACCATGTTTCCTTTTGATTGAAATTAAATAAACTGAACTGAACTGAATTGAATGGTACTGAACTGAAATTATATTATTAATAAATTATAGTTAGGACTGTTAGGGACTGTTTTGTATTTAGTTATATTAAGTAAGGGTAGGTTAGACTTTTACTAGAGGTTTAGTTAGCGTTTATTAATGGTTTTCTTCTTCTTCTTCTTTGACTTTACTTTTTGTACTCTCTCTTTCTCTGTAGTTTTCTTCCTCCTGTTCATCAATGTTTGACATTGTAATGCAATTCATGTAGTTCTTCTTCAATTCAATAATATAGTTTCATTTCATTCAATTCTTTCAATCTAATATGGTATCAGAGTGCTTTAATGCGTAATTTTTCATTTTCAAAGATCAGTCTGGTCTTTTCCTCTTTGTTTGATCTCTCGATCTTTTTCTAGATTTTCTTGATCAATCTTTTGTGCATTTTCAGATTCCAGAATCGCATTCATCTTCAATCTTCAAATTGATCTCTTGATCGTTTGATTTCATTGTTTTAGAGTGATTTTTCTCATTTTTCTTCCAGAGGAATTTTCTCGATCTAGAGAAATTTTCTTGTTCATTTTCCCCAATTTTCACCTTTCTCGATTGTTATCTCAATTTCTTTGGAAAATGACACAGCCAGATTCAGGAGTCACAATTGCTTCTGCCATAGCAGTTGATCCTTCACTTAATCCTTCCAGTCATTATTTTCTTCATTATGGAGAAAACCCTAGTTTGGTACTGGTTGCGCAATTGCTCACATGGAACAATTATCATTCATGGAGTAGAGAATTCAAGCGAGCTCTGTGTGCCAAGAACAAGATACCTTTTGTTGACGGAAGTCTGGTAATTCCTGTTATTGGCTCTCATAATCGCGCCGCATGGGATCGTTGCAATACTATGATCTTTTTCTGGCTTAGTCGGTCTGTAAGTGCTCCTATTGCTCAAAGCATTCAGTATTTTGATAATGTCTATGATGCTTGGGTGAATCTTGAGAAAACATATTCTCAAGGTAATTCTATCAAAATCTCTGAGTTACAGGAACAACTATATTCATTTACTCAGGGTAATTTGACTGTTCTTGATTATTACACTCAACAGATGATTGTTAGGGAAGAGTTTATAAACTTTAGGCCCTTATCTCTGTGTGTTTGTACTCCTGCTTGTACTTGTGCTCATTTACTGACTAAGACCAAGACTTATCAAGAAGAGGATTTAGTGATTAGATTTCTTAAAGGATTGAACTCTGAATTCAATGTTGTTAGGTCACAAATCTTTCTCATTAAACCCATGCCTGATATTACCACTGTTTTATCAATGATTTTGCAACAAGAGAGGCAAAATTTGGGGAACTCTATTCATATAGAATCTTCCATTAATCTAGCTAAGGGTCATTATCAGGATAAGAAGAGGTCAAGTTTCAAATGTAGTCATTGTGACAAGTCTGGTCATACAGTTGATCAGTGTTATAGGAAACATGGTTTTCCACCTAATTTCAAATTCACAAAGAGCAAGAAAGGCAATATGACTAACAATGTCATTTCAGAAGGGGGATCATTACAGGCAGATGGTGATCATTCTACACATCAAGATGATGTTCATTCAGGAGGAATTACTCTTTCTAAGGCACAATATGTAAGGCTCATGGGATTAATTGATGCTGATGATTCTTCAAAAACCACTCATTCTTCACACATAGTTGGCAACGTGGTTTCAGGTTTGTCGAAGCCTTTGCATTTAGTTTCTAATTTACAATCTTTGCACGATAAAAGTGATACTATTTGGATTTTGGACAGTGGTGCTACTGACCATATTGGAAATAATATGGCTAGTTTTATTAGCTTGCATAAAGTATCAAATGTCACGGTTAATTTGCCTAATAACCAGTAGGTTATAGTTAACCAAATTGGAAATGTCAAGATCAATGATCATATTATTTTGCAGCAAGTGTTCTACATTCCCAGTTTTAAATTCAATATAATTTCAATTAGTAGATTAAATGAACACTCTAAGGTAGCATGTGTTTTTATTGACAATGTATGTCATATACAGGACACACAACTTCAGCTGATGATTGGTTCAGCTAAATTGTGCAATGGTCTGTATATCTTGACTCAAGAGTGTTCAACTGCTTCTCCTAGTAATATTTCTGCTATTTTCACACAGTCTGCTGCAAATAAATCTCAGCCTTTTCCTACCAATGAATTATGGCATCATAGGTTGGGGCATTTCCCTTTTTCAAAGTTAGATTTAATAGGTGGTTTACCTATTTCTGCTGATTGTAATAAAGACTCTCATTATGATTGTAGTGTTTGTCCTTTGGCAAAAATGAAAAGATTGTCTTTTCCTATTAGTACTTCTACTTCTAGTTCTATATTTGATTTAGTTCATATTGATGTTTGGGGTCCTTTTCATACTGAGTCTCATGCTGGTTATAAGTATTTTTTGACTGTCATAGATGACTTTAGTAGATATACTTGGATCTATCTTCTTAAAACTAAATCACAAGCTATTAATTGTATACAAGGTTTTTATTCTTATGTTCAAGTTCATTTTAATAAGTGCATTAAAACCATAAGAAGTGACAATGCACCTGAACTGAAATTAGAAGATTTTTGTCTTAAAAAGGGCATTCTTCATCAGTTTTCATGTCCTTATACTCCTCAACAAAATAGTATTGTTGAGAGAAGCATCAACATTTGATGAATGTGGCAAGAGCTCTTAGATTTCAATCTTCTTTACCTTTGTCTTTTTGGGCAGATTGTGTTATGCATGCTACATACTTGATAAATTTGTTTCCAACTCCTGTTTTGCAAAATAAAACTCCTTATCAAGTTTTGTTTAATAAAGAACCTGTTTATGATAATCTTAAAGTTTTTGGATCTCTGGTTTACATAGTTAATTTTCAAACAGGAAAGACAAAGTTTGATTCTAGAACAATGGCATGTGTTTTTGTTGGTTATAAAGCTAATGTTAAGGGTTACAAAGTTTTTAATCTTATTACTAATTCTTATGCTGTTTCTAGAGATGTGAAATTTGTGGAACACATCTTTCCTTATAAACAAGCATCCCATTTTACTTGTATTTCTGAGGTTCCTGAATAGGTTTTAAGTGACTCTTTCCTAGATAGCTTATCTTTTCAGAATGTAAGTGTTACTCTTCTAGAGATCTCATCTACACATGTGTCTTCTCATCCTCTCAGTAATTCTATTCCTGCAGATACTTCTATTTTGCATGATGATGTTACTGTTGATCATTTTATTCCTGCTGATTTGATTGGTGATATGATAAATGAAATACCTGAAAATAATGATAGTTTACATTCAGTTTCTATTGATTCTACAACTGACGTGGTTAATGATATGGACTTGTCTAACGCAGATGATTCTAATCATTCTGCTGAATCTCTTTCTGATGTTCCAGTTATAGATACTCTTTACCTACTAGGCGGTCAAATAGAACTAGAATTAAGCCCACTTATTTGACAGACTATCATTGCAACCAACTTAGTTCTATTCCTGATTCCAATGGTTCTAATGCTGTTAAATATCCCTTTATCTAGTGTCATTAGTTATCAATCTTTATCTGAATCACAAAGGACCTATATTCTAAATCTAAGCATTATTCATAAACCAAAGAGTTACAAGGAAGTTGTTCAACATGATTGGTGGGTACAGGCAATGAATGATGAACTAAAGGCTTTAGATTTGAACAAAACCTGGATTTTAGTTCTGTTACCACCAGGAAAGAAAACAATAAGTAGGAGATGGGTTTGGAAAATTAAACTTAACAGTGATGGTACACTAGAAATATATAAAGCCAGGTTAGTGGCAAAGGGTTACACACAGGTAGAAGGCATTGATTATTTAGACACTTTTTCCACTGTTGTGAAATTAAGCACTGTTAGGCTTTTGTTAGCATTAGCAGTTACTCAAAATTGGCCTTTATATCAATGTGATGCTAATAACGCATTCTTACATAGAGAATTAGAAGAAGAGGTTTATATGGATCCTCCCAGAAGGATTGGTTTTACCTCAAAAGGGTCTAGTTTGTAAATTACAGAAGTCTTTGTTTGGCTTAAAGCAAGCCAGTATACAATGGAATTCTAAACTTATTTCTTTCTTAACTGCACAAGGTTATTTGCAATGTGAGTCAGGCCATTCTATGCTTGTCAAATATAATGGTTCATTACTTACCATTTTGCTTGTTTATGTTGATGATATCATTATGACTGGTAATGATCATCATGAAATTGTTCATATTAAATCTGCATTGAATAATGAGTTTAAAATCAAAGATTTGGGTACTTTGAAGTACTTTCTTGGATTAGAGATTGCTAGGAACTCTACAGGGTTACATATTTCTCAAAGGAAATATGCCTTAGAGTTACTTGAGGATGCTGGTTTATTAGCTTCAAAATCTGTCGTAACACCCATGGATCCTACTTTGAGGTTGTCCAAAGATAAGGGCATTCTGTTACAGGATCCTTCAGTTTATAGAAGGCTCATTGGCAGGCTCATTTATTTGACAAATACTAGGCCTGACATAACCTTTTATGTAAACACATTAAGTCAATTTTTATCTAAACCAACTGATATTCATTATGCAGCTGCTAAAAGGGTGTTGTTATACATTAAGAACAATCCAAGTCAGGGTCTTTTCTACTCAGTAGAGTCAGAGTTGCATCTTAAAGCCTTTTCTGATGCAGACTGGGCAACATGTGTAGATACCAGAAGATCAGTCACAGGTTTCTGTGTATTTCTTGGGAAATCTTTAATCAGTTGGAAAAGCAAGAAACAGGTGACTGTTTCAAAATCCTCCACTGAAGCAGAGTATATGGCCATGTCTGCAGTGATAGCTGAAGTGCAATGGTTAACCTATCTTCTTAACTTCTTAAAGATCAAGCACAAGATTCCCATTCCTTTGTTTTGTGACAACAGTTCAGCCATTTACTTAACCAGTAATTCCACTTTCTATGAAAGAATAAAACACATTGAATTAGATTGCCATTTTGTAAGAGAGAAACACAAAGCTGGATTGGTACATCCTTTGGGCATATCTACTTCACATCAACTGGCTGACATTCTTACAAAGGCTTTGCCTTCAAGACAATTCAACTTTTTTCTTAGCAAGCTTGGAATTCTCACAATATGTATTCCAGCTTGGGGGGGGGTAATAAATTATAGTTAGGACTGTTAGGGACTGTTTTGTATTTAGTTATATTAAGTAAGGGTAGATTAGACTTTTACTAGAGGTTTAGTTAGCGTTTATTAATGGTTTTCTTCTTCTTCTTCTTTGACTTTACTTTTTGTACTCTCTCTTTCTCTGTAGTTTTGTTCCTCCTGTTCATCAATGTTTGACATTCTAATGCAATTCATGTAGTTCTTCTTCAATTCAATAATATAGTTTCATTTCATTCAATTCTTTCAATCTAATAATTATTAGACTTTAAAAATAGCAATAATTAAAATAAAAATCTGAAAAAAATAATAATGGTTCTAATAATAATAATAAAATAACTATAATAAATAATTATAATTATAATAAACAATGATAAATTACTTAACTGGACTGAAAATTACTACTGTTGAACTACACTGAACTAGACGGAAATTAAGTGACGGAGAACAGGGCCAAAGTTTTTTTCAAAATTGAGGAGGCAATCAATTATTAAGCCTAACTTGAATGGAATCACACACACACACACACAAAAAAAAAAATTAGAACTTTAGCAATAGAATTGTGTCACTGTAGAGCAGTTTTAACCACCTCTATAAGTATTAGCGACGATTGTTCAAATGAGTAAAACCTAAGTTCTTTCTAACGAAAACCAAATGACTAAAAATCAAGTAATTAATGAAAAAGAAAATGAAAGATAAGATTCTTAAAATGTTCTGTACCATATATCTTGTGCTACTATTTGTAGTCCATTATTGAGGTGTCTAATATTGGATAACTTGGAGATATCAAGTCTAATTTAATAGTACATCTGCCGGCTGGATGGACCAAGGTTAATACGGATGGATCAGCTATTGGCCCGTCGGGTGCTGCGGGAGCGGGATTTGTTAAAGGCAGCTTCGCGTTCCCTATTCACGACTCCTATGCTCTCTTTGCGGAACTAAAGGCGATCATATTCGCCATCAAAATGGCATGGGAAAAGAGCTGGAAAAAACTTTGGATCGAGTCAGACTCAGTCGCCGCTGTGCATCTCTTGCGGATCCGATCGAATGTTGTGCTGTAGAGGCTCAAGCAGGAGTGGTTACGATGTTTAGAGCACTGTTCCGACATGGAAATTCACTACAAAAAAAAATAGACCTTTAGCGACGCAATTTTGTCACAGTAGCAACGGTTTTAACCATCTCTATAATTATTAGCGGTGGTTTTTCAAACCGTCGCAAAACCGCCTGCAATACAGGCGTTGCAAATGTTGCAGCGGTTTTGTATGAGCGTCGGGGTAAGGTTTTTGTAGCAACGGTGACATGTACCAACGGAATTTTCCGTCGCTAAATGTAGAAAAGGAATCACAAATATGAGCACCTTTAGCGACGTTTTTTCTACTGTAGAGGCGGTTAAAACCGCCTCTAGTGTTTGTTTTTTTCCAGATTTTGTTTATAATATTTGAAACTAATAATAAATACAATTGCTTAATATTATAAACATTATTTACAATTAGAAGTTCATCAATAGAAGTTAATCAAAGAATAACTAATAAAAATACAATTACTTAATATTATAAACAATAATTGAAAATTTCAAATATTTCTTCATAAAATCAAGTTGATTTTCTTACAAACATGTCCAAAACAAAAGATACAATATTAACATTAACATAATCCAATAATCCAAGGAACTCTAAAAAGTTAAAATCTTGTCCTAAATTTAAAAGTTCAATCTTGCCCTAAACTTGCCAACACCGTCCAGATGCTTATTCTCCAAGCAGTTGACATGAGCTTTTCCATGAATATAGATCAAAACTGCAAACGGTGAAGCATCAACTTTAACTAATGCACCTGCAAACATCATTTACTTTATTCTCAGTAAACAGTGAATGAATCCAGAAAAAGTTGAACACAAATTATAACAGAACAAAATTATAGCAAAACTGCAATCACACAACAAAATTCATAAACAGACTGTGCTTGAGAATTAATTCTCTTAACTTGGCTCAATCAGGTTCAAGTCTAATGTCAATATCATGCAGGCTGAAGTGGGATTAGGCAAATATATGATACCATATTAAATTTGGATCTAAAACCACTTTTAAGAAAAGAATTCCACACTTATAACACATTGCAGATGTTAGGATAATTACCTTAAAGTAGGAGTGGAATCAATCATGTACTTTCCCTTAACAGCATATTCCAAATCTAACTCATAAATTTGTTTAGGATCAATAAGAACTTCGAGCCTCCACTTTCTGAAAGCAGCCACAATTCCTTAACACTGTTAGTCAAAAGGGATTGATGAGAAAGTACAATTTTAGGAGTTCTTCTAGCCTTTGACGTGTTCATCTTCTTATGTTTACTTGGGTCCTGATATAACAGACAAGGAAATCCATAACATGGAGCTGTTAAAATGAAAGGCTTTGGATACTAGAAATCAGCCCATTTCCATCAGGCTAATTCTGTATGCAGGGTAAGGATCCTAGAATCCATACCTCAAACATGATTCTTGTCTTTCTTCGTTTTGTGATTGTCCTTCCGTCATTAGTTTCAACTTCATATTCACGGTGAGTTACCTGGCATAGGGAGTTCAGAGTAAGATATGACTAAAAATAGCAAATAGTTTGCATTAAATATGAAGAAAATATAATTAGACAATGTAATTACCTTCTTGTGATGCTTAGAAATACTCATCACACTTCCTGTGTTAGCAGTATCTACTCGCTTCAGTATTTTTGACACTGGTGTTTGTGTTTGCCTTGGGAAAGGTAAATCCTATAAAAAGAAACAAAACGGTACAATTGGTAAACTGTGCAAGGGTTCCAATTATTACGGATTGAGGCAAAATTGACTTATTTATTCTGCAACCTTTTCTCTGCTCTCCATTCTTACAATAAGATTGAGAGAGGATCTTGCACAAAAACTAACCCAACTATTTTTCTGGTCAATAAACAGAGGCATATGTTATTAAGCAAAAAATTTGAAAAGCAATAAAATCCTTACCCTGAACATAAATTCTAGTCAGTTCCATGTTGCGCTGAGGGAAGTCGTATCAACAACATTTTCAAACATTGCTGTGTAGAGAAATTGATGTCTTTTGACCACCAAATACTTCTCCACCAAAAACGTAAATAATTGTATCACATGAGTATCCATATACCAACCTGCAAAATATCACATGAAGTATCAAATCTCAGTTTATTATTTTTTTAAAGGTATCACTAGTTTGAAATTTCTAAAGCTAAACTAGTTCCCTAAAGTTTTTGAAGAACAACAGGGAGAGCATTCAATCTTATGATATTTGCCTTGTTTAAAGGAAAAGTAAAGCTAAACAACTAATTTTGGGCCATTGTAAGAGAGCAAGTTGGTAACTGAAACCTCCCCCCCCTTCAACCTCAAGTAAATCAACACCATTAACCTAATAACCATAAAGAAACTCATTCTAAAGTATTATAGACAAATATCCTAGAATTTACAAGAATAAGAGTAGCTCACATACAAAAGAAAATGCAAATGTGAATATATAGATAATGAACAGAAGCAGACATTACAAAATCAATTGAGATATTTGCTTACTTCAATTAAGTGTGTGAAACCTGAATCTTAATTGGTGTTCTGGTCTTCCTTTCCTTAGACAGGTCATCACACTGCATATCAAGAAAATTACTCCATGTAAGAATGCTATCAAAAATTTCAAAGCATGCCTTTTCATATAATGCTTACACAGATAAGTAAACAACATAAGATATCATAGTTGTAGTGCTCAAAATGATCATTAACTAAACAATATACTCAAATTTGAAACCCAAAAAATAATTAAAAAATCGCAACTTGTATCGGCGAGATGATACTGAATAATAAAAGAGAAAATTATCCAGCAAGGACGAACCTGAAGCTTGGTGATTCTCTTAGATTTGTGAGGAAAGAGAGGAGGCAGAGGATTCCATTGCCTACGAAGGGAGGGAGAAGACCTGCCGTCTGGAAGAGGCGTGAACAACATCAAATCTAGGGTTAAGAAGAACCCTGTTTGCTTGAGAAGAGGGAAAGACGGGGATGAAGAGAGACTGAAGGCGGCAGCGGTCTGCATCTTCAAGATCCAAACACAGATATTACTTTGCTGTTTGAGAGAGAGAGATATTGGAGTTGAAGGTAGCAACGGTCTGCATCTTCAAGATCCAAACACAAATTGAAGTTCTAGAGCCTACATGAAGATAATTCAAAGACCATATCGCATCAACATCGCGGCCATTTTCACATTTTTTCTTCACTCTCCATGAACGGCAAGGCAGAGAGCGGCCAGAGTTGAGAGAACGGTAAGATAGAGAGACGTCTGAGTTGAAAAATGAGAAGGACGAAGGAGAGTTGAGAGAAGAGGGTCGAATTGAATCCGGGAGAACAATCTGGTACGGGTTAGGGTTAGGTTAGGGTTAGGCTTGGTGGATGACTTTAAGTGGGCTAGTTTGACAGCCAACTTGAAAATAATATTGATAAAAAAGTCCAATAGCTATTTGTAGGTACATTTAAATAAAGTGTCTCTAAAGTAGTGTTGGTAAACACCTCTTTTTTGTAGTGATTGCAATTTCCCACATCTACAGAGAAGGAAATCAGGCAGCAGACGCCTTAGCCCGATATGGTGTTACGGCGTCATCTCTCATTTGGTGGCCTACGACACCTTCTTTTTGCAACCTATTTATTTTTTACGATCTTTGTAACGTTGCTTATTTACGTTCCTTTTAAACTTTTCTCCCTCTGTGTTCTTTTAATTTTATTAATATATTCGGGTTTGTCAAAGTGTTCCTGGGGGTGCCAACCTAGTTGGGATGTCTAGGCGCCTTGACCTCGTCCCAGCCTTTCAATAAAAATCTAATTTAATAGTGTTACTATCTAATGCATTTCTACATCTCAAACTTGTTCAAGAAAAAATTCTAACAAAACGAACAATTAACTTTAAAGTTTTTTTAAAGTGGTATGATTAATCCTTAAGGGGTGTTGGTTCGCACAGGGTAACAATGAAAAAGGAATGGAATGATCCTGAATTTCCTTATCTATTTGTTTCAATTCCACAAATAGAATGGTATATCTCTGATTTCTTCTGTGGTTGTTTAGTTTAAATGAGGTAATAAACCAAAATTGTATTTTTAACAACAATTTCTATACATACATGTGTCTGTATTAATAAAATGTAAGAATTAAAACCAATTAATTTAACCATTCAAATCAAAAGATGATGAAACAGAGAAAACTGGAATAAAAGTAATCAAAGAAAATGCATAAACATTCTATTTTAAAAAGAAAATAATTATTTTAAAATAATTAAAAATAAATACTAAAACGGAATAATATGATAACAGAAAAAATTTGGTCAAAATTATTTTCAGGGTAAAAAGTAAAAATAAATAAGTACATGGATCAAAAATGAAATTAGTCCAAGGATAAAAAAAATATAAATAAATAAGTACAAGGATCAAAACCAAAATAAAAAAAGTAAAATTTAGTCAAAAATATTTTTTGAGGAAAAAAATTAAAAATATATAAGTAATTAATAAAAGTGAAATTAAGAATAAATAAATAAAAATAAATAAATAAATGGACCATAAAAATTAAAAAGTAAAATAGAAAGTAAAGTAGAATTTTATAAGGAGATAGAAGTTCAAGTTAGTAACAAATGAGAGAGGGAATACAAAAAAACCTTATGGAGGTTGGGGAATGAGATTGGAGGAGTTGGAGGTAAATTCAAAACTAAAAAATGCAAAAGGAAATAATCGAATTAATAAAACAAACGCCAAAAATGCCTCCCTCTCCCTTGCCCTTTCCTGAAACTCCCAAAACAACGTCTCCTAAATATGTATAGGGGTTATTGGATATTTTAAACAAGTCTAGGACGCCAATAAATTAATTTAAGCAAGTGTACACCAATAGACCACTTTAAAAAGTTTAAACAATTAACCAATCTTTTCGAAATTGAGGAGGCAATCAATTATTAAGGCTAATTTGAATGGAATGTGCATGTAATAGGGTGCTTAAAAAAATGTTTTCCTTGTTATGAAGGTGAATTGTAACGCGGTTACTGAAGTTTAAAGTCTATTTCATAAGCATAGTTCAGTTGGTACACATCTAAATTCAAAGGTGAGAGATTATGGGTTTGATTTCATAAAAAAAAAGGAAAATTTACAAAATTGGATCAAATGGAAAACCCGTTTACATATTTAACTCATTTACTCAACCTACTACATATCTAGACTATATTTGTATGACTTTCCCAAAATACCCTTACCTTTTCATCTTCCTCTTCCCCTTTCTAGTTACGCGAACGGTTGCTCTTCCCAAAATGATTTCCAGACCTTTGATCTTCATCTCTTCCTATAAATTTCGCGAAATCTGCACCATTTCTCCACATCACCATGTATTTCTCTTCTTCCTCTCTTCATCTCTTGATTCTTCATCTTCCTAATCCTAG
Organism: Euphorbia lathyris; assembly: GCF_963576675.1. NCBI lineage: Eukaryota > Viridiplantae > Streptophyta > Magnoliopsida > Malpighiales > Euphorbiaceae > Euphorbia > Euphorbia lathyris. The sequence goes on from NC_088915.1 coordinate 83,872,264, forward strand.
AAAACGAAGCCATGGTTCTTCATCTTCCTGTTCCTACTCGTTTCTCGGTTTTTTTCTTCTTGTGCCCATTGAAGAAATGGTGATTCTACGTTATTTTCATCGTTTTTCCTAGTTTATCATATTGTTTTTGTCGAAAAATGTAAGTATATACTGTTTTCTCTACGTTTTTTTCCAGAAATTCACTTAGCGTATGCCGTTTTCGCTAATGTCTACAAGGAGAAAGAGCCTAAAAGGTGTCGATTTAACTTTGCGAAACGATGATTACGCGAAGTCTGCGAGGGTAAAGTTCATGACTTTTTCCTCGCAAACTTTGCATAATCATCATTTCGCGAAGGTAAATCATCCTCTTCCTTGCACATTTCTATTCGCATACTTCGCGAATCCTTATTTCGCGAAGCCAAATCTTTCTTTTTCTGCCTAACACAATTAAATTTTTCTGAAGGTGGTTGAATACATAACATCCCGCAAGAAGGCGGTGTCCTCGGATGCAGATGGGATGACTTTCCTTCTGATACAGGGAGAAATTTTCATCAAGATTGGTCACATTCACTTTTGTTAGGAGTTTATTGTGGCAATCTTGTTGTATACCATGGGAGACATCCATCCCAAAAGGTTTGGACTTCAATTTCGCATCCCAAAAGGTATGGACTTCCAATGCAAAGAGAAATTTCCATCTAGATTCATCACGTTCACTTTGAAATGATTTGTTAGGAGTTTATTGTGGCAATCTTGTTGTAAATTTTGATAATGTTATGGTTTTAGTGGTGTTATTGTGGCAATCTTGTTGTAAATTTTGATAATGTTATGCTTTTAATGTTGGAATCCTTTGTTGTTGTATCTTTTTGTTGTTATATACCACTTCACAAATTTTGTTAAAAATACGTCCAGATTTCGCATATGCTAATTAAAATTATCAACTAAACTAAACATTAGTTTCGCAAACTTCGCGAAATCGTCGATTCGCGAAGTCAGGCGGAAGGGAGACAACCGCACCATAAAATTACAAACATATTGGGGGTATTTTGGGAAAGTGACACAAACATAGTCTAGATATGTAGTATGTTGAGTAAATGGGTTAAATATATAAATGGGTCTCCCATTTAATCTAATTTTGTAATTTTTCCTAAAAAAATAAAAAAAAATCTATTTTATAAAAGTTCGCGAAACTTCATTATCTTTAAATATAATCATTGCATTTTTCTTTTTATTTTAATAAAGTTATTCTAACCAATTCATATATAGAATAAGTCTTTCTTTTTCACTTAATTTCAATTCACTAATTTATCATTATAATAAATAATGATAAAATATTTATATATAAAATTATCATTATTTATTATAATAATTATTATTTATATATAAAAAAATAATTATTATTATTTATATATAAAATTTATCTTTATTTATTATTATTATTTGAACCATTATTATTATAAGCTTATTTATTTTAATTATTTCTATTTTTAAAGTTTAATATTATTAGGAAAAATTATAAAATTGGGTCAAATGGAAGGTTCATTTACATATTTAGACCACTTACCTAACCTACTACATATTTAGACTATATTATTGTTACTTTCCCAAAATACCCTTCATATATAATACTTAGAAATTTCTTACTCTTTCATCTTTCTCCCTTTCGTCTGACTTCGCAAATTGCGAAATTTGCTAATTCTGCGAAGATAACATTGATTAAGAACATGAAATTTACTTCGCAAAATGACTTTTAGTTCACATATTTCGTAATATGCGAAGTAAAAGTCATGTTCTTAAGCAATATTATCTCCGCATCACAAATTACAAAATATGCGAAGTGGTATATAACATTCAAATCATAACAACAAGATTGCAACAATTATTCTAACATTAAAATCATAACATAATCAAAATTTACAACAAGATTGCAACAATAATTCAAACCCTAACCCATAAATCCCAAAAGCAGAAGGAACTAGAAGCAAGAAAAATCGGGGTGCATGCTTTACAGAAGCAAGAAAAAACGGAAAAATATATAGCCTTTTGGGATGATAATGGTGATTTTTCTTTTCTTTCCTTGCATCCCATAACACCACATCCCCTACATCCAAGAACACCACCTCCCCTACATCCTAGCACACCGCCTACTGTGATTGATGCTTTTGTATTCAGGCTAAATGGGTACTTGAATTTGATGTTTTGTATTCAACCACCTTCACAAAAATTAAGTCGTGTTAGCAAGCTTAGGAATGTTTTTCCGCCTTTTACCATTGAAATCGACAATAACCATATGATAAACGCAGAAAAACACTCAAAATAACGATGGTTTCGATTCGCACAAGAAGAAAGAAACTAAGAGACGAAAAGAAACAGGAAGATGAAGAACTGTGACTTAATTTTCTAGAAATAGGAAGATGAAAAATCAAGATAAAGAGATGAAGAAGATGTTGAAACATCTTTCCACGAGATTTTGATTTGACAAAATAATCCATGATTAAGAGACAATTAAATTTAAGTGCTTTGATTTAATTGTACTAATGTGTTTGTTCAATGTTGAGTATAAATATAAATACAAATAGAAATAAAAAGTAAGACAGGACGAAGTCAGCATAAGATCACAGCACAAGCTGAGTAGAGTGGAACTCAACGTAAGAGAAGTTAAGTCATCTTCAGAACAGAAGCTTAAAGATCAATTCAATCAATGAAGATGAGTGGAACGGAACTTGGTATCAAAAGAAGAAAAGACTTCTTAAGAACTATGTCTTGCAGAATGAAGCTGGCCATGGAAGCTGAGTAAAAGAGAACTCAGTATCTGAATTGTCAACAATCAAAAGACAACGAATAACAAAGTCATGCCGAGTGATCTTCAGGACAGCACCAATGATCCGTTAGCTAAAAGACAAGTCCGACAACTGTCTAAACCAATAATAGGAACCTCGGAATTACACATAGAAATGATTTCGAGACGCATGGGTCAAACGTCCGTTAGCTAGAAGACGAAACATGTACAAGAAGACAAAACTGCAAGAAAAAGACAAGCTTGGCACCTGAGGAAATCAGACGACAGGATTGGCCTGCAAGCCTGAAGCTGACCAGAGCCTTGTCTCCCAAAAAGAGTCGTTTTGGATTCAACGGACAAATCAAATTCAAATGATTTGATCCTCAGACTGCGACTATAAAGGGACAAGCATACCTCTTGGATCATGGCCGAATCACAGAAAATACAAGTGAGAAAAATACAAGCAAAAAGCACATCAGAACAAAAAGAGATCTTACACCAACTTTCTATCCTTGTGTAAAAGCTAGAGTGATTTTTGTAATCATCTAAAGTGTTCTTTGTCTGAAAAAGAACAAGTCTGTATCAATTGTATTATTGAGAGAATTGTGTTGAGTGTTTGGTTGTAAATACTCAGTGGTAGAGAAACCTAAATGTTCGGTTATAGCACTTAGTAGGAGTTGAGTAGACGAATAGAGGAAGGTACTCTTGCATATTCAACTGCCTTGTAAACGGTTTGCGCTCTACCTTTAAAGAGCTCAGTATTGGATTTCAAAAGCCCGGAGTGACTCTGGGGACTGGACGTAGGCGGAGAGACCGAACCAGGATAAGTCGTGCTGAATAATCTCTAACTCTCTCAATATATATATCCGTATGTGTTGCTTGTTATATTTACTCAGCATATAAATTGTCTAAATTGATATTGAGTAAATAAGAGTGCTGAGTTGGAAGCTGACCACAAAAGTGGCAATTCCCAACTCATATGTAAAATAGTTCTAGTCAATATCTGACTAAAGCTATCTTACGTTACAATCGGTCGTGCTGACCAAAGCTGAGTTGACAAACTTAAGAAAATATATTAAGTCAGCTTAATTAAAAACGAAAAAGTTATATTAGTTCCTAACCCTCCCCCCCCCTTTGGAACTAATCACACGGGACCAACAAGTGGTATCAGAGCTAAATAGCTCACTATTCAAAGATTTAACAATGTTGAGCTGATCCTGATAAATGGCTGAGAACAGCACTCGTTTCCTTCCCGGGAACCAAACAACACAGATACTCCCAGAGGGATTATCAATTAGTCGGCCTCCCCTATTCTTTGGATCAAATTATAAATTTTGGAAGAATAGGATGAAGAACTTTATTCAAGCCACAAACATGAGTGCATGGCTTGCAATAGTTCAAGGCCCATATGTGCCATATAAAACTATTGACAATGAGAAAGTTGTTAAGAGTGAAACTGAGTGGTCAGAAGATGACCTTAAAAAATTACAAAACAATGCTTCGGCTATCAATATGCTTCACTGTGCGTTAGATGCTGCAGAATATAATAAGATTTCAGGTTGCGAGTCAGCACAGGAGATTTGGAAAAAGCTTGAAGTAACCTACGAAGGTACAAGCAAGGTCAAGAAGTCAAAGGTGAACCAACATATGAGATTATACGAGCTGTTCGAGATAAACGACGATGAGGACATATCCGAAATGAACGCTAGATTCACCAATATCATAAATGAGCTAAAGAGGCTCGGTAAGAACTTCATTGAAGAAGAGCAGGTGAAGAAAATCCTGAGAAGCTTATCAAAGAGTTGGCAAGCTAAGAAAACTGTCGTGGAGGAAGCTCAAGACTTGACCACATATAAATATGACGAGCTGATCGGATCTCTGCTGACTCATGAGATCTCTATGAAAAACTTTGAAGCAAAAGAAAAGTCAGAAGACAAGAAACAAAAATCACTTGTCATGAAAGCTGACTCAACTGAAGCTGACTCATCAGATGATGAGGAAATGGCCATGTTCACAAGAAAGATGAAGAAGCTGTTCAAAAAGAATGAAAGGAACAGCAAGAGGCCATTCAAAAGAGGTGATAGGTACAAGGCTGAGTCCAGTGACAAATACAAAAAGGACAGCTCCAAGCCTGTCACGTGCTTTGAGTGCCATCAAACTGGGCACATTAAGTCAAGCTGCCCTAATCTAAAAAAAGACAAGAAGGGAAGCAAAAAGGCTATGGTGGCCACATGGAGTGACAGTGACGACTCAACATCATCTGAAGCTGATTCCACCGAGTCATCAAACATATGCTTCATGGCCGATGACGCCACTGACCACACTCGATCTGAGTAAGCTGACCTCTCTGAAGAATCTGAATAGGAGGAATACTCAAATGAGGTAACATTTATACACTTGCTTAGAAATGAAATGATTAACGCCCTAAGTGACTTATATACACTGACTAAAAAGTGTAATAAGAAAATAAAAGCACTCAGCAGGCAGTGTGACGAGATTGAAGAGGTCAAACTTAGTGACCTTCGATATCTTCTCCAAGACGACTCAGATTTGCATAGTAACATGGAAATTATGCACAAGTTTGTCTCGAAAGGCCAATCAGATTCAAAGAAACTGAGAAAGGATGTCACAAATCTTCAGAGCCAAACTAAAGGCTCAAACAAAAACAAATCCCATGTTGAGTACCCAGGTACTAGTCAGCATAGACAGTTCACTCAATGTGACTGTTGTGGAAAAAGGGGACACACAAGAGATGTGTGTTGGTATAACAAGCGGATTGTCCAATGTGACTTTTGCGAAAAGAAAGGACATACCACTAAGGTATGTTGGCATGCTCAGCACAATGGTGCTGACCAAAAACAAAGTCACCCCAAGAGGGTAACATTCTGTGACTTCTGTGGTAAAGCTGGCCACACAATAAAAGTATGTCGTCACAAGTTAAAACATGACTTTGCACCTGTTTATGCTAACAAACGAGGACCCAAAAAAATTGGGTACCTAAAGATGAATGATTCAAAATACAGGTGAGCCTGAGGTGCGTGGAGAAGTCAAAATTGTGGTATATTGACAGCGCATGCTCGAGGCATATGACTAGTGATGAAACTCAGTTCATCACACTTGAGCTTAAACGAGGTGGAAACTTAAGCTTTGGAGACAATAAGAAGGGTAAGATAGTGGGATCAGGCACTATCGGAGGTAACCCCACCATTGAGTCAGTCTCCTTAGTTAAGGGTCTCAAATATAACCTATTGAGCGTAGCTCAGCTTTGTGATAGCGGTAGACAGGTTATATTTGATGCTACTCAGTGTCGGATACTCGAGGGAAAAACAAATAACTTGATCTTAACTGCCCCTCGTGTTGACAATGTATATATGTTGAGTTTAGAAAAACAGTTTTCCAAAAACATATGCTTACTGTCTAAAGAGGATAACTCCTAGCTATGGCATAGGAGACTTGGTCATGTAAGCATGGACCTCCTAGCCAAATTAGCTAGAAAGCAATTAGTTGAGGGACTGCCCAAATTAAGATTTGAAAAAGATCAATTGTGTAATGCTTATCAGCAAGGTAAACAAACGAAAAAGTCTTTTCAAAGTAAAAACATTGTCTCAACCAAGAGACCATTGGAATTACTACACTTGGACCTTTTCGGACCTGTCCAGCCACTCAGCTTGGGCGGTAAGAAATTCTCCTTAGTCATTGTAGATGATTTCTCTCGGTATACTTGGATCATCTTGCTGAGCAGCAAGGATGAAACATTTGAGATGTTCACCACATTGATTAAAAAGCTTGAAAATGACAAAGACCTAAAAGTAGCTCATATTAGAAGCGACAACGGTGGAGAATTCAAAAACCAACGGTTTGACGAATTTTGTGAAGCTGGTGGTATTGACCACAATTTCTCTGCTCCTAGAACGCCTCAACAAAATGGGGTTGTTGAAAGGAAGAACAGAACAATTGTCGAAATTGCAAGGACAATGCTGAGTGAAAATAGGCTTCCAAAGTATTTCTGAGGTGAAGCTGTCCACACAGCATGCTACATACTCAATAGGGCTTTAGTTAGACCTATTCTTAAGAAAACCCCATACGAACTTTGGAAAGGACAAAAGCCCAACATTGGCTACTTTCGTGCCTTTGGGTGTAAATGTTTTATACTCAATACAAAAGATAACCTTGCAAAATTTGATGCTAAAGCTGACGAAGCGATCTTTTTAGGGTACTCAACTAACAGTAAAGCATATAGAGTATATAATAAACGAACTCAAGTTGTTGAAGAGTCTGTCCATATAGAGTTCGATAAAACTGACCCTGCAGGAAAGACAACTCAGTCCGCCGAAGATGAACCAAGCTCAGCTTCCACTGACCAAACAGGAGCTACTGAGTCATCAGTACAAGGGCTGACCAAAGGTAAACACGAACCCGAAATTACCTTTGCTGACCAATCTATTCCTGCAGATGTTGTAGAAACACCCATTCCAGACAACTCAACATTACCTAAAGAAATAAAAAATTCCAAGAGGACATTCGGAGAAGTCCATTTTTGATGCCGCTGACAACAAGCTGATGATGAGAGATCAGCTTAGAAAGTATATCGGCAATGTTGCATTCGTCTCTATAAATGAGCCAAAGAACTTCACCGATATTGAGCACGATGAATATTGGATCAATGCTATGCAAGAAGAGCTTGATCAATTCACAAGAAATGAGTAAACAGATGTAAACTGAGTTCAAGATGTCCATGATGGGTGAACTCAACTTCTTCCTTGGACTTCAAATCAAGCAAGGTAAGAACGGCATCTTCATTAGTCAGTCCAAATACGCCAAAGAAATGCTAAAGAAATTTGGTATGGAAGATTGTAAACCCATATCAACCCCAATGGGTACTGACACTATCCTATGCAAAGATGAGAAAGGTAAATCTGTAGATAGCAAGCTATATCGAGGTATGATTGGCTCTCTACTTTACCTTACCGCTAGTAGACCTGATATTCAGTACTCAGTATGTTATTGTGCAAGATATCAAGCTGACCCGAGGGAATCTCACCTTATAGCTGTAAAAAGAATCTTTAGATATTTGCAGAGCTCAGTTAATGCAGGTTTATGGTATCCAACCTCAAATGACTTCACACTCATTGGATACACTGATGCTGACTATGGACGAGATAAGCTTGAACGTAAAAGTACTTCGAGAGGATGTCACTTCCTTGGAAGTTGTGTGGTATCTTGGTTCAGCAAGAAGCAGTCATCAGTTGCCCCGTCTACAACTGAAGCTGAGTACGTAGCTGCTGGAAGCTGTGTTGCACAAGTCCTATGATTAAGCAACAGCTTGAGGATTATGGAGTCAAAACAGAAACAATTGAAGTCAAATGCGACAATAAAAGCGCCATTGACCTGTCTAAAAATCCAATCCAACACATCAGGATGAAGCATGTCAGCATAAGACATCACTTCATTAGGGATCATGTACTCAAGGGTGAGATCAAGCTGACCTACGTTCCAATAGATGAACAGCTTGCGGATATCTTCACCAAGCCTTTGGCTCGTGAGCAATTCAACATACTAAGGGAAGCTATCGGTATGTCTAATCCTCTTCAATAGAACTATGTGCTTAATTGAATGTTGAGTGATTACCATGCTAAGTGATATGTGCTAAATTAGTAACTTCTACATGCTGAGCTTAATATGCGTTATAGAAAATCACCCTATGCTGAGTAAGACATACATGCTGAGTGATTATTCTAGGCTGAGTTACTAAAGCAGTATGAAAACCCCCTACGTAAAAACTATGCACTCAGTACCACAAAACGTTTAATATTCTAACAAACTGAGTAAAAATCACTTGCCCAATTAATGCTAGCACACATGCCATAAATAGCCACCTAGGGTAACGTAATCGCAATAATGTGAACGCGCCGAACATGTCATAAATGCCAGAATCTTTGTCGATTGATCATCTCGAGGTAAAACGGCTAGTTCAAACGTTTAGGATCATTCGAAATTCTATAAATAGTGGAAGAATTCCCACTTATCATTCTTTACACTCAAAATTCTTGGCAAAAAGATTATCTTCTCTCTCACTCTCTAAATCTCAAAACCACTTAAAAATCTCTGAGAAAACCATGTCGGACTCTCAGAATATCTCCGGCGGTGATTACGACAGAAATCACTCCGATGAAAATCCCGAATCTCCCCCTCAGCAGGAGTATAGCGAAACTCCCACCAAAGGACAAGGTCAGCATGACCAAACTCCGAACAAAAGCTCCCATGTTGACTTGGTTGCTTCATCAAAAAGGAAACAGAAGCAGGATAAGGATAAGGGAAAGAAACCAATGGAACGTACATATTCCCTAGTTTACAACAGCGTAAGGGGATATAAGGTTGACCACTCCCGCTGGTTCTCGAAGGGGTTTGTGGAAGCTGAGCAACCCTTCTGTGAGTGGATCTCAAAGAACAGCTGGACCGAGCTATTCTCAATTCGAGAAGCCACTTATCCTGAGTTAGTGAAGGAGTTCTACGCTAACCTAAGAACCGCTGATGATGACCGGGACTACATGGTCACCAAGGTTCAAGGAAAAAATATCTTCATCAACCCTCATTACCTTGCCAAACTGCTAAAACTGGAAAACGAAGGAGCTAAACTTCGAAAAACAGGTGACCACGAAAAAATTGACTATCCCACTTAGTTTTGCAAACCTGCCGGTCATGTCGGGGAAATCTCTAGCACGTCCATGGGTCAGAATCAGAAGATGGCCCACTATATACTGACCACCTTCCTCTTCCCAAAAATCAATGCTGCGTCCTCAGTATCCAACTTCGAGCAATGCTTTATTTGGCACATGCTGACTTACCAGCCGATCAACATGACAATCTTTCTCATCGGTGGTTTCCAGCGGAGTATGGGTACCCTTAGATTAGGCTCCCTAATCACCAGGATCCTCAAAGACCACCAAGTAAGCTTAGTGGAGGAAATTAATGTCTGGGGCACAGAGATCACAGCTGCTGTATTGTTTGGTCTTGCCTTCGACCAACCAATAGTGCCCAAGAAAGGAAAAGGGGCCGCGGTTGAAGTTCCGCAAAAATAAAAGAAACCTGCTAATCGCACTCGGCAGGATAAAAAGAGGAAAGCTTACCAGGCAGCTAAAGACATAAACACAGCTCCAAAGAAGCTGAAAATTGTGTCAATGGGAAAGAAGGTTGGAGCTGAGCAAGGTCAGGAAGAACCTAAGTCAGCTGAGAAAAGAAAAAGGCAAGATGAGCCTGAAGAAGAAAGTGAAGAAACTCCAGATCAACCTCTGCTGAAGAAGAAGAAGAAGAATTCTGGTTTGCAACCTATTGAAGCTGCTCCTCTTAAGTTGATAGTGACTCCTGACTCCCATTTTGTGAGAAGTCAAGGCATTGATCTCGAAAAACCACTCACTGACCAAGCTGAAGAAGAATTTGAAAATCTCAGGGGACAGGTTGATGCTGAGGAGCAAGAACATGTTGAGCAAACTGAAACAGCAAATGTTGAGCAACACGAGGAAGTGGATGTTGAGCCAACAATAGGTGTTGAGCATGAACAGATAGTCAATACTGAGCTGGTTGAAGAGCAGGCTGAGCCCACAACAAAGGAACATGCTGACCTAGGGGTCCATTCACTTTCTAACTCTCTTGATTCTATTCAAGCTGACCCCTCTCCTCCAAAGACTAAGAAATTGAGAAGGCTTAAGAAAAGGGCTCAGAAATCGCCAATTATTGATCTCTTGGGTGATTTTCCTCTGCGGGATCCCATTACTGACCTATCAGATATGCAGTTCCAATTCTTCTCAAATCCCACTGAGCCTTCTCCAACGGAACTTCAGAAAAATCAAGCCTCTGTTACTCATCCTGAGGAACAAGCCAAGTCTCCGGAACATCCAATCCCTGCCGAGCAAGAGCTCGAAGTCCAAGCTGTTCCAAATGAAAAGCATGCTAAGGAAAATCCTGCTCAGCCTGAGTTAACTCCTCCTGCACCAACTCAAACCAACACTGAGCAAGTCAATATCTCTACCGATCCACCTCCTTCATATCCAATCTCGCAGAATGTTGAGTAGTCAGTTCCTGCTGCTAATCAAAGTCCAGTTGTAAATCAAGATGACCCCTCAAATTCTACTCGAATTCCGGCAACTGAGTCAATACCTGAAACAACATATACTTACCTGAATGCTACTGAGTCCGGACGTCGCATTATTGACTCCGCTCAAACTATTCTTCAGGATTTGAATGCTTCTCATGACGATGCTGCTGGGTCTGCTAATATTGAGTCACCCCAAATCTCATCTATCACTCAGCTCCTCAATGAGATCCAGGGTCTCAAAGATTTGGTAAGTGTAATGGCAACTGTCCAAACACAGCAACCCAAGCAAGAATCCATCGTCAAGCTAGCCGAACTGCAGTTAATGATGGTGAATCACATGGATTCCCTTCAAGGTCAAATTAATACTCTTTCTACGGTCAACAAGGGATATGCTACCTCTGCTGAGCTGAATCAATATTTTACCAAGTTGAACTCTGAGCTGACAGGCACTCGCGAGCTAATCTCCTCCACCTCTCAATGTTCGGTCGAACAAATAAGCGAAGCTAGCCGTCTACTCAACTTGAGTAAGGAGGAAATGGAAACTGACCAACTGAAAACAAACGAACTGTTGCAATACTGTCGGGTAACTTACAAACATGTGCATCACACAAACGCTCAACGTCAGTCTTATGATTCGGGTCTGCTTAAAATGTACTATCAAGCCTATGCCCAGCTGACTGACACAATCACATGGCTTGGAAAATCCCAGGAGTATATACTCAGTATGTTCAGTGCCTCCATCCGAATTCCCCGTGATACATTGGACGATGGCATTCCAGTTTTTGATGGGTTAAGGGAAAGCACGAAGAAGCTCAAGGCGTATTCAGTCAGGTTACCTCGTGCTGTTATCAACGACACTTTCGTTCCTCCTTCGCCCGATGGTGGCAAAACAGGGGTGAAAGAATAAGCTGATAGAACTCAGCATGCAGGCAAAGCCTCTGGTAGTCAGCAGCAAAAGGGAAAAGGCAAAGTAAATCCTGCCCAAGTCCAAGTCAATAGGAAGAAATAGTCTGGCTAGATTTGCTACGATTTATTCTTGACTTGTACTCTTTTTGTGTGTATGTTGTCTTGCTATAGAAACTATGCATCTCTTATTCCAAATTGATTAATCTTATGTGATGCTAACTGTCGTATTATGCTGATCTGCCTTAATTGAACAAACAAACAAAAGAAAAAGGAATAAACTCAGTACACAATAGTTTATACATTTGCTCTGAAAAAGTTTTCCCATAACTGCGTTACCAAACTAACTATGTATCAAAACTGAGTTAAAACACATTAACCTCTTCTGAAAAGCTGACCTAGGCTCATCTGAATTAGATCTTGGAAGGTCTAGAATTGAACTAAGTCAGTATAAGCATACCTTAATTTTACTCAATTGAATCTTAGAAGGTTTAGAGTTAAGTTAAGTCAATAGATGCAACCCTTACGGGGGAGTCATTTCAGAATCCATAAAAAGAATTTCAATCATGGGGAATCTCAATGCTGAGTTTCATCGATTGAATATTTTGCCAACATCAAAATGGGGGAGTTTGTTGAAACACCTTTCCACGAGATTTTGATTTGACAAAATAATCCATGATTAAGAGACAATTAAATTTAAGTGCTTTGATTTAATTGTACTAATGTATTTGTTCAATAAAAAAAGGGCGGCCCGGTCGCATTACGCGTCCCCGCTGAGCGAGGGTCCGGGGAGGGGTCCCACCACAAGGGTGTATTGGGGGCAAGCCTTCCCTTGCCAATTTAATTGGCAAGAGGCCGCTCCTAGGACTCGAACCCGTGACCTCTGGTCACACGACAACAACGTTTTACCGTTGCGCCAAGGCTCGCCCTCTAATGTATTTGTTCAATATTGAGTATAAATATAAATACAAATAGAAATAAAAAGTAAGACAGGACGAAGTCAGCATAAGATCACAGCACAAGCTGAGTAGAGTGGAACTCAACATAAGAGAAGTTAAGTCATCTTCAGAACAGAAGCTTAAAGATCAAGTCAATCAATGAAGCTGAGTGGAACGGAACTCAGTATCAAAAGAAGAAAAGACTTCTTAAGAACTATGTCTTGCAGAACGAAGCTGGCCATGGAAGCTGAGTAAAAGAGAACTCAGTATCTGAATTGTCAACAATCAAAAGACAACGAATAACAAAGTCATGCCGAGTGATCTTCAGGACAGCACCAATGATCCGTTAGCTAAAAGACAAGTCCGAAAACTGTCTAAACCAATAATAGGAACCTCGGAATTACGCATAGAAATGATTTCGAGACGCATGGGTCAAACGTCCGTTAGCTAGAAGACGAAACCTGTACAAGAAGACAAAACTGCAAGAAAAAGACAAGCCTGGCACCTGAGGAAATCAGACGACAGGATTGGCCTGCAAGCCTGAAGCTGACCAAAGCCTTGTCTCCCAAAAAGAGCCGTTTTGGATTCAACGGACAAATCAAATTCAAATGATTTGATCCTCAGATTGCGACTATAAAGGGACAAGCATACCTCTTGGATCATGGTTGAATCACAGAAAATACAAGTAAGAAAAATACAAGCAAAAAGCACATCAAAATAAAAAGAGATCTTACACCAACTTTCTATCCTTGTGTAAAAGCTAGAGTGATTTTTGTAATCATCTAAAGTGTTCTTTGTCTGAAAAAGAACAAGTCTGTATCAATTGTATTATTGAGAGAATTGTGCTGAGTGTTTGGTTGTAAATACTCAGTGGTAGAGAAACCTAAGTGTTCGGTTATAGCACTTAGTAGGAGTTGAGTAGACGAATAGAGGAAGGTACTCTTGCATATTCAACTGCCTTGTAAACGGTTTGCGCTCTACCTTTAAAGAGCTCATTATTGGATTTCAAAAGCCCGGAGTGACTCTGGGGACTGGACGTAGGCGGAGAGGCCGAACCAGGATAAGTCGTGCTGAGTAATCTCTAACTCTCTCAATATATATATATATATCTGTATGTGTTGCTTGTTATATTTACTCAGCATATAAATTGTCTAAATTGATATTGAGTAAATAAGAGTGCTGAGTTGGAAGCTGACCACAAAAGTGTCAATTCCCAACTCATATGTAAAATAGTTCTAGTCAATATCTGACTAAAGTTATCTTACGTTACAATCGGCCGTGCTGACCAAAGCTGAGTTGACAAACTTAAGAAAATATATTAAGTCAGCTTAATTAAAAACGAAAAAGTTATATTAGTTCCTAACCCCCCCCCCCTTTAGAACTAATCACACGGAACCAACAGAAGAGACAGACATGGTGATGAAGAAATGGTTGATGATGAGTTCAATATAAAGGAAGGGAGGAAGATGAAAGGTTTGGGGAAGGGGAAGGGGAAGGGGAAACCGTAGATAGGAATGTGAAGATGGAAGGTTTGGGATATTTTGAAAAAATCACAATATTATAGTATAGATATGTAGTAGATTGGGTAAGTGGTCTAAATATGTAAACGGATCTCCCATTTGATCCAATTTTGTAATTTTCCCATATTATTATTGTTTTTAAGTTCAGTTCAGTAGCATTCATTTCAGTTCATTTCAGTAAAAAAGAACAGAACATCATTAGAATAGTATGTAACAATCACTTAAAAATGACCTGACTTTTACATATGATATGATAACTTACTCAACCCCACTAGTTAAAAATGACAACTAAAAATGTAATTTTTTTTTTACGGATGTAATGTCATACGTAAAAATAAATTCTTTTTAACGTGGCTGTCACATTATTATTATGGTGACTTAATCTATCTGAATTGGCCGGAACGACTTTATTGGAATTCAAACGACTTCATGGATAGTATTGAAGATGTGATTGTGAGTAAATATGTTCGAGAAAGGGAATGAGAAATTACGACAACAAGAATGGTAGAAGAAGCTTAGCACTCACATCTAAATGCATAGTAAATTGCATCGTGGTCACTGAAATTTGGAATCAATAGTTTTAAAAAATGTTACTCAACTTCATTTTGTTTCAATAAAATCAGTGAAATTTTACTTTTATTGCAATAAAATATTCCAACCATTTTAGAGTGAAAAAATCATCAAAGTAGTGACGTAACAGCTTTGTTGAAAATGGTGTTACTGCACACACACACAAAAAAAAAAAAAAAAAAAAGAAGTAGGCTTTAGCAGCCATTTAATAAAGGGAAATTTACACAGAAATTCATATTTGAAAAATTATTTACAACTCTGTCAAGTAATGATTTTGAATTATGTCAAACTAGTAAAATCAGTATTTTTAATATATTTTAAAGATTAGAATTTATAAATTAGGTGTCTAGAATATATTTTCTAGGGTTTAGGATTTATGAATTAGGTCTAGAATTTATAAATTAGGGTATAAAATAGGGTATTAAGTTTGATAATATGATTGAGTTATTATTTTTGTAGTTATTTATGATATCCATGTATTTGACTCTTTAATAAAAGCTTACTTAAAATCCGTCAGATGGGCTAAGCTAACCAGAAAAAAATTGGGCGGCCCATATGACATAAAAACTGTCTCTATAGGCTGTTTTTGTAGTGTGTATTCTTATATGTATAACATAGCAACCATAGGGCGGCCCAGTGCACTACGCGTCCCTACTGAGCGATGGTCCGGGAGGGATCTCACCACAAAGATGTACTGACATAAAAAAAATATATTTTTTTTTATTTGTTTAATTCAATTGTTTGAAACTGTCACATGACAGCTAAAAAACTGTATTTTTTATTTATTTTTTTATTGTCATGTGGTTACTCGTACATGACTCATGTTATGTGTGAAAATAAGTTATGTTTAACACGGTTATCACGTCAATGACTCTCTGAATCGTTTGAAATAACTTTATTTTAGATGGTGCATTTAAAATTTAGTTATGTATTGTCTGTTTTAATATTAATTTATTAATTTCTATGGTTTCATAACTTGATGTATTTTTCATATGTTTATTGGTTTAATATATCATTTGTATGGCCTGTCCTGATAGCCCCCGAACTTGCGTAAAATATAATCAATTGATTACTCGGTTGTAAAAAAAGTAAATTAAATACGGAACATATATTGCGCGTCTCAAAAGAAGTAAAACAACCAAAGTCATGGTATGCAGTTCAAAATTAAAGAAAGAGTTTTATAGTTGAACAAGTAAAAACTTATTCTGTGAATTACATAATAGCTTCTAACTATTCTGTTAATTATGTAATAACATTCTAAGATATGTGCAATAAAATTCTCATTTAACTTACATTTTTACAACTGAGTGATCAAGCTTTTTGAACAACTTCTGAACAAAATGATGTAGTAAACCATGTTTAATTATTTTGATCTTTAAAAATGTAAAATTGGAATCAATCCGACTTCACTTTACTGTTCCCAAGATTGAGCTTCAAAATTCCTCACCGATTTTAGAGGATTAATCAAACACTTTAAACAAATTCATGGAGTAATTTGAACGCTTTAAAGCGAGGCAATCAAGCCCTCTAAAATCCTTCAACAAAACATTGCACACATAATATTCATCAGTAGGTAGCAGTACCAATTCACATTAGCAAAACAACTCATTTAGTACTGACGTGTTACCTCCTGAGTGACCCGGACCAAGACGGGATCAATTGGTCCTGGTCCCGGACCATTGCATAAAAATTTAATCACTCAACAATGGCAAGCAACAACCACACAAATTATGGTATAAAATAAGAATCTTTTTTATAAAATAAGTGTACTGTTTATGAACATAAAGCCAACAATTTCTTTCAATGAACTCAAGTTACATATGGTAGGAAAAATATTAAAAAAAAAAAAAAAACTGCTGAAAAGGAGCCTATCAATGGAGGCTTTCATTGCTGCTGATCCATCAAATTAGACTATAATTGAACCACGAATCCCGAACCCGAAAACTGCCCTGCAGAATGTTAAAACAAAAGCAGCAAAACAGAAATTGCAGGAACCCTTACAAAGTGTAAAAATTGCATCAGATGTCTATGGAGTATATAACTGCCATTTTTTTTTTCCTTTTTTTTTTAAAGTGACCGGCACAACTAATAAAATGATATCGTTTTGCTTGTCCAAGATGGAGACAGAAAAAAAGGACACTTCGACAGGCAAAGAACCAAGGCATACCAGAAAGATAGAATTTGTAATCTTTTGCTGCAAGAAGATATGCATGGTACAAGTCGAACTATACATGTACATGTTTCTGGCACCAAGCCAAGCTCAGGCACTACTCTAAAAATAAGGGAAGAGCATACCGCTAACATGACTAAACTCGACCTACATTACAGAATTACCCAGAAACCAATCTATGTTATAATTAACTCCGCATTCGTTTCCTCGGACTCTCTTCAGCGTTGTCCTGCAGTCGGAAGTAAGTCAAAGAGACAAAACAGGTTATTATGTGACCTATGCGTTCCAAGTGATTTTATATGATATAAATGACATAAAAATGATAATCATGTCAAACAAGTTGCATCAAGCAGGTTGTCGTGTCAGAATTTTACAGCCCTATTGTAATTATTATGTCTCTTCATCTGAAATTTCAAATTGAATGTAGATTGCCATGCTTGCACACTTAATAGTCAAGGTAATAGCATAACGGAGAATCTCCATTGGAGATCGGTAGTTTTCACTTGGTCAGTCACCGTTGATCTCCGCTCTAAGATTCTAATAAGCCTAGATCTAACAATGACTAGCCAAAGTCATTCGGTCAGTCACTGACAAAACCACCATAATTGAATATAGTGAAACGATTAGTTCATACAGAACACAATGAAACAACAAAGGGAAATGCTTCAAGAACATTGACAAGCCTAACCAGATTTCCTAATGGTGAAAAGCGATCCAGCATAATAATATAAGTTAGCATTTAGAAATTTAAAACTACTCACTATCTTTTGCTATACACTGACCAGTAATAATTTATTTACTCTCCACGATATAGAATTAATTAAAATGGATATATAGACTAAGCTATACAGAATGCTAAAACAAGTCGTATAAAGAGATGAAACTGAAATGCGTACCCCTTCATTTCTAAAATCGTCATGTGGGACCGTACTAGACTCGGATCTGCATTTAGCATGTACTATAGGACCTAACTGGGACCTATCCATGCCTTCTGTTAATCCATCGGGAACATTCAAGTACACAGCACCTTTATACATCCATTCCTCAGTTTCATCGCTGTAAAAATCATCAAAAGGTTCTCCACATAGAGCACATGCATTCTGATCTTCATCAGCAGGAACAGCCATTTCTTCATCATCCTTCTTCTCTACTACAGACTCCGCAGGCAGAAAACCAGGAACTGCATCAGCTCCCAATGCCTCTGCCCCACTAAGCCACATACTTGCAGTGACAAACCACTTACGAGAAGGCTTCTGCTTACGGTTCTTACTCATCCGATTCTT
Organism: Euphorbia lathyris; assembly: GCF_963576675.1. Taxonomy (NCBI): domain Eukaryota; kingdom Viridiplantae; phylum Streptophyta; class Magnoliopsida; order Malpighiales; family Euphorbiaceae; genus Euphorbia; species Euphorbia lathyris. The sequence continues at coordinate 83,890,495 of NC_088915.1, forward strand.
AGTAACATGCCAATCCATATGACTACTATGTTCTTCTTGACTTTTAAATCTAAGGCCACAAGTTGTGCATTGTCGAGGGAGATCAGCATACAAGGCAGTTATTGCAGACTCATGACGCACCTTAAGAAGGTCGGCATTGTTGAAATCAAGTCCTAGAGAATCCTACAAGTGATTCCACAAAATTGAGATACCAGTCCACATTTAGTCTTTTGAAGTAACAGATAAACAGGGGGATATCAGTCAAATAAGTACCTGCGAAGGTGCTTCATTTGTCAATGAAATCAAACCTTGAGCCATTAGAGAACCAATCAATCCTGAGAATGCATTGCCTGGTTGGTTAGAGGCCATAGGACCACTATTCTGGTGAATTGGTATGACTTGAGAAGCAGGATGAGGACCTGAAGGAAGAGGCGGTCGCATCCCACCCTGTGAGTGAAAGGAGTTTGGAAAGTTGAAGGGTAAAGGATGCCGTACAGCATGCATGGGATTTGAAGGAACCATACCCATGCCCATACCATGCCCTTGGATGCCATATCCATGATCAAATGGAGGTAACAGTGGGTGAGGTGGCATTGGAGATGAAAAATTTTCTCGAGCCCCATTAGATGGAAGAAACTGTGGGTGAAAAGGATGAACTTGAGCATGATTTTGCTGATTCATTCCAGCAAGCTGACCATGTAAAAATGATGGCTTCATCAAACTAGATTCTTTGCTTTCAAGACTATTAAGCTGTTGGTCGGACAAAAAAGAAGACTTCTGTGAACCCTGATTCCCAGCAGGATTACTTGCATTTCTTGGATCATATTGTGTTCTACTCTGCTTCTGAGGTGGAAAGATAGGGTGTGTAGGAGGCGGATGAGATTTATGCACATTGACAATAGGCCATGCTCCCACTGATGATGGTGTGAGACTAGAACTTATTCTTAACGGATGGTTTGGAGCTCTAACAAGTTGACCATCCATTTCTGGAAGTTTATCAACAAGAGGGGCCAAGCTCTCACTGCCTGAAGATGATACACCACTTCTTGAAAAAGGCAACGGGAATTCCCGACTTCTTTCTGTTAAATGAGGAAAGTTATGTGGCAACTTCCAAGCTTCTCGAGGATAATGAGAGCCAGTTATCTGATTTCTCTCAGATTGGAATCCAGGTATCTTACCAGTGGATCCACGAGCAGACTGCAGCAGACAAAAAAACATGAGATCAAAGCTTGAAGTTGGTTTTTGCAAGGACTTTATAATGTATTATTAAAATATGAGGACAAAACAATCTATTAGGTAAAAATGTAGGGACTAAAAAATTATTTAACCAATAAAATATACTGAACTTTAAGATAAGAATAATAGATGACCCACTAACATTTCATGAGAACTAAAATTAAAGAGGATTTCATACAGCATTGACGTGAATCAAGACAAGACATGCTTAATAAAAGAAAAAACAGTGAACAGATTGTGTAAGGTTATAGCCAGAATGGATACCGCATCTTCAGTAATATTTGAGGAATCATCCATCAATGATAGCTGAGCCTGGCCAGATTGACTGATCCTACCATCAGCTTCCAATCGTGAAACATCTCTTGTCACAAAGCCGGGCCTAACCCTGGCCCCTCGAAAAGGTGGAACAGGTGCTGTTAAGAAATTATTGCCCCTGCTGCGGTCTGCTAATGTAGGACTCATGTCTTCCCAGTCAAATTCTTCTTCTTCAGTGTTCTGCCATGACATTGGAGCCACTTTATTGACCAAGCCATCTGAATCTAACCTGTCAACTATTAGAGATTTATTATTTGGAATTTTATTTCGTTCATCTTCTCCGTATGCATCTATTAAAGCTCTCGGTCCTTGACGACCATGTCCATTGGGAAGGCTATAAGCAATAGAAGGTTCAAATCGTTTATGGTTATCATCAGGATAATGTTTCCTTCTCCATTCATTTATTTCTTCATCTCTGCCAACAGATCTTACAGGTCCATAATCAAACGCAGGATGAGATGGAGAAGTCCCATCAACAAACCTTCGAGGTGAATTGCCTGTTGCAAAGTCATCAACTTCTGAAATCAAAGGTCTCTCAGCTCCAACAGTGGAAGGTGACAAGTGTCTTGCAAGCCTGGAACTCGAAGACTGATGCAATTTATTAGCTCCAAGTGCATATGACGTATTACCCACCCTTCCCAATGCATTTAGTCTTTGGGCACCAGCCTGTGTGGATGTGATATCTGCTTGATCAGAATCATACTCATCATATCCAACAGCAGGTTTTTGACTAAACATTTTCAGAGTAGGAGATGCTCCTCTAACATGCTGAGCATTCTGCAAAGGATAAAAACAATTTTAGCATTTAGTTTCAAGAAGTGTCTACCTTGTATGAATATTCATGTGCACACATACAAATCATTGAACACAGAAAGCATGAATTAAACTTCTTAGCAGATTTTGCGGGGCAGAAAATGTACAAGGTATTACCAGAAAATAACAACAAAATAAAGATAAAGCTCATAATCCACCATTAGCTCAAATGAGGGAAGGAACATTCACAAAGAGATAACAAAAGCTACAAACAAAGAAGAAATGAGTGTTATGACTGAAATTGATGAGAAAACACGATTTGCTTTAATACATTCGAAACTCATCCATAAATGGGGCCACAAGAGCTATAAATGACATTTCAGAGAGGCTCTCTGAAAATGAGTGTTATGACTGAAATTGATGAGAAAACACGACTTGCTTTCATACATTCGAAACTCATCCATAAATGGGGCCACAAGAGCTATAAATGACATTTCAGAGAGGCTCTCTAGCATCTTTCTAGGCTAGCTATAGTATTATGAATCCTTAATCATCAGGCACTTGTACAAGCATCAAGAGACAATCAGAATGCTTAAACATTCACCTTACCTGCACAAGCCCCATACAAGATAGAACCCGCAAAACAGTAAATTTTTTATTCTATTGCTTCTCTCTTATGAAGAAGAATCGACAGTAAGTTTGACAAATATCACATTCAACAGAAATCCAACTGAGACATATGTAGACTATGAATTCAGATCCACTTGGATCAAACTCAAAAAGAAATTATACATGGTTCTCACTTGTGCATTGGGACCAGGCAGTTTCTTGAAACTTTTCAAAGTATCAACATAGTTAAAATTCAAAAATTACTAATGCTCGTTTCCTGATAAAGAAATATGCTTTTGAAATATTTAGGATACAACAATAAATGGTATTACAAAAAGCCCCAGTGGATTCACTAATTCTGAAAGTTACGAAAAAGATATAATCAGGGTAGTTCTGATCGATAAAGCTTTCTTACACATGAACGAGACCTAAAACCATCGTTTCTTATTTTAATTTTTAGTCGCTAGGCAATCAATATGAACCCACAAAATACATGTCAAAGAGATTCAGCTGAGGTACAAAATATTAACTTAGTAGAACTATAGTTACCAAAGGTGCGCCTCAGGTGCAAAAGGCCGGCTCTGTCTAAGAGGTGTGCGCCAGAGCACGACATTTTGAGCCTAGCGCATTCCTGGAGGCGCACCTAGGGTAGGTGCAATTTTACAAATCAGGCAGATATTTTAGGGCTCCAAGTTATATAAGTGGTTGTTTCAATCTCAAACCTTCCAATCTATAGCATCTACTGTTGCAAAAAGCGCTTATCATACTAGAGTAGAAAAAGAAAAATCATGAGTACCTCCACTTCAAGTGCTAGGCCTAGACCAAAGGAGAAGGCTAAAGCACCACAAGTGTCAAGAAAGAACTCCTAGAGTTCTTAGAGATGAGGAGTAAAAAGAATATGGCTCTGTAGTTGGTACCATGAAATGAGGAGGGTGAGATTTGAAACCTTGAAGAATTTAATGTTGGAAATGATGATAGTGGCGGTGATGACTTTCATGAGTGATGAATATGGACTATGAAGACTTTAGTCTTGATGAAAAGTAGTTATTAGACTATTAGTTAATCAACTTAGGATTTGCTTGAATTTTAGTGCTTAGATTTAGAATCCATTATTATAAATTTTAATTATGAAACAGTAAGTTAATTTGGAATTCCTTTCACGCTAGAATTTATGATTAAGATTATGAATAGTTTTGGATATGATTTAGTATTTGACAATATGTTGCAACTTAGAAAAGTAAATTGTTGCTATTAATGATTATATATAATTTTTCTCTAGTGCATCATGTTCTGCACAAGTGCCCGCCTGCACCAAGGCTCCAGTGGCGCCTTAGTGTGCCTTAGCACATAATCCATTTGATAACACATCTCATAGAAGAGAGAGAGAGAGAGAGAGAGAGAGAGAGAGAAGGAATTGACAAATCAACTAATTGAAAAACTAATAAAATTCTAAATTACATGGCACTCAACTGATATAACTCAACAGAAATTCTGAAGCCATTTCACATAACAAAACAAGTATCAGGGATACAACAAATTGATGACCGCAACAAAAAAGCAAGTGAATTAATGTACAAGTTCCTACAGGGAGATCCTAAATTAACCACCAAGACTCGTGCACCAGACCTAAAAAAGCATTTAGTCCAATTATCTATCAAGGAAGAGATATCATTGAATAGCTTACATTATCTGATGTTGATTGTTCCAACTGACGAACATATTTTGGATTAACATGTATGCCATGAGCTGGCCTAGGCGAATCAGATTCCTTCAAGGACGGCAAACCTGGGGGTTGACTACTAACTTGAGAAGAGAACTGCAGCTCTGCCTCAATCTTGCCTAGCACAGAGCGTGGAAACACTGAAGACCATGTTCCAAAAAGGTGTCGCATTGAAGGATACAAGTTAGGGTGAACTTGTTTGTATGCCAAACAGAAAACCTTGTCAAGTAATACCAATGCAAACATATTAAGATAATGAAATTTAAAATGCTAATTACGCAAATACATAACTAGAACACTGCAACTCAATCACCTCAGGCAAACGGGAAGAGAAGTATCTAGCATATTCCCGACCAATGTTCTTCACAATGCTATCCAATAAATACAACGAAGGCAGCTTATGCTCCACCGGAGCCTGCAAAAAGTAAGAAAGTAAAAACACAACCACAAACCCATCCAACTACGAAAAATAGAAGTACAAAAATTCAACATTAACGATCTTCCACTTTACACTGGTTCTCATAAACCAAAAAAGGAAAATATAGGAGAAGAAAGCAACAAAGAACTATGTTAATTAATAAATTTTGATCTCAAAGACAACAAATCCCACAATCCCTACAAAAAATTCTAATTACAATAACAAAAAATTCCCCCAAATCCGGCATAAGCATTAACAGACCTCTACAATACGAGCACAGATAGCATCCGCAATACCCTCGCCATGCTCTCTAAGTTCACCAGCAATAATCGTCAAATCGGTAATGATAGGCTTCGAATTGAGAGTCAATTCATCAAGCAACAGTTCGTAAAGCTGCACCATCTCCTCACTAGCAACATCTTCATCCCCATCCCTGACCTCCTCCTCCCGTTGCTTCAAAATAACCCTGAACCTGTCCAGCAACGACGGTGGGGCCTTCTCATTGCTCGGCAAGTGCTTCACGGAGGTAGTCGTCATCGTCGTGTACCTAGGGTTTTGAATAAGTTTATCCGATTCCATTACCGGTCAGGCCAAAAGAGAATAGTATGAATAATAACTGTAAATTAGGGTTTTGACAAACCATGAGAGGGTGGTGATCGAATTAGGGTTTTTAATTGCTACCATCGAATCAGGGAGACGGAAGAAACTTCGGATATTACTGAAACGATGCGATTTTTCTCTTTTTTTATGGATTTTTTTTTTGAATCGCTGCTGCTGCTTTGGGTTTGTGAGATTTTTGTCTGGTATAGAGATCAGAGCTAAGTTTAGATCTTATCGACGGTTGAGAATTAACGGAATTTCAACCGACTTTTGTACACGTGGCGTTTAATGAACGGTGCTGATCATTAACTGAAGCGAGTTTATTCCAAATTGACCGTCGGATCGGCGTAAGTGGGTCCCACCGTCTGCGCCGAACTCCGCCAAAACGACTGCCCTGATGTGTAATTAATTATAGGGATAACATTAAAATTTTGCTCATATCATATTTTAGAAACAAATTTACTCTAAGGTACCAAATCATAATTTAATTGTGTAATCGGATCTTATAAATAAATTTATCAAGAAATTAAAATAGGTATACACGTAAATGGTAAAATACTCGATGTTTTCAAATAAAATCAAATTTACTCTTACTTAACATAATATTGGAACGGATTAATTTTAATGTTATTTAATTGTCATATTCGACTTTCTAAATAAATGTCCAACAGTTATGTGTATTTTAATAAGTTATTTATGACTTTATTAATAATATACAAGTATTTTAGGAAGATTTTTGTCTAAACTTATATATTACAACTTAAAGACAAAAAAACTAAAATGTCATATAATAGTAAATTAGTTTATTCAAATTTTGTGTTAGGTAGTAAATTAGTTTATTCAAATTTTATGTTAGGTATGAATAAAATTGATCTTGTTTGAAAACGATATGGGTAATTATTATTTTATATATTGGAGGTAAATATACATTTTTTTCAAAAATACCAGGGTTAATTTAAACTTTATCTTAAAATTATATTATGCGCTTAGTACATTACAAATTAGAAATTTATTTATTGGCTTCAAAAAAAAAGTTAGAAATTTATTTATACGTTATATATTTGAAAATTTAGAGATTTGTAATTTAGATATAAGATTGATATTCTACTTTAGAATTTTATATAAATAATTAATTATAAATTATTGATATTTTATTAGTTATGATGTCATATGGCATTTAAATTATTATTCAGCGTACGAATAACATGGTATGCCAAACATATATTAAAATCTCTCTCATATGATTGGTAATGAGTGGGTTCCACCGACTGGAAGTATCCCCTTAAACAAAAACCTAAACCTCGGATTTGATGCAAGCAGAGTAAACTATTATAATAAAATCTATTATCGTGTCTTAACTATTAATTTTAAGTTTTAGTTTAAACTAATTGAAGGATGTATGATATATGAATTTTTCATATCTTTTTTAATAAAATAATCAATAATTATAAAAAATTACATTAAATTTAATTAATAATAATTTATTTTCTTTTGCAAATTTAATAAAATGAATTATTAATCATTTTTTATAGTATTTTTTATGCATTTTCAAAATTTGTTTAATTGAATATTTTTTTTAAATAATAAAATGGTAAAGATTGATGATAATAAAATATGATCAGGTTAAAAAATTATTTATCTTTGTTGTAATAATAATAATAAATAGCTAGATTTAACTTAAAATAAATCTAGTTTTTATATTTCGATTCAACATTAAAATTAATAAACGGTATAACAACCAATGAATTAATTGTAAAAAAAATTAAACATACATTGCAAAAAAAACAATGAAATTTAAAATTAACTAATTTTTAACTTTAAATATATTATAGTCACCATGGTACGTTTTTTTTTCTTTTGGCCAAAAACATACGCATTTTAAATGGCCTTGTAATATTATACGGTAACAGCTAAAACTATAATAGGTGAAATAATAAAATTTCACAAAAATATGAATATTATATTTTATTTAATAAAAATTTGACTATATTTCATTACCTAAATTTTATTATATTAGCTTTATTTCAATTTAAACAATCTTATAAGTTCAAAAATAACACGAAGATTGTGATAACATATATTTATATTGCATTGTCCAAGTTCCTTTTGAGACTAATAAAAATAAATACTCTTTTATTTCAAAGTGAACTAGCTATATAACGCATAAACTCCAAAGTTTCAATTATACCTATAAAAAACAAATACCTAGTAAAGTCAGAGGGGCGATAGGGTGATAAATTTTCCCATCTTCTGTTTCTATATCTATTATTTATTTGCTACTTTGTTTGTTTTCCATCACTAAGTCCAAGATGGTGATCTTTTAAGCATGGGCTTCATCCGCTTGTCCTCTTCAAGAGAAATTATATTCATAATTGATGGATTCTCAAGCATCATCTTGGTCATAAAATCCCCTAACTAGTGACCAGGTCTAAAGGACCGAGATGGATTTAAATATTCTTAATCATGATGGAAGAGAAATCAGACACTAAAGAACACTTTTTGTAAATATTTCTATATACTAAAAAATAGAATCTCGTTTATACCAATTTTAACATGTACTTTTATGCTTAAACTCACATGCAGACTTAGGTGTACAAAAAGTGATAAGCACCTGTTATGCTTAAACTACAACAAGAACATAATAATAATTTTATTAAATTGAAGAACAAAAATAATAAAATTACAAGAAACTGGTTATAATAAACCTTCGGATGAACTAGATGAACGGAAGAAGAAGATTTTGAGGCCTGATGAAACCAGTCTCCTTAAGATAGGTTTTATCGCAACTAAAAGTCGTCTCTCAGGATACACTAGAAGCGTGAGTCGGAACTATAATTGTGTGTGTCGAATTATCACTGGAACATCAAGAAATGTGATGAACAAATCAAAATCAAAAATAAAATTAGAGAGCTGGACAAAATTTAGAAGAGAGAAAAATTCAGATGAATTGTCTGTGTATTTCGAATGAGAAAAAATCACTCTTATAGGCAAACTATTGGAACGTTTTTCCTTCAATTAATTCACTTAATGAGAATTAATTTTACAAAATTAATTCAAGTTTATGACAATTAAAACCAATGTAACCACTAAAACATTTTACAAAATTAATAATAAATATTACTTCAATTTAACTCTATTAATAAGATTTAATTATCGAGTAAATATCATTCAAAAATTTAAAATGAATTATGATAACTTACCCCAACAAAAGTTGTTATCAGCTTAGTAAAAATCATTTTGTAAAAAAAGTTTTTGTAAGATCGAGATAAAGTGAGTTTAATGATTAAAACACTTGACTAAGGACTAATTTTTACGGACTTTAAGAATTGAATGTTGATTTATTTATAACATACGAACCAATAGAGGTGGAGCATACATTTATATTTATTGAGATAGAAATCGTTGACATAAAAAAGAAATTGAAATAAAGTTCCTTATATACTATTCCATTAATAAGATAAGATGAAAAATGAGAAATTATTTTGAAGAAGAAGAATGGATAATATTTAATGAGTAATTAAGAAGGGGTGTGAAAAATTAACAATTGGTTTTAGTAAGAAAATAAAAGAAATATTTGTTTCTTTTATACTCCTTCCATTCCATTATTATGGATAAACGATATATAAATACATTTCCATAATTTTTTATATTTTTACATATCATTGATTTTGCAAAATATAAAACTGTTTTATTTTTTTAGTTTTTATGCAAGTAATAGATTAGATAATACAAAGATTCTATTAATAATAATAAAAAAAGAAAGTCATACATTCTAACATTTTCAAATAAAAAATGATAAATTATGTGTTTTTTAGGTCTATGGTCATCACTTTCGCTGCGCACAAAAGGAACTAAGAAGTCTGGTGGGAAAACTTTTCATCTAGTTGTAAAATGGCTAGATGATCATGCAACCGCAAAACCGCCTTAATCAAAATATAAATCTCTCGAATTAAAAAAAAATTACACATATAATATCAATATTTTTGTTGCTATTCGAATTTGCTCATAACATATCCGTTGACTGTTTGCTCAGACTTCTGTGGTACACTACATCAACATTAGATTTCTTTAAAATCATTTATGCTTTTTGAACCGCTTAAAGATTATTATCGAATAACAATATAATAAGTTTCTCGGATTAGGGAAATAGTTATATAAAATTTAAATATTCCGTTGCATAACATATTTCTCAATAAATATATATATATTCTTATTGGTTCGTATACTGCAATGCAGTGTATTAATGCATGTTACAAGATAATGTGGCATAACTCTCTAACTAACCATCTAACCAATTATTAACTTCCTAACTAACTCTTCCAACCAATATTCTTGCTATCTTTACCAACAGCTAACAACACTACGATCAGTTGTCTAACTTCTTTTCCTTCTCTACTTGAATTCAGTATTCTTCAATACATATGAAAATTACACTATTTTTCTTTCTTTTGCCTCTTCCTTATTGGGGGTTGTGATGATATGCTACAAAGATTTTCTTCACTTCCGATCGGTATCATTCATAATTTCTAATGTGATGAGTAAATTTTATCTCTTGATCTGATCCAACAAAATTTCCTCTAACATGATGAGTAAATTTTTGATCAATATTGTCCACAATTTTCTAATGCACTGAATAAAGTTTGAATATGCATAAGTGATCGTTTGGGATGTTGTTTGGGTATTCAACACAATTATAAAAGAAATAAAGGTATAAAAAATGATAATTGTACTGTGACAAATGGATTATGTCTGTCAAATTGTGACTATCAATTTGTACTACCATATTAGAAACTATCATATTCAATAAATGTGTCTGAATGGTTATCATAATCATGTTATATTATGCAATATCTCACATGAATATATATGATATTAATATAGTGAAAAGAGTGACTATGTTATAATGATATTATGTTATCCATATATTCCACGTGATTATATACTATATAAAAATAGTATAAATGATAATAAGCTAATCATTTTTATAATATTTTGTAGATCAAGTTCTTGTTTAAAAAATTACAGGCGTACTTACCATGTCGAAAGCTTATTAGACCGCTAACTAAATCTATTTGCGACATAATTATATTTCCTAATGTGTTATCCTAAGTAACTATTGCATCTATATCACATTGTATTGCACATATACTACAATTTTACGTCTCTATATCTCCAAAATCTATTAGGATTTGTTTGGATAGAGATCAATCAATGTTAAATAATGAAAATGAACGAAGATAATATGAGGTTAAATGATCAACCTTATTAAGACGTTGTTTGGTCGAGGTGAAGCTTTTTGATGGTTTTATAAACGCTCCAATTTGATAAGGCTCGAGCCAATTTTTCAACTAATCTCCATTTTATCTTTAAACTCTTCATCAAGTAAGGTTAAGCAATATTATTTCCATCTATTTTACTTTCTTCAACATTGCATGATGACTTGACATCATCCTCACCTTCCTCCGGCTTATCACACCGGCAGTCTGCTTAGGGTTCCAAACGCAACAGTGGCAACTAAACACTAGGGTTTCCCTTGTTGTGGGACTTAACCCAACACCTTACGGCATGAGCTGATGACAGCCATGCACCACTTGTGTCCGCGTTCCCGAATGCACCCCTCTCTTTCAAAAGGATTCACGACATGTCAAGCCCTTCTAAGGTTCTTCGTTTTGCATCAAATTAAATCACATGCTCCACCGCGTGTGCGGGCCCCCATCAGTTTCTTTGAGTTTCATTCTTGTGAACGTACTCCCCAGGCGGAATACTTAACGCGTTAGCTACATCAGTGTATGGGTCGATACACACATCGCCTAATATCCATTGTTTACGGCTAGGACTACTAGGGTATCTAATCCCATTCACTCCCCTAGCTTTCATCTCTTAGTGTCAGTAGCGGCCCAACAGAGTGCTTTCGTCGTTGGTGTTCTTTCCGATCTCTAGGCATTTCACCACTCCACCGGAAATTCCCTCTACCCCTATCATACTCGAGCTTGGCTGTTTCCACCGCCTGTCCAGAGTTGAGCCCTGGGATTAGATTCTGACTCATTAAAAGTCGAGAATCCCAAAAATCTAATTCTATAGGTCGGTGATTGGGGAAAATTTATCCATATTTGCGAAAATGGTAATGGAGATATCTATTAATATATAATATTAACAATATAATATATAGTTTATAAAGATAAATTTATCCCTACTTAGCCCTATGTTGGTGTTATGTTGCATTTTTTAGTTGTTTTTAGGGTTAGACTCATGCATTCAAATTTATTATATTAATTCATGTTTTTTTTTTTTTGATGAAAATATTAATTCATGTTAATGTAACCCATTCATGTTATTTCTCAACTTTAGGTATTGTTCGGCCTAAAACGAAAAATAGAGCATTGGGCCAAAATGAGAAAAAAGAAGCCCATTTGGCTCCACAATCCAACTTCTGACCCACGGTCTGATTTTGGATATAATGGATTTTCTACTTTGATTAGGATTGGTTTGTTAAATGGGCAATCTTAAGACCAATTTGGTCATTCACCATTAGATTTAGGCTTATTAAATCTAAACCTTAATATATTTTGAATCTCCATCTTATGATTCTAAAAAACTTAAATTCAACCAAATTCTACATAGTCATTAAAGTGCATGTGATCAAAACAACTTAAATGGGCTAGTTACATAAATATCATAATTAATTATAAAATTATAACTATATTAGATCATAAAACTTAAGTCTGAATATATCATTATTTTCTATATATAATAAATAAATTATATTTTTACACCTTAATTTAAAAATTCTAAACTCCAATTCATAAATCCTAAACCCTAGATAATATATTTTAGACATCTAATTTATAAACTCTAATTTTAAAATAGATTAAAAATAATGATTTTATTAGTTTGATATAATTCAAAATTACAACTTAATATAATTGTAAATACTTTTTCAAAAATGAATTTCTATATAAATTTCCCTCGTTAAATTCTCCAAATTCTTCAATCTCCCATAAACTAAATGGGGTATTAAATAGTTATTTTGAGATCAAATTTAATTTTAATATTAAAAAAAAGTGTAGATTTAATTTTATTGTATGAAATAGTGTAAATTTAATCCTAATGTTTTTAAGTAAAATCAAGTTTAGCCATACGTTATCGAAAATTAAAAAAAGCTGATTTGACTGGTATTTGAATGTTATTTCAGACCTTCCAAATGCTAATTATATTTAAGATATTTAGTACATTACTAACAAAATTATAAAAATTCTGTTAAAATGTTAAAAACTATGTTAATCATATTTTTTTATGAAACTGTCTAAAATATTTACTATGTTATTAATATAGTATAAAAAAACAACAAAAAAATGTATGAAACTGTTTCAATTTATCGATAAACTTGTTTCGAAGGTTCGATGTGACAGTTAAATAACAGTCAAATCAGTCTTTCAAATTTTTTTTAGTAACAAGATTAAAGGTTTATCACACAGATGAAAGAGATGAAAGATTGCAATAAAGAATAGTTCGATCCCCAGGAAACCCAACACCACAAATGAAAGAACGAAAAGCCAAGGCAAGAAGAAGAGGCAACTAAACAGCCTCTGTTGAGTTCAAGTATTGAGTCTTTGACTCCGCAAACTCTTTTATTCGAAATACTTAGTCCTTTGGACTTCCAAGGACACTTTTGTCTTTACACAACCATCAAGGACCTTTTGGTCATTACACACAAGTAGCACATTCCAGAACATTGCATACCATACTTATCCTAAGCCTCACCTCACTTAATTCCCTCTCCTTTAATCTCAACCGTTGAACTGAAGCCCTAAAATCAACGGCAGGATCGGCTCCACATGTCACCTGTCCTTAGTGTCCTTTTATTCCTTAGTGTATTGTTTTCTTGTTGAGCAAACCTAGACATAGTATAAATATGTAAGCATCTTTTATTTCAAATTAATGAGAATCAAAGTATTGATAATTTATTACCTCATTCACTTCCATATGGTATCAGAGCAATAGCTTCTAAGCTTTGCACTCTTCAACAATGGCCATCCCACCATTGATAACCTCTAGCAGCCCCTATCATCTTCCCCAAAATGAAACACCGGCCCTAACTCTGGTTTCGCAGGTCCTCACGGACCAAATTACCACCAATGGTCACGAGCTGTCAAAGTTGCACTCATGTCCAAGAACAAATATTCCTTCGTAGATGGCACCATCAAAGCCCCTGCATTGGAAGATAACATGTATAATCAGTGGGAGAGATGCAATAACATGGTAATGTCATGGATACATCATGCATTATCACCTTCAATCGCCCGGAGCATCATGTGGCTTGATAAAGCAGACCAGGTATGGGCAGACCTCAAAGAACGGTTTGCTCAGGTGGACACTCTATGCATCCTCCAGCTGCGGAGAGAAATACACAATCTCAAACAGGGAAACGACAGTGTAACAGATTACTACACTTGCCTCAAAATACTCTATGATGAGCTAACAAATCTCAGGCCAATGCCTAAATGTACCTGCAGACAAGCGTGTAGGTGTGAGGCCTTCAAAGTGCTGCGAGATCAACAGGAGGCAGACCAGGTCATCACGTTTCTTCAAGGGTTGAATGACTCATATGCAACCATCCTTTCCCAAATCATGCTGTTAGAACCTCTGCCCTCACTCAACAAGACCTATGCCTTGGCCATTCAGTATGAACGATAGATAGGACTGGCACCTATCCAAAACAACGATGGAGGTGAAAGTAACATGTTCGCAGGCTTCACTACAAATACACAGAACAAGCAAAACAAGCAAGGCAACTCGAGGTATAACAATCGTAAACCAAACAACAAAAGCTCATCTTTATGCACATTTTATGGAATCAGAGGACATATGTTTCAAAAAGCACAGGTACCCACCAAGCTATGGAAATAGGAATAAATGCAATAATCCTTTCAGAACCAATCAACCCAAGGCAAACACAGCTATAAACCAAAGCAAAGATAATGGAGATTCAGGAGAAGAGGATAACAAACAAGTCAACACAGAGCCTTTCACCCTAACTAAGGAGCAATATCAGACGCTAGTCGCCCTATTGCCACTGAACCATTCAGGAAAGGCCCCAGCCTCAGGCGGTAGCGTCAATACCTTTGTGAAATGGATTGCTCTGGTAAAACTTTAAACCTTATCTCTACTTCACCATGCTGGATAATAAATACAGGGGCCACTGATCACATCATTTGTGACATTAAACTGTATAGTTCATTTACAAAAATTGACAAGTGTTGGGTAAATTTGCCAAATGGGAAAAGGGTTAAAGCTGAATATGTGGGCACAGTCATCCTCAGTTCACAACTAGTTTTGCATCATGCCATGTGTATACCTGACTTTGACTACAATCTTATTTCAACTAGCAAGTTGATGGATAGTGGAAAATTATGCATTGTGATAATAGGCTCCATCTATGTCATACAGGACACAACAAGTTGGAAGAGGATTGGCTTGGCTAGGGAGCGTGAGGGCCTATACTATATGGAATACCTCTTGCCAAAAGAAGTTCATTTTGTTAATCATTCTGCTTTTTCAATTAAAGCTAATGTCTGGCATTTACGTTTTGGCCATCCTTCTTACGAGAGATTGAAAGGCCTTAGTTTACCCTGTAATGATTTCAACTCTTACAAATCAATATCATGCAACATTTGTCAAAAGGCCAAACAGAAAAAAATTCCATTCTCTTTAAGTCAGAATATAGCCAAAGAATGTTTTGATCTAATCCACGTCGACATATAGGGACCCGTTAAAGAGTCTTACTCTAACCAACATTATTTTTTGACCATACTCGACGATCATAGTAGGTATACATGGGTCACACTAATGCAAACAAAAGGAGAATCAAGCACAACACTTCAGTAATTTTGCAAATATACCAGCATACAGTTCAATAAAGACATCAAAACAATAAGAACCGACAATGGCCCCGAGTTCATCATGAAGGATTTTTACAAAACAAATGGCATCATACATCAGACGTCCTGTCCTGAGACCCCACAGCAAAATGGCAGAGTAGAAAGAAAGCATATTGACATCATGAATACCACACGAGCAATCATGTTTCAAAGTTCCCTACCTAAGCATGTTTGGCCTGAGGCAGTTGGCCATGCCGTCTATCTCATCAACATGTTACCATTCGTGCCTATACAGGGATAGACCCCGTATAAACGCATTTATGGACAAAAGAGCAGCCTAGAGGACCTCAAAGTGTTTGGAAGTTTGGCTTATGCCTCTACCCTTGACCGACATAAAAACAAATTTACAGATCGGGAAATCAAGTGTGTTTTCCTCGGATACAGACATGGAACAAAGGGCTACAAATTGTTGAATTTAACCACTAACATTATTTTCTTTTCCAGGCACGTCAAGTTTTTTGAACATCATTTTCCCTTCTCAGAAAATACTCAAACAACAAGCATATCTTTTTACAACAAAGAGGAATTAGATACATTGCATATGGCATCTATGAACGAGGATGAGGAGACAGATTTAGACACAGACATTGATCCATTGCTACCTGACCTTACCCAACATGTAGACGCCATACAAACAACAAATGACGATGATCAAGAAACATCAGATATGGCACAGGCACAACCAGAACAAAACACACAGAGACCAATAAGAACAAAAAGGTTACCAACTTATCTTCGAGACTATCATTTAGCTCTAGCTCGTGGTGCCACTTTACCAAGCCTTACAACATCACCACATGTTCTTTCCAAACACCTCACCTATGACAAACTTCCTCCCCATAAAAGAGCTTTTTTCATCAATCTCACGTGTCACCGGGAACCTGCAACATATAATGAGGCCAAGTTAGATCCAAGTTGGGTAAAGGCTATGCAAATTGAAATCGCTGCTCTAGAAGCCAATCACACATGGGATTTGGTTACGTTACCTACCGAAAAAAGGCCCATCGGCTGTCGTTGGGTATACAAGGTCAAGCACAAGGCGGATGGTAGCATAGCCCGTTTCAAGGCCAGGCTAGTGGCCAAGGGATATGCACAGCAAAAGGGAGTGGATTTCGTCGCTACTTTTGCCCCTGTAGCCAAGTTCACAATAATATGAGCACTGTTAACTATTACCGTTGCAAACAAATGGTACATCCATCAACTTGATATTGACAATGCTTACCTCCATGGCGAGCTCGATGAAGACGTTTTCATGAAACTGCCACCAGGGTTGTCTTATCCCAAACCTCAACAAGTTTGTAAGCTCCGAAAATCCATCTATGGCATCCGCCAAGCAGGCCGGCAATGGAATGCTAAACTCACAAGCACAGTCAAAAAGATGGGATTCACCCAATCAGCAACAAACCCCTCTTTGTTGACAACCCAGGCCGCAGACAGTATCACAATTCTTTTTATTTACGTGGATGGCGTTATCCTTGCCGGAAACAGCATGCGAACCATTATTTCAGCAAAATATCACCTTAACAACATGTTCAGTATCAAAGATCTTGGCCCACTTCACTACTTGCTTGGCTTTGAATTCTCCCGCACACCGCAAGGACTCCACATGTCACAAAGAAGATATTCGTTAGAACTCATACACGACATGAGATTCCTTGACTGCAAACCAGTCTCCTCCCTAGCTTTACCAAATCACAAACCAAACCCCAACCCTTCCCCCTTACCAGATAACACCCCTTACAGACAACTCGCGGGTAAACTTCTTTACCTCACTCACACCAGACCTGACCTTTCTTACATCATCAACCAACTTTCTCAAATCTAAACACACCCACTACCGACGATCAATTTAGAGCACACAGAATCATACGTTACCTTAAGGGTTATGTTAGCCTTGGCTTATTTTTCCCTGCATGCAATGATCTCCAGTTACAGGCCTTCACCGACTCCGATTGGGCCACCTGCCGGGAGACCTGCAAGTCAATCACTAGCTACGCCGTTTTCCTCGGTTCTGCTCTGGTCTCCTGGCGCTCCAAAAAACAGAACACCGTCTCCTGTTCTTCTTCAGAGGCCGAATGAAGAGCCATGGCCTCGACGTCTTGCGAGCTTCACTAGCTCACGAGTCTTCTTCGAGATTTTGATCTCCCTCCACAGACGGCCTCCCTCCTCTTTTGCGATAACACCTCCGCCATGCATATCGCCCAAAATCTCGTCTTCCATGAACGGATGAAGCACATAGATATAGATTGTCATGTGATCCGCGAACGGGTTCAGAACGGTCTCATCCGCCTCATGCCCATCTCATCGGCGCTGCAACTGGCCGACCTCTTCACAAAACCCCAACATGCACCACATCTCTGTTTTCTTTTGAGCAAACTCGGCTTGTTAAACCTCTATCAAGCCTAGTTTGAGGAAGGGTAACAAGATTAAAGGTTTATCACACAAATGAAAGAGATGAAAGATTGCAATAAAGAACAGTTCGATCCCTAGGAAACCCAACACCACAAATGAAAGAACGAAAAGCTAAGGCAAGAAGAAGAGGCAACTAAACAGCCTCTGTTGAGTTCGAGTTATGAGTCTTTGACTCCTCAAACTCTTTTATTCGAAATAATTAGTCCTTTGGACTTCCAAGGACACTTTTGTCTTTACACAACCATCAAGGACCTTTTGGTCATTACACACAAGTAGCACATTCTAGAACATTGCACACCATACTTATCCTAAGCTTCACCTCACTTAATTCCCTCTCCTTTAATCTCAATCGTTGAACTGAAGCCATAAAATCAACGGCAGGATCGGCTCCACATGTCACCTGTCCTTGGTGTCCTTTTATTCCTTAGTGTGTTGTTTTCTTGTTGAGCAAACCTAGACATAGGATAAATATGTAAGCATCTTTTATTTCAAATTAATGAGAATCAAAGTATTGATAATTTATTACCTCATTCACTTCCATAGTTAGAGTTAAATTTATATCATTTCATACGTTAAGACTAAATATGCACTTCACTTGAAACGTTAGAGTTAAATTTGACCATAATCCCAAAAAATAAATTATAGATACTAATTTATAAACCTTAAAACTTTTACCGTATACCCTAAAAAAAACCTTTGACTTTTAGTTTATAAACCCTAAATCTTAAAATATAAATCCTATCTTAATTTATAAATTGTAAATTCTAAAATATATGATGCACGATTAATTGAAAGTGTCACACCCGACCCTAAACGATCTCAATCGGCATCGGGCATGAAATAAAAAGATCATAATCAATACTTAAGAGTCTCCAAATTATCCAACGCCATTATATTACAATTGAACTACCAAAGTTCTAACCATAATTCTCACAATAAGCAGCCAACTTCCAAACCCCGCCTAAACGGTCGGTAACCTTCTCTATATCCTGTACTTTCTCACCTAAAAACATTAAAACATTTAAAAACGTGAGACAAAAATCTCAGTAAGAAACTATCAGCTACAAAAACCAACTTTACTTAACATAGCTACACATATACATTGATAAAGGGATTTAATCAAAACCTTATAAAATATACTCAAAACTTAAGTTCATATATAGTCAAAGTAGTAAACCAAAACCATAAAACTATATAATCTTGTATCCATTCTTGAGTTCAAAACCTTATAAAATATTGTAATCAAATAAGTGTTTTATCAAACCAACTCGTATTTAATCAAACGTAAAACCTTATATCAAAATCAATCATAACCGAAAACATAATCCAAATGAATTTAAAACATTGTATCTATCCCCGAGTTTCTCCCCTTAAGTATCAATCAATAACCACATATATAATCGAGACGTCTCTTAACATTGCTTATCCCATATGGTCTTACCCAACATTTCGCTGCCATACCCAATAGGTCTTCAAACTGTGTACACAGGCCATGTCCCTCACTGAACATGGTTTTCAAATATAAAACCACCGATCCGGATAACTCTCGATGGATATAAAATCATAAAATCATAGCGTGCTCAAATTTCCGTTCACAATCAAATTCCAAATTATTTCATAACCATAAATCATTTGGCTTCAATTAGCCCTTTTGTATCATAAAAATCATATTTGGACTTCAATCCAAAATAATAACAACAACAACCGCAACAGATTTCTCAATCCAAAAACAATTAGTAAGAAATCATCAAATTCATTTTGTTCAATATAGATATATATTGAAACCAAAAACATATATGTATATATGTAAATCAACCAAATTAAGCCTTAAATCAACATAATCAAGTAAAATCCGAAATTCACATAGAAGCATAATCAATAGCTTCATTTGAACTGTAATTTCACAATAAAAAACAAAATCACGAAAAACCCTAATTTTACAAAATTCCTACATAACCCTAAAATATCAATTTCTGAAAATTCTTTGATTATATATATATTTATATACATCAAACTCAAAATATAGTTCTTGGCTATTAATTGAAGAAAATACACCCGATCGATTTTTCTCTAAATTTTGTCTAAGATGTTTTCCCTCCAAACACTGCCAAAACTCAAAAAATCTTTGGTTAGGACTTAGATCTATGCATAAGGATACTATGGTTTAAATTTCGAGTGATTCGGACGGTCGAATCTCTGTAAATCAAAGAAACGGTGGAGAAACGGTTCAGAGAAAACTGATGAATTTAAAAGGAATAGAAAAAGAAAAGAAAAGATAATCTCTGCCTCTTCCTAGGATTTGAGATATATATATCAAAATCTGTCGA
This sequence comes from Euphorbia lathyris, assembly GCF_963576675.1. Classification (NCBI taxonomy): domain Eukaryota; kingdom Viridiplantae; phylum Streptophyta; class Magnoliopsida; order Malpighiales; family Euphorbiaceae; genus Euphorbia; species Euphorbia lathyris. The sequence goes on from NC_088915.1 coordinate 83,910,802, forward strand.
ATATCCGGTTTGATCCTCCATCTTTATATAATCTTTTAATAATTCTCTAAACTTTTAATTTACATTTAAAACCATCAAATGAACTCCAAACTTTTTCTATATCACCAAATAAAATCATACACCTAATAATTATAATATATATTATTATCAAAGTATAAATTCTAGAAATTTAGACACGGACGTGACAATTCTCCCCACCTTAAGAAATTTCGTCCTCGAAATTCATATTCTCTAATCTATCTTAATTTTCTTCCTCAAATAATCTCTAAGATCATGACGTTATTTCTAATTATCACGATTCCTCATAATCGTCAGAAGACCACAAATTCTAATGTTTCGCTCCATTAACTTCATCATTTATCCGTATCCACATCACTGTAACAATTATTTATACATAACTCTTAGTAACTCTAAACTTCAACCTAGTCAATTCCATCACCAATAAATCCACAAGAAAACTTCAAATATGATATATTCAATTTTATATGATATAATACACTTTATATTCGTATTTTCCTAACATACACCAAATCTCACTTTAATAAATTTAAATCACAGTTGATTCCATCAATTGCATATATATCAAATATATTTCACCTATCTCCAAGTTCTACAGACTTCAAAAATAATCACGTTTGAACCACTAGTATGTACTCCGAATCAATGATTTGCATCAATATATACTCTTATTTCATCATAATAACAATACTTATATCTATAATTTTTCACTCCAATCAAGATGAATATGAACTCCAAGTCATCATCATCAATCAAATATAAGTATATTGATAACATATTTCCTCTATGAATATCACCTTGACTTATTTATTTTCGTAAAACCTCTATAATCAAATCCTTACAATAAGAAAAATCAATATAGATCATTCTTATACCCATCATCCTACATCCCATTAATAATCCTCGAAACTTCAATCTTTCCTCCAAACCATATAACCAAGGAAGATAGAGTATCTAAATTACGATAATCAATGTTTTTTTTTGTCTTCCCCAAACTCCAAATAATATCTTTACACCCATAAAAGTCAATAAATCTATAATATCATTCGATTTTCTTATTTGACCTATAAACACTCATTTTGATCCTTATATAAACTTAAACCATAATCACACAAACTTCAACTAAAAATAACTTCTATTAACAATATATGTACTACAAAATTTTAATTATCAACATATATATCCTCTTATATCATATTTATCTCTTAATTTCCTACCTCAAACTGTGCTTAAGATCGGAAAATTTTATCCTCAAAAGTCATATCTGAATTATTTCCTCAAACACTATTTAAGCGTACCAAATTTTCACATTTACTCATCAAATCATGAACTCTAATATATTCTCTCACTTTACTTCTCATTGATCACTAACATCGGTATCTCTCTAAACATCATTGATATAACTTTCAATAATTCTAAACCTCAACTCACTGAAGTTCACCAATAAAACAGTAATTTAAATTTCAGATCTCATTTATTCAACTTAAGATTCTATAATACACTAAATTCATGTTATAATCTCCCAATCATTAATCAACTTCCAAACCCATTAAATGAAACCTCCATATTTTATCTTTCTCAATCCCAGATCTATTATCGTCAATTGATCACTTTATCATTTCCTCAATCTCCTATATTCTTAAGAAGACCAACTTATCATGTAAACCAGTAGTAATGTCTCTCAAATTAAGAGAAAAAATCAAAACAAAAACAAATTCTGGTTTAAAGCTAAAATGACCTACATATTCTGTTTATAGCCTAACTTCTTTATACGGAGTCCGATTAAAGCGATTCAAAAACCTTTGGAAACATAAGACAAAAATAAAGAACTTTCATTTAGGACTCCATGACAGATTCAGTCTCTATCTGGTCGAAAAATGCATCATAAGATTCAGATACGAATCTGATTCTCCCGCAACACCTATATAGACAATTCTCTATTATCTCTAGCTCAAAGTTATAATTTACTCATATCTCATATATATATGGTTGTAAACTAACTATTAAACTCTCAAATATCAACTCCAAGTCATACTTAATATCATGTGTGTAACCAATGTCACCAAATATCAAATAATTTACTAATTTTTCATACACCTAGATATTGCTGACCACCAATTCTCATGTCTACCTCTCATTAGCTAATTACTCAATCCTCGAAAAATTTCAAATTATTTCTTAGTTTGCACCAAATATCCATATTCCTCCATTACTATCGCTTATTTCTTAGCTATCACCAAATATTCATATTCCTCAATTACTATCGATTATTTCTTAGGTATTACCAAATATCGATATTCCTCAATTACTATCAACCTTAGATCCGAAGAATTTAACCTAGAGCTCTAATACCAAACTGTCACACCCGACCCTAGACGACCTCAATCGGCATCGGGCGTGAAATAGAAAGATCATAATCAATACTTAAGAGTCTTCAAATTATCCAACGCCATTATATTACAATTGAACTACCAAAGTTCTAACCATAATTCTCACAATAAGCAGCCAACTTCCAAACCCCGCCTAAACGGTTGGTAACCTTCTCTATATCCTGTACTTTCTCACCTAAAAACATTAAAACATTTAAAAACGTGAGACAAAAAATCCCAGTAAGAAACTATCAGCTACAAAAACCAACTTTACTTAACATAGCTACACATATACATTGATAAAGGGATTTAATCAAAACCTTATAAAATATACTCAAAACTTAAGTTCATATATAGTCAAAGTAGTAAACCAAAACCATAAAACTATATAATCTTGTATCCATTCTTGAGTTCAAAACCTTATAAAATATTGTAATCAAATAAGTGTTTTATCAAACCAACTCGTATTTAATCAAACGTAAAACCTTATATCAAAATCAATCATAACCGAAAACATAATCCAAATGAATTTAAAACATTGTATCCATCATCGAGTTTCTCCCCTTAAGTATCAATCAATAACCATATATATAATCGAGACGTCTCTTAACATTGCCTATCCCATATGGTCTTGCCCAACACTTCGCTGCCATACCCAATAGGTCTTCAGACTGTGTACAAAGACCATGTCCCTCACTGAACATGGTTTTCAAATATAAAACCACCGACCCGGATAACTCTCGATGGATATAAAATCATAAAATCATAGCGTGCTCAAATTTCCTTTCACAATCAAATTCCAAACTATTTCATAACCATAAATCATTTGGCTTCAATTAGCCCTTTTGTATCATAAAAATCATATTTGGACTTCAATCCAAAATAATAACAACAATAACCGCAACAGATTTCTCAATCAAAAAACAATTAGTAAGAAATCATCAAATTCATTTTGTTCAATATAGATATATATTGAAACCAAAAATATATATGTATATATGTAAATCAACCAAATTAAGCCTTAAATCAACATAATCAAGTAAAATCCGAAATTCACATAGAAGCATAATCAATAGCTTCATTTGAACCGTAATTTCACAATAAAAAGCAAAATCATGAAAAACCCTAATTTTACAAAATTCCTGCATAACCCTAAAATATCAATTTCTGAAAATTCTTTGATTATATATATATTTATATACATCAAACTCAAAATATAGTTGATAGTTACTTAACTTGGCTATTAATTGAAGAAAATACACCCGATCTATTTTCCTCTAAATTCTGTCTAAGATGTTTCCCCTCCAAATACTGTCGAAACTCAAAAACTCTTCGGTTAAGACTTAGATCTATGTATAAGGATACTATGGTTTAAATTTTGAGTGATTCGGACGGTCGAATCTCCGTAAATCAAAGAAACGGTGGAGAAACGGTTCAGAGAAAACTAATGAATTTAAAAGGAATAGAAAAAGAAAAGAAAAGATAATCTCTGCCTCTTCGCAGGATTTGAGATATATATATATCAAAATCTGTCGAATATCCGGTTTGATCCTCCATCTTTATATAATCTTTTAATAATTACTCTAAACTTTTAGTTTACATTTAAAACCATCAAATGAACTCCAAACTTTTCCTATATCACCAAATAAAATCATACACCTAATAATTATAATATATATTATTATCAAAGTATAAATTCTAGAAATTTAGACACGAACGTGACATAAATAATATAATACTGATGAATAGAAATGAGGAATAGAAAGGATAGAAAAAAAACAAAAAAAACAAATAAAGGAATACATTAGTCGTCGTGAATAATTCAAATTTTGTTTACCATAGATAAGATGTCACTATTATCCTAAAGTAAAATTTAAAAGAAAAATATTTGGCATGATAATCTACGTATCAATTGACTGATGTGTTAAAACACTGATAACTAGCGGTTCTTTTTACGCTAAATGATAAAAAACTTAGTATCTTTATTTAAAATGGTTAGCGACTTAATGTATTAAAAATAAATACCCTTAGTTATATAAATATAAATTAGTTTTTTAGTTTTCATTTTTTTTTGTATTAAAGATTGGTTAGCGAGGAAGGGTAAGCGGCGAACATCCCAGCTATGCTGGCACCCCCACCACAGACCCAAAAAAGCCCCGAACCAAAATTAAAAGAGAAAATAAATGTCATAATGTAAAAAGAATAAAGAATAAAATGAAGCCAAAGAATTAGAAAAAACGATAAACGCAACGTCTTACACGATCATGAAAAAAGACCGATCCACAAAACTCCGGGACAACATCCCACCAAGTCGATGTTGTTGCCGTCCGTCCATAATTTGCAAGCGAGTCCGCAATATGGTTACCTTCATGAAAAATATGAGACACCACAATAGCCACAAAATCGATCCGATTTAAACAATTGAACCATTTTTGTCTAAGCAACTAAGGAACCGAACAAGATTTAGATTTGAACATCTGCACAACATACATTGAGTCGCTTTCAAGCCAAATTTTCCGCCAACCTTTGCTGATAGCCATGTCAATGGCGTAAACAGCAGCAGATAGTTCAGCAAGATAAGCAAAGGAACTTTCAATCGGAAAGGCAAATGACACAGGCCAGTATGCGAGCGATAAATACCTCTGCAACCTGCAGGACCAGGAGCACCCATGACAGATGCATCAGTATTGATTTTAATCCAATCCCTCGGAGGTGGTTGCCAAAAAATCGGAGTAATGTGCGGAGCCTTAGCAAGACGCTTTTCAATCCCGAGCTCACCTAAGATTTGAAGTTCAACTAGCGAATTCTAAACGGAGCCCCGTCCAGTGTGATCAGATTCACGAACAGCTCCCCAAATCCGTCTCATCGTGACGGAAGTATTATTTATTACTTAAAAATTAGTTTTTTAGTTTTCATTTTTAATCAACATATTTTTAATAAAATTTTAGTATATATACATCAATATACTTATATATATTACTTATAAAAAATTAAAATAAAAAATCTATTATTTATTATCTTAACTAATTTTTTCTCAGAGAATAAATATCAGGGAAAATTATAAAATATATTTATGGCTCACCCTATTTATAAATAGGCACTTGTGATTGTGATTTAAAAATTTGCAAATAGAGGCATATGGTATGTTTTATTAACAACGCATATTATTTTAATTTACAAAATTAAGTTTTGATAGATATGTACAATTAACAATAAACGATATTTTTATCTTTTAAAAAAAATTATATTTATATATTGACATAATACACCCCTTAAAACACGGTCCTCCCAAATCGACACCATAAATCATACGATGGATATTTCATATTTTTTTTACTAATTTGATGGTTTATGAACTGAATTGACGTTTAAATTAAATTTACACAACTATAATTCGATTTGAAGAGTTCTATTTTATGGACATGTAAATTTAATTTTAAAAGAAAAGATAAAAATATCATTGATCATCATCAGAACTTAATTATAATATCATTGATCATCATCAGAACTTAACTATGTAATTTAAAATATTGTGTTTTGTTAATAAAATATACCACAAATCTCTTTATGCACACTTTTAAATCACTTCTTAAAAAAAAAAAATATTAACCACAAGTTGTGTTCGTAAATAGAGCAAACTACATAATTTTTTTTTTCTTTTCCCTAAATATTATTATGAACCTTAATAATTTTTCAAAAATTATATTTTTTTTATTTATAAAATTTACTAGAGATAGAAAGTTCACGATTATAATTTAATGGTGTAGGCTATCCTTACTTTGTTAATAAACAAAGTATACTCACTTCGTGTTTTTCCACCGTTGATCTAAAATCACGTGAATACTAATGTTAACCTGCTACCTATTATCCCAGTTCAGTCTTTCTCTTTCTCTTTCTCCTTACTCTTCCACGTCTTCTCAACTCCTTTCCCAATTCTTCTCTGCTCCAATTTTCTCAATTAAGCGATAACAAATTTGGATTGTGAATTATGTTTATCCCAATCGAAACTCTTCACCTAATTGATCGCTCAACGCCTCAAATTTGGATTTCTTTTATGCCTAGGAAAAGGAACGAGGGAGCCTGAGTTCAACAGAGAACATCACGAGATGATCATGCTAGATTACGTTATGTTGGCTAGACTGTTGGCTACCATAGATGAACCTAGGTAAGCTAAGAATAGTATTGAGTTTAAATTTAAAATTTTCTTCATTTCAGCATGTTTGGAATAAAGGTTTTCAATTTTTGTATATTCTTCAAATGGGTTTTCTTGTTTTCTACAATATATACATTTTCCATCATTTCAAATGAATTTTATAAATTGGGTATTTTTCTTACCGTTGGTGTTTGCTGGATTTATGATATGTTTCAGTTTTTGATTCACAAGTTTTATATATTTTGACCAGTCTTAGATTGTTCATTTCAATTATTTTTGAGTTTTAGCTAGAGATAAACTGATAATTAGGAACTTGATGGTTTCTATGGTCAAGTCTCCTTTCAGGGTTACTGGATTATGAACATATTTAGTTTTTGAAATGAGAGTAAGAATAATTTTGGACTCAAGAATTTTTTAGGAGGAGATACATGAACTGCTTTTGAATTTTGTTGAAGTTGGAGCTAATGTTTTGAGACTCAGAGTATCACTTAGTGAGTTTCTGTAATTACCATTACTCATACAACTACACTTTTCTTCATCATTTTACCTGCTCACACTTGTTATTGGGTTTGTAAGGTATTTGGAAGAGGTGGACATAGATTGTAGATGATGATTACTATGAGGACATAGATAATCAACTTGAAGAGATCAGAGAGTTATAACAACATGATTAATGAATCTTCAATTTTGGAATTCCTTCTGGATTCTCTAGAGCATCACTAGCCAGAAAAATCTAGCTAGAGCCATTAGATTGGTATGTGCAGAGTGGTATGATTCTGGTCAATATTGAACGGAAAGCCAATAGCATTATTATACTCTTTTCCCTTCAAATTATTAAGAGAAAGTTGCAATGGCAAGATGGATTAAGAGAAGTAGGGGAATCTAGTTTCATCTCTCATCTTCTCTTAGAAGATAGGATTGGGGTTAGCTTCCCTAGGCTAATTCCTGGGTAGTTTGTTGTTATTCGTTTTTCTTTTCCTTTTCTACCAAAAAAAAAAAAAAAAAAAAAAGGCATTTTTTCCATGTTTTTTTTACCATTTGAGAGCTACAACTATAGCTTACAAATGAGAGAGCTTTTATTTATTGAATATTTATGAGGGCTTATTCAGTAAGTATTTTCTTATACACCGGCTTTAATTGTGTATGTGGTTATTCTTGTGAATTTTATAATAAATTCTATGGGCAGTTAAATTACAATTGTTGCCTCAACATCTCCTACATCTTATGCAGTCACAATAGAATTTATAATTGGCCTTTAGAATTCAAAGGATCATATAATATCTTTTCACTGTATAATAGAGCACATATCCTTATTATAAATTCGATTTGCAGAGGATGGAGTAACTTGTTTATAGCAATTTTATTGTTAGTTTTTTTTGTGTGTGTCATGGGCATTTGATATTTTACCTCAGACTGCATTCTTTAAGGGTTATTTCATGTTGCTTAAACTTGGTTTTTATGAACTGTCATATAACAATCACCTTTCTCTAGTAGGCAATTTTACTAAGTTTGAGGAGAAAGATGCTGAAGAACTGAGATGGACATTCTGTAAGTGGAGTTCTCAAACTTGGTGCTTCCACTTGTTACTAAAAATATTACTAGAATTTGAAAATGAATGAGGATATTAGTTGCTCGTCATATGGCATTGGCTGAGGAAAGAACATGGGAAATGCATTGTTGTTGGAAGCTTAAAATATAATGTTCTTGAAATGCATTATTGCGTGAATATAGGATTGCAGATTGGATTTCCTAGCTAAATTCTTGCATATTTTAGGTAGCTGTCAAATTTGAATTTAAATTCTTGGCACTTTGAAGTGTGATAGAAGTTCACTGATTTCTTGCTTATTTGCATAACATGTTTAGTTGTTTCTGAGCAACCAATTGATGAACAAAAAAAAAAGCGAAAGCTAAGTTCATACAAAATTCAGTTCCCGTAACACCCAAATATGGGAAGGTTCTATCATAAGCCCTTATTGTCCTCCCACCATAGGTTGTATTATGAAGTTACTTAGTGTTGTATTTCTTATTGATTCTACTTATTCCATTATGGTCTGTATATTTCTTGTGAACTCCCCTGTTATTTGTACAAAGGATTGCATGTTAAAAAGGAAAGAGTAAATAGTGTTGTGCCTATTATCTAACACTTGGTGATGAGTCATGTATCTATTTAGATGCTCTTGTGTATTATTTTCAAGCAAGTTGAACATCAAAACTTATTAGTGTAGGTACAAGATGTGGCTCAAGTAATGTAGCTGCTACTGTTGCTGTGGCTAAAGTCAGCAGCTGCTGCAACATCTTCGCCTTACTCTTCATTTTTGCCTTCTGTGGCTGTTACTCCCATGTCTCAGTCTCACTGACTTAAGAAGGTTCCGTCTATTGATTCCAAACATACTAATGGTGTTAATTATAGTGCTACTGGAGGCATCTCAAATTTGAAGATTTTGAGCAAACCAAAAGATTCTCAAGAACCAAGTGGACCAGAGTTTGATAGATCAAGTGTTTCGAGCAGTCAAAGCATCAAGGGTTTGATTTACGGGAGGTCTAACTCAAATTTTATTAAGAAACAACAGGGCAGGTTCGGTTTCTTTGTGGATGCTTGTGTATGGCTATATTTTTGTGGTTTAGTTTACCAAAGGATGAAAGGCTTACTTATTATGGTTGAAACTATTGAAATCATGCTACCATTCTCAACGGACTATTCCTTTTTTTTCCTATTGTGGAAATGGCAATATACTATGTTGTAGAAATGCATTTGTACACACTATTCCTTTTCTGCTGTATTAAGACATGTGCCTTCCTCCAAGAGTTTGTACACACTATTCAAAAAGCTCTTTAACTCTTGAACATAACTAAATTTTACCTTACATATCAAAATTATTTGAGGTAGGCCAAATAATTGATCTCCTTTGTCCTACCTGAAAGTATGTCTTACCCCTTTTAAGAGTTATTAGTATTAATGATCCTCTATTGAATCAGTGAAATACTATTTTGATTTGATGAATTGAAATCACGCTTATAGGATTTGTGAAAATTAACAAAACCGAAATCCATTTTCAAAAAAACAAAATCAAAACGAACAATCCCATAATTTGATTCCCTGTTTACATTCAACAACAAAAAGCTATTTTTAATTTTTTGGTAAATAGTTTATTACTCTTACTTTTTGCCTAATACACGGTTTATACCTTTATTTTAAAAAACAGATTATAAAGTCCTTATTGTTTGTCATTGTGTCATTCTGTCAATTTTTTTAGATTTTTAACTATTATATTTGGTATAAACAAACAGACAGAAAATAACAGAGTAACATGATCATTTTGTATATTCCTGAAAGCTTATATATGTACAATTTTTTTTTTTAAATAGACAAAAAGAGCAAATGGTTAATATTTACATAAAAAAATAGAAACCTTATAATATTTTTTTTTAAAATAGATAGACTAAACAGTGTGTTACGTTAAAAGTAGGAACTAATAAATTATTTACCCTAATTTTTTTTTAAATCAGAACGGATAAGTTGCAAATTAACCCATATCATTTTTAAGGAAGTATATATTTATCCATAACGAAATGATAGTGAAATTTTGCCCCTATGATTATCAAGTAAAATCAAATTTACTCCTGCCTATCAGAATATTTAAATAAACTATTTCACTATTATTTAAATCATTATTTTTAATTATTTTAAAAAAATACAAACTTTATGAAAAATAAATTTTGCGTAAAAGTTTTGAACTACACGTAAATCTTTTATTTTAAGACATAATTTACGTAAATTTGGACTAAATTTACGTAAATTATATTTTTACAAAAAAAATTAATAACTTTGCAAAAAAACTGAGTTTTATGTAAAGTCTTTCAATTTTACGTAAATCTTTTATTTTTAAATAAAATTTACGTAAAATTGACTAAATTTACGTAACCTTGTTATTTTAGGAGAAAAAAATCCACAAACCTTATGAAAAATAAAGTTTTATAGAAAACCTTTAAACTTTACGTAAATCTTTTATTTTTAGACATAATTAACATAAAATTGGACTAAATTTATGTAACTTTATTATTTTAGGAGAAAAAATCCAGCAACCTTGTGAAATATGGAGTTTTACGTAAAACCTTTGAACGTTACGTAAATCTTTTATTTTTAGACATAAATTTACGTAACCTTTTATTTTAGGAGAAAAAATCCACAACCGTTATGAAAAATAGAGGTTTACGTAAAATCTTTGAATTTTACGTAAATCTTTTATTTTTAGACATAATTTACGTAAAGTTGGACTAAATTTACGTAACTTTGTTATTTTAAGAGAAACAATCCATAAACCCTGTGAAAAATAGAGTTCTACGTAAAACCTTTGAACTTTACGTAAATCTTTTAATTTTAGACATAATTTAAGTAAAGTTTGATTAAATTTACGTAATCTTGTTATTTTGGGAGAAAAAATCCACAAACCTTATGAAAAATAGAGTTTTACGTAAAACCTTCAAACTTTTTACGTAAATCTTTTATTCTTAGACATAATTTACGTAACGTTGGACAAAATTTACGTAACCTTGTTATTTTAAGTGAGAAAATCCGCAAAGCTTATGAAAAAACAAGTTTTACATAAAACCTTTTAATTTCATGTAAACATTTTATTTTTAGATATAATTTAGGTAAAGTTTGACTAAATTTACGCAACCTTGTTATTTTAGGAGATAAAATCCATAAACCTTGTGAAAAATAGAGCATTACGTAAAACCTTCGAACTTTATGTAAATCTTTTATTTTTTGACATAATTTACGTAAAGTTTGACAAAATTTACGTAACCTTGTTATTTTAGGAGAAAAATTCCATAAACCTTATGAAAAATAGAGTTTTACGTAAAACCTTCTAAATTTATATAAATCATTTATTTTTATACATAATTTACGTAAAGTTGGACTAAATATACGTAACCTTGTTATTTTAGGAGAAAAAATTCTTAAACCCTGTGAAAAATAGAGTTTTACGTAAAAACTTTAAACTTTGCGTAAATATTATATTTTTAGAAATAATTTACGTAAAGTTGGACTAAGTTTACGTAACCTTATCATTTTAGGAGAAAAAATGCATAAACCTTGTGGAAAATAGAGTTTTACGTAAAACCTTTGAATTTTACGTAATGCTTTGAACTTTAGACATAATTTACGTAAATTTTGGAATAAATTTATGCAACCTTGTTATTTTAGGAGAAAAAATCTACAAACCATATGAAAAATAGAGTTTTACGTAAATCTTTTAGTCTTAGACATAATTTACGTAAAGTTTGACTAAATTTACGTAACCTTATGATTTTAGGAGAAAAAATCCATAAAACTTATGAAAAATATAGTTTTGCATAAAACTTTTGAATTTTACGTAAATCTTTTATTTTTATACATAATTTTCATAAAGTTGGACTAAATTTGCGTAACCTTGTTATTTTAGGAGAAAAATTCATAAAACTTGTGAAAAATAGAGTTTTATGTAAAACCTTTGAATTTTACGTAAATCTTTGTACTTTAGACATAATTTACGTAACCTTGTTATTTTAGGAGAATAAAATCAACAAGCCTTGCGAAAAATAGAGGTTTACGTAAAACCTTTAAACTTTACGTAAATGTTTTATTTTTAGATATAATTTATGTAAAGTTGGACTAAATTTACGTAACCCTGTTATTCAGAAAAATCCAGAAACCTTGTGAAATATGGAGTTTTACATAAAACCTTTGAACTTTACGTAAATCTTTTATTTTTGGACATAATTTATGTAAAGTTAGACTAAATTTACGTAACCTTGTTATTTTAGGAGATAAAATCCACAAACCTTGTGCAAAATAGAGTTTTACGTAAAACCTTTCAAATTTAAGTTAATCTTTTATTTTTAGACATAATTTACGCAAAGTTTGACTAAATTTACGTAACCTTGTTATTTTTGGAGAAAAAATTCTTAAACCTTGTGAAAAATAGAGTTTTACGTAAAACCTTTGAACTTTACGTAAATCTTTTATTTTTAGACATAATTTAAGTAAAGTTGGTTTAAATTTACGTAACCTTGTTATTTTAGGAGTTAAAATCCACAAACTTTGTTGAAAATAAGATTTTACGTAAAACCTTTAACCTTTATATAAATATTTTTATTTTTAGACATAATTTATGTAAAGTTAGACTAAATTTACATAACCTTGTTATTTTAGGAGATCAAATCCAGAAACCTTGTCAAAATATAGAGTTTTCTGTAAAACCTTTGAATTTTACGTAAATCTTTCATTTTTATACATAATTTACGTAATGTTTGACTAAATTTACGTAACCCGTTTACTTTAGGAGAAAAATCCACAAATCTTGTGAAAAATAGAGTTTTACGTAAAACATTTGAACTTTACGTAAATATTTTATTTTTAGATATAATTTACGTATAGTTTGACTAAATTTACGTAACCTTTTATTTTAGGAGAAAAAGATTCACAACCCTTGTGAAAATAGAGTTTTACGTAAAACCTATGAATTTTACGTAAATCTCTTATTTTTAGACATAATTTACGTAAGATTTAACTAAATTTACGTAACCTTTTTACTTTAGGAGAAAAAATTCACAAACATTGTGAAAATTAGAGTTTTACGTAAAACCTTTGCACTTTACGTAAATATTTTATTTTTAGATATAATTTACGTATAATTTGACTAAATTTACGTAACCTTTTTTATTTTAGGAGAAAAAAATTAACAAATCTTGTGACGTAAAACATTTGAACTTTACGTAAATATTTAGTTTTTAGATATAATTTATGTATAGTTTGACTAAATTTACGTAACCTTTATTTTAGGATAAAAAATTCATAAACCTTGTGAAAATAGAGTTTTACGTAAAACCTATGAATTTTACGTAAATCTTTTATTTTTAGACATAATTTACGTAAGGTTTGACTAAATTTACGTAACTTTGTCATTTTAGGAGAAAAAATTCACAAACATTGTGAAAATTAGAGTTTTATGTAAAACCTTTGAACCATACGTAAATATTTTATTTTTAGATATAATTTACGTATAGTTTGACTAAATTTGCGTAACCTTTTTATTTTAGGAGAAAAAAATTCATAAACCTTGTGAAAATAGAGTTTTACGTAAAACCTATGAATTTTATGTAAATCTTCTATTTTTAGCCATAATTTACGTAAGGTTTGACTAAATTTAGGTAACATTGTTATTTTAGGAGAAAAAATCCACAAACATTGTGAAAATTAGAGTTTTACGTAAAACCTTTGAACTTTACGTAAAGATTTTATTTTTAGATATAATTTACGTATAGTTTGACTAAATTTATGTGACCTTTTTATTTTAGAAGAAAAAAATTCATAAACCTTGTGAAAATAGAGTTTTACGTAAAACCTATGAATTTTATGTAAATCTTCTATTTTTAGCCATAATTTACGTAAGGTTTGACTAAATTTAGGTAACATTGTTATTTTAGGAGAAAAAATCCACAAACATTGTGAAAATTAGAGTTTTACGTAAAACCTTTGAACTTTACGTAAAGATTTTATTTTTAGATATAATTTACGTATAGTTTGACTAAATTTATGTGACCTTTTTATTTTAGAAGAAAAAAATTCACAAACCTTGTGAAAATAGAGTTTTACGTAAAACTTATGAATTTTATGTAAATCTTCTATTTTTAGCCATAATTTACGTAAGGTTTGACTAAATTTATGTAACATTGTTATTTTAGGAGAAAAAATCCACAAACATTGTGAAAATTAGAGTTTTACGTAAAACCTTTGAACTTTACGTAAAGATTTTATTTTTAGATATAATTTACGTATAGTTTGACTAAATTTACGTAACCTTATTATTTTAGGATAAAAAAATTCACAAACCTTGTGAAAATAGAGTTTTACGTAAAACCTATGAATTTTACGTAAATCTTTTATATTTAGACATAATTTATATAAGGTTTGACTAAATTTACGTAACCTTGTCATTTTAGGAGAAAAAATCCACAAACATTGTGAAAATTAGAGTTTTACGTAAAACCTTTGAACTTTACGTAAATATTTTATTTTTAGATATAATTTACGTATAGTTTGACTAAATTTACGTAACCTTTTTATTTTAGGATAAAAAAATTCACAAACCTTGTGAAAATAGAGTTTTACGTAAAACCTATGAATTTTACGTAAATCTTTTATTTTTAGACATAATTTACGTAAGGTTTGACTAAATTTACGTAACCTTGTCATTTAGGAGAAAAAATCCACAAACATTGTGAAAATTAGAGTTTTACGTAAAATCTTTGAACTTTACGTAAATATTTTATTTTTAGATATAATTTACGTATAGTTTGACTAAATTTACGTAACCTTTTTATTTTAGGATAAAAAAATTCACAAACCTTGTGAAAATAGAGTTTTACGTAAAACCTATGAATTTTACGTAAATCTTTTATTTTTAGACATAATTTACGTAAGGTTTGACTAAATTTACGTAACCTTGTCATTTAGGAGAAAAAATCCACAAACATTGTGAAAATTAGAGTTTTACGTAAAATCTTTGAACTTTACGTAAATATTTTATTTTTAGATATAATTTACGTATAGTTTGACTAAATTTACGTAACCTTTTTATTTTAGGATAAAAAAATTCACAAACCTTGTGAAAATAGAGTTTTACGTAAAACCTATGAATTTTACGTAAATCTTTTATTTTTAGACATAATTTACGTAAGGTTTGACTAAATTTACGTAGCATTGTCATTTTAGCAGAAAAAATCCACAAACATTGTGAAAATTAGAGTTTTACGTAAAATCTTTGAACTTTACGTAAATCTTTTATTTTTAGATATAATTTACGTATAGTTTGACTAAATTTACGTAACCTTTTTATTTTAGGATAAAAAAATTCACAAACCTTGTGAAAATAGAGTTTTACGTAAAACCTATGAATTTTACGTAAATCTTTTATTTTTAGACATAATTTACGTAAGGTTTGACTAAATTTACGTAGCATTGTCATTTTAGCAGAAAAAATCCACAAACATTGTGAAAATTAGAGTTTTACGTAAAACCTTTGAACTTTACGTAAATCTTTTATTTTTAGATATAATTTACGTATAGTTTGACTAAATTTACGTAACCTTTTATTTTAGGAGAAAAAGATTCACAACCCTTGTGAAAATAGAGTTTTACGTAAAACCTATGAATTTTACGTAAATCTCTTATTTTTAGACATAATTTACGTAAGCTTTGACTAAATTTACGTAACCCTTTTACTTTAGGAGAAAAAAATTCACAAACATTGTGAAAATTAGAGTTTTACATAAAACATTTGAACTTTACGTAAATATTTTATTTTTAGATATAATTTACGTATAGTTTGACTAAATTTACATAACCTTTTTATTTAAGGATAAAAAAATTCACAAACCTTGTGAAAATAGAGTTTTACGTAAAACCTATGAATTTTACGTAAATCTTTTATTTTTAGACATAATTTACGTAAGGTTTGACTAAATTTACGTAACCTTGTCATTTTAGGAGAAAAAATCCACAAACATTGTGAAAATTAGAGTTTTACGTAAAACCTTTGAACTTTACGTAAATCTTTTATTTTTAGATATAATTTACGTATAGTTTGACTAAATTTATGTAACCTTTTTATTTTAGGATAAAAAAATTCACAAACCTTGTGAAAATATAGTTTTACGTAAAACCTATGAATTTTACGTAAATCTTTTATTTTTAGACATAATTTATGTAATGTTTGACTAAATTTACGCAACCTTGTCCTTTTAGGAGTAAAAATCCACAAACATTGTGAAAATTAGAGTTTTACGTAAAACCTTTGAACTTTACGTAAATATTTTATTTTTAGATATAATTTACGTATAGTTTGACTAAATTTACGTAACCTTTTTATTTTAGGAGAAAAAAATTCACAAACCTTGTGAAAATAGAGTTTTACATAAAACTTATGAATTTTACGCAAATCTTCTATTTTTAGACATAATTTACGTAAGGTTTGACTAAATTTACGTAACCTTGTTATTTTAGGAGAAAAAATCCACAAACCTTGTGAAAATTAGAGTTTTACGTAAAACCTTTTCGTAAATATTTTATTTTTAGATATAATTTACGTATAGTTTTGTTAAATTTAGGTAACCTTTTTATTTTAGGAGAAACAAATTCACAAACCTTGTGAAAATAGAGTTTTACGTAAATTTTTTATTTTATCAGTCCATATGTTAAATATCTAACATATTGTTTAGTTCTCGTATTTTAATAATATATTGTTTACTTCTTTTTTTTTATTTTGATCAATAGTTTTGTCACTTAAACTGTTGAATTGAGCTAAAATTAAGGACTGAATAGTGTATTATTAACATATAATGACTAAATAATGATTAGATTAAAAATATAGGGACTCATATATTATTTACATTGTAATTAATAATCTTTAAAATTTCTATAATTAAATATTACCTGCTATAGCATGTTACTTTTTTTTATTAATTTTAATTAACCTTATTTTTATTAACACATGTCTAATTACTATTGGATACTAAAATAAAGTATAATTACTTTTTTTCCAACATAGTAACTATAGAATTTACCTAATTTAATATATCTCTACTTCTAATTTTATAATTTTTATAATATTTTTCCATATATATTTTTTGATAAAATGAATTCTACAACACTAAATAAAAATTCTATAATTATATAAAAATTAATAAATTAGTTTCTTAATGTTAAATAGAATAGGATTAGGTGAGTAAAAAAAAAAGAAAAATTATGTGAGAACCAAAAACAAAAAGAAAATTATCATTAAAAATAAGATAAAATATGTTCATAAAAAAAAAATAAGATAAA
Organism: Euphorbia lathyris; assembly: GCF_963576675.1. NCBI lineage: Eukaryota > Viridiplantae > Streptophyta > Magnoliopsida > Malpighiales > Euphorbiaceae > Euphorbia > Euphorbia lathyris. Next base: position 83,928,209 of record NC_088915.1, read on the forward strand.
ATATATTTTTGTTATTTTAAATTTTATTTGAACATTAAAAGTTAAATAGAAATAAAAATAGAAAGATTATATAATTATTTTTGAAAATAAAAAGAAGGAACAATGTAATATATAAAACTATAATAACTAATAAAAATAAAAATTCTTTAGAAAAAACTAATAAAAATTCTTTACCTAAAGAATTATAAGGAATGGTGGAATGGAGATCCATCACATGGAGAGTTGAGTGTAGATTTTGAAGATTCTTAAGTCAGATTACATGTCTAAATAAAAAAATAGAGATTGGATTGAGCCAAGGACGAAGACTGGAACCACTATGGCCACGAGTAGTTTCGGCCTTCATGTCTTCACAAAATTTGAGATTGTGATGGTTCCAACCCCCATGTTTCCAAGAAATTTAGATCAGGTGTTGAATTAGCATCCCAAAATTAGTCTAGGTCTTGTTAGATCATCTCTAAATCTAAAATTTCATTTCTTTGGCCTCCAAATTTCTATTATTTTTTGCCGATTAGACCCTTATTAAATTTAAATTTCTATTTTTTTTTGATATGTTAGACTCTTCTTAAATCTAAATTTTGAATTTTTTTTTTGCCAGTTAGACCCTAAATCCAAATTTTTTTCTATTAGACATCGATTTAGATTTTTTTTTTTTTACACACCACGTATAAAATACCCCCGCCCAATCACACAATCTTGTATTCGCCGTTGGATTGAGCTGTTGGGTTTTTCTTTAGGACCGAATTATACTGTTGACTTAATTATTAATTAGGTATAATTCTAGAGATTTTCGAATTTCTAATAGTACTGAATAAATATGTTGAAGATTCTGAATCGAACCAAAATTCAAAACCAAATTGAAACGTTGAGTTTTTCTTAACGATTATTTTATTAAATATAAATCTAGATTTTCAAATCCCTGAATTATCACCGAAACGTAGCAATTTCTAATCCCATCTATCACACAATTATGGAAGCAAGGGCCAATTGTAGCAGAGGAAATTCTAATGAGATCAAAAGTCGAAAAGCATCTAATGAGATACGTTACCTTACCTTTCAATGAATTGCAAGAGACAATACAACTTGAATTAGTGAAAAGGCCACTTGTCTCTCTTTCATTAATTTGGCATTGTGGCCCTACACTATGCTCAAATATTTGCATGTCTATTGACAAAAATATATTATTATTATTTTTTTTTTTTTATAAAAATATCATATCTCATTTCATGATATTTCATTGATATAAAAGGTACAACATACAGCACGAAAATAAATTCATACAGGCTATAGTCAGTATAAGCTCCACAAAGGGAAGAGAAAAGACTACAAAGAGCAATATAAAACTACAAAGAGCAATAATAACTATAAAAGGTAAAAATACAACAAACATAGAAATCATATTCTTCTCGTAAGTCAAATCCCGTTGAAAAACCTCTGTAATCCATGCTTCATCATTTAGGCTCCTCCGGATGTTCGGATCTGAGTCCTTTCTGTTTTTGCAACCACGCAGATCTATAGATCTACGGACAAGATGAAGCTTTTCCGCTCTTGCTAAGACCGAAAAAAGACTAAAAGAAAGAAATATAGCGAACAGTTGTAGATCTGACGGAAATAGAAATATTATTATTATTATATAACATTCTAATCATCTTAAATTACTTAAATTCATCCATTAAATCATAGTAGTGTTCATGAACACGCTCGCGACCAAGTTTGGTTCAATTGTTTTTTAATAATAATATTTTTATAAAATGAGAAATGTGAAACACCGTTGTTTTGTAGGTTTGAAAACTATATAGTTTTGTGTTAAAGAAATTTTAAAGACTTAATATATCATCTGTCCACTGAACTTGTCCAAAAAGCTTGGCATCATTGGCATCATGAACTTTCAAAGTGTCACGATATCCTCCTCAACTTGTTTAAAATTCCTGATAGCTTCATGTTCCGACTTTGGTCATTTTACTTTTCAATTCGCATGCAACACTCATTTTGCATGTAACTTACTTTTTTACAACCGATCCAGTGATTAATTGACTACAATTTGCGCAAATTGAAAGAGCTATCAAGATATTTTAAGTAAGTTGAGAGAGCTATTGAGATAGTTTGAAAGTCTAAAGCCAAGTAAACAGTTCATGAATAGAATGTTAAACTCAAATTTGTCAATAACGAACCAATCATGCTCATGTAAAACTAAACTCTGTTCGACTCGATTAAAACCGTAAATAAGATGATGCATTCAACCCATTTTAATAGAAGAATATCATTTAATATATGTTTTCCTTATTTTGTTTGGCCAGAAAATTATCATCCGTCAAATGCGGAAGGGAAATTAACGATGAAAACCACATCAACCAAAACATCAAAATTGACAAGATTTCATGGGTTCCTAATCTAACAAAAGCTCAGGTGATCCATGTCTTTTTCAGACAGATATTTTGGATAGGGATGAAGACATTTCGGTATAATTCGGAGATTTGAAAATCTCTAGAAATCAACGGTACAATTTGATTCAATTCTAACGAAAAATTTAACAGTTCAATCCAGTTTTGGATTTTTTTAATATTCAGTTTGGCTTTAGATCTCCATAATATTCACTCAGTAACATGGGCATATATAAAGAGGGGTCCGGGCCCCTCCGGCCGTCGGAACCATCATGACTAGGTAGTTCCGGCCCCTTCTGTCTCTACAAAATTTAAAGATCGTGGTACTAACTTGGTGATTTGATTAAACTTTGATTAAGTATTTGATAAATCGGCATTTGACCTAGAACTTTGATTAACTATTTGATAAATCGGGCATTTGACCTAGAACTTTGATTGAGTATTTGATAAATTGGACTGACCGTGGGCGGTTCCGGCCCATGTCTCCAAGAAATATTAATGGCGTGCTGGTTTAGCACATCCAAAATGACCCGAGAAGTGTTAGACCCTTCCTAAATCTAAATTTCTATTTTATTTTTTTGTCTGTTAGACCTCATAAATCTAAATTTTTAATTTATTTTGGCCTGTTAGACCATCTCAAATCCAAATTTCTAAATTGTTTTACCTGTTAGGCCCTCTTAAATCCAAATTTTTTTTATTGAACACAATTTTTATTTTACATATTAATTTTTATGGATGAACTAACAAGTTCACTTCAAGATGGTATACCATGGTGCATGCTGTTTGCAGATGATATTGTGTTGGTTGATGAGACGAAAGAAGGAGTGGAGATGAAGTTGGAACTATGGAGGCAAACTCTAGAATCTAGAGGCTTTAAGTTGATTCGAAGTAAGACAGAATATTTGGAGTGTAAGTTTAGCGGCCGTAGGAGTAGGGAGGCAGGGACAATCACCCTAGATGGGAGAGTTGTTCAGGCCTCGGATTGCTTCCGGTATTTAGGATCTATTATCCAAACGGATGGAGAAGTAGATGGAGATGTTGCTCATAGGATTAAAGCTGGTTGGTCGAAGTGGAAGAGTGCTACGGGTTTCCTTTATGATCCCGGCATGCCTAATAAATTGAAGGGAAAATTCTACCGGACGGCAATTAGACCAGCATTGTTATATGGTACGGAGTGTTGGGCAGTGAAACACTGCCACATCCATAAGATGTCGGTGGCGGAGATGCGTATGTTGAGATGGATGTGTGGTCACACGAGAAAGGACCGGGTGCGTAATGAAATAATTAGGACAAAAGTAGGAGTCACATCTATTGAGAATAAAATGAGAGAAAACCGACTAAGGTGGTTTGGCCATGTGAGACGTAGAGCGCTTGATGCGCCGGTTAGGAGAACCGAAGAGTGGCAAAAGGATGTAGTGGTGAGGGGTAGGGAAGACCTAAGCAAACTTGGAGGAGGGTGATCGAGAGTGATATGAGTTTATTGAGAATTGAGGAAAATATGGTAGTGGATAGGACAGAGTGGAGGGAGCGAATCTGTGTCGCTGACACGACTTGATTTTCACGGTTTTATATGATGGTTCATGTTAGCCGACCCCGAATCATTTCGGGACTAAGGCTTTGTTGTTGTTGTTGTTGTTATTAATAATCTAGTTTAATTTTGAAAATTTTTATATTGATACTTAAAAATTGGGTTTTGTCCATTCAGATTATAGCATGTATATATATGAAATTTCTTTTAGCAAATTTTTTTAAGCACGCACGTGTAAAATCGGTCCCTCCAACCGACCAGTCATGTATTCGTCACTACTTATTAATATTATAAATTTGAAATTCTCCATAACTAACCTAATTAATTTAATAATACAACTCAGCCCACTCCTAAAAAAGTCAATAGTAAATCTAATTCTATATCTTTTTATTTGAATACGTGACTATCTAATGGGGCAAAGAATTGGGGTGAGGGGAGTTAACATCCACTGCTGCTCCTGCTCCTCCTCAGAACTTGACACTAGGATTATTCTAGGATATTCCCGTCTTCCCCTACTGCTATCGTTGTTGAGGGTGTAATATTATTGTCTTATGATTAATAAAAGTCTCCGTGCATTATGCATAGACTGTGTTCCTTTCTGTATGGATGTTGCTTACTGTTATATATGATGCTTATCTCTTTTATCTTAATCAGTATATAGCTTGTCCTTAACCCATATGTACCTATTAATGATATTCAAAAATGTGATTCTTGGCTTGCTTAGCTTTCGGAAAATATTCGATCTGATTCAACAAAAATCTCCAAAATCACCTAATAAGTAATCGAAGAACTCAAAATTAGTGTCCTTTTCAGAATATGGGAATTCATGAATTAGCGGTGCAGAAATTACAGCATCCATCTCTGCATAGACAGGCTTTAATTCATATGATAGTTGTTGCCAAGTATTTCTAGAGATTGATGACTGATATTTGTTCTTATATGAATTATTGGTATCCATAAATTATAAAATCATATACATAAATAATGGATGTTTCTGCTCAGAAAAATTGACGGTTCATAAAAATTTAGGAAACTAAAATAATAATGGTTTCATATTTTGCAGGTTACTGCATGTGATTTTGGGGATTGCAGAGCCATGACTCGGTCGTTTAAGAACCATGGGCCGCAATTGGAGAATAATGTAAAAAGATGGATTAATTATAAGTAGATGTCTCGTAGTTATACGGATTTGTAGATGGATATATATGTGATATTGCTAAACATGGTAATGTTCACATGGATCCTAATGACCGTTAAATCTAGGCTGATTAAATTCAAACCTCAGAATGCTTTGAATCTCCACCATAAGATTTTAATGAGACTAAATCTAACGGTAAATAACCAAATTCATTTGGTCATTAGGGTCCATGTGAACATTATTGCTGCTCAACATACAATATTAGAATGTGATAACTTCTTAAATAAATTTTATCCAGAAAATCTATTATACTTCTGATGAAATACATCCGACCAATCAAATTTTACTATACTTTCAGTGTAATACCAACCTATAATAGAAGTTATTTTCTTTAGGTCTAATACATTACCAGCTTCCTGAACTTGTCCAAAATAGTAGATTGACTCCTTGAACTTTGCAAGTGGCTCACCAGCTCCCTAAACTTGCTTATTTCGTATCACCAACTCCCTAAACTTGTCCATAAAGATTAGCTCCCTGAACTTTGCAAGTGTCTCACCAACTCCCTAAACTTGCTTATTCTGTAACAACTAAATACAAAAACTTGTTAAACCTAAATTCTAAAAATATGCATTCATTTATTCGAGAGGTAATTTTTTCGCTTCTATTGTAAAATAAGAATGAAGAGAAATGTATTGAGAACTGAAGAATGAAGTTATAGAGGAAAAATAACAATGGAGAATTACAGAAATTAATTGAATGAATAACTCTTACCTATCTATTCTTATTTATAGAAATAACTGACAGCTAATAACTCCTAACTTCCTAAAAACTTTATAACCAATATAAATTGTTACCCCCCCCCTCTCAAGCTGGACATATAGATTGATGCATATTCTTCGAACCTAACTGTGCTATCAATGTATCAAAGAGCTTCTTTGCGAGAGGCTTGGTTAATACATCTGCTAATTGTTGTTGTGTTCGAATTGGTAGAAGATGCACAATCCCAGCTTGAACTTTCTCTCTAATGAAATGACAATCAAGCTCAATGTGCTTGGTCCTTTCATGGAAAGAAGAGTTCTGAGCTATGTAAATAGCTGATTTATTATCACAATAGATGGAAGCTGATTGGTGATGTTTGAAACCAATATTTTCGAGGAGGAAAAGAAACCATTGAACTTCACTTGCTGTGAGAGCTAATGCCCTGTATTCTGCTTCACAAGAACTCCTAGAGACTATGTTTTGTTTCTTACTCTTCCATGATATTAGAGAATTCCCAAGGAAAACTGCAAAACCTGTGACGGATCTTCGAGTGTCTGGACATGTTGCCCAATCTGAATCACTATAGGCTCGCAGTTTTAACTCTGAATTGCTTGAATAAAAAATACCTTGTGTTGGAGAAGTTTTAATGTATCTCAAAATTCTGTAAGCTGCTTGCAAATGAACATCTGTTGGTTTTGACAATAATTGACTCAGCTGATGTACTGAAAACGTTACATCAGGCCTGGTTGTTGTCAGATATATCAACTTACCAACCAACTTTCTATATCTTTGATGTAACCCCCTCACTTGGATCACATGATATGTAACCCCCTCACTTGGATCACATGATATCTCACACAATATCAGTTATAGACATGCTTTCAATACTCAATCATATAAACTTCAATCTCATATAAACTTTACAGATTATACATAAGAGAAAGCATTTACAATACACGTTTAAGTCATTATCCTGCATAGAGGATTTACAAAACAAAAGTACATCACAAGACTCCAAAATGCCTAGATGAGAATGGACTGACACTGCTGGTGCGACCTTAAGCAAGAAGAACTCCACCTAACCTGTAAAATCTGTTGGCAAGGGGTGAGCTGCCTACTCATTAAACATATTACGCATATATGTATATACAAAAGTAATGGAAAGAGCACAAATCAAAATATATCATCAGTACCAAGTTAGAATTTATTCACCTGTTTCATTTATTATAGTAATACTTATTTTAGAAAGGCCTTGCTGTACTTAGACAATATATATAAAATGGTCCTTGGGCCCAATCTGTATTCCGGCTCACTAAATTCGGAATACAATCATCTGTGCTACGGAGGAGTTACACTCAACTCACGTACTCATATATCTCAACACATGTGCTTCCGGCTCACAATATTCGGATAGCACTCTCAACTTGGACCATTTCACATATCCATCTAAGCAAGCTCATATTCATTTATAATCCAACCATTATCGAGTTCCAGTATGTGCACAAGGCTCAACATGCCGTATTTACTCATAACACTGCAACATACTCAATCATATCACTTTCTTATCAATCATAGCGGATCACAAACACTCAAACATGATTCACATCATTCACATAAGATTCAACCACATCTCACACTCAACAAGTCACAAGGCACAATACATTCATACACATATATAAGCAATATGCTTACCGTCGCACTTGGTTCGATCTATTCAACACGATCGGGTGTGCGTTCAATTGCACCTTGCCCTCCTAATGTCACATAACATTGATCCAATTAGCCTTAACATAAACTTAATGAAAATATAAACTAAGGATGCTATATGATTTACAAGACACTAATGCCACAAAGTTCATGCAATCTAATCCTTTTGTCTTAGATCATCACATGACCTACTTGTACACATTCTGTCATAACTTTATATGAATCCAAATTCCCTGATTCTTGAACCTACTGAAACTAGACATCTATGGGTAGAACATATCCAAAATTCACATTAATATCACCTCTGCACAATATATGGCATGCAAAATGATTCTGTCCTGTTTCCAGCCAAGAAACAGACTACCCAGCTTTGCCTCTACCATAATGCACTCAACCTAGCTCATACTAAGTATAATGGATTGTCAAATCCTTTTACAGACATATACTTCAAGTAGTTAGGAACACGTTTGTATAAAGAAACTTTCTCCAATTCGGACTCTAAGATCCTCAAAATGCTACATCAACATGGCTGCCTCACATGACATTCAATTTCGAGGCAGTCATGATCCATCTAGGTTTTCTTCCTCTATATATGGAATTAAAGTCCCATATTTTACAGAGGGTTTCATAACACATATAGGAACATAGTTTATTCTTTATGTATCTTCAAATTCGAACAATATCAATATGAAAAACATGCTCCGAAATGACGGAAAGCAGTACCCTAGATTTCTGTTTAGGGCACTTGATACATATCTTTCATTTGGACAGCCTATAACCACTTCAAACAACACCAAAACTCAACAAACTCAATAATAACTCATCCACAACAACTCCTATCATCATACCTAGGTATTTCATAATCTCAAACTCATAGAAAACAAGCTAAAACAACATACTAACCTTCAAGTTGTGTCTATCACCTAGTATGCTTCCTAACTTAACTTGTTTGGCTTGACAATGGAAGAAATTGGAAGAGTTTTCTTTGGAGGATGTTAGGGTATGAAAAGGGAAAGTTTACTGAAGCTTTGGTCGAAATTGTGGCTGGAAAGCATAAAGAATGAGTTGTGTACATCTATTTGAAATGAAGAGGTGCATTTTGTCTCAATCTTGGGTGACATCATGCTGAAGTGAGGTGCTTGTTCACAAAACTCATTTCCAGCCCTCCACAAGTCTAATTTAATCAATTAAGGACATGTTCATTCATTCATTTAAGTCCTAACTCAATTAACCAATCGTTACATCTTAATGACACACTAATCGTCTACTAATCGCATGATAATCGCATTATGCATACGAAACTTCCGATGCCAATGAGATGAATCTAAAATGTATGTATTCAATCATGAAAACATATATGAATGTGGGAAGATGTATATGTTAGGGTTTAGGGATGTTACATTTGAGGATCTCCTAAAACTTTTTCGGATTCCTTTGACAAACGAACTGAACTATCCATTGGTGTTGAAGCTGGTTTACAAACTAATAAGCATGTTTCTGCCAACAAATCCAGGGCATATTTTCTTTGGCATATGAAAATCCCTTGATCAGATCTTCCCACTTTTAAGCCTAAGAAAAACTTGAGATTACCAAGATCTTTTATTTTGAAACTGTCATCCAGAAATTGTTTGACAGGTTGTATTTCTTCTATATCACTTCCTGCCATGATAATGTCATCTACATAAATTAACAAGCAAGTGACATGCTTGTCTGATCTTTTTAAAAATAAAGAATGGTCGAAAGGTGACTGACTGTACCCATAAGATTGTAATGCTTCTGTTAACTTCACATTCCATTGTCTACTGGCCTGTCTCAACCCATAAAGAGACTTTTTCAATCTGCAAACTTGTGATGATTTGGTTGAAGTGAAACCCTCTGGCAGCTGCATATAAACTTCTTCGGTTAAATCACTATGTAAGAATGCGTTATTAACATCAAGTTGATATATATGCCACTTTTTTTTATTGCTGTTATAGCTAATACCATTCTGACTGTATTGATCTTTACCACAGGAGAGAAAGTATCCAAAAAATAAATCCCCTATGTCTGTGTGTAACCTTTTGCTACCAACCGGGCTTTATACCTCTCTAAACTCCCATCTGACTTTAACTTCACCTTAAAAACCCATCTACATCTAACTTTTACCAATCCTGGTGGTAGGTCCACAAGATCTCATGTGCTATTCTGTTCCAATGCTTCTATCTCTGCTTGCATTGCCTGCTTCCAAAACTCATACTTGGCTGCCTCTTTGTACGTTTTTGGTTCAGGAACTATGGATGCAGTTAAGAAATACTTCTTATATCGTGGAGTAAAGTTAGCATAATTCACATAAGATGAAATCGGATATAAAGATTTGATTTTGTACTAGTATCATCAAGCATATCAGACTTCACTAATTGTGCACAATGAAAATCATCAAGATATTTAGGTGCTTTTCTAGACATTTATGACCTTCGTATTATAGGTGACTCCACAACGGAACCAACAGTTTCATGATTACCTGTTTGTGATAAATTTGGTCATGCTGGTTGTTGCAAACCATGTGCCTCATCATGAGTTATAGACATTATACTATCAGTATTAGGTCCAGACTCATTTGTAGTAACTGATCTACCTTGTAAACCTGTTACATGTGTAGTTTCTATAAAACCAAAATTTTCTGATAGCTGGTAATCTGAAACTTCAACATTTGGAAGAACAACCTGTGCAATATCAGTTGGAAAACTAATAGGATATGGGAAACAAGTCTCATGAAAAACTACATCTCTAGAAACAACAAATTTCCTAGTTTTTATGTTAAATAACCTATACCCTTTTGTGTTTGCTGGATAACCAATAAAAACCATAGGATTGGACCTTTGATCAAACTTCTGTTTATGAACAGCTAATTGAGAAACAAATGCCAGACAACCAAAAACTCTCAAATGGTTATATGTAGGTAATTTGTCAAACAAAACTTCATAAGGAGTTCTATTCCCTAAAATAGGTGTAGGCAACAAATTTATTAAATGAACAGAATGCAAAATACAATCAGACCAAAACTGCATAGGCAACCTAGCCTGAAATCTTAAAGATCTTGCAATATTTAACAAATATTGGTGTTTACGTTCCACTATACTGTTCTGTTGTGGTGTATAGAGGCATGACTTTTGATGTAAAACTCCTTTTGATGAATAAAAATCACTCAAACACAGCTCATGTGCATTATCTGATCTTAGTTTCTTTATACTAACCTGAAACTGAGTTTCAACATAAGCAAAAAACTGTTTGATTGCTTGTGTTGCTTGAGATTTACTCTTCATTAAGTACACCCATGTATACCTACTATAATCATCTACAATAGTGAGAAAATACTTACAACCATTGATTGAAGACACTGAAACTGGTCCCCAAACATCTATATGGATAAGCTCAAACACAGAACTGGAAACAGATGCATTAATAGGAAAGGATAACCTCTTTTGCTTAGCAAGAGGACAGACAACACATTTAAAATTATCACAAGTAGTAATCTCATTATTGGTCTTACACATATTATGTAAAACAGAATTAGACAAATGTCCTAATCGAAAATGCCAAATTGGAAAACTATTATTTGTAGTTATTACATTTGAAACAGAAGATTTAATACCAGTATGGAAATTATCAATATGTTGTTTTGATTTCAAATGCAATCTATATAAGCCATCTTGAACATCAACTATACCAATCTTCCTTTGTGTTATATGATCTTGAAAAACATAGACATTTTGCTTAAAAATTAGAGTACAACCACTATCACAAACAAGTTTACTTACTGATATCAAATTGAAAGTAAAACTAGGAATATACAGAACATCTCGGAGAATTAGTTGTTCTGTCAAGGATACATTACCAATTTGATTCACTTGTATATATGAACCGTTTGGTAAATGTACTTTAATATTTTCTATGTACCTAACTGAACTAAACCATTGCAAATCTGTAGCCACATGATCTGTGGCTCCAGAATCCACCACCCAAAAACTGTCGTCTATAGATTTTGTGTGTTGATATTAAGAAAATACTTACCAGTTGCAAAATTTTGCTGTAGACAAGAATTTGGAGTAGCCGAAACCCCTGAATCCTTCTGAACAGCCGATACAGTGTGCACATCATTTACAATTGAATCTTTAAACATCGGATTGTTAGTGTTGAAACACCTTTCCACATGATTTTGATTTGACAAAATTATTTAAGTTAATGCCATGATTAAGACAATTAAATTTAAGTGCTTTGATTTAATTGTACTAATGTGTTTGTTCAATGTTGAGTAAGTTAACTAACAAGAAAAGGAACCGAGAGTCTATAAAAGAAAGACAGAACAAAGTCAGCATAAGCAAATCACACAGCAGAAGCTGAGTGGAACACAACTCAGCAGAAATGTCTTCTTTAGGAAAGCTTGAAGGAAAGCTGCGGAGTCAAGCTGAGCAATATTCAAGACGCCGCTGAGTCAAGCTGAGTGATAATCAAGTCAGCATCCAATTATCCGTCAACTTGTGAGACAAAGTTTGACACATTTCAGAAGCCTCGAAAATGTATTCTAAGGATCTTTTCGAGACGCATGGACCATCTAGCATTTGGCAAGAAGACAAACCTAGCGCTAGAAGACGAACCTGGCACAAGAAGACGAAATTGGCAAACCTGGCGCCTGCGCAAATCAGAAGACAAGATTGGCCTGCAGTTCTGGAAGCTGACCACATGATGACGAAGAAGACCGTTCTTCTCAACGGCTATGTCGGATTTTCGAATCATTGAAGCTTCAGAACTCACTATAAATAGACAAGCTCATCACTTGGATCATTTGCCGAAATATAAGAGATATACAGACAAGCAAAATCTTCACTAAGTCACAAAAAAAAATCCAAAAGAGAAGCTGTCTGAATAGAAAAAGCAAGTTTTTACACCAAATTCCAATCATTGTGTAAAAGTCTAGATCGAATTTGTATTCATCTAAAGTGTTCTTCATTTAGTGAGAACAATCTTGTATCAATTGTAAAGGTTAGAAGAGTGAAGTTGAGTACTCGGTTATAGTACTCAGTGGTAGAGAAATTCTGGATACTCGGTTATAGTATTCAGTGGCAGATAGGATTGAGTAGACGAATAGAGGAGGGTACTCTTGCATACTCAGTTGCTATTGTAAACGGTTTGTGCTCTACCTTTAAAGAGCTCAGTAGTGGATTGAAAAATCCCGGAGGGATTCTGGGGACTGGACGTAGGCGGTTTGTGCTCTCATGTTGAATCACCATATTAAAAATCTTTGTAATAGATGGTAATGGCTCAAGAATCATTATCTGAGATTTGATTATTGAAAATTTATCATTTAAACCTCTCAAGAATTTAATACTGTAATCTTGATCTTGGAAACCTTTAATTTGTTTAATTGCTTCACAATTTTCATTACTATGATTAGGCAAATTGCACTTACATTGAGGCAAAGGCATGAAATTTGCTAATTCCTCCTAGACCATCTGAAGCTTTGTGAAATAAGCAGTTATAGAAAGATCTCCTTGTCGAAGGCTCGTAATCTCATCTTGGATATCTGCAATTCGTAGAACATCCCCCTACGTATATCGATCTTTGAGATTCCCCCAAACATGATTGGCATTCTTAAACCATGTAATGCTTTGTGCAATAATAGGTGAAACCGAATGACTTATCCATGAAAGAATCATCTGGTTACATCTTTCCCAAGCCACTTTTTCTTCACCATCTGCAGTAGGACGACGAACAGTGCCTTCTACAAAACCAAGTTTGTTCTTGGCTATCAACGCTCTTCTCATAGCGCGATACCACGAATGAAAATTATTCCCATAAAAAACAGGGGTAGCAAGAACCAACGAAGGATTCTCATTGGGTGAAGATAATAATGACTCGATGGATTCTGAGATGGATCTGTATTTCCTACCATTTCAAGATATAGATTGAAAAGAACCAAGAAACCCTTTGAGAAAATAAAAAGAAAACCTAGAAACTGATCTTGGTGCCAAATCGCAACCCACAAATCAGGTGAAAGACAAAAGAAAATATTGATTCCAGAAAAATCAGGTGAATTGGAAAAATATCTCTTCAAGAATGCGGAAGAAATAGCTCTGATACCATATTGTAAAATAAGAATGAAGAGAAATGTATTGGAACTGAAGAATGAAGTTACAGAGGAAAAATAACAATGGAACATTACAGAAATTAATTGAATGAATAACTCCTACCTATATATTCTTATTTATAGGAAATAACTGATAGCTAACAACTCTTAACTTCCTAACAACTTTATAACCAATATAAATTGTTAGCTTCTTATACCTTTCAACTTATTATAAGAGTTAGTGTTGCAGGTTTGAGAGATTGAATAGGTGAGGATCAAGGGTGGTTTTTGTATTTAGTATTTACAGAATAAGCAAGTTTGGGGAGTTGGTGAGACCAGGGCCGGTCCTGAGAATTCATGGGCTCTAGGCAGAATAATAAATAAGGGTCCCTTGAATAAAAATATTTTACATAAAAATATTTAAAAAATATTTCAGTACATGAAAAAAGTATTTTATTGATTTTTTATTTATTTACCTATTAAATCTATTTGTTAAAAAATTAAATAAATTGTCACATGTATATATCGCATTCAAAAATTGTGTTATTTGGCCAAAAAAAATTAACAAAATCGATTAATTTTTCATCCAAGTTAAATGTCACTTATGGAAATACTTTAAGCGGAAAATGTTACAAAATGGTATGACAAAATTTTGCATACCACAAAAGCCAAATATGAGTTTAATTCTTAAATTAACCTTCAATTTATATTCAAAATATCAATTTGACATTTTTTAAAATTAAAATATTAATTATTTGACTTTTTAAAACATTTTTTTAAATGACCCTTTAAAACCTAAATAATTTTTAGGGCTTTTTACATTAATATTATAATTGGTTACAAAATTACAATTAAATCATATCATCAAAATTAATTTTCAATATACAGTATTATTAATTTTCATATAAAAGAAATAAAGTATGATTTTATACTCAAATTAAAAAAAAATAGACGCTAATACCTTAGTAAATATATGCTAGTCCCTTAATTTATAAGCCATAATCTTTAAAATATATTAAAAATATATTAAAAATAATAATTTTACTAGTTTGACATAATTGTACATCAGTTTTACAAAATAAATTTCTTAATATTAATATATATATTTTTAGAAAATCAAATATTTGAATATATATTTTTGAAAAAAAAACTTTTAAAAAATAAATTTCTTAATATTAATATATATATTTTTAGAAAATCAAATATTTGAATATGTTTTTTTTGGGAAAAAAACTTTGCAGTTTGAGGGGTGGAACTAGGGCTCTTGAATATATTTTTTTGGGAAAAAAACTTTACAATTTGTGAGAAACGAACTAGGGCCCTTAGAATTGAGACTGTCAACTTCAACCACTAGGATACTCCTTGGTTCTGGTTTAAATATTTACCACAGATATATATATACAGTTAATAAAAAAAATTTGGGCCTCCTTACGACCATGGGCCCTAGGCCAGTGCACCCCTGGCCTAAGCCCAGGGCCGACCCTGGGTGAGACACTTGCAAAGTTCAGAAAGCTAATCTATTTTTATGGACAAGTTTAAGGGGTTGATGATATGAAATAAATAAGTTTATGGAGCTGGTGAGACACTTGCAAAATTCAGGGAGCTAATTTACTATTTTGGACGAGTTCAACGAGCCGGTGATGTATTAGGTTTTTTTTTTAACATCTATAACTATAACTTCCTCAACGAGTGTTGAACCCCTGAATATTATTTTTAAGCTAGAAAATAATTTAATTAAATCCGAATATCCTAAAAGATCCATACATTAAATTCAAATTTTTTTTGATAGAAATTGGGACGAGACAGAACTAGGGTGGTGTGAACACCCATGGCCCAAGAACTGACAAACCCGCAATATATTAATAAAAAGGAAAAATAAATGTTTGAACAAGAAGAGAGGAAGGAGAACAAACAAAAGAAGAGGGGAGGAGAAAAGTTTAGAGAAAATTAAGAGAAACGCAAATGTGAAATACTACAAATGTCATCATTGATAAACCTGTGGTAAAAAGCAGGAGCGGAAGACCACCAATTGATCATTGAAGAAGAGACTTCAAATTTTGCCAAAGCATGAACAACTCTATTTCCTTCCCTAAAGATGTGAGAAAAGAGAATGTTCATCCTAGAGCAAATACTGAGACAGTACAACCATTCTTGTCGAATACTCCAAGGAACATCCATGAAACGATGTCTAAGCATATTAATTCAAATTTATTTTGGTAGAAGAAACACATTTTCTTGTGGTCCTGATTTGGCAAACACATTTTCTTGGACACTAATTCCATCATTCAAATTGTAAGAGTTGGTGGGCAGAGAGAAAATTGCTGACCAAAATACAAGTTGAACACATTCACATAAACATTTTGAAAATGTGGCAAATTGTAGAAACTCAATTGAATAAAACAAGAACTCTGAACTTTCTATGATCTCTCCTAATAATATACTTTACCAAATTAAAATTATGTTAGCTGAAAAATAAAAATAAAAAATTATTTTTTTATGTAGTTAAATTTTAATGAATTTTATTTTGTTTTATTTTGTCACCACATGTTATTTAAGTAACATTTTCGATGAATGTGTTTGTTGAAATTGATACAAATTAATCACAAACTAGATGCTTTTAATCTTAAACCCACAAATATTTTTTTTCAAGCTTAGTTTGAAGGAATTTATCCCAAGGTTTATATACCTCTTCTAATTGTGAGCAAAAGACATAAAAGCCCTAACTATGGTTAGAACCTAATAAGCAAAAGATAGGGGTAGTAAAGGAACAAAAATGATAAATGACATTTGGTTATTAACCCCATATGACAAGACAGTAAATACATCAGTGGTAAAACATTGAATTTCAGAATTGTAACAGAAAACTGACAACTTGGTCCCCTTGGTCGGAATGCCCAAATATCCCTGCCACACGGCGTGTGGACTTCTTCACATGACGAGTGGCTGAATCCCACACACCGTGTATTGCAACTCCAAGGGCTGGCCATTAACCTCATACGCCATGTGTCCTCATTACACGTTGTGTGGCATTCAGAGACAATATGTCTTCAAACTTGCTTGGCCTCACACGTCGTGTGGCCTAATACACATGGTGTGTGAGGCTGTTTTGCTGGTTTTGAAAATTTGGTTCCTTCCTTCGAACCTGTGTTGGAGATGTCCGCATCAGAACTTTAGATAAAAGTATTCGAAAATGAACTAAAATTAAATACATATGACTTTCTTATTCAAAATTTAAAATTTATAACATTATACTTTAAGGAAAAGATATGAAAATAGTTTTAACATTCCTAGAGAAATACTAATTTAACTCCAGTGTATAAATAAAGCTATTTTTATCTTAATATTGATGAAATGGTGCAATTACAAATCTAAATTAAAGGAACTTGTATGTTTGAGGTGTCAATTACTATTAAGTTCCGTTAACTCAGGCTTATAATTGTATCATTTTAAAGTAAAGAAGTATCATTTTGTAAGTTGAGGTAAATTGTTACTTTTTAAAAAGTTTAAGACTATTTTGATTTTTATATTGCTATATTTTATTTTAGATAGTTATAATAGGATTATTAGTGTACTTAATTTTATAATCTAACATTGGCCACAAGAAGACCTTGGCTCAATGGAGTTTCTCTAGAGTGAACATTTCCCCTGAATTGAGTGCACTTCCTATAATGATTCCTTCCAATTTCTCTCGCTTAAAATGAAGGTGATTCGGAGAGATTACTTTCACATTTGCACAGAATGCACTCTCGTTCCCTAGATTGTTTTCCTGAGTGTGCATGTTTAGATGTATGTGATACCTCCTTTCACTTTGGGCAATTTTCGAACGATGTGATGCAAAGTAAAGGAGGCTACGAAGCCCTTTAGGTCTGAAGGCGTTCCATCTCGGCAGTATTTGTCTTGCCTCATCTCATATCCAGTCTATAGATCAGCATCTTAGTGAGACCATCAATAAACTTCCTCCTTGTCATATCTAGAGAGCCCAAAGAGTCAATTAGACGTTGATCTAGCTCAAGGTTATGACTTGGAAGATGATAAAATTTCTATTAACACCCAGCAATGTCTTGCACTCTAACGGAGATTTTGGACCTAGGGAAAGGTTCTTTTCAAGGGTGAAGGTAATGGAAGAGCTATCCGAGCTGTCAGTTTTTTTTACGTGAGCCATGGATGCAAGGTTCAACCCATGCTCACTCCATCAATTTGATCTTGTAAATATTGAGGATGATCTTATAGGTAGAATTTCTGATCATAGTCTCATGTAATAAGATAACAAGGAGTCAACTGAGGAGTTGAGAACCGACCACTTCACTCCGACACTTAAGTTAACAAAGTTTGTTAGGATGAAGATGGAGAATAAAAGAATTTTAGGGGTTTTGTATTAAAATACCTTAACTGTACAATCATTTTATCCTATTTATATAATATATTGAAGAATAGTTTGGAGAAACATCAATTTCTTCTGTATTGTAGTTGATACACATGTACATATAAGGATGTGGATGAGAGTATATCATTTGGTGAGACCATTAAGATTTAGCATATACTAACGTAGTCGTGCACCTCATGATCATAGTTTCATTGGAATGGGCATGTCTTCCTTGTTGGTCCACATGTCTGAAGTGTTTATCTTCCATTATTACTTTTGATCCGAAGGTGCTCAATTGTCATGTAACATGCTACTTTATTAGCATGTTATTACAAATTACCATTTTCAAAACTTTATCTTTTTAACAACTATTTTCTCTCTTATAATCAAATATGACTTTAAAATAAAAAAGTTGAAGAATTAAAGTTGTCAGAATATCATTTTCGTAGCTCTAAATAGAGAGTTAGCTACTATTGAGAGGTCAAAGGTTAGAATATTTTTTTTATTAGTAAATGATAAAATTCATAGATTTTTAGGGAAAATTATAAATTTGGACTAATTTGAAAACTCATTTACATTTTAAGTCTAACTCTCCAACTTCTTACCAATCTAAACACTTTAACCTTATTTGGACAAAAATACCCTCACATTTAACGCGACATAGTTTAGCTTACGTTATCTATCACATTATGAAAATGCGACAACACGATAAATAATAGTTTATATATTATGTCGCGTTATATGAAAACGCGACAACACGAATTATATATGTAACATGATTAGAAGGCAGTAGAAAAAAAAACTCTCCCAGCAGCAACACCTTCTTCATTTCCATATATTCATGTACTGTTTTGCTAGTCATATGTCTTCCTCGTCATTTTTTGCATGTTTTCATCACCGTCCTGATTTTCTTCGTCATCCTTCTCACTGTTCTGATTTTCCTCTTTCTAGTTTTTCTGCTTGCTAACAGTACCTAAACAGGTCAAAAAGGATTCAATTATCCGCTTGATAATTTATCTCACTCAATTAATTCTGAACAGCAGGAAAAAGATAACAGATGCTTAAAACGATAATAGACCCCTTGGTGAGCGTTCTCTTCTTCTTCCTCAAATCTTCCGTTTTCTCATATGGCTGCCGACTCCTCAACGACGTCAGCGCTTCCCTTTTCCAATCTTGGGCTTCTTCGATCAATGGTGATAGTTACCTCAATGGTGGAGGATTTGCGAACGGCGAATGCGACTAGCGTGGAGATGGTGATGTTATAGTTATGAAGAAAGTGAGGGTATTTTGGTCCAAAATCAAGTGAAATGGTCTAGATTGGTAAGAAGTGAGACAACTAGTCCTAATATGTAAATGAATTTTTAAATAGGTCCAAATTTATAATTAACCCTAGATTTTTATGT
Source organism: Euphorbia lathyris (assembly GCF_963576675.1). Taxonomy (NCBI): domain Eukaryota; kingdom Viridiplantae; phylum Streptophyta; class Magnoliopsida; order Malpighiales; family Euphorbiaceae; genus Euphorbia; species Euphorbia lathyris. The sequence continues at coordinate 83,947,588 of NC_088915.1, forward strand.
CCGATTTTGAAGTTTAGAGACATAAACAAAAAACAAAAAGCCAAGTTAAATGACCATAGATGTAATTTACCCATAATTAGAGCATAGTTGTACAAATTCACTCTTCTAAGGATAGTTAAGTAATTTCCTTAAAACACCACAACTTCCCTCTCCTCTCCTCCTCACCTTCTCTCTATATAAACCCATTCCACCAACCTTTCTTCCTCAAACTTACAGGTCCCCTTCCTCTCTTTCCACCTAATAAACAACTCCACCCAAAACTAATCTCTCCCACCCTCAAAATCCTTCCATAAACCCCTTTCTTTCTCACATTTTCCCGGGAAACAAACACAAATCCCCAAAAAAATTTCTTACTTAAACTCCCCCCCATACCCTTATCACCATGATTTCATCACTAAATCACACACATTCCACTTTTACTTCCTCCGATTTACTCCCCCCAATTCGTTCCCTCAAAAACCCCCAATTTCCCCCTCTCCCCATTACCCCCAATTCACATAAAGTTCACACCTTTAATAAATCCCCCCTTCTTAAGCAGCCACTCCACATAGGGGGTTTCACATTCTCAGCCCCGAAATCAAATCCGCCGGCGACTATTTGCAATGCCTACGAGGCCGACCGGTCCCGGCCACTGGATATTAACATTGAATTGCCGGACGAACAGGCGAGACAGAAGATTAAAATTGGGGTTTATTTTGCGACTTGGTGGGCTTTGAATGTGGTGTTTAATATCTATAATAAGAAGGTTTTGAATGCTTTTCCTTATCCATGGCTTACTTCTACACTTTCTCTGGCGTGTGGGTCTCTTATGATGCTGGTTTCTTGGGCTGCCGGAGTTGCTGACGCTCCTAAAACTGATTTTGAGTTCTGGAAGACTTTGTTTCCGGTGAGTAATTTTGTGTTTATGTTCGTGAATTTTGCATTTCCATGGTAGTTTAGAGAGAGAAAGAGGGGAATTTGGGTTTTTGCTGTTTTGATTGACCATTTTGGTTTGTGTGTGGTCAATGTTATGAAAACCGATTTGGGTCAATCTGGTTCAATTGGACCTAGCGGACAAACCGGTCCGGGAATATAAAATATTGTCTTTGACCCGGTTCCTTTTTACTTAACTTGTAGTAGCATTCAGTTCAGTTTATTTAATTTCGGCAAAAAAAAAAAAAAAAAAAGGAAGACCTTATTGACCACTACTAGTAAAAATCTGTCCATACGGATTAGGGGCGAGCAAAATTGACCAATAACTGGTAATCAAATTGAAACCGAACAAAATTGTGGTTTGATTCAGTTATTTATTTAGTTTGGTTTAGTTGGATAATTTAGTTATTTGCTATTGGTTTTATTTTAGAAAAATTTGGTATAATAAAAACCAAACCGAATTGTACATATAATATAAAGTATTTTTTATATATTTATATATAAAATATGTATAAAGTATAAAAATATTTGGATCCCAAAACTATTAAAATCATCAATCATGCCTGTGAACTAAGCATAAATCATCAATTGATGATTTTTGTTTAGAATATGGACTCAATTGATAATTTTTTATTAGTTTAGGGATCTAATTGATGATTTTGATAGTTTAAGGTCTTAATTGATTTTGAAGCCCTAGTTTAAGGAGTCAAATGGATATTATGCCATATTTATTCTATATTTTTATGATTTTATTTAGTTATTTAATATATTTATTATTAATATTATACTATTTTTTGTTTGATATTTATTATATATATTTTAATTGTTTTACTTATTATAATAAATTTTGGTTAGTGATTAATTAGTAACCGAACCTAGAAAATTCGGTTCAGTCATTAAAATTATTGGGTTCAATTTGATTTTAGTTTTGAATGAGATTTCGGTTTGATTATCAGAAAGTTCAATTCGATTAGTAATTGAACCAATTCGAAGATCACCCCTAAACCCTGGACACAGGTTTATGTGTTAGAGCAGATTTAATTTTGAAGCAAATTGGTATTAAATAACATTACTAATAATATTAGTAGTATAATTATACTATTAATTTTTAAAAGTGAGCTCTTGAATTTAACTTAAAAAAGTTTGATTAACCGCTGAATTTTAGTAATATCATACTAACCTTTTGAATTCATTTAATGTAACATGATTAATTCTTTATGAGGAGATTTGATTAGTTTGAAGTCTATATCATTTGAAGCAAGTTTAAGACACGTTAATATTTATCATATCATATAATATAAAATAAGTGAAAGAGACTAATGGGATATCTGCAAAATTAAGGGACCTTTCCAATATTTTATCATATTAAGTAGTATAAATTTAGCATAACATCCATTTGGCTCCTTAAACTTAAGTTTTAAAGTCAATTAGGATCTTAAACTGTTAAAATCATCAATTAGGTCCCTGAACTAAGTAAAAATCATTAATTAAGTCCTCGTACTAAACAAAAATCATCAATTGAATTTCATCGAAAATCATTCGGTTAAACAGGTTCAGACCCTCCTTCCCAAACCCATTTTGAGCCAACATAGAGATCATTACAATCAATATCAAATAGTTACAGTTTCTGATTCTAGGATAGGATGAAGACTCGATTGATGATTTTTACTTACTTTTAACTCTTATTTTTTTTTTTGACCTGTCCGGTTTTGACAACTGTATATTTGCGTCGTTGTGTTTAGGTCGCGGTGGCGCATACAATTGGGCATGTGGCTGCAACAGTGAGTATGTCTAAAGTTGCAGTTTCATTTACACACATAATCAAGAGTGGTGAGCCTGCTTTCAGTGTTTTGGTGTCAAGTTTACTCTTGGGAGAGACTTTTCCTTTGCCTGTTTATCTCTCTCTTCTCCCAATTATTGGAGGTTGTGCTCTAGCTGCTGTCACTGAGCTCAATTTCAACATGACTGGTAAGAACAACTTTCATCTTCAAAAGGGTGTTTCTTCAACTGTTAATTGTTTTTACTACTGAAAAGTTGGTTGATTTTCCTTTTAAAATAACTCTAAACAGTTGTTTTTCAATTCTAATCAAACAAGAGTATAGTAAAAGAACTACCAAATGGGCACTTAGTGCCATTTGATTCTCTTTTGTAGCTCATTTTTGTTGGGGTAAATTACACCCATGCCTCTGAACCTTACTCATTTTAACATTATGGTCATTGAACTTCATTCTTAATGGTATGATCATTGAACTTCAATTCTTAACAGTATGACTAATAAATGCATCAAAATGACCGTTAACGGTCTCAAAATAAAAAATTCGATGAGCTAATGATATTCTAAGGAACTTTAATTCTTAAAAGTTTTCATTTTGAGGTCATTTAAGTGTTGTTTGGTTAGGAGAGAGCGAGTGAATTTTTAGAGAGAAAAAACTCCAATAAAGGTGATTTTGTAAAATAAAAAATGTGGTTTCATAGTAAATGTCGTTCTGAACAATTTTAATTTTTGAATATTTTCATTTTGAGTTCGTTAAATGTTATTTTGAGGAGTTAGTGGCCATATATGTTAAAAAGTGTAAAATTAAGTGGTCGTACTGTTAAGAATTGAAGTTTAGTCACAATGTTAAAATGGGTAAACTTCAATGGTCATGGATGTAATTTACCCCTTTTTGTTGTGTTACTCCAAATTATTAGACAAAGTATCTATGATTGAAAATTATCTACAAGCGGTTTAATACATCAAGGACCTCAGTATTCGTCAAGATTACCCGATTTTCCCCGTGAACTTCGGAGATACCTCATTAGTCTCAGAACTTGCTTTCAATAACCTATTCGTCCTTTAACCTTTGCTTAAAGTAACCTATTTGCCAACTTTGCTTAAAGTAATCTATTGGCCTGACCTGAAGTGGTTACAATGTTCTATTTAAACTTGCTTAAAGCGACATATTGGTCTTTAAAGTGGTTACAATGATCTATTAGCCTCTTAAAATTTGCTTAAAGTGATCTATTGATCCTGAACAACAACAACAACAACAACAAAGCCTTAGTCCCGAAATGATTCGGGGTCGGCTAACATGAACCATCATATAAAACCGTGAAAATCAAGTCGTGTCAGCGACACAGATTCGCTCCCTCCACTCCGTCCTATCCACTACCATATTTTCCTCAATTCCCAATAAACTCATATCACTCTCGATCACCCTCCTCCAAGTTTGCTTAGGTCTTCCCCTACCCCTCACCACTACATCCCTTTGCCACTCTTCGGTTCTCCTAACCGGCGCATCAAGCGCTCTACGTCTCACATGGCCAAACCACCTTAGTCGGTTACAATAATCTATTAGCCCCTTAAATTGGCTTAAAATTACCTATTGACCCTTGAAGTGGTTATAATGATCTATTAGCTCTTTAAACTTTCTTAAAATTATCTATTGACCATTGAAGTCGTTATAATGATCTATTAGCCCTTTAAACTTGTTTAAAATTACCTATTGACCATTGGAGTTGTTATAATGATCTATTAGTCCCTTAAACTTACTTAAAACCAACCTATTGGCCCCTAAAGTGGTTACAATAATCTATTAACCCTTTAAACTTGCTTAAACCAACCTATTGGTCCTGAAGTGGTTACAATGATCTATTAACCCCTTAAACTTACTTAAAGTGGCCTATTGGTGGTTACAATAATCTATTAGTCTCCTAAACTCGCTTAAAGTGTTACACGCTTTAACTTGTTCAAGCCTCTCCTTGTTTTTCCACATAGATTTTAGGAGATTAATGTAATATTTTAAGCAAGTTCAAGAAGCTAATCGGACATCTTTAAAGTTTAAGGAGCCAATCGGATAATCTGGACAAGTACATAACCCCCGGATGTACTAAACCAAAATCATCTAATAGATCCTTAGTATTTGAGAGAGCTAACTTGTGTTGCTTTGTTGTTGTTACCTCAGGTTTTATGGGGGCTATGATATCCAATTTGGCATTTGTGTTTAGAAACATATTCTCAAAGAAAGGGATGAAGGGGAAGTCTGTTAGTGGGATGAACTACTATGCTTGCTTGTCTATCTTATCTTTGGTGATCCTTACCCCTTTTGCAATAGCCATGGAAGGTCCTCAAATGTGGGCTGCTGGCTGGCAAACAGCTCTTTCTCAAATTGGCCCCAACTTTGTTTGGTAATTATTCTTTACTACCTTATTTTACAATTAAAGATTCTACATTATGTTAAATAATCTCCTAATAGTAAATAACTTATTAGTTTTTGAGATTCTGCACACACCTCCGCGCTAAACTGCTACTTACATTTGAAGCGTGTACAATACATGCCCATCCTATCGTGTGTTGAAATTCCATACGAAATAAGCAATTTTAGGGAGTTGGTGAGACACTTGCAAAGTTCAGAGAGTTAATCTATTTTTATGGACAAGTTTAAGGAGCCGGTGATACGAAATAAGCAAGTTTAAGGAACTGGTGAGACACTAACAAAGTTAAAGGAGCCAATTTACTTTTATGGACAAATTCAGGGAGCTGGTGATGTATCAGACCTTTTAGTTATTATTAATGGAGCTACACATCCATGAATCTTGTTATCTCCACTCGGTATGTGCACCATTTTATTACTCATCAGTAACAGATCAAAGATACGTGTACATGTAGTTTTTTTATCTCGTGTTCTGCTCCACATCAAAGCCACGTGTAGGTGATCTGTTACTGATGAGTAGGAATACCGAGATTCATAGCTGCGTAGAGTATGATTGTAATTAGCGATAAAATTGGTCCAGTTTGCAAATGTTAGGGATATAATTTGCTATTGGTTGCAAAAGTGCCCATTAGACTTGAAACCAAGACAACAGAAGCTCAAGTCAGTATTAATACATCAGCGGCCTATGAACTTGGTCCAAAAAACCGATAAAGTCCGTGAACATCTAAAAATGTTTCATTAGCCTTTTAAACTTACTTAAAGTGATATATTGATCCCTGAAGTTACTTGAAATGACCTATTGTACCCTTCAACTTTCTTAAAATGACTTATTAGCACCTTGAACTTAGTTAAAGTAATACACGATTCAATTTGCCCAAATCTCCACGCAGCAATAATGGGGCAATCATGTCACATGTCCCCTTAAACTTTCTTAAAGTGATGTATCAGTCCCCAGAACTTTGTTAAAATAATTCGCAATCCAAATCTCCACTATAACAATAAGAGGGTTAATCATGTCACATTAAGCAAGTTTAGAAGCTAACGGGAGATCCTTAAAGTTCACGAGTCTAATTGGTTTTTTAATCGGTTCCGGGTTGACTTTGTAGACCCTGATAAGTATCTATACCACTTGGAATTTGGATATTCTATAAAGATTTTAACCAGTCTTCAAATCAAAATCTAAGAAATCTTGTTCTTTGTCAATTTCTGTTTGGTGTGATTCTGGAATTTTCAAATTTAGTGGTAGAGATTCGATAGAACATACAAATACTAACTTCAAAAATGTTATGTGTGGCTTGAAATTGATGCAGGTGGGTTGCAGCTCAGAGTATTTTCTACCATTTATACAATCAAGTATCTTACATGTCACTTGATCAAATCTCCCCGTTAACTTTTAGCGTCGGAAATACGATGAAGCGGATATCCGTCATTGTTTCCTCCATCATCATCTTCCACACCCCTCTCCAACCTGTCAATGCACTTGGTGCTGCCATTGCTATCCTTGGCACTTTTCTCTATTCACAGGTATAGTATAAACGTTAAAGTATTCGTTTGATTCTCCTTTTATTAGATCATTAAGTATCCGTCGGGTCCAGGGGATTGGGGTTGAGTACTCACTGGTTGCCTGAAAATTTCCGAGCTTTAATTTTTGTATAGAAATACTAAAAAATACTAATTCAGCACCATAGATCACTGAACAACATCCCAAGTATTCTTTCTATTAAATCATGGATCCGTCACTGTATTTTGCTGTTAGTTCGGATTAAGAAACAACCCCTGATAGATATTTTAGAAGGAAAATTAGCTAATATTTACGAGCTATCAATAACAACAATAACAAATAGCTAACAACACCACCTGAACTAAATAGTCCCTGAAGTTTAGGAGTCAAAAGGTTGGAGTTTTAAAACCGCACGTAAAATTTTCTGAAATTTGTCTTTACTTACATAAAAGTCTTTTATTAAAGTATGATGACCTCAAAATGAAAAAATTCAAGAAGTAGAGTTGTTTAGAACCACCATGGATTCACGTTTTGGATTTTCCAAATCACAATTTTCGGAACACTCTCTATAAACAACCACATTCTCTCTTCTAACCAAACAATACCTAAATGAATTCAAAAATTAAAGTTGTTTAGAATATCGTTTCCATCAGCTTTCCAATTAAGGGTTACATGCTATTCGAGCGGTCAAAAGTTAATGGATTTTTATGTTAGTAAAATGGCAAAAGTCGGGGACTTATATCCAGAATTGAAGTTTAAGGGCTACAAAGAAAGTAAGCTAAAATTTGATGAGCCAGTGGTGTAATTTTCCCCTTCTTTATTGTTTTCTCAAATTTTGGGGTTGGGGACCAGAATGCCTCGAAAAAGACATTCGTGCTTTCTTGTCTGAATTGCAACTTGTTTGTGTGGTCACAAAAATCTTGTGAATAGCCTTTCATTCTTCCTTAAGGGCAACAAAAAGCAAGACAGTTAATTAGGAGTCGGTTTGGTCTGAAAATTGAACCGAACCAAAATAATCGAAAATCTAATATTTAATAAATTAAAGACCGAATTTATTCGAATAATATTAATAAATTCAACAGAACTGAACTGTTCGGTTTAATTTGGTTTGGTCCGGCCGGTTTCAACCCATACTAAATAGTTAAATAAAATATAAATTAATAATTATAATTTTATAAAGTTTAATTAATTTAGTTTAATCTAGTGTTATTTACTATTCAATGACATATATAAATTATCAATCTAATTATTAATATAATTGATACATAGCCTAATTGTTTAAAGTTATAGATTACCTAGATTATCAATCTAATTGTTAAAAATAACCTAAGGTCATCTATATTAGATTAGATTAATTAATAAATCTAATTAATGTTGCGGATCGTTTGGTGGCTGATGGGCATGAGCGGATGTTGGGCGTCACAACTTTATATTCTCCTCATGATTATTTATCTTCTCTTCTTTTGGAAGATGTTGTAGGGGTTAGCTTCCCTAGGCTAATCTCTGGTTAATCTTTTTGGTTTATTGTTTTTTCTTTCCTGTTCCTACCAAAAAAAAAAATCTAATTAATCTCTATTTCAGCCGGTTAGGTTAATTCAGTAATTTTGTCATAGAAACCGAACTGACCAATATTATCGATATTTTTATAAACTAAGACCGAAACCGAACCAAATAGATAGATGAAAAACCGAAATTCATTGGTTCGGTAAGTTATTTTCGTCGGATTTGATTTCTGAACACTCCTAGAATTAATTTATTGCCAATATGTTTGCTTCTGCCTTTTATTTCCATCTTTTTATACTTAGTATAAAAAAAAAGGTAAAATACACTGATCGTCCTTGAAGTTTGGCGTATGTGTCATAAAGGTTATTTTTTTTTTTCAATAAAACCACTGAATTTTACATTTCATTTCAATTAAGTCATTCCGATCATTTTGAATACAAAAATCTATTGAAATTTTGTCACGAAATACAACTGAGCATATACCAACTAAGTGCTATACTGAATACATATGCCGGATATGTTTGACTTTTATGGCTGAAACGTGACATTCACATGTGTGTCATGTGGCACATCTTAAGAAACATACGTACAAGAAACTTTTAAAGACCACATTCTTGTCAGGCATGACGTTTAGTTGGGTATAGTCAACTGTCTTTGTCTTTTGCTCTATAAAAACATTCTGTTAAATTTTAATACACAAATTAGCCAAATGATTTTGTTGAAATTAAATGTGAAGTTCAACGACTTTATCGAAAGAAAGAAGTGAAGTTAGCTTTGTGGAACGTACCTTAAACTTCAATGATCGGTGGTGCAATTTACCGTATAAAAAGAGATTGATTCTTGGAACATATCTAACTAACACTTTAACTACAATATGTTTGAGCAGGCTAAGCTGTGAGGGAGTTTGAGGATTCCGAGGTTTTGATGTAATTATATTGTACAAGGTTTCTAATGAAGTCCTGAGTTACTGTTGACTGAAGAAATTTAGCGGCGGATGAAGAAATTTAGCGACGGATTTCAGTTACTAGAGATTCAGATTTTGCTATGGCAGAGTGGTCTATTTTTGTAAAAATGGAGAGTGGTAATGCTCAATAAATAGTGTTTCTAGTTAGTAGCTAGCTTTCAGTTTCGGCTTTCAGTTTCAGTTTCCTTCTGTAATATGTTTTGTTATATTTCATTGATTGTGAAATTGCAATAAAGCAACCATTTTTTGTTGGAGTTTGATTCTGTTCTTTCATAATCGTTTTATGCGTAAAATAAAAAATATTACATTTCGACCTAAGCAATTAAGGAATTATATTTATAAGGGTAAATTCCAAAAACAACCCCTGTGGTTTGATGTTGTTCAAAAAAAAACCCTTGTGGTTTGTTATTACCAAAAAAAAGGAATGTGAATAACGCCGTTACCACAATTACGGAAATGGGTAAAACGCCGTTTAAATGAGTGACGTGGCAAAGGGTAAACTTGTCTGGAAAATATTGGGAGACCTATATAACCTCTAGAAGTTTCTATAACAGCGATTATCTTTAGTGACTTTTCATATTTCTTTCAGTTGCATTGATCGACTTTCCAAATCGGAATACGAAGTGGCAGCTAACCTAGAACTCACCCATAAACACTTCGATCATAGTTCATACTACATGAAGGGGTGTGTTTTCTGAAGCGACGAAGCTAGATAGACGTTGGAATCGCTATTTCGAAGTGGGTAGGGCAACTACAGTACAAGGTTTTTGGTAGGGGTTACGTGTCAGCCAAGGTAAGGGCACAATATCCATGGAAATTTCGATTCTTTTCGAATGTTAGATGTGTTCCTGGTTTGGATTTTGTTTGAGTAAGTTAGGGTTTTCTGTTTTTACGATAAATAATCGGAGTTGTGGTTTTTTTGTTGGGTATATTAATCATCAACAGTTATATTGCATGTAATAGTGTTTTTATCGATCGTTTGGTGTTATGATTTTCGATTTGTCATTTGATGCATCACTCTGTTTCTAGTTGTCGATTTGTGTTGTCTGTTGGCTTTGTTGGTTGCATATATAAGTTACGTTATGGTTTTGTTTGTTATTATGTAGCTATTTAATATTGCTTTGTTTGTTTTTGCCGGTTTGTTGAATGAATGGGTGCAGATGGCTGGCTATGTGACTTTGGTATTTCACCACGGAGGCAAATGGTCCTCATTTGATGAGTCTATGAAATATTTAGGGGGAGATGAAGCTGAGATTACACTAGACAAAGATTATTTAGGATATTATAGGTTGTTGGAATATTATAGGCAGCTAAGGTATACAGGTGGGTGTAGGATGTGGATGCATGTGATAGGACTTAGAGGTGCATGGAGTTATTGGGAGATAGTAGATGATAAATCTTGTCTTAGTGTGGCAGATACGAATAACAATTGGGATACGTGGGATGTTTATTTTGAAGCTCTACCTAAACCTGTGTCAACGAGGGCATGGGCCATAGAGGGAGGGCACACATTTAGTTTCAGAAAGAATGGACCTTCAGTCGTGTATGTGAAATGTGATACAGATGGTTGTGCGTTCAGGATTAGAGGATCTATGGTAAGGGGCACTCAAACTTTCAAAATAAAGACATGTAATCTCAATCACACTTGTCCTAGGCAATACAATGAGAAGTTTTGTAAGGTTTCATACCTTTGTGAGAAATATTTGGAAGACATGAGGGATGATAAGGAGTTGAAAGTGTCATACCTAAAGAATAAGATTAAGAGGGATTTGGGTTACGAGGTGTCTATTCGAAAATGCTATAGGACTAAGAGTGAGGGGAGGAAAATTATATCTGGTCAAATCAAGGATCAATATAAGAGGTTGTATGATTATGCTGAGACTCTCAAAGTAACTAATCCAGGAACTGTTGTCCAAATAAAAACGGAGTTGAAGCTAGACCATGGGTTAGGAGTTCCTAGGGAGATTGGTTTGTTTCAACACATGTACGTTCGGATGGCTGCACAAAAACAAGGATACTTCTCTGGAATACGGCCAATTATATGCCTTGATGGTTGTCATTTGAAAGGAATGATGGGTGGGCAGTTGTTGGCTGCAATTGGTAGGGATGGCAACGAGAACCTATTTCCAATTGATGTTGCTGTTGTTGACTTTGAGTGCAAAGAATCCTGGTCATGGTTTCTACAAGTTTTGCAAGATGATTTTGGCGCGGTTAGAGAAACTGGATGGGTCTTCATGTCGGATCAACAAAAGGTTAGTTGTATTTATTAGATTTTTTGTTAGTGTTAATTCATAATTAGTTGTACTGATGGTTTGTTCTTAATTTATAGGGGCTGGTGCAAGCTATGAAGGAGTTAATGCCGGATGTGGAACATCGTTTTTGTGTCAAGCACATGTACGAGAATATGAAAATGAGATTCAAAGGGGTTGAATACAAAGACCATCTATGGAAGGCTGCATCAGTTGGTACTATGAAGTTATGGGAGAATCATATGGAAAAACTAAAATCTTTTGACCCTGCGGCTCATCAATGGGTGATGGAACATGATCCTCACACATGGGCAAGGAGTCACTTCAACCCAAGAACCAAATGTGATGCAATTCAGAACAACGTCTGTGAGTCGTTTAACAGGATGATTTTACCTTGTAGGGAGTTGCCTATACTTAGTCTGCTGGAATGGATCAGGAAAGCCTTAATGTCAAGACAATATACCAAGTTCACTGGTATAAAGAACTACAATGGAGATGTGTGCCCAAATTACCAGACTATGCTTGAGAAGATAAAAGTTGAGAGTCGAAACTGTTTCTGCACACGAGCAGGGGATCAATTGTATGAAGTTGATCATTATGGAAAGAATGTTGCTGTTGATCTCAAGGATAAGTCATGTACATGTAGAATGTGGGACATTTCTGGAATTCCTTGTAAGCATACCGTGGCTGCCATTATTCATCACAGAGAACAACCGGAGAAATATGTGCATGACTATTTTTTGAAGTCAACGTATTTGGCTGTGTATCAACATGTGTTCAAGCCTGTGCCATCACAAGAAGAGTGGGAAAGGACAACACTACCTGACATTCATGCTGGGGTTGTACTTAAACCGCCCGGAAGACCAAAGAAGAGGAGGAATAGGAGGGCAGATGAACCAAGGGACCCCTATAAGGTTACGAGGATAGGAGGTGGTGTTAAGTGTGGCTTATGTCAAAGGTTTGGCCATAACGCTAGGGGCTGCAAGGCAGGAATTATAGGGGAAACACCATGGCAAAGAAGGCAGCGCAAAGTAGCAAATAAAAGGAGTGGTAACCAAGTTGAAGTAAGTCCTATTGTTTGTATAATCAACATTACATGGCCATTGTTCATTAATCATGATTGATGCAAATGCTTCCTTGTTTTTTTGCAGGGTAGTCCACCTAGAAAGGGAGGCAGGCCTAGAAAAATCCCTAATGCATTAACTTCCAACCCTGTACGTTCTAGTGTAAGTTGGTGGAGTAGTAAGGTTTTTGTTGTTTTGGTAAGATTTTGGAATAATAGTGTAACTTCTTTATTGCTCGATGCAGCAAGGACATGTAAGTGGAATTGCTTCATAGCCACCCCCAACACATCAACGAGCAACTGATGGTTGTGTTAATAGAGAAAGTGCTTCACAGCCACCCCCATCACAGCCGTCAACACGAGGACAAAGCCAACCAGTAGTGAGGGGCAGAGGCAGAGGTAGGGGCAGGGTCCAAAATTTCATGGCACCAACAATTTCTACATCCAGGAAAAGAGTGAACCCAACTGCAGCAGAACCAAGTGTCCCACAAAGACCAAGAAGAGCTGCAAACCTTGCTGATTTAGCCAAGAGGCATGGCCTTTTCAATGGAAATGTCGAAGATTTCTAGGAAGTTTGCACAGGCACATTGGATCAATACTGTTTGTTACCATTTTGTATATTTTGTGAATAATGTCCTTTATGGTGCACTAATTTTTGTGAATTGTGACCTTTATGGTGCACTAATTTTTGTATAGGGTGATCAAAACTTATGACCTTATATGGTATAGCTTTTGTTGGGCATTATAGGTACATTTCCAGTGCCTTATATGTAATACCTCTGTGACAATTTAGGTTCTTTCCTGGGATCTTATATGTAATACCTTTTGTTGGCATTATATGCAAATTAAGTTCGTTGCTATTTACAAAGATGTGTCACATAAACTTGTTAACATTTTTAGGTAAATTGTGTGTGCACAAGGCACATTTGTAGTCATTTTTTGTATGTGAATTTTAATATACCGAGTATTTCTAGTCATTTTCCATGAACTTAGGTAACAATTAACACAAAATTACAAGCCAATATGTTGTAAAACGTTACAGGCCACAGAACTTGGCTAACAATTAACAATATCCAATATCCAAATAAGTTGCACAAAGTTACAATCCAATGAACTTGGCTACAATTAACAAAAGACAATAATTTGCTTTTCAATACACCTTCAATTTTTACACAAACATTTACCCAAACAAATGGGTATACACAGAGAACTACAAAGTGTAGTTTGCCTACCACTAAGGCAACCCAAATCTGCCATCTACCCTACTACCATTATCTATACTATCAATCATCATCACAATCAACCCAATTATCACTACAATCACAGTAACAATTAATTTCATCCTTAAACACCCATTTTCTGATTTCAAACTTCTGTTTTCTTCCTTCTCCAGCAACAGTTCCTTTGTCAGTCTTCCATTTTCTTCCTTCACCTGCAACAACTCCATCTCTACCATTCGCTTACCCTCAGAAATAGACCGTAACTCCATTTCGAGTTCATCTACACGAGCACGACAAACTTCTAAATCATCAGGATCAATCCACTCAAAATAACGACAAGCAGTTCGATCAGGATATTTCGAACAACCAACGAACCTCCTTCCATTATTTAGCTTTGTTGAAGCTCGGCGGATTGGAGCTCTAATCCCACAGAAGCAGTTTGATTCATGCCATTGACCCAATGAAATTTGAGAATTGCACGAATTGGACGAACTCATCTCTCGACGCTTTTAGGGTTCAGTAAATTCTACGCGAATTAGGCCAAATTCGAACACCAAATCGTGGGGTTAACCTTCTAAACTTCAAGAGAATCGCGAATATGCTAATTAATCAACATGATTCTAAGGAATCTGGAATTTAGGTTTTCGATTGAAAGAAGAAACTGAGATGAAGTAGAAAAATGGGGGAAGAAGGGAAACTTCTGGAGGTTATATAGGTCTCCCAATATTTTCCGGACAAGTTTACCCTTTGCCACGTCACTCATTTAAACGGCGTTTTCCCCATTTCCGTAATTGTGGTAACGGCGTTATTCACAGTCCTTTTTTTTGGTAATAACAAACCACAAGGGTTTTTGAACAACATCAAACCACAGGGGTTGTTTTTGGAATTTACCCTATTTATAATTCATAACTACGACAAAGAAGTTTGAATCTGTATCTTCAATATAATAGATTGTGATAGAGAAATAGTAGACCGCGTTTGAAATTGTTTTTGACATAACGACGAGAAACATATCTCAAATTGATTTCATATTTTTTTTCATGAATGACTTCGTGATTTTTCAATGAGCTACCCTTAAGAAACTGGGCTATCTCATTCAAACACACTTCTCGAGAGGGTAAATGAATTTGATACACCCCTGCAGGCCTCTAGGGAACTCTCAATGAAGATTGCCACAATTCCACTCTTAGCAGAGTCATTCGTCTCTAAATTTTAGGGCTCGTTTGTTTTACCTACTGTTTGCTGTTACGGTTTGCTATTTACTGTTGGAAAAAGCTGATTTTCCAAAAAGCAGAGATTTTCTGCTTTTGTAAAGCTTTTCAGGTGTAAAAAGCAAATAAGAGGTCACTCACCAAACACCTAATGTTGTTTTTCAAGTGTAAAAGACAAACATGAATGTCACTGACCAAACACCTAAAACTCTCCATTTCGAACTGAAAAGGTAAACAGGAGCACCCAAACACCTTCTTATTATTTTTTTAAAATTTTTCTTTCCTTCCTCATCCCCTTTTCGGACCTTGCTCCTTCCATGTAACTCAAAAAAAAAAAAAAAAAAGGGGCTACCCTTATGAGGATTTATGTTTACCATATGATAGGAACATCCAAACACTTTTAATGCATCATAATTAGGAGCTTTGTAGTATAACTTCTCGTATGCATAACAAGGCCGCTAGGCCCCTAGCGTTCAAAATCAAGAATATGTTTCAATTTTTCCCGTCTAGGCACCCAGACCGATTTTTGGCCTTGTAGCCATTTTTTGGCTGCCTAAGGGCCGCTTGAGCCGCGATCAAAATAAAAAAAAATTATTTTGATTTTTTGCTTTATTATAATTCAATTTTGAATATCCATACATGATTTTTGGTGAATTATGTTTATTACTTTTAAATATTTTTTGTTTAATTGTATTCTCTAGTTGTTTTCATGATATGGTTGAAGATTTTTAAAGACAATGTTTCATAGTTTTCGGTTAATTATATTAGATCTACGATTGAGTCTTAACTATCAGTTTGAACTTTTAGTTCAAACAGTTTTATTCTTTTGTTTTGAACAAAACTGTCCAAGTAGTCCTAGTGAAATCATCCACCAAAAGTAAGCATATACTTAGAACAATATATTAAATGCGTGATTAGTATTGGTCCGAATCTAAAAAACATGACATTGTAAGAAATAAGTTTCGATTTTTTTTTTTTTAAAATTAAATGTGATTCATACATGTTTCCAAGAGTTTCAGTTTTCGAAAGGGTTATTAAAACATCAAACAATTGTAATCAAAGTTTTCGTGCAACATATACCAAATATGAAGTTCTAGTAGTCGTATGGTTGGAAATGTAGTCTTTGTACCAAGTTGCTGATAGTTTTCGGGTTCTCTTCAAAGTTGAGTAATCGACATGATGAAGCCCAAACCGAATTTTATAGCCATCTAACCACTCGAAGTTGTCGAGCAATGACCACACAAAGTACCCTCGCACATCTGCTCCTTTCCTGAACATTGTTTCATGAAATATACATATATCAGATTAAATTTGGCAAATTTTGCTAAGGGGAAATTTGATACATATTGCTCTTGGCTTCCAAAGTTAGGAGTAAAATTGCACCATTTTAGACGTTAGGGGTAAAATTGCTCATGGTCCAAAACGTTAGGGGTATTTTTGCACCTTAACCCTAAAAACATTAACTTTTGTTTGGCTTTTATAGCTATCTGGTCATCTGTAAAAGCCGATGATTTCAACATGGCTATCACATCAAAATTTGAGTAACTTTTTCTTTTTGAATTAACCATAATAATTTTATTGAAATAAAAACAAAAATTCATTGATTTTATTGAAAGGAAATAAAGTTGAATGAACTTTGTGAAATAGACTAAACTCTCTCTTGAAATGATGATATGGATTTTTTGGCCAGTTTATATATGTATTTCAAAGCATCCTAAAATTTATATTTAATAAGTCTAGATCTAACGGTGAATAACTAAATTTATTTGGTCATTAGAGTCCATCTGAACACTACTGTTATTTCGGTCAAAATTCAATTTCACAATTGTAAAAGAAAGAAGACTACCTCATTGCAGTTATAAGAGCATTCAAGTAGCTACTCATGTACTCAACTCTTTCAACATCATTTAGTAAAGCTTTGGTGGTGCTATAGTTATCTTCCTTCTCACCCATTCCTTCAACAACAACAAATTTAAGTTTGTGAATCAAATTAAGACAATGAAGGATCCATGATTTAGTATCTCTCGTAATTTACAGGTACTAAATTGATATTTTTGGTGTTTTTATATAAAAAATTAAAAACCCGTACACAATTTCCATAGATTTTTTAGCTTTTTCTAGCCACGAGTGGGTTCTCAAATCCCCCCAAGTCCCCTTTGGATCCGTCCTTAATACATGAGGCTCTTACATGGTTAAATAATACAATTGGCCCTGAACTTCGAATATCTTTCATTAGTTTCTGAACTTGTTTCGAGTGATTTATTAGCCCCTCAATTTGTTTTAAGTGATATGCACTTTAACTTGTCCAAATCTCCACTCTGATCTGCCACGTAGGACTTAGAGGGTTAATCAAACCACTTTAAACAAATTCAGAATGTTGAGAAGACATCCCCTGTTTTCAGGAGGCCAATTGCTTTTTTTTGGCCAAGTGAAAGGTCTCGCATATTAAATGTCTGTTTGTTTTCATTTTTTGGAACTGTTTTTTTGTATTTCAATACTAAATAAGAGATAGAATGTGTTTGCTAAAATTTCGAAACAACTGTTTTTTTTTCTTTCAGAAAAACAACTAATATCTACTACCTATCAGCAACAACAGTAAACAGCAAACAAAAACAACTGAAATAGCCAGTTAAGATTGTCAGCACTTACCATTTTCTGTAATGAACATTGGTATGTTGTTGTACCTTTCTTTTACATATGTTACTATTTTTTCAATTCCTTCTGGACAAACAAATAGCCAATCCACTGTGGTCTACACAATATAAAGCTTCAGTTATTTTGCATAGGCGAAGGCCGATAAATCTTAAATTCTTGACGAGAAAGTCATATTTTTTTTTTTACTTTGGTTCCTCTCGTATCCCTTTTGTCCGAAAAACCAATAAACACATTCGTCGGAGATGCTGACAGGTCATAAAAAAAATTCCATGTAAAAAAAAATCATTTTCCATGTGTTACAAATTAAATGGAAACAATTTTTTTTTTCCACGGGGCGAGATTATGATGACATATCATCCACGCGAATGTATTTAATGGTTTCTAGATAAAAGGACTATGTGCAGGGGCGTAGACAAGGGGGCCTGGGGCCCGGGCCCCTTCGGCCGCCAGAACCACCTTGACTCCGGATAGTTTTGGGTCCGTCGCAATTTTTTTTATTGAGTATTGAATTAGCCTCCCAAAATGGCTCATTACGTGTTAGGCTTGTCCAAAATTCAAAATTTCAATATTTTGGACCTATTAGGTACTTTATAAATCTAAATTTCTAATTTTTTATTTTTGGCATTTAGGACTCTCTAAATCCAAATTTCTAATTTTTTTTGGCCTATTAGGGCTCTCTAAATCCAATTATTGATTTTTTTTGGCCTGATAGGCCCTCTGAAATCAATTTTTTTTAATTAAATGAAATCTAGCTTAATTTTGAGAAATTATACACTAATACTTGTTGTGTGACCAGAGGTCACGGGTTCGAGTCTTAGGAGCGGCCTCTTGCCAATTAAATTGGCAAGGGAAGGCTTGCCCCCAATACACCCTTGTGGTGGGACCCCTCCCCGGACCCTCGCTCAGCGGGGACGCGTAATGCGACCGGGCCGCCCTTTATACACTTTTTTTTTTTTTGGTAAGAAGGGAAGAAAAAAACAAACAAACAAAAACCTAACCCGGGATCAGTCTAGGAAGACTGACCCCAATCCTATCCTCAAGAAGAGAAGGTAACAGAAAAGAAGGAGGAACGGAAAGGGTAGAAACACCTAACATCCCCCATGCCCAGCAGCTGCCAAGCGATCCGCCACGCGGTTTTGCTCCCTATAAATATGGGAGAAGGTAAGAGAATCGAAGGCAGGACGAAGCCTCACACTAATACTTAAAAATTGGTTCTTGACTATTCAAATTATAACACCCATATATACAAAAAAAAAAAAAAAAAAAAGAGCAAATTCGATTTAGCAAATTTTGTTTTTTTTAGGAATGTACGTGTAAAATCGGCCCCCCAACCGAGTAATCTTGTATTCACCACTGACTATCTGTGAAACCAAAACTAAATAAAGATAGTTTTCTCGTTAAGAATTTAAGATTTATGGCATTTCTGTTTCATTGCAGAATGAAGATAAAAGCAGAGGTCACGTACAGGTTTTCCGATGAAGATACCTTCTTTTTGTGCGGTCCGGAAGGTATAACCTTCCGCCTTTGTTACGCCCGGACCTTGATTGCAGAAAGAAAACATGCAGTCTTTTATGTAGAAACTGGTGTAATGGTTTATACCAATGAAGTCTAGTCCAGAGCTGAGTTTCTCCAGATCATAGTTCGAAAATGCAGGTAAATCCTCTCCAAGAATTTCATGCATCTCTTTAGGATATCTTCCAAGAATTATTGGGTCCAAGAACCTGTTTTAGATGTTTCAAAACTGTAAAATTATATACTTCTACGCATATATTGTTCGTTTTGGCTCAATTTCTATTGTTTCAGCTTCACCGCATTAATATATTTAGGGAAAAGTACAAAAAGAAATATTGTAGTTTGAACGATTAGTAAAGACAGTACTATTGGTTTAAAAATTTGCAAATAGACATCTGTAATTTGTAAATTTTGCCGTTAGGAGATATGCGAGTCAATTTTTTTTATCCAAATAATACTTGTGAGTTTATTAACTTTTCAACCACATGAATTATATTTGCAAATTGTTCAAACCACAAAGTTTATTTTTATATTTTTCTCTTGTTATAATCCAATCGCTCTATTTTGATTTTCATTGTAGGATTTATTTAATTCTTACTCCATCATCATCATTTAGAATTGCTCCTTGTTAAGTTTCCACCTCGGTATGACCTCTTTAGTAAAGAGTCTTTACAATGGGTTCATTACTAGCTTACTTGCTTCGTCCCCGAACCAATACATTCATACCAAATATAACAGTCTGGTGCAATAAAATGTAGATAATGCCTGTTTTGGTCTAAATCCAACATGTTCGGCCTCAAGGGTTTGAAGTATTGCAATTTGCACCGGGTTATTACAATTGGTATTAAAGATGACTCTCTATATACAATGTGTTGGTTCGGGGACATACCATACGGAAGTTGGTTGGCCCGTAATGACCCGATGTTGGCACTTGGGTGGAAAACTCAAGGAAGGAGCAATGCTTAGGAAAAAAATAAACTGAATTTCACATGGGAAATGAAGAGAGAACGACTGGATTGTATTAGTATCAGTATCAATACATGTAAACGTATTTTAAAGCCATGAGGTTTAATAAATTTATTTTAGTTAAAACTGATAATATCTATGTAATATGCAGTTATGCTTACCAGTTCATATAGAAAGCTTGAGCTCTCTCAGCTGCTTGCTTGTCCTCAAATGAAGAACTGATAGGTTCATACCATACAGCATTCATCACAATTCCTATTTTTCCACCTTGTTTATTCTGTATATTTATTCACACAGTAAAGTGTTAGGTTCCTACTGATCTAGCAGGGTAATTATATCAATCATGACCACCAATTTCTGACACGAAATCATAATTTACAGAAACAATCAGTTTGAAACAATCAAATCTAACATGATTTGGCAGCGTAAATTGTAGACTGGCACTAAGAGCATCTTTAATAGAGGTTGCTTCAAAGAAACTTAACACATCATATTAAAATTTAATATGCAACTTTAAAAGTTATATTAAAGACAATGGAAAACCCCAAACCCACCCCACGCCGTGTGATTCAAATCCATGACCTTTACAGTCATAGGTAAGCTCTCAACCAACAGGCTAAGAGTTTCACTACAAAAAAGCTCACCAGAATATTAATGTGAGATATAAGACTGTTAAATATATACGAATTAAACACCACGTCAAACAAGGATATGGTTTTTTAGGTTTTTTTTTTGTGTGGTTTAAAATGTGCCTCGTGGCTGCTATGTCAGCTATTAAAGTCAGAAATGTCCGACATTGTTGACATATAGTCAAATGTCTTTCTGATTTTATCGAAATAAAATGTAAAGTTTAATGATTCTACGAAAGAAAATGGGATTTGTTGACTTTTGCAAAACCGACTCAAAACCTCATTGTGGTTACATTTTCATATAATGAAATATATAAATCACATAACGGTAACCGGATAACCCGTACCTGGTATTTAGTCCTATAAAGATCAACAGCAGCGGCATGGGATAGGATCATATTATGAGCTGCAATGAAATGCTCAGTTTCTGAAATATGAGCAGGTGGGAAAATACCAGATCTGTAACCACGACTTGCTACAATATTGGGCTCGTTGAAGGTTGCCCAGTATTTAACTCTGTCTCCGAAACATCTGAAACATATATCTGCATAATGCTTGAAGTCTTCCCTGAAAATTGCCCAAAAATCAATTAGACGGCGAAAGCATTAATACTGCACCGCTCGTTACTGAAGTTTGAGGTCTATTTTACCAAAAAAAAAAAAAAAATCACCGAAATTCATTTTTTTACTTTACCTTTGATTTTAATAAAGTTATTTCCATTAATTTGTGTGTTAAAAATGTTGACGACAGTTGATTATATGTTAGATACCTCGAATAAGGATATGATATGATCTTTTAAATTGAGCTTAATACACGTAGGTCTGTAATCGAGCCGAGCTTTGCCTTGCTTAGGTTCAGTTCGTCAAAAAGTTGATCAGCTTGAGGTCAACATTTTATTCGTGAGCTGTTTGCTCGTGAGCAGTTCGTAATTCAGTTCATGAACTTCGCTTGCAAACAACTCATTAATTATGTTCATTAAATATATTGATTTCAACCTTTTTTTTAATACAAAACTACATTGTTTTGAAACCTATAAAACTAAATGGCTTAATACATACGCAGTCCCCTGAACTTGTCCTTTTTTTTCATTTTACCCCCTAAACTTAAGGGACAACCTATTGACCCCCTAAACTTCCAAAAAACCACCCAATTTACCCTTCCTCCATGAGGATGGGTAAATTGGGTGGTTTTTTGGAAGTTTAGGGATCAATAAGTTGTCTCTTAAGTTTAGGGGGTAAAATGAAAAAAAATGACAAGTTCAGGGGGCTGCGTATGTATTAAGCCCAACTAAATTTTACATGCTGTTTTACATTTCCCTTTATAGAGATATTTTAAAAAAATAATAATCGAACCAAGGTTGCTCGTGAGTGATATTATAATCGAGCTTGTTCATGAACCTATAATTGAGTTTGGTCACGAGCTTTCGAGCTGAGCTGAGCTTCGCCATGCTCAAACTCAGCTCGTTTATAAATCAAACCACATACGATCGAGCTTTTATCAACCGAACACCAATCCGTTCATGAGTGGCTCAACTCATTTATAACCCTAAATACATGACTGAACCTATGTACTTGGCCTAATAATCAGAGTGCCCCCCATGATTATGTAAATATCTCGTTACCTCTGAAGTTGCTTAAAGTGACGTGATTTTTTTTGGTAATATTAAAGTGACATGATTAACACTCTAAATCCCATGTGACAAAGTAAAGTGGTGATTTAGATTCGTTGAAGAGCATACCACTTTAAACAAGTTTAGGAAGTCAATATCACAGTTTAACCAAGTTGAAGGATCCAAAAAGTTACTTTAAATTGTTCAAAATTAATAAGATATCTCCAAAATTAAAAGATTAATCTGATATTTAATCAAGTACAGGCGTACAGGCTGTTGTGATGTAATTAAGTTTTTAAATTTTATTTTATTTTTTTTACTAAAATTGTGTCACACGATAGACACGTGGTTGTTCCATCAGCCATAAAAATTTGAGATTTTTAATGTGACACTTTATATCTGTATTTTGTGTCACGTCAACATTCTCATTCGCGTGAGTTTTGTAAATAAATTCGCCGAAAATAACCTTCTTGGCATCATATCGTGAATTTTAGTGACTTTATGATGAGGGCATCTTGCACTCATACGCGGAGCGTGAATCTGGAGCTAAGAAGAAAGAGAGAAAACCATGCGGAAGGGAGATCACTAGAGCATTCTACGCGGAGCGTGTTGTCTAGTGCGCGGAGCGTGGATCGAGCCTTCGGAGAGAACAAGTTCCAGGAGGTCCTATACGCGGGGCGTACTCTCAGGGGCGCGGAGCGTGAGGGCCACCAACGAGAATCTTCCAGTCCAGAAGCTCACTCACGCGGAGCGTGTCCAACTCGGAGAATACTTCTCCTCCAAGTTCTGGCTGTTAGGAACAAGTTCTTGCCACCCTCTATTTACTGTTTTGCCACTCCCTAATTACAACTCTACCACTCCTATATTTACAACTATGTCACCTCCTTATTATTACCCCATTTTACCCCTAACATTACTCTTTAATTAATTAATTAGGTTAAGCTAGTCTTTTATGTAATTTGTCATTTAGGTTTTGAGGTGATATAAATTCATCTCTTTCTCTTTCTAATAGTTAACTTTTTATCAATCAAATTAATCATTTTCTTCAAGAAACTTTTGTTAAGGTTTGAAACCTTGTTGTGTTAAGGTTTCAAACCTTCAACAACAGGGATTTCAATATTCCTATGGATTTAGTCCATAAAACCCGGGATTTACTCCTTCTAGTTTAACTAGAGAAGAACATCTTTATTAGTTTACGATTAAAACTAACACGTTCCGAAACCGATCTGTATCACTTTATCAAAAGAAAATGAAATTTAACAATTTTGTGAAAACAGAGCCTAAATTTAACAATTAGTGCATTTACTTGTTACTTACTGCACTTCTGGACTTAGCCAAGCTCCATATCTGTCTTCAAGCTCTTGAGGAATGTCGAAATGAGTCAACGTCACAAAGGGTTTGATACCTGAAACATCAAGAAATTGGTATGTAAAAAGTAATAGTGTTCACTTGGACCTGAATGACGGGAAATTGAAATCGACCTTTATGAAGAAGGGCATTGATGAACTTGTTATAATAATCAATTCCACCTTTGTTTACTTTCCCAAATCTTCCCTCTGTCTCAAGGCATAGTTAGAGATAAAATCATAAGTTCTGTAATCATATAGATGAAAAAAAAGTCCTTCCGACTTTGAAAATGACAGATTAAGTTTCTGAAGTTGTTTAAAGCGATATGATTATCCTTCAAGTCCAGCGTGACAAAGTAGATGGAGATTTAGACAAATTGAATGGCTTAATAGCTTGCTTTAAGCAAGTCCGTACGACCAATAGTTCAGTTTAACCAAGTTTAAAGAGTTAAATGAGTCATTTTTAAAATTATGGAGCTTCTATGAGTAATTTGAAAGTGCTATTAAAAGCTTAATACATTTGATGCGGGTTAAATACATCATTGTTCATTGAACTTATATGGTTATCTCAAAATGGTCACTCAACTTCAATTTGTCTCGATAAAATTACTTAATTTTGAGTTTTGTCTCAATTAGGCCACTCTTGCGATTTTTGTGATTAAAAAATATCATAGTGATGACATATGTGACATGTCAGCATGAGTCAACTCAGATCTTTAACCGAAACGACACATGATATCTACGTATATGTCATCTGACTATTTATTTTTATGAAAAAAAAACAAAATTTATTTATTTTTTTATAAAAATAACCGACACATGGCTATCACATTTCGTATTTTTATCAGAGATCTGAGTTGGCTCATGTTGACGTGTCACCCATGGTATTATTTCGATGCATTTTAACCATTGAAATCAGCGGAGTGGCCTAATTGAGACAAAACTCAAAATTGAGTGATTTTATTAAGATAAATTGAAGTTAAATTACCATTTTGATACAACCATGTAAGTTCATTGACCAATGGTGTATTTAACCCCACTTGTTGCCCCTCTGTCTGGTCTAAAATTTAAATGTCTTGAATTTTTAAAAATTTCAAATTACTCCTATTCTTGTCTAATTTCATTCAGAACTCCCTCATTTTTAAACAGAATTTGTTGAATGTAGAAAATTAAAAATATACTCTGCCACATGTCAAAGTATTAGTCATATGTAAAAACGAAAAGGACATATAGACAATTAATTATAAACTTTGAAAGTTTACAAGCAGTTGAAAGTTTTAGGGTTATTAAGTACGATCAGATAAGAATATGAGATTGTTGAATGTGATCTGACAAGAATATAAGGGTTATCAAATGTAATTAGACAAGAATGAGATGTTATTGAATACAATTGGATAAAAATAAAGAGTTATTTTTGAACAATTAAAAATAGAAATGGAACGTTTGAATCAAGTACCGAAACAACAGATATATTAAGCCGCTATTAAAAAACTAAAAAACTCACTAGGTAAGATTCTTGCCCATGATATGGAGAAACGATAGCTATCGACTCCAATATATTCCATCAGATCTATATCTTCCTGTTTTTCACAAAACTATTTGTTAAGTTTTACCGAGTTGCAAATCAAGTACTTTTAGATTGATATTACTAATTTTGTTCATTGATTAATCTCAAAAAAAAAAAAAAAAAAAAAAAATCAAAATTTTTTAATTTTTTAATATTTTAAACAATTTTAATTTTTGATTTTTTTTTTATCTTGACACTATCAACAGTCAATTACATTCATAGTCTCAGAATGGATTATAACATTAATAGCAGCGTGACATTGAATTTTATTTTTTGATATTAAAATTCATTTAATTATAATATCAAAGTTGACGAAAACAAAATTTATGAAATTTATATAAATAGGTGTTTGAACATAAATTATTATGATGGCATGAATAATGTATTCAAACATATTTAAGTCATGATTAGGTAGTCTAGTCTTAATTAGGTATTCAGATCATATGTTTTCACCAGTTCAATTGATTTTAGGCTTAATACATCATTTGTGTACTCAACTTGTCTAAAAAAACTTGATTAGTCCCATGAACTTTTAAATTATCTCGATAGTCTCCTCAACTTGCATAAAATATTCAGTTTAGAACTTGCACAAAATGTAATTAATTCATCACTCGGTTGTAAAAAAGTAAGTTAAATGAAGAAGATATATTGCACGAGTCTTAAAAAAAGTAAAACGATCAAAATCGGGTATGCGGTTCTAATAACTTCTTTTTTAATCTATTTTTAAATTATATAATAACATTCTAAGATACCTGGAATACATCTTCCGCATGTAATTTATTTTTTCTCGATTGAGTGATTAGTCGATTACATTTTACGCAAGTTCAGGAGGGCTAACTGAATATTTTATGCAAATTGAAGAGGCTATCAGGATACTTTGAAAGTTCAGGAGGCCAATTAAGCTATTTGAACAAGTTCATGAGAAAATGATGTATTAAGCCTTGATTTTGTTAAAATAAGTAAACTTAATTGTTTTAAATAAAATAAAAAATAAAATAAATCATTTATGAAGGCAAGGAAAAAAATCAAACTAAGTAAGTATGTGATGTTAGTTGGGAGATGTGAATGTCCAAAAAATCAAACTCTATAAATAAGAGAGTATTCTTAGCTTTTGGAGATGGGACAATAAGAGAAAGTGGAGAGTGTCAGAGAGAAGAAAACTATTGTAATGTTATATTTGTATTAATTTATAATTTTTATATTTAAAATACAAATCTAGTCCTTCAAAATTGCTTATTTGGTCCCTTTTGTTTCAACAGATTTTACATTATAACTAGCTATCAGATTAAATGATACATCTTATTTATCTGAACTTGTTTAAAGTTATCTATTACTTCAATAAGGGTTAATTTTAAATAAATACTCTGTAATTTCATATTTTTATAGATCGATACTTGTGGTTCTTTTTGTTACAAACCGAACTACGTAGTTTCAAAATTTTCATTTTTTGTTGACTTTGTCAAATTTGGATGATAAAAACTTCAAAATGAAATTTTTATAGAATTAAAGTTGTTTAGTACTACCTCCGTTTCATATTACATATCTTTCTAGAGATTCATTTTTGTTTCATATTACATGTCATTTTACATGATCAACACACGTTAAGTATTCTTTTTTTTCTGCTATAAAACGTGAGTTTACAGAAATTAATTAGAATAATTGACTTATTATAGAATAAATAAATATTGGAATCAATAAATAAGGGACAATAATGCCTTTTTTTCTAATATCCTTAATTTTTGTACAACTCTATAAAAAGACATGTAATATGAAACGGAGGGTGTGAAACCATATTTTTAATTTTTCAAAATCATCATTTTTGGAGTTCTCTCTCTAAACATTAACTTTCTCTCATAAAATAACAATAAAAAACAAAACAATACCTAAATGACCTCAAACCAAATTACTCTAGACAACTTTAATTCTTGAAATTTTTTATTTCGAGATCGTTATTGATCAAATTTAATAAAAACGTGAAATCACATGACATTTATTTGAAATTAATCTATTGAATAATGAGAGATATTGAAAAGATTAAATGGTCATTATTTTAAGTAAGTTTAGAACCAACGTCCCAACACGTTAATTTAACAGAGGAAAATTCAAGAAATCAATAAATCACTTCAAGTAAATTTCTCAGATAAATATACCGTTTTCAAATCAATATGAAAATAATTGACTTTTTTCCAAACAGTAAGGGTACCAGATATCGATGGTAGTGATCCACTGCAATGTCTCCATTAGTTCCATCATAGATCTTACCTACAATAATAGAAGATATGCAGAAAAGACTAAATATGACAAAAGAAAAGGTAATTCGTGTGTGCCTCTAAAGTTAGGGCTGTAATTCGTTAGTGTCTCATAGGCGGCTCAGCTTATTTACAGTATTATCTGAAGTGAAGCGACTAACCAGGGTAGTTGTGAGTAAAAGTGTCCCAGTTGTTAAGGCCTTTACCATCACTCAAGTATGCTCCTTCAAACTGCCAATAAGCTTATACATCAAACTTGGACTACAATAGCTCGTCTTAGTTCCTAAACTTATTTAAAATGATAATGATTAATCTTTTAAATCGATGTGACAGAAAAAAAAAGGATTTAATAAACTGAAATGATATATTATTTTAAGTAAATTCAGAAGATAATAGATCAATATAAATAAGTTCAGCGGGCCAGTAAGTCAGTTGAGCTAGCCAATAGGTCAATTTAACGAGACACTTAGGAAATTCAGGAGTAATTTAGCTTTTAGTACATCAGGAGAAACATGAAATAATACTTAATAAAAATGTAGAAAAAATTGGATGCTACTTTGTACAATATAATTTGGGTTAAATGTACTATTAGTCACTGAACTTTTATAACTATTTCAAAATGGTCACTTAACTTCAATTTGTTTCAATAAAATCATTAAACTTTAATTTTTATCTCAATAAAGTAACTCTGTCGACTTCAAGAGCAAAAAAAGACATAGGAAATATGATGTGACTACCACTAAACTGATGATGAAAGTGGCAGTCAAGTCATATTTCCAATGTCTTTTATAGCTTTTAAAGTTATTAGAGTGACATAATTGAAACAAAATTCAAAGATGAATGATTTTATTAAAACAAATTGAAATTTAAGTGGCCTTTTTGAAACAACCATAAAAATTCAGTTTTAATACTGTATAATTGAGAAGGAAAAGAAAGAAAACCTGGTAAGAAGAAGATGCAGTTCCAAAGAGAAATGGATCTTTCTGTATAGATATGGAAGTGCAGGGTACTAAAATAAATGAAACCCAGAAAGCAAGGAGCAAAGGAAGATAATGCAAAAACCAGAACTCCATAACTAAGAAGTAGAAGAAGCTATGGAATTCAGAAGAGGAAATAAGTAAATATAAAAAGAGTAGAAAAAACAAAAACATGCAAAAAAACATACCAAACAACATCACATTCACATGGTCTAAATCAAAAGCTAAATTATTGCACTAAATGTTAGTCCCAAATTAATTTGGGACCATTGTTAATAAACTTGGTTAAACGCCCTTGATCACTGAACTTATATGGTTGTTTTAAAATGATTACTCAACTTCAATTTCTCTCAATAAAATCACTCAACTTTGAGTTTTGTCTCAATTAAGTCACTCCGACGATTTTAGTGATTAAAATAGATCGGGACGATGACATGAGTGACACATCAGCATGAGTCAACTTAGCTATATGGTCAAAACGATACATGACATCCATTTATGCGCTACCTGGCAGCCACGTGCCAGTTATTTTTATAAAAAAACAAAATTTAGTTATTTTCATAAAAATAACCAACATGTGGCTGCCACGTGTAGTTTCGGTTAGACATCTGAGTTAACTCATGCTCACGTGTCAGCCATGACATCATTTCGATCCATTTTAATCATTGAAATCGACAGAGTAACCTAATTGAGACAAAACTCAAAGTTGAGTAATTTTATTAAAACAAATAGAAATTAGGTGACCATTTTGAGACAACCATATAAGTTCAGTGACCAATGGTGCATTTAAGCCTAATAAACTTCAATCAAACTTCTCTTTTTATTCAAGTAAAATTCATTATAATAGTAACGTGACAATCCTGTTTGAAAGGACTTACTTTTATAGTCACATGTACACATTTATTCATTATTCGACCATCTGTAGCACTCATATCAACTCTATTAAGCTATTCATTATAATAGTAACTTGACAACCCTATTTGAAAGAACTTTACAGTCACGTGTACTTATTTATTCAGTATTCGACCATCTATAACGCTCATATATGTTGGTCCCTTGTGAGGTTAGATTAGTTCCAAAGGGGAATGAACGGAAATATAGGTTAATTTTAACCTTTTATAATTTTTCTCACTTAAATTCAATAGCACAACATATAAGCAATATATAGGAATCAAAGGCAAGTTCCGTTTACTGAGTTAATCAGTCAACAGAGCTTGATTCTGCTTTTGACTTTTGCTCGCGGAAGACAGCTCATTCAAAGGAGCTTCTGTATAGACTTTAAGGTTGGCGATCTATTTATGCACAATAGTCGGAGCTTATATATGAGATAAACAATTTAGAGCATGCAACATCATAATTAAGTAAAAGTAGAGTTAGAAGAAAGTTACTGTTCTGCCTACATCCACTCCTCATAATACCTTCTTCTGAGTTTAATCCACTGTTGAATTCTTTACCAGTAGAACACAAACCTTTATAATAACTTACTTTTACAGTCATGTGTACTCATTTATTCAATATTAGACCATCTATAGCACTCATATAAACTATATTCAGCTATTCAGTAATTCCTTTTAGTTATCACTTTGTTTTAACTGATCTAAATATATTGATTTTTTTTATGGATTGTACGTATTGCTCCCATTAGACTTCTTATGTCAAGATATGGATTAAATAATAAATATATCTTTTTAGGTGGTCTACGAGCTTCTGCTCAATCAATTAGTTATAAAATACCTTTAGTTATTTGTGCGTCATACGTAGAGATCGGAAAGAACGACAACGACGAAAGCACTATGCTTGGCTGACACTAACACTTAGAGACAGAAGCTAGGGGAGCGAATGAGATTAGATACCCTAGTAGTCCTAGCAATAAATGATGGATATTGGGTATTGTTCGTATCGACCCGTACAGTGTTGTAGCTAACACGTTAAGTATCTCGTCTAGGGAGCACGTTGGCAAGAATGAAACTCAAAGGAATAGACGGGCCCGCACAACCAGTGGAGCATGTGGTTTAATTCGACGCAAAACGAAGAACCTTATCAGCACTTGACATGCCACAGATTCTCTTGAAAGAGAGGGCTGCCTTCGGCAACACAGACACGTGTGGCGCACGACCGTCGTCAACTCGTACCATACGGTGTTGGGTTAAGTCTTCGCGGGCAGGCAGATACAGCAGGTCTTCGTGCATGAGCCCCATTAGCATAATATAGCCTTTCGATCATCAAAACACCCGATTTCCTGTACCGCAACAAAGGCAACTCTCATGTTTAGTTGCAATTATTGGGTTTGGAATCCTGAGCAAACTGCTGGTGATAAGCCAAACGAAGGTAAGGCTAACATCAAGTCATTATGCCTCTTCTGCTCTAAATCATATATTTTTAGGTGGTGAAGTTCTTAGCCTGTTGGTTGAAAGCTTATCTATGATCCTAGAGGTTATGAGTTCGAATCACAATTACAGAGTAGGGTGAGAGTTTTTCCTTTGTTTTTAATGTAATCTTGTAAATATATTACGCACAACTTTTAAAAAAAAAAACATATATTTTTAGCTGTCACGTAACAATTTTAAATAATTTAATTTAATTAAATAAAAATTTATGAAAAGATAAAATAAGTAGGATGAATACAAGAATATGAAAAGAGACCCTTTTGGCATTTATCTTCCACTAAACTATTTGTCTTCATGCCATGTAGCTAAAACAAAAACATGGCAAAAACATAGCTAATATCACATTCACATAGGTGTAAATCAAAACAAAAATTGTAATAATGGTCACTCAAGTTTGGGACTTAAAATTATAGTAAGTCCTTGATTTTTTTTTATTTAATAAAATCATTTGAACCAAGAATTATTGTACATTAATATAATAATCATATTGAAAAAAATTTACTTTTACATATAATATTACAGTCACGTGACATTCAAACAAATAAAAATACATGCATTTTTAGGTTGTCATTAGTGGCGGATCCAGGATTTGAGTAGGAAGGAGGACAAAACTCTACGTAAAAAAAATTTAGACAAAAAATGCAAAATTGTTTAATTTTTGGTGACGAAAAATGCAAAATCGTTTAATTATCATGCATTATTTTTATGAATTTTTTTATAAAAAATATAAATTTTAATGTTTCCGACTCGTAATCATCCATTTCCGGGATTCTCGGGTCGTTACGCATCAAATATTCCTAACGTTTTGGGTCAAGAGCAATTTTACATCTGACATCTAAAATGGTGCAATTTTACCCATAATGTTTGTAGCCAAGAGCAATTCTAAAAAAGGATATAATGTTTTTGTAATTTAATGATGTTCGTACAAAAGACAACATATTTTTAATATTTCTTTCTTATTTTTTTCACATTCCAACATATGTTTGTGATTTGTTACTGATAAAATAACGCATGGTGTGAAGTGTAGATGTCAAGATTCATGACCGAGAATATATTTTGATGAATTATTTCTCAAATTGACCCAATTTATCAACTTAGGAGTAAAACTGCTATTGGTTTTCAACATTAGAGATAAAATTGTAACATTTTAGTTAAAGGTAAAATTACTCATGACCCAAAATATTAAGGGTATTTTTATAAATTAACCCTTTTTTTGGACTAACTTTTTTTTATGGGATGAAGGGGGACACATGACTCCTTTACCCCTGCATCCACCACTGGTTGTCATGTGACAATTTCTAGTAGTTGAATCAAGTAAATAAAAACTATTTTTTTTTTTTACAATATCATGTGATTGTCATGTCATTGATAAGAGTCCTCATGGCCATGGTGCCACTATTTCAATGATTGTTTTTGTCTAAAATGACCGAAATTACTTTTAATAAAGTTTAAGGGTAAATTATATCTATGGCCTCTGAACTTCACAAAATTTAATATTGTGAGTACTGAACATTAATTTTTAATGGTATGACCATTAAACTTTACACTTTTTAATACTGATGACTATTCAATTTTAACTAACTCCTCAAAGTGATCGTTATAGACCTCAAAATGAAAATATTCAAGCATTAAAATTGTTCAGAACGAAATTTACTATGAAACCACATTTTTTTTATCAATCTCATTTTTGGAACTTTCTCTCTCTAAAAATTTACTCACTCCTTCCTAATCAAACAACACCCAAATGACCTTAAAATGAAAATTTTCAAGAATTAAAGTTCCCTAGAATATCATTAACTCTTCAAAAAATTTATTTTGAGGCCGTCAACTGTCGTTTTGAGGCGTTGAGTGGCCACAAGTGTTAAAAAGTGTAAAGTTCAGTGGCCATACCGTTAAAAATTAAAATTCAATGACCACAATGTTAAAATGGGTAAAGTTCAACGGCCATAAGAATAATTTAATCCTCGAGGGCTCTATCCGCCCCATTAGGACCTAACGTTTTTTATAACCTTGATAAAGTTAACAGTATAATTCGGTAAAGTCAAAGGTAAATCCAATTTTAGATGATTTTATTTGGATATTAGTCCTGTTGATGCCTAAATGAAATAAACATTTTCCTACCTAAGATCCAATAAAAAGTTTGCATGATTAATAAGTATAAAAATGACAATTGAGAGGCAATAACTGATGTGATATTAACGAATAAAAAAATCACTAAAATATGAACACAAACAAAACTTGGGTAAATTACATCCACGACCATTAAACTTTATACACTTTAACATTATGGCTACTGAACTTCAATTCTTAACGATATGACTATTGAACTTTACACTTTTTAACACCGGCAGCCACTTAACGTCTCAAAACGACCGTTGATGGTCTCAAAATAAAAAATTCGAAGAGTTAATAATATTCTAATGAACTTTAATTCTTGAAAATTTTCATTTTGAGGTTATTTAGATGTTGTTTGGTTAGGAGAGATAATGAACTTTTAGAGAGAGAAATCTGCAAAAAATGTGATTTTGAGGTAAATCTCGTTCTTAACAACTTTAATTTTTTCACGGTAAATGTCGTTTTGAACAACTTTAATTCTTAATATTTTCATTTGAGGTCTATAACGGCCATTTTGAAGAGTTAGTTAAAGTTGAGTAGTCACTAGTGTTAAAAAGTAGCGTTAATTATAAAAAAGTACCATGTGGTTTGACCGATTTACGATGTGATACCCATGGTAAACCGCAGTCCTTTATCTGAAGATTAGTGAAACCACGTAGGTTTTAAAGCTTACCCAACAAAAATTTGAAATAAAAAATACATTACTTAAAGAAAATGTCAACTAATTAACAGTATTGACAATAATAAATTAAATAGAAATGACGTTGGATATATTTGCGTATCAAAGATACGATCTTTCCTTTGAAACGTCCCGATCATTAGTTTTCGTATGGCTTAATTAGTTAATTAATTAATTCTAATTAGATCTTTTTGGTTAGAGTATTGGTAGGTCGTCTATTTCTAAAGGGTTAATAGACAATGGTTAATACACATATTTGTCCATGTGTTTTCGCGGAAAAACAGATTTACCATTAAATCAAATAAACCCACAAAATTATCTTTCAATTTTTCATAAACCTGCAATTATACCCTAATCTGACGGAGTTGCTAAACGGCGATGACATCAAACCTTATTGTCTCCAAAAAAAATTGGATGACGACAATCAAAATTCATTTGGTTTCTTATTGTTTTCTATTGCTATTACTTTTGGATTAATTAGGAGGTTTAGACGCCATTTTATTAGGTTGATTGAGCTTTTATGAAAATGAATTTTGACCAATATGTTCTTCTAACTTGCTTTTAATCGAAATTGAATGTGCATATTTTTTTCTGTTTGTGATTGGTTGTTCTTTTCTGAAGTTTTTCTGGAGATAAGAAGGTTTGATGTCATCGCCGTTTAGCAGCTCCGTCAGATTAGGGTATAATTGCAGGTTTATGGAAAATTCAGGGATAGTTTTGTGGGTTTATTTGATTTAAGGGCAAATCTGTTTATGGAAAATTCAGGGATAGTTTTGTGGGTTTATTTGATTTAAGGGCAAATCTGTTTTTCCGAGAAAACACAATGACAAATATGTGTATTAACCCATTTCTAAAACAAACTTCGAGGGTAAATTACACCCATGGCCACTGAACTTTACCCATTTAACATTGTAACCACTATACTTTAATTCTTAACGGTATGACCACTAAATTTTACACTTTTTAACATTGGTAGCCACTCAACACCTCAAAACGACCATTGACGGTCTGAAAATAAAAAATTCGAAAATTTAATGATATTTTAAGGAACTTTAATTCTTGAAAATTTTCGTTTTGAGGTCATTTAGGTGTTATTTGGTTAGAAGAGAGAAAGTGAATTTTTAGAAAGAGAAAGCTCTAAAAAGGTGATTTTGGAAAATAAAAAATGTGGTTTCATAGTAAATGCCGTTCTGAGCAACTTTAATTTTTGAATATTTTCATTTTGAGATCGTTAACGGTCATTTTGAGGAATTAGTTAAAGTTGAGTGACTACCGATGTTAAAAAGTATAAAATTCAATGACCATACTGTTAAAAATTGAAGTTTAGTGGCCACAATGTTAAAATGAGTAAAGTTCAGTGGCCATGAGTGTAATTTCCCCCAAACTTGGAATCTATAGAAATAAAATAGATACGTACTAATATTAATATTAATTATTAGATTT
The DNA here is from genome assembly GCF_963576675.1 of Euphorbia lathyris. NCBI lineage: Eukaryota > Viridiplantae > Streptophyta > Magnoliopsida > Malpighiales > Euphorbiaceae > Euphorbia > Euphorbia lathyris. Next base: position 83,982,538 of record NC_088915.1, read on the forward strand.
GTATTTTTATATTTTTGATGTTTTGTTGTGAAAAGTATTTTTTTTTTCACGTGGACTTATTTAGATTGAACTTTGATTTAATTTTTAAGTCCGAACTTATCTAAATTAACAGCTAGTTGGATTAAGTTTTTGTATTATTTTCTATAATTTATTATTTTGACACTCATATAATTACTGTCTTACCATTTAAAAATAATAACCTAAATTCCATTTATCCTCTTGTGCCCTATTTACTCATATTCCTTCTCTATTGAGTTGTGACCCTAGTTGGGTATCTAGGTCTTTTGTTCTTGCATTAGGAGAGGTATATCTATACTTCCATATTTGTGTTGAAACACAACTTTTAATGAATTAAAACTATTAGCCTCCATTAGAGCAAATATATCAATCTTATTTTGGGATTAACTCCTTCAAGCTATGTTTGAGAAGAAACTCCTTGTGGGTTTAAGATAAAAACCATCTAATTCGATTTCAATCTGTATCGGTTGGTATTAGAGCCGAGTCGTTTTCCTTCTTGGAGACTTCTTCTTGGTAATAGTTCAACCCCGTCCGCAAGAAGCAATCGAGTCCATTGATAAGAGATTTGGATCCATTGAGAAGAGATTTGAAGACATGGAAACGTGTATGAGAGGGCTTAAAGAAGCGCTCATGGAGCAAAACGAAAGCATGATGCAAGAATGAGGGAAATGATCGTTTCTCTTTATTCGGCCTGAACCCCAATGTCAACCGACCCCACCTCAAAGGCAACCTATTGTTCAACCATACGTGGGTCCTAGGGCACATGAGATAAGGTGTCCTAACCATGTTGTTATCCACAATGCTGAAAGTGATAGTGAGGGGGATGCATTTGATGATTTTGAGCCTAATACGATTGCTAGAAATATTGGTATTAATGATGATGTTGGTGTGATTGACCATGGGTATATGAATTATGTTGGGGGGAAACCCGTATATAGAGAATGTGAATGTGAAAGGCGGGTATACCGATAATTTTGATAAAGACGATGCCTTTAAATTAAAGATTGACTTGCCATCATTTGGAGGTGAGCTTGATATAGAGGGGTTTCTTGATTGGCTATCGGAGGTTGAGAGGTTCTTTGAATACGTGGGAATATCGGATAGAGAAAAGTACGCTTGGTTGCGTATGGGCTAAAGGGTGGTGCCTCATGGTGGGACCATATTAAGGAAGAAAGGAGAAGAGGAGGAAGGGACCCGATATGATCTTGGTTACAGATGAAGTCTATATTGAGAGAACGGTTCTTGCTATCCGACTACGAACAATACATCTACAGTTCATACCAGAGTTGTTCACAAGGGGCAAAGAGCGTACATGAGTATACTTTGGAGTTCTTGAGGCTTTCGGTAAAAGCTAACTTGTTAGAAACCGAAAGCCAAAAGACTTCAAAGTATCTTGAAGGACTGAGATCTAACATCCAAGACAGAATTGGGACCCAAATGGTCATTCGGGTACAAGATGCTCGGAACTTAGCATTGAACGCGAAGTCCCAATTGAGTGTAAGGAGTCGAGAGCACTCTAAGAGGATGGATAAAGACATTTTTCCACTCGGGAACATTTAGAGTCACTAGATGATGGGAAGAAAATTGCAAGTGCTAGTAGGACCAAAGGGTCTAATACTGGGAAGGTGTCCGTTGGGAATGGAAGGCAAGTAAGGGGAGTTCCATCTCCATTTTGGAACAACAACCCATACGTCAAACCGACACCTTTCAAATGCTTTCGGTGCAGTGAGTCGGACCATATATCCAATGAATGCCCGAAACGAAGAAGGGCTAACATGGTAAGATATGAAGGTGAAGAGGAAGATTATGATGGGGTTTATTATGAGCCCATCGAGAGTGGATCATTCAGGGATGAATGAGGTGTCCATATGGTGAATAATGTCATTGAACAAGAGCATAATCCGAGACACCAATTGTTTAGAACTCGTTGTTTAATCCATGGAATGAAATGCGAAGTGATTGTTGATGGGGGAAGTCAAGAGAACATCCTTAGTAAGGCCGCTTTGAGCAAATTTGGTTTGGTACCCGAACCACATCTGAATCTGTATCGAGTTGGTTGGATCGAAGATGAGGATAAACTTAATGCCACTCATCATTGTAAGGTTCCTATTTCCATTGGAGCATTTAAAGATGAGGTTATGTGTGATGTAGTTGAGATGGACGTGTATCATTTGCTCATAAGGAGACCTTAACAATTCGAACGAGATGTCTCTCATGCGGGAAGAGATAACACGTACACCATATCCAAGGATAGGTTCAAGTACATTCTTACACCTTTGAGGGGCTATTCTAGTGGAGAAAAGAAAGCCACCTTGATTGTTTGTCCAACCTGGGGGCCGACACCAAAAGAGGATGCAATGATTTTGATCTGGTGGTAAAGGGTAGCCCATCTCATGGTGAAGCCAATTTTGGTGGAGTGAGTGCGATACGCCATATTCTATCGACTTCGGGGAAAGGATCCACTAATTCTACATTGTTGTTACCCCATAGACCCTAACCTGAGCAAACAAATGTTGGCTCAACCTTTTCATCGGGTAATTTCCAAACTCATTGTTGTATGTTTAGTTCACTTACTCAAATTGCGAGTTATGACATCTTGGTTAGGAAGCCATCCCTTCTATGTTCTTGTCATGAAGCATCACTTTACGAGGAGGAGATTAATGGTCGGGGGTGGTTCTATTGGGCATAATTTTGGCAAGAATGTTCTTGGGCGTGTGGAGCAGATAACACATGTTGGAGAGCACGTTATTTATGGTCCTACGATATACTTAGGGTCCAAATCTTTTCAAGAAGGGGAGAATGATGCAGACATCTCCAACACAAGACCCAGATTGGGAGCGAAGATGGATATTGGGGTGAAAAACCCTCACTCGGCGTGTGACACTGCCAACTCACCGAGTAAGGTTGCAACTGGAAATGGACATGAGCGAATTTCACACACCGAAGGACAAAATGGCAGCCACACGCCGTGTGGCACCCTCACTCGACTTGTGGAGTGACTCACATGCCGTGTGGCACCCCCACTCAGTGTATGAGATGGGTTTTCAGCAAAACGAACAAAGAGACACAACCGTTACTTTTTCTGTTCTTTTCCGTAATTTACTTTTTTACCATGTAATTATTGTCTTGACATTTAGGAATAATAACATAAATTCCATTTATCCTTTTGTTCCCTATTTACCCCTATTCCTTTTCTATTGAGTTTCTTGAATTAGGAGAGGTATATAAGCCTCCTTATTTGTATTAAAACACAACTTTTGATAAATTAAAACTATTAGCCTCCATTGGAGCAAAAGTATCGACCTTATTTTGGGATTAACTCCTTCAAGCTGGGTTTGAGAAGAAACTCTTTGTGTGTTTAAGATCAAAACTCTCTTGTTCGATTTCAATCCGTATAAAAAATAGTACCAATTTAACCCATAGAGGCTAAAATTGTGTTATTTTGTACATTGAGACTAAATTGCTTCTTAGCTGTTTTAGAGTACTATTAGTCAATTCTCTAAAAATAATATAAATAATTGCTTCTTAGTTGTTTTAGAGTACTAAAATAGATGTCACATTCGACAATACTCGTCATACACACTCCTAATTTATTTATTTATTTTATCACTAAAATCATTATGTATTGTTGTATTTACCAATATAGAGAGGAGAGAGAGAGAGTCCTCAATAATAAATTGAGGATAAAAAATGAAATAAGGATGGACCAGAAGTGGAGAGAGACTCCTCAATAATAGAGAGACAATTGAGACTCTTAGTAATTTGAGTAGTGACTAAGGCCCCGTTTATTTGTCGAAAAATATTGTGTTGGAAAAATAAATATTTTACTGCATTTGGCTATAACACTTGAAAACATGAAGAAATGATGGGTTGCTAATATTTTAAAAAAGGTAAGAATGAACGAAGTAGAACTCTAAAATTTTCCGCTGAATTATTTTTCTAAGCAATACAAACACTGGAAAATTAGAAAATATTTTCCTGTACAATATTTTTTCGGTAAACAAACGGGAACCTAAAAATCTCTTACAGTTGATTTTTAAACAAAACTTCTTAAAATTTATATTACCCCTAAATTTATATGAATATAGATACTAAAATTACTTAGCATCCATTTGTATTAGTCCTGCATTCTAATTTAATATTGTGATAAATTTGGCATTATTTTCTAAATGATTTAGTTTATGCAATTATTGTTCATTCCTCTGATTGTGCATCAGGTTGAAATTAAATTTGCATTTCCTTTATTTATTTTTATGGCAAAAAGCATCATTAGGCCTCGACCTTTCATTTTTTGGTTCATTACGCCCCTGATCTTTAATTTGGATACATTAAACCTCTGATCATTTATATTTGGTCTCATTAAGCCCATGATAACCAAATTAGTAAGTTGTGAACATCTAATTCGGTTAAAAATATGTTATTAACTTCATCTGTATTTGAAATTATTAAATAAATATTTTTTACAGTTTGAATTAAAGTTTGTACAGTTTTCTTATAAACGCATTACACATCCAAAACTGCTTTCAAACAGTGGAAAAATATAAATTTCGAATGCAAGTACCGAATAACAGTCTGTTAACCGAATTTTATGTTCAAAATTACTTTTTTTTTGTCATCAAGGATTTAATGAGACTAAAAATAAATGATCAGAGATTTAATGTATCGAAATAAAAGATCAAAAACTTAATCAACAAAAAAAAAAAAGAAAAAAAGAAAGACCATTTGTTTCTGATTTTGTTAGTCAAGCTCTTAAATTTTCAGATAGAAATAAAGGCTATAAAATAAAGGACTGAAGTGGTCCCAAAAAGCAACACAATAATGCTAATTTCAGTACTAAAAATTGCAAATGCCAACTTAAAGAAGGGCAATAAAGGACTGAAGTGGTCCCAAAGAGGTAACATTGCTTTGTAATTGTAATTATATTTGGGTTTTACTATTTACCGTCTCCAAATTACTTATCGTCATCCCTATTTGGATAATTTTTCCATTTTCATAATTTTTTTTAAAACTGATTTTTTTTTAGAGAATCGACCAAAATTTGGCCTAAACGGATGCCGCATCCGTTCGGCCCATGGCGGGAACGGAAGTGGCATCCGTCCCCGTTATGGCCGAACGGATGCGGCATCCATTTAGGCCAAATTTTGACCGTGCAAAATCGTAAAATTTTTAGTGACGAAAAATACTAAATCGTTCAATTTTTTGTGCAAAATGTAAAATTTTCCATTTTTTGTGACGAAAAATGCAAAATCGTCATAAAAAATATATATTATTTTCATGAGTTCTTTGATAAAAAAACGTAAATTTTAATGTTTCCGACTTGTAATCATCCATTTCCGGGGTTCGGATTGTCACACATCAATTATTTTCATAATTTCAATTATTGTTGTTTGGATTTATGATTTTGGAGAGAGTATTTTCAGTTTTTTTATCAAAATTATGAGAAGGGCAAAAAAGTCCAAATGAGGGCGGTGATAAGTAATTTGGGAGCGGTATTTACCAACCCAATTATATTTTAATAATATATTATTTCTTTTGTTTTATTAACAGTTTAATTACTGTTTAAAAATTCAAATATTTAAAAAATTTAATGGTTGGACATAATTTTTTTTTGAAAGTTGTACATAATGCATTTATATTAAAGAAAAATTATATTAAAAACAAAAGAAAACTCCCAACCCAGATATGGTTCTAACCCATGACCTTTACAGTCACAGATAAGCTCTCAACCAATAGGATAAGAGCTTCACCATTAATGATTGAATATAATAAAAGTTAAGAACTAATAAACAATTTAGGCCTAATATATCACCAGAGCTCTGAACTTGTCCAAAATAGTAGATTGACTTCCTGAATTTTGTAATTGTCTCACTAGCTCCTTAAACTTGCTTATTTCGTATCACCAGCTCCCTAAACTTGTCCATAAAAGTAGATTAGCTCCCTAAATATTGCAAGTGTTTCACCAACTCCCTAAACTTGCTTATTCTGTAACAACTAAATACAAAAACTTATTAAACCTAGATTCTAAAAATACGTCTTCATCTATTCAAGAGGTAATTTTTTCGCTTCTGGTGGGCATGCCCCTACTGGGACTTAAAAAACTATTTCTTCTGCTACAACCTATTATAAGAGTTAGTATTGCAGGTTTGATAGATTGAATGGATGAGGATCGAGAGTTAGTATTATGGTTTTTGTATTTAGTTATTACAGAATAAGCAAGTTTGGGGAGTTGATGAGACACTTGCAAAGTTCAGGGAGCTAATCTATTTTTATGGACAAGTTTAGGGAGCTAGTGATACGAAATAAACAAATTTAGGGAGCTGGTGAGACACTTACAAAATTCATGGGCTAATCTACTATTTTGGACAAATTCAGGGAGCTGATGATGTATTACGCCAACAATTTATTAATAAAGCATGAGTAACGCATGTATCATGTTTTTGCAGATAACTAATGTAAATTAATTTATTATTTTGTAACAAAATCAATGCATTCTTTTTTTTATTATTTGGGTAAAAATTAATGCATTCTTTTTTTTTTCAGAGGAAAAACGCAAAGACTTTATTAAGCCATACCAGAACTTAGAGAAGCAACAGCAAACAAAGGAGGGGTGACCAACCATTCCCCAATATCAGCAGCAGAGCTGACCGCCCTTGCAAAAATGTGAGCGGCACAATTCGCTGATCTTTTGACAAAATGAAAACTACTAATCCCTATCTCAAACATCAAAGATTGACAGTCTTTAACAATTAAGCCTAACGCTGAGCCATACATTTTCTCGGACCTCACTGCACAAACCAGCAGCTGCGAATCCGATTCTAAGAGCACATGAGTCCCAGCCCAGGATCTGACCCACACCAGAGCTTCATGGCATGCTAAGGCCTCCGGCAGCAGCGGCTCAACAGGACCAAACACTGAACCATTACGACCAGCCACAAAGTTTCCGGAACCATCTCGTAATACTAACCCAAAACCTGCCATATCAGAATCCGCAAATATAGATGCATCAAAATTGAGCTTAAGCATACCCGGAGGTAGCGGAGTCCATACCGCGTTGACCACACTCCCGGACGAAGGCAGACGAGAGGGAGGACTCTGGGCCTGCTGCCACCGCGAGAGAAACGCTGTCGCTTTACTAAACCACACACCAGATTGTGAGGACACTTGGTTCCAGACCCAGACATTCCTGGAGGACCAGATAGCCCAACAAAGGACCGCAGCCTGCTTAGATACCCTGGGGTTTCCAACACTAACAATGTATTGCCAAAAGGACTGGAAATCAGCATAAAGAGCGCTTCTGTCACCCGCTAAGGAGAAATGCCAGATATTGCGCGCATGGACACAGCTTACCAGCGCATGGTACACCGACTCAGGGGCATGAGAGCACAAAGGGCATCGGCCAGACACTGGGACGAAACGCTGCTGCAATAACAACATAGAAGGGAGACATTCCGAGAGAGCATGCCACAAAAGGTCCCTTGCTTTAGGCGGGGTATGTAGTTTCCAAATAGAGCCCCATATGCCTGAGGACGATACCAGAACAGGACTTGCAATCTCCCCTACCACCCGTCTATACCCATTCTTAACAGTGTATATGCCCGACGGGTCTCCATCCCAAGTCCAACCATCTTGGACGTTTCTCCTGCTAATCGGAATACTGGTAATGAGCTTCCTATCCCGCTCAGAGAAAATATCAGCGATGACCTCCAAATCCCAAGCAGAACCATCCTGCCTCATTAGTTGCTGAACCTGTACACATTCAATCCCAGGGGCGTGAGGGCTAGTGACTTGAGGGTTGGCCGTATCAGGTAGCCACGGGTCTGTCCAGATGTCAATCGAAGAGCCGCTCCCCACCACTTGACGGGCCCTGTCAACCACCAAATGTTGGGCAGCCAGGATGCTGCGCCAAATAAAACTAGGGTTGTAGTGTAATTTTGCAGAGGCGAAATTAGTTGACGGATAGTACCTTGCCTTGTAAACCCGAGCTACCAGAGAGTCCGGATTAGATAACAAACGCCAAGCCTGCTTTCCCAACAGGGCCAAATTGATCTGATGCAATCTTCTGAAACCCATTCCCCCTAGCTTTTTCGGCTTACACAGTTTGTCCAACGACTTCCACCTGAGACCCTGACCAGACGAGCCCCCGGATCCCCACCAATACGCATTCATTCGACGTTCTATCTCAGAGCACAAAATGTTAGGCAACAGGAATAACCCCATAGCATATGATGGGAGGGCTTGGATCACCGATGTTAAGAGAACCTCCTTGCCCGCTCTGGATAGATACTTTGACTTCCAAATGTTAATGCGAGCACACACCCGCTCTTCAATATAACCAAATATCTGAAATTTTATTTCGACCAATCAGAGCAGGTAGCCCGAGGTAGTGGCCTGGCGTGACCGCAGTAGTGACCCCAAGCAGGGAGCTCAAGTATTGACGATTAGTCTCAAGACAGTTGCGACTGAAGGAGACTGAAGACTTGCTAAAATTGACTTTCTGTCCTGAAGCTCGTTCATATAAGAGTAGACAAGATTTGATCTCAGCGCATTCGAAAGCTGTGGCTCTGAAAAAAAGGTAACTATCGTCTGCGAAGAATAAATGAGATATTGAGGGAGCTGTCCGTGCTATCTTACACCTGTGAATTCGACCCGCTGCTTCAGAATATGTCAGTGCCACCGAGAGACCCTCTGCACAAATCAGGAATAAATAAGGAGAGATAGGATCTCCCTGACACAGGCCCCATTAGGGGCGAATCGGCCCAATCACATGATCCCCATTCATAATATGGTAAGAGGCTTTACTGACACACTGCATGACCAGATGAATCCACCTACTGTCTAAGCCCAACTTTAGCATCATCTGGTTCAGGAACTCCCACTCAACTCTGTCATATGCCTTAGCCATGTCTAGCTTTAGAGAGACCACACCTGCCTTCCCTTGAGTTTTGCGGTTCAGAAAATGATTTATCTCAAAAGCAAGCATAACATTGTCTGTGATCAATCGCCCAGGTATAAAAGCACTCTGGTTTGGAGAAATAATTAGATCTAGCACCTGTTTGAGACGATTTGCAATTGCCTTAGAGCAAACCTTGTAGATGACATTGCACAGTGCAATAGGCCTGAGGTCCGTGATTTTTTCCGGCTTGGAGATCTTAGGAATAAGCACAATAGTCATCTCATGGATGCTATTCGGAAGATTCCCCGAGTTGAGCCACAAGAGGCACTCAAAAGTCACTTGACTACCAATGGTTACCCAGTGCTTTTGGTAAAAAAGTGGGTTAAAGCCATCAGGTCCAGGGCTTTTGTCAGGGTGCATGGAAAAGAGGGCCCTTTTAATCTCCTCTGCTGCAAAGGGGCGTAAAAGATCAGCATTCACCTCTTCCGAGATCTTTGAGTGCACATTGTTAATGATAGGGCTGGCATCACAACCAGCAGAAGCAAAAATAGAGGGAAAATAGTCATGAATGTGTGCTCCCAATCCCGTCTCCCAATCCTTCCACTGGCCGCTTTCATCCCTGAGCCGAGACAACTGACACTTTCTTCGCCTGTTACTAGCTGCCGTGTGAAAATACCTCGAGTTTTTATCCCCTGCCTGCAGCCATAGCTGTTTTGAGCTCTGCCGCCAATAAACCTCACGTTGTAGGAGGTTAGCTTCCAAGCATTCCCTCGCTTCTAATACCAGAGATTGAGAGTGGTCATCCCGTTTATATTTCATCTGTTTAATCAGGAGCCTGCAGTCCCGCATTTGTCTATTCCTTTCTTACCGCAACTCTATGCCCCACTCAAACAGGAAGTCACCACAGCGTTTTTGGCGCAGCAGCACATTCTCCTCCAGCCCGATAGACCATGCCTGCTCAAATTCATTATGATACTCGGGCTCTGACAGCCAAGCATTTTCGAATTTAAAACCCCGGAACCGAGTCCTACCCGTAACCACCAAGTGTAAAACCAACGCCACATGATCGGAACACGGAGCTTCCTCGGAGAAGATCTCAGCCACGGGAAAAAGATCAAACCAAGATGAAGAAGCCAAAGCTCTGTCAAGTTTCTCCTCCACAAACCTATGAGAACCTCTGCTCTTCTCCCAGGTGAAGCGGTAACCCCTCAATTTAACATCAAACAGGCCGCAGAACTCAATAGCCTCATTAAACCCACGAATCAGTGATGAGGGATGAGGTACACCCCCTCTCTTCTCACCTTGAGATATGATATCATTAAAATCACGAATGAGGACCCAGGGTAGGGCACACTTCCCGTGAAGATCCCTCAAAAGTTGCCAAGATGCCCTTCTATTGGAGCGCTCAGGAAGACCATAAAAACCGGTTAATCGATACTCCGGCAAACCTTGTAGCTGGACATGAACATCAATGAAATTCCACGAGAATTCGAGGAGACGGATAGAGCCTTGATTCTTCCACAGAAGCGCTAGGCCACCCCCATAATTAACAGGATCCAAAAAAAATAAGCCCTCAAACTGAAGCTTACGTTGAACTTCTTCCACTTTCTTATGACAACACTTGACTTCCATCAGGAAAATAAAAGCAGGGCAGGTTTTGGACACTAGGTCCAAAAGCAGGCGAACTGTACGAGGATTCCCCAACCCTCGACAGTTCCAACTCAGAGTACTCATTGACCAGGACGGGTCTGGATACCAGCGCCCGTCGAAATTTGCTTATCAGAAGCTTTATCACACAACATCCCCTCGCCCCCATCAGGCCCTCCAACACTTTCCCCACTATGCTCTTGCCTACGGCGCTTAGCCTCGGATATCACCACTGATTCACCCTCCTTTTCTGTGAGAATTTCCGCCGGAGACTTGTCAGTGCTTACCGACGAAAGAGTCCCCTGCTCAGGCTGACCGAAAACCATTTTTCCTTTTAATAGTGCAGAGCTGCTCGTGGGAGGAGCAGAGAGGAGCCATTTAGACTGTGGCATAGAATTTGATTTTTTTGAAGGAGCCCGGAGCCAAGCCCCATACAACATTTCAGCCTTATTCGGATCCTAGTGGTCAAGTAGATCAGAACAGAATTTGTCCGCATGGCCCAATCTACCACAGTAAAAACAAAAGGTGGGAATCCTTTCGTACTTGAAAAGGACCCACGAGAATGCTCCTCCCGCCTTCCCGATTTTCATCTTACGCTTCAGGGGGGAAAGAACATTAATGGACACCCGGATTCTCATATAGACTCTTCCCACCCCGTTGAAATTATTGGGATCCGCTTCAATAAAAGTCCCCACAAAGTCTCCAATGCTATGTGCCACTTTTTCAGACATAAAACCTCCTGGCAAGTCGTACACCTGCACCCATAAATCCGTATGCGAAAGAACAAGTTCAGATGGAGCCTGCTCCTTTTCTAGTATTTTAGTCAGCAGCAAGTTTTGATCAAAGGTCAATGGGCCCCCTTAATAACCCGTTCCCTCTCAACCGGATGGAAGAAATCAAAGCGGAATAAGTTAGGACCCAACACTTTAATATACAGACCCTTCGATGGTCTCCAAAGATCAGCCAGGGTATTCTTCATAAAGGCGACCTTAACCCCTTTGTCAGTGAGGAAACATCGAAGCAAGCTCCACACAAGGGACGGTGTTGGACAGGAACATCCTCCGGAGACACAATCAGACCCTCCTCTGCCTCCTCTACTAGGGTAACCCTCACACTTTGATGAATAATGGACTCCATCTCCCAGAAACGCAGGTACCAAAAATACAGGGAAAAGAGATAAAAAAATAAAGCTGGGAGAGCCAAAAATACCTCACAAATGGGACCTCGTACTTGGCCAAAACTTCACAAGAAACAGGACAAAAACAAGGAATAATCCAGCAATGATTGGTGGCGGCGCACGCAACTCGACAAAAGCGAGATGACCTAAGCTCGACAAAAGCGAGAGCAAAAATAATGTTGGAATAATATATTTAATGCATTCTTAACTATTATTTGCACGCTTAATATTTTTAATAGTATTTCTCAAAACAAAAATATTTTTAATATTAGCACTCTTAATTTTTTTTATAATAAATCTAATGCTTTTTTTTTTTGAATAAAATGCTGGGACGCGGCTGAGGGTCCAGACATCCCAACTAGGTCGGCACCTCCGGAAAGCCTCAGCCAACCCAAATATTATTAATAAATGGAAAGAATTACAAAGGGAGAGTTAAAGAAAACGAACATGAACTATATTACAGAGATCATCAAAAATAAAAGAATTGCAAAATGGAGGGGTAGAGCTCCACCAAGTAATATCCGCAGATATTTTGCCGAAGTTTGCAAGACTATCGGCTGCTTGATTTCCTTCCCTATAGATGTGAGAAATCTTACAATTCATAGTTGCACAGTGCTCAAGACACCGGAGCCAATCCTGTCGGATTATCCACAGAACATTTTTCGACTTACTTGTTAGTAGAGTAATTGCATAAGATGAATCGGATTCAATCCATAGATTAATCCATTCTCGTTCCCATGCTGACTCCATAGCAAAGATAATGGCTTTTAATTCTGCAATGTGAGCAAAGGAGTCGGGAATATTGAACGTGAAACATCCCATCACAAATCCTCTAATGTTCCGAAAACCGCCTATCACCAGCCATTCCAGGCATCCCCGCCAGTGTTAACTTTGACCTAACCCGTGGGTGGAGGGAGCCATCTGACGACGAGGAAATTCGGCTCCGGAGGTGGTCTGCTGCGAAAACCGGTGCCCTGCTCTAACTCACGGATATGGTGATGCAGCTTGTGTTTTAACATTTGGATTGAAGGGAGTTCCTCCTCAAAAATTCCTCTGTTTCTTATGTACCATATGAACCAAACGCAAGAGATCAACGCCCCTTGCCAAAGTTTCCTAACCTGCTTACGGATCCTCAATTCACACAACTGGTTAAACAGAACAGGGAAAGTAGCCGCCGGTGCCACTGTCACCGAGAACATGTCGAGAACGAACTTCCACAAGTTTCTTGCAGTACTGCATTGATGGGTGTCGAATCCACCAAAGATAATTATAACTTCGCTTAGCCGAAAATAAATTGTAAAAGAGCAAGTAAAGGTCGTACCCAAAGGCTTAATACTGATCTAATCACAAATATAACCAAGCAATTAACAAAAAGTAAATAGGGGGGATTGAAATTGTTGATTAATGAATAAATAAAAATTGCAGAGTCAAATTGAAATTGAATGTAAAATTATATGTTGGAATTTCAGTTAAGGGAGATTCCGCAGGCTAAACAATTATTTTCCATCGATCATTGACGGTGAGACATTATCTTAATTAACATGATCTGGATTGGTTATAGCCGTTCCTTATTCATTCCCGACCTAATCCTTCCTTAATTGTAAAGAAAATCCTAGAGCGCCTAAAGATAAGCTCCTATTCAATCAGACAGTTCTAGCTTAGCGCTTAGAATTTAATCCGTCAAAAGCATTAGGAATTAGAAGGACCCAATCTAAGTTAACCGAATTCTTAACGATTCCGATTTAAACCAAATCACATGTTCATGCGCTTAATCGTTGTTAAGATATTCAGATGATTTCAAATCATATTTCCTAACGTTGTTCAATGAATGAAAAAGCAAAAGTCCGGCCGAACCGTCACCTGAACCTCCAATGATGGTCTGATTTTATAGATTAACAAAAATGCAAACAGCTCATATAAATTCAGATTTCTAAATTAAAGAGTAACAATCTCACGATAGAAAATAATGCTCGCCTTTGATTAATCCCATAACCGAATAAAGTATTTAGCTACACATAGTCATGAATTCGACTATGATAACCATTAAAGACGATAAACAATAAACAAAGCTAACTAAGAATCCAAAAGAAAAAAAAACTAGGAGAAGAAGTTTTGTCTCCATCTATTTATAGAGAAAACCTCATCCTAAAAGTTAGGTAACCAAATAATATCTATCTAAATCAATAATCTCTTTTACAAATTTCAAATCCCTGATTTTCTGCCTTCTATTTCGAGTTGGAAAAGGTCCTGGTCAATTTGAACATCAGAAGATTCGGAGGTCCTTAGTCTTGGGCAAGCCTAACTCCATTTTCGCTTCAGCTCCTTTAATTCAGCACCAAATTCCTTTCTGGTCCAAAGTTTTTTCAATTAAGCCCAATTCTGCTCCTTTTAATCATTTAAGTTCTGTGGAGGCAAATCAAACCAAAACAAGCAATAATACCCAAAATACCACCAAATTAATTAAATAACCTAGCACTAAAATGGACATTTGAACGTTGAATTGGAGACTTATCAAATACCCCACACTTACCCAATGCTTGTCCCCAAGCATATCAGATCATGTCAACAGCTCTTTACTCTTATGATTTCGTGTTAACCAACCTTTCCCAATCCCCCTTTTAATGTAAAGATTATCAACCATCAATTCTCAAAGCCAAGATATTATTCATGTTTAAACACACAACGTAACTACTTGAAGAATCTCAACAATTAAGCTTTTGACCATGTACATAAGGTATGAATTAAAATCAACAACACCCTCGAGGAAGCCACTCATTGCACTCAAGTGTTTAGGCTATAATTAATTTTAAGAAATCACTCAAGTCGCAACCTAGAATGAAATTACCATAAGCTTGCCAATATATCAAATCTCCACCACTTAGTATGAATTCAAGACACTAAATCAAAGGGACTTAAAACAGGGTGTAACGTAGGCTAGGGTTAAGGTTTGGATAGGAAATGAGGAAGAAAGGGAAACCGAGAGTAATAAAAATGTAGATTTACTCTGAAAATGGCCAAAATGGAAATCAAGATACAATTATTTACAAACGACTCACAATTCTTAAACTTCAGAATGAATGTTTAAGACAAACTTAAACAACTATAGACATACTGAAATGAATAAGTTAACGAAACATTTTTTTTTTCTTTTTGCTTCTGTTTTGTTTCTTCTTTTTTTGTGCCTCTTATTTTTTTCTTTCTTCTTATTTTTTTCTTTTCTTTGAGGCTTCTTTTTTTTTTCTTTTTATTCTAAAGATAATACTTCAAACTAGAATAAGAAAGCTACCACTTTTCAAGCTAATGTCCATTTAGACACCTTTTGAATCACAACCACATATAAGTAAAAGGCGTATGCTAAATCCTCATACTTTGATGAGCTTGTGGTTAATTCGAATATGGAGATTGCTTAAAGCAACGACTAAACACAAAAATAAGTGAGAGAATGTACAGACTCTGGTGGCTAGAACGTTCCTGGCTAAGGGACTCGAACAAAGGTGTGTCAAGAATGGGAAAAGGCTCAAATGTGGCTAACTAAGGGCTGGTACTGTTATTTTTGTTAGTCTTGAGCAAGACTAAGGGTTCGAATTTTATTTGAAATGGCTAACAAAAGAAACCTATTGCCCTTATCATTTTTAATACTCGAATACATCAGTGTGGTCTCGAAATGCATAACATGGCAAGTTCTAGAATTCCAAACTAGAATTGGATAACTCTTAGAAAGAATAGAACAAAGTGTAATGTTTTTGTTCTTGCATTTAGGCTCAAAAACTTTCCAAAAATTGGGGTAAATTAGTGTTGTTTCATTCAAAACGTCTGTCATGTAATGGGAAATTAATCAAGTGGTTCATATGCATGCTCAAGACAATTGTGCAACCCCGACCTTTTGAAATCGACGGCTTTATTCAAAACAAAACTTAGGGGTTTCAATACTAAGTTGGCAACCTATTTTCAACCAAGTGCAAAACTGAGAGCTAGCATTGTTATTTCTAGGGACAAAACAAAGGGTGTACACCCCACACTATTTCAGCACATATTCCATAAAATTAAACTAAAATTGCAGCAGTAAAATAATGAAATTTCAGCAGCAGATAAATTTAATCCCAAATATACTAACACAAAATTTCCAAAATAATCAGAAGCTAGAACAAATTAACCATCACAATCAGCCAATTAATCATGGAATCATAAGTCAAACACTTCTATAGCAAAGATCCCTCCCCCATATTTCTCCTTGCATTGTCCCTAATGCAGAATTCAAAAAATCAGGGGCAAAGGGCAACAAATAGGAGAAAAATAAAGTGAAAGAGAAATTGTGCTTACTGCCCTTTTTGGAGGAGGGAACCTCGTGCCTCAATCTTTCTTTAGGAATGTTTGTGCGAAGTTCTTAGACTCGAAGTAAGCCTATTGATTTGCACGTATTTCCTCAATCTTATTTAACGTGTCCTTGGCAGTGGGTCTGCAAATTGCAAATTGGTGGTGGCTGATCTTTGATGGTTGTGCCTGCGGGTTGACGAATGCGATTTGAAAGAGATGGGTTTGGTGTGGCTGCATGTTGAAGAATACGATTGAAAGAGATGGAGATAGGGTTTTGATTTTGGAAATACAGTGGTGAGAGTAAAAAAGAATTAAGGGTAAAAAGAGAAGAATTAAAAACAAGGGTAAAAAGAGAGGAATTAAAACCAAAAATTGTTTTTAACCCTCTTTTTAACTTCTTTTCAGCATATTGGGCCCCTATTAATTCAATTAACTCTCTTATTTCACTCCTTTAGGCTTATTTCTCCATTCTTTTCTTCCATACACACATGCAAATCAGAATCCAGAACCACAACTTAATTGGAGAAGATGATGGTAAAATTGGTTATTCTATATGAATTGAATAAATAAATAAATAAATAAATAAATAAAAACAAAGACTGAATATAAATGACAGATGCTGGTCCTGGGCAGGACCAACACTGGGTTGCCTCCCATTAGCGCCGCTAGTTAACGTCTTTGGCTAGACGGAATCAAGCTTCAAGCTAGTCTCCAGGAACTTGTATCTCCATAACTTTACCACTTTCAATCGGGATATTCTCATAAAATGGCGTGAGACGATAGCCATTTACTTTCTGCACTTTCCCGTTCTCCAAACGCTGAATTTCCACAGCTTCATTCCTTAGTTCCTCAAGCTCTTGTACTTTCAGCTTCTTGAGTTTTCCTGCTTCATCATTATTCATGTTACACTGCTCAATTGCCCATAAGGCTTTGTGTTCTGATTTTGGTTCCTCCTGCACATCTTTCTCCTTTATTTTGCTGCTCACATCTAAGCTTTCTACATGCATCTTGTCTTCCCTACATACTTCAAAAACTTGATGAGTTCTTGTTCAATAACACCTATGCCACAAACAGAAGACATTTCATTAGGAATTTTCATGGCCTTATAAACATCAAATTGAACATCTTTACCATCAAACTCCATAGTCATTGTTCCTTTGTGAACATCGATTTTTGTCCGAGCAGTTTTTAGGAATGGTCTACCTAACAGGATTTGCGATGAATCTGAAGAGTGATCTTCATCTTCCATGTCTACGATATAGAAATCAGCTGGGAAAATTAAACCATTAACCTGCATAAGAACATCTTCCAACAAACCTTCGGGATAAACTATAGATCGGTTAGCGAGTTGGATTACTACTCTCATTTTCTCTAAAGGACCAACATTTAAAGATGAATAAATTGATTTAGGCATGACATTAATTGATGCTCCTAGATCACATATTGCTCTGTTAATACTAGTATTCCCAATTTGACAAGAAATAGTAAACATACTTCTATCCTTACATTTTTGGGGCATTTTCTTTTGGAGTACAGCAGACACATTCTCACCCATGGTAATCTTTTCATACCCAATTTTTTTAATCTTGTTACCACACAATTCTTTAAGGAATTTCGCATATCGAGGGATTTGTCTAATAACATTAAGCAATGGAATATTCACCTCAACCTTACGAAATACTTCAAAGATGTCTTTCTCCTCTTTTTCTTTCTTTGATTTGGCTAAACGACTAGGGAAAGGGACCTTAATTACAAAAGGCATGTCTTGCTCTTCGGATGACTTACCAACTGAACCTTCTGTAGCTAAACCTTCCGTTTCTTTTTCGAATACCTCCTCTTTGCTTGCAGATTTCTCTGACACAGTCTGTTTTGATTCGGAAGTAGGCTTAGTCTTGGGCAAGACTAATTCTTTTCCACTGTGAAGTGAGATTGCACTCACATTCTGTCTCGGATTCGCCTTAGTTTGTGAAGGTAACTTCCCCTGGGACTGTATTGCACTCAGAGTGGTCGCTATCTGACTCATTTGCTTCTCTAAATTTTGGAAGTTTGCTTGAAGATTTACATTGATCTTGCTTTGTTCTTCCTGAAATTTCAACAAGTTAGAAAGAACAGATTGGTCATTAGGATTTAGCAGCATACCTGAATTTGGATCTGTTTGAACAGGTCTATATTGTTGAGGTCTTTGCTGATATTGTTAGGGAATATTCGGTTGAAGCACATTATTTTGCTGCTTGTAGCTGAGGTATGGATCATACTTCTGTGGAGGTTGCCCTTGATATCCAAAGACGACATTGATCTGCTCCGGTGTACCTTCGTGCAATGCGGGACATTCATCCGAGGCATGTCCGATAACTGAGCATATCCCGCATGTTTTCACTTGAGCTACCTTCCCTACAACCAAATTTTGTACAAGAGATGTCAAAGTATTTAATTTTTCTTCAATGGAAGAAGTACCTACCTCAGACACTTTTCGTGGAGCATCTTGTTGTTTTCCAAATTGTTGGGAAGTTGCTGCCATGCTTTGGATCAATTCTTTAGCATCAGATGGCGTTTTATCAATGAGGCTTCCCCCACTTGCAGCATCTACCATTTTTCTTTCCATTCCTAACATTCCCTCATAAAAATATTGAATAAGAGAATGTTCAGTTATCCCATGTTGGGGACAGTTTGCACATAGCCTTTTGAACCTCTCCCAATAGTCATGGAGTGTCTCAATATCTTTTTGCCTTATTCTACTAATCTCCCTACGAATCATTGCTGCTCGAGAAGTTGGAAAATACTTTTCTAGGAATGCTTGTGCCATACCCATCCATGTTGTGATGGATCCAGAGGGTAGGTTGAGAAACCAGTCTTTAGCCGCATCCTGCAAAGAAAAGGGAAAAGCTCTTAATTTCACTTGTTCCTCGGTTATTCCTTGTGGACTCATACCTGAGCAGACCGCATGAAATTCTTTGAGATGATTATGTGGATTTTCACTTTCCATTCCATGAAACTTAGGCAAATAATGAATCAGTCCCGATTTAAGTTCAAAAGCTGCATTTAGGAATGGGTATGTGACACATAAGGGTTGTTGATCAGCCTAAGGCGCATGGAGTTGTCTTAAAGTTCTGCCTGCCATTATTTCTGCTTCAGATGACTCGCTTTCTTCGCTGGAAATTTCCTCTTCTTTGCTAGAATTGGAAGTTTCAGACCTGGTCATATATGGAATTAAATCAAGTTAAATTAATCCCCGGCAACGGCGCCAAAATTTGATGGGTGTCGAATCCACCAAAGATAATTATAACTTCGCTTAGCCGAAAATAAATTGTAAAAGAGCAAGTAAAGGTCGTACCCAAAGGATTAATACTGATCTAATCACAAATATAACCAAGCAATTAACAAAAAGTAAATAGGGGGGATTGAAATTGTTGATTAATTAATAAATAAAAATTGCAGAGTCAAATTGAAATTGAATGTAAAATTATATGTTGGAATTTCAGTTAAGGGAGATTCCGCAGGCCAAACAATTATTTTCCATCGATCATTGACGGTGAGACATTATCTTAATTAACATGATCTGGATTGGTTATAGCCGTTCCTTATTCATTCCCGACCTAATCCTTCCTTAATTGTAAAGCAAATCCTAGAGCGCCTAAAGATAAGCTCTTATTCAATCAGATAGTTCTAGCTTAGCGCTTAGAATTTAATCCGTCAAAAGCATTAGGAATTAGAAGGACCCAATCTAAGTTAATCGAATTCTTAGCGATTCCGATTTAAACCAAATCACATGTTCATGCGCTTAATCGTTGTTAAGATATTCAGATGATTTCAAATCCTATTTCCTAACGTTGTTTAATGAATGAAAAAGCAAAAGTCCGGCCGAACCGTCACCTGAACCTCCAATGATGGTCTGATTTTATAGATTAACAAACATGCAAACAGCTCATATAAATTCAGATTTCTAAATTAAAGAGTAACAATCTCACGATAGAAAATAATGCTCGCCTTTGATTAATCCTTTAACCGAAAAAAGTGTTTAGCTACACATAGTCATGAATTCGACTATGATAACCATTAAAGACGATAAAAAATAAACAAAGCTAACTAAGAATCCAAAAAGAAAAAAAAACCTAGGAGAAGAAGTTTTGTCTCCATCTATTTATAGAGAAAACCTCATCCTAAAAGTTAGGTAACCAAATAATATCTATCTAAATCAATAATCTTTTTTACAAATTTCAAATCCCTGATTTTCTGCCTTCTATTTCGAGTTGGAAAAGGTCCTGGTCAATTTGAACATCAGAAGATTCGGAGGTCCTTAGTCCTGGGCAAGACTAACTCCATTTTCGCTTCAGCTCCTTTAATTCAGCACCAAATTCCTTTCTAGTCCAAAGTTTCTTCAATTAAGCCCAATTCTGCTCCTTTTAATCATTTAAGTCCTGTGGAGGCAAATCAAACCAAAACAAGCAATAATACCCAAAATAACACCAAATTAATTAAATAACCTAGCACTAAAATGGACATTTGAACGTTGAATTGGAGACTTATCATGCATTTAACAAACAAGTGGTATAAGGATTCAATTTCCAATTTGCAAAGCTCGCAACGGGAAGCTAAGGCGAATCCACGTCGCTGGAGATGAACCTGAGAGGCAAGCTTCCATTGAACAAGCAACCAGCAAGCAAGGGATCGACGAGGCGGGATGGCCGAGTTCCAAATGAAATTTACACCAAGAGACCGCTTCTGAAGGATACAACAACTCGTAGAGGTTGCGGGCGGAGAGGATGCCAGACTCAGATTTGGTCCAAATGCAGACGTCGCCTAAATCCCGCCCTTATAAACCCGCTGAATGTTCTGCTGAACCACTTCCGGGAGCTGATCAATGTTAATCCATTGATTACCACGTCTGAAGTTCTGAACCGCTTCATACATAAGCTTCTGATTACGCAGCGGGATATCTAGCTGGTTTGCAACAGACAGAGTTATCCAACCATCCGTCCAAAAATTTAGAACGGAATTCTCACCAAACCACCAGATAACATCCTCTTTAATTTTCTCATAGATTGGCCTTGCAGAGACCCAAATGGAAGAGTTAGTGACGTACCTCTTAGATATCCCAAAAGGCACCAGAAACCGCAAACAGAGAAGCTTAGGGATGAAAAGCCTTCCGAGTATTAAATCCCAGCAGAATTTACCAATTCATGTGCAATTGAAGAGCCCAAAATCTTTTATCCCCAAACTGCCGCTACCAATTGACAGACAACAGGTTGACGGAAACCACAAAGAGAATACACTATGTCAATTAGAATAAGGTTTTTTCACCAAAAAAAGCCTGGTGGGTTTGGTGTCAAACAAATTAAGGAGATGAATGAGGCGTTTTTAGCCAAACTTGGCTGGCAAATACTGGTGGAACCGGAAACTCTTTGGGTTCGGGTTCTCAAAGAGAAATATGGGAGAGAGCGACAAGGCTTGGACATTTTTCACTATTTGAATGGCAGCTCCTCGACCTGGAAAAGTATAGTGAAGGGAAACCATTGTGTTGCATCAAGGACTGGGTAACTTGGTTACTAATGGGTAGCGAACTAAGTTCTAGTTGGACCGCTGGGGTGGGGAGTGTAGATACCCATTTTTGTCCTGGTCCTTTTTATTGTCTTTTTTGTAAATTTACTTAAAATCTGAACAATTCGTAAATTATTCAAAATATGTAATGTTATCTCAAAAATAATTCGCTAGGAAAAATTGTATTATTAAGGCTAATTTGTCACATTGCGGTATAGGTCGGTATAAATATCGGTTTATATTCCAAGGGCGGCTTAATAGAATTAAAGTACAATTTTAACCTATTGTGAATTCGAGATATGTTCCCGTATTTTGAATAAAATCGAATTTGCTTAAATTTGAGTTATAAATTATTTATTTAGTCGAGTCGTCAATTTATGCTAAATCAGTGTGACTCGTAAATAGTGAGCCATAATTAATACTGTGTTGAGCAATTCTTTAAATGCCATTCATAATCACGGTTCAAACTTGTTTTACCAAATGGTCCGCGATTGATTTTTTTTCATGATTATTAGTCGTGTTCTTTTTATTAGCCGTGTACGTACGTTTAAATTATCTTGTCTCCAAATTTTAATTGTCGAGTTATTATGGTTAGAGTTGCATTCTCGAACTCTTATTAGCAATTAATTAATTTGGCTAATTGGAGTATGCTAATAAAGACAATAATATGGAAAGAAACTCAAGCTTTATTAATATATAAATACATAGGTATATTTACATTCTGATACAAATATCTAATCTGTGATTACATTCCTTTTTGCAGAAAAATTAAAGTCTAACACATATATATAGCGGACCCGGAGGCCTGCACTTCAATATCGGGAGTTTCTGTACTCCACTTCAAACTTCGAGGCAACTCAAGGCCCTCGAAAAGTAGGGTCAGAGCCCACATTCGATCCGAGGCAACCTAATTACATCCGAGGCAACCGAATTAAATCCGAGGCGATCGAATTACATCCGAGGTGACCAAATTAAATCCGAGGCAAACCAAATTAAATCCGAGGCAACCGAATTATATCCGAGGCGACCAAATTACATCCGAGGCAACCAAATTTAATCGGGGCTATTGAATTTAACCACGTTAAATTAAAATTCAACCGAAGCGGCGAAGGTCATCCGAGACAAAAAGTTCAAGGACCAAATGGTAATTTTGGTAAGTCAAACAAGAGGAGAAGCCTCACAAATTCAAAAAGTGCGGATTCAGCCATACAGAGGATGGAAGACTTCAGAAGCTTCTGCACAGTGAAAAAAGGTAGGCAAATATCCCTCACACTCCTCAAAGGGTAGGGATGTAATATAGGAATTACCCAAAAGACAGTCTATAAACCCATCATGTAAACCCATCATTTTAGTATAAATAGGGGCAAGGTCCCACGATAGAGAGGGGGGTGGAGGAAGGAAAAGATCTCTCCTTTTTGTTACTGGATATGGTAATCTTAGTTACTGTGTCCAGTGATTGAAGAAGAAGAGAGCTTACGAAAACTCAAAGCTGTAATAGGAACACAAACATACATAATCAAAGGTAGTAAAACTACCACCTTTACATATCTTATCTTTCAATAACGTATATACCTGCTTTAAAGCTTGTTATTTTGTTTATTTCTTTTTGCTCAGCTCTCATATTCACAAAGTATATTGTTCACATGAGGTTAAACAAAATATGTGCTCAGATATAAGCGAATGATAAATTGAAACTGGGTTTCACCAAAAGAAAAAAACATCAAGTTCATATTTTCTTAAGACAAAAATGCCTTTCCAAAATCTAACAAAGAGATGGTTGCAGTTTTTGCCTAAGAAGAAAAGAATCGACATTTTTACTGGTAAAAAGCTTTTCCTTTCAAAACAAAAGCGTTTTCATCACGGCCCTCTCTCATTTCTTTTCGTATGAAAAAGACAACCAAAAAATACCAAGCATTCATTTTCATCCAGTAACATAGAACAGGAATGGGGCTAAAATAGCAGCATTAATCCTACGTTTGAGCTCCACAAACTCAAAAAACCAAAAAAATACCAAGCATTCATTTTCATCCAGCAACATAGAACAGGAATGGGGCTAAAATAGCAAACATTAATCCTACATTCGAGAAGGAACCAAAATACCAACATAGCAAGCATTCATTTTTCATCCAATAACACAGAATAGGAGTAGATTAGGAACAGCACATAGCACTCTTAAGTTTGAGTTCTAGAAACTCAAGAAACCAAAGAAGCCCAGCACAACAAGCATTTAGCCCAAAAACACCGAATATGGTTATAAGAGTTCTCAGAACTCATGATAAACCTAGGGAAAAATAGCCAAATCAGGGAAGAAGGGGTAGAGAGAGAGGAGACCACAAATCACCTAACTTACCTTGCATGTCGAAATTAGGACTAGATCGGACCTCCTCAGGTCCTCAAATGTTCTCATCGGAGGTAGAAAAGGGGCGGTAGCCACCGTCGATAGAACCCGTTCGACATAGCCTCTTAAAGGCTCGAAATGAGACGAGAAGCCATGGGGCTTGGTTGAGAGAGCCTACGGAAGAGTGAATGAGAGTGAAAACGGTAGGGAAAGAAGTCGAAATCCATGGAGCCGGCGAGAGCGTACTGATCGTGTTATAGGGATGTGAGAAAAGAAGAGAAAGCAAGGGGAGGCGTAGATGTGTCTGTCAATTTGAGAAAGAATATGTGTGTAGGGTTTAAGCCTTTGTTTGGGAGTTTGGAGGTTAATGGAGGTGAGAGTTAAATGAGGTAATGGAAAGGGAAGGGAAGTGATGGGAAGGAAAGTTAACAAATAACCTTGTTTGAGAGTTTATAGTATGTAAACGATGTTAAATGTTTAACCTCGTTTGGGAGTTTAAATTTGGAGGGGAAGGAAGGTTAAATTTAATCTGCAGAGACAAGAAATTTTAAAAAAGTTTACGTTACTCCCATTAACTCCCAATTT
The DNA here is from genome assembly GCF_963576675.1 of Euphorbia lathyris. Classification (NCBI taxonomy): domain Eukaryota; kingdom Viridiplantae; phylum Streptophyta; class Magnoliopsida; order Malpighiales; family Euphorbiaceae; genus Euphorbia; species Euphorbia lathyris. Next base: position 84,007,045 of record NC_088915.1, read on the forward strand.
GGAGGTTAGAGGGAGTAAAGATTTAACCCCATTAACTTCCATTTACTCCCAAAAAATAACTCCCAAACAAGGTTAACTTAATACTTAACATTCCATTACTTCCATTTACTCCCATTAACCTCTTCCCAGGGCTAAGTTTAGGAAAATCATTTTAATTTCTTGATTTGGGCTGGCCGAATTCTTTGCCTCACCAAAGGTCCACTTTAATTTTATTTTTCATTTTCTCACATTTTGTTGGTATGATTTGGTATTAATTTTGTAATTAGTTTGTTATTTCATTTTCATATACGAAAATATAAATGATTAAGCCACTAATTCTAAGATTAGACTCAATATGATTTAGGTACTGATGTAATTTATTTTTGTTATGTTGTTATAGATTAACTCCTTAGACTATTTTACTTTCTTTTTATTAATTTGAGTTATTTTCTTATGTTAACTTAGTTTGATTAGTTATCTATTTTAAACTAATATTTGTCTCCCATTTTACTCTTGTTCTTATTTTAGTTTTATTTTTTTTTTGTTAAATCTGGATTTGTCCGTTACATATATTGTTTTCGTTAATCTTATGTTTTGATTTAAATAATTCGTTTTTTTTTTCTAATGAAGTATAGTCTAGAGATGATTTCCATGTTTAAGTAAATTTACATGTGATTTTACATATTTTTGCAACTTTAGGTAATGTTTATCAAGTTAATTCTAAACGGCGCGAAACTTTAGCGTTCAATAATAAACTCGGAATACCTTTTATTAAATTCCGCTATTCTATTTATCGTATATGTGATATACGTAAAATAAGGTATGAGTTTAATTCGATAAATACGAATACGTGTATGGTATACACTTATTTCCAAATAAAAAATAATAATCAAGTCGAGAAGTTATCCCGAACCCACAAAGTCAATCAACTTAGCTCAATATGATGTGAAAATGTCTCTTGAACTAAATAATACATTTAAAATACTCCTGATTAAAATCCATGTTCTATTTATCATATATGTGATATACGTAAAATAAAACGAGATTTTAATTTAATAAATATAATCATGTGTATGTTATATATATGATTTCAAACTAAAACAAATCCAAATCCCGATAACCCCAAAACACGAGTATCTGGTTTACATCAAATACTTAAAGCGAAACAAATAGTGGACACCTAATATCATTATAGTACCGATACGTCGGGCGGGGTAGGATGAGATCACATCTCTTCCCTACACGTAACCGGAAAAACAAACTCTGATCTCCGAAGACCATCCTTATCAAAACCAAACTGCACAGAGTCAATCTGAACAGATAGGGCGACCAATCACGCCCGCATACACGTATTTTCAAGTGATGATTGGTGGCGACTCGAAACCTTAAACACGAGAAAGGCGGATCGAGCCGACCATGCACCCCGACCTGCGTAAAAATCGGAAGCCAGGGTGCGACAGGGAGGATGGCATATGATCTCACATTCACCCGACATGAATATTCAGAGCTCAGTTATGGACTACTGGAACTCGAAGGGTGGTTGGAAATGGAATGAGTTGGCTTCGCTGCTGCCTCAAGAATTTATTTTCCATATGGCAGCATATGTCATATTTCCAGATAGTGATGAATTAGATTCGTTTTTTTGGACAAAATCTGCCTCAGGTTCGTATACGGTTACATCAGGATATGAGCTACTCTTATCCAAACGGCTTGGTGCTTCCTAGAAGATTTGGTCCACCATCTGGAAACACGAAGTGCCTGAACGAATTCAGTTTTTTCTCTGGTTAGCAAATCATAACCGGATCCTTTGCAACGAATTAAGGGTTGCACGTCATTTGAGCAATTCTGCAACATGTGTCATATGTGGAGGGATTGAATCAATCTCGCATGTTCTCCATGACTGTCAAAACACATTTATGGTGTCAGATTATCCCTCAGACTTTCCAGCAGCCTTTCTTTATCATGAACTGGGAATTTTGGATCGACAGTAACCTTCATGTTGGCTTCAAGTATAATAATTTTGATTAGACTCTTTTTTTTTCCATTACGTTGTGGTGGATATGGAAATGGCGGAATGACTTCGTATTCAATGACATTCGATTTGGTAGGAATAAAGTGTTGTTTCTTCGAGAGAAGTTTATGGAGTGTCACAATGCCTTTAACAATCCACATACTAATTCTCTCGCCTCGAAGCAAGTTATCTGGGTTAGTTGGAAGCCGTCGAATTCGAGGTGGGTTAACCTTAACTCGGATGGAGCGTGTAAAGGGAACCTTGGCAGAGCATGTGCAGGGAGCTTGATTCGGGATGAGAGAGGGTGATGGATTACAGGCTTTTCAATGAATATTGGTATATATATTGTGACTGTTACTGAGCTTTGGTGGCTGTATCTTGGCTTGCAAGTTGCATGGAGCAAAGGGTTTCGTCGTATCATAGTGGAATTGGATTCTCAGGTTGTCTTAAACTTTATGCTGTGTGCAGTCCCTATTCACCATCCTTGTTATTGGCTTATTGGGAATGTCAAAAATTACGTGATAGACATTGAGTCTTGTCTTTTGTCCACACCTACCGAGAGAGGAACCGTGCTGCTGATTGGTTGGCGAAGTTCGCAGGAACTATGTCTTTGGGTAATCATGAGTTTGATGCACCTTATGCAGTCTTTTAAAACGCCCTGTTTGATGATCAAATAGAAGTTGCTCTGAGTCGGGTTGTATAACTTGTTTTTCTCTTTCTCCTTTTGGACTTCTGCCCTTTACCTCACCAAAAAATCTAATAAAACCAAATTGTGCCATGATAATACTTTTCTTAGGATTACATAACAATTCAGATAACATAGATATATAATGTTAATTATATAATAGACCATATTAAGTAACATACATATATAATATTAAATATATAATAGATCATAATAGATATAATAAGTTACATACATTTTTCTTTTTAATTTCCTTTAACTAGGGGTGGCAATGGGGCAGGGAAAAACTGAAAACCGTGGGGATCCGAATTGATTGGGTCGGGGCAAAACCGAAAATTTTGGGTGCGGGGTTGGGGGCGGGGGAAATTTTAGCCCCGAACATTAAAATTGGGTGGGGTTGGGTTTTACTATCCCCGAACCGTGGGGATCCGTAAACCACACCCGAAAAACCGCCCGTAAAATTACCGAAAACTCCCCGCAAAATCCCCGTAAAATAAAATAATATATATATATATATATATATATATATATATATATATCCAAAATAATTGTAGTTTAAATAATTAAAAAAATATTTTAATTAAAAAAACCTATCTATTCTATTGGCTTAAAGCTCATATTGATCCCTAAACTATACCTTGATAATTAATTAGGTCCCCAAACTATTAAACTCATCAATAAGCCCTTAAACTATTTAAAAATCAACAATCCACACCCTCCATTCAACAATGATCTAACTTTGTTAACAATTAATAACAATCTCCCAATAACTCCTCTCGATTTTTTCAGAAAAGAGGAGAATATATTATTACTTTTGTCTTACACAAGACCATTGCCATGGTCAATTTTAATTGCTAGCTTTTCTTCACTTGAATTTTTCAATTTTCACTTTTAAGGTCATATTCGCACAACAGTGAGGAGCTAAGAGTAAAAGAGTTTATTTAATTATGTGTTTAATTTAGATTACTGTTGATTTTCAAGAGATAGTTCAAGGGCTAATATGAGCATAATGAGCTTTAAGCCTATTCTATTACAATTTACGTTTAAAGCTGGTATAAAAATTATATCAGCAGTTGCTGGTATAATTTTTATACCAGTAAAATGTGATTGAAACAAATTGGAGATTAAGTAATTTTTTAAATTGAATTGGGGATTGGGGATTCCCCGTTATCCGTGGGGAACCGTACAGGCGGGCATGGGTGTTAAAAAATCCCCGAATATTATTTTGGGATTCCCCGAAACCGTCTCCGAAAATATTGGGAGCGGAATGGGGGATGCAAAACCGCCCCCGCCCCGCCCCGTTGCCACCCCTACCTTTAACAAACTCGATTGTTATATCTCTAGTTCAAAGTTGGGAGTTATGTTTATTCGAATCCATCCTCTTGAAAAAAACATAAATATATAAATTTTATATAAATTAGATTATTAACAAAATTTTATACAATATAATAAAAATAAATTGAATGGAAGGAGTACCGTGAGAGGAAAATAGAGAAAGGTCCTCTATATAGAGACCTTTCATATCCCTTCTATATAATATGGGTTAAGGTGCAAAAATACCCCTAACATTTTGGGTCATGAGCAATTTACCCTTAATGTCTAAAATGGTACAATTTTACCTCTAACGTTGGAAGTTAAGAGCAATTTTACCCCTACCGTTGATAAATTGGATCAATTTCAGACACTATTATAAAACACAGATATTTTTGTTCATTATTTTGCACCAATTGCATAATAATTCGTTTTAAAAAAAGGATTTCATGTTTTTTATAATTTAATAATAGAATTTGAGATTAATATTTATAAATTCGGTGGATTTTTTGAATTTTTTTTGTCTAATCCGTACAAAAAAGACAGTATATTTTTTTATTTTTTTCACATTCCAACGAATGTTTGTGATTTGTTACTGATAAAATGACACATGTATGAAGTGTAGATAATAAGATTCATGACCGAAAAAACAGTTTGATGAATTAGGGGTAAAATTACACCATTTTAGACATTAGGGATAAAATTGCTCATGACCTAAAATGTTTGGGGTATTTTTGCACCTTAACCCATATAATATTATATCCCTTTTCTGCACGGTGAGATTCCTAAGAAACTGACACCGGTTATTCAATAATCGGTGTTAGATATATTACTGAGATCAGTTATAAGATAACAGGTCACTATTTTCCGATGGATTTTTCCACTGATCCAGATTTTATAAAAATGCAGGTCTTTATAATTTTTTAAAGAAGAAATATAATTGTTTCATTCATAGGAAAATTAATAAATCTCGATATAAATAATTAATAAATTACAATCCAGAACTATATCATAAATACTCGAATCTGTATCTTTAATATCATATATCATGATAGACTAATAGTAGACAGTGTTGAAACTATTTTTGGCACAACGACGAGAAAACACTCCATCTAGAATCAACTTCATATTCTTTTTCTCTAAAATCTATGTGATGATAGATAAAACTCTTCTGATTTTCATGAAGAAAAACATGATCATAAAATCCATATAGGGAGATAGACGAGAATCATCCATATAGAAGTATATACCACAATCACCCATAAAAGTAGAAAAAAAAACTATAAATAAAGAAGAAACTACCAAATCTACTACAGTAAAACCTCTATATAGGAATACTCTATATAGGAATAACCTCTATTTTGTTATAAAAAAACCCGGTCCCAACTTGGGCCAGTCATAAATAGGAATAACCTCCCAAATATTATTTGTCATACACTTTTCAAGTTCCACCTTTAAAAACTATGCCTCTATATAGTAATAATTATATATATATATATATATATATATATATATATATATATATATATAAAGAATTCAAACTAAATTATAAAATATTTTAAAAAAACTATTGAAATTATCTTGAGTTGGAAACACAAACTACAACTTGAAATTATAAATATTTAATATTCTTATTGATGTTTACATTTTTCCCATAAAACTCTTTCAATTATCTATATATTGCAAACCTAAACTCTAAATTGAAATTCTAAATATTTAATTTGTTCCATTAATGTCTATTGTTATACATTACATATAAACCATGCATGTTATGATAAAAATTTAAAATTTTATGTGTCGAGAAATTTTATTATACCAAACTCTATTTAGTAATAACCTCCCAATTGTTATACAAATAGTTTGGTCTCAAATGTATTCCTATATAGAGGTTTTACTGTACAATAGATTAATAAAATAAAATTATTCAATAAAGAAAAAGAACAACAAAGTAAAAAAGGAACTCATGTACCGGCTAAAAGCCGAAAGAAAACCTTAAAACCTGGATGAAAAATACAAAAAACTATATATTATTTATGGGTCCTTGCAATTTTTAAAACCGGTGATTGTTTCAATAAAGTTATTGAATTTCCTTTTATTTCAATTAAATCATTCCTGTGAAAGAATCATTGAAAACAGAATCATGGAACCCTAGAGCCCATTTGTTGCTGAATAAGATTTCACCTTGGTGATGGAGATTGTGGTGGGGTTGGTTGCCATTGCGGTTGAGGCCTAATAACCTCCTCCTATCTTTGGTGAGGACCTCCCGCCGACGGTGGACGGATATTTCTAATCTCGAGTTTGAGCTCCTCAAAAGAGATAACAAACTCTCTCATATGTGCCTTTCAATTTGTTCCATGCGAGTTTTTCTAAATCCCTTCATACAAGCTTCCATGTCTTCAAACTTCTTATCTGGGATTCCATTGTTTCTTGCAATGAATGAGGTTGAACCATTGCCAAGAAGAAGTCTCCAACTGGAAAACGACTTGACTCTTATACCAACTGATATAGATTGGTGTCGAAATAGAGGGTTTGATCTTAAAGCCACAGAGAGTTTTTTTCTCTAGCTATATTAGAAATAGTTAATTCCAAAGTTTCACGGACTAAATCCGTAGAAGTAATGAAATCCCTGTAAAACATTAACAAAACTTCAAAGAGAAGATAATAGTTTTTGATTTGATAAAAGTTGTGTAATTACAATGAAAGAGATGAATTTATAATATCTCAATACCTAAATGGTAAATTACAAGGACAAATGCATACAACTATGGATATAAAACTTAAAGGGGGTAAAATAAGGTTGAGTTAAAAAAATGTTCATGGAAAAATAGTGAATAGTACAATGCAGGCGGATATGTCAGGCATGTCTCCTTACTGAGCAAGTAAGCCACGTCCCCTTGAGCATATCAATCTTGTCTCCTTGGTGAGCAAGTAATTAGAGGTTTCGCCGAAGTCATCCCAGACCGTAGCCGAAAAGATGCATTCCAGGAAGGCCGAAACAACCTCATTGAAGGATAGCCCGTGCTAGGCCTGTGGTGTTGCCACTTCTCTGTTTAGACATGGACTTGCCGAAAAGATATCCTCATTAGGTTGGAGAGCCTACCAATATTAAATCTCATTCTCAACATCAATTTGATATGGGTCGGAAATGGTCTTAATGTACTTCCTAAGACGGACATGTAAATTCTACAACACATTTGGTATATCATCACTACAAAAAAAAAGATATTTACGACGAAATTTTTCTACTGTAACCGTCGCTACAAATAGTACCGACGGTTTTTGTAACCGTCGGAAAAGTGTTGTTATTGCAGCTGTTGCTACTTTACCGACGGTTTTACAAAGGCGCCGGGGTAAGGTTTTTCAGTAGGGGCGCTTTTCTACACGCGGTTTAAACCGCCTCTAGCATCCGTTTTTATTTAAAAAAATACCGACTGAAATTCAGTTGTAATCCGTCGCTAAAATTTTAGTACCAAATATAAATTTACCGACGAAATTTCTGTAAAATTCATATCAATTATTTTGGGATTGCAGCCTTAATCTGAGGAAGCAAACACGTTATTACAATTTACATCATGTCAATAACAAATGATCAATTGCAACAGTATGCTTGCCACCCGAAGAAGAGCTGGCCAGCCAAAGTTCTACAGAGTGCAACAACATTGACAGATATTCTCAAAATTATAACTAAAATTAACAAAATCCGGAAACATAACCAAAAGTAGTTCAATAACATAGAAATCCACCTAAATTTATTTGTTGACTACGAGTAAGTTTCCACTGAGCTCCTTGAACAACAACATTAGCATCGTCATTTCCATAAAGACTCAGAAAAATAGTTTCAGCATTTCAGCCTACAAAATCTCATCAAAAATAGGCTTAATAAATAAAGACTCAGAAAGTAGGAGAATTAGACTAAGTTTCATATAAGAATGTCAGTTTAAATCATAACAATCAACAAATCAACTCACCATGAGTACTCCAAGATGGTCATTTCCATAACTTTCTACATTGACATTTGCTTCCTCCTCACCTGGCTAGTAAGTTGATCAACCATGAAAAAGTCGACCATTAGAACCTTATAAAATGAAGAGTAGACTATGTTGCGAAGAACACGAAGGAAGCAGTAACTAGTAGGTCGATAAAAGAAGTCAAAAGGGCAAATGAGCAAGGCCAAGAAAATCTAGAAAAGTGATTGAAAAATGTATGATTAATTAAGCACAAGTTTAAGTGATGAAATTGAAAATGAGGATAAATTAAGGAAGAATATATACTTACAAGGAGGAGGATTCCAGGAATGGCATCAATATGGTTCAAGGCCTGCAGCAATTCCATATTGTAATTAGTCGAAAACTCGAAATGTGCATACTTTTTAATGTTGAAATGACATAAATTGGGTGAAAAATCACAATGGAAATGTAGTAGATGGCCTTATTCTTCAAGATTAAATCATCTCTGAGCCACAAGTCTAAAGCCACTACTTTATTTTAACTACCTGCTTAAAAATAGTGCTTGTCCCAGATCCAATGTATCCAACTAATAGAATCTTTAGAAGTGTTCTCTGTGCTCAAGATAGTCAGGGACAGTTCTACTTGTCATACTGCTAAATTGTTCTTCAGAAACATTTGATGATTTAGAAGGAACAGGTAGTGATAAGAAAGTGCAAACCAGCTTCATTCCCACCTGAAAAGCAACCCAACGATCAACGAATGCCAAAATACGGATGACATTATTTCAGTGTTGTACATTCACATATGACACATACCTTGCCTCAAATGTAACCTTTAGTGTTCTTCTGCCCCTCTTCTTGATATGATCCACCCTCATTCACACAAAAGTGTGGGTTCCCAGCACATTGAACTCCTGCTAGCTGCAATGTTGAATAGAAAAACAGACATAAGTTTGTGAAGTGTCACAGCGCCTGGATGCCCTAGAATGCTTAATAAAGCTTATACTCATTTGAGAGACTAACACCTAGAATGCTTCTAAAAACATGATTAGAATGACAAATAATTCAAAATATTTTTCTCTCTTTCATTTCAGGTCTGAAGTATGACAGTCATAAGCCAATCTAATTGGAAATAAGAGCAACAAGTCCAACTCTGCTAGTAGCATGTATAATGATGAGGTAACATGTTCATAATCAGTGAAGATGTTCACTATCAACAACAACAATGAAAGATATAATAAACTGAAGCGAAAAGCAGAGTGAGGGCAAATAGCATACCAAGTGTAGCCATAACAGGGTATTTGTAAATATTTATGTTTTTCATAGAAACATGAGTGAACCAAAGTATACCACCAGCCATTAGATCAAGTAAAGAATCTAAAGTCGATGCAACAATAGCTATTGGCCAGAAAAATATATGGTTACCTTCAAGTTATCTCTATGAAAGGCATGATTGGCCAGTTTTCTTTGGGAGTTCCATTTACCTAACTAGTCCATCTCCAAACATCCTTTTAACATAAGATTCAAATTCAGGTTTAGGGTATAATTTTTGGTCGTACAGAATCTGTTTAGCCAGATGAGTATCAATAGCTATCAGTTGAGGTTTTGGACCTAGCCACTGCACAAAGTTCTTTCCTGCATCCAATAAGCCCCAATTAAGACCAAAGATTATAACTTAATTGCCTTAATTAACAGCAAAAATAAGTTACCATATTGCTTGGTCCATAGTAAAAATGAGGCTGAACTTCATAAAATACTTGATGATCTGATAATTCCATGGAAGTGGCCATAGCTCCTTTCCAATTTTAACAATATCCTTGGGGTTTGCATGGAAGAAATTGTAAGAAGGTCCTTTTATGCCACCTGCTCTTAGTTCTCTCTGTAATCATAATAATTAGAATTCTTGTGTTACAAATGGCAAATTCTAAAATTGCAAAATATAAGAAACGTTAGTTTTACTATATAAACTATACCATTACCTTTTGATTAACCTTCAGAATAAGCCTTGCATTGAATAGGGTCTAGCCCCAGTTGGGCTTCTCATAGACGCTCTGTATCCCCACACTTGCTTTCGAAAATCCAACGCCCAATGTCCTGCATGCAGCTACTGAGACCAATAAATCACGAGGATTGAGAAGTTAGGTTTTGTGCAATCAGAGTTACTCTAAAAAAAGGAAATAAGAAGAATAGAGATAAGATGAAGAAGAATAAAATCGATAAGAACAAAAAGAAAGCAAAAAAAACGAAAATAGAAAATCTGAAACCTAATTGAAACAATCCATGGTAGGTTACAAGGACTGGAACCTGAACGGGAAGTAAACTGAAGATTGAATATAAGAACATTGACTATGAGAGAGAAAGAGAGAAAGAGAGGATTGAAGACAAAATGAAGAAACCTGAATAGTGAATAGGTTTTGTGAAATCAGAGTTTTAATCCACAAAAAGAACAGTTACTAAGAAGAAAACGATTGAGAAGAAGAATAAGAACGATAATTCATACCTCCTGCAGACATGAATTGAATGGGTGGTGAAATCCATAGAGCGATTTGAACCTGGCGAAGGAAGCTGGTGAAGATTATTAATCGACTCATTCCAAAGATCGAGAGAGAGAGAGAAGGAAGCTGGCGAAGATTAGCTGTATTCCATATCACTTGGACAAACTATGGGCTGCCCTATACTAATACTAATGAGCTGTAAGCTTTGCTGGAAAATCAGACAATAAACAATATCAGTAAGCTAAACAAGAAAGAACAGAATTCAAAAAAGAAATAAACACAAAAATGAGATACTCTGCATCTATATCTAGAAACAGTACCTGTCTATAAACTAAAGGATCTCCACATGATTTTTGGAGTTCAACTACATGTAGATATGGACTAATTTAAAAACACCTGGTACAATTTGAAAGATATCTACAAGTCAAACATTTGGACTAATTTATAGAAGATAATTAAACAAAATCTGATTGTGGACTTAACATAGGTAAGATATTAGCATCATATCTTGCCAAATATTTCACTTGTCTCTCTTAGCAAAGTTCTACATGGCAAAGGGTCCTTGATTAGACAGGCATTAGTATGCATTACCAACCTCAATTCATAAAAAAAATATTTCAACAACAATTAAAGGCTGAATACATCAACAACAATTATTCCTATGTGGCAGTGTAAGAGGAGATTGTTGAAGCAAGCATCACTTTAACCAATGTAATAGGAGATTTGTACAAGTTGAAGTGAGTATCACTTTAACCAAATTTAAGCAGCTAATAGGTCATTTCAGGAGGGAATTTTACCTTCATTTTGAATTGGGATTGAAAAGGCTTGACCTGGAAGTGAGAAGTCCTCAATTTGACTATTCGAGAACAAGAAAAAAAAAATGGACAAACAAACGTAAACAAATTCAAAGAAAGTGATAGAAATACACAGCAACAACTCACCATGTATCCCCAATTCTAATGCTTAAAATTCCAGCAAACAAACAGAGCAAGAGGCCGATCATTAACATATCTAGAACTTGAACCTACAGAAGAAACTAATCAACCAAGCTCAGGAAGTAGGGAAATCGATCTACAAATAAGAAAAGGCAGAAACCTAGATAGGGAAGAAAACAAACAAATTCGAAAAAACAATTGAAAAAGAGAAAAAAGAAAGTATAAATAGAGATTCAGACTTACCCTTGATCTAGGTTCCTGAAGAAGCACCGTGAAGAACCCAAAGCTCAGAAAGGATCTACAACAATCGAACGCGCAGACAACGATCTCAAAAAATCAAACGATAAAGAACAAGTGTCTAACGAAAATATTTCAGAACACATAACAATAAAATTCAGCCTAATTATAATTTGAGACTAACGATGGGCGATCGGAAGTCTAACCTTGGGCGAACGACTCAATTGGAGACTGCGATATACGAGATGTGAAGAACGAAAGTTTGATGAACGACAATTTGAGACTGCGATATATGAGATGTGCAGAACCAAAGTTTGACGAACGATAATTTCAGATTGCGACATAGGAGATGTGAAGAACGAGAGACTGTGGATTTAGGAATTAGGGATTACAAGCATAGGTAAGTTGTGGATTAGTCTAGGCCAATTAATATTTTGGGCTTTTTTAGTTGAGCCCATGAGACAGTTTATAAAACTGTTGCTATAAAAGTGTTGTTAAAGACCTGTTTTTTTGTGGTGCATATTTCACAGAAAAATTCTGTAAATAAATTTATTATTTTGTAGTAACATTATACTAGCATTCTTAATATTTTTATTATTTGCACTCTTAATATTTTTGTATATAAATTTAATGTTTTAATGTATCTTGTAAGGGTAAGGTTGTGGTTAAAGGTTGGGTAAGTTTTAATATTAAAACTTGATATTGTACGTATAAATGTAAACGCATAAATGTAAACAAATGACATCGATTGATTAATTAGATGTATTGCTCCGAAAGTATTAGAGTCAATTATTCACTTTGAAGAAGCCGGAAACTATTAACTACTTGGTACAGAGACTACATTTCGTAACCATATACCGAAACTTTGCACCCGACTAGTTATCCATGCATATATTAGCACGAAACCTTGATTTTAAAGTTTCCTATATCCGTTTTGGAAACTAAAATTCTTAGAAACTTGTACGAATCACGTTTCCGTAATTTAAAAGAATTGAAAACTCTTTTCCCAGAACGTAATTTTTTAAAAAAGTCAATCAATATTAATCACATTTTAAAAATCCTTCCAGATCACGTTCTACGAGTTTTTAAAATAAAAATATATAGCTAAACAAATTTTAGCATTTTCCATGTGCATAACAATAAAGTTACTGATTTTCAGGATCAAATGATTAGATAAACAATAATTAAGAAAACAAAAGTGATAATAAAGATATGACAACGCTACTACTTTAAGAGCTATAATTACTGTATAATAGACCGATCAGAAAGGGATTTAGGGGATTTGAGCATCCACTAGTAACTAGAGGTGGAGTTAGGGTTCCGAACTCTCTGGCCACTGACTCCATCCTTAAGTACCAGTCGTTTTGCCCTTGTAAGAGCATCTCCAACAGCCTCTTAAATTGGCTAAAATTTGAGGAGAGAGAATAAAAAATCAGCTCCAACAACCTCTTAGTGGCTCCTCAAATCACCAAAAGCCTCTCCATCCTATCTATTAATAGAGAACCTCTCTCCACCTGTTAGTGTCTCCTAACTTCATTTTTTAATAATAATTTATTATTGATAAGTCTCTCTCCTCACACTATTGGTAATGTAATAATAAATAATAATCTTAATAATAAAATAATAAATAAGGAGTGAATATAAGGAGCATTGTTGGAGATGATATATCTTAGCCATTCTTAAATCACTTTTTAGAGAGTTCACTAAGAGTCTCTTGAGTTGCTCTAACCCCCTTAATATTAGTGTATATAGATTCTACTTGGTATTATATGCAGATGAGATGGTTAAAGATGCATATTCAACTCCCACAACTTTCTTTTTCATTTATGATTGACTTTTTTTTTTTAATTAAATCAGAGATCTCCATCTTTTCCTATATTATATATGCAGAAGAAATCTGCAATTCATTAAAACTAAACATACCATGGGTTTTCTTTGGTTTTATGGAGTTGTACTTATTTTAGAGGCAATCTTGTTGCCTAATTTGTCTGAGTCATCCCATCTGAAATCTGTGAAGGATTCTTCAGCATTTCCTCCAAATTTCCTGTTTGGAACAGCCTCCTCTTCTTATCAGGTTTTTTTCCTCTTCTACTCTTCTCTTCTTTTGTTCACATATCCAGTGACGGAGTCACGAAAGAGGGTCTTGCAGTGCTTAGAGTGCTGCAAGATCCCTTTTTCAAGAGTAAATTGTACTAATGGTCAATGAAGTTTGTCATCAGTTTCAAAAATGTCAATGAACTTGGTTTTGTTTCACTAAAGTCATTGAATTTTTTTTTATTTTAATAAAATCATTCCGATAAAAAAAATCATTGGATTAGTGATATAACAACCACCTTGGAATGTCTGCTTAAGACTGTCAGGTGGTAGCTACAAAATGTTTTTTTTGGGTGGCATAAATGTAGTTGTCACCAAGTTATTCCAGTGATCTTTTCTATCTGATTTGGTTAAAAATGATTTTATTGAAATAAAAAAAGAAAGTTCAATTACTGTATTGAAACAAAACGAAATGACTTTTTTGAATGTGGTCTCAAACTTCAGTAACTATCAATGCAATTTACCTATTTGATTGAGAAAGGTGGGTTAGAACCACCCTTCTCGGTTATGGATGGATTCTGGTAAATAGGACAACGGACTCCCGGGGCTCCCTCCACCATCGAACATATTTAATTTTCTTTCACAATAAATATATTAATTGATTTTTTTTTTTGTTGGTATGTTTATATTTTCAGTATGAAGGTGCATACTTGAGTGATGGTAAAGGTTTGAACAACTGGGATGTTTATACCCACATTCCAGGTAAGAAAAATAGTTTCTTTCTAATCTCTTGTAGGCCTGTTAACTATACCATTTTCAGGATTTTCAAGCATATTACTGTGTAGTGTGAAATGCATTACAAAAAAAAAAAAAAAAAACGCTCCTTTTAGTTGGGAAAGCTGGGAAGTTGTTTTAGGGTCTAAAAATACAATTGTCAAACACAAACTAAGGCTTAATACATCAGGGCTTTCTAAACTTTCGTAGAAAAAACCGACCGATGTATCACTTTAACTAAGTTTAGGAGCTAATAGATCATTGTAACCACTTGAAGAGGTAAATAGGTCACTTTAAGTAAATTTATGGGGCAATAGGTTATTGTAAGCAAGTTCAGAGTCTAACAAGATACTTAAGAAGCACCGGCATTTCTAGGAGGTTAATATACAAGTGTTTGATATTCTGGATACTCTGACACAGATTCTAAGTTAATTAAAAAGAATATAAAAATACATTTTTTTTATAGTTTTAGAAAAAAAAGGAGTTGATATATACAATAGACATGGCTATGGGCGGGGCTCGGGCTGAGTCTATCGGGCTTTAATGTAAAAGTACTCGGTCTAAGCCTAGCCCAACTAACTATAAATTTAGACGGGCTCGGACTTAAAAATCAAATCACAAGTTCAGCCCATATAAATCCACCTAAATATATAAACATAATTTTTAATTATAAAAAATAAAATTTATATTTAATATATAAATATATTAATTAATTAGTTAATATTAATACGTGGACTGGGTTAGGCCGGCCAGTGCTATTTTAATCAATTCAAAATCCGTCCAAAAAATAGGCGGATTTTAGCGGGTCTGGACCGAATCTAAGCTTAATTTATACTGTCCAAGTCCGGCCCAAGAGTCACGGGCTTGGACGGACTGGGTAAGTACCCGGACCCATAAACAGGTATATATATATATATATTCGACGTGTCCCATTCTATCCTTGCATCATATTTTTTTAAGAATATCATTTGCTAGACCTGTATCTATACGAATATGAGTATCCGTGTCGATACTTCCTAACGAGACACCCTTAAAATTTAAGACGACAATCGATTTTTTCTGAACAAGTTGAAGAAACCGTAACACATTCGGCCTTATATTAATGAAACCAAAGTTAAAAGAGGCCATGTGAGAGAGTTTGTGTTTTAAGTATTAAAGCCGAGATTACTGCCTATTTTGTGTTTTCAGTTATCTTTATTTCTGTTTTTCAGGCGAAATAATTGATGGAAGCACAGGAGATGTTGCGGTGGACCAGTATCATCAATATAAGGTATCTTTTAAATTATTTGTCACCTTTCTTTCTATTTTCTTTCATCCTCAAGACATTTTCACTGCCAAAAATTTCATATCTGAACCTGAAATTAACAGTACAAGATGTGAGAAAGATGATTGTTGAACTTTTTCTCAATCAGTAACTGATTGCGACGGAATTACAGAACAATAAACATTTCGTCGCAGAATGTATTTTTCTTGAATCTGTGAATTTAACATCACCGACAGAAATATTCCGTACTGAAGCTTATCAAAAAAAAAAAAACAGAAACGATAACTTTTTTATAACAACTTACCCCTTAAACTTGTCCAATTGTAAAACATAACCCCTCAAATTTGTCTAATTGTAAAACATAACTCCAAATTGCTGACATGGACTACAATTGAAGAAACACGTGAAATACAAAAGGTGCAATGCTCGTGGAGTGTGATAATCACGAATCCGGGGAAACGTTTTTATGATTGCTTCAAGTACGGGTTAAAAAAATTCTCAATTTGGGGTTATGTTTTACAATTGGACAAGTTCAAGGGGTAAGTTGTTACAGTTGAAAGTTGGAGGGGGCAGTTGCAACATTTGGACAAGTTCAGGGGTTATTTGTATACTAGGCCTTTTATATATAATTTTGTTCACTACGAGTATTTAATTCGGACTCCAACAATACATATTGTTCACAGAAAGACATTGATCTAATGGTCTCTCTAGGAGTCAATAGCTACAGGTTTTCGATATCGTGGGCACGAATATTACCTAGTAAGACTATCAAATCAGCAACAAATTTTACATTTGATAAAACATATAAGGGTTAATTACAACTACATTTTCTGTGTTTCACGGATTTTCAAATGGTTACGTGTGATATTTTTTGTTAAAAACGCAACAGTGTGATTTGCAAATTTTTCATTTTTTGTTAACTTTGCCAAATTTAGTTGATAACGATCTCAAAATGAAAATTTTCAAGAACTAAATAATATTTTAAGTAACTTTAATTCTTCAACTTTTTAGATTTGAAGTTATTTATTAGGTGGTGTTTTTATGAGAGAGAAAGTTAATATTTAAAAAATAAAAAATGTGGTTCAATTGTAAATATCATACTAAACAACTTTAATTCTTGAAAATTTTCATTTTGAAGTTATTATCGGCCAAATTTAACAAGGTCTATAAAAAATTAATTTTTTTTGCAAACCACAAAGTTTGGTTTATAACGAAAAATACTGCAGGTACCCATCTATAAATCCGTGAAACCACAGAACATCTATTTGTAATTAATCAAAATACAACTGGAGTTGAAATCTTTATCTAAAGATATGTTGTTGCGTTGAAACAGAAGGGAGATTTGGAGATGTCAATATGGCTGGTATCGGTTACTATAACAACCTCATTAATGCTTTTCTACTTGAAGGTATACTCTTTCTTAACATTAGCCATAAGGTAAAAAGACGTTATATGTTTATTGAGGGAGAGCAAATTTTAATTCCTCGTGTAAAATTCTGCAATGTTACCACTAACGTTTGTTAGAAAACTTGGGATCACAAACATAAAATAGGGACGTGATTAATCACTGTCCTTAAGGAAATATTAGCCCCTATTATTAATTGATATTGAGTTTTTGACTAAGTTTTCACTATGATTTCCCTAACATGAAATTAATAATAGCAATTCTATTAATTTCCTTATGAACGTATTTGAATAATTAAAAACAGTAAGTGAAAAGATATGAAGGATTGAAGATATTTATAACCAAAAAGTTGGTTGACAAACAGTTATAAAAACTGTTTATTCTTATCCAAAATATAGATGATTACGGACAATATAAAATACAGATTTCTTTCTTATTCTTTCCATGTGGAATTCCCACAACACCAATACTAAAGACTAATATCCAAAAACATTGTGTAGATGAAATAATTTCATACTCCATTAACCGCAATGGAAGACTCAACAAAAGCTCATTTTATGTTAATTTGTGTTTCATATTTGGTCGTGTCAAATATTAATATGAAGTAAACCTTTAATTATGAGTTTCAACTTTTAATTCAATTGATTTCATGACATGCTACCGGAACTTCTTTAACAAGTGGTCAAAGGTTCGATTATTAGCAACTCGATTTGTTGATTAAATTACAGGACATGGTAACATGAGTCTGCATTGCTATATGGCACCTCTTTCCCCCAGCTCCACATATATATGATTTCATGGTTTTTTACGTGGAGTTAAACACCTATTCACCCCCAATAACCACGGGGCTACATTTACACCTTATTTCTTATCATTATACAAAGATTTCGTCTCGTAAACTAAAACACTAGTAAAAAGTTTATCTTCTCACTCTTTTCAGGGATCCAACCATTTTTAACACTAACTCACTTTGATTTGCCTCAAGAACTGGAGGACAGATACAATGGCTTTCTAAGTTCGGAATCTCAGTAAGCTACCATCTTTCTCTTTCTAAATTCCACCAGATTTGGTATCCGACCGAATCTGAAAGCAAAAATTTCTGTGAATGATGCTTAGTCCCAAGAAAAATGTAAATTTGTAAATATTTTCATCCACGGACCAATGAGTATTTTATTCCGATTCCGCTACTGTTATTATAATAATGATAGCTAATGTCCTTTTCTGATGTTTTGAATAACAGGAAGGATTTTGGATATTATGCCGACGTTTGTTTTAAGTATTTCGGAGACAGGGTTAAGTTTTGGACGACCTTTAATGAACCAAATCTTCAAGTTACATTTGGTTACCGTTTAGGTTATTTCCCTCCGTCTCGTTGCTCTGGCCCTTTTGGAAATTGTACTAGAGGAAATTCGGAGAAGGAACCTTTTGTAGCAGCACATAACATGATCTTGTCTCATGCAACTGCAGTTGATATTTATAGAACTAAATACCAGGTATTTATAATTCAGACATTAACATTAGCCATAACGAAAAGGAAAAAGTTAGAAAATTTAGTTGTAAAAACACCATTCAATTTTAGCCCAAATGGCACAAAAAATAGAAACTCATTTTCGATGAACTTATGTTTATTGTGCCTAAAATTTCTCATTACATATAAGGCTATTCTCAACAATGAACGACTTTGTATCTTAGGTCTAAATTTGTTCTTTCTCAATAATCATACATCGAAAAGATAGTATGTGACAACATTCTATATTTGTTACAAAATTTTATTTTTCAATTGAAATAAGAGTTGTAACAAGTTGACTGGGGCGGAGATAAGGGGGCCTGGAGAGGCCCAGGCCTCTCCAGCGGCCGAAACCACTCCTATCACGGATGGTTTTCAGCCGCTCGACTGTTGGAACTATTCTTATTATGGATAGTTCTGTCCTCCTGTTTCTAACAAATTAAGGTTTGGAGTGGTTAAATAACCCATTGAGTTTGTATTAATTACAAAATCCAACTTGATTAATAAAGGATAGACGATAAATTTCTCTAAGTTTGTTCAAGACGACTCAATTTTACTTTTATAGTCCAAATCTAGTTTAATTTTGAGAAGTTTTACATTAATATGTAAAAATTGATTCTGGATGGCTCAGAAAGAGCAAGGAGGCAGCATTGGGATAGTGATGAGTTGCCATTGGTTTGAACCTATTAGCAATTCCACAGCAGACAAGTTAGCTTCTGAAAGAGCTCTTGCCTTCTCCTCCAACTGGTTCGTTTCGTTGCGTATTTTATCATCAATTGTACTGGTTAATTACATTCTTGGTCTTCAACTATCATAAATGGAACAAAAAAATATCGTAATTTTTCAGTAATTAACGAGAAAGTCATCATTGTTTAACTTTAGTTTCATCTATCGTCCGTTTGTTTGAAAACTAGCAAACATATTCAACACTAATGTCTGCCTGGATTGTCATCAAAATATCGTCACGTGGAAATTAAAAAAAAGAATCATCAAAATTTTATCATTAAAATTAAAAAATAGGTATATTTTTATATTTTTCATCTCCCAAAATTTTGATGATCTCTCATCCACGTGGCATCTCTAACAAATGTATTTATTAGTTATCGGATAAAAGTACTATGTGTGAAATCAAATTTAAACGACAATGACTGTCTAATTAAGAATTTAAGAAGGATAAGGTGCATAAACACTTCTAATATTTACAATTAGAAGCAATTTTACTCATAACGTCTAAAATGATATAATTTTGCTTCTAATGTTGGCAGTGAAACAATTCATTGTTGACAAGTAGGGTCAAATTTGATAAATAATTTATCAAATTGTCTTCTCGGTCCTGAATCTTGTTATTTACACTTAACATGTGTGTCATTTTATCACTAATTACTAATGAATCACAAAAATATGATTAGACGTAAAAAAAAATTAAAAAAAAAATATAGAGCACTTTGTAGGAGTTGGACAAAAAAATTGAAATATTTTGCTCGATTTAAAAATAGCAATCCCTAATTCTATTATTAAATTATAAAAAAATATGAAATCTTTTTTTTTTCAGAACCTACTAATATGCAATTATGGCAGAATAATGAACAAAATATCAGTGTTTTATAAAGATTTGTGAAATTGACCAAACTTATCAGCATTAGAAGTAAAATTGCTATTGACTGCTGACTTTAGGAACAAAATTACATCATTTTGGACGGGTAAAATTGCTCATGACTGTAAAATTACTGGTATTTTGCACCTTATCCCATTTAAGAATTATGAAATTCTTATTTCATTTTTCATGGTTGGAGAACTATGAGTGTAATTAACTTGAGTTTCTTCCATGGCCATACATATTTATATAACCTTATGGATTAAACAGGTTCTTGGACCCAATAATCTTGGGAAAATATCCTAAAGAAATGGTGGAAATTCTTGGTTCTACTTTACCAGAATTTTCAAAAAGTGATCAAGAAAAACTGAAGAATGGACTTGATTTTATTGGTATTAACCATTATACTAGTTACTTTGTCCAAGATTGCATATATTCTTTGTGCGAAAATGGACGAGGAAGCTCCAAGACTGAAGGTTTTTGTCTACAAACTCAACAGAAAAACGGAGTTCCCATCGGTCAACCTGTACGAACTCATCCCCCGACGATTACTGAAGTTTGGGGTTTGTTTCTCAAAGGTTACTTAACTTCATTTTCTTTCGATAAAATCAATGAACTTCATATTTGATTTCAATAAAAGTCACACATGACACATCCTATGTCAAGAAAGGTTTTCAAATTTTTTCGATAAAATCAATGAACTTCATATTTGATTTCAATAAAAGTCACACATGACACATCCTATGTCAAGAAAGGTTTTCAAATTTTTTCGTGGATTAGGATGTGTTATATGGCATACACATACATATAGGGTATGCATTGATTCGGTTTAAACCACATGCTGAACCGAACCAATTAAATTCGGTTTTGTTATTCGTTTTTTTGACACTTAGGTTAAACATCGATTTTATTTTTTTAGTGCATTTTGGTATTCAGTTCGGTTTGACAAAAAATGTAACAAACCCGAACCGCACCGAATTACATGTATTCTATATTATTTTATAATATATACATATATTTGAATTTACAAGTTTAATTTTTTTTTATTGTTGTTGAGATAATAAACTAATATGAATATATTTTAATTTTTTTTTATTGTTGTTGAGATAATAAACTAATATGAATATATTTTGAAAATATTTCAAATTTTTTTATTGTTTAAGTAAATTTAATTATGAAATATAGTGATTTTTATTTTTTATTTTTTAATTAAATTCAGTTTGTTCTGTTTAAAATCACACCGAACCGAATATTTTGGTTCGGTTATATTTTGGTTTTATATGTTACTTGGTTTGATATTGGTGTGAATTATTTTGGTAATTTCGGTTCGGTTCGGTTTTGAATCAATGCACACCCCTACATACACATGACTGTAATGTCAGCCATAAAAGTTAGAAATGTCTTACATGGCATTTTGTTAACATATAGTCAATTGTCTTCTGTGGCATGTCAACTTCCGAGTGAGTTTTGTGAATAAATTGGTTGCAATGGCTTTATTGAAATCAATCGTGAAATTGAGTGATTTTACTAAAAGAAAATAAAGTTTAGTGATCTTTGTGAAATAGAAACCAAATTTCAATTACTTTTAGTCCATTTACACCCAAAAACTATTTCGGGGTGCTTATTGAAGAGAATGATAAAGCTTTTTTTTGTGTGGTTTTCTTTTTCTGTAAACACAGTCAGGAATGGAATGGCTATTCGTCTACCTAGAGGGAATGGAGAAGATAGTTACCTATGTCAAAGACAGATACAACAATATACCAATGATCATTACAGAAAATGGTAAGCATATGAACTTATAATAAGTTGAAGTGTGCGTCATTTTATGTGGATTCAGCGAAAGGAACCAGGATAAATACGAAACTAACAAAATAGGCTTACACGTGAAAAAATATTAACAAGAAAACCTGTAAAAATTTATGATTTTTTTAGAAAATGAGGTTGAAAGGAGTAGAACATAGGACATCTTAAATAGAAATAAGCATTCTTAATCATCTCATCTATCTTTAAATATTGAAATAATACTATATAGAATCAATATAATTCTTTCCAAAATATTTCCAGACACCAAAACTAAATTTTTTTTTTCTAATTCTCCGGCGGTCTGCCGGGACTCGAGCCCACTCAACCCCCCTGGTTCCGCCCTGGTAGGGACTGATATCATTCAGTCTTATTTTCTTTAGAACTTTGTAAGGTCTACACTTCCGAGGTATGAGCTTCTGCTTGCCACGCTGGCTAAACTTTCTTTGCTTAAATAGACTATCTCGAGTTCCCAACTTTAAACTGTATATCTTTCGAGTGTTTATCAACCTTCTAAAGAAAATAATGTTTGAACCCTTAAGAATTATTTTTATTAATAAAAATATAAGATTCTTCTTATAAAGGCTCAAACTTACATATTTATTGCGTTGACCTAAAATACTTGAAAGAAAACATGAAAAAGTCTAAAATAAGCTAGCAAAGACAAAAGTATTTACAATAAAACTTGAATACTTCATGGAGAAGTAAACAATGATCCTTCCAAACTTGCTCATTTTGGCCATATAGCCTTGTCCTATCTAGACCTTCCCTATTTGGTTATAGGGATCCGATCTCCCATGACTCTTTTGTCTTGTTTGATAATTAGATGTTAATTGATAGCTGATTACATTAGCTGTTAATTGATTACCTTTTTAGTTAGCGGATTTGACTAGTTGGTTTGACTAGCGGATTATGTGAACTGTTTGGTAAAATTTAACTGATTGCTAATAGCTGTTTATGTAAAATGACAAATAAAGACATGGTAAAACATTTATTTAGGATTAAAGAGTATTAATTAGGGGTAAAAATATCCATAAAAAGAGATGGAGCAATAAACTAATTGAAAAAGCTCATATTAGCTTTTTCAAAATTAGCTTTTTGGACCCAATAAGCTATTTCAAACCTTTTTTCACCAAACACCACTATTGGAGGTTTGACTAGTCCAACCTCTAAACTGACTCAAACCTCTAATTTTCCTCCAAAAAGCTCTTTACCAAACAAGACCTTTATTTCTTTTTCAAATCTCTTTAAAGGAGATGCACGCATCACTAAGGCTGCCAATTTCTAACATGATAACATGATTTACACATAGTACGAGAAATCTGATGTAATTATCATTTTTGTTCTATTTATATCATATATAATCATAGGAACATATAAATCATATATAATTATGACACGAATAATCCATTTCACATTTCTATTATGAACCATGATTACAGGTTATGCCCAAGTAAACAATCCGAAGCTCAGCATTGAAGAATATCTCCATGATGTGGCAAGGGTAGAATACATATCCGGTTATTTAAACTCGCTAATAACTGCAATAAGGTGAGTTATAAAACATTTAATGTTATGAGTACATGCTAAATTTTATCGATGGTCACTTAAGTTTGGATAATATTCCACTATAGTCACAAAAGTTCATTTTGTATCAATAATATATATAATTATTACAGGAGAAATCTCACTAACAATCACTCAAGCTAAATTATTCCCAAAAATGCTAACTATATGATGCTTTTGTCAACTTCATCAGGCAACGTAAGTATCATATGTATTAATTTTAACGGCCTACAAAATGTCAGGAACGGCCCTGTTAATTTATTACTACATTGCCTCAATTTTCTTACCTTCCAACCTTCATTTAACGTCATTTAACCTAATAAATACGTTCTGCATGGCAGTAAGTAAATACACATGTGCTTACGTGGTTTTCTTGAATTGACTAACTGTCCTAGTCAGATTTCCAGTAAGAATTTAATTTTTAAGGGAAAATTATAAATGAACTATTTAAACTTAATTGATGAAAAACTAACTTTAGTGAACACCGACACATAAATACTAAACTTTAGTGACCTTGGATGTATTGGACCCAATATATATATATATATATATATACTATTTTTTATCTTGCCACGTGGCTAACATATGATGTAAATTATAAAAAATGTTTGACATATGTCAAGTTTGATTTTGAGTTGTCTTGTCATGTTAGCTTTCCGGATGAACGTGTAAATAAGCTTGATTATAGTGACTTTATTGACACTGAGTGATATTTTAGTGATTTTATTGTCTCAAAAATTACTTAGGTGGTGAGTTGAGTGCCCGTGGATATATTTTACCCTAATTTTGTAGCCATTGTATGGACCAACACGATATTTTTCATTAGCAGATGTCATGTTTTGATATAATAACACGATTTATAAAGGCAATTTGTCTTATACAAACTGTGTGACATTATTATCATTTTTGTTGCACTTCCATCATATATAATTCTATAGAACACATATATATATATATATATATATATATATATATATATATATATATATATGTGTGTGTGTATATAAAAAACATATAATACGATTATGAAATGAAAATATATTTTGACACACGTAAAATTTGATCAGGAAAGGAGCGGATGTAAGAGGGTACTTTGTGTGGTCGTTACTTGATAATTTTGAGTGGAGATATAGTTATACAAAGAGATTCGGAGTTCACTATGTTGACTATGACACACTTGAGAGAACTCCAAAATTGTCAGCAACTTGGTTCAAAGAATTTATTGCTAAGCATAAGATTTCAAAATCCAATCTGTGAGAACTGAGGAGTAATCATCCAATGTACTAACGAGTAAGGATGGAAACGACTACCGATTTCATGTGTAACCCGATTTTAATAGGACTACTTAGCCCTAATGGGTCAATGCAATAATAATAGGTGGGGATGGTAATGAGTACTGATTTTATGGGTATTCGGCACTATCCAATCTTAATAGGATATTTTGATATTAATTGAAATTTTGTAGCGTTTGAGAGACTTGGTTGAAAGTTCAAGGATGGTTAATGCAATTTAACATGTACATCATAATAAACTTGTCGTTTTCTAGGATCAGATGCTTAGCTATGATATTTATATAAAAAAAAAGTATGTATTTATGAGATTAGTTTTAAATTTTCTTATTGATTAAGTCTATGATATTTCAGTTTGATACATTAAACCTAGATAAATCATATATTAAGTTAGTGGTTATCTTTTCTTAAAAAAATAAAAAAATTAAGGTGCAAAAATACCCCTAATATTTTGGATCATGAGCAATTTTGCCTTCAACGTCTAAAATGGTGCAATTTTACTCTTAATGTTTGTATCCAAAAGCAATTTTACTCATAGCGTTAATAATTTGGGTCAATTTCAGACACTATTATAAAACACAGACATTTTTGTTTTTTATTTTGCACCAATTGCATATCAATTCGTTCTAAAAAAAAGATTTTATGTTTGTTGTAATTTAATATAGAATAGGAGATTAATATTTTTAAATTCGGTGAATTTTTTAAATTTTTTTGTCTAATTCGTACAAAAGACAGTATATCTTTTTATTATTTTTTTCACATCCTAAAATATGTTTGTGATTTGTTACTCTGATAAAATGACGCACGTGTGGAGTGTAGATGACAAGATTCATGACCGAAAAGATAGTTTGATGAATTATTTCTGAAATTGACCCAATTTATCAACATTAGGGATAAAATTGTTCTTTGCTTTCAATGTTATGATAAAATTGCACCATTTTAGACGTTAAAAGTAAAACTACTCCTGATTTAAAACATTTGGAGTATTTTTACACGTTAACCCTAAAAAAACACAGTTAATGGTTATCATGCAAGTCAAGTTTTAACATAAAACTTATGTGAACTTTGAAAATTACAATTTTGAAAAGTTTGAAATCATTTTTTTATATATTTGATTAAACTATAGAAAATTTTGAAAAAGTTCATTTTAATCGTAAAAAAAAAAAACAATTCATACGCATATGGAATGTGTAGTGCTATTTTAACCAAATAATATGTTAAACAACCTGATAAATCTCTAATACACATTGTCAGCTTTCCACATTTTTCATAACAAACCATCACCAACTTTACACTAATCTCACCGAGCTTGCGTGCAGGAGGTTTGGTGCAGGAGGTTCCTAAACGCGAATTTTCTTCTTCAAATGTCTTGGACAGTCTTGCTCCTTCCGTATTGATATGTAAACATCACACTAAAACTCTAAAATTATTAGTCCTAAGGCTAAATTGATTCATCAAACTAAGCTTTTAACTAGCAAATTGATTTATATTGATATTTAGTGAATCAATTAGCCCAAAACATCACATAGAAATTTAGGTGAACACTTAAATTCGTATTATTTCATTCAAAATGACATAAATAACGAATAAAAGTGTGAAAAGTGCTAAAAGGAAACTAATAACTCAATAGTTGACAAAAGTGAAATAAAGTGTGCAAAACTGATATTAACTTATTAAAATAAGTATAAAAATATCCCAAAAACGGTACTAAAAGATAGGGTGTTTTGACACATATCATGACACCTCTTGAAACTGCTACTCCTAGCACATGCATGATACAAATGACTCAAGTCACCCACTTGGTAAAATCCGAACTTATTCTTTCGTGCGTTGTTTAAATATACATGTTGTGTTTGTTGAGGAAGAATGTACCCTTGTGGTGAAGAATGTGAGCTTCGTGGAGTATTTAATGAATGGAATGGCATCCTGATTGATGTAGAGACAATGGGAGATATTCGAGAGTTGCAATTAACTCAAAACAAGGAAGGCATTTGTACAAGTGTTCATGAGATCAATATTAAGTGGGTTGACAAGTGTCATCAGGATATTCCATTTGATATCGGCAACGGGCGATTAGAGATTGAGGGGTAATGAAACGAGGATTAGTGAAGTTCGGGAAGGTTCAACTCAAAGTCATGTTGGGGTTTTGAATAGTGCTCAAGGGATCACTCAAAATTGGGTTGATATTTTCGTCGGGACATTCCAGTTGAGGCTGGCTATGAGCAGAGAAAATTGGTGGCTAATCTTCAAGCTATTGATGTGGAGACCGAGAAGGCCCGTAGATGGTATGTTCGACATGTCATGGGAAGTTGAAAGAGAATGCAAGATCTTATGGGGGAGTGGTTTGATAAGCTTCACCGAGATGTCCCATTTGATGCCGGTAAGAAGTGGAAGATGAATATCAAGGAAGACGAGAACTGGGGTAAGTCATAAGTTGAAATGTGGGATGAAGTTCATCTGAAGAAGGTGAATCCGATTTTTTTTAGAATGGGCTTATTGAGCTCATTTGGAACAACACCTTGGTTTGATTTGAGAGTCTTAAGTCCGCTCAAGATTAATGATTTTCTTACATACTCAACAAATAACTTGAGGTCAAGTTCTATTCAAAAAGGAGTGAATGATGCGAGGTCGTCGACGATATATGAGGAGACGAGTGGTGGATGAAGTCGGGTCAAATGAGAAACAAACCAAAGTAAAGAGAATATCTTTTGTTGAAAACAGGTCCACATGGTGTGGATTTTAAAATTCAATATCAAAGACTTAGCACCAAGCCCACATGCCGTGTGGGAATCCCACACGCAATGTGTGCTCTTTAAAAAGCCTTGCATATCATATTTGACCATCACTCCAGCTTTCTCGTTATTACAAGTTTTCCACTTCTTATTTACAACTCATGCCACCACTATATTTACAAGTTTGTCACTCCTTTACCTTTATCTCTATTTTAATCTTAACCATACCCCTTTAATTATTTATATAAATTGAACTTTTATATAATTTGTTCTTTAGGGTTTGAGATGATATAAATTCATCTCTTTCCTTTGTAATGTTTAACTTTTCATTAATCAAAATATTATCTTCTCTTTGAAGCTTTTGTCAAGGTTTATACCTTCAACAATGAGGATTTCACCATTCTTACGAATTTAGTCCATAAAACCTCAGAATTAACTCCTTTCAGTTTAGCTAGAGAGGAATTGTTGATTTAAGATTAAAATCAACTCGTTCAACAATAATCTGTATCGTCATGATAGAAAAGTAGTGACATGAGACCAACGGGGGAATTATAAACAATTTTTTCGATCAAAATTTTGCCACATAAAAATTATATTTTCTACATGACAATTTTTTTTATGACTTGTTATATACGAGACATTTTTAAGAAATATATGTATTGGTTAACGGATAAGTGGTTAACTAAATTTAAAGGACTAGTGTATGATTATCATTTTTTAAAAATCGATCAAATAGTTAACCGATCGAATTAATCCTAATTAACTGATGAACCGATCACATACACCCCTAAATTAGGTGAATCCAAGATTAGATGATGATGACTTTCTAGTGAAGAATTTAAAATTTATGATATTTCTGTTTAATTTCTGATAATTGAAGTAATAACATACATGATTTTGAACTTTGCCTAATTTAAGTATATCGCCAAACAATCAATTTTGCTTAAGCATAGGAGGTGAAATGTTTAGCCAATTAAATAATAAAACAAAAAGAAAAAAAAAAAGGAGAAAACAAAGATATAATAATAATATTACTTTAGGAGCTATAATTATTATTGGGTAAATTACACCAATGGCCACTGAAACTTTATCCATTTTAACATTGTGGCTACTGAACTTTAGTTCTTAATGGTATGACCACTGAACTTTACACTTTTTAACATAAGTGCCCACTCAACTTTAACTAACTCATCAAAATGACCGTTAACAATCTCAAAATGAAAATATTCAAGAATTAAAGTTGTTCAGAACAGAATTTATTATGAAACCACATTTTTTATTTTTCAAAATCACTATTTTTGGAGCTTTCTCCCTCTAAAAATTTACTCTAGCGCTGTTTGACAAATAGATGTTAGCATTGTTTGGCAAATAGATGTTAGATGATAGATTATCACATTAGCTGTTAGCTCATTACCTTTTTGGTTAGCTGATTTGACTAGTGAATTATGTAAACTTGTTTGGTAAAACTTAGTTAATTGCTAATAACTGTTTGTGCAAATGACAAATAATGAAATGATAAAACATTTATTTTACGTTAAATAGTAGTAGTTAGGAGTAAAATTGTGCTCCAAAAGAGATGGAGCAATAAGCTAATTGAATAAACTCCTAAAGTGAGTCTTTTTAAAATTAGTTTTTTTTAGACCCAATAAGCTTTTTCAAACTTCTCTCCACCAAACACCACTATTAGAGGTTTGACTCGTGTCAAAATATTTAAAGTGGCTCAAACCTCTAATTTTAGCCCAAAAAGCTCTTTACCAAATAAGACCTCTATCTTCTAACCAAACAACACTTAAATGACTTCAAAACGAAAATTTTCAAGAATTAAAGTTCCTTACAATATCACTAATTCTTCAAATATTTTATTTTGAGGCTGTCAACAGTCGTTTTGAGGCGTTGAGTGGTCACCCGTATTAAAAAAATGTAAAGTTCAATAGTCATACGGTTAAAAATTGAAGTTCAGTGACTACAATATTAAAATTGGTAAAGTTCAGTGGCTATGGGTGTAATTTAGCCTAGAATTATTATATAATAGGCAGAAATGGCCAGACTGTGAGATTCTAACAACTAATCTCTCTACTAAAAAAGGAAATAATGTATAAGC
Source organism: Euphorbia lathyris (assembly GCF_963576675.1). Classification (NCBI taxonomy): domain Eukaryota; kingdom Viridiplantae; phylum Streptophyta; class Magnoliopsida; order Malpighiales; family Euphorbiaceae; genus Euphorbia; species Euphorbia lathyris. The sequence goes on from NC_088915.1 coordinate 84,036,710, forward strand.
TTTATATCTACTATGACTTTTTTTTATTTAATATGATATTTCCATCTTTTCCTATATTAAAGTATAATTGCAGAGAAAATCTGCATTTCATTAACATAGGATGGGTATTCTATGGTTTTATGGAGTTGTAGTTGTTTTAGAGGCAATCTTGCTGCTTAATTTGTCTGAATCATCTCATCTGGATTCAGCATTTCCTCCAAATTTCCTGTTTGGAACAGCCTCCTCTTCTTACCAGGTTTTTTCCTCTTCTACTCTTCTCTTCTTTTGTTTATATATCCAGTGGCCGAGTCAGGAAAGAGGGTCTTGGAGTGCTACAAGACCCTCTTTTTCGGGAGAAGGGCCGTTTAGAACCATCTCTCATGATGGATTCTGGTGGCCAGAGATGGATTTAGAAGGGTCAGAGAGGAACTGTTCGTTGGAAAGCTCCTTTGAACTTGGTAAAAACATCCAAAAAAAAAAAAATTTAAGAGTTAATTATAAGTAGATGTCACGTGGTTTCGCTAATTTGGAGATGGGTAGCTGTGTTATTTTTTTCAGGAATCCAACACTGTAGTTTGTAAAATTTTGTATTTGGGTTTATGTTGTTAGAATTTGACCGGTAAGGATCTCAAAGTGAAAAATTTTAAGACTTAAATAATATTTTAAGCAACTTTAATTCTTCAATATTTTAGGTTTGATGTCATTTAGGTATCCTTCTCATGAGAGAATTAATGTTTAGAAAGAGAAAACTCGAAAAAATAATGATTTTAAAAAATTAAAAATATGGTTATATAGTAAATATGATATTAAAGATTTTTAATTCTTGAAAAATTTCATTTTGAGATCGTTATCACCCAAATTTGATAAAGTAAAAAAAATACAAAATTTTATGAACCACATAATTGTGTTTGCAAAACAAAATATATCACAAATCGGGCAAAACCACATAACATCTACTTCTAATTAACTTATTTTTTAATTTGTCGCTCATAGGCATTTTCGTGCAATGGACTCCGGTGCACCCTCTCCCTCCGTCACTGGACATATTCGATTATCTTTCATAATAATTAAATTAATTTTTTTTTATTATGTTTATATTTTCAGTATGAAGGTGCTTACTTGAGTGATGGTAAAGGTTTGAGCAACTGGGATGTTTTTAGCCACATTCCAGGCAAGCATAACTCTTTCTTCCTATTTCATTAATCCCTGGATTTCATATGTGCTTTTCCAAGTATATACTTTGTGGTTACACGGATTTATAGATGAATATCTGTGTTATTTTTCTTTGCAAACATAATTCTATAATTTATAAAATTTTGTATTTTTTTACTTTGCGAAATTTGACCGTTAACGACTTCAAAATGAAAATTTTAAAAAATTAAAGTTGTTTAGTATCATATTTAGTATGAAACCATATTTTTAATTTTTCGAAATCATTATTTTTAAAATTTTCTCTCTTTAAACATTAACTTTCTTTCTGATAAAAAAAAACACCTAAATGACTTCAAATCTAAAAAGTTGAAGAATTAAAATTACTTAGCATTTAACAGTTGAAAATTTTCATTTCGATATCGTTATCGGCCAACTTCTGACAAAGTGAACCCAAATGTAAATTTTTTACAAACCACCAAATTGCGTTTGCCAAAAAAAAAAAACCCAAAGATACTTATATGCAAATCGGTAAAACCACATGACATATATATATATATATATATATATATATATATATATATATAACCTTTTTTTTGCCACGTCAACATTCGGGTAAGTATTTACATCAAGTGTAAAATTCAATGATTTTATTGAAAGAAAATGAAGTAAAATAGGCTTAACGAAGCCAACTCCAAACTCCAGTGATGACCATAGGCGGAGACAGAGGGTGCCTGGAGGGGTTAGGGCCCGGCCACCGGAACCATCCCTATCATGGATGGTCTCGGCCCCTTACGGTCGTTGAGACTATCCACTATGGATGGTATCAGACCATGTTTCCTACATATTAAAGTTCATGTAGTTAATTAAATTACTAAGTTCCGCTTTTAATCAAAAAAAATTAAATTACTAAGTTTATATTTAATTATAAAATCCAACTTTGATTAGTATATAATAGACAATAAATATTCCTAATTTTGTTGAAAAACCACTCAATCTTACTTTTGTAATTAAAATATAGTTTAATTTTGGAAAGTTTTATACTACTATATAAAACTGATTCTCGACCACTCAAATTATAATATGTATATATACGCTAACAAAATTAGGCAAGTTTAATTTAGAAAAACAAAAAATTATATATATATATATATACTCAACGTGTTAAATTGGTCCCAACTGATTAATAATGCTAGTAATTTAAATTTAGGGAGAAGTACGAAAAAAATGCTTGTGGTTTGCCCAATTTGCAAACAGATGCATGTGGTATAAAAGTTCACAAATAAAGGTCTATGGTGTGTTTTATTTACAAAACAAAGTATTACAATTACACATTTAAGTTCTAATTACAAACAAAGATATTTTTATTTTAACAAAAATTATACTTACATATCAACAAAACATAACCCTCGAAAAAAACAACTTTCTAAATCGAAATAATAAATAATATGGTGGAATTTTACGTTTTTTACTAATATGGTCGTTTATGAATTAAATTGATATTTAAGTTCATTTTACACAGTTGCAATTTGATTTTGGGATCTGTGTTTTGTTAATAAATAAATGTAATTAAAAAAAATTAAAAATGTTATTATTGTCATTGATTACTTAGAACATCTCCAACCCTCATGTGAGGGTTGGAAATGCTTTTTAGTGGTGGTTGACTTCTCGATCCACCACTAAATCTCTATGCCATTTTGGCATAGAAATGCAAAATCAACCAATTCCACCAAAATTTATTTTGGTGGGAATCAATAATTTAATATAAATATATTTATTTATTATATTTATTATTTTAATTCAAATTATGTTTTATGAATTATTTAATTTATTTAAATATTATTTAATTTTTTTTCATTTTATATTTTATAGTTAAATACATTATTAATGATTTAAAATTAAATAATATTGTTTTTTTATTTTTTAATTAATTTTTGAATTAATTTTTTTTAATATAGATTATTGATGATAATAATAATATATGTAAAAAATATATAAAAGTGTTATGTAAAATAGAATAAAGTGGAGAATATTATTTTTAGTGTAATAAATGGTGTAGTGGGTTGGAGAAAAAATAAGATTTGATGTTTAGAAAATAGAAAATGGAGATAGAGATAGAGATAGCGTAATGGGTTGGAGATGACCAAAGTTTAATTCTAAATACCTTGTTTTGTAAAAAAAGCATACCACATACCTCTATTTGTAAACTTTTAAACCACGGATCTTTATTTGCAAATAAGATAAACCACAAGCATTTTTTTCATACTTTGCCCTTAAATTTAATCAGGTATTTGCACTAATGATACGACACCGTATGGCAATATCAGGATTTGGCAAAAGAGACTTATTATTCAAAACTATTGAAGTATTCAGATACTGATAATGCTAATAATTTAGCTTCATGAAAGCTGAGATTACAGCCCTTTTTTCTGTTTTCAGGGAAAATAATTGATGGAAGCACTGGAGATGTTGCAGTGGACCAGTATCATCAATATCGGGTATTTCTTTAAATTTCTTAATTTATTAATTAATTAGTGATAATAGGATACAATGAGATTGTACCGTTAGGAATAAAATTGATCCAACTTATAAATGTTATAAGTATAATTGTGTCGTGTGTAGTGAAAATAACGAGATTTTTGACTATGTAAAGTATAATTGTAGTTATAAATAAAAGGCTTAATATGTCAGTTGTCCCTAAATTTGTCCAAAAAGTTTGATTGATCCCATGAACTTATATTGTGTCTCATTAGCTCCTTAAACTTACTTAAAGTGTCATGATTAAGTCTCTAAATCTACAAAAAAATCCCATAAAAATGTACAAAACAAAAATTTAATTTGTTTTAAAGACTTAGAATCACGAATTAGACCTTTATTTTTTAAGTTTTGATTTTCTTTTTCAGATTTAGACAAATTGCAATGTATATCACTTTAAACAAGTTCATGAGGCAAATGGATCATTGTAAACAAGTTCAGAGGTTCAATAGGTCAATTTGAACAAATTCAAATGACCAATACGTTATTTTAAGCAAGTTAAGAGAGCTAACCAGACACCATGTAACTTTTTGGACAAGTTCAAAGAACTTTTGTTGTATTAACCTAAATAAAATTGGTCCAACTTAGTTAAGGGTATAATTTTATTTCATTTATAATATTAGGATAAAATTGCTTCGTCACGTTAGAGGTACTTTATGATAGGGAGGCCGGCCACATCAATAAGAATCAGTCGACAAACTAATTTTTGACTTAGTAAATATTATGTTAAGATATTATCTGTGGTGAAGCTCTTAGCTTGTTGGTTGAGAGCTTACCTATGACTCTAGAGGTCATGGGTTCGAATCACATCCGGGTGGGGGTGGGTTAAGGGTTTTTCTTCATCTTTGATGGTTTTTCTTCATCTTTGATGTAATTTTCCTTTGTTTAATGTAAGTGCATTGCACACAACTTTTAAAAAAAAAGTTAAGATATTATCTTTTATTTGTTAAGTAAATATTTGTATTTGTATTTGAATTAGATTAGATATTATTACTGTGTTGTAACTACATTATATGTATCCTCCTTGAGACATTAATCTTTTCATAGTACGTATGCTCTGGAAAACTTAGATAATGCCAATTTTAAGAGGACACGGGTTGACACATCATATTGATGTAACCAAAATGTCTCCCATCAGGGAGCTGCTCATCGAAGCTGTTAATCCGGCTTACAGAATCTGGGAACGAAAGAATCAATATGTCCTTAGCTGGAAAATTAACTCCTTCCCAAGCAACGTCTTACCTCAAATTGTTGGTAAAGAGACAATACTTGTTGCATGGACAAAATTAGTGAAGGCATATTCCACTGACTCTCGATCATAAATACGTGATTTGAAACACATGTTTAATAATTTGAAGTGTGATAATGACTCCATCTCCTTCTATCTCCAAAATGAAAAACACATCAGTGATCAACTAACTGCACTTCAAAGCCCCATCTTAGAAGATGATCTTGTTGAAGCAATTTTAGATGGGCTCGGTAATCTTATAGACCATTTGGTCATGCCCTTAAGGCTCGAATGGAATTGATGTCCTTTGATGATCTCACTAGACTTCTATTAAGTGAAGAATGACAATTGGCACGAGACACTGCACTTCAGTCGTTTACACCCTCTCTTAATTTTGCATCTCACAATAATGTGGGACGAGGTCGATTCAACACAAATCATGGTCATGGAAACTCTTACATGCAGAATTTCAAGCGAAAAAATTTCACCACCACTCCTCCTTTTGATGTGAGCACTTTGACCTCCCATAACTGTAAAAGGGATGTCCATATTGCTAGACAGTTTCTGCTGCCAAAACTCAATCGTAACTTCATAAACAGCTTCAAACCCGCATCCACCATGGCAACTACCTCTCATTCAAGCTCAGCTGACTGGTTATTGAACTCCATCATCATCTTACTGCTGATCTAGGAAATCTATCTGTTCATTCAAAATATTTTGGACCCAGAAAATGATACAGTAGGTAATAGCAATACTATTCCCATCTCTCATATTGGTCATTCAAAAGCCAATATTTCTCTTGATGCTTCAATTCAATTTCGTGATATTTTACATGTTCTAAAAACAGCTAATAATCTATTATATGTTTCATCTTTAACTCGATCTAGTCCTATTTCAAGTGAGTTCTTTGCTAACTATTTTGTTTTGAAGGATTTGAAGACAAAGAAAGAAATTCACCAGGGACCGAATAAGAATGCCCTCTACACCTTATCAATTCCACAATCCTTGCCTCCCAAAACTCTAGATTATCATGAGTCACTTTCCTTATGGCATGCTAGACTAGGACATGCTAATTTGCAAGTTGTTAAGAAAGCATTGTCATTGAATAAAATTCCATTTAATGATAATAAAGATTCATTGTGTGATTCTTGTTGTGTTAGCAAATCACATCATTTACCTTTTCCATAATCCAATTTTGTTGCATCTGGTCCCTTGGATTTAATTTGCTCCGATGTTTGGAGTCCTGCACCTGTTGCATCATATGATAAATTTCAAAATTATGTCCTTTTCTATGATCACTTTAGAAAATTCTCATGGATGTTCTTTGTTAAAACATGTCTGAAGTTATGAATGTATTTATTAAATTTCGAACAATTGTTGAAAAGCATTTCCAACATCCTATAAAAACATTTCAGTCAGATTGGGCTGGAGAATTCCAAGTCTTTGCCGAATATTTTATCAATCAATGACATTAATCATTGAGTCTCTTGTTCATATACACCATAACAAAATGGTTGTGTTGAACCTAAGCATCAGCATTGTTGAAACAGGCTTGTCACTTTTACATCGCACAAAAATGCCTAATACTTTTTGGACATATGCATTTGAATGTGCAGTATATGTCATTAATCATATTACTGCTTCAAGTAGGGGTGAGCAGAACCGAATCGAAAACTCAAAGACCGAAAAAACCGGACCAAACCGGACCGAATTATATTTTGATTTGGTTCGATCCTAATTTTTAAGCTAGTTTGGTTTTCGGTTCGGTTCGGTTTGGTCCGGTCTAAAACCGAACAAAACCAAACCAAAATATAATATGTACTACTCTTAAGTTTTAAGGTTTTAAATTAATTAACTAATTATATATAGAAAAGAAAAAACAATTAAACATGTTTTCTCTCTCTCATCTAATTATATATACAAAAGAAAAACTAATTATATGATTATTTTCTTTATATAATTGTTTAGTTAGTGAAGGTACAAGTAATTGTAGGTTTCTAGTGCTTTGTTTGGTCCAAACATGAACCAAACCGGACCGGACCGAAATAATTTGGTTCAATCCAGATCAAACCGAATTATAATTTGGTTTGGTTTGGTCCTAAAAAATAGAGGTAATTTGGTTCGGTCCAATTCGGTTTGGTTCGGTTTTTGGACCAAACCGGACCATGCTCACCCTAGCTTCAAGTATTAATTTTCACACCTTATGAGAAACTATTTGATTTAACTCATGATTATTCCATGTTTTGTCCCTTTAATTGTCTATGGTTTCCATGGTACGTCTTTATAATTCTCATAAATTATTACCTTGTTCACAAAACAAAAGTGTGTTTTTCTTAGGTACACTATAACAAAGTTCACAAAGGCTATAAATGTTTTAATTTACTTACAAATAAGATTTTCATCTCATGCCATCTTGTGTTTAATGGACATGTGTTTCCTTATCAAGAGTTAGATCGTGAAGCATGCTATGAGTCCATTACAGTTTAGTCAAGTCCTACTACACCAATAGTTTTTCCTTTAATCATCGAACCTTTAATTTCCATCCCAGCACCACAAACAACATCAGCCCCTACTATAGTTGTGTCGTACATCCTACCTGCTACTTCCCAACCCGTCAATCAGCCTCCTATATCATTTGTCATTGATTTTTCTAGATATCCTATACATTCAGCCACAAATCCAATCACAACCCCTAATGCATCACAGTCCGATCAGCCAGCCAATTCCGCACTCCTGTATGAAACATCATCCCCCACTGAAATACACAATGAAATAGCAACCACACAACCCTAGTGAATTCCCACAGCAGCCCATGTTATAACCAAAACCCACACAATGATCACACGGTCATAAAATGGGACATTAAAGCTTAAAGCACACAATGCAATGGAAAATATTGATGCATCAACTTGTTATAGCAAGAATGGAGAGAGATGCGTGTCGAATACAACAAATGGATTAACAATGGTACATGGGAGCTTGTACCATATTCTAATGCAATAAATGTTATTGGATGCAGATAGGTGTTTCGTGTGAAGATAAATGCGGATGTGTTTGTTGACCATTACAAGGCATGTTGGGTTGCCAAGGGATGCCATCAACAACCAGGTTTATAATATGAACAAACTTTCAATCGGGTAATTAAACCTACTCAATGCACACTACTCGGCGTGACTTCTTTACTTACTCAGTTTTCAAGCAAGCAATATATATCAAAGGAGTTTAAGGGTTAGAAAGATATTACTCAGCAGATTTATCCAGGTTCGGCCTCTCCGCCTACGTCCTGTCCCCGGAACACGTTCCGAGCTTTTTGAATTCTCTACTAAGCTCTTTAAAGGTAGAGCATCAAACCTTTTACAAATAGAAGCTAAGTATAACAAGAGTACCTTCCTCTATACCTCTACTTACTCCTATATCTATGCTGAGTACTATAACCGAGTACTCAGCCTCTCTTTTCTATTCTTCTAGAAATGATAAAGTGTTTGTCCTAAACAACGATTGCTAAAACACTTTAGATGATTGGAAATCACTCTAGACTTTTACACAAAATATGGAAATTGGTGTAAGGTATTTGCTTTGCTTTTCTCACAGAATCTTCGAGTATGAATTTGGTCAGCGTTTCGACAACTTGAAGTTGTGTGTTGATTGAAGCAAATGGATGGCCTTTATATAGTGACACTTGAGGCACCTGGTCATTTCGAATTTCGAAATAACCGTTGGAGGGAAATAGAATTCTTGCATCTTCTGTCTTCGTCAGTCTTCGGCAGAATGTTTCGCCATTTAAGGAAAAGTCCATGAGACAGCTTTCTGCGCCTTCTGATCTTTTCCCAAAGTAGAAATACTTTGTCTAGAAGTTGAACATTTCCTACCGCTGTCCAGACTTCTTTGTCGTCCAACTCAGCAGCTTCTCCTTGAAGCTTTTGCCACGAAGGCTTCTCGATCCTTCTCTTGCTGAGTCGTCGTTTTGGTTGATACGGCTTCGTTTTGAACTTTTAAGCCGAATGGTGTTGATGTGTTGACTTGGGCTTGACTTCCACTTTATGGGCCTTTGGGCTTTTTAATCTCAATGTCTTATGCACAATTAAACTCAACATTGAACAAATACATTAGTGTAATAAATCAAAGCATATTAAATTTAATGTGTTTAGAATATTTTTATCATTACTTAAATAATTTTGTCCAATCAAAATCATGTGGAAAGGTGTTTCAACAAATATATGGATTGTCCCACCGTTAAGCAATGGAAGGCAATAAAAAGGATACTCTGTTATCTTCAGTCGACCCCAACACATGGCATCATCTTTCGGAAAGGGTAGTCACTTACTATCATTAGGTTTACAAACGCTGATTGGGGCATAACCATGATGACCAGAAATCCACATCGGGTTTTGCTGTCTTTCTTGATCCAAAATTAGTGTCTTGGCGATCCAACAAACAATGAACTATCTCAATGTCGTCGATGGAAGCAGAATATCGGGCGCTAGCTGTCTAGCATCTGAGTTTTTATGGATGCGCACTTTACTCAAGGAAAACAGAAACTATTCACATTGTCTACCAATGTTACTATATGAGAATTTAAGAGTAACATATTTAACATACAATGTGATTTTCACTTTATTCGGGATAAAGTTGCAAACAATGAACTCAAAGTCTCTTATATTCCAACACTTGATGAGATGGTTGACATTTTCACAAAACCTTTTTCCAAAACACAATTTCTTAATTACCCGACCACATCAATAAGAATCAGTCAACAAAGTGATCTTTAACTTAGTAAGTATTAAGTTAAGATAATATCTTTTATTTGTTAAGTAAATATCTGTATTTGAATTAGATTATATATTATTCTTTTGTTGTAACTACACTGTCTCTATCCTCTTTATCAGCTTCTCTTCTCCATTAGTAAAAGTTTAGTTGAGACCGTAATCCTTTCATTTTACACCTTATCCCATTTTTAAATTACTAAGTGTCACATTTCTTTCTATTTTCCTTCTTCTTGAAGATATATTCCGATAATGAAATTTTCATATCTAAACCTGAAATTAACAATACAAGATGTCGGAATAATGATTGTTCAACTTTTCATGCCAACATTAGTGAAATTGTGTGGTAAATTACATTGAGGATTGCATCAGTTTAAAAGTCTATTTTAAAGAAGTCAATAAGTTTGTTTTATTTCAATAAAATCACACAAGTTTACATTTAATTTTAATAAATTATTCCGGTAAATTTTATATAAACACTCACTAGAATGATGTCTCAAAAAAGACAATTAATTATATGCCAGCTAAGGATCACATCGGACAATGATGTCATTTTTTAATGTTTTTTTACGGCTTTTGATGTGTGATGTGACACAAATATGACTTTTACGTTTCTATCATACAGCTATAAAAACATATCTACCATGATTTTAACTAGAATGGCGTTAATTTTCTAAGTCAACGTATTCTATGTTTACATGTTGTAAACAGGAAGATATAAATCTAATGGTCTCACTAGGAGTCAACAGCTACAGGTTTTCAATATCATGGGCAAGAATTTTACCTAGTAAGATTTTTTCATGAACTTCATCGATACATTTTGTGATAAAAAAAAAAAAGTTAAACCAGAGATGAAAGCTTAATATAAATATTTGTTGCTATCTTCAAACAGAAGGGAGATTTGGAGATGTCAATATGGCTGGTATCCACTACTATAATGAGCTCATAAATGCTCTCCTCCTCAAAGGTTTAATTCCTTCTTATCTAGACTTTCTATTGTTGTCCCAGACCAAAATCGTTTGGGATTGTTCAGATCATGTCATGTCAATAATTAATGACGTAGTATGATCTGAACAGTTTCAAACCTATTTGAATCAGTATAATTATAACTAAACAATTTGTATCCTTAAACATGGAAAGCACTACTTAAAAAATAAAAATATTCTCACCCTTTTCAGGGATCCAACCATTTATAACACTAACTCACTTTGATTTGCCTCAAGAACTGGAGAATAGATACAATGGCTTTCTAAGTTCAAAATCTCAGTAAGTAACCAATTTTCTCGAACAATTCTCTTGATTCTTGTTAGATATCTCAAATTGGCTAATTAGGAAACCATATAAACTTTTTTATATATGTGAAGTAATCATACTTTTAGATGTACCTATGGGATGAGTTAGGCATTTATTATACAAGGGTAAAATATATCCATGGCCCCTAAACTGCACTACTAAGATTATAGTTGTTAATTTCATTTCATAACATAAAAACCCTCAAGCTTTCTAGCTTATAATTTGTTGATATTTTAACGGGTTTTCTTTAATTTGGACTTTAATGTTAAATAATGTAAAGCTCAAGTATTTCTATCATCAAATGAAGTATAAGAGCCATAGTGTTGTAGTGTCATAGTTCAGAGGCCATAAATGTATTTTATCCATTTATATGGTATATCAAATTCGCTTAAACCGTGGTCGATGGTTCAAATCTTAGGCAACTCCATTTCTTTATGAAATTTTGAGAAATTGTAAGATGTATATGTTCACATGCTTTAAGCCCAAGAGCTTTTCGCGTGGAGGTGTATAAAACATAATAATAATAATAATAATAACTATTATCATGCCTTATTTATTATTAAGCTTAAAAGAATTAGACCGAGTTGTTTGTGTGATTTCCATGAGGTGTATCCGACTTGAACGAGTTCAAATCTTTTCAAGAAGGGAAGAATGATAAGGATAAGAACCTAATGGAAAAGGGTCAAGAATGTTATCGGGATGCACCAAATGAGTTGGAAGGTCCCAAATTTGCAAGTGTGTGGGCAAAGTGTTCTCATCAAGAAGGTGAGGTTGACTACTATTTTCTTGATAGGTATTTGATGAAATGGATTCCATTTTTCTCACCTTTCAGAAATAGTGATTTAGGACTTACATGAAGGGAGTTTGTCCAGAAATTTTGGTAGATACATGTCGTCAGTTCTTTGTATGATTGGGCTAAGATCATGAGGGATATAGCATACTTGATGGAGATAGGTTATGTGTGTTAAATCACCAAGGGGCATGCTCAATATGCCATGCTGGTTCTATAAACTATATGAAAGGATCTTTCCATGGATTTTGTATTGGAGCTAGGAATCACATGGGTATAGATTCTATTTTTGTGGTGGTTGATGGTTCTCCAAAATGGGACACATTTTTCCATACTAGAAGACCAACAATGTTGCTACTATTGTAAAACTTTTCTTTCAGGAGATTGTGCGACTACATGAGTTTCCTAAAAACATTATTTTCAATTATGATACTAATTTTCTTTTAGTAACTTTTGGAGGAATCTTTGGGCTATATTTTTTCATCTTTGAAGTTGAGTACCACCACCCATCCCCAAAGAGACATCCAAACATAAGTGTTAAACATGATCTTCAGTAACACCTTGAGAATTCTATGCAAAGCAATCTGAAGACATAACTTTGTGGTTGCATTAATAGGATCACATTCACATACCGAGAAATCACCCTTTGAGCTTATGTATACCAAAGTCCCTCATATGTTTCATTTGGTGAACATTCCTAAGGGTTACGAGCATAATGTGACTACCGAAAAGATTCAACGAGTGCATGTGGAGGTTAAAGCTACAATTGAGGAGAAGAAAGCGAAATTTAAAGTTAAAAGTGATGAGCATCATACAAATTTGCAATTTCAAGTTGGTGATGAGGTTATTGTGAATTTGAGCAAGGAAAGGCTAGCAAGTGCATCAAGCAGCAAGCTCCAATCCAAAAATATGTTCCATTCAAGATTGTGAAGAAGGCGAGTTTGAATGCCTACGCTATGACACTTCCAAATTAGTTGGGTAAGACTGCCCCTTCATTCAATGATACACACTATCTGTTAATGTTAGTCTTTGATAAATTGAGCAATTTACTGATGTGATTGATATAAAATGACATCTGTCTCTCAAGCGATTTCATGCAAAATAGAGGAGATGGACATTGCCCAATGTAAGCACTCTTATGCTTAAGTTAATATCGCTCTCAATAATAGTGAAAAAGTAACGGAGATTGGTTCATAGCTACATTGAGGTTGGGTTAGCTATCTCCCCCCATCTCTATCTCTGATGTCATTGAAGTAGTCTGAAAGATGAGTCTTGAACAAATGTTTTTTACATGGATGCTAAATCCACTCTCCCCTAATATCTATAGGGTTAAACGTATATCTTTTCCCAACAATTTATATCTACTGTTTACTATTATCGATAAATAACTAGATATTAGCTAATTATTTTATTGTTTTATGTATCAGGAAGGATTTTGGTTATTATGCAGACATTTGTTTTAAGTATTTTGGAGACAGGGTTAAGTTCTGGACCACTTTCAATGAACCAAACTATCAAGTTATGTTTGGTTATCGTACAGGCTATTTCCCTCCATCTCGCTGCTCAAGCTCTTTCGGAAATTGTACCCAAGGAAATTCAGACGAGGAACCTTTTGTAGCAGCACATAACATAATCTTGGCACATGCAACTGCAGTTCAAATTTACAAAACCAAATACCAGGTATTAATAATTCAGGGAATCGGATCCTCTCCTGTTCACCAAAAACAGGAGAGGATCTGTTTAATTAATCTACACCTTTTATTAAATTTGAAGGGTTTATAATTAACTAGTCTTTTATTTTAAAAAGGTAAAAAATTAGCAGCTCTCATTATAAGTGAAAAAATTGACCGGAAACATCACCCTCACCCATTTTCTCTATTTAATTATGTGTAAATAATTATAAGACCTATATTTTTATATAATATACTACTTAGTCCTTTTATTTTTTTTTATAGTAAAGCTAATATTTCATTGAATCATAACATTTCAAGTACAAATGATACCAGTAAGGAACAATACCTTACATACATATAGGCTGCGCCTAATATAATACATAGACCACTAGGGCAAGAAAATGACTATTAAAAGCAAGAAAATGATTATTAAAAGCAAGAAAAGCCATTAAAGGAACATTAAACATCAACAACATTGGAAACATATATAGATCGTAACTCCAAATTCGCCGTACAGCAACTATAGTCCAATCTTCAGCATTTGAACCCTTCTGAACCTTCGGATCTAAGTCCTTTCTTTCGCAACCACGTAGATCCAGTGATCTACGGATAAGATCTACCTGTCCTTGCTAAACCAGAAAAGGTTACAAAAACAGAAAGATTAACACCCAGATGCAGTTCAAACGGATTTAGAGACACAATGAAATATATAGGATCCAACTAAAAACTGACACAAATAAAAAGAAAATAACTACGAAAAAAGAAAAACAAAGACGGTGGGAGGAGGAAGAAGGAAGACAAGCTTCCTTCCTCCTCCTCAACTAGATAGTAGCAAAAAGGAGGCAAACAAGAGGACAATCAGTGTTAAGTAGGGGTGGAGGAGAAGGAAGAAAGAAAGAAAGAAATAGGAGGCGGAGGAGGAGAGCTGCAGATCTAGAGAAAAGGAGGTCTTTCTCTCTCAAGTGGCAACTGAATAGTGATCTTAGTCTTTTTATTTTAAGAAATAATTATACAGTCTTTTATTTTTTGTTTTTTTAACTCATTAATCCTTATGCAAGTCAACAGTACTCTATGTTTTAACAAGAGTTAAGATGCAAAAATACCTCTAATATTTTTGGTCAAGAACAATTTTATCCCTAATATCTAAAATGGTACAATTTTAAAATTGTACCATTTTAGACGTTAGGGGTAAAATTGCTCCTAACCCAAAATGTTAGAGGTATTTTTACACCCTGACCTTTATTAAAACATAGAGTAAAGGGTAATTTCAGTATTTTAAAATTTAGGGTAATTAATTTATTAGTCCCTATATTTTGACATAACACATTGTTTACTCCCTATATATTAAAAAGCACATGGTAAGGTCACTAACTTTTTTTCTCGATGAACTGTTTAGTCCCTACCATCAGACTCTCATGAAGATTTTGTTAGTCAATTTGGATTTGAGTCAAAATCTATTTAAAATAAAAATGTAATGCCTTAACTACCCTCTACTTTCAATTCAAACAGGAAGAGTGAGCATGAGTGATTCGATTATGAGTTAGGGATTCAATTCATTTTCCATTTTTTTTGTGAGCGCAAGTTGTGAGAGAAAGACACAGAGGTGTGAATTGCATTTGACTGATTAATAGTAAAGGGTAAATTAGTCATTTCCAAATTCATAAACGGTAAAAAATCTAACAAACAGACGAAAGGACTAAACAGTTCATTGAGAAAAATGTTAGTGACTTTACTGTGTATTTTTTAAGATACAAGGACTAATAAATTAATTATCCTAAAATTTATTTAGTATAGTTTGACCATTAACTTGCGTAAGGCCTAAGAAGTTAATAAAAATAAAAATAAAAAATAAAGGACTATATAATTATTTTTAAAAATAAAAGGACTAAATATTATATTATATAAAAATATATGGTCTTTATAATTATTTACCTTTAATTTAATGGAGAAGGGATGAGTGAGGGTGATGGTAAATCTATTTCACTTATAATGAGGGCTGTTAATTTTTTATCTTTTTAAAACAAAAGACTAGTTAATTATATAGTTATTTAAAATCTCAACCCTACAAATTTAATGAAGGGTGTGGATTAATTAAACAGGCTCTCTCCTATTTTTGGTGAACAGGAGAGGATCTGATTCCATAATTCAGACATTAACATTGGCCATAACTAAAAAAAAATTATATTGTTTAGCTTGATGGTTATTGGGGACGAATAAATTTAGATCTACTGTTAAAAATTGTTCAATCGTAGGCTTAACTAATGACACAACAAATAGAAACTAGTTTTTGCTCCATACATATAACATTAGGTTCAACAACGGACGACTTCGTATGTTAGGTCAAAATTTGTTCTTTTTCAATAACCATCATAGATCTAAAAGATAATATGTGACAACATTTTATATCTGTAACAATATTTTACTTTTCAATTATAATAAATGTTGTAACAATTAATACTAGTGTAACAACATATTTATTATCACAAAAAAAAAAATATTATAAAATTTTATCATCACATTTATAAAACACTTTTAGTGATGGTCTTTTGCGTGAGAACCAATTATTGTCAGTAAGGAAAATTTATACTTAACGATTGTTTGATAACTACCTTAGCACTTAAAATTAATATACTAAGGTGTCGTTTGGTTCACGGAATGAAATAGAATAGTTATTTATTAGGAATAGAATAGTAGAGAATATAATAGTTATTCCTTAAAAATATATATTCCTATGTTTGGTTAAAAGAATGAAATATGTTGGAATAACTAGTTTTATAAGTCAAAAAACATCCTTAGCACTTTTTCGTATTATTCATGTTTTTGTCTTTTTTCGTTTTTTTTTTGTGGTTTTCGCATTTGTTCACGTTTTCGTGTCTTTTTCATATTTTCACGTTTTTTCGTGTTTTTTCATGCTATTCATATTTGTGTTTTTTTCGCGGTGTTTCACGTTTTTCATTTGTTTCTATTTTTCCTCATCTTCACATTATCGTGTTTTTCACGTTTTGTATTTTTTCCATTTTGTCACTTCTTCCCGTTTTTTCAGGTTTTCATATTTATTTATTTTGCGTTTTCTCACGTTTTCATGTTGTGTTTGTGTTTTTCCCATTTTTCACGTTTTATCATGTTTTTTATTTTTCAGATTTTTCAGATTTTTTTATTTTTTATGTTTTGTCACTTTTCGTGTGATTCATGTTTTTGTGTTTTTTCATGTTTTTGCGTTTTTTTTTCACATTTTTTAGTGTTTTGTGTTTTGTAACATTTTCATGTTATTCACATTTTCTGTGTTTTCATATTTTTTTTCATTCATTAATGTTTTTCCCGTTTTTCCTTTTATCACGTTTTTTTAGGATATAAAGTATGAGTTGCCAATATTTATAGGATTTGAGAAATTGGCTAGAGGGTAATTTGAGGCAACGTAACCTTTTATACTTACTAGATTAGCATTTAAACCAGGAAGAGCAAGGAGGCAGCATTGGGATAGTCATGCATTGCCCTTGGTTTGAACCCATAAGCAATTCCACAGAAGACAAGTTAGCTTCTGAAAGAGCTCAAGCCTTCTTCTCCAACTGGTTCATTTCTTATCCTAATGTTTTTTTCAATTTAGGGTTAATTTCAAATAAAATCCCGTGTTTCACGTTTTTTGCATATCGGTATGTGGTTGGAAAATTTTCATTTTGTCAAATCTCGCAGGTAACGATCTCAAAATGAAAATTTTCAAGAATTAAATTTGTTTAGTATCATATTTACTATGGAACCACATTTTTTATTGGCCTAATACACAAATAACCCTCTGAACTTGTCCAACTGTTGCAACTCCCCCTCCCCCCGAACTTTCAATTGTAACAACTTACCTCTCAAACTTGTCCAATTGTAAAACATAACCTCCCAAACTTGTCTAATTGTAAAAGTAACCCCAAATTGCTAATATGGACTGCAATTGATCAAACACGTGAAATACAAAAGCTGCAACGCTCGTGGAGTGTGATAATCAGATTTTTGACGTGATACGAATCCGGGAAAACGTTTTTACGGTTCCTTCAAGTATGGGGTAAAAAAATTCCCAATTTGGAGTTATGTTTTACAAATGGATAAGTTTAAGGGGTAAATTGTTACAATTGAAAGTTGGAGGGGGTAGTTGCAACATTTAGACAAGTTCAGGAGATTATTTGTGTATTAGGCCTTTTTTATTTTTTAAAATCATCAATTTTGGAGTTTTCTCTCGCTAAACATTAATTTTCTCTCATAAAAAACAACCCAAAAATGATTTCAAACCTAAAAAGTTGAAGAATTAAAGTTGCTTAAAATATAATTTAATTCTTTGAAAATTTTCATTTTGAAGTCATTATCAGCCAAATTTGGAAAAATTAAAATTTTACTAACCACGAGTATGGATCTAAAAAAAGAATGTGAAACCATCGGGTTTTATTTGAAATTAACCATTCAATTTATTCAAATGGTGAGATATTGAAATAAACTTAATAATGAAAAATGCAGGTTCTTGGATCCAATAATTTTGGGGAAATATCCTAGAGAAATGGTTGAAATTCTGGGTGAAATTTTACCTGAATTTTCAGAGAATGATAAGGAGAAATTGAAGACAGGATTGGATTTTATTGGCATTAACCATTATACTAGTTTCTATGCCCAAGATTGCTTATATTCTTTGTGTGAAAATGGAAGAGGAATCTCCAAGACTGAAGGTTTCTATCTACAAACTCAACAGAAAAACGGAGTTCCCATCGGTCAACCTGTACGTACTCATCCACTGACAATCATTTAGCGTTTGTTTCACAAAAGTTATTGAATTTCATATTTGATTTAAATAGATTCATTCTGATAAAAACTTATTGGAATGTTGACTTGGCACGGAAGACAGTTGACCGTATCCAACTTAGTGTGCCAGGTGGAATAAGGATGTATTTTTTTCTTTTTTGCACACATGGCTATCACAACAACTATAAAAGTCAGACATATCTAACATGGCGCTTAGTTGACATATAGTTAATTGTCTTCTGTCTTATATCAACTTTTCGGTGAGTTTTTGTAAACAAATAAGTTGAAGTGATTTTATAAAAACTCACTCGAATGTTGGCTTCGCACAAAGGACGGTTGATTATATCCCAAAGAAGCGCCATGTAGGATATGGATATGATTTTTTAAACTTTTTGTGGCACATACATGGCGCGCAAATTACACCCATTTACTCTCAACTTTTATGTTACTCTCATCATGGCTCCTGAACTTCACCGGACATTATCGCTCTTGAACTTTGCACTTTACTAACATATGAAATGGTCATTTTATCGGTGATCAAGATGGTCACTCAAATAGCAAGCAACTCTCTATTTTTAGAGATGCTAGTAATGATATTCTAAGAACCTTTCAGTTTTCAACTTTTAAGTTTTGAAGTCATTTAGATGTTGTTTGATTAGAAGGGAGAAAGTAGTTATTTAGAAAGAGAAAGCTCTAAAAATAGTGATTTGGAAAATCGAAAACAGTTACATGAGAAATGTGGTTCTAAACAACATTAACTATTGGAGTTTTCCATTTTGAGATTGTCATCAATCATTTTGACTTGGTCAATAGTAAAAAGGTCACTATGTTAGTAAAGTTCAAAGCTTAAGAACCATAATGTTCGGTTTTGAAGTTCATGGACCATAATGAAAATAAGTACAAAGTTTAAAACCATAGGTGTAATTTACCCATACATGACTGCCACATCAACTATAAAAGCCAGACATATATCCAACATAGTGCCTACTTGGCATATATTTGACATATATAAACTCATTTGTTTTTTTTTTTTTTTTTGTATCACGTCAATTTTTCAATGATTTTTTATATATATATATAAGACGAAGTTATTTTATAAAAACTCATTAGAATGTTGCATTCGTACAAAAGACAATTGACTGAATCCCAACTAAGCGCCACATGGGATAAGGGCATCTTTCTTTAACAATTGTCTGGTTGCACATCAACTATAAAAGTCAAACATGTCAAACATGATATAATTAGCATATTTGATTGTCTTCTATGTCACACCAACTTTTCATTGAGTTAATTTTATTGAAAGAAAATAAAGTTAAATGACTTTCGTGAAACAGATTCCAAATTTTAGTTATGTTTACATATTTGAAGAATGCTTAAGTTTTTTCTCTCTCTACGTGTAGACTGAAGTGGACTGGCTATTCAATTACCCAGAGGGAATAGAGAAGATAGTGACTTATATCAAAGACAGATACAACAATATACCAATGATCATTACAGAAAATGGTAAGCGATAGAGATTATAATAAAAGTTATCAATTGGATCTTAACAATCAGCTTGAACTTTAAAGTCAAATGATTTATTAATATGGTATCAGAGTCTTTTAAATCAAATGATTGAGAGTTCAAATCTTTACAACTCCATTTATTAATGGAATTATGAACCGTTGTTGTACAGGGTCCAAGCCCAAAGGCTATTCACACCTAGAGCTATGTGTCAAGGATAATAATAAAAGATATTGTTGACTTTTACATATTAACTTAAGTTGTTGGTTCAAATGGTTTCTTGACAATAAGCACAAGAGTCTAGTGTCAAATTTGCACTCGTGTGATTCTTTACTTTTATTTTTAGGCTTAATACCTTCCAAGCTCCTTCAAGTTGTTCCAATATTGCAACTGACCTCCCGAACTTAGACTTGTGACGACTAACCCCCTCAACTTGCTTATTTGAAACAAATAACCCCTTAAATAGGTTATTTCAGGAGTTTTTTTTTCCTTTTCCTTAATGTATCGGTAGATTAATTAGATGTAGCAACCGAAATTTTGAAATCTTTTATTTCTGATGTAATATTATGTTGAATGTTTTTTTGGGTTTAGGAGTTATTTGTTCCAAATAAGCAAGTTGGGGGAGTTAGTTGTTACAAGTCTAAGTTCGAGGGTCAGTTGCAGTATTAGAACAACTTGAGGGGGCTGCAAAGATATTAAACCTTATTTTTATTTTGATTCTACCATTCGGTATTCTAGACCAACACCCAGACTAATCCAGATTCAGGCTGTGTAGGTCCTTCTCGGGAGTCAAAGCTCTCCCACCAAGTATTTATTCATATAGTTACGTTCAAATAGACCCTGATGACCACGTAAATTTGGTCATTCACCGTTAGATCTAGACGGATTAAAATTCTAAGGTGGAGATTCAAAACATCCTAAGGCTTATATTTAATCCGTCTAGATCTGACGGTGAATGACAAAATTTACGTGGTCATCAGGGTCCATGTGAACGCAACTGTTTATTCATAATTGTATTCTCATCTCCAAATTTCAAATCCTAATTTAATGGTTAAGTTGATCTAGTAACTTAACTACTTAAACCATGCGTGTTTCGTGGCGTATTTTCCTATTCTCGTTACAACTTATTTTCATGTTTCACTCTATCCACCGTGATTGTAGGATGTGGCCAGGCGAACAATCCGAAGCTCGGCATTAAAGAAGCTATCCACGATGTGACAAGGGTAGAGTACCTATCCGGCTATTTGGACTCGTTAACAACTGTAATAAGGTGAGTATAAAACAATGGTTGAATACATCATACCCCTTGGCTTAAAGAACTTATTGATTCCTAAAATTCATGGATCCGCTAACCCGTATAGTTCATCTTTCATGGGTTAGGTTTGGATATACTTATTTGATATTAGGTTTGTCCTGGTCCGAACCTACACATGAAGTGAATTGAGTTTGGGATCAATTTGTCACAAACATCCGAGCCAAACCTGGCTCGACGTGCCTTTATATAATATATATAAATAATAAAAGCTACTCCAACAATCATAATCATAGTTTTTGATGAAATGTCCATTCTTTTGCTTACAACCCAACACTACAGTGAGATTACAAAAACGGCCACTCCAATATGAATTATGTGCCATAATTTTTTTTTTCACTTATATCATATATAATCATGTGGAATATATAGATCGTAATTATGAATTTACAATTGTTTTAACACCCGTAAAATTTGATCAGGAACGGAGCAGATGTAAGAGGATACTTCTTATGGTCGTTGCTTGATAATTTTGAGTGGAGAAAAGGTTATACACAGAGATTCGGAATTCACTATGTTGACTATGCCACACTTGAGAGAACTCCAAAATTATCAGCAACTTGGTTCAAAGAATTCATTGTTAAGCATACGATATCAAAATCCAACATGTGAGAACTTCTCGACCATAATGTCAATGTTATTGGGTACCAATTTCGTGTGTAACCCGATTTCAATAGGACTCATTGGCTCTAATAATGGGCCAGTGTTATAATAGATAGGGATTTTGTAACTGGTACCGATCTTGTGGATATTCGGCACTACCTGGTTTTAATAGGACTATTCGCCTCTAATTGGCCAATGTTATAAAGAGGTTTCTTTCCTATGCAATAAAATTATAATTTTGTGATTTTCTGCTATTAATTGAGTTTTGTAGCTTTTGTGAAACTTGATTACAGTAAAACATATAATTTAGGCGCACATGAAATGAGTAACACTAACTGAATAGTATTTTAAACATCTAACTAATTTGACACAAACAGAGACTTAATTTCTGCAATTGCATGATCGTGGACTTAATGTGTCAAATTGAAATATTAGGAGTTCAATTGATAAAAATAAAAAAAGACCAAGGACTTATAGATGTTTTTGTCCTCAAAATCTAAGTAGATGATTACACAATTATGGGGTAAATTACACTCATGGCCTCTAAACTTTTTTTTACTTGTATTATGATCATTGCACTTCAAAATCGAACATTGTGGCCCATAAATTTTACATTTTACTAATATAATGGCCAATTTAATTTTGATCAAAATTACCACTCCACTTCAATTTTTGAACTTTTTAGTTTTGAGATTATTCCGATGTTGTTTGGTTAAGAGAGAAAATGATGGTTCCACGAAAAATGTGTTCTAAACAACTTTAATTTTTTAGCTTTTCTTATTTCATATCGTTATCGGTCATTTCAAACTTGGTCAATGGTATATTGATAATATGTTAGTAAAATGCAAAGTTCATGGATTATAATATCTAATTTTAAAGTTTATGGATCAAAATGAAAGTAAATACAAAGTTTGGGAGTCATGGGTATAATTTACTCTTTATGCTCTTACAACGGGAGCTAGTGCTTATTATAATAAGCTTAAAAGCCAAATTGTGATATTCTAACAATTAATCATGGAAAAGGACATCATACTTTTAGTAATTGTGTTTCCTGTCCTAAAAGTAATATTTAATTGACCGAGTTTGATATTCACAACTAATTTTCTTAATAACCATCGATTTAGAGCATTTCTAACCGCTTTTAGTTAGCTTTTAAGTTAAAATTTGAAGAAATATAGTTAAAAATCAACTCCAACAACCTTTTAGTGGCTCCTCAATCACTAAAAGCATCTTTATCTTCTCTATCATTGAGAAGCTCCTAATGCCTCCTTATTTCGTTTTTTAATAATAATTTATTATTGAGTAGTCTCTCATCTCATTATTGTTAAATGTAATATCCCGACCAATATCATATAGATATTGTCTGCTTTGTTCCAAATCCAACACCTTGTGCCTCGTGGTTTTAAAACGCATCTCAATGTATTGGATTTCCACTTTACTAATAAGCCTCAGTCACTCTCTTCATTTTCGATGTGAAATTTAGTCCATGCATACCTCATCGTCATCCTTTAGGACCGCTCCTTGCTCAGGCTTTCTACCCCAGCGTCATCTACTCCGAACTGGGTCGTTACAGGCCCACCAGCTTCCGTCTAGTTCGTCTTCGAACCACACGTCGTACATGGAGAATCGGCTCTGTTAAGCCCAAAATATACCTAAAATATCATATATAAATACGTTAAATTTACATTGAAATCATGCTAATTATATTCATTTAGAATATTTTTATGTCTTTATATACTTCTTTGATGCAAGGTACTTAATTATTTGGTTAAATCAAAATAGGAGCTAAAACGAGGGAAAAACCTGAGTTACGTGCCAAAAATACGTATTAATCAGAAGACCGACTCAATGAGACAAGAAGCAGCCGAGAGACGGGGAAAACGTCCCTGTCGCGACTGAGATTCTCAAAATCTCAGTCGCGACACGCTAACCTCAGTCACCAAAAATTCGACTTTCATCAGCCTTCTTCCGTGCCCCCTGTCGTGACTGAGATTCTCGGAATCTCAGTTGAGACAGCGAAGAATTCTGCACAACTTTCACATGTCAGAAATCCAAAAAATACGTCTGTTCGTTTGGATAAAAGCGACCCTTCACCAGCGGAAACGACCCCTCAATTACAACAATTCACCAACTATAAATAAGTGATTCATTTCAGAATTCAAGGGTTGGAAAAATTGGAGAAATGATAGTTTAGAGAGTTGTTATTATGTTCTGATTCAGAAAAGAGTTAGAAGTTTAGATACATTTCTGTAAAAACAAACTTGATGTACACAAGTTGTTCTTAGATTAGTCATAAACACAGTAGTGATTAGTTTAGTTTCAAAGATTGTTCAGAGACAAGTTCTCATTCTGGTAGTGGACCTAGCGGTCTCTATTCCGAAGATTCAGCGAGAAGAACTAACGGCTGAAGCGCAAAAGGGTCTGACAAACCTACGGAGATTGAGGGAAAGATTGACAACCCGGATCTCAAAGTTTTCGTCAAAATGCTATCCATGTTTCTTCCTCTCTGTTAACTTGTGTAGATTAACAATTCATCAATAATACATTTATCTTATTCAATATATTATTCCTGTTGTTATTTTGATGTTGTTCTGACAAAATGATTTTCAAAATGATAAACTGGTGTTTTTATTAAAACGTTTTATATAATTATATTTACAAAGAAACTTTGTGGAACACTTGAAAGAATTAGTTTTTACGGATGATATGATCGTTAACGCGGCTTATCGTATAAAAAATACTAATTTGATTAAGGTAGAAATCTGCTCCGATCCAGAGAGATTTCTACAGTTCGAAGCCATTTAATTGCATAAATTCTTGAATTATTACATGTTCATAATCTTACCAAAGTTATAGTTGCTTTCTTTGCTTAATGCGAATAAGTTTTATACATATTCTATTTCACGAAAGCTTCTGGCTTGTGATTAATTCTCAAGACAGAATTGTACTCTAAGTTAATATAACATTCTCATCTAATCCTAATTAATCCAAACCAATAAAATTAATTAAACGATTTTCTTAAAGTTAAACCTAAAGACGTGAATAAAACTGAATTAAAATAAGTTTTAGTTAAAAAGCGTTCCCTGTGGGTTCGATATCTTTTATTACTACAAGCGTATACCGTGCACTTGCGGAAATCACTCAACAAGTTTTTGGCGCCGTTGCCGGGGAACGCCAAAATTTTTAACAAAAATTTAGATTTTTCGTGTTTTATTTCGAATCTAGGTTTATACATATTTATTTTAACTTTTGCAATTTATTAATTTTTTTTTACTAACATATTTATTTTTCAAATTCTGTTTTGAAGGTAGTTTCGGTTCGTGCACGATTTTCAGGTTCATGCGCAGTTCTCGAAGTTCAGGTATTGCACCAAACCCATTAGACCCAGAAATTGAAAAGACCATTAAAAAGAACAAGAAAAACAAAAACAAAACTTGATTAAAGACAAATACCGAGCCAGATATTATGGCAGACCCACCAACACTTATGGATTACGCTATGCCAGGGGTGGCCGGTGTAACCAATAGTATCGTTAGACCCAGAATCACCGCAAACCAATTTGAAATTAAGCCAGCATTACTTAATATGTTGCAAAATAATGAACATTTTACGGGTTACCTAACGAAAATCCTAACACCCATTTGACAAATTTCCTTGAAATTTGTGACACTTTTAAAATATCAGATGTGACTGCCGAAGCAATCAAACTTCACCTTTTTCCTTTCACTTTGAAGGATGGAGCCAAAGAGTGGTTAACTTCGATGCCAGGCGCAACGTTTGCAACTTGGGAACAATTAGCCCAAGCTTTTTTTATCAAAATATTTTCCTTTAGCAAAAACCGTAAGAGTCATAAAAGAGTTAACATCTTTTTCTCAAAATGATAATGAAACTCTTTATGAGATTTGGGAACGTTTTAAAGAACTTCAACGTTTATGCCCACACCACCAATTGCCCGCAGAACTTCTAATGCAAACAATTTATAATGGACTAAATCCTACAACTAGAGGTTCATTAGATGCTATGTCAGGAGGGCTATTTATGAAGAAGACATCAGCCTAAGCAAGAGAACTTTTGAAGGAAATGGCAATCAACAGCAGTATGTGACCTGCGGAACATGGACATATACCGGTGGCAAAACCATCATCCTCAACCATATCATCGGTTAAAGGTATAGTGAACCTTGATCCAGTCGCGATGTTACAAGCCCAATTTTCTGCCTTATCGCACAAAATTGATAAGTTTATGGCACCGTGCGATACCAATGGTAATCCAATCCAAACGGATGTGGATTATGAAAATATGAGTGAGATCGAACAGGTAAATTTTGTCCAAGGGCAAAACCAAACTAATAATACTTATTCTAATACTTATAATTCTGGATGGAGGAATCATCCTAACTTTAACTGGAAAGATAACAATAATAATGCAAATACTAATCAAAATCGTACCAATAATTATCAAAATCAGTCAAGAGATACGATTAGCACTTTATCTTCTAAAATCGACAAATTTATAGATGTTATCAGTGGAAAAATAAGTAATCACGACGATGGTTTTAAATGGATCGAAAATAAATTCGATCAGCTTATTAAAAACCACTCATCCAGCATCCATAATTTGGAGGTCCAAATTGGTCAACTTGCTAAATCAATTCCATCCCGAAAAGAGGGAAGTCTTCCCAGCCATACGGAAGAAAATCCGAAAGAGCAGGTAAAGGCTATCACTCTTCGTTCAGGGAAAAATTATCTAGGTCTGGAAATGCCCGGAGATTCGACTTTACCAGGAACTGATTTACCAAAACCCAAAGAAGATGTATCAAACACAAAAAGTTCACCAATTGACTCAAGTACAAAAACTTTTGTACCCAAACCACCTTTTCCGCACAAAGTCCGAAATAAGGACTATGACAAACAACTTTTAACATTTCTGGATAAACTTAAAATTTTGCACATTAATTTAACATTTATGGATGCATTTACGCAAATTCCTAACTATGGTAAGTTCTTAAAGGATTTAATTTCGAAGAAAATTAGTTGGGAAGGAATTTCATCTATTTCGCTTACTGAGGACTGTAGTTCAATAGTGTCGAGTACACTGCCCACTAAACTCAAAGATCCCGGATGTTTTACTATTCCGTGTAAGTTGGGAGATATTGAATTCTCAAGTTGTCTTTGTGATTTAGGAGCAAGTATAAACTTAATGTCGTTGTCTATTTTTAACAAGTTAGGTTTAAAAGAAGATATCAAACGTACCAATATGGTTTTGCAATTAGCGGATCAAACCACTAAGAGACCATATGGTATAATTGAGGATGTTTTAGTTAAAGTCGACAAATTTATTTTTCCTACCGATTTTGTTATATTAGATTTTGCATATGACGTTAATTGTCCACTAATTTTTGGTAGACCGTTTATGAACACGGGACGTGCTCTAGTTGATGTGTCGAAAGGGAAAGTAGTTTTAAGGATTGGAGAAGATAAGATCGAGTTTAATATGAACAAAGCGATGAAATATCCTATGGAGGAATTCGCTTGTATGAAACTTGACTTAGTTGAAGAATGTGTCAATGACGTTATTCAAAAAGAAGAAATAATAGAACCTATAATGGGTGAAGAATTAGAAGATAAGGACCCAGAGCCTTTGATTCGAGAAGATGGACCAGTTCCGCCTTCGATTGTAATACCCCCTAAATTAGAACTTAAAGAATTACCCAGTCATTTGAGGTACGCTTTCTTAGGCGAAGGCGATTCTCTACCTATAATTATCTCTAACAAATTAACAAATGATCAAGAAGAAAAATTGAAAGAGGTTGTTAGAAATAGGATAGGAAGTATGGGATGGCAAATTTCAGACTTAAAAGGAATTAATCCTAGTATCGTAATGCACAGAATTCACTTAGAAGAAGATAAGCCACCTAAAGCGGATAGGCAAAGACGCTTAAATCCGAACATGAAAGAAGTAGTCAAAATGAGATTACTAAACTTTTAGACAATGGAATCATTTATCCGATCTCGGATAGTGAATGGGTTAGTCCAATCCATTGTGTACCTAAAAAGGTAGGCATAATTGTTGTAAGGAATGAAGAAGGTGAATTAATACCTACACGAACCACCACCGGTTGGAGGGTTTGTATAGACTATAGGAACCTAAACAAAGCAACTAGGAAAGATCATTTTCCTCTACCTTTCATTGATCAAATGATCGAAATGATAGCCGGTCATGCATTTTATTGTTTCCTAGACGGTTATTCTGGATTCTTTCAAATTTACATTTGCCCGGATGACCAAGACAAAACAACCTTCACATGTCCTTATGGAACATTTGCATATAGGACAATGCCCTTTGGTCTATGTAATGCACCGGCAACATTTCAACATTGTATGACAGCAATATTTAATGATTTCATTGAAGATATCATGGAAGTTTTTATGGATGATTTTTCAGTTTATGGAGATTCTTTCGATGCATGTTTACAGAACTTAGATAAAGTATTGTCTAGATATGAAGAAACGAATTTAGTATTAAATTGGGAAAAATGTCATTTCATGGTAGACAAAGGAATTGTTTTAGGTCATAAGATATCTGAAAAAGGTTTAGAAGTGGATCGAGCAAAGACTTCAGTTATAGAAAAATTACCCCCACCAACTACTGTTAAGGGAGTAAGGTCATTTTTAGGTCATGCAGGTTTTTACAGGAGATTTATAAAAAACTTCTCTGTGATTTCCAAACCACTTACTAATTTGTTTATGAAAGATTCAACTTTTGATTTTAATGAGGATTGTTTACAAGCTTTCAATACATTGAAAACAGCTTTAATCAGTACACCTATAATATCGAAACCCGATTGGAATTTACCTTTTCAAATTATGTGCGATGCAAGTGACTTAGCTGTAGGGTGTGTATTAGGTCAAAGGAAGGATAAGAAACTTCATGTTATATATAATGCGAGTCACACATTGTCCGGTGCACAGTTAAATTACACCACAACTGAAAAAGAAATGCTAGCGGTAGTGTTTGCATGTGATAAGTTTAGGTCATACCTGCTAGGATCTAAAGTCATCATTTATACTGATCATGTAGCTTTAAGATATTTATTTGTTAAGAAAGATGCAAAACTGCGTCTTATTAGATGGGTCCTGTTATTACAAGAATTTGACATAGAGATTAAAGATAAAAAGGGAATTGAAGGCATTGTCGCTCCCACGATCCCGGCCAACACATACGAGATCAAGACCGGCATGATCCAACTGATACAATAATGTGGTCAATTCGGAGGGGAACTCCATGAGAACCCCAACGAACATTTGGATAAATTTCTTATGTGTGACGATACCTCTCGGCAAAATGGTGTTCCCGTTGAGGCTGTAAGACTAAAATTGTTTCCTTTTTCATTGACAGGACAGGCGTTGGAATGGCTACACTCATTGGAGGCGGGATCCATCACGTCATGGGAGGAGCTCGAAAAGGAGTTCCTTTCCTACTATTTTCCGCCATCCAAAACAGTCAAGTTACGGACCGATATCACGTCCTTCAGGCAGTTGGAATGCGAGGCCCTTCATGCAGCTTGGGCTAGGTTTCGGACGTTGCTCCGAAACTGCCCCCACCATGACATCCCGAAGCACGACTTGGTAAGCACTTTTTACCACGGGTTAACCCCCACTAACCGTGCGACTGTTGATTCCGCTGCAGGTGGGGATCTATTTCGGAAATCAGCTAGTGAGGCCTACGAGCTCATTCATGAGCTCGCGAGGAAAAGCGTACAATGGCAAGAGGATCGGCTTGCCGGCTCGTCGCGACACCAAATGTTTGCTGTGGAGAAAGAGGCTCCGAAAAGCTCCATAGCAGAAATGCATAAGAAACTTGACTCATTAATTGCCCAGCTAAGCCTCAACAAAAGTGCACAGGTCCTGATGTGCAATCATTGTGGTGGAGACCACGACGGACTCAACTGCCAAGCCGGTAGCCCTTTCGCTGGCGACATCGAGAGTGTAAGTTACGTAGGAGGAAATCCAAGGTATAATCCTAATCTGAACTCCTATCACCACCACAGTAATAATAACAACGGTTGGCGGCCTCGGTACCAACACCCGAACTTGTCATATGGTAATAATAATAATGTGTTGAGGCCCCCATCCGGCTTTGAGCAAGAATTTTGGGAAAACGGGCTCGGGCAATCACAAGCCACACCCGGTAATCGAAACGCTCCACCTTCCAACAATGTACACGACCAATCGGTCATGTCTTTGTTGAAGGACATATTAACCCGTCTTTCCGATAGCGAAGTGTTTTACAGGGATCTTAGCCGCCAGGTGGCCCACCTAAACCGTCAACAACAAGAAAGGCCACTAGGAACCCTCCCGGCGAACACTGAACAAAACCCGCGGGGTAAGAATCGAGAATCCGGACAGGTGATAACGCTCCTCAACAATAGGAGTTCAGACCCGTCAAGTTCCAACCCGGACATCTTGCCCTAAGCCGCGGTATGAGAAAGTCGAGCTACTTCGACTATAAACGTAGCATTGGTTTGAATTACTCGAACCTTTTTGTTTATATGTATTATAAATTTTTGTTCTTTTCTCTTCTCTTTAATTCTTCCTTTTTGAGTTATTGTTTCACATTTTATTTTCGCTTGTGCCTCGGCCGTTGGACAAAAACGCCTTTAAATCCTTAAAACGTCCAACTTCTAGCCCGGGCGAGACTTCGGGGGCGGCTCCCTCCAATGCGGAAGGGGACTCGGACCCAAGCATGGGTCTCAATTTCAGTCCTCCACCCCTCCACGACTTCAACGCTCTTTATGCTCAGTTGGATATCTTGGAGGATAACCAACGCCGGGACCGGGTTCATTATGACTCCCAATTCGCCACCCTCAACACCCGCTTCGACTCCATCGAAGCACAACAACGGGAGGATCGGGTTCATCTCGATGCTCGCTTCGATGCCCTCACCAACTCCTTCGCCTCCTACTTTAACATCCATGGCAATCCGCCTCCACCACAACTATAGTTTCCGTTTTCTTTTTATGTTTTCTTTATGTATTTCCTTTTGATGTTGTTTTTGTTATTTCTTGTGTTATTTTTCATGTTTTTAGTGTACGATGTTTGCACTTTAATATATATCATTAAATTCCGGTTGTGTTTTGTGCTTTCATTGTGTTTGTTTTTGTTGTTTAAAATAACACCACGCAGGGCGTACCCCATGGTACGCCCCGCGTACCCTGCATTCTCCTATTTAAAAACGTTCAAAAACTCAAACACGCGGGGCGTCCTGTTCCTGCGCCCCGCGTATTTGGGTCTCTGACTCAAAAAGAGATGCAAACGCCACCCTACGCGGGGCGCCCCCTGGGCACGCCTCGCGTAGGGCCCCTGACCACTAAGGGTCTTCTTTTCCTTCCTTACCTTTATTTTTGTTTTTGTTTTAACTTCTTTTTGCGACGCCCTTAGAACAGGCGTCATTTTAAATAACGCGGAGGGTCGTGCAACCCCGCACCTTCAGTTTGTTTTGCACTAACAAAAACAAAAAAAAAGAAAAAATCAAATAAACAACAAAATAATTAAACTAATTTATTGATCCCTAAAATTTTTCCCGACACACTAACCTCCCTCGGAAATTATTTAAATGTTCCGTTGTTTGTCCTTAAATGTAAATACCGTCGGAATACAAAGGATCGGTTTTAGTAAGAAATTTTAGTCTTAATTTTGAAGTTAGGGAATTTGTGCAAAGCTTAAGTTAGTACTAAACTAAGGCATTGAGTCTTAACCCTAATGTTATCTCCATAATGAATTTTGAAAAGGCAATAAAAACGGGATAGTTGAGAATTTAGCGAAGACTTGATAGTACACAATTTAAACCCGAATCTTTGTGAGATATTTTTGAGCCTAAAGGAGTTCGTACGAGAACTCCAATTCTTTTACAATTTTTCGAGAGCTTTGACTTCACTCGACTCATAGAATTTGCATCCAATACCGGGTTAAGTACACTTATTTTTGGTAAAAAGGTAATAGATGATAAACCGAACCCACTTAGGCTAATTTTTCTTAATTTATTTTTCTCGTTTTCATTGAACATTAGGAAACCCCTTCGAGCCTATTAACCAACCTTTTTGTTAACACCCTTTTAAACATTTAACCCTTTTTCCTCTTGT
The DNA here is from genome assembly GCF_963576675.1 of Euphorbia lathyris. Classification (NCBI taxonomy): domain Eukaryota; kingdom Viridiplantae; phylum Streptophyta; class Magnoliopsida; order Malpighiales; family Euphorbiaceae; genus Euphorbia; species Euphorbia lathyris. The sequence goes on from NC_088915.1 coordinate 84,068,452, forward strand.
TCAAATACCGACATAATCAAGTTGCACCCGAATTACCCGAAATAAGTCAAGGCCTTAGCAAATGAGCACCATAAGTTTTCAAAATATTGTTTTTGTGCCTCTATCAAAACAAAGGATACGATAAAAATAGCAGCATTAATCCTACGTTTGAGCTCCAGAAACTCAAAAAACCAAAAAAATACCAAGCATTCATTTTCATCCAGCAACATAGAACAGGAATGGGGCTAAAATAGCAAACATTAATCCTACATTCGAGTTCCAGAAACTCAAGGAACCAAAATACCAACATAGCAAGCATTCATTTTTCATCCAATAACACAGAATAGGAGTAGATTAGGAACAGCACATAGCACTCTCAAGTTTGATTTCTAGAAACTCAAGAAACCAAAGAAGCCCAGCACAGCAAGCATTTAGCCCAAAAACACCGAATATGGTTATAAGAGTTCTCAGAACTCATGATAAACCTAGGGAAAAATAGCCAAATCAGGGAAGAAAGGGTAGAGAGAGAGAGAGAGTAGACCACAAATCACCTAACTTACCTTGCATGTCGAAATTAGGACTAGATCGGACCTCCTCAGGTCCTCAAATGTTCTCATCGGAGGTAGAAAAGGGGCGGTCGCCACCGTCGATAGAACCCGTTAGACATAGCCTCTTAAAGGCTCGAAATGAGACGAGAAGCCATGGGGCTTGGTTGAGAGAGCCTACGGAAGAGTGAATGAGAGTGAAAACGGTAGGGAAAGAAGTCGGAATCCATGGAGCCGGCGAGAGCGTACTGATCGTGTTACAGGGATGTGAGAAAAGAAGAGAAAGCAAGGGGAGGCGTAGATGTGTCTGTCAATTTGAGAAAGAATATGTGTGTAGGGTTTAAGTTTAGGAAAATCATTTTAATTTCTTGATTTGGGCTGGCCGAATTCTTTGCCTCACCAAAGGTCCACTTCAATTTTATTTTTCATTTTCTCACATTTTGTTGGTATGATTTGGTATTAATTTTGTAATTAGTTTGTTATTTCATTTTCATATACGAAAATATAAATGATTAAGCCACTAATTCTAAGATTAGACTCAATATGATTTAGGTACTGATGTAATTTATTTTTGTTATGTTGTTATAGATTAACTCCTTAGACTATTTTACTTTCTTTTTATTAATTTGAGTTATTTTCTTATGTTAACTTAGTTTGATTAGTTACCTATTTTAAACTAATATTTGTCTCCCATTTTACTCTTGTTCTTATTTTAGTTTTATTTTTTTTTTTGTTAAATCTGGATTTGTCCGTTACATATATTGTTTTCGTTAATCTTATGTTTTGATTTAAATAATTCGTTTTTTTTTTCTAATGAAGTATAGTCTAGAGATGATTTCCATGTTTAAGTCAATTTACATGTGATTTTACATATTTTTGCAACTTTAGGTAATGTTTATCAAGTTAATTCTAAACGGCGCGAAACTTTAGCGTTCAATAATAAACTCGGAATACCTTTTATTAAATTCCGCTATTCTATTTATCGTATATGTGATATACGTAAAATAAGGTATGAGTTTAATTTGATAAATACGAATACGTGTATGGTATACACTTATTTCCAAATAAAAAATAATAATCAAGTCGAGAAGTTATCCCCAACCCACAAAGTCAATCAAGTTAGCTCAATATGATGTGAAAATGTCTCTTGAACTAAATAATACATTTAAAATACTCCTGATTAAAATCCATGTTCTATTTATCATATATGTGATATACGTAAAATAAAACGAGATTTTAATTTAATAAATATAATCATGTGTATGTTATATATATGATTTCAAACTAAAACAAATCCAAATCCCGATAACCCCAAATCACGAGTATCCGGTTTACATCAAATACTTAAAGCGAAACAAACAGTGGACACCTAATATCATTATAGTACCGATACGTCGGGCGGGGTAGGATGAGATCACATCTCTTCCCTACACGTAATCGGAAAAACAAACTCTGATCTCCGAAGACCATCCTTATCAAAACCAAACTGCACAGAGTCAATCTGAACAGATAGGGCGACCAATCACGCCCACATACATGTATTTCCAAGTGATGATTGGTGGCGACTCGAAACCTTAAACACGAGAAAGGCGGATCGAGCCGACCATGCACCCCGACCTGCGTAAAAATCGGAAGCCAGGGTGCGACAGGGAGGATGGCATATGATCTCACATTCACCCGACATGAATATTCAGAGCTCAGTTATGGACTACTGAAACTCGGAGGGTGGTTGGAAATGGAATGAGTTGGCTTCGCTGCTGCCTCAAGAATTTATTTTCCATATGGCAGCATATGTCATATTTCCAGATAGTGATGAATTAGATTTGTTTTTTTGGACAAAATCTGCCTCAGGTTCGTATACGGTTACATCAGGATATGAGCTACTCTTATCCAAACGGCTTGGTGCTTCGAACCACACGTCGTACATGGAGAATCGGCTCTGTTAAGCCCAAAATATACCTAAAATATCATATATAAATACGTTAAATTTACATTGAAATCATGCTAATTATATTCATTTAGAATATTTTTATGTCTTTATATACTTCTTTGATGCAAGGTACTTAATTATTTGGTTAAATCCAAATAGGAGCTAAAATGGAGCTAAAACGAGGGAAAAAGCTGAGTTACGTGCCAAAAATACGTATTAATCAGAAGACCGACTCAAGGAGACAAGAAGCAGCCGAGAGATGGGGAAAACGTCCCTGTCGCGACTGAGATTCTCAAAATCTCAGTCGCGACACGCTAACCTCAGTCACCAAAAATTCGACTTTCATCAGCCTTCTTCCGTGCCCCCTGTCGTGACTGAGATTCTCGGAATCTCAGTTGAGACAGCGAAGAATTCTGCACAACTTTCACATGTCAGAAATCCAAAAAATACGTCTGTTCGTTTGGATAAAAGCGACCCTTCACCAGCGGAAACGACCCCTCAATTACAACCATTCACCAACTATAAATAAGTGATTCATTTCAGAATTCAAGGGTTGGAAAAATGGGAGAAATGATAGTTTAGAGAGTTGTTATTATGTTCTGATTCAGAAAAGAGTTAGAAGTTTAGATACATTTCTGTAAAAACAAACTTGATGTACACAAGTTGTTCTTAGATTAGTCATAAACACAGTAGTGATTAGTTTAGTTTCAAAGATTGTTCAGAGACAAGTTCTCATTCTGGTAGTGGACCTAGCGGTCTCTATTCCGAAGATTCAGCGAGAAGAACTAACGGCTGAAGCGCAAAAGGGTCTGACAAACCTACGGAGATTGAGGGAAAGATTGACAACCCGGATCTCAAAGTTTTCGTCAAAATGCTATCCATGTTTCTTCCTCTCTGTTAACTTGTGTAGATTAACAATTCATCAATGATACATTTATCTTATTCAATATATTCTTCCTGTTGTTATTTTGATGTTGTTCTGACAAAATGATTTTCAAAATGATAAACTGGTGTTTTTATTAAAACGTTTTATATAATTATATTTACAAAGAAACTTTGTGGAACACTTGAAAGAATTAGTTTTTACGGATGATATGATCGTTAGCGCGGCTTATCGGATAAAAAATACTAATTTGATTAAGGTAGAAATCTGCTCCGATCCAGAGAGATTTCTACAGTTCGAAGCCATTTAATTGCATAAATTCTTGAATTATTACATGTTCATAATCTTACCAAAGTTATAGTTACTTTCTTTGCTTAATGCGAATAAGTTTTATACATATTTCTATTTCACGAAAGCTTCTGGCTTGTGATTAATTCTCAAGACAGAATTGTACTCTAAGTTAATATAACATTCTCATCTAATCCTAATTAATCCAAACCAATAAAATTAATTAAACGATTTTCTTAAAGTTAAACCTAAAGACGTGAATAAAACTGAATTAAAATAAGTTTTAGTTAAAAAGTGTTCCCTGTGGGTTCGATATCTTTTATTACTACAAGCGTATACCGTGCACTTGCGGAAATCACTCAACAAGTTTTTGGCGCCGTTGCCGGGGAACGCCAAAATTTTTAACAAAAATTTAGATTTTTCGTGTTTTATTTCGAATCTAGGTTTATACATATTTATTTTAACTTTTGCAATTTATTAATTTTTTTTTACTAACATATTTATTTTTCAAATTCTGTTTTGAAGGTAGTTTCGGTTCGTGCACGATTTTCAGGTTCATGCGCAGTTCTCGAAGTTCAGGCATTGCACCAAACCCATTAGACCCAGAAATTGAAAAGACCATTAAAAAGAACAAGAAAAACAAAAACAAAACTTGATTAAAGACAAATACCGAGCCAGATATTATGGCAGACCCACCAACACTTATGGATTACGCTATGCCAGGGGTGGCCGGTGTAACCAATAGTATCGTTAGACCCAGAATCACCGCAAACCAATTTGAAATTAAGCCAGCATTGCTTAATATGTTGCAAAATAATGAACATTTTATGGGTTACCTAACGAAAATCCTAACACCCATTTGACAAATTTCCTTGAAATTTGTGACACTTTTAAAATACCAGATGTGACTGCCGAAGCAATCAAACTTCGCCTTTTTCCTTTCACTTTGAAGGATGGAGCCAAAGAGTGGTTAACTTCGATGCCAGGCGCAACGTTTGCAACTTGGGAACAATTAGCCCAAGCTTTTTTTATCAAAATATTTTCCTTTAGCAAAAACCGTAAGAGTCATAAAAGAGTTAACATCTTTTTCTCAAAATGATAATGAAACTCTTTATGAGATTTGGGAACGTTTTAAAGAACTTCAACGTTTATGCCCACACCACCAATTGCCCGCAGAACTTCTAATGCAAACAATTTATAATGGACTAAATCCTACAACTAGAGGTTCATTAGATGCTATGTCAGGAGGGCTATTTATGAAGAAGACATCAGCCCAAGCAAGAGAACTTTTAGAGGAAATGGCAATCAACAGCAGTATGTGGCCTGCGGAACATGGACATATACCGGTGGCAAAACCATCATCCTCAACCACATCATCGGTTAAAGGTATAGTGAACCTTGATCCAGTCGCGATGTTACAAGCCCAATTTTCTGCCTTATCGCACAAAATTGATAAGTTTATGGCACCGTGCGATACCAATGGTAATCCAATCCAAACGGATGTGGATTATGAAAATATGAGTGAGATCGAACAGGTAAATTTTGTCCAAGGGCAAAACCAAACTAATAATACTTATTCTAATACTTATAATTCTGGATGGAGGAATCATCCTAACTTTAACTGGAAAGATAACAATAATAATGCAAATGCTAATCAAAATCGTACCAATAATTATCAAAATCAGTCAAGAGATACGATTAGCACTTTATCTTCTAAAATCGACAAATTTATAGATGTTATCAGTGGAAAAATAAGTAATCACGACGATGGTTTTAAATGGATCGAAAATAAATTCGATCAGCTTATTAAAAACCACTCATCCAACATCCATAATTTGGAGGTCCAAATTGGTCAACTTGCTAAATCAATTCCATCCCGAAAAGAGGGAAGTCTTCCCAGCCATACGGAAGAAAATCTGAAAGAGCAGGTAAAGGCTATCACTCTTCGTTCAGGGAAAAATTATCTAGGTCCGGAAATGCCCGGAGATTCGACTTTACCAGGAACTGATTTACCAAAACCCAAAGAAGATGTATCAAACACAAAAAGTTCACCAATTGACTCAAGTACAAAAACTTTTGTACCCAAACCACCTTTTTCCGCACAAAGTCCGAAATAAGGACTATGACAAACAACTTTTAACATTTCTGGATAAACTTAAAATTTTGCACATTAATTTAACATTTATGGATGCATTTACGCAAATTCCTAACTATGGTAAGTTCTTAAAGGATTTAATTTCGAAGAAAATTAGTTGGGAAGGAATTTCATCTATTTCGCTTACTGAGGACTGTAGTTCAATAGTGTCGAGTACACTGCCCACTAAACTCAAAGATCCCGGATGTTTTACTATTCCGTGTAAGTTGGGAGATATTGAATTCTCAAGTTGTCTTTGTGATTTAGGAGCAAGTATAAACTTAATGTCGGTGTCTATTTTTAACAAGTTAGGTTTAAAAGAAGATATCAAACGTACCAATATGGTTTTGCAATTAGCGGATCAAACCACTAAGAGACCATATGGTATAATTGAGGATGTTTTAGTTAAAGTCGACAAATTTATTTTTCCTACCGATTTTGTTATATTAGATTTTGCATATGACGTTAATTGTCCACTAATTTTTGGTAGACCGTTTATGAACACGGGACGTGCTCTAGTTGATGCGTCGGAAGGGAAAGTAGTTTTAAGGATAGGAGAAGATAAGATCGAGTTTAATATGAACAAAGCGATGAAATATCCTATGGAGGAATTCGCTTGTATGAAACTTGACTTAGTTGAAGAATGTGTCAATGACGTTATTCAAAAAGAAGAAATAATAGAACCTATAGTGGGTGAAGAATTAGAAGATAAGGACCCAGAGCCTTTGATTCGAGAAGATGGACCAGTTCCGCCTTCGATTGTAATACCCCCTAAATTAGAACTTAAAGAATTACCCAGTCATTTGAGGTACACTTTCTTAGGCGAAGGCGATTCTCTACCTATAATTATCTCTAACAAATTAACAAATGATCAAGAAGAAAAATTGAAAGAGGTTGTTAGAAATAGGATAGGAAGTATGGGATGGCAAATTTCAGACTTAAAAGGAATTAATCCTAGTATCGTAATGCACAGAATTCACTTAGAAGAAGATAAGCCACCTAAAGCGGATAGGCAAAGACGCTTAAATCCGAACATGAAAGAAGTAGTAAAAAATGAGATTACTAAACTTTTAGACAATGGAATCATTTATCCGATCTCGGATAGTGAATGGGTTAGTCCAATCCATTGTGTACCTAAAAAGGTAGGCATAATTGTTGTAAGGAATGAAGAAGGTGAATTAATACCTACACGAACCACCACCGGTTGGAGGGTTTGTATAGACTATAGGAACCTAAACAAAGCAACTAGGAAAGATCATTTTCCTCTGCCTTTCATTGATCAAATGATCGAAATGATAGTCGGTCATGCATTTTATTGTTTCCTAGACGGTTATTCTGGATTCTTTCAAATTTACATTTACCCGGATAACCAAGACAAAACAACCTTCACATGTCCTTATGGAACATTTGCATATAGGACAATGCCCTTTGGTCTATGTAATGCACCAGCAACATTTCAACGTTGTATGACAGCAATATTTAATGATTTCATTGAAGATATCATGGAAGTTTTTATGGATGATTTTTCAGTTTATGGAGATTCTTTCGATGCATGTTTACAGAACTTAGATAAAGTATTGTCTAGATATGAAGAAACGAATTTAGTATTAAATTGGGAAAAATGTCATTTCATGGTAGACAAAGGAATTGTTTTAGGTCATAAGATATCTGAAAAAGGTTTAGAAGTGGATCGAGCAAAGACTTCAGTTATAGAAAAATTACCCCCACCAACTACTGTTAAGGGAGTAAGGTCATTTTTAGGTCATGCAGGTTTTTACAGGAGATTTATAAAAAAACTTCTCTGTGATTTCCAAACCACTTACTAATTTGTTTATGAAAGATTCAACTTTTGATTTTAATGAGGATTGTTTACAAGCTTTCAATACATTGAAAACAGCTTTAGTCAGTACACCTATAATATCGAAACCCGATTGGAATTTACCTTTTCAAATTATGTGCGATGCAAGTGACTTAGCTGTAGGGTGTGTATTAGGTCAAAGGAAGGATAAGAAACTTCATGTTATATATAATGCGAGTCACACATTGTCCGGTGCACAGTTAAATTACACCACAAATGAAAAAGAAATGCTAGCGGTAGTGTTTGCATGTGATAAGTTTAGGTCATACCTGCTAGGATCTAAAGTCATCATTTATACCGATCATGTAGCTTTAAGATATTTATTTGTTAAGAAAGATGCAAAACTGCGTCTTATTAGATGGGTCCTGTTATTACAAGAATTTGACATAGAGATTAAAGATAAAAAGGGAATTGAAAACCTTATCGCCGATCATCTATCAAGACTTGAAGACGAAAACGGTCCCATTGGTGAAATATTAGGCATTCGAGATGATTTCCCCGATGAGTATCTCATGCAAGTAAAAAGTGCCATAGCACCATGGTATGCGGATATTGCCAATTACTTAGCTGCTCATGTTGTACCAGATGGATTAAATTCTCAGCAAAAGAAGAAATTGTTTTCAAAAGTTAAGAGATATTTTTGGGAAGATCCATACTTGTTCAAAACATGCGGCGATGGAATGCTTAGGAGATGTGTTAATGAGTTTGAATATGACTCTATAATGTTAGAATGTCATGCAAGCGCTTATGGAGGTCATAACGACGTAAGCAAAACAATAGCTAGAATATTAGAATGTGGATTCTTTTGGCCTACCTTGTTTAAAGATGTCCGTTCATTTATTATCCGTTGTGATAAATGTCAAAGAACCGGGAATTTAGGAAGGAAAGATGAGATGCCTCTCACAAACATGTTGGAAGTTGAAATCTTCGACGTGTGGGGAATCGATTTCATGGGTCCTTCTTCTTTTGGCAAAAATTATATATTAGTAGCCGTAGACTATGTTTCAAAGTGGGTTGAAGCAATTGCAACCCCGACAAATGATTCTAAGGTAGTTGTTAAGTTTTTAAATGAAATATTTTGCCGATTTGGAGTCCCTAGAGTTATGGTAAGCGATGGAGGTACTCATTTCATAAATAGAAGCTTTGAGTCGCTTATGAGAAAATACGGAGTACACCACCGTGTATCTACGCCATACTGATAGGGGTATTTTACCCATATCTTTTAGCATGATTTACGGGTTGATTTTGGATAAAATAAATAAGTTTAATTACAAAAATAAAGTGTTTTGATAAAATAAAGAAATAAAAATAAATCTCGTACTTTCAGTTAATTTTCCGTGCTTTTGATTAGTTTAGGAAATAAAAACGTCAAGCTAACTCAGCTCGCAAGATTTGTATTTCAGGTACGAGCAAGGAGCAAAAATCTACTCAAATACGCAGGGCGTATCATCCTTTACGCGGGGCGTGAAACATGTTGTCAGCAATAATTGCCTTATCAGCAAGCGCCATGTGGAATTGACTCAGCATACGCGGGGCGTATACCACCCTACGCAGGGCGTGCTTGAGACAACAAGACACAGAATTGGTCCACATGCAGGAGATTTCTGACGGAATGGGCACTTACGCGGGGCGTAGACCACCTCACGCGGGGCATATCATGGGATTTCTGCACCAAATAATGTTGCTCCATACTTGTATTTGTGAAGTTACAACATTGCCCTTGCTTGATGTCTATAAATAGGAAGCTCTTGAACTTCTTTTGACACCAAGAACCAATTTACGCACTAGAGAGCAAACTATACTTGTTTTGATTATTGTTGTAGTATAGATTCAGTTTTTGTAGCTAAACTCTCCACCTCGAGAGCTTGTTCGGTTGTTCCGGCATTCCATCGAAGTTCCGCTCCACCATTCGTCACCAAGCTCGAGAGTTCCACCTCCACGACCTAGGAGACGGCTTTGAGTCCGGTTAGCTAGTTTCAAGCGCTGATTCTCCCCTTTTTACGTGCTAATTAGCTTGTACTCTTCCTATGTACTAGGCTTGGTTGTATTCCGTTTATATACATTCCATATTTATAATTTCATGATTTATAATCTCTATTTCCCTTTACGTGTTAGTGTTTGCTACTTGTTTTGATATTTGTAATTGATTATTATGTAGGAGAACGTGATTTCCGATGCCATTCAGGCTATCCTTAGGGAGTTATATAGGTGTTGCCTTACCGGAAGTGACAAACCGGAAACCGTAGGAATTGACAAGCCACGGAACTTACGGGCCCTAGTTTCTAATTCCCCCGCATTAGACACGCCTTGACTAGGAATCACGTAGTCTAAGTGCTTCACGGGTCGGTCCTACTACACTTAGTTGTCTTTACAAGAGTAAATTATTATCCGTATACATTTAGAGTCGTTATTTATCGTGGTTATAACTTATCGTTATTCATCCTACTTCATAGGGTTTTAGCTACACAAATCTGAGTCGCCAATAGTTAGGGATAGTGTGTAGTTATGTCTTACTTTACCCCAAAGTAATCATCGCTTAAATAACATACGAAACCGAGTCGTCTAATACTTGTAATTATAAATCCCGTGGATTCGATACCCGGTCTTAACCGGATTATTACTTGATACGACGGGGTACACTTGCCCCTAAGTAGTCGTAGCGTCTAGTAGAGTTAAGAGCAATTTATAAAGATCACATCCATAGATATAGAGTCCGCACTCATAATATATATATTTCGTCATAGAAACTCTACCACTAGGCGTCGCGCTATCAAGTTTTTGGCGCTGTTGCCGGGGATTTATAATCTCCTACAATATTAGAAAAAAACGTTTCATTGTTAGTTTAAACATTCTTTTTGTATAAATTGTTTATATGTACTTTTACTAACATTATTCTTTCTTGTTGATAACTCTTTTATACTTGTTTTACTTTATGCACACCCGATCTAAGAGTGATTCTCTCGTACCTATTGATCTCGAAATTGAACGTACTCTTTGTAGGTTACGTAGAGAAAGAATGGCAAACCCCAACGCCGAGGTCAACCAACCCGACGGAAACAAAAGGCCGCACGTGAACAACATTCGCGGGGGCAATGATACGCGTTCGATGATGGAGATCCTTGCTCCGCATCGCCCCCAAAATCGTAATGGCATTGTCGCTCCCACGATCCCGGCCAACACATACGAGATCAAGACCGACATGATCCAACTGATACAACAATGTGGTCAATTCGGAGGGGAACTCCATGAGAACCCCAACGAACATTTGGATAAATTTCTTATGTGTGACGATACCTCTCGGCAAAATGGTGTTCTCGTTGAGGCTGTAAGACTAAAATTGTTTCCTTTTTCATTGACAGGACAGGCGTTGGAATGGCTACACTCATTGGAGGCGGGATCCATCACGTCATGGGAGGAGCTCGAAAAGGAGTTCCTTTCCTACTATTTTCCGCCATCCAAAACAGTCAAGTTACGGACCGATATCACGTCCTTCAGGCAGTTGGAATGCGAGGCCCTTCATACAGCTTGGGCTAGGTTCCGGACGTTGCTCCGAAACTGCCCCCACCATGACATCCCGAAGCACGACTTGGTAAGCACTTTTTACCACGGGTTAACCCCCACTAACCGTGCGACTGTTGATTCCGTTGCAGGTGGGGATCTATTTCGGAAATCAGCTAGTGAGGCCTACGAGCTCATTCATGAGCTCGCGAGGAAAAGCGTACAATGGCAAGAGGATCGGCTTGCCGGCTCGTCGCGACACCAAATGTTTGCTGTGGAGAAAGAGGCTCCGAAAAGCTCCATAGCAGAAATGCATAAGAAACTTGACTCATTAATTGCCCAGCTAAGCCTCAACAAAAGTGCACAGGTCCTGATGTGCAATCATTGTGGTGGAGACCACGACGGACTCAACTGCCAAGCCGGTAGCCCTTTCGCTGGCGACATCGAGAGTGTAAGTTATGTAGGAGGAAATCCAAGGTATAATCCTAATCCGAACTCCTATCACCACCACAGTAATAATAACAACGGTTGGCGGCCTCGGTACCAACACCCGAACTTGTCATATGGTAATAATAATAATGTGTTGAGACCCCCATCCGGCTTTGAGCAAGAATTTTGGGAAAACGGGCTCGGGCAATCACAAGCCACACCCGGTAATCGAAACGCTCCACCTTCCAACAATGTACACGACCAATCGGTCATGTCTTTGTTGAAGGACATATTAACCCGTCTTTCCGATAGCGAAGTGTTTTACAGGGATCTTAGCCGCCAGGTGGCCCACCTAAACCGTCAACAACAAGAAAGGCCACTAGGAACCCTCCCGGCGAACACTGAACAAAACCCGCGGGGTAAGAATCGAGAATCCGGACAGGTGATAACGCTCCTCAACAATAGGAGTTCGGACCCGTCAAGTTCTAACCCGGACATCTTGCCCTAAGCCGCGGCATGAGAAAGTCGAGCTACTTCGACTATAAACGTAGCATTGGTTTGAATTACTCGAACCTTTTTGTTTATATGTATTATAAATTTTTGTTCTTTTCTCTTCTCTTTAATTCTTCCTTTTTGAGTTATTGTTTCACATTTTATTTTCGCTTGTGTTTTAATTTTTACTTTCATTTTTATTTTTAGCTTAGTTTCTATTATTTTTTATAAAACCAAAAGAAAAACAAATCCCACAATAATCCAAAAAAAAAATTTTAAGGTACGCGGGACGTTAACCCCATACGCCCCGCGTATCTTAAAAATAATCCTAATAAATGCCACGTAGAGGACACGCGGGGCGTACCCTAGGGTACGCCGCGCGTATCCTCGGGGAGTTGTGAATCACAACTCCCCATGGCAGCTTTTTCTTCATAACCTCCCATCATTTCTCTTCCCCAAAAATCTTTCCCACTTCTCCACTCCACCTCTTCTTCCATCCAATCAACTTCCATCCTTTCAAATTCAAATCCTCAACCTCCCTCCACAATAAATTTACATTAACTACCCTCTTAATTTCAAAATTAAAACACCCAAAAACATTAATTAAACATAAAAACCATAAAAAACATTAACACCTCATTAATAACATCATAAATCAAAACTCCAAAGAAATTCAAAATACCTCTAAAAAACCGAAAAAAAGATTTTTCACATTCCGTTTTACTCGCGGCGTATTCCCTTGTACGCCCCGCGTCCCTGCCTTTTTCTACCATAAAAAATGGCAAGAGGTGCACTACGCATGGCGTACCCCCATGTACGCCCCGCGTATCGCGCCCCTATTGTGTAATTAGCGCTCAAAAGGTGGGATACGCGTGGTGTGGCCGCTTCACGCCGCGCGTATCCCTCATGGGGATCCGAGTTTTGCTTGGATCCCCACTTCCCTCCTATATATACACCCTTCCTTTCCTCCTTTTTCTTCCTCACTCATTGCCCCAACTCTTCACAACACTCATCTTCTACTCTTTCTATCTCACATTCCACCATGGTTCGGAGAAAGAACACCGCCGATATGCGTCCCCCACGAGCCACTCATGCCCGTACCGGCCGCACCCAAAACCAATCACAACCACCACCCGAGCGGGAAAGCACACCCCCCCTCACCCGCCTATACCGGGCTCCTTTTCACCTTCTCACCGAGGAGGAGGCCACCCGGTACGAAGCCCTTTGTGCCGCCACCGTCATGGAGCTACCCTATATCCAACGTAGCATGCTCGATCAACACGATCTAGGCACGCCTTTCGAAGATCATCTCCGTGCCCTCGGGTGGTATGACATCTACAGTAAAGAATACCACGTATACCCCTCCTTGGTTATTGAGTTCTACACCACCCTCACCTCCAACAACATCCCCGGAGCCGCCCTCTTCAACTTCCGCCTCCACAACCGCCCCTTCTCCATTGACACTCAATGGCTCCAACACCATTTCACTTACCAAACGGAGGGGGGCACATCCCATTGGCCCGACAGTGTTACCGCTCATGAGTTTTGGACCTCCATCACCGGGTCTGAGGACTATGATATCTCCAACCTCCGCCCATCTCTCATCCGTAACCCTATCCTCCAACTTCTCCACCGCTTCATCTCATTTTACTTCTCGGGGAAGTCCGAGTCCTCTAAGGTCAACAAGCACGAACTATTGGCCCTCTACTGCTGTGCCAATGGGCGCACCTATGACCTTGCCTATCACGTGGCTGCTCACCTCCACGCCACACCCATCCGGAAATGGGCCAAGCTCGGGTTCGGCCACCTTGTCACCATCTTCGCCCTCTCCACTCTCGGCTCCGACGCCATTGAGCGCCTCCCGCGCCTTGTGCCTCGGCCGTTGGACAAAAACGCCTTTAAATCCTTAAAACGTCCAACTTCTGGCCCGGGCCAGACTTCGGGGGCGGCTCCCTCCAATGCGGAAGGGGACTCAGATTCAAGCATGGGTCTCAATTTCAGTCCTCCACCCCTCCACGACTTCAACGCTCTTTATGCTCAGTTGGATATCTTGGAGGATAACCAACGCCAAGACCGGGTTCATTATGACTCCCAATTCGCCACCCTCAACACCCGCTTCGACTCCATCGAAGCACAACAACGGGAGGATCAGGTTCATCTCGATGCTCGCTTCGATGCCCTCACTAACTCCTTCGCCTCCTACTTTAACATCCATGGCAATCCGCCTCCACCACAACCATAGTTTCCATTTTCTTTTTATGTTTTCTTTATGTATTTCCTTTTGATGTTGTTTTTGTTATTTCTTGTGTTATTTTTCATGTTTTTAGTGTACGATGTTTTCACTTTAATATATATCATTAAATTCCGGTTGTGTTTTGTGCTTTCATTGTGTTTGTTTTTGTTGTTTAAAATAACACCACGCAGGGCGTACCCCATGGTACGCCCCACGTACCCTGCATTCTCCTATTTAAAAACGTTCAAAAACTCAAACACGCGGGGCGTCCTGTTCCTGCGCCCCTCGTATTTGGGTCTCTGACTCAAAAAGAGATGCAAACGCCACCCTACGTGGGGCGCCCCCTGGGCACGCCTCGCGTAGGGCCCCTGACCACTAAGGGTCTTCTTTTCCTTCCTTACCTTTATTTTTGTTTTTGTTTTAACTTCTTTTTGCGACGCCCTTGGAACAGGCGTCATTTTAAATAACGCGGAGGGTCGTGCAACCCCGCACCTTCAGTTTGTTTTGCACTAACAAAAACACAAAAAAAAATAAAAATCAAATAAACAACAAAATAATTAAACTAATTTATTGATCCCTAAAATTTTTCCCGACACACTAACCTCCCTCGGAAATTATTTAAATGTTCCGTTGTTTGTCCGTAAATGTAAATACCGTCAGAATACAAAGGATCGGTTTTAGTAAGAAATTTTAGTCTTAATTTTGAAGTTAGGGAATTTGTGCAAAGCTTAAGTTAGTACTAAACTAAGGCATTGAGTCTTAACCCTAATGTTATCTCCATAATGAATTTTGAAAAGGCAATAAAAACGGGATAGTTGAGAATTTAGCGAAGACTTGATAGTACACAATTTAAACCCGAATCTTTGTGAGATATTTTTGAGCCTAAAGGAGTTCGTACGAGAACTCCAATTCTTTTACAATTTTTCGAGAGCTTTGACTTCACTCGACTCATAGAATTTGCATCCAATACCGGGTTAAGTACACTTATTTTTGGTAAAAAGGTAATAGATGATAAACCGAACCCACTTAGGCTAATTTTTCTTAATTTATTTTTCTCGTTTTCATTGAACATTAGGAAACCCCTTCGAGCCTATTAACCAACCTTTTTGTTAACACCCTTTTAAACATTTAACCCTTTTTCCTCTTGTTCAAATACCGACATAATCAAGTTGCACCCGAATTACCCGAAATAAGTCACGGTCTTAGCAAATGAGCACCATAAGTTTTCAAAATATTGTTTTTGTGCCTCTATCAAAACAAAGGATACGATAAAAATAAAAAGGCATTCTCAAGCTCCACCCGAGCAATTTTGAAGTATATTTTGTAAAATTCGCCAAGGCCGAAATAAGCAAAAACACGGTGCAATCATAAAACGGTATTTTTGAGCTCGAGTTTCTTTAAACTAACCACTAAAGAAGCCACCCACATTACAACCCCCCTCCGGGTTCATTTTTAATGTTGCCTAACCATATTTTAGGAGGAAAAACCCGGATGAAAATGCAAATTCAACATGATCTCGAGTAAGTGCAAAGAAGAGTGCTAAAACACCGACCCACCTAAAATTGAGCGTACTATTAGGTTCTCAAAAGATAATCAACCCTCGTTAATATTGCCTATTAATCTTGATCATGGAGGTTTCAAACAAGTTTCGTACTCAATTGTTTGCGTAGATACTTACCGAAACCTTTGCATAAAACCATAACTTTGAAATCACGCACTTGGCAAAACCAACCTTCGGTTTGTTTCTTAATTTTCTCAATCCCTTGTCTTTCGATTTCTTTTGCTTGAGGACAAGTAAAACTTTGAAGTCCGAGGAGGTTTGATAGGGGTATTTTACCCCTATCTTTTAGCGTGATTTACGGGTTGATTTTGGATAAAATAAATAAGTTTAATTACAAAAATAAAGTGTTTTGATAAAATAAAGAAATAAAAATAAATCTCGTACTTTCAGTTAATTTTCCGTGCTTTTGATTAGTTTAGGAAATAAAAACGTCAAGCTAACTCGGCTCGCAAGATTTGTATTTCAGGTACGAGCAAGGAGAAAAAATCTACTCAAATACGCGGGGCGTATCATCCTTTACGCGGGGCGTGAAACATGTTGTCAGCAATAATTGCCTTATTCGCAGGCGCCATGTGGAATTGACTCAGCATACGCGGGGCGTATGCCACCCTACGCAGGGCGTGCTTGAGACAACAAGACATGGAATTGGTCCACATGCAGGAGATTTCTGACGGAATGGGCACTTACGCGGGGCGTAGACCACCTCACGCGGGGCGTATCATGGGATTTCTGCACCAAATAATGTTGCTCCATACTTGTACTTTGTGAAGTTACAACATTGCCCTTGCTTGATGTCTATAAATAGGAAGCTCTTGAACTTCATTTGACACCAAGAACCAATTTACACACTAGAGAGCAAACTATACTTGTTTTGATTATTGTTGTAGCATAGATTCAGTTTTTGTAGCTAAACTCTCCACCTCGAGAGCTTGTTCGGTTGTTTCGGCATTCCATCGAAGTTCCGCTCCACCATTCGTCACCAAGCTCGAGAGTTCCACCTCCACGACCTAGGAGACGGCTTTGAGTCCGGTTAGCTAGTTTCAAGGGCGGATTCTCCCCTTTTTACGTGCTAATTAGCTTGTACTCTTCCTATGTACTAGGCTTGGTTGTATTCCGTTTATATACATTCCATATTTATAATTTCATGATTTATAATCTCTATTTCCCTTTACGTGTTAGTGTTTGCTACTTGTTTTGATATTTGTAATTGATTATTGTGTAGGAGAACGCGATTTCCGATGCCATTCGGGCCATCCTTAGGGAGTTATATAGGTGTTGCCTTACCGGAAGTGACAAACCGGAAACCGTAGGAATTGACAAGCCACGGAACTTACGGGCCCTAGTTTCTAATTCCCCCGCATTAGACACGCCTTGACTAGGAATCATGTAGTCTAAGTGCTTCACGGGTCGGTCCTACTACACTTAGTCGTCTTTACAAGAGTAAATTATTATCCGTATACATTTAGAGTCGTTATTTATCGTGGTTATAACTTATCGTTATTCATCCTACTTCATAGGGTTTTAGCTACACAAATCTGAGTCGCCAATAGTTAGGGATAGTGTGTAGTTGTGTCTTACTTTACCCCAAAGTAATCATCGCTTAAATAACATACGAAACCGAGTCGTCTAATACTTGTAATTATAAATCCCGTGGATTCGATACCCGGTCTTAACCGGATTATTACTTGATACGACGGGGTACACTTTGTTGAAACACCTTTCCACATAATTTTGATTTGACAAAATTGTTTAAGTATAATTGAAATACATATTCTAAACACACTAAGTTTAAATGCTTTGATTTATTCTACTAATGTGTTTGTTCAATGTTGAGTTAAAATTGTTTATAAGACACAAGAATTAAATGGCCCAAGCCCAATACGGAAGTCAAGGCCCAAGTCAAACAACTCAGTACAACTCGGCCCGCATTTGTCAAGACGTTGCCGTTTTGAACAAAACGCAACTCAGCAAAAGAAGGATCTAGAAGACCTTCGGGAACAACTTCAAGATGAAGCTGCTGAGTAGTCTCGACAAAGCGTACAAGACAGCAGCTGGCAAATGAAAACTTCCAGACAAAGTATTTCTACTTTGGGTAAAGTTCAGACGACACAGTATGCTATCCAGTTGACTTTACCATAAAAGGAGAGACAGTCTGCTGAGCTGACCGAGGACAGAAGATAGACAAATCTGATTGGCCGAGAGCTCTGAGCAAGTCAGGATGACAACGACAGGAAGCCGTTTCCCTCCAACGGTTATTTCGAAATTTGAAATGACCGATGCCCAGACGTCTCTATAAATAGTGCCATCAGAAGCTTCACACATACAGAACTTGATCAACCCATTACGCTGACCAAATTTCTACACAAGTTCTGCAAGCAAAGAAGCAAAGCAAATCTTACACTACAATTCTTATATCTGTGTAAAAGTCTAGAGTGATTGTTTCAATCGTCTAAAGTGTCTTAGCAAATCTTTGTATAGGACAAAACACTTATCATTTCTAGAGATAGAAAGGAGAGGCTAAGTACTCGATTTTAGTACTCAGCAAGAGATTAGATTGAGTAGAGGTATAGAGGAAGGTACTCTTGTCATACTCAGTTGCTAAGATTGTAAAAGGTTTGAGGCTCTACCTTTAAAGAGCTCAGTAGAGGATTCGAAATCTCGGAACGTGTTCCGGGGACAGGACGTAGGCTTAGAAGAAGCCGAACCTGGATAAATCTGCTGAATGAAGTATTTCTTACCTTTAACTCCTTATATATATTGCTTGCTTAAAATAACCAAAAACTGACCAAGTAAAGAGGTCAAGTTGAGTTGTGCGCGTTAAACGCCTGAGCTCAGGAATAGACTCTAAGTGTTATCTCCTGACTCAAGCTAAGAAACTGACCTAGTCACCAGTTGACTAAGCCAGTATCTTGTTGTTTACTCAGCGCCGCTGTTAAAAACCTTTTTCTTTAGAAAAAGAAGTCTGCCCTAATTATCAAAAAGTTCAAATAGTTCCTAACCCCCCCTTGGAACTATACTTGCAACCTTACAAGGGACCAACAAGTGGTATCAGAGCTTAAAAGCTCACTGTAAAAGGTCTAACAACCTTGAGCTGATCCCTACCATGGGCGAAAACAGCACTCGGTTTCTCCCTGAAAAGCAAACAACTCAAATACTGCCTGAGGGGCTGTCCATTACTAGGCCTCCCCCATTCTTCGGGTCAAACTATACCTTCTGGAAGAATAGGATGAAAAACTTCATTCAGGCTACAAACATGAGTGCCTGGCTATCTATAGTCCAAGGCCCATTTGTACCTATCGAGGTTGTGGCTGGCCAAACAGTTGTAAAAGCTGAGGCCAAATGGACAGAGGATGATCTTAAGAAGCTTCAAAATCACGCTTCGGCTATCAATATGCTTCACTGTGCGCTCGATGCTGCAGAATATAATAAAATCTCAGGTTGTGAGTCGGCACAAGAGATCTGGAAAAAGCTGGAAGTCACCTACGAGGGAACCAATAAAGTAAAGGAGTCCAAGGTGAATCAGCAGATGAGACTGTACGAGCTGTTCGAGATGAACAATGATGAGGGCATTTCAGACATGAATGCAAGGTTTACCAACATCATTAATGAGCTCAAGAGACTTGGGAAAATCTTCACTGAGGAAGAACAAGTCAAAAAGATACTCAGGAGTCTTCCTAAAGATTGGCAAGCAAAGAAGACAGTAGTTGAGGAAGCTCAGGATTTAACCACCTACAAATATGACGAACTCATCGGTTCATTGCTGACCCATGAGATATCCATGAAAAACTTTGAGGTGAAGGAAAAATCTGAACACAAGAAGCATAAATCCCTTGTCATGAAAGCTGACTGCACTGACGGGAGTTCAACTGATGATGAGGAGATGGCCATGTTCACAAGGAAGATGAAAAGGCTATTCAGGAAGAGTGACAAATACTCTAAAAAGCCTTACAGAAAGTTTGATAAGTATAAGGCTGACTCAAGTGACAGCAAATACAAAAAGGACAGCTCAAAGCCCATTACATGCTTTGAGTGCCATCAAACTGGCCATATTAAGTCAAACTGCCCCACTCTGAGGAAAGACAAGAAGAATGGGAAGAAGGCAATGGTGGCTACTTGGAGCGACAGTGATGAGTCTTCATCTACAGAAACTGAGGCCACCGAGTCAGCGAAGATATGCTTCATGGCTGACGAACTTGCTGAGCCATGCGTCTCTGATCATGCTGACCCCTCCGTTGAAACTGACGATGAGGAGCAATCAAATGAGGTAATATCACTTTCTCTGCTCAGAAACGAAATGGGTAATGCCCTGAGTGATCTCTATACACTTATCAAAAAGTGTAATAAGAAAATTAGAGCACTCAGCAGGCGCTGTGATGAGGTTGAAGAGGTCAAACTGAGTGACCTCAGATACCTTCTTCAGGACAACTCAACGTTGCATGATAACATGAAAATCATACATGAGTCTGTCTCTGAAGTCCAATCAGTTTCAAAGAAACTGAGAAAGGAAGTCACAACTATCCAGAACCAATTAAAGGTTCCAATTAAAAGAAACATTCCTCTGAGAACTCAGTACCAAGGTACTCAGCAGAGATGGAATCCCCAGCGAAAAGTCCAGTGTGACTTTTGTGGGAAGAAAGGACACACCACTAAGGTGTGCTGGCACACTCAGCACTGGGGTGCTGACAAGTCAGTGAAACATCCTAAACAGAAGGTCAGTTGTGACTTCTGTGGAAAGAATGGCCATACTGTCCATGTATGTCGCCATAAAATAAAATATGATGCTTTACCTGTTGCACCTAACAAGCAAGGACCCAAAAAGAATTGGGTACCTAAGAGTAACTAGTTACAATGCAGGTAAGCCTGAGGTGTGCTGAGAAGTCAAAGATGTGGTATATTGACAGCGCATGCTCAAGGCATATGGCGGGTGATGAAACTCAGTTCATCACGTTTGAGCGTAAACGAGGAGGGAGCGTAAGTTTTGGAGACAACAAGAAGGGTAAGATAGTAGGGTCAGGAACCATTGGAGGTAATCCTACTATTGAATCTATCTCCCTAGTCAGCGGACTCAAATATAACTTACTCAGCGTAGCTCAGCTATGTGACAGTGGGAGAAAAGTTATATTTGATGCTACTGGATGTAAAATATACGAGGGTAAAACAAATGAGTTAATATTAACTGCCCCTCGAATAGATAATGTCTTTATGCTAGACTTAGAGAAAAGGTTTTCAAAAACTATGTGCTTAGTATCAAAGGAAGAGAATTCCTAGCTATGGCACAGGAGACTTGTCATGTAAGCATGGACCTCCTGGCCAAATTAGCAAGAAAGCAATTGGTTGAGGGACTGCCCGAACTTAAATTTGAAAAATATCAGTTATGCCACGCTTGCCAAGCTGGAAAACAAACCAAACAATCTTTTCAAAGCAAAAGTATTGTCTCAACTAAGCGTCCGTTAGAGTTACTACACTTGGATCTCTTTGGTCCAGTCTAGCCGCTGAGTCTGGGTGGAAGAAGATTTTCCTTGGTCATTGTAGATAACTTCTCTCGGTATACGTGGGTCATCTTGCTGACCAGCAAGGATGAAACCTTTGAGACATTTTCAAATTTGGTTAAAAAAATTGAAAATGAAAAAGACCTAAAATTAGCTCACATCCGTAGTGATAATGGTGGAGAATTCAAAAACCAAAAGTTTGTTGAATTCTGTGAAGCCAGCGGCATTGACCACAATTTTTCTGCTCCTAGAACACCTCAGCAAAATGGGGTTGTAGAAAGGAAGAACAGAACTCTGGTTGAAATAGCCAGGACAATGCTGGATGAGCATAGGCTTCCAAAGTATTTTTGGGGAGAGGCTGTTAACACAGCATGCTACATTCTTAATAGGGCTCTAGTTAAACCTATATTAAAGAAAACCCCCTATGAACTTTGGAAAGGACGAAAGCCCAATATTGGATACTTTCGTGCCTTTGGCTGTAGATGTTTTATTTTAAATACCAAAGATAGCTTAGCAAAGTTTGATTCAAAAGCTGATGAGGCTATCTTTTTGGGCTACTCAACAAACAGCAAAGCATACAGAGTTTTTAATAAGCGAACTCAAATTTTAGAAGAGTCAGTACATGTAGAGTTCGACGAAACTGACCCTGCAGGTAGATACCAGCCGCTGACCGAAGATGATCCACACTCAGTAACCACCGCTGACCAAGAACCAGCTACTGAGTCATTCACGAAAAGGCTGACCAAGAGTAAGAGTGAACCTAAGATTACTTTTACTGACCCATCTACTTCTGCAGAGATTGTTGAAACACAGATAGCGCAAGACATGAATCTACCTAAAGAGATAAGGATCCCAAGAGGGCACTCAGAGAGTGCGATCCTTGATTCTGCTGGGAATACCCTGATGACGAGGAATCAACTCAGGAAGTACCTCAGCAATGTTGCCTTCGTCTCAGTTCAAGAACCGAAGAATTTCGCTGAAGCTGAGTACGATGAATTCTGGATGAACGCAATGCAAGAGGAGCTCGATCAATTCAGAAGAAACGATGTATGGGAGCTAGTGCCTCATCCAAAGAGTCAAAAGACCATTGGAACAAGATGGGTCTTCAGGAACAAGATGGATGAACAAGGGAATGTAGTCAGGAACAAAGCAAGGCTTGTAGCTCAGGGCTACAGTCAGCAAGAAGGTATTGACTACGGTGAGACCTTTGCCCCAGTGGCAAGGCTAGAGGCAATTAGAATTCTATGTGCATATGCATCTTACATGAACTTTAAATTATTCCAAATGGATGTCAAAAGTGCATTTCTTAATGGAGTTATAAACGAGGAGGTTTATGTAAATCAACCTCCAGGTTTTGAGGACCCTAAGTTCCCAAACCATGTTTACAAACTCAAAAAGGCTCTGTACGGCCTCAAGCAAGCACCACGTGCTTGGTATGAGAGGCTGACCAGTTTCTTGCTGACTAGAAATTATGTCAGGGGCAAAGCTGATACAACCTTATTCATTAAGAGAAAGGGTAAAGATACCCTGCTGGCCCAAATTTATGTTGATGATATAATATTTGGTGCAACTAACGAATCAATGTGCAAGGAGTTTAGCAAACAAATGCAGACTGAGTTTGAAATGTCCATGATGGGAGAACTCAACTTCTTCCTCGGTCTTCAAATTAAACAAGGAAAGAACGGCATCTTCATCAGTCAAGCCAAATATGCCAAGGAGATATTAAAGAAATATGATTTGGAAAATTGCAAGCCAATATCCACTCCTATGGGCACTGACACTGTCCTCTGCGCTAACGAGAATGGTAAGTCAGTAGACAGCAAATTATATCGAGGTATGATGGGCTCTCTACTTTACTTAACAGCCAGTAGACCGGACATTCAGTTCTCAGTATGCTACTGTGCTAGATATCAATCTAACCCTAAGGAATCTCATTACATTGCTGTAAAAAGAATCCTTAGATATTTGCAAAGCTCAGTGAACGCAGGTCTATGGTATCCAAATACTCATGATTTTACACTCATCGGATACACTGACGCTGACTATGGACGGGATAAGCTGGAACGTAAAAGCACCTCTGGAGGATGTCACTTCTTAGGAAGTTGTCTTGTATCCTGGTTCAGCAAAAAGCAGACGTCAGTAGCCTTGTCTACCACTGAAGTTGAGTACATTGCTGCTGGTCATTGTGTTGCTCAAGTCCTATGGATTAAGCAATAGCTTGAAGACTATGGTGTTCAAACGAAGACAATTGAAGTCAAGTGTGACAACAAAAGTGCAATTGATCTTTCCAAGAACCCAATTCAACACAGCAGAATGAAGCATGTCAGCATCAGACATCACTTCATTAGAGACCATGTACTCAAAGGTGAGATCAAGCTGACCTTTGTCCCAACGGACGAACAGCTTACGGATATCTTCACGAAGCTACTGGCCCGTGAGCAGTTTAGCATACTGAGAGAAGCTATTGGTATGTTTAATCCTCTTCAGTAAATTCCTAAACTAAATGAATATGCATGCTGAGTGAATTATTATGCTGAATGATTGATTGCTGAGTAACTCATCGAAACTGACTAAACATCAAATACTGAGTAAACTTGCACACTGAGTAATTTAGTTTAAACTTAAACTTAGAAATCATCCCTTTATGCAATGCTGACCACTCAGAATATCAAACGATTAGTATTCTAAACGCTGAGTGTTATAT
The DNA here is from genome assembly GCF_963576675.1 of Euphorbia lathyris. Taxonomy (NCBI): domain Eukaryota; kingdom Viridiplantae; phylum Streptophyta; class Magnoliopsida; order Malpighiales; family Euphorbiaceae; genus Euphorbia; species Euphorbia lathyris. Next base: position 84,092,475 of record NC_088915.1, read on the forward strand.
CCATTAGAATAAATGCAAAAGCATGCGTATAGCCCTAGGATGACGTATACGCCATATGTGTCATAAATGCCAGGATCTTTGTCGGTTCAAAATCCCAAGGCAAAACTGACACATGGATTCGATTAAATCCATACCACCTCTATAAATAATGGGTATTTCCCCATTTTTATTCTTTACGCTTATCGAATTCTAAGGCAAAGAAATTCCTTCTCTCTAAAAAATCCTTCTAAGCTTTACCATCCTCAAAATGACTAAGGTTTCCTACAATATCTCCGGTGCCGGCCACCAAAAGTCCAGCTCCGATGAACCTTCAAGGAATCCTCCAACGCCCAGCAAAGGAAAAGCTGGTCAGGAAAAATCCGTAAAGGTCAGGACCTACTCCAAGGTCTTTGAGAATGTCCGCGAATGGAAAGTTGAGCCCTCAAGATAGGTCTCTGAGAACTTCGTGCAAAATGAACAACCTTTCTGCGAGTGGATTTCAAAAAACGGCTGGACAGAGCTGTTTTCGGTTAGGGATGAAACCTATCCTGACCTAGTGAGGGAGTTTTATCACAACCTAAAAGTTGCAAATGACAACACTGACTACCTGTGCACAGTGGTTAAAGAGAAAACCATCTTCATCAACCCTCTCTACATAGGAAATCTGCTCAAGTTGAAAACTGAGGGAGCAAGGCTGAGGAGATCGGGAGATCAGGATGGCACTGGGTATGAACAAAACTTCTGCAAACCTGAGGGCCACTCAGGAGAAGTCTCAGCTTCATCGATGGGTCAGCACCAGAAGATGGCTCATTACTTGCTGACCTACTTTATCTACCCAAAGATAAACTGCACTACATCAGCAACAAATTTCGAGCAGTGCTTTATTTAGCATATGCTGACGTACACTCCAATCAACATGCCAGTCTTTCTTGTTGCTGGCTTCCTACGCAGCATTGGCATGATGCGGCTTGGTTCAATCATCACCAGAATCCTGATTGACCACAAAGTTGATCTCGAAGGTGAGGACAAGACTCAAGGATCTGAGATCACAGCGGCCTTATTGAGAGCTCTAAAATTCGGACAACCTTTGAAGAAAGGTAAAGTTGTTGTTGCTGCTGCTGCTGGCCAAGCTGAAGAAACTGCTGAGCCAACGAAAGGAAGAAGGACTAAGGCCCCAGCTTCCCGCAAAAGAAAAATTGCTGAGACTCCTTCCCAAAACGTTGAGTCTCCAGCAAAAAGACAGAAGTCAGCTGGTAAGTCAGCTCAGAAACGAAACAGGCAAAGTGAGCCTGGAACTGAGGAAGCTGCTGAGCAACCTCAGAAGAAGCAGAAACCTTCTATACTGACTCCACTGAACGCCATACCTACAGACTTCGTTGTACCGGGTGACTCTCACTTCACCCAGTGTCAATGTACAATAACTGAGTCTGAAGAACATGAGGTACAACTGGATGACCACTTCATCTCTCAAGTTGAGGAAGAACTTGATGGTGATAGTACTGAGTCAGAAGAAGAAGAAGAAGAAGAAGAAGAAGCCAGCGGTCAGGATGACGCTGAGGACTCTGAGGAGACAGCCAGTGAGCATGAAACTGAGCAGGCCAATACTGGGTTGGATGCTGAAGAAGAGCAAGCACTTGACCAACACAATGTTGATCAAGTCCAAGTGCAAACTGACAAACCTGCTGATGAGCAACATGAATCTTCTCCTTCTCACTCAGGAGATCCTACTCAGACTGTAACTCCACCTCGTAGAAGGAGAAAGTTGGTTAAGGCCAGTGAAAAGCTCGTCAGTGAAGATTTTGTGCCACCACCAACTCTTCCTGACTTTACCATTTCAAAGACAACTAAGGACCCCTCCTCAGTAAAGCTGAAATTCTTCAAACGTCAACCAACTTCCACTACATCGGCACCATTAGAAAAGTAAGCCTCTGTTTCTTCTCAACAGGAACATGCCGACCAAAATGCTTTCGCCACCTCAACCAGTCATGTTGAGTCGATTACTGTTTATGCAATTTCTTCAAGCATGGTGCTGACTCCACACACTTCTGCCGTCAGCATAGACAGTCTTCGGATTACCACTTCTGCAACTCAACTCTCTGCCGATCAATCAACTATACCTAAAACTCAAGTGCAGATTGAGAATACCATTCCAGTCACTGACCAGGTTACTCCTTTCACTCCACTTCCTTCCGGTCATACTGATGTCCCTGAAGGCTCTCGAAGCTATGTGAATGCTACTGAGTCCGGCAAAAAGCTCATTGACTCAGTTCAAGCGCTGATCCGAGTCCTTCAACATTCCACTCCTCCTGCTACTGAGTCTTCATCTGTTGAGACTACTCAGCTCTCCCAGGTCACTCAGCTTCTCAATGAAGTTAAGGGACTCAAGGACTTGCTGAACGTCATCATATCTTTTCAAGCACAGCAAGCTAAGAAGGATTCAATAGCCAAGCTGGCTGAGATTCAGCTGACAATCGTGCAACACTTGAACTCTTTACAAAAACAAGTTCAGAAATTGTTAGCTGTGCACACCGACTATGCCACCTCATCTGAAGTGAAGATGCTCTTTACTCAGCTTCATACTGAGCAACTTAAGACCAACGAGCAAATGGTTTCGTACAGTCAGTGCTCGGTAGAGCAAATTGGTGAGGCTATACAGTTGCTTAATCTGAATAAGCAAGAGATGGATACTGACGCAATGAAGCAGAATGAGATGCTGACTCTCGCACAACAAACTTTCAACCACATTCGTCATAACAACATTCAACGTCAGTATTACGACACAGCTCTTCTAAAGACCTTTCACCAGATCTTTGCTGGTCTTACTAACGCTCTCATCTGGCAAGGCAAAGCTCAAGCATTTAGCGTCAATATGCTTAGTGCAGCTGACCTCAACATACCCGTAGAGGTATCAACTGATGGAGTTGCAATTTTTGACGGCGTGAATGAAAGTGCTGAGAAACTTAAGGAGCTGTCCCAAGAACTGACTCGAGCTGCCTTAACTGATGCCTTCAGACTTCCTCCTCCTGATGCTGACAAAACGGGGGAGAAAGAACAAGCAGCTAGAGCTCAGCATGAGCGAAGTCAGTCGCGAAGTCAGTTGAAACACAAGAAAAAGAAATAGATAGGCTAGCTCAGTATAGACTAAGTTAGATGAAATCCATATGCCTTATCTATAAGTTTTGCTGTGTAAACATTGACTTCCATCAATATATCATATCTGCATCTTTTAGTCTTATTCCTGAGTTATGATATATGTTAATACATGTTACTGTGTACTGAGTCATTACGTATCTTCAATTAAATCAGCTTTTATACTCATAAATTTTATTGACTGAATCAAATGCTGATAACATGTTTGACATTGTCCTATGTGCTTATAAAACATTGCTTGTTAAGAATCCATTGAACAACAAATTACTCAGCGCACTCTATATGATTAAACCTTCCGCTTTACACTGAGTAAATAGAATATGTTTAAATAGCTGACCTATATCTAAAAACTGACCTTAGACTTACTCAATTAAACCTTTGAATGTTTAGAGTAAAACTAAGTCAGTAGCTCAACCCTTACGGGGGAGTTTGCTAAATTATACTAGGTCAACTATCATGGGGGAGCTCATACTGAGTTCCTCGCTGAATAGTTTTGCCAACATCAAAATGGGGGAGTTTGTTGAAACACCTTTCCACATAATTTTGATTTGACAAAATTGTTTAAGTATAATTGAAATACATATTCTAAACACACTAAGTTTAAATGCTTTGATTTATTCTACTAATGTGTTTGTTCAATGTTGAGTTAAAATTGTTTATAAGACACAAGAATTAAATGGCCTAAGCCCAATACGGAAGTCAAGGCCCAAGTCAAACAACTCAGTACAACTCGGCCCGCGTTTGTCAAGACGTTGCCATTTTGAACAAAACGCAACTCAGCAAAAGAAGGATCTAGAAGACCTTTGGGAACAACTTCAAGATGAAGCTGCTGAGTAGTCTCGACAAAGCGTACAAGACAGCAGCTGGCAAATGAAAACTTCCAGACAAAGTATTTCTACTTTGGGTAAAGTTCAGACGACACAGTATGCTGTCCAGTTGACTTTACCATAAAAGGAGAGACAGTCTGCTGAGCTGACCGAGGACAGAAGATACACAAATCTGATTGGCCGAGAGCTCTGAGCAAGTCAGGATGACAACGACAGGAAGCCGTTTCCCTCCAACGGTTATTTCAAAATTTGAAATGACTGATGCCCAGACGTCTCTATAAATAGTGCCATCAGAAGCTTCACTCATACAGAACTTGATCAACCCATTACGCTGACCAAATTTCTACACAAGTTCTGCAAGCAAAGAAGCAAAGCAAATCTTACACTACAATTCTTATATCTGTGTAAAAGTCTAGAGTGATTGTTTCAATCGTCTAAAGTGTCTTAGCAAATCTTTGTATAGGACAAAACACTTATCATTTCTAGAGATAGAAAGGAGAGGCTGAGTACTCGGTTTTAGTACTCAGCAAGAGATTAGGATTGAGTAGAGGTATAGAGGAAGGTACTCTTGTCATACTCAGTTGCTAAGATTGTAAAAGGTTTGAGGCTCTACCTTTAAAGAGCTCAGTAGAGGATTCGAAATCTCGGAACGTGTTCCGGGGACAGGACGTAGGCTTAGAAGAAGCCGAACCTGGATAAATCTGCTGAGTGAAGTATTTCTTACCTTTAACTCCTTATATATATTGCTTGCTTAAAATAACCAAAAACTGACCAAGTAAGGAGGTCAAGTTGAGTTGTGCGCGTTAAACGTCTGAGCTCAGGAATAGACTCTAAGTGCTATCTCCTGACTCAAGCTAAGAAACTGACCTAGTCACCAGTTGACTAAGCCATTATCTTGCTGTTTACTCAGCGCCGCTGTTAAAAACCTTTTTCTTTAGAAAAAGAAGTCTGCCCTAATTATCAAAAAGTTTAAATAGTTCCTAACCCCCCCTTGGAACTATACTTGCAACCTTACAAGGGACCAACACACTTGCCCCTAAGTAGTCGTAATGTCTAGTAGAGTTAAGAGCAATTTATAAAGATCACATCCATAGATATAGAGTTCGCACTCATAATATATATATTTCGTCATAGAAACTCTACCACTAGGCGTCGCGCTATCACATACCATCCTCAAACGAATGGTCAAGCGAAAATATCAAATAGAGAACTCAAATGGATACTTGAGAAAACAGTTTCGTCTTCTAGAAGAGACTGGGCACATAAACTTAACGATGCATTATGGGCATACCGTACTGCATTTAAAACACCTATAGGAATGACACCTTATAGACTAGTCTATGGTAAAGCTTGTCATTTACCAGTAGAGTTAGAACATAAAGCATATTGGACTATAAAAACCCTTAATTATGCAAAGCGCAGGAAAAAAGTGTTTGTTCGACTTAAACGAGTTGGATGAATTACGCTATTTATCCTACGAAAATGCAAGGGTTTATAAGGAAAAAGTTAAAAAAAATGGCATGATGCCAGAATTAGAGTTAAAAGCTTTAATGTTGGAGATAAAGTCTTACTTTTTAATTCCAGATTAAAGTTATTTCCAGGTAAGCTCAGGTCTAGATGGAATGGACCGTTTGTGGTTTTAACATTTGATTATGGAGCTTTAGAGCTAGAAAATTCCAAAGGCGATCGATTTAAGGTTAACGGTAATCGATGCAAAATTTATTACGAAGGAGCTCCAATTCAAGCAATTGAATTCGTGGACGAATTCTATGAGGATTAATTTATTTAGTTTTCATATTTTTAATTTTTAGTTTTTCTTATTATTTGTTCATAATTTTTATTTTTCTTTCTTTTTAAATTAATCTATTTTTATTTTAATTTTTAGGTTAATTTATTTTTTTTATTTTTTTTTTGAATTTGTGTACAAATAAGATTTTGTAAAATAAAATTTCAATTTAGTCATGTTTTGAAATATTTCTTAAAGTATTAAGTGTTTTTGAGAAAATATATATTTAGAAATCTCTGTGGAGATTCTAGAAATCTCAGTTGAGATTCTCCATGTTTTAGAATTAGGAAATTCTCAGTTGAGATTCCGAAAATCTCTGTTGAGATTTTCAGTATTTTAACATTTCAAAATAACTGTAAGAGATTACAGAAATCTCAGTTGAGATTTTTAGTCAGTTTTATCCAAAATGTATCAGTTTGATACCTTTTCATTTTCAACAAACACAACTTTTCACTTATGTAACCTATATATTCCTGTAGATTCAGAATTCTTTCATTACATTTCATCTCTTTCAGAATTCTGAGTGTCTTTCATCATTTCTAAAGGCTACAGACACAATCTTATTTCACAAACATGACCAAATATGCTAGGAAGAACACTTCTGCTCGTGGCAAGCGTGTAGATATCTCTTCACGCTATGGAGCATGGTTTCCCATCTACAATCATGATGAGGGAAGACGATATTTGCAGTTTAGATATGCACAGTTTTGTGGAATGCTATATATGGACGAGTTCCTGAACGAAGAACTCGGGATAAGCGATGACATGAATCGCTATCTGACAAACTTGGGATGGACCAAGTTTGCATCCATGAAGTTTTCTATTATTGGAAACTGGGTTCTAGAGTTTCTATCTACTGTTCGTTTCGTCAATAAGAGGCGTGTTCGTCTCAGTTTTTGTTGTGAGGGTAAGATATTCACTTTTGGATATCCTGAACTTCATTCTTGGTTTGGTTTTCCACCACGGGACACCACTCCGCACCATCCCAGCAGAGATATGACTTCTACAGATATATGGAGAATGTTGACGGGATTTTGGAGATTCAATCCACGTCTTGCCTACAACGAATCAATAAATTCTAACTCCATGCTGTATCTTCACAAATTTCTCTGTCATAGCCTGTTTGGTCGAGTCAGAAGCAGTGTCGTGCAGGATACATATTTGTATGTGCTAGGTGATATTTTCCAAGGTAACACAGTTAATTCCTCAAAGATTTTGATGGAGGGATTAGTTGCCGCTTCCCGTTCGAAGAATCAGAAAATAGGGTTTGGGAATATTATATGTGGAATAATTCTAGGAACCAAGGGATCAATTTCTGTTCCTTGGACTGATAAGGAACCCTTTCCTATTCTTAATTACGCGTTTTTGGAAAATGAGGGACTTGTCAAGAGAGTTTTTCGTTCTGGTCCAAAATTTCTTTCTCCTGGAGAAAGACAAATCTTCATTCAAGCGAAGATTGAGAGGGCCACTGCACGTCGTATTCCAATTCATAGGGATAATGTTTAAATTTATGTTATTTGATTGTACATAGTGTAAATATGTTTGTTGTTTATGTACATAGATGTTTTGTTTTTATGTATATATCTAGTAAGGTATTCAATGTAATTATCTTCATTATGATTAATAAATTTTCATTTTCTTTTCATCATTAATGTATCTTTTAATTAAGGCAAAACCTTTGGTTTTCCTTCAATTTAATGTTTCAGTTTTTGTTTTCAGGAATTAAACTTAGCATTAATGTTACTTAATTACAAGAGGAGTTGAATTAATCATGTTGATATTGTAAAAAATATCCAATTTTTAGCCAGCAATTCCGGAATCTCGGTTGAGATTCTGAAATCTCAGTTGAAACAGCGAAAGAACTAAGTTTTAGGAGAATTACATCCCCTGTAGGTCTTGCTGTCGCGACTAAGATTTTGAAATCACAGTCGCGACACACGACTTGTGTGGCGGGATTTGGGCTGAATTTTGCATTAATTCCTATTCCTACTCTAATTACATACCTATTAATCTACCCTATTTAATCCCTATAACTTAGACCTATATACATCACCTCTATTTTCACCAATCAATCATCTTTTACTCTTCCCAAAACCAAGATTCACTCACCTTCCCAATATATCTTTACCCTATTCATCTTCTTCTTCTCTAAATCACCACCATTATCTTTACTCTACCATTTATCTCTTTCAAATCTCTTTATCTCTTTCACCAATTTCACACAAAAATGCCTAGAGAAAAAAGAGTTGCTAACAAAACCAAAGCCACTAAAGTCAATAGATTATGAGTTCAATATGGAGCACCGTTCGATATTGCGATGGAGGCAGAGGGACGTAAATTTCGCCACTTTTCTCATCACAAGATCGAGTTCATCGATATGCCTTTTATCGATACTGACACGATAAACGTATTTTCTTTTACCGAATGTATTGATGAATTTTTATCCGTTCTTGGTTGGACAAAATTTGCTAGTATGCGTTTTCCTAGTAGTAAATCGCATATTGTGGAGTTTTTAGTCATTCTCACTTATGACAAGAACCGCGGTATTATTTCTTTTCGAAATAATGGGATTCGTTTTGAGGTCGGGTATGCGGCGATGGGCCGATGGTTTGGTTTTCCTACTCAAGATTTTTATTCAAAACCAAAGACTTTTGATGCACACACGTTTTGGCAATCTTTAACTGACTTAGATGCTTTTCATCCGAAGAACATGTCTAGCAAATTAATTAAGGATAATTGTATCTTTTTCTTTCACAAATTTTTATCCTTTTCTTTATTTGGTCGGGTTGAAAGTTCAAAGGTGCAAATCCGTGACTTGTTTGTGTTAGATTGTATTTTTAAGAATTTGACCATTGATAGTATTGGAATGATATTTACTAATTTGGTCCGAGCTTCCGCTTCACGTAGTAAGCAAGTGCCAATGGGTAATTTAATTACCGACATTGTTTTGGGTGCTCGGGGTGAATTAGCGGATTATCAAAATTTGCCTCATGTTGGTTTGCCTTCCTTGGATATCACGGTACTTCAAAGAGCCAATTTGTTGAAAAAATTGGGACCACCCACATTTATATCATATGAGGATCGTACAAGACGTATTTTTGCTACTTTGGGTGGTGAAGCTTCAAGTTCTCAAGGATTAGATGCCCACGAAGATGATGAGGAACATGATGAGGAATTTTATGAAGAAGAGGAGGAGGAGAATGTTGATGCAAATGCCCAAGAGCAAGCAAATGAGCAACCAAATATTGAAGAACAAGTTGGATGGCAACGTGTTTTGACACCAATGAACGAGAATAACCATCAAATAAATTTGCAGTTAGATGAAGTCGTTGCCAATAATACCGAAATGAGTTCGAGGATAAACACGGTGGATGCCAATATCACTACTTTGAGACGTGAGCACAAATCTACTCGTCGCCGGTTACTATCTTTCTTCCGACGCTAAAGAGTTGAGACTACGCCTTCACCACCGAGTTCACCTTGATAGGTTTTATCCTTTCTTTCTTTAACTCATTTTCGTTATTTTTATTATGTTGTGTTCAGTTTGGTACAATATTTCTAATTATGTTTGGTACACTTATATTTCTTATTATGTTTGAATGTTATCGTACCATATTTTTAATTCCCATTCGTATGATTTAATTTCGTACTATTTTTCGTGTTTTATCGATTTTTGCACCAATGAGGACATGGTCCAAATTAAGTGTGGGAGGAGATATTTCATATTCGTTTTAATATTAAGTACGAATGAATGCAACGAATGAGAATGAATGCTATTTATTTAAGTATAAATGCATGTTGTTATTAATGTTTAAGTAATGTACATAATGCAACATTTTCAAAACAAAAATGCAACATTTTTGTATAAAGTGCAAGTTTTTCAAAAACAATGGCATTTTTCATAAACATAATTTTTTGTTAAGTATATATTTCATATGTTTCAAATAATTCAACTTTCAAAATAATGTTTAACATATTTTAAGGTTATCATTATCGTTAGAAATAATATTTCTATACGGGCAATATCTTTTTGAAATATTTTTACAAATCTCCGAAACGATAAAACGTCTCGAGTAAATATATAAAAGTAAAATTTCTTTAGTTTCAAATCTCTATTTTATATCATGAATTCATGATAGATATAAATCTTATTTTCAATTTTCAATTAGGTTTATAGGCATAAATCGAACTAACAACTTTAGCTTTGTAGCTCGATATGATTTTCGTCTTACATTAAAAACCAATTGAAGTTTTTAAGGAAACTTTAGTCATAATACATGTTGAATTTCAAGTCAATATAGGATGAATGTGCTATTTTTCTTTCCCAATTTTATTTACATGTTAATTAAATTAAGTAGTCGTATTCTTAACTTTTGGCCACGATTGAGACCAACCTTATCACAATCGAGGTATGAAAGGAAAGAAAAAGTAAACAAACGGTACTTTTGGCCACGATTGCGACCACCCTTATCACGGTCGAGGTATGAAAGGAACGTTAGAAATTAAAACAAAATTAATCGTGTTTAAAGTTTTAAGTAACGATTGCGTCCACCCATGGCATGGTCGGTACCTCTTAAACGAACACAAAAATAAATGAATTCATATAAAGTCACGGACGAGACCACCCTTATCACGGGCGTGACTAAGTAAATATATTAAACCTAAGTCCTTAATAAATCTATATTTGTAATAGTTTAGGTTTGGGAAAGGAAAATTTTGTGCTTTGAAATGCCTTGAGAGAAAAGATTCAAAAACATGCGTGCTTACACCATCCCGAATACTTCAATATAAAAATTGAGATACAAGACGAATGATATATCTCTTTTACACTAGCTAGTTTGATACTTTGCGTATAAATTTACCATGAAAAGTTTTTCTTTCGGTTTAACTAATTTAAAGAGGAATATATGGATATATGTTCTATTTATAAAGAGATTGATTAAAGAATAAATTTAGTGAAATTTTGCTCGGGACTAGCAAAAGCTTAAGTGTGGGAGTTTGTTAAGCCCAAAATATACCTAAAATATCATATATAAATACGTAAAATTTACATTGAAATCATGCTAATTATATTCATTTAGAATATTTTTACGTCTTTATATACTTCTTTGATGCAAGGTACTTAATTATTTGATTAAATCCAAATAGGAGCTAAAACGGAGCTAAAACGAGGGAAAAACCTGAGTTACGTGCCAAAAATACGTATTAATCAGAAGACCAACTCAAGGAGACAAGAAGCGGTCGAGAGACGGGGAAAACGTCCCTGTCGCGACTGAGATTCTCAAAATCTCAGTAACGACACGCTAACCTCAGTCACCAAAAATTCGACTTTCGTCAGCCTTCTTCCATGCCCCCTGTCGCGACTGAGATTCTCGGAATCTCAGTTGAGACAGCGAAGAATTCTGCACAGCTTTCACATGTCAGAAATCCAAAAAACACATTTATTCGTTTGGATAAAAGCGACCCTTCACCAGCGGACACGACCCCTCATTACAACCATTCACCAACTATAAATAAGTGATTCATTTCAGAATTCAAGGGTTGGAAAAATTGGAGAAATGATAGTTTAGAGAGTTGTTATTATGTTCTGATTCAGAAAAGAGTTAGAAGTTTAGATACATTTCTATAAAAACAAACTTGATGTACATAAGTTGTTCTTAGATTAGTCATAAACACAGTAGTGATTAGTTTAGTTTCAAAGATTGTTCAGAGACAAGTTCTCATTCTGGTAGTGGACCTAGCGGTCTCTATTCCGAAGATTCAGCGAGAAGAACTAACGGCTGAAGCGCAAAATGGTCTGACAAACCTACGGAGATTGAGGGAAAGATTGACAACCCGGATCTCAAAGTTTTCGTCAAAATGCTATCCATGTTTCTTCCTCTCTGTTAACTTGTGTAGATTAACAATTCATCAATAATACATTTATCTTATTCAATATATTCTTCCTGTTGTTATTTTGATGTTGTTCTGACAAAATGATTTTCAAGATGATAAACTGGTGTTTTTATTAAAACGTTTTATATAATTATATTTACAAAGAAACTTTGTGGAACACTTGAAAGAATTAGTTTTTACGGATGATATGATCGTTAGCGCGGCTTATCGGATAAAAAATACTAATTTGATTAAGGTAGAAATCTGTTCCGATCCAGAGAGATTTCTACAGTTCGAAGCCATTTAATTGCATAAATTCTTGAATTATTACATGTTCATAATCTTACCAAAGTTATAGTTGCTTTCTTTGCTTAATGCGAATAAGTTTTATACATATTTCTATTTCACGAAAGCTTCTGGCTTGTGATTAATTCTCAAGACAGAATTGTACTCTAAGTTAATATAACATTCTCATCTAATCCTAATTAATCCAAACCAATACAATTAATTAAACGATTTTCTTAAAGTTAAACCTAAAGACGTGAATAAAACTGAATTAAAATAAGTTTTAGTTAAAAAGCGTTCCCTGTGGGTTCGATATCTTTTATTACTACAATCGTATACCGTGCATTTGCGGAAATCGCTCAACAGGCTCTGACACCATATAATGGAACCAATTGAACTAAAAGCTCGAGCTGGTAGTTGAGGCTCAATCTTAGATCTTATATTAATCTCTGACACACCCCACACGCAAATGCGCCTTGGGCTTGCAGCGTGCACAACATAGGCACATCCCACCATGTGTTTTAATTCCACAAATTTGCCAGGACTCGAACCTTCGACTGTTTGATCCTAGAGGCTCTGATACCAATTGTAACATCTTGATCCAATACCATGTAGATACTGTCCGCTTTATCCCAAATCCAACACCTTGTGCCTCGCGGCTTTAAAACGCATCTGAATGTATTGGATTCTCACTTTATTAATAAGTCTCAGTCACTCTCTCTCTCTCAATTTTCGATGTGGGATTCAGTTCATTCCTGCCCCCATCGTCATCCCTTAGGATCGCTCCTTGCTCAGGTCTTCTACCTCGACGCCACCCACTCCGGACCGGATCGTTACAGTAAATATAACTATGCTTACTAATTTTAATGATAAAATAATAAATAATGAGTGAATATGAAAAATATTGTTAGATTAGATATGATATGTCTTAATCGCCCTTCAAATATTATGAGTTAATTGTTTATATTATTTCCTGTGGATTAAGAATCCCTCAGAAATACTCATACATCAATGAATCAAATCAAAAAATTAATAAATTAATTAACAAAAGTTAAAGTAGGTGATGATGCTTTTTTGCAATTAATTAATTAATCACTCTACACAAAGTGGAAAACATGCCTACATATTCCTTAACTTTCTCTATTACCTCAACTTTTTTTTATTTAATCAGAGATTTCCATCTTTTTCTACACAATTTCTGATCATTAGCTCTAAATTAATTAAACTCCATTAATGGGTTTTGTTTCCTTGTATGGAGTTCTACTTCTTTTACAGGCAATTAATTTGTCAGAGTCATCTCATCTGAAATCTGTGAAGGATTCACCATTTCCTCCAAATTTCCTATTTGGAACTGCCTCTTCTTCTTATCAGGTATTCTTCTTCTACTCTTCTCTTCTTTTGTTCATATATCCAGTAACGGAGTCAGGAAAGAGAGTCTGCAGAAAGTACTGCAAGATTCTCTTTTTCGAAAAACGGCTGTCTGAAACCATCCCTTCTAAGATTGACTCTGTTCATCAGGCAAGGGCAGAACTACAAAGGGTCATGGAGAGTTAGGGAGAAAATAACGAAAAATTATACTTACCGACATAAAATTCCGTCTTTAATTTTCATCGGTAATTATGAATATTTCTAAAATTTGGGACTAAATTTTATGAATTTGGGACGGATATTCAGTTTCTGATTTTTTATCCTAAAAAAATATTGTGTTGTTTTACTAATTTGTTCACTGATTTTCCGAGTTTATGGTTCTGGTTTCGGCACTGTGATTAGGAGTACAATAGGATTTGGGAGTATATACAGTGGCGAATATAGGATTGTTTGTTTAGGGGGCCGATTTTACATGTGGCGTGTAAAAAAAAAATTGCTAAATCGAACTTGTTCAAATTTTTTTTTTGTATATATACATGTTATAATCTAAATGGTCAAAAACCAATTTTTAATTATCAATATAAAAAAATTTGTGTCTAATAGAAAAACTCGGATTTAGGGTAGCCTTAATAGGTAAAAAAAAAAATAGAAATTTGGATTTAAGGAGAGCCTAACACATAAAAAAAAATATATATATATATAGATTTAGAAATACTTAACTGGGCAAAAAAATTAGAATTTTGGATTTAAAGAGATGACGTGTACCTGGGTCAATTTTAGGTACTAGTTCAGCACCCGATCTAAATTCTTTTTGGAGATAGGGGAACCGGAACTACCACAGTCTTAAATTTTATAGAGATATGCCTGACTGAGGGGATGAATACAGCCCTCGGAGGCTTGGGGGTGCCAATTTTGCACCCCTAGCCTCCTTTTCTCTCAAATAGAGGAGCTAGAACTGCCCTACCAGGAGTGATTCTTGCAGCCGAGAGTGTTGCGACCATCCTCTGTTTCCGCCCCTGGACCCGTGTACCCCTCCCTCGGCCACCGAACATATTTGATTATCTTTATATTATGGTATGTTAATATTTTCAGTTTGAAGGTGCTTACTTGAGTGATGGTAAAGGTTTGAGCAACTGGGATGTTCATACTCATATTCCAGGTAAGAAAATTTGTCTTTCTATGGACTAAAACAAAACTTACTAATCTCGTAATGTATTTTCGATGATACGATGAGGATCGACTAGTGTAATTTGTAAAACATTAGGGACTAATAAGTATTTAGCCTTTACTTTTTAACAATAATACCCACTACACCTTTTTATGTTTTCTTTCTGTTTGTTTGTAGGGAAAATAATTGATGGAAGTAATGGAGATGTTGCAGTGGACCAGTATCATAGATATCAGGTATATATATATATATATATATATATATATATATATATATATATATATATATATATATATATTTTACAATTTTTAAATATTATCATATTGGTCCAAAATAAATTTTATATTATCAAATTAATCCAAAATTGATATAGGCCAATATATGATTTGTAGTTTATGATATATGTCATTATCAAAAAAATTTAAAGGTTTACATTAAATAAAAGAAAATTATATTAAAGATAAAGAAAAACCCTCAATTTATCCCACCAACGTGATTCCAACCTATGAGATTTATAGTCATATATGTCATTATCAAATAATTGGATCCAAAATGTTCAAAAGATAATTCAAAATTAATTATGCAATTCATGTTAAAAGATCAAATTTTCTGTTTATGAAAAATATAAGGTACAAAACACCCTTTTTAGTATCGGGAAACGGTATAATTGACAGGTAAAATTGGTAAGTTGAGCAAATTTCATATATTAGCGGAGTCTTCTCTTCAGTTACAAATCTCGTTATCTCAACTTTTATTTTTACATTATTTATAAAGTTTGAGATACAAGACATAATTCTGCTCCTTTCTCTGTAATAATAATAATAATAATAATAATAATAATAATAATAATAATAATAATAATAATAATAATAATAATAATAATAATAATAATAATAATAAAAAGAAGTGGGGTACAAAGATCCTACTTTTGAATACATAAATGATGGTAAATGCTATGCTTACTCTGTTTTTAACAAAGTAAGCCTTACTTTGTGTGTTTTCACCATTAGATAGCAAGAATACAACATAAATGATAAATTAATGGGTGGGGTTTAGTGGAGAAAAATATATCGTACTTTGATTACAAAAAAACTAAAGGTATCATCATTAAAAATAGGAATAATATTTGACGGATGGGAGTAAAAGAAAGAAACTCCAATCTCAAAATAATTGTAGACTAACCAATCAGGATTGATCGGTTGGGGCCGTTTTTACATGTGCGTGTGAACAAAAAAGTTTTTTTTGTTAAATCGAATTTGTTTAAAAAAAAATCGTATATATACGTGTTATAATCTGAGTGGTCAGAAATCAATTTTTAAATACCCATGTAAAACTTCTCAAAATTAAGTTACAGTGTGTTTAAGATTTTTAACATATAAAAAAATTGTGTCTAACATAAAAAATCGGATTTAGAGAGGAGAGTCTAATAGGCCAAAAACACTTAGAAATTTGGATTTAAGAATGGCCTAACATGCCAAAAAATTTAGAAAATTGGATTTAAGGAGGGTCTAATAGGCCAAAAAAATAGAATTTTGGATTTAGAGAGAGCTTAACAAATTAAAAAAAAATAGAATTTTAGATTTAGAGAGCGTCTAACAGACCTGGTCCAATTTTGTTGTGCTAATTCAGCACCCTATCAAATTTTCTTGGAGACAGGGGATCGGAACCACCATAGTCTCAAATTTTGTGGAGACAGAGGGACCGAAACTACCCCTAATTATAGTGGTTCCAGAGGCCGGAGGTGTCGGGCCCACTGGGCCGCTCCCTGTATTCACTCCTGAACAAATCCCAACTTGTTTAAGTTGGGCTTCATCTTATTAGAATTCAGTGGCTTGCAGGGGCAGAGACAGCTGAGGGCTGCAGCCCCCAGTCTCAGGCACCACCCTGAGTGAGAAATAATTATACATATAAATATGAATGTGAAATAAAACGAAAGAATAATTTAGCACATTTAGTTTAAGGAGTTAAAAACCTTTCCATGTCTAAGGAGTTAAAAACCTCTATATGCTTTTCAAGTTGGACACTTTGAATTTCATAGTTACCGCACCAAAACGAAGAACTTTTGTCCTATAAGAGGCTAAAAAAATTTGCTCAGCCAGTCAAACATTGGACACTTTTAATTTTATAGTTAATACACCAAAATGAAAAAGTTTATCATAAAAGAGGCTAATTTACCCCCTAAGATACGAAATCATGACCCCGCCACTGGTGGCTTGGTAAGAATATACCAGTTAAGCACGTTATGTAAGATATGAGATCATTTAATAAGCATTCTCTAACAATTAATGTGATAGTCGATAGCAATGTTCTTTGTTTATTCATAAAACACCGGATTTGAAGCAATGTAGTTGCTCATTGATTATCAAAGTGAAAATCGGGATGAATTCTCGATTTTAAGCGATTAAGCGATCCAGGCGCCTTGGTTTTCAACAACGTATATTCAGTTTCAATTCAAGTTCTACATGTCTATTTTTTTGTAAACAGGAAGATATAGATTTGATGGTCTCACTGGGAGTCAATAGCTACAGATTCTCAATATCGTGGGCACGAATTTTACCTAGTAAGATTTTATCAACTTCACCACCACTTTTTATTTCCAAGATGCATATAAAAAAATCTGGTTTTACATATTTGTAAGTAAAGAAATGTGTTATATTCATTATAAAAAATTGATGTTATGTTCGTTATTAATTAAAAACAAAAAAACAAGGTAAAAATATATTTTTAGATTTCTAATTATTGTGATTTCGATGGATTGAGTTTTTTATTTTTTATTTCAATATATTTCAGAAGGAAGATTCGGAGATGTCAATTTTGTTGGTATCCGCTACTATAACAAGCTCATTGATGCTCTTCTTCTCAAAGGTTTAAAAAAAAACATTCTCATAATTATATAGGATGAATTATATTCATATTTCCTGAAGTATAATCTTATCAATATTATAATCTATAAACTTTTTTTAATATAAAAATTCTTAAACGTTAACATCAATAAAAAAAATCCGCTATAAATTAATGAAATGATTATACGGATAAATTTAACTACATTATTGATTTATTTTTATCTACATCACCATAAATTTTGATCAAATACCTATTTTTATGTTTATATATATAATGAATTATATAAGGATAAAATAGGTATTTGATCAGAATTCATAGTGATGTCAATTAAAAAGCCAATGATGTAATTATATTTGTGTAGATCTTCATTTCGTTAATCTTTTAACGGGTTTCTGTTGATTTGAAGTTTTCAGAAATGAAATTTAAGCGCAATAATATTAATAATGGTATAATTCAGCGGCCATAAATGTATTTCACCCAATTGTCATAATAGATTTGGTTAAGGTAAAATAAGAAAAATCTTTACCTATTATTTTCAGGGATCCAACCATTTGTAACATTAGTTCACTTTGATTTGCCTCAAGAATTGGAGGCCAGATATAAAGGCTTTCTAAGTTCTGAATCTCAGTAAGTAATAACTTTTTAACTAATTCGAAAATTTCTATAATGAAATGGTACCAGTAATGGTTCCTTCCACTCAGATGATTCCACATCATCTCAACAGCTGATATGACATTATCTGAGTGGAGGGATCAATATTGATCCTGCTGTAGAGTAGAATTTCTCTAACTATTCTATTGATTTTACAAAGCCGTGAACTTTAACAGTGAAAATTCTTGAACAGTCCGGGTCCATTTGAATGATCTGACCAATCATGCATGGACACATCAACATATAGTGTTCTCTTAGTATTGAAAAAATACTAAAAAAGGTCTACTTCCAAGTTGTTAAATTAGTCCAAAAATAGATGGAAAAATATGTGGATCGCTAAATACCCTCCCCATTTGGACATTTTTGCCTTCTCATAATTTTGATCAAAAACTGAAAATTCTTTCTCTAAAATTACAAATCTGAACAATAATTGAAATTATGAAAATAATTGATTCGTGACAACTCGGGAACCCTGGAAATAGATGATTACGAGTCGGAAACATTAAAATTTACGTAATAATGTATATTTTTTGTGACGATTTTGTATTTTTCGTCACAAAAAATTAGACAATTTTGTATTTTTCGTCACAAAAAATTTGACGATTTTGTGTATCAGGAAGGATTTTGGATATTATGCAAACATATGTTTCAAGTATTTTGGAGATAGGGTCAAGCTCTGGGCCACCTTTAATGAACCAAACTATCAAGTCATCTTAGGTTACCGGTCAGGTCAATTCCCGCCATCTCGTTGTTCCAGCTATTTTGGAAATTGTACGGAAGGAAATTCAGAAAATGAACCTTTTGTAGCAGCACATAACATAATCTTGTCACATGCAACTGCAGTTCAAATTTACAGAACCAAATACGAGGTATTCAAAACCAAGACATATTTTCGGGTTTCATTTAGCTGTCGTTGTTGTTGCAGTTAGCTGCAAGGGTGAAACCAAGGTAAATTTTTTCACAGGATATGATGTCGCCAATTCAAGAAAATTTGTCAGAAATTCTCTCCGAATTTTTTTTCGCGACGTAATCTATAAATTTTATTTTGGGATAAGGTGCAAAAGTACCTCCTAAAGTTTACATCCATGAGCAATTTTACCTTTAACGTCTAAAATGGTACAATTTTACCCCTAATTTTGCCAGTCAAGAGCCATTTCACCCCTAACGTTGTCAAGTTGGATCAATTTTAAAAATAATTCATCAAACTGTCTTCTCGATCATGAATTTTATCATTTACATTTCACATGTAAGTCATTTTATCATTTATTAGTGACAGATCATAGACGTGAATTTTTTTTTAAAAAAAATACTGTTTATTTTATGAGTTTGACAAAAAAAATTCAAAATATTTCTCCGAATTAATAAATATTAACCTCCAATTCTATTATTAAATCATAGAAAATATAAATTTTTTTTAACCGAAGTGATATGCAATTAATGCAGAATAAGAAACAAAATATATGTGTTTTATAATAATGTCTGAAATTGACCCAACTTGTCAACTTTATGGGTAAAATTGCTCTTCGATGCCAGCATTAGGGGTAAAAATTATACTATTTTAGACGTTAGGGGTACTTTTGCACCTTATCCTTTTTATTTTTGTTATTTTCTATCCGGATTCCGAGGGTTATAAACCCCCATGACCCATTTATTTACATACTTTGCTCCATATATATAATGTTAGACCTCACATCAAACTATTTTGTACGTTAAATCTAAATTTATTATTCCCGAATAGTCATAAAATTGTATCTTATCACACGGATTAACGTACTTACGACGTTTGTATATAAAAACCAGAAAGATCAAGGAGGCAGCATTGGAATTGTGGTGCATTTCCACTGGTTTGAACCTATCAGCAATTCCACAGCAGACAAGTTAGCTTCTGAAAGAGCTCAAGCTTTCTTCTCCAACTGGTTCTTGGATCCGATAATCTTCGGAAAATATCCTAGAGAAATGGTTGAAATTCTCGGTTCAACTTTACCCGAATTTTCGAATAATGATCAGGAGAAATTGAAGAACGGACTTGATTTTATTGGTATTAACCATTACACTAGTTTCTATGTCCAAGACTGCATGTATTCTTCGTGCAAAATCGGCAGAGGAAGCTCCGAGACAGAAGGTTTTTGTCGCCAAACTCAACAGAGAAACGGAGTTCCCATCGGTCAACCTGTATGTGATCTAGATGGTTTTAGGCTTCTTTTTGTAGCGAAAGGTTAATATTTATTTGTTCATTTTGTCGGTAATTGCAGACGGATTCGGATATACTATACGTCTACCCCGACGGAATGGAGAAGATGGTCACCTATGTTAAAGACAGATACAAAAATGTACCTATGATCATTACAGAAAATGGTAAGTAGAGAACTTAGAGTTACGACGAAGTTTTTTCCGATGTAAGATTAATGAACAATGCTTGTAGGTTACGACGAAGCGAACAACCCGAAACTAAGCATTGAAGAAGTTGTTGATGATGTGAGAAGGGTAGAGTACATATCCGGTTATTTGGACGCGTTAACTACTGCAATGAGGTGAGGAGAAATGCTTGTTTTCGTAATATGTAGATATAGATATAGAATGTATAACACGATTATGAAACAACAATCTGTTTTGAAACACATAAAATTTTACCAGGAAAGGAGCGGACGTAAGAGGCTATTTTGTGTGGTCATTGCTCGATAATTTTGAGTGGACAGGAGGTTATACACATAGATTTGGACTTCATTATGTTGATTTTGCGACACTTGAGAGAATTCCAAAATCGTCAGCAACTTGGTTCAAAGAATTCGTTGCAACGCATAAGCTATCAAAATCCAACATCTGACGATGAACTCCCCGACTCCGGAGAAAAAATAATTAGATGTACAGATGAAAATTTTCATTGCTAAATGTATAATTTTTACATGAAATTTCACTCTATTTAGAATATAACGGTTTTAGCATCACTGACAGAATCTGAGACGGAAAAATCGTCTATGGTCCGAAAATATATGTAATTTTTAACATATTTTCACTCCTTGGTCCCGAGCATTTTGTTCTGACTCTACTATTACAGAGCTTACTTCCAAAGTCAAACAGAGATCTCTTTATAGTATCTAACTCTATTTACGCTTTAAAATGTAGACAGCGGAACAATGTCTCAATAAGATCACAAAAGTTTATTTTACATCAATAAATTAATTCCCTTTACATTTTGAACCGAAAAAGTCACTTTAACGTTTTTCGACCAAATTCTCGTCGGGAATGTTGACTAGAACGCTTAATACATTCAACTTAGCCACCTAAGCACCACACGTACTACTTTACTGCCACGTGACACTCACTTTCTCTTACCTCTCAACGACGAATTAACCTCAATTTACCTAACTATTTTAGCAAGTAAACTAACCAACCCCAAACTCACCGGTTAATTGTATCCAGGGTCCTCCAAGTACCCGAAATGGAACGCCAATGCCATAAAACTTCATTTCTGAACGTCAAACTCATCCAATTTCTCATTTGATTTCTTCTATAATCATTTTGTCCGAATTCCGACAATAATAGTCAATGAAATTGTCACGTCAGACAAATTTTTCACTTGACATATCACCAAGTCCAATCAAGCATGTTCACAAAAAAATGTCGACCCTGACCATTCTCCTTTTAACACAGGTCGAGTCGGTTCAATCAAGTTGTATTTGGTGACATGTCAAAAAAAAAATCCACATGCAAAATTTGTCTTATGTGTCGTCCAGGTGTCCATTCCGGTGACTGTTATTGCAAGACTCCAGTTAAAATGACTATAAGAGAAATCAAATACAAAGTAAAGTTAGATGAGTTTAATGTTCAAAACTGAAGTTTTATGGCATTAGCTTTCCATTTCTGATACTTAGAAGACTATGGGTGCAATTAACCCCGAACTCGCTATCAAAATTGACTAAAAGTTCTAGTCAGCATTTTCGGAAATTCTACGTCTCCACCAGGGAGATCCAGCATTGTAAGTGTGTTTTCCATCGTCCCATGAAATTTGACAGGCCTGAAGACCAATAGCAATAAGTGGTTCCTTTCCATGCTTTAAAACCCAGTCAGCAATAGCACTTGATTCATCATCATCTTCATCGTTGAATTGTTTTTCGTATTTTCCAAATGGTTTAATTCCATGTTCTTCAATCCATTCAGCAATATCTTCATCTTTATCATTGAATTGTTTTTTGTGTTTGCCAAATGGGTTAATTCCAGGATTTTCAATTTCTGCAATTGCAGCAGGCATATACATGGAATCACCCACTAATGGTGCACCACAGGCAGCAAACTGAGCTCGAATCTGCAGCACGTTAATTGGTTAGTAGCCTATTTTGCACGGAAACCGAAACAGAATATGGATAAGGTATCAAAACAGCTTCAAGGTTTCTGGGGAAGCGCCAATGTAGCCCAACCTAGAAAATAGCACAATTTTAGCCTCAACGTTTGTTAAATGGTGCAATCATAGTCCTAGGTAAAGGAACTTAGGACTAAATTGGTACCATTTTACAAACGTTTGAGGAGTCAAATTCCGTTACCCAAAGCTATAATTGCACCATTTCATAAACGTTGAGGCTAAAATAGTGTAATTTTGTATGTTGGGGGCTATTTTAGTACCTTATCCCTTACTTTTAGATAGTCTTCAAAGCACAGTTGTTAGAATCGAACTAGTCGATTCCATATGATTTCGAGTCGTATTTATGGTATGACTTGAAATCATACCTGAATCGGACATGAATCACATGAATTGGTGGTGAATCGGCCGAGTCCACCGATTCATGTTAACAGGAGACTCTACGAATTCTATTTCCAAAATCGGAAAACAGAGCATTAACTTGAAGAGGCATCAAGTCTCAACAATCAACATATATTGCCATCATCAAATATCAAAAAGGCACATAGATTTGAATTTTAACTTGGCTTGGTTGATAACTTGATATAACTTCTATTTTGACAATAAAATTGCATTTTTAGACTAATATTTAAAGTTAAACATGGTTAATATTTTATTTTTTATAATATTTGGAATTTGATCCGAATCTTATGATTCAGTTCGAATCACAAAATGACGTCATGAGTTGAATCTCGATTTAATAATTATGCTCTACTCTACTCAGAAATTGCACAAAACTGTGAAAAACACCTTACGCCTTTCTTTCTAGCAAAGGCTGCTGATTTTCATACACAAAACTTATCCTACAACACTACTTTTTACATTATCTACGGGTAAATTTCAACTATGGTGTACAACCTTTGCCCTATTTCACACTTTGGTGTACAACCTTCAATTTGTCTCACTAATATATACGAACTTAGGGATGCCCTCCCACTATGATGTACAGCCGGTGAAAATGACCGGTCAAACCTGCCCTGTCACGTTTTTCAACTCATTTTTTAAAAAATGTGGGACCCATCTTATATTAAATTACCATCCTATCATCTTCTTCATCACACTCTCTAAGTCTACAACTCCTCTTTCTCTTTCTAAAACCTCATATTTCATAATTCATTTCATCTCAGATTCGAAAGTATTACTGCAAATCAAGAGTTTCAACAGAAAATATGTGACATGCAAATCGGTTCAGATTGGGAAATTCAAAATCGCATGAAAAAGGAACTGCAAGCAACATACTGGATAAGTTTGGGTTGGAAAATTATCAATCTGCTGATTCATCCCTTTCCACAGCCTTCAATCCCAACAGGGTAAATAATAACAATAATTATAAGAATCAATAAAAACATAAATTTCTCAAAAAGAAGAAGGTATTTTGAGCACAGTGACCGCAAAAGTGGAACCAATTTCTGCACTTTGGCATTAGTACCTTCCTCTTTCCTAATTCTTTCATGTAATTGTTGAATTTTTTTTTTTGTAAAAGGTTTGCCTTTCTTTCATTCTTCAGAAATTCAAATGATTAAAATAAAAAATAGCCATCTAATAATTCCCAAAACCGTTCGAAGAAATCACACAGTAGAGATTGGGCGCTTAATTTCTCTACAGAAACTCTCATATTGTAGGGTTCCTTCTCTTCCCCATAAGTTGAGTGTTCATCGGTACTGTACTCATCCAACTTGAACTGTCGTTCAAATTGCAGAAACACCATTAAAATGTTAACCGTCTGGAATGGCCACGGGCAGCCGACTAGTCATCAACGCCCTTGTGAAATAGCTCAAACAAACTGAACGATGTCGCTTCAGTGAAGCAACATATTGATAATGTTCCAACCCAGTCTGAACTTATCCAATATGTTGCTTGCATTTTGCATCTCAGCCAGGTAATTCAATTATGTGTTTTTAGGCGTTTTTGCCAAATTTTAGAGAGAGAAAGGGAAAGGGAGAGGGAGAGGGTATAAAAGTAATTATATTAGGTGGTCAAACTTTGACTTTTTTGACCGGTCAAACGGCTGATGTGGCGTGTTGACTTTCGTGTTGACCGGTCATTTTCACCGGCTGTACACCATAGTGGGAGGTCACCTCTAAGTTCGTATATATTAGTGAGACAAATTGAAGGTTGTACACCAAAGTGTGAAATAGGACAAAGGTTGTACACCATAATTGAAATTTACCCCATTATCTACTAACATTTATTATACAATCTTTAAGGAGATGACAAATAATCAGATTATCCAGCATTGTGCAATGAGGAGAATAGTAAATCAACACCACATCCTACCGGTAACTGGCTTCGCGGGCCCATTTCGGTCCACACATGGCTGAGCTCCTGGTGCGGTGGCCTATCGTCAACTAACGAACTAGAATGAAGCAAGATTGGCTGAAAGAACAATAAATATAATTGATTAAGATTGAGAAACTTACTTTTTAATCCGTACCATCCAAGATTTGGGTACTGATACTGTTTTTAATAGTAAGACCGAGTAGAATGACAACCGAGCATGGCTTTTGTTCCAACTTCAAAAAAATTAGCTTCAACCAAGCTTTCCCATCCACTATTAAGAAATTTGCCACTGGACCAGTAGGTTTGATAACACATGCGAAATGATTTGTCATCGTCAAGATCATTTAAAAAGATTATAAGAACTTTTGACGCATCACCCCTGGGTATTTCTGTAGAAGTGCTTCTTCTACTGTGGCATTAAAAGTCTTCTTCTACAACCACAACCTCTGTTTGAGGTCACTTGCAATGAGGACTTTTACGAGCCTCCAATTAAGCAGTAGTTGTTTTTGCGTCAATTCTTATGGGTAAATTACACCCATGGCCACTAAACTTTACCCATTTTAACATTGTGGCCACTGAACTTCAATTCTTAACGGTATGGCCATTAAACTTTATACTTTTTAACATCGGTGGCCACTCAACTTTAACCAAGTCCTCAAAATGACCGTTAACGACCTCAAAATGAAAATATTCAAGAATTAAAGTTGTTGAGAACGACATTTACCATGAAACCACATTTTTTATTTTCCAAAATCACATTTTTTTGAGCTTTATCTCTCTAAAAATTCACTCTCTCTCCTAACCAAACAACACCTAAATGACCTCAAAACGAAAATTTTCAAGAATTAAAGTTGCTTAGAATATCATTAACTCTTCGAATTTTTTATTTTCAGACCGTCAGTGGTCGTTTTGAGGCGTTGAATGGCCACCAGTGTTGAAAAGTGTAAAGTTCAGTGGTCATACGGTTAAGAATTGAAGTTCAGTGGCCATAATGTTAAATGGGTAAAGATCCCCAATTCTTATATCAGTTTTTATACCGATACGAGAATCAGCACAAAAACAACTATTGATGAATTGGAGACTCATAAAAGTCCTTGCTACAAACGACATCAAACAGAGGTTATGCTCGGAGAAGAAGACTTTTAAAGCCACAATAGAAGAAGAACATCTGCATAAATAACCAGGGGGTGATGTGTCAAAAGGTCTTACAAATTTTTTGATACGATCTTGACGATGACAAATCATTTAGCATGTGTTATCAAAAATACTGGTCGGGTGGTGAAGTTCTTAATAGTGGATGGGAAACCTTGGTTGAAGCTAAAAGTTTTGAAGTTGGAACAAAAGTCATGCTCCGTTGGCATTCTACTCATGGTCTTACCATTAAAAAACAGTAGCAGCACAGCACCCAAATCTTGGGTGATATGGATTACAAAGTAAGTTTCTCAACCTTAATCAATTATATTTATTGTTTTACTATTCTGCCCATTGCATAATGTTGGATAATCTGATTATTTGCCATCTTCTATTATAACAAATATTAGTGTTTTTTATCTCCTTAAAGATTGTCTAATAAAGGTTAGTAGATAGGATAAGTTTTGTATATGAAAAATCAGCAGCAGTTGCTAGAAGGAAAGGTGTTTACTTCTATTGTTTTTCACAGTTTTGTGTATGAACTTATGCGAGCAACTCACGAACAGAATGTTGAGCTCGAGCTCGTCCATTTTCTGCCAAGCCGAGCATGAGCAAGCCAAAGTTTGGCTCGATTACAACCCCACAATTGTTTACCTTAAGCAAATTCAAATGGTTAATAGCTAGAAAGAAAACTTTTTAGAAATAATGTTTCCTGGTATCCGTTTCCGTGATAGCCACAAAGAAAACAACTCAAACTTAAGCCGAGGAAAAAGGAAGTATGGGTTATTAACCTGATGTGTTCGGCCAGTGAGAAGATTGACCTTACACTCATAGGCATAATCTTTAGTGGGCCACCAAGAATCTGAAATAGAATATTCTTCTTCAGTTATAGCATCTGGCCAAGGGACCTTTTTGCATTCTAAGACCTCAAGCTTACACAAGGTCCATCCTTTAACAAACTCTGCATACAATCAATAACACATCTTTTAAGCTTATTTTAAACTGGAGTTGGTAATTATGTACACGGAACGAAATTTAGTAAGTTTGTATTTTATTAAATAGGTAATGAGTCATTTCTAGGGTAACATGAAATCGACATGTAACTTTTTGAGTTGAGTTAGAGTTTAACTTACTAACTTAAAAATGACAAGAGTATTTAAAATTACTATTATATCCTCATGTTTTTACATGTTGCCTTAATAGAGGTAATAAAATTAAAAGTGACTTGCAAACGTGAGTTGAACCTCCTATATTTTATATGTCCTCCCTAATAGAGATACCTAAATTACCTGTGATCTGTTAGCACATTACACAAATCCAACATAATATTAGTTTATCCAGAGTTTATTAAATAGATTTCCTCCAAGTTGGCCTTCAAAGCATATTTCCCCCAAGTTGGCCTTAAAAGAATGTTGGCCCCCAAACTTTGAAAAGACTGATTAACTTTTTAAAATTGCGCTAAGTCGCATGATTAACCCCCTAAGTTCTAGGTGGCAAAGCAAAGTGGAGATTTTTAGACAAGTTGAAGGGCGTATAAGTTTAAGCAAATTCACGAGGTTAATAAGTCACTTCAAGCAGATTCAAGAAGTCAATAGGTTACTTTACCCTTTGTGATAAGGAAAGGGCTGCTAATGTGTTGGATCAACCCAGTAGGCCCAAGGAATGGAAAGTTTACACTAGAAAGAAGAAAGGGGGCCCACAAGTAAGTTAGTTACGGGAAATGCATAGCTGGCTAGTTTGTTAGGGAAAAGGGAATATATGTAAAGGGGAATGGGTACGGTGGAGGCAGGTATTGTTTAGCTAATTCTCTTGTTTGGCTGCTGTTAGCAGAGGATCTGCCTTATTGGTAGATTGGGAATTGGGTTCTTGCAATTCGATTATCTTGTTTGTTATTTCTTCCTTTTATTAAGTAAACATCAGTGGATTCCACTGTTTCTATGGATGAATGATATTAATAGCTGAAATTGGTTTATTTGAGAAGAGTTTTGATTCATTCCCTATCAATTTGGTCCGACCTGCCGGATCTCTTGGAGATGGGGAAATCAGTAGAAGGAGCACTACAAGCAAGGATAGAGAGTCATGAAGCACAGCTGGAAACTATGGAGAACAAGATGGATACCCTCAGCAGTTCGGTATCATCCATCCAACACACGGTGACGGTTGTACATCAACGGAATGTAGAACGTGATGAGAAACTTGATGTTATACAAACTGACCTGGGAGAACTGCGTGAACTACTCACGGGATTGATGAAGCAACTCGGTAAACGACCTATGGGAGAGACTGCGTTTGACTTCAAAGAGGCCAGTAAAAATGATACAGTTCATCATCAACATCAGTCCGTTGAGAATCAAGGAAGAAACCAGAACCAGGGGCACCACCAACACACAGGGTCGCCTGAGATGCGATTCACGATGCGGCCAAACCATTTCACCGACTCAACTTTCGCCTTGCAGAAGGTTAAGTTGCCAGTTTTTTCCGGTCATGATCCTCGCGGGTGGATTACGAAAGCAGAGCTGTATTTCAGCGTTAATGATACTCCCAACCAGCGTCAATTATCACATGCTCAGATGTGTATGGAGGGACCAGCAATACATTGGTTTTCCATTTTGATGGATTCTTGTCCGCGAATTCAGTGGGACCAGTTTAAGGTCGAACTTATGAGCCGCTTTAGTGGCGTGGTCTTGTACAATGCCCAGGAAGAATTGGCAGCGCTACGACAAACGGGTTCTATTACAGAATACATAGATGCATTTGAATTAATTGCATCACAAATGCGAGCTCACCCATCTGAAGATTTTCTGGGTTTATTTATCAATGGGTTACGTAAGGAGGTGAAGGGCTGGGTTCGAATCATGAGACCATCAACTAGGGTTGAGGCCATGAGGGTGGCTAGAGATGTGGAGTCCTCCAATTTAGCACCCGTGTCGACGGCGACTATTCCTTATAAGGGAACAATGAATTCAAGCAGAGACGGTTACAGGGGATCTCACAGCCACGTGACAATGGTTACAAGGATAGAAGAGACAAAGGCAACGGGTCAGATCCGAAATTAAATGGAGGATCCGAATCCTTGAAATATCCAGTGGGAGGATCCGAATCTTTGAAATACCCAGAACGCAAAAATAACGATAGGTATCGTAATGACCGCCATATTGGAATGAGGGAAATGGAGGAGCGCAGGCGGCGGGGTTTATGTTTCAAGTGTGGGCTTAAATATAGCCCTCAACATCGATGCACAGAGGGTAGTTTTCGATTGATTGTTGTTGATGATGAAGCGTCGGACGATGGGGAACCAGACCAATTTGTCGATGCTAAGGAATCCGAGGTTGAAGAAGGTGAATGTCATCTATCGGAATTCAATGGAATTTCTGGGGGTCCAGATTCTGCTATGCACACTATCAAACTGAGGGGCGAGTTACACGGGATACCGATTTTATTGATGGTTGATTCAGGTGCTTCGCATAACTTCGTCTCTACCAGGTTAGTGCGTATTTTGGGTTTGGCTTGTGTTCCAATTGCCCCCATTAGCATTCAATTAGGCGATGGACACCGAATATTGGTCACAAAAAAATGTCGGCAGTTACAATTGAAATTGGGAGCCATGGATTGCGACCTTGATGCATTAGTGTTTGATTTGGGTACCCTTGATATGGTTTTGGGCATGGCTTGGCTTCGAACTTTGGGAGTGGTAACCCATGATTGGGATTCCAAATGGATGAAATTTATTTACAAAGGGCAGTCAGTTCAGTTACAAGGGATGGGAGATCAGTCCCTGGCAGCCGACTCTCTCCATATGTGGTTGAAAGGGAAACATGGGCAGTTGTGTCAAGTTGAGACCAGTTCTGTCCCTACCCTAACTGATAAACAACAACAGAGGATGGGTTCTTTGCTTCAACAGTTTTCCGTGGTGTTTCAGGACCCTCAAGGTCTTCCACCCAAAAGATCCCATGACCATGCGATTAATCTACTGCAGGGAGCCGGTCCAGTAAGTGTTCGTCCCTATCGTTATGCCTATGCGCAGAAAACTGAAATTGAGAAGCAGGTGGCAGAGATGTTAGGACAGGGTATTATACGGGTCAGTCAAAGTGCATATTCGAGCCCAGTACTTCTAGTCAAGAAGAAGGATGCTTCCTGGAGGTTATGTATCGACTATCGGGAGCTAAATAAGGTTACTGTCCCTGACAAATATCCCATTCCTGTAGTTGAGGAATTATTAGATGAATTGTCTGGATCTAAATATTTTTCTAAGATCGATTTAAAGTCGGGATACTACCAAATTCGAATGAAGGAAGGGGATGAGGCAAAAACGGCTTTCCGGACTCATGATGGCCATTACGAGTTCTTGGTCATGCCCTTTGGGCTAACCAATGCTCCGTCTACATTTCAGAGTGTCATGAATGAGATTTTCAGACCTTGGCTCCGCAAGTTTGTCTTGGTATTCTTTGACGATATCCTTATCTATAGCCCTACTTGGGATACTCACCTCCAACAAGTTGCAATGGTGCTACAAGTCTTAGAACATCATGGTTTTAAAGCGAATAGAAAGAAATGTTCTTTTGGTCAGCGTGAGGTTGATTATTTGGGTCATGTGGTTTCAGAATCGGGGGTAGCTATGGACCCGCATAAGGTGAGTGCTGTTCAACAATGGCCAATTCCGAAGAATGCGAAAGGCGTTCGAGGATTTTTGGGGTTAACGGGTTATTACCGTAAGTTTATTAAAGACTATGGGAAGCTAGCAAGACCGCTCACGGAGTTGACCAAGACGAACAATTTCGGTTGGAATGAGCATACCCAACAGGCGTTTGATACACTGAAAGCCAAGTTAAGTTCAGCCCCAGTTTTAGTCCTTCCCAATTTTACCAAACCATTCGCTATCGAATGTGATGCTTCCGGTTCTGGCATAGGGGCTGTCCTAATGCAAGATAAACAACCAGTAGCCTATTTCAGCAAGGCCCTCTCCGAGCGTACCCTTGCTAAATCAACTTATGAGAGAATTAATGGCACTAGTCCTTGCAATTCAGCATTGGCGGCCATATCTCCTGGGCCAGCGCTTCATGGTTTATACAGACCACAAGAGTCTTCGCCACTTGTTAATGCAACGGGTCACTACGGCTGATCAACAAAATTGGTTAGCCAAGCTGATGGGCTACCAATTTGACATTCAATATAAACCAGGCCACACAAATGGAGCTGCTGATTCGCTATCCAGACAACAGGAGGGGGGCGAGTTGACAGTTTTACTTTCTACGCCTCAGTGGCCGGACGGGAAGAAATTATTAGAAGAAAGTCAACAGGACCACCATTTGCAGGCCATTGTCTCAGCTCTCCAACATGATCCCGAATCTAAACCCGGTTATCAAGAAAAAAATGGTGTTTTATACCATAAAGGCAGGTTGGTAATTTCTTCTTCCTCCCGTTGGATTCCTGTGTTACTGCGCGAATTTCACAGCTCCCCCACCGGTGGCCACTCCGGTTTTTATAGAACTTACAGACGGTTGGCTGCTAACATTTTCTGGGTTGGGATGGTTAAGGCTGTTAAACAGTTTGTGCAGCAATGTGATACATGTCAGAGGTATAAGTCGTCCACATTGGCCCCTGGCGGGTTGTTGCAACCTCTGTCAATTCCAGATATAGTTTGGGATGAGATCTCCATGGATTTCATCACCGGCTTACCTAAATCTCGGGGCTTCGAAGCCGTTATGGTCGTCGTGGATCGTCTGTCTAAATACAGCCATTTTGTGGCACTCAAGCATCCTTACACTGCCCGTACAATTGCTGAAATCTTTGTTAAAGAAATCGTGCGTCTGCATGGGATCCCTCGTTCGATTGTGAGTGATCGTGATCCATTGTTCATTAGCAAATTCTGGCAGGAGCCTTTAAACTGCAGGGTACTCATTTAAAATTCAGTTCGGCCTACCATCCCGAGTCTGATGGTCAAACGGAAGTCATAAATCGCTGTCTCGAATCCTATTTGCGTTGCTTCGCTGCGGAACAACCAAAAACATGGTTCCATTGGTTGGCATGGGCAGAATATTGGTATAACACCACCTATCATATTTCGACGGGTACCACCCCTTTTGAGGCTGTTTATGGTCGGAAACCACCTGTTATTTCTCAGTTTATCCCGGGGGAGATCCATGTGGAAGCTGTGGCACGAGAGTTACAGGACAGGGATGAAGCCATTCGTCAACTCAAACGACACCTATGGCATTCTCAACAACAAATGAAGCGGTCAGCCGACCACCATCGTCGCAATGTGGTCTTTGAGGTGGGGGAATGGGTGTTCTTGAAACTGCGGCCCCATCGTCAACAATCTGTTGTACGCCAGATTTGTCCCAAGTTGGCCCCTCGATTTTACGGACCATACCAGATTGTTGCTCGGATTGGCAATGTTGCATATAAGTTGCTGTTACCAGATACTAGTAAGATTCATCCGGTGTTCCATGTTTCCCTGTTGAAACGTGCTATTGGACAGCATTCCACCACCACACCTCTGCCTCCTGAATTAGAAATTGACACGTCTGATACCATGGTTCCAGCAGCGGTTTTAGCCAAACGCGTGGTTCAGAAACACGGGGACACCATCTCCCAATGGCTTATTCAGTGGCAAGGCCAGCCGACGGACAACGCGACTTGGGAGGATGCATTTACTATGCAAGCCGAATTTCCTACTATTAGTCTTGTGGACAAGCCTCTTTTTGAAGATGGTGGTATTGATAAGGAAAGGGCTGCTAATGTGTTGGATCAACCCAGTAGGCCCAAGGAATGGAAAGTTTACACTAGAAAGAAGAAAGGGGGCCCACAAGTAAGTTAGTTACGGGAAATGCATAGCTGGCTAGTTTGTTAGGGAAAAGGGAATATATGTAAAGGGGAATGGGTACGGTGGAGGCAGGTATTGTTTAGCTAATTCTCTTGTTTGGCTGCTGTTAGCAGAGGATCTGCCTTATTGGTAGATTGGGAATTGGGTTCTTGCAATTCGATTATCTTGTTTGTTATTTCTTCCTTTTATTAAGTAAACATCAGTGGATTCCACTGTTTCTATGGATGAATGATATTAATAGCTGAAATTGGTTTATTTGAGAAGAGTTTTGATTCATTCCCTATCACTTTGTTTGAGAGTTGGGAGGTTAATGGAAGTGAGAGTTAGAAGAGACAATGGAAGGGAAAGGAAAGGGAACTGATGGAAATAAGGTTAAAAAGTTAACCTTTGTTTTCGAGTTTATAGATGTAAAGGCAGGTGGGAGTTTCAACAACAACAACAAAGCCTTAGTCCCGAAATGATTCGGAGTCGGCTAACATGAACTGTCATACGAAACCGTGAAATCAAATCGTGTCAGCGACATAAATTCTCTCTCTCCACTCCGTCCTATCCACTACTATATTTTCCCCAATCCCCAATAAACTCATATCACTCTCTCTCAATCACCTTCTTCCAAGTTTGCTTAGGCAGGTGGGAGTTTATGGACAAAAATTTATAAAGAAGCTTACATTACTCCCATTAACACCCAATTTGGAAGTTAAAGTTTAGAGGATAACACGAGTAAAAAGTTAACTCCCATTAACCTTCATTTACTCTCCAAACAAAACTCTTAAACAAGGTTGATCTAATAGTTTACATTCCATTACTACTCCCAAAAAAGGGCTTGAGCAGGTTTAGGGGGACAATAAATCGCTTTAAGCAAGTCCAAGGAGGATTGGGCAGCTAATGAGAAATAGATGTATTAAGCTAATTTTGTATGATGAATGTAATGGTGGGTGCAGATAATTACCTTCTGAAACAAGTCTTGGAGCAACATTAACCGGACGCATGTAATGTGTAATAACTCCAATCGGAAGAGGAGATGCAGAAAGAGCAAGATAAAGCTTCTGCACTGTTTTCTCCTGTTCTTCACAAAAAAAATAAAACTTACAATTATGCATTAAATTGTAATAATCTTAAAATTTTGTAGTCCAATTTTAATAATGATGCATTTAATTTATTCAATTTTGAACATATTATCTAATTCTAATACTACTATCATTTTACAATTATAATAATACTAAATAATAAATTATTATCTACTCCTTTTACAGCCTTAATAATACTAAATAATAATGCTAATATTCTTTTTACAATCATGATAATGCTAAAACCTTCATTAAAAATAGTAAATTGAGTTCGGTTCAATAAAAACCAAACTACATGAAAAATACAACAAACTGAATCAACGAACTATAAATTGGTTCGGTTTTTCGGTTTTCAATTCGATTTTTCTCACCTCTAGATAGCCTCTTTACAACTAACATATTGATATGAAGATAAAGTAATCAACTTACTCGGATTTTCCCATGGAAAACTGAGCAGTAACCCTTTGACCTAGCCAGGACCACACTGAAAATGAAGAAATAGCCATGGCTAAAGCACAGGTTCAAGCTCTAAAGCAGAAAAAGCAACTAAACCAATAACTAAAAGGATAAGGTACCGAAATAGCTTCAAGGTTTTTGGGAAAGTATCAATTTAGCCCCAACGTACAGAATAGGACCATTTTAGCCTCAACATTTGTGAAATGGTGCGATTATACCCCTGGGTAACGGAATTTGAGGCGTCAAGTTCGGTTACCTAGGGCTATAATTGAGCCTAAAATGGTCCTATTCTGTACGATGGGGCTAAATTGATACTTTACCAATTGAAGCTATTTTGGTACCTTATCCCATAATTAAATAAAATAAAAATATATACCAGCCCTCTGTGCAATTATCAATCTGATGGGTAGTCTTCAATGGGGTCGTTAATCCCAAGGCACGAGTGGCAAATGTTGCACAACTTTCTTCAATATTATCTATAGTTCCTCCGACCTGAGCCCAAGTTCAAATTAAATCAATCAATTTACAGATGTGGTTATATAACTCTCTAATTAAATAATGTGAGATATCTAATACACATGGAACCATTTGGATCATGAAGCAAATATCCATGGGTGACCAAACATTGAATACAAGAATCTGATACTATGTTAAAGAATCATTTGATTCAAAAGCTTAAGCTGATAGGTAAGGCTCAAGAATAGCTTTTATTATTATGTCCGACACACCTGGCGCACTAATGCACTTGGGCTTGGGCTTGAAACATATACAACATAAGCTCATTTTGTCATGTATTGAAATTTCATTAGCAAATGAAGTTATCAGGATTTGAATTCTCAACCACTCGGTCCAAGTGTTGTTGATACCATATGAAGGAACATATGTTGCACGGAAACAGAAACGAAAACGGACACTGGAAAATGTTATTTCTAAAAAGTATATAGCCAGGAAACGGTAATGGAAACAAAAACAGATATGAAACCTGAAAACACTAATGAAGAAGAGTTCCCAAGCAACATAATAAGGAACCATTTGACACAAAAACTTGAGCTCATAGATAAGTCCCAAGAATAACTTTTACTATTTTCTTTGACACACTCACACATGCGAATACCCCTTGAGCTTGAAGGGTGTACAACCTGATCTTACTATATGTTGAGATTCCATTAGCATATGAATCAGAATTTGAACTCTCGACCACTTAATCTAAGAGGCTCCGAAAACATTTGACTTTCTTTTTGAAACCCAATGCATATCACATTTTGATACAACCATATAGTAAAAAAAAAAAAAGGATAAGGTACCAAAACAGCCTCAAGGTTTTGGGGCAGTGTCAATTTAGCCATAACGTACAAAATAGCATTATTTTAGCCTCAACGTTTGTGAAATAGCACCATTTTAGTCAAACGTTTGTAAAATAGCACCATTTTAGCCTGAACAATGTGAAGTGGTGCAATTTTAGCCTCCATGGGTTAACGGTAGGTATATTTGAGGTGTCAAGTTCCGTTACCAGACGTATAATTGCACCATTTCACAAATATTGAGGCTAAAATGTTGTTATTTTGTATGTTAGGGCTAAATTGGCATTTCTCCAAAACTTTTGAAGTTATTTTGATAACTTATCCCTCAAAAATAAGAAAGCAAGCAATGGATGAATCACATACCGATGTACCAGCAGGTTTGTCCAAAACCACAAAAGTTTTAGTAACATCTATAATTCTTGATTTCCAATCAATTTCATAGCACCTGAATGAAATTTCAAACATCAATAAGCATCACTTTTATGGAAACTAACAAAAAAAATAATGCATCCATGGTCCTCCGGATATCAGAAATGGAATGCTATTACCATTTCTTAACCTAAAACTCGTAACAATTTCAATACGATGTCACCCTTTGTCCTTTTGTCTGGATCCCACCAAATATAGTCCCCCGAGGCAAAATTTTGCAAGGTGTCTCCCACGTGTCATCTCCAGCGACTTTATTTGTTGGAACCCGGATAAAATGATAACAGGTGCAGTGAAATGATATTCAAATTGTAATGGGTTTTACTTTAAGAAATTTAGATTTATAGCAACAATAGCATTCCATTTCTAATACTTAGAGAACCAATCAGGGGTGTCATTAACCTGTAAACATCACCTTGGGAAACGTTTCGGATGAACATGAACACGCAAATACATTCCAGGTTCAAGAAACTGGTCGGCATGAGTTACCCGAAACGTTTTTTGTGCTTCTCGTTTAGTTTTCCCTTTGATGGAAGCTCTGTTCTTCAGAACTTCTGGTGCTGTAACTTCCTCAAATAAGCTAACCTGCTCAGGCGTTGCTGTTGGAGGTGGCTGTGGACACACAAGGGCATAATGTACAGCTCCAAAATGGATAAGGTCTGCAACAAACCTTCAAAGAATGAAATTTCCTATGTATCACTCCGTCTAGATTAACATTCATACAAATATTACAGAAAATCAAAGAGTAATCCATAGTTATTAAAGGCGCAAGGCGCACTGAGTAATCCATAGTTATCAAAGAGTAATCCATAGTTATTAAAGGCCCAAAGCGCAAGTTGCAAGCACAGGTCTGCGCGATAAAGAAAATATATATACAAGGGTTAAGGTACCAAAATAGCTTGGAGGTTTTTGGGGAAGTGTCAATTTAACCCCAACATACAAAATAGCACCATTTTAGCCTTAATGTTTGTGAAATTGTGCAATTATAGCCCTAGCTACTGGAATTTGGGGATAAGCTGGTACATTTCACAAATGTGCGTTGGGGCTAAATTGGCACTTTCCCTAAAACCTTGAGGCTATTTTGGTACCTTATCCCTATATACAAGGACTAATACATGCAGTCCCCCCCAAGATGTCCATAAAAGGCAATTGACCGTCTCGAAATTTGAAAACGGAGGATTAACTACTTCAACTTGTCCAAATATCCTCTTGCTTTGCCATGTAAGACTTAGGGGGTTATAATGTAACTTCAAGCAACTTCAAGGGGCTAACTGGTCATTTTCAAAATTGAAGGGGTCATTAGACGTTTCTAGACAAGATTTGACCGGCTATGGATTTATTAAGCCTATATGAAATTACAAAAACATTTATAAAATGCAACAAATAGTCAAATACTTAATCATAAATTCTAGCATGAAATAAATTCCAAAATAACTATTAACTCTTCCATAACCATGATTCATAATAATAAATTTTAAATCTAAAGACTAAAGTTCAATCAAGGCCTAAGTTAAGTAATATTATAATAACTACTTTTCTTTGAGACTAATGTCTCAATTTGCAATAATTCAAAACTCTTCAAAATGGAAGAGCGTTTTTTTGTGTTGTTCTTTGCAATGCGATATTTCTACCGTCCAAATCTTCTTTCCTTTCTTATTTACTTCTTTTTCTTCTACTCTAATATCGGCCATGCATCATATAACTAGAAAAGGGCTGA
Organism: Euphorbia lathyris; assembly: GCF_963576675.1. Classification (NCBI taxonomy): domain Eukaryota; kingdom Viridiplantae; phylum Streptophyta; class Magnoliopsida; order Malpighiales; family Euphorbiaceae; genus Euphorbia; species Euphorbia lathyris. The sequence goes on from NC_088915.1 coordinate 84,130,001, forward strand.
AATTAAAACATCCTTTTTTAACTTGGATCCGAAAAAACACTATGTAGCTTATAAATTTGCACCTAGACACTCCTCCAGCATCTCAGAAAAGCACACTCAGGCATGCACCTCTTGAACAGAGCCTGCCTTTCGACTTCTCAAACGACATACTAGACCATCTTTTGGTCCTGAGGTGCGCCTTTGATAACTATGCACCAATCAATAAACATCTAGAAGAGAAGGAAGGAACACTTACAGTGGAGGAAGATCTAGTGCTTGGCAGATATAATCAAGTACACGAGTTTCCTCTAAAACAACCAAGTGTTCAACTCTTGGAGGTCTATTGAATGAGGGGCAAGGAAGCAATCGATCATACTCAAAGTGACTGAAACAAAATTAGAGTTCAACATTTCAAATCCACAAGAACAACTTTGTAATAAAAATCATTCCAAAGTCTAAACAAATAAACATAACAAAACAAGTAATGTGTTATTTTTTGGTTGACACACAAACTGAATATAAATAAACAGATTAGGGGTTTATTAAATAGATTTTTGGATCAAACTTTTGAATAACCTGCTGTATTATATCTTCTAATACTTTCAAATGTATGTAGCCTGCAAATACCACATGAAAATAACACTAATCCCATTGAACTGACATGATCATGGCAGAGAATTTGTTTGGGTTAATTTTGGATTTGATTCATTTGAATCACTAACCCCATAATTGACACGAACACAGTCTATTTACACGAATTATCACTCCCTAGGAATAAGAACGAGACAGAATTGAAAACTCCATTTCTCTTAAGTTATTATAACACCAAACCACAGTGGCAAACATAAGCAGCAGCAGCACCACATTTAACCTACCACAGCAGCAAACATAAGCAGCACCACATTTAAGCTATAAATTTAGACTCATTAACTAAACACTGAGTTTTTTCATGTGTAATTTCATGTTCTAATAGCTTTTCAACTTCCATTACTCTGGATTTAACTTAAGATAGACCTCAAAAAAAAAAAAAAAACTTAAGGTAGTACTGTATGTGGAGGCTAACTACACTCCCCAATGGTAAAGTGTCAAATAGCACCATTTTAGCTTCAACATTTGTTATTATAGCCCTACTTAACAGAATTTGAAGCCCCAACATTTGGGAAATGGTACCAATTTAACCTAAATTCCATTACTCAAGCTATAATTGCACTAAAACAACGTTATTTGTAGGTTGGGACTAAATTGACCGTTATTCAAAAATTAATTTGGTAGCTTATCCCATTATTAAACAAAAGCAATCAACCAAAACAAAATATCTTAAATCAATGGAAAAGCGTTAAAAGACAATAAAGTGAAGATAAAATATGAAGTACCCGTTAACAGAAGAGGTGGAAGTGGAAGTGTAAGCAGGTTCTAGATTGGAGGTTTGACAGGCGAAATCTCTCTTATTCGACCTGAAAGAAATTGCATTCTTTCTCCGGTGCTTAGTGATGGAATAAGAAGGGAGGAATGCTAAAGTTCGGAGGAGAGAAGCTGGAGCACCGAAATTCCGGTAGCCGCCGGCTAAAATTGAAGCTAAACTTAAAGATGTCATCTATACTCCGGAATCGGATAATGAGGGGCTGGTCTGGATTGTCGAAGATATATGCAGAAGCAGAAGATAGAGGGGGTTGGGTTTAAGATGGGTTTTACAGTGACTATTTGGGCCTTTTGCCATCCAAATTAATTGGTTTAATTTCAGTACTTCGATCCATGAATTAATTTCATGTTGGTCCAACAACTATCATGAAATATTGTAAATTTTACTCCATCCGTTTCAAAATAAATTACGTTTTAAAAGAATTTAATAAAAATTAAAAAATATAATTAATTTATTTAATAATTTAACTAAAAACTTTATTATTTTTATATCAATTACATCCGCTAATTAATTCGATATATTCTTGATAAAAATCAATGAAGTCGTATGGATTAAATAAAAAATATCATATATTATATCTACATTGAAACAAATTGAGTAAAATTTAATTAGATAAGGTCGAGTTATGGACAGACTCCGCCCCTTCACTCAACCTTCTTACATTATCATAACTACCCTTTATTTGATATCTTGCGCTCTGCGCCACCAATAGTTTAAAGTGGGAAAAAAAAATCGATTCAAGAAACGCAATAAGCATTTTTAAAGTTAAAATGTCATCAGCAATTTGAACAGACTATTTTAGCGATTTCAAATAAATTTGATAAATTAAAACAATTTCATGCATTTTGTCAAATCGTTTGTAACTATCCTAATAAACTTAATAAATTTTAGGGTAAAGTTCAAATAAAACCCTTGTAATTTCACTAATTTTCAGATAAATAACAGTGGTTTACTTTTTGTCAAAACGATGACTGAGGTTTTCAACTTTAGCAAAATAAGGATTTTTTCAATTGATACTATTAAAATCACCCTTAACAACTTCAAAAATGACATATTTTAAGAACTACTAATATTCTAAGCAACTTTAATTCTTCAACTTTTTTATTTCGAGATTATTTAGATGATGTTTGGTAAAGAGAGAGAAAGTTAATGTTTAGAGAAAGAAAGTTCCAAAAAAGATGATTTTCTAAAATCGAAAATGTAGTTCCATAGAAAATATGACATTGAACAACTTTAATTCTTGAAAATTTTCATTTTCAGGTTGTTAAAGATAGTTTTAATAGCATTATTAAAAGTGCGAAACCTCAGTTCTCGTTTTGACAAAAAGTAAACCACAATCCTTTATCTGAAAATTAGTGAAACCACGTGAGTTTTATTTGAACTTTCCCCTAAATTTTATACAGCTTTTTGTGATTAATTTATACATTACATACTTAATTTTATCTCTAAAAAAACAATTAAGAATTGGACCCCTTCAGTTGAGGAGCCCTAAGCGATCGTCCCATATATCACCTTCAAGGCCGGCCCTGGCGTCCTTTCCTTTTCCAATTAAAACTTGTTACATGTGTTAAGAATCGAATTCAACACCCAGCTTAAACGTCTATAAAGATCAGTCAACAGCAACAACAAATAGCAACCGTATCTTCTAACTTCTAGATATCTCTCCTCCACCAGGGAGATCCAGCCTTGTAAATATGGTTTCCATCATCCCAGGAAATTTGACAGGCCTGAAGAGCAATGGCTACATTTGGTTCCTTTCCATGTTGTTCAATCCATTTAGCAATAGCTATTGATTCATCATCCTCTTCATCATTGAATTGTTTCTTGTGTTTGTTAAAAGGGTTAGTTCCAGGATTTTCTATTTCTGCAATTGCAGCCGGCATGTACATAGAATCACCCACTATTGGTGCACCACAGGCAGCAAGTTGAGCTCGAATCTACATAATACTGGTATTAGGCTATGTTGTTTTTTACTGAAATTAAGTAAACTGAACTGAATTGAATGCTAATGAACTGAACTGAATTCTACTGAAACTGAAATAATAATATAATCCTTTAAAAATAGCAATAATTAAAATAAAAAGCTCATAAAAATAAAAATGCTTCTAATAATAATAAATAATTATAATAAATAGTGATATACTACTGAACTGAATACTACTGAACTGAAATTAGTGATACTGAAATTAAGTGACAAAGAATAAAGCCTTGCTACTGATAATTGTGAGTCATACTAACATTATAGCTTCTAAACTTCATTTATCAACATAAAAATCCTTAAATTTTTTACACTACTCTAACATTAAAGTCAACAAAACTCCGTAAAAAAAGTTAACAAAATGATGACCGGTATAAGTTTAACAACATCTTTTAACGGGTTTTCGTTGATTTGGATTTTAATGTTACAGAATGTAAAATTCGAGGATTTTTATGTTAAGAAATGAAGTTTAGGAGACACTTATAGTTCAGAAACCATGAATATAATTTACTCAAAAAACTATGAGCTCAAGAATATTGGGACAGGGTAAAAGGATACTCCTTATAGTTGTCAAGCCAAGAGCAATTTTACTAAATGGTACAATTAAGGACCTAACTTCAGGAAGTTGGGCCAATTTCTGTCAACGGAACCTCTTCTCAATAATGAATCTCGTTATCTCTCTCCACATATGTGCCATGTCATCATCTATAAGTACTAGGTCAAAGATATGTATCCACACACGGCATTGTATTGTAGGGGTCCTATATTGTTCGGATTCTGGGAAAAATTTTGAAAAAAACCCAAACAAAATAAGAATCTGGACAAAATGGAACCCATAAGAATGTTTTCGTGTTATGTACATCAAATGTGCTTCTAGGTTTACTCAGCTTACATCTCGACAGAATATTTGGTTTTCGTACTTTCTTTATCCAACACGTGATAAGAATCCGAACAAGATGAAATTCATACCATGTCACGAGCGTACACATCTCTTTATGAATGATGACATGACGCACAGGTGCAGATTGGAGGAAAGGGCACCGATTTGATCCTTAATTGTACTATTTATAACAATTATGGATAAAATTATTCTTGACTGGCAACGATAAATGTATTTTTATAAGGTTGACTAACCTGATGTGTTCGACCAGTCAAAAGATTGATCTTACACTCATATGCGTAATCTTTCAAGGGCCATCCACAATCTTCAACAGAATATTTCTCTTTAGTAACAGCATCAGGCCAAGGAACCTTTTTGCATTCCAAGACCTCAAGTTGGCATAAGTACCACCCTTTTCTAAACTCTGCATAACATATTTTGGAAAACAGTTTGTTTGAGAAATTGCCCAAACAGAAAGTAGTTGCACTACCTTCAATTTTAGTAACCATTATAATCCATTTATGTCATTCAGATATGATAAATGGAACTATAAAAGTTTGAAGCAACAACAAAGGCTTATACATCAGACTCCCCTGTAATTGTCCAGTTTATCCAATTTACCGATTCGGTCCCTGAATTTCGGAGATGTCTTATCAACTTGCTTAAAATGTCTAGTTGGTTTACACTATCTTCAATTAATACGTGTATCACTTTAAGCAAGTTCAGGAGCAAATACGTTATTATAACAATTTACGGGGCCAACGTGTCAGTTTAAGCAAGTTTATGACATTAATAATAATAAGACATCTCCAAATTTCTGGGCGCCAATCGGATAAGCTGGACAAGTACAGAGGGCTTCTGATGTATTAAGCCCAATAATGAATTATCAATATGAAGGAAAGTTAAAAGCTATTTGATAAGAGATGAGGTACAAAATACTCTTTATTGTTGCTAGTCATGAGTAATTATACTCCTAACGGTATAAATGGTACACTTATAGTCTAACGTTGATAAGTTGGGGCAATTTTAAACATTATTAATGAAACCTTCTTCTCAGGTATGAATCTTATTATCTTCACTGCACGTGACCTAACATCCTTAGTTTCTGAATTAACTGATGTGCAACTAGTGCAGAACATGTGACCAAACATTTAAGTTTTTTTAACGAAGACTAAAATTGGTTCAGCTTGTCATTTGTCAACGTTAGGCCCTCAATTGTATCATTTATGACGTTACAAGTAAATTGATCTTGGCAGGCAACAATTGAGATATAAACACTTTGACAAAGTCCAAAGTAATTTTGCATGGTCAATCATTGCTTAATATAAATTACTTTTTTACCTTCTGAAACAAGTTTTGGAGCAATACTAACAGGACGCATGTAATGTGTAACAACTCCAATTGGCACAGGGGATGCAGATAGAGCAAGATAAAGCTTCATCACTTCTTTCTCCTTATGAAAAATAAACATAACTTTCAGGTCATGAGATTAACGTGACGTGGGTTAATTATACCTATGGTCCTCTAACTATCAAGATAGAACAGAATTGTCATTAACCCTTTAATTCTTAACAAGAAACCCCTCGATGTTTAACTTTTTACGCCTTTTGTTGTCTTTTTAACTGGAAATCAGCAAACCTATTTGCCGTAGGTTCCACATCAACCATTTCTAACCACGTGAAAAATATTAAAAAAAAAACAACAATTTTCTTTTTCTTAGCTTCCCTAAATCTTAATGTGAAGAGTAGTGAATTTATATTCACGTGGCATCTCCGGTAAATGGATTTACTGGTTTGCGGTCAAAAGGATAACAGAAGAAACAAAAGCCAAACGACAAGGGGTTTCTTGTTAAGAATTAGAGAGTTATGGGAATTTTGTACTATTTTTGATAGTTCAAGGACCATAAATGTAATTAACCCGATAAACTTAAATGCATTAGCATGTCCTCCTTAAAGGTAAAACTTACTAGATCAAATATAAGAATAATAATGTAAAGTACAATCAATTTACTCTGATTTTTTTCTGGAAATCTGAACAAAACTCCTTGGTCCTAGCCAACACAACACTGCAAATGAAGTAAAGGCCATGTTTGGCTGATTTCCAGTCAAAAGGACAACAAAAGAAATAAAAGTCAAACGGTAAGGGTTTTCTCGTTAAGAAGTAAAGTGTTGTGACAATTTTGTTCTATTTTTAGTAGTTAAAGGACCATAAATGTAATTAACTCCAAATGTCATGAAAATTTTATACCAGCCCTCAGTGCAATTATCAATCTGATGGGTAGTCTTTAATGGGGTTGCTAATGCCAAGGCACGAGTTGAAAAGTTCACACAAGTTTCTTCAATGTTATTTGTAGTTCCGCCTACCTGATTGAAAGTTCAAAGCACTGAATTAATTAGTATCACAAAGCACAATTAAGGGTCAATCACAGATAAATTAGTGGATGAATCACATACTGATGTACCAGCAGGTTTGTCCAAAACAACATACGATTCAGTCACAGCAATAATTCTTGATTTCCAATCAATCTCATAGCACCTGACCAATAAATTGATCAACTGTCAAGTGATAAACATTAGGGGTGGCAATTCGTGTAAGTGAGTCGTGTTCGTGTTGTGTCAATTATCGGGTTAATGTCAAATGAAGCCATGATTTTACCTTGGAAAGCGTCTTGGATGCACATAAACACGCAAATACATTCCAGGCTCAAGAAACTGATCGGCATGAGTTACCCGGAACGTTTTTTGTGCATTTTGTAATGTTTTACCTTTGAGGGAAGCTCTCTTCTTGAGAATTAATGGCGATGTAAATTCCTCAAATAATCTAATCTGCTCTGCAGTTGCAGTTGGGGGTGGCTTTGGGGATACCAGTGCATAATGTACAGCTCCAAAATGGATAAGGTCTGCAACAAACCTTCACAGAATGAAATTTACTATCTATCACTCTATCATATCCTCATTGATAATGGACAAATTGCATTGACGGTTACTGAAGTTCGGAATCAATTTCACAAAGGTTACTGAATTTCGTTTTCTTTCAATAAAATCATTGAACTTTACTTCACATTTAATTTCAAAAAGTCATTCTGGCCAATATGTAAATAAGAACTAACCGCAATATTAACATGACACATAAGATAATTGTCGAAGCACCGCGCCGGACAAGGGGACAGGGGCTCATAGAGGGTCCATTGACCCCTGACTCAAGGGGAAAATAGAAAAATAAATAAAAATTACCAATGGCAAGTCTGTCACTGAATATATAACTCGTTGGTAATTTATATTCAGAATTTGTAAGAAAATTGGCATCACCGACAGAATCTGTGACAGAAATGTATGTCCTAGTTCTAATGCTTAGTCTCGAAAATATCTGTAAATTTTTATGTGGCTTAGGATCATGTGACACGTGGCACACACATGGCTACCACGTTACTGCCACAACAACCATAAATATCAAACATGTTCACCATGACGCTTAATTGGCATATAGACAATTGTCTACCGTGTCACGTCAACATTCCACTGAGTTTTTTTTACAAATTAACTTAAATGGCTTTATTTAAATCAAATGTGAAGTTTGATGAGTGAGTTATATAGCTCATTTCCATCCATTGAGATACTTTTTGGAATGAGTTGGACTTTTATTTACATGATATTAGAGTCGTGTATGAAATTCCGGGCCTCGTTGATATATGTATTTTGGTGAGTTAAGCATTTATTTACAAAATTTCAGTAATTTTATTAACGGAGACTGTTGATGGAATTTACTAGATTAGTACGGATAAGGTACCAAAATAACCTCAAAATTTCTGGGGAAGAGCCAATTTAACAAGCACTTATAAAACAGCAAAATTTTAGTCTCAACATTGATCAAATGGCACAATTATGGCACAAATTTGTAATTCTGGAAGATGCAAGTGATATTGGAAATGAAATAGGTAGCATCTCGGGGTAGGGAGTGATTAACGACACAGTGATCTAATGTGTCAATCTATGTTCGTGAAATTTACTCTATTGTTAATTTCAGAACTCCTGTGTCAGTCAGGCAATTTATCAAACAGTTAGAAGGCAGGAAAGCAACACTTACAGAGGAGGAAGTTCCAGAACTTTGGAGATATAATCAATAACAGGTCCTTCCTCTAAAACAATCAAATGTTCAACTCTCGGTGGTCTATTCTTGTATGGCGGACATGGAAGCAAGCGATCATAGTCAGAGAACCTGAACGCAAAATTAAATCTCAAGATTAATTAAAACTCTGTAACAAGGAAATGAAAACGCCTTTAATCAAAGAACAGCAGTAATCAAAATTGAAAGTAGAAATTACCTAGAAGAAGAAGAGGTAGATATGAAAGCAGCTTCAGGATTGGAGAATTGAAAGCGAAAAGTTGTGGTGTTTGAAATCAAAGAAAGCGAAGGTAAAGTATTCTTGCTGTGGTGATTATACAAGGAATAAGAATGGAGAGATGCTAAAGTGCACAGGGGGGCAACCGGAGCACCAAAACTCCGGCAGCCACCGGCTAAAGACGTCATCCTTACTTCATTAATTGGATTATATGGCTGGGTTGGTATTGGGAATTTGGGATAGACGACGATATATGGATTGTGGAATGATTGGCTCGTACGAGGATCGAAAAAGTGTTACACTTTTTTTTTTTTTAAGTAAAATAGGGAAAATGCCTCCAACCAGTGCCCTCATCCCAACTAGGCTGGCACTTCCAAACTCAGAGTAGATAAAACCCGAATAAAAAAAGGGACGGCTTGGTGCATTACGCGTCCCCACTAACATACCAGACATCAGCTTCCAGGCAAAGAGCTTGATCTTAGGTGGTAATTCCTCTCTCCAGAGGGCTTTCCAACCTTCAACATCTCCTTGGTTATTACGATTCACGGCCTGCAAATTATAGCCCGATTTTGACGAATACAGCCCATCTCTCGTGTAATGCCAGATCAATCTATCTGCTTTTTATGAGTAAGGAATAACCATTAAACCAATATTCTTTGCCACCTCTTCATTGAAATAGTTCCTCAGCTTCCCACGATCCCATATCCTTGACCCATCCACAAACAATTCCTCCACTTTTACTTCTCTATCTGTACTGTTGTTAAAGGGGTCAGGCAAAAGTCTGTCCTGATTCCAGACCCATGTATCCTCGTGTGCCATTACCTGATCACCCCTTCCAATACTCCAACGCAGGCCTGCTTTCAACAAATTAATAGAGCTCCAAATACTTCTCCAAATAAAACTAGGATTATTGCCTAATTTGAATTTAAGGAAAGTCCTTCCAGGGTAGTATTTAGCTTTGAACATTCGACTCACCAAAGTATTAGGCTCATCAATTAACTTCCAACCTTGCTTCCCTAGTAATGCTACATTGAAATCTCTAAGATCACGGAAGCCCAAGCCACCTGTACTCTTCTTACCACACATACGTTTCCATTCTAGCCAGTGAATCCGCTTACTCCCATCTCCCTTCGTACCCCACCAAAACGAGTTCATCATCCTATGTAGCTCTTCACAAGTAGATTTAGGGAGTAGGAACGTACTCATACAAAAAGTTGGAAGGGCCTAAGCTACAGATTTCAGGAGAACCTCCTTGCCTGCGGCAGACAGGAAACGGAAGGTCCAATTACTGAGGCATTTTGACAGTCTCTCCTTCAAAAAACCAAAAATGGACTTCTTCGACCTACCAATCAGAGAAGGCAGGACAAGATACCTCCTAGTATCCAAGGGAGTCTGGACCTGAAGGGTATTACAGATAGTCGTGCTTACTTCTCTCTTCACATTCGAACTAAAGAAAATTCCAGATTTGCTCAGGTTTACTGCCTGACCGGATACTTTCTCATAATTAGTTAGGAGGTCTTTAATTTGAAGCCCCTCTTCCGCTGAGGCATCAAAGAACAGGAAACTGTCATCAGCAAAGAAGAGATATGTTATACTGGGTGCCTCATTGCAAATACGACAACCCCTTATCCGGCCCTCCAATTCCGCATTTTGGATCATCTGAGAAAGGACCTCAACGCATAATAAGAACAGATACGGGGATAGAGGATCCCCTTGCCTGAGTCCTCTTCCAGGCTTGATAGGACCAATCAGATCAGAGTTTACCGCAACAGAGTAGGAGACAGTGCAAATACAGAGCATAATCCAACTAACCCATTTGTCACAAAAGCCCATCCTTTCCACTACTTCCTTCAGGAAACTCCAATCCACCATATCATAGGCCTTGCTAATGTCAATTTTCAGGGCTACTTGACCCTTGGCACCTCTATTATTTCGCTTCATAAAATGGATTACCTCAAAAGCCACCTGCACACTGTCAATTAATGATCTTCCAGGGACAAAAGCAGATTGGCTCTCCGAAATTACCTCAGGAAGAATTACTTTCAGTCTGTTTGCTAGGACTTTGGCGATCAGTTTATACAGGACATTACAAAGCGAAATCGGTCTCAACTCTATCATCTGACGTGGATTTTTGCATTTGGGTATCGGGGTAATAATTGTATCATTGAGATGTTCTGGGAACTCAATCTTATCAATCCATTCCACGCACGCAGTAAATACTTCTCTCCCAATTACTGGCCAGAAGTGCTGGAAAAAGCCCGGATTCAGCCCATCAGGTCCAGGGGACTTGTCATGGTGCATCTGATTAACCGCTGTAGTGAATTCCTCAAGAAGGGTTGTGTGAGAACATCATTCATTTCCAGCGACACCTTCACCGGAAGAGGGACAATCTCCTCTCTTCTTACCTCCTCCCCTTCCAAAAATACCTTCTCAAAGTAAGCTTTTGCCACATCTCCCAAGTCTTGTTTACCCGTAACCTCAATACCCTCATTGTTTACTAGGCTAGAGATTTTATTCATTTGCTTGCGTGCCTTTACACTAGCGTGGAAAAACTTTGAATTACAATCTCCCTCTTTTAGCCAAAAGGCCTTAGCCCTCTGGTACCAATAGTTTTCCTCCTGCTCGAGTAGCGCATTAAGCTCCCTACGGGCTTGTAGGAATCGTTCAATGCTGTTTGAATCAGTCCTATCACGTGTTCGTTCCAACACCAGTCTGCATTTGTTGATTTTTCTATCAAAACGGGCTTTAAAATGGCTTCCCCAAATTGCCATGGCTTTACAGCATAAGCCAAGCCTGTCTGCAACTCCACATTGTCGATTCTGTTTCCATGTGTCGGTCACCAATCCGTCAAAATCGGCTTCCTTAGTCCAGGCTCTATCAAATCGGAATCTGTGTTTCGTTTTCTTCTTCAGTGATCCTCCATGTTCAATTAATATCGGGGAATGATCAGAGGTACAAGAAAAAGCAAACATTTTGAAAATCAATTGATTTTAGAGAGATAAATTAACAAAGAACCCTTGATTTGAAACAACCAGAGAAACAAAGAACCCTTGATTTGAGACCACCAGTGAATTTTACTAGCGTTGTAGATGTTAAAGACAACCGGGTTATAGGTAATACAGAGAGTTCTGATGCGGCAGATGAAAAGTCTAATCGAAGAATAGGTGAAGAGGTTCTGAAACACAAAGAGGGAAATGAAATGGTGGTGTAGACACCGAGTCGGAGGACCTGTGATGAAAACCCATGGCAAACGGTTAGAGCGGTTGATTCTAATAATAAAAAATAAAAAAAAATAAGAATACGAAAGGGTCCGGAAGGATTGCGTATCGTCAAGTAGACGGCTCGCGAGTGCTCAGCGGCGTTGGGCGGGCGCCCAGCAGCGGCCGGCGCGCGCCCAGCCGGCGTTGGGCGTCCGCCCGACGCCTGTTGGGCGCGCGCCCAACCAAGGTTGGGCATCGCCCAACCTGCGTTGGGCGGTTGGGCGTCTCCCAACTTAAGGTTGGACGTCGCCCAACTTCATGTTGGGCGTCGCCCAACTCCATGTTGGGCGTGGCCCAACTCCGTGTTGGGCGTCCGCCCAACCCCCCATTGGGCGCACGCCCAACTTTGGGATCCGTGCCTATAAAAGGCACGGATCCCCATGCATTTGAGGGGGGAGGGATTTTTGGAGCTTCTCACTCTAGAAAATTATTTTTAGAGAGAGAAAGTGAATTTTTGGGAGAAATTTTTCCTAAAAAATCCAAATTTCCTAAAAGTTTAATATTTTACCAAAACACCAAAAAACACCAAAAAAAAATCATAACTCGTGGAATCGATCGACATCAAGCCGTCAATACCGATCTTGAGGTATTATCCGAGGACTAGACTCGTTTTATTTATTTCGTATATTTATTTTATTTATAGTTTTGTTTCTTTATTTATTTATTTAGTTATTTATTTATCACGTTTATTTATTTTCCCGTATTTATTTAATTCCCGTCTCGTATCAAATAAACGTTTTGTTTTGTTTTGAAATAAAAACCTCGTCTTAAAATCCCAACACGAACCGTGACCCGATTTAAGGGTAGTTCGGGATTAAGACGTTGTAAATATAGATTTTAAAAATATTTTTAAATAACGTTTTGAAATAAAACATCGTTTTAGGAGTCTCCGTTATAAACTATGATCCAATTTGGGTAGTTCGGAGATCCAAAATGATAGAATAGAGTAGATTTAAAGTGTTTGAATAAATCTGGAAACTATTGGGCTGGTTCTGTAATTCTCCACTTTCTGTCACTAAAGGCTGTTTACCGACGGATTTTCCGTCGGTAAAGCTGCTGAAACTTAAAAAATCCATTTTTTAACCTTTTTCTCATCTTTTTTGACATTTATTCTTGTATAGATATATGTATAAATAGGTAAGGTGTTTATTAAAATTATTTTCAAAATGTATAATTAGTAATAATTCACTATTAAATACTTATTTTGTATATTTGGAGATTATTTACATTAATTTGGTTTTGTAAAAGCTATATGTATATATATATATATATATGTTTTCCTTTTATTGTTTTTGGGGTGGGTTACTCTCTATATATTTATTATGTATAAAACCTATTTTGGTTTAAATATAGTTTTCTTATTTATGAATTTTATTCATTATTTTTACATATTTTCAAATTGGAATAAAAGTGTATTATATTTAGTATTTTTCATTATCATTATTATACATATACTTAGTTATATTATATATTATCTTTTACTTGTTTTTTAATCTATGGATATATCCTTATTTTTAGATAAAAATGTATATATATATAGGTATATTCACTCTACTTTTGAACATTTATATGTATATATTTCAAATTCGTTTTATTTGGTTAGTCTTGGGATTTAAATTGATCATTGTTATAATCATATTCAAGTAAAGGTTAATTGAGTGAAAAGAAGGAAATAAATCACAAAGAAGGGAGTTTAACTTGCTTATTTAAAATAAAGTTTTTCTAGATATTTATAAAGTGTAAATAAAAGGCTTTTTACCATTTCAAACCGTTTCCTAAACGTCATGTTTTAAAACCTTAACTCGTTCCAATGGCGGATTAAGCGAACCTTGTAATTAAAATTGTTTTCATTGTAAATAATGGAGTTTTGAATCATTTTCCTAACTAAATGGTTTTGTACAAAAATAAATGGACTTGTATGCTTAATCACGTTTTTTGGTTAAAACTTTTTGTTCAACGTTTTCACACGCTCGAGTCGTTCCAACGGTGATTCGAGTGAACATCATGTAAATTAACGGGGTTTTGAAACGTACTTAAATCGTTCCAATGGTGATTAAGGTACGAACCATGTAAATAAACTCGTTTTTGGGGAGTGAGATTAATGTAGATTTAATGTATAAAAGAAAGCATAACTCACGTGGTAAATAAACTAATTCTTCCTTCTATCTCCCTCTTTCTTCCATATACTCTAAGTTCATGTAAATGGGTGATTCTTTACTAATATGGCTTTCAATAATATATGCTCAAAACGGTTTCCAAAACGAGAAAGAAAAGGTTTCAAATGAATTTTAAACTTAAAGAAATATGTGATTAGTCCGTTAGCGCCTAACATGCTAAGTAGGAGGCCGGTGGTTCATAACCGGGCGATGTCGTGGTGCCTAGTAGCCTTTCTCTGGAAAGGAGCTAGCCTTCTCGGCTTGTACCTAAGTTTCCCGAACCCTCACCGGTCTCCCGCAAGGGATCGGTGTTCATTTCCCATTCGTGGGTGGCGACTCTTCCATACTCCGAGCTCCGGCCCTGCCGAGCAACTTGATTCCGCGATTGGTAGCTTTTGGCGCCAATCACAGCATCTGTCGTCAACGGTGTCCACCCCCCAGTCCGCCCGGGCGAGGCCGCGACACGGCACCTACAAGTGGCGACTCTGCTGGGGAAGCGAGAAATTTGATTCCGAAAGGCGTGTATTAAGCCCATAACGGGGACGGATCGTATTATTTCTTTTCGTATGCATTCATAAGCATTATTGCAAACCTTTTGGGTAATTTCCACGAAACCTCTATTGAGAGTCCATTCGTCGCTCGAAAGAGGCTAGTGTAAGTTCCCCCTTGCAGTAAGGCGCTAAAGGGTCCCCATCCATTCGCTAGGGGCGAATTTGTGCGGTCCTGTGAGGTCCCGCGATCAGCCGTGTCAGCATATAGTAGCCTTAGAAGTTGCCATAGGCTTACCCGTTACTATTTTTGATGTGATGAATGAATCAATTCGTGTTTTCAAATTGCCATGATACGTGTCTAATCCTAAAATATGTAAAGAAAATGAAACGATACGTTAATATATACTCTTAAACCGATATATAAACTACCCCAAAACACCGAAACGATTTGAACTAAAGACGACTTAGTCATCTCGTATGAATGAACTTGTGCGACCCGCCTGGTCCCTTTCCGCGTCCCGAAGAAGGCACATGTTCAGGAAATACGTTGTGACGTAAGCACGTATTAGTACAAGTCGGTTTGGTATTAAGGATAATTACATCTCGATTCAAAAGACTATATTAATGATAGCCGTTATCCACATTCTTTAAATACGTTGGGATAAAACGAGATTATGACAAAACGAAAACGAAGAATATTTCTGTTTTGAACGAACCCGTTGTAACATAAAGAGTTTCGTGAACGTAGCCCGTCCCTTCCGAATAAAAAACGAGCTCTTACGTTACGCCTCACGTTGTTCTAAAGAGAAATGGACGTATCCGCAAAAGTGACTAAGAAAATAAAAATAAAATAAAATAAAAATAAAAACGACCAAAAACATTCCGTATCTACGATATATGTCAATCCCGAGAGTAGTTAAAGAAAATGAACCAATGTCGTTAAATACGTGCCTCGAACTGGTATATACGCCGCTTAAAAATCACGAAGCTGAATTAAGCTAAACCGCATGAATGCACCATATGGAAAAGACTGTGCGTTTGACTAATGGCTCGATCATTTCGACCGTTACCAAAACTACAAGAAATATGGCCCGACCTGCATGTTTGCTTAACTCGTGCCTAAATGGAAAAAAAACGGTAATATTCCTGCTTCGAATAAGCATGCGATTAAACGAAACGTTGACTTTCTATAACCACGCTAGGATGTTATATCCAGTAAATCGGAAGAAATAAAGAATTGTTACTAGCCGAAAGATTGACGTGCGCTCGAATAGGACTCACTGTCTTTTCACGTAGCCAAAACGAGCAAGCGGATTTTTGACGCTAGAAACAAACACGTTACGCGATGAGTCTGTTCCCTTAAAAAAAATCCAAAAGTGATATCATCACTAAACAAACACGGGGTTACGTCTCTCGATAGATCCAAAAGATCCCGTCATAATCCAAAAATCGAGATACGAACCCACGTGAATAAAAGGGGAACGAATCATTGTCAATAACGAATGATTGAACCAAAAGAATAACTCGTACCACGTCTAAATCCGAGATGCGCTCAAAGGGTGTCAAAACCCGAACTAATGCGTCTCACGAAATAACAAAAGACGAGTTATTCAAAAGGACAATCCAATTTGGTTGATATCTTAGTCACTGAACGCTGATGCGTTAAAACGAATTGTATTATTTGATGAATGATTTATTTTTCCGCAATAATCGATGGCATTACGCGTCCTCTGGACCACGATGTGAGCCCATACCAAAATCCTAGGAAAGAGACTTGGACCAACGAGTGTGTGGAGGAATAAGGATGGAAGAGAGATGATGTGATGATTGTGATTGTTATCTAACGTTTTCTTTCTCTTATTGCGATCTAATTACGCGTTATGTACGATTTTCGCTAACTAGTTTGTTCGTATAGATTTATATCTTGTTGTACATCAGTCGAGTCAGATTTAAGTTATAATGCATTCTATGCTTAACGAATCATTGCAATTATACCATAGAGAGCGTTGCATGCTAACTAAATTGCGTGCAGCCATTCTAGGTTTCGTAGACTTAGGACGTGTTTATTAGGAATGTGAGAAAGAGTCGACCCAGCGTCGTATGTCCATCAGGAGGCATACCAGTTATGTCGTGACGTATCCCATACGTCTTTGCCTTGTCGTACCTATGTGTTGGGACGCATTCTATGCGTCCTTGGCACGTCTCGTGCGTCTTCACCGTGTCGTTTGTATGCTAGCTAGGAGGCATGTCCATAATGTCGTGACGTATCCTATGCGTCTTTGCCTTAGCATGCTTTGCGTATGGTAGCGTACCTCGTACATTTCTCTAGTATCCTAGGCAATAGTCAGAAGGTACGACCCTTATGTCATGGCGTATCACCTACACCTTTGCTTTGTCATACCCCGTATGTCACGGCATATCCAATATGTCTTTACCCTGTCAAGAGGTGCATTGTTCTCCCAGGATGTATCCCCGATGTCCTTGCCTGGTCATGTCATTGTTGGAAATTAGGCTAAGGTATAACATCGGAAATATAAAATTTTTAACCTATTTCCATTTAACCACAAGATCCGTTAACCGTTATTTCATATAAAGAGGGATAAGAAGAATTACCTCTTGATGATCAATCTACCGTTGTTAATGAAGTGCCCACAACTTCAAAAGAGATAGAAACTGTCTACCAATCTTTCCCTATCCGAAACAGACCTTCTAGACCTCCGAACGATAATCCCTTCGGTTGAAACGTGGAAGAATATGTCTAGAAGCTCCTGTCCAAAAATCGCGACGATCCGACGGTTCAATCTCCGGGAATCCGCGAAATCGTGAACTGACCTGATGTAGGATTAGTAAAACGAATTTCTCCCTTTTGTTTGTTTTTCTTCTTCGAGTTCCCAAACACGAAATAAAACACGGGAAGATTAATTTAGTATCAACCGTTGAATAGCAACCAAAGTAGATTGCCTCTAACTAATCAACACAAGATCAAGGATAAAAGAAATAGATGAAAATCAATTGATCAAACGAAGCCGTAGAGAAATCTCGTCCTCGAACTAGGGGTGTCGAATTTTCTCTCTCTTGGACTAGGTGAATTTAGAAAATCACAAGTAGGGTATGGCTTGCTTGGATTTCGAAAATCTCAAGGGAAGGGGTATTTATAATCTCTTGTATCTAATCCCTAGTTAGATAGAATTAGGTTACTGAATAGGAATTCCATTCGGAATAGAATTCCTAATTATTATCTCACTATATATCTAATATATTAAGGATAATAATAATAACCTCATTGGATAATAATAGGAGTATATTAATCTAATTAAAACTCCTAACTTAATTATCTCTTAATTAATTTAATTCATATTCCTAATCTAATTAGGATTAACAAAATCAAATTAATTATTCATGTATATCACTACATGAATTTCGACCCCCTTATGTCCATGGGCCTTATTGGGCTCAATTGGGCTTCTATCAATTAATTAACATCTATCTCTCTTTTAGGTTCCAAGTCTTATGTGTGATCCATTAGGTTCTTATTACTTCTAGCCGTATGCAACGTTATTAAATTAATTTTTAAAGAATTATATTTAATCTTTGCATAACGGAATGATGTACAGAGTATGTGATTAGCAAGTCCGTAATCATTCCCCCAGAGCTATAAGAAGACAGGTTGATTCTGTCGTTAACCTTTCCATATTAGTTACAGTATAATTCGATCATTTATCAACTACATCCTTGAACTGAATCTTATGACTATGGGTGATGTCAAGTCACATATAGCGAGACGTTCATTTTACTTGTACAGGTCGAGTTAACTCAAAAAGATAGGTTAAGTGAAATTTGTATTTCTTACTCTTAAGCTATCACCTTGCAAGGATTTAGAGTCGAGTCTTCCACAAGCGATCCATGGATGTATCTCCCATTTATCGGGAGTGATAAATGCTCAATCCAATATATAACGACTCCGCAATTACTTCCTGTGATACCCAACGTCTACTGTTCATACCCTAGAGTCATCTCTGTTAAGGATCGTGTTACACCAGAGTCAAAGCATCACATTCCGTAATCCAGAATACCAATTAATATTCCTTTGAGTCTGAGGATCAGTTATACCTATTAATACCAATGAGATGAACAGGTGATAAGGATGAATCTACCCATCCTGTTATCTCAAATCGGATCCCCAATCCTAATGAACAACGTTTCATCGGATCTATGTAACTGTCCAGATATCTGTATATATGAAGCTTGTGAGATCAGCTTTCTATCGGATAGGAGACATTGTTACATACAAGTCTCAACAGTGATATGTCAATCCCAAACATATCACTTGACTTGGGGTGGTTTTAAGTTTATCAGTTTACTATAAAGTTTTGTCTCACTTCATGCTTGTATGAACACTTTATAATCACTTTAAATAAACTTACGGATTTCCTTTTATTAGACTTTATTTAGTGCTTAAAAGGGATTGCCTTTATATAGTTATAAAACATATATCTCATTAAACAAATGATATAAAGAACAATTCATTTAAATTAAGTTTGTATCCTAGAACAATTGTCTATAGGACACTAAACCCCAACATACTCCCACTTGAACTAAAGCCAATTGTTTCTAAAACTTATTCCAGTAGAAGTTAAATGACGATCATGTATTCTCTGGGTTAAAGGCTTTGTCAACGGATCTGCAACGTTGTCCTCTGTAGGTACTCTTTCTATTCTCACATCTCCTCTAGCCACAATCTCTCTAATGATGTGGTATCGCTTAAGGTAATGGTTGGATGCATTATGAGACCGTGGTTCCTTTGCTTGCGCAATGGCTCCATTGTTATCACAGTACAGTGTAATGGGATTGACAATGTCAAGCACCACACCTAGTCTGTAATGAACTTTCTAATCCAAACCGCTTTCTTTGCTGCTTCCGTAGCTGTGATATACTCTGACTCGGTCATAGAGAAAGCTACGCTTCCCTGCTTGGAACTCTTCCAACTGACCGCTCCCCCATTCAAGATAAACAAGTATCCTGATTGGGATTTATAATCATTCTCATCTGTGAGATGACTTGCGTCTGAAAATCCTTCTATTTTCAGATCACCTTCTCCGTACACTAGGAACATATCTTTAGTTCTTCTCAAGTACTTAAGAATGTTCTTGATGGCAATCCAATGCTCGTCTCCCGGATTCCCTTCGTAACGATTCGTTACAGATAACGTGAACGCTATGTCAGGTCTAGTGCATAGCATAGCATACATAATCGAACTGATTGCGCTGGCATACGGGACTACAGCCATACGCCGTTTATCATCATCGGTTTTAGGACATTGATGATTGTTTAACTTTACTCCATGTAACATGGGTAAGTTACCTCGTTTCGATTCAAGCATGCTAAACAGATTTAGCACCTTTTCAATGTATGTAGCCTGTGAAAGACCAAGCAGTCTTCTCGATCTATCTCTATAGATCTTTATACCAAGTATATAAGCTGCTTCACCAAGGTCTTTCATTGAGAAGTTACCAGATAACCATACTTTCACTGACTGTAAGAGAGCAATGTCATTTCCCATTAATAATATATCGTCCACATATAGTATGAGAAATGCTATAGAGCTCCCACTTGCTTTCTTATAAATGCAAGCTTCTTCGCAATTTTGTTCAAAACCAAATTGTTTTATGGTTTCGTCAAAACGCTTATTCCAGCTTCTAGATGCTTGCTTGAGTCCATAAATGGATCTCTGAAGTTTGCAAACTTTATTTGCATCCTTCGATATGAAACCTTCAGGTTGAATCATATATACATCCTCAAGCAGGTTTCCGTTTAGGAAAGCTGTTTTCACATCCATTTTCCAAATCTCATAATCGTAGTGAGCGGCAATTGCAAGCATGATTCTGATTGATTTGGACATAGCCACAGGAGAGAAAGTTTCGTCATAATCAATTCCTTGCTTATGACGACATCCTTTCGCTACTAACCTAGCTTTGTAGGTGCTAACCTTTCCATCCATGTCTGTCTTCTTTTTGAAGATCCACCTGCACCTAATGGGTATTATCCCTTCGGGTGGATCAACCAAAGTCCACACTTGGTTAGTATACATGGAATCCATTTCAGAATCCATGGCCTCAAGCCATGCTTTAGAATCTGGACTAGTAAGAGCCTCTTCATAGTTTTCGGGTTCGTCGTCTAACACAGGAACCTCATTATCATCTCCCACTAGAAAACCATATCTAACTGGGAGTCACGAACTCTTTGTGATCTACGAATAGGTGGCACTGAAGTCTCATCTAATGGGACTCCTTCGGGTACCTCAACCGCCTCTGTTGTTTCAGTCGGTGTTTCTTCTTCTTGAACTTCGTCAAGTTCAATCATGCTTTCCTTTTGTGTTTCTTCGAGAAACTCTTTCTCTAAGAAGGTTGCGTGCTTGGATACGATTACTTTCTGATCATCTGGATGATAGAAGTAATATCCCATAGTTTCCTTAGGGTATCCAATGAAGAAACATTTATCAGATTTCGAAATCTTGTTTGTCGGACGCAATGCGTTTGACAAAGGCTGAACAACCCCATACTCTCATAAATGAAAACACGGGTTTCCTACCAACGAACAATTCATATGGTGTGGAACTAGCGGATTTAGTTGGTACTCGATTTAGGGTGAAGATGGCAGTTTCTAAGGCATAGCCCCAGAACGTCTTTGGAAGTAAGGCCATGCTCATCATGGATCGTACCATATCTAATAGGGTACGGTTTCTCCTCTCGGACACACCATTGTGTTGTGGTGTATAGGGAGGTGTCCATTGTGAGCATATCCCACATTCAGTTAGATAATTCAGAAAATCATCTGAAAGATATTCGCCACCTCGATCAGATCGAAACGTCTTTATTTTCTTTCCTAATTGATTTTCTACTTCATTCTTGAAGCATTTGAATTTCTCAAAAGCTTCTGACTTGTGCTTCATCAAGTAGATGTAACCATATCGGGTATGGTCATCTATGAAGCTTATGAAGAATCTGAATCCTCCTCTTGCTTGGACTGACATAGGACCACATACATCTGAATGAATGAGTCCTAGAGTGTCTGATACATGCTCACCTTTATTGCTAAAGGGTGTCTTTGTCATTTTACCTTTTAAACATGATTCGCATGTTTCCAATGATTCGGGATCGATTGGATCTATAAGCCCATCTGAATGTAGCTTTAGCATGCGTCTCTTGTTTATATGGCCTAAACGATAATGCCACAAGTAAGTTGAATTATCTAGCTTATGTCTTTTGGTATCAATTGCATAAGAAAGAATTTTGTTATCTAACACATAAATCCCATTTTGTGAAATTCCTGAAAAATAAAAGATCGAATCTTTATAAAAATTGCAACTCTTGTCTTTTATTGAAATATGAAAATCGTCGTCAACAAGACGGCTAATAGAAATAATGTTGCGAGACATTTGAGGAACGTATAAATAATTCCTTAATTCTATTACAAGCCCAGAGGGCAAATTTAAAACATAATCTCCAATTGCGAGGGCGGCAACTCTTGCTCCATTTCCTACTCGCAAGCTTATGCTTTCTTTCTTTAGTTCCCTAGTCTGATTTAGCTCCTGCATATTTGTACAAATATGAGATCCACATCCGGTATCTAATACCCAAGATTCAGACAGTGAAACTGTATTTATTTCAATATAAAACATACCAGATGTTGAAGCACCGCCATTTCCCTTCTTAAGGGAGGCTAGGTACTCCTTGCAGTTCCTCTTCCAATGCCCGTCTTTACCACAGAAGTGGCACTCTCCTTTGGGCTTCTTCACTTCCTTTCCTTTAGCTTTGTAGGGCACGGCTTTCTTACCTTTCTTGGGATAATTAGGATTGGGATAGCTCCATTTCCTTTTCTTTGATCCTTCAATGACAAGAGCCGGTATGGCTTTGTCTTTCTTCATATTGGGCTCAACTGACTTGAGCATATTTGCAAGCTCTTCAAGAGAGGTTTGCAAGTCATTCATCTGATAGTTCATAATGAACTGTGAATAACTTTCTGGGAGGGATTGAAGAATTAAGTCTATACTTAATTCGTTATCCATCGCAAATCCAATACTAGAAAGTTTGGTAATGTAGCCAATCATCTTGACACAATGTGTCATGACAGATGTGCCCTCTTGCATCCTACTACGATATAGCAACTTGGATATCTCGTAGCGTTCGCACCTGGTTTGTTTCCCAAACAATTCCTTTAGGTGCATGATGATGGAATAGGCATCCATTTCCTCATGTTGCCTTTGTAATTCCGGTATCATCGATGCAAGTATGATGCATCCGGCATGATCATCATCAGCCTTATGCTTCTGGTAAGCATCAATTTCCTCAATGGGAGCATCATCAGCAGGGAGAGGGGGTATCGATGTATCAAGTACATACCCTATTTTATCGAACTTCAAAACAATGTTGAGGTTACGAAACCAGTCGGTGAAGTTTGAACCATTCAATTTGTTATCGGTAAGAATGTTTTGCAGATTGGTTTTAGTCATGATTATAAGAGTGGGTTTAATTAAACCTGAGAGTGAGAAAGAGTAAACATATGTCATTCATTTGCTTAAAGTATATCAATCTAAAATTATAGGCCTTTTAGTTTATTTTAGATTGCTCCCACTATTTTGCCAAATTAATAGCCCTCCATATTAATTCGAAGAATTTCACAAATCCTTTAGTGAGTCAGGATCCTAACTCCTGAGATTTCGCCTTGAGTTTACTCAACAAGTTAGTCTCATTCATTAGGTAGATTCATGTAATCAATCACATCTTTAATGTGATTCCTAGGTTATTGGGTTACTAACCACATTAGTAACTAATATGCTATTCATATTAATCCCAACCGTCTTGCCCATTAGTTTATGACAACATGAGTTTACTCATCCAATTATCATAATCTAATTTAAGTATTACCCCATATTCATGAAAAATGATTTTCGATAATTCAGGTGTTACCGAAAGGACCCCGAGCTTGAGTTTACTCAACAACCCAAAGGCCCTCAGCACTGCCGGCTGAATTATAATATTAGGGAGGGGCAGCCGATTTTAATAACTTGTTTATTTACTTAACTTTTTAATGAGGGATTTTATTTTAGGTCTCATAATCTAACTTAGTCTTGATTTGCTTTAGCATACATCAGACACATACATTGGCGTTATGGACATATCATCTAAATTATTCCATCGAGCCAGAGACGGAATAAAAGGGCAAACCTAAGGAAATACTAACTATTACATATTTCTCTTTAGGTCCTCCGTCTTCTCCATGGCGCCTTGAAATTACATATTAATTTCTATACTACTAAAGAAAACTTCAATTGAATTGAAGGGAATCAGATGAGAGGAGAAATTACAATAGATAGTAGAAAGGCAGGACTCGCAGGCCCTATTTCAAAAATACCAAAAGACTAAAGAGGGTCCAAATATGTCCATAACTCCAAACATGCATAGACTCAATTAAATAAATTTAATTGGTTGATTACATAACTATCTTATGTAATATTTATGTTAATCACATTAACTTATCAATTAACTTTCATCCAATTTTACTTCTAATAGTTTTCGTATCTTTTATATTAATCTTTAGATTAATATAACTATACAAAACTTTAATTATGCACGTCCCAATTATTTTGATTTTAATTCATTTAACATTTTGATTTACAAATTGGTAAAACAAACTTTTAAACAAATTTTCATTGGATAATCAAAACAGAAAACTATCAATTTCTGAAACATATATATTTAAATATAAAAACGATTTTAAATATATATATCAGTTCTAAAACGGTTTTAAAATGATTTTCAGAAAATAGGAAAAACTACTATAGATTTCCGTTTTATCTTTAGAATTAATAAAACTGATTTTATCAATCTAACTATAAAACTAATAGATTTTGTTATAATGATTATCAACCAAAATAATTAGGAACATACGCATAATCTGTTTTAATTAACAATTAATTAAAACTTATTTATCTTTAGAATTAATTAATCAAAACAATTTGTTAATTAATCCTAACTATAAATATTCATTCAATCCTATTGAAAACTTCTAAATTTTCATATATGAAATAACGGATTTAACGATGGCTCTGATACCACTGTTGGAAATTAGGCTAAGGTATAGCAGCGGAAATATAAAAATTTTAACCTATTTCCATTTAACCACAAGATCCGTTAACCGTTATTTCATATAAAGAGGGATAAGAAGAATTACCTCTTGATGATCAATCTACCATTGTTAATGAAGTGCCCACAACTTCAAAAGAGATAGAAACTGTCTACCAATCTGCCCTTATCCGAAACAGACCTTCCAGACCTCCGAACGACAATCCCTTCGGTTGAAACGTGGAAGAATATGTCTAGAAGCTCTTGTCCAAAAATCGCGACGATCCGACGGTTCAATCTCCGGGAATCCGCGAAATCGTGAACTGACCTGATGTAGGATTAGTAAAACGAATTTCTCCCTTTTGTTTGTTTTTCTTCTTCGAGTTCCCAAACACGAAATAAAACACGGGAAGATTAATTTAGTATCAACCGTTGAATAGCAACCAAAGTAGATTGCCTCTAACTAATCAACACAAGATCAAGGATAAAAGAAATAGATGAAAATCAATTGATCAAATCAAACGAAGCCGTAGAGAAATCTCGTCCTCGAACTAGGGGTGTCGAATTTTCTCTCTCTTGGACTAGGTGAATTTCGAAAATCACAAGTAGGGTATGGCTTGCTTGGATTTCGAAAATCTCAAGGGAAGGGGTATTTATAATCTCTTGTATCTAATCCCTAGTTAGATAGAATTAGGTTACTGAATAGGAATTCCATTCGGAATAGAATTCCTAATTATTATCTCACTATATATCTAATATATTAAGGATAATAATAATAACCTCATTGGATAATAATAGGAGTATATTAATCTAATTAAAACTCCTAACTTAATTATCTCTTAATTAATTTAATTCATATTCCTAATCTAATTAGGATTAACAAAATCAAATTAATTATTCATGTATATCACTATATGAATTTCGACCCCCTTATGTCCATGGGCCTTATTGGGCTCAATTGGGCTTCTATCAATTAATTAACATCTATCTCTCTTTTAGGTTCCAAGTCTTATGTGTGATCCATTAGGTTCTTATTGCTTCTAGCCGTATGCAACGTTATTAAATTAATTTTCAAAGAATTATATTTAATCTTTGCATAACGGAATGATGTACAGAGTATGTGATTAGCAAGTCCGTAATCATTCCCCCAGAGCTATAAGAAGACAGGTTGATTCTGTCGTTAACCTTTCCGTATTAGTTACAGTATAATTCGATCCTTTATCAACTACATCCTTGAACTGAATCTTATGACTATGGGTGATGTCAAGTCACATATAGCGAGACGTTCGTTTTACTTGTACAGGCCGAGTTAACTCAAAAAGATAGGTTAAGTGAAATCTGTATTTCTTACTCTTAAGCTATCACTTTGCAAGGATTTAGAGTCGAGTCTTCCACAAGCGATCCATGGATGTATCTCCCATTTATCGGGAGTGATAAATGCTCAATCCAATATATAACGACTCCGCAATTACTTCCTATGATACCCAACGTCTACTGTTCACACCCCAGAGTCATCTCTGTTAAGGATCGTGTTACACCAGAGTCAAAGCATCACATTCCGTAATCCAGAATACCAATTAATATTCCTTTGAGTCTGAGGATTAGTTATACCTATTAATACCAATGAGATGAACAGGTGACAAGGATGAATCTACCCATCCTGTTATCTCAAATCGGATCCCCAATCCTAATGAACAATGTTTCATCGGATCTATGTAACTGTCCAGATATCTGTATATATGAAGCTTGTGAGATCAGCTTTCTATCGGATAGGAGACATTGTTACATACAAGTCTCAACAGTGATATGTCAATCCCAAACATATCACTTGACTTGGGGTGGTTTTAAGTTTATCAGTTTACTATAAAGTTTTGTCTCACTTCATGCTTGTATGAACACTTTATAATCACTTTAAATAAACTTACGTATTTCCTTTTATTAGACTTTATTTAGTGCTTAAAAGGGATTGCCTTTATATAGTTATAAAACATATATCTCATTAAACAAATGATATAAAGAACAATTCATTTACATTAAGTTTGTATCCTAGAACAATTGTCTATAGGACACTAAACCCCAACAGTCGTCATGTGTCACCTGTCATACTGTGACATATTCCTTGCGTCTTTATTTTGTCGTACCCCGTAGGACGTAACGCACCGGACACGTCTTCCATTATTTACTTAGACACCGATCAGGAGGCATACCTCTTATGTCGTGACATATCCTATGTGTCTTTTCCTCATCATGCCTCGTATATGGTGACCCATTTTTTGTGTCTCTACCATGTCATTACACGCCAGTCAGAAGGTGTACTATATGTGTCATAACGCATCTTGAACATCTTCACCTCTTTAAATACGTCGAACGAGGGGCATGAGATTCGTGCCCCGTATGTCGTGTCGTATCATGTGTTTTTTTATATACGTTAGATGAGAGGCATACCTTTTGGGTCGTGATGTATCCTATACGTCCTTGCCTCGTCCCACCTTCCATATCGTGAAGTGCCTCATGCGTCTCCATCACGTCAGCTATACACTAGTCAGGACGTGTACTCGATGCGCCCCCATGCATCGTGTACATCCAGGTATTGTCAAGGTCGTACATCGCGATAGGTCGCAGATGCGTCTTCCATATCGGATACACTAGTCTAGAGCTATACCCCGTATATCATAACCTGAGTTCTCGCTTTGCTAGGTGCCTAACAGAAGACATACCCCATATATCACAATGTATCTCGCGCGTCTTTACCATGTCTCACATGCCCATCAAAAGGTCTACCCCGCATGTTATGATGTGTCTCATATATTAGTCCGGAGGAGCACCTTTAGACCCTGAGGTATTCCCTATGTCTTCGTCGTGTTATACTTTGTGTGGGATACGCCGCACACATCTTTATCGTCCTGTTTATACCATTAGGGGGTATACCCTGTGCATCGTGACATATCACATACGTCTTTGCCACCGTGTTTCAGTCATTCGGAGACATGTCCCATGTGTCATGACGTACTCCACCTCCCTCTATCATGGTTAGGAATATTGTTCGTTAGATATGTATCCTTGTCGGATCCAAACTACTTGGTGGTCATACCTCGATTGTCATAACATTCGCATCGTGGGGTAGATTCTGTTCACTTTCCGCATGGTCAACTCGAGACATACTATGTGTGTCGCCACGTCGCTGACAACATATCAATAGTTAAAAAAAACATTGTCACGGCATCGGTTCCCCCGAGACTCGAATTAACCATTCATCACATGTCTCATACACGTCCTACTTACGCCTCAAGACATACCATGTATGTCGCTACACCTTAGCCAACACATCTCAAGTTTATGACCGGTACCTTGAACTCAAATAGAACCATAATCTCACGGGTCGTCGTCACCTCCCTTTCGCATCTCAAGACATACCCACGTATGTCGCCACGCTATACACAATGCCCATGTGATTCCAAATTACGCTGTTATATCATCCGTGCCTCTCATCTCGTAAGTTGTCATCATGACCTTCATACACTAAGACATGCCACGTATGTCACCGCGTCGTGCACCTATACTCCAAAGTTACGTTGTTGTACGATCGGTACCTTAGGTTCGAGTCAGCTGTTTCACACGAATCTCGCTTACCTGTCGTCATTCGCATCTGGGGATGTAGTCCATACATAGCACCTCCGTATTTCAGAGTTGTGGGCAATACCCTGAGCTCTGAAATAAACCCTTAACTCGTGTGTTGTCCACACCTCCCATTTGTACCTTTAGGTGTGCCACGTGGGTCATCACGGTGCCCTCTCATATTTACATCGTCCCACTGTCCGGACCCCAGGTTCACATTGACCCTCTGACGCACGTTTCATACGAAGTCCTCGCGTCATATCCGCACTTTAACTGGCGCCTTATATATCGCCTCGTCACATCTAATAAATCCATGCGTCCTTATACTAACCTCTTAGCTAGTAGGTCATCGTCATAGCCCATTGGTACCCTCGGTCGTACCTAGTATATCGACACATCATTGTACTAAGGTAACCCGCGCATCCTTGACCTTATTAAGACACCCTGTCGCATCTTCAAAATGGGCAAATCGATATGAGACATACCAGGTGTGTCATCATATATCGTAACACATCAGTATTCCAAACACGTGACACTGGTGCTTCGAGCACGTATCAGCTTTCGGTGCATATCCCGTATGTCACCACTTGCACTTTAGTCATACGTTGGACCTTGTCAAAATGTGCCCCGCATGTCGCCTTGTCATCGGCAATATTTGTAGTCCGCGAATATGTCATTAGGCTATCCAATTCTAGACCGGCCTTTGACGCGCATTCCGTATGTCATCACTCGCACCTTACTCACATATCAAAGGCTGAGTAGGGTTAAGCTTGGGGCACATACCCCCATACGCGGTTTGGTACGTCCCATCCGCATGTCAAATGTCGAGTCATTTATGTCATCGAGTTCAAGTCGAATCTGGGGCAAGTATCATATATGTCATCATGTGCATCTCGCTTACATCTCTAATGTCGAGTCATTTGTATCGTCAAGTTCGAGTCAAACTTTTGTCACGTACCTGTTATATGGAGTGATTCATGTCATCGAGTCCAAGTCATACCATTAGGTACGTACCCTATGGGCCGTCTCAGGCGTCTCGCTCACACCTTGACACACTGAGTCGTTCATGTCGTGAGACTCCTGTCAAACTTTTAACGTACGCCCCATAAGTCGTCACTCATGTCTTGAGTACGCCTCAAACAGCGGTTTGTTTATATTGTCAAATCCTCGACACGCTCCCCCTACATCATTGCTACCGTTGTCCATGCGCCTCAAACTCCGAATTGCCTTATTTACGAGTCTGAGACATATGCCCTATGTGTCGCTATTTGGGTCTCGCTCGTATCAGTAGTATCGAGTTGTTCGTACCGCGTCTAAATCCAACATTTGGCACTTACCTCGAAGGTATTGGTTTGCGCCTTCGTTGCTCCTCGAATTGTTCATAGTGATAGGTTCCAGTCGAACTATCGACGTCTACCCTGTGTGTCATTATTGGTATCTCAAATATCGGTGATGGACCAAATACGTCATAAATATCCACGTAAGATCTTTAGGGGTTCTCATAAAACATATCATCGTCGGGTTTGCACTATGAAACAAATTGACCTTTGACACATACCAGGTAAGTCGTCGTTTCCATCTCGTTGGTACCTCGATCGGATTAGGACACCTCTCATTCTACCAGATGCACCGATGTCCGCAAATTCATCGAGGTATTTGTATCTCTAGCTTGAGTTAATCCTTAGACTGCACCCTGCGTGTCGGTATCGCGTCTAGCTGACATCTCCAATGTTGTTAAGAGGTACCTCTTGAGTCATCTCTGTGCGTCATCTATGCCCAAAGTTGGTTAGTTAACACGTGTGTCGTATGTGTACCCTATTCGTGTCTTGTACCTAATATGTCGGATTTCCCCCGCGACGGTCGAAATCCCAAAATTAGACCATCACATTGTTCGTAAGTTGTGTATAAGTCAACCATGGGGGCACATCGAGTGTGACTCCCATCATGCCTTTTGGCTACCTCTGAAGCACACTATGTACGTCACCGTATTTCCTAAAGGCACCGGGTTTCAAATCACTCTGTCGTGATATTAGTAAGCCAAGTAGGAGTTAATAACTGGCACATACCTCGTATGTTGACGTATGCATCCTATTCAGACCTCGAGTATCGGGTATTCCGTGTTCATTGTCCCGTCAAATGATACCCATCATTGTAATAGTTGCTTTCCGAGAGAAACTGACAATTGGCGCACATCACGTATGTCACTCACGTCTTCCTTATTCCTTGACCTGTTTAGGGCACATCCCGTGCGTTACCACTTTCTACATAGCACACCAAGATTCCGCTGGTACATCTACTAACCATTGACCCACACTCCATGTGTGGTGGTCGCATCCCGCTTGCTTCCTGTTTAGGACACACCCTCTATGTCGGCTTGTTTCAGGAAGCTTGTGTTTCCCAGAAATGCGGTTCCCCGCTATCAATATCGATACCAAGTAAACTATGGATACATGCCCCGCACATCTTCATCATGGGCTGTTTAAGTCTCAGATGTACCATGAGCGTCACATCAGCCTGTGTAACGCCCCGTATCTTTGAAGTACGTCATTACCACCGATGATGATAATCCATCACATACATCTCATGAATAGTCGCTTATGTTGTCTTTTTTTTAGATCGTGAGTCGTGTCGAGGTACCAAGTATGTCATTCCCCCCACTCATGTCGCTACCCCTCGAACATATTTACCCGTCATGAATATCACCGGGGTACACTCTCATTTACCTAGCGTCCTAGTGAATTTTACACACCAATAAGGGTCGTCTCAATCTCACAAGCGTCAGTCGTGTCGAGCATCATTCAACATTGTATATCTTGTAAAGCATTGCATAGTAGACTCATAGGGTTCATATTAATGTGTGTATAACAATTGAAATGGTTTCGGGCATCCGCACTTCCAAACAGGTAAGTTAGCATAGACGACTGAAGCGCTGCCGATAGCTCTGGTAAAAGGGGAGTTTAGCTCTATTCAAAATCGTTTTTATGTCGTAAGAAATAAAGCGCACACCACGAATCATGCATAAATCATACATCCATCGATAAGAGGCACAAGTAGATAGCCCTGGCATTCGCATCACACGTACATCGCATCATCAAAAATTCATAATGCCTAAAAAGCTCCACTCACCCATCCTTTCTCTTTCCTTATTAGAAACCCAACTCATGGCCCAGTCCAGCAATTCAAACCACAATCTTGAGAGCCGTGTGCAAGGGGCTTTAGCCAAATACATCTTTTCTGATGAGTTCAAACATGCTCTTAATGATCCAGAGGTTGCTAAGAATGATGGGGTTGAAAGTTCCCAAGGGATGATAGGAGATTTCAATCTCAGAGCAGAAATCGAGCGAGTTCTTCCCGATGTCCTTGCTTTAGATGAATTCAAGATAGAGCTGAAAAGGTTGGTCCGGGAGGTCCTGAGTGAGTCACTGGTTGCGGAAATCCCGAAAGTTGCTGTAGAGAAACCTATGTTCCAGTTTGCATCACAATCTACCCCACAAACATTCACTCCACTAAGGGTAGCCTCACACCATGTTTCACAACAAGCTCCACCCCATCGGGGACATGATATTGCCAGGGTTGTTCGCCCTCCATCACCCGCTCAGTATAGAGGGGAGGGAAGGGAGTTCTCCACTTTCACTCAACCCTTATTTGAAGTGTTGGAGGGTCTACGAATGCATGACATACTTCATCCTCTGCCAGCCACGGGAGGTCAAACCACTGAGTTAGTCAAACGCAGGGGCTACTGCCACTTCCACCAGAAGTATGGTCACGAAACAAGTACTTGCATAAGGTTGAAGCATGAAATTCAAGATCTCATCGAAGCTGGAAAGATAAGTGACCCAGATCCTTCTAATCAGACGAAGCCTTCGACTTGTTCCTTGAACGGTGAAGTCTACAACGGATCAGGATGAGCTAAAGAAGAAGTTCTTGAGATTGAGGACACTTATGAAGTGGAAGAACCTGAAGCTTCCTGAAGTGGCATGAGAGAGAGGATTGCACTTGTAGTCTTTATCCTTGTCTTTTATTTTATCTTCTATTCCACAAGATGTTATTAATTAACCTCCTTTTGATTTCAATGAAATTTCGTTTCCGCAAATTTTATCCCAAACATACGTACTTACATTTGATATCCACTTAATTGAGATATTCCCGATTCTATCATGGCACAGACATAAGCTCTAGAATATACTTATTGCTCAGTACTTAACCACTGAATAGAGAAAATTAAGAGAGTAAAAAAAATAAAAATAAATAAATCATGAGAAGTGATTCCCTGGCTCTACGATGATAAGTCGGGCTTAGACCCATCAAACGAAGGGTTCTCACTGGCTTGTGCTAAAAAGAAGAATGAGCGAGAATCAACAAAGTCCAAAAAGAGAGAAAAAGAAAAGAAAAGAAGGAGCAAGCAACAAGCCCTCAGAACCATGCTAGCACTAAGGCACCGACAAAAATTTCTCCCCTCAAAGGGGACACCAGTACATGAGTGCACCATTCAGAACAAGACGGGGGCAACTAACCTATCAACGATAAAGGATCCTGTTCCAGGATCAACGAAAAGGTTCAGATCTATGATGACTCAAAGTAAAAAAAAAAAAGGTAATGCTGAAAAGGCTCAGGGGCAAAGTCAAGCCAATCAGAGGTAAAAGAAAGTTATTCAAATAAAAAGCAGACGTGACTAGCCAAGGAGCGCCAAGGTGACAAGAGCGGTTGACATTGCCCAGCAAATGGGTGATCAAATGTACGAGAAAAGCTCACTTTAGCAAAGAAAGATCAAATGCGTAGTCGAATGAAGACAAAGGCGGCGACAAAGTTTAGAACTACGGTCAATCTCAAAGGAACCAAAGAATCTTTCTCATGAAAATTAAAAAAAAAAGAAAGAGAATCCCGATAGGTTGAAAATCCGCAAAGGACGGCCTATGCAACAATAAGGGACACCCCAATAAGTGAAAACCCCACGGGGCACTTATTTGAAAATTCCGGGGGTAAAAGGAGAGAGTTAAAATAACTGAAATGTGAAAACCCGAAAGGGCATACTTTGGTGACAGTGGTTAATAAACTGAGCAGTAAACAATTCAATGTATGTTTTCCAAGTGCTTTATTTAAGCTAGACGGTTGCATTTGCAATGAAAATACCCGCATCAATAGACACCTCATCTCAACTGAAATCACCTCAACACCCATAAACCAATCCAAAATCTAAAAAAAAAAAAGAAACTAAACAAAAAGAGACTATTCTTCTCTCTCATGCTCCATGAAGTTTGGTTCCCCTGCTTCTCTGTTGTCCTCTCAAGAGTCAAACTTCGACCGAAGCGACTACTCCCAACGGCAGTATCCCTAGCTTGAATGCATAAGAAATCTCACCTCGAGTTTGTAGGGGCATGCGCTCGCATCAACTTCTCATCCACACCAAGACGGTAACGTCAATCGGGGGCATGACCATGCAATCGGATCACCATCCATCTCGCTCCGGAAGCTTCTCCATTAACAAAGGCATCAGACATGAACTCATCGTCAAATGCTCAGCATAGAAGTGGCCCGTAGATATGAACCCCCTGTGCTATCCGGTATCATTTACGATCAAGGAAAAAAGAAGAAAAAACTGAACAAAAAAAAGAGTTAGATTGAAAACCTCAAAAGAGGCGATCCAAGCAAAATAAGAGATAAAGAAAATCTGTGAGATATAGAAAAGATGAATTGAAAACCCCTAGGGGCGGTTCATGCAAAAGGAGAGATAGAGAATATCAAAGAGATCCCGTTGAGTTGAAAACTCGAAAAGGGCGGCTCAAGCAAAAATTAGGGAAAAAATGAATACATCAATCTCTGGTTAAAGGCGATAGCCCCTTGACACAAGCTCATCAAGACCAAATCCCCGTCCTTACAACCTTTGGTATCAAACTTATGCTCGTCCTTATCCTTGCACACCCTGGGGATGGCCTGAAACATCGTTTCTCGATCTGAAACTACCAAAACCCCCAAGCCTATGAAAAGGGAATCCATCCGACTAGCTCATCCGCACATACATAGTTTGCATACACACATGTCCATACATCCGCATAAAGCAAAATGCATAGGCCACGCTTACATACATTCAAACACACGCACAGTCTGCTGCATACACACACATAGGTGGTTACACGCATCTATAGATTAGGCTACATCCACCCATCTATATGCATCACTACACACCTGCGGTCGATTTAGAGACTATGGTCGCTAGAAAGAGCAATATTACATGCGGTCGATTTAGAGACTAGGGTCGCTAGAAAGAGCAATATTACCTGCGGTCGATTTAGAGACTAGGGTCGCTAGAAAGAGCAATATTACCTGCGGTCGATTTAGAGACTAGGTTCGCTAGAAAGAGCAACTTTACTTGCGGTCGATTTAGAGACTAGGGTCGCTAGAAAGAGCAACTTTACTTGCGGTCGATGTAGAGACTAGGGTCGCTAGAAAGAGCAATCTTACCTGCGGTCGATGTAGAGACTAGGGTCACTAGAAAGAGCAACTTTACCTGCGGTCGATTTAGAGACTAGGGTCGCTAGAAAGAGCAACTTTACCTGCGGTCGATGTAGAGACTAGGGTCGCTAGAAAGAGCAACTTTACCTGCGGTCGATATAGAGACTAGGGTTGCTAGAAAGAGCAATTTTACATGCGGTCGATGTAGAGACTAGGGTCGCTAGAAAGAGCAACTTTACCTGCGGTCGATGTAGAGACTAGGGTCGCTAGAAAGAGCAACTTTACTTGCGGTCGATGTAGAGACTAGGGTCGCTAGAAAGAGAAATTTTACATGCGGTCGATGTAGAGGCTAGTGTCACTAGAAAGAGCAACTTTACCTGCGGTCGATGTAGAGACTAAGGTCGCTAGAGAGAGCAACTTTACCTACGGTCGATGTAGAGACTAGGGTCGCTGGAAAGAGCAATTTTACATGCGGTTGATTTAGAAACTAGGGTCGCTAGAAAAAGCTACGGGAAGACGGTCGATGAAGAGACTGAAGACGAGGAAGGAACTTGCGACATGGAGATCAGGTATTTCTCCTCCCACTCTATATGTGTCTTTTACTTTAATATGTTTTCCATTGCATGTGTCGCATTCGCGAAAAAGTTTTTTTCGAAAAAGCACACACATCACTGTTAAAATAGGAAAGTAGGGGCAACTGTAGACACCGAGTCGGAGGACCAGTGACGAAAACCCATGGCAGACGGTTAGAGCGGTTGATTCCAATATTAAAAAATAAAAAAAATAAAAACACGAAAGGGTCCGGAAGGATTGCGTGTCGTCAAGTAGACGACTTGCTAGTGCTCAGCGGCGTTGGGCGGGCGCCCAGCAGCGGCCGGCGCGCGCCCGATGGCAGTTGGGCGTGCGCCCAGCGGCGCAGGGTGCACGCCCAGCGGCAGCTGGGCGCGCGCGCCCACCCTGCATTGGGCGTCCGCCCGACGCCTGTTGGGCGCGCGCCCAACTCCATGTTGGGCGTGGCCCAACTCTGTGTTGGGCGTCCGCCCAACCCCCCGTTGGGCGCACGCCCAACTTTGGGATCCGTACCTATAAAAGGCACGGATCCCCATGCATTTGAGGGGGGGAGGGATTTTTGGAGCTTCTCACTCTAGAAAATTATTTTTAGAGAGAGAAAGTGAATTTTTGGGAGAAAACATTTTTTTTCCTAAAAAATCCAAATTTCCTAAAAGTTTAATATTTTACCAAAACACCAAAAAAAAATCATAACTCGTGGAATCGACCGACATTAAGCCGTCAATACCGATCTTGAGGTATTATCCGAGGACTAGACTCGTTTTATTTATTTCGTCTATTTATTTTATTTATAGTTTTGTTTCTTTATTTATTTATTTAGTTATTTATTTATCACGTTTATTTATTTTCCCGTATTTATTTAATTCCCGTCTCGTATCAAATAAACGTTTTGTTTTGAAATAAAAACCTCGTCTTAAAATCCCAACACGAACCGTGACCCGATTTAAGGGTAGTTCGGGATTAAGACGTTGTAAATATAGATTTTAAAAATATTTTTAAATAACGTTTTGAAATAAAACATCGTTTTAGGAGTCTCCGTTATAGACTATGATCCAATTTGGGTAGCTCGGAGATCCAAAATGATAGAATAGAGTAAATTTAAAGTGTTTGAATAAATCTGGAAACTATTGGGCTGGTTCTGTAATTCTCCACTTTCTGTCACTAAAGGCTGTTTACCGACGGATGTTTCGTCGGTAAAGCTGTTGAAACTTAAAAAATCCATTTTTCAACCTTTTTCTCATCTTTTTTGACATTTATTCTTATATAGATATATGTATAAATAGGTAAGGTGTTTATTAAAATTATTTTCAAAATGTATAATTAGTAATAATTCACTATTAAATACTTATTTTGTATATTTGGAGATTATTTACATTAATTTGGTTTTGTAAAAGCTATATGTATATACAGTTGCGTTCACATGGACCCTGATGACCACGTAAATTTAGTCATTCACCGTTAGATCTAGACGGATTAAATATAAGCCTTAGGATGTTTTGAATCTCCACCTTAGGATTTTAATCCGTCTAGATCTAACGGTGAATAACTAAATTTACGTGGTCATCAGGGTCCATATGAACGCAATTGTATGTATATATATATATATATATATATGTTTTCCTTTTATTGTTTTTGGGGTGGGTTACTCTCTATATATTTATTATGTATAAAAACTATTTTGGTTTAAATATAGTTTTCTTATTTATGAATTTTATTCATTATTTTTACATATATTTAAATTGGAATAAAAGTGTATTATATTTAGTATTTTTCATTATCATTATTATACATATACTTAGTTATATTATATAGTATCTTTTACTTGTTTTTTAATCTATGGATATATCCTTATTTTTAGATAAAAATGTATATATATATATATATAGGTATATTCACTCTACTTTTGGACATTTATATGTATATATTTCAAATTCGTTTTATTTGGTTAGTCTTGGGATTTAAATTGATCATTGTTGTAATCATATTCAAGTAAAGGTTAATTGAGTGAAAAGAATGAAATAAATCACAAAGAAGGGAGTTTAACTTGCTTATTGAAAATAACGTTTTTCTAGATATTTATAAAGTGTAAATAAAAGGCTTTTTACCATTTCAAACTGTTTCCTAAACGTCATGTTTTAAAACCTTAACTCGTTCCAATGGCGGATTAAGCGAACCTTGTAATTAAAATTGTTTTCATTGTAAATAATGGAGTTTTGAATCATTTTCCTAACTAAACGGGTTTGTACAAAAATAAATGGACTTGTATGCTTAATCACGTTTTTTGGTTAAAACTTTTTGTTCAACGTTTTCACACGCTCGAGTCGTTCCAACGGCGATTCGAGTGAACATCATGTAAATTAACGGGGTTTTGAAACGTACTTAAATCGTTCCAACGGTGATTAAGGTACGAACCATGTAAATAAACTCGTTTTTGGGGAGTGAGATTAATGTAGATTTAATGTATAAAAGAAAGCATAACTCACGTGGTAAATAAACTAATTCTTCCTTTTATCTCCCTCTTTCTTCCATATACTCTAAGTTCATGTAAATGGGTGATTCTTTACTAATATGGCTTTCAATAATATATGCTCAAAACGGTTTCCAAAACGAGAAAGAAAAGGTTTCAAATGAATTTTAAACTTAAAGAAATATGCGATTAGTCTGTTAGCGCCTAACATGCTAAGTAGGAGGCCGGTGGTTCATAACCGGGCGATGTTGGGGTGCCTAGTAGCCTTTCTCTGGAAAGGAGCTAGCCTTCACGGCTCGTTCCTAAGTTTCTCGAACCCTCACCGGTCTCCCGCAAGGGATCGGTGTTCATTTCCCATTCGTGGGTGGCGACTCTTCCATACTCCGAGCTCCGGCCCTGCCGAGCAGTTTGATTCCGTAATTGGTTGCTTTCGGCGCCAATCACAGCATCTGTCGTCAACGGTGTCCACCCCCCGGTCCGCCCGGGCGAGGCCGCGGCACCTACAGGTGGATTTACCACCACCAATTGAATTTCCATCTCTAAAAAAGTAAAAGAAAAAGCAAACGTCTTGAGAATCAATTGATTTTAGAGAGAGAAATTAACAAAGAACCCTTGATTTAAAACCACCAGTGAATTTTACTAGCATTGTAGATGTTATAGACAATCAAGTTATAGGTAATGCGGAGAGTTCTGATGCGACAGATGAAAAGCCTAAGCAAAGAATAGGTGAAAAGGTTCCGAAACACAAAGAGGGAAATGAAATGGTGGATTTACCACCACCAATTGAATTTCCATCTCTAAAAAAGTACAAGAAAAAGCAAACATCTTGAAAATCAATTGATTTTAGAGAGAGAAATTAACAAAGAACCCTTGATTTGAAACCACCAGAGAAACAAAGAACCATTGATTTGAAACCACCAGTGAATTTTACTAGCGTTGCAGATGTTAAAGGCAATCAGGTTATAGGTAATGCAGAGAGTTCTGATGCAGTAGATGAAAAGGCTAAGCAAAGAATAGGTGAAAACGTTCTGAAACACAAAGAGGGAAATGAAATGGTGGATTTACCACCACCGATTGAATTTCCATCTCTAAAAAAGTACAAGAAAAAGCAAACATCTTGAAAATCAATTGATTTTAGAGAGAGAAATTAACAAAGAACCATTGATTTGAAACCACCAGAGAAACAAAGAACCCTTGATTTGAAACCACCAGTGAATTTTACTAGCGTTGCAGATGTTAAAGGCAATCAGGTTATAGGTAATGCAGAGAGTTCTGATGCAGTAGATGAAAAGGCTAAGCAAAGAATAGGTGAAAACGTTCCGAAACACAAAGAGGGAAATGAAATGGTGGATTTACCACCACCGATTGAATTTCCATCTCTAAAAAAGTACAAGAAAAAGCAAACATCTTGAAAATCAATTGATTTTAGAGAGAGAAATTAACAAAGAACCATTGATTTGAAACCACCAGAGAAACAAAGAACCCTTGATTTGAAACCACCAGTGAATTTACTAGCGTTGCAGATGTTAAAGACAATCAAGTTATAGGTAATGCAGAGAGTTCTGATGCGGCAGATGAAAAGCATAAGCAAGAATAGGTGAAAAGGTTCCGAAAAACAAAGAGGGAAATGAAATGGTGGATTTACCACCACCAATTGAATTTCCATCTCTAAAAAAGTACAAGAAAAAGCAAACATCTTCAAAATCAATTGATTTTAGAGAGAGAAATTAACAAAGAACCCTTGATTTGAAACCACCAGAGAAACAAAGAACCCTTGATTTGAAACCACCAGTGAATTTTATTTACTAGTCTTGCGGATGTTAAAGACAATCAGGTTATAGGTAATGCAGAGAGTTCTGATGCGGCAGATGAAACGCCTAAGCAAAGAATAGGTGAAAAGGTTTCGAAAAACAAAGAGGGAAATGAAATGGTGGATTTACCACCACGAATTGAATTTCCATCTCTAAAAAAGTACAAGAAAAAGCAAACATCTTGAAAATCAATTGATTTTAGAGAGAGAAATTATCAAAGAACCCTTGATTTGAAACCACCAGTGAATTTTACTAGCATTGCAGATGTTAAAGACAATCAGGTTATAGGTAATGCAGAGAGTTCTGATGCGGCAGATGAAAAGCCTAAGCAAAGAATAGGTGAAAAGGTTCCGAAAAACAAAGAGGGAAATGAAATGGTGGATTTACAACCACCAATTGAATTTCCATCTCTAAAAAAGTACAAGAAAAAGCAAACATCTTGAAAATCAATTGATTTTAGAGAGAGAAATTATCAAAGAACCCTTGATTTGAAACCAGCAGAGAAACAAAGAACCCTTGATTTGAAACCACTAGTGAATTTTACTAGCATTGCAGATGTTAAAGACAATCAGATTATAGGTAATGCAGAGAGTTCTGATGCGGCAGATGTAAAGCCTAAGCAAAGAATAGGTGAAAAGGTTCTCAAACACAAAGAGGGAAATGAAATGGTGGATTTACCACCACCAATTGAATTTCCATCTCTAAAAAAGTACAAGAAAAAGCAAACATCTTGAAAATCAATTGATTTTAGAGAGAGAAATTAACAAAGAACCCTTGATTTGAAACCACTAGAGAAACAAAGAACCCTTGATTTGAAACCACCAGTGAATTTTCTTAGCGTTGCAGATGTTAAAGACAATCAGGTTATAGGTAATGTAGAGAGTTCTGATGCGGCAGATGAAAAGTCTAATCAAAGAATAGGTGAAAAGGTTCTGAAACACAAAGAGAGAAATAAAATGGTGGATTTACCACCACCAATTGAAATTCCATCTCTAAAAAAGTACAAGAAAAAGCATGTTTCAATTCCATACCTGGTTTAGTTTTTGTTTCAACTCTGCGTGTTTCTAAGGGCGATCCCCCTTGCTTAATGTTAATCGACCGATGACCGAGTGCTGGAAGGACTTAACCCACTCTTCGTAGATGGCTTGAGGAACCTTGATTGATTTGAAACCCCCTTCCTCCGATACCACAGGCTGAGATGGAGCTGGAATGCCTGTTGGTGCGATGGATTTCTTCAAGGCGTTCGCAAATGATAGCGAGGGTTTGACGCCGCCACCTGGCTCAGGTGATACCAGTCGAGAAAAGGCATGTCGATCGAATAAATGGGCAATAGAGAAAGGCACGGTGTCAGGCATGGCGGAGATGGCGGCCATGGCAACAGAGATCGCAAGCGGAGCTAGGTCATCGCAATCTTTTGAAGTATCAAATATGTATTAAAATGTGTTAAAAACAATAAGTTCTAAAGAATTCTAAAATTAAAAAATTACAACAAGTCAATTCGTTCGGTTCCATTTCTCCAAGTGTGTGATAGATTTAAGAAAGATTGTTCACCTGCCCACGTGTGATTTTTTTTCTAATTTTACATTTTAATTATTATTATTCTAAACAATTATAAATATTATAATTATTCTAAAAATTCTAAATATTATAATTATTCTAAAAAATTCTAAATATTAAAAAATTACAACAAGCCAATTCGTCCGGTTCCATTCCTCAATGAATCGGTGTGTGATAGATTTAATAAAGACTGTTCACATGCTCACGTGTGAATTTATTTTTCCAATTTTACATTTTAATTATTATTATTCCATGGAACCGGACGAATTGACTTGTTGTAATTTTTTAATATTTAGAATTGTTTTGAACTTATTGTTTTTAACACATTTTAATACA
The DNA here is from genome assembly GCF_963576675.1 of Euphorbia lathyris. Taxonomy (NCBI): domain Eukaryota; kingdom Viridiplantae; phylum Streptophyta; class Magnoliopsida; order Malpighiales; family Euphorbiaceae; genus Euphorbia; species Euphorbia lathyris. The sequence continues at coordinate 84,171,431 of NC_088915.1, forward strand.
TATTTGATACTTCATTTATGTTATTTAATTATAATGTTAATAATTATAATTTTTAGAATTTTTTAGAATAATTAGAATATTATAATTGTTTAGAATAATAATAATTAAAATATAAAATTGAAAAAAAAAATTCACACGTGGGCATGTGAACAATATGCCTCCACCAGAGTTGGGGCATATGAACATCACGCCCGACCACTGGTGGAGGCATATGAACATCACGTCCCACCTATGGTGGAGGCATATTGTTCATATGCCTCCACCAATGGTGGGGCATGATGTTCATACGCCCCACCTGTGGTGGAGACATATTGTTCACATGCCCGACACCGAAAAATTGATATTTTAAAAATCATTAGATTTTACTATAAACAACCGTAAATAAAACATATTTTCGAACAAAATTACGTATCATTAGTCATTTCCCATGTTTTTTCTTTACCAAATTAGTCCGGATTAGATTTTAGAGAGTTTTAAGATTTTGAGAGGATTTGGGAATTTGAGAGGATTTGGAAATTTGAGAAAATTAGTGAATTTGTTGCAAGGGTAATTTCATCTTTTCATAGGGCTAGAGGTGGGAAATGGTGGCTTGGTTTAGTAATCCACTATAAATTCGGTCGAGAATCAAAGATTCAGGTCCCGTTTATTTTACTTATTTTTTGTTGTTGCTGTTTGCTATTTGTTGTTGTTGTTTGCTATTTGTTATTACGGTTTGCCTTTAAAGACTTTTTTTTTCAAAAACCAGATATTCTCTGTTTTTGTAAAAGCTACATTTTAGATATAAAAGGCAAATAAGAGCTCCATAACCAAACACTTAAAATTCTCCATTTTGAAGTGAAAAGGCAAATAGGAACATGAAAAACAACAACTAAACACCCCTATGATAAAAAAATTTCAGTATTTATAGTATCTCCAAGAAATTAATAGTACATTCTTTAAAGATATTATTAATAATTAATTCATGATTAAGATTAGGGGTGTAAACAAGTCGATCCGAGACCGAACAAGAGTAGGTTCTGTTTGGCTCGGTTCGAGATCCGCATTATATTTATATGTACGACGTATGAAAATATTCAATTGGAATTGCACTGTTCATTAAAAGATTCATCTTTATATAATTGTATAGATTTAGAGGGTGTTTGTTTCTTTCAAACCTCTCTTCACCAAACACCAAAAAAGAGGTAATAAGCTCTTTCAAACCTCTAATTTTATTCCAAAAGGCTATGTACCAAGCATAATACTTATATTGTTCCAACATAATAAATCAGCGTACCAATTTTTCTAACAAAATAGTTATATTGTTCCAGCATAATACTTGTATTGTTCCGACGTAATAAATCAGTTTACTAATTGTTCCAAATCAATTTTATTATCCATGTCTTCAATTTCATTTTTGTTTTTTAGTATTTAATATAATATCTTCAAATTTATATTAGTTATATTATTTAGAAAATAATTCTAATTCTTATATTCTTCCAACAGAATAAATCTGTGTACCAATTGTTTCAAATCAGTGTACCAATTTTCCAACAGAATAGTTATATTGTTCCAACAGAATAGTTATATTGTTCCAACAGAATACTTGTATTGTTCCAACAAAATTGTTATATTGTTCCAACAAAATATTCCAACAAATAGTGCTGAAAGGTAGGACCAAAAAGTGCCCAGAAAATTATCAAAAAATTTCAAAACATGTAGAACATCATTTTAAGAAACTTTAATTCTTGGCTCAAAACGAGATTCCTTACGGTTTTGACCCAATAAATTGTTGAAACATGTAAAATGGATAAAATTAAGGAAATGTTTTTATTGGGACTAAACCGTAAGAAACCCTGCTTCGACCCAAGAATTAAATTTTCTCAGAATACGTTTTACATTTTCTGGAATTTTTTTGAGAATTTTTTGGGCACTTTCTGTTTTACTCCAAAAGGCTCTGTACCAAACATGAGTGATATAACTGATAGGGGTATTTTACCCCTATCTTTTAGCGTGATTTACGGGTTAATTTTGGATGAAATAAATAAGTTTAATTACAAAAATAGAATGTTTTAATAAAATAACAAAATAAAAATAAATTCCGTACTTTCGGTTAATTTTCCTTATGTTTGATTAATATTAGAAAATAAAACGTCAAGCTAACTCGGCTCTCGAGAATTGTATTTCAGGTACGAGCAAGGAGTGGAAATCTACCAAAATACGCAGGGCGTATCACTTCTCACGCGGGGCGTGGAACACTTAGTCAGAAATAATTACCTTATACGCAGACTCCACGTGGGATCCAACCATTGATACGCAGGGCGTACCCCAATCTACGCGGGGCGTAGATGCAATGATGAGCCCAATCATAAACGTCAGACTGCATTGTCTCCTAAGTCAACCATCGGTACGCGAGGCGTGTTTTAGGATACGCAAGGCGTAAATGGTGTATTTCAAGCAATAAAACGCCAGGAGCTCAAACACGCGCGGCGTATATCACTATACGCGGGGCGTGGTCGAGACAACAAGACCCAGATTAAGTCCACATGCATGAAATTATTGGAGGAATGGGTCATTATGATCATGTTGCTCCATGCTTTGCTCCATGCTTGTAGGAATGGGAAATATGCACAAAATCATGTTGCTCCATGCTTTGCTCCATGCTTGTATCTTGTGGAATTATGATTTTGCCCCTAGCTTGATGTGTATAAATAAGAGTGACTAGCACTCATTTGATACACCCTTTTTGATATACAACTTTTTGTATAAATTAAGTTCTTGTTATATAGTTTGATTTTTCATTTTATTTTAGCAAAACTCTTCCATCTTGAGAGCTTGTTCGTTGATCCCGGAATTCCATCGAAGTTCCGCTCCATCTCCGCACACCAAGCTCGAGAGCTCCACCATCCAAGTCATAAGAGACGGCTTTTGAGTCCGGTTAGCTAGTTCCGAGGGTGGATTCTTCCCTTTACACTTGCTAATTAGCTTGATCTCATCCTATGTACTAGGCTTGGTTGTAATTCATATTTACACTCCCCATATTTATAATTTATGATTCATAATCTTCTTTTCTATATATATGTGTTGATGTTTGTTACTTGTTTTAATATTCATAATTGATTATTGTGTAGGAGAACGCGATTTCCGACGCCATTCGGGCTATCTTTAGGGATTCATATAGGTGTTGCCTTACCGGAAGTGACGCTCCGGAAACCGTAGGAATTGACAAGCCACTAAACTTACGGGCTCTAATTTCTGGTCCCAAGCATTAGACACGCCTTGACTAGGAACCACGTAGTCTAAGTACCTCACGGGTCGGTTACACTACACGTAGTCATCTTTGCAAGAGCAAAACATCAACCGTATATGCATTAGGAGTCGTTATTTGTCATAGTTATAACTTATCGCCATCCATATCATTTCTTAGGGTTTCGTTATATAAATTTGCCTCACCCGTAGTTAGGAGTAGTTTGTAGTTGGTTCCCCCATCAACCTCAAAGTATTCACCGCTTAAATAACATATAAAACCGAGTCGTTTAATACTTGCAGTTATAAATCCCGCGGATTTGATACCCGGTCTTAACCTGATTATTACTTGGTATGACGGGGTACACTTGCCCCTAAGTAGTGACGTCTAGTAAAGATAGATCATTTAGAAAGATCACATCCATAGTCAAAGCAGTTATCATAATACACATACATATTTACACCACTAGACGGCATGCATCAATAACCCGGGTTGAAAATCCGAATTCTCATATGGAGCGAATACGTCTACCAGATGGACCTGTTACTCGAGCACATGCTAAGCAGTTTGAAGAGGAGCTCCAAACATATGTGGTGCAAATGTTAGATATGTCGGACCAAATTGACACGGATGGAATTCAAGAAGCTATAACTTTTTCATACCTCTCGGGTTATTCGGAAAGCGGACACATCAAAGAAACCAAACATGGACTAAACAAAACAAGCGGTGAAATTGAGTCAAAAATCGCCATGTGAATTTTAACCATTTGGATTTATTGGGAAAATAAAAATCAATTCAATATGAATTGATTTAATTATTTCAATGGTCAAAATCACAATTTCAACACAATGTGAACCTAATCAATTCCATGGGAATTGAGTCTTGTTTTCTCATTTGCATTATTGTCAAATTATGTGTATTGATTTTCTTTGTCTTAATGGTTTGACTAAATAAAGTACTTAAATGCCATTGTATTATTATTGTTATCAAAGATATGTAAGGGCAATTCAAGTCATTGTTTGTATTTGCTTTACCTATTTAAAGGTGAGCTTTTTCATATGTAAGACACAAGTTTCATCTTAATAAAAATATTACTCTTAAAGAGTTGTGAGTGGTTTCTCTTGTGTTCTTTGGGGCACTACTTTGAACAGTTCGGGATTAAATCCTTAATTGTTGGAGACTGGGATTGGGTCTTTACAACCTAGTTTTGTAAGGGTTCTTTTCTGTCCGACCCTGATTCGTTAGCTTTCCTAAGGATCAAATCTAGTTGTCCGGTTTTCGAGGCACTGTTCCTCGTGGGTTCGCATCAGTTTGGTATCAGAGCTGAGCTCTAACTTTTCAGGTTTTAACTATCCGTAAATTTATTATTATTGTTTTTCCTGTTCTGTTGAATTCTGAAAATTAGGATTGTTGTCTATTTTTTTATATATTTTTTTTTTCAAGTATTTGAACTAATTTTAGTCTTTAGTTTTGGAAAACAAAACAAAAAAAAAAAGAAAAAAATATAAACCTGTTATATCTTCACGTGACAAATAAATTGTCATCAGTTCTGTCTTCTTTTAACAAGTCTTGTTCAAATTCTTATATTTGTTTTTTTTTTCTTTTGTGTGGTCTTAAAAAAAAGAAAAAAAAGTGTATGAACAAAAAAGAAAAAAAAAGAAAAAAAAGAAGAAGCTCAAAAGTTCATAATTTAAAAAATATATATATTATTGAGTATTCATTTTGTGTTTCTTGTGACTATTAAATTTCCAAATCATCAATATTATATTTTGGTCATCGAGTTGCTTATCTGCGTTCCGTTTATTGTTTCACGTTTTGCTTCTTAGGTTTTACAGTTTAATTTGGTTTTTGACTGTTGAGTTTTTAAAACTAAATTTGTTCTACTGAGTTCTTTAAAGAACACTATAAGAGAAATCGAGTGGTAAAAGGCACAGAGTGGTGAGCATATAAGAGAGAATAGCCAAAAAAAAAGAGCGAAACACCGAGTGAATAGTGAGTTTTATTATTATTATGGCAGACGATCAAGTGTTAACAATGTTAAACCGCTTGATGGAACGTATGGACGCCATGGAGGAAAATCATCGAGTTGCTCTAGAAGCAAATCGAGTTGGTGGGGACAACCGGCATGATAATGAAGAAAGGCGGAATAGACAGCGGGATGACAATGCCAGAGACGATAGAGGTCTTGGAAATGTAAAATTGATAATTCCCTCGTTCAATGGTAAAAGCGATCCTGAAGCTTACCTAGAATGGGAGAAAAAGATTGAACTCATATTCGACTGTCACAATTATTCAGAGAAGAAGAAGGTGAGAGCAGCAGTAATTGAGTTCACGGATTATGCATTAGTCTGGTGGGATCAACTTGTCACCACGAGAACCAGATGTAGAGAGCCGCAAGTTGACACGTGGGATGAAATGAAAACTATTATGAGAAAGCGGTTTGTCCCTAATGACTACTATGAAGGTTTATATAGAAAATTGCAAGTCCTTCAACAAGGTTCAAAGAGTGTAGAGGCATATTTCAAGGAGATGGAGATAGCAATGTTGAGAGCCGATGTCATTGAAGATCGAAGAGCTACCAAGTCTCGGTTTTTAGCTGGTCTTAATCGGGACATAGCTAATATTGTCGAGTTGCAACACTGTGTAGATATAGAAGACATGGTACATGCAGCAAAGATAGGAGAACGACAACTCAAGGAGAGAAAGTATGACAAATCCTACACAGGAGGTTCATCATCTTCTAACTCTAATTGGAAGAACCGATGGGGTAACAAGGAGAAAGGAAGCAGATTTCCTTCAAAGTTTGACAATGCCAAACACAAGCCAAACTCGGTTGACAAAAATAAGCAAAAGGGAGAAGAGAAACCGAGACCAAGCAAACTTCAGTGTTTCAAATGTTTGGGATTCGGTCACATAGCATCTGAATGCACAAATAGACGAGCCATGATCATGAGAGGCGGAGAAGTAGTCACTGACAGTGAAAGTGGCTATGATGAGGCTGATGAAGAAGATGAAGACTCTGAGGAGGCAGAAGGCTTCACTAGAGCCGAACGAGGGGAATCATTAGTAGTCCTACGACTATTGAATTCTCAAATGAAGATTGTCGAGGACAAGATACAACGGGAGAACATTTTCGACACTCGATGTCTCGTGCAAGGCAAGGTATGTAGTGTGATTACTGATAGTGGTAGTTGTGCTAATGTAGCTAGTACCATCTTAGTAGAGAAGCTAGGGTTACCAGTCACAAAGCACCCGCGCCCTTATAAATTGCAATGGTTAAATGATTGTGGGGAGATTAAAGTAAATAGACAAGTCTTACTGTCCCTCAAAATTGGGCAATACAAGGATGAAATACTGTGTGATGTAGTACCCATGCAAGCTGGTCATATTTTGTTGGGTAGACCATGGCAGTTTGATAAAGATGCTATGCATTTAGGGAGAAAGAATCGTTACAGTTTTGAACATGTTGGTAAAAAAATTGTTTTAGCTCCATTAACGCCTACAGAGGTCTATGAAGACCAAATCAAGCTTAGAAATAGACCTCGGTATGGGCCGGACTGGGTCGGGCTCGGGCCGGGCATGTCGGGCTTTTGATAAAACCTGATAAGCCCAAGCCCAGCCCAAGCCCGCACTAATTAGAGTCGGGCTCGGGCTCGGGCCTAAAAAAGAAATCACAAGCCCGCCCGTCCAAGCCCATATCTATATTAAAAAAAATTCAATTAAACATTACAAAACACAACCAGCCTCTAACCAAATTTAAACAGAACCAAGCTTTCTACAAGACTATTCAGACGACAAATTTGTGGATCCGGTGTAATTTGAAATATATTCAACGACTATTAGTTAGTTTACACTGTCCCCTTGTCTCTTTAATTTCTTTTCCAATCCCCATCCCTAACCTTGTGAAAGAAAATCTTCTGTCCCCAAAAACTCTTTTCTGTTCCTCTCAAAAAAAAAATCTTCAACTTCTTGTATATCCTTCTAACCAATATATTATTTTAAATGAAACGAGAGAGAAAGAAAGGTAACATAAGATTTTCTTCCTAACCTCCTAATACCATAAGAATTTCAAAACCACAACCCATATGTCATTGTAAGTGTGAAAGCATTAATAAGAAGGTCATAATAAGTTAAAAGTCCAAGAATGATGATATCTTATGAATCATAATGTATTATTTACAAGTTCACCATCAAGCAGATGGCTATTAATTTCAGTCATAACCCTGGATTAGAGAAGAGAGTATATATATGAGGTGGGTAAATAAATATTAAATTTATATATATATATATATATAGAGAGAGAGAATGGGCCGGGCCAGGCCCGACGGGTATCTATATAGCCCAAGCCCGCCCATTTCTAGACATGTTTATTCGGGCTTGGGCCGGGCCGGGCCTGACACCAATTTTATGTGTCCATGCCCGGCTAAATGGGCCTAGGCTCGGGCCGGGCGAGCGGGCTCATCGGCCCATGGCGAGGTCTACTTAGAAATCATAGTGGGGCTGTTTCTAATAAAAATCATGTATCATCTGATGATAACCGAGAGTCGAGAGAAAATCATGGTGAGAAGAGTGATGAAAATGAGGATTTGGTGAGAGAAAAGCAAAATTCAAAAAAATGAGAGAATTGATAATGATGTGGCCAAGGAGCGAGAGAGCTGAGGTAAAAGTAATTCTGAAATTACAAAAGGAGAGGGGCCACATGCAAAAGGAGAGTCAAGAGAGAATAACAATGTGGGGCGGGGTAAGGCTAATTTCTTTGCGAGGTCCAGCGAGGTTAAGTATGCTCTTTCTGTAAATAAACCTGTCTTATTACTTGTTTATAGAGAAGCATATGTAAGTCAAGCTGATAATGTCCTGCCTAGTTCTTTTATTTCTCTTTTGCAGGAATATCAAGATGTCATGCCCGAGGAATTACCTGAAGGATTACCACCTATTCGGCGCATCGAACATCAGATCGACCTAGTACCTGGGGCAGTTATTCCTAACCGTCCAGCATACCGGTGTAATCCTGAGGAGACGAAGGAGTTACAACGTCAGGTGGATGAGTTACTTGCTAAGGGGTACGTGAGGGAGTCGATGAGCCCATGTGCCGTACTTGTGCTTCTTGTTCCGAAAAAATACGGGAGTTGGAGAATGTGTGTTGATTGTCGAGCCGTCAACAACATTACGGTAAAATATCGTCACCCTATTCCTAGGTTAGATGATATGTTGGATGAATTACATGGAGCTATTGTGTTTAGTAAGATAGATTTGAAAAGTGGATACCATCAGATTAGGATGAAAGAAGGGGATGAATGGAAAACCGCATTTAAAACTAAACACAAATTGTATGAATGGCTCGTTATGCCTTTTGGTCTGACCAATGCACCGTCAACTTTTATGCGCTTAATGAATCATGTGTTGCGTGTATTTATAGGCAAGTTTGTGGTGGTATACTTTGATGACATATTGGTATATAGTAGGTCTTTAGAAGAGCATTTAGGTCACTTAAGGAGTGTCTTTGATGTGCTTAGAAAAGAACAATTATATGCTAACTTGTCTAAATGTTCCTTTTGCACAGACCAAATTATTTTCCTTGGTTATGTTGTGTCTACTAAGATGAGACCTTTGAGACATTTTCAAATTTGGTTAGAAAACTTGAAAATGATAAAGACCTAAAACTGGCTCACATCCGAAGTGATAATGGTGGAGAATTCAAAAACCAACAGTTTGTTGAATTATGTGAAGCCAGTGGCATTGACCATAACTTTTCTGCTCCTAGAACGCCTCAACAAAATGGGGTTGTTGAAAGGAAAAATAGAACACTGGTTGAAATAGCCAGGACAATGCTGAGTGAGCATAGGCTTCCAAAGTACTTTTGGGGAGAAGCTGTTAACACAGCGTGCTATATTCTTAATAGGGCTCTTGTTAGACCTATACTAAAGAAAACCCCCTACGAACTTTGGAAAGGAAGAAAGCCCAACATTGGATACTTTCGTGCCTTTGGCTGTAAATGTTTTATTTTAAACACTAAAGATAGCCTAGCTAAGTTTGACTCAAAAGCTGATGAAGCTATCTTTTTAGGCTACTCAACAAACAGCAAAGCATACAGAGTTTTCAATAAACGAACTCAAGTTTTAGAAGAGTCAATACATGTTGAGTTCGACGAAACTAACCTTGCAGGTAGATACCAGCCGCTGACCGAGGATGATCCACACTCAGCATCTGCTGATCAAGATACAGTCGCTGAGTCATACCCTTAAGGGCTGACCAAAGGTAAAAGTGAACCTAAGATTGTTTTCACTGACCAGTCTACTCTTGCAGAGATTGTTGAAACACAGACAGCACAAGACATAAATCTACCTAAGGAGATAAGAATTCCAAGAGGGCACTCAGAGAGTGCAATCCTTGATGCCGCTGAGAATACCCTGATGACAAGAAACCAACTCAGGAGATACCTCAGCAACGTAGCCTTCGTCTCAGTTCAGGAACCTAAGAACTTCGCTGATGCTGAGGAAGATGAATTCTGGATGAGTGCAATGCAAGAGGAACTTGACCAATTCAGAAGAAACGATGTATGGGAGCTAGTGCCACATCCAAGGAGTAAGAAGACCATTGGAACAAGATGAGTCTTTCGCAACAAGCTGGATGAGCAAGGAAACATAGTCAGGAACAAAGCAAGGCTTGTAGCTCAGGGCTACAGTCAGCAAGAAGGTATTGACTACGGTGAGACCTTTGCCCCAGTGGCAAGGCTAGAGGCTATTAGAATTTTATGTGCATATGCATCTTACATGAATTTTAAACTGTTTCAAATGGATGTTAAGAGTGCATTCCTTAATGGAGTTATAAACGAGGAAGTTTATGTTAATCAACCTCCAGGGTTTGAGGATCCTAAATTCCCAAACCACGTTTATAAACTCAAAAAGGCTCTGTAAGGCCTCAAGCAAGCACCACGTGCTTGGTATGAGAGACTGACCAGTTTCTTGCTGACTAGAAACTATGTCAGGGGCAAAGCTGATACAACCTTATTCATTAAGAGAAAGGGTAAAGATACCCTGCTGGCTCAAATATACGTTGATGATATTATTTTTGGTGCTACTAATGAGTCAATGTGCAAGGAATTTAGCAAGCAAATGCAGACTGAGTTTGAAATGTCGATGATGGGAGAACTCAACTTCTTCCTTAGACTTCAAATCAAACAAGGGAAAAATGGCATCTTCATCAATCAAGCTAAATATGCCAAAGAGATATTGAAGAAATATGATCTTGAAAATTGCAAGCCAATATCCACTCCTATGGGCACTGGCACTGTCCTCTGCGCTGACGAGAATGGTAAGTCGGTAGACAGCAAATTGTATCGAGGTATGATAGGCTCTCTACTTTACTTAACAGCAAGTAGATCGGACATTCAGTTCTCAGTATGCTACTGTGCTAGATATCAATCTAACCCTAAAGAATCTCATTACATAGCTGTAAAAAGAATCCTTAGATATTTGCAAAGCTTAGTGAATGCAGGTTTATGGTATCCCAACACTCATGGCTTTACACTCATTGGATACACTGACGCTGACTATGGACGAGATAAGCTTGAATGAAAAAGCACCTCTGGAGGATGTCATTTCTTAGGAAGATGTCTTGTATCCTGGTTCAGCAAGAAGCAGGCGTCAGTAGCCTTGTCTACCACTGAAGCTGAGTACATTGCTGCTGGTCACTGTGTTGCTCAAGTCCTATGGATTAAGCAACAGCTTGAAAACTATGGTGTTCAAACAAAGACAATTGAGGTCAAATGCGACAACAAAAGTGCAATTGATCTATCAAAGAACCCAATTCAACACAGCAGAATGAAGCATGTCAGCATAAGACATCACTTCATAAGAGACCATGTACTCAAGGGTGAGATAAAGCTGACCTACGTCCCAATGGATGAGCAGCTTGCGGATATCTTCACAAAGCCACTGGCTCGTGAACAGTTCAGCATACTGAGAGAAGCCATTGGTATGTTTAACCCTCTTCAGTAAATTCCTGCTCTAAATGTAAATTTATGCTGAGTGAATTACTACGCTGAATGATTTATGCAAATGCATGCTGAGTGATTGTTATGCTGAGTACTTAACGCAAAATATATATCAATACTGAGTAAATGTGCACACCGAGTAGCTACCTCAAACTGAGAAATCATCCTTTTATATACTACTGACCACTCAGAATATAAAACGCTTAGTATTCTAAATGCTGAGTGTTAGATCCGTTGCATTAAATGCAAAAGCACGCGAATAGCCACCTAGGATGACGTATGCGCCGAATGTGTCATAAAAGCCAGGATCTTTGTCGGTTGACAATCCCAAGGCAAAACTGACACATGGATTCGATAAGATCCACACCTCACCGCTATAAATAATGGGTAAATCCCCATTTTTATTTTCTTTACACTTAACGAAATCTCTGGCAAAGCATTCTCTCTCTCTAAGACTCTAAAAGCTTCCCAACCTTTTTCGGAAACAATGACTAGAGTTTCCGTCAACATCTCCGGTGCCGGTCACCCTAAGACCAGTTCTGATGAACCCTCCAGGCAAACTACTTTGCCTGAAACCACCAAGGTCACTACGCCGAGCAAAGGCAAAGCTGGCCAAGCTACCTCCTCTAAGGGTAAGCCGACCAAGGTCAGATCCTATACTAAGGTATTCGAAGACGTTAGGGAATGGAAAGTAGACTTCTCACGATGGGTCTCAGAAGCCTTCGTAAAAACTGAGCAACCCTTCTACGAATGGATATCGAAGAATGGATGGACCGAGCTATTCTCCATCAGAGATCACACCTACCCTGACCTAGTAAGGGAGTTCTACCACAACCTCCGAGTTGCTAATGATAACTAGGACTATCTGGTAACTGTGGTAAAAGAAAAGACCATTTTTATAAACCCTACCTATCTTGCTAACTTGCTAAAGTTAAAGAATGAGGGAACAAAACTGAGGAGATCTGGGGATCACGAAGGTACTGGGTACGATACCACCTTCTGCAAGCCCGCTGGCCACTCTGGAGAAATCTCTAGCACCTCAATGGGTCAGCACCAAAAGATGGCTCACTATCTGCTGACCTACTTCATTTATCCCAAGATAAACTGCACCACCTCAACAACGAATTTTGAGCAATGCTTCATATGGCATATGCTGACATACAAGCCGATCAACATGCCAGTATTCTTGATTGCTGGCTTCCAAAGGAGCACTGGAACTCTCAGACTGGGATCGCTCATCACCAGAATCCTCCTAGATCATCAAATTGATCTATTTGAGGAAACTAAGGTTAGAGGATCTGAGATAACCGCTGCTTCACTGAGGGCTTTGAAGTTCAATCAGCCAATAAAGAAAGGAAAAGTTGCTGCTGAACAACAAGCTGAGGAAACAGCTCCAAAGCAAAGCAAAAGGATAAAAGCTCCAGCTGCCCGCAAGAGGAAAGCTGTTGGGACTCCTTCAAAGAAGGCTGAGCCTCAGGCCAAGAAGTATAAGTCAGCCGCTGAAAAAGGTCAGGAGAGACCTAACTCGGCTGAGAAGAGGAGCAGGCAAGATGAGCCTGAAATAGAGGAAAGAACAGATGCTGAAGAGCAACCTCAAAAGAAGCAGAAATCTTCTACGCTGACCCCTATTGATGCTATCCCTACTGACGTCGTTGTTCCTGGTGATTCTCACTACACACAGTGTCTAGGAACTGAAGCTGAGCATCAAGAAGATGATGTACATCTGGATGATCAGTTCATTGCACAAGTTGAGGAAGAGTTAGATGGTGATAGTGAAGAAGATGATGAACAAGAAGAAGCAAGCGGTCAGGATGACGTTGAGGACGCCGAGGAGACAGCTAGTGAGGCTGAAGCTGAGCCAACCAATACTGAGTTGGCTGCTGGAGATGAACAAGAACCTGACCAACCCAATGTTGATCAAGAACAAGAACAAGCTGACCAGCTTAATGCTGATCAAGAAGAAACTTCCCCATCTCACTCAGGAGAGTCTCTCCAAGCTGACACTCCTCCGCGCAAAAGGAGATTAGTTAAGGCAAGTCAGAAGTATGTTATTGACCCTCCTGTTCAAAAACCAACTGTCCCTGACTTTGTTATCCAGAAGCCGACCAAGGATCCTTCTGCACTCAAGCTGAAATTTTTCAGAAAACAAACATCTTCTACTCCATCGGCTTCTCTTGAAAAGCAAGCCTCTGTTTCTTCACCAAAGGAACACGCCGACTTGAATGCTTCCGCTAACTCTACAAGCCAAATGGAGCAAATTCCCATCAATTCTGCTACTACAAGCATTGTGCTGACTCAGGACATTCCTGCTCCAGTCAGCACAGACAACATTCGAATTACTTCTTCTCCAATAAACACATATGCCGATCAATCAGCTCTACCCGAGACTCAAGTGCAGATTGAAAACACACTTCCAGTCACTGACTATGTTATTCCTCTGACTCCTCTTCCAACCGGTCAAACTGAGGAAACTAGGCAAGTTAATGAAGGCTCTCTCAGCTACTTGCATGCCACCGAGTCTGGTAAAAGAATCATCGACTCGGTGCAAACTTTAATTAAAGACCTTCATCAAACCACTCCACCTGCTGCTGGGTCTTCTACTGTTGAGACAACTCAGCTCTCCCATATAATTCAGCTTTTCAATGAAGTTAAGGGATTCAAGGATTTGCTAAGTGTCATAGTCTCCTTTCAAGCACAGCAACCTAAGCATGATTCTATCACCAAGCTGGCTGAGCTCCAGTTGACAATAGTTCAACACCTCAACACTCTTCAAGGTCAAGTTCAGACCTTGTCAGCTGCGAACACGCGATATGCAACTTCTGATGAAGTCAAAATGCTCTTTGCTCAGCTTCGCACAGAGCAAATCAAAACCAACGAGCAAATGGTCTCATATTCTCAATGCTCAGTGGAGCAAATTGGAGAGGCTGTTCGATTGTTGAACTTGAACAAACAAGAGATGGACACTGACGCCATGAAGCAAAATGAGATATTGTCTGTCACCAGACAAACCTTCAATCATGTACGTCACAGCAACATTCAGCGTCAATACTACGACACCTCCTTACTGAAGACATTTCATCAAGTCGTTGCTGGTCTGTCAGATGCACTTACCTGGATAGGTAAATCTCAAGCTTTCATAGTAAGCATGATCAGCGCTGCTGAACTCAATATACCCGCAGAGATCTCAGATGATGGAGTTGCTATCTTTGACGTCGTCAATGAAAGCGCCGATAGACTTAAGGAGCTATCCACAGAACTGACCAGAGACGTCTTAACCGACGCCTTTAGGATTCCTCCTCCCGATGCTGACAAAACGGGGGAGAAAGCACAAGCTAGAACACAGCATGAGCCTAAGAAAAAGAAATAGAAATTAGGCTAGCTCAGTGTATGCTAAGTTTGTAGTCTCTATGTTTATGCTTATCTTTTGTTGTATGCACTGACTACTTCTATTAATATCAATACTTGCATCTTCTTATCCAAAACCTGAGTTATGAGTTATTATATATGATGCTGAGTATTAAGTTATTATGTATCTTCGATTACATCAATGCTGATAACATGTTTGACATTGACTTGTATGTTTTTAAAACATTGTCTTATAAGACTCATTGAACAACAAATTACTCAGCGCCCTCTGAATGTTAAAACTTCCGCTTAAACACTGAGTAAAATAGAATATGTTTCATGAGCTGACCTATATCTGAAAACTGACCTTAGACCTACTCGATTAAACCTTTAAATGTTTAGAGTAAAACTAAGTCAGTAGCTCAACCCTGACGGGGGAGTTTGCTAAGTTATATTAGGTCAACTATCATGGGGGAGCTCAATACTGAGTTCTTCGCTGAATAGTTTTGCCAACATCAAAATGGGGGAGTTTGTTGAAACACCTTTCCACATAATTTTGATTTGACAAAATTGTTTAAGTGTAATTAAAAATATTCTAAACACACTAAGTTTAAATGCTTTGATTTATTCTACTAATGTGTTTGTTCAATGTTGAGTTAAATTGTTTATAAGACACAAAGATTAAAAGGCCCAAAGCCCAATACGGAAGTCAAAAGCCCAAGTCAAATAGTTTAAGGCAACTCGGCCCGCGTATGTCAAAACGCTATCGTTATGTACAAAACGCAGCTCAGCGGAAGAAGGATCTAAAAGACCTTCGAGGAACAACTTCGGGACGAAGCTGCTGAGTTGATTCGACAAAGAGTACAAGGCAGCAGCTGATCAAGAACAACTTCCAGACAAAGTGTTTCCACTTTGGGTAAAGTTCAGAAGACACAGAATGCTGTCTAGTTGACCTTACCATAAATGGAGAGATATTCTGCCGAGCTGACCAAAAGCTGACCGAGGACAGAAGATACTCAAATCTGATTGGCCGAGAGCTCTGAGCAAGATAGGATGACAACGACAGGAAGCCGTTTCCCTCCAACGGTTATTTCGAAATTCGAAATGACCGATGCCTCAGACGTCTCTATAAATAGAGCCCTTCAGTTGCTTCATTCCACACAGAACTTGATCAAGCCATTACGCTGACCAAATTTCTATGCAAAGTTCTGCAAGAAAAAGCAAAGCAATCTTACACTAAATTTCATATCTTTTGTGTAAAAGTTTAGAGTGATTATTCAATCATATAAGGTGTCTTAGCAATCGTTGTTTAGGACAAACACTTATCATTTCTAGAATTAGAAAGGAGAGGCTGAGTACTCGGTTATAGTACTCAGTGAGAGATTAAGATTGAGTAGAGGTATAGAGGAAGGTACTCTTGTTATACTCAGTTTCTAAGATTGTAAAAGGTTTGATGCTCTACCGTTAAAGAGCTCAGTAGAGAATTTGAAATCTCGGAACGTGTTCCGGGGACAAGACGTAGGCTTGGAGGCCGAACCTGGATAAATCTGCTGAGTAACATATTTCTAACCTTGAACTCCTTTATATATTTATTGCTTGCTTAAACAAAAACTGACTAAGTAAAGAGGTCAAGCTGAGTTGTGCGGATTGAATATCTGAGCTCAGGAATAGACTCTAAGTGCTATCTCCTGACTCAAGTAAAGAAACTGACCTAGTCACCAGTTAACTAAGCCAGTATCTTGCTATTCACTCAGCGCCACTGTTAAAACCTTTTTCTCACGAAAAAGAAGTCTGCCCTAACTTGAAATTTTTAAATAGTTCCTAACCCCCCCTTGGAACTATACTTGTAATGTTATAAGGGACCAACAGTTCATACTTCTTGTGTAATCTTTTCTTTCAGTGCATTCAAAGTGTTCTTTGATTAGAACAAAACTATCAATTCTTTAGAATCGTTCGAAAGCTCTGTTTGTTCGGTATTTAGCAAACAGAGGTAGTTAGTCGGAGTGTAGAATTATAGAGGAAGGTACTATATAATTGGCTCAATAACTATTGTAAGGGTTTGTGCTCTACCAGAAAGAGCTCAGTAGTGGATTAAAGCTCGAAAGACGAATTCTGGGGACTGGATGTAGGTAGGAGGCCGAACTAGGATAAATCTACTGAGTATCATTTTCTAACTCTTACTCCGTATATTTGCTTGCCTATTATTTGGAACTGTTAAACGAACCAGAGTAACATTTTGAACGTGTAAAGTTCGGAAGTCCTCTAAGTGTTGCCTTTCGAACAGAGGACAGAAGCAATCTTAGTTACTGACTAACTAAAGTTGCCTCTGAACCTCAATCCTTGCACGCTGAGTTGTGCTATGTAATGTGAGAAACGTTTTTAAAGGTTAAAAATTTTTAAATCCTTATTAGTTCCATTAACCCCCCCCTCTGGAACTAATTCTCATACACCTATGGGACCAACACTTGTCTGATGCCTCTAAACGGAAAAAACGGTCAAAGCTCTTATCCATCTATGACAATATGGTATCAAACAGTAGAAATACAAGTCATAACTAAATCAACCCACCTCCTGTCAAAACCAACATCTCAAGCATCCCCATGATGTACCTCCACTCAAAACGATCATAAACATTGCTCATGTCAATCTTAAGGGCAGACATTGTCACGTTCGTGTCTAAATTTCTAAAATTTATATTTTGATATTAGTATATATTATAATTATTAGGTGTGTGAAGTTAATTTGGTGCTATGGGAAAAGTTTGGAGTTAATTCGATGATTTTATGTGTAAATTAAAAGTTAGGACAAGTTTTAAAAGATTATATAAAGATGGAGGACCAAACTGGATACCTATCTTGCCTTAAACTGAGGTAATGTGTAGTTCCGAAAGCAATCAAGATATTTTCTGCAATAAGACGACATGGAATGAAGGCACTCTAGGACTCTAAGATGATAGAATCTAGAAAAAGGCTTCAATCTATTGACAATCAACTTAGTAATAACTTTGTAAATCATATTACAAAGTGATATAGGGCGGAAATCAGCCATAGTAACCACATGTTCCTTTTTAAGAATAAGAACAATATTCGTATCATTACTAATTACAAGTGATAAGAAGTACCTATAGAATTTTTGATGTAATTTCCTCATTCATTTTAGCAATCATGGGTCCATGGTCCTGTTTGGTACAGAGCTTTTTGAGGTAAAATTAAAGGTTTAAGCCACTTTAAAGGTTTGAAAGAGTTTATTGGGTCCAAAAAGCTAATTTTGAAAAAACTGGTTTTAGGAGTTTTTTTATTAGCTTATTGCTATCTCTTTTGAATGATATTTTTACCTCTAGTTACTACCATTTAACCCCAAATAAATGTGAATTATTACGAAAAAAATAGTCATGCCCTTATTTATCATTTTACACAAACAACTATTAGTAATCAGCTAAGTTTTACCAAACACGTTTATACAATCAGCTATTTAAATCAGCTAATAGCTAACCGTTATTTGACAAATAGAGCCCATATCATTTGTGAGAGAAAAGAAAATTTGAAAGGCTTTCATATAACACTTTTTCTGCTACGTTGTCAATTTGATGAAGTACGGTTCCCACGAGGTTCCCTGAATTGTCAGACAAAATTGGTTATGGTGTCTAACTCAATATACTTTGATGGAGGTGGCTACATACCACATTTATTGTGAAGGTAATCGTGCCACCGATACATTAGCTGGTTTTGGTACTAACAATAATAGGATCATGTGGTGGAGCTCAGCTCACGCTTTTTGTGCTTATTTCATTGATGAAGATTCGTGTAATTTAGCTCATTATCATTTTAGATAACTCTCCCTTTAACTTATAATTTTCTATTTTTTCTATTATATTATGGTTTTTTGCTGGGTTTAATCCTCTCTGCATTACACAAAATGAAGCAGTTTGGGAAGGCCAATGGAGAGAAAAAGAAGTGGACTGCTTTGACCACAGAAAATGATAGGTTGAGGGAAGAAAATCAGAGATTGAGGCAAGAAAATGATGAGAGCTTGGCTGGACCAATGAGTGACTTGAAACTTGCATATTCCAAGCAAGTAAGGCGAGGAAGAGCAACCAACAGGTCCTAAGGGGATTTGGCACACTGGGATTCTTAGTTACTGATCTTGGCACACTAGGATTCTTAGTTACTGATTTGGCACACTTTATTCCAAGCATGTAAGACTTGCAGATAGCCCGTCGTTACTGATATTCTTAGTTTTTAATTATCTACTTTCTAGTGTTTAATTATTTAGTTATTCATATTATATTTTGTAGTACTAAATTTAGTATGTCATATTTTATTATTTAATCAATAGTAGTATTGTTGTTTTCCTCCAGAACTATGTTTATTTATTACCGCCGTTTGAGACTTTAATTATTTGTTTTTTATTTCAGTTCCTTTTTATCTAAAATATTTTCTGATACAAAATTGGCAGTACTCTATTTTTCCAAAGTTATATGCATATTTCTATGGTCATTTATCTTTATTTGGTTTTCTGAAAATATTGATGGAATTGAATTTTTATCTAGGTTTTGGTTTTTTCTCAGTCCATATGGTTTTGAGTCTGCTATTTCAGGTTTTATGTGGTTGATTCACAAAGACATGAATGCTAAACTTTCTATCGTATGTGATAGTTTAGTGGCAAAATATATTTTCTTTTATTTGATTTAAAATACATTTCTTTTTGGATCTTCCTTCGCTTTATTCAAAATAGGAGACAACATCAATCTTGGTATTATTATTTCCTTCTTTTTCATGGGTGTCCACGCAATTTTATTTGGAATCAATCTAAACTTTGATGTATTTGCTTTGATGACAACCATTGCATCTATGCTGATTTCATTTGGCTGGATTAAGAAACCATTTCATAATTATGATTTTTTGCTGGATTTAATCCTCTCTGCATTATAAAAAGTGAAGGAGTTTGTGAAGGCCAATGAAGAGAAAAAGAAGTGGAATGCTTTGACCACAGGAAATGATAGGTTGAGGGAAGAAAATCAGAGATTGAGGCAAGAAAATGATTAGAGCTTGGCTGGACCAAAAAGTGACTTGAAACTTGCATATTCCAAGCAAGTAAGGTGAGGAAGAGGAACCAACAGGTCCCAAGGAGATTTAGCACACTGGAATTCTTAGTTACTGATATTGGCACACTAGGATTCTTAGTTACTGATTTGGAACACTTTATTCCAAACAAGTAAGACTTGCAGATAGCTCGTCGTTACTGATATTCTTAGTTTTTAATTATCTACTTTCTAGTGTTTAATTATTTAGTTATTAATATTATATTTTGTAGTACTAGATTTAGTATGTCATATTTTATTATTTAATCAATAGTATTATTGTTGTTTTCCTCCAGAACTATGTTTATTTGTTACCGCCGTTTGAGACTTTAATTATTTGTTTTTTTATTTCAGTTCCTTTTTATCTAAAATATTTTCTGATACAAAATTGGCAGTACTCTATTTTTCCAAAGTTATATGCATATTTATATGGTCATTTATGTTTATTTGGTTTTCTGAAAACATTAATGAAATTAAATTTTTATCTAGGTTTTGGTTTTTTCTCAGTCCATATGGTTTTGAGTCTGCTATTTCCGGTTTTATGTGGTTGATTCACAAAGACATGAATGCTAAAGTTTCTATCGTATGTGATAGTTTAGTGGCAAAATATATTTTCTTTTATTTGATTGAAAATACATTTCTTTTTGGATCTTCCTTCGCTTTATTCAAAATAGGAGACAACATCAATCTTGGTCTTATTATTTCCTTCTTTTTCATGGGTGTCCATGCAATTTTATTTGGAATCAGTCTAAACTTTGATGTATTTGCTTTGGTGCCAACCATTGCATCTATGCTAATTTCATTTGGGTGGATTAAGAAACCATTTCATAATTATGATTTTTTGTTAGGTTTAATCCTCTCTGCATTATAAAAAGTGAAGGAGTTTGTGAAGGCCAATGAAGAGAAAAAGAAGTGGAGTGCTTTGACCACAGAAAATGATAGGTTGAGGGAAGAAAATCAGAGACTGAGACAAGAAAATGATGAGAGCTTGGCTGGACCAATGAGTGACTTGAAACTTGCATATTCCAAGAAAGTAAGGCGAGGAAGAGCAACAAACAGGTCCCAAGGGGATTTGACACACTGGGATTCTTAGTTACTGATATTGGCACACTAGGATTCTTAGTTACTGATTTGGCACACTTTATTCCAAGCAAGTAAGACCGGCAGATAGCTCGTCGTTACTGATATTCTTAGTTTTTAATTATTACTAGATTTAGTATATCATATTTTATTATTTAATGGTTTAAAGCACTTTTTGGCCCCTGACCTATCCAAAATTTGTGCATTTGGCTCCTGACTTATTATTTGGTCATATTTGGCCCCAAACCTATCAAATTAGATAAAATCCAACTCATATTGAATGAAAAATTAACTGTGTTGGAAAATTAACGGCAGTAACCAATACAAAAATGACACATGATACATAAATAAAATTAATTTTCACTTTATCGGAACACTAGAAAAAGTTTTTAGGATTTTTTTTACCGTGTAAAATAGTTACTGTTGCCATCTCTATTGAAAATTAATTTTATTTATGTGTCATGTGTCGTTTTTGTATTGGTGACTGCTGTTAATTTTCCAATAAAGTTAATTTTTCATTCAATATGGGTTGAATTTTATCTAATTTGATAGGTCATGGGCCAAATGTGACCAAATAATAAATCAATGGCCAAATCCACAAATTTTAGATAGGTCAGGGCCAAAAAGTACTTTAAGCCTTATTTAATCAATAGTAGTATTGTTGTTTTCCTCCAAAACTGTGTTTATTTATTACCGCTGTTTGGGACTTTAATTATTTATTTTTTATTTCAGTTTCTTTTTTATCTAAAATATTTTCTGATACAAAATTGGTAGTACTCTATTTTTCCAAAGTTATATGTATATTTATATGGTCATTTATGTTTATTTGGTTTCCTGAAAACATTGATGGAATTGAATTTTTATCTAAGTTTTGGTTTTTTCTCAGTCCATATGGTTTTGAGTCTGCTATTTCCGGTTTTATGTGGTTGATTCACAAAGACATGAATACTAAACTTTCTATCGTATGTGATAGTTTAGTGGCAAAAAATATTTTCTTTTGTTTGATTGAAAATACATTTCTTTTTGGATCTTCCTTCGCTTTATTCAAAATAGGAGACAACATCAATCTTGGTCTTATTATTTCCTTCTTTTTCATGGGTGTCCACGCAATTTTATTTGGAATCAGTCTAAACTTTGATGTATTTGCTTTGGTGCCAACCATTGCATCTATGCTGATTTCATTTGGCTGGATTAAGAAACCATTTCATAATTATGATTTTTTGTTGGGTTTAATCCTCTCTGCATTATAAAAAGTGAAGGAGTTTGTGAAGGCCAATGAAGAGAAAAAGAAGTGGACTGCTTTGATCATAGAAAATGATAGGTTGATGGAAGAAAATCAGAGATTGAGACAAGAAAATGATGAGAGCTTGGCTGGACCAATGAGTGACTTGAAACTTGCATATTCCAAGCAAGTAAGGTGAGGAAGAGCAACAAACAGGTCCCAATAGGATTTGGCACACTGGGATTCTTAGTTACTGATATTGGCACACTAGGATTCTTAGTTACTGATTTGGCACACTTTATTCCAAGCAACTAAGACCGGTAGATAGCTCGTCGTTATTGATATTCTTAGTTTTTAATTATCTACTTTCTAGTGTTTAATTATTTAGTTATTAATATTATATTTTATAGTACTAGATTTAGTATATCATATTTTATTATTTAATCAATAATAGTATTGTTGTTTTCCTCTAGAACTATGTTTATTTATTACCGCTGTTTGAGACTTTAATTATTTGTTTTTTTATTTCAGTTCCTTTTTATCTTATATATTTTCTGATACAAAATTGGCAGTACTCTATTTTTCCAAAGTTATATGCATATTTTTATGGTCATTTATGTTTATTTGGTTTCCTGAAAACATTGATGGAATTGAAATCTCGTCCTCGAACTAGGGGTGTCGAATTTTCTCTCTCTTGGACTAGGTGAATTTCGAAAATCACAAGTAGGGTATGGCTTGCTTGGATTTCGAAAATCTCAAGGGAAGGGGTATTTATAATCTCTTGTATCTAATCCCTAGTTAGATAGAATTAGGTTACTGAATAGGAATTCCATTCGGAATAGAATTCCTAATTATTATCTCACTATATATCTAATATATTAAGGATAATAATAATAACCTCATTGGATAATAATAGGAGTATATTAATCTAATTAAAACTCCTAACTTAATTATCTCTTAATTAATTTAATTCATATTCCTAATCTAATTAGGATTAACAAAATCAAATTAATTATTCATGTATATCACTATATGAATTTCGACCCCCTTATGTCCATGGGCCTTATTGGGCTCAATTGGGCTTCTATCAATTAATTAACATCTATCTCTCTTTTAGGTTCCAAGTCTTATGTGTGATCCATTAGGTTCTTATTGCTTCTAGCCGTATGCAACGTTATTAAATTAATTTTCAAAGAATTATATTTAATCTTTGCATAACGGAATGATGTACAGAGTATGTGATTAGCAAGTCCGTAATCATTCCCCCAGAGCTATAAGAAGACAGGTTGATTCTGTCATTAACCTTTCCGTATTAGTTACAGTATAATTCGATCCTTTATCAACTACATCCTTGAACTGAATCTTATGACTATGGGTGATGTCAAGTCACATATAGCGAGACGTTCGTTTTACTTGTACAGGCCGAGTTAACTCAAAAAGATAGGTTAAGTGAAATCTGTATTTCTTACTCTTAAGCTATCACTTTGCAAGGATTTAGAGTCGAGTCTTCCACAAGCGATCCATGGATGTATCTCCCATTTATCGGGAGTGATAAATGCTCAATCCAATATATAACGACTCCGCAATTACTTCCTATGATACCCAACGTCTACTGTTCACACCCCAGAGTCATCTCTGTTAAGGATCGTGTTACACCAGAGTCAAAGCATCACATTCCATAATCCAGAATACCAATTAATATTCCTTTGAGTCTGAGGATTAGTTATACCTATTAATACCAATGAGATGAACAGGTGACAAGGATGAATCTACCCATCCTGTTATCTCAAATCGGATCCCCAATCCTAATGAACAATGTTTCATCGGATCTATGTAACTGTCCAGATATCTGTATATATGAAGCTTGTGAGATCAGCTTTCTATCGGATAGGAGACATTGTTACATACAAGTCTCAACAGTGATATGTCAATCCCAAACATATCACTTGACTTGGGGTGGTTTTAAGTTTATCAGTTTACTATAAAGTTTTGTCTCACTTCATGCTTGTATGAACACTTTATAATCACTTTAAATAAACTTACGTATTTCCTTTTATTAGACTTTATTTAGTGCTTAAAAGGGATTGCCTTTATATAGTTATAAAACATATATCTCATTAAACAAATGATATAAAGAACAATTCATTTACATTAAGTTTGTATCCTAGAACAATTGTCTATAGGACACTAAACCCCAACAGTCGTCATGTGTCACCTGTCATACTGTGACATATTCCTTGCGTCTTTATTTTGTCGTACCCCGTAGGACGTAACGCACCGGACACGTCTTCCATTATTTACTTAGACACCGATCAGGAGGCATACCTCTTATGTCGTGACATATCCTATGTGTCTTTTCCTCATCATGCCTCGTATATGGTGACCCATTTTTTGTGTCTCTACCATGTCATTACACGCCAGTCAGAAGGTGTACTATATGTGTCATAACGCATCTTGAACATCTTCACCTCTTTAAATACGTCGAACGAGGGGCATGAGATTCGTGCCCCGTATGTCGTGTCGTATCATGTGTTTTTTTATATACGTTAGATGAGAGGCATACCTTTTGGGTCGTGATGTATCCTATACGTCCTTGCCTCGTCCCACCTTCCATATCGTGAAGTGCCTCATGCGTCTCCATCACGTCAGCTATACACTAGTCAGGACGTGTACTCGATGCGCCCCCATGCATCGTGTACATCCGGGTATTGTCAAGGTCGTACATCGCGATAGGTCGCAGATGCGTCTTCCATATCGGATACACTAGTCTAGAGCTATACCCCGTATATCATGACCTGAGTTCTCGCTTTGCTAGGTGCCTAACAGAAGACATACCCCATATATCACAATGTATCTCGTGCGTCTTTACCATGTCTCACATGCCCATCAAAAGGTCTACCCCGCATGTTATGATGTGTCTCATATATTAGTCCGGAGGAGCACCTTTAGACCCTGAGGTATTCCCTATGTCTTCGTCGTGTTATACTTTGTGTGGGATACGCCGCACACATCTTTATCGTCCTGTTTATACCATTAGGGGGTATACCCTGTGCATCGTGACATATCACATACGTCTTTGCCACCGTGTTTCAGTCATTCGGAGACATGTCCCATGTGTCATGACGTACTCCACCTCCCTCTATCATGGTTAGGAATATTGTTCGTTAGATATGTATCCTTGTCGGATCCAAACTACTTGGTGGTCATACCTCGATTGTCATAACATTCGCATCGTGGGGTAGATTCTGTTCACTTTCCGCATGGTCAACTCGAGACATACTATGTGTGTCGCCACGTCGCTGACAACATATCAATAGTTAAAAAAAACATTGTCACGGCATCGGTTCCCCCGAGACTCGAATTAACCATTCATCACATGTCTCATACACGTCCTACTTACGCCTCAAGACATACCATGTATGTCGCTACACCTTAGCCAACACATCTCAAGTTTATGACCGGTACCTTGAACTCAAATAGAACCATAATCTCACGGGTCGTCGTCACCTCCCTTTCGCATCTCAAGACATACCCACGTATGTCGCCACGCTATACACAATGCCCATGTGATTCCAAATTACGCTGTTATATCATCCGTGCCTCTCATCTCGTAAGTTGTCATCATGACCTTCATACACTAAGACATGCCACGTATGTCACCGCGTCGTGCACCTATACTCCAAAGTTACGTTGTTGTACGATCGGTACCTTAGGTTCGAGTCAGCTGTTTCACACGAATCTCGCTTACCTGTCGTCATTCGCATCTGGGGATGTAGTCCATACATAGCACCTCCGTATTTCAGAGTTGTGGGCAATACCCTGAGCTCTGAAATAAACCCTTAACTCGTGTGTTGTCCACACCTCCCATTTGTACCTTTAGGTGTGCCACGTGGGTCATCACGGTGCCCTCTCATATTTACATCGTCCCACTGTCCGGACCCCAGGTTCACATTGACCCTCTGACGCACGTTTCATACGAAGTCCTCGCGTCATATCCGCACTTTAACTGGCGCCTTATATATCGCCTCGTCACATCTAATAAATCCATGCGTCCTTATACTAACCTCTTAGCTAGTAGGTCATCGTCACAGCCCATTGGTACCCTCGGTCGTACCTAGTATATCGACACATCATTGTACTAAGGTAACCCGCGCATCCTTGACCTTATTAAGACACCCTGTCGCATCTTCAAAATGGGCAAATCGATATGAGACATACCAGGTGTGTCATCATATATCGTAACACATCAGTATTCCAAACACGTGACACTGGTGCTTCGAGCACGTATCAGCTTTCGGTGCATATCCCGTATGTCACCACTTGCACTTTAGTCATACGTTGGACCTTGTCAAAATGTGCCCCGCATGTCGCCTTGTCATCGGCAATATTTGTAGTCCGCGAATATGTCATTAGGCTATCCAATTCTAGACCGGCCTTTGACGCGCATTCCGTATGTCATCACTCGCACCTTACTCACATATCAAAGGCTGAGTAGGGTTAAGCTTGGGGCACATACCCCCATACGCGGTTTGGTACGTCCCATCCGCATGTCAAATGTCGAGTCATTTATGTCATCGAGTTCAAGTCGAATCTGGGGCAAGTATCATATATGTCATCATGTGCATCTCGCTTACATCTCCAATGTCGAGTCATTTGTATCGTCAAGTTCGAGTCAAACTTTTGTCACGTACCTGTTATATGGAGTGATTCATGTCATCGAGTCCAAGTCATACCATTAGGTACGTACCCTATGGGCCGTCTCAGGCGTCTCGCTCACACCTTGACACACTGAGTCGTTCATGTCGTGAGACTCCTGTCAAACTTTTAACGTACGCCCCATAAGTCGTCACTCATGTCTTGAGTACGCCTCAAACAGCGGTTTGTTTATATTGTCAAATCCTCGACACGCTCCCCCTACATCATTGCTACCGTTGTCCATGCGCCTCAAACTCCGAATTGCCTTATTTACGAGTCTGAGACATATGCCCTATGTGTCGCTATTTGGGTCTCGCTCGTATCAGTAGTATCGAGTTGTTCGTACCGCGTCTAAATCCAACATTTGGCACTTACCTCGAAGGTATTGGTTTGCGCCTTCGTTGCTCCTCGAATTGTTCATAGTGATAGGTTCCAGTCGAACTATCGACGTCTACCCTGTGTGTCATTATTGGTATCTCAAATATCGGTGATGGACCAAATACGTCATAAATATCCACGTAAGATCTTTAGGGGTTCTCATAAAACATATCATCGTCGGGTTTGCACTATGAAACAAATTGACCTTTGACACATACCAGGTAAGTCGTCGTTTCCATCTCGTTGGTACCTCGATCGGATTAGGACACCTCTCATTCTACCAGATGCACCGATGTCCGCAAATTCATCGAGGTATTTGTATCTCTAGCTTGAGTTAATCCTTAGACTGCACCCTGCGTGTCGGTATCGCGTCTAGCTGACATCTCCAATGTTGTTAAGAGGTACCTCTTGAGTCATCTCTGTGCGTCATCTATGCCCAAAGTTGGTTAGTTAACACGTGTGTCGTATGTGTACCCTATTCGTGTCTTGTACCTAATATGTCGGATTTCCCCCGCGACGGTCGAAATCCCAAAATTAGACCATCACATTGTTCGTAAGTTGTGTATAAGTCAACCATGGGGGCACATCGAGTGTGACTCCCATCATGCCTTTTGGCTACCTCTGAAGCACACTATGTACGTCACCGTATTTCCTAAAGGCACCGGGTTTCAAATCACTCTGTCGTGATATTAGTAAGCCAAGTAGGAGTTAATAACTGGCACATACCTCGTATGTTGACGTATGCATCCTATTCAGACCTCGAGTATCGGGTATTCCGTGTTCATTGTCCCGTCAAATGATACCCATCATTGTAATAGTTGCTTTCCGAGAGAAACTGACAATTGGCGCACATCACGTATGTCACTCACGTCTTCCTTATTCCTTGACCTGTTTAGGGCACATCCCGTGCGTTACCACTTTCTACAT
This sequence comes from Euphorbia lathyris, assembly GCF_963576675.1. NCBI lineage: Eukaryota > Viridiplantae > Streptophyta > Magnoliopsida > Malpighiales > Euphorbiaceae > Euphorbia > Euphorbia lathyris. Next base: position 84,199,374 of record NC_088915.1, read on the forward strand.
AGCACACCAAGATTCCGCTGGTACATCTACTAACCATTGACCCACACTCCATGTGTGGTGGTCGCATCCCGCTTGCTTCCTGTTTAGGACACACCCTCTATGTCGGCTTGTTTCAAGAAGCTTGTGTTTCCCAGAAATGCGGTTCCCCGCTATCAATATCGATACCAAGTAAACTATGGATACATGCCCCGCACATCTTCATCATGGGCTGTTTAAGTCTCAGATGTACCATGAGCGTCACATCAGCCTGTGTAACGCCCCGTATCTTTGAAGTACGTCATTACCACCGATGATGATAATCCATCACATACATCTCATGAATAGTCGCTTATGTTGTCTTTTTTTTAGATCGTGAGTCGTGTCGAGGTACCAAGTATGTCATTCCCCCCACTCATGTCGCTACCCCTCGAACATATTTACCCGTCATGAATATCACCGGGGTACACTCTCATTTACCTAGCGTCCTAGTGAATTTTACACACCAATAAGGGTCGTCTCAATCTCACAAGCGTCAGTCGTGTCGAGCATCATTCAACATTGTATATCTTGTAAAGCATTGCATAGTAGACTCATAGGGTTCATATTAATGTGTGTATAACAATTGAAATGGTTTCGGGCATCCGCACTTCCAAACAGGTAAGTTAGCATAGACGACTGAAGCGCTGCCGATAGCTCTGGTAAAAGGGGAGTTTAGCTCTATTCAAAATCGTTTTTATGTCGTAAGAAATAAAGCGCACACCACGAATCATGCATAAATCATACATCCATCGATAAGAGGCACAAGTAGATAGCCCTGGCATTCGCATCACACGTACATCGCATCATCAAAAATTCATAATGCCTAAAAAGCTCCACTCACCCATCCTTTCTCTTTCCTTATTAGAAACCCAACTCATGGCCCAGTCCAGCAATTCAAACCACAATCTTGAGAGCCGTGTGCAAGGGGCTTTAGCCAAATACATCTTTTCTGATGAGTTCAAACATGCTCTTAATGATCCAGAGGTTGCTAAGAATGATGGGGTTGAAAGTTCCCAAGGGATGATAGGAGATTTCAATCTCAGAGCAGAAATCGAGCGAGTTCTTCCCGATGTCCTTGCTTTAGATGAATTCAAGATAGAGCTGAAAAGGTTGGTCCGGGAGGTCCTGAGTGAGTCACTGGTTGCGGAAATCCCGAAAGTTGCTGTAGAGAAACCTATGTTCCAGTTTGCATCACAATCTACCCCACAAACATTCACTCCACTAAGGGTAGCCTCACACCATGTTTCACAACAAGCTCCACCCCATCGGGGACATGATATTGCCAGGGTTGTTCGCCCTCCATCACCCGCTCAGTATAGAGGGGAGGGAAGGGAGTTCTCCACTTTGACTCAACCCTTATTTGAAGTGTTGGAGGGTCTACGAATGCATGACATACTTCATCCTCTGCCAGCCACGGGAGGTCAAACCACTGAGTTAGTCAAACGCAGGGGCTACTGCCACTTCCACCAGAAGTATGGTCACGAAACAAGTACTTGCATAAGGTTGAAGCATGAAATTCAAGATCTCATCGAAGCTGGAAAGATAAGTGACCCAGATCCTTCTAATCAGACGAAGCCTTCGACTTGTTCCTTGAACGGTGAAGTCTACAACGGATCAGGATGAGCTAAAGAAGAAGTTCTCGAGATTGAGGACACTTATGAAGTGGAAGAACCTGAAGCTTCCTGAAGTGGCATGAGAGAGAGGATTGCACTTGTAGTCTTTATCCTTGTCTTTTATTTTATCTTCTATTCCACAAGATGTTATTAATTAACCTCCTTTTGATTTCAATGAAATTTCGTTTCCGCAAATTTTATCCCAAACATACGTACTTACATTTGATATCCACTTAATTGAGATATTCCCGATTCTATCATGGCACAGACATAAGCTCTAGAATATACTTATTGCTCAGTACTTAACCACTGAATAGAGAAAATTAAGAGAGTAAAAAAAATAAAAATAAATAAATCATGAGAAGTGATTCCCTGGCTCTACGATGATAAGTCGGGCTTAGACCCATCAAACGAAGGGTTCTCACCGGCTTGTGCTAAAAAGAAGAATGAGCGAGAATCAACAAAGTCCAAAAAGAGAGAAAAAGAAAAGAAAAGAAGGAGCAAGCAACAAGCCCTCAGAACCATGCTAGCACTAAGGCACCGACAAAAATTTCTCCCCTCAAAGGGGACACCAGTACATGAGTGCACCATCCAGAACAAGACGGGGGCAACTAACCTATCAACGATAAAGGATCCTGTTCCAGGATCAACGAAAAGGTTCAGATCTATGATGACTCAAAGTAAAAAAAAAAAGGTAATGCTGAAAAGGCTCAGGGGCAAAGTCAAGCCAATCAGAGGTAAAAGAAAGTTATTCAAATAAAAAGCAGACGTGACTAGCCAAGGAGCGCCAAGGTGACAAGAGCGGTTGACATTGCCCAGCAAATGGGTGATCAAATGTACGAGAAAAGCTCACTTTAGCAAAGAAAGATCAAATGCGTAGTCGAATGAAGACAAAGGCGGCGACAAAGTTTAGAACTACGGTCAATCTCAAAGGAACCAAAGAATCTTTCTCATGAAAATTAAAAAAAAAAAAAAGAGAATCCCGATAGGTTGAAAATCCGCAAAGGACGGCCTATGCAACAATAAGGGACACCCCAATAAGTGAAAACCCCACGGGGCACTTATTTGAAAATTCCGGGGGTAAAAGGAGAGAGTTAAAATAACTGAAATGTGAAAACCCGAAAGGGCATACTTTGGTGACAGTGGTTAATAAACTGAGCAGTAAACAATTCAATGTATGTTTTCCAAGTGCTTTATTTAAGCCAGACGGTTGCATTTGCAATGAAAATACCCGCATCAATAGACACCCCATCTCAACTGAAATCACCTCAACACCCATAAACCAATCCAAAATCTAAAAAAAAAAAAGAAACTAAACAAAAAGAGACTATTCTTCTCTCTCATGCTCGATGAAGTTTGGTTCCCCTGCTTCTCTGTTGTCCTCTCAAGAGTCAAACTTCGACCGAAGCGACTACTCCCAACGGCAGTATCCCTAGCTTGAATGCATAAGAAATCTCACCTCGAGTTTGTAGGGGCATGCGCTCGCATCAACTTCTCATCCACACCAAGACGGTAACGTCAATAGGGGGCATGACCATGCAATCGGATCACCATCCATCTCGCTCCGGAAGCTTCTCCATTAACAAAGGCATCAGACATGAACTCATCGTCAAATGCTCAGCATAGAAGTGGCCCGTAGATATGAACCCCCTGTGCTATTCGGTATCATTTACGATCAAGGAAAAAAGAAGAAAAAACTGAACAAAAAAAAGAGTTAGATTGAAAACCTCAAAAGAGGCGATCCAAGCAAAATAAGAGATAAAGAAAATCTGTGAGATATAGAAAAGATGAATTGAAAACCCCTAGGGGCGGTTCATGCAAAAGGAGAGATAGAGAATATCAAAGAGATCCCGTTGAGTTGAAAACTCGAAAAGGGCGGCTCAAGCAAAAATTAGGGAAAAAATGAATACATCAATCTCTGGTTAAAGGCGATAGCCCCTTGACACAAGCTCATCAAGACCAAATCCCCGTCCTTACAACCTTTGGTATCAAACTTATGCTCGTCCTTATCCTTGCACACCCTGGGGATGGCCTGAAACATCGTTTCTCGATCTGAAACTACCAAAACCCCCAAGCCTATGAAAAGGGAATCCATCCGACTAGCTCATCCGCACATACATAGTTTGCATACACACATGTCCATACATCCGCATAAAGCAAAATGCATAGGCCACGCTTACATACATTCAAACACACGCACAGTCTGCTGCATACACACACATAGGTGGTTACACGCATCTATAGATTAGGCTACATCCACCCATCTATATGCATCACTACACACCTGCGGTCGATTTAGAGACTATGGTCGCTAGAAAGAGCAATATTACATGCGGTCGATTTAGAGACTAGGGTCGCTAGAAAGAGCAATATTACCTGCGGTCGATTTAGAGACTAGGGTCGCTAGAAAGAGCAATATTACCTGCGGTCGATTTAGAGACTAGGTTCGCTAGAAAGAGCAACTTTACTTGCGGTCGATTTAGAGACTAGGGTCGCTAGAAAGAGCAACTTTACTTGCGGTCGATGTAGAGACTAGGGTCGCTAGAAAGAGCAATCTTACCTGCGGTCGATGTAGAGACTAGGGTCACTAGAAAGAGCAACTTTACCTGCGGTCGATTTAGAGACTAGGGTCGCTAGAAAGAGCAACTTTACCTGCGGTCGATATAGAGACTAGGGTTGCTAGAAAGAGCAATTTTACATGCGGTCGATGTAGAGACTAGGGTCGCTAGAAAGAGCAACTTTACCTGCGGTCGATGTAGAGACTAGGGTCGCTAGAAAGAGCAACTTTACCTGCGGTCGATGTAGAGACTAGGGTCGCTAGAAAGAGAAATTTTACATGCGGTCGATGTAGAGGCTAGTGTCACTAGAAAGAGCAACTTTACCTGCGGTCGATGTAGAGACTAAGGTCGCTAGAGAGAGCAACTTTACCTACGGTTGATGTAGAGACTAGGGTCGCTGGAAAGAGCAATTTTACATGCGGTTGATTTAGAAACTAGGGTCGCTAGAAAAAGCTACGGGAAGACGGTCGATGAAGAGACTGAAGACGAGGAAGGAACTTGCGACATGGAGATCAGGTATTTCTCCTCCCACTCTATATGTGTCTTTTACTTTAATATGTTTTCCATTGCATGTGTCGCATTCGCGAAAAAGTTTTTTTCGAAAAAGCACACACATCACTGTTAAAATAGGAAAGTAGGGGCAACTGTAGACACCGAGTCGGAGGACCAGTGACGAAAACCCATGGCAGACGGTTAGAGCGGTTGATTCCAATATTAAAAAATAAAAAAAATAAAAACACGAAAGGGTCCGGAAGGATTGCGTGTCGTCAAGTAGACGACTCGCTAGTGCTCAGCGGCGTTGGGCGGGCGCCCAGCAGCGGCCGGCGGGCGCCCAGCAGCGGCCGGCGCGCGCCCGATGGCAGTTGGGCGTGCGCCCAGCGGCGCAGGGTGCACGCCCAGCAGCAGCTGGGCGCGCGCGCCCACCCTGCATTGGGCGTCCGCCCGACGCCTGTTGGGCGCGCGCCCAACTCCATGTTGGGCGTGGCCCAACTCTGTGTTGGGCGTGGCCCAACTCTGTGTTGGGCGTCCGCCCAACCCCCCGTTGGGCGCACGCCCAACTTTGGGATCCGTACCTATAAAAGGCACGGATCCCCATGCATTTGAGGGGGGGGGAGGGATTTTTGGAGCTTCTCACTCTAGAAAATTATTTTTAGAGAGAGAAAGTGAATTTTTGGGAGAAAACATTTTTTTTCCTAAAAAATCCAAATTTCCTAAAAGTTTAATATTTTACCAAAACACCAAAAAAAATCATAACTCGTGGAATCGACCGACATTAAGCCGTCAATACCGATCTTGAGGTATTATCCGAGGACTAGACTCGTTTTATTTATTTCGTCTATTTATTTTATTTATAGTTTTGTTTCTTTATTTATTTATTTAGTTATTTATTTATCACGTTTATTTATTTTCCCGTATTTATTTAATTCCCGTCTCGTATCAAATAAACGTTTTGTTTTGAAATAAAAACCTCGTCTTAAAATCCCAACACGAACCGTGACCCGATTTAAGGGTAGTTCGGGATTAAGACGTTGTAAATATAGATTTTAAAAATATTTTTAAATAACGTTTTGAAATAAAACATCGTTTTAGGAGTCTCCGTTATAGACTATGATCCAATTTGGGTAGCTCGGAGATCCAAAATGATAGAATAGAGTAAATTTAAAGTGTTTGAATAAATCTGGAAACTATTGGGCTGGTTCTGTAATTCTCCACTTTCTGTCACTAAAGGCTGTTTACCGACGGATGTTTCGTCGGTAAAGCTGTTGAAACTTAAAAAATCCATTTTTCAACCTTTTTCTCATCTTTTTTGACATTTATTCTTATATAGATATATGTATAAATAGGTAAGGTGTTTATTAAAATTATTTTCAAAATGTATAATTAGTAATAATTCACTATTAAATACTTATTTTGTATATTTGGAGATTATTTACATTAATTTGGTTTTGTAAAAGCTATATGTATATACAGTTGCGTTCACATGGACCCTGATGACCACGTAAATTTAGTCATTCACCGTTAGATCTAGACGGATTAAATATAAGCCTTAGGATGTTTTGAATCTCCACCTTAGGATTTTAATCCGTCTAGATCTAACGGTGAATAACTAAATTTACGTGGTCATCAGGGTCCATATGAACGCAATTGTATGTATATATATATATATATATATATATATATATATATATATATATATATATATATGTTTTCCTTTTATTGTTTTTGGGGTGGGTTACTCTCTATATATTTATTATGTATAAAAACTATTTTGGTTTAAATATAGTTTTCTTATTTATGAATTTTATTCATTATTTTTACATATATTTAAATTGGAATAAAAGTGTATTATATTTAGTATTTTTCATTATCATTATTATACATATACTTAGTTATATTATATAGTATCTTTTACTTGTTTTTTAATCTATGGATATATCCTTATTTTTAGATAAAAATGTATATATATATATATATAGGTATATTCACTCTACTTTTGGACATTTATATGTATATATTTCAAATTCGTTTTATTTGGTTAGTCTTGGGATTTAAATTGATCATTGTTGTAATCATATTCAAGTAAAGGTTAATTGAGTGAAAAGAATGAAATAAATCACAAAGAAGGGAGTTTAACTTGCTTATTGAAAATAACGTTTTTCTAGATATTTATAAAGTGTAAATAAAAGGCTTTTTACCATTTCAAACTGTTTCCTAAACGTCATGTTTTAAAACCTTAACTCGTTCCAATGGCGGATTAAGCGAACCTTGTAATTAAAATTGTTTTCATTGTAAATAATGGAGTTTTGAATCATTTTCCTAACTAAACGGGTTTGTACAAAAATAAATGGACTTGTATGCTTAATCACGTTTTTTGGTTAAAACTTTTTGTTCAACGTTTTCACACGCTCGAGTCGTTCCAACGGCGATTCGAGTGAACATCATGTAAATTAACGGGGTTTTGAAACGTACTTAAATCGTTCCAACGGTGATTAAGGTACGAACCATGTAAATAAACTCGTTTTTGGGGAGTGAGATTAATGTAGATTTAATGTATAAAAGAAAGCATAACTCACGTGGTAAATAAACTAATTCTTCCTTTTATCTCCCTCTTTCTTCCATATACTCTAAGTTCATGTAAATGGGTGATTCTTTACTAATATGGCTTTCAATAATATATGCTCAAAACGGTTTCCAAAACGAGAAAGAAAAGGTTTCAAATGAATTTTAAACTTAAAGAAATATGCGATTAGTCTGTTAGCGCCTAACATGCTAAGTAGGAGGCCGGTGGTTCATAACCGGGCGATGTTGGGGTGCCTAGTAGCCTTTCTCTGGAAAGGAGCTAGCCTTCTCGGCTCGTTCCTAAGTTTCTCGAACCCTCACCGGTCTCCCGGAAGGGATCGGTGTTCATTTCCCATTCGTGGGTGGCGACTCTTCCATACTCCGAGCTCCGGCCCTGCCGAGCAGTTTGATTCCGCAATTGGTTGCTTTCGGCGCCAATCACAGCATCTGTCGTCAACGGTGTCCACCCCCCGGTCCGCCCGGGCGAGGCCGCGGCACCTACAGGTGGATTTACCACCACCAATTGAATTTCTATCTCTAAAAAAGTAAAAGAAAAAGCAAACGTCTTGAGAATCAATTGATTTTAGAGAGAGAAATTAACAAAGAACCCTTGATTTAAAACCACCAGTGAATTTTACTAGCATTGTAGATGTTATAGACAATCAAGTTATAGGTAATGCGGAGAGTTCTGATGCGACAGATGAAAAGCCTAAGCAAAGAATAGGTGAAAAGGTTCCGAAACACAAAGAGGGAAATGAAATGGTGGATTTACCACCACCAATTGAATTTCCATCTCTAAAAAAGTACAAGAAAAAGCAAACATCTTGAAAATCAATTGATTTTAGAGAGAGAAATTAACAAAGAACCCTTGATTTGAAACCACCAGAGAAACAAAGAACCATTGATTTGAAACCACCAGTGAATTTTACTAGCGTTGCAGATGTTAAAGGCAATCAGGTTATAGGTAATGCAGAGAGTTCTGATGCAGTAGATGAAAAGGCTAAGCAAAGAATAGGTGAAAACGTTCTGAAACACAAAGAGGGAAATGAAATGGTGGATTTACCACCACCGATTGAATTTCCATCTCTAAAAAAGTACAAGAAAAAGCAAACATCTTGAAAATCAATTGATTTTAGAGAGAGAAATTAACAAAGAACCATTGATTTGAAACCACCAGAGAAACAAAGAACCCTTGATTTGAAACCACCAGTGAATTTTACTAGCGTTGCAGATGTTAAAGGCAATCAGGTTATAGGTAATGCAGAGAGTTCTGATGCAGTAGATGAAAAGGCTAAGCAAAGAATAGGTGAAAACGTTCCGAAACACAAAGAGGGAAATGAAATGGTGGATTTACCACCACCGATTGAATTTCCATCTCTAAAAAAGTACAAGAAAAAGCAAACATCTTGAAAATCAATTGATTTTAGAGAGAGAAATTAACAAAGAACCATTGATTTGAAACCACCAGAGAAACAAAGAACCCTTGATTTGAAACCACCAGTGAATTTTACTAGCGTTGCAGATGTTAAAGACAATCAAGTTATAGGTAATGCAGAGAGTTCTGATGCGGCAGATGAAAAGCATAAGCAAGAATAGGTGAAAAGGTTCCGAAAAACAAAGAGGGAAATGAAATGGTGGATTTACCGCCACCAATTGAATTTCCATCTCTAAAAAAGTACAAGAAAAAGCAAACATCTTGAAAATCAATTGATTTTAGAGAGAGAAATTAACAAAGAACCCTTGATTTGAAACCACCAGAGAAACAAAGAACCCTTGATTTGAAACCACCAGTGAATTTTATTTACTAGTCTTGCGGATGTTAAAGACAATCAGGTTATAGGTAATGCAGAGAGTTCTGATGCGGCAGATGAAAAGCCTAAGCAAAGAATAGGTGAAAAGGTTTCGAAAAACAAAGAGGGAAATGAAATGGTGGATTTACCACCACGAATTGAATTTCCATCTCTAAAAAAGTACAAGAAAAAGCAAACATCTTGAAAATCAATTGATTTTAGAGAGAGAAATTATCAAAGAACCCTTGATTTGAAACCACCAGTGAATTTTACTAGCATTGCAGATGTTAAAGACAATCAGGTTATAGGTAATGCAGAGAGTTCTGATGCGGCAGATGAAAAGCCTAAGCAAAGAATAGGTGAAAAGGTTCCGAAAAACAAAGAGGGAAATGAAATGGTGGATTTACAACCACCAATTGAATTTCCATCTCTAAAAAAGTACAAGAAAAAGCAAACATCTTGAAAATCAATTGATTTTAGAGAGAGAAATTATCAAAGAACCCTTGATTTGAAACCAGCAGAGAAACAAAGAACCCTTGATTTGAAACCACTAGTGAATTTTACTAGCATTGCAGATGTTAAAGACAATCAGATTATAGGTAATGCAGAGAGTTCTGATGCGGCAGATGTAAAGCCTAAGCAAAGAATAGGTGAAAAGGTTCTCAAACACAAAGAGGGAAATGAAATGGTGGATTTACCACCACCAATTGAATTTCCATCTCTAAAAAAGTACAAGAAAAAGCAAACATCTTGAAAATCAATTGATTTTAGAGAGAGAAATTAACAAAGAACCCTTGATTTGAAACCACTAGAGAAACAAAGAACCCTTGATTTGAAACCACCAGTGAATTTTCTTAGCGTTGCAGATGTTAAAGACAATCAGGTTATAGGTAATGTAGAGAGTTCTGATGCGGCAGATGAAAAGTCTAATCAAAGAATAGGTGAAAAGGTTCTGAAACACAAAGAGAGAAATAAAATGGTGGATTTACCACCACCAATTGAAATTCCATCTCTAAAAAAGTACAAGAAAAAGCATGTTTCAATTCCATACCTGGTTTAGTTTTTGTTTCAACTCTGCGTGTTTCTAAGGGCGATCCCCCTTGCTTAATGTTAATCGACCGATGACCGAGTGCTGGAAGGACTTAACCCACTCTTCGTAGATGGCTTGAGGAACCTTGATTGATTTGAAACCCCCTTCCTCCGATACCACAGGCTGAGATGGAGCTGGAATGCCTGTTGGTGCGATGGATTTCTTCAAGGCGTTCGCAAATGATAGCGAGGGTTTGACGCCGCCACCTGGCTCAGGTGATACCAGTCGAGAAAAGGCATGTCGATCGAATAAATGGGCAATAGAGAAAGGCACGATGTCAGGCATGGCGGAGATGGCGGCCATGGCAACAGAGATCGCAAGCGGAGCTAGGTCATCGCAATCTTTTGAAGTATCAAATATGTATTAAAATGTGTTAAAAACAATAAGTTCTAAAGAATTCTAAAATTAAAAAATTACAACAAGTCAATTCGTTCGGTTCCATTTCTCCAAGTGTGTGATAGATTTAAGAAAGATTGTTCACCTGCCCACGTGTGATTTTTTTTCTAATTTTAAATTTTAATTATTATTATTCTAAACAATTATAAATATTATAATTATTCTAAAAATTCTAAATATTATAATTATTCTAAAAAATTCTAAATATTAAAAAATTACAACAAGCCAATTCGTCCGGTTCCATTCCTCAATGAATCGGTGTGTGATAGATTTAATAAAGACTGTTCACATGCTCACGTGTGAATTTATTTTTCCAATTTTACATTTTAATTATTATTATTCCATGGAACCGGACGAATTGACTTGTTGTAATTTTTTAATATTTAGAATTGTTTTGAACTTATTGTTTTTAACACATTTTAATACATATTTGATACTTCATTTATGTTATTTAATTATAATGTTAATAATTATAATTTTTAGAATTTTTTAGAATAATTAGAATATTATAATTGTTTAGAATAATAATAATTAAAATATAAAATTGGAAAAAAAAATTCACACGTGGGCATGTGAACAATATGCCTCCACCAGAGTTGGGGCATATGAACATCACGCCCGACCACTGGTGGAGGCATATGAACATCACGTCCCACCTATGGTGGAGGCATATTGTTCATATGCCTCCACCAATGGTGGGGCATGATGTTCATACGCCCCACCTGTGGTGGAGACATATTGTTCACATGCCCGACACCGAAAAATTGATATTTTAAAAATCATTAGATTTTACTATAAACAACCGTAAATAAAACATATTTTCGAACAAAATTACGTATCATTAGTCATTTCCCATGTTTTTTCTTTACCAAATTAGTCCGGATTAGATTTTAGAGAGTTTTAAGATTTTGAGAGGATTTGGGAATTTGAGAGGATTTGGAAATTTGAGAAAATTAGTGAATTTGTTGCAAGGGTAATTTCATCTTTTCATAGGGCTAGAGGTGGGAAATGGTGGCTTGGTTTAGTAATCCACTATAAATTCGGTCGAGAATCAAAGATTCAGGTCCCGTTTATTTTACTTATTTTTTGTTGTTGCTGTTTGCTATTTGTTGTTGTTGTTTGCTATTTGTTATTACGGTTTGCCTTTAAAGACTTTTTTTTTCAAAAACCAGATATTCTCTGTTTTTGTAAAAGCTACATTTTAGATATAAAAGGCAAATAAGAGCTCCATAACCAAACACTTAAAATTCTCCATTTTGAAGTGAAAATGCAAATAGGAACATGAAAAACAACAACTAAACACCCCTATGATAAAAAATTTTAAGTATTTATAGTATCTCCAAGAAATTAATAGTACATTCTTTAAAGATATTATTAATAATTAATTCATGATTAAGATTAGGGGTGTAAACAAGTCGATCCGAGACCGAACAAGAGTAGGTTCTGTTTGGCTCGGTTCGAGATCCGCATTATATTTATATGTACGACGTATGAACATATTCAATTGGAATTGCACTGTTCATTAAAAGATTCATCTTTATATAATTGTATAGATTTAGAGGGTGTTTGTTTCTTTCAAACCTCTCTTCACCAAACACCAAAAAAGAGGTAATAAGCTCTTTCAAACCTCTAATTTTATTCCAAAAGGCTATGTACCAAGCATAATACTTATATTGTTCCAACATAATAAATCAGCGTACCAATTTTTCTAACAAAATAGTTATATTGTTCCAGCATAATACTTGTATTGTTCCGACGTAATAAATCAGTTTACTAATTGTTCCAAATCAATTTTATTATCCATGTCTTCAATTTCATTTTTGTTTTTTAGTATTTAATATAATATCTTCAAATTTATATTAGTTATATTATTTAGAAAATAATTCTAATTCTTATATTCTTCCAACAGAATAAATCTGTGTACCAATTGTTTCAAATCAGTGTACCAATTTTCCAACAGAATAGTTATATTGTTCCAACAGAATACTTGTATTGTTCCAACAAAATTGTTATATTGTTCCAACAAAATATTCCAACAAATAGTGCTGAAAGGTAGGACCAAAAAGTGCCCAGAAAATTATCAAAAAATTTCAAAACATGTAGAACATCATTTTAAGAAACTTTAATTCTTGGCTCAAAACGAGATTCCTTACGGTTTTGACCCAATAAATTGTTGAAACATGTAAAATGGATAAAATTAAGGAAATGTTTTTATTGGGACTAAACCGTAAGAAACCCTGCTTCGACCCAAGAATTAAATTTTCTCAGAATACGTTTTACATTTTCTGGAATTTTTTTGAGAATTTTTTGGGCACTTTCTGTTTTACTCCAAAAGGCTCTGTACCAAACATGAGTGATATAACTGATAGGGGTATTTTACCCCTATCTTTTAGCGTGATTTACGGGTTAATTTTGGATGAAATAAATAAGTTTAATTACAAAAATAGAATGTTTTAATAAAATAACAAAATAAAAATAAATTACGTACTTTCGGTTAATTTTCCTTATGTTTGATTAATATTAGAAAATAAAACGTCAAGCTAACTCGGCTCTCGAGAATTGTATTTCAGGTACGAGCAAGGAGTGGAAATCTACCAAAATACGCAGGGCGTATCACTTCTCACGCGGGGCGTGGAACACTTAGTCAGAAATAATTACCTTATACGCAGACTCCACGTGGGATCCAACCATTGATACGCAGGGCGTACCCCAATCTATGCGGGGCGTAGATGCAATGATGAGCCCAATCATAAACGTCAGACTGCATTGTCTCCTAAGTCAACCATCGGTACACGAGGCGTGTTTTAGGATACGCAAGGCGTAAATGGTGTATTTCAAGCAATAAAACGCCAGGAGCTCAAACACGCGCGGCGTATATCACTATACGCGGGGCGTGGTCGAGACAACAAGACCCAGATTAAGTCCACATGCATGAAATTATTGGAGGAATGGGTCATTATGATCATGTTGCTCCATGCTTTGCTCCATGCTTGTAGGAATGGGAAATATGCACAAAATCATGTTGCTCCATGCTTTGCTCCATGCTTGTATCTTGTGGAATTATGATTTTGCCCCTAGCTTGATGTGTATAAATAAGAGTGACTAGCACTCATTTGATACACCCTTTTTGATATACAACTTTTTGTATAAATTAAGTTCTTGTTATATAGTTTGATTTTTCATTTTATTTTAGCAAAACTCTTCCATCTTGAGAGCTTGTTCGTTGATCCCGGAATTCCATCGAAGTTCCGCTCCATCTCCGCACACCAAGCTCGAGAGCTCCACCATCCAAGTCATAAGAGACGGCTTTTGAGTCCGGTTAGCTAGTTCCGAGGGTGGATTCTTCCCTTTACACTTGCTAATTAGCTTGATCTCATCCTATGTACTAGGCTTGGTTGTAATTCATATTTACACTCCCCATATTTATAATTTATGATTCATAATCTTCTTTTCTATATATATGTGTTGATGTTTGTTACTTGTTTTAATATTTATAATTGATTATTGTGTAGGAGAACGCGATTTCCGACGCCATTCGGGCTATCTTTAGGGATTCATATAGGTGTTGCCTTACCGGAAGTGACGCTCCGGAAACCGTAGGAATTGACAAGCCACTAAACTTACGGGCTCTAATTTCTGGTCCCAAGCATTAGACACGCCTTGACTAGGAACCACGTAGTCTAAGTACCTCACGGGTCGGTTACACTACACGTAGTCATCTTTGCAAGAGCAAAACATCAACCGTATATGCATTAGGAGTCGTTATTTGTCATAGTTATAACTTATCGCCATCCATATCATTTCTTAGGGTTTCGTTATATAAATTTGCCTCACCCGTAGTTAGGAGTAGTTTGTAGTTGGTTCCCCCATCAACCTCAAAGTATTCACCGCTTAAATAACATATAAAACCGAGTCGTTTAATACTTGCAGTTATAAATCCCGCGGATTTGATACCCGGTCTTAACCTGATTATTACTTGGTACGACGGGGTACACTTGCCCCTAAGTAGTGACGTCTAGTAAAGATAGATCATTTAGAAAGATCACATCCATAGTCAAAGCAGTTATCATAATACACATACATATTTACACCACTAGACGGCATGCATCAATAACCCGGGTTGAAAATCCGAATTCTCATATGGAGCGAATACGTCTACCAGATGGACCTGTTACTCGAGCACATGCTAAGCAGTTTGAAGAGGAGCTCCAAACATATGTGGTGCAAATGTTAGATATGTCGGACCAAATTGACACGGATGGAATTCAAGAAGCTATAACTTTTTCATACCTCTCGGGTTATTCGGAAAGCGGACACATCAAAGAAACCAAACATGGACTAAACAAAACAAGCGGTGAAATTGAGTCAAAAATCGCCATGTGAATTTTAACCATTTGGATTTATTGGGAAAATAAAAATCAATTCAATATGAATTGATTTAATTATTTCAATGGTCAAAATCACAATTTCAACACAATGTGAACCTAATCAATTCCATGGGAATTGAGTCTTGTTTTCTCATTTGCATTATTGTCAAATTATGTGTATTGATTTTCTTTGTCTTAATGGTTTGACTAAATAAAGTACTTAAATGCCCTTGTATTATTATTGTTATCAAAGATATGTAAGGGCAATTCAAGTCATTGTTTGTATTTGCTTTACCTATTTAAAGGTGAGCTTTTTCATATGTAAGACACAAGTTTCATCTTAATAAAAATATTACTCTTAAAGAGTTGTGAGTGGTTTCTCTTGTGTTCTTTGGGGCACTACTTTGAACAGTTCGGGATTAAATCCTTAATTGTTGGAGACTGGGATTGGGTCTTTACAACCTAGTTTTGTAAGGGTTCTTTTCTGTCCGACCCTGATTCGTTAGCTTTCCTAAGGATCAAATCTAGTTGTCCGGTTTTCGAGGCACTGTTCCTCGTGGGTTCGCATCAGTTTGGTATCAGAGCTGAGCTCTAACTTTTCAGGTTTTAACTATCCGTAAATTTATTATTATTGTTTTTCCTGTTCTGTTGAATTCTGAAAATTAGGATTGTTGTCTATTTTTTTATATATTTTTTTTTCAAGTATTTGAACTAATTTTAGTCTTTAGTTTTGGAAAACAAAACAAAAAAAAAGAAAAAAATATAAACCTGTTATATCTTCACGTGACAAATAAATTGTCATCAGTTCTGTCTTCTTTTAACAAGTCTTGTTCAAATTCTTATATTTGTTTTTTTTTTCTTTTGTGTGGTCTTAAAAAAAAGAAAAAAAAGTGTATGAACAAAAAAGAAAAAAAAAGAAAAAAAAGAAGAAGCTCAAAAGTTCATAATTTAAAAAATATATATATTATTGAGTATTCATTTTGTGTTTCTTGTGACTATTAAATTTCCAAATCATCAATATTATATTTTGGTCATCGAGTTGCTTATCTGCGTTCCGTTTATTGTTTCACGTTTTGCTTCTTAGGTTTTACAGTTTAATTTGGTTTTTGACTGTTGAGTTTTTAAAACTAAATTTGTTCTACTGAGTTCTTTAAAGAACACTATAAGAGAAATCGAGTGGTAAAAGGCACAGAGTGGTGAGCATATAAGAGAGAATAGCCAAAAAAAAAGAGCGAAACACCGAGTGAATAGTGAGTTTTATTATTATTATGGCAGACGATCAAGTGTTAACAATGTTAAACCGCTTGATGGAACGTATGGACGCCATGGAGGAAAATCATCGAGTTGCTCTAGAAGCAAATCGAGTTGGTGGGGACAACCGGCATGATAATGAAGAAAGGCGGAATAGACAGCGGGATGACAATGCCAGAGACGATAGAGGTCTTGGAAATGTAAAATTGATAATTCCCTCGTTCAATGGTAAAAGCGATCATGAAGCTTACCTAGAATGGGAGAAAAAGATTGAACTCATATTCGACTGTCACAATTATTCAGAGAAGAAGAAGGTGAGAGCAGCAGTAATTGAGTTCACGGATTATGCATTAGTCTGGTGGGATCAACTTGTCACCACGAGAACCAGATGTAGAGAGCCGCAAGTTGACACGTGGGATGAAATGAAAACTATTATGAGAAAGCGGTTTGTCCCTAATGACTACTATGAAGGTTTATATAGAAAATTGCAAGTCCTTCAACAAGGTTCAAAGAGTGTAGAGGCATATTTCAAGGAGATGGAGATAGCAATGTTGAGAGCCGATGTCATTGAAGATCGAAGAGCTACCAAGTCTCGGTTTTTAGCTGGTCTTAATCGGGACATAGCTAATATTGTCGAGTTGCAACACTGTGTAGATATAGAAGACATGGTACATGCAGCAAAGATAGGAGAACGACAACTCAAGGAGAGAAAGTATGACAAATCCTACACAGGAGGTTCATCATCTTCTAACTCTAATTGGAAGAACCGATGGGGTAACAAGGAGAAAGGAAGCAGATTTCCTTCAAAGTTTGACAATGCCAAACACAAGCCAAACTCGGCTGACAAAAATAAGCAAAAGGGAGAAGAGAAACCGAGACCAAGCAAACTTCAGTGTTTCAAATGTTTGGGATTCGGTCACATAGCATCTGAATGCACAAATAGACGAGCCATGATCATGAGAGGCGGAGAAGTAGTCACTGACAGTGAAAGTGGCTATGATGAGGCTGATGAAGAAGATGAAGACTCTGAGGAGGCAGAAGGCTTCACTAGAGCCGAACGAGGGGAATCATTAGTAGTCCTACGACTATTGAATTCTCAAATGAAGATTGTCGAGGACAAGATACAACGGGAGAACATTTTCCACACTCGATGTCTCGTGCAAGGCAAGGTATGTAGTGTGATTACTGATAGTGGTAGTTGTGCTAATGTAGCTAGTACCATCTTAGTAGAGAAGCTAGGGTTACCAGTCACAAAGCACCCGCGCCCTTATAAATTGCAATGGTTAAATGATTGTGGGGAGATTAAAGTAAATAGACAAGTCTTACTGTCCCTCAAAATTGGGCAATACAAGGATGAAATACTGTGTGATGTAGTACCCATGCAAGCTGGTCATATTTTGTTGGGTAGACCATGGCAGTTTGATAAAGATGCTATGCATTTAGGGAGAAAGAATCGTTATAGTTTTGAACATGTTGGTAAAAAAATTGTTTTAGCTCCATTAACGCCTACAGAGGTCTATGAAGACCAAATCAAGCTTAGAAATAGACCTCGGCATGGGCCGGACTGGGTCGGGCTGGGGCCGGGCATGTCGGGCTTTTGATAAAACCTGATAAGCCCAAGCCCAGCCCAAGCCCGCACTAATTAGAGTCGGGCTCGGGCTCGGGCCTAAAAAAGAAATCACAAGCCCGCCCGTCCAAGCCCATATCATATTAAAAAAAATTCAATTAAACATTACAAAACACAACCAGCCTCTAACCAAATTTAAACAGAACCAAGCTTTCTACAAGACTATTCAGACGACAAATTTGTGGATCCGGTGTAATTTGAAATATATTCAACGACTATTAGTTAGTTTACACTGTCCCCTTGTCTCTTTAATTTCTTTTCCAATCCCCATCCCTAACCTTGTGAAAGAAAATCTTCTGTCCCCAAAAACTCTTTTCTGTTCCTCTCAAAAAAAAAAATCTTCAACTTCTTGTATATCCTTCTAACCAATATATTATTTTAAATGAAACGAGAGAGAAAGAAAGGTAACATAAGATTTTCTTCCTAACCTCCTAATACCATAAGAATTTCAAAACCACAACCCATATGTCATTGTAAGTGTGAAAGCATTAATAAGAAGGTCATAATAAGTTAAAAGTCCAAGAATGATGATATCTTATGAATCATAATGTATTATTTACAAGTTCACCATCAAGCAGATGGCTATTAATTTCAGTCATAACCCTGGATTAGAGAAGAGAGTATATATATGAGGTGGGTAAATAAATATTAAATTTATATATATATATATATATATATATAGAGAGAGAATGGGCCGGGCCAGGCCCGACGGGTATCTATATAGCCCAAGCCCGCCCATTTCTAGACATGTTTATTCGGGCTTGGGCCGGGCCTGACACCAATTTTATGTGTCCAGGCCCGGCTAAATGGGCCTAGGCTCGGGCCGGGCGAGCGGGCTCATCGGCCCATGGCGAGGTCTACTTAGAAATCATAGTGGGGCTGTTTCTAATAAAAATCATGTATCATCTGATGATAACCGAGAGTCGAGAGAAAATCATGGTGAGAAGAGTGATGAAAATGAGGATTTGGTGAGAGAAAAGCAAAATTCAAAAAAATGAGAGAATTGATAATGATGTGGCCAAGGAGCGAGAGAGCTGAGGTAAAAGTAATTCTGAAATTACAAACGGAGAGGGGCCACATGCAAAAGGAGAGTCAAGAGAGAATAACAATGTGGGGCGGGGTAAGGCTAATTTCTTTGCGAGGTCCAGCGAGGTTAAGTATGCTCTTTCTGTAAATAAACTTGTCTTATTACTTGTTTATAGAGAAGCATATGTAAGTCAAGCTGACAATGTCCTGCCTAGTTCTTTTATTTCTCTTTTGCAGGAATATCAAGATGTCATGCCCGAGGAATTACCTGAAGGATTACCACCTATTCGGCGCATCGAACATCAGATCGACCTAGTACCTGGGGCAGTTATTCCTAACCGTCCAGCATACCGGTGTAATCCTGAGGAGACGAAGGAGTTACAACGTCAGGTGGATGAGTTACTTGCTAAGGGGTACGTGAGGGAGTCGATGAGCCCATGTGCCGTACTTGTGCTTCTTGTTCCGAAAAATACGGGAGTTGGAGAATGTGTGTTGATTGTCGAGCCGTCAACAACATTACGGTAAAATATCGTCACCCTATTCCTAGGTTAGATGATATGTTGGATGAATTACATGGAGCTATTGTGTTTAGTAAGATAGATTTGAAAAGTGGATACCATCAGATTAGGATGAAAGAAGGGGATGAATGGAAAACCACATTTAAAACTAAACACAAATTGTATGAATGGCTCGTTATGCCTTTTGGTCTGACCAATGCACCGTCAACTTTTATGCGCTTAATGAATCATGTGTTGCGTGTATTTATAGGCAAGTTTGTGGTGGTATACTTTGATGACATATTGGTATATAGTAGGTCTTTAGAAGAGCATTTAGGTCACTTAAGGAGTGTCTTTGATGTGCTTAGAAAAGAACAATTATATGCTAACTTGTCTAAATGTTCCTTTTGCACAGACCAAATTATTTTCCTTGGTTATGTTGTGTCTACTAAGATGAGACCTTTGAGACATTTTCAAATTTGGTTAGAAAACTTGAAAATGATAAAGACCTAAAACTGGCTCACATCCGAAGTGATAATGGTGGAGAATTCAAAAACCAACAGTTTGTTGAATTATGTGAAGCCAGCGGCATTGACCATAACTTTTCTGCTCCTAGAACGCCTCAACAAAATGGGGTTGTTGAAAGGAAAAATAGAACACTGGTTGAAATAGCCAGGACAATGCTGAGTGAGCATAGGCTTCCAAAGTACTTTTGGGGAGAAGCTGTTAACACAGCGTGCTATATTCTTAATAGGGCTCTTGTTAGACCTATACTAAAGAAAACCCCCTACGAACTTTGGAAAGGAAGAAAGCCCAACATTGGATACTTTCGTGCCTTTGGCTGTAAATGTTTTATTTTAAACACTAAAGATAGCCTAGCTAAGTTTGACTCAAAAGCTGATGAAGCTATCTTTTTAGGCTACTCAACAAACAGCAAAGCATACAGAGTTTTCAATAAACGAACTCAAGTTTTAGAAGAGTCAATACATGTTGAGTTCGACGAAACTAACCTTGCAGGTAGATACCAGCCGCTGACCGAGGATGATCCACACTCAGCATCTGCTGATCAAGATACAGTCGCTGAGTCATACCCTTAAGGGCTGACCAAAGGTAAAAGTGAACCTAAGATTGTTTTCACTGACCAGTCTACTCTTGCAGAGATTGTTGAAACACAGACAGCACAAGACATAAATCTACCTAAGGAGATAAGAATTCCAAGAGGGCACTCAGAGAGTGCAATCCTTGATGCCGCTGAGAATACCCTGATGACAAGAAACCAACTCAGGAGATACCTCAGCAACGTAGCCTTCGTCTCAGTTCAGGAACCTAAGAACTTCGCTGATGCTGAGGAAGATGAATTCTGGATGAGTGCAATGCAAGAGGAACTTGACCAATTCAGAAGAAACGATGTATGGGAGCTAGTGCCACATCCAAGGAGTAAGAAGACCATTGGAACAAGATGAGTCTTTCGCAACAAGCTAGATGAGCAAGGAAACATAGTCAGGAACAAAGCAAGGCTTGTAGCTCAGGGCTACAGTCAGCAAGAAGGTATTGACTACGGTGAGACCTTTGCCCCAGTGGCAAGGCTAGAGGCTATTAGAATTTTATGTGCATATGCATCTTACATGAATTTTAAACTGTTTCAAATGGATGTTAAGAGTGCATTCCTTAATGGAGTTATAAACGAGGAAGTTTATGTTAATCAACCTCCAGGGTTTGAGGATCCTAAATTCCCAAACCACGTTTATAAACTCAAAAAGGCTCTGTAAGGCCTCAAGCAAGCACCACGTGCTTGGTATGAGAGACTGACCAGTTTCTTGCTGACTAGAAACTATGTCAGGGGCAAAGCTGATACAACCTTATTCATTAAGAGAAAGGGTAAAGATACCCTGCTGGCTCAAATATACGTTGATGATATTATTTTTGGTGCTACTAATGAGTCAATGTGCAAGGAATTTAGCAAGCAAATGCAGACTGAGTTTGAAATGTCGATGATGGGAGAACTCAACTTCTTCCTTAGACTTCAAATCAAACAAGGGAAAAATGGCATCTTCATCAGTCAAGCTAAATATGCCAAAGAGATATTGAAGAAATATGATCTTGAAAATTGCAAGCCAATATCCACTCCTATGGGCACTGGCACTGTCCTCTGCGCTGACGAGAATGGTAAGTCGGTAGACAGCAAATTGTATCGAGGTATGATAGGCTCTCTACTTTACTTAACAGCAAGTAGATCGGACATTCAGTTCTCAGTATGCTACTGTGCTAGATATCAATCTAACCCTAAAGAATCTCATTACATAGCTGTAAAAAGAATCCTTAGATATTTGCAAAGCTTAGTGAATGCAGGTTTATGGTATCCCAACACTCATGGCTTTACACTCATTGGATACACTGACGCTGACTATGGACGAGATAAGCTTGAATGAAAAAGCACCTCTGGAGGATGTCATTTCTTAGGAAGTTGTCTTGTATCCTGGTTCAGCAAGAAGCAGGCGTCAGTAGCCTTGTCTACCACTGAAGCTGAGTACATTGCTGCTGGTCACTGTGTTGCTCAAGTCCTATGGATTAAGCAACAGCTTGAAAACTATGGTGTTCAAACAAAGACAATTGAGGTCAAATGCGACAACAAAAGTGCAATTGATCTATCAAAGAACCCAATTCAACACAGCAGAATGAAGCATGTCAGCATAAGACATCACTTCATAAGAGACCATGTACTCAAGGGTGAGATAAAGCTGACCTACGTCCCAACGGATGAGCAGCTTGCGAATATCTTCACAAAGCCACTGGCTCGTGAACAGTTCAGCATACTGAGAGAAGCCATTGGTATGTTTAACCCTCTTCAGTAAATTCCTGCTCTAAATGTAAATTTATGCTGAGTGAATTACTACGCTGAATGATTTATGCAAATGCATGCTGAGTGATTGTTATGCTGAGTACTTAACGCAAAATATATATCAATACTGAGTAAATGTGCACACCGAGTAGCTACCTCAAACTGAGAAATCATCCTTTTATATACTACTGACCACTCAGAATATAAAACGCTTAGTATTCTAAATGCTGAGTGTTAGATCCGTTGCATTAAATGCAAAAGCACGCGAATAGCCACCTAGGATGACGTATGCGCCGAATGTGTCATAAAAGCCAGGATCTTTGTCGGTTGACAATCCCAAGGCAAAACTGACACATGGATTCGATAAGATCCACACCTCACCGCTATAAATAATGGGTAAATCCCCATTTTTATTTTCTTTACACTTAACGAAATCTCTGGCAAAGCATTCTCTCTCTCTAAGACTCTAAAAGCTTCCCAACCTTTTTCGGAAACAATGACTAAAGTTTCCGTCAACATCTCCGGTGCCGATCACCCTAAGACCAGTTCTGATGAACCCTCCAGGCAAACTACTTTGCCTAAAACCACCAAGGTCACTACGCCGAGCAAAGGCAAAGCTGGCCAAGCTACCTCCTCTAAGGGTAAGCCGACCAAGGTCAGATCCTATACTAAGGTATTCGAAGACGTTAGGGAATGGAAAGTAGACTTCTCACGATGGGTCTCAGAAGCCTTCGTAAAAACTGAGCAACCCTTCTACGAATGGATATCGAAGAATGGATGGACCGAGCTATTCTCCATCAGAGATCACACCTACCCTGACCTAGTAAGGGAGTTCTACCACAACCTCCGAGTTGCTAATGATAACTAGGACTATCTGGTAACTGTGGTAAAAGAAAAGACCATTTTTATAAACCCTACCTATCTTGCTAACTTGCTAAAGTTAAAGAATGAGGGAACAAAACTGAGGAGATCTGGGGATCACGAAGGTACTGGGTACGATACCACCTTCTGCAAGCCCGCTGGCCACTCTGGAGAAATCTCTAGCACCTCAATGGGTCAGCACCAAAAGATGGCTCACTATCTGCTGACCTACTTCATTTATCCCAAGATAAACTGCACCACCTCAACAACGAATTTTGAGCAATGCTTCATATGGCATATGCTGACATACAAGCCGATCAACATGCCAGTATTCTTGATTGCTGGCTTCCAAAGGAGCACTGGAACTCTCAGACTGGGATCGCTCATCACCAGAATCCTCCTAGATCATCAAATTGATCTATTTGAGGAAACTAAGGTTAGAGGATCTGAGATAACCGCTGCTTCACTGAGGGCTTTGAAGTTCAATCAGCCAATAAAGAAAGGAAAAGTTGCTGCTGAACAACAAGCTGAGGAAACAGCTCCAAAGCAAAGCAAAAGGATAAAAGCTCCAGCTGCCCGCAAGAGGAAAGCTGTTGGGACTCCTTCAAAGAAGGCTGAGCCTCAGGCCAAGAAGTATAAGTCAGCCGCTGAAAAAGGTCAAGAGAGACCTAACTCGGCTGAGAAGAGGAGCAGGCAAGATGAGCCTGAAATAGAGGAAAGAACAGATGCTGAAGAGAAACCTCAAAAGAAGCAGAAATCTTCTACGCTGACCCCTATTGATGCTATCCCTACTGACGTCGTTGTTCCTGGTGATTCTCACTACACACAGTGTCTAGGAACTGAAGCTGAGCATCAAGAAGATGATGTACATCTGGATGATCAGTTCATTGCACAAGTTGAGGAAGAGTTAGATGGTGATAGTGAAGAAGATGATGAACAAGAAGAAGCAAGCGGTCAGGATGACGTTGAGGAC
Organism: Euphorbia lathyris; assembly: GCF_963576675.1. Lineage (NCBI taxonomy): Eukaryota > Viridiplantae > Streptophyta > Magnoliopsida > Malpighiales > Euphorbiaceae > Euphorbia > Euphorbia lathyris. Next base: position 84,223,340 of record NC_088915.1, read on the forward strand.
GCCGAGGAGACAGCTAGTGAGGCTGAAGCTGAGCCAACCAATACTGAGTTGGCTGCTGGAGATGAACAAGAACCTGACCAACCCAATGTTGATCAAGAACAAGAACAAGCTGACCAGCTTAATGCTGATCAAGAAGAAACTTCCCCATCTCACTCAGGAGAGTCTCTCCAAGCTGACACTCCTCCGCGCAAAAGGAGATTAGTTAAGGCAAGTCAGAAGTATGTTATTGACCCTCCTGTTCAAAAACCAACTGTCCCTGACTTTGTTATCCAGAAGCCGACCAAGGATCCTTCTGCACTCAAGCTGAAATTTTTCAGAAAACAAACATCTTCTACTCCATCGGCTTCTCTTGAAAAGCAAGCCTCTGTTTCTTCACCAAAGGAACACGCCGACTTGAATGCTTCCGCTAACTCTACAAGCCAAATGGAGCAAATTCCCATCAATGCTGCTACTACAAGCATTGTGCTGACTCAGGACATTCCTGCTCCAGTCAGCACAGACAACATTCGAATTACTTCTTCTCCAATAAACACATCTGCCGATCAATCAGCTCTACCCGAGACTCAAGTGCAGATTGAAAACACACTTCCAGTCACTGACTATGTTATTCCTCTGACTCCTCTTCCAACCGGTCAAACTGAGGAAACTAGGCAAGTTAATGAAGGCTCTCTCAGCTACTTGCATGCCACCGAGTCTGGTAAAAGAATCATCGACTCGGTGCAAACTTTAATTAAAGACCTTCATCAAACCACTCCACCTGCTGCTGGGTCTTCTACTGTTGAGACAACTCAGCTCTCCCATATAATTCAGCTTTTCAATGAAGTTAAGGGATTCAAGGATTTGCTAAGTGTCATAGTCTCCTTTCAAGCACAGCAACCTAAGCATGATTCTATCACCAAGCTGGCTGAGCTCCAGTTGACAATAGTTCAACACCTCAACACTCTTCAAGGTCAAGTTCAGACCTTGTCAGCTGCGAACACGCGATATGCAACTTCTGATGAAGTCAAAATGCTCTTTGCTCAGCTTCGCACAGAGCAAATCAAAACCAACGAGCAAATGGTCTCATATTCTCAATGCTCAGTGGAGCAAATTGGAGAGGCTATTCGATTGTTGAACTTGAACAAACAAGAGATGGACACTGACGCCATGAAGCAAAATGAGATATTGTCTGTCACCAGACAAACCTTCAATCATGTACGTCACAGCAACATTCAGCGTCAATACTACGACACCTCCTTACTGAAGACATTTCATCAAGTCGTTGCTGGTCTGTCAGATGCACTTACCTGGATAGGTAAATCTCAAGCTTTCATAGTAAGCATGATCAGCGCTGCTGAACTCAATATACCCGCAGAGATCTCAGATGATGGAGTTGCTATCTTTGACGTCGTCAATGAAAGCGCCGATAGACTTAAGGAGCTATCCACAGAACTGACCAGAGACGTCTTAACCGACGCCTTTAGGATTCCTCCTCCCGATGCTGACAAAACGGGGGAGAAAGCACAAGCTAGAACACAGCATGAGCCTAAGAAAAAGAAATAGAAATTAGGCTAGCTCAGTGTATGCTAAGTTTGTAGTCTCTATGTTTATGCTTATCTTTTGTTGTATGCACTGACTACTTCTATTAATATCAATACTTGCATCTTCTTATCCAAAACCTGAGTTATGAGTTATTATATATGATGCTGAGTATTAAGTTATTATGTATCTTCGATTACATCAATGCTGATAACATGTTTGACATTGACTTGTATGTTTTTAAAACATTGTCTTATAAGACTCATTGAACAACAAATTACTCAGCGCCCTCTGAATGTTAAAACTTCCGCTTAAACACTGAGTAAAATAGAATATGTTTCATGAGCTGACCTATATCTGAAAACTGACCTTAGACCTACTCGATTAAACCTTTAAATGTTTAGAGTAAAACTAAGTCAGTAGCTCAACCCTGACGGGGGAGTTTGCTAAGTTATATTAGGTCAACTATCATGGGGGAGCTCAATACTGAGTTCTTCGCTGAATAGTTTTGCCAACATCAAAATGGGGGAGTTTGTTGAAACACCTTTCCACATAATTTTGATTTGACAAAATTGTTTAAGTGTAATTAAAAATATTCTAAACACACTAAGTTTAAATGCTTTGATTTATTCTACTAATGTGTTTGTTCAATGTTGAGTTAAATTGTTTATAAGACACAAAGATTAAAAGGCCCAAAGCCCAATACGGAAGTCAAAAGCCCAAGTCAAATAGTTTAAGGCAACTCGGCCCGCGTATGTCAAAACGCTATCGTTATGTACAAAACGCAGCTCAGCGGAAGAAGGATCTAAAAGACCTTCGAGGAACAACTTCGGGACGAAGCTGCTGAGTTGATTCGACAAAGAGTACAAGGCAGCAGCTGATCAAGAACAACTTCCAGACAAAGTGTTTCCACTTTGGGTAAAGTTCAGAAGACACAGAATGCTGTCTAGTTGACCTTACCATAAATGGAGAGATATTCTGCCGAGCTGACCAAAAGCTGACCGAGGACAGAAGATACTCAAATCTGATTGGCCGAGAGCTCTGAGCAAGATAGGATGACAACGACAGGAAGCCGTTTCCCTCCAACGGTTATTTCGAAATTCGAAATGACCGATGCCTCAGACGTCTCTATAAATAGAGCCCTTCAGTTGCTTCATTCCACACAGAACTTGATCAAGCCATTACGCTGACCAAATTTCTATGCAAAGTTCTGCAAGAAAAAGCAAAGCAATCTTACACTAAATTTCATATCTTTTGTGTAAAAGTTTAGAGTGATTATTCAATCATATAAGGTGTCTTAGCAATCGTTGTTTAGGACAAACACTTATCATTTCTAGAATTAGAAAGGAGAGGCTGAGTACTCGGTTATAGTACTCAGTGAGAGATTAAGATTGAGTAGAGGTATAGAGGAAGGTACTCTTGTTATACTCAGTTTCTAAGATTGTAAAAGGTTTGATGCTCTACCGTTAAAGAGCTCAGTAGAGAATTTGAAATCTCGGAACGTGTTCCGGGGACAAGACGTAGGCTTGGAGGCCGAACCTGGATAAATCTGCTGAGTAACATATTTCTAACCTTGAACTCCTTTATATATTTATTGCTTGCTTAAACAAAAACTGACTAAGTAAAGAGGTCAAGCTGAGTTGTGCGGATTGAATATCTGAGCTCAGGAATAGACTCTAAGTGCTATCTCCTGACTCAAGTAAAGAAACTGACCTAGTCACCAGTTAACTAAGCCAGTATCTTGCTATTCACTCAGCGCCACTGTTAAAACCTTTTTCTCACGAAAAAGAAGTCTGCCCTAACTTGAAATTTTTAAATAGTTCCTAACCCCCCCTTGGAACTATACTTGTAATGTTATAAGGGACCAACAGTTCATACTTCTTGTGTAATCTTTTCTTTCAGTGCATTCAAAGTGTTCTTTGATTAGAACAAAACTATCAATTCTTTAGAATCGTTCGAAAGCTCTGTTTGTTCGGTATTTAGCAAACAGAGGTAGTTAGTCGGAGTGTAGAATTATAGAGGAAGGTACTATATAATTGGCTCAATAACTATTGTAAGGGTTTGTGCTCTACCAGAAAGAGCTCAGTAGTGGATTAAAGCTCGAAAGACGAATTCTGGGGACTGGATGTAGGTAGGAGGCCGAACTAGGATAAATCTACTGAGTATCATTTTCTAACTCTTACTCCGTATATTTGCTTGCCTATTATTTGGAACTGTTAAACGAACCAGAGTAACATTTTGAACGTGTAAAGTTCGGAAGTCCTCTAAGTGTTGCCTTTCGAACAGAGGACAGAAGCAATCTTAGTTACTGACTAACTAAAGTTGCCTCTGAACCTCAATCCTTGCACGCTGAGTTGTGCTATGTAATGTGAGAAACGTTTTTAAAGGTTAAAAATTTTTAAATCCTTATTAGTTCCATTAACCCCCCCCCCCCCCCCCCCTCTGGAACTAATTCTCATACACCTATGGGACCAACACTTGTCTGATGCCTCTAAACGGAAAAAACGGTCAAAGCTCTTATCCATCTATGACAATATGGTATCAAACAGTAGAAATACAAGTCATAACTAAATCAACCCACCTCCTGTCAAAACCAACATCTCAAGCATCCCCATGATGTACCTCCACTCAAAACGATCATAAACATTGCTCATGTCAATCTTAAGGGCAGACATTGTCACGTTCGTGTCTAAATTTCTAAAATTTATATTTTGATATTAGTATATATTATAATTATTAGGTGTGTGAAGTTAATTTGGTGCTATGGGAAAAGTTTGGAGTTAATTCGATGATTTTATGTGTAAATTAAAAGTTAGGACAAGTTTTAAAAGATTATATAAAGATGGAGGACCAAACTGGATACCTATCTTGCCTTAAACTGAGGTAATGTGTAGTTCCGAAAGCAATCAAGATATTTTCTGCAATAAGACGACATGGAATGAAGGCACTCTAGGACTCTAAGATGATAGAATCTAGAAAAAGGCTTCAATCTATTGACAATCAACTTAGTAATAACTTTGTAAATCATATTACAAAGTGATATAGGGCGGAAATCAGCCATAGTAACCACATGTTCCTTTTTAAGAATAAGAACAATATTCGTATCATTACTAATTACAAGTGATAAGAAGTACCTATAGAATTTTTGATGTAATTTCCTCATTCATTTTAGCAATCATGGGTCCATGGTCCTGTTTGGTACAGAGCTTTTTGAGGTAAAATTAAAGGTTTAAGCCACTTTAAAGGTTTGAAAGAGTTTATTGGGTCCAAAAAGCTAATTTTGAAAAAACTGGTTTTAGGAGTTTTTTTATTAGCTTATTGCTATCTCTTTTGAATGATATTTTTACCTCTAGTTACTACCATTTAACCCCAAATAAATGTGAATTATTACGAAAAAAATAGTCATGCCCTTATTTATCATTTTACACAAACAACTATTAGTAATCAGCTAAGTTTTACCAAACACGTTTATACAATCAGCTATTTAAATCAGCTAATAGCTAACCGTTATTTGACAAATAGAGCCCATATCATTTGTGAGAGAAAAGAAAATTTGAAAGGCTTTCATATAACACTTTTTCTGCTACGTTGTCAATTTGATGAAGTACGGTTCCCACGAGGTTCCCTGAATTGTCAGACAAAATTGGTTATGGTGTCTAACTCAATATACTTTGATGGAGGTGGCTACATACCACATTTATTGTGAAGGTAATCGTGCCACCGATACATTAGCTGGTTTTGGTACTAACAATAATAGGATCATGTGGTGGAGCTCAGCTCACGCTTTTTGTGCTTATTTCATTGATGAAGATTCGTGTAATTTAGCTCATTATCATTTTAGATAACTCTCCCTTTAACTTATAATTTTCTATTTTTTCTATTATATTATGGTTTTTTGCTGGGTTTAATCCTCTCTGCATTACACAAAATGAAGCAGTTTGGGAAGGCCAATGGAGAGAAAAAGAAGTGGACTGCTTTGACCACAGAAAATGATAGGTTGAGGGAAGAAAATCAGAGATTGAGGCAAGAAAATGATGAGAGCTTGGCTGGACCAATGAGTGACTTGAAACTTGCATATTCCAAGCAAGTAAGGCGAGGAAGAGCAACCAACAGGTCCTAAGGGGATTTGGCACACTGGGATTCTTAGTTACTGATCTTGGCACACTAGGATTCTTAGTTACTGATTTGGCACACTTTATTCCAAGCATGTAAGACTTGCAGATAGCCCGTCGTTACTGATATTCTTAGTTTTTAATTATCTACTTTCTAGTGTTTAATTATTTAGTTATTCATATTATATTTTGTAGTACTAAATTTAGTATGTCATATTTTATTATTTAATCAATAGTAGTATTGTTGTTTTCCTCCAGAACTATGTTTATTTATTACCGCCGTTTGAGACTTTAATTATTTGTTTTTTATTTCAGTTCCTTTTTATCTAAAATATTTTCTGATACAAAATTGGCAGTACTCTATTTTTCCAAAGTTATATGCATATTTCTATGGTCATTTATCTTTATTTGGTTTTCTGAAAATATTGATGGAATTGAATTTTTATCTAGGTTTTGGTTTTTTCTCAGTCCATATGGTTTTGAGTCTGCTATTTCAGGTTTTATGTGGTTGATTCACAAAGACATGAATGCTAAACTTTCTATCGTATGTGATAGTTTAGTGGCAAAATATATTTTCTTTTATTTGATTTAAAATACATTTCTTTTTGTATCTTCCTTCGCTTTATTCAAAATAGGAGACAACATCAATCTTGGTATTATTATTTCCTTCTTTTTCATGGGTGTCCACGCAATTTTATTTGGAATCAATCTAAACTTTGATGTATTTGCTTTGATGACAACCATTGCATCTATGCTGATTTCATTTGGCTGGATTAAGAAACCATTTCATAATTATGATTTTTTGCTGGATTTAATCCTCTCTGCATTATAAAAAGTGAAGGAGTTTGTGAAGGCCAATGAAGAGAAAAAGAAGTGGAATGCTTTGACCACAGGAAATGATAGGTTGAGGGAAGAAAATCAGAGATTGAGGCAAGAAAATGATTAGAGCTTGGCTGGACCAAAAAGTGACTTGAAACTTGCATATTCCAAGCAAGTAAGGTGAGGAAGAGGAACCAACAGGTCCCAAGGAGATTTAGCACACTGGAATTCTTAGTTACTGATATTGGCACACTAGGATTCTTAGTTACTGATTTGGAACACTTTATTCCAAACAAGTAAGACTTGCAGATAGCTCGTCGTTACTGATATTCTTAGTTTTTAATTATCTACTTTCTAGTGTTTAATTATTTAGTTATTAATATTATATTTTGTAGTACTAGATTTAGTATGTCATATTTTATTATTTAATCAATAGTATTATTGTTGTTTTCCTCCAGAACTATGTTTATTTGTTACCGCCGTTTGAGACTTTAATTATTTGTTTTTTTATTTCAGTTCCTTTTTATCTAAAATATTTTCTGATACAAAATTGGCAGTACTCTATTTTTCCAAAGTTATATGCATATTTATATGGTCATTTATGTTTATTTGGTTTTCTGAAAACATTAATGAAATTAAATTTTTATCTAGGTTTTGGTTTTTTCTCAGTCCATATGGTTTTGAGTCTGCTATTTCCGGTTTTATGTGGTTGATTCACAAAGACATGAATGCTAAAGTTTCTATCGTATGTGATAGTTTAGTGGCAAAATATATTTTCTTTTATTTGATTGAAAATACATTTCTTTTTGGATCTTCCTTCGCTTTATTCAAAATAGGAGACAACATCAATCTTGGTCTTATTATTTCCTTCTTTTTCATGGGTGTCCATGCAATTTTATTTGGAATCAGTCTAAACTTTGATGTATTTGCTTTGGTGCCAACCATTGCATCTATGCTAATTTCATTTGGGTGGATTAAGAAACCATTTCATAATTATGATTTTTTGTTAGGTTTAATCCTCTCTGCATTATAAAAAGTGAAGGAGTTTGTGAAGGCCAATGAAGAGAAAAAGAAGTGGAGTGCTTTGACCACAGAAAATGATAGGTTGAGGGAAGAAAATCAGAGACTGAGACAAGAAAATGATGAGAGCTTGGCTGGACCAATGAGTGACTTGAAACTTGCATATTCCAAGCAAGTAAGGCGAGGAAGAGCAACAAACAGGTCCCAAGGGGATTTGACACACTGGGATTCTTAGTTACTGATATTGGCACACTAGGATTCTTAGTTACTGATTTGGCACACTTTATTCCAAGCAAGTAAGACCGGCAGATAGCTCGTCGTTACTGATATTCTTAGTTTTTAATTATTACTAGATTTAGTATATCATATTTTATTATTTAATGGTTTAAAGCACTTTTTGGCCCCTGACCTATCCAAAATTTGTGCATTTGGCTCCTGACTTATTATTTGGTCATATTTGGCCCCAAACCTATCAAATTAGATAAAATCCAACTCATATTGAATGAAAAATTAACTGTGTTGGAAAATTAACGGCAGTAACCAATACAAAAATGACACATGATACATAAATAAAATTAATTTTCACTTTATCGGAACACTAGAAAAAGTTTTTAGGATTTTTTTTACCGTGTAAAATAGTTACTGTTGCCATCTCTATTGAAAATTAATTTTATTTATGTGTCATGTGTCGTTTTTGTATTGGTGACTGCTGTTAATTTTCCAATAAAGTTAATTTTTCATTCAATATGGGTTGAATTTTATCTAATTTGATAGGTCATGGGCCAAATGTGACCAAATAATAAATCAATGGCCAAATCCACAAATTTTAGATAGGTCAGGGCCAAAAAGTACTTTAAGCCTTATTTAATCAATAGTAGTATTGTTGTTTTCCTCCAAAACTGTGTTTATTTATTACCGCTGTTTGGGACTTTAATTATTTATTTTTTATTTCAGTTTCTTTTTCATCTAAAATATTTTCTGATACAAAATTGGCAGTACTCTATTTTTCCAAAGTTATATGTATATTTATATGGTCATTTATGTTTATTTGGTTTCCTGAAAACATTGATGGAATTGAATTTTTATCTAAGTTTTGGTTTTTTCTCAGTCCATATGGTTTTGAGTCTGCTATTTCCGGTTTTATGTGGTTGATTCACAAAGACATGAATACTAAACTTTCTATCGTATGTGATAGTTTAGTGGCAAAAAATATTTTCTTTTGTTTGATTGAAAATACATTTCTTTTTGGATCTTCCTTCGCTTTATTCAAAATAGGAGACAACATCAATCTTGGTCTTATTATTTCCTTCTTTTTCATGGGTGTCCACGCAATTTTATTTGGAATCAGTCTAAACTTTGATGTATTTGCTTTGGTGCCAACCATTGCATCTATGCTGATTTCATTTGGCTGGATTAAGAAACCATTTCATAATTATGATTTTTTGTTGGGTTTAATCCTCTCTGCATTATAAAAAGTGAAGGAGTTTGTGAAGGCCAATGAAGAGAAAAAGAAGTGGACTGCTTTGATCATAGAAAATGATAGGTTGATGGAAGAAAATCAGAGATTGAGACAAGAAAATGATGAGAGCTTGGCTGGACCAATGAGTGACTTGAAACTTGCATATTCCAAGCAAGTAAGGTGAGGAAGAGCAACAAACAGGTCCCAATGGGATTTGGCACACTGGGATTCTTAGTTACTGATATTGGCACACTAGGATTCTTAGTTACTGATTTGGCACACTTTATTCCAAGCAACTAAGACCGGTAGATAGCTCGTCGTTATTGATATTCTTAGTTTTTAATTATCTACTTTCTAGTATTTAATTATTTAGTTATTAATATTATATTTTATAGTACTAGATTTAGTATATCATATTTTATTATTTAATCAATAATAGTATTGTTGTTTTCCTCCAGAACTATGTTTATTTATTACCGCTGTTTGAGACTTTAATTATTTGTTTTTTTATTTCAGTTCCTTTTTATCTTATATATTTTCTGATACAAAATTGGCAGTACTCTATTTTTCCAAAGTTATATGCATATTTTTATGGTCATTTATGTTTATTTGGTTTCCTGAAAACATTGATGGAATTGAATTTTTATCTAGGTTTTGGTTTTTTCTCGGTCCAAATGGTTTTGAGTCTGCTATTTCTGGTTTTATGTGGTTGATTCACAAAGACATGAATGCTAAACTTTCTATCATATGTGATAGTTTAGTGGCAAAAAATATTTTGTTTTGTTTGATTGAAAATACATTTCTTTTTGGATCTTCCTTCGCTTTATTCAAAATAGGAGACAACATCAATCTTGGTCTTATTATTTCCTTCTTTTTCATGGGTGTCCACGCAATTTTATTTGGAATCAGTCTAAACTTTGATGTATCTTGCTTTGGTGCCAACCATTGCATCTATGCTGATTTCATTTGGCTGGATTAAGAAACCATTTCATAATTATGGTTTTTTGCTGGGTTTAATCCTCTTTGCATTACAAAAAGTGAAGGACTTTGTAAAAGCCAATGAAGAGAAAAAGAAGTGGACTGCTTTGACCGCAGAAAATGATAGGTTGAGGGAAGAAAATCAGAGATTGAGGCAAGAAAATGATGAGAGCTTGACTGGACCAATGAGTGACTTGAAACCTGCATATTCCAAGCAAGTAAGGTGAGGAAGAGCAACCAATAGGTCCCAAGGGGATTTGGCACACTGGGATTCTTAGTTACTTATATTGGCACACTGGGATTCTTAGTTACTGATTTGGCACACTTTATTCCAAGCAAGTAAGACTTGCAGATAGCTCGTCGTTCCTGATATTCTTAGTTTTTAATTATCTACTTTCTAGTGTTTAATTATTTAGTTATTAATATTATATTTTGTAGTACTAGATTTAGTATGTCATATTTTATTATTTAATCAATAGTAGTTTTGTTGTTTTCTCCAGAACTATGTTTATTTATTACCGCCGTTTGGGACTTTAATTATTTGTTTTTTATTTCAATTCCTTTTTATCTAAAATATTTTCTGATACAAAATTGGCAGTACTCTATTTTTCCAAAGTAATATGCATATTTATATGGTCATTTATGTTTATTTGGTTTTCTTAAAACATTGATGGAATTGAATTTTTATCTAGGTTTTGGGTTTTTCTCAGTCCATATGGTTTTGAGTCTGCTCTTTCAGGTTTTATGTGGTTGATTCACAAAGACATGAATGCTAAACTTTCTATCGTATGTGATAGTTTAGTGGCAAAATATATTTGCTTTTATTTGATTGAAAATACATTTCTTTTTGGATCTTCCTTCGCTTTATTCAAAATAGGAGACAACATCAATCTTGGTCTTATTATTTCCTTCTTTTTCATGAGTGTCCATGAAATTTTTTTTGGAATCAGTCTAAACTTTGATGTATTTTGCTTTGGTGCCAACCATTGCATCTATGCTGATTTCATTTGGCTGGATTAAGAAACCATTTCATAATTATGGTTTTTTGCTGGGTTTAATCCTCTTTGCATTACAAAAAGTGAAGGACTTGGTAAAAGCCAATCAAGAGAGAAAAAAGTGGACTACTTTGACCACCGAAAATGATAGGTTGAGGGAAGAAAATCAGAGATTGAGGCAAGAAAATGATGAGAGCTTGGCTGGACCAATTAGTGACTTGAAACTTGCATATTCCAAGCAAGTAAGGCGAGGAAGAGCAACCAACAGGTCCAATGGGGATTTGGCACACTGGGATTCTTAGTTACTGATATTGGCACACTTAGATTCTTAGTTACTGATTTGGCACACTTTATTCCAAGCAAGTAAGACTTGCAGATAGCTCGTCGTTACTAATATTCTTAGTTTTGAATTATCTACTTTCTAGTGTTTAATTATTTAGTTATTAATATTATATTTTGTAGTACAAGATTTAGTATGTCATATTTTATTATTTAATCAATAGTAGTATTGTTGTTTTCTCCAGAACTATGTTTATTTATTACCGCCGTTTGAGACTTTAATTATTTGTTTTTTATTTCAATTCCTTTTTATCTAAAATATTTTCTGATACAAAATTGGCAGTACTCTATTTTTCCAAAGTAATATGCATATTTATATGGTCATTTATGTTTATTTGGTTTTCTTAAAACATTGATGGAATTGAATTTTTATCTAGGTTTTGGTTTTTTCTCAGTCCATATGGTTTTGAGTCTGCTCTTTCAGGTTTTATGTGGTTGATTCATAAAGACATGAATGCTAAACTTTCTATCGTATGTAATAGTTTAGTGGCAAAATATATTTGCTTTTATTTTATTAAAAATACATTTCTTTTTGGATCTTCCTTCGCTTTATTCAAAATAGGAGACAACATCAATCTTGGTCTTATTATTTGCTTCTTTTTCATGGGTGTCCACACAATTTTATTTGGAATGAGTCTAAACTTTGATGTATCTTGCTTTGGTGCCAACCATTGCATCTATGCTGATTTCATTTGGCTGGATTAAGAAACCATTTCATAATTATGGTTTTTTGCTGGGTTTAATCCTATTTGCATTACAAAAAGTGAAGGACTTTGTAAAAGCCAATGAAGAGAAAAAGAAGTGGACTGCTTTGACCACATAAAATGATAGGTTGAGGGAAGAAAATCAGAGATTGAGGCAAGAAAATGATGAGAGCTTGGCTGGACCAATTAGTGACTTGAAACTTGCATATTCCAAGCAAGTAAGGCGAGGAAGAGCAACCAACAGGTCCCAACGGGATTTGGCACACTGGGATTCTTAGTTACTGATATTGGCACACTGGGATTCTTAGTTACTGATTTGGCACACTTTATACCAAGCAAGTAAGACTTGCAGATAGCTCGTCGTTCCTGATATTCTTAGTTTTTAATTATCTACTTTCTAGTGTTTAATTATTTAGTTATTAATATTATATTTTGTAGTACTAGATTTAGTATGTCATATTTTATTATTTAATCAATAGTAGTATTGTTGTTTTCTCCAGAACTATGTTTATTTATTACCGCCGTTTGGGACTTTAATTATTTGTTTTTTATTTCAATTCCTTTTTATCTAAAATATTTTCTGATACAAAATTGGCAGTACTCTATTTTCCAAAGTAATATGCATATTTATATGGTTATTTATGTTTATTTGGTTTTCTTAAAACATTGATGGAATTGAATTTTTATATAGGTTTTGGGTTTTTCTCAGTCCATATGGTTTTGAGTCTGCTCTTTCAGGTTTTATGTGGTTGATTCACAAAGACATGAATGATAAACTTTCTATCGTATGTGATAGTTTAGTGGCAAAATATATTTGCTTTTATTTGATTGAAAATACATTTCTTTTTGGATCTTCCTTCGCTTTATTCAAAATAGGAGACAACATCAATCTTGGTCTTATTATTTGCTTCTTTTTCATGGGTGTCCACACAATTTTATTTGGAATGAGTCTAAACTTTGATGTATCTTGCTTTGGTGCCAACCATTGCATCTATGCTGATTTCATTTGGCTGGATTAAGAAACAATTTCATAATTATGGTTTTTTGCTGGGTTTAATCCTCTTTGCATTACAAAAAGTGAAGGACTTGGTAAAAGCCAATGAAGAGAAAAAAAAGTTGACTGCTTTGACCATAGAAAATGATAGGTTGAGGGAAGAAAGTCAGAGATTGAGGCAAGAAAATGATGAGAGCTTGGCTGGACCAATGAGTGACTTGAAACTTGCATATTCCAAGCAAGTAAGGCGAGGAAGAGCAACCAACAGGTCCAAAGGGGATTTGGCACACTGGGATTCTTAGTTACTGATATTGGCACACTTGGATTCTTAGTTACTGATTTGGCACACTTTATTCCAAGCAAGTAAGACTTGCAGATAGCTCGTCGTTACTAATATTCTTAGTTTTGAATTATCTAGTTTCTAGTGTTAATTATTTAGTTATTAATATTATATTTTATAGTACTAGATTTAGTATGTCATATTTTCATATTTAATCAATGGTAGTATTGTTGTTTTCCTCCAGAACTATGTTTATTTATTACCGCCGTTTGGGACTTTAATTATTTGTTTTTTATTTCAATTCCTTTTTATCTAAAATATTTTCTGATACAAAATTGGCAGTACTCTATTTTTCCAAAGTTATATGCATATTTATATGGTCATTTATGTTTATATGGTTTTCTAAAAACATTGATGGAATTAAATTTTTATCTAGGTTTTGGTTTTTTCTCAGTCCATATGGTTTTGAGTCTGCTCTTTCCTTTTTTATGTGGTTGATTCATAAAGACATGAATGCTAAACTTTCTATCGTATGTAATAGTTTAGTGGCAAAATATATTTGCTTTTATTTGATTAAAAATACATTTCTTTTTGGATATGCCTTCGCTTTATTCAAAATAGGAGACAACATCAATCTTGGTCTTATTATTTCCTTCTTTTTCATGGGTGTCCACGCAATTTTATTTGGAATGAGTCTAAACTTTGATGTATCTTGCTTTGGTGCCAACCATTGCATCTATGCTGATTTCATTTGGCTGGATTAAGAAACCATTTCATAATTATGGTTTTTTGCTGGGTTTAATCCTTTTTGCATTACAAAAAATGAAGGACTTTGTAAAAGCCAATGAAGAGAAAAAGAAGTGGACTGCTTTGACCACAGAAAATGATAGGTTGAGGGAAGAAAATCAGAGATTGAGGCAAGAAAATGATGAGAGCTTGGCTGGACCAATGAGTGACTTGAAACTTGCATATTCCAAGCAAGTAATGGCGAGGAAGAGCAACCAACAGGTCTCAAGGGGATTTGGCACACTAAGATTCTTAGTTACTGATATTGGCACACTGGGATTCTTAGTTACTGATTTCGCACACTTTATTCCAAGCAAGTAAGACTTGCAGATAGCTCGTCGTTACTGATATTCTTAGTTTTTAATTATCTATTTTCTAGAATTTAATTATTTAGTTATTAACATTATATTTTGTAGTACTAGATTTAATATGTCATATTTTATTATTTAATCAATAGTAGTATTGTTGTTTTCCTCCAGAACTATGTTTATTTATTACCGCTGTTTGGGACTTTAAAGCCCCATAACCACTCATGTTGCTTCTTCATTAGTGGATTCTACAGCAATGGACAATGCTACAATGACGGATACAATAGCCGGAATAAGGGCAAACACATCGAATCCGATAGTTTGCCCTATCATCATGGCATCTATAGCCATTGTACCAATCGATACCATAAGCTCTGGAGTTATTTCGGTTCCTAAAAACACTAAGAATTGAGATGTTGCAAACATAAAAAAATACTCGAGTATACTAGCTACAATATTTCTAGCTAAATAGTACTTGGATCTAAATATGGGTTGATCTTCATCTTCTTTTTGTTGCTGCTCCTTCTGCTAATCTTCATCTTCTTCTTGCTCCCACTCCTCTTGAACTTTCTGGTCGAATACTTTTTTCCATAATATTGTATTTTTTCAGCAGGTCTTTGTAATTTTTCTCCAGTTCCCGATTTCTTTTCTTCAAAGCCTCGTTTTGCTTTAGCGCGAAAGAGTATTCCGGGTCATTTCCAAATTCAGCCCTCTCATCCTCTCATCTCTTAGAATCGAAGTACTCTTTAATCTTCTGAACTAAGAAGATCATGAAAGATAACCCATAACCACTCCTGCTTGCTTCTTCATTAGTGGATTCTACAGTAATGGAGAATGCTACAATGATGAATACAATAGCCGAAATAAGGGCAAACACATCGAATCCGATGGTTTGCCCTATCATCATGACATGTATAGCCATTGTACCAATCGATACCATAATCTCTCGATTTATTTCGTTTCCTAAAAACACTAAGAATTGAGATGTTGCAAACATGAGAAAATACTCGAGTATACTAGCTAAATAGTACTTGGATCGAAATATGGGTTGATCTTCATCTTCTTCTTGTTGCTGCTGCTTCTGCTCATCTTCATTTTCTTCTTGCTCCCACTCCTCTTGAACTTTCTGGTCGAATACTTTTTTCCAGAATATTGTATTTTTTCAGCAGGTCTTTGTAATTTTTCTTCAGTTCCCGATTTCTTTTCTTCAAAGCCTCATTTTGCTTTAGCCGGAAAGAGTATTTCGGGTCATTTCCAAATTTAGCCCTCTCATCCTCTCTTCTCTTAGAATCAAAGTACTCCTTAATCTTCTGAACTAAGAAGATCATGAAAGATAATCCATAACCACTTATGCTTGCTTCTTCATTAGTGGATTCTACAGTAATGGACAATGCTACAATGGCGGATACAATAGCCGGAATAAGGGCAAACACATTGAATCCGATGGTTTGCCCTATCATCATGGCATGTATAGCCATTGTACCAATCGATACCATAATCTCTGGAGTTATTTCGGTTCCTAAAAACACTAAGAATTGAGATGTTGTAAACATGAGAAAATACTCGAGTATACTAGCTACAATCTTTCTAGCTAAATAGTATTTAGATCTAAATATGGGTTGATCTTCATTTTCTTCTTGTTAATGCTCATCTTCGTCTTATTCTTGCTCCCACTTTTCTTGAACTTTCTTGCCAAATACTTTTTTTTTTCAGAATATTGTATTTTTTCAGCAGGTCTTTGTAATTTTTCTCCACTTCCCGATTTCTTTTCATCAAATCCTCATTTTGCTTTAGCAGGAAAGAGTATTTCGGGTCATTTCCAAATTCAGCCCTCTCATCCTCTCTTCTCTTAGAATCGAAGCACTCCTTAATCTTCTGAACTAAGAAGATCATGAAAGATAACCCATGACCACTCCTGCTTGCTTCTTCATTAGTGGATTCTACAACAATGGACAATGCTACAATGACGGATACAATAGCCGTAATAAGGGCAAACACATCGAATCCGATGGTTTGTCCTATCATCATGGCATGTATAGCAATTTTACCAATCGATACCATAATCTCTGGATTTATTTCGGTTCCTAAAAACACTAAGAATTGAGATGTTGCAAACATGAGAAAATACTCGAGTATACTAGCTACAATCTTTCTAGCTAAATATTACTTGGATCTAAATATGGGTTGATCTTCATCTTCTTCTTGTTGGTGATGTTTCTGCTCATCTTCACCTTATTCTTGCTCCCACTCCTCTTGAACTTTCTGGCCGAATACTTTTTTCAGAATATTGTATTTTTTTAGCAGGTCTTTGTAATTTTTCTCTAGTTCCCGATTTCTTTTCTTCAAAGCCTCATTTTGCTTTAGCAGGAAAGAGTATTCCGGGTCATTTCCAAATTCAGCCCTCTCATCCTCTCTTCTCTTAGAATCAAAGTACTCCTTAATCTTCTGAACTAAGAAGATCATGAAAGATAACCCATAACCACTCCTGCTTGCTTCTTCATTAGTGGATTCTACAGTGATAGACAATGCTACAATGACGGATACAATAGCCGGAATAAGGGCAAACACATCGAATCCGATGGTTTGCCCTATCATCATGGCATGTATAGCCATTATACCAATCGATACCATAATCTCTGGAGTTATTTCGGTTCCTAAAAACACTAAGAATTGAGATGTTGCAAACATGAGAAAATACTCGAGTATACTAGCTACAATCTTTCTAGCTAAATAATATTTAGATCTAAATATGGGTTGATCTTCATCTTCTTCTTGTTGCTGCTGTTTCTGCTCATCTTCATCTTATTCTTGCTCCCACTCCTCTTGAACTTTCTGACCGAGTACTATTTTCAGAATATTGTATTTTTTTCGCAGGTCTTTGTAATTTTTCTCCAGTTCCCGATTTCTTTTCTTCAAAGCCTCATTTTGCTTTAGCAAGAAAGAGTATTTCGGGTCATTTCCAAATTCAGCCCTCTCATCCTCTCTTCTCTTAGAATCGAAGTACTCCTTAATCTTCTGAACTAAGAAGATCATGAAAGATAACCCATAACCACTCTTGCTTGCTTTTTCATTAGTGGATTCTACAGCAGTGTTCTAAAAGTCGGCCAAGTCGCCGACTAATCGGCGAAATTCAGAACACTGACCGATTTTTTATAACTGGGCGGGTTAATTCGGGGGTCCGATATATTTCCACCTAGGCGGTTCAAGTCGGGCAAGTCGGGTTAGGCGGCTAAAAATCGGGTTAAACGGCTAAAAATCGGGTCAAATCATAAAATTATAAAAAATTTGCTACAAAATAAATAATACAAATAATTAATGATTACAACAACAACTAACAATAATAAAACTAATTTACATAGCACTAAATAAAATCAATTTCACTATATTAAATTACGAATTAAATATTTTGAGGAAGAATATAAAGAATTATTTGATGAATATGGAGAAGGTAGTAGACATATTTTTTTATGAATATTTATGGATATTTTATTATTTATTTAAAGTAAATATTTATAATATTTAGATAATATTTATTAATATTATTTTTAGATGTGATAATTTATATTTTAAATGTGTTTATATAATATTTATTTAATTATAAATATAAAAAATAGAAAAATACATATCTGATTAATCCCCGATTAATCCCACGATTAATCCCCGATTAATCTTTTGAGGTCTTGTCCGCCCGACTAGCGCCTGACGACTTTTAAAACACTGTTCTATAGTAATGGACAATGCTACAATGACGGATACAATAGCCGAAATAAGGGCAAACACATCGAATCCGATGGTTTGCCCTATCATCATGGCATGTATAGCTATTGTACCAATCGATACCATAATCTCTAGAGTTATTTTGGTTCCTAAAAACACTAAGAATTGACATGTTGCAAACATGAGAAAATACTCGAGTATACTAGCTATAATCTTTCTAGCTAAATAGTACTTGGATCTAAATATGGGTTGATCTTCATCTTCTTCTTGTTGCTGCTGCTTCTGCTCATCTTCATCTTCTTCTTGCTCCCACTCGTTTTTGAACTTTCTGTCCGAATACTTTTTTCCAGAATATTGTATTTTTTCAGCAGGTCTTTGTAATTTTTCTCTAGTTCCCGATTTTTTTCTTCAAAACCTTATTTTGCTTTAGTAGGAAAGAGTATTCCGAGTCATTTCCAAATTCAGCCCTCTCATCCTCTCTTCTCTTAGAATCGAAGTACTCCTTAATCTTCTGAATTAAGAAGATCGTGAAAGATAACTCATACCCACTCCTCCTTGCTTCTTCATTAGTGGATTCTACAGTATAGACAATACTACAATAACGGATACAATAGCCGGAATAAGGGCAAACAAATCAAATCTGATGGTTTGCCCTATCATCATGGCATGTATAGTCATTGTACCAATCGATACCATAATCTCTGGAGTTATTTTGGTTCCTAAAAACACTAAGAATTGAGATGTTGCAAACATGAGAAAACATTCGAGTATACTAGCTACAATCTTTCTAGCTAAACAGTACTTGGATCTAAATATGGGTTGATCTTCATCTTCTTCTTGTTGCTGCTGTTTCTGTTATCTTCATTTTATTCTTGCTCCCACTCCTCTTGAACTTTCTAGCTGAATACTTTTTTCAGAATATTGTATTTTTTTAGCAGGTCTTTGTAATTTTTCTCCAGTTCCCGATTTCTTTTCTTCAAAGCCTCATTTTGCTTTAGCAGGAAAGAGTTTTCCGGGTCATTTCCAAATTCAGCCATCTCATCCTTTCTTCTCTTAGAATTGAAGTACTCCTTAATGTTCTGAACTTAGAAGATCATGATAGATAAACCAAAACCAGTCCGACTTGCTGTTTTATCAATGGATTTCATTGTAATGACCAATGATATAATGACTGATACGATAGACAAAACATCGCATCCGATGGTTTGTCCTATTAGTATAGCATGTATAGCCATTATACTAATATATACCATTATCTTAGTGTTAATTTCAGTTCCTAAAAAGAATAAAAAATGAGATGTTCCAAACATGAGAATATAATCGATAAACATCACAGCCCAAAATAAGTTCACATAAGAGAGGAGTTAAAACAAGCCAACACCGTGAAAGTAAATCTAGACTCTTAACTAGCTTATTGTATGAAAGTAAGATCGACGCCCAAATATTTGCAGTGTCGTTGAACAGTTGAAAGCCATTTTAGTGCAATAAGTAAGTAAGAGTGGGACGAAGGAAGGTGGACGAGGAAAGATGAGGGGCTAGGGTTTCAACAGGAGAATGAGGGTTTAAGTAGGAGAATGTGAAAAAGGTAATTTATCTCTATACTAAAGATTAAAAATCACAAGTTCAAAGGTTAAAAATATGCATATAAGTGACAAGACCCAAATTAATAAGTTAGATCTTAATAAGAAAAAAAAACAAAAGTGAAATTGGAGAAAAATAATTAGTGACTAAATTTAAAAGGATTAAAGAAAAAAGTTATAATATTGTCTTCCGAAAAATTTCACCTTCCAAGAAATTATTGACACATGATAAGAAAATTTTAAAAACCATTTATAATAATTTCAATAAATATAGGGCATATATGAACCCAAAATCTTGTAACAAAATGAAATTTCACTATAGAGTCACTGTATGAAATTAGGATGGAAGACTACACAGCAATGCAACATATCCCATATTATTTTAACTTTTATGTCCTTATCATTTTAAAGTTAAAAAAGAAGAAGAAATAAAGGACAAAAAAAGAAGGAAAATGATAGTATAGGGATGGAGGACATGCTTCACACCCTTCAAAATAAAACTAACAAATTTGAAACAAACAAGATAACGAGAGGCGCGTGAACAAATTTGAAACTCGTACTCAACCCGTATTCAGATCAAAGTATTATTTAGTTAGAAAAATTGCAGCTAGTGTGATAGAGTATGGTCTAATGTTTGGAACATCTCATTTCTTAGTCTTTTTAGGAATTGAAATTACTCCTGAGTTAATAGTATCCATTGTTATAATGGCGATATATGTTATGATGATAGGGCAAACCATCGGATGCGATGTGTTTGCCCTTGTTTTGTCTATCGTATCGATCATTATATCATCGTCTATTACGATGAAATCCACCGATCAAACAGCAAGTTGGGCTGGTGTTGGTTTATCTGCCATGATTTTCTCAGTTCAGAAGTTGAAGGAGTAGTATGATTCTGAGAGGAGAGAGAATGAGAGAGCTAAATTTGGAAATAACCCAGTATACTCAAAGCTAGTAGAGGATCATGATGATTTGAAGAAAAGACATGAGGATCTGGAAAAAAAAATACAATGATCTGTAAAACTGCGTTCAGGGAGAAAGTTTAAGAGCAGTAACAACAAGAAGGAGATGAGCAAAAGGAAGTTCATTAGTTTCATATTTTAATTTAAGTCTATTTTCTTTTGCTTTCTAGTATCAATTTCCTTTTATTTTAATATAGTTTCCATTATTACATTGTAGATTGTCTTAGACAATCATTTCTTATAATATGATTATTCTGGGACCAGATACTATAATTTTGTATGTAAGGGATAAAAATAAAAATATTATAAGAAAAAATGTATTATGTAAAAACAAAAATTAACCCATTGGGAATTGTGGGACTAATTTAATTTAAAAAGGAGAGCTAGTTAGAATGGAGACTTCTAAATTAATAACAAGATCAAAGATTAAAAATATACATATAAGTGACGAGACCCAAATTAATAAGTGAGATCTTAATAAGGAAAAAAAAAAGTGAAATTAGAGAAAATTAATTAGTGACTAAATTTAAAAAGATTAAAGAAAAAAAGTTCTAATACTGTCTTCCGAAAAATTTCACATTCCAAGAAATTATTGACACATGATAAGAAAATTTTAAAAACGACTATAATAATTTTAACAAATATAGGACATATATAAACCCAAAATCTTGTGATAAAATCAAATTTCACTATAGAGTCACTATATGAAATGAGGATGGAAGACCACACAGCAAGGCAACATAGCCCACCAAATGTTTCTAGCATCATTGAAGCAATTACACCTATTCCGGTGAGTGAGTAAAGATGAAGAAGATAATTAATTAGCAGGAAAAAATGAAAGTGAATGAGGAGGAATGAGAGAAAATGAAAATGTCTTTTTTTTTTCTTTTTCTGCTGTTCTCTTTCTATTCCGTGGGATTTTATAGGAGTTCTGATCTCCATCTCAATTAAAGACCTTCCATATAAAACGGACACATGTCTTCTAATAATTTCTTAAGATCCCACTTATTAATTTGGATCATGTCTCCTAATGTATTAAGCCTATTTTGAATAATAAAATTTATCCACTTGATGAATTCTCATAATGCTTTTAGTATAGAAAAAATGAACCATTCAAAAAGCTATAATTATAGTATATGATTTAAGTTGATTTATTGGCCATAATATTTTATCATATAAAAAAAATGAAACAATCTAAAAAATCACGCATAGGGGCATTCTAGGGGATGGAAATGCAGATTGAAATAACAAAACCTAGAATTTGAGCATAGGATATAGTCGATCCCCCACACCAAAGGTAGGTAGACAGTGACACAAATAAAAGGACAACAAAATCATTAGTAGGTTTGTAGTGTGAAACAAAATGAGAAGAAACATTTCCACATGGTTGTTCACCACTCTTGTTACTAACTCTTCCAATATTTGACAATTTTTTGTTTTTTTTTAATATTTGTTTATTCAATATTACATTAAAGGGATAAGGTGTAAAAGTACTGTAACATTTATTGTCAGAAGCAATTTTACCCCTAACATCCAAAATGTTGCTATTTTACTCATAACATTGGCAGTCAATAGCAATTTTACCCCTATCGTTCGCAAGTTGGGTCAATAGGTTCTAAACAATCCTAACTGATTGTAGGTCCGCTTAGATGGCTCTCAGGTGGTTCAAGATCAAATTAGTGTTATGCCTAATATGAGTTTGATGAATTAGATGGATAATTAGATTAATTGTGATGAATTAGATTGATAAGAGTGTTATGAATAGGATAAATTAATTCTAATATGTGTAAATATAGGATTTATATAAATATTGTTTTTTGTTTTTGGTGTATGCCATCATGGTTAAAAAAAGAGTACAGTTTGCCAATCCGTGTACAACTGCTAAAAGGAAGCACGTATTTTATGTTGCCTTGCATTCGTTTTTATTCAAAGAAAAACTCCTCTAATTCTATTATGTCTCCATTCCCCAAGGCATGTCAGGCTAAAAACTTTTATCTAAAAAAATTTCCGAGTCTTTCTATCTCTTTATAGGTATGAAATTAGAAAGAGAGAAGTCGGTAGGTGGGATGAGAAATAAAAGAAAATAAAAGTTAGATAGAAGGACATGCCTTGGGAAATGGGGGATTGCAGGATTAATTTAATTTAAAAAGGAGGGCGTGTTAGAATGGAGATTTTTAAAATATATAAGTGACGAGACCCAAATTAATAAGTGAGATCTTAATAAGAAAAAAAACATCAAAAGTGAAATGGGAGAAAAATAACTAGTGACTAAATTCAAAGGGATTAAAGAAAAAAAAGTTCTAAAACTGTTTTCCGAAAAAATCCACATTGCAACGAATTAGTGACAGTTTGATACTTAAATAACATGACGCGTCTTTCTTTTTTAGAGAGAAGAAAACTAAAAAACAAATATTTTTTCACTTCATCTTCAACTTTTAAACAGAGAAAACCAACTCAGAAAATGAACAAAAAGCAAAATAACTAATAATGATTGTAGAAGACTACAATACAATGAAAACTATACTAAAACCCTGATACTAAAAAACAAAGAAAATGCACTTAATGATAATGTTTCGCCCTACCTCTCGTGCCGCGTCAAAGTTTAAATTGGTTAAGGACATCAGTGTTAAAGAATACCAAGACATATATGTTTTTATATCTCACGTCTTCTTATCTATAATAATTATTACGTATTTTAAATTGTACTTGTATAGCGATTTGTTAATTGCAAATTGTGAATGAACAAAAAAATAATAATAAATAAATAGGGATTGGTTTTGAGTCACTTTAGAGGTTTTTTCTAGTCAAACCTCAAACGTTGGTGTTTGGTGAGGAGAGGTTTGAAAGAGCTTATTAGCTTTTCCAATGACATCGGCTCTCAACATTGCTATCTCCATCTCCTTGAAATATGCCTCTACACTCTTTGAACCTTGTTGAATGACTTGCAATTTTCTATATAAACCTTCATAGTAGTCATTAGGGACAAACCGCTTTCTTATAACAGTTTTCATTTCATCCCACGTGTCAACTTGCGGCTCTCTACATCTGGTTCTCGTGGTGACAAGTTGATCCCACCAGACTAATGCATAATCCGTGAACTCAATTACTACTGCTCTCACCTTCTTCTCCTCTGAATAATTGTGACAGTCGAATATGAGTTCAATCTTTTTCTCCCATTCTAGGTAAGCTTCAGGATCGCTTTTACCATTGAACGAGGGAATTATCAATTTTACATTTCCAAGACCTCTATCGTCTCTGTCATTGCCATCCCGCTGTCTATTCCGCCTTTCTTCATTATCACGCCGATTGTCCCCACCAACTCGATTTGCTTCTAGAGCAACTCGATGATTTTCCTCCATGGCGTCCATACGTTCCATCAAGCGGTTTAACATTATTAACACTTGATCGTCTGCCATAATAATAATAAAACTCACTATTCACTCGGTGTTTCGCTCTTTTTTTTTGGCTATTCTCTCTTATATGCTCACCACTATGTGCCTTTTACCACTCGATTTCTCTTACAGTGTTCTTTAAAGAACTCAGTAGAACAAATTCAGTTTTAAAAACTCAACAGTCAAAAACCAAATTAAACTGTAAAACCTAAGAAGCAAAACGTGAAACAATAAACGGAACGCAGATAAACAACTCGATGACCAAAATATAATATTGACGATTTGGAAATTTAATAGTCACAAGAAACACAAAATGAATACTCAATAATATATATATATATATATATATATATATATATATATATATATATATATTTAATTATGAACTTTTGAGCTTCTTCTTTTTTTTCTTTCTTTTTTGTTCATACACTTTTTTTTTCTTTTTTTTAAGACCACACAAAAGAAAAAGAAAAAGAAATATAAGAATTTGAACAAGACTTGTTAAAAGAAGACAGAACTGATGACAATTTATTTGTCACGTGAAGATATAACAGGTTTATATTTTTTTCTTTTTTTTTTGTTTTGTTTTCCAAAACTAAAGACTAAAATTAGTTCAAATACTTGAAAAAAAAAATAAAAAAAAAATAGACAACAATCCTAATTTTCAGAATTCAACAGAAAAGGAAAAACAATAATAATAAATTTACGGATAGTTAAAACCTGAAAAGTTAGAGCTCAGCTCTGATACCAAACTGATGCGAACCCACGAGGAACAGTGCCTCGAAAACCCGACAACTAGATTTGATCCCTAGAAAAGCTAACGAATCAGGGTCGGACAGAAAAGAACCCTTACAAAACTAGGTTGTAAAGACCCAATCTCAGTCTCCAATAATTAAGGATTTAATCCCGAACTGTTCAAAGTAGTGCCCCAAAGAACACAAGAGAAACCACTCACAACTCTTTAAGAGTAATATTTTTATTAAGATGAAACTTGTGTCTTACATATGAAAAAGCTCACCTTTAAATAGGTAAAGCAAATACAAACAATGACTTGAATTGCCCTTACATATCTTTGATAATAATAATAATACAAGGGCATTTAAGTACTTTATTTAGTCAAACCATTAAGACAAAGAAAATCAATACACATAATTTGACAATAATGCAAATGAGAAAACAAGACTCAATTGCCATGGAATTGATTAGGTTCAGATTGTGTTGAAATTGTGATTTTGACCATTGAAATAATTTTTTTTTTTTTTTGGTAGAAAAGGAAAAGAAAAATGAATAACAACAAACTACCCAGGAATTAGCCTAGGGAAGCTAACTCCAATCCTATCTTCTAAGAGAAGATGAGAGATGAAACTAGGGGAAACAGGAAGGGTAGTAACGCCTAACGTCCCTTCATGGCCCGCCGCCGCCAAGCGATCAGCAACACGATTCTGCTCTCTAAAAATGTGTCTGAACTCTACGAACTCAAAGGAGGAGCAAAGCCTTATAATAGCTTTGATGAGGTTGCGACTGTTAAGACCCATAGAATGATTCTCAGAAATCATTTTGATTGCTTCCAAATTATCAGACTCCACAGAGAGCCTCTTAACACCCAGCCTTTTAGCAAGATTGATTCCAGTAAGAATAGCCCAGAGCTCCGCAGAAAAGGAAGAACCCAACCCTAAATTCTGGGAGAACCCAGAAAGCCAGACGCCCCCTACATCTCTAAGCACACCTCCAGCCGCAATCTTACCGTTACTGAGGCAGGAACCATCAGTATTCAGCTTCACAACCCCCTCTCTTGACCTGCTCCATCCCACGAGATGGACATCACAACACTGAGAGGCTCTGGCAAGGGACTCTCCTTTGAAACTATCGATAATAGAGAAAAGTTTTTTCGAGAAGAAATCAGCTAAGTTTGTCATAAAAACAGTTTTATCTCCAAAAATCTCCTCGTTTCTCCATTTCCAAACTTGGTGACAGATAATAGCAAAGAAAATGTCACCATGCTCCATGTATGGAAGCAACTTTCCTCTAACACCATCAGAGAACCAGTCGACCTCAGAATGTGCCATGAAGGAAGAGAAAATATGGTGTGGGAGAATTTTCCTCCAAACCTCTTTACTATTAGAGCAATCTCTAAGAGCATGGCACAAAGTCTCAACATGGCCTCTGCATCTACTGCAAGCTCCAGAATCAGCCAAGTGCCTTCTGTGCCTATCCGAATTAGTAAGAAGCCTGTCCTTAACGCCCAGCCACAGGAAACTCCTAATACGGAAAGGAACTTTAAGGGTCCAAATCGACTTCCACACATCCGAGGGAGGATCAGATCTAAAGAGAGAGAAAGCTTCAAAGGCCGATTTGCAAGAATAAACTCCATTGTTAGTCAGCGCCCAACAGTGCCTATCCAAGTCTTCCTCTTGATTACTCACCTTCACTCCCCGCATTCTAAGGAGAGTCTCAAGGCTAAAGAAAGTATCAAACTTTGACCAGATCCAGTCCCCTTCCGAGTCAACCACATCGGCAATCCTCCAGTTGCGTATATCACTAGGCGGGGGGGAAGAACACACCTCAATTAACGGTTTATCCCCAATCCAGTTATCAAACCAGAAACTAATGGACTTACCATTCCCCACCTCCAGGCCAACTCCCGAGCAGAACTCATCAAACACAGCACTAAGTCCTTTCCAGAGGAAGGAACAATTAGCAACTCTCTCTTTCGGGCCCCCGAAGATTTTGTCTTTCCGATACTTACCACAAAGGAGGCGAACCCAAAGAGAGGAGGGGTTTTGCCACATACGCCAAAGGAGTTTCATTAATAAAACTTTATTATTGTCCTTTGCTTTCCTAATACCCAGACCCCCAGAATCTTTAGGCTGGCAAACCTCACTCCAAGGCACAAGATGGATCTTCCTGCCCTCCGCAGCTTCCCCCCACAGGAACCTACGGTTAATCTTGTCAAGATCATTAAGCACAGGATCCGGAAGCTTACAAGCCTGCATGATGTGATTGGGAGCAGCACAATTAACAGATTGAATTAACGTGAGGCGGCCAGCGAGAGACAGAGTCTTGGCTTTCCAAGTGGCACACTTCGAATTAGCTTTATCCAAAGTCTCTTTGAAGGAGCCTTTAGACACACGCTCACTATGGAGGGGAACGCCCAGATACTTCCCAAGAGAATCAGTAAGAGGAATACCTGAGAGATCACTTAATCTCTTACAGACTCTCTGATTCATATTCTTAGAGCACATCATCCTAGATTTCTGGATATTAAGCTTCTGCCCAGAGGCCGAACAAAAACAATCCAGAATATCCATAATGACTCTCAACTGCTCCTCATTACCCTCAAGAAAGATAAGGACATCATCTGCAAAGAATAAGTGAGTCACTTGGGGACAGAAGCTGTTGATCGCCACAGGGTGGAAACTCCCATTATCAATCGCATCCTGAATCAGGTGAGAGAGCCTCTCCATAGCAATAACAAAAAGGAAAGGGCTCATAGGACCCCCTGACGGATTCCTCTGCCCGGGGAAAATTCCTCCGACATATCCCCATTGACCATAACTTGAAACACAGGAGAAGAAATACATACCTTAATTAAACTTCTCCAGCTGTCCGGGATTCTAGCTCTCTCAAGGCTCTCCATCAAGAAATCCCAATTAATTCGATCATAGGCCTTCTCTAAATCCAGCTTCAGAGCCACAATGCCTTTCCTCCCCTTCCTAATCTTCATCGTGTGGACCATCTCTTGGGCGATCACCACATTATCCATCATTTGTCTACCAGGCACAAAGCTACCCTGATTCTGACAAATGATCGCAGGAAGAATGCCACGGATTCTATTAGCCACAATCTTTGTAACAGTTTTGTAAAGAACATTACAAAGACTGATAGGTCTCATATGCAAAAAGGAAGAAGGCTTATCAATCTTAGGAATCAGAACCAGGAGGGTTCTATTAACCAGCTCAATATCCTTCGAACCACTGAACACCCCCAAGACAAAATTATAGATGCCTTCCTTCACTACATCCCAATGCTTATGGTAAAAGCCCGCCGGAAGACCATCAATCCCAGGAGCTTTAGAAGCCCCAATGCTGAAGATAGCTTGGTCAATCTCTTTTCGGGAAATAGGTTGAAAGGCCTCCTGACTACAATCCTCACTGATTAAAGGAAATGTAGCAATAGAGTGAGCCCTCTCCAAAAGAACAGGTTCCTCTTTGAACAGCTCTCTGTAAAAATCCAGGGCTAAGTTTCGAATAACCTCATCTTCATAAACCCAATCACCATTAGAATCCTTAATGGCCTCAATTCTATTTCTCTGCCTTCTAATCAGGGTAGAGAGATGGAAGTATTTGGTATTACGATCGCCATCTCTAATCCAGGACTTCCGAGACTTCTGGAACCAAAGGAACTCCTCCTGCCTAAGCACAGCCTCCAGCTCCTTCTGAAGGGTTCTGAGGAGGCCCTCAAGGCTATGATCAAACCTCCCCTCCAACCTGCGTTGAATGCCCTCCATCCTCTTTAATAACTTGTTCTTCCTTCTGATAATATGCCCAAACACATTCCTATTCCACCCCTGCACCTTATTCCTGAACCCTTCAGCAGCTTGCAGTACATACGAATGAGGTCTCCAACTCTCATGAACGAACTCTTTAAACTTAGGATGGGACTCCCAAGCCAACTGATACCGGAACGGTCTCTTACCCCTAGGATGCTTACCTCTCAAAAGTCTAAACAAAATAGGACAATGATCCGAATGACGGAATGGGAGGTTCAACACAGAGCACTCGGGGAAGGAAGTTAGAGCTAAAACATTAGCGTAGACTTTGTCCAATCGAACAAAAGTATTATTACGCTTCCAAGTGAATTTATGACCAGAAGCCCCCAGATCGGAAAGCCCACATAAATCCATACTATTCTTGTGATGCAGACAGCGATTAACATAATGATTGGATCCCCCTCTCTGATCACTCATAAAGGCGATATCATTGAAGTCACCCGCCACAAACCAGGGCTCCGAAATGCTGACACTCATAGAATAGAGAACCTCCTAGAGCCGTTTTCGATTAGACAAGATAGGGTCAGCATACACAAGGGTAATAAAAAAGGGAGTATTGCCGGAAATACTCACTTTACAATGAATGAACTGCTTATCCATGCTAAGAATATCAAAATGAATCCGATCTGGCCTCCAAAAAAGCCAAATCCCTCCAGCCCGGCCAGTTGCCTCCGATCTAACACAGTGCCAGTTCTTAAACTTCTTAACCACCTCATCTGCTTTCTCACCACTAATCTTAGTTTCCAAAAGAGCAAAACAAGATGGATTAAACTGCTTAATAAGATCATTAATATGGATACGGGTAGCCTTGCTAGCCGCACCCCTAACATTCCAAAATAACAAATCCATAGAAAGGAGGACAACTGACCACACCCCTACCCTAAGCTAGGTATTTACTAGGGGCTCCTGAGAGCCTTACCGAGGTACCCCCGGGCCCCCTCTTATCTGGAAACGCCAAAGTGTTAAGGCCACTTTTTTGTTTTCCTTTAAGCTTTTTCATATTAGTTTTGTTAACTCCCATAGATTTCCCAATCCCAGGATCAATACCAGGAACAGGAATACTAACCTCATTTGAATTCTTCATCCTTCTAGCTGCAAGGGTCAGGGTCCCCCCCTGGGCTTCATCCTTAGAGACAAAAAGCGGGTTCACAGATTCAACCACCTTCTCGACTGGATCTACAGACTCTAATCCTGGAATACTCTCATCCATATGATTCTCATCTTGGTCTGACTCTTGAACTTCCTCAATCATCAGGGCCCCAAATCTGGACCCAGGCAAGGCTACTGAAGAAACCCCAGCCTCCTTTCTAGCTTTGAGGACAGGCTTCTCCTTGACATTTGGAATAACAGTAGCTTTAGGAGAAAGGGACTTAGAATTTGTGTTGATATCAGGAGGACGATTGTAAACCACTGCAGGTTGATTCCTACGTCTAGCGGGCCTCTTTGCCACCATCCAGGGACCAAAGTTCCCTTCATACCCCTGGTTCCCTCCAGTAATCCGCACACTACTCTCAACCCTCTCTATAACAACCCTCTCCCTTTTAGGGCAACCCTCCTGAGAATGACCATACATGCCACAATCATAACAGATGTTATGTAAACCTTCATACTCAATAAAGAACACTTTATCCTGAACACAGAACTTAGAAAGTAAAGGTTTAGCCAGATCAACATCTATACATACCCTAGCAAACTTACCCCTAATGGCCCCAATTGTAGTCTTGTCCACATGGTGGACCTTACCAACCAAACCTCCTATTTTACTCAGAAAGTTTTCACTGTAGTACTCAATGGGAAGGCCCGGGAATCTTACCCAAGTCAAGATCCTGTTAACCGAACAGTCGTGAGGATTAAAATTAGGAACCCAAGGCCTTAAGGCCAAAACATGATTGGAAATGATATATGGGCCTCCCTTGATAACCGAATTATAATCCTCAACCCTAGTAAATTTAATGACATAGTAGTCATTTTCCAGGTCAGTAATACTGACTTTACCTTTCCTTGCCCACTGCGCTTGTATTCTTTGGGCAAAATAGTTAAAACTAATTCGCTTACCCAGGACAGTAACAATCAAAGACACCTTCCACTTCTCTCTAAGCTCACGCTTCTCTGCAGCGGAAAGTCTAATGACCGGACAGAGAGGATCCTCCTGGCCATTATCTTCCTCATCAGAATCCGAGAACATATCATCAGAATCTCCCACCATTAAAACTTCCTCTAAAACCGGCTCTTCCTCAGCCACCCCCATGACCGTGTCCTTCCAAGAGTTTTTACCGATCTCGCTCATCTGAACCCTAGGTCTGGGGGAGACTGTCTTCCCATGAGCTACTCCTACAACACCCACCCTTCCCGAATTATTAGAAACATCCAGACCCGAGGCAGCCTGCCTCCCCGTCGTAGCCCCTGCCTGCCCCTCACAGCCCGGAGGAGAGGATCCCGCGCAAGGCACTGCGCCGACAGCCCCAGCCCACTGCTCGACCGAGGAGCCGG
The DNA here is from genome assembly GCF_963576675.1 of Euphorbia lathyris. NCBI lineage: Eukaryota > Viridiplantae > Streptophyta > Magnoliopsida > Malpighiales > Euphorbiaceae > Euphorbia > Euphorbia lathyris. Next base: position 84,254,342 of record NC_088915.1, read on the forward strand.
CAGCGCCTGGGCAGTGCCCGGCACTATCGGCGCATAGCCCTGCGCCAGGCACCCCCGGCCCCACTTCTCCCCTCGAGATTGGGGAAGCCTTACCCCCGGCATCAGAAAACCCAGCCGCCCGTATCTCCCATTGATCCGCACCCAGCCGCGACAACCTTGTCGAATCTGCCGCCTGTGGATCGCAAAGATCCGTCCCCAGCCGCACGGGCGGCGCCCGCGAGAACCCTGCCGATGCACCATCCATGCCCACGAGATCCCTACCGACGCCCCTGGATTCCCCTGCCTCCACCCCGCCAAGCGCCCCGCCCCGATCTACACTAGGTGCACGCTCGCCGCCAACAAAACTTGCCTCACCCTTCTCGCCCCAAACCACCAGGCCACCGCCCCCTTCCTTGCCGCAAATCCCCTCCAGATCCGACCCCCCCTCGCCGGCCACAGCCCCCCTCTCCCTAGATCTATCCCTAACACGCTTTACCATGAACCCTAGCCGAGAGAGAGAGAGAGAGAGAGAGAGGAGATAGATCTAAAAGAGAGAAAAAGATCTAAAAGAGAGAAAAAGATATAAAAGAGAGAAATAGATCTGAGAGAGAGAGGATAGATCTAAAAGAGAGAAAAAAGATCTAAAAGAGAGAAATAGATCTGAGAGAGAGAAGATAGATCTCAAAATTCTCCATCTTCATAAAAATTCTTCACCATGACAACAGATCTGAGAGAGAGAAGCCAGATCTGAAAAAGAGAAGATAGATCTAAAAGAGAGAGAAAGATCTACCATTGAAATAATTAAATCAATTCATATTGAATTGATTTTTATTTTCCTAATAAATCCAAATGGTTAAAATTCACATGGTGATTTTTGACTCAATTTCACCGCTTGTTTTGTTTAGTCCATGTTCGGTTTCTTTGATGTGTCCGCTTTCCGAATAACCCGAGAGGTATGAAAAAGTTATAGCTTCTTGAATTCCATCCGTGTCAATTTGGTCCAACATATCTAACATTTGCACCACATATGTTTGGAGCTCCTCTTCAAACTGCTTAGCACGTGCTCGAGTAACAGGTCCATCTGGTAGACGTATTCGCTCCATATGAGAATTCGGATTTTCAACCCGGGTTATATCATTCCCTCCCTCCTCAGAAGGATTCGACCTCGAATCAGAATCTGCATCATAAAAAGATAAATCAGTAACATTAAAAGTAGCTGATACATTATACTCACCAGGTAAATCAATTTTATAAGCGTTGTCATTAACGCGCTCCAAAACTCGAAAAGGACCATCGCCTCGGGGTTGAAGCTTATTTTTATGAAGTCCTGGAAATCTCTCTTTTCGAAAATGCACCCACACCAAATCACCAGGTGCAAACACAACCCGTTTACGATGTTGGTTTACTTTAGAAGCAACCCGTCTATTTTTTTCTTCAATGTGCTTGCGAACCTTCTTATGAATGGATTGCACTAATTCTGCTTTCTTAACGCCATCTGTACTAGACCTGGCATCCACAGGTAAAGGTAGTAAATCCATAGGAGTAAGAGGGTTAAGACCATAAACAACTTCAAATGGTGAAAACAAAGTAGATCAGTGAATACTGCGATTATATGCAAATTCTACCATAGGTAAACACTCTTCCCAATTCTTAAGATTTTTCCCAACCACAGTATGCAAAATTTGACCAAGAGTTCGATTAACGACCTCGGTTTGTCCATCCGTTTGAGGATGATAAGCAATAGAATACAAAAGCTTAGTACCCAATCGACTCCACAAAACACGCCAAAAATGACTTAAAAATTTAGCATCTCAGTCGAATACTATAGTTTTTGGTATTCCGTGCAAATTTACAACCTCTCGAAAGAAAAGGTCAGCAACATTGGTGGCATCATCGGTTTTATTGCATGCAATGAAATGTGCCATTTTGCTAAACCTATCAACCACAACAAAAATGGAATCACGACCTTTCTTTGTCCTAGGTAACCTAACAATAAAGTCCATAGAAATATCTACCCAGGGTTCCGTAGGCACGGGTAACGGGGTATAGAGACCTTGGGACAAAACCTTAGACTTAGCCTTTTTACAAGCGATGCACCTAGAACAAAGTCTGTTGACATCCCTACGCATCTTTGGCCAAAAGAAATGTTCATGCAAAATATCTAAAGTCTTACGAACCCCAAAATGTCCCATCAGTCCACCATCGTGGGCTTCCCTGACAAGCAATTCTCGATATGAACATTGTGGCACACATATTCTATTTTCACGGAATAAAAAGCCATCAAGTAAATAAAATTTATCCACCGCAGACTTACCGCATGCAATGTACATATCACCAAAATCAACATCACCATTATACAATTCTTTAAGATGTGTAAATCCCAAGAGCTTAGTATGCAAGGAACTTAAAAGAATATACCTGCGCGATAGTGCATCAGCCACCACATTTACTTTACCTTGCTTGTATTGAATAGTATATGGAAAAGTCTCAATGAACTCCATCCACCGGGCATGTCGTCTATTCAACTTACCTTGTCCCTTGAGGTGTTTTAGGGATTCATGATCAGAGTGAATAACAAACTCCTTAGGCCAAAGGTAATGCTGCCATGTTTCCAATGCCCTCACTAGAGCGTATAACTCTTTATCATAGGTGGGGTAATTAAGTGAAGCCCCACTCAACTTCTCACTAAAGAAAGCAATTGGTCTTTTATCCTGCATCAAAACAGCACCAATACCTATGCTGGAGGCATCACATTCAATCTCAAATTCTTTCTCAAAATTAGGTAATGCAAGTACAAGAGCAGAACATAATTTATCCTTCAAAATGTTAAAAGCATTCTCTTCTTCTATTCCCCATGAAAATCCTACTGTCTTTTTAATCACCTCAGTGAGGGGAGCAGCTAAAGTGCTAAAGTCCCTCACAAATCGTCTGTACAATGATGCTAAGCCATGGAAGCTACTCAGCAAGATGACCCAAGTGTACCGAGAGAAGTCATCTACAATGACCAAGGAAAATCTTCTTCCACCCAGACTCAGCGGCTGGACTGGACCGAAGAGATCCAAGTGTAGTAATTCTAACGGACGCTTAGTTGAGACAATGTTTTTGCTATGAAAAGATTGTTTGGTTTGTTTTCCAGCTTGGCAAGCATGACATAATTGATCTTTTTCAAATCTAAGTTCAGGCAGTCCCTCAACCAATTGCTTTCTTGCTAATTTGGCCAGGAGGTCCATGCTTACATGACCAAGTCTCCTGTGCCATAGCCAGGAATTTTCTTCCTTTGAAACTAAGCATACAGTTTTTGAAAACTTTTTCTCTAAGTCTAGCATAAAGACATTATCAATCCGAGGGGCAGTTAAAATTAACTCATTTGTTTTTCCCTCATATATTTTACATCCAGTAGCATCAAATATAACTTTTCTCCCATTGTCACATAGCTGAGCTACGTTGAGTAAGTTATATTTGAGTCCGCTGACTAGGGAGACTGACTCAATAGTAGGATTACCTCCGATGGTTCCTGACCCTACTATCTTACCCTTTTTGTTGTCTCCAAAACTTACGCTTCCTCCTCGTTTACGCTCAAACGTGATGAACTGAGTTTCATCACCAGTCATGTGCCTCGAGCATAAGCTGTCAATATACCACATCTTTGACTTCTCAGCACACCTCAGGCTTACCTGCATTGTAACTAGTTACTTTTAGGTACCCAATTCTTTTTGGGTCCTTGCTTATTAGGTTCAACAGGTAAAGCATCATATTTTATTTTATGGCAGCATACTTGGATGGTATGGCCATTCTTTCCACAGAAGTCACAACTGACCTTCCGTTTAGGATTTCTCACTGATTGGTCAGCACTCCAGTGCTGAGCGTGGCAACACACCTTTGTGGTGTGTCCTTTCTTCCCACAGAAGTCACACTGGACATTCCGCTGGGGATTCCATCTCTGCTGACCAGTACTTCGGTACTGAGCATTCAGAGGAATATTTCTTTTGTTTTGAACCTTTAGTTGGTTCTGGATATTTGTGACGTCCTTTCTCAGTTTCTTTGAATCTGATTGGACTTCAGAGACAGACTTATGTATGATCTCCATGTTATCATGCAAAGTTGAGTTGTCCTGAAGAAGGAATCTGAGGTCACTTAGCTTGACCTCTTCAACCTCGTCACAACGCCTGCTGAGTGCTCTAATTTTCTTATTACACTTTTTGACAAGTGTATAGAGGTCACTCAGGGCATTACCCATTTCATTTCTGAGCTGGGAAAGTGATATTACCTCATTTGATTGCTCCTCATCATCAGATGCAATGGAGGGGTCAGCATGCTTAGAGACGCACGGCTCAGCAAGTTCGTCAGCCATGAAGCATATCTTTGCTGACTCGGTGGCCTCAGCTTCTGTTGATGAAGACTCATCACTGTCGCTCCATGTTGCCACTTGACTTGATATGCCCAGTTTGATGACATTCAAAGCATGTAATGGGCTTTGAGTTGTCCTTCTTGTATTTGCTGTTGCTGGACTCAGCTTTATACTTATCAAACTTTCTGTAAGGCTTCTTAGAATATTTTTCATTCTTTCTGAACAGCCTTTTCATCTTCCTTGTGAACATAGCCATCTCTTTAGCATCTGTTGAGTTCCCATCAGTGGAGTCAGCTTTCATGACAAGAGACTTCTGCTTCTTGTCTTCAGACTTTTCCTTCACCTCAAAGTTTTTCATTGATATCTCATGGGTCAGCAGCGAGCCGATGAGCTCATCATATTTGTAGGTGGTTAAGTCCTGAGCTTCCTCAACAGCGGTCTTCTTTGCTTGCCAGTCTTTAGGAAGACTTCTGAGAATCTTTTTGACTTGTTCTTCCTCGGTGAAGATCTTTCCAAGTCTCTTGAGCTCATTTATGATGTTTGTAAACCTTGCATTCTTGTCAGATATTCCCTCATCATTGTTCATTTCGAACAGCTCGTACAGTCTCATCTGCTGGTTCACCTTGGATTCTTTCACCTTGTTGGTTCCTTCGTAGGTCACCTCCAGCTTCTTCCAGATCTCTTGCGTCGACTCACAACCTGAGATTTTATTATATTCTGCAGCATCGAGCGCACAGTGAAGCATGTTTATAGCCGAAGCATGATTTTGTAGCTTCTTGAGATCATCCTCTGTCCATTTGGCCTCAACTTTAACAACTGTTTGGCCAGCCACAACTTCGACAGGTACAAATGGACCTTGGACTATGGATAGCCAGGCACTCATATTTGTAGCCTGAATGAAATTTTTCATCCTATTCTTCCAGAAGGTATAGTTAGACCCGAAGAATAGGGGAGGCCGATTAATGGACAGCCCCTCAGGTAAGATCTGAGTTGTTTGGTTTCCTGGGAGAAACCGAGTGCTGTTTTCGCCCATAGTGGGGATCAGCTCAAGGTGGTTAAACCTTTTATAGTGAGCTTTTAAGCTCTGATACCACTTGTTGGTCCCTTATAACGTTACAAGTATAGTTCCAAGGGGGGGTTAGGAACTATTTAAAAAATTTAAGTTAGGGCAGACTTCTTTTTCGTGAGAAAAAGGTTTTAACAGCGGCGCTGAGTGAATAGCAAGATACTGGCTTAGTTAACTGGTGACTAGGTCAGTTTTTTTACTTGAGTCAGGAGATAGCACTTAGAGTCTATTCCTGAGCTTAGATATTCAATCCGCACAACTCATCTTGACCTCTTTACTTGGTCAGTTTTTGTTTAAGCAAGCAATAAATATATAAAGGAGTTCAAGGTTAGAAATATGTTACTCAGCAGATTTATCCAAGTTCGGCCTCCAAGCTTACGTCGTGTCCCCGGAACACGTTCCGAGATTTCGAATTCTCTACTGAGCTCTTTAATGGTAGAGCATCAAACCTTTTACAATCTTAGAAACTGAGTATAACAAGAGTACCTTCCTCTATACCTCTACTCAATCCTAATCTCTCGCTGAGTACTATAACCGAGTACTCAGCCTCTCCTTTCTAATTCTAGAAATGATAAGTGTTTATCCTAAACAACGATTGCTAAGACACCTTAGATGATTGAATAATCACTCTAGAGTTTTACACAAAAGATATGAAATTTAGTGTAAGATTGCTTTGCTTTTTCTTGCAGAACTTTGCGTAGAAATTTGGTCAGCGTAATGGCTTGATCAAGTTCTGTGTGGAATGAAGCAACTGAAGGGCTCTATTTATAGAGACGTCTGAGGCATCGGTCATTTCGAATTTCGAAATAACCGTTGGAGGGAAACAGCTTCCTGTCGTTGTCATCCTGTCTTGCTCAGAGCTCTCGGCCAATCAGATTTGAGTATCTTTTGTCCTCGGTCAGCTTTTGGTCAGCTCGGCAGAATGTCTCTCCATTTATGGTAAGGTCAACTAGACAGCATTCTGTGTCTTCTGAACTTTACCCAAAGTGGAAACACTTTGTCTGGAAGTTGTTCTTCCTCAGCTGCTGTCTTGTACTCTTTGTCGAATCAACTCAGCAGCTTCGTCCCGATTGTTCCTCGAAGGTCTACTAGATCCTTCTTCCGCTGAGTTGCGTTTTGTACATAACGACAACGTTTTGACATACGCGGGCCGAGTTGCCTTAAACTGTTTGACTTTGGCTTTTGACTTCCGTATTGGGCTTTGGGCCTTTTAATCTTTGTGTCTTATAAACAATTTAACTCAACATTGAACAAACACATTGGTAGAATAAATCAAAGCATTTAAACTTAGTGTGTTTAGAATATTTTTAATTACACTTAAACAATTTTGTCAAATCAAAATTATGTGGAAAGGTGTTTCAACATGAACATGTGTGTAAAGTAGTTCTTGCTTTTTGTTTTGCTTTTGGAACTTCAAAAGTTAATCACTCAGAGATTTTTGCGTTAAAGATCATTCTCTCTAGTGTGGTTCCAAGGTTGCAAATGAGAGGCCTTTTATAGTTGACACTTGAGGCAGGGATCACTTCGAAATTCAAAATAATTGTTGAGAGGGAAAAAGTTCAACTGTCGTTTTCACTTTCTAGAGGCCAGTGCCAATAGCCAATTATCTTCTATCTTTTGTCCGTTGGTTTGTCTATTGCGCTGTTGTGCAGAGTTGGTCGGAGTCAGTCTTCTTGGTCTAACCAAATCAGGCAGAGTTTTCAGGTTGACCAGGAGACAAACTGTCTGTGGTTCTGAAACTTTCCTTATTAGGTGAGGGCAATGACAGTTATGTGCAGGTCAACTCTGTCTCTGTACATCGTCTGGTGATCTTATCCAACGTGGCTTGATTCTTGTCTTCCAGAATGCCTTTGTCTTTGAGATAGCTGGAAGACTTATGGATCCTTCTATGATCTGGGCTTAATGCTTTGATTCACAAGCCTTCTTGACAATGGGTTTGGATTAAGCCTTAAGGCCCAATTTAATATCTTTGAACTATTGCTTATATTAATCGAACACTTCAACAAACACATCAGTATAAATAAATCATTTTTTTAATGTGTTATTAATTATGGAGATATAAATTTAATTTAATATTTTTGTCATAATCAAAATCTATGTGGAAATTATATTTCAACAACAAGGTTATCCTTTATCACCTTACCTTTTTATCCTCTGTGCTGAAGGGTTGAATGCTCTTATTCATCATAAGGAGTGTCAGAACCTCTGGCATGGTTGTCAAGTAGCTCGTGGAGCTCCTATTGTTAATCATCTTTTCTTTGCAGATGATTGTTACCTTTTTTCAGAGCTACAATTAAGCATTGTGTGACGGTGCAAGAAGTGTTTCAGGAATGCGAGTTAGCCTCAGGAAAAATGGTAAATTATAGGAAGTATGTTGTTTGTTTTAGCAAAAATGTTAGGGCTAATAAGTGAAATTATGTTTGTTCTATGTTAAGGGTTTTAGAGACTACGAATTAGTCATTATTTGGGTCTTTCTTTGTTGGTTGGGAGAAGTCATAGAGAGTTCATTAAAGACAGAGCGTGGAAGTGTATTCAATCTTAGCATTCTAAGCTTATATCTTGGGTGGGTAAGGAGATCTTACTGAAAACTATGATTCATGGCATTCCCAATTTTGCAGTGAACGTTTTCCTTCTACCAATTGGTCTATGTCAAGAAATGGAGTGTATGTTTAATGCTTCTTGGTGGAAGTCAGGTGATAGAAGGATACACTGGTTGCAATGGTACAGTCTTTGTGGTCCTAAGGATTGTGGACGTTTGGGTTTCAAGAAATTGAGAGAATTAAATCTAACCATGTTAGGAAAATAAGGGTGGAGATTTTTTACAAAGCCTAACTCTCTTGTTTCAAAGATCTTCAAGGCTAAAAGCTGCGAAAGGTCATAACCCCAATTTTGTGTGGAGTAGTATTGTTGAAGCTCATACTCTCCTATCAATAGGTTGCAGGGAATTGGTGATGGAAATTCAGTGTGTATTGGTTCAGATCCATGGTTATTAAGTGGGCCTACATGTAACCCTATTACTCCTTGTTAAGGAATTTTTTACAAGTGCACGGTTCCCTTGTAGTAATAAAGCTATCAATCCCACGAGGAAAACAGTTATTACTCACTATCACTCAATTATTTCCTCTTGTTTACAGAAAATCAATATTTGACGGGGTAAAGTTTTAATCTAAAACTAGAAAAGCATAAAAAATGAAAAGGAAAAACAAAACCGAGAAAATTGAAACATATAATTATCTGATATACTTAATTTTGCATATAAAAAAATATAATGTTTATTTAATTCTAACCGTTTGACAAAACAAAAATAGAAATTGAATATTTGATAATAGTATTAGACAAACGTGTTCTATTGATAGAAAAAAAAGCAAACTATATTAATGTAAAATAAAAAAATAAAAGGTGATTTGTCAAGTAATTTCCTATTTTAAAAATGTATTAGCATATTTAGCTTTGTCCATTTTATGGCATAATCACCTTGGTTATGTATCTGTATCCAACATGACTGATATTCCATGTATACAATATATCTCAATTGTGAAATAGGAAATTACGTAACAAATCACCTTTTATTTTGGGTGTTGTTAAACCCAGCCCCAAATTCCCACCTCTAGCCCCGTGAAAGGACGAAAATGCCCTTTCATGGGTTTTGGGGAGGGAAATTTCTATTTTTTTTGCCAATCCGACACGCGGGCGTGTGGCCATCACGCCTTACCGCGTGGTCGGGCGTATAGATATCACGCCTCACCGTGTGGTCGGGCGTGATGGCCCCACGCCTTACCGTAAGGTCGGGCAGTTGGCTATCACGTCCGACCACGCGGTGAGGCGTGTGTCTATCACGTCCGACCACGCTGTGAGGCGTGATAGCCACACGCCCGCGTGTCGGATTGGCAAAAAAAATAGCTTTTTAACCCCGTAAATAGGCCGTTAAACCCGTAAATAGGCCGTTAAACCCGTAACTACAAAATTGTACTTAAAACCTAAAAATACCATACAATTTAGTCCTAAAATCAGTAAAAATAATATAAGTTAATTAATAAATATTATTAATTACAACATATAAAACTAATATAATCTAGTCCAAGCCTCTCTCCTTTCAGCGTATAGATTCTCCAAGTGACGAACACTCGGATGACAAAATAAACGCCATTGGGTGGCAATGGGAGGCACTGGAAACGTAGGATGTAAATAAAGACGTATGTAGTGATGATAACTCCCCAAATGACAAATCACAATCTCTCGCTCTGGTGGTCTTCCATCGTCCGAACGCATCGGCAGTATAGTGCAACATCCTAACTGTTGTGTAGTAAAGAGGAATATTACTGCGTTCAATACAGATGCAGCAGCATATAAGTCATCCAGACTCACCATCCAGTGGGACTCACCACAACCCTCTCCTCTCCATTTAATACGTGTGAGGGCAGCATCAAATCCGTTCCCGTACACTGGCGCATACAGATCATGGTTTGCCCGCATCTCAATCTCTATGAGCACTCTCATCAGCTTCCACTCCTCTTGGTTATAGGTGATGCATCGGCTAAAACACGAAATCCACAGTTACCATCTGCTACAACATCATGGAATCCAGTAATAAATGGTATGATGAGACCTTGAACCCGATGTAAATGGTGGTAACCGGCGATATCCGCATCAAATCCGACTGAAAATATTAATATATGAAATTCATCAATAAAAATATATTTACTTTAACTTCAACATATATATTAATGAAATAAAATATACCTTGCATCTGGCTGTTATGCACAGATGAGGATGAGGAACGGCCTCGACTACGACTACTCCTCGAACCTAATGACCATGCTCGACCTTGTTGACTGTACTCCCATGCACTCGGATTTCATTTCGTCGATGAATTTCCCTTTGGTCTACCCCTAACAGTGTCTTTGACCTCAGGTTCTTTGAAGCCACTCTGTTCCGGGTTTATCTGATCATGAATGTACATCGATATGCTACGCACTATTGAAGGATCTAATTTTTCAACCTTTTCCACAAGAGATCCTCAGACCCGTCAGCATATATTGGAGCAGTAACTGGTATGTCACTCAACCTTTCAAATGCAAGAGATCTCCAAAAAGGATGGATGCGGTCAACACGGACCGATTCATCTGTGTCAATATATGTTTTAAGCTCACATGCACACGGAATGCCATGAGTCATGGGCAACACGCATCCACATTCACTTACCACATCCATACTCAATCCGTGCATACGCTTGAGCTCAGCATTTAGTACAGCCAAGCAATAATGTGAAACGTGTAAGTCGAGATACATGAAAGGTGCTCCATAGTGATTCACCGCAGATCTTCTTCTCGAGTCATCGAGTGAGTATCTGATTATATACAGTGAAGGATTACAAAACTAATGTATTAAATTTTAAAAGATTAAAGCAAATAACAGAATAAATGTCTTACTTGATCGCCTCGATCTGAGCCTCAATGTCCTTGTGCACCTTCGCCCACACTGTATCGAGTGCACCAGTAGATGAATTCAACCACTGTTTCAACTGTGCATGTGAACTCTCCACTCGACAGGTTGTGGTGTTTCCTAAGTGCAACACCTTGTTCATCCATGCTCGACAAAACTTCTCTTTATGCACTAGCCATGTGGTCTCCACGTACTCTATCACATGAGGCCAGTTGGCAGTAGTATTCTTCATGGCTACCACTGCCGCCTCATATTCGGCTACTGTCGGGGCTTCAATTATACGTTTCCATTTGGAATTCTTAAAAATTTCACCAAACCTCTTCATTCCACACAACTTGCCCACTCTATCCTCCACATCTTTATTAATATGCCATGTGCACAATAAATGATGACTATGAGGAAATACCTCACGAACCGGTCGCATCAGTCCTAACTCCCGGTCTGTAGCAATGGCTCGGATGCACATCAGGTTGGAGCAAAAGCTTCAATTTTTGTAACACCCACATATAACTACCCTCAGTTTCATCCTTCATGATTGCATAGGCGATCAAGAAGTTTTTGTTTGAAGGCGTCATTCCAATGATTTCAAAGAATGGCATCTTATACTTGTTTTTTATATGTTGAATCCATACCAACAAACAAGTAATAAGATCGGAACAATGTGATCGATGTTGGATGTGCCATAAATAAGTGAGTCACAACATTGCTGCCCGGCACCGCTTGTGTCCAATGTATGTACTCCTTATCTATAGCAAGCCGATAAAACTGATCGATTATATCCCGACCCTCAAAGCTCTCAGTCCTGATTTTCTCCCTGTAATTATAGATATGTCTTTGTGTCGGGCAATCCTCCAGATGTTTTTCTTTGATTGCAGCAAAAATAGCACAAGGCTTAGCTTGAGCTGAACTCATTTCACGAACAAGTTTTTTGGAAGTCGGGCTTAGTCCGCTCATCTGTCTGTAGCCCTGACGATATACAGCCAACTGATGACAGTGATGTCCTCTATCTCTAGGAATCCTATTCACCACCCAACCGCCCAATTCAGTGATTTCCATAACCTTTATCTGGAATTTGCAACCACAATACTTTGTTTTTGTATTCTTCCGTAGTATAACATCCATATCCATATCCTTTTTCCTTTTATAATTCTTAACACCACGAGCACATTTAACCAATATCCACTTTGACTTGCGCCCCGTCTTGTGCGACGCTGTGGTTAACTCGGACCCGATCCCAATTGCCGTCTGTTTTGCCCAGTTAACAGCTTCATGATATGTTTGAAACGTTTGTTTGGGAAAAACTGTGAACTGTAATCTATGCCGTTTCCATCAAATTCTTCCCATGAAACCTCCTGTAAATGATAAATAACGAACATTACATTCCAAAACGTGATATTTCTACAACGTTTCAGTGTCTAAACCCGAAAAACAGTCACAAATATGCTCGGGCGTGTGAGAATCATGCCTCACCATGTGGTGGAGCGTATGAGTATCACGCCCGACCATGCGGTGGGGCGTGTGAGAATCACGCCTCACCATGTGGTGGGGCGTATGAGTATCACGCCCCACCGCATGGTGGGGCGTGTGAGAATCACGCCTCACCATGTGGTGGGGCGTGATACTCATACGCCCCACCACATGGTGAGGCGTGATTCTCACACGCCCGAGTGTCGAACCAGATTTTTTTTAATTCAAATTACAGAAATGAAATGAAGTTCAATCGGAAAAATACCTCGGCTTCAGACACAGCATCACTCCCGTCTCCTCCCGGTGATAACGGATTGCCTTCCATCAAACGTATTGTCTTTGATTCAGATGAAAATGTATTTGGGAGACTTTGAGAGAGTTTGGGAGGGATTGGAATTTTCAGTTTTTGGTTAAAGGGCGGTTACGTCTTTTTCCGGGGCTGGAAGTGTGAAATTGGGGCTGGGTTTAGTAATCCACTTTATTTTTTTTACAGAACAAAGCTAAATATGGAATATGAGTCAATTCTTTAGGAAATTGAGATATACATGGAATATGAGTCAATTGTGAAATAGGAAATTACGTGACAAATGACCTTTTATTTATTTTTTTACAGAACAAAGCTAAATATGGAATATAAGTCAATTCTTTAGGAAATTGAGATATACATGGAATATGAGTCAATTGTGAAATAGGAAATTACGTGACAAATCACTTTTTATTTTTATTTTTTTATAGAACAAAGCTAAATATGGAATATTTCAGTTTGCATATGAAACATGAGATGCTATTTATAATTCAAGGTTTTGAATTGATGAAACTATTTGATAGAATTTGTATAGATTGTGTAATTAATGAATTTATTTTAACAATAAACTGAAATAGTGTTTATGATATTAATATAGTAGTTATATGATATTTCAATTTCCTAATTATTATTAATATAAATAATTTAAACTCATAGATTCTCTCATATGATGCTAACTAAGCGAAAAGTCTTCTAAAATACTCTTTATCAATTCTCTCAGCTTCCGCTATTATATATAGTATAGATTGAAATAATATCATTTAATTAAAAGACCAATTTTAATATAGATGAGTGAAGTATTAAAAATAGAGTCGTATGCTTAACAGTTATTAATTTGTTTAAACATACATATTAGACTAATATTGCATGTTAAGTTATATAAAATTTCAATTTACTCTCTAGACATAAACTACATTACTTGGCAATTTTATATGAGCAATTAAAACCTAGTTCTCACTCATGGAATTAATTAAACTAACATATAAAATTTCAAGCGTAATGATTAACATATGGCAAATATCCAATAATTCTGGTCTCCTTAGCAAATATCAAATGATCAATTCGTTACAATCTTAGTTAGGAATAAATTCCTTAATTTAATCTTTTACTTAAGAATGTCAATTAATAAATTAATTGAAAACAATCATATAAATAAACTTTGCAAATGAAATTCTATTAAGCAAATTAAAACATTTGAAATGGTTTAATACAAATCATTCATAATCATAAATATAACAATGTATATAATAATTCAAGAAGAAATGAATATATAGAAAATAGAATGATGACCTCTCAATCCTTTACATATTTGTCTTCTTCCTCTTTGATCTCTATCTTCAAACTCCACTTGAAAGAATGTTGAACTTGATCTTCCTTTTTATGTAAAAATGTCTAACTCTTAACTTGATTTAGTTCATACTTTTTATAGATTTGATGCACTCTTCCCTAAGGTTGTAACTCTTTAAGAACCCATCTAGAAGTACATGACTCTTGGATGAAACATGGTGGCCTTTTCGTGAAGTAACACAACTTTTCAGCAAAACTGGGTGATTTGAAACCGCTTTCTGTGCAATGGTTGCGACAGAGGACTTCAAAAATGACTCAGCAATAGGTAGCGATCATGATAGAGGTAACGGCCGCGACACAGAATTTCAGCAAATACTCCAAGAAGCTTAAAATCTTCATTTCTTCATGCATAACACCATGATTTGGGGCAATAACTTTCTAAAAAACTAAAACACTAAAAGCACACATAAAAAGAGATAAGATACTAATACTTATAATAAATCATTACATTTAAATTTATAATAATCACACAAAATATGAACTTATAAAGTTCATATCACTCCTCTTCCTCTTTCTATTGTTGAAGTTAAAGGTTGTTCTCTTTTCTTTATTGAGGCTAGAACATGAGATGAGGATTTAATCCGAGATATTTTTCTACTTGAAGATCAGACCAGAATTCTCATCATCCCTATTTTTATACATGTTATTGAGGACTATTGGAGCATCACGGGATTATTCTGTTAAGAGCGCTTATAAAGCCTTTTGCCTGGAGTATGACGATGATGATAAATCTTTTTGGAAAAGTTGTATAATTTAAATATCTCCTCTAAATTTCGTAATCTTTTTTGGTGAGCTTGGCGGAACGTCATCCCTGTAATAGAAATGTTGGTGAACATGTATGTTAATATTAACCCAATCTGTAAGTCTTGTGGAGTGGAGGTTGAATCTGTTATCTATTGTTTCTCTGGCTGCTCTTTTAGTTCTAAGGTTTATAGCAGTTCTAGATTCCAGAGGTTAATGGTTTGAACTCTTCTGAAGTGTGGCATAATCATGACCGCAACCCTTTCATTGTCTCTTTCAACTTTTAATTAAATAAATTTTTAATAGGATAATGTATAAAAATATGTAAAATATGGGCAGTTAAGAGTTATTTACTTCTAACGGTATAAATGGTATAAGCTAATCTTTCAAAATAGTGTAAATTTTCAATCATTATTAATGAAGCATTCTATGCAATCATGAATCTTGTTATCTACTTCATCTGTACATTATATTATCACTCATCAGTATCAACTCAAAGATACGTATATACACGTGGAAAAAAAATTAAAAAACATAATATCCCATATTCTACCCCATATTAAAAACATGTGTACACACATTTTTTTTTTTACTTTTTTAATTGTTTTTTTACGTGGATACACATATTTTTGGCATGTTACTAATTAGTGATAATATGAGAAATAAGTAGAGTGGAAATAACAAGATTCATGAATGTATAAAGTATAATTGTAGTTAGAGGTAAAACTGGTCCAACTTGCGAACAATAAGAATATAATTATACCATTTATCACGTAAAAAATAAAATTAACTCTTTATTGTATGACTAAAATTTAAACACGTTGTTTTCTTTTATGTATGAGTAAAATTGATCTCGTTTTACAACATTACAGATAAAATTACACTATTTCGTACCTTTTGGGTGAATTAAAAATAATAAAAGTAAATTTAAACCTTCTTCCTAAAATTTGGCTACTATTGTATCAAGGGATGGCTTGGGTAAGAATACATTCCTTATGTGAGAATGATTCTTATGTGATAACACTTATTAATGGTATTATTGTAGAACATAAGAGATTAGTTTTAGAACATATGCTCGAGCATATATTCTATATTTTAAGCTTGTGTTCTAAAAAGTTAAGTAAAATATTATAAACAATTAGCTTCAGAATATAAGACATTAGTTTTAGACCATATGTTGGAGTATATGTTCTATATTTTAAACTTGTGTTCTAAAAAGTTAAGTAAAATATTCTAAATAATGTTATATATGTTCTAAATTCTATAGTCTGTATTCTAAAAAGTTTTATGCATGAACTCTAGTGACTTTTTAGAAATATACTTTAAGAACACAATACATTAATTTTAAACATAAGACATTAATTTTAGAACATAGGACATTAGTTGTAGAGCATATCGTTTTAGAACATATCCATAACAGAACTACGTTAGAGTATATGTTCTATATTTTATAGCCTATGTTCTAAAAAAAATTAGATGTTCCACTACAAAAAAAAAGGATCTATTACGACACTTTTTTAGCGACGCTATTCAGTATGCGTCTTGATATTTTCAAATTTAGCCACACTTTTGTATTTATGTCGTATTTTATTATTACTTAATGACGCTTTTTATTATGTGATGACATTTAAAAAAAATTAGCCACGTTTTTAAAAAACGCGTCGGTATTTTTTTAAATTTAAAGACGGTATAGAATCTGTGTCATGAGAAAGTGTCTCGATAGTTTTTATTTAAATATTTTTTATTTTTTTATCCTCGTACCTAAAAATTCAGCTACGCTTTTTTTATTTTTATATGACATTTTATAACCACTCAATGACACTTTGAATTTTTTATTGGCACTTTTAAAAATTTAACTACATATTTAGAAAACAATGTCGGTATTTTTTTTAATTTATAGACAGTTTGAGTTTTATGACAATAAAAGGTGTCCTAATATTTTTTTAGTAGAAGACGTTTTGTAGTTTTGTCCCCATATTCAAAAATTCGACCACGCTTATTCTATGTGTGTCGTAAATTAAATCTAACTTTATGTAAATTGTGTCTAAAAATAGAAAATTTACGTAAAACTCGATTTTTCATGAAATCAATAAGTTTTTATATAACTTTACATAAATTAATTCCAATTTAGTAAATTATGTCAAGAAAATGAATTACTACTATTTTAAAAAAATTATTAATAAATCTCGTTATATGTTAGCATAAATATATATATAAAAAAAACCCTATTTTATTTCTCTTTTTTACATAGAAAAATTATTCTTCATTTGTTTAATGATATATTTTATAGTTAATGTTGTTTTTCTATATATTTATGAAAACCCTCTTTTCTTTTCTTTTTTTGAACAAAAAACCCTCTTTTCGTTATTTATGTAAATAAAAAAATTACATCAACAGTAAGAAAAAAAGAGAAATTAAATTAACATATTCTATAATCCATTATTGGTTGTGCGTTAAAACGTGGTCCACGATTAAAACATAATTTGGGAAAAGTAAACCTAATCACCCCCAATTACTAACCTAATCTTTCATCCCTTCCTCTCTTTTACTCCTTCATCTTCCATGTATAGCCGCCTCATTCCATGGTCAGCGAAATTTAATTCAACTATTCTCTTCAAGGTTTGTATCTCTTTATCTCTCTCGGAATTCCTCTTTCAATTTCGCTTCCAATTTTAAGAACTAAATTAGCGAGACCCATGAAACAAGATGCTTTTGTACGGCAGATCAAGATTAGGTAAGTTGAACGAATTATCTTTTTCGATGTGCAACATTTAGTTATATGAGTTATACTTTGTATATCAGTTTCCATTTTTTTAATAGGCACAATATGTCCAAGTTAATGAATGATCTTTGAGTTTTTTATTCTTTGAAGTATGATGAAAATTGAAGCCTCAGTCAGGCGAAATCTGAGGCTGCTATGGAAGCTCGAAAGAAATCTCCACCTGAAACTGACCATGTGTGGTTGGGGAAGTCTTGTAGGAAGAAGGGGTATGTGCTTATCTCATTTTAGTCCTATACTGAGTTCATAATTCATTTATCTTGTATTTGTATTGATTTTCTATGCTAATTTTTCTCTCCTTTTTTGATTTTTGCAGTGGAGGAAGAGAGGCCGAAATGCGCATTAAATCTTAACTGCTCAAGCTTCAGATTTGGTTATTTGTAGATTGATATCTATTCAAATATGTATTTTTTTTTTATCCGGGATCTTTGTAATGATTTTCTGTGTACATTTTTTTTCATAAAATGTTGTATTCTTTTATTGACATTCAGGTGGTTGTTCATGTATATTTTTTCTTTCGGTGTTCCATTTGAAATTGAATTAATATTATTAATATAAATAATTCATATAGAAATGTCTTAGTTTTAGAGATGTTAAAAAATATGTCCTTAAAATATACTAATAGACTTTTATCTAGTTAAATGTAGGTATTTGTATAATCTAATGTCCGAGTTTGGAGATGCTTTTAAATTAAAATGTCGATATGTTTAAGACATTATGAATTTTTTTGTAGTGAAAGAATGACGTAAGAAAAACTATGTGTCTTGAATTTTGCAACGCTTTATTTAAACGTACTAGAAATTTTGAAAATAAATATAAATAAATTGCAAAAAATCGCGACGTTTAAAATATTAGCGTCGGAAGCATGACGACATTTGTATGCAAAATGTCGTTGGCTATAATTTACCCACACAAGGGTAATGCGTCGTTAAATTTAACGACACGTGATTTAACGACACTTGTGACGACACTTTAAAAAGCGTGGGTAAACATTTAGAGACACTGAAAAGTGTCGTTAAGCCATAAATTTTAGCGTCGTAATAGACCCTTTTTTTGTAGTGTTCTAAATAATGTTGTGTTCTAAAAAGTTTTATGCATAACATTGAAACAGATAGAATCTAGAATATGAGCAACGCCATGAAGGGTCCAAATTTTATCTGTCACTTTCGTCTAAACCAAAATAAAACCATCAGGGAGAAGAAACAAATAATTGAAACAAAAAGAATAGAAGAGGAAGAAAAAAAAGAAACAGAAAAACGAGATCGAGATGTTTACAATATTTACAATACTGTCATTAATTAATGTTCTCATATAAATAACTTGTTTTTACATATCGAGACACTTGATCTCTCTCTGTTGTATTATGCTACTATACTATAATAAAAACAATCTTTCCCTTGTAGCATAATTATGACCGCAACCCCTTCATTGTCTTTTTCAAATTTTAATTAAATAAAAATTTTATGGGATAACATATAAAAATATGTGTCAACAATAGGAGCAAAAGAGCAAATTTACTTCATCATAAATGGTATAAACTAACATTTAAAAGTTATGTAAATTTTCAATCATTATTAATCGAGCACGCGTGTGTGTATATATATATATATATATATATATATATATATATATATATATATATATATATATATATATATACATACTTTATACGAATATTATATTATCACTCATTAGCAACAACTTAAAGATACATCTACGCACACATACAAAAAAATAATAATAATAAAATGGGTTAATTATAAATAACTAATCTGTGGTTTTGTCGATTTACAGATCGGTACTTGTGATTTTTTTTTGCAAACACAATCTTATGGTTGCAAAATTTTACATGTTTTTTTACTTTGTCAAATTTGACCGATAACGACCTCAAAATGAAAATTTTCAAAAATTAAAGTTGTTTAGTATCATATTTACTTTGGAACCATTTTTTTTTCAAAATCATCATTTTTTGAGTTTTCTCTCTCTAAACATTATCTTTCTCTCTCATAAAAAAAACAACACCAAAATGACCTCAAACATAAAAAGTTGAAGAATTAAAGTTGCTTAAAATATTATTTAACTTTTGAAAATGTTCATTTCGAGGTCGTTATTGACCAAATTTTGACAAAGTGAACTCAAATTCAAAATTTTGCAAACCACTGAATTGGTTTACAAAATTTTATAAACCACATAATTGCATTTACAAAAAAAAATGCCACATGTATCGGTCTATAAATCGGTCAAACCACACCGTAGTTATTCGTAATTAACCCTAAAAAATCATGTTTTACCCTACATTAAAAACATGTATACACACAAAAAGAAATTTGAACTTTCTTTTAATTGTTTTCTCATGTGGATATATTAATGATAACACGACGAATAACTAGATTCATAACTGCATAGAATATAATTATAGTTAAAAATAAAATTGGTTGAATTTGTAAATAATAAAAATATAATTATATCTGTTCATAAAAAAATATAATTATATTATTGGCATAACACTCATTTTGATTTCTAAATTAAAACTTCAAAATCAGTTCGGACATTAAATTATCAAAATCATCAATTAAGTTTGTAAACTAAGAAAAAAATCATCAATTGAGTCTTTATTTTATTCTAAAATCAGAAACTGTGACTGTTTGACATGTATTGTAATGATATTTGGTTTAAAATAGATTTGAGAAAAAGACTCTGAAACTGTTCAACCGAATGATTTTCATTGAGGACTCAATTGATGATTTTTGCTTAGGATTCGAACTCAATTGATAATTTTTACTTCAACGACTGATTGATGATTTGAGAGTTTAAAATCCCAATTGATTTGAATTTTTAGTTTAGAGACCCAAATAAATATTATACTTATATCATTTATAACATTAAAAATAAATATATATATTTTCATCTTATCCAAATTTTAATTAAAATATATATTTGGGCGAAAATAAATTTTACAGTTGAGATTTTTAAGGCTATCAACTACCCCATATCGGTGCAATTAATACTCCAAAAAATAAACCGTATAAAAAAATGTAAATTATATCCATGACCATTAAACTTTATCCATTTTAATATTATGGCCACTGAAGTTTAATTTTTAATGGTATCACTATAAAATTTTACACTTTCTAATATTAGTGGCCACTCAAAGTCTCAAAACCGCCGTTGACGGTCTCAAAATAAAAAATTCGAAAAGTGAAAAGTTAATGATATTCCGAGAAACTTTAATTCTTGAAAATTTTCGTTTGAGATCATTTAGATGTTGTTTGGCTAGAAGAGATAGTGAGTTTTTAGAGAGAGAAAACTCATAAAAAATGTGATTTTGGAAAATAAAAAATATAATTTCATGGTAAATGTCGTTCTGAACAACTTTAATTCTTACTATTGAGGTCATTAACGATGATTTTAAGGAGTTCGTTAAAGTTGAGTGGCTACCGGCGTTAAAAAATATAAAATTCATTAGTGGGTAAATTACACCCATGGCCACTAAACTTTACCCATTTTCACATTATAGCCACTCAACTTCATTTCTTCTCGGTATGCCCACTGAACTTTACACTTTTTAATACCGATGACCACTCAATTTTAACTAACTTCTCAAAATGACCGTTAACGATCGGTAACGACCTTAAAATGAAAATATTCAAGAATTAAAGTTGTTCAGAACAACATTTATTATGAAACTACATTTTTTATTTTCGAAAATCATATTTTTTGGAGCTTTCTCTTTTCTAAAAATTCATTTTGTCTCTCCTAACCAAACAACACCTAAATGACCTCAAAACAAAAATTTTCAAGAATTAAAATTCCTTAAAATATCATTAACGTTTTGGATTTTTTATTTTTAGCCGTCAATGATCATTTTGAGGCATTAAGTGGCCACCGGTGTTAAAAAGTGTAAAGTTCAGTGGCCATACCAGGAAGAAATGAAGTTGAGTGGCCATAATATGAACATTGATAAAGTTCAGTGGCCATGGATGTAATTTACCCATTCATTGGTCATACATACTGTTAAGAATTGAAATTCAGTGACCATAATGTTAAAATATGTAAAGTTCAGTGGCCATGGATGTAATTTACCCAAAAGAAAAATCTGTGATTGTAAGTAATGGTTTATATATATATATATATATATATATATATATATATATATATATATATATATATATATATATTATGCCTATCTCATTATTAACTTGTCAATCTCAGGTATTAAATTAATTATATTATGTCTAGTATATACTGAATAAGTATAAGAGGTCTTTTTCCCTATAATTTGGTCGATGAAAATAGAAGTTTAAAATGAATAATAGATAGATCGTATACAAATTTAATACATGTCGTAAAAAAATTTATGTATGGAATTTAGTTGAGTAGGTGAGTATTAAATAAGCACAATTTATATGTTTATGGACCAATATGCAAAATTACTAACATTTGCCGTTAATAGGAATTTTACCTTAACTCTTTGAAAGTTGAGCCAATTTTTATTTCATTATTAACGGACGTAATCATAAATATTGTTATCTTCATTTCATATATACATAATGTTATTATTCATTGGTCTTTTTGCACATATACGTAATGGGAAGAAAATATTCATAAAGGAGTGACACGTTGTATAAATAAGTATTTAACGAGGTTCGAATGGATTTATAAAGGAGTGACAAGTTGTATAAATAAGTATTTAACGAGGCCCGAATCGATTAATAGAATTAATTGCTAATAATAAGCAAAAAGTAAACCAAACGGGTTCTAGGACTTTCTCTTTTTCTTGTGTACTTCCATTTCTCTTACGTGGCAATCAGTTCACCCTGACTAATTGGATATACGGTAGGTAGTGGTGGAACCAGGATCCCGGTTGACCCGGGACTTAAATATTTAACAACATAAAATTTATATAGTCAAAACCAAATCTAAAAACCCATAGCCAATGAGACAATGAGGAAAAAAAAAAAAAAAAACTAAAACACATAGTTTGAAACGAACAAAAATATATGTTCACGAAAAGGAGTAGCATCTTGAAAAAAACTTATATGTTTTTGTTCGATAATTATATTTTATAAGAAGACTAAATAGATTGTTTGATTCTCTGTTTTAACCCAATTTTCATAGTATTCTTTTATCTTAAATGGCCTTAAGAATTAAGAATGATTGCTGAAACTTATTCCAATAGTTCTATCATCTACAATTTTAAATTTTCGATTGAACAAAAATGAAAACAACGGAGCACTAATCCTTTTGACAATTTGTCTAAGAATATATCAAAAGACAACCTTCTTAGTTCTCTCTCGATTCATACCTAATTCAACAACCTAGTAATTCTTTAAATTCTAAACAGATTTTTTTTTGATACTTTTTATAATTCGATTAAACGAAAAGAATAGAGTACTAAATTCAGACCAAATTAGCAATTAATCAATTAATCAAGTCAAATTGAAAGGAAAACCTATTGAAACACAAATCATGTATTGTATACACAAACCTAAGGCTACAAATCAACTAAAGTAACTTTGACCCTCTTACTTGCCCGAAGGACGAAAGAGAGATTTTCAAGCTTGCAAACCAACCCAAGCAGCAAATTGGACCAACTTTTTCGAGCGCGCAAAATGTATTACAATGACCTGAAGAAAACGACGGTGGAAGAGAAAGAGAGCAGTTCATAGCTTCCAAATACATCAACACACTAAATTCCTAATTTTAATCTCTATTTCTATTTCACTAAATGAAACATCGTTTCACTTGAAACGACGTCGTTTTATTTCATTAAAAAAACAAAAAATAAATAAAAAATAAAACACGCAGACTTGATTCTTCACTTTGTCGAACAATGGGAGGGACTGAAGCAATTAGGTTCCCAACCAGCTCTAAAACGGGGGATCAAAAATATTCATTTTTCACCATTTTTTGGGGTTTACTCGGAGCTCCAGCCCGGCTAGCCCCTCTTCGTTCCGCCACTTGCGGCACGTATATATTCTAGCATGCTTTACATATATTAAACGGCCAATTCCAAATAGCTATCTATTAGATATTGTGAACTCAATCAGGTAATGATAAAAAAAAAAAAACATAACACTCTTTCTCTTTCTCTTTCTCTTTCTCTTTCTCTTGTGTACTTTCATTTATATTATGTGGCAATCAACTCAACCGAATAATTAAATATACGACAAATATGCGATAATGTATTTTAGTGTGCTTTGCATATATTAAACGGTCAATTCCAAACAACGCTCCACTAAAAAAACTCCATCAGGTAATGATAAAAATATCACTATATAAAAAAACGCAATACATAATGTAGATATATAAAAGGAAATTATTAGAAGCATCCAGTTCTCCATATTAAATGAAAAACTTTCCATACATATTTTGATATTTGCAATATGAACTTATATATATATATACAAGACTTTCCATTTCTGTTGTGTACATTCATTTCTCTTACATAACAATCAGCTCAATTGACTAATTAGATATACGACATGTATAAGATAATATATTATAGCGTGTTTTACATATATTAAACGGTCAATAAACAACGGTCCACTAAATTTTATAAACTCCGGCAGTTAATAACACCACTGTATAAAAGAATGCAATATATCTTACCAAAAAAAAGAATGCAATATATAATTTGATACACAGACTCTCTTTCTCACCAAATATGATTAACTTAAACATCGGACCATAGATATCAAATATCTGATACTATTATTTTGCAAGAATTTAACAATGAATCACTCATCAATTTGTTTTTCAGGCTAAAAAAACATATAAAATTATATTTTTTACAATTCGAATTAAGTTTTTACAAATTACATTTTTCCTATAGTCACGTTAATTACAGAAATCAAAATCTGTTTCGAATTGTTAAAAACAAAATTTCAAACAAATAACACTCTGTTAATTAAATTTTATGTTCAAAGTTGATTTTAATAGTCCTGTGATAGAAAATAAAGATCAAATAGTGCATAAAAGACAATTCAGATGCTGAATATGATTTTTGCCTTTTCTTTTTATTGCAAATAGTATTTAGATCATCAACTTGTAATAAATATCCAAAAAAAAAATAAACACACATACACAAAAATTAACCGCATTCTGTTCACACATTTTACTTTTTATCTTTTTTACCTAGGTAATATAGCTGCTTTGAGAGGGTTTTTCATCACAACAGTAAATGAAAAAATCTCACGTGGGTCGGGTGGAAATCTCGGGTCGGGTACCCATTTGAAAGCTTGAACCATCCTAGCAAGCATCAAGTTTACATGCAACAAACCAAGAGCCAAACCCGGACACGTCCTCCGACCCGCCCCGAACGGCAACATCTTCACCTTCCCCTTAGTTCCGGTCATGTCCACATCAACTCCGTCGCCGTCCAAAAACCTCTCCGGTCGGAAAACCTCCGGGTCTTTCCATAAATCCGGATCTTCAGTCATCCACTCAATATAAAACTCCACATTCACATTCGTCGGAATCTTGTATCCCCCAAGCTCAGTCTCCTCCGTGGCGGCGTGTGATAAAGTAAAATGCGCCGGAGAATGTAACCGGAGACTCTCCTTCACCACCGCATTCAGGTACGGCATTTTGTCCACGTCATCTTCGTTGATTAGCCCCTTCTTCCCCACGGTTTCAACGATTTCTCCGTACAACTTCTCTTGAATGTCTTGATTCAGAACTAATTCGAGAAAAACCCATTGGAGAACACTCGTACTCGTATCGATTCCGGCGACAAACAGCTCCGAGCAAACCGTGACAAGCTCCTCCTCTCCTAATCGGCCGCGCCCCGGCGCATCCAACGAGAAAAGCGAGTCGACATAAGCTGCGCCGACCGGACTCACCATGAGCGAGTCAGGATTTTCTCCTTTCTCCACAAAAGCTCTTCTGTTCCTTATCAGAGGAACCAAACACTCGATCTGAGTCTTCCGAAGCTCTTTCGCTCTCTTCACTTGCCGGCGAAAAAACGGTGTAAAAATCGGCAAGAAATCGGGAAGCTGCGGCGTTGTTATCATCATAACATCTTTTGTCACGGCGTCGATTTCTTTAATCCAATCTTCGGAAATCTTAGCGCCGAAACAAATACAAACCAGAATTTTACAAACTGTGAATCGGCACAAATCCATTACATCCACACAACCGTTTTCAATAGCCTCATTTTGGAGGCGTTTCATGTGATTCTCCATCGCCCAATCTCGAATCCAGCTACACTGTTTAATCCTCACCGGACTAATTAACTCCGTAACGAAGTTCCGGCGGAGAGTTCGCCATAGAGGACCGTATTCTGCGGAATTCACCGCGCATTTTCCGACACTGAAAACCAGGCGGATCGGGGAGTCTGGCGGCCGGCTAGCGAAGACGGAGCCTCTTTGAACTAAAGCTTCGTGGATGAGATCGGGACTGGTGATGATAACCAGAGTTCGTTGCCCCATTCGCATTGTGAAGATCGGACCATACTTGGCGCGTAAATCGCGTATGAGAAAAATGAAATGACGGCGCTGGAGAATGACTTGGAATAGGTTTCCGACCAGCGGCCAACCCGGGGGACCTGGCGGGAGATTCTTGGATTTGGCAGAGCTGGGGAAGTAGAAGCGCCACCAGAGGGCGAGAAGGATGATGGAAAAAGTAAGGAGGAGGAAATCTGCTAACTCCATTGTTGAGGAAATCTACAATTGAAATGATTTGTTGTGTTTATATACAAATGTAAGAAGTTGGAGGATGCTTTTAATATTTTCGTTCAGGTGTAGATTCAGCACTAATTTGTCCAAAAAGCTGGATTGACCCCTGAACATTCAAAGTATTTCGATAGCCCTTTCAACTTGCATAAAATGTTCAGATAACTCCTTCAACTTGCGTGAAATGTAATCAATTAATCACAGTTACATGCGGAAGGTGTGTTGTACGCACTTTAGAAAAGTAAAACAACCAAAATCGAGGGTATATGGTTCTAATACGAGAGAAGATAAATTTTACGATTGAGCAATTAAAAACTTTTAATATGTTTTAATTCATTCTATTAATTACGTAAAGGTGCACGCAATACATTTTTTGCATACAATTTACTTTTTTTTTTGCAAGCAAGTGATTAATTGATTACATTTTATATAAGTTGATCGGGCTATTGATACACTTTGAAAATTCAAGGACCAGTTAGTTTTTTTTGGATAAGTTTCAGGGAATAAATGATTTACTAAGCCTTTAAATTTAACAATTTTAACTTAAGGTTACTAAAAATATGAAGAAAATAAATTGGTTAAATTAGTTAAAATCAACTTTCAAACATTAATTATTTATGTCTAGAATATTTAATATAATATAATAAAATATTAACAACTAAATCAACATATAAATTAATCAAAAAAATTCTTATCAAAATGTCTAAAATAGTTATTGTATTACTAATAAAAATTACAAATAATAAAAAATATACGAAACTGCTCGAATTTATCGATAAACTTGTTTAGAATGTCTAATGTAACAGTTAAATAATAGTCAAACCATATTTTTCAAATTTTCGTTAATATATAACTAAAATTGACATTGCTCAAAAATATGAGAATTAAATTTGTAGAATTTCATATATTACCAAATCTCTGCTTATTAAAAATGTTAAAAGTCAAATTTAATTATACTTATATATTGTAAATAAAACCCCAAGAAGAAGAAATTCATAATCCATTGGAAAAGTTGTGACGTGATAACATGGCAAACTTATTAAAGTAAGAAAAATAACAAAAATATTCCTTTTCTTTTATTTATTTCAATATATCCTCCTCCACACATCAAAGTAATAAAATAAGTCTAGAGAGGGGTACAATCGAGCCGAATCGAAGATGGTAAAACGTAACTTTAAAGATTGAAAATCTCTTTATCGAGTTTCATTTCTTTTACGGCTAAAATCCAGGTAAAATGTCAAAAGTGAAATTTGAATTCTCACTTACGAAAGGAAATTCATTCACTTGCAAGCTAAAATCCCGGTAAAACGCAAACTGGCTCGAAACCGAACAGAGACAGGCTTAGCTCGACTCGAGTTCGAAGCTCGTCGAGCCTGGAATTTTGGAGCTCCGCTCGAGCTCGAAGCACGTCGAGCGCCTCGTTTTGAATTTTTTTTTGAAACAATTGTGAATATACTTAATTATACATGATTAACATTTTATTATTTAAAATCAGCAAGGAAAGAATATCAAATTTAAACTCCAAAAAAAAAATAGAACATACAATCTACAACAAATTTAACAAAATAATAAGATTAAACAAATACAGAATCTAACAAATTCGAATTTAACATGTAGTTTGTAACTATATAGTTTCAAATTAAGTTTTGGGCCAAACATTTATGCGTGGTTCAAAGTTACTAATTAAAAAAACTAATAAAGAAATTATAAAATAAAAATGTATTTAATTAAAAAATAAAAATCTATAATTATATATATATAATATTATTAAAAAAAACTCTTCAGTCCGTTAACGAGCTTTCGAGCCGAACCCAAGGAAGCTCTGATTCGGGTTCATTAATGGTCAAGCCGAGCCCAATCGATTCGAACTTTGACTGAGCTTTAATCGAACCGAACTCGAACAGTTTACGAATTAGGTACTACTCATATTCATTCATTATTTATTATTTTATCATTAAAATTATTAATTATTGTTATATTTACCAATAGTGAGAAAAAATAAGCTATTCGATAATAAATTGTTAATAAAAAAAATGAAATAATGAGACACTAAGAGTGGAGAGAAACTCTTTATTAATATAAAGGGTGACGAGGTTCTCGGTGATTTGAGAAGCCATTAAAAGATTATTGGAGTTGATTTTTAACCCTCTATCCTTAAATTTAACTTAAGAGACACACTAAGAGGCTATCAGAGATGCTCTTAAAGCACTTTTGCTTATACTTGTAAATCTGCCTTTGAGGCCTTCAATCAAAATTTGGAGACTTTGCACCCTGATGTTTGGAAGATTATTTGGGCTTTGAAAGTTTCGTACCGCGTTAGGAGTTTCCTGTGGCTTGGTGTCAAGAATAGGCTGCTTACTAATACTGATAGAAAAAGACGCCATTTGGTGGAGTCTGGTGCGTGTAGTGGATGCAGATGGCATGAAGAAACCATTTGCCATGCTCTTAGAGATTGTGTTAGGAGTAAAGAGGTGTGGAGGAAAGTTCTCCCTAACCAGTTGCTGTCTGATTTCTTGTCCAATTCTGATCTTGACTGGTTTGTAGATGGTGTTAGTGGGAAGTTGTTGGCCGATCTGGAACATGGTGATATCATCTTTGCTATTATCTGTCACCAGATTTGGAAATGGAGGAATGAAGAGATTTTTGGAGGAGAAACTGTTATTATTCCTAATTTGATTGATTTCTTCTCTAAAAAGATTTGTACTATTGTAGATAGCTTCAAAGAGAATTCTTTAGCTAGGGCTATCCAGAAGAAGGTTGTTCATCTCTTTGGATGGTGCAGGCCAAGTGAATGGGTGGTGAAGTTAAATACTGATGGCTCTTGTCTAAAGGACGGTAAAATTGCTGCTGGAGGGGTTCTGAGAGATGCTGGTGGTGCTTGGGTGTCTGGGTTCGCCCAGAATCTGGGTATGGGTTCC
This sequence comes from Euphorbia lathyris, assembly GCF_963576675.1. NCBI lineage: Eukaryota > Viridiplantae > Streptophyta > Magnoliopsida > Malpighiales > Euphorbiaceae > Euphorbia > Euphorbia lathyris. Next base: position 84,283,408 of record NC_088915.1, read on the forward strand.
TCCTTTTCTGCAGAGCTTTGAGGGATCTTTTCTGGCCTCAGACTTGCTATGAATCTGGGCTTGAAGAAGTTGCTTGTGGAATCTGACAACCTCGAAGCTATCAAAATAATCTCTGATAATAGTGCTATTTGTTTAAATAGCCAAAATTTAATCAAATGTATTAGAAGGGTTTGTTCGTCCTTTGACTCCATCTTTTTCAGCCATATTTTCAGAGAACAGAACCGGGTGGCAGACCGTCTTGCGGCTAAAGGCCATGAGAGGATGTTGGGAGTCTCAACTTTGTCTTCTCCTCCTGAATTCCTGTCTTCTCTCCTTTTGGATGATGTGGTGGGTGTTAGCTTCCCTGGGCTAATCCTGGGTTAGGTTTTTTATTTTTATTTGTCTTTTTCTTTCCTTTTCCTACAAAAAAAAAAAAGAGATGCTCTTAAAGCACTTTTGCTCGTCTTTTATACATGAAAAATAGTTTTTTCCAATAGAAGAAAATCACAGCTTTTCCAACAGCAAACAGTAATAATAAATAACATTTAAACAAACGAACTCAAAAGTGTTATTATCCAAAAAATAAGAATTTGCGAAATTCGTCACAAAAAATACACTACATTCGTGATGATCCAAAAAACAAGAATCTGCGAAATTCGTCATTCAGTTATTATCGTGCTTCTAGAAATCAATGTACCAAAATAAGCTGAAATAAAAAAAAACATGCTTTGTACTCAATTGTTGTGACAAAGATTAACTTAATGACATGTACTAAATTGATACATCAACATCTAGTTTTTCCTTTCTTTTTAGTAACATTACAAATGTTTAAAAAAAAACCATTATAACATGCAAAATTACATTTATTTATTATTATTTATTAGTTTTAGTACTATATTGTACTAATTAATTTTGTTTGAAATTTTGGAAAAAATAAAATATCATATAAATAAAGACTAAGGTCCCTTTCATTTGACAAAAAAAAAAATATTACGTTTTAGAAAATATTTTGTGTTAAAAAAATAAAATATTTTTTATTATTTGGTACAATATCGAAAAACGAAAAAAATGGTAAGTATACTAATTTCAAAAGGATTAAACTTCTATTTTATCTTTGTGGTATCCAAAATTTTGTCATTTGCCCTTTATGTTATTATCTGATAACATCCCATTTGGAATATAAATATTCCCAGTAACATATAATCCATTTTGGAAAGAAAACTAATTTATTAGTTAAATTTATTTTGGCACACGTGACATGTAAATATAACAATTTCTTTTGGCTATATAGACTTAATATGTGGATAGGTAAGAAAAAAATTAATTCATTATTTATCTACGCATTAAATCTATATGAATTTTTTTTTAAAATTAATTACCACATATATTTCACGTGTCAAAAATTGTGTTATATGTCAAAATTTAACAAATCGGCTAATAGGTTAAATGACACTTATGAAAAATCTTTAAGGGACTAGTGTGATGACTGGTGATGAATTCTTAATCGGCGTTCTTCCCTGTGGGGCGTCGTTGGGATCGGCGGGGGGAAGCTCCGATGCTAAAGTCAGTAGAGTATGGGAGAATAAACTGTAAGCACGAAGTAGGATTTTAGAAGAGAGTGTGTGTACCTCAATAGCTTAGGATGCAAGCTATTTATACTCATGTAGTTGTAACTCTTGGTAACTAGAAAGTCTCCATTAATGCCTCATTAATGGCAGTTACTGATCTTATTCAAGTATGACCGTTAGCTCATTAATGGGTTATTAGTTGCCTTTATTGAGAATCGGCTCTGCCGTTCAGGGGGCGTATCGAGGTGAGATGGCGGGTCTCCCAAGTGTTTGACTATTGATGGCGTATTGAGGAATCTATCTGATCCGCCATCCAGGTGGCTTACTTGATACGCCATAGCTTTCACGATCCTCTTTATACGCGGTCGTTTGGTTAATTACCCTTTTGGTCCCGTAAATAATATCTGGATGTTATCATAATGTTACCAAATGATACCACATGGAGCAAATGATAAAATTTTGGATCCTAGAAGGACCAAATATGGGTTTAATCTTTTTCAAAAGGGTAAGCAAGAATGAAGTAGGTTTTTATGAAAATGTTTTTTTTTTCAAAATCATAAAATATTTTTCTCATTTTCTTTATAAATTTTCCTGTTGATTACTCTAAAAAATTTCATTGACTTATTTTTTTAACAAATAAACATCGTAAAATCAGAAAAATATTTTGTTGTATAATATTTTAAACAAACAAATGAGGCCTAAATTCACTTGATAAGATGTCTGTAAAAAAAATAAATTATCCTGTATATATATATATATAAAGTCATATAGATTTTTAATTTAATAATTTGACATATTTAATATGTCTAGATATAATCAACAAATTCATTAATATCAAAACTTTGTATAGTTGTATCAAAACTTTGTATAGTTGTATTAGGTTATTCATTAATTTATTAACCATCTTTTTGGAGCGCTCTCTCTGAAAATGCACCGTTCTTATAAAGAGAGAGGTGTTTTCGCATCTTCTTAATCCGAAATGGCTGGGGAGAGGAAAGGTTCTTTTTTAGGGTACTCACTCTCTCTCCTAATCAAACAACACCTAAATGACATCAAAACGAAAATTTTTGAGAATCCAAGTTCCTAAGAATATCTTTAACTCTTCAAATTTTTTATTTTGAGGCTATCAACGGTCGTTTTGAGGCATTGAGTGACCATCGGTGTTAAAAAAAGTATAAAATGATCATACCGTTAAGAATTGAAATTCAACGGCCAGAATGTTAAAATTGGTAAAGTTTAGTGATCATGGGCAGGGCCGACCATGGGTATAGGCCCGGGATACGGCCGCCCAGAGCCCAATGATAAAAGGGGCCTAAATTTTTTTAATTTTATTGAATATATACTATTTCTTTTATTATAAATTTAGTTATAATACTCATTAGGTCTAAAAATTGACCAAATAATATGATATTTTAGGTTTAAAATTGGTTCAAATTTCTATTTTTAGACTTTAAGTACAATTTTTTTTTTATTAAAAGTCCATTATCTCTTATTTTGTTTAGGACCCCTAAAATGTCAGGACCGGCCCTTATCATGGGTGTAATTTACCCGCCAATGTACTCTTAGAATTCCTAATAGAAACTTCCATTTTGAGATTTTTTTAAAAAAAATTAAATATTGATAGACATGAAAATATCTCCATAAGTGAATTATAGAAATACATTTATTGTTGTAAATGCAACCGATAACCACTAGCAATAATGAATTATGGTTAGTTTGAAGTATTGTCAACCCAAAGCATTAATAGTCTTGCCTTGACCCATGTGGGTCTATAGGCCGGCAAGGTGGCTGCAATTCATTAATTCATTTATGTTTTTATATGGAAGTTAGATGTAAAATTTAATTGTTCCTAAAAAAAGTTATTTTCAAATCAATAATTTTAAAAATAAGTGCTTTTTGTTTGTTTTGTTACAAAAATAAGAAGTTTTTCACCGTTTTATAAATCTTGCCATGTTTGGTAAATAGTTTTTAACTTATTACATTAGTTGGGTTGGGTAAAGAGCTTTTTAGAGTCTGTTTAGATCAGTTATTCGCTAATAGTTGTTGCAGTGGTTGTTAATTATTTGCGGTTGAAGTTTATTGCTTGCTGTTGCTGTTTGTTATCAGCTGTTCAATTATTAGTGTTCGGTAAAAATATATTAAACTGTTGCTGTTAGCATACGTATCAACAAATAAATTAGAAATAAAAAATGCATTACACAAATTGATAAAAATAATCTAATATTGTATGGAAATAAGAAGAATTATTTTGTTAATAATAAATAACTATAAACAGTTGCTCATGAAAAGCTCTTTTTAAAAAACTTCAAAACGCTGCAGTTTCTAGAGAAAATGTTAAACGTTGTGGTTATATGCACATAACCAAACGCTATATTTTCTGCGGTTTGGAGTGAAACGCTAAATGCTCATCCGAAAAGTTGAAACAAACACCCTTAGAGGTTTGAGTCACTTTAGATGTTTTAAAATTAATTAGTGAAACCTCTAATAGTGGTGTTTGGTGAAAAGAGATTTGAAAAAGCTTATTAGATTTAAAAAGCTAATTTTGAAAAAAAACGGATTTTACGATCCTTTTCAATTAACTTATTACTCTATCTCTTTTGATGAATATTTTCACCCTAATTACTAGTCTTTAACCCCAAATTAAAGTTTTGCTATATCTTTATTTGTCATTTTTACACAAACAGCTAAATCAATCAGTTAAGTTTTACCAAACAAGTTTACACAATCAGCTAGTCAAGTCAGTTAACCAAAAAGGTAATCAGCTAACAGCTAATGTAATCAACTAAAGATAACAACTAACAACTATTTGACAAACAAATTACATTAGCTGTTAGCTGGTTACCTTTTTTGTTAGTTGATTTGACTACCTGATTGTGTAAATTTGTTTGGTAAAACTTAGCTTATTGCTAATAGTTGTTTGTGAAAATGATAAATAAGAACATGACCAAGTCTTTATTTGTGGTTAAAGGGTATTAATTAGGGGTAAATTATCATTCCAAAAAGATGGAGTAATAAGCTAATTGAAAAAGCTCATAAAACAGCTTTTTCAAAATTAGTTTTTTTTGTACCCAATAAGCTCTTTCAAACCTCTTTCCCATAGTTCTTATATTAAGTATTGGGTCTTTCATGTCACTTGGAGAACCCTCAATTCACATTTGAACATGTGTATTATGACTCTACTTAATAATTAAAATAGTAGGACCTCTTATAATATGTGTGGGTCCATGTTGTACACATGACAAAATATATATGGGAGGTCTCTCATTTGACGTGGAGAACCGAGTGCTTCTAATAATTTTTCCCTTCACCAAACTCCACTATTAGATGTTTGACTAGTAAAAATTTGTAAATTGACTCAAACCTCTAATTTTACCCTAAAAAACTCTTTACCAAATAGGGCCAAAATCAATGCCTTTTAGGTTTATTTTTCAAAATCATCAGTTTTGAAACTTTATACGTCTAAACAGTTATCTTCTAAACAAACAACATCTGAACTACCTTAGAACTAAAAAATTGAAAAATTAAAGTTGACAGAATATCATCAATTCTTAGAATTTTCTAATTTGAAGTTATCAATAGTCAAATTGTCAGTAATAAATTAAAAACCCACATATACCCGTATACAAATCCGTAAAAACATACAAGTCAATTTTGGAATTACCCCAATTTGAAATAGGCTTAATATATCAAAACTCCCATTGTGGAAAAAAGTTTAGGTAAAGGTAGACCTACACAAACCTCGATTAAAATTTAAAGTGGAATTTACATATTACTTACCAATAAGGGTTAAATTTTGATGAAGTTGGGAATTGACACTCAAACTTAACAAACAAAGATTCAACTCCTTACCACTCAAACTAACACTCTCCTTGAACTTTGTAAAAAAAGACCAATTGACCTCATCAATTTATAAAATATCTCGTTAATTATCTGAATTTATTTAAAATAACATTATTAATTTATTTAAAATAACATTATTAATCCCTCCTAAATTTAGGTGGTAAAGCATGAAATGATTTCGATAAACTAAAAATTATATCTTTCTTTTTTCTTTCTTCTTTTGTCCACTAATCCTAATTTAAGCATCAAAATACAGACGTCAACGCCATTGTTTTGCAAGTTAACATAATTGAATCATCAAATAATGAGCAAAGAATTTCTAAATTACTTAGGGGTGTTTGGTAGCTCCTTTTCATATACTTCTGTTTGTCTTTTCACTAGTGACCTCCTGTTTGCATTTTATACTTGAAAAACAACATTTTACAAAAGCAAGGAATCCATATTTTTTGGAAAAACAATTTTTTCCAACACCAAACAGCAACAACAAACAGTAAGTAAAACAAACAGACCCTTATTTAGTGACATCACTTGGTGAATTATAATTTTAACATGGGTTTCACATTTAAAAAAAAATTATAGGACATTTTAGTAAAATGATGTTATATTTAAAATATTTTAATTAGAGTAAAATAACACTCAAAACTCTCAAAAGAAACAAGTGAATTTTATGTATATGAATATATTGAAATACGTTACAAGTGTTGTTAGCGATATTTTCGAAATATGCTAATTTCAACCTTGTCACGTGTGGTTAGGGTGCGGCCGTGCCAGAGGAATTATTCCTCAATTATGAAAAACGGTTACGTTTGTGAAATTGTGCGCCGAAAACATGAATCCTAAATCAAAGCGATTGGCGAGGGACGCAAGGATTGAAAAAGTCTCTCTTGGGTCTCTCGCGCCGTTATAGAAACTTTGCGAGATAAATTGTTTTTATTTAAGCTAAGCATATAAATTGAAGACGGAAAAATAAAGGAAATTAAAGTGCGAAATTGACACGAGATTTTAGGAAAATTGGTATTTTATTGATTGAATAAGGGTTTGAATACATAAAATTGGAAATGAATTACAATTGAGAAATCTCTATATTAAACATATAGGCAATCAATTGAATTAGAACGAACAAATCAATACGAAGAATTGAAATGCAATAAAACAAATTGGAATTCAACAACAAACTCGGAGCCACAATAGCTATCTCGGATTGATGTTGAATTTTGGTGTCGGCGTGAGGTCCTTGGAGAACTGCAACCGGTCGGGCCCGTACGGTATGTGCCTTGTGCAATGACTAAACGTTGGTAGGCAAATGGGGTAGATTTAATCTTGACTTTGGGGAGCTTGGTTGGAATGCTTAAGAACACGGAATTGGGCAAATAAATAGTGTAAATTGAACTTCGGGACGTCAGGAATAACTTTGTATGAGGGATCGAAGGCCAAAACGAATGGTAAACAGACGAAATTGAAGATTGAAAATGACTAGTTGAATCTGGAAAAATCTGGGCAGAATAGCTACAAGAATTTGGGGTATAAAGACCAGCTTGTAAACGGAGTTTCTGGACACGGAATTGAATGAATCAAAAGGCTAAATCGAAATTCAGGATGTTAGGAATAACTTTGTCGAAGGGATCGAAGGCAAAAAATAACTTTAGATGGACAGAATTGAGCTTTGAAAAAGGATGGACGAATCTGGAAAATTACTTTAGAAAGGAAACTCTAATTGAAAACTTGAGCAGAGTAACGACTTAAAAACACTAATTTGATTTGAGAAACCTGAAAAAAGGCTTTGGAAACTTGAATTGAAGCTAAAGGAAGCTAAATGAAGGATTAAAACTAAGAAAAACGAAGAACGAAAGGAAGAACTTTGAAGAACTAGAAGCTAAGAACTAAAAACTAAAAAGAGAGCATTGAGAGTAACCTTTAGAGAGGGGTTTGTATGTGTGTTGAGTGTGTTTTTAGATGAAGGGGAGGGGGTCTATTTATAGTATTTTGGAGTGGCATTTTGGTAATTATTCAGTGGTATTTTGGTAATTATTAACCAACTAACACAACTACCTTCATGCCACATCACCCCACTACCTCAACTTCCATTGACTGCTTCCAACTGTTGCTGGAAGAGGCGATACGCCCCGCGTATCGTTGGTTACGCCCTGCGTATTGGAGGTCCTGAAGCTTGTGCGTTTCATTGATGGTATCTGCGCGTGGCGCCTCTGGTGTTACGTCCTGCGTAGGAAAGAGTACGCCCTGCGTATAGGTGGATACGCCCTGCGTATTGGAGCTTCTGATCTTGGAACACTCAGCGGATGCGTCTTACGCATGACGTATTGGCAAGTAGGTCCCGTGTAAGAAAGTACGCCCCGTGTAACGGGAAGGACGCGCTGCGTATTTGAGTTTCTGACGTTTGATTTCTCCGGACGCCTTGTTTACGCGCTGCGTATGGAGGACACGCCCCGCGTATTGTCGGACTCTCTCATGGGTTGCAGGTCAGTTTACACGTGCATTATTTTCTAGAAAATATAAACTATACCCTAAAAACATAACCCAAGCTTTTTATATACATAAAAATAATTATTTTATTTTTTGGGCCAACAATTGCCCCCCTCTTTTGTGCATAAATGAATTAGTAATAATAAAATTTATGTACAAAAGAAGTTTTATTAAATACTTTTTTCTTTTTTCTTTTTTTTTTAAGATAATAGAGAGAAGAATCCTGCAGGATTTTAGAATTTGAATTCCTTGGAACTCTCTATCTTAATCAATCTACAACTCTTCTTTTTTTTTTTTTTGTTATCTTTGTTTCTGCCATTTTCTTTTCCCCAAGCTCAAGAACACTCAGAATCAAGCTCTCAGTCTCTCAAGCATGGGTATGCAATCTATTTTTCTTCTTTATTTCTTTCTTTTTGATTTTTCTTTTGCTTTTGTGTGTGTAGAATCACATTTTATGAGAAAATAAATTGAATTGGAATAAAACATAAGAATTTTAGAGTTATTACGTGGAGATGGAATTGTATTGCTGAAATTTGCATCTGTCTGTCACAGCTGCGGACTCATATTCTGACACCATTCGCACTGATTCTCGCCTAGGCATAACCCTTGGCTTGCAGGAGGTAATTTTTGTAATTTCATGATCATGTATTTGAAGGTAGCATCCATAGGCTTTGATTGATTGTGTTTATACTTCAATTTCAGGATAGTGTCTTTACTATTAGCCCTGTTGCTGCGAGTAATTCCCCTTTACCCCCGTATCCCATGAACAGTTCTACCGAATTGGCCCTCCATAGAAAAACTTATCAATTCCCTGCAAGTAAGAAAGGACTGATATTTCCTCGCTGTTACGTTGGATGGAATGACCTTGTAAATCGCCTAGAGCCGAGATACGCGAGTGTTTGGAACCAAGTTGGCATTAGGGATTTTATTCGTCTGACCCGTCATGAAATTACTCCTTGTGTGAATGTACTGGAGGGGGTGCTGAATTATTGGTCGCCGGTGTGTAATTCGTTGATCCTTCCGCTGGGTCCCATGTCTATCACCTTACGTGATGTAGTGGCTTTGACGGGGTTGCCTATTATCGGAGAGGAGGTCCCGAGTTGTGTTGAGACGAATGCGTTTCCTGAAGTGAAGGCTATCTTATCCAAAGAGGCCGGGACTTATGTCCAAATGATCAGAAGGAAATTGGACAAGAGGGAATTGGATAATGAGGATCATGTGCATTTTCTGTGGATGATGCTTAGCAATTATATTTTTGAGCCGTTAGGCCTCAGACCTACTGCAGAAATATTGATCATTGCTAAGGCTCTGGCTTCGGGCCGTCGTTTAGCTCTTGGCACCATGTTGTTGGCCTCAACATTCCACCGTCTAGCTCTTACTGTTGAGGATAGACCATTCATAAAACCTAAAGGCGGTTTGTGGCTGCTGCAGCTGTGGCTTTTTATTTATTTCCCTCATCTGGCCACCGCCTCGTCAATGGAGACTTCGGGACATCTTGGCGTGGACCTTCGCTACAGTTCTTCGAGTTTGGCTGTTAGTGTAGTTGTGAGATTTCTTCGTACTTTGGTGCCATCTACTCATAACAAGCTGTTTCTTTTTTGGGAAAAAGATAACTCGTGTTTACCATCTTGGGCTCTCTCTTACTTGTCCGCTGCCCCCCATGAAGGTACTGAATGGTGGATGACGGTATGTGCGACACGTCGGTTACATCATGGAGTGAACCGAACTAGAATCTCTCGCTCATCAAACCCTGGTTTGACCTTATATGCACCCTGTCTTTGGGCACGTCAGTTAGGCTTTTTCCAATCTATCCCGGGGCAACTCCCATTTCCTACCCCTTCACTGCGGTGTGGGGCTAGTGATGAAGACATAGCGGCTGCGGTTCTGGATGCGGGATATGATCAGGGGCCACTTCTGCTTGGATCGGATCAACCTTCGTTTGACGCTTGGTGGGAGACTGTTTTTCAGCATTGTATCCCTCCTGTTGGTAAGCTCTTTTATTTATTGTTTTATATATCTATATATATATATTTTTTTTTTTTTTATATTTTTTTATCTCTTTTTTGTAGACTCAAGCGGTAGCTCAGGGAAAGACAACAATCTAAATTCCCTAGCTCCGAATGAGCTTGACGCCAATGACAAGGGGAAAGGAAAGGCAATCATGATGGATGAAGGAGAGTGGGTGGCTATTGCTGCAGGGCCTTTCGCGAGACAAATGGAAGAAGAAGACGACTCCGACGAGGGCCTATACTTCGGTTTTGAGGATGAGACGCTGGATCAACTGGGGGCACGTTGGAACCTGACGTCTTCGCTCGGCACTTTGTCTCTGGACGAGGACTCAACTGAGGTGGCTATGACTCCATTGCAACTTCCGGCACGAACCCATCTTCCTTCCGCGTCTTCTCTGAACCGACTGGTCCTTGCGCCATTGTCTCAGGTTTGTATGATCTTGCTAATCTGTTACTTATGAGTCCTGCTTGAGATAAATTGTTTAGATTGATTGATTGAATTGCTGAAATATGGCAGGAATCAGCTCTTGTGCGTCCTTTGTTGGTCCCTGTCGGTCTTAAAGCTGATAATCCTTTTGCCGGTTTGGATTTTTCATTTTTGAAAGGACCGTCTACTGCTGCAGCTGACTCATCCTTGCCTAGTGATGACTCGTTGAGTGACGCTCGTGCCAATCTTAGCAAGCTCGTTGCTTCACCTCTTGATTCCTGGACTCCCACCCGTATTGCAAGGGCAATGACTGATTTTGATCTAATGATGGGTGCGTGTGCTCATCCTTTCAAGACTGAGCCGTTGAAATCCGCCAAGAACCATGTGTTGTTTTGCTATCAGTCCTATGTTACTGAGAAAAACGTGGCAGCGGGTCTTGCAGCTCGGGTTAGATCAAACATGGCGGAGCTCGAGTCCTATAGCAAGAAATTTAATGCTTTGGTTGACGCTGAAGAAGCGGATAGGCAACGGTTAGCCAAAATCGCGGCTGTAGAGGAGCGTCTTTTGGTGTTGGAGAAGGAGGTGGCTGAAGCTCGAGCGTCTAAAGCGGAAATGGTTAGAGCCAGTTCCGGGTTTAGAGCTTGTTTCCCGCGAATGGAGGAAGAGCTGGCCCGTGAGAAAGATCGATTGGCCAATCATTATGATGAGATGCTGGCATGGCACCGACAGAGCGAGCAACACAAAGAGGCTGCCTCCAAACTTTGTGAATCTTGGGCAAAATACCCAAAGCCTGATTTTTGTTTGTTTCCGTGAGGTATGTTCACGGGTTGCCCGTACTTTCCCTCTTTGTTTTGAGTTTGTACGCTCATTCTTTCATTTATTTATTTGTGTAGCACAAATGGACATTATTTTGTGAGTTGATTGCCGCTTGAACGTTTGCTAGGTCATCTATATTATTATTTTTTTTTTATTTGTGGCCATGGCACACTTATTCTTTTATTGATGAACATTTATAGTACTTGCGAAGACATTATACAAATGCTTTGAAAAATTGTAAATGCCCAGAAAAAGAGCGAATACGCCCTGCGTGTACCTGGATACGCCCCGCGTATTTGTGCTCCTGATCCTGAAGCGCTTTCTCGATGATGAATACGCGTGGCGTCTTTGATTTTACGCCCCGCGTATTCTCGCTCCTGGAGTACCTCTTCTATGCACATCCGGTACACGCCCCGCGTATTGTCAAACGCGCCCTGCGTATTGGTGTTCCTGAACTTGGAGCATCTAAAGAAGAAATTTACGCGTGGCGTCTTTGGCATTATGCCGCGCGTAAATGAGCCTCTGGGGTGTGACTTTCGTGTGTGCCTGAGTCACGCCCTGCGTGAAATAAAGATGCCCCGCGTATTTGGCTTTTTGAGCTGTCCTTCGGGATGTGCTTCCTCTACGCCTTGTTGGTTGGCACTTCGCACATTACATATCACGTGTTGTGCGTGAAGCTCCCATCGGTTCCTGTGTTAATTACGTCCCACATACTCTGGAAATATTTCTTCAAGTATTTGCCGTTAATGTATCTCCTGTGTGGTTCTCCGCCCAAGCTCTTCAACCAATACGCGTTCCCCGGAAGCACCTTGTGGATTTGAAATGGTCCTTCCCAGTTGGGCGACCACTTCCCAAGCTCACGGTCTTTCGTCCCGATTGGAAGAATTAGCTTCCACACTAGCTCGCCTTCTCTGAAGCTTTTCTTTTTTACTTTCTTGTTGTACATGTCTTCCACTTTCTTCTTTTGGATCATCATGCAATCGAGCGCTTTCTACCTTTCGTAGTCCAGATCTTCTAGCTCCATGGTCATGGCTTGTACATAATTGTCCGGCTCCAAGTCATTCTGACGCATTACTCGTAATGAAGGCACAATGACTTCCAATGGTATTACTGCATCATGACCAAACGTTAGGAAAAATGGACTCACTCCGGTCGCTCGTGTCTTAGACGTTCGCATAGCCCAGAGCGTTTCTGAGAGAACTTTATGCCACTCCCTAGGATTGTCTTCTAGCATCTTCTCCAAGATTTGGATCAGGATCTTATTGGACGCCTCAGCTTGACCATTCGCTTGTGCATAAAATGGGGTGGAATGAATCAACTTAATCACGTACTCTTCTACGAACTCGTTCATATCTTCGCCTGTGAACATGGTCCCTTGATCCGTGGTAATGGATTCTGGGATTCCGAATCTATGAATCAAGTTCTCTTTGATGAATCAGATCACTTGTGTTTGGCCGACTTGTTTCATTGGTGCTGCTTCCACCCATTTGGAAAAGTAATCTGTGGTAACTATGATGAAACAATGACCTTTTGATGAAGCTGGGAATATTTTCCCTATTAGATCAATAGCCCATCCTCTAAAAGGCCACGGCTTCACCACTGAGTGTAATTCTTCTGAAGGGACTCGTTGGATTTGGCCATACAGTTGACACTTCTTGCAACCCTTTGCATATGTGATGCAATCGCATAGGATCGTTGGCCAGAAGTATCCATGGCGATTGATAAGCCACCGCATTCTCCTTCCGGATTGGTGAGCTCCCATATGCCTTCATGGACTTGCTTCATGACTTCCATTGCTTTTGGGAAGCCGAGACATTTGAGTAGCATTCCGTCGTAGCTCTTACGGTACAAATCACCTGCCATCAACATGTAATTTCGAGATTGAATGCTCAATGAATATTTTACTTTTTTGGAAGGATCATTGAGGTAATCGATGAACGGTTTCCTCCAATCTTGAGCTAAGTTAATATCGATGTCGAATGATTCAAACTGGACGCCTCTATCCGCCACGGAAGGATGGCCCTGTCTTCTGATGATAACAACTTTGTATGCTGTTTCTTTGGAGATCTTCATTCCAGAAGCGATTTGGGCTAACTCATCAGCTTCCCAGTTGTCATTTCTTGGGATATGCTCCAAACTGAACTCATCAAACATTTCCAAAAGTTGAATTGCAAACGCAAAATAAGGTAGCAAAGATAAACTTGAGCATTTATATTCTCCTGTTAGGTGCCGGATAACCAATTGTGAATCACCGAAAATCTTGACCTCTTTCGCTCCTAGGTCTATCAAGATTTCTAAGCCGATGATTAGAGCTTCATATTCAGCCTGGTTGTTCGTACATTCAAAATCCAAGTTTACCGCTAATATTGTCTTAGTCCCGGATGGGGCTGTGATGATCACTCCTGCCCCGTTGGAACTTTCTGTGCTTGAGCCATCGAACTTCAACTGCCACGGTTCTTTGTGCGTCAGATAAATTGGCAGTTCTGCTTCTTCGGGATATTGAAAGTTGGTTGGGTGGTCGGCCATAAAATCTGCAATTGCTTTCCCTTTTATCGAGGATTGCGGGAGATACACTAACGTGAACTCGGCCAGTGCTAGTGACCATTTTCCTATTCTTCCTGAGAGGATAGGCTGGTTGAGCATGTATTTGATCAAGTCGGTGCTAGCAATCACATAAACTCTCGCTTTGAGCAAGTAATGCCTCAACTTTGTGCAAGCGAAGTAGAGGGCTAAGCACGTCTTCTCAACTGGGCTGTACCTCGTCTCTGCCGATAGCAATGTTCGACTTAGATAGTAGACGGCTTGTTCATGACGGTTTGCATTGTCTTGGGCAAGCAAGCACCCAATTGACTTGTCGGTTGCTGATATATAGAGCTTGAGTGGAGTACCCTCCCTTGGTGGCATCAACACAGGTGGGTTGCTCAAGTAAGTTTTGATCTCTTCGAACGCCGCTTGATGCTTGTCTTCCCACTTGAAGCTTTCTTCGTCTTTGAGTCTTAACAGATCTGAGAAGGCTCTGGATTTTCCAGCCAAGTTTGATATGAATCGTCTCAAGTAGTTTACTTGGCCCAAGAACCGCTGCAACTCCTTCTTGTTCTTCGGAGGTTGTGCTTCTTTGATTGCTTTTGCCTTATTGTCGTCAATCTCGATTCCTCTTTGGTGGACTAAGAATCCGAGAAAGTTCCCTGCTTTGACCCCGAAGGCGCACTTTAGAGGTTTGAGCTTTAGGTTGTACTTACGCATCCGCTCGAAGCTCTTCCTCAAATGGCCGACATGTTCCATTTCTCGCTTGGACTTGATAACGATGTCGTCCACGTATACCTCCATAGAGGTGCCGAGTAAATCGTGAAAGATGGCATTCATTGCTCTTTGGTATGTGGCGCCGGAATTCTTTAAACCGAACGGCATGACGACCCATTCGAACGTGCCGATTGACCCTGGGCATCGAAATGCCGTTTTTGCAATGTCTTCTTCGGGAATGGGGATTTGGTTATATCCCGCATAGCAATCACACAGAGATATTAATTCATTTTTAGACACAACATCTACTAACATGTCGGCTATGGGCATCACATAGATGTCTTTTGGCGTGGCTAAATTTAGATCGCGGAAATCTACGCATACGCGTAGCTTACCGTTCTTTTTCACTACAGGCACGACGTTAGATAGCCATACAGCGTACTTTGCTGGTCTAATGAACTTAGCTTTGAAAAGCTTTTCTATCTCTTCCTTCACCTTGCTTTCAACCTCTTTGCTCATTCTCCTTGTTGGTTGCTTGAATGGTTTGAACTCCGGTTTGATTGGCAATCTATGTTCCACTATGTCCTTGCTCAACCCGGGCATTTCATCATAATTCCAAGCGAAACAGTCTTTGAACTCCTGAAGCAAAGTGATAATAGCTTCTTTCAACGTCGGGCGCAGTAAGCTACTGACGAATGTAACCCGAGGTTCCTCTTTTGTCCCTAGGTTTACTTCGTCTAGAGGGTCGACCGCCATGGAACCTTCATCTTCTAACTTCGGGTTTGCCCTTTTCAGATCTTGTAATTGGATTTCTTCTCTTTGAGGATCTAGTTCTGTTATTCTTTTGGGTGTTTCGATTTCTGAGACCCTCATGTCGTTTTCTCGATACAGTTTCTCCGCCAGTTGTTGCGCATTCAGTTTTGATATAGCGGCTGAAGCTACCGCTTCTTTTCTCGATGTTGTGCTAGTCATGGAATTTCTTCTATTATTGGTTCGTCACGGAATGTCCTTCGACGGGTCACGATTGCCGTTGGCCTTAGGATATTCTTGATCTCTTTGCCGCATGATTGCTCTTTGTGATTGGACCCAACTCGGATTGGGCCAACAGATTCCTCGTAGAGTCTGGCTTCGACCACATCGGAGTAAGCTTCGAATGGCTTCTCGTTTGCCCGAACAACTTCCACCTCGTCTCCTTTCCAAAATAGAAGGAATTGGTGTAATGACGAGGGGATGCATGAGTTGGAATGAATCCAATCTCTCCCTAACAGTGCCTGATAACTCGCGGTTGAATTTACCATGAAGAAGGCGGCCATGGTGGTGTGAGAGCCAATGGTGAGTTCCAATGTTAGGACGTCGTATGTCTTTGCAATTTCTCCCGTGAAGGCTGAAACTGACACCTCTGATGAGATTATATCTTCCTCTGATATCCCTAAGGCTAGGACCATCTTCATAGGCATGATGTTAACGGCTGATCCATTGTCGATGATCACTCTGGAGATTGGTTTGCCATCTACATGAGCCTTGACATATAGAGGTTTGATCTAGCGAGTCATCCTTGGAGTGGGCTTGTCAAAGTAAACCCTCTTCATGCCCTCTTCACCCGGTGTCTTCGGGACTGTGTCTTCTTGCTCCTTATGCTCGGATTTGGGGCATTCCTTCTTGGTGTCTTCGCTCCTAAAATCCGAAGGTAAGATTAAAGAGGTAGCTGCACAATCTACCCGTATGATGAAATCTCCAACCCGGATTTGGAGGTTCTTCTCTTGGTTTTTTCCTCCTCTTTTCGCATCGTTGGAGTTGACGCTGGATGACTCCTTTTGACTATTTCTCTTTTCTGCCTCTCTTTTCCTTAATCTTCTCTTTGCATTCCTGAAGAGAGGCCTTGGGAATTTCTTGTGGCTATTCAATTGCCATTGATTGAGGGGTGACGTGCTCGAGGGTGTCACGAAATGTGGCCGTTGTTGTTGCACGTCTCTTATCTTTGTATTCTGTGATTGCCTTGAGCTTTCCTCCAACTTTGGTGGCGTCGCTTTTGGTACCCATATCTGTCGGGTTCTCACGTCACCCTGTTGCTTTCCTTTTCCCCCCCACACTAGTGAAGTGGCATTGATCATATTGGCTACTAGGAATGGGTCCTCGTCGATCAGCATGCTTTCCTTCTTTTCCGGGAATTAGAGTATCCCACGGTTAATCCTATCCTGCACGGCATTTCTAAAACCAAAACATGCTTGAGTGTTGTGGCTCCAGTTGTCGTGATACTTACAGTAGTTTCGTCCGTGTATTTCTTCTTTGGATGGGATCACATGTCTAGGAGGCAATGTGATGAACTGCTCCTTTAGCAGGTAGTCGAAGATCTCTTCCGTCTTCGAGACGTCAAACGTATATTGAGTGGTTGGGATCCTTTTAACTACCTCGGGTGCTTTGGGATTCTTTACCAACACGGGACATGTTCGAGACCCGGTGTTCATTAAGTCGGCAATGGCTACCTCATGCGTTTGTACATCCCCTTGGTAGCTTCCTACAGAGTTCTTCTTGCGTCGATGATCTTCCCTCATCAACTCCTCGTACTCTGAAACCTTGGCCACCAACTCGTAATAGTCGCGAAAATCTATCCCCTGAAATTTCTTCCGATTTTCGAATTCCAACCCACGTTTGGCAATCTTCACGAACTCGACCTCGGGGATGTTGATTCGACACCGATGTCGTATCTTTTTGAATCGGTTGATAAAACTTTCAACCGGTTCTCCATGTCATTGCGTCATTCGGGATAGCTCCGCAACACAGATCTCGGGCTCCGTTCGATAGAACTGGTTGTGGAACAGCCTTTCCATTTGTTCCCATCCATGAATGGATCCGGATGGTAAGGTGGTGTACCAAGAGAAAGCTGGTCCCGTTAGTGAACCTGGGAATAGCCGCAAGCGTAACATGTCGAAGTTTGTGTCCATGCTCAAACCGCTGCACTGAAAGGTGAAGCGTGCCACGTGCTCCATAGTGGATTGCCCTTCTTCTCTTGAAAATAAAGCAAAATCGGGTACTCTAAAATTGTGGGGTAAAGGGTATAGCTGATCATAGTGCCGTGGATATGGTTTCTGGAACTCGGGTCGGTATACTTCCCTCACGGCTGGCCCATAGATCTCTTGGACGATGTTTCTTATGCGTTGGGCCTCTCCCAAGTTGTTGGTGGGCTCCATGCGTGTATGCATCGTCCGTTGTGGGTGAAAATTGGCTTGTCTTACATTGCCCCCCATATTACGAGCATAGCTTTCCTCGTAATGTTCGGCATGGTTACTAGGTCCTGTATGAGATCTAAACTGTTGTTGAGGTGGCGGGATTTGAATAGGTTCTGGGCTGATCCTGTCACTGCGCTCATTGAACCTGAGATTCTCTTCTCGAGCTGGTGGCGGGGTATACCTTTCCCCAGCTCCTGATGTCGGTGCTTTCTTCCCACCGTCTACCGGTCCTTGAGATGTCGACCTTTGTGTGAACAGCTCGGCGCACTTTTCTGGGATTTTGCTGATCTCTCCGGTTAAATCAACGATCCTTTCCTCGAGAGCCGATCCCTTGTTGGAATTGTTCACCGCCTCGTTGTTGGCTTGCATTGCCTTGCACACATCCTCATAACTTTCTCTCATGGATTGCGAAAATCCATGTAGAAATTGGTCGATCTGCTTCTCTAGTTTTGCTAAAAATGGTGCCATGTCGAATATGGGTGGGCCTTGTTGGTTTGCACCTCCGCTATTGTTCATGGTCTCAGCCGCACAACCTTCAGGCATGCCGGGTTCGTTGCTCTGATCCCGGTTCTGATTTTGACTTTCCTCGGAGTCCGATGGGATGGGATCTTTCCCCGTGTTCTTCCTAGGAGGCATTCTTCGTGAGTACTTATGGGTGAAAATTATGAAATTATGTTAGTAATCTAGTGCTGAAAAAAGAAAGAACGAGGAAATAAATAAATGCTTATTAACGGAACAAAAGCAAGGCATGAAAAACAAGTGGGTTAAAAAATGAGCGTGAAGAATATATACGTGGTATGAAAAAACAAGTCTTACAAATTTTTGGCTAAGCCAAAACAAAATAAAAGGTCCCACTGGGCGTGCCAAAAATTGTTAGCGTTAGCTAATAAATTTTACTAAAGTGGAAGTGGGATAATGAGTGTGGAAAAATTGTGTGTGATGGGTATTGAAATTTTTGGCAAAGCCTAAGAAAAAAGGTCCCACTGGGCGTGCCAAAAATTGTTAGCGATATTTTCGAAATATGCTAATTTCAACCTTGTCACGTGTGGTTAGGGTGCGGGCGTGCCAGAGGAATTATTCCTCAATTATGAAAAACGGTTACGTTTGTGAAATTGTGCGCCGAAAACATGAATCCTAAATCGAAGCGATTGGCGAGGGATGCAAGGATTGAAAAAGTCCCTCTTGGGTCTCTCGCGCCGTTATAGAAACTTTGTGAGATAAATTGTTTTTATTTAAGCTAAGCATATAAATTGAAGATGGAAAAATAAAGGAAATTAAAGTGCGAAATTGACACGAGATTTTGGGAAAATTGGTATTTTATTGATTGAATAAGGGTTTGAATACATAAAATTGGAAATGAATTACAATTGAGAAATCTCTATATTAAACATATAGGCAATCAATTGAATTAGAACGAACAAATCAATACGAAGAATTGAAATGCAATAAAACAAATTGGAATTCAACAACAAACTCGGAGCCACAATAGCTATCTCGGATTGATGTTGAATTTTGGTGTCGGCGTGAGGTCCTTGGAGAACTGCAACCGGTCGGGCCCGTACGGTATGTGCCTTGTGCAATGACTAAACGTTGGTAGGCAAATGGGGTAGATTTAATCTTGACTTTGGGGAGCTTGGTTGGAGTGCTTAAGAACACGGAATTGGGCAAATAAATAGTGTAAATTGAACTTCGGGACGTCAGGAATAACTTTGTATGAGGGATCGAAGGCCAAAACGAATGGTAAACAGACGAAATTGAAGATTGAAAATGACTAGTTGAATCTGGAAAAATCTGGGCAGAATAGCTACAAGAATTTGGGGTATAAAGATCAGCTTGTAAACGGAGTTTCTGGACACGGAATTGAATGAATCAAAAGGCTAAATCGAAATTCAGGATGTTAGGAACAACTTTGTCGAAGGGATCGAAGGCAAAAAATAACTTTAGATGGACAGAATTGAGCTTTGAAAAAGGATGGACGAATCTGGAAAATTACTTTAGAAATGAAACTCTAATTGAAAACTTGAGCAGAGTAACGACTTAAAAACACTAATTTGATTTGAGAAACCTGAAAAAAGGCTTTGGAAACTTGAATTGAAGCTAAAGGAAGCTAAATGAGGGATTAAAACTAAGAAAAACGAAGAACGAAAGGAAGAACTTTGAAGAACTTGAAGAACTAGAAGCTAAGAACTAAAAACTAAAAAGAGAGCATTGAGAGTAACCTTTAGAGAGGGGTTTGTATGTGTATTGAGTGTGTGTTTTTTATGAAAGGGAGGGGGTCTATTTATAGTATTTTGGAGTGGCATTTTGGTAATTATTCAGTGGTATTTTGGTAATTATTAACCAACTAACACAACTACCTTCATGCCACATCACCCCACTACCTCAACTTCCATTGACTGCTTCCAACTGTTGCCGGAAGAGGCGATACGCCCCGCGTATCGTTGGTTACGCCCTGCGTATTGGAGGTCCTGAAGCTTGTGCGTTTCGTTGATGGTATCTGCGCGTGGCGCCTCTGGTGTTACGTCCCGCGTAGGAAAGAGTACGCCCTGCGTATAGGTGGATACGCCCTGCGTATTGGAGCTTCAGATCTTGGAACACTCAGCGGATGCGTCTTACGCATGACGTATTGGCAAGTAGGTCCCGTGTAAGAAAGTACGCCCCGTGTAACGGGAAGGACGCGCTGCGTATTTGAGTTTCTGACGTTTGATTCCTCCGGACGCCTTGTTTACGCGCTGCGTATGGAGGACACGCCCCGCGTATTGTCGGACTCTCTCATGGGTTGCAGGTCAGTTTACACGTGCATTATTTTCTAGAAAATATAAACTATACCCTAAAAACATAACCCAAGCTTTTTATATACATAAAAATAATTATTTTATTTTTTGGGCCAACAAGTGTATTGCACATTTAGGCTGTATTCGGAAAGAGAGAGAGAGGCTACTCCTTCTCTCTATACTCTCTTCTTCTCCTTTTCTCTCTCTTCTCAAGCTTTCCGTCAATTCCGTCACTGTCACCATCTCAGCTCTTTCTTTCTATTCAGGTCCCCTTAGAGGAGGAAGGAGGAAGCTTGTCTTCCTTCTTCCTCCTCCCATTTATGTTTTAGTCTGTGTTTTTTTAGCTTCTGATTTATCTTTTCTTGTTAGTTTGAAGTCTATATAATTTCTCGAATCTCTTTTCCGTCAGATTTACATCTGTTAGCTATAGTTTTATCGTTTATTCTTTTTTCGATCTTAGCAAGAGCGGAAAAGGTTCATCTTGTCCGCAGATCTATACATCTGCGTGGTTGCAAAAAAAGAAAGGACTCAGACCCGAATGTCTGGAAGAGGTTAAATGATGAAGATTGGATTACAGCTGTTTTTCAACGGTATTTGACTTATGAGGAGTATATGATTTCTATTTTTGTTGTATTTGTACCTTTTATGGTTCTTATTGCTCTTTGTAGTTTTTTTCTTGCTCTTTGTGGATCTTATACTGGCCATAACCTATATAGGTGAGAATTTTTATCGTGCTGTTTTTGTACTTTCTGATTTAATGGAATGAAATGTGGCATTTTATATAAAAAAAGCTGTATTCGGAAATGTAATTTTTAACATGTTTGAAACTAACAGTTTACATGTATGTATGATACGATTGTAGAAAATAGAAAACTTTGATACCCGATATCATATAAATAATATCAGTATACATTTATCTCGGTCTTAGACTACTAGAGACATACAGATCAATTGGAGCCGTCAGATTGAACTAAACAAGAATATTAGCCTTCCTCAGACACATGGACTAATGGAAAGACATCTGAATACGACTTGGATTAGAAACCGCTAATCCCACCGAGGATTAAGGAATCCCAAATAAGGTATAATGTAAACTACCTAAAATACGTCCATCATCTAGTTGTCTTCCAAGGAATTTAGGGAGAACATTGAATTGACAGATTTACCCTTGAGCATCCTATAAATGACATAACACCATAATCAAGGTAGATACACACATTTATTATAATTATTCCCAATTGCTTGATGTTTTGCCTAAAACTCTGCTAATTTAGACATCAGAGTGAGATCATCGGTCAACGGACTCGTGTTGATAATCCTTTTGTCTTATCTCAAACATTAGAAAAATCCCTTTAGGCAACATAGTACTTCCCACAAATTCTCTCATATCAAATTGGTGTGGTGAACATGAATCAAACTAACCAAGCGACAATGGATCATTAAGGAAACATAACTAATCTAATGCCCTCGCAGCAACCTGGCACCTTCTACAACGCCAACAACAACCCAATAAATTTTCTCTATATAACTTTGAACATCGATCAATGTATTAGTGAATGTTTGATGTCCTTTGAACCTTGATAACATCCAGATATTATTTACAGGACTAAAAGGGTAATTGACCAAACGGCCGCGTATTAAGACGATCGAGAAAGCTATGGCGTATCAAGCAAGTCACCTGAATGGCGGATCACATAGATTCCTCCGTACGCTATCCGTAGTCAAATATACGGGAGACCCTCCATCTTACCTCGATCCTCCCCCTGAATGGCTGAGCCAATTCCCGATAAAGGCAACTAATGACCCATTAATGAGCTAACGGTCATACTTGAATGAGATCAGTAACCACCATTAATGAGACATTAATGGAGACTTTCTAGTTACCGAGAGTTACAACTATATGACTATAAATAGCTTGCATCCCAAGCTATTGAGGTACACATTCACGCTCTCCTTAACCCTACTTCGTGCTTACAGTTTATTCTACTACATTATACTAACTTTGTCATCAGAGCTTCCCCCCGTCGATCCCAACAGCGCCCCCCCGCAGGGAAGATTACCGATCGAGAATTCACCACTAGTCATCAAACCTTGAAACAAAGAATTTACGGACCACATCACCAAGCATATCCTTTATACTATGAGCATTGTTCAACATGCTACCAACGAGCATGCCACAATGATAGCTGAGCAGCATGAAAAATTAACTGCAGCAGAAGAAGCCATTATATTGGGAAAAAAGCAAGATTCTACGTCCTATCCACCAAACGAAATACGGATCGCACCCATTCTCAAAGGGGGGAACATATATTAGGAGTACCATAGAGAGGGAGGACAAGAAATGGCTCACAGTAAACCCCTTACGCCTGAGAGGGAGCTCCTCAATGAGCTCTAGGGTATTCTTAAGGGGCAAGGAAGGAGCCTCCTCATGGTTCGGTCCCTGGAGGAAGAAGGTACAACATTGGGTACCTTAGCTTTTGAGGTACCGGTAACATCTGAAGCTTTGGCAGCAGGGGGTTAGATCTAGCAGCTCGTGCGACCTATCTTTACCTCTTTATCATTCGAGAATGGACACCAAATTTAGAAGCCATTCCTGAATCCAAAAATTGGAAAAGAAAGGAAAGTCAAAATAGAGAAATCACCTTCAAGGATCTCTTTATAGCTTTCTTCACCCTCTAGATGGAAAGTCTCCTTCCTCGTCCAATACAACACATATGCTACTAGTAAGAATCATCTCCAACATATCTGTACAAATCTATAAGATGGGAAAAGCTACCTTCGCCGACCTATACTCTTATTCGGTTAAAGCTCGTGGCGCCACCCAGGTTTCTTTGTTTCCTGGAGTGGAATTCCAGTTTGTCTTGAAAGGAAATCCTCTAGGATATGGACTGTCAGGGGAACTCATCCTTGGTTCCAACCAAAACCATTTATCTTTAAAGCCCTTGATGTTATCTGATTTTTCGGCCAAGATGAGAGGCCTTTAGAGCCAAAGATTGGATCTTTAGACTCTAGTAGCATAAATCTTCTCATTTCCTTCTAATAGGCCTTTATAATTGGCGAACAACGGTGCCATTCAAGACAAGGTTAAGATCGGAACAAAACTTGTTCAATGCTAATAACTCCAACTAGACATTTAGTGACAATTGGCACAAACACATGAAACTCTTCCAACACATCTACAATAGGATCCGAAAGAGGGAATTTCATACCATACATCAACAATCGAACATAAAATCCAACAAGATATTCATTCCCTTTCTAGAGACTGTCATTAACGTGTTGCCCATGATCGGGAAGATGCATCCTTAGGACATCAATAAAGGAAGATTTGATTGATAGATCTACCAATTGAGAAGCCGTCAAGCTTAGCTTGAGCCTTGATCCCAGACCTTGGAGTTCTGTTTTTCCCCAACCTCCACGCTTTTACCCTTATTGGTTTTCCATTTACTCTGTATTCATGGAGACATGTTCTCAGTCTCGCTTGAGGAGATTAGAACAATTTCTTCTGAGATTGAGGGCTTGAGAGAAATCTTTTGCTTCAACACTTCCATACAGTAAAAGAGAAAACCGGGAGAGAAAGAACACTTACGGTTTGTTGAGGAGAAAGTGGAAGTTCTGAGTATAATAAGAAATTAAAAAATCTGGAAAGAAAAATTCACCTCTAAGAGTCCGGTTATATATGCATTTTTTGAAGAAGCATGTGAGGGGTTGCCATTAATAAAGAGATTATTAGCGTCGATACTCCTTGGAAATTGTGAAACTTTTTATAGAGTAAAGCGCTCAAATACACGTGTTGAGTGTCCCTTGGAATAGAACAGTGACCATAATGATGCATATTATGGAAGAATGCACAGCTACTAGGGCTGCACAAAACTAACCGAAAAACCGATTTCCGAAACCGAAACCAAACCGAAAAATAGGTTAACCGTAACCGATGGACTAGTTTATGGTTTTTATTTTAAAAACCGATGGTTAACCGAAACCGAAAAATAAACCGATTATGTATTAATACACATAAAACTAGTATAAATATATGTAGAAATTTAATTATCAATCTATAAATATACATATTTATATTTAATTTTTAAGTTAAAAATATCAAAATAACTTAAAACTTATTTGTTTTGGCAATTTTGTTAATTAGATTTGAAGTTACATATTTTTATTTAATATTTAAATAATTATATATTTATTTTAAAGTGAATAATTAAAGATGTAAAGTGATATTTGCTACGAAAAGTCACTAATGGTTAACCGACCGAAATATAGGTTAACCGACCGAAGTTTATATTAACCGAAATATGGTTAACCGAATTAAATGGACTGGTTAATGGTTTTTGTTAATGGACTGGTTAACCGACCATGTGCACCCCTAACAGCTACTCAAGGCAACGGACTTGATCCAAGATTCCACACATTTTATAAGGTAATGGGTTACGTGTGATGCAACGCCCCCTTCACCGTTCCAAGTGGAAAATTCAGAGGGACATATATCTACAGAATGTCAAACCATTCCTTAAAAGACAGGGTCCCATGAGGCCTCCGAGAATCGAATCTCTAAAAAAGCTGCAGGGGTCAAAGGGGGGGGGGGGATTTGATATCATACAAATAATATCAATATACACGTGTTCTCATCTTAGACTGCCAAGAACGTGCAGATCAACGGGAGCTGATAGATTCAACTAAATAGGAATATCATCCCTCCTTAGACATGTGGACCAATGTCAAGACATCCAAAATCCGGCTCGGATTAGAACTCGCCGATCCCACCAAGGATTAAAGAATCCCACATAATGTATAATACAAACTACCTAAAATATGTCCATCATAGAGCTGTCTTCCGATGAATCTAGGGAGAACATTGAATTGACAAATTTACTATTGGGCATCATATAAATACGATACAACACCATGATCAAGGTACATACACACATCTACTGCAATTACTCATAACTGTTTGATACCGTGTCTAGAACTCTACTAACTTAGGGATTAGAGTAGGGTCACTGGTCAATGGCCTCATGTTGATAATCATTTTGTCATAACTCAGACATCAGAAAGATTTCTTTTGGCAACAGAGTACTACCCCACAGGTTCTCTCGTATCAATATATACAAAATATAATTCAAACGTTGATAAAATAGATAACACACTTTTACGTCAAGGATACAGAAGCTAAATTTAGTTGGATTGTCTAAATTCAAAAGTTTAATCAACAAAAAGCTAACTCGCATTATTCCTGGATCAACGTGATACATCCTCTGTTTTTTTCCTCTAGCGAACCACATGATCGTAAGGGTATAAATGATGAATATTGAATTACAGTTGTTTTTTATATAGTTTGTCTGATTTCTCGGTTCGAGGCTCGTCAGATATTATTTAGGTGGATCCTCTTCCAATTAAAGCTTTCTGCATACGCTAGGATTCGAATTCGAGATCTATGTTAAGCAACTTGAGACCCTTAACCACTCAAATCAACCTTCATTGTTATATGATTTATATTTTATTTGTGAGGTTATATTGTTTGCTGTGTTGTTGTTAATTTTTTTTTTTTTTTTATCTAATGGAATGGTTTAGGTATTTTTATTAAGAAATAAAATAAAATAATAAGTAAAGTGACTATTTTTTATTGGTGGGACCCATATGGACCAATCAATTGAAATGAATTATATTGTTGCTCAATAATGTCCCTAAACAATGGTATTACTAGTAAACACTTAATGCATTATCAATTTCACTTAAAATGGATACTAATCTCAAGTGCTAATTTTGGATTACTAATTAATTTAAATTTAATACATGTATACAAGCTATTCATTTAGGGTAATATCCTAGAATTATTTCTTCAATCGTTATCCTATAGTAATTTATGTCTTCTTGTCATACATAATTTAATGGATATACTTTTTTTGCTTTTTTTTTTGAGCAGTAATGGATATACACTTTTCAAAATATGAGTTTAAAAGCTAATATTGGGTAAATTACATCTATGATCCCTAGAGTTTGCACTTATTTTCATTATCACCCCTAAACTTCAAAACCGAATATTATAACCTGTGAATTTTATACTTTACTACATAATGACCTCTTTCAATATTGATCAATATGATCACTTTACTAATATTAGTAGATATGTTCATAAAGCGTGTTGACCCATCCAAGTCCGCCTCTCATGGGTTGGGCTTAGATATATATATTTAAGAATTGACTCAGCTCGAATCTGCTCATAGAATGAATTGAGCTTAATTAACGCTCATAGAATGAATTGAGCTTAATTAACATTTTATATATGTATTAATTACTTTTATTTAATTTTAAATTTATTTTTATTGAGTTTTATTGAACAATTATTAAGTAAAATTTTAACTTCTTGTATTTTTACTATTTATATTTATAGTTTAATTTTAATTTTAGTTTTAATAAATTTTTTAATATAAATATATATTAGTTGGACGGGTTGGACTGAGCTTGATATTTTGCTCAGCCAGTCTCGAGTCTGATGTAAATATAATACGAGCGAACTAGGTTGGGTTTGGACAAGATAATTTAGTATAAACTCCGATTAGGTCTAGCCAGAACTCGATCCAGCTCAGCTTATGAGTAGGTCTAAATATTAATAAAAGAATATTTTTTATAGTGATATCTAATGAATATTCTATGGAAACATTCTTTACACGTGGATTAATATCACCGTTCGAATCCGGAAGATTCGGAAGAACCGCTCGATTTGAAGAGAGGAATATTCTCTAAATATGCGAATGGTACCATTCGGTCACATGGATAAATATCCACTGTCCATCTTAGCAGCCGTACAACTACAAAAGGAGAATCATTGGATCAAGATATATGGTTGCGCAAAGGACATGAGATATAAGGAGGGTGCGTCGCCTGACACCACATCGGCCTAAAGGCCTTAGGTCCAAAGAAATAAGGACATTTGGTAGCACACTTGCAATGTGACACAATGCACCACCTGACTTCATTGTAGTTTGAAGGTTGCAGAACAACCTGAAGGTTGACACGTATCCAATGAGTCATTACAGCACATTCTTAGAATTACAACAGTTGCCCCCTAGTAACCACTATAAACATACAAAGATGTACATTCAACATGAGGTACGTAAGACTATATAACCAGTCATGTTTTTTTTATTGGTTTTAACCCCTCTTTCAATCTTTGTTAACTTAAATATCGCGGATTCGCCGGATGTTGACCATTCTCTGACGAGCTATTATTCTCATTTCATGTTAATGAATGAGGTTCTAGAAGATTATTGATATTATATGACATCATATAGCATAATAATAATAATAATAAAAGTTGAATGAGTATGAATGTAATTTACCTCACCTAGTTGGACATGTGATTATGTATTAATTATTTGCAACTAAAAGTGGTAGATATATTATTCTAAATTTGTGGTTATGTATTAATTATTTGCAACTAAAAGTGGTAGATATATTGTTCTAAACTTCAAACAACAACAACAGCTGGTTATTAATTATCTAAACCAATTTACACCAACAACTTAAAAACATCAAATTGGCTATTTTAAGAATAAATTACACCCATACCCATTGAACTTTACCTATTTTAACATTATGGCTGCTGAACTTCAATTCTTAACGGTATGACCAAGGTTGTAAAAAACGGTAGGTGCTAGTCGGACGGACATGGCCCTCGAAGATTAATCGGGAATTAATCGGATTTGTAGTTTTGTATTTTTTTTGTTTACTAATAAACAAATTGTTATATAAATTTAATTAAAATATGTATTATACTATCTAAAAATAATAATATAAAATTATTTAATATACAAAAACACATGTATATTTGTAACATATATCTTAAAAAAAATATGCAAACTTCAACATTTCAATAAAAATATAGTTGAAACAACTCAAAAGTAAATTATATTAAAGCAAAAAATAAATTTATAATAAAAAAATAATTTTGTTCATCGTCGCTTAGGCGGCGTCTAGGCGGTCTAGGCGGCATCGAGACGGTCTAGGTGAAGTCCAATCGGCTAAATATCGCATTGGGATCAGAAAAACGCCTAGATGGACTAATCGATGAAAATCGAGACAGATTCTCGATTTCGAACACCTAGGCGGTCCAGGCGGCCTTCGTTTTGAACAATGGGTATGACCACTGAACTTTAAACTTTTTTAACACTTGTGGCCATTCAACGTCTCGAAACGACTGTTGACGGCCTCAAAATAAATTTTTTGAAGAGTTAATGATATTCTAAGGAATTTTAATTCTTGAAACTTTTCGTTTTGAGGTCATTTAGGTGTTGCTTGGTTAGGAGAGAGCATGAATTTTTAGAGAGAGAAAGCTCCAAAAAAATGTGATTTTGGAAAATAAAAATATGGTTTTATCGTAAATGTCGTTCTGAACAACTTTAATTCTTGAATATTTTCATTTTGATGAGTTAGTTAAAGTTGAGTGGTCACCGGTGTTAAAAAATGTAATGTTCAATGACCATACCGTTAAAAATTGAAGTTCAGTGACCACAATGTTAAAATAGATAAAGTTCAGTGGCCATGAGTGGAATTTACCCCTATTTTCAACCAATTATCTAAAATCACCCCTTAACAATAATAGAAATTTAGAATTGATTTGTAACAAAAAAAAAAAAAAATTAATTTTGTCCAATGTTTCATAAATTATTGTCCAATTTTTCCATTTGAGTGCACACATATTAATGAATTGAGAATTTTGGCCCACAAGTCAACAATCTATCAACAAATCATTTTCAGTTTATGTTGATTTGAGTTGTGGATGTTGAATGAATTTTTTCAATAACTTCGCCTCCAATAACTTCATTATCAAAATTTAATTAATGGGGACGGTTTAAGGTTCTGTTTAGTTATTATGATACGTCTGGTTCTCGTAAAGGTAACCGAAAAGAATTCAGAAAGTAAAATAAGAAGAATGAAGTGGAATGATCATGAATTCCCTTTTGTCTGTTTATTTCGGTTTTAGGAAGGAAATAATATACTTCTAATTCTCTTGGTAATTGTTTGGTTCAAATTATATAATAAATTACGGTAGTAGATTGTTTTTAAAAACAATTTTTATACATACATGTTCTGCATTAGTAAATTAATCACATGTAAATATAAGAATTAAAATCAAAAGATGGTGAAACTGAAATAAAATTAATAAAAAAATTGTATAAAAATTATATTTAAAAAAATAACTATTTTAAAATGATTAAAAATAAATATTAAAACTAAATAATATAATAAAAAATTGGTCAAAATTATTTTATAGGACAAAAAATTAAAAATAAATAAATATAAAGGATCAAAACTGAAATTAGGCTAGAATTAAAAATGTAAAACTAAATAAGGATAAGGACAAGGACAAGGACCAAAATAAAAAATTTAAAGTAAAATTTGGTCAAAATTATTTTATAGGACAAAAAATTAAAAATAAATAAATATAAAGGATCAAAACTGAAATTAGGCTAGAATTAAAAATGTAAAACTAAATAAGGATAAGGACAAGGACCAAAATAAAAAATTTAAAGTAAAATTTGGTCAATATTATTTTTTAGGAGAAAAAAGTAAAAATATAAAAATATAAGGATCAAAAGTGAAATTAATATTCAGATCTAAAGATCCCTTCATAAATGATATTCTCCCTCTCATGGAAGGACCTAACACACTGTTTAGTCCCCCTATTTTGAAAAACACATTTTAAGGTCCCTATCTTTTACCAATATTAACCATGTGGTCCTTTTATCTATTTTTAACCGAACATATCTTAGCTTTTAGGACAACCACAGTACAATACAAGTTGACCATGTTACTCTATTATTTTATAAATGTCTTTTTATGCTAAAATATAACGGTTACAAGTCTAAAAAAACTAGACAAAAGGACTAAAGGATAATATTGGCAAAAAATAGAGACCTTAAAATGTGTTTTTCAAAATAGGAGGACTAAACAGTGTGTTAGATAAAAACTGGGGGACTAATAAATTATTTACCCTAAAAAAATGTTTGCATCACCATTTTTGCGTTCGTACGCTATAAATTCTTAATTGTTTAGGCAATTTCTTTCTCAATTAAAATTTATTGCGTACACTAAAACTTCACCTCATAGATATCTAATTTAAATAACTAGTAAATTATAGTTACATCACTCAAGCTTACCCTTACTAATTGTTTGCACCATAAATATTTTTTTTTTGGTGATGCACCTTTGATGTACTCTTTTCCCGTTCTTCTGATGCACTCTTTTCCTCGTTTGATACATTTATCGATGCATCTCTCAACAGGGCCGGCTCGGAACTATTCGAGGCTCTAGGCGAGATACGAAATATAAACCCGTTATACTCTCTTTTGACGTAGAAATACCTTAGAATTGAAAAAAAAATGAAATATATATATATATATATATATATATATATATATATATATATATATATATATATATATTCATATAAAATAAAAATTTAATATTTATCTAAAAACTACTCTGGTCTTTTGATATGCAAAATTACTAATTAAATTTTTATATTCAATGTGTCCCATTTTCAATAGATAATAAAGTTATTCATTTAATCTTTCTTGAGACATGATAGAACACAAATAATTTTTAACTAATATACCAAATTAAAAGGAAGTATAAAATAAATTAACAAGATGACAAGTAATTTTGCACTTGTGTATAGGCGTTTCATTTGGATGAAGATCATTAGGGTATGAAAATTAATCAAGGCTACTTGTGAATTAAAATTTTAATTGTATATAGATGAGAAATTGTAAAGAAATTTAATAGGAAAATTTTGTAATTTATAAGTTACAGAGTATATATAGCTATTTAAATTTTATTTTTGTATATAGATGAGAAATTGTAAAGAAATTTAATAGAAAAAGTTTGTAATTTATAAGTTACAGGGTATATATAACTATTTTTTTTTATTGTTTAAGGTTAATTTTTTTTATTTATAAATATTGCAGTTTATTATAAACGGTATATATATATTTATAGATATAGATCTGGATAGAATATATTGGATTTGGATAGAAAGATGGGGTGACCATTAATTAGTTTTATTTGATTTTTACTTATTCATACTTCCATTTCTTATTTAATATATTAATATTTTTGTTAATCTATGATATAATATGATATATTTTTTTCTCCAACTTCTATCCATAACCTATCAAACTAATATATAAGAGGCCCTCATGTTTTGGGGGCCCTAGGCGGTGGCCTTGGCTGTCTTAAAGGCAAGCCGACCCTATCTCTCAATACACTCTTGTGGATACACTATATTTCATAGAGGAAACCTTTAGGAAAACCTATGGGAAGATCTAGGGGGAAACTTTGAAGGAAGAATGTTTTAGGAACTTTTATAGAGGAAACATTTTTCGAGGGAAGACTTTTAGGAAACTTTTTTTTAGGAAAGACTCTTTAGGAAACCTTTCCTTGGAAAAACTTCTTTGTTTTACTTTTTCTAGTGCACCCTTTTACTTACTGATTCATCTCTCCCGATTTAACTTTTCTGATGCGCCGTTTTTCCTTCTTGATGTACTTTCATTGATTTACTTTTCATGGTGCATCCTTTGACTCTATGATGCACTTCCCTGGTATACCTTTCTGGGTGCACCCTTTTACTTCTTGATGCACTTCCCTTGATATACCTTTCGTGATGTACCCTTTTTTCTTCCCGATTCAATAGATTATGGAAAGCTATTTAGCTTCTTATAAAGATCATGAACGTGGAACAATTACTCAAGATGTAAGACACTTACTAATGATGGAGAACGTGCCTTAGTCGAAAGAAACATAAAAGTTACCATCATCTATAGAGGACATCACAATGAAAGATAGACCAATCAAGCAACTCATGCAAAAAAAAAAAAAAAAAAAAAAAGTTTAGATTCAACCAATTTATATTTTTAGTTCATGCTCATAGTTGTAATATTCCGCATTTCAATTCGAGTTCAAGTTCATATTTATATTCTCATTATTTCCTTAGTTAGTATAATTTATATTTTGTTCTCCCCTTATTTTATATATTTTGTTCTCCCCTTAATTCATGAACTCAAGAATTTTATGGTATATATTTTTTATAATTATTTGATTTTAAAACTTAGTAGGTGCAATTTAATTTGATAGTTTGATAATATTATAATTTTTTAGCACATTCACA
Organism: Euphorbia lathyris; assembly: GCF_963576675.1. NCBI lineage: Eukaryota > Viridiplantae > Streptophyta > Magnoliopsida > Malpighiales > Euphorbiaceae > Euphorbia > Euphorbia lathyris. The sequence continues at coordinate 84,315,944 of NC_088915.1, forward strand.
TTTCATAAAAAGAGTGAAACATTAATATTATGGTCACATAACTTCAAAATTTGACATAAATATCACTTAATTTTGTTATTTACTAACATAAGATTCACTCAACTTTAACTACTGTAATCCAATGATATTCTAAACAACTTTAATTTTTGAACTTTTGGTTTTAAGGTTATTTAGGCATTGTTTGGTTACAAGCAAGAAAAATGAATGTTTAAACACAAAAATCTCCAAAATAGTGTTTGAAAATAAAAAAATGTGGTTCAAGGATAAATATGATTTTAAAGAACTTTTATTTATAAGGTTTTCTATTTTGCAGTCGTTAATGATTATTTTGAAATTGTTTACTTTCAAAATGGACCATCATGTTAGTAACATATAAAGTTGAGTAACTTTTATGTCGAGTTTTGAAGTTGCACAGTCATAATGTTAAGAAAAGCAAAATTGAGTGGCCACTAGTGCAATTTATATCCTTTTAATGACTTGAGGCCCTTACGAGTAAAACTATGTTTAATTAGTTATCACAAAATTAGATTGGACACGTACGAACTTAGCTATATGGTTATTGGGTAGAATGGAATTAGCCTTCACGAGTGCGATCTTAAATCTAAAGTTTACTAGATGATGCAATTTTAAATCTAATTATTGAATTTTTTTTCCCGTTAATAGAATATTCGAATTTCAAGCCTGTGAACATAATGTTGAAGGTTAGAGATAGTCTGAACATGAAATTACATGGGTTTCATTATTTATTTTTTATTAATAATGTTTAAAATTGCACCATATGATAAATTACGTTTCTACTATTTTATACGTAAAAGTAAATCATCTCTCGTACAATAATGCTAGTGTTAAATTTGTATAAGATTTATGTGGTCTATTAAATATATACAGGAAGAAAAAAAATTAGAAAGAAAAAAAAAATTGTATTAAAGTAAAAATAAAATAATTTAAATAATATAAAGTAACTTAGAGATTTTTCTTTTATGGATGAATATGGAGTAAAATTGTCGAAGAATACATATTTTCTGTAACCGAGTTTTATATTTAAAGCTGAATTTTCTATTTATTAATAACTTTATAAGTAGATCAATTATGGTTGATTTGAGTGGTTAAATGCTTTAAGGAATGGTAGCTAGATCTCGACTTCGAGTCTTAGCATACGCATAACGCTTCATTTGGAAGAAGATCTCGAATCGAGAAATTGGATAAACTATAAAAAAAAAAGGATAAGATACCAAAATAGGCCTAAGGTTTTTGGGGAAGTATCAATTTAGGCTCAACCTTCAAAATAGCATCAATATAGGCTTAACGTTTACAACATAATATCAATTTAGGCTTAACGTTTACAATATAGCATCAATTTAGGCCTCACGTACAAAATATCACCAATATAGGCTTGACGTTTATAAAATCATATGAATTTAAGCTTAACGTTTACAAAATATATCCAATTTAAGCTAAACATTATAATTAAATTAATCATATTATATTATTTCCCTATTAATTTTATATGTTATCTTTTTATTTAGTTTTATATTCCTATTTATTATAATACAATTAATTAGTATTCTTGCCCATTAAGATTTTATGTTTGTTTTTCATCAATGATTTCATGACTACTAAATTTCATTGCTCATATAATATATATGCAAACTAAAAGTAATTGAATATCCACAATATTTCGAACACTAGTTAAAATAATATTGATAGATGTCAGTGTTCGAAATATTATGGATATTCAATTACTTTTAGTTTACATAAATTACATGAGCCATGTAATTTAGGAGTCATGGAATGGTTGATGAAAAGATAACATATAAAGTTAAATAGGAAAAGAATATAATATGGTTAATTTAATTATGACGTTTAGTTTAAATTATATAATAAAAAGATAACATAAAAAGTTAATAGGAAAAGAATAAAATATGGTTAATTTAATTGTGACTTTTAGCTTAAATTGGATATATTTTGTAAACGTTAAGCCTATATTGGTGCTATTTTGTACGTGAGGCCTAAATTGATGCTATATTATAAACGTTAAGCCTAAATTGATATTATGTTGTAAACGTTAAGCCTATATTGGTGTTATTTTGAACGCTGAGCCTAAATTAGTACTTCCCCAAAAACCTTAGACCTATTTTGGTACCTTATCCCCGAAAAAAAATAATTGATAAATAATTCAAGATATCAAAATTAAAAAATTAAATATTTGATCAAACCGTTAAGGTGCTTGAGGCGCTTACTCTTCTGAACGGTCTGAAGTGGATCGTCTATCTTCGCTTGCAGAATGTGGAATTCCAATCTGATCATGTTCACAATTACTGTACTGATAGCTCTGAATTTAGAGAACTAATCCAAGATTGTAAGAGTTTTTTATTCCGTCGCCTGGTATTTGGATGTCTTTTTGTTCTCGATTCGTGAATACTTTAGTTAGAAGTACTTGTTCTAATCCTAATCCTTTTATTTCATTTATTATTCCGAATTTGTTGATGTTTGTAAAATAAAAAAATGGGTAAATTTCAAATAAAACCTCTATGGTTTCACTAATTTTATCAGGACCGTGGTTTACTTTTTAGCAAAATAAAGACTTTTTCGATTGATACTATTAAAATCACCCTTGACGACTTCAAAAATGACATATTTTAAGAACTACTAATATTCTAAGCAACTTTAATTCTTCAACTTTTTTATTTCGAGATTATTTAGATAATGTTTGGTAAAGAAAGAGAAAGTTAATGTTTAGAGAGAGAAAGTTCCAAAAAAAGATGATTTTCTCAAATCGAAAATGTAGTTCCATAGAAAATATGACATTTAACAACTTTAATTCTTGAAAATTTTCATTTTCAAGTCGTTAAAGATAGTTTTAATAGCATTATTAAAAGTGTGAAACCTCAATCCTCGTTTTGACAAAAAGTAAACCACAGGGGATTTATTTGAAATTTACCCTAAAAAAATTAATCCTCCACACAAAAAAAAAAAATTTTGATCAACAAAAAAAATATTAGAACCTCAAAATGTTTTTTTTTTTTCATAATCAAAGTATAAACTAATGGGCCTTGTTAAGTTTGACACAATTACATTCAAAACTCTACCGTTCATCATGGGCCTTTTACAAGGTGATGCAGAAATCCTCCAAATAAGTTGGGCCCCCATTTATTAAAAGCTATCAAAATATAAGAATAACATATGTACAGTATGTATTCACTTGGATCCTAAATAACTAAATGAATTTGGTCATTAACGTTAGATCGAAGCTTATTAGAATCCTAGAACAGAGATTCAAAGCATAATAAAACTAAGATCCTGTTTAGTTTATCTACTATTTACTATTGTTATTTGCTATTGGAAAAAACTAATTTTCAAAGCCAAACATCAACTCCTTAATCACATACCTAAAACTCCCATTTCAATATTATAATATTCTACTATTAATTAATTCATATAAATGCTCCTTAATTAAGTTTTATATAATTTTTTTTATTACATTAATGCAATCATGAAAAGTAATATTAGTTATAATAATATATTGTTTTGTTTTTTTATAGTTTGTCTGATTTCTCGGTTCGAGACTTGTTAGACACACCTTTAGATGGATCCTCTTCCAATTTAATTAAAAATATATAATCAAATTTATAATAATATAATAATTTTAATTTATATAATAATTAATCTATTTTTCATATAATATTTTATTCTATGTGGTGTTTATAATTCATGGATCATTTATATATATATATATATATATATATATATATATATATATATATATATATATATATTAAACAAATATTTGAATAAATTATTATAAATAAAATAGTAAATTTACCTATCTACTATAAATTAGTTTTAGTGTTTAATAATATTCGATAAATTAATATATTCAAAAAACAAATAGTGTAATATTTAACTATTTTTTACTAAACCAATTAATGTTGGTTTGAGTGGTAAAAGACCTAAAGTCATTTAAATAAGAAATCTTGAGTTCGAGTCTTGATGTACGAAGAAAACTTTAATTGGAAGATGATCCACCTAAAGATATCTGACGAACCTCGAATCAAAAAATCCGATAAATTATACATTTTTTTTTACTAAAATAGTATGTACTAAAATTAATTAGTAATTAATTTACAAAAAAAAAATGAATTTTATTGATTAAGTTAAAAACAATTAATGACTATTTAACTTATGCTTCATTTAATCAATTATTGATCAATACATTAGAAATTTAATAGTGCATGTATAAAAAACACCGCATAAAATAAATATTATATAAAATAAATATTAAAATTAAAATACTAAATTATCCTAAAATTGATTATCTATTTTTAATTAAAAATACACTAAATAATAATATAATTTTATTACTAATATTATTTTTCATGCTCGTATTAATATTATAAATAAAATTATATAAAATTTAATTCAACATGTATGAAAGTTAATTAGTAATAGAAGAATAAACTTGACATTCTAATGACCACAATAACTGCTTCACAAATTTGTCTTTGTTCATGGTTAAAAGAATTAAACATTTTGACATGTTTTAAGCAAAGATTCAATATATCATAATATAGTTCTTCCCGAATCAACCTATTTCGAAATGTGGTAGATTGTAATTTGACAGTGAATAACCAATACAGGATCAGGAGCAATTTTACTCAAACGTCTAAAATGATGTAATTTTATCCCTAATGTTGAAAGCCAAGATCAATTTTATCTCTAACGTTGATAAATTGGGTCAATTTGAGAAATAATTTATCATTGTCTTTTCGGTCATGAATCTTGTCATTTACACTTCACATGTGCGTCATTTTATCAGTAACAAATCCTAAACATATGTTGGGATGTGAAAAAATAAAAAAATAAAAAATATACCGTCTTTTGTGCGAATTAGACAACAAAAAATTCAACAAATTCACCGAATTTATAAATATTAATCTCCAATTCTATTATTAAATTAGAAAAAATATGAATTCATTTTTTTAGAACGAATTGATATGCAGTTGATGCAAAATAAGGAACAAAACTATTTTAATAGTGTCTGAAATGGACCCAAATTATCAACGTTAGGGGTAAAATTGCTCTTGGCTACAAGCGTTAGGGGTAAAATTGCTCTTGGCTACAAGCGTTAGGGGTAAAATTGCACCATTTTAGACGTTAGGGGTAAAATTACTCTGGACTCAAAACATTAGGGGTATATTTGCACCTTAACCCTTATTATATTTTCTAGTTCTAACAAAACATAATTGCGTATGTGCGTTGTCAAGATAAATTTTAGCGAGATTAAATTTTGCCTTATTTCGTGTTCAATATCTTCTGTGAAATTTTAGAAAAAGGATTGAAAAAGCTTATTTGATATGTAAGAGAACAAAAAAAAAATTACTATTATGAAAATCTTATGCATTTGATATGCAGAAGCGATAAAAACACAATATTTTAGGGTACTCCTGGAATAATACTTCCGACCAATCAATTTACTTTTCTTTCCACCAATTATACTCATGTAGTGGTATTGAAATCGATTTTTTATTAGTCGGAAGTATTACTCCCAGAATGATGTATAATTTCTCCCATTAATAGACGTATTTATTAAAAAAAATTGGGTCATTTTACAAAATTAAGTAACATGCATAATATAATACTCTAGAGTTTGGATAAGGTAAGAAATTCTTCCAAAATACATGCCTTTTATATTTTATTTTTTAAAATCTCAAACCCATTTAGTAAAGAATTGTACATACATACAGGGGCAGATACAGGAAGAGCCTGGGGGTCCGGGCCCCCCGGCTGCCGGAATCACGATGAGCACGAGTAGTTTCGGTCCCACTGTCTTCACAAAATTTGAGGTTATGATGGTCCCGGCCTCTTGTCTCCAAGAAATTTAGATCTGGTGCTGAATCTGGTCCTGTTAGGCTCTCTCTAAATTCAAAATTCAAATTTTTGTTTCCTGATAGCCTCTCTAAATCCAAAATTCTAAGTTTTTTTGTTTGTTAGGCATTCTCTAAATCTAAAATTCTAATTTTTTTTAGCCTGTTAGGCCATCTCTAAATCTAAAATTCTAATTTTTTTGACCTGTTATGCCCTCTTTAAATCCAAATTTCCAATATTTTTTAGCATATTAGGCTGTCTAAATTCGATTTTTTATTAGACACAATTTTTTTTTACATGTTAAGAATCTTAAACACAATGTAGCTCAATTTTGAGTAAGTTTACATTGGTACTTAAAAATTGGTTCTCGACCACTTAGATTATAACAGGTATATATACGAACAAAATTGAACAAGTTCGATTTAGCAAAAAAAAAAAAAAAAAAAATTTACACATCACATGTAAAATCGGCCCCCCTGTCATGGAACCGATTGAACTAAAAGCTCGAACTGATAGTTAAGACCCAATCATATATCTTATATTAATCTCCGACACACCCCCACACGCAAATGCCCATTGGGCTTACAGCGTGCACAACACAGGCCCATCCCGCCATGTCTTATTTAATTCCACAAATTAATGAGGTTGCCGTGACTCGAACCCTCGACCGTTTAGTCCTAGAGGCTTTGATACCATGTCATGGAACCGATTGAACTAAAAGCCCGAACTGATAGTTAAGGTCCAATCATATATCTTATATTAATCTCCGACACCCCAACCAAACGATCATGTATTCGCCACTACATACATAAGTTTGCGAGCATCTTTTTACATATCGTTTGCAACCATCCATTGCATTAGCATTATCTTATGTACTTGTGCATGATTAAGTATAATATTAAGGGTATGTTTGGTAAGACGTAATGGACTTCGTAATGGAATGCCCATTACATCAAAAGCCCATTACTATGTTTGGATGCAATTTTTAATTTTATTGGAATGTAATGAGAAAACCATAAGTTACATTTTGTTCAATAAAGCTTGTAATCCCCATTACATAGAAAAATGAGTTGAATTCTCATTACATCCAAAACATCTAATCCTAATTGTTACTCTCAAAGCTTCTCTAACCTCTCATTTATCAAATTTCACACCTCAATCTAACCTCTTATCATTCTCAAAAATGCAAAAAGTAGAAAAACGTGAAAATTTAAAAACGAGAAAAAAGTAATTTTTTTTATATATATGCACTAATTAAATTGATTTCAGCTAATCTAATTTTGTATTTGTATTTGATTTTGATTTTGATTTTGATTTTTTTTTTTTTTTGCATTTTTCGTGTTTTTTGTTTTTCGCTTCATCTCATTTTTCACGTTATCATGTTTTTCGTGAATTTTAATTGTGCAAATAAAATTTTATGATTATATTTATTTAGGCAAACATAAATATTGTACTGGTAATTACATTTCTTCAATTTCTTTTTATTTAACCATCAAACAAACATGGTAATGGAATCACTATTCCATTCCATTCCATTACAAGTTTGATTACATTACATTGCATTACGGCATACCAAACGGACCCTAAGATTATTATGTTCATGATAGAAAAAATTGTTCTGGCTAGACAGATGAATAGAAAATTTAAACAGACGCCATAAGGCCTCAGTAGGAGAGATATCCAATTTCATCTTTTTCGACATGCAAAGTGCTTTGGTTGTTCGTTATCTTAGTGATTTTTTTTTTTTTTTTTTATAATTGCATGTATTATATTTGTTCCATTAGTTATATATTTGAAGAGGTATTTAACCATAGTAATGGAGCCGGGATTTCAAATCTGAGAGGCTAATTTTAACCCTATAGATCGGATTAATTTTGTAGAGTCCAGTCCGTTAGGGTTGGGTAATTTTTTTTTTAACTTCCAACATGATTTAGTGTGTTGACTAAAAATTTAAAAGTGTCTAACGTGAAAACGCTTAGACACACAGTAAAACCTCTATATAGGAATACTCTATATAGGAATAACCTCTATTTTGTTATAAAAAAAATCCGGTTCCAACTTGGGCCAGTTATAAATAGGAATAACCTCTCAAACGTTATTTGTTATACACTTTTCAAGTCCCACCTTTAGAAATTATGCCTCCATATAGTAATAATTATATATTTATATGTATATATTAAGAATTCAAACTAAATCATAAAATATTAAAAAAAAAACTATTGAAATTATATATGAGTTGGAAACCCAACTACAACTTGAAATTATAAATATTTAGTATTCTCATTGATGTTTACATTTTTCCCATAAAACTCCTTCAATTATCTATATATTGAAAACCTAAACTCTAAATTGAAATTCTAAATATTTAATTTATTCCATTAATGTCTATTGTTATACATTATATATAAACCATGCATGCCTATGAGAATCTTAACCAATTTCAAGTGGTATTATTTAAAATTTAAAATTATATGTGTTGAGAAATTTTATTATACCAAACTCTATTTAGTAATAACCTCCCAATAGTTATACAAATAGTCTGGTCCCAAATGTATTTTTATATAGAGGTTTTACTGTATTTAATTTTATATAAGTTTAACGCTAGTTTCTTAAATTAAAACCCCTAAACAAGTATATTATTTTTTATTAATTAATTTTGATCATTGGAAAAAATTAAAAATTAAATAATAATGATGATGAAAAAAGATAACTAAATTAGGTAATAACATTGACATTTTAATTTAAGAAAAAAATAATTAGATAAAAATAATGAGGAAAAAAAATAAAATTTAATATTCACATTTTGATTTAAAGAGGATTTAAGGGAAAAAATTATAATCCGATAAAAAAAATTTTGATTTAAGAGAAAAAACTATAATGGGATAAAATTATAATTGGATAGACACACATTTTGAGAATTTAAGGAAAAAAATCATAATGGGAAAAAAAGAGAAATGACACACATTTTGGGGATTTAAGAAAAAAAATCAAAATGAGGATTGACAAGTTCAAACTTGAAACCCTCTTAAAAGTGGAAGAGCCTTAACCGCTACTTAGGCCATCTCCAACCCATTACGTTATCTCTATCTCTATTTTCTATTTTCTAAACATCAAATCTTATTTTTTCTCCAATCCACTACACCATTTATTACACTAAAAATAATATTCTCCACTTTATTCTATTTTACATAACACTTTTATTATTTTTTTACATATATTATTATTATCATCAATAATCTATATTAAAAAAATTAATTCAAAAATTAATCAAAAAATAAAAAACAATATTATTTAATTTTAAATCATTAATAATGTATTTAACTATAAAATATAAAATGAAAAAATATTAAATAACATTTAACTAAATTAAATAATTCATAAAACGTAATTTGAATTAAAATAATAAATAATTATATTTATATTAAATTATTGATTTCCACCAAAATAAATTTTGGTGGAAAGCAAAATCAACCAAAATTGTTTGATTTTGCATTTCTATGCCAAAATGGCATAGAAATTTAGTGGTGGTTGGAGAAGCCAACCACCACTAAAAAGACATTTCCAACCCTCATTTGGTGAGGGTTGGAGATGCTCTTAGACCATCTATGTCATCTTAATTTTGTGTTACATATTCACGTCTTATATTATAAGTATTAATTTAATTTTCTTAGGAACCCACTCAAGACTGAAGTACTGTTCTTTAGGGGTGGTGTCGGAGATTGGGGGGACTCCAGCCCTCGAGCTTCGGGCTGTCTCCGCCCTGTTTTACAATAACGAATAACAACAGGCTTCAACATTTACATGAGCTTGATATTGTACAATTAAATCTCGATTATGCAGAACAAAACAATATGGTATCACACACCTTGAAACACATCTCTAACCAACTTGGTCCATATTAGGAGATGGAAATTCGACACTAATAAATAAGACACTGTTCTTTATCACTTAATTTCAGTTTAGTTCAGTAGTATTTAGTTCAGTAATCAGTTCAATTCAGTAATTTATCATTACTTATTATAATTACAGTATAATTATTTATTATAATCATTTTATTTTATTTTATTTTTATTTTTATTATTATTAGAACCATTATTATTTTTATAAGCCTTTTATTTTAATTAGGATTAAGGTGCAAAAATACTCATAACGTTTTGGATCAGGAGCAATTTTACCCTTAACGTCTAAAATGATGCAATTTTACCCTAACGTTGGTAGCTAAGAGCAATTTTAGCCATAACGTTGATAATTTGGGTCTATTTCGGATATTATTATAAAACACATATATTTTTGTTCCTTATTCTGCACCAATTGCATATCAATTCGTTCTAAAAAAATAATTTCATGGTTTTTATAATTTAATAAGAATTGGAGATTAATATTTATAAATTCGGTGAATTTTTTGAATTTTTGTCCAATTCGTAAAAAAGACATTATATTTTTTTATTTATTATTTTTCACATCCCAATATATTTTTGTGATTTGTTACAGATAAAATAATGACATGTGAAGTGTAGATGACAAGATTTATGACCAAGAAGACAGTTTGATGGATTATTTCTCAAATTGACCAAATTTATCAACGTTAGGGGTAAAATTGCTCTTGGCTTACAACTTTAGGGGTAAAATTGCACCATTTTAGATATTGGGGTAAAATTACTCCTGACCCAAAAACTTTAGAGGTATTTTTGCACATTAACCCTTTTAATTATTGCTATTTTTAAAGAATTATATTATTATTTCAGTTTCAGTAGAATTCAGTTCAGTTTATTTAATTTCAGTAAAAAAGAACAGAACCTAACTCTATTTTGATTGACGATCAAAATTTTCCTTTGCCTTTATAACCAAACTAAACAATTTATATCTAGTAACCCCTTTTTTGGAATTCAACCGTTGTTTTGCCTAAGATATGTTTATTTTTAAGATAATGTACGAAACTATATATTTTCATATTTAACACATGGATTGTGAAAGTGATAAAAAAAATTAGATTTCCAAAAAATCTACAAAATAGACATAGCGTTTTGGTAATGTTCTAACATGTACTGAGAGTCACCAGTATAAGTCTAACGTAAAATTATCTTTTACCTATTCCTAAACCATCACCCTTGCCTTGAAAAAATATCATGCAAACCTGAATATATTTCTGAATGAAGATTTGTTTGATTATGCCTAAGAAATTCAAGACGGGTTTGTTCAACGCTGAATATGCATCAACAACAAACTGTTGAAACAAACGTATGCTCTAAACAATATTTTATTGTCATCACAACGAACATATAGATGATAAGTATAATATTCTCGTATTGTATTATGTTTTCTTTTAGATCTTTTTGCTATATGCGACGTTGAATATGTAACGTCTTCAGTGTGGCCGTATTCTCGATAGGGAAATAACAATGGGTATTGTAGAGCCATTAAACTTATTCTTTTTAGTGTAGAACTTCGTGTCTCAATAATCATATCTCTTGATTTATCATAAAGCTCAAATTCACTGACAACGACGCTCAGTGGCGGAGCTAGGAATTTATATATGGGTGCTAATTTTAGCCTTGTGGAGCGGTGTCAAAGTTAGATTTATAGAGTTAAAGAAATTTTTCTGAAGTCCGGAGCAATTTTTTTTTGGTTTCCAGCACCCTAAAATTCCTTCATTTTGGTGTGTTGAATGTTAAAAAAATTAAAAGTATTCAACCTAAAAAAAGTAGATATATTTAATATTTTATAAACACAACGCTAATTTCTTAAAAAATATACAACTTTTATCTTTTTATTTTTAATAATGGATCTCTTATAATTTTCATAAAGTAAAATTTAATTCAAAGATTAAGTTTTTTTGAGTCTCAAAAGTTAAAAAATTGATTTAGAAAAAAAAAGTTCAAGACAGTTAAGAAGATAAAGAGGATATAGAAAGTAATTAATAATAATAACATAATTATTTAGAAAAGAAAATTCAAATAGATAAATAAAAGCATCTAAAAAGAAGGCTTAAACTTAAGGGTGAGCATGATCCGGTTCGATCTAAAAATCGAACCAAACCGAATTGGACCAAACCAAATTATCTCTATTTTTTAGGATCAAACCAAACCAAATTATAATTCGGTTTGGTCTGAACCGAACCAAATTATTTCGGTCAGATCCGGTTTGGTTCATGTTTAGACCAAACAAAACACTAAAGACCTACCACTATTTGTACCTTCACTAACTAAACAATTATATAAAGAAAATGATCATATAATTAGTTTTTCTTTTGTATATATAATTAGTTGTGAGAGAAAAAACATGTTTAATTGTTTTTTCTTTTTTATATATAATTAGTTAATTAATTTAAAACCTTAAAATTACGAGTAATACATATTGTATTTCGGTTTGGTTTTATTTGATTTTAGACCGGACCAAACCGAACCGAACTGGAAACCAAACTAGCTTAAAATTAGGACCGAACCAAACCAAAATATAATTCGGTCCGATTTGATTCGGTTTTTCAGTCTGGTTTTTTCGGTTTTTGGGTTTTCAGTTCGGTTCTGCTCACCCTTACTTAAACTCATGCATTAACTAGTCACCCAAAAAACTGAAAACAACAATATGAAATTCTTTATGATCAGTTGTCTGGTCAACTAGCTGATCAATGTTAGGCAGAGGATAAAAATCTTTCGGGCAAGTTTTATTGACATTGGTTAAGTCTACATAAATACGGTAATTTTCGTTGTTCTTCTTTACAAGCATTATATTAGAGAGCCAATCGGGATAATGTACTTCCCTAATAAAATTAACAGCGAGGAGCTTGTTGATCTCTGCTTTGATCGCCAACTTCTTATCATTAGCATGGAGTCACCTTTTCTTTTTGATGGGTGTGTAGGTGGGGTAGATATCGAGCTTGTGTGTGACGTGCTCTAGGGAGACCCCGGTGATGTCCATCGTGCTCGAGATGAAAATTGGCGTGTTGTCAGTGAGTGCTGCCTTGATAGAGGCTTCCAGTTCAGCTGATAGCTGCGTGCCAGTCTTTAGGGCGCACTTGTCTGCGACGAAGTAGTCGACTACTAGCTCGATGGGACGCGGGTTGTACCCTCGCATATCCATCAGGTCTCCGTTGACCACATTGTAAGTCGGGAGTGCATGGTGTGTCAGTGAATCTTCCTTGCTAGCTGCCTGTTATCGATAATAGTGATGACGCCTTTTGCGCTGGGCATGACTAGACTTAGGTTCGAGATGTTGATTAAGGTCGCAACTGCTTAGAGTAGTGGTCGGCCAAAGATGGCATTGTAGGTCTGGGGAATGTCTACCACCACCCATTCAGCTTCGAGTGTCAAACCCGACCCTAAACGACATCAGGTATGATGAGGGACAAGATGACGAACCTATCAGTAAAAAAGGCGAACCTATTATCTACGAATCAACTCACTTAGATCATAAGAAACGCTTATTCGGACAGTTTCAGAACCCAATTAATTTTTTTTGAATAAACTGAGAGACGGATCTTATATTAAATCTACCAAAACCAGTGGGTAGTAGAAACTCATTTACTCCCCCCAAACTTTTTTTTCTTTTTTCTAATAACTTTCATGTATTTCAATCTAACGTGGTTTAGTTAAATTACAAAGTTAAATCGTATATTTTAAAAAAATTGTAAAGTCAGTACTTTTAATTGTTTCAAATCGCTCCTTTTTGGAATAAAAATTGACTGAGTTTGTAAACGGCAAAAAACGCATACCACTATTTTCAAACTTTTAAACGATGAAAATTTCCTTTACAGATCGGATAAACCACAAAATTTACTTTTGTACGTTTGCTTATTATTATTATTATTATTATTAGGCCTAATACATCACCCGTTCCCTGAACTTCTCCATAATAGTAGATTGACTCCCTGAACTTTGCAAGTACCTCACCAGCTCATTGAACTTGATTATTCTGTATCACCAACTTCCTAAACTTGTTAATAAAAGTAGATTAGCTCCCTGAACTTTATAAGTGTCTTACCAATTCTCTAACCATGCTTATTCGATAACAACTAAATATAAAAACCATAATATTAACTCTCAATCTTCATCCACTCGATCTCTCAAACCTGCAATACTAACTCTTACAATAGGTTGAAAGGTATGAAAAGAGAAAAAATTACCTCTCAAATAGATGAAGATGCATTTTTAGAATTTAGTTTTAAGTTTTTGCATTTAGTTGTTACAGAATATGCAAGTTTAGGGAGTTTGTGAGACATTTATAAAGTTCAATAAGCTAATATACTTCTGTGGACAATTTCAGTGAGTTGGTGATACAAAATAATCAAGTTCAAGGAGCTGGTGAAACACTTGTAAAGTTTAGGAAGCCAATCTACTACTATGGACAGGTTCAGAGAGCTGGTGATGTATTAGGCCTTATTATTATTATTATTATTATTATTATTATTATTATTATTATTATTATTATTATTATAACGTTGAAATTTGCTCTTATTATTTATAAAAAATATAGATTTATCTCTAATATATATGATATACTAATAAATTTTATACTTTTATTATTTTCAAAAGAAAATCAATTTTACTTCGTATCTATTTGAAAAATTAAACAAATTTATTTAATTATTATTTGATTTCCACGTTAAATTTTCCAAATAAATAAAAAATAGTATATTTTAATATGTCGTTAATTGTAAATGTACTAATAACATAAGAACTATTTTAGATTACTAAATGCACCATTGGTTACTGAACTTAATGGTTATCTTAAAATGGTCATTCAACTTCAATTTGTTTCAATAAAATCATCCAACTTTGAGTTTTGTCTCAATTAGGTCACTATGATGATTTCCGTGATTAAAAAACATCGGAATGATGACATAAATGATACATCAATATGAGACAACTCATATTTCTAACCGAAATGACACATGACATCTACATATGCGTCACTTGGCTATCACGTGTCGATTATTTTTATGAAAAAAACTAAAATTTAGTTTTTTTCATAAAAAATACTCGACATGTGGCTCTCACATTTCGTTTCGGTCAGAGATTTGAGTTAACTCGTGTTGACGTGTCACCCATGTCATCATTCCGATGTTTTTTCACAACTAAAATCGACGGAGTGACCTAATTGAGACAAAACTCAAAGTTGAGTGATTTTATTGAGACAAATTGAAGTTGAGTGACCATTTTGGGACAACCATGTTAGTTCAGTGACCAATAATGCATTTAACCCTTGCTTTTTATGATTAATTTATATATTACCATTATAGTTAATATTAATTTTGGCTCATTATTTGTAAATGGTAAGTAATATTATAAATATTGACCCTGTTTGGTAAAGAGCGTTTTGGGATAAAAAGAGCGGTTTTGACCAACTTTAGAGGTTTGACCATTAAAACCGCTAATTGAAGTGTTTGGTGGAGAGAAGTTTGGAAGAGAGTTTTGCGATGAAAACGCTAATTTAGAAAAAGCTCTTAAAATGAGCTTTTTCAATTAGCGTTTTGCAATATTAAAATTAATGGACTTCTTTAACCTTAATAGATAGACTCCCTCTTCTCCTGCGCCAAAATTAATGCCCTTATTCATCTTTTTGCACAAACCGCTATTATCAATCAGCTAATTTTTACCAAACAGGTCTACACAAACAGCTAATCAAATCAGCTAGTCAAATCAGCTAATGTAATCAGCTAACAGCTAACAACTAATGTAATCAGCTAACAGCTAATTCCCAAACGGGACCATTGTAGACATGTTTTTTTATGCTAACATTTTAGATATAATTAATGTTTAAAATGTCTAATTTAACATTTAGATAACGAATAAAATAACGGTAAATATAACTCTATTATGTGGCGTCGTAGAAGCCTAAATCAACTCTTAAAAATAGAGTATATGACATCTCCTCAGAAAAACAAAGCGATACGACTCCGCATCAGGAAGCTTAATTCGAGAAAATTTACTAGCCCAGTCAAGGATCAAGTCGTTGTCATAATCACGTCCGATCTCAAGAATCACGGACTTATAGACGTAAAGGATACTAGGCACTACTATATGGCACATTCCCTCCTATCAATAGGAGACACGTGACTCACCCCACTCCACAATCTCTAGTCATCTTCTACAACTCAACATCAATATAAATAAAGTAAGCTCGACTCAAAGTACACTAGTTATTCAATCATCCAATCATTTCATAAAATGACTTAACATCAGAGCGAATTCACTGTACAACGACTCCTTCAATCTTGTTTGTGTGCAATTACAGATTGATACGTAGACTCTCGGTGATGTAATCACATCACCTATTTATTCCAATTTATTACACAAAATTTTACCCTACATTAATTTTTTTTTTTTTAATTTTCTATTATTTTATTTTAATTTTTTTCACTATCTATATAAAAGAACACCTACCTCACACACTTCTTTAACACTTCCTATCCCTATCAAATGGATTCTATAGACATTCTAACCCTATTCTCATCAATCTTCCTTCTCTATTTATGGCGCCGATACTCCTCCACCATCCACGGTGGTCCAACCCCGAATCTCCCCCCGGGACCACCAGGTTGGCCGCTCATCGGAAACTTAGGCCAAGTCCTCCTCCAAAACCGTCCATTCATCTTCTTAATACGTGATTTACGTGCAAAATATGGTCCAATTTTCACTATGCAAATGGGTCAACGAACTCTCGTTATAGTCACCAGCTCCGAACTCATCCACGAAGCTTTAGTTAAACGGGGCCCCGTATTCGCTTCCCGCCCGCCCGATTCCCCGATCCGGTTAGTTTTCAGCGTCGGAAAATGCGCTATAAACTCCGCCGAGTACGGCCCTCTCTGGCGCGCTCTTCGCCGGAATTTTGTCACGGAGGTGACTAGTCCGGTTAGGGTTAAACAGTGTAGCTGGATTCGAGATTGGGCGTCGGAGAATCATATGAAACGGATTCAACAGGATGCTGATGAAAACGGCGTCGTTGAGGTGATGAGGAACTGTAGACTTACGATTTGTAGTATTTTGATCTGTATTTGCTTCGGAGCTAGGATTGGGGAGGATCGGATTAAGTATATTGAAGGTGTTTTGAAGGATGTTATGATGATTACAGCTCCGAAAGTTCCTGATTTCTTACCGGTTTTAACGCCGTTGTTTCGCCGGAAAATGAGAGCGGCGGTGAAGCTGAGGAAGAAACAGATGGAGTGTTTGGTTCCATTGATAAGAAGAAGAAAAGCTTTTATTGATCATAATCATAATCCTGACTCGGAAATGGTGAGTCCGATCGGTGCATCGTATATTGACTCGTTATTCGAACTCAAACCGGCGGAGAAAGGTCCGTTAGGAGAGGAAGAGTTTGTTACTCTTTGCTCGGAAGTAATCAGCGCCGGGACTGATACGAGCGCCACCGCAATCGAATGGGCGCTGCTTGAATTAGTAACGAATCAGGAGATTCAGGCGAAGTTATTCAGCGAAATCATCGAGGTCGTCGGAAAAGATCGGTTAATTAAAGAAGAAGACGTGGAGAAGATGGCGTATCTCGGTGCGGTGGTGAAGGAGACATTCCGGCGACATCCACCAAGTCATTTTTTGTTATCTCACGCGGCGACGAAGGAGACGGAGCTTGGGGGGTTTACTATTCCGGCAGGGGTTAATGTTGAGCTTTATACAGCATGGGTTACTGAGGATCCGGATATGTGGAAGGATCCGGGTGAGTTTCGACCCGAGAGGTTTTTAATGGGTGATGGTATTGATGTGGATTGGACCGGGACACGTGGCGTGAAGATGCTTCCGTTCGGGGCGGGTCGGAGGATTTGCCCCGCTTGGAGTTTGGGTACTTTGCATGTGCATTTGTTGCTTGCTAGGATGGTTCAGGCTTTTAAGTGGTTGCCTGACCCGAATAATCCGCCTGACCCGAAAGAGACTTTTGCTTTTACTGTTGTGATGAAGAATCCATTGAAGGCGGTAATATTGCCGAGGGAATTTTGAAGTATTGGTACTATTAACTTAATTAGGAGTAATAGAAATTAATTATCTAAATCATTATGTATTCTAATAATATAATTAGTACTTTTGTTGTTTTTATCGCGGTGGTTTGGTGGCTATGGCATTGGCGCTATAAGCGGATTTTTGAGCTTGTTCGAAGAAGCTCGAGTTTCTTCGTTTGCATGTCGTTGAGATCCAGAAAGCTTTTTTTTTTTAGCAAAGTATGATGAGGAGTCTGTTGCGGGAAATTTTGGTTGGATAGAAAAAACCCTAGACGATGGATGGATCAAAGTTAATCGGAATGGTGCTACTAAGAGCATCCCGATGTTAGCTTCTTCACGAGGTGTTTTGCGTAATGCTAGGAGAGGTTGGCTCGGGGGGTATGCGATTAACCATGGTATATGCACGGCTCTCTTTGTAGAATTACGAGGGCTTTATCTTGGAATGGAGCAAGCTTGGGCTAAAGGCTATCATTAGATCATCTTTCAACTGGACTCATTGGTTGTTGTTTGGTGGGTTAGCTATGGAACGGAGCATAGACATCACCTTTATTGGCTTGTTAGTAAATGTCGAGAGTTGTATGATCGCGATTAGAACTGGTCCATGTGCTTCGAGAGGGGAACAGAGCTACTAATTGGATAGCGAACTATGAACAGAGATTATCTTTAAATCTTTACAAGTATGATGTGTTTCATATAGGCATCCATAATTTTATCTTTTCTGACCTGTGTGGTTCTTGTCTTTCTCATGCAGTTAGAACTTAGCTTTGTTATTTGTTTTTGTTCGTTTTCTATTTGTCTCTTAAGGCTTAGCCCTATCCATGTAACAATATATATAGAAAACTAGTACTTTAAATTAAGTTGGGATAAGGTGCAAAAAATACTACTAATGTTTATAGCCAGAAACAATTTTACCTTTAATATCTAAAATGGTGCAATTTTACTCTAATGTTGGCAACCAAGAGCAATTTTATCCATAACGTTGTCAAGTTGGGTAAATTTGAGAAATAATTCATCAAACTGTCTCATTGGTCACGAATCTTGTCAACTACATTTCACATTTGAGTCATTTTATCACTCATTAGTAACAAATCATAAATATATTATTAAACGTGAAAAAAAATAAAATATATCGTTTATTGTACGAGTTAGACAAAAAAATTCAAAACATTTCACCGAATTTATAAATATTAATCTCAAATTATATTATTAAATCATAAAAAAATATGATTTTTTAAACCAACTGATATGCAATTTGTGCAAAATAAGGAACAAAATATCTGTGTTTTATAATAATGTCTGAAATTTACCCAACTTGTTAATGTTAGAGATAAAATTGATCTTAGCTGCCAACATTGGCAGTAAAATTACTTCTGATTATAAACGTTAGAAATATTTTTATATCTTATCCTAATTAAGTTCTATTATTTTCAGTGAAGTGTAATGACCGGTGCATCTCGTAGCTCCGACTCTGATTATATATAAGAGAGCCCTAGACTTGGTTTAACCATAATTAATCTGTAGATTAGAGATAATTAAACCTGTAGGATTAAGAAATGCAAATTAAGATTATACATGTAGTTGTTAATGAAATAAATAAAGACAGCAAGTTGGTGATGCGGGTACATGAAAAGCAGCAAGTTCAGTATTGGTGCAGACTCCTATCCTTTCGGGCAGAGGACTTTCTCATTTTTCAAATTTATTGACTGACTCATATTTAATTTTTACATCATTTTAGATACGATCATTAATAATTTATAATAGTATTGATTTAAAAAAAATGAGAATGAGAAACCATTCAAGTAGGGATCACAACCGGTACTATCCAATCCTATTAGGATGTACCTTGTATAAAAGGATACGAGATGGATATGAAATCAAAACTATTATCCTAATGGGTAATGGGACGGATATGAGAATACATTTTCAGGTACTCGTTACCTGTCATAACTCTTTAATATATTAAACATATTATTTTTTTAGATGTAAGATATGATATTTGAATCACTACATTTTGTTTTCAATCATTGAGTGATACCACTAACATACTTAGGTTTAATTTGTTCAATTTTTAGATGAATGATTTATTAAATTTATATTTTATTAAATTTTTAATACTTTTTATTTTATTTATTAATTCTTAATGGGTATGGATACCTGCGAATTAAATGGGACGAGTATGAGATACAAAAATTATACTCGTTAGGATAATGAGATGAGTACGGGTAATTAAAAAATAAACGGACACAGGTTTGTGATTGGCATTACCTGCGGGTACCCTACCCGTTGCCATCCCTAAATTCACGCGCAAAAAAAAAAAAAAAGATAAGGGCAAAATTTCATCAATTTTTTTTAAAAAAATATGTATCAATATTAATCAATGTTATCAGAATCGGACCACACATCAAACCAGATTTATAGAGAGGCCGCAGCAGGTTATTGGGTCGAATTGGATGATTCAGATTGCTTAGACCGGATGACCTAAATAAATAATATTTATATATATTAAATATATGTATAATTAACTTGAAATTATTTTTCTAAATTATATATATCCAAAACAAATTATAAATAAATTTTGGTTGATTGTTTTTTTTTTTTTTTTTTGTGAACTTGAGACTTAAATATATAACAGATATATTTGAGTTTAGAATAACTTGAAATATATCAACGTATTAACCTTTTAATAATATATTATAAAATTGTGATACAATTACCTTGATACAAAAAGTTACTAAATAGTGGAGGTTATCTTGAGAACCATTTCTCACATTCTTTTACTATTCTCATCGCTATTATAGAACCGTACAAAAGACAGGGATGTAGGAGAGGCCTTGTTTGCTGAGTCATAGGTCCATGGGTAATGGGTATCATGGGAAGGTTTTCTACATTAGGGGAATACCTCTTCAGAGTATCCGTTACCCGTCAAAACATGATTACTTGTTAACTTCTAAGGATGATGCGCGAGGTTAATTACGTGTAACAAGGTTATATCATGTATAAAATTAAGTGAAATTTAAAAATCAAATGATCATAATTTTTTTCCATGAAATAAAAGTATGAGATTATAAATCAAATTAATTAAGGCAACAATCATAATTAAGCTCATGAACTTTACTTGGTTCAAGATCAAGCTTCTGGTTAATTATTTGTTCATATTAAGTCATTGATTTTTTATTATGTTATTGATTCAACCCATATTTAACTTTTCCGTTGAGTTTGGAAAAGAAGAAGATCGATTTGACGATTCTAATACTGAAAAGTACAAAATGGGAGAGGAGAAAATCGATATTGGAAGAATCTACTGGAAATTGGTTTCCGTAATTTCTTTTTACTTTTTACTCTCTATCTATCATAGTCAATAAATTCTTATTTTTATTTGTCCACGTCAATAGGCCGAATCGCCCTAACGATGTGTGCCGCCCAAACTCGACGGAAAAGTTAATACAAGTTGAATCAATAACAGGATCAAAGATCAACGGTTCGATGTGGAAAAATAATTGATCATGAGTTTGAACCTTAAAATAGGTAGAGTTCATGGGGCTTAAATATGTTTTTTCCATTAATCAACAAATAATTCAAGTGAGCAGAATTAATCTCTTTTTATCTCTTACATAATCTCAATATATTTCATTTCACAAATTAATATTGGGTAAATTACACCCATGGCCACTGCACTATATCCAGTTTAACATTGTGGCCACTGAACTTCAATTCTTAACCGTATGACTACTGAAATTTATACTTTTTAACATTGATGGCTAGAGCTGTCAAAATGAGTCATAACCCATTTATTGACCCATTTAACCCATCATTTAAATAGGTTAGGGTTGACCCTTTTATGGACTGGGTCATAAAGAGGTTGAGCCATTTAACCCATATAATAAAAGGGTTGAATAGGTTTTTGGCAGGGTCAACCCAATAACCCATTAGTTTCTTCTTTTTTTTTGAATCACCCATTAGTTTCTTATTTATCTTAAAACCACCACAAATACTTATTCTTTAATATTAGTAGATTTGAATTATTGAATGAAATTTGAATTATTGCTCCACTAAATCAGAATTATTCTCTTCATATTATTCTTTAATATTAGTAGATTTTTCAATTGATTATATATAGTTTCCTTTGAAATAATATATTTATTTATTTATAAAATGTGAGGATGTGAGGCTGTGACGACAACCCAATAAATAATTTCGTCAAAACATTCATTTATTTCTCATACAAAACGTCTAAAACAAAAAATAATATTCTCTAATTCCACGAAATATTAAATTATATATATTCTAAAAAAAAAACTTATAAAACTAAGGGTTAATTTAAAAAAACACATGGTTTCATAGATCAGAAATTCTAAAATTCAATAAGTTTCTAGAATTTAAAATTCCGAAATTCTAGAATTTTTTAGAATTTCATAGCTCTGGAATTTTTGAAATTTCATATTTCAAAAATTCTGGAATTTAAAAAATTATAGAATTTCAAAAATTCTGGAATTCCAGAATCTGAAGAATTCTGGAATTCCATAATCTAACGAATTCTGGAATTCCATAATCTAACGAATTCTAGAATTCCAGAATCTGAAGAATTCTGCAATTCCAGAATCTAAAGAATTCCAAAATCTGGAAATTCTAGAATTTCAGGATATCTGGAATTTCTGAATTTTTGAAATTCTGAAATTTCAGAATCTGGAAATTCTGGAATTTCAAAAATTCAGAAATTCCAGATATTCTGAAATTCCAGAAATTTTGGAATTTTGAAAAATTCTAGAATTTCAGAATCTGAAGAATTGAAATTATAGAATTTCAAAAATTCTGAAATTCCAGAATATAAAAATTCTGGAATTTTAAAAATTCTAAAATTTTAAAAATTCTAGAATTTCAAAAATTCTGAAATTCCAAAATCTGAAATTCCAAAATCTGAAATTTCAGAATCTGGAATATCAAAAATTCTGAAATTTCAGAAATTCCAGATATTCTGAAATTTCAGAAATTTTGGAATTTTGAAAAATTCTAGAATTTCAGAATCTGAAGAATTGAAATTCTAGAATTTCAAAAATTCTGAAATTCCAGAATATGAAAATTCTGGAATTTCAAAAATTCTAAAATTTAAAATTCTAGAATTTCGAAAATTCCGAAATTCCAAAATCTGGAATTTCAGAATCTGGAATATCAAAAATTCTGAAATTTCAAAAATTTCAGAAATTCTAGATATTCTGAAATTTCAAAAATTCTGGAATTTCAAAAATTCTTGATGATTTGGATGATTACTACGTTGTTGTTTGTTTTATAGAACATTACATTATTTGGACTAATAGTTTTTTACGTGTATGTTAATTGAAATTCAAATGAACAAATTTCTAGGTTTTTTACGCTAGTTCTTTTTGTACTTAGTTGAATTTAAATTGAATTTTAATTACACTAAGAGACTATATCATATAAAAGGATGGATAACCAGATATTATATTATATTTTAGTTAATTGGGTTAAATGAGTCAATCCGTGTAATTTTTACATTTTTATGTTTTTATGTTTCTACGTTTTTTTTATTTTTGTTTAATTTTTAATTAGATTTAGTTAAATAGGTTAAATGAGTCAACCCATATAACCCATTTAATAAATGGGTTGGGTCATTTTGACCTTTATACAAATAGGTTATTACAACCCATTTATTAAATGGGTTGGATTGGGTCAACCCATTTATTAAATAGGTTGGGTCAATTTTTTTAGCCATTTTGACACCTCTATTGATGGCCACTCAACTTTATCTAACTCCTCAAAATGACCTTTAATGACCTCAAAATGAAAATATTAAAGAATTAAAGTTGTTCATAACCATATTTACCATGAAACTACATTTTTTAGAGCTTTCGCTCTCTAAAAATTAATTCTCTTTCTCCTAACCAAACAATACCTAAATGGTCTCAAAACGAAAATTTTCAAGAATTAAAGTTTCTTACAGTATCATTAACTCTTTAAATTTTTTATTTTGAGACCTCAACGGTCATTTTAAGGCATTAAGTAGCCACCGGTGTTAAAAAGTGTAAAGTTCAGTGAGCAAACTGTTAAGAATTAAAATTTAGTGGCCATAATGTTAAAATGTGTAAATTTCAATGGCCATGGGTGTAATTTACCCAATTAATATTTAATTCTATTAGTAATTTATATATACCTTTGTGAGATATTCTTAAATTTCACAAATTTTAATGAAATTTCATAGTATGGGAATGTCACTTATTATTGGTTTCCTCCAGATGCAACAATATGGTCTCCTTAATATGTTAGTGGTAATTTAATATTGCTGCAAAACTACCCAATTTATAAATTAATTTTCTTAAAAAAAACTAGTAATTAATGGAAGGTAACAAAAAGTAATTAATGGAATTTATAATTACTAGTTTTTCATTACTAGGTATGCCACCAACCACCTCCTGCCACAGTTGTCATTATTTAATCCTTCAAACCAACATATTTATTGCTAAAATAAAACTGGATTTAAATAATTAAATTTTAAAAATCGGATTGAACCGGTCGGTTCGACCACAAACCGATTACATATCTAGTTTGGTTATACATGAGATGCGGTTAAATTTTACGAGTCCACTTATCAATATGCAATTACACGAACATAAGGTCAGGGGGCAGGGGGCTGTTGTCTGACGAACACGCTATGATGTCTAAGTTTATGGAGGATGATCACAGTCAGTAAGCAAAAGCTGTAAGTTTAATAGAATGAGTAATAGACGAACTATTTGTAAGCATCTTGTTTATTTATTCACAAACTTTGCTCGTAAGTTTGTTTATATACACAATTTTTTCCCGATAGAAATTGGGACGAGACAGAACTTGAGCGGGGTGAGCACTCATGGTCCAAGAACTGTCAAACCCGTAATATATAAATAAAAGAAAAAAATGAGTGTTTGAACAAGAGAAGAGGAAGGAGAACAAACAAAAGAATGAGGAAGGAGAAAGGATAGGAAAAGTCAAGAGAAACGCAAATGCGAAATACTACAAATGTCATTATTGATAAACCTGTGGTAAAAATCAGAAACTGAAGGCCACCAATTGATCACAGAGGAAGAGACTCCAAACTTTGCCAATACATCAGCAACTCTATTTCCTTCCCTAAAGATGTGTGAAAAGATAAAGTTCATGCTAGAGCAGCTATTTACGAGCAAACTTCATAAATACAATTAACGATTTACTCACAAACAATTCATGATTAGATAATTTTCTTAATAAATCAAGTTCAAAGAGGATTTTGGGTTCGAAACAAGTTCGAAACTCAGTTCGAGCTTGTTTGTTTTCTAATAAGCTGAGTCGAGCTTGAGCAAGCTAAATTTTGACTCGGGCTCGAGCTCGTTAATTTTATAGCTAACCAAACTTGAGTAGGTCAAAACTCGACTCGGCTTGGCTCGATTACAGCCCTATTTATATAAGTTTAGAGATAAATTTATTTTTTTATTGAAAAATATAAAAATATATTTTTCTACTTTGTCCATTTATTTTTCATGAAACATGATAGATTGATGTTTACCTATAAAGTGTTCATTAAATAGAGTGAGTGTACTGCTTTCACCTAAAGACTATATAATAAATGCCAAACTTTGCTCCAAATTTACTAAAATTAATAAGCATTGGTGCAGAGTCCTATCCTTTCGGGTAGTGTGGACTGGATCATTTATTCAAATTTGTTGGATAAGGTGAAAATAAAAATATCTTTAACGTTTACCCGGAACAATTTTACTCCTAATATCTAAAATGGTGCAATTTTATTTCTAACGGTAGCAGCTAAGAGCAGTTTTACCCTCTAAAGTTGATAAGTTGGGTCAATTTGAGAATTAATTCATCAAACTGTTTTCTCGGTCATGAATCTTGTCATATATGCTCCAGATGTGTGTCATTCTATCACTCATTAGTAACATATCACGACACATGATTAGACGTGGATTTTTTTAAGAAAAAAATATACTGTCTTTTGTACGAGTTTGACAAAAAAAACTTCAAATATTTCGCCAAATTTATAAATATTAATCTTCAATTCTATAATTAAATCACATAAAAATATGAAATATTTTTTTCAGAACCAACTGATATCACTACAAGAAAATTGCTTTTTGGCAACAACAGAAATAATTGTTGCTAAAAATGAACTTTAGCAACAAATATTTTCATGTTGTTACCAAAAGTTGTTGCTGTAAATTTCTTATCTTTACCCAAATAAAAATTTCACACGGTAAGATTTGTAGAAAAAAAGCAACAACTTTTGCAACAATAGTCTTGTTATTGTAAATACTATTATTTACAGCAACAACTACGTGTCATTGCTATAAATGATAGCATTTATAGCAACGACCGTGTGCTGTTGCTATAAATGATAGCATTTACAACAACGACAACGTGATGTTACTGTATATGATAGCATTTACAGTAACGAGAACTTGTTGTTGCAGTAAATGATAGTTTTTATAGCAACAACTTCGTGTTATTGTGTAAAAATTTAATAGTTTGACAACAAAAAAGGTTGTTGTGAAAGAAAATTATTAAATTAATTAAAAAATAAATAAATATGTATTTTTTTATAATATAAAATAAAATAAATATTTAAAATAATATCATATATTTAATAAATTATATAATTAAAATTATAATATTTTATTATTTTATTTATATGTTATAAATGTAAACAATAATAACTATTTAGTTTAAAACCTATATATATAGATATATTATTTATGAATAATCGTTTTTTTGCAAGAAGAATTTTGTTGCTGAAAATTTCTTTTCATTTTCCATCCATAAATATTTTTGGCGGGAGTTGTGAAATCATTTTTCATAACAATAATATTTGTCGCTGAACATTACAGTGTTTATAGCAACAACTAGATGTTGTTGTGTTTAAAATACCTTTTTGGGCAACAATATATGTTGTTCCTAAAGAAAATTATTAGATTAATTACAAAAAGTAAAATACATTAATACATATTAATTATATAAATACATTAATTATTAAACTAGTTTTCATTTAATGACTTATTATGAATATATAAATATAAATAGTTCTTATTTTAGGTTTTAGTATTACTAAATTTAAAAACCAACGCTTAAGTTATAGTTATAACTCGTAATGCCCCATCTTTTTTTTTCTACTCATCATGTGACTCTTCCTCTCTCTCCATTACAAGAATACAATAAGAAAAAAATAATAAAAAGAAAAGTCTTTTATTAAATATAAATATTATAAGGGAAATAACATAATCAGTACAAGAATTATTATTTTTTTCTCTCTCATTTTTTTTTTTATTTTTAATAAAAAAATCTTAATAAAGATACAAAATATTTCATTAACAACTTAATATCATTAGTTCTTTTCTACAGTATTTCTTTTTTAAGAAAAAGTATTATGGTTAATTATAGTGATACTAAATTGGGATAAGGTACAAAAGTACCTTAACGTTTGCCATTAGGAGCAATTTTACATCTAATGTTTAAAATAGTGCAATTTTACCCATAACGTTTGTAAGTTGGGTCAATTTCAGACATTATTATAAAACAAATATTTTGTTTCTTATTCTACATAAATTCCATATTAATTGGTTCTAAAAAAATATTTTATATTTTGTATGATTTAATAATAGAATCGGAGATTAATGTTTATAAATTTAGCAAAATATTTGAAATGTTTTTTTTCCAACTCGTACAAAAGACAGTATAATTTTTAATTTTTTTTATTAATGAGTGATAAAATGACACACATGTGAAGCGTAGATGATAAGATTCATGACCGAGAATTGATGAATAATTTCTCAAATTGACTCAACTTGTCAATGTTAGGGGTAAAATTGCACTATTTTAGATGTTAAGGGTAAAATTGCTCTTGACCGTAAATATTAGGGGTATTAAATTGTATTAGCTATTATTCGTGATTAAAATAAATATTTGGTAAATTTTTATTACAAATCCCGCTGGTTAATTCGTAAAAATAAAAAAGAAATTTTTTGAACAAAAATTTCTCAAATTTTAAGCGCGAATCTTTCCCGCTTCTCTCAATAGCCAAATTCAGACTATGGCTCACTTTTCTTATGATTCTTCAACGCTTCACCTACTCACAGTTTTTTCCCAAATTTGTGTTTTACAGAAACCTAATTGGAACATGGTTCACCTTTCTTCAATTCGACCATGGTTCTTTCTTCACTTCGACCTTAATTCTTACTGAAACCTAGAGACAAAGAAACTCTACCATCGTTCATACCATCGTCTTTCATCGCTTCACCATATTCAGGCCTTCACTTTTACGGAGACAACATTCATACCTCCACCATGGGGTTCCAATCAATCATCTAACAAAATCCCCAATTTAGCACAATGGCTTTCCTTTTACCAGGTTAGAGCATCTCCAACATTATATTTTCTCTTTGTTTCTCCTGTTCTCTACGAGTTCTCCAACTTGTTGAATTTTGGTGTTGTATTTCAAATATTGGTGCAGTTGGTTTCTAGGGTTCAGGTCTGGCCGGGATCGTTCAACTGTAGGCTTTGCCTGAGGTTACTTTTATCTATTTCTTCCTTTAATCTTTCATTCTTTTGAAAAATTACAAGTTCTTTTTTATGTTTGACATTGATAAAATTTGTGCTTGCAGAGTAACTTTTATTATGTTGTTGATGAGAAGAATATATGTTTGAATTGATTGGTAGAGCGATTTGGTCTTAAAAATCTTGAAGGGGTTATGGGAGAGAATATAGATACAGCTGGATCAGTGAAATCTGAGATTTATCTGTCTTCGTTTATGCAGAAACCATCAAGAGTGTGACAAATCAATGATTTGGGTTTTCCAAAGAACTGGAAGAGGTATGGAGGTTTCTAACTTTTCTTGTTTTTTGCAAGTAGCTTTTGCCACTTAACTACCCCAAACTTGGTGATAAGATTTGCTTATAAGGTGCTATAAGTAGATCAATTGTATTGTATCTTTTCTCAATTGCAAAACTAGGGAAAAATTGATATATGGTTAATAAATATTTGAGGGTCATACATGGTTTGACCTATTTACTGTATAAAAGGTTTAGGACATCTTATAGGTGTATCTTAAGTTGTTACTTTTATCTTGTTTTTAGTTCAATTTTGAAAACATTGATGTTTTATGGAGTATTTTGGATTTTCATGGTTGTTTGTTGATGCATATTATCCTCACAATGGCTTAAGTTAAGTGCTATCTAACTTGGGAGTTTTCTATTGTCCGTAATTTTTGTATTTGAATCATAGTGCAGAGAAGGCATGTATAAGATGTATGTGTTAATTCGAAAACTCATTAATGCAGATTATTAATTGGAGTTGCAATGCAGATTGTTAATAGTTGTAAAACTTATGCTTGTTCCTTTCAAACAATTCCTTGTATTTTAATATTGCTCGATCTGAAGAGTATGATCTTTGCAGTTGATTTGGTGTACCCGAATGGCATCAAGGAAAATTACCTCAATGGAAATCTCCAACACTCTTTTTCTTCTTCCTCTGCTTCTATCAAACACATTATATACAGGTTTTCCCCTTGGATTATATATTTTGATGATTTGTTTAGTGATCATTGCCATATAAATTTGGATCATTCCTTTCATGTAGTCACAGTGAATGTGAAATAGTTAAATGCATTAAGTAATAGTTTCAATTTCACAGCTATTGTTTTTCAATGTATTTTTCTGTGTTGCAATTTTAAATTATTCTATTTTATCTTTAGTTTCCAACTTCGTAAGATGAATGGTACAACGGTAGTTAGCAAACCATGGTATGTTACACTTGCAAAAAATAAAGAAAAAAGACCAAGGTTGCAGGTACATAACTCTTTTTCTTGCATAGATAATTTGCAATTAGGTACTAGTATCTCAATTGTTGGTGAAAAAAGCAATGGAACTCTCAATAGGCTCTTTATGTTTACTAGTTCTCACCTTTCCAGTAGCTGCAGCAGAAGAACTAGAGAAGTTTGTGGACGCGGAGTTAAGTCGAAATAAAAGAGCAACAATACATGATTTTAGATACATTTAATTTTTGCAATTTTATCTTAGGCTCAGTGAAACTCTTCTATTGAAGAACCTAATATATGCATAAGTCAGGGATAGACAGTAGCATACAAATTGCTTATATTTTAGAAGCTCGTCTGTGCAAGAGAAAGAAAGAGCTGGCATTTAGTTAGGATTGAGTTAGATTTGTTAGTTTGTGTTTGATTGGAGAATTTTGTATAGTTTAAGGACCTCATTGCCGATTTATAAAATATGAGGCTAATTGATTTTGGCCTTATAGTTTAGAGGTCGAAATGAGCTGTATGCCATCTTAAAATTATTAGATAACATTCTGTTATGTTTATTGTTATTTTTCTATAATTATTTGAAAGGTAAAATGCACTCATCTTTAATTATTAATTTGGAGAACTTGGGAAAAATACTTTAGACATCATTAAGGAAGGAAGAAAAACTCCTCAAAAATCAGTAGTAATGTTTGGGCAACTTGGTGATAATTGTTTGATAATCTACTGCGTAAAAACCATTTCATATATTCTTTTTTGCATTTACCTATATATATATATATATATATATATAAAAGAGTTCCCTTCAATCCAAATTTTAATAAAAAATAATAATTTTTCAAAATGTCAAAATTTATAGCAACGACATGTGTTGTTGCGGAATTTCAAAATCAAAATTAATGGCAACGATAATAATTGTTGCGAAAAAAAGTTATATAGCTATAATATAAGTTGTTGCGAAAATACAAAATATACAACAATATAAAACGTTGTTTCAAAAAGTCTAAATATATAAAGAAACGCCACAACTTGTTGCAAAATATAAAAAATCAACAGCAACGACCATGTTGTTGCAAAAGATAAATTTTATTCTCTAACATGTCGTTCATATTTTGCAACAATAAACGTTTTGCAACAATATGTGTTGTTGCCAAACATATATTTTTTCGCAACAACAGGATGTCGTTGCAGTTACCTTTAGTAACGGAATGTATCTCAACAACTGAAAGTCGTTGCGAAATGTGTTGTTGTTGCTAAAAATATTTTTCGCAACAACATTCTCCGTTGCCAAAAATATATTTTCTTGTGCAATTAGTGCAGAATAAGTTATAAAATATGTGTTCTATATAATAATGTCTGAAATTGACTAAACTTGTCAACATTATGGGTAAAATTAACTAAGTCAAAATGACCATGATAATCTTATAACGAAAAAAATTGGCTTAATGAATACATACACACTTAAACTTGGTAAGTTTTGTCTAATGGCACCCTGAACTTTTAAAATAACATATAACACACCTATAGTTGGCTTTAAAAATCTATCACACACCTATAGTTGGCTCATTCGGATCTCCTACACACAAAATCGCCGATCTTTCGTTTTTGAAAGATGAGGTGACGTACCGAACGAACTCACACGCTTTTCTTTTTTTTTCTATAGCACGTATACCACCTCATCCGTTAAACACGAAAGATCAACGATTTTGTGTGTAGGAGGTCTGAATGAGCCAACTACAGATGTGTAATAGGTTTTTAAAACCAACTATAGGTGTGCCATATGTTTTTAAAGCCAACTATAGGTGTGTGATATGTTATTTTGAAAATTTAGGGTGCCAATAGGCAAAACGTGCTAAGTTTAAGGGTGTAAATATGCAATAAGCCAAAAAAATTCAAGAATTAAAGTTGTATATAACCATAGTTTCCAATTTTTCAAATAATAATGTTTGGATATTTCTCTATCTAAACAATCATTTTCTCTCACCTAACCAAAAACACTTAAGTGAATTTAAAAAAATAAAAAATTAAAGTTGTTTAGAATATCATTTTTATCAAAATATAATGAAAGATTACCTATTATTAGAGTAATCATCTTGATCAACATTAAAATGGGTCATTATTATGTTAATAAAATATAAATTTCAGGAGCCATAATGAAAGTAACTTCAAAGTTTAGGGAAAGTGGGTGTAATTTACCCTTAATAATTGATAATATTGGTTTCAAAAAAGAAAAAACAATGATAATATTAAAATATGATTCGAGCTAGACAAAAAAAAAAAAAAAGGATAAGGACTAAATTTAACTCTAACGTTTTGGGAAAGTGTAAATTTAGCTATAATACCTAATGTTTTCAAGCAATATCAATTTTACTTTTATAATAATAAAAGTTTGACATACTGAATTATTTAACTGTTTTACATTTGATACAACTTAGAAATGATGTTGATAGTTTTGATCTTAAACTAACAAAGAAATAACTCTTCTCTGGCTCAACTAGAAGAAAATAATTCAAAAGGTTTGAAAATCTTAGCCTCTAATAGAGAAAGTGTCTATTTGATTTTAGAAACGATTACATCTTTTATAGAGGTTGAGGCTTTTAGACCTCTACAACCCTAGGATAGAAAAAACATAATACCCCCCTTAATGCACCGGTAACATTACTTAAGACATTACTTAAGACATTATGGTAGAATGGTTATAAATAATCTAATACCAAGGTAGTAAATATGCTAAATGGAAATATAGTAAATAGAACATAATACAGGAATGGAAGATTTGGCAGAACTTTTTGGCAAAGTCAATCCACACTCCTTGTGGATAAAGTGACACTATGTAGACTGAATCTCGATATTCCACGCGAGATATTGCAAGGTCCACACGATGAGTGAATTAGCTCAAAAATCTTAGAGGCTCCTGCGTGTGACTACACATCGTGTAGCTAGGGTCACACGTCGTGTGAATGTCGGTGTCCTACTTCCTCGTTGATGCACTTGGCTCACACTACGTGTTATTGTTCTCACACGTCGAGTGAGTCATGCTCCATTGAGCTCCCTTTCTCCTTCATAGGTGTGATGCCTTCCACACGACGCGTTGATAACATGACACGCCGTGTGAATGTCGTTGTGTTGCTTCCTCGTTGATGCACTTGGCTCACACGACGTGTTATTGTTCTCACACGCTGTGTGAGTCATGTTCCGTTGAGCTCCCTTTCTCCTTCATATATTTGTGATGCCTTCCACACTATGTGTTGATAACATGACATGCCGTGTGGGCCTTGTCACTCCTCCATTCAGCATGTCGCCCTCAAAGCCCGAGACCTTCGTTATAAACTTGGTGATCTCCCTATTTCGGAGCATTCTGACTCGTCCGAAACCTTATAGGATCATCTCGAATGCTTCAATGCTTGCTCGACTTGCACGAGACAATATGAACAAATTTATGTCCCCATCATTCTCCCTTTCTTGAAAAAATTTAGACCTCAAGTCTTGTATAGGATAAGAAACAATAGGTGTCCCCACAACATCATTTGGTTTACACACTCAAAAACTTCATTCCTAACCTTGAGTCTGTTAGGGCCACTTTCTGCTTTTAACAATTTGCTAAGGTTCGGGATGGGCATCGAGTACGTCTCATTGGTTGGTATGAAGGTGACTTTATGCTTATCATTCCACTTAGGTTCTTTATGTATAACTAAGTTATGTATCACAAGCTCATATAAGGTACATAGTGCAAAATCCCCCATAGTGCGACTTGGTGCCAACAGACCCCGTGCTTCCCTAGGATTCTCCTCATTGTCCTGGATACCCAGTCCCTTCTTGATACATTCCCCAAACATCGAGTTCCTCCTTACAAGATTAAGGGATGTATACCCAACAAGGCTATGGATGTAGTTGAATCGATTCGCTCATAGAAATTTACGTAAATTACGTCTAACTAAATTTATTGACAATAAATTTCATAAGAGCAATAATCTTTTTAACAATTGAATTCTAAGTAAAAATAATTTCACATCCACTTTCCCATTAGGTAAAATTGAGTGAAATTATGTGAGATACTGTAAAAATATTAAACATATTAGGAAATTTCATTTCCCTTAAGTTGAAATTTTGTGTTATTTTTGTGAAAATGCAATTATAATTCTTAAAAATCAACTAAAATGTGATAAACTCTTGGAGTTAATATTAATAATAATTTTAATAAAAAAATTAAACAACATGCTTAATAATTTAACGAAAATTATACTATATGCATAACGATTTGATGAAGATAATAAATGATAACTAATATTAATGATCACATTTTTACGTGAAGATCACATTTTTACGTAAATTATACATAAATCTAGTGGTTTTAGGTAAAATTTAAAGGTTTTAGGTAAAATTCATATTTTTACATAAATAACATATTTTTACGTAAACTATATCTAAGACTAAAGGTTTTAGGTAAGATCATATTTTTACGTAACGTTAGGTAGCATAAATGTAACTAACTGTAACATAATGTAACATAACATAACGTAATGTAATTTAACATAACGCAACGTAATGTAATGCAACATAACAAAATGTAATGTAACGTAATATAAAGTAACTTAATGTAAAATAACTTAGCAAACGTAACATAATTAACGTAACACAATGTAACGTATTGTAATTTAACATAACACAACGTATAATAACATAATGTAACGTAAGATAACATAATGTTGCGACGCGTAACATAACATCATGTAACGATATAATATAGCGTAACCTAACTTAGCATAACTTATCGTAACGTAACATAATGTAACATAACGTAATGTAAAGTAACATAATATAACGTAATCTAACTTAGCATAAAATTAATGCAACGTAACGTAACTTAGAGTAACATAATGTAAACTAATATAACGTAAATTAATGTTACATAACATAATGTTAAGTAATGTAACCTAACATTACATAACGTAACATAATATAACATAACGTAATTTAAAGTAACGTAACATAACTTAGCATAACATAATCTAATTTAACGTAACACAATGTAATTTAACATAACACAATGTAACGTAATGCAACGCAACGTAAAGTCACTTAACATAACGTAACACAACGTAGCGTAACGTAACGTAACTTAATAATGTAACTTAGCATAACATAACTTAATGTAACTTAACATAGTGTAACTTAAGGTAACTTGACATAACTTAACATAACTTATCGTAATATACCGTAGCATAACATAATATAATGTAACATGGCATAACGTGACGTAATGTAATGTATCGTGATGTGATGTAATGTAACGTAACATAATGTGACGTAACGTAATATAACATAACAATATAACGTAACATAATGTAACATAACAATGTGATGTAACATAACATAACATATCATAACATAATGCTACGTAATGTAACATAAGGCAACATATAATATAACGTAATGTAATATAACATAACTTAGCGTAACATAATGCAACTTAATGTAATGTAATTTAGCATAATATAACATAATTTAACATTACATAACTTAGCATAACGTAACGTAACTTAGAGTAATGTAACGTAACATAACATACCATAACATACTCTAACGTAACATAACATACCATAACATACTCTAACGTAATATAAACTAACGTTACGTAACGCAACGTTAAGTAATGTAACATAATGTTCCATAACATAACGCAACGCAATGTTATTAGAACCGGACATGACATCAAACCGGATTGGTGACTGGGTCACGGGTCACTTGGTCGGACCGGATGGTTCGGATTGATCGAACTGGATGACGTAATAAATAAATAAATAATATTTATATATATTAAAAATATATAAAATTGGATGTGCTCCTTCACATGGTAAATGAGAATGTTCAAAAGCCTATTAAAGCCTGGTTGCCGCCTCCGAGTGGTGTGGTAAAAATAAATTGTGATGCTCGATTTGGGAATAATGGATTGGAATGTAGGGCGGGGGTAATAGCTAGGAATTCAGCAGGTGAAATTATGGCATCTGCAGGGATTCCAATTGGTGTTTGTGGCTCCGTGGAAGAGGCGGAAATTCAGGCAATATTAGAGGGCTTAATGGTTGCAAGAGATTGTTGTTTTAATAATATTATTGTGGAATCAGATTCACAGGTGGTAGTGAAGGCATTACATGCACTAGAGTTCCCACATTCTCATCTGTTGTTCCAGTATGAAGATGTTTTGGCATGGGCTACGATATTTGGTAGTTGTTCGTTTAGTTACATTCCTAGGGAAGGAAACAGGGTTGCACATTCTCTTGCAGAGTGGGCAATGGATTTGTCTGAATCAGTTGTGATGATAGAGGATTGTCCCTCTTCAATTTGGCCTATTATTTGTAATGATATGAACTCAGTATCAATCTGATATAAATTTTGGCTTCAATATATATATATATATATATATATATATATATATATATATATATAATTAATTAATTTAAAATTATTTTTATAAATTATATATATCGAAAAACAAATTATAAACAACTTTTGGTTTGTTATTATTTTTTTTTTGTCAATTTGAGACTTAAATATATAACGGATAAATAGAATTTAGAATAACTTGAAATATGTAAATGTATTCTATGACATGCGATCTTTTTAACGGTATATTATAAACTCAAAACGGACAAGTGATGAATGAGAAATTTGCACTTAAAGTGAACCACTTGAAATGGTTTAGAAGAAGATAAAAATAAACTAAGCATTCTTATTCCACATAGGAAAGAAATGAGAATATTAACTAGTTTATAACTAAATGGCCTTCACAAGCCTTTAAGTAATTACTAGGGGTGTGCAGTCGTTCCACCATCGGATTAGGGGTGCACTCGTACGACGTGGGTGACGCGAATGTCATACCGAAATGAGCTCTCTTGGCCCGGTCTCCTTTGGAGAGTTTATCTCTTTTCATTTTTCACCGGTTTTTAGAGGGTGGATTAACCCAGCCAAGCTCGGACCAGACTTTCTGTCGATCCGGTCCGGGCTTGATAACATTGACATAACGTAACATAGTTTCATCACATTATAGTTGAGTTTCAACAATTGTAAATGCTCTTTTACCAAATATACCCCTATTTAAGTTGTTTTTTTATTTTGGGAATGGATAAAAATTAATTAGTGTGTGCAATTAATACAATCATAACAAAGTCTTTTAATTAAAATTAAATATATTTCTTAATTCGCATGCCTTAACCTTAAAAGACAAATATTATGAAACAGAAAGAGTATTTTATATTATTTTAAAGAGTCAAATTTCTAGTTGGCGTTAGAAATGCTCTAAGAAGATACATAAATTTAATATACATAATATATGTTAGACGGACATAAAATTACTCAAAAGAATATATCTTCTTACATGTAATAAAAACACTTGAAACAAGAAAGTGAAGAATAAATAAACATCCAAACAAGATAGTTAGAAAAATCTTGTAAGTTATTACTAATAATCTCTTTTTTTTTTTTTTTTTGTATTTGTTTGTCATAAATAATGTTGTACATTCTCATCTGAAGCCTTTTGTGTTCCCAGTGGAGAATCATTAATTATATAGCCATCAAGAAATTAGAATTAAAATAAGGGTAATTAATTTATTAGTCCCTATATTTTGACAAAACATACTGTTTAGTCCCTGTATTTTCAAAAACACACGGTAAAGTCTCTAACGTTTTTTTTCGGTGAACTGTTTAGCCCCTAACATTTTTCTCGATGAACTGTTTAGTCCCTGTCGTTAGACTCATGAAGATTCTGTTAGTCAATTTGGATTTGCGTTCTTCTTTTCATTTTCTTTAAACTCTAATGCATCTGAAATCAACTTTGAGTATTATTCTTCTTGATTTTCTTCTTAATCGTTCAAATTCGTAAGCATTGAGTCTGTTCTTTTTCTTGTTCTCCATACAAATAGCTTCTTCTTCTAAATTGGATTTCCTCTTTTGAAGTTTGAAGGTAAATAGTAAATGGTAATTTAGTCATTTCCGAAGTCATAAACGGTAAAAAATCAAACAAACAGACGAAAGGACTAAACAGTTCACTGAAAAAAAGGATAAGGACCTTACCATGTGTTTTTAAAAATATAGGGACTCAACTGTGTGTTTTGTCAAAATATAGGGACTAATAAATTAATTACCCTTAAAATAAAGGGTTAATTACAAAATGAAAATTTTAACTACATGCTCATAAAAATGAAAAATTATTTTATAATTTAATTTTTTTTTGAGAGAATTTTATAAGTTAATTTTAAGAATAAGATAAGATGTAAAAAAAATTTATCATCCAAAAGCAATTTTATTTTGGGCTTCCTACATAAATATCATAACTAACTACAAAATTACAACTAAATCGGATTATCAATGTCACGACCGTGTCCAAATTTTTAGAATTTATACCTTGATAAAAATAACTGCTATTAACAATATATGTACTATAAAATTTCAATTATCAACATATATATCCTCTTATATCATATTTATCTCTTAATTTCCTACCTCAAACTGTGCTTAAGATCAGAAAAATTTGTCCTCAAAATTAATATCTTAATTATTTCCTCAAACACTATTTAAGCTTACCAAATTTTCATATTTAATCATCAAATCATATATATTCTCCCACTTTACTTCTCATTGATCACTAACATTAGTATCTCTCTAAACATCATTTATATAACTCTCAATAATTCTAAACCCCAGTCCGGTGAAGTTCACCAATAAAACAGTAATTAAAATTTCAGATCTCATTTATTCAACTTAAGATTCTATAATAAACTAAATTCATGTTATAATCTCCCAATCATTAATCAACTTCCAAACCCATTAAATCAAACCTCCATATTTTATCTTTCTCAATCTCATATCTATTATCTTCAATTGATCACTTTATCATTTCCTCAATTTCCTATATTCCTAATAAGACCAACTTATCATGTAAATCAGTAGCAATGTCTCTCAAATAAAGAAAAAAAAAATCAAAACAAAAACCAAATTCCGATTGATAGCTAAAAAGACCAACATATGTCATTTCCAGTCTAACTTCTTCATACGGAGCCTGATTAAGGCGATTCAGAAACCCTTGGAAACGTAAGATAAAAATAAAGAACTTTCATTTAGGACTCCATGACAGATTCGGCCTCTATCTGATCGAAAAATGCATCATAAGATTCAGATACGAATCTGATTTTCTAACAGCACTTATATAGACAATTCTCTATTATCTTTAGCTCAAAGTTATAATTTACTCATATCTCATATATATATGGTTGTAAGCTAACTATTATACTCTCAAATATTAACTCCAAGTCATACTTAATATCATGTATGTAACCCATGTCGACAAATATCAAATAATTTACTAATTTTCAAACACCCAATATTTTACTGACCATCAAATCTCATTTCTACCCCTCATTAGCTAGTTACTCAATCATCGAAAAATTCCAAATTATTTCTTAGCTTGCACCATATATCCATATTCCTCAATTACTCTCGATTATTTCTTAACTATCACCAAATATTCATATTCCTCAATTACTATCGATTATTTCTTCGGTATCACCAAATATCGATATTCCTTAATTACTATCAACCTTAGGTCCGAAGAATTTAACCTAGAGCTCTGATACCAAACTGTCACATCCGACCCTAAATGACCTCAATCGGCATCGGGCCTGAAATAGAAAGATCATAATCAATACTTATAAGTCTCCAATTTATCCAAATATCATTATATTACAATTGCAATACCAAAGTTCTAACCATAATTCTAACAATAAACAGCCAACTTCCAAACTTCGCCTAATCGGTCGGTAACCTTCTCTATATCCTGTACTTTCTCATCTAAAAACATTTAAGCATTTAAAAACGTGAGACAAAAATCTCAATAAGAAACTATCAGCTATAAAAACCAACTTTACTTAACATAGCTACATATATACGTTTATAAAAGGATTTAATCAAAACCTTATAAAATATACTCAAAACTTAAGTTCGTATAACTTTATATATATAATGCATCTTATCAAAACAAATCAAAACAAATAAACGTTTCATCAAACCAATTCATAATCAAATAAATATTTTATCAAACCAACTTGTAATCAAATAAGTGTTTTATCAAACCAACTCGTAATCAATCAAACGTAAAACCTTATATCAAATCAATCATAACCGAAAATATAATCCAAATGAACTTAAAACATTGTATCCATCCTCGAGTTTCTCCCCTTAAGTATCAATCCATAACCACATATATAATCGAGACGTCTCTTAACATTGCCTATCCCATATGGTCTTACCCGACACTTCTTTGCCATACCCAATAGGTCTTTCAGACTGTGTACACGGACCATGTCCCTCACTGAACATGGTCTTCAAATATAAAACCACCGATCCGGATAACTCTCGATGGATATAAAATCATAAAATCATAACGTACTCAAATTTCCTTTCACAATCAAATTCTAAACTATTTCATAATCATAAATCATTTGGCTATAATTAGCTCTTTTGTAAAAATAACCACAATTATCCAAACTATCAATCCTTAATCAATAAAAATTCCAAAAGTAATCAATCAAATGAAGCCTTAAATCAACATAACCAAGTAAAATCTGAAATTCACATAGAAGCATAGTCAATAGCTTCATTTGAACCGTAATTTCACAATAAAAAGCAAAATCGTGCAAAATCCAAATTTTACAAAATACCCGTATAAACCTTGAAATATCAATTTCTGAAAATTCTTTGATTATATATATATAACTCAAAATATAGTTGATAGTTACTTACCTTGGTCACTAATTGAAGAAAACACACCCGTTCAATTCTCCTCTAAATTCTGTCTAAGACATTTCCCTCCAAACACTGCCGAAACTTAAAAACTCTTCGATTATGACTTAGATCTATGCATAAGGATGCTATGTTTTAAATTTCGAGTGATTTGGACGGTCGAATCTCCGTAAATAAAAAAAACGGTGGAGAAATGGTACAAAGAAACTGATGAATATAAAAGGAATAGAAAAAGAAAATAAAAGAAAGAAGATGACGATGGTATCTTCTCGAATTTGGGGATATATATCCAAATTTGGCTAATATCACGTTTGATCCCCCATCTTTCTATAATCTTTTAAAAATTATCCTAAACTTTTAATTTACACATAAAACCATCGAATGACCTCCAACTTTTTTCTATACAACCAAATTAATTTCATACACCTAATAATTATAATATATACTACTATCAAGGTATAAATTCTAGAAATTTGGACACGGTCGTGACAATTCTCCCCACCTTAAAAAATTTCGTCCACGAAATTCACGTTCTCTAATCTAAAGTTTCTTCCTCAAATAATCTCCAAGATCTCAAAATTATTTCAAATTATCAAGATTCATCATAATCATCATAAGACCACAAATTCTAATGTTTCATTCCATTAACTTCGTCATTTATCAAAATCGACATCTTTGTAACAATCATTCCAATATAACTCTCAGTAACTCTAAACTTCAACCTAGGCAATTCCATCACCAATAACTCCACAATAAAACTTCAAATAGAAAAAGTTTGGAGGTAATTCGATGGTTTTATGTGTAAATTAAAAGTTTAGGATAATTTTTAAAAGATTATAGAAAGATGGAGGATCAAACGTGATATTAGTCAAATTTGGATATATATTCCCAAATTCCAGAAGGTACCATCGTCATCTTCTTTCTTTTATTTTCTTTTTCTATTCCTTTTATATTCATCAGTTTCTCTGAACTATTTCTCCACCATTTCTTTGATTTACGGAGATTCGACCGTCCGAATTACTCGAAATTTAAAACATAGCATTCTTATGCATAAATCTAAGTCCTAATCGAAGAGTTTTTGAGTTTCGACAGTGTTTGGAGGGAAATGTCTTAGACAGAATTTAGAGGAGAATTGAACGGGTGTATTTTCTTCAATTAGTGACCAAGGTAAGTAACTATCAACTATATTTTGAGTTTTATATATATAATCAAAGAATTTTCAGAAATTGATATTTCAAGATTTATACGGGTATTTTGTAAAATTGGGATTTTTTACGATTTTGCTTTTTATTATGAAATTATGGTTCAAATGAAACTATTGACTATGCTTCTATGTGAATTTCAGATTTTACTTGATTATGTTGATTTAAGGCTTCATTTGATTGATTACTTTTTGAATTTTTATTGATTAAGGATTGATAGTTTGGATAATTGTGGTTATTTTTACAAAAGAGCTAATTATAGCCAAATGATTTATGGTTATGAAATATTTTGGAATTTGATTGTGAAAGGAAATTTGAGTACGTTATGATTTTATGATTTTATATCCATCGAGAGTTATCCGGATCAGTGGTTTTATATTTGAAGACCATGTTCAGTGAGGGACAGAGCCTGTGTACACAGTCTGAAAGACCTATTGGGTATGGCAAAGAAATGTCGGGTAAGACCATATGGGATAGGCAATGTTAAGAGACGTCTCGATTATATATGTGGTTATGGGTTGATACTTAAGGGGAGAAACTCGAGGATGGATATAATATTTTAAGTTCATTTGGATTATATTTTCGGTTATGATTGATTTTGATATAAGGTTTTACGTTTGATTGATTACGAGTTGGTTTGATAAAACACTTATTTGATTACAAGTTGGTTTGATAAAATATTTATTTGATTATGAATTGGTTTGATGAAACGTTTATTGGTTTTGATTCGTTTTGATAAGATGCATTATATATATAAAGTTATACGAACTTAAGTTTTGACTATATTTTATAAGGTCTTGATTAAATCCTTTTATAAACGTATATATGTAGCTATGTTAAGTAAAGTTGGTTTTTATAGCTGAAAGTTTCTTATTGAGATTTTTGTCTCACGTTTTTAAATGTTTTTAGGTGAGAAAGTACATGATATAGAGAAAGTTACCGACCGAGATTAGGCGAGGTTTGGAAGTTGGATGTTTATTGTTAGAATTATGGTTAGAATTTTGGTATTGCAATTGTAATATAATGATATTTGGTTAAATTTGAGACTTCTAAGTATTGATTATGATCTTTCTATTTCACGCTCGATGCCGATTGAGGTCGTTTAGGATCGGGTGTGACAATCAAACTTAATTCTGAATATGCCATTATTTGCTATACATAACAAATAAAGTATAATTTTATATCTCAATTTAAAAATTCTAAAGTCTAAACCCTAAACAATATATTCTAGACCCTAATTTATAAACTCTAGTTCTTGAAATAGGTTAAAAATAATGAATTTATTAGTTTGATATAATCTAAAATTATGATTTGATATGGTTGTAAATAGTTTTTGAAAGATAAATTTATGTGTAATTTTCTAATTTATTTTTAACATTGGCAAATCCATCGAATGTCGAAACATCATTAAAATTTCAAATATTACGTGTTAATGTATTTTGAAGTAGTTACAAGTAAGTTGGGAATGATATACCTTTAAACTCGACATGATATATGAGTTTTTTAATTATTTTTTGTCCAATATATACAGAACATGAGATAATAATTATCAACATATGCAAAATATGTATCAACATAGCAAAATATGAGATATAAATTTTTTTCTTAGAACATATCAATTTAATGTGTTACTGATGAATGATGAATGATGAATTAATGAATGATAACATGTTACACACATAAAACAGAAATAAATAACAACATTCGTCACTTCAAAACAAAATTCAAGTAACATTAATGTTTGAAATTCACCCAAATTACTAATAGTAAATGGGTAAATTATACTTATAGCCACTGAACTTTATCCATTTTAACATTGTGGTCATTGAACTTCAATTTTTAACGGTATAAGCACTGAACTTTACACTTTTTTAATACCGGTATAACCATTCAACTTTAACTAACTCCTCAAAATGACCGTTAACGATCTCAAAATGAAAATATTCAAGAATTAAAGTTGTTCAGAATGACATTTACCATGAAACTACATTTTTTATTTTCCAAAATCACATTTTTTGAGATTTCTCCCTCCTAATCAAATAATACATAAATGATCTCATAATGAAAATTTTCAAGAATTAAAATTCCTTAGAATATCATTAACTTTTCGAATTTTTTATTTTGAGGCCGTCACGGGGTCATTTTGAGGCGTTGAGTGGCCACCAGTGTTAAAAAGTGTGAAGTTCAGTGATCATACTGTTAAGAATTAAAGTTCAGTGGCCACAATATTAAAATGAGTAAAATTCAGTAACCATGGGT
The DNA here is from genome assembly GCF_963576675.1 of Euphorbia lathyris. Taxonomy (NCBI): domain Eukaryota; kingdom Viridiplantae; phylum Streptophyta; class Magnoliopsida; order Malpighiales; family Euphorbiaceae; genus Euphorbia; species Euphorbia lathyris. The sequence continues at coordinate 84,359,785 of NC_088915.1, forward strand.
TTAATTTACCCAATAATAAATGTTAAATTGTACTATCATTTATAATTTATAATTTATTTTTTATTAATAAAAATAAAAATATTTTTGAACATTTTACCATCAAATTTCGTGAAGCATGATAGAGTGATGTTAGTACATATTAGTGTTCATTAAATAGAGTGAGTGTCAGGGCGTACTAGTTTCACCTAAAGACTACAAAATAAATGCCAAACTTCCAACCTATAATAATAATAACAACAACTGATAACTGTAAAAATACCTATAACGTTTATATTTATATCTATGAGTAATTTTACTCTCAACGTTTAAAATAATATAATTTTACCTTTAACATTAGCAATCAATAGCAATTTTACCTCTACCGTTGACAAGTTGGATCAATTTGGAGATATTATTCATCAAATTGTTTTATCGGTCATGAATATCGTCATTTATACTTCACATTTGCATCATTTTAAAACTCATTAGTACAGATCACAAGTATATGATTAAACGTGATTTTTTTATATAGAAAATTAAAAAAATATAATATATTTTGTACGAGTTGGATAAAAAAAATTTAAATATTTCGCTGAATTCAAAAATATTAATCTCCAATTCTATTATTAAATAAAAAAAATATGATTTTTTAGAATCAACTTGCATGTAATTGGTGCAGGATAAAGAATAAAATATTTGTATTTTATAATAATGTCTGAAATTGACTCAAACTGTCAACGTTAGAGATAAAATTACACTATTTTAAACGTTAAAGGTAAAATTGCTCCTGTAAACGTTAGGGGTACTTTTGCACCTTTTCCCTAATAATAATAATAATAATAATAAACATCTGCATCATTCCTTTACCTTTTGTGTTGGTTTGGTTTTTTTACTTACGGTAAATAATAAATAATTAGGGGTGCGATTATAACAGCATTAATGCACCGGATTCCATCAGAATACCGAAGTTAAACATGCTCGGACGAGAGTAGTACTAAGATGGCTAATCTCTTAGGAAGTTTTCGTATTGCACCCCAAAACTTTGTTCCTCAATTTTTTTTAACAATAATAGACAGTATCTAACGATGGATTGAACTAAATAAATTTTATATTTTATAAATTTTATTAAGGTAAGAAATTTTTTTTTTGGAGAATTTAATTGTTGGCCATATATATAAATTTTATTTTTTATATATATAAAAAACTTATATCTAATTTTATAGTAAAATTCTAAAAAATAAAAAATTGTTATAAATAATGTAATGGATGACCATTATACCCCTGTTATATCTATATATATATATATATATATGTTACACCCATAAGTAATATGACAACACATTTACAACACGTTATCAGCACGAAACCCTAGCCGTCTGAGCACGCCTCCCATCAATCGTAGACGCCACTAGCCACCCTAAAAGACTAGACTCTTTCTGGCCGCCAAAAGAAACCCTAGGTGTCCAACACAACTAAGAGATACTTTGAGGCATTGCTGAGATTGTTCTTCCTCATAATCCATTGTCATCGATCAGGTTCATAATCTTAATTAACCAAACATTCATATTTTATTTTCTTCCTTTTTGGTTTAAATTCGAAACCTGTATTTCAGTTACTCATGAATCTAGTAAAATTAGAATCCAGTGACTTCCTTCTACCTTAGTTTTGTTTTCTCTGTTTTCTCTCTTATCTCGATCTGCAGAATTTAGAATTTTGCTGAGTTTTGCAGAATCGAAATTGATAGAGTAAATGTTCTGTTTTGTGCTTTTAGTTCTAATTTCGAAATGCTTATATACCATCTGTTTGATAGGGCGAATTCTGTTATTGCGGAATTATTGATATTTTCTTCCTTGATTGTTGTACGATTTTGTTTAAATCCGAATCTAGGATTTCATATTAGCCGAATCAGCACCTAATGACTATTTCTGCCTCAGTTTTGTTGTCTTTGTTTTCTATCCCCATCAGCAGAATTTAGAGTTTTGTTTTTTTCACATATGTTTAGTTTGGGAGCGTGGATAGTGATGAAACCCAATCACAATGCAGGTTTTAGGGTATGTGTAGAGCATGATTTGGTGTTTTTCATGTTTATTCTGATTTTTCTTTAGGGAATTTTAAATAGAGAGCATATTTGTCCATCCAATGTCTTGAATTTTATATAATGATTATGTGGAAAGGGAATTTGTTAATATTGATGAACTAAAATGTGGTAATTCAGGCTATATCTTGAGTGAAATAGAAAAGGGTCTTTATTTATTAGATTATTATCTTGTGTATCCACGGTAGATTGAATTCCATTGGAGAGTGAGTATACTTTCCAATAAGTTTGGAGGTAGATGAATGGAGTTATGCTATTCCAATATTAAAATACTTCTGTTTGTTTCATTACTAATTTTCTAGTCAAACACTATAATCAAGCGAGTTAATGTGTAAGGTTTATGTGGAGCTTTGAATTCCTGAACCATGCCGCATTAAAGTGAGAAGAACATTAGGATTTTGAGCATATTTCTGTGGGCTGAATGTGATTATTTAGTTCTATATTTTCTGTTCTTTATTGAGATGACAACCGACTCATTATCGGTGTTGCTTACAGAAATATATATACCCTTATGTTCAATACATATGTTGGTTTATGAAGCATTTTGAGCAAAGAATTAGATACTTGTTTATCAGAAAAGGAGAAATTTGTAAAACTTGAAAACTTGAATTCAAGTTGTTCACTATTTCTCTGTTTAGTTTAAAAATCTAAGTCTGATTGTCATAATGGTTAGTCTGTTGAAGATGACTTTGATTGTACCCTCTGACAATGATATAAATTAGACATAGAAATAGTAGACATTATTTTAGGATGTTACTAGGATTTCTTTATTATTATGTTTTTATGAATTTGTGTTAAACTATGAGTTTATGATTTTATGGATTTTATTTTGAATTTTATATGCATGAGATATTATTGAACTTGAGTTGTTAAAGTTATTTATGTGACTATTAATTTATTTATTTTGAAGAACATGGATAGTGAAGAATTATGTCTAGCAGACAGTGCAACTACTCATACCATACTGAGAAGTAGGAAATATTTCTCTCATTTGACAATGAAAGAAACTTGTGTTAATACTATATCGGGTAGTTCAAAGATTATTGAAGGCTCCGGAAGAGCAAATATATTATTATCTATGGGAACGAAATTTGACATTATGGATGCATTATACTCTCCCAAGTCTCAAAGAAATTTATTGAGTTTTAAAGATATCCGTCAGAATGGATATCATATTGAGACAATAAGTGAAGGAAATGTAGAATACCTTCAAATCACGAGTATTACCCAAGGCACTAAACATGTTGTTGAGAAATTACCTGCATTCTCCACTGGATTGTACTACACTAATATTAGTACAATTGAATCATATGCTATAGTAAACCAGAAGTTTACTGATAATGTTACTGTTTGGCATGACCGATTAGGCTATCCGGGTTCAATAATGATGCGAAAAATAATCAAAAATTCATGTGGACATTCATTGAAGAACCAGCAGATTCTTCCTAATGATTTTACATGCGCTGCTTGCTCACAAGGAAAATTAATAATTAGGCCTTCACCAGCCAAAGTTATACATGAATCAATCAATTTTCTGGAACGCTTACAAGGAGATATTTGTGGGCCAATTCACCCACCGTGTGGATCATTTAGATATTTTATGGTTTTAATCGATGCCTCGACTAGATGGTCATACGTCTCCCTATTATCAACTCGCAACCTGGCGTTTGCGATATTACTTGCTCAATTAATTAGATTAAGAGCACATTTTCCATATTTTCCTTTGAAGGCAATTCGCCTCAATAATGCTGGTGAATTCACTTCACAAGCTTTTAATGATTATTGTATGTCCATTGGGATAAATGTTGAACATCCCGTAGCTCATGTTCATACACAAAATGGTCTAGCTGAATCGTTAATTAAACGTTTGCAGTTGATTGCTAGACCATTACTTATGAAGTCCAAACTTCCAATATCAGCTTGGGGACATGCTATATTACATGCAGCAGCATTAATTCGCATCAGGCCAACGAGTAATCAACAATTCTCCCCAACACAATTGGTTCTTAGTCAAGAACCAAATATTTCTCATTTGAAAGTTTTTGGATGTGCGGTATATGTTCCAATTGCTCCACCACAACGCACTAAGATGGGTCCTCAAAGGAGGATGGGAATATATGTCGGATTTGAATCCCCATCAATCATTAAGTATCTAGAGTCAGCTACTGGAAATCTATTTAAGGCTCGATTTGCTGACTGTCATTTTAATGAGTCAGTTTTTCCAACATTAGGGGGAGAAAAGAAACAGTTGGAAAAAGAAATTAGTTGGAATGAATTATCTCTGTCTCATTTTGATCCTCGTACTAAAGAATGTGAAATAGAAGTTCAAAAGATAATTCATTTACAAAACTTAGCGAATCAATTGCCAGACGTATTTTCTGACACAAAGAGAGTGACCAAATCACATATTCCAGCTGTAAATGCTCCAAATATAATTGAAGTCCCTGAAGGACAACATCCAACTGCTAACGAGTCTCACACACGCATGAAGCGTGGTAGACCTATCGGTTCCAAAGATAAGAATCCTCGAAAAAGAAAAGGAGCAGAAATTGACAATGGCTTTTCCGAGGAACCAAAGAACAAAGAAGGATCTCCTGAAGAGACTATAAACATGACAAAGAAAAAAATTCAGGTACGTGAGAATGAAGAGATCTCTATTAATTATGTCATGTCTGGAATAAAATGGAATCGAAATAAAATCGACGTCGATGAAATTTTTGCATGCAATGTAGCAGTTGATGTTATGGATAAAAATGAGGATCATGAACCAAAATCCATTGAGGAGTGTACACAAAGTAATGATTGGCCAAAATGGAAAGAAGCAATTGAGACAGAATTGAAATCTCTTGCAAAGAGAGAAGTATTTGGACCTGTAGTCCGTACACCTAAAGGTGTAAAACCAGTGGGACATAAATGGGTCTTTGTGAGAAAAAGGAATGAAAATGGTGAAATTGTGAGATATAAAGCACGCTTGGTTGCACAAGGATTCTCACAAAGACCTGGAATTGATTATGAAGAAACATATTCTCCTGTGGTGGATGCAACTACTTTTAGGTTTCTCATAAGTCTGGCAATGAGAGAATGACTTGATTTACATTTAATGGACGTAGTCACAGCCTACTTATATGGTCCACTGGATAATGAAATTTATATGAAAGTCCCGGAAGGATTTAAACTGCCAAAAGCAGCAAGATCTAGTTCTCGAGAACATTACTGCATAAAGTTAAATAGATCTCTTTATGGATTGAAACAATCAGGGCGTATGTGGTATAATCGCCTTAGTGAATATTTGATAAGAGAAGGCTATAAGAATGACCCTATCAGTCAGTGCATTTTTATTAAGAGATTTGGGTCTGGATTTGTCATAATTGCAGTGTATGTTGATGATTTAAATATCATCGGAACTCCTGAAGAGATTTCACATACAGTGGAATATTTGAAAAAAGAATTTGAGATGAAAGATCTTGGAAAGACAAAATTTTGCTTGGGATTGCAAATTGAACATCTGAAAGATGGAATACTTCTGCATCAAACAACATACATAGAAAAGGTGCTTAAGAGATTCTATTTTGATCAAGCACACCCGTTGAGTAGCCCAATGGTTGTAAGATCACTTGATGTGGATAAGGACCCATTCCGTCCTCGGGAAAGCAATGAAGAAGTTCTTGGTCCAGAAGTACCATACTTAAGTGCAATTGGGGCATTGATGTACATTGCTAGTCATACAAGACCCGACATATCATTTTCTGTGAATTTGTTAGCAAGGTTTAGCTCATGTCCAACCCGAAGGCATTGGAATGGGATTAAACATGTATTCCGTTACCTTCAAGGTACGAAAGATATGGGCTTATTCTTTTCTAACCAGTCCAAAGAGGACTTGATTGGTTTTGCTGATGCAGGATATTTGTCTGATCCTCATACTGCTCGATCACAAACGGGATATGTGTTTACATGTGGTGATACTGCAATTTCTTGGCGTTCTATGAAGCAAACCATAGCAGCTATTTCTTCTAATCATTCAGAAATTTTAGCTATTCATGAAGCTAGTCGTGAATGTGTATGGTTTTGGTCTGTAACTCAACATATTCGAGAAGATTGTGGTCTATCTACCGGAAAAGAAGCTCCAACAGTTTTGTATGAAGATAATGCTGCATGTATTGCACAACTAAAGGAAGGATACATTAAAGGAGATAGAACGAAGCATATCTTACCAAAATTCTTCTTCACCCATGATCTACAAAAGAATGGTAATGTGAAAGTTCAACAGATTCGTTCAAGTGACAATTTGGCGGATTTATTCACCAAGGCGCTTCCAACTGCTACTTTCAAGAAGTTAGTTTATCGCATTGGATTGCGTCGTTGTAAAGATTTTTAGCTATGTATTCATGAGGGGGAGTAAATGCGTGCTGCACTCTTTTCCTTGACCATGGTTTTTCCCACTGGGTTTTCCTGGTAAGGTTTTTAATGAGGCAGCATCCCCAAGCGCATTTACTTATTTTTGTATAATGGACATCCAAGGGGGAGTGTTATAAATAATGTAATGGATGACCATTATACCCCTGTTATATCTATATATATGTTACACCCATAAGTAATATGACAACACATTTACAACAAAAATAAAAAAAAAATACTTTTGAGCCAGGCTTCCCACGCCACGTGTGGAAGCTGGCCAAAATCTGTCTCAAAAATTTCTAGTCCTCACGCGGTGTTTTGGAATTTCAATAAGCATTGTTTCTCACCTTGACTCAACGACTCGAGACGTTCAGCACGCACCGACGCACACTGAACCGAAACCAATAGCTAGCGCATAAAGTCTGACTGTCTACTTAGGCTCTGTTCTTCATCGCTGAAAAAAACTGAACTGAACTGAATTGAACTGAACTGAACTGAACTGAACTGAATACTGCTGAATACTGAACTGAATTTAACTGAATACTACTGAATACTGAACTTAACTGAATGCTACTGAACTTAACTGAATGCTACCGAACTTAACCGAACTTAACAATAATGATGATATTAGACTTTAAAATAATTTTCATGATAATATTGGACATTAATGAACTTATAATAATAACAATGGTTCTAATAAATTTAATAATATCAATAATAAATAAATATATTATTAAAGATAAAACTAAATCGAATATCAAATAAAAGCCCAGGATGATAAAATCTTGGCTCGATAAAAGCCTATAAAATTAAATAAAAATAAGTCTAATTTAAATTAAAAATACAAATTACATACAAACACAAATTTATATATAATTTAAAGCCTATGAAATTAAATATAAATCTTCATATGAATACAAACTCTTAACTTTTTATCTTAATTAAGGGTTAAAGTGCAAAAATAACATTTTGGGTCAGAAGTAATTTTACCTCTAACGTCTAAAATGGTGGAATTTTATCCCTAATATTGATAAATTGGATAAATTTGAGAAATAATTTATAATATGGATGCAATTCCTAATTTTTAAATATGGATGCATAGTTTAGTGTTTTTTTTTATTAAACCATATATACTTTAATAAACTATTATTTCTTGACTTTTATGTAATTTATAGATAATGATAAACTATAAATAATAATAATAATAAATAATGATAAATTATAGATAAATAATAATAATAATTATAATAAATTATATATAAATAATTATAATATAATAACTAATGATAAATTACTGAATACTGAAACTGAATGCTGAAACTGAATGCTGAACTGAACTGAATTGAACTGAACTGAACTGATTGTTACTGAAATTAAGTGATAAAGAACAGAGCCTTACACTTATATCTAGCCTCAAACCATCTCTAAACCATGAAGCTGGTCAGATGATGTGGCAAGGTAGTTAGTGGAAGTTGGGAAAGTTAGAGTAGCTCGGTGATGTAGCCTTTTACTTTACTCAATTCCATGCCCATAAGCTATCATACGAATCCTCCAAAATCCAAGCTAAATTTGCCCATACACTCAAGGGCGAATCCAGGATTTCTCCCTCATGGGGGCAAACAATACGACTAAAATAATTTTTATCTAAAAAATAATAATTATAAAAGCCAGAGATCAAAGCTCAAGTTCAAGTAAAATAGTAACAGAAATATCAAATCAAAATTCAATTAGGAGCAAAAAAAATACCAAAGCAGAGAGGCAAAGATCGGAGATGGAGTGCTGGACCAACGATCCAATTACGGAGGGATTGGCTGCCGATTTTGATTTAATCTTATTTAGGATTAGGGTTTCGATTTAGGCTTAAGAAGAAAGAGGAATTGAGGAAGAAGAACTAAAGAGATTAAAGAGAGTAAGAGAGACCGATGGTTTATTTTAGGACCTATTTAGTTTTACATTTAAATATTTACTTATTATTATTATTTTTGTTGTAAATAAAACGACGTTGTTTCGCTTTAAAATATAATTAAAAGAAAGAAAAATAATATATTAAATTTAAAACCATTCTTTATCCTCAATTATAAAACCAGTGAACCTTAAATCTCCATTGATAAATGGAGGCAAAGCTCTAAAACTTCAAAATTAATACTTGGGTTTTAAAAAAGAATACAAATGTCAGTGGGGGCAACTGCCCCCAGTGCCGCCATGCTGGATTCCCCCTTGCCTACACTTACCCACTCAAATCAGAAATTTGCTAACGAAGTCATCATCTTTCCTTGCCAATCGACCACGGTATTCGTGAATCTCAGGTCAACATCAAATTTAATGCCTCGCCGAGATAACTAATTGTGGTTCCAAGTTTGTCATTGAATTTCATTTTCTACTTAACCTTGTTTCATTAAAAAAAAAAATTCAAAATTCAAAATTTAAAATTTAAAAATAGATTTATATAAAATTGTAAACATTCAATTTTTATTTCCAATTAACCTTAGGGTAAATTCCAAAAAAAAACCATTGTGGTTTCACCGATTTCTAAATAAACCCCTGTGGTTTGTTTTTACCAAAAAAAAGGAGCGTGTTTATGCCGTTACCCGAAAAACGGAAAATCGGTTAACGGCGTTAAAAATGCTGACGTGGCGAAAGGTAAATTTGGAAAAACCATTTTTTTTTTATTTTTCTTTCTTCTTCTTCTTCTTCTTCTTCTTCTTCTTCTTCTTCTTCTTCTTCTTCTTTAACTTGTGGAATTTTGACGCGAAATAGACGAATTCGATGTTGGGGAAGTAATCCAATAGCTTCAGAAATTGAATCCCAATTTGAGGGGATTCCAATGGTGAGTATTGAAGCAGGTGGATTCCATGTTTGTGGGATGAATTCAACTGGTTTTGTTGTTTGTAAAGGTGAGAATTTTTCTGGTCAATGTGATATTCCGGTGAATTCGCCATTGATGTATGCTCAATTGGGGCTTGGAGGTGATCATAGCTGTGGAATTCGGAGAAATGGAACGGTGATTTGTTGGGGAGGAAGAGGATTGTATAGTGTTGAAGGAATTATTGGGGTTTCGTTTGAATCGATTGTATCGAGTTCTAATTTTAGTTGTGGATTGGTTACTAGAGATTTTTCTGTGATTTGTTGGGGACCTGGTTAGATTAATGTCGATGAATTTGGTGTTCAGATTCTTCCGTTTTCCGATCAGATTCTTCCCGGCCGGTGTGTTGAGTTAGATTGTGAAGGGAGATTGTATCCTGATTCGGATAGACTTTAAATTCCCAGATTTCCAATTTTGGAAATCTGGAATTTCCAAAATTCTGGAATTCCAGAAATCTGGAAATTCCAGATTTCCGAAATCGAAAATCTGAGATTTCCGATTAAAAAAAACGAAGAAAAAGAGGAAGAAGAAGAAGAAGAAGAAGGCCCTGTTCTTTATTACTTAATTTCAGTAACAATCAGTTCAGTTCAGTTCAGTTCAGTTCAGTAGTAATCAGTTCAGTTCAGTATTCAGTTTCAATATTCAATAATTTATCATTATTTATTATAATTATTATATATTATTATTATTTATATATAATTTATTATCATTATTTATTTATAATTTCAGCAATTTATTATAATTAGTATATATTAATTTATCTATTTTCATTATAATTATATTTATATATAATTTATGCTTTGTCATTATATATATTATCATTATTTATTATAATTATAATTATTTGGTGCAACTTATTTGTAAATTCTGCGAAAAGTAAATAAATATTATATTAATACGTTTACATTACAATGCTCTAAAAAATTAACTGGCTCAACTACCTTAATATCTCAAATAGTGCAATTTTATCCCTAATATTAGAAGCCAATAGCAATTTTACCCTTAACATTGATAAATTGAGTCAAGATTTTGTATTCATATGAAAATTCATATTTAGACGTTAGGAGTAAAATAACCCCGGACCCAAAACGTTAAAGGTATTTTTGTACCTTAATACTTAATTGTAATAAAAAGTTAAGAGTGTGTATTCATATAAAAATTTATATTTAATTTCATAGGCTTTAAATTATATATAAATTTGTGTTTGTATGTAATTTATATTTTTAATTTAAATTAGACTCATTTTTATTTAATGGCATAGGATTTTATCGAGCCTAGATTTTATTTGATATTTAATTTAGTTTAATCTTTAATAATATGTTTATTTATTATTGATATTATTTTTTTGATAGAAATATTATTATTATTATTATTATTATTATTATTATTATTATTATAAGCTTATTAATGTCCAATATTATCATTAAATTATTTTAAAGTCTAATATCATCATTATTGTTACGTTCGATTAAATTCGGTTAAGTTCGGTATCATTCAGTTAAGTTCAGTAGCATTCAGTTAAATTCAGTTCAGTTCAGTATTCAGTATCATTCAGTTCAGTTCAGTTCAGTTCAGTAGCATTCAGTTCAGTTCAGTTTTTTTCAGTAATAAAGAACAGAGCCGAAGAAGAAGAAGAAGAAGAAAGAGAAAATTAAAAAAATTAAAAAAATTCGGAATTTCCAATTTTACCCCTCATTTTTAACACTGTTAACCGATTTTCCGTTTTTTGGGTAACGGCGTAAACACGCTCCTTTTTTTTGGTAAAAACAAATCACATGGGTTTATTTGGAAATCGGTGAAACCACAGGGTTTTTTTTTTTGGAATTTACCCTTAACCTTATGATTAAAAATGATAAACCATTTTTTAAAAATTTAAGCTAAAATTAATTTTGTTTTAAAAATGTTAGAGTTAAATTCACCTTTCATAAAATATACGGATAAGGTATCAAAATAGGTATAAGGTTTTTGGGAAAGTACCAATTTAGGCTCAACGTTCAAAATATTGTTCAAAATATATGCAAACTAAAAGTAATTGAATATCCACAATATTTTGAACACTGACATGTATCAATATTATTTTAACTAATGTTCAAAATATTGTAATGTTCAAAATATCGTGGATATTCAATTACTTTTAGTTTGCATATATTACATGAGCCATAGAATTTAGGAGTCATGGAATGATTGATGAAAAACAAATATAAGGTTTTAACGGGCAAAAAAACTAATTAATTGTATTATAATAAATAATAAAATAGAACTAAATAAAAAGATAATATATAAAGTTAATAGGAAATGAATATAATATGGTTAATTTAAGGGTAAAGTTCAAATAAAACTTCTGTGGTTTCACTAATTTTCAGATAAAGGACTGTGGTTTACTTTTTGTCAAAACGAGGATTGAGGTTTTTAACTTTAACAAAATAAGGACTTTTTCGATTGATACTATTAAAATCACTTTTGACGACTTCAAAAATGATATATTTTAAGAACTACTAATATTCTAAGCAACTTTAATTCTTCAACTTTTTTATTTTGAGATTGTTTAGATGATGTTTGGTAAAGAGAGAGAAAGTTAGTGTTTAGAGAGAGAAAGTTACAAAAAAGATAATTTTCGAAAATCGAAAATGTATTTCCATAGAAAATATGGCATTGAACAACTTTAATTCTTGAAAATTTTCATTTTAAGGTCGTTAAGGATGGTTTTAATAGCATTAATCCAAGTTTGAAACTTCAATCCTTGTTTTGACAAAAAGTAAACCACAGTCCTTTATCTGAAAATTAGTAAAACCACAGGCGTTTTATTTGAACTTTACCCTTAATTTTAATTGTGACGTTTAGCTTAAATTGGATATATTTAAACGTTAAGCTTAAATTCGTATTATTTTGTAAACGTTAAGTCTATGTTTGTGCTATTTTGTACGTGAAGCCTAAATTGATGCTATATTGTAAACGTTAAGCCTAAATTGATATTATGTTGTAAACGTTAAGTCTATATTGATGCTATTTTGAACGTTGAACCTAAATTGGTATTTCTTCAAAAACCTTAGAGTATCTTATCCCTAAAATATAGGAAAGGTCAAATTTTCAAATTATTAACTGCATGTGCTATTCCTTATTGGTCAGAATACTGTAACTTTGCTAGACCTAAAATAAATTGGAAAATTGAAAATTTAATTAATATAATTAATGCTTCTTCTTCTTCTCAATCTCATTGTGCCGACCATATCTTCTTACTAACATAGCAGTAACATTTACCGGAAATTTTCACCATTTTCTGTGTAATACTCGTAATGGAAATGGATAAGATAAAAAAAAAATAGAATAAATAATTTATTAGGTTTTATGTTAATGTGTTTTTATTTATTATATTAATCAATTTATAAATATAATTTTGAAATTTGTAAGTTTTATCTTAATTAGTTTTATAATCATGCACAAAATTGCTTTTAGTTATATAAGCAAAAAAAAAAAAAAAGAAAAAAAACATTTATGTTTTTAATAAATTTAATGAACATATTCATAATGAAATTTATGTAGTATTGTTAACGATATTTTAAGAATATCATAATTTTCGACTTTATGCATGTAAATGTTGTACATACGTTAATTTCTGAATGATGATTGGTATTCTTAAGAAAATAAATTGCGCCTATGACTTGATATGATTGGTATTCTTAAGAAAATAAATTGCGCCTATGACTTGATTTCTCAGAACGAAACGACATGCGAAGGATTTAAAGCCTGGAAAAATTCCTCTTGGGTTCTTAGTTGTATTTATAAAAAGCTTAACTAGCTTAAATATTGCTAGGGATGGCAACGGTTACTCTACCCACGGGTATCCGACCCTAATGAGACTAACCGTACCCTATATAAAAGGATATGGGACATGTATGGGATCAAAACCATTATCCTAACGGGTAATGGGACGGGTATGTGAATACCCCTCAAGGTACCCATTACCCGTCATAACTTTTTTATATATTAAAAAATATTACTGTGTTTTAGATGTGAGATTTGAATACCAATCTTTTGTTCTTCGATCATTAAGTGATACCACTAAACTACTTCATTTTTATTGATTAAGGTTCAAGATGATTTATTAAATTTATACTTTGTTATATTTGTAATATTTTTGTTATATTTATTGATTTTTAATAGGTAAAAGGTACCCGCGGGTATCTGTGAATTAAATGGGACGGGTATGGGATGCAAACATATACCCGTTAGGGTAATGAGAAGGATACAGGTAATTAAAAAATAAACGGTTAAGGGTTTGGGATTGACACTATCCGCAGGTACCCTACCCGTTGCCATCCCTAAATATTGCCACTAAGAAAATTAAAAAATCAACCCAAAGAGATTTTTTAATTTTTCTTTTTGTCATTGAGCTTTATAATATTTTTTTATTATAAATTGGGAAGAAATGGGAAATTACAACGAGAACAATGTTAATTCCGTAAAGAAATTAAAATTATGAAATGCAAATTGCAAGAAATTGAAAATTATGTACGTAATTGAATTAAAATGACAAACTTGACATTGAAGGATGAAGAAACGATTCGAGAAACTCGGATGTCATCGGTCAATTGCTTAAACGAAACAGTAGAATATTAATTTTAACGAAAGGGAAGAGGCGTGAATTAATGTTGAAAAGAAATGCAATTGAATTAATTAAATTGCAAATAAATTTCAGCAAGAATCGTTGGTAAAATTGATGTTTTGGGGGTTAGAAATTGCTGATAAGGTATGTTTTTTAGTATGATTTTGGGCGAAACGAAAGTTTGAGATCGAAGTTGGTATGCCAGCGATCGAATTGGTGTAAAAATTTGGATTTAAAGGACTCGAAGGGACCTCAAAAATTGTTGGAAAAGGGGTGGTCAGATCTAATTTTTAAGAACAGAAAATCAGCAAAAAAAAAAAAAAATGTTGTTTTGGGATCAGAAAGTGATTAAAAGTTGGATTTCAGGCTCGGTTTTGGACGAAACGAAAAAATTGAGGTCGAAGTTGGTATGTTAGAAATCAAATGGAAAACCCATTTTGGAATTGATGAACTCGAAATGGTCAGAAAAAATGTTGGAAGATGGCTAGTTGAATCTGATTTTTTTTTTTTGTGGTAGAAAATAGATTTTCAGTGAACTTTGAAGCAATAAATAACTTGCATTCGATGTCGGATTTAAGAAACGAAAAATTTGAGTTCGAACTTGGGTTGCTGGAGAGTATTTAAAAATCAAATTAGGCAATCGGAGATCGAAAAATTGCTAAAAATATTTGTTGAAGTTGGGTATGTGCTAGTTTTTGGTGTGTGTTGGTTGGTGTGTAAAAATGAAGTATTCGAACTCTATTTATAGAGTTTTGTGGCGTCCATTAACCTTGTATATGCTTGTGTCATTTTAAATTTTATTTATTCTAGTTTAATTGTTAACTTTAACAAAATGATTAAAGAGTTTGACAAAACAAAACTTATGGACTTGATGGGAGGCAATTTTCATTTTCATTTTATGTGAATAAATAGTATAGGTTATATTTTAGTATATAGTTTAAAAATAAAATGAAATTAAAAGTTATAAAAACAGAAAAAAAAAAAAAAACAAAACAAAACAAAACATGTGGAAATAAAGCTGTTATTTTTAAGCAAAACCAATCAACAATCTATGATGAATTATTTGACGCTCAAGACAATGAAATTTTGGAACACCTCTAATTTTGAAAGTTGAAGTTGTAAGTTTTCCACGGGCCACTCATGGACATCAAACGGAGTTATAAATGTTAAAAGATTGATCCAGAAACATAATAATGGAGAACAGGTCTAAAATCGTGGCTCCTGGTTTTTAGGCCTGTTTCTAGGGCTGTAATCGAACCGAGCCGAGCCGAGTTTTGGCCTGTTCAAACTCGTCTTGTTATAAAATTAACGAGTTCGAGTCCGAGCCGAGCTTTGGCTTGAGCTTGAGCCGAGCTTCGAGCTTGTTTCGAGCCCAAAATCCTCTTTTGGACTTGGTTCATTAAGAAAATTATCTGACCATGAATTGTTTGTGAGTAAATTGTTAATTATATTTGTGAAGTTTGCTCGCAAATAACTCTTTAATATTAGATATGGATATTTCTGCTGTAATTTAGGAATATAATTGATTTGTAATTATCATGTTCACACATATATCTTGTGTATATATATCACATTATCAATGAATGGAAAGGCAAGGATTCTACCTTATCATGGTATCATGAGCCTAATTTCTTTCCTAAAAACTCTCTCCTAAAATTTCTCTCCCTAATCCCACCCAAATCTCTTCTTTCTCTCTTCCTCATTCTGCCGTTCTTCATCCCTAAAAACTCTACTGCCACCATGCCAAACAATGAACAAAACAATGGTGCCGCCGCCGCACCAACTCATCCGGCCCTCTCCATTATCAACATTACCTCCTTTATTCGTGATCCTCTCGAATCCGGCAAAGGCCTCTATACCACTTGGGCTGAACTTTTTAAAACACATGCCCGTGCTTTTCAAGTTCTTGATCATATCCTTCCTGAAACCGACGATAAATCGGAAACCTCTTCTTCGGTTATGAAAGCAAAGAATTCAGGTTTATGGTCTCGTGTTGATGCCATCGTGTTGCAATGGATTTATGGAACCATATCTTCAGACCTTCTCAACAGTATCATCGGACCAAATTTAACAGCCGCCGACGCTTGGAAACTCCTAGAACAACAATTCTCCGATAATAAAAATTCAAGAGCCCTTTATTTACAACAAGAACTGTCCAATGCTAGACTTGAAAATTTTGATGATATCTCTGCCTACTGCCAACATTTGAAGTCCCTCTCGGACCAATTAAGCAACGTCGGGGCTGCCGTATCCAACGATCGTCTCGTTCTTCAATTAATTTCGGGGCTCACTGACGCCTACGAGACAATCGGAACACAAATTCGCCACAATGACATTCTGCCCAATTTCACAAAGGCAAGGTCCATGTTATTATTGGAAGAATCTGCCCGTAAAAAACGCACAGCCGCCACCGTCGGATCTGAAATTGCCGCCGTTACTATCGCCCAACAGTCCCCGTCGAATCAAGCTCCTCCATATTCAAATCACGTTCGGCCTTCTTTCCCTCAAAATTCTGGCGCTGCTCGCGGTGGCCGGGGTTATTATCACCGTGGCAGAGGCGGACGGGGCAGAGGCGGACGATGGCAGCAAAATAGCGGTCCTCGCTGGTCAGGGGCTGTTTCTTTACAACAGCCATGGGGGTACGGGCCATGGACTGGACAGGCGCCCCAATGGGCCTATCCCCCATGTCCTTATCCTTCTTGGCCCAATTCTTCACATGGTGCAACTCATGGTGCAACTCGCGGGCCTGTTTTTAATAACAATTCTTCTGCAGTCCAGCCAGGCATATTGGGAGCCCATCCGCAGGCCCATCTGGCCCAGTATTACACTCCAACAAACATTGAGGCGGCTATGCACACCTTGACAATCACACCACCTGCAGAACCTTGGCATATGGACACCGGCGCCACTTCTCACATGAGCGGGGATGGAGGTAAACTCACATCTTATTTAAATAAGAGTCCTAACACGAGTATCGTAGTAGGTAATGGCACTTGTATTCCTGTTATCGGTCTTGGTAATGCATCCTTAAAAACAAACAACAAAACCCTAGAATTGAACAATGTTTTACATGCCCCTAGATTAATCAAAAACCTTATATCTGTGCGGAAATTTGCTATTGATAATAATGTGTCCGTTGAATTTGATCCTGTTGGTTTCTCTGTGAAGGACTTGCGCACGGGGATCCCTATTATGAGATGTAATAGCACCGGTGATTTATATCCAGTCACATCATCCTCTTCAGAGTCTTCTTATGCTTTAAATGCTTCTGTTTTATCTCCTTCAGTTTGGCACAATAGATTGGGCCATCCTGGTCCTCAAATTTTAGACAATCTTCGAACTAATAATTTTATTTCTTGTCCTAAAAATGTTGATTTTTCTATTTGCAATTCTTGTGTGCTTGGGAAACATATTAAATTGCCTTTTTATGCTTCTAAAAATATGTCATCAATGCCGTTTGATATTATTCATAGTGATATATGGACATCTCCTGTTCTAAGTTCTAGTGGCTATAGATATTATGTTCTTTTCCTAGATGATTATTCTAATTTTCTGTGGACTTTTCCCTTAGCAAATAAATCTCAAGTTTTTTCTGTGTTCCTCACATTCCGAAATTACGTACGTACTCAATTTGAAAAAGATATCAAAACTTTTCAGTGTGATAATGGTGGTGAGTATAACAATAGTCATTTTCATGATTTTTTTAACAATAATGGTATGCAATTCCGTTTTTCATGTCCACATACTTCCTCCCAAAACGGTAAATCTGAACGAACGATTCGAACAATCAATAATATAATTCGCACTCTTCTAACACATGCTTCTTGCTCTCATTCTTTCTGGCCTCATGCTCTTGCTCATGCGACCTATCTTTTAAATATTCTCCCTCACAAAAATCTTAGTCTTCTTTCACCGACTCAAATTCTCTACAATCGTACTCCTTCTTATACTCACTTACGCACTTTCGGTTGTCTTTGTTACCCACTTGTCCCTTCTTCCTCTAGAAATAAACTTCAACCTAGGTCCTCTCCATGTGTGTTTCTTGGATATCCATCCAATCATCGAGGCTATAAGTGTTACGACATCTCCGCGTGGAAAATAATTATATCTCGTCACGTTATTTTCAATGAAAGCAAATTTCCATTTTCCACTCAACATGTCTCGGCCTCCCCTCCCATTTCTTCTATTTCCAACTCACCTACACAAACAACCCAACCCATTATTCCCTTCCCCACTAATGCGTCCACTCCTAACCAAAGCCCAGTTTCACCACGGCCCAACAGTCTCAACCCATCTTCCCAAAACAGCCCAGCACTTCCCCCTTCTCCTCTCGACAGTCCCTTTCCTTCTCCAATTCAACACGGCCCAAACACAAATTCCCCACAACAGCTCACCTCCCCACAACAGCCCACTTCCCCGCCTTCTCCCGATCCTATACACGCCAACCCAACCCAACCGACTCACCCTATGACAACCCGAGCTAAACTTGGAATTTTCAAACCCCAAAGAAAGCTCAACTTACACACCACCACTATTTCTCCTATTCCTTCTAATCCCTCACTTGCTTTACAAGACCCTAATTGGAAACAAGCCATGACTGAAGAATATAAGGCTCTTATTGAAAATAAGACGTGGGTCCTCGTACCCCGTCCTTCTAATGCTAATGTTCTTCGTAGTTGGTGGATTCTCAGGCACAAATTTAATGCAGATGGATCTTTTGAAAGATACAAAGCAAGACTTGTTGGAAATGGGGTGAATCAACTTGTTGGGGTAGACTGTGGTGATACTTTCAGTCCAGTTGTTAAGCCAGCAACAATTCGAGCTGTATTAAGTATTGCACTTTCTAAAGGTTGGCCACTACATCAGCTGGATGTAAAAAATGCTTTTCTTCATGGGGATCTTCATGAGACTGTTTATATGCATCAACCACTGGGATTTCGGGATCCCAACTATCCAGATCATGTATGCCTTCTTCAAAAGTCTCTTTATGGTCTCAAACAGGCACCACGGGCGTGGTACCAACGGTTTGCCTCTTTCTTGTCTACCATGGGTTTTTCTCACAGTAAATCTGATCATTCACTGTTTGTCTTTCGTCGGGGAGCAGAGATGGCATATCTACTCTTATATGTGGATGACATCGTTCTAGCTACTTCTTCCACTGCTCTACGAGAGTCAATTATCAACAAATTGAGTTCCGAATTTGCTATGAAAGATCTTGGCCCATTGAGTTATTTTTTAGGGATATCTGTCACTCGGAGCGCCGGCTCTCTTTTTCTGTCTCAAAAGAAGTATGCTACTGAGATCATTTCTAAAGCCGGTCTTTCTTCAGCAAATTCCTGTACAACACCTGTTGACACTAAGCAAAAACTGAGTGCTTCATCTGGTTCTGCTTATCATGATCCATCTGAGTATCGAAGTTTAGCTGGTGCATTACAGTATTTGACTCTCACTCGCCCAGACATCAGTTATGCTGTTCAGCAAGTCTGTTTATTCATGCACGATCCCAAAACGTCTCATATGGCAGCTATCAAGCGGATTCTTCGATATGTTAAAGGAACCCTGGAGTTCGGACTTACATTCACAACCTCTTCACTAGATTCCTTGGTCTCCTATACAGATGCAGATTGGGGGGGATGTCCTGACACTCGACGTTCTACTTCAGGATATTGTGTTTTCCTTGGTGACAATCTTCTGTCTTGGTCTGCTAAGCGGCAACCCACTTTATCTCGTTCTAGTGCTGAAGCAGAGTATCGTGGTGTTGCTAATGTCGTATCTGAAACTTGCTGGATTAGAAATCTTCTTCTTGAACTTCATTGCCCTATTAGTAAATCCACCTTGGTATATTGTGACAATGTGAGTGCAGTTTACCTCACTGGTAATCCTGTACAACACCAACGTACCAAGCATATTGAGATGGATATACATTTTGTTCGAGAAAAGGTTGCTAAAGGAGAGGTTAGGGTACTTCATGTTCCTTCTCGTCATCAAATTGCAGATATTTTCACCAAAGGTCTACCACAAATTCTTTTCGACGACTTCCGCTCTAGTCTCAACGTTCGACCACCTCCCGTTTCGACTACGGGGGTGTATTAGATATGGATATTTCTGCTGTAATTTAGGAATATAATTGATTTGTAATTATCATGTTCACACATATATCTTGTGTATATATATCACATTATCAATGAATGGAAAGGCAAGGATTCTACCTTATCATTTAATGGTGTACATAAACAAACTCACAAGCAAAGTTCGTGAATAAATAAACAAGATGCTTACAAATAGTTCATCTATTACTCATTTATTATGTTTGTGAACGAACGTCATCCAATACCAAATGAAATAATATTAAGTTTAGATATTTGTGAACTAACACAAAACTATATAGTTTTCTACCAAACTAAAATTTGTTCATAAATGTTCTAATCGAGCATGCTTGCGAGCTTTCGAGCCGAGCTTTGGCCTGCTCAAGCTTGACTCATTTACAAACCTAGCCAGTAAATCATGTTCACGAGAGGCTCGTTTACAAATCGAGCCGAGCCAAACCGAGCTTTTATCGAGCCGCTCATGAGCGGCTCTCTTCATTTAAAGCCCTACCTGTTTCGGCCATAATCTTCAAGCTCTACCCATGTTTTTGCTTCTCCAAATTACAATGAAGTAATGAGAAAGAGGTTGAGTATTTTCAGGATCTTAAGTAATGGATGTACAAATTACTTACCTATAAATAGGTGCACAGTTCTTCATTTCCAATCCCCAACAAAAAAAAAAAAAAATAAACAATCAATCAACCAGTCAATCAATTAAACTAAGAAAAATCATTGTTTATCTCCTCAATTTCGAGTTTGCAGCCTTCAATTTCATGTTGAAGTTTATTTCATTCGATTTTCAATTCTCAATTTCAGCTCAAAAGCTCAGTTAAGTTCATATCTTTCGATAATTATTTCTCCAATTCCAGTTGATATAATTGTTATTTGATCATTCAAACTCTTTAGTTTAATAATAGAATTTCTAATCATCGATTTCTATTAATTTTGTTTATCCAATAATCTGTCATTATCATCTTCAACCTTAACTTCAAGTTTTAACTCATAAACCGAAACACTCAAAACCCAATTTTCGTGGTGTTTTCTGTTGCAAACCTTTTCTAAATCATATTTACAATATATTCACTGATTCCAATTAATCAAATCACCCAGAACCAAGCTTTTGGCAATTATTGAATTCAAAATCAACATAATTTCCAGCAAACAACTGTTTTATTCAGTTATCTTCCAAAAATTATTATGGCCGCCATGAGCCACCGTTCACTGTAAAATCGGTCTTAATCTCTTCATTGATATCCAAACTATAGATTTTAGTTTTCATTTCGTTCAGAATAGCCTCCCATAGCCATCGTTTTATTACTCAAAGTTCCCCTATTACTCAATCTTTACATACTCACGAGCTGTTGAAATTAGTTTAATTTTTAGAAAATATATCCTTCAACTTTTAAAACGACACCAGCAAGTCCAATTTTTACATCAACTTTGATAAATTTCAGTTCAATTTGCAAGCATTTCAGCGGCGTCAACGCCCATTTTTAAAGCCCTAACAAGAAGTTTGATTATTTATTTAATCACGTACATATTTATTTCAATTATTGTTACGAACAAGTTATTTCATTCGGCAACTTATATCCTGCCCGATCAATTTATTCATTTCAAATTACGCCTTTGAGTTGTAATTTTTCATTTATTTCTCACATCTGTAATCAAAAGAAAAATAGAAAAATAATAAAATCAATAAAACAAAGAAAAAATTTAAAAATATCTGTGTTTGGTCTTATTTATTTGTAGTAAAGAGTTAACTAGTTGATCTGTCAAGCGAAACCGGTAACCTAAGAGGATTTTTTCATTTTCAATCCTTACATCCTCCGTTCAATCGTTTTGTTTTAGAATTGAGGTCTAGGCGCATTCACGGTATTTATTACAGTTATTTAATTAATTACTAAAAGTATTTATTACTCTTTAGAAGAAATTTCTTTGGCACGCCAGCATTCACACAATGTTTTTCACACACACGTCAAAGTTGAAAATTAGAAAAATATTGCCAACAAGACTATATAATTATTATTAAAAATATAGAGACTGAATAATGTAATATGCAAACACATAAGCTGAACAGAAACAGTTTTAAATCTAAAATAAAAATAATATATGTTTTTTTAAATGTCCTAGAGGCGGTTTAAACCACCTCTATATAAACATTGTTGCTGCTTGAAATTTCACAAAACCGTCTCAAAACCAGCAAGAATAGCAAAGTAACAGACGGATTTGTGACTGTTTTAAAAACCATCGGTAGAAACTGTAGTTATAGTTAAAACTGACGGTAAAGTAGATGAACTTCGTCGCTAAAAGCTCTGTTTTTCTGTAATAATTCAGACAAAATTTTACCATTTTATACGTTATGAGTAAATCTGATATTCCTGAAAAGCTACAGGGTCTTTTTGAAATAAACAGCCCAATCTTGCGAAAATTAGGGCTGTAAATGAACAGAGCCGCTCATGAGCGGCTCGGTGATTGGCTCGATAAAAGCTCTGCTCGACTCGGTTCGATTTGTAAACGAGCCTTTCGTGAACATGATTTACTGGCTCGGTTCGTAAACGAGCCGAGCTTGAACAGGCCAAAGCTCGGCTCGAAAGCTCGCAAGCAGGCTCGATTAGAACATTTATGAACAAATTTTAATTTTGTAGAAAACTATATACTTTTGTGTTAGTTCACAAATATCTAAACTTAATATTATTTTATTTGCTATTAGATGAGTTCGTTCACAAACATAATAAATGAGTAATAGGCTTACTATTTGTAAGCATTTTATTTATTTATAGCTTGTTTATATACACAATTAAAGAGTTATTTGCGAGCAAACTTCACAAATATAATTAACGATTTACTCACAAACAATTCATGGTTAGATAATTTTCTTAATGAACAACGTCCAAAGAGGATTTTTGGCTCGAAACAAGCTCGAAGCTCGGCTCAAGCTCGTTGAGCAAGCCAAAGCTCGGCTATAGCAAGCTCGGCTCGGCTCGGCTCGTTTACAGCCCTACCAATTGGATAAATCTACAACATCTAAATAATATTAGAGCTCCGGAGTTTGATTACAATTTCACATAATGACCAGTGTTGTAAAAATCAGTCAAGTCGTCGGCCGATATATCATGATTTTTACAAAAACGTCCGATTTTATATAACTGGTCGGCATAAGTCGGGAGCCTGATTTTCTTCTGCCTAGGCAGTTCAAATCGGGTTAAATCGAACAAGTCGGGTTAGACGGAAAAAATCAGTTTAGGCGGAAAAAATCGGCTGAAATGGTTAAAATTAGCTCAATTTATAAATTACAATTAGTAAAAAATAATACAAGTCATTAGTATTAACTCATAACTATTTTATTATTTATTTAAAACAAATATCTATATTTTTCTATTATACAATATTTATTATTATTATTATTAAATAGTATAATTTATATTTTAAACGTGTTTATATAATATTTATTTAATATAAGTCTAAAAAGTAGAAAAATACAAATCCGATTAATCCTCGATTAATCTTCGGAGGTATTGTCCGTCCGCTTTTACAACACTAATAATGACCATAACCAGTAGCAGTAATCATAGGTCTAGTTCCTTAGCAGCAGACTTGAAAATCTCAGCCAAGTCTTTCTTCACTTCATCACCAGCAAATATGTATTCAATCCCATTTCTAGCCAGCTCAAATAGTTCCTTCTTTCCAAGACCTTTGTAAACACGATTATCAAAGACAATCAGACTGGCACACGATTATCATTTTTCTTACATTTCTATCATATAAAACATATAAATAACATAACATGATTTTGACACGATAACCTGAATTGTTATTTGATCCTTAATACATCCAAAATCAATATTACACATACCGAATGCCGAATGCCGACGAAGCAATGTTGTATTCCTTTGAAAGACTAGTGGAGAGAACCCCAGAATCGTCTGTGCACAAGACTACCGGATGCTTTGCATTATACAAATCCCCTACAAGATGAAAAAACTAAACAAATTATAGTAACCGTATCTCACATTGCTTAATTAGAGACGACTCCTTATATATGTGAACTAATCCTACTCGTTTGAGGTGATTTTTGAGGTGAGTTAAGCCTTTATTTACGTTTATAAAGTAAACTCTAGAGATTTGATTATTTATCACTTCGAAGAACGATTCAACAAAAATTCAACACTAACCAAAAGGATGAATATCTAGCGAAGAAATCGTGTTGCTCCTAATATTGGATGTCAAGCAAATCTCAACCTGAAACAATGAGCGAAAGCGCAAAAAGAAAATGAAATTAGAAAATGAAAATAAATGAAAAACTAATGAAAGAAGAGTACATGGTCATTGTATATAAATAAGCATAAGAGCTAACACATTCTACAAGACAAGCCAAACATAATTTTTATGCGAATCCACGAGAAATAAAGTATCGAAAACCCCTAATCGGGTTTCAATCCATAAGGAAGCTAACAAACGAGGGTTTGATAGACAATAACTCTTATAAAATAAGGTTGCAAACTTGCAAATCTGATTATTCAGTTGAAGTGTCGAAAAGAATACAAGAGAAGCTCTCACAAAGTGATGTAATAGAATTAATCAGTTTTGCGAGCAATCTATTGAATTGGTTGAATGCCAGAAAGTTAGGATTATATAAACCTGTTAGATTCTACGAATACCAGGGATATAGGAATCACAAGAACATGTTAAAGAACGTTGATTGGGTGCACCAATACCCGTTAATTAACATTCAAAATTCTCAAGAACTGGTAATTCGAAAATATCAATTTCATTAATTCAAAAGATGTATCCTTATAAGGATAATAAGTCTTTAAATAGGTAAAATACTAAAGGCAAAAAGCATCCTGAGCCCCCTGATCTTTTATTGTTTGGTGCATTAAGCCCTCAATCTTTTATTTAGACACATTGAGCCCCTGATCTTTCACCATTTGGTGCATTAAGCCCTCGATCTTTCATTTAGACACATTGAGCCCTTGATCTTTCATATATGGGTGTATTAGGTCCTTCCATAAATCAATTAATATATAGGTTTATTAAGGGCATGTTTGGTTAGGTTTATATAACTGCAGCGTTTCGCATTTTCTCTGGACACTGCAACATTTTGGAGCTTTTCACGAAAAGCTCTTTTCATGAACAGTTGTTTGTAGTTACTTGTTATTGATAAAATTGCCCTTCTTATTTCCACAAAATGTGCTTCAATTTTAACATTATTTTTATTTTTAGAACATAATTATCGAAAAACAAAGTTTTATTGTGTTCAATAAATTTTTTATTTTTTATTTAAATTATTTTTATTAATTTGTATAATATATTTTTTATTTTAGAATTTGTTATTTTTAGAACATCATTTGTTGTCACACCAAACATGCCCTTAATAAACCTATATATTAATTGATTTATGGAATGACCTAATACACCCATATATGAAAGATCAATGGCTCAATGTGTCTAAATGAAAGATCGATGGCTTAATGCACCAAATGGTGAAAGATCATGCGCTCAATATGTCTAAATAAAAGATCGAGGGCTTAATGCACCAAACAATGAAAGATCAAGGGCCTCAGGATGCTTTTTGCCAAATACTAAATTAGAATAATAAAAGGAATAGGAAAAGATCCTAATTAGAAAATGAAAACTAAAAAGGAAGATGCAAATTAATTCAAAAATAATACTAAATCATGATTTTGAGGCTCTAAATGATCGAATTTGATCAAAAGATAGTGGATTCATAGCAAATCTATGGGTTTTTTCGCGTTGGCCCATTTCTAATTGGGATAGGGTTCGAAACCGTAAAAATCCAACACTTTAAAACTTGGTAGAATAAATTGAATTGTTTGATCTTTGATTGCATCACAGTTGTGCGCAATGCACTTATATTCAACAAAGGAAGATTACATGAAAGAGAAAGAAAAACCCTCAACCCACCCACCCCATGTGATTCGAACCCATGACCTCTAGGATCATAGGTAAGCTCTCAACCAACAGGCTAACAAAACAATCAATTTGATTAATAACAATAAACTTTTACAATTGTGTCTTTAAGATTTATATACCAAAAGAAAAGAGCAAATCAAAGACTATAATAGTTCAGACAGAGTAAGAACTAGAGTGAACATAACCCTTGTTCTTGTTCGCATGATCCAGCTCCTCGGAGTAAGGTTCGGGATAAGACCCGAAGTGAAGCAGAAAAATTGTTGAATAAATGATGTTTTAAATTTGTTTAATTTTTAATTTTATTAAATTAAAACGGTTGTCGGAATTTAAGATAAGAAAAAGAAACGATTTATAAACCATTTTTTTTAATGTTGTAACTATTAAGGGCCAATTTGTTTTACATCTGTTTGTTGTTACGGTTTGTTGTTTGAAAAAAACTTCTTTTCCAAAAAACAAGGATTCCCTCCTTTTGTAAAAGACTAATTTTATGGTGTAAAAATGTAAACATGAGATCCCTAACCAAACATCTAAACTCTCCATTTTGAAGTGAAAAGGTAAACAAGAGCATGAAAATGAGCAACCAAACACCCCCTAATTCTCTTCATTTTGTGTAACATTGTAACCATTAATTCCCTTTTTTTTTTAACGTTATACCCTTTATTTTTCCTATATATATGGTGTTGATATTTTGTTTAAGTTAAGTTGGAAAAAGCAAAAACATGTATACACAGAATCAGTAGTAAATTGTTTTTTTGTTCGATTTATAGTCCTATTTTGGTGATAACTTTTGTACATGGTTCAAGTTCATTGTTGTATCCTAGGAGAAGATAGCCAATTCCGGCTAAATCTGTCTTAAAAAAACTGATATAATCACGGCTCAAATTGTTCTATTCTACTTTCGGTTCATCATGAGGTTCAATTGATTTGTTGTATTTTCAGATTCATAATATTTTTATGTTTCTTTAATTATTGTATTCTTCTAATAATTTTTAACAATCTTAAGACAAATTTAATTTTTTATTTTCCAAAGAGGTGTAAAGCAATACCTTGACTAAATTACCTCGATGAACGGAATATAATTTTAAACTTTTGGACGGAAAATTTATATTCGGATAGATTGGACTGAATTGTAAAATATAAAAAATTTTGTTTTTTTTATTTATTATTTGGCCATTTCTATTGTATTTTCTAATTCTAACTTGATTTATTTGAATTTTAGAAAGAAAAAATGATTGAAATTAAATATGGATCCGGTTCTAAGAACATAAACACTTTAGAAGGATCACACCTTCTAATACTAATGTCAACGTTTGTCCACCACATTGAAAGCCCTTAAAATTTTTACATGCATGAGTTTTAAAGAATGGCAATAGAAAAATGTTATTTTATTTGACAATCCTAAATTTAGATAAGTTTTTGAAGGATGATTCTCGTGCTATTAGAGAAAATGAGGTAGACGTTACTACCACTTTGATCGTGACTATATTTTAAATGGATTGATTGATGCATTTTAGAATGTTTATGAAGTTAAGCAAATAACAAAGGAACTTTGGAAATATATTGGCCACAAGTATAAATCATATGATGCATGTACTAAAAAAAAATTAGTCAAAAAATTCTTGAATTTTACTATAGTAAATTCCGAGAAAGTTGTAAGTCGGGTGCATGAATTATAACTCCTTATCCACGAGAGCTATGCTAAACGTATGACAATTAGTGAATCTTTCCAAATGGCTAGAATTATAGAAAAAACTTTTGGACCAAATTTTGTAACGTATATATGGTAGCCTTAGACCTATAAAGAAGTTGTAAACTCAACAGAAAGTCATTTATGGAAAGAGACTATACGAAGTAAAATTTACTCCATCTTGCATAACCATATGTTGGAATTAGTTAAACCTCCCTCCGGGAACGAAACCACTAAGTTTTAAATGAATTTTCAAACAGAAAACAAAAGAAGATGGAGTAATTGATAAGTATAAGGCCAAATTGGTTGTAAAAGGTTATAGAAAAAGGCCTTGATTACGTTGACACGTACTCTCCCGTGTCCAGGATAACATCTAGCATGCACTTGTAATCATTGCTTTGCGGAATCTTAAAGTAGATCATATGGATGTTAATACAACTTTCCTAAATGGAGATCTAAATGAGAGCTCTACATGGAACAACCTGAAGGTTATGTAGCTCCATGCCAGGAAAGAAAAGTATCTAAATTGGCGAAGTCTTTATATGGATTAAAACAATCATCAAAACAGTGGCGTAAAAAGTTTGATGATGTCATGATGGGTAAAGGCTATCAAATAAACGAGTGTGCATATGTATTTATGTCAAAGCTACAAACGAAGGATACATAATTATGTGTTTGTATGTTGATGACATATTCATTGTAGGAAGTATTGACAAGATGGTAAATAGTACCAAGAACATGTTAAACTCATAGTTTAACATCAAAGATATGAGACTCGCAGATGTGATTTTAGGTATCCAAATCAAACGTTCACCTAATAACGTCATCTTGATTTAGTCACACTACGTGGACAACATACTTAGAAAATTTAAATAAGGATGATTGTGGTATCGCTAGAACTCTAATCGACACTAGCTAGCATCTGTCTAAAATTATATGTGAAATCATTAACCAAGTGAAATACACAAGGATTATAGGAAGCCGTGTATCTCATGTGACTGTAAAAGGTCTGATATTGTAGATACATGAGTAATCTATGGAAAATCCACTGTAAGAATATTTTGGTATTTATAGTGCACTCATATTACAAATTGCACTATATAAGAGAACATGTTGTTTTTAGAACCAAATCCACTATGGAGTCTAATAGTCTTAGATAAAACTAGAGAAGAAGTCGATTGACTATACAGTTTCTTGAAGGATATTCTTATATGACTGAAACTTGTACCCATAATTTATATATATTGTGATAATCAAGCAACGATTACCAAATTTTATCCAATTAATCCCAAAGTGGAACTTGAATTTAGCAAAATTTGTAAATTTCATCTTAAATTTTACAAGTTATGTTAGATTACCAAATTTACTCCTAAAAAATTTGAATATAGAATAGATATTCACCGGAATTTTAGATGATTTTAACTTCCCAAAAGCTTCCTCGTTTAAGCAGCATGCGTGTCCAATTCTTTGGGGGGAGGAAATCAAGCATCATTCCTATCTCCTCGTGATTAGGCACCTACAAATCACTTTAGGTTATGAAAAGTGGCGAATACATAATTGTTCGGTCGGAAGGCTGATTTTACATGTGGGTGTGTAAAAAAAAAATTTTACTAAATTCAACTTGTTCAAAATTTTTTAGTATATATATATATGTTATAATCAGAATGGTCATGAAAAATTTTAAGTACCAATGTAAAACTTTTCAAAATTAAGTTATATTGTGTTTAAGATTTTTAACATGTAAAAGAAATGTGTTTAGTAGAAAAAATCGGATTTAGGGCCTAACAGGCAAAAAAAAAAAAAATTGGATTTAAGAATGGTCTAACAAGCAAAAAAAAATTAGAAATTTGGATTCAATGAGGGTCTAACAGACCAAAAAAGAATTAGAATTTTGGATTTAGAGGGGCCTAGCATGCCAAAAAAAATTTGATATTTGGCTTAATACATCATTTGCTCCCTGAACTTGTCCAAAATGGTTGATTGGCCCACTGAATTTTCAAAGTGTCTCGATAGCTCCCTGAACTTACATAAAATATTCGGTTAGCCCCTTAAACTTGCTTAAAATGTAATCAATTAATCATTCGGTTGTAAAAAGTAAATCAAATGCGGAAAATATGTTACACGCGCCTTAGAATGTTATTACATACTTCACAAAATAGATTAAAACATGTTAAAAAATAATTTCTTACTTTTTCAACTCTAAAACATTTTCTTCGCTAATATTATAATCGCATACTCCGATCTTGGTCGTTTTACTTTTTTAAGATGCGTGCAACATATCTTCCGCATTTAACTTACTTTTTTACAACCGAATGATTAATTGATTACATTTTATGCAAGTTCAGGGAGCTAACTGAACATTTTATGCAAGTTTAGGGGGCTATCGAGACACTTTAAAAGTTCAGGGGGCCAATCAGCCATTTTGGACAAATTTAAGGGGAAAATGATGTATTAAGCCTTGATATTTTGGATTTAGAGAGGATCTAATAGGACTTGGGCCAATTTTGGGATGCAAATTCAGCACCCGATCATTATTTCTTAGAAACAGGGGCCGGAACCACCACAATCTCAAGTTTCGTGAAAATAAAGGGACCGAAATTACTCATGGTTATGGTGGTTTCAGCGGCCGGAGTGCCCGGGCCTTCCCTTGTCTCCGCCCCTGGTTTTGAAAACAAAGTGTAATTCTGTTGAACTGTGTAATCCGTGCGTCGAACTAATAATTTGATATCACGTACTCAAACATTGTATAATTTATTAATTAATTTTTAGTGCTTGAAATTATTGGTTATGTGACATTAAATTATTAGCGTGACACACAAATAACGTGTGCAATTTCAAACAATGTTCGGCACAACGCACCACAGTGAAGTGTTATGCAGAGGCCTTGCTCCTGGGCAAATTTCAAAGCTGGAAAGAATGTATTCCTGTAGAGATCATGCTGGATTTTAAATTACTTTGTACTAAGGATAAAATAAATCGATAGCCCTTGAGCGTTACTAATATTATGATATTTAAACTTTATTTCGTAACATAAAAATTATTGAACTGAACATTATTTAATATTAAAGTCTAAATCAAAGAAAATCTGTTTAAGAAAATAATGAAATGATGATTTGACAAATTTGATTTCATGATTTCATTAAACTTTTAACGGATTTTCATTGATTCGGACTTCAATATTAAAATAAAATAGGTAAAGTCCAAAAAAACTATTGTGCTTTCGTGTATTATTAAACTGGTACCTGAATTTTTTTGTCTAGAAAGTGATTGAGGTTTTTTGTTTTACTAAAAACAAAGATCTTGATTCAAAAAAAAAAAAAAAAACAAAGATCTTAAAATTAAAATGAACGTTGACGATCTCAAAATTGAAAAATTCAAAGACTTAATGATATGTTAAGCAACTTTAATTCTTCAACTTTATAATTTTGATGTAGTGTTGTTTGGTGACGAGACAGAAAATGAAAGTTTTAGTGAGAGAAAGCTCCGAAAATAAGGATTTTGAAAAATAAGAAATTTGGTTTCGTAAATGTGGTACTAAACAACTTTAATTCTTAGAAATTTCCATTTTGTGATAGTTAACAGTCATTTTTATAGTATCAAACTAAAAGATCCTCATTTTTATCAAAACGAAAAATGTTAGTTACTATTTGGAGAAAAAAAATTCAAATACCAGTTTGACAATATATGAAAGTACAATTTTTTTTTTTTACTTTACCCGATTAAAATTTAGAGGCCACGTATAATATCAATAGCGCTATAAGAGTTATAGGCTCAATAAAAAATAAGTACCATTCACCAACAATAGGATTTCCAGAAAGGTCAATGCCAACTACACCTAAATCTCTCATTTCTAGGGCAAGCTTAACCTGCAGAAGGCATGGAAAGAGCAATTAGAATTCTTAAATAGGGTAAATCACACCGAAAACCATTTAAGTTCGGATAATATCCTAACAAGGTAGAAAAAAGTCATTTTAAACATTTTACGGCTGAATTTCGCTGGAAATGCTGACTAGTACGCTTAGTCAATTCAATCATACCATGTAAGCGCCGCGTACATTAATTTACCATCACGTGGCTCCCATTTTCTCTTTTCTCCAACCTCAACCACTTACATGACGCGTGGTAGTAAACTAATATACAAGGCACTTACGTGGCCTAATTGAATTGACTAAGCTTCCTAATCAACATTTCCAGTGAGAATTTGGAGAACTTACTTGAGTGACTGTTGGTGACTGTTGGTGAGATAACCCCATTAACCAATATACAACTTACATCAATGTTCATTTGGATCCTGAATGGACCGTTAGATCTAGACTTCTTAGAATCCTATGATTGAGATTAAAACCATCTTAAGGTTTAAATTTAATAAGTCTAGATCTAACTGTGATTCAAGGTCCTGGTGAACACTACTAAAAGCTTTAAAAAAATGTACAGTTTCCATAGCAGCTTCGGTTGTCTCACGTCGATCAATACTGAGAAGAAGTCTAACGTGTATCTTTCTCCTTTTATGAGAAGTTGTATTATCCCAACTGTGAAAAGCTAAATTCACCTCAACTTCTGTAACTGCTCTTAAGCCTTCCACCACTGCCTCGATGTAAGAACGTTTGCTCATTCCTTTAGAATCATTTTTCTGATCACACATAACCAATAATTAAAGTTTCGCTCTTTTAACTAACAACATTTAAATGACGTCAAAATTCAAAAGTTCAAAAATTAAAGTTATTTGATGTTAGTTGACAAAGTTCAACGATTCTTTATATCCGGTTTTAAAATTTAGGATTTAATGGCGTTTGGTTCAGCTTTTCGGAGCAGCGTTTAGTTTTTTATTTCAAACCAAAATAAATACAGTGTTTGGTTAGGTTTATACAACATCAACATGTAGCATTTTCGTAAAAACAACATTATTTTCACGAAAGTTGTTTGTATATACTTGATATTGATAAAATTATACTTCTAATTTTCAATAATATTTCTTTTTTTTAATATTATGCTATTTCTATAATATTGTTGCCGGAAAAACAAGGATTTTCCCTATTCAATAAAATTATTATTTAGATTATTTTTATTAGTTTGGATTATATTTTTTATTGAAAAAAATCCAAAGATAACCTTATAGTTTCACCGATTTAAAAAAATGAGTGTTTATAATTTTTTTTGTTGCTAAAAGATGACTAAGGTTGTCATTGTTAGAAAAATTAAGAATTTTTTAGTGGCGAATCGGTAAATTTTGTCAAATTGTGGAGCTTGATTTTCTGCAATTTCGGATCCTATTTTGCATGTAAACGAACCCATGAGTAAAACACACGGGTTTGTCGTGATATTTGGATTTCTTAGCTAAATTCGGCCCCTAAGACCTTATTTTCGTAGTTTTGTGTTTCTTTAGCGTTTTTCTAATTTGTCCTTTTATTTTTCGGATTTTCTATTGTCAATCAGGTTTTCTATTTCTATTTAGGATTTTTGTTGTTTTTTGGTTTTTTTTTTTTTTTTTTCCTATTTAAAGAATTGTTATCCCTGTATTGAGTTAATTGATTATTAACAAAATTGTTAGTTTTCGAAATACCAAAGTTCTTGAAAAATTGAAGGTTTCTAATAACGTATTAGTACGTCGAATCAACTATTAGCTACGAATATGTTTTATTCATTGCGTCAAGTAATGTCAAATATAAATTCCATAAACTCCCAAATAATATTAAATTTTAACCTTCATTTTCATCTCTTTCCTTTTCCTTTTCCATTTCCGTTGGATAAATTACACCCATGACCACTGAACTTTACTAATTTTAACATTATGACCACTGAACTTCAATTCTTAACGGTATAGCCACTATACTTTACACTTTTTAACACCGGTGACCACTCGACTTTAATTAACTCCTCAAAATGACCGTTAACGACGTCAAAATGAAAATATTCAAGAATTAAAATTTACCATGAAACCACATTTTTTGTTTTCCAAAATCAGTTTTTTGGAGCTTTTTCTCTCTAAATTCAGTCACTCTCTCTCAACCAAACAACATCTAAATGATCTCAAACTGAAAATTTTCAAGAATTAAAGTTCCTTATAATATCATTAACTATTCAAATATTTTGTTTTGAGTCCGTCATTGGACCTTTTGAGGCATTGAGTGACCACGAGTGTTAAAAAATGTAAAATTCAATGACCAATACCATTAAAAATTGAAGTTCAGTGACCATAATGTTGAAATGAATAAAATTCAATAGTCATGAATGTAATTTACCCGATATATAATGATTAGATACATATCTTAGGTTAGGTTAGTCCACTCTAATTTAGAGTGGACTAACCTAACCTTAACCATTACCTATGGTGTGAAGTACTTTAACCTAACTTAGGTTAGTCTAGTTCATACTAATCTGACTAGAGTGGACTATCCTAAGGGTATATTTAACCATTATCTATGGTGTGAGGCAGCCACCCTATATCCATTGTCAAAATCTGTTTTAATGTTGAAAGTGATTTTGTTGGCATAAAATGCAAAAATGAGTTATTTTCATGCAGATAAATTATTGAAAGATTTTCTAAACTTAAGTGATTTTCAGTACAATTTATCCGTGACAAAATCACATGGGCCGTGACTGAGTCAAGATTGTTTAGTTAGGGGACCGAATTTACATGTGGTATGTTAAAAAAAAAATTTACTAAATTGAACTTGTTTAAATTTTTTTTCGTATATGTATGTGTTATAATTAGAGTGATCAATAATCAATTTTTAAATACCAATATAACAATTTTCAAAATTAAGTTATATTGTGTTTAAGATTCTTAACATATAAAAAAATTGTCTAATAGAAAAAATCAGATTTAGGAGCCTAATAGGTAAAAAAAAAAAAATTAGAAATTTGAATTTAAGAATAGTCTAATAGTAAAAAAAAAAAATTGGATTCAAAGAGGGCCTAACAGATAAAAAAAATAGAATTTTGGATTTAGCTAACACGCAAAACAATGGAATTTTGGATTTAGAGAGTGTCTAACAGGACCTGGGCCGATTTTGAGGTGCTAATTCAGCACCCAATTATTATTTATTGGAAACAGATGGCCGGAACCATAGCCTCAAATTTCGTGGAGATAGGGGACCAAAACTACTCGTGGTCATATTGATTCCGATGGCCGGAGAGGCCCAGGCCCCCGGGTCTCCTGTCTCCGCCCCTGTCACTGACACAGTAGGTGATGTAAGTAAGTACCTTTGGAGTTGTTCTTAACTCTAGATATACAACATTCTCAGAAGCAAAATCTTCAATGACCTGTTTTGTGAAGAATTGAAAAATGAGGGCTCATTTATGAATTTCTGCAATTGAAAAAGTTCATCAAGATACAAGCAAGCTTGGCTTACTTCCTTTGTAATCCTTGTAACAGTATTGTGATCAGTGGTAAGTATGTGAATGAGATCAAACAACTTGAACACTTCATGCAGAGACCGGTCATCTGAATGGAAATTAATTAATTCAAAATTACCAATTTCACACATTACTAAGATTGAGAAAGCAACAACCAGGACGGATCCAGAAGGAGCTTGAGCATTCACTAGTAGTTGGAAAACGCTAAAAATTCTATGTAAATTGTGTACAAGTTCTTATTTTTTTTAGGATTAATATATTATTTGGCTCTTGAACTTGTCTAAAATGTATTGACCTCGTGAACTTTCAAAGTATCCTAATAATGTTCAGTTCGCCGCTTGAACTTGCGTAAAATGTAATCAATTAACCACTCAGTTGAAAAAAAAAGTTAAATTCGAAAGATGTATTACACCCATTTTAAAAATAGTAAAACGACCATGGTCGGGTAGCGATTCTAATATTAGAGTTTATAGTTGAGCAAGTAAGAATTTCTTTTTTTAATCTATTCTGTGAATTATGTAATAACATTTTAATATGCGTGCAACACATCCTATGCATTCAGTTTATTTTTTTCGCAACCAAGTGATTAATTGATTACATTTTATGCAAGTTCAGTGGAGCTAATTGAACATTTTATGCAAGTTTAAGAGGAACAATTAAACTTTTTAGACAAGTTCTGGTAAATGATGTATTAGGCACTTTTTATGTAAGCACATCAGTATTAGGCACTTTTATGTAAACACATCAAAATATATCAATTTAGCACCCATAAATTATGAGACGCCACACAAGCACCGTGAATCCTGAATCTCAAAGAAGAACATAATACCTTTCATGATAACACGTTCCACATGTGAGAACTCAATTACACCCCTTTCCCCCAAAACTCTAGCAAGTTCACTACAAATAAAAATTAAAGAAAAAAACACAAATCAAACTTTAATAACTCAAAGCTTCTCAACATAAAATAACAAGATAGTTCCTATGGTGATCATAATAACATCCTTAAATTAAGAAAGGGCTTAATATATCACCCGTCACCCGCTTTTTGAACTTGTCCATAAAAATAGATTAGCTTTTTGAATTTTGTTAGTATCTCACCAGCTTCCTAAATTTACTTGTTTTGCATTATTGGCTCCTTAAACTTGTCCATAAAAATAGATTAGCTTCCTGAACTAGTGTCCCACCAGCTCCCTACGCTTCTTATTCCTATTCCGTAAAAATATATCTTCATCTATTCGAGAGGTAATTTTCTCTTCTCTATCTTTCAACCTATTGTAAGAGTTAGTGTTGCAGATTTGAGAGATCGAATGGATGAACATCGAGAGTTAGGATTATGGTTTTTGTATTTAGTTGTTACAGAATAAGCAAGTTCGGATAGCTGATGAGATATTTGCAAAGTGCAGGGAGCTAATCTACTTTTATGGACAAATTTAGGGAGTTAGAGATACGAAACAAACAAATTTAAGGAGCTGGTAAGACACTAACAAAATTTAGGGGGTCAATATACTTTTATTAACAAGTTCAGAGAGCTCGTGATCTATTAACCCTTAAGAAAAAGAAGGAAAGAGCAAAAGAAACATACAGAAGAGTGGAGTCTCTGATTGAGCCATTGAGGTGAGCATGAAGTTCAACCTTGGGCATAGAAATACACCAATCCATTTCTGAACCTGTGTTTCTCCGAAAACAATGGCCGGGGCAAATAGCTTTAAATGGCCGATGCAAATAGCCCTTAATGACTGACGACGTAAATAGTCTTTTTTCCACTAGTATTGAGCTGTGTTGAGCTATGATCATTGCTGCTGCTGGTAATGGATGTAATAACTAATATATAGGATTAGTTCAAATTTCCCTTGAATTGATTAATGGCTGAACAAAAGTGTATATATATATATATAGATAAACAACTTGATAACCTAATCCTACAAACAAGGATATAGCAACGTGAGTGATCCTTGGCAAACAAGGATATAGCAAGTACATAATAATTACAAAGAGTTATAGGAAAAATAGGACCCTAATTACTAAGAAGAGTATGAGGATTAGGCCGAAAATTGAGTGCTCGATAGCGGCTTGGTAAAAAAGTTTGGCAATGTGATCTTCGGTAGAAATGAAACGAACCGAAAGAAAACCATTTGCAATATGTTTCCGAATAAAATGATAATCCAACTCAATATGCTTCGTGCGAGTATGAAAAACCGGGTTAACACTACGTTGATAAGCCCTTCAGACGACGGTTCAAAACCGTCGTGCCGAAGAAAATAAAACTGTCACGGGGTTCACTGCCGTCTGATGGAACTTCAGATGATGGTTGCGTTCCGTTATTTGAAATAATCTCACATGACATCAGTCTATTGATATGTTGTCATCTTACGCGTATTCCGATGACTGTTTATTTATTTTTAATGTCACCTATATTATCATTGAATGACAGTCTACTAATTAAAAATGTCAAGAAATTTATGAGAAATTGACTGACATATTGGTAACAGTGATGACAGTTTGCATAATGATTTCTGTGGTTGTAGCTTGTCTCATATGACATAGGTCTTAATCAATTATGTCAATAGATTTTATTTTAGATGACAGATTCGTTTCATTATTTGTCTTCCTATTGTTCTTTATATGTCATTGTTTTTAATATGATATAGCTTGCTTTCTTCTTTGCTTGAAATTTTAAGGAAATTTCTAGGTTTATTCACAATGGCTTAGAAAGCCGGTTCATGTTACCTGAATAATGAAATAGACATACTCTATCAACATCAAATTTTATATATCAATGATTTTAAATTAATTAGAGACTATTGCTCATAATCTGTATATACGAGTATAATTTAATTTCTGAATCTATGCTCACAATAAAAATAAAAGCAACATTCAATGTGAATTACATAAGGTTCATATTCATTCTCCAAAAAGTAATCCCCAATTGTCTTGTTATATGCATATCAAAAAGTAATCATTAACTAGACAATCATTCCAAGGCAATTAACCATAAACGCAGTTTACACTCCACTCTTCCACCTTCTCCACAACCTTTCACTTATCCCTTAAAACTAGTACAAATAGAATGTGTTTCTCTCTTTGTGTTTTACCCTAATCTGAAAAGTTCAGACAAAAAAGCTTACACTGAAATGGCTTCACTTGACCATCTCCAACGAATAATATTTTTGGACCTATGCAAAGTAGCCCAAGGGGCACCTAGGTGGCTCATCACCTTTCACGGTATCTCTGTCATTCATGTTTTCTTCAAAAAAAAATATAACCACGATCTCTGTCATTCCTGTTTTAATTTCACGAGTCTTTCAAGGAGAGACACACCCATCATCAAAAAAATATAACCACGATCTCCCCGAGATCAAAAATTAAGAAGTCACCACTCAAGAGAACCTTCCATTCACTTCAGAAGGTCAATTCATAGCATAAGAGAATCAGGCAATAAATGAAAGAAATACTCCTATCTTTCACGTTTTATACTGCTCAAAAGGCAAACGAATCGACAGATTTCATCATCACCAATAAGCAATGATTAAAGAACATTAAAATCTCTTAGCATGCCCCTCAACAATAAAATAAAAATGACGACACGTGGCAAGATGGGAGCGAACCGCCATCAACTGAAAGGACGCCCATGAGCATAGATAAACGTGTTCTAATAGTCATATTAATAAGCAAACTAGGCAACGGGCAAACCAATCATTTGGAGTCCGCATAACCTCTTTATCAGTCCCCTATTTTTTCAAGAAATCTCAAAAGACATCGATATCAAATCTCCCTCCTTCAACTTATTAGGAATAAGCAAGTACAACGTTTACCGAAGCCAACACTCTCTCATCCTAAAGAATGATAAATCAGATATTGGGGGACATATGATATCAAGCGAATATAACTCTGCCACATGGCACCTAAAAGGCCCGAACCAACTCCGAAAGATAGAGAACACATGACAGCTCCTCAACCAAAATGATCAATATGACTGCGTATCAGGATACTTGACTTAGGAAGTCTTACTAGACCCAGTCAGGAATCCAGTCGCAATCATAGTCGAGCCCAAGAATCACGGTCCAAGTGGGATTAAAGGATATCATACCCCGATATTTGGATACATTTTCTCCTATTAATAGCAGACATGTGTCCCACACCCAGTGGCGAATACAGGATTGCTCGGTTGGGAGGGCGATTATACACGTGGTGTGTAAAAAAAAAATTTTTGCTAAATCGGTGTCTAATATAAAAATTCGGATTTAGAGAAGGCCTAATAGGTGGAAAAAAAATTAGAAATTTGGATTTAATAAGAGCCTAACAGACAAAAAAAAATAGACATTTGGACTTAGAGAGGGCCTAACAGGCCCAAAAAAATGAAAATTTTGGATTTGGAGAGAACTTAACGAGACCTGGGCCAATTTTGGGGTACTAATATAGCACCCGAGCTAACTTTCTTGGAAACAGGGAGGCCGGAATCACCACAACCTTAAATTTTGTGGAGAAAGGGGGGCCGAAACTACTCTTGTCCATGGTGGTTCCAGCGGCTGGAGGGGCCAAAGCCCCTCGGGCCCCTCCCTGTCTCCGCCCCTGCCCACACCGCCGCTCCTTAACTTACCCGTCTTCTATAACTCGACGTCAGTATAAATAGAGTAAGCTCGACTCAAGATATATAAATTCATTCATTCTATCAAGCTCTGTTTACTTATAGTGATCATCATTAGTCTTTTCATAAACTGGCTTAGGATCAGAGCTGGTTCACCGGATAACAGCTCTATTTAACCTTATTTTTGTGTAGTTATAAGTTGACACACGGACTCTCAGGATTCAACCACGTCATACCAACCTTAATTAAGAGTTAAGTTGTGTTACTTAAAACCTAAAGACTATTTTGGATCATGCATGGTTTTATAAAAGAATGGTATAATATAGTATATTGTGTTTAGAATGAAATACATGTTAATTAAATTGTGTTCCTTCAATTTAGCATGAAAAACTCATAATACTTGACTTTTATTTATTCGATTGAAGATGTCACGTGGATACCATGCAGAGCCGTCTTAAACATTTTTGGGGCCCTGTGCTAAATGAAAAAAAAAATTTGGGTCCTAATCATTAAAAAAAAATTAATACTTTTATATAATAATAATAATGTTTCTACGAAATGAAACACCAAAATACTTTTAACTTGATTTTTAACATACTAAATATAATAAAAATAATTAAATTAGATATTGTATAATAATAATAAAAAAAATGGACCCCTCAAGACTCTTAGAGCGTTAATTTTCTTGATAAGTTAACATTCACTTAATTTTTCACATAATAATTAATAACAATAATTTATTGGCTTAATAGGTACCTAGCCCCCTAAACTTGTAGCTTTTTTTCACCTGGCCCCCTCAACTTAGTGGACAACCTCTCAACCCCTTTAACTCTCCAAAAACATCACATACAACCCCTTAAACTTGTAACTTTTTTTCACCTGGCCCCCTCAACTTAGGGGACAACCTCTCAACCCCTTCAACTCTCTAAAAACATCACATACAATCCCTTACACCTCTATATCCAGTCAAAATATTGACCCATGTAGAAAACGCGCTTGACAATTGACCACACTAATGACACGTGTCATTTTTTTCTTAAATTTTTCCATGTAAATCTAGTAAATTACCCCATAATTTGGGCATCCGTAGAGTCTTCTTCCTTGATTTGCATGTTTCCACAAAACCTTAAGTACAACATATTCACCACAAAAACATGATTCATGAGTACCCACCATGAAATCGGTTTTAAGAACAATACAAGCCCTAACCTAATTGACAAAAAAAAAAGAATTATCTCAGAAGAAGAAAGAGGCAAACTAGAAGAAGAAGAAGAAGGAGAAGA
Source organism: Euphorbia lathyris (assembly GCF_963576675.1). Classification (NCBI taxonomy): domain Eukaryota; kingdom Viridiplantae; phylum Streptophyta; class Magnoliopsida; order Malpighiales; family Euphorbiaceae; genus Euphorbia; species Euphorbia lathyris. The sequence goes on from NC_088915.1 coordinate 84,400,654, forward strand.
ATAAAAAGAAGAAGGTAGAGGAGGAATAAAGGAGATGAATACTTACTGTTGAACTTGAATCGGAGACCGATCGGAGACAGAAAAGAGGTGAATCGAAGGAATCGGAAAAGAGGAAGGAAGGATTTCTGAGGAGAAGAACGTTAGGGATTTAAGAAGAAAGGGGATTTTTTTACCGTTTAAGTTTCTAAAGCCAACCTTCACGCGCTTTCTAATGAGTGCAATCCCAACTTATTCCATGTCAGAGCCACGTAGGTGTTAAGGGGCTATATGTGATGTTTTTAGAGAGTTGAAGGGGTTGAGAGGTTGTCCCCTAAGTTGAGGAGGTCAGGTGAAAAAAAATTGCAAGTTTAAGGGATTGTATGTGATGTTTTTGGAGAGTTAAGGGGGTTGAGAGGTTGTCCCCTAAGTTGAGGGGGCCAGGTGAAAAAAAAATTACAAGTTTAGGGGGCTGGATACCTATTAAGCCTAATTTATTTAGATTTCTATAATAAAAAAATTGGGTCCTCTTAAATTTGGGACCTTGTGCGGGAGAGCTTCTTGTACACTCTTCTCCTACTCCCCTGATACCATGTCAACCATTTTTAATTACATGGAAAAAATACGAACAAAAATTAATTTTTTTTCTTGCATTCGACGTTCAGAATCAAAGTTCTATAGCAATTTTGTTCATTTCTGATAGTTGAAGGCAAGGTTATCAAACCCAGACCGGTCCGGCCGGTTCAACCCAGTTCGACCGGAACCGGTCACAGTTTCGGGCCGGAGGTGGTCCGGTTATTAAATTTTTGAAAACCGTTTAAAACCGTTCAAACCGGCCGGTTCACCCAGTGCCGGTTATGCGGTTTGATCCGGTTTGATTTTAGACATGTTTACTTAAAAAAATTGGGTCCTCTTAAATTTGGGACCTTGTGCGGGAGAGCTTCTTGTACACTCTTCTCCTACTCCCCTGATACCATGTCAACCATTTTTAATTACATGGAAAAAATACGAACAAAAATTAATTTTTTTTCTTGCATTCGACGTTCAGAATCAAAGTTCTATAGCAATTTTGTTCATTTCTGATAGTTGAAGGCAAGGTTATCAAACCCAGACCGGTCCGGCCGGTTCAACCCAGTTCGACCGGAACCGGTCACAGTTTCGGGCCGGAGGTGGTCCGGTTATTAAATTTTTGAAAACCGTTTAAAACCGTTCAAACCGGCCGGTTCACCCAGTGCCGGTTATGCGGTTTGATCCGGTTTGATTTTAGACATGTTTACTTAAAAAAATATATAGAAATTTTAACAAAGATAGGATTCGAACGTTGGATCTTTAGCTTGTAAACTTTAATACTCACCACCAGACTACCAATTCACTTATGTTTATAATTAACTATTTAAGAATAAATAATAATATTACAAGTTAAATAATTAAAATATGATCTAATATTATTTTTCTATTTAGATAAATATCATTAAAAAATTATTTTATTTTTTCAATATTAACAAAGTTTAATTAATATTTTTTTTGAAGAAGTTTAATTGGTATTAAATTTCAAATATATACAAATAAATTTTAAAAATCTAATAAATTAAAGTTGAAGTTGAATTATAAAATACATATCCTATTAGCATATTTACATGTTAGTTATTAATAAAAATAATCACTATTAATTTTAAAAGTATATTTTTTAATTTTTATATTTATTTGTTATGATATTAAATAAATATTGTTAGTATAACTTTGATGAATATAGTTAATATTATATTATGTTATAAGATTAAATACGAATATTATAATTTTCATATGATTTTTTAATACTGGTTAAATCTCGGTTGGACCCCGGTTAAACCTCAAACCCTCAACCCTTTATCTTTTTCGGTTCTTTGACCGGTCTGGTTTTGACAACCATGGTTGAAGGACCATAGATATAATTAACTCGAACATGTTTGGTTCATTTTTTTTTTTTTAATATGTTTGGTTCATTTTTTTTTTTTAATTTGGTTCATCTATTTTTTTTAAGGTGGTTGGTTAATCTGTTTAGCACCCAATAAAAGTTTAATATATAATTATACACTTCAACTCGACACTTTTCATTGTTTAGCACCTAAACTTATCAATTTTAGACCCTCAAGACCCTTATTTGGCAGGCTTCAAAGGGGGAATGCCTCCATGTCATATCAACTTGAAGTACTCTAAATTCCAAATAAGAGTGTGAAACGTCTAAAATGAACGTGTACAATGTACCGAACGACAACAAAAACGTCAATTTATGTATACAATTATGTATTAAGCCAAAAAAAAACAGCAAAAAGAACTAAACAGCCACGTTATAGATAATTTGTAGGGATAAGGTCCAAATTTTTTCCTATCGTTTTGGGAAAAATGCAAATTTACCTATAATGTATGAAATAGTAAAATTTTACCTCAACATCTCCAAGTATGATCAATTTTACCCATACCTAATAGAAAATGTGAACATACTAGTTTCAACGTTATTTGACGACCACATCGAACCTTCCAAATAAGTTTGTTGATAAATTGAAATGGTTTAATGCATTTAATCAGGTCAACATACTACATGTTTTTGGCAAAAAAATTTAGATTAATTTATACGTTGTAGGCTTAATTTTTTAGATTTTAAATTTTTTTTTTTTTTTTTTTTTGGAATTTTCACATGTTTTGATGTAACTATGTTTGCAACACAATGAACATTTTAGATAAAATAGATGTTTAGAATGTTCGATTTGACAGTAAATAATAAGTCAAATAACGGCAATACGTTCAATTTTTTGTCAGATGAGAGTAAAATTAATTTTAGATATATTTGAATTAATTAGATAATATATGAAAGTATATACTTAATTCTAAATTAAAAATTTAGTTGATTTGATGAGACTTGTTAAAAATATTTTGTAATTATATATTTCATTAAAAAATTCAAACATTAAATATAAAATAAAAAAAAAAAATTAAATATCCTAGAGGCGGTTTAACCACCTTTATATAAACATTGTTGCTGCTTGAAATGCCGCAAACCGTCCCAAAACCGTCGCTACTGTCGATAAAGTATATAAATTTCGGCGCTAAAAGCTCTGATTAGGGCAAAATTTTCGCTAGTTTCTACTGTCGATAAAGTACATAAATTTCGTCGCTAAAAGCTCTAATTAGGGCAAAATTTTACCATGTCATACCTTATGAGTAAATCTGCAATTCCTGGAAAACTACAGGGTCATTTTCTATCTTAAAATCGTCTAATTGCTCCATATAATAGAAATGAAATAAACAACCCAATCTTGCAAAAATCCCCATAACCAATTGGATAAATCTACATCATCTAAATAACATTATAGCTCAGAGTTTGATACAATTTCACATAATTACCATAACCAGTAGCAGTAATCATAGGTCTAGTTCCTTAGCAGCAGACTTGAAAATCTGAGCCAAGTCTTGCTTCACTTCATCACCAGCAAATATGTATTCAATCCCATTTCTAGCCAGCTCAAACAATTCCTTCTTTCCAAGACCTTTGTAAACATAAGATCATAAGTTAAGCTAGTTTGATCTGATTAGATTCCGACTATAATAACACGATTTACTGAGACAATCAGACTGGCACACGATTATCATTTACAGAGATAATCAGACTGGTTAAGCTAGTTTGATCTGATTAGAAGTGACAATTTCCGACTATAATAACATGATTTACAGAGACAATCAGACTGGCACACGATTATCATTTACAGAGACAATCAGACTGGTTAAGCTAGTTTGATCTGATTAGAAGTGACAATTTCCGACTACAATAACACGATTTACTGAGACAATCAGACTGGCACACGGATATCATTTACAGAGACAATCAGACTGGTTAAGCTAGTTTGATCTGATTAGAAGTGACAATTTCCGACTACAATAACACGATTTTCTGAGACAATCAGATTGGCACCCGATTATTATTAGAGATAAGAGTTGATAAAGTCCAACTCTATCTTTTTGTTAAATTGGTTAACCGTAAATATAGGATTTGTGTATATCTTAGTTTGTTAACAAGTCTATCTAGTATCAACCTCTGTACTCTTTATATACGTTTAAACACTAATGAAAGAATTATCTCTTCTATACGTTTATACAAAACCTGTGTTCATTAGGTTCAAAGCCTTAGTTGAAAAATATTTTGAAAAACAAATAAAAACTCTATACTCTGACAATGGGGGCGAATATGAAGCCTTAGCCTCCTTACTCACAATTGATGGAGTCTGTCACTTAACTTCACCCCCTCACACTCCCGAACACAATGGTTTTGCCGAGCGACGTCATCGTCACATAGTTGAAACCGGCCTTTCCTTATTGTCTCATGCTCACCTTCCTATGGAATTTTGGTCTTATGCCTTCACAACTGCCTCATATCTTATTAATCGACTTCCTACACCTACTCTTACAGGAAAGTCCCCATTCCACTGTCTATTTAACACTCCACCAAACTATCTCAAACTTCGTAGTTTCGGTTGTTTGTGTTACCCGTGGCTTAAACCTTATACCTCACACAAACTAGACCCAAAGTCCAAACCATGTGTGTTTATTGGGTACTCTAAAACTCAAAGTGCTTATCATTGTTTAGATCCATCCACAAATAGGGTCTACACATCTCGTCATGTTCGGTTTGTAGAAACCGAATTCCCGTACATTCGTTTAACTGCATCTCCTATGCTTCCTCCAACACCCTCACCAGAAATTTGGTGCCCATCTCCTATCATTTTACCCATTATTCCAAATTCTACACCACTACCTCAACCTCACCAGCATAATCATCACAGTCTTCCTCCAACACTACTTGCCACAAGCCCAACACCTCCCACTATCCCTGCCAGCTCTGACACTAATGTACAAAGCCAAACCACCTCGTCGCCCTCTCCACCCCTTACTGAACAGCAGCCCACTATCAGCTCCCAACCCACCCCATCAACCCACTTCACTACACCACCAAACCTACCCTCTCCTCCAACTCAACCTACTGCCACTAACACCACACAACCAGGGACTATTACAAGGTCCAAAAACAACATCCGCAAACCTAATCCTAAGTACGCACACAATACCTCGGTTCAGCCTCGCCTCACAGAACCAAAAACAGTAGCCCAAGCATTAAAAGATCCACTTTGGAGAAAAGCAATGGAGGAACTTGACTCACTTCAGAAACTTGGCACTTGGGATTTGGTTCCTCAGACACAAACTCATAACCAAGTAAATTGCAAATGGATTTTTCGTATTAAATACACTAAGAACAGAGAAATTGAGAGGTACAAGGCTCGGTTAGTGGCAAAGGGATTTCAACAGAGACCGGGCATTGACTATACCGAAACTTTCAGTCCAGTAGTTAAGCCGGCTACAATTCGCACATTGCTAAGCTTAGCGGTCACCAAAGGTTGGCATCTTCGACAAATTGATATCAATAATGCCTTCTTGAATGGTACTCTACATGAAGAAGTATTTATGTCACAACCTCCTGGCTTTGTTAACTCTAATTTCCCTACTCATGTATGCAAGCTAAAGAAGGCCATTTATGGTCTTAAACAAGCTCCACGGGCATGGTACACCGAGTTGACAAATTTTCTGCTTGGCCTTGGTTTCAAAAGAGCAGTTTCAGACACCTCACTATTTATTTTACACTCCATGCCTCATCCAATTTATCTCATTGTGTATGTCGACGATATAATTGTAACTGGTCCTAGTGCTTCTGACCTTGATTTATTTGTCAGGGACTTGGCTAACAGGTTTTCTTTGAAGGATCTTGGAGACCTATCATACTTTCTAGGCGTTGAAGTAATGCCAATATCTACTGGATTATTTTTAAGTCAAAGGAAGTACATATTGGACCTCCTTGAACGACTCGGCATGCAGGATGCGAAGCCAGCCCCTACACCCATGATAGTCACACAAACTTTAACTGCAACTTCAGGTACTCCACTCGATGTACCCAAGGATTATCGGGCAGCCGTTGGTGGTCTCCAATATCTCACCTTGACAAGACCTGATGTTGCATTTGCAGTCAACAAGTTGTCACAATTTATGCATTGTCCGACTAGTGATCATTGGTGTGCTCTAAAACGTCTAATGCGTTACCTGTGTGGCACACTAGATAAAGGGGTTACAATCTATCGTGAGTCATCACCTATTCTTCATGCTTTTTCTGATGCTGACTGGGCAGGAAACAAAGATGATTATACATCCACAATGGGTCATGTTGTGTTCTTAGGCCGAACCCCCATCTCATGGAGCTCGAAGAAACAAAAATCACTAGCTCGCTCCTCCACAGAGGCCGAGTACAGAGCAGTGGCAGCAACCACAGCAGAATTGATGTGGGTCAGGAACTTGTTAACCGAATTGGCTGTCCCTGTGTCTCAAGTTCCAGTTATTTATTGTGATAACCTAAGCGCCACTCACTTAAGTGCAAATCCGGTGTTCCATTCAAAAATGAAGCATCTTGCCATTGCGTTTTATTTCATTCGGGAACAAGTGCAAAATGGTTCATTACGGGTCACACATGTTCCAACCGGGGATCAACTTGCCGATTTCCTCACAAAGCCACTCTCTAGACCACGACTTGATGTTTTACTAGCCAAGATCGGACTCACCGAAAGGCCGTCCAACTTGCGGGGGCATATTAGAGATAAGAGTTGATAAAGTCCAACTCTATCTTTTTGTTAAATTGGTTAACCGTAAATATAGGATTTGTGTATATCTTAGTTTGTTAACAAGTCTATCTAGTATCAACCTCTGTACTCTTTATATACGTTTAAACACTAATGAAAGAATTATCTCTTCTATCCTGATAATTATCATTTACAGAGACAAACAGACTGGCACACGATTATCATTTTTCTTACATTTCTATTATTATATATAATCATGTAAAATATGTAAATGATATAACATGATTTTAACACGATAACCTGAATTGCTATTTGATCTTTAATACATCCAAAATCAACATTACACATACCGAATGCCGACGAAGCAATGCTGTATTCCTTTGAAAGACTGGTGGAGAAAACCCCAGAATCATCTGTGCACAAGATTATTGGATGCTTTGCGTTGTACAAATCGGCTGCATGAAGAGAACACACAAATTATCGAAGTTTATACAAGGGTAGGAGTTACGCCTTTATTAACATGGTATAAAAATCTGTATTCAATGTCGGGTCACACCTAGATTTTTGCTTGAAGCACCAGATGTTTTTGGACGTGACCGTGTTAGTATTGGGCTTTGGAGACTTATAGATCTATTTTTTGGGCGATTAGGGTTTCTTGAGGAGTATAAATATAGCCTCTTTCTTTGTAATCCGGATCTCTAAAATCATAGTAAAATATCCTGGCTTGGTAGTGCCCCCAGACCTAGTTATTCAAATTGAGTGGCGAACTGGGTAAATAATTCTTGTGTGTTTGTTTGTGTTTCGTTTATCGTAATTGCATTAGTTCCTATTAGGTATCTCACATTGCTTAATTAGGAAGCTATACGACTCCTTATATATGTGAATCGATCCTACTAGTTTGAGGTACTTTTTGAGGTGAGTTAGCCTTTATTTACAGTAATCAAGTAAACTGGATCGATTTGTTTATTGATTGGTTCCAAAAATGATTTAACAGAAACCAAACACTAACCAAAATGATGAATATCTAGCGAAGAAATCGTGTTGGTCCTGATGTTGGATGTCAAGCAAATCTCAACCTGAAACAATGAGCGAAAGCGCAAAAAGAAAATGAAATTAGACAATGAAATAAATGAAAAACAAAGTTGTTGTTAATGAAAGAAGAGTACAGCATCATTACACATAAAAAAGCATAAGAGAAAGTACATTCTAGAGGTGAAACCAAACATAAGTTTCGATGCAAACAAAAACTCACAACGAGATTTCAATCCCCAAAAGAGCTAACTAACTAGGATCGGATAGACAAGAATCTTTGCAAAACAAAGTTGTAAAGACCCAACTCCAGTTTCAAACAATCCAAATATAAATCCGATTATTCAGTTGAAGTACCCCAAAGAACACAAAGAAGCTCTCACGGAAAAACCCGCAAAGCAATCAATTAGATTGATAACGATAAACTTCTTACTTGTGTTTTTAGGGTGTTTAAATACGAAAAGAAAAGAATAAATAGAAGACTAAAATAGCTCAAACCATTGAATTACTAAACTTAAAACTCCTAAGGCTAAAATGTAATTGTCCAAAATTAAAAATAACAAAACTCGTACAACTACAATTAAGATTCGCATGGAGTGAACATAAAGCTGGTTCGCATGATTCAACACTCGGATTAAGGTTTGTAGTAAAACCCAGAGCGAAATATAACACTCAATACGAATCTCCAAACTTGATCTGGCCTTTTGATCTGTCCTTGGTTGGGACTTCAAGTTAGCAAAATTAGTACATTTCATCTTAAATTTTACATATTGAAAATGTTTAAGTTCTACCGGAATTTTGGATGATTTTAACTTCCCAAAAGCTTCCTCGCTTAAGCAGCATGCATGACCAATTCTATGGGGGAGAAAATCAAGCATCATTCGGATCTCTTCATGATTAGGCACCTACAAATCACTAGGTTATGAAAACAAACCAATAAGTTAAATTTTATTGTAACAAAAAAATAGAATTTCAGACAGGCACTTGAGGCAACAACGTACCTCTCCACAGTGAAGTGTTATGTAGAGGCCTTGCTCCTGGGCAAATTTCAAAGCCGGAAAGAATGTAATCCTGTTAAGATGCAATGGTGGATTTTGAACTTTGTCTATTGTAAGGAATCATTGGAATAAAATAAATCCATAGCACATGAACAGTAGTGTTACTAATATTATGACCCTTAAACTTCGTTTAGTAACACAAAAATCCTTGAACTTTACATCATTTCGTTATTTTATAAGGGATTTTCTTTGATTTGGACTTTAATATTAAATAATATAGAGTTCAAAGATTTTCATATCAAAAAATGAAGTTTAGGGGGCCATAATGTTAAGAGCAGTATAATTCAAGGGCCGTGGATATATTTTACCCGGAATCATTGACAATAACAAACAAGTAAGTACCATTCACCAACAATAGGATTTCCAGAAAGGTCAATGCCAACTACACCTAAATCTCTCATTTCTAGGGCAAGCTTAACCTATAGAAGGCATGGAAGGAGCAATTAGAACCCTTAACCAGGGTTAAATCGCACTAACAGTCATTTAAGTTTGGACAATATTCTAACAAGGTTATAAAAGTTCGTTTTATATTAGCAAGATAACCCATCTGTACATTTTCTACCAATAAAATCATTTTGGGCATTTTAAGGCCAAATTTCTCCGGAAATGCTGCCTAGTACGATTAGTCAATTCAATTAGACCATGTAAGCGCCACATGTATTAATTTACTGCCCCGTGGCATCCATTTTCTCTTATCTCCCGACCTTTATTTAGCCTCAGCCGATTACACGGAGTGTGGCAGTAAATTAATATATGAGACACTTATGTAACTTAATTGAATTGACTAAGCGTCCTAATTAGCATTTCTGGCGAGAATCTGGACTGAAAATGTTTAAAGTAACTTTATTGGTACAAAAAAAAATTGATAAAATGAGCTTTTGTGACCTTATTGGACATTCTTCAAACTTGAGTGACCGTCGGTGAGATTAACCGCCTTAACCAGTATACAACTTATATGCTGAAAAACTTAAAAAAACGTACAGTTTCCATAGCAGCTTCCGTGCTCTCACGCCGATCAATACTGAGAAGAAGTCTAACGTGTATCTTTCTCCTTTTAGTATCATTCAAAGGAATTGAATTCATGGAATTTTTAGCATCCCAGTTATGAGAAGTTAAATTCACCTCAACTTCTGTAACTTCTCTTAAGCCTTTCACCACTGCCTCCATGTAAGAACGTTTGGTCATTCCTTTAGAATCATTTTTCTGGATCATACAAAACCACCAAAAGCTTCAATTATCAATTCAAACTATGCACTGTTTTGATGGTAAATCACACCGGCGGTCACTTAAGTTTGGACAATGTCTCAATAAGGTCGAAAAAGTTCATTTTGTATCATAAAATAGCTCATGTTTGCATTTTGCATCAATAGAGCTACTTTGAACATTTGTAGGCCAAATTCTCGACGTAAAATGCTGATTATAATGCTTAGTCAATTCAACTAGGTCCGTAAGTATCACATGTATTATTTTACCGTCATGTGACATCCATTTTCTCTTATTTTTCAATCTTCATTTAATCTCAGTTAACCTAAAACTTACACCATAGATACCGTATCTTAGGTTAGATTAATTCACTCTAATCTATAAGATTAGAGTTGTTGAATAAATAATGGTTAGATACCCTATCCTAGGTTAGGTTAGTCCACCCTAGAGTTAGCTTAGTTCACTCTAGAGTAGCTAACCATAAATAGGGTATCTAACCATTATCTATGGTGTGAGGTACTTTTACCTAACTTATGTTAGCTTAATTCTCACTAGTCTGACTAGAGTGGACTATCCTCAGGGTATTTAATCATTATCTATGGTATGACTTAGCCGCCCTATATAAAAATCTGTTTTTAATGGCCTGAAAATTGATCACGCATTCGGACGAGAATTAACCTGAAAATGTTTGAAGTGACTTTATTGGCATAAAATGCAAAGATGAGTAATTTTATTCATACAAAATGAACTTTTATAACCTTATTGAGATACCAAACTTAAGTGAATGTCGGAGCGATTTATCCCAGTTCCGACACAATCGAGAACAACAAGAATCCACTCAGTACCTTTGGAGTTGTTCTTAACTCCAGATATACAACATTCTCAGAAGCAAAATCTTCAATGACCTGTTTTGGGAAGAATTGAAAAATGAGAGCTCATTTATGAACTTCTGTAAAGGAGAAAAGCTCATCAAAGTACAAGCTGGCATACTTCTTTTGTAATCCTTGTAACAGTATTGTGATCGGTGGTGACTATGTGAATGAGGTCAAACAACTTGAAGACTTCATGCAGAGAACGGTCATCTGAATGGAAATGAATTGAGAATTACCAATTTCACACACACACAAAAAAAAAAAGATAGAGAAAAGGAGGAAACAAAACAAATAATATTTGAGGATGAAAAAATACAACTTATAATGCAAATTAAATGAGTAAAATGCACTGATAGTCACTGAAGTTTGAAGTCTGTTTCACTAAGGTCATTAAACTTCATTTCCTGTCAATCAAATCATTGAACTTCACATTTGCTTTCAATAAAGTCACTTCGATCAATTTGTGTACAACCCTTTAGAATATAGAAATGACACAGAGAACAGTTAACTATATGCCAAGTAAGCACCTGGCTGGCACTTTTATGACTGATGCGGAAGACAAGTGTCATATATTATATCCTTGTCCGGCAGGGCATGACACTTAGTTACCAAAAAAATCAATTGTTTTGTGGAACGCCAACATTTTGGTGAGTATTCATACACAGAATGACTTTGTTGAAATCAAATATGAAGTTTGAAAGAAAATGAAATTCAATTATGTTGGTGAAAATTTACCCCATATTAAAGCCATAGGATAATGAGCACACTTTTCACTCACAGAAGCCAAATGTTTTTTCCTATCATCAATTTTGGTCATCGAATTTATGAAATTGAAGATTGAATAAAATGTACATCTTCTTTCTCGCATTTTCTCAGCAACCAAACAAGCCAGTAGAAATGAACAAGAACATAATACCTTTCATGATAACACGTTCCACATCTGAGAACTCAATTACACCCATTTCCCCCAAAATTCTAGCAAGTTCACTACAAATAAAAATGAAAAAAAAAACAAAATCAAACTTCAATAACTCAAAACAGAGAGAAATTGAAGGGGAAATCATGAGATCAAAAGCTTCTCAACATAAAATAACAATTGCAGACTACAAAAAACAAATCAGCAGGGAAAACAAGTTCCAATGATCATCACATTCTTAAATTAAGAAAGAAGACAAAGGAAAGCGATAGTGGGAGTGAAGAAACATACAGAAGAGTGGAGTTTCTGATTGAGCCATTGAGGTGAGCATGAAGTTCAACCTTGGGCATAGAAATCCACCACTCCATTTCTGAATCGGTGTTTCTCCGAGGACGATGTTGTTGAGCTGCGTTCATTGCTGCTGGTAGTGAGTAGTTCTCTTCTTTACTAGTCTCGGCTAAGAGTCAAAACTTGTTCTGTCTTCCTCTTTTTCTGTTTTATTTTCTTCCAATTCCAGCTATGGCGTTTTTGTTCCCATCTATTAGCCCAATCCCCAATTTTGGCCCAATAAAAAAGTGGGCCAAAAAGCCCATTATAAAACAATTTCATCAAAACATTATAAAAAAGGGACATTTACAAAACTAGCACCTTTTAAGGTGTTAGTTTTCTTTTCTAACTTATTTTGAAAAACTCACCAAAACTAACACATTTCATTAACTAAATTCCAACATTATCTTGTCACTAACACTCTGCTATCTAACATTCGAACTTCCATCTCTCTAACCTAACACCCCGTTATCCCTCTCTCTAACTTTCTGGCGATTCATTGCGCGATTCTGTATATTTCATCCGGCGAATCTCTGTTACTTCGAGTGGACATGGCGAGAACACGAAGCTCAGACAACGAATCGAATTCAGAAGAAATGGCGAAAAAGAGGGTAAATAACTTGACTTTACATTTGCTATTCTCTCTTGTATTGTATTTACATTTGCTGGGTTCTTGTATTGTAATCTTTCGTTTCGTTTACTTCTTCTGGTGTTAGGGTTTATCTGGGTTTATCTGGGTTCATCTGGTGTTAGGAAATTGTTCGGTATGGTCGAAATGCGTCGATATGTATGTTCTATCGACAACCTAATTGTAGATAATACATAGATATAGACAGCCTAATTGTTGATGGAACGTCTATTTGCCGATAGAACATAGATATCGACTACCTAATTGTCGATAGAACATAGATATCAACTACCTAATTGTCGATAGAACATAGATACCGACGACCTAATTGTCGATAGAACAGAGATACCGACGACCTAATTGTCGATATCTCTCTTATTTTAGCCTATGTTAGCTCATTCTAGCTCAACGTTTTCATTAGCTTAATTGTATGTTAGCTGATGATATATCTACAATAAATTTCAGCATGATCGTGGACACAAGAGGAAGAGAGATGAGCATGCCTCTTCTTCCAAGAAAGCCAAGGAGGGCTCTGAATATAATACAAAAAAGCATTTGGAATGGAAAGCGTCATCACAGTTAGGTGCAACCTAGATGCAGCAAAACATATAATGGACTGTTTAACACCAAACCAAGTAAAGCTATTTATAAAGAGTTGCTTCGGGCAGTATTGTGATATGACCACTACAGTATTTATAGGAGTCCTCTGTCATACCCTTTTAACAAGGGAGATCATATGTGAAGACCTCAAACCCAGGGAGCTTTGCTTCAAAGTTAGAGGTGTTGAGTTGAGATTTGGGAATTGGGAGTTTGGACTCCTAAGTGGGTTACGGTTTGGAGACATGGAAGCATTTACCGAAAGGTTTAGTGCGCTAAATAAGCCGGATAGATTTAAGAAGAAGTTTTTTTCACACAACCTTGCACCAACCTTTAAAGACGTGGACACAATTATGAAGCAAACTGATTGGAAGAATGAATCTGATCAGGATGCAGTTTCATTTGCCATGTTGTACTTTGTCATTGGCTGTGTGTTGGATAACACTGCCACGAAACATGTTCTTCCTTGGGTTTTGGAACTTGCTGAATTTCCAACATTGTTTAACGAGTTCCTGTGGGGTGTTGTGGCCTGAGATGTGACCTACAGGTCTCTTGTCAATGGGATGATTGGTGGAAAAGGCCGAATTGATCAGTTACGTGCTTATAGTCGTGGTTTGAGGAATAACCATGTCTCATTCAACCTATATGGTTTTGCACACGTATTTCAGGTATGATGTGTGTATATTCTATATACTAGAAATGTTAGTAATAGGCATAAATAATGAATTAGAACTTTGTTGCAGGCTTGGTTGTTGGAAGTATGGGATGCCACCCACGGATGGTTCGAGAAGAAAGTCACTCGCATCCCACGATGGCTACGATGGAAAAAGACCGGTATCCCTACATTGACCAAAGTTATAGCCATTTTTTACGTAAGTTGACCAAACATTGTGCCTATATCGACACTATTATGCTATACATCTGATTGACTTGTTTATTTGTACATGTGTATTTTTAGTCAGGTAAAGAACCAAATGCCACAAAACTTACAGCTGAAGATAAGGAGAAAGAAAGCTCCTGGTATCAACATCTAGTAGACCATATGGATGGTCGGCCGTGTAATTATGACCAATTGTTTACCAGTTTGGAAAAGGGGCAAGAGGAGGAAAAGGATGAAGGCATGGAAGAGGAGGGACGGGAGGAATTGGGTACATATGAAGAAGGAGGGGTTGATGTAGAGGATGATAGTGAATCTGAGACTAATAATGAAGAAGGCAAGTATGAGGACACTGAAACTGAAAATGATGAAAATGCCTTCATTGTCTCTCCTAGAGTACCTGTCCAGAAGAAGAAACAATCTGGTTTGGAACGGCTAATAAGGAGGCTGTTTGCTGAGCATGAGAAGAAAATAAATGAAAAGTTTGTTAAGCAAGAGAAGATAATAAATGAACATTTTGGTCAGCAAGAAAGGAAAATGAATGAACATTTTTCTGACTTTGTAAATAGATTGTCTGTTGTAGAACGTGATGTGCAGGAACTGAAGGCACAACGGGATGTGGAACATGGGATGTATGGGGGGTGGTGCATATGTATGAGAGTGAGAGGGAGAGTGAGAAGAAAAAGATGGATGAGGAGGAAAAGGAGAGGGAGGAAAGGGAGAAGAAAGAAGATAAGGAGAGGGAGAGGGAGAGGAATAGGGAGAGGGAGGAGAGGGAGAAGAAAGAATAGGAGGAGATGGAGAGGAATAGTGAGAGGGGGAGGGTGGAGAGGGAGGAGAAGGAGAAGAAAGAGCACGAGGAGAAGGAGAAGAAAGATAAGGATGAGAGGGAGAAGGAGAAGGAGAAGAGGGAGAAACAACAGAAGGAGAAAGAGCAAAGTGAGAAGAAGATGGAAATGGAGAGGGAGATGAAGAAGAAGGAGATGGAAATGGATAGGGAGAGGAGAGTGAAAGAGATGGAGAGGCAAATTGTTCGTTCACCTGCTGTTATAATGATTGATGTAAGTTTGTTTTTAATGTTTAACTTGGTGCTTTTAACATAGAATATCGATATAATATGTGTTTCTACTTGGTTTGTTGTTTTAACAGGATGAGAGCCATGACGGCCATGATGCTGACATAGATCATGGACAACTTACTCTTCTGGTTAACTAGGTTGTCCAATCATCTTTACATACGCGTGAAGACAAAGGAGAAATAGAAGATTTGACTATTGAGGTTAAACATGAGGAGGAAGGGAAGGGAAAAGAGGAGGAAGGGAAGGGAAAAGAGGAGGAAGAGGAGGAAGATGAGGGAGATGAGTGAGAGTAAGGGATGCAGGAGGAAGGGAAAGAAGAGGAGGAAGAAGAGGGAGAGGAAGGGATGGTAAAAGTAAGGAGGAAGTTGAAGTGAAAGGGAGACCCAAACGAGAAAGAAAAGTTGGGAAAGACCTCTAGTCACCCTTCATTGATCCTCGGATGAATTATCATTTTGCTGATGATGATGATCAGTATCCGATAGAACAAGCCGATGGTCACGATCGTATAAAAGGACACCTCCTACAGGCCTATGATGACTGGAAGAAGAATACGCCCCGTGATCTGTTGAGGCACTTAGGTGGAACTGGAAGGGGATAGAATGTATCACGGTTTGAAGATGCAGAGATAATTGGAAAGTACATAGACAACCAAGTAAGATACTGCTCACTTTGTATGTTTTGGTGTATATAATCCAAGTGAAAGATGCGTCGATATCTCATTCATATCGACGCATTACTCAATGTGATGCGTCGAAACCCATTCATATCGACGCATGATTCACTTGGATGCATCGATATCTCATTCATATCGACGCATCATTCAATTGTATGCGTCGATATCCCATTCATATCGATGCATTATAGTCATTTGGGTCCTTACTAATATGTGTCTCTACCTATTTTGTCTGTGTTACAGCTCGTAAATGCATTTTGTGGTTATTGAACCAAAAAAACGTCCATCAGAGTCCGGATTGGACTGCCATCGACTCAAATTTCTTTGGATTCATGGAGATGGCAAATTTGACCAAGAATCATGACAAACCCAAAAAATGGGAACAAGCCAAGTTGTTTGTAGAGCGAATCAATGGGATGAAAGATTTTCGAACTCGCCTTTGGTATGAGGTTAAACATGTGCTAATACTTATCAACTATAAAGGAGAACACTGGCTACTCGGGGTGTTCTACGTGGAAGAGATGAGGATGGAATTCTATGATAGTTTGGAGTCAAATGCCTCCAACGAATCAATAGACATATGGCTAAAACCCCGGTTTCGTATTATGACAAGAGCAATGGAAGAGGCCGAATATTGGAAGAAAAGTGGGAGGCCTGATAATGGTAATCGATTGATAAAGTGGGTGAGGGCTCGCGGGTGCCCACAACAGCTCCGCAAATCCAATGATTGTGGTATCTTCCTATGCATTTTTGCTCAGCATTATGTTGAAAAATGGCCATTTTGTACGGACTATGGCTTCTCCGGGTCTGATGGACGTTTCTACCGGTTGCGGGTGTGCTTGGAACTCTTCAACCAATGCTTGTTCAATCAGAATGATCTAATTGTCAGGGCTAATTTGCTTGGATTGTAAAAGTTTGTAAATTGTAAATGTTTGTAAGCTGTAAACGTTTGTTGGTAAATTATTAATTATTAATGTAAACTGTTGATGTTGATAAACTATTATTGTTGATAAACTATTAATGTTGATAAACTGTTAATGTTGATAAACTATTATTGTTGATAAACTGCTAATGTTGGTAAACTGTTATTGTCGATATACACTTGATATCGATGCATATCGACAGTGTGTGGTTGATATTTACTTGATATCGGCAAGTATCGATCAGGATGTACATCACTCTGTTGTAAAAACATTAAATACATAAACTCCTGATTCCATAGCATCCTTACAAAATATATACAGCACTTTGTTGTAAAAACATAAAAGACATAAAATCTCAATCCCAAATTATCATTACAAAATATATACAATCTCAATCACAAATTATCAATACAAAATATACTAGAGCACACTATTTTCCATCTGAGTTTTTAGAGCAGCTTGCTTCATTTGATATTGTAGGTGGAAGCCGTGATGGAACTCATAACATACTAGTACAATTCGCTCGATTATGACCAATATTCTCGCACCTGGTGCATCTTGTTGGAGTTAACTCCTCACCCCTCGATGGTATTCGGTTTTGACTTTTAGGATGACCCACTCTAGGTGCAGCCTTTTTAGGAGGAAACACCTTCATATGAGTCTCACAAACTTTCCATTCAGACTGGTGGCCTAGTGGATGTATGGGCTCAATGTATGACAATCGTACAGTCTCATTTTTGTAGTAACAATGTACCCACGCATATGCATTCTCTAATTGATGCATTGATGCAATCTTACATATGTGTCTGCATGGAAACTGTGACAATTGTCATTTCCTACACGTGCATGTTCCCGCCTGTAAATTCACAATTCCACCCTTTCCTTGATCGCCGATTTCAAAATTGTGAGCATCGATGGGCTTATATGAATAATGAACTGACTTATTGACATGTTTATGCATCTTCTTGTTATAAAATTTGGACAAATATGTCTCCCGTTCTCCTGTAAAAACATTTTTCATATATTAGCCGTATATAACAACTCTTAGTACCTTATAATAGAAATAAGTGCCAATATCAAACCTGCTTTTGTGCGTCTCTCATGAAAGCATGCTTGGAGGATTGTCCTTATATACTCAACCAACAATATGATCGGTAAACGTCTACCATCTCCCATTCTAGCGTTGAATAATTCTGATATGTTTGTCGTCATAACGTTATACCGATGTGCGCAAAAGTACGCACGTGTCCATTTCTCTCTTCGAGCTTCCTCTAAGTAGTCTGTTGCCCCCGAGCATAATGTATGAAGTCTGGTGAATCTTTCCTCAAAATCAGAGGTCCGCCAAGCTTTTGCAACTTGCCAATACGCTATGTCTAACTTTTTGCCACCCCCGAATTTAGCCTTCACATTCTGTTTTAAATGCTGAGCACAACTTCCATGTACCGCATTTGGATACACCAAATTGACTGCATAATCAATGCTCTTATTCCTGTCTGATATTATGGCTAGGTCTTCAACATCACCAATACATTCCTTCAACCTGGTGAAGAAATAAGCCCATGATTCATTACATTCATTCGGACCAATTCCGAATGCAAGTGGATAAATTTGATTATTACCATCCTCGCCAACTGCAATATAAAGTACTCCGCCATATTTAACTTTTAAGTGTGTTCCATCTACACATATAACGGGGTGAATATGTGTGTGGAAACCCCGGATTGAAGCACCTATAGCCATAAAGAAGAATTTAAAATGATCTTCATCGTCAGTTTCAATATGTGTCACCGTACCTGGATTAACAAATTTCAATGTCTCGCAATAGTCAGGTAACAACATGTACGATTCTTCAGGTGAACCACTAGTGCTATCTACCACCTAACATCTTGATCTCCAAGCTTGCATATAGGATAGGTTGATTGAAAAAAGGTTTTCAATCTCCCAAATGATATGACTTGGGCGGTACACTCGATTCTCCATATCTAACTTATCACTAAGTATGATACTTGTGATTCGTTTCCCCGCTTGCATATGATGCGGCAATAGTTGTCCACCCCTGTCGTATGTGTGACTGTTCATACTGTCAATTCTTCGTAGCATGAACATATCCGAACCTAGTATGACTCCACCTTTAGCCCGCCACTTGCATGTGTCAAAATGTTTGCATCGGACCTCAAACAAAGACTTAGTTGATCTGTGCACCTTCCATTCGAACATATTATCAATTGCATATCTCCTAAGTGCATCTTGCAGTTCGCGTTTGCTTTTGAACATATCGTGCGCCTTCAAACCACCATCCCCTGAAGATTCTGTAATTTTCATCACAATGGTCGGTTCATCTGGTACTTGTGGAACATACCGAAATGGATCCGTTCTCCTTCTCATTCTTGCTTCATCATCAATCTCATTCAAACTTGGTTGAACATTATCAATCGATGGTTTTGAAACAGATCTTTGGCGATCATCGTTATCATATACATGATCATCTTTGTCATATCCATTGTAATTGTTATCATATCCATGATCATCATTATCACAACCATTATCATATCCTTGATCATCCCCGTTCTCTACATTCTCATACCCAAAATTGTGATCTAATGTAATATCGTCTAGCCCAAGAGGAGATTGGGTATATGGATTCATGACATGTTTTGCCGGAGCATGAGTCTCAATTGCTATATTGGGAACACAAGAACTTATTCTGGTTACCGGTACTTTAGCAACAATTGGTCGCCGTACTTCAGCAACATTTTGTTGTCGTACTTCAGCAACACTTGGTCGTCGTACTTCCGCAACAATTGGTCATCTTACTTCCGCAACATTTGATCGTCGTACTTCCGCAACACTTATTCGCGGTGTCATAAAAATATATAATGACATCACATCGGGTTTATTCCATCGACAAAACTCAACGAATCCAACAATATCACTGTCATCCACTATGTCTGCTAATCTTCCAAAAAGTTTATTTGGACCGTATGTTGTGTGCATTGCCATTTGTATGTCAAAATAGGTTGCATCAACATTCAACGAAGCGTGAATTCTATCTCTCAAAGTTTGATAATCAGTTGGCGTTGAAAAATGGAGCACATTCGATTGACCACCAACGTATATCATTGTGTCCATGGGCCCCTCTTTTTTCCATTCTCCATCCCACGAAAGCATACATAGACAAGTGATAACTGGTGGTGAACTCTTGATCGGAATCCTTCCCTACAGGGGGGCACCGTTGGGATCGGCGGGGGGAAGCTCCGATGCCAAAGTCAGTATATAGTAATAGAATAAAATGTAATGACAAAGTAGGGTTAAGGAGAGCGTGAATGTGTACCTCAATAGCTTGGGATGCAAGCTATTTATAGTCATATAGTTGTAACCATCGGTAACTAGAAAGTCTCCATTAATGCCTCATTAATGGCGGTTACTGATCTTATTCAAGTATGACCGTTAGCTCATTAATGGGTTATTAGTTGCCTTTATTGGGAGTCGGCTGGGCCGTTCCTTAGGCGTATCGAGGCATGTTGGCGGGTCTCCTAAGTGTTTGACCGTTGACGGCGTATTGAGGAATCTATATGATCCGCCTTCTAGATAGCTTACTTGATACGCCATGGTTTCTACGATCCTCTCTATACGTGGTCGTTTTGGTTAATTTCCCTTTTAGTCCCATAAATAATATCTCAATGTTATTAGAAGCCCTCCTGAAGTAACGTTAAAGTCCTTTAGGGCTTTTGAGCTTCCTAGCGTGCCATCAAGAGGCATCACATTGATTATTGCTCTGTCCCAGACCATCCACCGTGCGACAGGTGTCTTGGACACACCGCTCGAGGTAAGTGGCGGCCTCTCTTCAAACTCTTTCCTTCTATCACTTCCATTATCTTTCTCATTTGCTAATTCTCCTCCAACTTTTGTCTGCGTTTTTCCAGCGCCTTCCTTGTGTCAAGAACTCTTGAAGCTTTCGATTTTCCATTAAGTTACCTTCTTGTTCTATTTTTCTGTCATCTGGTTTTTATGAGTTCTTCCTCCGACTCTACCACTGAACTTTTCAATTTGACTACTTCCTCTGAGCCTTCGTTTAGTTGGACTTCTTCTGAGAGCTCAAGTTCCTCCGAGAGTACCCCTAGTTGCGACTTATTGGAGTTGCGTAATATGGTGAGGGAGCGTAGGAATCATCGCTCCAGTTTAATTGAAAACCAGGACCCTTCCGCCGCGGTAGCTCCTATTGCTCCGGCGATAGACCCTAGAACCTTTTCTGGAATGGAGGCTTCTCCTTCAACCCCAATTAGGAAAAAGAAACCTCATGCAAAGATCACTTCATCTCGTATGAGCCCCGCGGATCTTGCGGACTTGGCGGATTGTTATCCGTGGATAAAAAATTATGAGACCGCATTGGCGGATGCTCACCAGCAACCCGCCTGTCCCCCTAGGGGATATCTTTCTATATATAGGAGTCATGTTGAGAGGGGATTCCGCCTTCCTCTTCCCCGGGTGATGGGGGATATTCTGGATTTCTTTGGGATCATCGTCAGCCAGCTGCATCCGAATGGCTGGTTGGATGTAGCTTTAGATTGTTTTTTAGCTTCTAACCTGGGGGTAACCTGTACTCCCCGGGTCTTCCGATCTCTTCACAAGCCTTCATAACGCCAAACCGAATCTTTCATCACTTTTGTCAAATTCAAAGGCTATTCGCCCTTTAGCGATAAGATGTCAAACGTCCATCTCTGGGATGAAAAGTTTTTCTTCGTCAAAGTGGAAGAGGGCGAATCTCTTGGATTCCCGTTGAATTGGAACTTTAAGCCTCAACATATGGCTGGAGATTTATGTCTACTGACCGATGCGGAGGAAAAAGTGGCGAATCTCATGAAGAGCATCAAAATAGATTTCTGGACATACGCCGACGCTCTGGAATTCATGATGAGTGATATTCCCCTAGTCCATCGAGTGGGGGCTGAGATTACTTACGTGAAGTTTACCCAACTTGATGAAGGTACCTTTGTTCTTTCCTTGAACATTGATTGTTTTGTTGTCCCTTTGTCAGGGATTTATCTGATGCCATTCGCGCCCTTGTAGAGAGGCGTAAGAAACAGAAGGAGATGGAGGCTCAGAAGAACATGCAGGTGCCGAATCCCAACAAGCGGGACGAGAAACGCCCTTTAGAAGGTGTTGCGATCCCCCCAAGTAAGAAAACGAGGTATGTTGGGGTTTAGTGTCCTATAGACAATTGTTCTAGGATACGAACTTAATGTAAATGAAGTGTTCTTTATATCGTTTGTTTTAATGAGATATGTTTTCATAACTATATAAAGGCAATCCCTTTTAAGAACTAAATAAAGTCTAGATAAAAGGAAATCCGTAAGTTTGTTTAAAGTGATTATAAAGTGTTCATACAAGCATGAAGTGAGACGAAACTTTATAATAAACTAATAAACTTAAAACCACCCCAAGTCAAGTAATATGTTCAGGATTGACATATCACTGTTGAGACTTGCATGTAACAATGTCTTCTGTCCCGACAGAAAGCTGATCTCACAAGCTTCATATATACAGATATCTGGACAGTTACATGGATCCAATGAAAAGAAGTTCATTAGGATTGGGGACCCGACTTGAGATAACAGGATGGGTAGATTCATCCTTGTCACCTGTTCATCTCATTGGTATTAATAGGTATAAGTAATCCTCAGACTCAAAGGAATGTTAATTAGTAATTCTAGATTACAGAATGTGACGCTTTGATCCTGTTGTAACACGATCCTTAACAGAGATGACTCTGGGGTGTGAACAGCAGACGTTGGGTATCATAGGAAGTAATTGCAGGATAGTTATACATTAGATTGAGCATTTATCACTCCTGATAAATGGGAGATATGTCCATGGATCGCTTGTGGGAGACTTGACTCTAAATCCTTGCATGGTGATAGCTTAAGATTGAAATGCAGATTTCTCTTAACCTATCTAATTGGAGTTGACTCGGCCTGTACAAGTAAAACAAACGTCTCGCTATATGTGACTTGACATTATCCATAGTCATAAGATTCAGTTCAAGGATGTAGTTGATAAAGGATCGAATTACACTATAACTAATACGGAAAGGTCAACGACAGAATCAACCTGTCTTCTTATAGCTCTGGGGGAATGATTATGGACTTGCTAATCACATACTTTGTACATCATTCCGCTATGCAAAGATTAAATATAATTCTTTAAAAATTAATTTAATAGTTGCATACGGCTAGAAGCGATAAGAACCTAATGGGTCACACATAAGACTTTGAACCCAAAAGAGAGACATATGTTAATTAATTGACGGAAGCCCAACTGAGCCCAATAAGGCCCAATTATTAAGGGGGGGCGATTTTTATGTATATTAGATACATAAATAATTAATTTGATTTTATCAATTCTAATTAGATTGAGATTATGAATTAAATTAATTAAAGGATAAATAAGTTAGGAGTTTTAATTAGATTATATTACTCCCATTATTATCCAATAAGGTTATTATTATTATCTTTTATATTTAGATATATTAATAGATAATAATTAAGAATTCTATTCCGAATTAAATTCTTATTCAGTAACCTAATTCTATCTAACTAGGGATTAGATACAAGAGATTATAAATACTCCCCTACATGCTATTTTCGAAATACCCTAAGGCAAATTAAGAGAGAGAATTTCGACCCCCTTGCTCGAGGACGAGATTTTCTACCGCTTCCTTCCGTTCAATTGATTTTCATCTCTTTCTCTTTATCCTTGATCTTGTGTTGATTAATTAGAGACAATCTACTTTGGTTGTTATAAACGGTTGATTCTAACTTGATCTTCCATTGTTTTATTTTGTGCTCGGAAACTCGAAGTAAGAGTTGTGGACACTTCGTTTGCAACAGTAGATAGAACTTCTGAAAAGTATTTCTTTTATCCCTCTTTATATGAAATAACGATTAACGGATCTTGGGGTTAATGGAAATAGGTTAAAATTTTTATATTTCCGCTGCTATACGTTAGCCTATTTTCCTTCAAGGTCAGCTGCTGCCGGTGGGGAGAAATTGCTGGCGAATGCTTCGAGGGCTGGGAAACCTAAGATGGATTGGTTTGGCTTCAACCAAGAGCAGGTATGGCTACCTTATCTTTCTTTGTTCTTTGGCTATAGATTCTGATCTTTGTGTTCTACGTGTAGGTGGTCAAACCCGATTTGGGGAAGTACTGGTTCTCCAAGTATGGTACTAAGGGGTCCTTGAGGAACGAGGCGGTCGTGAATGACTTAGATAAAGCCATTGGCCAACTTGGAGAAGTTCAAGAGAGCCATACTAAATTCTCTGGATCCGATCATGTCAATATGGGAAAAAGAGATCTTCTTTTGGTAAGCTTTTCTCTTCTTGTTTTACATTTTTGGATGAAAGAGTGATCTTCCATGCGGGAAATTTTGTTTCTAAACGGTCTTTTTATCTTGTCAGGCTTATGCTCATATGCGCGCAATGGAGGCGGATCTTCTCTAGGGAGTCGCGGATAAGGCTACTATCAAGAGGCTGGAGAATGATGTAGTTGTTGCTAATGCAAATGCAGCTGCTGCCATTGCCCTTAATAAAAGCAAGGATGACGAGATTTGCGAGCTGAAAGAGAAGATGGCGAAAGATGCTGAGGACCACAAAGCTGCCTTGATAAATACGGAGCTTATGGCGGGTAGTCGAGCGTATTATTATGGTGAGTGGATCATGGCTTATGTCAGACTCGCCTACCCAGAGATTGACTTTGTGGATCCGGAGTACGTGGTCCCCGAAGTTGAATACGCCATCCGATATGATAAAGTGCCAAATCCCCGTGACTTCATTCGTGACCAAGTCCGAAAAGAGCTGAAAGGATTAGATGAGGAAAGCAAGCCAGTTGTCAACCTTGATGCGGATGACCTTAGTGAGGCATCCAAAGAGGCAGGTGACAAGGCGAATGTAGCGGAGATCGATGACGCGGCTCCTCAGGCGGGGATCGTTGATAAGGAGAATGAGGTTCCTTCGAAGGATACGTCTCCTGAGAAGGAACCCAAAGAGGATAATATTATGAACGTTTAACTTTATTGTAACTAAGTACAATTTTTGTTGAAACTTTTTGGTCTTTAATTTTACTTTTCGCTTTATATCTTTTAGCAAGTAAATATCTTGAATTTGGGACTTATTTCGTTAGTTCAAAGTAGGTGGCCAACCATACCTCGGAGTGTGAACCTTTTGAAGGCTTGAAGCTTTTTATTTCTTTTAAGGAAGTTCAGCTACCTTAAGCGATCGATTGCTTCCTATCTTTGAGGTGAATCGATCCGCCACCAGGTCTTGACATTCTTCTTTGAGAAGAATATTTGAGGATGTAAAGATCTCACGTCTGAGAAATTTTTAATCCATCTCTGACGGCGGTTAATCATTTCCTATCTTTGAGGTAGATTGATCCGCCATCCGAGTTTGTTGCTCTCTGTTAAGCCCAAAATATACCTAAAATATCATATATAAATACGTTAAATTTACATTGAAATCGTGCTAAATATATTCATTTAGAATACTTTTACGTCTTTATTTACTTCTTTGATGCAAGGTACTTAATTATTTGGTTAAATCCAAAACGGAGCTAAAACGGAGGAAAAACCTAAATTACGTGCCAAGAATACATATCAATCAAGAGACCGACTCAAGGGAGACAGAAGCAGCCGAGAGACGGGGAGGAAAGCCCCTATCGCGACTGAGATTTTCAGAATCTCAGTCGCGACATACGAACACCAGTCGTCGAAATTCAAAGTTTTCAACTCGCCCCTTCACCGCCTGTCGCGACTGAGATTTTCAGAATCTCATATGAGATTTTCAGAATCTCATATGAGACAGCGAAGAATTCTGCACAGTTTTCACATGTTTAAATCCAAAAAACGCGTATGTTCGTTTGGATAAAAGTGACCCTTCACCAGCAGACACGACCCTTCAATTACAACCCTTCACCAACTATAAATAAGTGATCCATTTCAAGAAATCAATGTTGGATTAGATGGATTAAGGGCTATGAGAGTTGTTGTGTTGAAGAAACTCTGACTCAGAAATGAGTCAGAAAGTTAGATTACATTTCTGTGTAAACAAACTTGCTGTACACAAGTCGTTATTAGATTACTTATAAACACAGTAATATTAGTTTAGTTTCAAAGGTTGATCAGAGACAAGTTTTCATTCTGGTAGTGGACCTAGCGGTCTCTATTCTGAAGATTCTGCGAGAAGAACTAACGGCTGAAGCGCAAAGAGGTCTGACAAGCCTGCGGAGTTTGAGGGAAAGATTGACAACCCGGATCTCAAAGGTTTCGCTAAAATGCTATCCATGTTTCTTCTTCTCTGTTAACTTGTGAAGATTCACAATTCACTAATAATATATTTATTTCATTCAATACATTCTTCCTGTTGTTACTTTGATATTGTTCTGACAAAATGATTTTCAAAGTGATAAATTGGTGTTTTTATTAAAACGTTTTATACTATCTTATTCATATAGAAACTTTGTTGAACACTTGAAAGAATTAGTTTTTACGGATGATATGATCGCTAGCGCGGCTTATCGGATATAAAATACTAACTTGATTAAGGTAGAAATCTGCTCCGATCCAGAGAGATTTCTACGGTTCAAAGCCATTTAATTGAATAAATTCCTATAATATTACATGTCAATAATCTTACCAAAGTTGTAGTTGTTTTCTTTGCTTAATGAAAATAAGTTTTATACCTTCTATTTATTCCAACTACGGAAGCATCTGTCTTGTAATCAAAATCTTAAGACAGAATTGTTCTCTAAGTTCAATATAATATTCTTATCTAATCCTAATTAATCCAAACCAATACAATCAATTAAACGATTTTCTTAAGTTAAACCTAAAGACGTGAATAAAACTGAATTAAATAAGTTTTTAGTTAAAAAGCGTTCCCTGTGGGTTCGATATCTTTTAGTACTACAAGCGTATACCGTGCACTTGCGGAAATCGCTCAACAAGTTTTTAGCGCCGTTGCCGGGGAACCAATGATTAAGTATACAGTATATGGTGCCATTCCCGCAATAACGCCTCAACAAGTTTTTGGCGCCGTTGCCAGGGAACGCCAAATTTTTAACAAAAATTTATATTTTTCGTGTTTTATTCCGAACCTTGGTTTATAATATATGTATTTATTTATTTATTTTTATATAGTATTTTATTTATTGAGGATGGTCACTAGGACTAAATCCTCATTGTTATTTAACGTTTGCAATTAGATGTTTGCAGATAAAAAATTCAAGTTTTTTCAAAGATAACCTGGAGATTTGATTATCAATGAAATTCACAGAAGGAGTCTACAGAAAAGAAATTCGGCTAGCAGATACATCATAGAAGAGAAAATTCTTGAAAAGCTTGTCAGGAACATAACAGATGGTTTTACCATAAAAAAAATTTTAATCTCTTCCCAAACACATTTACCTCTTTTCTATACACTAACCCTTCACCAAAACATCATTTCTCTTTGTACAAAAATTATTCAATTCCTCCATTACACCCACATAATTTCTTCTTTTATCATATCATTTCCTTAAACACCTACATTTATCTCTCCAAGAAATAGCCGATCAACTTTTCTCAGACAGATATATTAGAAAGTAGGAATGGGGAATACAGTCTTTGAAATTATCTTATCCCCCAGGAAGGAATTGTCAATTTTTACCATAGTTTCAACAGTTTCAGTTCATGCACGTAGTTCTTGTTCATGCGCAGAACCAGAGGTTCGGGCATTTAACCGAAATCAGTAGATCCTTAAATTGAGAAAACGTAAAAAAAAAACATCCTATTTTAGGTAAGTTAGAATGGACAGGACCATTATTTTAAATCGGTCCAGGTAATTAATTTTGTTCATAATTTTGATTCTCCTTGAGAATTCTTAAGGTTTATCACATTTTTTTTTAGTTCTTTTTAGTTTTTGTATTTTAATCTTTACATTTTATTTTAGTTTAATTTTTATATTCATCTTTAGTTTAGCAATAATGTTTAGATTAGAAATAAAAAAAATTCATTGCAAGATATTGAAAATATGCTATGTATCTTAAATATTTGTACTTAATGAGGAAAGTGTCTTTAGATTTAAAGAAATCTCAATTGAATTTAAATCACACATAATTTAAGTTTCTGATTGTATAGAGATTTTTAAACAAATCTCTACAGTGATTTTTATTTGACGTTTTATAAATTTCTGAACTTACTGAGAATTTTTAATTCTCAACTAAGATTTTAAAGTTCTCTATATAACTAGAGAGGACCAATGCAAAGCATTCCTTGCCAATGGGCAAGATGTATCGCGATAGATATTCCAATTTCTCGACTATGACACGCATAATTTTCAATAAGATATCTTTTGTTCTATGAAAATTAATTTATTTCGTTTTCATATTTTTTTTTTTTAGTTTTTCTTATTATATGTTCATAATTTTTATTTTTCTTTCTTTTTAATTTAATTTATTTTTATTTTAATTTTTAGGTTAATTTAGTTTTTGTTTTTATTTTTATTTATTTTTATTTTTGAATTTGTGTACAAATAAGGTTTTGTAAAATTAAATTCTAATCTAGTCATGTTTTGAAAATTTTCATTAAGTGTTAAGTGTTTTTTGAGATTTCGGAAATCTCAGTTGAGATTTTCTGTATTTTAACATTTTGAAATAACTGTAAGGGATTACAGACATCTGATTTCAAAAATTATGTCAGTTAAATCCAAGAGGTATCATTTTGACATCTTTTATTTTTAAACAGACACAACATTTCACTTATGAATCTTATATATTCCTGTAGGCTCAGAATTATTCCATTTCATTTCATCCTTCAGAATTCTGAATTTCTTTCTTCAATTCTTAAATCCTACAGACACCATCTTATCTCACAAACATGACCAAATCTCTGAAAAATGCTAGGAAGAACACTTCTGCTCGTAGCAAGCGTGTTGATATCTCTTCACGCTATAGAGCATGGTTTCCCATCTACAATGAGGATGAGGGAAAACGATATTTGCAGTTTAGATATGCACAATTTTGTGGCATGCTGTATCTGGACGAGTTCCTGAACGAAGAACTCGGGATAAGCGATGACATAAATCGCTATCTGACAAATTTGGGATAAACCAAGTTTGCTTCCATGAAGTTTCCTATAGTTGGGAATTGGGTTCTAGAGTTTCTATCTACCGTTCGGTTCGTCAATAAGAGGCGTGTTCGTCTCAGTTTTCGATGTGAGGGTAAGATATTCACTTTTGGATATCCTGAACTTCATAATTGGTTTGGTTTTCCACCACAGGACACCACTCCACACCATCCTGGCAGAGATATGACTTCTACAGATATCTGGAGAATGTTGACGGGATTTTGGAGATTCAATCCAAGTCTTGCCTACAACAAATCAATAAATTCTAACTCCATGTTGCTTCTTCACAAATTTCTCTGTCATAGTCTATTTGGCCGAGTCAGAAGTAGTGTCATCCAGGACACAGATTTGTATGTGCTAGGTGATATTTTCCAAGGTAACACAGTTAATTCCTCAAAGATTTTGATGGAGGGATTAGTTGCCGCTTTCCGTTCGAAGAATCGGACAATAGGGTTTGGGAATATTATATGTGGAATCATTCTGGATTCCGAGGGATCAGTTTCTGTTCCTTGGACTGATAAGGAACCATTTCCCATAATGAATTACGAGTTTTTGGAAAATGAGGGACTTGTAAAAAGAGTTTTTCATTCTGGTCCACAATTTCTTTCTCCTGAAGAAAGACAAATCTTCATACAAGCGAAGATTGACAGGGCCACTGTACGTCGTATTCCGATTCATAAGGATACTATTTGATTTTCTGTTGTTTGTTTGTAAATAGTGAGCATATGATTAATGTTTTAATACATAGATGTTTTTCTGTACATATGTAATAAGGTGTTTTATTGTATTTCCTTTGATTATGATTAATAAAGTGCATTAATTCTTTAATTCATTTCTTTTAATTAAGGAACAACCTTTGGTTTTCCTTCAATTTAATGTTTCAGTTTTGTTTATTTCAGTTTCAGGAATTACTACTTAGCATTAATGTCACTTAATTACAAGAGGAGTTGAATTAATCATGTTAAAATTGTCAAAACAGTCCAATTTTTACCCAGAAATTCCAGTGTCTCAGTTGAGATTCTGAAATCTCGGTTGAGACAGCAAAAGGAGTAAATTTTCAGCGAATTTCAGCCCCCTGCATACTTGCTGTCGCGACTGAGATTTTGAAAATCTCAGTCGCGACACGCGGATGCTAAGACGGGATTTGGACGGATTTTTGCACTATTTCCTATTTCTACTCTAATTACTTACCTATTCATATATCCTAATCAATACCTACTTCTTACACCTATTTATATCACCTCTATTTACACCAATCAATCATCTTTTACTCTTCCCAAAACCAAGATTCACTCACCTTTCCCATAAATCTTTACCATATTCATCTTCTTCTTCCTTAAATCACCACCATTATCTTTTACTCTTCCTTTCATTCTTTCATATTTTCTTCATCTCTTTCACCAAATTTCATAAACAAAAAATGCCTAGACAAAAGACCGTTGCTAACAAAACTAAAGCCACTGAAGTCAATCGATTACGTGTTCAATATGGCGCACCGTTCGATATTGCGACGGAGGCCGAAGGACGAAAATTTCGCCGTTTTTCTAATAGCGAAGTGGTGTTCGTCGACATGCCTTTCCTTGACACCGAAACGGTAAACATATTTTCTTTTACCGACCGTATTGATGAATATCTGTCCGTTCTTGGTTGGACACGATTTTCTAGTATGCGTTTTCCTAGTACTAAATCGCATATTTTAGAATTTTTGGTAACTCTAACTTATGATAAGAAGAAAGGTATTATCTCTTTTCGAAATAATGGGATTCGTTTTGAAGTCGGGTATGCGGCAATGAACCGATGGTTTGGTTTTCCTACTAGAGATTTTTATTCTAAATCAAAGACTTTTAATGCACACACGGTTTGGCAATCTTTAACCGACTTAGATGTTTTTCATCCGAAGAACACTTCTAGTAAATTACTTAAGGATAATTGTATCTTTTTCTTTCACAACTTTTTATCCTTTTCTTTATTTGGTCGGGTTGAAAGTTCAAAGGTGCAAGTCCGTGATTTGTTTGTGTTGGATAGTATTTTTAAGAGTTTGACCATTGATAGTTTTGAGATGATATTTACTACTTTAGTTCGAGCTTCCAAGTCCCGTAATAAGCAAGTGTCAATGGGTAATTTAATTACCGGTATTGTTTTGGGTGCTCGGGGTGAATTAGCGGATTATCAAAATATGCCTCATGTTGGTTTGCCTTCCTTGGATATTACGGCACTTCAAAGAGCCAATTTATTGAAGAAATTGGGACCACCCGCATTTGTCTCCTATGAAGATCGTACAAGACGTGTTTTTGCTCCATTGGGTGGTGAAGCTTCAAGTTCACACGGTTTAGGTGCCCAAGATGATGATGAGGAGGATGATGAGGAATTTGATGAAGAAGAGGAGGAGGAGAATGTTGATGTTCTTGATCAAGAGCAAGCAAATGTGGAACCGAATGTTGAAGAGCAAGTTGGTTGGCAACGTGTTTTGACACAAATGAACGAGCATAACCGTCACATGAATTTGCGGTTAGATGAAGTCATTGCCACAATACCGAAATGAGTTCGAGGATAAACACGGTGGATTCTAATATCACTACGTTGAGACGTGAGCACAAATCTACTCGTCGCCGGTTGCTATCTTTCTTCCGACGCCAAGGAGTTGCGACTACGCCATCACCACCGAGTTCACCTTGATAGGTTTTATCCTTCCTCTCTTTAACTCATTTTCGTTATTATGTTTTGTTAAGTTTGGCTAAGTTTGGTACAATATTTCTAATTATGTTTGGTACAATCATTTTTATTATTCTGTTTGAATGTTATCGTACTATATTTTTCAATTCTAATTCGTATGGTTTATTTCGTACTATTTTTCGTGTTTTATCAATTTTTGTACCAATGAGGACATGGTCCAAATTAAGCGTGGGAGGAGATATTTCATATTCATTTTTACTTTTAAGTACGGATGAATGCAACGAATGAGAATGATTGTTATTCAAGTTTAAGTAGAGTATATAATGCAACATTTTCAAAACAGAAATGCAACATTTTTCAAAAATAATAGCAATTTTTCATAAACGTAAATTTTTTGTTAACTATATATTTCATATGTTTCAAACAATTTAACTTTCAAAAATAATGTTAAGCATATTTTAAGGTTATCATTATTGTTAGAAATAATATTTCTATACGGGCAATATTTTTACAAATATTTTTACAAATCTCCGATACGATTTTATCAAAAACGTCTCGAGTGAATGTATATAAGTAAAATTTCTTTAGTTTCAAATCTCTATTTTATATCATGAGTACATGATAAATATAAATTTTATTTTCAATTTTCAATTAGGTTTATAGGCATAAATCAAACTAACAACTTTAGCTTTTTAGCTCGGTATGATTTTTCGTCTTACATTAAAAACCAATTGAAGTTTTTAAGGAAACTTTAGCCATAATACATGTTGAATTTCAAGTCAATATAGGATGAATGTGCTATTTTTTTCTTTTCCCAATTTACAATTTTCATTTTTATAACTCGTGTTAATTCAATCAAGTAGTCGTATTCTTAACTTTTGGCCACGATTGAGACCAACCTTATCACAATCGAGGTATGAAAGGGAAGAACATTAAGTACCGTTTACTTTTGGCCACGATTGCGACCACCCTTATCACGGTCGAGGTATGAAAGGAACGTTAGAAATTAAAGCAAAATTAAACGTGTTTAAAGTTTTAAGTAACGATTGCGTCCACCCATGACATAGTCGGTACCTCTTAAACGAACACAAAAGCAAATTAATTCATATAAAGTCACGGACGAGACCACCCTTATCACGGGCATGACTAAGCAAATATATTAAACCTAAGTCCTTAATAAATCTACATTTGTAATAGTTTAGGTTTGGGAAAGGAAATTTTGTGCTTTGAAATGCCTTGAGACGAAAGATTCGAAAACATGCGTGCTTACACCGTCCCGAATGCTTCAATATAAAAATTGAAATACAAGACGAATAATATATCTCTTTTACACTAGCTAGTTTGATAGTTTGCGTATAAATTTACCATGAAAAGTTTATCTTTTGGTTTAACTAATTTAAAGAGGAATATATGGATATATGTTCTATTTATAAAGAGATTGATTAAAGAATAAATTTAGTGAAATTTTGCTCGGGACTAGCAAAAGCTTAAGTGTGGGAGTTTGTTAAGCCCAAAATATACCTAAAATATCATATATAAATACGTTAAATTTACATTGAAATCGTGCTAAATATATTCATTTAGAATACTTTTACGTCTTTATTTACTTCTTTGATGCAAGGTACTTAATTATTTGGTTAAATCCAAATAGGAGCTAAAACGGAGGAAAAACCTAAATTACGTGCCAAGAATACATATCAATCAGAAGACCGACTAAAGGGAGACAGAAGCAGCCGAGAGACGGGGAGGAAAGCCCCTGTCGCGACTGAGATTTTTAGAATCTCAGTCGCGACATACGAACACCAGTCGTCGAAATTCAAAGTTTTCAGCTCGCCCCTTCACCCCCTATCGCGACTGAGATTTTCAGAATCTCATATGAGATTTTCAGAATCTCATATGAGACAGCGAAGAATTCTGCACAGTTTTCACATGTTTAAATCCAAAAAACACGTCTGTTCGTTTGGATAAAATCGACCCTTCACCAGCGGACACGACCCTTCAATTACAACCCTTCACCAACTATAAATAAGTGATCCATTTCAAGAAATCAATGTTGGATTAGATGAATTAAGGGTTATGAGAGTTGTTATGTTGAAGAAACTCTGACTCAGAAATGAGTCAGAAAGTTAGATTACATTTCTGTGTAAACAAACTTGCTATACACAAGTCGTTATTAGATTAGTTATAAACACAGTAATATTAGTTTAGTTTCAAAGGTTGATCAGAGACAAGTTTTCATTCTGGTAGTGGACCTAGCGGTCTCTATTCCGAAGATTCAGTGAGAAGAACTAACGGCTGAAGCGCAAAGAGGTCTGACAAGCCTGTGGAGTTTTAGGGAAAGATTGACAACCCGGATCTCAAAGGTTTCGCTAAAATGCTATCCATGTTTCTTCTTCTATGTTAACTTGTGAAGATTCACGATTCACTAATAATATATTTATTTCATTCAATACATTCTTCTTGTTGTTACTTTGATATTGTTCTGATAAAATGATTTTCAAAGTGATAAATTGGTGTTTTTATTAAAACGTTTTATACTATCTTATTCATATAGAAACTTTGTTGAACACTTGAAAGAATTAGTTTTTACGGATGATATGATCGCTAGCGCGGCTTATCGGATATAAAATACTAACTTGATTAAGGTAGAAATCTGCTCCGATCCAGAGAGATTTCTACGGTTTAAAGCCATTTAATTGAATAAATTCCTATATTATTACATGTCCATAATCTTACCAAAGTTATAGTTGTTTTCTTTGCTTGATGAAAATAAGTTTTATACCTTCTATTTATTCCAACTACGGAAGCATCTGTCTTGTAATCAAAATCTCAAGACAGAATTATTCTCTAAGTTCAATATAATATTCTTATCTAATCCTAATTAATCCAAACCAATACAATCAATTAAACGATTTTCTTAAGTTAAACCTAAAGACGTGAATAAAACTGAATTAAATAAGTTTTTAGTTAAAAAGCGTTCCCTGTGGGTTTGATATCTTTTATTACTACAAGCGTATACCGTGCACTTGCGGAAATCGCTCAACACTCTCCTATCTTTGAGGAGAAGGTAGATATGTTATGACAGCGTTCTCTACCATGAAAATGCTTTTGTTGCCTCCCCATTTTTGAATCTGGAATATTTATATTTCTGCAAAAAGATACTTAAGAAGAAAATCGCAAATGAAAATTTCTCTTTATTGAATGGCGATTCACCTTATTACAGCAAATTGGTCTCATGTATGAGCCTCATTAAAACCTCTAATAAGAAAAACCACATGGGATAAAACCTTACTATAGGAAAAAGAGTACTCAAGACCTGGATTACATTTTACTCTCTGATGAAGTATTTGCGGAGGTTCTGGATATTCCATGTCCATGGTAATGTGTTCCCCTCCATGTCTTGAATCTTAAAGGTGGCGGGTCCCACCTTAGTGACTATCTTGTATGGTCCCGTCCATGTGACTCCCAACTTTCCTTTGCCCTCCATGGATTGAATTTTGTCAGCTTTTCGGAGCACCAAATCTCCCTGATTTAGATCCACTAGCTTAGCGTGTCTATCATGATAAGCTGCAATCCTTTGCTTGTATGCAGCGATCCTGACATACGCCTTTTCTCTTTTTGCCTCCAGTTGATCGAGACTTTCCCTCAACCTCTTATCGTTCTTGTCCTCATAATAGAATAGAACTCTATCGCTAGGGATTTGGATTTCTATGGGAATTACAGCTTCTACGCCATAGGAGAGGGCGAACGACGTTTCACCTGTTGCTGTTCGAGGAGTGGTTCTGTATGCCCATAGGACATTCATCAGTTGATCCGCCCACTTTTTGTTATGTTCCCACAACCTCTTTTTTATGCCCTTGACGATTGTCCGATTTGTAACTTCAGTCATTCCATTGGATTGAGGGTAGTATACGGAGGCAAACCTGTTCTGAATGCCTTGACTTTCGCAAAATGCTTTAAACTCCCCACAATTAAACTGCGTCCCATTGTCAGTGATAATTGTGTGGGGGACTCCGAATCTATCGACGATGTTTGTTTAGAAATCTTAGATTTCATAATAATATTAGACAAACATAAATGCCTAGATGTTTGAATAAGATGACTTTCACAAACATTTAATAACAGTCAGAAGAGCGTACCTTGATCCATGACGATTACAATCGAGTTCTTCTGGAATCACGAGAATTGTGTTTCTCTCACTTAACCCTTTAGACTTTACAAATTTTTTAGATGGAGAGAAATGACTTTTTGATAAGTTAGAGAGAGGACCAATTCTGATTTATGTTCTATAAATATTCCTTCCATCAATGTATCTCTTCATCCATAAGGTACATTTTCATTAATGAACCAATAGGATTCAACGTACCTTTTGGTTAATCAAACATGATGATTGATCGTACCCTTACGTGAACTGACCAATAGGATTTATTGTTTTATTTTATTAAAGCATATAAGTATATAATATAGTAGGACCATATTCTAACTTGATGTAAATTATGGAAAATCCAACATTCTCCCACTTGGTCCATGTGAAATTATATATTATGGGAGTTAGTTTTGAAGAGAACCGTTCCACAGGAAGAAAAAATAACTTCCATCTTCATCTCTCTTCTTCTCTTCTCTTTGTGTATTAAAGTCCCTGTTTTGTTGATCTACTACAAGGAGGATAAAGGAAGTTTGTCTTCCTTTTTCCTCCTTCTACCGGGTTAGATTTTTGTAATTTTTGTTATTATTGTTTTTTGTTTTATCTATATCATATATTTTATCGGATCTTCTTTATCCGTTTGAATTGTATCTGCTCTCTATTATTCCGTCGTTTATACCTTTCTTGGATTTAGCAAGAGCGGAAATGGTTTATCTTATCCGTGGATCAATAAATCTACGTGGTTGCAACAACAAAAAAGACTTAGATCCGAATGTTCGGAATGGCTTAAAAGATGAAATTTGGTTTGCAGATGCTTTTCTACAGATTTCGATTTACGAAAAGTATATGGTATATTGTTGTTTGATGTTTTTTATACCTTTTATGGTTTTCTTTGCTCTTTGTAGTCTTTTTAATTCCTTCGTGGATCTTGTATTGGCTTTAGCCTTTACTTGTGTGAAGTTTAATTCTTTGTATTTTGCTTGTTGTACTTCTTCTATCATGTAATGAAAATACAAGCATTTTTCTCAAAAAAAAAACAAACATAAGGCGCGCATTAAAAATAAATCCATTATCATACTGGTCACAACATAAAGTCATTGTTAAGCAATAAGACTAATAAGGATCATAGCGGTTGTATGTCAGTTTATCGACATAGTCCCTTCCATGTATCACAATATAAATCTTATACTCAAAATGAATTATAATAAGGTTTTCATGATGGTCCAACAATAATGTCTTTGTTAGAGACTATATCCTGTTTAATGCCCATAATGCATTCATGTATATATACTATTCATAAGAAACATGATATAAAAATTTATATCAGAAACAATATGTAAATGAGCTCATAGTGTCAAATACATTATATCATAAAATATAATTATAACATCATCATTAATGACATTTGATAATCCCCATTCTTTCAACATGTTCACTAAACACCTTAGGGGATAATCCTTTTGTCAACGAATCCGCAACCATAACATTTGTGCTAATGTGTTCTATTGACACTCTTTGTTTCTGAACTTCTTCCTTAACAACAAGGTATTTAATTTCCATATGTTTAGCACCTTGCGAATACTTGTCGTTTTTAGAAAAGAAGACTGCTGCAGAATTATCACAGTAAATTTTCAGCGGCTTGGCAATACTGTCGATAATTTCAAGTCCTGAAATAAAGTTCCGCAACCATAATCCTTGAATTGTGGCCTGAAAACATGCCACGAACTCAGCTTACATAGTGGATGTAGCAATAATTGATTCTTTTGCACTCTTCCATGAAATTGCTCCTCCAGCTAATTGGAACAAATAACCAAATGTGCATTTTCTAGTATCTACACATCCTCCATAATCTGAATCTGAATATCCAATCACTTTAAGATGATTAGATCTTTTATAAGTGAGCATATGATCTTTTGTTCCTTGAAGATATCGCAACACTTTCTTTGCAGCTTTCCAATGATCTAATCCTGGGTTACTTTGATACCTGCCCAACATTCCAACAGCAAAACTGATGTCTGGCCTGGTACAAGTCTGTGCATACATCAAACTCCCAACAATAGATGCATAAGGAATATTTTCCATTTGACTGCGTTCCAATTCATTCTTTGGACATTGATCGAGACTAAATTTATCTCCTTTCTGAATTGGAACAACACTTAAGGATTTGAAGCGGAAGCATGTTTGTATTTAGGAAACGAATTTCAAAAATTTTCCCTAAACAAACAATCAGTGTGATCCAATCACTCTGATAAACAGTCAAACATCTGATGTCTGACATCAAATCCTTAACCAAGATCATTAAGTTATTTAATAATCAAATTGATATTTATACTACGAGATTGGAATAAATACCTCTTGTAGATTCCAATCAAGTATTAAAGCTTCTCTAGTGGTGAAGCCTCTAGTCGATTAGATCAAGCCTCGAAGAAATCAGAACTCTTGCTCAAAGATTGATGAACACCGAAAATCCACCAAAAATATATATCTAGTTTTTGATATACATATATGGATATGTTCACTTCACTAATAAGTGACATACATATATATTATATATATATATATATCAAACATATCAATCCATTGCAAAGCATTTTTCCATATTGAATCTCTCTAGAATCCTTTTAATATATGCTTTCTGAGATAATCCCAATAATCCTTATGATCTGTCACGAAATATTTCTATTCCAATCACATAGGATGCCTCACCCATATCTTTCATTTCAAAGCTTTTAGAGAGAAATTCTTTGGTTTGACGTAATAAACCAAGATCATTAGTTGCAAGCAAGATATCATCAACATACAGAACTAGAATTATAAGCTTACTCCCACTGATCTTCAGATACATACATCGATCAACAATGTTTTCCTTAAATCCAAAAGATGTGATGGTATCATTGAACTTAAGATACCATTGTCGGGAAGCTTGTTTTAGCCCATATATTGACTTTTTCAATTTACACACCATATTTTTCTTTCCTTCAACCATAAATCCTTCTGGTTGAACCATATAAACATCCTCATCTAAATTCCCATTTAAAAAAGCGGTTTTCACATCCATTTGGTGAAGCTCTAAATCATAATGAGCTACCAATGCCATAATAATTCTAAAAGAATCTTTTCTAGAAACAGGTGAAAAAGTTTCTTTAAAATCAATACCCTCTTTTTGAGTAAAACCTTTGGCAACAAGTCTAGCCTTGTAACGTTTGATATTGCCTTTCGAGTCACGTTTAGTCTTAAAGACCCACCTACACCCAACTCGTTTACAACCTTCTGGCAATTCAACAAGGTCCCAAACTTTGTTGTGGTCCATTGATTTCATCTCTTCGTTCATGGAATCTAACCACTTAGTAGAATTATAACGTTTTATAGCTTGTGAAAATGAAACTGGATCATTGTCGATTCCTTCCTCAAATTCTGTCTCTTGCAGATAAACCACATAATCATCAGAAATAGCAGATCTCTTTTCCCTTACAGATATCCTTAATGTAGTTTCTTGTGCTTCACTTATGATAGGTTCATTCATGGAAACTTCATTTAGTGGAGTTGGATCACTAATTTGTTGTTCTTGTAATTCATTAACATGGTCAACATGTATAGGAACAACAACTTGAGAGGAAGCTACAGGAAAAGGAACTTGCACTCTAACTTCTTGAATTTCCACATTTCGTGGTTCTAAACTCCCACTGACTTCACCATTCTCAATGAACCTAGCATTTCCAGTTTCAACAACTCTTGTACTATGGTTAGGACAATAAAATCTATACCCTTTAGATTTTTCTGGATAACCAATGAAAAAACCACTGGTTGTTCTTGAATCCAGTTTCTTTTCTTGTGGATTATAAATTCTTACTTCCGCTGGGCAACCCCAAACATGCAGGTGCCTTAAACTGGGTTTCCTTCCTGTCCACAGTTCAAAAGGAGTCTTTGGAACTGCCTTACTAGGAACCCTATTTAATAAATACATAGCGGTTTTTAAAACATGCATCCACAATGATTTGGGTAAAGATGAATTACTTAACATACTTCTAACCATATCCATTAATGTACGATTACGCCTTTCTGTAACACCGTTTTGTTGCGGTGTTCCTGACATTGTGTATTGAGCACAAATACCACGAATTTCTAGGAATTTAGCAAATGGACCAGGGTGTTGTCCATTTTCATCATACCTTCCGTAATATTCACCACCTCTATCAGATCTGACAATTTTCACCTTTTTATCTAGTTGCCTTTCAACCTCATTGATAAACACCTCAAGGATATCTACTGATTGAGATTTTTCATGCAATAAATAGACATACCCATAACATGAAAAATCATCAATAAAAGTGATGAAATATCGTTCTCCACCAAAAGATGGAACATCAAAAGGCCCACAAATATCAGCGTGTATAATCTCAAGGAGTTGTGAACTTCTTGTGGCTGCTTTCTTAATTGTGTGTTTTGTGTGTTTTCCCTTAATACAATCCACACATATTCCAAGATCAGTAAAATCCAAATCAGGTAGGATTTCATTCTATATTAATGCCTCCATTCTTGCTTTGGATATATGACCCAAACGTTTATGCCACAAGTTAGCAGACGATTCATTACTTAAACCACGTTTAGTTCCAACGTTTTGATGCAAGGTTAACAAAGTTTCGGCAAAATTAGAATCAAGCTTTAATTTGTATAAGCCATCATAAAGAATACCAGAACCAATAAAGAGATTTTGTTTAAACAAACTAAAACAACTATTCCCAAATTTAAATGTATACCCAGAATTATCAAGTCTAGACAAAGAAATCAAATTACGAGAAATAGAAGGAACATAAAAGGTCTGAAAAAGATCTAAATGATGTCCAGTGTCTAAAATCAAACGGTAAGTGCCAATGGCTTCAACTGGAACTTTGACCCGGTTTCCCATAAAGATGAACTTTTCATTTAGGCTTATGGTCTGGGTTGAAAGGAATCCCTGCATCGTATTTGAAACATGAGTGGTACAACCATAATCAATCCACCAAGTATTATAAGGAACTTCAGCTAAATTTGATTCGAAACATATTAAAGCCTTAAGCTTACATTTCTTTTCGAACCATGCCTTACGTTTCAGGCAGTCTTTCTGATAGTGTCCATGTTTTTTACAAAAATGACACACATCCTTGTTTGGTTCCTTTTTGTGGATTTGGACTGATGACTGATTTATTTTTGATAGTCCTTTCTTGCCCTTTCCATACTTCTTTCCTGGTTTCTTTCCAACTCCTTTATTACCCATGAGATTAATTGAATGAATTCATGGTTTCTTAAGCCTTACCTCCTCTTGAATGAGCATACTTTGCAATTCATGCACATTCCATTTGTCCTTTAGAGTATTGTAGTTCATATGAAATGGACCATACTCCGAAGGTAAGGAATTAAGAATAAACTTTACTAGGAAATTTTCATTCACTTCCATTCCTATAGACTTCAGTCTTGCAGCAATATTGGACATTTCAATAATATGCTGGTGCATGGTACGAGAACCATAAAACTTAATAGTGGTTAAAGTACCCATTAGTGTCCCAGCAAAAGACTTATCAGCAGACTCAGACTGGGAACATTCTTCCACAAATTTCATAAATTCCTTAGCACTTTCGGTTTTATTTATTGTGGACTTGATGTTGTTTGCTACTATCATTCGCATAAACATTAAGCTTAGTCTGTTAGATTTTTCCTATGCT
Organism: Euphorbia lathyris; assembly: GCF_963576675.1. NCBI lineage: Eukaryota > Viridiplantae > Streptophyta > Magnoliopsida > Malpighiales > Euphorbiaceae > Euphorbia > Euphorbia lathyris. The sequence continues at coordinate 84,442,131 of NC_088915.1, forward strand.
TTATAGGCAGATCTCTGTTCGGCACTACTAGTAGCGGTAAGTGCATTAGGTGCATCAATTAAGAGTGCCAAATCAAGATCTAAAACACCAAGGTGAAACTGGATTTGTTCACACCATTCAGAGAAATTAAGCCCATTGAATTTAATTACAGACGTTGCTTGCGAATGAAGAGAGACAGGAACAGATGCTGCAAATATATAACTCATCCATTAATATCTTGAGTAAAATTTAGTTTCAGTAATAAAGATTCAGAATTTTATAGCATCATCAAATGTAGATTGAAATTCTCCTTTGGGTAAAACAACAATATACAACAATGAAACAAAACATAATTGATGCTTAATTCAATTACACGTAATTTGTAATTAATATACTCCAATTAGATATATTTGTTATCTTTGGATATACTAAACATGTCTAATCAAGCATATCAATTAACACCGAATGTTCATAAAATTATAAAATAACTAATCAACCTTTGGACGATCCTAAAATATTTTATAACAATGAACGTCAATATACTCATGATAATCACAATTACATCTCAGTTATAAGCATCACGTACACATGAGTAATTGAAATTATTTTAACATGATATCTATGAAACCTTTCTAATTTGGCCACTTTGGCGACTAACAAATTATACATAATATAGATATCAAATGAAAATAATATTATACAATTTGTATAAGACATTAATATTTAGTTACTTTGGTGACTAAATTCATTACTGATGTTTAGAGGTATAATAAAAACAATTTATACAATATTTGGCCCTAACAGTACAAAAAGGATTTGGCCAGTAAACATTCATAATTCAAAAACCAAAAATAGTGAACAAGAAATGATGAGGTATCGTCATCAAATATCTATCAATCAATTAATTAGAATGACATTAACCTTTTCCCTTCACAGATAATATATATGGCCTTTCAATTTAAACAAAACCAGGCTCTGATACCACATGTTTAGAAATCTTAGATTTCATAATAATATTAGACAAACATAATTGCCCAGATGTTTGAATAAGATGACTTTCACAAACACTTAATAACAGTCAGAAGAGCGTACCTTGATCCATGACGATTACAATCGAGTTCTTCTAGAATCACGAGAATTGTGTTTCTCTCACTTAACCCTTTAGACTTTACAGATTTTCTAGATGGAGAGAAAATGACTTTTTGATAAGTTAGAAAGAGGACCAATTCTGATTTATGTTCTATAAATATACCTTCCATCAATGTATCTCTTCATCCATAAGGTACCTTTTCATTAATGAACCAATAGGAGTCAACGTACCCTTTGGTTAGTCAAACATGATGATTGATCGTACCCTTACGTGAACTGACCAATAGGATTTATTGTTTTATTTTATTAAAGCATATAAGTATATAATATCTTAGGACCATATTCTAACTTGATGTAAATTATGGAAAATCCAACAATATTATCTCTTACAAACTCGACCATTCGCTCTGCACTTATGGAGGAGACAGCTTCGGCTTCTACCCATTTCGTAAAGTGATCAACGACTACCACCACGTATCTCCTTTGTCTCTTGGTAGGAGGAAAAGGTCCGACAATGTCGATACCCCAAATGGCGAAAGGTCGTCCCTCGATGATGGGAGTTTGTAGGTGCTTAGCCGTGTGAGATTCATTCGTATGAACCTGGCAGTTATTACAAGACTCTACCAACTTCTGAGCATCAAGCTCCGCCGTAGGCCAATAAAATCAAAACAGCCTGGACTTTTTCAGAATGGAGGCGGAAGCTTCATGGGCTCCACAAGCACCTTCATGTAACTCTTTGAGGATCTCTTGTCCCTCCTCTGTCGTAACACACTTCAACTAAGGTTGTCTGAAAGATTTTCTGTACAGGTGATCATTTATTATGGAGAAGTATGCTGCTTTTCTTACCGTCCGCCTAACTTCTTCTTTGTCTTGAGGCAAAGTTCCGTCTGCGAGGTACTGTTGGATTGGCGATTGTTAGACAAGGTGCCGAACGGCCTCGCCCGGGCGGACCGGGGGGTGGACACCTCATGGCGATGTAAGAGGTGATTGGCGGCGAAACCAACCAATCGTGGAATCAAGCTGCTCGGCAGGACCGGAGCTCGGAGTATGGAAGAGTCGCCACCCACGAATGGGAAAATGAACACCGATCCCTTGCGGGAGACCGGTGAGGGTTCGAGAAACTTAGGTACGAGCCGAGAAGGCTAGCTCCTTTCCAGAGAAAGGCTACTAGGCACCCCGACATCGCCCGATTATGAACCACCGGCCTCCTACTCAGCGTGTTAGGCGATAACGGACTAATCGTATATTTCTTCAAGTTTAAAATTCATTTGAAACCTTTTCTTTCTCGTTTTGAAAACCGTTTTGAGCATATATTATTGAAAGCCACTTTAGTAAAGAATCACCCATTTACATAAATTAAAAATACATAGGAGAGAGAAGGGGAGAAGGAAGAATTGATTTATTCATAGTGTGATTTATACTTTATATTATACACTAACTCTAAGCTAATCTCATTCCCCAAAACGAGTTTACTTACATGGTTCGTACCTTAATCGCCGTTGGAATGAATTAGGTACGTTTTAAAACCCCGTTAATTTACATGACATCGACTCGAATCGCCGTTGGAACGACTCGGGTGCTTGAAAATGTGGGATAAAAAACTTTAACTCCAAAAACGTGATTAGACATACAAGTCCATTTATTTTGTACAAACCATTTAAGAAAACGATTCAAAACTCTATTATTTACAATGAAAACGATTTTAATTACAAGGTTCGCCTAATCCGTCGTTGGAACGGATTAAGGTTTCAACACGTGATATTTTGGAAATGGTTAAAAAAAATGACAAGAAAGCGTTATTTACACTTTAGGAATATCTAGAAAAGCTTTAATTTAAACAAACAAATAAAACTCTCTTTTTTGTGGTTTATTTTCCCCTCTTTCACTCAATTATCCTTTATGTAGATAAAATGACAACAAGTAATGAATTAAATCTCAAAATTCACCAAATAAAACCAATTTAAAACACATACACCTAAATGTCAAAAGAATAAGAAAAAACAAAAGGTTATATACATGTATATATGCATTTTGTCTAAAAATAATGATAAAAAAATGAGTAAGAGGATAATAAGTAATAAATATATAGGTATAAGAAATGATAGTGAAAATATTAAATAGAGTACATTTTTATCCTACTTATAACTATGTGAAAATAATGAAAATCATAAAAACTAGAAAATAAGTTTGATATAATAAGTACATAGAAAATACCCTTCCCTAAATAATAGCTAAACCATCATTTGATAACCCAAGAATATATATACATATATACCAAAACCAAATCAATGAAAATCATAATAAAAAATACAAAATAATTAAATATATAGGTAGTTATTAAGTAAATACCTCAAAAATAATTTCTACCAACATGTTACATAATTATACGTATATATATAAAGGATTAAAATGCCAAAAAGTTGAGAAAATGGTTTTAAAGGGTGATTTTCGGTTTCCAGCAGATTACCGACGGAAAATTCGTCGCCAATCTGCTGTTAGTGACAGAAAAAGGAGAATTACAGAAACAATCCACAACTTTCCAGATTTATTCAAACACTTTGGATTAGATCTATTCTATCGTTTTGGACCTCCGAACTACCAAAAATGGATCATAGTCTATAACGGAGGTTCCTAAACGATGTTTTTTATTTAAAACGTTATTTAGAAAAATTTTGAAAACTTATAATTACAACGTTTTTAATCCCGAACTACCTTTGAATCGGATCACGGTTCGTATTGGGATATTAAAACGAGGTTTTTATTTCAAAACAAAACCGAACGTTTATTTAACACGAGGCGAAAATTAAATGAATACGAAAAATTAAATAAAGCGTGATAAATAAATAAATAACTAAATAAATAAAACTATAACCTAAAAATAAATAAATAAAGGAAATAAATTAAATAAAATAAAACGAGTCTAGTCCTCGGATAATACCTCAAGATCGGTATCTGACAGTCGAAGTCGGTTGATTCCGCGAATCGTGATTTTCCGGTGTTTTTTGTGTTTTCGATAAAATATTCAACTTTGGAAAATTTGGATTTTTTTGGAAAAAAAAATATTTTCTCTAAAAAATTGACTTTCTCTCTCCAAAAATGTATAGAGTGAGAAAGCTCTAAAAATTCTCCCTCCTCCAAATGCATGGGGATCCGTGCCTTTTATAGGCACGGATCCCGAAATCTTTGGGCGACGCCCGGCTAAAGTTGGGCGTCGCCCAAAGTAGGTTGGGCGAACGCCCAACTTTTGTTGGGCGAACGCCCAACGCATGTTGGGCGTCGCCCAACTGAAGTTGTTGGGCGTTCGCCCAACTAGGTTGGGCGTTCGCCCAACCACGTTAGGCGTCCGCCCAACGAAGGTTGGGCGTTCGCCCAACGTCGTTTGGTGCTCGCCCAGAGGCTACCGGATGTGCGCGTCCAGCGGCCGTCGGGCGTGCGCCCCGTGCTGTCGGGCGCGCGCGCCCAGCGGACGTCAAGCGTGCGTCCCGCGCTGCCGGGCGTGCGTCCAACTGTCATCGGACACGCGTCGGCTGCCGCTAGGCGTTCGCACCGCGTCGCTGAGCACTCGTGAGCCGTCCACTTGACGACCGCGACTCCCATTAACTTCTTCCCTTTTTATTATATATTTTTGTTTTAAAACTTCCGGAACCAACCGCTTCGACCGTCTTGTTACAGGTTTTCGTCACAGGTCCTCCGACTCGGTGTCTACAGTTGCCCCTACTTTCCTATTTTGACAGTGATGTGTGTGTTTTGAAAACGTTTTTTGCTAACGCAACACATGCAATGTAAATATATTAAAGTAAAAGACACGTAAAGAGTGGGAGGAAGAATACCTGATCTCTGCGCTGCGCGCTCCATCATCGTCTTCGACCCTCTCCGTCCTTGCCTTCGAATCGGCTGCTGGCGGATGTTCTTCTTAAGGACCCTAGCCTAGATTGACGGCGGGTAAGAAGCTCTTTCTAGCGACCCTAGTCTCTAAATCGATTACGGGTAAAAATGGCTCAAAAGCAACCCTGGTCCATGACCGCGGGTAAAATGGCTCAAAAGCGACCCTGGTCGACGACCGCGGGTAAAATGGCTCAAAAGCAACCCTGGTCCACGACCGCGGGTAAAATGGCTCGAAAGCAACCCTGGTCCACGACCGCGGGTAAAATGGCTCGAAAGCAACCCTGGTCCACGACCGCGGGTAAGATGGCTCAAAAGCAACCCTGGTCCACGACCGCGGGTAAAATGGCTCAAAAGCAACCTTGGTCCACGACCGCGGGTAAAATGGCTCGAAAGCAACCCTGGTCTACGACCGTGGGTAAAATGGCTTAAAAGCAAGCCTGGTCTATGACCGTGGGTAAAATGGCTCAAAAGCAACCCTGGTCCACGATCGCGGGTAAGATGGCTCAATAGCAAAAGGTCCTTTCTAACAATTCTGAATTCTAAAGCGCTGTCGTCTGTATCTTTACTGGAGCTATCGTCTCAGGTATTTGAGTTGCTTGATAAGAGCATCCTTATCTTTTCGTCTGGGACGATTTAGACTAACCATTATTTTTCTGTTGACTGTTGTCTGTATTTTGACTGGCACCACTGTTCTGTAAAATTTGGCTATCATCTGGAGTCATATCTTGATGTTATCGGTCACCGCTTGGCAGAAACGCAGGCTGAAACGGGCTGCAGATCGGAGGTTTGTGCACCTGGTAATTAATTATTTACTTTTTACCTTTATGTCACATCGTACCTTTTTCGCTATTTACGGGAATGACATTCCCTTTTCTTATATAAGGTGGTGGGGGTTCATTCCAACCCCACACCTTCTCTCTCTTCTCTCTCTCTCTCTAACTTCTAATTTGGAGCATTCTCGTGATGGATTTGGATAAATACGATGGTACGAAGGGCATGGATGCGGGTTTTGAGAACCTGGCTACAATGGCCCCTTTTCAGGATCCTGCTTCACATCTGAGCCGGACCCACGCTAACCAGGTAAGTACCCTTCTACTCTGTTATCCTTTGACTAGACTTCTAGGCTTTAGTAGCCCTACTTTGAACATGATTTGCATGCTAACCTCTAAGTCGCTTTAGAAGACTTTAGCTAGAAAACATGAATTTCTTCGTCCGCAAGCAACACCTTATTTATCTTTTTGAAAGAATGTGAATTATATGCATGTGAATAGTAAAAACACGAACAATGCATGTCAACAATAGAAACGTGAATAGCACATGAATGGTGAAAACGTGAATAGTGCACGTGAATAGTAAAAACGTGAATAGTGCACGTGAATAGTAAAACGTGAATAGTAAAAACGTGAATAGTGCACGTGAAGCGTAACATGTGAATAGTAACACGTGAATAGTAACATGTGAATAGTAAAAACGTGAATAGTGTGCATGAATAGTAAAAACGTGAATAGTGCACGTGAATAGTAAAAAGCATAAACGACCAAATCAAATGTTAAAATTGGATCAATCTCTTTGCCAACACGCTGGAGAGTGGAACACCAAAAAATAAAGAACTAGTCAAATCTTATACAAACGACCCTAAGAACAAAATTTCACCAAATGACGGTCCTAATTGACAAAGAGTCTCTAGGTTAGACTTAAGCATGACCGAAAGGACAACTAGGTTAACAAACCTTTATTAGACACGAGCCTAGGAGCGAGATTTAAACTTACCCGTTCTGTTCCTTCCAGGTCATTGGTATTTCCGGGACCACTGAGGAGATCCACGTCTAGTATGCCATGTTGAGCCCGGCGGCTAAAGCCCGGGTTCGAGAGTTGGGCTTTGAGCCCTTTATCCTGGCGTTGCCTCACGCCAACGGAGTGTGTGATCGATTCGGCCTTCGCGCCTTATGTGAGAGATGGGTAGACTCGACCCACACCTTCCACTTTTCGTTTGGGGAGATGACGATCTCGCCCCGTGACTTCTCCCTGCTGACCGGATTACGGAGGAGTGGTATCCCGGTTCCCCTCTTTTTCGACATGGTGCGTCCCCGGGTCGACCGCGTCGAGTTATCTACTTTGATTGGACCAGGAGTCTACACGGGGGTCAAGTCCACCCCGGCGAAGTTTATTACCACCTCTGGACTATTGAGTCGCAGGGACTCCTGCGGGCTAGACGACACTGATCTGGCCGTTCGCAGCTTTCTTCTATATGCCTTGGGCGAGACAATCTTCCGCACTAAGAGCGGGACGATCCATGCGGGTCTTATTCAGGCCTTCCGTGATTTGGACGCAGTGTCGTCTTATGATTGGGCAGGAGCCGGCTTGGCTTTTCTGTATAAGTTTTTGGATCTGACTTGCCGGAAGCGCAAGGACTTCGGTGGTTACACCTTTGCTCTCATGGTACGTCTTTCATCCTTAACTTGTTTCTTTATTTTTTTCGCGATTTCGGTTAGTAACCTTTGTTTCTGCGAGCAGGTTTGGGCCTATGAGAGGCGGATCCTTCCATGTGAGCGTCGGCGCAGACCGCGGGTGGTTAGGCCTCCACTTATGGCTCGGTGGAGTGAGTTTGATCTAGGCGCCGAGGAGAGGCGGACAGTGGCGCGATTCCTAGCGTGGATCGACTCGCGGACTTTGGGGCAGGTGAACATCTTCTAACTACGCTAGATTTTCGTTTGATCAGACCTGGCTTTTCTTTTTTTGTTTTCAGATTCGATTCAGATGGGATGACCTCGACTTTGGTCCTGACTACACGTATGTTACCCGCATCCAGGGGCAGCGGTGCGTACTTACAGGCCCCTGCGTGCGGGCATGGTACTTGGGCGATCGGGGCATTACCGGGGTTAGCGCCTCGCACTGGACACCTGGCGAGATTCCCGTGTCCATGTTTTCCATGAGGACCATGCCTCTGTCGGACATTCGTCGCGACCTGACCCGCCAGTTTTCCCCTCGAGACGTGTGGGACCACGCAAGGGGTCGTGCTCACTATTTATCGACCTTGTTGACTCCGGCGGACGCCCCCGAGGTTGCGATAGAGGTGGATCCTAGGATGGACGTGTTTTCAGCCGAGGCTGTCGCGACGGTTTTTGGTAGGGAGGAGCTCCCGGTGAGTGCTTGACCGTTTTTCATTTTTTATTTGCGAGGTGGTTAGGGATACTCATTGTGTCTTCATATGCAGGAGGGTTCTTTGAGGAGTGCTCGGATGTCCGACTTCTTTGATGGTGCTCAGGCTCGAACGCCTGCGGGCGAGCCCTCCTATTATGCGGGCGAGTCCTCGGGCGTCGCCCAGCCGGAGTGGCCCCCTTTAGGCGTACCTATCCCCGACTTTGGGAGGGACTTCTCGACAGTTCATTATGACGAGTCCGGAGTGGCCTATGCCGGCATTGAGATAGCTCCTCTTGCTTTCACATCGAGGATACCGTTTGATCCCCCGAACGCCCTCCGCACTTCGAGGGAGACATGCACGGATTACGTGGGGTTATCTAGTTATCTCCGAGAGCGACTCAGCCTTCGTTGCGCCACCCACCTGGTAAGTATCCTTATTTTATTTTAGTGTAGTGGAATGTATGCACATATGTATGTATGACTTTTGTTGTTGCCTTGTTTCAATGTTCTTTTTTTTTTTTCTACAGAGCGATCTCCATGCAAACGAGCAGAGGAGGAGTGTGTCGCAGTGGGAGGCCGATGCCAGGGTCGGCCAGGTCTATCGGGAGAGGAATGATCATTGGTCCGGGGTGATGCGAGCGGAGACCGAGGGGCGTCTTGCTACAGAGGAGAGGGCGCGAGTGGAGACCGCGGGGCACCTTGCCGCCGAGGAGAGACTTCGAGTTGTCGAGGAGGCCTTATCTGCGGAGCGGGCTTTCCGTCTGAGAGACTTTGAGGATTACTGGGATCTTCCCCCTTATTAGGCTTATTATTTGGGTTCTTTACACAAAAATCATAAATAATAATATTATTATTGTTTTATTAATATTAGTAGTTTAATTCTTAATATATCAAAAGTGTCAAACTTTATTTTACAAATGTCAAATATTTTTCTAAGTAAACTTGTAAAATGTGTGCGGGAATGCAGTTTTCCTTAAACTGCTGTAGTATTTTTTAGGGATGATATAATTAAAAATAGTAAATGACAAAAGTATAAATAATTTATAAATTTTGAATTTCTGTGTAATTTTCCCTTATTATTTGTAGGTTTTTCATTAGTATTACCCCGATGTATAGCTTGTATATAGGGAGAGGGATGGATAGGACGTAGGCTTTTTATGTGAAAAGAGAGGTAAGAAATATATAACTCATGATTTATATTACCATGCATTCAGTAGATTGTAATGATTCCAATCATCCTCTTCAAATATATTCATGCCTTTATTTATTTACAAACAATAGAAATACTTAGCCGCTTATACATTATTTTTATAATTGCTCAAAATATAACTACTGTTACCAGGATCCGCCTTTTTCGGTTTTTAGATCCCAGCGATTTTTCATCTCTCCTTTTACTACCCCGGAATTTTCAAATGAGTGCCCTTTCGGGTTTTCACCCATTGGGATGTCCCTTATTGTTGCATAGGTCGCCCTTTGCGGGTTTTCAACCTATCGGGAATTTTCATTTCTTTTTTTCTTTTTTTTTTACGAAAAGTATTTCTTAAGCCTATCCAGATTGGTAGGTTCGGAGAACTCCATGCCGTCCATAGTAGTAAGCTTCACCGCCCCTTTGCTTAGGATTTTCTTCACGAGGAATGGTCCTTCCCAGTTTGGCCTGAACTTGCCCTTAGGGTCGGTGTGCGTCATTCGGATCTGCTTCAGCACCAGGTCCCCTTCTTTGATAGGGTTGGCCTTGACCTTTTTGTTGAAGGCTCGGGCCATCCTTATTTGATATAACTGCACATGGTAAAGGGCATCCATTCTTTTCTCGTCTACCAATGCTAACTGTTCACATCGCTTCTTCACCCATTCCGTCTCAGGAATCTCTGCTTCTACTGCGATTCTCAACGATCGCTTTTCAACCTCGATTGGGAGAACGGCTTCCGCACCATATACCAAGGAGAACGGCGTTGCCCCGATTGACGTTCTAACTGTCGTACGATAAGCCCATAAAGCGAGCAGAAGCTGTTCGTGCCAGTTCCGGTGCGATTCTACTGTCTTTACGAGAATCCTTTTAAGGTTCTTGTTAGCCGCCTCTACTGCGCCATTAGCTTGCGGACGATACGGAGAAGACTTATGATGTTCAATACCGTATTCTTGGAATAGACTTTTCACTTCTCCTTGAAACTGGACCCCATTATCCGTGATCATGTGATGAGGCACTCCGAACCTGGTGATCAAGTGCTTTTCAATGAACTTTCTCATCTGCTTAGATCCCAACTTGCTAAATGATTCTGCCTCTACCCACTTGGTGAAGTAATCAATGGCGACTGCAATGAATTTGTGCCCGTTCGAAGCATTAGGCCTCACCTCTCCGATGATATCAATGCCCCAAGCCGCAAACGGCCAAAAGGGGTGCTAACATGTGCAGTTCCATAGCTGGTAAATGATTATAATCTCCGTGGATTTAACAATCATGGCATTTCTTCGCATATTCGTTACAATCTCTTTCCATGGTGAGCCAATAGAAGCCTTGCCTTATGATTTTCTTCGCCAACACCGCTCCTCCCATATGGGCCCCGCAGATTCCCGAGTGTACTGACTCCATCGCTTCACGGGCTTCTCCCTTATCCAAACACCTTAATTGTAACCCATTGGCATGTCTTTTGTAAAGCAAGTCATTGTGGATGACGAACTGCTGAGCTAACCTTCTAATCACAGCCTGATCCCTAAATTCTGATTCAGCCGGGTACGCCCCACTCTTCATGAAGTTTACGATATCGAAATACCAAGGCTTTTCATCTGCGCCCAATAGCATCACATCTTCATAGCACGGTTTGTGAGACCTCCTCAACACCAACGGCTTTGAGGTGAGGTTCCGAGGGTTATCCCATACTGACACCAAAGTGGCCAAAGCATCCGCTGCCTGGTTCTGTGCTCGAGGAATGTGATAAAAACGACATTTGCTGAACTTCTGCGCTAATCCCTCCAACTGGTCTAGGTATGGCCGCAACCTTTCTTCCCTCACTTCCCAGTTTCCCTGCGCTTGTTCGATAATCAGTTTTGAGTCACCCCAAATCTCAACATATGATGCTCCCAGTGCTGCTAACGACTCCAACCCATAGATGCACGCTTCATATTCGGCCATATTATTGGTGAGAGGGAAGGATAACTTTTTTTGCCATTGGAATCCTTTCTCCTTCTGGTGAGATAAGCAGCACTCCTACTCCGGCTCCATTTGAGTTAACTGCTCCATCGAAGAACATTTTCCACGGTATGACTTCTATTGCGTTCAAGTGCTCATCAGGGAAATCATAGTTTATCTCTTCCTCTTCTGCGTTCAGAGGTTGGTTGGCCAGAAATTCTGATACGGCTCTCCCCTTGATAACCTTCTTCGTTACATATTCGATATCAAATTCGGACAAGAGCAATAACCATCGGGCTAGCTTCCCTGTTAGAGACGGAGTTCGGTACAGATACTTCACGGGATCCATCCTATAAATAATGATCACTTTGTAAGATTGAAAATAGTGCCGTAGTTTTTTTGTTAGCCATACTACTGCCACGCATGTCTTTTCGATCATGTTATACTTAAGCTCGTATTCTAGGAACTTTTTACTCAGATAATACACTGCGTGGTCCACACCAGTGTCCCCTTCCTGGGCCAGTATTGCCCCAATAGATCGCTCCTCGATCGCTACATAGAGGAGAAGTGGTTTTCCAAGTTTAGGCGGTCTCAGAACCGGTGGATTAGACAAATAGTTCCGGATACTCTCTAATGCTTGCTGGCACTTATCATTCCAAACCGTGGGTTGATCTTTCCGTAGCAGCTTAAAGATCGGCTCGCAGATCGCAGTGAGTCGTGCTATGAACCGACTGATATACTGAACCTGCCCCAGAAATCCTCTCACTTCTTTCTCATTCTTTGGTGCCGGCATTTCCCGTATGGCCTTCACTTCGTCGGGATCTACTTCAATTCCCTTATTACTGATCACATAGCCTAAGATTTTCCCTGATGAAATGCCAAAGAAGCACTTCTTCGGGTTCAACCTTAGTTTGAATTCTGCAATTTAGGCCAAAAACTTCTCGAGTGCAGCGAAATGCCCTTCTCTCGTCTCCGACTTGACAATCATGTCATCCACATAAACCTCTACTTCCTTGTGTATCATATCATGGAACAATGCCGTAGCCATTCGCTGGTAAGTTGCCCCGACGTTTTTCAAACCAAACGGTATCACCCTATAACAGTACGTTCCCCATTCAGTTGTGAACGAGGTTTTTGCTTTGTGTTTCTCGGCCATCTGAACTTGCATGTAACCCATGAAACCGTCCACATTCGTGTGTAAGACGCTCGATGCCGCACTGTCGATTAACACGTCGATATGAGGCAACGCAAATTCATCTTTAGGGCACGCCTTGTTAAGATCTCTATAATCGACGCACATTCTCACTTTGCCATCCTTCTTCGCGATTGGCACTACATTTGCGACCCAAGGGGGATAGTCGATTATTTCGATGAACCCTGCTTCTAACTGCTTCTTCACTTCTTCTCTAATCTTATCTGCCCATTCCGGTCTCATGCATCGGAGTTTCTGTTTCACGGGCTTAGCATCGGGGTATGTTGGAATACGGTGAGTTACGATTGATTGATCAATTTCTGGCATGTCTTCGTATGTCCAAGCAAACACTATTTCGTATTTTTTAATTATTCTCTCAAATTCTTTCCTCTCTTCAATAGTTAATTCTTGAGCAATTTGTATAAGTTTAGGATTTTCATCCGTGCCAAGATTGAAAGTTGACATTTCTATTGTATTGATTTCAAATGTAGGCATGTTATATGAATGAGAATGCATGGAATGATCACGATCAACATCAAGCAAGTAAGCAAAATCAGAATTCATTTCATTGATAGTGTTGGCGAGTACATCATCGGATTCAAATAAAGCGGTAATACAATTTTCATCAACAGGGTTCTCGGGTTTCTCATAAACTTTGGAGGTGTTGGGCTCGTCCACCGCTCCCACAGTTGCCTCAGTAGTGATGACCTGCTCCTCAACATTCAGATCTAACATCATGATCTCCTCGACGAAACAGCTTGCCTCTCATTTGCCCCAGTCGGTAACATCATTGAAGATCTCAAAACCTGGCAGAATCTTTCTTTCGGTGCTAGTCCATGACTCAGGAGCCCCCGAATAAACCTTCATGTGACCCTCATTCACAAAATACTTCTTTAGGCCCACCTTTCCTTCACCACCTGTGTTGGATGGACCTCCCAGTTCATACCCCAAGCCCCTGCGGGTTTTCTGACTCTTGAAATCCGGAAATTCTGGCAACCCTTGATGGTGTGCTCCCAAGCCCATACCGGGGATGAAACCCCCTTTCATCATCTTCACCACATCGGTGGTCATGCTAGACTCGTAGATCCCAAAAACTTGGAATCCGGAGAAAAGTTGAGGCTCAATTCCCAATGCCGCCACTGAGCTTAATTTCTCAGCTCTGATTGTTACTATCTCCTCCCCGAAGGGGAATTTGATCATTTGGTGGAGCATGGAGGGCACACCTCCCAACTTGTGGAACCATGGACGTCCCAATAACACGGCAAACGTCACCGGTATATCCAGCACCGTGAATTCAGTTTCTTCCTCATGCGGCCCCACTTTCAGCTTAGCCTTAAAAACTTCTTTAATGTGCCTACGGCTATCATCATAGGCCCTGATCACGGTTTTCGAGACAGTCAAATCTCCTCTTTCTACTCCCAACTTGGACAAAAGTTTCAGTGGGCAAACATTAATGGCCGATCCATCATCGACCATCACATAGCTAGTCTTCTTCCCGTTAATTTCAGCTCGGATGTACAAAGGCTTGTTGTGAGCCTTCCCCTCTTCTGGGAGATCTTCGTCATTGAACGTGATTTCGGTCTTCTTCCGGGCCATAATTGCCCCTACTAACGCTGCCGGCTCAGTATCGGTAGAAATAACCAAATTCTACAGCTCTTTCATCAGATTTTCACGGTGGTACTTGGAATGGCATAGGACTTCCCACACCGTAGACTTAGCTTGTGTTTTCTTCAACTGCTCGAGGACTTGGTCATCTGGCTTGGGAGCCGATCCTTCCCCTATCTCGGTCTCAACCACAGGTGCCTTTCCCTCGGCCACTCGACCTGATCTTGTCATGACGGCGATTTCCGACTCATCATCAGATTCATCCCAAATATTGATAGGAATCCTCCGATCAGTATCCTCCTCATCCGAGGAACATTCCCAAATGTCCACAATCATCAGATCCATTACGTGAGGAACGTTTGAATTCAAATAAAAGGGATCCGCTGATCCATACAAAGCCCAGCCTATCAAATCATCATAATCCCTAAGGGATACTCTGCTCATCCTCCTTACCGCCAACGGAATTGCGCCTCTCTGTATGCATATGAGCTGCACCTTATCACTTATCGTTTCATGACACTGCTCGTAGCGGTGCCTCCACCTCCTAGCGTAATCCACAAATGGTTCCTCGGGGAATTGCCTGATCCTATCCAGATCTTCCAGGGATCCCGTCCATGGAACATACATCTCATATCTCGCCACAAAAACATTCCTAAGAGGTATCCAATGACCCATTTCCTCCTCTGATAGGCCTTGGTGCCACAACAAGGCTTCTCCCATGAGAGTTTCCGGGAAATGTTCGTGTAATTCACACCGAGGGAACCCAGCGTCGTACATATGGTTGCGAAATAGCTTCGCATGCTCAACAGGATCCTGGTATCCACCATACTTAGGCATCGCCAACACTGCCTCGGGTGTTTCATAAGAGGGCGAGTCCGGGGTTTGCTCCGTCAGCATCCATATTGTATACTCTTTGATAAACCTCTTCGTCATTGCCGCCCAATCGTTCTTGACATGCATCGGAAGTGACATATACCACATCAACGGCTCACCCATCAGCGAATTACAGAACAGGCTGGTGATCTCTTCTTCCTTAAAACCCAAAGGCCCCATGACCGACAAGTAGAAGTGAAGGTGTTCCATCGGATCCTTGTTGCCATTATACTTACTGACCCTCGGTAGCGGACGCTTGATAGGCCCAAACTGCATCGCAAAGCGCTCTGCGGTTCTATCCTTAGCTTTCTTGTACTTTTCTAGGAATAGATCAGACAGTCGTTCCCAATCATGCTTGTAGGAGTCGGGCAACGAGTGGAACCATCCCAAAGGCTTGCCTACTAGCGAATGGTGGAACCACTGAGCAATCTCGTCCACCCCGAAAGATTCAACAAACATATCATGCATATACTCACGCAAGTGCACATCGGGATCCTCTCCTCCACTAAATAGACTCAATTCTGGCACAATAGTCCGAGACGACCCTTCCCCGGTCTCTTCAGCACTATCTTCATCATACGGTGCTCCACCGTCCAACCCTTCATCCATCGGTTCACCCTCCTGTTCTTTGACAAGGAAGGACACATATAGACCATTTCCTATATTGCTCTTCTCATCGGAGTCCAACAACTCCTCTTCATTTTCCCCGAAGGATTCCACAACCATGCTTTCTTTCAGCCCGACTCCGATCATGCTCACCCTATGGTTAGGCAGTGGATTACGCCTAGTGGAAGGGTTCGCCGATGAAGGATCAGCTATCTTCTTCTCCTCAATCAAATCTTGGATCTCGTGTTTCAACCTCTCACAGTTCTCAATAGTATGCCCATAACTGCTGTGGAATTCGCAGTATCCCCTAGCTTGTATCTGCGGAGAAGGTGGTGCTTTGTTATAAGGAGTGAGGGCTTTCAACAATCCCTTTTTCTGCAATCGTTCGAAAACTTTTGCGTAGGTCTGATCAAATTTGGCAAACCGCCTCTTCTCGATAGCATTAAGATCAAGCACTTTCACTGTGGCAGATTCTGCATTCGCACTTGGCCCTCCGGCACTATATCCAGACTTCGTCCACTTGGTATAAGCTTTCTTCGGCTCTCCGTCCCCCTCAACTGTCAAGGCGCAGCTATACATCTGATTGAAATCGGTAAAAGGCATATACCGCAGCTCATTCTTAATATACGGCAATGTGTTACCCACTACCATTCGGATCTGATCCTGCTCAAGCGGCTTCTGCTTCATAACTGCCGCCTTGGCTCTCCACCTCCTCACAAAATCGGAAAAAGACTCATTAGCTTGTTGCTTAGTGCTTTCCAGTTCCTTTAGAGTAACCTCAAGCATAGTGTTGAAACTATACTGAGCGATGAATGATTTCGCCAACTCCTTCCAATCTCTCTTCGTCACCATCGGCAACGCATGAAACCATATGAGGGCAGCCCCCTCCAGATAAGTATTAAACAGCCCTAGGACTTAATCCTTAGTCAGGATCGTGTGCTTCATTACTGCGACATACTGATTCATGTGAGCCGTGGGATCCCCGATTCCATCGAACTTCTTCATGTCCGGGAGCCGGAATTTCAAGGGCAAAGCCGTTGCCGACAAGCAGTTCTTCAAATTATAAAAGTCTTGACTCCCGGAACTTCCCCCACGCAGATCCTGCACTTCCTGAGTGATGTGCTGCTTCCACTCCTCTTCCTTAGCCTTCTCTTTCTCAAGTTGTTTCTGGATATAATCCTGATAGTCATCCTCGTTCCCAAAGCGGGGGCCAGTGTTTACTTCATTCTCAGCGTGCTTACTACCACTCTTGTTATCCTTCAATGCCAGCTCAGCTAGCTGGGCCAAAATTGCGGCCAACTGATCGTTAATGTTGTTCACAGAGTTTTCCAATTCGGCCACCTTTTCGTCGGTCGCAGACATACTGACAGAAGACTGAGTATACTCGGATGAAGATGATTCAGAAGCCACAACTGCCGATTCAGAACTGTCTATCTGTAGCTGATCAAACTGCCTGACTAGCCGGTTACTCTCGCGAAACCACAACCGCTTAATGATGAAATCTGCGCGAATGGTCATCCATTAGCATGTATGCATGATTTATATGCATGATTCGTGGTGTGTGCGTTTATTTATTTACGGATATATAAGATAAGAAGAACAAACGTCAGTCTAATTACACGTATCACAACATCTCTCTTCCACCCTTATTCCTCCACGCACTCGATGGTCCAAGTCTCTTTCCTAGGATTTTGGTTTGGGGCTCACATTGCGATCCAGGAGACGCGTGATGCCGTCGATTATTGCGGAAAAGGTAAATCATCCATCAGACAAAACAGTTCGTTTTGACGTATCAACGTTTAGTGATTAAGATATCGACCAAATGGATTGTCCTTTTGAATAACTCGTCTTTCGTTATTTCGCGAGATGCATTAGTTCGGGTTTTGATTCCCTCCTGAGCGTATCTCGGATTTTAGACGTAGTACGAGTTATTCTTTAGGTTCAATCGTTCGTTATTGACAATGACTCGTTCCCTTTTATTCGCGTGGGTTCGTGTCTCGACTTTTGGATTACGACGGGATCTTTTGGATCTATCGAGAGACGTAACCACGTGTTTATTTAGTGATGAAATCACTTTTGGATTTTGTTTTAGGGAACGGACTCATCGCGTAACGTGTTTGTTTTTAGCGTTAAGAATTCATTTGCTCGTTTTGGCTACGTAAAAAGACGGCGAGTCTTATTCGAGCGCACGGTAATCTTTCGGCTATTAACAACTTTTATTTCTTCCCATCTATGGGATATATCACCCTAGTGTGGTTATAGAAAATCAACGTTTCGTTGAATCGCATGCTTATTCGAAGCAGGGATATTACCGTTCTTTTTCATTTAGGCACGAGTCCAGCAAACACGCAGATCGGGCCATACTTCTTGTAGTTTTGGTAACGGTCGAAATGATCGAGCCATTAGTCAAACCCACAGTCTCGTCCATATGGCGCAATTATGCGGTTTAGCTTAATTCGGCTTTACGATTTTAAACGGTGTATACACTGACTCGAGGCACGTATTTAACGACATTGGTTCATTTTCTTTAACTACCCTCGGGATGGATATATATCGTAGATACAGAATGATTTTGGTCGTTTCATTTTCTTTTATTTTCTTTAGTCACTTTTACGGATACATCCATTTCTCTTAAGAACAACACAAGGCGTAACGTAAGAGCTCGTTTTTCATTTAGAAGGGACGAGCCACGTTTATGAATCTCTTTACGTTACAACGGGGTCGTTCGAAACAGAAATGTTCTTTATTTTCGTTTTGTCATAATCTCGTTTTATCCCAACTTATTTAAAGAATGTGAATAACGGCTACTGTTAATATAGTCTTTTGAATCGAGATATAACTATCCTTAATACCAAACCGATTCATACTAATACGTGCTTACGTCATAACGTATTTCCTGAACATGTGCCTTCTTCGGGACACAGAAAGGGACCAGGCGGGTCGCACAAGTTCATTCGTACGAGATGACTAAGTCGTCTTTAGTTCGAGTCGTTTCGATGTTTTGGGGTAGTTTATATATCGGTTTAAGAGTATATATTAGCGCATCGTTTCATTTTCTTTATGTATTTTAGGATTAGACACGTATCATGGCAATTTGAAAACACGAATTGATTCATTCATCACAACACAAACAGTAACGGGTAATCCTATGGCAACTTCTAAGGCTACTATATGCTGACACGGCTGATCGCGGGACCTCACAGGACCGCACAAATTCGCCCCTAACGAATGGATAGGGACCCTTTGGCGCCTTACTGTAAGGGGGAACTTACACTAGCCTCTTTCGAGCGACGAATGGACTCTCGCTAGAGGTTTCGCGAAAATTACCCAAAAGGTTTGTAATAATGCTTATGAATGCATACGAAAAGAAATAATACAATCCGTCCCTGTTAAGGGCTTAATACACGCCTTCCGGAATCAAATTTCTCGCTTCCCCAGTAGAGTCGCCACTTGTTAGAAAAGGTGCCGAACGGCCTCGCCCGGGCAGACCGGGGGGTGGACACCTCATGGCGACGTAAGCGGTGATTGGTGCCGAAAGCAACCAATCGTGGAATCAAGCTGCTCGGCAGGACCGGAGCTCGGAGTATGGAAGAGTCGCCACCCACGAATGGGAAAATGAACACCGATCCCTTGCGGGAGACCGGTGAGGGTTTGGGAAACTTAGGTACGAGCCGAGAAGGCTAGCTCCTTTCCAGAGAAAGGCTACTAGGCACCCCGACATCGCCCGATTATGAACCACCGGCCTCCTACTCAGCGTGTTAGGCGATAACGGACTAATCGTATATTTCTTCAAGTTTAAAATTCATTTGAAACCTTTTCTTTCTCGTTTTGAAAACCGTTTTGAGCATATATTATTGAAAGCCACTTTAGTAAAGAATCACCCATTTACATAAATTAAAAATACATAGGAGAGAGAAGGGGAGAAGGAAGAATTGATTTATTCATAGTGTGATTTATACTTTATATTATACACTAACTCTAAGCTAATCTCATTCCCCAAAACGAGTTTACTTACATGGTTCGTACCTTAATCGCCGTTGGAACGATTTAGGTACGTTTTAAAACCCCGTTAATTTACATGACATCGACTCGAATCGCCGTTGGAACGACTCGAGTGCTTGAAAATGTGGGATAAAAAACTTTAACTCCAAAAACGTGATTAGACATACAAGTCCATTTATTTTGTACAAACTATTTAAGAAAACGATTCAAAACTCTATTATTTACAATGAAAGCGATTTTAATTACAAGGTTCGCCTAATCCGTCGTTGGAACGGATTAAGGTTTCAACACGTGATATTTTGGAAATGGTTAAAAAAAATGACAAGAAAACGTTATTTACACTTTAGGAATATCTAGAAAAGCTTTAATTTAAACAAACAAATAAAACTCTCTTTTTTGTGGTTTATTTTCCCTTCTTTCACTCAATTATCCTTTATGTAGATAAAATGACAACAAGTAATGAATTAAATCTCAAAATTCACCAAATAAAACCAATTTAAAACACATACACCTAAATGTCAAAAGAATAAGAAAAAACAAAAGGTTATATACATGTATATATGCATTTTGTCTAAAAATAATGATAAAAAAATGAGTAAGAGGATAATAAGTAATAAATATATAGGTATAAGAAATGATAGTGAAAATATTAAATAGAGTACATTTTTATCCTACTTATAACTATGTGAAAATAATGAAAATCATAAAAACTAGAAAATAAGTTTGATATAATAAGTACATAGAAAATACCCTTCCCTAAATAATAGCTAAACCATCATTTGATAACCCAAGAATATATATACATATATACCAAAACCAAATCAATGAAAATCATAATAAAAAATACAAAATAATTAAATATATAGGTAGTTATTAAGTAAATACCTCAAAAATAATTTCTACCAACATGTTACATAATTATACGTATATATATAAAGGATTAAAATGCCAAAAAGTTGAGAAAATGGTTTAAAAGGGTGATTTTCGGTTTCCAGCAGATTACCGACGGAAAATCCGTCGCCAATCTGTTGTTAGTGACAGAAAAAGGAGAATTACAGAAACAGTCCACAACTTTCCAGATTTAGTCAAACATTTTGGATTAGATCTATTCTATCGTTTTGGACCTCCGAACTACAAAAAATGGATCATAGTCTACAACGGAGGTTCCTAAACGATGTTTTTTTATTTAAAACGTTATTTAGAAAAATTTTGAAAACTTATAATTACAACGTTTTTAATCCCGAACTACCTTTGAATCGGATCACGGTTCGTATTGGGATATTAAAACGAGGTTTTTATTTCAAAACAAAACCGAACGTTTATTTAACACGAGGCAAAAATTAAATGAATACGAAAAATTAAATAAAGCGTGATAAATAAATAAATAACTAAATAAATAAAACTATAACATAAAAATAAATAAATAAAGGAAATAAATTAAATAAAACGAGTTTAGTCCTCGGATAATACCTCAAGATCGGTATCTGACAGTCGAAGTCGGTTGATTCCGCGAATCGTGATTTTCCGGTGTTTTTTGTGTTTTCGATAAAATATTCAACTTTGGAAAATTTGGATTTTTTTGGGAAAAAAAATATTTTCTCCAAAAAATTGACTTTCTCTCTCCAAAAATGTCTAGAGTGAGAAAGCTCCAAAAATTCTCCCTCCTCCAAATGCATGGGGATTCGTGCCTTTTATAAGCACGGATCCCAGAATCTTTGGGCGACGCCCGGCTAAAGTTGGGCGTCGCCCAAAGTAGGTTGGGCGAACGCCCAACTATGTTGGGCGTCCGCCCAACTATGTTGGGCGTTCGCCCAACCACGTTGGGCGTCCGCCCAACGAAGGTTGGGCGTTCGCCCACCGCAGTTGGGCGTTCACCCAATGTCGTTGGGCGCTTGTCCAGAGGCTGCCGGGCGTGCGCCCCGTGCTATCGGGCGCGCGCGCCCAGCGGACGTCAAGCGTGCGCCCCGCGCTGCCGGGCGCGCGTCCAACTGTCGTCGGACACGCAACGGCTGCCGCTAGGCGTTCGCACCGCGTCGCTGAGCACTCGCGAGCCGTCCACTTGACGACTGCGACTCCCATTAACTTCTTCCCTTTTTATTATATATTTTTGTTTTAAAACTTCCGGAACCAACCGCTTCGACCGTCTTGTTACAGGTTTTCGTCACAGATCCTCCGACTCGGTGTCTACAGCGATCTCCAACGGCGGATGTAAGAAGAGCGATGACTTCTGGGGCGAATGCCGGTCTAGTTTTCACTTCGAATGGGCATTGTAGATCCGCCCACTGATCTTTGCTAGAAGCCAGCTTAGCTAGGTGGTCTGCTTCTGTGTTTGATCCTCGAAGCACATGGACTAACTCCCATTTGGTTTCTTTGATTTCCAGGTGGTTTAATAGCTTCTTGGCCTCTTCTACATATTTGACCAGAGTTTCATCTTTCACATCAAAGTTTTTGATTACCTGGTTGACCATCAGCTTGGAGTCGTTATATATCACAACCCGCTCTGGTGTAATCTCCTTCAACAGGCGTAGCCCCAATATCAAGGCCTCATATTCTGCAGCATTATTTGTCGCGGGAAAATCTAGCTTCGCAGCATAATGTAATTTGATGCAATGGGGTCCCTTGATCACTATGCCTATTCCTGCACCTTCTGCTGAAGAAGCGCCATCAGTGTACATCGTCCATTCCTCCACTTTTGGCTTAGGAAGATTCACGCCCTCATCAGTGAATTCGTTCACAAAGTCTGCCAAGACTTGGCTTTTCAAGGCGGTTCTACCTTCATAACGAACGTCAAATTCGCCCAGGCGGATTGCCCACTCCATCAACCTCCCTGAAGTTTCTGGCTTTTGTAATACCTTCCTCATGGGTATGTTGGTGCGAACGATGACTGTATGAGCCTAAAAATAAGGTCTAAGGCGAATCGAGGTGGTGACCACAGCTAATGCCATCTTATCCAATCTTGAATACCGAGTTTCAGCATCTTTTAGGACTTTGCTTACATAATATATTGGATATTGTTGGCCATCTTCCTCCCTTATCATAACAGTACCAACTGCTTTGTCAGTGACAGAAACATACATGTATAGACTCTCACCTTCCAGGGGCCTGCTTATTAAAGGCGGTTCTGAGAGGAAGCGCTTGATCCCTTCAAAGGCTTGCTTACAATCTTCATTCCACTCGAACGCTTTCTGTTTTTTGATCACTTCATAGAAAGGTTGGCATCTACGATCAGAGCATGAGATGAATCGGCCAAGTGCTATGATCCGCCCGTTGAGGCGTTGCACCTTTCTAACACTCTGTGGAGCCTTCATGTCCAGTACAACTTTGATTTTATCTGGATTAGGACCTACTCCCTTCTAGCTGATCATATATCCCAAAAACTTTCCATAAGTTGCCCCGAAAGTGCACTTCTCAGGGTTTAGCTTAATGTTGTGATGGCGAAGGACTCCTAAGACCTCTCTTATGTCCTCTGCATGCCTCTCCGTGGTGGTGATTTTAATGATCATGTCATCCACGTAAACTGAGAAGTTATCTCCCTTTCTTCCTTCAAATATCTTGTTTATCATCCGCTGGTAAGTAGCTCCAGCATTCTTGAGCCCAAAAGGAATGACCTTAAAGCAATAGGTCGCCTGGTGAGTTACAAAGGAAGTTTTGATTCTGTCTGAGGGCTCCATGGGGATCTGATGATAGCTCGACTTCACATCTTTGAAGGAATATATGGCGTGTCCTGCAGTCCCATCGACTAGAATATCAATGCAAGGCAAAGGGTAGTTGTCTTTGGGACAAGCCTTATTAAGGTCTGTGAAATCAATACACATGCGATATGATCCGCCTGCCTTTTGACTAGGACCACGTTCGCCAGCCCTTGCGTATAAATAACTTCCTCAATGGCGTCTGCTTTTTTCAGTTTAGATATCTCTTCCTCGATCGCTTTCTGTCTCTCCGGACCATGATTCCTTTTCTTCTGAGTTACACGAATCGCATCTTCAGCGATATTGAGTTTATGAGTGATCACATCTAGACTGACCCCTGTGAGGATCTTATCCTTCCATGCGAATACGTCCTTTAACTCGAGGAGAACCTTCGTAACATCATCCTTGATCTCAGCTCTCAACCCTTTGGCGATCTGCACTTGCTTTCCATCCACAATGAGGAACATTTCTGTATCTCTAAGGGCCGTTGTAACAAGCTCATCTTCTTCATCATCCTTAGATTGTGGGCGAATCGATAAGGATGTCGAGTATGTCTCTAGAGCAACTTTCTGATTCCCTTTGATCATTACTCCTCCCTTGGCCGTAGGGATGTACATCGTCAAATGGTGTATCGATATGAGAGCCGCCACCTCCGAGATAAAAGGTCGCCCCAAGATGATGTTATATACCAATTGACCATCCATGATGGAGAATTCCAGATCTCCCATGCACGCCTGATCCTCATCTGCTAACTCACATTCCAGCGTCACTTGCCCCTTTGTCTGGATTGTGTGGCCTGTTACCCCTAGGATATCTACGATGGTGGTCTCTATCTGGATAGAATCAACCTTAAGCTTGGAAAACGCTCCTCCAGTGATGACGTTGCATGAACTGCCAGTGTCTATCATCACTCGTTTCATTTCCCATCCTTCCACTATCATGGTGATGACGAGAGCATCTGCATGTGGAGGGATCACTGGACCAATATCTGCAAATGGGCGATTGAGCGATGCTCTGTCCAGAGCAGTAGTTCTCGCCTTTTTTACTGTAGGCTGATACCCTGGTCCGCCAGCGATGACATTAATGACCCCATTAGCCTTCTTCTTTGGATCATCTCTTGGTTTATCACCATCTCCTTTCTTGTCACTCTGGACGAACCTGTCCAGTTTTCCTCTCTCAATAAGCCTTTCAATTTCCCTAGCCAGCTCCCAGCATGCATCTGTTTCATGGTCATTCCTCTTGTGATATTTGCAATAATTTTTGGGGTTTCTCCCTGTATTGGTATACTCCCCCCCTTTTGGTTCGGGGTATGAAATGCTCCATTTGTGCTGGCTATTTTCTATCCACATCAGTACTTCACTCTTGGAAGCGTTTAAGGGCGTAAATGAAGGCATATATGCTGATTTATTCCTAGAGCCTCTCCGCCTACTTCTGGAGGTTGATTCGGGGAGCCTTTCTTTTTCCTTATCTCGCTTTCGAGATTTGCCCTTCCCTCTTTTGGGAGGAGAAGCAGATTCTCTTCGGATATCATCGACTTCCATGAAATCCTTACATCTTTCCATCAACTCAGCTATGGTTTTTGGTTTGTTTCTGATTAGATCCACCTGCAAGCTTTTACAGGTCGTATTTTTTATCACTGCTTCCACGGCTATGGAAACGTCCACATCTACCACGCGAATGCATAACTTGTTGAAGTTATTGACATAATCTCTTAGAGACTCATTTTCCTTCTGCTTCAGCTCGAAGAGTTTTCGCGATTTAACTACTGGCGGGATGCTTCCTGTGAACTTCGCGCAAAATTCTCTGCTCAATTGATCCCAGCTATCTATCGATCCTGGCGGAAGAGATTGAAACCAATCATACGCCGGTCCTTTTAGCATGGTAATGAACATTCGGCACAACACTGCTTCACTGGCATGGTTAAGTCCAAGCAACATGCGATACTTCCTTGCATGAGCCTCAGGATTATCTTCCCTAGAGTAGCCTGGTATATTTGGGATCTTAAAATGCCTATCAGTTTCCTCATCTTTGATCCGCCTTGTGAAGGGCGATTCTCGGTTGGCGAAAGGATTGTGCCTTGCATTCTCCTCATTCTGCCTACGTATTTCTTCCCTGATCTGATCAGCCATTGAGCCTTGATTCCTTCTCGGGCGTCTCCTACTGTGAGATCTACTCCGCTGTGAGGAGGAGGAGCTGGATTCCGATGAGGGATCTGATGGTGACCTTCCTCCACCTCTACCACGCCCTCTTGGTGGGGACCGTCCACCTCCTCCTTGATCCGGTGGTGGCAAGGGTATGACCTGTCGAGGTGAACCAGCTTGGAGTCCATCCTCCCTCTGTCTAGGAGGTGGAGGTGATCTTCCGTGTCGGGGTGACCTAGCTCGACGCCTGTGATGAGAACGGGATTTGGATCATCTTCTCTCACGTGATCTGGTTCGCTATCTATGTCTACGATCATCACGTCCGCCTTCTGGGTGCTCATGATCCGCAACCTCATTAATTTGTTCCTGATCCACTTGTGGTCTAGTTTGCACCGGAGGGACTCGTGGTCCGCCAATAGTGATTCCTGGGTTTGTTGTGTGCCTTGGGGGAGCTTGATCATTCCTTCGACTTTCCTTTGGTATGTCCGGAAATAACCTTCTATTTATTGGTATATCACTTGCGAGCTCTGGATTAACGACCATTGAATTTGTGGGTTGAGAGAGCAAGTACGCCGAATCACGAAAGGCTCCCGGTCTATAAAAGGCGGCCTGCCATTGGGATGTGGTCGGTCTCGGCGGATGGCGGTTCAGAGGGGGAATGGTTCATGTTGTGGGTCCACCTACATCATGGTTCTCTAGATAGGCCCTCAATCGTCCCGCCATAATGGGCCCATGCATACTCCCCACTACATCTGCACAAATTTCCAAAAAGGAATCGGGCGACATTTCTCTTTCATCATGGACGATTGGCTGATCAGGATCAACACGACTGGCGCTTGTTTGGGGATTAACTAAAGGCGACACTGATGGTGTTGTGGTTCCGGTTGAGGGGTTAGACCCTCCACTTGCCATGTTTGTGATTGTTAACTGAGTCCTTTTTGAATTAGAACTTCCACGCTCACCGCACCAATTGATAACTGGTGGTGAACTCTTAATCGGAATCCTTCCCTGTGGGGGTCACCGTTGGGATCGGCGGGGGGAAGCTCCGATGCCAAAGTCAGTATATAGTAATAGAATAAACTGTAATGACAAAGTAGGGTTAAGGAGAGCGTGAATGTGTACCTCAATAGCTTGGGATGCAAGCTATTTATAGTCATATAGTTATAACCCTCGGTAACTAGGAAGTCTCCATTAATGCCTCATTAATGGCGGTTACTGATCTTATTCAAGTATGACCGTTAGCTCATTAATGGGTTATTAGTTGCCTTTATTGGGAATCGGCTAGGCCGTTCCTTGGGCGTATCGAGGCATGTTGGCGGGTCTCCCAAGTGTTTGACCGTTGACGGCGTATTGAGGAATCTATGTGATCCGCCTTCTAGATAGCTTACTTGATACGCCATGGTTTCTACGATCCTCTCTATAAGTGGTCGTTTTGGTTAATTTCCCTTTCAGTCTCGTAAATAATATCTCAATGTTATCAACAAGTATTCAGGGTGGACATATTTCTGCATTATCATAAAAAAAGAAGAAGTAAATTATATATTATTTATAAATTAAAGAAGAAAGCTATAGAAACATATCATGATATACACATTTAAAACTATAAGATCCGTTGATATTTGTCGATATAACATAGATATCGACACCTATCGGCACATACCGACACATAAGACTAAATCCTCTATCGATATCTGTCGATACTACATAGATATCGACAACGATCGTCATACATCGACCAATATCTCTACGATGCACTCTCGTGATATCTGTCGATATTGATCATATATCGACAGATATCGACGGAAGATCAAGAGATGTTTTTCTAGAATGATCTGTTAATGAGCATTAAATGCAGTTAATGATCACTTTGACTTTCACTCTTTTTCGAATATCACTCTATCAATTAAAGATGAGTCTTGTCTGTTGAGATTCCCCATGAACATTACGGTGCTTTCTCCTATAAATATACGATTTGTCTATTCATAGTTATTCATTATAGTAAACTTAAACACTCTAGAGCCAAAAATGGAAGCGCCACCTCCACCACCTCCTTTGCCTGAATTCGAAGCACTTATAGCTTCATTCAGCAGTTCGTTCCGTGACGGGACACAGACGAAATAATCCGCTTCATGAGGGGCATGGCGAACACCATGTCTTTCGCTGCAGAAGCCTTGACTGACCATCTGGAGTTAGTTGAGGAAGAAAACAGGCGGCTGAAGAGGATGATTATGCGCCTCAAAAGGCAGTTGGAGAAGTCCAAGATGGACTACGCTGACGCCCTTTTGGGTTCTGAGTATCTCAATGTTTAGTTTATGTATTTTTTGTTTTTAATGTTTATGTACTTTTGTTAGTATGTGTTTTGTGTTTGTTTCTCTTTTGTTTATGTGTTTTGTGTTTGTGTCTCTTATGTTTTATGCACTTTTTTTATTGTGTTTTTGTTCGTTTTTTAATGTTTTATGTACTTTTTTCTTTATTATAATATAAAAAATATTGTTCTTATCTATGTTTTATGTGTTTTGTGTTTGAATCTTATGATTTAGAATAGAAAATAACATTTAACTGAGGTCGATATATGTCGATATCAAATTCAATTTCGACAAATATCGACGCAGATATGTCTGTCGATATTCATAAGATATCGACGGATATCGACACTTTCGAGAAAAAATCGCAGAGTGATGTTCCAAACCAAAATGCATCTTCCTACAACAATGTCACTATTTTTAGGGATTCGCACGACCAGGAATAACATGAAAAGGCAACAGAAACAATATACATTGGGTTTTAGAGAAACAAAATACTACATCTTATCCATGAATGGACGAAGCTTTAAATATTTTAAATGGAACTAAAAACAAATGAAAAACTTACATGATTGTATAAAATCTTGAAGGACAAACTGTGGGTTGGATTGATTGTTGTTCGTAATCTGTAAACTGATTGTTGTTCGTAGTCTATAAATTTAGAGAGAGAGAGAGAGAGAGAGCGAGAAAAAGAGAAAGAAGGGGGGAAAGACAACGTTATAATAAGGTTAGAGAGGAGGGCAAGGGTGGAATTTAGTTAATGAAATGTGTTAGTTTTGGTGAGTTTTTCAAAAGGAGTTAGAAAAGAAAACTAACACCTTAAAAGGTGCTAGTTTTGTAAATGTCCCTATAAAAAATTTATTAGAAATTTTGATTATGGATCCTATTAATATATAAAAAAAACATAACACTCATTTGACTTTTAAATTAAAATTCCAGAGTGAATTAGAATCTTAAACTATCAAAATTATTAATTACATTATTGAACTAAGTAAAAATCATCAATCCAGTTATCATTCTATTTTAAATTCGAAAACTGTGATTATTTGACATGAACTATAATGATATATACGTTTCAAAATGGGTTTGGAGAAGGAGAAATTATTAGAAGCACACATATTATAAGTGGTCCTATCTACTATTTTAATTATTAAGTGGGGTCATAATACACATGCCCAAATGTGAATTAGGGATTCTCCAAGTGACATGAAAGACCTGATGCTTAATATAAAAACTTTTGGAGAAAAGGGTCTAAAATTATTCAACCGAATGATTTTCAATAAAATCCAATTAATGATTTTTACTTAGAATAAAGACTCAAATAATTTTTACTTAATTCAGAAATCTGGTTAATAATTTTAATAGTTTAAACGCTTTAAAGTTTTAATTTAAGATAGCCAAATTATTATTATGTCTGTATAAAGTGAAGTTTGTAATAATTTAATCTATAATTGATTTGTTTAGTTATAGTTCAATTTGGCATCTACGGTCATTAAAGCTCAGTCAAATTACAAATCTAGCTCAACTAAAAGGATCCATTTATATATATAACTCACTTTACTTCAGTCTCACCAAATTAGACACTTTCTTCTATTTTGGATAAAATTACCCTTAGTTCTATTCGATTGATCCATCCGCTCCTGCTCCCGCTTCTTCTTCTTCCATTTCTTCTGCTGCTTCTTCTTCTTCTTCTTTTTCTTCTTCGGTTCATCTTCTTCAATTTCTGATACCAATCATTAGAGATTTTTGAGATTATTGAAGTATTATGTTCAATTTCCCATAGAAATGATATGTTTTTAGCTTATACGCATGCTTTTCTCGCTTTTTCTCGATGGTCTTGCCTCTTTCTTTATCTGTAACGGTATCGTTTCAATTTCCTCAATTGTTGTCGCATTTATGACGAAATTTATCGTATTTCGTCACAAATGCGACAATAGTTGTCGCATTTCGTCGCAAATGCGACAACTCTTGTCACATATGCGATAACTCTTGTTGCATTTGTGATGAATTCGTCACAAATGCGACATCGCAGTAGTTCAATTGTTAGATTTTTTTTTATTTCTCATTTTTTAAGCTTTTCACCCTAATCCTCTTCCACAGACACTAATTCTTCAAAGGTTGAACGAAACATAATCTCTCCTCTCTATAAACCACCGTCTTTTTGTCAGTTTGGGATGGCAAAGAAAGACGTTAAGAGTCTGAGGAAGAAGGTGAATTGAAATAAAGTTATTCTTGTCCACAGTGGATGAAAGTGTCTAATTTGGTGAAATGGAAGCAAAATGAGTTAGATATGGACCCCTTTAGTTGAACTAGATTTGCAAATAGCCCTTAAAGCTCATAGTCCAATTTATATTGTTACCAAAAAAATCCTACAAATTCGTTTTCTTTCTATAAATCTAGCTTTAATTACCCAATGCTTCGGACCTCAGGCATCTACATGTATTAGAAATTCATTTTACTAATAAGTTTTAATCACTGTCACTCCGTTTTTGACTTGGGGTTCACTTCATTCATATCTCTCATCACCATCTTTTAAGATCGCTCATTGTTCAGACTTTCTATCATTCACACCGGATCTGGTGGTTACATGCCCACCAACTTTCGCTTGGTTCATCCCGAACCGCATATCATATAAAACCAGCTTTGATATCAATTATAACCAGTTGATTCAATATCATATAAATATTGTCCGTTTTGGTTGGGTCCCACGAATTTAAAAAGGAATCTACATATATTAGAAATCAACGTTACTGATAAATCTCCGCCACTCTATTTCTGATGTGAGATTCAGTATATTCCCACTCATCGTCTCATCGTCATTCCTTAAAGCCCCTCCTTATTCTGGTTTTTTTACTAGGACCACCCACTTTGAACCGAAACGTTACACTCACTATTAAAAATGTCAAGAAACTTTTATGGAAACTCTGTGTGCAAGGTGTTTTTTTTAGGAAAAAAACTAAAATAAATAAATAAATTATGACTTTTACTTTATAAATTATATTTTTTTTACTAAAAAACCAATTATATATCATTGTTATGTAAATCTAAAAAAAAAAATCACCATTTTTATAGTCTTATCATTTCACATTTTTCTTTTTTTTTTTGTTATGTTTTCGTGGTTTTCTCATTTTTCGTTGATTTTCATTGTGTAACTAGGGATGGCAACGGGTAGGGTACCGCGGGTAGTGCCAATCCTAAACCCTTACCCTTTTATTTTTTAATTAATCGTACCCTTCATATTACCCTAACGGGTATATGTTTTGCATCCCATACCCTTCCCATCTAATTCACGGGTACCCGCGGGTACCCTTATCCGTTAAGAATCAAATTGAACAAATTGAACCTTAATCAATAAAAATAAAATAGTTTAGTAGTATCACTCAATGGTTAAAGGACAAAAGGTTAGTATTCAAATCACATATCTTACATCTAAAACACAATAATATTTTTTAATATATAAAAAATTTATGACGGATAACGGGTATCCTGGAAGATCTTTCCATACCCGTCACATACCCTTTTATACAAGGTACGAATAGTCCCATTAGGATCGGATAGTACCGGATATCCGCGAGGAGAATAGCCGTTGCCATCCCTATATGTAACGACTTTGATTTCATTGTCTAAATTGTTTTGATGAAATATTTAATCTTTTAAGTGGAGTCGGCAAACAAGCACTTGCAGTTGCTGTACCAGAAATGGGGTGTACATTACGTCACCGTATTAATAAAAACGACGTCGTAGCTACTCTTCCCTCGTCCACAACGAAAAGTACCGAAATCTAGAAGATTTTCAACATTTCACCAAACCCGGCACCCATCTGCATAATTTCCCGTTTATCATTTTCCCGTTTCTCTCTCCCGCCATTGTTTCATTCTTTGTTTTCTGAACTCTAACTATGATTCTTTTCCCCCATAACCTTCATTCCTAACGCCTCAGATGTTTTCGTTCGGAAAATCGATCACCACCACCTCCGTCGGGGAATTTCTCTCAACGGTCGCGCCGTCATCAGTCCGTAACCGCTCGATCAAATCGAAATCTTGAGAGTTCTTTTCATTCTTGTACAATGTCTTGGGGATTAGGCTGGAAAAGGCCTTCGGAGATCTTCCGTTTAACGCTTAACTATGGTACTGAAGAATCAGAAGACGATCTTAACCGTACATCAACTTCATCTTCAACTTCATTTTCCTCGTCTTCTCCGTCTTCGCCTACGTCACCGGTTCTAGATCAGGATCTTGGATTTCGCGTTGATTTGGATTGGACGGCTGCGGATGACGAGGACCAGGTGGCCCTCAGGTTGCAGTCGCAGTTGATGGTGGCACTGCCTTCGCCGCAGGATTGTGTGACGGTGGATTTTAATGTTGGGGAGGAGGGAGGCGAGGGTGAGGAGAGGGGTGAGGAGGAACAGAATGTGAGGGTAGAAATGAAGGTAATCAAGAGGAGGGAGCCGTTGCGAGGGATGATGTTGAGCAAGGCAGGGTCTGGACAGCAAAGTGATGGAGTAGGGGTTTTAACAAGGTTGATGAGGTCAAATTTGACCCCTGGTGGAGCTGTGGATGCTACTGGTTTGGGTTATGGTGAGCATTGGCGGACTGTCACCTACCTTGGCCTTTGTGGTTGCGGTTTATCGGTTAGTTCTTATTTTGTGTCAATTTGACTCTTAATATCCGCTGTAATACTTTGTTTTTAAGATCATTTAACTGTATGTTTATATAGCCTACTTGCATGTGATTTCTCATCATTGAGAATGCTTGTAAATAAAACCCTTGCTGAATTGAACGTATTCCTTGTCTACTTGCATGTGATTTCTCATCATTGAGTAAGCATTGTCATAGATAATATTAATAAAACTATTCTTAGGACTTAATTATCAACTTAAGCTTTTAGTTCAAATGGTTCTTTCACATGGTATCAGAGCCTCTTAGACCAAGTGTTCGAATCCTGACAACCATTGGCGTGGGGTGTGGGGGTGTGTGTCGGAGATAATAATAAAAACTAGTCTTGAGCCTTAACTATCATCTTAAGCTTTTGGTTTGATTGGTTCCTTGACAAGCATGTCTTTCTGTGGCACCTTGGTTTTGTATAATTTGTTAAATGGTTTTATTAACAGGTATTGCCAGCTGAGTTAATTGGATTGCCTCACCTTGAAAAGCTGTATCTTGATAACAATAGGCTTACAGTTTTGCCACCAGAGCTTGGTCAATTAAAAAGTTTGAAGGTTTTAAGTGTTGATTTCAACATGCTGATTTCAGTTCCCGGTAGGAATTTATTATCTGACAGTGCCTGTTCCATCATGGTTTATTAATGTTCTGAAGTTCATTTAGTTATATGATTTTGATTGAAACTGTGAGCAGTTGAATTGAGACAGTGTGTTGGATTGGTTGAACTTTCATTGGAACACAACAAGCTTGTCCGTCCTCTTCTTGATTTCAGGTCATTTTACGCAAAAATAAAAATACACTTCTGCCCTTTTCCGTCTGATAAAGCTTGTAAACAGTAGAGTTTTCTTTGGGCTTTATTGTTTATCTCCAGTTGAATGACAGGGCTGTGGCAGAGTTGCAAATTCTCAGGCTATTCGGTAATCCTCTGGAATTCCTTCCTGAGATTCTACCGCTGCGCAAACTTCGCCACCTATCCCTCGCAAATATGAGAATTGTAGCTGATGAGAATTTAAGATCAGTGAGTGTACAAATAGAGGTACGAATAATACAATAGTTGTAGGAATTTTTAAGCTATTTGCTTTCTCTAGTTAATTTCTGGTATTTGATTATCGTAGATGGAGAACAGCTCTTATTTTGGTGCATCTCGACACAAGCTGAGTGCTTTCTTTTCTCTTATATTCCGTTTTTCTTCATGCCATCACCCATTACTGGCATCTGCACTAGCAAAGATAATTCAAGACCAAGGAAACCGTGTTGTTGTTGGTAAAGATGAGAATGCAGTGCGACAACTCATTAGCATGATAAGTAGTGATAATCAGCATGTGGTATTTTTCCAATCCTATCTGTTATGAATCCCATCATTATCTTTTATCTGTCATTGTGGGAATATTTCTTAGTTGTAATATGTGGCAGGTTGAACAAGCATGCTCTGCTCTATCCTCTCTTGCCGGGGATGTTTCAGTTGCTATGCAGTTAATGAAATGTGACATAATGCAACCCATCGAATCAGTACTGAGATCGGCTGCACAAGAAGAAGTAATGTCAGTGTTGCAAGTTGTGGCCACCTTGTCTTTTGCGTCTGATTCTGTATCTCAAAAGATGTTAACCA
Organism: Euphorbia lathyris; assembly: GCF_963576675.1. Classification (NCBI taxonomy): domain Eukaryota; kingdom Viridiplantae; phylum Streptophyta; class Magnoliopsida; order Malpighiales; family Euphorbiaceae; genus Euphorbia; species Euphorbia lathyris. The sequence continues at coordinate 84,476,030 of NC_088915.1, forward strand.
AGGATATGTTGAAATCACTAAAGATGTTATGTGCCCACAGAAACCCAGAGGTGAGATGCCCACCTCCTTTTATTATATATCAATGTTCTTTTTACTGGTTTTAGTAATCTGCAGTTACTAGATTTTAGGTTCATGTTTCACCAGGTGCAAAGGTTAGCTTTAGTAGTAGTTGGAAATTTCGCTTTCTGCTTGGAGAATCGCCGTATCTTGGTGACCTCTGAAAGTCTACGGGATCTCCTGTTGCGGCTGACAGTTACATCTGAACCACGTGTTAATAAGGCAGCAGCCCGTGCTTTGGCAATTCTTGGTTTGTAAATTAGTTTGTATTTAATGTTCTCAAATTGTTTTGTGTATTAGCATATAAGGAGTGGTCTATTTATGCTACTGTAGGAGAAAATGAGAATTTGCGGCGTGCCATAAGAGGAAGGCAAGTTGCAAAGCAAGGTTTACGCATACTTTCAATGGATGGAGGGGGTATGAAAGGTCTGGGAACTGTCCAGATGCTTAAAGCAATTGAGAAGGGAACTGGAAAGCGTATACATGAGTTGTTTGACCTTATATGTGGCACATCAACGGGTGGGATGCTGGCTGTAGCTCTTGGTATCAAGCTGATGACCTTGGCCGAATGTGAAGAAATATATAAAAATCTTGGTACACATGGTTTTCTAAAAGATATGTTACATTAGTTTCGTGACTTTCAATTTGGTTGTCACTCTCTGAAAATATGCTTCTTTAGGAAAGCTTGTCTTTGCTGAACCTACACCAAAGGATGAGGCAGCAAGCTGGAGAGAAAAGTTGGATCAGCTTTATAAAAGTTCATCACAAAGTTTCAGAGTCGTGGTACATGGATCTAAAGTATGGATGGTTCATTTATATATGTTTCCTTCCCTTTCTAAATTTTCAGTTGTCTGTTCTTTTATAACAAGTGACATGCAATACTAGACATTCCATGAGTACTTGTAAAATTTGTCATGATAAATTTTGCTAAGGGTTTGACAATGTTGCTCATTGCTGACTGTTATCTTTTGTGCAGAAACATAACTGCATTAAATGTGTTTTGGTTAATGCTTGATTCTGGATATATACCTGTTCAATTACTTTGTGTATGGCAATGTCTAATGTTTTCTACTACCCGCACCCATCCTACTTGGCCAAAAAACGGAATACAATAACATCTTGTCTTGCAGCACAGTGCAGACCAGTTTGAGAGACTGTTAAAGGAAATGTGTGCTGATGATGATGGCAACCTTTTAATAGAATCAGCAGTGAAAAACGTACCCAAGGTTTTTGTTGTGTCAACTTTGGTTAGTGTGACGCCAGCCCAACCTTACGTATTTAGGAATTATCAGGTCAGATCCTGAGGTTTGCATATTCTTTTCAATGAAATTTTTACCTTACACTTTATGTAATGTATATATCTTAATTCTGTTGTAAGGACTTTGCATTGTTATATTAGTTCTTGATGGGCTATCTTTAACTATTTTTCTGTACTATTACTCAGTACCCTGCTGGAACACTTGAAGTGCCTATTGCAAATTCAGAAAATCCAGGAACTACTGTGTTAGGAATATCAACTACAGGAGGTCAAGTTGGCTATAAACGCAGTGCTTTTATTGGCAGTTGTAAGCATTATGTTTGGCAAGCTATAAGAGCATCATCTGCTGCTCCATATTATCTTGATGATTTCTCAGATGGTATTCTATCAACATGCTCACCATATTTTGATCTCTCATTCGTAGGCTCCGTAAGTTCTAATGAGCTGAATGTTTGTTTGATTATGTAGATGTGAACCGTTGGCAAGATGGTGCTATTGTGGCAAACAATCCTACCGTTTTTGCCATTAGGGAAGCACAACTTCTATGGCCTGACACAAAAATTGACTGCTTGGTTTCCATAGGATGTGGTTCTGTTCCAACGAAGGTGACTCTCTACTTATTCTTCTATGCCATGTGAGTTTGCACTTTATTGTTATGCAGATCACTTTATTGATCTGGCTCTCATCAAAATCAAGTTTCATCTGACAACCATAGAATAAAGAAGAGCAAGCATTTCATGCAAATTTTAGACGATTTATCTATGGCAACTTCAAGAACTTGGAGATTTAGATGCTCATCATAGCATTGAAGTGGTCAAGATACTGTTGATGGTTATGGTTAAATACTATGCTTATTATGTTTAAAATGTTGGTGGCCATATTTAATTTGATGCAGTTTGCCTGTACGTTATTTATTGTGCAACCTTGAATAGAGTTTTTGATTTTGAATTGTCCTATTATGCTTCACTGAGTGATTCAAAGATGCGTTCAACTTTATCGCATTTCAAGACACAAGATATTTATATTTTTATTTGTTCCTTCAACTATGGACATAGCACACTCACAATCCCGTCGAAGGTAATCCATGCTCTAGATCACTTTGGCAAGTAGGTCTATGTTGAGAAAGATGAAAATCAGAATCGTTGAAGTTTTCAAAACGTTTGTTTGAAATGGTGGGAAAAACTGTGAAGTTTTGGTTAGAACCATTGAAAGACTGGAAGAACAAAGTGTTGTTTTTGTCGAGGTGCCAAATTGTAATTATTTATGGACTAGCATTGTGTTTTAATGAAAAATGTATACTCTAACCTCCATTTCCTTTTTCTGGTGGTCTTTCCAAATTTCTATTTTATTTCATTAACCATGAATATTCCTGTAGGTGAGAAAAGGCGGTTGGCGTTATTTGGACACTGGGCAAGTGTTGATTGAGAGTGCATGCTCTGTTGATCGAGTGGAGGAAGCTTTGAGTGCATTGCTTCCAATGCTCCCTGAAATACAGTATTTTCGTTTTAATCCAGGTACATGAACAGTTGAAAGTCTTGAGTTGTTGCTTTAGGAGTATGAAACATATTTATTTTGAAAAGGATGTTCCTTTAATCATCCTGTTTTTTCATATCTTAAATGCTTTATTTTCCCCTTTTAGGAATTATTTTTTGAGACTACCATTTTTCTTAAAAGAAAAAAAAAACTAAAAGAACTATATATATATATATATATATAAGATAAGGAACTTTAGCCTTTAATCAGCGTCGTACGTGGTATCTGTCACAGTTGATGAACGTTGTGATATGGAGCTGGATGAGACTGATCCATCAAACTGGCAGAAGTTGGAAGCTGCAGTTGAGGAATACATCAATACTAATTCAGAAGCCTTTAAAAATGCCTGTGAGAGATTACTTCTCCCATATCACCATGAAGATAAGTTATATGAGAATTTTAAAAGTCAGCAATTTCCCAAGGCTAAGGTACCAAATGCAGGTACTATTTGATTTGTTATTAGGAGGTTTACATTTGTTTTGTTCTTCCTTTTTTCTGAACCTGAGTTTTTTTGCCTTGCTCTTGTGTTAGATGAGAATAGTCCCTCTTTGGGCTGGAGGCGCAGTGTGCTACTTGTTGAAGCGTTGCATAGTCTTGACTTAGGACGGGTTATGTACCATGCTAGGGCTCTAGAAGCATTTTGTGCGCGCAATGGAATTAGATTATCTCTTATACTTGGGGCATCCGGGATTGTGAAGCCAGTGCCAGCTACTACATTCCCCTCACCATTTACCTCACCCTTGATTACTGGAAGCTTCCCTCCAAGCCCTCTTTTTTATAGTCCCGATTTTGGTCCACAAAAAGTTGGGCGCATTGACATGGTCCCACCTTTAAGCTTGGATGGAATTCAATCTGGAAAGAGTGCTGCATCACCACCAATATCTCCATCAGCACGGAGACAGTTATCTTTGCCTGTACTTTCATTGCATGAAAGGTTACAGAACACTCCGCAAGTGGGAATTATACATTTGGCCCTTCAAAATGACTCAATAGGCTCAATATTGAGGTTCACTGCTCTTTGTTGGCTGGTTTTTTTTTTCAAATATAAAAATCGAGTTTCTTACACTGCCTTTAACTTGCTTGATGATTATTTCTCCAGTTGGCAGAATGATGTATTTGTTGTCGCTGAACCTGGAGATCTTGCAGATAAATTTCTTCAAAGTGTTAAAATTAGCTTGTTATCAATGATGCGAAGCCGCCACAAGAAGCTTCCATCGCTTCTTGCGAATATAACATCTGTTGCAGATCTTGTTCGTGTTAGACCATATTTTCAAGTTGGAAATGTTGTGCATCGTTACATAGGACGGCAAACACAGGTATGTTTATGAATTCTTCATTTCCCTTTGGATGATTCAGTATGGTATTTGTAGAGTAGAGAATCACTCCCTATTTATTTCCTGTAATGTTTATTACTGTTTTCTGAAGGTTATGGAGGATGACCAAGAAATTGGGGCATATATGTTTCGTAGAACAGTCCCTTCTATGCACTTAACACCTGACGATGTTCGCTGGATGGTATTTTTCTTGGCTTTTATTTGATCTGCTTATTTCTGTTGGACTTCTATGGATCCTTATGTGAATACGGAAAGCTTACCTGCCATATTTTGATATGTGATGATAATGTGAATATTGGTATATTCTCATAGGAATTTTAAGTACTTCCCTGCTTTACCAGGGTTCATGGTGAGTAATCTACTTGCAGATCTTAACTTTCTGTATTTCTGTGTGAATTGAGTCAAGCCAGTGCTTTACAAACATGAACTTTTTGCCTTTGCGCTTGATTGTCATTATTATTCTTTGAACTCTGGTAGGCTGATTTGACACTGTTAGAGCTATCGGATTCAATTAAGTGCATTATTTGCGGATTGTTTAAAGAAGGATAAGTACACTGTATTGTCCTGCTGAATAATCCACTTGTTTAGAGAATCAATAGTTCTTATAGATTGTATAGTACACTTATTTTTAGCTTCACAAAAGGATAGTTCTTGTTGTTAGCCTGGAAATTAACATTATGGAGAATGATAATGAGTCGGGTTAAACATGAAGCAATAGGAAAATGAGTACTTCAAATAACAACAAATGAATGGGGAGCATAGTTATCAAAGGCGCGCCTTAGATGCAAAAAGCTCTAGGCTCCAGACATGTCTCCTGAGAAGCCAAAAGGCGAGTTCTGTTCAAGAGGTGCTCCCCTGAGTGCGCCTTGGCAGAGCGTGCACTAGGTGCATTTTATAAGACAGACACTGTTTTTCAGGGTTCTATCCCAACCCTTTTCTCTCTATATCATCTACCCTCTGAAATTAAATTAGACTAAAAAGAAATAAACAAAAGAGGAAATAACATTTGAGTGGTAGAAATATCGCATAGTTTGATGAGTGATGAATATGGACCGCGGAGACTTTAGTCTTGATGAAAAGTAGTTATTAGATTATTAACTTAGGATTTGGTTGAACTTCAGTTTTTAGATTTAGAATTTATTATTATAAATTATGATATGGAAGACTTAGTAGTTAAATTCAAATTTATTTCATGCTAAATTTATGTTTAAGATTATATATAATTAGATATTATTTAGTATTTGACTATTTGTTGCATTTTAGAAATGTTAATTGTCGTTATTTATGATTTTATATGTTATTTTTTTTAGTGCGTCTTGTGTCGCTCAGGCATGCGCCTTGCGCCTTTTAATAACTATGCTGTCTTATGTGGTCTAGGTTGGAGCCTGGAGGGACAGGATCATAATCTGCACAGGGACATATGGACCTACTCCAAATTTAATCAAGGCCTTTCTGGATTCTGGTGCGAAATCTGTTATATGCCCTTCTGCAGATCCCCCAGAAATCCCACAGACGTCAGGCCATGGATCGGACGAATTCCAAGTTATGGAGAATGGGAAGTTTGAGATCGGAGAGGAAGAGGCTGAGGATGAAGATGCAGAGCCAATCAGTCCAATGAGTGATTGGGAAGATAGCGATCCAGAGAAAAACGGGGAACTTTATAAAGGTTTCTGGGATGATAATGAAGAGGAACTTGGACAGTTTGTCTGTCAGCTTTACGACTCGTTGTTTCGAGGAAGCGCAAGGGTGGATGTGGCCTTACAAAATGCGCTTGCTTCGTATCGGAGGCTGAGGTATTCTTGTCATCTCCCTAGTATACATTAACTAGTCACATATACTATAAATACATGAAATGAAGAAAAATAATTAGTTCATTAAAAAGGAAAAAAAGAGGCAAAATATAGAGCAGGAATAAGAATATAATGAAATTCTTCATTAATTACAGAAAATATGAGAGGATATTTTTGATTTTGAGGCTGATGTAGAAGAATTATGTTCTTTATTCATTACTGAACAGAAGTAAATAGCATTTACCATTATATATATTTTTTGTTCTCATAGATCATAATACATACACGTGTCATCTCTTCCTATGGCTAAGTAAATCCTGAAATCGCTAAATTACATAATTGTTGTTCATTAATGAAATGATTGACTGTTAAATCTCAAGTCTCGTAGAACAAATAGGATAGTTTGTTTTTGTTGAAGTGGAAACAATGACTGATCTAACTGGAGTGCTTGTGGTGGTTTCTCGTGATTTATGGATGCTAAATTCATGTCTTTTTGTGTTTTTCACATAAAAGCCCCGTTTTATAAAATTTTCGGCGTTTTCCAGCGATCAGTGGTTGCTCAAACCTCTAGCTCCCTGGATTCATCTGTGAATGGAAACATGTTTGAATTTAACCGAATCATGAGATATTCTACAAGTTTCGGTCCAAGGAGTGTTAATGAGCTGCCTAGATAGGCTCGGCTCGAGAATCGGCAAGGTTGGGCTCGGCCGAGCTTAAAATTTTAGTCTCGGCTGAATGGTTTGATTTGAATTTACTCAAATTTATATGTTTTATAATTTACTAACAAATTTAAATGATATAGAATATAAAATTAAAAATTAATGAAATATATATGCCAAAAAATAATAAAGTCCGTTTGCGAACTTTCAAGTTGAACTTAAAGGAAGTTCATGTTCAAGTTCCTTAATATTCGAACCAATCACAAACTCAAGCACAACCTTATAATGTTAACTTGAAAATAAGTATTTCACCATATTGTGACGCTGATAAAAAAAAAAAAAGGTCGGTAATATAATGTTAACTTGAAAATAAGTATTTCACTATACTTTATGGTGACCTTGATAAAAAAAAAGTCGATAATATATCTTTGTTAATTTTTTATTTTGACTTTCATTTTAGAATAAGACAAAAAGCATTCTGAGGTCCTGATCTTTCATTCTATGGTGCATTAAGCCTTCGATCTTTCGTTTAGATACATTGAGTTCTTGATCTTTCATTGTTTGGTGTATTAAGCACTCGATCTTTCATATAGACACATTGAACCTTTGATCTTTCATATATGGGTGTATTAGGTCTTTTTGTAAATCAATTCATATATGGATATATTAAGGGCCTGTTTGATTCAACTGTTAGCTAATAGATATTGTTGTTGCTGTTAGCTGTTGTAGTAAGCTGTTTGTTGCTGTTGGTTGTTTGTTATTAATTGTTTAATTATTAGTGTTTGATAAAATTATATTGAATTGTTACTGTTAGTTTATATTTATTTCTAATATGGACATGTTTTAAATTAATCTACAAATAAATTATAAAATAAAAAAATATATTATACAAATTAATAAAAATAAATTATATAAAAAATAAAAAATAAAAAATTTATTAAACGCAACAAAACTTTGTTTTTTGGTAATTTTGTTCTAGAAATAAAAATAATGTAAAAAAGAAAACACATTTCGTGGAAATAAGAATGATAATTTTGTCAATAACAAGTAACTACAAACAACTATCCATGTTTCGTGAAAAGTTTCAAAATGTTGCAGTATTCAGAGAAAATACTAAACGCTACGGTTATATAAACCTAACCAAATGCTATGTTTCATGCGGTTTGGAGTAAAACGCTAATAATTAAACAATTAATGACAAACAGCTTACTACAACCGCAAACAATTAACAGCAACAACAACATCTATTAGCTAACAGTTGACCCAAACAGGTCCTTAATACACCCATATATGAATTGATTTACAAAAAGACCTAATACACCCATATATGAAAGATCAAGGGCTCAATGTGTCTAAATGAAAGATCGAGAGCTTAATGCACCAAACAATGAAAAATCAGGGACTCAATGTGTCTAAATGAAAGATCGAGAGTTTAATGCACTAAACAATGAAAGATCAGAGATCTCAGGATGCTTTGCGTTAGAATAATGGTAACTTTTAAAAAACTTTTATGTCACTTAGAAATCAACACCAGGGATCATTAATGTGTTTTACTTTATTTTCTTTTGGCTTAATACATGTCTGAATTTGTTCAAAAAAAGCTTGGTCAGCTCTTTGAACGTTTAAAGTATCTCATTAGTCCCTTGAACTTTTATAAACTATTCAGTTAGTTCTTTAAATTTACGTAAAATATAATCAATTGATCATTCGGTTGTAAAAAATAAGATAAATGTGAAAAATATATTACACGTGTCTCAAAAAAGTAAAACAATCAAGATCAGAGTATTGTGATTGTAATATTAGAGAATACAATGTTTATAGTTGAACAAGTAATAACTTTATTTTTACTCTATTTTTAATTATGTAATAACATTTCAAGACACGTGGATTACATCTTCCGTATTTAACTTTTTTTATAATCGAGTGATCAATTGATTACATTTTACGCAAGTTTAGGAGGCTAACTGAATATTTTATGCAAGTTCAGGAGGCTATCGAGACATTTTGAAAGTTCATGGAATCAATCAAACTTTTTAGATAAGTTCAGGTATTATTACAAAATTATAGAGGAAATTACGTCAAAAACATTAGGAAAATATTTTAAAATTAATAATTTCATCATCTCCTATTTGGCCTGCTTCTTATATCTTCACCTCTCTTTATCCATTACTTGAGGCATATTTCATCTTCTTTTTTTCAGGGGTTAAAGTGCAAAAATACTCCTAACGTTTTGAATCAGGAGCAATTTTATTCCTAATATTTGTAGTTAAGAGTAATTTTATCCATAACGTTGAGAATTTGGGTCAATTTGAGAAATAATATCATCAAACTGTCTGTTCGGTCATGAATCTTGTCATCTACACTTCACACGTGCATCATTTTATCAGTAACAAATCACAAATATATATTAGGATGTGAAAAAAATAATAAAAAAAATATAGTCTTTAGTACAAATTAGATAAAAAAAAGTTAAAAAATTCACCGAATTTATAAATATTAATCTTCAATTCTATTATTAAACTACAAAAAAATATGAAATCCTTTTTGTTAGAACGAATTGATATGCAATTGGTACAAAATAAAGACAAAAATATCTGTGTTTTATAATAGCGTCTAAAATTGATCCAAATTATCAACATTAGGGGTAAAATTGCTCTCGGATACAAACGTTAGGGGTAAAATTGCACTATTTTAGACGTTAGGGGTAAAATTACTCATGATCCAAAACGTTAGGGGTATTTTTGCACCTTAACCATTTCTTCAGTTTCCTTTTTCTCTCATTTCTTTTCTTTCGTAACATTATTTTACTTGTGAGTCTTCTTCATGGGTGATTTTAATAGTATCGATCGAAAAAGTCCTTATTTTGCTAAAGTTGAAAACCTCAATCCTCGTTTTGACAAAAAGTAAACCACAATCCTTTATCTGAAAATTAGTGAAACCACAGGGGTTTTATTTGAAATTTATCCTAATTAATATTAAATGGGCTGTTAATCAGATAACATAATTTACCTAAATAATTTGTTTGATATGGTTATTATTTTTATGTGATTTATATCATACGTAATCATGCAAAATATATATAAATATATATAAGAATATATATAATAGGTCTAAATCATACGCTTCTCCTTAGGAGTGTTTAAAAACCGAACCGAACCGAAATAACCGACCGAACTGATGAATTTCTGTTTTTTTCGGTTCGGTTTTCGGTCTATTAGGTTCGGTTTTGGTTTTGAATATTAAAAAATATCGGTAATATCGGTCAGTTCGGTTTTTATGACAAAATAACCGAATTAACCGAACCGACCAAAATATAGATTAATTAGATTTATAATTTAGGTAGAAACTTTATATGACCGAGACTTTGCATTTTTCTCCGACCATCCAAAGAATGTAACTATTTATAATTTTTTTTTTTATCAATATTAAGTCTAATACATTAATATTATTCTACTAAGAAAAATACATTAATACTGTTCAAACCTTACACTAATATTGATCAAATCAATAACATTAATGTAAATTATGGTTGTAATGCGAATTGTGGTGGTAGAAGATTGGAATTCAACTATTTATATTTTTAAAATTTGAATCACTTTGATTTGACATTTTTTTTATAATTACATTTTAATAAAAATTTAATTTTTAATTTTCAAACTTTACATCAATTTTATGTTATATGCTACTCAACTTGCGTAACTATTTTTAAAATTTTAGATTAAACTAAATTAATTAAAACTTATAAAATTATAAATATTAATTAATTTTTTTATTTTAACTATTTAGTATGTGTTAAAACCGAAAATTGAACCGAACCGACCGAAATAACCAGTTAGGTTCGGTTTACTAATATTATTCGATTAGGTTCGGTTCTCATTTTAAGTGTTTTCGGTTTTCGGTTATTTCGGTTCGGTTCGGTTTTCAGACCGAACCGACCGATGAACACCCCTACTTCTCCCTGAACTTGTCAATTTTGGTCATTTTGTTCCCTGAAATTACAGGACGATCTATTTGCCCCCTCAACTATTTAAAAGTGGTATTAGCAACCCCATATTTTCATTATAACGGAAACAAAATGAAGTTCCGATATTAGTACAAGTGTTCATGGAAGCCTGCATATATGTAACCTCATTTGCAGCTTGTTTTAGTAGTGCACAACCCTATATGCAATTTTTTACAAGAGAACTTGTGTACTGTCTATACTAACCTCATTTGCAGGTTATTTTAGTAGTGCATTACCTTTTTTATTATGATTTTGGTGTTTGCAATGAGAACATGTCATAATTGTTTCTGTTATAAAGAAACAGAGGGTTGTTAATACCACTTTTAAATAGTTGAAGGGGCAAATGGGTCGTCTCGTAAGTTCAGAGAGCAAAATGACTAAAAATGACAAGTTCAGGGGGCTACGTATGGTTTAGGGCTATATAATATGATTATGATATAATCCGTTCTTACATCCTTGATATATACCAAACTTAAATATCAAATGGCCTTTTGAATATCCTTTTTATAGTGTTGTAATTCATTAGGAATATTCACATGGATCTTAATGACCAAGTGAATTCGGTCATTTATCGTTAGATATATGCTTATTAAATCTAAGCCACAGGATGCTTTGAATCTCCACCTTAGGATTCTAACAAGCTTAGATCTAATAGTGAATGAACAAATAGTGCATGGTCGTTAAGGTCCATGTGATCCAGTGTTCTAAAAATTGGCCTAGGCGGGGATTTTTAGAACACCGTCCTGATTTTCACTAATCGGGCGGTATAAATCGGTTGACCGATTTTTGACCGCCTAGGCGGTCCTAGGCAGGTCTAGGCGGCTCCTAGGTGGTCCCAGGCGGCTCCCAGGCGGCCTTTTTGAAAAAATTGATCCTTAAATTTTACGTCAACTTTTTTAATTTTAAAAAAAATATTAAATAACAAAAAAATAAAAAAAACCTTAAAATATTAAATTTATTTTTAAGAATATTAAATTTATTTTATTTTAACATATTTTATTATAAATATTATTTTATTGATCTATTTGTTATTTTTTAAGGATATTAATATAAATAATATTAAAATATGTATGTTTTTCTATCCTAAATATTTTATATTATTATATTTACATAGTATAATCCATATATTAATAATATTTATATAATATTTTATTTAATAAAAAATAAATAAATATAAAAAATACAAATCCGATTAATCCGATTAATCGCCGATTAATCAGTAAAGACCCTCTCCGCCCGACTAGCACCTAACGTCTTTTACAACCTTGATATGATCAAAACCGTGTAATTCATACTGTTAAATTAGTTGACATCTATCAACAAATAGGCTCAAGAAGCCTTCAGTTTTAAGGAAACTTTATTTTGTGCAACAATCTATTGAACTTTATTCTTCTCAATGGACCAACACTACACTAGAGAGATAATTTCACCTTCTAATATTAAAGGAGAAGATAATGGGTCCATTAGTGGGACATTAATGAGATTCCAAGCAAGATTTTTGCTTAAACATAACAGGTAAATTACACTAATTGCTACTCAGTTTTATTCATTTTCACAGTATGACTATTAAACTTCAAAACGTAATGTAAAAAAAGTCACTCAACTTTACACTTTTTAACATTATGGTTACCAAATTTCAATTAACGCCTTAAATAACTGTTGGTGACTAGGGATGACAACAGGTAGTGTACCCGCGGGTACCCGGCACTACCCGACCCTAATGAGACTACTTGTACCCTGTGTATAAGGGTATGGGAAGGATATGTGATCAAAATAATTACCCATTAGGGGAATGAGACAGGTATGGGAATACCTCCCAGGGTACTCGGTACCTGTCATAATTCTTTTATATATTAAAAAAATTATTGCTTTTTAGATGTAATATTTGAGATTTTAAACCCCAACCTTTTGTTTTTCAACCATTGAGTGATACCACTAAGCTACTTATTCTTATTGATTAAGGTTCAATTTGTTCAATTTTTAGATAAATGATTTATTAAATTTATACTTTGTTAAATTTGTAGTATTTTTTATTTTATTTATTAATTTTTAACGGATAAGGGTACACGTGGGTATCCGCGAATTAAATGGGAAGGGTATGGGATGCAAAAATATACCCGTTAGGGTAATGGGACGGGTACGTGTAATTAAAAAATAAACGGGTAAGAGTTTGTGATTGACACTACCCGCGGGTACCCTACCCGTTGCCATCCCTATTGGTGACCTCAAAATAGAAAATTCTAAGATTTTATTATATCCTAAGCAATTTTAATTCTCAATTTTTTTAATTTTTAGATCATTTAAGTGTTGTTTGGTTAAGAGAGAGGAAGTGAATGTTTAGAAAGAGAACTCTTTGAGAATAGTGATTTTGGAATTAAAAAAAACGTGATTTCATTTTAAGCAACTTTAATTCTTGAATATTTTTATTTTGAAGTTATAAATAGTCATTTTGAGTCGTTAATTGAAAATTAGTGGTCATTATGTTAGAAATTATAAAGTTGAATTATTTTTATGTTATGTTTTGAAATTTAGTGTCCGTATGTGAAATCAGGGTTGTAAAAAACGACAGACGCTAGTCGGGCAGAAAGGACACTCGAGGATTCCTCGAGGATTCCTCGAGGATTAGTAGGGAATTAATCGGATTTGCATTTTTTTTTGTACTTTTCATTTGTTAATAAAAAAATTGTTATATAAATTCAATTAAAATATGTATTATACTATCTAAAAATAATAATATAAATTATTTAATATAGAAAAATCCGTATATTTATAACATATCTTTAAAAATATGCAAACATCAACATTTCAATAATAATATCCTCGAAACAACTCAAAACTGAATTATAATAAAACAAACAATAAATTCATAATAAAAAATACTTTTGTTTATCGTTGCTTAGGCGACACCTAGGCGGCCTAAGCACAGCTCATGCGGTTAAAAATTGCTTAGGGGCCAAAAAAACACTTAGAGAGATTATGCAGAGGGGACGGATTCTCGATTTCGAGTGTCTAGGCGGTCTTGATTTTGAATAGAGTGTGAAATTGAGTAAAGTTCAGTGTCCAAGAATGTAATTTACCCTAAACATAAGCATTAATTGGAGGAAAATTCTATTATATGATGAATATTTGGTAAGGTGGCCTTTTCTCTTACCAATTAATTTAAGCAATGATTTCTTCCACTATCGCTTGTTTATAATTGTCTCACAATTAATTAGAAAAAAAAAAACACAAAAAGGGGCTTAATACATCATTTGCCCCTGAACTTGTCCAAAAAGTTTGATTAGCCTTCTGAACTTTTGAAGTGTCTCGATAACCCATTGAACTTGCATAAAATGTTCAGTTAGCCCCTGAACTTGCGTAAAACGTAACCAATTAATCACTCAGTTGCAAAAAACTAAGGTGCTGTTTGATAAAACTGAAAATTAAGTGCTGAAAAAATAAGTACTGAATTTTAAGTGCTGAATATTATAAGTGCTGAAAATATTGAATGATTTAATTTTTAAAAAAGTATGAGTTGATTATGTTTAACTTAAAATGATAAGTTAAATATTTTGACTTATCAAAATAAGTGGTTTTTAACTTAATTAACTAATTTAAGTGGTGAAAAAACAACTGTTATCAAACGCACTTAAATTAAATAAGTGCTTAACATTTTAATTTAAGCAATTAAGTGCTTTATCAAACAAAGCCTAAGTTAAATGCGGAAGATGTAATCTACGTGTCTTAGCATGTTATTACATAATTTAAGAATAGAATAAAAATGAATTTATTACTTGCTCAACTATGAACCTTGTATTCTCTAATATTACAACCGCAATACCCCGATCTTGATTGTTTTACTTTTTTAAAGACGCGTGCAATATATTTTCCGTATTTAACTTACTTTTTTACAACCGAGTGATCAATTGATTACATTTTACGCAAGTTCAAGGGGCTAACTGAATATTTTATGCAAGTTTAGAGGGCTATCAGGATACTTTGAAAATTCAGGAGGCCAATCAAGTTTTTTGAACAAGTTCAGGGGGCAAATGATATATTAAGCCAAAAAAAAAAAAGGGAAAATCAAACCCATCAATGACCACATACACACAAAGCATTGTTTCAAGTGATTTGGCAAGCAAGAAAGTGAAATCTCCTAGCTAAGGGATTAGCACTAATTAATGCAATATTAATGAAGGGATAAAGTGTAAAATACCCTTAACATTGACAACCATGAGCAATTTTACTCATAACGTTTAAAATTGTGCAATTTTATCCTAATGTTATTGCGAAGAGCAAATTTACCCCTAACATTGACATGTTGAGTCAATTTGAGAAATAATTCATCAAACTGTCTTCTCAGTCATGAATCGTATTATATATCCATCATTTTATCACTAATTAGTAACAAATCACAACCATGTGAATAGATGTGATATTTTTTAATAAAAATATTAAAACAATTATACTATATTTTGTACGATTTGGACAAAAATGAAAAACATTTCGTCAAATTTAAAAATATTGATCTCCAATTCTATTATTAAATAAAAAAATATGAATTCTTTTTAGAATCAATTGATAGGCAACTCGTGCAGAATAAAGAATAAAATATGTCTTTTATAATTATATCTGAAATTGATCCAATTTGACACCGTTATGAGTAAATTTGTTCTAAATTGCCAAAATTAGGGATAAAATTGTACTATTTTAAATATTAAAGGTAAAATTTTGTGGTGATCAATATTAAAGGTATTTTTGGACTTTATTCTATTAATGAATTAAGAGTCAAATCACCCTTAAAGTTTTGATAATCAATATGAATATAATCCAAGTCGAATTTTAGGAATTAACTCAATTCTCTAGTTAATAAATTATTTCAAATACAATTAAGTTTAATATTTGAAATTTGTAAAATTTGACCTAATTTATTAAATTTTATTAACTTAAAAGTTGAGTTGATTTTATCAAGTTGGACTAAATTGTTTTTTAGTGCTAATTTTAAGGGTCATTACCTTTAATTCCAATATTAACAATAATTTGAACATAAAGTGAACTGAATCTCACATCGAAAACAGAGAATGAGTGATTAAGGCTTCTAATAAAGTGAGAATCCAGTACACGCAGACACATTTTAAAGCTATGAGACTCAAGATGTTGCATTTGAGCCAAAGCGGACATGATATTGGACTAGGGTGTTACATCTTCTTTCAATTAACGCTTTATGTCTATACTAGGACTCAAACTCGAGATCTAACTTAAGCGAGTTGAAGCCCTTAACCACTCAAACCAACCTTAATTGATTGCTAGGTTGTTTGTAACTATGTTAAATATTTTAGACACGATGGATGATTAAAAAGTTCGATGCTACATTTAAATAACGAATCAAATAACAGTAAATCAATCTGTTTAATTTTCTTAGATAGAAGTAAATTTGATATTGTTTAGAAACGTTAGAGGTGAAATTATACTATTTCACACGTTAGGAGAATTTTGCACTTCCCAAAAAAATGATTGAATAAAACTTGTACATTGTCCCTTACGGGGTGTTTGTTAAAAGGGATATAGGAGGTGGGATAGGGATAAAAAAAAACACGAGATAAGTTATCACGTGTTTGTTTGGGAGATAGAAAAGTGAGACAGATGAGGGATACACCTCTTATCCCTCAAATCTTATACCCAAGAGGGGGGTGGTATAAGGAGGTGGGATAAGCTCCTACGATTTTAATAGGATGAAAAAGTCCATTTTATCCCTCAAATTAATGTTATGTAGTTTAAATAATGTTAAAATAGTAAAATGTATTATTTTATCGCTATTCCTATCCCACATACCAAACATTGAATAATAATTCTCGACTATCATATTTTATCCTTATCTCAATCATTTATTCCTATCTTTATCCCAACTTTATCCTTATCCCTATCTGTTATCATCGTAATTTATATCATTTTTAGTATTTAATTACTAGTTATTTTGTACCATTTTAATAAATTTTAATAATGGTTTTTGTATATTTTCTTTATTTTATGTATCTAAGCCAATTTGTGTGTTTTTTAGGCATTTTCGCAAGGTTTTCGGCACAAATAACTAAGTCGGGGCTTAAGGCGGTAACTCGGGAGTAAAAGGGACCAGAAAAAAGGAGTTTTAGTGACACCCAGCATGCACTTCGTCGCGGATAGGTGCTGTAAAATAAAGTCCAATTGTTCACACTAGGACAGATTTTACATATTTTCGTATTTTCAACTTATCTCCCTCATACGGACTCAGATTGAGGCGATTCAAAATGCGTTGGAAAGTTAAGAGAAAGATGAACAAATGTCTAATAATAATCATCTCCAAATTCGAAGTGCATCAGGCCCAGAAAATTATCCAAAGTTGATGAATATGTTGAAGACTAAGATTCCTTTCACACCTTTACACATTTCAACTCCTAAATTATTGAAATCCTCCACCATGATCTCTTAAATGCTAAATTCAGATGATAAGGAGTGGAAGGCCATAATGATGACTTGGTCTTTGGAATTATGTGTGCCATTTTACTATAAAAGAAGGCCTTGGGTGCCATTTGAAGACACACCAAGCTTAGGCTTAATTCTTCCCTCTATAATGTTATTTTGTTGATTCTTCTCCTTAAGAATCGGTTGTTTGTGTTATTGTAATTGTTGTTATTGTTGTTAAAGTGTTGCTTGTGCAAAAGTTCATCAAATAAAAGTAAGTTTCAAGTTACCGAAGAAGTTCGTTCGGTAATCGTCATTACGGTTTCTTCTAAACTTTAATCCCTTTTATTAGTATGAACTCCATTATCTATTTTTCTAAGGTGTGATTTAATCTAATCATGAGCTAAATCCCCCTTAACTAAGGCTAAAAACGGATCTTAATCTTAATTATGTGGTAATTACGTTTAACCTATTTTAATTTTACCCATTCTCAACTCATCGAATATCCTATTTACCCCCTTAACTCCATAAAAGTGGTATTTCTCACCACTTGTGATCTTATTTACCCTCTTAACTCCATAAAAATGGTATTTCTTATCCCTTTATAGTAGTCAAAAAAATTAAAAAGAGAAAGAACGAATGAAAAATACAAATAACAAAAACATTAATATAAACAAGTTAAATACATTATATATAGGGATAATGTACCAAAATAGGCCTATGATTTTTAGAAAAGTATCAATTTAGGTTCCACTTACAAAATAGAGGTTTAACGTTTAAAAAAAGTTATCAATTTAGGCTTCGATAACGGATTGTAGGGGGTGAAAAATATCACTTTTATGGAGTTAAGGGGGTAAATAGAACATTCTATAAGTTGGGGGGATAAATGGACAAGTTGAGGGGGTGAGAAATACCATTTTTATGGAATTAAGGGGGTAAATAGGACATTTGATGAGTTGAAGGGATAAAATAACTAATTTGGATAAATTAAGGGGGTTGGGGAAACATTAGGCCAAAATAAAAATAACGTACTATCATTTACTCTCCAATAGACCTTGACTCAAATTCGTCCTCTTTCTTTTTAAATTCTATGGAATTATTATGCTCTCCTTATAGACCATTAACATTATACGCTAGTCCTGCTTCAATAGAAAAGAAAAAAAAAACATTGGTGATGTTCAGTAAATAGCTGTTAACTGATTATATTAACTATTAGCTAATATGTTAGCTGATTTGACTAGCTGATTGTATAAAGTTGTTCGATTAAATTTAACTGATTGTTAATAGTTGTTTGTGTAAAATGATAAATAAAAATATGATAAAGTTTTTATTTGGGTGTTAAAAGGTATTAATTAAAGGAAAAATGTCATTAAAAAGAGATGGAACAATAAGCTAATTGAAAAAACTCTTAAAACCAATATTTTCAAAATTAGTTTTTTTTATCCAATAAGCTCTTTCAAATCTTTTTCACCAAACACTACTATTAGAGGTTTAACTAGTCAAAATCTCTAAAGTGGCTCAAACCTCTATTTACCCTAAAAAACTCTTTGACCCTGTTTGGCAAATAGCTGTTAGCTGTTACCTGATTACCTTTTTGGTTATCTGATTTGACTAACTGTGTAAACTTGTTTGGTAGAACTTAACTGATTGCTAATAGTTGTTTGTGTAAAATGACGAATAAGGACATGGTAAAGTTTTATTTGGAGTTAAATGATAGTAATTAAGGGTAAAAATATCATACAAAAGAGATGAAGCAATAAGTTAATTGAAAAAGCTTGTAAAACCAACTTTTTCAACATTAGATTTTTGGCCTAATGCTTCTCCAGGCCCCTTAACTTGTCCAAAATGGTCATTTTACCCCCTCAACTCATGAAATGTCCTATTTACCCCTTTAACTCCATAAAAGTGGTATTTCTCACCGCCCTCGACTTGTCCATTTCCCCCAACTCATAGAATGTTCTATTTACCCCCTTAACTCCATAAAAGTGGTATTTTTCACCCCTTACAATCCGTTATCGAAGCCTAAATTGATAACTTTTTTTAAACGTTAAACCTATATTTATGCTATTTTGTAAGTGGAACCTAAATTGATACTTCCCCAAAAACCATAGGCCTATTTTGGTACATTATCCCTATATATAATGTATTTAACTTGTTTATATTAATGTTCTTGTTATTTGTATTTTTATTCGTTCTTTCTCATTTCAACTTTTTTTACTACTATAAAGGGATAAGAAATATCATTTTTATGGAGTTAAGAGGGTAAATAGAATCATAAGTGGTGAGAAATACCACTTTTATGGAGTTAATGGGGTAAATAGGATATTCGATGAGTTGAGAATGAGTAAATTGACAAATTTGGACAAGTTAAGAGGGTAAGAAATACCATTTTTATGGAGTTAAGGGGGTAAATAAGACATTCGATGAGTTGGAGGGATAAAATGATCAATTTGGACAAGTTAAAGGGCTGGAGAAGCATTAAGCGTATTAAATTCAATACAATATTAAAATAGAAAACTTTCAACCAATTACATAGTCAAAAGGGTAAAAAGAATTTTAAAATGCTTGATCATTCTGTCTAGTATAATATGAATACTTTGCTTAATCTTCAAAAGGAACAACAACCCATTACATAGTCAAAAGGGTAAAAAGAATTTGGCTAGTAAAAGCAAGGGTAAAATTTAAAAGAGATAAAAGCTCATAATTGTTCCCTAACAAGTTTACCCCAATTCAATTTTGGTTCCTTATTAACTTTTTTTTTCTTTCTTATATTACTTTTATTTCGGAGATAAAGTATAAAAATACCTTTAACGTTAATTTTCAGGAGAAATTTTATCCTTAACTTCTAAAACGGGGGTAATTAGTATCGATGGTCATAAAAGTTTAGACAATGTTCTCGAAAAGGCACAAAAGTTTAACTTGTCTCAATAAAATCACTTGAGCTTATTTTTGTCCCAATAAAGTTACTTTGGACATTTTCCGATTATTTTTGTACCGGAATTGATTACGTGATATCTAATCACATGTCTCAACCCCATGTGGCATAATAAAAAAAATTTAACTACTAATTAACACAAGTAAATAACGATTGTCAATTAAAATTTTAACCACAAATTAACCTACGTGATATATCGATTGTCAATTAAAATGTGTAGTTATATTTTTTTTAATGTACCGGGTGGTGCTAACATGACATTGAGATGCTACGCTAGCAATTTCGATGAAAAGATGACTGAAAAACATTTAAAGTGATTTTATTGGAACAAAAGCAAACTTAAGTGATTTGATTGTGACAATTTGAACTCTTGTGACATTTTGAAGATATTGTCCAAACTTCAGTGACCGCCAATACTAAGTGCAATTTTACTACTGATGTTGACAAGTTAAGATAATTTCAAACATCATTATAAAATACATATATTTTGTTCCGTATTATACACTAGTTGCATATTAGTTAGTTCCAATTTGTTTTTTACGTTTTTTTTTGTAATTTCATAATAGAATTGAAGATTAATATTTTTAATTTTGACGCAATATTTGGATTTTTTTCCAATTCGTATAAAATATAATATAGTTTTTTTTCCATGTGTATACATATATTTGTGATCTGTTGCTGATGAGTAATAAAATGATGCACATATACAGTGAAGATGACAAGATTCATGATTGAGAAGACAGTTTGATAAAATATTTATCAAATTGACCCGACTTGACAACATTAAGGGTAAAATTATTATCTTTTTTTGCTGCCAATCTTACGAATAAAATTGTCACACTTTAGTTTTTATGGGTAAACTTGCTCTTCAACATTAAAGGTTTTTGTGCATCTTATCCATTTATTTTGATTTAAAGTTTAGTTGAGGTAAAACGAGAACATACAACAACATTATAAAAGGAAACCCTTTATATTCCCGATTAAGTGTCCGTTTGATTCTCATTTTGGAGCTTCTTTTTGTTGTTTTATTTTACTCCAAACAATATATATGAATATTTGGTTGGTTAAACTGCACTGATGATCACTGAAGTTTGAAGTCCATTTCAAAAAGGTCATTGAACCTTAATTTGATTCAAAAAAGTCATTAAACTTTTCTTTTTTATTTGAATAAACTCATTACAACCAATTCATACTGAAATAAGGATAAAATAGCCACGTTGGAGAAAATTTACTTTCATGTATATGTCACATGACAGCTGAAAAAAAGGCCTAGTGCTCATCCAACCCCTTTAACTTGTCTAAATTGGTCATTTTATCCCTCCAACTCATCTAATATCCTATTTACCTTCTTAAATCCATAAAAATGGTATTTTTCACCCCCTTAACTTGTCCAAATTGGTCATTTTATCCCTCCCCAACTCATCGAATGTCCTATTTACCCTCTTAACTTCATAAAAGTGGTATTTCTTACCTCTTATGATCATACGTTAAGATTATATTTTTTTATTTTTTTTTGTTGTCATTTGATTGTTATGTCATACGTAAAATTCAATCATTTCTAATGTAGTTGTTATGTCACTAATCAAATGATTTTTTTTGTGTCTCAATTAATAACTAACTTTAATGAAATAAATAGGAAAGTATAATGATTTTACTCGAACAAAATGAAGTTCAAGGCTTTTTTGAAATATGTCCAAACTTCAATGATCATTAGTATAATTTACACATATTTAATTAGAATTGAAAAACAATTGACCATATCTGTTTGTTTGGAAAGAAAATCAACTAACATTCAAACAATATAATGAATAAGCAACAACAATAACTGAATCGAACAGATTCTAAAATTTACTAATGATAATTTTTGATATTACTAGAAGACCCAAAAGGCCCATATGGACGGCTCTCAGGGGAACCAACGTCGTTTGGTTCTACAATAGACTGAGAGCCTTGTGTAAGAGTGAAGAGTAGTCTTCTGAGGACCATGACGGTAATAGTTCATTTGGCATGAAAATCGAGTGTCAATGTAAACGCAACTATGAAAAAACCTTACACGTGAAGGATTCTTATTAGAGAATCCCCTGTCCCAATAGAGGCGTAACACCTCAAAAGGCATCAATAAAAATACGTAACGAAATGATGTAACAACCTATAAATACATGGTTTTAGAGAATCTTTTCTTTCTCTTTATCTGAGTTTCAGACTGACTTAAACATCGAAGTGCTTATGCCGGATAGTTAACACCTCTTCTATTTTACAAGAACCAACCTTACGACACAAGAAGCTTGAAACTCATCTCGATGGTTAATTTACTCATGATATCAATAATATATTCTTCGTATAATATTGTTTTTATACTATGTTTGTTATTGAATTTTTAATTATTAATTAATAATGGATTAAATAAAACATAATTTAAAAATCTTTTACAATTAATTATTTATTGAAATAATATTTATATATATATAAAATTCTATAATATATAATTATAAATACCGCATAAATAAATATTATATGAAACTTATTATATTTAAATTAAAATATTATATTATTATAAATTTAATTATTTATTTTAATTAAAAATACACCAAATAATGATATAATTTTATTATTAATTTTAGGATAATTAATTTATTAGTCCCTATATTTTGATAAAACACACTATTTAGTCTCTATATTTTCAAAAACACACAGTTTAGTCCCTAACGTTTTTCTCGGTGAACAATTTAGTCCCTAACGTTTTTCTCGGTGAACTGTTTAGTCCCCGCCGTTAGACTCTCATGAAGATTTTGTTAGTCAATTTGGATTTGCGTTCTTCTTTTCCTTTATTTTCCTTTCCTTTAAACTCTAATGAATCTGAAATCAACTTTGAGTGTTCTTCTTCTTGATTTTCTTCTTAATCATTCAAATTCGTAAGCATTGAGTCTGTTCTTTTTATTGTTCTCCATATAAATAGCTTCTTCTTCTAAATTGGATTTCCTCTTCTGAAGTTTGAAGGTAAATAGTAAAGGGTAATTTAGTCATTTTCGAAGTTATAAACGGTAAAAAATCTAACAAACAGACGGAAGGACTAAACAGTTCACTGAGAAAAAGGTTAGGGACCTTACCATGTGTTTTTGAAAAAAACAGGGACTAACCAATGTGTTTTGTCAAAATATAGGGACTAATAAATTAATTACTCTTAATTTTATTACTCTTACATTTTATATTTGCATTAATATAATTAAAAAAAATATATAAAATTTAATTAAAAAATATTTGTATAAATGAATTAATAATATAAGAATAATTATCATTTACATAAAATTTATAGATTCAAGACCCAAATAATTATTTTTATCAAAATTAAGAGAATTTAAAGTTCATTTGTGTGATATCTATAAATGTATAACTAATAAATTATTCACCAAAAAAAATAAATATGATGACTATCCCCATACCATCATATCATCCAATTATGCTCAATATCACGCTGTCCACTTTAATTAAAAAAAAAAAAAAAACACTTGAATTAAACACCAAAGATTAGATGCTCTAATCCCTTAGGACCACCATTTTCTTCAAACTAAAATGTTCTATAAACCCACCATTACAACCACCAAATTGCCTGAAAAAATGGCTGCTGCAACAACTCCGGTGGCGATCGGAACCCGGGGCACAGTAGGATCACTGGTGAGGAAAGAGATTGATTACTTCAACAAGATTAATGATCAGGTAGATATATGTGGAAGCTCAAGAAATAAGGCTCATAGGACTGGTTTCTGGTCTTTGAAACTTAGCTGGAAAAAGAAGAAAAGAAGTGGCAATAGCAGTAGATTCATTCCAAGCATCTGTTCTGCTGTTGATCATGTTGAAGTTACTAATAGAATCAATGGAATTCATGGATTCAGTTATAGGATTCTCAAGGATGAGGTGAAGGAGATGATTGTTTAAGCAAGAAGATAATGATGTTGATCCGATTAATCGATTCGAGGTTAGTCAGACACGTTTTTTTTAGGTTCGGGTGGCGGGGCCATGTTGTGTCAATTACAGGGTTAGCGTCATTAACTCAACTTACAAAATTTCGTGTTATAATCATGTCAACTTAATTGGGTAAATGTTGATTTCGTGTCGCTTGAAATTTTATTGTGTAAACATTTAAAATATTAGATGATATGATAATATTTCTAAAAAATTTATATATTATTTTTGGATTACGTGTTAACAATCTAAAAGTCTGTTAATATCATGTTGGATTTATGTGATATGTTTATGAGTCACGTGTAATTTTACTACTTTTATTAACGATGAGAAATGATTCATTCCAAGCATTTCTTACTAATAGAATCAATGGAATTCATATAGAATCCTCAAGGATGAGTTGAAGTAGATGATTGTTTAAGCAAGAACATCCGATTAATCGATTCGAGGTTAGTGAGACACTTGTTTTTAGGTTCGGGTGGTGGGGCCGTGTTGTGTCAATTATCAGGTTAACGTCATTAACTCAACCCAAAAAAATTTCGTGTCATTCAACTTAATCGGGTAAGTGTCGATTTCGTGTCGCGTGAAATTTTACTGTGTAACTATATTAATGACAAAATTTAAAAATATTGGAGGATATGGTAATATTTATAAAAGATTTTACATTATCTTTGGATTACATGTTAACAATGACTATCTAAAAGTCCGTTAATATCATGTTGGATTTGTGTAATGTGTTTACGAGTCACGTGTAATTTTACTATTTTTATTAACGATGACATGTTCGCTTAAGCGGGAAGCGTAATGCATCGGGCCGCCCTTTTTTTATTATTAACGATGACATATAAAAATATGAGAAATGGATTCATTCCAAGCATTTGCTCTGATGTTTATCATGTTGAAGTTACTAATAGAATCAATGGAATTCATATAGAATCCTCAAGGAGATGATTGTTTAAGCAAGAACATGATGATATTGATCCGATTAATCGATTCAAGGTTAGTGAGACACGTTTTTTTTAAGTTTGGGTGGCGGGGCCGTGTTGTGTCAATTATCGGGTTAGCGTCATTAATTCAACCTAAAAAATTTCATATCATAATCGTGTTAATCTAATCGGGTAAGTGTCACGTGAAATTTTACTGTGTAACAATATTAATGACATCATTTAGAAATATTAGAAGATATGGTAATATTTCTAAAGATTTTACCTTATTTTTGGATTACATGGTAACAATGACTATCTAAGGGGGAGACTTGAGGGAAACAACGAGAGATCTGAGGAAAACCTCCTGAGACCTGAGGGAAACCACTAAGGGAAACCATGAGATATATGAGGAAAACCTTATGAGAAGACTATGGGAGACATGAGCGAACCCACTAAGAAAAACCATGAAGAGACATAAGGGAAATCAAACCACCTTAGGGAAATCAGGGGAGATTAGAGAGAAACCATGGAGAGATCTAAGGGAAACCTCGTGAGGAAAATCACATTTCAATAGGCCATTTAATTAATTAATACATGTTCTGTGAATTAATTAAGAAATAGAAAGTCAAAAGGTGTTGTCAAGTTAGAGATCATGGAAACCACAAGGTGAAAATTTTTATGAAGATATGAGACACATGGTGGAGAACGAGCATTGGTCGAGTAAACATGGAAGTTACCTTTGTTAGAAAAATGGCTTTGTTGTTGAAGAGAATAACTTTGAATGGTGGGGGTATATTTGTCTTTAGGGACTTTGCTCTTAAGAGCGCTTTTCCTATCCCACATGGGAAACTTACAAATCTTTGAGTGTGTATATATAGAGTTGGGCTTTATAAGCCTTTAAATTGTGTTAAGTGGGTTTTAGCAATACCACACGCGCGCACTCGCTCATTCGGACTGGGCCCAAATTTTATTTTTATTTTTATCCGTTTCACTCCTTTGAATTTTTCTTCAACACTTTATTTAGTAAAAAAAACGGAACCTTATTTTTCTCTTGTTCTACCTTCAGGTTCTAACGTGTACATGAACGTTCTAACGTTCTTATTTCTGAAGC
Organism: Euphorbia lathyris; assembly: GCF_963576675.1. Classification (NCBI taxonomy): domain Eukaryota; kingdom Viridiplantae; phylum Streptophyta; class Magnoliopsida; order Malpighiales; family Euphorbiaceae; genus Euphorbia; species Euphorbia lathyris. The sequence goes on from NC_088915.1 coordinate 84,502,013, forward strand.
TTATAAATACAAGAAGTTTTCCAACTTTGCAAATACAGTTTTCTTTTATCATTTTTTCAATCAAACTTTCTGGGCAATTAAAACACTCTTGATGTTCCATCATCTTCGACTTTTGAGTGTACAAGTTCGAAAGTCTTTATGTTAACCTTGGGGAGCGACCGGAATTTCAGATTGCACATCGGTCTGCCGAAATCGCTTTCAAGACAGTGGCCTCCGCCACGGTACAGTTCGTTTCCTATTAACACATAGTCAACTTAAAGACTGACATTTCAAGCAATCCAAGCAATTTTTCTTTTGACTTTAACAATCTTAGCTTTCTAAGTTCATTTTTCTATAGTTGTAATCTTTATTATTTTCTTTCAATCCAAATACAGTTTTATTTAAGTTTGTTCCTCAATTATTTTTGAAAGGCTGGTATCATTTTGATATTCAAAACCTTTGAAATTTTAGGTCTCTTTTATTCCTTACCATCATTTGATTCAGAAATTAGTAAGCGCAATTTACTTCCACAATTTGGAAATACTATAATTTTCTAGCATGCTCGTAATTTCTAAGAAATATCCAAACACCAACCTTGAATCTAATTAAAATATAATAACAATAAAATAATAATAATAAATAATAAATAAATAAATAAATGCACATTCATGAATTTGATAGAGAATTCCTAAATAGATATATTAACGTTGTTCTTTTGTTTTTCCTTTTCTATTATATATATAGTTTTCTAATATATTCTTAAGTAGTGGAATGCATAGAGAGTCTGTTGGAATGTTGACACGTGTCCCAACACATGTCAACATCCTAATGAGAATTTTTGGGAGAACCCCGTCCTTCCAATAAAATTTCTTATCGCACCCTTGACCACTAGAATCTAGGTTGTGAAGGGTGGTTCCAGACGACTCTCTCTCTCTCTCTCTCTTTCTAAAAAGATGGTATGAGGGTGCTGCAACTACACCTTTAAATTTGAAAACCTGTCTCCGTCACTGCTCCTAAACTTATGCGATTTCCGATGTTTGTTGCTTCTTTATAGCATTGAGATAGTGAAAGCTGTTTTTGGGACCAGTAACAAGCTGATTTCGCTTCCTAGTCATAGCAAGAGATTCAAGTGCAAGAACAACATCTCCCATTAGAGGTCTGACATTAGCTTCATCTTGAATACACATTGCTGCAATTGCAAGAGCTTGATATAAGCTCTTTTTTGGATAATTCCCTTCAAGCAATCTATCTGCCATTTCTGTGAATTTGTTTTTGTTTCTAAACAATGGTTCTGCCTGCAAGATACAACAACTCAATCATGTCAGAGGTTATAATAAAACTATTCTTGGACCTTAACTATCAGTTTAAGCATCTAGTTCAAACGATTTCATAATATGGTATGAAGTCTCTTAGATCAAACGATCGAGGATTTGAATCCTGACAACATCATGTCATGCACGCTTCAAACCATTTTTTCGACAAATGTGATCTAAATGACACTTGTCTAAAAAGAATCATGGTGCAAACGGACATATGTCATAGTGAAACACTACTAATAGTTGTTTGACTGTCTCTAAACATTACTGATTTTAACATATTTTTATGGGTAAATGATCTTTTGACCTCCTGAACTTCTTTGACCTAAACTTTTTAACTTTTGAACTTGCTTAAAAGTGATGCATTTTAACATGTCCAAATCTCAATTTACCCTACCACGTGATACTTAGAGAGTTAAATTATTCATGTCACTTTTAAGCAACTTCAAAAGCTAAATCAACCGTTTTCAAAGTTGAAAGAGTCGTTGAACCTTTCTTAACAAGTTCAAGAGACTAGAAATGTATTTGACTGTAAAATTATTGATGTCACTTTTAAGCAACTTCAAAAGCTAAACAACCGTTTTCAAAGTTGAAAGACTCGTTGAACCTTTCTGAACAAGTTCAAGAAACTATAAATGTATTTGACTGTAAAATCGAAGAGTTTTGCATACCCATAAGATAAGATTTGTGCTAATTAGCATTTCAATATTGAAACTTTTTAAAAATTTCAATGTGATTTTATTGGAATAAACATCACTTCCCTTATTTTATTAGCACAAATCAAAGTTTTACGATCATAGTAAAACATTACCGGTAGTTGTTTGACCGTCTCTATATTTAACCACAAGTTAAAAAAATCAACGCATTTTTGTGTAAATAAAGCCGCCTCTTGGACAAGTTGAAGAGTCAAATTATTTCCAAATGCATACAAAATCCTTCCGACTTGAGCATAAAAGTCAATTGCCCCCGAAAATTTGAAAACAACCGATTGATTCCTTAAACTTGTTTAAACTGATGTTTTAAGGGCAAACTTCGTTAAACTAACTTATTTGCCTCTAAACTTGCTTAAAAGTGATGAGCTTCAACTTGTCAAAATCTCAACTTGCTCTACCACGTAGTACATAGAGAGTTTAATGTCACTCTAATCATGTCACTTTAAGCAATTTTAGAAGATAATTGGTCGTTTTCAAAGCTGAAAGTGTCATTAAACTTTTCTGAACAAGTTCGAGAGACTAGAGATCTATTAGACCGTAAAATCGAAGAGTTTCACACACCCAAAGGATAAGATTTTGGTTAAAGTGAGTTAACTCCTTAAATTTGCTTAAAGCGACGTTTTGACCTCGTAAACTTTCTTAAACTAACATATTAGTCTCTGAACTTGCTTAAAAGTGATACACTTCAACTTATCGAAATTTCAACTTGCTCTACCATGTGGTACACTTTTAAGCAACTTCAAAAGCCAAATCAACCGTTTTCAAAGCTGAAACCGTTATTAAACTTTCCTGAACAAGTTCAAGAGGCTAGAGATGTATTAAACCGTAAAACGGAAGAGTTACACATACCCAAAAGATAAGATTACGGAAACGTTTCATAAAATGTATCAGTTTCCGAGAGTTTCCATTTTTCACATCTACCGGAAACGGTGAAACGTGTGTCATGATGAGTTTCCGTGCATCATAGATGAAAATCGATTTGACCCTTCAACTTGGCTCGTGAATTTCATAAAACTTGATGAATTTTTTCAACAAATCTATTAACCCTTGAATTTGCTTAAAAGTAACACACTTTGACTCGTCAAAATCTCAATTTACTCTACCACCTAGTACTTAAAGAGCTAAATTAACCATGTCACTTTTAAGCAACTTCAAGGGATAATCATCGTTTTCAAAGTCGAAAGAGCCGTTAAACTTTTTCTGAACAAGTTCGAGAGACTAGAGACGTATTAAACCGTAAAAAAACGAAGAGTTTAACTCACCCAATAGATAAGATTCTGCTCTTCAGAAGGCCTAGAATCATCAATGACTCTTCTACCAGAAATGATCTCAAGCAAGACAACACCAAAGCTATAAACATCAGATTTGGCAGTGAGTTTTCCAGTTCTTTGATATTCAGGAGCACAGTAGCCATAAGTACCCATAACTCTAGTAGAAACATGATCTTTTCCACCAGTTGGACCTAATTTAGCAAGTCCAAAATCTGATAATTTGGGGTTGAAATGTTCATCTAATAATATGTTTGATGCTTTGAAATCTCTGTAAATTATTGGTGGATCTGCATCATGTAAGAATTCTAATCCTCTTGCTGCTCCTATTGCAATTTTTATTCTGATATTCCAATCCAATGGCATTGTTCCTCTTGGTAACTCTGAAAAAAATAGAGGAAAAATTGTTCAGAAAAGTCCAATCTTTAAAATTAAAAACGATCAAAAGTTGTTTAAAGTGACATGATTAATCCATTAAGTTCTACGTGCTAGGATGAGAAAGTAACACGTATCAAATAACTATCAATCAAAATTTAAATCCTCAACCATTTAGTTCAAGAAACTTTAATAACATGTTATGAAACCGGTTACCTAAAAGACTAAGCTATCATATAAGACTCCGTAATAATAAAATGCAAAATTACTTTTAACGCTTAGAGATAGGAGTAACTTTACCCCATAACGTCTAAAATGGTGCGATTTTACCTAACGATGGCAGCCAAGAGCAATTTTATCCTTAACGATGGCAAGTTGGGTCAATTTCAGACATTATTATAAAATACAGGTATTTTATTCCATATTTTGCACAAATTGCACGTAAATTGATTCTAAAAAAAATCATATTTTTTGTGATTTAATACTACCTCCGTTCCACAATACATGTCTTTCTAGAGAAGTTTTTTTGTTCCACAACACATGACATTTTGCTTCAATCCATGCACATTAATTCACTTTTACCAAATATACCCCTATTTAAGTTGACTTTTTGCTTTGGGAATTGATAAAATTACTAGTGGATGCAATTAATACAAAGGTAACAAAGTCTTTTACTTAAAATTAATTGCATTTCTTAATTAGTGTGCATTAACCTTAAAAGACATGTACTGTGGAACGGAGGGAGTAATATAATTGGAGATTAATATTTTTAAATTCGGTGAAATATTTGATTTTTTTTTGTCAAACTCGTACAAAATACAGTATATTTTTTAACTTTTTTTTAAGAATTTTTTTTCACATTTAATCATATGTTTGTGAACTATTACTAATGAGTGATAAGATGATGCACATGTGTGAAGTATAGATGACAAGATTCATGGCCGAGTAGACAAATTGATGAATAATTTCTCCAATTGACCAAACTTGTCAATGCTAAGGGTAAAATTGCTCTTTACCACCAACGTTAAAGGTAAAATTGCACCATTTTAGATATTAAAGATAAAATTGTTCCTATATGTAAACGTTATTGGTGTTTTTACACCTTATCCCATAATAATTATTATTATTATTATTATCTCCAACATGAATTCCCCTTCAAACTCGGCACATTTGGACAAACCCAAAATAACATTAAACTCTGACATATTTGAATAGTACAGTTCGGTTCAATTTTAAAGAAAAAAATCAACAGTTTAATTTAATTTTACATCTTTTTATTCTTGAGTCGCCTCGATTCAACAATTTCAAAGATTTGTGAATCAACGGTATAATTTGGTTTGATACTAAAGAAAAAAATGGACGTACCGAAAAGGTGATTTTCGAGTGAACCTCTAGGCATGTATTCATAAATCAACATTCTGTGATCACCATCTATACAGTAACCAAGTAATTCTACAAGGTTTGGATCTTGTACCAGACTTAACATCAGAATTTCTGAAAAGAATTCTCTGTTTCCCTGAAGTCCGTTCCTGTCTAGCTGCTTTATCGCCACGTGCTGAAAAAAAAACGAACTGTCAATTTCTGATACGATAATATAAATTATATGTCGGGTCAATTCTAAAATGGTCCGAAAAATTGGTACTATACATAATAAAAAATCCGATTCATCATTTTGCTATTGGGTAAAACTAAATTATTTAGTGAATGTAATAATACAATATTTTTATTGGAACATATAACTAGGGAGGTCATGGGTTCGAATCGCATCCGGGTCTGGTCGGGATTTTTCTTTCTTCTTTAATGTAAGCGCATTGTGCGCAAATTTTAAAAAAAAAAAAAAGTACATTTTTTTTGTTATGGGGGCGTTATCTCTTGTTTCATTTACGACCCAATAAAATATAATAAAATATAAGGACCGGTTCTGTATTTTTATTGCATTTATATCATATATATATATGTGATATAAATCATATAATACGAATATAACACGGCAATCCAATTAAAAAAAAGCATATAAATGAAAACAATGTCACAAACTGGATCAAAGGGCTAATTGTGCTTGGGAATTAGCTTATAAGATCAATTTAATTAAGGTTTAATACATAATCTACCCCTGAACATATTCAAAAAGTTCGTTAACGCCTAAACTTTTAAAATATCTTAATAGCCTCCTGAACTTGAATAGAATGTTCGAATAGCCCCCTCAGTTTGCCTAAAATATAGTCATTTAATCACTGGTTTGTAAAAAAAGTAAGTTACATACGGAAGGTATGTTGCACGTACTTAGGAAAAATAAAGCGACCAAGATTGGGATATGAGGCTCTAATATAAGAGAGGACACGTTTTACGATTGAGTAAGCAGGAACTTCATTTTTAATATGTTTTAAAGTTTAGGGAGTCAATTAAACTTTTTGAACAAGTTCAGTGACGGAACGGGTGACATATTAAGCTTTTAATTAAAAATAACTTGAAGTATCAAATTAAATTAGTCCAAAAATTATATGTCAGCTGACCCGAACCGTCCTATCTTTATAAATTCCAATCCGACACAAACATAGACAATGCTTAGATGGGAATGAGCAGTCCGGGTCAAATATTATTTTTTCTTATCCAAACTTGACTCATTAAATACGGGCCTAGACGGCCTATGCATGTGGAATGTCAAAAGCGATAACCGATCCTGGAAAGATGAAACATACCCGTTGGATTTTCGCAACAAATCCCTTGTAAACCGTCCCGAATCCACCTTCTCCGAGAAAGAATTCCTCATCAAAATTATTAGTTGCTGTTGCAAGTTCCCAATAGGAGAAAACCTGAGCCGAAACTTTAGCATTATTCACTTTCCTTATCTCCTCAGTAATTAGTCTTTGCTTAATGCTGCCTGTAAATTCAAAACATGATCAATCAATTCAAATCAAAAAAAAAAATTACGTGATCAGCAGTCTCATCCATAGAGGTGCAAACCATCTACAAAAAGGAATAGTCACTAATGCCTGTAGTGGATACCCTTAAATAAAAAAAATCAAACCCAAAAAAAAGGAAAAAAAAACAATAAACAGTGGCGGAACCAGAGAAGAAGGTCGCGGGTGCAATTACAGCATCCTTGGACTCTCTTTTGTTGCTTTTCGGCCAAATTCCACCTCAAAAATGCAAATTATTGTTTTTTTTGGACATTTTAAGCAATTTTCCTATTTTCTTTTATTTTGTGTTTATGATCAGGAGTTAGGGTTTATTATATAAACCCCTAATTCAAGCGTATTAGATAATTTATCATTGAATAAGAATCTATTTCGTTTTCTTCCAAAGTTCTTGTCGAATTTTAAAGGTTTTAATTGGAAATCGTGCGCAATTCAACAATTCAAAACAAGTCTCTTTATTCCTACTGCATCAGCGGAGGACCATCAGTGGTTTAGTGGAGATACAATAGCTTCCTATGCACCCCTCCCTCCGCCATTGATAAGTGGGGGAGCCACATAATAGGGTATATGGGTGCAATTGCAGCATCACTAGATCTTTTAGGCGGAGAGCCACCTGAAACCACCCCTTCCACGAGGTGTGGAATTCAGACCCATTTTCAGACAGAAGACCACCGAAATCATTACTCACAAAATAGATTTCTATGAGCGAAAACGCAATGGTCTCCGTGCACCCCTCCTTCCATCATTAACAAGTGGAATAACCACATAAAAAGGTTCTGGATGCAACTATAGCACCCCAAAACCTTTTTTTCCAATCCGAGAGCCACCTGAAACCACCCCTCCCAGAATGGATTTTCGCAGCCAGAAATGCAACAAATCTCTTATACCCCATCCCTCCACCACTAACAACGTACAATATCCAAATGGATTTCAAACCCACTTTCCACGCGGAGGGCCACCAAAAAATCACCACTCACAAAACATATTTCAGTGAACGAAAATGCAATGGCCCCCGTGTCATGCACCCCTCCTTCCACTATTAACAAGTAAAAGAACCACATAAAAAGGTCCGCGATGCAATTATAGCATCCCAAAACCTTTTAAACCCTTCCATAACAGATTTCGGTAGCCGAAAACGCAACAAACCCGGTATATTCCCATAATAGATTTATGTCGCCGGGGATGCAACAAATACCCCATCCCTTCACCACTAACAACAAACAATCACCATAATCACTGCTCACAAAATAAATTTCAATAAGCTCAATGCAATGGCCCCCGTGCACCCCTCCTTCCGCCATTCCACATAAAAAGATTCCGGACGCAATTATAGCATCCCAAAACCTTTTTAAACCCTTCCAGAACGGATTTCAGTAGCCGAAAATGCAAGATTAAAACATATATACTTACCTGTTTTACGAGAAACATTTTTGAGGAAGACAGAAAATGTATTTCCATCTTGTTTGGAAAGTTGAGTGTTCTTGGTGTATGTATTTTTCTTATTATTAGGAAAAGAATTACTACGTTCAATTCTACAGCAAGAGAAATAATTCATGATCTTTATTTCTTTGCTAATTTTAAGACAACCTTTTTCCTTATAACTTCATAAATTTCTCAGAAAAAATTCTTAAATATAGAATTTGATTTTAATTTTTGAGGGTTTAGATTGGATTAAGAAGTGGGATTATACGTTTTTATTGTTAATTTCTGGCTTAGTTTAGTTGTCTAATTTTGGTTTTTATGTACTGTTTTTGTTATCTATGTTACTCTTTTTGTTTAGCTTCAACAAACTCTTAACAATCTCTTTATTTTTTTGGTGATTTATTCTTAATTGGTTAATTTGTGCTAAATTAAGGTTCTACTCCATTTATTATAATAGTTAATCAATCGTATCTATCATTGTTGTAGCTCGGTTGGCAACGTAAGTTTAGTTTGTGAGAAAGAACTCTGGTTTGATTCTCGCCAAATATATCCGCAAAGAGGGATGATGAGTGTTAACTATAAGCAAACCCGAACAAAATTATTTCAATGAGGATCATAATAGACAAAACAAAAGATAAGGTTAAAAAAAATACCCCTATTAGTGTCAAAGAGTCTAAATCGTACAATCGGGAGCTTAACGTTGACAAAGGCGATTAACGACGTGTTGCTGAATCTTATTATTTCCACTACATTTGTACGCTATGTTATCATTTATGAGTAACATATCAAGTAACATATCAAAGACACGTGACCTATGAACATATTTTGAATGTATTGGATAAAAAAATCTTCGATATAGATCTTGTGACCTAGGTTTAGAATTTATGAAAGGTGTTAGAATTTTTAAATTAGAGTATAAAATCATAATTTATTTGTTATATATACAAAAATAGTAACATATTGAGAATTAATTTTGATGATACGATTTAATTGTAATTTTGTAACCAACCGTCGTATTCATGTAAAAAGCTAAAAAAAAAAAAAACAACAACAAACACATAAAAAAGCTTAGGTCTGTTTGGTACGTTGTAATGGAATGTCTATTACAATGGAGGCCTCCATATTTGGTTAGTCATATCATTTTTGTCGTAATGGAATCACAAATACATCACTTTTTTTTTTTTGCAAATTTATGTAATAGGCATTACGAACAAAAGAGACATGAATCCTTATTACGATTAATCCTTGTATTTTTTATTACTAATGGAGAAATACGAAAAAATTGAAAACCGAAAAAGAGAAAAATATGAAAGCCCCGAAAACGAGAAAAAATGCAAAAAACGAAAAAACCCAAAAATCGAAAAACATGAAAAAGACGAAAAAAACATAAAAACAAAAAAAATATGAAAACCACGAAACAAGAAAAATGAGAAAAAAAACACGAAAAATGAGAAAAAACGGAAAAGAGCAAAAACAAGGAAAACAATGGAAAAACGAAAACAGAAAAATAACGAAAAAATGAAAAAAAATGAGAAAAAACATGAAAAACACGAAAATTGCATTTAACTAAATACACATACACATTGTATTGATAATTGCACTTTATGAATTTTGTTAAAATTTATCCAGCAAACATAATAATTGAATCATTATTTCATTCAATTTTATTCGATCTTAATTACATTACATTGCATTATAACTTAATATTATGGGCCTCGAGACCAAGCCCATTCCAAATAACCGGAGGCCCAAAGCCCATTAAAAAAATTACGTGTATAACCTTAAGTTATCCACGTGTGAAGTCCCAGCACGTGAAAAATGTTTCGCCCACCTCTAAACCCCAGCAAAACCTAAAATTTCCGAATTTGCAGAGATCCCCAAGCTGAAACAAAGTTAACTAACATGCGCCATTAATGGTGATCTTCAGATCGCTAAGAAAAACCCTAACATATGAAATTCCTCTCAAAAGCAGGAATTTCCTTACCGTCATATCAAATTCTACATTAACCCCATCTCCCTTCGCTACTTTCCATCCCTTACATTACTCTCCTCTTCCTCCTCCTCGATTCCTCTCACCTCTCTGTAATTGGATCGCTCCTTTTCGTGGTCAAGGTCCTCTCTTCCTCATCTCGCCTCCATGGAAGCTCTTGCAATCTGCCACTCCTCTTTACCTCCGTGGCAACGTTGTCGTGTTGAGGAAAGTCGAGGCGTTGCAGTTGAATTTGCTTAGGAATCGGATCCGATCGGGATTTCCTGCTCAACGTGTGTTGGATAAGGTAAAGGAGTTTAAGGAGGGTAATGCTGCAGATGATGAGGTTTTTAAGAGTTTTGTTAATTGGCCTAATTTTATCTCCATGACTCGTTTGGTTTCTGGACCTTTGCTTGGATGGTAATTGTTCTTTCTTATGGTGATTTTATTTCGTATTTCCTGTTGTTTATCTAGAAATTGGTGCAAAGTTGAATAAATTGAAATCAAATCGATTTTAGTTGGTGATTAACAACATTCTTGTAGGATGATTACAAATGAAATGTATTCTTCTGCATTTGTGGGGTTGGCCATCTCTGGAGCCACTGATTGGGTAATTATAATTATGAAGACATTTATGGGATGAATGTAGGGTTAATTGTACTGAAGTCTGGGGTCTGTTTCATGGTCATTGAACTTCATTTTCTTTACATAGAGTCAATGGAATTTAAATCCATTTCGGCCTATTTGTGTATAAAAACTTACTGGAATGTTTATGTGGCATAGAGACAGATTAATTATAGTGCCAAAGTCCAATTAAGTATGGGATAAGGTACCACAATGGTCTCAAAGGTGACAATTTAACCCAACGTACAAAATAGCACCATTTTAGCCTCAAGATTTGTGAAATGGCACCATTTTAGCCCTGGGTAACGGAACTTGGAGCATTGAGGCGTCTTGTTCGGTTATCCAGGGTTCAATTGGTTCCATTTCACAAATGTTATGCCAAAATGCTGTTATTTTGTACTTTGGGGTCAAATTGGTACTTCCCCAAAAGATCTTGAGGTTATTTTGTTACCTTTTCCCATTAAGGCCCTATTCGGCAAATAGCTGATAGTTGATTACCTTTTTGGGCTCATTGTGTAAACTTGTTGAGTAAAGCTTAGTTGATTGCTAATAGCGGTTTGTGTAAAATGACAAATAAGGAAATGGTGACCCCTTTATTTGCGGTTAAAGGGTAGTAATTAGGGGTAAAAATGTCCTTAAAAATAGATTGAGCAATAAGCTAATTGAAAAGTTCATAAAAAGCTTTTTCAAAATTAACTTTTTGAACCCAATAAGCTCTTTCAAACCTCTTCACCAAACACCACTATTAGAGGTTTGACTAGTCAAAACCTCTAATTTTACTCCAAAAAGCTATTTACCAAACAGGGCCTAAGTATCATGTCGGATATGGATGTAAATTTTTTCTTTTTTTAATGTCTTAGGATGTGTCACGAGGTCGCCATGTTTCTGCTGTGTCATCTGTAAAACAATCAGACATGTCTGGTAGTATGCTTAGTTGGTATATAGTCAATTGCCTTGGCAGGTCAAAATCCCATTGAGTTTTTGTACACAAATTGGCCATTATGATTTTATTGAAATCAAATGTGAAATTTGGTGATTTTATTGAAAGAAAATGAAATTCAATCTTTGTAGAACAGACTTCAATCTTCAATGCCATTGTGCATCCGGTGAATGTAACATCCTTAATAGTGTTTTTCTTGTAGCTAGATGGTTACGTTGCCAGAAAAATGAAGATTAATTCAGTGGTGGGTTCTTACCTTGATCCTCTTGCTGACAAGGTAAGTTATAGCTTTCAATTCCGTTAGTATTATTAGGCGATTTAAACAGGTTGTTCATCTTGAATAAAGATAATTAACTCTTTAATTGTTTAGGTTCTTATTGGATCCGTGGCAGTGGCAATGGTGCATATGGATCTTCTTCACCGTAAGTTGTCTCTGTTCTTAAACATATTATATGATACACAGGGGCAGAAGGCGGAAAATTCTCTTGGTGAACCCAAAAAAATATCCCTAACTTTTTACATATTTTCTTCCATTAACCCCTAAGTATTTTGTTCTGGCTCCGCCACCGTTTGATCTTAGTTGTGGTGTGAACTCAGTCACCAAACCTCTGGATGTATCTGCCTCTAATTAGCTGCTCATGGCTAAAATTTTTTTTTTGCGTTGAATGACTTCAATTTTGAATTGTTTCCCAGTTTGAATTTTCAGAATAAAATAGCTAATTGTGGAAGGCCTTTAAGACGATATAGAATTTTACTTTTTATTATCATTTTCAATTCTACTGATATTTAGCATAATATACTAGTACACCCTTGTGGTGGGACCCCTCCCCGGACCCTCGCTTAGCGGGGACGCGTAATGCACCGGGCCGCCTTTTATACTAACAAGTAGCTTTAGTAATATATTGAGGATATTCTCCAACTGTCTTTGTGCATATAAAAAGTAGAATATGTTGTAACCATGAGTAAATATTCCGTAGTTGCTAGACCGTACATCTTTCTTGGTATATCCAGATAATAGGTAAGAGCATAAACTGAATATTTTTGGAGCTAGAAAGATAGTTATTAAACCGTTAGCACCACGTTAAAACGTTCCTCCTAGAGTAGATATTATTGTTAATACAAATATGAGAAACTCTGGTATAGCCATTTTTGTACATTCATGTACTCTATGCACGGATAGAGGACATAAAGTTGAACAAAGTAAAATAAGAAATTGAAACATTTCGTTGAAATTGTTTGCTTGGAAATTTCCAAGCAAGTCAATTCATGACATCTTATGAAGTTTTTGTCTTGTGAAGCTGGACTTGTGGCAATGGTCGTGTTGCGGGATGTTGCACTTGTTGGTGGTGCATTCTATCATAGAGCTAACAGTTTAAATTGGAAGGTGAGGTTGACTGAGCTGAACTTGGTATTCGTTGTTTCTTTTCATCACAAGTTAATTTATTTGGCTAAAATTCTACCTTCACACCATTGAATTTATTCTTTCAGTGGAACAGCTGGTATGATTTTGTTAATCTTGATGGAACCAGGCCGGAGAAAGTTGAGCCTCTCTTTATAAGCAAGGTACGTGCCATGTTATTTTGACCTGACCAGTAATGGCAATACAATGTGGTTTTGGTTTAAGCCTTTATGCCTCTTAGTTAGGCTCAAGTTAAAATTTGAGTACAAAGTGTTAAAAACGAACTCCAACATTTTCCTGTTGAATTTTGCGTGAGATTGGTTGATAACTTCTTTTCTCCGTTTTACCATAACATTGGCAGGTCAATACAGTTTTCCAGTTGCTTTTGGTCGCGGCGGCCCTCCTTCAGCCAGAGTTTGGAACAGTGGAAACTCAACCATACATAACATACTTGAGGTAAATCTAAGCAACTCTCAAAGTCTACATCAATTAGGTTTCGGTATTTTTCGTGTTTTTACAATACTGCATATTTGCCACAAATTGGTGCAGTTGGTTAGTTGCCGGGACAACAGTGGCTTCAACAGCAGGATATGGGGTGCAGTACATGAGAAATCGACCTGCATTGCTTGCCAGAAAATCATAATTCGAGATTATGAACCCGATCCTGCATTTGACACCTGAGTACAAAGTTCAGTGTCGATTTACAAGAGAAAGAGCATCTCTTGTTGTCCGTACTGATCCCATATAATGAGTTTGAGTACTGATCCATGAATCAATTCAACAAAGCGACTGAAAGCATGCTTGGCAGAGATGGTATGACTGTTGCTGAAGCAACTGGAACTTGTAAAGCATGTGTTTTAGCATATACAAGACTGTAAAGAACGGGAAAAGGGATCTCTTTTTCATAATGTGAAATTAAATAAGTTGCAGACAGCTAATATTATTGGTCATATATTCAGTTCGTCAATGCAGAATGAGATGCATTCAAGTTAGATCATTTAACACAAAGCAAAGTGAATGGTTGATATTTTGCAATAGATGGTTGCAATAATCAACATGAATTTTAATATGTTGGATTCAATAAATGATTTTAAGTACAAGAAATATCTTTGTTACAAGATTAATATTAACAAACTGAACGAATTTTAAATATGCGAAAAGAAGGCCAGACTCCAAATTCTTCAAGAATGGTGGCAGTCCTTCAAGAACAGTGGGGTTGAGTTTTTTGACCAGTTTTCAGTTTTCTGAAGAACAGTGGGGTTGAGTTTTTTGACCAGTTTTCAGTTTTCTGAAGAACAGTGGGTTGAGTTTCATAAGTGGAACAGACATGTGGAACAGACCAGGAATCAGGATGTCTTTTGAACAACCAACCTGACATAAGTGGTAGCTCATGTTCAAAACTTCTCCGACACGGGTCCTACTCGTTGCGCTGCGGTCCGTTTTCCAGCTTCGCTTGTGCAATTTGCACTTCTGATTGGTTTCATCCATCTCCTACCCTAATGAATCAAGTATTTAGGGGATTACTGAAAGAAATCTAAATATTTTGTTATGTCTTGTTCTGCATTTTTATACCAGTTGTTTGAAAAAGATTGGCATTTTTTTGTGAGCTTTAAAGATTTTCCTTTTTAACAAAATGGATTACAGAGCTAAAGCAAGTCTGTCCCTCATCCCAACTAAGTTGGCACTAGAAAACTAAACTAGCAAGTTTGTTTCTCGTCCCAACTAAATTGGCACTAGAAAACAAATCTAACATAAGCAGAGAATCAAATTTATTAAACTATCAAAAACAAGAAGTACAATAAAGATAGAAAAAACAAGTCGAAGTCTAATTAAACCTCCCTTAAATAATCAGTCCTACTAGGATTAAGATAAATTTAGAGCAAATAGAGGGAAAACAGTGTCATCACTGAGATGTTGATAGACAATCAGCAGCACCATTGCCATCTTATGAGAGAAGTGAAACATGTATGTGGGCAACCAATCCACTCACGAAGCAGTTCCCAGCGAACATCAGCATATACATTGAGTCACTTTCAATCCAAAGCGGAAACGAATGCAACTCAACAACCATTTTTATCGCATAAATAACAGCCATAAGCTCAGTAAACCACACATCACGATCACCAAAAGCACCTCATGAGAAACTTCTGCAGTTCTGAAAATCCCACCTGCACCAGCCGATCTATGAACCACGAAAGAAGACATCCATCTTACTAAAACAATCCGAGGAGGCTTCGGAATGGCAGAAATAAAGAATTTGCCAAGGATTGCAAGGTCCACCGTACAAGAGCAACCTTTATTAAAACTACTTGGTCCTTAATGGATTAGGAGATACTACGGAGAGTGTACCCAATATTGACCTCTGTGTTGTGCTATTGAAAATCATATCATTTCGAAGACGCCATAAAAACCAGGCAACATGAATTAAGGCTCCGTTCAGATAGCTGAGAACTCAAGGAAACATATGTTGCTTGGTACATGTATGTATGGGGTAATTGAATTATTATTTCGGGATTTATATGATGGTTCATGTTAGCCGACCCCGAATCATTTCGGGACTAAGGCTTTGTTGTTGTTGTTGTTGTTTTATCTAGGCTTAATACATCGGTTGCCCCCTGAACTTGTTGTCTAAAAAGGTTGATTGGCTCCCTGAACTTACATGATGTCTCATTAGCCCTCTAAACTTACTTAAAGTGTCATGATTAAGTCCCTAAATCCATAAAAACGCCATAAAAATTTACAAAATAAAAAGTTAATTTGTTTCAAAGATTTAAAATCACGAATTAAGCCTTTACTTTCTAAGTTTTGAATTTTTTTACGGATTTTGACAAATTGCAATGTAGGTCACTTTAAATAAGTTCAGGGGGCAAATGGATCACGATAAGCAAGTTCAGAGGGCCAATAGGTCATTTTAAACAAATTCAGGTGGCCAATAGGTCATTTTAAACAAATTCAGGTGGCCAATAGGTTATTTTAAGCAAGTTGAGGGAGCTAATGAAACATTATGTAAGTTCAGGGAGCCAATCAAATTTTTTGGACAAGTTCATGGGGCTTTTGATGTATTAAGCCTTTTATCTAACATATAAAGAAAACAGGGTTTTTCTCTCTTTTTTCACGTATATACACGTCTTTGACATGTTATTAATGAGTTATCACATGCCGAACGGATGAGGTGGAGATAATAGAAATATACAATTCATGAATGAGTAGAGTACTCAGTCAATGATGTCTAAAATTGCCAAGTTTACTAATGTTAGGCCCTCTTTGTATCATTTATGATAAAGATAAAATTACTTTTGAATGTCGTGATATATTCAATCCTAAAATTGACAGTGGATAAAAAATGAAATTTCACAAATGACAACATGAAATCTCAAACTATACGTCATTGCATTCATTCCTTCATTATCCATTACACATATCTAAAATGTCGTTACTCCATCCATATATCATCGTATATAATCATCATTTCATTAATTCATCAGGCGTATTCAATACGTCATTGCTCCATCCATATAACCATTTCATTAATTCATATTCTGTAGACGTATCAATACGTCGTTGCGACCAAACATCACAAGAGTTGAGTGCGTTAAATGCCAAAGGTATGCCTAATTCGGAACAGCTAATACATGCCACAGTGCGAATATAAGCCAATTTATGGAATTCAAGAATTAGATGTCAAAATCTTCAGCATATATCACTCTCTCTGGCTTAATGTATTAGAAAGAAGAGAGCATTATTAAAGATCAAATAGTCAGGTTCAACAAGTAAACAATTGTAATACATAGAACATTTTTACAAGCTTGAAACCTCTAATACATTCAACACCAGAAAAAAAAGAATGAAACCCAGCATCACTGAATCAAAAGACCATTTTCATCTAAGGGGCGAAAAATTCGATCATGTCTCAATAGCTAATTAGCAAATGCAAAAATTGTTATTCTACTAACTTGCAGGTATGATTCTCAATACAGCGTACCTGGCTTTCGATTGTGTTCCATCATCAAAGATTGAAATGTCTCCTTTCCTACTGAGGCAAACCAGCTTCAACTTCTTCCCATTGGCTAACGTTCCTCGGAAATTTCTCCTTCATTTTCCGGACGAGCTCTTTCGCATGTTCCACCTTCCCAACACGAGCAAGGCCATTCACCAGAGATTTCATAGTCCCATAATTTGGAAACCATCCCTTCTCCATACTCTCTTGACAAAGTGTCAGTGCAGGCTCAAAATCCTCACCTTTACATAAGTAATGCACCAAAGTAAAATAACACACAGCATCCGGTTTACAACCCCTACTCACCATGTTCCTAAACATGCTTTGTGCTTCCTCTAAATTTCCTTCTACGCAGAAACCGAAAATCAAATTAGAAAAAGTATCAGCATTTGGCTTCATTGTCCTAGATAACATCTTATCAAGTAAAGCTTTCGCCTCTGCAGACCTCTTGAGCTTACATAAACTCTTAATCCTAATGTTATAAGTGGCTACATTCTGGCCGATTTTGTACTTCTCCTTCATCATTTCCAAGACTTTACCAACATCTTCTTCTTTATCGTCCATATAAAACCCAGAAATTAAGTGCTGAAAAGTGGTAGTATTTGGCTTCATCCCTTTCCTATCCATTTCTGCTAAAACAGAATAACATGAACTAGAACTACCAGACTGACAGAATGCTTTAGCAACATTATTATAAGTTTCCAAATTTGGCTCAATATTGTAAATTTTGGGGAATTCAAGAAAAATCCTATTCACCTCCTTAAAATCTTTAGCTAAAATGAAAGCAAAAATCAAAGCATTCAAAGCCTTAACTGATCCAGTAGAAGAACTACCGATGACATCAGCATGATACTCTTCGAAAACACGAATAGCATCATCGATCATGCCAGCCTGGCCGTAGAGAACGATGGCGTGAGCAGCAAATCGTTCGGAGGATCGGAGATCAGGGCGAGACGATCGGAGTTCATCTATGAACTCTTTAATGTAGGAAAAATTGTTGGATTGAGAGAGTTTGGAGATGGCCATGGAGAAGACGATTCGATCCAGGTGAGTTTCCGGTATAAGAGAGGCTGCGCGGCAGATTTCGACGATCTTTTCAGGGTTATTCTCGAATTTAAGAAGAGAAAGCGCAGCTCTGGTTTTCTCCTTGGAGTAGAGTGGAGTTGTGGAGTTCGGCGAGAGAATTGAGTAGAAGCGACGATTGCTTCTAATGAGAGATTGGATACGGTGACGAAGTAGAAAAGCCATTTTCAGATTGAGTTCTCTCTCTGTTTTCTTCGCAGTGATTTTGATTTCTAGGGTTTTAGAGTGGAGATGATGATCCAAAAGGAAGAAGAAAAGAGAGGGTTTTGGCTGAATCAGGTGCGGTCGATAGTAATTGTTTATGATCTGTTGTACATGATATATCAACGGTGTCGATCTAATCAATACTTTTATTCTTTTTCGAGAAATTCTAATAAATACTTCTAGGGTTAATCCTTTGAGGAGCTGTTTAGGTAAATAATTACACATATATTGTTATAAAATTAGGTGTTGCTATTTTCATGAGTTCTTTGATAAAAAAAAAAATTTAAATTTTAATATTTTTGATTCGTAATCATCCATTTTCGGAGTTCAAATTGTCACACATCAATTATTTTCATAATTTCAATTATTATTGTTCGAGTTTATGATTTTGGAAAGAGAATTTTCAGTTTTTGATCAAAATTATGAGAATGACAAAAAAGTTCAAATGAGAGCAGTAACTAGTAAAAAAGGGCGGTATTTAACAATCTACTAAAATTATGTGAAAAGCACAAAGATGAACCTTGTGCTTTAGCCGATTTGCAAACATAATCCTTGTGGTTTAAAAGTTGACAAATGGGTACCTTAAGGTTTATTCCGTTAGCAAAAACAATCTAAAACACTAACACCGTCAAAAAGTGATGACATAGCAAATTAGGTCAAAAAGTCAAAAGGTTGTTTTAGTCTTTTAATTATTAATTTAGAATTAAAATTTTACTTTTTTACTTAATTTTATTTTCTTCGTTCCTCCTCTCTCGTCAGTCTTACCCTCTCTCCCGATTCTTTGAAATTTGGTCGACCTTATCTAAAATTGTGAGAAAATGAATTTAAAGAATTTTGTGATATCACCAGAGCTACCAAAGCGCTCGGAGCTAATCTCTTTAATTCTTAATTGAAATTCCTGCAGAAATTATCTCCTCCATTAATGCTACTGGTTTCGGATTGTCGAAAAAATGTTTCTAATTTATGGTGCCGAAGAAGGCGGTGATATCTTCGAAGCTACCAAAGACGACAAATGAGAATTAGGCGTGGCAACGGGGTGGGATGGGGGCAGTTTTGCATTCCTCGTTCCGCCCCCAATATTTTCGGGGGTGGTTTCGGAGAATCCCCAAAAAAATGTTCGGAAATTACCACAACCGCCCTTACGGTTCTCCACGAATAACGGAGAATCCCCAATCCCCAAATAAAATTTAAAAATTTATATAGAATTAACAATTTATAAAAAAAATTATAACTTAATATTAATTTTAGTATAAAAGTAATACTGGTTTATACCAACAGACTGGTATAAACTAGTTAAATAAAAACAATTTCTAATTAAAGTATATATTATCTTATATATATAATATTTTATTTTATTTTTTTGGGATTTCACGGGCGGTTCGGGGGAGGTTTGTAGATCACCACGGTTCGAGGATAGTAACAGCCACCCCCATCCAATTTTAATGTTCGGGGCTAAAATTTCCTCCACCCCTAATCACATACCTAAAAATTTCGGTTTTTCCCCGACCCATCAATTCGAATCCTCATGGTTTTCGATTTTTTCCCGTTCCATTACCACTAGAAGACTTTTTAGATACCCAGGATATATGCTCATCCACATAATATATGATTATATTTCATTCCATTAATGGGCATGTATACAAATGCTCGTCTTTGAAGTTTCAATTAATGGGTTTGTGCATAGATGATTATATTTCCTTCCATTCTTTCTAGAAGATAAAAGAATGGGTTTATATTTTTATTTAGACAATTTGGAATCATAGAAAAGGAATGCGATATTAAATCTGGAAAAAAATAAGCAGATAATGCATATGAAGAAAGATAGGAGTTGGACATGGATTCATTTCCGGTGGAGAGATGAGAGAAGAAGAGAAACATTGTGGAAACTATGAGAAGAAAGAGAGATGTGAGGTGTCAAACAGAGATTGATTAGATGAAAAAAAGTAAAAATTTAATTCTAAATAAATAAATAAAAGACTAAAATAACCCTTTGGCTTTTTGACCCAATTTGCCACGTCATCGTTTTTTATGGTGTTGGTCACAATGCACTTTGACATGCTTCTGACCAACTCCCAAATCTTTTAGCAATCCCTGAAGCCAAATTTCCTCCTTAACATCTTCTGTAACTGTCATATATTCTGCCTCCGTCATAGATAAAACAACTGTCAATTGTAAAGTAGCCTCCAACTAACTGGTGCCTTTTCCATGGTAAACAAAAAACCAGTAGTTGATAATTGGTTATCCAAATCACTAGCATAGTAAGGATCACAATATCCTACTAAGTATTGGCTGACTTTCTCATCCCGCTCAAACATCAAACCAACATCCATAGTATGTTAAATATACCGTAGAATCCATTTCAGAGATTGCCAATGTTCGTTACCAGGATTATGCATATACCTACTCACAACTCCAACTGCTTGTGAAATGTCGGGCCTTGTACACACCATCGTATACATCAAGCTACTAACTACATTTGCATATGGAACATTTGACATATATTCTCGTTCTTCATCACTTTCTGGAGATAGAGCTAAACTAAGCTTGAAATGAGGAGCAAGTGGAGTACTGACTGATTTTATCTTCTCATCCATGGCAAAATGTCTCAGTACTTTCGTCATATATTCTTTCTGAGTCAAACAAGGTCTCCCCAATTTTCTATCTCTGCTCATCTCCATACCGAGAATCTTTTTGGCCTCATCCAAACCTTTGATTTCGAACTCCTGAATCATTTGAGCCTTCAATTTTTATATATCTCCTTTATTTTTTGACGCAATCAACATATCATCAACATAAAGGAGAAGATAGACAAATAATCCATCTTGTAGCTTGCGCAAATATATACAGTGATCGTACTTGCTTCTGGTGTACTTCTGCCCTATCATGAACTTATCAAATTGCTTTGGAGATCACTTCAATCCATACAACAATTTGCTCAACTTGAACACTAAATTTTCCTTACCAGAACCTTATATCCCTCTGGCTGAGTCATATAGATTTCCTACTCCAAGTCCCCATATAAAAACACGATTTTTACATCCAAGTGAACTAGTTCCAAATCAAAATGCGTTACGAAGGCCAACAATATTATAATAGAGGTGTGTTTTACAACTATAGAAAACACTTCATTGTAATCAATTCCCTCCTTTTGAGCATAGCCTTTTGCCACCAACCTTGCCTTGTAACGAACACTAGACTTGTCAGGAAATCCTTATTTCATTGCAAACACCCATTTGCATCCAATTGCATTCTTTCCCTTTGGTAGACTTGCTAGCTTCCATGTCTGATTCTTTTCAAGGAACTGCATCTCCTCATCAATATCATTCCTCCATCTTTCCTCTTCTGAACTCTATACCGTTTCAGAATAAGAGGTAGGAATTTCTTAAACTGAAGATGCACAAGCAACCATATCTTCATAGCGAGCAGGATTTTTTCTGTTTCTACGTGGCTTTCTCAATGCAATTGACATATCTTATTGTAGTGATTCTTTTATTGGAACCTCACCTTCTTCATCTGATCCTTCTATTTGTACGAGTATCTAATTCTATTGTTGGATCAATTTTTCTACTACCCTCAAACTCCACTTGTTTGGAAGTATCTTCCACCTGCTGTGGAGTACCATCTGTTTGCTTATCTTCTAACTTCTTCAATATGGTGGATTTATCAAAGGTAACATCCCTGCTAAGGATTATCTTCTTGCACTCTCAGCACCATAAACGATATCCTTTGACTCCAAAGGAAATGCCCATAAATACCGCTTCTTTTGCTCTTAGATCCAACTTCAATTCCTTATCATGGTAGTATGTAGTGGAACCAAATACACGTAAGGAATTATAATCTTTAGCTGGTTTTCCATGCCACACCTATAAAGGTGTCTTGTCATTGATAACAGATAATGGTAACCGATTAACGAGATGGCTAACGTATGTTACAGCCTCAGCCCAGAACTATTTGCCTAACCCAGCATTGGAGAACATACATCAAACTTTCTCCAGTAGAGTTTGATTCATCTGTTCTGCCACCCCATTCTGCTGTGGTGTATTTCTAACTCTGAAGTGTCAGACACTTCCTTCATTTTGACAGACGTTCATGAAAGGATCACTTTTGTACTCTTCACCATTATCTGATCTGAGACATGATCTTTCTTCATGTCTGAGTTTCCATCATCTTTTTCCATATGAGAAAAACTCACAACACTTCATCTTTTGATTTCATAGTGTACACACATACTCTTCTTGAGAAGTCGTCAACAAAACTAACATAATATGATTTACCCCCAACGAAACTGTTTTGGAATATCCCCATAAATCTAAGTGAACATAGTCCAAAATACCCATGTTATTATGGATTCGTGTGCCAAACTTAACTCTCATCTGCTTCCCTTTGATACAATGCTGACAAAGATCTAAGTTGCAGGTTCAAACTGTTTGTCCCTTGTGATATGAGAATAAGTTCCTGGGGGGGGGGGGGGGGGGTTAAAGGAACTATTTAAAATTTTATGTAATAAGGCTGACTTGTTACCGTTGATATTTATAATTTTTCATTTAGATTAATAGCACAATGATATTGAGTGTGGTCAGAGGCAGATTTAGTTGGTCAACAACTAAAGTTGTTTCTAACGTTGATTCAGGAAATATCACTTAGAAGTCTATTCCTGAACTCAACACCAGATCACACAACTCAGTAGACTTAAGTTAAACGTTTACTTGGCCAAAATAAAAGCAAGCAGATAAAAGAGATAAGGGATAAAAAATGTTACTCAGCAGTTTATCCTGGTTCGGCCTCCTGCCTACATCCAGTCCTCGGAATTCCTTTTCCGAGCTTTAATCCACTATTGGGCCCTTTTGGGGTAGAGCACAAACCCCTTATAATAGTCAGCGAGCGGTTACAGAGTACCTTCCTCTATAAACCTATAGTCAGCACTATCTACATCTAAGTGCTAAATACCGAGCAACTCAGAGTCTCCTAATCAATTTAATGATTGATAAAGTTTTGTTCTATTAACAAAGAACACTTGAAAGATCTAATCTATTCGTTTACACAGAAAAATAGGAGTTTGTGTAAATGTCTTTGCTTTGCTTTCAGAGGGAACTTCAAGTATGAATTTGGTTAGAGTTTTGGCTTGTTGAAGATCGAGTTCTAATGAAGCAAATGACAAGCCTTTTATAGTGACACTAGAAGTCATCGGTCATTTCAAATTTCGAAATAACCGTTGGAGGGAAATGGCTCTGATGTCCCTTTCATCCTCAGTGCTTAGTGTCACGACCAATAAGAATGAAGTCTTCTCTGTCGTTGATCGATGCTTCAGTTGCTTTACTCAGTAAGCGTCAGATTGTCTCTCCATTTTAGGCAAAGATTCCTGGACAGCATAGCAACAGCTTCTCTGTTGCATTTGAAACTTTCCTCAATTGGATAGCCTTTGTCCGCAAGTTAGCAAGTCAACTTGCGCCTTGTCTGCTTGTCCTTCGAACTCAGCAGCTTCAATGTGAAGGCGTCGGCCTTCCTTCTGGATCCTTCTTTCCGCTGGGCTGAGTGGATAAAAAACCTTTGATCCGTTTGACTTTCTTTTTGGCTTTGTTTGGGCTTTGACTTGACTTATCGGACTTGGGCTTTGTCTTTAATATCTTTTTGCACTTGTAATTTAATTACTCCAAAAATACTCAACAAACACATTAGTGGTAATAAATCAAAGAATTTAAATTTAATGTGTTGGGAATTTATCTTAGGGATTTAATTCTAATTTTAAATTGGGTGAAGTCAAAATGGCATTAAATAAGATGAGATTGAAGAAAGCAGTAGGACCTGATGGCATTCCTATTGAGATTTGGAGATGTTTGGGAGAGAGGGGAATCGAATGGTTGACGAAGTTTTTCAACAAAATTTGGAGAAACAATAAGATGTCATCCGAATGGAAGAAAAGTATCCTAATCTCGTTGTATAAGAACATAAACTTAATCCATACTTCAGTTAATCGCTTTTTACTCACCATGGTAACTGATGCGTATAAAACGTATACGGGCTTTTTAAAGCAAGTGCACTCTATCGTACAAAGTAATACAGTATACTTATGTATAAAGATCGATCCCATAGGGATTCCACATAATCATTAACTATCCACAGGTTTTTGAAGTCTAAACGATTGAATTAAAGAGGCTTGGGTTGTTTGTAGCTACGAAAAACTTTTGTTGTTAAAGCAATAGAGTAAAATACTAGGGAGTCGGGTTCACTTCCTAAGTTTGAGCCAATGAAATCAATTGAAATAAAACATCGAGTAGAAGTTCGTGATTTTAAAGATGGTGATTTCTAAAAAAAACTTGTGCTAAGATCTTAGACCACCTCGTTCTAATTCTTCCCTCCTATTCACTTAACCGGACCAATGGTTACTTGAATACAACAAGAAAGCGTTAAGTGTAATGAGAAATCCTAGCAATGTAATGCTAGAAACCATATGGAGTTGCTATCGAATCTAAGAATGTAGTTTTCCATTAACCTCTTGTCACTATGGTGGGTAAAAAGTGATGAACTGAAATATGGATTAAGCTTACGTTCTTAGTTCTTTTAAATCGAATTCCTTCCAAGTGTTTATCTAATATATTTCTAACTTGACTCAAAACATTAGAAAGATTCCCCTCATCCCTAGTAGGGAAGAATTAATTCATGGTCATTGGGGAAACAAAACATGAAATAAAGTGAAACAAAGTGAAACTCATAGAAAGTAGAATATGAAGGAAATGGAAGATGAACAAACTTTGATTGAATATGAAATCAACTTACAAAACTAGAAGGAAATGACTTTAAAATAAGAAATTGTACTTTAAGAACTACAAAATCTAACTAAAAATAGAGTAATGACAAACGCCTCAAGCCTGGCTACAACAATAATGGAGTTTCTATGCATAAGGATGTAAAAGGTGTAGCTTCTTCTCCAAAATATCTTCTATTTATAGGCTAAATCTTGCTCCAATCAAGATGAAATTCTGAATTTGATGATTGGTAGCCTCCAAAACAGTAAAAATTATGCATTAAATGTCATTGAGAAGTCAAATGGAAGAGAGGTATGAGCTTGCATAGAGAAGAGGAGTTGCCCAGTGCAAGTTGCGGAAGAAAACAGGTCTCGCCGAGACTTGCCTCTGGGGTAGATTCCAACATGTCTTCCAGCCTATTGCAACGCTTCTGTGCGAATCGGTTGCAATAGGCCCAAACTGTCCAAAAATCACCGTTTTGTCGTCCTTTGACGTAATGTTCCCTCGTTCTTGCCATGTAACTCACTTGGGTAAATTGTCAATCTCGTGAGGGTGTGTGAGGGTGTAAAAAAATAACCAACAACTCGTGAATTAAATTAAAATTACGTGACAGTGTGTGAATTTGTGAATTAAAGTGAATTCTAACACTAAAGTGATAATAAAGATAACAAAATGGACAAAATTATGACTCAATTTTACTATAAAAACGGGCGGCAACAACATTCTCAAACTTAAACTTTTGCTTGTCCTCAAGCAAATTAAATCTGAAAACAAAGCTAGAAGACCAATCATTCAAATAGATTAAAAAAAGAGACATTATTTATTTCAATCAACATGGAAGATCCTAATTTCAAACCATCTGAATCATGATAAACATCTTAAACAACTCAATGATTTTTGAATTTATACTTGAGCCATTAATGGGACATTTTTCCAATAGTCGATGCATAATGAACTCGTTAAAACACCTCACAAGGGATTCGATATTTACGCTCAAGTGTTTGGGGTAAGGTGTTTTCTCTCGATTTTCCGACACAAGAAATAACTACCGCAAACTTGCATGGTCATCCAACCTCTACTATTATGTTTCCTTACTAAGATTTGATCAAAAGGGCTTAATTGGATTGTAATGAAAGGTTAAGTACGGGTGTGATCGTGATATAAGTGAGGTTTCAGGAATCTTATTAAGTTTCTAAAATATTAAGGCGTAATTGGGTACTTGAATGTATTCGTTTATTATTTTTTTTCTTTTTTTTTTCTTCCCCACTTTTTCTCATTTTTGTGGAATGTGAGGATTACATTAGGGGGTTGATGTGTATAAGCTAAAAAATGTATATGTTTTTTGCTCGGGTGCTCTTTTTATTTTTAGACCCATAGTCTTTTAAGGAGAATTGGTTAGAAACTCGTGGATTCCGGGTAATTTTGGATAGAGAGTGATGGTATAGGTTCGTGTTATGATGGCGAAAGAAAAGGCAAGGCTCAAGGAGTGAACAAGGGAAATTGATTTTGGGTAGGTTAGTGGTTTATGTGGTGGCGAAAATGAAAGAAGGCGTTAATCATATCAAATTCCTAATTTGGCACGTGTGGTTTCGGTTAGCATTTGATGCAAGCCCTATAGTTAAAAACAAGTGTGGATCCCACATCAAAGAAAAATAATTGAGCTTTTTAATGTGCTCGTGGCTCAAAATATCTTTCCATGGGTATGTTTGTGTCCTACAAGTTCAAGTGTTTCAACTATAGGCAAATGTCTAAAAATGAGTATTTATTCGAAAAAGAGTTATTCAAGTTTTTATTCATGACTCGACAGTTCAATTTTAGAATTGTCAAATGAAGGTTTATCCTATCACGAATTAATGCTATTCAAATGGATCTTCCCGGTGGGCCTTGAGCAGGGCATGGTAAGGTTTTGGCCCTGGTGTATAAACGGAAACGGGGAACTCTTTTTGTGCTACCCACAAATTCAAGTTTACTGGCTGATTCGCTTACTAAAGAGAGAAGGAATGGGACAGGTGTGGACAGAGTAGTTCTCCCCAAGTCTGGTCTTGGCTTTCTTATGGCTGAAGAAAGGTCTAAAACAATCGGTATGGAAAGAAGAGCAGGAGCTATTCTAAAAGACTCCTTCGGTGAAGACCTAGTAAGACCTTGGGAGGAAGCCTTTGAATCGAATCGGATTTGAGTTCCCGGTCGGGGCAGGAAGGTTAAACTCTCATTCGTTACCTATTCTAATCTAATAGAAAGAAATGCCTAAGGAAAATAAGTACCCTATTCGTTACCTATTCGAAACAAACTTTTCTCTACGGAACCCATACCTCTTACACCGGTCAGCCATCACTCTATCATAGCCTATTGGTCTAGTTAATATCCCTATTACTAAGTTTGTTTCGGGAGTCAATTGATGCTTTAAGACATTATTACTTGGGTTGGGGTTGTGTTGCCAAAACATTGAAAACTAAAAGTAAAAATCACAAACTAAAACACTACACTTATTATGGTCAATTTCCTATCTTTTGCCCCCAGCGATCCTGCACACATTGCACACATCAGAAAAAACGGTCCACATAAAAATGGTATCAGAGCCTTAAAAGGATCTCACAAATAGTTAGAACTTTTTGAAATCACTATGTCATCTTCATATACCAGTATGTTTGCATCACAGCTTAATATTCATAGGAAAGCAGTTGACAAAATTACAAGCGGCATAATTGAATTAGATTTAAGCAATAGTTTAGAAATTTCTATTCTATTAGGCAAATTAATTATATTATTAGAATATTACCAACATCTCCTTAATATAGGAACTAATGATTTAAATAGGCATATAATGTTAACACGAAAAGTAGTAATGATTAAAAGCCTAATTAATTTCACAATCGTGATTTTTCAGGATTATACACACTAGATAATGGATATACCAGTTGAAAGTCTTAGGATTATTACTGAAAAACCATTAATTTATAATCAGGATATTAATCAACATATTATAAGTTGTAGAAGAGCATTACAAATTATGGAATTAAAAGATAGACAATTAGAATTAGCACAAGGTGCTTTAGATGCTAAGCGTATTGAAAAGATAAAATTACAAAAAAGAGTTTTTGACTTAGAAGATGAAGTAAAACGATTAGAAGAAAAACATAGAGAGCAAGAAGAGACAATAGAAATTCAAAAACAAATAATTACTGAAAGTTACAGACATATTCAAGCTTTAACAAATGGAAGAGAATAAGGAAATAACAGAACAGACTAATATCGATAATACTTATTATCAAATGAATACTTATGAAGGTGGTATAACTCAAACTTTAAGTTTTAAACCAGAAATTTATCAAAAAATACAAGATGAAACTGAAGAGCTATCTGTAAATAAGATATTTAAAACTAAATGGTTTGATAGAAATAAAAATATAAGATATATTGTTCAGAAACATGAGAATATCATAGATACAACTACTATAAATGGTAGAACAAGGATAAATTTGATAACAGATAAAGTAATAAAACGAGAATTATCAAAATTATCACATAAAGAATCTAAGAAATATAGGAATATTTATTTTGGAGGAATAGAATTCACTATAAAAGCATATTTTCAGAAAAATATCGATACTCCTATTCAAATATATGTATTAGATTATAGAATATTAGATAATATACAAGATGCCTTAATATCAGTAGTAAGAGGGAATTTAATTTATCAGAAACTTAAATTCACAATTCAACCAGATTTTAGTGTATCATTAGAAGATAAACATAAAGATCTAGCTTTAACCCTATATTATAAATTAGAAGGAATAAGAATGCCCCTAGGGAGTAAAGTAATTAGTATAGAAACAAAAATGATATATGCCCTTACAGGTAATCATCATATAAGAAAAGAAAATGATAGGGAGATATTAGTACCAAAATTATATCAGGAAATATTAGAACCAATAGAACATAAAAAATATTCAATCATAACAATACCAGACGAAATATGTATAGATTTTAATTCTAGAAAAATACAACCAATCTAGAAATTGTTACCCAAGATTGAAGGAGGAAGATTAAGTTTTAAAAAAGAGATAATAAGACAACCAAGAACCTTAGATTTATTACATTCATATTATGAAGATAAATTACGAATAAAAGTAATATTATTTAATGAGCTAATAGCAAATGAATGTATAGCTGAAATCAATACATGAACTAAAAGTTTAGTACATATTAGCAAAATAAACGAAAACAAATGTGAACTAATAGAACCACAAACGTATAATTGTCCAAATAGTACGAGAGAAATAATCATAACTAGAAGTATAAGAATTAGATTTAAAATTCAAGATTTAGAATATGAGATAATTGTAGGAGTAACAGAATATGATAGTACATATGCACTATTATTAGGATACGACTTGTTAACTAAAATATAAGATAAATAATGAAGGAATTACGATAGAAGATCAAGACAAAATTAGGTATATTAATAAAATATGAACATACCACAACAACTTGAGAAAAAAGAACGAAAATTACAAACAATAAACAATAATAGAATCTCAAATGATGTAAAAACATCCAATATAGACATAAGCACCGAAGTAGAATATCTTCAATTAAATGTAGAAAAACAAAATCAAGAATTAAAAGACCTGCAAAAAGAAAATATTAAATTAGTCATAAATTCTAATACAGAATGGGTAGACAAATATAAAAAATATAAGCATAAGTTTAAAAACACTAAAAAAGAATTAAAGGAAACCAAATTAGAATTGAAACACACAAAATCAGAATTAATCCACATTAAAGACGAATTAAAAGAATTAAAGGAAGAAGTAAACGTCTTAAGAACAATGGTGAAAAAAGTGAAAGGAAAAAATAGTCACATTCGTAATAGTAGTAGTGATAGTTCAGATAATCAAAGTGAAGGTGAAACTAAACTAAACATTATTGGATACATAGAAGAAGAAAATAAGGATGAAACAAAATTAATAGAAGAAAATAACGAGATAATAAAAGCATTAGAACAAATGAAAAATATTAATGCAATTATAGAAGAAGAACCAGAAAGTGATATAGAAAATACCGAATACACTAGGTATGAGGAATCAGATATAGGATCAGAAAATATAGTAAATGAAGATGCAGATAATTATCCAGAAGAAGAAATGATAGACCCCAATTTAGAAGTGGTGACTAAAAAGGCACCTACAATACCAAGACATATACCAATAGGACAACAATGAGACTTTAAAGAATTTATAGGATCTATGTCTCAAGGATTAAATCCAAATGGATACTTTTTAGACTTAGATAATGTCTATGATGAACAAGAAATAAGTAGACGAATAAATGATTGGAATTTAGGAATGTATATAGCCTTAATGAATTCATCTCACACTGAAAATTTAGACTATATGTATGACCTAATATCTAAAACAATGATAGGAAAAGTAGGATTTTGGATGGAATCAATAACTCATCAGTTAAGATCACAAATAGAAGCTTGTGCTCATGATTGGAAATCAATGTTATTATTATTTGATATGGTATTAAAAAGAGAATTTTTAGGAGAAAGATGGTTAGTAGCTAGAGAAACAGTATTTGCTGAAAGAAAAGCCGAAATAATAATGAATTTGAATAACATGAAATGTTGTAAAATCAGTAAATTACCAGAATATACTATCAGTTTTACTAAGTTCTTTTATGAAGCTAGATTCTTACCACAAGAAGGATTGATATATCAACAACTATATTATGACCATTTACCAAACCCGTACAACATAGAAGTGTCAAAAGAATATACACAATTAGAACCAAAAGAAAATACATTAGGAGAAAGAATAAGAGTTTTACGATCTTATCTTATGAGAAAATGTGAAGAATATAGAGTTCAACAAAAGGTTAAAAAGGATAAGAAACTAGGATTACGAGAAATATGTGGATTCACTGAAAAACGATTAGTTTTTGGTTGTGATGATAAAGTTAGACGAAAATATAGACGATATACTCATAATCGTAATTATAGAAATAATCCTACATATAAGAAGTCTTATACAAAAAATGATGATTATGGACGATTTCGACGAAAAAGATTTAGACGAAAAATAATCCAGAAAATAGGAACAGATTTAGATATAAACGAAAGTTTAGGAAAAGACAAGAAAGACCCTTAAGAGATAAAAAATACTAAGCTTACAGAATGTAAATGTTGGAACTGTAATGAAAAATGACATTATGCTAATAAATGCCCTAAATTAAAACAAAAAGGTGCCAAGTATATAGGAACAACAGAATTTATAATGAGTCTAGAACAAATAAGAGCCAATGATGACACATGGCATAAAGAAAATGAATTTTATATTAGTGAAACAGAAAATTCTAATTCTGAAATAGAACAATTAGAATATGAAGATAGTGAAACTGATAACTAATGGTAGCTATATATGTAGAAGCCCCAGTAGAATATAAACCTAATAAGATTATAAAACGTCGTATATTTATAGATAGTGGAGCTGATATATGTTTAGCGAAGCAAGATGTACTCGTTCCCCATAAATGGAAAAGATCTAAAGGACATAAGGTCAGAGTTACAGGATTTAATGAACAAATGAAAGAATTAGATATTATAGCCGAAAACATGAGATTAATACTTAACAAGACAATCTTTCGATTACCCATAATTTATCAAGAAAATAATATGAAACAACATATATTATTAGGAAATAATTTCCTTGATTTCTTTAAAGTCCAACTAATCAAACCTGAAACCATCAGTCTTTTAACTCCTTGTAATAAATGGATTATCCTTAAGCGAGTCCTACCTTTATATCCACTCACAATACATAATATCAAAACAAACAGAGATAATAATTTAGAACTTTTAAAACAGAAATATTTAGACCATTTAAAGATTAACTTTGGAGAAAACCCTATAACGTTGTGGGAAAAAGAAAAGATATATGCTAAGATAGAACTCATAAACCCTAATGATGTTGTTCGCACCAGACCAATAAGATATAGTCCTGATGATCAAAAGGATTTTGAAATACAAATAAAAGAATTATTAGACTTAAAATTAATTCAAGAAAGTAAAAGCCCTCATAGTAGCCCAACATTCTTAGTAAGAAAACATAGCGAACAAAAGAGAGGCAAAGCAAGAATGGTAATAGATTATCGAGAACTAAATAAGAAAACGATTTTTGATGGATACATTTTACCTTATAAGAGAAATTTAATTAATAGATTATCAGGAAAAAAGTGGTTTAGTAAATTTGATTGTAAAAGTGGCTTTTGGCAAATTAAGCTTACTAAAGAATCAAGACCATTAACAGCATTTAGTGCACCACAAGGACATTATGAATGGATTGTGTTACCTTTTGGTTTGAAAAATGCACCCCAGATATTTCAACGAAGAATGGATACGATATTTAGAAAATTAAATGAATTATGTGTAGTTTATGTCGATGATATATTAATCTACAGTCATAATATAGCAGATCATTTACAACACCTAGATGCATTTATAAAAACAGTAAGACAACATGGAATCCTTTTATCTGAAAAGAAATCAGAAATCTTTACAAATAAAATAGAATATTTAGGATATATAATAGATAGTGAAGGATTACAACTACAAGATCATATTGTAACTAGGATCGAAAATTTTAAAGAAAAATTAGATACTAAGAAAGAAGTCCAACAATTTCTAGGAATAATAAATTATGCATCAGATTATATAAAAGACTTACCAAAATTACGACAACCCTTGCAAGAGCTCATTAAGAAACATAAAGTATTTGAATGGACTACAACTCATACTGATACTCTAAGAAAAATAAAAGAAGCAGTAAAAGTTCTCCCAAAATTAAGACTACCGAAAGATAATGATCAATTAGAATTATATACAGATGCTAGTGATATCGGGTGGGGAGCAGTACTCATCGCATATAGAAAAGAAGATATAGACAAAGAAACTCCTTTAATATGTGGATATAGATCAGGAACTTGAAAACCCTCAGAGAAAAATTATCATATCAATGAAAAAGAATTACTAGCTGTTAAAAAATGGAATTAAAGGGTTTAGGTATCATTTGTTACCCATAGAATTTATCATAAGAACAGATAATACACAAGTAGGAGCATTTATCAGAAATAAAATAGATCCCCTACCAGAACTGAACAAAAGAAGGCATTGGCAAAGTTTTTTCAATTGTTATAATTTTGTTGTTAAGCCTATCTCTGGAAAACGAAATATCTTAGCTGCTTTTTTGAGCAGGAATGGAGATAATGATCCAGCGAATATCAGAAATCAGAACCGCCAGATGCTGGCAATGATCAGAAATCATGAGAACTTTCTGGACAACCTTGAGGAAGAACTCAAGAAACTCCAGTCTCAAAACAATCAGAATATAAGAACCATGACTCCTATATCATCTTATGAGTTGTTAGGAGATCTTCATAAGAAGCCATTTGAGATGCCAACTTCATCAAGTGGACTTGCAGGAGCCACCACCTTGAACCATTCTAAGCTGATTAATCAAAACTCATCAGAAATCACAACCTCCCAGGTTATACAATTCCCTCCAGAAATGACAGAAGCATATAAGAATATCATGAAATTTTTTACATATAAGAAGAGTCAAACCGTATATAGAACCATTAAGATGACCAAATACCCTAGGTATATATGCTCAGAAGACTGCAGTCCAGATGTTGTTCAGAAACTATTTCGATATGGATTTCTGGACAAAGTCATGACTGATGAGAGCCTTACTAGTGTTTCAAAACTCCCATCTATCATACTCAGATCCATTGACGAACTTGGATTACGATTTGGAAGAGGAATATTTTGTGTTCAAATTTTTGATGCTGCTATGGACTTAGAAGGGAAACCAATAATAATTGCTCAGATCTTTAAGACTGGTAGAAACACTAAGATTGATGTAGATAATTCCGACCATCAATGGGACATTCCATGCAAATTAGAAAATTTTAAATCTTGGTTAGGAGAAAAACGAGCACATGGAATCCATACGATCAAATGTAGACTCGAAGACTATATTAGAAATAAAAAGGTGGCTATAATAGCCAGATCGAATCATGGAGAAGTTGAAGAAATGATAACTATCAACTATTTAATGGAAATGGGTGATGAAACGAGTCAACAAATTTTGATAGAAATGCATACGAAATTGATGGATAAGAAATTTGTTGACTCGTTTCATCACCCATTTCCATTAAATA
The DNA here is from genome assembly GCF_963576675.1 of Euphorbia lathyris. Classification (NCBI taxonomy): domain Eukaryota; kingdom Viridiplantae; phylum Streptophyta; class Magnoliopsida; order Malpighiales; family Euphorbiaceae; genus Euphorbia; species Euphorbia lathyris. Next base: position 84,536,185 of record NC_088915.1, read on the forward strand.
GTTGATAGTTATCATTTCTTCAACTTCTCCATGATTCGATCTGGCTATTATAGCCACCTTTTTATTTCTAATATAGTCTTCGAGTCTACATTTGATCGTATGGATTCCATGTGCTCGTTTTTCTCCTAACCAAGATTTAAAATTTTCTAATTTGCATGGAATGTCCCATTGATGGTCGGAATTATCTACATCAATCTTAGTGTTTCTACCAGTCTTAAAGATCTGAGCAATTATTATTGGTTTCCCTTTTAAGTCCATAGCAGCATCAAAAATTTGAACACAAAATATTCCTCTTCCAAATCGTAATCCAAGTTCGTCAATGGATCTGGATATGATAGATGGGAGTTTTGAAACACTAGTAAGGCTCTCATCAGTCATGACTTTGTCCAGAAATCCATATCGAAATAGTTTCTGAACAACATCTAGACTGCAGTCTTCTGAGCATATATACCTAGGGTATTTGGTCATCTTAATGGCTCTATATACGGTTTGACTCTTCTTATATGTAAAAAATTTCATGATATTCTTATATGCTTCTGTCATTTCTGGAGGGAATTGTATAACCTGGGAGGTTGTGATTTCTGATGAGTTTTGATTAATCAGCTTAGAATGGTTCAAGGTGGTGGCTCCTGCAAGTCCACATGATGAAGTTGGCATCTCAATTGGCTTCTTATGAAGATCTCCTAACAACTCATAAGATGATATAGGAGTCATGGTTCTTATATTCTGATTGTTTTGAACTGGAGTTTCTTGAGTTCTTCCTCAAGGTTGTCCAGAAAGTTCTCATGATTTCTGATCATTGCCAGCATCTGGCGGTTCTGATTTCTGATATTCGCTGGATCATTATCTCCATTCCTGCTCAAAAAAGCAGCTAAGATATTTCGTTTTCCAGAGATAGGCTTAACAACAAAATTATAACAATTGAAAAAACTTTGCCAATGCCTTCTTTTGTTCAGTTCTGGTAGGGGATCTATTTTATTTCTGATAAATGCTCCTACTTGTGTATTATCTGTTCTTATGATAAATTCTATGGGTAACAAATGATACCTAAACCCTTTAATTCCATTTTTAACAGCTAGTAATTCTTTTTCATTGATATGATAATTTTTCTCTGAGGGTTTCCAAGTTCCTGATCTATATCCACATATTAAAGGAGTTTCTTTGTCTATATCTTCTTTTCTATATGCGATGAGTACTGCTCCCCACCCGATATCACTAGCATCTGTATATAATTCTAATTGATCATTATCTTTCGGTAGTCTTAATTTTGGGAGAACTTTTACTGCTTCTTTTATTTTTCTTAGAGTATCAGTATGAGTTGTAGTCCATTCAAATACTTTATGTTTCTTAATGAGCTCTTGCAAGGGTTGTCGTAATTTTGGTAAGTCTTTTATATAATCTGATGCATAATTTATTATTCCTAGAAATTGTTGGACTTCTTTCTTAGTATCTAATTTTTCTTTAAAATTTTCGATCCTAGTTACAATATGATCTTGTAGTTGTAATCCTTCACTATCTATTATATATCCTAAATATTCTATTTTATTTGTAAAGATTTCTGATTTCTTTTCAGATAAAAGGATTCCATGTTGTCTTACTGTTTTTATAAATGCATCTAGGTGTTGTAAATGATCTGCTATATTATGACTGTAGATTAATATATCATCGACATAAACTACACATAATTCATTTAATTTTCTAAATATCGTATCCATTCTTCGTTGAAATATCTGGGGTGCATTTTTCAAACCAAAAGGTAACACAATCCATTCATAATGTCCTTGTGGTGCACTAAATGCTGTTAATGGTCTTGATTCTTTAGTAAGCTTAATTTGCCAAAAGCCACTTTTACAATCAAATTTACTAAACCACTTTTTTCCTGATAATCTATTAATTAAATTTCTCTTATAAGGTAAAATGTATCCATCAAAAATCGTTTTCTTATTTAGTTCTCGATAATCTATTACCATTCTTGCTTTGCCTCTCTTTTGTTCGCTATGTTTTCTTACTAAGAATGTTGGGCTACTATGAGGGCTTTTACTTTCTTGAATTAATTTTAAGTCTAATAATTCTTTTATTTGTATTTCAAAATCCTTTTGATCATCAGGACTATATCTTATTGGTCTGGTGCGAACAACATCATTAGGGTTTATGAGTTCTATCTTAGCATATATCTTTTCTTTTTCCCACAACGTTATAGGGTTTTCTCCAAAGTTAATCTTTAAATGGTCTAAATATTTCTGTTTTAAAAGTTCTAAATTATTATCTCTGTTTGTTTTGATATTATGTATTGTGAGTGGATATAAAGGTAGGACTCGCTTAAGGATAATCCATTTATTACAAGGAGTTAAAAGACTGATGGTTTCAGGTTTGATTAGTTGGACTTTAAAGAAATCAAGGAAATTATTTCCTAATAATATATGTTGTTTCATATTATTTTCTTGATAAATTATGGGTAATCGAAAGATTGTCTTGTTAAGTATTAATCTCATGTTTTCGGCTATAATATCTAATTCTTTCATTTGTTCATTAAATCCTGTAACTCTGACCTTATGTCCTTTAGATCTTTTCCATTTATGGGGAACGAGTACATCTTGCTTCGCTAAACATATATCAGCTCCACTATCTATAAATATACGACGTTTTATAATCTTATTAGGTTTATATTCTACTGGGGCTTCTACATATATAGCTACCATTAGTTATCAGTTTCACTATCTTCATATTCTAATTGTTCTATTTCAGAATTAGAATTTTCTGTTTCACTAATATAAAATTCATTTTCTTTATGCCATGTGTCATCATTGGCTCTTATTTGTTCTAGACTCATTATAAATTCTGTTGTTCCTATATACTTGGCACCTTTTTGTTTTAATTTAGGGCATTTATTAGCATAATGTCATTTTTCATTACAGTTCCAACATTTACATTCTGTAAGCTTAGTATTTTTTATCTCTTAAGGGTCTTTCTTGTCTTTTCCTAAACTTTCGTTTATATCTAAATCTGTTCCTATTTTCTGGATTATTTTTCGTCTAAATCTTTTTCGTCGAAATCGTCCATAATCATCATTTTTTGTATAAGACTTCTTATATGTAGGATTATTTCTATAATTACGATTATGAGTATATCGTCTATATTTTCGTCTAACTTTATCATCACAACCAAAAACTAATCGTTTTTCAGTGAATCCACATATTTCTCGTAATCCTAGTTTCTTATCCTTTTTAACCTTTTGTTGAACTCTATATTCTTCACATTTTCTCATAAGATAAGATCGTAAAACTCTTATTCTTTCTCCTAATGTATTTTCTTTTGGTTCTAATTGTGTATATTCTTTTGACACTTCTATGTTGTACGGGTTTGGTAAATGGTCATAATATAGTTGTTGATATATCAATCCTTCTTGTGGTAAGAATCTAGCTTCATAAAAGAACTTAGTAAAACTGATAGTATATTCTGGTAATTTACTGATTTTACAACATTTCATGTTATTCAAATTCATTATTATTTCGGCTTTTCTTTCAGCAAATACTGTTTCTCTAGCTACTAACCATCTTTCTCCTAAAAATTCTCTTTTTAATACCATATCAAATAATAATAACATTGATTTCCAATCATGAGCACAAGCTTCTATTTGTGATCTTAACTGATGAGTTATTGATTCCATCCAAAATCCTACTTTTCCTATCATTGTTTTAGATATTAGGTCATACATATAGTCTAAATTTTCAGTGTGAGATGAATTCATTAAGGCTATATACATTCCTAAATTCCAATCATTTATTCGTCTACTTATTTCTTGTTCATCATAGACATTATCTAAGTCTAAAAAGTATCCATTTGGATTTAATCCTTGAGACATAGATCCTATAAATTCTTTAAAGTCTCATTGTTGTCCTATTGGTATATGTCTTGGTATTGTAGGTGCCTTTTTAGTCACCACTTCTAAATTGGGGTCTATCATTTCTTCTTCTGGATAATTATCTGCATCTTCATTTACTATATTTTCTGATCCTATATCTGATTCCTCATACCTAGTGTATTCGGTATTTTCTATATCACTTTCTGGTTCTTCTTCTATAATTGCATTAATATTTTGCATTTGTTCTAATGCTTTTATTATCTCGTTATTTTCTTCTATTAATTTTGTTTCATCCTTATTTTCTTCTTCTATGTATCCAATAATGTTTAGTTTAGTTTCACCTTCACTTTGATTATCTGAACTATCACTACTACTATTACGAATGTGACTATTTTTTCCTTTCACTTTTTTCACCATTGTTCTTAAGACGTTTACTTCTTCCTTTAATTCTTTTAATTCGTCTTTAATGTGGATTAATTCTGATTTTGTGTGTTTTAATTCTAATTTGGTTTCCTTTAATTCTTTTTTAGTGTTTTTAAACTTATGCTTATATTTTTTATATTTGTCTACCCATTCTGTATTAGAATTTATGACTAATTTAATATTTTCTTTTTGCAGGTCTTTTAATTCTTGATTTTGTTTTTCTACCTTTAATTGAAGATATTCTACTTCGGTGCTTATGTCTATATGGGATGTTTTTACATCATTTTCTTTATGTTTTCTAGCGGTTCATACCCCCCCCCACCCCCCCCCCCCCCCACACACACACACTAAGTCTAAGCCTAAATTCCAAAAGGCACAAAACTCGAATAAAAAAAGGAGAAGATAGGAAATATCGTCTCAGTTCGGGAACTTCTCCCTGATGTCTTCCTTCGTAACATTCTCCTTGGATTTGAACTCTAACCGTGAATTGTCACCCAAAGACACATATTTCAAATGACTAGGAAGAGTTTTAAGATGAAGAACATTAGGATCCTCCAATGAAGTCTTAGGTCTCCCTTTTGGCAGTAGTTCCAGTTTCTCATAGTAACCCTTCACCCATAAGCATTTTTGAACGTCTTCATTTGGGGTTTCTACAATGTTTTGTGCTTTTCGATCTATTATGAGTTCGTCCAGATTTAGGCCAAGACCATTGACAACGACTGTATCGATGGTGTCTTCGTAAAGGTTCTCCTGAAACACCTTGTCAACATCAATGAAATTGCAATAATCATGGGAGGTATGATATTTCATTGAGTCAAAAACATTGAATATAACTTCCTCATCTTGAAGACGTAAAATGAGTTTACCTTGCTCAACATCAATTAAAGTTCTACCTGTGGCTAGAAATGGTCGACCGAGGATGATCGGTACTTGTGCATCTTCTTCCATATCTAGCACAATGAAATCTAGTGGAAAGATAAACTTATCTACCTTAACAAGAACATCTTCAATTATTCCCCTCGGGATGCCAAGGATCGGTCGGCGAGTTGAAGCGAGACATTTATGGGTTTAGGCTCACCTAAGCCTAGCCTTTGAAAGATGCTTACGGGCATTAGATTGATGCTTGCACCAAGATCGCATAAAGCTCTTTCAAAGGTTAGACTCCCAATCGAACACGGGATAGAAAAACTTCCCGGGTCCTTTAACTTTTACGGTAATTTTCTTAACAGAATGGCCGAATAGTCTTCGGTTAATTTCACAGTCTCATTTTCTCCCCTTTTTATTTTCTTAGATAAAATATCTTTTAAATTTTTTTGCATATATGGGCATACTTTCCAAAGCTTCCGCGAACGGCATGTTAATGTGCACTTTTTTAAAAATATCCAAGAACTTAGAAAATTGCTTTTCTTGTTTCTCCTTATGTAGCCGTTGCGGAAAGGGAATTTTCGCCTTATATGGCTGCACAAGGGGATTCGCGAAAAGTTTAGGTGGAGAATCAGATATACTTACCTCGGGTTCTACTATACCTTTATCCTTGGAGGAGGATGGCTGAGATGTCTCCTTACTATTCCAAAGTGTAATGGCATTGACATGTTCCCGAGGGTTGGTCTCGATATCACTGGGTAAGGATCCCCTAGGACGTTCAGTGGAGGTTTTTGCAACTTGATTAATGTTTTTTCTAAAGCCCTAGTGAATGTGTCTTAATGCCGACGCCATTCTTCTAAGCCATTTAATCTATTCTCAATTCTACCAAGGGTCTTTACAATGGTAACTAGCGGGTCATGTTCTCTTGCGAGTTAAATCCGGGTGGAGGCCTAAAATGATTATGAGCATGTGGATTTAGAGTATTTTGGTTATTGCTCTATGAAAAATTTGGATGATTCCCACACCCATTATTGTAGGAATTTGAGTATGGATTGTTTTGTCGATAAGAATTACCGATAAAATTTCACGTTTCACCCATGAATTGATTTTCGGGTTGGTTATGCATACTCAAATTAGCCATTAATAGATCTATTTTCTTATTTAGCTCATCAAGGTTAGGAGATGATCGGGGTGGTGCATCACACATATACATACTTGCCCTTACCTCGGAGAATCGCTCGGTCGGCCAATGGAAACTTCTTTCGGCTAGTTCTTGGATGAGTGCATAAGCATCATCCGGACTCTTTCGGAATCGACTTCCACCTGCAGCTGCATCAACAACGGCACAATTATTTGAAGATAAACCACTATAAAAGATATTCACCTGTTCCACTTCGCAAAACCGTGATGTGGGCATTTTTTGAATAACAGACGGTAGCGTTCCCACGCATCATACAAGCCTCTCTCCTTTTGACGGAAAGCATTGGTCTCATTCTTGTACATGGCCGTCTTGGAAGGAGGGAAGTATTTAGCAAGAAACTTCTTTACTAAATCGTCCCAAGTCGTGATGGATCCGGCATCTAAAGACTCTAAGCAGTCAATGACATCCTTCCTGAGAGAAAAAGAAAACAATTTAAGTTTAATAGCGTCACTCATAATACCATTAGTACGAAACAAAGAACAATGTTTAATAAATTTAGTAAGATGAGCGTTTGGATCTTCTCTAGCATCGCCTCCGAACTTTCCGACATTTTGGAGGAGTTGAATCATAGTCGGTTTGATTTCGAAATTATGCGCGTCTATGGTCGGTTCTACAATGCTAGAGGTGACCATGAGGCGATTTGGAGTTAACATGTCCATGATTGTTCTTTCTCCATTTTCTTCTATGGCGGAGTTTCTTCCTACACGCCGATTCCTTCAACATGTACGCTCTATTTCTGGATCAAAAACTAAAACAGGCCAAGATTGGCTCCGCGTTAGCATAAAAATAATTGAAAAATGTCTAGAACGTCAAACCTGGTTGTTGCCAATGTTGCAACTAGAATACCCGACAACGACGCCAAAAACATGAAGTCTAAAAACAAGAGGTTAACGGAAGACTACATTCTTAGACTCGATAGCAAATCGATGTGGTTTCTAGCATTACATTGCTAGGATTTCTCGTTGAACTTAATGCTTTCTTGTCGTATTTAAGTAACCATTGGCCCGGTTAAGTGAATAGGAGTGAAGAAATAGAACGGGGTGGTCTAAGGTCTTAGCACCGAGTTTCTTTTAGAAATCACCATCTTTAGAATCACGAATTTCTCTTCGGTGTCTTATTTCAATTGATTTCATTGGCTCAAACTTAGGAAGTGAACCTGATTCCTTAGTGTTTTATTCCATTGCTTTAACAACAAAAGTTTTTCGTAGCTATAAATAACTCAAACCTCTTTAATTCAATCGTTTGGACTTCAAAAACCTGTGGATAGTTAATGATTATGCGGAATCCCTGTGGGATCGATCTTTATACGTAACTATACTGTATTACTTGGTACGATAGATAGAGTGCACTTGCTTTAAAAAGCACGTATACGTTTTATACGCATCAAGTTTTCGGTGTCGTTGCTGGGGATTCTAGTTGCAACATTAGCGACAATCAGGTTTGACGTTCTAGACAATTTTTTAATTGTTTTTATGCTAACGCGGAGCAAATCTTTGCATGTTTTAGTTTGTGATCCAGAAATAGAGCGTACGTGTCAAAAGAATCTGCGTGTAGGAAGAAACTCGACATGGACGGAGAAAGAAAAAACCCCGCCATAAAAGAAAACGGAGAAAGAACAATCATGGACATGTTAACTCCAAATCGCCTCGTGGTCATCTTTAGCATTGTAGAACCAGCCATAGCCGCACATAACTTCGAAATAAAACCGGCTATGATTCAACTCATCCAAAATATCGGACAATTCGGAGGTGATGCTAGAGAAGATCCAAACGCTAATCTTACTAAATTTATTAAACATTGTTCTTTATTCCATATTAATGGTGTTACAAGTGACGTTGTTAAGTTTAAATTGTTTTCTTTTTCTCTCAGGGAGGATGCATTTGACTGCTTGGAGTCTTTAGATGTCGGATCCATCACGACGTGGGATGATTAAGTAAAGAAGTTTCTCGCTAAATACTTCCCTCCTTCCAAGATGGTCATGTACAAGAACGAGATCAACGCTTTCCGTCTAAAAGAGAGAGAAAGCTTGTATGATGCATGGGAACGATATCATCGGTTGTTCAAGAAATGCCCACATCACGGTTTTGAGAAGTGGGAACAGGTGAATATCTTTTATAGTGGTTTGTCTTCAAATAACTGTTCCACTATTGATGTAGCCGCAAGAGGAAGTCTATTCCGAAAAAGCCCGGATGATGCCTATGCACTCATCCAAGAACTAGCCGAAAGGAGTTTTCATTGGCCAAACGAACGATTCTCCGAGGTAAGGGCAGGTATGTATATGTGTGATGCACCACCCCAATCATCCCTTAACCTCGATGAGCTTAATAAGAAAATGGATTTATTGATGGCTAATTTGAGTATGGAAAACCAACTCGGAATTCAATTCATGGGTGAAATGACAAATTTCGTCGGTAACTCTTATCGAAAAAATAATCCATACTCAAATTCGTATAATCATGGGTGGAGGAATCACCCAAATTTTTCATAGAGCAACAATCAAAACACTTTAAATCCGCATGCTTCCAATCATCCTAGACCTACACCCGGTTTTAACCCGCAAGAAAAGAGAGAACCTGCCCCGTTAGCTACCATTGTTAAGACCCTTGGTAGAATTGAAAATAGGTTAAACGGTTTAGAAGAATGACGTCGACATCAAGATACATTCACTAGGGGTTTGGAAACAAATATTAATCAAGTCGCAAAAACCTCAACCGAACGCCATAGGGGATCCTTACCGAGTGACACCGAAACCAACCCTCGAGAGCATGTCAAAGCCATTACACTCCGAAACGGGAAAGAAACCGCTCAACCATCCACCTCCAATGATAAAGGTATAGTACAACCCGAGGTAAACACATCCGACTCTCCACCTAAACTTTTTGCGGATCCCCTCGTGCAACCATATAAAGCGAAAATTCCATTTCCGCAAAGGTTGCACAAGGAGAAACAAGAAAAACAATTTTCTAAATTCCTGGATATCTTTAAAAAGCTACACATTAACATTCTGTTCGCGGAATCTTTAGAAAATATGCCCGTTTATGCCAAGTTTTTAAAAGATACTTTGTCTAAGAAAAGGAAATTGGGAGAAAATGAAACTGTTAAATTAACCGAAGATTGTTCAACTATCCTGTTAAGAAAATTACCACAAAAGCTAAAGGATCCGGGAAGTTTTTCTATCCCGTGTTCAATCGGGAGTCTAACTTTTGAAAGAGCTTTATGCGATCTTGGTGCTAGCATCAATCTAATGCCCTTAAGCATCTTTCTTTTTTGTCTCCCTCTTTTTCTCTTTGTATAAACGTTTTTGTGGCATATGAGAATTGCGTTAGAGGGTTTGATGTATATGAGCTAAAGAATGTATATGTTTTGCTCGGGTGCTCTTTTTATTTTGGATTCATAGTACACTTAAAGAAGTTGGTTAGAAACTCATAGATTCCGGGATTTTTAGGTGGAAAGTGATGGTATTGGTTTGTATTTTAGTGGCGAAAGAAAGGTAAGGCTCAACCGGGTGAACAATGGAAAATGATTTTGGGTAGGTTATGGTTTATATGGCAGTGAAAATGAAAGAAGGCCTTAGTCATATCAAATTCCTAATTCGGTGTGTGTGGTTTCGGATAGTATTTGGTGCAAGCCCTATAGTTAAAAACAAGTGCGGATCCCACATCAAAGAAAAATAACCGAGCTTTTAATATGCTCGTGGCACAAAATATGTTTCCATTAGTATGTTTGTGTCCTATAAGTTCAAGTGTTTCAGCTCTGGGTAAATGTCTAAAAATGAGTATATATTCAAAAAGAGTTATTCAAGTTTTTATTCATGACTCGACAATTCAATTTTAGAATCTTAAAATTGTCAAATGAAGGTTTATCCTATCACAAGTTAATGTCATTCAAAACTTGGTTTTAAAGTTTGTTTTGGGACTCAATTGATGCCTTAGGACATACTCGAGCTATTGGGTTTGGTTCGTGTTGCCAAAACAAAAAGTAACAATTGCAATTAAAACAAGAAAAATGCAAACAATAAATACATATTACACAACCACACATATTGTTACCCCATTTCCTATCTTTGACCCACACCCCTCCCTATAAAGTTTAAGCCAAATTCCAAAAAGCGGAAAACTGGAGGAAAAAGAGAAGATAGGAAATACCAACTCAATGGGGGAGGTACCAGTTTCGCTCGCTGGCATACTGTGCCATGAAACTGTCAAAGCGAGCATTGTGGCGGGCATTGTCGGCTTGAGTCTCCAATCGTGCTAAAGCCTCAGTATGCTGGTTAGTGATAGGGAGTTGGGCATTGGAATGTTCAAGTCCATCCAAACGCTAACGGAAGTCGGCTGTAGCAGAGTCATGGACAGGGTCAGCAGTGGTGGCACTGGGACCGGCAGCAGGCATAACCGTATCATCGATACCTGGAGGAACAACTGCAGAACGAGCAATTTTATTTAAATAATTTTCATCAAAGTTTAAAGCGCAAGTTGCTTATAGTTTCGCAAGTCCGTTCGAAAACCAAAATGAATGACCAACTTAGTGATTACGTTACCGAAAGTTAAAGTAATTTTATGTATAATTGTTTCCATGGCACGATAAACAAATCGGGCAACATTCACTCGTTTACGGTTCATGACGCACCAATGGATAGTGATGTCTTGTTCACTTACTTTGTCACTCTTTTTTTTTTTTGCCTTGGATGGCATAATAGCTTGATTTGTGGACCATTTTGAGTGTGTTGTCCATAATAAGAGAGGACTTTTGGTTGCCCTTTTGGTATGGAAAGAAATTTGTGAATTGATTCCAAACTGATTCAGGGGTGACGTTGATGGGGTGAGAATCAACTCCCCCCGGACGAAGATTAAAGCAAGTGCAAAATCGTTTTTCATCAGCCTCGACAGCCTGACCACATAAACGGAATTTGATAGTTTTATGGTCGGGTGTATCAAAGACCTGAAGAGTGCTATAAAATTCACGTAAAATGACCGAGTAAATACCATAAGGGGTGAAAGCAAAATCATTCCAACCTAAACGACCTAGAACAGCACGTAATTCATCCACATCCCCAAACTTAGCATATGCATTAAGATCAAAATAATGGGGCTCAGCAATAGCCACAGAATTTATAATACGATACTTTTCGCCTTCCTCATCATAAAAAAGTTTAAAGAGACAATTGTACCTTTCAACAATGGTGAAGACTCGTCCTGTGCGCGGGTCACGGGTGGCATGAGGACGAACCTGAATATCAGATTTAGACGATATTCAGATTCGTCCTTGCGCCACCCGTGACCCGTGCACGGGACGGGTCTTCACCATTGCTGAAAGGTACAATTGTCCCTTTAAACTTTTTTCTGATGAGCAAGGCGAAATGTATCGTATTATAAACTCTATGGGTATTGATGAGCCTCATTATTTTGATCTTAATACATATGCTAAGTTAGGGGATGTGGATGAATTACGTGTTGTTCTAGGTCGTTTAGATTGGACTGATTTTGCTTTCACCCCTTATGGTACTTACCCGGTCCTTTTACGTGAATTTTATACCACTCTTCAGGTCTTTGATACACCCGACCATGCTAAAACTATCAAATTTCGTTTATGTGGTCGGGTCGTCGAGGCTAATGAAAAACTGTTTTGCACTTGCTTTAATCTTCGTCCGGGGGGAGTTGATTCTCTCCCCATCAACGTCACCTCTGAATCAGTTTGGAATCAATTCACAAATTTCTTTCCATACCAAAAGGGCAACCAAAAGTCCTCTCGTATTGTGGACAACACACTCAAAATGGTCCACAAAGTTAGCTGTTATGTCATCCAAGGCAAAAAAGAGAGAGACAAAGTAAGTGAACAAGACATCATCATCCCTTGGTGCGACATGTACAATAAACGAGTGAATGTTGCCCGATTTGTTTATCGTGCCATGGAAACAATTATACATAGCAATAAGCACACTTTAGCTTTCGATCACGTAGTCACTAGGTTGGCCATTCATTTTGGTTTTTGAACGGACTTGCGAAACTATGAGCAACTTGCGCTCTAAGCTTTGATGAAAATTGTTTAAATAAAATTGCTCGTTCTACAGTTGTTCCTCCAAGTACCGATGATACAGTTATGCCTGATGTCGGTCCTAGTGCCACCACTGCTGACCCTGTCCATGACTTTGCTCCAGCCGACTTCTAATGCCCAACTCCTTCTTATTGCTAACCAGCATACTGAGGCTTTAGCACGATTGGAGCAGCTTCACCTACAGACTCAAGCCGACAATGCCCGCCACAATGCTCGCTTTGACAGTTTCATGGCACAGTACGACAGCGAGCGAAACTGGTACCTCCCCGATTGAGTTGGTATTTCCTATCTTCTCCTTTTCCTCCAGTTTTCCGTTTTTTGGAATTTGGCTTAAACTTCATAGGGAGGGGTGTGGGTCAAAGATAGGAAATGGGGCAACAATATGTGTAGTTATGTGGTTGTGTAGTATGTATTTATTGTTTGCATTTTTCTTGTTTTAATTGCAATTGTTACCTTTTGTTTTGACAACACGAACCAAACCTAATAGCCCGAGTATGTCCTAAGGCATCAATTGAGTCACATCATGCCAAAGTCTATAAGGAACGAACCAAATGGTGGCACGATAACACATTTCAAATTGGAGACAAAGTTCTTTTGTACAATTCACGAATGCGACTTTTTCCAGGGAAGCTAAAGAGTAAGTGGTACAGTCCATTCATTGTTACCGACGTATTCCCATCGACCGTCGTTTGAAATCAAGAAAGAGGGACATGATCCGTTCAAGGTGAATGGACAACGAATCAAGCACTTCGAGGAGGGCGTCTTGAATCTCAAAGCAATCACAGTAAAACTCCTAGATCCGCCTACAGCCGGATCTCAATCATCTCGATAAGTGCAAGTGGTACGGCTAGCTACGAGACGTTAAAATGCAAGCACTCATAGGATGCACCCCACTCTGGTCTCAAGTTGAACACAGATTTTGATTTGCATCTTGATTTGATTAATTTGTTTAGCAACTTACGAGGAAAACAAACTGAAAGTGCTCGAAAGAGCTTGAAAATGCCTAAAACTTGTATTTTATTTTCTTTTGTCTTTTCGAGAGTGGCACAAAAACTATTTCAATGGCGATTTTGCACTCTTTGCTAGAACTTTGGCTTTGAAGTGGTTGATGCAGTTATTTTAATTCTTTCGGTGCTCAAACGAGAAGAAAAAAAGTGGGTTAAATGTTAGCGGGTTAAGAAAGAAAATTTGGTTAATAGTCTCAAATGGTTTTCTAGGGATTATGAAAAACAATATAAAAGAATTAACCTAAGTGAGATCATTTTATCATTTATTGTCTTTATACCGAAATAGACGTACTTAACCTGGTATTTGGTGCAAACTCTACGACACAAGTGAAGTAAAAGCTCTCAAAATTGTGAAAATGTAGAGTTCTCATGTGAACTCTTTTTGGCTCAACATACTTCACCGTAATTTTAGGTTTATTTGTGCGTTTAAGTTCCTTAGAATTCTCAATGATCTATTTTTATTGCCTTTTCAAGATTAATTAGCAAAATAACTCATGAATTCGAAACTATTGAATTTGTTTTCCATTGGGTGCAAATTTTATCTATTCATAAAATTCCTATTTTCAGAATTATAACTAAAAATTTCAACCAAATCGATCCTTCACATCGAGGTATTTAGTTTTGAGGATAACTAAGCTAAAATTTCAAAGGTGACGATAGGTTTATTTTGGTTCAATTTATTCCGAGCTAAATTTATTATTCTTACTATTTATTTATTTTTAAATAAAAACGCACTATATGTAAAATAAATAAAAAGAACACAAAGCTGTAAAACCACAAATAAATATAAATTTCGAAATTGAAAGAATACATATAAACACGCCTACGAACACTAGTGCGAGGGTGTGCAACCCCTTCGCACGAACAAAAGGTTAACTAATTCCAAAGGTTCACGAAAAGAAATATAAACAAATGATAAAATAAAAAGAAATATAAACGAAAAACTGCAAACTAAGAAAACGTCCTTAATTTTCCGGTGGTTATGGTGGTGGCGGCCAATCGATATGGAAGTGTTGGCAAAAGGCGTTGGTGAAGGAGTTGAAGCTGGCATGGTGGGTTCTAGCTTCGGCGAAGTGTGCTTATGCTTCGGCTCTATCCCGTGCCTGATCAGCTTTAAGAACGTCCATCTGAGCATTCATTTGCATGAATGTGGTATGGTAGTCAAATGAAGGTTCGATGGGAATGTCGAATTCAAAATTACCGTCACCAAAATCACTGGTATCCATAGGAGTGCCACTCAAATCGTCTGCACCTCCATCCATCGTCCCATCTGCACCTTAACGTTCATGCCCCGATCCTTGGCCGTGATTAGCAGCGGCTGATGAAGTGTCGACCTCTGTTGGACGTTACAACCCCTTTAACATCTTGGCCTCGATCTTCTTTGGATCAAGTTTGGGGAGACTGTTAAAGAAGGTAGCTGGAAATACACTCTTGGCAAAAATGGTGACCAAGTGTTCGAGACCGAGTTTGGCTCGTTTCCGTTTGCACATTTGCAGGATGGCTTCTTCATCCAGTGGGCAAAGATCAAATTAAAGGTCGTTATGATAACAGTAAAGGCCAAGGAGCTCGGGTTGATTGATCTTATTAGTTTCCCATTTGCCGGAGAAAAAAATAAGCAATGAACTTGTAGAAGAGGTAGAGGACGGGGTATTTGATAAGGCTCGGGGAGAGGTTGCTAATGTTGTATAAGGCCCCTCCCGACATAGTCTCCTAAAATTCAGCTTGATTAACTCCTTTAGGCCACTTTTCAAGACCCGACCTTGTCTGTTTGGCGAAGGAGGTGCGGATCCAATCACTGTTGATGGAATATACTTGATTGTTGAGGCGCAATTCCAAGAAGGAGTTGTTGTCACGGGTCACCGACCGAAGGGTGGTGAAGAACTCAGTCACCAAGGTCGGGTAGATGTACCAACGGAAGTCGAACAGGGGACTACAACACATGTCTTCCAATTTCTGTGCAAAGAGCGCGAGAAGATCTTTCCGTAAGAGGAAACTATTGGTTTGACAAAAGTTTCCTCTTACAGAAAGATCTTCTCGCCCCCTTTGCACAAAAATTGGAAGACATAGGTTGGAGTTCCCTGTTCGACTTCCGTTGTTATGTCTACCCAACCTTGGTAACTGAGTTATTCACCACCCTTCGACCGGTGACCCGTGACAACAACTCCTCCTTGAAATTCCGCCTCAACAATCAAGTTCATTCCATCAACAGTGATTGGATCCGCACCACCTTCGCCAAACAGACAATGTCGGGTCTCGAAAAGTGGCCTAAAGGAGTTAACAAAGCTGAATTTTGGGAGACTATGTCGGGAGGGGCCTTATACAACATTAGCAACCTCTCCCCGGGCCTTATCAAATACTCTGTCCTCTACCTTTTCTACAAACTCATTGCTTATTTTTTCTCCGACAAAGCGGAAACTAATAAAATCAATCAACTCGAGCTCCTTGGCCTTTACTGTTATCATAACGACCTTTAGTTTGATCCTTCTCTACTGGTTGAAAAAACCCTTCTGCAAATGTATAAACGGAAACGAGCCAAACTCAGTCTCGGACACTTGGTCACTATCTTTGCCAAGAGTGTATTTCCTGCTACCTTCTTTGACAATCTCCCCAAACTTGACTCAAAGAAGATCGAGGCCAAAATGCTAAAAGGGTTGGAACGTCGTCGGCACTTCATCAGCCGTTGTTGCTGATCACAGTCAAGGATCGGGGCCTAAACATCAAGGTGCAAATGGAACGACGGATGGAGGTGCAGACGATTTGGGCGGCGCTCCTATTCGATATCTAGACTTAACCAGTTTTATTACTTGATAACGACAAGGTACACTTATCCTTAGTTGTAAAGTTGGAGTAGTTATCACCTCGAGTGCATCGCTACGCTTTCTCTCATCAACTAGTCGAGGATTCCCCTTCCCCGCGAAGAAGGGGACAAATTTATTCTCATCCCCATCTCGCGAGGAATCCCTGTCCCCAAAAAGATCCTCATCCCCCGTTTATAGATGTACCAAAAACCTTCTCCTCATTCCCCATTTCTCGTTCCCGACTAGGAATCATCATTTATTGAGGTTTAAGCACACAAGATTCCAGTTGATTCTCACTTGTTGAAAGCTATATCCAAAACTTGTGTTAGAGCTCTTTCCTAAAATTTGCTCATAACAAAAATTTTTTTCCTAATCATTCGATTTCGATTCTTTTTGGGAGTCAAAGCTCTTTCATCAACTATTTTAATCACAACTGCATTTTCATTTCAAATCCTGGTTGAATGGTTAGCTAGCTAATTCAATACCTTAACCACCCTAACCACATGCTTAGTCGACTAAGAAAGAACGAATTTTTCAATGACAATCGTGAAGGGTGTAGGACATTAAATACCTTAAAGCTTTCCAAGGAGAAATCTCTAACGATATCTTCAATTAGTTGAGATCACCAAAAAAGAGTATATAGCCTCGTCATCAACCCATTGTTGAAGCAAAAGAAAGAGCTCCACCATTATTTTGAGTATCCTACGGCAAGTGAAAATTTGATACAATTAGTTGTAACATCATTATTTTGATCAGCAAAAGTCAGAAAGTTGCCTATGCAATCTTCATTCCTCCACAAGCATTGAAAGAAATCAGTACATAAATTCCAATAATGATTCTCATTCAGGGACCAAAATTCTAAACATATACAGGCTAAAAGACCAGCATATATTTATGTCGTTGTCAACTTGTTTTTGCATATGAAATAGTTACTTCTATAGGTAAATTACATACATGATCCCTTAACTTTGGCCTTACTTTCTTTATGGGTATGGCCCCTCAACTTGAAAACCAGGCACAAAAATACTTAAACTTTACCACTTACAAACATAAAATCCCTTGTAAAAGTAAAGGATCGCAAAATGACTTTTAAGTGTGTTGAAATGCCAAAAGTATGTCCAATTTAGAACAAATAATGAATACCACTGTGAGAATATAACCCAATTTATGGAATTCAAGAAATAGATATCAAAATCTCCAATTCATTAAAAAGAAGAGAGACTTATTAAGAATCATATAGTCAGGTTCAACAAGTAAAGAATTGGAACATAGAGAACAATTTACAAGCTTGAAACCTCTAAACCTCTAATGCATTCACCATTCACGAGAAAAAGAATGAAAACCAGCATCACAAATGCAAAAGGCCATTTTCATCCAAAGACGAAAAATTTGATTATGTCCCGTAGCTAATTAGTGAATGCAAAACTGTTATTTCCATTAACTTGTAGATATAATTCTCAATCAAGCAAACGTACCTGGTTCTCGTTGGTCTTCTCTCATCAAAGATTGAAATGTCTCCTTTCCTACTGAGGCAAGCCAGCTTCAACTTCGTCCCACCGGCTAACATTCCACGTAAATCTCTCCTTCATTTTCCCGACAAGCTCTTTCGCCTCTTGCACCTTCCCAACACGAGCAAGGCCATTCACCAGAGGTTCCATAGTCCCATAATTTGGAACCCATCCCTTCTCCACACTCTCTTGACAAAGTAAAAGTGCAGTCTCAAAATCCTCACCTTCACACAAGTAATGCACCAAAGTAAAATAACATTGAGCATCTGGTTTGCAACCGCTATTCAGCATGCTTCTAAACAATCTTTGTGCTTCCTCTAAATTTCCTTCTAAGCAAAATCCGAAAATCAAATGAGAAAAGGTATTAATATTTGGCTTCATTCCCCTAGATATCATCCCATCAAGTAAAGCTTTCGCCTCTGTAGACCTCTTGAGCTTACATAAACTCTTAATCCTAATGTTACAAGTGGCTACACTCTGCCCGATTCTATACTTCTCCTTCATCATTTCCAAGACTTTACCAACATCTTCTTCCTTCTCCTCCATATAAAACCCAGAAAGTAAGTACTGAAAAGTGGTAGCATTTGGCTTCACCCCTTTCCTATCCATTTCTGCTAAAACAGAATAACATGAACTAGAACTACCAGACTCACAGAATGCTTTAGCAACATTATTATAAGTTTGCAAATTTGGCTCAATATTGTAAAGTTTGGGGAATTCAAGATAAATCCTATTCACCTCCTTAAAATCTTTAGCTAAAATGAAAGCAAAAATCAAAGCATTCAAAGCCTTAACCGATCCAGTAGAAGAACTATTACCGACTATATCAGCATGATACTCTGTGAAAACACGAAGAGCATCATCGATCATACCAGCCTGACCGTACAGAATGATGGCGTGAGCAGCAAATCGTTCGGAGGATCGGAGATCAGGCCGAGACGATCGGAATTCGTCAATGAACTGTTTAATATAGGAAAAATTGTTGGATTTGGAGAGTTTGGAGATGGCCATGGAGAAGACGATTCGATCCAGGTGAGTTTCCGGTATGAGAGTAGCTTCCTGGCAGATTTCGACGATCTTTTCAGGGTTATTCTCGAATTTAAGAAGAGAAAACGCAGCTTTTGTTTTCTCCTTGGAGGAGAGTGGAGTTGTGGAGTTCGGAGAGAGGATTGAGTAGAAGTGGCGATTGCTTCTAACGAGAGATTGGATACGGTGACGAAGTAGAGAAGCCATTTTCAGATTGAGTTCTCTCTCTCTGTTTTCTTCTCAGTGATTTTGAATTCTAGGGTTTTGGAGCGGAGATGATGATTATCCAAAAAGAAGAAGAAAAGAGAGGGTTTTGGCTGAATCAGGTGCGGTCGATAGTAATTACTTATGATCTGTATATAATATATCAACGGTGTCGATCTAATCAATACCTTTCAGTGCTTCCAATTAATTATTTATCATATTGGAATTGTTTTCTAAATAATATAGAATATCAAATGAAATTATAAGAAAATTACAATAAATTCTTAAACCTTTCATGGAATAGGAAGCATAAATAGAGTGAGTTGGAGGTTTGATCAGATCAGTTTTCATAAAAAAAAAAAATAATAATAATAATAACTGTAATTAGTTACAGTCTCTTAGGATATAACAGAAGGGAAAAGCTATCCGGATAGAATTTATCCGGATAGAAGGGATAGAAAAAAAAAATCCTACCAAAATACCCTTTTGAAATATTTTTATTTTGTTTGTTTTTATATTCTATTAATGATTCAATACTACTACTACATTAAATACTATTTTAGTTTGTGAGTTTCCATGACTACAAATATATAAACGAAAATCCAATTTTATTTTATGAAGGGTAATTATGATATTTTAACTCATTCTATCCATTCTATCCCCATTTTTTCTATCCATTTAGCAGTGTCCAGAACAGAAACGTTGTCAAACTCTCTTATATGCAAAAGGTAATCACAAAGAAAAACAAAACAAAAAAACAAAGAATTCAGACATTTTGATAAAAACCGATAAATGAAAAAAATGGCTGAAGCTTTTAAATTTGTCTGTAGTATCATATTTGATTTTTAATCATTAATTCTCGATAATAGCTCCATCTTACTTATGGGATAAATTGCATTTATGGTCCTTAAGAGTTTACTTTCTTTTGACCCCTTATCGTTAAAAACGGATATAAGAATTGCAAAAGAAATACCATTACTGTTAAAAAAGGTTAGAAAAAAATAAAATTAAATTATGGCCCTGTTTGGTAAAAAGCGTTTTGGGATAAAAATAGCGGTTTTGACCAATTTTAGAGGTTTGACCACTGAAACCGCTAATTGGAGTGTTTTGTGGAGAGAGGTTTGGGAGAGAGTTTTGAGATGAAAACGCTAATTTAGAAAAAACTCTTAAAATGAGCTTTTTCCATTAGCGTTTTGCAATATTAAAATTAATGGACTTCTTTAACCCTAATAGATAGACTCCCTCTTCTCCTGCGCCAAAATTAATGCCCTTATTCGTCTTTTTGCACAAACCGCTATTATCAATCAGGTAATTTTTACCAAACAGGTATACACAAACAGCTAATTAAATCAGCTAGTCAAATCAACTAATGTAATCAGCTAACAGCTAACAGCTAATTCCCAAACAGGGCCTATGTTGAATGTCTTTTGTGAGTATGAAAGGTTTAATGCCCCTCCCAACGTATGCATAATGGTCATATTTAACCCCAACGTTTCAAGTAAAGTGTAGATTGAGCCTAACGTATGAAACGGTGCAAATTTAATTCTAAAGTTTTCAAGCAAAATCAATTTTAGTGCTGCTCTATCGAAATTTTAAAAAGACTAGTTTGACTATAAGTTAACTGTCACATGGGACCTTCCAAACAAGTTTGTCGATAAATTGAACCAGTGCATTTTTTTGTAACTATATTAATAACACATAAAATATTTTAGACAGTTTGACCAAAAAAAATAACTAACTTATATATAGCAGATTTAGGTTTAGCATTTTAACCAAATTTTTATAATTTTGTTGATAATACACTAAATATGTTAGATATAATTGATATTTGGAAGGTCTGAAGTGACAGTTAAATACCAGAAAAATCAATTTTTTCTATTTTTCGATAACATGTGGCCAAAATTGATCTTACTTGGAAACGTTAGGATTATATTTGTATTATTTATACGTTAAGGCTAAATCTGCACTTCCTTTAAAATGTTAGGGTTAAATTTGATCTAAATCACCTGAAAGTACAAGAACAAATGTCTAATTAATGCACCATAAATTAAAGTTGCAAAATGTCTTACATGTACCTGACATTCGGATGAACCTGGTTTAAGAAAGCCTACTTAGCACTCACATCTTTAAGATGGTTTTTGAAGCTGAAAAGTTTATTTTGTCTAAGGATGGAATGTATGTGGGTAAATGTTATATATCCAATGGATTGTAGAAATTTAATGCAATTTCTTGTTAGTCCAATGCAATGACTTTTTTTTTTTTAGTTTCGGAATGCAATGACTATTAATAAGAACAATGTTCTTCTACTTATATCATTGAGTCATTTAATTTATGGCACAGTAGACTTGGATATGTTAATTATGACACTTTACGTAAATTAATTAATTTAGAACATATCACTTCATTCTAAATTGATTATGAACATAATGTGAAATTTGTGTTGAGACAAATTTAACAAGGTCGTTATTCCATACTGTGGAAAGAAATAAAAAACCGCTTGATCTTATACATTATGATATTTGTGACTTAAAATTTATTCAAACTAGATGAAGTAATAAATATTTTCTTGCTTTCATTGATGATACTACAAAATATTGTTATGTATATTTGCTTAAAAGCAAAGTCGATGTTATTGATAAATTTGTTCTTTATAAGTAGGAAGTAGAAAACCAATTTAATAAAAATATTGAAGTGGTTAGAAGTGATCATGGTGATAAATATGTTGAACCATTTAACAAGTTTTGCTCATAACATGGAATTATTCACGAGGTAACATCACCATACTTGTTATCGTCGTAATCTACAGCTTCTTCGGATTTAATTTTTTTTATTTCATATCATTTTTCTAGAATTAATAATAATTCATACAATTTTCATCATTTTACGTTTCTAAGTCATTTTCATGTATTTCCAGGTGTTTTCACAATGTTTTATCTATATTACCAAAGTCGAGAGACGACACGATAATTTGGTGTCAAACGACACCATTTTAAGTAAAGTTCAAGGTACCTTGGGAAGGAGCATCACCACCTCATGGAGGTGAAAATAGTTGGGACTTTGATCCCAACTCACCCTGCACCTTGGTGAGGTGCATCGCCACCTCGCCGAGGTAAAGATAGTTGGGACAAAAGCCCCAACCCATCCCTGCACCTCGACGAGGTGCTTGCAAAAATTATCCATAAATATTTCATGTTCCTATATGGTTTCAACACTGACTCGCAAACTTTTTGGTGTATAATTGTTGTCATCCATAAATGTGACTGTTTGGCAGTTGGGGGATAGTTGTAGACTTGGGTTTTGGGAGTATATGTGACTTTCCACTATTAAAGGAGGCTTAGGGATACATTCAAAGAGACACCAAACTTAGACTTAAACTATTTCTCCCTCTGTATTTTTAGTTTACTGTTTCTTTTCTTTAAGAATCGGCAGTTTATATGTTGTTATCGTTTCTGTTATTAAGTGTTATTTGTACAAGAATTCATCCAATAAAAATAAGCTTTTCACTTTATTGAAGGAGTTCCGTTCGGCAATCGTCATTACGATTTCTTCTAATCCTTGTTTTACTTTTATTACTATGAACTTCATTGTCTATCTTTCTAAGGTTGGTTTTAATCTAATCATGGGCTAAAACTTTCTTAACTAAGGCTAAAAGCGGATATTAACCTTAATTATAAAGTAATCACGTTAACCTAATCAAAATATGTTTATCCATTTGAAAACTAATTTATGATTCTTAATGCTTGTTGGAGATGGACCAAATCCCAACTCGAATATAATTAATCATTTATATGGAATGTGATTAAATTGATTAATCGAAATCCATAAGTAAGACCTAATGACCATTTAGTGTGGCTTATTGGGTTTTCAAGATTTTTTATGAATCTTAATACTATCTTTGATTTATTACTTTAGCGGAACCAGGGTAAAGTAATAAATCAGAGGTTAAGAACTGAGAAAACTTAATGCTTATTTGGATTAATTACTTTAGTTGGACCAATGTAAAGTAATTAATCAAAAGTTTAGAACTAATAAATGGAGAGGTTTTTTTAATCTTAAGTAATCACTTTAGTCGGACCAAAGTAAAGCAGTTAACAAAGGTTTAGATCTAAGAAACTTAATGTTTCTTTGGATTAATTATTTTAGTCGGGCCAAGGTAAAGTAATTAATCGGAAGTTTAGAACCAATAACTCAAGAATGTATTAGTTAATAAGAAAAATCATTAACTCAAAAAGGATAAAACAACTTGAAAAAGGTTAAATGTTATTACTAAGAAAAGAGGTTAAGTGAAGCTAAAAGCCTTAGTTTCTTCTATCATAAGTAATCTTATCAACTCTGTAATTTTCATTTCACTTGTTAAAGTAATTCTTAATTTGGTTACCTAACAAACTCTGCATTTTGATTGTTTAAATAATAGTAAATAAGCAAAAAGATTAATAATTACGGTCGTCCTCCTCATGGGAACGATACTATACTTTGACTTTATTACTTGATGCACGATAAAGGTGCACATGCCTTCACATAGTTTGGTTTAAGTCTGACGAGAATAATATTATAGTACTAGCAATTGATTTATTTTTCAAGTCGACCCATTTACTATCTATTATTTGATTGACCAATCCTTTATATTGAAATGGGTGAAAAGTCAAATGTTTTGGCAATTCCTCCTCGGGGGATGAATCGAGATATTTTTGAATCATAGCTCGAGATTTTTGTTAATCCCTCGTTGTAATAATATCTCGAGTTTTACTACAATTACATGAAATGCGGTTGGATAACATCCTTTTTCGATTGGGTATGGCGTCAACTATTCCTCGAGCCCGCCAATTAGTTAATCATATACATATTTTAGCTAATGGTCATATAATATATATCCCAACTCCTCAATCGAATGGAATAGTGAAGCGCAAGAATCGTACCTAAAGGAAACGATGAACGTAATGTTAAACAGCTCTGAGTTGCCACATAACATGTGGGGGGAAGTTGTTTCATCCGCTAATTACCTTTTAAATAAAGTTTCATCAGACAAAACACCACATGAGTTATGTAAAGGAAGAAAATCTTCCTATAATTATTAGAAAGTGTGGAGGTGTCTTGCTAAGGTAATGGCTCTATTACCAAAGAAAATGAAAATTAGTCTAAAGATCATGGTCGGTCCTGCTATTTTATGGTCCTAGGAGAAATAAGAGATAATGGGCTTTTAATTAAAAAAAATTGTACTTAAAAGGTTAAAATTATAATTTTTGGCCAATTTTAAGTCTAAAATATCATATTATTTGGTACTCTTTAGGCGTGAATGAGTATTATAATTACATTTATAATAAAAAAAAATATTATAGACATAGTAAAAAAAAATTAGGCTCCTTTTGGCACTGGGTTCTGGGCAGTTGCACTATTGCCTATGCCTAGGGCTGACCCTACGAAAGATAGTGGATTATATTTTCATTGATTATGCACTTCATAGTAATGCATATTGATTACTTGTTTATGAATCCGAAAATCCTAAGATTCATAATAACATTATCATGGAATTTAAGAATGCTTCATTCTTTGAAAACGTATTTCCATACAAGAGAAATGAGGGTAGACCTGGACTCAAATAAACTCTAAAAACAGTTGATGAAAACATTTAAGACCTTCAACAAGAAGTTGAGGAAGAGGCAGAGCCTAGAATGAGTAAATTTGGACAGGAGTGGGTGTTACCACCCCCGAATCGTGGGGATCCCCACCCTGCCCCCGAAAACCGCTTGTGGTTACCCCCGAAAAATCCCTGAAAAAAACACCATAAGCTAATATTATATAGAGAATAATTAAAATTTGAAGTTCAATTAAAATTTAATAGTTTGTTGTTTTTCTTTGGTTGGATATGTAAAATCTTTTTAAAAAGAATGAACCTGAAGTGAATCGAACACGCAACCTTCTGATCTGGAGTCAGACACGCTACCATTGCGCCACAAATCCTAATGAAAGTTAAAGTAGTTGTACAAGACTATATCGAAGTGTTTATAAAATGTTGTGTAAAAAATGTTTTTATGAAATAGTACGAGTACATGTAAAGTTGATTAATTACTGGAAGTTATAAATTTTATTCTGAGAAAGTGTAAATTTATCCTTAACGTACGAACTTATGTAATTTTAATTTTAATTTTTTTAAATAAGATCAACTTTATCTCAATAAAATAATTTAAATAGATTATTTCTTACTATTTGATAACATTAGGTAAGGATAAATTTGATTTTCCTTTACAAAATTAGAAGTTAAAGTGTACCATTTCATATAGGGTGAAGTCCAAAAAAAATCCATGTGTTTTCACGTATTGTCAAACTGTAACTTGAAAAAAAAATTATTCAAAAGGTGACTGAGCTTTTTCGTTTTGCTAAAAACAATGATCTTTTAGCTTGACACTATAAAAATAACCGTTAACGACCTCAAAATGGAAAATTACAAGAATTAAAGTTGTTTAGTACCATATTTACTAGTGTTCGAGTTTGTGAAGAAAAGAATATATGAAGTCCCTACATTATCCAATCAAATGACAATAAATGAGCTTATACAAATGTTAATGGATCACTATGGAGTGGGTTGACAAGTGTCCTCGAGATATTCCATTTGATGTTGGCTACGGGAGGAAGAAGGTTTTGGATAGTATCCGGTTAACTAAGTGAGAGATAGAGAAGTCTGAGGATGGTCAACTCAAAGCAAATGTATGATTTTCTAAGAGTGTTCATGGGATTGCCAAGAAGTGGGTTGACAAGTGTCGTCAAGACAGTCCATTTGAGGTGATCAATGAGCGGAATAAAGTTGTGGCTAATTTTTGAATTAGTGAAGTGGAAAATAAGAAGGTTCAGGGTCCACTCAACATGATGTAGGAGCTTGGAAAGGTGTTCAAGGGATTATTGAGCGGTGGTTTGACAAGCTTCATCACAATATTCCATTTGATGTCGGTGAAGAGTGGAAAACGAATGTCAATGAGGATGAGAACTAGGCCAAGTTACACGTTGAAATGGGATATGAAATTATTGTATACTCAAGCATTGAGAGGCTTTCTAGCACAATAAGTCTCAAATGTCAAACTCAACAAAATGATACGTTCAAGAATATAAAGAAAGTGAACCTGGAAGTTTGCGGGGTGGTCTTCATAAATTCATTACGAATAACACTTTGTTCGATGTGAAAGTTTAGAGTTCGTTCACGATCGACAAGCTTTTTCCATACTCAATAAAGAACTTAAGATCAAGTTCTTTTCAAGAGAGAGCGTATGATGAAGACATCAAGTTCACTGAATGTGTGAAAACGGGTAGTTAGGAGAAGTCGGGTAAAATGGATAAAACACTGAGGGTAAGAGATGACAAACCGTGTGGAAAATAGTTCACACGGAGAATCACTTTGTTGGTTTAAGGTCAAAATCTTGAATCAATTTTTTACTATCAACACTGATCTGCATCAGCATCCATTAATCTTTTGTTCGGTTTCTGGTAACCATACTCACCAGATGTGCCATATGGCAGTTAGGCAAGCAAAAAATTGCCACATGACATTACTTGTGCCAACTAACCTGACCCACCATCTTGATTTAATTCAACCCTTTTCTTTTCCCACATCCAAATTAAAAAGGCAAAAAAACAATGAGTCTCTCCCATTGTACGACTTGTTTCTTATCTCCAAACTTCAAAGGTGCTTCCAACTAAAAGCAATGTTTGGTAAATGTAAAACTACTTTCCTTAAAAACTAGAAAAGTTTGAAAAATTGCTTTTAGGAAAAACTATAATTTGTAACCTTTGGAGAAAGTAACTGTCACAACTTAACAAAAAATTGATATTTAAATTTTGTCGGACTAAAATATTCCATTGTAACCTAATATTATATATTTTTTATTTTTTTATGTCTTGACTTTTAGAACTTTTATAGTGTTTTAAACACTCATCAACTTTTTCCAAAATAAATTATTGATAAAAAAAAATGAAACAAGAAGAGAGAAGGAGGCTCCTTAATAATGAGCTGAAAAATTATTCTTTTACTCTCTTTTGGATGATAGTATTTTAAAGTAGATAATGGTAAATGTAATTAGGTAGCATTATTTGTTTTGAGATATAATTGAAAATAATAATAAGTGAGGGAAGTTGAAAGTGAATTTTGAATAGTTTTCTTTACAACCCAAATTAGAAGAAAAACATGGTATATATGTTTTTTCCTAAAATTATCTTTTATATTTTATTTTATTTACACAAATGAAGAAAGTAAAAGTTTTACATATAATCTTGAAATTTTTAAGTATGAAAAAATACCACTCATGCTTCTAAACTTTGTTAACAAAATAAATAAATATCCCCCATCATTTTTTTATTCACTATTGAAAAAAGAAATAGCTAAATAGTTGACATTTAATACCGTATAAAACAATGTTTAGAATATTTCAATTATTTTATATTAATAAATACCGTGGTGTTCATATGGACTTGAATGACCATGTGACTAAATTCATTTAATCATTCCGGATTCATATTGGAGATACTCTAATTAGTAATAGTTGGGAATTCGATCTAATCAACTTTGATTATAATTAATTTAGTTGATAGAGAACTAAATGGTATAAAAATAATTTTGTATTTCACCTTACCTTACTTTACCATCAAACCAAATACAAATACATTATTAAATCATCACTTACTTTATCTACTATCGAAACACAACAAATTATTTTACACAACTCACTTACTTCACCTTACATTAGCTTACTTTAATTCATGCTCACTTGTGTGGTGAAGGTTTTGACCTAATGGTTGAGAGTCTACGACTCGTAAGCTAGTCAAGCACTCTTTAGATGGATCCTCTGACAATTAAAGTTTTCTACGTGCACTATGATTCGAACATAAGATCTCTAGCTTAAGCGACTTGAGATTTTTAAC
The DNA here is from genome assembly GCF_963576675.1 of Euphorbia lathyris. Classification (NCBI taxonomy): domain Eukaryota; kingdom Viridiplantae; phylum Streptophyta; class Magnoliopsida; order Malpighiales; family Euphorbiaceae; genus Euphorbia; species Euphorbia lathyris. Next base: position 84,564,033 of record NC_088915.1, read on the forward strand.
CACTCAAATCCACCTTGATCAGTATGTTTCTTGAGTCTTTAATGAGTTTCTGAATTTTTCAATGGTTATGGGGAAAAAAACAATTCATACAAACATTTTTGGATTTAGTTTGCTCTAATGTCTGTACTGTATGTGAAATTGTTAACCAGTCTAGCACATAATCTAAATTCACTATTTAATAAAATTAAGCAAACAATTCATTAGGGATATTGACTTTCCACTTGCGACTTACAATAGGAGAACATATGAAGTTAGGGTCCTTTACTAATTATGGATTTTTTTTTCAATTAAAAAATTATATTTTTTTAACATTGATTGTAATTAATTAGAAAAAGAAAAACCCGAGATTACCCCGATTCCTGGTTGGACCGCCAGGTCACGGATTAATCCCAATTTTTGTTGGGTTATTGCATTTAAAAAATCCAATGACCCAGACCGGAGACCTGTCCAGTTTCCGAACCGACCAACCGGTGTAATCCGAGTCTGACAACACTGATTAAAACAACAAATGAAACTACTAAAAGGAGAATCAAACGGACATTTAATAACAACCATAAAGGGTAAGGCGTTAAATCTCTTCCACTGACGGATTCTGGAAGTGGGCTTGAGCTTTAACTTTTTCTGCATCAATTGGATATCCATAAATCTTCAGAGAGCACACCAAACAACCCTGTCAATGAATCCTAATGAATTGTTGTTTGTTATTTGTTGTTACTTGTACGACTATGTTGCACGAAAACTCTTCTTCACTAGCGTTTCATGTCCGTTTTTGTTTCCGTTTCTTTTTTGTCTCCATTACCTGGGAGCAGAAAAACGCGTTATCATCTTGACCACAAATCCCCACCGACTTTTCCTAGCAACATAGCTTGTAGATAATAGCTATTAGCAGTTATTCCTGAATCTAACTATCCGTTTCCGTTTCCGTGCAATATAGCTTGTAGATAATAGCTATTAACAGTTGTTACTGAATCTAACTAATCAATTTATATCTATTTTATGAATTAAAACAACAAAAAATGTTGTGGAAAGGAGAGAGAACCAAACCAAACCGACTGTAGCACATTAAATCTCTTCCAATTTTCCAAGGAAGAATCACTAATGTTGTCTTCAATCAGTTGAGATCATCAAAAAAAGGAGTTACAAACCCTGTGAAGCAAAAGAAAGAGCATCTGATCTGCTTATGGAACAGAAGTTGAGTACCATGCAGCAAGTAAGATTTTATCATAGTTGTTAAATCGAGATTCGACTCGTGACTCGAAATCTCATTTTGTGAATCGGGACTCGTGAATTGAATCGGATCGTAAGATTCGGATCAAATTCAAAATATTATAAAAAAATAAAATATTAACCATATTTAACTTTAAATACTAGTCTAAAAAAATTATATCTACACTTATAAATCTAATAATTATATGGAAATTATACAATTAATATTACATAATTTTAAATCTTAAATACTATTTATATATATATATATATATATATATATATAAACTCTTTTTTTATATATATATCAAGGATTTTGGATACATGAAAGTGCATAAATTAATTATAGTTTATTAAAAAAAATCAAACAATTTAAATATGGAGCTTATTGTAGTGGAAAAGAATTAAAAATAAGTTTTTCTTTTATCGAAATAGGAAGAATTTTATTAAGGGTAGGGGTGAGAATCTGAAAAAGTTGAGAGCAATGATTAAAATTCACCATTTGACTTTAAACTCACCGTTTCACTTGAGACTCCTTAAATTAAAACATAAAAAATAATTAATAAGATAAAGCCTTCATCTTCTACATTGTGTAACCTAATTTTTCCATCATCACAACTTCTGCCGCCCTCCTGATCCTTCCTTCATCCAAACCTCTGCCGCCCTTTCTTTTCCAGCCCAGGCTAACCCATCCCTTGTTCCGACACTGCTTCTCCAGACGTTTTCATGGAAAACAGTGTTTTTTTTCTAATGGTGTCATGAATCGGCCGAATCGATGGACTTGGCCGATTCGGCCGAGTCGAATCGATGGACTTGGCCGATTCGGCCGAGTCACCACCGATTCGGCCGATTCATGTCCGATTCATGAAGAGTTCGAGTCGTACCATAGATACGACTCGAAATCTTCATGAATCGGATCGAATCGTACGAGTCGACTCGTACGATTCTAACAACTATGGATTTTATACAATTAGTAGCGAGTAAAATCATGAGGGTGGGCCTTGGCGCAACGGTAAACGTTGTTATCGTGTGACCGAGTTTTAGGAGCGGTCTCTTGCCGAAGACTTGCCCCTAGTACACCCTTGTGATGGGACCCCTCCCTGGACCCTCGCTTAGGCGGGAACGCGTAGTGCTTGTCCAAATTATCCGATTGGTCTCCTGAACTTTGAAAATGCTCATTAGCCTCCTAAACTTACTTAGGATGACCTATTGACTGCTTACACTTGCTCAAAAGTAACTTATACGCCCTGAAGTGGTTACAATGATCAATTAACCTCTGAACTTTCTTAAAGTGATACACATTTTTAACTTATCGAGATTTCTACTTGTTCTGCCACTGAACTTATGAGGTTAACATTTTAAGCAAGTTCAGCTAATGAAACATCTCCAAAGTTCAGAAGGTCAATCAATGATATGGACAAATAGAGGGGCTGATCTATTAAGCCTAACATCAGTATTTTGAGCAAGGATTTTCTTCAAAAGTCACCAAGTTGAGTATGCAGTCTTCTAAAAAAGATGGACCATAAGCCAAAATTCTAGACATATATAGACTAAACCACCAGCATATATGTATCCATTGTCATCTTACATGTGAGGCAGTTATTTTTTTTTTTAACACAGGTGAGGTTAGGACCCGAAGGATACAACGAAAAGAAGAAAAAACACTAGGTTCGAGTCATCCGAGGTAGACAAGAACCGCACATGTCGGCAAAAATAAAATCCCAGATGCCTGCAGGAGGCACTTCACACGGGTCTCGTGATGATCCAAGGACAAATACCTTGCGTAGTAGTAGCCATCCAGTCAGAAGCTCTGTTGCCCACATGCAGTACATGAACAATCTTCACATCCCAATCACGATCATACAATTGATATCACGGCACTTACCAATAAGCCAATAGAAATGATGCCAATGCTCCGTACCATGACTGACCAAGCGAACCACAACCAATAGAAACGATGCAGATGCTCCGTACCATGACTGAAGCAGTTACTTTTATGGAAACTGTGAAGTGCAGCACCTGTACATGTTTAAGAATCAACCTATAGGAGCGGAACAGATTTGGCTATTCATAGCCCCATGTACTAGTCTAGGAAAGTCAACTGCCCCTTATAGTTTGGAAAGGTTCTATGTACCCCTAAACTTGCTTAAAATGACTTGTTGACCCTCTAAATCCACATGGCGGAGCAAGAGGAGATTTCAGACAAGTTGAAGTGTATATCACTTTAAGTAAGTTCAGGGTGTAATTAGGACATTTCCAAAGTATAGGAGGACAATTGACTTTTGTAGACAAGTACAAAGGGCTAGGGATGTATTAAGCCGAACAGATTTTGAAAGGTAAATTCAGACCTCTAATACGTTCAACACCTGCAAAAACAAAATGAAAACCAGCAAACTGAAACAAAAAACCTTTTTCCCTCGTTCAATGAAGAAAGTGAAATCAGTCTTTCCGGGCACTATTGATTAGCAAATGTAAAATTGTTATTTCCACTCGCATATATGCTTCTCAAGCAATATTACCTGATCTTCTTCTATGTTCTTATCAAAACAAATGAAAGACTGAAATGTCTCCTTCCCTATTGTGGAAAACCAGCTTCAACTTCTTCAGAACACTTCCTCGAAAATCTCTTCTTCATTTCACTCAAAAGCTTTTTTGCCTCTTGCACGTTTCCAACATGAGCAAGGCCATTAACCAGAGATTTCGCAGCTTTTATTGTTATTTCCACCAACTCAGATATGCTTCTCATATAATATTACATGATCTTCCTCTATGTTCTTATCAGACAAATGAATAACTGAAATGTATCCCCTTCCCTACTGTGGCAAACCAGCCTCAACTTCTTCCCACTGGCTAACGTTCTTCGTAAATCTCTTCTTCATTTCACGCACAAGCATTTTCGCCTCTTGCACTTTTCCAACACGAGCAAGGCCATTAACCAGAGATTTCATAGTTGCGCAATTTGGAACCCATCCCTTCACCAAACACATATTACAGACTCGGAATGCAGTCTCAAAATCCCCGGTTTTACATAAATAGTGCACCAAAGTAAAACAACAATGAGCATCTAATTGGAATCCCCTAGCAACCATGACATTAAACATCTTCTTAGCTTCCTCTACATTTTCTTCTATACAGAAACCGAGAATTAAATGAGAAAAAGTATCAGAATTTGTCTTCACATTCCTAGATAACATATCATCAAGCAAAGCTTTAGCCTCTGCAGACCTTTTTATCTTACACAAACTCAAAATCCTAATATTATAAGTTTCTAACCCCTGGCCAATCCCATATTTCTTCATAATTTCCAAAATTTTACCAACATCGTCATACTTCTCCTCCATGTAAAACCCACAAATTATATTCCCAAAAGTAGTAGCATTTGGCTTCACGCCTTTCCTATCCATCTCTGCCAAAACAGAATAACATGAACTAGAACTTCCAGATTCAGAGAGTGCTTTAGTAACAGTATTATATGTCTGCAAATTTGGCTCGATATTGTAAGTTTTAGGAAATTCAATAAAAACCCTATTCAGCTCCTTAAATTTCTTAGCTAAAATGAAAGCAAAAATCAAAGCATTCAAGGCCTTAACTGATCCAGTAAAAGAATTACTAACTACATTAGAATGATACTCTTCGAAACTACGAATAGCATCGTCGATCATACCAGCCTGACCGTAGAGAATGATGGAGTGGGAAGCAAATCGTTCGGAGGAGCGGAGATCAGGGCGAGACGATTGGAGTTCGTCGATGAATTGCTGAATGTAGGTGAAATTGTTTGATTGAGAGAGTTTGGAGATGGCTGCGGAGAGGACCATGCGATCCATGTGGAATTCCGGACTAAGAGAGGCTGATTGGCAGATTTCAATGATCTTTTCCGGGTTATCCTCGGCTTTAACAAGAGAAAGCACAGCTCTTGCTTTATCCCTGGTGTAGAGTGGAGAAGTGGAGTTCGGAGAGACGATTGAGGAGAAATGACGATTGCTTCTAACTAGAGATTGAATACGGTGACGAAGAACAAAAGCCATTTTCAGATTGAGTTCTCAATTTCACTGATTTCTAGGGTTCTTCAGTGGAGCTGATGATCCAGAAAAAAGAGGGAAAAGGGGGATGTTTTGGAAATGTTCCAGTGCGGTAGTTAATAATTGTTTATGATCTCATTGATCTGTAGTGGATGAAATCAACGGTGGTGATTTAACCAGCACGTTTTAATTAAAGGAAATAGAAAAATATTTAAAAAATACTAAATCCGTATAAAAAATTGAACCTGACGTGAATCGAACACGCAACCTTCTGATCTGGAGTCAGACGCGCTACCATTGCGCCACAGATCCGGATGGAAGTTTAGTTGGCTACTACAATATATAATTAAATGTCAAATAAAATATTGTGTCAATTATTGAAAAAAAGATGAATTACTAAGACGGTTAAGTATAAATTTGGTAGAATTAAAAATGTGTAAATTTATCTCTAATTTAGGAACTTGTGTAATCCTAAATTTTTTAAATAAAATCAATTTTATCTCAACTTAATAAAAAAAATTAAATAGATTGATTTCCTATTATTTGATAATGTTATATAAAAGTAAAATTGATTTTCTTTAACAATATTAAGAGTTACATCATTTCGTGTGTGGGTAAATCTACACTTTCTAAAAATGATAGGGAAATTTTGAATCATATCCCTTTAATTAACCGGCATTCTTTTATAATTAAAGTTTGTTGCGTATACTTTAATAATGATAAAAATAAACTACAAATTTATCTTTATCATTTTTGAAGAAAAGTAAATTTACTCGGTCCAAACTTAAAGACGTCTATTTTTTTCTTTTCCAATTTGTATTTTTCAAGAAAGGGTCTCATCCTTCAATATCATGATTGAATCGAATTGAACGGACCAGATCATGAGTGAATAGAAAATCGAAAACGTATATAGTTGTTCCAACTGAAATTCTTGGAATAATTTTACCACTTCTACTAGGAGTAGTCTTCGTAGTGCTAGCTGAACGTAAAGTAATGGCTTTTGTGCAGCGTCAAAAGAATCTTGATATAGTGGGATTGTTCAGATTGTTACAGCCTCTAATAGATGGTTGGAAATTGATTCTAAAAAACTTATTTCACCAAGTAGTGCTAATTTCTCCCTTTTTAGAATGGCTCCAATGGCTACATTTATGTTAAGTCAGGTCTTCCAAGATGTTGTACCTTTTGATTATGGTATGCTATTATTAGATCCAAACATAAGGTTACTTTATTTGTTTGTCATATCTTCAGTGGGTGCTTATGGAATTGTTATAGCAGGTTGATCTAGTAATTAAAGGGTGGTCATTTGGTCGTATATGATACTAGGACCAATAGGTCATAATTGGGTTTGTGCCGCATGTGTTGAATGTTCTACTCTACATATGTTATACTCTACATATGTCCTCACTATATAATATTAAATTGTGGCAATCAATTTTCTTGGCCACTAAATGTTTTAATGTCGCGTTTCTAGTGGCTAAAATTTTTTCCGCCACAAAAGGCATTAGTGGCGAATTTCTAGCCTTTTGTGGCAAATAATTTCCCCATAAAAGACGTTTTTCTTGTAAAATTTCATTCATCAATAGCAATAGACCCCATTCGTTCACTTTTTTTTTAAGCTGAGATCAATAAGTGGAAGTCATAAAAAAAAGATGTTTAACTTCGCAGCTTAAATGAAGAAGAAGGATAACTTCTCAAGCTGGACTAAAAATATATATTTTATATTTATATTATATATATAAAAAAGATTTGTCGTCTTTTTTTAAACCTAACTAACCGACTATTGTTCTTGTCAACGTTGTTAAGGACCTATAGGTTCAGCTACTTTCTTTACTTATGAAAGATAACAGGGTTATTCAAAAAGGAAAATGCACTACTATACAATACATTAGTAGAAGTAAGCGTTAGTCTAACCTAGCTTATGTTTTAAAGTAGGGTGTAGAATGATAGGCGATCGGGTTAGTGAAGATATTAGGCTAATAGATAAGATATTGTTGGTGTGCAGCCTTCATTCTACTACGCAATGTAAGCGTTGTGAAGTAACTTAGCTTGACTCTATCTGAGTCAATAGGGAAACCATACCTACATTGTATATAGAAGAATCGTTGTTCATGGACTTTTTAAGGTCTAACCTTTCACTCTCCTACTAAAAGCAAAGCCGCTTCGCATCACTGATATCTTACTAATAAGATTCAATTCAAAAGGCCCTACTTAGTTGAGTGACAATGATAAAGGCTTGGGATACTTTGTGAATCCATAAATATAAAGAGTATGTCACAACAAAATGATGGTCCCCTATGCATTTCATTCTTTCCGAAATAGAAAAAAAGTACCCTTTATCATAGTGAACCTCTCCTTATGATAGGGTTGAGGGAAATGCTTCCCAGTTGGGGGATGGATCGAATCGGAGTTTCCTTAGGTAGCCTCCAACCCACAGTTATCCTAAAAATTCCGTGCTTGGTGGAGAAGAAGCGAACAAAGGTACGCTCGTTTTCTGTCTCGTTCTCTACCATGAACTGGGGTCACACGCCAGCTAGGTCAGATTGGAGAAACATTTTTTGAGAACATCCTCTCGATCTACTTACTGCAATGAATAAGAACTTTTGTCTAGATGTTCCCTCTTACTCTGATCCCCTCTACGCATAGGACGTTGTCTGGGCCAAGAGTTATAATTAGTTGGCGTTTTCATTTGGTTGTTTTTTTCTCATTGTTGATACAGGTAAGTCCCTGCTACATGATGTTTACTGGTTGGTAGTGAGAGGACTCTTAGTATATGCATACCCAAAAAGGGATGTTGTGATTAGAATCATTTTCTTTTGTTTCTTGCTTTCCCTTAGCATCAGAAAAATAGTCTATCTATATGCCTAGCTTTGGTAGATTTCCCCTAATATATTCCACAAAAATTCTAGAAATCTTTTGGTTGATAAGTATGATGACTCAATAGTAGTGTGAAATTGAGTTTCTTTTCCGGTGGATCTGATCTATAGTTAAGGGGCAATACATACAAAAGGTCCGAAGAAGGAGCGGACATAAGAGTACATAATAAACCCACCCTTCCATATATATAACTTATTCACATTAATGAAATGGCTGGATGCATAAGGGAGTGCATGTTTGTGAGACCTTAGTCGGGATGCATAGGGGAGTCACGAGCACGGAAGGGGTTCATAGTATTAGTACTTGTTTTTCTTTGCTGAGTCAAAAGTGGCATGGCGTGTAGTGAGCTTTCTAGCGGAAGACAGACTTAAAACTGCCTTACAACTTGCTTTGATCTAGAGGGAGCTTCCTGAGTCAGACCAACTCGGCCACCCAATCATCTAAATGGAATGTGGTTATTAGGAAATCGACTATTCACTCACTAAAAGAGCTCAACAAAGTCACTCCTCGATCCTTTTAAAGCATACTAGATGGATTATGTTAAATAAGTATTCTGTGAGGTGATATATTAGTCCTTGCTTGCTTGCTTTTTAATTGAAAAAAAAAATTAGTATTTTAATTGGAAATTTTTTTTTATGTCAATACTAAAGATAAGAAATAGGTAATCAACAACAAATAAAATAAAAAGTTGGGAAAAATTGAACCTGACGTGAATCGAACACGCAACCTTTTGATCTGGAGTCAGACGCGCTACCATTGCGCCACAGATCCTGATAAAAGGTTAAGTGGTTGTACAATAATATAACTAAAGTTTATTAAAGTAATGTGTCGAATAAAAATGTTTTTATAAAATAGTACGAGTATATATGAAGTTGATAAATTATTGTTAAAACGTTTAAGTTCTAAATTTGTTCCTACCATTTTTTTTTTGGGGAAATGTAAATTTATTCTTAACGTGTGAAATTGTGCAATTTTAACCCTAAATTTTTAAACAAGATTAATTTTACTTTTACCTAACAAAAATTTAAACAGATCGATTTACTGTTATTTGATAATGTTAGGTAAAGGTAAAATGCTTAGCGACGTTAAAAGTTAAATTGTACCATTTCGTATATTAGAAGTAGATCTACACTTCCCAAAAAATGATAAGGAAATTTGGACCTTATCCCTTTAATTAACTAACATTTTTTTACGATTCAAGTTTGTTGCGTATGCTTTAATAATAATAAGGATAAACTACAAATTTATCTCTATCATTTGTGAGGATATGCGGATTTATCCATAGCGTACAAAATGGTACAAATATATCTTTAACATTTATAAGTAATGCAATTTTACCCCTACTTAACGGAAAATTTAAACGAACTGATTTAACTCACATCAGATCTTTTAAACATTAATTTATGTCTAAAATATTTAATGTGTTAATAACACATTTACAAACAAGTTATTAAAATACTAATAACTAAGTCTGACACATATAAATCAATCACAAAACAAAATGTTAAATGTTAAAGTGTCTAAAATACTTTTTGTGTTACTAATATCATTGCAAACGACTAACCAAAATATACGAACCTGCTTCAATTTTATCAACAAACTTACTTTGAAGGTCCAATATGGCAATTGAATAGTTATCAAACTAGCTTGTTCAAAATTTATCAAAACTAAGATAAAATTGATGTTGCTTGAAAATGTTAGGAGTAAATTTATATCATTTTATTTTTTTAATAAAATCTAAAAGCTTGAAGTAAAAGAGAAGCTTAAACATCCCAATTATGTTGTTACCCCTAAGACTAAACTTGTGCACCCAAGTCCGATATTATCAAAGATAAGTAAGAAAGTTAAAACTAGAAGATGAATAATACATCCAGAAAATGGGCAATTAGCAAAGCCAAAACTAAGCTAACATATTAACATCATCAATAATAATAAAAACTACAAAAATCAGGTGTCGAATACCACTGTATTGTGCCATTAGCTAAAACCCTATGCATGCCGAGCCAAAACATCCACCACTCGATTTCCTTCTCTAAAAATGTGAGTGACCTCCAATTGCATTTGAGCACAAAACGACAAATAATGCATCCATTCATGCCTGAACCGCCAAACGACTAAGGACGTCTTGCTTCTGAAAAGACCGACCACATAGTAGAATATACTTCTAGCCATAGGTTATGCCACCCAAGAGCTCATGTTGTACCAACGGTATAAATTACTTTTCCTCATAAACAAAAGCCGACATAATAACAAGAGAGAATGCGTTCATAGGAAAACCCTCTATAATTATGGGAAATGTCACTAGAACCCGTTGTCCTAAAAGAACCAAACACCAACCCATCAATGTCCACTTTCATCCAACCTAGAGGCGGCGGCTTACAATTAACTTCTAAAATCCTCGGAGCAGCATCAACACTCCTCGAAACTTCAAGCTATCTAAAGACATAGCGGTCCAGTGTTGGATCGAACATGTAGTCTCGACTTAGCATGTTAGACTCCTTAATCATTTTCTAAAGAAGGCGCAACCTATTGAAAAAAATTGGTATTTTTTTTAAAAAAAAGCTTCATTTCTTGCCCTTTAAATAGACCTCTTTAGTAGGGGTTGGCTAGCCGAAACTTGAAGAAAGTATTGGTGCCGCACAAGATTTTAGTCTGGTACAGACCTGACTCCGTGACACAAAGTACCACAAGTTAGAGACTAAAAGATAAATTAAGGACACTTGTATGTTTTCACCATTGGATGAATTTTACACTTCATCCAATGGTGAAAAAAACAAAGTAAAGTTTACTTTATCTAAAACAAAGTAAGTATAAAAAGCACCATATATTTCTATAGTGGAAAAACTTCGCACATTTGTACAAATATCCATGCCCATAATATTCCAAACGGATTTATAAAAAATATTAGCATATTTAATCCAGTGGTCAATTTTTTCACTGAGACATAACAGTAAAAAATGCTTAATTATGGTCACCCACGTTAAGCCATCGGATACGACTCTTACCTTTGAGAAAAATTTATTCCCCGCGAGATGCTCATCTAAATTCTTATGGAGAACAAGCTCCTTACAATGCAAGTCATTAACCAGGACCCCGAATGATGCAGGGCTCAAACATATCATTTTTAGCCTCCAATGTATTAAAATTGTAAAAATGTTATCATTTTTTAGAAACTAGCATTGAACTAATAGAAAATTAAACATGTTTACTTTTTTTAATGGTAAAGACATGATAAAAATGAATATTAAATATGTTTATTTTTTTTAATGGTAAAGACATATTAAAAATGAATTCAAAAGTGTTATCTTTTTTTTATCAATTCAAGAGTGTTATCAAAATAAAAATAAAGAGTCTATTTAAATTAATTAATAATGGTAACATGTTTTTATAATTATTGAAAAATAAAATAAAAATAAATAATTTTAAAAAAAAATGAGATTGAAGGGAGTCGAACATAGGACCTCTAAAATAAAAGTAAGCAACCTTAACCATCTCATCTACCTTTAAACATTGAAATGATACTACATAGAGTCAATATAATTCTCTCCAACATATTACCAGACACTATTACTAAAAAAAAAATCTCAATTCTCCGGTCGCTTACTGGGGCTCGAGCCCCTAACCCCCCTTGGTTCCGCCCCTGTTTGAAAGCCCTTGAATTTCAATTTCATATAGTAACAACTACTATCCTAAAAAAAAAAAAGCAGGTCGATATACTTCAGATCCATGTTGCTATTCCAAATTGCACTGAATGATAGATCTTATATTAATTTATGGCACATCCTCACATATAAATATCCCTGGACTTGCATGGTCTGTCATATGTTTTTAATTCCACAACAAGAGACTTAGGCTCTGTTCTTTTTTTATTGAAATTAAGTAAACTGAATTGAACTGAACTGAAATTACTGATACCGAAATTAAGTGACAAAAAACAGAGCATTAGATACCATGAAACCTATTGAATTAAAAGTTCAAATTGGTAGTTAAAGGTGCACTTCTTATTAATATCGATTGGAAAAAGATCCGTAAAATAAAAGGATCCCCATTTAGCTATGAAGGTCTGAATTAGGATTGTAATCGAGCCGAGACGAGTCGAGCTTTGGTCTGTTCAAGCTCTACTCACTATAAAATTAATGAGCCCGAGCCCGAGCCCGAGCCCGAGCCGAGCCGAGTCGAGCTTTGGTCTGCTCAAGCTCTACTCACTATAAAATTAACGAGCCCGAGCCCGAGCCGAGCTTTGGCTTGCTCAAGCTCGACTCAGCTCATTACAAAATAAACGAGCTCGAGCCGAGCCCAAAACCCTATTTGAATTTGGTTCATTAAGAAAATTATCTTACCATGAATTGGTTGTAAGTGAATCGTTAATTATATTTATGAAGTTTGCTCACAAATAGCTTTTTAATTGTGTAAATAACTAAGATCACAAGCAAAGTTTGTGAATAAATAAATAAGATGCTTACAAATAGTTCGTCTTATTATATTTGTGAATGAACTCATCTAATAGCAAATGAAATAATATTAAGTTTAGATATTTGTGAACTAACACAAAGCTATATAGTTTTCTACAAAACTAAAATTGTTCATAAATGTTCTAATCGAGCTGCTCGCGAGCTTTGCCCCGCTCAAGCTCGGCTTGTTTACGAACCGAACTAGTAAATCGTGCTTACGAGTGGTTCGTTTACAAATCGAACCAAATCAAACTGAACTTTCATCGAGCCGACTACCGAACCGCTCATAAGCGGCTCGGCTCATTTACAGCCCTAGTCTGAAAGAATAAAAATCGATTAGGACTAGTTGTGAAAAGTAATCTCGTTCAAATAAAATAGGGTAAAGTTCAAATAAAACTCCTGTGGTTTCACTAATTTTCAGATAAAGGGCTGTGGTTTACTTTTTGTCAAAACAAGGATTGGGGTTTCAAACTTGGATTAATGCTATTAAAACCATCTTTAACGATCTGAAAATGAAAATTTTCAAGAATTAAAGTTGTTCAATATCATATTTTCTATGGAACTGCATTTTCGATTTTCGAAAATCATCTTTTTTGGAACTTTCTCTCTCTAAACATTAACTTTCTCTCTCTTTACCAAACATCACCTAAACAATCTCAAAATAAAAAAGTTGAAGAATTAAAGTTGCTTAAAATATTAGTAGTTCTTAAAATATGTCATTTTTGAAGTCGTCCAAGGTGATTTTAATAGTATCAATCGAAAAAATCCTTATTTTGTTAAAGTTAAAAACCTCAATCCTCGTTTTGACAAAAAGTAAACCACAGTCCTTTATCTGAAAATTAGTGAAACCACAGAGGTTTTATTTGAACTTTACCCAATAAAATATTGATGTTTGCCTTCTAATCTAATTCATACATTAAAATATTGGGTAAATTATATTCATGGCCACTAAACTTTACACATTCTTATATTATACCTATTGAACTTCAATTTTTGACAGTATGATCACTGAATTTTACACTTTTTAATACCGGTGACAACTCAACTACTAACTCTTCAAAATGGCCGTTAACGACATCAAAATGAAAATATTTAAGAATTAAAGTTATTCAGAACAAAATTTACCATGAAACCATATTATTTATTTTCCAAAATCTTATTTTTTTGGAGTTTTTTCTCTCTAAAAATTCACGCTCTCCCCTAACCAAACAACACCTAAATGACTTCAAAACGATTTTTTTAAGAATTAAAGTTCCTTAGAATAGCATTAACTCTTCGAATTTTTTATTTTGAGGCCGTCAACGGTCATTTTGAAGCATTGAATGACCATCAGTGTTAAACAGTGTAAACTTCAGAAATTCAGTAGTCATAATATTAAAATGAGTAAAGTTCAGTGGACCATAAATGCAATTTACCCTTAAAACATTACTATTTTTTTTTTTTATAATAATGCTTAATTATTTCATTAGATAAAAAAGTATAAATACATCATAAAAATAATAAGGGATAAAACCTTACATAAATACAAATAATACAAAATCCGCAATAAAATCCATAAAGGTAATAAAAAAAATTAAAGTATTACATGCACGTGCAAAAAGTGTTGATTTGTTATTGAGCTAACCCTCTCAGCAACCTTTCATTCTCCAAGCAATTCAAATTTACGGATGCCATTAACTTGTTGCTACGTACATTCTATTTAAACCAAATTCTCATTGTTGCCCAATGTATATAATATATATCTACAGTACGCATGGATTTGATTATTTAAACTAAATCATCCTTCCAAAGAAGAATAGAATAAAGACCGACGGATTTTTGGTTGTTTATTTTTATGCTTATTTTTGTCTTTTTGTTTTAAAATAGAGAGTTTTAGATATTAGGTTAATGATCTTTTGTCTTTTATATCTGAAAAGTACCATTTTACTAAAACAGAAAATCTCAATTTTTTGAAGAAACAGTTTTTTTCAACAGTAAACAGTAAGTAAAACAAACGAGCTCTTAATATCCATTTGTTTTTTTTATAGTGCTTTTAGCTTCTTTTTTTTTTAAGAAAATTCAACTAAAATTTAATAGTTATCCACAACAAATAATTAATAATAACAATATATGACCAATATCGTTTTGATTAAGAATGTCTTGCTATTGATACGCTTTAAGTTTCTTTTCCTCTTTTTGTTTTTTTCTCTCTTTCTCTCTCTGACCATAAAGTCCCTGAATAAGTCATATGCAAAAATAACTTTGGAAGAAAATAGTGATGCAGAAATAGTTATTAGCCATGACGATGCTGAGGTCCAACCAATACCAAAAGCTCTGAGCTCGAGTCTCATCGGCAGATTTCTCAGTATTAAAATTTCAATGATGAAGAAAATGATGGTAGATCTTCGGTATCCGTCTAAAGGGTTATGTATGTTAAGAGACTATGCTGGTTTTATTAGGATAACAGTAGGGGGTTACATCTATTGAGAATAAAATGAAGGAAACCCGACTAAGGTGGTTTGACCATGTAAGACGAGGAGCGCTTGATGCGCCGATTAGAAAGATTGAAGAGTGGCAAATGGATGCAACGGTGAGGGGTATGAGAAAGGCCTAAGCAAACTTGAAACATGATGATTGAGAGTGATATGAGTTTATTGGAGATTGAGGAAAATATGGTGGTGGATAGGACGGAGTGGAGGGAGAGAATTTATGCCGCTGACACGACTTAATTTCACGGTTTCATATAACGGTTCATGTTAGTCGATAGTGAATCATTTCGGGACTAAAGCTTTGTTGTTGTTGTTTGTATGACCACCGAAATTAATGTTTCAAAATGACTATTATGACCTTAAAATAGAAACATCCCAAAATTAAAAGTAGTTAGAATCACGTTCACTGGGTTAAATGCACCATTGGTCACTGAACTTATATGGTTGTCTCAAAATGGTCACTCAACTTCAATTTGTCTCAATAAAATCACTCAACTTTGAGTTTTGTCTCAATTGGGTCACTCCGCCGATTTTAGTGGTTAAAATGCATCGAAATAATGACATGGGTAACACATCAACATAAGTTAACCCAAATCTCTAACCGCAACAAAATGTGACAACCACATGTCGGGTATTTTTATGAAAAAAACTAAATTTTTCATAAAAGTAATCGACATGCGATAGCCAGGGTGGCGCATATGTGGATGTCATGTGTCATTTCTATTAGAAATATGAGTGGTCTCATATTGACATGTTACTTACATCATCATTCCGATGTTTTTTAATCATTGAAATCGTCAGAGTGACCTAATTGAGACAAAACTCAAAGTTAAGTGATTTTATTGAGAAAAATTGAAGTTGAGTGACCATTTTAAGACAACCATATAAGTTCAGTAACCAATGGTGCATTTAACCCACGTCCACCATATAATCACATTTTTTCTCTTTCTAAATTTTTATTTTTTCTTTCCTAACCAAACAGCACATAAATGATTACAAAACAAAAATGTTTAATAATTAAAGTTGTTTTGAATATTATCAATTCTAAGAATTTTATATTTTAAAGTTAGAAAAAGTCATATTGAAACTTAGAGATCATAATATTAGAAAAATATAAAATTAAGGGACTTTAACGTTATTTTAAAATTTAATAACCATATTTTATTAAAGTTGAGTGGCCATGAATGTAATTTACCCATTAATTAATTAAGTTCATACTTAATTCAGTTATTTGGACGGGTAAGGGTGCGTCTACAAATCAAATACGACAAGCACCGTCCAACCGGCCATTGCCACGTCGAGCCGTCAGAAATTTAGCGTCACAAACAGTTACTCCATATCTGGTGGACCCTAAGGAATGTACCTTGGCATCTATATCTTCTCCTCATCTTCGTGACTACATCACGTGATGCGACAATTCCAATTTCCAAACATGTCCTTCATCAAAAATAGTAGTATTTGTTTACGTGTTTTATTTTTGTTTCTTTAACATATTCCACATTTCTAAAACTAAATAAAAAAAGTAAAAAAAACAAAAGTAAAAAAATTTAAAAATTTAAAAAACTAAATTATGGTATTAATTTGATTTTTATATTATCCAAATTACCACCCTCATTTTATATTAATTGAAGGGTTAATACATATATTTGCCCCTGTGTTTTCGTGGAAAAACAGATTTGCCCTTAAATCAAATAAACCCACAAAACTATCCCTGAATTTTCCATAAACCTGTAATTATACCCTAATCTAATAGAGCTGCTAAACGACGATGACATCAAACCTTCTTGTCTCAAAAAAAAATTGGATGACGACAATCAAAATTCATTTGGTTTTTTTATTGTTTTCTATTGCTATTGCTTTTGGATTAATTATGAGGTTTAGACGTCGTTTTATTAGGTTGACTGAGCTTTTATGAAAATGAATTTTGACCAATCTGTTCTTCTAACTTGCTTTTAATCGAAATTGAATGTGCATATTTTTTTCTGTTTGTGATTGGTTGTTCTTTTCTGAAGTTTTTCTAGAGACAAGCAGGTTTGATGTGAACGCCGTTTAACAGCTTTGTTAGATTAGGGTATAATTGTAGGTTTGTGAAAAATTCAGGGATAGTTTTGTGGGTTTATTTGATTTAAGGGCAAATCTGTTTTTCTGAGAAAACACAGGAGCAAATATGTGTATTAACCCTTAATTGAATTTTATTTTGCTACTTAGGACCCGTTTGTTTTACTTACTGTTTGCTGTTACGGTTTGTCATTTGCTATTGCTGTTACGGTTTGTTGTTTGCTGTTGGAAAAATCTGTTTTTCCAAAAAACTGAGATTCTCTTCTTTTGTAAAAGACTGCTTTTCGGGTGTAAAAGGCAAACAGGAGGTCACTAACCAAACACATAATGCTGCATTTCAGATGTAAAAGGCAAACATGAGGTCACTAACCAAACACCTAAAACTCTCCATTCTGAGATGAAAATGCAAACATAAATATGAAAATGAGCAACCAAACACCCCCTCAATCCACAACGTAAAAATAATCTAAAAATCATGTAGGTGACTTCACATTTTTAGAAAAAAAATCTATAATAAAATTTGGACTATACTTTTGTTTCGTTTTGTATTTGTAAGATTAGTTTGATATTATTTTCCTGGACAATAAAAGCAATTTTTCAAAATTTTTAGCTAAAAATTACGTTTAATAAATGTAAAATTCATTCCCTATAAAAAAAACAGTTTAACAATTTATAAGAAAATCTGAACTTTTTGTGACAACAATATCAAAATCACCCTAAAAAATGTTGGACTTTCATTTAATATGTGATTTATAGTTATTTTATTCTATATTTTTCTTTGATGATTTTTTTGTCATTTATGATATGTTTTTTTTAGTTTTGTATATTTTGTACTAGTTTTAGCTTGATTTTTTCTGTTTTTATTTTATTTTCTCATTATATTTTTTAATGGAATAATATATACTTTTATAAAAAAATAAGGCCATCTCCAACCCATTACGCTATCTCTATCTCCATTTTTTATTTTCTAAACATCAAATCTTATTTTTTCTCCAACCCACTACACCATTTATTACACTAAAAATAATATTCTCCACTTTATTCTATTTTACATAACACTTTTATTATTTTTTATATATATTATTATTATCATCAATAATCTATATTAAAAAAATTAATTCAAAAATAAGAAAACAATATTATTTAATTTTAAATCATTAATAATATATTTAACTATAAAATATAAAATGAAAAAAAAAATTAAATAACATTTAACTAAATTAAATAATTCATAAAACATAATTTAAATTAAAATAATAAATATATTTATATTAAATTATTGATTTCCACCGAAATAAATTTTGGTGGAAAGCAAAATCAACCAAAATTGGTTGATTTTGCATTTCTATGCCACAATGGCATAGAAATTTAGTGGTGGTTGGAGAAGCCAACCACTACTAAAAATGCATTTCCAACCCTCATTTGGTGAGGGTTGGAGATGCTCTAATGCACGTAGTTAAAAGTGGAGGGAAAAGTCAGAGGTGTATGAGGACCTTTGCACCCTCGTTAATTGGATAACATTTTGAGGTCTCAAATAATCGTTTTAAGTAGTCCTTTGTATAAAAATAGAAAATTTAGAGAGACGGTAAATTACACCATCAAATTTGAAAAAAATAACATTTTCCAACTTCAATAGTCAATGTTTATATTTTTCTTTTTTTTTGTCTGAATAAAAAATATACATAAAAGAATGAGTTAAAAACTCGAATATACATGCTGGCCAACATTAATCCTTTTCTTTTTACTACTACCGTCGAGTTTCCGCTTGCGATTCCAACTGCTGTATGTTCTGAGAGATAAATTTCTAACTCTAACAACATATATGCTAAATTAAAGATTTAGCATGCGATCCCAACTGCCCAACGTTCCCGAAAATGAATTCCTGACTCCAACACTATACGGAAAATGGTTTTGATATATGCAGCCTTAAGGATCGCATATAAACATTAAATATAAATATATATTCTTGTATATTTCTAATATTTACACATTTATTATTGCATTGAACTTTGGAATACAATAAAAACTATTAATAAAAAATATTGGAAATACACAATAATATTTAATTTATTCAAAAGTTCAATGCAATAATAATTGTAAATATTGAAAATACACAATATATATATACACACACGCTTACATTAAATGTTTATATACAAGGGTTGTATATATCAAAACCGAAAAAACTATAATACACTTTAAAATTATAAAAACCCAATATACCATTGTATTATAGGGAAAGAAATAATTTATGTACATAATTTTTTTTGAAGTAATTTATGTACATAATTGAAATATTATAAAATTGAAATAACTCCAATTTATTACAATATAAATATTTTTGCGGTAATCTAGAAAATAATTTTTAATATTACTAGTAAAATTTATCGCTTCCGTTTTTTTTTTAAAGTAAAAAGCAAATTTCTATAAGTAAAAAAGGCGCAAGTATTTTAATTTTCAAATATATAATCTAATCACATTCAATTTTACTAATTAACTTGCCGCCGAAAACGATACGGGGGCATTTTTGGAATTAAAAAGAAATCCAAACCCAGAAAGGGGAAAGCAACCGCATACTAATCACAGCTAATGTTGATTAATTAGCAAATAGAATAATATTACCCTTTTCTTAATAAAAAATAAATAATTTTTTTTTTTATAGAAAGTAAGCAAAGTATGAGCTGCTACTGCGCACAACCACCAAATCTGATGAATTGTCTGCAGATAGACGCTTAGGTGCTTCTCTCTGCTTGGACTGTCTGGTAGAGCCATTTTTGAGCTGAATTCCAATTCCTTTCTATCTTCGTTTTTATGTTTGGATTTTGCAGTCCTTTTCCTTTCTGTTCGAAGTAGTGGTGCGGCGGTTTTGGGAGGTGCCGAGGAGTTTGACTTTCCCGGAGGTACTCGGGGAAGGTTTTCCAGATGACGAGAATGCCGGTGCAACTTGTGCCGATGGAAGTTGTAGGTTTGGTTGGGGACTGGTGGGACGAGATCAATGATTCTAGTCAATGGCAGGACGGGATCTTCTATGCTCTTTGTGGTGCTTATGCTCTTGTCTCTACTGTTGCTCTGGTATCTCTCTCTCTCTCACTCTCTCTCTCTACATATCTCTCTCTAAATGCTTCTGAATCATTATTGGAGTTGAATCTTTCGATCAATAATTAGTTTGATTTATTTCTTTTATTGTTTGTATCCTTTGCTTAATAGCAAGTGTTTTTGGTTTGATACGAATTGATTGGCATTGTGTTGGAGCAAAGAAGCGTTTAGTGCAAGGAATATTGCGTTTACATCTTCAAATTTCTTGAAATTCATTCTCTTCGGTTCTGGTGCTTATTGAGCTAGAATTGAGCAATTCGACTGTTTTTTCTTCTTCTTTAGGTATAACATCAGAAGTTCTCAGAGCTTCACTTAGTACTTGGACGACCTATTAGTTAGTTACTTAGTTAGTTGCTCTTAGTTTTCTCACTTAGTATTGAGTTGCTCTGGTCAATACTTAATTAGTTAACTGGATTATGAGGTTTATATGTGTGCATTTGATGTCCAGATTCAATTAATACGGATAGAATTGAGAGTGCCTGAGTATGGTTGGACGACGCAGAAAGTTTTTCACCTTATGAACTTCATTGTTAATGGAGGTAATGCTTAAAGTTTTGGGAACATTTTTAGATTCTCATTTTAAAAAACTCTGTAGCTGGAATGTTAGTATTTTCGCAACATTTAAATTATCATTTTAGAAAATTTGTCATGGAAGTGTTAATATGTTCTGCTGAAAATTGTATGTGCAGTGCGTTCAATTGTGTTTGGATTTCACAAGCAAGTGTTTCTTCTGCATCCCAAGGTTAGTTATGGAGGTCTTAAAGTCAAATCAACCACACTGGGAGCATATATTTTGTGCTCTTTTTACAGGGCTTGATATTTGAGCAAGAGTTGCATAAATGTTCATTTCTTAGTTTGTCTATATCATACAGCATCTTAACCTATTACATGTTTGCTCTGCCTCTTTGACCAGCTGCTAACGTGGGTTTCATTGGATCTCCCTGGACTTTTGTTTTTCTCTACATATACCCTGCTTGTCTTGTTTTGGGCAGAGATATATCACCAGGCAAGTATCTGCGGGAGGGAGTGTTTCATGAATTGTAGTTTTTCAGCATTTCACTTGGATATCTTCTCCATTAGTCATATGCATTCTTATTGTTTTTCTAAATCTTGAATAAAATGTAGAAACTCTAAACTTTTCCTTACTGTAACAACCAGGCAAGAAGTTTGCCCACAGATAAGCTCAGAATATTTTATATATCAGTCAACGGAGCAGTGTACTTCGTACAGGTGAGCTTGATATTTCAATCTTTCTTTTTTCACCTCATGATATGTATAAAAGACTATCTATTTTAACATGCTTAATTGCTCTTTTATTATGTCATCTCACCTAGTCCCATAGGGATATAGGTTATATGAGTTCCTTTTTGCATTTTTTTAATTTTTATGCTCATTGGCCTATGTCCAAATTAAAAAGTTAATATGAGTATATCTATGACAACCAAACACCTCTAAATTGTGCAAGTATAGGAACCAAAGATGGTTGTTCTAAATTGTGCCTTTGTAGTTTTTTCCCCAGTCTATTGACATAAAGGAGTTGCAATTCAAATGGACTGTAGCTTTAATACTCTAGCATGGGAAGGTCTAGATGAGCAATGGTTCTGGAAATAGGTTTAGGACTATCAGAGGTTCTAGTTATTAAGTTACCTCTAAATATGGTCATTGATGGTTACATTACATGGCTTAAATGCCATATCAGGAACTGTGAAGTCCAGTGCTGGAACTTTTTTTATTTTTTCATCGTGTTTCTGTAAAGTGCCTGACTGACATAAGGTTGATACAGGTTTGCATCTGGGTATACCTCTGGATTGATGACAACAGTGTTGTGGAATTCATTGGGAAGATATTTATTGCAGGTTAAATTTTGTACTTACCCTTGCAAGCTTGGTGACTTCATTTATGCTCTCACTGGAATCTTGTTTTAGACATTTGTACTTATCTAGTTCATTTTCTTCTTCCTTTTTGTTTTTTTGGTTCTAGTGGTGTCGATCATTGCGGCAATAGGTTTCTTGTTGTATGGAGGAAGGTGAGTTTTCCGTACATTACTAAATAGTAAATCAGCCATCTCTTACATTTGCTTGCTCTTGTTATTTTCTCTTCTCCCTCTAAATTGTCATATGCAATCCTTACAGATTATTTTTCATGCTGAGACGCTTCCCTATTGAGTCTAAAGGGAGAAGAAAGAAGCTCCATGAGGTTTGGTACCCTAACCTGTGGCATTACATTTAAAGGCATAAACCGTGGATAACTTTTAGGAAAATTGAATATGTTTATTATGTTAAATTTGACATATGAAATGACGGATCCCATTTCATACTCACCAAATAAAGCATATGTCACTGATGAGTATCTCTGCCCTTGATATTATATTTTTTTTTCCACAAAATCAAGCTTGTTCAAATGGTGACTTTTCATGCTCACCACCTTTTGGCCAACAACCATCCTATCCTAACATCTAGATCTAGCATAGAAATCATACACTGGATGACTAGAAGTTTGCTACACATCTATGGGTGTGGTTGAATTTGATAATTGTATGGACTTACTTGTGAAAATGCATTTTTGTGTATACGATCTCTGGGTACCACGACTTCATTCCAGAGGCAGGATAGTTCAGTATGAAATTGAATTAAATGTGCTTAGATTACTGTAAAACTTGAACCCAAAGTTAAATTTGATTAAATTTCATGTATCACTATTGCTTTGTTAAAAAAATTGTCTATAATTTCACTTAGGGAAACTGTTGATCATGATCGTGGTATAAAATAGAAGAAACATGTGCTAAGATATGCATGTCTTCTTCCGTAAAAGAAGAAAAAAAATCATTTGAGCTTTTTTTTTGTTCTTTTATTTCCTTTAGTTGTGATTTGTGCTTAAAATATCTTTAACAACATTATATTATCTTCATTTCAGGTTGGGTGGGTTACAGCCATTTGCTTCACATGCTTCCTTATAAGATCTTTTGTGGTAAGCTTGGCATTGTTTGAGCTTTAGAAAATTCTTTGATGTGCTAATGACTGTAATGCTATAGTTCGTCGTACCTTCCTCATATCATGCCACGTGACAATGCAAATTGCAACCGTTATATATTGTAGCTTCAGGCACATTAATAATCAAATTAGAGTCTCTACATGAGTCATAAATAAAACAGTAAGCCAATCATTCTTCCTTCCAACACCTATCGGTCCAACACACACACACACAATCCTATTCCCGACCACAAAAGAACAAGGAAATAGAAAAAATCTATAAAAGATTAGAGGCCAAAGTATCTAATTATCTTAACCACTTTAAATTCCATTAATGAAGCTTAGATGTTGGTCTTCAGTCATTCTGATATATATAAGCTTAAGAAATCAGCCTGGAAGATGGAAATCTAAATTGATCTTAAGCTTAAATGGTAACTTTTGGCTGAACCATATGCCACACTACTAAATGATGGATTTTTTTTTTTTTTTTTTTTTTTATCACATTTTAGCTAAAATTTGGAATTTGCAGGTTCTTCTTTCGGCTTTCGACACAGATGCTTCACTTGATGTTTTGGATCATCCAGTTTTGAACGTGATCTATTACATGGTATTATACACTGTGCATCACGTTCAACTCCATTATTACTGTATTATATTCTTTAATTTCCTTTTAAATAATTGTTACTCTAAATTACAGCTGGCTGAGATTTTACCCTCCGCCCTAGTGCTCTACATCCTACGAAAGTTACCTCCGAAGAGAATATCAGCACAGTATCACCCGATTCGCTAGCTGAAATCTTCTTTCTCTCATTATTTTTGCCCAGAGAAGTGGTTTTCCATGGGTCCAAAAAGTAGGTGATATTATTGGATTTGAAAGCAGAGCCAGAACAAAACAATGCTGAAGCAGTAGTATTCTGGTATGGCTCTTGAATGCGGTATTCTTTTTTGCATGTATATTACTTAGCTGGTTTTGCAGCTTTTTACCGAAATGAAAGATATTTTTAGATTTAGTTCTTCATGGCTTATCTTGATTGAGGCTTTAGTTTGATAAAAAAAAAGTTATTATTTTTAGTTCGTTTGTTGTAGGTGGCGTTTAGTTTGTTTTTAGGCTTAATATGATGTTATATATGACTTGTACTTCTTGCTTGACACTCAATTGATCAAATAATATTTTTGCTGGCAATTCGGGTTATTATCTCGTAATCATGTTATGTTGTTTATATATATGTTATTTATATATATGTTCTATATGATTATATATTATATGAATGTAAGAAAAATGATCACCGTGAATTGGAGTCAATCATGTTGTGTCGGTTGGTCCGTATATTGTGTTATCATGATAGAATTTGCCACCCTTCCCAAATTGTGGCATTCTTGGAATTGATTTGTTAGTTAGATAGATGGAAAAAGAATATTTTCAAACTCTTGATCTTTTAGCTTTTTGTTGATTGAGCTTTATGATCTTTCAATTTGATACACTCATTTAATTGTACACATCAAATAACATTACTTTGCATTTTAATTGTATTTTTTACTAATTTGAAAGAAGGTTTTTCTGTTTCTCTATCATCACATCAAACATAAAAAAGAAGGCCTCGAACATTTAAAAAATGCAAATTTCAAACGATGAAATAAATATCATTCAAATGATGAAATGAATATCATTTTATCAATCGAGTTTTATATTCAAAACGACTTTTTTAGTCACTAAAGGCTTAATGTGTATAATTATAATTAATCAATTGAGAGTTCAATAGCAGGGTTTAATTAATAAAAAAATAAATATCGGACCTCAAAATGCTTTTTTCCTACATAATTAAACTTGAAATCAATGAGACACGGAGGTAAGAAATTTCATCACATCACTTGGCTCTTCAGCTGAATTTCTTGATCAAATTCAATTTTGTGCTAAAGGCTAAAAAGCTGTCTTAAGCAATTGTTCTATCAACAAAGAGGAAAAAACTGTCATTTTTCAGATGAATCGTCTTTTGGTAGAAAAGATGACAACAAGGAATGCGTCAACGAACAGTTTTTTCTAGAACAGGTCAACTCGAATAGTAATTATTTGAAACACTTATTTTTACATTATTTCTAAAATCCGAGGACTCAATTTTATGTTTATGGATATGAAAGATGCAGGATTTTCGATTCTAGAAAGAAAAGGAGGAAAATAAATACTCAATTTGAAGTGAATAAACAAAGTTTCATATCCGATTTTCGATTTTATAGATACATATAGAATTTTGTGAAAAGCTTTATAGATACCTGTACTACGGCTTATATTTCAAGGTTCACCCTACAATATGAGGTCAAAATGTCAAAATAAATGACTTTGCAATCCCTTATGAGAGGAAAACCGATTCTTGAAAATTTCTTGTACGCTCATATACTGCAGAACAGAAAACTGCAAAATCCAATCCGATTAATCCGATCCAATTTATCATAATCGATTAGTTAACATGTTGATGCATTTCTTTGCCTTGTTGAAATTGTAAGTACTGGAAATCAGAACGACAGAAAAAAATATTTCGACTTCAATTCGAGCTACACGAGCAAAACGAAGAAACAAAAACTAATCAGAAGAACAAATTAATGTGAGCAAAAGAACCAGGCGAAGGCTGTATATTTGCAATGGCGTAAGAAAAGAAATCCAGAAGAACACCCTGAATCACCAAAGACTGACTCAGTAAATTTTCCATTCTTCATACAAATTACAAAAACCTGTGTCAAAGTTTCCGTGGCTCCAGTAACAGAAAAAATATCATATACATTAGTTAAACCTCTAAGAAGGGACACGTCAGGATTTCGACCATATCGAAACAACTCTATTCACTTCTCTTTCCCCGCTAGTGAAAACCAACGCAACAAAACGCTACCATCTACTAGCCTATATGGTCACTCAATCTCGGTGCAGTTCATCCCCAGGCGGAGGAGCAAATCTCACGTTAGCTGGCCGTGCCACTACAACAGGGTCGTCCGCGAATAGTGATTTGATAAATGACGGGGTTCGTAGGGGTCGACGACCGGTCATTCGGGGATATACATCTTCAAGAAAATAGTAAGCATGACCAGCTATCATTCCCTGAAACCAAATTTTTTGTTGTTAGAAATGAGGACAACTAAGTTCACTGAAATTCATTTTCTTTCAATAAAATCATCGAGCTTCAAATTTTATTTCAATAAAGTCATTCCCAGCAATTTATGTACAAAAACTCGTTGGAATATTGATGTGACAATAGAAGATGATTGAGTATATGCCAACTAGCGATGCGCCATACATTTCTGACTCTTATGGCTAATGTGGAAGCCACATGGTATATCAGACCTGGGGCTTAGTTGGCATATACTCAACTCAACTATCTTTCGTGTCATGTCAACATTCCGATGAGTTTTATATAGAAATTGCACCTTATTGAAATCAAATATGAAGTTAAGTGATTTTATAGAAAGAAAATCAAGTTCGATAATCTTTCAAAAATAAACAGCAAAAAAACAAACACCAAACAGTATAATATTTTGACAATGGTTCGATAAAGGTCAAGCAGATTCGCGTTTCTCATCTACACTAAAGCTAGGCAAATTATAAAATCTATGCGGTAAATAATTTATTACTCAGTACATTTTAACCTAACACACTGTTTAGTCCTTAACTTGTTAAGACTAAACAATGTATTATTAAGGACTAAACAGTGTATTAAGTAAAAATGTAGGGGCAAATAAATTATTTGCCCAAATCTACGGAAGAAATATCAAGATCTTTTTGTAACTAACACATCAACCATACCAATTATTCCTATATGAAAACTAAGTATGCAAGATCGTTTTGCATGTCCATGTGATTATTAGCCGATTGTTAAGAAATTTAATGCAATTGGACTTTAAAAAGACTGACAGTCGACATTAAAGGCAATTTAGTAACAGAAACACACTAGTAGACACGATTTATAGTGACAAACTGCCCACCCAACCCATTTGACACGATTATCAGTTTTGTTGCATTTATATTATATATAATCATGTGAAATATATATAGATCATGTAATACTATTATTACACACATATAACCCGTTTTGACACCCTTACCAGTAGATCAACCCAAGCACTAGCACCGACAAGGACAGAGAATCCCAAAAGAACCTGCATAATAGAACATAAAAAGAAAATTAATACACTTCTGGAATGGACTTTGTTACTGTATCAAATAGACAAACAACATTGCATTAGAACTCATTGTTATGTCGGGGCGACTTCAGATACGAGTTACTTGTGACAGCTCGTTTTTAAGCAGGGCTTGCTCTGAGGGTTTGCAGAAGTGCAATCGCACAGGGCCTTCAAATAGTAGAGGCAATATAAAGATTCTTGTGATATTGATAGTGAAGTCAAGATTTGTTTCAAGAGTTAAAAAATTTACGAACTAGTTTACCAAAACAGGCAAAAAGATGCTATTGAGTTATTTTGAAACATTCTGATTGCTTTCCAAATGTATTTATTGCTTATATGATATTGTTGACTATACCAGTTACGGTTGCATCCGCAGAAATGAGTTTTTCAAAATTAAAGTCATATTTACGATCAACCATGTCACAAGAAAGATTAAATGAATTAGCTTTATTATATATTAAACATGATTTGCTTGAAGATATTGATTATAAGAGTCTAATTAGTGATTTTGCTTAAAAAAATGCAAGAAGAACTACTTTTTACTTTATTTTCTGTAATTAAATTCTAATTTTTTTTTTTTTCCGTTATTAGTTGGGCACTTTACTTAAGTTTTGTACAGGCCACTCAAAATATAAGGACCGGCCATGTTTTTAAGAGGAGACGAAAAACAAAAGGAAAAGCCAACATACCCATGGAAGGTAAGCTGCTGTGAAAGTGAAAAGACCCAAGAAACTCATGTGGATAAAAGGATTCTGCTTACTCCATACGTAAACCTGAAAAGTTAAAAAAAACAACATGCTTAGATGAAAGTTTGCTCAAATAATCAGCAATATGTCGGACGTGTATGGAAAGACCAACTTACCATCATAAATGTCAATGAATTGCTAAGGAATATTATTTTCGCAAATGATTCTGACAAATACGGTATCATCCCTCCAACGAGAACAATGCCAGTCAAAACAGTAGCACCGAATAATAGCATGTAAAAGAAATCAGCCGTCCTTCCCCTGAAAGAGTTCTCTTCTAGTAGTTTGCAGTATCGAGCAAGAAAGAACATATGAAACAAAAAGTCCAGATCTGGCAAAATGAAGGCACCCGTCCAAACAAAAACAGTGTCAAAAGATTCGCTCAATCATGCATATACCATAAACAGATTTCACACATGTATGTAACTCAATCAAATACTTGACATGACCCAGCAACTTGGTCGATCATTATAACGAGATTGGCATATCATTATAGTGTTAGAAGATTTACTTCAATCATGCATACACCACATACAGATCGACACGTGTATGTAACTCAATAAAATACTTGACATGATCAAGCAATTTGGCATATTACTAAAAGGCATACACGGGACAGGAGCATCCCGAAAAAAGAAAAGGAGCAGGCTTTTAACTAAAAAGGCATACAAAGGGTAGCGAGCTTCACGACAAAAACGAAACAGTAGGTTTTCAACTAAAAGACATATGCAGGACAGAGAACATCCCGACAATGAAGCCATAAAGTGCAAGTAAAACTGCCTTTTTATTACAGGCTTTCAAGATATTGAACCATCCTTCAATGCATTCACATGAATAGCAGTTCCGCGTTTCTTGTGCGTCTAACTATCAAAAAGAGCAATTCCTTTCCTTAAAAATTGTGAATCTTAAGTATCTTACAATTGGCAAATCTAGCCTATGCTTAATGAAATCATTTAATACTCGTAACCTAAACTCACATTTCTATTACACTTTATCAGCATAAATCCTGCAAGAATAATGATGATTTTCGCATCATTTAACAGAATCTATCACGCAGACATCCAAAAAAGAACTCCATCTATTAGCATAAAAAGGGCGGCCCGGTGCACTACGCATCCCCGCTAAGCGAGGGTCCGGGGAGGGGTCCCACCACAAGGGTGTATTTGGGGCAAGCCTTCCCCTGCCAATTTTTTGGCGAGGGGCCGCTCCTAAGACTCGAACTCATGATCTCTCAGTCACATGACAACAACGTTTACCGTTGAGCCAAGGCACGCCCTCTCCATCTATTAGCATAGAAATGGGAAATTATGTTGCAAGGTAAATATAAGTCGTTCCAATCCACAAGACTCCAATCACAACAACCGAAAAGAACCATCTTCGATAATCCGAAACTTGCAAACACCTCAATGTACAATAGGTAATATGTGAATAAATGTTGATACAGATAAAAAATCACAGCAGAGATTTGGTTGCATTACATAAAACACCATCATACTCAAACATAAGCTAAAGCTAGAAGTTTAAAACATACCCATCTTTCGGAAGTACAAGAAATTGGTGATGAGGCGCCAGAACTGATAATTTTTAACCACAAGAGTTGGATGCAAGTACAGATTATGAGGAGAAATTATCTGCCAAAAACGAAAATACGAACTTACTAAAGTTATCAATCAAAGCCCCCAATTAGTTTCACAACTCCAATTCAAATAAATCAACAGAATCAATAGGAATCCAATGTTTATGCAAATAAACCCCAATCTAAAATCAAATCCACATGAAATTAGAATATAAGGAATAAAAACGAATTAACCTAAATTAATCTTCATTAAGGCTATGAAGAATCAAATTGGAACAACGAAGACTAAAAACCACAAAACCAATATATCTACAATTGAAATTATCGATTAAATTCCCATCAATGATCCTGATTATCCAAACACAAATTCAAACCCTAAAAGAGGAGGAAAACATACTTCAAGAGAACAACCGATTGTGGTGACAATAGCCGCTGTAAGATAAGAGCGGGTGATAATAGGCATCTGTTTGTACCATTCCTCAACAGCTTGAGCCATGATTAAGTTATTTTTCCGGCGAATTGGGGGAAAATCTGTGAAACTCACCAGAGATTATCGATTTTGTGAGGGAAAAAGAGGTTTTCTTAGATGTAATTCAACAAAAGGGATACTGAAGATCGATAAAGAGAGGTTTTGGAATAACCGAACGAAAGTGAAAGAGGAAAGGAGAAATTCACATCACGGGATGACTGAGTGAGATGTTGCAATCTTAGTGTGCGAGCTCGGTTTTGCTGACTAACAGCTGCGAATCATAAAACGCGTGAGATACACGATCCAATAGGAACAGGAAGCTTGAGATTTTGTTTTTTTTTTATTGAAAGAGGGGCTTGGTTTAGTTTAATGGGCTGGTTGAAATGGCCGATTGTTTTTAGTGTAAATTAGACAGTGATCATAATTAATAAATTATTTATATTTATAATTATGTCAGATCCTTAAACAAATTTATTTAACTGTCAAATAAATTTATATGAATGTTAAATTTATTTAACTGTTAAATAAATTTATTTAAATGTCATATTTGGTGGTTTTTTTAAAACTGTTTTTATTTTCTGTAACTAAATAACTGAAAATTTGATAAAAATAAAAATAAAAATAAAATTATGATATTATGATATTTTAAAATTTAAAATCATATAATTATAAAATACATAAAAGCGATTTTCATAATTGTAAATAGTTTTTAAAATATGAATTTTTGTGTAATTTTCCCTTGTTTTTATAATAATTAGAGCTGTGCATGGGCTGGGCTCGGGCCGGCCTACCCGACGTTTATGTAAAAAACTCGGGAAAATTACACAGAAATTCATCTTTTAGAAACTATTTACAACTGTGTCAAATCATAATTTTAGATTATGTCAAACTAGTAAAATCGGTACTTTTAATATATTTTAAGGATTAGAATTTATAAATTAGAAGTCTAGAATATATTTTCTAAGGTTTATGATTTATGAATTTGAGTCTAAATTTTTTAAATTATGGTGTAAAATCATAATATATAAAGAATAATGACATATTAAGAATTAAGTTTTGTGATATGACTTAGTTGTAATTTTTTACTTAATTATGATATTCATGTAATTGACCCAAAAAACTCAGTCCAAATCCAGTCCATTCTACTATTAATTTAAATGGGTTTGGAGTTGGGTTTAAAAATGGGTCAAATACATGAATATCATAATTAAGTATAAAATTACAACTAAATCATATCACCAAACTTAATTCTTAATATGTCATTATTATTTATATATTATGATTTTACACTATAATTTAAAAAATCTAGACCCCAATTCATAAATCATAAACCTAGAAAATATATTATAGACTTCTAGTTTATAAATTATAATCTTTAAAGTATATTAAAAATACTGATTTTATGATGGTGAAGAATTTTTATGAAGATTGAGAGTTTTGAGATCTATCTCTTCTTTTTTAGATCTTTCTCTCTCTTTTAGATCTATCTTCTCTTTTTCAGATCTGGCTTCTCTCTCTCAGATCTGTTGTCATGGTGAAGAATTTTTATGAAGATGGAGAATTTTGAGATCTATCTTCTCTCTCTCAGATCTATTTCTCTCTTTTAGATCTATCTCCTCTCTTTCAGATCTCTCTTCTCTCTCTAAAACACATGATCAATTTTATAACTCAATTTTCTCTCTCTCTCTCTCTCTCTCAATTAGTTATAACTAAATTAACTATAACTAATAGTAGAATTTAAGAAAAGTAAATCTCTCTCTCTCTCTCTCTCTCGACGATGACCAAGGCGATCGTGAAGGTTAAGGGGGATGGGTCGGTGAAGGCAGGCGGCTGGCCTGTGTCGGATCTGGTGGTGGCGGGGCGCGGGCGGGGCAATGACTCCGGGATCGATGAGGCGTGGGCGGCGGCGGATGATGGGAGATTCGAGGGATCTCCTCGGGGGAGGAGGCGGAGCAGCGGGATTCGGAGGGATCGGTCGAGGGATAGGAGTAGATCGGAGTGGGTGGATGGTGGGGAGGCGGATCCGGCGGTTTCGACGGGGGGTGCTAAGGGTGCGTCGGTGCCGGTGGGGGCTTCTAGGGATGCGGCGGCCGATCGGGGGCTGGAAGGTGTTGGTGCCGCGGCCGCGGCCCTGGACTCGTTTTTCACGGAGGGACGCGCGCATGATTCCGGAGTTAGAGGGCCGCTTCCGGTGCTTGGGCCACAGGGAGTACCGGCCGTCTCTCCCCAGCAGGATGAGCATGCCGTGCGACTTTCGTTGGCCGTGCAGGCCGCGCAAGCCGCACAGACTGCGCAAGCCGCTCAAGCGGGAGTTTCCGTGGATTTGGGAGGCCCCTCCTGGAGGGATAAGTTGCTAGGGGTGTCAGAGGAGGATCCCATGATGGAGGTGGATGCTTTTGAGAATGATTCCGGGGATTTTCTCTCTGATTCCGATTCTGAGGATGGAGAGCCTGATAACCCGCTGTGTCCTAGGATCCGGCTGTCCTCAGATGACAAGCGGGTCATGAGATCGAAGTGGAAATTGGCGTTAATCGTCACTGTGTTGGGGAAAAGGATCAGTTTCAATTATCTTGCCCAGAGGATCCAGGCTCAATGGGCAAAGAAAGGAAAGGTTACTATCACAGACCTTGAAAATGACTATTATGTCATTAAATTCACAAGGGCTGAGGATTTCAATGCTGTTGTGAATGGTGGTCCGTATATTATCTCCAATCATGTGTTGGCTCTGAGACTTTGGGTCCCAAATTTTGATCCCCATGATTGCTCTGTTAACAGGATCCTTACTTGGGTTAGGTTCCCAGGCCTACCTCTTGAATACTACAGTGATAGGTTCCTGAACAAGATTGGTAGCCTTGTTGGGAAAGTCCACCATGTTGATAAGACTACCATTGGGGCAGTGAGAGGCAAGTTTTCCAGGGTCTGTATCGATATTGATCTCGCTAAGCCTCTTCTTTCTCAGTTCTGTACTCAAAACAAGGTTTATCATATTGAATATGAAGGTATACACAACATCTGCTATGAATGTGGTATGTTTGGCCATACCCTTGAGGGTTGTCCTAAGAGGAGGAAGGACGTGGAGGAGTTGGTGCAACCTATCATAGGTGAAGCTGAGAAGAGTCAAGGGGAAGTAAGGAGCTTTGGCCCATGGATGCTTGCCAAGAGGCCAGTGAGAAGGAAGCCACGGGCTAATGTTAATGCTAATCATTCACCAGATATCAGTACGAAGATGACTACTCTCCAGATTGCTCCTGAGATCAAGGTCAGACCCCCGGATATTAAGAAGGGGATTGAGGCTGGAGTGGACTCAGCTTCGGGTTCCGGGTCAAGGTTCGGTGTTTTGTCTATGGAGGAAGATCAGGACTCGGATCCTTCTGATAAGCAGATTGATTTAAGCATGCCTGGTCTGGAGTCGGTAGAGCATGCCTCTAGTCTGGGTAATTCTATTAATCCTCTCTTTGTCTCTAATGCTTCTGCTAAAGGCAAAGAGATTCCCCAGTCTATCCTGTCAGTTGGGAAGGGTTTGAGTAGGGAGGCGAGTACTCTACATCCTCTTGTTGATGCTCCTATTGGTAAGACTATAGGAGTGAGTAAGTTAAACATGAAGAATCCCAAAGGGAAACCTAAAAAGAACCTTCATGGTTTGAATTCTTTGGATAAAAGGGGTCCTTCTGGGACCGCCTCTAGGCTCTCCGGAGCCCCGAACAAATACCTGATCTAGGGTTTGGGCCTGCGTCTGTAGTCTCCCCCTCTGATGGACTTCTTTGTTTGGAATGTTAGAGGTGCGGCGAGCAAGGCTACCCGCATTCATGTCAATGATCTCGTTAAACAGTTTAACCCTTCCTGCTTTGTCCTTCTTAAGACCAAGGTTAGTGGAGCCAAAGCAGATGAGGTGGTTAGAAAGTTTAAGAATTGGAATTGCGTCAGGTCGGAGGCTACTGGCCGGGCAGGGGGGATTTGGCTCTTTTGGAAGCCAGGTCAAGTCAATATTGATATTGTTACTATGGACAGTCAATTCATCCATAGTAAGGTGTGTTACCCGGGTAATAAACCCTTCTTTATTACCTTCGTCTATGCTGATCCTGTTTCGACTAACCGAAGAAGGCTGTGGGAGATCCTTCATTCTTTTAGCTCTAACATGGTGGAGGCGTGGTTGGTTGCCGGGGATTTTAATGACATTGCCCTCTTGAGTGATCAGAGAGGAGGGGGTAATCATTATGTGAACCAGTGTCTTAATCATAAGCAAAGTATGGATATGTGCGGGCTTTCGGACCTGGGTGCTGCTGGCCACAAATTTACCTGGAAAAGGAATAGTGTGTTTGTTAGGTTGGATAAAGTGTACGCTAATGTTGCAGCGATTTATAGGTTTCCTGAGGTCAAGGTACTTAATCTCCTTTTCCGTCACTCAGACCATTGCCCTATCCTCATTAATTTGGTCAAAGGAAATCGGCTGAAAGGTAATAGACCTTTTAGGTATCTGGTGGCTTGGGAGTCTCACCCCGAGTTTAAGGATTTCGTTAAAAGCAATTGGCATCCCCACTCTGATGTTCTCCTCGCTACTGAGGAATTCAGGAGGAATGTGGCTGTTTGGAATAAAAATACTTTTGGTCATATTATCAGGAGGAAGAACAAACTCTTGAGGAGAATGGAAGGTGTTCAGCGTTGCTTGGAGGTTCGTTTTGATCATAGCCTGAATGGTCACCTAAGAGCTCTTCAGAACGAGTTGGAAGCTGTGCTTAGACAGGAAGAGCTTCTGTGGTTCCAGAAATCTAGGAAGGCTTGGATTCAAGACAGGGACCGGAATACCAGGTTTTTCCACCTCTCAACGATCATTAGGAGACAGCGAAATAGGATCGAGGCTATTAAAGACGCCAGTGGTGAGTGGATTTTTGAGGAGGAGGACATTCGGCGCCTTGCCCTTGATTTCTACAAGGACCTGTTCAGAGAGGAAGCTGTGGACCTAGAGAGTGCCCACTCTGGCATTTCCTTTCCTCATTTGGGGGAGGATGCTATAAATAATGCTTTCCATCCCATTGAGCTTAAAGAGATTGATCTGGCCTTCTCCAGCATCGGTTCCACTAAGGCTCCTGGTATTGATGGTATCCCCGCTAGTTTCTATCATAAACACTGGGACACTGTTAAAGAGGGTATATACAGCTTTGTGTTAGGTGTCTTTGGTGGTTCGAACGATATCAGTTTGGTTAATAAAACCCTCATTGTCTTGATTCCTAAGGTTGCCAAGCCTTCTTCCTTTCTCTAGATGAGACCCATCAGTCTTTGTAATGTCTTGTATAAAGCTATTACTAAGATTGTGGCTAATAGAATCCGGAAGATCCTTCCGGATATTATCAGCCAAAATCAAGGGAGCTTTGTTCCTGGAAGACAATTGATGGATAACGTTGTTATTGCCCAGGAGGTTGTCCATTCTATGAAGATTAAGAAAGGCAAGAAAGGGATCGTGGCTCTCAAGCTGGATCTGGAGAAAGCCTATGATAGGTTGAACTGGAGCTTTCTTCTGGATAGTTTAGCCAAAGCTGGTATCCCGGAGAACTGGAGGAATTTGATTGGAAAGTGTATCTCCTCTCCTGTTTTCCAGGTTATGATCAATGGGGATATGTCGGATGAGTTCTCTCCATCCAGGGGTATTCGTCAAGGGGATCCTATGAGCCCCTTCCTTTTTTTTATTGCCATGGAAAGATTGTCTCACCTGATCCAAGAGGCGGTGAGCGAAGGGACTCTCCACCCTGTTTCCATCAACAGACATTGCCCCCCTGTTACCCATTTACTCTTTGCTGATGATGTCATGCTTTTTGTGGAGGGTAATGAGGAACAAATTAAGGCTGTGATGGATATCCTCGACTGCTTTTGTGAGGCTTCTGGCCAGAAGATTAACATCCATAAATCCCGTATGCTTTGTTCCAAGAATATGGATAATAGCTTGTGTAGAAGACTGAGTGAGATGTCTGGCATTCCCATGACTCAATCGTTTGGGAAATACCTTGGGGTCCCTCTTCATAGTGACAGGGTGTCCAAAGCCTCTTTTAAAGACATTTTGGACAAATCTAACGGTTTGTGTGCTAGCTGGAAAGCTAATTCTCGTTCCCTTGCAAGTCGCCTTACTTTAATCCAGTCTATCAACTGCGCTGCTCCAAATCACATCATGCAAGCCTGTAAGCTCCCTGAGCCGGTCCTCAACGACCTTGATAAAATTAATCGGCGTTTTCTATGGGGAGAGTCTGGGGATGGGAGGAAGATTCACCTGGTCCCTTGGAAGGAAGCCTGCCAGCCTAAAAGCAGGGGGGGTCTTGGTATAAGGAAAGCTAAGGACAATAATAAAGTCCTGTTAATGAAGCTTCTTTGGAGAATGTGGCAATCCCCCTCCTCCCTTTGGGTTCGTCTTCTGTGCGGCAAGTATAGGAAAGATAGAATCTTTGGTGGCCCGAAGGAGAGGGTTGTCAGCTTTTCCTTCCTCTAGAAAGGGCTTAGTGCTGTTTTTGCTGAGTTCTGTACGGGGATTGGCTTGGAGGTGGGTAATGGGAGATCCATTAGTTTCTGGTATGACACCTGGATTGGTGACAAACCGTTGATTGAGGTGTGCATCGCCCCTCCGCCGAATGATCTCCTCTCCTGGAGAATTGCTGATGTGGTGGACTCGGAGGGAGACTGGATCTGGTCTAAGTTCGACTCCTTTCTTAGTCTGGAGACCCTCCTTAATATTAGAGGTGTGAAGATTAGTAATCAGGAGGAGGATAAGGACAGACACTGCTGGGCCTTGACTAATAATGGTTCTTATTCTTGCAAATTGGCCTATGAAGCTTTTACCCCTAATAGGGCTGATCCTCCCTTGGAAATTTGGAAGTCCATTTGGGCCCTCAAAGTCCCCTACCGCATTAGGAGTTTCCTATGGCTGGGAGTCAAAGACAGGCTCCTCACGAATGCAGATAGACACAGAAGGCACTTGGCTGTTTCTGGTGCCTGTAGCAGATGCAGCGGCCATGTGGAAACCTTGTGCCATGCTTTGAGGGATTGCCCGAATAGTAGAAAGGTTTGGGAAGGGGTCCTTCCTCACCACATCCTTCCTTCCTTTATGGGGTTCTCTGATATTGACTGGTTCTCTGAAGGCATTAATGGGAATTTGTTGGCCAGTATGGAGCACGGGGCTATTCTCTTCGCTATTATTTGTCACCAAATGTGGAAATGGAGGAATGAAGAGTTATTTGCTGAGAAGACTGTCTTTATTCCTGACCTCCGGTTTTACTTCTCGAAAAAACTCTCTGTTATTACAAAGAGTTTTGAAGGAGAGCCCCTGGTTCACCCCTCCCCGGTTAAAGAGGTCCAGTTAGTTGGTTGGAGGAAGCCCAGGGAAGGGGTTGTCAAGTTGAATACGGATGGCTCCTGCCTTAGTAATGGCAGAATTGCTGCTGGTGGAGTTCTTCGGGATGCTGGTGGCGCCTGGCTGGCTGGGTTTACCCATAACTTAGGTACGGGCTCCTCCTTTACTGCGGAGCTCTGGGGGATCTTGTCTGGCTTTAAACTCACCATTCGCATGGGTGTTAAAAGACTTTCAGTGGAGTCTGACAATTTGGAGGCTATCAACAGGATTTCGGATAGACAGGCTGTTTGTCTTAAGAGTCAGAATCTCATTAAAACCATCTTGAGGCTTCGTCCTGCCTTTGATTCTCTTACCTTCTCCCATATTTATAGGGAGCAAAACCGCGTGGCGGATCGCTTGGCAGCTGCTGGGCATGGGGGGATGTTAGGTGTTTCTACCCTTTCCGTTCCTCCTTCTTTTCTGTTACCTTCTCTTCTTGAGGATAATATTGGGGTCAGTCTTCCTAGACTGATCCCGGGTTAGGTTTTTGTTTGTTTGTTTTTTTTCTTCCCTTCTTACCAAAAAAAAAAAATACTGATTTTATTAGTTTAACATAATCTAATTATGATGATATAGTTGTAAATAGTTTTTAAAAGATGAATTTCTGTGTAATTTTCCTTTAAAAAATCAAATATCAAACCCAACCCATATAAACTCACCTAAAAGTATATACATATTTTTTTTTTGAGAAAAATAGCCATTACATTAAAACAGAGATCCTTACATAATGCAGAAACAAGAAAACTAGGAACATCTAAAAAATGATAAAAATTAGCATAGGAATGAGCATTACGGGCCAATAAATGAGCTGTTTCATTCGCTAATCTTGGGACAAAAGCCACGGTATAATCCAGACAAGAAATAAGACATTCTTTAATATCGTCAAGAACGCCACCGACTTCAGTAATATTCCGCTCCCTTCTCTGTAAACCGTCCACCACATTCTTCGCATCCACCTCAAAATCCACGTTTCTGTACTCGAGATCATGAAACCAATCAATTGCACACCTCAACGACATCGCCTCTGCTAACTCAGCAGTAGCAGTGCCCTGCTGAAACGTGCAAAAACCCGTTATAAACGTCCCCCGACAATCTCGAATAATGGCTCCCGAACCCATTATTGCAACCGCCGATGAAACAGCAACGTCTGAATTGCACTTCAGATGACTTGCGCTCGGAGCCTTCCACCCGTTGTGATCCGCCTCATTTCGACCACTCCTTGGAATCCGACCGCCTGAGTCCGCCACCCTTACCCGCTTCCATTCTTCCCAAAATCGCAGCACTTCCTCAACTGCAGAAGATGAAGATTTCCTAGTGTCGTTCCAGACCAAATTATTTCTTTGGCTCCAAATTTCCCATAGTATCATAGAAACTCGACAACACCAATCATCCCCTTTATTCACACAATAGTCCAGGAACCACTCCTCAACCCACTCATACACCTCCCCCAGTGCACTAATACCCGTAAAAAACCAGCAATTCCGTGCGAACTCGCACCCGCTGAATAGATGCCATCTGTGCTCAATATCAACACCACACATCAGACAATGTATAGGAATTGCAATCCGTCTATCCGCCAATCTCAGGCGCGTGGGTAATAATTTTGCGCAGAACCTCCATAGAAATATCTTAACTTTTGGCGGAACCACCAACATCCATAATCTCTTCCAACCATTGCTAAATCTCACCCCTTCCTGATGCCTAGCCAACAGTTTATACCCAGATTTAACGGAATACAAGCCATTCTTAGTAAAGTGCCATAACAACTTGTCAGAACCACCGCCAAGAGGGACAATCATCTGTAGGATTTTTTCCGCATCAGCAAGAGAAAACCAATCCCGAATTCTCTGTTGATTCCATAATCGGGAGGCCGGAATGAATAAATCAGCCACCTTAGCAGTCCGCACATCTTCTCTATAAGCTGAAGTAACACACCTAGAACTATCATCAATCACCCAAGGGTCATTCCAAACCGATATCGTCTCCCCACTTCTCCAACGGATTCCTCGTTTCAAAACCTCTATCGAACTCCATACGCTCCTCCAAACAAAACTAGGATTAATGCCTAATTTGGAGGAAAGGAAAGATCCATTCGGAAAATATTTAGCTTTGAAGATCTTGCTTACCAACCTATGAGGTTTATCCAGAAATTTCCAACCCTGCTTACCCAAAAGTGCCAAATTGTATTCTCTTAAGGTCCGATATCCTAATCCTCCTTCTTCCTTAGGTAGGCATAGTCTATCCCAACTACACCAGTGAATCTTCCGTTCCCCATTCTCCTTCGTATCCCACCAAAATGAATTCATCATCCTCTCCAATTCAACCCCAATGGATTTAGGAAGTAAAAAGGTGCTCATACAAAATGTTGGCAAAGCTTGAGCCACCACTTTTAATAACACATCCTTCCCAGCTGCGGATAAGAATCGAAATGTCCAGTTTCTAAACCTCTTGAGAAGTCTATCTTTCAGGAATCCGAATATATGTTTTTTAGACCTACCAATTAAAGAGGGCAAACCCAAATACTTTCCCGTATCCAACTTCCCAGATACTCCCAGTAAATTACAACAAGCTCCTCTAGCTTGCTCTTTAACGTTTGCACTAAAAAATACACCCGATTTTGCACAATTAATTGCCTGCCCGGAGCATTGCTCATAATTCTTCAATATCTCCATCAATTTCGTGCACTCTTGCTCAGTAGCACTACAGAAAAGAAAGCTATCATCAGCAAAAAATAGGTGGGATACACTAGGTGCCCCCGGGCAAATTTTACACCCAGTTAACTCTCCTTCAGCTTCTGCCTGTACAATAAGCCTTGATAGGACCTCAACACACATGATCAATAAATATGGAGATAACGGGCCCCCTATCTCAGACCCCTCTCAGGAGTAATAGGTCCAATTAATTCTCCATTAACAGCAACTAAGAACGAGATCGTAGTTACACACATCATTATCCACTTCACCCACCTCTCATGAAATCCCATTCGTTCGATAACCCGTCTCAAAAAACCCCAATCCACCCTATCGTATGCTTTACTCATATCGATTTTCACAGCCACATCGCCCATAATTCCCCTTTGTTTATGTTTCATATGATGTAGCAATTCAAACGCAATCTGTACACTATCAAGTAGGGACCGACCAGGTACGAAGGCAAATTGAGTCTCTGAAATCACTTTTGGTAAAATATCCTTCATTCTGTTAGCCAAGACCTTAGCAATTAGCTTATACAGCACGTTGCATAAGGAAATAGGACGAAGCTCAGTCATCCGTTTTGGGTTTTCACACTTCGGAATCAAAGTTATGACAGTATCATTTAATCCTTTTGGGAACTCATATTTTTCCAGCCAACCAATACATGCATTAAACACATCATCACCAATATCTCCCCAAAAATGCTAGAAAAATCCTGGGCTAAATCCGTCCGGACCCGGGGATTTATCCGGATGCATTTGCATTATAGCAACTTTAAACTCATCCACCGTAAAAGGTCGAATGAGATCCTCATTCATCCTATCCGAAACTAACAATGGAACCACCTCAACAGACGCATAATCAACTTCATGTGATGCTTCAAATAATTTATGAAAATAATTTCCAGCAATGTTACATATACCAGGAAGATCGTTGTGCGTCACTCCGTCGTCACCTTCTAAGGAAGACGATAAATTGGCCTGTCGCCTAGCTTTAGTAGTTGCATGGAAGAATTTTGAATTTTGATCGCCCTACTTAAGCCAAAATGCCTTCGCCCGCTGCTTCCAATAAATCTCCTCTTGCTCAAGCACATTGTCGAGTAGAGCCTTCAATCCCGAATAGCGTTTTACCGATACCTCATCCACTTTCTCCCTTAGACCAGTAAGCTGCTCCTTCAATCTTTTTATTTTACCAGAAAATCGTTTCTTGAAGTCAGCCCCCCACTCGCTCATCATGCCCCGACAATCTTCAAGTCGTGGTAACACAAGCTTATGTCTGTTTTCTTGCCAATTTGCCTTAACCAGTTCGTAAAAACCTCCTTCTTTGATCCATGCACGTTCATACTTAAACTGCTTATTCCTTCTACAAGTTCCAGGAATATCAGTTTCCAAAATAATCGGAAGATGATCCGAGTAATTTGAAAACACACTCTGAGCTCGAAACTGATCAAACCGCTCCAACCATCCTGTTGACCCGAGCACCCTGTCGAGCCTTTCGCTAATCCAGTTATCCGATCCTCGACCCCTTTCTCACGTATACCTGCTACGACCCATGTGTAGACATGTCAGGTTATTTCTTTCCAAAGCTGAAGCAAATTGAGCAATTAAATAGGCCGGGTAAGCCTGTCCATCTCGTTTCTGAGTCCTGATGTAGCAAACAATTGAAATCTCCCATAAATATTGTAGGAAGCAGAGAACTTGTTGCTAATCTGTCGAGTAGCTCCCAAGAATCCTTATGTTTACTTCTGTTAGCCTAGCTATAAAACCCGATCAAGCGCCAATCCCCTCTCTTAATATCCCGAATTGCAATCTCTATACGATGATTTGAATAACTAGTAATAGAGAATTTCCCACTATATTTCCAAAGAACAGCTAACCCACCACTGTGACCACGAGCATCTACAGTGAAACACCCATCAAAACCAAACTTTCTTCTTAAACTCTCCATTCTATTTTTTTTCCACAAAAGTCTCCATTAAAAACACCAAATTCGGCTTGTGAGTGAGCAAAAGCTCACCAAGTGACCGAACTGCCCGGGGGTTGCCGAGACCCCGACAGTTCCAACTTATGAAACTCATAATCCTCGGTGGGTCTGTAATGCAGACCGTGCCATTTCAATATCATTAGTGCTAACATTATCCTTGCTGATTAAGGAAGATGATGGCCCTTTTAAGTTTCCATGTTCATCATTGGTAGTTCCTTTGTAGCTCGTGTTTTCCCCTTCGTCACGCCTTCTTTTCTTTTCTTCTTGAAACTCTAATAATGTTTCCTGCTCTATGCTCACATCCACATCAGAAGTTATCATAGCAGTAGACTCCCCTGCACCACTCGAACCTCTTGTCCAGCCGGCCTTGCCAAAATTATTGCCGCTCAACCAATCTCCATCCTCAACAACTCCTCTAGGATCCTGTAACCATCTAGATGTTTGCACATTAGAACCTCGTCTTGGAGCAGCCACCAACCACACGCCCCATTCTCTCACAATTTCTCGAGTTTGTGGTCCAAAGAGTTTATCACAATAGCGTTCAGTATGGCCTATAATTCCACACAAAAAGCAAAATTGCATAAACGTTCGTATTTGAACTTCAGCATAGTCTCCTCACTCCTTCCCCTTTTTATTTTTTTGAACCTTTTAAAGGGCTTTCTGACGTCTAATCAAACTCGAATTCTCATATAACTGAACCTTCGTGCTCCCTGATTATTTTTAGCGTCGTATTCCAGGAAGGAACCAATGAAATCTCCTAGCTGTTTTCCGATGCTTTCAGACATACATCCTGCTAGAAGTTACCTACACCCACATATCAATGTGATAAGATCAATCTCTTCAGGCCGTATTCCATGATCCACCTCTTTTAACAACAACATCTTATTATCAAAAGACCAAGGCCCTCCTTCCAGAACCCTATTTTTATAAATATAATGAAAGAACTCAAACATAAATAGGTTAGTCTCAATCTCCACAATCCAAACCCCCTTGTTAGGCATCCATAGGTCTGCAGGTTTTGTTTTCATGACAGAGAAATTAACAGTTCTCTCTGATAAAAATCTACCAGCCAATAGAAGAGTCTCTTTTGTGCTGTGATCGACCGGCTCGTCCCCAGGTATTGCGATAACGCAATCTTCTTCCTCCGTGAGTGTAAGCTGTGTGATCCCCTCCATGCCACCTAGAGTGTTTATTTCCAATCGCAGCCTCCCTTCATCGGAACCCTAGCCACCTCCCTTTGAAATACCTTCACACACACGTAACAAAAACCCTAACAGACCGCAGATAAAACTCTTACGAGAAAGAGAAAAGAGGAAACTCTTACGAGAGAGAGACTCACTATAGATTAGACTAATTAGGTTTTCATGATCCTATATCTTTTAATGCCACAATTTGCCATATGACCGTCGGTTCTAATTACCGGCAATTAACTCTATAGTGTCTGAATTGATTAAATATATACATAATTTTTAATTACAAAAAATAAATTTTATACTTAAAATTAAACATTTAATATATAAATTAATAAGGGTAAATAATTTATTAGTCTCTGAGTTTGTGCATATTACACTAGTTAGTCCCTCTATTTTTCGAAACACACTATAATATCCTTGAGTT
Organism: Euphorbia lathyris; assembly: GCF_963576675.1. Taxonomy (NCBI): domain Eukaryota; kingdom Viridiplantae; phylum Streptophyta; class Magnoliopsida; order Malpighiales; family Euphorbiaceae; genus Euphorbia; species Euphorbia lathyris. The sequence continues at coordinate 84,607,791 of NC_088915.1, forward strand.
TTGACAAAACTAACTACTTAGTCCCTCCATCCATAAATTTTATAGAAAATGACAAATTTACCCTTCTACTACTAATTAACTTTCTTATGTGTTTAATTAAGTTTTATCTAATTTTATTTATTATAATTAATTCAAGAATAAAAATTAATAATAGTTACAAAAAAATATCATAGTCTATTTTTAATTAAAAATAGATAATCAATTTTATAATAATTTAGTATTATAATTTAAATATAGTATTTATATAATAACTATTTTACGTGATAATTGTTATACATGTAGGGCTGTAAATGAACAGAGTCGCTCATGAGCGGCTCGGTGATCAGCTCGATAAACACTCGGCTCGATTTGTAAACGAGCCGCTCGTGAACATGATTTACTGGCTCGGTTGGTAAACGAGCCAAGCTTGAGCAGGCCAAAGCTCGGCTCGAAAGATCGCGAGCAGGCTCGATTAGAACATTTATGAACAAATTTTAGTTTTGTAGAAAACTACTGTATATAGTTTTGTGTGAGTTCACAAATATCTAAACTTAATATTATTTCATTTGCTATTAGATGAGATCGTTCACAAACATAATAAATGAGTAATAGACGAACTATTTGTAACCATCTTGTTTATTTATTCACGAACTTTGCTTGTGAGCTTTTTATGTACACAATTAAAGAGTTATTTGCGAGCAAACTTCACAAATATAATTAACAATTTACTTACAAACAATTCATGGTTAGATAATTTTCTTAATGAACCAAGTCCAAAAAATGATTTGGGCTCGAAACAAGCTCGAAGCTCGGTTCAAGCTCGTTGAGCAAGCCAAAGCTCGGCTCGGGTTCGGCTCGTCAATTTTATAGCAAGCTCGGCTCGGGCTCGAGCTCATTAATTTTATAGCGAGCCGAGCTTGAACAGGTCAAAGCTCGGCTCGGCTCGGCTCGGCTCGATTATAGCCCTATATACATGCATTATTGAGTGTCTAATTTATTAAATAATATTTCTAATTTATTAAATAATTATTGTTTAAATGAAATATAAGTTAAATAGTTATTAATGTTTTTTAACCTAAAGAGAAAATTAAAATTTATGAAATAATTTCTAATTAATTTTAGTACACACTATTTTAGTAAAAAAATATTTTTTTTATATAATTTATCTGATTGCTCGGTTCCAGATTCGTTAGACTTTAGGAGGATTCTTTTCCAATTAATTTTTTTTTTACGTATACTAAGGCTCGAACTCAAGATCTTTAGTTTAAGCGACTTGAGATCTTTTACCAATCAACTAAATATTAATTGGTTTAGTAAAAAATAGTTAAATACTACATTAATTTTTTAATACATTGATTTATCAAATATTATGAAACACTAAACTAATTTATGGTAGATTAGTAAATTTATCATTTTATTTATAATGATTTATTAAAATAATTTTAATTATTGATATAAATAAAATTTGATACAACTTAATTAAATATAGATGAAAATTATACTCATAGAAGGACAAACTTATTATTTTCTATATAATTTATGGATAAAGGACTAATTAGTTAGTTTTGTCAAAACATAGGGATGTTCTAGTGTGCTTTTAAAAACAGAGAGACTAACTAGTGTAATACGTATAAACTCAAGGACTAACAAATTATTTACCCAATTATAATTAATATTAATAGGCGGGTCAGACAGTGTCGGTCCGTGCTATTTTTATCAATCCCAAGTCCGTCCAAAAAATAGGCGGACTTTAGTGGGCCTAGACCGGACTGGTCTATGATCAATTTTCATTGTTCAAACCCGATCCAAGGAAGACAGACTTGGACAGACCGTACGAGTATTCGGACCCGTGGACAGGTCTAATAATAATGCTTAATCGATTTCATAAGGTTAAGAAATACAAGTACATCATGAAAATAGTAAGGAATAAAATCTTATACAAGTATAGGCTAAAGCTTAATATAAGATCTATAAAGGAAATAAAAAGACTACAAAGAGTAAACATAGCCATAAAAGATATAACTAAAACAAAAGGACAACAAATCTCATATTTCTCACGGATCCAAATCCGCATGAAACCAGCTGCAAACCAATCATCATCATTTAGTTGCTTTCAGCCAATCAGATCTGAGTCATTTCTATTGGTACAACCCCGCATATCCGTAGATCTACGTATAAGATAATACGTTTCCACTCTTGCTAAACCGATTGTTTTGGAAAATGTTAGTGCAACCCATATTAAAAAAGGGTTTTAGAAAAATAACTTAAAAATAAAAAATAATTATAAATGTATATTAAAGATAAAATATATTCTTTTTTATTATTGTGGGACAAATTAAGTAATTAGCGTAGGAAAGCTCAACTATTTTCGGACAATATTAAAAGAATTAGATATTTTATTTACGTGTTCTGCACTAATTACATAAGAATTTTATTGTTATTTTTGTTTTTTTTTTTCTCATTTCAAAATTGGTTTAAGGATGAATTGTCTTTAAGCTCGATAAAATATTTGAGAGATTTTTTTATCTAAATATATGCAAAACATGTGATAAGAATCCAAGAATCCAAATAAGATGAGATTCATATGATGTCACGTGTGTACATGCATTTTTTATTTGTTACCAATGAGTGACGATAACAACCAAAATATAGTTATTCTCGAATTTAGACTTAAGGCCTATATGACAGCTCCCTTAAAAGTCGGTCGAATATCGCCTTAAGAACAAAAGTCCATTCATAGTTTAAGCAACGCCATGTTAAGGAAGACTCATAAAAGGTTTAAAGAACCACCATGTTTGCTAAAATAAGCACACTAATAGAGTACCTTTACACGTAATGGCTTACCGTTAGAAGGTTTAAGTTTTCCAATAGAAACCTGAGACACGTAAAATGGCGTTGACAAAAAAAATGGTTTACAAGAGACTTCACAACCTCTAAACAAGGTTTATGAGAATCATACATGTATGCTAAAAAAACATAGTCTCTTTCTTACTTTACCGCTAAACCAACAGTTCTATTGTTTTACAGATTCAATTAGACTCGAGAATATATAAAAACGACAATTTGATTATGTCTGATGCAGGCAAAATTGAGACATATGTTTTGGATATCTATTCCAATTTAGTTTTTTTTGGGGCCAAAATTGCATCCTTAGGGATCTTTTCAAGGTCGAAAATATTATCCCAAATGTGGTGAGTAATGTTGATGAAATCAAGCACACTATTTTCCAAATGGACGGGGTTGAGATTTACGAGTAATTTCTACAAGGTTTAGTAGGAAATTATTGGTTCCGATGTGTGTAAGGTGTTATTCAAAGCTTTTTTTACTACCGGAGAAATGTTTATGGGTTGGAATTCGAATATTATCATACTTAGGCCCTGTTCTTTTTGACTTAATTTCAGTATAAGTTCAGTTCAATTCAGTTCACCAACATTCAGTTCAGTTCAGTTAAGTTAAGTTAAGTTAAGTTCAATTAATTATTTGGTGTAGTTAAGTTAAGTTCAGTTCAGTTCAGTAGCATTCAGTTCAGTTCAGTTAAGTTAAGTTAAGTTAAGTTCAGTTCAGTTCAGTAGCATTCAGTTCAGTTCAGTTAAGTTAAGTTAAGTTAAGTTAAGTTAATTTAATTTAATTTAATTTCAGTCAAAAAGAACAGGGCCTTAGGCTCTATTCTTTATCGCTGAAAAAAACTGAACTGAACTGAATTGAACTAAACTGAATTGAATTGAGCTGAACTGAACTGAACTGAATTGAACTGAACTGAACTGAATACTACTGAATACTGAACTGAATTTAACTGAATACTACTGAATACTGAACTTAACTGAATGCTACTGAACTTAACTGAATGCTACCGAACTTAACCGAACTTAACAATAATGATGATATTAGACTTTAAAATAATTTTCATGATAATATTGGACATTAATGAACTTATAATAATAATAATGGTTCTAATAAATTTAATAATATCAATAACAAATAAATATATTATTAAAGATAAAACTAAATTGAATATCAAATAAAAGCCCGGGATGATAAAATCTTGGCTCGATAAAAGCCTATGAAATTAAATAAAAATAAGTCTAATTTAAATTAAAAATACAAATTACAGTAAAACCTCTATATAGGAATACGTTTGGGACCAGACAATTTGTATAACAATTGGGAGGTTATTCTTATATAGAGTTTGGTACAAAAAAAAAAAAAAAATCAATACTTAAAGTTTATGAAATGGGGTCGCTTGAAATTGGTTTATATACACAATGTACAATAGAATAGATTAATAAAACAAATTAATGTTTAGCATATCAAGTCTACGAGTTTTATTTCCAATACCTAAAGAATTGGAAGAGTTTTGAGTTTAGTTTCCAATACATAAAGAAAAGAGTTTTATGGGAAAATGGTAAGAATTTATAGTTAAAGTTGGAATTTGTGTGCCAACTCATATTTAATCTCAATAATTTTTAAATTTTTAAATAAATTTTGTTTAAATCCTTAATACATATATACATTATTTACATAATTATTCCTATATAGAGGTATAGTTTCTAAAGGTGGGACTTGGATTATGTATAACAATTAACATTTGGGAGGTTATTCTTATTTATAACTGGCCCAAGTTGGGACCGAAATTTTTTATAACAAATTGGAGGTTATTCTTATATAGAGTATTCCTATATAGAGGTGCAAAAATAAATACAAATCTTCATATGAATATAAACTCTTAACTTTTTATTTTAATTAAGGGTTAAAGTGCAAAAATAACGTTTTGGGTCAGAAGTAATTTTACCTCTAACGTCTAAAATGGTGGAATTTTATCCCTAACATTGATACAACAACAACAACAACAAAGCCTTAGTCCCGAAATGATTCGGGGTCGGCTAACATGAACCATCATATAAAACCGTGAAAATCAAGTCGTGTCAGCGACACAGATTCGCTCCCTCCACTCCGTCCTATCCACTACCATATTTTCCTCAATTCCCAATAAACTCATATCACTCTCGATCATCCTCCTCCAAGTTTGCTTAGGTCTTCCCCTACCCCTCACCACTACATCCCTTTGCCACTCTTCGGTTCTCCTAACCGGCGCATCAAGCGCTCTACGTCTCACATGGCCAAACCACCTTAGTCGGTTTTCTCTCATTTTATTCTCAATAGATGTGACCTCTACTTTTGTCCTAATTATTTCATTACGCACCCGGTCCTTTCTCGTGTGACCACACATCCATCTCAACATACGCATCTCCGCCACCGACATCTTATGGATGTGGCAGTGTTTCACTGCCCAACACTCCGTACCATATAACAATGCTGGTCTAATTGCCGTCCGGTAGAATTTTCCCTTCAATCTATTAGGCATGCCGGGATCACAAAGGAAACCCGTAGCACTCTTCCACTTCGACCAACCAGCTTTAATCCTATGGGCAACATCTCCATCTACTTCTCCATCCGTTTGGATAATAGATCCTAAATACCGGAAGCAATCCGAGGCCTGAACAACTCTCCCATCTAGGGTGATTGTCCCTGCCTCCCTACTCCTACGGCCGCTAAACTTACACTCCAAATATTCTGTCTTACTTCGACTCAACTTAAAGCCTCTAGATTCTAGAGTTTGCCTCCATAGTTCCAACTTCATCTCCACTCCTTCTTTCGTCTCATCAACCAACACAATATCATCTGCAAACAGCATGCACCATGGTATACCATCTTGAAGTGAACTTGTTAGTTCATCCATAACGATGGCAAAAAGAAATGGGCTTAGTGCGGAACCTTGATGCACTCCAATCGTAATAGGAAACTCTTCAGTTTTCCCAACACTAGTACGTACACTCGTGCATACTCCCTCATACATGTCCTTTATGATGTCAATATATTTCCGCGAAATGCCTTTCCTTATCAAGGCCCACCAAAGTACTTCCCTTGGTACCTTATCATATGCTTTCTCCAAGTCAATGAAAACCATATGCAAGTCTTTCTTCTTATTTCGATAGTGCTCCATTAATTCTCTCATTAGATGGATGGCTTCCATAGTTGATCTTCCCGGCATAAAGCCAAACTGGTTTTCCGAGATCTTCACCGTCCTCCTTAGCCTTTGTTCAATCACTCGCTCCCAAAGTTTCATAGTGTGACTCATTAATTTGATTCCCCGATAGTTGGCACAATCTTGGACATCGCCTTTGTTCTTATACAAAGGGATTAAGGTACTTTTCCTCCATTCTGATGGCATCTTATTGTTTCTCCAAATTTTGTTGAAGAACGTCGTCAACCATTCGATTCCTCTTTCTCCCAAACATCTCCAAATCTCAATAGGGATGCCATCAGGTCCTACTGCTTTCTTCAACTTCATCTTACTTAATGCCATTTTGACTTCACCCTTTTGAATTCTCCGCAGGCATTCATGATTTATCATATCGTGATGGATACTTATATCTCCAACATCTTGTTGGCGATCTCCATTAAATAAGTCATCAAAATAGGACCTCCATCGTTCCTTGATATCCTTATCTCCAACTAGGACTTTCTGGTCCACATCCTTCACACATTTAACTTTTCCGAGATCTCGCGTCTTCCTATCTCTCATCCGAGCAATTCTATATATGTCTCTTTCCCCTTCTTTCGTATCCAATCTTGTATACAGATCCCGATTCACCTTTGCTCTAGCATCTCGTATGACCTTCTTTACTTCCCTTTTAGCCTCTTTGTATTTTTCGTAGTTCTCGTCACTCCTACATTTCCCCAATAGTTTATAGGATTCTCTCTTACTCTTTACTGCTTGTCGTACTTCTTCTGTCCACCAAGATGTGTCCTTACCCGGTGGCATGCTACCTTTAGATTCCCCTAGAACTTCCTTCGCTACTTCCCTTATACTATGCTCCATCTTATTCCATATCGAATCTATATCTGAATCCATATTGCAAGTCCAAATATCTTTTTTGGTCATCTCATCCACAAATTTTTGTTGATTCTCCCCTTGCAATTTCCACCACTTAATCTTAGTCTCTACTTGAGGTGTTTGTTTTCTTATACATTTCCTACTTCGAAAATCTAGCACCACTACTCTATGTTGGGTTGTCGTACTCTCACCAGGGATCACCTTACAATCAATATAACTCTTTCTCCAAGCACTCCTTACTAAGAAGAAGTCAATTTGGCTCGCATTACCGCCACTCCGATAAGTCACTAAGTGGGATGTTCTCTTCATAAACCATGTGTTCATGATACTCAAGTCATAGGCTGATGCGAATTCCAAAATATCATTTCCTGCTTCATTCTTATCTCCAAAACCATACCCTCCATGAACACTCTCAAACCCATCTCGCCTAGAACCCACGTGTCCATTGAGATCACCCCCTAGTACCATTTTTTCATCCCTAGGAACCTGTTGCACCACTTCCTCTAAGTCATCCCAAAAAGCTTGTCTTATAGACACATCTAATCCTATTTGTGGCGCATATGCACTAATGACATTCACAACCTCATCCCCTATCACTAGCTTAACACTCATAATTCTATCGCTCTTCCTAGACACCGCTACTACCTCATCAATATACTCCCTATCAATAAGAATACCTACTCCATTTCTACCCTTATCCTTTCCTGAGTACCAAAGCTTATAACCCCAAGGAGCTATCTCTCTAGCCTTGGCTCCAACCCACTTGGTTTCTTGTAGGCATAATATATTTATTCTCCTCCTCTTCATAACATCTACAATTTCAGCTAATCTTCCTGTCAAAGAACCTATGTTCCATGTCCCAAAGCGTAACCTACTACCCTTACCCCTACCCTACCATTACCGTGGACTAGCTTATTTACCCGCAACCCTTGCATATTTGACACCACCCCCGGGTCCTGGGGTGGCGCGCCGCTTCGGGGCGACGACCTAGCAACCCTTGCACATTTATCACTACACCCGGGTCTAAGAAGTGCAGCGCGTCGCTGAGTAGGGAACGCCCCAACGGTATTTATATTATGGTTCATGTCATAAGATGTGGCTAAGTTTTACGCTGGCCGCCACAAACCTACCGCAACCCTCCTCCTTTGTCCGGGCTTGGGACCGGCTGTAAAGGCCACCAAGTGACCCTCACAGGCGGAGTTTATCCCTAACATTGATAAATTGGATAAATTTGAGAAATAATTCATAATATGGATGCAATTCCTAATTTTTAAATATGGATGCATACTTTAGTTTTATTTTTTTTTATTAAACCATATATACTTTAATAAACTATCATTTCTTACTTTTATCTAATTTATAGATAATGATAAACTATAAATAATAATAATAATAAATAATGATAAATTATAGATAAATAATAATAATAATAATAAATTATATATAAATAATTATAATATAATAAATAATGATAAATTACTGAATACCGAAACTGAATGCTGAAACTGAATGCTGAACTGAACTGAACTGAACTGAACTGAACTGAACTGAATTGAACTGAACTGAACTGAACTGATTGTTACTGAAATTAAATGATAAAGAACAGGGCCTTAGGCCCTGTTCTTTTTGACTTAATTTCAGCATAAGTAAGTTCAGTTCAGTTCAGTTCAACAACATTCAGTTCAGTTCAGTTAAGTTAAGTTAAGTTCAATTAATTATTTGGTGTAGTTAAGTTAAGTTAAGTTAAGTTCAGTTCAGTAGCATTCAGTTCAGTTAAGTTAAGTTAAGTTAATTTAATTTAATTTAATTTCAGACAAAAAGAACAGGGCCTTAGGCTCTGTTCTTTATCGCTGAAAAAAACTGAACTGAACTAAACTGAATTGAACTGAACTGAACTGAATTGAATTGAATTGAGCTGAGCTGAACTGAACTGAATTGAACTGAACTGAACTGAACTGAACTGAATACTACTGAATACTGAACTGAATTTAACTGAATACTACTGAATACTGAACTTAACTGAATGCTACTGAACTTAACTGAATGCTACCGAACTTAACCGAACTTAACAATAATGATGATATTAGACTTTAAAATAATTTTCATGATAATATTGGACATTAATGAACTTATAATAATAATAATGGTTCTAATAAATTTAATAATATCAATAATAAATAAATATATTATTAAAGATAAAACTAAATTGAATATCAAATAAAAGCCCGGGTTGATAAAATCTTAGCTCGATAAAAGCCTATGAAATTAAATAAAAATAAGTCTAATTTAAATTAAAAATACAAATTACATACAAACACAAATTTATATATAATTTAAAACCTATGAAACTAAATACATCTTCATATGAATACAAACTCTTAACTTTTTATTTTAATTAAGGGTTAAAGTGCAAAAATAACGTTTTGGGCCAGGAGTAATTTTACCTCTAACGTCTAAAATGGTGGAATTTTATCCCTAACATTGATAAATTTAATAAATTTGAGAAATAATTCATACTATGGATGCAATTCCTAATTTTTAAATATGGATGCATATTTTAGTTTTATTTATTTTTATTAAACCATATATATTTTAATAAACTATCATTTCTTGACTTTTATCTAATTTATAGATAATGATAAACTATAAATAATAATAATAATAATAAATAATGATAAATTATAGATAAATAATAATAATAATTATAATAAATTATATATAAATAATTATAATATAATAAATAATGATAAATTACTGAATACTGAAACTGGATGCTGAACTGAACTGAACTGAATTGAACTGAACTGAATTGAACTGAACTGAACTGAACTGATTGTTACTGAAATTAAGTGATAAAAAACAGGGTCCTATTCCTAATATAGTTGATGCTCTTTCCATTGATCAATTTAAGCCTATTGTTTTGAGCAATGTTTGTTTCAAAATTGTCACTGAAATTTTCTCATCCAATCAATTCGGCTTCATAAAGGACATGATAATCTCATATTAATTGTATTGCTAGGTTGTTTGAGGGTGTCAATATTCTTAAAATGCAAGGATATTTTTTTTTTTCACTTTTTGATTGACTTTTCTTTTTTTTTTTTATTCTTCTTCCATTTCTTTTTCTGGAAAAATAAAAAAAAAATTGAAATTCAAGAAGAAGGGAAGGAGAAAAAAAAAATGTTTGAATCAGTACTCTGCCCGTACGTTACGCGGTTGATAAATTTTTTTGTACATATATTTAATATTTTTTAATTATATATCATATTGATAACAACCCGAATTATTCCTTATAAAAGTAGAATTAATGATAATTAATGCAGGATTAATGCAGGGGTGAATATGCAAATAATGAAGAAAAATGAAGGAGTCTCTAGCATTATGCCACGCCACATGGACCATGACGAGACACGCCATAGCAAGATACGCCCAATGAGAGCAAGTAATGGAGACCCGCCATAGTTCTCAAGGAGAGCATACATACGTCTCGACGGTTCTAAAGAATACCAAAAGGCGCACTTATAACCATCCATGAAGGAAATAAATGCAATTAAATGGCAATTAATAGCCATCAATAAAGAGATCAGTATCCGCCAGGTGAATATAAGGAGGTTTCTTGAGACAGGTCCATCCAAAGGTCTCTAAACCATTATCAAGGAGAAACCTCCGACATTGATGATACTAATAACTCCATTAATACTTAAACCATCAAGTATAACTAAAGTAACATCAAAACCCACATTCAAGGACAATAAAGGGGATTAATGCAATTGTTACAGAATTGCATATAAATACCTCAGCTTCCTGGGATCAAAGGTACACACATTATTCTAACCTTACTTTGTGATTACAATTTATTCTCTCAAGAATATTACTGACTTAGGCATTGGAGTGCCGGCCGATCCCAATGGCGCCTCACAGGGAAGGGCTCCAATCAAGAATCTTTACACAAGATATCACATATGTATATAATGATATTAATACTTTGTTTTAAAATAATTTTAAGTTTAAAAAATAGTTTATAAAAAAAAGTGTTGGAGTTTAGTGTCCTAAAGACAATTGTTTTAGGATATGAATATTAATGAATAAATTGTTTATTTAATCATTGGTTTAATCAGATATATATCATAACTGTAACTATATATAAAAGACTTTAATCTTTAATAAAGAAAGTAATCCTAAGTTTATTTAAATAGTTATAAAGTGTTCATACAAGCATGAAGTGAGACTATACTTTATAATAGACCAATAAACTTAAAATCAACCCAAGTCAAGTAATGTGTTATAGGGGTTGACATATTACTGTTGAGACTTGCATGTAACAATGTTTTATGTCGAGACAGAGAGCTGATTTCACAAGCTTTAGATATAGAGATATCTAGACAGTTACATGGATCCGGTGAAGGAGTTCCTTAGGATTGGGACCCGACTTGAGATAACAGCATAGATTGATTTATCAAAGTGTCAACTGTTCATCTCATTGGTATTATTGGCACAAAACACATCCGCGTGGCAATATCTACTGGATCAAAAATATGGCGTACACCAGAAGAAACTCTAAAAGGGGACATTGACACGTGGATATGCCACGAAGGTTCGACACGCTAAAAGACACCAATGTCCGCCATCTAAGGCAGATACGCCTTTGTTACCACTGAGCCGTTTTTTCAGGAAATTGTTATGATCAGTAGCATTAAAACAGTTCGTTAAAGGCCTTAATGGTCGCACCTGAAAAATGTATAATTAATACATTAAAAGACATGAAATCCAAGACTGTTCAAAATACCACCTAGATGGTTACAGAATCTAATATAAATACCTCCACTCTGAGGTATTCAAGGTACACATACTGATTCCTTACAATAGTGCTTACAGTTTATTCTTAGAATTATCACTAACTTTGGCATCGGAGTGTCCCCTGTCGGTCCCAATGACACCTTACAGAGAAGTGTTCAGACCAGAAATTTTTTCATAAGTTATCAACTTTCTTCTTTTATCTCCATCATTAGTCAATATGTCCGAGTGGTTAAGGAGACAGACTTGAAATCTGTTGGGCTTCGCCCGCGCAGGTTCAAACCCTGCTGTTGACGTTTTTTTCTTAAAAAAATTGCATATTTTTTTTTAAATGTTGAATATTGTAAATAATGCAAAAATTTTAAATTTTGTATTACTACAAATCAATAAAAATCAGATAAAATATTAATAAAATAATAATTTGAATAATTTTTTCTATATTATTGATAACATCCTAATATTATCACTAAAATCAAAAAAATCCATAAATAAAAGAATCCATTGGCACAAAGCACAGTCGCGTGGCAATATCTGCTAGATCAAAGATATGTCGTACGCCAGAAGAAACTCCAAAAGGGAACCTTGCCACATGGATACGCCATGAAGGTTCGACACGCTAAAAGACACCAATGTCCACCATCTAAGGTAAATATGTCCTTGTTACCACTGGACCGTTTTCCCTGGAAACTGCTATGACCAGTAGCATTAAAACAGTTCATTAAAGGCTTTAATGGTCGGACCTGAAGAATGTATAATTAATACATTAAAAGGCATTAAATCCAAGACTGTTCGAAATACCACCTATATGGTTACAGAATCTAATATAAATACCTCCACTCTGAGGTATTCAAGGTACACATATTGATTCCTTAATATAGTCCTTACAATTTATTTTTAGAATTATTACTGAGTTTGGCATCGGAGTGTCCCCACGATCCCAACAGCACCTCACAAGGAAGTGTTCTGACCAGAAATTGTTTCACAAATTATCAACTTTCTTCTTTTATCTCCATCATTAGTCAATATGTCCGAGTGGTTAAGGAGACAGACTTGAAATCTGTTGGGCTTCGCCCGCGCAGGTTCGAACCCTGTTGTTTGACGTTTTTTTTCTTCAAAAAAAATGCATAATTTTTTAAAATGTTGAATATTGTAAATAATGAAAATATTATAAATAATTATGAGTATTAAACGATATAACTATTTGACTTAGAGTAAAAATAAGAATTAAACATTATTTTTAAACATAAAATTTTTTAAATTTTATATTACTACAAATCAATAAAACTCAGATAAAATATTAATAAAACAATAATTTGAATAAATTTTTTCTATATTATTGACTTTTGATAACATTTGAATATTATCCTTGGGGTAAAATCATAAATATCTATAAATAAAAAGATCTATTGGCACAAAGCATAGCCGCGTGGCAATATTCGATGGATAAAAAATATGGTGTACGCTAGAAGAAACTCCAAAAGGGGATTTTGTCACGTGGATACGCTATGAAGGTTCGACACGCTAAAAGATATCAACGTCCGCCATCCAAGGAAGATATGGCCTTGTTACCACTAAGCCATTTCCCAGGAAACTGTTATGATCAGTAGCATTAAAATAGGTCATTAAAGGCCTTAATGGTCGAACCTAAAGAATGTATAATTAATACATTAAAAAGCATTAATTCCAAGACTGTTCGAAATATCACCTAAATGGTTACGGAATCTAATATAAATACCCCCACTCTGAGGTATTGGAGGTACACATACTGATTTCTTACTATAGTGCTTATAGTTTATTCTTAGAATTATTACCGACTTTGGTATTGGAGTGTCCCCCGTCGATCCCAACGGAACCTCACAGGGAAGTGTTTTGACCAGAAGATTTTTCACAAGTTATCAATTTTCTTCTTTTATCTTCATCATTAGTCAATATGTCCGAGTGGTTAAGGAGATAGACTTGAAATCTGTTGGGCTTCGCTCGCGCAGGTTCGAACCCTGCTGTTGACGTTTTTTAAAAAAAAAACTGCATAATTTTTTTAAATGTTGAATATTGTAAATAATGAAAATATTATAAATAATAAAAGTATTAACGATATAACTATTTGACATATAATATTAAATTTATTCATGTGTCATGTGTCGTTTTTATATTGGTGACCGCTGTTAATTTTTTAACAAAGTTAATTTTCTATTCAATATGGGTTGAATTTTATCTAATTTGATAGGTCAGGGGCCAAATGTGACCAAATAATAGATTAGGGGCCAAATACACAAATTTTGGATAGATCAGGGGCCAAAAAGTGCTTCAAGCCATAATTATTTGAATAAATGTTTCTACATTATTGACTTTTGATAATATCCGAATATTATCCCTCGGACAAAATCATAAAAATCCATAAATAAAGAATCCATTGGCACAAAGCACAGTCGCATGGCGATATCCGCTGGATCAAAGATATGGCGTACGCCAGAAGAAACTCCAAAATGGGACCTTGCCACATGGATACGCCACGAAGGTTCGACACGCTAAAAGAAACTAATGTCCACCATCTAAGGCAAATATGTCCTTGTTACCACTGAGCCGTTTTTCCCTGGAAACTTCTATGATCAGTAGCATTAAAACAGTTCATTAAAGGCTTTGATGGTCGAACCTAAAGAATGTATAATTAATACATTAAAAGGCATTAAATCCAAGACTGTTCGAAATACCACCTAGATGGTTATAGAATCTAATATAAATACCTCCACTCTAAGGTATTCAAGGTACACATACTGATTCCTTAATATAGACTTTACAGTTTATTTTTAGAATTATTACTGAGTTTGGCATCGGAGTGTCCCCGTCGATCCCAACAGCACCTCACAGAGAAGTGTTCTGACCAGAAATTGTTTCACAAGTTATCAATTTTCTTCTTTTATCTCCATCATTAGTCAATATGTCCGAGTGGTTAAGGAGATAGACTTGAAATCTGTTGGGCTTCGCCCGCGCAGGTTCGAACCCTGCTGTTGACGTTTTTTGCTTCAAAAAAAAAAAAAATTGCATAATTTTTAAATGTTGAATATTGTAAATAATGAAAAAATTATAAATAATTAAAAGTATTAAACGATATAACTATTTGACATAGAGTAAAAATAAGAATTAAACATTATTTTTAAACATAAAAAATTTTAAATTTTATATTACTACAAATCAATAAAAATCAGATAAAATATTAATAAAATAATAATTTGAATAAATTTTTTCCATATATTGACTTTTGATAACATCGGGATATTATCCTTGAGGTAAAATCATAAAAATCCATAAATAAAAGGATCTATTGGCATAAAGCACAACCGCGTGGCAATATCCGATGGATAAAAAATATGGCATATGCCAGAAGAAACTCCAAAAGGGGATTTTGTCAGGTGGATACGCCATGAAGGTTCGACACGCTAAAAGATACCAACATCCGCCATCTAAGGCAGATATGGCCTTGTTACCACTGAGCCGTTTTCCTAGGAAACTGTTATGATCAGTAGCATTAAAATAGTTCATTAAAGGCCTTAATGGTCGAACCTGAAGAATGTATAATTAATACGTTAAAAGGCATTAAATCCAAGACTGTTCAAAATACCACCTAAATGGTTACGGAATCTAATATAAATACCCCAACTCTGAGGTATTGGAGGTACACATACTGATTTCTTACTATAGTGCTTATAGTTTATTCTTAGAATTATTACCGACTTTGGTATTGGAGTGTCCCCCGTCGATCCCAACGACATCTCATAGGGAAGTGTTCTGACTAGAAGATGTTTCACAAGTTATCAATTTTCTTCTTTTATCTTCATCATTAGTCAATATGTCCGAGTGGTTAAGGAGACAGACTTGAAATCTGTTGGGCTTCGCCTGCGCAGGTTCGAACCCTGCTGTTGACGTTTTTAAAAAAAAAACTGCATAATTTTTTTAAATGTTAAATATTGTAAATAATGAAAACATTATAAATAATAAAAGTATTAAACGATATAACTATTTGACATATAATAAAAATAAGAATTAAACATTATCTTTAAACATAAAAAATTTTAAATTTTATATTACTACAAATTAATAAGAATAAGATAAAATATTAATAAAATAATAATTTGAATAAATTTTTCTATATTATTGACTTTTGATAATATCCGAATATTATCCCTAGGACAAAATCATAAAAATCCATAAATAAAAGAATCCATTGGCACAAAGCACAATCGCATGGCAATATCCGCTCGATCAAAGAGATGGCGTACGCCAGAAGAAACTCCAAAAGGGGACCTTGCCACGTGGATATGCCATGAAGGTTCGACACGCTAAAAGACACCAATGTCCACCATCTAAGGCAAATATGTCCTTGTTACCACTGAGCCGTTTTTCCCTGGAAACTACTATGATCAGTAGCATTAAAACAGTTCATTAAAGGCTTTAATGGTCGAACATGAAGAATGTATAATTAATACATTAAAAGGCATTAAATCCAAGACTGTTCGAAATACCACCTAGATGGTTATAGAATCTAATATAAATACCCCCACTCTGAGGTATTCAATGTACACATACTGATTCCTTAATATAGTCCTTACTGTTTATTTTTAGAATTATTACTGAGTTTGGCATCAGAGTGTCCCCGTCGATCTCAACAGCACCTCACGGAGAAGTGTTCTAACCAGAAATTATTTCACAAGTTATCAACTTTCTTCTTTTATCTCCATCATTAGTCAATATGTCCGAGTGGTTAAGGAGACAGACTTGAAATCTGTTGGGCTTCGCCCGCGCAGGTTTGAACCCTGCTGTTGACATTTTTTTCTTCAAAAAAAAATGCATAATTTTTTTAAATGTTGAATATTATAAATAATGAAAATATTATAAATAATTAAAAGTATTAAACGATATAACTATTTGACATAGAGTAAAAATAAGAATTAAACATTATTTTTAAACATAAAAAATTTTAAATTTTATATTACTACAAATCAATAAAGTTAAGATAAAATATTAATAAAATAATAATTTGAATAATTTTTTTCTATATTATTGAATTTTGATAACATCTGAATATTATCCTTGGGGTAAAATCATAAAAATTCATAAATAAAAGGATCTATTGGCACAAAGTACAGCCGCGTGGCAATATCCGATGGATAAAAAATATGGCGTATGCTTGAAGAAACTCCAAAAGGGGACATTGCCACGTGGATACGCCGCAAAGGTTCGACACGCTAAAAGACACCAACGTCCGCCATCCAAGGCAGATACACTCTTGTTACCACTGAGCTATTTTCCCAAGAAACTGTTATGATCAGTAGCATTAAAACAATTCATTAAAGGCTTTAATGGTCGAACGACATTAAATCCAAGACTGTTCGAAATACCACCTAGATGGTTACAGAATCTAATATAAATACCCCCACTCTGAGGTATTAAAGGTATACATACTGATTTCTTACTGTAGTGCTTACAGTTTATTCTTAGAATTATTACCGACTTTGACATCAGAATGTCCCCCCGTCGATTCCAACGACACCTCACAAGGAAGTGTTCTGGCCAGAAGATTTTTCACAAGTTATCAACTTTCTTCTTTTATCTCCATCATTAGTCAATATGTCCGAGTGGTTAAGGAGACAGACTTGAAATCTGTTGGGCTTCGCCCGCGCAGGTTCGAACCCTGCTGTTGACGTTTTTTTCTTCAAAAAAAAATTGCATATTTTTTTTTAAATGTTGAATATTGTAAAAAATGAAAGTATTAAACGATGTAACTATTTGACATATAATAAAAATAAGAATTAAACATTATTTTTAAACATAAAAAAAATTAAATTTTATATCACTACAAATCAATAAAAATCGATAAAATATTAATAAATAATAATTTGAATAATTTTTTCTATATTATGATAACATCCTAATATTATCCCTAGAGTAAAATTATAAAAATCCATAAATAAAAGGATCTATTGGCACAAAGTACAACCGCATGGCAATATCCGATGGATCAAAGATATGGTGTACGCTAGAAGAAACTCCAAAATGGGACCTTGCCACGTGGATACCCCATGTAGGTTCGACACGCTAAAAGACACCAACGTCCGCCATCCAAGGCAGATACGCCTTCGTTACCACTGAGCCGTTTTCCCAGAAACTGTTATGATCAGTAGCATTAAAACAGTTCATTAAAGGCCTTAATGGTCAAACCTCAAGAATGTATAATTAATACATTAAAATGCATTAAATCCAAGACTGTTCGAAATACCACCTAGATGGTTACAGAATCTAATATAAATACCCCCACTCTGAGATATTCAAGGTACACATACTGATTCCTTACTATAGTGCTTATAGTTTATTCTTAGAATTATTATTGACTTTGACATCGGAGTGTCCCCGTCGATCCCAACGACACCTTACAAGGAAGTGTTCAGACCAGAAGATTTTTCACAAGTTATCAACTGTCTTCTTTTATCTCCATCATTAGTCAATATGCCCGAGTGGTTAAGGAGCCAGACTTGAAATCTGTTGGGCTTCGCCTGCACAAGCTTGAACCTTGCTGTTGACGTTTTTTTCTTCAAAAAATAAAAAATGCATAATTTTTTTAAATGTTGAATATTGTAAATAATGAAAGTATTAAACGATATAACTATTTGACATATAGTAAAAATAAGAATTAAACATTATTTTTAAACATAAAAAAATTTTAAATTTTATATCACTACAAATCAATAAAATTTTAATAAAATAATAATTTGAATAATTTTTTCTATATTATTGACTTTTGATAACATCGGATATTATTCCTGGGGTAAAATTATAAAAATCTATAGATAAAAGCACAGCCGCATGGCAATATTCGTTGGATCAAAGATTTGGCGTACGCCGGAAGAAACTCCAAAATGGAACCTTGCCACGTGGATACGCCACGAAGGTTCGACACGCTAAAAGACACCAACGTCCGCCATCCAAGGCAGATATACCCTTGTTACCACTGAGCCGTTTTCCCAGGAAACAATTATGATCAGTAGCATTAAAACAGTTCATTAAAGGCCTTAATGTCGAACCTCAAGAATTTATCATTAATACATTAAAAATCTAATACTGTTCGAAATACCACCTAAATGGTTACAAAATCTAATATAAATACCCCACTCTGAGGTATTGAAGGTACACACATTCTTAGAATTATTACCCACTTTCGTATCAAAGTGTCCCCCATCGATCCCAACAGTTTCCCATAGAAAAGTGTTCTGACCAGAAGATTTTTCACAAGTTATCAACTTTCTTCTTTTATCTCCATCATTAGTCAATATGTCCGAGTGGTTAAGGAGACAGACTTGAAATCTGTTGGGTTTCGCCCGCGCAGGTTTGAACCCTGCTGTTGACGTTTTTTTTCTTCAAAAATAAAATTACATAATTTTTTTTAATTTACTATATAAAAATATCTATGTATCTTTGGAGAATGATATATCGGGAGAAGAAAGCTTCCTATTGAACTGAGTGATAAGAATATGAATTGTAATTAAAGTTTCAATCTTTGCAAATTCAAGTCCAAGGCAAATTCGGACTCCTCCGAATGGAATGAAACTATAGGGAGGTATTGATAAATTCTCAAAATATGCAAGATCAAACTTTGATGCATTTGGAAATATTTTATCATCCATATGAGTCCGGTTCGAGGTATAATGATAACTATAGCTAATGTTTCATCATCTTGTTATGACTTCTCGTTCCTTTAAACGAAGATGAACTATTTGGGCTCGAAGGCCCGTAAAGGATGCACTAGTAGGGAATCATGGCCACTAACAAATTCCAGCCACCCCTCGTTGTCACATGCACTCTGGGCTGGAGACCGTATCCTCTCTCAAGCCAGGGTATTACGGACTTTACATCACCCTATGGGCCATATCTACAAATAAGGGACACCACCCCATGGTAAAGGATCCAAACTTTTTCTCTCCATTTACTCTCTCTACATACTGTTATCCAACCATCATTGGACACTAACGTAACCGTCAGAGTGTATTCCATGGACCACTGTTAGCACAAGTACAACCGGTGGACTCGACAGGACTTCCAAATTCTAACTTCTCATCAAATGATAAGGTTTAGTGGATTGCGACGTAGTTAGTGGCGAACTGTCTAGTCGTCACGATTCAAACATTTTATTAGACCATTCAATTGGCCATTGTGATATATAGGCAGTGTTTAAATGGTAGAGATGTAATCATCGTAAGTTGATGACTTATATTTACTAGGACTTCTGTGTTTATAACATTGTAATATATCGGAAATTTTCACATGCATCTTAATGAGCAAGTGAATTTGCTCATTCACCGTTATATATAGTGACTTTTTTTATACAATAATTTTTTAAGGAAAAGTTTAAGGGTGGGAGGAAAATATTCAACCAAGGTAAAAAAGAGAGCTTAAGATTACATAGAGATTTACGAGAGAGTTTATATATTGCTCAATCTATGGACTCCAACGGTAATGGGATATCGAATCTATATAGGGTACGAGGGTCACTTCCGTACCATTGTGCACACCTTTATAGACTTGTAATAATTAGTTTTTTAATAATGGTAATTTTTTGTGATTGGAAGTTCGATGACCATAATGTACATAAATGTATTTGACTGTTAAAGAAGTATAACACTAAAAGCTGGAAATTGCATCCATAGGTAATGAAGTTTGGAGATTGTTTCACAAATGTTAGTAAACTTCTTTTTTCTTTTGATAACATCGCTAAACTTTACATTCGATTTCAATAAAGTTATTTCGGTTGATTTGTGTATAACAACTTTTAGGAACATTAACGTATATAGCATAAAAAACAATTGATTATATAATAATATAAGCACCACAATTGGACAATGACACTTGGCTACCATGTTCTACCAAGTCAATCATAAAACTCTTGTAAGATGCTTAGTTGACATATAGTTAGCATCTTTAGTGCCACGTCAATATCCTCATGAAAGTGTGCACACAAATTAGCCAAAATGATGTTAGTAAAATCAAATGTGAAGTTCACTAATGTTCTTGAAAGAAAATGATGTTCAATGTTTTTCTATGAAATGAAATGTTGATGAATTTTACTCGTACTAAAAGCTGAAAATTCATACCTGCCATCCTTTTGAAATCAAGAATCTTTCGCACTCGAAATCTTTTAGGACTTTTTTGTAGGTGGTTAATACAAGGGGGAGTTATCCTTAGAGTCTCTGTTGCTACTCTCTAAATATATTTCATTTTTTTATAAGATCATCCCATGTCAAAAGCTCTTTCGGAGCCTTATTCTTAGCTACCTGCATCCTCAAAAATTAGTAATTACTAATGTAACATGCTAGATAAAGACTAAGAATAGTTTAAGATTTTATGAAAAAGTATCTTTAAGCCCCTAATGTTTCCAATTTTGTTAATGAAGTCTCTAATCTTTCATTTTAATACATTGACCTCTCGATCAATTATAATCGCACATATCAAGACTCTACCTATCTAATTAGTCAGTTGTACACTTTAGTAAGTCACCAAAAGGTTGTGTTATCGTATTTCTTAATGAATGATCATTGACTGATCTTCCGGTCACCTGAAACCACAATAGACGTCAGAAAAGGTACCGGAGTTCCAGCGAACTCTCTGCGATGCTAAAGTCAGTGGTACTGTGGATAATATCAAGCTAATGTAATTAGAGAAATGCAATTCTAAGAAGTAGAGTTAAGATACATGAGAACCCAGAATACATCTACTATTTATAGATAAATTGAGATGCATTTAGACACATGGTAGGTCGTGATAGGTCTTTGGGCCCTATCTTTCCGTGCCAATGTATTTCTAAAAATGAGGAGCATGTGTTTGGAATCCAGCATGCCGATTGGTCCACGTGTTTCCAAACACCCCTCCGAAAACAGCCTTCAGTTACTCAAGGTGCCCGAAGCCTTGATTTTGGTCAAGCCAAGACTAACGATCGTAACAGGTCTGAATGGGCCAAGGCCCATATGAGGTCTTCGGGTCATGATAGGGCTTTTTGGCAAAAGCCCAAATAACTCAATACCATATTAGGTTGTACAGTATCATGTGTAAAATTGAAAGATGTATACTAAATTGTGAAATAGGACAACAATTTATGTAATTTATCCATACTTTCTTTGCTTGTGCTAGGGTTTCATGACCATTGGTGGAGCGATATTCCAGACTTCTGTAGTTCGGCCTATTTTCATGACATTGGAGGACGAGGTTTTTATCGTTTTTTTTATGATTTTTGGCTATATTTTATTTTATTTTATTCTATCATTCATTTGTATTCGGAACTCTTTTCTATTCTTTTTAATAATATCGGTTCGGGGGCTTTGGTGTTCGGTTCGGGAGTGCCAGCATAGCTGGGATGTCCGTATTTGACCCTTCCTCGCTAACCAGCTTTCGATTAAAAAATGACCATTGGTCAATGAAATATTCAGCTAATTTCCCAGAAATTATTAAGTTATTATTTTATTTTTTAAAAAGAAAAAACTAATTATGAGTTGAGTTGAGATATATGAATTTGGTCAAATTTGGAGATGATGAATAAAGAAAGCTTCAAATCAAAAGTTGGATCATTACGTGAAAGAAAGAAAAACAATGGGCAATAATTACAAAATTTCTTAAATGGTGCGGATCTATGTAAATTTTTATATTTTATATTACTGTAACATTAAATTTCAAAAAAATTGAAATAATAAACTTGAATAAAATTTACTATATTATTGACTTTTTTTTTTATCCATATAATTAGTTGATATGTCCGAGTGGTTAAGGAGACAGATTCGAAATCTGTTGGGCTTCGCCCGCGCAGGTTCAAACCCTGCTGTCGACGTTTTTTTCTTAAAAAGAATACATAAAATCTTTTATTTCGTATCTAAAAATATCTCAACTGATTTTATTCAGAGATTTAGTTGTAATTAATTAATAGACATTT
This sequence comes from Euphorbia lathyris, assembly GCF_963576675.1. Lineage (NCBI taxonomy): Eukaryota > Viridiplantae > Streptophyta > Magnoliopsida > Malpighiales > Euphorbiaceae > Euphorbia > Euphorbia lathyris. The sequence goes on from NC_088915.1 coordinate 84,630,419, forward strand.
TTGGCTCAATTAGTATCTCTAAACCATTTTTGAAACTTGGCAATGGATCTCTGAAGAATGACATATCCGGAGAAGAAAGCTTCCAATTGAACTGAGTGATAAGGTTATGGATTGTAATTAAAGTTTCAATCTTTGCAAATTCAAGTCCAGGGCAAATTCTGGCTCCTCCTCCGAATGCAATGAAACTATAGGGAGGTATTGATAATTTCTCAAAATGTGCAGGATCAAACTTTGATGCATTTGGAAATATTTTATCATCCATATGAGTCATGCTTCCAGCCCACATTACCTGAATTAATAAGAAAAAAAAATTCAGGTAAATCCAGTTAAAGTTACGGTTAAATGTACAGACGGTAATCGAACTTGTGAATAACTAGTGTTTCTACAACTATAGCTAGTGTTTCACCTACATAAATCTTGTTATGGCTTCTCCTTTGTTTAAATGATGATGAAGCATTTGGGCTCGAAGGCCCATAAACAGTGCCCTAGTAAGGAATTAGGTTCACTAACAAAATCCAGCTACGCACGCTGTCACATGCACTCAAGGCTGGCGACCGCATCCTCTCTTAAGTCAGGGTATTATGGACTTTGAACCGCCCCATAATCATATCTACAAATAAGGGGACACCACTCCATGATAAAAGATCCAGACTTTTTCTCTATGTTTACTCTCTCTCTCTTCATATACTGTTATCCTACCATCCTGAACACTAACTTGACCGCAAAATGTGTCCTATAGACCATTCCTGTCACAAGTACAACCAATGAACTTGACAAGACTTCCCGATTGGACTGTGGCGTAGTTGGTAACGAACCGACTAGTCGTCATGATTCAAACATTTTTCTAGACCATTCAATTGGCAAGAGTGATATATAAAGAATCTTTAAATGGTAGAGACGTAGTCATCGGATATAAGTGTATTTGACTGTTCAAGAAGTATAACACTAAAAGCTTGAAATTACATCCACATCCACGACTAATGAAGTTTGGAGATTGTTTCACAAATGTTACTAAACTTCTTTTTTCTAGTGAAATTGTATACACAAATTGGCCGAAATGCTTTTAGTAAAATCAAATGTGAGCTTCTGTGATTTTCTTGAAAAAAAACGATGTTCAATGATCTATATGAAACGTAATCCAAAGTTTAATTAATGTCGATGCATTTTACCCGTACTAAAAGCTGAAAATTCATACCTGCCATCCTTTTGGAATCAAGAATCCTTCGTACTCGAAATCTTTCTGGACTTTTCTATAGGTGGTTAATACAGGAGGAGTCATCCTGAGAATCTCTGTTGCTACTCTCCAAGTATATTTCATTTTCAGGAGGTCATCCCATGTCAAAAGTCCCCCCGGAGCCTTATTCTTAGCTATCTCCTCTTGCTCTGTATTCTCAAAAATTAGTAATTACTAATGTGACATGAATAGATAAAGTTCGAGAATAGTTTACAATTTTATGAAAAATGCATCTTCAAGCCCCTAATGATTCCAATTTTTGTTAATGGAGTCTCTAATCTTTCATTTTGACATATTGAGCTCTCGATCAATTATTATTGCACACATCAAGATTATGCGTACTAAATTAGTTAGATGTAATTAACATCCATTTCAGTTAGAATCTGAAATTATATTTTTTACAATTCGAATAAGGTTTTTAAAATTTCTCCATAACCACATCAGACATAAAAATATAACTATTCAGTTCGTTAAAAATGCAAATCTCAAATGCAAATGAAATAAACAACTCTATGTTAACCAACTTCATATACAAAGCTAACTTTGCTGTTGGTCACCAGAAGCTTACTGTATGCAATTATAATCGATTAAGAGCTCAATATGTCGAAAGATCACTAGTGAAAAACTTGTCTTTGGTGTCGGTTATTTTTTGCTATTTGCGTATATCATTGAACTAACACCAAAGACCAACGACACCAAAGCTCAGCGCCGGTCGATAAACTGATGCCAATGATATGGTCATTAAGGTCGGTCCTTAGTAAAAGATCGACCCTAATGACCATTTTTAAATTTGTGTGGATGCATTACAGAGGCTATTAGGGTCGGTTATATATAACGACCCTTGTCAATAAGGCATCTTTGAGGTTGTTCGGTCGTTTCTAATGATCAACCCTAAAGACCATTGTCATCGGTTTATTACAGAGATCGTTGCCAATAAGCTGTCATCAAAGATCATTTTTCTACTAGTAGATCATGAACTTAATCAACGAAAATAAAATATATTAGCGATCTCAAAATGCGTTTTCCCCCCCCAAATTTTATTAACACCTCCACGTTTTAGTCCGAGAGGCTTTTATACCACACTAAGCAACCATTCAATCCAAAAACTTAAACCGATAGCTAAGAACCAAACATACCTTGAAGAACATTGGCACGAACCGAAGCATCAGTCGCAAGTAGCCGGATGAAGAAAGTGAGGGGGATGGAGGTTGTGTCATGACCCGCAATCATAATAGCAATAGCGTTATCTATGATTTCCTCGTCGGACAACACGGGCAAACCGTCATCGTCTCGGAGAGCGAGCAAGCAAGTGAGAAGATCTTGTTGAGGAGAAGCCTTTTGTTGGTCCATTGCTAGTCTTTTTTCATGTATAAGTTCCATTAACAAGGTTCTAATTTTTGCTCTTGCTTTGAGGCTAATGTTGAAGCTTGTGAAGGGCAAATTAATAGGTACGGATAGTATTCCTTTCATGATTTGTTGGAAGAGTTTTCCAAGTGTATCTCTTCTTGATCCTTCTTCTAATCCAATTATTAGTGAGCTCATTACTTTGAATGTGAGTGTCTTCATAAATGGCATAACCTAATATGTTAACATGTCCAAAATTAGTATGAATACAAGTATACAAAATCACAGGTTAAACTTGTGAAAAATTATACTGAACAGTACTGATCACTCCACTTAAATGATGCTACATCAGCAGTTGGATTGACATGTTATCATCTGAGTAGTCGGGATCAGTACTGACCACTCCACTCAGAGAGTTCTTATATTAAGCACCGGGTCTTCCATGTCATTCGGAGGACCTCCAATTCACATTTGGACATGTGTGTTGTGACCCTACGTAATAATTAAAATAGTGGGTCTCTTATAATATGAGTGGATCCATGTTACACATGTCAAAAGATGTATAGAAGGTCCTCCATTTGACATGGAGAACCGGGTGCTTCTAATAATTTTCCCCACTCAGATGATGCCACATCAGCAGTTAGGTTGACGTGACATCATCTGAATGGTCGGAACCAATACTAGTCCCGATCTATTTTATTTTGTAAAAAAACATACCATATATTTGCAAACTTTTAAACCACATATCTCTATAAATAGGACAAACCACCATCATTTTTTTTTTAACTTTGCCCTTAAATTATATGTATTTATATTTAGGTCTTAAATTAAAACATTTCAAAACTTCAAATTTATTTGTTGTGTGTTTTTTTTTAATAGAATAAGGATTAAATCTGCTCTTAAGATTATTAGAGAAAATAAAATTTACCTAGCCCCAATTTTTTTTGCTCACTGTAGAAAGTTTAGCTCAATTTTATTCTCTACTTCAATTTTATCCGTTTCCAAATAGATGCCAACAAAAGGTAAATTATGTGAAAGAAGAAGGTAAAATTGAGCTATTATTTATACAATAGGACAAAATTGGACATTTCCAATAATCTTAAGGAGCAAAATTGACCCTTTATCACTGTTTCTTTGAATTTGATTTTATAGACTAGTTAATAAATTATTCGGATAAGGTATCAAAATAAGCTTATAGTTTTGGGGAAGTATCAATTTAGACTCAACGTATAAAATACACCAACATAGGTTTAGTGTTTAAAAAAGGTACCAATTTAGACCTCGATAACGGAACGAGACACGTCATTGATATTACTCCGTTAAGTTCTGTCAATTGTACGTAGAGGAAGAAATCAGAACTTAACGGGTAATAGGAATGACGTGCCCAATCCGTTATCGAGCCCTAAATTGATACATTTTTTTAAACGTTTAGTATATATTGGTGCTATTTCGTACGTGGAGCCTAAATTGATACTTCCCCAAAAATCATAGACATATTTTAATACATTTAACCCTAAATTATTTGATTTTATAGACTACTTAATAAATCAATAAATTTTTGGTTAATAGACTCACTAAAGCCGTCCATGTGCACCCTTACAAAATTAGTGATAGTGTCAAACAGATCATCATATATATCATAAACGTGTTATGTGATGTATATATTCCACATGATAGCAATTTACCCATAACGTCTAAAATGATGTAATTTTACCTTTAACTTTAACCGTCAATAACAATTTTACCCCTACAATTGACAAATTGGATCAATTTGAAACGTTGTTTTTAAAATATAGATATTTTATTTCTTATTTTACACCAGTTGAATACTAATCGGTGCTAAAAAAAATTTAACATTTTTTGTGACTTAATAATAATATAATTGTAGATAAATATTTTTAAATTCGATGAAATATTTGATTTTTTTTTGTCCAACTCATACAAAATATAGTATAATTTTTTCATTTCTATTTATATATTTGTGATCTGTTACTAACGAGTGATAAAATGACGCATAAAATTGCACGATTTTAAATATCATGGATAAAATTGATATTAATTATGAACGTTCATAACGTTTTTGCGCCTTATTGCTTAATTATATATAACGCGAAAATGATAATCGTGTCAAACGAGAATGAAAACACATACCGAAATCTTTTGGTTGCCATGCCAATGAATTCCGATTTCCCTCCTAATCCCTTCATCCATCCTTCCAACATATTGTTTCAACACATCAGGTTTAAGAAAAGAAACAAGAGCACCTCTAACTCTCTTATGTTCATGTCCACTAAGTTCCATAATATTCCTCTCACCCATAATCCTTCTCACAGAAGAAGGTTGTTCATTGTTAAGAACGGTGTGATCACATGTGTATATGAACTTGTTAGCTGCCTGGCCGTGGAGGAACACCGTCCGCACCCCGAAAACGTTCATTTTCGAGACGGAACCGTGTTTTCTGACCCTTTCCTGAAGCCATGATTCTGCTGTGTTTGTTTTCATGGCTTGCAGGAAGCTCAGGGTCTGGCCTATGATGGGGAATCCTAAGGATCCTGGAGGGACATTTTTGGAAGATTTGGTTTTTAGAAGAAAGTAGAGAGGAAGAATCAGAACGAAGAAGATGAAGAAGATAATTGAGATTGAAAGATCCATTTGTGGAGTAGAATCAATTGTGAATCTCTGATAAACTTAATTTTGAGTTCAATCTATATATATATATATATATAATAGAATATTTTCTTTCTTTTATGTCATCATCTAGAAGGGTAGGAGTGAGAAAAGTCTAAAAATAACAAATAAAAGAATTTTCCGGTAAATTACACCAATGACTTAACGGTATCTATATATAATATAAAACAGTAACGATGGAGCTGAGGTGTCACTTCCTCCTTTTTTATATCATTAATTGTAATTATTAATTATATTTTTGTTAATATTTATATATTAAGATGAATCCGTACATCGCACGGGTCAAAAACTAGTATTCATTAAACTTTAAAACTTAACCTAAAAGTCATTTAATTTTACCAGACTCGTCCCTGACCATGGGCAGGAGGGACACCTGTCCAGGGTCCATGGATAAAAGAGGCCCAATTATAGTAATGTATGGTACTATTATAGGCTTTTAAACTTGATAACTTGCTGGATCCGCTTTGATATTCTTTGCCGGAGTTACCTGCAAAACAAAACCAGAGACAGGATCTCCGGAAAAACTCTCCGACGATCAAGTCAGTTTTTATAAGAAGGTTGGTAATTTGACAATAGTATTGCGGGGAAAAATGTGAACGTACCTCCCTCCTTATTCTTAAGGCCTTTTATAGGTGCTTTTTTGGGTAACCGCCGAGGGCGGTTACTCCTTAGTGGGCCACGTTCTGAGGGCGGTTACCCCTTTTTAGGCCATGTCCCTTTCGTGGCTTTCATGGCAACGAACGTGGTTCTGAGTGGGAGTCTTGACGCTCCGTTTAGGAATTCGGGGCGGTTTACTCGCTGCGCCCGCTTCCTTCATTCGGGTCCCGTCCAATCTTAGCCCATGGGGCTTTAATATGGGCTGGGCTTGCGAAATGAATATAACCCGTTTTGGGCTTCGCGGGTTATCACATGCCTCCCCCTTGGTCTAGCAAGAGCCCTTTTAGGGTCTTTTTATAGGGGACGCTTCGTCTTTGTCCGATTATTTCAAAGTTTTGAATTTATGCATTTCTCCTCTTTCGTTTTCTCCGGCGTCGATCTTTTAATTCCGTTACTTCTTTTCCGGCGTTGACCTCTTAATCCTGTCACTTCACTGTGTTGTCTTTTTCATGTAAGTTTTTCTTTTCACATTTGTTCCTTGTTCGGCTTTTTGCTTCTGTTTTCCTTTTATCGATCATGTCAGACCTCGACTTCGCGCCGTTTGACGACGATTATGTCCGCGAGGTCTCTAACGAGGTCGAAGAGATGGTTGAGGAAGCTTCAACCAGCTCTCCTGGGTGTAATTCTCATCCCACCGACTTCCTTCATCTGGCGAATACAACCGACGAGGGTTTAGGTTTTGACCCCAAAAAGTTGATTCCGCCACCTGTCCCAACCCCTCGTTTGTTACCAAAGAAGGATAGGTCGGGAAGTCTGGTTTGTCAAGAGACAATCGATGATTTGCGGGAGCATTATCCCTGGCTCCGAGGTCTCGAGACTATCATTCCTGGGGAGGATAGGGGACCGGGCGATTACCCAAAGGGGTACTTCACTATTTTCGTGGCCCAGATTATCTGCGGCTTCACTTATCCGCTGGCGGATGAGATTGCTTCCGTCCTAGGCGGTTACGGAATCGCGCCCGGGCAATTGCATCCTAACGGCTGGGCCGATTTGACTCTGGACAAATTCTTGGTGGATTGTTTGGAGGTTCCCTTTTCGCCCAAAATCTTCTCCAAGCTCCACCATTTCAAAAGCTCGGCGGGGTATTTCACTTTCATCCGCCAGAGCGGATACTATGGTTTTGACGAGAAGCTGAACAAGATCCGCGAGTGGGATCGATCTTACTTTTTTATCAAGTTTAATGAGGAAAACCTGAACTTCCTTCGTTGCTGGAGCCGACCCAACGTAAAGAGTTTGAACTTCGGGTATCCCAGCAAGGAAGAATCCGCCGTTATCAAGTTCTTGAAGAGCACTCCTCCCTTTGTATGGACATACGATCAGGCCTTTCATATGCTAAGGAGCCGAGTAGCGATTGCGTACCGCGAGGGGGATCGCGTTGTCTATATTCCTTATCGCGTTTTTGTGCAAGGTACTTTTTATTTCCAAGTTGATGGTTTCTTTTAACCCTTTGCAGGGGTGATCCTTTATCTCAAATCGCTGCAGATCGGGAGGCTAAAGCCCTGGCGAGAAGAAAGAAGCGGATGACGGAAGCCGCTTCCGTTGTAGGGGCGGATACTTCTGGAGGGACGATTCCTTCTATTGGGGCGGCTTCCCCGATTAGGGCTTCCGCTTCACAAGGTCCCGCTTCTGCCTCCAAGGATCTTCCTTTAACCAGGAAGCGGAAGATAAGTGCGGATACAGAGTCTTCTCGTTCTAAAAAGAAGAACACTTCTGTGTCCCTTACTGTTGGCGGCGCACCTGTATCCGCCTCGTCTAAAGGAAAGAGCAGTACCCCCATTCACGAGGTATCTTGATCTACTCCCTCTCGTATTGCTACTTTTTCCTCATGAGCTATCTGCCGTTCTCTTGATATTTTTCTTTATGCTTTTGCAGCCAATCCTCGATATTAGCGGATGGTGGACTAGGACTTTCGGCCTGGCCGTGAACTTCTCTTGCAAGGATATTGTATCTTCCATATGCAATGTCCTCGGGCGACTTCCCTCTGCCTCCCGTGTGCGCGAGCAAGTACCGCTCCCTACTGCTGTGGAAGGGATCGAGAAGCGTTCTGTAGAGGTATATTATTGCTTTGTCCTTCGCTTTCAAATATCTTGTGTTCATTGTAACCGCATATTTCTATTCGCCCATTTTTATTTGTGAGACGTGTTATATGCAGATTATCAATTTCGCTGAGGGCATTCTCCGAAGGGATGCAGAGCGAGCCAAGGAGTTGGAAAGTCTTGGTACGGAATTGGCGACTCAGAAGTCGCTTTATGATGATGTCCAAGGGAAGGTGAAGGTCCTAGAGGGCACCTGTTAGAAGGCCGTGGGCGAGAAGGAGGAGGTCCTTAAATCCCTTCAGGCCAAGTCCGATGAACTGCAAAAAGCCCTCGACGACCTAGCTGCTTTCAAGGAGGCCCAAAAGAAGAGGGTTGAGGAGATTTTGGCTGAAGATGGCGCCCGCATCTACTAGTATGGGGAGCGGATTCATGCCGCTTATGAGCACGGGCATCAGGGTCTAGTACTTAACCGCCCCAAAGTTCCCATCCCTGAAAAGGATTTAACTGGGGAGTGGGATAAGCTGGAAGCCGAGGATGCTGATATGGATGAGGTACTCTTCTTAGATTGGAAGAGTCTTTAGGATCCTCCGATTAGCTGCGAGATCCCTATTCAGCCCACGGAAGGAGAGGCACCCTAAGCCGTTTCTCAACCTGTGCAAGAGGTACCTCTCGCCGAAGAGGTTACTGAAGCGGTTACCGATTCAAGGGTTGAGGATTCGCTTGAAGTAGATCCTCCTACCGGAGGAGATGAGGGAGTCGCCGCAGTCTAGGAGGGCATTAGGGGCGAAGGAGAGGAAGCTGTAGCATAGCTTAACTTATATTTGGACTTTTGTATGTAAAAACCATGTAACAAACCGCTCTGATATATATATTTTCTTTCGGTTGTTGCTTTTCATATGTGTGTGATTGTCACTTTTTTGCCCTTTATATGTGCCCTTTGTCCTTTTACCGACTCCATATTTGTGTTTCTTCATAGCTAGGGTGGCCAGACCCTTTTTGCAATTTTGAGTACTCGTTTATTCGCTTAATTTTATGCCTTAACTTATAATTCTTCTTTCGAAAATAATCATAAGTTTTGATCATAAGGTTTTGCGAGTGATGCGTAATCATGCATCCGCCTTTCTTTAACAGGCAACACATTTATGTGTTTTTGATTTTAACCCTAAGGTTTTTTGCGAGTGATGCGTAACCATGCATCCGCCTTTCTTTAAGAGGCAACACATTTATGTGTTTTTGTAAAGAATCCGCATTTTGTTGTAACATACTGAGTGAATGTAATAACTTTTATTGATGACGAGAAAAAGTTTATTACATATGTACACCAATTGTGCGGGATCGAAGCCTCATTAAAACCTTTTATCAGAAAACCCAGTGGGAAAAACTCATAAAAGGAAAAAGAGTACTCGTCATTTCCTCGAACTACTCGGCCTTTCTATATAGGCGTAGATTCTCTAGATTCCAGGTGCGCGGGAGCTTCTTTCCACTCATTTCTTCTATTTCGAAAGTGGCCGGTCCCATCTTCTTGGATACTTTGTATGGCCCGATCCAGTTGACGCCTAGCTTGCCTTTGCCATCTCTAGACTGTATTTTATCTGCTTTTTTCAAGACCAAGTCGTTTTCGTTGATCATTACTTTTCGCACTCTTCTGTCATGGTATTTCTTGATTCTATTGCGGTACATTGCCATTCGCATGTAAGCTTTTTCTCTTCGTTCCTCCACAGAATCCAAAGCATCTCTGATGTTGATATGATTTTATGTGTCGCAATAATAAATTGTCCGATCTGTGGGCGACTTGATTTCAACAGGTAGGACTGCTTCGGCTCCATAAACTAGCGAGAAAGGTGTTTCGCCTGTTGCTGCCTTTACAGAGGTTCTGTATGCCCACAACATATGGGGTATCTCATCCGCCCACCCTGTTTTTTTGTCACCTAGCCGCTTCTTGATGCCTTGAACCATGGCCCTATTGGTAACCTCCGTCATACCATTTGATTGGGGATGATTTACAGAAGAAAAATGATTCTTGATTCCCATGCTTTCGCAGTATGTTTTGAACTTGGCACAGTTGAACTGGGTGCCATTGTCTGTTATAAGCTTCTGCGGGATCCCAAATCGCATGATAATGTTCTCTCGTAAGAACTCGATCATTCGCTCAGGTGTTTGTGCGGTTACTGCCTCTGCTTCTACCCATTTGCTGAAGTGGTCCACTGCGACTATCAAATACTTCCTTTTCTTTGTTGTTTCTGGGAATGGACCCACTATATCAATTCCCCATGTTGCGAATGGCCACGCCGTCATTATAGTGATTTGTTCAGCTCCGGGAACATGCTTTTCATTCGCATGGATTTGACAGTTGTGACATTCCGCAACCATCTTCTGGAAATCTTCCACCACCTTGGGCCAGTAGTATCCCATCAGTTTGACCTTTCTTGCCAATGCCGCCGAAGCTTCGTGTGCGCCACAAATTCCTTCGTGTAGTTCTCGCAGCACATAGTCTCCTTCATTGGGACTAACGCATTTCAACCATGGACATGTGTACGATTTCCGATACAAAGTTCCATCCCGCATTGAGTATCGTGCCGACTGCCTAATTATTTTTCTGGCTAAGCTCTTATCAACTGGCAAATCTCCCTGCTCCAGATATTGACGGATTGGCATCCGCCAATCTTCATCGTCTTCCAGTTCCTCGATGATCATAATCTGATCAACCTCGAATGCTGGTGCCGATTTTATTTCCAAGCTGCATGCTTTTTGACTCCATGGTTCTCTACTTGCCGCTGCTTTTGCCAATTCGTCAGCTTTTGCATTTTGGCCTCGTGGAACATGCACCATCTCCCAAACGACTCCCTTGTGCGTTAACTCTTGTGTCAATCGGCTGACCACCTGATGGTATTTTACTAGCTCCTCCTGTTTCACCAGATAATTTTTTGTGATCTGGTTTATCATGAGTTTGGAATCGCTGTAGATTACCACTCTTTCTGGGGTGAGTTCATTGAGCAATCTCAATCCACATATCATAGCCTCGTATTCTGCGGCATTATTGGTAGTTTTGAAAGTTAATTTTGCTGCATAGTACAGGCGGATAACCTCCGGACCTTTGATGACGATTCCTAGCCCAGCTCCGTCTGCAGATAAGGCCCCATCTGTGTACATGCTCCACTCTTCTTTTTGTGCCTTTGGACATTCATCATCATCCCAGGTGAATTCGTTCACGAAGTCGGCGAGCACTTGGCTCTTTAGCGCTGGTCTTCCTTCATAGCGGATATCGAATTCGCCCAGGCGAATTGACCATTCCATCAACCGGCCGGATGCGTCAGGTTTCTGCAGTACCTTTCACATTGGGATGCCAGTTCTCACAATGATAGTATGCGCCTGAAAGTATGGTTTCAATCTAGCCGCCGTGGTTATCACTGCGAGGGCCATTTTGTCCAACTTCGAATACCGGAGTTCTGCATCCTTCAGGACTTTGCTCACGTAGTACACTGGATATTGTTGCCCTTCTTCTTCTCGCACCATCACAGTGCATATCGCCATGCTGGTGACGGATACATAAAGAAACAAATCTTCTCCGTCTTTCGGCCTGCTCATTAAGGGCGGATAACATAGTAATCGTTTTATCCCCTCAAATGCTTCTTGACAATCCGGCGTCCATTCAAAGGACTTGGATTTTTTATGGCATTGTAGAAAGGTAGACATCGCCTAGCTGAGCATGATATGAATCGCCCTAATGCCACCAATCGCCCATTTAGTCTCTGTACTTCTCTTATGCTCCTCGGCGTTTTCATCTCCATTACTGCTTTAACCTTCTCGGGATTCGCCTCGACTCCCTTGCCGCTAACAATGAAACCCAGGAACTTTCCCGCTCTTGCTCCGAATGTGCATTTCTCTGGGTTCAATTTGAGGCCATATTTGATTAGCACTTCCAGGATTTCTTTGATATCCTGCGGGTGGTCTTGCATTTTCTTGCTTTTGATGATCATGTCATCAACGTAGATCGAGAAGTTCTCGCCGGATTTGTCTGAAAATATCTTGTTCATCATCCTCTGGTATGTTGCTCCCGCGTTTTTCAATCCAAAGGGCATCACCTTGAAGCAATAAGTCGCCTGGTGAGTTATGAACAATGTTTTGATTTCATCCGCCTTCTCCATGGGTATCTGATGGTAACTGGATTTCACGTCGGTGAATGATAAAGCTTCATATCCTGCAGTTCCATCTACCAATATATCAATGTTAGGAAGCGGATACATATCCTTTGGACATGCCTTGTTCAGATCTTTGAAGTCGATGCACATTCTGTACGTTCCATTTGGCTTTTTGACTAGCACCACATTGGCTAACCACTCCGGATAGGTGACTTCTCGAATTGCATCTGACTTTAGCAAATCCGCCACTGCTTTTTCAATCGCCTTTTGCCGCTCAGGAGCATGTCCTCTCTTTTTCTGTCGCACTGGGGTTGCACCTTTGTCTATATTCAAACGATGGGTTGCCACGTCTGGACTTATTCCTTTCAGTATTTCATTTGGGGCGGCAAATGCCGACTCACATTGGACCAGCACCTCGGTAATGGCTTTCTTCGTTTCTTCGGGGAGGCCCGTCGCTATTCGCACATTTTTGTCGCTTGAGATGGCGAATAGTTCCGTTTCTCCCAATGCTTCCGCTGGCAACTTCTCCTCTACCCTATCTTCCTCGTCTGGCTTTGGTTCAAGTGACAATGTATAGGCCTGTTGAGATACAAGTTGATCACCTTCAACTATGACTCGCCCTTGGTGTGTTGGTAAATGTAATGTTAAATGCTTCATTGAGATGAGCGACTCCGTTTCTGACAGGAATGGGCGTCCCAGAATTATGTTGTAGGCCAATGGGAGATCAACAATTGCGAATTCTAAATCACCTCGCCATTTTAGCTTTTTATCGCCCATTTCTGCCTCCAACACCACCTGTCCACTTGTTTGAGAGGATTGACCCCCAAAACCTGTTACATCCATGAATGTATGTTCCACTCGCTCGTCATTAATTTCCAACTTGTTGAATGCAGTCCGAGTAATAACATTACAAGAACTGCCAGTATCAATAAGGACCCGCTTGACGTCCCATCCTTCTACAGCCATTGTAATCACCAAAGCATCCGCATGCGGCTCCGTGATTCGCGCGAATGAGTAATTGAGGGCATCCCCCCTATGAGTGTTGCTTTTTCGCTGTTCACGGCGAGCTCTTTTTGTTGGAGGCTCATAGATCCCGCCGGCTATCACGTTTATCACTCCTTTCTTCTGCTTCTTTTCTGGCCGTGTTTCTCCCTCATGCGGGAGCGTTGTTTTCTCATCAGCTATTTCTTTTCTTACAAATTGACTCAGCTTGCCTCTCTCGATCAGTTTTTCTATTTCCTTCTTCAGTTCGTAGCAATCATCTGTGTCATGGCCATTCAACCTGTGGAACCTGCAATACTTACTGGGATAGCGCCCCAAACTGGTTCGGCCTTTCACCTCGGGGAACCGCACATCCTTCTTCAAGGGGCTCTTTTCGATCCAAAGTAACACCTCTTGGCGAGTCGTGTTTAGTGGTGTGTGATATCCTCCACCTTGAAAGGGACGATCGCCTCTTCGAACAAAATTACTTTTGGACTGGGTCTGACGCCGACTGTCCGAAGTGGTTCTAGCGGCGTCTCTTTCTCGCCGAGTTTGGGCCCTATGTTCCCTGTTGACATCATCCACTTCCATGAATTCCTTTGCTATCTTCATGAGCTCGGCTACAGTGCGTGGTTTGTTACGGATGATTTCTTCCCGCATGCTCCAATCTGTGGTTCCATCCGCCATGATGTTGCGAATACTCACGATATCTGGGTTCTGCAATCGCACCAGGATATCGTTAAAGGCGACAACAAATTCCCTTAGGGAATTATAGTTTCTCTGTTTGATCTCCTTCAGCTGCCTATCTGTCACATCCGCTGCTTTACAACCCACAAATTTCGCACAGAAATCCCGACTATATTGATGCCAATTGTGAATAGATTCTGCGGGTAAAGATCGAAACCAATCAGATGCGGCTCCGCCCAAAGTTGTCGAGAATAACCTGCAAATGATGCTTTCACTCGCTCCTGCAACATCCATTAGTTCTCTGTAGTTCCTGACATGAGCCTCAGGATCAGAATTTGGATCCCCATAGTATTTAGGTATCGCGGGCGCTTTGATTCTGTGATCTGGAATGAATTCCCGCAACGAAGGGGCAAAAGGTGAATCGCTCTGGACCTCTGCTCTCGGCCTAGGCGAGTACCCCATTCGCTCCATCATGCTTCGTAATTGATCTTCTAAGTCAATATCGGGTATTCGCCGGACTTCTTCCATTCGCTGCTGGTGAATTCTGGGTGGCATCCACCCGCCCATCGGTGTTGAGACGTGTGCCTGTTGGGGGACTAACCGCTGTCCCGTTATAGGATCAAAGTTCCATGTGTGCTCTCGCCCAGGAGTCATCAACTCCGAATGCCTGTGAGGAAAAGGTTCCACTTGCTGTAGCGGAAGAGTGCCTTGTACTCCTGGCAACGATTGGGATGGCTGCCAGGTCGGATGTATCGTCGTAATGAGATCTGGGTGCGAGTAGATGCTCGGGTGGCTGTGTGGGTTTGTGCGACTACTCTGGCCCACTTGATTTGGCGCCTGAGATGGCCGCGGAAGGACAGGCATGACAGGAATAGTCGGTGATTGTGTTGAGATAACCACAGGTTCCTGAGGGGCAGGCGCCATGGCGGTATCGCGTTCGGCGAGGGCGGTTAATAAATTAATCATTCGATCGCCAGGCGCCTGGCTCATATTCGAAGCCAAGACCTGTCCTTCCATCTGCACGAAATCGCTATTGGACATCTCCACTTCATTTTGCACCTGCACTTCCAATAAGGGACCCAATTGTCCCGAGGGGCCTGACGAGCTAGGCACCACAGGCTGAGTACCTGCAGGCTGCGAACTTGCAATCCGTGAACCTCGTGAGTTCATGCTAGTGGATCTGGTTGTAACACCGGTCGTTCGTGATGGTTCTGACATGTTCTTCGTGTACCTTTAACCAAGTGTTGGTAAAAAAGGTCCACCTTCACCGCACCAATGATAACTTGCTGGATCCGCTTTGATATTCTTTGCCGGAGTTACCTGCAAAACAAAACCGGAGACAGGATCTCCGGGAAAACTCTCCGACGATCAAGTCAGTTTTTGTAAGAAGGTTGGTAATTTGACAATAGTATTGCGGGGAAAAATGTGAACGTACCTCCCCCCTTATTCTTAAGGCCTTTTATAGGTGCTTTTTTGGGTAACCGCCGAGGGCGGTTACTCCTTAGTGGGCCACGTTCTGAGGGCGGTTACCCCTTTTTAGGCCATGTCCCTTTCGTGGCTTTCATGGCAACGAACGTGGTTCTGAGTGGGAGTCTTGACGCTCCGTTTAGGAATTCGGGGCGGTTTACTCGCTGCGCCCGCTTCCTTCATTCGGGTCCCGTCCAATCTTAGCCCATGGGGCTTTAATATGGGCTGGGCTTGCGAAATGAATATAACCTGTTTTGGGCTTCGCGGGTTATCAAAACTATACTTGATTAAATTCAAAAAAGAAAATATACTTCAATTAAAAACATTGTTATAAGATTCTTTCCAAATGAAAAATCTTGGCATTAGATTAAATTCAAAAAGAAATTATACTTGATTAAAAACATGGACATCAGTTACTAAGTAGTGTTTCCAAATTCTCTAATTTATCTCACATTCTTTCCAAATTTCTTGACAATTCCATAATTTATCTCAAAGTCTTTCCATAATTATCTCTCCCACCCATTATTCCTAACAAAATTTCTAATTTATCTCTCTCATCTTTGCAAAACTCTTTCAGATTCTGATTTACTTGGTCTTCAGAGGTAATTTGGGAGAAACACATCAAAATCTTCCAATTTCAAGAACTTAGCCGCTAAAGCCCGTTAAGTGAGATGATTTTCATATTTGATTTTTCATTTTTCTGTTATCATACTTTATGTCCTGAAGAGCATAAAATCTATTAGAACTATTTCATAATCTATTAAATTTGAAAATTTTGCATTTAGAAATGCTCATAGACATCATTTTGTATAAGAAATTGGGTACTTACAAGGTGTTTGTTAGAAGGGATATAGGAGGTGGAAAAAGGATAAAAAATACGAGATAAGTTATCCCGTGTTTGTTTGGGAGATAGAAGAGGGAGACCGATGAGGGATAAGCCTCTTATCCCTCAAATCATATACCCAAGAGGGGGTGGTATAAAGAGGTTGGATAAGCTCCTGCGATTTAATAAGATGAAAAAGTCCATTTTATCCCTCAAATTAATGTTATGCAGTTTAAATAAGGTTAAAATAGTAACATGTATTATTTTATCCATAACCCTATCTCACATACCAAACATTGAATAATAATTCTCGACTATCATATTTTTATCGCTATCCCAACCATTTATCCTTATCCCTGTCCCAACCTTTATCCTTATCCTTATCCCAATAGAATACCAAACGCTCCGTTAAAGGAATATAAAATGTTTTTTCATATGAAATGTTTTTAGATTGTTTGTTAAATGTAACAAAAAAAGATGTCATTTTAAGTAATATTCTTTTATACAATTGACTTTTCTATTTTATTTCTTACTTGTACTTATTTATTAGGGCCCCAATTAGTAACTCGCCTCTGAGCCTCTAAAACCTCAGAATCGGCCCTGAATTTTACTTTTTTCAAAATCTGTGGCCACTTAACGCCTCAACACGGCCTTTGAAGGTCTCATAATAAAAATTTTTAAGAATTAGTGATATTTTAAGCAACTTTAATTCTTGAAAATTTTGAATTTTGAGGTCATTTAAGTTTTGTTTAGTTAGGAGAGTGATTTTTTTTAGATAGAGAAAACTCCAAAAATGGTGATTTTGAAAAATAAAAAATATGGTTTCATGGAAAATATCGTTCTGAACAATTTTAATTCTTAAATATTTTTATTTTGCGATCGTTAAGGGTCATTGTGAGGAGTTAGTTAAAGTTTAGTGGCCACGAGTGTTAAAAAGTGTAAAGTTGGAGTTCTTATATTAAACACCCGGTTTTCCATGTCACTCGGAAGACCCACAATTCACATTTGGACACATTTATTGTGACACCACGTAATAATTAAAACAGTGAGGCCTCTTATAATATATGTGGGTCCATATTATACGTGTCAAAATATGTATGGTCGGTCCTCTATTTGACATGGAGAACCGAGTGCTTCTAATAATTTGCTGTAAAGTTGATTGGCTTTTATGTTAAGCTTTGAAGTTCATTGGTCATACTGTTAAAAAAAAAGCAAAGTTCAATGGTCATGGGTGTAATTTACCCAAAAAAATCAGTTCGGTTATTTATGAGTAGTGTTCAGATGGATCATGATTTATTTAGATATGAGAGTCTATGTGAACACCATTGAATTATTTATTTACTCATTACATTCCAAAATAATTGCTATATTTGGCTAACTAGTAGTTCTCATTTTTTTTGTGCCACTAATTAAATTCAACCATTCTTCATAGATAGAAAACATAAAATACAAAAAGTGTGATTAGCATTAAACTCATTAATAATATGGGTAAAATAGGAAAAAGTTGCATTGAAAACTAGGTCCGACAAATAATATAAAATAAAAAAAGTTGATCAAATGTGACAATTATTTTTTCTCAAAGAAAAATATGACAATTTTTTTAAAATGGAGGGAGTCGTTTGATTGAATGAGTTGCATTTTAAAATAAAAGTAGTTTGATTATCAATTATTGATAATTTATTTTAGAATTCTTTCCAGTGTAATCTAGCCGAATCAAATATTATATAGGGATGGAGACATGGGTGTCGGGAGGGATCCTGTCCTCCGGAATCACCCATACCAAGATGGTTCCGACCATGCAAATTGAGGATTTCGGATGCAAGATTGTACCCCTAAAAATATATGCGGAAATTTTTTTAGGTAAGAAAGATTTAAAATGAGATTGAATTTCTTTTTGTCCAAAATAAATGTAGTTAGTGTAAAATTGGTTTCTCAATAGAACAATCCTCTATCCGCTACTGATTATATATATAATACGATTTCATATATGTTATATAATATTTATTTTAGATTTTATAATTTTATTTTATTTTTACATATCATAACAAATATCAACTAGTTCCATAGTAATCGAATCAAACTGATAATTTTGGTTGGATTATATTCAATCATTAAATCTATTCGGTTCAGTTTTAATTTTGAAGAAAAGTTCAGTTCGATTGATTAACAATTCAGTTCGGTTAGTAATTGAACCGACCTGGTGTCCACTCCTAATTAAAGGGGTAAATTATGCTCTTCAAATGATTGTTTTTGTCTTTCACAACTCGAACATGAGATCGAGATTGTTTTTGTCTTTCACAACTCGAACATGAGATCGAGACCTTAAGGAGAAGGAGCTTTTAACCATTTCAATATTGGTAAAAGGAAAGAAACTCGTAACCACTTTAACTAATAACTTAAGCTGTAAATTTTTTATTATTAAAAAAGGTTAGACCAAGACCAAAAAACAAAAAGAAACTAAGATCGAATCACTCTGTTTTGACTAATTATGTAATAATATTCAAATAAAACGTTCATGTTGTCTGCAGGTTGAAAATTATACTGTTTGAACTCTGGTCGTGATCGGCTCGAGACATTGACGAACTGAAGCTAATATTTTTTAAGCTCGGTTCGAAAACTTGCGAATAAACTGTATTTTTTTTAATTGCTATACCTATTTCATTAGTAGTTTTAATCAAAATAAGTTTATTATTGTATAAACTGTTTATTATTGTTTTTTTTAAGTTTAAAGTTAGTATTTCATTAATTAGGAAACTGGAATTAAATAACAAAAATGTCAAAATATGTATATTTAAGTATATATTTGAGCTTAAAATCATTCTCGACCCGTGTCATTCTCCAATAGAACCTCGAGCTAAGCCTATATTTAGTTCTCTCGAACTCGAGCCCGAACCTAAATCTTTTCGAGTTCGACCTTAGCGTTAATCGATCCAGATTCGGTCTCGGTTTGGCTGGGTTAACACTAAGGATGTAAATGGGACGGGGACGATGACTAATATGTGCCCCGTTAGCAGGGATGAGGCGGGGACAGGAAAGGGTATCCCCGCCCCGCGGGGATCCCAGAACCCGTCTCGTATTGTGCCCCGCGAGATTCTCGACGGATTACCCGTTTAATACATGATAACATATTATTAATCATAGAAAATAAAAAATACGCATAGAAAAACTTGAATTTATGATTAATCCGATCCAAATGTTTTACCTCCATTTCACTCTATATCTATTTGTTCATCATATATTTTTTTTTTTTCCTCTATTCTTTTCATTTATTTCTTTTTTTCATATATTGTTTTAAACTTTAAATGGGTAAACGGGGATACCCATGGGATAGGAGATTCCCCACGGGCCGGGGACATGGATGAATTTTGTCCCTGTTTGTTTTGCGGGATGAGTATGGGGATTCCCCGTTTAGTCGCGGAACGGGGATGGGAACTCCAATCCCCGCCCCACCCCCGTTTTAAATCCCCAGTTAACACCCTATTTTATACTCCCTCTGGTCCACAATAGAAGTCTTTCTAGAGAGTTTTTTTTGTTCCACAATACATGACATTTTGCTTAAATCTATGCACATTAATTTACTTTTATCAAATATACCCCTATTTAAGTTGATTTTTTTATTTTAGGAATAGATAAAGTTTACTAGTGGATGCAATTATTACAAGGATAACAAAGTCTTTTACTCCCTCCGTCCCATTTTGATAGGTAAAATTTCTATTTTGGTTGTCCCATAATATAGGCATTTTTCTATTTTTAAGTGGTGGTTAAGTGTTAAATAGTCCAAATTACCCTTGTTTTATTGCTCTAATAAATTTCATTTTCATGTTTACGAAGGTTAACTTTTTTTTATCCCAATATCAATTAATTGCATTCAACTAATACAATACCAAGAAACTTTGAATCAAGACTAATAAGTTGACTAACATCATTTATTACATCATATTTATTCCATGGGTATTTTAATAAACATGTATGATTTTAACTAAATTTCTTAATTACCGTGCAACTAAAAAATTGCATATCAAAATGGGACAGAGGGAGTATTCAAAATTAATTGTATTTTTTAATTAGTGTATATTAACCACTTTAAAAGACTTCTATTATGAGCAGGAAGTATAAAAGTATAGTGAACTCCCTACCAAAAAAAATAAATAAAAGTATAGTGAACCAATAAAGAGATGACACATCATCAGCCCACTTACTTGGTCAATTATGGCGGCTACCTTGGTGGCTTGAGTAACTGTGGCGGCTTGGACTTGAAATCGGCTGCAATAAAAAAAATTCAACTTTTTTGGAAAAGTAGAATTGAAATGTGATTTTATGTTGACAATTGTGATGCAAGATAAGATTTTTACACTCTAAAAATAATATATTAATCTGGTAAACTTCTTTATATAATTTGATGGGCTAATTAATCACCAGCTCCCTGAACTTGTCTAAAATAGTAGAATGATTTTCTAAACTTTGCAAATGTCTCACCAGCTCCCTAAACTTGCTTATTTCGTATCAACATCTTCCTAAACTTGTCCATAAAAGTATATTAGTTTCCTGAACTTTACAAGTATCTCACTAACTCCTTAAACTTGCTTATTTTGTAACAACTAAATACAAAAACTTATTAAATCTAAATTCTAAAAATACGTTTTCATCTATTCGAGAGGTAATTTTTTCGTTTCTCCTACCTTTCAACCTACTATAAGAGTTAGTGTTGCAGGTTTGAGAGATTGAATGGATAAGGATTGAGAGTTAGTATTATAATTTTTGTATTTAGTTGTTACAGAATAAGCTAATTTGGGAAATTGGTGAGACATTTTGCAAAGTTCAGGAAGCTAATCTACTTTTATGGACAAGTTTAAGGAGCTGGTAATACGAAATAAGCAAGTTTAGGGAACTGGTAAGACACTTGCAAAGTTTAGGGAGCCAATCTACTATTTTGGACAAGTTCAGGGAGTTGATGATGTATTAGGCCTAATTTGATCATTAGTAGCAAATACATGATCAATTTGTAGCGGGTCGATTTTACACGTATTTGCGTAATTTTTTTTTTTTCTAAAATCGAACTTGCTCAATTTTATATATATATATACACGTGTTATTATCTGAGTGGTCTAGAACCAATTTTTACGTACCAAGGTAAAACTTTTCAAAATTAAGCTAGATTTGGACTATAAAAATAAGATCGAGTCGTTTTAAACAAACTTACAGAAACTTATGGCCTATTATATATTAATCATAATTAATACAAACTTAATGAGTTAATTAACCAATCTGAATCTTAATTTATCGAAAATAGGAGGACAAACCCATCAATAAGGGTAGTTCCAATGGCCGAGGCCATGATAAGGGTGGTTGTGGCGGTCTTAATGGTTGTGACGGTCTTGATGGTATCAGCGACCTTGGGGCCTGGATCCTCAAGATCCCCACTTATCGCCGCCCCTGCTAATGATTCTTTAAACTTACTTAAATTATACGTACTTTAAATTATTCAAAATTTTCTTTGCTCTGCTATGTGAATTTTAGAGGTCAATAAACCACTTTAAACAAGTTGATATGGTAAATATAACGTTTTCAAAGTATATGAAGTAATATATTATGAAGACAAATATAAGAGATTAGAGATGTATTAATCTAATAAAAAAAATTAACGATTAATTTAAAAAATTGTCCTTGTGGTTTTTTTTTTTTTTTTGTAAAAGAGGACTGAGGTTTAGACCGTCATCAAATCGAGGACTTTCCTCGAACACCGTGGTAAGGGATTAATAATTCAAGGCCTAATACACAAATAACTCCCCTGAACTCGTTCAAATGTCCCCCCGCCGACGAATTTTCAATTATAACAACTTACCCCTCAAACTTATCCAATTGTAAAACTTACCCCTTAAACTTGTCCAATTGTAAAACATAACACCAAATTGCTGACATGGACTGCAATTGAAGAATCACGTGAAATACAAAAGCTGCAACGCTCGTGGAGTGTGATAATCATATCTTTGGCGTGAGACGAATCCGGAGATACGTTTTACGGTTGCTTCAAGTGCGGGGTAAAAAAATTCTCAAATTGGGTTTATGTTTTACAATTGGACAAATTTAAGGGGTAAGTTGTTACAATTGAAAGTTAGAGGGGGCAGTTGCAATATTTGGACAAGTTCATGGGTTATTTATGTATTAGGCCATAATTCAATTTAAGTAAATTTAAAGTACTAATAAATATTTCCAAAGTTTACTGATTCCAATCAATTTTTTAAATTAGGTTCAAGCCACTAATATATTTGGCTTATATATAATTATGTGAATTTAAAAGAAGAACACAAAATATTTATAAAATTGTTATTTATTAATTTTTATTGTCTTTTTTATTTATCTTCCAAATTATTTAGATTATTTTTAATCTATTTGTATCTTATTTACATTTATATAATTATGGGATAAGTACCAAAACAAACCTATAGTTTTTGAGGAAGTATCAATTTAGCATCCAGGTACAAAATAATACCAATATAGGCTTAACGTTTGAAAAAGGGTACCAATTTAGGCATCGAGAGCGGATTGGACACGTCATTTCTATTATTCTGTTAAGTTCTGATTTCTCCCTCTATGTACAAGTGACAAAACTTAACGGAGTAATATCAATAACGTGTCTTGTTCCGTTATCGAGGCCTAAATTGGTACTATTTTTTAAACGTTAAACCTATATTGATGTTATTTTGTACCTGAAGCCTAAATTGACATTTCTCCAAAAATCATAGGCCTATTTTGATACCTTATCCCTATAATTATTATATAATTAATTCGAAACATATCTTTATGAGAGTCTTTTTATACTCTAACGATAGGTTAATTTGAGTGGTTAAAGTTTCAAGTCGCTTAAGCTAGTAATCTCAGATTCGAATTCTAGTGTATGCAGAAAATTTAATTAGGAGAGAATCCACCTAAAGGGTGTCAGATGCAGGGGCGGAGAGAGCCTGGAGCCCGAAGGGTTATAGCCCCTCAGTCTCTGGCACCATCCCTAAAGAATAATGGTTCAGCCCCAAGGAACCCCCTAAGATAATTAAATTAGTACTTATACCATAGGACGTGATTACATAACACAAAATTAAGTTTGCACAATTGGTTTAGTTTGTAGTTAAGGACCAATGACGAATACATGATTGGTCGGTTGGGGGGGGGGATTTTACTCGTGCATGCGTTATTTTTTTTTGCTAAATCGAACTTGTTCATTTTCCCCCGTATATATACGTGTTATAATCTGAGTAATCAAGAACCAATTTTTAAATACCAATGTAAAATTTCTCGGAATTAAGCTAGATTGTGTTTAAGATTCTTAACATATAAAAAAAATTGTATCTAATAAAAAAATTAGATTTAGTTAGGACAAAAAAAATTAGAAATTTGGATTTAAGAAGGTCATAATATACCAAAAAAAAATTAGAAATTTGGGTTTAAGAATAACCTAACAGGGTAAAAAATTTAAAAATTTAGATTTAAGGAATGCCTAACAGGAAGGGCTTAACTTTTAGCCTTTCTTGGGTGAATTTTAAAATTTCTTGGAGACAAAGAGACCAGAACCACCTCTGATTGGGGGGCCGGAACCACCTTAGATTGGGTAATTGAATACAATCTCAATGAGTTAATTTTGTATTAATCATATCAATATCCTCAATTTATGTCCTCAATTTATCAAATACCTAATCAAAGTTTTAGATCAAATTCTCAATTTATCAAATACTTAATTAAAGTTTAATCAAATTACCAATTTAACATCCTATAATGTTAAATTTTGTAAAGACAGAGAGGACAAAACTACCCTGAATCATGGTGGTTCCGGCGTCCCTCCCTGTATCCGTTCCTGCTAAGAACTCCTTCATAACCACGTGGTTCTAGGTTTAAACCTCCATCTTCTTAGTTTTTTTTTTTTTGCAATTGTAAGTTTTTCCCGTAAATCCCTTTTAAATCAAAATGTGAATATTAAATTATTATTTTTCATCATTGTTTTTATTTAATTATAATTTTTTTAATGTCAATATTATTATCTAATTTAATTATTGTTTCATTATTACTTATTAATTAATTTTAATATTTTTCCCTAATCAAAATGTCAATGTAAATATTCAATTTATAAAGAATAATATAATTGTTTAGGAGTTTTAATGGGCTAATTACTAATCTAGCTCATTTGAGGGGTCCATTAACATATCTAACACACTTCCCTTTCATCTTACAGATCTAAACACTTTCATCCATTTTGAACAAAAATACCCTTATTTCAATTCACCTTCTTCCTCAAACTCTCAAACGTCTTCTTCGCCCTCACTTCGTTTCATCTTCTCTCTTTTATTGACTTTTTCTTCATTTTACATACACATTATTCAAGTACGCAGTTGGTTAGTTGAGTAATTTCTCGTTGAACCCGTCATTTCCAATTTCCTCCATTTTTATCGCATCGATAGTTGCTCCTATTGCATTTGCAACAAAATTGCTCCTGTCGACGACAGTTGCTCTTGTCGCAAATGCGACAACAGTCGTCACAAATGCGATAGGAGCAACTATCGATGCGATAAAAATGGAGAAAATCGGAAATGACGGGTTCAACGAGAAAACATTCAACTAACCAACTGTGTACTTGAATAATATGTATGTAAAATAAAGAAATAATACTTATATGAACTTGAATAATGTATGAATATGCTTAGATCTTGAGTTGAATTATTGAATTTTGTTGTAAGAATTTGAAAGAAATGAAAAGGAGAAGGAGGTTGGGGGAGGTTAGGGTGTTTTTGTTCAGAATGGATAAAAGTGTCTAATTTGGTAAAATGAAAGGAAAGTGTGTCAAATATGTTAATAGACCCCTCAAATGAGTTAGATTAATAATTAGCCCGGTTTCAATTTAGGAAATTAAAGTTAAACTTATAAAAATTTAAATATGTTCATGCACTAAAACGAAACAGTTTTATCATGCTGGAGGTCAAAAAAGTTTTGCCCAGTCCTGCGAAACTTGACTCTAGAAAATTACTCGAAACCGTAGGGCTAAATTTAGCCCCATCGAAAATAAAATCCTAGCTCCGTCACTTATCGGAAGATTTTCAACCTGAGTAAAGGGCGCCCGGTCGCACTACGCGTCCCCGCTGAGCGAGGGTCCGAGGAGGGGTCCCACCACAAGGGTGTACTGTGGCAAGCCTTCCCCTACCAATTTATTTGGCAAGAGGCCGCTCCTAAAACTCGAACCCGTGACCTCTTGATCACACGACAACAACGTTTACCGTTGCGCCAAGGCTCGCCCTCAGTTTCAACCGGAGTAATTGGAAATTTTATAAAAGAAAAAAAAAACTCATTATAAGCTTATCAATCATTTAAAAAAAAGGTAGCAACCATAAAAAAATACTAACAGTATTTCCAAACACGTTTTTAATAAGGAAATAATTCTAGAAAAAAAAAACAATTATACCAAAAAATCAACAACTGAAAATTATTTACAATTAGTGCCGGCATGATTTTGAATTTTCTCAAGAAAATGAAACTCAAATTGATAGAACAAATACAAAGTATGGTTTAGTGGACAATATAATATTAAATTAGTGGAAAGAGCATTGTAATTAATTTCATATTGTCTCAATGATTTGATGCAATTTTTGAGAAAATTTATAATTGGTGGGTCAACTTGATGTAGATAATTATAATTTTAAAAGTAAAAGAAGACCTCGAGGTAATTGACATCTATGGCTAAATTACACCCATACTAGTTTTTACGGTATCCGTGCTAAATTTTATACTGTAACATAAAAGTCATTCAACTTATATATTTTAACATTATGATAATTAAATTTCAATTAACACTTTAAAATAATCGCTGACAATCTTAAAATAAAAAATTTCAAGAACCGATGATATTTTTAGATAACTTTAATGTTTTAAAATTTTCGTTTTGAAGTTATTTAGTTGTTGTTTGGTTAGTAGAGAATAATAGACTTGTCAATGGGGATGGTAATACCGATATCCACTAGGTCGTGTCCCATTAGGATCGGGGAATCCCCAACAGGGACGGAGCCAACCCAGGGCTCGGGAGGGCTCCGGGCCCCCCAAGCCGCCAACTCCATCCATCAATAGTATGCCTTCATTAGTGGACATCCCCCCTCACCCCTACCCCCCGCCCCCCTGCCCCCCATCCCCCCCCATCCCCTCAATTTTAATTCATATTGGTGTATTTATCTTCTTAACCCTTTTGAATTAATTTTTTTTTTCTAAATCAATTTTTTACTTTTAAAACTCAAAAACTTAATTTTTGAATTAAATTTTATTTAATAAACATTATAAGAAATTCATCCAAAACGATAAAGTTTTAGGAGATTGAGGCCAAAAAAATTTGCCCAGCCCTTACGGACTGGATTTCGAAAAAATTCAACAACACTGCTTGCAAGGCTAAAATTAGCCATCTCAAATACAAAATCCTGGCTCCGTCACTGTCCCCAATACCCATTTTTATAGGGTTGGGGATGCGAATGAAAATTATCCACATTCTCGGGAATGGATTAGGGACGATAATAGCTATCCCTGCCCCATGGGGATCCCCAACCTATTACCGCTAGGGTTACCCTATGGGGATACTTATAGATATACCCATTAAAATGAAATATTGAAATAAAAAATTCTATTTTATATTTATATATTAAATACTAATATAATTTGTAAAAAGAAACTAACCTTAAAATGCAATTATATCATATAGTCTATAGAATCCACTTTAAATACAGTTAAAACTTCCTAATTCTTAATCTCCTGTTGTAATAAAATTTCAATTTCGAGTTATGAAAATTCTAACTTCCTATTTAATTCAAACTTATAAATTGGAATTTCCAACTCGATTCATTAGATTGGTTTGCGCATCTCTATTTTTCGTATAATAAGGCAAGTCGATTTACTTCTCATCTATGTTTTTTTTATTTGCTTTTTATGTTTAATCGTTATCAGAGGTAACACAATTTTATGTTTATTTTTTAAAAATAAATTATATTTAGTAAATCGTATATATTTGATATTAGTTTAGAAAAGAATTTACAAAATGGAACGGGTATCCATGGGATCCCCATTTCTTATTAGTACGGGAATGGGGACAAATTTATCCATATTCCTTATTAATTATGTTTGAAATTACATCGTATGGAAAAGTTAGGTTGGAGATTAAGTTTTAGGGAAAAGTACGAAAAAAATGCTTGTGGTTTGCCTAATTTGCAAACAGGGGCATGTGGTTTAAAAGTTTACAAATAAAGGTCTGTGGTATATTTTATTTAGAAAACAAAGCATTACAATTACACTGTTAAGTTTTGATTACAACTAAATACATTTTTATCTTAAAAAAAGTTATTCTTATATATCAGCAAAACAAAACCTCCGAAAAAAAACAACTTCCTAAATCGAAACAATAAATAATATGGTGGAATTTCACGTTTTTTACTAATCTGACAGTTTACGAACTAAATTGATATTTAAGGTCATTTTACACAGTTGCAATTTGATTTTTGGATCTATGTTTTGTCAATATATAAATGTAATTGAAAAAAAATTTAAAAAACGCTCTTATTGTCATCAATTACTTAAACGTTTAATTTTATGTACTTTGTTTTATAAAAAAAAGAAAACTACATACCTCTATTTGTAAACTTTTAAACCACAGACCTCTATTTACAAATAAGGCAAACCACGAGCATTTTTTTCGTACTTTGCCCTAAGTTTTATACATCAAGACTAAATCTGGTATATTCATTGGAGTAAAATTGATAACTTATCAAAAGAACATCTCAAGGTAATTGTAGAATATGATTGGGATTAGGGCAAAATTTGACATATAACATTTTTGGGAAAGTGTATATTTGAATTTAACGTACGAAATACTTATAAATTTATCCATGATATTTTTAAACAAGATTAATTTTATCCATATCTAATTGAAAATTTAAACGGATTTGTTTACCAGTTATTTGATTGTCACATTAGATCTTTCAAACAAGTTTGTTGATAATCTGAAGCAATTCCGTACATTTTTTTTGTTGGTTATTTATAACTATGTTAATAACATAATAAACATTTTAGACACTTTTACAATTTTATTTGTGATTAACTTTTATGTATAAGACTTAGTTATTAATATTTTAACTAATTAACATACTAAATACCTTAGATATAAATGGATGTTTGGAAGGGCCGATGTAACATTTGAATAACATCCAGACCAATCTTTTCAAATTTTTGGTAACGTAAGGGTACAATTGTTCTTGACTGAAAATGTTAGAGATAAATTTGTTCTATTTCATATATTAGGAAAATTTATACTTCTCCGAAAATTCTAAGGCTAAATTTGATACTATCATAGTATTATTTATCTTTACTCCCTCCATTTCATATTACAAGTCTTTTTAGAGAGTTGTATATAAATTAAGGATATTAGAAAAAAGACATTGTTGCCCTTTATTTATTGATTCCTATAATAAGTCAATTATTCGAATTAATTTTCGTAAACCCACGTTTTATAGCAGAAAAAAAGATGACTCAACGTGTACTGATCATATAAAATGATATGTAATATGAAACAAAAAAGAATCTCTAAAAAGACATATAATATGAAACAGAGATAGTAATTTATAGAATAAAGTATAAAAATATATCTATAATTGTG
The DNA here is from genome assembly GCF_963576675.1 of Euphorbia lathyris. Taxonomy (NCBI): domain Eukaryota; kingdom Viridiplantae; phylum Streptophyta; class Magnoliopsida; order Malpighiales; family Euphorbiaceae; genus Euphorbia; species Euphorbia lathyris. The sequence goes on from NC_088915.1 coordinate 84,659,136, forward strand.
AGTAAAAAATAACCATAAATAATATAATTGATGAGACACAAAGAAATCTTTAATGGAATCTTTTTCTCAACCGACATAGTGTAAACATTATCTTGTCTGAATTTTTATTACGTCTTTTGCACGCGATGGACCTTGTTTTTATATCATTTATATAACGTTAAGAATAAAATTTATCTTGACTCGCACCGATAACTTTATAATTCATCAATTTACACCACTCATACAATTATACAAATTTTCCATTCCCACATTTCTCTTTAACTTTATCAAAATTCATAATCAATAATTAACATTAGCAATAATTTTTGGCTCAATTAGTATCTCTAAACCATTCTTAAAACTTGGAAATGGATCTCTGGAGAATGACATATCGGGAGAAGAAAGCTTCCATGAAAACTGAGTCACTAGATTATAAATTGTAACTAAAGTTTCAATCTTTGCAAATTCATTTCCAGGACAAATTCTGGGTCCTCCTCCAAATGCCATGAAACTATAAGGTAAGATTGATGATTGTTTCTCAAAATGCATTGGATCAAACTTTGATGCATTTGGAAATAAACTATCATCCATATGAGTCATGGTGCTAACCCACATTACCTGAAAAAACGAAAAAGATTTAGTATTTTTAAGCAAGTTTTGATTAAATTATTAGGTACTTTGCACGGAAACTCTTCTTCATTAGAGTGTTTCCGTGTTTCGTATCCATTTTCTAGCTAAATTTTCTTAAAATGATGTTTCTCGGTGTTCGTTTTCATTTCATTTTGTGTTTATGTTTCCATCTAACATAGTGAAATGTATCAACCATCATTGACATGTTGTAATTATGTGTCAGTCGGTAGTATGCGACCAAAGTTAATTTGGTATAGGTAAAATTACTAACATTTAATTTAGGTGTCAATAAAGTCCATACAGCCAGATTTGAGAAAAAAAAGACAAAAAATATGATGTGACGAGTCAACTTAAAGTCCTACTTGGTAGCTCATCGCCATTTAACCCAAGACTGGAAATATTATACTAGTTAGAAGCTGAAAATCAAAACCTGCCATCCTTCTGGAATCGAGAATCCTTCGTACTCGAAATCTTTTACGACTTTCCTGAAAGAACAAAATACTGGAGGAGTTATCCTGAGAGTCTCCATTGCTACTCTCCAAGTATATTTCATTCTTGTGAGATCATCCCAAGTCAAAAGTTCCCCTAGAGCCTTACTCTTAGCTATCTCCTCTTGTTCTGCAGTTTCAAATGTTAGTACGTGTGACCGAAATCCGATCTTTATTCAAAATAGAAGAATTAGTATATTATAAACAAACATCTAATTCACTCCAAATATTACCTCAACAAAGGAGACCTTACTATACATATATAACAAACCATATAGCTCTATAATTAAACAATGTAAAATATCTAACACACGACCCTCACACCTAAAACAATATGGGGCATAAAACGTATATGAACGGGTGACCAATTGTATACAAGGCTCTGATACTATGATGAGGATTACCTCACATATAAGGAGTTCATATAACTTCCTAATTAAGCAATGTGAGATATCTAACACCCGTTTCTCACATCTAGAATCATATGGAACATGAAGGAAATATCAAAGAGTGACAAAATATTGAAGGCAAGGCTCTAATGTCATGTAATCAATGACTTAACTCACTTTAAAAGGTACCTCAAAGAACAATATTGGATATCTGACACATACATACCTTGAAGAATGTTGGCACGAACCGAAGCATTAGTTGCCAAAAGCCTGGTCAAGAAAGTGAGGAGGACGGAAGTTGTGTCGTGGCCTGCAAGCATAACAACAATAGCATTGTCTACGATTTCCTCATCGGATAACACGGGTGAATCGTCGTTGTTTCGGAGAGTAAGCAAGCAAGTGAGAAGATCTTGTTTTGGAGAAGCCTTTTGTTGCTCCATGGCTACTCTTTTTTCATGTATAAGCTCCATTAGCAAAGCTCTAATTTTTGCACTTGCCTTTAGGCTAAGGTTGAAGCTTGTTAAGGGCAAATTTATGGGTATTGATAGCATTCCCTCCATGAGTTGGTTGAAATGTTGTCCAAGAATATCTCTTTTCGATCCTTTCTCTATTCCGATTATAAGTGAACTCATCATGTTGAAAGTGAGTTTCTTCGTAAATGGCATAACCTATTGTTTTTTTGGTAAAAGGAATTAGCGTGGTGGAATCAGAACAAAATAATAAGAGATTAATGAATGAAAATGTGTTAAAAAATGCAAGTTTCTTTTGAGACTAAGCATTAACGACGACTATTTCGCTACAAATTTTGAAAATACTAAAATTATCGACGGTAAATTTGCATGTAATGTAGGTTGCTAATTCTAATTTTTTCCTAACTTGTCCCCTAGTAAGGAGTCAAGGGACCCTCGGTGACCCCCTTTCTCCGCCCCTGGCACAAATTAAGTGATCAACTAAACAACTAAATACATCAGGAGTTTTCTGAATTTGGCTAAAAAACCCGATTCATTCTCTGAACTTTAAATATATCTTATTACCTTCTCAGCTTACTTAAAGTGACCTATATATTAACCACCTAATAAACTTATTTGACGTGGCATATTAGCTCCCCGAGTTTGCTCAAAGTAATATACTTATCACTCTAAACTTGATTAAAAGATACTCGTGTCAAACGGGTCGTCTTCATAAATCGTGTTATCGTGACCCGAAAAATCAGGATTCCAAGTTCGAAACTAAAAGGCCAAAACAGTATCATGTCAATCTATGATGCACGGAAACTCTTCATGACAAGCATTTCAACGTTTCCGGTAGATGTGGGAAACGGAAACTCCCGGAAACTGATACCAAACGTTTCCGAAATTACCCAAAATATGAAACTCCTCTAGCAGTTTTTAAACAGATTCCTCTATCTATTTCGATTAAAATTCTAAAAATTCGAACTTTATATTTTTGAAATTCCTATTCAGTCTAAGTTTAGGAAAATCGAAACTTTCTATTTGACTGATAATTTCTTTCTTGTATCATTCAATTTGAAAGAATTTACCTATATTTTTTCCTCTATAATCCCTACCTCTTAAATCTGGATTGAGCTTGAACTTTCTTTATCTTGTTCTTGGTTCTTGTTTTTTAAAATATATTATTATATTTTTAATATTTATAAATATGACCCTATATTTTTAATATTTATAAATATGACTCTATATTTTTAATATTTATATGTTTCCCCGACGTTTCCGTTTTTTTTAGAAATTATGTTTCCCGGTATCCATTCCCGTTTTCGTTTCCATATCCATTTCTGTTTCCGTGTAATATAGATGCGAATGGATTTTGTTTAATAGTGTCAAAACGGATATCATATATATATTCCACATTATATATGATATAAATGATTCGAAAATAATAATCGTGTCAACCGGATCATCGACAAAGTAAAAAGACATACCGAAATCTTTTGCCTGCCATGCCAATGAATTCCGATTTCCTTCCTGATTCCTTCATCCATCTTTCCAACATATTGTTTCAAAACATCAGGTTTCAGGAAAGAAACAAGAGCACCTCTTACTCTCTTATGTTCATGTCCACTCAGTTCCAGAATATTCCTCTCTCCAATGATCCTTCTGATGGAGGAAGGCTGCTGATTAGCAAGAATGGTGTGATCACATGTGTATATGAACTTGTTAGCTGCCTGACCATGGAGGAATACCGTCGGCGTCCCGAAAACGTTCATTTTCGAGACGGGACCGTAGTTTCTGATTCTTTCCTGAAGCCATGCTTCTGCTGTGTTTGTTTTCATGGCTTGCAGCAAGCTCAGAGACTGGCCTATAATGGGGAAACCTAAGGATCCTGGAGGGGCATTTTTGGAAGATTTGTTTTTTAGAAGAAAGTAGAGTGGAAGAATCAGAAGGAAGAAGATAAAGATTGAGATTACAGGATACATTTTTTTTTCTCTAAGGTTGAATTCAATTGTATGAATATGAAATAAAGATGATCAAATCTATGATTTATAGGAATTCAGATTGCCTCTAGAAACCTTCTGTAATATCCGATTGGTCCTCCGAACTTTAAAAACTAAATATTAGACATGCTTGTTTGGCGATTAGATTATATTAGCTCTTAACTGATTAGTTTTAGTTGATTTGACTAGCTGGTTATGTAAACTTGTTTGGTAAAATTTAGCTGATTGGTAAGAGCACGTGTTTGGAAGGGTTTTGGATGAGATATAGGATGCTTGAATTCCTATAAAAAAAAAGATTTAGTTGACGATATTGTTTAAATGATTATGACAATGTTGCCAATTTTTTGCACTCCTTTTGACATCCTTACTTTTTTTGTAATATAAAAAAAAGATTTAGTTGACTATTATTAGTGGAATTTTATAGCAATATTTATAATTAGAATAAATTATATATAAAATAATGATTTGTGGAATTATAATGTCAACTTTTAGAATTGCTTAGCATTGAAGTTTTTTTTTTTTAAATTATCAAATGTGACATGGATGGGAGAGAAAATAAAATAATATATTTTGAGATGATGTGTGAAATTTTAGAAACTTAAAAGGTACTTGCATTGGAGATGTTCTAATAGCTGTTTGTGTAAAATAACAAATAAAGACATGGTAAATCATTTATTTGGGATTGAATGGTAATAATTAGGAGTAAAAATGTCCTTTAAGCTAATTGAAAAAACTTTTAAAACCAGTTTTTTCAAAATTAGCTTTTTAAACCCAATATGTTCTTTCAAATCTCTCTTCAGCAAATACCACTATTAGAGGTTTGATTAGTCAAAATCTCTGAAATAGCTCAAATTTCTAATTTTACCCTAAATAACTCTTTACCAAACAGAACCTTAATACATCTTCAGCCCCAACGTTTATAATTGTCCAAAAATATCAACTGTCGGTGTATATTACGAGATATTATTGTACATTAACTAATTGATCAATTTACAATAATATCCCGTAATAATCTACTTTCCTGAGCATACAAGAATTTTATGAGGAAAGATTTCAACAAAATGACCAATTAGTTGATGAATAATAATATCTCGTAGTAATATTTTATACTTTAAAAACGTGATATTTACCTTTTGAAGTTGCCTAAAAGTAACATATTGATCCCTAAAATTCACATGGCAAAGAGCAATATGAGATTTTGGACAAGTTGATATGTATATATATTTTAAACAAGTTTAGAGAGCCAATAGATTATTGTAAGCAAATTTATAGGGAAAACAAACCATTTATCAAAGTTGAGAGATTTAATATATCAATTTAAATAAGATAATGGGTAAATGAGATGTTTTCAAAGTGTAGGAGGACATTTGACTTTTTTGGAGAAATATAAAGACTAAAGATGTATTAAACGTAAATATTACTTCGCCCCGTTACATTATATAAGTCCTTTTATAGTTTTCACACAAATTAAGAAATACAAATCAAATTATTGAATTTACATTTATTGAATTTAGGAAAAATTTCTCTCATATAATGGTCGTGGAATAAGTTTTGGAATGTTCAAAAAGCACATTGATAAATTGAAAACTAAAATAAAAATTCAATACTTAGACCGAAAAATTAAATTAAATATTCTTTAAAAACTAGAACGATGTATATAATGCAACGGATGTTGCGACTTATTGCTGGTCTCAACTTACTTAAATTGATATAAACCCCTCGACTTGTTTCGAATGACCTATTAGTCCTTAAAATCTGTTCAAAGTGATGTACATTTCAAATCGCTCTACCACGACTTGAGGAGTTAATCATGTCACTTTAAGCAATTTTTAATAAGCTAATCGGCTGCTTTCAAAGTTCAAGGACCAATCTGCTTTTATGAACAACTTTAGGGACTATAAATATATTAGGCCAACTCTTTAGTTTTCTAATGCGTGATTATTATTATTATTATAGCAAGAAAAAACAAGAATCTTGTAATAGCTTAGCCTAGAATTCCTTTATTGGCAGTATTATGTTGTCTTTTCTTGTTGTCTCCACATATTTTTTTTTGTCCTTGTGCATGTGAAACAAGGGGTATTCTAACTTGGATGCTGACGAAATTTGGGTAAATTTATTCATAGTCCCTGAAGTATGAAATATATTTCATAAAAGTTACTGAATAAAAACCTAATAGGGTTAAGGTGCAAAAATACTCCTAACATTATAGACTAGGAACAATTTTACCCTTAACGTTTAAAATGGTACAATTTTACCCCTAACGTTGATAAATTGGGTCAATTTCAGACACTATTATAAAACACAGATATTTTTGTTCATTATTTTGCATCAATTGCATAATAATTCGTTCTAAAAAAAGGATTTCATGTTTTTTATAATTTGATAATAGAATTTGAGATTAATATTTATAAATTCGATGGATTTTTTGTATTTTTTTTTGTCTAATCCGTACAAAAAGACAGTATATTTTTTTATTTTTTTTATTTTTTTCACATCCCAACGAATGTTTGTGATTTGTTACTGATAAAACGACACACGTATGAAGTGTAGATAACAAGATTCATGACCGAGAAGACAGTTTGATTAATTATTTCTCAAATTGACCCAATTTATTAACGTTGGGGTAAAATTGCTCTTGGCTTCCAACGTTAGGGGTAAAATTGCTCCTGGCCCAAAATGCTATGGGTATTTTTGCACCTTAACCCAACCTAATATATTCCTAACCCTTGTATTTGTGCAAAAACATATCAACTACAAACTAAATTTTGAAAACATCCTGTTTAATGTTTGAACTTGCTTAAATCCACATGGCGCACCAAGGGGAGACTTTGGACTAGTTAGAAGTGCGCACATTTTAAGCAAGTTTAGAAAATCGTGTAACCAAGTTCAAAAGACAAATAAGTCACTTTTAGAGAATCAAAATAGGTTGTTTTAAGTTTAGAGGTAAGGAGGTAAACAAGGCAATTCCAAAATATAGGGAGATTATTTAGTCTGGCTTTTATGATATCTTGAGAAATTTATGAGGATCAAATTAAGTCTCAACCGGGGAATCTGTGTTTTACTACCGAAACACAAAACAGCTAATTAGAAATGTTACCAAATCCCCCGCTCTTCGGGGAATCAGTGGATGACCTGTGGTCAGGGGTGAAATACCACTCAAACTTAGAGCTAGCTGGTTCTCCTCAAAATGCATTGAAGCGTAGCAGTTGATTGGACATCTAGAGCTTCAGTGAAGGCTGCGAGAGCAGTACCAAATCGAAGCAAACTCTGAATACTAGATATGGGGCGTGCAAAGGTTTGCTACGGCTGAACGGAGATTGACCCTCGAGCTCAAAGGTAGAAGGGAGCTTGACTGCAAAACCCACCCGTCCGAAAATCGAGGATAAGTATAGTGTGCTAGAGATATATTAAGTCTAATAAAATTAATGAAATTGTTGCATTTTTTTAAACACATTTATTTTTAATAACGTCGTTCCACCAATTTATAAACAAAAAAGTCATTGTAATATTGACGTGGTATAAAATACAATTGACTGTATATTAACAAAACACCACGTCGGACAATGATGTTATTTTTAAAAAAAATTTATGGGCTTAGGATGCGTTACATGACATACACTTAGCTGCCACAAAGTTGTTATATATATCAGCTGTTAAAGTTAAACATATCCGGCAAAACACTTTAGTTGTTATATATTTAACTATCTTGAGTGCCACGTTCTGTGTATAAATTGATTTGAATAACTTTATTAAAATCAAATGTGAAATTGAATAACGTTCAATGATTTTATTGAAAACAAAAATTCAATAACTTTTGTTAAACATAGCCCAAACATTAGTGACAAAAGATGCATTTTACCATACAATTTGGATTAGAATAATTAGGAAGGGTGTATTGTCCAATGAGCTGCAATAACATTAATCCAAAAATAATTTTGATGTATGTTTATTGTTTGGTTACCTTGATTGAGACATCTATAGTTTTAATCTCTGTTTCTTTGCTGAATACATCAAGTCCCTAAACTTGCCTAAAAAAACCAATTGAGCCCTAAACTTTAACAAAGTTTCGTTAACCGTCAGAACTTGATTAATGTGGCATGATCAACACTTATTACTACATGACAATACAACAACAACAACAACAATAGAACCTTAGTCCCGAAATGGTTCGGGACCGGCTAACATGAACCATCATATAAAACCGTGAAATCAAGTCGTGTCAGCGACACAAATTCTCTACCTCCACTCTGTCCTATCCACTACCATATTTTCCCCAATCCCCAATAAACTCATATCAATCTCGATCATCTTCTTCCAAGTTTGTTTAGGTCTTCCCCTACCTCTCACCCCTACATCTCTTTGCCACTTTTCAGTCCTCATAACCAGCGCATCAAGCGTGGTATAGAATACAATTGACTATATATCAACGAAACACCACATCGAACAATGATATTATTTTTTAAAAAAAAAATTATGGCTTAGGATGCGTTACATAACGTACACTTAGCTGCCACAAAGCTGCTATATATATCGGCCGTTAAAGTTAAACATATCCGGTCCGACAAAACACTTTAGTTGCTACATATTTAACTATCTTTTATGCCACGTCTAACTATCTTGGGTGCAACGCTCTGTATAAATTGGTTTTAATAACTTTATTGAAATCAAATGTGAAATTGAATACATTGAATAATTTTATTGAAAACAAAAATTCAATAACTTTTGTTAAACATACCCCCAAACATTGAGTTCTTATATTAAGCATTGAGTCTTCCATGTCATTCGGAAGACCCCAATTCACGTGTATTGTGACCCCACGTAATAATTAAAATAGTGAAGCTTCTTATAAATGTGTAGGTCAATGTTACACGTGTCAAAATATGTATGGAATGTCCTCCATTTAACATGGAGAACCAGGTGCTTCAAATAATTTGTCCCAAACATTAGTGACAAAAGATGCATTTTACCATACAATTTGGATTAGAATAAGTAGGGTGTAATGTCCAATGAGCTGCAATAACATTAATCCAAAATAATTTTGATGTATGTTTATTGTTTGGTTACCTTGATTGAGACATCTATAGTTTTAACCTCTGTTTCTTTGCTGAATACATCAAGTACCTAAACTTGCCTAAAAAGCTAATTGAGCCCCTAAACTTTAACAATGTTTCGTTAACCGCCAGAACTTGATTAATGTGACATGATCAACCCTTATTACTACATGACAATACAACAAAAACAACAACAACAACAACAAAGCCTTAGTCCCGAAATGATTCGGGTTTGGCTAACATGAACCATCATATAAAACCGTGAAATCAAATCGTGTCAGCAACACGAATTCTCTCCCTCCACTCTGTCCTATCCACTGCCATATTTTTCTCAATCCCCAATAAACTCATATCAATCTCGATCACCCTCTTCCAAGTTTGTTTAGGTCTTCCCCTACCTCTCATCCCTATATCCTTTTGCCACTCTTCAGTCCTCCTAACCAGCGCATCAAGCGCTCTTCGTCTTACATGTCCAAACCACCTTAGTCGGGCATTAAATTCCGGACATTAAATTCCTTGCAAAAGACTATAGTATACAATTGCATTCTAAAGTTGAAATAGGCCTACAATGGAAACTAGAGTTCATTGTACACAGTGACAGATCCAGGGGCTAGCACTGAAACTGTGTATGAAGACTTTAATTTTTTTAGGGTTTATTATATATAGATGTATATTGGTTGGTCACACAGGTTTACTAGAATAAAATATTTCATTGCCTAAGAAAGAAATATAAATGACTGATCATGCATAACATAAAATAATCATTATTAAATTTGATAATACATCATTTGCCCCCTGAACTTGTCCAAAAAACTTGATTGGTTCTCTAAACTTTCAAAGTGTTCCGATAGCTCCCTGAACTTACAAAAAATGTTCAGTTAGCCCTTTGAACTTGCGTAAAACGTAATCAATTGATCACTCGGTCGTAAAAAAAGTAAGTTAAATGTGGAAGATGTAATTCACGTATCTTAGAATGTTATTGCATAACTTACTTTTTTACGACCGAGTGATCAATTGATTACGTTTTACGCAAGTTCAGGAGGTTAACTGAACATTTTTTGCAAGTTCGGGGGGCTATCGGAACACTTTGAAAGTTCAGGAGATCAATCAACCTTTTTGGACAAGTTCAGAGGACAAATGATATATTAAGCCTTTGATAGAAGATCAAAGAGCATCCTTAATTGTTTGGAGGGTTTTCAACCTCTCGTTAAAAAAAAACTCTCTCTGATTATAAAATGCGGTTGAACAATTAGACACTATTTTAATAATGGTTAATTAACGGCTTCAACTTACTTAATGTGACATGATCAACCCCTATTACTACGGAAGCATACGGAGAGATTTGGGAAAATTCCGGACATTAAATTCCTTCGCAAGAGACTATAATACACAACTGCATTCTAAAGTTGAAATAGGCCTATAATGGAAACTGAAAGCTCATTGCACAATTGTGTTGAAAAGTAATGCTACCTTTGATGAGCTGAAGCAACAAGTGGGAAAGAACTTCCGGTGGGGATTGAGAGGTCTCTCTGTTAAGTCTACGCTGTACAAGTCTTCGGAGTGGTGGAGGAAGATCGGAAATGCCAATTCATTCTGAGTTCTTCATCTATCTTTCGAACACATTGCTTCGACACTTCAAGTTTCAGGAACAAAACAAGTGCACCTCTGATTCGCTTACGTTCGTATCCACTCAATAACCTTTCTAGCAGAGGAAGGAGACTGATTGGAAACAGACCTGCTGGTATAGATTGAGCCTGGCCATGGAGGAATACAGAAGGGATCCCAAAGACAACAAAGAGAAGAGTTAGTTTCTGCATGTCATGGAACCAATTGAACTAAAAGTTCAAGTTTTGAGTTAAAAGTTATAGCTGATACATCCCACACGCGAATGCCCACTGAGTTTGAAGCGTGCACAACACAGGTCCATATTACCATGTCCTGCAATTAAATCAACAAATGGGGGGCTGTCAGGAATCTAACCCTGGACCACTTGGTCACAGTGGCTCTAATACCATGTCATGAACTAAAAGCTCCAACAGATAGTTAAAAGTCTACTTCATATTAATAGCTGACACTAAGCATAAACATTTACAATAAGTGAATTGATTTACTTTTCAGTGGCTGGCATCCAACCAAATGATATTCCAACAGTTGATGCATAATTATTTAAACAATACCAGTATCAGAATACAATAGATAACTAGAACACAAAAAAAGCTTGATTTTAGGACAAAACACAAAAGGCTTTGACCGTATTCAACATTGAACAGATATTTAGAGAATTTAGTTGAGCTTAGTAGTGATCTTTGGCTGAATTAGTATCTCTAAACCATTCTTGAAACTTGGAAATGGATCTCTAGAGAAAGACACGTCAGGAGAAGAAAGCTTCCATGAAAACCGAGTCACCAAATAATGTATGGTAACTAAAGTTTCAATCTTTGCAAATTCATTTCCAGGACAAATCCTGGGTCCTCCACCGAATGTTGTGAAACTGTAGGGTGGGATTGATGCCTGTTTCTGAAAATGTGCCGGATCGAACTCAGATGCATTCGGAAATATGCTATCATCCATATGTGTCATGAAGGGTGCCACCGTTAACTGAAAGGCAAAAAGAAAAAAGAAAATTTGAACCTTTCCTGTACACGTTTATACAGCTGTGTTCACATGGACCCTGATGACCACGTAAATTTGGTGGTCCACCGTTAGATCTAAGCGGATTAAATATAAGCCTTAGGATGTTTTAAATTTCCACCTTAGAATTTTAATCCGCCTAGATTTAACGGTGGATGACCAAATTTACGTGGTCATCAGGGTCCATGTGAACGCAATTGCACGTTTATAAGCAGTGACGGAGGGAGGGGTGCATCCCTAGCCACTGGAACTCACCTATAAGGGGTGGTTCCAGGCAGCCCTCCAATGGTCTGCAGGTGCTGCAGTTGCACCCCCAGATTCACAATCCTAACTCCGCCACTATTTACGAAGTAGTGAAAGTGGTACTGCTAGAAGCTCGAAGCTAAGACCTGCCATCCTTTCGGAATCAGGAATCCTTCGTACTCGATATCCTTCATGACTTTCCTGATGTGTAGAAGTCCCGGAGGATACATCCTAAGAGTCTCCATTGCTACACTCCATGTATATTTCATTCGTATGAGATCATCCCATGTCAGAAGTTCCCCAAGGGCCTTACTCTTAGCTATCTCCTCTTGTTCTGCAGTTTCAAATTTTAATAACTATTAACACGAATTAGCGCGAAATTCGATCTTTGTTCCAAACAGGTTAACTATAACATACCTTGAAGAATGTTGGCATGAATGGAAGCATCACTTGCTAGAAGTCTGATCAAGAAAGTGAGGAGGATGGAGTTTGTGTCATAACCAGCGAAAATCGTAAGAACAGCATTATCTACAATTTCCTCGTCGGAAAACATTGCTGAATTATCGTCGTTTCGGAGATTAATTAAGCAAGTGAGAAGATCTTGTTGAGGAGAAGCCTTTTGTTGATCCAATGCTGCCCTTTTTTCATGTACAAGTTCCATAAGCAAATCTCTGATTTCTACTCTTGCCTTCAGGCTACGGTTGAAGTTTGTGAAGGGCAAATTTATTGGTACTGATAATAACCCGTCCAAGATATGGTGGAAGTGCTGTTTGAGCCTATCTCTTCTTGATCCTTGCTCTATTCCCATGATAAGTGAGCTCATGATGTTAAAGGTCAGTGTCTTAATAAATGGCATAACCTGTTATGTTTTTGATAAAAAAGAATTAGTCTTCATGTAAATGTGTAAATTGCATTGACAGTCATTGAAGTTTGGAGCTTGGTTATTGGACTATTTGTTTTTTCAGTTGAATCAGTGAACTTTACATTTGATTTCAATAAAGTTATTTCAGGCAATTTGTGTATAAAAAAGCACTGGAATATTGATGGGAGACAGAATACGTTTGACTATATGTCAACTAAGGGTCATGTTGGACATGTCCGACTCTTATGGCTGACGTACAGAAATGTGGCAACCGCATGTTTCTTACGGGGCACATATGGTATTTAGTTGGTATATAGTCCACCCTTTTTTGTGCCACGGATAGAAACAAAAACAGAACACGCAACAAATATGGCAATTGGATTGTATTGATAAGGTTGAACACTGTAGGGCGCTCCAGTGCACTACGCGTTCTGATAGAGATAATGCTAACAATGATACAATCCTTCAAGACAACACAAATGGGCCAAGAGAGCTGCAACAGACCATGGAAATAGAGAGAAATCCATGGGATACCATGTAGAGTAAGATGCTACATTGATATATTTTACTTAAGAACAATACACATATATATACAAGGTTCTCCTTCAATTAAGGAGACATAGTAAGCCCACAGCAGCCTCTAATAATGCTTTAGTTGACTTAGGCATGCTTTAGTTGACTTAGCCATGCTTACATTTATTACATTGACTTATTCTATAACACTCCCCCTCAAGCTGAAGCATGGATTTTAATCATGCTCAGCTTGCTACAGATAGAGATAACATAGTCTTTAACACAATACCACTCAAAACAAAATAAAACATAAGAAACTGAAGATACTTCAGGATATAAAACATAATCCGGAAGATGCAACTTAGAAGAACAAAACGGATAGGCTAAAGGTAGATGACAAGACGACAGCAGAACAACAATCCTTGTCGGAAACAGAGAAGCGACGACAGCAGAAGAGGAACAGCGACAATCCGTTGAGGTGAAATCAGACTCTGCTCACAAGGCAGACAGAAATGCTGAAAGAAACAGCCCAAAATTACAAACCCACGAATTCTGCTCACAAGGCAGAAACAAATTTTGGAATCTTAATCCAGAAACCCAAGAGAGAAGCCGAAACAAGGCTCTGACCATGTAAGGAGGACTTTGCTTACAGCGATGACGACACAGGGTGGCCGGAATGTGAGGAAACGCTGATCGGAAGCAGAGAGGATGAACCACATAGGTGGTGAGATAGAATGACGTCCCAACAGTGAGTATTCAAGAGACCCAAGCTCTTGACAGAAATGGAACCCTGGGAAATACTACCCAGAAAATATTGAACCCTGGGAAATACTACCCAGAAAATATTGAACCCTTGCAGAAACACAACTCTGGAAATACTACCCAGAAAACAGAATTCAGAAACCTTAGACCTTAGGCTCTGATACCATGTAACAGACCATGGAAATAGAGAGAAATCCATGGGATACCATGTAGAGTAAGATGCTACATTGATATATTTTACTTAAGAACAATACACATATATATACAAGGTTCTCCTTCAATTAAGGAGACATAGTAAGCCCACAGCAGCCTCTAATAATGCTTTAGTTGACTTAGGCATGCTTTAGTTGACTTAGCCATGCTTACATTTATTACATTGACTTATTCTATAACAAGAGCTAAGGGTATATGTCCGCAGAAACAAACAGATGGCCAAGAGGCCCAATTAACTAGCTGGTAAGTTAGTTATTCCTAGGGGTACACAGGAAAATGTTAGTTATTCTTAGGGAAGAGTGAGCTGTTATATAGAGGTGAGATTGTTATGAGAAGAAAGGTAATTTTGTACTTGTATTCTGCTTCTGCAGGGCTCTCTTTGAGAGAGGGAAGGTTCACCTTCCTGGTTGTTCTTTCTCCTTCCTTTATCGGTTAAATAAACTTCATCTCAGTATTTCCTTTATTTCATACCCTGTTTCTTTGTCATTTCTCTCTGTTAGAATTGTTTCTATCATTTGGCGCCGTCTGTGGGAAATCTCTTTTCTCTCATTCTCCGTTGCCGACAATGGGGAACGATCCACCAGTTCAAACGAGATTGCAGTCACAAATAGATCTGCAGACTCGAGTTACAGAGCAAGAAGAAGAAGTGGGAGGATTGAAAAATACCATGGGGTCTATTCAACAATCTCTCTCTAACCTGCGAAAGTTTATGGAAATGGTGGTTGTTAAGGTTGATCGACTCGAAGCAAACAACAACAACCGACCTGATAAACAATCTCAAGAAGAAGAACCGACCACTCACCAGATATCATCGCCGCAAAATACAGAACACAGCGATTCCCAACATCCCAAGTTAGATGGTTTTATTCGACCTAATCATTTCAATGGCGGAATGATAGTTTTGCCCAAGGTGAAGTTGACGGAATTCACGGGACCTGATCCTCGAGAATGGATCACCAAGGCTGAGATGTATTTTGAGGTTCACCAAACATAGCCTCCTATGAAGGTTACCTTAGCCCGTATGTGTATGTCAGGTGCCGCTGTCACTTGGTTTGCTCGTATCCTCCGAGATGACCCAACGATTTCCTGGGAACAATTCAAAGTTAAACTCGTCCAACGATTTTCCGGTAATCGGTGTGAGAATCCTTATGAGGAACTGCGGGTGATGTTCCAAACAGGTACGGTGGACTCTTATATTGAGGAATTTGAATTATTAACAGCCTTTATTCCCAAATACTCTGAGGAATTGTTTGTGGGTTTTTTTGTTGGTGGATTGAGTGAGAAAATCAGGGGTTGGGTGGGTTTTTTTAAACCACAAACTTGTGAGGCAGCCATGGAACTTGCTAGAAACGCTGAAAGAACATTCACACCTCTAGGTGTAAAATCTGGAATGAAGGAGACAGGGAATCACATGGGTGCTGTTGCTCACGTGACCTCTTATACTTGGAGGCAGAATCCACATCCTAAAGATTCGGGTCAACCCGCCCGCAAGGATAATGATATGGGGCAGGGTCGAATCCAGCCCATTAATGCTCCTCCAATTCGCGCTTTACCTGCGCCAAACATCCCCCCATCTAATCCAGCAAACCCTAATCGAAACAGAGGAATTAGACATCTTTCCTTGAAGGAACTTGAGGAGCGTAAGAGAAAGGGACTCTGTTTTAAATGTGCGTTGCCCTACAATCCACAACATCGGTGCAACGTGGGAGAGTTACGCTTAACGGTGGAGGAGAATGATTTCCATCTAGAAGCCGAGGAAGTTTGGGTCGATCCGAGTGGGGGAACCATTGAAGTTGATCAACTCCAAAAAGGGGAATGTAATTCCATTGAGCTTTTACCTATGAGCAGCGACGTTACACCACCGCCACGGACACTGAAATTGCAAGGGGCCTTACGTGGGATTCCGATTGTCTTGTTGGTTGATTCAGGTGCCACTCACAATTTCATCTCCAGTAAATTGGTTCGTTCTTTGGGCCTTGAGGTGGACTCTATTCCGCCGATTAAAATTAAATTGGGGGATGGGTATAAAATTTCTGTCCAGGAGTGTTGTTCTTCTATTGATATTCAGTTTGGGGAATGGCCGTTTAAGTTGGAGGCATTGGTGCTCGATTTAGGTCCACTGGATATGGTTCTTGGTATGGCTTGGTTGAGTACACTTGGGGAGGTTATTCACAATTGGGAAAAAAAGTGGATGAAATTTCAGTTTGCCGGGCAGCAAATTGAGTTACAGGGAATTAGGGGGGCTCAGAATGAACTATCAACTCTTCACCAGTGGCTGGAAGGTGACACCTTGAAGCTAATGCGTGGGGATAGCATAGCTCTTGAATCCAAACTCGAAGCAGGGACTGATCTGTCCCAAGCTCATTTGATGGAGCTAGACCAATTGCTTCAACAATTCTCTATTGTCTTTGAGCCTCTAACAGGGCTGCCTCCACGAAGATCACACGATCATGCAATTAATCTCCTTCCAGGACATGACACAGTTAGCGTGCGGCCTTACCGATATCCGCACATATAAAAAGAAGAGATTCAGAGGCAGATTGAGGAGATGTTACAAATGGGAATCATCAGACATAGTCAGAGTAGTTACTCTAGTCCAGTTCTTTTGGTGAAAAAGAAAGACAACTCCTGGCGTCTATGTATTGATTTTAGGGCTCTAAATAAAGTCACAGTTGCGGATAAGTTTCCCATCCCCGTGGTAGATGAGCTCTTGGACGAATTGAATGGCGCCAAATATTTTTCTAAATTGGATTTGACATCTGGTTTCCATCAAATTCGGATGCGCGAAGGAGACGAGTCTAAAACAGCCTTTCGCACTCATGAGGGCCACTATGAATTCTTAGTCATGCCCTTCGGGCTCACTAATGCTCCATCCACATTTCAAAGCTTGATGAACCACATTTTTCGACCTTATTTACGAAAAATGATTCTAGTGTTTTTCGATGACATCTTGGTCTACAGCAAAACTTGGTCTGATCATATTCACCAGTTATCTATGGTTTTGCAAATCTTGGCAGACAATCAGTTCAAGGTGAATCGGAAAAAATGTTGCTTCGGCCAGACTTCAATTGACTACTTGGGACACTGTATTACAGAATTTGGCGTTCGAGTTGACCCATCCAAAGTTGAAGCAGTGCAAAATTGGCCTCAGCCACAGAACGTTAAAGGGGTCAGGGGGTTTTGGGACTTACCGGTTACTATCGCAAGTTCATCGAGGGGTACGGTCGAATTGCTAAGCCATTGACAGAGTTAACCAAGAAGAACAATTTTTCATGGAATCCTCAGGCTCAGGAGGCTTTTTCTACTCTAAAATCGCAGTTAAGTACAACTCCTCTACTAGCCTTACCTGATTTCTCTAAGCCTTTCTGTATTGAGTGTGATGCCTCGGGATGTGGGCTAGGGGCTGTTTTGATGCAGGAAGGGCGACCAATTGCTTATTACAGCAAAGCAATATCTGTTGCTAATTTAGCGAAATCGGCATATGAAAAGGAATTAATAGCTTTAGCCCTTGCAATTCAACACTGGCGGCCCTATCTCTTGGGAAGGAAGTTCATTGTTTTTTCCGATCAGAAAAGCCTTAGACACCTCTTGCAACAACGCAGTACTACAATGGATCAACAGAATTGGCTCGCTAAACTTATGGGCTATACCTTTGAGGTTCATTATAAGCCAGGGAAACAGAATGGGGCAGCGGATTCACTCTCTCGGAAACTCGAAGTTCCTTCGCTGCATACAATGGTTTCTGCTCCCAGTTGGTCTGATGGTAAACAATTGATCGAGGCGAAGCAGGATCCCCATGTCCTGACAATTCTGGGTGCTTTACAACTTGATCCTTTTTCTCGACCTGGATATACAGTGAAAAAAGGAGTGTTGTACCGTAAGGGAAGTTTAGTTATATCTTCTTCTTCCAAATGGATTCCTGCCATTCTATCGGAATTTCATGATTCAGTTTTTGGTGGGCATTCAGGTTACTACCGTACTTACCGCCGAATAGTATCTCATTTCTATTGGCGTGGAATGGTCCAATGCATCAAGGACTACGTGAAACAGTGCTCAGCCTGCCAACAGTATAAGTCCTCTACTCTTTCTCCTGGTGGATTGTTGCAACCCCTCCCCATTCCACAAGCTGTGTGGGAAGACATATCAATGGATTTCATTGTCAGTCTCCCAAAATTTAAGGGTTATGATGCAGTTATGGTGATAGTCGATCGCTTGTCCAAGTACAGTCATTTCATCGCATTGAAACACCCTTACACGGCTCGTCTGATTGCTGAATTGTTTGTGCGAGAAGTCGTTCGCCTTCATGGTTTCCCAAAGTCGATTATCAGTGATAGGGACCCGGTCTTCATGAGAAAGTTTTGGCAAGAGTTATTTAAATTACAAGGCACGCAATTGAAGTATAGTTCTTCGTATCATCCTGAAACGGATGGACAAACCGAAGTGGTCAATCGCTGCCTTGAATCTTATCTTCGCTGCTTTGCATCAGATCAGCCCCGTTTCTGGTATCAGTGGCTGCCATGGGCTGAGTTTTGGTTCAACACTTCTTTTCATGTATCCACAGGTACTACTCCTTTTGAAACAGTTTATGGTAGAAAACCTCCTTCTGTACTTCAGTATGTGCCGGGGGAAATCCAAGTGGAGGCCATGGCTAGGGATTTGCTTGATCGTGACGAGGCTCTTAAACAGCTTAAGCTTCACTTGTGGCTGTCCCAGCAACACATGAAGCAGCAAGCAGATAAACATCGACGTGATGTGCAATTTGACGTCGGCGATTGGGTTTATTTGAAACTCAAACCCCATCGACAACAGTCCGTTGCCAGGCGTGTCTATCCTAAGCTTTCAGCTCGGTTTTATGGGCCTTATTTGATTGAGGCGCGGATTGGGACTGTCGCTTACCGTCTGCAGTTACCCGCCTCTTCCAAAATCCACAACGTCTTCCATGTTTCCTTGCTGAAAAAGGCGATTGGTGAACTTCCATGCTCTTCTACTCTACCCCCTGAGTTCGAACCGGATTCTTCCCTTGCTCTAGTTCCGGAAAAGGTACTGGCTTCCTGCATCATTCACCGACAGGGAGATTCTGTTTCTCAGTTTTTGGTTCAGTGACAGTCTAAGGGGATGGATGACGCTACTTGGGAGGACGAGTTTATTTTACGCAGCGAATTCCCTCACCTAAGTCTTGAGGACAAGACTCTTTTTCAAGGGGGAGGTAATGATAGAGATAATGCTAACAATGATACAATCCTTCAAGACAACACAAATGGGCCAAGAGAGCTAAGGGTATATGTCCGCAGAAACAAATAGATGGCCAAGGGGCCCAATTAGCTAGCTGGCAAGTTAGTTATTCCTAGGGGTACACAGGGAAATGTTAGTTATTCCTAGGGAAGAGTGAGCTGTTATACAGAGGTGAGATTGTTATGAGAAGAAAGGTAATTTTGTACTTGTATTCTGCTTCTGCAGGGCTCTCTTTGAGAGAGGGAAGGTTCACCTTCGTGGTTGTTCTTTCTCCTTCCTTTATCGGTTAAATAAAGTTCATCTCAGTATTTCCTTTATTTCATACCCTGTTTCTTTGTCATTTCTCTCTGTTAGAATTGTTTCTATCACGTTCTCACTAAGCGAGGTCCGGGAAAGGGTTCCACCACAAGGGTGTATTGGGGGCAAACCTTACCCTGCCAATTTTTTTAGCAAGAGGCCGCTCCTAAGACTCGAACACATGACCTCTCGGTCACACGACAACAAGGTTGAACACTATAAGAAACAACAATAAAGCCTTAGTTCCGAAATGATTCGGGGTCGGCTAACATGAACCATCATATAAAACCGTGAAATCAAGTCGTGTCAGCGAGACAAATTCTCTTCCTCCACTCTGTCCTATCCACTACCATATTTTCCTCAATCCCTAATAAACTCATATCACTCTCGATCACCCTCCTCCAAGTTTGCTTAGGTCTTCCCCTACCCCTCACCACTACATCCCTTTGCCACTCTTCAATCCTCCTAACCGGCGCATCAAACGCCCTTCGTTTTATGTAGCCAAACCACCTTAGTCGGTTTTCCCTCATTTTATTTTCAATAGATATAACCCCCTACTTTTGTCCTAATTATTTCATTACTCACCCGATCATTTCTCGTATGACCACACATCTATCTCAACATACGCATCTCCGCCACCGACATCTTATGAATGTGATTGCCGTGCGGTAGAATTTTCCCTTCAATCTATTAGGCATGTCGGGGTCACAAAAGAAACCCGTAGCACTCTTCCACTTCGCCCAACCAGATTTAATCCTATGAGCAACATCTCCATCTATTTGGATAATAGATCCTAAATACTGAAAGCAATCCTAGGCCTGAACAACTCCCCCAACTAAGGTGATTGTCCCTGCCTCCCTACTCCAACAACAAGGTTGAACAGTATAATTGACAAAAATTGAAAGATAAGAACTGAGCTGAGAATTGTCTAAACTCAAACAGGTAAAGTTCCCTCTCTGCTCAAAGAACAGAGCCAAAAGTGCTTACTAGCAAAATTGTCCCCCCATTTTCCTTCTCATAACAAACTTACATATACTAATTACTAACTAAACTCTCTGTTGCCTGTAACTAGCTTCCACCACCCTCCAAACTGCGTTTCTCTCTAATTCCCAAATTAACCTTCATTCTCATTATCATATTCTCTATCAGCCACGTCTACATTCCGGTGAGTTTGCATACACAAATTGGACAGAATGACTTTATTGAATTCAAATACGAACTTCAGTGGTTTTATTGAAGCTAAATGAAGTTCATCGGTGACCATCAAGCCGAAAAACAAAAGTTCAAAACCTCAAATAAAATGCCATACATACCGAAATCTTTTGCTTGTCCTGCCAATGCTTGCTGATTTCGCTTCTGATATCTTCATCCATCCTTCCAACATATTGCTTTAACACTTCAGGTTTGAGGAAGGAAACAAGTGCACCTCTAACACGCTTATGATCATGTCCAGTCAACTCAAAGATATTCCTCTCGCCAAGAATTCTTCTGATAGATGAAGGTTGCTGATTCGAAAGAAAGCTGTCGTGGCTCGTATACATGAACTTGTTAGCAGCCTGTCCATGGAGGAATACAGAAGGGGTCCCAAAGACATTCATCTTCGAAACCGGACCATATTTTCTGATTCTTTCAATAAGCCATGCTTCTGCTGTATTTTGTTTCATGGCTCGCAGAAGACTTAGGCTCTGGCCTATGATGGGAAGGCCCAAAGATCCTGGAGGAACCCTTTTGGAAGATTTCTTCGTTAGAAGAAAGTATAGAGGAAGAATCAGAAGAAACAAGAAGATGATGAAGATTAAAGGATCCATTGCTGCAAGAGAGAGTTGCTGCAGAAGCTTAATAAACATATATGATGAGTAATTGATTTCAACAACTTGATGCAAAATTTGAAGGTCTAGAATCCATTGACAATTGACATTGGTCTAAATTTGTCAAATCCCCAGTTCAAAGAACATTTTGTTAATATTTATTTTTTCCCTTTTGAAAGCAACTAGATCTCTCTCTCTCTCTCTCTATATATATATATATATATATATATAACCTTAATTATTAAAAAAATATCGTTTCCCATGTGAGGCTCCTCACAGAAATGTACTTAAAATATTAGTTGGTTACTAAAGAACAAAAATGACAGATCATGCATAACATAAATAATCAAATATTAAAGGTTATCAAGAGTCTCCTAAATTGGCCAATAACCTGAACTTTGAACTTGCTTAAAATGATATGATTAACTTTCTAAGCAGAGTAAGAGGCGATTTTGACAAGTTGAAGCCTCCACTTTAAGCAAGTTCAAGTTGTCATAGGTCACTTTGAGTAGGTCCACGATCATAAGTCAAATTAAGTAAGAGCAAGGCAATCGATTTTTTTAGCCAATACATGAAATTTTATTGAATATCAACATGAAATTTTATTGAATATCAAGGAAAATTGATGCCTTCGAAGTATCTTGACTTTATTCAAGTTAT
This sequence comes from Euphorbia lathyris, assembly GCF_963576675.1. Taxonomy (NCBI): domain Eukaryota; kingdom Viridiplantae; phylum Streptophyta; class Magnoliopsida; order Malpighiales; family Euphorbiaceae; genus Euphorbia; species Euphorbia lathyris. The sequence goes on from NC_088915.1 coordinate 84,681,346, forward strand.
CCTTTTGAATTTTGACCATACAAAACAAGTGGAAAAGAAGGAGAAGAAAAACCTAGTTAAATTAAAGGTTTGAAAAGCAAGCCTTTGATTTGTTGAGAATTCTAACGCCATTTTTGTAAATTCAGTTTTCTTTCGATCTGTTCCTCTCCTTGCTTCCTCTTCCCTATAATCACATAAATCACACACCAAGCAGACATATAGCGTTCAGCTAATAGTTATTTGTAATCAGTTATCAGCTAACAACTATTTGCTAAAAAGGGCATTTACCTTGTATGTCTTTATATAGGGATTTGTCTCATCATTACATGGTGGGTCCCATAACCAGAGATGATCTAAGAGCACCTCTAGTGGGTGTTAACAAACTAGTGGGTGTTACAAGCTTGTTGCTTGTAACACCCAACCACTGGAGAGCTTGTAATTTCTTTATTGCAAGCGGGTGGGTGTTACTAACAATAGTAACAAGAAGTAACAAGGGTATGAGAATTTAAATTTATTATATATGGTGGAGGTTTTGATACACGGAGAAGGGAGCGGCCCCTAAAAAGGTGTGTATTCCAAACTCTCTATGAGGAGAGTCTCTTTGTGGAACAAAGTGGGAGACAATGCTTGCCACTCATTATTAAATACAATAAAACTTCTTTTCATTATTATTTTTATATATATCAGAAACCTTATTTCGATGACTTCAACTAACGTTTTAAGCGTGTGGCAGGTGGGTGCTAGATAAGCCTCTTGGAGCTTTTTCTCCTTAATCCATGTTGGGGATCATGACATAGTTAATAGATAAATCAAGGAATCAACTTACTTTTATTTTTTTTTCAGAAAGAACATTGACAAAGAGCAACAACAAGCAAATCGTAAAAGTCTAATCCGTCAGCACCCTCCTGCCACACACCTAAAGCATCAATTGTAGCCGTCAAAACGCTCATCCCGATAAACATGTAGATCTACTATGGTTATAAGACCCACCAAATATTGATGACATTAATCCCTATACAAGAACACAAACGGTTCAAGGTAACATGTAAAATTCGCACAACTATGTCCCTATTCATTTAGCCTCAACCATTCCCCCATTGAAGTTCTTTAACTTTATCATCGGAGTGCAGATACCGGTCACCGGGCCCTCCACTTGACCACATTTGTTCGTTTTCCAGGATACCAAAGGCAAGGGATAGAGAAATTACCTCCTTGCCCAAGTTGGTGTATCAGATTGCAAATCCTAAGAAAACAAACATGTCATCTAAAGGAATATCCTAAGTAATAGGAGATGATCTTGAAGGACTCAACCAAAGGAAAGTTTAGATATAAGTTTACAAATTGGGCTGTAAATAAATTTGTGAATAAAGTTGAAATATAGAAACTATTGATAGAAATTCCTGACAGCATTAATAGAGCTTCAAACACATACATTGAACAGAAATTTCAACTGATTTTCACCCAATTTGAACTTCCACTGAACAACTCATTTACTGGAATTTAGTAGAGATCTTTGGCTCAATTAGTATCTCTAAGCCATTCTTGAAACTTGGAAATGGATCTCTGGAGAATGACATATCAGAAGACGAAAGCTTCCATGAAAACTGAGTGACCAGATTATGTATCGTAACTAAAGTTTCAATCTTTGCAAATTCATTTCCAGGACAAATCCTGTAACCTCCTCCAAATGCATTGAAACTGTAGGGAGGGATCGATACCTGTTTCTCAAAACGCGCCGGATCAAACTCTGACGCATTTGGAAATATACTATCATTCATGTGAGTCGTGAAACTTGCTCCCATTACCTGAAAAGGAAAAGAATAACTGAACCTTTCTAACACAAGTTTATCAGGTAGCAACATTGATACGGCTAGAAGTTAGTAACTAAAACCTGCCATCCTTTCGGAATATGGAATCCTTCATACTCGAAATCTTTCACAGCTTTCCTGAAGGTAAAAAATGAAGGAGGGTACATCCTGAGAGTCTCCATTGCTACACTCCATGTATATTTCATTCTTAACAGATCATCCCATGTCAGAAGTTCTCCCGGGGCCTTACTCTTAGCTATTTCCTCTTGTTCTGCAGTCCTGAATGTTAGTAATTATCAAAATTCAATCTTTAACAGGTTAATTAATTGACATACCTTGAACAATGCTGGCATGAATAGAAGCATCACTTGCTAAAAGCTTGATCAAGAAAGTAAGCAGGACTGATGTTGTGTCATGGCCTGCAACCATTGTAAAAATTGCATTGTCTACAATTTCCTCATCAGAAAGCATTGGTGAATTATCCTCGTTTCGGAGAGCAATTAAGCAAGTGAGCAGATCTTTTTGAGGGGAAGCCTGTAGTTGCTCTAGAGCTGCTCTTTTTTCATGTATAAGTTCCAAAGTAATGGCTCTGATTTTTGCTCTTGCTTTGATGCTACGGCTGAAGCTTGTGAAGGGAAAATTGATTGGTACTGTTAAAGCCCCTTCCACAATTCGGTAGAAGAGCTGTTTAAGCCTTTCTCTTCTGGATCCTTGCTCTATTCCAACTATAAATGAGCTCATAATGTTAAAGGAAAGTGTCTTCATAAATGGCATAACCTGTTATGTTTTTGATAAATCATGTCAATTAATAGGAAAACCAAAGTCAAAATCTTCAAAGTAAAAAAATGGCATACAGAAATCTTTTGCTTGCCATGCCATTGCATCCTGATTTGGCTTCTAATTTCTTCATCCATCTTTCCAACAGATTGTTTCAACACATCAGGTTTCAGGAATGAAACAAGTGCGCCTCTGATACGCTTATGTTCATTTCCACTCAATTCAAACAAATACCTCTTGCCATAAATCCTTAAGGAAGAGGAAGGATTCTGACTGGAGAGAACGTCGCTGGTGTACATGAACTTGCTAGCACCCTGCCCATGGAGGAATACTGTTGGGGCCCCAAAGATATGCATTTTTGAGACAGGACCATATTTTCTGCTTCTTTCCATGAGCCATGCTTCTGCTGTATTTTGTTTCATGGCACGCAGAAGACTTAGGCTCTGGCCTATGATGGGAAGACCAAAAGATCCTGGAGGAACCCTGTTGGAAGATTTCTTCGTTAGAAGAAAGTGTAGAGGAAGAATCAGAAGAAACAAGAAGATGATGAAGATTAAAGGATCCATTGCTGCAAGAGAGAGTTGCTGCGGAAGCTTAATAAACATATCTGATGAGTAATTGATTTCAACAACTTGATGCAAAATTTGAAGGTCTAGAATCCATTGACAATTGACATTGGTCTAAATTGTCAAATCGCCAGTTTAAAGAACATTTTATTATATTTATTTTTTCCCTTTTGAAAGCAACTAGAACCATATATATATGACCCTAATTAATTATTAAAAAATATCGTTTCCCATGTGAGGCTCCTCCTCACAGAAATGTACTTAAAATATTAGTTGGTTTACTAAAGAACAAAAATGACAGATCATGCATAACATAAAATAATTAATTCACCCTCTAAGTAGACTAAGAGGCGATTTCCACAAGGTGAAGCGGGTATACTCTAAGCAAGTTCAAGGAACAGATGTCACTTTGAGTAAGTTTCAGGGATCATTGCATGCAATCGGTTTTTTGAGCCCATACGTGAAATTTTGTTGAATAACAAACAAAAACACAAACAACAACAAAACATTAGTCCTAATCAGCCGGCTAACATGAACCGTCAAGTCGTGTCAGCAATATAAATTCTCTCCTTCCACTCCATCCTATCCACGGTCATATTTTCCTCAATCCCCAATAAACTCATATCATATTCAATCACCCTCTTCCAAATTTGCTTAGACCTTCCCTACCCACACCATTGCATCCTTTTACCACTCTTCAATCCTTCTAACGGCGCATCAAGCGTTGTTCGTCTTACATGGCCAAACCACCTTACTCGATTTTCCCTCATTTTATTCTCAATAGATGTAACCCCTACTTTCGTCCTAATTATTTCATTTGTCACCAGATCCTTTCTCGTATGACCACAAATCCATCGCAATATACACAATTCCGCATGTAAGTGTCACTTGGTGGCATTTACAGCCGGTCCCAAGCCCGGTCAAAGGAGGAGAGTTGCGATAGGTTTGTGGCACAATTTAGCCACATCTTATTCACATGAACCAAAATACCTGATATTTTTTTTTAATATCTAAGGAAAATTGATGCCTGCAAGTATCTTGACTTTATTCAATTAATTGTTTTTAATTTTGATCATACAAATCAAGTGGAAAAGAAGAGAAGAAAAACCTAGTTAAATTAATTGGGTGTTTGTTAGAGGGGATATAGGAAGTGAGATAGGGATAAAACAAAAGAGATAAGTTATCTCATGTTTGTTCGGGAGATAGGAGAGCGAGACAAGGGAGAGATAAGCCTCTTATCCCACTAAAGTTATGCCTAGAGAGGGTGGTATATGACATAGAGATAACTTATTTAGATGGAAAAGTCTAATCTGTCCTTCAGATTTTATTATTTATTCCATTTGTTGTGTTTTGAAAATTTAGTAGGCTGTTGCAAATATTTATCAAGTTAATTTTAATCTATGAACTTTTAAAAACTTAAGTTTGTCTATATATTGTAGTATCAACGTCGAATAAAATTAATTAAATTTAATCTATCATCTTAAATATATTAGTTATTCCATTTTGTATGTTTTGAAAATTGAATACTGTGTTCTAAGCATTTCTAAGTTATTCCATTTTTTGTATTTTGAAAATTTAGTACAGTGTTTCAAGTATTTCTAATTGATAGATTAAATTTAAAATTGGTACAAGTGTACTTAAAATATGGGTTGATTAATTAGGCTGTCATAATTTTTCTACAACAAAATATTTCCATTATGATTTGCCTATTAATGAAATAAAAATTGCAGATCATGTGAAACATAAAACAATGAAATATTAAATTTTATTGACTTTAATATTAAATTTTAGTTTTTCAGGTAATTTAATATTAAATTGCAGATCATGTGTAACATAAGATTACATGTTGACTTTTTTCAGGTAATTGTTTTTAGTTTTTGATCATACAAAACAAGTGGAAAAGAAGAGAAGAAAAACCTTTGGTTGGCTGTAGAATTCTAACGCCATTTCTGAAAATTCACTTTTCTTTTGATCTGTTCCAGTCCTTGCTTTCCTCTTCCTATTGACACCTACCGCTTCCTCTTCCCTGTAATCACAGAAATCACGCACCAAACAGACATAAGTTCCAATTGAGAAAAACCTGAATTCGTATTTTATGTTAATACATGATCTGCCATTTTTAAATCCCTAGCAAACCGAAGAAGAAAGCAAATTAGATCTAAACGAACAAAAGTTCCAATTGAATTCGTAATCCGTAATACGTTACCTTTTTTCCTATTGTGTAGATTTTGATCTCGATTCAGCCGTAGCAATGGCATGTTTCCCGCGTTTTTCACTTCTGAAGCGTCTTCTTCCGCCATTGGAATATCGATGCTCATTCGGATCAAATAAAGTATTATTTTTTTCATATGTACACGACTATGATTCGATGTCGTTTTGGAAAGGGAAAGATACACTCTCCCCCAATTAATATGGCTAAACTTGAGTAGCATTCTTTCACTAATTTTCAATTCAATTCTGTTATTATTATTATTATTATTATTATTATTATTATTATTATTATTATTATTATTATTATTATTATAAGTTTATTTATTTTAATTATTGTTATTTTTAAAATCTAATATTATCATTTCAATTCAATAACATTCAGTTCGGTTCGGTTTATTTAATTTCAGTCAAAAAGAACTGAACATATGTCTTGTCTGATATTGCTTTTCTGGACTTCAAAAGCATTTAAAGCAGCATTTCATTAAAAATGTAGGAAAGCTGATATTAATTTATTTATTTTATAAAAATAACCACAACTTTCAATATAACATAATATATATATTTATATTTTTTATTTCTTAACTTTAAATTTTTTTATAATGCATTTACTAAATACTTATTAGCTTTTTCCGATAGCACTTTCTCTTACATCACCTCACAACACTTTCCCTCATAACAGCTCGTCTTATGTTTATTGGGTTAATTGCGTGTTAATTACTTCTATGATCCTCTAAATATCATAAATAGAAACAAAACCGATAATAAAAAAATATAATAATTACCAGTGGTGTGATAAAAAAAATCTATGTGCAATTTCATATTCGACTACACTCCAACCTTTATCTTTCTGATCACTTAATAAGAATTGAAATTACATCTTTTGTTAAAGAAAAAAAAGTTCATCTTCTATTAATCAAATTTAAAATTGTACAATCTCATAAATGTATTGTTTTTTTTTTTAAGTAATATAAATATATTGTTAAATTGTATTGTTTGCACTTAAATGGTAAATTTGCTCCCTCAATAAATCACATGACTAAATTTATAACCTAAAAAGTTGTGAAATTAATTTTGAAAATCTCTATTATGTTATTGTTGTTAAGACCGTCAATTGAAAAAAACAATTATGTATTGTTTTTTTACCAATTTTGAATTCTACTTTAACAAATTATATTATTGTTTCTTTATATATGAAAACTATTAAACTCAGACATTGTTAATTAATATAAATAAACTTAATTTATTAAGATGGTCAAATAAGGATATGTGATGTTGGAAAATTATCAAAAAAAGACAAAAAACCTTAATGCATGCAAGTAATGCATGTGATAAAAAAATAATAAAAATAATAAAATAAGAGGTAGAATTACGTGGGTGATGGGCTGTGGAGTTGAACAAATTGTGGCTAAATTTTGTCAAGTCTATGTCAAATTAAATATCATAATTTGTGGTGTATTTTGTCATATCATAACTGTAGAACTCCACCGCAATGCTCTCTGCACACAAAGCAAGCTCAGATGAGGAGGAAGACCAACTCCATCGCAGCAACAAGAAAGTTAAGGATTCTGAAGGAAAAGCCTCCCCTGCAACTGTCAATGAACCTGCTCCTCATGGCTCTCCCTTCAGGAAAGGGGCGACCTCCTGGAGAGATAAAGTCCTCGGCAGTCCGGCACCGAACGACACCTCTATGACAGAATCTGCAGCAGTTGACGAAGAGCACCTCCATGATTTCCAAACGTACGAACCGTGCTCGGACAGTGAGGAAGAAGACGATGCTGATGATAAATGTCCTGTGGTCCATTTCTCTTCAGCAGAGAAAAAATTGTTGTGGGATCCTTGGAAGCTTTCATTGATAGTGAAGGTGTTGGGGAAAAAATTGGCTATCGTTATCTTGATTCCAGACTACGTTCCTTTTGGGCGAAAACTGGAACTGTAACCTTGGTGGACCTGTCCCACGATTTTTTTCTGGTGAAATTCTCTACTGAATTAGACTATAAAGCAGCACTCTCAGGTGGCCCTTGGGTAGTTGCCGACCACATCATCACCATCAGACCCTAGAGACCTCATTTTGAGCCTGCGGAGGACCAAGTAACAAAGATCATAGCCTGGGTAAGATTCCCAAACCTTCCAATTGAATATTACAGTGCAGCTTCATTGATGAAGTTTGGGAACTTAGTCGGAAAAGCTCAATACGTGGATAAAAACTCCTCTGCTGGTACAAGAGGGAAGTATGCCAGAGTCTGCGTTGAACTCGACCTGTCCAAGCCACTGATAGCTAAATACAAAATGCGTAAACGGATTTACCGTGTAGAGTACGAAGGCCTCCATAATATCTGCTTCCATTCTGGTAGATATGGTCATAACTTGGAGCACTGTCCCGCTCGCAAGGAGGAATCCGGTCCGAACGAGCAAGCCACAACAGGAAACCAACAGCAAAATGAGGAAGCCAACATTAGAGGGGAGGTGGTGGATGACTACGGCCCCTGGATGGTGGTTCGCCGGCCAAAAGGGAGAAGACCGGTCAGGCAATCCAACCCAATCATCATCCAAGAGGACCCTACAGATAAACCAAAAACCAAAGCTTCTGAAGAAAAAGACAAGAGTTTGCCCATTATCTCCAGAGCTCCTCATGTCCACTCCAACAAAGAACCTGATTTAGCAAGTCAGGATAATAGCAAAGTCTTAATGACTATAGAAGACAAAGGAGCCCATACACAAGTTAGTGGGGAGAGTGAGGGGCAACCCCCAAAAGTCATCATGGACACACAAACAAAATTTCTTTCTCAGGAACCCACAAGTTTACCAAATACCAAAGTCAACTTACAAACCAGTGGCCTAATTAGCACTAATCCCACCCATAACTTTCCCTTGCAATCGACCATCTCCAAATTTTCTCCTAATGATAACAGCGTCCCTCCCCTCATTGTGTGTGACAAGAACAAGCAACTAAAACTTCAAAACCTGAGGGATGAAGGTATGAAATTTCCTGAACCTCCCTCCCTATCCATTACCAAACAAATCTAGAAACTCTCTCAAGCTTTCCAACATGAGTTTTCTAATGGAGGGGAAGGGAAACCGCTAGATAAGGGCCCAGATTCTCTTAGGCCAGCATCTACCCTGTCAAAGGCTAGTTCATCGACTCCAGGAGTGGGGAAAAAACAGGTTTCCAAAAAGCTTTTATAGCTTTCCTCTCATATTTGTTATCATTCTTTTTTTATCTCCATTTTTTATGATAGTACTGAGTTGGAACATTAGGGGGGTTGCCAGTAGACATAACCTCCTACACCTCCATGATCTTCTGAAAATTCATCGACCGGTAGTTTTCTTTATTTTGGAAACCAAAATCAGTGGCACAAAAGCCGACGATATTGTTAAGCGGTTTAAAGAGTGGTCTTGTGTTCGAGCGGAAGCTACGGGCAGGTCAGGTGGTATCTGGCTTTCTGGAGGAAAAACCAAGTGAGCTTCTACCATCTAGCATCCAGTAACCAGTTTATCCATGGGAAAATCATAAATGGCAACAATTTAATTTGCTTCCTCACAATACTTTATGCAAGTACCAACAGTTTCATTCGCAGTGGCCTCTGGGATGATCTTTATAATCTCCAGACCCCCCCCAAATGACCCTTGGCTAGTTATGGGCGACTTCAATGACATAGCCTGTATTGAAGATCAGCTTGGGGGCTCCCTAACGTATCTGAAAAGGTGTGAAATTCATAAGAGACAGATTAACAAGGTTGGGTTGATAGACTTGGGCACAAAGGGTGGGAGATTCTCTTGGCGAAGAAGGAACCTGCAAGTTAGACTCGACAGAGCCTATATGAATTCAGCTGGCCGCCTTGCATTTCCAGAAGCTGAGATGAGAACTCTTCCCTATAGAAGCTCCGACCATGCACCGATCATTTGTAGTTTACATGGCTTTAACACCTGTGCTAGGAAGAATAAAGCATTCAGATACGAATTGGCTTGGGAGACGCATGAATCCTTTCCGGAAGTTGTGAGACGGAGTTGGTCCCCGCATTATAATTTCAGCCTCGCTGCTGCTAATTTCAAATCAGAAGTTCAATTGTGGAACCGAGAAACCTTTGGTAACATTTTCCAGAAAAAAAGACGTATCCTCAAGAGAATCGAGGGTATTCAAAAGATACTGAGCCGGAAATGGTATCACCACCTATACGACTTGGAGAAAGAGTTACAGACAGAGCTACTGGGTATCATGAAACAAGAAGAATTATTGTGGTATCAGAAATCTCGGAAGCAATGGATTAAAGATGGAGATCGGAACACGAAATACTTCCATATTTCGACGATGATAAGAAGACATCGTAATCGCATTGTCTCCTTAAAGGATGAAATCAGAGAATGTGTCGAAGATCAAGATAGGTTGAAAACCATGGCCCAGGACTTTTTCAGGAATTTATTTACAGCAGACAATGATAGCAACCTTGGAACGCCCCCTCCAGCAAATTTTCCCACTCTCCCTCCAGAATTGATCCTGAAGACCTTCAGCCATATTACCAAGAAGGAAATTAAGCAAGCGGTCTTCGACATGGGGGCGAACAAGGCGCCCGGAATTGATGGGTTGACCGTGGGTTTTTTCTAAAAGCACTGGAAAGTAGTTTCTGATAGCATCTACCAGTTTGTTTTTGGCTGTTTCTCAGGGACATCCTCTATCTCATCCGTCAATGAGACCATCTTAGTCCTTATTCCCAAGGTAAACAACCCAGATTTTCTTCATCAGTTTCGTCCGATTAGCCTGTGCTCGGTGATCTACAAAACCGTTACTAAATTGATCACAACCAGGCTAAAGAGCATTATGCCTGTGCTTGTAAATGAATGCCAGACAAGCTTCATCCAGGGGAGACAGCTTCATGACAACATCATCTTGGCTCAAGAGGCAGTCCATTATATGCGAATCAAATCAGGCAAAAAAGGTTTCATGTCTATTAAGATAGACTTGGAAAAAGCCTATGACAAACTCAGTTGGGATTTCATAACGGACACCCTCCAAAGTATAGGGATGCCTCCGAACTGGGTCAATCTGGTGGGTGAGTGTATATCTTCCTCTTCCTTCAGGGTGGCTTTCAATGGGGAGCTTACTGACAGTTTTAAACCTTCCCGAGGAATTCGTCAGGGTGATCCCCTATCCCCCTTCCTCTTCATTCTGTGCATGGAGCGCCTGAGCCAAATGATACAGGCTGAAGTTAACAAATGGGCCTGGAAAGGGCTTTCGATTGCAAGGAGTTGCCCAAAACTTACCCATCTCTTTTTTGCAGATGACCTTATTTTGTTCGCTGAAGCCTCTTCTTCCCAGATGAGCATTATTAACCAATGTCTAGACGAGTTCTGTAAGATGTCAGGGCAAAAAATAAGTCTATCAAAGTCCAAAATTTGCTTCTCCAAAAATGTCTCCTCGAGCCTTGCTCGCAACCTCAGCGGTCAGAGTAGAATCCCTCTCACGGCATGTCTAGGGAAATATCTTGGGGTTCATCTTCTTCAGAAAAGATTGAAGGTCTCTGATTTCCAAGAAGTAGTCAATAAGGTCAATGGGCACCTTGCAGGCTGGAAAGCAGATTCTCTATCCTTAGCGGGTAGAACTACGTTGATCCAAGCCGTCCTAAATGCCATCCCAACGCACACAATGAATACCAATCTCCTTCCAAGAACCACGACTAGGAAAATTGACAGCCTTAACCGAAGCTTCCTCTAGGGTAGCTAAGTTAGTAAAAAGCGAGTCCACCTAATTCCGTGGGAGGAAGTGTGCAAACCAAAAGACAAAGGGGGACTAGGCTTGAGGAGCACAACAGACCAAAACAGAGCCCTCCTTATGAAGCTCGCGTGGCGTATTATCAGAGAGCCTGACACACTTTGGGTTAAAATCCTGAAAGCTAAGTATTTCCCCAACACTGATCTCTTCAATGCTTGTATTAGAACTGGTCAGTGCTCCCATGTTTGGAGAAGCATTTGTTCTATCATCGGCGAGTTCAATAGCGGCCTTGTTTGGGGTGTCGGGGATGGAAAGACGATTAATTTCTGGCACGATAAATGGTTAGGAGATTTTCGCCTTTGCGACTATGTGAATCTCATTCCGGATACCCACTTGAACTACACACTCAACAATTATACGACTGCGACAGGCACATGGAACTGGTCGGTTTTAGAATAGTGGGTCCCTATAGAGTTGAGACTCCGGATGACAGCAATTCGCCTAGACAACTCTGGTTTTGCTAAGGATGAACTGATCTGGAAAGGAGCAAGCAATGGGATTTTCACAACTAAATCGGCGTACCATATGGTTGTGAAGGAAGCTGGGGCAAGAGAGAGTTGGAAATGGCAGTTTATATGGCAACTAAAGCTACCTCACCGCATTGTCTTTTTTCTCTGGACTGCCTTACACAATCGCTTACTCACCAACATGGAGAGAAACCGACGGCACTTGACTTGCTCGAGTACGTGTTCAATCTGTAATCGTGGGGATGAATCAATCCTTCATGTTTTCAGGGACTGCACAGCTAGTAGTCCTTTATGGAAAAAGATCAACCCAGCTCTGTTAACAGGTAATTTTTTCTCCCTCGACTTTGAAAACTGGATGATGGAAAATCTAAAAAATGACAGTCGAGGAATTTGGGGAATAGGCTGGAATGTCATTTTCGCAATATGTACTTGGTTTCTTTGAAAGTGGCGCAACTGCAGCATTTTCGATAATCAAAGCGCCATCCCAACCGACAAAAGCCTTAGTATCCAATCGTTCGCCAACCTGACCTTAGGTGCTGACTCAGACGACATCCACAAGACGAAAACAGATATAATGATAAATTGGAGGAAACCTAACCCACCATGGTTTACTCTGAATACTGATGGGTCTTGTTGCTCGAGAACGAAGACAATAGGGGCAGGAGGTCTGATAAGAGACAGTAATGGAATTTGGATTAGAGGCTTTATTCATAACATTGGCAGAGGCGATAGCTTCCTGGCGGAATGCTGGGGGATTCTCTCAGGTCTGGAGCTAGCTACCGAAATCGGCCTCCAATTTGTAGCTATAGAATCCGATTGTGCGGAACTAATAAACCTTCTCAATGACACTCAAGGTCAACTGGTTGTTCACCCCTTGAAGTCAGTCCTGGGGAATATTCTGGGCTTCCAAAAGACTCTGAATATCAGTTTCAAACACATCTATAGAGAGGTCAACCGTTGTGCAGACTGGCTGGCTAGAGAGGCAAGGGTGTCGCCTTGGGGGAAGCATATCCTATTGGAACCACCCTCGAACCTGAGACATCTGCTCGAGGAAGGTTATAGAGGCATGTACCAAAATCGTAGGGTCACTGATCCTACTGATATGCTGTAGTTTTTTTGTTACTCTGCTGGTTTACTGGTTTTTGTTTTTCTGTTCCTTTTCTTCTACTTTGCTGTTGTAAAGCATCTGTAATACCAAAAAAAAAGTGATGTTATATATAGAGGTGTGGACTAAGTTTGAATATTGAGATATATAAGAAAAAGAAGTGTGCAAAATAAATGAGTGTGAGGGTCTATATTGAGTTGTGTAATCCGAAAATGTTTGTTTGAGTTGATGTAATGTTTTGATAAATATCAATTTGAGTTCCTTTTTATTATTAAAATTTCCTCTTTATCTCCAATAAACATTCGATAATAATTATTTATATGTATAATTTATAATTATTATTTCAATAATTATTATATTGTTATTGAAATAAATTTTGAACTTTATTAAATAAAAAGTTTTGGAATATCTTTCAGCACAAAAACGAGAGCGGCGATGAGAGAGCGGGCTAGGTCAAGAGAACGGGTGAGGGAAAGATCAAGGGAGCGAGCGGCGTGGGGTGGGAGTGAGGAGAGATCGGCGGCTGATCGGGTGCTACTTGAGGATGGGAAGGGCATCGGCGGGCAGTTGAGGCCAGATGGGGTGAGGGAGGAGGGTGATAGGGGATCGACAGGGGAAGGGAGGGGTGGGATCGGCGCATCGTGTCTAAGAGGTGAGGGGGAGATCCGACTGGGTCAGCAGGGTGGCGAGGCAAGGGTCTTAGGCAGTCGGGCATACGGGGCGGAGGAGATCCCTGTGTCTGGGGTATGTAGCGAAGGCGGAGGCCATATCTCTAGGGCAGGAGGGTGTGGCACGGGTCAGGGGGTAGATGCGGCTGGCCAGGAGATTTTATGGGGGGCGCGGATGTGAGCAGGCTTACAGAGGGAGGCATAGGCAACGGAGGTGCGGCAGGATTTGGTGTTGGAAGCAGAGGACAAGCGATGGGTGATGCGGGCAGACCCACTACCCTGGCTGGTTGCGGAAAGGCTGTCGGTCCTATTGCGGTTGGGGATATTCGGAATAAGGGGACTGTAGGGGTCATAAAGGACTCTACTATTCTAAATACTGACAATAAATATGTAGGAGATATAATGATTTTGAGAAATTCATGGAAAGACACGGTCATGGGAGTGGTCGATGAGGAGCCATTATCTAATGATGAAATGGTAGACGATGACTTAGAAGAGATTTATTCTGATTCAGACAAGGAGGATGGGGAGGAGGATGATCCTTTGTGCCTTGTGATTCGGCTTTCCTCGGCCGATAAATATGGCCTTAAGGCCAAATGGAAATTATCTTTAATAGTAACGGTGCTTGGGAAAAGAATTAGTTTCAATTATTTTGCTCAAAAGATCCAGGCACAGTGGGCCAAAAAAGGGAAAGTCACTATAACGAACTTAGAGAATGAGTACTATGTAATCAAATTTACCCGAGCTGATGACTATAACGCTGTGATAAATAGGGGTCCTTATATTATATCCAATCATGTTCTGGCCTTAAGGCCATGAGTCCCTAACTTTAATCCACATGATTGTTCAGTGAATAGAATTCTGACTTGGGTGAGATTCCCGGGCCTCCCAATTGAATATTATAATGAGAGCTTCCTTAATAAGATAGGTGGGCTTGTTGGTAAAGTTCATCATGTGGATAAAACCACCATTGGGGCAATTAGAGGAAAGTTTGCTAGAGTTTGTATTGATATTGACCTGGCTATGCCCCTTCTGTCTAAATTCTGTCTACAGAATACAGTCTACTTTATTGAATATGAAGGTATCCATAATATCTGTTATGAGTGTGGGATGTTTGGGCACACTTATGAGGGTTGCCCGAAGAGGAAGAAGGTGGTGGAAGAGGTGGTGGATGTTGTGAAAGAGAAAGAAGAAGAGATTCAAAGAGATGGGAGGAATTTTGGCCCTTGGATGGTTGCTAAAAGGACGGGAAGATGTAGGGCTCGTGCGTCTGTTGTTCAGAATCATCCTCCTGATATTAAAAAGGGTTTTGAGATGATCCATAGGAGTCCTGGAGTCCAAATGAATGCTGAAGTAAAAGAAAGGCCCTACCCTAAGAAGAAGGTAGGTACTGGGGATTCCTCGGCTATCAGCTCAGGGTCCAGATTTGGGGCTCTTACTATTGAAGATGACCATGACTCTGACCAGTCGATCGAGCATGTTGAGCTGAGCATGCCAGGGCTGGAATCTGCGGAGCCTGCAATTAATATGGTGGAGGCTGTTAACCCTCTTTTTGTAGCCAAAGAAGAGGTCCAAGGTGGATCCCTGGCTCATGCCTCCCAAAGGAAAGAGAAGCTCAATGAGGTTAGTATCCCTAAACTCTGTGTTGAGTCGAAAAATGGAAAGGCTATAGGTATCAACAAAACAAGTATGAAAAAACCTAAGGGTAGTCATAAGAATAACCAAACTTCTTTGGAGTTGATGGATAAAAGGGGACCTTCTGGTACCTCTTCTAGGCTCGCAGGAGCCCCAGATAAGTACATGGTTTAGGTTTGGGCCTGGGGTCAGTAGTTTTCCTGTCTGATGGATTTATTTATTTGGAATGTTAGAGGAGCGGCTAGCAAGGCGACCCGCATCCATGTTAAAGACTTAATTAAGCAATTTAATCCTTCTTGCTTTGCTTTAATGGAAACTAAGATCAGTGGAGCTAAAGCTGATGAGGTGGTTAAAAAGTTTAGAAACTGGAACTGTGTCAGATCGGAGGCTACTGGCCAGGCTGGTGGGATTTGGCTTTTTTGAAAGCCGGATCGTGTTCATTTTGATGTCGTTAGTATGGATAAACAATTTATTCACTGTGAAGTTATCCTTCCTGGAAATAAACCTTTCTTTTTCACTTTTGTTTATGTTGATCCTATCCTGGCCAATCGTAAGCGGCTGTGGGAGGTTCTTTATAATATGAGTGTTAGTATGGCGGATTCTTGGTTTAGAATATGGATATGTGTGGGCTTTCGGATCTGGGTGCTGATGAGTATCCGGTAGAGCAGTAAAATATAATGATAAATGTGTGCTAGGGTTATGTATATGATCTTTCTAAGTGCTCTAACTCTACTAGATGCTACTACGTAGGGGCAAGTGTACCCCATCGTATCAAGTAATAATCTGGTTAAGACCGGGTATCGAATCCACGGGATTTATATCTACAAGTATTAAACTACTCGATTTTATACGTTATCTAAGCGGTGAGTACTTTAGTTGGTTGGGTGACAACTATAAACTACTCCTAAACTACGGGTGAGACAATTTTCATGTGTTTCGAGCCCTTTTAGAATGATACGGGTGATGATAAGTTATAACCTATGATAGACAACACGAAATATACATGATTAATAGTTTTACTCTTGCAAAGACGACTATTAATAGACCGAACAACTCCGTGAGGTTCTAGAGTCGTGATTCCCTCTTAAAACGACTCTAATTCTTAGGATCAGAAACTAGGGCCCGTAAGTTCCGTGGCTCGTCAATTCCTACGGTTTCCGGTTTGTCAACTCCGGTGAGGCAACACCTATGTGATTCCTAATAGATTTCGGAGCTCGTAAACGACATACACAATAATCAATTATAAGTATCAAAGCAAGCAATAAACATTAACACCTCAATTGTTCCTAAATGTAACACTTACATTTAAGGCCAATATATAATTTTAATCACATTTCAATTTTATAACAGCAGACAATATACAAACTAAAAATTGACTAAAGTGTGTCCGCTCTATAAATCTGCAATTTGCCAATTTCGTCGTTTCTTCAATTTTGCTCCAAAATTACAACAAGAGCAAAATAATAAAAGCAAAAGCCCCAACAATCCATAATTATATCAATCAAGAGAACACAACATCAATTAACTATAAAAGAACTTAGATGGCTCTGATACCACTTGAAGGATTTGAAGCGGAAGCATGTTGGTATTTAGGAAATGAATTTCAAAAAATTTCCCTAAACAAACAATCAGTGTGATCCAATCACTCTGATAAACAGTCAAACATCCGATGTTTGACACCAAATCTTTAACCAAAATCATTAAGTTCTTCAATAATCAAATTGATATTCATACTACGAGATTGAAAAAATACCTCTTGTAGATTCCAATCAGGTATTAAAGCTTCTCTAGTGGTGAAGCCTCTAGTCAGTCCACTAAGTCGATTAGATCAAGTTTCGAAGAAATTGATTAATCTTGCTCAAAATCAAAAACTGATTCCGGATATGATTTCTGAACCAAAACCGTGTCGCTATATTTTTATATCCATTCGTATACATATATATATCTTTGATATATATATGTATACTTTTGTTTCAATCCACCTGGATTGAAACAAAAGCATGCAATAGGACACATGTCCTAATGCATGTGTTATATATATATATATATATATATATATAATAAAAATAATATTAATATAATAATATTAATTAATTATATTATTATTATTAATTTAATATAATAATAATTAATTAACAACTTAATTAATTACTATCATATCCTTTATTCCAACAGTCAACACTTGACTATTGTATTTGGAAAAAGCCATCAATTTAAATTGAGCAAGAATAATAATTTATAATTTCCTCAATCGAATATCAAACAGTGTTAGAATGTTTTGTCAATCCCATTGACATATTCAATTGTGTCAATCAATTAATTAAAACACTTTTAATTAATCAATTTAACTAAAGCTTGATACAAACAACTTGTATGTATGTGACTTTCTAGGTTCATCTTTAACTAGCATTAGAGGCATAGTACTAACTCTTAGTAAGTATGTTAGGAATCTGATTCCTTGTACTAGAAGTGTATCCTATATAAGCTTAGCTTATATATACTTATAGTCCTCTAAAGGTCATGATCTCCAGCTAACACACTGCGCCATGACGTCCCAATTAAAGAATGAAGTTACTTGAAGTAAACTTATAATTAAACTAATTATGAACCATCGATCATAATTTCCATGCACTAAAGTCCTTTCATTAAAAATCCCGATCTTGACTAGAGTCACAAAGTGTCAAACTCTAATCGTCAAGATGCTAAGAAATATTGATTAAGTCTTTGATAAAATAAGACTCTCATCAAAGAACCATTCTTTGATACTTATCTCATAAGGTGAGTCTTATTGTCCTGGCTAGGAACTCATTCCATCAAAAAAACCAATCAATAACTATCTTAGGATTTATCTCTATTTACTTAGAGTAATGAATCCTCTATTAGCAAACTCTTGTTACACTACACAACTAACTATAGCGATTCACTGCCGGATTACCAGAATTAAGATCCCAGTACAAAGCAGGAAGTGAAAACGGAATCGTAAATCATGTATTATAAATGTGGAATACGAAAATACAGGATACAACCAAGCCTAGTACATAGAAAGAGTATAAGCTAATTAACAAGTAGAAAGGGAAGAAGAATCGGCCCTTAAGACTAGCTAACCGGACTCAAAGTCGTCTCTTAGGACTTGGAGGCGGAACTCTTGAGCTTAGTGAATGCAGGTGGAACGGAACTTCGATGGAGTAACGGGAGGATTATCAAGCTCTCAAGGTGTGAGGAACTCTAATACATGGAAAATTGAATACTGAAATGAGTGCTAATCACTCTTACTTATACATCAAGCTCGGGGGTAGAATTGTAAATACACAAGTTGTATTATTTCTGCAATTTTCCCAGGACACGCCCCGCATGGACAGGCAGGCGCCCCGCGTGGGTGCCCATTCCGTTGACAATTTCTAGCAGGTGGATCAGATTCAGTTTTGTTATTCGAACCACGCCCCGCGTGGCTAGGCAGACGTCCCGCGTGTTTGCCCATTCCGTTGATAATTGACTGTGTGTGGATCAGGTTCAGGCCTGATGTCATGAACACGCCCCGCGTAGGTTGGCATACGCCCCGCGTTGTTGAGCCTCTGGAGTTCAATCGCTTGAATCATGTCTTCGGCGCCCCACGTGGCTTGGAACACACCCTGCATACCTGAGCTTCTGAAACTTATGTTGAAGAATTCTTCTGTACGCCCCGCGTATTGATAGAGACACCCCACGTACCTGGTGGATTTTACTCCTTTGCTTGTACCTGCGAAATACAATTCTCGACGGCCGAGTTAGCTTGTCGTTTATTTTTTCAAAATTAACTAAAAACAAGGGAAATCAATCAAAAGCATAAAATTCATTTTCATTTTGTTATTTTATTAAAAACACATTATTTTTATAATTAAACTCACTTATTTAGTCCATAATTGAACCGTAATTTACGCTAAAAAATAGGGACAAAATGCCCCTATCAACCTCCTTGGACTTTAAAGTTTTACTTGTCCTCAAGAAAAAGAAATCGAAAGACAAGAGATTGAGACAATTGAGAAACAAACTTTCGGTTGGTTTTACCAAGTGCGTGGTTCCGAAGCTAAAGTTCTACGCAAAGTTTTCGACAAGTACTTACGCAAACGAATGAGTGACCAAAACTTATTTGAAACCTCCATGATCAAACTTAATAGGCAATATCAACGGGGATCGATTATCTTTTGAGAACCCGATTGTACCTCACCAAGGGATTTCACTCTTACGCTCAAATTTTGGTGGGTCGGTGTTTTTGCGCTCTCCTTTGTACTTACTCAAAGTCACTTTGAGTTTGCATTTTCATCCGGGTTTTTCCTCCTATGTTATGGTTTAGGCAATATTAAAAATGAACCCGGAGGGGGGTTGTAATGTGGGTGGCTTTTTTTTGTGGTTAATTTTTAGAAACTCGAGTTCAAACACCATTTTGATGATCGCACTGTATTTTCATTTTGGCCTTAGCAAGCTTGTAGAATAGAACTTGAAATTGCCCGGGTAGAGCTTGAAAATGCATTTTTGCTCTTTATTTTTTTACTATTATATTTTTTCCTTTTTTTATTTTGAGAGCGGCACAAAAACGATTTCGAAAACTTATTGTGCTTACTTGTTAAGGCCTTGGCTTGTTTCGGGTAATTCTGATGCGATTGATTTTATTGGTATTTTGAACAAGAGGAAAAAGGGTTAAATGTTAGAAAGGTGATAGCAAAGAAGTCGGTTAATAGGCTCAAGGGGGCTTCCTAAAGGTTAATGAAAACGAGAAAAATAATTAAGAAAGAAATTAGCCTAAGTGGATCCGTTTTATCATCTATTGCCCTTCTTACCAAAATAAGTGTACTTAACCCGGTATTAGATGCAAACTCTATGAGTCGAGTGAAGTCAAAGCTCTAGAAAGATTGTGAAAGAAATAGAGTTCTCGTACGAACTCTTTTAGGCTAAAAAATACCTCATAAGAATTTCAGGTTAAATTGTGTACTTTCAAGTTCTCGTCAAATTTTCAATAATCCCGTTTTTATTGCCTTTTTAAATTTCATTATAGAGATATCTTGTGGGTTAGGACTCAATGCTTTTGTTTAGTACGAACCTAGGCTTTGCATAAATTATATAACTTCAAAATCAAGACTAAAATTTCTTAATTAAACCGATCCTTTATGTTTTGATGTTTTTACCTTTGACGATAAATAATGGAACTTTTAATTATTGTTCGTAGAAGGTAGTGTGTTGGGTAATTTATGAGCCAATAAATGAGTTCAATTATTTTTATCTATTTTATTTTTATTTTTGTTTTTGTTAGTGCAAAACAAACTGTAAGTGCGGGGTTGCACGTCCCTCCGCGGGATTAAAATGATGTCTATTCCAAAGACGTCGCAAAAGAAATGAAAACAAAAACAAAAAGAAAGATGGAATTAAAGATAAACAAGGACCCTGCAGGTCTGTTCTCACGCGCGGCATGCCCATGGGGGTGCCTCGCGTAAAAGAGGTATTTTGTGTGATTGTTGGTGTTAGACGAGGTGTCGCGGCCTAATCTCCCGGGCGGACCGGGGGGTGGACACCTCATGGCAACGTAAGCGGTGATTGGCGCCGAAAGCAACCAATCGTGGAATCAAGCTGCTCGGCAGGACCGGAGCTCGGAGTATGGAAGAGTCGCCACCCACGAATGGGAAAATGAACACCGATCCCTTGCGGGAGACCGGTGAGGGTTCGGGAAACTTAGGTACGAGCCGAGAAGGCTAGCTCCTTTCCGGAGAAAGGCTACTAGGCACCCCGACATCGCCCGATTATGAACCACCGGCCTCCTACTCAGCGTGTTAGGCGATAACGGACTAATCGCATATTTCTTTAAGTTTAAAATTCATTTGAAACCTTTTCTTTCTCGCTTTGAAAACCGTTTTGAGCATGTCATTAAAAGCCACTTTAGTAAAGAATCACCCATTTTGCATAAATTTAAAATACATAGGAGAGAGAGGGGGAGAAGAAAGAATTGATTTATTCACGGTGTGATTTTATGCCTTAGTTTGTACACTAGTTCTAAGCTAATCTCATTCCCCAAAACGAGTTTATTTACATGGTTCGTACCTTAATCGCCGTTTGAACGATTTAGGTACGTTTCAAAACCCCGTTGGAACGACTCGAGCGTTTGAAAATGTTGAGATAAAAGCTTTAACAAGAAAACGTGGTTAAGCATACAAGTCAATTTATTTTGTTCGAACACCATTTAGTTAGGGAAACAATTCAAAAGCTCTATTATTTACAATTAAAAGCTATTTTAATTACAAGGTTCGCTTAATCCGTCGTTGGAACGAATTAAGGTTTTAAAACGTGATGTTTTAAGAAATGGTTTAAAAATGTCAAGAAAACGTTATTTACACTTAGGAATATCTAGAAAACTTTAAGTTTAAATAAGCAAATTAAACTCTCTTTTTGTGATTTTACTTTCCCCTTTTCACTCAATTAACCTTTACTTGAACATATTCACAAGAATGAACCACTTAAATCCCCAAAATTCACCAAATAAAACAAATTGGAAATATAAACATATAAAGGTCAAAAAGTGAAATGAATATATATATATACATTTTCATCTAAAATAAGGATATATCTATAGATTACAAAATAAGTAAAAGATACTAAATATATGTATAATAAGGATAATGAAAGATACTAAGTATAATACACTTTTATCCTAATAAAAAAATGTAAAACAATGAACAAAGTTCATTAAGAATAAGAAAATAAAACTTATATCCCAAAATAACTATTATAATAAATATATAGGAAATAACCCTCCCAAATATACATTAAACATCAAAATAACATCTAATTATCCTCAAAACATCTACTAATTAATTACCCCAAAATGCCCAAGTAAATAACCCTCTAAAATAATACCCAATATAGTTTAAATGAGTCTAGTTTAAACGAATAGAAAAGAAAAATCTATATATATACGTATACTTTTATTAAATCAAATTAATGAAAAATAATGATATATAAACACGCTAAATAAATATATGTACAAAGCATTTAAAAATAGTTTGAAAGTATATATTACATAAATATACATATATATATAAAGGACCAAAAGCCTAAAAGTTGAGAAGAAGGGACCAAAACAGCATTTTTTACATTTCAACAGCTTTACCGACGGAAAATCCGTCGGTAAACAGCCTTTAGTGACAGAAAACGTAAAATTACAGAAATGAACCAACAGTTTCCAGATTTATTCAAAAGCTTTAGATTAGATCTATTCTATCGTTTTGGACTTCCGAACTACCAAAAATGGATCATAGTCTATAACGGAGGTTCCTAAAACGACGTTTTATTTTAAAACATTATTTAGAAATATTTTTAAAACTTATAATTACAACGTTTTTATTAATCCCGAACTACCTTTGAATCGGATCACGGTTCGTATTGGGATATTAAAACGAGATTTTTATTTTAAAACAAAACCGAACGTTTATCTAATACGAGACGAAAATTAAATAAATACGAAAAATTAAATAAGACGTGATAAATAAATAAATGACTAAATAAATAAAATTATAACATAAAAATAAATAAATAAAGGAAATAAATTAAATAAAATAAAACGAGTCTAGTCCTCGGATAATACCTCAAGATCGGTATCTGACAGTCGAAGTCGGTCGATTCCACGAGTTGTGATTTTCCAGTTTTTTTTTATGTTTTTTCGTCTTTTTAGTAAAAAATTTAACTTTTAGGAAATTCGGACTTTTTGAGAAAAAAAAATATTTTTCTCAAAAAAATTCACTTTCTCTCTCTAAAAATGTCTAGAGTGAGAAAGCTCTCCAAAAAATTTCCCCCTCTCTTGCATGGGGATCCGTGCCTTAAATAGGCAACGGGTCCCGGAAAATTTTGGGCGACGCCCAACTAAGATTGGGCGTCGCCCAAAACAGATTGGGCGGACGCCCAACATGGTTGGGCGAACGCCCAACTATCGTTGGGCGTACGCCCAACCTCAGTTGGGCGCGCGCCCAACAAGCGTTGGGCGTGCGCGCCCAACTGATGTTGGGCATTCGCCCGACGGCTGCCGGGCGTGCGCGCCCAGCGGCCGTCGGGCGTGCGCCCGCGCTATCGAGCGCGCGCGCCCAACGGTCGTCGAGCGTGCGCCATCGGACGTGCGCGCCCTGCGGACGTCGAGCGCACGCCCCGCGCTGCCGGGCATGCGTCCAACTATCGTCGGACACACGTCGGCTGCCGCTAGGCGCTCGCACCACGTCGCTGAGCGCTCGCGAGCCGTCCACTTGACGACCGCGATTTCCGTTGACTTTTCCTTTCTTTCTTTTTCTTATTATATATTTTTCTTCTCTCTCTTTTTTTTTTAAATTTTTCCGGAACCAACCGCTTCGACCGCTTTGTTACAGGTTTTCGTCACAGGTCCTCCGACTCGGTGTCTACAGTTGCCCCTACTTTCCTATTTTGACAGTGATGTGTGTGTTTTGAAAACGTTTTTTGCTAACGCAACACATGCAATGTAAAACATATAAAAGTAAAAAACACGTAAAGAGTAGGAGGAAGAATACCTGACCTTTGCGCTGCGCGTTCCGGCGTCGTTCTCGATTCTTTCCGTCCTTGCCTTTGAATCGGCTGCCGGCGGATGTTCTTCTTACGGACCCTAGCCTAAGTTGACTGCGGGTAAAAATGGCTCAAAAGCAACCCTGGTGCACGACCACGAGTAAAATGGCTCAAAAGCGACCCCGGCCTACGACCGGGGGTATATAGCTCAAAAGCAACCTTGGTCTACGACCGTGGGTAAAATGGCTCAAAAGCAACCCCGGTCTACGACCGGGGGTAAAATGGCTCAAAAGCAACCCTGGTCCACGACCGTGGGTAAAATGGCTCAAAAGCGACCCCGGTCTACGACCGGGGGGTAAATGGCTCAAAAGCAACCCTGGTCTACGACTGTGGGTAAAATGGCTCAAAAGCAACCCCGGTCTACGACCGGGGGTAAAATGGCTCAAAAGCAACCCTGGTCCACGACCGCGGGTAAAACGGCTCAAAAGCAACCCTGGTCCACGACCGTGGGTAAAATGGCTCAAAAGCGACCCCGATCCACAACCGGGGGTGAAGTGGCTCAAAAGCAACCCTGGTCTACGACCGTGGGTAAAATGGCTCAAAAGCAAACCTGGTCTACGATCGTGGGTAAAATGGCTCAATAGCGAAAGGTTCTTTCTAACAATTCTAAATTCTAAAACACTGACGTCTGTGTTGTTACTGGAGCTACTGTCTCGGATGTTTGAGTGGTTCGATAGGAACGTCTTTTTCGTCCGGAGTGATTCAAACTAACAATTAGTTTTCTGTTGACTGTCGTCTGTATTTTGACTGACGTTATTGTTTTGTAAAGTTTGGCTGTCGTCTAGAGTCCCATCTTGATATTATTGGTCACTGTCTGGCAGAAACGCAGGCTGAAACGGACTGCAAATCGGAGGTCTGTGCACCTGGTAAATAATTATTTACTTTTTACCTTTATGTCACATCGTACCTTTTTCACTATTTACGGGAATGTCATTCCCTTTCCTTTATATAAGGTGGTGGGGTTTCATTTCAACCCCACACCTTCTCTCTCTTCTCTCTCTCTCTAACTTCTGATTTGGATTATTCTCGGGATGGATTTGGATAAACATGATGGCACGAAGGGCATGGATGCGGGTTTTGTGAACCTCACTACAGTGGCCCCTTTCCAGGATCATACCTCACATCTGAGCTGGACCCGCTCTAACCAGGTAAGTACTTTCTTACTTCCTCGTCTTTTGACTAGATTTCTAGGCTTTAGTAACCCTACTTTGAACATGATTTGCATGCTAAACTCTAGGTCGCTTTAGAAGACTTTAACTAGAAAACATGAATTTCTTTGCCCGCAAGTAACACTTTATTTATCTTTTGAAAGAATGTGAATTACATGCATGTGAATAGTAAACATACGAACAATGCATGCAACAGTAAAAACGTGAATAGCACGTGAATAGTGAAAACGTGAATAGTGCACGTAAATAGTAAAACGTGAATAGTGCATGTGAATAGTAAAAACGTGAATAGTGCACGTGAATAGTAAAAACGTGAATAGTGCACGTGAATAGTAAAAACGTGAATAACGCACGGATTAAATGTTAAAATTGTATCGATCTCTTTGCCAATGCGGGCGAGAGTAGATCAAAGAATAATGAATTAATCAAATCATATACAAACAACCCTAAGAACGAGATTCCACAAAATGATGGTCCTAATTGACAAAGTGTCTCTAGGTTGGATTTGACCGAAAGAATAGCTAGATTAACGAGCTTTTATTAGACGCAAGCCTAGAAATAACACTTAAACTTACTTGTTCCGTCCTTTCCAGATTATCGGCATTCTGGGACCACGGAGGACATTCATGTGTGGTATTTCATGCTTAGCGCAGCGGCGAAGGCCCGTGTGCGAGAGTTGGGCTTCGAGCCCTTCATTTTAGCGTTGCCCCACGCCAATGGGGTGTGTGACCGCTTCGGCCTACGCGCCTTATGCGAGAGATGGGTTGACTCGACCCACACCTTCCACCTCTCGTTCGGGGAGATGACGATCTTGCCCCGGGACTTCTCCTTGCTGACCGGATTGCGGGGGAGTGGTATTCCGGTTCCCTTCTCCTTCGATATGGTGCGCCCACGGGTTGACCGTGCCAGGTTGGCTGCTCTAATCGGACCAGGAGTCTACACGGGCGTCAAGTCCACCCCGACGAAGTTCATCACCACTTTTGGGCTTTTGAGTCGTAGGGACTTTTGTGGGACAGACGACACTGATCTGGCTGTCTGTAGCTTCCTTTTATACTGAAGGAAATTAAGGCTAAGGTATAGCAGCGGAAATATAAAAATTTTAGCCTATTTCCTTTTAACCATAGGATCCGTTAATCGTTATTTCATATAGAGAGGGATAAGAAGGAATACCTTTCGATGAACAATCTACCGTTGTTAAAGAAGCGCCCACAATTCTTCTCCGAGATTCCAACCACAAAGTATAACACGGTGAGGTTAAGATGAAATCAACCCTTATGAGATGCAACCAAAATAGATTGCCTCTAATTAACCAACACAAGATCAAAGAGAAAAGGAGATGAATGAGATTAATCAATTGACGAAAGCCGTATGAATTCTTGTCCACGAACTAGGGGATGCGAATTCACTCTCTCTCTTTTAATGTAGGTTTCGAAAATCACATAAAGAGGAGTTAGGAGGCTTAGTCGAAATTCTCATAAGGAGGGGGTATATATAGTCGCTTGTATCTAAACCCTAGTTAGATAGGAATAGGTTACTTAATAGGAATTCCATTCGGAATAGGATTCCTAATTATTATCTTATAATATATCAAATACATTTAGGATAATAATAAATAACCTAATTGGATAATAATAGGAGTATATTAATCTAATTAAAACTCCTAACTTAATTACCTCTTAATTAATTTAATTCACAAACCTAATCAAATTAGGATTAATGGAATTAAAATAATTCATTATTTCTATATATAAATTTCGGCCCCCTCCATTTAAACGGGCCTTACTGGGCTCAATTGGGCTTCCATCTATTAATCACATCCATCTCTCTTTTGGTTCCAAGTCTTATGTGTGATCCATTAGGTTCTTACTACTTCTGGCCGTATGCAACTATTAAATTAATTTCTTCAAGAATTATATTTAATCCTTGCATAACGTAATGATGTACTGAGTATGTTATTGGCAAGTCTGTAATCATTCCCCCAGAGTCCGTTAAGAAGACAGGTTGATTCTGTCGTTAACCCTTCCGTATTAGTTACAGTATAATTCGATCCTTTATCAACTATATCCTTGAACTGAATCTTATGACTATAGGTGATGTCAAGTCACATATAGCGAGACGTTCATTTTACTTGTACAGGCCGAGTCAACTCAAATAGATAGGTTAAGTGAAATCTGTATTTCTACTCTTAAGCTATCACCTTGCAAGAATTTAGAGTCGAGTCTTCCACAAGCGATCCTTGGATATATCTCCCATTAATCGGGAGTGATAAATGCTCAATCCAATGTATAACTACCCTGACATTACCTCCTGTGACACCCAACCTTTGCAGTTCACACCCCAGAGTCATCTCTGTTAAGGATCGTGGGACCACAGGATCAAAGTCTCACATTCAGTAATTCAGGATGACCAATTAACATTCCTTTGAGTCTGAGGATTACTTATACCTATTAATACCAATGAGATAAACAGGTGACAAGGATGAATCTACCCATCCTGTTATCTCAAATCGGATACCCAATCCTAATGAACGATGTTTCATCGGATCTATGTAACTGTCCAGATATCTATATATATGAAGCTTGTGAGATCAGCTTTCTGTCGGACAGAAGACATTGTTACATACAAGTCTCAACAGTGATATATCAATCCTAAACATATCACTTGACTTGGGGTGGTTTTAAGTTTATTAGTTTATTATAAAGTTTTGTCTCACTTCATGCTTGTATGAACACTTTATAATCACTTTAAACAAACTTACGGATTTCCTTTTATTAGACTTTATTTAGTGCTTAAAAAGGATTGCCTTTATATAGTTATAAAACATATATCTCATTAAAACAAATGATATAAAGAACAATTCATTTACATTAAGTTTGTATCCTGCAACAATTGACTATAGGACACTAAACCCCAACATACTCCCAATTGGACTAAAGCCAATTGTTTCTAAAACTTATCCCAGTAGAAGTTAAATGACGATCATGTACTTTCTGGGTTAAAGGCTTTGTCAACGGATCTGTAACGTTGTCCTCTGTAGGTACTCTTTCTATTCTCACATCTCCTCTAGCCACAATCTCTCTAATGATGTGGTATCGTTTTAGGTAGTGTTTGGATGCATTATGAGACCGTGGTTCCTTTGCTTGCGCAATGGCTCCATTGTTATCATAGTACAGAGTAATGGGATTGACAATGTCAGGCACCACACCTAGTTCTGTAATGAACTTTCTAATCCAAACTGCTTCCTTTGCTGCTTCCGCAGCAGCGATGTACTCTGACTCGGTCATAGAGAAAGCTACGCTTCCCTGCTTGGAACTTTTCCAACTGACCGCGCCCCCATTCAAGATAAACATGTATCCTGATTGGGATTTAAAATCATTCTCATCTGTGAGATGACTAGCGTCTGAAAATCCTTCAATTTTCAGATCTCCTTCACCGTACACTAGGAACATATCTTTAGTCCTTCTCAAGTACTTAAGAATGTTCTTGACGGCAATCCAATGCTCGTCTCCCGGATTCCCTTGGTAACGACTCGTTACAGATAACGCGAATGCTACGTCAGGTCTAGTGCATAGCATAGCATACATAATCGAACCGATCACGCTGGCGTACGGGACTACAACCATGCGTCGTTTGTCATCATCAGTTTTAGGACATTGATGATTGTTTAACTTTACTCCATGTACCATGGGTAAGTTACCTCGTTTCGATTCAAGCATGCTAAACCGATTTAGCACCTTTTCAATGTATGTAGCCTGTGAAAGACCAAGCAGTCTACGCGATCTATCCCTGTAGATCTTTATACCAAGTATATAGGCTGCTTCACCAAGGTCTTTCATTGAGAAGTTACCGGATAACCATACTTTCACCGATTGTAATAGAGCAATGTCATTTCCCATTAACAGTATATCGTCCACATATAGTATGAGAAATGATATAGAGCTCCCACTTGCTTTCTTGTAAATGCAAGCTTCTTCGCAATTTTGTTCAAAACCAAATTATTTTATGGTTTCGTCAAAACGCTTGTTCCAGCTTCTAGATGCTTGCTTGAGTCCATAAATGGATCTCTGAAGTTTGCAAACTTTATTTGCATCCTTTGATATGAAACCTTCAGGCTGCATCATGTATACATCCTCAAGCAGATTTCCATTTAGGAAAGCTGTTTTCACATCCATTTGCCAAATCTCATAATCAAAATGAGCGGCAATTGCAAGCATGATTTTGATTGATTTGGACATAGCAACAGGAGAGAAGGTTTCGTCATAATCAACACCTTGTTTCTGACGATATCCTTTCGCTACCAACCTAGCCTTGTAGGTGCTAACCTTTCCATCCATGTCAGTCTTCTTTTTGAAGATCCACCTGCACCCAATGGGAATTATCCCTTCGGGTGGATCAACCAAAGTCCACACTTGGTTAGTATACATGGAATCCATTTCAGAATCCATGGCTTCAAGCCATGCTTTAGAATCTGGACTAGTAAGAGCCTCTTCGTAGTTTTCAGGTTCGTCGTCTAATACGGGAACCTCGTTATCATCTCCCACTAGAAAACCATATCTAACTGGGAGTTCACGAACTCTTCGTGATCTACGAATAGGTGCCACTGTTGTCTCATCTAATGGGACTTCTTCGGGTACCTCAACCGCTTCTGTTGTTTCAGTCGGCGTTTCTTCCTCTTGAACTTCGTCGAGTTCAATCACGCTTCCCTTTTGTGTTTCTTCGAGAAACTCTTTCTCTAAGAAGGTTGCGTGTCTAGATACTATTACTTTCTGATCATCTGGATGATAGAAGTAATACCCCATGGTTTCTTTGGGATATCCAATGAAGAAACATTTATCAGATTTAGAATCTAATTTGTCGGATGCTATGCGTTTGACATATGCTGAACAACCCCATACTCTCATAAATGAGAACACAGGTTTCCTACCAACGAACAATTCATATGGTGTGGAACTAGCGGATTTAGTTGGTACTCGGTTTAGGGTGAAGAGGGCAGTTTCTAAGGCATAGCCCCAGAACGACTTTGGAAGTAAGGCCATGCTCATCATGGATCGTACCATATCTAATAGGGTACGGTTTCTCCTCTCGGATACACCATTGTGTTGTGGTGTATAGGGAGGTGTCCATTGTGAGCATATCCCACATTCAGTTAGATAATTCAGAAAATCATCTGAAAGATATTCGCCACCTCGATCGGATCGAAGCGTCTTTATTTTCTTTCCTAATTGATTTTCCACTTCATTCTTGAAGCATTTGAACTTGTCAAAAGCTTCTGATTTGTGCCTCATCAAGTAGATGTAACCATATCGAGTATGGTCATCTATGAAGCTTATGAAGTATCTGAATCCTCCTCTTGC
Organism: Euphorbia lathyris; assembly: GCF_963576675.1. Taxonomy (NCBI): domain Eukaryota; kingdom Viridiplantae; phylum Streptophyta; class Magnoliopsida; order Malpighiales; family Euphorbiaceae; genus Euphorbia; species Euphorbia lathyris. The sequence goes on from NC_088915.1 coordinate 84,711,435, forward strand.
TTGGACTGACATAGGACCGCATACATCTGAATGAATGAGTCCTAGAGTGTCTGATACACGCTCACCTTTATTGCTAAAGGGTGTCTTTGTCATTTTACCTTTTAAACATGATTCGCATGTTTCCAATGATTCGGAATCGATTGGATCTATAAGCCCATCTGAATGTAGCTTTAGCATGCGTCTCTTGTTTATATGGCCTAAACGACAATGCCACAAGTAAGTTGAATTATCTATCTTATGTCTTTTGGTATCAATTGCAAAAACAGGAGTTTTATCATCTAACACATAAATCCCATTTTGTGATATTCCTGAAAAATAAAAGATCGAATCTTTATAAAAATTGCAACTATTGTTCTTTATTGAAATATGAAAACCGTCGTCAACAAGACGGCTAATAGAAATAATGTTACGAGACATCTCAGGAACGTATAAACAATTCCTTAATTCTATTACAAGCCCAGAGGGCAAAAGTAAAACATAATCTCCAATTGCGAGGGCGGCAACTCTTGCTCCATTTCCCACTCACAAGTTTATGCTTCCTTTCTTAAGTTCCTTAGTCTGTTTTAGCTCCTGCATATTTGTACAAATATGAGATCCACATCTGGTATCAAGTACCCAAGATTCAGACAATGAAACTGTATTTATTTCAATATAAAACATACCAGATGTAGAAGCACCGCCTTTTCCCTTCTTGAGGGTGGCTAGATACTCCTTGCAGTTTCTTTTCCAATGCCCGTCTTTACCACAGAAGTGGCATTCTCCTTTGGGCTTCTTCACTTCCTTTCCCTTGGACACAGCTTTCTTACCTTTCTTGGGATGTTTAGGATTGGGAAAATTCCCTTTCCTTTTCTTCGATCCCTCAATTGCAAGAGCCGGTATGGGCTTGTCTTTCTTCATATTGGGCTCAACTGACTTGAGCATGTTTGCAAGCTCTTCAAGAGAGGTTTGCAAGTCATTCATCTGATAGTTCATAATGAACTGTGAATAACTTTATGGGAGGGATTGAAGAATTAAGTCAACACTTAATTCGTTATCCATCGCAAATCCAATACTAGAAAGTTTGGTAATGTAGCCAATCATCTTGACACAATGTGTCATGACTGATGTGCCCTCTTGCATCCTGCAACGATATAACAGCTTGGATATCTCGTAGCGTTCACACCTGGTTTGTTTCCCAAACAATTCCTTTAGGTGCATGATGATGGAATAGGCGTTCATCTCCTCATGTTGCCTTTGTAATTCCGATGTCATCGATGCAAGTATGATGCATCCGGCATGATCGTCATCAGCCTTGTGCTTCTGGTAAGCATCAATTTCCTCGATGGGAGCATCATCTTCAGGGACAGGGGGTATCGATGTATCAAGTAAATACCCAATTTTCTCGAACTTCAAAACAATTTTGAGGTTACGAAACCAGTCGGTGAAGTTTGAACCATTCAGTTTGTTATCGGTAAGAATGTTTTGCAGATTGGTTTTAGTCATGATTTTAAGAGTGTGTGTTTAAACAAAACCTGAGAGTGAGAAAGAGTAAACGTATGTCATTCATTTGCTTTAAAGTATAACAATCTAAAATTATAGGCCTTTTAATTTATTTCAGATTGCTCCCACTATTTTGCCAAATTAATAACCCTCCATATTAATTCGAAGAATTTCACAAATCCTTTAGTGAGCTAGGATCCTAACTCCTGAGATTTTGCCTTGACTTTAGCCAACAAGCTAGTCCCATTCGTTAGGTAGATTCATGCAATCAATCACATCTCGAATGTGATTCCTAGGTTATTGGGTTACTAACCACATTAGTAACTAATATGTCATTCATATTAATCCCAACCATCTTGCCCATTAGTTTATGACAACATGATTTTGCTCATCCAATTATCATAATCTAATTTAAGTACTACCCCATATTCATGAAAGAACGATTTTCGATAATCCAGGTGTTACCATAAGACCACGAGCTTGACTTTAGCCAACAACCCAAAGGCCCCCAGTACTGCCGGCTGAATTATAATATTAGGGAGGGGCAACCGATTTTAATAACTTGCTTATTTACTTAACTTTTTAATGAGGGATTTTTATTTAAGTCTCATAATCTAACTTAGTCTTGATTTGCTTTAGCATACATCAGACACACATACATACATACATTGGTGTTATGGACATATCATCTAAATTATTCCGTCGAGCCAGAGACGGAATAAAAAGGTCAAACCTAAGGAAATACTAACTATTACATATTTCTCTTTAGGTCCTCCGTCTTCTCCATGGCGCCTTGAAATTACATATTAATTTCTATACTACTATAAGAAAACTTCAACTGAATTGAAGGGAATTAGATGAGAGGAGAAATTACAATAGATAGTAGAAAGGCAGGACGCGCAAGCCCTATTTCAAAAAATACCAAAAGACTAAAAGAGGGTCCAAATATGTCCATAACTCCAAACATGCAAAGCCTCAATTAAATAAATTTAATTGGTTGATTACATAACCGTCTTATGTAATATTTAGGTTAATCACATTAACTCGTCAAATTAACTTTCATCCAATTTTACATCTTATCATTTCGTATCTTTATATTAACCCTTAGATTAATATAACCATATAAAACGTCGATTATGCATGTCCCAATTATTTTGATTTCAATTCATTTAACGCTTTGATTTACAACTTGGTAAAACCAAACTTTTAAACGAATTTTTTTCATTCGATAATCAAAACAGAAAACTATTGATTTCCGAAACATATATATATATAAATTATTTACAAGCCGATTTTAACAATTAAAATCAAGTGGGATTCGGGCTTGGGCCCGAAACTGGGCTGCTGCTGTTTTGCAGCAGCCCCGCGACAGCGGCTGGTCGCGCCGTGAGGCGCGACCCGAGCCGCTGTCGTATATTTTTTTTATATAAAATATAAATATATATATATATATATCAGTTTTTAAAACGGTTTTAAAAATGTTTTTCAGAAATAGGAAAAACTACAATAGATTTCCGTTTTATCTTTTAGAATTAATAAAACTAATTTTATTAACCTAACTATAAAACAAATAGATTTTGTTATAATGATTATCAGCCGAAATAATTAGGAACATACGCATAATCAATTTTAATTAACAATTAACTAAAATTTATTTATCTTTAGAATTAATTAACCAAACAATTTGTTAATTAATCCTAACCATAAATATTTATTCAATCCTATTGAAAAACTTCTAAATTTTCATATATGAAATAACGGATTTAACGATGGCTCTGATACCACTGAAGGAAATTAAGGCTAAGGTATAGCAGCGGAAATATAAAAATTTTAGCCTATTTCCTTTTAACCATAGGATCCGTTAATCGTTATTTCATATAAAGAGGGATAAGAAGGAATACCTTTCGATGAACAATCTACCGTTGTTAAAGAAGCACCCACAATTCTTCTCCGAGATTCCAACCACAAAGTATAACACGGTGAGGTTAAGATGAAATCAACCCTTATGAGATGCAACCAAAATAGATTGCCTCTAATTAACCAACACAAGATCAAAGAGAAAAGGAGATGAATGAGATTAATCAATTGACGGAAGCTGTATGAATTCATGTCCACGAACTAGGGGATGCGAATTCACTCTCTCTCTTTTAATGTAGGTTTCGAAAATCACATAAAGAGGAGTTAGGAGGCTTAGTCGAAATTCTCATAAGGAGGGGGTATATATAGTCGCTTGTATCTAAACCCTAGTTAGATAGGAATAGGTTACTTAATAGGAATTCCATTCGGAATAGGATTCCTAATTATTATCTTATAATATATCAAATACATTTAGGATAATAATAAATAACCTAATTGGATAATAATAGGAGTATATTAATCTAATTAAAACTCCTAACTTAATTATCTCTTAATTAATTTGATTCACAAACCTAATCAAATTAGGATTAATGGAATTAAAATAATTCCTTATTTCAATATATAAATTTCGGCCCCCTCCATTTAAACGGGCCTTACTGGGCTCAATTGGGCTTCCATCTATTAATCACATCCATCTCTCTTTTGGTTCCAAGTCTTATGTGTGATCCATTAGGTTCTTACTACTTCTGGCCGTTTGCAACTATTAAATTAATTTCTTCAAGAATTATATTTAATCCTTGCATAACGGAATGATGTACTGAGTATGTTATTGGCAAGTCTGTAATCATTCCCCCAGAGTCCGTTAAGAAGACAGGTTGATTCTGTCGTTAACCCTTCCGTATTAGTTACAGTATAATTCGATCCTTTATCAACTATATCATTGAACTGAATCTTATGACTATGGGTGATGTCAAGTCACATATAGCGAGACGTTCGTTTTACTTGTACAGGCCGAGTCAACTCAAATAGATAGGTTAAGTGAAATCTGTATTTCTACTCTTAAGCTATCACCTTGCAAGGATTTAGAGTCGAGTCTTCCACAAGCGATCCTTGGATATATCTCCCATTAATCGGGAGTGATAAATGCTCAATCCAATGTATAACTACCCTGACATTACCTCCTGTGACACCCAACCTTTGCAGTTCACACCCCAGAGTCATCTCTGTTAAGGATCGTGGGACCACAGGATCAAAGTCTCACATTCAGTAATTCAGGATGACCAATTAACATTCCTTTGAGTCTGAGGATTACTTATACCTATTAATACCAATGAGATGAACAGGTGACAAGGATGAATCTACCCATCCTGTTATCTCAAATCGGATCCCCAATCCTAATGAACGACGTTTCATCGGATCTATGTAACTGTCCAGATATCTATATATATGAAGCTTGTGAGATCAGCTTTCTGTCGGACAGAAGACATTGTTACATACAAGTCTCAACAGTGATATATCAATCCTAAACATATCACTTGACTTGGGGTGGTTTTAAGTTTATTAGTTTATTATAAAGTTTTGTCTCACTTCATGCTTGTATGAACACTTTATAATCACTTTAAACAAACTTACGGATTTCCTTTTATTAGACTTTATTTAGTGCTTAAAAGGGATTGTCTTTATATAGTTATAAAACATATATCTCATTAAAACAAATGATATAAAGAACAATTCATTTACATTAAGTTTATATCCTGCAACAATTGACTATAGGACACTAAACCCCAACATATACGCTTTAGGCGAGACGATCTTCCGCATAAAGAGCGGGACGATACACGCGGGTCTTATTCAGGCCTTCAGTGATTTGGACGTCGTGTCGTCTTACGATTGGGCAGGAGCGGGCTTGGCTTACTTGTACAAATTTTTGGATCTGACTTGCCGGAAGTGCAAGGACTTCGGCGGTTACACTTTTGCTCTCCTGGTACGTGGTTCGTCCTTAACTTGCTTTTTTATCCTTTTCGCGATTTCTGTCCGCAACCCTTGTTTCTACAAGCAAGTTTGGGCCTATGAGAGGCGGATTCTTCCATGCGAGTGTCGGCGCAGGACGCGGGTAGTTAGGCCCCCACTTATGGCTCGGTGGAGCGAGTTTGGTTTAGGCACCGAGGAGAGGCGGACAGTGACGCAGTTCTTAGATTCGATCGATTCGCGGACCTTGGGGCAGGTAAATGTCTTCTAACTACGCCAGATTTTCGTTTGATCAGACTTGACTTTTCTTTTTTTTGTTTTTAGATGCGATTCGGGTGGGATGACCTCGACTTTGGTCCTGATTACGCATACGTCACCCGCATCCAGGGGCAGCAGTGCGTTCTTACCGGCCCCTGCGTGCGGGCGTTGTACTTGGGCGATCGGGGTATCACTGGGGTTAGTGCCTCGCACTGGACACCTGACGAGATCCCCGTCTCCATGTTTGTTGTGCGGACCATGCCCTTATCGGTCATTTGACGTGATTTGACCCGCCGCTTTGCCCCTAGAGATGTCTGGGACCATGCCGGGGGCCACGCTCTCTATTTATCGACACTATTGACCGCGAGGGATGCCCCTGAGGTTGCGATGGAGGTGGACCCTGTGGCGGACGTGTTTTCAGCGGGGGCTGTCGCTGCAGTCTTTGGTCGGGAGGAGGTTCCGGTGAGTGGTTCGACCTATTTATTTTTATTTACGAGATAGTTAGTGGTATTTATTGTGCCTTTGCTTGCAGGAGGGTTCCTGGAGGAGTGCCCATATGTCAGATTTTTTCGATGGTGCACGGGCTCAGACGTCTACGAGCGAGCCGACACATTGTGCCGGCGAGTCCTCTGGCGCTGCTCGACCAGAGTGGTCCCCTTTAGGCGTACCTATCCCCGACTTTGGGAGGGATTTCTCGATAGTTTGCTATGACGAGTCCGGAGTGGCCTATGCCGGTGTTGAGATGGCTCCTCCTGCTTTTACGTCGAGGATACCGTTTGATCCCTCAGACGCCCTCTAGACTTCGAGGGAGACGTACACCGACTATGTGGGGCTATCTGGTTACTTCAGAGATCGACTCAGCTTGCGTTGCGCCAACCACCTGGTATGTATCTTTATTTCATTTTGGTGTAGTGGAATGTATGCACATATGTATGTATGACTTCTATTCTCGTCTGTATTTCTTTTTTTTATATCTATTTTTTTTCTCTTTTTTTTTTACAGAGTGATCTCCGTGCACATGAGCTGAGACGGAGTGAAGCGGTGTGGGAGGCCGATGCCAGGGTCGACCAGGTCTATAGGGAGAGGAACGATCGTTGGTCTATGGTGATGCGAGCTGAGACCGAGGGGCGTCTTGCTGTCGAGGAGAGGATGCGGGAGGAGACCACGGGACGCCTTGCCGTAGAGGAGAGAGTGCGAGAGGAGATCGCGGGGTGCCTTACCGCCGAGGAGAGACTACGAGTTGTCGAGGAGACCCTATCTGCGGAGCGGGCGTCACATCTGAGGGACTTTGAGGCTCACTGGAATTTCCCTCCTTATTAGGCTTATTATGTACAGCTTCGTAGCTTTTTATCAGAATTACCCCAATGTATAGCTTGTGTATAGGGAGAGGGGTGGATAGTATGTAGGCTTTTTATTGTGAAAAGAAATGTAAGAAATGTATAACTCATGATTCGTATTACCATACATTCAGTAGATTATAACGATCCCAATCATTCCCTTCAAATATATGCATGCCTTTATTTATTTACAAACAACAGAAATACTTAGCCGCTTATACATTATTTTTGTAATTGCTCAAGGTATAACTACCGTTACCAGGACCTGCCTTTTTTCGGTTTTCAGATCCTAGCGATTTTTCATCTCTCCTTTTACTATCCCGGAATTTTCAAATGAGTGCCCTTTCGGGTTTTCACCCATTGGGATGCCCCTTATTGTTGCATAGGCCGCCCTTTGCGGGTTTTCGACATATCCGGAATTTTTTTTTTTTTTTTACGAAAAGTATTTCTTAAGCCTATCCAGATTGGTAGGTTCGGAGAACTCCATGCCGTCCATAGTAGTTAACTTCACCGCTCCCTTGCTTAGTATCTTCTTCACGAGGAACGGCCCTTCCCAGTTTGGCCTAAACTTGCCCCTCGGGTCGGTGTGCGTCACTCGGATCTGTTTCAGCACCAGGTCTCCTTCTTTGATAGGACTGACCTTGACCTTTTTGTTGAAGGCTCGGGTCATCCTTCTCTGATATAACTGCACATGGTAAAGGGCCTCCATCCTTTTCTCGTCCACCAATGCTAACTGCTCATATCGCTTCTTCACCCATTCCGTCTCGGGAATCTCTGCTTCTACTGCGATTCTCAACGATCGCTTTTCAATCTCAATCGGGAGAACTGCTTCTGCCCCATACACTAAGGAGAACGGTGTTGCCCCAGTTGATGTTCTAACTGTCGTGCGATAAGCCCATAACGCGAGTGGAAGCTGCTCGTGCCAATTCCGGTGTGATTCTACTGTCTTTACGAGAATCCTTTTAAGGTTCTTATTAGCCGCTTCTACTGTGCCATTAGCCTGTGGACGATACGGAGAAGACCTGTGATGTTCAATACCATATTCTCGGAAGAGACTTCTCACTTCCCCTTGAAACTGGACCCCATTATCTGTGATTATGTGATGAGGCACTCCGAATCTGGTGATTAAGTGTTTTTCGATGAACTTCCTCATCTGCTTGGACCCCAACTTGCCGAACGACTCTGCCTCTACCCACTTGGTGAAGTAATCAATGGCAACTGCGATGAATTTTTGTCCATTTGACGCGTTAGGTCTCACCTCGCCGATGATGTCAATGCCCCAAGCTGCAAACGGCCAAATGGGCACTAACACGTGCAGTTCCATAGCTGGTAAATGATTATAATCTCCGTGGATTTGACAATCATGGCATTTCTTCGCATATTCGTTACAATCTCTTTCCATGGTGAGCCAATAGAAGCCTTGCCTTATGATGTTCTTTGCCAATACCGCCCCTCCCATATAGGCCCCACAAATTCCTGAGTGTACCGACTCCATTGCCTCGCGGGCTTCTCCCGCATCCAAGCACCTCAGTTGTAACCCATCGGTGTGCCTTTTGTAAAGCAAGTCGTTGTGGATGACGAACTGCTGAGCTAACCTTCTAATCACAGCTTGATCCCTAAGTTCTGATTCTGCCGGGTATGTTCCACTCTTCATGAAGTTTACGATATCGAAATACCATGGCTTTTCATCTGCCCCTAACAGCATTACATCTTCGTAGCATGGTTTGTGAGATCTCTTCAATACCAAAGGCTTCGAGGCAAGATTCTGAGGGTTGTCCCAAACTGACACTAAAGTGGCCAAAGCATCCGCTGCCTGGTTCTGTGCTCGAGGAATATGATAAAAATGACATTCATTGAATCTTTGTGCCAACCCTTCTAGCTGGTCTAGGTATGGACGTAACCTTTCTTCCCTCACTTCCCAGTTTCCTTGTGCCTGTTCGATGATCAGCTTTGAGTCGCCCCAGATTTCCACATACGATGCTCCCAATGTCGTTAGCGACTCTAACCCGTAGATGCATGCTTCATACTCGGCCATATTGTTAGTAAGAGGGAAGGATAACTTCTTTGCCATCGGGATCCTTTCTCCTTCTAGTGAGATGAGTAACACTCCTACCCCGGCTCCATTTGAGTTAACCGCTCCGTCGAAGAACATTTTCCACGGTATCACTTCGATCGCGTTCAAGTGCTCATCGGGGAAATCATAGTTTATCTCTTCCTCTTCTGCATTTAGAGGCTGATTGGCCAGAAATTCCGCTACGGCTCTCCCCTTAATAACCTTCTTCGTTACATATTCGATATCAAATTCGGACAAGAGCAACAACCATCGGGCTAGCTTCCCTGTTAGAGACGGTGTTCGGTACAGATACTTCACGGGATCCATCCGAGAAATAATGATCACCTTGTAAGATTGAAAATAGTGCCATAGTTTCTTTGTTAGCCATACTACTGCCACGCACGTCTTTTCGATCATGTTATACTTAAGCTCGTATTCCAGGAACTTCTTACTTAGATAATACACCGCGTGCTCCACACCAGTGTCCCCTTCATGGGCCAGCATTGCCCCTATAGATCGCTCTTCGATCGCTACATAGAGGAGAAGCGGTTTTCCAAGTTTAGGTGGTCTCAGAACTGGCGGATTAGACAAGTAGTCCCGAACCTTCTCTAAGGCTTGCTGACACTTATCATTCCAAATCGTGGGTTGATCTTTCCGCAGCAGCTTAAAGATCGGCTCGCAGATTGCAGTGAGTCTTGCTATGAACCGACTGATATACTGAACCTGCCCCAGAAACCCTCTCACTTCTTTCTCATTCTTTGGTGCCGGCATTTCCCGTATGGCTTTTACTTTGTCGGGATCTACTTCAATTCCCTTATTTTCGATTACATAGCCTAAGATTTTCCCTGATGAAACGCCGAAGAAGCACTTCTTCGGGTTCAACCTTAGTTTGAATTCTGCAATTCGGGCCAAAAACTTCTCGAGTGCCGCGAAATGTCCTTCTCTCGTCTCTGACTTGACCATCATGTCATCCACATAAACCTCTACTTCCTTGTGTATCATATCGTGGAACAATGCCGTAGCCATTCGCGGGTACGTTGCCCCGACATTTTTCAAACCAAACGGCATCACCCTATAGCAGTATGTTCCCCATTCAGTCGTGAACGAGGTTTTTGCTTTGTGTTTCTCGGCCATCTGAACTTGCATGTAACCCATAAAACCGTCAACATTCGTGTGTAAGACGCTCGATGCTGCACTGTCGATTAACACGTCGATATGAGGCAACGCGAATTCATCTTTGGGGCACGCCTTGTTAAGATCTCTATAATCAACGCACATTCTCACCTTGCCATCCTTCTTCGCGATTGGCACTACATTTGCGACCCAAGGAGGATAGTCGATTACTTCGATGAACCCTGCTTCCAACTGCTTCTTCACTTCTTCTCGGATCTTGTCTGCCCATTCCGGTCTCGTGCGTCGGAGTTTCTATTTTACAGGCTTAGCATCGGGGTATGTTGGAATACGGTGAGTTACGATTGATTGATCAATTCCTGGCATGTCTTCGTATGTCCAAGCAAACACTATTTCGTATTTTTTAATTATTCTCTCAAATTCTTTCCTCTCTTCGATAGTTAATTCTTGAGCAATTTGTATAAGTTTAGGATTTTCATCCATGCCAAGATTGAAAGTTGACATTTCTATTGTATTGATTTCAAATGTAGTCATATTATATGAATGAGAATGCATGGAATGATCATGATCAACATCAAGCAAGTAAGCAAAATCAGAATTCATTTCATTGATAGTGTTGGCGAGTACATCATCGGATTCAAATAAAGCAGTAATACAATTTTCATCATCAGGGTTCTCGGGTTTCTCATAAGCCTTGGAGGTACTGGGCTCGTCCGCCGCTCCCGCAGTTGCTTCAATAGTGATGACCTGCTCCTCGGCGTTCAGATCCAGCATCATGATCTCCTCGATGAAGTAGCTTGCCTTTCCCTTGCCCCAGTCGGTAACATCGTTGAAGATCTCAAAACCTGGCAGAATCTTTCCTTCGGTGCTAGTCCATGACTCGGGAGTCCCCGAATAAACCTTTCCGTGCCCCTCGTTCACAAAATACTTCTTTAGGCCCACCTTTCCTTCACCACTTGTGTTGGACGGACCTCCCAGCTCATATCCTAAACCCCTCCGGGTTTTCTGACTCTTGAAGTCCGGAAACTCTGGCAACCCTTGATGGTGTGCTCCCAAGCCCATGCCGGGGATGAAGCCTCCTTTCATCATCTTCACCACATCGGTGGTCATGCTAGACTCGTAGATCCCCGAAACTTAGAATCCGGAGAAAAGTTGAGGCTCAATTCCCAATGCCGCCACCGAGCTCAATTTTTCCGCTCTGGTCGTCACTATCTCCTCCCCGAAGGGGAATTTGATCATTTGGTGGAGCGTGGAGGGCACACCTCCCAACTTGTGGAACCATGGGCGTCCCAACAATACGGCAAAGGTTACCGGGATATCCAGCACCGTGAACTCTGTTTCTTCCTCGTGCGGCCCCACTTTCAGCTTGGCCTTAAAAAATCCTTCGATGTGCCTATGGCTATCATCTTAGGCCATGATCACAGTTTCCGCGGCCATCAAGTCTCCTCTTTCTACTCCCAACTTAGACAAGAGCTTCAGCGGGCAAACATTAATGGCCGATCCATCGTCGACCATCACACAGCTAGTCTTTTTCCCGTTAATTTCAGCTCGGATGTACAAAGGCTTGTTGTGAGCCTTCCCCTCTTATGGGAGATCTTCGTCAGTAAACGTGATTTCGGTCTTCTTTCGGGCCATAATTGCCCCTACTAACGCTGCCGGCTCAGTATCGGTAGAAATAACCAAATTCTGCAGCTCTTTCATCAGATTTTCACGGTGGTACTTGGAATGGCAAAGGACTTCCCACACCGTAGACTTAGCTTGTGTTTTCTTCAACTGCTCGAGGACTTGGTCATCTGGCTTGGGAGCCGATCCTTCCCCTATCTCAGTCTCAACCATAGATGCCTTTCCCTCAGCCACCCGACCTGATCTTGTCATGACGGCGATTTCCGGCTCATCATCAGATTCATCCCAAATATTGATAGGAATCCTCCGATCAGTGTCCTCCTCGTCCGAAGAACTTTCCCAAATGTCCACAATCATTAGATCCATTACGTGAGGAACGTTCAGATTCAAATAAAAGGGATCCGCTGATCCATACAAAGCCCAGCCTATCAAATCATCATAATCTCTGAGGGATACTCTACTCATCCTTCTTGCCGCCAACGGAATTGCACCTCTTTGTATGCACATGAGCTGCACCTTATCACTCATCGTTTCATGACACTGCTCATAGCGGTGCCTCCACCTCCTAACATAATCCACGAATGGTTCCTCGGGGAATTGCCTGATCCTATCCAGATCCTCCAGGGATCCCGTCCATGGAACATACATCTCATATCTTGCCACAAAAGCATTCCTAAGAGGTATCCAATGACCCATTTCCTCCTCTGATAGGCCTTGGTGCCACAGCAAGGCTTCTCCTATGAGGGTTTCCGGGAAATGTTCATGTAATTCGCATTGAGGGAACCCGACGTCATACATATGGTTGCGGAATAACTTCGCATGCTCAACAGGATCCTGGTATCCACCATACCTAGGCATTGCCAACACTGCCTCGGGTGTTTCATAAGAGGGTGAGTCCGGGGTTTGCTCCGCCAGCATCCATATCGTATACTCTTTGATAAACCTCTTGGTCATTGCCGCCCAATCGGGCTTGACATGCATCGGAAGTGACATATACCACATCAACGACTCACCCATCAGCGAATTACAGAACAAGCTGGTGATCTCTCCTTCATTAAAACCCAAAGGCCCCATGGCCGACAAGTAGAAGTGAAGATGTTCCATCGGATCCTTGTTGCCGTTATACTTACTGACCCTCGGTAACGGACGCTTGATAGGCCCAATCTACACCGCAAAGCGCTCTGCGGCCCTGCCCTTAGCTCTCTGGTACTTTTCTAGGAATAAATCTGACAACCGCTCCCAATCATACTTGTAAGAGTCGGGTAATGAGTGGAACCACCCCAAAGGCTCGCCTATTAGCGAATGGTGGAACCACTGAGCAATCTCGTCCACCCCGAAGGATTCAACAAACATATCGTGCATATATTCATGCAAGTGCACATCGGGATTCTCTCCACCACTAAACAGACTCAATTCTAGCACAATAGTCCGAGATGACCCTTCCCCGGTCTCTTCAGCACTATCTTCATCATACGGTGCTCCACCGTCCAAACCTTCATCCATCGATTCACCCTCCTGTTCCTCGCCAAGGAAGGACACATATAGACCATTTCCTATATTGCCTTTTTCATCGGAGTCCAACAACTCCTCTTCATTTTCCTCGAAGGATTCCATCACTGCACTTTCCTTCAGACCGACTCCGATCATGCTCACCCTATGATTAGGCAATGGATTACGCCTAGTGGAAGGATTCGCTGACGAAGGATCATCTATCTTCTTCTCCTCAATCAAATCTTGGATCTCATGCTTTAACCTCTCACAGTTCTCAATAGTATGCCCGTAACTACTGTGGAATTCGCAGTATCCCCTAGCTTGTATCTGCTGAGTGGGCGGAGCTTTGTTATAAGGAGTAAGAGCTTTCAACAACCCCTTTTTCTACAATCGTTCGAAAACTTTTGCATAGGTCTGATCAAATTTGGCGAACTGCCTCTTTTCGATAGCGTTAAGATCAAGCACTTTCACTGCTGCAGATTCTGCACTCACACTTGGCCCTCCGGCACTATATCCCGACTTCGTCCACTTGGTGTAAGCTTTCTTCGGTTCTCCGTCCCCCTCAACTGTCAAGGTGCAGCTATACATCTGGTTGAAATCGGTAAAAGGCATGTACCGCAGCTCATTCTTAATATACGACAATGTGTTACCGACTACCATTCGGATCTGATCCTGCTCAAGCGGCTTCTGCTTCATAACTGCGGCCTTGGCCCTCCATCTTTTCACGAAAATCGGAAAAAGATTCCCCGGCCTGCTGCTTAGTGCTCTCTAGCTCCTTCAGAGTAACCTCAAGCATAGTGTTGAAACTATACTGAGCGATAAATGACTTTGCCAACTCCTTCCAATCTCTTTTCGTAACCATCGGCAACGCATGGAACCATGTGAGGGCAGCCCCCTCCAGATAAGTGTTAAACAGCCCCAGGACCTGATCCTCAGTCAGGATCGTGTGCTTCATTACTGCGACATACTGATTCATGTGGGTGGTAGGATCCCCAGTTCCGTTAAACTTTTTCATGTCAGGAAGTCGAAACTTCAAAGGCAAGGCAGTTGCCGACAAACAATTCTTCAAATTATAAAAGTCCTGACTTCCGGAGCTTCCCCCACGCAGATCCTGCACCTCCTGAGTGATGTGATGCTTCCACTCCTCTTCCTTAGCCTTCTCTTTCTCAAGCTGTTTCCAGATATAGTCCTGATAGTCATCCTTATTCCCGAAGCGGGGGACCAGTGTTCACCTTATTCTCAGCACGCTTACTACCACTCTTGTTATCCTTCAACACCAACTCAGCTAGCTGGGCCAAAATTGCGGCCAACTGGTCATTGATATTGTTCACAGAGTTTTCCAATTCGGCCACTTTTTCGTCGGTCGCAGACATACTGGCTGAAGACTGAGTATACTCAGACGAAGATGATTCAGAAGCCACAACTGCCGATTCGGAACTGTCAATCTGTAGCTGATCAAACTGCCTGACTAACCGGTTACTCTCGTGAAACCACAACCGCTTAATGATGAAGTTTGCGCGAACGGTCATCCATTAGTATGTATGCATGATTTTATATGCATGATTCGTGGTGTGTGCGTTTATTTATTTACGGATATATAAGATAAGAAGAACAAACGTTAGCCTAATTACACGTATCACAATATCTCTCTTCCACCCTTATTCCTCCACACACTCGATGGTCCAAGTCTCTTTCCTAGGATTTTGGTTTGGGGCTCATATTGCGGTCCAGGGGACGCGTGATGCCGACGATTATTACGAAAAAGTAAATCATCCATCAGACAATACAGTTCGTTTTAACGAATCCACGTTTAGTGACTAAGGTATCGACCAAGTGGGATTGTCCTTTCGGAATAACTCGTCTTTTGTCATTTCGCGAGACGCCGTAATTCGGGTTTTGACTCCCTTTGAGCGCGTCTCGGATTTTAGACGTGGTATGAGTTATTCTTTTGGTTCAATCGTTTGTTATTGACAATGACTCGTTCCCTTTTATTCGTGTGGGGTCGTGTCTCGATTTTTGGATTACAACGGGATCTTTTGGATCTATTGAGAGACGTAACCACGTGTTCATTCAGTGATGAAAGCACTTTTTATTTTAAGGAACGGACTCATCGCGTAACGTGTTTGTTTTTAGCGTTAAGAATCCGTTTGCTCATTTTGGCTACGTAAAAAGACGGCGAGTCTTATTTGAGCGCACGGTAATCTTTCGGCTAGCAACAACTCTTTATTTCTTCCAATCTACAGGATATATCACCTTAGCGTGGTCATAGAAAATCAACGTTTCATTGAATCGCATGCTTATTCAAAGCAGGGATATTACCGTTCTTTTTCAGTTAGGGACGAGTCAAGCAAACACGCAGATCGGGCCATACTTCTTGTAGTTTTGGTAACGGTCGAAATGATCGAGTCGTTAGTCAAACCCACAGTCTCGTCCATATGGTGCAATTATGCGGTTTAGCTTAATTCGGCTTTGTGATTTTAAACGGCGTATATACCGGCTCGAGGCACGTATTTAACGGCATTGGTTCATTTTCTTTAACTACCCTCGGGATGGATATATATCGTAGATACAGAATGACTTTGGTCGTTTGTTTATTTTTTCTTTTATTTTCTTAGTCACTTTCGCGGACACGTCCATTTCTCTCAAGAACAACACAAGGCATAACGTAAGAGCTCGTCTTTATTCGGAAGGGACGGCCCGTGTTTGCGAAACTCTTTACGTTACAATAGGGTCGTTCGAAACAGAAATGTTCTTTGTTTTCGTTTTGTCAGAATCTCGTTTTATCCCAACCTATTTAAAGAATGTGAATAACGGCTGCCGTTAATATAGTCTTTTGAATCGAGATATAACTATCCTTAATACCAAACCGATTCATACTAATACGTGCTTACGTCATAACACATTTCCTGAACATGTGCCTTCTTCGGGACATGGAAAGGGACCAGGCGGGTCGCACAAGTTCATTCATACGAGATGACTAAGTCGTCTTTAGTTCGAATCGTTTCGATGTTTTGGGGTAGTTTGTATATCGGTTTAAGAGTATATATTAACGTATCGTTTCATTTTCTTTACATATTTTAGGATTTAGACACGTATCATGGCAATTTGAAAACACGACCTGATTCATTTATCACATCAAAAATAGTAACGGGTAATCCTATGGAAACTTCTAAGGCTACTATATGATGACACGGTTGATCGCGGGACCTCAAAGGACCGCACAAATTCGCCCCTAACGAATGGATGGGGACCCTTTGGCGCCTTACTGTAAGGGGGAACTTACACTAGCCTCTTTCGAGCGACGAATGGACTCTCGCTAGAGGTTTCGCGGAAATTACCCAAAAGGTTTGCAATAATGCTTATGAATGCATACGAAAAGAAATAATACGATCCGTCCCCGTTAAGGGCTTAATACACGCCTTCTGGAATCAAATTTCTCGCTTCCCCAGCAGAGTCGCCACTTGTTAGACGAGGTGCCGCGGCCTAATCTCCCGGGCGGACTGGGGGGTGGACACCTCATGGCGACGTAAGCGGTGATTGGCGCCGAAAGCAACCAATCGTGGAATCAAGCTGCTCGGCAGGACCGGAGCTCGGAGTATGGAAGAGTCGCCACCCATGAATGGGAAAATGAACACCGATCCCTTGCGGGAGACCGGTGAGGGTTCGGGAAACTTAGGTACGAGCCGAGAAGGCTAGCTCCTTTCCGAAGAAAGGCTACTAGGAACCCCGACATCGCCCGGTTATGAACCACCGGCCTCCTACTCAGCGTGTTAGGCGATAACGGACTAATCGCATATTTCTTTAAGTTTAAAATTCATTTGAAACCTTTTCTTTCTCGCTTTGAAAACCGTTTTGAGCATGTCATTAAAAGCCACTTTAGTAAAGAATCACCCATTTTGCATAAATTTAAAATACATAGGAGAGAGAGGGGGAGAAGAAAGAATTGATTTATTCACGGTGTGATTTTATGCCTTAGTTTGTACACTAGTTCTAAGCTAATCTCATTCCCCAAAACGAGTTTATTTACATGGTTCGTACCTTAATCTCCGTTTGAACGATTTAGGTACGTTTCAAAACCCTGTTTAATGACATTTACTCGAATCGCCGTTGGAACGACTCGAGCGTTTGAAAATGTTGAGATAAAAGCTTTAACAAGAAAACGTGGTTAAGCATACAAGTCAATTTATTTTGTTCGAACACCATTTAGTTAGGAAAACAATTCAAAAGCTCTATTATTTACAATTAAAAGCTATTTTAATTACAAGGTTCGCTTAATCCGTCGTTGGAACGAATTAAGGTTTTAAAACGTGATGTTTTAAGAAATGGTTTAAAAATGTCAAGAAAACGTTATTTACACTTAGGAATATCTAGAAAACTTTAAGTTTAAATAAGCAAATTAAACTCTCTTTTTGTGATTTTACTTTCCCCTTTTCACTCAATTAACCTTTACTTGAACATATTCACAAGAATGAACCACTTAAATCCCCAAAATTCACCAAATAAAACAAATTGGAAATATAAACATATAAAGGTCAAAAAGTGAATATATATATATATATATATATATATATATATATATATATATATATATATATATATACATTTTCATCTAAAATAAGGATATACCTATAGATTACAAAATAAGTAAAAGATACTAAATATATGTATAATAAGGATAATGAAAGATACTAAGTATAATACAATTTTATCCTAATAAAAAAAATGTAAAACAATGAACAAAGTTCATTAAGAATAAGAAAATAAAACTTATATCCCAAAATAACTATTATAATAAATATATAGGAAATAACCCTCCCAATATACATTAAACATCAAAATAACATCTAATTATCCTCAAAACATCTACTAATTAATTACTCCAAAATGCCCAAGTAAATAACCCTCTAAAATAATACCCAATATAGTTTAAATGAGTCTAGTTTAAACGAATAGAAAAGAAAAATCTATATATATACGTATACTTTTATTAAATCAAATTAATGAAAAATAATGATATATAAACACGCTAAATAAATATATGTACAAAGCATTTAAAAATAGTTTGAAAGTATATATTACATAAATATACATATATATATAAAGGACCAAAAACCTAAAAGTTGAGAAGGAGGGACCAAAACAACATTTTTTACATTTCAACAGCTTTACCGACGGAAAATCCGTCGGTAAACAGCCTTTACTGACAGAAAACGTAAAATTACAGAAATGAACCAACAGTTTCCAGATTTATTCAAAAGCTTTAGATTAGATCTATTCTATCGTTTTGGACTTCCGAACTACCAAAAATGGATCATAGTCTATAACGGAGGTTCCTAAAACGACGTTTTATTTTAAAACATTATTTAGAAATATTTTTAAAACTTATAATTACAACGTTTTTATTAATCCCGAACTACCTTTGAATCGGATCACGGTTCGTATTAGGATATTAAAACGAGGTTTTTATTTTAAAACAAAACCGAATGTTTATCTAATACGAGACGAAAATTAAATAAATACGAAAAATTAAATAAGACGTGATAAATAAATAAATGACTAAATAAATAAAATTATAACATAAAAATAAATAAATAAAGGAAATAAATTAAATAAAATAAAATGAGTCTAGTCCTCGGATAATACCTCAAGATCGGTATCTGACAGTCGAAGTCGGTCGATTCCATGAGTTGTGATTTTCCGGTTTTTTTTTTATGTTTTTTCGTCTTTTTAGTAAAAATTTTAACTTTTAGGAAATTCGGACTTTTTGAGAAAAAAAAAATATTTTTCTCAAAAAAATTCACTTTCTCTCTCTAAAAATGTCTAGAGTGAGAAAGCTCTCCAAAAAATTCCCCCCTCTCTTGCATGGGGATCCGTGCCTTAAATAGGCAACGGGTCCCGAAAAATTTTGGGCGACGCCCAACTAAGATTGGGCGTCGCCCAAAACAGGTTGGGCGGACGCCCAACATTAGTTGGGCGTGCGCCCAACTGATGTTGGGCGTTCGCCTGACGGCTGCCGGGCGTGCGCGCCCAGCGGCCGTCGGGCGTGCGCCCGCGCTATCGGGCGCGCGCGCCCAACGATCGTCGAGCGCGCGCCGTCGGACGTGCGCGCCCCGCGGACGTCGAGCGCACGCCCCGCGCTGCCGGGCGTGCGTCCAACTGTCGTCGGACACACATCGGCTGCCGCTAAGCGCTCGCACCACGTCGCTGAGCGCTCGCGAGCCGTCCACTTGACGACCGCGATTTCCGTTGACTTTTCCTTTCTTTCTTTTTCTTATTATATATTTTTCTTCTCTCTTTTTTTTTTTTTTTTTAAATTTTTCCGGAACCAACCGCTTCAACCGCTTTGTTACAGATTTTCGTCACAGGTCCTCCGACTCGGTGTCTACAGTTGGGCAGAGACTCGGATACGCGGGGCG
Source organism: Euphorbia lathyris (assembly GCF_963576675.1). NCBI lineage: Eukaryota > Viridiplantae > Streptophyta > Magnoliopsida > Malpighiales > Euphorbiaceae > Euphorbia > Euphorbia lathyris. The sequence continues at coordinate 84,731,048 of NC_088915.1, forward strand.
TAGACAGGGTAACGCTCCGCGTAGTGTTAAGCCTAAAATATACCTGAAATATCATATATAAATACATTAAATTTACATTGAAATCATGCTAATTATATTCATTTAGAGTACTTTTACGTCTTTATTTACTTCTTTGATGCAAGGTACTTAATTATTTGGTTAAATCCAAATAGGAGCTAAAACAGAGCAAAAACGAGGGAAAAACCTAAGTTTCGTGCCGAAAATACGTGTTAATCAGAAGACCGACTCAAGGAGACAAGAAGCAGCCGAAAGACGGGGAAGAATGCCCCTGTCGCGACTGAGATTTTCAGAATCTCAGTCGCGACACGCGAATGCCAGTCATCGGAAAATCGAAGTTTTCAGCTCGCCCCTTCACCCCCTATCGCGACTGAGATTCTTAGAATCTCATATGAGACAGCGAAGAATTCTGCACAGCTTTCACATGTTTAAATCCAAAAAATGCGTCTGTTCGATTGGATAAAAGCGACCCTTCACCAGCGGACACGACCCTTCAATTACAACCCTTCACCAACTATAAATAAGTGATTCATTTTCAGAAATCAATGTTGGTTAGTTAGAGAAATTAGAGAGTTGTTATTATGTTGAAGAAACTCTGACTCAGAAATGAGTCAGATTAGTTTACATTTCTGTATAAACAAACTTGATGTACACAAGTTGTTATTAGATTAGTTATAAACACAGTAGTATTAGTTTAGTTTCAAAGGTTGATCAGAGACAAGTTTTCATTATGGTAGTGGACTGACCGATCTCTATTCCAAAGATTCAGCGAGAAGAACTAACGGCTGAAGCGCAAAGAGGTCTAACAAACCTATGGAGTTTGAGGGAAAGATTGACAACCCGGATCTCAAAGTTTTCATCAAAATGCTATCCATGTTTCTTCCTCTCTGTTAACTTGTGAAGATTCACAATTCACTAATAATATATTTATTTTATTCAATACATTCTTCCTGTTGTTATTTTGATATTGTTCTGACAAAATGATTTTCAAAATGATAAATTGGTGTTTTTATTAAAACGTTTTATACAATCATATTTATAAAGAAACTTTGTTGAACACTTGAAAGAATTAGTTTTTACGGAAGATATGATCGTGACCGCGGCTTATCGGATATAAAATACTAATTTGATTAAGGTAGAAATCTGCTCCGACCCAGAGAGATTTCTACGGTTCAAAGCCATTTAATTGCATAAAATCTTGTATTATTACATGTTCATAATCTTACCAAAGTTATAGTTGCTTTCTTTGCTTAATGTGAATAAGTTTTATACCTTTGATTCAGTCCAAATACGAAAGCTTCTGTCTTGTAATTAATTCTCAAGACAGACCTGTACTCTAAGTTCAATATAATATTCTTATCTAATCCTAATTAATCCGAACCAATACAATCAATTAAATGATTTTCTTAAGTTAAACCTAAAGTCGTGAATAAAACTGAATTAAAATAAGTTTTAGTTAAAAAGCGTTCCCTGTGGGTTCGATATCTTTTATTACTACAAGCGTATACCGTGCACTTGCGGAAATCGCTCAACACGTAGACCGAGTGGAAAACCGTTATTCAATGGTGAAGGGGGTTCACGCGAGGCGTAGATAGGGGTACGCTCCGCGTAAACCTTATTAATACATGCAGAAACAGAAATAACGAACATGTAAACAACGAGTGAGGGCAAAATAAAACCGTAACGGGGAAAGTAAAAGAACAAAACACAAACAGAGACCGCACGAAAGAGAAAGATATGTTAAGATAAACGAAGTAAAATACAAGAAAAACACGAAAAACAAAAGAAACACGAAACGAAAACATACAAACGGAAAGGTAAAAACACAGAAATTACAAGAATGGAAAAATCATAAAAATAGAAACACTAAAAATAAAGAGAAACTAGGGTGGGGCGGAGGAGGATGGCCATGAATGTTGAAGTGGGTGAAGAAGGTGTTGGTGAATGCGTCGAAGTTGGCCCGGTCCGCTTGCCTTTGGGCTTCAAAGGTGTCGAAGCGAGCGTCTAGGGTGTCAAACCGGGAGTCGAAGTGGGCCCGATCTCGTCGTTGGTTCCCCTCCAAAATGTCCAACCGGGCATAGATCGAGTTGAAGTCGGGGTTGGGGGGTGGGCTATAGTTAAGGACAAAGTCCGAGTCCCACTCATCGTCCGCCGGTTGTTGTCCCGCCCCTGAACTTTCACCCGGACCGGAGGGACGCCGTTTGAGGGTTTGGAAGGCATTTTTGTCCAAGGGGCGGGGGTAAAAATAGGGAAGACGATCAAGGGCGGTGGTGCCAAGAGCGGAGGAGGCATAGATGGTGAGTAAGTGCCCCAACCCGAGTTTGGCACGCTTCCGTGATGACATTTGGTGGAGCATGGCGGCAACAAGGTACGAGAGGTCGAAAGTAAGGTCGTTCTCGCAACAATAAAGGGCAAAAAGCTCAAGCTTGTTGGCCTCAGATTTCCCCGAGAAGTAGAAGGTGATGAAGCGATGGAGGAGGTAGAGGACGGGATCCCGGATGCTACCCGGGTGAAGGTTGGAGATGTCATAGGTGTCCGACCCAGTGATGGTCATCCAAAATTCACGAGCAGCGGTATCGGTGGGCCAATGGGTGGTGCCGGGATCCATTTACATGGTGAAATGGGTACGGATCCAAGCCGTTTCGATGGAGTGGGGGAGGTTGTGAAGACGAAAGGTGAAGAGTGCGGCACCGGGGACACCGTTGGAAGCGAGGGAAGTGTAGAATTCTTGGACTAATGAAGGATACACGCAGTGGCATGCATAATAATGTTGGTGCCATCCGAGGGCACGAAGGCGATCCTCGAAAGCACCACGAATATCATAACGGTCGAGTATGCTGGAGTCGATGTAGGGGAGAGCCATGACGGTGGAAGAGGAGATAGTTTGGTAGGTGATCGCCTTCCCTTTAGTGAGAAGGTGAAAGGGGGCGCTGTATTGGCGGGTGAGAGGTGGTGTTTCCTCTCGTTCGGGTGGGGGAGGTGATTAGGTTTGGTGGGAACGGGAAGAGCGGGCATGGCTGGACCGTGGTGGACGGTCATTGGTGAGGGGGAGTGAGTGAGATGTAGGAGGGAATTAGGAAGTTGGAGTGAGTGGGAGGGAGGAGGGTGGAAGGAATAGGGGGTTTAAATATGTAGGGGGCTGGGAATCTAAGGGTTTTTCGGATTCCCAGGGGGGTACGCGGGGCGTGAAGGGGCCACGCCACGCGTATCCCACCTATTGACCAATTTTGGTCCAAAAGGGCAAAGGCACGCGGGGCGTGCTTTGAGGCACGCTCCGCGTACTTTAGTCTCTAACCAAAATGTGGCTGAGGGAAGGACGGTACGCGGGACGTGTATGGGGGTACGCCCCGCGTGGAAGACGGTAGGTGAATCATTTTTTTGCGTTTTTGAAAGATGTTTTTAATTTTTATGGGTTTTAATGAGTTTTAAGTTTTTTTATGAGTTTTAATGAGTAATTAAGGTGGTGGTTAAATGAAAAAGTAATGATGGATGGAGGTTAATTTATTTTTGAATTTGAAATGAAAAAAAGTGATTGGGGGGAGAAGAGGTGGAGTGGGAAAGTGGAGAAAGAAATGGGGAAATGGAGAAAGTGATGTGAGTGGAGAGAGATAGAGGTGGAGTGTTGGAGTAGTTAATAGGGGGTAGAGTGTCATGGGGAGTTGATTTTCGCAACTCCCCATGGACACGCGGGGCGTAGCATGGGGCGCGCCCCGCGTGACCATTTATTTTCTCCGGTAATTCAGGGAACTTGAAAGTACGCGGGGTATGGTATGGGGTACGCCCCGCGTAACGTGCTTTTTAGCACCAAAAATTTTAGCAGAAGCTCATCGACGCGGGGCGTAACGGTGGGTACGCTCCACGCATATGTTTGGATAAAAAGTGGGATTTTTTTTTATATTTTGGTGTGTAGTTAAAAATGGACGAAACGAGAAAAACGACAGAAAATGAAAACAATTTGAAAGAAGATAAAAATACACGCGAAGAAGAATGAAATTAATTTGAAAGAAACGTATATGGTACATATAGACAAAAGGTTTGGAAAATGCAAACCGGGGCTACGTTTATAGTCGGAGTAGCTCGACTTTCTCGGCGGGTGTGCTTATTGCAAGATATCCGAACCGGAGCCCGATGGACCCGAGCTATGACTGTTGAGAAGAGTTATTGCTTGCCCGGATTCTCTATTCTTAACCCGCGGGTTTTGCTCAGTATTGGTCGGGAGAGTTCCTAACTGTCTCTCCTGTTGTTGTCGGTTTAAATGAGCCACTTGGTGACTCAAATCCCTGCAAAACACTCCATTGTCGGCAAGACGGGTTAGAATGTCCTTTAACAAGGAAGTTACTGATTGGCCTTGCATGTTGTTGGGAGGTTGGGCATTTCGACCGCCGGGGGTGCTTTGGGATTGCCCTAGCCCGTGCTCCCTGTATTCTTGGTGAAACTCGGGTGGGGGCCTCAGTGTTAGGGTTTAGTGTCCTATAGACAATTGTTCTAGGATATGAACTAAATGTAAATGAAGTGTTCTTTATATCATTTGTTTTTAATAAGATATGGTTTCATAACTATATAAAGGCAACCTCTTTTAAGAACTAAATAAGTCTAATAAAAGGAAATCCCTAAGTTTGTTTAAAGTGATTATAAAGTGTTCATACAAGCATGAAGTGAGACAAAAATTTATAATAAACTAATAAACTTAAAACCACCCCAAGTCAAGTAATATGTTTAGAAACAGGATTGGCATATCACTGCTGAGACTTGCATGTAACAATGTCTTTTGTCGAGACAGAGAGCTGATCTCACAAGCTTCAGATATGCAGATATCTGGACAGTTACATGGATCCGATGAAAGGGAGTTCATTAGGATTGGGGACCCAACTTGAGATAACAGGATGGGTAGACTTATCCTTGTCACATGTTCATCTCATTGGTATTAATAGGTATAAGTAATCCTCAGACTCAAAGGTATGTTAATTAGTGATTCTGAATTATGGAATGTGATGCTTTGATCATGTTGTAACACGATCCATAACAGAGATGACTCTGGGGTGTGAACGGCAGACGTTGGGTATCACAGGAAGTAATTGCAGGATAGTTATACATTGGATTGAGCATTTGTCACTCCCGATAAATGGGAGATACGTCCAAGGATCGCTTGTGAAAGACTTGACTCTAAATCCTTGCAAGGTGATAGCTTAAGACTTGAAATGCAGATTTCACTTAACTTATCTAATTGGAGTTAACTCGGCCTGTACAAGTAAAACGAACGTCTCGCTATATGTGACTTGACATTATCCATAGTCATAAGATTCAGTTCAAGGATGTAGTTGATAAATGATCGAATTATACTGTAACTAATACGGAAAGGTCAACGATAGAATCAACATGTCTTCTTATAGCTCTGGGGGAATGTTTCGGATTTGCTAATCACATTTCGCGTACTCATTCCGTTATGCAAAGATTAAATGTAATTCTGAGAAAATTAATTTTAATGGTTGCGTACGGCTAGAAGTAATAAGAACCTAATGGGTCACACATAAGACTTGGAGCCCAAAAGAGAAACAGATGTTAATTAATTGATGGAAGCCCAACTGAGTCCACTAAGGCCCAACAAATAGGGGGGCGATTTTATGTATAGTAAATACATAAATAATTAATTTGATTTTTAACAATTCTAATTAGATTATGATTGTGAATTAAATTAATTAAATGATAAATAAGTTAGGAGGTTTAATGAGATTAAATTGCTCCTATTATTATCCTAAAAGGTTATTATTATTATCTTTATATTTAGATATAATTATAGATAATAAATAAGAATTATATTCCGAATTAAATTCTTATTCAGTAACCTAATTCTATCTAACTAGGGTTTAGATACAAGAGAGTATATATACCCCCTTATATGTAAATTTCGGCCAAGATATATTCTACCGAAGAGAGAGAATTTCGACCCCCTGTTGAGGACGAGATCATTCACCGCTTCCTTCCGATTCGATTGATTTTCATCCCTTTCTCTATTCTTTGATCTTGTGTTGATTAATTAGAGGCAATCTATTCTTGATTGCTTTCATACGGTTGAATTCTAACTTGGTTTTGAATTGTGTTTTTGTCTTGTGCTCGGGAACTCGAAGTAAGAGTTGTGGGCACTTCGATTGCAACGGTAGATAGAACATCAAAAGCTATTTCCTTCTATCCCTCTTTATATGAAATAACGATTAACGGATCTTGGGTTAATCGAAAAGGGTTAAGATTTTATATTTCCACTGCCAAACGTTAGCCTATTTTCCTTCAGTGGTATCAGAGCCTGCGTTAAATCCGTTATTTCATATATGAAAATTAAAAGGTTTTTCAATGAGATTGAATAAATATTTATAGTTAGGTTAATTAACGGAACCGTTTTGATTAATTAATTCTAAAGATAAATAAGTTTTAATTAATTGTTAATTAAAATAGATTATGCATATGTTCCTGATTATTTTGGTTGATAATCATTATAACATATTTGGAGTCTATGTATGTTTGGAGTTATGGACATATTTGGACCCTCTATTTAGTCTTTTGGTATTTTTGAAATAGGGCCTGCGAGTCCTGCCTATCTACTATCTATTGTAATTTCTCCTCTCATCTAATTCCCTTCAAGTTAATTGAAGTTTTCTTTAGTAGTATAGAAATTAATATGAATTTCAAGGCGCCATGGAGAAGACGGAGGACCTAAAGAGAAATATGTAATAGTTAGCATTTCCCTAAGTTTGGCCTTTTATTCCGTTTCTGGCTCAACGGAATAATTTAGATAATATGTCCATAACGCCAATGTATGTGTCTGATGTATGCTAAAGCAAATCAAGACTAGGTTAGATTATGAGACTTAAAATAAAAATCTCTCACTAATTAAAAGTTAAGTAAATAAGCAAGTTATTAAAATCGGTTGCCCCTCCCTAATATTATAATTCAGCCGGCAGTACTGGGAGCCCTTGGGTTGTTGAGTAAACTCAAGCTCGGGGGTCTTATGGTAACACCTGAGTTATCGAAACATCGTTTTTTCATGAATATGGGGTAATACTTAAATTAGATTGTGATAATTGGATGGGTAAACTCATGTTATCATAAACTAATGGGCAATATGGTTGGGATTAATATGAATTGCATATTAGTTACTAATGTGGTTAGTAACCCAATAACCTAGGAATCACATTGAAGATGTGATTGATTACATGAATCTACCTAACAAATGAGACTAGCTTGTTGAGTACACTCAAGGTGAAATCTCAGGAATTAGGATCCTAGCTCACTAAAGGATTTGTGAAATTCTTCGAATTAATATGGAGGGCTATTAATTTGGCAAAATAGTGGGAGCAATTTAAAATGAATTAAAAGACCTATAATTTTAGATTGATGTACTTTAAAACAAATGAATAACGTACGTTTACTCTTTCTCACTCTCAGGTTAAATTAAAACACTCCTAAAATCATGACTAAAACCAATCTGCAAAATATACTTACCGATAACAAGTTGAACGGTTCAAACTTCACCGACTGGTATCGCAACCTCAAAATCGTTTTGAAGTTCGATAAGATAGTATGTACTTGATACACCGATACCCCCTAACCCGGCAGATGATGCTCCCATCGAAGAGATTGATGCTTACCAGAAGCACAAGGCTGATGACGATCATGCGGGATGCATTATACTTGCATCGATGACACCGGAATTGCAAAGGCAACATGAGGAAATGGATGCCTATTCCATCATCATGCACCTAAAGGAGTTGTTTGGGAAACAGACTAGATGTGAACGCTACGAGATATCAAAATTGTTATATCGTTGCAGGATGCAAGAGGGCACATCTGTGATGACACATTGTGTCAAGATGATTGGCTATATTACCAAGCTTTCTAATATTGGATTCGCGATGGATAACGAACCAAGTGTAGACTTAATTCTTCAATCCCTCCTAGAGAGTTATTCACAGTTCATTATGAACTACCAGATGAATGACTTGCAAACCTCTCTTGAAGAGCTTGCAAACATGCTCAAGTCAGTTGAGCCCAATATGAAGAAAGACAAGGCAATACCGACTCTTGTCATGGAGGGATCAAAGAAGAGGAAGGGGAATTTTCCCAATCCTAAACATTCCAAGAAAGGCAAGAGGGCCATGCCCACCAGAGCTAAGGGAAAGGAAGTGAAGAAGCCCAAAGGAGAGTGCCACTTCTGTGGTAAAGACGGGCATTGGAGAAGGAACTGCAAGGAGTACCTAGCCTCCCTCAAGAAGGGAAAAGATGGTGCTTCAACATCTGGTATGTTTTATATTGAAATAAATACAATTTCACAGTCTGAATCTTGGGTACTTGATACCGGATGTGGATCTCATATTTGTACGAATATGCAGGAACTAAATCAGACTAAGGAATTGAAGAAAGGAAGCATAAACTTGCGAGTAGGAAATGGAGCAAGAGTTGCCGCCCTCGCTGTTGGAGATTATGCTTTGAGTTTGCCCTCTGGGCTTGTAATAGAATTAGGGAACTGTTTGTATGTTCGAGAAATGTCCAGAAACATTATTTCTATTAGTCGTCTTGTTGACGACGGTTTTCATATTTCAATAAAGACAAACATTGCGAGTTTTATAGAGATGGGATTTTCTATTTTTCAGGAATATCACAAAATGGGATTTATGTGCTAGATGACAAAATTTATGTATTCGCAATTGATACCAAAAGACATAAGCTAGATAATTCGACTTATTTGTGGCATTGTCGTTTAGGCCATATAAACAAAAGACGCATGCTTAAGCTACATCAAGATGGGCTTATAGATTCAATTGATTCTGAATCATTGGAAACATGCGAAGCATGTTTAAAAGGTAAAATGACAAAGACACCCTTTAGCAATAAAGGTGAGCGTGTATCAGACACTCTAGGATTAATACATTCAGATGTATGCAGTCCTATGTCAGTCCAAGCAAGAGGAGGATTCAGATACTTTATAAGCTTCATAGACGACCATACCAGATATGGTTATGTTTACTTGATGAAGCACAAGTCCGAAACTTTTGAGAAATTCAAATGCTTCAAGAATGAAGTAGAAAATCAATTAGGAAAGAAAATAAAGATACTTCGATCCGATCGAGGTGGTGAATATCTTTCAGATGATTTTCTGAATTATCTAACTGAATGTGGGATATGCTCACAATGGACACCTCCCTATACACCACAACACAATGGTGTATCCGAAAGGAGGAACCGTACCCTACTAGATATGGTACGATCTATGATGAGCATAGCATTACTTCCAAAGACATTCTGGGGCTATACCTTAGAAATTTCCCTCTTCACCCTAAATCGAGTACCAACTAAATCCGCTAGTTCCACACTATATGAATTGTTCGTTGGTAGGAAACCCACATTTTCATTCATGAGAGTATGGGGTTGTTCAGCATTTGTCAAACGCATAGCGTCAGACAAACTAGATTCTAAATCTGATAAATGTTTCTTCATTGGATACCCTAAGGAAACTATAGGGTATTACTTCTATCATCCGGATGATCAGAAAGTAATAGTATCCAAGCACGCAACCTTCTTGGAGAAAGAGTTTCTCGAAGAAACAGAAAAGGGAAGCATGATTGAACTTGATGAAGTTCAAGAAGAAGAAACACCGACTGGAACAACAGAGGCGGTTGAGGAACCCGAAGCAATCCCATTGGATAAGACTCAAGTGACACCTATTCGTAGATCACAAAGAGTTCGTGAACTCCCAATTAGATATGGTTTTCTAGTGGGAGATGATGATGAGGTTCCCGTGTTAGACGATGAACCCGAAAACTACGAAGAGGCTCTTACCAGTCCAGATTCTAAAGCATGGCTCGAGGCCATGGATTCCATGTACACCAACCAAGTGTGGACTTTGGTTTATCCACCCGAAGGGATAAAACCTATTGGGTGAAGTGGATCTTCAAGAAGAAGACTGACATGGATGGAAAGGTTAGCACCTACAAAGCTAGGTTAGTAGCGAAAGGATATCGTTAGAAGCAAGCAATTGATTATGACGAAACTTTCTCTCCTGTAGCCATGTCCAAATCAATCAGAATAATGCTTGTTATTGCCGCTCACTATGATTATGAGATTTGGCAAATGGATGTGAAAACAGCTTTCCTAAACGGAAACCTGCTTGAGGATGTATATATGATGCAGCCTGAAGGTTTCATATCAAAGGATGCAAACAAGGTTTGCAAACTACAGAGATCCATTTATGGACTCAAGCAAGCATCGATAAGCTGGAACAAGCGTTTTGACGAAACCATAAAACAATTTGGTTTCGAACAAAATTGCGAAGAAGCTTGCATTTATAAGAAAGCAAGTGGGAGCTTAGTTGCATTTCTAATATTATATGTGGACGATATATTATTGATGGGTAATGATATAGCTCTACTATAGTCGGTGAAAGTATGGTTATCAGGTAACTTCTCCATGAAAGACCTTGGTGAAGCAGGTTATATACTTGGTATAAAGATCTACAGAGATAGATCAAGAAGACTGCTTGGTCTTTCACAGGCTACATACATTGAAAAGGTGCTAAAGCAGTTTAGCATACTTGAATCGAAACGAGGTAACTTACCCATGGTACATGGAGTAAAGTTAAGCAATCATCAATGTCCTAAAACCGAAGATGATAAGAAACGCATGGCTGTAATCCCGTACACCAACGCAATCGGTTCGATTATGTATGCTATGCTTTGCACTAGACCTGACGTAGCATTCGCGTTGAGTATAACGAGTCGTTATCAAAGTAATCCGGGAGACGAGCATTGGAATGCCGTCAAGAAAATTCTTAAGGACTTGAGAAGGACTAAAGACATGTTCCTAGTGTACGGAGAAGGGGATCTGAAAATAGAGATTTTCAGATGCCAGTCATCTCACAGATGAGAACGATTTTAGATCCCAATCAGGATACCTGTTTATCTTGAATGGGGGCGCGGTCAGTTGGAAGAGTTCCAAGCAGGGAAGCGTAGCTTTCTCTACGACCGAGTCAGAGTACATCGCTGCTGCGGAAGCAGCAAAGGAAGCGATTTGGATTAAGAAGTTCATTACAGAACTTGGTGGTGGTGCCTGACATTGTAAATCCCATTACTCTGTATTGTGATAACAATGGAGCCATTGCACAAGAAAAGGAACCACAGTCTCATAATGCATCCAAGCATTACCTAAAGCGATACCACATTGTAAGAGAGATTGTGGCAAGAGGAGATGTGAGAATAGAAAGAGTACCTATTGAGGACAACGTTGCAGATCCGTTGACAAAGCCCTTAGCCCAGAAAGTACATGATCGTCATCTAAGTTCTACTGGGATAAGTTGTAGAAACAATTGGCTTTAGTCCAAGTGGGAGTATGTTGGGGTTTAGTGTTATATATGTCGCACCCTGGCTTCCGGTTTTTACACAGGTCGGGGTGCGTGGCCGGCTCGATCCGCCTTTTTTGTGTCTTAAGGTTTTGAGTCGCCACCAATCATCACTTGAAAATACGTGTACGGACGTGATTGGTCGCCCTATCTATTTGGATTGACTCTGTATGGTTTGGTTTTGATAAGGATGGTCGTCGAAGAGATTCAAGGTTCGTTTTTCCGGTTACGTGTAAGGAAGAGATGTGATCTCACCCTACCCCGCCCGATGTATCGGTACTATTGTGATATCATGTGTTTGTTATTTGTTTTGCTTTGAATTTTCGATATAAACCAGACACTCGTGGATTTTGGGTATTGGGGTTATTTTAGTATTGAATTCTAATGACGTTTTCGCATCGATTAGAATTAATTTGGTTACGAATTCGAATGACGTTTTCACATCAATATGAATTAATTTGGTTTATGAATTCAAATGACGTTTTCACATCGATTCGAATTCATTTGGTTTACAGTTTTCGAATGACGTTTTCACATCAATCCGAATTAATTTAGTTATGAATTCGAATGACGTTTTCACATCGATCCGAATTAATTTAGTTATGAATTCGGATGACGTTTTCACATCAATCCGAATTAATTTGGTTATGATTTCGGATGACGTTTTCACATCGATCCGAATTTGATATGGCTTTTGGATTCGGATGACATTTTCACATCGATCCGAATTAGTTTGGTTTACGAATTCGAATGACGTTTTCATATCGATCCGAATTAGTTATGAATTCGAATGACGTTTTCACATCAATCCGAATTAATTTCGTTTACAAATTCGAATGACGTTTTCACATCGATCCGAATTAATTTTGGTTTATTATATTTCAAGATGACATTTGAAATAAATTTATTTTGGTTTCAAATCATGCATATCACATATACACGATATATTTATTAAAACTCGATTTAATTAACATACATAACATGTATGTTGAAAAATGAATTTTAACAGGTTGGTAATTTTATATACATGAGTGGTATATTTATAAAAATAATCTAAAACAATAATCAACTAATTAAAATTATACACATTTATTAAATCAATCATTATAAATATAAAATAAAATAGTCAATATTTAAGCTAATTTTTTTATATTGATTACATGACTAGCCTAATTGAAAGTAATAGGATAAGTAAATTTTACATGTACAAACTAATTGGTATGCTGCATATATGCATCACGATAATATTAATAACGTGTAATAATAAACTAATAACTTGTAACTAAAAAAAATAAAAAAGGGTAAATAATTTATTAGTCCCCTAGTTTTTACCTAACACACTGCTTAGTTTCCCTATTTTAAAAAACATATTTTAAGGTCCCTATCTTTTACCAATATTAACATTATGGTCCTTTTATCTATTTTTTTAGATTTTTAACCGAACATATTTTAGCTTTTAGGACAATCACAGTACAATACAAGTTGATCATGTTACTCTGTTATTTTATATATATCCGTTTATGCTAAAATATAATGATTACAAGTCTAAAAAAAACTAAACAAAAGGACCAAATGGTTAATATTGGCAAAAGTTAGGGACCTTATAATCTGTTTTTCAAAATAGAGGGACTAAACAGTGTGTTAGGTAAAAAGTAGAGGACTAATAAATTATTTACCCAATAAAAAAATAAACATGTACAGAAAAAGTGAAATAGGGATAGGAGATAAATGGGGTTTGAATTCACAAATTAATAAACAATAGAGAGTAATATGTAATTAATAGGGACTTGATTGAACTTACTTAAAATCATTAGGGACTTGATCAGAATACGGAGGGATTTAATTGACGAGTTAAAACAAAACAGAGTTAAGTTCGCTAATTAATTAGAACAGAGGGAGCAACACGTAACTTGTAAGACTCCATCGAAACAAACTATAACTATTGGGGTAAATTGGATGGGCGGAATCGATAAGGATTAATTCAGAACATTAAAACATGAGGTATAAATCTGGATATTTAGGGTTTTACCTCATTTGTATTCTCCAGCAGCCACCCTTCGTCTTCTTCCTCTTCTCTCTTCTTTCCCATAGAGATTAGAGCTTGAGCTCTCAATCCCCATGGCCGGACCTCCATGGCGGTCGCGTCTTCTTCCTCGGCGATGGCGATGGCGATGACGATGACGATGACGACTGCCCTCACTTAAGGGTGGTGATTCTTCCTTCTTCGGTGTTGTTCTCGTCTCCTCCCTTATGACAGCGACGACGACGTGATAGGGTAGCCGGAGACGTCTTCCTCCACCGACTCGAGATTGATTCCGGTAAGAGCTCTTCATTCCTTATGATCTCTCCGTCTTTTATTCTTCTGCTTGGCTCCTTTTCCCGGATCTGACCTTAATATCTTATTTTCTTCAGATCTCGATGGTTATCCAATGAATGGAAGATAAGAAGCATTGAGCAGTGGTTCGTTATCGGTTGGAAGGATTTCGTGTGAAATTTATGTAGAAGAGATGATGCTTACAATGTTATAGGTTAATCAAATTGTATTTTTTTTGTTGCTATGTTGAATCTAGTCCCTTTTTTGTGTAAATACAAAAACAAAGATTTATGAACAAAGATTATTTGCAGAAAAAAAAGTTATAAAATGGGAAACGATTTATGTTAAATATCAAAATCATTGGTTAACTCCATCATTGATTTTGCTTTGAATTTACAAAGAAACCCATTAGTGTTTTTGCTCTTTTTCTCCCTTACATTGTGTTCTCCTCCCCTTTTTACAGTGATGAAGCTCTCCTATAAATAGTAAAATTTGATGTGAATTATTGAGTTTCATCATTTTTCCCCTTTCCCTATGTCTATTTGCCTACGCATCTGTTCACTGTCGAGAAGCCTCTGGCAAATCGGCTGAATTATTGAGCATTTTTTGGCAAAAATGCCATTTGGTCCCCGTAATTGTGATTTTTTGCGGACTCACGCTGCTGAACTGAATTTGACATGGACCTGGATTGAATTATTTATGATCCGAACTTTGATGTGTACTCGGACTGAATTTGAATTATTTCTGACCCGAGCTTGATGTGGATCCGGCTTGAATTTAAATTATTTCTGACCCGAGCAGACTTCGTTGGACTTGTACGGACAAAATCCCAAGCTTTGGAATTTATTGGACTTGAACTGTCAATTACCCATGCTTTGGAATCAGACTTGAACTGACGGTTATCCGTGCTTTTGATTTTGTTGGACTCGTACGAATAATCCTTCGAACTTCCGATTTGTTGGGATTTGTACCGCAATGAGATAACTCAGTCACTTGAATAGGATTTGATCACTTTTTAGAATATTCTTGAACCGAGTGTGCGTTCTGATCTTGATTTTTGGGGACATAAGATTGCCTTCAGTTTTAAAGCGAGAATTTCCGGGTATCTCAGACATTGACGAGCGGGTTTTTAGATCCATCAAAATACGAGCGGGTCTTTGGATCCGTCAAAATTACTATAAAAACAAAAATAATAAGAGAAATATTTATATTAATAATCCAATATTTATTTATTATCAAAAATTCCATTTTTAAGCGTTCAATTATCGTTAAATTATTGACCTTTCAATTTTCGAATAAATAGACTATATTCTAAACGCTTAATTATAATATAAATCGTAACCAAAGTCAATATTAATTTTAACTTTAATATACGATGTTACATCATAATTCGCAATTCAGACTATAAGCATTTCTAAATATAGTTTACGACAAATAAATAAGTATTGAAATGTTAATTCGATTGATTGACATCTGAACCTTGATTAATAAATTATAACTCGAATTCAAGTAAATTTAATTTTATTCAAAATACGAGGAATATATCTCGAATAAAATAGTTAAAAATTGTACTTTAATTCTATTAAGTCATATTTTGAATATACTTCGGAATTTTTACCGATTTATACCGACATATGACAAATTAGCCTTAATAGCACAATTTTTCCCCAATAATTTATTTTCGAGATAATACCATATATTCTGGATAATTCATGAATTGTTCAAATTTTGAGTGAAATTTATTAAAAACTTAAAAATTGGCCCGGACAAAAATGGGTATCTACACTATAGACAATTGTTCTAGGATATGAACTAAATGTAAATGAAGTGTTCTTTATATCATTTGTTTTTAATAAGATATGGTTTCATAACTATATAAAGGCAACCTCTTTTAAGAACTAAATAAGTCTAATAAAAGGAAATCCCTAAGTTTGTTTAAAGTGATTATAAAGTGTTCATACAAGCATGAAGTGAGACAAAACTTTATAATAAACTAATAAACTTAAAACCACCCCAAGTCAAGTAATATGTTTAGAAACAGGATTGACATATCACTGCTGAGACTTGCATGTAACAATGTCTTCTGTCGAGACAGAGAGCTGATCTCACAAGCTTCAGATATGCAGATATCTGGACAGTTACATGGATCCGATGAAAGGGAGTTCATTAGGATTGGGGACCCGACTTGAGATAACAGGATGAGTAGATTTATCATTGTCACCTATTCATCTCATTTGTATTAATAGGTATAAGTAATCCTCAGACTCAAAGGTATATTAATTAGTGATTCTGAATGATGGAATGTGATACTTTGATCCTGTTGTAACACGATCCATAACAGAGATGACTCTGGGGTGTGAACGGCAGACGTTGAGTATCACAGGAAGTAATTGCAGGATAGTTATACATTGGATTGAGCATTTGTCACTCCCGATAAATGGGAGATACGTCCAAGGATCGCTTGTGGAAGACTTGACTCTAAATCCTTGCAAGGTGATAGCTTAAGACTTGAAATGCAGATTTCACTTAACCTATCTAATTGGAGTTAACTCGGCCTGTACAAGTAAAACGAACATCTCGCTATATGTGACTTGACATTATCTATAGTCATAAGATTCAGTTCAAGGATGTAGTTGATAAAGGATCGAATTATACTGTAACTAATACGGAAAGGTCAACGACAGAATCAACTTGTCTTCTTATAGCTCTGGGGGAATGTTTCGGATTTGCTAATCACATTTCGCGTACTCATTCCGTTATGCAAAGATTAAATGTAATTCTGAGAAAATTAATTTTAATGGTTGCGTACGGCTAGAAGCAATAAGAACCTAATGGGTCACACATAAGACTTGGAGGCCAAAAGAGAAACAGATGTTAATTAATTGATAGAAGCCCAACTGAGTCCACTAAGGCCCATCAAATAGGGGGGCGATTTTATGTATAGTAAATACATAAATAATTAATTTGATTTTTACCAATTCTAATTAGATTATGATTGTGAATTAAATTAATTAAAGGATAAATAAGTTAGGAGGTTTAATGAGATTAAATTGCTCCTATTATTATCCTAAAAGGTTATTATTATTATCTTTATATTTAGATATAATTATAGATAATAAATAAGAATTATATTTCAAATTAAATTCTTATTCAGTAACCTAATTCTATCTAACTAGGGTTTAGATATAAGAGAGTATATATACCCCCTTATATGTAAATTTCGGCCAAGATATATTCTACCGAAGAGAGAGAATTTCGACCCCCTGTTGAGGACGAGATCATTCACCGCTTCCTTCCGATTCGATTGATTTTCATCTCTTTCTCTATTCCTTGATCTTGTGTTGATTAATTAGAGGCAATCTATTCTTGATTGCTTTCATACGGTTGAATTCTAACTTGGTTTTGAATTGTGTTTTTGTCTTGTGCTTGGTAACTCGAAGTAAGAGTTGTGGGCACTTCAATCGCAACGGGAACATCAAAAGGTATTTTCTTCTATCCCTCTTTATATAAAATAACGATTAACGGATCTTGGGTTAATGGAAAAGAGTTAAAATTTTATATTTCTGCTGCCAAACGTTAGCCTATTTTCCTTCACTCAATACGTTATTGTTATTGCCATATGACAGATTAGGATGTTGGTATCGAGGTCTCCACCCATTATCGCTATTATTGTGGTGGTTAGGATAGGAGTTTGAGTTAGAGTTGTACCTTTGGTTACCTCCTACGTAACTTACGTTCTCGGTATCACCGACAAAAGGGGTGCCAGTGTTGCAATTTCTTCCGTCGTGATCACCACCACAATGGTTGCACATCAGGACCTGTGCATCTTTGTTGAGGCTCAATTGTGTTATTAAAGCATCTAGTTTCTTGATCATCTCAACCATGGAACCTTTTGGAGCCTCCTTTTCCATGGCGAACGCTTGATGTCTCGGGGGTCCGGCAAGCCGATCCTCTTGCCATTGAATGCTTTTTCTCGCAAGCTCATTGATGAGCTCATATGCTTCGCTTGCTGATTTCCTGAACAGGTCCCCACCTGCTGCGGAATCCACGGTAGCACGATTCGTAGGCGTTAAACCATGATAAAAATTACTTACAAGATCGTGCTTGGGGATGTCGTGGTGTGGGCAACTTCGAAGCAATTTTTGGAACCTCGCCCAAGCCGCATGAAGGGCTTCGTACTCGAGTTGCCGAAAGGAAGTGATATCATTATGCAACTTCACCGTCTTGGAAGGTGGAAAGTAATAGGAGAGGAACTCCTTTTCGAGCTCGACCCATGACGTGATAGTTCCGGCTTCCAGAGAGTGCAACCATTCCAACGCTTGGCCTGTCAAAGAGAAAGGAAAAAGTTTTAGACGTACGGCCTCAACCGGGACACCATTTTACCGAAAAGTATCGGCACACATAAGAAATTTATCAAGGTGTTCGTTAGGGTTCTCATGAAGTTCTCCTCCGAATTGACCGAGTTGTTGGATCAATTGGATCATGCTAGTCTTTATCTCATATGTGTTGGCTGGAATGACGGGGGCGACAATTCCATTGCGGTTTTGTGGTCGATGCGGAGCTAGGATCTCCATCATTGTTCGGGTGTCGTTTCCCCCTCCATTCGGGACGTTATTCACCGGTGGGTTGGTTTCGTTGTTGACGTTGGCCATCTTTTCTCTCCGAATCCTACAAAGAGTTCGTTCAATTTCAAGATCAATAGGAACGAGAGTATCACTCCGAGATCGGGTGTGCATAAACTCAAAAAATAAACAAAGAGAATATGAACAACAAAAAATATTATCGGTAAAAGTGTATATAAACAATTTATACAAAGATAATGCTTAGACTAACAATAAAACGTTTTGGTCTAATATTGCAAGAACATATAAATCCCCAGCAACGGTGCCAAAAACTTGATGAGTATCCGGTAGAGCGGTAAAATATAATGATAAATGTGTGTTAGGGTTATGGATATGATCTTTCTAAGTGCTCTAACTCTACTAGATGCTACTACGTAGGGGCAAGTGTACCCCGTCGTATCAAGTAATAATACGGTTAAGACCGGGTATCGAATCCACAAGATTTATATCTACAAGTATTAAACTACTCGGTTTTATACGTTATCTAAGCGGTGAGTACTTTAGTTGGTTGGGTGACAACTATAAACTACTCCTAAACTACGGGTGAGACAATTTTCATGTGTTTCGAGCCCTTTTAGAATGATACGGGTGATGATAAGTTATAACCTATGATAGACAACACGAAATATACACGATTAATAGTTTTACTCTTGCAAAGACGACTATTAATAGACCGAAAAACTCCGTGAGGTTCTAGAGTCGTGATTCCCTCTTAAGGCGACTCTAATTCTTAGGATCAGAAACTAGGGCCCGTAAGTTCCGTGGCTCGTCAATTCCTATGGTTTCCGGTTTGTCAACTCTAGTGAGGCAACACCTATGTGATTCCTAATAGATTTCGGAGCTCGTAAACGACCTACACAATAATCAATTATAAGTATCAAAGCAAGCAATAAACATTAACACGTATAGTGAAAACGAAATCGTAAATCATGTATTATAAATGTGGAATACGGAAATACGGGATACAACCAAGCCTAGTACATAGAAAGAGTACAAGATAATTAACAAGTAGAAAGGGAAGAAGAATCGGCCCTTAAGACTAGCTAACCAGACTCAAAGTCGTCTCTTAGGACTTGGAGGCAGAACTCTCGAGCTTGGTGAATGCGGGTGGAACGGAACTTCGACGGAGTAACAGGAGGATTATCAAGCTCTCAAGGTGTGAGGAACTCTAATACATGGAAAATTGAATACTGAAATGAGTGCTAATCACTCTTACTTATACATCAAGCTCGGGGGTAGAATTGTAAATACACAAGTTCCATTATTTCTGCAATTTTCCTAGGACACGCCCCGCGTGGGTGCCCATTCCGTTGAAAATTTCTGGCAGGTGGATCAGATTCAGTCTTGTTATTCGAACCATGCCCCGCGTGGCCAGGCAGACGCCCCGCGTATTTGCCTATTCCGTTGATAATTGACTGTGTGTGGATCAGGTTCAGGCCTGATGTCATGAACACTAGGGGTGCACATGGTCGGTTAACCAGTCCATTAACAAAAACCATTAACCAGTCCATTTAATTCGGTTAACCATATTTCGGTTAATTTAAACTTTGGTTGGTTAACCTATATTTCGGTCGGTTAACCATTAATGACTTTTCGTAACAAATATCACTTTATATCTTTAATTATTCATTTTAAAATAAATATATAATTATTTAAATATTAAATAAAAATATGTAACTTCAAATTTAGTTAACAAAATTGCCAAAACAAATAAGTTTTAAGTTATTTTAATATTTTTAACTTAAAAATTAAATACAAATATGTATATTTATAGGTTGATAATTAAATTTCTACAAATATTTATACTAGTTTTATGTGAATTAATACATAATCGGTTTATTTTTCGATTTCGGTTAACCATCGGTTTTTAAAATAAAAACCATAAACTAGTCCATCGGTTACGGTTAACCTATTTTTCGGTTTGGTTTCGATTTCAGAAATCGGTTTTTCAGTTTTTCGGTTAGTTTTGTGCAGCCCTAATGAACACGCCCCGCATAGGTTGGCGTACGCCCCGCGTGGTTGAGCCTCTGGAGTTCAATCGCTTGAATCATGTCTTCGGCGCCCCGCGTGGCTTGGAACACGCCCCGCGTACCTAAGCTTCTGAAACTTATGTTGAAGAATTTCTCCTGTACGCATGGATTTTACTCCTTTGATTGTACTTGCGAAATACAATTCTCGACGGCCGAGTTAGCTTGTCGTTTATTTTTCCGAAATTAACTAAAAACAAGGGAAATCAATCAAAAGCATAAAATTCATTTTCATTTTGTTATTTTATTAAAAACACATTATTTTTGTAATCAAACTCACTTATTTAGTCCATAATTGAATTGTAACTTACGCTAAAAGATGGGACAAAATGCCCCTATCAGGTGCCGCTGGCCATAAGTTTACTTGGAGACAAAATAGTACTTTTGTTCGTTTAGATAAAGTTTATGCGAATATATTGGCTCAAAGTAGTTTTCCTGAGGTGTCTGTGCTAAATCTCCCTTTCCGGCACTCTGATCATTGTCCTATCCTAATCAGACTGGTGAGAGGCCATCGTCCGAGAGGGGTTAGACCTTTTAGGTATCAGGTGGCTTGGGAGTCTCATCCTGAGTTTAATAACTTTGTTAAGGATAATTGGAAGCCTCATTCTAACGTTTTACAAGCTGCTGAGAGTTTTAGGAGTAATGTGGTGGGTTGGAATAAAAATATCTTTGGCCACATTATCAGAAGAAAGAATAAATTATTGAGCAGAATTGAAGGCATCCACCGTAGGTTGGAGATTAGGTTTGATCATAGTTTGGATGGTCTTCTGAAAACTCTCCAGAAGGAATTGGAAGCTGTATTGAGACAGGAAGAGTTACTTTGGTTTCAAAAATCAAGGAAAGCTTGGATTAAAGATGGAGATCGCAACACAAGGTATTTCCACCTGTCTACGGTTATTAGAAGGCAGAAGAATCGGATTGACGCTATCAAAGATTAGAATGGAGAATGGGTGTATGAGGATGGTGATATTCGTCAATTGGCCCTTTCTTTCTATAAAGATTTATTTAAAGAGGAACAGGTGGATCTGGATAAAGCTCTTTCTAGAACTACGTTTCCCATATTGGGAGATGTTAAGGTTCTGGAAACTTTCCAGCCTATTGAGCAGAAAGAGATTGATCAGGCAATCTTCAGTATTGGGGCTACTAAAGCCCATAGGGTTGATGGTCTCCCTGTCGGTTTTTACCATAAACATTGGGGGACAGTGAAGGATGGTATTTATAGCTTTATTAAAGGTGTTTTTAATGGGTCCGAGGATATTAGGCTGGTGAACAAAAGTCTTCTGGTTTTTATCCCTAAAGTGGAGAAGCCGTCTTCCTTTTTACAGATGAGACCGATTAGTCTTTGTAATGTGCTCTACAAGGCTATTACAAAAATTATGGCCAATAGACTCCGGTGTATTCTCCCTGATATTATTAGTCAAAATCAAGGCAATTTTGTTAATGGTAGACATATGATGGATAATGTGGTTATAGCCCAGGAAATGGTCCACTCTATGAAAATTAAAAAAGGGAAAAAGGGTATTGTGGCTTTGAAACTGGATCTGGAAAAAGCTTATGATCGCCTTAACTGGAGTTTTCTTCTTGATAGTCTGAAGAGAGCAGGTAGTCCGGACATTTGGATGAGGCTTATTGAAGTATGCATCTCTTCTCCGGTGTTTCAAGTTTTAATAAATGGTGATATGTCTGAGGAGTTTACTCCTTCCCGGGGCATCCGTCAAGGGGACCCTATGAGCCCCTTTTTATTTGTTATTGCTATGGAAAGACTGACTCATCTTATCCAAGATGCTGTCAGCAATGGGAAATACCACCCAATTTCCATTAATAAATTCTACCCCCGATTACTCATTTGTTCTTTGCAGATGATGTGATGATCTTTGTGGAAGGGAATGAGGAGAAAATTGGTGTGATCATGGATATCCTTAATTGTTTCTGCTCTGCTTCTGGTCAAAAACTTAATACCCATAAATCCCAGATGTTGTGTTCTAAAAACATGAGTCTAGGAGTCTGTAAAAGGCTGAGTGAAATTTCTGGGATTCCTCTGACTAATTCTTTGGGTAAATATCTGGGAGTTCCCCTCCATAGTGATAGAGTGTCTAAAGCCTCCTTTAAAGAGACTTTTGACAAAACTAACAGTAAATGTGCGATTTGGAAAGTTAATTCCCTCTCTCTTACGGGCCGTATTACCTTGATCCAGTCTGTCAACTGTGCGGTTCCTAATCATATTATGCAAGCTTGCAGACTGCCAAAGCCTGTTCTTAAAGATCTTGATAAAATCAATCGCTGTTTCCTGTGGGAGGATTCTGAGAAGGGGAAGAAAATTCACCTTGTTCCTTGGAAAGAAGTCTGTCAATCGAAGAGTTTGGGAGGTCTGGGGATTAGACAAGCTAGGGACAATAATAAAGTGCTTTTAATGAAGCTCCTGTGGAGAATGTGACAACTTCCTTCTTCTCTTTGGGTTAGGTTATTATGTGGGAAATATAAAAAGGACAAGATTTTTGGGGGTCCTAAGGAGAGAGTTAATAACTGTTCCTTTCTTTGGAAAGGCCTTAGTGCTGTGTTTTCAGAGTTTTGCTCTGGGATTGGCTGGGCAGTAGGTAATGGCTATTCCATCAGTTTTTGGAAAGATATCTGGATTGGTGATAAACCTCTTCTAGAAGTCTGTAGAGTTCCTCCACCTGTTGACAGTCTGAATTGGAAGATTGCTGATGTTGTAGATTCTGAGGGTGAATGGATTTGGTCGAGGTTCGAGTCTTATCTTAGTTTGGAAACGCTCATGAAAATTAGAGGAGTTAAAATTAGTAGCAAGGAGGAAGACAGAGATAGGCACTGTTGGTCTTTGACTAATAATGGGGCTTATTCATGCAAGTCTGCTTTTGAGGCCTTCAATCAGAATGTGATAACTCCGCACCCTGAAGTGTGGAAAATTATTTGGGCCTTGAAAGTTCCATACCGTATTAGGGGTTTCCTGTGACTTGGGGTCAAAAATAGGCTGCTGATTAATATGGATAGAAAAAGACGTCACTTGGTGGGTTCTGGAGTTTGTAGTAGATGCAGAGGTCATGATGAAACTATTTGCCATGCTCTTAGAGATTGCGCTAAGTGTAAAGAAGTGTGGAGGAAAGTTCTTCCTGACCAGCTACTATCTGCTTTCTTATCCCATCCTGATCTTGAATGGTTTTTAGATGGTGTTGGTGGTAAGCTGTTGGCAGGGCTTGAGCATGGTAATATCATTTTTTCGGTCGTCTGTCACCAGATTTGGAAGTGGAGGAATGAGAAGATTTTTGGAGGAGAAGCTGTGGTTATGCCTAATTTATCGGATTTCTTCGCTAAAAAGATTTGCTCCATTGTTGATAGTTTTAAAGGGGATCCTTTAGATAGGACTATCCAAAAAAAGGCTATTCATCTCATTGGCTGGAGTAGGCCTAGGGAAGGGGTTGTGAAGATAAACACTGATGGCTCTTATCTTAAGGACGGAACAATTGCGGCTGGAGGGGTTCTGAGGGATGCGGGTGGAGGTTGGGTGTCTGGATTTGCTCAGAATCTGGGTATGGGCTCTTCCTTCTCTGCAGAACTTTGGGGGATCCTTTCCGGTCTCAGGCTTGCTAAGAATCTTGTCGTGAAGAATTTGAGTGTGGAATTTGATAATAGCGAAGCTATCAAAATGATCTCTGAGAAGAGTGCTATGTGTTTGAAAAGCTAGAATTTAGTCAAAGGGATTAGAAGGATTTGCTCTTCCTTTGATTCCATCAGCTTCTGCCACATTTTCAGAGAGCAGAATAAGGTGGCGGACCGTCTTGCGGCTGAGGGCCATAGCAGGATCTTGGGTGTCTCTACCTTTTCTTCTCCTCCTGAGGTCCTGACTTCTCTCCTCTTGGATGATATGGTGGGGATTAGCTTCCCTAGGCTAATCCCGGGTTAGATCCTTTGTTGTTTTTTCTTTTGTCTTTTCTTTCCTTTCCTACAAAAAAAATAAAAAGTTTTGAATTGAAAGTCGCCCTAAATAAAAACCCCTAAGCGGACACCTAGATCGGCTCCATCCTTGTTTTTGCGTTTTTCACTCCAGCTGCATCTCCTTTCACCACCTCTTTGCATTGTTGGAATATCCATATTCGATACTCTTTGAGTAACAAACTATTCTTTTTTTTATATGTACATGGGATA
Source organism: Euphorbia lathyris (assembly GCF_963576675.1). Taxonomy (NCBI): domain Eukaryota; kingdom Viridiplantae; phylum Streptophyta; class Magnoliopsida; order Malpighiales; family Euphorbiaceae; genus Euphorbia; species Euphorbia lathyris. Next base: position 84,755,573 of record NC_088915.1, read on the forward strand.
AAAGGTAAATTATATCACAGTATCAATTCAAAAAAGATTATTGGACTTCATTTTGTTTCATAAACTCATTGAACTTTCTTTCAGTATGTGATTTCAACTAATTCAGACCGAAAAAGTCATTAGTATAATAACATGACAACTAAAAATCTTATGGCTTCAAGCAGTTAAAATTAAGTATATAAAGAATACATTTTCAATTATTTTGCTATCATGTCTGTTATGTAATGCGTAAAAATCATTCATTTTTCACATGGCTATTATGTCACTATTCCAAAAAAATCAATCATCAAAATGCAATTTTACAATCGTTGCCTCTTCAGTTTACACAAATCTTTGTTTTGCCTGAAAATATAACACATCTCAAAGACTAAAAACTTAAAGTGTCAGTTTGGTTTTTTTTAGAACTGTTAACATTAATTAGGATTAATCTGACCCGTCCAAAATAGAACGGGGCAGGCTCATCTTATGGGACGGAGTAATTAGGATTTTGGGTTCCATATAAAAGGAACACCACTACACCCTAATCAAGACATATATAAAGCTGATCATAATCGAATACAGTCCCTCTCTCACCTTTCTGCCTCCTGCGCCTCTCTCTATCTCTTTCTCGATCTCTCAATCAGTTCGTCTTCTAGTCTGTGGATTACACATTCTTCTCCGGCTAAACACCGAGTGGTTGATTGTCTCCGGTGGTAAAAAGATCGTGGTGATTAGATCCGCTACTACTTCCGCTTCTAACGAGATTAATCGGCTAAATAAGGTACGCCTGATCCTTCAATCTCAATTGGATTAGTTGCCGCTAATCTCTTCATTGGTATCAGAGCCTCAGATCTTGTGCTATGTGTTTTTTGTATCCATAGATATGAAGAAAGATCATTCGATAGAATGATCGTATTGATTGATTGAGTAATTGAGTGTTTGTGTTATTTGATTTTATGTTTTTTATTATCGAACAACAAGAACAAAGTTTCGTTTTTTTATTTGATTTGTATTAAAAAAGTGTGTTTTTTTATCTCCTTAAAGCGAAACAAAATCAAAAGGAATCCATATTTTATGTTTTTTTCAAAATTGTTCAAGGTCAAAAATCTTCCTTGGGATGCGTGTATATCAAAAAATCTATTCACGGATTGGAAAAAAGTCTTTTAGATTCATTTTTGGTCTGCTATTTGTCCGCAAATCCCAGGCCCAATATTACGGCAGCCGAACGGAGTTTGAGAGGGTGGCACGTGGCCCCCATGCACCACCGTGTGCATCGAAGCGGGTGAGCGACGCCTCCCGATGCCCTTTTTCGCCCGTTTTTTGACAGATTGACTCGAAATAATTTTTCGGACTTTTTGATAATTTTTGGACTGTCAGAATATTTAATTTTACCGTATTAGATATTCTAAAATGGATAAAACTCAGTGGAAATTGTTTTTTCTTTTACCAAACATTAAGAAAATTTTATCAAAGTTTTTATAAAATCATTGTTGAGTTTTTGAAGGTCCCTAGTACGATCATAACATGTTTTGATTGACAAAATAAGGTCCTTAGGATTAATTAATCAAAACTTATTTATCAATTAACCTAACCATAAATATTTATTCAATCCTATTGAAAAACTTCTAAATTTCATATATGAAATAACGGATTTAACGATGGCTCTGATACCACTGTTGGGAATTAGGCTAAGGTATAGCAGCGGAAATATAAAATTTTAGCCTACTTCCTTTTTAACCATAGGATCCGTTAATCGTTATTTCATATAAAGAGGGATAAGAAGAAATACCTTTTGAAGAACAATCTACCGTTGTTAAAGAAGCGCCCACAACTCTTCTCCGAGTTCCCACGCACGAAGTAAAACACGGCGAGGTTAAGTAAGAATCAACCGTATGAGATGCAACCAAAATAGATTGCCTCTAATTAATCAACACAAGATCAAAGAGAAAAGAAGATGAATGAAATTAATCAAACGATGAAAGCCGTATTAATTCTCGTCCACGAACTAGGGGAGTCTAATTCTCTTTCTCTCTTTAGATGTAGGTTTCGAAAATCACATAGAGGGGATGGTAAGAGCTTAGTCGAAATTCATGTAGTAGGGGGTATATATAATCACTTGTATCTAAACCCTAGTTAGATAGGAATAGGTTACTTAATAGGAATTCTATTCGGAATAGAATTCCTAATTATTATCTTACTATATATCTAATATATCTAGGATAATAATAAACAACCTTATTGGATAATAATAGGAGTATATTAATCTAATTAAAACTCCTAACTTAATTATCTCTTAATTAATTTAATTCATATTCCTAATCAAATTAGGATTAATAAAATCAAAATAATTAATTACTACTTATATATAAATTTCGGCCCCCCCTTTAATTAAATGGGCCTTACTGGGCTCAATTGGGCTTCCATCAATTAATAACATCCATCTCTCTTTTGGTTCCAAGTCTTATGTGTGATCCATTAGGTTCTTACTACTTCTGGCCGTATGCAACTATTAAATTAATTTCTTCAAGAATTATATTTAATCTTTGCATAACGGAATGATGTACTGAGTATGTTATTGGCAAGTCTGTAATCATTCCCCCAGAGTCCGTTAAGAAGATAGGTTGATTCCGTCGTTAACCTTTCCGTATTAGTTGCAGTATAATTCGATCCTTTATCAACTACATCCTTGAACTGAATCTTATGACTATGGATGATGTCAAGTCACATATAGCGAGACGTTCGTTTTACTTGTACAGGCCGAGTCAACTCAAATAGATAGGTTAAGTGAAATCTGCATTTCAAGTCTTAAGCTATCACCTTGCAAGGATTTAGAGTCGAGTCTTCCACAAGCGATCCATGGACGTATCTCCCATTAATCGGGAGTGATAAATGCTCAATTCAATGTATAACTACCCTGACATTACCTCCTGTGACACCCAACCTTTGCAGTTCACACCCCAGAGTCATCTCTGTTAAGGATCGTGGGACCGCAGGATCAAAGTCTCACATTCAGTAATTCAGGATGACCAATTAACATTCCTTTGAGTCTGAGGATTAGTTATACCTATTAATACCAATGAGATGAACATGTGACAATGATGAATCTACCCATCCTGTTATCTCAAATCGGATCCCCAATCCTAATGAACAACGTTTCATCGGATCTGTGTAACTGTCCAGATATCTATATATATGAAGCTCGTGAGATCAGCTTTCTATCGGACAGAAGACATTGTTACATACAAGTCTCAACATTGATATATCAATCCTAAACATATCACTTGACATGGGGTGGTTTTAAGTTTATTAGTTTATTATAAAATTTTGTCTCACTTCATGCTTGTATGAACACTTTATAATCACTTTAAACAAACTTACAGATTTCCTTTTATTAGACTTTATTTAGTGCTTAAAAGGGATTGCCTTTATATAGTTATAAAACATATATCTCATTAAAACAAATGATATAAAGAACAATTCATTTACATTAAGTTTGTATCCTAGAACAATTGTCTATAGGACACCAAACTCTAACATACTCCCACTTGGACTAAAGCCAATTGTTTCTAAAACTTATCCTAGTAGAAGTTAAATGACGATCATGTACTTTCTGGGTTAAAGGCTTTGTCAACGGATCTGCAACGTTGTCCTCTATAGGTACTCTTTCTATTCTCACATCTCCTCTAGCCACAATCTCTCTTATGATGTGGTATCGCTTTAGATTGTGCTTGGATGCATTATGAGACCGTGGTTCCTTTGCTTGCGCAATGGCTCCTTTGTTATCACAGTACAGAGTAATGGGATTGACAATGTCAGACACCACACCTAGTTCTGTAATGAACTTTCTAATCCAAACTGCTTCCTTTGCTGCTTCTGCAGCAGCGATGTACTCTGACTCGGTCGTAGAGAAAGCTACGCTTCCCTGCTTGGAACTCTTCCAACTGACCGCGCCCCCATTCAAGATAAACAGGTATCCTGATTGGGATTTAAAATCATTCTCATCTGTGAGATGACTTGCATCTGAAAATCCTTCTATTTTCAGATCACCTTCTCCGTACACTAGGAACATATCTTTAGTTCTTCTCAAGTACTTAAGAATGTTCTTGACAGCAATCCAATGCTCATCTCCCGGATTCCCTTGGTAACGACTCGTTACAGATAACACGAACGCTACGTCAGGTCTAGTGCATAGCATAGCATACATAATCGAACCGATTGCACTGGCGTATGGGACTACAGCCATGCGTCGTTTATCATCATCGGTTTTAGGACATTGATGATTGTTTAACTTTACTCCATGTAGCATGGGTAAGTTACCTCGTTTCGATTCAAGCATGCTAAACCGATTTAGCACCTTTTCAATGTATGTAGCCTGTGAAAGACCAAGCAGTCTACGCGATCTATCTCTGTAGATCTTTATACCAAGTATATAGGCTACTTCACCAAGGTCTTTCATTGAGAAGTTACCAGATAACCAAACTTTTACTGACTGTAGCAGAGCAATGTCATTTCCCATTAATAATATATCGTCCACATATAGTATGAGAAATGCTATAGAGCTCCCACTTGCTTTCTTGTAAATGCAAGCTTCTTCGCAATTTTGTTCAAAACCAAATTGTTTTATGGTTTCATCAAAACGCTTATTCCAGCTTCTAGATGCTTGCTTGAGTCCATAAATGGATCTCTGAAGTTTGCAAACTTTATTTGCATCCTTCGATATGAAACCTTCAGGCTGCATCATATATACATCCTCAAGCAGGTTTCCGTTTAGGAAAGATGTTTTCACATCCATTTGCCAAATCTCATAATCGTAGTGAGCGGCAATTGCAAGCATGATTCTGATTGATTTGGACATAGCCACAGGAGAGAAAGTTTCGTCATAATCAATTCCTTGTTTCTAACGATATCCTTTCGCTACTAACCTAGCTTTGTAGGTGCTAACCTTTCCATCCATGTCTGTCTTTTTTTTGAAGATCCACCTGCACCCAATGGGTATTATCCCTTCGGGTGGATCAACCAAAGTCCACACTTGGTTAGTATACATGGAATCCATTTCAGAATCCATGGCCTCAAGCCATGCTTTAGAATCTGGACTAGTAAGAGCCTTTTCGTAGTTTTTGGGTTCGTCGTCTAATACGGGAACCTCATTATCATCTCCCACTAGAAAACCATATCTAACTGGGAGTTCACGAACTCTTTGTGATCTACGAATAGGTGGCACTGGAGTCTCATCTAATGGGACTCCTTCGGGTACCTCAACCGCCTCTGTTGTTTCAGTCGGTGTTTCTTCTTCTTGAACTTCGTCAAGTTCAATCATGCTTCCCTTTTGTGTTTCTTCGAGAAACTCTTTCTCTAAGAAGGTTGCGTGCTTGGATACGATTACTTTCTGATCATCTGGATGATAGAAGTAATATCCCATAGTTTCCTTAGGGTATCCAATGAAGAAACATTTATCAGATTTTGAATCTAGTTTGTCGGACGCAATGCGTTTGACAAACGCTGAACAACCTCATACTCTCATGAATGAGAACACGGGTTTCCTACCAACGAACAATTCATATGGTGTGGAACTAGCGGATTTAGTTGGTACTCGATTTAGGGTGAAGAGGGCAGTTTCTAAGGTATAGCCCCAGAACGTCTTTGGAAGTAAGGCCATGCTCATCATGGATCGTACCATATCTAGTAGGGTACGGTTTCTCCTCTCGGATACACCATTGTGTTGTGGTGTATAGGGAGGTGTCCATTGTGAGCATATCCCACATTCAGTTAGATAATTCAGGAAATCATCTGAAAGATATTCGCCACCTCGATCAGATCGAAGCGTCTTTATTTTCCTTTCTAATTGATTTTCCACTTCATTCTTGAAGCATTTGAATTTCTCAAAAGCTTCTGATTTGTGCTTCATCAAGTAGACGTAACCATATCGGGTATGGTCATCTATGAAGCTTATGAAGTATCTGAATCCTCCTCTTGCTTGGACTGACATAGGACCGCATACATCTGAATGAATAAGTCCTAGAGTGTCTGATACACGCTCACCTTTATTGCTAAAGGGTGTCTTTGTCATTTTACCTTTTAAACATGATTCGCATGTTTCCAATGATTCATGATCGATTGGATCTATAAGCCCATCTGAATGTAGCTTTAGCATGCGTCTCTTGTTTATATGGCCTAAACGACAATGCCACAAGTAAGTTGAATTATCTATCTTATATCTTTTGGTATCAATTGCAAAAACAGGAGTTTTATCATCCAACACATAAATCCCATTTTGTAATATTCCTGAAAAATAAAAGATCAAATCTTTATAAAAATTGCAACTATTGTTCTTTATTGAAATATGAAAACCGTCGTCAACAAGACGGCTAATAGAAATAATGTTGCGAGACATTTCAGGAACGTATAAACAATTACTTAATTCTATTACAAGCCCAGAGGGCAAAGATAAAACATAATCTCCAATTGTGATGGCGGCAACTCTTGCTCCATTTCCCAGTCGCAAGTTTATGCTTCCTTTTTTTAGTTCCTTAGTCTGTTTTAGCTCCTGCATATTTGTACAAATATGAGATCCACATCCGGTATCAAGTACCCAAGATTCAGACAGTGAAACTGTATTTATTTCAATATAGAACATACCAGATGTTGAAGCACCGCCGTTTCCCTTCTTGAGGGAGGCTAGGTACTCCTTGCAGTTCCTCTTCTAATGCCCGTCTTTACCACAGAAGTGGCACTCTCCTTTGGGCTTCTTCACTTCCTTTCCCTTTGCTTTGTTGGGCACGGCTTTCTTACCTTTCTTGGGATATTTAGGATTGGGATAATTCCCTTTTCTCTTCTTTGATCCCTCAATGACAAGAGCCGGTATGGCTTTGTCTTTCTTTATATTGGGCTCAACCAACTTGAGCATATTTGCAAGCTCTTCAAGAGAGGTTTGCAAGTCATTCATCTGATAGTTCATAATGAACTGTGAATAACTTTCTGGGAGGGATTGAAGAATTAAGTCTACACTTAATTCGTTGTCCATCGCAAATCCAATACTAGAAAGTTTGGTAATGTAGCCAATCATCTTGACACAATGTGTCATGACAGATGTGCCCCCTTGCATCCTACTACGATATAGCAACTTGGATATCTCGTAGCGTTCGCACCTGGTTTGTTTCCCAAACAATTCCTTTAGGTGTACGATGATGGAATAGGCATCCATTTCCTCATGTTGCCTTTGTAATTCCGGTGTCATCGATGCAAGTATGATGCATCTGGCATGATCATCATCAGCCTTATGCTTCTGGTAAGCATCAATTTCCTCAATGGGAGCATCATCAGCAGGGACATGGGGTATCAATGTATCAAGTACATACCCTATCTTATCGAACTTCAAAACAATTTTGAGGTTACGAAACCAGTCGGTGAAGTTTGAACCATTCAACTTGTTATCGGTAAGAATGTTTTGCAGATTGGTTTTAGTCATGATTTTAAGAGTGTGCGTTTAATTAAACCTGAGAGTGAGAAAGAGTAAACGTATGTTAAACGTATGTCATTCATTTGCTTAAAGTATATCAATCTAAAATTATAGGCCTTTTAGTTTATTTTAGATTGCTCCCACTATTTTGCCAAATTAATAGCCCTCAATATTAATTCGAAGAATTTCACAAATCCTTTAGTGAGCTAGGATCCTAACTCCATGAGATTTCGCCTTGAGTTTACTCAACAAGCTAGTCTCATTCATTAGGTAGATTCATATGATCAATCACATCTCTAATGTGATTCCTAGGTTATTGGGTTACTAACCACATTAGTAACTAATATGCTATTCATATTAATCCCAACCATCTTGCCCATTAGTTTATGACAACATGAGTTTACTCATCCAATTATCATAATCTAATTTAAGTATTACCCCATATTCATGAAAGAACGATTTTCGATAATTCAGGTGTTACCATAAGACCCCGAGCTTGAGTTTACTCAACAACCCAAAGGCCCCCAGTACTGCCGGCTGAATTATAATATTAGGGAGAGGCAACCGATTTTAATAACTTGCTTATTTACTTAACTTTTTAATGAGGGATTTTATTTTAGGTCTCATAATCTAACTTAGTCTTGATTTGCTTTAGCATACATCAGACACATACATTCACATACATTGGCGTTATGGACATATCATCTAAATTATTCCGTCGAGCCAGAGACGGAATAAAAGGGCAAACCTAAGGAAATACTAACTATTACATATTTCTCTTTAGGTCCTCCGTCTTCTCCATGGCGCCTTGAAATTACATATTAATTTCTATACTACTAAAGAAAACTTCAACTGAATTGAAGGGAATTAGATGAGAAGAGAAATTACAATAGATAGTAGATAGGCAGGACTCGCAGGCCCTATTTCAAAAATACCAAAAGACTAAAGAGAGGGTCCAAATATGTCCATAACTCCAAACATGCATAGACTCAATTAAATAAATTTAATTGGTTGATTACATAACTATCTTATGTAATATTTATGTTAATCACATTAACTTATCAAATTAACTTTCATCCAATTTTACTTCTAATAGTTTCGTATCCTTTTATATTAAACTTTTAGGTTAATATAACTATACAAAACTTTAACTATGCATGTTCCAATTATTTAGATTTTAATTCATTTAACATTTTGATTTACAAATTGGTAAAACAAACTTTTAAACAAATTTTCATTTGATAATCAAAAACAGAAAACTATCAATTTCTGAAATATATATATATATTCAAATATAAAACGATTTTAAACCATTTAAAATCAAGTGGGTATCGGGCCGGGCCCGAGAGTGGGCCGCTGCCGATTGGCAGCGGCCCTTAGGGCGCGCGGGACGCCGCTGCCTTGCGGCAGCGGCGCCCCAGCGCCGCACGCAGCTGCTGCCGCGAGGCAGCAGCCGCGCGCGACAGCGGCCAGTCGCACCGCGAGGCGCGACTCGGGCTGCTGTCGCGTTATATATATATATATATATATATATATATATATATCAGATTTTAAAACGGTTTTAAAAACGATTTTCAGAAATAGGAAAAACTACAATAGGTTTCCGTTTTATCTTTAGATTTAATAAAACTGATTTTATTAACCTAACTATAAAACTAATAGATTCTGTTATAATGATTATCAACCGAAATAATTAGGAACATATGCATAATCAATTTTAATTAACAATTAATTAAAACTTATTTATCCTTAGGATTAATTAATCAAAACTTATTTATCAATTAACCTAACCATAAATATTTATTCAATCCTATTGAAAAACTTCTAAATTTCATATATGAAATAACGGATTTAACGATGGCTCTGATACCACTGTTGGGAATTAGGCTAAGGTATAGCAGCGGAAATATAAAATTTTAGCCTACTTCCTTTTTAACCATAGGATCCGTTAATCGTTATTTCATATAAAGAGGGATAAGAAGAAATACCTTTTGAAGAACAATCTACCGTTGTTAAAGAAGCGCCCACAACTCTTCTCCGAGTTCCCACGCACGAAGTAAAACACGGTGAGGTTAAGTAAGAATCAACCGTATGAGATGCAACCAAAATAGATTGCCTCTAATTAATCAACACAAGATCAAAGAGAAAAGAAGATGAATGAAATTAATCAAACGATGAAAGCCGTATTAATTCTCGTCCACGAACTAGGGGAGTCAAATTCTCTTTCTCTCTCTAGATGTAGGTTTCGAAAATCACATAGAGGGGAGGGTAAGAGCTTAGTCGAAATTCATGTAGTAGGGGGTATATATAATCACTTGTATCTAAACCCTAGTTAGATAGGAATAGGTTACTTAATAGGAATTCCATTCGGAATAGAATTCCTAATTATTATCTTACTATATATCTAATATATCTAGGATAATAATAAACAACCTTATTGGATAATAATAGGAGTATATTAATCTAATTAAAACTCCTAACTTAATTATCTCTTAATTAATTTAATTCATATTCCTAATCAAATTAGGATTAATAAAATCAAAATAATTAATTACTACTTATATATAAATTTCGGCCCCCCCCTTTAATTAAATGGGCCTTACTGGGCTCAATTGGGCTTCCATCAATTAATAACATCCATCTCTCTTTTGGTTCCAAGTCTTATGTGTGATCCATTAGGTTCTTACTACTTCTGGCCGTATGCAACTATTAAATTAATTTCTTCAAGAATTATATTTAATCTTTGCATAATGGAATGATGTACTGAGTATGTTATTGGCAAGTCTGTAATCATTCCCCCAGAGTCCGTTAAGAAGACATGTTGATTCCGTCGTTAACCTTTCCGTATTAGTTGCAGTATAATTCGATCCTTTATCAACTACATCCTTGAACTGAATCTTATGACTATGGATGATGTCAAGTCACATATAGCGAGACGTTCATTTTACTTGTACAGGCCGAGTCAACTCAAATAGATAGGTTAAGTGAAATCTGCATTTCAAGTCTTAAGCTATCACCGTGCAAGGATTTAGAGTCGAGTCTTCCACAAGCGATCCATGGACGTATCTCCTATTAATCGGGAGTGATAAATGCTCAATCCAATGTATAACTACCCTGACATTACCTCCTGTGACACCCAACCTTTGCAGTTCACACCCCATAGTCATCTCTGTTAAGGATCGTGGGACCGCAGGATCAAAGTCTCACATTCAGTAATTCAGGATGACCAATTAACATTCCTTTGAGTCTGGGGATTAGTTATACCTATTAATACCAATGAGATGAACAGGTGACAAGGATGAATCTACCCATCCTGTTATCTCAAATCGGATCCCCAATCCTAATGAACAACGCTTCATCGGATCTGTGTAACTGTCCAGATATCTATATATATGAAGCTCGTGAGATCAGCTTTCTGTCGGACAGAAGACATTGTTACATACAAGTCTCAACAGTGATATATCAATCCTAAACATATCACTTGACTTGGGGTGGTTTTAAGTTTATTAGTTTGTTATAAAGTTTTGTCTCACTTCATGTTTGTATGAACACTTTATAATCACTTTAAACAAACTTACGGATTTCCTTTTATTAGACTTTATTTAGTGCTTAAAAGGGATTGCCTTTATATAGTTATAAAACATATATCTCATTAAAACAAATGATATAAAGAACAATTTATTTACATTAAGTTTGTATCCTAGAACAATTGTCTATAGGACACCAAACCCCAACACATTGAAAGTTATTGCGGATCGCGTATGAGGTATGATCGGTCCATCCATATTTTTATGGAAAAACTGGATGCATTAGGGGTTATCCTCCCAGAGGGTGAGGCAAGCATGCGACTAAGGTTGGGCAAGCTTAGAGCAGCTTACTGGTTATTTTGAGACCATATTTACCAGCTCAAGTGTTGAAGATTCTGATATCCTTGCCTAGGTCAGTTCTAAAATCATAGATGTCCGTTCTGCTCTAAGCTGAAGATGTAAAAAATGTGTGTTTCTCTATGCAGCCTGAAAAAAGTTCGGGACCTGACGGACTCAACCCCGCTTTCTTCTAACATTACTGGGATATGGTAGGGTCAGATGTAACCAGAACGTGTATGTTGATTCTAAAGGAAACACAATTACCTCCGCAGCTTAACGATACTCTTATTGTTTTGATTCCGAAAAAGAAGAATGTGGAAGTTGTGTCTGATCTTAGGCCCATAGCTTTATGCAATGTGCTGTTTAAAATTCTTTCGTAGATGCTAGCAAACCGTTTCAAACAAGTTCTCCCTAATATTATCTCGCTTAGTCAAAGCGCATTTATCCCTGGACGACTTATTAATGATAATATCGTGGTGGCATATGAGTTTATACATAAAATGAAAAGTCTCGGACAAGGTAAGGTGGGATGTTCGGCACTCAAGCTAGATATGAGTAAGGCATATGACCATATTGAATGGAAGTTCCTGAGAAATATGCTTCAGAAGTTGGGTTTTCCACCAAACCGGATCAATTGGATCATGTTATGTGTGTAACAGCAGTGTCGTACAAGATCATTCAAGATAACAGGGTGCTTGAGCCAATTATTCCTCAAAGGGGTTTACGTCAGGGTGATCCACTTTCTCCCTTTCTATTTTTGATCTGTGCTGAAGGGCTAACAACATTACTGACAGTTAGGGAACGGGAAGGGAAACTATATAGTTTCAAATTAGCAAAAAGTGCTCCTGCAATTTCACATTTATTCTTCGCTGACAACAGTCTCTTATTTTTTCGGGCTAATAAGACTGAGGCTAGTTATATTAGAGAATGTTTGTCGACCTATGAGAAAGCTTCGGGGCAACGTATTAATTTTCAAAAAACCTCCCTATTCTTCAGCGCTAACACTCTGAACCAAGCCAGAATTGAGGTTGATGATAAGGTGCATGTCAGTGAAGTGACAATATTGGATAATTATCTCGGAGCCCCTATCGATATCAGAAGAAGCAAAATTCATGTTTTTGGTTTTCTCAAAGATAGAATCTGGAATCGGGTGAATAATTGGAAGGAGAAATTTCTGTCACGGGCTGGCAAGGAAATTCTCATCAAAGCGGTTCTACAATCTATTCCTACATACTTGATGAGCATCTATTTATGCCTATGGATTTCTGTGATGAAGTAAATAAAATGCTAAACAGGTTCTGGTGGAAATCATCAGGAGCTAATCCATCAGGGATTCATTAGAAGCCGTGGAAAAGTTTGTGTTCTTAAATCTAAAGGCATCATGGGTTTCAAAAATATTCATCTCTTCAATTTGGCCCTCTTAGCCAAGCAAGTTGGCAAATCCTGCAAGACTTTAATTCGTTGGTGGCTAAAATTCTCAAGGCTCGTTATTTTCCTAACGGTAATTTTCTTGATGTAGGTTTGGGTCATAAACCCCCATACATTTGGAGGAGCATTGTTGCAGGTAGCTCTTTACTCCGCGACGGCTTGAGATAGAAAGTAGGATACGGTGACTCAATCCAAATATGGGAGGATCCCTGGCTCCCAGACGCACTGAACCCATTCGTCTCTTCCCTAAAGCCTACAAACTGCAACACCCTGATCTGATTTCTTCGCTTCTCAATGACCGTGATCGAAAGTTGGTAATGTCTATTCCTGAACAGAATCATGGCCGTGAGGATACGTGGTTTTGGCAATTTACACCGTCAAAATCCTAGTGGGTACTAGGTCGTTGTAGCAAAAGGAGCTGAAGCTGCATCAACGTGGAACACAGTCAACTGGAATCTAATTTGGAAGTTACATATGGCTCCGAAAATCAAGAACTGATTGTGGAGGATATTTGCATGTTGTTTACCTACTATGTCAAATCTACAAAAAGGTCATAGCTCTTTGCCAAACCGATGTCCGATATGCAACTCAGTCGGGGAAGACGAAACTCACATCTTCATATCATGTGTCTTTGCGAAACAGTTATGGGGCTTGTTCTTTTCTGATAACCGTATGGAGCATATTTCTGATATTTTCTATTGGTTTGAAAATTTGTTAAATTCGTCTCTATCAGCTGCGGAATCGGCAGCAGTTGTTCTTTGGAATATCTGGAAATATCGCAACCAAGTAGTTTGGAATAAAAAAATATAGTTTACCGGTTTTGATTTTGCTGGTAGCTAGGACAAAAAAGACGGCTCGGAGGAACGCTCAGATTCGTGCACTGCATATCAGTTCCACCCAATTAGTTATCTCGACCACATGGCAGATGCCGACTCTAGGCTCTTTCGTATGTAATGTCGACGCGGGTATTGAGGTTGATTCGGCCTATTGTTCAGTTGGTATGTTGATACGAAATCACTTAGGTGAATGCATTCATGCTAGGAAAGTAGGCCTATCTGACATAACCGATACGAGTTTAGCCGAAGCAATGGCTATACGAGAGGCACTCAGCTGGCTTAAAGCTCTAAATCTGTCCTATGTAACGGATCAATCCTATTGCCTCAACGTGGTAAAAGCAATTCAATCCAAAGATTTCAATCTTTCGTATTTATCTGATGTTATTCAAGATTGTTGTCCTATTCTTTAGGATCTGAACTATGTTTCGATCTCATTTATAAAGCGATCAGCGAATCTGGCAGCTCATTCTTTAGCAAAAGATGTTAGTTCTGTTGGTCCCGTGTAACTTAATATGATTAGTTCCAAGGGGGGTTAGGAACTAATATAACTTTTTCGCTTAATAATGCTGACTTAATTAAATGTTTGATGATTTAACTCAGCTTTAGGCCAGCAAGGCTGAGTGAGGTGTGAGACGGCTTTAATCAGACACTGACTAGAGCTGTTTCAATTGTGAGTTGGAAATAACACTTTAGGTCAGTTTCTAACTCAGCACTCTGATTACTCAGCATCGGATTGTACAAATTATATACTGAGTAATTTAATCAAGCAACATATACATATATATATCAAGAGAAAGGGTTAGAGATTACTCAGCAGTCTTATCCTGGTTCGGCCTCACCGCCTACGTCCAGTCCCCATAATCCCTCCGGGCTTTTTCAATCTACTACTGAGCTCTTTAAAGGTAGAGCACAAACCGTTTACAATAGCAACTGAGTATGCAAGAGTACCGTCCTTTATTCGTCTACTCAATCCTATATCACACTGAATACTATAACCGAGTATCCAGAATTTCTCTACCACTGAGTACTATAACCGAGTACTCAGCACCACTCTTCTAACCTTTACGATTGATACAAAATTGTTCTCTCAAAACGAAGAACACTTCAGATGAATACAAATTCACTCTAGACTTTTACACAATGATTGGAATTGGGTGTAAGAGCTTGCTTCTTGTTTTTAGACAGCTTCTATTTCGGATTTTCACTCTTGTGAAGATTTGCTTTTTCTGTCTCTTTGTAGTTGTATGTATATTTTCGGCTAATGATCCAAATGATGAACTTGTCTATTTATAATGATCTCTAGACTTCAATGATTTGAATTTCAAATAGCCGTTGTGTGTTGAACGTTCATCTTTGTCATCATGTGGTCAGCTTCCAGAGCTGCAGGCCAATCATGTCTTCTGTTTTGCCAGTTTCGTCTTCTTGCGCCAGGTTTCGTCTTCTAGCGCCAGGTTTGTCTTCTTGTCAAACGCCAGACGGTCCATGCGTCTCGAGAAGGTCTTTGATCACATTTTCGAGGCTTCTAATTTGTTGCAGAGATCTGTCGGACCTTGTCTTTTAGTAAACAGATCATTGGCGTTGACTTGATCTTTACTCAGCTTGACACAGCGGCGACTTTGAAAGTTGCTCAGCTTGACTCTGCAGCTTCGCCTTCAAGCTTTTCAGAAGAAGACATTTCTTTTGTAACGCTGAGTTGTATTACACCCAGCTTCTGTTGTGTGATCTGCTTATGCAGACTTTGTTCTGTCTTTCTTTTTATGAACACTTAGTTCCTATTCTAGTCAGTTTACTTACTCAACATTGAACAAACATATTAGTACAATTAAACCAAATCACTTAAATTTAATTGTCTTAATCATGGGATTAATTTAAATAATTTTGTCAAATCAAAATCATGTGGAAAGGTGTTTCAACAAACTCCCCCATTTTGATGTTGGCAAAAATATTTAATTGAGGAACTCAGTGTTGAGCATCCCTCATGATTGATGACCTTTTATTCTTCTGAGATTACTCCCCCGTAAGGGTTGCATCTGTTGACTTAGTTCAACTCTAAACCTTCTAAGATCTAATTGAGTGAAACTAAGACTTAAGTCACTGACTTAGTTCAATTCTAAACCTTCTAAGATTTAATTGAAAAGAGCCTAAGGTCAGCTTTCGAAGAAGGTCAATACTTGGAACATATGGTCATTACTCAG
Source organism: Euphorbia lathyris (assembly GCF_963576675.1). Classification (NCBI taxonomy): domain Eukaryota; kingdom Viridiplantae; phylum Streptophyta; class Magnoliopsida; order Malpighiales; family Euphorbiaceae; genus Euphorbia; species Euphorbia lathyris. The sequence continues at coordinate 84,771,333 of NC_088915.1, forward strand.
TTTTGATACTTATCTATTTTAGGTATCAGAGATATTTCGTTAAGTTCAAGTATCAGAGTTGGATTTATCTATCAAAGTTGGGGTGTACTGAGTATGATTTACTTGTTTAATCTTTATGTTCACAAGTTTTAATTTGTTGTTCAATGAGTGGTCATGTGTTCAATCAGCATATTAACACAGCAAGTAAGCATCGCATAAATACAATCAGCTTGGATAAAAGATGCTTATATATTGAATTACTCAGCTCAACAAGAACACGCCATAAAAATATAAGTTACAAGCAAAGACTATATAGCTAGGTCTATTTCTTGATATTGGCTTGAACTTGATTTGACTTGGGTTTGGTTTGGGCTGTCCGTTGTTGCTGAGTATGGGTGCTCGGGACAGCAGAAGTTGAGCCAGGAGGCTTCTGCTGAGTTCCGGCAGCTGGCTGTTTAGCTTTACCTTTCTCTCCCGGTTTCTGCTGAGTTCCGGCAGCTTGGATAGCTTGGCCTTTCTCCCCCGTTTTGCCAGCATCATTTGATTGAAGGGGAGGTGCAAGGAACTTCTCTTGTTGAACAGCACGAGTCAGTATGGATGAATAGTGTTGCATTTGACCCATACTTTCGCGAAGACCCTTAAAAACTTGTGCGCCATCGGCCATACTTGAAGCTGGGATCTTAATATTTGCACTGAGCATGCTGAGTAGGTACTCAAGAGATTTCCCAATCCAAGTAATGGAGTCCGTCATTCGGGCATAAGATTGATAATACATCTTGAGCAATGCAGAATCATACGAATGACGCTGAACGTTAATGTGCCGGACATGTGCAAGGGTTGACCTGGTGTAGTGTAAAATGTCATTTGTCTTGACCTGGTCAGTGTCCATCTCTTCTTTGCTTAAGTTGAGTAGGCGAATGGCTTCACCAATCTGTTCAATAGAGCACTAAGAAGAGGAGGAGATAAGTTCACGAGCCCCGGTCAGCTGGGAGAAAAGTTGATTGACCTCAGCAGAGGTTGCATATGTTGAGTTCGCAACTGATAAGGCATTAAGTTTTCCTTCGATGGAGTTTATGTGATTCACCATCATCAGCTGGAGTTCAGCCAGCTTCATTATGAATTCTTGCTTGGGCTGCTGAGAGACTAAGGAAGTCATGACACTCATCAGTTCCTTGAGACCCTTAAGTTCGGTCAGAAGTTGAGTGACAGAGGAGAATTGTGTTGGCTTAGTAGGAATATACCCAGCAGCATCGGCGTGAGACTGATGAATATCTTAAAGTAGAGCGTGAGCTGAGTGGATGATTTTCCTTCCAGACTCAAAAGCATTCAGATAAGTGTAGGATTCATCAGTGTTATGCTCAGGGGTCGTATTGTTGTCAGCACCGGATGGAGGAGGTTTTTGGTGCTGCCCGGAAGTGGAGGTGCCAGCTTGGTCAGCAGCTGCACTTTTATTTAGGCCAGCAGCAGGAGCTGACTGGTTTTTTGTCTGCTTGATAGGAGTAGGAAGAGTTTGATCAGCAGAGTTATTAACCTGCTTAGTGTCAGTCTGAAGTTGAGTAGAACTTTGAGGTTAAGGCAACTTAACACTGTCTTTAGCAGGTGGAGTTTCCTTTGCTAACTCTTTGGGTTGAGCAGCAGGAACATTGAGCACTTGCTCGGTAGAAATGGGACCCTTAGAGGCTTGTTCCTCAGCCTGAGAAACATAGGCTTGTTTTTCCTTTACTTGGTCTGGAGTTGGCTCAGTGATGGTGGTGAAGAATTGGAACTGGAGCCCGTTCAAGTCTGTGATTGGGTCCCTTAGTGGTGATTCATCCAGCAGATCTATCACACTGGGCTTTAGAGCCTTTCTCTTAAACCGCTTGTCTGCACTGCCCTTTGAGGTTTTGATCGGAGGAGAAAGGGTCAGCGGCAGGAGAGTCAGGTGACTCAGAAGAGAAGTTGAGTCCTAAGTCAGTGTAGAGGTTTTCCTCAACTTTGTCCTTCACTGGAGACTTAGCTCCTTCCTCATTAGCTTGCTCAACAGCAGTTGTGTTGCTCGGCTCAGCAGACCCCAGTTTATCAGCTTGAGGTTGTTCCTCAGTACGGTCTAGTCCTTCCTCCTGATCACACGGAGTCTTTTCCAAATCAATTTCTTGACTTCGCACAGAGTGTGATTCCTTTGTAATTACAAAGTCAAGTGGGTTAGCATCAATTGGCTTCAACCCAGAGGTTTTCTTCCTCTTTAGAGGCTGATCTGGTGTTTCCTCACTTTCTTCCTCAGGCTCAGCTCTCTTCTTATTTCCTTCGGCTGACTTAGGTTCCTCTTGAGCTAGCTCAGCATGAGCAGCTTTCTTCGTACCAACCACTAACCTGATCTTCTTTGGAGCTATGTTAATGTCTTTGGTTTGAGGGGTTGAGGATTGGTCAGCTTTCCTCTTTCAATCTTTTCTGGTTCGCACAGCCGGTGCTTTTTCAATCATAACTTTCTTTCCTTTCTTGGTTACCTCAACATCTGCTTCTTCAACCATATTATCCTCAACAGCATCTTCTTCAATCACAACTCCCTTCCCTTTCTTAGGCTTGATGGGCTGACTGTGGGTCAGCGCGAATAGGATTCCCGAGGTGATTTCAGTCCCCTCAATATCAATTTCTCCCTTAAAGCTGACCTGGTGATCCTGAAGTATTTTAGTGATGAGCGAACCCATTTGAAGGATTCCGGTGCTGCGTTGAAAAGCTCCAATAAGGAAGACAGGCATGTTGAGTGGCTTGTAATTCAGCATATGCCAGATGAAGCATTGCTCAAAGTTAGAGGCTGACGAGGAGGAGTTGACCTTAGGAAAGAGAAAGTTAGTCAGGATGTAGTGTGCTTGCTTTTAAGCCTGACCCATACAGGTACTGGCGATTTCTCCTTTGTGGTTTTTGGGTTTGCAGAATTCAACAACGTAATGAACCCGCTTGTAGTCATTCGTGCATCGCAACTCAGCACCTTCTGCTTTAAGCTTTAGCTGGTTAGCAAGGTAAAATGGGGTGATGGTGATTGCCTTATTCTTGACCTTTGTGATAAAATAGTCATCATTGTCCTCAACGACCGCTAGGTTTTCATAGAACTCCTTCACCAGTTGTGGGTAAGTTGTTGCAGGCATAGAAAAGAGGTCGGTCCACCCATTCTTGGAAATCCAGTCACAGAAGGGTTTTTCTTCATTTATGAAGCTCCCAGAAAACCATCGGGAATGATACACGTTTAGACCTTTTATGCTATTGAAGACTTTGAACAACTTCTTTTCCTTAGGCTGTTTGTTCTTTTTCTTCTTCTTTGAAGGAGTCGTCTGGTCAGTGTGAGGATTTTCACCGAGGATGCTGACCTCGGGCATAGCTTGGTCATACTGACCATGGATGTGTCCTTGAGACTCTGAGGAGGTTTCCTTATATTCCTGCTTAGCAGGAGAGGCTGGGTTAATGTCAGAGTGGTTGTCGTCATAGTTTTCGCTGGAGTTGTTTTGGGAATCGCTAGACATGGTGTTCTTAAGGATTTGAGAAATGCAGAAGATTAGGGATTTCAGAGAGAGAGATCGAATGCGATAAGTTTCAAGCGTAAAGGGAAGTTAGTGGGAATTCATCCACTATTTATAGTCGGAGCGCGTCGATCTGATAGGTCAGAATGGCGGTTTGATTTTGAAACGTTCAACGGCTTTAAATTCTGACATTTATGACACGTTCAACGCATGGGTTTCTAACCATTACGCATACGTCATCCTAGGTGGCTACTTAAATTTGCATGCAAACATTAAATTTCGCAATTTGTCTTACTCGACATCTAGAATACTAAACGTTTGAAGTTCTGAGTGCTCAGTTTTGCGTAGAGGGGATTCATATCATGTGAAGTAACTCAGCATTTAGTAATCACTCAATAGATATCTGGCAACTCAGCATATAGTGATTTCATAGCATTCAGTTTTACTCAGCATATGATAGTTACTCAACATGTAATGATTACTCGGCATATTATAATCACTCAATATTCATTCAGCTCAGAAATTTATTGAAGAGGATTAGACATACTGATAGCTTCCCTCAGTATGCTGAACTGCTCATGAGCCAAAGGCTTTGTGAAGATATCTGCAAGTTGTTCACCTGTTGGAACATAGGTCAGCTTGATCTCACCCTTGAGTACATGGTCTCTGATGAAGTGATGCCTAATGCTGACATGCTTCATCCTGCTGTGTTGGATTGGATTTTTGGATAGGTCAATGGCACTTTTGTTGTCGCACTTTGTTTGAACTCCATAATCCTCCAGTTGTTGCTTAATCCATAAGACTTGTGCCACACAGCTTTCAGCATCAATGTACTCAACTTCAGTTGTTGACAGGGCCACTGACGACTGTTTCTTACTGAACCAAGACACCAGACAGCTTCTAAGGAATTGACATCCTCCTGAAGTGCTTTTCCGCTCCAGCTTGTCTCGTCCATAGTCAGCGTCAGTGTATCCGATAAGTGTGAAATCACTTGTGTTTGGATACCATAGACCTGCATTCACTGAGCTTTGCAAATATCTAAGGATTCTTTTCACAGCTATGTAGTGAGATTCTTTAGGGTCAGCTTGATATCTTGCGCAATAACATACTGAGTACTGAATGTCTGGCCTACTTGCAGTTAGATAGAGTAGAGAGCCAATCATACCTCGATATAATTTGCTGTCTACCGACTTACCTTTTTCGTCAACACATAGCACAGTGTCAGTACCCATGGGGGTTGATATTGGTTTACATCCTTCCATATCAAAATTTTTCAATATCTCCTTAGCATACTTGGTCTGGCTAATAAAGATGCCATTTTTACCTTGTTTGATTTGAAGTCCAAGGAAGAAATTGAGTTCTCCCATCATTGACATCTCAAACTCAGTTTGCATCAGTTTGCTAAATTCCTTGCACATAGACTCATTAGTAGCACCAAAGATAATATTATCTACATATATTTGTGCCAACATGGTATCTTTACCCTTTTCTTAATGAATAAGGTTGTGTCAGCTTTTCCCCTGATATAGTTCCTGGTCAGCAGGAAACTGGTCAGCCTTTCATACCAAGCACGTGTTGCTTGCTTTAGGCCGTACAAAGCCTTTTTGAGTTTATAAACATGGTTTGGGAATTTTGGATCCTCAAACCCTAGAGGTTGACTAATATAAACCTCTTCATTTATAACTCCATTAAGAAATGCACTCTTAACATCCATTTGGAACAGTTTAAAGTTCATAAAGCTAGCATACACATATAATATTCTTATTGCCTCTAATCTAGCTACGGGTGCAAAGGTCTCACCATAGTCAATACCTTCCTTCTGACTGCAACCTTGAGCTACAAGTCTGGCTTTGTTTCTGACTACGTTTCCCTGTTCATCTAGCTTGTTCCGGAATACCCATTTTGTTCCAATGGTCTTTTGATTCTTTGGTTTAGGCACTAGATCCCATACTTCATTTCTCTTGAATTGATCAAGTTCCTCTTGCATAGTGTTTATCCAGAATTCATCGTGCTCAGCTTCTGAGAAGTTTTTCGGTTCATGAACTGAGACGAAGGCAACATTGCTGAGATATCTCCTGAGCTGATTTCTTGTCATCAGTGTGTTCTCAGCAGCATCAAGAATGGACTTCTCTGAGTGTCCTCTTGGAATCTTGATCTCTTTTGGCAGTATTGAGTTTTCAGGCGCTGGTGTTTCAACAATCTCTGTAGGATTATATTGGTCAGCAAAGATAATTTCAGGTTCATTTTTACCTTTGGTCAGCCCTTGAGGAGGTGACTCGGTGTCACCAATTTGGTCAGCGGAAGCTGAGCATGGGTCATCTTCGGTAGGCTGACTTATCTTCCCTGCAGGGTCAGTTTCATCGAACTCAATATGTACAGACTCTTCTACGACCTGAGTTCGTTTATTAAACACTCTATATGCTTTGCTGTTTGTTGAGTACCCTAAGAAGATAGCTTCGTCAACTTTTGAATCAAATTTAGCAAGGTTGTCTCTAGTATTTAAAATAAAACATTTACAACCAAACACGAAAATATCCAATGTTGGGTTTTCGTCCTTTCCAAAGTTCGTAGGGGGTTTTCTTAAGTATAGGTCTAACTAAAGCCCTATTGAGTATATAGCAAGCTGTGTTGATAGCTTCACCCCAGAAATACTTTGGAAGCCTATTCTCACTCAGCATTGTCCTAGCTATTTCAACTAAGGTTCTGTTCTTCCTTTCAACTGCCCCATTTTGTTGAGGAGTTCTAGAAGCAGAAAAATTGTGGTCAATGTCGTTGACTTCACAGAATTCATCAAACTGTTGGTTTTTGAATTCTCCGCCATTATCACTTCGGATGTGAGCTAATTTTAGGTTTTTGTCATTTTCAAGTTTTCTAATCAGTGTTGAGAACATCTCAAAGGCTTCATCCTTGCTACTCAGCAAGATGACCCAAGTGTACCGAGAAAAGTCATCTACAATGACCAAGGAAAATCTCTTACCACCCAAGCTCAGTGGCTGGACTGGTCCGAAAAGATCCAAGTGTAGCAACTCTAATGGACGCTTGGTTGAGACTACATTTTTACTTTGAAAAGACTTTTTGGTTTGTTTACCTTGCTGACAAGCATTGCACAATTGATCCTTCTCAAATCTAAGTTTGGGTAATCCCTCAACTAGTTGCTTTCTTGCTAGGTTGGCTAGGAGGTCCATGCTTACATGACCAAGTCTCCTATGCCATAGCCAGGAATTATCTTCCTTTGACACTAAGCATATATTTTTTGAAAACTTCTTTTCTAAACTCAGCATGAAGACGTTGTCAACACGAGGGGCAGTTAAAATCAAATCATTTGTTTTACCCTCGAGTATCCGACACTCAGTGGCATCAAATACAACCTTTCTACCGCTGTCACACAGCTGAGCTACGCTCAATAGGTTATATGTAAGACCCCTGACTAGGGAAACTGACTCAATAGTGGGATTTCCTCCAATAGTACCTGATCCCACTATCTTACCCTTTTTGTTGTCTCCGAAACTTACATTTCCACCTCGTTTATGCACAAGTGTGATGAACTGAGTTTCATCACCAGTCATATGCCTCGAGCATGCGCTGTCAATGTACCATAGCTTTGACTTCTCCGCGCACCTCAGGCTCACCTGCAATTAAACTAGTTATCTTTAGGTACCCAATTCTTTTTGGGTCCTCGTTTGTTAGATTTAGCAGGTGATGCATCATATTTAAGTTTGTGACGACATACTTTTATGGTGTGGCCATCTTTCCCACAATAGTCACAATAAACCACCCTTTGAGGGTGTTTCCATTTTTGGTCAGCACGATGGTACTGAGCATACCAACACACACTTACGGTGTGTCATCTCTTCCCACAACAGTCACACACTGACTGTTCTGCTGAGTGTACTGTCTTTGCTGACTAGTACCTGAATACTCAACATTTGGATAGAACCTTTTCTTAGCCAATGAACTCAGCTGGTTCTGTATTGAAGTGACGTCCTTTCTCAGTTTCTTAGAATCTGATTGGACTTCCGAGACAAACCGATGCATGATTTTTAGATTTTCATCTTGCCTGGTTTTGTCCTGGAGCAGATGTCGGAGGTCACTGAGTTTGACCTCTTCAATCTTATCACACCGCCTGTTGAGTGCTCTTATTTTCTTGTTACACTTTTTGATCAGTGTATAGAGATCACTCAGGGCATTAACCATTTCATTTCTGAGCAAGGGTATAGATGTTACCTCATTCGAGTGTTCCTCATGGTCAGACCCATCGGAGAGGTAAGCTTGCTCAGATCGGCAGTCGTCGGCAGCTTCGTCAGCCATAAAACAGATGTTTGCTGACTCAGTGGCATCAGCTTCTGATGAGGTTGACTCATCACTGTCACTCTATGTGGCCACCATTGCCTTTTTACTACCCTTCTTTTCTTTCTTCAGAGTAGGACAGCTTGACATGATGTGCCCAGTTTGATGGCATTCGAAACAAGTAACATGCTTTGAGTTGTCCTTCTTATGTCTGCTGTCGCTAGACTCAGCTCTGTATTTATCACTTCTTTTGAATGGCCTTTTGCTGTTCTTGTCGCTTTTCCTAAACAGCTTCTTCTTCTTCCTGGTAAACATGGCCATCTCCTCATCGTCTGATGAGTCAGCTTCGGTTGAGTCGGCTTTCATGACAAGAGATTTTTGCTTCTTGTCCTCAGTTTTCTCTTTAGCCTCAAAGTTTTTCATGGAGATCTCATGGGTCAGCAGAGATCCAATGAGCTCATCATATTTATTTGTGGTCAGGTCCTGAGCTTCTTTAACAACTGTCTTCTTAGCTTGCCAGCTTTTGGGGAGACTTCTCAAGATTTTCTTCACCTGCTCTTCTTCTGTGAAGTTCTTGCCGAGTCTCTTAAGCCCATTTATGATGTTGGTGAATCTTGAGTTCATTTCAGAGATGTCTTCATTTTCATTCATCTCGAATAGCTCGTATAGTCGCACGTGTTGATTCACTTTGGACTTCTTGACTTTACTGGTTCCTTGATAGGTAACCTCCAGCTTCTTCCAAATTTCCTGTGCTGACTCACAACCTGAAATTTTGTTGTACTCTGCAGCATCTAACGCACAGTGAAGCATATTGATAGCCGAAGCATTATTTTGTAATTTTTTAAGGTCATCATCTGACCATTTATCCTCACTTTTGACGGACTTTACACCATCAATAGTTTCATAGGGAACAAACGGGTCTTGGACTATAGCTAGCCATGCACTCATGTTTGTTGCCTGGATAAAGTTTTTCATCTTGTTCTTCCAGAATGTATAATTTGACCCGAAGAACAGTGGAGGCCAACTAATAGATAATCCCTGGGGGAGTATCTGTGTTGTTTGATTTCCTAGAAGGAAACGAGTGATGTTCTCAGCCATTACAAGGATCAGCTCAAGATAGTTTATCTTGAATAGTGAGCTACTAGCTCTGATACCACTTGTTGGTCCCGTGTAACTTAATATGATTAGTTTCAGGGGGGGGGGGGGGTTAGGAACTAATATAACTTTTTCGCTTAATAATGCTGACTTAATTAAATGTTTGATAATTTAACTCAGCTTTAGGTCAGCAAGGCTGAGTGAGGTGTGAGATGGCTTTAATCAGACACTGACTAGAGCTGTTTCAATTGTGAGTTGGAAATAACACTTTAGGTCAGCTTCCAACTCAGCACTCTGATTACTCAACGTCGGCTTGTACAAATTATATACTGAGTAATTTAAGCAAGCAACACATACATATATATATCAAGAGAAAGGGTTAGAGATTACTCAGCAGTCTTATCCTGGTTCGGCCTCACCGCCTACGTCCAGTCCCCATAATCCCTCCGGGCTTTTTCAATCTACTACTGAGCTCTTTAAAGGTAGAGCACAAACCGTTTACAATAGCAACTGAGTATGCAAGAGTACCGTCCTTTATTCGTCTACTCAATCATATATCACACTGAATACTATAACCGAGTATCCAGAATTTCTCTACCACTGAGTACTATAACCGAGTACTCAGCACCACTCTTCTAACCTTTACGATTGATACAAAATTGTTCTCTCAAAACGAAGAACACTTCAGATGAATACAAATTCACTCTAGACTTTTACACAATGATTGGAATTGGGTGTAAGAGCTTGCTTCTTGTTTTTAGACAGCTTCTATTTCGGATTTTCACTCTTGTGAAGATTTGCTTTTTCTGTCTCTTTGTAGTTGTATGTATATTTTCGGCTAATGATCCAAATGATGAACTTGTCTATTTATAATGATCTCTGGACTTCAATGATTTGAATTCCAAATAGCCGTTGTGTGTTGAACGTTCATCTTTGTCATCATGTGGTAAGCTTCTAGAGCTGCAGGCCAATCCTATCTTCTGTTTTGCTAGTTTCTTCTTCTTGCGCCAGGTTTCGTCTTCTAGCGCCAGGTTTGTCTTCTTGCCAAACGCCAGACGGTCCATGCGTCTTGAGAAGGTCTTTGATCACATTTCCGAGGCTTCTGATTTGTTGCAGAGATCTGTCGGACCTTGTCTTTTAGTAAACGGATCATTGGCGCTGACTTGATCTTTACTCAGCTTGACACAGCGGTGACTTTGAAAGTTGCTCAGCTTGACTCCGCAGCTTCGCCTTCAAGCTTTTCAGAAGAAGACATTTCTTTTGTAACGTTGAGTTGTATTACACTCAGCTTCTGCTGTGTGATCCGCTTATGCTGACTTTGTTCTGTCTTTTTTTTTTATGAACACTGAGTTCCTGTTCTAGTCAGTTTACTTACTCAACATTGAACAAACATATTAGTAAAATTAAACCAAAGCACTTAAATTTAATTGTCTTAATCATGGGATTAATTTAAATAATTTTGTCAAATCAAAATCATGTGGAAAGGTGTTTCAATAAGTTCTATGTCTGATTGGGGTGAGTGGGCATGTCCATCACCTTTCCTCATCGATGTTTTACTTTCTGACTTAAGTTAATACAATTCTTTATTCTTTCAAAAAAAAAGGTTGGGCAAGCTTATTCAAACTCCCTAGTACACTCGAAGAGAATCATAGGATGAGGATTTTGTATCTCTCCACTAGAGTCTGTAATGATGGTTTTAATTCGAGGAATCATTTAAACCTCTAGGGTTGAAGGTCTTGCTTTTGGGTTGTTTTATGGACTCCAGATTTGATTTGTTTTTTATTAAAAACTTTTGTGTTAGTTTTTCTGTTTCACTTTAAGGACAAAGTTGCTCATTTTCATTCTTTTATTCAATTGTGTTTGAATATCATTATGGGTTATTTTGAATGGAACTTTTAGATCGGTTGGTTCAACGAGCGCTATTTTTGTTTTGTTTTTATGCTTTTGATCATATGCGTGCGTTTTGTTTTTCATGCTGAACTTAAGGTGCTGTTTGATAAAACTGAAAATTAAGTGCTGAAAAATTAAATGCTGAATTTTAAGTGTTGAACACTATAAAAGCTGAAAGTGTTAAAGTGTTAAACTATTTGGTTTATATTGAAAATTAAGTGCTGAATATTATCAATCTGTTTGATAACTCTAATACGAGAAAATATAAAACACTAAATTGGACAACTTTATCCTTTTATATATAGGATAAATAATTTATTGATCTCTTATATTTTACTTAACACACTGTTTAGTCCTCATATTTCGAGAAGCACATTATAAGTCCCTATCCTTTGTTTTTGTTAACCATTTGGTCCTATTTATTTTTTAGACTTTTAATTGTTATATTTAGCATAAACAGATAGACAGAATTTAACATATTAATATGATAATTTTGTATTATATTATGGTTATCCTGAAAGCTAACATATGTTCGGTTAAAAATCTAAAAGCAAATAGACAAAATGACCAAATGGTTAATATTACTAAAATATGGACCTTATAATGTGTTTTTTAAATAGAATGACTAAACAATATGTTACGTAAAAAAATTAGGACTAATAAACTATTTACCCTTATATATATATATATATATATATATATATATATATATATATATATATATATAATTTTATCCTTTGATATTTATTCAATCATTCAATAAAAAAAAGAAAAAAAAATGGATACAATATTATAAATAGGGATAAGTACGAAAAAAAGCCTGTGGTTTACACTTTTTACAAACGCGAACCTGTGGTTTTTTTTTTACAAACAGAGGTATGTGTTAAATGCCGTTAGTAAACAGATGCTAAATTGACTAATGGTGTTAAAATTCAAAAAGAAAAGAGTTAATTTGATCCTTATATTTATTTATTTTATAAATTAACCCCCTAATTATCTAATTATTACAAATAAACCCCAAAATCAAAAATAAAAATAAAAAATACAATCTTCTCCATCTCTTTTTCATTTTTCATTTTCTTTCTTCTTCTTCTTCTTCTTCTTCTTCTTCTTCTTCTTCTTCTTCACTCTTCTTCTTCTTCTTCGTGACATTTCTTCTTCTTCTTTTCTTCTTCCTCCTCTCCTCTCTTATTTTAATTTTTTTTAATTATTCTCGAAATTTCAGAACGTCTGAAATCCAGACGTTCATCACGTCTGGATTTTCCAGACGCAACGTCTGGATTTCAGACGTTGTCCAGAATTTTTTGGAAATTTTCAGAATTCTGAAAATTTCCAGAATTCTTGAATTTTGAGATCCAGAAATTCTGGAATCAAAATTTTAAAAAAAAAATAGAAGAAAAGAAGAAGAGGAGAGGAGAGAGAGAAGAGAGAGAAAGAAGAAGGAAAATAAAAAATGAAAAAGAGATGGAGAAGATGGTATTTTTTATTTTTATTTTTTATTTTGGGGTTTATTTGTGATAATTAGATAATTAGGGGGTTAATTTATAAAATAAATAAATATAAGGACCAAATTAACTCTTTTCTCTTTGAATTTTAACACCGTTAGTCAATTTAGCATCTGTTTGCTAACGGCATTTAACACATACCTTTGTAAAAAAAAAAAAAAACCACAGGTTCACGTTTGTAAAAAGTGTAAACCACATGCATTTTTTTTTTTGTACTTATCCCTTATAAATATTCAAATGAAATGAACTATAAAAATCTGTAAAAAAAATTTATTAGAAAGAGAAAGAGTGGAATATGTTTGATTGTGGGGGCATAATAATAAATTGGTTAAAAAGTAATTAAATGTCTATAACTTACCATGTTAATCATAAATTTTAAGTCAAAAATTTTTACTTACCTTTTTAAGTGAATTTTAACTTAATTTGGCAATTTAAGTGATTTATAAAAAGTGGTTATCAAACACACTTATTTAATTTAAGTGTTGAATATATTAATTTAAGTGATTTTTTCAGTTATCAAACAAGGTCTAAAAGTAGGACTTGCCTGAAAATCAAAGCATAATGAACCAATACCCACATGTACATTGAGGTCACCACCCAATATTATCTTCTCATCCCTAGGAACCTGTTGCACCACTTCCTCCAAGTCTTCCCAAAAAGCTTGTCTTATAGAGACATTCAATCCTATTTGTGGTGCATATGCACTTATGGTATGCACAACCTCATTCCTTATCATAAGCTTAATACTCATAATTCGATCGTTCTTTTTAGACACCACTACTACATCATCGATATACTCCCGATCAATGAGAATACCTACTCCATTTCTACTCTTAACCTTTCTTAGTACCAAAGCTTATAACCCCAAAGAGCTATCTCTCTGGTCTTGGCTCCAACCCACTTGAGTAGAAATCCCACTTCGCCATTTTTTGGTGCGGTAGAGTCAATCCAGCCAAAGGGTTCCCAACCTACTCCACGACTACATTGTCCCCTCTTGGCAATAAAGAGTATGTCTCCTTTCTTATGTTCTTCCTTGATGAGTGGTGGAGGTAACCTAATTAGGATATTATTACTGGCACGAACTGCGAAATAGTGATCCTCTAAACAAAGAACAACATTCTTTCCCTGCGCCCCACCTCCTTGAACACTTCAGGATGTCTTTCTCTCGACTGTACTCGACTTATCAAATATCCGAGTTTAATTGCCTTTTCTTTAGCTAGCTAGAGTCACAAAAGAACAGGTATAGCTTTGCTTAGAAGACTAGCGCCAACGCTCTATCTTTAGTATTTAGTAAAGGGGTGCTCTTGGTTTAAACTCAAATGATGGACCAAGGTGCGTAGCCTCTCTCTGTTCTACCAACTTTAGACAAGGCTAGAAGCATCTCATCAGCAAGAAGCGTCTATATAAGCAATGGCTTAGTAGACTACCAGTAATATCGATAAAAGAAAAAGAACGGCTGCAATTCGCCAATTCATAGCATGGATCGAACACACGACCTTCAGATTCTTGGGAACTTCAACCTCTATCTTCACTTTCTTAGAGGGGACCCTGATCACCGACCACGACTAGAAGGGGTTCTTTTTCACCAACCGTGGTTTTCTCTCCCGATGATTTCTTACCACCGATTTCCTTTTCTTTCCTTTTACCGACTAATCAACCTCTGAAACAACCTCCTCGTTCTTAACCTCTTCCTCTGCCTCACTCTACTAGTATCAATGAAGGTCGAATCCCTGAGGACACTGCCTAACAATCCTATCTTCTTCCCACTAGCTTCACTAGACATACTCGCACAGTGACAACCAAGCATTAGCCACTTGAAAATTCGAAACTGACGAAAACAAATTCAACACTTCTTATAAGCAAAATGGTGGGACGCTGAAGAGTCATGTTATTTATTACTTATAACATTAACCTCGACCCACATCTCACTCTGTCACAACACTTTAATATGCCTTTTAATTGTTGGTGTTCTTTTAAAAGCACATCTCAATTACAGGTCACGATCACCAACCACCTCAGAGTTACATGTGGCGCTCACATAAACCAACGGTAACCTAGCACTGCACTACACTACAAGTACATGATAGCGACAATAACCACTGCACTCCGCTAGCGACACCAGACACTAAAAGAGGGGACTAATTGATGAAGAATATAAGTCCATAGGCCAATCCCATCAAATTCGCCCTCTTTTGCTTGTCCAAAAGCAGACTCACATGGCCAACTAGCCAAGAAGAGGACACTACACCACATGTCCAACCTCTATAAATTGAAAGGCTCATTAATGATAAATGTACTCCAAAATTACTCTCTCTCTCTAAAATCAGTCTATTATTATATTTGTCCGAAACTAACTTGAACGTCAGACTGCACTCAAGGATCGATTATCATGTCATAGTCAATTTGTGTTGTTCAAAATCAAATGTTACTGGGGTGTGTTGCTTCATCCAATCTGATCACAGTATCATGTCATAGTCATTGAGGTCTAGTGTCCTTAGTGGAAAGGAAAACTTGGTACCCTGTATATTCCAAGAGCAATCTTCACATCTGGTATTGACCAGAAGTTTCCTTCCATCTGCTACCGTTAATGCAACAAGTGAAATTTGCACCAATGGTAGCTTTTCTGCAATGGCCAGCTTTTGATTCAGGAAAATGTGTACTGCCACTGTCGATGAGGATCATAATGATCTTCTTGTTAATATCTCCTTTTAGTCTGAAGGTATTGTCAATCACTCTACCATCTAGAGCATGAATTGATAGTGTAGCATGCTCAAAAGGCTCCTCCTCTTCAGTCTAAGTTAATTCATCCTCATCAGCTAACTCTTCCTCCATAGGGCCAATCTCTTCCAAGTTCATAGCATTAAGCTTCTTTATAGTGCACTGATGTCCAGGGAATTATTTTTCCCCACAACACCAACAAGCTCCAATAACATTTCTATAAAGGATGTTGGTGAGAAGTTTTTGGGTGCTTCGTTTGGGTGTAGAGGTTAAAGAAGGAATTTGATGACTGGTTTGGTGGTTTGTAAACCGAGATGGGAGTAGGTTGGTAAACAGTAGAGTTTTGATTTGATATATAACTAGTTTTAGTTAATGCCTCTACTACTTCTTTCAAGTGAGTGGCCTAGTATTTACCTTGTTTGATGGATGTGTAGATGTCCTTAGGTTCATGAAAACGTAAGGCAGTTCTCAACTCGGGTTTGAGCCCTGAAATGAAGCTAGAAACATAAGAACTTTCCTTGTTAGCCGGGTGAATCTTCTCCATCTTTAAGTTTTAGCTCCTCAAACTGTATCAGACTGTGTAAGCTTGGACATCTGCTCCACAACATCAGCAATCCTTGTTTCCTGAAATCGTTTGCTATCTCTTCCATAAAGATTTCCCAGTTAATGACAGACTGGCCCTTGGCCCAATTTTTGAACCATTTCTCAGGTCCATCTTTCTAGCTTCTGCGACCTCAAAAATCTAGAAATTCTTCTCACATTTGCCAATTCTCCACTTCAGTACCATCAAATTAAGGAAGAGAGCAATTGGGTAATAGTTTAGTGAAATAAGGATTTGGGTTAGAAGATTCAGGGTTGGTATTCAGTCGGTAGTTGCGTAGTATTCCCTTTTCATGATTGAGAAGGCTAAATGAAGAGTTTTCATTGTTCGGTTGAGAACATGGGTTTTTTGGGAGGTTGAGTATAGAACTAGTTAGATTGTATCATTTGATAAAGAGTTGAGAGAGATTTTACCAACTTTTCAATGGAATTTTGTGCCTGGTTTGTTCTCGTTGGATGGAATCTAAACACAAATTCTGAGCTAATTGAACCGCATTCAAATGAGATTTAATTGCTTGCAAGTTGGTGATGGTGAGCTCCTCTTGCTCCTTCAGCTTTGAATTCAAAGACTGAATCTGTTCTTCTACAGCTTACATGGCCAAGGCTTGTGCGCGTTTAACTCCTCTAGTTTGTATTTCAGTACCAACCATAAAAGTCAGTGGGAAGGCTGAGAATTGGAGTCTCTAATACCAATGTCAGATCTAGAATTCTGACTAGAGAATAATGAGAAATGAGGTAGAAGAATGAGGTAAGAAAGAGAAGAGAGAAAGAATAGAATTAGAAAGAGAGTGATTTCATTAATCATTTGCATTAATAGCTAGTACATAAATATTCTCCTTATATAGACAATAAGACAAAAGAAACTGTTACACCGATCTACCGTAAGACAGCGGGCTAATAACAATTCCTAACAATGCTATAAAGCTCGCAGAGCTATTTAGGGAATTCAAAATAGAATGCAAATCAGATATTAATTAACTAATGCAATTCAACAACTAACATAATTGGTGAACTAATCCTTCTTCGTTCGTACCTTCTTTCTACGAACGTACGTGACAGCTTCAAACACACAACTTAAAATCTAGAAACTATTGACTAGAAATTCCTGACAGCATTAATAGAGCTTCAAACACATAAATGCAACTGATTTTCACCCAATTGAACTTCCACTGAACAAACCATTTACTTGAATTTAGTAGAGATCTTTGGCTCAATTAGTATCTCTAAGCCATTCTTGAAACTTGGCATTGGATCTCTAGAGAATGCCATTTCAGGAGAAGAAACCTTCCATGTAAACTGAGTTACCAGATTATGTATTGTAACTAAAGTTTCAATCTTTGCAAATTCATTTCCAGGACAAATTCTGTAACCTCCTCCAAATGCAATGAAACTGTAGGGAGGGATCGATACCTGTTTCTCAAAACGCGCCTGATCGAACTCTGATGCATTTGGAAATATACTATCATTCATATGAGCCGTGAAAGTTGCTCCCATTACCTGAAAAGGAAAAGAATAATTGAACCTTTCTAACACAAGTTTATCAGGTAGCAACATTGATACGGCTAGAAGTTAGAAACTAAAACCTGCCATCCTTTCGGAATATGGAATCCTTCATACTCGAAATCTTTCACGGATTTCCTGAAGATAAAAAATGAAGGAGGGTACATCCTGAGAGTCTCCATTGCTACACCCCATGTATATTTCATTCTTAACAGATCATCCCATGTCAGAAGTTCTCCCGGGGCCTTACTCTTAGCTATTTCCTCTTGTTCTGCAGTCCTGAATGTTAGTAATTACCAAAATTCAATCTTTAACAGGTGAATTAATTGGCATACCTTGAACAATGCTGGCATGAATAGAAGCATCACTAGCTAAAAGCTTGATCAAGAAAGTAAGCATGACGGATGTTGTGTCATGGCCTGCAACCATTGTTATAATTGCATTGTCTACAATTTCCTCATCAGAAAGCATTGGTGAATTATCCTCGTTTCGGAGAGCAATTAAGCAAGTGAGCAGATCTTTTTGAGGGGAAGCCTGTAGTTGCTCTAGCGCTGCTCTTTTTTCATGTATAAGTTCCAAAGTAATGGCTCTGATTTTTGCTCTTGCTTTGATGCTACGGCTGAAGCTTGTGAAGGGAAAATTGATTGGTACTGTAAAAGCCCCTTCCACAATTCTGTAGAAGAGCTGTTTAAGCCTTTCTCTTCTGGATCCTTGCTCTATTCCAACTATAAATGAGCTCATGATGTTAAAGCTAAGTGTCTTCATAAATGGCATAACCTGTTATGTTTTTGATAAATCATGTCAATTAATAGGAAAACCAAAGTCAAAATCTTCAAAAAAAAAAAAATGACATACAGAAATCTTTTGCTTGCCATGCCATTGCATCCTGATTTGGCTTCTAATTTCTTCATCCATCTTTCCAACAGATTGTTTCAACACATCAGGTTTCAGGAATGAAACAAGTGCACCTCTTACTCTCTTATGTTCATCTCCACTCAATTCAAAGATATTCCTCTTGCCAAAAACCCTTCTGGAAGAGGAAGTTTTCTGACTGGAGAGAACGCTGCTTGTGTAAATCAACTTGCTAGCAGCCTGGCCATGGAGGAATACCGTTGGGGCCCCAAAGATATACATTTTTGAGACAGGACCATATTTTCTGCTTCTTTCCATGAGCCATGCTTCTGCTGTATTTTGTCTCATGGCACGCAGAAGACTCAGGCTCTGGCCTATGATAGGCAAACCGAAAGACCCTGGAGGAACCCTTTTGGAAGATTTCTTTGTTAGAAGAAGGTAGAGAGGAAGAATGAAACTAAATAAGAAGATACAGACTAAAGAAATCATTTCTACAAGAGAGAGTTGTTGCATAAGCATAAGCATAAGGAGTGAAATTCGATTATCCAGTGACTTATTAGATAAATATCAAAATTCTGAGATGAAAGCTTATACCCTCATTAATGAAGAGACATGCTCTGATGCCTTAGCAATTGGAATCTATTCTATATATAAAAGTTGGAACTCAAATACTAGAGATTTTCTGGTTGAGGTGGCTTAATAAGAGAAATTCTGTACATGCGTCATTTTCACAAATTTCCAACATTTTTAAATTTTTAATATAATATTAATCAACAAGAGTGTAAGATTCAAAATTTTAAGCTCTTGAATCCGTAGACAATTGAAAATTGGTGCAAGTGTACTCAAAATATGGGTTGATTAATTAGGCTGTCATAATTTTTCTACAACAAAATATTTCCATTATGATTTTCCTATTAAAGAAATAAAAATTGCAGATCATGTGAAACATAAAATAATGAAATATTAAATTTTAGTGTTTCAGGTAATTTAATATTAAATTGCAGATCATGTGTAAGATAAGATTACATGTTGACTTTTTTCAGGTAATTGCTTTTAGTTTTTTATCATGCAAAACAAGTTGGAAAAGAAGAGAAGAAAAACGTAGTTAAACTAAAGGTTTGAAAGCAAAACCTTCGCTTGGCTGTAGAATTCTAACGCCATTTCTGAAATGAAGCTGGAAACATAAGAAGTTTCCTTGTTAGTAGGGTGAATCTTCTCCATCTTAAGTTTTAGCTCCTCAGACTGTGTAAGCTTGGACATCTGTTCCACAACATCAGCAGTCCCTGTTTCCTGAAATCGTTTGCTATCTCCTCCACAAAGATTTCCCAGTTAATGACAGACTGACCCTTGACCCAATTTTTAAACCATTTCTCTACCTTGCCCTGCAAGTACAGATCTACCAGGTCCAGCTTTCTTGCTTCTGCGACCTCAACAATCTAGAAATACTTCTCACATTTGCTCAGCCAGTTCTCCACTTCAATACCATCAAATTAAGGAAGAGAGCATTTGGATAATAGTTTGGTGAAATAAGGATTTGGGTTAGAAGATTCAGGGTTGGTATTCAGTGGGTAGTTGTGTAGTATTACCTTTTCATGATTGAGAAGGATAAATGAAGAGTTTTCGTTGTTCTGTTGATAACTGGGGTTTTTTGGGAGGTTGGGTATAGGACTACTTGGATTGTATCATTTGGGAAAGAGTTGAGAGAGATTTTACCAACTCTTCAATGGAGTTTTGCGCCTGGTTTGTTCTCGTTGGATGGAATCCAAACGCAGATTCTGAGCTAATTGAACCGCATTGAACTGATATTTAATTGCTTGCAAGTTGGTGATGGTGAGCTCCTCTTGCTCCTTCAACTTTGCATTCAAGGACTGAATCTGTTCTTCTACAACTTCCATGGCCAAGGCTTGTGCACGTTTAACTCCTCTAGTGTGTATTTCAGTACCAACCATAAAAGTCGGCCGGAAAGCTGAGAATTGGAGTCTCTAATACCAATGCAAGATCTAGAATTCTGACTAGAGAACAATCAGAAATGAGGTAGAAGAATGAGGTAAGAAAGAGAATAGAGAAAGAATAAAATTAGAAAGAGAGTGATTTCATTAATTATTTGCATTAACAGCTAGTACATAGACAAAAGATACTGTTACAACGCTGTACCATAAGACAGCTGGCTAATAACAATTCCTAACAATGCTAGAAAGTTCGCAGAGCTATTTAGGGAGTTCAAAGTAGAATGCAAATAAGATATTAATTAACTAATGCAATTCAACAACTAACATAATTGGTGAATAGTTGAACTAATCCTTCTTCTTTTTACGGACATATGTGACAGCTTCAAACACACATTTTAAAATCTAGAAACTATTGACTAGAAATTCCTGACAGCATTAATAGAGCTTCAAACACATAAATTGCAACTGATTTTCACCAAATTTGAACTTCCATTGAACAAACCATTTACTTGAATTTAGTAGAGATCTTTGGCTCAATTAGTATCTCTAAGCCATTCTTGAAACTTGGCATTGGATCTCTAGAGAATGCCATGTCAGGAGAAGAAACCTTCCATGTAAACTGAGTTACAAGATTATGTATTGTAACTAAAGTTTCAATCTTTGCAAATTCATTTCCAGGACAAATCCTGTAACCTCCTCCAAATGCATTGAAACTGTAGGGAGGGATCGATACCTGTTTCTCAAAACGCGCCGGATCGAATTCTGATGCATTTGGAAATATACTATCATTCATGTGAGCCGTGAAAGTTGCTCCCATTACCTGAAAAGGAAAAGAATAATTGAACCTTTCTAACACAAGTTTATCAGGTAGCAACATTGATAAGGCTAGAAGTTAGAAACTAAAACCTGCCATCCTTTCGGAATATGGAATCCTTCATACTCGAAATCTTTTACGGCTTTCCTGAAGGTAAAAAATGCAGGAGGGTACATCCTGAGAGTCTCCATTGCTACACTCCATGTATATTTCATTCTTAACAGATCATCCCATGTCAGAAGTTCTCCCGGCGACTTACTCTTAGCTATTTCCTCTTGTTCTGCAGTCCTGAATGTTAGTAATTATCAAAATTCAATCTTTAACAGGTTAATTAATTGACATACCTTGAACAATGCTGGCATGAATAGAAGCATCACTTGCTAAAAGCTTGATCAAGAAAGTAAGCAGGACTGATGTTGTGTCATGGCCTGCAACCATTGTAAAAATTGCATTGTCTACAATTTCCTCATCAGAAAGCATTGGTGAATTATCCTGCTTTCGGAGAGCAATTAAGCAAGTGAGGAGATCTTGTTGAGGGGAAGCCTGTAGTTGCTCTAGCGCTGCTCTTTTTTCATGTATAAGTTCCAAAGTAATGGCTCTGATTTTTGCTCTTGCTTTGATGCTACGGCTGAAGCTTGTGAAGGGAAAATTGATTGGTACTGTTAAAACCCCTTCCACAATTCGATAGAAAAGCTGTTTAAGCCTTTCTCTTCTGGATCCTTGCTCTATTCCAATAATAAATGAGCTCATGATGTTAAAGGTAAGCGTCTTCATAAATGGCATAACCTGTTATTTTTTTAATAAATGGTGTCAATTAATAGGAAAAGCAAAGTCAAAATCATCAAAGAAAAATGACATACAGAAATATTTTGCTTGCCACGCCATTGCATCCTGATTTGGCTTCTAATTTCTTCATCCATCTTTCCAACAGTTTGTTTCAACACATCAGGTTTCAGGAATGAAACAAGAGCACCTCTGATACGCTTATGTTCATTTCCACTCAATTCAAAGATATACCTCTTGCCATAAATCCTTTTGGAAGAGGAAGGATTCTGACTGGAGAGGACATCGCTGGTGTAGAGGAACTTGCTAGCAGCCTGGCCATGGATGAATACTGTTGGGGCCCCAAAGATATGCATTTTTGAGACAGGACCATATTTGCTGCTTCTTTCCTTGAGCCATGCTTCTGCTGTATTTTGTCTCATGGCACCCAGAAGACTCAGGCTCTGGCCTATGATAGGCAAACCGAAAGACCCTGGCGGAACCCTTTTGGAAGATTTCTTTGTTAGAAGAAGGTAGAGAGGAAGAATGAACATAAACATGAAGATACAGACTACAGAAACCATTTCTACAAGAGAGAGCTTCTCCATAAGCATAAACATAAGGAGTGAAATTCGATTATCCAGTTACTGATCAGATTAAAATCAAAATTCTGAGATGAAAGCTTAGACCTTCATTAATTATATGCTCTGATGTCTTAGAGCTTGGAATAGTGATATATAAGCCACTTCACGAAAGTGTGAGAATGACATCCATGTTAAATAAAACTCAATTTAATGAAATATGCATTCATATAGTAATACCCACTTTTATTAATTTCTCACCAACACAGATGCCCATACAAAAGACAAATATTCATATAAGAGAATGGGTTCTCTGAATATTTTACTACACCCACTACTCTCTCCCACACCAGCGCGCGCACACACTAAATTAGATAATGTTTTCTCACTTGACTATTAAGATTGGTTAAATTCTAACCACAAACTAAGCCTGTGAATGTAGAAAATCTATCTCAATTATTTAGATATTTTGCTAGAACTTTCAAGAAGTCGGTGAATAATTGACTTTCTAATAATCCAATCCATTGGATCAACAAGAGTGTAAGATTCAAAATTTTATGCTCTTGAATCCGTTGACAATTGAAATTGGTGCAATTGTACTTAAAATATGGGTTGATTAATTAGGCTGTCGTAATTTTTCTAGAGTAAAATATTTCCATCATGATTTGTCTATTAAAGAAATAAAAATTGCAGATCATGTGTAATAAAATAATGAGATATTAAATTTTATTGACTTCAATATTGGTGCCTGCAAGATTACATGTTGACTTTTTTCAGGTAATTGTTTTTAGTTTTTTTATCATACAAAACCTTTGTTTGGCTGTAGAATTCTAAAGCCATTTCTGAAAATTCACTTTTCTTTCGATCTGTTCATCTTCCTATTGACACCTACCGCTTCCTCTTCCCTGTAATCACATAAATCACGCAACAAACAGACATAAGTTACAATTGAGAAAAACCTGAATTCGTATTTTATGTTAATACATGATCTGCCATTTTTAGACCCCTAGCAAGCCGAAGAAGAAAATCCAGCAAATTAGATCTAAACGAACAAAAGTTCCAATTGAATTCGTAATCCGTAATCCATTACCTTTTTTCCTCTTGCTAGATTTTGATCTTGATTTAGCCGTAGCAATGGCATGTTTCCCGCGTTTTCCAATCCTGCTGCGTCTTCTTCCGCCATTGGAATATCGATATTCTTTTCGGTTCAAATAAACTATTCTTTTCTCATACGTACACAGGACAATGATTCGATGCCGTTTTGGGAAGGGAAAGAAACACTGCCCTTAACACAACTATGTTTATAGGTATTAGGTAGCGGGTTTTGACACCCGGATCAAAATAACCGACCGAACTGATGATTTCAATTTTTTAGTTAGGTTCTTTGATCTATTAGATTCGGTTTCAGTCTTAAATATTGAAATATATCGGAAATATCGATGGATTTGGTTTTTTAACAAAATAACCAAATTAAACGAACCAACCGAGAGATTAATTACATTTATCATTTTTTATTAATTATCTGAGGGGGCGTTTGGTTCGAGGTCTTTAAGAATGAGAATGGGAACGGGAGGGTTTCATTCCCTTTGTTCTTGTTTGTTTAACAAAAAAATTCATTTCCTTTATCCATTTTAGATTATAGGATTACCCCACTTTAGGTTAACCCATTACCCCAAATCTTGTAGGGAATTGGATTCCCTTTCCCAATTTTTTTGTTCTTTTTATTTTATCGAACCACAAATCTCTAAAATTTATGAAATTCCAAAATTTCTGAATTTTTGAAATTTTTGAAATTCTAGAATTTTCAAAAAGTCCAAAAATTTTGGAATTTCTAAAATTTCAGAATTTCTGGAATTTCAGAATTTTAAAAATTTCAGAATTTTTGAAATTCCAGAATTTCTGGATTCTAGAATTTCTGGATTCTAGAATTTCTGAAATTCTAGAATTTTCAAAATTCCAGAATTTTTGAACTTCCAAAATTTCTAGAATTTTAGAATATCTGAAATTTCAGCATTTCTAAAATTCCAGAATTTTTAAAATTCTAGAAATTCTAGATTCTGGAATTTCAGAATTTCTAAAATTCTAGAATTTCCGGATTCTGGAAATTCAAAATTTTTGAAATTCCAGAATTTTCGGATTTTGGAATTTTAAAAATTCCAAAATTTCAAAATTTTTAAATTCAAATTCCAAAATTTTCAGAATCTAATAATTTTTGAAGTTCAAGAATTTTTTGAGATTTTAGAAATCTGAAAGTTCAAAAATTCTAGAGGTTTGAAATTGTATTCCCTTTCCTAAACATAACCAAACACATAGGGGAATCAATGCTTATTCCTTTCCTTTCCTTTGGTTTCCCTTTCTTCATTCCTTTCCCCTTACCTCATGTGAACCAAACGCCCCTGATTATGTTTAAAAGTTTTTAATTCTTGAATCAGTACTTGAATAATAAACGGCTCGGTTTCCTCGTAATTTTTTTATCAATACAATGAAAACTTATTTTTATATTCTATCTATACTGTCTCAACAGCACACCGAGTCTCTGCAATATCTAGAGTTTCCGCCGCTCACTTTTTATAATGTAATTTTCAAATGTCAAGTTTAGATGAAAAATCAATTGGTTTTGAGAATATTATTGTCGATTGGTGATTTTTATATTTATTGTTTAGTTTTTTTCCTTCTTATAAATTTAATAAATGATATTAATTTTTTAAATATTTGGATATTTGATTTATATGTGTGATTTTTTAAGTAATCACAGTGAATATTTAAAAAGGTATTTGATATATTTTGGATTTTAAATCTATAATTGATGCGGACATCTCCTATAAAAGTGTCGGAAATATGATGTAAAAGAGCGTTGAAGTGAAAAGTCCTCAATCGACGTGTGGTCTTGCCACACGCCATGTGAGGCCGGGACTATCAATGGAGAAGTTGGAATCATATCCCCACATGTCGTGTCATGGAGCCACACGTCGTGTGGGGATCAAAGGAACTCCAACCCGGAGCAGTAGGCCAGCCACTCGGCGTGTGGGATGAGTTGCCACTCGGCATGTGGGGCATTACTTCTCTAACAAGAATCAGCTTGGGGAACAAAGGCTGTGAGAATTCAGAATTTTTATTATTTACTGTTTTGCCACTACTGAATTTAGTGTTTTCACACTTAGCCTTATTTCTCTAAATGTCATTAGGCATTCCTTTTTCCATTTTATCCATATCCTCTGTCTTGTTTGTAACCCAAGCTAGGTTATTTTATTCTTTACTTTAATATTAAAGAGTGCTATATAAACCTCTATATTTGTAATAAAGAACAATTTTTTATAAAATTAATCAAAAATAGCATCCATTGGAGCTTGTTCGTCTAGTTTTTTAGGATTAACTCCTTCAAACTAGGTTTGAGGAGAAACTCTTTGTGAGTTTAAGATCAAGACCCTCAAATTCGATTCGATCCGTATCAATAATTATATTTTTTTTAGGGTAAAGTACAAATTTTTTTATCGTATTTGCAAATAGAGGTCTGTGGTTTAAAATTTTGCAAATAGAGGTATGTGGTTTGCTTTTTTTACAAAACAAAGTATTTAAAATTACACATTTAAGTAATTGATGACAATAAGAGTGTTTTTTTAAAAAAAATTCAATTATATTTATATATTGACAAAACATAGATCCCAAAATTAAATTGCAACGGTGTAAAATGATCTTAAATATCAATTTAGTTCATAAACTGCCAGATTAGTAAAAAACATAAAATTCCACCATATTATTTATTATTTCGATTTGTTTTTTTCGGAGGTTGTATTTTGCTGATATGTAAGAATAATTTTTTTAAGATAAAAATGTATTTAGTTGTAATCAGAACTTAATTGTGTAATTGTAATACTTTGTTTTGTAAATAAAACATACCACAGACCTTTATTTGTAAACTTTTTCAACTACATGCTCCTGTTTGCGAATTGAGCAAACAACAGACTTTTTTTTTTTTTTTTTGTACTTCTTCCTTTTATTTATTAAGTTATCAACATTAATTAAATTAAAAAATTAATAACGATTTTTTAAACTTATATAGTTACATTAATAATTAAATCATGATTTTTCAATACATAATACTGAACATAATGAACACTAATCAGACTATACATTCAGCTTGTATCAAATCATGGATTCGTGTGGTTTTTTTAAATATAAATATTATAATAAAATAATATAAAATAAAAAATCATTTATTTAATAACTGATGAGACCGAAAATTGAACCGATCTGAAATACTCAATTCAGTTCAATTTATTATTATTATTTCGGGTGCTTTTTATGCTTACTTTGTTTTTGATAAAGTAAGCTTTACTTTGTTTTTTCTATCATTGAATGAGCTTACTTTGTCAAAGTTCATCACCATCCAATGGTGGAAAAAACAAAGTAAAGCTTACTTTGTTAAAAACAAAGTAAGCATAGTCTAGCCCTATTATTTCGGTTCTCATTTTAAGTACTATTTGATTTTAGGTAAAAGTTATGATTACTTTGTTTTTGACAAAGTAAGCCTTACTTTATATGTTTTCACTATTGGATTAATTTTATACTCCATCATCCAATGGTAAAAAATACCAAATAATGATTACTTTGTCAAAAACAAAATAACCAAAGAAGGCATGTTGATTTTAAGTTATTTCGATTAGGATTTTGGTCTTGTGTAGATTTTGATCTTGCAGTACTAATGACATGTTTTCTGCACCAGAATGGCTATTATTTTAGAGGCCCTACATAATTTTTATACTTCATTTTTCTATAAATTTAAATTTAATGAATATAAATTTAATTTTTTTTTATTGCACTAAGAAAAACTAAATAAAAATTAAAAAAAAAATTAGATAATTTATAGAGAACGAAGCAATTAATTATATTATTATGAGATAAAGTATAAATTTAACTGTCATATATAAGACATCGTGATCTTAAGCTTAACATTGTTAAGCCCAAAATATACCTAAAATATCATATATAAATACATTAAATTTACATTGAAATCGTGCTAATTATATTCATTTGGAATACTCTTACGTCTTTATTTACTTCTTTGATGCAAGGTACTTAATTATTTGGTTAAATCCAAATAGGAACTAAAACGGAGCTAAAACGGAGCTAAAATGGAGGAAAAACCTAAAAAACGTACCGAGAACGCATAACAGCCAGAAGAACGCTCAAGGAGGACGAGAAGCAGTCGAGAGACAGGGAGATAACTCTCTGTCGCGACTGAGATTTTCATAATCTCAGTCGCGACTTACGAAAGGCATCACGGAAGAAGAACGAAGTCTTCAACTCGCCCCTGTACCCCCTGTCACGACTGAGATTTTCAGAATCTCAGTCGCGACAACGAAGTATTCTGCACATAAATCACATGTTTTAATCCAAAAACCGCGTCTGTTCGTTTGGATAAAGACGACCATTCACCAATGGACACGACCCATCATTTACAACCCTTCAACAACTATAAATAAGTGATCCATTTCAGAAATTGAAGAGGTTGGAAAAGTTAGAGAAATTAGAGAAGAAAGTTATTATGTTGAGTTTCTGATTCAGAAAAGAATCAGAAAGTTAGATTTCATTTCTGTGTAAACAAACTTGATATACACAAGTTGTTATTAGATTAGTTATAAACACAGTATTAGTTTAGTTTCTAAGGTTGATCAGAGACAAGTTTTCATTCTGGTAGTGGACTGACCAGTCTCTATTTCGAAGATCCAGCGAGAAGAATTAACGGCTGAAGCGCATGAGGTTTGACGCCCCTACGGAGTTTGAGGGAAAGATTGACAACTCGGATCTCAAAGTTTTCGTTACAATGCTATCCAAGTTTCTACTTCTCTGTTAACTTGTGAAAATTCACATATCATTAATGATATACTTATTTATTCAATACATTCTTACTGTTGTTATTTTGATATTGTTCTGACAAAATGATTTTCAAAATGATAAATTGGTGTTTTTATTAAAACGTTCTATTCCATCTTATTCATATAAGAACTTTGTTGAACACTTGACAGATTTAGTTTTTATGGATGACATGATCGCTGATCGCGGCTTATCAGACATAAAATACTAGTTTGATTAAGGTAGTAATCTGCTCCGATTCAGAGAGATTTCTACGGTTCAAAGCCATTTAATTGAATAAATTGATAGGGGTATTTTACCCCTATCTTTTAGCGTGATTTACGGGTTGATTTTGGATAAAATAAATAAGTTTAATTACAAAAATAAAGTGTTTTGATAAAATAAAGAAATAAAAATAAATCTCGTACTTTCAGTTAATTTTCCTCGTTTTTTATTAGTTTAGGAAATAAAAACGTCAAGCTAACTCGGCTATCAAGTTTTGTATTTCAGGTACGAGAAAGGAGCAAAAATCCACTCCATACGCGGGGCGTATAATCCTCTACGCGGGGCGTGAAACATGGTGTCAGTAATGATTGCCTTATCCTCAGAAGCCATGTGGAACTGACTCAGCATACGCGGGGCGTATGCCACTCTACGCGGGGCGTATGACACATGTCGGCAATAATTGGCCTAATCCTGAAAGTCAGACTGCATTGTCTCCCAGAGTCAACTCTCTATACGCGGGGCGTAAAAGGCAGTTCTTCAACGTAAAAAGATCAGAGACTCTTTTACGCGGGGCGTACTTCAGCTACGCACGGCGTAAAAGCACCAATTCAAGCAATAAAACTTCAGAGACTCAAACACGCGGGGCGTACAATCCTTTACGCAGGGCGTGCTTGAGATAACAAGACAACGAATTGGTCCACATGCAGGAGATTTCTGACGGAATGGGCATTTACGCGGGGCGTATCATGGGATTTCTGCACCAAATAATGTTGCTCCATACTTGTGTTTTGTGAAATTACAAACTTGCCCTTGCTTGATGTCTATAAATAAGAAGCTCTTGAACTTCATTTGACACCAAGAAATAATTTACACACTAGAGAGGAAACTATACTTGTTTTGTTGTTTGTTGTAGTATAGATTCAGTTTTTGTAGCTAAACTCTCCACCTCGAGAGCTTGTTCGGTTGTTCCGACATTCCATCGAAGTTCCGCTCCACCATTCGTCACCAAGCTCGAGAGTTCCACCTCCACGACCTAGGAGACGGCTTTGAGTCCGGTTAGCTAGTTTCAAGGGCGGATTCTCCCCTTTTACGTGCTAATTAGCTTGTACTCTTCCTATGTACTAGGCTTGGTTGTATCCCATTTATATACATTTCATATTTATAATTTCATGATTTATAATCTCTATTTCCCTTTACGTGTTAGTATTTGCTACTTGTTTTGATATTGATAATTGACTATTGTGTAGGAGAACGCGATTTCCGACGCCATTCGGGTTATCTTTAGGGAGTTATATAGGTGTTGCCCTACCGGAAGTGACAAACCGGAAACCGTAGGAATTGACAAGCCACGGAACTTACGGGCCCTAGTTTCTAATTCCCCCGCATTAGACACGCCTTGACTAGGAATTACGTAGTCTAAGTGCTTCACGGGTCGGTCCTACTATACTTAGTCGTCTTTACAAGAGTAAATTATTATCCGTATACATTTAGAGTCATTAATTATCGTGGTTATAACTTATCAATAATATTCATCCCACTTCATAGAGTTTTAGCTACACAAATCTGAGTCGCCAATAGTTAGGATAGTGTGTAGTTGTATCTTGCTTCACCCCAAGGTAATTGCCGCTTAAATAACATACGAAACCGAGTCGTCTAATACTTGTAATTATAAATCCCGTGGATTCGATACCCGGTCTTAACCGGATTATTACTTGATACGACGGGGTACACTTGCCCCTAAGTAGCCGTAGCATCTAGTAGAGTTAAGAACATTTAAAAGATCACATCCATAGATAATAGCACATTCACCGCAATACACATTTAATCGTCATAAGAAAACTCTACCTAGATCCCCTACGCCATCAAGTTTTTGGCGCCGTTGCCGGGGATTTATAATATCTTGCAATATTAGACAAAAACGTTTTATTGTTAGTTTAAGCATTTGTAAATACTATTTTCTCTTTTTGTGAATAATTTATTTCGTTCTATGTTGTTACTAATGATTTGTTTCAGGGTATGATGCTTCATAGTCGTCATCGGTGGGACGACCGCATGGATGACGAATGCCCACACTCAACCTCGCAATTCGATGTGGTAAACTCTTTGCTTAAAGATATTCATGAAGGATTATCTAACACTGAGACATATTTCAGGGAAATAGGAAATCTATGGGCCAGATTGAAGTCTCCTCGTGATTCCGCCGCGGACGAATCAAGTCGAGAGTCCAATTCGGTTTGTCAAAATGGGAAGCTCGAGTTTATCGGGTTTTCTCAAAAGGATTCCCCAAAGAATAAAAGTCGTCTCAGTTGTGAGGAAACGGACATCGATGAGCCAGTTGTGTACGGACCCATGGAAATAAATCTAAAGTTAGAAGAGTCGGAGGTTCCTTCTACCTCGGAACATTTCGCTCCTTTTGAACTACCAAAGGAGTCAAATAGGGAGCAAACTAAACTCTTCGATAATTTCTGTACATATAGTTTTTGGTTTTTGTCAAATTCTTTTGAAGCGAACAATCCGTTTTGCAGGTACGGGTAGTTTATTCAAGAATTTGAATTCCTAACGCGAATGGAAGCATACACCTAGGAGGAAGTTCAAAGTCGAGCTACTTCGACTCAAAACGTAGCACCGGTTTGAGTTTCTCGAACCACTTGTTTATACATATTATAAACGTTTTTCAACTTAATTTTTATTTTTGTTTGTCTCGACTTCTAGTATTTTTACGTATGCCATTGTTAGTTTCTGCCATCTCATCATCTTCCCTTTCAGCTATCATTTTATTTTTACCCTCATTTTATTTTCTTTTGTATCCTCTTACATAAATAAAAATAAGAAAAAATAAATCCCTTTTAATCCAAAATTTTATGACACGCGGGGCGTACGCACCTATACGTCCCGCGTATCTACGTGTCTAATCCTCATTCACAATTAAAGACACGGTACGCGGGGCGTCTCTCCTGCCATGCCCCGCGTACGCTTTAATTTTCGGTACTTTTTGAATAAACGCCACGTGGGAGGACACGCGGGACGTACCCCAGGGCACGCCTCGCGTATCCTCGGGGAGTTGTGAATTACAACTCCCCATGGCGACTTTTCTTCCCTCAAAACTTCCCATCACTCCTCTTCCCCATACACCTTCTCCACTTCCACACTCCACCTTCCTTTCCATCCAATCAACTTCCACCCTTTCAAATTCAAAACTCCCTCCACAATAAATTTTATATTAACTACCTCCTTAATTACAATTAAAACATTAAAACCAATTAATACTTAAACATAAAAATCATAAAAACTCATAAAGCATAAAATTAAAAATCAGAAAACTGATCAAAAACCGAAAAAAAAAAATCTTTCCACCTCCCCCTCTTACGCGGGACGTATCCCCATATACGCCCCGCGTCCTCGCCCTCTTTTTCCACCAAAAAGGGGCAGGAGGTGCGATACGCGAGGTGTGCCCCCTTTCACGTCCCGCGTACCGCACCATTTCTCACGAAAAATAAGCTCGGGGGGAGGGATACGCGTGGCGTGGCCCCTTCACGCCTCGCGTACCCCTCTGGGAATCCGAGCTTTGCTTGGATTTCCCACTTTTCCCTTATTTAAACCCCTCTTCTCCCTCTCTTTCTCACTCACACAACCTACACTCTCTACCCCTCACCCACTCCTCTCCTATCTTTCACCACCATGGTTAGGCGAAAACATATCGCCGACATGCGTCCCCCACGGGCCACTAGGGCCCGTTCTTCCCGTTCCGCACAAAATCAACAACCACTACCATCACCCGAGCGGGAGGGGACACCACCACTCACTCGCACCTACCGGGCTCCTTTCCATCTCTTCACCGAAGAGGAAGCCCACAATTATCAAACACTCTCCGCCGCTCACATCATGGAGCTCCCATACATCCAACGGAGCACACTCGATCACTACGATGTTGGCGGCATTTTTGAGGACCGTTTTCGTGCCCTTGGGTGGTACGAGCATTTTTGTAACCGCCAACTCGTCTACCCATCCTTGGTAATCGAGTTCTACACCACCATCAACTCCAACAATGTCCCCGGTGCCGCCCTCTTCCACTTCCGTCTCCACAACCAACCCTTTTCCATTGACACCCAATGGATCCGCAACCACTTCACCCACCAAGCGGGGGGCGGCATCGCCCATTGGCCCGAGGAGGCCTCCGCCCATGAATTTTGGACCTCCATCACCGGGTCCGAAAGCTATGACATCTCAAACCTCCGCCCATCGCTCATCCGTGACCCGGTTCTCCGACTTCTCCACCGCTTCATTTCCTTCTATTTTTCGGGGAAGTCTGAATCCACAAAGGTCAACAAAGACGAACTCTTGGAACTCTACTGTTGTGTCAACGGCCTCACCTACGACCTTTCCTTCCTTGTAGCCGTCCAACTCCATCATATCTCCACCCGCAAACGTGGTAAAATCGGGTTGGGCCACCTCGTCACCATTTTCGCCACTTCCGCTCTAGGTGCGGCTGCCCTTGAGCATCTCCCAAGTCTTTCCTCCCGGCCTGTAGACAAAAATGCTTTTAGGTCCCTTAACCGCCCCACTTTGGGCCCGGGAGAGACTTCGGGGGCGGCTCATGCCAACAAGGAAGGGGGTTCGGATTCAGATTCAGATTTGGGTCTCAACTTTATCCCTCCACCTAACCATGACTTCAATGCCATCTATGCTCGGTTGGATATCTTGGAGGATAACCAACGCCGGGACCGGGTTCATTATGACTCCCAATTCGCCAACCTCAACACCCGCTTCGACTCCATCGAGGCACAACAACGTGAGGACCGGGCTCATATCGACTCTCGTTTCGATGCCCTCACCGCTTCCTACTTCAACCTCCATGGCAATCCACCTCCACCTCAACCATAATTCCATCTCCTTTCTTTTTGTTTTTCATTTTCTTTTGATGTTTTGATGCTTTAATGTTTTGATGCTTTAATGTTTTGATGTACTCTCTTTTTATTTTCTAATATATTAGTAATTTCCGTTTATGTTTCGTACTATTTTTGGCGTTTATTTTTGCTGATTATAATAAATCTACGCAGGGCGTACCCTATGGAACACCCCGTATATCCCTCATTTTCATGCGTAAAAAAAGTTCAGAACCTCAAACACGCGGGGCGTCCCCTACTGCGCCCCGCATATTTGAGTCTCTAACTCAAAATACAATAAAAACACCAACTTACGCGGGGCGCCCCCGCCATTACGCCCCGCGTCTTTACGCCCCGCGTCTTTGAGTCTCTGACTCATAACGCATTAAAAATGCCGCCCTACGCGGGGCGCCCCCCTGGGCACGCCTCGCGTAGGGCCCCTAACCACTAAGGGCCTTCTTCTTTCCCTTCCTTAGCTTTATTTTTGTTTTTGTTTTAGTTTCTTTTTGCGACGCCCTTGGAATAGGCATCATTTTAAATAACGCGGAGGGACGTGCAACCCCGCACTTAACGTTTGTTTTGCACTACCAAAAACAAAAATAAAAATTTAATAACAACAAAATAATTAAACTAATTTATTGACTCTTTTAAATTTTCCCGACGCATTATCCCTCCTTCGGAAATTAATTAAAGTTCTGTTATTTGTCATCAAAAATAAAAACGTCGGAACATAAAGGAATGATTCGATTAAGAAATTTTAGTCTTGATCTTAAAGTTAGGGAATTTGTGCAAAGCTTAGGTTAGTACTAAACTAAGGCATTGAATCTTAACCCAAATGTTATCTCCATAATGAACTTTAAAAAGGCAATAAAAACGGGATAGTTGAGAATTTAGCGAAAACTTGATAGTACACAATTTAAACCCGAATCTTTGTGAGGTATTTTTGAGCCTAAAAGAGTTCATACGAGAACTCTAATTCTTTCACAATTTTTCGAGAGCTTTGACTTCACTTGACTCATAGAATTTCCATCCAATACCGGGTTAAGTACACTTATTGTGGTAAAAAGGCAATAGATGATAAACCGAACCCACTTAGGCTAATTTTTGTTAATTTATTTTTCTCGTTTTCATCAAACATTAGGAAACCCCCTCGAGCCTATTAACCAACTTTTTTTTTGTTAATACCCTCTTAACATTTAACCCTTTTTCCTCTTGTTCAAATACCGACATAATCAAGTTGCACCCGAATTACCCGAAATAAGTCACGGCCTTAGCAAATGAGCACCATTAGTTCTCAAAATATTGTTTTTGTGCCTCTATCAAAACGAAGGATACAATAAAAATAAAAGGGCATTCTCAAGCTCCACCCGAGCAATTTTGAAGTATATCTTGCAAAATTCGCCAAGGCCGAAATAAGCAATGATACGGTGCAATCACAAAACGGTATTTTTGAACTCGAGTTTCTTTAAAATAACCACTAAAGAAGCCACCCACATTAAAATCCCCCTCCGGGTTCATTTTTAATATTGCCTGACCATATTTTAGGAGGAAAAACCTAGATAAAAATGCAAATTCAACATGATCTCGAGTAAGTGCAAAAAAGAGTGCTAAAACACCGACCCACCTAAAATTAAGCGTAAGAGCGAAATCCCTCGGTGAGGTACTATCGGGTTCTCAAAAGATAATCAACCCCCGTTAATATTGCCTATTAAATCTTGATCATGGAGGTTTCAAACAAGTTTTTGATACTCAATTGTTTGCGTAGGTACTTACCGAAACCTTTGCACAAAACCATAACTTTGAAATCACGCACTTGGCAAAACCAACCTTCGGTTTGTTTCTTAATTTTCTCAATCCCTTGTCTTTCGATCTCTTTTACTTGAGGACAAGTAAAACTTTAAAGTCCGAGGAGGTTTGATAGGGGTATTTTACCCCTATCTTTTAGCGTGATTTACGGGTTGATTTTGGATAAAATAAATAAGTTTAATTACAAAAATAAAGTGTTTTGATAAAATAAAGAAATAAAAATAAATCTCGTACTTTCAGTTAATTTTCCTCGTTTTTGATTAGTTTAGGAAATAAAAACGTCAAGCTAACTCGGCTCTCAAGTTTTGTATTTCAGGTACGAGAAAGGAGCAAAAATCCACTCCATACGCGGGGCGTATAATCCTCTACGCGGGGCGTGAAACATGGTGTCAGTAATGATTGCCTTATCCGCAGAAGCCATGTGGAACTGACTCAGCATACGCGGGGCGTATGCCACTCTACGCGGGGCGTATGACACATATCGGCAATAATTGGCCTAATCCTGAAAGTCAGACTGCATTGTCTCCCAGAGTCAACTCTCCATACGCGGGGCGTATCACCATATACGCGGGGCGTAAAAGGCAGTTCTTCAACGTAAAAAGATCAGAGACTCTTTTACGAGGGGCGTACTTCAGCTACGCATGGCGTAAAAGCACCAATTCAAGCAATAAAACTTCAGAGACTCAAACACGCGGGGCGTACAATCCTTTACGCAGGGCGTGCTTGAGACAACAAGACAACAAATTGGTCCACATGCAGGAGATTTCTGACGGAATGGGCATTTACGCGGGGCGTATCATGGGATTTCTGCACCAAATAATGTTGCTCCATACTTGTGCTTTGTGAAATTACAAACTTGCCCTTGCTTGATGTCTATAAATAAGAAGCTCTTGAACTTCATTTGACACCAAGAAATAATTTACACACTAGAGAGGAAACTATACTTGTTTTGTTGTTTGTTGTAGTATAGATTCAGTTTTTGTAGCTAAACTCTCCACCTCGAGAGCTTGTTCGGTTGTTCCGACATTCCATCGAAGTTCCGCTCCACCATTCGTCACCAAGCTCGAGAGTTCCACCTCCACGACCTAGGAGACGGCTTTGAGTCCGGTTAGCTAGTTTCAAGGGCGGATTCTCCCCTTTTACGTGCTAATTAGCTTGTACTCTTCCTATGTACTAGGCTTGGTTGTATCCCATTTATATACATTTCATATTTATAATTTCATGATTTATAATCTCTATTTCCCTTTACGTGTTAGTATTTGCTACTTGTTTTGATATTGATAATTGACTATTGTGTAGGAGAACGCGATTTCCGACGCCATTCGGGTTATCTTTAGGGAGTTATATAGGTGTTGCCCTACCGGAAGTGACAAACCGGAAACCGTAGGAATTGACAAGCCACGGAACTTACGGGCCCTAGTTTCTAATTCCCCCGCATTAGACACGCCTTGACTAGGAATTACGTAGTCTAAGTGCTTCACGGGTCGGTCCTACTATACTTAGTCGTCTTTACAAGAGTAAATTATTATCCGTATACATTTAGAGTCATTAATTATCGTGGTTATAACTTATCAATAATATTCATCCCACTTCATAGAGTTTTAGCTACACAAATCTGAGTCGCCAATAGTTAGGATAGTGTGTAGTTGTATCTTGCTTCACCCCAAGGTAATTGCCGCTTAAATAACATACGAAACCGAGTCGTCTAATACTTGTAATTATAAATCCCGTGGATTCGATACCCGGTCTTAACCGGATTATTACTTGATACGACGGGGTACACTTGCCCCTAAGTAGCCGTAGCATCTAGTAGAGTTAAGAACATTTAAAAGATCACATCCATAGATAATAGCACATTCACCGCAATACACATTTAATCGTCATAAGAAAACTCTACCTAGATCCCCTACGCCATCATAAATTGCTATATTATTACATGTCCATAATCGTTACAAAGTTAAAGTTGCTTTCTTTGCTTTATGAAAATAAGTTTTATACCTACTATTTATTCCAATTACGGAAGTATCTGTCTTGTAATCAAAACCTCAAGACGGAACTGTTCTCTAAACTCGATATAATACTTCTATCTAATCCTAATTTACCAAAACCAATTCCATCAATTAAACGTATTTCTTTCATTAAACCTAAACACGTGATTAAAACTGAATTAAATAAAGTTTTAGTTAAAAAGCGTTCCCTGTGGGTTCGATATCTTTTATTACTACAAGCGTATACCGTGCACTTGCGGAAATCGTTCAACAATTTTTTGGCGCCGTTGCCGGGGAACGCCAAAATTTTTGACAAAATTTTAAATTTTTTCGTGTTTTATTTCGAATCTAGGTTTAAACATACTTATTTTAACTTTTATAATTTAATAATTTTCATTTACTAATTTATTTAGTTTTTCCAAATTTTGTTTTGTAGGTAGTTTCGGTTCGTGCAAGATTTCAGGTTCATGCGCAGTTCTCGAAGTTCAGGCATTGTACGAGACCCTATAGACCCAGAAATTGAGAAAACCATTAGGAAGAACAAGAAAAACAAGAAAAACAAAAATAAGACTCCAGTAAAAACATATACCGAGCCAGAAAAAATGGCAGACCCACCAACACTTATGGATTACGCTAGGCCAGGTGTGGCCGGTGTGACCAATAGTATCGTTAGACCCAGAATCACCGCAAATCAATTTGAAATTAAGCCAGCTTTGCTTAATATGTTGCAAAATAATGTAACATTTTACGGGTTACCTAACGAAAATCCTAACACCCATTGAACAAATTTCCTTGAAATTTGTGACACTTTTAAAATCCCAGATGTGACTGCAGAAGCAATCAAACTTCGCCTCTTTCCTTTCACTTTGAAGGATAGAGCCAAAGAATGGTTAACTTCTATGCCAGCCGCAACTTTTGCCACTTGGGAACAATTAGCCCAAGCATTTTTATCAAAATATTTTCCTTTAGCAAAAACCGCAAGAGTCATAAAGGAGTTAACATTTTTTTCTCAAAATGATAATGAGACTCTTTATGAAACTTGGGAACGTTTTAAAGAACTTCAACGTTTATGCCCACACCACCAATTACCCGCTGAACTTTTAATGCAAACATTTTACAATGGACTAAATCCTACAACTAGGGGTTCATTAGATGCTATATCGGGAGGGCTATTTATGAAGAAAACATCAGC
Source organism: Euphorbia lathyris (assembly GCF_963576675.1). Classification (NCBI taxonomy): domain Eukaryota; kingdom Viridiplantae; phylum Streptophyta; class Magnoliopsida; order Malpighiales; family Euphorbiaceae; genus Euphorbia; species Euphorbia lathyris. The sequence continues at coordinate 84,809,303 of NC_088915.1, forward strand.
CCAAGCGAGAGAACTTTTGGAGGAAATGGCAATCAACAGCAGTATGTGGCCCGCGAAACGTGGACATATGCCGGTAGCAAAACCATCATCCTCAACCACAGCATCAGTTAAAGGTATAGTTGAACTTGATCCAGTCGCGATGCTACAAGCCCAATTTTCTGCTTTATCGCACAAAATTGACAAATTTATGGCACCACGCGATACCAATGGTAATCCAATCCAAACGGATTTGGATTACGAAAATATGAGTGAGATCGAACAGGTAAATTTTGTCCAAGGGCAAAACCAAACTAATAATCCTTATTCTAATACTTATAATTCTGGATGGAGGAATCATCCTAACTTTAACTGGAAAGATAACAATAACAATAATGCAAGTGCTAATCAAAATCGTACCACTAATTATCAAAATCAGTCAAGAGATACGATTAGCACTTTATCTTCTAAAATCGACAAGTTTATAGATGCTATCAGTGGAAAAATAAGTAATCACGACGATGGTTTTAAACGGATCGAAAATAAATTCGATCAGCTTATTAAAAACCACTCATCTAGCATCCATAATTTGGAGGTTCAAATTGGTCAACTTGCTAAATCAATTCCATCTCGAAAAGAGGGAAGTCTTCCCAGCCATACGGAAGAAAATCCGAAAGAGCAGGTGAAGGCTATCACTCTTCGTTCAGGAAAAAATTATCAAGGGCCTGGAATGCCCAAAGATGCAACATTACCAGGAACTGATTTGTCAAAATCCAAAGAAGATATCTTAAACACAAATAGTTCACCATTTGACACAAGTACCAAAACTTTTGTACCCAAACCACCTTTTCCGCACAAAGTTCGAAATAAGGACTATGATAAACAACTTTTAACATTTTTGGATAAACTTAAAAATTTGCATATCAATTTAACATTCATGGATGCAATCACACAAATTCCTAACTATGGTAAGTTTTTAAAAGATTTGATTTCGAAGAAAATCAGTTGGGAAGGAATTTCATCCATTTCGTTAACTGAAGACTGTAGTTCAATAGTATCAAGTAATTTGCCCACTAAACTCAAAGATCCCAGATGTTTTGCTATTCCGTGTAAGTTGGGAGATATTGAATTCCCAAGTTGTCTTTGTGATTTAGGAGCAAGTATAAACTTAATGCCATTGTCTATTTTTAACAAGTTAGGTTTAGAAGAAGATATTAAACGTACGATGTTTTAGTCAAAGTCGATAAATATGGTTTTGAAATTAGCGGATCAAACCACTAAGAGGCCATATGGTATAATTGAAGATGTTTTAGTCAAAGTCGATAAATTTATTTTTCCTACCGATTTTGTTATATTAGACTTTGCATACGATGTAAATTGCCCTTTAATTTTTAGTAGACCGTTTATGAACACGGGACGCGCTCTAGTAGATGTGTCGGAAGGGAAGGTAGTTTTAAGGATAGGAGAAGATAAGATCGAGTTTAATATGAACAAAGCGATGAAATACCCTATGGAAGAATTCGCTTGTATGAAACTTGATTTAGTCGAGGAATGTGTCAATGACGTTATTCAGAGTGAAGAAATAATTGAACCTATAATAGGTGAGGAATTAGAAGATAAGGACCCAGAGCCTTTGATTCGAGAAGATGGACCAGTTCCGCCTTCAATTGTAACACCCCCTAAATTAGAACTTAAAGAGTTACCCAGTCATTTGAGGTACGCTTTCTTGGGAGAAGGCGATTCTCTACCTATAATTATTTCTAACAAATTAACAAACGATCAAGAAGAAAAATTGAAAGAAGTTGTTAGAAATAGGATAGGAAGTATGGGATGGCAAATTTCAGACTTAAAAGGAATTAATCCTAGTATCGTAATGCATAGAATTCACTTAGAAGAGGATAAGCCACCTAAAGCGGATAGGCAAAGACGTTTAAATCCGAACATGAAAGAAGTAGTCAAAAATGAGATTACTAAACTTTTAGACAATGGAATCATTTATCCGATCTCGGATAGTGAATGGGTTAGTCCAATCCATTGTGTACCTAAAAAGGGAGGCATAACTATTGTAAGAAATGATGAAGGTGAACTGATACCTACACGAACCACCACCGGTTGGAGGGTTTGTATAGACTATAGGAACCTAAACAAAGCAACTAGGAAAGATCATTTTCCTCTACCTTTCATTGATCAAATGATCGAAAGGATAGCTGGTCATGCATTTTATTGTTTCCTAGACGGTTATTCCGGATTCTTTCAAATTTACATTTACCCGGATGACCAAGACAAAACAACCTTCACATGTCCTTACGGAACATTTGCATATAGGAGAATGCCTTTTGGTCTATGTAATGCACCAGCAACATTTCAACGATGTATGACAGCAATATTTAATGACTTCATTGAAGATATAATGGAAGTTTTCATGGATGATTTTTCAGTTTATGGAGATTCTTTCGATGCATGTTTACAGAACTTAGATAAAGTATTGTCTAGATGTGAGGAAACGAATTTAGTATTAAATTGGGAAAATTGTCATTTCATGGTAGACGAAGGAATTGTTTTAGGTCATAAGATATCTGAAAAAGGTTTAGAAGTGGACAGAGCAAAGACTTCAGTTATAGAAAAATTACCCCCACCAACCACTGTTAAGGGAGTAAGATCATTTTTAGGTCATGCAGGTTTTTACAGAAGGTTTATAAAGAACTTTTCTGTAATCTCCAAACCACTTACTAATTTGCTTATGAAGGATTCAACTTTTGATTTTAATAAGGATTGTTTACAAGCTTTCAATACTTTGAAAACGGCTTTAGTCAGTACACCTATAATATCGAAACCCGATTGGAATCTACCTTTCGAAATTATGTGCGATGCGAGTGACTTAGCTGTAGGATGTGTATTAGGTCAAAGGAAGGATAAGAAACTTCATGTTATATATTATGCGAGTCACACATTGTCCGGTGCACAGTTAAATTACACCACAACTGAAAAAGAAATGTTAGCAGTAGTTTTTGCATGTGATAAGTTCCGATCTTATTTGTTAGGATCTAAAGTCATCATTTATACAGATCATGCAGCTTTACGATATTTATTTGCTAAGAAAGATGCAAAACCGCGTCTTAGTAGATGGGTTTTACTATTGCAAGAATTTGACATTGAGATTAAAGACAAAAAGGGAGTTGAAAACCTGGTCGCCGATCATCTATCAAGACTTGAGGATGAAAATGGTCCCATCGGTGAAACATCAGGCATTCGAGATGATTTCCCCGATGAACATCTCATGCATGTACAAAGTGTCATAGCTCCATGGTATGCGGATATAGCCAATTACTTAGCTGCATATGTTGTGCCAGATGGATTGACTTCTCAGCAAAAGAAGAAATTCTTTTCAGAAGCTAAGAAATATTTTTGGGAAGATCCATTCTTGTTCAAAACATGCGGCGATGGAATACTTAGGAGATGTGTTAGTGAGTTTGAATATGACTCTATAATGTTGGAATGTCATGCTAGCGCTTACGGAGGTCATAATAGCATAAGCAAAACAGCAGCTAGAATACTTGAATGCGGATTCTTTTGGCCTACTCTGTTTAAAGATGTTCGTTCATTTATAGTCCGCTGTGATAAATGTCAAAGAACAGGGAATATAGGAAGGAAAGATGAGATGCCTCTTACGAACATATTGGAAGTTGAAATCTTCGACGTATGGGGGATTGATTTCATGGGTCCTTTTCCTACTTCTTTTGGCAAAAATTACATATTAGTAGCCGTAGATTATGTTTCAAAGTGGGTTGAAGCAATTGCAACCCCGACAAATGATTCTAAAGTTGTTGTTAAGTTTTTAAATTCAATATTCTGTCGATTTGGAGTTCCTAGAGTTATGGTAAGCGACGGTGGTACTCATTTCGTAAATAGAGGTTTTGAGTCACTTATGAAAAAATACGGAGTACACCACCGTATCTCTACGCCGTACCATCCTCAAACGAATGGTCAAGCGGAAATTTCAAATAGAGAACTCAAATGGATACTTGAGAAAACAGTTTCGTCTTCTAGAAGAGACTGAGCACATAAACTTAACGATGCATTATGGGCATACCGTACTGCATTTAAAACACCTATCGGAATGACACCTTATAGATTAGTCTATGGTAAAGCTTGTCATTTGCCGGTTGAATTAGAACATAAAGCATATTGGGCTATAAGAACCCTTAATTATGATTTGCAAAGCGCAGGAAAAAAGCGTTTGTTCGACTTAAACGAGTTGGATGAATTACGCTATTTGTCCTACGAAAATGCAAGAATTTATAAGGAAAAAGTTAAAAAGTGGCATGATGCCAAAATCAAAATTAAAAACTTTAATGTTGGGGATAAAGTCTTACTTTTTAATTCGAGATTAAAGTTATTTCCAGGTAAGCTAAAATCTAGATGGACCGGACCATTTTTGGTTGTTAAAACATTTGATTACGGAACTTTGGAGCTAGAAAAGTCTAATGGCGAACGATTTAAGGTCAATGGTAATCGTTGCAAGATTTATTTCGACGGAGCTCCAATTCAAGCAATTGAATCCGTGGATAAATTCTATGAAAATTAATTTATTTAGTTTTCATGATTTTAATTTATAGTTTTTCTTATTTTATGTTCATCATTCTTATTCTTTTTCTTTTTTTTTTATTTATTTTTATTTTTAATTTTATTTACTTTAATTTTTATTTTTATTTTTATATTTATTTTTGTGTACAAATGAGTTTTGTTAACATTAAAATTTTAATTTAGTCATGTTTTGAAAATGATTTCATTAAGTGTTAAGTGTTATTGAGAAATTAAATATGCAGAAATCTCAGTTGAGATTTTCCATGTTTCAGTATTTGGAAATCTCAGTTGAGATTCCGAAAATTTCTTTAAAATTGAAATAACTGTAAGGGATTACAGTCTTCTTTCTTTAAAATTTCTGTCAGTTGAATCAAAGAGGTATCACTTTGGTACCTTTTTCTTTTTAACAGACACAACCTTTCACTTATAGGTCTTATATATTCCTGTAGGATCAGACTTCTTCCATTTCATTTCATCTTTCTGAATTTCTTTCTCAAATTCTCAAATCCTACAGACTTCATTTTCTTCTCTCTCACAGACATGACTAAGTCTTTGAAAAATGTTCAAAAACACACTTCTGCTCAAAGCGGGAAAGTTGATATCTCTGATCGATATGGTGCATGGTTTCCAATTTATAACCATGACGAGGGGAAACGCTTTCTGCAATTTAGATATGCTCAATTCTTTGGCATGATGTATATAGACGAGTTTCTGAACGAGGAACTCGGGATAAGCGAAGACATTGATCGCTATCTGACTAATTTGGGTTGGACCAAATTTGTTTCTATGAAATTTCCTATTATTGGAAATTGGGTTCTGGGATTTTTCTCCACAGTTCGATTCGTCAATAAGAGACGTGTTCGTCTCAGTTTTCGCTGTGAGGGGTAGGTCTTCACTTTTGGATATCTAGAACTACATAATTGGTTTGGATTTCCACCCCGAGACACAACTCAACACCATCCTGGAAGGGATATGACTTCTAGAGATATATGGAGGATGTTAACAGGATTTTGGCGATTCAATCCACGTCTTGCCTTCAACAAATCCATCAATTCTAATTCCATGCTGTATCTGCATAAATTCCTCTGTCACAGCCTTTTTGGTCAAGTCAGTAGCAATGTTGTGAAAGATACTGATTTATATGTGTTGGGCGACATTTTTCAAGGCAACTCAGTGAACTCCTCGAAGATTCTAATGGAGGGGTTAGTTGCTGCTTCCCGTTCGAAGAAACGAAAAATTGGATTCGCCAACATCATTTGTGGAATAATTTTAGGAGCCAAGGGAACCATTTCTGTCCCTTGGACTGATACGGAACCATTCCCTATTCTATACTACGAGTTCTTGGAGAACGAGGGGCTTGTCAAACGAGTTTTTCATTCTGGTCCAACATTCCTTTCTGCACCAGAGAGGCAAGTCTTTATTCAAACGAAGATTAACCGGGCCAATGCACGTCGTCTGTCATCTACTTAGGGATATAATTTGAGTTTCTGTTTGGTTTTATTATATATATGAGTGTTTATATTTTTGTGTTTATATGAGTAAGATGTTTTTATGTAATATATTAAGGTATTGTTTATATTTTAGATTATAATAAATAAAGTGCATTAATTCCTTAGTTTATTTCTTTTATTTAAGGAACAACCTTTGGTTTTCCTTTAATTTAATGTTTCAGTTTTGTTTATCTCAGTTTCAGGGATTAATATTCACATTAATGTCACTTAATTATAAGAGGAATTGGTTTAGAAGTGTTAAAATCATCAAAAACAGTCACAATTTTACCCAGAATTTCCAAAATCTCAGTTGAGATTCTGAATTCTCAGTTGAGACAGCAAGAATACAACTTTCAACAAAATTTCGACCCCCCTACGTACTTGCTGTCGCGACTGAGATTTTGAAAATCTCAGTCGCAACTTGCGACTTCCAGTCACGGGATTAGGGGCGAATTTTACCTCTTTTCCTATTCCTACTCTAATTACTTACCTATTCATCTATCCTAATCAATACCTATTACTTACACCTATTTAAATCACCTATTTTTACACCAATCAATCATCTTTTCTCTTCCCAATACCAAGATTCACTCACCTTCCCCATAAATCTTTACCCTATTCATCTTCTTCTTCCCTAATTCACCACCATTATCTTTTACTCTTCCTTTCATCCTTTCATATTTTCTTCATCCCATTCACCAAATTTCACAAACAAAATGTCTCGACAAAAGACCGTTGCTAACAAAGCTAAGGCCACCGAAGTCAATAGATTACGGGTTCAATATGGAGCACCGTTCGATATCACGACGGAAGCCGAAGGATGCAAATTTTGCCGATTTTCTAATAGCCAAATAGAGTTCGTCGACATGCTTTTCCTTGACACCGACACGGTAAACACACTTTCTTTTACCGAACGTATTGATGAATTTCTTTCCGTTCTTGGTTGGAAACGATTTTCTAGTATGCGTTTTCCTAGTCTTAAATCGCATATTATTGAGTTTTTGGTTACTCTGACCTATGACAAGAAGAAAGGAGTTATCTCTTTTCGGAATGATGGAGTTCGTTATGACGTTGGGTATGCGGCCATGAACCGTTGGTTTGGCTTTCCTACTCGGAATTTTTATTCCAAACCAAAGCCTTTTAATTCAAACACAGTTTGGCAATCTTTAACCGGTTTAGATGTTTTTAATCCAAAGAATACATCTAGTAAGCTACTTAAGGATGATTGTATCTTCTTCTTTCACAAGTTTTTATCATTTTCCTTATTTGGTCGGGTTGAAAGTTCCAAAGTGCAAGTTCGTGATTTGGTTGTGTTAGATGCTATTTTTAAAGGTTTGACCATTGATAGTATTGAGATGATATTTACTAATTTAGTTCGAGCTTCCAAGTCCTGCAATAAGCAAGTGCCTATGGGTAATTTAATTACCGGCATTGTTTTGGGTGCTCGGGGTGAATTAGTGGATTATCAAAATAGGCCCCATGTTGGTTTACCTTTCTTGGATCTCACGGCACTTCAAAGGGCCAATTTATTGAAGAAAATGGGACCCCCCGCCTTTATATCTTATGCGGATCGCACAAGACGTGTTTTTGCTACCATGGGTAGTGAAGCCTCGGGTTCTCAAGGTTTAGGTGCCCAAGATAATGATGAGGAAGATGAAGAGGAATTTGATGAAGAAGAGGAGGAGGAGGAGAATGTTGATGTTCATGCCCACGAGCAAGCTAATGTGGAACCGAATGAAGAAGAACAAGTTGGATGGCAACGTGTTTTGACACACATGAACGAGCATAACCGTCACATGAATTTGCGGTTAGATGAAGTCGTTGCCAACAATACCGAAATAAGTTCGCGGATAAACACGGTGGATGCCAATATCACTACATTGAGACGTGAGCACAAATCTACTCTTCGCCGGTTGCTATCTTTCTTCCGACGCCTAGGAGTTGAGACTACGCCTTCACCACCGAGTTCACCTTGATAGGTTTTATCCTTTCTTTCTTTCCCTCATTTTCGTTATTTTTATTATGTCTTGTTCACTTTGGTACAATATTTGTACTTATGTTTGGTACAATTATCTTTATTATCATGTTTTGAATGTTATCGTACTATTATTTTCAATTCTAATTCGTATGGTTTATTTCGTACTATTTTTCGTGTTTTATCACTTTTTGCACCAATGAGGACATGGTCCAAATTAAGTATGGGAGGAGATATTTCATATTCATTTTAATTTTAAGTACGAATGAATGCAACGAATGAGAATGAATGCTATTTATTTAAAGTATAAATGCATGTTGTTATTCATTTTAAGTAAAATATAATATGCAACATTTTGCAAAATCAATTGCAACATTTTTATAATAAGTGCAACATTTTTCAAAAATAATGGCAATTTTTCATAAACGTAAAATTTTTTGTTAACTATATTTTTCATATGTTTCAAACACTTTAACTTTCAAAATAATGTTAAGCATATTTTAAGGTTATCATTATTGATAGACATAATATTTCTATACGGGCTATATTTTTACAAATCTCCGGTACGATTTTATCAAAAAACGTCTCGAGTAAATGTATATCAGTAAAATTTCTTTAGTTTTAAATCTCTACTTTATATCATGAATTCATGATAAATATAAATCTTATTTTCAATTTTCAATTAGGTTTATAGGCATAAATCAAACTAACAACTTTAGCTTTTTAGCTCGATATTATTTTTCGTCTTACATTAAAAACCAATTGAAGTTTTTAAGGAAACTTTAGCCATAATACATGTTGAATTTCAAGTCAATATAGGATGAATGTGCTATTTTTCTTTCCCAATTTTATTTTCATGTTAATTAAATCAAGTAGTCGTATTCTTAACTTTTGGCCACGATTGAGACCAACCTTATCACAATCGAGGTATGAAAGGGAAGAACATTAAGTACCGTTTACTTTTGGCCACGATTGCGACCACCCTTATCATAGTCGAGGTATGAAAGGAACGTTAAAAAATTAAAGCAAAATTAAACGTGTTTTAAGTTTTAAGTAACGATTGCCTCCACCCATGGCATGGTCGGTACCTCTTAAACGAACACGAAAGCAAACTAATTCATATAAAGTCACGGACGAGACCACCCTTATCACGGGCGTGACTAAGCAAATATATTAAACCTAAGTTCTTAATAAATCTATATTTGTAATAGTTTAGGTTTGGGAAAGGAAATTTTATGCTTTTATTTGCCTTGAGACGAAAGATTCAAAAACATGTGTGCTTACACCGTCCCGAATACTTCAATATCAAAATTGAAATACAAGACGAGTAATATATCTCTTTTACATTAGCTAGTTTGATACTTTGTGTATAAATTTACCATGAAAGTTTATCTTTCGGTTTAACTAATTCAAAGAGGAATTTATGGATATATGTTCTATTTATAAAAGAGATTGAGTAAAGAATAAATTCAGTGAAATTTTGCTCGGGACTAGCAAAAGCTTAAGTGTGGGAGTTTGTTAAGCCCAAAATATACCTAAAATATCATATATAAATACATTAAATTTACATTGAAATCGTGCTAATTATATTCATTTGGAATACTTTTACGTCTTTATTTACTTCTTTGATGCAAGGTACTTAATTATTTGGTTAAATCCAAATAGGAGATAAAACGGAGCTAAAACGGAGCTAAAATGGAGGAAAAACCTAAAAAACGTACCGAGAACGCATAACAGCCAGAAGAACGCTCAAGGAGGACGAGAAGCAGTCGAGAGACAGAGAGATAACTCTCTGTCGCGAATGAGATTTTCATAATCTCAGTCGCGACTTACGAAAGGCATCACAGAAGAAGAACGAAGTCTTCAACTCGCCCTTGTACCCCCTGTCGCGATTGAGATTTTCAGAATCTCAGTCGCGACAGCGAAGTATTCTGCACATAAATCACATGTTTTAATCCGAAAACCGCGTCTGTTCGTTTGGATAAAGACGACCCTTCACCAACGGACACGACCCATCATTTACAACCCTTCAACAACTATAAATAAGTGATCCATTTCAGAAATTGAAGAGGTTGGAAAAGTTAGAGAAATTAGAGAAGAAAGTTATTATGTTGAGTTTCTGATTCAGAAAAGAATCAGAAAGTTAGATTTCATTTCTGTGTAAACAAACTTGCTATACACAAGTTGTTATTAGATTAGTTATAAACACAGTATTAGTTTAGTTTCTAAGGTTGATCAGAGACAAGTTTTCATTCTGGTAGTGGACTGACCAGTCTCTATTCCGAAGATCCAGCGAGAAGAATTGACGGCTAAAGCGCATGAGGTTTGACGCACCTACGGAGTTTGAGGGAAAGATTGACAACCCGGATCTCAAAGTTTTCGTTACAATGCTATCCAAGTTTCTACTTCTCTGTTAACTTGTGAAAATTCACATTTCATTAATGATATACTTATTTATTCAATACATTCTTACTGTTGTTATTTTGATATTGTTCTGACAAAATGATTTTCAAAATGATAAATTGGTGTTTTTATTAAAACGTTCTATTCCATCTTATTCATATAAGAACTTTGTTGAACACTTGACAGATTTAGTTTTTATGGATGACATGATCGCTGATCGCGGCTTATCAGACATAAAATACTAGTTTGATTAAGGTAGCAATCTGCTCCGATCCAGAGAGATTTCTACGGTTCAAAGCCATTTAATTGAATAAATCGCTATATTATTACATGTCCATAATCTTTACAAAGTTAAAGTTGCTTTCTTTGCTTTATGAAAATACGTTTTATACCTACTATTTATTCCAATTACGGAAGTATCTGTCTTGTAATCAAAACCTCAAGACGGAACTGTTCTCTAAACTCGATATAATACTTCTATCTAATCCTAATTTACCAAAACCAATTCCATCAATTAAACGTATTTCTTTCATTAAACCTAAACACGTGATTAAAACTGAATTAAATAAAGTTTTAGTTAAAAAGCGTTCCCTGTGGGTTCGATATCTTTTATTACTACAAGCGTATACCGTGCACTTGCGAAAATCGTTCAACAAACATCATCAAATCGTGTAATTTCAAAACTCATTAATGAAAAAGAAATTTTTTCGGTTTCTCTCTCAAGAGTCATATATTCATATAAAAAAAGAAATTTTTTCATTTGCAACTGTTTGGGCTATACTCCAACTTCTATCATTATGACCACTTAATAAGATTTGAGATTACATCTTTTTGTTAAAGAAAAACTCATCTTCCGTTCAAGGTTGTAAAAAATGTTAGGTACTAATCAGACGAACAGAGTCATTGATGATTAATCGGAAATTAGTCAAAAATTAATGAAATTTGTACTTTTTTTTATTAATAAACAAATTCAATTAAAATATATATAATACTATCTAAAAATAATAATATAAAACGATGCTCATAAAAATGATATGCAGACATCAACATTTCAACAACAATATCATTTAAACAATACTTTTTTGATTAAAATAAACTGTTCTTTTTTAATTAGGATAAAAGTAGAGGGTTACATCTATTGAGAATAAAATGAGGGAAAACTGATTAAGATGGTTTGGCTATCTAAGACGAAGAGCGCTTAATGCGCCGGTTAGGAGGACCGAATAGTGGCAAAGGGATGTAGTGGTGAAGGGTAGGGGAAGACCTAAGCAAACTTGGAGGAGGGTGATCAAGAGTGATATGAGTTTATTGGGGACTGGGGAAAATATGGTAGGGGATAGGACAAAGTGGAGGAAGAGAATTTGTGTCGCTGACACGACTTGATTTCACGATTTTATATGATGGTTCATGTTAGCCGACCCCGAATCATTTCGGGACTAAGACTTTGTTGTTGTTGTTCTTTTTTTTTTATATGTATATGGATAAAATGTAAATTACATCAATGGTCACTGAAGTTTAAGATCAATTTCAAAAAGATAACAAAACTTCATTTTGTTTTGATAAACTCAATGAATTTTCTATTTATTTCAATAATATGATTTCAACCAATTCAGACAAAAAAGAAGTAAGTTGTATAGTGACATGACATCCACATCCAAAAGAACTTACTTTTACATTTAACATGACAATCATGTAGTAAAAACGTCTGTCAAATGACAACCAAAAGAATTAATTGCACGTAATAATTTCAAGCGGTTAAATTAAGTAAATAAAAAGTACATTTTTTTTATTGTCTTTTAATATATGAAAGTCATCAATTTCTCGCGTGTCTGTTACATTACTATTTCAATGATTTTTCCAATCATCAAACCGTACAATTTCAATACAATCGCTGGCTCTACCAATTGCACTCATCTTTCTTTTGCCTTGAAAATATCACACATCTCAAAGACCAACAGATTATAAGTGTTGAAGTATCAGTTTGATTTTCCTTTTTAGAACCTTTTTTTTTGTTAATTTATTCCAAACGATATATAGGTAAGTGTTTGGTTAAAATTGAAAAACAACTGTTTATAACTATTTTGAAAACAAAATCAACTAATATCATCTACAACAAATAGTAAACAACGACGATGAAACAAAACAAGTCATATAATTGGATTTGATGCCACAAATGGGGTAAGTAGGTAATTTCTATGCCCTGTCTTTATAGCTTGTAGAATCCTATAACCATAATGGATCTAATATGTTATGGAGATAAGGGTTTCGATGACTTAAACTGACGTTTTACCCATTTGACAGAAGAAAGAACACAGAGCAAGAAGATGGAAAACATCTGCTTTCCTTGCACATCCCTCCTTTTATAGCCACCACTAGAATGGGAAATTTGTTCGTCACGTCTATCGAAAATTGGTGGAAGTTTAGACAAATTCCTAACACTTGAAAGCCTTTCGACTCAAGGTCTTATATTAGGCTGAAACTCCCTCATACACTTATTGATATGTGTACAAGGCCCACAAAATTTAGTTTAGACAAATTCCGAACACTTGAGAGCCTTTCGGCTCAAGCCCTTATATTAGGTTGGAACTCCGTCCATACAGAGTTATTGACATGTGTATAAGATCCTACAAAACAACACATATCAATAAGTGTACAGGATTCCATTTGACATGGAACTGCGGAACTCCCAAGAATTTTTCCTTCAACTCACCCCTTTATTAAATCGAGTCAAACTTACATTGATGAAACTGTTGGGCTTGGCCCAAATACAATTTATGAAAAAAGCCTTGTCTTTGTTTTTTTTCTTAGGATGGAAAGTATCCCACATTGCTTTCAAAGCACTTGGTGGAGATACTTATTAAGGAGGTCCTCACATGCTTGGGGTGTTCCTCAAGGGGTACCCACTTTTGTGAAAGGGTGAGGACCTACCTCTTGGTTGACCGCCGCCGCCGCCGTCGCCGTCCGTCCGACCGGGCCGGGTTGGGTTGGTGTGGTGTGGTGTGGTGTAAATACTATAATTTTTTATTGAAAAAAATTAATAATATTTTTATTATTATTTTATTAAATTCGTTTTATTTTTTATTTAATTTAATTGTCTCTGATTTAGTCTTTGTGAACGTTATCTAACGTCTCTTTTCCTGAACGTGTCTCTCTCACTACCCAGTCTTTCTCCACCTTCCTGATTTTCCTCCCACCTTCTTCTCCTGTAAATCAGAGCTCAACAACTCTATTTTTCTGTATAAATAGGTGGTGTGAGACTGCCATTCAACAGACAATTAATTTCATTCATTCTGTATTTCGAAACTGAGCAAACAAATTGAGAGTGTAGACAGAAACGATTTTGTACGGTTGCAATACAAAATCGTATTACAGAGGGCTGTTTTATCCTAGAGGCGACCGGAGTTCATACTGCTTGCAATTTTCCGACAGTTCCGCGAACGTCTTAAAGAAAGCGACATTGTCCGCGACTCTGCCCATTGAATTTTTGTTCGGTATCCTGCTGTTTTTATATTCAAGTTCCAATAATTTTAAGACGAATGCGATTACTGCTGAGATGGCTACCGAACAATCAAATGGGATTGCTGAAATCAACAAACCATTCCGGTTTGAAGGAGCTCACTTCCGAAGATGGAGACAAAAGATGCTATTCTACCTCACAACAAAGAAGGTAGCTTCTGTTCTGGCTTATGAAAAGCCGATTGTTCCTGAAGATGGTGATGAGGCAAATGTTCGTGCTGATGTTCGTGCTGCTGAAAAATGGACAGAAACTGATTTTCTGTGCAAAAACTATATTCTCAATGGGTTAACAGATGACCTATATGATTATTACACTGCTGAAGAAAAAACTGGCAAAGAAATTTGGGAAGCTCTGCAGAGGAAATATGACACAGAGGAGGCGGGGTCGAAAAAATATGCTGTCAGCCGCTACCTCAAATTTCAAATGACGGATGACAAATCAGTGGAGATTCAATCTCATGAATTGCAAAAAATAGCACATGAAATCATTTCAGAAGGTATGCCTCTAAATGATCAATTTCAAGTTGCTGTCATTATTGACAAATTGCCTCCTTCGTGGAAAGATTTTAAAAATGTTTTGAGGCACAAAACAAAAGAATTTTCGATGGAAAGTCTGATTACACGCCTCCGAATTGAGGAGGAAGCTCGAAAACAAGATTTGAAAGAAGAAGTGCTTATTGTTTCTAATAACACTAAAAGGTCCACTGCGGTTCTGAAACCTACTCAAAAAAAAATTTAAGAATCAGAACCGTAAACTAATCCAAAATCGCAACACCCGAGTTAATTTGAATTGGAACCTTCAAAGGAACCAAAATAGGCCACAACAACAACCACCTAGAAATGATGATGCTTTCCTATGCTTTAATTGTGGGAAACCAGGTCATATGGCACGTTAGTGCAGGAACAGGCCAAACACTACTCCTAGTGTTAACCTGACTGAAGAGCAACATAATTTTGTTGCTATGATTTCTGAGATCAACCTCATAGGTGGATCAGATGGGTGGTGGGTAGACACTGGTGCTTCCCGCCATGTTTGCTATGATAGAAGTATGTTCAAAACATACACTGCTGTGACCGAAGATAAGAAAGTGCCGTTGGGTGATTCCCATACCACTATTGTTACTGGAATTGGTAATGTGGAATTGAACTTCACATCCGGAAAAACCTTAACTTTGAAGGATGTGATGCACACTCCAGAAATGAGGAAAAATTTGGTTTCAGGCTATCTTCTCAACAAGGCTGGTTTCACTCAGACTATAGGAGCATATTTATTTACTTTGACTAAGAACAATGTGTTTGTAGGAAAAGGTTATACAACTGAAGGCATGTTTAAGTTGAATGTTGAGATTAATAAAGTGAATGCTTCTGTTTACTCCTTGTGTACTTTTAATGTTTGGCATGCTCGTTTTTGTCATGTTAATAAGCGTATCATTAAGAACATGAGTAACTTAGGATTAATTCCAAAATTGAATTTAAATGAGTTTCTTAAATGTGATTATTGTAGTCAGGCAAAAATCACAAAAACGCCTCATAAATCTGTTGTTAGGGATTCTGAACCTCTAGATTTAATTCATTCAGATATATGTGAATTAGATGGAAAGTTGACTAGAAATGACAAACGGTATTTTATAACCTTTATTGATGATTGTTCTGACTTTACTTTTGTTTATTTGATGAAAAATAAAAGTGAAGCGTTTGACATGTTTAAGTTGTTCATAGTTGAAATAGAAAATCAATACAATAGGAAAGTTAAGAGACTTCGTAGCGATAGAGGCACAGAATATGGTTCTAGCCTGTTTATTGATTTCTATAAAACACATGGCATTATACATGAAACCACAGCACCTTATTCACCAGAAATGAACGGAAAGGCTGAAAGGAAAAATAGGACACTTACCGAATCTGTAGTAGCTATTATGCTTAGTTCAAGTGCTGCCTCACATTTGTGGGGAGAAATCCTTTTGACTGTTTGCTATGTGCTAAATAGGGTCCCTAAATCAAGAAGCAAAATCTCTCCTTATGAGATCTTGAAAAATAAAACACCTAGCCTATCATATTTTAGAACTTGGGGTTGTTTGGCTTATGTTAGGATTCCTGACCCAAAGAGAGTCAAACTTGCTAGTAGGGCTTATGAATGTGTGTTTATTGGATATGTTGTGAATAGCAAAGCATATAGGTTCTATGATTTGAATGCAAAAGTCATCTTGGAGTCAAATGATGCTGACTTTTATGAAGATAGATTTCCTTTTATATTGAGAAATAGTGGGGGTGCATCATCTAGTAGCATACCTGCTGTTAGACCTATAGTGCAAAATGAGAGTGAGGAATCTGAACCTAGGAGAAGTAAGAGACCTAGAGTATCCAAAGACTTTGGTTCTGACTTTTATGCTTTCACAGTAGAAGAGGATCCGCTGACTATACATGAAGCCTTAACCTCCTTAGATGCTGATCTATGGCAAGAAGTCATTAATGATGAAATGGACTCACTTGAGTCAAACCAAACTTGGCATTTAGTAGACTTACCACCAGGTTGCAAACCAATAGGTTGTAAATGGATCCTTAAAAAGAAACTGAAACCTAATGGTTCAGTAGATAAGTATAAGGCCCGCCTTGTAACTAAAGGCTTTAGACAAAGAGAAAATGTTGATTTCTTTGATACTTATTCACCTGTCACTAGGATTACGTTAATACGTGTTTTGATTGCTATTACTTCTGTGCACAATCTAGTGGTGCACCAAATGGATGTTAAAACTGCTTTTTTGAATGGTGAATTAGAAGAAGAGGTTTATATGGATCAACCTGAGGGCTTTGTAGTTTTTGATCAAGCCCATAAGGTATGTAAGTTAGATAAGTCTTTATATGGGCTAAAACAAGCACCTAAGCAATGGCATGCAAAATTTGATAACCGGATTATTTCAAATGGCTTTAAGGTGAATGAAAGTGATAAATGCATCTACTACAAATTTGAAAATGGTCTTTGCACCATTATATGCTTATATGTTGATGACTTGCTTATTTTTGGATCTAATATTTATTGAAACACCTTTCCAACATGATTTTGATTTGACAAAATTATTTAAGTTAATCCATGATTAAGACAATTAAATTTAAGTGCTTTGATTTAATTGTACTAATGCGTTTGTTCAATGTTAAGTATAAAAATATTTATAAGAACATGAATCAAATTAAGACAGAACATAGTCAGCATGACTACATAGCACGGGCTGAGTAAAGAATGACTCAGTACGAAAGAAGGAAAGTCTTCTTCAAAACCGAAGCTTACAAATGAAGCTGATCACAGAAGCTGAGTGAAAAGCAACTCAGCATAATAGAAGAGAAGTCTTCTTCGGAACTATATCTTGCAGAACGAAGCTGACCGTGGAAGCTGAGTGAAAGGCAACTCAGTATCGGAACTGGCAACAATCAAAGACAACGGTTATCAAAGTCATACTGAATGATTTTAAGACAACATCAATGATTCGTTTGCTAAAAGACAAAATTTGACAACTGTATGCACCAATAATAGAAACCTTGGAATTACGCAAAGAGTCAATTTCGAGATGCATGGGTCAAATGTCCGCTAGCTAAAAGACGAAACCTGTACAAGAAGACAAACCTGCAAGAAGAAGACAAGTCTGACGCCTGCGGAATTCAGACGACAGGATTGACCTGTAAAATCTGAAGCTGACCAGAACGTGTCGTAAGAAAAAGCCGTTTGAATCCAACGGATAATTCCGGATTCAAAACATTTCTGCTTCAGACCTCAACTATAAAAGGACAAGTACACTTCTTGGATCTTTTGCTGAAATACAAGAGAAAAAGCATACATACAAAAGCATATCAAAACAAGAAAAAGATCCTACACCAAATTTCCATTTCTGTGTAAAAGCTAGAGTGATTTTTGTAATCATCTAAAGTGTTCTTTGTCTGAAAAAGAACAAGTTTGTATCAATTATAAAATTGAGAGAGTTGTGCTGAGTACTCAGTTTTTAAGTACTCAGTGGTAGAGAAATCTAGGTGTTCGGTTATAGCACTTAGTAGGAGTTGAGTAGACGAATAAAGGACGGTACTCTTGCATATTCAACTGCCTTGTAAACGGTTTGTGCTCTACCTTTAAAGAGTTCAGTATTGGATTTAAAAAGCCCGGTGGGATTCTGGGGACTGGACGTAGGTGGAGAGGCCGAACCAGGATAAGTCGTGCTGAGTAATTTCTAACTCTCTCTCAATATATATTTGTATGTGTTGCTTGTTATATTTACTCAGAATATAAATCGTTTAAGCTAACACTGAGTTGGAAGCTGACCACAAAAGTGTCATTTTCCAACTCACAAGTAAAACAGCTCTAGTCAGTATCTAACTAAAACTGTCTTACGCCTCACTTGGCCGTGCTGACCAAAGCTGAGTTGTAAAACTCAAAAAATTATATTAAGTCAGCATAATTAAAGCGAAAAAGTTATATTAGTTCCTAACCCCCCCTGGAACTAATCACACGGGACCAACAAGTGGTATCAGAGCCTAATAGCTCACTACTTAAAGATATAACTATCTTGAGCTGATCCCGATAAATGGCTGAGAACAGCACTCGTTTCCTTCCAGGGAACCAAACAACACAGATACTCCCTGAAGGATTATCAATCAGTCGGCCTCCCCTATTCTTTTGGTCTAATTATACATTCTGGAAGAATAGGATGAAGAACTTTATTCAAGCCACAAACATGAGTGCATGGCTTGCAATAGTTCAAGGCCCATATGTGCCTTATAAAACTGTTAACGATGAGAAAGTTGTTAAGAGTGAAACTGAGTGGTCAGAAAATGACCTTAAAAAATTACAAAACAATGCTTCGACTATCAATATGCTTCACTGTGCGCTAGATGCTGCATCTACACCTTATGACCCGAGTATAAAACTTTTTAAGAACACTGGAGACAGTGTAAGACAATCAGAGTATGCTAGCATAATTGGCAGTCTTCGTTATGCCACTGATTGTACTAGACCCGACATCGCGTATGTTGTAGGATTGCTATGCAGATTTACTAGTAGACCTAGTGTGGAGCATTGGAATGCTATAGAAAGGGTCATGAGATACCTTAAAAGAACCATGAAACTTGGATTACATTATCAAAGGTTTCCAGCAGTCCTTGAAGGATATAGTGATGCTGACTGGAATACCTTATCAGATGATTCCAAGGCTATTAGTGGCTATATTTTCAATATAGCTGGTGGTGCCGTTTCATGGAAGTCTAAGAAACAGACTATCCTAGCTCAATCAACCATGGAATCAGAACTGATTGCACTAGCTGTGGCTAGTGAAGAAGCAGGTTGGTTGAGAAGTCTGTTAGCTGAGATTCCCCTATGGGAAAAACCGATTCCAACTGTATTGATCCACTGCGATAGTACCGCGGCTATTGCTAAGATTCAAAATCGTTATTACAACGATAAGAAACGATAGATACGTCGTAAGCACAGCACTGTGAGAGAGCTACTCACTAAAGGAGCTGTTAGAGTGGATCACATACGCTTAGAAGAAAATTTAGCTGATCCTTTGACGAAAGGATTAGCTAGAGAGAAAGTCCAGAATACGGCAAAGAGTATGGGACTTATGCCCCTATAGTGATGAGTTACACACAATGGTAACCCAACCTATAGACTGAAGATCCCAAGAAATAGGTTCAATGGGTAATAACAAGTTGTGATGTAATATGTGTCAGATCATGCAATTTGAAGCATGAATATCCTGAAGCGATGTCTAACCTTATGTAACTGCTCAGTAAAACGTTTTTCAAAAATTCTAGTGGGGGATTGTTTGGCTTGGCCCAAATACAATTTATGAAAAAAGTATTGTCTTTGTTTTTTTCTTAGGATGGAAAGTATCCCACATTACTTTCAAAGCACTTGATGGAGATACTTATTAAGGAGGTCCTCACATGTTTGGGGTGTGCCCCAAGGGGTACCCACTTTTGTGAAATGGTGAGGACCTACCTCTTGGTTGACCACCACACGCACGCGCGTCGCCGCCGTCCGTCTGACCAAACCGGGCCGGGTTGGATTGGGTTGGGTTGGTGTAAATACTATAATTTTTTATTGAAAAAAATTAATAATATTTTTATTATTATTATATTAAATTCGTTATATTTTTTATTTAATTTAATTGTCTCTGATTTAGTTTTTGTGAACGTTATCTAACGTCTCTTTTCCTGAACGTGTCTCTCTCACTACCCAATCTTTCTCCACCTTCCTGATTTTCCTCACACCTTCTTCTCTTGTAAATCAGAGCTCAACAGCTCTATTTTTCTGTATAAATAGGTGGTGTAAGACTGCCATTCAACAAACAATTAATTTCATTCATTCTGTATTTCGAAACTGAGCAAACAAATTGAGAGTGTAGACAGAAACGATTTTGTACGGTTGCAATACAAAATCGTATTACAAAGGACTGTTTTATCCTGGAGGCGACCGGAGTTCATACTGCTTGCAATTTTCCAGCAGTTCCGCGAACGTCTTAAAGAAAGCGACATTGTCCGCGACTCTGCCCATTTAATTTTTGTTCGGTATCCTGCTGTTTTTATATTCAAGTTCCAACAGAAACTTTAAAAGGCTTCAGGTTTATCGATAGGGATATTGATAACATATAAATAAATGAAGTAGCCACGTGAACCTACGTCTTGAAAACATGCAAATAAATGAAGTAATCACGTGGACCAATGATAAGACATTCCCCCAGAGGCACAACTACTTGGAACTCAAATCACGCTAGCACCATCCTACCACACGCGTAAAATATCAGTTGAAGCTACCGAAACTTTCATGGCAAAAAGCATTATTAGGCTTCTGATCTTTCATTTTTTTGGTTCATTAAGTCTTTGACCTTTTATTTGGATACATTAAGTTCCTGATCATTTATTTTTGTCTCATTAAGCCCTTGATGATCAAATTAGTAAGTTGTGAACATGTAATTCTGTTAAAAAGACGTTATTAACTTCGTCTTTATTTGAAATTATTAAAAAATATATTTTTTACCATTTGAATTAAGGTTTTTACAGTTTTCCTATAGCCACATTACACATCCAAAACTGTTTTCAAACAGTGAAAAAATATAAATTTTGAATGCAAGTGCAATGAATAACGATCTGTTAACCGAATGTTATGTCCAAAATTACTTTTTTCTGTCATCAAGAGCTTAATGAGACCAAAAATAAAAGATTAAGAGCTTAATGAACCAAAAAAAAATGAAAGATAAGGAGTCCAATGTTTTTTTTTTTTTTTTTTGCCAACTTTCATCCCATAAACAAGTCATATCCATTATTTTTTCTATGGAATCCACCAGATAATGATGACATTAATCTCTACATAAAGACAAACAAGGTTCAAGGTAAGCTACAAAATTTACAAAACTATCTTCTAGTTCATGAGGGCGAGCCTTGGCGCAACGGTAAACGTTGTTGTCGTGTGACCGAAAGGTCACGGATTCGAGTCTTAGGAGCGGCCTCTTATCAAAAAAATTGGCAAGTGCCAATCATCGGCAAGATAGAAGGCAGAGCATAAAAAAAAATATTAGATTTTAATATGATGTGTTAAGTTTTGGCACTCTATAGAGCAACCTCTGTTAGAGATGCAAGGACTGGTTCTATCCCTGCTTATTCAAGAAAGAAGCGAACCGCTCCTAGTTAGCGGTACCCCCCGAAAACGCGCGAGAAAACGAGAACGACACTTACCCGTTTGCCTAATCATTAGAGTGCAGGTGCCGATCATAGACCAGACACATCGGAAGATCATAGAGAAATTACCTCCCTACCCCATTGTTGTATCACATAGCAAATCCTAGGAAAACACTAACATGTCATCTAAAGGAATATCCAGTATTAGGAGATGATCTTGAAGGACTCAACCAAAGTAAGTCCTGACAGCATTAATAGAGCTTCAAACACATGATATGTAGAAACTATTGATACAAATTCCTGACAGCATTGATAGAGCTTCAGACATAGATATTGAAAAGAAATTGCAACTGATTTTCACACTATTTGAACTTCCACTGAACAAATCATTTACTTGAATATTCACTAGAGATTTTTGGCTCAATTAGTATCTCTAAACCATTCTTGAAGCTTGGCATTGGATCTCTAGAGAATGACATGTCAGGAGAAGAAAGCTTCCATGTAAACTGAGTTACCAGATTATGAATTGTAATTAAAGTTTCAATCTTTGCAAATTCATTTCCAGGACAAATTCTGGGTCCTCCTCCAAATGCTATGAAACTGTAGGGAGGGATCGATACCTGTTTCTTAAACCGTGTCGGATCAAACTCTGATGCATTTGGAAATATACCATCATTCATGTGAGCCATAAAGGTAGCTCCCATTACCTGAACATGAAAAGAATAATTAAACCTTTCTAACACAATTTTATCAGGTAGCGACATTGGTACGTCTAGAAGTTAGAAAGTAGGCCTAAACCATATGCAGCTTCCTGAACTCGTCACTTTTAGTCTTTTTTTCCTTTGAATTTTTGGGACGATCTATTTGCCCTTTCAACTATTTAAAAGTGGTATTAGCAACCCCCTCTTTTCATTATAACGGAAACAATCATGATGCAATCACCAACGGGGTGTTTGTTAGAAGGGATATAGGAGGTGGGATAGGGATAAAAAAACACGAGATAAGTTATCTCGTGTTTGTTTGTGAGATAGAAGAGTGAGACAGATAAGGGATAAATCTCTTATCCCTCAAATCCTATACTCAGGAAGGGGGGTGGTATAAGGAGGTGGGATAAGCTCCTGCGATTTTAATAGGATGGAAAAGTCCATCTTATCCCTCAAATTAATGTTATGTAGTTTAAATAAGGTTAAAATAGTAAAATGTATTATTTTATCCCTATCTCTATCCCACATACCAAACATTGAATAATAATTCTCGAATTATATTTTTATCCGTATCCCAACCATTTATCCTTATCTCTATCCCAACCTTTATCCTTATCCCTATCCCAATAGAATACCAAACGCCCCGCAAGGTTATAATAAAAAGGGTTCTGCACTACTAAAATAAGCTACAAATGAGGTTAGTACAGACAGTACAGAAGTTCTCTTGTAAAAATTGCATATAGCTTTAACTCATTTTAAATCGTCTAGATATATGCAGGCTGGTTCCAATACTTCCATGAACACTTGTACTAAGATTCCGTTATAATGAAAATAGAGGGTTACTAATAATACTTTTAAATAGTTGAGAGGGTAAATAGGTCGTCCCGTAAGTTCAGAGGGCAAACAAAATTGACAAGTTCAGGGAGCCTGCGTATGGTTTAGGCGTAGAAAGTCATACCTGCCATCCTTTTGGAATCTGGAACCCTTCATACTCGAAATCTTTCACAACTTTCCTCAAGGTAAAAAATGGAGGAGGGTACATCCTCAGAGTCTCCATTGCTACACTCCATGTATATTTCATTCTTAGGAGATCATCCCATGTCAGAAGTTCTCCCGGGGCCTTACTCTTAGCTATTTCCTCTTGTTCTGCAGTCCCAATTGTTAGTAATTATCAACAAGGGCGGCCCGGTGCACTACGCGTCCATCCCCGCTAAGCGAGGTTTCGGGGAGGGGTCCCACCACAAGGATGCAATGGAGCAAGCCTTCCCCTGCCAAATTTTTTTTTGGCAAGAGGTCGCTCCTAAGACTCGAATCCATGACCTCTCGGTCACACGACAACAACGTTTATCGTTGCACCAAGGCTCTCCCTCCTAGTAATTATGAACAAGAATTAGCAAAATTCAATCTTTAATCAGCATACCTTGAACAATTCTGGCATGAATAGAAGCGTCACTTGCTAAAAGCCTGATCAAGAAAGTAAGCAGGATGGGTGTGGTGTCAAAGCCTGCAACCAATGTAAAACTAGCATTACCTGCAATTTCCTCATCAGACAGCATTGGCAAATTATCCTCGTTTCGGAGACTAATCAAGCAACTGAGAAGATCTTGTTGAGGGGATGCTTGTTGTTGCTCTAGCGCTGCTCTTTTTTCATGTATAAGTTCCGAAGTAATGGCTCTGATTTTTGCTCCTGCTTTCAAGCTACGGTTGAAGCTTGTAAAGGGAAAATTGATCGGTACTGATATAACCCCCTCCATAATTTGGTAGAAGAGCTGTCTAAGCCTTTCTCTTCTGGATCCTTGCTCTATTCCAATGATAAATGAGCTCATGATGTTAAAGGTAAGTGTCTTCATAAATGGCATAACCTGTTGTGTTTTTGATAAATCATGTCAATTAACAGGAAAACCAAAGTCCAAATCTTCAAAGATGTAAGGCTGTAATCGAGCCGAGCGGAGCTTTGGCCTGTTCAAGCTCGGCTCGCTATAAAATTAACGAGCTCGAGCCCGAGCCGAGCTTTGGCTTGCTCAAGCTCGGCTCAGCTCATTAGAAAATAAAAGAGCTCCAGCTGAGCTTCGAGTTTGTTTCGATCCCAAAATCCTATTTGAACTTGGTCCATTAACAAAATTATCTAATAATGAATTGTTTGTGAGTAAATCGTTAATTATAATTATGAAGTTTGTTCGCAAATAATTCTTTAATTGTGTACATAAACAAGCTCACAAGCAAAATTTGTGAATAAATAAACAAGATGCTGACAAATAGTTCGTCTATTTGTGAACGAACTCATCTAATAGCAAATGAAATAATATTAAATTTAGATATTTGTGAACTAACACAAAACTATATAGTTTTCTACAAAACAAAAATTTGTTCATAAATGTTCTAATCGAGTCTGCTCGCGAGCTTTCGAGCCGAGCATTGGACTGCTCAAGCTCAGCTCGTTTACGAACCGAACCAGTAAATCGTACTCATGAGCAGCTCATTTACAAATCGAGCCGAGCTTTTATCGAGCCGACTACCGAGCCGCTCATGAGCGGTTCGGCTCATTTACAGCCCTACAAAGAAGAATAACATACCGAAATCTTTTGCTTGCCACGCCAATGCATTCTGATTTGGCTTTGAATTTCTTCATCCATCTTTCCAACAGATTGCTTCAACACATCAGGTTTCAGGAATGAAACAAGTGCACCTCTGATACGCTTATGTTCATGTCCACTCACTTCAAAAATATTCTTCTCACCAAAAATCCTTCTATAAGCGGAAAGATTCTGACAGGAGAGAACATCGCTGGTGTAGATGAACTTTCTAGCAGCCTGGCCATTGAGGAATACTGTTGGGGAGCCAAAGACATGCATTTTTGAGACAGGACCATATTTTCTGCTTCTTTCCATGAGCCATGCTTCTGCTGTATTTTGTCTCATGGCACGCAGAAGACTCAGGCTCTGGCCTATGATAGGCAAACCAAAAGACCCTGGAGGAACCCTTTTGGGAGATCTCATTGTTAGAAGAAGGTACATGGGAAGAAGGAAAATAAACAAGACGATACAGACTACAGAAACCATTTCTACAAGTGAGAGTTGTTGCATAAGCATAAACATGAGTGAAATTCGATTATCCAGTGACTGATTAGATAAATATCAAAAATCTGAGATGAAAGGTTAGACCTTCATTAATTAAGAGATATGCTCTGATGCCTTAGAACTTGGAATAGTGATAAATAAGCCACTTCACAAGAGCATGAGAATGACATCCAATGGATCAACAAGAGTGTAAGATTCAAAATTTCAAGCTCTTGAATCCGTTCATTGAAATTGGTGTAAGTGTACTTAAAATATGGGTTGATTAATTAGGCTGTCATAATTTTTCTAGTATAAAATATTTCCATTATGATTTGTCTATTAAAGAAATAAAAATTGCAGATCATGTGTAACATAAAATAATGAAATATTATATTTTATTGACTTCAATATTGATGCCAGCGAGTTTACATGTTGACTGTAATTGTTTCTAGTTTTATATCATACAAAACATGTGGAGAAGAAGAGAAGAAAAACCTAGTTAAATTAAAGGTTTGAAAGCAAAACCTTTGGTTGGTTGTAGAATTCTAACGCCATTTCTGAAAATCCACTTTTCCTTCGATCTGTTCCTCTCCTTGCTTTCCTCTTCCTATTGACACCTACCGGTTCCTCTTCCCTGTAATCACATAAATCACCAAACGGACATCAGTTCCAATTGGGAAAAACCTGAATTCGTAATATTTCATCATTCTATGTTAATACATTTTTAGATCCCTAGCAAACCGAATAAGAAAATCAAGCAAATTAGATCTAAACGAACAAAAGTTCCAATTGAGAAAAACCTGGATTTTTAATCCGTAATACGTTACCTTTTTTTCTCTCATGTAGATTTTGTTCTTGATTTAGCCGTAGCAATGGCATGCTTCCATCCCACGCTTTTCGATCCTGCTGCGTCTTCTTCCGCCATTGGAATATAGATACTCTTTTCGGTTCAAACAAACTATTCCTTTTTCATATGTTTATATGGCTAATTGTGGGTTAATTTATTCTATGCTACTACGAGGTTTGAGTCCTAGCTCCGCTACTGAACACAAAAATAAACCATCTCTAATGATTTCGCTAGAATCCATTCCTTGCTTAAAGAAGCTCAAGACGAGTCCATTAAGCATTTGTTGGTCTTTCTTTGCATGACTCCTCGTCATAGGTCTAATTGACAGCTTCAATGGATCCCTCATGCTTCTACTGGGCTCCTTAACTCCAAACTCCTTTGTTCCATGTTCTTGTGATTTTGATACCACACCACTGGCTGGTGGCATTCAAAATAGGTGATGGGCTTTGAAGATTCTTCTCTGAATTTTCCATCACTTTATTCCTGAATGGCTTCTTATAATGGTCGTTCTTTCGGAACATTCGCTTCATCTTGCGTGTGAACACTGCCATTTCTTTATCATCAGTAGTGTTTTCTTTAGAGGAGTCAGCTTTCAGCACTATTGATTTTTGTTTCTTATCTTCTGACTTTTCTTTTTTCTCAAAATTATTCATTGAGATTTCGTGTGTCAGAAGAGAACCTATCAGCTCATCATATTTGTATGTGGTTAAGTTCTGAGCTTCCTCAATGGCCGTCTTCTTGGCCTGCCAACCTTTTGGAAGGCTTTTGAGGATTTTCTTGACTTGCTCCTCTTCCGAGAAGACTTTTCCCAATCTTTTGAACTCGTTTATTATATTGGTGAATTTGGTATTCATGTCAGAGATGCCTTCTCCATCCTTCATTTCAAATAACTCATAGAGTCGCATATTTTGGTTTACCTTGGACTTTTTCACCTTGCTGGTTCCTTCATAGGTTACTTCTAGTTTGTTCCAGATCTCCTGGGCTGTCTCACATCCTGAGATCTTATTGTACGCTGCAGCATCTAGTGCGCAGTGAAGCATATTTATAGCCGAAGCGTTAATTTGCAGCTTTTTCAAATCAACATCTGTCCATCTATCCTGTATCTTTAAGGCAACAGTTCCCTCCACTACTTCAGTAGGTTCATATGGGCCTCTGGTTATTACTAACCAAGCGCTCATACTCTGTGCTTGGATAAAATTCTTCATTCTACTCTTCCAGAATGTGTAATTAGATCCAAAAAAACAGAAAGGGTCTAGTAGTGGATAGACCCTCTAAAAGAATTTGAGTGGTCTCATTACCAGGGAGGTTTTAGAAGCAAGTTCAGATCAGCGACACTAACGGACTATTGAGCTTGGTTCTGATTTTCAATAATGCGCTCAATTAGTTTATCACTTAGACAGAGCTTCTGATGAGATATAAGTTATGGTAAACTTGTTTGAACAATCAGAAGCACATGCTGGAAGGTCGAGAATTGGAGTCTCTAAGACTAGAAAAAAGGGGGCGGCCCGGTCGCACTACGTGTCCCCGCTGAGCGAGGGTCCGGGGAGGGGTCCCACCACAAGGGTGTACTGGGGCAAGCCTTCCCCTGCCAATTTATTTGGCAAGAGGCCGCTCCTAAGACTCGAACCCGTGACCTCTTGGTCACACGACAACAACGTTTACCGTTGCGCCAAGGCTCGCCCTCAGTCTCTAAGACTAGAGAATAATAAAAAAAACGAGGCAGAAGAATGAGGTAAGAAAGAGAAGAGAGAAAGAATAGAATTAGAAAGAGAGCGATTTCGTTAATCATTTGCATTAGCAGCTACTACATAAATGTTCTCCTTATACAGAGAATAAGACATCTGGCTAATAACAATTCCTAACAATGCTATATAGCTCGCAGAGCTATTTAGGGAATTCATAATATGATGCAAATAAGATATTAATTAACTAATGCAATTCAACAACTAACATAATTGGTGAATAGTAGAACCAATCCTTCTTCTTTCTACAGATATATGTGACAGCTTCAAACACACATTTTAAAATCTAGAAACTATTGACTAGAAATTCCTGACAGCATTAATAGAGCTTCAAACGCATAAATTGCAACTGATTTCACCCAATTTGAACTTCCACTGAACAAACCATTTACTTGAATTTAGTAGAGATCTTTGGCTCTCTAAGCCATTCTTGAAACTTGGCATTGGATCTCTAGAGAATGCCATTTCAGGAGAAGAAACCTTCCATGTAAACTGAGTTACCAGATTATGTATTGTAACTAAAGTTTCAATCTTTGCAAATTCATTTCCAGGACAAATCTTGTAACCTCCTCCCAATGCATTGAAACTGTAGGGAGGGATCGATACCTGTTTCTCAAAACACGCCCGATCGAATTCTGATGCATTTGGAAATATACTATCATTCATGTGAGCCGTGAAAGCTGCTCCCATTACCTGAAAAGGAAAAGAATAATTGAACCTTTCTAACACAAGTTTAAAAGGTAGCAACATTGATACGGCTAGAAGTTAGAAACTAAAACCTACCATCCTTTCGGAATGTGGAATCCTTCATACTCGAAATCATTCACGGCTTTCCTGAAGGTAAAAAATGCAGGAGGGTACATCCTGAGAGTCTCCATTGCTACACTCCATGTATATTTCATTCTTAACAGATCATCCCATGTCAGAAGTTCTCCCAGGGCCTTACTCTTAGCTATTTCCTCTTGTTCTGCAGTCCTGAATGTTAGTAATTATCAAAATTCAATCTTTAACAGGTTAATTAATTGGCATACCTTGAACAATGCTGGCACGAATAGAAGCATCACTTGCTAAAAGCTTGATCAAGAAAGTAAGCAGGACGGATGTTGTGTCATGGCCTGCAACCATTGTAAAAATTGCATTGTCTACAATTTCCTCATCAGAAAGCATTGGCGAATTATCCTCATTTCGGAGAGCAATTAAGCAAGTGAGCAGATCTTGTTGAGGGGAAGCCTGTAGTTGCTCTAGAGCTGCTCTTTTTTCATGTATAAGTTCCAAAGTAATGGCTCTGATTTTTGCTCTTGCTTTGATGCTACAGCCACAATTCGATAGAAGAGCTGTTTAAGCCTTTCTCTTCTGGATCCTTGCTCTATTCCAATAATAAATGAGCTCATGATGTTAAAGGTAAGTGTCTTCATAAATGGCATAACCTGTTATTTTTTTAATAAATCGTGTCAATTAATAGGAAAAGCAAAGTCAAAATCATCAAAGAAAAATGACATACAGAAATCTTTTGCTTGCCACGCCATTGCATCCTGATTTGGCTTCTAATTTCTTCATCCATCTTTCCAACAGTTTGTTTCAACACATCAGGTTTCAGGAATGAAACAAGAGCACCTCTGATACGCTTATGTTCATTTTCACTCAATTCAAAGATATACCTCTTGCCATAAATCCTTTTGGAAGAGGAAGGATTCTGACTGGAGAGAACATCGCTGGTGTAGAGGAACTTGCTAGCAGCCTGGCCATGGAGGAATACTGTTGGGGCCCCAAAG
This sequence comes from Euphorbia lathyris, assembly GCF_963576675.1. Lineage (NCBI taxonomy): Eukaryota > Viridiplantae > Streptophyta > Magnoliopsida > Malpighiales > Euphorbiaceae > Euphorbia > Euphorbia lathyris. The sequence continues at coordinate 84,839,024 of NC_088915.1, forward strand.
ATATGCATTTTTGAGACAGGACCATATTTTCTGCTTCTTTCCATGAGCCATGCTTCTGCTGTATTTTGTCTCATGGCACCCAGAAGACTCAGGCTCTGGCCTATGATAGGCAAACCGAAAGACCCTGGAGGAACCCTTTTGGAAGATTTCTTTGTTAGAAGAAGGTAGAGAGTGTGATATATAAGCATAAGGAGTGAAATTCGATTATCCAGTGACTGATTAGATAAAAATCAAAATTCTGAGATGAAAGCTTAGACCTTCATTAATTATATGCTCTGATGCCTTGGAGCTTGGAATAGTGATATGTAAGCCACTTCACGAGAGTGTGAGAACGACATCCAATCCAATGGATCAACAAGAGTGTAAGATTCAAAATTTTAAGCTCTAGAATCCGTTGACAATTGAAAATTGGTGCAAGTGTACTTAAAATATGGGTTGATTAATTAGGGTGTCACAATTTTTCTACAACAAAATATTTCCACTATGATTTGCCTATTAAAGAAATAAAAATTCCAGATTATGTGTAGCATAAAATAATGAAATATTAAATTTTATTGACTTTAATATTAAATTGCAGATCATGCGTAACATAAGATTACATGTTGACTTTTTTCAGGTAATTGTTTTTAGTGTTTGATCATACAAAACAAGTGGAAAAGAAGAGAAGAAAAACCTTTGGTTGGCTGTAGAATTCTAACGCCATTTCTGAAAATTCACTTTTCTTTGATCTGTTCCTGTCCTTGCTTTCCTCTTCCTATTGACACCTACCGCTTCCTCTTCCCTGTAATCACAGAAATCACGCACCAAAGAGACATAAGTTCGAATCGAGAAAAACCTGAATTCGTATTTTATGTTAATACATGAGCTGCCATTTTTAAATCCCTAGCAAACCGAAGAAGAAAGCAAATTAGATCTAAACGAACAAAAGTTCCAATTGAATTCGTAATCCGTAATACGTTACCTTTTTTCCTCTTGTGTAGATTTTGATCTCGATTTAGCCGTAGCAATGTCATGTTTCCCGCGTTTTTCACTTCTGAAGCGTCTTCTTCCGCCATCGGAATATCGATGCTCTTTCGGATCAAATAAACTATTCTTTTTTTCATATGTACACGGGACTATGATTCGATGTCGTTTTGGAAGGGAAAAGATACCCTGCCATTAAGCTAATGGCTAATTTCACTTCAGATCATTAATTTATTTTATTTATTATTATTATTATATTTTTTTTGTTATTATTGTTCTTAGTATAAGTTTATTTATTTTAATTATTGCTGTTTTTAAACTTTAATATTATCATTTCAGTTCAGCAACATTCAATTCGGTTCAGTTTATTTAATTTCAGTAAAAAAAAACAGAATTTATATGTAGTCTGATATTACTTTTCCAGACTCTAAAAGCATCATTTCGTTAAAAGGATTATTTGATTCTCACATTTCTATAAATAATAAATAAACTTTAGCTTGTTGGTTAATGACAAAATCATTAATATACAAAGGAATTTTATTTGTTCATAATTTTTTCGATTTCAGAAATGTTGAGATTCAAATAGATCTTGATTGATATAGTAGAAGATATTGTATATTGACCTACAATTATAATAAATTATTTATTATATATATTTTTTTATCATTATCTATTTAGTAATTGTACTTACCCAAATACGTCTTCACGGTCATTGATGTTAAAATAATAACCAATGGTTGATCTTTTGTGGAAATTGATCTTCCATGAAAATCTATGACTAATTTCTCTCGCAACGTGGCTCTAATCATTTTTCCTCTATAATTAAGCAACCAAGTATAAATATATATTTAGTTTTATGGAAAATAAGAAAAGTTAAATTAAATTGCAAAAAATTTAATTACAGATCGTATTCATAATTCATCAGTTCAAGATCTACTTTCTTTCGTTTCTTTTCATTAACATCAATTTCATGATCGAGCTTATTGTTGTGATTCTTCCAACAACATCTGCAAAATTAACATTGTAAGATCAATTAAAATTAACATTTACTTTGAAACTGAATGAAATTCTAAAACTATATTTGAAACATCTTACCAGTTAGAACTAAATGGTTTTCACATCTATCAATAAGCTTGGTAAAAGTAACAAACTCAAACTTTTGTATAGTAATTTTGCAATCAATTTCATCAACTTGTGTTACTTTAGTTGTTAGAATGAAGACAATCATATGTTCACTAGGAATAGGCATGTAGCTTTGTAAAGCTGACATAATTTTGAAGTTCCCAATAACATGAATTTTCCCTTCACGTAATTTGTTTCGAAATTTATCACTTTGGGCTTTACGAATGCTTCTATGTGAAATAAATACAATCTCTTCCAATACTTCCATGAACACTTGTAATAATGTTGGAGCTTCATTTTGTTTCCGTTATAATGAAAATAGAGGGTTGCTAATATCAATTTTAAATAGTTGAGGGGGAAAATAGGTCGTCACATAAATTCAGGGGGCAAAATGACCAAAATTGACAAGTTCAGGAGGCTGCGTATGGTTTAGGCCTAATTATAATTTTAATTTTTCATCAAAAAATATATTAATTAATACTCATTTTTAACTATTTCATTTCATATAATGATAATATAATGTTATCTAAAAAAAAAAATTGTGTGCAATTCACTTACATTAAACAAGGGAAACTTATATTAAAGACAAAAAAAAAAAAACACTTAACTCACTCCATCCCAATGTGATCCAAACATAACCACTACAGTCATAGGTAAGCTCTCAACCGAAGGATAAAAGCTTCACATAATATCCCCATAATGATAATTAATACACTATCACGTTTTTCTATTTTGTTATTGATTCTATTATTTTATTTATTTAAATAATCTTTTTAATTTTAGTTTTTAACTATTGACAACTCATTGCTTTATGCTTTCGGTATTAATTCTATTATTATTTTATTTGAGATGTATGACATTAAAAATTAGGACAAAAGTAGAGGTTACATCTATTGAGAATAAAATGAGGAAAAGCCGACTAAGATGGTTTGCCCACATAAGACGAAGAGCGCTTGGTGCGCCGGTCAGGAGGACTGAAGAGTGGCAAAGGGATGTAATGGTGAGAGGTAGGGGAAGACCTAAGCAAACTTGGAAGATGGTGGTCGAGAATGATATGAGTTTATTGTGGATTGAGGAAAATATAGTAATGGATAGGAGGGAGTGGAGGGTATGTCGCTGACACGACTTGATTTCACGGTTTTATATGATGGTTTATGTTATCCGACTCCGAATCATTTCGGGAGTAAGGCTTTCTTGTTGTTGTAGGACATCAACCACATGACTCTAGATCTGGGCATCAACCGGCGAGCCCGCCCGGCCCGCCCAAACCTATTTAGCCGGACTTGGACACATGAAATTGGTGTCAGGTCCGGCCCGAGCCCAAGCTCGTATAAGCCCGTCAGAAACTGGACGAGCTTGCACTATATGAATTTTCCATCGGACCAACTCGGCCTGAATACTATGTTTATATATATATATATATATATAGGAGAGGGCTCTTGTGAGAACCCTTTTTTAGGTGATGACACTTCCTTAGGTGAGAACCACTCAAAACTACGTCGTTTTGAGTAGAAAAATTAAAAAAAAACGGAATGTTGTTGGTAGGGTTTGAATTATTAATATCGATTAAATGTGCATAATTAATAGAAAAAAAAAGTGCATAATAATGAATTATTAATAGAACAAAAAATCCAAAAACATGCTCCAATTTTTTATTTATTTAATTCCTCTATATTTTTTGTAATTTATGTTTTTAAATGTTAAGGACGATGTTCTAAATATTGTTACATACGTTCTAACCTTTATAATTTGTGTTCTAAAAATTAAGTATAATGTTTTAAAAAAATCAGTAAATATATGGACCATTTTTACATTTGTTCTATAATATAATTTATAACTCATATTTTAAATAACATAACGTATGTTCTAAAGTTTATAGTTTGTGTTATAAAAATTAAGTATAATGTTCTAAAAAAATCAGTAGATATCTGGATCATTTTTGCATTTGTTCTATAATATAATTTATAACTAATGTTCGAAAAAACATGACGCATGTTCTAAAAAATATAACGTATGTTCTAAAAAATATGTCGTATGTTCTAAACTTCATAGTTCGTGTTTTAAAAGTTAAAATATATGTTCTAACGTATGTTTAAAAAAATATATTTTCTTATATAAATAAAATATTAACATGAAATTTATTAAAATATATAATATATTTTTACTTAAAAAATATTATATGGACCATTTTTGCATTTGTTCTATAATATAATTTATAACTCATATTCTAAATAACATAACGTATGTTCTAAAGTTTATAGTTTGTGTTCTAAAAATTAAGTATAATGTTCTAAAAAAAATTAGTAGATATCTGGATCATTTTTGCATTTGTTCTATAATATAATTTATAATTCATGTTCGAAAAAACATAACGCATGTTCTAAAAAACATAACGTATGTTCTAAAAAATATGTCGTATGTTCTAAACTTCATAGTTCGTGTTTTAAAAGTTAAAATATATGTTCTAACGTATGTTTAAAAAAATATATTTTCTTATATAAATAAAATATTAATATTAAATTTTATTAAAATATATAATATATTTTTATTTAAAAAATATAGTATTGGATTTTTTTTAGCATCAGATGCACTTAATAATATATAAATAAGAATTGTATAACGAACAAACTAAAGCAAACGTATTTTTATTTAAAAATTATAGTATTAGATTTTTTTTAGCATCAAAAGCACTTAATAATATATAAATAAAAGAATTGTATAATGAACAAACTAAAGCAAGTGTATTTTTATTTAAAAAATATAGTATTGAATTTTTTTTAGTATCAGAGCCACTTAATAATATAAATAAAGGAATTATACAATCAACAAACTAAATAAGTGGCCCAGCGGCAGCGGCAGATGTTGTGTACTACTTTTTTATTGAGAGAAGTTAGTGTGACATTTTAAATGTATTTTTTTTAATATACAGATGGGCTTGGACGGACGGGCTTGAGATTCATATTTTAGATCCTAGACCGAGCCCGACTTAATTTATTACGGATCGGGCTGGACTTGGACTCATCAGGTTTTATTAAAAGTCCGACAGAGCCGGTCCGAGCCCGGCCCATACCCAGATCTACATGACTCTAGACAAACAAATTCTTGGGAAAATTACACACAAATTCATCTTTTAAAAACTATTTATAACTATGTGAAGTTATAATTTTGGATTATGTCAAACTAGTTAAAATCAGTACTTTTAATATATTTAAGTATTAGAATTTATAAATTAGAAGTTTATAATATATTTTATAGGGTTTATGATTTAGGAATTGGAGCCTAAAATTTTTAAATTATGATGTAAAATTATAATATATAGAGAATAATAACGTATTAAGAATTAAGTTTGGTGATATGACTTAGTTATAATTTTGTATATAATTGACCCAAATTCTTGCCACTTGAGAGACAATCGACACTTACCTCACAAGTTCACAACTAGTTGACCCATAGACACGAAAGCCCTGATTGCTAAAGAGGTTTTGATTAGTAAAAAAAATGGCAGCTGCTAAATACCGCAACCAAATTCCTTATCACCGCTTCTCTTGGACTTTTTTGCTTCTCATAATTTTAATCAAAAACTGAAAATTCTTTCTCCAAAATCATAAACCCGAACAACAATAATTGAAATTATGAAAATAATTGATGTGACAATCCGAACACCGAAAATGGATGATTATCGGAAACATTAAGATTTACATCTTTTTTATGTACTCATGAAAATAATACATATTTTTCATGAAGATTTTACATTTTTCGTCACAAAAAATAGGAGAATTTTTCATTTTCGCTATAAAAAATTAATGATTTAGTATTTTTCGTCACTAAAAATTTTACGAATTTTGCATATTTCAAAATTTGGCCTAAACGGATTCGGCATACCGTTCGACCCATGGTGGGAACGGATGCGGCATACCGTTCGACCCATGGCGCGTTCCGCTCGACCAATGGTGGGAACGGATGCGGCATACCGTTCGACCCATAGCGGGAACGGATGCGGCATACCGCTCGACCCATGGTGGGAACGGTATGCCGCATCCGTTTAGGCTAAATTTTGAATTTTCTCTTAAAAAAATTTTTCCCAATTTCGAATTTTTTTTATATCAAGGATAAAATTGTCCAATGGATGCGGTGATAAGGAATTTGATTGCGGTATTTAGCGATACCAAAAAAATTCATGCTGGCACCATCCTGCCACACGGCTAAATTGTCAATACATGATGCTTCCACCGAATGCACAACTATTTAGAACCCAAATCATGCTGGCACCATCCTGCCACACGGCTAAATTGTCAAGTGAAGTCGTTGAAACCCTCCTCATAAATATGGATCTTATGTCAGATCCATTATGGTTATAGGACCCACACAAGATAAGATGTAAATTTCCATAACTATCTCTACCGGAAAAGGCAGGGCATAGAGAATAAATCACCTGCTTACCCCCATTTGCAGGGCATAGATGATCTTCTTGAAGGACATCAACACCTCAACCAAAAGTACTGGTAGAGATAAGTTTACAAATTGGGTTGTAAATAATAAAGTATAAAATCTTGATACTATAGATAGAAATTCCTCACAGTATTAGCAGGATTATTGCAATGATAACAACATTCAAGAGCTTTGGACATAGATATTGAACAAAATTATTTACTTGAATATTTAGTAGAGAGAGATCTTTGGCTGAATTAGTATCTCTAAACCATTCTTGAAACTTGGCATTGGATCTCTAGAGAATGACATGTCAGGAGAAGATAGCTTCCATGTAAACTGAGTTACCAGATTATGAATTGTAACTAAAGTTTCAATCTTTGCAAATTCATTTCCAGGACAAATTCTGGGTCCTCCTCCAAATGCTATGAAACTGTAGGGAGGGATCGATACCTGTTTCTTAAACCGTGTCGGATCAAACTCTGATGCATTTGGAAATATACCATCATTCATGTGAGCCATAAAGGTAGCTCCCATTACCTGAACAGGAAAAGAATAATTAAACCTTTCTAACACAATTTTATCAGGTAGCGACATTGGTACGTCTAGAAGTTAGAAAGTAGGTATGCAGCTTCCTAAACTTGTCACTTTTAGTCTTTTTTTCCTTTGAATTTTTGGGACGATCTATTTGCCCCTTCAACTATTTAAAAGTGGTATTAGCAACCCTCTCTTTTCATTATAACGGAAACAATCATGATGCAATCACCAACAAGGTTATAATAAAAAGGGTTCTGCACTACTAAAATAAGCTACAAATGAGGTTAGTACAGACAGTACAGAAGTTCTCTTGTAAATATTGCATATAGCTTTAACTCATTTTAAATCGTCTAGATATATGCAGGCTGGTTCCAATACCTCCATGAACACTTGTACTAAGATTCCGTTATAATGAAAATAGAGGGTTACTAATAATACTTTTAAATAGTTGAGAGGGTAAATAGGTCGTCCCGTAAGTTCAGAGGGCAAACAAAATTGACAAGTTCAGGGAGCCTGCGTATGGTTTAGGCGTAGAAAGTCATACCTGCCATCCTTTTGGAATCTGGAACCCTTCATACTCGAAATCTTTCACAACTTTCCTCAAGGTAAAAAATGGAGGAGGGTACATCCTCAGAGTCTCCATTGCTACACTCCATGTATATTTCATTCTTAGGAGATCATCCCATGTCAGAAGTTCTCCCGGGGCCTTACTCTTAGCTATTTCCTCTTGTTCTGCAGTCCCAATTGTTAGTAATTATCAACAAGGGCGGCCCGGTGCACTACGCGTCCATCCCCGCTAAGCGAGGTTTCGGGGAGGGGTCCCACCACAAGGATGCAATGGAGCAAGCCTTCCCCTGCCAAATTTTTTTTTGGCAAGAGGTCGCTCCTACGACTCGAATCCATGACCTCTCGGTCACACGACAACAACGTTTATCGTTGCACCAAGGCTCGCCCTCCTAGTAATTATGAACAAGAATTAGCAAAATTCAATCTTTAATCAGCATACCTTGAACAATTCTGGCATGAATAGAAGCGTCACTTGCTAAAAGCCTGATCAAGAAAGTAAGCAGGATGGGTGTGGTGTCAAAGCCTGCAACCAATGTAAAACTAGCATTACCTGCAATTTCCTCATCAGACAGCATTGGCAAATTATCCTCGTTTCGGAGACTAATCAAGCAACTGAGAAGATCTTGTTGAGGGGATGCTTGTTGTTGCTCTAGCGCTGCTCTTTTTTCATGTATAAGTTCCGAAGTAATGGCTCTGATTTTTGCTCCTGCTTTCAAGCTACGGTTGAAGCTTGTAAAGGGAAAATTGATCGGTACTGATATAACCCCCTCCATAATTTGGTAGAAGAGCTGTCTAAGCCTTTCTCTTCTGGATCCTTGCTCTATTCCAATGATAAATGAGCTCATGATGTTAAAGGTAAGTGTCTTCATAAATGGTATAACCTGTTGTGTTTTTGATAAATCATGTCAATTAACAGGAAAACCAAAGTCCAAATCTTCAAAGATGTAAGGCTGTAATCGAGCCGAGCGGAGCTTTGGCCTGTTCAAGCTCGGCTCGCTATAAAATTAACGAGCTGGAGCCCGAGCCGAGCTTTGGCTTGCTCAAGCTCGGCTCAGCTCATTAGAAAATAAAAGAGTTCCAGCTGAGCTTCGAGTTTGTTTGGATCCCAAAATCCTATTTGAACTTGGTCCATTAACAAAATTATCTAATAATGAATTGTTTGTGAGTAAATCGTTAATTATAATTATGAAGTTTGTTCGCAAATAATTCTTTAATTGTGTACATAAACAAGCTCACAAGCAAAATTTGTGAATAAATAAACAAGATGCTGACAAATAGTTCGTCTATTTGTGAACGAACTCATCTAATAGCAAATAAAATAATATTAAATTTAGATATCTGTGAACTAACACAAAACTATATAGTTTTCTACAAAACAAACTTCGAGCCCAAAATCCTATTTGAACTTGGTCCATTCAAAAAATTATCTAACAATAAATTGTTTGGGAGTAAATCGTTAATTATATTTATGAAGTTTGTTTGCAAATAAATAAATAAACAAGATGCTGTCAAATAGTTCGTCTATTTGTGAACGAACTCATCTAATAGTAAATGAAATAATATTAAATTTAGATATCTGTGCACTAACACAAAACTATACAGTTTTCTACAAAACAAAAATTTGTTCATAAATGTTCTAATCGAGTCTGCTCGCAAGCTTTCGAGCCGAGCATTGGACTGCTCAAGCTTAGCTCGTTTACGAACCCAACTAGTAAATCGTACTCATGAGCAGCTCATTTATAAACCGAGCCGAGCTTTTATCGAGCCAACTACGAAGCCGCTCATGAGCGGTTCGGCTCATTTACAGCCCTACAAAGAAGAATAACATACCGAAATCTTTTGCTTGCCATGCCAATGCATTCTGATTTGGCTTTGAATTTCTTCATCCATCTTTCCAACAGATTGCTTCAACACATCAGGTTTCAGGAATGAAACAAGGGCACCTCTGATACGCTTATGTTCATGTCCATTCACTTCAAAGATATTCTTCTCACCAAAAATCCTTCAATAAGCGGAAAGATTCTGACAGGAGAGAACATCGCTGGTGTAGATGAACTTTCTAGCAGCCTGGCCATTGAGAAATACTGTTGGGGAGCCAAAGACATGCATTTTTGAGACAGGACCATATTTTCTGCTTCTTTCCACGAGCCATGCTTCTGCTGTATTTTGTCTCATGGCACGCAGAAGACTCAGGCTCTGGCCTATGATAGGCAAACCAAAAGACCCTGGAGGAACCCTTTTGGAAGATTTCTTTGTTAGAATAAGGTAGAGAGGGAGAATGAAAATAAACAAGAAGATAAAGACTACAAAAACCATTTCTGCAAGAGAGAGCTGCTGCATAAGCATAAACATGAGTGAAAGATTAATTAAGAAATATGTTATATGATGGCTTAGAACTTGGAATAGTGATAAATAAGCCACTTCACAAGAGTGTGAGAATGACATCCACTTCAAAGTTTTAAGCTCTTGAATCAGTTGACAATTGAAATTGGGGCAGGTGTACTTAAAATATGGGTTGATTAATTAGGCTGTCATAAGTTGTCTAGAATAAAATCTTTCCACTGTGATTTGTCTATTAAAGAAATAAAAATTGCAGATCATGGGTAATATAAAATAATGAAATGTTATATTTTATTGACTTCAATACTGATGCCTGCAAGATTACAGGTTGGGCTGGCTGTATCATGACGCGGCCACCTAGGCCCCAAACAATATGGCTCCGTATAATAATTGGGCTAATTATTAATCTAGCCCATTTGAAGGAGTCTATTAACATATTTGACACACTTCCCTTTCATCTTATAGATCTAAACACTTTCATCCACTTTCGACAAGAATACCCTCATTTCAATTCATCTTCTTCCTTAGACTCTCAAACTTTGTCTGCTGATTTACCTGAAAATCCTTTTGTTTGGAATTTACTATCTCCATTCATGATTTCCCAATTATTAGTAATTATCAACTATGGTCCCAATTGTTAGTAATTATCAACAAGAATTAGCAAAATTCAATCTTTAATCAGCATACCTTGAACAATGCTGGCATGAATAGAAGCGGTACTTGCTAAAAGCCTGATCAAGAAAGTAAGCAGGATGGGTGTTGTGTCAAAGCCTGCAACCAATGTAAAACTAGCATTACCTGCAATTTCCTCATCAGAAAGCATTGGCGAATTATCCTCGTTTCTGAGACTAATTAAGCAACTGAGAAGATCTTGTTGAGGGGATGCCTGTTGTTGCTCTAGCGCTGCTCTTTTTTCATGTATAAGTTCCGGCTCTGATTTTTGCTCCTGCTTTCAAGCTACGGTTGAAGCTTGTAAAGGGAAAATTGATCGGTACTGATATAACCCCCTCCATAATTTGGTAGAAGAGCTGTCTAAGCCTTTCTCTTCTGGATCCTTGCTCTATTCCAATTATCAATGAGCTCATGATGTTAAATGTAAGTGTCTTCATAAATGGCATAACCTGTTGTGTTTTTGGTAAATCATGTCAATTAACAGGAAAACGGTCAGATATTGATATGGAGTGGACCTTTAACTATCAGCTTGAACTTTTAGTTAAAGTGGTTTCATGACATGGCATCAGAGCCAGTGTGATTAAGTGGTTCAGGGTCGATTCGTGACAGCTCCATTTGTTGAGTTATTTGCAGGACATGGTAATTTGGGTCTGTGCACGCTTCAAGCCCAGTGGGCATTCGCGTGTGGGGATGTGTCACATATTGATATGGAGAGGACCTTTAACTATCAGCTTGAGTTTTTAATTAAAGTAGTTCCATGACATGATACCAGAGCCAGCATGATTAAGTGGTCCCGAGTTCGATTCCTGGTAGCCCCATTTGTTGAGTTACCAGAGCCAGCATGATTAAGTGGTCCCGAGTTCGATTCCTGGTAGCCCCATTTGTTGAGTTACATGGTAATTTGAGCATGTATTATGAACGCTTCAAGCCCAGTGGGCATTCACGTGTGAGGGTGTGTCGGATATTGATATGGAGTGGACCTTTAACGATCACCTTGATCTTTTAGTTAAAGTGGTTCCATGACATGGTATCACAGTCTCTATGACGAAATGGTCGAGGGTTCGAGTCCTGACACCCTTATTAATTTATGGAATTTAAAACACATGGCGGGATGAGCCTGTGTTGTGCAAGCTGCAAGTCCAAAGGGCATTTGCGTGTGGGTGTGTGTCAGACATTAATATAAGATCTATGATTGAGCGTTAACTATCAGCTTAAACTTTTAGTTAAAACCGTTCCATGACAAAAACCAAAGCCAAAATCTTCAAAGAAAAATAACATACCGAAATCTTTTGCTTGCCATGCCAATGCATTCTGATTTGGGTACGAATTTCTTCATCCATCTTACCAACAGATTGCTTCAACACATCAGGTTTCAGGAATGAAACAAGTGCACCTCTGATACGCTTATGTTCATGTCCACTCACTTCAAAGACATTCTTCTCACCAAAAATCCTTCTATAAGCGGAAAGATTCTGACAGGAGAGAACATCGCTGGTGTAGATGAACTTTCTAGCAGCCTGGCCATTGAGAAATACTGTTGGGGAGCCAAAGACATGCATTTTTGAGACAGGACCATATTTTCTGCTTCTTTCCATGAGCCATGCTTCTGCTGTATTTTGTCTCACGGCACGCAGAAGACTCAGGCTCTGGCCTATGATAGGCAAACCAAAAGACCCTGGAGGAACCCTTTTGGAAGATTTCTTTGTTAGAATAAGGTAGAGAGGGAGAATGAAAATAAACAAGAAGATAAAGACTACAAAAACCATTTCTGCAAGAGAGAGCTGCTGCATAAGCATAAACATGAGTGAAAGATTAATTAAGAAATATGTTATATGATGGCTTAGAACTTGGAATAGTGATAAATAAGCCACTTCACAAGAGTATGAGAATGACATCCAATGGATCAACAAGAGTGTAAGATTCAAAATTTCAAGCTCTTGAATCCGTTCATTGAAATTGGTGTAAGTGTATTTTTCGTGAGGGAAATCAAGTGACGGACGCTCTTGCTAATTACGGACGTCTGGCCTCAGATTTACAAATGTGGAATACCCTTCTAAACTTCTGCTCTCTTCTTGCTAGAGATAATGCCCTTGGTAGAGATTGTAAGTACAAAAGAGGGAATCGAAATAACTTATCGGAATGAAAAAGCTGTGTCGTGGACAGAACCACTGCGTTGAAAACGATTACGGCAGACTCTGGTGCAATCTGGAAGTCCGATCATCAACCAAGGTTTACACAGCGAGCGACGCACTAGTGCACTCATGAAGATGAAAATTGAATCGGAAATTTTTCTGTATATCTGAACTCTGTAGAGTTCGTGTTTTATTTTGTGTAAAACGAACGTTGTAGTGGACAACATTTTTAGGAGAGAAAAACATAATGGGTTGAGTAAAATCAGGGATAGTGGAGATAGGATTTTAACTTGTTAAGAAATAGTAAAAAAGGTTTAAAATATTTAATGGCCAAATAAAAATCGGGCCCAGTCCAGTCGGGACGGGCGGGCGTCGCGCGAACGAGCGAGCGCGCGCGTGTGGTTTATTTTGTAAAACCCACTAAACACAATTTAATAACTCCTCAAGCCCAACCCAATATAAACTCTTCAACTATCTCAAAAGTTTCCCATGTGGGATACTTAAAGTCACAAAATACAAACAAAGGCTAAAGAGCCATTTTACCAAAATCTCCAACAATCCCCCACAAATGGCTTTATAGCAAAACAATTTTAAAACAATAATAAATCTTTTCTGGGCAATAAGTTACAGATTTTAAAAACTTAAGCATCAATATCTTTCGATTGAATTGATACATAGTGATGTGAGGCAACATGTTATAGTTTTAGAAGTGAATTGCTCTTGAACTTCTACAACTCTAACTGAGACCCTCACAACACGTAAAGAAAACCTTTAAACGAAATTTTGCTGTTCCGCGATAAAAACACTAGCGCTTTTAATGGCCATGCGCACACCTTCACACACATTCACACACATGTAGAGTGCTCTAGAAAGACAGCCCAATGTCTTTCATAGAAGGCGGCCTTCTGGGCAATAAGTTACAGATTTTAAAAACTTAAGCATCAATATCTTTCGATTGAATTGATACATAGTGATGTGAGGCAACATGTTATAGTTTTAGAAGTGAATTGCTCTTGAACTTCTACAACTCTAACTGAGACCCTCACAACACGTAAAGAAAACCTTTAAACGAAATTTTGCTGTTCCGCGATAAAAACACTAGCGCTTTTAATGGCCATGCGCACACCTTCACACACATTCACACACATGTAGAGTGCTCTAGAAAGACAGCCCAATGTCTTTCATAGAAGGCGGCCCACCTTCACACACATGTAGGTGATCTCTATAAGAGACCATTAAGAGTTTCTCATAACTCAACCTCAAAAGGAGCATCCATCAAGTTCATATAAATGAACCACCACACCACGGGCTATGGATTATACACACACTATCACAAGTCATAGGAATGGGTAAAATATAGTGTATAAAAAGATAGTATGGTTTCGTTTGACCACGTATGATATCCACCATATTTTCTTTAATCAGTGGGCTTTAGGCCCATTCCCCTCGACGTTTCTAGAACCATTCTTCTAGGCAACCCTTTGGTGAACGGATCAGCTAGATTCTTCTCTGATCTCACAAAATCTAAGGCAATTACCCCATGTTTCAAGAGTTGTCTTAATGCACTATGTCTAATGCGAATGTGTCTTTTCTTTCCGTTGTAGACACTGTTTTTTTGCAGTACCTATGGCTGCCTGTGAATCACAATGAAGTGAGATAGGTGCATTAGATCTCCCCCACAATGGGACATCTGCCAATAAACTTCTCAACCAATCTGCTTCTTGACTAGCTAGTTCTAGTGCTATAAATTCTGATTCCATGGTTGAGCGTGCAATACAGGTTTGTTTACATGATCTCCAAGAGACGGCACCACCACCCAAAACGAAAACATAACCATTAGTGGAACACACCAAATCATTTTTGGATGACCAGTTTGCATCACTATATCCCTCTAAAACAGCAGGAAATTTATTAAAATGCAAATTAAAGTTCATGGTACCTCTCAAGTATTTAAGTAAACGGCGAAGTGCATTCCAATGTTCATCATTTGGATTGTGAGTATATCTACTCAATCTATTTGCAGCATATGCAATGTCAGGTCTAGTATGAGTCAATAAGAACATAACACTCCCAATGATCTTAGCATATTCTTCTTGTGAAACACTATTTCCTTTATTTTTAGTAAGACATATGCTAGGATCATAGGGTGTTCTAGCTGGCACTACATCAAAGCTATCAAACTTTTTCAATAACTTCTCAACATAATGTGATTGTCCTAAAGAAAAACCATTTTCAGTTTTTGTAATTTTGACACCAAGAATTACATCAGCTTTTCCCATGTCTTTCATGTCAAATTTTGATGATAAGAAGGCTTTGGTGTTATTCACTGCTTCTAAATTAGTGCCTAAGATAAGCATATCATCCACATAAAGACATACAATCACATAATTTGATCCAAATGATTTAGAATAAACGCATGTATCTGATCCATTAATTACGTACCCATCAGAAAGTAAAGTGGAGTTAAACTTTTCATACCATTGTTTGGGTGCCTGTTTCAGGCCGTACAATGACTTCCTCAGTTTGCATACCTTATCTTCCTGACCGGGTACAACATTTCCCTCAAGCTGTTGAACATAGATTTCTTCTTCTAAATCACCATTTAGAAAAGCTATTTTTACATCCATCTGATGTACCACCAAATTATGTATTGCTGCAATTGCAATTAAGATTCTAATAGTAGAAATTTTAGTAACAGGAGAATAAGTATCAAAATAGTCAATTCCTTTCTTTTGACTATAGCCTACGGCAACTAATCTAGCTTTGAACTTTTCAATGGATCCATCAGGTCTTCTTTTCCTTTTGAAGATTCATTTAAGTTTTATAGTTTTGGACCCTTTAGGCAAGGAGACTAGATCCCAAGTGTGATTGACCATAATAGAGTCTAATTCATTTTTTATTGCCTCTTTCCAAAAATTAGCATCTACAGAGGTCATGACCTCCTTATATGTCTTAGGATCTTCTTCTATTAGATAGGCAGACATAAAAACATCATCTATTCTATCTGAATTTTCTAGCAGAAAAGAGGAAACAAAGTCGGGTCCAAAACTATTAGCTATTTTCCTTCTTTTACTTCTTCTAGGTTCATGTTCACATTCATCATGTTTTTCCAAAGAACTAGAAGCAAGAGAATCACTAGCAGATACAGTATTAGAGGGACCAACATCATCACTCACAATATTTTTCTTTAAAGGAAAATCATTTTCGAAGAATTCTGCATCTCTAGATTCACATATGCTATAGTCATTTAGTGCCATGAATCTAAAGGCAGCACTATTAGAAGCATATCCAATAAAAACACAATCAAAGGTTTTTGGCCCTATGTTGGGTTTTCTAAAAGATGGAAAAGCAACTTTGGCAAGACAACCCCAAACCCTCAAGAAATTTAAATTAGGCGAATACCCCTTCCAAAGCTCATAGGGAGTTTTGTCTAATTTTTTACGAGGAACTCTATTTAAAATGTAGCATGCAGACAAAACAGCTTCCCCCCACATATTATCAGGCATACCAGAACTAATTAACATGGCATTCATCATTTCCTTAAGCGTTCTATTTTTCCTTTCCGCTATACCATTTTGTTGTGGTGTATATGGCGCACTAGTTTCATGTATAGTACCATTTTCCTCACAAAATGTTTTAAGGAAATTAGTTCCGTATTCTCCACCTCTATCAGATCTAAGCCTTTTTATTTTTCTATCTAGCTGATTTTCTACTTCCATTTTATATTTTAGAAACATACTTTCAGCCTCATCTTTTGATCTTAAAAGATATACTTTGGTGTATCTCGAAAAGTCATCAACAAAGGTCATATACCATCTTTTACCACCCCTACTTATGGAATTCTTAAAGTCAGCTAGATCAGAATGAATTAATTCAAGCAATTCAGTACTTCTCTTAGTAACAGATGGAAAAGGCTTTTTGGCAAATTTAGCTTCTACACAAATAGAACATTTTCTTTCATGCTCAGAATTCACGATATATCTTTTCATCTTAAGACTATAGCCTCTCTCTGAAACCCTCGCCGCCTCTCCCCTCTTCCACCTCCTACATCTTTCCTTTTTCTTCCATTTTTCAAACCAAATCCGGCCTCATTTTCCGATTTAAACCTTAATCAGTAACAAAAAGAACTAGATCTGGAGGAGGAAGAAGGAAGATTATCTTCCTTCTTCTTCCTCCCATCTATGGCTTTATTCCTACTTTTTTAGCTTTTATTGGTATTTTGTTTCTTTTTTTTTCAGTTGAAGTTCATACTTTTCTTTGGATTTTTTCCGTTTGTTTTGCATCCGTGAGCTATATCTCTTTCATTGACACTTTTTCCGGGTTTAGCAAAAGCGGAAGTGTCTTATCTTATACGTAGATCTGTAGATCTACGGGGTTGCACCAATATAAAGGACTCAGATCCGAATAGTCGGAAGAAATTAGATGATGGTGATTGGTTTGAAGCTGCTTTCAGGTGGATTTGGATTTGAGAGAAGTATGAAATTTGTTGTCCTTTTATTTTAGATGTACCTTTTATGGTATTTTTTGCTCTTTGTAGTCTTTATATTCCCTTTGTGGTATTTTCTGCTCTTTGTAGTCTTTCTATTCCCTTTGTGGATCATATATTAGGCTTTGGCCTATATATGGGTAAGGTTTTAATCCTTACTATTGTCATGTTGTACTCGTATTTGCTTATCTAATGAAATATATATGCATTATTATCAAAAAAAAAAAAAAGAATTCACGATATCAATAACATGCATATTTTTCAACCTTTTAATAGAAGCATAATTCACATGTCCTAATCTACCATGTCAAACGTCCAAAGACTCACATAAATAAGCAGAACCAGAAGAACTTGCATTAATTCCAACAGAGTTAACATCAACAGTGTTCATGATAAAAAGCCCATCACCTAGATACCCTTTCCCTACAAAGGTCCCATTTTTAGTAAGAATCACCTTATCAGCCTCAAAAGTAATTTTTAAACCAGCCTTATTTAATAAACTACCAGAAATAAGATTCCTACGAAGTGAAGGCACATACAGAACATTATTCAATGATAAACTTTTTCTAGAAGTTAATTTGAGTAAGACTGTTCCTTTACCAACAACACCAGCAGTTGCGGTGTTACCCATGTAGACGCACTCTCCATCAGCAGCATCCTCAAAATGATGAAACAGCTCCTTGGTTGAACATAAGTGTCTGGTAGCTCCAGTATCCAGCACCCAGTCAGTTTTGTTTTCCACCAAGTTTGACTCTACCACCACAGCAGCAATGATTTCATCATTCTCCATCAAATTGGATTGTCCGGTAGGCTTTGTGTGAGCATTTTGATTTGAATTCTGTTGGTTCTTCCTTTGGAAACATTGAAATGCTCTGTGCCTGGGTTTTCCACACACAAAGCATTCAACCTTTCGCTTTTGGACCTTTCCATGCTTGAAAGACTTATTCTGTTTGAAGCCTTTTTGGGACTTGTTTGCATGCCCTTTTGATCTGTCTTTTGGAATCACAGCAGATTCAACCACATTAGCATTAATAGAAACAGAAATAGAGGAAAGTTGCTTATCTTTCATTCTGTTTGCTTCTTCAGTTCGCATATGACTAACAAGCTCCTACAGGCTGAAATCTTTCTTTTTGTGCTTCAGGTGGTTTCTGAAGTCACTCCAGGAAGGAGGGAACTTCTCCAGCAGAACATTGGCTTGAAGCATATTGCACATATTCATCCCCTCACTGAGAACTTCAGCAACAAGGTTCTCATATTCGTGAATCTGATCAATGATTGGTTTCTGATCAACCATCTGATAATGTAACCACCTGCCAACAACATATTTTCTTTTTCCAGCATCATCAGACCCATATTTATCTTTTAAAGAGACCCAAATTTCTTTGGCAGACCTTTTGTTGACAAATATATCGAACAGTGGGTTCGACATATGATTAAGGAGATGTCCTCTGGCAGTTTTGTTATCTTTTTCATATTTAGCAGACTGGTTATCGTATTGTTGAACGATAAGCGACATAGCAGGACCATTTGGGTCGACAGGGGGATCAGACAGGACGACATAATCAAGGTCTAATTGTTCAAAAAATATAAGCATTTTCTGAGACCATCTTTTGTAGTTCAGACCGTCTAAGGGCTCTAATTTTGAGAGATCGGGAATATTTTTTGAGATTAGAGCAGACATGATGACGGACAGAAATAATCGTTTCCAAATTGTAAGTACAAAAGAGGGAATCGAAATAACTTATCGGAATGAAAAAGCTGTGTCGTGGACAGAACCACTGCGTTGAAAACGATTACGGCAGACTCTGGTGCAATCTGGAAGTCCGATCGTCAACCAAGGTTTACACAGCGAGCGACGCACTAGTGCACTCTAGGGCGAAGCTTTGGAACAGCAAAATAATTAATTGCCCAGAGAAGAAAGCGTAATGAAGATGAAAATTGAATCGAAAAGTTTTCTGTATATCTGAACTCTGTAGAGTTCGTGTTTTATTTTGTGTAAAACGAACGTTGTAGTGGACAACGTTTTAGGAGAGAAAAACGTAATGGGTTGAGTAAAATCAGGGATAGTGGAGATAGGATTTTAACTTGTTAAGAAATAGTCAAAAAGGTTTAAAATATTTAATGGCCAAATAAAAATCGGGCCCAGTCCAGTCGGGACGGGCGTCGCGCGAACGAGCGAGCGCGCGCGTGTGGTTTATTTTATAAAACCCACTAAACACAATTTAATAACTCCTTAAGCCCAAGCCAAGATAAACTCTTCAACTATCTCAAAAGTTTCCCATGTGGGATACTTAAAGTCACAAAAGACAAACAAAGGCTAAAGAGCCATTTTACCAAAATCTCCAACAGAGATATGTTTAGATTTTCTTAAAACATTTTTTGTACTGGTTTCATACTTTTTTCATCTCTTCATTTATATATTTGGTTCTTTGCCTTTTCGGGGGTGCCAACCTGGTTAGAATTCCCGTTGGACTAGGTCCGTATTTCAATAAAAAAAAATATGGGTTGATTAATTAGGCTGTCATAATTTTTCTAGTATAAAATATTTCCATTATGATTTGTCTATTAAAGAAATAAAAATTGCAGATCATGTGTAACATAGAATAATGAAATATTATATTTTATTGACTTCAATATTGATGCCAGCGAGTTTACATGTTGACTGTAAGGCTCTGTTCTTTATGACTGAAAAAAACTGAATTGAACTGAACTGAACTGAATTGTACTGAAACTGAAATAATAATATAATCCTTTAAAAATAGAAATAATTAAAATAAAAATCTGAAAAAAATAATAACGGTTCTAATAATAATGAAAAAAAAATAATTATAAAAAACAATTATAATTATAATAAGTAATGATAAATTACTGAACTGAACTGAATTGATTACTGAACTGAACTGATTGATGCTGAAATTAAGTAATAAAGAACAGAGTCTAATTGTTTTTAGTTTTATATCATACAAAACATGTGGAGAAGAAGAGAAGAAAAACCTAGTTAAATTAAGGGTAATTAATTTATTAGTCTCTATATTTTGACAAAACACACTGTTTAGTCCCTATATTTTAAAAAATACACGGTAAAGTCCCTAAAGTTTTTCTCGATGAACTGTTTAGTCCCAAACGTTTTTCTCGGTGAACTGTTTAGTTTCTGCCGTTTGACTCTCATAAAGATTCTGTTAGTCAATTTGGATTTGCGTTCTTCTTTTCCTTTATTTTCCTTTCCTTTAAACTCTAATGCATCAGAAATCAACTTTGAGTGTTCATCTTTTTTATTTTCTTCTTAATCGTTCAAATTCGTAAGCATTGGGTCTGTTCTTTTTCTTGTTCTCCATACAAATAGCTACTTCTTTTAAATTGGATTTCCACTTCTGAAGTTTAAAGGTAATAGTAAAGGGTAATTTAATCATTTTCGAAATCATAAACGCTAAAAAATCTAAGAAACGTAAGAAAGGACTAAACGGTTGACTGAGAAAAAGTTTAGGAACCTTACCATGTATTTTTGAAAATACAAAGACTAATAAATTAATTACCCTTAAATTAAAGGTTTGAAATAAAAAACCTTTGGTTGGCTATAGAATTCTAACACCATTTCTGAAAATCCACTTTTCCTTCGATCTGTTCCTCTCCTTGCTTTCCTCTTCCTATTGACACCTACCGCTCCCTCTTCCCTGTAATCACATGAATCACCAAACGGACATCAGTTCCAATTGGGAAAAACCTGAATTCGTAATATTTCATCATTCTATGTTAATACATTTTTAGATCCCTAGCAAACCGAATAAGAAAATCAAGCAAATTAGATATAAACGAACAAAAGTTCCAATTGAGAAAAACCTGGATTTTTAATCCGTAATACGTTACCTTTTTTTCTCTCGTGTAGATTTTGTTCTTGATTTAGCCGTAGCAATGGCATGCTTCCATCCCACGCTTTTCGATCCTGCTGTGTCTTCTTCCGCCATTGGAATATAGATACTCTTTTCGGTTCAAATAAACTATTACTTTTTCATATGTTTATATGGCTAATTGTGGGTTAATTTATTCTATGCTACTCCGAGGTTTGAGTCCTAGCTTGGCCACTGAACACAAAAAATACACAATCTAATGATTTCGTTAGAATCCATTCTTTGCTTAAAGAAGCTCAAGACCAGTTTATGAAGTATTCGTTGGTCTTTCTTTGTATGACTCCTCGTTATAGGTCTATTTGACAGCTCTAATAGATCCCCGTGCTAAGCTCCTTGTGGTTTTGATACCATACCACTTGCTGGTGGCATTCAAAATAGGTGATGGGTTCTAATGGACAGCTCTAATGGATCCCTCATACATTCAAAATAGGTCTAATTGACAGCTCTAATGGATCCTTCATGCTTGCTTTAGAGTCTTTAGAGGAGTCAGCTTTCAGCACTATTGATTTTTATTTTTTATCATCTAACTTTTCTTTATTCTCAAAATTCTTCACTGAGATTTCGTGTGTCAGAAGAGAACCAATCAGCTCATCATATTTGTATGTGGTTAAGTTCTGAGCTTCCTCAATGGCTGTCTTCTTGGTCTGCCAACCTTATGGAAGGTTTTTGAGAATTTTCTTGACTTGCTCCTCTTCCGAGAAGACTTTTCCCAATCTTTTGAACTCGTTTATTATATTGGTGAATTTGGTATTCATGTCAGAGATGCCTTCTCCATCATTCATTTCAAATAACTCATAGAGTCGCATATTTTGGTTTACCTTGGACTTTTTCACCTTGCTGGTTCCTTCATAGGTTACTTCCAGTTTGTTCCAGATCTCCTGGGCTGTCTCACATCCTGAGATCTTATTGTACGCTGCAACATCTAGTGCACAATGAAGCATATTTATAGCTGAAATGTTAATTTGCAGTTTTTTCAAATCAGCATCTGTCCATCTATCCTGTGTCTTTATGGCAACAGTTCCTCCACTATTTCAGTAGGTTCATATGGGCCTCTAGTTATTACTAACCAAGCGCTCATACTCTGTGCTTTGATAAAATTCTTCATTCTACTCTTCTAGAATGTGTAATTAGATCCAAAAAAACAGAAAGGGTCTGAAGTGGATAGACCCCCTGGAAGAATTTGAGTGGTCTCATTACCAGGGAGGTTTCTTGTGCTATTAACAGCCATTAGGGATCTTAAGCTTAAGATAGTGTTATCTTTTTAAGCTCTGATACCACTTGTTGATCCTTTGTGAGGTAGAATTAGTTCCAATGGGGTGAATGGAACTATTAGTTAATTTTAACATTTGCTTTTCAGATACTCACTTGGCGTGTTTTAATTTGTTAACCACAGAGGCAATCTTTAAAGTCAGAAGCAAGTTCAGATCAGCGACACTAACGATCTACTGAGTTTGGTTCTGATTTTGAATAATGCGCTCAATTAGTTTATCACTTAGACATAGCTTCTGATGAGATATAAGTTATAGTTAACTTGTTTGAACAATCAGAAGCACATGCATATATATATATATATATATATATATATATATATATATATATATATAGAGAGAGAGAGAGAGCGCTTGGTGCGCCAATTAGGAGTGAAGAATGACAAAGGGATGTAATGGTGAGAGGTAGGGGAAGACCTAAGCAAACTTGGAAAAGGATGGTCGAAAATGATGTGAGTTATTGAGGATTGAGGAAGATATGGTAATGGATAGGAGGGAGTGGAGGGTATGCCGCTGACACGACTTGATTTCACTGTTTTATATGATGGTTTATGTTAGCCGACTCCGAATCATTTCGGGACTAAGGATTTGTTGTTGTTGTAGGACATCAACCACATGACTCTAGATCTGGCATGAGCCGGCAAGCCCGTCCGGCCCGTCCAGGCCTATTTAGCCGAACTTGAACATATAAAATTGGTGTCAGACCCAGCCCGAACCCAAGCTCGTATAAGCCCGCCAAAAACTGAACGAACTTGGGCTATATGAATTTTCCATCGGACCGACCCGGCCCGATATATATATATATATATATATATATATATATATATATATATATATATTATAATTTATAAATATAAATTAATTATATTTTTATGAGATGATATGTATACTTACCTTACCACCAATACACAATTAGTTTATTAAAAAATTTCAAAACTTATTAAATATTGTGTTGTATGTACTACTTTTTTATTGAGAGAAGTTACTGTGACATTTTAATTGTATTTTTTTTAATATACAGATGGACTTGGACGGACGGGCTTGAGATTCATATTTTACACCCTAGACCGAGCCTGACTCAATTTATTGCGGATCGAGTTGGACTTGGACTCGTCAGGTTTTATTAAAAGACCGACAGGACCGGTCCGAGCCCGGTCCATGCCCAGGTCTACATGACTCTAGACAAACAAATTCTTGGAAAAATTACACAGTTTAAAAACTATTTACAACTATGTGAAGTTATAACTTTGGATTATGTCAAACTAGTTAAAATCAGTACTTTTAATATATTTAACCATTATAATTTATAAACTAGTTTTTGACCCGTGCGATGCCCGGATTCATCTTAATATATAAATATTAACAAAAATATAATTAATAATTACAATTAATGATATAAAAAAGGAGGAAGTGACACCTCAGCTCCATCGTTACTGTTTTATATTATATATATATGTGTAGAAAATTAGAGAAATTTTAGGGATTAATTTAAATTCTGTAGAACTCTTAGATATAGTACGTATAAAATAATCTTTTTATAAATCAATATAATAATATAACTAAAGTTAATATATTATATTTTTTATTATATTTTTTATCAGTAAAAAAGGAGTAAGTGACACCTCAACTCCATTGTTACTGTTTTATATTATATATAGATTATATTTTTTATTATATTTTTTATCAGTAAAAAAGGAGGAAGTGACACCTCAACTTCATTGTTACTGTTTTATATTATATATAGATATGCAGAGAATTAGAGAGATTTTAGGGATTAATTTAAATTATGTAGAACGTTTAGATATAGATATGCAGAGAATTAGAGAGATTTTAGGGATTAATTTAAATTCTGTAGAACTCTTAGATATAGTACGAATAAAATAATCTTTTTATAAATAAATATAATAATATAACTAAAGTTAATATATTATATTTTATATTATATTTTTTATCAGTAAAAAAGGAGGAAATGACACCTCAGCTCCATCGTTACTGTTTTATATTATATATCACTACAAGAAAAAACGCTATCACCGACGCAATCGACCGACGGAGGTTTTTGTGTAGGAATCACCGACGGAACACCGACGGAAAATATGCCTCGGAAATCACCTACACATTGACCTACACATTTAGGGAATGTGTAGGGCATTTTTGGCTGGATTATTCCCGCCTTAAATACCAACGCATTTAGTAGGTGATTTTTAGTGTCGGCGATATCACCAACATATGATATTAATCACCGACAATAAAATGTGTAGGAGACTAAATTAAAAAATATATATAGATAATATATTTGAAATACATATATAAATTAAAAAAAATAATTAAAAAATAAAATGTGGTAAAAAATAATTACTATGCTATTTATCCATTAGTTAATAGTATAAATTAAAAAATTACTATTAGTCCATTTTTTCATTTTTAATATAAATTTAAAAATTAATTGAGAAATGAAAAATTAATTATTAGTAATTCTAAATTTATTCATATTCATCAAAAAAAAAAAAATTAAGGGTAATTCAGGATACATAAAAGAATTAATAGTAGCTTTAAAAAAAAAAGATAATTAATGGTACATAAAAGAATTAAGGGTATACAAAAGAAAATATAAATTTAAAAACTAATTAAAAAATAAAAAAATATATAGGTAAATAAAAGCTGTAACCCATTTGGAAACTCGACCTAAAAAAGTATCCCTAATATTTTCATCTCTTCCTAAATGACCACTTCGTTGTCTTCATCGCGCCGGCGGCGCCATCGCTTTCCTCGGTCTGATTTTGGCTCTCTGCAACCTATTCTCCCGGTAAGGTTTCTTGTTGTTTTGTTCTTCATCGAAGACCATTTATTCTTTGAAAAAGGTTGCCCTGCTTCCACAACTTGCTCGAAAGAGAGGGAAATAGGCAACAACTGCTTCACGATCTTACCAGTGCGGCTTTTCTCGGTCTTATTTCAGCTCTCCACGACCTATTCTCCAGGTTAGACTTCTTCTTGCTTTGTTCTTCTTCTTCAAACTAACTCTTTTCTAACCTGAAGACCCTTTATTCTTTGAATTGTGCTTCCACAACTAGTTCGAAAGAGAAGGAAATCAGCAGCAGAAGTTTCACAACCTTTGGGGAAAAGGAGCTCAACTGCTGACAAGTAAAGAAAATCCCCCTTCTTGCTTTAATATTGCAATTCTATTTTGTTGAGTTTGAGTAATTTACAGTTACATATGACATAATATTTTTGACACTGGAGCTGACTTGATGATAGATTTGTATTATAAACTATCTAGTAAGAATATACAATGTTTTTAATTCAGTTAATTTGATGGCTTATAGTGTTTTCTACACGAGCATTCATGTTTTAGTTAGTTCACTTGACAAAGATCTTAGTGAAGGGACAGTTATGCAGCATCCTCAAATTCTATTCTATTGCCAAGTTAGAAGGTTGCTTATTTTGTATTTATAGAATTTTTTGTTCCAGTACTTCTGTTATTAGATTCATGGACATTTTAACTGGAATGAATTGTCTGTATGAGAAGTTTACATTGTGTGTTGCTGTAGTGGAATTAAACAAGGTGAAATTGTTCTCATGATGTCTAGTGGATCAACCGAGCTTTCTGTAATTGATTTTTACTGGTTAATTTAATGCATAATGTTTCACTTGCAGACAAAATGTGTTTTTAGCTTAATTGAACTACCGGCATAAGAGGCTTCTCTTTTGTATTTATTTACAATATATATATATATATATGAGTTCTCTTCGATCCAAATTTGATGAAATAAAAAATTATTTAATAATTGTATAAAATGAAAAATTTTTAATACATAAATACCGACGTATTTTCCGACATATTTCTATCGGTAAATTAATTCATTTAATTTTCAAAAACCATAATACCAACACAAAATTGTCGGTGTTTGTGTCGGCATTTCCTACAATCACGTGTCGGTGATTTGGGTCGGTAATACCTACACACAATTCCGACAGAAAATGTGTCGGTGATATCCCGACACAACGATTTTTTTCTCGGAGCAGCTTACCTAGGAGGCCAACACCGACACATCCATATCTGTCGGTCTTCCGTCGGTGATCATGATTACGGACACAAATTAGCTAATCACCGACGGATTCTTGCGTCGGTGATAGTGTTTTTTCTTGTAGTAATGCAGAGAATTAGAGAGATTTTAGGGACTAATTTAAATTATGTAGAACTTTTAGATATAGATATGCAGAGAATTAGAGAGATTTTAGGGATTAATTTAAATTCTGTAGAACTCTTTGATATAGTACGGATAAAATAATCTTTTTATAAATAAATATAATAATATAACTAAAGTTAATATATTATATTTTTTATTATATTTTTTATCAGTAAAAAAGGAGGAAGTGACACCTCAGCTCCATCGTTACTGTTTTATATTATATATAGATTAGAGAGATTTTAGGGACTAATTTAAATTATGTAGAACTTTTAGATATAGATATGCAGAGAATTAGAGAGATTTTAGGGATTAATTTAAATTCTGTAGAACTCTTAGATATAGTACGGATAAAATAATCTTTTTATAAATAAATATAATAATATAACTAAAATTAATATATTATATTTTTTATTATATTTTTTATCAGTAAAAAAGGAGGAAGTGACACCTCAGCTCCATCGTTACTGTTTTATATTAGGGTAAATTCCAAAAAAAACCCCTGTGGTTTGGCCGATTTCCAAATAAACCCCTGTGGTTTGTTTTTACCAAAAAAAAAGGAGCGTGGTTACGCCGTTACCCGAAAAACGGAAAATGGCTTAACACCGTTAATTTGATGACGTGGCAGAAGGGTAAAATTGGAAAATCGATTTTTTTATTTTTTTTATCTTTTTCCCTCTCTCTCCTCCTTCCTTCTTCCTTCTTCTCCTCCTTCTTCTTCATCTTCAACCCTTAATCGATTCAATTTCAAACCAGAAGAAGAAAGAAGCACAACGATTTGATCTTTATTCAGATCAGTAGTTCATAATCATGGTCTCTGATTCGATTTTGAACTCAACCAAACCCACCCAGCTCCCGACTCAAGAAGAAGAAGAAACAACCATTCAATCCGCTGCTCTTCTCTCTTTCAATACTGATTCCGATTCTTCAAATCCTACTCAGAAACCTACCACCACAATCGTCTTCATCTCTCTCCTTTTACTCACTTGCATTGCTCACACCGCCGCCTCCACTTTCGCTTTCCTCTTCTTTTCAACTACTCCGATTCAGCAATCATCTTCCCTGGAAACGACGTCGCGCCCGTTGACCAAGCTCACCCGTCCTGTCGTGATTTTAGTTTCTTCCGATGGGTTTCGATTCGGGTACCAATTTAAAACTCCGACGCCGAATATTCACCGTCTGATCAACAACGGGACTGAAGCAGAAACAGGTTTAATTCCGGTGTTTCCTACTCTTACTTTCCCTAATAATTACTCAATTTTCACTGGGCTTCAAAATTTCCAGATTCTGGAAAATTTTCCAGAATTTCAAAGATGAAGAATTTCCAAGAAGAAGAGGATCGAAGAAGAAGGAGGCGAAGAAGAAGGAGGAGGCGAACGCCGATGAGGATTGCGACGGAGACGGAGACATGAGAGAAGAAGAAGAAGGAGGAGGCGAAGAAGGAGAATCCCACGCTCATTTGGGTATTTTTTTATGATTTTAATTTTCTTTTTTCTTTTTTGTTATTTTTATTTTTTTATTTTGATTTGGACAATTTTGCCCCTTGCCACGTCATCAGATTTAACGGTGTTAAGCCATTTTCCGATTTTCGGGTAACGGCGTAACCACGCTCCTTTTTTTTGGTAAAAACAAACCACAGGGGTTTATTTGGAAATCGGCCAAACCACAGGTTTTTTTTTGGAATTTACCCTTTATATTATATATAGATATGCAGAGAATTAGAGAGATTTTAGGGACTAATTTAAATTATGTAGAACTTTTAGATATAGGTATGCAGAGAATTAAAGAGATTTTAGGGATTAATTTAAATTCTGTAGAACTCTTAGATATAGTACGTATAAAATAATCTTTTTATAAATCAATATAATAATATAACTAAAGTTAATATATTATATTTTTTATTATATTTTTTTATCAGTAAAAAAGGAGGAAGTGACACCTCAACTCCATTGTTACTGTTTTATATTATATATAGATTATATTTTTTATTATATTTTTTATCAGTAAAAAAGTAGGAAGTGACACCTCAACTCCATTGTTACTGTTTTATACTATATATAGATATGCAGAGAATTAGAGAGATTTTAGAGATTAATTTAAATTATGTAGAACTCTTAGATATAGTACGGATAAAATAATCTTTTTATAAATAAATATAATAATATAACTAAAGTTAATATATTATATTTTTTATCAGTAAAAAGGGAGGAAGTGACACCTCAGCTCCATCGTTACTGTTTTATATTATATATAGATATGCAGAGAATTAGAGAGATTTTAGGGAGTAATTTTAATTATGTAGAACTTCTAGATAGAGATATTTTAGGGATTAATTTAAATTATGTATAACTTTTAGATATAGATATACAGAGAATTAGAGAGATTTTAGGGATTAATTTAAATTATGTAGACCTCTTAGATATAGTACAGATAAAATAATCTTTTTACAAATAAATATAATAATATAACTAAAGTTAATATATTATATTTTATATTATATTTTATATCAGTATTTTATATTATATTTTATATCAGTAAAAAAGGAGGAAGTGACACCTCAGCTCCATCGTTACTGTTTTATATTATATATAGATATATAGATATGCAGAGAATTAGAGAGATTTTAGGGACTAATTTAAATTATGTAGAACTTTTAGATATAGATAGGCAGAGAATTAGAGATATTTTAGAGATTAATTTAAATTATGTAGAACTCTTAGATATAGTACGGATAAAATAATCTTTTTATAAATAAATATAATAATATAATTAAAGTTAATATATTATATTTTATATTATATTTTTTATCAGTAAAAAAGGAGGAAGTGACACCTCAGCTCCATCGTTACTGTTTTATATTATATATAGATTATATTTTTTATTATATTTTTTATCAGTAAAAAAGGAGGAAGTGACACCTCAACTCCATTGTTACTGTTTTATACTATATATAGATATGCAGAGCATTAGAGAGATTTTAGGGATTAATTTAAATTATGTAGAACGTTTAGATATAGATATGCAGAGAATTAGAGAGATTTTAGAGATTAATTTAAATTATGTAGAACTCTTAGATATAGTACGGATAAAATAATATTTTTATAAATAAATATAATAATATAACTAAAGTTAATATATTATATTTTTTATCAGTAAAAAGGGAGGAAGTGACACCTCAGCTCCATCGTTACTGTTTTATATTATATATAGATTAAAATTCTAAAATATATTTTATAGGATTTATGATTTAGGAATTGGAATCTAGAATTTTTAAATTATGATGTAAAATCATAATATATAAAGAATAATAACGTATTAATTAAGAATTAGGTTTGATTATATGACTTAGTTATAATTTTGTATATAATTGACCCCAAATTCTTGCCACTTGAGAGCCCATCGACCCTTACCCCTTGATTGCAACTAGTTGACCCATAGACACGAAAGCCTTGATTGGTAAAGAGGTTTTGATTAGTAAAAAAAATGTCAGCTGCTAAATACCGCAACCAAATTCTTTAACACCGCCTCTTTTGGACGTTTTTGCCCTTCTCATAATTTTGATCAAAAACTGAAAATTCTCTCTCCAAAATCATAAACACGAACAACAATAATTGAAATTATGAAAATAATTCATTTGTGACAATCCGAAAATGGATGATTACGAGTCAGAAACATTAAGATTTACATCTTTTTTATCAAAAAACTCGTGAAAATTATACATACTTTTCATGACGATTTTACATTTTTCGTCATAAAAAATTGAATGATTTAGTATTTTTCGTCACTAAATTTTTTACGATTTTGCATATTTCAAAATTTGGCCTAAACGGATGCGGCATACCGTTCGACCCATGGTGGGAACGAATGCAGCATATCGTTCGACCTATGGCGGACCGTTCGACCCATGGTGGGAACGGTATGCCGCTAATTTTTAGCGTTTAGGCTAAATTTTGAACTTTCTCTCAAAAAAAAAAATTTCCCCAATTTCAAAATTTACTTTATACCAAGGGCAAAATTGTCCAATGGATACGGTGATAAGGAATTTGGTTACGGTATTTAACAATAAAAAAAAAAAATTCATGCTGGCACCATCCTGCCACACGGCTAAATTGTCAATACATGAGGCTTCCACCGAATGCACAACTATTTAGAACCCAAATCATGCTGGCACCATCCTGCCACACGGCTAAATTGTCAAGTGAAGTCGTTGAAACCCTCCTCATAAATATGGATCTTATGTCAGATCCATTATGGTTATAGGACCCACACAAGATAAGATGTAAATTTCCATAACTATCTCTACCGGAAAAGGCAGGGCATAGAGAATAAATCACCTGCTTACCCCCATTTGCAGGGCATAGATGATCTTCTTGAAGGACATCAACACCTCAACCAAAAGTACTGGTAGAGATAAGTTTACAAATTGGGTTGTAAATAATAAAGTAATAAAATCTTGATACTATAGATAGAAATTCCTGATAGCATTAACAGGATTATTGCAATGATAACAACATTCAAGAGCTTTGGACATAGATATTGAACAAAATTATTTACTTGAATATTTAGTAGAGAGAGATCTTTGGCTGAATTAGTAACTCTAAACCATTCTTGAAACTTGGCATTGGATCTCTAGAGAATGACATGTCAGGAGAAGATAGCTTCCATGTAAACTGAGTTACCAGATTATGAATTGTAACTAGAGTTTCCATCTTTGCAAATTCATTTCCAGGACAAACTCTGGGTCCTCCTCCAAATGCTATGAAACAGTAGGGTGGGATTGATGCCTGTTTCTCGAAACGTGCCGGATCGAACTCTGATGCATTTGGGAATATACTGTCATTCATGTGAGCCATGCAGGCTGCCACCATTACCTGAAAGGAAAGATAAATTAAAACTTTCCGGTACAAGTTTTGTTTATCCGGTTGCAGACATTGATATTGGTTGAAGTTGTAAAGTAAAACCTGCCATCCTTTTGGAATCTGGAATCCTTCATGCTCGAAATCTTTCACGACTTTCCTGAAGGTAAAAAATGAAGGAGGGTACATCCTCAGAGTCTCCATTGCTACACTCCATGTATATTTCATTCTTAAAAGATCATCCCATGTCAGAAGTTCTCCCGGGGCTTTACTCTTAGCTATTTCCTCTTGTTCTGCGGTCCGAATGTTAGTAATTATCGAAATTCAAGCGTTAACAGTTTAATTAATTAGCATACCTTGAACAATGCTGGCATGAATAGAAGAATCACTTGCTAAAAGCCTGATCAAGAAAGTAAGCAGGACGGATGTTGTGTCATGGCCTGCAACCATTGTAAAAATTGCATTATCTACAATTTCCTCATCAGAGAGCATTGGCGAATTATCCTCATTACGGAGAGTAATTAAGCAAGTGAGAAGATCTTGTTGAGGGGAAGCCTGTCGTTGCTCTAGTGCTGCTCTTCTTTCATGTATAAGTTCCAAAGTAATGGCTCTGATTTTTGCTCTTGCTTTCAGGCTACGGTTGAAGCTTGTGAAGGGCAAATTGATTGGTACAGATAGAACCCCCTCCATGATCCGGTAGAAGAGCTGTTTAAGCCTTTCTCTTCTCGGTCCTTGCTCTATTCCAGCGATGAATGAGCTCATGATGTTAAAGGTAAGTGTCTTCGTAAATGGCATCACCTGTTATGGTTTTGATAAATCATGTCAATTAATAAGAAACCGAAGTTAAAATGTTTGAAAGAAAAATGGCATACCGAAATCTTCTGCTCGCCATGCCACTGCATCCTGATTTGACTTCTAATTTCTTGATCCATCTTTCCAACATATTGCTTCAACACATCAGGTTTCAGGAACGAAACAAGTGCACCTCTTACTCTCTTATGTTCATCTCCGCTCAATTCAAAGATATTCCTCTCGCCAAAAACCCTTCTGGAAGAGGAAGGTTTCTGACTGGAGAGAACACTGCTTGTGTAAATCAACTTGCTAGCAGCCTGGCCATGGAGGAATACCGTTGGGGCGCCAAAGATATTCATTTTTGAGACAGGACCATATTTTCTGCTTCTTTCCATGAGCCATGTCTCTGCTGTATTTTGTCTTAAGGCACTCAGAAGACTCAGGCTCTGGCCTATGATAGGCAAACCAAAAGACCCTGGAGGAACCCTTTTGGAAGATTTAGTTTTTAGGAAAAGGTAAAGAGGAAGAATTAAAAGAAACAAGAAGATAATAAAGACTAAAGGATCCATTTCTGCAAGAGGGAGTTGCTGCATAAGCTAGACACTAAGGAGCGAATTATTTTCAACAAATTTTGAGATTTGATTATTCTAATCACCAACCTTGATAATTATATATTCAGAGTTGAAATTCATTTAATAAGAGATGCTCAATTAATACCTTAAACTTGGAAAAATGACGATTCACAAAAAAGCCATTTTCTCAATTGGGACCAAAATAAGGAAAGGTATAACAATGACATCAGATGGGTCACCTTGATGCAGACTTGCATAATTTTTCAACGTTGATGATTGAAATTTGTTTAAATTCTAGGTACAAAAAATATTTATTGTATGGCTTAATACGTTTCAAGCCTCGTTTACTTGTCTAGAAAAGTCAACTCTTCTTCTCCTTTACTTTGAAAACTTACTATTTACCACGAACTTGTTTAAAGTGATCTATTGACCTCTCCAAATCCACGTAGCAAAGTAAGAAGATATTTTAGAAAAGTTGAAGTTGATATTAGAAGTTCAATAGATAACTATGACCAATTTGAGGAATCTAATAGGCCCTTATGTTTGAATAAAAAAACCCAGAATGCAACATATTTGATTGATTGATGTGACTCTGACTGTGATCCTCGTATGACAATGAAATGCACTTGAAATATTGGTTGGTTGGACAGTCACAATTATACTAGAATAAAAAATATTCCCTTGTCATTTCATTGCCTAATAAGGAAATGAAAAGAATTACCAATTATGCAAGGTAGATTACACTTATGACCACTCAACTTTGATCTTATTAACATTATGGCCATTTAATTTCAAAATCCCACATAAGAGTCTCTTAATTTTGTTTTTATTTACTAACATATAAGTCACTCAATCTTAACCACTCTAATAGTCGATGATCTTTCATTGTAAAGCTAATGAACATGATATTGTAAGCAACTTTAATTCTTGCACTTTTTATTTTTTGATGTCATTTAGGTTTTGTTTGGTTAGAAAAAAAGAAAGTGACAACTTGGAGAGATACAACTCCATGAATGGTGATTTGGAAAATAAAAAATTGTAAACAGCTTTAGGGGGTGTTTGGGTGCTTCTTTTCATGCTCATGTTTGCCTTTTCCGTTCGAAATGGAGAGTTTTAGGTGTTTGGTTAGTGACATTCCTATTTGCGTCTCTTTTTGGAAAAGCAGTTTTTCCAACAGCAAACTGTAGGTAAAACAAACGGGCCCTTAGTTCTTATACTTTCCCATTTTGATATCATAAACTGTCATTTTAAGACGGTTACTCTTATAAGTATTAGTAAAAGCAATGTGCCATTTTAAAATTGAGTGCCCATATTGTTAGTAAGGGATAAGGGAAAACTTGAGTGGCTATGATAATTTACCCCAATTATGCATTACATAAAAATAGTGAAATGTTACTTCTGAAACTTTATTGGAATATAAAAAGAAAATTGATACCTACAAGCAAACAAATTGACATTTTCTGAGTAACTGAGTCAATGGTAGAAATTTTTTTAGGTAAAAGATCACAATAACTTGTATTCCCTTGTGATTACACTACCTAATCAAGACATAAAATCTGATACGATTTCTAATTTTTTTGGCAAAAATTACTAAAAATTGCAAAATAATGAAGACGAGAAGAAACACAGATTGAGTCAAATATTGAAAACATACCTTTTTTCTGTTCTATGTAATTTTCACGCCATCTTCAAAAGATCAGTTTCGCACTGCAACTGTTGCGATCTGTTGCCCTCCTCGTTTCCTCTTTCTCCAGTTGCTACAAATATAAATTTCCCTTTTCATATGATCATTAATTACGCAAACCAAACACCAAGCAAGCATATACACAATATTTTCAAATCTCTAGCCAACCAGAAACAAGAAAAAAAAAAAATTAGATCTAAATGAACAAAAGTTCGAAAAAAACAAACTAAATTCATTATAACCATTGTCTTTTCTCCTCTTCTGCGGATTTTGATTTTGATTTATCCGTAGTAAAGGCTTGTTTCCGGCGCTTACGATCGCTCGCTGTTGCATCTTCTCTTCTTCCTCCTCCAGCTCCTCCTCGCATTGGATGTTCTGTTGAAAATAAACCAACTTTTTATATGTATACTGGATAATACTTCTGTTAGTTTTCAACAAATACGATGTCGTCTAGAAGGCTAAAGAAACAAACTTATCATAAAGGGATAGACAAAATTTAACGTTAACAAGGGAATTGCAGATTTAGCCTTAACATTCGAAATTATATCAATTTAATTTGAACTAGCGGTGGAGCCAGAGGGGCGGGGAGAGTCGGCCGACCCTCCGACCCGCCAGAATACCCTTAATGAACACTGGTTCGGTCTCGAGCAGTCCCCAATATAGTTAAAACTAGTAGTTATAATATAGAACTACATAACGTAGAATTAAGTTTGTACAGTTGGTCTTAGTGGTAATTAAAAACATCTCCACGTCTCAATATTATTATCTAAATATCATTTTTAATCATCATTATTAATTAATTTTAATTTTTTTGATTAAATTTTTTCCCTTAATTCTCCCAAAATGTGTTTTTATCCGATTATAATTTTATCCCATTATGATATTCCCCATAAATAAAAAATTTCCCTTAAACCCCATTTTCATTGAAAATGTCAATATTATTACCTAATTTAATTGTATTTTTTTTATTATTATTAATGGATTAAGGTGTAAAAATACCCTTAACGTTTTGGGTCAGGAGCAATTTTACCCCCGACGTCTAAAATGGTGCAATTTTACCCTAACATTAATAATTTGGATCAATTTGAGAAATCATTCATCAAACTGTCTTCTCAGTCATGAATCTTGTCATCTACACTTCACATGTGCGTCATTTTATCAGTAATAAATCACAAATATATGTTGGAATGTGAAAAAAATAAAAAAAAATACGTTTTTTTTATAAATTAGACAAAAAAAATCAGTAAATTGACCGAATTTATAAATGCTAATCTCCAATTCTATTATTAAATTATAAAAAATATGAAATTTTTTTTAGAATGAATTGTTAATGAACAAAAATATCTGTGTGTTATAATAGTATCTGAAATTGACCCAATTTATCAACGTTGGAGGAAAATCGCTCTTGGCTTCCAACGTTAGGGGTAAAATTGCATCATTTTAGACGCTGGGAGTAAAATTGCTCCTGATCCAAAACGTTAGGGATATTTTTGCACCTTAACCCATTATTAATTAATTTTAATTTTTTCTTTAATCAAAATATCAATTTAAATATTCAATTTATAAAGAATAATATACTTGTTTAGGGGTTTTAATTAAGGAAATTAATATTCAACGTATAAAAAATTAAATATGTCTACACTTTTCATGTTAAAATCAGCCTCTCCAAACATGGAGTCCAGGGACGTCTCCAGCATTTTGGAGGCCCTAGGCACATTCTCTTTTTCATATCTAAATTCAATACTATTTTAGAAATAATAAATATTAAATAGTACGACTTTACAAAAAGAGGAAAGGGTAACTCCACCAAAACAAGATCCACCCATGTTTTTTATGAATATGAAAGGGTTTCACGCTAAATAGTTGGCTTATATGATCCTTTACCACTGCGTAGTTGTTAGCAAGTTAAAGGCAATATTTATTAACTATCCTTTTATGCAATCAGATATCGACCATGTTTTCCATCAAACACGAACATTAAAACGTTGTCTCACATGCAATCTGATGAGGACATCTTATCCCTGGACGCGGGGCGTGAGAGAGGACACGCGGAGCGTGAATCCGGAGCCGAGAGAGAGGAAGAAACCACGCGAGAAGGGGGTCACTTGGGCAGTCCACGCGGGACGTGTTGTCTAGTACGCGGGCGTGGATCAAGCCTTCGGAGAGAACCAGTTCCAGGAGCTCATGTACGCGGGGCGTGCCTCCTAATACGCGGGGCGTGCCTCCTCATACGCGGGACGTGTCTCCTCAGGCGCGGGGCGTGCAAGACCACTTTCGGAGCATTCAAACTCAGAGACGCTTTCACGCGGGGCGTAGTACGTGACACGCGGGGCGTGTTTCAGCTGAAGAATACTTACTCCCCAAGTTCTCCATACTTGGGACCACTCCCTATTTACAACTCTACCACTCCTTATTTACAAGCATGCCACTCCTTTACCATTAACCCTACTTTACCCTTATATTTGTATTGTAATTAGTAGATAGTTTACCCTTTTTGTAATTTGGCAATTAGGTTTTTAAGATGCTATAAATTCATCTCTTTCTCTTTGTAATAGGTAAACTTTTATGAAATACAATTTATCATCTTCTTCCTTGTGAAGTTTGTTAAGGTTTTCACCTTCAACAATGGGGATTTCACTATTCCTATGGATTTAGTCCATGAATTAGGATCCACTCCTTCTAGTTTAGCTAGATAAGTTGTTAGCCTTTGTGAGTTTACGGTTTAAAACTCTCAGTGGATTCCGTGCTGCATCATTTGGTATCAGAGCCGATCGTTTTCCTTGACCGGAGACTTCTTTCGACTATGGTTCAACCAAACTTATCTCCTAGATATGAAGAAACCATCAAAATGTGGAAAGACTCAACGCCACCATGAGAAGGCACCATGCGGGTTTTAAAGAGGATTTGTGGGTGATGAACGGGCTAATGAGAGAGATGGCGACATTCGTAGAGAGTCTCAAGCAAGAATACCGAAAACCTTCTCAACCTACCATGGAGGTCCCTCTTAAAGATCCATCACTAATCTTTTCTCCATCACACATGGTAAAGGTAACCCCTAAGCTTCCAATCTCTAATATTGAAGTTGTGGATATTCCTATTACTATGGAAGATGTTGGTGATGTTGTTTGTGGGGATGAAATGGATTTAAATTCTTCTTGTGAAATTATTGATAATGAACTTGTGGAGGAGGATTTAGAGTCGTTTGTGGATGAGGAGGAGAGGTTGTTTGTAGGTGAGGGTGTTGGAGAAACCCATGTTGCAAGGGATGCTCTTTTGGTGTTTGATGAAATGCCCCTTGAACATAACTTCAATGATATGCTTGGTGGGAGTGAGAAAATCACACTATGTGTGAAGGTTGATGGTTATGGTGATGGGAGAGATGTTGGTGGTTCAACCATGTTGGGTGGTTGCATGTCTTGTGAGCCAAGCGGCTTAGCACGTGAAGTAGTCGGCTTGAGCGATAGAGAGAAGCCTGTGGAAACGATAGGTCATGGGAGAGAACGGATCGAGGATGGAGAGGGAAGTGAAATTCCATATGGTCAAGAAGAAGATGGGCTAAGAAAGGAGATTGATGGAGAAGGAAACTTCGAAATTGAACTACTTAATGATGATGAACTTGACTATTATGAGCGAGAGTTCCGGAAGGGGATGGAGGAAAGTGGTGATGTGGGGCCAACATTCGAAGACGGGAAGTACGTGTCCTTCAACGGGCAACCACGGGGCATTCTACCTTTGGGGAAGATACCACGTGACATTGCATGGGATCCGGGAGGTCGTATGCTATGTTTTCCTCATGATCATTTGAGCTTAAAGGAAATGGATAAAGAGTACGCTGTGACACCTCTAGGAAGAAATGAGATTCCTAGCACATGCACACTAGGAATGAACCGAGCCTTCCACTTGGTAAATTCAGAACTTGATATTTTGTTCTCGATTGAGATGCATGTGTTGGGATATATGTTATGTTTGTTGGGGGGGACATCAACCCTATGAGGAGTCAATGAGGAGTGATTTGATGATGGAGAGAGTGAGCTTCAAAGAGTATTTGGTGAATGGGAATGGCCGTCCGGGTGATGTAGAGAGAATAGAAGAGATTCAAGAATGGCGGGATAGTGGCCAAGTTAGTGATGAGGCGACTCGAGAAGCCGCGAGATTGTTGACCCAACACAAAGAAGGAGCCGATACAAGTGTTCTTGGGATCACTACGAAGTGGGATGACAAGTGTCGTCGGGACATCCCCTTTAATGTCGGCTATGAGCGGATTAAAGTTGTGATTAATGTCCATGTTCGTGAAGTGGAGAAAGAGGAGATCCAGGGTTGGTCGGTTAGACATGTCGTGGGAGTGTGGAGGAGCTTCCAAGACATTGGGACGGATTGGTTTGATCAACTTCGTCGAGATATTCCGTTCGATGTCAGTCGGATATTGAGGCGAGTCTTATGGGGGATGAGCACCGAGGGCAGGACACGAGTTGAGGTGTGGGAAGAGTGCATAACGAGAGGAAGAAGCCGACAATATATGGAGTGGCTAACCCCTACCGAGCACAAGTCTTGTTCTATAGTTGAGTTGGGGTCCAACTCTTTTGAAGAAGAGGAGAATGATGAGGACATCTTATCCCTGGACACGGGGCGTGAGAGAGGACACGCGGAGCGTGAATCCGGAGCCGAGAGAGAGGAAGAAACCACGCGAGAAGGCGGTCACTTGGGCAGTCCACGCGGGACGTGTTGTCTAGTACGCGGGCGTGGATCAAGCCTTCGGAGAGAACCAGTTCCAGGAGCTCATGTACGCGGGGCGTGCCTCCTCATACGCGGGGCGTGTCTCCTCAGGCGCGGGGCGTGCAAGACCACTTTCGGAGCATTCAAACTCAGAGACGCTTTCACGCGGGGCGTAGTACGTGACACGCGGGGCGTGTTTCAGCTGAAGAATACTTCCTCCCCAAGTTCTCCATACTTGGGACCACTCCCTATTTACAACTCTACCACTCCTTATTTACAAGCATGCCACCCCTTTACCATTAACCCTACTTTACCCTTATATTTGTATTGTAATTAGTAGATAGTTTACCCTTTTTGTAATTTGGCAATTAGGTTTTTGAGATGCTATAAATTCATCTTTTTCTCTTTGTAATAGGTAAAATTTTATGAAATACAATTTATCATCTTCTTCCTTGTGAAGTTTGTTAAGGTTTTCACCTTTAACAATGGGAATTTCACTATTCCTATGGATTTAGTCCATGAATTAGGATTCACTCCTTCTAGTTTAGCTAGATAAGTTGTTAGCCTTTGTGAGTTTACGGTTTAAAACTCTCAGTGGATTCTGCGCTGCATCACAATCATTTGAAATCCACCACCAGGGAGGATATCTATTTCAGACCTAATGTAAGCCCACATGAGCCTGTAACTATCAAGAGGCCTTGTGTGAGCACGGACTTTCGTCCGATTTCTATGATGAATTTAATTACTTCGCACCGACCGGTTTAATCGAACGGACCAAAATTTAGGTTCCCGGTAAATTCCATGATGGAAATCCATCTTAAACAAGATATCAATACTTGACATCTTTTAGTTTGAGGAGATATCACTTGATATTTCCACGCTGTATTTTTGTGGATTTTCTCTAATTTTTCATGAGAAGTCCTGAAACAATGTGTTTTCCTTCGTAGACCGAGGCGAGAAGAAGCTTGGAAATTTTTTAATCATTTTTCGTAAAACCAAAATCACATCTCCTTTAATTCATTATAAATAAACATTTACAAAAAAAAAAATTGATTTTTCTAACCTCTGTGGCTCTATTTCGTGCTCACGAGTCTATTTTCAAGCAAAATAGACCCATGGTGGCTCTATTTTGACTGATATAAAATTTTTTATCGTTTAGATGCATGTCCCGATATCCGAAAAATAAAAAACGGTAAAAAATTGTACCGATGTCCGAAAACGAGTAGAATCGCCACGACTCTATTCGGGTCGACGACTCTATCATCGTTTTCGATACATTTTAGATGTTTTGGGAATTATTTTTTTCTACAAATAGGGGATAAATTCACCTTCCCCAAAGGCACCAATTGAGAGAGAAAATAAGGATTTTAATTCTAAAAAATCATTTTTAGTCATTTTTATGTTTTTTTAAGGTTTTGATTAATTAATAATTAATAACCCAATTCATTTTTTAGAGCCGGAAGGATTGATGGATTAAATTCAATTACACTGGATATATGCTTCAAGGGTAATTTCTGAGAATTAAAGTGACTTTTTTATTTTATTTTTAATTATTTCACTTTATTGGTGAATTTCAGGATTTGATTTGATGTTAAATCATTTATTTTTTTTTTATTTTATACAATTTTTTATAGTATTTTTGTCGAAATAGAGTCGTGGGACTGTTTTCCAAGAATAAAGTCGCATGTCTCTTTTTTAGGTTTTTTGTTATTATTTTTTAGATTCTTTGATTGTTTTTAAACTGTTTTTATACTACGTACAATTAAGCAAAAAATCTTTTTTAAAGAAAATGGGTTTAAAATGAGTTTTGAAGTAATTATTTTTGTATTTATTTAATATTTTCTTTGATATTTTTGTATTTTATTATTAAAAGCAGTTTCCTTGTAAATAAAAACCTATTTTATTCACAAGTCGTCCTAAGCGACGAAGTTATTATTTGCAAGTCATCCCAAATGACGCAATTATTATTCGCAACCCTTCCCAAATGACACAATTATTATTTAAAAGTCATCTCAAGCGATACAATTACATTTATTACCATTCCAAGAATGTTTTAAACCTCACATGAATGCTCGAAAGACCTCTAAAAGTGAGACTTTTTTTATGAGAAATGTGAGCCAAAGCCCAAAACGTCCATCATATTCACTATAAATACCCCTACAAATGGAGGTATATGGATCTCTCTCATTCTCACTCCCCTTTCTCTCTACTCTTATACTTCTACTAATTTTAGTATCGAATTGTACCAAAGACCCACCCCCGATGCAGGCTCGACGATCGCAATGACAACAACCTCATCTCATCTCACGTATCCAATCAACTCTGAAAATCCACTTCCTCATCAGGAATCCTTTGGTCTTTTATCATGTCCTCTTGCTTTGTAATTAAATTTAGTGGGTTACTAAATACCGCCCCCAATTACTTATCACTGCTCCCATTTGGACTTTTTTGCCAACCAAAAAAAATCAATTATAATTTTAATTTCAAATCCAACAAAACAACATTTGTATGTATTTTTTAAAAACCGAAAAGATCAAGGAAAAAAACTATAATTCAGGGGAAAAATTGTAAATAAATATTTTAAATTGAAGAACCAAAAAAGTTTTTAATCTTTTCAACTAGACCACAAATTCTCATCTTCCAATTGTTGAATGTATAGTTTGATATAGAGAGGATTATGGAGATAGAGAGAGATAAGTAATAACACAATTAATGGTTTGAATCACCTTAGTGATTATGGCTCACAGGCCTTGTATTTATAGTGAACCAATAGTAGTTTGTATAGAAATACAATACACAAGTATAATCGTATTAGAACTCTACCTAGCTAGGGTTATAGACAAATTGAAACTCTAACTAGATAAGAATCTATTTATAGAGATAATAGGAACATTATCTCTAACACCAATGATAGGAATACTACCGATACATAGAATCGACACGTACTATAATGATGGCGCCCTTTGTTTCAAAAAGAAGAGGACACATTATTCAAATTTCATTTGACAGTAGTTTTCATTTGATAGTTGGAGGCAAATGGAAAGCTAACGAGTGCTAATTCTAAATCTTCAATAATAAAAAAAATGTAAAAGATTATAACTCTCGTTTGGGTTTCTTCATGTAAACATTCCAAATTCATTACGATATACAAAAAAAAAAAATAGTCCAAGTTAATTTTTCGTGAAAAATATTTAAAAAATTAATACTAATTAATACTTTTACAACAATAAAAAATAAATTGACCGTAAAAAAACGATAAAAAAACCCTGAACGTACATTTGTAGAAAGGGTGGAGGCTAAAGGTTCAATTTTCCTCAATTGGATCCATTGATTATGATTCTAAACAGAATACGATATAATTAGGATAATTAATAAATTTAGGGTTTTGCTATTTACCGTCCCCAAATTACTTGTCACCGCTCTCATTTGGACAATTTTGCCATTTTCATAAAAAATTTCAAAACTGATTTTTTTTTAGAGAAACGGCCAAAATTTGGCATAAACGGATGCCGCATCTGTTTCCACCATGAGCCGAACGGATGCGGCATCCGTTTAGGCCAAATTTTGGCCCATGCAAAATCGTAAAATTTTTAGTGACGAAAAATACTAAATCGTTCAAATTTTTGTGACGAAAAACGTAAAATTCTCCAATTTTTTGTGACGCAAAATGTAAAATCGTCATAAAAAAATATATATTATTTTCATGAGTTCTTTGATAAAGAAACGTAAATTTTAATGTTTCCGACTTGTAATCATCCATTTTCAGGGTTCGGGTTGTCACACATCAATTATTTTCATAATTTCAATTATTGTTGTTCGGGTTTATAATTTTGGAGAGAGAATTTTTAATTTTTGAGAATGGCAAAAAAGTCAAAATGGGGGGATTAAATCTCTGTTTGGGGCCAAAAGTAGAGATTATTACATGATTGGTTATAGTTGAAATTTATTTTCATCAAATGGGCTGTTTTTTTTTTAACTATGGTTAAATATTGTATTTTTTTGAATTTTTTTACTTAACTAGTGGACAGGAATGGATTCCTGTCCACAAATGGGGCAGTGGCTTGGCTTCACGCCAC
Source organism: Euphorbia lathyris (assembly GCF_963576675.1). Taxonomy (NCBI): domain Eukaryota; kingdom Viridiplantae; phylum Streptophyta; class Magnoliopsida; order Malpighiales; family Euphorbiaceae; genus Euphorbia; species Euphorbia lathyris. Next base: position 84,882,324 of record NC_088915.1, read on the forward strand.
TACATTATTAACTGCAATTCAAGTAATATAATAATAACCTAAATCTAAGAAATTATTATTCTTTTTACTTTTATATATATAAAATCGAGTTCTCACCAGTCATGAGAGAAGCAAGCAAACGACAAAGTATTAATTCCTAGAAACTAATATTGGACGACTACAATTCTATGGAAAGAAAGAGAATAATTTATCTTGGTGATTAAAGATTGGTTGAGTCGCATCTTTATTATGATTACAGACTTAAATCGCTATTTGGACATCGATTGATCCAGAGAATCTTGTCATTTGGTGCTTGATTTATCCAAAATTTTATCATTTGACCACTAAACTATCCCAATTGGTGAAATTTCATCCAATTTGGATGGAAACTTAATAGATTATTGACATATGATGATATTTTGACAAATAGACTTGATAAATTTTAGTTTAAAGATTTGTTTTCTTGTTTTAATCTCATTAATTATTTGGGTAAACAAACTTTAAAACATACGGCATGTCAAGTCCATATGTCAAAATATCACCACATATCATAAGGAAACGATTTTATCAAGACTTCATCAAAAGTAAGTGGAATTTCATCAATTTGAATAGTTTATGATCCAAATGTGACCAAATAATAAATTAGTGGTCAAATATAAATTAGAGGGGTAACTTTCATCAATGGTGTACAACCTTTACCTCATTTCACACTTTGGTGTACAACCTTTAATTTGTCTCAGTAATATATACGAACTTATGGGTGACCTCCCACTTTGGTGTATGACCGGTTAAAATGACCGGTCAACCCAAAGTCAATGCGCAAACTTATCATATTTTATCTTACCCATTTATAAAGAGGACCCACATATAATGTAATTACAAAAATACCCTCATTCCTAAATAATAATAATAAAAAAAAGTTATTTCTCTATCTTCCCCTTTGTCTCTCTCTTTACTTTTTCTGCAAATTCTTTATCTTTCTAATTTCTCTCTCTTCAATCCTTTCTCTAAATCCTTTTCTCTGTAAATTCAAATACAAATACAACAATAGCCCCAAATAATGACTACATTTATGTAGAATATTCTTATAATAATTAAACCCTTATAATAATTAAACCCATATGTTCCTGAACTTAAATTCGTCGATCTAGACACCTTCTCTAAGGCCCTGTTTTTTATTACTTAATTTCAGTAACAATCAGTTCAGTTCTGTTCAGTTCAGTTCAGTAGTAATCAGTTCAGTTCAGTATTCAATTTCAGTATTCAATAATTTATCATTATTTATTATAATTATTATATATTATTATTATTTATATATAATTTATTATTATTATCATTATTTATTTATAATTTCAGCAATTTATTATAATTATTATAATTTATTATATATTAATTTATCTATTTTCATTATAATTATATTTATATATAATTTATGCTTTGTCATTATATATATTATCATTATTTATTATAATTATAATTATTTGGTGCAACTTATTTGCAAATTTTGCGAAAAGTAAATAAATATTATATTAATACGTTTACATTACAATGCTCTAAAAAATTAACTGGCTCAACTACCTTAATATCTCAAATAGTGCAATTTTATCCCCTAATATTAGAAGCCAATAGCAATTTTACCCTTAACATTGATAAATTGAGTCAAGATTTTGTATTCATATGAAAATTCATATTTAGACGTTAGGAGTAAAATAACCCCGGACCCAAAACGTTAAAGGTATTTTTGTACCTTAATACTTAATTGTAATAAAAAGTTAAGAGTGTGTATTCATATAAAAATTTGTATTTAATTTCATAGGCTTTAAATTATATATAAATTTGTGTTTGTATGTAATTTATATTTTTAATTTAAATTAGACTCATTTTTATTTAATGTCATAGGATTTTATCGAGCCTAGATTTTATTTGATATTTAATTTAGTTTAATCTTTAATAATATGTTTATTTATTATTGATATTATTTTTTTTGGTAGAAATATTATTATTATTATTATTATTATTATTATTATTATTATTATTATTATTATAAGCTTATTAATGTCCAATATTATCATTAAATTATTTTAAAGTCTAATATCATCATTATTGTTACGTTCGATTAAATTCGGTTAAGTTCGGTATCATTCAGTTAAGTTCAGTAGCATTCAGTTAAATTCAGTTCAGTTCAGTATTCAGTATCATTCAGTTCAGTTCAGTTCAGTTCAGTTCAGTTCAGTTTTTTTCAGTAATAAAGAACAGAGCCTAAGCCTTCTCAATTCACTTTTTCTGCTAAATACGTTAAAAAAAAAGGATGATTAAAAATTAACGAAATTTCCATTTATGTCGGCAACTTAATTATTATACTTCAAAATATGCCATTGATGTTCCTTGCAAGACTAAGGACTTGGCTTTTACACTGAGTCTTGTGTTCCACTTGCAAGTAATTAATTTTATGTTTACCCAAAAGGAATTCAACAATTTTGCTGTATATCAAATCCAAGTTTAACAATCCAACCATATATCTCAGAAAAGTAACACAATCCATTTCAATTTTATTTCACTTTTAATTTAATAGTTCTCAGGAACAATAGTTAGACAAGAAATTATTTAATATTTTTCAGGAGTGAGTGATATTGATTCTAATAATGTATCTGCACTGCTTAAAGATAATTTAAGAGTAGATTACTTCAAGGATCATCTGCTATTCGTTGAAAAAGCAATTGTGTAAGTAAATGGTTTGATTTCGTAAATGGTTTTAACATTGGAATAAAAAGGATACCTGTAACATCCAAATATTTATTTAATAATATTAATAATAAAATATAATAATAATAATAATAATAATAATAAAAATAAAAAGAATAACTTCGACTCATTCAAACATTCTTATTATTATTATTATTATTATTATTATTATTATTATTATTATTATTATTATTATTATTATTATTATCACATTATAGGTTTTGGGATAACATTAGGTATGGGTAAAACTTTATTTTATTTTGAGTCTGGAACTGGAACCGCCGTTTACGTGGAGAGCAAGCAACAGACGAATTGGAACCCGAACAACTTGATTAGCTATTGGACAAAAGGTAACATGATTTCTTATAATTATATATGTGTATTAATACTTAGTTGAAATTTAGATATTATTTCACGATTGATATAGTATGTGTTGTGCTATTAAATTTACATGCGAAGTATTAGTAGATGGAGTGCAAAATCCAGAATAAACAAAACATGGATATGGAAGTAGTAATTGTGCATTTTGAGTGAAGGTAATAACCTTAGAGTCTAAATTAAATAGCTAACTTAAGTGTATATGGGCAATGGTCTGGAGGTTCGTTAAATTGTGGATTGGGTTTGGTACCGTGTCTTGCGAGATTAGACGATAGCAGTACCGTTATGAAAGTACTTATATTATGAAGTCTCCAGGTTGTGTATCTTGCAAGAGTAGACGATAACACATACCTATTTTGATGCTAAACACCAAAGCACCATTAGACATATTTCACTTAGGTTTAGCTAGGGCCCTTAAAATAAATATAATAACTTTAGGATATTATGTGTAATAAAGAGTTCGGTTTGTGATGTCATTTATTTAATCTTAATGATTACTTGATTGATCAATTATAATATATGTGAACTGTATGTGTATATGTATATATAAATATTTGCAATTATATTTATTGAGTAGGCAGCTCACCCCTTACTATGTTGAAATTTTCAGGCTAGGTTCAGAAGTTCTCCTTTTGCTAGATTTTCAGGTTTACCCTGCATTCAGGCTGGCAAGCACAACGGTCTTATTCCCATTAGCAATTTCATAGACATTCATTAGGTTTTATTATATTTTTGGACTGGATTAATTGCTTAAGTTTCAGTGAATATTATTGACAGGTTAAATTGTTTGGTTGATTATTTAATTCTTTGGTTATGAGATTTTGATAGACGGTAATAAATGAGGAACCTTTATGTAGTTATGTTGGTGTTTGCGCTTAATTATGATAATTGCTTGGGTTCCTATGTGAATTCAATGTGACCTGGGACGGAGGTTACAATACCTTAATGGATTTGCAGAAAAAGGGATTTGTAGAAAGGATTGAAGAGAGGGAGGAGTTAGAGAGAACAGATTTGAAAAAAAAAAAAAAAGAAGGGAAAGATGGAGAAATAGTATTTTTTATTATTTAGGAGTGATGGTATTTTTGAAATTATACTATATGTGGGTCCCTTTTTATAAATAGGAAAAGATAAGATAAAATATGATGAGTTGACGCGTTGACTTTGGGTTGACCGGTCATTTTAACCTGTCATACACCAAAGTGGGAGGTCACCTATAAGTTCATATATATTAGTGAGACAAATTGAAGGTTGTACACCAAAGTGTGAAATAGGGTAAAGGTTGTACACCATTGATGAAATTTACCCTAAATTAGAGTCTACATAACATTTTACACCAGATTACAAATTGTAATTCATAAGTGCATTTCGTCTTGTAATTTATAAAAAATAAAAAATTTAAAAATCACTATAATAACAAAATAATAGTTTATACATTGTTTCTAAATATATATAAAAAAAATTCAGGAAAATCAGTATAGGTGTTGTCAAAAAAAAAAAAAAAATAAGAGAAAATATGAAAAAAAATATTATTCCAAGGAATCGAACATTCACCCTTATAAATACCTCCACTATGCATTTACTCAATCAACCTAGCACTATATTTTGTTATAAATCTAAGTCTATATACTTTTTAACCATATACATCTTAATAATTATCAAATTTGAAACAAATTCTAATCGGAGGCCCCGTAAATTAGAGGCCCTAGGCGGCCGTCTATGCGGCCTCCCCCTAGAGCCGGCCCTTGGTGGAGTCTTGGCTCCGCCACTGATTTGAACGGTTCTAAGCAATATCAATTTTAGTCCAACATTATTAAAAATTAGAAATATAGATTGTTATTTAACTGTCATTTCAGTTCAGGTATTACAAACATCAATTATGTCTAAGATATTTAATGTATTAGTAACAAAAAAATATATATAAAAAATCAGTTAAAATGCTAGCAACTAAATCTGTTATATATAAGTTAATCACAATTTTTTTTGTCAAACAATTTAAAATATTTACTTTGCTATTAATATAATTATAAATAACTAACAAAAAATTATGAAATTGCTTCAATATATCGACAAACTTGTTTGGAATGTCCGATATAACAGTTAAATAATAGTCAAACCAGTATTTTCAAGTTTTTGGTAGCGAGTGCTAAAATTGATCTTACTTGAAAATTTTAGGGTTAAATTTACATCATTTTGTACGTTATGGTTAAATATGCACTTCCCTTAAAACATTAGAGTTAAATTTGACCTTAATAATCTTATATATATATATATATATATATATATATATATATATATATATATATACTACTTCAAGATCCGTCTAATCCCGTTCAACTAATTTTATAATTGGTATTTTTTTATGAACATATTTTCATTAGATGGAAAAAGAAGAATAAAAAAACGATAAGGAATACTTTCACATAAATATAGACTAAGCCCAATACAATATTCACGAAAGGATAAAAATGACTACAAAGAGCAAATAGAACCGTAAGAGGTATAAAAGGGACAAAAGGGCAAGAAAATATATACTTCTCGTAAATCCAAATCCGTAGAAAAGCATATGCAATCCAATCTTCACCATTCCGAACATTCGGATCTGAGTCATTTCTTTTGTTGCAACCACGTAGATCTATTGATCCACGGAGAATATAAATCGTTTCCGCTCTTCTTAAATCCGAAAAGGATATAAACAAAAGAATAATAGAACACATATACAATTCAAACAGATAAAAATATCGAATAAAATATATGAATACAAACGAAAAAAACAAAACAATAAAAAAAAATATAGTAAAGTTTGTGTATTTGATAGATTAGGAAGATAAGAAAAGAGACGAAATGATGGTTTTATAATTGGTTGATAAGTCCGAAATTTACTTATATTCGTATGCATTTTCACGTTTATATTCATGCATTTAGTTTACTTTATTAAATGTTTTGGAAAGCTTTCACGTGCTTGTTTGTGATTTGAGTAGAGATAGGTTAAAAATGGGTGACAGCTCATATTTAAGGAATATTAGCAGAAAACGAGCAAAGTACACATAATAAGGAGCAAAAGGAGAAGAATTCAGGAATTAGTCATGTCACGTCTGTGACAAGCATGTCGCGGTCGTGACAGACACTTTTCCTGCACAAAGTTGATTTATTTATGTCACGATGTCTCGTTCACGTGATAGACCTTTATTCAGCAAAAGACATGATTTTTCATCCTTGAAGCACATCCTTTCGACCGAATCACATTTCTCTTCGCCATTAGCCACATCCGCTCATCACATCTCTATAGAGGGATGTTTTCCAAAGGACACGTCTTTCCTACATCTATGAAAAGGACATTCTACATTAATCACAAAATATATAAAGATATACATAGATATATAGAGAGATATAAAGATACAGATATACAGATATTTCACAATCAGAGTTTATAAAACTGATATTGAAATAACTTAGAGATTTAAATCCAAGCATCGAAGGAAGTAAGATCGAGAGATAAACTTCCTCGAGATACAAAGAAGAAGATACAAAAGAGAAGACAACCATGAGGTTTGACAAAACTTACAGACAGTAAAAGTATTCACAACCCTTATACTCTCATCTGTTATAGTATTTTTCTCTATATTCTTTACTCTTTACAAATGTTCAACACTGTCAATACTTTTTCATCAGAAATAAATCAATCAAATGCAAATTATTTTATATTCATTATGTTCTTCATTACTGCTTTATGTCTATTCTAGGGAAATTCATATAAGTAAAACATAGGAATAGTTATTAATTTATAAATATAGAAGAGATTCAGTTTATAAAAGAATTGTATTACATCTGTAATTTATTCTGTTTTTAATTCATAATTATAATCACTACGATAGGCCGAGGAATTAGAATTGTTTATCTAAAAACACTTAAGCCATTTAATCCTAGATCGAGAGATTGGATTAAGTCTATTTCATATGATACAATTACATATAGATTGAAGGTATTAACAGGTTAATACTTAATAAAACCATCAAATTATCCCGAGCCATGCATGGAAATAAATCATAGGAATTAGTTTAAATTTAATATAAGTTAAAACGAAAAAATTTACCAAACTAATGATTTTCTATAAAGCAAAAGAAAATGAATTAGTAAGTAATATATATTAACAGTTAATAGTATTCCTGTATGATCGATATCTTTTATTACTACAAGAAAAACTGTGCACTTACCGAATTCACATAACATTGGTATTTTAAAATATTGAGTTGGAAGTGTATTTTTCTTATTATTTTTTAATGGTAGTTTTGGGTTGTTGTTTTATTATTTGAATTAGTTGTAAGTATTATTTAATGGCAATAGATAATTTTTTATATATTATTACTAATATTGTTTTAATGAATTATTTTTTATTTATATTATAAAAAGTGAATTGCTAAATACCGCCCCCAATTATTTATTGCCGTCCCCCTTTGGGGTTAAACTCCTAAATGGTGTTAATTTTAAAAATAATTCTTTATTGAAGTATAGTTAAAAATTATTTTTTTGGAAGGGGCTGTTTTTAAACCTTAGTTAAAAAATAGTCCATTACGATGCTTTATCCACCGTACTGGATAAAAATATATTTTGTTTTACTCCATTACAGCGGTGCAGGCGCCATAATGAAGTAAAAAGTAGTGACGTTAGCAGTGGCATCACATGCCACTGCCAACTCTCCTTCCTATAATAATATATAAAAATAAAATCATAATATATAATTTTTTAAGTTTTTATTTTATATTATATATAGGTTGTGAATTATATATTTTTAGAGTATAGTATATAATTCATATTACCTGTTTTATTCAGTTTTTTGATGGGTAAGGTTATAAAATTAACATTATCCGTTTATTTTTTGAATTATTCATTTCGTTCAAATTCTAAATGGTATCAAATTATCCGTATGAAGGGGTAGCTTCAGTATTTTAGAAGATCTAGATCGCTTTAATTTTTTTATAAATTAAAATTAATTTTTGACTGAACCAAGAAAAATCAAATAAAATCAAACTTTTAGGATAATTTACAGAGAAGACGAAGCAGTTAGCAACTATATTATTGTTAGAGTAAAATGCAAAAAAGACCGAGGTTTAACCTTTTTGTAAAATACAGTTAGCAGCTCTTATAGTTTAGAGGCTCTAGGTCGTTAGTTTTTTTAGTGGATTACTAAACTCAGCCCCAATTTCACACTTCCAGCCCCGGAAAAAGACGTAACCGCCCTTTAACCAAAAACTGTAAATTCCAATCCCTCCCAAACTCTCTCAAAGTCTCCTAAATACATTTTGATCCGAATCAAAGACAACACGTTTGATGGAAGGCAATCCGTTATCACCAGGAAGAGACGGGAGTGATGCTGTGTCTGAAGTCGAGGTATTTTTCCGATTGAACTTCCTTTCATTTCTGTAATTTGATTTAAAAAAAATTTGGTTCGGCACTCGGGCGTGTGAGCATCACGCCTCACCATGTGGTGGGGCGTATGAGTATCACGCCCCACCACATGGTGAGGCGTGATGCTCACATGCCCCACCGCATAGTCGGGCGTGATACTCATACGCCCCACCACATGGTGAGGCGTGATGCTCACACGCCCGAGTGTATTTGTGGTTGTTTTCGGGTTTAGACACCGAAACGCTGTAGAAATGTCACGTTTTGGAATGTAATGTTCGTTATTTATCATTTACAGGAGGTTTCGTGGGAAGAATTTGACGGAAACGGCATAGATTACAGTTCGCAGTTTTTTCCCAAACAAACGTTTCAAACATATCATGAAGCTGTTAACTGGGCAAAACAGACGGCAATTGGGATCAGGTTCAAGTTAACCACAGCGTCGCACAAGACGGGGGGCAAGTCAAAGTGGATATTGGTTAAATGTGCTCGTGGTGTTAAGAATTATAAAAGGAAAAAGGATATGGATATGGATGTTATACTACGGAAGAATACAAAAACAAAGTACTGTGGTTGCAAATTCCAGATAAAGGTTATCGAAATCGCTGAATTGGGCGGTTGGGTGGTGAATGGGATTCCTGGAGATAGAGGACAGCACTGTCATCAGTTGGCTGTATATCGTCAGGGCTACAGACAGATGAGCGGACTAAGCCCGGCTTCCAAAAAACTTGTTCGTGAAATGAGTTCAGCTCAAGCTAAGCCTTGTGCTATTTTTGCTGCAATCAAAGAAAAACATCCGGAAGATTGCCCGACACAAATACATATCTATAATTACAAGGAGAAAATCAGGACTGAGAGCTTTGAGGGTCGGGATGTAATCGGTCAGTTTTATCGGCTTGCTATAGATAAGGAGTACATACATTGGACGCAAGCGGTGCCGGGCAGCAATGTTGTGACTCACTTATTTATGGCACATCCAACATCGATCATACTGTTCCGATCTTATTACTTGTTTGTTAGTATGGATTCAACATATAAAACAAACAAGTATAAGATGCCATTCTTTGAAATCATTGGAATGACGCCTTCAAACAAAAACTTCTTGATCGCCTATGCAATTATAAAGGATGAAACTGAGGGTAGTTATATGTGGGTGTTACAAAAATTGAAGCTTTTTCTCCAACCTGATGTGCATCCGACAGCCATTGCTACAGACCGGGAGTTAGGACTGATGCAGCCGATTCGTGAGGTATTTCCTCATAGTCATCATTTATTGTGCACATGGCATATTAATAAAGATGTGGAGGATAGAGTAGGCAAGTTGTGTGGAATGAAGAGGTTTGGTGAAATTTTTAAGAATTCCAAATGGAAACGTATAATCGAAGCCCCGACAGTAGCCGAATATGAGGCGGTAGTGGTAGCCATGAAGAATACTACTGCCAACTGGCCTTATGTGATAGAGTACGTGGAGACCACATGGCTAGTGCATAAAGAGAAGTTTTTTCGAGCATGGATGAACAATGTGTTGCACTTAGGAAACACCACAACCTGTCGAGTGGAGAGTTCACATGCACAGTTGAAACAGTGGTTGAATTCATCTACTGGTGCACTCAATACAGTGTGGGCAAGGTGCACAAGGACATTGAGGCTCAGATCGAGGCGATCAAGTAAGACATTTATTCTGTTATTTGCTTTAATCTTTTAAAATTTAATACATTAGTTTTGTAATCCCTCATTGTATATAATCAGATACTCACTCGAGGACTCGAGAAGAAGATCTGCGGTGAATCACTATGGAGCACCTTTCATGTATCTCGACTTACACGTTTCATATTACTGCTTGGCTGTACTAAATGATGAGCTCAAACATATGCACGGATTGAGTATGGATGTGGTAAGTGAATGCGAATGTGTGTTGCCCATGACCAGGGGGTTTGCAGAAGGTGGCTACGTACCCAGTTCCTTCATGATCACCAGTTCTCCTCAGCTTTGTTCCTTCATTCTTCAATTTCAGCAAATTTGCAAGGTAGTAGGGTTGAGAAAGATGGTTTTCTCTTTTACCACAGTTACTAGGCAGTCCTGGTTGTCGTCAGCAACCCGTAGATTATGGTAAAATTCCCTTACTAGGTCAGGGTAAGTTGGGTCTCTAATGGAGAACAGCTCCATCCATCCATTCTTCGATATCCATTCACAGAATGGTTGCTCGATTGTTACGAAAGCCTCAGAGAACCATCTGGAGAAGTCTATCTACCACTCTCTGACGTCTTCGAAAACCTTAGTATAGGTTCTTACTTTGGTCGGCTTTCCTTTGGAGGAAGTGGCTTGGCCAGCTTTGCCTTTGGTTGGTGTGGTGGCCTTAGTCGTTTCAGGCAGAGTGGTATGCTTAGAAGATTCATCGGAACTGGTCTTAGGGTGACCGGCACCGGAGATGTTCACTGAAATCTTAGTCATAGTTTCAGAGAGGGTTTTGGAAGTTTTTTTAGTGTTCTTAGAGAGAGTGAGGTTATACCAGAGAATTCGATAAGTGTAAAGAGATAAAAATGGGGATTTACCCATTATTTATAGCGGTGAAAGGTGGATCTTATCGAATCCATGTGTCAGTTTTGCCTTGAGATTGTCAACCGACAATGATCCTGGCTTTTATGACACATTTGGTGCATACGTCATCCTAGGTGGCTATTCGCGTGCTCTAGCATTAAATGCAACGGATCTTATACTCAGCGTTTAGAATACTAAGCGTTTTATATTCTGAGTGGTCAGTTTTATACAAACGGATGATTTCTCAGTTTGAGATAACTACTCGGTGCCAATGTTTGCTCAGTATGTGATATTCATTCATTTATCATTAATCACTCAGCATACATCTATTCACTCAGCAAATAATAGATCACTCAGCATGTTAATTCACTCAGCATGAATATAGATTAAGAGCTGGAATTTACTGAAGAGGATTAAACATACCAATGGCTTCTCTCAGTATGCTGAACTGTTCACGAGCCAGTGGCTTTGTGAAGATATCCGCAAGCTGCTCATCCGTTGGGACGTAGGTCAGCTTTATCTCACCCTTGAGTACATGGTCTCTAATGAAGTGATGTCTTATGCTGACATGCTTCATCCTGCTGTGTTGAATTGGGTTCTTTGATAGATCAATTGCACTTTTGTTGTCACATTTGACCTCAATTGTCTTTGTTTGAACACCATAGTCTTCAAGCTGTTGCTTAATCCATAGGACTTGAGCAACACAGTGTCCAGCAACAATGTACTCAGCTTCAGTGGTAGATAAGGCTACTGACGCCTGCTTCTTGCTGAACCAGGATACAAGACAGCTTCCTAAGAAGTGACATCCTCCAGAGGTGCTTTTTCGTTCAAGCTTGTCTCGTCCATAGTCAGCGCCAGTGTATCCAACGAGTGTAAAACAATGAGTGTTGGGATACCATAAACCTGCGTTCACTGAGCTTTGCAAATATCTAAGGATTCTTTTTACAGCTATGTAATGAGATTCCTTAGGGTTAGATTGATATCTAGCACAGTAGCATACTGAGAACTGAATGTCCGGTCTACTTGCTGTTAAGTAAAGTAGAGAGCCTATCATACCTCGATACAATTTACTGTCTACTGACTTACCATTCTCGTCAGCACCAAGGACAGTGTCAGTGCCCATAGGAGTAGATATTGGCTTGCAATTTTCAAGATCATATTTCTTCAATATCTCCTTGGCATATTTAGCTTGACTGATGAAGATGCCATTTTTCCCTTGTTTGATTTGAAGTCCAAGGAAGAAATTGAGTTCTCCCATCATTAACATTTCAAACTCAGTCTGCATTTGCTTGCTAAATTCCTTGCACATTGACTCATTAGTAGCACCGAAAATAATATCATCCACATATATTTGAGCCAGCAGGGTATCTTTACCCTTTCTCTTAATGAATAAGGTTGTATCAGCTTTGCCTCTGACATAGTTTCTAGTCAGCAGGAAACTGGTCAGCCTCTCATACCAAGCACGTGGTGCTTGCTTGAGGCCGTACAGAGCCTTTTTGAGTTTATAAACGTGATTTGGGAATTTAGGATCCTCAAACCCTGGAGGTTGGTTAACATAAACTTCCTCGTTTATAACTCCATTAAGGAATGCACTCTTAACATCCATTTGAAACAGTTTAAAGTTCATATAACTTGCATAAGCGCATAAAATTCTAATAGCCTCTAGCCTTGCCACTGGGGCAAAGGTCTCACCGTAGTCAATACCTTCTTGCTGACTGTAGCCCTGAGCTACAAGCCTTGCTTTGTTCCTGACTACATTTCCTTGCTCATCCAGCTTGTTGCGAAGACCCATCTTGTTCCAATGGTCTTCTGACTCCTTGGATGTGGCACTAACTCTCATACATCGTTTCTTCTGAATTGGTCAAGTTCCTCTTGCATTGCGCTCATCCAGAATTCATCTTCCTCAGCATCAGCGAAGTTCTTAGGTTCCTGAACTGAGACGAAGGCTACGTTGCTGAGGTATCTCCTAAGTTGATTTCTTGTCATCAGGGTATTCTCAGCGGCATCAAGAATGGCACTCTCTGAGTGTCCTCTTGGTATCCTTATCTCCTTTGGTAGATTGATGTCTTGTGCTGTCTGTGTTTCAACAATCTCTGCAGGTATAGATTGGTCAGTGAAAAAAATTTGAGGTTCACTTTTACCTTTGGTCAGCCCTTGAGGGAATGACTCAGCGGCTGTATCTTGATCAGTGGGTACTGAGTGTGGATCATCCTCGGTCAGCGGCAGATATCTTCCTGCAGGGTTAGTTTCGTCGAACTCAACATGTACTGACTCTTCTAAAACTTGAGTTCGTTTATTGAAAACTCTGTATGCTTTGCTGTTTGTTGAGTAGCCTAAAAAGATAGCTTCATCACCTTTTGAGTCAAACTTAGCTAGGCTATCTTTGGTGTTTAAAATAAAACATTTACAGCCAAAGGCACGAAAGTATCCAATGTTGGGCTTTTGTCCTTTTCAAAGTTCGTAGGGGGTTTTCTTTAGTATAGGTCTAACAAGAGCCCTATTAAGAATATAGCACGCTGTGTTAACAGCTTCTCCCCAAAAGTACTTTGGAAGCCTATGCTCACTCAGCATTGTCCTGGATATTTCAACCAAGGTTTTGTTCTTCCTTTCAACAACCCCATTTTGTTGAGGCGTCCTAGGAGTAGAAAAATTATGGTCAATGTTGTTGGCTTCACAGAATTCAACAAACTGTTGGTTTTTGAATTCTCCACCATTATCACTTCGGATGTGAGCCAATTTTAGGTCTTTATCATTTTCAAGTTTTCTAACCAAATTTGAAAATGTCTCAAAGGTCTCATCCTTGCTACTCAGCAAGATGACCCAAGTGTACCGAGAGAAGTCATCTACAATGACCAAGGAAAATCTTCTTCCACCCAGACTCAGCGGCTGGACTGGACCGAAGAGATCCAAGTGTAGTAACTCTAACGGACGCTTAGTTGAGACAATATTTTTACTATGAAAAGATTGTTTGGTTTGTTTTCCAGCTTGGCAAGCGTGGCATAGTTGATCTTTTTCAAATTTAAGTTCTGACAGTCCCTCAACCAATTGCTTTCTTACTAATTTGGCCAGGAGGTCCATGCTTATATGACCAAGTCTCCTGTGCCATAGCCAGGAATTTTCTTCCTTTGAAACTAAGCATATAGTTTTTGAAAACTTTTTCTCCAAGTTCAGCATGAAGACATTATCAATGCGAGGGGCAGTTAAAATTAACTCATTAGTTTTACCCTCATATATTTTACATCCAGTGTCATCAAATATAACTTTTCTCCCATTATCACATAGCTGAGCTACGCTGAGTAAGTTATATTTGAGTCCGCTGACTAGGGAGACTGACTTAATAGTAGGATTACCTCCAACGGTTCCTGACCCTACTATCTTACCCTTTTTGTTGTCTCCAAAACTTACGCTTCCTCCTCGTTTACGCTCAAATGTGATGAACTGAGTTTCATCACCAGTCATATGCCTCGAGCATGCGCTGTCAATATACCACATCTTTGATTTCTCAGCACATCTCAGGCTTACCTGCAATGTAACTAGTTACTCTTAGGTACCCAATTCTTTTTGGGTCTTTGCTTGTTAGGTTCAACATGTAAAGCATCATATTTTATTTTATGGCGACATACTTGAACAATATGGCCATTCTTTCCATAGAAGTCACAGCTGACCTTCCGTTTAGGATTTCTCACTGACTGGTCAGCACCCCAGTGCTGAGCGTGCCAGCACACCTTTGTGGTGTGTCCTTTCTTCCCACAGAAGTCACACTGGACTTTCCGCTGAGGATTCCATCTCTGCTGACCAGTGCCTCGGTACTGAGTATTCAGAGGAATGTTTCTTTTGTTTGGAACCTTTAGTTGGTTCTGGATAGTTGTGACGTCCTTTCTCAGTTTCTTAGAATCTGATTGGACTTCAGAGATAGACTTATGTATGATCTCCATGTTATCATGCAAAGTTGAGTTGTCCTGAAGAAGGAATCTGAGGTCACTCTGCTTGACCTCTTCAACCTCGTCACAGCGCCTGCTGAGTGCTCTAACTTTCTTATTACACTTTTTGACAAGTGTGTAGAGATCACTCAGGGCATTAACCATTTCATTTCTGAGCTGGGGTAGTGATATTACCTCATTTTATTGCTCCTCGTCATCAGATGCGATGGAGGGGTCAGCATGCTCAGAGATGCACGGCTCAGCAAGTTCGTCAGCCATGAAACAGATCTTTGCTGACTCAGTGGCATCAGCTTCTGATGATGAAGACTCATCACTGTCGCTCCATGTTGCCACCATTGCCTTTTTGCCGTTCTTCCTTTCTTTCCTCAGCGTGGGGCAGCTTGACTTGATATGGCCAGTTTGATGACATTCAAAGCATGTAATGGGCTTTGAGTTATCCTTCTTGTATTTGCTGTCGCTGGACTCAACTTTATACTTATCAAACTTTCTGTAAGGCTTTTTAGAATATTTGTCATTCTTTCTGAACAGCCTTTTCATCTTTCTGGTGAACATAGCCATCTCCTCATCATCTGTTGAGTTCCCATCAGTGGAGTCAGCTTTCATGACAAGAGATTTTTGCTTCTTGTCTTCAGACTTTTCCTTCACCTCAAAATTCTTCATTGAGATCTCATGGGTCAGCAATGAGCCGATGAGTTCATCATATTTGTAGGTGGTTAAGTCTTGAGCTTCCTCAACAGCAGTCTTCTTTGCTTGCCAGTTTTTAGGAAGACTCCTAAGAATCTTCTTGACTTGTTCTTCCTCAGTGAAGATCTTCCCAAGTCTCTTGAGCTCATTGATGATGTTTTAAACCTTGCATTCATGTCAGATATTCCTTCATCATCGTTCATTTCGAACAGCTCGTACAGTCTCATCTGCTGGTTCACCTTAGACTCCTTCACTTTGTTGGTTCCTTCGTAGGTGACCTCCAGCTTCTTCCAGATCTCTTGCGCTGACTCACAACCTGATATCTTATTATATTCTGCAGCATCAAGCGCACAGTGAAGCATATTTATAGCCGAAGCGTGATTTTGTAGCTTCTTGAGATCATCCTCTGTCCATTTGGCCTCAGCTTTGACAACTGTTTGGCCAGCCACAACTTCAACAGGAACAAACGGGCCTTGGACTATTGAAAGCCATGCACTCATGTTTGTTGCCTGAATAAAGTTTTTCATCCTATTCTTCCAGAAGGTGTAGTTAGACCCGAAGAATAGGGGAGGCCGAGTAATGGACAGCCCCTCAGGTAAGATCTGAGATGTCTAGTTTCCTGGGAGAAACCGAGTGCTGTTTTCAGCCATAGTGGGGATTAGCTCAAGGTAGTTAAACCTTTCACAGTGAGCTTTTAAGCTCTGATACCACTTGTTGGTCCCTTATAACGTAACAAGTTAGTTCCAAGGGGGGATAGGAACTATTTAAAATTTAAGTACGTTAAGGCTGACTTCTTTTTCTTTGAAAAAGGATTACATAGCGCGCTGAGTAAATAAGATACTAGCTTAGTCAACTAGTGACTAAGTCAGCTTCTTTCGTTGAGTCAGGAGATAGCACTTTGAGTCTATTCCTGAACTCAGATACTCAATACACACAACTCAGCGTGACCTCTTTACTTGGTCAGTTTTGTTTAAGCAAGCAATATATATATTAAGGAGTTTAAGGTTAGAAAGATGTTACTCAGCAGATTTATCCAGGTTCGGCCTCTAAGCATACGTCCTATCCCCGAAACACGTTCCGAGCTTTCGAATTCTCCACTGAGCTCTTTAACAGTAGAGCATCAAACCTTTTACAACTTAGAAGCTGAGTATAACAAGAGTACCTTCCTCTATACCTCTACTCACTCCTAATCTCTCGCTGAGTACTATAACCGAGTACTCAACCTCTCCTTTCTAATCTCTAGAAATGATAAAGATTTTTCCTAAACAACAATTGCTAAGACACCTTAGATGATTGAATAATCACTCTAGACTTTTACACGAAAGATATATAATTTGGTGTAAGTATTTGCTTTGCTTTTTCTCACAGAACTTTGAGTAGAATTTTGGTCAGCGTAATGGCTTGATAATGTTCTGTGTATTGAAATGAAGCAACTGAAGGGCTCTATTTATAGAGACGTCTGAGGCATCAGTCATTTTGAATTTCGAAATAACCATTGGAGGGAAACGGCTTCCTGTCGTTGTCACTCAGTCTTGCTCAGAGCTCTCGGCCAATCAGATTTGAGTATCTTCTGTCCTCGGTCAGCTTTTAGTCAGTTCGGCAGAATGTCTCTCCATTTATGGTAAGGTCAACTAGACAGCGTCCTATGTCTTCTGAACTTTACCCAAAGTGGAAACACTTTGTCTGGAAGTTGTTCTTGCTCAGCTGCTGTCTTGTACTCTTTGTCGATTCAACTCAGCAGCTTCATTCCGAAGTTGTTCAACGAAGGTCTTCTAGATCCTTCTCTCGCTGAGTTGCGTTTTGTTCATAACGATAGCGTTTTGCACAAGCGGGCCGAGTGGTCTTGATCTGTTTGACTTCCGTATTGGGCTTTAAGCCATTTAGTCTTTATGTCTTATAAACAATTTTAACTCAACATTGAACAAACACATTAGTGTAATAAATCAAAGCATTTAAACTTAGTGTGTTTAGAATATATTTAATTTTACTTAAATAATTTTGTCAAATCAAAATCATGTGGAAAGGTGTTTCAACATTAAGCACATGATTTTTATTTTAACAATTGGTATTTCGACGCATAAGACATAACTCAGGGTGTATTAGAGTTATAAGTGAAGGGAGAGGGCTATCATTCGTGGTTTTTCAGAAAGAGCAGGTCATGGCTCGACTTGGTTATCCTAATCATTGGGGTGCAAAGCACATGTGCCTTTTGTGTAGCGGAGAGGGTAACTAAATGCCTTTTTCCTCCTATGAGGGTCAGAACTAATCACCGTTTCAACAGGGCACCAAGGCAAATTCTCCCTAAAGATAGTGAGCGCTGGCCCACTCATAAAAATTTATTCATAGCAAAGATGCATTTTAAGGCTCAAGTTCTCACTATTTTTGGGGAAATGCAGTAAGGCAGTGGTTACTAATTTTGAAAGAGGAATTAAAAATTTCAAAATTCTTGGAACTTCCTGAAATTTAGGGACACGAGGTGCAAACAAGCGAGTAACACAACCATTACACCAAAGCATGCACAGTCTGTTCTTTGATTCCTACTGAACACCAAACAATTTACTAGACGGTGCAAACACAAGCGGAGAGAAAAAATATGGAAACAAACAATAATTACCAAGGACTTGTGCAAAAATTCTCAAGGGATATTTGTTCTACATGAAATTACTAATCTAACAAACAGATTAAAAGCATTTATCATGTTATTTTACGCATAAATTGTGATACACACAATCCCCACCCCCAAATGAGAACAAAACATTGTCCTCAATGTTATTAATCACAGCAGCAGATGGAAGATAATTGACAATAAAACAGGTAGACCATAACATGATAGAGTGAGGGTGTTTAGAGGTTACCAGATGCTAGGACAGCGACTATCGGTACAGATCAGGCGTGATGGGAGAGAGAGGAGTTAACCTCTCTATCCACAGGGGTAGGAATGCCCTCCTCTTTCGAGGAGGCAGCAGCATTAGCCTTAACATTAGCACTGGCAGGTGTTTCGGGCATTTGTCTTACCGGACTTTTTACAGAGAAACCAGAAGGACTTTCCTTGGCATGCTCCTCAATGCAAAGGCTCTTGAGCATATCGATCTCGCCTTGTTGCGATGCGTATTTTTGTTCCATGGCGAATATCATCTCGCGGTTTGCCAGATTCTGGGCAAACAGGGCATTGAATCGATCCATTATATCCTCGCTGGACAGCTTTGCACACTTCTTGTAAAAATCTAAGTCCTTTGGCTTCTCGACTTGCTCAGAATCTGACGACACTGATACAGTAGGCTCACTTTTCCTTTTTCGGCTCTCAGTCTGCCGAGATGTAACAAAGTCAGACATCCAGACCCACTTCCCATTCACCAGTTTTCCGAACAGCATCTTTTGGAGACTCTTGAGATCAATCGGGTCAGGGTGATTCACAATCGTGAGATGAGAGCGGTCTTCTGGTTTAAAAACCCCGATTGACTCCGCAATCCTGGTGACAATGCTTCCACAACAGATGATCGACGAGTTTTTCTTGGAAAAAGCGCTGATGTATTCTCCGAACCAGAATCCCAAATTCATTCTTGGTCCAACTGCCATACTCCACAACGCGGTGAGATCTGCATGTGGCATGGTGGCTTGGTTTTCCCGGGCGAAGATTGTACCGGAGATCAACTTGTGCAAATACCGAACAGCATAATCATCGATATTGGACGCCTTGGACGAATTGTCGTCATAATGTTTTTGTCCTGAAAGTGATTCCCAGAAGGCCACAGGGTCGAAAACATCAGGAGTTGTGGTGAACGCCTCTTTATAGCTCTCGGATTCTAGATCGTCATCGTCGGCAGCACCTAGCATCTGGTTAAACAGGTTAAGCGAAGGCCTCTGGGAGTGAGCCATGAGCCTGAAGCTAAATTTTCCCTCTTCGTCAGGTTTGGTTATCTCAGCGTTGTGCTTAAAGGTGGCCAAGAACTCGAGTGTCAGTTCCCGATAGGCAGGTTCCGTCATTTCAAAGAAACATTCAAAATGCCTGGCCTTCATGAGGGTGCGCACACGATCCTCGAGCTTCAGCCTCTTTAGGGTTTCCCAGCAAACTGTTCGGATGGGTCCGAACTGAAGTTTTGCTAACTCATCATAGTACGCCTGTACAGAGGCGTCTTTAAACTGGGAGAGTTTCTTGACCAGCTTTTCATCCGGGACAAAAGCCACAGTGCTCTGCTCCGCCATTTTTGCTTTTGCTTTTTCTTTCTTGGAAGAACCCTCTATTTTCACGTTTTTGCCCGAGCCTCGGGTTCTCATTTCGCTTTCTAGTTTAAGTAGGATTTTCCAGTGGTATAGGGCACAGATCATGAACTGCCTTTGTGAAAAGAAATCTCAAAGAAAAGAAAGAAATATGGTGAAAGACGGACTGAAATGAGATAAATCTTCTTTAAGTAGGGGAAACGAGGCGTCTTCTCGCCAATCTATCATTATGAGGTCGAATCAGAGTCGGCCACCTGGACAGATTGGCAGAAAGGCGCGTATTTTCGAATTAGAACGATGGGTGATGAACGGTCAAGATTTGATTTTAGCATTTATTTCCCCCTAACCGTTCAATCGTATCGAGGAGAAAAACAGGCGGTATGATTGCCTATGGGCATAGGAGTGGACGTTCCACTTTTTCCTAGCTTTTAATTTAAAATTTTTTCTACCGCCCTAATTTCTACGATAATCCCTTCCCTACAAAACAGGTACAATTGTACTACCACACCCATTGAAATGAGTCTTGGGTTTTACGATTGTGCCTGGCCAGAAGATACTCATTTTGAGCCAAAGCTCAACACTTTTGACACTTTTTAACAAAATTAAAATTAATTTAAAATACAGAGTTACTTGTGCTACAATTGGTGTTCGTAGCGGACACCTTGTTCTCCCGCTGTTACTGACTTGGGGGATCCTGGAAATGAACAGTATCGATCTTCCTTGTGTGATCGTTCTCTAAATATGGTTTTAATCTTTGCCCGTTCACCTTAAAAGGATCACCCCCGTACTTGAAAATTTCAACAGCTCCATGTGCGAATACACGGTTCACTATGAATGGTCCTGACCATCTTGACTTGAGCTTTCCTGGAAAGAGCCTCAATCGTGAATTGTAAAGAAGGACGTTTTGTCCCTCATGAAACACCTTGTTCAGTAGCTTTTTGTCGTGCCACTGCTTGGTCCTGGCTTTGTAATTTAACGCATTTTCGTACGAGAACAGTCTGAATTCCTCCATTTCGCTCAGTTGTAAACTTCTCTGTTCACCAACAGCCTGTGTCTCAAAATTTAAAAATGTTAACGCCCAAAATGCACGGTGTTCCATTTCCACCGGCAGGTGACAAGATTTCCCGTATAATAAACGAAACGGAGACATTCCAATCGGTGTTTTATAAGCGGTACGATATGCCCATAGAGCATCATCGAGCTTGTTTGCCCAATCCCTCCGAGAGTTGCCAACAGTTTTCTCTAAAATTCTTTTTATTTCTCTATTGGAGATCTCTACCTGTCCACTGGTTTGTGGATGGTATGGTGTGGCAACCCTGTGTGAGACTCCAAGTTTCCCCATTAATTTTTCGAATTTCGCATTACAGAAGTGGGTCCCTTGATCACTGATGATCGCTCGCGGGACCCCGAATCTGGCAAACAACCTTTTCAGAAATTTTACTACCACACGGGCATCATTGGTGGGACTAGCCATTGCTTCGACCCACTTGCTCATATAATCCACAACCACTAAGATGTATTTATTTCCTAAGGAAGTCGGGAATGGTCCCATAAAATCTATGCCCCAAATGTCAAAAATTTCGCACACAACTATGTTGTTGAGGGGCATAGCATTTCGAGCCGAGATGTTGCCTGTTCGCTGGCACTTATTACAAGTGCTAATGAACAGATGGACATCTTTAAAGAGTGTTGGCCAGAAAAAACCTGATTGAAGAACCTTAGCCGCAGTTCTGCTTGCGCTATGGTGTCCTCCGGCTTCACGGTGATGATAGTGGCTTAGAACATCCTGTCCCTCTTCTTGCGATATACATCTTTGAATGATTTGGTCCGCGCACAACCTGAAAAGGTAAGGGTCATCCCAAAAGTAATATTTGACTTCGGAGAAAAACTTCCTTCTTTGATTCGTGGACAGGTTGTGTGGCTTGAGCGAAGTTGCAAGGTAATTAGCTATATCGGCGAACCATGGCGCAGACTGTGCTGCATATAGATGCTCGTCAGGAAACTTCTCAACAATTTCTACTTGTTCCAAACTGCCCTGGTGATCAATCCTTGACAAATGATCAGCTGCAACATTCTCCGTTCCCTTTTTATCCTTAATTTCCAGATCAAACTCCTAGAGTAATAACAACCATCAGATCAACCTTGGCTTAGCATCTTTCTTCGCGAACAAGTACCGCAGCGCAGCGTGGTCTGTGTGAACAACAACCTTGGATAGCACTAAGTAAGGTCTGAATTTGTCGAAGGCATACACAACTGCAAGAAGTTCCTTCTCGGTAGTTGTGTAGTTCTGCTGAGCCTCATTTAATGTCTTGCTTGCATAGTAAATGGGTCGGAACTTCTTCTCAATCCTTTGTCCAAGGACAGCTCCCACACAAGTATCGCTTGCGTCGCACATTATTTCAAAAGGGTGTTCCCAGTCTGGTCCCGCTAATATTGACGAGTTGATCAGCTTACTCTTCAAAAGTTCAAATGCCTGCACACAGCTTGCAGAGAATGAGAATTCAGCTTCCTTATGAAGTAGGGCAGACAAGGGTAATGCAATCTTTGAAAAATCTTTGATAAATCGGCGATAGAACCCTGCATGCCCCAGAAAACTTCGCACATCCTTTACATTGATGGGCACAGCAAGCTTTTCTATCACCTCGACTTTAGCTTTGTCCACTTCCATACCTTTTTCTGAAATTTTATGCCCAAAGACAATTCCTCCCGTGACCATGAAGTGGCATTTCTCTCAATTTAAGACCAAGTTAGTTTCCTTGCATCGCACAAGCATAGCTTCGAGGTTGTTTAGACAACTATCAAAAGAGTTTCCATAAACCGAGAAGTCGTCCATGAATATTTCTACTGTTCGCTCCACCATGTCATGAAAAATGGATATCATGCATCGCTGAAAAGTGGCAGGAGCATTGCACAGGCCGAACGGCATTCTTCTGTAAGCATAGGTCCCATATGGACACGTGAACGTTGTTTTCTCCTGGTCTTCACAATGAATTGCGATTTGGTTGTATCCTGAATATCCGTCAAGAAAACAGTAGAATGCATAGCCCGCTAAACGCTCTAGCATCTGATCAATGAAGGGCAACGGAAAATGATCCTTCCTTGTCGCCTCATTGAGCTTCCTGTAATCAACACAAACTCTCCATCCTGTGATTGTTCTTGTGGGCACCAACTCATCTTTCTCATTGAGGACTACTGTCGTTCCTCCCTTCTTTGGCACAACAGGAACAGGGCTTGTCCACACACTATCGAATATTGGGTAGATAATTCCAGCATCGAGAAGCTTGATTACTTCTTTACGTACAACCTCCTTCATGTGGGGATTTAATCTGCATTGCGGCTGGACCATTGGTTTATGCTCCTTTTCCATTAAGATTCTGTGAACACAGACTGCCGGGCTAATACCTTTTATGTCATCAATTTTCCACGCGATTGCAGCCTTGTTTCTTCACAAAACCGCCATGATTTGCGCCTTTTGATTGGGAGTCAACTTTGAAGATATGATGACCGGACGTCCGCTGGGTGGTTCAAGGAATGCGTACTCGAGATGTTCAGGCAGCGGCTTTAATTCTGGTTTAGACACAGGCACAGTTGGTACCTCTGGTGGTTCTTGATGAGTTGGAACAGTAGGGTCGAACGGAGGTGCCGGAAGGTTGGACTCAATGGAACAGCCTGTTCCCGCGCATATGTTCACCTCTTCTCCCAATAAAGTTTCTAATGTGTCCTGTTCCTGCAAAGTAGAAAGACTTTGAAAATCATCTAAGAAACAGCATGTGTCATCATTATTATTCGCATGCCTCATAGCCTCGTTCATCTTAAAGATAACTTCTTCTCCATTAATTCTTAAAAATAAGCGCCCCCTCACCCATGTCTATCAATGCCTTCCCTGTTGCTAAGAATGGTCTTCCTAGGATGATAGGAACATGCAAGTCTTCATCTATGTCCATTATAATAAAATCAACGGGCAAAATGAATTTTCCTACTTTTACTAGCATGTCTTCCATAATCCCCCTAGGGTAGCATACGGAACGATCAGCTAACTGAATAGACATGCGAGTAGGTTGGGGTTCTCCTAGTCCAAGTTTTGCATACACAGAATATGGCATGAGATTTATGCTAGCCCCTAAATCACACAGTGCATTTTCAATATTTAGTTTTCCAATAGAACAAGGTATCGAAAAACTCCCTAGATCTTTTAGCTTCTTGGGCAGCTGCTGCTTGTTTTGGAGTATTGACGAACAATCTCTGTTGAGTTGTATCATGGAAATGTTCTCCAGTTTCTTCTTGTTCGATAAGATGTCCTTGAGGAATTTGGCGTATGTCGGCATCTGTGCCAGTGCTTCCACGAAAGGAATGTTTATATGTAACTTCCTTAAGGTATCCAACACCTTCAAATTCTGCTCTTCCAACTTCTTGTTGATTAGGCACGTTGGATATGGCACAGGTGGAACATACGGTGGTGGTGGTTTATACGTTCTTTCCTCCTCCTCTTGATCTGGCTCACTTTCTCAATTAGCCTTCCTTGTTTCTTCATTTCTAGGAACAGCCTGTTCCTGTTCTCCTTCAGCTTCTTTGGGCGTTCCTGCACACTCAGCGTTCTTATCAGATAAAACTACAGGTTGAGTTTCCTTACCAGACCTTAGTGTGATTGCCATGACGTCGCCTTTAGGATTTGGCTCTGTATTGCTCGGCATTATCCCCTTTCCTTTTGATGTGGACGCAGCTATCTGGTGAACTTGTGTTTCCAGACTCTTGATTGATGCATGCGTCTATTTCATGAACTGCATCATCATTGTTTTCATATCTGGTTCGACATCTTCCTTTTGTGGAACAGGTTGCTTATAGTGCTGTTGAGGTTGTCTTTGGTAATGTCCTCCTTGCTGTTGTTGATACCTAGGCTGATCTTGATACTGTGGTGGTCCCAGCTGGTCTGGTTGGCCTGTCCATCCAAAATTTGGATGGTTCCTGGTTTCAGAGTTGTATGTGTTAGAATAACGGTTAGGCTGGTTCCTCTGATTGTACCATGCGTAGTCGCATTCAGCCCGTGTGCCTTTTCCTTGCTTAACTCCGGGACAGTTGATATTGAAATGAGCTCCTCCGCAAAAACCACAACTGTCATTGAATGGCGGTTCATTGAATGGCGGTTCATTATGAATGGACGAGACATTTATCTTTCCCAGCTGTCGAGTAAGCTGTTCTACTTGGCTTGTCAATTTCGACACGACATCCTCGTTTCCTATCCTTTTCCCTTCACTTCTGGACGAGTGCCAGTTGTAACTCGTGCTAACCACTTTCTCTATTAGGTCATATAAAGCTTGTGGCTCTAGATCTTCAGGGTTACCATTCGCGATAGATTCAATCTGGATTTTGTAAACGTTGGTCGCGCCATTGTAAAAATTCTACATTTGCATCCACATAGGGATACCATGATTTGGCACCCTTCTGAGCAGCTCTTTGTACCTTTCCCATGCTTCAGCCAGCGACTCATCTTCGTCTTGTATGAAGCGTGACACTTCATTCCGTAGTTTGATGGCTTATCGAGGCGGAAAATACTTCATCAGAAAAGCTCTTGCCATCTCTTCCCAACTCGTGATCGTTCCCGGCTGTAAATTTCGCAGCCAGGTTTTCGCTTTATCCCTCAGGGAAAAAGGAAACAGCTTCAATCTGATCACGTCATTAGAGACACCTCTGTTCGACCTGAATGTGTTGCACAATGTGATGAATTCTTGAAGATGCCCATTTGGATCTTCAGATTGAAACCCATTAAATTGCACTGAGGCCTGGATCATCTGTATCATGGAACCTTTTACTTCGAACATGTTGTTCCCCTCGTTGGGCAACACGATACACGATGAGTGCCCCTCGGTAGTTGGCCTGGAGTAGTCTCTGATTCTCATAACAGGAGGGTTATTGTTTTCTCCTTCTTCTTCTTGGTTTGGTGGAACTGGCTGTTCTGGGCCTTCCCTTCCATCCATTCTTCTTTCTCTTTGCCTTTCTCTCTGTCTAGCACGTCGAGCTCCCGCTCTGTTTCGTCTACACATTCTCTCTAATTTGAGATCGATAGGAAAAACAGGAGGTGCAGCTCTACGCATAAATGGGTAATTAACTTCTTTGTTCCTGCACGCCTTAACACACAGATTAAAAACACCTTGTTTTATAGAAATTTCAGCTATAAATTTGTTGCTCTCAATCCCCGGCAACGACGCCAAAAACTTGTTGTCCTCAGATTAGACTCTAGCAAGTGCACTAGATACAGGTAATAAAGTGATAAATGAGTATCGTCTCCACAGGGATTGTGATTCAAATCAATATTAGAAATCGTTGCTAAACAGTGTGTGTCACAACAGTGTCCTCTTTTATCGTTGATTGTTTGATGTAGGTTACTTAACAATTCTGGCAGACTGATGAAACAAGAAAATGAAATAACTTTGCAAAGGTTTTAGAGAATAGAACAGGCTCGACATGGCCGAACACGGTGTGCTACGTCTTATAACATTCCATGAATACAAGACAATGCCAATGAAGCCAAAGTTTCAGTTTCAAGTGAGTTTGAGTCAACTTTCGTGTGTTCTCAAACTCCTAAGATTTACTAGCACCTTTAGCATCCTAAAGATACGTTCTTTCTAGCATTAAGAACAAAACTGCATTTCTCGTTGAGAAAACCCTTGACACAACCCTCTAACTTGTCAGCTTCGAAGTTGGGAGATCAATAGAGATATCGGTGAAGATGAAAGCAGTGTCCTATCATTCATCTAGCACATACATAAATGCCTAAGCATGAAAGTTAAATCCTCATTGACCACAACATTGGCAAATACTAAATATTCATTAAAACATTGTAACACTTACATCACCGGGTCGACCAGGCCGTGCCCATTCAAAATGGACTACTCACTCATATCGAGCAGTGAGAAGTCGATGGTTCTTGATACAGCTTGAGACTCCATAGAAGCTCTCTTCTTTCTTCTATTCTACTTGTCTAAAGAAATTACTAAAAATCCCCCCTTTTCAAACTTTTCTCTGCTTCACCTACTTAAAGGGAAAGACAGAGGCCAAAATCGGTACAACTTTCGTACCCTACCAACTATGACTAAAATAAACTAAAAAGATTAAATTTTGATTAACCCTTGAACACTCAAGGGGGTGATACTTCAAGTCATCTTGCTTCTTTAGGCAATCCCATCGCCACACACTTTCACCTGCCGCTCTGCCACTTTCTCTGCCACTTCCACCACGATCTGTCGCTGTCTGTCATTGGATAATCCGGCGTTTGACCGCTGGATACAAGTAAGGCTCCACTCCTCTTGGCTTTAGCAAAACAAGCTGTTTCCAACGAGTTTGGCATTTATCTTTGCTTATCTGCACAAGGACAGTAATTAGCCCTTATTTCTTACCAAATGACATAATAAAACACCGAAATTTCCTTATAAATACTATGTTAAACTTAGTCAATTTCATGCCTAACAGCCATCGAAGATGTGTGGTCTACTAGCATATCAAGCTTCTCTTCTAGTAGTCATTTTGACCACCAAGAGCACCCTTCTGTCAATGATGCATTGTCTGATGTGGATGAGAGCAGGCTCACTCCTAAGGATATGGCTCTGATGCCATAACTTATCGAGTTGGAGGAGCATATCGCTTGGAGGCCTTTGGCTCTAAGGTGTGTGCCAGCGACCATATGCTCGTCAATGCTTGCATGATATACGAGGCACACATTCATTAGGACTTGTGAGTTCCTATATTTCCTTTCTTTAACGAAGTCCTCCAAGAACTAAGATTGGCGCCCTTATAATTTATGCCTACCGCTTCGACAGTTGGTCTCCTTCTACTAGTTTTGCAGTTGGGATGGGCATAGGATGTCCGCTACCACTTTCAAACAATTTTGACATCCTTCCCAGGATCCAAAGTCTTGTCATGTTTGTTGGAAGGCACAAAAGGTTGCCAAAAGCTTCTTTCATAATGACATAAAGAATGCGCTTAAGTGGAGAGATATTTTTTTTATAGTACATAATGATTCTCCATTCCTCTTCCGGCCTTATAGAACCTTAATCCCAAAAGTGTTGCGAATCGTTAGCCTAGGCGGTGCTTGCTGAAGCCGGATATGGCCATCTATAATTGGTTAATGGGTTCTTAAAGGAGACCGATGCCTGCTGCTGATATCATGACCGAACTGATTTTATGAGTATGTTGGACAGTTAAACTCATCTTATTTACTAACCGTATGAGTAAAAAAAGTTTAGCTTTACAAGGTAAAAAAAACCATGTGCTTTCACATTTTGTCAAATAAGTACTTGTGAATTTTTTTTACAGAACGGAGACTGGATTTTTTTTCTGCGACCAGGAGAAGACTGAGTTTTTTCGCTTTGCTAAAAACAATGAACTCAAAATTAAAATGAGTGTTGACGACCTCAAAATTTGAAATTTGTTGATGATATTCTAAGCAACGTTAATTCTCCAACTTTTTAATTTTAATGTTGTTTAAGTGTTGTTGGTGAGAAGAAAGAAAGTGAATGTTTAGAAAGAGAAAGCTCCGATAATTTAGAGGCTATACGGATGATTACGGATAATCAAGGACCAAGGGGTCGGTTGCATAATCTGGTCAAGGCAATCTGCAAGATCTAGAGGGATTTCGATCAGATTGAGTTCTCCCATGTGTTTCGTGAACAAAATCGGGTTGCATATCGATTGGCTTCGGAAGGGCATAATGCGGTTTTAGGTGTGTTTATTCTTTCAAGGCCTCCGGAGTCGGTTTCTAGTCTAATCTTGGAGGACAATATGGGAGCCTGCTTTCCCAGGCTTATATATGGCTAGTTTTCGTTCTGTTTTGTTTTTTTTCTTTCTTCCTTACAAAAAGAAAAAGAAAGAGAAAACTCCGAAAATGATAATTTTTAGAAAATAAAAAAGTTGGTTCCGTATTAAATGTGGTACTAATTAACTTTAGGCCTTAGAATTTTATTTAAATGTCATTTTTATAGTATCAAACTAAAAGATTGTCGTTTTTAGTAAAACAAAAACCTTGGTTACTATTTGGACAAAACAATTTTTTTTTTAAGATTTAGCCTAATTTTTTATTTTCATCTCTATATTTAATGGAAATGTTGTTTTTACAATTTTTATATTTATTGGTCCAGGGTTCGATCCTCGCCTTTGGGAATGGAAAGAATTTCCGTGGCCAGCAGTCCCACCCATAGAGGTGCAAACCATCTGCGAAAGTGAATAGTCATTGCTGTCGGCGGTGGATACACTTACGAACCAAAAAAAAAAAAAACATTTAATTGTACTTTTTTTTCAGCATAATGAAAAAAACAAAAATTTCTATTATTGAATAACAACAACTTAAAAAAAATAATTTTTAAAATCGTAGTATTTATGGGCTTGTTGAAAGGCTAAATCAAATATAATAATTATTGAAATTAGAAGTTATCTAAAAATTTTTTGGTAATAAGAAGTTACCTAATTAGTTAACAAGATAATAAAAAGTTTACGAGTATTTTCCATAGCATAAAAAGGTATCAATATCAAATTTAATTTAAATATTAAAAAAAAGTGTAAATTTAATAATAACTTATATAAATTTAATTGTAATGTTCTAAACAAATGGAAAAAAATGTAAATTTAACCATAACTTATAAAATTATGTAAATTTAATTTTAATGTTCTAAAAAAAATCAAATTTAAAATTACTCAAATTATGGTAAAGTTATTTGAAATTTGAAAATCTGAATTGAGAGTCAAACATATTATCAATTGTTTTGATACGGTAACTTTTACTTAAAACGTTAAAATTACAATAATACCATTTAATACGTTACCACTATATATATATATATATATATATATATATATATATATATATATATATATATATATATATATATATATATATATATATATATATATATATATATATATATATAGGGGTGAGATCCAGCGTGACAAGAGCTTAAGTTGTGACAATAAGCTTATTGTGTGACATAACAAAACTACATCGTTTTGGTAATAAAATTCAAACAAAAAAACACGCGTCAATTCTCCTCTGTTCCTCACAGGAAAAACGTGCGAATTTTATGATCATTCTTCAACATTCTTGATCGATTTTCTTCTCTCACAATCATTGATCGATTTCTAATCTGTATTGAGATTAAACTCTGATTTTCTTCTCCGTTGAATTATCGATCGATTTTCTACTCTCAACATTACTGATCGATTCTCTTGACATCAACATTATCGATCGATTTCTCATCTGTATTCATATAATTCAATTTGAATATGGAATACGAACACCAAAATATGGAATCTGAAGACAACAATCAGTGCAATATGACACACACCACAACATCATCTCCAGGTATTTTGCTTATATCTGAAACTTTACATTTATCTGATATATATGAATTTGTTGATAATAGATTTATCTGAAATTTATCTGATATATATGGATTTCTTGATAATAGTTGTTCTAAACTTATTCTCAGACTTGATAATAGCTTTCTTACACTAATTATTAACAAAAACTGTACTATAAATTCTAACAAATTGTAATTCTTGTTCCATGTGAATATATCATATGTTCCATATTAATATATCATTTGTTCAAACTAGATATACTAATTGTTCCGAACTAATGTACCATTTGTTCCAAGTACATATTTGTCCTAATCTCAATTCTCTTACCTGTTTTGTAGATTTGCTTTCGCCTAGTTACTCTTCTACTGCAATTGTACCTTACATACCAGAAGTAATTACAAGACTCAGCCCTAACGGAACAAAAATATGGATTCCTAATTGTTCAAATGAGTTAAAACCTGCTCTTGGAATGATATTTGAGAATTATAATAAAGCTCAAGAATTCTACAAATCATATGCATGTGCTGCTGGATTTAATAGTAGGATATCAACTTCAAGAAAGAAACAAGGTGTTATAAAAGAACAATTTTTTGTATGCAATAAAGAAGGTTACAAATATCACAAAAGAAAAGCAACATCCAGTGATATAAAAACCAGAAAAAAGACACTCAGTCGCGTAGGATGCAGTGCTAAAATGATTATCAAACTTTCCGACAATGGAAACTATGAAGTGACACAGTTTAAAGAAGAACATAATCATCTTCTATACACTCCAGGATGTGTACAATATCAAAAAGAGGGCAGGAACATGAACATTCTACTCAAAAAGATGGTAGTTAATAATGCAAAGGTAAAACATTTTCTTCATAATAGTTATGCATTATAAATATTAAACTGTTTACTTATAGAATTTTGCTCATTTCATCTAAAAATAAAATAAATTCTGATTTGGTTGAACAGATGAATGTTGGTCCTCTAAGAACTTATAGACAAGCAAAGGAACTTTATGGAGGATATGAAAATATTGGTGCATCGAAGATAGATTTTAAGAACTTCCAGAGAGACTTGAAAGCATATATTAAGGATTCAGATGCACAAATGTTTGTAGATAATTTTCAGAAAAAAAAAGGAGTTATGGAGTGCATTATTTTTCGAATTTGAAGTAGATCAAGAAAGCAGACTATGTAGAGCTTTATGGGCAGACCCTGTATGTATCAAAAACTACGCTCTTTATGGTGATATGGTCTCATTTGACACCACATATAGCACAAACAGGTACTACATAATAATCTTTGACATAAAATTATTGCTTTCTGCCATTCATATACTGATTTTGAAACACAAAAATTGTGTCATGTTCTTCAAACAGAAAACTTATTTTTATGTTACAATGAACATGTATAATATGATATTTGGACCATTTACTAGGGTTGACAACCACAAAAAATGTATTACATTTGCATCTTGTTTCGTGGCTAACGAAGATATTGCATCATTTGAGTGGGTTTTTAAAACATTTATGAAAGTAATGGACAACAATGAGCCGATTTGCTTGATAACAGACCAAGATCCAGCAATGATAGTTGCAATAAAAAATGTTTTAAAAAAAATAGAACACAGATCTTTCATGTGGCACATTATGAAGAAGATGTCAGACAAAATAGGTACGAAAAATCATTCTATGCTATTTATTTTCTATTATCCCATTCAATAAATACAATGTTCCAACAGAATACATGTGTTGTTCCATACGAATACATAAAATGTTCCAACAGGATATATGTGTTGTTCAATACACATACATTAATTTTATTCTAAACTCTTTTCTTACTAATACAGGAAGACAAATAATGCAAGAAACAGATTTTATCACAAAGATAAATTCTTGCGTGTGGAGTGTTGAATTGGAACCAGAAGAGTTTGAACAAAAATGGATGGAAATTATTTTGGAATTCAATTTACAAGAACATGGATGGCTGAAACACATGTATGATATAAGATCAACATGGATTCCTGCTTATTTCAGAGACTCATTCCTAGCGGGCTTAATGAGAACAACCTCAAGGTCAGAAAGTGAAAATCACTTCTTCACTTCTTTCACAAAAATTCATTTAACTCTCATTGAATTCCTCCTCCGGTTTGAGGGTGCAATGGAAGCACAAAGACATGCACAAGGAAAAAATGACAATAATTCTAAACACTCAATACCTATGACTCAAACACCAATTCCTATCGAAAAGCATGGATCAGAAGTATTTACAAGAACAATCTTCTATGAATTTCAAAAACAAGTGATAGATGCTTCATTTAAATGTGGCGTTGATGATATACAGAAACACACTGACAAATGCAGAATCACTGTAAGGGAAAAAGGTAAAAAACAACATATCAGGTTGTTTATAATACAGACAACAGTGACACAACATGTTTGTGCAAGATGTTCAATAGAGCAGGAATTCCCTGTAGACATATGGTGCTCGTATGGAAGGATAGGATGCTGGGAAAAATTCCTGACCAGTATGTGCTAAACAGATGGAAAATATTACCAGAGATAACATTGCAAAATAATGTTATAGAAGAATGTGCTAGAACAATGGGAAAGAAAATAATGTTGAATAACTTATGGAGTGAGATTCACATGACTATGTGTTTGGCTGAAGGGGATGAAGATGACCTAAATAATCTCACAAGAAACATTCAATCATTGAGGACAGAGCTGGAAGCAAAGAAAAGAAAGAACATCAACAATTCTACTAAAATTCAAGACATAGAGATGTTGGTTGGAACAAGTCGGCCCTCTGAAGTTCTAATCAAAGAACCTAAAATTTCTAAAAACAAAGGAACTGGGATTCAGCTTACAAACAGTGAGAAAAGATTGAAGGGAGAAAAAGAGAAAGCAATTGAACAATCACAGAAAAAACAAAGGATGTGCAAAGGATGTCACCAATTGTGCAACCATGACATTAGAAACTGCCCAGAAAAAGCAAAGAGATAAGGTAAAATCCCTATGTCTAAACTTTCTTTCCTCTAACAGTATATTTTGTTATTTGACTTCACTTGGAAACCTGTGATTTTTTTTGGAACAACTTGTTATTATATGTCTTGATAATACATTTCTTAGAAAGATCAAATAAGATCATTATCGCGACCTAAAACATCATTGTTATATTGCTCAGTCTTCCGTTTCAGATTCTTCTTCACTTCCTTCAGCTTCTCCTTCAAATCCACTTTCTCCTCCTCTCGTTTCACAATGAAACACATCACGGACTCACAAAATAAAGACAAAAGCGTTTATGCCCTTCAGCTTCGCCGTGATGCAATCAACATCCCCTTCCATAAACGTTTCACTAACAATATATGAACATCAATAATATATAGAAGTATAAAAAACATAACAAAAAAATATATCATTAAATAAA
Source organism: Euphorbia lathyris (assembly GCF_963576675.1). Classification (NCBI taxonomy): domain Eukaryota; kingdom Viridiplantae; phylum Streptophyta; class Magnoliopsida; order Malpighiales; family Euphorbiaceae; genus Euphorbia; species Euphorbia lathyris. Next base: position 84,915,967 of record NC_088915.1, read on the forward strand.
AAAAAACATATAAACATAAACATAAAAAACATACAAACATAAAAATAAAAACAATTGTTCACAATTAAAAAAAACATTAAAAAAAATCATTATCAGGACCCATAACATCATTATTATATTCTTAATCTGGTCCTTCAGATTCATCTTCACTTCCTCCAGCTCCTCCTTCAACTCCACTTTCTCCTCCACTCTTTTCTCAATGAAAGACATCATTGAGTCACAAAATAAAGACATGAAAGCCTTCATGCCCTTCAGCTTCTTTATGATGTCGTCAATATCCCCTTCCATAAAAGTTTCCTCCATATCTTCAATAACTTTAAATAGCTCATCAGGAATTTCACTCCGTTCTTTACGTACTAAAGGTTCAACAGGAGAAGAAGACCTCGTTCTCTTAGACGAACTCGAACTGCTTCCTGACATCTTTGCTTCAATTCAACTTCTACTAAAAAAATACGATCAATAAATAGAGCAATACTATTTATAGAATTTTATTTAGTCTCTTCAACTTCATACTATCAAACACGCTTTCTTTCATTCAAATGATTATCTATTGGGAAACTCAGCAGCTTTAATTTATTGAGACTCTTCAAATTATACTTTTCCTGCAATGAAACACGGCTTTTCATTCAAAATAAATGTATATTGGGAATCTCAACAGTATTAAGATTATTACGTATATGAATTTTTTTATTAAATGCAAACTAAAATAAATCTGTGAATCAGTCTCTTAAACTATTGGTATTATTTCCTATATAAATCTGTGAATCAGTCTCTTAAACTATTGGTATCAGAATCAATAATTATTTCCTCATTTATTTATTATTGCAAAGGGGATGAATTAAAATCAGATTAAAATAAATCTGTATTCATTTTATTAACAATTAAAACTTTAATGAAACATATACCATGTATTAATTATATTCAAACAAACAGTGATTACTTATTGATCCCTTATTACTGAAACAAATGTAACTATATCATTTCATTTTCTATTTTACAGGATGAATCCTCAAAAGCAAACTTACTGATCAATTGGATATACTCTTATATTCTTCCAACGGTATACATAATATGTTCCATTCTATGAACTGTATTGTTCCATCAGAATACATATGTTGTTCCGGAATAAATATTACATTGTTCCATCAGAAATAGTTACATTCTTTTTATTTACTTTAATGTGATCTAAACTCATTTCCCATTCCAACATAATTAGTACTATGTTCCAACACAATTTGTTTAATAAAATGATGATTATTAAATGGATAATGTATATAAAGTGGTTGTGAGTATGAACCATTGGATATGCTCTTATATTGATCCAAAGGTATACATAAATTGTACAAATTGTTTAATATAATTATATCATTTGTTCCAACTTAATGTACCATTAAGTGGTTGTGAGTATTGAAAAAGGATGTGGATGAATTCTACCAAATTGTACCACTTGTTCCATGTAATTATTTAGTTTGTTCCGAATGAATATACCATTTGTTCCAATTAAATGTAACGTCTGTTCCAAATGAATTATATCTGCTAAATATTGAATATATTGACATCTGTTAAGAATAAACAAATATAATTTAAAAAACCTTTTTAAATATAAAATTTTATATACAAATTCTAAAATATATTTACAAATTTAAGATACAAATATGCTATTCTAAATTTAGTCCAGCTCCAACAACCCATTCTTTTGACTTCTTATCAATTTCTTCAATAAGCTGATTTATTGGATTCAAAAGAATGCTCCAGCAATAAAGAATTCTAAGCTTTCTAAAATCTTTTCCCTGCAAAAAAAATGATATAATAAAATAGAATAATAGTAATACAAACTGTTACATAAAGAATTTACAACATATACCTTAGAATTCTCTGTCAATCCAATATTCCACTCCTTCACATTCTGACCCATGTATGTTTCCATATGCTTCAAAAGAAAAATACCACAATCATTGTGGTTATTGTTGCTTCTCCACTTCATCCTCAGGCTTTGCACTTTGTATGCACACATTTGTTTTAATGAAGAAGCATCATTTTTTAAAACAAAATGAGCATAGTATTTTAACTACAACAAACAAATCAGAAAATATGTTATCACATATACAAAAAAAAAAAACAAAGAATGAAGTAAATCATGTTACAACATACCAATTGTTCTAGACAATCATCATACTTATCAGCACGACTGATTTTTCGAGGGAGTGTCATATTATCCAATATTTCAACAGTCTTTGAAAGATTGTTGACAACAATCAGATAAAAATGTGCATGAGAAATAACAGGGAAAAACACCTAATAAACACAAAAAAAACATTAGTATCTCAATACATTTTACAGTATTCAACAGCTGTTGTTCCACCATAAAACTTACCAATTCAACATCAGCCAAGTTTTTAAAATTGAAAAAAGAAAGTTCAGTCGCAAGCCTTTCCTTAAAATTATGTTCTCTTGATCTACTAGCTCCAGAAAACAGAAGATTCTACAAAATAATCAAAACAACATTTAGCACAACAATTATTTACAAAATGAAAACAAAAAACAAACTTATAAAGTTAAGAAACATACAAAAGCATATGTACTGAATTTTTTTTTTCAATTTTCCATTATATTTCTTCAATTCTTCAGTGTTCAAAATTGAACTCCAAGCATCCATAATATTATTGACAATATGATCATGACCAGACAGTGATAAAATCTCCTGTTTATCAATAAAGGTTTGTCCATCACTGAAAAATACATCACTTCAAAACAAGGAAAAAAACTATCAGTATATGCCAAAATAACATATAAATTCATATAACAAACATAACTTCAACTTCTTACCTGCTTAAACCAGGACTCAGTGCAAATTCAACAATCCTCCTTTTACGACTATCCATATTCTCCATCAACTTTGGATGCCGAGAAATAAATGGAGAACGGAGGTACTTAGATTCCTTAACAGTCCTCCTTACACGACCTCCTCCACCATTTTCATTATCAATACCATATCTCAAAATAATATCTCCCAAATCTCGACGTAATTCATTCATAACATCTATACCGTAAGATGACCTCCTAGCATACTTATCCCACTAAAAAACATATCACAATCCACAACATGAATCAAAACTATAACTTCAACATGTCATATATTAAAACTAATTATTCCAAGAATAAACACCAATTGTTCAAAGAAGAAACACCAATTGTTCAAAGAATAAACACTTACAATATTGTCAATTTTCAACACTTTCTCAGACACTATATCATCCATATACTTCATTATATAATAGCCACAGCTTTTTGTATCTTTCTGAGATGGAATATTCTGCAAAATAAAATACAAACAACTTAAAAACAATAAAAAAAAATACACAAATATACATACAAATTAAACACGTACCACAGGGCAAATCCATTTTACCAAAACCTTCTCATGATAAAAAAAAATAATAGATCTGCAAAACAAATTCATATATATGTCAAACTATTGCATTCAAAAAATAAAATACATTATAAAAAAGCATTTGATTATTAAACATACTCATCAACAACATATCTCCATTGATCATTTTCCAAGCCTAAACGAGATTTCAATGGATCCAAAAGAAAAACACGTTTCCGCTCAAGATCAACGACAGTCAAAGTCCAATGATACCTGAAGAAAACAAACACATTAGTAAAACTATAATATATTATTAAACAAATAAAATAAATCATCAGTATAGACAAATAATGCATACTCTTTGTTTCGCGGTATCAGATACAAACATTTGTTGCCAGACTGTTCATATCTCTCTGTCAAAAACTTGATTTTCTCCCCAAACGTATTAACTCTTTCAAAATGATTAGTTATGTTTGGATCAACAAGGGAGAAGGTGGTATCCAATCTATCATTATTCACAATCACATCATAAAGGTGCCCGTACAAAACACACACGAAACATATACAGTAAACATGTCATTCAAAAAAATAAAACAATATAATCACTAATACAAACATGCAATTATAGATAAAAAAAATACCTCATGTAATACAAAATTGGGTCACACCCTATTGGACCTAGATCAGCCAATTCACGAATATCCTTCCTCAATATAACTGCTTTCACCGGATGACCAAAAATGTAATCTTCAAATGTGGACATAAATAATTGTTAGCCCATCTACACATATCGGCAAATTCATCTGGAACATCTCCAGGCAAACACTCCAAGTCTATATCATCATCATCATCAGAATCAGACATCTCTGTCTCAATTGCATCATCGATATCACTGGTGAAAATATAAAACAACTCAAATATATAACAAAAAAAAATGTTCCACACATATACAAGAAAGGTTCCAAAAAACTGAACCATTTGTTCAACAAATAATAACTTACACAATTTCATCAGTACGATCAACCTCCTCATCCCCTTGATCTTGATTTACACAAACTAAAGCACGAGCCCCAGAAACTATATCAGCAGCCCTACAAACAAAATAAAACATCAATTAATCCACAAATATTAATTGAGATGTTCCAAATCAAAAAACAGGAATTATTCAAACATAATAAATTACATTTCAGATGAAACAGGTTGATCAGCTAAAGACTGGCTTAACAACTCAAATTGAGGAGCAGAATTCATCTTTATTTTCAACCTCAGACCTTCAGATGACCCCACTTTCCCTCTAACTTTCTTCACTACTCCTCTCTTCTTCTTCTTATTCTTCTCCTTCTCTGCTCCTCCTCTCTCTTTTTCTAAATCTTCAGCTATCTTTCTCTGTACTTGCTTGTTATATTCTTCATTAACAGCATTATATTCTTCCCAAAAGCCAGGCAGATTAAAAAATCATTATCCTCATCAGATTCTTTAAATAATCTTCCCGAATGCTCACTTGCTGGCATTCGCTCGGAACGCTGGCTCATCCTCTCTTCCTTACTCACTCTGTACTTAGTAAAAATATTTTCAACAAATGTATTCATCCGTACAGGTAAGTCATTCTCGTCAAACATATTTTCAGCTTCATCCACCAATATAAACATCTCAGTTATTAGCTAATTTTCTAGCCACTGATTTAAACCTGAAAGTGAATTCCTGCATTTATAAAAACACTATTTACTAATTTATCAAAACGAAACACAATCTTCTATATAAAAGAAAAACACAGATGCATACCATGAAGTAACTGGGACAGCCAGAAACTCCTTCTTGAGTACCTTCTTCTTCTTCTTACCTTCAACGTTAGGGCCTTCACATTCTACCTCTGGTTCAGATTTCACTAATCTCTTCAATACAATTCCCTTGCCAAAACCACTGGCTTTTTCCAACTTAATTCTTTCAGAGATTAGAACATTATTCCACACAGAAGTTAGTGGAAAGGAACGTGGCCTCAAATCAACCCCACGTTGCAAACGATCAAAATAACATATCTACAATAAAAAAAATGAGAAAAACAAATTATAAGCAAATACATAAATTATTCAAAATAAATTCCAACATATTAAAACAATTACCAGTATAAATGGAAGAGGGACTGTGAAAAAATATGGATTAGAACCGTTCTTGAAAGAACGAACAGAATCTATAAGATGCTTAAAACTAAACCGGCACCAATCTAACTTCAAAATTTCAGTCACATTCATGCATATATAGAGGAGAGATCAGGTGTGACACATTCCTTATGGTGTGACAAGCCTTATTGTGTGACAATGACCAATTTTGTAATTAACCAAAAGGAGTGGCAAATTTGTAAATAAAAGGAAAGAGAAAATTATTTTATTTTTGTTCTTTAAAATGCATTTTCCGAACTTTTTCAACCTTGTTTTTCAAAAACATTTATACTGTCGGACTCGTCTTAATTAGACGGTCATTTTAAGATCCCAGAAGCTCGGGTAAAAAAATTTCCGGTGAATGGAATCCGACGATCTGTTTTTCTGTAAGAAACAAATGTCCAAAAAATTCTCAAAAAATTCCAGAAAATGTAAAACATTATTCTAAGAAACTTTAATTCTTGACTCAAAATGAGATTCCTTACGGTTTAGTCCCAAATCAACGGAATCCGGCGGTTAGATTGGTGTTTTCGGATAAAAAAACCCGAAAGTGCCCAGAAAATTCTTAAAAAATTCCAGAAAATGTAAAACATTATCTGGAGAAATTTTAATTCTTGAGTCGAAGTAGGATTTCTTACCGGTTGGTCCCAATAAAACTTTTTCCTTAATTTTATCCATTTTACATCCTTCAACAATTTATTGGGTCAAAACCGTAAGAAATCCCGTTTCGACCCAAGAATTAAAAAACCTTAGAATAATGTTTTACATTTTCTGGAATTTTTTGTGAATTTTCTGGACATTTTTTTCTCGCCAGAAAACGCTCACCCGGATTCCATTCACCGGAATTTTTTTACTTGAACTTCAAGGATCTTAAAATGACCGTCTAATTTAGACGAGTCTAATAGTATAAAATTTTTGAAAAAATGTGGTTAGAAATGTCCGAAAAATGTATTTTAAAGAAAAGAAATTAAACAATTTTCTGTTGGAACAATATAAGTATTATGTTGGAACAAATGATATACTGATTTGGAACAATGTAAGTAGGATAAAAAAACTTGCCCAGAAAATTATCAAAAAATTCCAAAACATTTAAAACATCATTTTAAGAAACTTTAATTCTTGGCTCAAAGCGAGATTCCTTACAGTTTTGACCCAATAAATTGTTGAAGCATGTAAAATGGATAAAATTAAGGAAAAAGTTTTATTGGGACTAAACCGTAAGAAATTCCGCTTCGATCCAAGAATTAAAGTTTCTTAGAATAATGTTTTACAGTTTCTGGATTTTTTTTGAGAATTTTCTGGGCACTTTTTTCTTGCCGGAAAACGTCCACCCGGATTCCGTTCACCGGAATTTTTTTTACTTGAGCTTCAGGGATCTTAAAATGACCGTCTAATTTAGACAAGTCTAATAGTATAAAAATTTTCGAAAAACGATGTTAGAGATGTCGGGAAAATGTATTTTAAAGAAAAGAAATAAAACAATTTTCTATATCCTATCTTTCATTTTATTTACAAATTTGCCACCTTACCCTTTTTAATTATCATCAAAACTACGTAGTTTTGTTATGTCACACAATAAGCTCCTTGTCACACCCTAACCCCTTGTCACACTATCACCTATATATATATATATATATATATATATACCTCTGGCTTATAGCTTAAAACGCCTTGTCATTGAGCTTTGCAATTGAAATTCGAAAAAGGATTGTCTCTTTCCCTTTCATTCCATTGATTCTCTTCCAAAATCACTGAATCCAAATTCTCTCGGACGTCGGTACAATTTTTAACCTTTTTTTATTTTTCTGGCCTCCTCCGTATTCATATCGGGACATGCATCTAAACGATAATTTTTTTTTTTTTGTATTATTCAAAATAGAGCCACCACGGGTCTACTTTGGTTGAAAATAGACCCGTGAGCACGAAATAGAGCCACGGAGGTTAGAAAAATCAGATTTTTTTTTCTGTAAATGCTTATTCATGATGAATTAAAGGCGTGTGATATTGGTTTTACAATATTTCAAACTTCTTCTCGCCTCGGTCTATGAAGAAAAACGCATTGTTTCAGGACTTCTCTGGAAAAACTAGAGAAAATCCACAAAAATACAACGTGGAAATATGAAGTGATATCTCATCAAAATAAAAGATGTCAAGTATTGATATCTTGTTTGAGATGGATTTTGAGCATGGAATTTACCGGGAACCTAGATTTTGGTCCGTTTGATTAAATCGGTCGGTGCGAAGTAATTAAATTTATCATAGAAATCGGACGAAAATCCGTGCTCACAAAGGGCCTCTTGATAGTTACAGGATCATGTAGGCTTACATTAGGTCTGAAACAGATATCCTGCCCAATGGTGGATTTCAAATCATTGCATGTGAGATAACGTTTTAATGCTTGTCGTCCGATGGCAAACATGGTAGATATGTGATTGCATAGAAGGATAGTTAATAAATATTGCCTTTAACTTGTTGACAGTTACACAGTGGTAAAGGATCATATAAGCCAACTATTTAGTGTGAAACCCTTTCATGTTCATAAAAGACATGGGTGGATCTTGTTTTGGTGGACTTACTCTTTCATCTTTTTGTAAAGTCGTACACTTTTTTTGAAGTAAGGTTAAGTTTCTTTTCCTTTTGTTTTCTTTGTTAATTCTATTCATACTTCTATTGCTTATACCCTGTGAGTGTGCATGTGAAAGTTTACAGATTGTAATTGGTTTAGAATGTCCACATCAACTTCAAATTTGAGTGTGCTGCAGTCTAGGGATGTAACTGATTCCAATAGGGGGATCTACATGTGCAAACAGGTCTAATAAGGAGTCTGAAGAACTCGTAGTCGTTACTAGTTATCGTTGTTGCACCTATTTTCCTTTAATGGCTCATTATATAAGAGAGTTCTTTGGTAGTTCTGTTCTTAGAGAGGCAATGCTGACCTTTGGCCAGTTATATGAGGAGGCCATCGAAGATGTGTGGTCTACTAGCATATCAAGCTTCTCTTCTAGCAGTCGTTTTGACCACCAAGAGCACCCTTCTGTCAACGATGCATTGTCTGATGTGGATGAGAGCAAGCTCACTCCTAAGGATATGGCTCTGATGCCATAACTTATCGAGTTGGAGGAGCATATTGCTTGGAGGCCTTTAGTTCTAAGGTGCGTGCCAGCGACTATATGCTCATCAATGCTTGCATGATATACGAGGCACATATTCATTAAGACATGTGAGTTCCTATATTTCCTTTCTTTAGTGAAGTCCTCTAAGAACTAAGATTGGCGTCGTCATAATTTACGGCTGCCGCCTCGACAGTTGGTTGCTTTCTACTAGTTTTGCAGTCGGGATGGGCATAGGATGTTTGCTACCACTTTCAGACAGTTTTGACATCCTTCCCAGGATCTAAAGTCCTATCATGTTTGTTGGAAGGTACAGAAGGTTGCCAAGAGCTTCTTTCATAATGACATAACGAATGCGCTTAAGTGGAGAGATATTTTTTTGTAGTACGTAATGATTCTCCATTCCTCTTCCAACCTTATAGAACCTTAATGCCAAAAGGGTTGCGAATCATTAGCCTGGGCGGTGCTCGTTGAAGCCGGATATAGCCATCTATAATTGGTTAATGGGTTCTAAAGGGACACCGATGCCTGCCACTAATATCATGACCGAACTTATTTATGAGTATGTTGGATAGTTAAACTCGTCTTATTTACTAACTGTTTAAGTAAAAAAAGTTTAGCTTTACAAAGTTAAAAAAAAACATGTGCTTTCACGTTTTGTCAAATAGATACCTATGAATTTTTTTTAGAAAACGGGGACTAGATTTTTTTTTTTTTTTTTTTTTTGCAATCAGGATATGACTGAGTTTTCCCGCTTTGCTAAAAACAAGGATCTCAAAATTAAAATGAGTGTTGACGATCTTAAAATTGAAATTTTTTGATGATATTCTAAGTAACGTTAATTCTTCAACTTTTTAATTTTAAGGTCATTTAAATGTTGTTGGTGAGAAGAAATAAAGTGCATGTTTAGATAGAGTTAAAAAATGATGATTTTGAAAAATAAAAAAATTTAGTTCTGTATTAAATGTGGTACTAATTAACTTTAGGCCTTAGAATTTTACTTAACTGTTATTTTATAGTGTCAAACTAAAAAATTATCGTTTTTAGCAAAACAAAAATCTCTATTCCTATTTGGACAAAACAAATGCTTTTTTTTTTTTAGACTTTAGCCTTATTTTTTATATTCATCCCTATGTTTAATGAAAATGTTGTTTTCACAATTTACATTCATTGGTGTAGCTTATCAATATTAAACTTTTAATTGTACTTTTTTTTCAAATATTTTTTTAGTGTACTTTGCATAATGAAAAGGATAAAAGATAACAATAATTTAAAAAAAAATTAAGTTTTAAAATCGTAGCATTGATGGGTTTGTTGAAAGGCTAAATTAAATATAGGGTCAATTACATGAATATCATAATTAAGTACAAAATTACAACTAAGTCATATCATCAAATTTAATTCTTAATATGTCATTATTCTTTATATATTATGATTTTACACTCTAATTTAAAAGTTCTAAACTCTAATTCATAAATCATAAACCCTAGAAAATATATTCTATGCTTCTAATTTATAAATTCTAATCTTTAAAATATATTAAAAGTACTGATTTTATTAGTTTGATATAATCCAAAATTATCATTTGACATAGTTGTAAATAGTTTTTAAAAGATGAATTTCTGTGTAATTTTCCCTTAAATATAATTATTATTGAAATTAGAAGTTCCCTAATTAGTTAATAAGATAATGAAAAGTTTAAGGATATTTTCCATAACATAAAACGGACAAATATCAAATTAAATTTTAATATTAAAAAAAATATAAATTTAATAGTAATTTAATCTTAATGTTCTTAATAAATTGAGAAAAAAAGTGTAAATTCAATAGTAATTTATAAAATTATGTAAATCTAATTTTAATTTTCCAAACAAATCAAAAATTTAAAATTACTATGATAAACTTATTTGAAAATCTGAATTGACACTCAAACATATTTTCAATTTTTTGATACTGTAACTGTTATTTGAAACGTTAAAATTACATTCATATCATTATATATACTTTGCATAATGAAAAAGACAAAAAATTCTATTATTGGATAACAATAACTTAAAAAAAAAATTAAGTTTTAAAATTATAGTATTTATGGGCTTGTTGAAAGGCTAAATTAAATATAATTATTATTGAAATTAGAAGTTACCTAATTAGTTAACAAAATAATGAAAAGTTTAGGGTTATAAGGGATAAATATCAAATTTAATTTTCCTTTTAAAAAAATTAATTTTAATATTAAAAAAAGTGTAAATTTAATTTTTAATATACTAAACAAATCGAAAAAAAATATAAATTTAACAGTAATTTATAAAATTAGGTAAATTTTTTATATCAAAAAAAAAAAAAAAAATTAGGTAAATTTAATCTTAATGTTCCAAACAAATCAAAATTTAAAATTACTAATTTGCTTATTATAAATTTATTTGAAAATCTGAATGGACTTTAACTTGAAACATTAAAATTGCATTTATACCATTTAATACATTATCACTAAAATGCTGTTTTTCAGGCGTAAAAGTCAAACCAAATGTCACTAACCAAACACATAATGCTTCTTTTCATAGGTAAAAGGAAAAAATGAGCATAAAAAGAAGCAACCAAACACTCCCTTAATTATTATTAAAATTAGAAGTTACCTAATTAGTTAATTTAATAATAAAAAATGTATATTTTTCCTAAAAAAAAATGTAAATTTAACAGTGATTTATAAAATTAATTAAATTTAATCTTAATGTTACAAACAAAAAATTTAAAATTATACTAATTTGATTATGATAAATTTATTTGAAAATCTGACAGTCAAATATATTCTTTTACCACTATATATACCTCTCTCGCTTAAACCTTAAAAAGGCTTGCCTTTGACTCTTTACAATTCAAATTCGAAAAAGGATTGTCTCTTTCCCTCCGATTCCATTGCTTCTCTTCCAAAATCTCTGAATCCAAAGTCTCTCAATGGAGACTAACAAATACTCATCTCCTTCACCCTTTCCACTATCTTCTTCCTCATATCCTTCCCTTCTGAAAGACATTTCTAATTCCAATCTCACCTCCTCACCTTCTCCCCAATTCCAAAACCCTTGCTCTTCCTCTGTCCGCCCTTACCACATCCGTCCGTTGCTCTCTTTCCTGGGTAAGCAAAAAACTGCCAATGTCAGTCGATTTCAGGCATTCGAGCTCGAGCAATCGCAGTCCTCACGGAAGGCTGAGATTGAGAAGGAACGATCTCTTAACTCACTTGCTAAGTCTCTCACTACTTGGCTCAATCGCAGTCCGATGAGGCAGAGTGATCACGTGGAGCTTAATAAGGGGGAGGAAGGTTTCTTGAGTTCAAAGAACTATGGACCTTTGAGGAATTCGCTGAAGGATGTGTGCGCTTTCGATGATTTGAAGCAGAGGATGAGGGTTCACTCGAGCTTGGCTGCTTGCAAAGAGATTTTTGATGTCATGACTCCAGTGGTAAAGGTAGAGGAAATACAAGGGCATAGTTCTGAAGGTTAGCAACTTTTATTTAGCAATGCAGCTTTTCAGTAAGCAATTTAACATCACATTCACTTATTGCTTAAGATGTCCTTTTATTGCTAAACTCATTTGAAGTGTGTGGATTTATTTTGGAACAATAGTAGCATCCATTTACTTTTGCTTTGTATCCGGTTATTTGTGGTGTTTTATCAGTGAAGTTCTTATATGCTGTATTATTTTTGGATGATAACTCAATACATTAAGGCACTATATGTCAAATCACGAGTAGTGAAAACTACAGACAAGGAAAACAGAAAATTTAGGTTACAAACAGTTCAGTTGGTATTAAAACAAAAAATTTAGTTCTGGAGGTTGATGCTTTTTAAATTTTCCTGTTTGATTTCCCTTAAAATGACAGATGCTGCTGGAAGGTTTAAGGCTATAAAAGCATGGTGGCAAGATATGGCTTCACAGAACAATAGATTTGTTACATTGCCTACAACTTCTAAGAGCTCAAATAGCAGATCGAGCATTGAAATTAGAAGAGGTTTTCTCATGGATCCTTTATTTTTCAGAAACTGTTTGGTGATGGTTTTTAAGTTTTTAAATTCTCAAACTGCTCCTTTTCCTAGATTGTGAAAGTGCTTGCTTTAGTTGCAGTAGAATTGGCTAGTGTTTCTTTCTTTTGTTAATTTATTCAATTGTTATTTGAATTGCATATGACAAAACTTAGTTAGGTCTTGTTGGTATTTAATTAGCTGTTCAATACTTTTTTCGTTGTTTTTTCTATTCATGTTTGACCTAGTTATAATGATTTTTTGAAGTCTCTCTTCCAATTGGTTCAATGAGTATTCACATCTCTTCCTGCTCAATTTTGGTCACCTATTGCTATCTCTGAGTTCATCTAATATTTTGAATCTCATTCACTCTGTTAGATTATACGAGATCAGCAATCGTAGTTCAATCTCATGTACGTGGATGGATTGCACGGAGAGCAGCAAGGATGTCCAGGCGCCGAATTGGTTTGCTCCAAGTGAGTCCTTCTATTCTCCAATCCACAAATGTTTATTTCTTTTTTGCATATGGTTATTGTTTGGTTACCATGCATTTCCATATCGTTCTCCTGCTTTTTTTTTCTTTTTCTTCTGCTTTCATTTTTCCAGCAGAATATCAACTAAGTGATGTGTATTAAAAATGATAACATTTTGTGTCCTTATGTCTAGTTCTTCTTATGTATAAATATTATTGGAAAAGAGCATTCTGAGGTCCTAACTTGTTGAATAATGACTTTCTTACCATATGTCATAATTTGCTGCTTTAATCAATTCAGACATGCTGCGGGAAGGCCCTTGCTGACAAAACAAATGCTGCTGTTGAAATTCAACGTTTTGTCAGGGGACGGATTGCTCGAAAGAGGCTGTTAGGTATGTTGTAAAAAGTTCTCTAAACTTCAATTAGCTTACTAATTTTCTTTTATAAATTGTTCTCTGCTTATGTATTCAAGTCGGTTGTCAATGTTAAAAACTCACGTGCGTGTTGGTCATTGACAGGAGCATCTCATTGCAATTTTCAAACTTCGGTTGGTTGCAATCAAAGTTCTGAATTAAAGACACTGCTTTCTTCAATACTGAAGCTGCAAAGATGGTGGAGGGGTGTTTTATTGCAGAAACTAAGAACTAAGTCAGCAACTACCATACAGTCTTATATCCGAGGTTGGATTGGCCAGCGAAGGGCATCTAACAAAAGGCATTATGCGGTGATCATCCAAGTAAGACTTCATACATGGCATTAGTAATATAGCACGACTTCATGCTACAAAAGAAAATGAAATTGATTAAAGACTTCCTTGGAAAAAGTAACTTATAGCTGTGGTTAATTTTATTGGTTAATGAGTACAAGGTCTAAACCCCAAATTTGTCCATAAAAGCATATTAGCCTCTCGAACTTTGGAAACGATTGATTAGCCCTTTGAAGTTACTTAAAGTGACATGATTATCTTCCTAAGTCTAATGTGTAAGCAAGGTCCGGGGCTCAATGGGTTGCTTTAAACAAGTTTAAGGAGTTAATATGTCATTTTCAAAGTTTAGAGGCTTTCACGGCCAATGGTAAAACATTTGTCCTTTAGGCCGACTCTCAAGAATTTTGACATGGTTTCATCATTTTTTTACTTGTGTTAATTTTCCATCAATGCAATTTGGTTCAACTCTTTATATTTCTAGTTTTAAATTTTAACATGTTTTAAACTTGGTAGGCACACTGGAAAGGTTACATTGCACGTAAAGGATTAAGGGGGCAGCTATTGGATTTGCCGCTTAGAGTTCAAAGATCTGCTAAAAGTGTGGATGATAGTATGCGGATCATCAACCGACTAAAAATGGCAGTTTCAGAATTACTGACCATGAAAAGCATCAGCGGAGTTCTTCACACTTGTGCAACTTTAGGTAAGAGTTTCTTATTGCTTGTATAATGGGGCATACTTTCAATTTAGAGTTGCCAATTGTGTACACAACAACCCAACACGAATTTAGGATTAGCATTTTATTAAACATGTCATGGGTTATTTTTTGGATTGACACGAAATTTATATGCAAGTTAGATTAAAGTTGACTTTTTAACTCGAAAAACATGAATATTTAAAATTAATATTATATCCTCTCAATAACTTGAATTTTCCATATTTTTACATGTCATCGCTAATGGAGAGAGTAAAATTATCCGTATCTTGTGAACAGAACCCAACATGATATTAGCGGGTCCAAAGTTTGTTAAATAGATGTTCGGTAAAACTTTTGGATGGTCAAAGTTAGCCCACAAATCCAAAAATGACATAAATATTTAGAAATATTTTTGAATGTCACCGTAAATAAAAACGATAGTAGTTTGAGCCTTTTATGTAATTTTTTTTTGTGGCAGATATGACTACTAAACATTCTCGTAAATGTTGTGAGGAACTTGTGGCTGCTGGTGGAATTGCCATATTGCTGAAGCTGATTCGCTCAGTCAGCAGAAGCATACCTGATCAGGAAGTTTTGAAGCATGCACTCTCAACTATCAGGAATCTCACACGCCATCAACACTTAACCAAAGTTCTAATTGACTGCCATGGATCAATTGAAATAATCTTTTTGGAATTTCTCAGGTGTTTTGTTGTGCATTTTGGATAAGAATCTTAGAGTTGGATGAAAAGATATGTTTTCACTAGATGATTGGAAGTAAATTTTGTTTTCCTATTTCAGGAATAAGGAGGAAGGTTATTTTATAGCTTCAGAGATTCTGAAAATGATCTGTTCAAATCAGAACGGTGCTGAATCCTTGTGGAAGGTGCCTGGCCTCGTGAAGAGGTTACTTAATATTGTGGAAGAACTAACAAGGAAAGCAACCATTGAGAATAGGTAAGTCATTGGCCCCTCGCCTGCTCATACTCGGCTTGTTAGAAAATTAACGAGCTCGAGCTTAACATTTTGTTCGTGAACTGCTTGCGTACTTGTTCATGAGATTTGCTCATGAGTAGCTCCTTAATTCTGTTCATTATTGAGCCGAATGATGAGCAGCTCGGCTCATGAGCAGCCCTAATTGCATCTATTGCCCCTTAATTTAGATTTTACTTTCTTTATGCCCCATATCTTTAAAACCAAACATAAAAATCCTTAAACTTTTCCTTTTACAAACAGAAAAGTCCCTTGGTCTTTTACCACTCTAATAGTTGGTAAACCCTCCATTGTAGAGAGGAAGTGGTATTTTAGAGAGAGAACTCGCGAAAATAGTGATCTGGAAAATCGAAAACGGTGGTTCCATGGAAATATTCTAGACAACTTCAATTCATTTTCCATTTTGAATCCTTCATTGGTCATTTTGAGGTTGTTTACAATTATAAGGACTTCGATGTTAGTAAAGACAAAGTTGAAGGGTTTTTATATCCGGTTTGAAGGCCATGAGCGTAATTTATCCTCTAAATTTTCGAAACGATTTTTTCACCCCTTCAACTTGCATAAACCGCCATGGCTAACAACGGGCAGTTGAAGTAGCTGAAATACCATTTACAGCAAGTTTAGGTGACAAAAGATTATTTTTAGCAAAATGAACTGGCGGAAAAGATTTTTCGAACAAGTTGAAATAGCATAAAAGTAATTTTAAAAGTCTAAGGTGTTATTAGGTATCTGAGTGAAGTTGAAGCGATTGATATATGTATTAATCCTTTTCTTTGTCTTTTCTTTTATAGAAGAAAATTATCAAAAAGATAAACTGATGTTATTGCTAGATGTCTATATCTAAGATAGGAGTGTCAAAGTGTACAGAGATCGTATCATAAATTGAGAATACTAATACATGTTATTTTCCTGTAGGAGTATCCAAGGTGTGGTAGCAAGAGAAAAGATTGAAAGGTGGGGAGAGTCTACGGAACTCTTGAAATTGATGGCAACCAATCACTTTAATTTGTTTGGGTTAAGATATCGAAATAGCCTCAAGATTTTTAGGGAAATGTTAATTTAGCCCCAACGCATAAAATAGAAATAATTTTGTGTCAGTGTTTGTGAATGGTGTAATTATATCTATAGGTAACGGAACTTGGGACTGAATTGATACCAGTTTACAAACGTTGAGACGTCAAGTTCTGTTACCTAGAGCTATAATTACACCATTTCACAAATGTTGAATCTAAAATGTTGCTATTTTATACGTTGGGGCTAAATTAACACTTTTTTAAAAACCTTAAAGTTATTTTAGTACATCGTCCCTAATTATTTTGAAAGCAATAGCACATGTGTATTTATATGTTAGTCTCACAGAGTAACATTATAGTTTCATATGAATTCAATATTTAATTTATTTGTATTGTCTATGATATATGTAGGACTTCATTAGCAGTAGAGGTGTCATTTTCTTTGGATTTAAGTGTCAAAATGATCCTTAAAATTGATAACCAATATCAATTTTATCCAAATCAAACCGTAGTTAGCTAAATGTTGATAAATTAGCTCAAATACAAGTTTGAATATCTAAAATTTCGGCTAATTTATAAAAAATTGTCAACTTGATTATTTAATTAATACTTGAAATTCATTTTAAGCTAATTTGAATATGCTAGGGATGAACTCTCATCAAATAATAAGTTAGTTACCAAATACAAAATTTTGGATAGGTTTGAGGACTAAATAGAATTTTAAGCCTTTTCTTAATTAATCAATCACCTTTTAAGTGGCTCATCTCTCGATTAAAGTTAGCAGTATATATTTTGTCTTAACATTTTATCAATCCAATAGTATGCAGCTCTTCATTAAAGAGAGATTGCTATTTTAGAAAGAGAAAAAACCGAAAATAATGAATTGGTAAATACAAAACGGCGGTTCCATTAAAATGTGATTCTAGAAAACTTTAATTCCTTTTTTTGTTTTTAGTTCTTCATTTGAGATCGTTTATTTTTTATAAGTACTTTTATGTTAGTAGAAGATAAAATTCAAAGATTTTATATCCGAGTTTGAAGGTAAAGGGACGTAAAGAAAATGAAACCTAAGTCGAGGGCTATAAGTGTAATTTACCCCTTAAATTTTCACACCGATTCTCTTCGGCCTTCAACTTGCTTAAACGGTCATGGCTAATCATTGGCGGTTGAAGTAGCTGAAATGTAACATACAACTAGTTTAGGTGACGAAAAGATTGTTTTGAGTAAGTTGAAGTAGCGGAAAAATCGTGTTGAGCAAGTTGAAATAGAATAAAAATCATTTTAAAAGTCCAGGGTGTCATAAGGTATTTGAGTGCAAGTTTGAAAAGGTTGATATGTGTATTAAACCTTTTCATTGTCTTTTCTTTTATAGAAGAAAAATATCAAAAAAGATAAATGAATGTTATTGCTAGATGTGTATATCCAAGATATGAGTGTCAAACGCATTCAGAAAGCGGGTTATTAATGTAAATTGTATTGTCATATCATATATTAAGCGTACTAATACAATATCTTATTTTCATGCAGGAGTTTTCGAGGTGTGAGTGCAAGAAAAAAGACTGAAAGAAGGTTGAGGTCTACTGAACTCTTGAAATTAATCAGAACCAATCACTTTTAATTTTTTAGGGATAAGGTAATCGAAATAACCTTAAGATTTTTAGGGAAGTGTTAATTTAGCCGCAACTTATAAAATAGAAATATTTTTGTCTCAACATTTGTGAAATGGTGCAATTATAGCTAGATGTAATGAAATTTGGAGCTACATTGGTATCATTTCACATACTTTCGGCCGTCAAGTTTCGTTACTCGAAGCTATAATTACACTATTTTACAAATATTGTTGTTTTATACATTGCAACTAAATTAAGACTTCTTCAAAAAACCTTAAAACTATTTTAATACCTTATTTTTATTTATTTTTTTCTAATTATTTTGAAAGCAATAGCACATATGTATTTATATGTCAGTCGAGAGAGTAACGTTATAGTTTCAATTGTATGAACTCAATGTTTATTGTCGTTATCATTTTCTGTGTATTGTCACGACTTCATTAGCAGTAGGGGTGTAATTTTCTTTGGATTTAAGTGTCAAAATGATCCTTAAAGTTGATAGTCAATATCAATTTAATACAAATCAAACCTTAGTTATGTAAATTTTGATAAATTAGCTCAAATAAAAGTTTGAATATCTAAAATTTAGGCTGATTTGTAAAAAATTGTCAACTTGACAATTCAATTGATACATACAATTCAATTTGAGCTAAACTGATTATGATTGCCGACTAAATGTCAGAGACCAAATGTCACCAACTAATAGTAGTTTAGGCTTTTTTTTCATTAGATCTAATCAATGGGTTTGAGATTACTCAAACACTTTTTAGCTGGTCCATCTCTCAATTAAAGTTAACCGCATACACTAAGATTCGAACTCGAGATTTCTAACAACATAAAGGTCTTAACCTTTTAACACTCCAATAGTAGGTAACTCTTTATTGTAGAGAGTGCTATTTTAGAGCAAAAAAAAAAAACCGAAAATAGTAAATTGGAAAATCGAAAGGGCGGTTCCATAAAAATGTGATTCTAGACATCTTTAATTCATTTTCCATTTTTTGTTCTTCATTTGTCATTTTGAGGTGTTTACTTTTATAAGGACTTCTATGTTAGTAAAAGACAAATTTCATAGGGTTTTTTTATATCCCAGTTTAAAGGTAAAGTGACATAAAGAAAATGAAACCTAAGTCGATGGCTATGGGTATAATTTATCCCTTAATTTTCACAATGATTTTCTTTCCTTTAACTTGTTTAAATGGTTAATCACGGGCGGTTAAAGTAGCTGAAATATAATATACAACAAGCTTAGGTGACGAAAAGATTGTTTTGAGCAAGTTGAAGTGGTGGAGAAGTTGTTTCGAGCAAGTTGAAATAGCATAAAAAATCATTTTAAAAAACTAGGGTGTTATTAGGTATTTGAGTGCAAGTTGAAAAGGTTGATAGAAGAAAAATATCAAAAAGATAATCTGATGTTATTACTAGATGTGTATATCCAAGATAGGAGTGTTATAATCGTGTTATATGATTATATAAGATATAAATGTATACAAATGATAATCGTGTCAAATGCATTAGGTTATTTATGTAAATCATGTTGTCAATGAGTCCTAATACAATATCTTATTTTCATGCAGGGATATCCAAGGTGTGGATGTGAGAGAAAAGACTGAAAGAAGGTTGAGAGAGGCTGCGGAACTATTGAAATTGATCACAACTAATCACCGATCACTTTTAATTACTTAGGATATGATGTCAAAATAGCTCAAAATTTTGTAAAGAAGTGCCAATTTAGCCTAACATATAAAATATTAATATTTTAATCTCAATGTTTGTGAAATGGTACAACTATAACTCTTGGTAAAGGAGTTTGGAGCTAAATTGATACTATTTCACAAACGTTGAGGCATCGAGTTCCGCTATCCGGAGCTATAATTAAACCATTTCACAAATTTTGAATCTAAAATGTTGTTATTTTATATGTTGAGCTAAATTAACACTTCTCCAAAAATCTTAATGCTATTTTAGTAGCTTATTCCTAATTATTTTGAAACCAGTGGCATTATATGTTAGTCCTACAGAGTAATATTATAGTTTTAATTGTATGAATCCAATATTTAATGTTGTTATTTTCTTTAAATGTTGTCATTTTCTTTATGTATTGTCTGTGATATATGAAGGACCTTATACACAATAGGAGTGTAACTTTCTTTGAATTTAAGTGTCAAAATGATTCTTAAAGTTAATAAACAATATCAATTTAATCCAAACCAAACCTAAGTAAATTTTGATAAATTAGCTCAAATGCAAGTTTGAATGTCTAAAATTTCTAAAACTTGGGCTAATTTATCAAATTTTGGAAAGTTGAGTTATAACTAAAGTTCAATTTGAAATAAATTTATCAAGTTTGTATTTCAACCCTTAATTCCATTTTCTTTGTGCATTGAAGTTAGAGCACTACTTAGTACAGTAGATATAAATGTTTGATTAAAATAAAAAGGGTAATTAATTTATTAGTCCCTATATTTTGACAAAACACATTGTTTAGTCCCTGTATTTTCAAAAACACATGGTAAGATCCCTAACATTTTTCTCAGTGAACTATTTAGTCCCTAACGTTTTTCTTGATTAACTGTTTAGTCCCTGCCATTAGACTCTCATGAAGATTTTGTTAGTCAATTTGGATTTGCGTTCTTCTTTTCCTTTTCTTTAAATTCTAATGCATCTGAAATCAACTTTGAGTGTTCTTCTTCTTGATTTTCTTCTTAATCGTTCAAATTCGTAAACATTGGGTATGTTCTTTTTCTTGTTCTCCATACAAATAGCTTCTTCTTCTAAATTGGATTTCCTCTTCTAAAGTTTGAAGGTAAATAATAAAGGGTAATTTAGTCATTTCCGAAGTCATAAACGGTAAAAAATCTAACAAACAGACGGAAGGACTAAACAGTTCACTGAGAAAAAGGTTAGGGACCTTATCATGTGTTTTTGAAAATACAACTAATAATAGGTGAATAAAAAGCTAAACCAACAGTGTCATTGAGTTACAAGAAAATAATATTTGACTTAGGTTCTGTTTGGAAATTAGTTGTTAACTGTTAGCTGATTACATTAACTGTTAGCTGTTAGCTGATTACATTAGCTGATTTGATTAGTTGATTTGACTAACTGTTTGTGTAGACCTGTTTGGTAAAAATTAGCTGATTGATAATAGCGGTTTGTGCAAAAAGACGAATAAGGGCATTTCTTTTTTTAATATTGGAGGAGGAGTCTATCTATTAGGGTTAAAGAAGTCCATTAATTTTAATATTGCAAAACGCTAATTGAAAAAGCTCATAAAATGAGCTTTTTCTAAATTAGCGTTTTCACCCCAAACCTCTCTCCACCAAACACTCCAATCAGCGGTTTCAGTGGTCAAACCGCTAAAGTTGGTCAAACCCGCTCTTTTTATCCCAAAACGCTCTTTACCAAACATGGCCTTAAAATATTACAATGGTTATATACTTGTAAAAAGAATTCTCAATTTGTCAAATTTTAATCTTTTTTTTATAGAAATTGGAACGAGATAGAACTTGGCGAAGTGAGCACCCGTGACCCAAGAACTGACAAACCCGCAATATATTAATTTGTCAAATTTTAATCCAGTAGGTAAACAGATGCATTTTTTAAACTAATTATAAAAAGAAATTAGTTGTTTCAAAAAAAATAAAAAGAAATTAGTTTATTGTTTTTAAAAAATTCCATAGTTGTCAATAGACATAAATGTGAACTTTCTTTTGTTAATCAAAGAGGAAATTACGGCAGTGAATTATATTTAGAATTTATTTTACACTTAACTATTCTATTTCTTTATTTTTATTTTTATCATCATCATATATTTTAAATTTTAAAAGATATTGAATTATTTCTAACTCGGTCAAATTGTAGTTAAAATATTATTAAATTATTTATAGAAACACGTGCTAAAACTTCTTTCAACATTAATAAGTTCTTTTAACGAAATAGTTAAGTTTTTATTCATCTCTTTACAATCAGATTTCTTGTCTCACATATATAAATTATATATCCATCCGTCAGTACAAACTTACTTCAACCCAGTGATGAATACAGGATTACTTGGTTGGGAGCCGATTTTACATGTGCGTCCGGAGAAATTTTTTTTTTTTTTTCTAAATCGAACTTGCTTACTTTTTTATGTATATATGTATGTTATATTTTGAATGGTCAAGAACCAATTTTAAGTATTAATGTACAATTCTCAAAATTAAGCTAGATTTCGTTTAATAGTCCTAAGAGTAAAAAAAAGGATTTAGGGAGAGCTGAATATGTAAAAAAAATTTAAAAAAATTGATTTCAGATGGCCTAACAGGCAAAAAAAAAAATTAATAATTTGGATTTAAGTAGGTCTAAGAGGCCAAAAAATTAGAAATTTGGATTTATGGAGGCCTAACTTTTTGGCCTCTTAGGCCTCCTTAAATCAATTTTTTAAAATTTTTTTTTTACATGTTCAGCTCTCCCTAAATCCAATTTTTTTTACATGTTAGGACTATTAAACGAAATCTAGTTTAATTTTGAGAAATTGTACATTAATATTAAAATTGGTTCTTGACCATTCAAATTATAGCACACATGTATACAAAAAAAAAAAAATTAAGCAAGTTCGATTTAGCAAAAAAAAAAAATCCGAACGCACGTGTAAAATCGGTCCCCCTAACTAAGTAATTATGTATTCGTCACTGCTTGAAAGGCTCATGCAAACAACGTTTGAGGCTTGGCAAATTAAGAGATTAAACTCCTTCAATGTGGCTTCACATTTTCCAAATCATCATTCCATGGAAGAAGACGTTCCTCAATCGGTAGATTCAGAACCCTATGAGGAGAAGAAACCTTTTTTTTTTTCCAAATCACTCTCAATAGGGATGGTATTTAACTAATGATAAGTTTGTTTGTAGTTATAATTTCATCAATGGAACTTAGGATGTGAAAACCTGAATAGGAAATGATGGTGAAGAAATGGAAATTAAAAAAACATAGAAGAACGAAGAGGAACCTGCAATTCATACTCCAGATAGTGTTTTGGATAATGTTTTGATATGAATTGAATAATTATTTTATTAATTTCTCTATTATTCTAGGGATGTGTCGTTCTAAGCAGTTTTTGAAGCCATGATAGAATCAGTTTAAAACTATTAAAATTTTGACAATCCGTTCTGCCATACCGATGTGGACTGTATCTATGCCCAAGAATGCTGGAACCTTACTGGGATCAATATGGACATATTCCACTTTGAATATATTATTAGATCGTGAAATCAAATTGAATATCTAAGAAATTCTAATCGAATACATGAATAAAAAGATAAAAAAAATAAAAAAAATGGATTGAACAGTTGACTTTAATTTTTTTTTTTTAAAATTCAATCATATTGTATTATTGACTATAATTAAATACAATTTTAAAGAGTTTTAGTACTGAATCGATCACACCTTACCTTTAATCCATGTTTTTATTTAGATCAAATAAGGAATTAAAGGTCAAAACAACCCTTAAAGATAGAATATTTGGTCAATTTAGCCTAACGTTTCGGTATCACTAATCACGTTTTCCCTTCCTAAAGTATTTAGGAGGAAGAATGAATAATCCACAAACTAAGAACAAAATCTCACGGAGCGAGAGAAATGGTGCACCGATCGAACTATAAGAGAGGGAGAGTGATTTTTCTCAAATCAATTA
The DNA here is from genome assembly GCF_963576675.1 of Euphorbia lathyris. Taxonomy (NCBI): domain Eukaryota; kingdom Viridiplantae; phylum Streptophyta; class Magnoliopsida; order Malpighiales; family Euphorbiaceae; genus Euphorbia; species Euphorbia lathyris. The sequence continues at coordinate 84,939,781 of NC_088915.1, forward strand.
ATGTGTTAATTGTATCTATAAGTTTAACTTCGACTTTCATATTAAATTTGCTTCACCTTTTCTCCTTTTATATTCGTAAATAGATCATGCGACTAGCATACCATTCAAGAATATCGTTATTATATACTTGTTAGAGATATACATCGCCTCGATAATTTAAATACTATACACCTGTTAGTTAAGGTCGCATAGATTCAAAAATCATCGGTAAATTGTATGCCTTTACCACAGATTTCGTAACCCCCAATTTCACCTCCTCACCTTCTCCCCAATTTCACCTTCTCCCCAATTCTTCACCGCTTCCAAACAAACACCTCGCACCTCTTGTTTCTGGATTTTAAAGTATCACTTGAGAGTCGGCCGTGTAAGAGATTTATGTTTGAAAGGAAGTGGTTTAGAGAGGCAACATTGGAGGAAACGGTGAAGGAGAGCTGGAATAAGGCCGATTTTATGCTGTTGTTGGATAAATTAGATACTGTGTCAAGTTCACTTGATCGTTGGGGCAGGGGTTTACTTCGAGCTGAGCGTGAGGAGGTGAGTAAGTATTCAACAAGACTTGATCAATTAAGAGAGGTGGACTCTGGGGCAGCGGCTGAAGAATATGAAGAGGTTAGAATAAAATTAATTGATAGACTTCTAAAATGGGAAGACCATTGGAGGCAGAGAGCAAAAATTGACTGGTTTAGAGATGGGGATTCCAATACGAAATTGTTTCATGCTTATGCAAATGGTAGACAAAAGAGGAATAAGATTGTGAAATTACAAAGGGATGATGGGAGCTGGACGTCGAGTACGGATGGGTTATGTAAAGAGGCGATCTCGTATTTTAAAAATTTGTTTGATGATGCTGGCATGGGGCAGACAATGGGGAATGATTTTGGTAGGCTCTATGATTTGTCATCTGTTTGCAATTTAATCAAAACAAAGGTCACATCTCTGGATAATGAAAAACTATCTGAACCATTTACTCTTGATGAGTTCCGAGTGGCGCTTTTTGACATGCACCCGGACAAGGCCCCCGGCCCGGATGGTTTTAATGCTGGCTTCTTTCAACGATTTTGGCTGTTAATAGGTCCTTCGATTTTTCAAGCTGGTAAATCTTGGTTGGAGATGGGCAAGTTCCCTCCTACTTTGAATGATTCAATTATTACCCTTATCCCGAAATGTGAACAACCTTTGTCTATGAAGGACTTGAGGCCCATTTCTTTGTGCAATGTGATTTATAAAATCATCTCTAAAGTTCTTGCAAATCGATTAAAAGAAGTGCTTCCTAATCTCATATCAAAATCCCAATCCGCCTTCATTAAAGGTAGATCAATTCATGATAATATTTTGATTGCTTTTGAAATAATTCATAGTATGAAAAGGAATATTGGAAGAAAGAAGGGGGAGGTTGCACTTAAGATAGATATAAGCAAAGCATATTATAGAGTGAGTTGGGATTACTTGTCAAAAGTTCTCATGAAGCTGGGGTTTTCGGAGGTGTGGATTGGATATATAATGCTTTGTGTTAAATCAGTTAAATATTCAATTAAAGTTAATGATCAAATTGTTGGTCCTTTTTCCCCCCGGAGAGGTTTGAGGCAAGGAGACCCACTATCACCTTATTTATTTCTTTTATGTGTTGAAGGGCTGTCTGCTTTGATGTTGGATGCTGAAAGAAGGGGAGTTATTCATGGAGCTAAAGTGAATAAAAGGGCACCATCAATCTCTCATTTATTGTTTGCTGATGATGCTTTTTTGTTTGTTCAAGCAAATATTGAGGAGAGTAGGGAATTAAAAAAGTTGCTAAATTTGTATGAGAATGCTTCGGGACAAGCTGTCAATTTCTCTAAATCAGGCATACTATGTAGCAATAATGTTCATCCAATGCTGGTAGAGGGGATCTCATCTATTTTGGAAGTTTCTCAACCTATCAATACAGGTCGATACCTTGGTTTACCTTCACTTGTTGGAAGAAAGAAGAAGGTAATATTTGCATTTTTAAAAGATAAACTATGGAAGAAAATTCAATCTTGGAGATCTAAGCCTTTATCTAAAGCTGGTAAAGATACTCTAATCAGAGCAGCAGGCCAGGCTTTGCCGGTTTATTTTATGAGTGTTTTTATGCTTCCTATTTCTACTGCTGAAGAACTTCAAAAGATGTTGAATTCATTTTGGTGGGGTAATAAGAAGGATGGGTCAAGAGGGATAAATTGGTTGGCTTGGGATAAATTGTGTGTTCATAAAGATGATGGTGGATTGGGATTCCGAGATTTCACTGCCTTTAATTTAGCATTGCTGGGAAAACAAGGTTGGCGGTTACAGTCAGCCCCTGAGTCTTTGGTCAGTAAAATTTTTAAAGCAAAATATTATCCTAATGGGGATTTTCTAAAAGCTAGGTTGGGTCACTCACCAAGCTATATATGGCGAAGTATTTGGGGTTCTCAGTTATTGTTGCAAAAAGGGGGGCGGTGGAAAATTAGAGATGGTACGTCTATCAATGTATGGAAAGATCCATGGTTAAGAGATTCGCCTTCTATGACAATCTCTACCGCAATGGTTGAAGGGTTGGAAACTTTAAAAGTAAGCGATCTCTTTATCCCTAGAACAATTGAATGGGATGTTGAACTATTACAAGAAATATTTTCGGAACAAGATGTAATGGCCATCATCCGGTCAACTCCGCGTGTGTCTGGAAGAAAAGACCAGTTTATATGGAATGCTTCCCGTAATGGATGTTATTTAGTTCGTAGTGCATACCGCCTTGGAATGGAGGAAATACCAAGTAGTACACATCTTAGAGTTGAGGGGGAGTGGCAAAAGATATGGAGAGCTAATGTGCCATTTAAGATCAGACATTTTTGTTGGAGGCTTGTTCGTGACTGTATCCCAACTCGTCACCGGCTTAGGAATCGGGGGATTAATATGGAGGATGATTGTGTTATGTGTACTCGGGACTTGGAGGATAATTGGCATTTATTTGTGTTATGTCCAAAAGTCATGGAAGTTTGGAGGGAGGCGGGCCTTGCTAATTTAATTGAACAATCAAGCCTTGATGCGGATAACTTTGCTGGCTTCTTTTTCTATTTTTGCAGATTAGCTGGTGCAAGGAATTCTGAGATTTTTATGATGTTGTTGTGGTCATGGTGGGAGGCGAGGAATGACTACTTTTGGAATAAAAAATCTACAACCGCTGTTGGTGTCGTTTTGAGAAGCAGGCGTTATCTAGCGGACTGAAAAACGGCTAGGGAGCGGAGTATAATTCCTTCCGCGATACCTAGGAAGGACGAATGTCAGAAACTATGGCACCGACCACCGATTGATGTTGTTTCCTGTTGCACAGATGCAAGCATATTTACTATTCTTGGAAAAACAGGAGGTAGTGCTGTACTTAGAGATTCTCATGGTGCCTTTATCTCGGCCCGGACAAATCTGGTGGAAGGAATTATGGAAGTTAGGGAAGCGGAAGCTTGGGCGGTCTTACACGCACTCGAATGGACCATGGAGGCAGGTTACAATAAAATTCTATTTGAATCTGATTCCTTAACCACTGTTCTCAAAACGGTTACACTATCCGTTTTATTAGAAAACAAGCAAACGGTTTAGCTCATGCTTTTGCTAGAGCGACCTCTCAATTTGCTAGTCAGTGTTACTTTGATATTATCCCTAGTGGGTTTCCTATTTCTATGTTAAACTTTTGCCGACTTTCGGCTCATTAATGATATTTTACTTCAAAAAAAAAAACACATAATCCCGCAGTTAAAGACCCGGATTGCTTAGTTGACTACCTAAAACCATAAAATATATATAAAAATCTCTTAATCATGTAATTAATTTCTTTAACTACAACAAATATATATTTAATCCACTAATGTTAATGAAAAGAAGCAGATTCCATAATTCTCAAAGTTGAAATCACAATGTACAGAGAAAATCCCACTTCAAATCCTTATTAATATATCAATAGCAGCAGACGAACAAAACAAATGATTCCCCTCATCCTCGGATTGTCTGAGAATACTTATCAGGAAACCTTAGCTGAAGCTTTAACATGATAAGTAGTATCCACGTGATCATCCGTCTATGCAAAAACCGCGACCCCTCGAGCAAACGCAAAAGAGCCAGTTCCGCCCACCACAGTAAGTTGTTCACCTTCATGGCCTACATGTTTGGCCTGCACACTCAAACTCCCCGAATACTCCGGCGTATCAAACGTCAGATAAACGACATTAAAAGCAGAACGTGCAAACAGTTCAATAGGAATTATGAAACCTTGAGCTTTCCCTATGATTCTTGATGTATTATCTGGTTCTTCAGTGAGTGTACGGCGGAAGATGAAAGCCCCCCCTGCTGTCCGATGATGGCTGCACATTCGGAATATGAGGTTGTTGAATGTAGAGAGAGATGGCTACCCAAGGTTTGGACGAGTGCTTCTTCAGCATCGGAGAAAACAATGACATGAGAATTACAGAGAGTATTGCTAAGGAAACTGCAATGGAGAATATTATTCTGCACAGCATTATGCAAGGGACTAACTGTTTTAATGGTTGAGACTAACTGTGTGGTGTTGGCCAACTGTTACACTTGTTCTTTATGATTAAATATCATAAGACAAACCAAACCCACTATGATAAGGCACTTATATTATAACATTATTAAAACTGAAATTCAAAACCAACCTGCTCCAAGACATCTTTATACAGCGAACAATCGTACTCCCACCACATTCTGAAAGCAACAGTCCGGGGTCGATTCCAGGCCCTAAAGCATAGCCAACAAGCAGCAGAACGAAAAAGCCAGTCAAAACAAAAGACAGCACATCAGACAGAAAACAACAGGGGTTTTGAGAAAATCCTGCACAAGAAAGAGCAAAGGAAACTAAGCAACATTTTAAAGCTTCCACAGGAAATGAAGGAACCAACCCCAGCAACCAGTTAAAATGTTCTACATTTCCAACAAACAAAAACAGAATGCAGTCTCCTCACCTATCAACTATTCAAAGAGGTTGCTAGCTTGTCTGATCAGATATGTGCAACAACAACAGACCCTGGGCGAAAAAATATTCAATCTATCAGCCCCTGGCCACAGATAATTTCCTGCTAGTTGCAATAATTTTTTAGGCTAATTTTATCAGATGATAAAATTTCCTGGCTTGGGACCGGCTATGGGCATTAAGCCGAATAGGCGGAGTTCAAAAAATTTAAAGCAACAAGAAAAAAATCGACCAGCAGAAAAGCCTAAGCAAACAGACATCCGACACCCACACAATCAACACTCAACCAACACTTAGCATATCCATCCACAGCATGAAGTACGAAATTAGGTATGCATCAAATTCCTTTTTTTTCAGCATTATATTCAGGCTATTCTCTATAGGTTCAGAGAAAAGGAGCTACTTTCATTAAAGAGACACTTGAATACTCAACGATAAATAACTGGTATCTCAATTCATCTCATTGCACAGGTAAGTCGAATAATACGAAGATGCCAAAGCGAGCCTTACAATAAATATTAAAAGACAGAGTTGCCAAAGCAGACTGCCAAAACAAAAAGGACAATTATGCATATCCTCAAAACAGTTTTTAGTTACAGAGGCTATCAACATGTAAAACAAGGAGATTCAGTAACCCACAACTCAATAAAACACAACAAAATAGAAAAAAGCAATTACTACCATGACATATTGCAACGTGTATATAAACCCTCCTCCTTTATCCAGGCTTGGGACTGGCTATGGGCATTAAGCCGAATAGGCGGAGTTAAAAAAGTTGTTATTTAAAAAAATACAAAACCTTACTGATAAAACAAAGTGTAATTAAAAAAAAAAAAAGTGTACCAATAAGGAGAGAGAGACATTAAACTCTAAAATCAGAATACAACTTGTTGGAAGAATACAAATATTGGATGACAAACTAATCACCACAGGTTTCTCACACTCAAGATCTCAATGCAACAGAAACAAAGGCAGAAAAACCAACTCATTTGCATAGGAATAAAGAAAGGAGAATTATCAAAACCAGAGTAAATAGAACAGAACATTGTGGATATTTTACACTAGAAACCGAAATGAAAAATTAACCTTTAACTGGACTTTGTGCAACCCAATTGCCGTAGATGAGGAGGGGGTAAAGCAAGAAAACCCTCTATTCGTCAAAGCATCTGAAGCTGACAGGCTGCCATCACAAATCCAGTTCTCGAGCTCCAAATACAAAATAGTTCTTCAGGAAACAGAATGAAGAATAACTAGCATAAAACAGAGTATCATTTAATGACACATTAAATCAATTTAGAGATAAAATCTTTGTAAAAATATCCAAGAGGAATTAAAGAACTTCCTGAAAGCTCCAATACTCGTATTCTTCAATGGGAAATACTGGACCCAAAGAAAAACAAATGCACTAACCAGAGTAAGCAATTAATTATTAATTATACAGGAAGCAAATAATCAGAAGTCCAAAAAGAAGACGATATCCAAGAAAACCCTCTATTCGTCAAAGCATCTGAAGCTGACAGGCTGCCATCCCAATCTATCTTAGTAAGCATTAAAAAAAAAAAAAAGGGTTAAAACCTGAACAGTCCGACTCCCATGTACATGTATATCTGTAATAACTGAAATGCATGAATTAAAACAAACAAGCATCGTTTAACAGTTGTAAAAAATTACAATATAGGATAGGAGGACCTATAGACAGCAAATCTATACTGAACAGAATTAACAAAAACGAAATTCACAAACATCGTTCAACCATATAAAAGAATTAGAAATTACCGAACTTGTCCTAAAAGCACTCAAAAGCAAGAAGACCAACACCTGGGATGCAAGAAGAGGACTTGTATTATTGGAACATAAGACAAAATGGATGGTTCAAGATAAACTAAATTGGAAAGAAGGATGTTCAGGTAGGGTTTGTCAAATGCAAATTTGATGAAGCGTTTCCATGTAAGAAGCTGTTTAAGATGTGGGTACAGGTGCACGAATTTCCTATAGGATGCATGTTTGAAGCAATTGGGAAACAGATTGGAGATTTTGTTGGATCTTTTATAGAATATGACATCAATAATAATAGTGGTATGAGAAGGCACTTTATGAGAATAAGGGTGAGTGTGGATACAAGAGTTCCGCTGAAGAGGTGCAAAAAAGTCAAAAAATCCGCTACGGAATGGACTTTCATTCGGTTCAAATATGAACGATTATGCAACTTCTGTTACATTTGTGGCCTATTAGAACACACGGAATGATACTATGAAAAGCTGTTTAGGGATAACCCTAATGAAGTAGTGAGGGAGTGGGGTGATTGGTTACGAGCACCTATTCGGAGAAATGCTGATATTAAGTGCTCCAAATGGTTGAGGGAACCTAGTGGTGGTAGTGGATCAGGGGGAGCTGGTAAGGAACCAGGAGGAGAGGGTCAATGGCGGCAGGGGAACCTGAGGAGTGGAATGGGGGGTCGGCCTCTATTGCAGGAAGTAAATCAGGAGAGTAGAGGGGAGATGGAACTCAATGAAGAAATGGAGATGAAACTGGTTGAGGCCAGAAAACGAAGAAGGGGGGATAAAGAGAATGAGGATCCCCAAGGCAATCAGGAAAGTGAACATGGAAACTCGATAGGGGCGGACACTTCCAAACAAAGCAAGGATAAGTCTGTCGCTACAGCTAATGATTTGGCGAGACCTGAGGATCAGGTCCGCCAAGGGAAATGAGTTGTCTTAGTTGGAACTGTCGGGGTCTGGGGAACCCCCGGGCAGTTCTGTCTTTGGGTGAGCTGTTGAAAGCTCACGCTCCAAGTATGGTTTTTTTATTGACACAATGGTGAATACAGTTATAATGGAGGTGATTAGAAGCAAGTTTGGGTTTGCTGGATGTTTTGTAGTGGAAGCGAGAGGGCATAGTGGCGGTTTGGCTTTACTATGGAAAACTGAGAATGCAGTTAAGGTGAATTCGTTCTCGGACCACCATATTGAGGCTATAATTAAGGGTGGTAACCTAGGAGACTGGAGATTGGTAGGATTCTATGGGCTTGCAGATAGGGCAAGACATAAAGAATCTTGGGAGCTTAACATGCAACCCTGTACTTCCTTGGTTAGTGACAGGCGATTTTAATTGTATTTTAAGTCAGCAGGAAAAGGTTGGTGGCTTAGCCTACCCACTTTACCTTATGAATCAATTTTCAAAAATTATCAATAGCTGTGATCTGATTGACCTAAATATGACTGGTAGTCGGTTCACTTGGGAGCGGGGGAGAGGGTCTAGCAATTAGATTAGGGAGAAATTAGACAAAGTTTTGGGTCAATTGAGTGGTGCAGCAGATTCCCGTAAGCTTTGGTGTCCAATCTGTTGAGTGGATATTCGGACCACTCGCCTATTTTAGTGGAGCTGGGGGGTCCGTTGAGGAGAAAAAGTGATTGGCGGTTTAGATATGATAGAGCCTGGACTAAGGAGATGGAGTTTGAGGGCTTGGTTGTGAACAGTTGGCGCCAGAACAGACAAGTAGAGTTCATCAAGCGCCTTGAATTGTGTTGTGATGAGATGTCGGTTTGGGGGAGAAATTTTAAAACCCGGTTCGATAAAAAAAAATGAGAAGGTGGAAAATGATTATGGAACAAACTCGAGATTGCACTGATCTTGGGAGAGTGGAGACGTTTATGCAGGCTCGAAGGAGGTTGAATGAGTTATTGGAGCAGGAGGAGAGTTACTGGTATCAGAGAGCGAAAGCTTTCTAGTTGAAGGAAGGGGATTCCAACTCAAAGTTTTTTCATGATTTTGTAGATAAGGTCAAGGATTGAACCAATTTGGGGGAGATAAAGTTGTGTGTTGTCCCGGAATCAACTAATAATACAATTGGTATCCCCAAAATTTCTCCAGTCAACCTCAACGTATGAGAATTCGTGCGAGGTGAGGAAGTGGCAGTGAGGAGCTCTAACGCTGAACATTCTCCGTCGATCCAGCACTGTCCCCTTCGGTCATCTCCTCTGACTCTGCAAACGTTGAATCTAAATAAAAAAACAATTCATTTTTTGTCACCGCCAAGTGCAACTCCCATATTTTGCATCGATGTTGTGGACTGAAGGGTTGTGCACACTTGAAACAAAACCCCTTTTTCATGCGATCGTCTGTTTCTTGTGGTGGGAGGTTAGAACGGATTTGATTATGATTGAAATTAGGGATCTGGAATGGGTTATTTGAAGTGGGGCGGTTAAGGTTAGGGTCATCGGTTTAGGTTACCAGGTTTGAAGCCGGGCCGGGTTTGGAGTTGGTTTGGGAAAATTAGATTTCCACATGTGGGAAGTCACTTGTGAATCGACCATTCCATCGCTGGCACCGCCTTTCTCTTTAACCCAATTACAATTCCCCTGCATTCCATACGATAACTCCACATCCCTGGCGAATTCCATCGCATCATCACATGTCTCTGAGACCGTAAAGTGTGCACCCATGGTCTGATTACTTCCTTCAATCCTCCAATAAAATGCCCTAGAAAATGATCCTTTGAAGATTTTGGAATGGAGGTAGTGACCTTCTCAAATGCCTCTATGTACTCATCGACAGTTTGAGAGAGCGTAGAGAGCTCCTCATATGCGTTTTTCACCGTTCGTTCACTAAATCATTGTTGCATCTTCAAGCAGAACACGTCCCAAGTCAAGGGAGGATCATCACGAAGCAAGCGAGCGAAAAAGGTTAATGCCGACCTGGACATACACATTTTATGGATGGCTGAGTGTGATGAACTCGGAAGTATAGATTAGCCTGAGTTAACCAGGAACGAGGATCCTCAGAACCATCAAACGCTGGTATTCCCACCTTCGGCATGACCATCACAGTACCATCGAAATGGTTGGGATGAAAATGGGAATCAAGACCAAGGCCTGTGGTCATGAAATTTGCAATGTGGCCAAAGTTTATTTTGAGAAAGTTTTCTTGGGGAGTGGGAGAGTAAATTATGATGATATTGTGTAGTTACCTGTGAAAGTTTCTGAGGATATGAATGTGGATCTCACTTGTGCTTTTTCTTTTGAGGAATTTAAATTGGCTATTAACCAAATGCACCCTGATAAATCTCCTGGACCTGATGGGCTTAATCCAGGTTTCTTCCAACAGTTCTGGTCTACAATTGGCTGGGATGTGTTTGATGTATGCGTTAAGTGGTTGGAGAAAAATGAGTTCCCTCCAAAACTGAATGACACTATCATTACTCTAATCCCCAAATGTGAAAATCCCCGAAGCATGAAAGAGCTGAGACCGATTTCATTATGCAATGTACTTTATAAGATTATTGCTAAGGTTCTTGCCAATAGATTAAAAGCTGTCCTCCCTGAGGTCATCTCAGAGAGTCAGTCTGCTTTTGTCCCTGGTAGGTCTTTAATTGACATTGTGCATGTGGCCTTTGAAATTCTCCATTACATGAAAAGGTGTAATAGGGGAATACAAGGTGAAGTGGCTTTGAAGATTGATATTAGCAAAGCCTATGATAGGGTAGATTGGGGTTTCTTGAATGAAGTGATGAAGAGGCTGGGTTTTTGCGATAAATGGACTAGGTGGATAATGTTATGTATCAGCACGGTTTCTTATCTAGTTGCAGTGAACCACAACCTGATTGGGCCAATTTATCCGGGAAGAGGGCTTAGACAAGGAGACCCTTTGTCTCCTTATCTGTTTTTATTGTGTGCAGAGGTCCTTTCTCAGATGATACAGAAGGGGGAGGAGGAGGGTAGTATAAAAGGTTGTCAAATTTGTAATGGAGCGCCAAGCATTAGTCACCTTTTCTTTGCAGATGATAGCTTCTTGTTCTTTGGAGGGTCGGAGATTGAAAGTACTCGGATTAAAGAAATTCTGGATATTTATGCAAGGGTATCTGGCCAGGAAGTCAATTTTGAAAAATCTGGGATTTTCTTTAGTTCAAATGTCAAAAGGGATACTAGGGAAGCTATCTGTGGTATTCTCCAAATTCAAGCTCCTTTGGATACAGGGAGATATCTTGGGCTGCCTTCCTTAATTGGGCGCTCGAAAAGAGCCATTTTTGGCTTCTTGAAGGAGAGGTTGTCGAAATGCCTCAATAATTGGACTTTCAAATTCCTGTCGGCAGCATGTAAGGAGGTCCTTTTGAAGTCTGTAGCTCAGGCTCTACCTACTTTTTGTATGAGCACGTTTCTTCTTCCTAAATCTACATGTGACGAGCTGCAGAAGATGATGAATTCTTTTTGGTGGGGAACGAAGGCAGATGGAAAGAAGAGAATTCATTAGATGGAATGGAAACGTATGTGTGTAAAAAAGAATGTGGGGTGGTCTGGGATTCAAGGATCTTAGAGAACTCATCATCTTCTTATCTTATTAACTAATTAGGTAACTTCTAATTTTAATAATAATTGTATTAAATTTAGCCTTTCAACAAGCCCATAAATGCTACGATTTTAAAACTTAATTTTTTAAAAAGTTATTGTTATCCAATAATAGATTTTTGTCTTTTTCATTATGCAAAGTATATATAATGGTATGCAGTGGCGGAGCCGGAAATTGACAGTTGGGTGGCTAATTTTAGTCCGATTATTGGGAGTAATTTTTCAAAGTCCAACCCGTCTAGGCTGGGCAAATTTTTTTAAGCTTCCAGCACACTGAAACTTTGTCGTTTTGATGTGTTGACTAAAAATTATAATTTTCACACTTTTTTTTTTATTTTTAGCTACATAAAGAAAGAAAGGAAGAAAAAAAATAAACGCATCAGCAGAAAAGAAAAGAAATGCAGCAGCAGATTTTCCGTCGAACTTCATCAACAATGTAAGTTCTACCGTTTTCATCACCTTTAATTTTAATTAGCACTGTATTTACTGTATTTTCATCGGCAACAATACATCGAAGCTATATTACATGTTGGTATTACCAATAAATACCGGACGAAATCTGTGTCGTTGATATTCTCTAGATTCCTAGTTGTATTCTTCTTTCTCCTAGAATAAACCTGGGGTATTCTAGGGCTTTTGGGGTTTTGGAATTAGAAATGTCTTTGAGAAGCCAAGGATATGAGGAAGAAGATAGTGGAAAGGGTGAAGGAGATGAGTATTTGTTAGTCTCCGTTGAATTTGGATTCAATGATTTTGGAAGAGAAGCAATGGAATGAGAGGGAAAGAGACGATCCTTTTTCGAATTTGAATTGTATTAAATGGAAATATGTTTGATTGTGAATTCAGATTTTTAAATAAGTTTATCATAGTCAAATTAGTAATTTTAAATTTTGATTTGTTTGAAACATTAATATTAAATTTCCATAATTTTATTGTTAAATTTACATATTTTTGGATTTGTTTAGAACATTAAGATTAAATTTACATAACTTACTATTAAATTTACACTTTTTTCTTTTTAATATTAAAATTAAATTTGATATTTATCCCTTTTTTATGCTATGGAAAATATCCTTAAACTTTTCATTATCTTATTAACTAATTCGGTAACTTCTAATTCTAATAATAGTTGTATTAAATTTAGCCTTTCAACAAGCCCATAAATGCTACGATTTTAAAACTTAATTTTTTTTAAAGTTATTGTTATCCAATAATAGAATTTTTTGTCTTTTTCATTATGCAAAGTATATATAATGGTATGCAGTGGCGGAGCCTGGAATTGACAGTTGGGATGGGCAAATTTTTTTTAAGCTTCCAGCACACTGAAACTTTGTCGTTTTGGTATGTTAACTAAAAATTATAATATTTTCACACTTTTTTTTTATTATTAGCTACAGAAAGAAAGAAAGGAAGAAAAGAAAAGAAACGCAGCAACAGAAAAGAAAAGAAACGCAGAAGCAGATTTTCCGTCGAACTTCATCAACAATGTAAGTTCTATCATTTTCATCTCCTTAACGTCTCTGCCTCAAGCTTCCACTATAAAAGACAAGCACAAAGCTCATTTTCGTTGCTGACCTATGAACGCAAAAAGAGATTAAATGCATTCAAGTGAAAAAGAGCAAAAGCAAGAAATACACATTCATAGTTCATACTTGTATAATTTATTTAAGAGAGAGTCCTTAATCTGTGTTCTAGATTAGAACAAAATCATCTATTGTAAAAAGATCAGAAGCTCTTTTGTTTACTTCGATTTTAAGTAAATACTTAGAGAGATAGATAATTGAGTACGGGGTATAAAGAACGGTACTTTAGAGAACCTATGTATCTATTGTAAAGGTTTATGCTCTAGTAGATAAAGAGTTTAATAGTGGATTAAAACCCAGAAGAATGTATTCTGGGGACTGGATGTATATAGGAGGCCGAACTAGTATAAATCGCTAAGTAACTTCTTTCTAACCCTACATTTACTTACTTCTGTTATTTGCTTGCTCTGAACTTATTATCTCATATATAAAGCTCCGACTATTGTACATCAATAGGTTGTAAACCTTAAGTCTTTACAGAAGCCCTTATGTGTGGACTGTCTTCTGTGTAGGAAGGTTAGAAGCAGAATCAAGCTATGTAGACTGATTAACTCAGTAAACAAAACGTGCCTCTATTTCCGAACTTGATTCTGTGTTGTACTATTAAACTTAAAGTGAGAATTTTTTTTATAAAAGGTTAAATTAACCAATAATTTCATTCACCCCTCCTTTGGAACTAATTACATCTCACAAGGGACCAACAAAGTCCTCTGAGAACTGAGATTAGCCCCCTCACAATTTACACATATCGCCTTAACACAGTTGGTCGCCTTCTACTAGTTTTGTAATCTGAATGGGTATTAGCTGACTACTACTACCTTCAAGCAGTTTTGATATCCTGTCATGTTTGTAGGAAGGCACAGAAGGTTGCTAAGAGCTTCTTTCACAATGACATAAAGAATGTGCTTGAGTGAAGAGATATTTTTTTATAGTATGTAACAATGATTCTTCATTCCTCTTCCTGACCTCCTGGATCCTAAGAGTGTTACCAATCGCTAGCCTAGGCGGTGCTTGCTGAAGCCAGATATGACCGTTTATAATTGGATAGTGGGTTCTCGAGGGAGGCTGGCGTCTGCTACTAATATCATGACGGAACTGATTTAGGAGTTTATTGGATAGTTAAACTTGTCTTGTTTACCACCCGTTTGAATAAAAAAAAAGTTTATCTTTACAAATAGAGATAACTTCAAACTTGCGTCTACAACATTTTTAACGATAAGGGTTTAAAAATATGCAAACTACATGTTTTATTTTGGGTGTTGTTAAACCCAGCCCCATTTTCCCACCCCTAGCCCCGTGAAAGGATGAAAATGCCCTTTCATGGGTTTTGGGAGGGGAAAAGCTATTTTTTTTTGCGGATTCAACACGCGGGCGTGTGGCCATCACGCCTCACCTCGCGGTCGGACGTGATAGCCCCACGCCTCACCGCGTGGTCGGCCGTGACAGCCACATGCCCGACCACGCGGTGAGGCGTGGGCTATCACGTCCGACCGCGAGGTGAGGCGTGATGGCCACACACCCGCGTGTCGAATCCGCAAAAAAAATAGCTTTTTTATCCCGTAAATAGTTCGTCAAACCCGTAAATAGTCCGTTAAACCCGTAAATAGTCCGTTAAACCCGTAAATATGCGGTTGTTAAGCCCAAAATATACCTAAAATATCATACATAAATACATTAAATTTACATTGAAATCATACTAATTATATTCATTTAGAATACTTTTACGTCTTTATTTACTTCTTTGATGCAAGGTACTTAATTATTTGGTTAAATCGAAAACGGAGCGAAAACGGAGCTAAAATGGAGGAAAAACCTAAAAAACGTACCGAGAACGCATAACAGCCAGAAGAACGCTCAAGAAGGACGAAAAGCAGTCGAGAGACAGGGAAAATTCTCTCTGTCGCGACTGAGATTTTGAGAATCTCAGTCGCGACCTACGGAAGCCAGCTCGGGAGAAAAACGAAGTTTTCACTCATCCCTATACCCCCTGTGCGACTGAGATTTTCAGAATCTCAGTCGCGACAGCGAACCATTCTGCACACAAAACACATGTTTTAAATCGGATAAAAGCAACCCTTCACCAGCGGACACGACCCATCATTTACAACCCTTCAACAACTATAAATAAATGATCCATTTCAGAAATCAAGGTTGGAAAAAAGTTAGAGAAATTAGAGAAGAAAGTTATTATGTTGAGTTTCTGATTCAGAAAAGAATCAAAAAGTTAGATTTCATTTCTGTGTAAACAATCGTGCTGTACACGAATTGTTATTAGATTAGTTATAAAAACAGTATTAGTTTAGTTTTCATTCTGATAGTGGACGAGATCAGTCTCTATTTCGAAGATCCAGCGAGAAGAATTGGCGGCTGAAGCGTATGAGGTTTGACGCACCTACGGAGTTTGAGAGAAAGATTGACGACCCGGATCTCAAAGTTTTCGTTACAATGCTATCTAAGTTTCTACTTCTCTGTTAACTTGTGAAAATTCACATTTCATTAATGATATACCTATTTATTCAGTATATTCTTACTGTTGTTATTTTGATATTGTTCTGACAAAATGATTTTCAAAATGATAAACTGGTGTTTTTATTAAAACGTTCTATTCCATTTTATTCATATAAGAACTTTGTTGAACACTTGACAGATTCAGTTTTTATGGATGACATGATCGCTGATCGCGGCTTATCAGACATAAAATACTAGTTTGACTAAGGTAGGAATCACCTCAACATCAGGGGGATTTCTACGGTTCAAAGCCTTTTAATTGAGTATATCGCTATATTGTTACATGTCCATAATCTTACAAAGTTAAAGTTGTTTTCTTTGCTTTATGAAAATAAATTTTATACCTATTATTTATTCCAATTACGGAAGTATCTGTTTTGTAATCAAAATTCCAAAACAGAACTGTTCTCTAAACTCGATATAATCCTTCTATCTAATCCTAATTTACCAAAACCAATTCCATCAATTAAAACATATTTCTTTTATTAAACATAAACACGTGATTAAACCGAATTAAATAAAGTTTTAGTTAAAAAGCGTTCCCTGTGGGTTCGATATCTTTTATTACTACAAGCGTATACCGTGCACTTGCGGAAATCGCTCAACAGCGGTTAAACCCGTAACTACATAATTGTACTTAAAACCAAAAAATAATATAAGTTAATTAATAAATATTATTAATCACAACATATAAAACTAATATAATCTAGTCCAAGCCTCTCTCCTTTCAGCGTATAAATTCTCCAAGTGACGAACACTCTGATGAGAAAATAATCGCCATTGGGTGGCAATGGGAGGCACTGGAAACGAAGGATGTAAATAAAGACGTATGTAGTGACGATAATGTTGGTCCCTTGTAAGGTTGCAAATATAGTTCCAAGGGGGGGTTAGGAACTATTTTACCTTTTTAAAATAATTTGGGCAGATTTCTTTTCTTTAAGAAAAGTTTATCTAACAGCAGCGCTTACCACTTAGCAAGACACTGGCTTAGTCAACTAGTGACTAGGACAGCTTCGTTGCTTAGGTCAGGAAATAGCACTTAGAGTCTATTCCTGAACCTTCTCGTTGGTAGCGCACAACTCAGCTTGACCTCTTTTACTTGGTCAGTTTTAGTTTGTTTTAAGCAAGCAATATGAATAAGGAGTTAAGGTTTAGAAATACTTCACTCAGCAGATTTATCCAGGTTCGGCTTCTTCTAAGCCTACGTCCTGTCCCCAGAACACCTCCGAGATTTCAAATCCTCTACTGAGCTCTTTAAAGGTAGAGCCTCAAACCTTTTACAATATCAGCAATTAAGTATGACAAGAGTACCTTCCTCTATACTTCTACTCAATCCTAATCTCTCCGCTGAGTACTTAAAACCGAGTACTCAGCCTCTCCTTTCTACTTCTAGAAATGATAAAGATTTTGTCCTAAACAACAATTGCTAGAGCACCTTAGATGATTGAAAAACAATCACTCTAGACTTTTACACAAATGAATAGACTTTGTAGTGTAAGAACTTTGCTTTGCTTTTGATGGAGAACTTTTGTATACGTTTGGTCAGCGTAGCGGCTCTTGCTCAAAGTTCTCTATAGAATGTGGATTCTGAATGGACTATTTATAGAGAGCTGTGAGAGCTTCTGGTTATTTCGAATTTCGAAATAACCGTTGGAGAGAAACGGCTATGTGTCGTTGTCATCCTGACTTGCACAGAGCTCTTGGCCAATCACAATCGTGTATCTTCTGTCCTCGGTCAGCACAGCAGATGGTCTCTCCTTTTATGGTAAAGTCAACTGGACAGTATACTGTGTCGTCTGAACTTTGCTAAAAGAGGAAACACTTTGTCTGGAAGTTTTCCTCTGCCGGTCTGCTGTCTTGTACGCTTTGTCAAGACTACTCAGCAGCTTCATTGTGAAGTTGTTCCTGAAGGTCTTCTAGATCCTTCCGAGTGAACTGAGTTGTTTGACTTGGGCCTTGGCTTCCGTATTGGGCTTGGGCCTTCCAATCCTTATGACTTATAACATTTATACTCAACATTGAACAAACACATTAGTAGAATAAATCAACGCATTTAAACTTAGTGTGTTTAGAATATGTATTCTAATTTATACTTAAACAATTTTGTCAAATCAAAATTATGTAGAAAGGTGTTTCAACAAACTCCCCCATTTTGATGTTGGCAAAACTGTTAAGCAAGGAACTCAGTATGAGCTCCCCCATGATAGTTGACCTTTTTAATTAAGTGAACTCCCCCGTAAGGACTGAACTACGGACTTAGTTTTATTCTAAACATTCTAAGGTTTAACTGAATAAGTCTAAGATCAGATTTCAGGTATAGGTCAGCTTATTGGTCATATTCTGTTTTACTCAGAATTCAGCGAAAGTAATGTATAGTGACAGAGCGCGCTGAGAAAATTATTGTTCAATGAGTTCTTTATCAGAATGTTTCATAAGATCATAGTATGATGTCAAACATGTTATCAGCATATCATTTAGTCAATAAATATTATAAGTGTTAAGCATAGCTGATATAAACGAAGATACATAATAACTCAGTACTTAATAGCATATATCATAACTCAGTATTGGAATAAGAAAAGGAAGTATGATATATTGATAGAAGTCAGCAGTTGCACAGCAAAAATAAATTAGCAAAAATTAAGACCTAGCCTAACTATTTCTTTTTCTTGCCCTGTGACTGACTTCTCTTGTACTGACGTTGCTCATGCTGAGCTCTAGCAGCTTGCGCTTTCTCCCCCGTTTTGTCAACTTCAGGGAGCTTAAACGCATCGGTTAAGACAGCGCGAGTCAGTTCTTGTGAAAGCTCTTTGAGTTTGTCAGCACTTTCATTTAGCCCATCAAAAATGCCAACGCCATCAGCGGATACTTCGACTGGTATATGAAGATCAGCAGCACTGAGCATATTCACACTGAAGGCTTGTGCTTTGGCTTGCCAAATGAGAGCTTCAGTGAGACCAGCAAAGACTTGGTGGAAGGTTTTTAAGAGTGCTGAGTCATAATGATGACGCTGGATATTGTTATGACGGATGTGAGTGAAGGATTGCCGTGCAAGAGATAGCAACTCATTTTGCTTCATCGAGTCAGTATCCATCTCTTGCTTGTTGAGATTAAGGAGCCGAATGGCCTCACCAATTTGCTCGACTGAGCACTGACTATAGGATACCATTTGCTCAGTATGAAGCTGAGCAAAGAGCATCTTGAGTTCTGAGGAAGTGGCATAGTCAGTGTTCACAGCAGATAACTTCTGAACTTACTGATGGAGTGAGTTCAGATGTTGAATTATTGACAGCTGTATCTCTGCCAACTTAGCAATGGAATCCTGCTTAGCTTGCTGGGCTTGTAATGACAGGACGACATTCAGCAAATCCTTGAGTCCCTTGACTTCGTTGAGAAGTAGAGTGACTTGAGAGAGCTGAGTTGCGGCATGAATTGAAGATCCAGCAGCAGGCGAAGCGGAATGTTGAAGATCGTGGATGAGTGCTTGCACTGAGTCAATGAGCTTTTTGCCGGACTCAGTGGTATCCCGATGTACATCAGTATGACCAGAAGAAAGTAGGGTGAAAGGAATACCCTGGTCAGTGACTGGATGACTTGGCTCAATCTACACTTGAGTTGGAGGTAAGTTTGAGTGATCAGCAGAGAGGTTGTTGATGATGGAAGTCATAACCCGAACACTGTCTGTGCTGACGGCAGAGGGATGAGGAGTCAGCATTATGCTTGAGGAAACAGCATGGGCAGCGCTTGGTTCAACCTGACTTGTAGAAGTGGTTGAAGTGTTATGCTCGGCATGTTCCTGTTGAGAAGAAACAGAGGCTTGTTTTTCCAACGGCGTTGTAGTAGAGGAAGTTGTGGACCGTTTGAAAAATTTTAATTGGACGGTAGAAGGATCCTTTGTTGTCTTGGAGAGGACAAGTTGAGGAATGGATGGTGGTTGCACAGGAGGGTCACTGACTATTACCTCACTGGCCTTAACCAGTTTTTGCCTTCTACGTGGTGGAGTGGTATGATGAGCAGGTTCTATTGAGTGAGTAGGAGAAGGTTCCTTTTGCTCAGTCTGAATCTGGTCAGCTTGCTCTTCAACTTGTTCAACTCCCGCAGCCAACTCAGTGTCAGTCTGCACAGCACCACCTGCTAACCCAATGTCAGCGTCCTCAGCTTCAATTTCGCTGGCATATTCTTCAAACTCCTCAGCGTCATTCTGACAGCTGGTTTCATCGTCTTCTTCTTCTTCCTCAGTATTATCTCCATCAAGTTCTTCCTCAACTTGGGAGATGAAGTGGTCATCTAACTGGACCTCAGTTCCCTCAGCATCAGTGCCTTGACATTGAGTGAAGTGAGAATCACCCGGTATAATAAAATCCGTCGGTATGACGTCGAGAGGGGCCAGTGTTGAAGACTTCTGCTTCTTCTGAGGGAGCTTAGCAGCTGCCTCAGTGTTAGGCTCATCTTGCCTGCTTCTCTTCTCAGCTGACTTTCCAGCTGACCTCTGCCTCTTTGCTGGAGACACAACATTAGGTGTCTCAGCAGATTTTCTCTTGCGAGAAGCTGGGGCCTTAGTTCTTTGCCCTTTCTTAGGCTCAGCTATAGTCTCCTCAGTCTGATCAGCTTGGCCAGCAGCAGTAGCAGCTTTTCCTTTCTTTAAAGGCTGCCCATATTTCAGTGCCCTCAGCGAGGCCGCTGTGATTTCGGTTCCTCTGAAAGATTCCTCGCCTTCAAGATCAATCTTATGGTCGATGAGGATCCTGGTAATGATTGATCTCAACCTCATTGTACCCGTGCTGCGTAGGAACCCAGCAACTAGGAAGACGGGCATGTTGATGGGGGTGTACGTCAGCATGTGCCATATGAAGCACTGTTCAAAGTTCGTTGCTGAGGTCGTGCAGTTTATCTTAGGGTAAATGAAGTAGCTCAGCAGGTAGTGCGCCATCTTTTGGTGCTGTCCTATTGAAGATGCTGAGATCTCGCTTGACCCTCAGGTTTGCAGAAAGTATGGACGTAGTCGGTCTTGTCCTGATCTCCAGACTTCCTCAACCTCACTCCCTCAGTTTTAAGTTGGAGGAGATTTCCCAAGTACAGAGGGTTGATGAAGATCGTCTTTCCTTTTACTTTAGTGCTTAGATAGTCAGGGGAGTCATTGGCAACCATGAGATTGTGGTAAAACTCCCTTACCAGGTCAGGATACATTTCATCTCTGACGGAGAACAGCCCAGTCCATTCGTTCTTTGCAATCCATTCGGCAAACGGTTGTTCATGTTGGACGAAGTGCTCAGAAACCCATCTGGAGGGCTCAACTTTCCATTCGAGAACACTTTCGAAGACTTTGGAGTAGGTTCGTATTTTCACAGCTTTCTCTTTTTCAGAGTTTTGATCAGTTTTACCCTTGCTAGAGGTGGAAGGGTTTCGTGAAGGTTCATCGGAGCTGGACTTATTTTGGCCGGCACCGGAGACGTTGAAGGATAGCTTAGTCATGCTTCTAAGATGGAGAGAATAGAGGTATTTGAGAGAGAGAAATTTGGGTGATTTCGTAGCCTTAAAGATTTGTTGAGCGTAAGGAGTAAAAGATGGGGAATTTCCCATGATTTATAGACGAGTTGAACGGTGTGGATCTTAACCAAATCCATGTGTCAGTTGCCTTGGGATCATGTACCGACAGGGATCCTGGCATTTATGACACATTACGGCGAATACGTCATCCTAGGTTATACGCGTGCTTGGAAATTATGCTAACGGATTAATCACTCAGTATTTAGAATGTCAAGCGTTTGATATTCTGAGAGGTCAGTGCATTATTTAAGGATGATTTTAAGTTCAAGTTCTAAACTAATTTACTCAGTGTGCAAGTTTACTCAGTATTGTATATTCAGTCAGTTTCAAGAGATACTCAGCAAACAATAAATCATTCAGCATGTAATTCACTCAGCATTCAATATTCATTTAGCACAGGAATTTACTGAAGAGGATTAAACATACCAATTGCTTCTCTCAGTATGCTAAATTGCTCTCGTGCTAGAGGCTTTGTAAAAATATCAGCAAGCTGCTCGTCTGTTGGCACATAAGTCAGCTTGATTTCTTTCTTGAGTACATGATCTCTGATGAAGTGATGTCTTATGCTGACATGTTTCATCCTGCTGTGTTGAACTGGGTTCTTTGAGAGGTCAATTGCACTCTTGTTGTCGCATTTGACTTCAATTGTCTTTGTTTGAACACCATAATCTTCAAGCTGTTGCTTAATCCAAAGGACTTGAGCAACACAGCTTCCAGCAGCAATGTACTCAACTTCAGTTGTGGACAGGGCTACTGACGCCTGCTTCTTGCTGAACCAAGATACAAGACAGCTTCCTAGGAATTGGCATCCTCCAGAGGTGCTTTTTCTTTCCAGCTTGTCTCGTCCATAGTCAGCGTCAGTGTATCCGATGAGTGTAAAGTCATGAGTATTTGGATACCACAGACCTGCATTTACTGAGCTTTGCAAATATCTAAGGAT
Source organism: Euphorbia lathyris (assembly GCF_963576675.1). Classification (NCBI taxonomy): domain Eukaryota; kingdom Viridiplantae; phylum Streptophyta; class Magnoliopsida; order Malpighiales; family Euphorbiaceae; genus Euphorbia; species Euphorbia lathyris. Next base: position 84,961,675 of record NC_088915.1, read on the forward strand.
CCTTTTTACAGCTATGTAATGGGATTCCTTAGGGTTAGCTTGATATCTAGCACAATAACATACTGAGAACTGAATGTCCGGTCTACTTGCTGTTAAGTAAAGTAAAGAGCCAATCATACCTCGGTATAACTTGCTGTCTACTGACTTACCATTTTCATCAGCACGAAGAATAGTGTCAGTGCCCATAGGAGTGGATATTGGCTTACAATGTTCCAGTTCATATTTCTTCAATATCTCCTTGGCATATTTAGCTTGACTTATGAATATGCCATTCTTTCCTTGCTTAATTTGAAGTCCGAGGAAGAAGTTGAGTTCTCCCATCATTGACATTTCGAATTCAGTCTGCATCTGTTTGCTAAATTCCTTACACATAGATTCATTAGTAGCACCAAATATAATATCATCTACATATATTTGAGCCAGCAGGGTATCTTTACCCTTTCTCTTAATGAATAAGGTTGTATCAGCTTGACCCCTGACGTAACCTCTAGTCAGTAAAAAGTTGGTCAGCCTCTCATACCAAGCACGTGGTGCTTGCTTGAGTCCATACAGAGCCTTTTTGAGTTTGTAAACGTGGTTTGGGAACTTAGAATCCTCAAAACCTGGAGGCTGATTTACATAGACCTCCTCGTCTATTACTCCATTAAGAAAGGCACTTTTGACATCCATTTGAAACAGTTTAAAGTTCATGTAAGATGCATATGCACATAAAATCCTAATAGCTTCTAGCCTTGCCACTGGGGCAAAGGTCTCACCGTAGTCAATACCTTCTTGCTGACTGTAGCCCTGAGCTACGAGTCTTGCCTTGTTTCTGACTACGTTTCCTTACTCATCTAGCTTGTTCCTGAAGACCCATCTCGTTCCAATGGTCTTTTGGCTCCTAGGATGTGGCACTAGCTCCCATACATTATTCCTCCTGAACTGATTGAGTTCCTCTTGCATGGCATTCATCCAGAATTCGTCATCCTCAGCTTCGGCAAAGTTCTTCGGCTCAAGTACTGAGACAAAAGCTACATTGCCGAGATACTTCCTTAGTTGATTTCTTGTCATCAGCGTATTTCCAGCTGAGTCAAGAATTGCATTTTCTGAATGCCCTCTTGGGACTCTTATCTCCTTTGGTAGACTTGTGTCTTGTTCTATCTGTGTTTCAACATTCTCTGCAGAAGTAGATAGGTCAGTGAAAGTAATTTTAGGTTCACTCTTACTCTTGGTCAGCCGTTTTATGAAGGACTCAGTAGCTGGTTCTTGATCAGCAGGTGCTGAGTTTGGTTCATCTTCTGTCAGCGGCTGGTATCTTCCTGCAGGGTTAGTTTCATCGAATTGCACATGTATAGATTCTTCTAATACTTGAGTTCTCTTATTAAAAACTCTGTATGCTTTGCTGTTTGTTGAGTAGCCTAGAAAGATAGCCTCATCAGCTTTTGAATCAAATTTGGCTAAGCTATCTTTGGTATTTAAAATAAAACACCTACAGCCAAAGGCACGAAAGTATCCAATGTTGGGCTTTCGTCCTTTCCAAAGTTCATATGGGGTTTTCTTAAGTATAGGTCTAACTAAAGCCCTATTCAGAATATAGCATGCTGTGTTGACAGCTTCTCCCCAAAAATACTTTGGAAGCCTATGCTCATCCAGCATTGTCCTAGCAATCTCAACCAGAGTTCTGTTCTTCCTTTCAACAACCCCATTTTGCTGAGGCATTCTAGGAGCAGAGAAATTATGGTCAATGCCGCTGGCTTCACATAATTCAACAAACTTCTGGTTCTTGAATTCTCCACCATTATCACTACGGATATGAGCTAATTTTAGGTCTTTCTCATTTTCAATTTTTCTAACCAAGTTTGAAAATGTCTCAAAGGTCTCATCCTTACTGGTCAGCAGGATAACCAATGTGTACCGAGAGAAATCATCTACAATAACCAAGGAAAACCTTCTTCCACCTAGACTCAGCGGCTGGACTGGACCAAAGAGATCCAAGTGTAGCATTTCTAACGGACGCTTAGTTGAGACAATGTTTTTACTTTGAAAAGATTGCTTGGTTTGTTTTCCAGCTTGGCAGGCATGGCATAATTGATCTTTTTGAAATTTAAGTTCAGGCAGTCCCTCAACCAATTGCTTTTTTGCTAATTTGGCCAGGAGGTCCATGCTTACATGACCAAGTCTCCTGTGCCATAGCCAGGAATTTTCTTCCTTTGTGACTAAGCATACAGTTTTTGAAAACTTCTTTTCGAGGTTTAGCATAAAGACATTGTCTATCCGAGGGGCAGTTAAGATTAACTCATTAGTTTTACCCTCGTATATTTTACATCCAGTAGCATCAAATATAACTTTTCTCCCATTGTCACATAGCTGAGCTACGCTGAGTAAGTTATATTTGAGTCCGCTGACTAGGGAGACAGATTCAATAGTAGGGTTACCTCCGACGGTTCCTGAGCTTACTATCTTACCCTTCTTGTTGTCTCCAAAACTTACACTCCCTCCTCGTTTACGTTCAAACGTGATGAACTGAGTTTCATCACCCGTCATATGCCTTGAGCATGCGCTGTCAATATACCACATCTTTGACTTCTCGGCACATCTCAGGCTTACCTGCATTGTAACTAGTTACTTTTAGGTACCCAACTCTTTTTGGGTCCTGACTTGTTAGGTGCAACAGGTATAGCATCATATTTTATTTTATGGCGGCATACATGGACAGTATGGCCATTCTTTCCACAGAAGTCACAACTGACCTTCTGTTTAGAATTTTTTACTGACTTGTCAGCACCCCAGTGCTGAGCGTGCCAGCACACTTTAGTAGTGTGTCCTAACTTCCCACAAAAATCACATTGGACTTTTCGCTGGGGATTTCTTCTCTGCTGAGTACCTTGGTACTGTGTACCTTGATACTGAGTTCTCAGCGGAAAACTGTTTTTGTTTGGAACCTTTAATTGGTTCTGAATGGTTGTGACATCCTTCCTCAGTTTCTTTGAAACTGACTGGACTTCAGAGACAGACTCATGAATGATTTTCATATTTTCATGCAAAACTGAGTTGTCTTGAAGAAGGTATCTGAGGTCACTCAGTTTGACCTCTTCTACTTCATCACAGCGCCGGCTGAGTGCTTTAATCTTCCTATTACACTTTTTAACAAGTGTATAGAGATCACTCAGGGCGTTACCCATTTCATTTCTGAGTTGAGAGAGTGAGATTACCTTATTAGATTTCTCTTCATTATCTGACTCATCAGATTGGTCAGCATGCTCAGAAATGCATGGCTCAGCAAGTTCGTCAGCCATAAAGCATATCTTCGCTGACTCGGTGGCCTCAGTTTCTGTTGATGAAGATTCATCACTGTCACTCCAAGTAGCTACCATTGCCTTCTTCCCACTTTTCTTGTCTTTCCTCGACGTGGGGCAGTTTGACTTAATATGGCCATCTTGGTGGCACTCAAAGCATGTAATGGGCTTTGAGCTGTCCTTTCTGTATTTGCTGTCGCTTGAGTCAGCCTTATACTTATCAAACTTTTTGTAAGACTTTTTGGAATATTTGTCGTTCTTCCTGAACAGCCTCTTCATCTTTCTTGTAAACATAGCCATCTCCTCATCATCAGTTGAACTCCCGTCAGTGGAGTCAGCCTTCATGACAAGTGACTTCTGCTTCTTGTCATCAGATTTTTCCTTCACCTCAAAGTTCTTCATTGATATCTCATGGGTCAGCAATGAACCGATGAGTTCGTCATATTTGTAGGTGGTTAAATCATGAGCTTCCTCAACTGCTGTCTTCTTTGCTTGCCAGTCTTTTGGAAGACTCCTGAGTATCTTTTTGACTTGTTCTTCCTCAGTGAAGATTTTCCCAAGTCTCTTGAGCTCATTAATGATGTTGGTGAACCTTGCGTTCATGTCTGAAATGCCCTCATCATTGTTCATCTCGAACAGCTCGTACAGTCTTATCTGCTGATTCACCTTGGATTCTTTTACTTTGTTTGTTCCCTCGTAGGTGACTTCCAGCTTTTTCCAGATCTCTTGTGCCGACTCACAACCTGAGATTTTGTTATATTCTGCAGCATCAAGCGCACAGTGAAGCATATTGATAGCCGAAGCATGGTTTTGAAGCTTCTTAAGATCATCCTTTGTCTATTCAACCTCAGCTTTAACAACTGACTGGCCAGCAACAACTTTCACAGGTACAAACGGGCCTTGGACTATAGATAGCCAAGCACTCATGTTTGTAGCTTGAATGAAGTTTTTCATCCTATTCTTCCAAAAGGTATAGTTTGACCCGAAGAATAGGGGAGGCCTAGTAATGGACAGCCCCTCAGGTAATATCTGAGTTGTCTGGTTTCCAGGGAGAAACCGAGTGCTGTTTTCGCCCATGGTATGGATCAACTCAAGGTTGTTAGACCTTTAGTAGTGAGCTTTTAGGCTCTGATACCACTTGTTGGTCCCTTGTAAGGTTGCAAATATAGTTCCAAGGGGGGGTTAGGAACTATTTTACCTTTTTAAAATAATTTGGGCAGATTTCTTTTCTTTAAGAAAAGTTTATCTAACAGCGGCGCTTACCACTCAGCAAGACACTGGCTTAGTCAACTAGTGACTAGGACAGCTTCGTTGCTTAGGTAAGGAAATAGCACTTAGAGTCTATTCCTGAACCTTCTCGTTGGTAGCGCACAACTCAGCTTGACCTCTTTTACTTGGTCAGTTTTAGTTTGTTTTAAGCAAGCAATATGAATAAGGAGTTAAGGTTTAGAAATACTTCACTCAGCAGATTTATCCAGGTTCGGCTTCTTCTAAGCCTACGTCTTGTCCCCGGAACACCTCCGAGATTTCAAATCCTCTACTGAGCTCTTTAAAGGTAGAGCCTCAAACCTTTTACAATATCAGCAATTGAGTATGACAAGAGTACCTTCCTCTATACTTCTACTCAATCCTAATCTCTCCGCTGAGTACTTAAAACCGAGTACTCAGCCTCTCCTTTCTACTTCTAGAAATGATAAAGATTTTGTCCTAAACAACAATTGCTAGAACACCTTAGATGATTGAAAAACAATCACTCTAGACTTTTACACAAATGAATAGACTTTGTAGTGTAAGAACTTTGCTTTGCTTTTGATGGAGAACTTTTGTATACGTTTGGTCAGCGTAGCAGCTCTTGCTCAAAGTTCTCTACAGAATGTGGATTCTGAATGGACTATTTATAGAGAGCTGTGAGAGCTTCTGGTTATTTCGAATTTCAAAATAACCGTTGGAGAGAAACGGCTATGTGTCGTTGTCATCCTGACTTGCACAGAGCTCTTGGCCAATCACAATCGTGTATCTTCTGTCCTCGGTCAGCACAGCAGATGGTCTCTCCTTTTATGGTAAAGTCAACTGGACAGCATACTGTGTCGTCTGAACTTTTCTAAAAGAGGAAACACTTTGTCTGGAAGTTTTCCTCTGCCGGTCTGCTGTCTTGTACGCTTTGTCGAGACTACTCAGCAGCTTCATTGTGAAGTTGTTCCTGAAGGTCTTCTAGATCCTTCCGTTTGCTGAGTTGCATTTTTGTCCAAAACGACAACGTCTTGACATACGCGGGCCGAGTGAACTGAGTTGTTTGACTTGGGCCTTGGCTTCCGTATTGGGCTTGGGCCTTCCAATCCTTATGACTTATAACATTTATACTAAACATTGAACAAACACATTAGTAGAATAAATCAACGCATTTAAACTTAGTTTGTTTAGAATATGTATTCTAATTTATACTTAAACAATTTTGTCAAATCAAAATTATGTAGAAAGGTGTTTCAACAGATAACTCCCCAAATGACAAATCACAATCTCTCGCTCAGGTGGTCTTCCATCGTCCGAACGCATCGGCAGTATAATGCAACATCCTAATTGTTCTGTAGTAAAGAGGAAAATTACTGCGTTCAATACAGATGCAGCAGCAAATAAGTCATCCGGACTCACCATCCAGTGGGACTCACCACAACCCGCTCCTGCCCATTTAATACGTGTGAGGGCAGCATCAAATCCGTTCCCGTACACTGGCGCATACAGATCACGGTTTGCCCGCATCTCAATCTCTATAAGCACTCTCATCAGCTTCCACTCCTCTTGGTTATAGGTGATTGCATCAGCTAAAACACGAAATCCACAGTTACCATCCGCTACAACATCATGGAATCCAGTAATAAATGGTACGATGAGACCTTGAACCCGATGCAAATGGTGGTAACTGGCGATATCCGCATCAAATCCGACTGAAAATATTAATATATGAAATTTATCAATAAAAATATATTTACTTTAACTTCAACATATATATAAATGAAATAAAATATACCCGGCATCTGGCTGTTATGCACAGATGAGGATGAAGAACGTCCTCGACTACGACTACTCCTCGAACCCGAGGACCGTGCTCGACCTCGTGGTGACTGATTGTACTCCCATGCACTCGGATTTCGTTTTGTTGATGAATTTCCCTTTGGTCTACCCCTAACAGTGTCTTTGACCTCAGGTTCTTTAAAGCCACTTTGTTCCGGGTTTATCTGATCATGAATGTACATCAATATGCTACGCACCATTGAAGGATCTAATTTTTCAACCTTTTCCACAAGAGATTGAAAAAATCGGTGATCCTCAGACCCGTCAGCATATACTGGAGCAGTAACTGGTATGTCACTCAACCCTTCAAACGCAAGAGATCTCCAAAAAGGATGGATGCGGTCAACACGGACCGATTCATTTGTGTCAATATATGTTTTCAGCTCACATGCACACAGAATGCCATGAGTCATGGGCAACACGCATCCGCATTCAGTTACCACATCCATACTCAATGCGTGCATACGCTTGAGCTCATCATTTAGTACAGCCAAGCAGTAATGTGAACCGTGTAAGTCGAGATACGTGAAAGGTTCTCCACAGAGATTCACCGCAAATCTTCTTCTCGAGTCCTCAAGTGAGTATCTGATTATATACAATGACGGATTATAAAACTAATGTATTAAATTTTAAAAGATTAAAGCAAATAACAGAATAAATGTCTTACTTGATCGCCTCGATCTGAGCCTCAATGTCCTTGTGCACCTTCGCCCACACTGTATCAAGTGCACCAGTAGATGAATTCAACCACTGTTTCAACTGTGCATGTGAACTCTCCACTCGACAGGTTGTGGTGTTTCCTAAGTGCAACACCTTGTTCGTCCATGCTCGACAAAACTTCTCTTTATGCACTAGCCACGTGGTCTCCACGTACTGAATCACACCAGGCCAGTTGCCAGTAGTATTCTTCATATCTACCACTGCCGCCTCATATTCAGCTTCTGTCGGGGCTTCAATTATACGTTTCCATTTGGAATTTTTAAAAATTTCACCAAACTTCTTCATTCCACTCAACTTGCCAACTATATCCTCCACATCTTTATTAATATGCCATGTGCACAATAAATGATGAGAATGAGGAAATACCTCATGAACCGACCGCATCAGTCCTAACTCCCGGTCTGTAGCAATGACTGTCGGATGCACATCAGGTTGGAGCAAAAGCTTCAATTTTTGTAACACCCACATGTAACTACCCTCGGTTTCATCCTTCATGATTGCATAGGCGATCAAGAAGTTTTTGTTAGAAGGCGTCATACCAATGATTTCAAAGAATGGCATCTTATACTTGTTTGTTTTATATGTTGAATCCATACCAACAAACAAGTAATAAGATCGGAACAGTGTGATCGATGTTGGATGTGCCATAAATAAGTGAGTCACGACATTGCTGCCCGGCACCGCTTGCGTCCAATGTATATAGTCCTTATCTATAGCAAGCCGATAAAACTGACCGATTACATCCCGACCCTCAAAGCTCTCAGTCTTGATTTTCTCCCTGTAGTTATAGATATGCCTTTGTGTCGGGCAATCCTCCGGATGTTTTTCTTTGATTGCAGCAAAAATAGCACAAGGCTTAGCTTGAGCTGAACTCATTTCACAAACAAGTTTTTTGGAAGCCGGGCTTAGTCCGCTCGTCTGTCTGTAGCCCTGACGATATACAGCCAACTGATGACAGTGCTGTCCTCTATCTCCAGGAATCCCATTCACCACCCAACCGCCCAATTCGCCGATTTCCATAACCTTTATCTGGAATTTGCAACCACAGTACTTTGTTTTTGTATTCTTCCGTAGTATAACATCCATATCCACATCCTTTTTCCTTTTATAATTCTTAACACCACGAGCACATTTAACCAATATCCACTTTGACTTGCGCCCCGTCTTGTGCGACGCTGTTGTTAACTCAAACCCGATCCCAATTGCCGTCTGTTTTGCCCAGTTAACAACTTCATGATATGTTTGAAATGTTTGTTTGGGAAAAAACTGCGAGCTGTAATCTATGCCGTTTCCGTCAAATTCTTCCCACGAAACCTCCTGTAAATGATTAATAACGAACATTTTGTATCAGAACGTGACATACCTCGACTGCGAACCAGATTTTTTTTTTCCAATTCAAATTACAGAAATGCAAGGAAGTTAATTCGGAAACATACCTCGACTTCAGACGTAGCATCACTCCCGTCTACTCTCGGTGATAACGGATTGTCTTCCATCAAACGTTTTGTCTTTGATTCGGATGAAAATGAGTTTGAGAGAGTTTGGGAGGGATTCAAATTTTCAGTTTTTGTTCAAAGGACGGTTAAGTCTTTTTTCGGGGCTGGAAGTGTGAAAATGGGGCTGGGTTTAATAACCTACTTTATTTTTATATTCATCCCTATGTTTAATAGAAACATAATTTATATTTATTGATGTGGTTTATCGATGTTAAGTTTATACTTTTATAAAAATTTCTATTGTTGGATAGCGAAGACTTTTTAAAAATTTCAGTTTTAAAATTGTGGCATTTATCCTGAATGGCTAAATTAAATATAGGCTTAATACATCATTTATCCCTTGAATTTATTCAAAAAGCTTGATTGGTTCCCTGAACTTTTAAAGTGTTTCGATAGCTTCCTGAACTTACAAAAAATGTCCAGTTAGCTCCCTGAACTTGCATAAAACATAATCAATTCATCACTCGGTCGTAAAAAGGTAAGTTAAATGCGGAACATATATTCCACGTATCTTAAAATGTTATTGCATAATTAAAAAATAGATTAAAAAGGAAGTTATTGCTTGCTCAACTATACAACTTGTCTTCTCTAATATTAGAATCGTATATTCTGATTTTGATCGTTTTACTTTTTATAAGACTCATGGAATACATCTTCCGCATTTAACTTACTGTTTTACGACCGAGTGATCAATTGATTACGTTTTGCGCAAGTTCAGGGGCTAACTAAACATTTTTTTGCAAGTTCAGGAGACTATCGGAACACTTTGAAAGTTCAGGGGGCCAATCGAGCTTTTTGGACAAGTTCAGGGGGCAAATGATGTATTAAGCCTTAAATATAGTTAAAATTAGAAGCTACATAGTTAACAAGATAATGGAAGGTTTAGGGAGTAAATGGAAATTAACACTGTGGAAAATTTGAAAATTAGAAAGCCTTGCCGTTGACTCTCTGCAATTCAAATTCAAAAAACGTTTGTCTCTTTCCCTCTCATTCCATTGCTTCTCTTCCAAAATCACTGAATCAAAATTATCAGTACCCGTCAATGGAGGCTAAAGAAAACTCATCTCCTTCACCCTTTCCATTATCTTCTTCTTCTTCGCTTCTAAAAGGCATTTCCAATTTCAAAACCCCAAAACGTCCGTCTTATGCCCCCAATTTCACCTCCTCACCTTGTCCCCAATTCTTCACCGCTTCCAAACAAACCCCTCGCAGCTCTTGCTCTTCCTCTGTCCGCCGTTACCACAACCGTCCCCTGGGTAAGCAAAAAACTACCAATGTCCGTCGATTTCAGGCATTCGAGCTCGAGCAATCGCAGTCCTCACGGAAGGCTGAGATTAAGAAGGAACGATCTCTTAAGTCACTCGCTAAGTCTCTCACTACTTGGCTCAATTTCCTCTTTCAAAACCCTAAGTCCTGTGGCTGCCAATTGACTGTTGATGGAGATCAAGGTGCAAGTTTCGTGGGGAAATTGGGGAAGAGGGATGTTGGACCACCGGGCGGGGTGGTTGGTGTGGAAGCTGCTTGGCGGAGTCCGAAGAGGCAGAGAGATGTGAGCTGGAAAGGCGGTGATCATGTGGAGCTTAATCAAGGGGAGGAAGGATTCTTGAGTTCAAAGAACTATGGGTCGTTAAGGAATTCGCTGAAGGATGTGTGCAGTTTCGATGATTTGAAGCAGAGGATGAGGGTTTCCTTGAGCTTGGCTACTTGCAAAGAGATTTTTGATGTCATGACTCAAGTGGTAAAGGTAGGAATAGGAATCTGTAAGTTTTGAATTTAAATTGTTGCCATGCTGAGATGATTAAATTAGTTTCAATAAATTCGTGTGAACATGCCATGTTCCTGTTGTATCAATTTTTGAGTTAGTGTCAAATGAATAAATCCTAACCCAATCCAAAAAAATTCCTGTCAACCTAATGGGGTTCATGTCCATTTTCTGCAGTGTTCTTCGTTCACATATAATTTTACTGTGACATTTTAAAAATATAACATCATATGGTAATACTTATATATATCTCATTTTTGGATTAGGAGATAAACTCTTACTATCTTACCATCTAAAAATTTAACTCGGAATCTATTTAACAAATCTTTAAACCGTCAATATCATGTTGGTTTCGAGTAATGTGTTCACAAGTGGCATGTAATTTTAATATATATAGTAAGGATGACAAAAATATGCAAGGTTCAATTCGTGTTTAGGGATGATAACTGTGAATTTATTACCTTTATTAAGGTGAAAAGTAAAAGCAACAATTTTAAACTCGTGTCATTTTTAAATTAGCAAGTCAATCCTAAACTGACTCAAAAATTTGCCTATGAACCCCAAAAGGACGTCTTAGCTGTTCAATAGAAAACTAACTCACTAAATTCTTGTTGGATTGGTGTAGTGTACACAATTCTCATCTCTAATTTCATTGGGGCTATTATTTGAAATTTTTAAGAATAGAGTTGAAAGTTTGGAAGAACTAATTATTTTATTTTCTTCCTAGAATATTGATGCAGGGAGGTTGAAAATGAGATCACATTGCCCCATGGTTACAGACGTTGCAATGAAAGAAAAGGCCATAAGAATTCTTATGAGCTATAATCCAATTTGGCTTCGAGTTGGATTGCATATAATTTTCGGTGGTGATTCCTTGTTGCCCAATGGAGATGTCAATTCTGATAATGACATAGCCTTTTTGAAGATGGTTATTGACAAGCAGTTTTTCTCGCATGCTGGACTGGCAAAATCATATGCCTATAACAAGAAGGTTGAAGGGTTATACAGGCCAGGTTACTATGAAAATTTGGGCAATATAATCCTGAAGAGATTTTTGCTGCTGGTCCTTGTGCTTGATAAAGCTAAATCTCACACTGCTCTTCCTCTGAAGTATGGTATAGATGGAATTGATGGAGGTTCTCCTCTCCTATTTACTGCACAATCTAGTATAAAGTCTAGCCGCCAAATGGTTAATGGTAAATTTAAAATCATTTCTCATATTCATGGATTATTTATAACTGAATTTTATTCATTGTAGGCTTGACTTTTCTCTCTTTCATATAAAAATAGATTTTTTATCATCGGAGAATATGCTTGGGGAAGGTAATCTTCTTGCGCATCTAGTGATTGTGGGCTACAAAGTATCTTACCAGCAGGTACGTTTAATCCCTGTAATGGTAAGCTGAAGCGAATATGTTTCTCTGTAGGGGTAAATAATAAAACTACAGTTTTAAATGTGTACTCATTGCTGACAAGTAATGAACTTGATATTTTGTCCATAAAAGATAAAGAACATTGGTTTTTGCAGAGTCCTCTTGTTGAGTATGACTTTAGAGTAAAGGATTTATTTGAGGACCTACAGGATGGAGTGCGGCTCTGCAGAGCCATTCAGCTCTTGCAAAATGACTCATCTATTCTCACGGTTAGTATTCATATTTTCTTTTACATGCTTTGGATATGAAAGAAATTTGTGAGAGGTTATTAGTATTGGGCATAATAAGGTTCACTCTCTGGCAGAAAATGGTAGTTCCATCTGATACTCGAAAGAAAAACTTGATAAATTGCGGTATTGCACTGCAATATCTAAAGAAAATGGGCTTAACCTTGTGTGATGAAGATGGAGTGATGATTATGGAAGATGATATTGCTAATGGAGACAAAGAACTAACTCTTAGCTTCCTTTGGAAAATATTTGTTCACTTCCAGGTGTGTTGGCTTCTTTCATTTACATCCTTTGCTTACAAAGTTAGAAAATTGCAATACTGGATGCTTTTCATGTTTGATTAAGGCTCTGATGCACCAGCTACCTATTTTATCATGATTATGCAGCTTCCACTTCTGATCAACAAAACAATTTTAGCTGATGAGATATTGAAAATCCAAGGACTCAATGTGGTAAGGTTACATTCTGCTTTTATCCAGATAATTAAGGGGAAAATGTGGCACTTATGTGTTTCGTGAAGCTGTTTCTACTTTTAACATCAGAAATGCCCCAGTTAAACAAATTGGCCTATGTGGTTCCATTGTGATATTTTTCAGTTTGTGTTTTCTATAAGTATGTTTGTTTTTATTCATTAGTTTCTATTGTGTTAAACTTAAATTTGTTCTGTACAATTTCATAGGAATCTTCAAACAGTTTCAGTCTTCAGTCGTCTTCTTTAGAGCTTCTTTTGAAGTGGATCCAGGTATGTTGTTTAGAAGATTTACCACCATCTCTCTCTCTCTCTCTCTCTCTCTCTCTCTCTCTCTCTTCTTCCTTTCTTTTTATTATAATCTCTAGTTCATGTTAGATTGCGGCTCTTTTTGTTTTACTTGCAGGAACATGTGTATTTTACCCATACCCTTCTGAGTTACCAGTTTCATTGTTTTTTTCAATTTTCACTGCCACTTTTATGTTTATCATGTTTGTCTCATTCTGTAGGTAGTCTGTGAGAAATATGATCATAAGCTTGATGATTTTTCTTCTTTGGTTGATGGAAAAGCCATATGGTGTTTGCTAGACTATTACTTTTGCAAAGAACTCCGGTGTTCTCATTCTCTTAAGGTGCTACATATTTTCTGACTTCGAAGTTTAATTTTTGTTTAAGTAGATCGTGTCTTTTCTCTTTTGATCTAATCACATTTATCTTTTTGTCACAGGATCCTCATGAGATCAGTAGAGAATCAATAATGTCTGTAACTGAGTATACAGATGCAGTTCACAACTTCATATTGTCGCAGAAGCTGACAACCTTGTTGGGGAATTTTCCAGAGGTAAGGATCGGAGAGGTTGGCTAAAAAGGAAAAACGAATGGCTGGAAAAGCATAAGAATCTAAGCAAAACATATCTTATTATAAGCTATAATAGCTTGAATATTGATATTAGTTGAACATAGAAGTTTGATATGTTTGTTATAGGTATTACAGATCAGTGACATACTTGAACATAGGGGTGCAATTAACGAAAGGAGTGTGGTAGTTCTATTGGTATTTCTTGCATCGCAGCTCACTGCAAAGCAAACCATGGTAATGCTAGAATCTGTCTGCTTAAAATTATTTCTTTAGTAGACTTGATTATCATCTAATGATCTGTTCATCTTTCTTATAGGATCAGCTTAATTTCCATAAACTTTTGTGTTCTAATTGTCAAAGTCCAGAGAAGCGGCAGTCAAGTACTGAAACAGGTGTTGTGAGTTTCAAAGCGCTAGACCTAGAAGAAATACAAGGGCATAGTTCTGAAGGTTAGCAACTTTTATTTAGCAATGCAGGTTTTCAGTAAGCAATTTACCATCACATTCACTTATTGCTTAAGATGTCCTTTCCTTGCTAAACTCATTTGAAGTATATGGATTTATTTTGGAACAATAGTACCTAATAATTAAACTAAGAAATGCTAAACCCCGGGAAGCATCCATTTATTTTTGCTTTCTATACGGTTATGGGTCGACTATTATAAAATTCTTGTGGTATTACTTTTGGATGAGAACTCAATACAGTAAGGCAATATATGTCAAATCATGAGTACTGTTTTAGTGAAAACTATAGACAAGAAAAAACGAAAACCTTGGTTACAAACAGTTCTGTTGGTATTAAAACAAAAGATTTAGTCCTAGAGGTTGATGCTTTTCAAATTTTCCTGTTTGATTTCCCATAAAATGACAGATGCTGCTGGAAGGTTTAAGGCTATAAAGGCATGGTGGCAAGATATGGCTGCACAGAACAATAGATTTGTTACAATGCCTACAACTTCTACTTCGCAGAAGAGCTCAGATAGCAGATCAAGCATTGAAATTAGACGATTTAAGGTGGCATTGTCCATGGAGAAACCACCCCAAAGCCAAGTCCCTATGCTATCTCCTACTACAGGTATGACGCTAGATAAGCTTGTAATTACTGTAGCTCACCAGAAGTTCATCTGACCCCAAGGTAGTAGGTATGCTATAAAAGCTGTCACAATCGTAGAAGAGGTTTTCTCATGGATCCTTTATTTTTCAGAAACTGTTTGGTGATAGTTTTTAAGTTTCTAAATTCTCAAACTGCTCTTTTTCCTAGATTGTGGAAGTGCTCGCTTTAGTTGCAGTAGAATTGGCTAGTGTTTCTTTCTTTTGTTAATTTGTTCAATTGTTATTTGAATTGCATATAACAAAACTTAGTTACTTCATCTTTCACTTGTTGGATTTGGAGGTCTTCTTGGTATTTAATTAGCTGTTCAATACTTTTTTTGTTGTTTTTTCTATTCATGTTTGACCTAGTTATAATGATTTTTGAAGTCTCTCTTCCAATTGGTTCAATGAGTATTCACATCTCTTCCTGCTCAATTTTGGTCACCTATTGCTATCTCTGAGTTTATCTAATATTTCGGATCTCATTCACTCTGTTAGATTATACGCCTATTGCAAATATCCTCAGCCACTAATATTTGCTTTGGTTGCTGTGTTTCAGAAAATGCAGCAACATGCATACAATCACATTTTAGGACGTTGATTGCACGTCGCAAGTACTTGAAGATGATGGATGCAGTTCAGTTTTTGCAAATTGTTATCCGTGCATGGTTCAGAGCAAAGCAGAAATCTGGTGTTCACAAATTCAATATTGCCATGGTTCAGAAGTCCATATATAGTGGTTGTGCTTCTTCCTTAACGCCTTTTCATACCTCTATGAGGAGGAATCATTCAGGAGGCGAGAGGTATGCCAAATTTATTGTTGAAAGACATATCTTTCTCAAGACAAAAAGTTCTATTCTGTTCATCCAGCAAGCAACAAGGATTTGGATTGAAAGAAGACTTCAAGCTAGGAGAAATGTTGCTGCTATAGTTGTTCAAAAATATTTTCGCAGTTCGATAGCAAGATCCTGGTATAAGACCATTCAGATGGAGAAGAATTCACACAAGTCGCAGGTCCTTTCTAGCAGGTCCCTTCAACATGTAGCAGCAACTAAAATTCAGAGTCATGTGAAAGCTTGGCTGTTGAGAAGGAAATTTATGAATCAGAAGTACTTAATAACAAAAATCCAAAGTGATTTTCGATGTCTAAGATGTTGGAGGTCCTTTCAAAAACTAAAAATTAGTACAAGATCAGCAATCACAATTCAATCTCATGTACGCGGATGGATTGCACGGAGAGTAGCAAGGAGGTCCAGGTGCCGAATTGGTTTGCTCCAAGTGAGTCCTATCTCCACAAATGTTTATTTCTTTTTCGCATATGGTTATTGTTTGGTTACCATGCATTTCCAAATTGTTCTACTGCTTTTTTTTTTCTCCTGCTTTTTGTCTCACTATTTAGATAGTGTTTTGTGTCCTTGTAATTTCCCGAACATGAAAGGAAAGAATAGAATTAAAAATGTTAACGTTTTGTGTCCTTATGTCTAGTTCTTCTTATGTGTAAATATTATCGAAAAGAGCATTCTGAGCTCCTAACTTGTTGAATAATGACTTTCTTACAATGCCATAATTTGCTGTTTTAATCAATTCAGCAATGCTGCCGTAGTTGGCTGATAAGGAGGGACTTTTTGCTCCTAAGAGAAGCTGCTATAAAGATTCAATGTGCTATCCGGAGCGTAAACTGTAGGAAGGCCCTTGATGCCAATATAAATGCTGCTATTGAAATTCAACGTTTTGTCAGAGGACAGATTGCTCGAAAGAGGCTGTTAGGTTGATATTTTCTTTTGTGTAAATGGCTTAATACATCAGGCCCCCCGCTTTTTTTTGCCAAAAAACCGATTGGCCCCTGAACTTGCTTAAACTAATAAGCACTTTAACTTGCCCAAATCATCTTTTGCTCTGCCACGTAGCAAGTTTAGGGAACTAATGAGACATACTTAAAGTTCAAGAGGCCAATCCGTTTTTTAGGCCAAGTGCAGGTGTTGATGTATTCAGCCTTTGTAAATTGTTCTCTGCTTATATGTTCAGGTTGGTTGTTAATGTTAAAAACTTACGTGTGTGTTGGTCAATGACAGGAGCATCTCATTTTTCTGTGGCAAGACATTGCAATTTTCAAACTTCGGTTGCTTGCAATCAAAGTTTTGAATTAAAGACAATGCTTTCTTCAATACTGAAGCTGCAAAGATGGTGGAGGGGTGTTTTATTGCAGAAACTAAGAACTAAGTCAGCAACTATCATACAGTCTTATATCCGAGGCTGGATTGGCCAGCGAAGGGCATCTAACAAAAGGCATTATGTGGTGATCATCCAAGTAAGACTTCATCCATGGCTTTAGTAATATAGCACGGCTTCATGCTACAAAAGAAAATGAAATTGATTAAAGACTTGAAAAAAGTAACTTATAGTTGCTACTTGTTTGTGGTTATTGGTTAATGGTATATTTTTTGATCTTATTGACTTTGGAATGAAGCAATTGAACAAGGCCTAACCCCCCAAATTTGTCCATAAAAGCATAATGGCCTCTTAAACTTTGGAAACGAATGATTAGCCTTTGAAGTTGCTTAAAGTGACATGATTATCTCCCTAAGTCCTACGTGGCAGAGCAAGAGTAGATTTGGATAAGTCGAAGTGCGTAAGCAAGTTCGTGGGCTCAATAGATAAACAAGTTTAAGGAGTTAATTTATCGTTTTCAATATTTAGAAGGTCAATCGGCTTTTAAGGCCAACTTGAAGTGGCTATAGATGTATTAG
Organism: Euphorbia lathyris; assembly: GCF_963576675.1. NCBI lineage: Eukaryota > Viridiplantae > Streptophyta > Magnoliopsida > Malpighiales > Euphorbiaceae > Euphorbia > Euphorbia lathyris. The sequence goes on from NC_088915.1 coordinate 84,978,826, forward strand.
GCTATGGTAAAAAGTTTGTCCTTCCCATTGACTGTATAGAATTTTGACATGGTTTCATCATTTTTTACTTGTGTTAATTTTTCCATCAATGCAATTTGGTTCAACTCTTTATATTTCTAGTTTTAACTTTTAACATGTTTTAAACTTGGTAGGCACACTGGAAAGGTTATATTGCACGTAAAGAGTTAAGGGGGCAGCTTTTGGATTTGCGCTTGAGAGTACAAAGATCTGCCAGAAATGTGGATGATAGTATGCGGATTATCAACAGGCTCAAAATGGCAGTTTCAGAATTACTGACCATGAAGAGCATCAGCGGAATCCTTCATACTTGTGCAACTTTAGGTAAGAGTTTCTTATTACTTGTATAATGTGGCAACCTTTCAATTTAGAGCTGACAATTGTGTCCACAACAACACAACATGATATGAATCCAATAAGAATTTAGTGGATCAGTGTTTTATTAAACATGTAATTGATTATTTTTTGGATTCACACGAAATTAATATGCAATATTTAGGTTAGGTTAACGTTGACCTTTTAACTCGAAAATAACTTGAACATTTAAAATTACTATTATATTCTCTTATGTTTATACATGTCAGTTGTAAAGTTACAAGTGACCGCGAACATAACTTAAATTTCACATATGTTTACATATCATTCCAAGTTATAGGAAAATTAGACATATCTTGTGAACACAATCCAACATGATATTAGCGGTCCAAGGTTTGTTAAATAGATTTTGGGTCAAACTTTTGAATGATGGGTTAACTTGCTAATCCTAAAATGATATAAATATTTGGAAACATTTTTGAATGTCACCGTCAATAAAAGATAGTAATTTATGTATATTGTGAAAACGCCAAAATGATTTGAACCAGATTAAGGTGACACAATTACAACAAGAATTTTTTTAGGTAGTTAGGATTGATTCATTTATCACTAACCTGATAATTAATACGACAAGATACGACCCACTTACACGAATTGTCACCCCTATTTTTGAGTTGTCTTATTAATCCTGAACTTATTTAAAGAGATCTATTAACTCCTTGAATTTATTTAAATTGATCTAGTGGCTTTTTAACTTGCTTAAAGTGACTTATTGCCCCCCTTGAACTCTTCAACTTAACCAAATGGGTGTCTTACTCTACCAGCGTAGCAATAGGAGGCTGATCATGTTAGTTTGAGCAAGTTTAAAGGGCTAATGAAACATCCTTAAAATTCAAGGGGCAATCAGTATTTTTTACCAAGTTGAGATGTATTCAGCCTTTATTGAATCTTGGATAGAACTGACATTGTTGAGATGAGCCTTTATGTAAATTTTTCTTGTGACAGATATGACTACTAAACATTCTCAGAAATGTTGTGAGGAACTTGTGGCTGCTGGTGCCATTACAATATTGCTGAAGCTGATTCGCTCAGTCAGCAGAAGCATACCTGATCAGGAAGTTTTGAAGCATGCACTCTCAACTATCAGGAATCTCACACGCCATCAACACTTAACCGAAGTTCTAATTGACTGCCATGGATCAATTGAAATAATCTTTTTGGAATTTCACAGGTGTGTTTGTTGGATAAGAATCTTACATTGAAAAGATATGTTTTCACTAGATAATTGGGAGTAAATTTTGGTTTCCTATTGCAGAAATAAGGACGAAGGTTATTTTATTGCTTCAGAGATTCTGAAAAAGATCTGTTCAAATCAGAAAGGTGCTGAATCCTTCTGGAAGGTGCCTGGCCTCTTGAAGAGGTTACTTAATCTTGTGGAGGAACTAAAAAGGAAAGCAACCATTGAGAAAAGGTAAGTCATTGGCCCCTCTCCTGCTCCTGCTCGCTGGTTAGAAAATTAACGAGCTCATTCTCTTCGTGAACTGCTCGTGAGCTTGTTCATGAGCTTTGTTCACGTGTAGCTCATTAATTCTGTTCATGAACTTCGCTTTATGTTCATTTCAAATTTCTTAAACGCAAACTACATAGTTTTGAAACCTACAAAACTACGTTATTTTACATTTTCCCTTTTACAGAAATACTACTATTAAAATAATAATCGAACCAAACATCTTCACGAGCGTGTTCATGAACATTATAATCTAGTTTGTTCATGAGCTTTTTCATGAATCTACAATCTGGTCGAGCTTCGCTGTGGTCAAACTCGGCTCGTCTATAAATTGGGCCGAACGCCGAGCCGCTCATGAGCAGCTCGGCTCATTTCATGAACATTATAATCTAGTTTGTTCATGAGCTTTTTCATGAACCTAGAATCTGGTCGAGTTTCGCTGTGGTCAAACTCGGCTCGTCTATAAATTGAGCCGAACGCCGAGCCGCTCATGAGTAGCTCGGCTCATTTACAGCCTAATTGCATCTATGGCCCCTAAACTTAGATTTTACTTTATGCCCCTTATCTTTAAAAACAAACATAAAAATCCTTAAACTTTTCCTTTTACTAACATAAAAGTCCCTTAATCCTTTACCGCTCCAATAGTAGGTAAACCCCCATTGTAGAGAGGAAGTGGTATTTTAGAAAGAGAACTCCGAAAATAGTGATTTGGATAATCGAAAACGATGGTTTCATGAAATGTGATTCTAGACAACTTTAATTCATTTTCTATTTTGAGCCCTTCATTGGTCATTTGGAGGTCGTTTACTTTTATAAGGGTTTCTAATATGTTAGTAAAGACAAAGTTGAAGGATTTTTATATCCGGGTTTGAAGGTAAGGGGCCATAAAAAGAAAAAACCTAAATCGAGGGCCATGAGTGTAATTTATCCTCTAAATTTTCAAAACAATTTTTTCACCCCCTTCAACTTGCATAAGCTGCCATGGCTAACAACTGGCAGTTGAAGTAGCTGAAATACTATTTAGAGCAAGTTTTGGTGACAAAAAGATTGTTTTTAGCAAGTTGAAGTGGCAGAAAAGACGTCGAGCAAGTTGAAATACCATAAAAATCATTTTAAAAGTCTAGGGTGTTATTAGGCATTTAAGTGCAAGTTGAAGAGGTTGATATATGTATTACACTTTTCCTTTGGCTTTTCATTTATAGAAGAAAAATATCAACAATATAAACGGATGTTATTGCTAGATGTCTATATCCAAGATTGGAGTGTCAAACGCATTCAGGATGCGGGTTATTTATGTAAATCGTGTTGTCATATCATAAATTGAGAATACTAATACAAAATCTTATTTTCATGCAGGAGTATCCAAGGTGTGGCCGCAAGAGAAAAGATTGAAAGAAGGTTGAGAGAGTCTACTGAACTCTTGAAATTGATCACAACCAATCACTTATAATTGCTTAGAAGGTACCGAAATAGTCTCAAGATTTTTAGGAAAGTGTTAATTTAGCCCCAACGTTAGCGTTTGTGGAATGGTGCAATTATAGCTATAGGTAACGGAACTTGGGACTAAATTGATACCATTTCACAAATATTGAGGCATCAAGTTCCGTTATCCTGAGCTATAATTATATCACTTCACAAATGTTGAATCTAAAAATGTTGCTATTTTATACGTTGTGGCTAAATTAATACTTCTCCAAAAACTTTAAAGCTATTTTAGTACCTTATCCTTAATTATTTTGAAAGCAATAGCACATGTGTATGTATATAGTCCCAGAGAGCAACATTATAATTTCAATTGTACGAGTTCGATATTTAATGTGTCTGTATTGTCTATGATTATATGTAGGACTTCATAGGTAGTACAGGTGTAATTTCTTTGGATTTAAGTATCAAAATGATTCTTAAAATTAATAACCAATATCAGTTTAAACTAAATCAAATAAATTTTGATAAATTAGCTCAAATACAAGTTTGAATATCCAAATTTTAGGTTAATTTATAAAAAACTGTCAATTTGACAATTCAATTGATACTTAACATTTAATTTCAGCTAAATTGATTATAAATTGGATAAAATTTGAGTTAATTTGAATATTTCAGGAGTCAAATATCACCAAATAAAATATCAGTTATTAAATAATAAAATTTTGGATAGATCGACTACTAAATAGTAGTTTAAACCTTTTTTTTATCATTGGATCCAATTAATGGCTTTGAGGTTACTTAATTAGGGTTAACTCTAATTAAATACAACTTTAGACAGTTTTAAATCTCCGAATTAGATTGAATTGATCCCAACCTACCTCTAATTAGGGTTGCAAATGGGGTGGATATTTCCATCCCTATTGGGGACGGGGGATTCCCGATTAGAATCCCCAAAGGTGATGTGAATTGTTTTGTCCCCGTAAGTAGGGATGAGGATATGTATCCCGTTCTCGTGGGAATCTCTATATCTGTTTGCGTCTCCCAATTTAGATATATAAATGGAAAATCTCTGATAGGTCAAAAAGCGGGGATGGAGAATACAATCCTTATCTTTCTCTGTCCCGCTCCATCTTGTTTACATCCCTAATCTTCAATCCATATTTTTACTTAGGAGTATCAAAATAGTATTGGATATTCTCGAATAAAAGTTCAAATTGGAACTTAAATTTGTACTACTAGAGATGGGAGGATCCAGGGTCAATGCTAGTGACAAGTCCCGGGGTGATTAGTCACTCCCCTATAGTGTTTCTTACACCAATTCAAGGTCCAGGGCAGTAGACGTTATAATGTTTCATTTACCACTATCCACGATTGCCTAAACACTCTTTCCCACTTTCTCCCATTACATATATACATTCTCCCCATTACACAAGCTAGAATTACATCAATTTTCCTCCTATTTACTCTCCCCCTAACACTAGGATTAATTTAATTCAAATCAATTTTTGAGTATGAATTCAGTCCTTAAAATTAGTGTGAATGGTCAAATTAATCCATGATTAAATCAGCTTTGGAAATATAATATATTTTTGATATCCGAACTTTATAATATTTACATTTTGATATCTGAAATCATTTTGATCAAATCAGCCAAAACCGTACTAACAAAAGAAATCTTTAAAAATCTCTGCAAATAGGAGAAGGGGCTACCAACAATTAATTCCCATATAAACTTTTGGAAACAGCGCATAAAGTAATGTACTGACGCCAAAACGTTATGCGTCTGTGCAAAATATAATAGTTTTTAAGTATAAAAATAGATTTTAGGTATCTAAATATAAAGATGACAAAGTTGGATATTAAAAGCATATTATACTTTTAGGTGTGCTTTAAACATGGGTTAATTTAATCTTCCCGCTAACTTTAAGAACTGAATTGATACCTAAATATTGATTTGGATTAAATTGAATTTTATGTCAAATTTAAGGGTTAATTTGACGCTTTATTCAATATTTCTCTTTATGGAATTGTGTATTTTTTTACTTCCTCCATTCCACAATACATGTCTTTTTAGAGAATTTTTTTGTTCTATAATACTTAATGTTTTGATTTAATCCGTATACATTAATTGACTTTTACCAAATATACCTTTATTTAAGTTACCTTTTTATTTTGGAAATAGATAAAAACTAATTAGTGTATGCAATTAATATAAAAGTAACAAAATCTTTTTAATTAAAATTATTTATATTTCTTAATTTTTGTATCTTAACCTTAAAAGATTTCTATTGTGGAATAGAGATTTTTTTTTGAAAGTCAGATTTTTTTTGTTCTATAATATATAAGGTTTTGATTCAATTCATACCTATTAATTGACATATACAACTAATATATTTCTATTTAAATTATCTTTTTATTTTGAAAATAAATAAAAATTAATTAATGAATAAATTAATGAATACAACTAATATAATAATATTAGGCAAATTATTAGAAGCACCGGGTTCTCCATGTTAAATGGAGGACCTTCTATACATATTTTTGACACGTGTAACATGGACTTACGTATATTATGAAGTCTTTTAATTAAAACTAATATTTTTTAATTTTTTGTGCTTTTAAAAGAGGGAGTATTTGTTAAATTCAAATCACAAAAAGTTTAATTACTTACAGAAGGAAACATATGGTTGGTTTGTGGTGACAACAATAATAAATGCCCTAAAAGTTGCTGAGCACGTGACTTTATCTTTCTTAAAAATTGTGATTCAGATTCCATCAATAGAAAATATCTAACTTCCTATCAATTTAATATATGGTTTTAACAAACTCCAAAATTATTAGGAAATTTTAATTTTGTTAAAGATAAGTACCAAAATGGCTTAATTTTATTGAAGAAATGTTAATTGGGGAAAATTATTAGAAGCATTTAGGGTCTATTTGGTTCAGCTATTAGCTCACAGCCGTTGCTGTTAGTTTATAGCCATTACAGTTAATAGTAAGCTATTTGCAGTTTGCTATTAGCTTATTCATAATTAGTGTTTGGTAAATTTATAATAAGTTGTTGCTGTTAATATATGAAAAACGAAAATACTAATTTTTTAATAATATAAAATAATATGTTGTACAAATATTCATAAAAATAATCTAACTAATAGATAGTAAAAGTTTAATAATTATATAAATGTCTATATTATTATTTTTCAAATGCTAACATAAATAAATAAATGCAATGTCTCAAATACTATTTTTAAATCTGATGAAACAATGTTATATTTTATCAAAACAGATTATTGGAAATTTGATGAAATCATAGTATATTTTTATCTTGTCTCATGGTATATTTTATCAAAGGCAAATGTATAATTCGTTCGGATGAAAAAAAATAAAGAAGGATTTTATATGTCAGGTTATTAGTAATAGATGACCATTGATATTTTTTTTAAGAATACCCAAAGTAAATAGGAATAAAATTGAACTAATTTTGTCAAAAGTCAATCAGCTAAAAACAACGTTTCGTGAAAAGCTCCAAATTGGAGCTTTTCGTGAACCGCTCATGTTTATTCGCTAACCGCTGCGGTTTTATAATCATAACCAAACACTATACTATTAGCGATTGGTATAAAACAGCTAAACGCTCCTACGAGATGCTAAAACAAACACCCTTTTAGTTCTTCATGTCAAACGATGATCTTCTATACCTATTTGGATATGTGTAATACAGACCCATACATATTATAAAAGGCACCATTATTTTATTTATTCAGTGGGATAATACATGTGTCTAAATGTGAATTTAGGATCTTCAAAATGATATGAAAAATCAGATGCTTAATAAAAAAAAACTTGTAAATTTCAACGTTTACCGACAAAATAACACAAATGTAATCTTAATGTTTATGAAATGATATAATTATAATTTCATCTAAAGAAATGGATAAAATGTTAAGAGTTAAACTGACACCATTTTATAAATATTAGGATTAGATTGGTATTATTTTATCCATGGAGTTAGAGATTAACACTTTCTAGAATAATTTATTGGTTTAATACATAACCAACTTCATGAACTTGTCTAAAATAGTATATTGTTTCTTAAATTTTATAAATGTCTCCCTAAACTTGCTTATTTCGTATCATCAGCTCTCTAAATTTGTCCATAAAAGTAGATTAGCTCCTTCAACATTACAAGTATCTCACCAAATCCCTAAATTTGCTTATTCTGTAACAACTAAATACAAAAACTTATTAAACCTAAATTCTAAAAATATGTTTTCATCTATTCGAGAGGTAATTTTTTCGTTTCTACTACGTTTCAACCTATTATAAGAGTTAGTATTGCGAGTTTGAGAGATTGAATTCATGATGATCGAGAGTTAGTATTATGGTTTTTGTATTTAGTTGTTACAGAATAAGCAAGTTTAGGGAGTTAGTGAGACAATTGCAAAGTTCATGAAGCTAATCTACTTTTATGGACAAGTTTAAGGAGCTGGTGAGACACTTCCAAAGTTCAGGGAGCCAATCTACTATTTTGGACAAATTCAGGGAGCTGATGATGTATTACGTCTAATTTATTAGTTCCTACATTTTTACATAACATACTGTTAATCCTCTTATTTTGAAAAACACATTTAAGGTCCTTAACTTTTGTCAATATTAATCCTTTGATCCTTTTATGTGTTTTTTTTTTAGAATTTTAACCAAACACATCTTAGCTTTCAAGACAGTCATAGTACAATACAAAATGATCATGTTACCATGCTATTTTATATTTATCTGTTTCTGTCAAATATAACGGTTAAATCTAAAATAAAAATAGGCAAAAGAACCAAATGGTTAATAATGATAACGGATAGAAACCTTATAATGTGTTTTCTAGAATAGAAGACTAAACAGTGTGTTAAAAAGTGAGGTACTAATAAATTATTTACACTTTTGTTATTATAACAGAAACCAGCTCAAATTTGATATTATGGCACGGATTCTAGCTTAATTTTACTTTTTTTTTTTTAAATATCATTATCTTTTTATTTTGAAAGAATTATTAACTTTTTTAATGAAAATATTTATAAAAAAAAAATAAGAAATAAAACCTCGTATAAATATAAGTTAAAGTCAATATAAGATTCAATCATATGAAAAAAATAAATATTACAAAGAGTAAAAAAAAAACTATAAAAAGTACAACTAACACAAATGAACGATAAAACTTATATTTTTTTGTAAATCCAAATACGCATAAAAGCTGCTGCAATCCAATCTTCGACATTTCAGTTTTTCTCAACATTCGAATATGACTCTCTTTTTTTGGCACCTACGCAGATCTAGTGATCTACCGACAAGATCAACTTTTCTGGTCTTGCTAAATTCAGAAAAAAAAATATAAATGAACAAATTATAGCTAACAGGTTTGATCATACGAAAAAAAAACCCTGATGAAATATATAGATTTTAAACGAAACGAAAACACAAACAAAGAAAAAATAAGCACGAGAATAGATATATAGATGGAAGGATTCTTCCTCCTCCAATTAGATCTAATTAAAGAAGTGGCCGAGATAAATGAAAAGAGAGAGATAAGCTAGGGCATGATGTTTAGTTAAAAGAATTATGAAATAATGTCTAAATTTGCCTCTAACGTTCTTGGAGAAGTGCGGATTTACCTCTAACATATGAAATGATGTAATTTTACCCATTCGTTACCAAGCAAGTTCAATTTTACTCATACACAATAGAATATTTGAAATGACTATATATTATTCAACTATCACATCAGATTTTCTAAACAAGTTTGTCGATAAAATAAAACAGTTATGTGTATTTTGACGAATTGTTTATGCAGTTTTTTGTGATTAACTTGTATCTGACAGATTTAAATATCGTTATTTTGACCCGTTGTTTGTAATTTTGTTAGTAACGGAATAAATATTTTAAACATAATTGACGTTTGAAAAGTCTAATGTGATAATTAAACAACGAGTTAAATAAAAACAAAATAGTCTATTTAAATTTTCTATTAGGTATAGGTAAAATTGATCTTGTTTGATAATGTTAGAGATAAAATTACACAATTTCATACGTTAAGAGTAAATCTCTGGTTCCTCAAAATGTTATAAGCAAATTTGTACCTCATTCCAAGAATTATTAATTTTATTAAAAAAAAGGGTAGAATTAATTAAAAATTATATGAAATAGAATTTCTCCAATCTAAAACAGTTTATAAAATTTAATGTTAATTTTAAATAAATAGCATGCGGTTTCACTTTTTTTTTTCAGATCGGTATTTATGGTTGATAAAATTTTCATTTTTGCAAATTTGGTCTGATAACCTCAAAATAAAAAATTTCAAGAATTAAAATTGTTTAGTATCATATTTACTATGGAACCATATTTTTTATTTTTCAAAATCATTATTGTTTGAGTTTTCTCTCTCTAAACATTAATTTTATCTCTCATAAAAAAACACCCAAATGACCTTAAATCTAAAAAATTGAAGAATTAAATTTGCTTTAAATATTATTTAATTCTTAAAAAAATTCATTTTGAGATTGTTATCGGTCAAATTTGAAAAAAAAAATAAAATTTCAATGACAGATCCCGATCTGCAAAGAAAAAATGTGAAACCACGGAATTTTATTTAAAAAGGCCTAATACACAAATAACCATCTGAACTTGTCCAAATGTTGCAACTGTCCCCTCCCTCCCCCAACTTTCAATTGTAACAACTTACCCCTCAAACTTGTCTTATTGTAAAACATAATTCATCAAACTTGTCCAATTGTAAAATATAACCCCAAATTGTGATTTTTTTTTTACCCGGTAATTGAAGCAACCGTAAAAACGTTTCCCTGGATTCGTATTACGCCATGAAATCTTCAATCGAGCTATTTCCCCACATAAACAGCTTTTCATCGCCATAATATTCCAAAACTTTGAATCAATAACTCACTAAAAAACGAATATGAATAACAAAAAGAAGAACGGGAGATTTCTGATTTACCGTTAGGTTGAAGAATAAGTTGAAGAATTGGGGATTTGGTTACTTAAATACTGATTTTTTTGGATCCAAAGATCTGATTATCACATTCCACGAGCATTGCAGCTTTTGTATTTCACGTTTTTCTTCAATTACAGTCCATGTCAGCAATTTAGAGTTCTGTTTTACAATTGGACAAATTTGAATGGTAATTTATTACAATTGAAAGTTGAAGGAAGTTGCAGCATTTGGACAGGTTTAGAGTTATTTGTGTACTAGGACAATTTAAAATTAACACTAAATTTTAAATATCAATTTAATTCATAACTAATTTGATCAAGATATCAAGTTTAAAGAACAAATTAATCACTTATCTTAATAATTCCAACCCATAATATTTCTTAATACCTACCTAATCAACTAATTAAATCATGTTAAATATAGCAATGAATTTCAAGCAGCTCTAGCAGTAAGTTCAAGCTTATCAGCCATGGCCGCTGCAGATTCAATAAAAAGTCCTCTTCTTCTATAAGATCTTGGCACAGTTACAGTCAAAACACCATCTTCATAACCGCCGGATATTCCGTCAATGTCAATCAACTCCGGCAGCCGGAATTTCCTCATGAAGGTCTTTGCTGGATTGCTTGATTCATCAATGGCTTCTGTTCTTATTATCAGATATAGAGAATTCTCTACCTCTACCTTTATCTCCTCTTTCTTCACACCTGCAATAAAAGATGTTAAATAGGTACTTCTCAAGAAGTCAATTGGTTCGTTTAAGCAAATTTAGAAGTAAATAGATTTTTTTTTTTTTTTGGAGTATAAGAGCGCAATTGACTTTTTTTTAGAAGTATAAGGACTAAAGATGTATTAAGCCAATAAATTGGATAAATAATTTAGTAAACCTATATTTTTAGCTAATACACTGTATTGTTTAATCTTTAATTTTGTTCTATTCAACAATTTAATCCCTTAAGGGACTAAACTGTTAAAAATTAAAGGTATTGCTATTCACCGTATCTTTTTACTTATCACCATTCTCCCTTTGACAATTTTAAAAACTGAAAAGTCTTTCACTATCCCGAGCATAAAAAATGGACCACAGAACTCCAGAAATGGACAATATAGAAAAAAAAAATTTATATTCGTATTTGGCCTCGGAGGGAGAATCTCCCACCTGTCCAATGGACAAGTGGGAGAATCACCCACCTATCTCCCACCTGCCTGAGATTCGTCCGCCTAGTAGGCGGATGACGAGTCCTGTCTTTAAATTCGGAGACGGAATTCGTGTTTTTGATGAAAATTTAACAAAAAAAAAAACGTAACTTTCTAGTGATCGACCGCTTTCCTTCGCCGTAATTCCCCGCCATGAAATGCAGGGGTTTATGAATTTTTGAAGAGAATAAGAAGTTTTGATTGAAAAAAATAAAAAGGACAAAAATAGTGGTGATAGGTAAAAGGAGACAATGAATAGCAATACACAAATTAAAAGAATAAAAATTATAAAAACTAATAAATTATTTATTTAAATGTTTAAAAGAAAAACAAAAAAAAACTTTTAAAATTTTGGAGAATAATCAATTTTTCTAACTAAAGACCGTACATTTTCATGAATACAATTTCACTCTCATAAATATTTATTTTTATAAATATATATAGATATAGTTTTTATTATATTTTGTTCCATAAATATTATTATTTGGAGTAGAAAATGAATTGGAAATAAAATACTGTGGCAATATCAAAATTAAAAAAATTAAATAATTTATCAGTTCTTTAATTTTTATCTAACACACAATCATCTATTTAAAAAAACATATTTTAAGATTTTTATCTTTTATTAATATTAATTTTGTGGTTATTTTATCTATTTTTTTAGATTTTTAACTGAATATATTTTATCTTTTAGTGTTCAGGACAACAACAGTTTCGTCCACTATGTTTATTTTCTAATGAAAAGATCAAAGAATTAATATTAATAAAAGCTAGATACCTTATAATATATTTTTTAAAATAGAAAGCCAAAATAATGTTAGTTAAAAATTAGGGGATTAATAAATTATTTACCCGTCGAAAAATAAGGAAATGGGTTCAAAATGAACTTAACTCAATAGTTTTCTGAAAAAAAAAATGACATTCCTGTTTCATTTCTAAAAATTAAAGTACCATAAATGTAATTAACTCGAAGAAAATGACAGAAAGTTAAGGACTTAGACAGAAAAATTGCTAGAATTCAAAAAAATTACCAGGAAGATCAGCTGAGTAGATATGAGATTCAGGGGTTTGAATCCAGTGAACATGATTTTCACGGGAAGGAGAGAGAAAAAGATATTGCCATGGGAAAGGTCGAAGATGAAGATGATGAGGGTATATTGGGAACTCCATTTTTTCTCTCTCTCTGGTGAATTTTTGTGGAGATGGTAGAGAGAGAATGGAGCTCTGGTTTTGATGGCTATGGAAGAAGAAGAAGATGATGGAGGGTTTTTAAAGAGGAAGAAAGTGGTTAAGTTGGTGGTATGGTTCTTCAACTTTTTTTTTTTTTTTTTTGAGCTTTCTTTTCATTTGGGGGATGAGAGGTGGTGGTTGATTGGCTAATGGATTAATATCTTGTTTTGTAAATTACAAAATTATCCTTCAACTTTGTTTTCCAAATAAATTGATTGGTCTACTTTTTCTAACTTATGTTCTTTCACTAGGGATATGATAACTTTTTTTTTTTAATACATTGTATGAAATTGTGCAAATTTAATCTTAACGTTTTTAAGTAAGATCAGTTTTGGCTTTACATAGAAAAAAGTTGGTTTGAGTGTTATTTAATTGTCACATTAGACATTCCAAATAAATTTATCGATAAATTGAAGTACTTTTGTGAAATTTTTATTGGTTATTTATAACTACATTAGTAACACAGTAAATATTTTAAATAGATTGACAATTTTTTTTTGTGATTAAACTAGTAGAGTTAGTAGTTATCATTTAACCGTCATGTTAGATATTCTAAACAAGTTTATCATTGTAACATATATTTTTTTGTAACTGTGTTAGTAGCACATTAACTATTTCAGACTTCTATTAAAAAAACATATTTTAAACATAATTGATGTTTTAAAGATCTAATTTAAGAGTTAAATAACAATCAAACTAGCATTTCTAAATTTTCGGTAATGTATGGCTAAAATTGATTTTGCTTAAAAATGTTAGAGTTAAATTTGAATGAAAACGTTACAATTAATATATATATATATATATAGAAAGAGGATAAATTATAGTCATAGTTCTTTAACTTTGCTCTTACTTTCATTATAGCTCTTAACTTCAAAATTGGACATTGTAGTGTTTCAACTTTCACCTTAAAGGTAACTCTCTATTTTGTAAAATTGATAGAAATGATATTATAAACAACTTTAATTAATTATTGGACGTTTTGGTTTGGTTTTAAAGTCATTTAAGTGTTGTTTGGTTAGAAAAGAGAAAGATGTTGTTTAGAGAGGGAAAGCTCCTGAAATGGTTATTGAAAAATCGAAAACAGTGGTTCCACAAGAAATTTAGTTGTTAACAACTTTAATTCTTGGACTTTTGAAATCGGCATCGGCCATTTTGACTTGGTCAACGAAAAAAATGGTCATTGTGTTAATAAAGCGTAAAGTTCAGGAGCTATAATATTCGATTTTGAAGTTTAAGAGTCATAATGAAAATAAAAGCAAAGTTCAGACGCCATAAATATAATTTACCATATATATATATAAACAAAAGTTTAGGGATAGAGAAGTTCAAGGATAGAAAGAATGACTGAAACTAGGAATGTTACAGAGGGAAATGAGAGATTTCATTCGTTTGGTATTTCTTTTATTAATTCATTCATTTTTTCTCCCTCTTTTCCTTTCTTAATTCCATTCCGTTACCCATACGCAAACCAAACGCCCCTAAACGTTACGTGATCTATAGGATCCACATAATTATATGATATAAATGCAATGAATTAAACGGTCGTGTCAAATAAATAATGTTATCGTATTAGAAATTAACAGCTCCGCTCTTCTTCGGATTACAATAAGCATACTAAGTTTCTGTGGAAAGAAAACAATTTATTACACAAAAAAGAAAATAATAATAATAATAATAAATAAATAAACATGACAATGTGAAGCTCAAGCTCAAATCACAGGCTCAGTACTCCATGGTTATTCCAGTTCATGTGTTCACTCCAAGCACAAAGCCGTTGCTATACAACGGAAGATTGCTCGAACTGCCCCGAGTTTTCACAGGCGAACGGAAAGGATTTGGAGTCACCGGATGAGTAATGTGCAGTCCAGCTGCGCGAAGGTTCTGCTTCGCATTAGCACACGAAATTTCTGACTGCTCCGTAAAAAATGCTGGAACACTCGTGGATTTGATCGATTCAAGAGCTCCGTCCCAACTGCCATGGCGATCGAGTCCACAGTTTAACGCAACAATAACATGCGGAGAAGGCAAGTAGGTTGCTTCCTCTTGATAAATTCCACGCACAAGATTCACCCTCACCCTGCTACTTATTCCTGAAGTTGTGCCTGATAAATTCGCTGGAACTTCGGGTCCAACCATTACGATGTGTATGTTGCCATAACCGTTGAGCAAATGGCTGATTTCGGCGAATGCTGGCATCCAATCCAGCTCGCCTTCGGGCCCGAGATAGTGAACAATCACTTCTTTCCCTTTGAGTAAGAGGTTCTTTGAATTAATGTTAAGAGTAGCTAATATGTAGTAAACTGTCAACGGATACGAAAGTATGTCTGCAACGGGGCTGGACAGTGGTAATGACCGAAGACTATAATACTCCGGCCAACCAGAGAGAATGATCGGGCTGGATATCTCGCTTCTTAAATGATTGTGAAAAGAAGAATCGCGGGGGTATTCTTCGTCGTCTAGTCCGCCCCATGAATCCCACAATCCACCTTTAACGGGAAGAAGACCAAACGGACAATGAGAATAGCAACTGCATTTTCGCCTCCACATTCCTTTCTGATGGATACCCAACGACTCGAGCCATTTACAAGGCTGGTTCGCTGAACAAGGGAACGTGAAGATCTTTATCGCCAGCTCTTCTTCCCGTTCCATCATAGCTTTATGAAGACCGCACATGCTCTTATGCGTATCCTTCCAATGCTGCTTCTGGCAGACGGAACTACAATAAACCACTGCTCGACACTGCCCACACGCAAGAGACTGTTCTCCATAAACTTCTTTCTCACATAGCGTGCACTGCCTCAAGCTCGAATTCGTTGAATTTACTCTCGCATCAACAAAGCCCTCATCCCTCGACCGTTCTCCTCCATACTTGGTAGGTGTTGAACCAGCTGAAGAGTTCACCTTTTCATCGTACGCCTGGCCAGGAGGATGCGAGATTGTAACTGCAACGAGATCATATGATCCTTTCGCCATTTCTACAGGCCACTGAACATCAACAGTTTCTATCAGCGGTTCAAAATGCATCATTTTCGACCATTTTGGACCGCCTTCTCTATCTTCCTCAAGTAACGGATGAACCAACGACATAGCTCTAACGAAAGCATACACAAACCTAAGTTCCTCAGCCATTGGATGCCTAAATCGAAGCAGACCCGAACCCATACAACGAGCAACATCAATAACCGGAAACCTATCAGTACCCGAAACCTCCAAAGACAAAGACTTAATCATTTTCCTATTACAAGGAAACATCAACGACTCACATTCATACGTAACCCGAAAAACCTCAACATTGGGAACAATCACCGTCTCTATCGATCCAGTCATCTTCTTGGCATCATTTTCGGATCGAAAGAGGTGAAATCCAACATCTCCACCATCTCCCCCAATGAACTGAACACATTGAAAGGGTTGTTTCTTACTAGACCAATCCGAATCCTTCCCAACCCGAACCCCAAATCGATGAGGCGGACGCAATCTTCTCCATGGATCTGTTCTATAAAGTGCAGCACAGGCTTTATATATAGATTTAATGAAATTAGGAGCAATGCCATCTACTTTCATCAAGCAAGTTCCTGATCCTGGACCAAGACCAGGACCAGACCCAAATTGTTCATTAAATCTATCAAATACGCTCTTCAAATGCACATCCATTGAGAAAATTAAACCCTATGTATCAGATCTAACTAAATCCTTATGGAACTACCAAACCCCCAAAAAACACAAGTTCTGATTTCAAAATTGGGAAGCAAATTAGTTTGAAATGAAGATGAGAAATGAGTAAAAATGAAAGAATTCAGAGTATGGCAATGTACAGTTGAAGAAACAGTGAAGAAACCTGGGAGAGTAGCGGAAATCAGTAGAAATGAAATGACCCAATACGGTGGTGATCACTTCTCCACGCCGGAATTTGATGCCGGAATTTGTAGGCAGAGAGAGAGAGAGAGAGAGAGAAATCCAAGCTGAAAATGGAGTCAGAGAGTGAGACGTCCGGAGACTATTTTTCACAGTGGCTGATAAAGGAAATTTTTCAAATTCCATTAATGTTAGATTGACATAAATCAATTTGGTTGATTTGGTTTATATCTGTGTCATTAAACTATAAATTTAGTTTTAGGCCAGTTTGACATTCCATTAATGATGAGTGTCTAGTAAAAGTAAAATAAAAATTATAAAAATTATATAATATATAATACTAAATTATATTGAAATTTATTACTATTTTTATATGAAAATATTTAATATCTTTTCTCTGTGAATTGTAATAACTGCTTCTTCTAAAAGCTATAGACAGTAGTTTTTTCCTTGAACGAGCTTTCCTAACCGAAGATCCTCAGTGGAGACTAGCGAACTCTACTCGACCCTTTCTCCATGAGCATGGGTTATGGCTATGCTTTAGCTCTCCCAGCACGTATCTTGGACTTTACCATGGGGTATCGATTGTCTTCCTATAATATTTGATCTTCTTTAATTAATATGCAATACTTAAGCTAACCTTAAGTTTTAACTATTATGAATGTTAAAAGGGGGAAGTTAGAAAGCCATAAGTGACATAAGTGTAAATAAGAAAGATGTAAGCAAAGAGAAAGTTTTTATTTCACCAAAACTTAAACTTTTACCTATGATACATCTCTATTTATATCTAAGATTCTAGGAATTTAAAATTACAAAAAAAGAAGTCTAAAATATTACAAAGTCTATATCAGAATTTTTCAGTTGTAGAATTAAAAAAAAATGGGACCCACCCTTTATGGAATTACTAATATAGCCTTAAGCTTTATAAAATTACTAAAATACCCTCTATCTTCCTCTTTCAACCAAACAACACACCATCTTTCCTCCCTCTTTCATTCTCACCATCATCATATACTCACTGGGTGTTTGTTAGAAGGGAAATAGGAGGTGGGATAGGGATAAAAAAACATGAGATAAGTTATCCCGTGTTTGTTTGAGAGATAGAAGAGTGAGACGGATGAGGGATAAGCTTCTTATCCCTCAAATTCTATACCCAGGAGGGGGTGGTATAAGGAGGTGGGATAAGCTCCTGTGATTTTAATAGGATGGAAAAGTTCATCTTATCTCTCAAATTAATGTTATATAGTTTAAATAAGGTTAAAATAGTAAAATGTATTATTTTATCCTCATCCCTATCTCACATACCAAACATTGAATAATAATTCTCGACTATCATATTTTTATTCTTATCACAACCATTTATCCTTATCCCTATCTCAACCTTTATCTTTATCCCTATTCCAATAGAATACCAAACGCCCCATCAGGGCTTGTTTGACGCCGTCACCACCATCTCCTCCGGGTTTGTTCGCCGCCACCACCACCATCTAATTCGGTCTCCTCCATCGCCATCCGTTTCAGATTTCTGTCTCAACTCTCTCTATATCAATTGATAAACTAAACACTATACTCCCCAATTCTTCAATCAAACAGAATCTCACAATAAACACACTAAAATTTGGTTGAGTTGAAATTGGGCATGGATAAAAGCAAGCTGCAAGACTAAAATTGTGGTTGAGTTGAGACTGCAAATTGGGTTTCTCATATAAATGGAAAGAATTTTGATTGTCTGAGAAATTGGATTGAGTTGATAAAATTGAATCTTGCAATTGGGTTATGAGCTGGAGCTAACGGAAGGAGCCCTGAGGATGAGCTAATGTGATACCCAGAGAATTTCAGAGAGAAGAATAGAGAAGAATTCAAGAGAGAGAGAAGAAGGATTCTGCTATTTCATTTCTTAATTTGGGACAGCACCCAACCCAAGGCTAAATAGCCGTTGTACAAAAGTGACGCAACACAGCTGCTACGTGTACAAACATCTCTCTTCTCTAACTAACTTAAGAAACAGACAAAATAACAAAACGATAGTTCAAAAGCATAAAACGCAACAACAGTAAAATATTAAAACTTGACAAATAAACTCAAACAACAGAAGAATTGGTAGCAGCAATGCTGCACACAACATTCCACTCCCCTTAGGACCCTGCCTCGATGTTGAACTCAGGGAATCGTTGCTTGATGTCGAATGCATACTCCCAAGTAGCGTCTTCTACTGTTCCTCCCTCCCACTGAATGAGAAGTTTAGTAGCAGCTTGATTTCCTCTCTGCACCATTTTTCGAGACAAAATTGTCTGAGGTAAGAGTAGGGTAGCATTTGATTCTGGCAGGGAAGTCTGAGCAATTTGCTGATCATCCATCTTTTTCCTTAACTGCGAAACATGAAAAACAGGGTGTATGGCGGATGTTGCCGGCAAATTGAGCTTATAAGCCACTTGGCCAATCTTATCAGTCACTTGGTATGGACCATAGTACAATGGTGAGAGTTTGTGATTGCTACGTTGGACCAAGCTGTGTTGCTTGTAAGGTTGGAGTTTAACGAACACCCAGTCTCCAATCTCAAAGGTTCTCTCTGACCTGTGTTCATCAGCCTGTTGTTTCATTCGACACTGAGCTTTCTGCAACTGTTGTTTCATGATTTGAAGAGCTAATTCCCTATCCTTCAGCATTTGATCAACTGATTCAATGTTAGAATCGCCTGGAAAATAAGGAATGTGTAATGGTGGAGGTATACCATATACAACCTCAAAAGGAGTCATGTGAGTTGAAGTGTGGTAGTTGGTGTTATACCACCACTCCGCTAGAGGTAGCCACCCTTCCCACTGCTTGGGATTAGCGTGTGTCATGCATCTAAGATAGGTTTCCAGGCACCTATTGACCACCTCAGATTGGCCATCAGTCTGTGGATGATAGGCTATTGATTTTATCAGCTCCACTCCCTGCAATTTGAAAAACTCAAACCAAAATATACTCAAGAACACAGGATCTCTGTCACTGACTATAGTTGATGGGAGTCCATGCAACTTATAAATGTTGTTCAAGAACAATTGAGCCATTGTCTTTGCTGTATAGGGGTGGGACAAGCTCATGAAGTGGGCGTATTTACTTAACCTATCCACCACAACTAAGATCACCTCCTTACCATTGGACTTGGGTAAGCCCTCAATAAAGTCCATGCTTATATCAGTCCATATGCTATTGGGGATTGGCAGGGGTTGTAGCAGGCCTGGAGAACTAACAATCTCATACTTGCAAGTTTGACAAACTACACAGTTTCGAATGTAATTCCTGACATCCTTGTCCATTCCTTTCCACCAAAACATGAACTGCAGTCTCTTAAGTGTTGCTTGGACCCCAGAATGGCCTCCCAATGCTGAATCATGCATCAACTTCAAAAGTTTGACCTTTAGAGCTTCACTATTTCCAACCACTAACCGCCCTTTTCTCCTTAGCATAGTGCCATTCCAAGTATATGGGCTGTCAGACTTTGGTCCTGCATCCTGCAATCCCTTGATGATCTCCTGCGTCTTGGTGTCAGTAACCCAACTAGCCTCTATCTCAGGTAACAAACTCCCCTCAGGAGTAGAAAGTGTCAATGCAGCAAATTCAGCCACAGGTAACCTTGACAATGCATCTGCAGCTACATTCTCATTTCCTTTTTTGTAAGTGATTTCAAAGTCATATCCTAGCAGCTTAGCAATGTACTTCTGCTGTTGAGTGGTAGTGATCCTCTGCTCAAGCAAAAACTTAAGGCTTCTGTGATCGGTTTTGATAACAAACTTCCTGTGTGCAACATAATGGTCCCACTTCCGGACAGCATAGACCACTGCTAAAAGTTCCTTCTCATAGACAGATAAGGCTTGATGTTTAAGAGACAGAGCCTTACTAATATAAGCTATTGGATGTTTTTCCTGCATCAGAACTGCCCCAATCCCCACATCACAAGCATCTGTCTCTATTATAAATTGTTTTTCAGGATTTGGTAAGGCTAGGACAGGAGCAGAGGTAAGTGCCTCCTTGAGTTTGTGGAAGGCTTCTGTTGCTTTTTCTCCCCAGTGAAACCCATCCTTCTTTAGCAAGTCTGTTAGGGATTTACTAATCACTCCATATTGCCTAATGAATCTTCTATAGTAGCCTGCCAACCCTAAGAAACCTCTCAACTGTTTGATGTTAGTGGGCATTGGCCAATTTGATACGGCCTCAATTTTCTTTGGATCCGTCGAGACCCCCCCCCCCCCCCTTTATGGATCACATGGCCTAAATAGTCAACCGAGGTACTCCCAAAAGAGCATTTGCTCCTTTTAGCTAACAACTAGTGCTCTTGCAACTTAAGAAAGACTGCTTTGAGGTGGTGAATGTGTGTTGTCATATCAGGACTATACACTAGAATGTCATCAAAGAAAACTAAGACAAACTTTCGTAGATAAGGCTTAAATATTTCATTCATGAGACTCTGAAATGTTGAAGGGGCATTGGTCAAGCCAAATGGCATTACCACAAATTCATAGTGGCCCTTATGGGTTCTAAAGGCAGTTTTGTGTATGTCTGTTGGGTCCATCCTAATTTGGTAATAGCCAGAAGTAAGGTCAATCTTAGTAAAAACTGATGCTCCATGTAATTCATCAAAAAGTTCTTCAATCACAGGTATAGGAAATCTGTCCTTGATAGTCCTTCTATTTAACTCTCTATAATCTACACACATTCTCCATGTATCATCTTTTTTCTTGACTAGCACCACTGGGGATGAATATGGACTGACACTATGCTGGATTGTGCCATTGTCAAGCAATTCTTGCACCATTTTTTCCACAACATCTTTCTGTAAAAAGGAGTGTTTGTAGGGACGAAGGTTGACTGGGGTAGATCCCTTTTCAAGGGGTATTTTATGATCATGACTTCTGTGTGGGGGTAGGGAAGTGATTTTTTTAAAGAGGAACTGAAATTCATCAATTAAAGGGGCCAATGCATCAGGGGTTACATGGGTGCTACTTTGGGTAGTATTTTTAGAGAGTTGTTGTATCTGGGCTAAGAAAGTTGTGTGGCCATGCTTTAACATTCGAAGCATATTACCTTCAGAGATAAACTTAACAAAAGTATTTGTCATACCTTGTAATGTGCATTGAGAACCATTTCTATCAAATGACATGATCAATTTTTGGAAATTCCAATGAATGTCCCCTAGTGAGGTTAACCATTGTACTCCTAAGACCATTTCACATCCTCCCAATGTCATAACTAAAAAGCTTGCTACAAATTCT
The DNA here is from genome assembly GCF_963576675.1 of Euphorbia lathyris. Lineage (NCBI taxonomy): Eukaryota > Viridiplantae > Streptophyta > Magnoliopsida > Malpighiales > Euphorbiaceae > Euphorbia > Euphorbia lathyris. The sequence continues at coordinate 85,000,619 of NC_088915.1, forward strand.
TGACCTTGCATAGTCCAACAAAAGTTCTCACACACATAGCAACCCATAATTTCATGACCATTAGCTACAGTGATCCTTACAGGATCTATCACCTTCAAAACACAGCCTAATGCTTTAGCCAGGGTAAGATCTAAAACATTAAAGGTGCTACCTGAATCAATCAGTATGTGTAAGGCCTTCTTCTTGTAATTCCCCTTGAGCCTCATAGTTGCAGGAGCTGATTCAAGCAAACTGCCCATTGCACACAGGGAAATAGTGGGTATCTCCAGTTGGCTGCCCTCCACTTCTTCTCCTCCTTCAGTACCTCCTTCTTCAGGGCATTCCTGAACTATGATCATGTGCATGTATTTCTTTTTGCACTGATGTCCAGGAACGAATTTTTCATCGCACCAAAAACACAAGTTCTTAGAGCGTTTGTCCGCTATTTCTGCTGCGGTCAATCGCCTAGTGGTAGGAGTATTTGTAGGCCGAGGGTTGGTGTTTGGTGGTGGTTTATAGGGGCCATTTCTGAGTAATTTTGGGACTCCTGGGGTAGGAAGGAGGGGTGGCTTGGAATGGTTACCTTGAGTAGTGGGTGGGGATGATGGAAAAGTAATCAATGGTTTGTTGTTAATGGATTTGCTAGGTTTGGTAGTTGTAAGGTAAGCATCTTGCAGTCGAGCTAATGCATAAGTATGTTGCACAGTTTTAGGGCCCTGCATCTGTAAAGGATAGCTATACTCATCCTTAAGTCAGCTTAGGAAACAACTCAGCACATACTCCTTCGGAAGGTTCACCTTATGGGAACAAGTATCAAAAGCTTCTATATATTCCAACAATGATCCTGTTTGCATTAGTCGCTTGAGATCTGCCATGGGATCTTCATAAACGCGCTCCCCAAATCGCCCTTTAACTGCAACTACATACTCCTCCCAGGGTGGCTCATCCACTTTTCCTCTATTCTTCAAATAAGACTGATGCCAGTCAAGTGCCTTGCCTTCTAGATGCATAGATGCAAGCTTAACACGGGTGCTAGCAGGGGTGGTATCAATCTGAAAAAATCGGTCGCAACGGAAAAGCCAGTTTTCCAGATCAGTGCCGTCAAATCGAGGAAACTCGACTTTGGTGAACCGGGTTGCGAGATGATAAGGATTGGAGTTATGCTCTTGATGGTGTTGGTCTGAGTTTTGGTTCAAGTTAACAGAGGAATTAGCATTAAGGGTGGTGGTGTTCATACCTATAATCAAGGTTTTGAGTTCGCTGATGATGGTGCCCTGCTGCTTGGAAATGAGTTCGGAGAACGTTTGTTCTTGTTTTTTTGTTGTTTTCAACTATCATGCCTTTCACCATAGATTTGATGCTTTCTTCCATTTTTTTTAAGCTCTTGAGCTCTGGTTTCAGTCATTTTGAAGGTTTGGATATGGCGGGATTGAAATCACAGGGGAGGAAAGAAGCTCTGATACCAAATGATACCCAGAGAATTTCAGAGAGAAGAATAGAGAAGAATTCAAGAGAGAGAGAAGAAGGATTCTGCTATTTCATTTCTTAATTTGGGACAGCACCCAACCCAAGGCTAAATAGCCGTTGTACAAAAGTGACGCAACACAGCTGCTACGTGTACAAACATCTCTCTCCTCTAACTAACTTAAGAAACAGAAAAAATAACAAAACGATAGTTCAAAAGCATAAAACACAACAACAGTAAAATATTAAAACTTGACAAATAAACTCAAACAACAGAAGAATTGGTAGCAGCAATGCTGCACACAACATAATGATTACACGAAAAACTGAAGGATGGGGGGTGCAACATGATGAAATGGGGGATCAGAGGTGGATTTTGTTTGCTTGATTGATTTTATTTGCATGATGAAAAGGTAGGAATCAGAGGTAGATTTTATTTGGGCTTAATACATCATTTGCCCCTTGAACTTGTCTAAAAAGCTTGATTGGCCCCTGAACTTTCAAAGTGTTCCGATAGCCCCCTAAACTTACAAAAAATGTTTAGTTAGCCTCCAGAACTTGCGTAAAACGTAATCAATTGATCACTCGGTCGTAAAAAAGTAAGTTAAATGCGGAAGGTGTATTCCACGAGTCTTATAAAAAGTAAAACGACCAAAATCGAAATATACGATTCTAATATTAGAGAAGACAAGTTGTATAGTTGAGCAAGCAATAACTTCATTTTTAATCTATTTTTTAATTATGCAATAATATTTTAAGATACATGAAATACATCTTCCGCATTTAACTTACTTTTTAAAAACCGGGTGATCAATTGATTACGTTTTATGCAAGTTCAGGGGGCTAACTAAACATTTTTTATAAGTTCAGGGGGCTATCGGAACACTTTGAAAGTTCAGGGGGCCAATCAAGCTTTTTGAACAAGTTCAGAGGGCAAATGATGTATTAAGCCTTTTATTTGCTTGAAAAAACACATGCAATCCGAGAAATTAAGATTGAGAAGAGCAAACAAATTTTTTTTGGAAGAGAAATCAATTTTCTCATTGACGAGAAATTGGAAATGCATCTAATTAAAGACCCATTGAAACTGGTAATTATGGGTCAATTTGTGTTTTATTCTACGATTTTGCTTGTTTTTGTTAGACGAGAAGACGATGGAAGAGGCAGAGACAGAGACAGATGTGGAGAACACGATGGAAGAGGCGGAGGAAGAGAGAGATAGGAAAGAGAATTTATGGGAGAGAAAATATGGAATTAATAGGAAAGAAAAATAAAAAAAATAAAAGAAAATATAACTAAGGGTAAATTAGTCATTTAACATTAGGTGGGATCCACTTTTATTTGTTAAGAGGTTAAAAGTGATGAGGTGGCACGTTGACCATGCGTTGACCGATCAAAATTACCTGATGTACACTTTAGTGGGAGGTCACTAAAAGGTTGTACAGTTTAGTGTGACAAAATTTTAGTTGTACAACAAAGTGTGATTTGGGGTAAAGGTTGTACACCATGTATGTAATTTACCCCCAATTTATATAACAAACTTATTTGGTAACATTGAAGTAACTTGGTCTCTAATGGTTAGTTGTTACTTATTTTATTTAGTAACAACTAAGTTACTACCATTAGAGATGGTCTTATCTCTTTACATCTTGCCACATGTTTTGATGTTGCCACCACCTCCTCTCATCTTGCCACTTATTTCTTATTTTTCTTATAATTTTTTAACCCCTTTTTGCCACATGTTTTGATGTTGCCACCACCTCCTCTCGTGTCTCATCTGTTTCTCATGTAATCTTCTAATCTAGCTTTAATGACTCCGATTCCTCATGCTTTTTTTTCTTCTAGCCATTCTTTAAAATTTTCTAATTGACAAGGTATTTCCCAAGTATGATCTGAATTGTCACCATGTAGTTCATGTTTACTAGTAGTTTTGAAGATCTGAACGATTATTATGAGTTTTCTTTCTAAGTCCATAGAAGCATCAAAAATCTGAACACCATAAATTCCCCTTCACATCTTCCATTTAAGCTCTTCAACAGACTTCAATATAATTGAAGGCAGTTTTGAGATACTCATAAGGCTATCATCTATATAACTTTATCAAGAAATCCATATTTGAAAAGTTTCTGAACAACGTCTGGATTACAGTCTTCTGTGCATAGATATCTGGGATACATTTACATTCTAAAACCTCTATACACAGTCTCATTTTGCTTATAGGTGAAATTTTTTATCATGTTCTTATATGCTTCTATAACTTCAGGGGGAAATTGCAACATCTGAAAGGCAGTAATTTCTGATGAATTCTTATTGACCAATTTGGAATAGTTCAAGGCAGCAGCTCCTGAAATTCCATTGGATGATGATGGAATATCAATTGGTTTCTTATAAAGTTCTCATATAATCTCATAAGAAGATTTAGGAGCAATTGTTCTTATATTATGATTATTCTGAAATTCGTAAATTATAATCGCTGCTTCTTCCAAAAGCTATAAATGGCAGTTTTTCCTTGAACGAGCTTTCCCAACTGAAGAATGCATTTTTGCATTTACTTCTATTTATAGTTTAAGAAAGCAATGTCAAATGCACATTTATAGTTATAAAATCAAAGTAACGGGAAATAAGTTTTTGTTGCATTGATGGAGTTTAAAATTAATTATTTCATCCTCGTAACTTTAGTGTTAACATTGCACATTTATATATGCAAAGTCCAAATTTATTATGTTGTAATAATCATAAGACTAATTTCGTATTTTATCCTTTTATTATTTCGAGAAAAATTCAAAAAAAAAAAAAACATACATTCCACACTTTGACATTTTTTTAAAGTAAGTATCATTAAAAAAAACTTTTCTAAAAACTAGAAAAGGAAAAAGAGCGCTAAGGTTCCAAACAAAAAGACTAGCATAGAATTTGAATGCCCTAGTAATACAATGAGCAACCATGTTCGATTGCCCATGAACAAAACAAATTTTATACGATTATTTCTTTTTTGATAGTTTGTCCGATTTTTCAGTTCGAGGCTCGTCAAAGACCTTTTTAAGTAGATACTCTTCCAATTAAAGTTGTTTGCGTATACTAGGACTCGAACTCGAAATCTAACTTAAACGACTTCAAACCCTTAACCACTTTAACTGACCTTAATTAGTTTATTTCTTTTCTTTCTTTTTTTTAATAATTTATGTGATAAAATATTAATTGGAAAAAAATCTCTTTTATTATGTCATCAAGTTTAATAATGATACGAATTTCTTTTTATGTCTTTGAAAATGTTACTAAAAAAAATTCAAACATTCAAAACTACACTATTTTGTTACAAAAAAATATCAACAATTCTTAAAACATCAAAACATAAAACCACGTGTTAAAAAAATACCATATTAGAGTATCTCCAAAGGTGCTTAGAGTATCTCTAATAGAGTGTGCTTAAAAGTGTGTCAGATGATGTGGTATTTGGTTTGACAACTTCCACTGACAAAATAAAGAATAAAATTTTTTCACTAATTGATGAAGTTAGAAATTGAATCCCCATTTTGATATTTTCTTATTATGGATAACTACAAGATAAAAGAAAAATCATGAATGATAAAGTATTAATAGCTTACTTCAAATCACTATAGGTTCATGACAAAACAATAAATTCAATTATCAAGAACATAACATCAAACAACATATAGGCATCAAGTAGATGTATATAAAAACGGAAAAAATAAAACAGAGCAAATATAATATTACTAGCAATTGCAGATAAGAATGCACTTGACCATATCTACAAACAAATTGGGAGACTCTTCATCTCTCATTTCTACAGTAGCTATCCTTCTAAATTATCTGTTGTTGAACTCTTCGACATCTAACAATTTCAGCATCCTTAGGACCCGACTTAGATGCGATTCTCGATTAAGAGAACTCTATGGACGCGCACTAAGACATAGACAATAACAACATCACGGGAAAGCAAATTTAGGGGTGCTCTGGATCGCCTCATCTCCGCCTCCACCTCTACAGACGTTACTAATCTGAAAAGTGTGGAGAGGATTTTGGGATATTGGGTCACGATGTTAACTAATAATTTGGGGATTTCGTATTACTCTCTCTTTCTCTCTCTCTCTCTTTAATTTAGGGATTTCACAATCACTTTGTTTGAATGATTGTCACTCGATACTTTCAGTAATGAATTGGGGGGGGGGGGGGGGGGGAAGGAATTTGGAGGAAAAGAATTGGAAATCATATTTTTTTTTAATAATTTCAAGCATTTAATTTTAACTTTATGTGGGGATTAAGAGACTTTCCCTAGTCTATATAATTTTGTGACGATTTTTTATAATCCCCACAATATCTATTATATTTACCTAAATTGGGAGAGAGAAAGGGTTATATACTATTATAATAAAGAAAAATTCCAATTCTACTTATTACTGCTAAAATTTTGGCACAATAAATTTTAATCTTTTGTGGGGATTTTGAAGAATTCGCCACTAATAGTAATATATTTTTTGGGAGAATCACAATTCCCCACATTTTATTCTATTAGTTATGGTGAAATTATAAATGTACAACATCTCCACAAATGTACAACAATTAGTGGAGAATTAATTATCCCCTCTAGTTTTTCCCACAAAAAGTTCAATTTCTTATAGTGTAAGTATAAGGACTTATGAGTAGATATTAGTGGGGGCATAAAGGATGGTAATTGGTAGGTGTACTGGCTTTCTTGGGGATGTTAGATGTCATTCAAAAGAATAAGGTGATTTGGGTTGTAGATGTCTTAGGTCTTTTAACCTTGCTTTTCTTACTAAGAAATGCTTGAGACTTCTAAAAACTCGAATTCCTTATGAGTTAAGGTACTTAAGACTAAATATTTTCCAAATTCCAGTTTTCTTGATGCTACCACAATGTTAGCTCGAGTTTCTTTTGGCGAGGTATATAGGAGACATAGAAATTATTATGTAAATATATTATTATGTAAATTATTATTCCAGTTTTCTTGTTGTTTCTCTAAGGACACCGAAGTAAATGGTTGTGCCTGAGCTTATTAGATCATATGATGTTGAACAACTCATTTTTACATGAAAAGATGGAAAGTATCTCAAAATTTGTTTGCTATATCGTTGACCTCGTGATGATTTCTATTAAGGTTGAAATAAAAATGGGCTTTTTAGTGTCAAGTCATGTTATTTCCTCACTAAATTATTTCGCATAGCTGAAAATGATGCTTCGTCGTCTTCGTCCTAAGATGGCAGATTTTCGAAACAATTTTGACTATTAATCAACCTATTATATCATTTTCAATCTACCAATGTAATTTATATATCTTGGGAAAAAAATCTGTTGTCCCCTATTATCTGTCTCCTTTCCTACACCCCATTTATTGTGGCACATGTCAATTTAATCTTAATAAGTTTTAACAGATTTAATGTTTTCTAACCTTAATTAACTCTAATCAAACACTCTAGTTAACTTCCATATTTCTTTTCAATGTTTTAAGACTATTTCATGTTGGATTAACTAACGTGTTTGATCTTTTCTCATACTTAGGCTAAGATGTGAAAGAAATCATTGCATCTTGTAAGAAAAATCAAGTGGTGGGGCATTTTTCAAAACTAATTTAAAAATTACAAACATATACCCATCAATGTTTTTAAAGAACATAAAACAGAAAGATAAAAAAAAGGAAGCATAAGCAATGTTTTAAAAACCGGACCAGACATCAGATCGGATGTGTGTCCGATTCAAGGTTGAATCGATTCAACCGGCTAGTCCGGAGACTTGTAATACAGTTTTTTAAGAATTGGAAAATGCAAAAGATAAGATGATGACCTGTAATACAAATTTTCTATCCAGAGACTTGAAATCATCTCTTATATGCAAAGAAGCGCACTAGAAATCACACCTGCACCCAAAACAGATAATTTTAAAAGAGAATAATAATATTTAATTGTTCAACAGTCAAACAAACTTGTATCGTAACCGAAAAGGAGACCACCAATGCTAGCAGAGAAAGCAAGGCCAATGACATAACGGTTTTTCCAAGCTCCTATCACCATGGTTGGATAAAGAAAAACAAACAGTAATTAATTATACCATCAAAGCACAAATTCCTAAATTATATGATCAAATGTCTAAGTAACACCGCAAACTTATAAGTAGAGGGATTAAAAGATACTATAAATAGAGGCTATTTCATTAATAACAAACAAAATTTCACATTCTATCTGATAGATATCCGGATAGCTTTTCCCTTTGTAAATTTCCAACATTAATTGATCATATATTCAATTAATAAAAAAAAAGGACTATATTAAATGGCAGTCTTGATCGCGTGCACCTTAATGAGCATGTAGAATTTGCTCATTCACCGTTAGATCTAGGCTTATTAGAATCCTAAGGTGTAGATTTAAAGCATCCTGAGGCTTAGATTTAATAAGCATATATCTAACGGTGAATGAGCAAATTCACTTGTTCATTAAAGTGCATGTGAAAATTTCTGATTAAATGGATAGAAAAAATAGGAAGATTTTTGTGACTTGAAATATTATAATTACTCCTTATAAATATAAATTTTTCTTTATTCATATTTATTCATTGTAATAATTACGATTGTATTTAATGAGTTCTTGAAATTAGTGTTAAATTATTAGAAATTTATAGTTATTTAGTGGAGTATATAGATTTTTCTTTATTTATATTTATTCATTGTAATAATTAAGATTCGGCTCGAGAATCGAAACGATCAAGTTCGGTTCAAGCTCGAAACTCGTCTAACCTAGGATTTTTAAGCTTGACTTGAGCTCGAAAAACGCTCGTGAATGATTGGATTTTAATTTATTCAATTGTATTTAATTTGATATTTTTATTATCGAGTAATGTTTAAGTATTTAAAATTAAGGTTTAAAGCACTATGATGTAATTAGGATAGGCAACAAGGTAGAGATTTCATGTCGTTGCTTGATCTAGAGGATTCATCTCAAATGGAGATGCATAATATATATGGATAATATATATTGTTTTGATAAAAGCTCGATTGTATTTGGCTCGATAAAAAACGAACCGAGTTTGAGCACGACGAAACTCAGCTCAAAAGCTCGCGAGCAAGTTCGATTATAGGTTCATAAACAACCTTATGAGAAAACTCGATTATAATATTCATGAACACGCTCGTGAGCAATTTTGGTTCAGTTATTCTTCTTACTAATAATATTTATATAAAGAGAGAAATGTAAAACAACGTAGTTTTATATAAGCTTTAGTTTTGTACATTACAAAACTATGTAGTTTCGTGTTAATTAAATTTCAAATCAATATAAGTAATTAGTTGTTCGCGAGTTCAGTGTAGGTGTGGATGGGTCCACGATTGGTTGTAAGGATTTATAAATGACTTTGTGAGGGTGTTTGGTCTGATTCAAATATCCTGGTTGAAAAATCTATTTCCTATCCTAAAAAGTAAAAAGAAACTCAAAGATCAAAAGTTTTCGAATTCAATTTTTGTTTATCAATAAAGGGAAATTCTTTTGTTGCCCCTAAAAAAGGTTGGTATGCTCTCCTGAGCGATGTTAAAAAAATAGTCGTAGTGCATCCTCAAGGAAATGGCCTAATGTAAAAGGTGGAGATACTTTCATATGACTTTAATGGTAACATTCTAACGTCGGTAGGTATTCATGTATCTGGTTGTTCTTTTGTCGAAACAATTGAATTGTCAACTATTCTGGAAAGTCTTTATTTAGCTAGGGATTACAACTTCTTGAATTTTTGAATCGAATATGATACGAATATAGTGGTGGAGGTGCTTCAAAATGGTTATAATATTATATTTATGTGTTTTACACTAGTTATAATTTTAATTGGTTTAGAAAATAAGAGTTTTGCGTTTTATATGCAAAATTCCCACTCTTAGCCCCGTGAAAGAACGAAAATGCCCGTCCATGGGTTTTGGAGAGGAAAAAGCTTTTTTTTTTTGCCAATCCGTCACGCGGGCGTGTGGCTATCACGTCTCATCGCGTGGTCGGACGTGTGGCTATCACGCCTCACCGCGTGGTCGGACGTGATAGCCACACGCCTCACCGCAAGGTCGGGCGTTTGGCTATCACGCCCGACTACACGGTGAGGCGTGTAGCTATCACGCCCGACCACGCGGTGAGGCATGATAGCCACACGCCCGCGTGATGGATTGGCAAAAAAAATAGCTTATTAAACCCGTAAATAGGCCGTTAAACCCGTAAATAGGTCGTTAAACCTGTAACTACAGAATTGTACTTAAAACCTAAAAATACCATACAATTTTAACTAAAATCAGTAACAATAATATAAGTTTATGAATAAATATTATTAATTACAACACATAAAACTACTATAATCTAGTCTAAGTCGCTCTCCTTTAAACTCACATGCACACGAAATGCCATGAGTCATGGGCAACACGCATCCGCATTCACTTATCACATCCATACTCAATCTGTGCATACGCTTGAGCTCATCATTCAGTACACGCAAGCAGTAATGTGAAACGTGTAAGTTGAGATACTTGAAAGGTTGTTGATAGTGAGCCGATGCAGTTCTTCTTCTCGAGTCCTCGAGTGAGTATCTGATTATATACAGTAAAGGATTACAAAACTAATGTATTACAATTTAAAAGATTAAATTAAATAACAGAATAAAGGTCTTACTTGATCGCCTCGATCTGAGCCTTAATGTCCTTGTGCACCTTCGCCCACACTGTATCAAGTGCACCAGTAGATGAATTCAACCACTGTTTCAACTGTGCATGTGAACTCTCCACTCGACAGGTTGTGGTGTTTCCTAAGTGCAACACCTTGTTCGTCCATGCTCGACAAAACTTCTCTTTATGCACTAGCCACATGGTCTCCACGTACTCTATCACACGAGGCCAGTTGGTAGTAGTATTCTTCATGGCTACCACTGCCGCCTCATATTCGGCTACTTTCGGGGCTTCAATTATACGTTTCCATTTGGAATTCTTAAAAACTTCACCGAAACTCTTCACTCCACTCAACTTGCCTACTCTATCCTCCACATCTTTATTAATATGTCATGTGCACAATAAATGATGACTATGTGGAAATACCTCACGAACCGGTCTCATCAGTCCTAACTCCTGGTCCGTAGCAATGGCTGTTGGATGCACATCAGGTTGGAGCAAAAGCTTCAATTTTTGTAACACCCATATATAACTTCCCTCAGTTTTATCCTTCATGATTGCATAGGCGATCAAGAAGTTTTTGTTTGAAGACGTCATTCCAATGATCTCAAAGAATGGCATCTTATACTTGTTTGTTTTATATGTTGAATCCATACCAACAAACAAGTAATAAGATCGAAATAGTGTGATCGATGTAGGATGTGCCATAAATAAGTGAGTCACAACATTGCTGCCCGGCTCCGCTTGCGTCCAATGTATGTATTCCTTATCTACAGCAAGCCGATAAAACTGACCGATTACATCCCGACCCTCAAAGCTCTCAATCTTGATTTTTTCCCTGTAGTTATAGACATGTATTTGTGTCGGGCAATCCTCCGGATGTTTTTCTTTGATTGCAGCAAAAATAGCACAAGACTTAGCTTGAGCTGAACTCATTTCACGAACAAGTTTTTTGGAACCCGGGCTTAGTCCGCTCATCTGCCTATAGCCCTGACGATATACAACCAACTAATGATAGTGTTGTCCTCTATCTCCAGCAATTCCATTCACCACTCAACCGCCTAATTCAGCGATGTCCAAAACCTTTATCTGGAATTTGCAACCACAGTACTTTGTTTTTTTATATCCCTCCGTACTACTTCCTCCATATCCATATCCCTTTTTCCTTCTATAATTCTTAATACCGCGAGCACATTTAACGAATATCCATTTTGACTTGCCCCCTGTCTTGTGCGACGTTGTGGTTAACTCGAAGCCGATCCTAATTGCCGTCTGTTTGCCCAGTTAACAGCTTCATGATATGTTTGAAACGTTTGTTTGGGAAAAAACTGCAAACTGTAATCAATGCCGTTTTCGCCAAAATCTTCAAACGAATCCTCTTGCAAATGATAAATAACGAACATTACATTCCAACACGCGACATTTCTATAGCGATTCGGTGTCCAAACCCGAAAAAACAGTAACAAATATGCTCGGAAGTGTGAGCATCATGCCCCACCATGCGGTGAGGCGTGTGAGCATCACGTCCCACCATGAGGTGGGGCGTATGAACATCACGGCCCACCACATGGTGGGGCATATGAACATCACGCCTCACCTCATAGTGGGGCGCATGAACATCACGCCTCACCATGTGGTGGGGCGTAATGTTCAAACGCCCCACCACATGGTGAGGCGTGATGCTCACACGCCCGAGCCCCGAACCAGATTTTTTTTTCTAAAAAAATTACAGAATTAAATGGAAGTTTAATCGGAAACATACCTCGACTTCAGGAACAGCGTCACTCTCGTCTCTTATCGGTGATAACAGATTGCTCTCCATCAAACGTGTTGTCTTTGATTTCGGATCAAAATGTATTTGGGAGAGTTTGAGAGAGTTTGGGAGGGTTTGGAATTTTCAACTTTTGGTTAAAGGGCGGTTACGTCTTTTTTCGGGGCTGGAAGTGTGAAATTGGGGCTGGGTATAGTAATCCACTAAATTTAAGATGAGAAGTATTTGAACTCGTCATAGTATTTGAAATTTTTATTTTTTTTATCCAACACGTGAAAACATGTGATAAGAATTTGGACAAAATGGAATCTACACAATGTCAAATGCATATGTATGTATTTTATTTGTTACTGGTGAGTTATAACATGATGCATATCTGTAATAAAATGACAAGGAGAAAATGTTTGAAATTGCTTCAACTTATCAACTATAGACCTTCAATTGTATAAGATCTTTCTTTTTCTTTTTACTTAATTGAGAGAGAGAGAAAAATTCTAAGCTCTTTCTAATCTATTTTTTTCAAAAAAGTCATTTATATGTTTAGGTCTGACTTCTGGCGAAGAATACGTGTCAATGGTCTTTTATTTCATGCTCCTGAAGATAAGAAACTAAACATGAGCTGTCGTGTTGTGTGCTCATACTCCACTGCAAAATGGGGTCGGCTTATTCAATCTTATCCAATAACTATGCACCTTGTTCTAATTCCAGTGTCTGTCATCTATTTAAATAGATGAGTTTCATCTGGGCAGTTTTGCTCAAACCAAAGATTTTCGCTCTCTGCAGAACGCTATTAAAAGAAAATATTCCCACTCACGAATAGTCTCACATAAAGTTTATCCCAGACTGCCAACTTTTTCACATCTTTTTGATGAATCGAACTTAGCCCGAGGGACGGTCTCATTACTTCTTCGCTCTTTTTTTATTAGGGTAGGGTTGTGGAGAAAGAATTGAGGAATTCCTCTATTTATTAAATGAATAGAGCTTGAAGCTTGTGGATCGAAACTCTCACCTGCAGCGCCAGTAAGGAATCAAAGTTAGCAGCTTTTTGACTCAATTGTGAGCGAATTTGTTATATTTGATGTTATGTTAAGTCTAACTTTCTTTCAATAAATGCGGGAACAACATAAGAAGAAGATAGATGCAACCGAAGATTACTTGCTTTCGGGCAAAGACATAATTAATTCATCAATAGTTGCATATTCATATGAAACTTCATATCTTGACTCGCCTAAGTTTGGATCAAAGGTTCGCCTACCATCTACCTTTGGTTTAGAATCAGCCCATGATCTGAAACCCTTGTTTATCCGGTAAGGTCAAAGTCTCTGATTACAGATTTTTCTCGCGCTATTACAAAAGGAAGGAGCTGGCAGCTAGGTTTTCTTCTCGAGTATAGATTGAGTGAAACTATCTTGCTCGTCGTCCTCTTTATAGAAAAAGGGTTTCTAAAACCCATGTTCAGAGGTTGACGTATCCATCCGGTCCACATCTAATGGTCGAACTTAGACAAGAAAAATTGACGCCAACCCAATCTAAGCCCCGAACACCCGTTTATTTAATGGATGAGTTTGAGATTTCTAGAAATAAAATGAACCAACCCCCAACTCGGTCCATTCTTTTAATATTAATTATTAAATTAATATTTTTCAAATGTTAAATATTTAAGTATATGTTTTAAATTTTATTATTAAAAAAATAGGATAGAGTAAAAAAAAATCTTATGATTTATGCCATTTGCAAATGAGCTTTCGTATTTTAAAATTTTACAAACAAGAGTCTGTGGTATCCATCGTTAGTAAAGAGGGAAAAAATTTCGGATGCGGACCAAATGCTTTTATATTACCATAGGTTATGAAAAAAATGCTCCTGAGAAAAATTTCGGTCAAAGTGCCACGTCAGTACTCCCTAACAACATCTTTTTTTCTCTCTCTTTTTGCTAATAACATGTACCACATACCCTATTTAAAGTTTTAAAATATGGACTTTGTTTGCAAATGATTTAAATCACATGTTTTTTTTTTCTTTACCCTATTATATATATAGTTTTTAGATAAATTATTTGATTTGAGCATATGATTTGAGTTTTTAAGTTCGAACTCGGTTCAATCCAAGCTCGTCTCAATTAATAACGGGTTATATTTGACTTGAGTTCCCAATTCAGCATAATCTAACTCATAAACATTCCATTTACAAGAAATTTACCTATTATAACTTCTTTTCTCCATTAATAGCGGGTTATATTTGACTTGAGTTTCCACAATCTGATTCCTAAACATTCTACTTACAAGAAATTTATCTAGTATAACCAGGGCCGTTCCTGACCTTTTAGAAGCCCGGGGCGAGATGATAAATTTGGGCCCCTATATATACATTTTTAAGTTGGAGGCTGAATGATTTTTTAATTACAAGGAGTAAGGTACTAATTTAGTCATATGGTTATTAGGAGAAAGCAATTAGTATTCATAAACAAAATATTGCAATTTTTAGCCTAACGTTTTTCAATAGGTACATTTTAAAGCTTATTTGACGAAAATGAGGTCTTTTATGTGTAATTTCTTGTTCTATCTTCACTCCATCCTCTACTGTTCTGGTCACTCAATATGGAAATAACTCATTTTTAATGTCAATGGAAAAAACTCATTTTCAATTAACTAGGTTTGAAATTGCACCAACTCGTAAACGTTATGTTTAGGATTGTAATATTTTCTATATGGAAACTAAAATTAGTAGTGCAGTAGTAACGAGTATACAAACTAGAATTATTTGTGTAATAAAATAACAAGTATATGTGTCATGTAAAATTGCAAGAAGTAAATAAGTATATTATTTTTCATATTGAATATATATATTGACATTTAATTCTTTTTTGGAAATGAATTGAAATTTAAATGTAAGAAAAAAAATTGAAATTAGATAATAATAATAATGAGAAAAAATTGAATAGTTATTTTTTTATACAATTTATATAATTTAGATTTAAGGAAACATGAAAGTTATAGTAACAATTAATTACAGAAAATAAATGGGAAAAAATATATTTGATTGTGATAAAATAAGGTGTGAGAGGAAAAAAATATTTGAAAGTAATTAAAAAATTGGAAGAATGAGGTTTGAACTCTCAACCTCAATAAATGGAAAAAAAATATATATTTGATAGTGATAAAATAAGGTGGGGGAGGAAAAAAATATTTGAAAGTAATTAAAAAATGTGAAGGAGGTTCGAACCCTCAACCTCAAGCTAAATAACCTCTACTGTTCTGGTCACTCAATATGGAAATAACTCATTTTTAATGTTAATGGAAAAAACTCATTTTCAATCAATTAGGTTTGAAATTGCACCAACTCGTAAACATTATGTTTAAGATTGTAATATTTTCTATATGGAAACTAAAATTAGTAGTGCAGTAGTAACGAGTATACAAACTAGAATTATTTGTGTACTAAAATAACAAGTATATGTGTCATGTAAAATTGCAAAAAGTAAATAAGTATATTATTTTTCATATTGAATATATTTTTTTTTTGGTAGAAACAGGAAAAGAAAGACAACACAAAGAACAAACTAGCCTGAGATCGGCCTAGGAAAGCTAATCCCAATCCTATCCTCTAAAAGAAGAGAAGAAAGAAAGATAGGAGGATCCGAAAGGGTGGTAACACCTAACATCCCCTCATGCCCAGCCGCCACCAAGCGATCCGCAATCCGGTTCTGTTCTCTAAAGATGTGGCTGAACTCTAAGAACTCAAAGGAAGAGCCAATCCTTTTAGTAGCTTTGATAAGGTTTTGGCTATTAAGACAAATAACATGATTATCAGAAATCATATTAATGGCCTCCTTATTATCAGACTCCACAGAAAGCCTCTTAATACCCAGACTTCTGGCAAGCTTGACACCGGAGAGAATACCCCAAAGCTCCGCCGAAAAGGACGAGCCCAATCCCAGGTTATGGGTGAACCCAGACATCCAGGCGCCCCCCGCGTCTCTAAGAACACCTCCGGCCGCGACTCTTCCATTGTTGAGGCAGGAGCCATCCGTATTCAACTTCACCACCCCATCCTTTGGCCTACTCCAACCAACAAGGTGGACCTCTTTATTCTGGGTAGATCTGGCAAGGGAATCCCCTTTGAAGCTCTCAGTAATAATAAGGAGCTTTTTCGAGAAGAACTCAGGTAAGTTCTGAATAAAAACAGTCTTCTCACTAAAAATCTCCTCGTTCCTCCACTTCCAGATTTGGTGACAAATAATAGCAAAGAGAATGTCACCATGCTCCATGTTAGCCAGTAACTTCCCACTAACCCCATTAGAGAACCAGTCATTCTCAGAGTGGGCAAGGAAGGCAGGGAGAATGTGGTGTGGGAGAACTTTCTTCCACACCTCTTTACTTTTAGAGTAGTCCCTAAGAGCATGGCACAAAGTTTCAACATGGCCTCTGCATCTATTGCAAGCTCCTGAATCCGCCAGATGCCGTCTGTGCCTATCCAAATTAGTAAGCAACCTATCCTTAACTCCCAGCCACAGGAAGCTCCTAATACGGTAAGGGATTTTAAGGGCCCAAATGGACTTCCAAGTATCCGAGAGAGGATCGGATCTGTTGAGGGTAAAGGCTTCAAAGGCAGATTTGCAAGAATAAGCTCCATTGTTAGTCAGGGGCCAACAATGCCTATCCTTGTCTTCCTCTTGATTACTAATCTTAACTCCCCTGATTCTAAGGAGAGTATCCAGGCTAAAGAAGGTATCAAACTTTGACCAAATCCAGTCCCCATCAGAGTCCACCACATCGGCAATCCTCCAGTTGCGGATATTGTTAGGCGGGGGGGAGTTACAAACATCTATAAGCGGTTTATCTCCAATCCAGTTGTCATCCCAGAAGCTAATGGACTTACCATTACCCACCTCCAGGCTAACCCCCGAGCAGAATTCAGCAAACACAGCGCTAAGCCCTTTCCAAAGGAAAGAACAATTGACAACTCTCTCCTTAGGGCCCCCAAAGATTTTGTCCTTCCGATACTTGCCACAGAGCAGACGAACCCAAAGAGAAGAAGGGCATTGCCACATTCTCTAGAGGAGCTTCATTAATAAAACTTTGTTGTTGTCCTTAGCTTGTCTAATGCCAAGACCCCCCATGCTTTTTGGCTGGCAGACCTCCTTCCAAGGGACAAGGTGAATCTTTCTTCCCTCTCCAGACTCTCCCCAAAGGAAACGCCGGTTAATTTTGTCAAGCTCATTGAGAACCGGCTCAGGCAATTTACAGGCTTGCATGATATGATTGGGAGCCGCGCAATTGACAGACTAAATTAAAATTAGACGGCCTGCCAGGGAGAGAGAATTGGCTTTCCAACTAGCACACAACCCATTAGTTTTATCCAGAGTCTCTTTAAAGGAGGCTTTGGAAACTCTGTCGCTGTGGAGGGGGACCCCAAGATACTTACCCAAAGAGTGAGTAAGAGGAATGCCAGAAAGATCACTAAGTTTTTTACAAACGCTTTTTTCCATGTTCTTAGAGCAAAGCATCCGAGACTTATGGATATTAATCTTTTGGCCAGAAGCTACGCAAAAGCAATTAAGGATATCCATGACCACACCAACTTGCTCCTCATTCCCTTCCACAAAGATCATCACATCGTCAGCGAAGAACAAATGGGAAATAGGAGGGCAAAACTTGTTAATGGACACAGGATGGAGAATCCCTTTGCTCACAGCCTCTTGAATTAGGTGAGCCAGCCTCTCCATAGCAATAACAAAAAGGAAGGGGCTCATAGGATCTCCTTGACGGATACCCCTAGAGGGAGAGAACTCATCAGACATATCTCCATTGATCAAAACCTGGAAAACAGGAGAAGAAATGCAATCCTCAATCAATCTCCTCCAGTTCTCAGGTATACCAGCTCTTTTTAAGCTATCCAGAAGAAAACTCCAATTTAAGCGGTCATAAGCTTTCTCTAGATCAAGTTTGAGAGCCACGATCCCTTTCTTACCTTTCCTCATCTTCATGGAGTGAACCATCTCCTGGGCAATAACCACATTGTCCATCATTTGCCTGCCAGGAACAAAACTACCTTGATTTTGGCTAATAATCTCAGGAAGGATACGCCGGAGCCTATTAGCCACAATCTTAGTGATAGCTTTATATAACACATTGCACAGACTGATCGGCCTCATTTGTAAAAAGGAGGAAGGTTTTTCAACTTTAGGGATCAGAACCAGGAGGGTTTTGTTCACCAGCCTAATATCATTGGATCCGCCGAAAACACCTATAATAAAACTGTAAATGCCTTCCTTCACCGTATCCCAGTGTTTATGGTAAAAACTAGCAGGAATACCATCGATCCCTGGAGCCTTAGTAGCTCCAATACTGGTGAAGGCCAGATCAATTTCTTTCTGGTCGATAGGATGAAAAGCTTCTTTAATAGCATTCTCCTCTAGCCTAGGAAATGAGATCCCAGATTGGGCTTTGTCCAGATCCACCTCTTCCTCTTTAAAGAGGTCTTTATAGAAAACAAGGGCAAGGCGACGAATATCTTCCTCCTCATATATCCAATCACCATTAGAGTCTTTAATAGCATCGATCCGATTCCTCTGCCTCCTAATAATAGTAGAGAGGTGGAAAAATTTGGTATTCCGGTCACCGTCCTTAATCCAAGCCTTTCTAGATTTCTGGAACCAAAGGAGCTCTTCCTGTCTAAGCACCGCTTCCAACTCGTTCTGGAGAGATCTAAGATGACAATTCAGACTGTGGTCAAAACGGATCTCCAAACATCGTTGAATACCTTCCATTCTCCTTAAAAGTTTATTTTTCCTTCGGATAATATGGCCAAAGATGTTTTTATTCCATCCCACCACATTCCTTCTAAACTCCTCAGCAACAAGGAGAACATTAGAATGGGGTTGCCAATTGTCCTTAACAAAATTCCTGAACTCAGGACAGGCATCCCAGGCAACAAGGTACCTAAAAGGTCTATTCCCTTTAGGCCGACATTTAACCAGATTGACAAGGATAGGACAATGGTCAGAATGACAGAAAGGGAGATTCAGCACGTTCACCTCGAGAAATCTACCAATTGCCGCAACATTCACGTACATTTTGTCCAACCGAACAAACACGCTATTCCTTTTCCAAGTAAACTTGTGGCCAGTGGCTCCCAGGTCAGACAGCCCGCATAAATCCATATTCTGCTTGTGGTTAAGGCACCGGTTGACATAATGATTACCCCCCCCTTCTGATCACTCATCAGGGCAATATCATTAAAGTCCCCAGCAACCATCCAAACATCCACCATGTTTGTACTAATAGAGTATAGGATCTCCCAAAGCCTTTTTCGGTTAGTCAAAACAGGATCAGCATAAACAAAGGTGACAAAGAAAGGTTTATTACCAGGGTAACACACCTTACTATGAATGAATTGATTATCTATACTGATAATATCAATATTAACACGACCTGGCTTCCAAAAAAGCCAAATCCCCCCTGCCCGACCAGTAGCCTCCGATCTGACACAATTCCAATTCTTAAACTTTTTAACCACCTCATCTGCTTTAGAACCACTAACCTTGGTTTCAAGAAGAGCAAAACAAGAAGGATTAAATTGCTTAATAAGATCATTAACATGGATGCGGGTCGCCTTACTAGCCGCACCTCTAACATTCCAAACAAAAAAGTCCATCAGAAGGAAGACTATTGATCACAAGCCCAAACCCTAGAGCAGGTATTTATTCGGGGCTCCTGAGAGCCTTGAAGAGGTGCCAGCAGGTCCTCTTTTATCCCAAGAATCCAAAGAACTATGGTTCTTTTTATGGTTAGCCTTAGGTTTCTTCAAATTCAACTTATTTACTCCTATAGACTTCCCAATTGGGACATTAACAAGAGTTTGCAAATTACTAACCTCATTAAGCTTCGCTTTCCCTGTTGAGCCAATGATCTGGGAGATCCCCTTAGCAATAGCTTTGGAGTCAAAAAGAGGATTAATAGAGTCACCTAGGATGGTAGCTGGCTCAGCAGACTCAAGGCCTGGCATGCTTAACTCCATATGCTCATTAGATAAATCTGAATCCTGTCCCTCCTCAAGAGATAGGACTCTGAATCTAGATCCTGAACCGGAAGCTGAGTCAACACCAGCACCAATCTTAATGTCAGGTGGCCTAGCCTTGATCTCAAGAGCAATTTGGAGAGAACTCAACTCCTTACTGATATCTGGAAATTGATTCCGAGTAGCATTTGCTCGTGGCTTCCTTCTGGCTGACCTTTTGGCCAGCATCCAGGGACCAAAATTCTTCCCTTCACCTTGTCTCTCTTCAGCTCTACCTATGATAGGCACCACCACCTCCTCGACCACTTTCCTTCTTTTAGGGCAGCCATCATAAGTATGGCCAAACATACCGCATTCATAGCAGATATTGTGAATACCTTCGTATTCAATATGAAAGACCTTATTCTGAACGGAGAATTTAGACAGAAGAGGCTTAGCAAGATCAATGTCAATACAAACCATGGCAAACTTGCCTCTCACTGCCCCAACGGTAGTTTTGTCAACATGGTGAACTTTCCCAACCAGGCCACCAATCTTATTCAGAAATCTCTCGTTATAGTATTCAATGGGTAAACCTGGGAATCTAACCCAAGTAAGGATCCTACTCACAGAGCAATTATGAGGATTAAAATTTGGGACCCATGGCCTCAGTGCCAAAACATGATTGGAGATGATATAAGGTCCACCATTAACAACTGCATTATAATCTTCTGCCCTTGTGAATTTAATGACATAGTAGTCGTTCTCTAAGTCCGTTATAGTAACCTTCCCTTTCTTTGCCCATTGTGCCTGGATCCTCTGAGCAAAGTAATTAAAGCTAATTCTTTTTCCAAGCACAGTGACAATTAAGGCTAATTTCCATTTTGCTCTGAGGATACGTTTATCTTCAGAGGATAGACGGATCACCGGACACAGCGGGTCCTCTTGTTCACCATCCTCCACATCAGAGTCGGAAAAGAACTCCTCAGACTCATCCCCGATACTGTCATCCTCCATCATGGGTTCTTCCTCAACCACCCCCATCACCTTATCTCTCCAGGAAAATTTCCCCAGGCCAATTCCAGGGTGGACAAAATCAACATGATTAGCCAAAGCACCAGAGGCAGATTGACCCGCAGCCCCCTGGACCAATTCCCCGCTCAACGGGGGAACCAAAAATCCCTAGTTGAATTAGTACCAATGGGCACCGTCGGGGCCCTCACTTGGGCAGCATCCCTAATTGCCGGCTCCCCCGCGGCTCCGCTGCCCGCAATTGCACTAGCGCTAGGCGCCAGAGTGCCGCATTCCCCAGCCGGGCCGACTCCTGCCGCAGTGCAGGCCACCTCCTCCCCAGGGCTCGGGAGCCTCGCAACCACCGAATACGAGCCAGAGTCCCGCTCCTGCCCACCCTCAACCTCTACCGGAATCCCGAAAATGCCAGCAGCCGAACTTCCGCCTCCATCCAAACCGTACGCCGCGGATGGCCCGTGCGCTGCGGATGGCCAGTTCCGCTCCCGGCTACGATCCGAGCCAGAGATCGCCTCCCCAACGCCAGCCTCCGCTGGATCTAGCCCCTCTCCCTCCATCCGCACAGGCCGATCCCGCTCCCTCGACCTATCACGAACCCGTTCGCCGCTCATCCTTCTACCACGCGGAGATACCTCCGACTTCCTTCCTCCTTCCGCCGTCCTACCATCCGGCACCAGATCCACATCCAGTCCCCTCCCCGCCGCTCGCACCTCCGCCTCCTTCACCGATTGACATTTAATTTTTTTTTTTTTTGGAAATGAATTGACATTTAAATGTAAGAAAAAAAATTGAATAATAATAATAATGAGAAAAAATTGAATAGTTATTTTTTTTATACAATTTATATAATTTAGATTTAAGGAAACATGAAAATTATAGTAACAATTAATTACAGAAAATAAATGGGAAAAAATATATTTGATTGTGATAAGATAAGGTGGGAGAGGAAAAAAATATTTGAAAGTAATTAAAAAATTGGAAGAATGAGGTTTGAACTCTCAACCTCAATAAATGGGAAAAAAATATATATTTGATAGTGATAAAATAAGGTGGGAGAGGAAAAAATATTTGAAAGTAATTAAAAAATGTGAAGAAGGAGGTTCGAACCCTCAACCTCAAAGCTAAAATGAAATCATTAGATAACCCCTCCTACCAACTGAGCCAATTAATTTTAATATTATATGTTCATCTCTGTATTTATATATACACAATAAAAATATTTTATAAATACACTATAAAAATATTTTTTGGGCCCCTTATCGTTATGAGCTCTGGGTGGGTGCCCCTCGTTTCATAGCCCAGGGCCGACCCTGAGTATAATTTATTTTCTCAATTAATAGCGGGTTATATTTGACTTGAGTTCCCAACTCAATATAATCTGACTCATAAACATTCTATTTATAAAAAAATTTACCTAGTATACTTCTTTTGGAAAAAATATTTTTATGCAAATTAGCTTAAAATTATGGGATAAGTTACACCATGACCATTAAAATTTACTCATTTTTACAATATGATAATTAAATTTTAAAACGTAATATACAAATTACTCAATTTTACACTTTTTAAATTATGATCACTCAATTTTAATCAATGCTCAAAATAACAATTGATGATCTCAAAATAAAAAATTTCAAGAATTGGAGATATTCTAAGCAACTTTAATTTATAAAATTTTTGTTTTTAAATACTACAGATGTTGTTTAGTTTGGAGAGACAAAATTAATTTTTAGAGAGAGAAAACTCCTGAAATAGCAATTTAGAAAAATAAAAAATGTGATTTCATGATAAATGTCTTTCAAAACAACTAATTCTTAAACATTTCTATTTTGAGGTCATTAACGGTCATTTTAAGATGTTAGTTAAATGTTTAGTGGCTATCATATTAAAAAATGTAAAATTGAGTGACTTTTATATTATATTTTAAAGTTTAGTGACTATACCGACAATTAGTAAAGTTTAGTGGAAATTAGATATATACATTGGCCGGACTGAACCTAACAGGTTTTTATGTAAAAATTCTCATCCTAAATCCAGCCTAGCACACTATCCATTTAGACGGCTCAGATCGGGATGACTCGGGCTTGAAAGTCTATATAAACCTATCTAAAAAATACAAAAATTTAATTATAAAAAATAAAATTTATATTTTAAAATAAATATTTAATTATAAATATATAAATTTATTTAGTGTAATTTATCCTAGACGTGTCCGTAATTTATTATTTCCTAGATATAAGATGCAAGGTAAGTATCCTAGACGTGTCCGTAATTTATTATTTCCTAGATATTTTCGAAACCGCATCTGCCACGTATTATATTTACGTGTCCTATAACTGATTGATAGAAAAAAAAAAATCTAGGGTTAAGACTTCAGATCTCATCTCTTCAAAACGCAATTAGGGTTTCTTGTTCTCTCTTTCTCTCTTCCTTCCTTTCTCCGTATTCTCTAACGGCATGATGCAGCAGCCAGGAGCCGGAGGTATGGTTCCTTCACAGCCACCGATGGGACCGCCGCAACAGGCTTCAATCGGTCAACAGCCGCCGCAAGGTCATCCACAGCAATACCAGCAACCACAGCCTTACATGATGATGATGCCTCAGATGCCGCAGTCTCAGCCTCCGCCGCAGGCTATGTGGGGACACCAGCCTTCTATGCCCTCTGCTATGCCGCCGCAGCAGCAGCAGCAACAACAACAAGCCCAGCAGGCTCAGCAACAAGGTCAAGGTCAACCTGGTAGCGCCGAAGAGATTCGGACGCTTTGGATCGGTGATTTGCAGTACTGGATGGATGAGAATTATCTCCATAACTGCTTTTCTCACACTGGCGAGGTACCAAGTCTTACCCTTTTGAGACCTTGAAGGATATGCTTTTGTTTCGTTTAGCAATTTAATTGTGTTAATTTAATTTTACTTGATCTGTGACCTTTTGTTTTTTTCGTTCGATTTTAAACATTGGATGCTATGGTTGGGAAATAGTTACATAAAAGATTGCAGGGAATCGTAATTGGAATAAAGGTTTTGAGAATTTATCTGTTCTGAATGCATGAATGTGTTGCACAAACAAGAAAAATATTGTTGTATTTTGTGTCTATGCACTTTCTTGCGGATATCATAAAGAAAGGCAGTGTTTTTTTTTACTTAATCTGGATTACTGAAAATTCTAGTTTCTTGCAGGTTGTCTCTGTTAAAGTCATTCGTAATAAGCAAACAGGTCAAGTAGAGGGTTATGGGTTTATTGAGTTTAACAGTCACGGAGCTGCAGAGAGAGTTCTTCAGACATATAATGGTACCGCTATGCCAAATGGTGAACAGAGTTTCAGGCTGAACTGGGCCTCTTTTAGTGGAGGTGATAAGCGTGATGATTCTCCTGACTTCACTATATTTGTGGGAGACTTGGCTGCTGATGTTACAGACTATCAACTACAAGAAACATTTAGGGTGCGCTTCCCCTCAACTAAAGGTGCCAAGGTTGTCATTGATAGACTCACTGGACGTACAAAGGGGTATGGGTTTGTTCGGTTTGGAGATGAAAGTGAACAGGTGCGTGCTATGACTGAGATGAATGGTGCTTTTTGTTCAACAAGGCCAATGAGAATAGGACTAGCTACAAATAAGAAGGCAGTGACTGGTGGTGGCCAGCAGTATCCCAAAGGTAAGCTTATTGGTAATGTTTGTTTTTTATTCGATGAATGAATGTTCGTTGGTCCTGGGGTTCAATCAAAGTGCTTTTTTGATCATGAATTTTGTGTGTAAGAATATTATTCATTTTCCTGAATTTCTAATTATTATATGCTGTGAAATATCAAGCTGTGTTAACAATTTTTCTAAAGTTTTCTCTCAGTTATGCTTTCGATTTTCGACGATAGGCAGCAGTTTCCCAAGTCATTTCCTTCCTGTACTTACCATTAAGATTTAGGCAGAATAAATACTATTAGAGTCTTAAAACATGCAAAAACTTATAAACTCCTGTTCTCTTAAAGCAGGGTGAAAAGAGGCTCTATCATCTTAGGGGCCTGGGACTGTTTTCAGCTGAATTGGTTACCCTTTAGTGCGTGACTCTCCTCGGTCAGTTTTTAGTTTTTGTGTTGTCCTTTATTTAAGCTTTTATGTGGCATTCTATTATGCTACATTCTTCAGAGTATCTTTTCTCTCAGTTCTATTAGTTCAGCTGTCAATTGAGTTTTATTCTGTTACTGTACTGGTATAGTATCTATCAGTTCAGTAATACGTCATTTTTTTTTCATTAATTGAGGGCTATTTTTTAGTTCTATGTCCCGTTCAATTCCTCAAAAGTTCAATTCTTTTCTGTACCATTCCATCTTTATTTACAGATACATGTCACTTTATTAATTACAGATTTGTATGGCTATGGTGGTGTTAGATTTAAATTTTTTGAGGTACTTTCTGAGCGAGTGTGGTTGGTGATGCAGTGAGTTTGAACTGCACTGGGATGGTTTTAGTTTTCACTGTTTCCAAATTGCACTTCATTATTTCCTCAATTCGTTTTGTCTAGGGATAACACCTCTTGTTGTCCTATCATTTCCTGTTTTCTTATTTTTCGGTCCCGTTTGTTTGTCGGAAAATGTTATGCATCAAAAAATTTTCCTTATTTTCTGGTGTTTATTTGGTTAGGAAAATTATATGAATAAAGTGAGGAAAATGTTTCACCCTTTTGAAAATAGTAGAACATTTTCCTAAGTTTATGGAACCCTACTCAATTCCTTCTCACCCTTTTGAAAATAGTAGCCACCCACCACTTCCTGTTTTTCCGTTGCCCAATATTTTCCAAAACAATATTTCCTGGCAAATAAACAAACGGGGCCTTAATAACAAAATTGTTTGTCAAATTTCTCCTTCCATGTAATAAGCTTAGATGGATTATTATTAGTGGCTTTTGGCATCAACTCTCTATTTTCTCAACGGAAATGAAAAATTATACTTTCAAGATTCTTCCATCATTGATGTGGCATGATGTTTCTCAGTTTGGTGTTCATGGCCAGTGTCCGCTTGCCGAAGCATTTTGCATGATTTTTGGTTCATTTTGCTACTTACATCATGCTATATATAGTAGACTAATATTGATGTCGGGACAGTTCATGGCAATGTATAAATCTCTCCCAATTTCTTAATTAATTTTTGATGCCTTCTATGCTAAGGATTATTTGTCAGTTGGGTTTATAGGGGATCAAATTAAGAGATATTTCATGCAATTTTGCAGTATGTTTTGACTTCTATTTGGTTGGTCTTCTCTCATGCTGACTATTTTTGCTTTTATTTGTTGGTACATTCTGATATCCACCAGCGCCTCTAACCTTGTTTAGAACTGTTAATCTTTTTCTGGGTCTAGCATCTGTCTACTTCCCTCAGCAATGTCTCTGGAGGGTAATTTGAGCTCCTTAGACTGCTTATTTTTGTTCATTTTCACATTCGGTTTTCATATGCAGCTTCATATCAGAATTCTCAAGGAGAGAACGAGAATGATCCCAGCAATACAACTGTGAGAATTTTATTTACTCCCGATATTATGATTATTCCTTTTCACCTTGTAGTTGTACTCACAACTTCTTGACACAGATATTTGTTGGAAATTTGGATTCTAATGTTACGGATGACCATTTGAGAGATCTTTTTGGTCAATACGGGCAATTGTTACATGTGAAGATTCCTACAGGCAAACGGTGTGGCTTTGTTCAATTTGCTGACCGGTAAGTTCATCCACCAAGTAATGCACACACCTGACACCTCCCAACACCATGTTTAGTATTTTAATCCGCATTTCTGTGTGTATCAGGAGCTGTGCTGAGGAAGCCTTACGGGTGTTGAATGGAGCTCAGTTGAGTGGACAAAACATCCGGCTTTCATGGGGACGCAGCCCTTCAAACAAACAGGTACGTCACATCGCCTGATTTCTTAGTCCCATTTCGCTCTGAATTACTATGACTTAGGTCTGATTATGCATTGTTGTTTTTAGCCACAGACGGAAGGTGGTCAGTGGAATGCAGCTGCTGGTGGTGGTAGCGGTGGTGGTGCTGGTGGTGGCTATTATGGATATGCAGCACAAGGATATGAAAATTATGGATATGCAGCTGCTCCTCAGGATCCTAATGCTGCTGCTGCCGCTGCTTACTATGGAGGCTATCCGGGGTACGGGAATTATCAGCAACACCAGCAACAACAACAAGTTGGATATAGCTAAGAGGTTTTGATATAGGTCTGGTTTATTTTGATTTTATAGTAGCTGCTGAGTACTTGTGCCAGTTCCATCTACTGGTTGTGTAAACCAATTCAGGCTGTGTTGTTTGTTTACTCTGATAGCATATGCACTGTAGAACCTTCCCCATTTTGCTAAATTTTGCACAATTATTTACCTTATTGTGTTCTTTACATGGTTTGCTGTTTCTATTCATAATTTGTGTTGCTGTGAATGTTCATGCTAATTTTGCTCGTCAGGTGGGCTCGAGTTCATTTTTCGCTCATTGGATATGAGTTTTGTGGATGGGTACCTGCTTATCCGACCTTAATGAGACCCCCAGAAGGGGTGGGAATGGAATCGCGGAATCCCCATTGAAGGTCTTGGGAATTTATTTGCCCCCCATTCCTTCCCCGCCCCTTGAGATGTTCTATTTTATTCCTATAAATAATGATCTATAATTCCTTTTATGATCAAAACGGTTTGATTAAATTACGGACGCCTCAGTGAACTGAATTCAATCCGGTAATAATTCATGCACAAAGCTATCAGCCTATAGTGGTAAAGTTAAATTTGTGATTTTTCTGGTTTGTGAAGTAAAAAAAAAGAAATCAAATGGCATATGCTATGGTGAACGGTATTAATGGCTATGAATGTAATTTAGTGTAAAGTTTTTATGTTATGTTTTAAAGTCCCGTGGTCATACACAAAATGAGCAAAGTTCAGTGGCCATAGATTAATTTATCCTCGATGGCTATGGTGAACTTCTCATCTATTTCTTTTATTTTTGGGAGGTCGGCATATCTTCGATTCATACGTTTTTATATATTTATAACTTATAGGTGCCATTTGATGATGAAATAGGCTATGAATATAATATCATTTCCCTCCATACGATTTGTATTTCACAATTCACAATTGGTGGAATAAGCATATCTTAGTTTAATCTAGGAATAACTATTCTATAAATATATATATATTTTTTTTTAATTTCAAAATTACCTATCTTATATTTATTGATTGTTTCACATTTCACGCGCGTAGAAAATGGTAAAAAGAATTGGATAAAATATGAAAACGATAGAAGTGTGAAAAACAAAAAAAAAGTGAAAACGAAAAATTATTATTTATTTTTTTGTGAAAAACCATAAAAACGCAAAAAAATGAAAAAAAAAAAATAAGACTGGTCCTAGACCTTGATGCATCTGAACCAAATGGTCCAATAGTGCTATGGGCTCGTTGAGCTATTAGGGTTTTGCTATTCACTGTACTCAAATTACTTGTTATTGTTCCCTTCATTTTTCCATTCAATAACATTCTCTCTCTCTAGCCAAAAATTGGATTTCTGAAAAATGGACTCAAGAACGTCGAGGAAATCGAATAACTATAATTTCTATTTACATTAATTGAAATTCGTCTTCAAAAACTAACTGATCCAATTAGTATATAAAAAAAATTCATCCAAATTGTGCTAAACGGGTGATTCACACCACCTGGCCTAGGCAGAAACGGGTAGTTCATTCGTTTCTGCCTAGGCCAGGTGGTGTGAATCACCCGTTTAGCACATATTCAACGAGTTTTGTCTCCGAATTCAGAGACGGAACTCGTGTTTTCGATTCGATTTTTAAATAAAAATACTCATCTAAAGAATCATTAGTTTTCCTCTATCGTGTCGAAGAAGAGGTGGTGATAAGTAATTTGGGGATGGTGAATAGCAATCCACTATTATTACTATACACCTTTTAAGGCCGTCTCCGCCTTTAGTTAAAAGAGGCGGCTGTTTAGAGCTCCAAAAAATTGGAATCCCAATTATAATAAATAAATAATTTTCTATTTATATAGTTATAGCTACTATCAATTAATTAATATTTTAAATGTCGGTTTCTTTTATCTCTATCTTTTATTAATTTACTGTATTTACTCTTTTAGTTTGTTGTGTTTAATTTACTCGAATTTATACTAGTATATCTTAAGAAACATAAAAAGGATTAGCTATATTATTTATTACATAACATTGAATATAAAAATTTAGTTAGTGATTCTCTATCTCAAAATGATAGAACAATTTTTAAATAGACACATTAATAAAAAAAAATTAATTTCATATATTTCTAAAACTTGTATAGTATGTTTAAAAAAAAACATTATATAAATATATGTAGTTTAAATTTTTATTTACATACAAAGGGTTTAAAATTTATATATCGCCTAAGACCTCAAAATAGTCCTGAGATGATCCTGTCATCTTTGATAAAAAGGATTCCTCGAGTGTTTGTTTAGTGGAAATAAGAGGAATTAGGATACTTATTATACTAAGTAAGATCATGAGTTGAATGCATAAACAATAATAATAAAAAAAGGTTCTTTTTCTTGTATTTTCGTGTTTTCATGCTTTTATCACTAATGTTTTTTTTTTCTATTTTTCATGTTCTAAACGTTTTTTTTGTGTTTTTTCCATTTTTACTTTTTCACGTTTTTCCTCAAATAATACACATTGAATAATTAAAAAATTGATTCTAGTAGTTAAATTTTTTAAAATAAATAAGAACCTACACTTAGGGTAAAATTGTCTTTTGACTTAGGGATTGTTTCAGAAAATCAATTCGGGTTCATTAATGGTCGGAGCATTCATCACTGTATTGCAACGACATCTGAAGGAATAAATATGTTAAAAAAGAAGTGCTTTGGCGGGAATATGGCGTTGAAAATAGATATTAAGAAAGCTTTCGATACTCTAGACTGGAACTTTATGCTAGCTGTGCTTGAGGCTTTTGGGTTCTCTTTACATTTTAGAAATTGGATCCTTGAAATTCTTCGCTCTGCTCGAATCTCTATATCATTCAGTGGGGGCAGTAAAGGTTACTTTGCCTGCTCTCGCGGTGTGCGCCAAGGTGATCCGCTATCGCCTATTCTTTTTGGTTTAGCTGAGGATTTCTTCAGCCGTTGGATGGCCGGTCTTGTGAGAGAGGGAAGATATGTTCCGATGGGTTACACGGGGAATTCCAACTTTCCGTCGCACCTACTGTACGCGGATGATATGATGTTGTTTAGGAGAGCTACGACTAGCAATATGCGATGTATTCGAGAGCTTTTTGATTTTTATGCTTCCGTTTCGGGTCAGTCGGTAAATTGGGATAAATCCGAGGCAATTTTTGGGAATCATATCAGCAGTCATCGACGAAGAAGACTGATGAATATATTGGGTATCAAGCAAGCTTCTCTCCCGTTTTCCTACCTTGGCGTTCCCCTATTCCAAGGCGCTGATGCGCCTTCAGAGAAGACTCACTAAGGGATAAGTGTACCCCGTCGTTATCAAGTAATAAAATTCTGGAAAAGTCCAGGTATCGTCCACAGGATTTATTTCTGCAAGTATCGAGCTACTTGGTCTTAGGTGTTATCTAGGCTTTGGGGGTTTTGAGTTTGATTTTTCTTAAGTTAGTCTACTCCTAGATTGAATTATACTACTCCTAGCTAAGTTATCTAATTCTAACTAAGTTATTCTACGCCTAATTAAGTTACTCTACCCCTAATTAAGTTAAACTACTCCTAGGTGATCTTTTACCAATGTAATTATCCGAAGGAACATGAAGGGATACGATGATAATGAAAATAGATTGTTTAGACAACGGAATTAAAACCTAATCTAAGTCACTTGTGTCCGAGGCGATTAACCCTACCTATCCTCCTGAGGTCCCTAGTTCGTGATTCCCTTGTAAGGCCGAAACTAGCTCTAAGGCTCAGTAATTTGGGCTTAATCTTCTATAGGGTCGTCAATCCTATAGGCACTGACTAGGTCAGATTCAGCTCGCAATATGTGCCAACTTAATTTTGGGATTATCGAATGAGTTAAACCAATCAGACAAAGAATAAGACAAAGATTAAAGCAACAAAATAATTGAATAAACAAAACTATAATATATATCAAAGATGAAAAGTATTGTCACGAAGATACAATGAGCCTAGGATTCATAACATAGATCAAAGGCTAGACAGAGTATAAAAGAAGAAATATCCCTTTCAGGGAACCTGTCTACCAATGCAGGTGTCTTCCTAGGACTTAAGGATGGAGCTTGAGCAATCCTCGGTGAGCGGAGCTTTGGAGGCGTCTTCAATGGAGGTTTGAAGGATATGGAGGAGGTGGAGAGGATTTCTCAAGATGAAAGCTAAGAAAATTACAAAGATAAAAGATGTCTAATTTACATTGGAAAAATCCTATTTATAGGCGCGGCTCGGGCCCTTTTCTTGACCTATTTCGTGTCCTTATGCAGGTAGGAAGTCGTGGGGCCGGTCGTGGAGTCGTGGGGGCGGAATTGGACTTTTTGACCAATTCCCGCAGGTCTGCTCGCCGAGCAGGGCGAGCTGCTCGGCGAGCAGGCTCCCTGCTCGTCGCGAGCAGGCTCCCTGCTCGCCCGAGCAGGCCCCTGAGGGCCAGCTCGGCGAGCTGGCCTAAATAGGCCAGTTCGTCGAGCAGTCTTGCCCGGCATGCCTCTGCGCGGTCGCTGAATGCCAAAAGTGTGTTTTTCGCCCGAACTTATCCCTACGCATGCACAAAAACTCCAGATAGCATTAGTCCAAAGGCTAAATTGACCCACCAATCGATTATTTTGAGCAAACGCTTCGTTTGGTGCGACTTTTGACGGATCAATTAGCTTCAAAAGATAACGGAATTATATTATGCATGCCATTTTGGCCGTATTTGCCTAAATTGATCATAAAACGAGCCTAAACAACGAAAAGTAAATAAAACATTTCCAATTTCTAACTAACTCACACAAAAGCATTTAAATGCGAGAATTGCTCGCTTATTAACTAAATAACGCTAAAAACCGTCCTAAAACCGTACCCAAAGATAGGGGTTTTTGACCCCTATCAGGCGCCCCAAAGCAGAGATTTCTGCAGCCTCTAATGGACAAGTTCCTCGCTAATTTCAGTCTCTGGCGGGGAAAGACACTATCATTTGCTGGCCGACTCACTCTTATCAAGGCCGTTTTGACAGGTGCTTTGATTCACTCATTTTTTTATTTATAAATGGCATGCCTCCCTTCTCTCCAAAATCAACAAGGCTGTCAGAAACTTTCTTCGGACTGGCGACAGAGACGCTCGGAAGCTGATCTCAGTTCCATGGAAAATTTGCTGCAATAGGATGGACGAGGGTGGTTTAGGGATCAAGGATTTTAAAATCTTCAACTCTGCTTTGATCGAGAAGTTTTGCTGGGACTTAATCCAGAATAATTCTTTCATTCCCACTTTGCTGTGGTCGCGATTCTTTGAGCATTCGAGGATCCCTCGAAGGTATATAACAAACTCTGCGATTTGGTCTTCTGCGCGAGACGCCATTGCTCAGATTAGAAATGAATTGGTCTGGTGGTTCGGGAGTAATTCTTCCCTGAACTTTTGGACAGAACTATGGATTTCCCCGTCGGTTGCTGACCAGCTTGAAATTCTGACTAAGGATCAACGCAAGCTTTTTGAGCCGATCAGCAACTACCACACTGATAACGAATGGTCAAATTTGCAGCTATTGCCTGAGCAGGTTCAGTTTAATATCAGACAGATTTTTCAAAACATCGAGGACCAGGACACCTGCGTGTGGAAGCCATCGGCTTCAGGTAAGCTTACGGTGCGTGAGCTTTATCGTTGCCATCGGTCTGTTGCCCCTGTTGACTGGTATAAGTTCCTTTGGAATGCCGCTATCCCTCCTAGATCCGTTGTCTGCTGGCTTATTATTAATAAACGTATCTCGGTTCAGACAAGCATCCAAGGGTGCGGTTTTCAGATTGCCTCAAGATGTGAGCTGTGCAAGTGTAATGTTGAAACAATTGATCACCTGTTTGTTGTCTGTCCGGTAGCTACGAACCTTTGGTTTATGGTTTTTAACCTGTTTGGTGTGCTTTGCTGTCGTGGTATGACTTTCGTTGAATTATTCTCGTCGGTGCGTGCTGTGCGTCTCAGGCGTGGGCTGCGGCTTGGTTGGAATCATGCGATTATCACCAGTCTGTGGTTTATTTGGAAACCAGAAATTCTGCAGTTTTTGAAGATGAGCTCCCTTCGATCCAAATCTTGTAGCGTCGTCTGCATATTCTGATCAGCGAGTTCCGCCCCGGAGAACGTCCCCCGCCAGCTCCGGACTTTCTGTTGGTGCGATGGCTTCGGCCAACAAGTGGATGGACAAAAGTTAATACTGACGGAGCTGTATCTGGTGCGCCCGGAATGGGTGGTGCTGGAGGTATTTTCAGAAATTGCAGGGGTTTCGTCAAGGGATGTTTCGCCTTTCCTATCCCCGACACTTATGCGCATGTTGCGGAGTTGTTAGCTATTGTTTTTGTTGTTGATACGGCATGGGAAAGGGAGTGGCATTGTCTGTGGATTGAATCGGACTCGCTTTATGCTGTTAATCTTCTTTTTGCAAAATCCGCGGAGGTCCCCTGGATAGTTAAGCAGGACTGGTGCATATGCTTAGCTTGAGTCTCCGCTATGAACTGTCGAATCACTCACATTTTCAGGGAGGGTAATCAGGCGGCGGATAGGTTAGCAAACTTTGGCAAGGCGGCGGCGTCGATTGTATGGTGGTCGTCTGCTCCTTATTTCTGCCAGTCCTTAGTGTTTGATGACATTTGTGGCTTAGCACATATTCGTTTACCTTAATTCTTTTATTTTTTATTTTTTTCCTTGTTTTTTTTATTCTCTTCTCCCTCTTCTTATTCATTGTATTTTTCCTTTTCTTATTAATAATATTCGGGTTGTTGGAAGTGTGCTGGGGGTGCCAACCTAGTTGGGATGTCCGACCTTTCCTTCACGTCCCATCCTTTTAGTTAAAAAAAATATTATCTCATTCCATCAACCAAACAAAGGAATAATTATTCTTAAGGAATGTCTGTTATATTCTTTCATATTTTATTACTTGATAATACATATTCTATTTCATTTTCCGTTCCACGAACAAAACGACACTATATCACTTGTATAGTTTATGGAATAGTAATAGAATAGTTATTCCTTACTTTGATTCATTATTTCAGGAATATGTATTCTACACTTTGGTAGATTAAGAATTTTTCACTTTAATAACTATTTTTTTCGTTTCTAAAATTACCCATTTATCAATTTTTTAAATCTCGTATACTTCAAATCCTTAATTTTTATCTTCAAAAAGGAAAAACGTGAAAAATGATAAAAAAAATACACACACACACAAAAAAAAAACATGGAAAATGGTAAATATATGAAAAATGTGAAAACAGAAAAACGTGAAAAATGATAAAACCGGAAAACATTGAAAACTACGAAAAGCAAGCGTGAAAAAACACAATAATGGTAAAAAAAACGCGAAAACTGAAAAACAAAACCTAAAAAATGTAAAAACCGACGAATCATGAAAATAATGAAAAACGAAAAAAAAGGGAAAACGTGAAAAACAGTTAGAATGTGCAAAATAAAAAAAAACATGGAAATTTTGAAAACGTGAAAAAATGAGAAAAACAATGTACACCGCCTTTATGGGTTTTTTTATGTTTTCATGATTTTTTTGCACATTTTTATTGTTTTTTCAGTTTTCGTGTTTTTTATCGTCTTGTTTGCATTTTTTTTTATACTGTTTTCACATTTTTTTGCTTTTCCACTTTTTCGCGTTTTTACTATTTTTTTTTCACTTTTCACAATTTCATGTTTTTATCCTTTTTTTTTTATGATTTTCACGTTTTTCATTGTTTTCTCTTATATCATTTTTTACGTTTTTTTAAATAATATAAATTAAAGTGTATTATTTGAATATTTGATAGTAATTATTAAAATTAATAAGAAATTATACTAAGATTGTCTTTTAAATTAAGAAACTAGTCATTTCACCTTATCACCTTATCTCATTCCATCAACCAAATATATAAATAATTATTTCTAAGAAATACTTATTCAATTTTTTCATATTTTATTCTTTGGTAATACTTCGACTTAAGATATCAAAAGCCCCTGAACTTGTCCAGAAAGTTTAATTGACAACCTATATAATATCTTGTTAGTCCCTCAACTTGCTTAAAATAACCTATTAATCACCTGAATTTGTTTAAAGTGACATATTGCCTCCTTGAACTTGCTTACAGTGATTCATTTATTCTTTAAACTTGTTTAAAGTAATATACATTGCAATTTGTCTAAATCCGTAAAAAAAAATCAAAACTTAAAAAATAAAGGCATAATTCGTGATTTTAAGTCTTTAAAACAAATTAACTTTCTTTTTATATATTTTTATGACGTTTTTATAGATTTAGAGACTTAATCATGACTATTTAAGCAAGTTTAGAGGGCTAATAAGACATTATATAGTTCAGGGGCCAATCAACCTTTTTGGACAAGTTCAAGGAGCAACTGATATATTAAGCCTAATACTTATCGTGTTCTATTCTATTCTATTCCATTACATGAACCAAATGCAACTACATAGTAATAGATAATAACCACTCATATATATCTACAAAGAATTTACATTATGGATGATTTTAATCTCGACTCTAAGATTCTAATAAAACCTAGATTAAATGTGTCTGGCCAAATTTATTGGATCAGTCAGAATGCATGTGAACATTGCCGTACATGTAAAACACTGAAGTAAATACGAGTATGAAAGGTGATGTTTAAAAAAATATAAGATATAGTATGAATATTTTTGCGTTTTGAAATGTTTTATTCCGCTTTAAAAAAGAATAATATAATTAACTCAAGGATCTTTTTCTCCAAGGCGTCGTCGTATTTCCGCATTTAAAAGAAGAAAGAAAGGATATAGATTTAGCATTGTATCTAGACGTGTCCGCGTCTCAAAATGTTTTGACTCAGATACGTTAATCTCTTAGAAATATCAGTTGTGTATAAGATAATTACATATAGTAGAGCAACCACGAGTTATCTTCTATTTATGACCAAACACTTTTAAATCTAGTGTTACAAGTAAAACAATAAACATGAGAGAAAAAGAACAAACATGCTCTAAATCATTGAATACGTATTGAATTGAAGCGAACTATATTTTACTAAGATAAGTTGTGCAAAAATCAGTTACAAAAAATAGAAACAAACGGACCTAATTTTTAAACACAATCAAATTCGGAAATTCTATTTGTAAAATCTCTACAATTCTGGAAGTTTTCAAATTCACGAATGGAACCGAACTGATCTCACTCCTACACGTATATGTGAATCATCAGACAAAAAGAATTCCATCATACATAACAAAATCCTGAACCTGAAAACCAAAATCGTGTATCAAAGTATGCATCAATCATAGCTTTTCTGTTTATCTAATTCAAGAAATGCTTATATAATTTTCATCTAATCGCCTACGATTCTGTTCGTAGAAGCAGAATCGCGTGCTTCGCCAATGCCAGACGAGCTGCAGAATCGATTCTGAGGCTCAGGTTTATCAGAAACAAGTTTGGATTCGGATGGAGGATTGTCAGCTCTCTCGAAAAGACTCACATTCAAGCTTGTCACAGGCGCGGAATCTACGTTCACCTTCATGATGCTCTCAGTACCGGACGAAATACAAAGCTGCGGTTGAATCATCATTTGTAGAATAGATCCTTCGGTGTTGGTCTTCGGTGCAGAAGTCATCGGTTCTCTATCAAACAGCGTTACTGGCAGGCTCGTAATAGGCGCAGACGTTGACTCTGCCTCTGCATTGTTATCAGCATGACTTTCAGGCTTTCCGTTTACCTTGGACGCCTCGGAAATAGCGATATTCTGAAGTTCTGGTGGAGCAGGTTCCGGTTTTTCCATCCAATTTGCTATTCCTAATGTTTCAGCAGAGATTAGGGCTTGATTGTGCTCAATGTTTTGAGTTTTAACTCCATGTTCGGGTGCATTTTGCGGCTTAAGATCATCGTCTACAGCCTGATGTTGAATCTGAAGCTCGAGATTAACGGTTCTGTCAGGAGAACGACCGATTGAAGGAGGCGTTGGCGTCGATTTCGACTGCTCAGTGGCTGCTGCTGCATTTGCATTAGCAACTTTTGTTAAAGAGGCTTCAAATGCTTTCAACAAATCATCATGTTCAACAACTTTCTCATGCCCTATCCGTGGCAAGGCAGATGAGCTTCCGAGCCCCGTCTCAAGAATCTGCTGCGGGCCTCCAAACGAGGACCCTGCACTACTCATCCGCGGCAGGTTATCAGTCAAAGGAAGCACAGCAGCAACCTGTTGGTTCTCCGATGCAATAGGAATACTCGATTGAAGTTCCGAAGTTAGTCCTTCCACTCGGACATCGAGCATTGGCGTAAAATTTTGCGCCTCCGTAGCTTGCTTATCACATTGGTCTGCGGCTGGAGGGCTTTGAACCGGTATTGGCATTTCTGTTCTTTTGTACATTTTCACTTCAGGAGCCACATCGTTTGAGGGCGTTAAGGGGGCAAATGTTCCTGGTAGAAACACGACGCCTCTCAGATGCGTGTCGTTATCACCTACCTTAACCTTGAGAAGATATCCGGCTTCGAATGAGCCCTCGATGACACCGGAAACCACTTGACCAACCATTTCATTGTCAATAGCAGAAGTTGTGTCTGTTGTGTCTGCACATTGTTTGTTCCTTTTCAAACTGTCAACTATAGGCACTGGAGGAACAACGGTCTCGGGTTGCACGAGGCTCTCGTCTTTCCGAGGACGACCGCGCTTGCGCTTCAAAGGGGGGTCTGCTGCTGAAGAAGAGTTTGACATTTGACTGTTTGGGTTCATCTCCGAATTCGACAGTAACCGGATTATGTTACTTGGATACAAAAGTTTCTGCTGCAAAAATAAAATCACATAATGGTACGATCATCCACAATAAGCTCAAATGACAAGGAAAAAATCTATTTAACACAATTGTTCTTTTTGTTCGGGAATATAGAAATCACATAACACCATTATATCTAAGAATAGAAAGCATGTGAAATAAAAAAAGAAATAGCAGGACTTGGAAATAATTATGACTAAGACCATGTGGACCAAAAGGTCAACATAAAGCTATATATATATATATATATATATATATATATAATTCAAATGTCAGCATATGCTACTGATAAAAGCAAAATTGCCAAGTCATAGCCACCTTCCACGTGGACCAACAATATCCTCAATCTCAAAAAATTCTTGACTATACTAAAATAATTTAGGACATTGTGATGATGACATGTCAGCACTGAATTGATCCTAAACTGTAACGGATTTAGAATTCACTCGAGCCAATTTTTGAACTGCTCAAATTTGGTTAGTCAGAAAAATTGACGAGTCTAAATTCAATATTTTGTCCGTAAGCTTGTTAACGAGCTCATTCACGAGCTTTGCTCGAGAGCAATTCGTTATAATTCGATTCGATCGCGAACAACTCATTAATTATGTTCATGAATTATATTGATTTGAAATTTTTTTAACACAAAACTATATAATTAAAAACCTATAAAACTAAATTTTACACAAAATTACGTTGTTTTATATTTCACAATTTATAGAAATATTATTATTAAAAAAATAATCGAACCAAACTTACTTACGAGTGTGTTCATGAACAATATAATCGAGCTTACTCATGAGCTTATTCATAAACCTATAATCGAGTCTGCTCCGAGTTTTCGAATCAAGTTTCGCTCTGTTCAAGCTCGACTCGTTTATAAATCAAACCGAACACGAACGAACTTTTATCGAACCAAATACCAAACCACTCATGAGTGGCTCGGCTCATCTTGTAGGTCGCTAAATTGATATTATTTAGATGTTTTAAAAAAATTTAAAACCCCGTATATAATTCTATAGAATTTTCAACTTCTCCAGCGATTAACGAGTGCTCAAGCCCCCTAACTCCCCCTCCTGCTCCATCCCTAGTCCCGAACTGTTCGGGACTACCCGAACTACTGTAGAATTTCTCAACCCCAAAACCCACCACAACTGTCTGACTGGACAGGATACAAGTATGAGAAAACACTCCACTAGGCATTGTGGTCCCCAC
This sequence comes from Euphorbia lathyris, assembly GCF_963576675.1. Classification (NCBI taxonomy): domain Eukaryota; kingdom Viridiplantae; phylum Streptophyta; class Magnoliopsida; order Malpighiales; family Euphorbiaceae; genus Euphorbia; species Euphorbia lathyris. Next base: position 85,039,677 of record NC_088915.1, read on the forward strand.
CAAGTAAGGATGGGAGACATTATCTGCACACAACACATTATTTTAGCTATTCTTTATTTCCACTGATCTCTTCTACTAACTTAAATATCCTCATTACAAAAACTCAATCCTAGGATATCACCTGCATATACAACCTTGAGTCAATCCTAAATCCTAGGTGCAACCTTACTCTCTTCTTCATTAGCGTTTCACATCCGATATCAATTTCAGTTTACATACAGTATAGGTTAGATTCAATATATATATATATATATATATATATATATATATATATATTGCACACAAATAGACAGCGAAAATGGAAATTAAAAAACCGGGCATGAAACACGAAAAGATTTCTGAAATTATAACAGTAGAATAGAAAAGTTCAATGGAAATGAAAACCCCATACCAAAACAAAACATAGTCTTCAAAGCATACCGGGACACCAAACATAGCCTCCCATTTATAAAACTGAAACCTAAACCGACACACCAAGCTGAAGAAGAGTTTTCATGCAACATAGCCGGGGCAATTGAAATGAAAACAGAAACCAGACATCAGAACACTTTATTTATAAAGCATAATCTTCAAAACATACAGAATCTGAAATGAAACTGAAAAGGAAACCGATACAAAACTTGATTGAAGAAGAGTTTTCGTGCAACATAGCAATTTTCTTTTGTTCAGGTCAGTTTATCGAATATGATAGCAATAAAACTATCAATATTTGTCAAAATTGAGGTTTCTGAAACACAGAACATCAAATTTCATCAGCAAATGTGCGGAACATGATAGTAAACGTACAAGATTCAGATTCAGATTCAGATATTTCCCGTTCGGAAAACGAGGGATCGTCGATTCGTATTTGGATTAATTGCAAATGCATGAACAAAATCATACCAGATCAGATCTAAAATTCCAATAACAGTTCGAATCCAAAGCTTTTTCCTAAAAGAAATTTTGCACTTCACAATCACTAGAGTTAGGAAGATCTTCACTACCTCGTTGACACTTGGAGAGGAAGAACAATCAATAAATCGCCAAATGGATCAAATCTTTAATCGATATGAGAAGAGTATAAAATTCTCGAACCGATATTGCAGATTATAATCAAAATAAGTAAATTTTAAGCCATTAATCAGAATTTGGATTTGGAGGAAGACGAAAAGGTAAAAAACGAGTGTATTATATAAATAGGGATCGAGAAAAAGTATTGAAATGCTGGAAACCCTAAATAATGTAAAATTGTAAATTGCTCCCATTAAATGTGTATAATTATGAAAAACGCCAAAATTAACGTTTTGGCTTGACTTCCATGGACATAAATTAGTAGGTAAATTACACCTATGACCACTGAACTTGGTCCATATTTTAGCTGTGCCACTAAACTTTAAAATACAACATTAAATTTTATATTTTTTAATATTATAACCACTAAACTTCAATCAATGCCGTAAAATTACTGTTAATAACCTCAACATAAAAAAATCCGAAGAATTGATGATATTATAATAAAACTTTAATTCTTTAAAATTTTCGTTTTGAGTTCATTTAGCCGTTGTTTGGTTAAGAGAGAAAGTTAATTTTTGGAGAGATAAATATCGTTCTAAATAACTTTAATTCTTGAAGATTTTCGTTTTGACATCGTTAACGAATAGTTTGAGATGTTAGTTAAAGTTTAATGATCAAACGTTAAGAAATGTGAAATTGAATGACTTTTATATTTGATAATAGGTAGCGAAATTCTGGTCAACGTCCGTCCCTGTGGGGGGGTCGTTGGGTTCGACGGGGGGAAGCTCCGATGCCAAAGTCAGTAAGATGATTCAAGGAAACAAACTGAACTGACAAAGGTTGTAAGAATGTGTACCTTGATAACCTAGGGAATCAGGCTATATATAGCTGTGAAGTTGTAACCTTCAGGTAACTAGAAGGTCTCCATTAATGCTCTATTAATGGCGGTTACGAGGTATCTCTAACCTGGCAGTTAGCTAATTGATTACTCATTAATGATCTTTATGACCGAGTCGGCGGCCAGCCGTTATAGTGGCGAATCAGGTGAATGAAGAGATTCACCTCATAGGTCCGCCAGCGGATCTCTCAGAACAGATCCATGGAGATCCGCCTGCCAGCTCCCCTTTGGGGATCATTACGCGGCGTTCTTGAGGTGAATATCCCTTTTAGTCCTCGGGTTAATATCACGATGTTATCAAAAGCCCCCCCAAAATGTCCTTAAAGTCCTTTAGGGCTTTTGATCTTCCGCGCGCCGTCATAAACACCTGCATTAATGAGCACACTGTTCAATGCCAATGGATGAATGACACGTGTAGTGGACACACTGTCCTAGGAAGGAGAAAACTTTCTTCTTCCTCTCTCGTTTTCCCTTTCTTCTTCACTTCTTCGTTTTTTCTCTATTGCTTGAAGCTTTTTCTAGGAATTTTTCAGAGTTTCGCACCAAGCTCATGTAAGTTTATTTTCTTTTGTTTAACTTTTCTCTGGATGTTTAGAAGTTCGTCTTCATCTTCTAGATCAACTTCAGAACTTTTTAATTCATCTTCTTCTCCCGAAATAGAAGTCGATTTTAGTTGGGCTACTTCGTCATCGGAGAACTCTTCTTCTTCCGAGGGCACGATTAACTCTGATTTAGCTGGGTTTAGTAACTCGGTGCGTAATCATTACCAAACTCGTTCCACTAGGAACCCGGCTCTTTTTACTTCTGTCTCCGGCGCCGTTCCGGCCAGTGCATCTAGGTGGTTTCCGGGGACAATGGCCTCTTCTTCAATTCCTCCTAAGAAAAAGAATCCTCGAGCAGAGTCTACTCCGTCTCGTATGAGCACCGCGGATCTAGTGGATCTGGCGAATCGCTTCCCCTGGATCAGGAACTATGAGACTCAGCTTGCCGCATCTCATCAACGTCCTTCCTGTCCGCCTAGCGGTTTCCTTACAGTATACTGGAGTCACGTGGAGAGAGGATTCCGACTTCCTCTTCCAAAGATGATGGCGGACATCCTCTCCTACTTTGACATCACGGTTAGCCAGCTACATCCCAACTGCTGGTTGGATATCGCTTTAGACTGCTACCTCGCCTCAAATTTAGGAGTAGTATATACGGGTCGTATCTTTAGAGCTTTTCACAAACCATCAAAACGGAAGTCCGAATCCTATCTTTCGTTCGCCAAATTCGGAGTGTATTCGCCCTTTAGTGACAAAATGTCCAATGTTCATTGCTGGGATGAGAGATTCTTCTATGTGAAGATAAAAGATGGCGAACCACTGGGTTTTCCTTCATTTTGGAATCCCAGGCCGTTACATATGGCGGGCGATATGCGAATTTTAACGGATAGTGATGAGAAGGTGGCGGAGCTCATGAAGCAGATCAAGGCGGATGCATGGACATATGCGGATGCCTTAGCTTTCATGATGAGTGATATTCCATTGATTCGCCGGGAAGGGGATCAATTCATTTACTCAAAGATTACGCAATTTGACCAAGGTACCTTTCATTTCTTCGTGAACTTTGATTACTTTAATGTTTTCCTTGGCAGGTGTTAGACGAGGTGCCGCGGCCTAATCTCCCGGGCGGACCGGGGGGTGGACACCTCATGGCGACGTAAGCGGTGATTGGCGCCGAAAGCAACCAATCGTGGAATCAAGCTGCTCGGCAGGACTGGAGCTCGGAGATATGGAAGAGTCGCCACCCACGAATGGGAAAATGAACACCGATCCCTTGCGGGAGACCGGTGTGGGTTCGGGAAACTTAGGTACGAGCCGAGAAGGCTAGCTCCTTTCCGGAGAAAGGCTACTAGGCACCTCGACATCGCCCGGTTATGAACCACCGGCCTCCTACTCAGCATGTTAGGCGATAACGGACTAATCGTATACTTCTTTAAGTTTAAAATTCATTTGAAACCTTTTTTTTCTCATTTTGGAAACCGTTTTGAGCATATATTATTGAAAAGCCACTTTAGTAAAGAATCACCCATTTACATCAGTTCAATATACATATAAAAGAGAGGGGAAGAAGGAAGAAGTGATTTATTTACAACGTGATTTACATTTCGCGTTGCGTGTTAATTCTATACTAACTCATTTCCCCCAAAACGAGTTCATTTACATGGTTCGCACCTTAATCGCCGTTGGAATGATTTAGGTACGTTTCAAAACCCCGTTTGATGAAGTCCGCCTGAATCGCCGTTGGAACGACTCAAGTGTTTGAAAACATTAAGGTAAAAACCTTTAATAAGAAAACGTGGTTAAGCATACAAGTCAATTTATTTTGTACAAATCATTTAAGAAAACGATTCAAAACTCTATTATTTATAATGAAAACGATTTTAATTACAAGGTTCGCTTAATCCGTCGTTGGAACGGACTAAGGTTTTAAAACGTGATGTTTTAAGAAATGATTTAAAATGTCAAGAAGACACTATTTATCTACATTAGGAACCTCTAAAAAACCTTTAGTTTAGATAATTAAATTGAAAACTCTTTTTGTGATTTATTTTCCCCTTTTCACTCAATGGATTCTTTACTTGTCATAATTACAATAATAAACATATTAAATCCAAACTCACTCCCAAATAAAAGCCCATTTGAAACATGGACCCATGAATGACCAAAAGAATAAAGAAAATAATATATGCATATATATATATACATTTTAGCCAAAAAGAAACATGAAATAAAGGTTAATGAAAAGATACTATATAATACGTATATGAAAATACTAAATATAATACATTTTTACTTTAAATATGTGAAAATAATAAATAAAACCCCTAAATAAGAAAATATCATTTGTCCCCTAAATAATTTTATCTAATAATAACTAATATAGCCCAAATAGCCCAAAGCTATATATATACATACCTAATGTAATTTAAATGTCAAAATAATATCCATTTATCCACAAAATGTCTACTAATTAATCACTCCCAAAACACCCAAGTAAATATCATTTTAAAATAAAATTCATTACCATTTAAGTAAAGGAAAAATAAAAGAAAATATATATATACATATACTTATATTTAAAATAAAATAAAAAATGATATATAAACATTCTAAATAACTATATGTATCAAATGTCTAAAAATAGTTTGAAAATATATATTACATAAATACACATATATATACAAAGGACCAAAAGCTTAAAAGTTAAGAAACAGGGACCAAAACAGCATTTTTTACATTCCAGCAGATTTACCGACGGATTTTCTGTCGGTAAACAAAATTAGTTACAGAAACGGAAAATTACAGCAGCACTCCAATTGTTTCCAGATTTATTCAAAAGCTTTAAATTAAGTCTAATTCAATCGTTTTGGATTTCCGAACTACCAAAAATGGGTCATAGTCAATAACGGAAGTTCCTAAAACGGCGTTTTTATTTTAAAACATTATTTGGAAATTTCTTTAAATTAAAAAACTTATAATTACAACGTTTTCAATACCCGAACTACCTTTTTATCGGATCACGGTTCGTATTGGGATATCAAAACGAGGTTTTTTATTTTAAAATAAAACCCAATTTTATTCAACACGAGATGAAAATTAAATAAATACCCAAAATTAAATAAAAAGTGATAAAATAAATGAATAACTAAATAAATAAAAACATAACATAAAAATAAATAAAAGAAGGAAATAAATTAAGTAAAATAAAAGAGTCTAGTCCTCGGATAATACCTTAAGTTCGGTATTGACGGTTGACGGCGATTGATTCCACGAATCGTGCTTCCCGATGTTTTTTGATAAAATTTTAACTTTTAGGAGATTTGGAATTTTTAGGAAAAAAAATGTTTTTTCCCAAAAAATAAATTTTCTCTCTCTAAAAATGTCTAGAGTGAGAAAATCCTTCCAAAAAAAGGATCCCCCCTTCAAATGAATGGGGATCCGTGCCTTTTATAGGAAATCGGATCCCCGGAAGAATGGGCGACGCCCAACGATCGTTGGGCGTTCGCCCGACGTTGTTGGACGCTCGCCCAATGGCCGCCGGGGCGCGTCTCGCGCCGTCGGGCGCGCACGATTGCACAGGTAGGTTACCTTTGATCTTTATTTGTTCATCAAGTTTTGGACTTGAGTTCTGACCCTCGAACGTTTGTGTAGACGGCGAAGCCCGATATTGGTGGATACTGGTCCGCCAAATTTGGAGCCCAAGGTTCTTTCGAGAATGAATCCATTCTAAACGATTTGGATGAGGCCTTGGTTCAGGTGGGCGAAGTGCAGAGGAACCATAACCAGATTCCTGGTTCCATTCATGCGCAAAAGGGGAAAACGGAGCTCCTCATGGTGAGTTCCTTTAGCAAGGATTCCGTTTTGCGAAAAATACTGGTCCTTCATTCCCTTTTGCTTTTTGACTGAATTGTTTGTTTTTGACAGTTGTATTCTCGCATGCGTACCATGGAAACAGAACTCCTCCAAAATGTGGCGGATAAGGCAACCATCGAGAAGTTAGAGAAAGAGGTAGCGGAAGCCAATGCGAATATCGCTTCTGTTAATGCAAACCTTGCTTCCGCTAATGCAAACCTTGCTTCCGCCACAGCCGCCTTGGTTCTTAGGGACGTAGAAATTGAGAAGTTAAAGGCAAAGATAGTGTCTGATGCCAAAAGCCACGAGGACGCCCTTGGAGAAGCTGAATATATGGCGGGTGAGCAAGCCTTTTATTACGGCGAAATGCTCATGGCGTACTTCTCGCTGGTGCATCCTGAGACTAATTTCACAGATCCGCAATTCACCGTCCCCGAACCAGAGGACGTGGCGAAATTCGACAAAATGTCAGATGCTAAGGAGTACCTCCGTGATTATGTTCGGAGATGGATGAAGGGGCCTATGGAGGAAACCAAGCCATCCACTACTGTCACGTTAGATGAGCTTGAGGAGGTTCCCCCTAAGGCGGATGAAGGTCCGATTCTTGACCAGACTCTTCCCCTTGGCCCCACATCCTCTGTGGATAAGGAGGTATCCCCGGCTGGCGTATCTGTGGATGTGGAGAAGGAAGATCCCCAAGCAAGCGTCGTGAGCAAGGAAAGCGCGAAGGAGGATGCTCCCATTGTTACTTAGTTTGTTTTTATTCGTGACATTGTAAAAACGCTTTTAAGTACAATTTGCTTTAATCCTTTATGGAAGCTATGTTATTTTACCTTTACGTTTGCGTAAGGAAATATATATATAGGCATCTAGGATTTGGAGTAGGTGGCCAGCCATACTCCATTGTATGAACCTTTGTGAAGGTTAGAAGCTGTTCTATTCCCTCTAGAGGAAGTAAAGCTGCCCAGGGGATCAATTTGCTACCTATCTTTGAGGTGAAGTGATCCGCCCGTAGGACTTGTGAATCCTTCTCTGGGAAGGATAAGAGAGTGTAAAGACCTTGCGTCCAAGGATCGTTTTAACTCTATTGGAGATTGGGATCCGCTTAGAGACGGATCCGCCCGTAAGATTGATGTTCTTATGTCTTTAAGGCGAAAAGAACGTAGCTATAAGATAGCGATACGTTGTAAATGTGGAGAGCGTTGGATGCCCTCTTTCTTTTTAAGACTGGAATATTGATATTTCTATAATAAACTTTAAAAAGAATATAAATAGTAGAACAAACGATGTTTATTAATGGGAGAAATGTTTTATTACAGCAAGTAGGTCTTATAGGTGAGCCTCGTTAAAACCTTTAATAAGAAAAACCTCATGGGAAAAAGCTTATTAAAGGAAAAAGAGTACTCAAGACCGTGTGTACACTTCATTTTCTGACAAAATATTTGCGGAGATTTTGGAGGTTCCATGTGCGTGGCAGTGTGTTGCTCTCCATGTCTTGGATTTTAAATGTGGCGAATCCAATTTTGTCCACTATCTGATATGGACCCGTCCAGTTGAGCCCTAACTTGCCCTTACCTTCTCGAGACTGGACTTTGTCAGCCTTTTGGAGCACAAGATCACCCACATTTAGATCCACAAGCTTGGCGTTTTTATCATGGTAAGCTGCGATCCGCTGTTTATATGCAGCCATGCGCACATAGGATTGGTCCCTGCGATCTTCTATCTGATCTAGATGCTCCCTTAGCCGTTTACCGTTGTCCTCTTCACAATAAAAGGCCACTCTATCATTGGGGACCTGTATTTCGACTGGGATCACGGCTTCGACACCATGAGATAGGGCGAATGGTGTTTCCCCTGTGGCCGTCCTTGGGGTGGTGCGATAAGCCCATAGAACGCTTGTCAGCTGGTCTGCCCACTTCTTGTCATGCTCTCCCAATCTCTTCTTTATCCCCTTTACGATCGTTCGATTGGTAACTTCAGTCATCCCATTGGACTGGGGATAATAAACGGAGGCAAATCTGTTCAGGATGCCTAACCCTTCGCAGAAAGCCTTGAATTCGTCACAGTTGAACTGTGTTCCATTATCGGTGATGATGGTATGTGGAACGCCGTATCTTTCCACGATGTTGTCTTTGACGAATTCCACCATTCGTTCTGCAGTGATGGAGGAAACAGCTTCGGCTTCTACCCACTTGGTGAAATGATCCACTGCCACTACCACGTACCTCCTCTGTCGGCGAGTCGGAGGAAATGGGCCAACGATGTCTATTCCCCAGAGGGCGAATGGCCGTCCTTCTATGATGGGCCTCTGGATATGTTTGGCGGTATGTGATTCATTCGCATGAATCTGACAACTGTGACAAGATTCTACCAACTTTTGGGCATCCAATTCTGCCGTGGGCCAGTAGAAACCCGCTAACCTGGATTTCTTCAAGATGGTGGCGGATGCTTCGTGAGCCCCACATGATCCCTCATGTAGCTCTTTGAGGATTTGTTGTCCTTCTTCCGGCAGAATGCACTTCAACCAGGGATGGCTAAAGGATTTTCTGTAAAGGCCATCATTGACCATGGAGAAATAAGCCGCTCTCCTAACTATCCGACGTGCCTCTTCTTTGTCCTCAGGTAAGGTTCCATTTAGCAGATATTGACAGATGACCGATCTCCAATCATCTTCTACTGTTGTGAGCAGGGATACTTCTTCTGAGGCGAAGGCTGGAGCTATTTTAACTTCGAAGGGACAATCTAGATCTGTTTAGTTTTCCTCACAAGAGGCCATTTTGGCCAAATGATCCGCCTCTGTGTTGGACTCCCTTGGTACATGAATCAGTTCCCATTTATTTTCTTTAGTCTCAAGGTGATCCAGCAATTTTTTGACTTCTGTTACGTATTTGGCTAGAACCTCGTCTTTCACCTCGTAATTCTTGATTACTTGGTTGACCATTAGCTTGGAATCACTATAGATCACAATCCGCTCAGGAGTTATTTCTTTGAGTAGGCGTAATCCCAACATCAGAGCTTCATATTCAGCAGCATTATTAGTTGCATGGAAATTTAATTTTACTGCGTACCGTAATTTTATGTATTGGGGACCCTTGATCACAACGCCTACACCAGCTCCATCCGCCGAGGAAGCGCCGTCGGTGTACATTGTCCATTCCTCTATTGGAGGCTTGGGATGATCCATCCCTTCATCAGTGAATTCATTCACAAAGTCTGCCAGAACCTGACTCTTTAAAGCTGACCTGCTTTCATATCTTACATCAAATTCGCCCAGGAGGATTGCCCATTCCATCAATCTTTCCGAAGTGTCTGGTTTCTGCAACACCTTTCTCATTGGTATATTTGTTCGAACCACTACAGTATGCGCCTGAAAATATGGCCTAAGGCGGATTGCCGTGGTGACAACAGCCAGCGCCATTTTATCAAGTTTGGAATATCTGGTTTCAGCGTCTTTCAGAATCTTGCTCACATAATAAATCGGAAATTGCTGGCCATCCTCCTCTCGTATCATGACCGTGCACACGGCTTTATCCGTAACTGATACATACATGTAGAGGTCCTCTCCTTTCAAAGGTCGACTCATCATGGGTGGCTCTGTGAGGAACCGCTTGATTCCTTCGAAGGCTCTTTCACAATCCTCATTCCACTCGAATGCCTTTTGCTTCTTAATGACCTCGTAAAAGGGCTGACATCTGCGAGCTGAACAAGAGATAAACCTGCCCAAGGCTATGATACGCCCATTAAGGCGTTGTACTTCTCTAATATTCCGTGGTGCTTGCATTTCTAGGACAGTCTTAACCTTGTCAGGATTTGGGCTAACTCCTTTTTCGCTGATCATGAACCCTAAGAATTTTCCATACGTCGCACCAAAAGTGCACTTCTCCGGGTTCAGCTTAATGTTGTGGCGTCGGAGTACGTCCAGTACCTCCTTTATATCATCCGCATGCTTTTCTATGGTCGTACTTTTGATGATCATGTCATCCACATAGACAGAATAGTTATCCCCTTTACTATCCGCGAATATCTTGTTCATCATCCTCTGATAAGTTGCACCCGCGTTCTTAAGCCCAAAGGGCATAACTTTGAAACAATAAGTGGCTTGGTGTGTTACGAACGAGGTCTTGATTCTATCTGAGGGCTCCATGGGGATCTGATGATAACTTGACTTCACATCAGTAAAGGAGTACATGGCGTGACCGGCGGTTCCGTCTACAAGCATGTCAATACATGGCAAAGGATAGTTGTCTTTGGGGCAAGCTTTGTTAAGATCCGTAAAGTTGATGTACATGCGGTAAGATTCGCCTGCTTTTTTCACCAAAACGACGTTCGCCAACCACTGTGTGTAAAGCACTTCCTCAATGGCGTCGCCCGCTGGAGCTTGGTGATCTCTTCTTCTATCACCTTCTGCCTTTTCGGGCCATGATTTCTCCGCTTCTGAGCCACGGGAACTGCATCTTTATGAATGTTGAGCTTGTGAGTGATCACGTCTTGTAACGTCCGTAAAAAAATAATAATAATAATAATTAATAATTACATATATGGTTTAAGTAGGTTCATGCATCGTAATTTAATATCTTTTGATATTATTATTATTCCCTTATTTAAATAGATATAAAAAAAGGAAAAAAAAAAGAAAAGAAAAGAAAAGGAAAAGAAAAAGGTGGAAGTTACAATTTTGGGGTTAAAGGAAATAAAAAGGGTTTTGGTTAATCTCTATGTTCTGGGTGGCGCCGCAAAAGAAAAAAAAGGGGAGAAGACAAAATCAAAGAAGAACACAGGGGAATTTAGATTTTACTTTCTATTCTCACAAAGGTATGATGTCTTGGTTATAAATTGGGTTTTTGCTATTGATGTTTCTTTTTGTCTTAATCCTGGAGACTTATTTTGTCAAGATTTCATAGAAGTGGATGACATTCGCCGAGGTTCACCATCATCGTCGAAAAAGGACAAAGGCGAATCTCGTCCCCGAGATAGAGACAGGGACAAGCGTCAGGACTCTTCCTCTAGAAACCGGCGAAGAGATTCTAAGAGCAAAGCAACGTTTGTCACCTCTTTCACACCTCTCAATGCTTCTAAAAGTGAAGTCCTTATGTGGATCAAGAACAATCAACACAAACGGAGCATTTCATACCCCCAACCGAAGGGAGGGGAGTACACCAATAATGGTAAAAATCCTAAAAACTATTGTAAATATCACAGGAAAAATGGCCACGACACTGACGCATGCTGGGAGTTAGCTGGAGAGATCGAGCGTCTCATAGAGAGGGGCAAATTGGATCGGTTCATCCAAACTGAACGCAAAAAAGGAGATGGTGATAGACCCAAGGAGGACCCAAAGAAGAAAGGAAAGGGTACCATCAATGTCATAGCAGGCGGACCTGGATACTAGCCAATGCTAAAAAAGGCAAGGACTGCCGCCCTTGACAGGACGTCGTTAAATCGCCCTTTTTCCGATGTAGGTCCTGAGATATCTCCCCATGCGGATGCACTGGTTGTCACTATGATGGTGGAAGGCTGGGAGATGAAAAGAGTAATGATTGATACTGGGAGTTCATGCAATGTCATCACTAGAGGAGCTTTCGCCAAACTCATGATTGATCCCGTTCAAGTAGAACCAACTGTGGTCGATATCTTGGGAGTGACGGGACATACTATCCAAACAAAAGGCCAAGTCACTCTGGATTGTGAGCTTACAGACGATGATCAAGTCTGGAAGGGTGATCTGGAATTTTCTGTCTTGGATGGTCAGTTAGCTTACAATATCATCCTCGGACGGCCCTTTATCTCCGAAGTTGCAGCCATTATCTCCATACGCCACTTAATACTTTACATTCCCACGGCCAAGGGAGGTGTAATGATCAGAGGTAGCCAAAAGGTGGCCCAGGAGACATATTAAGCATCACTAATGATTCGCCCACAATCTAAGGAGGAAGATGAAGAGGAGCGCGTCACAATGGCCTTGGGCGAGACCGAAATGTACCTTATGGCGGATGAAAAGCAGGTGCGAATGGCTAAAGGGCTCAAAGGCGAAATTAAAAATGCAATCACCAAAGTGCTCTGTGAGGCGGAAGATGTCTTCGCATGGAAGGATGAAATTCTCACAGGAATCAGTCCAGACGTGTAACGTCCGTAAAAAAAAAATAATAATAATAATTAATAATTACATAAATGGTTTAAGTAGGTTCATGCATCGTAATTTAATATCTTTTGATATTATTATTATTCCCTTATTTAAATAGATATAAAAAAAGGAAAAAAAAAGAAAAGAAAAGAAAAGGAAAAGAAAAGGGTGGAAGTTACAATTTTGGGGTTAAAGGAAATAAAAAGGGTTTTGGTTAATCTCTATGTTCTGGGTGGCGCCGCAAAAGAAAAAAAAAAGGGGAGAAGACAAAATCAAAGAAGAACACAGGGGAATTTAGATTTTACTTTCTATTCTTACAAAGGTATGATGTCTTGGTTATAAATTGGGTTTTTGCTATTGATGTTTCTTTTTGTCTTAATCCTGGAGACTTATTTTGTCAAGATTTCATAGAAGTGGATGACATTCGCCATACCCAGAATTTGATCCTATAATCGGACGGCGTCTAGAACCACGGCGAGAACAAATCTCAACATCAATTGGCGGGTGGATGTCACCCAGAGTTCACCAGCAGCGGATGGAAGAGATTCGGCGAATACCCCATCCTGAGTTGGAAGATCAACTACGGAACATGATGGAGCGAATGGGGTACACGCCTAGGGCGAGAGCAGAGGTGCAGAGTGATTCGCCTTTTGCTCCGTCGTTGCGGGAATTTATACCAGATCACAGGATAAAGGCGCCGGTGATACTTAAATACTATGGGGATCCAAATTCTGATCCTGAGGCTCATATCAGGAACTACAGAGAATTAATGGGGCACTATAAAAACTATGCTCACTAGTACCTCGGCCATACCCAGAAGATCTCCTAAATCCAGACCTGTCGCCACTTCTAAAACTAGAAGCTCCATGTTGAAACCCTGATCTACCGCTCGAGTGCTCATAAAACCCCCCTCTTTTAAAAGAAGTATTTTGTTCTCCCCGAGACTCTGAATATCTCCTCTTAGCACCTTCTACACGCCTCTCCTCCTGATGAGTGCGCTCCACTCTGGTGGCCGTTTCTAGTAAGATCTTAAAATCAGTAATCTTTACTGCTAGAAACTTCTGAATCTCCAATCTAAGACCCTGCTCAAAACGGTAACACTTATCCTCCTCAGTTGCCACTACATCTAGAGCATACTTGGAAAGTTCAGCAAATCGAAGCTCATATTCAGCCACTGTCATATTACCCTGCTTTAGATTATAAAATTCCACTTTCTTCTCATCTCGGTACACTCGAGGCATATACCTATCAGCAAACTCCTTCTTGAAGTCTTCATATGTTAGTACCCGAGGAGCAACAACAGCTCTCTCGATAGACTCCCACCAAGTAATAGCATGCTTCTTCAGTAAAGAGACAATGTAGTCCAATCGTTGCTCAAGAGTGCACTTCAGTCTGGTCAACACTCTTTCAATGTCCTTCAGCCATTCCTCAGCTTTGGTAGGGTCAGTGGTACCCTCAAAGTTTTCTGCTCCCATCTTCCTTAATCTCTCGTAGTTAAGGTCAATTAAAGGACCCGCCTGAGCCGGAGCCTGAACCTGAGCTTGAGCTTGAGCTTGGGCCGCCATTGCAGTCATCATTTCAGCAAACTGATGTAAGTTTTGTGGCATAGCAGCTCCCGGTACATTTGAAGACCTAGAACCATCACTAGCATTTGGAGGTGCAAATGATGCATGTTGGGACCCAACAGAATCCTCACTAGACGCTCGGTCAGTATGTGTTCTACCTCTGGATGACATGGTCCTACGATGTATCATATATAACGTTAATGCACAGTTCAACAAATAATTTCACACAATCGTCCCTAATAACACAAATAAACAATTTCATGTAACTGTCCCTAAGAACGTCGACCCGCTCTGATACCACTAAATGTAACCTCCTTTTTCATGAATCTTGATTATATAGTACAATAATGAATTTCATTCAATATATTATCGACGAATAGAATCGCCAAATATGATATCCTAAAGTTATTAAACAAGACTAATTAACATTCATGTTAGTTATGATATAACCAACATTAGGATTTAAATGAAAACGTATATATATATTCTACTTCCATGTATATATATATATATATATATATATATATTATATATTCAAGCAATGAACTTGTATAACCCATTTGCATATATATTATATATACTAAATTTGTTTTTTTATTAGAGAAAAAGATACTGATGACCCGCGAAGCCAAACCGGGCCGAATTCATTACACGGGCCTAGCCCATACTTAAACCCATGGTCTAGGATCGGATGGGACCCGAATAGAGCCCGAATAGAGGAAGCGGGTGAAGTAAGTAACTGCCCCGAATTCCTAAATGGAGCATCAAAACTCCCACTCAGAACAAACGATACCACGTTTGTTGCCACGAAAGCCACGAAAGGGACATGGCCTAAAAAGGAGTAACCGCCCTCGGAACGTGGCCTGGAAGGAGTAACCGGCCTCGGCGGTTACTTAAGAACACTTATAAAAAGCCATAAGGCCAAAGGGGAGAGGTACGTTCACATTTTTCCCCGTAATGCTATTATTACCAACCTTCATACAAAGAACTGACTAGATCGTCGGAGAGTTTTCCCGGAGATCCCGTCTCCGGTTCTGTTTTGCAGGTAACTCCGGCGGAGATCATCAAATCGGATTCAGCAAGTTATCATTGGTGCGGTGAGCGTGGACCTTTTTTACCAATATTTGGTTAAAGGTACACAAAGAACATGTCAGAACCATCACGAACGACCGGTGTTACAACCAGATCAACTAGTATGAACTCAAGGGGTCCACGGACTGCGAATTCGCAACCTGCGAGTACACAACCTGTGGTGCCTAGCTCGACGAACCCTTCGGGACAATTGAGTCCATTATTGGAAGTCCAAGTGCAAACTGAGATGGAGATGTCCAATAGCGATTTCGTCCAAATGACAGGACAAGTCTTGGCTTCAAATATGAGCCAAGCGGCGGGGGATCGGATGATTGGTTTACTAACCGCAATCGCTGATCACAATAACGCCGTGGCGGCTGCTCCTCAACAACCTGTTGTCATCTCCACACAACCATCGACTACTGCCACTATATCTGCGCTTCCGCAGCCATCTCGAGAGCCAAATCAGATAGGTCAGAGTAGTCGCATGAACCCACACAGCCACCCAGGCAACTACTCATATCACGATCCTAGTATGATGATCCATCCGACTTGGCAAACATCCCAACCGACGTCGGGAATACCAGGAATCCTTCCACTACAACACACGGAGCCTTTGGTTTGTGGGCATTCAGAGTTAATGACGTCTGGGGCGAATACGTCTGGGCAGGGGCACACTTGGAACTTTGATCCTATAACCGGACGGCGGCTAGAACCACGACGAGAACAAATCTCAACATCAATTGGCGGGTGGATGTCACCCAGAGTTCACCAGCAGCGGATGGAGGAGATTCGACGAATACCCCATCCTGAGTTGGAAGATCAACTACGGAACATGATGGAGCGAATGGGGTACACGCCTAGGGCGAGAGCAGAGTTGCAGAGTGATTCGCCTTTTGCTCCGTCGTTGCGGGAATTTATACCAGATCACAGGATAAAGGCGTCGGCGATACCTAAATACTATGGGGATCCAAATTCTGATCCTGAGGCTCATATCAGGAACTACAGAGAATTAATGGATGTTGCCGGAGCGAGTGAAAGCATAATTTGCAGATTATTCTCGACCACTTTGGGTGGAGCGGCATCTGATTGGTTTCGGTCTTTACCTGCTAAATCTATTCACAACTGGAATCAATACAGTCGTGATTTCTGTGCAAAGTTCGTGGGCTGTAAATCAGCGGATGTGACGGATAGGTAGCTGAAGGAGATCAAACAGAGGAACTATAATTCCCTAAGGGAATTTGTTGTCGCATTCAACGATATTCTGGTGCGGTTGCAGAACATGGATATCGTGAGCATTCGCAACATCATGGCGGATGGAACCACGGATTGGAGCATGCGGGAGGAAATCATCCGCAACAAGCCGCGCACAGTGGCCGAACTCATGAAGATAGCTAAGGAATTCATGGAAGTGGACGATGTCAACAGAGAACATAGAGCTCAAACCCGGAGAGAGAGAGATGCTGCTAGATCCACTTCGGACAATCGGCGCCAGATCCAGTCCAAGGGTAATTTTGTTCGCAGAAGCGATCGCTCCTTTCAAGGGGGAGGATATCAAACACCATTGAATACGACTCGCCAGGAGGTGTTACTTTGGATCGAAAAGAACCCCCTGAAGAAGGATGTGCGGTTCCCCGAGGCGAAAGGCCGAACTAGTTTGGGGCGATATCCTAACAAATATTGCAGGTTCCACAGATTGAACGGCCATGACACGAACGATTGCTATGAACTGAAGAAGGAAATAGAAAAGCTGATTGAGAGGGGCAAGCTAAGCCAATTCATAAGAAAAGAAACGATTGATGAGAAAACAACGCTCCTGCATGAGGGAGAAGCAAGGCCCGAAAAGAAACAGAAGAAAGGGGTGATAAACGTGATAGCTGGCGGGATCTATGAGCCGCCAACAAAAAGGGCTCGCCGTGAACAGCGAAAAAGCAACACGCATAGGGGGGATGCCCTCAATTACTCATTTGCGCGAATCATGGAGCCGCATGCGAATGCCTTGGTGATTACGATGGCCGTGGAAGGATGGGACGTTAAGCGGGTCCTTATTGATACCGGCAGTTCTTGTAATGTTATTACTCGGACTGCATTCAACAAGTTGGGAATTAATGACGAGCGAGTGGAACATACATTCATGGATGTAACTAGTTTTGGGGGTCAATCATCTCAAACAAGTGGACAGGTGGTGTTGGAAGCAGAAATGGGCGATAAGAATCTAAAATGGCGAGGTGATCTAGAATTCGCAATTGCTGATCTCTCGTTGGCCTACAACATAATTCTAGGGCGTCCGTTCCTATCGGAAACAGAGTCGCTCATCTCAATGAAGCATTTGACATTGCATTTGCCAACACACCAAGGGCGAGTCATAGTTGAAGGAGATCAACTTGTGTCTCAACAAGCCTATACATTGTCACTTGAACCAAAGCCAGATGAAGAGGATAAAGTTGATGAGAAGTTGCCGGCAGAAGCATTAGGAGAAACAGAACTATTTGCCATCTCAAATGACAAGAATGTACGAATAGCGGCAGGACTCCCCGAGGAAACGAAGAAAGCCATTACTGAGGTGTTGATCCAATGCGAGTCGGCATTCGCCGCTCCGAATGAAGTGCTGAAAGGAATAAGTCCAGATATAGCAACCCATCGGTTGAATGTGGACAAAGGTGCAACCCCAGTGCGACAGAAAAAGAGAGGACACGCTCCAGAGCGGCAGAAGGCGATTGAAAAAGCAGTGGCAGATTTGCTGAAATCGGATGCGATTCGAGAAGTCACGTATCCGGAGTGGCTAGCCAATGTGGTGTTAGTCAAAAAGCCAAATGGAACGTACAGAATGTGCGTCGACTTTAAAGATCTGAATAAAGCATGTCTGAAGGATATGTATCCGTTGCCTAACATTGATATATTAGTAGATGGAACTGCAGGATTTGAGGCTTTATCGTTCACCGATGTGAAATCCAGCTACCACCAGATACCCATGGAGAAGGCGGATGAAATCAAGACATCATTCATAACTCATCAGGCAACTTACTGCTTCAAGGTGATGCCCTTTAGACTGAAAAATGCGGGAGCAATATATCAACGAATGATGAACAAAATATTTTCAGACAAATCGGGCGAGAACTTCTCGATCTATGTGGATGACATAATCATTAAAAGCAAGAAGATGCAGAACCACCCGAAGGACATTAAGGAAATCCTGGAAGTGCTAATCAAATATGGCCTCAAATTGAATCCAGAGAAATGCACATTTGGGGCAAGAGCGGGAAAATTCCTGGGTTTCATTGTTAGTGGCAAAGGAGTCGAGGCGAATCCCGAGAAAGTTAAAGCGGTAATGGAGATGAAGACACCGAGGAACATAAGGGAAGTACAGAGACTGAACGGGCGGCTGGTGGCATTAGGGCGATTCATATCATGCTCAGCTAGGAGATGTCTACCTTTTTACAACGCCATCAAAAAGTCTAAGTCCTTTGAATGGACGGCGGATTGCCAAGAAGCATTCGAAGGGATAAAGCGACTGCTATGCTATCCGCCCTTAATGAGCAGGCCAGAGGATGGAGAAGATTTATTTCTTTACGTATCCGTCACCAGTATGGCGATATGCACTGTGATGGTGCGAGAAGAAGAGGGCCAACAATATCCAGTGTACTATGTGAGCAAAGTCTTGAAGGATGCAGAACTTCGGTATTCGAAGTTGGACAAAATGGCTCTCGCGGTGATAACCACGGTGGCTAGGCTAAAACCATACTTTCAGGCGCATACTATCATTGTGAGGACCGGAATTCCAATGCGGAAGGTACTGCAGAAACCTGACGCATCCGGCCGATTAATGGAATGGTCAATTTGCCTGGGGGAATTCGATATTCGCTACGAAGGAAGACCAGCACTAAAGGGTCAAGTACTTGCCAATTTAGTGAATGAATTCACGTGGGATGAAGATGAACGTCCAAAGGCACAAAAAGAAGAGTGGAGCATGTTCACAGATGGGGCATTGTCCACGGATGGAGCTGGACTAGGAGTCGTCATCAAAGGTCCGGAGGTTATTCGCCTGTACTATGCGGCAAAGTTAACATTCGAAACTACCAATAATGCCGCAGAGTATGAAGCAATGATATGCGGATTGAAGCTGCTTAATGAACTTACGCCAGAAAGAGTGGTGATCTACAGTGATTCTAAACTCATGATAAATCAGATCACAAAAAACTATCTGGTGAAACAAGAAGATCTGGTCAAATACCATCAGGTAGTAGGCAGATTGACGCAGGAGTTAACACACAATGGAGTCATCTGGGAAATGGTGCATGTTCCAAGAGGCCAAAACACAAAGGCTGATGAACTGGCAAAAGCAGCGGCGAGTAGAGAACCATGGAATCAAAAAGCATGCAATTTGGAGATAAGATCCGCACCGGCATTTGAAGTCGATCAGATTATGGTCATTGAAGAGCTGGAAGATGATGAAGATTGGCGGATACCCATCCGCCAATATCTGGAGCAGGGAGATTTGCCGGATGACAAAAGCCTAGCCAGAAAGCTAATTGGACAATCAGCGAGATACTCAATTCGAGATGGAACTTTGTATCGAAAATCATATACATGTCCATGGTTGAAATGTGTTAGCCGCAATGAAGGAGACTACGTACTGCGAGAACTCCATGAAGGAATGTGCGGCGCACATGAATCATCCACGGCGTTGGTAAGAAAAGTCAAGCTAATGGGATACTATTGGCCAAAGGTGATGGAGGATTCCCAGAAGATGGTAGCGGAATGTCACAGCTGTCAAATTCATGCGAATGAAAAGCACGTTCCCGGAGCCGAACAAATCTCTATAATGATGGTATGGCCATTCGCAACATGGGGAATCGATATAGTGGATCCATTCCCAGAAACGACAAAGAAAAGGAAGTACTTGGTAGTCGCAGTTGACCACTTCAGCAAATAGGTAGAAGCGGAGGCAGTAACCGCTCAAACACCTGAACGAATGATCGAGTTCTTACGAGAGAACATTATCATGCGATTTGGAATCCCGCAAAAGCTTATAACTGACAATGGCACCCAGTTCAACTGTGTCAAGTTCAAAGCATACTGCGAAAGCATGGGGATCAAGAATCATTTTTCTTCCGTAAACCATCCCCAATCGAATGGTATGACAGAGGTTACCAACAGGGCCATGATTCAAGGGATCAAGAAGCGGCTAGGCGATAAAAAAACAGGTTGCGCGGATGAGATACCCCATATGTTATGGGCATACAGAACTTCTGTAAAAGCAGCAACTGGCGAAACACCTTTCTCGCTGGTTTATGGAGCCGAAGCAGTCCTACCTGTTGAAATCAAGTCGCCTACAGATCGAATAATTTATTATTGCGACACACAAAATCCTATCAACATTAGAGATGCATTGGATTATGTTGAAGAACGAAGAGAAAAAGCTTACATGCAAATGGCAGTATACCGCAATAGGGTCAAGAAATATCATGACAGAAGGGTGTGAAAAGTGATAATCAATGAGAATGACTTGGTCTTGAAAAAAGCGGATAAAATACAATCCAGAGATGGCAAAGGCAAATTAGGCGTCAACTGGATCGGACCATACAGAGTATCCAAGAAGCTGGGACCATCAACTTTTGAAATAGAAGAAATGAGCGGAAAAAAGCTCCCGCGCACCTGGAATCTAGAAAATCTGCGCCTATATAAACGGGCCGGGTAGTTCAGGGAAATGACGAGTACTCTTTTTCCTTTTATGAGTTTTTTCCCACTGGGTTTTCTGATAAAAGGTTTTAATGAGGCTTTGATCCCACACATTTCATATACCAATGTAACAAAAAGTCTTTTCTTTTCTCAATAAAGATATTCAATTGTTGCATACTGCGTCTGAGTACGGATCCTTTTTAGGACAACCACTTCAGTGTGTTATCTACAAACAAAAGGCGGGTAAATCGCGCAAAAACCTTATGGTTAAACTTAAAAACACATAAATGTGTTGCCTATTAAGAAAGGCGGATGCATGATTACGCATCACTCGCAAAAACCTTATGGTTAAACTTAAAAACACATAAATGTGTTGCCTCTTAAAGAAAGGCGGATGCATGATTACGCATCACTCGCAAAACCTTATGATTATATTATTTTCGAAAGAAAAATTATAAGATAAGGCATAAAATTAAGCGAATTAACGAGTACTCAAAAAATTGCAAAAAGGGTCTGGCCACCCTAGCGGAAACGAAACTAAACTACGAGGAAATACAAATATGGAGTCGGCAAAAGGCAAGGGTCACGTATGAAAACAAAGGGCAATAAGGAATAAAACAACAATTGCACGTATAGGTAAAGCGGCAAGCAAAAGAAAATATATATATACGGGCAGTTTGTTACATACAACAGTCCAGATATAAATCAAACTATGCTACAGCTTCCTCTCCTTCACCCCTATGGCCCTCCTCGCCTTCAGCGGCTCCCTCATCTCCTCCAGTGGGCGGATCTGCTTCAAGCGAATCCTCAACCCTCGAATCAGTAACCGCTTCAGAGGGCGGTACCTCTTGCTCAGACTGAGAAAGGTCTTGTGGTGCCTCTTTTTCCGCGTTCTGAGTAGGGATCTCGCAGCTAATTGGAGAGTTCTGAAAACTCTGCCAATCTAAGAAGAGTACCTCATCCATATCAGCATCCTCGGCTTCCAGTTTGTCCCACTTCTCAGTTAGATCCTTTTCGGGGATGGGAACCTTGGGGCGGCTAAGTACTCGATCTGGATGCCCATGCTCATAAGCGGCATGAATTCGCTCCCCATACCAATAGATGCGAGCACCATCTTCGGCTAGAATCTCCTCAGCTTTCTTCTTTTGCATCTCCAGAGCCTCATTGGATGAATTTAGATCATCAAGGACCTTTTGCAGCTCGTCGGACTTAGCCTGGAGGGATCTGAGAGCTTCCTCCTTCTCGCTCATAACCTTCTGACAAGCGCCTTCAAGAGCCTTTACCTTCCCTTGGACATCATCATAAAGCGACTTCTGAGTCGCCAATTCAGTACCAAGGTTCTCCAACTCTTTGGCTCGTTCAGCATCCCTTTGGAGAGCGCCCTCCGCGAAATTGATAATCTGCATATAAGACGGCTCGTGAATAAAAAGGGCGAATAGAAACATGCGATTACTATGGACACAAGATCCTTGAAAGGGAATGACAAGCCTCTACCCCCAAAACAACAATATACCTCTATGGCACGCTTCTCAATCCCCTCCATTGCAGTAGGAAGCGGTACTTGTTCTCGCACACGGGAAGCAGAGGGGAGCCGCCCAAGGACATTGCATATGGAAGAGACAATGTCCTTACAAGAAAAGCTCACGGCCATACCAAAGGTCCTAGTCCACCACCCGCTGATGTCGGGAATCGGCTGCGAATGCATAAGGAGAAAGATCAGGAGAACAGCAGATAACTCATGAGGAAAAGTTAACAACATAAAAAAAAGGGGGGGAATGGATTGAGATACCTCGTGAATTGGAGTACTGCTCTTTTCTTTGGACGGGGCGGATACGGGTGTGCCGCCAACAGTGAGGGACACAGAGGTGTTTTTCTTTCTGGGACGAGAAGACTCTGTATCCGCATTATGCTTCCGCTTCCTAGTTAAGGGAAGGTCCTCGGAAGCAGAAGCTGGACCTTGTGAAACGGAGGCCCTTACGGGAGAAGCCGCCTCAATAGAAGTAATCGCCCCTCCTGGAGAATTCGCCCCTGCAACAGAAGTGGTCCCCGCCATCCGCCTCTTCCTTCTCGCTAGGGCTTTCGCCTCCCGATCTGTAGCGAGTTGAGATAAAGGATCACCCCTGCAAAGGGTTAAAAGAAATCATCAACTTGGAAATAAAAAAATACCTTGAACAAAAACGCGATAAGGGATATAGACAACGCGATCTCCCTCGCGGTAGGCAATCGCTACTCGGCTCCTTAGCATATGGAAGGCCTGATCATATGTCCATACGAAAGGAGGCGTACTCTTCAAGAACTTTATAACAGCGGATTCTTCCTCACTGGGGTAACCGAAGTTCAAACTCTTTACATTGGGCCGGCCCCAGCAGCGAAGGAAGTTTGGATTCCCTTCATTAAACTTGATAAAGAAGTAAGATCAGTCCCACTCGCGGATCTTGTTCAGCTTCTCATCGAAACCATAGTAACCGCTCTGAGGGATGAAAGTGAAATACCCCGCCGAACTTTTGAAATGATGAAGCTTGGAGAAAATTTTGAGCGAGAAGGGAACCTCCAGAAAATCCGCCAGAAATTTGTCCAGAGTTAAGTCGGCCCATCCTTTGGGATGCAATTGACCAGGTGCGATTCCGTAACCGCCAAGGACGGAGGCAATCTCATCCGCCAGCGGATACGTGAAACCGCAGATAATCTGGGCGACGAAAATGGTGAAATACCCCTTTGGGTAGTCGCCCGGTCCTCTATCCTCCCCGGGAATGAGGGCTTCGAGACCTTAAAGCAAAGAATACTGCTCCCGCAAGTCATCAATTGTCTCCTGACAAACTAGGCTTCCCGATCTGTCCTTCTTCGGTAGCAAACGAGGGGTTGGGACATGTGGCGGAATCAACTTTTTAGGGTCAAAACCTAAACCCTCATCGGATGTATTCGCTAGGTGGAGGAAGTCGGCGGGATGAGAATCAGACCCAGGAGAGCTGGTTGAAGCTTCATCAACCATCTCATCGACCTCATGAGATACCTCGCGGACGTAATTTTCGTCGAACGGTGCGAAGTCGATGTCAGGGTTCGACATATTGATGAAGAAAAATGAACAGAAGTAAAGAGTCGAGCGAGGTACAAGTTGTGGAAAGGAAAACTTACATATGAAAGACTACACAGAGAAGAATGAACGCGAAGAGGTTGATGCCAGAAAAGAAACGACGATGCCGGAAAAGAAACGATGGACAAGGAAATTCACAATTTTTGAATTTTGAATATCCAGACAAAAACGAAGAGTCCCCTATAAAAAGACCCTAAAGGGCTCTTGTCAAACTAAGGGGGAGGCATGTGATGACCCACGAAGCCAAACCGGGCCGAATTTATTACACGGCCTAGCCCATACTTAGACCCATGGTCTAGGATCGGATGGGACCCGAATAGAGCCCGAATAGAGGAAGCAGGTGAAGTAAGTAACTGCCCCGAATTCCTAAATGGAGCATCAAAACTCCCACTCAGAACAAACGATACCACGTTTGTTGCCACGAAAGCCACGAAAGGGACATGGCCTAAAAAGGAGTAACCGCCCTCGGAACGTGGTCTGGAAGGAGTAACCGCCCTCGGCGGTTACTTAAGAACACTTATAAAAAGCCATAAGGCCAAAGGGGAGAGGTACGTTCACATTTTTCTCCGTAATGCTATATTACCAACCTTCATATAAAGAACTGACTAGATCGTCGGAGAGTTTTCCCGGAGATCCCGTATCCGGTTCTGTTTTGCAGGTAACTCCGGCGGAGATCATCAAATCAAATCGGATTCAGCAAGTTATCAGATACCCTTCCCACTTTTATCATGTCCATCACAAACCCCAAAAATAAAATAAAATAAAATGCTCCATCAATCATCTATCACTGGATTATAATAATTAAAACCAACAAAATGCTACTACCTCACCTTATATAACCCAAACTAAGAGTAATATTAGTAAGTGTATAGGCAGCTAAAATACTTAAATAGCTCCAGGTTCCGCTTCATAAACAAATTGGTATAAAACTCAATGTACCATCACGCAAATACCACCAAAATTTTTGATACTGTCCTATAAAATTGGTTTAATCCAACGAATGTCAAATAACTGCCACTCATGTTTTAAACGTCTATTTCTTAAATAAGCTAGTTGAATATAAAAAAAAGGAACAAATCAATATATCAACGATTTCACGTACTGGCCGATCCAAACGAGCGTCTCTAAAATCTTACTCCTGTAAGGTGGTAATGGCAAGGGGTGAGCTGCCAACTCAATAAGATGATTAATTAAATACATAGCACACTCATATACACATACACCAATTTATTCATGCATCTAGTATAAATAAGTTATCAAACAAAACGGTCGACACTTTTAATTATTAACTAATTTATCCAAGGGCCCTGCTTGTCCTAATCTAGTAATACCCAATGGTTGCATGGCCATAATTCATATAATTTTTTTTTGGGGTGTACCCTGTCGTAACAAATACCCGGTACCCCACTTTATTTTCAGGTACCCTATCGTAACAAATACCCGGTGCCTTGACACCCTATCGTAACAAATACCCGGTGTCTATAAGTCACGTGATCAGAATGATCAACTTTCACATTTTCTTTTTGCAACCATTGAGTATACTATCTTAGATAAGCTTTTTGACTCACATTTTCTAACCTTTCATATTGTTCAACTCTCATATATATAACGTATACTTCTTAATTCTATATCGTCATTTTCAACATCCAAGTATCACGTATTCATGTCAAACATATAAATCAAACCAATAAATCGAATAACAATATCAAGTCAAAATTAACAATAAAACGTGTAACCGCATACCACATATTTAATTAATCACTTACCTCTATCACCGATGAGGTTCTAACTAAGCAATATCTTCCGGCGTGTTTTCTACTTGATCGCCACGTCCTAAAATAATTTTTATTACGTAACCCATTAAAATTTAAAACAAAACCATTAACACAGGTACAGTAGAGTTGAATTGATAAAATCCAACAAAACTACTTAATGTGTATAATTCAAGTGAAGAAAGAGAAAAGAAGATAATATAATTCAAAATAATAATCTAAGCCTAAGTTCAACCTTTATTTGTTCTCTGGATTAAAACTTTGTTTTGTTTTTTTTTTTTTTTAAAGGCCTTAGTTCAATAAAGGAGGACAATAATAGAATTGGGTATATGGTACTGCTATGGCCGAAAATCCAAGAAGGTTGAAATACTAAGTATCATGCTGCAAATAAATAAATATTTTGTTTGCAAAAGGTAAATAAAACATGTTGATAATAGTAATTAAACATTGAACATTTAAAGAACAAATCTGAACCCTGAATAGTTAATTTCTTCAAATTCCCAAAAAACCAAATTGACAAAATAAGTCTCAAGGATTAAGACAAAAAGAAACATCAATAGCAAAAACCCAATTTATAACCAAGACATCATACCTTTGTCAGAATAGAAAGTAAAATCTAAATTCCCCTGTGTTCTTCTTTGATTTTGTCTTCTCCCCTTTTTTTTTCTTTTGCGACGCCACCCAGAACATAGAGATTAACCAAAACCCTTTTTATTTCCTTTAACCCCAAAATTGTAACTTCCACCTTTTTCTTTTCTTTTCTTTTTTTTTTTCCTTTTTTTTTATATCTATTTAAATAAGGGAATAATAATAATATCAAAAGATATTAAATTACGATGCATGAACCTACTTAAACCATATATGTAATTATTAATTATTATTATTATTTTTTTTACGGACGTTACACGTCTGGACTGATTCCTGGGAGAATTTCATCCTTCCTTGCGAAGACATCTTCCGCCTCACAGAGCACTTTGGTGATTGCATTTTTAATTTCGCCTTTGAGCCCTTTAGCCATTCGCACCTGCTTTTCATCCGCCATAAGGTATATTTCGGTCTCGCCCAAGGCCATTGTGACGCGCTCCTCTTCATCTTCCTCCTTAGATTGTGGGCGAATCATTAGTGATGCCGAATATGTCTCCTGGGCCACCTTTTGGCTACCTCTGATCATTACACCTCCCTTGGCCGTGGGAATGTAAAGTATTAAGTGGCGTATGGAGATAATGGCTGCAACTTCGGAGATAAAGGGCCGTCCGAGGATGATATTGTAAGCTAACTGACCATCCAAGACAGAAAATTCCAGATCACCCTTCCAGACTTGATCATCGTCTGTAAGCTCACAATCCAGACTGACTTGGCCTTTTGTTTGGATAGTATGTCCCGTCACTCCCAAGATATCGACCACAGTTGGTTCTACTTGAACGGGATCAATCATGAGTTTGGCGAAAGCTCCTCTAGTGATGACATTGCATGAACTCCCAGTATCAATCATTACTCTTTTCATCTCCCAGCCTTCCACCATCATAGTGACAACCAGTGCATCCGCATGGGGAGATATCTCAGGACCTACATCGGAAAAAGGGCGATTTAACGACGTCCTGTCAAGGGCGGCAGTCCTTGCCTTTTTTAGCATTGGCTGGTATCCAGGTCCGCCTGCTATGACATTGATGGTACCCTTTCCTTTCTTCTTTGGGTCCTCCTTGGGTCTATCACCATCTCCTTTTTTGCGTTCAGTTTGGATGAACCGATCCAATTTGCCCCTCTCTATGAGACGCTCGATCTCTCGAGCTAACTCCCAGCATGCGTCAGTGTCGTGGCCATTTTTCCTATGATATTTACAATAGTTTTTAGGATTTTTACCATTATTGGTGTACTCCCCTCCCTTCGGTTGGGGGTATGAAATGCTCCGTTTGTGTTGACTGTTCTCGATCCACATAAGGACTTCACTTTTAGAAGCATTGAGAGGTGTGAAAGAGGTGACAAACGTTGATTTGCTCTTAGAATCTCTTCGCCGGTTTCTAGAGGAAGAGTCCTGACGCTTGTCCCTGTCTCTATCTCGGGGACGAGATTCGCATTTGTCCTTTTTCGACGATGATGGTGAACCTCGACGAATGTCATCCACTTCTATGAAATCTTTACAACGCTCCATCAACTCTGCCATGCTGGTGGGTTTCTTTCGAATGAGATCTTCCTGCAAACTCTTACAGGTGGTATTTCTTACGAAACATTCCACAGCTACGGAGATGTCCACATCAACGATTTGTATGCACAACTGGTTGAAAGTGTCCACATACTCCCGAAGGGATTCATTCGCCTTCTGCTTTAACTCAAAAAGCTTCCCAGATTTCACTACTGGAGGAATACAGCCGACGAACTTAGCGCAAAATTCTCTGCTCAATTGATCAAAGCTGTTTATCGAACCTGGAGGTAAAGATTGAAACCACAAATAGGCTGGGCCCCCAGCGTGGTAACAAACATTTTACAGAGCACCTCCATTACCGCGTCCGCCACCTCCTCCACTACCTCCTCCGTCACCTCCACCTCCGCCTCCTCCGCCAGGGGGAGCCGGCCCGTTTCCCCCTCCCTGGCTTCCTAACGGGATGTGTCCAATAGTTCCTGAAGGTGGTGGTGGTGGTGGTCCACTTGGATGGGGTGTCTCTTTTGGCCTTTTACTCCATCCACGACCAGTAGATGGGGGCGATCTACCACGATGGGAGGATCTCGGTCGTCGGGGCGAAGGTGACTTGGACCGTCTGCCTTTCTCCTTTTTGTGCTATTTGTGTGTTCGCCCTTTGGATCTGCCAGGGGGAAGATTCGTTCGTGGACGCCTGGGGATATTGGGTCCGTCCAGATTTAATCCAGGTCCCGCGGATCCACCCGGTAAGGATGAATTATTTCTTTGACTTCCTTCAGCGCCATCAGGAAATAACTCACGATTGATTTGCCGTTCGCCAGTCGACGTTGTGGTGGTTATCATAGAATCCGTGTTGTGAGCTTGGAGGAATGAAGAACTTTGGGCGCCCGGTCCAAAGCTTAACAAAGGCCAAGATGATACGGCTGATGTGAACGCCATGCTCCAATGTGGAGGGAGGGTCATAAATGACCGCAGGTGATTCCCTGTCTCGGTTCCAAACCGTTCTCCAATTGCTTGGGCACACATATTGATGAAAGCATCTGGAGGCATACTATTTTCGACGTGTGTTGCAGGAACAATAGAATCAGTGCGGCCAGCACTAGATGGTGTAACTAATGGTGTTTCAATCCCTGAGGAGGGATTTTGATCTCCGTTTGTCATAGTTTTTTAGTGTGAACGAAAAACCCTTTGTTTGGTCAAGGATTCCACGTTCACCGCACCAATTGATAACAGGTAGCGAAATTCTGGTCAACGTTCGTCCCTGTGGGGGCGTCGTTGGGTTCGACGGGGGGAAGCTCTGATGCCAAAGTCAGTAAGATGATTCAAGGAAACAAACTGAATTGACAAAGGTTGTAAGAATGTGTACCTTGATAACCTAGGGAATCAGGCTATATATAGCTGTGAAGTTGTAACCTTCAGGTAACTAGAAGGTCTCCATTAATGCTCTATTAATGGCGGTTATGAGGTATCTCTAACCTGGCAGTTAGCTAATTGATTACTCATTAATGATCTTTATGGCCGAGTCGGCGACCAGCCGTTATAGTGGCGAATCATGTGAATGAAGAGATTCGCCTCATAGGTCCGCCAGCGGATCTCTCAGAACAGATCCGTGGAGATCCACCTGCCAGCTCCCCTTTGGGGATCATTACGCGGCGTTCCTGAGGTGAATATCCCTTTTAGTCCTCGGGTTAATATCACGATGTTATCAATATTGTATTGGCTTAATACATTATTTTCTCCCTGAACTTGTCTAGAGAGCTTAATTCGCCCATTGAACTTTCAAAGTGTCTCGGTAGCCTCCTGAATTTGCATAAAATGTTCAGTTAGCCCCATAAACTTGTACTAAATGTAATCAATTGCTCGCTCGGTTGTCAAAAAGTAAGTTAAATGCGGAAAATATATTGCGCGCATCTTAAAAAAAAGTAAAACGACTGAGATTTGGATATGCGGTTCTAATATTAGAAAAAGCAGGTTTTATAGTTGAACAAGTAATAACTTCATTTTTAATTTATTTTTGAATTATATAATAACATTCTAAGATGCGTGGAATACATCTTCCACATTTAACTTACTTTTTTACAACCGAATGATCAATTGATTACATTTTACGTAAATTTAGAGGGCTAACTGAACATTTTATACAAGTTCAGAGGACTATTAAAATACTTTGAAAATTCAAAAAAACAATCAAGTTTTTTAAACAACTTATGTATTATTAAGCCTATTATATTTTAAAATTAATGGTCATACTGTAAAAATTAGTAATGTTTAATAGCCACGGTGTAATTTACCTAGTATAAAGTTCGGGTTTTTATTTTATTTTAGGCTTGTAAACCAGCCCATTATATAAACCCAAGAGATTTGTAGATACTCGCAAGGGAAAATTACACAGAAATTTATCTTTTAAATACAACTATATCAAGTCATAATTTTTTAGATTATGACCCTGTTTGGGAATTAGCTGTTAGCTGTTAGCTGATTACATTAGCTGATTTGACTAGCTGATTTGATTAGATGTTTGTGTAGACCTGTTTGGTAAAAATTAGCTGATTGATAATAGCGGTTTGTGCAAAAAGACGAATAAGGGCATTAATTTTGACGCAGGAGAAGAGGGAGTCTATCTATTAGGGTTAAAGAAGTCCATTAATTTTAATATTGCAAAACGCTAATTGAAAAAACTCCTTTTAAGAGCTTTTTCTAAATTAGCGTTTTCATCCCAAAACTCTCTCCCAAACCTCTCTCCACCAAACACTCCAATTAGCGGTTTCAGTGGTCAAACCTCTAAAGTTGGTCAAAACCGCTCTTTTTATCCCAAAACGCTCTTTACCAAACAGGGCCTATATCAAACAAGTAAAATGATTACTTTTAATATATTTTAAGGATTATAATTTATAAATTAGAAATCTATAATATATTTTTTAGGATTTATGATTTATAAATTTAAGTGTAAAATTTTTAAATTATGGTGTAAAATCATAATATAAAGAATAATAACATATTAAGAATTAAGTTTGGTGATATGACTTAGTTGTAATTTTGTACTTAATCATAATATTCATGTATTTGACCCTACTTACAATTCCATTACACAATGGTCAAGATAGAGTTGAGTTTTTTTTACACGTCTCAAACTTATTAACTAAATTTTAAATTTGTCAAATTTCCAGTTTTAGTATTTTACAGTGACCAGTAGGGGCTCAAGCCCTCCAAGCCTCCCTCTAGATCCATCACTGGCCTGAAATAAGCTATCGACCATAGCCAATTATTGATAGGAGTTGGAAAAACCATTATGATAGCCAATTACTGATAGGAGGTGGAAAAACCGATAATGGACAATAGAGGGGAAATGATGTCGGTGGTCACTCAACTTCAAAATGTTATGAAAATTGATTAAACTTTCCTCTTTACTATTATGAACACTTATGAAAATGAGTTAATACACATATTTTGCTGGAAAATTTTAGGGTACTCATGGAATAATATTCCCGACTAATGAATTCATGACATATATGTATATAAATTTTTTTCTTTCCACCGATCATGTCCATATAGTGGTATTCAAAATCCACTGGCACATAGCCATTTGTTGTCGACGTAATCAGTAGGGCATTTGTTGTCATTGCAACAGAAGGTCCATAGCCATCGAATCCTTGAAAGTCTGAGGCAGGTTAGTGTAAGACTTTTGTTTCAAGGACTCACAAGTGGTTACTTTTTCTAATGCATCTGTGGCAACCTCCAAACGTAGAGATTTAACAAAGGAGACCATCAGAACACATAAGATAATCGTGAAGAGGCTATGTGCTCCACTAACTAACATCGCGCAAATATGTACTTATTCTCTCACCCTTCAATTCCCCACGAATCGAGCCACAAATATATCCTTCAAAAACGTATAAATCCAATCGTTAACTCTCTGTACCATTCTTATGCCATCCTAAGTAAAGTGGTGGGAAAAATCTTACACGTCATTACGTCCTCTTGGGTATACATGTTCATCATGCTCATGAACGTTGTGTGGTGCTCATTTGGATCTTCCACACCAAAATAATGAGGTAGACGAGGGGTTACCTAGTGTGGTGAAGAAGGAGTATTAATAATTCTCTGCGACAAAGGGGCATATAATGGTATCTGATAGCCTATCATTTTGTTAAGCACCCTCCTATCTAAGAAATATTGGAAGAGTACCTCCCAAGATTCCCCAGTCGAAGCTTTCTCAATATTGTCTATAGGACTGATGTTATCTAAGACCTCTTGTCTTTTCTCCATCGAGTGCTCTGCTCCTTAAGAAGAGTATCGTTACCAACACTCTAAACGAAGATCTTAGGTTTATCTCTTGCCTCTTATTTTCCGTGCTCGGGATGGATGATTTTTGTCTTTCGTTAGACATGCCCATAACCGATGGTTCTCATGATGTGACTACAGTCTGCCATTTAGACTCGAGTCTCTTGTGTTTTTTGTAATGTGGCAAGTAGCATCATTTTTGGGTCTGTCATGGAGTTTCGAGTTGTATCAGTCTTTTATGCCATATCATCCTCGAAATTGTGAACTTCAAGATCGTGCTCGTCATTATTTGGGGTTCTTTCTTCTCCCCTATAATGTAGCGTTGGTTATATCTTTCAAGCTACATGACTTCTTTTCACCAGGAGCTCATATAATTGTCCTTATATGTCTCAAAGAAATGTTTTTGAGCCGTAGAAGCTGAAGATATGGAGATTGTGGAGTAGGATCTACGCTTACAACGTCGAGGTCTGATCCAATTTTAGAGTTAACTTTTTTAGTTGCTCGTTGAATTATACTAAACCTATAAACACATTCAAATACCAAAATCAGTACTGTGCAAAAAAAAAATGGAATCTCTCGTTATGTTCGATGAATGAATTGATAAAATTTATGTCCTCTTTGGTGAAGAACTTTTTAAGGTAAAATTAGAGGATTGCGCTACTTTAGAGGTTTTGACTAGTCAAACCTCTAATAGTGGTGTTTGATGAAAAGAGATTTCAAAGTGCTTATTGGATCCAAAAATCTAATTTTAAAAAAAGCTCATTTTAGAAGTTTTTTCAATTAGCTTATTGCTCCATCTGTTTTGAAGGATATTTTTACCTCTAAATATTATCCTTTAACCTCAAATAAATGTTTTATCATATATTTATTTATCACTTACCCAAACAGCTACTAACAATCAGCTAAATTTTACTAAACAAATTTATACAATTAGCTAATCAAATCAGTTAATAAATCAACTAACAAAAAATTAATCCTAACAGCTAATGTTATCGGCTCTCAGCTACCTGCTAACTATGAGTGACCATGGTCCAGTTCGGTCTAAAAACCGAACCAAACCGAATTGAACCAAACCAAATTATCTCTATTTTTTAGAAGAAAACCAAACCAAATTAGAATTCGGTTTGGTCTGGACCAAACCGAATTATTTTGGTCCGATCCGGGTTGGTTCATGTTTGGACCAAATAAAACACTAGAGACCTGTAACTACTTGTGCCTTGACTAATTAAACAATTATATAAAGATAATAATCCTATAATTAGTTTTTTTTGTATATATAATTAGTTGAGAGAAAAAAAAAAACATATTTAATTATTTTTTTCTATATATAATTAGTTAATTAATTTAAAACTTTAAAACTAAAAGTAGTACCTATTGTATTTCGGTTTGGTTTTATTCGGTTTTTTACCAGATCAAACCGAACCGAACTGAAAACCAAACTAGTTTAAAAATTAGAATCGAACCAAACCAAAATATAATTCGATCCAGTTTGATTCAGTTTTTTCGATCAGATTTTTTCAGTCTTTATGTTTTTGGTTCGGCTCTGCTCACCCTTACTGCTAATATCCAGTTAAAAGACACCAAGTCTTGATTTTTGTAGCGGTGAACCGATTATGTCAATCTCTATTCAATATGTGTCATTTCAAAAATAGCGACCACAAAATTTAAGATAATTATAATAATTAGCAGACTTTTGCTGACCATATTTTGATCCATCAATTGACGGTCGAGATTGAGTACGTGTGGGATGCACAAGTCATCTTGTCCAAACTTATGGACGATAAAATTAATCCATTAATGCTATTTTTTCTGAAGCAGAAACAAAATCTTTAATTTATCTTCGTACCTTCATCCATGGCATCTTTGTTAGCAAACGGAATTTCTCGCTTCTGTCCTCAACCCGTTTCAGATTCAGCTAAATCATCTAAATCCTTCTCGTTTCACCAGAAATCACCGACTCCAAAAACCCCTACCCTCGTTAAGGTCCGAGCAGATGTTGGGTTTCAATCGAAAATCGAATCAGGTAACATCGCTTCAACTTCTACCACTACTTCCGATGAAAAAATCCGAGAAATTCTTCGTAATCGTGATTACGACAAGAAATTTGGGTTTAATATCGATATTGACTCTTTTTCGATTCCGAAAGGGCTTTCTAAGGAAACGATTAGGTTAATTTCTTCTCTTAAGGAAGAACCTGATTGGATGCTTGAATTTAGGTTAAATGCGTTTGAGAAATTTTTGAAGATGAAAGAACCTAATTGGTCTGATAATCGATATCCATCTATTGATTTTCAAGATATGTGTTATTATTCAGCTCCGAAGAAGAAACCGACATTGAATAGTCTAGATGAAGCTGATCCTGAACTTCTTATGTATTTTGATAGACTTGGTGTTCCTTTGAATGAGAGGAATAGATTAGCTAATGTTGCAGTTGATGCTGTTCTTGATAGTGTTTCAATTGCTACTACTCATAGGGAAACTTTAGAGAAATCTGGTGTGATTTTCTGTTCGATTTCCGAGGCGATTAAGGAGTATCCTGATTTAGTTAAGAAGTATTTGGGGAGAGTTGTGGCTAGTGATGATAATTATTATGCTGCTTTGAATTCTGCTGTGTTTAGTGATGGTTCGTTTTGCTATATACCGAAGGATACTAAATGCCCGATGCAGATTTCCACGTATTTTCGGATAAACGCTGTTGAAACGGGGCAGTTTGAGAGGACTTTGATTGTTGCTGAGGATAGGAGTTTTGTTGAGTATTTGGAAGGTTGTACTGCGCCTTCGTACGACACGAATCAGCTTCACGCTGCTGTGGTGGAGCTGTATTGTGCTGAGGGTGCGGAGATTAAGTACTCGACTGTGCAGAATTGGTACGCGGGGGACGAGGAAGGGAAGGGAGGGATTTATAATTTTGTCACGAAGAGAGGTCTTTGTGCTGGGGATAGGTCTAAGATATCGTGGACTCAAGTTGAGACGGGTTCTGCGATTACTTGGAAGTATCCTAGTGTTGTTTTGGAAGGAGATGATACTGTTGGAGAATTCTATTCTGTTGCTTTGACGAATAACTATCAGCAGGCGGATACTGGGACGAAAATGATACATAAAGGGAAGAACACGAGAAGTCGGATTATTTCGAAGGGGATTTCAGCTGGGAATTCGAAGAATTGTTATAGGGGACTTGTTCAAGTTCAATCCAAGGCGGAAAATGCAAGGAATTCCTCTCAGTGTGACTCGATGCTTATTGGCGATCAAGCAGCTGCGAATACGTATCCTTATATTCAGGTAATTTCATTTTCATGTAATCTGCTGTTATTTGCTCTGTCTATGTGCCTATGTTTTAGCAATCTCTCATATGAATCTCGGCGCTTATGAGAATTGGGTATTTTCTCTATGGATATTATGTGTTTTTGAGTGTTTTGAATAATGTTAAGCTGTTGGTCTTAATCTAAGTATAATCTGCGGCGGCGGGGATTGTTGTTTTGATCTGTGCTATTCAAATGAGCTCTAGATTGTGCATTTCATAGTTATTAAAGACGCTAGGGGTCCTGGAGCCTAGGCGCAAGGCACAAGTGTTCTGTCTTTTCGTAGTTAACCTTTCTCAATTCTTTTTTGCTCGAGCCAATGTTCTCCGTCTTCAAAGTTCCTTTCAGTTTTTGTACTCAAAAGCAATTAGTAAGCTGCCTCAGCTTCAGGAATATGAGAACTACTTCTGGCACATTTGCTGTTTCGATATACTTAAACGCATTTGGCTATGGTATCTTTGTCTGTATAACTGAGAGTTTCTGTTGACATTTGTGAACACTTGGGCTTGTTAAAGCATAAGTTGGAGTTAATGATATAATTATGGAGTAAATTACACCCATGGTCCCTCAGAGCTGGTCTTACTTTTCTTGTGGCTCATGAACTTCAAAACCGGACATAAAAGTTCATGAACTTTACTCTTTACCAGCATAAAAGCCCCTTAACTTTTGACCACTGCAATAAATGATGTTCTAAGCAATTTTATTTCTTGAATTGTTGGTTTTGAGGTCATTTAGGTCTTGTTTGGTTAAGAGAGAGAAAATGACTCTTTAAGGAAAGAAAGTTCAGAAAATGACGATTTTGGAAAATGGAAAACGTGGTTCCATAGGAAATGTAGTTCTAAACAACTTTAAACTTGGACTTTCGATTATGAGGTCGTCAACAGTCATTTTCGGGTCGACTTTTATGTTGGTAAAGGGCAAAGTCTTCTTTTGTCGTGTGTTGGAGTTCATGGGCCATAAAGAAAGTAACGCCAAAGTTGAGGGGACATGGGTATAATTTAACCTGTAATTATAGGTCACTAGTGCATTCAACTATTATGAAACTCCTATTCGGTAGCATTTCCACATTGCCTAGCTATTTTTTTTTAAGAAATAATGTTTCCCTGTGTTTGTTTCCGTTTTTGTGCAACATAGATTATAGCCTAATGTCTAATTGTTGTTTTCATGTCTACATATCCATCTTCCATTGTCAAGTATCTTTATTGATGCTTATCGCTATTCATCTTTAAAGATAAAAATATGCTTTAGAAACAATGTCAACATTCAAATTGGAGCTGATGCGAAAAAAGGGGTGCGTAGGAGGTCCGTTGCACCCCAGCCACCGGAATCCATTCTAGGAGGGATGGTTCCAGGCAGCCCTCCATCTAGGAAGAGGGTTTGAAGGTGCCTTATAAAGATGCTTGTAAATATGGTCCCAGAAACATTGTCAGAGCGCCAAACAATGTGCTTAAAGGACCAAAATGCGTGTTCTTTACTCTTTCTTAGCATTCATGTGTTGATGTTGCTTCTTTTGCCTTGTTTATGCTTGCTTAAGTTTTCACAATCATATTGAATTTATTATATGAATATGCCCTTGGTAACCATTACCGGTCCGGTAACAATGGGTAAATTACACCGACTCATTGAATTTTGAGGTACCTTTCACAAAGGTCACAATACTTCGTGTTCTTTCAATAAAAGCACTGAACTACATATTTTATTTCAGTAAGTCATTCCGGCCAATTTGTATAAACACTCTCTGGAATGTTGGCGTGTCACAAAAGATAATTGATCATATGCCAACTAAGTGTAGTGTCACCTTGTCTAACTTTTATAGTTGATGTGGTAGAAACGTGGAAGTGGCGTGTATGTCCCGTGGCACATCCTAAGCCATTAAGTTTTTTTAAAAATCACATCCTTCTCCAACATGGTGCTTAGTTGTCATATAGTTAACCGCCTTTTATGTTACAAATTCTCCGGAATTGCTTTATTGAAATGAATTGTAAAGTTCAATGATTACCGAAAGAAAATAAACTTCAGTGACTTTTGTGAATAGACCATAAATTTCAGTGACCATTGGTGGAATTTACCCGAGTAACAATGGAACTATTTCTTTATATTGAAGCCTTTCTTAGCATTTGTTCTAGCAGATTTATTATTTTCATCTTGCACAGTTTCAATCTAGATTCAGAAAATTAGAAACCCTCATAGCATTATCTGATGGTCTAATCTTGTCGAACAGGTGAAGAACCCCTCGGCTCGTGTAGAACACGAAGCGAGCACTTCCAAAATCGGCGAAGATCAGCTATTCTACTTTCAGCAAAGGGGAATCGACTACGAAAAGGCCATGGCTGCCATGATTTCTGGGTTTTGTCAGGATGTGTTCAATGAATTGCCTGATGAATTCGGCGCTGAGGTGAACCAGCTGATGAGCTTGAAGCTCGAAGGATCCGTGGGTTAACTCGTGACCCGAAATTTAGTTGGAAATCTCTGTTTTTGCTGATAATGAGTAGATTATTGCAGAAGATTGGTAAGTTACATTTTGTAAATGCAGCATTCAGATAAGTTTTACACTTAGTAGTTGCAGATTTACTTGCAAAACCATGATCTGTTGCGTTTTAGGAACCCGGAAAATGGGAAATAAAAGCAGGGAATGAATGAATCCTTTGTAGCATTTGTGTATATATAATGATAATAAAGACTATCATGTATAACAAACTTGAGTTGAGACTGTAAAAATTGAAGATTGGCAGTGAATTTTTAATGTGTTTTTACTCTGTTTTGTGAATTACTGAGTTCTGTTGAACATGATATGGCTTGTGCAGTCCTTCATCTTATGGAAAGATGAAATTTTCAGCCCTTTCGACTTGCATCGAAACGCCTAATGACGATGACCCCTTCGATTTTCAAAATAACCAAAATAACCTTTTTGTACTCTTAACTTGCTTAAACTACTGTAGCTAATTCCAGTTACGGATCCAAGATTCATTGAGAGTGGTGTTTATCGTGATTTATGAGTGCTAAATTGATATTTTTTTTCAATGTTTTGATATTAAAAAACTAAAGTTCCTTTCATAGTTTTCATATAATTTGTGGAGTTTTCGGTAATCAGTGGATGTTCAAAACCCCCCTAAACTCCCCTATAGCCGTTCCTGACTAACCCTTTACTTTCACGTGTGGTGACATAATCTACATGGTAATTTAAATAAGTTGAGGTGGCAGAATACCAAATATTCTTGAAAGGACTGATTGGTTATTTGCCAAAGTTAGGGTGGCAATTGTTTCTAGTGTTATTTTTGTTAGTAGTATAAATTAGACATGATACCCATTTGACTCCCTAAACTAAGGTTTTAAAGTCAATTAAGACTTTAAACTATCAAAACCATCAATCAGGCCTCTGAATTAACAAAAAAATCATCAATTGAGTCACAATTTTAAACAAAAATCATCAATTAAGACTTCATAGAAAATCATCCGCTTGAACAGTTTCAGACTCTTTTCCCCAAACACATTTTGAACCAACACAGAGATTATTACAGTTGTATCAAATAGTCACAGTTTTTTATTTTAGGATAGGATGAGGACTCAATTGATGATTTTTGCTTAGTTCAGGGATCTGATTGATGATTTTGAGAGTTTATAATCCTAATTAACTTTGAAATTTTAGTTTGGGGATCCAAATAGATATAATGCCTATAAACTATTATTTTGTTATCTTCTATTAATTGTTATATTCTGTTTTCCATTTAGAATCATTATGGTTAGCTTATTTTGGATGGTAGCTAAGTTGTTACGCCAGTTGTAGAATATGTAACCTCCTCTTTATTCTCTCTCACGTTCATACCATCTCTCTTGTAAACGAAATAAAAGAAATAAATAGATATTCCGATTCCGATTCTTAACATTCCGGTTTCGATTTCAATTCTGATTCCGAATTTTGAACCGAATACCCTTAAGAAAAAAACACACGCAACTTAGAAAGTTCAAGTCGTAGCTCTAGATCAACGATTCAAGTCTCTTTGTAGAGCAGCCGGAGAATAACAATCATTATGGTTAGCCTATAATGAACGATATCTATATTGTTATGTCAACTGTAGAATCTATAGTTGTTCTGTTGAGCTCATCTGCTATTTAAGGCCATACAATTATTATTGTAATCTATCAACGAGAATATATATATAATTTCCTTCTCTAAATCTACCATCTCTTCTTCCGTATCCTACTCTATTTTCTTCCCTCATTCTTTCCTTTCCTTTTAATTCTATTTAAGATATTAATTTAGAACACGAGTTCTAACACAGAAAGACCGTGTTAAGCAAATTAAGGTAGTGGAAAAGTCATCTCCTTTCAGTTTTTTTTTCAAACTTCCATTTCATGAAAGTTAAGATGGTGAAAAATCGTTTCAAGCAAGTGAAAGTGATAAAAGTAGCATTTTGATTGTTTAGAGAGTTGTGAGGAATAATCTTGGAGAAGTTTTACAATGTTTCGGTACCAATCGATTCTGAATTATTCAGATGGTAGCAAGTCATCAATTATACTGATGTGTTACCATCTAAGCGGTCCGAGACCAATTTAATGTCTGATATTGTTGAGATTTAGCAACACCGTAGAACGTCCCTGTGAGGCGTCGTTGGGATCGGCCGGGGGCACTCCGATGACTAAGTCAGTAAACTTCTCAAGAGAATAAACTGTAATGACAAAGCAAGGCTAAGAAGAGTGTGTAAAAAAGTGTACCTCTGTTGTCACGCTACAAAGGTATTTGTACAAGTTTGAGTGATAACTGTAATAACCTTCTCTTTTAATGAAGAGTAATGCTCCTTCAATGTGGTTTAACTTCATCTTCTAACCTCCAAGCTTTGGCAGGTTCTCAGCTATCATTAATGCTAGTTTAAATGATAATGAGTTACGCCGTCTAATCCTCTGCTTCTTCTAGAAGGGTGTTGCCATATGACGTGAATCCCCTTTGGCCCTTCTTGGGCGGATCCTTGCAAGTAACCCTGGTACGACACCATATTTCTAACTAAGGCGGATCATAAATGGAGCTCTACGAGACGACATCGTATTCCTGTTATGCGCTATGTGGTGGATCACCAGAAGGAATGCTCAAGACGACATCGTATCCTTATCTGTTCGCTATATATCTTGGAGGCGGGTCTTTTCTCCCTTTAAGCCCTCTTTGCTAGGGAATATCTCCAGCTTAGTCCTTTATATTTCATGGCGGATGTTATCAGAAGCCTCCCCTAAATGGTCTCTTAAGTTCTTTAGGACTTCTCAGCTTCCTCGCATGCTATTAGCATTTATTGTTCCTGACAGGCGCCTTTATCTAGGCCAATGACGTTCTTACAGGTGGCAGTCCTTGACACAGATTTCAAAACTTTTTAATCATTTCACTAAATAGAAAAATCTTTCCTTCCAACTTCTATCACTTTTACCATTACTTTCTACGGTTTTCTTCAGCCATCCTCAGAAGCTTTTCCTCTCAGAAGCTTTTCCTCTCTTCTTCGATCTTTCATGTAAGTTCATCTTTTTGATGTAGTTTCTCCATTCTTCCTTTGAATTTCTGTTTGCTTTGATGCTTCTTTCCTCTTCTACCTCCTGTTCCGAGAGAACCTCAAGTTTGAATTGAAACTATTCCCTAGCTCCCTCTTCATTTCGTATTCCTACTGCGTCCATGAAAACCTAGAATCCTACCTCCGGAGAGGAAGCGAGTTCTTCTGCTCCTAAAAAGAAAGGGGCAAAGGCCCCTAAAATGGAAGTGACTTCTTCTAGTTTTAGCTTTTCCCTTTTGATAACCCTTCAGTCCCTATATCCTTGGCTCCGAGCAGCTTCTTGCATGGTTCCCACGCCCTATCAAAGTCCTGCATCCCCTCCTAGGGGTTATTTTGCAGTTTATCAAAGCCATATCGAGAGGGGCTTTAGTTATCCAGTCCCTAAGATGATTGGGGACATTCTTGAATTTTTCCTCATCCCTATTTGCCAACTACATCCAAATGGTTGGTTAGATTTAATATTAGATACTTACTTGGCGGCGAATCTGGGCTTAATTCTGAGCCCTCGCCTTTTCCGAACTCTTCACACCATATCCAAGCGCGGGGTGGAAAGTCACCTTACCTTTTCCAAATTAAAAGGGTACTCACCTTTTCATAGCAAGATGTCGAACGTCCATCGTTGGGAGCACAGATTTTTCTTTGTGAAGATAGTGGAGGGCGTACCTCTTGGATTTCCTGCCGGATGGAACTATAATCTAAAAAAAAGGGCGAATCAAAAATTTTACCTTACCAAGGAGGAGAAGAGTACCCTGCGGATCCTTCGGTCTCTCAAGCATGATTTTTGGACGTATGACCAGGCTTTGACTATTATGAAGTCTGGCGAACCCC
Organism: Euphorbia lathyris; assembly: GCF_963576675.1. NCBI lineage: Eukaryota > Viridiplantae > Streptophyta > Magnoliopsida > Malpighiales > Euphorbiaceae > Euphorbia > Euphorbia lathyris. The sequence continues at coordinate 85,081,331 of NC_088915.1, forward strand.
TGGCAACAATGCCGGACGGAGAGATTCGCTACAATAATTTCTACGCTTTTGAAGGTATCTTCCTTTTTTGATTCGCCTTATTGACTTGTTTTTGTTCTTCGCCCCTTCTTACAGGGGGAGAATTAACGCCAAGGATGTTATTGCAGAGAGGTGTAAGCTTCAAGCAGCTCTGATCGCCCAGGAGAAGGCGAACGCTGCGCTTAGCAAGAAGGATGGGAAACGTCTTGCAACCTCCGGGGCTCAATCCCCTCCTTCTTCGAAAAAAGCCCGGGTGGCCAGTCCTCAGGTGCGGGCTTCACAAGCCGGTGAGCCGGATCAGCAGATGGTTCCGACCAAGACTCCCAATGTCTCCCTATTCTCTTCTTCCTTTTCCCATGTACGCCTTTTCTTTCTATATGCTTTCTATAGGGAATTTTGAAATTTACCTTTGTCTTTAATCTGTTCTTCCAACTTTCAGTCCTCGAAACCTTATCTCAGGGGTTATTGGCTGTCCACTTATGGTCCGGGGTTGGTTCTGGCTTCGGAGCACATAATTCATGACATTAAAGAAGCCATTGGCAAGCTCCCTATTGTTCTGGAGACAAGGGCCAAATACAAGACCTTATCTCACCTTAAAATGATCAAGCGTCGGGCTCTGGCGGTAAGTGCTATTTCTGACTTTGACATATTTTTATGATTTTCTTCCCTAACTTACTCTTTCTTTCATTATCTATCTCAGACTATTGATCACTGCAACGCTGTGGAGGCGGACCTTGCTATGAATGCAGTGAATGAAGCTCGCCTTAAGGAGCTAGAGGATGAGGCCTCTCTCGCCAGATCCAATGCCCAAGAGGCAAGTGCCTTGGCGAATGGTTTAAAGGAGAAACTTGCTGACCTGGAGAAGAAGCTAGAAGAGAAGACTTTGGAAGCTGCCAGGCTGTCTGAGGAGCTGAGGGCGGAGCAAGAGAGGCAGGAGAAGGACTGGGAGCGTCTGGAGGAAGCTTGTGGACTCCGTGCCTATTATTATGGCGAGCGCATCCTGGTGGCTCTTTTGAAAGACTTTCCGGATGCTGGCATCGATGATCCCCAAGTGGAGGTGCCTTCCGAGAATGAGGCAGTTTACTATGCTTCCTTGGAGGATGCTAGGGTGGTCATCTTCAAAGAAGCTTTTGCCCCTCCTGCCATATCAAAGAAGAGTGAAGGGATCATTGATTTGGATGACTTTATTTAGGACGCGGAGGACATTTTGGAGGATGGCGACACTGCGCCTAGTGAAAAACTCCCTAAGGCGGATGAGCAAACAAGAAGCCAACATGATATTGTTCCTGAACCTACGTCGAAGCCCGTTGAGGCTAATCCAAGCTCCTCTCCTCTTGATGATAATATTAATGACCTTACTGCTTAGGGTCTCTCTTTGATGTAAAAATGCTACAATATCTTTTTGCACATTTAATATTTCATTTGCTTCTCCTCAAGAAGTTTTTGCTTTTGGATGCATACCTTTTTATTTAGTTATATGCTTTCTGGGACAGACATAAGTGCCTAGACTTATTCTCTGAACTGCTTTTTAAGTACACCAATCTTTCAATCTTTCAAACTTTTTCTGAATTTTTCAAGTTTTCAAACTTCTTCTGAATTTTTTCAAGTTTTCAAACTTCTTCCATCGTATTCCGGGGTAGGTGGCCAGCCATCCCCCGGTAAGCTTGTGCTAAGCTTTTAAAGATTTCCTTTGCGTAGGACAATCCGCCCATTAATAGGATATCTAAATGACCACTTTACAACAAAGAAGTGTTTATCCGTTGCGGGACATTTATAATTTTGGATCCGCCCTATGAATGGACTTTTAAAAGATTCTTTCACGGGGAAGAGAATCTGCCCTGATATGGAGGGACTTCGTATACAATCTCCTCACTGGAGAAAACATTGGAGAACACAACCATCACATTGCGTTTGCCTAAAAAAAATCTCTTTACAAGAGATACAATGACGAATGGAGAATCTATGCCTTCCCTCTCAGTTAGAAGACATTTATGTGCTAAAAAGAAACATACGAGTAACAAATTAATTTCACAAAATCAATCTTATTCATTGAGCAAGAAATGGCTTGCCTTTATTACAATGGTGAATAGCCTCTCTTACGAGCCTCATTAAAACCTTATACAAGAAAAAACCCATTGAGAAAAAATCTTATTCTAAGGAAAAAGAGTACTTAAGGCCCCTTTTCATTCTACATTTGAAAGTATTTGCGGAGATTCTAGATGTTCCAAGTTCTTGGTATCTCTGTTCCATCCATCTCCTCAAGTTTGAAAGTGGCAGCTCCAATTTTAACCGCTACACGGTATGGTCCCGTCCAGGTTACGCCTAACTTGCCTTTTCCATCTGCCGACTGGATTTTATCCGCCTTCTTCAGGACTAAATCCCCTTTATTTAGCTCCATTAGGCGAGCATTTTTGTTGTGGTATGAGGCGATTCACTATTTATAGGCGGCGATTCTTGTAGAAGCTTTATCTCTCTTCGTTTCAAGATCATCCAGGCTTTGTCTAAGCCTTTCTTCATTCTGCTGCTTGCAATAAAAGGAGTCTCGCCCACTCGGATTTTTGATTTCGATGGGGAGAACTGCTTCGACACCGTAAGTAAGAGAGAACAGAGTTTCCCTGGTCGCTACCCTGGGGGTTGTACGGTACGCCCATAAGACCGACATCAATTCATCCGCCCAACATTTCTTCTTCTCTCCCAATCTTTTCTTAATCCCCTTGACAAGCGTACGATTTGTAACCTCAGTCATCCCGTTTGATTGTGGATAGTAAACGGAGGTGAAATTGTTGGTGATTCCCCAATCTGAGCAGTATTTCTTGAACTATTCACAATTGAACTGCGTCCCATTATCCGTGATGATCGTATGAGGTACGCCAAATCTCCCAATAATGTTGTCGTGGAGGAAATCTATCATTCGCCTGGCAGTGATAATTGAAACAGGTTCGGCCTCCGCCCATTTGGTGAAGTGATCTACCGCCACTATTACGAACTTGTATTACCTTTTAGTAGGCGGGAAGGGCCCTACTATATCAATGCCCCAGGTGGTGAATGGCCAGCCTTCTATGATTGGTCTTTGAAGCGCCTTGTGTACATGTGTTTCATTTGCGTGAATTTGATAATTGTGGCACTCGTTCACCATTTTCTTGGCATCCTTCTCTGATGTGGGCCAATAATATCCTACTAATCTTGTTTTTCTAAAGACCGTAGTATGTGCCTCGTGTGCTCCACATATTCCTTCGTGCAATTCCCAGAGAACATCTTGTCCCTCTTCCGTAGTTATACATTTTAACCAAGGCTGGCTAAATGATTTTTTGTATAACTGATCCTCCATAATAGCGTGATGAGCGGCCTTCTTGACTACCTTCCTAGCTTGGTTCTTGTCTTCAGGCAGAATTCCTTCCTCTAGGTATTTTACTATGGCGGTTCTCCAATCATTCTGAGCCAACTGGACGATCGCCACTTCTTCTTTATCAAATGCCGGTTTCGTTTTGATTGAGAACGAACATGTGAGGTCTTGCCATTGACTTTTGGTGGAGGCTGTTTTGGCTAGGTGATCCGCCTCCATATTTGATTCTCGCGGGATGTGTACTATTTCCCACTTCACGTCTTTGCCCTCTAGTATAGATAGGATCCGCTTTGCTTCTTCCACATATTTTACCAAGATTTCATCTTTGACCTGGAAATTCTTCGTTACCTGGTTCACCATCAACTTTGAATCGCTGTATATCACTATATGCTCTGGTACAACTTCCTTCAACAGTTGTAATCCGAGGATTCATATTCTGTCGCGTTGTTAGTTGTGGTGAAGTCTAGTTTGGCTGTGTAGCAGATTCGAACATACTCTGGTCCCTTTATTACTACTCCTGCTCCTGCTCCCTCTTCTGAAGAGGCTCCATCTGTATGCACTGTCCATTCTTCTTTTCTGATTTTTGGCGAGCTTGTGAATTCTTCTAACAAAGTCCGCCAGAACCTGGCTTTTCAGCGCTACCCTTCCTTCGTACCGAATGTCAAACTCGCCTAGCTGTATGGACCACTCCATCAACCTGCCGGATGTTTCTAGCCGCTGCAACACCTTCCTCATTGGTATACTCGTTCGCACTATGATGGTGTGTGCTTGAAAATACGGGCGCAGGCGGATGGAGGTGACTACTACTGCCAACGCCATTTTGTCTAGTTTCGAATATCTTGTCTCAGCATCTTAGTTTCGAATACCTTGCTTACATAATATATAGGATATTGTTGTCCTTCTTCCTCCCTGATTATGACCGTTTATATTGCTTTTTCTGTAACTGAGACGTATAAATAAAGGTCCTCACCTTTAGTTGGCCTACTCATCAGCGGTGGTTTAGACAAGAACCCCTTTATTCCTTCGAAGGCTTGTTGGCAATCATCATTCCAATCGAAAGATTTTTGCTTCTTAATTACTTCATAGAAGGGTGGCATCGTCTAGCGGAGCAAGATACGAATCTTTCCAGAGCAATGATCCGCCCATTCAGGCGCTGCACTTCTCGAAGGTTCTTTGGTGGCTTCATTTCTAACACCGCCTTTACATTTTCAGGATTGGCCGTGACTCCTTGGCGATTAATGATATAGCCCAGAAATTTGCCAGATGTGGCACCAAACGTACATTTTTCCAGGTTAAGCTTAATGTTATGAATTTTTAATACATCGAGTACCTCTTTGATGTCCGCCGCATGTTCCTTCATGGTTTTGCTTTTGATGATCATGTCATCCACGTATATGGAGAAGTTATCACCTTTCTTATCCTCGAAGATTTTGTTCATCATGCATTGATATGTGGCCCCTGCATTTTTCAAGCCAAAAGGCATCACTTTAAAACAATATGTCGCCTGATGCGTGATAAATGATGTCTTGATTCTGTCCTCGGGATGCATAGGTATCTGGTGATAACTGGATTTCATATCTGTGAAAGAGTAAACCTCGTGCCCTGCCGTTCCATCCACCAAAATGTCGATACATGGTAGTGGATAATTGTCCTTTGGGCATGCTTTGTTCAAGTCCGTGAAGTCGACACACATTCTATATGCTCCACCAGCTTTTTTTACTAAAACCACATTCGCTAGCCATTCAGTATAAATGACTTCTTCCATCGCATCCGCCTTTTTGAGCTTTGCGATTTCTTCCTCTATCGCCTTCTGTCTTTCTGGCCCATGATTTCTTCTTTTTTGTGTGACCGGTGTAACTTCCTCCATTGTATTGAGTTTATGAGTAATGAGATCCGAGCTTACTCCTCTTAATATTTCACTATCACCTGCAAAAACCTCCTGGAATTCAACAAGTGTTTGCATAATTGCCTCCTTAATCTCTAGGTGCAGCCCTTTTGCTATTTTTACTCTTTTTCCTTCGGAGATAAGGCATGTCTCGGTCTCTCCTAGGGCGGCTGCGTTCATATTCTCCTCCTCTTCTTGTTCATTGTTATCTTCTTGTGGGCGTATGGTTAGAGATGTCGTATAAGTTTCTTGAGCCATTTTTTGGCTCCCCTTGACCATTATTCTGCCTTTTTCAGTTGGCACGTACATAGTTAAATGGCGTACCGATATTAGGGCGGCAACTTCGGAAAGGAAAGGTCTTCCTAAAATAACATTATACGCCAACTGGCCATCCAGTATGGTAAATTCTTGCTCTCCCTTCCACGTCTGGTTTCCGTCCGTGATCTCACATTCCAACATTACCTGTCCCTTGGTTTGGACAGTATGCCCGGTCACCCCTAGGATGTCCACAATAGTAGCTTCAACTTGCATTGGATCTATTTTCAATTTGGCGAATGCGCTTCTTGTGATTACATTGCACAAACTCCCAGTGTCAATCATGACACGCTTCATATCCCATCCTTCAATGTTCATCATGATTACTAGCGCATCAGCGTGAGGACCATTAGGCGATCCAACTTCAGCAAAAGGTTTATTGAGAGTCGCCTTATCAGAATCATGTATCCTTGCTCTTTTAGCGAGTGGTTGATATTCGGGTCCTCCTGCAATAACGTTGATCACTCCTTTACCCTTGCCTGTGGCGCCTTCTTTGTCTTTTCCTTCGCCTTGTTCGTTTTGAACGAACCTATCGAGCACCCCTCGTTCAATTAACTTCTCAATCTCTTTATCTAGCGCAAAACATCGATTCGTATCATGTCCCTGCCTTCTATGGAACTTGCAATATTGTTTTGCATTTTCCCCATGGAGATGTGCTGTTCCCCTTTGAAATCAGGGTATGTGACGTCCCTTTTGAATATACTCTTCTCTAGCCATAATAAGACTTCATTTTTAGGAGTGTTAAGCGGCGTAAAATGAGATCCGCCTTTGGAGGGACGCTTGTCCTTTTGATCCGTCCATCGGCTATCAGTCCACCTACTGTCTCGTCCCCTGGATCTGGAGTCCGCCCATCTATTTTCACGTCTGCTAGATCCGCCACGATCTCTTCTTTCTAGTGAATTATGGCCTGACGATTCATTATTTCTATTGATGTCATCAATTTCCATGAATCTTTTGTAGCGTTCCACTAATTCCACCATTGTTTTTGGTTTGTGGATAACCAATTTTTCCTGCAATTGTTTACACCTCGTGTTTTTTATTATGGCCTCTACCGCTGTATTTACATCAACGTCTGTTATATCCGTACATAAGTCGTTGAACCGATTGATGTAAGTTCTTAATGGTTCGCCTTCTTTATGCTTTAGATCTTATAGTGTCCTGCTAGATACTTTGCAGGGGATACTGCCTGCGAACTTTGCACAGAATTCTCGGCTTAATTCTTCCCAACTATTTATGGATCCAGCCGCTAGGGATTCGAACCATCCATAAGCTGATCCGCTCAACGTTGTAGAAAACATTCTACAAAGGATCCCTTCATTTGCTCCCCCTAGGTGCATCAGTTCCCTGTATTTTCTCACGTGTGCCTCAGGGTTCTCCGCCTTCTTGTATTGCGGCAAGTTGGAGGTTTTGTAGCGGCCGTCTGTTTTGAATCCCATGATATAGGCCGTGAAAGGCGAATGCCTATTTACTTGATGGGCGTATCGTTCTTCATTCTGTTTTTGCTTTCGGGATTCTTCGTGGAATCGCGCCTCTACCGCCGCCATAAACCTGTCTGGAGAAAGGGATCCGCCATCTCGACCCTTGTTGTTGTTTTCTTGTGAGCTGGGCGAACGTCTGTGATGTGATCTCGATCTATCCCTCAGTTCAGAATTATTCCTCACTGGATCTGCACTAGTAGTGCCCCCTTGGGGTTGTTGTTGCGTGGGCACCCTTCTAGCCCGCTCCGTTACATCGTTTCTATTGAGGATATCGCGCGCTCTATCAGCCGATTCATTACCTAGTTCCCGTCGAACAGATTCCACCATTTGGTCCAAAAATGACTCGGGAGACCATTCATGTGAAGGTTGCACCGTACCGTCAGGAGGTGGTATAATTTGTTCAAGGGGACTGTCATTGTGGTCTTCATTAGGATGGATATTCCCAGTGGGATTATTTGAAGACATCTTTGAATGTTCATCGTGTAACCCTATTAATGTTAGGATTCCACGAGCACCGCACCAATTGATATTGTTGAGATTTAGCAACACCGTAGAGCGTCCCTATGAGGCGCCGTTGGGATCGGCCGGGGGCACTCCGATGCCTAAGTCAGTAAACTTCTCAAGAGAATAAACTGTAATGACAAAGCAAGGCTAAGAAGAGTTAGTAAAAAAGTGTACCTCTGCTGTCACGCTACAAAGGTATTTATACAAGTTTGAGTGATAACTGTAATAACCTTCTCTTTAATGAAGAGTAATGCTCCTTCGATGTGGTTTAACTTCATCTTCTAACCTCCATGGTTTGGCAGGTTCTCAGCTATCATTAATGCTAGTTTAAATGATAATGAGTTACGCCGTCTAATCCTCTGCTTCTTCTAGAAGGGTATTGCCATATGAGGCGAATCCCCTTTGGCCCCTTCTTGGACGGATCCTTGTAAGTAACCCTGGTACGACACCGTATTTCTGACTAAGGCGGATCATAAATTGAGCTCTACGAGACGACATCGTATTCCAGTTATGTGCTATGTGGCGGATCACCAAAAGGAATGATCAAGACGACATCGTATCCTTATCTGTTCGTCATGTATCTTGGAGGCGGGTCTTTTCTCCCTTTAAGCCCTCTTTGCTAGGGAATATCTCCAGTTTAGTCCTTCATATTTCATGGCGGATGTTATCAATGTCATACTATTTTTTTTAAGTACAATTTGTTTTTGGGACAAAGACCAAATTTAGTCCCAACATTTTAAGTGAAGTGCAGATTGAGCTTAACGTATGAAATGATGTAAATTTAACCCTAAAATTTCCAAACAAAATTAATTTTAACCATAGAAAATTAGAAAAAAATTGGTTAGATTGACATTTAACTGTAACTTTAGACTTTTTAAATATTAATTATATCTTAGATATTTAATATATTATTAACAAATTTACAAAAATTAAAATTTGAAAAAGTAAATCTGTTACGCATAAACTAACAACAATTTTTTTTTATCAAATTTCTAAAATATTTACTAATTTTTAATATAGTTACAAAAAAACCAACAAAAAAAAATATACGAAACTACTTCGATTTATCAACAAACTTGTTTCGAAGGTCTAACGTGACAGTGAAATAACAATCAAACCAGTCTTTTTAAATTTTCAATAACAAATAGTTAAAATTGATTTTTTTTGAAAACATTAGAGTTACATTTGTACCATTTCATAAGGCTAAATTTATACTTCACTTGAAACGTTGGAGGTTAAATTTGGTCATTATTCCATTTTGTTTTATTAAGACCCCTATTCGCATAGACACATAAAATGTCAGCCCTGTGTCACGGGGCCAACTACTTGACACCGTGTGGCGCTTGCTTCTTCCCCGAAAGCTAAGCCAGCCAAGAGTCACACCTTACAAGATCTGCAATAGGCACATGTACGGGTCAGGAACAAGCCATATATCTATTAGAGAAAAGGGACAAGCATCACAGTAATAACATACAGGCAATCCACACCAGTCACATATCACAGCAAGCAACAGCATACAGAAAGGAACACAGTATATGAATAATGCACGTGGGCTTTTATTAATTATAAGGCAACCATATTACACCCTCAACATCCTAACATTGGCAGTGGGGGAGAAGGGGATATCCTAGGCTAATCCTAGTGTCAAGTCCCGGGGAGGATAGTCCTTCCCCCTCTATAGTGTGTCTTATACTAACTCGGGTCCCTTTTCCAACGGACATTACAAAGCCCCGTACACCACAAACCTGAGTGACTTAGTACACTCCCCCACTCTTGGTCCTATTACATATACATTCATATACACTCTCACTCTCCCCATTACAACACTTGTTATTACAACTATTATTACAACAATCCTCCCCATTATATTAGCCCAACTCGCCCACTCCTAACACTCTCCCCCACTCAGAGGTTCGACGTCCCCGTCGAATGAGCTTTGACGAAGTCTTCAATCTTCTGCTTGAAGGGTTGGAGGTCTGATTCCTTCTCCCAGCTGATTTCTTCTTCGCCTTGTGCCTTCCATTTGACGAGATATTCTTTGTACGAACGTCGGCTTGTGGTGGCGATCCTCTCTGCTAAGATTTCTTCGACTTCTCTGCTTGATGGTGCCTTCTTCATGATTGGGGGTCTGGTAGACTTGTTTCTACTCTCGTCTGACTTATCTGGATGGTATGGCTTCAAATTGCTTACGTGGAAGACCGGGTGCACTGACATCCAACTGGGTAGGTCCAGCTTATACGATACTGACCCTACTTTCTTTATGACTGGCACTGGACCTTCATACTTCCTCACTAATCTCCGATCCCGATTGCGTAAGAAGCGGAGTTGTTCTGGAAGTAATTTGACCATCACTTGGTCTCCCACCTGGAACTCTAACGGACGGCGACTTGAATCCGCCCATTTCTTCATTCTTTTGGACGCCTTCTCTAAATGAGCTTTAGCAATTTCTTCGTTTTGCTTCCACTCCTTTGTGAAGAGGAAGGCCTTGGGGTTCTTTCCTCTGTACGGCATATCTACCGAATGGGGCACTAAGGGCTGTTGACCTGTAACAATTTCAAAAGGAGTTTTATTAGTAGATGAGCTTTTCTGGCTATTAAAGCAAAATTGGGCCACATCTAATAAGGAGGTCCAATTTCTCTGGCTCGCATTGACAAAATGTCGAAGGTACTCTTCCAACATGCTGTTGAATCTTTCAGTTTGGCCGTCCGTTTGGGGGTGGTAGCTAGTGGACATGTTCAAATTTGAGCCAAGCAATCTGAATAATTCTGACCAAAAACTGCCCACAAATCTCCCATCTCTGTCACTCACGATACCACGTGTCACGGGGCCAACTACTTGACACCGTGTGGCGCTTGCTTCTTCCCCGAAAGCTAAGCCAGCCAAGAGTCACACCTTACAAGATCTGCAATAGGCACATGTACGGGTCAGGAACAAGCCATATATCTATTAGAGAAAAGGGACAAGCATCACAGTAATAACATACAGGCAATCCACACCAGTCACATATCACAGCAAGCAACAGCATACAGAAAGGAACACAGTATATGAATAATGCACGTGGGCTTTTATTAATTATAAGGCAACCATATTACACCCTCAACATCCTAACATTGGCAGTGGGGGAGAAGGGGATATCCTAGGCTAATCCTAGTGTCAAGTCCCGGGGAGGATAGTCCTTCCCCCCTATAGTGTGTCTTATACTAACTCGGGTCCCTTTTCCAACGGACATTACAAAGCCCCGTACACCACAAACCTGAGTGACTTAGTACACTCCCCCACTCTTGGTCCTATTACATATACATTCATATACACTCTCACTCTCCCCATTACAACACTTGTTATTACAACTATTATTACAACAATCCTCCCCATTACATTAGCCCAACACTTGTTATTACAACTATTATTACAACAATCCTCCCCATTACAACACTTGTTATTACAACTATTATTACAACAATCCTCCCCATTACATTAGCATCACAGTAATAACATACAGACAATCCACACCAGTCACATATCACAGCAAGCAACAGCATACAGAAAGGAACACAGTATATGAATAATGCACGTGGGCTTTTATTAATTATAAGGCAACCATATTACACCCTCAACATCCTAACATTGGCAGTGGGGGAGAAGGGGATATCCTAGGCTAATCCTAGTGTCAAGTCCCGGGGAGGATAGTCCTTCCCCCCTATAGTGTGTCTTATACTAACTCGGGTCCCTTTTCCAACGGACATTACAAAGCCCCGTACACCACAAACCTGAGTGACTTAGTACACTCCCCCACTCTTGGTCCTATTACATATACATTCATATACACTCTCACTCTCCCCATTACAACACTTGTTATTACAACTATTATTACAACAATCCTCCCCATTGCAGATCTCTGATACCACGTGTCACGGGGCCAACTACTTGACACCGTGTGGCGCTTGCTTCTTTCCCGAAAGCTAAGCCAGCCAAGTGTCACACCTTACAAGATCTGCATTAGGCACATGTACGGGTCAGGAACAAGCCATATATCTATTAGAGAAAAGGGACAAGCATCACAGTAATAACATACAGACAATCCACACCAGTCACATATCACAGCAAGCAACAGCATACAGAAAGGAACACAGTATATGAATAATGCACGTGGGCTTTTATTAATTATAAGGCAACCATATTACACCCTCAACATCCTAACATTGGCAGTGGGGGAGAAGGGGATATCCTAGGCTAATCCTAGTGTCAAGTCCCGGGGAGGATAGTCCTTCCCCCCTATAGTGTGTCTTATACTAACTCGGGTCCCTTTTCCAACGGACATTACAAAGCCCCGTACACCACAAACCTGAGTGACTTAGTACACTCCCCCACTCTTGGTCCTATTACATATACATTCATATACACTCTCACTCTCCCCATTACAACACTTGTTATTACAACTATTATTACAACAATCCTCCCCATTACATTAGCCCAACTCGCCCACTCCTATGGTGTACGGGGCTTTGTAATGTCCGTTGGAAAAGGGACCCGAGTTAGTATAAGACACACTATAGGGGGGAAGGACTATCCTCCCCGGGACTTGACACTAGGATTAGCCTAAGATATCCCCTTCTCCCCCACTCTTGGTCCTATTACATATACATTCATATACACTCTCACTCTCCCCGTTACAACACTTGTTATTACAACTATTATTACAACAATCCTCCCCATTACATTAGCCCAACTCGCCCACTCCTAACACTCTGCATCTCTTTTTATTTTTATCATTTATTTATATTTCTCAAAAAAATACATTAAAGGCAATTTGGACCTTATTTTCCACAATATAGGTGGTAGGTAAATTACACCCATAGCCATTGAACTTTACCCATTTTAATATTATGACCACTAAACTTTAATTTTTAATGAGATAACCACTAAATTTTATACTTTTTAACACCGGTGACCACTCAACGTCTCAAAACGACCATTGATAGTTTCAAATAAAAAAATTCGAAAAGTTAATAATATTTTAAGAAACTTTAATTTTTGAAATTTTTTGTTTTGAGTCATTTAGGTGTTGTTTGGTTAGGAGAGAGAAAATAAATTTTTAGAGAGAGAAAGCTTCAAACGAGGTGATTTTGAAAAATAAAAAATATGGTTTCATGGTAAATGTCTTCATGAACAACTTTAATTCTTGAATATTTTCATTTTGAGATCGTTAATGGTAATTTTAAGGAGTTAGTTAAAGTTGAGTGGCAACCGGTGCTAAAAGTGTAAAGTTTATGGCCATACCGTTAAAGATTAAAATTTTGTGGCTCAATGTTAAAAAGGATAAAGTTTAGTGGCCATGAATGTAATTTACCCTAGGTCATCTATAATGTCTGTCAAGGAGATGAGATCAACGGTGGTAGATGAATCATCTTCCATTCCCTAAACTCTTAAAACCCTAAAATCCTACCAACCTCTCAGTTCCCTTTCCTCACCGCCGAAATGGGTAGAGTCATCCGTGCTCAACGTAAGGGTGCCGGCTCCGTCTTCAAATCCCATACTCACCACCGGAAAGGTCCCGCCCGATTCCGCTCCCTTGACTTCGGCGAGCGGAATGGATATCTGAAGGGGGTGATTACTGAAATCATTCACGATCCAGGTCGTGGAGCCCCGTTGGCCCGTGTCACCTTCCGCCATCCATTCCGATACAAGCACCAGAAGGAGCTTTTCATTGCTGCTGAAGGAATGTATACTGGTCAGTTTGTCTACTGTGGAAAGAAGGCTAATCTGATGGTCGGGAATGTTTTGCCGTTGAGATCTATACCAGAAGGAGCTGTTGTCTGCAATGTTGAGCACCACGTCGGTGATAGAGGATCCTTTGCTAGATGCTCCGGGGATTATGCTATTGTTGTTAGTCATAATCCTGATAATGGAACGAGCAGGTATCTGTTTTTCTCTTAACTGTGAATAATTGTTGCTTCGAGCTCTGATTTGTGTCTGCTTACAATTATTAGTTTCCGTTTGTGCTTACTGTAGATTTTAATTTCGATATGTAGGAGTGTGATCTTGAATTGAGTTTATGTGGATTTTTGTGTTGTTTATTCTTATTATTGATATTTGAGAATATTTATTTGTTAGGTATGGGCAAAATCATTTAGCATTTGTTTGGAAATTTGAAGTTTAATGGAGGTTAGAGTTAAAAGGAGTTAATGGGAAGGAGATGGAATTAATGGAAATGAAATTAAACGTTAATCTTGTTTGGGAGTTTAAAGATTGTAAATGAGAGGCAAAAGTTTAACTCCGATTGAGAGTTTAAATATGAAGTAGAATGGAAGTTTGAGTTTATTCTGAAAGACAAATTTTTTAATGAAATTTCCGTTAGTTAGATTATCAATGGTGTGGTGTTAGTTGGATTATAAATGCAAGGGAAATGATAGTCTTGTCAATGGTGTCGTGTTAGTTTGATTATCTCTGCAAGTCTGTGTTATCATGATATAAATGCACGGAAATTGATAATCTTATTAATGGTGTCGTGTTAGTCAGATAATATCCGAAGTCTGTGTTATCGTGTAGGAAATTATTACCTTGAACTATATATTGTTCTTTAAGTATGTTTTACCTTGAAAGTTTGAGTTTATTCTGCAAAATGAAAGTTAAAGTTTATCCTGCAAGACAAATTTTTTAATGAAATTTCTGTTAGTTGGATTATCAATGGTGTCTTGTTAGTTGGATTATAAATGCAAGGAAAATGATAGTCTTGTCATTGGTGTCGTGTTAGTTTGATTATCTCTGCAAGTCTGTTATCATGATATAAATGCACGGAAATTGATAATCTTATTAATGGTGTCGTGTTAGTCAGATAATATCCAAAGTCTGTGTGATCGTGTAAGAAATTATTACCTTGAACTATATATTGTTCTTTAAGTATGTTTTACCTTGAAAGTTTGAGTTTATTCTGCAAAATGAAAGTTAAAGTTTATCCTGCAAGACAAATTTTTTAATGAAATTTCCATTAGTTGGATTATCAATGGTGTCGTGTTAGTTGGATTATAAATGCAAGGAAAATGATAGTCTTGTCAATGGTGTCGTGTTAGTTTGATTATCTCTGTAAGTCTGTGTTATCATGATATAAATGCACGGAAAATGATAACCTTATCAATGGTGTCGTGTTAGTCAGATAATCTCCGAAGTCTGTGTTATCATGTCAGAAATTATTACCTTGAACTGTATATTGTTCTTTAAGTATGTTTTAGCTATTGTTATTTTGTACAAATTAGATTCCACTATTCCTTTGAAATTTTGGTATTGGTTTGTATAGGGTTACTACGTAGATTGTTTGAAAGCGTCTTTGGACTGTGTTAACTTTTTTCTTTCCAAGTATTTTAATGGATCATTGACTCGTAAACGTTGTTGTCGTGTGACCGAGAGGTCACGGGTTCGAGTCTTAGGAGCGGCCTCTTGCCAAAAAATTGGCAGGGGAAGGCTTGCCCCCAGTACACCCCTGTGGTGGGACCCCTCCCCGGACCCTCGCTTAGCGGGGACGTATAGTGTACCGGGCCGCCCTTTATTGACTAGGGCTTCATGTATCTTAATTTATGAAGGTTCCTTGTTGAAAAGGCCTGTATGTATATGAATTCTTTCGCCTAGATTTTACCTCGACCTCTGAAATACTTATAGGGTCTAAATTTAATATCTCGAGTACAAGTATTCACAGTTTCTTGCGTCCTTAATTGCTTCGTTATGGCCCTGATTTCTGTTTCTCAGAATCAAGCTTCCATCTGGAGCGAAGAAGATTGTCCCAAGTGGTTGCAGAGCTATGGTTGGTCAAGTAGCTGGTGGAGGAAGAACCGAGAAGCCAATGTTAAAGGCAGGAAACGCATATCATAAATACCGAGTGAAGAGAAACTGCTGGCCCAAGGTTCGTGGTGTGGCTATGAATCCAGTTGAGCATCCTCATGGTGGTGGTAACCACCAGCATATTGGGCATGCTAGTACTGTTCGTCGTGATGCACCACCCGGCCAAAAGGTTGGTCTCATTGCTGCAAGGAGGACTGGTCGTCTTCGTGGACAAGCTGCTGCAACTGCTGCCAAAGCCGATAAGGCTTAGTATCAATCCATCTATGTTGTTTTTAGACAGTTTTGCAGTAATTTTTGAAGTTTTGTTGCCCTTTTAATTTTTGATATTGCCCCCTTTTGTGGATTGAGGATTCAATTTTTAAGTTTTGACAACAATTCAGTATCCAACATTCGATATCGTTTCTGCATTAAATTTCCTTTTCGTCTCTTGGTTTTTTAATTTCCTTTTCTAGTGTTTATGCAGTCTAACGATTTAATTCATAGCAAATCTGTTTCTCATTACAATCTTCGATTATCTAAGGGTCTTTTTTCAGGTCTTTCCTAAACAATTTCTGTTGCAGAAGCTGTGTTTATCTTTCGAGCAGATTTTCCATGATTGCAGCGATAGCTGAAGGAAAGTTCGGCAGAGTAGTTCTATTAAGACACGAGTATATTCCGATTAATTTCTGTCTTTTAATTTTTGAATTGTCTTCTGTGTATCTTTGGAAAACAGTAGTTGTTACTGCTTTTCAATTGCAAAATACAATGGCTGTTGACTTAGTTCACAGAACACACTGGTTTTGGTGTCCTTATGCAGGTTATGCAACTAATATTCTTTATACAATGAAGTTTAAGATGGTATTAAAGTTTCCTAGTCGGATGCTAGGACACCCATTGACAGGTTACTACAGGTGTTTAGTCATAGATTTGTTCATGGGCCCGGGTACTTATCTGCCCCACCCAGGTCTATGTCCTCTGGGCCGGGTTTGGAAATGACAATTTATCTTTAGGTCCAGTACGGTTCAGACTTGCTAAAACTAGTCTTTTTTTGGATGAGTTTGAGATTTATAAAAATAGCATTTGCTATTAATATCAATTAATAAATTTATATATTAATATTTATTTTTTACTGTAAATATAATTTTTTATTATTAAAATATTATACAAACATTGGCTGGGCTTGAGATTTTTATTTTTGACCTTGAGCCTAACCTTACCCGAGCCCGCCTAAATTGATAGCGGGCTGGATTTGGTTAGGTTGATCATTTTTAGATAAAAGTCTGTTGGGTCCGGTCCGGTCCATGAACAGGCCTAAATTTAGTCCTACAAACTTCATGCATTAAATGAGTCATTTATTTTTTTGGTTCATGTCATAAGATGTGGCTAAGTTGCCGCCACAAACCTACTGCAACTCTCCTCCTTTGTCCGGACTTGGGACCGGCTGTAAGTGTCATCAAGTGACCCTCACAGGCGGAGTTTTTAAATGAGTCATTTATAAGCGTGAGTCAATAATTTCTTTTGGGACGAGTTTGATAACACAACTTATATTTCAGTTAAGTCACTTATTCTGGTAAATTAAAAGATTTAACTTAAAATTTTAAGTTGAATATTATTAACTAATATTTTTAAATTCAGTACTTATTTTTAGTATTTATCTAACAATTATATCATTTAATACTTTTAGTATTTATAATATTCAAAACTTAAAATTTGCCACTTAATTTTAAGTTTTATCAAACACAATTTTATAGATGAACTTAAAAAAAAAAACTAAGGTTCTCACCATTAGTAAAACAAAAAACTTTTAGGTTGACACTATCAGTTTAACTGTTAATGACCTTAAAATATAAAATTTTAAGAATTAAATTTGTTTAGTATCACTTTTGGGTGGCAATTTCTGACACGAAAACACGAAAACAGAGCCAACCCGACTGACACGACACGATTGACACGAAAGTCATTTTTCTAGCATTTATAACATATAAAACCATATGGAACATAAATATGAGATAACACGATTTTGACACGAAACACGACAATTGCCAGGTCATGGAGCCATGTTTTTTATTTTTCAAACCACCATTTTTAGTAGACCTGGTAGTTATCGTGTTCGAGTCGTGTCATTTTTAGGTTCGTGTTAAAAAGATTATACCCAAACTCAACCTAGAAACTTTTGTGTCACAATCGTGTTAACTTAGTATCGATTTAACGCAACACAAAAATTTGCATATCAACCCAAAAATGACATTTTATCTATTAAGCTAAATTCAAATACTAAAATTACATGTCGTGTGTATTTTTACCACTTCTAATTTTTAGAATTGTCTGCATTCATTCAGTTTCTCTCTCCTAACTAAACAACACTTTACTATAAGATTAAAAAGTTGATGAATTCTCTTCTCTTCTCTACAACAAAAAAAAAAAGACAAAATAATAACCGCCTCCTCTTCTCTTCTCCTTCAAACTTTCTTTCTCTCTTCTGGTTCTACTTTAAGGAGGAAAAAGAAAGTTTGTCTTCCTTCTTCTTCCTCACATCGGGTTAGATTTTTTATTTTTTTTGTTCTTATTTTCTTTTAGTTGGTGTTCATATATCTTTTCAGATCTCTTTATCCATCTGAATTGTATATGCTCCTGATAATTCTTTCATTTATATCTTTTTCGGATTTAGCAAAAGCGGAAACGATTTATTTTATCCGTAGATCAATATATCTATGTGGTTGCAACAAAAAAAGGACTCACGTCCAAATATTCGGAAGGGCTTAAAGGATAAAGATTGGAATGCAGACGCTATTTTGTAGATTTGGATTTCTAGGAAATATATGATTTATTTTTTTTTTGTATTCTTTTTACCTTTAATGGTTTGTTTTGCTCATTGTAGTCTTTTTTATTCCATCGTGGATCCTGTGAGGTGTTATTCCTTACTGTTTTATTATACTTGTTCTTCTTTTTCTATCTAATAAAAGTATAAACATTCCCATAAAAAAAAAATGATGAATTAAAGTTATTTAAAATATCATAATTTTTGATTTTTTTTTTATTTTGACAATATTAACGATCAAAATGACAGTGTCAATCTAAAAGACGAGTACATCATGCCTCTCTTTTTAACATAAAAAATCACAGACACTTATCTGTAAATCCGCGAAATACGAAAATATATTTTGAAATTATCCCTTAATAAAACTGATACATGCATGCTGCTAAATACCTTATGTTGACCTTAATTAAATAAAACCTTGGAATAAAATATTAGTTATTTATTTATTAAATTTTATTTGGTGAGTGACGTCGGAAAATTATCAGTTGAGGGTGCCGACTTGTGGGAAAAGGAAATAAAAGGTTGACAAACTATTAATTTAAGATCTATCTATGTCTTGTCTCTTAATTAATTTATGGAATTATTTTCAATTTATGCTTCATGCCGGTGCATTATTTCTCTTATTTTATGCTTCTTATTTTGCCTGTTGAACCATATTATAAGATTTTCTAATTTACGGCTATTGACTTATGATACAATAATTTAATTTAAAAACAATAACTCTTTTGATACTGTCTATTCATACAATTATTAATAAAATGCTTATGTCAATTTCATTCGATACAAAAAAAAAAAAAACCGCATAAAGGTAAGAGAAAAACTACTGAGACTAAAATAAGTGATTAAAATATACTAACGCTAAATAATAAATAAAACATATACTTTTTAAAATTTTAAATTCATAGAGAAGTATTTATAATCCTATCTTCGTCATTTAAATCCTTTCGAACTTTCAAACCTTGAGTTTTTTTTTGTAACCATGTAAATGTAGTGATCTATGGATAAGATTTATCGTTTCTGCACAGTTCTAACTGGCTGATAAATCTAACTCTGACACTCCTAGCATAACTATTTTTAGCTCCCAGATATAAATTTCTGGCTCCGTCACTGCTTGCGGGTGACAAAACAATCCTTCATCTATGCACCGCAGACTACAATTCTAATCGGAAATTCCCTGTACTCGACAAGGTGGATCACCGTCGTGAACGGGAATCCCCGCTCCATTTGCAACCCTATCCGTTTGAAATTGATCAAATCCATCAATTTTAGACCTTTAATTACACCATTATAACATTAGAAGTAAGAACTACTCTTGAAATTGTTATTATAACATTAGATTGGTATAAGTAAAACTACTCTTGACTTAGGGAGTGTTTGGTTGCTCATTTTCATACTCCAGTTTGCCTTTTTACTTCAAAAGGGAGAGTTTTAGGTGTTTGGTTAGTGATCACTATTTGCCTTTTGCACCTGAAAAGTAGCATTTTACAAAAGCATGGAATCCCTGTAACACTCTGCCAATACCATGTAGATATTGTCCGTTCTGGTCCAAATCCAACACCTTAGGCCTCATAGTTTTAAAACACGTCTACATGGTATTGGGTAAGGTGTTACAATTGGTATCAGAGCCGATCACGTACGATGTGTTGTTCGGAGACGAACCAGGCGGAAGCTGGTGGACCTGTAACGACCTGGGTCAGAGTGGGTGGCGCTAGGGTAGAAGGTCTAAGCAAGGATCGGTCCTAAGGGATTGCGACAGGGACATGAATGAACTGAATCCCACATCAAAAAATGAGAGAGAGCGACTGAAGTTTATTAGTAAGATGAGAATCCAATACATGTAGGCGCGTTTTAAAGCCGTGAGAGGCAAAAAGTATTGGATTTGAGCCAGAGTGGACAATATCTACATGGTATTAGACAGAGTGTTACAATCCCGCTTTTTGGAAAAACAACATTTTCTATCAGCAAACCATAACGGTAAATAGTAAACAGCAAACAGTAGATAAAACAAACACACCCTTTAAGTATTTTTTCTTTCGCCCCTTTTATTTATATATATATATAAATTAATCACTAATGTATTAATTAAAGCTTTAAATAACCAACTAGTCAACCTTTATTTCCACATTATTTTTCCACCAAACACTAGTTCCTCACATGCACTACTACATCATTCATATGCCATCTCACTAAACCCCACCCCACACCTCCCTTAATTCCCCCTATAAATATATTCCCCCAAATTTATAAATCATCATCATCATCATCGTCCCCTCTTCTTCATCTTCTCAACTTCATCTTCCCCAAATTTCTGATTTTCAATAATTTTCTTCCATGAGTTTAATAATGATGAAGAAGAAACCATCCATCAATGGCTACTCAAAGCTAGAAAAAGAAGACCCACAAGATATAATCCATAGAAGAGCTCAGTTCTTGATTTACAAAGCTTTGAAGCAAGCAGATTCATCAAGAAAACCTTCTTTTTTGAGGATCAGATTTTGCAGATTGAAGATTAAAATTGGGAATAAGTTGAAGAAATTGAAGAAAAACATGTCTGGGTTTAATTTTATTGTTAGAGTTAGGATTTATAAACGAATTGTTCATCAATTGAAGCTTTTGTTTTGTAACAATGGAGATTTTTCCGTTCCTACGCTCCCCTCAATAGTATCTTAGTGAGGGATGCACGAGGTCTGTTGCATTTTCGGTTATGGATATTTATTTGGGGAAGAGTGGTTTCGGGGGATCTTTTGTCTAGAAAAACGGTTGGAGGGTTGTAATTGTATTCGTAGATTTGGAATCATGAATCCGCCACTGATTGAATTCTTGTTCAAATTTCTGCTTGTTAAGGATTTTGGGAATCCATTTATTGGTGTATACGTATATCTATCATGCTATAGAAAATGAGAAGGATACCCGTTTGTTTTACCTTGCTGTTTACTGTTACAGTTTAATGTTTGTTATTGGAAAAAACTGATTTTTCAAAAAACACGGATTCTCTGCTTTTGTAAAAGGCTAATTTTCAGGTATAAAAGACAAACAGCAGGTCACTAACCAAACATCTAAAACTCTCTCTTTTGAAGTGAAAAGGCAAATATGAGTATGAAAAGGAGGAAACAAACACCCCCGAAATTAGGAAAAATATGTTCAAGACTTTTTTTTTAATTTGATAAATTTTATACCTTTCAATTTAAACATACGTTGCATATATTTTAAAAATAAGATAAATTTTTGATAAAAATATAAAAATAAACCTTGTGATTTGTCCGATTTGTAAAAACATTCCTTTTTGACTGGAATTCCCCGAGCTAAATTTTAAAGGAGTGAGGAATTGAAACTCAAACCTGACAAGCAGAGATTCAACTTCTTACTACTCGGACCAACTCTTATTAACTTTTAAATTAACCTCTGTTAATTTAGTAGTTATGTAACATTCATTTTTTTTTTTATCTCCCATCTTTACTTAACCTCATTTAACAAATAAATAAATATCATGATAATTATCTAATATACGTAACACTTGGCTTATATGAAATTAAATTGACTTAACATTATTTGTTTTTCATTTTTTTTATTTTTTGATTCGAGGATCGTCGGACACCCTTTAGATGGATCCTTTATCAATTAAAATTTTCTGCGTATCTTAAAATTCAAACTCGAAATCTAATTTAAATGACTTGAAATGTTTAACCACTCAAACCAGCTTTAATTGACGCTAATGAGGACTTTCAGTGAGAATTTGATTTGAAAATATTTAATGTGGCTTTATTCCTACAATTGTGAAAATGTTTTTAAAAAAAATCCAATTGTTTCGGAGTATTCCCCAATTAGCCAAGATTTTTCGTAGACTTTTATTTTTTTTAATTATTAATTTTTTTGGAAGATTTATTATTATTATTAGGATTAAGGTACAAAAATACCTCTAACGTTTTGGATCAGGAGCAATTTTACCTCTAACATCTAAAATGATGCAATTTTATCCCTAATTTTGATAAATTAGATCAATTTCAAACGCTATTATAAAACACAAATATTTTTGTTCCTTATTCTGCACCACTTGCATAACAATTCGTTCTAAAAAAAAGGATTTCATGATTTTATAATTAAATAATAGAATTAGAGATTAATATTTATAAATTCGGTAAATTTTTAATGTTTTTTTTGTCTAATTCGTATTGACAAAAGACAATATTTTTTTTCACATCCTGTTTGATTTTTCACTGATAAAATGACGCACGTGCGAAATACAGATGACAAAATTCATGATTGATAAAACAGTTTGATGAATTATTTCTCAAAATGACCAAATTTATCAACATTAGGGGTAAAATTGCTCCTGACTTCCAACGTTAGAGATAAAATTGCATCATTTTAGACGTTAGGGGTAAAATTGCTCCATACACAAAACGTTAGAGGTATTTTTACACCTTAACCCTTATTATTATTACTTCTTAATTTTTTTTATTATTAAGATATTATCTACACTTAAATCACTCTCGTTGTGATTTAAGTGTAGATAAACACTGAGGTCCTCGTCTACCAAGACATTGGACCGCCAATATTATGCGTCGGAGAAAATTGGGATTATTCATTGTCCGACAGTTCCAATTTAGAGTACTATAACTATCAACTTGTCAAAAACGAATTATTTTTACTCAGTTTTAAATACCAACTCGTAGAAAACGAGATCCAATAGAACAACTTATTATTACAAAAACAATTTAAAAAGATGAAAAATTAATTTTATTATGGTTAGGGGAAGAAAGGCAGCAGATGATGATTATGTATCACATGATCGATCATGACTCAAAAATCTATGGTTTGACTGTCAAATATTATTTAATTTTATTAAATGATTTTAATGAGGTTGGATTTAGGCTGTAATGTTAGGAGTGGGCTGTTTTGACCTTTTTATTAATAAATAAATAAACAAACTATATATTATATATAGGGCGAATTTCAAATAAAACTCCTGTGGTTTCACTAATTTTATCGTGGTTTACTTTTTTGTCAAAACGAGGATTGAAGTTTCACACTTGGATTAATGCTATTAAAATCATCTTTAACGATCTGAAAATGAAAATTTTCAAGAATTAAAATTGTTCAATGTCATATTTTCTATGAAACTACATTTTCGATTTTCGAAAATCTATCTTTTTTGGAACTTCTCTCTCTAAACATTAACTTTCTCTCTCTTTGCCAAACTTCATCTAAATAATCTCAAAATAAAAAAAGTTGAAGAATTAAAGTTGTTTAGAATATTTGTAGTTCTTAAAATATGTCATTTTTGAAGTCGTCAATGGTGATTTTAATAGTAACAATCGAAAAAGTCCTTTGCTAAAGTTGAAAACCTCAATCTTCATTTTGACAAAAAGTAAACCACAGTCCTTTATCTGAAAATTAGTGAAACCACATCCCTTATATATAATAAGGAAGTGATAAATGATAATTATAATATTATTTTGTTGCATTATTCATGTAAATAAACGTTTGCATACCAAATATCTTGTTGCTTTCTTTGCAACTAATATTAGATTTTAAAAAGGATTAGTTTGAAAAGAAAAACTATTTTTCTCAAAAAAAAAAAAACTATGAAATATTATCACAATCTTGTAAAAAATTAACATAATTTGAACAAAAAAAACTGAATTAAATTAAAAATTTAATGCATATTTACATCCTTAAATTTGGCAAGTTTTGTCCATTGACACCTTGAACTTTTAAAATAACCTATCACACACATATAGTTGGCTTTAAAAACATGTCACACATCTATAGTTGGCTTTAAAAACCTATCATACACCTATAGTTGACTTATGCAAACCTCCTGCACACAAAATCGTTTATCTGTCATCTTTGACAGATGATGCGGTGTTCATTCTGTATGCCACATTATCTGTCAAAGATGACAAATCAACGATTTTGTGTGCATGAGGTTCGAATGAAGAACCTATAGATATACACAATATGTTTTTAAATGGAACTATAAGTGTATGATGAGTTATTTCAAAAGTTGAGAGTGTAAATAGATAAAACGTACCAAGTTTAAGAGTGTAAATATATATACTTTGTTTTTTTTTTATAATAATGCATATATATTCCATTAGATAATCAAATGCGAGTACAACATGATAATAGTAAGGATTAAACCCTTACCCATATATAGGACAAAGCCTAATATATGATCCACAAAGGGAATAGAAAGACTACAAAGAGCAAAAAATACCATAAAAGGTACATCTAAAATAACATGACAACAAATCTCATACTTCTCTCGAATCCAAATCCACCTGAAAGCAGCTTCAAACCAATCATCATCATCTAGTTTCTTCCGACTATTCGGATCTGAGTCCTTTATATTGGTGCAACCCCGTAGATCTATGGATCTACGTATAAGATAAGACGCTTCCGCTTTTGCTAAACTCGGAAAAAGTGTAAATGGAAGAGATATAGCTCACAGATGCAAATCAAGCGGAAAAATTCAAAGAAAAGTATGAACTTCAACTGAGAAAAAAGAAACAAAACACCAATAAAAGCTAAAAAAGTAGGAATAGAGCCATAGATGGGAGGAGGAAGAAGAAAGACAATCTTCCTTCTTCCTCCTCGTAAATATATATACTTATTAAAAAAAAAAGAGGGTAAATATATATTAAGGGGATGTTTGGTTACATACTTTTCACCTATCGTTTACCTTTCACTTTAATAGGCAGAGTTTTAAGTGTTTGGTTAGATACTTCATGTTTGCATTTTACAACTGAAAAGTAGCTTTTTACAAAAGCGGGAAATCCCTGCGTTTTAGAAGCTTCTTCCAAAGGTAAACTGCAAACCGTAACAACAACCAGCAAACAGGAACAACAAACAGCAAGTAGCCAAACGAATCATAAAACTAAATTAAATACTATATAATACTTGAATAGACTTTAATATACTATGACCATGTTTGGTAAAGAGCGTTTTGGGATAAAAAGAGCGGTTTTGACCAACTTTAGAGGTTTGACCACTGCAACCGCTAATTGGAGTGTTTGGTGGAGAGAAGTTTGGGAGAGAGTTTTGGGATGAAAACGCTAATTTAGAAAAAGCTCTTAAAAGGAGATTTTTCAATTAGCGTTTTGCATATTAAAATTAATGGACTTCTTTAACCCTAATATATTCTCCCTCTTCTCATGCGCCAAAATTAATGCCCTTATTCGTCTTTTTGCACAAACCGCTATTATCAATCAGCTAATTTTTACTAAACAGATCTACACAAACAGCTAGTCAAATCAGCTAATGTAATCAGCTAACAGCTAACAGCTAACAGCTAATTCCCAAACAGGACCTATATATATATATAATGATTAAAAAATATATATTTTGATAGACTCCAAAAATTAGTTTCTTTTCGGAAGCATTAAAGGTTTTTTTTTTTAAAGGTTCAGAAGCATTAAAGATTAAAAAATACTTTAAGTGTTTGACTTTGCGAATTGATAAAATAAAATTCTACTAATATTTTAGTTTCAATCTGTTGTTGTTTTAAATAAATAAGTTTGGATGAATCAGTTGAAAATTGTCAGTCATGGATTCAATTAATTATAGTCAAATTCCTAGTTTTTAAACTTCAATTTTACTCAGTTTAAAGTTTAAACGCACCAAAAAAAAGTTTAAACGCACCAATCCATACATATAATCCAACTGGCATCTCTACAAGGAAAATAGAGCACATGTGATGTGATGGGGCTGCGCTTGGTAGGGCGGTCTCAGGATCGATCCTCCACAACGGCGATTGGGAGGAGTTTAAATACCGTAATCCTTGGACCCGCCCCGAATCCGGATTAGTCGGCCAATGTGGTTCGGAGTACTGGATGGTTTAACCCAAAAAAAAAAGTCTACTAGATTTACAAATTTATCAATTCGTGCACGATGGATTATAGATTTAGGAATTTATCAATTTGTATATTTACAAACATTAACTAATACTATTAGTACATCTTTTGAAAAAAAAAAAAAAAAATTATAGGTTGGGACCTAAGCTAGCCGCCGCCGTCGCCCCCCCGCTCTACTTTCGCCATGGATGAACCTCCTTGCTCGAGCTTCGCCATCGCGCACCTTTTCAATCGACAGTCATATGAAAAGTTCCCTAAACCCACGATCCCCGGCGCAGAAGCCCCGCATCGAGGTGGGATTTCACCGGAGCTGGTTCCACCTTCTGGGAAGTCCTTTGCCGCCGCCGTTACAGGCTCGATTTCCTCTGCTGTCATCCCGGAGCCGGAGATGCCTAAAATATCCGAGGAAGGAGGATTCAAATCTATTCGCATACAGCAATCGATTTATGAGGAACGAGTCCGGTCCTGCCAACATTCAGTCATTGGCCGACTGAACCTCTCAAAAGGGGATAAGCCCTGGAAGCACGTAGACCTCAAATTCAAACTGACTCAGGTATGGAATCTATCTATTGACTGGAAATTGATATCTCTGGGGAGGGGATTTTATCACATTATCATGCCTTCTGCTATGGCTTTACAATCTATCTGGAGCCTAGGCGCAATTCAGTTGAAACCTGGAATTATGCGCTTCATACCCTGGTCCCCGGGTTTTAACCCAGAATCGCACAAATCCACCTCCGCACAGGTCTGGGTCCGGCTATACAATCTTCCCTGGAAATACTGGAACACCCGCATCATCGCAAGTATAGCAAGGGTTATTGGTATCCCAATCAGATTTGATCAAAACACGGTCAATGGAGAATTCGGACACTATGCCCGAGTTCTAGTGGATGTTGATCTCTCAAAGGCGATACAGATGAAGCTTCGGGTAGACACGAACTCCCTTTGGCAATGGGTCTATTTAGAATATGAGCACCTTCCTGCTTTTTGCACTGTTTGCTCTTTTGTGGGTCATTCAACAGGTCAGTGCAGAAGGAATGCTAGCAACGAGAACCACAGGCACACTCGGTTTGTTCAGAGAGAGGGAAAGCAAGCTTCTAAAAAGGTTGATACTCCGATCCCACAGGAGGCTACCCAGAACACAGCTAATGACACACCCTCTTCTAGCGAACCAAAATCTCCAAGGCCACAGGAAGGCACATGGCAAATGGTTCTTCACAAATCGGCTACAGCAGAAACTGAGAAGAACTGGGGGGATTACAGTGATGATGGATCCAAGGCATCCGATAATGAGGACCACAGGCAATACAGTTTGGCTGCTAATATTCCAAAACAGATCATCACAAGGGCTTATGAATGGCAACCACCCGAATCAGCTCAGAAAGAACTGGTTATAGCGACAAACATGCCGCTACAGCAGGAGACAGAACCAAAATGGTCGACGGTCAAAAAGAAAAAAACTAAGCCTCTACATACAGCTCCAGAGGCTCGTTCCAAAAGGCTCAGCAGGCCTCCTTCTCGATATCAATGATCATCCTATACTGGAACTGTAGGGTGATCAGCAACCCCAGGACACAGAGGGCACTAAAACTTCTTTGCAATTCTAATAAACCGGATCTCCTTTGTCTGGCTGAACCCATGGTGAGTTTTGACCGAGTCACTTCTTCTTTTTGGCTTTCAATTGGTATGCAGTTGCTATTTGTAAATAACAGTAACTCAATTTGGGTTTTTGGCGCAACACCGATAATGGATGTGGATCTTATGGTGAGCCATGATCAGCATATCTCTATCTCGTTTGGACAGGTCCCCACAACCATCTCCTTTGTGTATGGCAATACCTCGGCAACTGGCCGCCAAGCTCTCTGGGCGGATTTACTGGCTCTCAGGGATACTACTGATGGTAACTGGCTGGTAATGGGCGACTTTAACGCTGTGGTGGGCGCTCACGAGAAAACGGGAGTCAGTCTGGCTGTTTCGGCTTGTAGAGATTTCAGGCAGTTTATTGACTCTGGGGGCCTATTAGAGGTGGAAACAGGTGGCTATCAATTCACTTGGTCTAATGGGAGACGTGGCAACGCGCATGTCGAATGTCGGCTTGATCGAGCTCTTGTAAGCGAGAGTTTTGTGGATGCCTGGACCAGAATTTCTTGTACGGCTCTACAGCGGTACCGATCAGATCACTGTCCAATTCTATTGAATTACTCTAATGGCCCTAGGCGAGTCTCCCGCTTTAGGTTCTTGAGCATGTGGACGACACACCCTTCACTGAAGGAGCTCATCGCTTCTCATTGGCGAGATACTGATATTTTGCTCCCGCCTGCGCAGCTACTGATGCATAAACTGAAAACGCTTCGGACTGCACTGAGGCACTGGAACCGTAATGTTTTCGGAAGAGTCGAAGAGAATATCAGGGTAGCTACTGATCAGTTAAAACAGGTTCAAATGCACATTGCTGCGCATGGACACTCAGATGAATACCAGTCGCGTGAGGCGGAGGCGCAAGCTGAGCTCGACTCGCAACTTTACCGACAAGAGCTCTTGGCTAGAGAGCGTAGTAGAATAACATGGCTGGAGGCAGGTGATAGGAATTCTTCCTTCTTCCACAGGGTCGCCAAAATAAAAAAGGTTCAGACAGGGCTATCAGCTTTGCAGATTGACGGTACAATTGTCAGCGACGATACGCTTATCGCTGACCATATTATTCAGTTCTACTCAGGACTATTTTCCGCCTCATCCTCACAGTTAAATGAGAGGCCTATCAGGGAAGTTATTCCGCAGCTTGTCACGGATGAGGAAAACTCGCTGCTAACCAGGAAGCCGCTGGAAGAGGAGATCCGAAGCGCGGTTTTTGCAATGAATAAGGATGGCGCCCCGGGTCCTGACGGGTTTGGCGGGCTGTTCTACCAGCGGTTCTGGGAGATTGTTAAACAAGATGTGTGTAAGGTGGTCTGGAGCTTCTTTAGCAGCGGTTACATTTTACCGGGTATGAATTCTAATCTGATGACTTTGATCCCAAAAACGAAAGGGGCAAACCAAATCTCTCAATTCAGACCTATTGTAATGGGGAATTTCTCCTACAAAATCATTTCCAAGATCTTGGCAGACAGGCTAGCATCAATTGCTCCGAGAATCGTCTCCGATAATCAATTTGGGTTTATTAAGAGCAGAAGCATTCATCAGTGCATTGCCGCGGCCTCTGAGGGTGTAAACATGTTGGCAAAGCGTTGCTTCGGGGGCGCAATGGCCCTGAAAATTGACATCAAAAAAGCATTTGACACTCTGGACTGGAATTTCTTATTAGCAGTGATGGAGGCTTTTGGGTTTTCCTTGCAATTTAGGGACTGGATCTTAAACATCCTCGCCTCCGCTAGGATTTCAATCTTAATTGCGGGTCAGCCTAAAGGGTTTTTCAGTTGCTCTTGTGGGGTTAGGCAGGGCGACCCCCTTTCGCCAATATTATTTGGGATAGCTGAGGATTTTTTCAGCCGTTGGCTTGCAAAGCTGGAGCGAAACGGCAGCTTCACCCCTATGAGATACACTAGTGCGGTGGCTTTTCCCTCACATCTTCTATATGCTGACGACATGCTGCTGTTTGGGAAAGCTTCGAAAAGGAATATGCGCACCATAAAAGCTTTGTTTTAGCTGTATGGGCAACTCTCAGGTCAGATGGTTAGTTGGGAGAAATCTGCAGTTTACTTTGGAGATCACGTTCCGTCCACCAGAGCCACACACTTGGCGGATATTTTGGGTATCCAAAGGGCAACTGCGCCGTTTATTTATCTCGGGATTCCTCTTTTTGTCGGAGCTCCCAGGGGAAAGTTCCTAAAGCCAATTGCGGATCGTTTCCTAGCCAAGTTCAGTACTTGGAAAGGAACCTCGCTTTCCTTCGCGGGGAGGCTCACTTTAATTAAGTCGGCTCTAGCAGGTGCGTTAATCCACTCCTTCATGCTCTACCGCTGGCCAATCATGTTATTAAACAGACTGAACAGGGCTGTTCGGAACTTTTTATGGACGGGAAACAAAGACACGCGCAAACTGATCACGGTGCCATGGTCTATCTGCTGCAACGGCTTTGAGAGTGGCGGGTTAGGCATAAAAAATTTTGTTGCCTTCAACTCTTCGCTTAGAGGGAAATTCTGTTAGGAAATGATTCAGAGCAACACATTTGTCTGCAATTTGCTTCGGTTCAGAATGTTAACGCCATCAGGGCTCCCACAGGCTTACATAACCAACTCGACCATCTGGGTCTCCTGCAGGGACATTTATGCTAAAATCCGGGACAAGGTTAAATGGTGGATAGGGCCTCATTCGGATCTCAATTTCTGGACAGACGCCTGGATCACCCCCTCAGTGGCGGATCAGCTGAACATCCCTCGGCGCCTGCAGAACAGGCTTTTTAATTCAGTGGAAGATTACCTGATAGATCAGTCTTGGGCTAACATTGATGACCTCCCTTTGGATGTGCAGGAAAATATCAGGAGAACGGAGAGAGGCTTTGATGGTAGAGACATGTGCGTCTGGACTATGGCAGACTCGGGCATTCTCACGGTCAAATTGTTATACAAGTCGATCATAGACCAGCCCATGACGGTTCCCTGGGGCCGTTTTATTTGGAGCAAACACATCCCTCCTAGCAGGTCAGCAATCTGCTGGAAGCTCCTGCACAACCGTATGGCAACACATAATGTTCTACAGTCGAGAGGTTTTTCGCTGGCCTCTAGATGCGAGCTGTGCAAATCTGATGTAGAAACGGTTGATCACCTTTTCCTCCACTGCTCATTAACCTCTGAGCTATGGAATCGAATTGCTACTATGTTTGGTTGTGTGATGCCAAATGCTGTTACCTTCTCCTCTTTCTTCTTGTCTCTGCAGGACCTAAAGCACCAAAGAGATTTACGCATCCCTTGGAAGGTGGCCATAATCACTTGCCCCTGGATCATATGGCGCACTAGGAACAGAGCAATTTTCGAGGCAGATCTCCCTTCAATCCAAATGGTTACCGCGCAACTCTGTCGATGTCTGCAGGAGATCGGCTTCCCTGCTAACAGTACGCCGTTGCGCCCTCCGCCGGCCCCAGACTACGTGTTTGTGCGTTGGGTGGCTCCTCCCGCTGGTTGGACAAAATGCAATACTGATGGATCAGCAAATGCAGACAGGGCCGGTTCAGGGGGAATTTTCCGCAATTGGAGAGGTTTTGCTAAAGGGTGCTTTGCCTTCCCAAACACAAGTACCGACGCTATGAAAGCTGAAATGTTGGCCGTAATCTTCGCAATTGAAATGGCCTGGGAGAAGGGCTGGCATCAATTGTGGATTGAAACAGACTCGGTGGTCACGATGTCGCTGCTCCGACAGCGTTCAACAGCGGTTCCTTGGTCCCTCCGTCAGCAATGGCTCCACTGTCCGGCGATTTGTTCAAACATGGAGATTCACATTTCGCATATATTCAGAGAAGGAAACCGAGCAGCGGACTGCCTGGCTCGGTATGGTGCAACGGCACAGAATCTTATATGGTGGGCTTCGGCCCCTTCGTTTTGTAGGCCTTTTATTTTTTTATGACATTTGTAACATTGCTCACCTCCGCCACCTCTAACTCTTCATTGTAACCATTTTTTTATTTATTTATATAACGGGTTTGTCGAAGCAGGATAGGGGGTGCCGACCTAGTCGGGATGTCCGATTCCTGCTTTGACCTTCGTCCCAGCCTTTACGTAAAAAAAAATGTGAGTCAAAATATAAAGGCATAATACACATTTAGCTTTCAAATTCAATTAGGACCCCAAACTATCAAAATCATCAATCAGGTTCTTGAACTAAGCAAAAATCATCAATTGAGTCCCAATTTTAAACAAAAATCATCAATTGAAACCTCAACGAAAATCATTTGGTTGAACAATTCCAAACCATCTTCCTCAAACCTATTTTGAATCAACACATAGATTATTACAGTCTTTATTAAATAGTTACAGTTTCTAACTTTAAGATAGGATGAGGACTTAATTGATGATTTTTGTTTAGTTCAGGGACCTAATTGATGATTTTGATAGTTTAGGGTCCTAATTGACTTTAAAACTTTAGTTTAGGGACTCAAATGGGTGTAATGCCAAATATAAAAATACTTTAATGTATTAATAAATAAAAAGGATAAGGTGAAAAAATATATGTATCCTTGATATTTAGGAGGAATTTTATCTCGAACGTCTAAAATTTTACAATTTAATTCATAATGTTGGCAGCCAAGAGTAATTTTACCTTTAATATCGGTAAAACGGATCAATTTAAGAAATAATTTATGAAACAATCTTCTAAGTCACAAAAATTAGCATCTACACTTACGGGTAAGTTACATACGTGGTGTACAACATTTACCCTATTTCCTAATTTGGTGTACAACTTTCAATTTTGCACACAGAACTGTACAACTTTTTAGTGACTTCCCACTAAAGTGTACAACCAGTAGTTGTGACCGGTCAATGCAAAATCAATGCGCCACACCAGCAATTTGACCTTCCTAAAAATCAAAAGTTGATCGGTCAATACGAAGTCAACGCGCCATATCAGTAATATTGACTTTTAGGGAGGTCAAATTGCTGATGTGGCGTGTAGACTTCGCGTTAACTGGTCATAATTACCGGTTGTACACTTTAGTGAGAGGTCACCAAAAGGTTGTACAACTTTGTGTGTAAAATTGAAGGTTGTACAATAAAATGTAAAAAATGACAAATATTGTACACCACGTATATAATTTACTCATACGTTTATATGTGCATCATTTTGTTGCTCATTAGTAATATATCACAAACACAAGAATAGATGTGAAAAAAATAAAATTAAAAATTATAATGTAATTTGTACGAGTTGGACAGAAAAATTTAAATACTTCATCGAATTTAGAAATATTAATCTCTAATTTTACTACTAAATCACAAAAATATGTGAAAACTTTTTAAAACTAACTGATATGTAACTAGTACAGAATAAGTATCAAAACATCTTTATTTTATAATTATTTATGAAATTGACCAAACTTATCAATATTAGAGATAAAATTGCTCGTGGCTGCCAATGTTAGGGGTAAAATTGCACCATTTTCGACATTAGTGGTAAAATTACTCATAATTGTCAATGTTAAGGGTATTTTTGCACTTTATTCCTAAATGTTAGGGGTATTATTGATCCGAATATAAATATACAATCAGGGGCGGAGCCAGAGGGGGCGGGGAGGGTCGGTCGACCCTCCGGCTCCGCCGGAAAACCCCAGAGAAGGGTTTTTCTATCTGGCTCCGCCAGGAGCCGCCATGGCTGGAGCCCCTCCGGCCATGGCGTTGCTTCAATCGCAGAAGGTATCTTGTGTTTTTATTGTGATTAATTTTAATTTTTGGGTAAGGGAAATAAACAAAAAGAGAGAGTAAGTTTCAGAAGAAAAATGGTGGAGAAGAAAGATTAGGGAAGAAGAAGGAGGTTTTGATTTTCATTTAATTAATTTTGCCGTTCTACTTTAGTTGGAATTTGGAGCATATTTACTTTTTACCATATAAATACAATTTCCAAGAGTTAAAGGTTTACTGTTTTTTTTTTATCTTTAACTTTTAATTTGTTTGAATATAAAAGTGTCCACTATCCTACTTATATATATAATTTATAAATCAATTACTTTGATGTTTAAATGAGTTATACACTATTTAGTTTTCAATACTAAAATAAAAATTATAGAGAAATTTATATAAAAATTAAGATTCAAAAAATTATTTACGTTAATTATAATTTAAATTATATCGAACTTAATAAATCATTCTTTTTAATATATTTTGGAATAAAATGTAAAAATACCATTAACGTTTACTGTCAGGAGCAATTTTACCTCTAACATCTAAAATGGTGTAATTTTACCCATAACTTTAGCAGTCAAGAGTAATTTTACCCATAATATTAACAAGTTGGGTCAATTTTAAACATTATTATAAAATAAAGATATTTTGTTCCTTATTCTGTACCAATTGCATATCAGTTGGTTTAAAAGAAATTCATATTTTCTATGATTTAATAATTGAATTGAAGATTAATATTTATAAATTTGGCGATATATTTTGATTTTTTTGTCCAACCCGTACAATAAACAACATTTTCAGCTAATTTTTTTTCTTACATACATTAAAGCCCCTCTGAACATTCGGTGCTGGCTCCGCCACTGTATACAATTATCAATTTTACCTCTCGTAGTGCAAATTACTATTGAGTTGTTATAGCAAAAGAAATTAAACCGTGATTTCGTATATTACCCACTCTTGTCTAACGGGAAGCCATCTAGTCTTATTAAACAATTTTTATAGTTCCTCTCAACTCCGAGAGCAAGTCTAATTGAGACCCCACTCTCTTTTAAGTTATATGGTTTGGTTAATTCTAGTAAAAAAAAAAAATCATTACTTGATCCGAATCTAAATTGGGCTAATTACAAATCTAGCCCAACTAAAAGGGTCCATTTACATATCTAACCCACTTTGCTTTAATATCACCAAATTAGACACTTTCATCCACTTTGGACAAGAATACCCTTATTTCAATTCATCTTCTTTCTCAGATTCTGAACGTCTTTCTCGTCATCCCAAACGGGCGAAAAGACGGTGGTTTATAGAGAGAAGAGATTTTATTTCGTTCAACCTTTGAAGAACTAGTGTCTGCGGAAGAGGATTAGGAAGGAAATCTTAAAAAAATAAGAAAGAAAAAAAAATCTAACAATTGAACTGCTGTGATGTCGCATTTGTGACGAATTCGTCGCAAATGCGACAAGATTTGTCGCATTTGTGACGAATTCGTCGCAAATGCGACAAGATTTGTCGCATCTGCGACAACGGTTGTCGCATTTGCGACGAAATGCGACAACGATTGTTGCATTTGTGAAGTGGTGTCGCATTTGTGACGAAATGCGACAAATTCGTCATAAATGTGACAACAATGGAGGAAATTGACGGAAAATGGTGGAAAATAGAGGAAATTGAAACAATACCATTACAGATAAAGAAAGAGGCAAGACTAGCAAGAAAAACATGTATATAAGCTAAAAACATACCATTTCTACGGGAAATTGAACATAATACTTCAATAATCACTAACGATTGATATCAGAAATTGAAGAACATGAACCGAAGAAGAAGAAGAAGAAGAACCAATCGAAGAAGAAAGAAGAAGAAGAAGAATCGAACGAAGAAGAAGATTCGATCGAAGAAGAAAGAAGAAGAAGAATCGATCGAAGAAGAAGAATGGATCGAATAGAAATATGGGTATTCTTGTCCAAAGTGGATGGAAGTGTCTAATTTGGTGATATTGAAGCAAAGTGGGTTAGATATGTAAATGGACCATTTTAATTGGGCTAGATTTGTAATTAGCCCATCTAAATTTCAGTTGACTTCTAAGATTTTGGATTTTCGGAGAGTAAAAATTATACAACGCATGTAGTGTATAAGGTTGTAAAAAATGTTAGACGCTAATCACACTGACAAGGTTCTCGGGATTTAATCGCGGATTAGCAGGAGATTAATGGTATTTGTATTTTTATATTTTCTTATTTATTAATAAATAAATTATTATATAAATACAATTAAAATATTTATTATACTATCTAAAAGCAATAATGTAAAACGATTTATTAAAAAAATAATATTTATATTAGTAATATATATCCTTTTCTTTTATAGGGTATATCCTTAAAAATGTGCAACAATATTTTAAAAATCATATCATTAGAACAGCTCAAAAAAAAATATCCATAAATAATATAAATTACAAAAAACTATGAATTATTGTTCTTAATGTTTTAAATCATATCATAAAACAAAAGCATAATACAATTAAACAAAAATATCTGAAAATATTAAACACAATTCACTAACAACTATACGATAATTATCAAAAGTGAATTATAATAAATAAAAAAATAATATTTATTTATTTCAATTACTTCTTAAGGGCTGCTCAGGCATCCAAAGAATGGATGAAGGATTAAACGGAAAAAATCGGAACAAATTTTCTGTTTCGAGCTACTAGACGGTACAAGGTGCGGTTTACTTCACACTGGTAGTGTATCACCGTAAAAGCATCATTTGAATTGAAATTTGACCCGGATCGGATCAACCGGTTCGACCGCTCATCATGTTGGATTTTTTTTAATCTTCATCAATTCAACATGAACTGAGGTCAACCCCGGACCCGAGTTGACCCCGATTTTTTTATTTTAAAAATTATTCAAAAACAAAAAGGAAAAATTAAAAAAATAAAATAAAAACCATCACTTTTGGAAAACTTTAAATCTTAAGTTTTATTACTTTTATAATTCACTGAATTTTTTTTCTTTCTACCTAAATAATAAAAAATAGTAACTTTGAAATACTAGTAGTTTGATGCGGAAAAATTGTTATAATCAACTAAAACATTGTGTCATGAATCTACAGAGCTTAAAAACAATTCCAATTTCGAAGTGATTTATACCTAATTTATAATTTTAAATTAACTATATATATATAACATCATTTGGTCTGATTAACTCTGAGTTATGTGGTTTAATAAAAAAAACTTTCGTTTTCAAATTGGAATTATTCCATATGTGAAAAAAATCAAGTTAAGTTTTGCTATAAAAAAGAAAGAAGATTTTCGCTCCTACTAAGAAAATGTTATTGCATCGAAACTTAATTTGGATTGACAATCTAGTATATGAAAAGAAGGAGATAGACGCCTTATTCTTTTACACTCCATATTTCATTCTGGTACATAGAATTCAATCATGTATCAATTAGATCTAGAAATGAATCAATGGCATTTTTTTTTTTACTTTTTTTTTTAGGTAGAATTTTTTGATTCTTCAACTCATTTTAAAATACTTCAATTGCTCGACGATTAAAAATAAATAGATTATTATGATTTGAAGAAAGCCACTATGGTGAAATAGGTAGACACACTGGTCTTAGGAACCTCAATTGATCCCTTCGTATTGCTTAAAGACGAAGTAATAGATAGAAATGATATGATTTGAACCCGTGATATTTTGTACCCAAAACAAACGCACTATTGACTTATAATCCAATTATAAAATCCGATTTAATGTTATGTTGGATTCTGATAATATTAAAAAAATATGGGCTATTTAAAACGTTTTTGTTATAAACATGCTAATAAGAAAATTAGCCCAAGTAATTAAATGTGTATGAATTCAATAATTAAAGAGAGAGCCCATAGTTCTTGGGCTGGGTAACTAATCCACAACTTGATGGCCCATCACTTTTTAAATGGAATTAATGACAATATATTGCATATTTTGAATTTTAAATAGGGGTGGGGAACAAGTGTTGGTTTGATTGAAAAAACAAAAAAACAAACCGAACCGAATCGAACTAAAAAACGAATCAAATTAATTTAGGAAATTTAAACCGAACTAGAGCCGAATTAATTTGGTTTGATTCCAATAAATTATCAGAATATCTTTCTGAAAACTGAACAAAGTTGAGTTTTCATCTGTTTTAAATGGAAAATATGAGAAAAGACATGATGGTCTAATACAAACGTATCGATATGCTCCGTATTAAGATAATTAACGCAAGAGAATACATATCGAGGTTAGAGGACTTTATGTAGACATGGAGTATTCCTAGTTAGTATAGGATATTGATTGCATACCGATGTATTTTAATTATAAGATGTCTAATAAATCATGTGTAGAAATAATTTAATATAAATTCATCTCTTTTTTCGTGTAATTTTTTTTATTACTTTAATCAAATAAAATATTATATTATATTATCTTATAATTTTAAATATTAGAATAATAAAACAATCAAGAAGTGTTATATAAATGAATTTTGTACCGCTGCCGAAGGCTGGTTATGGGTTCGGTTGATAAATGATTTTGAATAAAAACACATCATTTCATGTAAAGGCACAATTATTCATAAATTGATCACTTTCAAAAGTAACGTAACATAATCATGACCGTTCATATATAGAAATAACCGTCTATTAACAATCAAATTGTCCGATAATACTATGAATAAGTGTCTAATAAATAGGTAAATAATCTTTTTGCTTTTCTGAAGTTTCGTTCTATTGCTTGAACAATAACTTGCAATGAGAAGTATTGACGGTTTAAGGAGGGTCAAAAAGAGATTTAGTATCTACTGGTCGTTGAAAACTCCCAAATTTTGAATTAAATGTACCTAAATATTTAAAACTCCTGTCAATATATATCAAGATTGTAAAAAACACTAGGCACTAGTCAGGCAGATACGGCTCTCGAGGATTAATCGGATTGGTATTTGTTTTTCTTATTTGTTAATAAACAAACTATTATATATCATTAAAGATATGTCAATAACAACATTGAAACAACAATATAATATGACTTGCATAAATAATATAATTCACCAAAAACTATGAATCAATCTCATTAAAGTGTTAAATCATATCATAAAAAAATAGAGACATAATTAAACAAAAAGATCTACAAATTTAATAATAAACACAATTCATCAATATGCAAAAAGTGAATTATAATAAAAAAAAAAGTATAAATAAAAAAGCGTTTTTTGTTTTGACTACCGCCCAGGTGGTGTTTAGGCGAAACCTAAGTAGTCTCCATGCGGCCTAGGTACTACCTAAGCGGTCAAAAAATGGTCACCGGACCAAAAAATGCCCAAAGAGTCTATAGACGGAAAAAAAATCCAAATGGATTCTCGATTTTTTTTTTTGCGACTAGCCCTAAGCGGTCCGGACACCTTTTCTTGAACACTGATTACCTAATCCTTTTATAAATCAATGAGTGAATAATATTTTCTTATTGATTGTTTTTTAAATATGAATTTTGTTGGAATCAATTAGATGGGATGTGTTTGGTTAATCACTTCTCATGCATTTAACACTGTTCAACTCTCAGAGGGTGGTTCCTTCTTTCCTTCCCATTTCTCCAAACGCACCTTAGCCTTCTCTACCTGAAAAATAGGATCCATATCTCATTATAGAATGGACGCTAATTTTTGGTGCAACGTTGTATCAAATTCTTTTACGAAATAATAACATTTTCATAAATATAAAGTATAATCGGACCATTTTATTAGAATGACTTTTTTGAGTTTAAAATGACAGTGTAATAAAATTGCCCTAATTGTTTTACCTGGAAACCAACATGTGGATAACATGTCATTAAAATCTTTATAACGACTCGGTGGGGAGTAGGTAGCGTCATGGTAAAAGGTATGAGCAAGAAGCGGTCTTAATGGATTATAATGAGACAGTAATGAACTGAATCACGTGTAAAAAAATAGAGAGAGTGACTGAGATACACCCTTACTGTATGTTTATAATACATGCAGACGCATTTTTAAACTATGGGATCCAAAAAGTAAGATTTGGTTCAAAACAGACAACTATCGACATGATTTTGGACATACTGTTATAATTGGTATCAAAGCCGACTCATCAAGTACAATGTGTTTGTACAAACCAAACGGAAGCTGATGGGTCTATAACAACCCAGTTTAGAGTGAGCGACATCAGAGTAGAAGGAGTGAATAAGAACATGCCCTAAAAGATGAAAATATTGAGCTATAATGAACTAAATCCCATAACAAAAATTGAGAGGCAGTGGTATAAACGTTTTTAAAGCCGTAAGACCCCACAAATTTGATTTGGACTAAAGTGAATAGTATGTACATGATATTGGGACCAGTTGTTATAATCTCGTAATCTGAAAATAATAATAACAAAAAAATAGGAATACCTCTTTGTTCCAATCAGTCCAATATGTTACCCATATTAATATGAAGGTCTGCATTACTGTTCCTCCTATCATTCCCGACCATATTCCCTACAATCATAATTATTATTCACATATTAATCATTTTGAGGATTATATTAATATAATTGCACATGTCAAATCCATATAAATAACGTTATTTTATTTACTTCTAAAATTGCATTTTTTACGATTCAAAATTAGAGAAATTTTTTTTAGACAAATTTATATACGAATTCACTTTAAAAAACTATTTACAATTACATTGAAATTATAATTTTAAATTATGGTCCTGTTTGGTAAAGAGCGTTTTGAAATAAAAAAAGCGATTTTGATCAATTTTAGAGGTTTGACCACTGAAATCGCTGTCAAACTAATAAAATTATTATTTTTAATCTATTTTAAAAATGACCGTTTATAGTTTTTATAATCAATGTATAAAAGAAGAATTTTCAAACTTTTAAAATACAAATAAATGAGTTAAACACTTCTTAAAAAGGGCTTTTGTGTAGCTTATGCCAAAGCGGCCCATGAAGCCCACAAGCCCAAAATCTAATTAACCTGGCAAAATTAAAAGGAAAAGGTACAAATCACCGCATTTTATTCGGTTTGAAAACTCAAAATTTTTGTTAAAAATTATTGTCGTGATTATTTATCTCGAAAAAAAAAGATTCGAAACAATTAAAAAACTAGCTTTACAAATTACATCATAAATAAGTTAGGTTATAAATGAGCCAACCTTCTCATGAGCGGCTCAACATTTAGCTTGATAAAAATTTCGGCTTGATTTATAAATGAGTCGAGCTTGAGCACGGTGAAACTTGGTTCGAAAACTCACGAGCAATCTCGGTTATAAATTCATGAACAAGGTCAATTATAATGTTCCTAAACATGTCTATGAGCAAGCTTGATTCGATTATTTATTTATTTAATACTAGTATTTCTATGTAGGGAGAAATGTAGAACAAGGGCTTTGTGAGAACTTTAGTTTTGTAGGTTTCAAAACTATATAGTTTTGTGTTAAGAAATTTCTAATAAATATAATTAATTAGCTTTTCACGAGCAAAGTTCATATATAGAATTAACAAGCTGCACGAGCAAAGCTTGTGAACATGATGTTCAACTCAAGCTCGTCAATATTTTGACAAGCTAAGCTCAATCAACTCAAAGCTCGGATTGACTCGGCCGAATTACATCTTTATATATAAAATATGACTTTATAAATTAACTAAAGGGTAAATTTCACCCATAGCTACTGAACTTTACTCATTTTAACATTGTGGCCACTGAATTTCAATTCTTAACAGTATGATCGGTGAACTTTACACTTTTTTTTAACATTAGTGGTCACTCAACTTTCACTAACTTCTCAAAATGACCGTTAACAACCTCAAAATGAAAATATTCAAAAATTAAAGTTGTTTATAACGACATTTACTATGAAACAACATTTTTTATTTTCCAAAATCACCTTTTTTGAAGCTCTCTCTCTAAAAATTCACCTTCTCTCCTAATCAAACAACACCTAAATATCCCCAAAACAAAAAATTTCAAGAATTAAAGTTCTTTAAAATACCATTAACTCTTCGAATTTTTTAATTTGAAGCCGTCAACAGTCGTTTTGAGGCGTTAAGTGACCACCAGTGTTAAAAAAGTATAAAGTTCAATAACCATACCGTTAAAAAATTGAAATTCAATGGCCACAATGTTAAAATGCGTAAAATTCAGTAGCCATAGATATAATTTATCCATTAACTAAATCATAAGTATTGTTTGACCGAAAAATTAAAATACGCAGTAAATTACCTTTGCACCAAGATTATACTTGAAACCAAGTAGACAACCAAGTGGAAGTCCAACCACATAATAGCATCCCACATTAACATAAGCTACAAAAGCTTGCCATCCACATCCAACAGCTACACCTGATCACATTTATTAAATGAAAATATGTATTTAGATCCCTGGTTATATTGATTTTTATATATTAAGCTCGTAATCTTTCAATTTAACACATTTAACCATCAATCAATTATAATTGCACAATCAAGTCCTTAATTACCATTAAAGTTAATTAGTCCCGAACATCAAACTTTATTTGTTTCATTTGCAGTTGAACTTGTATATTTTTTATAGTTCGAAATAATGTTTTTACAGTTTTTCTATAACTACATTAGACAGATAGAAAATTGTGTTCAAACTGTTAAAAGCACAATTTCGAATGAAGATGAAATGGATAACGTTTCTAGGATTAGACATCTGTCAGTAATCCGACAATAAGTGTCCCAATATCGAATTCAAAAGTTTTAACATTGTTTGGCCTTCACTCATAAAGGCTCAACAATTATTAACTATGTAAAGTGTTTGCAGGCGGTGTGAATCACTCGTCCAGGTCAAATTCGACGGGTTCTATCTCTGAATCCGGAAACGGAACTCGTGTTTTTGATTCAATTTTTTTAAAAAAACTTATCCGAGGGATCATTGGGCTTTTTCCTTTAGCGTGTTGTCCAACCATGAATATTGTTCGAGTTTTTGATTGTGGAAGGGATTAGAGAGAGAATTCAGTTTTTAAGTGAAAAAATGAAAAGGGCAAAAATGTCAAAGAGGGGGCGGTGATAAGTAATTTAGGGGCCGTATTTAGCAGTCTACTAATTATTCTACGACTCATCCAAAATGTTAGTCTTTTCCCCCTAATCTATTATTTGGTAACGTTTTTTCCTTTAATCTATCAAATTTGATGAAATTTCATCTAATGTAAAAGTAAATTAAC
Source organism: Euphorbia lathyris (assembly GCF_963576675.1). NCBI lineage: Eukaryota > Viridiplantae > Streptophyta > Magnoliopsida > Malpighiales > Euphorbiaceae > Euphorbia > Euphorbia lathyris. Next base: position 85,123,898 of record NC_088915.1, read on the forward strand.
ATATTTGTAAAATTTTAACAGTTTCGTTAAATTTTCATGGACCAGACGTCTGTTAATGTTAGTATTAAGGTTTTAACAGAACGGTTAAGTTATCATCCACATTGGTTGAGATTACCCCAATTTTGATATATCAGGAAGAAAATGTTACCAAATAATAAATCAACGGTAAAAACCAACAATTATGGATACGTCATGTTGTAAATATTAACAAATAATAAGTCAAAGTACAAAAATCAATATTTTAGATAGGTCAAAGAGTCAATCATGCTTTAAATCTACTTATAAATGACATTACGTTTCATAGTTAATCAGGATACTAACACGCTCCTCATACTTACGGTTGGACATCTGAAATATGAAATTCGTAGGACTTGACATCTACGGATAACCCAATACCGTATTCCAAAATTGTATAAAAAGGTTTCAATAAGCTTAGGCCAACTCAAAGATTGTCTCGCACTCAGGGGAGTAGATGAGGGTGTACAAGGAGCGCTAACGCACATGATCTCAAAATTATAAGGACCCCAAAATTTAAGATGTGCTTATTCAAATATAGCTTATTTCAAAAAAATATAGATATTAGCTTAAAAAAATAAAATAATAATATAATGTAATAATATTTATTTACACTTTTTCATTACATTGAGTGTGTATGTGATTTAGATATTCAACCATTCAAAATTTACAACCTTAATACAAAATTTTATTAAGGGTAAATTTTAAAAAAAACCCCTATGGTTTCACTTTTTTGCAGAAAAAGGACTGTGGGTTTTTCTTTTCAAATACATGACTGTGGTTTATTCTGTTACACTATTTACGGATTTGGTGAAGATGCCGTTTATTTGCTGACGTGGCGAAGGACAAATATGGGTTTTTAAAAAAACTGGGGTAAATTTTAAAAAAAAAAAACCTGTGGTTCCACTTTTTTGCAGAAAAATGACTGTGGTTTTTTCTTTTCAAATACAGGATTGTGGTTTATTCTGTTACACTATTTACAGATTTGGTGAAGATGTCGTTTATTTGCTGACGTGGTTGAAGGGCAAATATGGATTTTTTTAAAAATTGACTATAAAAGGCCTTGAACAACCATGTGAGATTTGCATTCATGTGAGATTTTATAGTCAATATTGTAGCCACAAAATAGTTATAAAAATTCATTGGTCAATATTGTAGACCCAAAATGGTTATAAAAAATCCATTGGTCAATTTTTTTAAAAACTCATATTTGTCATTCAGCCACGTCAGCAAATAAACGAGATCTTCACCAAATCCGTAAATAGTGTAACGGAATAAACCACAGTCCTGTATTTGAAAAGAAAAAAAACCACAGTCATTTTTCTGCAAAAAAAAAAAAAAGTGAAACCACATGGTTTTTTTTTTTAAAATTTACCCCAATTTTTTTAAAAACCCATATTTACCCTTCGCCACGTCAGCAAATAAACGACATCTTCACCAAATCCGTAAATAGTGTAACGGAATAAACCACAGTCCTGTATTTGAAAAGAAAAAAACCATAGTCCTTTTTCTGCAAAAAAAGTGAAACCACAGGGTTTTTTTCGAAATTTACCCTTTTATTAATTAGTAAGGGTTTAAGAAAAATTTAGCACAGGGACCCCAAAAAGTTTAAAACGGCCCTGTTCGCACTTATAAATAATATTTCACGTAATTAATTATGTAAAATATTTCTTACCGGATAAGACGGGTTGAACACCATTAAGAACGAGAGTAACAGCTAGTAAAGGACAAAGTTCAGAAACAGCAGCAGCAACAACTTCTCCGCTAGTAAAAGCGTAGCTTATTACATGGCGGAGAGAAAGCACAATGATAGCTTCTATTACTGCAATTACTAAAGATACCGAATTCACCATTAAAACTGAGAAAGCAGCCGATTTGGGATTTCCAGCGCCTAATTCGTTGCTTACTCTTACACTGTATAATCGTATAATACTTAATTAATATTTTCTATTAAGCTCGATAAAATATTACTTTATAATCATATAATATTATAATTAATATTTGCTATTCAATAACTGAATCGATAACCAATTACTAAATTGAATCAAAGTTAAAACCGAACCGAACCGAATCAGAATGGTCAAATAACCGAATCAAATTAAGATTTCTATTCAGTAATTGGTTACCGATTATTTTACTCACACGTAATTAAAATGTATTAAATAATAATAATAATACCTTGCAGCCGCATTGAATCCGACTGAGACCATGAACAATAGCCCATTTACAGCCGAGCTGCAAAAAAAAAAAAAAACAAACAAACAACATACATAACATTAGTTTTGATATATTAATTAATTAATTAATCAGTTTATGATTTAATTAAGGTTTAATATATCGATAGCTCCTCAATTTGGTTGAAAAAAAAAATTAATTGATCTCCTAAATTTATAAAATGTTTTATTAATCTGATAAATTCTTTTAAAACGACCTATTAACCATCCGAATTTATTTATCAAAAGAAAAAACCATCTGAATTTATTTAAAGTAGTCTATTGACCCCTTTATGTCATTACTTTCTCTCTCTATAATAATTATAGATAAATGATTAGTTTTATCATCGAAATTTATATAGAAATCTGTACCTAACGCATATTCGACAATAAAAATGCAACTTAAATAGGGGTATATTTGATAAACGTCCATTAATGTGAATGGATTGAATCAAAACGTCATGTATTATGGAAAAAAAAATCTCTAAAAAAACGAATATTATGAAACGGGATGAAGAAATCGGCTGGGAGAAGGAATCAGACCTCCAACCCTTCAAACAATAGATTGAAGAGTTCATCAACGCCCACGTCGAACCTCTGAGTGAGGGAGAGTATAAGGGGGAGAGTGCCATTGTAATTCTTGGGAAGAAAGCGATTGTAATCCCAAACTTGTAATGGGGAGAGTGCACATGTAATGGGGAGAAAGCGATTGTAATCCTAAACTTGTAATGGGGAGAGTGCACATGTAATGGGTGAAGAATGGAGGAGAATGTATAGGCAACCGAGGACAGTGATGAACGAACATCGTAACGTCCACTAATCCGGATCTCGATTTGGTGTAAGAAACACTATAGGGGTGACTAGTCCTCCCAGGTATCAACCTAGTTCTTCCCATCTTTAGTAGTGGCCCCCTCCTCCTCCTACTACTACTGATGGTTCATTCTGTATGTATATTGGCTGTCTTTGAATTAATAAAATCATCAATGCATTTTATGTGATGTTGTTACTTGCTCTTATGTGTAACTGGTGTGAACTGTCTATATACTATAATGTGAATGCTTGCCTTTTTGTCTTGCCCGGTTTATGAATTATCCCTAACCCGTAAATGTGCCTCTTGCAGATATTGTGAGACATAGCTCTTGGCTGTCTTACCTCTAGGGAGGAAAAGTAAGCGCCACGTGTAGTTGGTCCGTTATATTATAATATATATTACTAATTTATTATCTTTTCTAATGGAGGAAAGAATCTTTATTTGAAGAACCATTGGAGAAGACACCGTAAAAGGACATTAACGAAAAGGAAAAAGAAAAAAAAAACACTTTTTAATTCCAATTTCTCCAATAACTTATGCTAAATCAATCAATCAATCAGAAATTTAATTTTAATAATCTTAGGAAAAAATAAATTGAAATTCTAATTTTCTTGATTAAATTTCTAATCTTTCAATTTTACATGTTAAATCATTAACTAATTATAATTGTCTACATTCTATCAAAAAAAAAAAAATATATAATTGTCTACATCAATCTTATTAATAATATAATTGGTTGCGATTTTGTAAAAATCAAATTCGATAAAAAAAAAAAACATATACAGTCAGGAGCAATTTTATCCCTAACGTTTAAAATGGTGCAATTTTACCCATGATATTGGCAGCTAAGAGCAATTTTACCCCCTAACGTTATCAAGTAATTTTAGAAATAATTCATCAACTTGTCTTCTCGGTCATAAATCTTGTTATCTACACTTCACATTTAACTCATTTTATTAAACATATAATCAGACGTGAAACAAAAAATTAAAAAATATACTTTTTATTTTACGAGTTAAACAAAAAAATTCAAAACATTTTACCGAATTAATAAATATTAACCACCAATTCTATTATTCAAACACAAAAAATATGAAACATTTTTTTTAAACGAACTGATATGTAATTGATGTAAAATAAGGAACAAAATACCTGTGTTTTACAATAATATCTAAAATTGGTCCAACTTGTTAACGTTATGGTAAAATTGCTATTGGTTTCCAATGTTAGGAGTAAAATTGCACAATTTTAGATGTTAGAAATAAAATTGTTCCTAACTATAAATGTTATGATATTTTTACAATTTATTCTCTTATTTTATCCTATTTTATCCGTGTCTAACATTTTGGATAAATTACATCCATGGTCACTAATCTTTACCCATTTTAATATTGTGGTCACTGAGCTTCAATTCTTAATAGTATGACCACTAAAACTTTACACTTGTTAACACCGGTGGCCACCAAATCCTCAAAATGACCGTTAACGACCTCAAATTGAAAATATTCAAGAATTAAAGTTGTTTCAGAACGACATTTACCATAAAACCACATTTTTTATTTTCCAAAATCACCTTTTTTAGAGCTTTCTCTCTCTAAAAATTCACTCTCTCTCCTAACCAAACAACACCTAAATGACCTCAAAACGAAAATTTTCAAAAATTAAAGTTCCTTAGAATATCATTAACTCTTCGATTTTTTTTTTAATTTTCAGACCGTTAACGGTCGTTTTGAGGTGTTGAGTGACCACCGGTGTTAAAAACTGTAAAGTTCAGTAACCATACTGTTAAGAATTGAAGTTCGGTGACCACAATATTAAATGGGTAAAGTTCAGTGGTCATGGATATAATTTACCCCTAAATTTTTTTTTTGAATCAAACCCCCTAATAACTTAAATTTTTTATAATTTTTCAATAATCACATTAGACATATGCTAAAAATTACTTTTAGAATATAAGATTTTCAAATTCCAATAAATAAATAAATAAACACATTTCGAAATTAAGTTTAATATTCCTTTATTTCCTTTTGCAATTTCTCAAAAAAAAAAAAAAAAACTTTATAACAATTAATTATAAAGCAGTTGAGAAAAAATTGTTGGAATCATTATGAAATTATTAATTTTTTCCGTATAGTGTTTAAAAGAAACTTTTGTAACCAATAATCTAGAAATAATAATTATCTTACCAATTGTCAATTTTGGGTCCCCAAACTTTAATTTGTGTGATCTGTAATGTTAATTACATCTTGGGTCCTTTAACTTATGTCTTTCTAACAATTTAACCCATCCATCAAGTTTATTTTGTATAAAAAAAATCGATTTTTGCTAAAGTGTAGTTAAATTTTTAATTTTGATGACAAGTATTAAATTTTCTTTTTGTATTAAATTAATCCAAAATGATACTTGTCAGTTTGAGAAAGTAAAACGTGTTAAATAACTATCAATCATATATGGACACGTACTATTTTAAATTATGACTCTAAATGCCAAGTTAAAAAAACCAAATACCAAATAGATAGTCGAAACATGATTTTAAACTTAATTAATTCTGCAAGTCAAATTAAAGATTAAATTGACCCTTTAGATAAATTGTTGAATGTTTACTAACATGTTGTTGAGTTCTCACTACTCATGTCCATTTGAACCAAGACTAGAGTAGAATTTCTAATTGGTTGGATGGTCAAGAATATAAGTTATGCATATATGCAAGGACGGAGCGAGGGGAATGCATAAAGTTTATTGCACCTAATCGATGATCGAAAGTCATCTTAGAAGATTTTATTTAATATGGTTTCAGACCACACTGGTGTGGAACCGTTCTGATATGGATACATTAAGACTACTGTTGACGTGTCAACGTCTGAGCAGTCCAGAACTAGTCTGGTCTGAACCTCTACAGAACCTCTCCATTGGAAGGAGTGGTTCTAGGTGGCACTCCCCTAGAAAAAGAAGTCCAGAGTGCTACAATTGCACCCGACGATTGTGAGTTATTAATATATGTAGTGGTTGATGGAGAGGGGATGACAACCACATTTTCCACCCTAGGACGGAGGCTTCCAAGCGGCCCTCCACCTAGAAAGAGTTATGCATTTATGTAAGGACGAAGAGAGAGGAATGCATGAAGTCTATTGCACCTGATCAACGATCGAAATTTGTCTTAGAAGATTTATTTTAACATGATCCTAGATCACACTAGTGCGGGACCATTCTGATTTTTACAAATCAACCCCAATATTGACGTGTCAACATTTGAGCAATACAGAATGAGTGTGGTCTAAACTAGTGCAAAGCTCTCCATTGGAAGGCTTGGTTCTAGGTGCCCCTCTACCTAGAAAAAGAGAGTATAGGGCGCTACAATTTTGATCTAGGATCGTGAGTTAGGGGATGCACGAGATACGTTTCACCCCTAACAAACATTGTTTCCACCCTAAAAGGGAGGCTTCTAGACAACCATCCACCTAGAAAAAGTGTCTGTAGTGTTACAGTAGCATTCTCGAACCCTCTTCTTCGGCTTCGCCATTGCATATATATGATTAAACAGATGAAAAACAAGAAATCACACAATCTTACCAAATAGCAAGTGAGTCCAAGGCAATCTCGGGATTCTCAAGCAAGCCAGCAATCAACACCAAGATCTGATAATACCAAGTCTCCAAACACAACATCACAGCCGATGCAACAGATAATTTCACAAACTCCCAAATCCCTGAAAATGCTTGTAAATCAAAACCTCGCCATGTCTCCTTACACCTACTACTCCTAAGTATATAAACAAACTGTCCAGTCACAATCACCCACCAAGACAAACTCAACACCAAAGAAACACCAAAAAGACCCAATCCCATCTTATAAACTGCAACCCAGGTCAACAACAAGTGAAGTCCAAGTGTTCCGGCTGAAATTAGGGCACTTGGGTTCACTATACTCTGTGCTTGGAGAAACTTTTGAATTGGGAAATTTACTGCATAAGCAAATATTTGAGGGATTAAACCATAAACAAAGACGGCTGCTGCTGATGCAACATTGGTTGGCTCGCCGAGTAAGAGTAGTATTGGCTTGCATAGAAGGTAAACTACAGCCAATGGTATTCCGGTTATGGTTAGCACAATTGTTGCTCTTTGTAAGTATATGCCAAGCATTTCTTTTTTGTGAGCTCCATATGCTTGACCACATAGAGTTTCCACTGCACTTCCCATCCCTAACTACAGTTAAAAATAAATACGAATCAAGTCGCATTAATTAAACAATAACGATGCTACTAATATTATGACACCTAACTTCATTTCTTGACATGAAATTTTTTTGAACTTTATATTCTGTAAAATTAAAATCCAAATCAATTAAAAGTTCATTAAAAAGATAATGAAATGACGGGGTAAAACATGTATTTAACTATAATTTTTGTGATATAGATAAAAAGAGAGAGTCATTAACCGATTATATATACACATATAAGTTTATATATATATATCATTTTACTTGTTCATATACAAATATGGTCGTACATTTATATTTAATTTTAAAGTTCAAAATATTTTAAAAATCTTTTATTAATGAACTAATTATCCATCCCACTGGTATCATTTGGTGAATGACTGGCCAAATAAATTTGGCTTACACCGTAGGCATCATTAGATTTAAGTAGTTTATTAAATCCTAAATTGGAGATCAAAATCATCGTAAGATTATATTTTAATAAGTCTAAATTTAACAGTGATCGAACAGAATAACATCATTATTAATCATTCATGTGTATTTGTAGGATTTGATAGGAAGGATTAAAGAGAAATTATAGAGATTCTACATTTTGAGATATATATCATCTAACATATGAAATTTCTTTCTTACCCATGAAATGTCTTAGGTGTTCGCTATGGTTACTTTGTTTTTTACAAAGTACCGTTACTTGGTGTGGTTTTCACCATTGGATTAATTTTATGATCTATCATCCAATGGTGAAAACCACACCAAGTAACAGTACTTTGTAAAAAAACAAAGTAACCATAGCGGGCACCGTAATATGTCATTCTAATTCTGAAAGAAAAAAAAGATTTTTTTTCTTATATTTGAAAACATCATATTTACTCCTTTAACTTAATTTTTTATTCACTTCTTTAACTTATTTAGAGTGATATATTAACTCGGTAAAAGTGACATATTAACTAGGTTTAATATCTTCCTAGTTTCCCAAAGTTATTCCAATACTGTAACTGATCTCTGAACTTAGACTTGTGACAACTAATCATCTCAACTTGCTTATTTAAAACAAATAACCCATCAAATAGGTTATTTCAGGAGTTTTTTTTTGCCATTTAATTAATATATCAGTACATTAGTTAGATGTAACAACTGATATTCTGAAATCTTTTATTTCTGATGTAATATTATGTTGAATGTTTTTTTTTTCGTTTAGGGGTTATTTGTTCTAAGTAAGCAACTTGCGGAATTATTTGTTCCAATTGAGTAATTTGAGGGGTTATTTGTTCTAAATAAGCAAGTTGAAAAGATTAGTTGTCACAAGTCTAAGTTCGGAGGATCAGTTGTAAGATTGGAACAACTTAGGGGGCTGAGAAGATATTATGACTCCCTATATTTGCTTGAAATGTACCTACTTCAACTTGTTAAAATTACAATATGCCGCTTTTAAGTAATTTCAAGAAATAAATATGAAGTTTTCGAAATATGGAAAAAAATTAGCTTTTTCTTATGGTAATAAAAGTACACCCATGGCTCTCAACTTTACCCATTTTAATATTGTGGTTACTGAAACTTCAATTTTTAACGGTATAGCCACTGAACTTTAAACTTTTTAACATCAATGACCACTCAATTTTAACTAACTCCTAAAAGTAACAGTTAACGACCTCAAAATGAAAATATTCAAGAATTAAAATTGTTCAAAACAACATTTACTATGAAACCACATGTTTTATTTTCCAAAATCATATTTTTTGGACATTTCTCTCTCTAAAAATTCACTCTCTCTCCTAACAAAACAACACCTAAATAACCTCAAAACAAAAAATTTCAAGAATTAAAGTTTCTTAGAATATAATTAACGCTTTGGATTTTTTATTTTTAGACCGTCAACGGTCGTTTTGAGGCGTTGAGTGGCCACTGGTGTTAAAAAGTGTAAAATTCAGTAGTCATACTGTTAAGAATTGAAGTTCAGTAGTCATAATATTAAGTGGCCATGAGTGTAATTTACCCTTAATAAAAACTTAAAACGAGAAGGCTTAATACATACCTCTCCAGTCCTTGAATTTCCTTTTTGTAGCTGAGTCTCTGTACTTAGTGATCAGCCTCTCATCCAGCTAAACTCAACGATTGCAACACATTTAGTCTCTTTTTCTCTATATAGCACCTACATGCCTCATATTACCATGTAATGTGTTACCATCGTTGAGTTTAGGAGACTGAAAGATTGACCACTAAATATAGGGGCTAAATGATAAAAATAGACAAGTTAAGGGACTGATGAGGTATTAAGCCAAACAAGAACGGTAGCTATCACCGACGGAATTCCGTCGGTGATACCGTAAGAGATCTGTAAGGGATGTATATATACCATGAGGCCATAGGCGAGAAGTTGGATGCCGCTATTGCCGAGAGAAGCAGCGGCGAGTTGAAGATTTCCAAGGTGGCCGGCGAAAGCTCTGGTGGCTAAGGACATAAAATTGTTGATCGAGTAAACAAAAACCGCCGGAGCAGCTAGCCGGAAAAGGAGTTTGAGTTCAATCTTTGAAGCTAACCAGAGACGATTGAAGTAAGGCAAGTGAGTATCATTTAGGACTTTTTCAAGCCTTGAATCTACTTCAAAATTACTATTTTGGGGCTCTAAAATGGGTTCTTGAAGTTCATCTTGATGAGCTTCCATGGAGGTTTTTTTTCTTTGGGGGGTATAAATGAATTAGTTAGGTGGAACACTTTTCTATACTAGCTTATATATTGAGAAGTTCTAGGTGGGTTTAGTGAACGGGTAAATTACATCCATGACCACTGAATTTTATCCATTTTTACATTATGGCTACTAAACTTCATTTTTTTTCCAGTGAACTTTACACTTTTTTTATATTGGTGGCTACTCAATTTTAACCAACTTCTCAAAATGACCATTAACGAGCGTTAACGATCTCAAAATGAAAATATTCAAGAATTAAAGTTGTCCAGAACGACATTTACCATGAAACCACATTTTTTATTTTTGAAAATCACATTTTTTGGAGCTTTCTCTCTCTAAAAATTCACTTTCTCCCTCCTAACCAAACAACACCTAAATGACCTCAAAACAATTAAAGTTCCTTAAAATATTATTAATGCTTTGGATTTTTTATTTTTAGCCGTCAATGGTCGTTTTGAGGCGTTGAGTGGCCACCGGTGTTAAAAAGTGTAAAGTTCAGTGGCCATATCGGGAAGAAATAAAGTTCAGTAGCCATAATATGAAAATAGGTAAAGTTCAGTAGCTATGGGTGTAATTTACCCTAAATCAGAAAAATAAGATAAAAAAAATACAAAAATAGATTTAGTGGTTTATCAAATTTGTCAAGGCAATTCACTGTTTTAAAAGTTTATATATATGGATTTGTATTTTGTACCGTTTACAAACTTAGTTATCCTTCAAAAAATGAAGTAATTTGAAACAATTAAAAAGACTGATTTTGTAAATTATCCAAAATTCAAGGTCTGATTTATAAATTAACTAAACCACAAGTATTGTTTAGTTGAAAAATTGACTCACATATCCTATACGGTAAAATTCATAAAGTACAGATTTGTAAACTTTTAAACCACGAGCACTGACTTTGTAAATCGGCTAAATCGCAAGGTTTATTTTTATACTTTTGCTAATATATATAAAACTTATGATATGAATAAATATATGACTTTAAATATCTGACGAGTGTCGAATCGAGAAATCGGAATAAATAAAAGAAAAAAACACCTAAAAGTCCTTGGCGTTTTCAACTTCTATTAACTAAGAAAATTGTTTTTCAATGTGTTACACGAAGTTCTCCATTAATTATAGTTGTACACATTGGTCCCCTTAGTTGATTAGATAGTTTAATTATTGATATAATTGTGGTCAATTACAGATATCACACCAATAAATATCATGATACATGAATAAATATCAGGATATATGTGTTCTAATCTTAAGCTAGTAGGAATGTGAGGAGCAAGAGAGATTGTCGGATCAAACTAAATAGGAATAATTATTCCTCAAGGTACGTGGACCAATAAGACATACTTCGAATCCTTTTTGGATTAGCACCCCTAATTCATACATAGGATTAGAGAATTCCAATTCGGCCATATCTTAAAATATGCTGATGCTAGTGGAAATCTATTGGGTCTCCTCCAGATCACCATCGACCTCGATAAACACTTCGAGGAATGCTCAGGATGTCTCGAGTCTTCCAATACATAATTCATAAATCACATAACTAAACAACTTCTTTACAACGTTAGCACAGTGCAACATGCCACTAACGAAAATGCAGCGGCGATGGCAGAATTATGAGAAAATTTAGACAATGCTGAAGAAGTTATTAAATTGGGCAAACGACATGACTCTATCGTATGTTCTACTAGATAGCACACCCTCCATATGATACAGATCGGTTTTATCTGAATTCGAGACGGGTTAGTTTTAATCGTAAACTAACAAAGATGTTCTTCTCTAGCTAAACTAGAAGGAGTGAATCCCAAGTTTCATGGACTAAATCCATAGGAATATGAAATCCCCATTGTTGAAGGTGAAAACCTTAACAAGCTTCTTGAAGAAGTTTAATATTTGATTGATAAAAAGTTTAACATTACAAAGAGAAAGAGATGAATTTATATCATCTCAAAAACCTAATTGCCAAATTACAAAGGGTAAATTATCTAACTAATTAGAATACAAAGCTAAAGGGTAAATTGGGTTAAGGGTAAATGGGTGGCATGGTTGTAAATAAGGAGTGACAGAGTTGTAATTAGGGAGTGGCAAAGGTGTAATTCAGGAGTGGTCCCAAGCATGAAGAACTTGGTGAAGAAGTATCCTACAGACGGGGCACGCCCCGCATAGGCCTGGCTACGCCCCGCATGGTGCAGCTCCTGATCCTGGCGCGTCTTATTGATGGGGTTTACGCGTGGCGTCTCTAGTGTTACGCCCCGCGTAGTGGACCTCCTGAGTAGCACTCGTTCCATAGCTTGATCTGCGACCACGTATGAGGAAGCACGCTCCGCGTCCTTGGGGGTACGCCCCGCGTACATGACCTCCTGAAACTGGTTCTCTTGAAGGTTCGATCCACGCTCCGCGTGGAATGCCTTAGTGATCCCCCTTCCGCGTGGGTTTCTTCCTTTCTTTCGACTCTGGGTTCACGCTCCGCGTGTATTATCTTACGCCTCGCGTACGAGTGCAAGATGCCCTCATCACCATAGTTTTTCTCGAAAGAGAAATACGTCGCCAGAATACTAGAGGCATGAGAAATAGAGGAGGGCTAGAGAAAAATAATGAACTCCTTGTAAGGGATGGAGCAATCATTCTCGGTCTCTCTTCCTTCTAAAATGAGAGAAGCTAGAAGGACTCCTACAGGGAAGGTCACTCACCCCACACTGCCCTGGAAAGATGCTGCCAAATATAACTCCCCATCATATCGAAGGAGGTAGGAGAAAAAGTTCGAATTTCCTCCAGACCATCATAAATCGTAAAAATATCCGAACACATCAAGATCCGCAATACGCAAACGCAAAACCCAAAGATACATGGATGAATCAGAATCCCCGCACAGTAAGAATAAGGCATTAAAAAGCACTGTCAAATCTAGATCTCGAGAGAGGCATCAATAGGGAAGGAAAATATTTGTACCAATATCCCATGGAGATCGATAAACAATGAGTCATTACAAATCCTCCGATAGTGAAGATAGTTATGGGCATATGAAAATAATTGATGGAGGAGCTTATCCGAAGGGAGGTGAGAAGTTCTCTCGGGAGAATAAATATGGATGATCGAATGCCGGAGGTTGCGGATAGTAGTTCCCCACTCGAATGTCGGATGTCGCGGGTAACATTCAAGTCGTATTGGCACTCCTAAAGATAAGGACTTATAAAATAAGTTAATGATGCAAACGATGAAAGTTTAACTGATGTTGAGACAAGAGTTTATTTTTTGCAATATCGTACTCCTTGAAGACACACATTTCCTGAGCAATCAGTCCGGGAGAAATGAATGAGCTTTCTATTAGAGATTTAGCTTTTTCACATCACCAGCCTTCACCCTTTGAGCTTGGACCTGGGTGTCCTTCGAGGTCTCCATCTCGACAGATTTCCTCTTTGGGACCTCTACCCCTGGAACAACGGAAGAATGAAAGGTTGTTATCAAATCAACTGGCTTACGACTAGACTTTCACCTTGTACCTTTAAAAGGCTCAGAAGAAGGTGAAACGAAAGTGATGGCCTTAATTTGAAGAGGATATTGTTTTGAGGGGTCAAGCGGCGATACAAATATAATTTCACCTTTAGGTAAATCAAAATATGGGACTCAGATGGCACCGAAGGAACTTGGGATCCATAAGATGTCTTGGAGACAACTATACATCGATCACTTAAAGTTTTCACTTTCTACAAAGGAATATTTTCAGGAACCGGAACAAGCATGTCCACAGAAATACCATCATGGGGACTCCAACATTTGGCACCGGGATCAAAGCAAAATGTCTCTTTATCGGTTATCATTGGAGCACGAGAACCTATATTAAAAGTCATCCCCGCACCCAAAAAGTGAAAGAGAAAGCAAGTTAAAATAGAAAACTACCTTCAAGAATTTCTTCATAACTATCTTTTCCGTTCAAATGGATGACCCCATCCTTAAATTGCACAATCCAAAGACGCCCTTAATAGATTATCTCTAGCATGTCATTGCAATGTCAGAAGCCGTGAAAGGTCACAATTTCCCTCGTGACCTTTCCTCCTTAAGCATTAAGGCTCATGGATTTTCACAAGTCTCATTGTTTGTAGGATATGACTTCCAATTCGTCTTGAATGGGGAGCCTTCCAGATATGGCTATCAAAATAACCCTTTTTTTTTGTCACAACTAAAACCATTTCTCCTTAAAACCCTTAATGATATCTACTTTGACAGACAACAATTATGTTTCCGAAGTCCCAAGGATCAACCCCTCATATTCCAATAGAACACATTTTCCCTTTTTCTCCTTATGGGTTTTCTAAATTGACAATCAACCGCTCCATTTAAAACCAAACCTAAATTTGAGTAGAGCCTGTTGAGAGCAAACAGCTCCAGCCAAGAATTGGGTGACAACTGGGAAGGGCACAAGTGAAATTCCTACGAAACTGTGACAATAGGGATAGGAAGGGGAAACCTCATGCCATAGGCCATGCGTTGGGCATAAACTCCGATGAAATCCTCGTCGTCCTTCCTAATACTGTCGTCAATGCGTTGGCCAAGTTCAGAAAGTTGCATCTCCATTTGAACAAGTTCTAGATATTTGCAGGACAAATCTACCAATTGGGACACCGTTAAATCAGAACCTTGCAACCATGCTTTAAGGTTTTGCTTCTTTTATGTCACAACTTTCTTGCCCTTGTTAGTGCCTTTCTTTAGTGTGTTTTTTAGAAGGCATAATTTTTGTGTCGCTCGAGGAAGAAGGATCAATGGATGACAAAAGTCTATCGGTTATGAGAATTCTTTCACCTCAAAACTTTCATACATAAAAGAAAAGAAAAAACCAGGAAAGAAGAAACATTTACACAGTTGAACTATACTTCGAACGATCAATCAACCACACAGATAAACAAAGTTCACAAAGATCACAGATTGGATCTTGAAACAACAATCAAAAGAATACACACAGAATTTACCCTGGTTCGGCTTAACTGCCTACATCCAGCAACTTCACTAATCAATGGAGATTACAACAAGATTGAAACAGTTTCCTCTTTAGAAACTCTCGTGTTTTCCCAATCCCCAATTTCAGTATATCACAGTGTACACTAATGACTTAGTCTAAGAATAATCTCTCATCTGAAACTACTTCCCAACCCAGACCTTTTATAGCCTTTACAAGGTTGTGAAAATATCCAAAATATCCTTACTCAAAATGTACTAACTCAGCAAGACCTACTGACCAGTGGTAACACAGCAAGACCATGTTGACCTGAACACAACACGAACATGTTGACCTGTATTAACACCTCAGTACCATGCTGACCACAGCCATGCTGACTTGATAACTCAGCATTATACCGACTTGTTGAATTACTTCATGCTGACTTGATTACATACAATTATGCTGACTTGATAACTCAGCACCATTCTTGATTACCCAGCATCATTCTTATAATAGAAAACAACGACGACTTACAATGCTGACTTGTTGACTCAGCATCATCAGCAAGTGATAGAAAACAACGACTTACATACACGTTTCTGAAAAATGGTGGAAGCTCAAAGTTCAAAGAGAGACGGAGGAGTCGAAAAAGAATTCCACCGATTTTGATCTCCTTTTACATAGTTTCTCAAAATGATGGTTGAAGCATCGCCTTTAATAAAAGACATATGTTGTCGACGCTTCTTGGAACTCACAAATATCTTTCTGTCTAATTTCATCTAAGTTAAACGCCTAGGGATACATGTCGATCATCCCATTGAGCTAAGTAAACAGTAGAAATGATACCTACATAAAAAAAATGGAATATAAATGTTATAAATTTGCGAGAAAGCTATTGCGATTTATCTTTATTTCATCCGCAAACTTTTTGTTCGGAAATCAGTAAACCTATTCACTGGACCTCCTATGTGGATGACATGTCATCAAAATAAGTATTTTTTATTTGATTGTTTTAGTCATCTTATACAAGCTTTAATGTTCACGTTACCCAATTAGCCTTGAAATCGCATATATTACTTCAGTGAAAATAACCTCTTTTTTCAATAATACGATTTTTGAAATTGTAACTTCCGATAAATATTAAATTTAAAATATTTATAATGTTTTGTACGTTGAGATTAAATCCGTTTTCTCCCGATAAAACAAAGCTAAATTTATAATTTAAATCTATACCCCATTTTAGGTTGGGGTTGGATTTATGAGAAATGGTGATTGAACACTTTGTGGTTGGATTTATCACAAATTGTGATTGAACAATGAATTATAATTGAAGGCTTTATATAAGGCTGCTGCTGCGACACGCAGTACGCACATGTTTTTTTTTTTTTGTACAATATATATGTCGATTAATGTTTTTTTTAATTAAACTAAATTATTTAAGGCCTAATAAACAAATAACCCTTGAACTTGTCCAAATATTGCAACTGCTCCCCGAACTTTCAGTTGTAACAGTTTACTCTTCAAACTTGTCCAATTGTAAAACTTACCCCTTAAACTTATCAAATTGTAAAACATAACCCCAAATTGCTGACATGGACTGCAATTAAAGAAACACGTGAAATACAAAAGCTGCAACGCTCGTGGAGTGTGATAATCAGATCTTTGGCGTGATACGAATCCGGAGAAACATTTTTACGGTTGCTTCAAGTACGGGATAAAAAATTTCACAATTTTGGGTTATGTTTTACGATTGGACAAGTTTAAATCGGTAAGTTGTTACAATTGAAAATTGGAGGGGGCAGCTGTAATATTTGGATAAGTTCAGGGGTTATTTGTGTATTAGGCCATTATTTAATTAGAGTTATGCAGTTGAGTCTAATTATTTAACTCAAAGTGTACGTTTAGTCCTTTTTACTTAGCACAAATTTTCGTTTTGAGTTATTTAGGTGTTGTTTGGTTAGAAAAGATAGTTGATTTTTAGAGAGAAAAAACTCCAAAAATGGTGATTTTCGAAAATAAAAAAATGTGGTTTTATGGTAAATATTGTTCTAAACAACTTTAATTGTTGAATATTTTCATTTTAAGGTCGTTAAGGGTCATTTTAAAGAATTACTTAAAATTGAATGGTTAGGGATGCTAAAAAATGTAAAATTGCGTGGTTTTTATTTAAATTTTGAATTTCTATAGTCATACCCTTAGAAAAGCAAAGTTCAGGGACCATAGATGTAATTTACTTTCATTTTATTCAATGAAGTCATTGACTTATAATTTTTATTTCTTTCAATAAAATCATTACGTAAACAAAAAGTCATTAAAATATTAACGTGACAACCATATTTAAAAGAACTATATTACATATTACATGGCTGTCACACAGCAACTACGAGTATATCACGTGACAACTAAAAAATATTATATATATATATTACCCTGCAATGAATTAATCAAATAACAACTTTTTTTTTTTGTCATGTAACTATATAAATCATTTCCAACGTGATATATTTAAGCAATTTTTTGTCCGAATTGCGATTAAAAAAAAACAGAAGAAAGTTTAATGATTTTATTTAAACAAAATGAAGTTAAGTGATCTTTTTAAAACTAATTTCAAACTTCAGTGATCATATCAGTGAAACTAACCCTACTTTTTGGTTACGGGTTACGTAGTAAAGAGAGCCAGCCCGGCACAAATTTAGAAGATTACCATTGATGTGGTGGCTATTGATGATAGCTTTTTTTTCTAAACAACATGTATTTTCATTGAGAAAAATCTATTTGGAATTTAGTCTTCTATTTATTTTTAATAATTAATAATTAGTGTTTAATTAAGTTATAATAAATTGTTTATTTTTGGAGATAAAATACAGTATATTTAGATTAATAAATAAATTAAACTATAAAAATAAAAATGTTATATAAAAAAAAGTTATATTACATGTAAGAAAGAGGAAAAAAAAAAAATTAACGTACCAAAATAGTTCTAAGGTTTTCGGGAAAGTATCAATATAAGTTCTAGGTACAAAATAGCACAAATGTAGACCAATTCACGTCATTCATATTACTCAGTTAAGTTTTGATTTCTCTATCCACGTACCATTGATGAAACTTAACGGAGTAATATGAATGTTATCTCACGTTCCGTTAATGAGGCCTAAATTGATACTTTTTTTTTAAATGTTAACTCTATATTGGTTCCATTTTATACGTGCAGTCTAAATTAATGTTTTCCTAAAAACTAAAGACTTATTTTAGTACCTTAACCCTGGGTAAATTACACCCATGGCCACTGAAATTTACCCATTTCACATTATGGCCACTCAACTTCATTTCTTCCCGGTATGTCCACTGAACTTTACACTTTTTAACACCGGTGTCCACTCAATTTTAACTAACTTCTCAAAATGACCATAACGATCGTTAACGACCCCAAAATGAAAATATTCAAGAATTAAAGTTGTTCAGAATGAAATTTACCATGAAACCAAATTTTTTATTTTCGAAAATCACATTTTTTGGAGTTTTCTCTCTCTAAAAATTCACTTTATCTCTCCTAACCAAAACACCTAAATGACCTCAAAACGAAAATTTTCAAGAATTAAAGTTCCTTAGAATATCATTAACGCTTTGGATATTTTATTTTTAGCCATCAATGGTCATTTTGAGGCGTTAAGTGGCCACCGGTGTTAAAAAGTGTAAAATTCAGTGGCCATACCGGGAAGAAATGAAGTTCAGTGGCCATTATGTGAAAGTGCGTAAAGTTCAATGGCTATAGGTGTAATTTACCCCCTTAACCCTTAAAAAACATGTAATTGATTTTTTAATATGAAAACATAAAAAATATATTATTTTAATACCAAATATAATTCCAAAAAGAAAAAAGTATCACAGAACATAGTAAGTTTTTATTTTATTTTATTTTTGTGTCTTAATTATTTTAATTTCATGTTATGTCTTAAATATTTGGTTTCAACTGCAGTCGAGAATATTTCAATAATATATATAGAAATTGAGTAAATTACATCCATGGCCACTGAACTTTATCCATTTTCACATTATGACCACTGAACTTCATTTCTTCCCGGTATGGTCATTGAACTTCACACTTTTTAACACCGGTGGCCACTCAACGCCTCAAAACGACCGTTCACGGCTAAAAATAAAAAATCCAAAGCGTTAATAATATTCTAAGGAACTTTAATTCTTGAAAATTTTCGTTTTGAGGTCATTTAAATGTTGTTTGGTTATGAGAGAGAAAGTGAATTTTTAGAGAGAAAAAGCTCCAAAAAATGTGATTTTCGAAAATAAAAAATGTGGTTTCATGGTAAATGTTGTTCTGAACAACTTTAATTCTTGAATATTTTCATTTTGAGGTCGTTAACGGTCATTGTGAGAAGTTAGTTAAAATTGAGTCGCGACCGGTGTTAAAAAATGTAAAGTTCAATGGCCATACTGGGGGAAATGAAGTTGAGTGGCCATAATGTGAAAATGGATAAAGTTTAGTGGCCATGGGTGTAATTTACCCTATAGAAATTATTAGGTGCTTCTGTGAATTTTATTAAACAACTTTATTTATTTATTTATTATGAGCAGATGATTCTTTTGGAGAAAGTAGTGGTTAACTATATGTTAAATAGATAAATTTAAGATAAAATAAAATACAAATCGGGTTCCGTTTTGTTTAACGAAAAATATTATGCAATAAAATATTTTTTCAACTTTTCGGTGTTTATTTGTTATAGAAAAATAAGTTAACGGAAAATATCATGTTAGTCAACAGAAAAAATATAAAGAACGTGTAGAAAATGTTTTTTCTAACCATTTTCTTCAATTCTGACTCCTTCTTTTAGTTCTTTTTTTTGCTTGATCCAACTATAATCCATATAAAACACGAAAAGCAGTAAAAACATGAAAAATATGAAAAGTGAAAAAACGGTAAAAATGTGAAAACGAGCGAAAGCACCAAAATGACAAAAACATGAAAACAGTAAGACAAAAAAACGTGGAAAATGCAAAAATAGTATGGTGAAAACACGAAAAATGAAAAAAAAATGTGAAAACACGAAAATTATAAAAAATGGAAAACATTGAAAACACAAAAAAAAAACATTAAACGTGAAAATGGAAAAAGAGTAAAAAATAAAAGTGAAAACGCGAAAAAACGAAAATCGTGAATACGGTAAAAAATAAAAAAGGTGAAAACAGTAAAAACATGAAACAAAAAACAAAAAAAAATTATGAAAAACGGAAAAACATGAAAAACGGAAAAAATGAAAATCGAAAAGAAAAACGTGAAAAATGGTAAAAGCGGAAAACAATAAGAACGCAAAAAAAAGTGAAAAAAGTCATTTAATAATAATTTCTTAAAAAACATATAAATAATAATATAAAAAAGATTTAAAAATTCCGAATAAACAAAAAAAAAATCCATTAATATATTTCAAATTTTTGAATTCTCTTTCCAGCCCATGAAAGGATGATGAATTTTCTGCGGATGATATTAATTCCAAAATATGATTAAATCTTCATAAGAAAATGACTTTTTTTTTTTGAAAGATAAAAAAAATTACTTGGAATTTATATATTATTGAGAAAAATACAACACAAATTTTTTTTAATAGAATTTGAAAGAATTATCTATATATTGTGTGGCTAATTTTCACCACTATATTTTGTGGCTAATTTTCACCATTAATATAAATAGGTAAACATGGAGCAGTGCATAGGTAGGTGAGGTAAAAGTGGAAATAAAATAAAATATTAAGCAAAGAAAAGTGTGGGTAATTTACATCTATGGCCACTGAACTTTAACCAATTTTAACATTTCTGGATCCGTTTGAACTGCATCTGTTGGCTAAAATCTTTGTATTTATAATCTTTTTTGTTATAGCAAGAGCAGAAACGGTAGATCTTATCTGTAGATCCTGGATCTACGTGGTTGCAAAAGAAAGAACTTAGATCCGAAAGTTCAGAATGGTTCAAACGTTGAAGATTGGACTACAGTTACTTTGCGACGAATTTGGAGCTATGATCAATATATGTTTCAACTGTTGTTTATGTTACATTTAATGGCTTTTTTTGCTCTTAGTAGTCACTTTCTTGCCCTAGTGGATCATGTATTAGGCTTAGCCTATATGTATGTGAGGTTTTATTCCTTACTAGTTTCATGTTGTACTTGTAATTTTATTACTTAATAAAATATTAGCATTACTATAAAAAAAAACTTCAATTTTTAACAGTATGACCACTGAATTTTACACTTTTTAATACCAGTGGTCACTCAACGTCTCAAAACAATCGTTGACGGTCTCAAAAATAAAAAATTCAAAGAGTTAATGATATTCTAAGGAACTTTAATTCTTGAAATTTTTTGTTTTGAGGTCATTTAGGTGTTGTTTGGTTAGGAGAAACAATGTGAATTTTTAAAAAGAGAAAGCTCTAAAAATGGGTGATTTTGGAAAATAAAAAATGTGGTTTCATAGTAATCGTTTTTCTGAACAACTTTAATTCTTGAATATTTTTATTTTGAGGTTGTTAACGGTCATTTTGAGGAGTTAGTTAAAGTTAAGTGGCCACCGGTGTTAAAAAGTGTAAAGTTCAGTGACCATACCGTTAAAAATTAAAGTTCAGTGGCCACAATATTAAAATGATAAAATTCAATGGCCATGGGTGTAATTTACCCGTGGATTTTTATATAAGTATTGAATTTAATAAAAATATTAGTTTTATACACTAGCAATTTCCTCCACACTTTATTTAACATATATTAATTTAAAAGCCAATAATTATATGGAGGCTCGTTCAGACTGTCTCTCTGTGGTTCTTACTATTACCAAGTTGTCAACTCGTCTGTTTTATTTAGATGAGATTATTTCTGAGGTGTTATTTGGTTTGTGGAATAGAATAGATATTCCATAAGAATAGAATAGGAGGGAATAGAAAAAGTATTCCTTAGCAATATCAATTCTTATGTTTGGTTGATGGAATGTGATAAAAATGAATAGCTAGGTTTGTAGGTCAAATGTCAATATTACCCTCAAGTGTAATTTCTTGTTTATTTTAAAAAAATATTTATTATCAGTAATTATTCAAATATTTAATATATATTAAAAGCGAAAAATGGGAAAACACGAAAAACAGGAACACATGAAATGAAATCACTTTAATTTATTTCATTTTTCTTGATTCATTTTAGAAAAAGAATTTTTGAAAATATTATTAGTATTGCTTCAAATTTTTATGAAAATTCTGTCTTAATTTATTTTTTTTTATTTTTTCAGTCTTAATCCATTTGTGAAATAGCTATTGCATGGCCAAAAGATTCACAAAAAAAAAAAAAATGTACGAATAGAAATAGACTAGGAATAGCTATTCTATTCCTAGCTTATTCCGCGAACCAAAAGAGCCATGAGTATTTTACTACAAGCATTGATTAATGTCTCCATTTCCTTTGTTAAACGTCCACTGAACTCAGGGGTTCATAGGTTAGCTCGAGTCTGTTGTCTCTTGTTCTGTTTGTGGAGAGTAGGTGAACCTCCCTCCTTTTCTTGATGATATTCTTTTAACCGATATTCAATAAAGTTTGCTTATTTTCTCAAAAAAATAATAATATATAAAAGCCAATAATTAGTTCAAGCAAAGTCATTTAGATAACTTTTCTTTTTGAAAAGCTCCCAAAAATAATATTAGAGCAACTCTAGTAGTTACATTAAACGGTAAATTTATAATTTTTCAAAGATCTCCTAGAACTGTAATTGTTGGAGTCGCCACATTTAAGGAGCTCACTCAATCTGGGGACTCACTGATGGAGAATGAATGTGAAGCAAGCTAGATGTAAGATTATTAGAAACATCCGGTTCTTCATGTCAAATGAATGAGCTCCATACATATTTTGTCATGTGTAATATGAATCCACACATATTATAAGAGGTTCCACTATTTTATTTATTAAGTGAGGTCACAATACACGTGTCCAAATATGAATTGGGGAGTCTCCAAGTGACATGAAAGACCGGGTGTTTGATATAAAAACTCCATACAGACACAAGCTCGGGATGGCTACCAATCGTGAAGAAGGCGTGAGTTTCAGATGCTTCGCGACACGTCTATATCCCTTTAAATCCAAATGTTTCTGTTAATTATGTAAAAACAGTAGGGGCCGTCACTGCAAATTTGTTCTTTTACTACTAAGATATGGCTATAAATGAGCCAAGCCGCTCATTAGCGGTTCGGTGGTTGGCTCGAAAAAAAGCTCAGTTCGATTTATAAACGAGCAATTTCATGAACACAATTTCGAGACTCGATTCGTAAATGAACCGAGGTTGAGCATGACAAAGCTCGCGAGTAGGCACGGTTATAGGCTCGTGAACAAGTTCATGAACAAACTCGATTATAATATCTATGAACAACCTTGACACAGGCTCGTGGATAAACTCGATAGAAGCTCGTGAATAAACTCATAAAAATAATATTGAATATTATTTATATTTAATAATTATAATTTGATATATAGCTCATTCCAATTTTTTTTATTGTAGTAAAATATAAATTAGGTTAGGAGGATAAGGAGATTTAGGTTTTTTTTCTGAATTATCGGTAGATCATTTCATTATTCATTACATTCACTTCTTCTCCTTCGGTTTCTCTTTTCATTTCCGCTTCCCTCTCATCACAATATTTTTTATTTAATAACTCAAAAGGAGGCTTTTAATGTTTATGCATGTAAAATTGTATTATTTCATTTGCTAAATATGCTATTATGTTATTTGATATTATTTCGCTCATGAAGAGAAAAGGCAAGCTGTTTGCAAGCAAACTCGTGAATAAAATAAATGAGCAGCTCACGAACAAGATAAACGAGCTAGCTCGTGAACAAACGAGTTCCTAAACGAGTCGAGCTCAAATATAAATTTGAGCTCGAAGCTTGGCTCGAGCTCGTTAACATGATGACGAGTCAAGCCTGAGCAGGCCAGAGCTCGGCTCGGCTCGATTACAACTCTATAACAAGTGGGGTCCGCCACTAAAAAGATACTCCCTTCCATTCTGAATTATATGCCGCTTAAGGGAGGGAGAAAAATTCTGAATTTTAAATCGTTTTAACTCAATTTCACTCATTTTTTCAAATTTTCCCTTACTAAAATTTCCCCTTTCATAACGCATATTTTCAAGAATAAAAAAAATATAAAGTTTGATTCTATAAAGAAAAATATGGAAAGTTTATGATAAAATATTAAGCGAGAAAAAAGAGAATATTTCATTTATAACAAACCGGATAGAACTGGGATCAGACGAGCAATGATTGAAATAAACTGACCGTAAGTATTTATATTCGCTATATCTCTAATTAAGATGCATTGTTAAAAAGAATTATTCAGTGCTTTCTCAACTTGAAAATCTAAAAATAGATCTTCATCTATATATACACGTTATGTCCTGAAATATATGGGCAAAATGAATCAATTTTTCTACTTTATTTATGAATTTTACTTTAAATAGCATTTACTAGAGATTCCCATTATTTAGATTAATATTCCCTAAATAAAAATAAAGGAATAAGGCAATATTTACGGTCAGAAGAAATTTTATTCGTAACATTGGCAGTCAAGAACAGTTTTTACATCTAATATTGATAAGTTTGGTTAATTTTAGATATAATTGTAAAACACATATATTTTGTTCATTATTCTGCATCAATTGCATATTTGTTGGTTTAAAAATAAGTTTCATACTTTTTATGATTTAATAATAGAATTGGAGATTAATATTTTTAAATTTGGTGAAATATTTGAATTTTTTTTATCTAACTCGTATAAAATACAGTATAATTTTTTTTTAACTTTTTTCACATCTAATCATATGTTTGTGATTTGTTGCTAATTACTGATAAAATGATGTACATGTGAAGTGTAGATGACAATATTTTTGATCAAGAATACAGTTTAATGCATTATCTCTCCAATAGACCCAATTTGTTAATGCAGTATTTTTCACATGGACCCTAATGACCATGTGAATTTGGTCATTCACCGTTAGATGTAGGCTGATTAAATCTAAGCCTTAGGATGCTTTGAATCTCCACCTTAGGATTTTAATCAGCTTACATCTAATGGTGAATGACTACATTCACCGTGGTCATTAGGGTCCATGTGAACGCTACTGTTTGTTAATGTTAGGGGTAAAATTGCTATTGATTGCTAATGTTAAAGGTAAAGTTGCATGATTTTAGATGTTTTTTATGAACGATTTTAGACGTTAACAGTAAAATTGCTCCTTGTTGTAAAACTTAAGGATATTTTTACACTTTATCCCAAAAATAAATAAAAGGAAAATTCATTATATAAGTAAATCTGTTAAGGGAAAATTACATAGAAATTCATCTTTTAAAAACTATTTAATATATTTAAGGATTAGAATTTATAAATTAGAAGTCTAGAATATATTTCCTACGGTTTATGGTTTATGAATTGGAGTCTAGAATTTTTAAATTATGATGTAAAATTATAATATATAGAAAATAATGGCATATTAAGAATTAAGTTTGATAATATGACTTAGTTGTAATTTTGTATTTAATTATGATATTCATGTAATTGACCCATCTGTTAATGGGTTGGAATGCATTGATTTGGGCTGGACCTCATGGGCCTACATATTAAAACACATTAAAAAAAAAAGAAATTACATAGAAATTCATTATGTATTGAGATTATAATGGTTTATAAATGATAAGTGTAAGATTATGATTTATAAATTGGGGTCTGTAACAAAACCATACTTTATTTGTGATATATAAGAAAAATGATATATTAAAAATTAATTTTAATAATATGATTTAATTATAATTTTATACCTAATTATGATTTCCATGTAAAAATCTCTTAAGAAATAATAATTTGGTTATAACTAAAAGAAAAATTTAATATAGTTCGTTATCAATTTTATCGGGCTTAGACCGAGCTTAAACATGTAAATCATATTTTGAGCCCAACTCAAGTAGATCCATCCTCTTTAATAAAAGATATGGATCTAAGACAGACATTCAGCTCAACATAATGATCCGAGCCCATATGCTGAACCAATCGGTCAGCAACACACGGGACTACGACGTGACTGATATACACAACAGGGTATTTAGGACATTCCTCTGCCCTTCAAGTGATGCCTATAAATTGTGAAACCCTTTCTATGTTAAACGACGGACATTTTCTTACTTCTACCTTTTCTCTTTCTATGTTCCTCACTATGGGAGTGCTTGTTTTAGTTTTTCGGATGAGTGTTTAACGTTTCACTCCTAACCGTAGAAAATGTAACGTTTGATTAGGTTTATATAACCGCAATGTTTAACATTTTTTCTGGAAACTGCAACATTTTTGAGGTTTTTATGAACATTTGTTTATAGTAATTTGTTATTGATAAAATTATATTTCTTATTCTACAAAATATGTTTATGCTTTAATTCTAATTCTATTTCTATATCATAATTACTGAATGAATAAGGTTTTGATGCGTTCAATAACTTTTTCTTGTTTTAATTTTTTTAATTTTTAATCTAGATTATTTTTATTAATTTGTGTGATACATTTTTTATTTTATAATTTATTTGTCGATTAAATTAAAACATATCCATATTAGACATTTTAAATGGATAAATTATACCCATGGCCATTGAACTTTATACATTTAATATTCTGGCCACTGAACATCAATTCTTAACGACATGACCATTAAACTTTACACTTTTTAACATTGGTGGTCACTCAACACCTCAAAACAACCATTAATGGTTTCAAAATAAAAAATTTGAAGAGTTAATGATATTCTAAGAAACTTTAATTCTTAAAAATTTTCATTTTGAGATCATTTAGGTGTTGTTTGGTTAGGAGAGAGAAAGTGAATTTTTAGAGAGAGAAAGCTCCAAAAAGGTGATTTTTGAAAATAAAAAATGTGCTTTCATTGTAATGCCGTTCTGAGCAACTTTAATTGAATATTTTCATTTTGAGGTCTTTAACGGTCATTTTAAGGAGTTAGTTAAAGTTGAGTGGCCAACGGTGTTAAAAAATATAAAATTCAGTGGTCATACCGTTAAGAATTGAAGTTCAGTAGCCATAATGTTAAAATGGTTAAAATTTAGTGTCTGTAGGTGTAATTTATCCCATTTTAAATACTAACAGCAACAGTTCAATATAATTTTACCAAAAACTAATAAATAAACAACTAACAGCAACAGCAAACAGCAAATAATAAACAACTAACTGTAACAATAAACATCAACAACAATAACTATTAGATAATAGCTAAACCTAACGGATTTTACATTTCACTGTTCCTTGGAGTGTTTCTTAAAGACCGCTCTCGATGTAGATACTACAGCGAAGTTCTCCGAAAGTCGTTCGATACCAACTTTTCATCTTATATATTCAATTAAATGAAAGAGATAATAATGATGGGATGGTTAAGAACCACATACATGAAATATTAGTTATTCCAACAAAAAATCAAATGAATAAAAACAGCATATAGAACGTTAGGTTAATTCTATATAAATGCCAAAAACAACATTGTCTCACTTAATTCGTATTCAATTAGGTACATTAATGAGTCCCCAACCAAATAGAATTTTGTGTTTTAGAAATCTATTTTGCGACGAAATGTTTCGCCAATAATTGAGACGAAAATTTCCGTCGGTTTCTATTCCTGAATATCTTTCTTTAAAAGGATATCTAATTCTTTAAAGATTGTTTTATCAAGCTAAATAGTGACGGTGCGAGTAAAGGTAACTTGGGGCAGGCTATGGCCGGGGGGAGGGGGGGTTGCGAGGAACGCTTTAGGAGCTTGGCTAGGTGGGTTTGCAGTGAACCTGGGCATTTGCACGACAATTTTGGTAGAACTTTGGGGTTTATATTTTGTACTAAAATTTGCTTGGAATAGACGGTATAAGAAAGTGGTGTTTGAGATGGATTCTTTAGTCATTGTTCGGTTAATGCAGGAAGGAACTGATAATTGACACATTTATTATTGGCTGTTCTCGGAGTGTCAGAAGCTTTTTCGACAGGATTGGGAAGTGAGGATTGTTCATGTTTTTACGCGAAGGAAACAGAGCCGTGGGCTGGATGGCGAACTACGCAGGGGTTTTGTCTCTAGGACTTCACGAGTGTGAGGTGACTCCTGCAGGCATCCAAGATATTATTTTTTTCTGACCAGTGCGGTACTTGTCTCCCTAGGATGACTCGTACGGGTTAGTTTTGTTTTTTTTTTTTTGTCGAGGTATAACCCTTCCATCTCATCAAAAAAAGACATCAATAACAAAAGATGATTCTGTCATTAACCCCTCTACATCGACGCACCATATCATGTTTCCACTCTAATTATAAAGCATGAATTGATAAATTAGATTAATATGCGAGTGGGAGAGAATGCTCAATTTTTTTTGGTGATAAACATTATGTACGAACTCAGACTATTTCTACTGTAAGCCAGAAAGTGAGAGGTTAACATCACAATCATATAATGTGTAATTTTTTGTTAGAAAGACATTTAATAGCGTCATTTGATAAATGTTGGAACTGAAATTGTATTGTTTTTAATATGTGGAGTGAAATTTCTTCACTTGGGTGATATTAAAAAAATTCATTTCCACATTTATTTAAAGGAATAGGGTTAAAATTTATCCATAGCGTTTTTCAAGAAATGTAGATTTACTCCTAACATACGAATTAGTAAACTTTTACACTTAACGTTTCCAACCAAGATCAATTTTATCTCTACGTTACAAAAAAAAAAAAGGGAATAAGGAGCAAATTTGCCTCTGTGGTTTTAGTGGAGGAGCGAATTTACACCTAACATATGAAATAACTAAATATATTCCTAACATTTACAAGGAGGATCAAATATACCCTTGTCTAATGGAGAAAAATAACGGAATAACTTTACTGTTAGTTGACTCGTTTATTAAAAGCTCAAGCTGATAGTTAATGCACAATCATATATCTTATATTAATCTCTGATAATGAGGCCAGTTGATTTTCTATCGCATCAAATTAAATGGAATTTGAGTCAGCGAATCATATATTTAACACATTAACGGGGCGTTTGGTATTCTATTGGGATAGGGATAGGGATAAAGGTTGGGATATGGATAAGGATAAATGGTTGGGATAAGGATAAAAATATGATAGTCGAGAATTATTATTCAATGTTTGGTATGTGGGATAGGGATGATGATAAAATAATACATTTTACTATTTTAACCTTATTTAAACTACATAACACTAATTTGAGGGATAAGATGAACTTTTTCATCCTATTAAAATCGCATGAGCTTATCCCGCCTCCTTATACCACCCCCTCCTGGGTATAGGATTTGAGGGATAAGAGGCTTATCTTTCATCCGTCTCACTCTTCTATCTCACAAACAAACACGAGATAACTTATCTCGTATTTTTTATCCATATCCCACCTCCTATATCCCTTCTAACAAACACCTCGTAAGAGTCCCATGAACATGACTCAAAAAGTTGATTGACATTTGAATTTACTTTTTAGTTTCCCGAACTTGCTTACCTGATCTATTGCTTATTAAACTTGGTTAAAGTGATATAAATTTCAACTTGTTCGAATCCAATCACATTCTGCCACGTAGATCTAAAGAGCTAATTATGTAATTTTAAATAGGGTAAATAATTTATTAGTTCCTGTCTTTTTACCTAACACACTGTTTAGTCTCATTATTTTGAAAAGCACATTGTAAGGTCCATATTTTTTTTTGTCAATATTAACCATTTGGTCATTCTGTCTAGTTTTTTTAGATTTTTAACCGAACATATCTTAGTTTTCAGGACAACTATAGTAGATACAAAATGATCATATTACTCTGTTATTTTCAGTTTGTCTGTATACCAAATATAACGGTTAAAAATCTAAACAAAAATAGTCAGAATGACTAAATGATTAATATTGACAAAAGATAGGAATCTTATAGTGTGTTTTTCAAAATAGGAGATTAAATAGTGTGTTAGGTAAAAAGGAGTGGACTAATAAATTATTTACCCTTTTAAATAAATTCAGAGGGCTAACGAGAAACTTTATAAGTTCATGAGGCAGTCAAGTAGCTTTTTGGACGAAGTTTAGAGACTCCTAATGTATTAAGTCTAAACAATATTTAGTAAAAAATATAAAAATAATCATTGTGGTTTGACTAATTTATAAAAACAGTTTCCATGGTTTAAAATTTTGTAAGAGTATCTCCAATAGATGGTGCTTAAAAGAGTGACAACTGATGTGACATTGAGTTTGTCAATTTTCAAAAGGTGTCTACTATTAGAGTGATGGCGGGCTAAGGAAGGTTGCCGATTTTTGGCAACCTTGTTTTAAAGTTGTGAAACTTTTTTTAATATAAAAAAGTGATTTACTGTGCATATTTTTTATGAGTCTCTCTCCTTTCACTATTTGTTGATAATATTTATAATTAAAATAAATTATATATAAAGTAATGATTTATGAAACCGTTATAGCAACTTTTAAAGTTGCTTACTATTTGAGCATTTTTTAACAAGAATTGCCAAAAGTGATGTAGATAATTAAATTAATAAAATACTATATTTTAATATGATGTGTTAAGTTTTGACACTTTTTAAAGTAATCTCTATTGGATATGCTTTAAACATGATTTCTTTACTTTGTAAACTCAATCATTCTGTTAAAAATTATTATTGTTATTAGAAGTTAATCTGTTGATTATTTCTTAAGCCAAACACGGCATATATACAATTATACAAGAGTAATTTTAGGAGCTAATCTAGGAAACAAAACAACCTACTAATTACAAATAACTCTACAACAATATTTACTAAAACAGAATAATAGCCATTCGGTTATTCTAACACTCCCCCTCAGTCGAAGCAAGAGAAGGACGAATGGATAGACTGTTTCGAAATTCCTCAAAAAGAACTTGGGGAAGGCCTTTGGTAAAGATGTCAGCTATTTGATAATGTGAAGGAACATGCAAAACACGTACCTCGCCCTTAGCAACCTTTTCACGAACAAAATATATATCCATCACAATGTGCTTAGTTCGCTGGTGTTGAACAGGATTGCCCGACAGGTAAATCGCACTGACGTTATCACAATATACCAACGTGGCCTTTTGGATAGGACAATGAAGCTCAAGTAAAAGATTACGTAGCCAACACGACTTAGAAACAACATTAGCAACCCCTCTATATTCGGCCTCGGCACTAGACCGGGAAAGAGTTGCTTGGCGTTTATCAGACTAAGAGATAAGATTGTCCCCAAGAAATACGCAATAACCCGAGGTCGACCGTCTAGTGTCCGGACAGCCGCCCCAATCAGCGTTGGTATAGGCCAAAATAGTGGATGTGGAGCTCGGAAAAAGATGAAGACCATGAGAAATAGAACCCTGAACATACCGAATAATACGCTTGAGAGCGTGCATATGGACCTCTCTCGAATCATGCATGAACAAACATACCTGCTGAACAGCATAAGTGATATCGGGTCGAGTAAAAGTCAGATACTGAAGAGCTCTAGCAAGACTCCGGTATTGGGAAGGATCGGCATATGGTGGACTGTCAGTAGCAGAAAGCTTGGACTTAGTATCCACAGGCGTGAAGGAAGGTTTACAAGACGACATTCCCGCACGCTCAATAATTTCTTTGGCATATTTCTTTTAAGAAAAAAACAAACCACCGGAATTACGAGTAACCACAATACCAAGAAAATAGTTCAAGGGACCCAAATCCTTCATAGCAAATTCGGAGCTAAGAGTAGAAATAATGTGCTTACGAAGAGCATCAGAGGAAGCTATGAGGATGATGTCATCGACATATAACAACATATAAGCAATATGTGACCCATGATGATAAATAAAGAGGGAGTGATCCGAAGCACTATGAATAAATCCAAGAGTACACACAAAATCTGCAAATCGCTTGTACCAAGCATGAGGGGTTTGTTTGAGGCCACACAAGGACTTCTTCAACAGACATACATGATTCGGCTTGTCAGGATCCCGATAACCAACCAATTGATGCATATACACGGTTTCTTTCAATTCACCATGTAAGAAAGCATTCTTGACATCCAATTGATGGATATCCCAATGCTTGGAGAGAGCCAAACTGAGAACAGTACGAATAGTTGTGGGTTTTACAATCGGACTAAACGTTTCACCACAATCAACGCCCAAACTGATTAGCAGACGGAGGAGAAAAGGGAGAAGATCCCGCCGCCACCAAAATAGTCCCCGCCAAGGCAGTAGCGGCCTTCTTTGCTAAACCGGCCTCCTCCAATATAATCATCGATCGATCCTGATTAAATAAAGGAAGAGGATCCTTTTGTCGAATAATAGTGTTGATACTATTATATGCTTCAGTGAGACCCGAAACCATCTGAAGAACAAGCCGGTCATTCGACACCGGGGAATCCACATTACGGAGTTGATCCGATAATTCCTTTAGACGTTGACAATAAGTAGTGGCGAAAGAAAAATCCTCCATAAGAGTATGACAAAACTCTTCTTCAATTAAAACTGCACGGGAATGCTTATTGTCCTGAAAGATGTCACGTAAACGATTCCACGCCTCTATGGCGGTAGCATCCGGCTCAATTATCGTCTCTAACAGATCATTAGTAATGGTGGCATAAATCCACCTAAGAACCGTGGCATCTAAGGTTTCCCACTGATCTTTGGCAGCCGCATCGGAGGGAGAGGCAACGGCTTTACCATTCGGAATGATATGGTGGATAACTTTGTGGGATTTGGCAAAAACTTTAAAGAGTTCCGCCCAGGTAGAATATTGAACCTTTTCCAAACTAAGAATAATTGAGATATGGTTTTTAATATTAGACACCCCTAGCGCCGGATGAAACTTGGAGTCAGTCATGATGAACAGATTAATCGAGAAGCAGAAGGTAGAGGTGAAGATTGGCCGACCAGTATAGAGAGACTGGAAAAGAAAAGGACGGCGGCTCCAGGAAGAAAACTAGGGTTAGGGTGGTACCATATTATAGAAGATAATCTGTTGATTATTTCTTAAGCCTAACACGACATATATACAATTATACAAGAGTAATTTTAGGAGCTAATCTAGGAAACAAAACAACCTACTAATTACAAATAACTCTATAATAATATTTACTAAAACAGAATAATAACCATTCGGTTATTCTAACAATTTCATAATATCCTTGTGGTTTGGAATCACATAACCATGTAACCAGAACTAGAATCTTTGTAGTCAGGCAACACCGTTGGACCAAACCACCTATTGGGCACGTCAAATGCAAAATAGATGTGGCCATATGGAGCGACATAGGGACATTTGGTGCAGGGACTGTCATCTGTAACGATGAGTGATCCTTCCAAATTGGCTTAAGTATGTATAATGAAGGTACATTATCAGCAAAACCTGCTGAAGCTCTAGCACTGAAAAAAAGTTTACTTTGGACTCAAACCTTTGACTATGACCACATTACGTTTGAATCTGATGCTAAAGGCGTAGTCGAATCAATTCATTCGACTAAGAAAGACCTAACTGAATTCGGGATTGTGATTGCTGAAGCTAGAGCAATCCTGACCTCTCATTTGGGTTTTTCAGTAGTTTATGTTTGAAGGTTAGCGAATGAGGCAGTCCATATTTTGGCAAGAAATGCTCAGACCTATGCTAATTTTTTCATTCATTATTCTTCTCCTGTAATTATTAGGGACCGCCTGTTCAGGATGTCCCTACAAGTTATTAATAAAGTTATGAGTTTTACCTTAAAAAAAAATCTTTGTAGTCAAACCACAATATATTTTTTTATATTGATCCCACTATATACTAAGACTCCGTTTGGTACGCTGTAATTAACGTCGTAATGGAATGACCATTACAATGGAAGTTCATTACCATGTTTGGTTAGTAATATAAATTTTATCGTAATGGAATCACTATTACATCATTCAATTTTTTCTTCACAAATTTATGTAATGAACATTACAAACAAAATAGTTGTGAATCACCATTACAATTAGCCCTTGTATTTTTATTACTAATGGCGAAATACGAAAAAAACATGAAAATATAAAACCGAAAAAATGCGAAAATGTGAAAAAACTGAAAACAAGAAAAATGCAAAAAATGTTAAACATGAAAAAATGTGAAAAAACCGAAAAACGAGAAAAAAAATATGAAAAACACAAAAATGGTAAACGAGAAAAACACGAAAAAATGTGAAATGAAAAAATGGAAAAAAACAAAAATGAAAAAAACAACGAAAAATGAAAAAAAAAAAAAACATGAAAATTGTATTTAATATATACGTATTGTAATGATAATTGCATTTTATGAATTTTATTAAAATATGACAACTAAACATGGTAATGTAATCATGATTCTATTCCATTATATTACATTACACATTTGATTATATTACAACGTTGATTACATTATATTGCATTACAACATACCAAATACTCTAAATGTAGTCAATGGGCTTGCAGGCAGAATACTAATTGACAGAAAAGTTCCAATCACAAATTACTTTTCACAAAATATTTTTTTGGAATTAGTTAATAATATCCTCTGAGTATTTTGTTGTGTGTTCTGTGACTGCATTCATCCATTCAGTTTCTGTCAAAAAGCTGAATCCAATTTGAATACAAACTCTCATTTTATTATTTTTGTTATAAATATGCAATGCATCTATATTTGTTAGTATTATTGAAAAAACACGAAAAATATGAAAATGAAAAAACGAAAAAAACAAAAAATTGAAAAAAAACATGAAAATGCAAAAAAAAAAAAAATACAAAAACGAGAAAAATGTAAAAAAAAAACATGAAAATTGTATTTAATTAATATAAACATATGTATTGTACAGTGGTGCTCACTTGGACCCTGAATGACCAAATGAATTTTTGGTCATTCACCGTTAGATCTAAGCTTATTAGAATCATGTGGTGAAGATTCAAATTATCCTAAGGCTTAAATTTAATAAGTCTGAATCTAACGGTTGGTCATTCAAGGTAATTTCATTTAATCAATTTTATTAAAATTTGCCAACCAAACATGATAATATAATCATTATTTCATTCCATTACATTACACATTTGATTACATTACATTATATTACAACGTAACAAACGGGTTCTAAATCCAATCAATGGGCTTGCAGGCATAATACTAATTGACAGAAAAATTCCATTACAAATTACTTTTGAGAATTTTTTTATTTTTTTTTTGGCATTTGTTAATAAAATCATGTGAGTATTTTGTTCTATTTTGGTGGCTGCATTCATTCAGATTCTGTCAAAGCTGAATCCAATTTTAATACAAACTCTCATTTTATTTTATTATTTTTGTTAATTTAAATATGCAAATTAATGCATCTATATTTGTTAGTATTATTGTGTCTTTGTTGTTTGTATGTTTTTGGGATTTTAACTAACACTTATAGGAACAGTCCACCATCAGCCAACCATGACATCTTATGAAAAAACTAATATAAAAATAGTAAAATTAGACTCCCTCTTAATATCCATTTTGTTGTTTGGTGATTATTGTTCATATTTATTGTATATTATTAGATATATTGTGGAAGTTTCGATGCGAAAAAATACCCTTTAGTGACGTTTTATTAATGACGGTGTTTTTTAACAACCGATGCCAAAGGCCATTGGAGTCGGTTCTTTGAAACAACCGACTCCAATGATGCCTTATTGACTACAGTTTTTGTTAAGCACCGACGCCAATGACAATCATTTTAAGATGCGTGTTTGATTGAGGGTCTTTGACGTCGGCTTATTAGCGTAAGCATTCCGATGCTTAAATTCATACTATACTCAAATATAGGGTAAATTTTATATGTGGCGTACGTTTATTCCATTTCACACTTTGGTATACAACCTTCATTTTGTTTCACTAATATGTATGATTTTATAGATGACCTCACACTATGGTGTACATCAGGTTAAAATGGCCGGTCAACGCGCCACGTCAGCCGTTATAAACAATAGAATTAGTAAGCAATTAAATTATAAATCCCATTCATCCCAAATTCCTATAATTAGCCATTATAAATCCCAAATTCTAAGCCATTATCCACTATAAACCCTAAATTCTCACATTCATCCTATATTAAATTTTGTATAATGGTAATTTTCATCCCAAATTCTACAAATTTATTTATCATCCCTTCAAAAACAAAACAACTGAAATTTGAAAACTTAAAATTAATTGAGAAGAAATTAAACAAAATTGATTGAAAAAGGAAACCAAACAAGAAATCGCAGCCCTTTTCTGAAGAAAAAAAAATCGGCCCTTAATCAATGACTCAGTGAGAACAAGTAAGCAAGAAATCCATCGAAGGAAGGGGGAAATAAGCAGAGATTTTCCAAAAAGAAAAAACTAAAATGACCTAATATGTGAAGTAAATATATATTTTTCGGGTCCCTTAAATTCCTGGGCCCTGGCCTGCGCCCCAGAAATCATGGTCCAGGATCCGGCCTGACCCTAGGTAAAATTAATTTTGATAGAAAAATATTAAAATTTTTTATTGTGATTATTTACTTAAAAGGGAGCGATTTGGATAAATTAAAAAGTCTGACTTTGCAGCATGGAGAAATTAAAAAGTCCGACTTTACGGATGTTGTGGCTGAGGATGGAGAGTGGGATTGGTCTAAATTTGATCTTTTTTTCAGTCTTGAAACTCTCCTGAGAATCCGAGGAGTTAAAGTTAGCAGCATGGAGTAAGATGACGATACTCGCTGTTGGACGTTTACTAATAACGGTGTTTACTCTTGTAAATCTGCCTTTGAGGCCTTTAATCATGATATTAATATTCCTTCTTCAAACCTTTGGAAGGTTATTTGGTCCTTGAAGGTTCCTTATCGTAATAAGAGTTTTCTTTGGCTTTGTGCTAAGAATAGGCTCCCGACGAATGTTGAAAGAAAAAGACGACATTTGGTGGACTCTGATACTTGTAGTAGATGTAAAGCTCATGCGGAAACCAGTTGTCATGTTCTTAGAGATTGTGCTGGGAGTAAGGCCGTGTGGATAAAAGTTTTACCTGAACATTGTCTTTCTGCCTTCTTTTTCTATTCGGAACAAGACTGGTTTAAGGAGGGTGTTGAAGGGAAGATGTTGGCTGAGCTCGAGCATGGATCAATTCTGTTTGCTATGGTCTGCCACCAAATTTGGCATTAGAGGAATGTAGAGGTGTTTGGAGAAGGAGCAGTTGTCATTCTTAATTTGCTGGAGTTCTTCTTCAGGAAAGTTAAATCAATTGTTGAGAGTTTTAAGGTTGATAGTTTAGCAGGTTATATTTAAAGGATGGCTGTTCATCTGATAGGCTGGGGAAGACCAGGTGAGGAGGTGGTGAAGTTGAATACTGATGGGTCGTGTAAAGGGAATGGAAGAATTGCTGCCGGCGGTGTTTTGAGAGATGCTGGAGGTGCTTGGTTGTCAGGTTTTGCTCAGAATCTGGGCTTAGGCTCTTCGTTTATTGCTGAGCTTTGGGGTATCTTTTCTGGGCTTAGGATGGCAGAGGATCTGGGGATTAGGAAGCTGCTCGTGGAGTCAGACAATCTCGAAGCAGTCAATTTGATTTCTGATAAAAAGGGCTCTGTGTTTAGAGAGCTAGAATTTAGTTAAGGCAATTAGAAGGATTTGCTCCTCTTTCGATAATATCAACTTTTGCCATGTTTACAGAGAGCAAATCGGGTGGCAGATCGGCTTGCTGCAGAAGGCCATAAGAGGGCTTTGGGTGTCTCTATTTTCTCATCTCCCCCTGAATTCCTATTGTCTTTGCTTTCTGAAGATAATATGGGAGTTAGCTTTCCTAGGCTAATCCTGGGCTAACTTGTTGTGGTGTTTTGTTTTTATTTTCTTTTCCCAACCAAAAAAAAGGTCTGACTTTGCAAATTATTATATATATAAGGCCTGACTTTACAAATTAAGTAAACCACAAGTATTTTTTAACCGAAAAACTAACTTACAAATTATTTAAGTGTAAACTGCTTAAACCACAAATCCCTAATTACAAGATTTTAAATCGCGGGAGTGTTTGTAAATTGGGCAAACCACGTAAATTGTCTTATTTGTTTTACTTTATTATCCATATTGTTAAGAGAGAAATTGTGAAATAAATTTTGGAAGCTACTTATTTTGCTATTATTGTTAAAAGACGATGATTGAAAAAAAAAACAACGTATGCCATTTTTATCGACTAAATTTTTATTTTCTATATATAATTATTATTAAATTCATCTAAAATATAATAACAAAGATAATTTTTGAAAATTGAATTTTTTTAAAATGATTCAAATATATTTTTAATTGGAGGCCAAGGCAGCCGCCTAAGCTAGATTTCAGCCGGCTCTGCCTTTACTAGTAGAATTTTATTTTTAAAATTGACTTTTCTAATTATCAATGGTTTAATATACATCATTAACCTATTATAATTTCTAAAAAACTCAATGTGTTAAATAAAAAAGTTAAAGGCTTAATTAATAAAAATTGAAAAGATCAGGGACCACAAAATGATTTTTTCCTTGGATTATTCCAGCAGGGCATGGAAGTCTTTTTGTTCTTTTTAGTTTTTCAAGAGTGGCTGCTGAGCTGTTACGTCATCCCATTCCGATAACCGACTCTGTGCTTTCTCAACCTGAAATTAATTAAGAAAATAATCCATCATTAGTTGCTAATTAATTCAAATTTTTTATATTGTTATATTTTTTATATAAAAATTTCCAATTTTTTTAATTGCAAATATACATTTGATATAATTAATTTGTGTTCAATATGTCAAAAAAAAAAATTGTGTTCAATATGAGCCACTGAGACATAGTACTATTGTGGATAAAAATGTCAAATGTGACACTAATTGCCAAAAAAAATTACAATAAGTACTATAAATTATGAAATTTACTAATTAAGATTAAGGTAAAGTAAAAAAACAAATGTACTTTCATCTCAAACAAGTATTTGTGGAATTTTTTTTATTCAAAGGAGATTGTGAAACTTTTTTTTTTTTTTTTTTTTGCCATCATAAGATTACTGATGTTTTCCATTTTGCTAAAAGCAATAACATCAAAATTAAAATGAGCACTAATGATCTCAAATTTGAAAAATTAAAAAATTTAATTAAATTTTAAGTAACTTTAATTTTGAGGTCATTTATGTGATGTTCGGTGAATAGAGAACGTTGATGTTTAAAGAGAGAAAACTTCGAAAATAGTGATTTTGGAAAATAAAAGATTTGATTCCATTATAAATTTATACCTAAGCAACTTTAATTCTTAGAATTTTCTATTTTGAGGTCTTTAACAGTTATTTTTACAGTATCAATTAAATGATCATTGTTTTTAGTAAAACGAAAACCACAGTTCCCTTCAGGGTCTGCTTGTTTTGGAGTTAGAAGAGGTAAATTAAAGAGAGATTATTTAGTTAACATTGCTCGAGAAGAAGTTTAAATGGAGGTTAAAGAGGTGGTTGGTTGCTGCTTTTTGACCTTATATTTGTATTTTCACTTTGAAAATGAGAGTTTTAGGCGTGGTTAGATACTTCATGTTTGCATTTTGTAGCTGAAAAAATAGTTTTTTTTTTTTTTTATAAAAGCAGTGAATATCTGCTTTTTGGAAAAACAGCATTTTCAAACAGCAAACCGTAATAAAAAACAACAGGTAAAACAAACGGATCTTAGAGGAAGGTTAGAAAATCTTGAAATAACTCCAATTTCAACCCCACCAAATTGATGAGATACGGAGGTTCACTAAAAAAAACCTCCCCTCTCCTCTCATCCTTTTAATGAAATCCTAGCAGACTCTTAGACTAAATTTTTTTATAGATACCAGTTTGACAAAACGTGAAAACACATAAATTTTTTTAGAGTTTACACTTCATTTTTCTAAAATATTAATTTTAATTTTTATAATTATTAAACCTAAAGTGAATGACATAATTAATCATGTTTGGTAATATTAACCCTTTTTATAAGTTAGATGTAAAATTCATCTTTCACACCTAATATTTGGCGTATTTTTCAAAAGTATCCCAAATATTTGTTAAGTTTACCTCTTTATTCCAATCCGTTCGAAATGTAACCCATAGCAAAATGAGAGTCTGTATGGTAGTGCCTCCTAACATTCCACTCCATATTCCCTACATCAATTCAAATAACCATAAAAAAAAATTAATTATGTATTTATCACAATTTGTTAATTTGATTCTAAGTAGGGTTGTTTTTAATGAATGATAAATATTTCTATTTGATTTGTTCTTTTAACGTTAACGGCGGGATTTATTATCATTTTTTGCATGTTCCCGGAAATTTAGAGTAGGTGCAAATTCTCCCAATTTATGGTCCACCATACGATCTGTTATATAAATAGTATACAAAATGATATAAGGATTATCCTTTCGTAAATACGGAAAAAGAAGTGGTCATCTCCGACTATTTCAAGGATCCCCATTTCCATCTAGGGGCGGAACCAAGGGGTGTTGGAGGATCGAGCCCCGGCAGGTGGCCAGAGAATTGAGAAAATTTTTTTTAGTATGGTGTCTGGTAATATTTTGAAGGGACTTATATTGACTCTATGTAGTATTATTTCAATGTTTAAAGGTAGATGAGATGGTTAAGAATGCTTACTTCTATTTAAGAGGTCTTTATGTTCAATACCCTTCAACCTCATTTTCTTTTTTAAAAAGTTTTTATTTATTTTACTTTTATTTTTCAATAACTATAAAAACATGTTACCGTTATTAATTAATTTAAATGGACTCTTTATTTTTATTTTGATAACACTTTTGAATTCATTTTTAATATGTCTTTACCATTTAAAAAAAAGTAACATATTTAATATTCATTTTTATTATATTTTTACCATTAAAAAAGAAAGTAAACATGTTTAGTTTTTTATTAGTTCAATGCTAGTTTCTAAAAAAATGATAACATTTTTACAATTTTAATGCGTTGGAGGTTAAAAAAATTTTGCCCAGCCCTAACGGGTTGGACTTTGAAAATTTACCGTCAACCGCACAGTTAATTTCGACTTTTTTTTTACGTTTTGAATTTTTTTTACTGATATGTTTGAGCCCCGGGTCATCCGGGGGCCTGGTTCCGCTACTGTTTCCATCTCTATATATAAATTACAATAGATTGTATCTCGATCTCTGTCCTGTCGAAGACCCCACGTGAATTAAATTCCCCAAAAGGATTTTATTTTTGAATTAAATTTAATATTTAATATAAATATTAAATTTATATAAAATAAAATATCAGATTAATAAAAAATATAAAAAATTAATATTTTAATCAAATATAATAATATATATAATTTTTTTAATTAGTGTTATAATTATATTTATTAAGAAAAAAACTAATATATATCTAATTTTATTAAGATCGAATATATCATCCGTCCATAACTTGTCCAAAAAATTTGATTGCCCCATTAACTTTTAGAGAACCATCAACTTGTTTAAAATGTAATCAATTAACATTCAGTTGTAAAGAAGTGAAACGCATACAAAATGCGTTTTTCACGTGTCTTGAAAAATTTAAATGAATTGACACGTAAACGACACGTCGAACTCGGACTGATACGTAGGGAAAAAGAAAAGGGATTATTTTTTTTTTATCATGAAATCCAATATCTCCTATTACTGGAGCATAATTTTTGATGTTTCCCGCTCTAGTTGTAACAACTCTTCCTTCCAGTGTATTAGATTATTAAAACATAGACAAAAATATTGTTACAAAATTCACAAAGTTAGGATCTTCACCGTGAAAAATAGTAATTAACCCCCTTTTTCATACGTATCAGTCCAAAGTTTGACGAGTTACCTGTCAATTTGTTTGACTTTTTCAAGACATGTGCAACACACATTCTGCATGCAGATTACTTCTTTGCAAATGAAAGATTAATTTACTACGTTTTAAGCAAATTGAAGGAGATATTTATTAAAACAAATGAAAGATTAATTTACTACGTTTCCTGCTCTAGTTGTAACAACCCTTCCTCCCGATGTACCAGATTATTAGAACATAGACAAAAATATTGTTACAAAATTCACAAAGTTAGGATCTTCACTGTGAAAAATAGTAATTAGCCCCTTTTTCCCCCTACATGTCGGTTCAAAGTTTGACGAGTTACTTCTTAATTGTTTTGATTTTTTCAAGATACGTGCAACACATATTTTCCATGCAAAATACTTCTTTGCAATTGAATGACTAATTTACTACGTTTTAAGCAACTTGAATGAGATATTGAGACATTTTAAGCAAGTTAAGTAGGCTATCGGAACTAGGGATGGCAACGGGTAGGGTACCCGCGGGTAGTGCCAATCCCAAATCCTTACCCGTTTATTTTTTAATTACCTGTATTCTTCTCATTACCCTAACGGGTATATGTTTTGCATTCCATACCCGTCCCATTTAATTCACGGGTACCCTTACCCTTTAAGAATCAATAAATAAAACAAAAAATATTCCAAATTTAACAAAGTATAAATTTAATAAATCATCCATCTAAAAATTGAACAAATTGAACCTTAATCAATAAAAATAAAATGGCTTAGTGGTATCACTTAATGGTCGAAGAACAAAAGATTGGTGTTCAAATCTCATATCTTACATCTAAAACACAATAATATTTTTTAATATTTAAAAAAATTATGACGGGTAACGGGTACCCTAGGGGGTCTTCTCATACCCGTCCCATTACCTTAACGGGTAATGGTTTTGATCCCATACCCATCCCATACCCTTTTATACAGGGTACGGGTAGTGGGTACCTTCAGGTAGAGTACCCGTTGCCATCCCTAATCGGAACAATTTCAAAGTTCATGAGGTCAATAAAGCTTTTTAGACAACTTAAGGAACAAATGCTGTATTAAGCATGTTACTAATATTTTCGGGAATCCAGCCCGACAAAGTCAGGGATCAAATCTCGAGGGCATTTTCCATCCCCATCCTCATTCTAATTTTGGGGTTAAAAAACCCCTCATCCCCTCTTGCGATGAACTTTTACGAAGATTCTCTATCGCCGTCAAAGCAAACCTCCAGCGGGATAAAGAATTCCTGCCCCATTAACAACCCTACGTGTTCGGTTTTTAACCGGACAATATTTAACCTAAAGTCCTTTTTTTTGTTCACATTTTTTTTTTAAAAAATGAAAGAGATAAGGATGGGATGGTTGAGAAAAGAGAAAAGCATACCTTAGCACCAAAATCAAAAGTAAAGCCAAGAACACAACCCAATGGGATACCAACAAAATAGTAGCATCCAACATTCACATATGCCACAAATGCTTGCCATCCACACCCAACAGCTACCCCTTCATTTCAAACATTTTTTATTATTTCATTATTTTAGTAAAATAAGAAAATAATAAAAAAAAATATTGCACAAAGTTCAAAATAATCATCGGGTAAATTACCTGAACTTTACCCATTTAATATCACTGAGCTTCAATTGTTAACGGTAGGGTCACTGAATTTTACACTTTTTAACCTTCGGTGGTCACTCGACGTCTCAAAATGACTGTTGACGGCCTCAAAATAAAAAAATTCGAAGAGTTGATGTTATTCTAAGGAATTGTAATTCTTGAAAATTTTCGTTTTGAGGTTATTGAGGTATTGTTTGGTTAGGAGAGAGTGAATTTTAGAGAGAGAAAGCTCTAAAAATAGTGATTTTGAAAAATTAAAAATGTGGTATCATTATAAATGTCGTTATGAACAACTTTAATTATTGAATATTTTTATTTTGAGGCCGTTAACGATCATTTTGATGAGTTAGTTAAAATTCAGTGGCCACCGATATTAAAAAGTGTAAAGTTCAGGGGTCATACGGTTAAGACTTGAAGTTTAGTGGTCATAATATTAAAATTGGTAAAATCCAGTGATCATAGGTGTAATTTACCCAATAATCATTTACAGTTAGCTAATTGCTATTAACGGTTAGTGGTTTATTATTAGTTGGTTGATTATTAACGGTTAGTGGTTTATTATTAGCTGGTTGATTATTAGTATTTGATAAAATTGTAATTAGATATTATTGTTAGTATGCAAGATATCTAGAGTAAATAATTTATTAGTGTCTATATTTTTACCTAATATATATATTGTGTGTAGTCATTTTTTTTTGTAGAAACATTTTTACCCCTTTATTTCAAACTTTTTTTTATTTCATCATTTTAGTAAAAGAAAAGAGCAATAAGAATGTAAAAATCTAACCACAAGTCAAAGATCTATAAGAATATCATAGAATGTTAGTTTGTAATTCAATTAGAGATCAAAATAGATGGTTTTTTTGCAACTAAATTGAAAGTACATATAAAATACTATAATTAAATTAAGTACCATTTTAGTTTTTTTTATATAACTTTTGTTTTTTTTTTTTAAAAAAAAACTGAGGTTTTCGTTTGCAACTAAGAAGTGATTGATGTTTTTTGTTTTATTAAAAAGCAAGGATTTAATTAACATGAGCGTTGACGACCTCAGAATTTTAAATTCAAAGATTTGATGATATACTAAGCAACTTTAATTCTTCAACTTTTTAATTTTAAGGTCATTTAGGTATTGTTTGGTGAGAAGAAATATTTTAGAGAGAGAAAATTCCGAAAATAGATATTTTGAAAAAATAAAAAATTTGGTTCTATAGTAAATGTAGTACTAAACAATTTTAATTCTTGGAATTTTCCATTTTGAGACCATTAACGGTCGTTTTTATAGTGTCAAACTAAAAAATCCTCGTTTTTAGCAAAACGAAAAAGCTGAATTAATTTTTTTTTTTCAAATACTAGTTTGAGAATACGTAAAAGCACATAGGTTTTTTTAAGACGTTACCAAAAAAACATTGCAAAAAATTCAAAATAATTAATATATATTCGAATAATAGTGTTTATATAGATCCTAATAATCAAATGAATTTGGTCATTTACCATTAGATTTAGGCTTATTAAATCTAAGGTTTAGAATGTTTTAAATCCCTATCATAAGATTC
This sequence comes from Euphorbia lathyris, assembly GCF_963576675.1. NCBI lineage: Eukaryota > Viridiplantae > Streptophyta > Magnoliopsida > Malpighiales > Euphorbiaceae > Euphorbia > Euphorbia lathyris. The sequence goes on from NC_088915.1 coordinate 85,168,768, forward strand.
TAATATTCTACTCCCTCCATTCCATTATATAAGTCATTCTAGGGTATTTCATACAAATTAAGAAATATATTGGTTAACTAAAAAAAATTATCTCTCATGTCACTATTGGGGAGTAAGCATTGGAATATTAAAAAACACATGTACCAATACAAAAAAATTAATATTTAGACCAAAAAACTAAACTAAAAGTTCTTGGAATCTTAGAATGACTTATATTTAGTGAAAAAACCAATTTGCTAAAATGACTTATATAATGAAATGGAGGGAGTAATAAGTATAGATTTAACTGTGAATATTTAGATTTATTTGATTCATGTGAATACTGACTGTATAAATAACTTATTTTATCTTTTTTTCATAAAATATAAGTCACTTTTTTATAAACAAATTATGTAATTCCAAATTTCAACTTCAGGTTTCAATAATGAAGTTTTTTACTACTTTTTCTTTATTAATAAATTAAGTTATGATGATTTCAATTCTTAATCCTTTCATTTCAAATCATATTAAAAAATCCAAGTATTTTATTCACATATTTTGCACTAGTTTTTATGTTACACGGAAACTCTACTTTAGTAGCATTTTCGAGTTTCGTGTCCTTTTCGGAAACAAAAACTCTTTAAAAAAACACAGGTACAATTATATACGTGGTGTACAATATTTGTCATTTCGCACTTTGGTGTACAACATTTATCCTATTTCACACCTTGATGTATAACCTTTGTCATATCTCACACTTTGGTATAGGACTTTCAAATTTGCACACAAAACTGTACAACCTTTTGGTGCCTCTCACTAAAATGTAAAGCCGGTAATTGTAACAGGTCAACGTAAAGTCAACACATCACATCAACATTTGGTACTTTTATATCTAGGAGCAACTTAACCCCTAACATTTAAAATGATGCAATTTTACCGCTAACGTTGGCGCCAAGAGCAATTTTACCCCTAACGTTAGACAAGTTAAATCAATTGGAAAAATTCTTCATCAAATTGTCTTCTCGGTCAGGAATTTTGTCATCTACTTCATATCCCAAACATATGATTAAATGTGCATTTTTTTAAAAGAAAATTCAAATATTTCACCGAATTTAAAACTATGGAATCGTTTTTTTAGAATCAATTTACGTACAATTGGTGCAGAATAAGGAATAAATTATAAAAATGTCTGAAATTAACCTAACTTATCAATATTAGAGGTAAAATTGCACAATTTTAAACGTTAAGAGTAAAATTACTCATGTATGTAAGCTTTATACATATTTTTGCATCCTAGCACGATGTTACATGTCTTTGATGTGTTACTACTTAGTAATACGTAAATATGAAATATAATAACGAGATTCATGACGGAGAAAATATTACCTGATAAAACAGGTTGGACACCATTGAGTATGATAGAAGCAGCAAGAAAAGGAGTGAGTTCAGCAACAGCTTCAGCAACTTCAGTACCACTTGTGAATATATAGCTCAGATAATTACGCAGTAAAACTGTTATAATTGCAATTATTACTGAGATTAAGAAGGATATTAATGTCACTGTCACTACTGCAAATGATGCTGATTTTGGATGTCCTGCTCCTAATTCATTGCTTACCCTCACACTGTAATTTAATTTAATTAATATGTTAATTATCAAGATTAACAAATAATAATAATAAAGCAAAAAGCATAATTAAGCCTCTGATCAATTATTTTTCCATATTGAGCCATTGATCATTGATTTTGTTATGGATTTGGTCCTTATTGAACTTTTTCGTCGAGTTTAGGAGATGAGAAGATCGATTTGGCAATTCTATGTTGAGAATCACAAAATGGGAGAGGAGAAAATCGAGTTTGGAAGAATATAGTGGAAATTAATTTCTATAATTTCGTTTTAGTTTTTAATTTTTACCTCTCCTAATAAAGGAATTCTTATTTTTATTTGTCCATGTCAATAAGTCGAATCACTCTAACGATGTATGCAGTCCAAACTCGATGAAAAAGTTAAATAAAGCTCTAATTTATAATAGAATAAATGATCAAAGGTTCAATGTGGAAAAATAAATGATCAGGACTTAATCCTTAAAACTGCCAAAGTTAAGGGACTTAAGTATGCTTTTTGGCTAATAATAATAATAATAAAATTAATTTCAAATAAATGTCACGTGGTTTCATGTTTTTATAGATCGGTACCTGTGTTTTTATTAATTACAAAACCAAATCATGTGGTTTGTAAAATTTTAATTTTTTTATTGAATTTATCAAATTTGATCCATAACGACCTTAAAATAAAAAATTTCAAGAATTAAAGTTGGGGTAAATTACACCTATGGCCATTGAACTTTACCCATTTTAACATTGTGGCCACAGAACTTCAATTCTTAACGGTATGACCACTAAACTTTATACTTTTCAACACCGGTGGCCACATAATTTTAACCAAGTCCTCAAAATGACCGTTAACGACCTCAAAATGAAATTATTCAAGAATTAAAGTTGTTCAGAACGATATTAACTATGAAACCACATTTTTTATTTTCCAAAATCACATTTTTTGGAGCTTTCTCTCTAAAAATCCACTCTCCCTCCTAACCAAACAACACATAAATGACCACAAAACGAAAATTTTCAAGAATTAAAGTTCCTTAAAATATCATTAACTCTTTGAATCTTATATTTTCATGCCGTCAACAGTCGTTTTGAGGCATTGAGTGACCACCGATATTAAAAAGTGTAAAATTAAGTGGTCATACTATTAAGAATTAAACTTCGGTGGCAACAATATTAAATGGGTAAAGTTCAGTGGCCATGGATGTAATTTACCCATTAAAGTTGTTTAGTATCATCAATCATATTTTTTTATTTTTCAAAATCATCATTTTTGAAGTTTTCTCTGTTTAAACATTAATTTTCTCTTTCATAAAAAACCACCACAGATCTAAAAAATCGAAGAGTTAATGTGCTAATATTATCATAAAGTCGATAAAAAATGTAAATTTTATAAACCACAGAGTTTAGCCTGTAATAAAAAAAAAACTACATGTACCATCTAAAAAAACGTGAAAACATAAGATATTTATTTGAAATTAACCATAATAATAATAATAATAATTGAAGTCTAACCTTGCAGCAGCATTGAACCCCACTGAGATCATAAATACCCATCCAACTATAGTCATGCTGCATTCACATAAAATATGCATAAGATTACCAAAAAAATAAAATAAATAAATAAATAAATATATGATATTAGTAATAATTAATTTTCCAATATATTTTAGTATAAATAATTAGTAGAATAATGGTCTAATTATTATTGTAGCTAATTTTGTTTTATAGTATTTAACAGATTAAGTTTTCAAAGATGTAAACAATTAATTTAATTTAAGGATAAAATCCAAATTTTTCTCAACCGTTAAAAAAATGCAAATTTATTTCTAACGAACGAAATGATACAAATTTTATCCCTAACCTTTCTAAACAAGGTCAATTTTACTTCTACATATCAAAAATTTGAACGGACTGATTTGTTGTTATTTGATTCGTTATTTAACTGTCTCATCGGAACCCTAGAATATAAATTATGTTTAAAACATTTATTCTATAACTAATACAGTTACAAACAACCTGCTAAAATATCAATATTTAAAACTGTCAGATACAAGATAATCAATCACAAAGAAAACCTAAAATCCTTGTTTTTTTTAAAAGACCTAAAATGCTTATTATGTTATTTAAAGCCGTCATAAATAACATGTCAATATGCATATTTGTCGATAAACTTGTTTAAAAGATCCAACGTGACGGTCAAAAGAACTGCAAAATCAGTCCGTTCAAATGACAAAATTCAAGGATTTTTATGTCTGGTTTTGACGCTCAGCCGCGATACAGAAAAGTGAACTGTCCCCTTATACTTCGAAACGTCATATTTATTTTCTAAACTTGTTTAAAATACAGTTGCGTTCACATGGACCCTGATGACCATGTAAAGAGGAAATTACATAAGAAATCACTATTGACTAGGATTAAAATCCTAAGGTGGAGATTCAAAACATCCTAAGACTTATATTTAATCCGCCTAGATCTAAGGGTAAATGACCAAATTTACGTGGTCATCAGGATCTATATGAACGCAACTGGTTTAAAATAACATATTGGTTTTTAAAAGTGACTTATTGGACTACTGAACTTACTTACAGTCATCTATTGACTTTTCTGAACTTATATAAAATGTGCGTACTTCAATTAGTTCAAAATCTCTCTTTTATCCGTCACGTGTATTTCGAGATTCCAATAAATCATTTTAAACAAATTTAAAAATAAAATACAAATTACTAGAATGTATTAGGACTTAGTTGATGTATGCAGGGATAAGTTCAATTGACTAGTAGTTGCACATAAATCCATACACACCGCAAGAAGCATCATCACCTGAACCTTATCATTTGGATAAGACAATGAAATGTGGTTTTAGGTAAATTATCATATAGATTAAAAAAAAAATGGAATTTGTCAAAAAAAAAAAAAAAAAAAAGGAAAATAGTATTTTTTAGCTCCTAAGTTTTAATTGTTACATCAAAGTCCAAATCCAATTTTTTATTATTAAAGGTTAAAATAGGCATTTGACCATAATTTATCGTGCATGGACAAAATAAAGAGTCGATGATATAATCAAACTTGACATGTCAAAATTTTATTAGTTTTATGTCAAGAAATAAAGTTTAGAGGTCATTATGTTAGAATCGTGACAGTTTAGGGGTCATGGATGTATTTTTACTCGTAAATTTTGTAATTTAGATGAATTGGTCGAATACTTTTAACGAAATTCGATGTTCATTCGGCTAACCAGACTCTCAATATCTTCAAATAATTGATCATCGACTCCATAGTCGGAACTATAAGGCGTCACGGAGAATCCATTGACACTCCAACTCCTTTTTTTATTTACAACGGAGATATTTGTCGCTAAAATTGGATTTACTGGCGGAATTAGGAATGATTCCGTCGCTAAATCTTAATTCAAACGAAATATGTGTTTACTAATTTTTTGTACACTACCCCCCGACTTTTGGTTGTTGTTCTACCACTAATTGACACGATGTATCAAATTGAAAGATTGGAAATTTAAAAAACAAAATCGAAAGCGAGATATTAATTACCAGACAGAAAGCGAGGCCAGGGCAAGTTCAGCATTCTTCAGCAACCCGGCAATCAAAACTAGAATTTGGTAATACCAACTCTCAAGGCAAAGCATAACAGCCGAAGCAGTCGAAAGCTTTAAGAAATCCCAGAGGCCCGAAAAAGCAAGCCAACTGAACCCAGTCCATGTCTTTTTACACTTTGGGCTAACCAAAATGTAAACAAATTGAGCCACAACTATAATCCACCAAGACAAACTTAGCACCAGCGACGCACCCAGCAGTCCCAAACCTAGTTTATATATGGCTAGCCAACTTAGCAACAAGTGAACCACGAGTGTCGCTAATGCTATATATGCACTGGGGAAAACTATGCTTTGCGCCTGCAAGTAGAAGCGTAAAAAACGAATTGTCGTGTTATATGATCTATATATTTCACAGGATTATATATAATAGGAATAAAGTTTAAATTCGTCTTTATCGTTTTGAAGAAGTGCATACTTATCCTAACGTAAAAAATGGCACAATTTTATCCTTAATGTTCCTAAATTAGAACAATATGTGGGTCCAGATAACGTACATGAAGTAATTTTGGATCAGGTAACATCATAACCCATAAAACGAGACTCTTACCTCCAGACAACGGAGGAAGGAGGCACGAAACTACTAACACATCCCAGTCCAATGGAAAACACCCCTTACACGGGTGGTTTCATCGAGGGACAGAGCCAAGATTTCAAATCAGTTGGAGCAAATATTTAAATTTTATAAAGGGTTAATACACATATTTCCCCTCGTGTTTTCTCGAAAAAACACATATGCCCCTGTATCAAATAAACCCACTAAAATCTCCTTGTACTTGTCACAACCCTACAGATATACCCCACACTAACGGAATGATGATTTGGCACAAACGCCGTTCCACGTGGAACGCCACGTCAACTGCCAACAAATCAAAATGAATCCTACGTGGCAAAGTAAAAAGGGTTAATACACATATTTGCCCTCGTGTTTTCTCGGAAAAACACATATGCCCCAGTATCAAATAAACCCACTAAAATCTCCTTGTACTTGTTAATAAGTTATCATGCCACGTCCCTTTTTTAAAAATTTAAATAATTAAAAATATGTCTACATGGCAGTTCATATAAGTAGCAGTTCATACCTAGGAACAGGTTTGCCCTAACGTCTAAAATGAGAGAGAGTCGAAAGAAAGAGAGTGAGAGTGATTTCCCTAATGCTCGCATTATTCTCCATCTCCTTGAAGGCTACCAGGTACGAATTAATTAAACTTTGAAACAGTCTTTCTTTCGACTCTCTCTCATTTTAGACGTTAGGGCAAACCTGTTCCTAGGTATGAACTGCTACTTATATGAACTGCCATGTAGACATATTTTTAATTATTTAAATTTTTAAAAAAGGGACGTGGCATGATAACTTATTAACAAGTACAAGGAGATTTTAGTGGGTTTATTTGATACTGGGGCATATGTGTTTTTCCGAGAAAACACGAGGGCAAATATGTGTATTAACCCTTTTTACTTTGCCACGTAGGATTCATTTTGATTTGTTGGCAGTTGACGTGGCATGACGTGGCGTTCCACGTGGAACGGCGTTTTGTGCCAAATCATCATTCTGTTAGTGTGGGGTATATCCGTAGGGTTATGACAAGTACAAGGAGATTTTAGTGGGTTTATTTGATATAGGGGCATATGTGTTTTTCCGAGAAAACACGAGGGCAAATATGTGTATTAACCCTTTTATAAATGTATTTTTTGTACATATAATTTTTTTTTAAATCGGTGGGGTTAAAATACTACAAAATTTATAAATATGAGATCAAAATATTATAAAATATTATAAATATATAATTTTTTTGCCTCTACCTCGATGTCATTTTGATCGAGGTAGAGGCAAAAAAATTTAAGCACAAGCTATATGACTGTCTAGATCCAAAATTGCTTCAAGTTGGAATCGTTAAACATAAAAGTTTATCACTTCTAACATTAGGGGCATTATTTATTCTTCCCAAACGTTAGAAAAAATTTGGACCTTATCCCCATATAATATAAATGCGATAAACATAATAACTCTCTGTAATTATATTAACGTATTAGAAATTGACAATCATACCTGTAAGAATTTCTGAATTGGGAAATTTGCTGCGTAAGCAAATATTTGAGGAATTAAACCGTAGATGAAAATTGCAGCTTCCGATGCTATTTCTTTAGATTCACCGAGTAAAATTAAGAACGGCTTAGAGAAAACGTAGAGAATTGTTAACGGAATCCCAGTTAGTGTAAGAAGAACAGTTGATCTTTGCATATATGCACCTAACATTTCATACTTGTGTGCTCCATAGGCTTGCCCACAAAGTGTTTCGACTGCGCTTCCCATTCCGAGCTGCAAAAATAAAATAAAATAATGATTTAGCATTTTTTTGTCGTTGAAATTAAGGCGTAATTCGTCTTAAAAGATACGAGATTCTTCAGGCGAGTTAGTGGAAGTTTTTCTCAACATGGTATTTGTTTCGTTGTTTTATGTTGTTGTTAGTTGGTAGATAGTAGCGGAACCAGAGAATGATATTCGGGGGCGTCAATGTACAAAAGTTTAGCGAGAAATATTTTCGGGGATTAAATATCAGCGACCGAAATTAGCATCACCAATTCCATTCATAATTTCTGGAAATGAAAGAGCTATGGATGGAATTTTTATGTTTAGTGACGAAAATTTTGTGGTAAATTTAATTTTATTTCTCGCTAGTGTCGGAGCGTCGAGGGGTCACGCGTAGTTCTACAATTGTAATGACCGAACTACAAATGGACACTAAAGCAATAATGGGAAACAATCCCTCTTTAGGCGGAATTCTAGCCGAGCAATAGTTCGACGGACATACGACCCTCCCTCTTAGCTAGTCGCCGAGTATCGAAGCTATCTACACCAATATTGGATCGGTCACAAGGGTGTCACTATCTAATTATAGAAGTCAGTGACGAATCCAAAATAAAGTATTCAAGAGATCAATAGATGAAAACGTGTTAAAACTACAGATTATTTTTGGTACTAAGAATCCGCTACAATTATATTTCGTCACTAATACTAAATACCTACAAATTTATTGAAATTAGTGGATTGCTATTTACCGTCCCAAATTACTTATCACCGCTCCCACATTGACATTGTTGCCCTTTTCATATTTTCTTTCAAAAACGGTTAATTGGTTCTCTCTTCCAATCAAAACTGAAATTATGAAAATAATTGATGTTTGCCTAGAAATGGATGATTAAGAGTCGGAAACATTAAACTTTATGTTTTTTTATCACATAAATTATGAAAAATGCATGGTAATAGGGTGAAATTATGAAAATAATTGATGCGTGACAACCCGAGAATCCCGTAAATGGATGATTATGGGTCGGAAAAATTGGACGAGATACATTTTTTGTGAAAATATACGTTATTGAATGATATCTCTATTCCGATAAAAACTGAAATTCTAAAAATAATTGATGAGTTGCAAAAAAATTAGACGATTTTATATTTTCCATACTAAAAATTGGACGATTTTGCATTTTGGGGTCAATAATTTTTTTTTTTACCCTAGGCGGACAAAATTTGGCCAGACAGAAATTTTGCCCCCCTAGGGTAAAATCAAGAAATTCTCTCAAAAAAGATAAAATTTCAGTTTTGAATTTTTTTTTTTATGAAAAGGTCAAAATTGTCCAATAGAAAACGATAACTAGCAATTTAGAAGTGGTAAATAGCAATACGCTAAAATTACCATTCGTTATTATACATTTTCTGTCTGGTAAATCTATTTTTTTCATTATTTCTTCCTTGGGACCCTTCCCGACTCCGCGCCCTACGCTCGAGATAGAAGCTAAAAATCATTTATAAGTGTCTGTATTTTGCACGGAAACCGATACGGAAACAGAAAATCATTTCTAAAAATATAGTTAGGAAACCGTAATGGAAGGGTAAAAAAACGGAAACGGAACCGAAATGCGAAAACACTGATAAAAAAAAGAGTTTAATTACTGACCAGAAGACCGTAGGCGAAAAGTTGGATACCGGTGTTACCAAGAGAAGCAGCAGCAAACTGGAGAGTACCAAGATGGCCGCAAAAGATCTGAGTAGACATTGAAACGACATTGTTAAGCAAGTAAACGACAACGGTTGGTCCTGCTAGGAGAAACAGTGTTTTGAGCTCGAGAAAGACGGCTTTTCGGAGCCGGTGAAAGGAAGTGAAATCGGTGTTGGATAGGATTTCTTCAAGCTCTGAACTAACTGTTGGGATTAAAGATGATTGTTTGGGAAGTAATACGGATTCAAATTCCTCATTTTCAGAGTTCGCCATTGTTGATTTCTCTGGTTTTTCTTTGGTAGAAAATTGGGGAAGAAAGGGGCTTATATATATGGGACAAAAAGGGTAGAAAATGGAATCTAATCCGAAAATCAAAGGAGGGTAATGAATTTCATTTTGTTTTGATTTCTATAAAGTTGTTTCCGGTCGACTTTACCAGTGGCGAATACAGGATTACTCGATTGGGCTAAATCGAATTTCCTTAATTTTTTTTTGTATACGCATGTTATAATTTGAATGGTCAAGAACCAAATTTAAGTATTAATGTACAATTTCTCAAAATTAAGTTAGTTTCGTTTAATAGTTCTACCATATAAAAATATTGAATTTAGGGACTGCTGAACATGTAAAAGAACTAAAAAATTTGATTTCAGATGGCTTATCAGGCCAAAAAAAAATTCGAAATTTGGATTTATGGAGACCTAACATATCAAAGAAAAATTAGAAATTTGGATTTATAGAAGCCTAACAGGCAAAAAAAAAAAAATTAGAAATTTGGATTTAGGGAAATAGGTTCAAAATATTGAAATTTTGAATCAAGTGTTTTTAACCATCTCATCTACCTTTAAACAATGAAATATTGCTACATAAATCTATATAGACTAATATTAGGGGAGCCGAAATTATTCGTAACTATGGTGGTTCCGGTGGCCGGAGGGGCCCGGGTCCACCCCTATCTCCGCAAAGTCACTTTACAGTTTTAAAATGCATCTATATTTATTAGAGATTGGGTGTGATTCAGTTCATTTATGTCTTCATCGTCATCTCTTAATATATTCTACTTCGACGAGATCCACTCAAAAATCGGTTGTTAAAGATCCATCGGCTTTTGCCTGGTTCCTTCTTAAACCAATACATTGTACGTATGTAGAGAGTCGGCTCTGTAAGCAATTGTTACAGTCTGTTTTTCAATTAGACATGTTCACGGATCTGCTACTCGTCCAGCTTATTGAGGCCCACGTCGACAAATTTTTTTGACATCAGGCCCAATCCAACCTAGAACGGCTAAATCCTGCTATTTTTTTTGGACAAGCTTTGTATTTATAAAAATAACACAACCCGACTCGAAATATTAATACTAATTATTATTTTGAAGTTTATATATTTTTTATTATTAAAAATTATATATATATATATATATTTAGATGAGCTTATACGGATTAGGTTTAAAATTTGACTTTTTAAGTCCAAGTCCATCTCCGCGTGAGCTAGTCTAAATTAATAACAATTTGACTGGATTTAGACTAAGTATTTTTAGCTAAAAGCTTGCTGAGGTTTGCCCAACTCCGAACCAGCTCAACCCATTAACACGTCTAGTTTTAATATCATATAGATATAGTCCAGGTAGACCTCAATCAAAACTATTATATCTTATAGCTTCAAAAGACGCCACATTTATTGGAAAAATACTTTACTAATATATTTAGTTATAACTTGTTACCTGATCTTGATTACATGTCAAAACGATGATGCTACGTCGTGTTGAGCCTACAAAACAGCATGTAAGTCAGATAGGACCGGAGTCCGACAAACCGACTCTAATACCTAAGTCAGTTTCAGATTTAGGGCCGAATGGAAGGGTAAGGACTAGTTTAGAGATACTAGTTAACATACCGAACCTTGTGCCTATACCTATGTATTTATAGTGTTTAATTAGGTTTAAGGTTGTCACTTCCTTAGGGAATCCTTATGGAGTTAGGATTCCTGACCCCTTAAAGAGTATGAATCATAAGAGGAATCATTTATCTCGTAAGATTCTAGAAGATCCTTAGAAACTCTGAGGTTAGAAGCTCATAAGCTGGGATAGACCGCCGCTTGTTTGCCTTGGACCGTAGTGATAGTCTTTGACTTGTTGAAATGGTTCTGGGACCGTTTTAGACGTATTTGGATCCTTATTACGCTTGGAATTGTGCCGTAATGAGGATAGTGATGACGTCACGTACGCACCATCATTTAGTCTGATATCACTTAATAACACATTTTTTTTCCATTTTCAATGTAAGATTCATTTCATTCTTACCTCTAAGGAATTGTTTTTTATTTAGCTCTTCTATCTCGACACTACCCACACCCAGTGGCGGATGCAAGGGGGGTCAAAGGAGGCATTTGCTCCCCCCCCCCCCCCCCCCCTTCATCCCTATAAAAAAAAATTAAGTCCAAAAAGAAGGGTTAAAATGTATAAATACCCCTAAAAGTTTTGGGTCAGGAGCATTTTACCCCTAACGTCTAAATTGTGCAATTTTATCCCTAATGTTGAAAACTAAAATCAGTTTTACCCCTAATGTTGATAAATTGGGTCACTTTGAGAAATAATTCATCAAACTGTCTTCTCGGTCATGAATCTTGTCATCTACACTTCACACATGCGTTATTTTATCAGTAACAAATCACAAACATATGTTGGGATATGAAAAAAATAAGAAAAAAATATTGAAAATATACTGTCTTTTGTATGAATTAGACAAAAAAAAATTCAAAAAATTCACCGAATTTATAAATACTAATCTCCAATTTTATTATTAAATTACAAAAAAAAATATTATATCATTTTATTAGAACAAATTGATATGCAATTGGTGCAAAATAAAGAAAAAAAAAACTATATGTTATAATAGTGTCTGAAATTGATCCAATTTATCAACGTTGGGGGTAAAATTGCTCTTGGCTACAAACATTAGGGGTAAAATTGCACTATTTTAGACGTTAGGGGTAAAATTGCTACTGACCCAAAACATTAAGAGTATTTTTGCTCTTGGTTACAAACATTAGTGTAAAAAAAAATTACGTAGAGTTTTGCCCCCTCTCGTAAATCCTGGATCCGCCATGCCCACACCGAATTAAGTCTGTTACAATTTATCTATTAAAATTCAATGCAATGTTGGATATGGCAAAGAAAATACTGACTATATATATAGCAATTAAACCACACTTCGGATAAAGATGTGATTTTTTTTTTTTTTTTTCAATTTATGACTTAGAATGTGCTAAATGACACATATATGACTGCCACTTATGTCACGTTAGCAAATTAACTTAAGTTGATAAATGTTAACAAATTATTCTAAATTTTACAAATTTTAGATTTTAAAATAATTGTATTTTATAGAAATTTATTAAGGGGTGTTTGGTTGCTTCTTTTCATATTTCTGTTTACCTTTTCACTTTAAAATGAAAAGTTTTAGGTATTTGGTTAGTTATCTCCTATTTGTCTTTTATATGTTTTATCTACTGTTTACTGGGCTTAAAGCATTATTTTACCTCTGATCTATCCAAAATTTTGTCAATTGGCCTCTGACCTATTATTTGATCATATTTGGTCCCTGATCTATCCTAATTGGTGAAATTTCACCTAATTTGTATTAAAACTTAATCGAACCGTTATCTCATTGATAAACAACGATATTTTGACACTTGAACTTGACACGCGATATTTCTTAAAGTTTTTTTATCATATTATGTGGAAATAATTAATTAGATTAAAAAAATAAAAAACAAATCCTTAACTAAAATCTATTAAGTTCAAGTGTCAAAATATCGTTACTCATCAATGAGATAAAGGTTCGGTTAAGTTTCAATACAAATTGGATGAAATTTCACCAATTGGGATAGGCCAGGGGCCAAATGTGACCAAATAATAGGTCAGGGGTCAAATGACAAAATTTGGGATAGGCCATGAGCCAAATAATGCTTTAAGCTCTGTTTACTGTTTGCTCTTAGGAAAAATTGTTTTTCCAAAAAACAGAAATTCTCTACTTTTGTAAAAAACAAACAAAATGTTACTGATCAAACACCTAAAACTTTTATTTTTAAAGTGAAAAAGACAAATATGAATATGAAAATCAGCAACCAAACACCCTCAAATAGAAAACCTCTGTTTTTTTAGAAAAACAGTTTTTTTAAATAATAAATCGTAATAACAATAATAAGTAGTAGGTAAAACAAACCGATGTAACTTTGATGACTAAGTTGAATCAAAGTTGGAATTGATTTTAATTGATCTTCATTGCTAATTTTTAAGATGATATTGACCGTTCATTCCAAAATGAATTGGATGTGATATATATAATTTCATGATTGAAAGAAAAGTCTAGTGAATCCCATTCTGTCTGTCAAATTTCCATAAAGATGATTGGTGGTGTTGGAAGTCTTTTTATATTGAAAATAATTAAAAAATTATAACTCACAAGTAGTATATCAAAGGAGTTTGAGGGCCGTTTGTTTTACCTACTGTTTATTGTTTGCTGTTACGGTTTGCTGTTACTGTTAAAGTTTGTTGTTTCCTGTTGGAAAAAGCTGCTTTTCCAAAAAGCAGAGATTCTATGTTTTTGTAAAAGACTGTTTTTCAGATGTAAAACGCAAATATGAGATCACTAACCAAACATCTAATGCTACTTTTCAGATGTAAAAGGCAAACAAGAGGTCACTAACCAAACACCTAAAACCCTATATTTTGAAGTAAAAAGGCAAACAGAAGCATGAAAGGAGCAACTAAATATCCCTGAATATGCGCGTTAATCAAACCTACCATATATAATGATAGATCGATCAAACTTTTTATTTCATAAAGTAAATAAGAGATATATCTTCTAATAAAAGCGGAAGAAAACCCCAAAATCTGAACAGAAATATTGAAGAATTTAAAGTTTTTTCAATGGTTATGATTTTTATATATTAGTATATAATTCCATTAAGAATAATAATTGAAATGAATTATTAGAATGAAAAAGTAGAATCCATTACGATGTCCTTTCAACTAAAAATTATTTTGTTTTTCTTCATGTGGTTATACGGATTTGTAGATGAGTACTTATAGTTTTTTTTTTTTTTTTTTTTATAAAAGCAATTTTGTGGTTTACAAAATTTTACATTTTTTTTTTTATTTTGGTCATGTTTGGCAAATAGCTGCCAGCTGATTACCTTTTTTAGTTAGCTGATTTGACTAACGGCCTGTGTAAACTTGTTTCTTAAAACTTAGCTGGTTTTCTAATAGCTGTTTGTGTAAATGACAAATAAGGATATTTTTTTTTTTAAGAAAAATAAGTTTCATTAAACTGAATCAATATACAAGGAATATAAAATAAAATATGGAGGACAGTACCCCCACTCCACAAGTTCTGACAATGAATGAGAAGACCTAGTTAAAGCATGACCCACCCATTTGCAGAACGACATATAAATCTTATAAAAATATCATTGATGCTAGACTTTTATATTCGTCTAAAATTGAACCATAAGAAGAACGAAAATATGCTTGATGAATATGCTTCACCACTGATAGTGCATCTGATCCCACCTCCACACCACCTAAACCCTTGAATTTGATCCACCGAAGAGCCTCTTGAATACCAATATCTTCTCATTTCCTAACCGAAAAGTTTCCATAAAATAAGAATATGTTAAAGCATGTATTTAGGGTTAAAGAGTAGTAATTATGGGTTAAAATGTCATTCAAAAGAGATGGAACAATAATCTAATTCAAAAAACTCCTAAACTAAGCTTTTTCAAAAATACCTTTATAGATCCAATAAGCTATTTCAAAGGCGTAAAGCACTTTTTGGCCCTTGACCTATCCAAAATTTATGCATTTGGCCCCTGATCTATTATTTGGTCATATTTGGCCACTGACCTATCAAATTAGATAAAATCCAACCCATATTGCATGAAAAATTAACTGTGTTGGAAAATTAACAGTAGTAATCAATACAAAAATGACACATGACACATAAATAAAATTAGTTTTCACTCTATCGGAACACTAGAAAAAGTTTTTAGGATTTTTTTACTGTGTAAAATAGCTGTTGTTGCCATCTCTAGTTGAAAATTAATTTTATTTATGTGTCATGTGTGGTTTTTTGTATTGGTGACTGCTGTTAATTTTTCAAGAAAGTTAATTTTCCATTTAATATGGGTTGAATTTTATCTAATTTGATAGGTAAGGGGTCAAATGTGACCAAATAATAGATCAGGGGCCAAATGCATAAATTTTGGATAGGTCAAGGGCCAAAAAGTGCTTTAAGCCCTATTTCAAACATATTTTCAACAAACACTACTATTAGAGGTTTGACTAGTCAAAATTTCTAAAGCGGTTCAAACCTCTAATTCTACCATAAAAAGTTCTTTACCAAACAGAGACTTTGCTAAATTTGGGCGATAACGAACTCAAAATGAAAATTTTCAAGAATAAAGTTATTTAGTATCATATTTTAATTTTTCAAAATCATCATTTTTGGAGTTTTGTCTCTCTAAACATTAACTTTCTCTCTCATAAAAACAATACCTAAATGATCTCAAACCTAAAAAGTTGAAGAATTTAATTTTGCTTAAAATATCATTTAACTCTTGAAAATTATTCTTTCGAGATCGTTATCGGTCAAATTCTAACAAAGTGAATCCAAATGTAAAGTTTTACAAACCATAAGGTTGCGTTTGTAAAGAAATATCACAAATACTCATATGTAGATCTGTGAAACCACAATGCATCTATATATAATTATCCCTAATTAATATCCTTATAGGCTTTAATTTTTTTATTTAATAATAATCCTTATAGACCGGTCCATCAGGCCGTGTTTAATTAGCCGGTTTGGGAAAATGACATTAACATATAACCCATTCAAATCCACCTATTTTTAAACGGGTTTAGAATTTATAAAAAAAAAGAGTGGACTAAAAGGGTTGTAATCGAGTCGAGCCAAATCAAGTTTTGACCTGATCAGACTTGGTTTGCCATAATATTAACAAGCTCGAACTAAGCTTCGAGCTCGGTTTGAGCTCAAATTTGGTGCTAATAAAAGTGAGAAGAATGATGTTGGGCAAACGGGTGTAAAAAATTAGAAAATGAACTTGTGTACGTTTGTGAGGATCCCTCTAGACATGTCAAAAATTATTGCCTAGATTTAGGGTTATAACTGAGCCGAGCCGAGCCAAGCCAAGCTTTGATCTGCTCAAGCTTGGCTCGTCATAATGTTAACGAGCTTCGAGCTCTGTTCGAGTTCAAATTTATGTTTTGAGCTCAACTCATTTAGAAGCTTGTTTGTTCACGAGTTGCGCTCGAGACAACTCGTTTATGTTGTTCACGAGCTTAGCTCGCGAGCTGCTCGTTTATTTTATTCACGAGCTTGCTTGTGAGCAACTCGTTTTTTTTGTTCACGAACTTTGCTCGTGAGCAGCTCGTTAAGTATGCTCATGAACAAACTCGTTTATTATATTCGCGAACGAAATAATATCAAATAAAATAATAGCATGTTTAAGAAATGAAACAATACAATTTTACATGCATAAATATTAAAAACCTTAATTTAGTCATTAAACAAAAAAATAGCCTGAGGAGAGGGAAGCGAAAATGAAAAGAGGAATGAGAGGAAGACAAATGAATGTGATGAAGATATGATGTCATCTGATGATGATTCACTAAATATCTTCTCTATCCTCCTAACCTAATTTATATTTTACTATAATATTAAATAAAAGAATTTTGGAATAGGTCATATATCAAATTATAATTATTAATGGAGAGGTGGGATCACCGCTTTGCTTTGCTATATCTTACTCCTCGTGTGTCGGGAGTGGTCCCAGAAAACACTTTGACATCCAAGTTAGATAAACACAGAGAGAGAGAGAGAGAGAGAGAGAGAGGTTAGACCTCTCTTCACTGTGTTATGTTGCTATATCTTACTCCTCGTGTGTCGGGAATGGTCCCGGAAAACACTTTGACATCCAAGTTAGATAAACAGATAGAAGAGAAAGTAATGAGAGAGAGAGAGAGGTTAGACCTCTCTTCACGGTGTTATGTGTCCTTATATAGGGATTGTGATGTGGGCCGAACCTTCTTTTTAGTGAGCGCTTTGGCTGTTGGGCCTTATTCTCTGTCCGGTTGGATCTGGCTCATATTCCTTATCAATTATTAAATATAAATAATATTTTATATTATTAATGAGCTTATTCATGAGCTTTTATCGAGACTGTTCGTGAACATTATAATAGAGCTTATTTATAAACATATTCATGAGGCTATAACTGAGCCATCTTGAGAGCTTTTAAACCGAGTTTTGTCATGCTTAAGCTCGGCTCGTGCACGAATCGAACCTTTAAACTGTATCCGCAAACTACATTAGTAATCCTTAAACATAGGTAAATTACATTAATGTAAGTTAGCAGTTAAAGAATTTACGAATCAATTGTTAACTTAAACATAGGTAAATTACATTAGTAATCCTTAAACTTTAAAACTGAGTATTATAACGTCTCGACTTTGCACTTTACTACATAATAGTCTTTATTACCGTTGGCCAAGTCAAACCGATTGACGACAACTTCAAAATGGAAGAGTTCAATAATTAAAATTGTCTAGAACCATATTTTTCCCATGGATCTTCGCTCTTCTAACCAAAGTTCACTTAAATGAAATCAAAACTAAAAAGTTTAAGAGCTAAAATTGTTTACGATGTCATTTCCTTTAAATATACAATGAATAGTTACCTACATTTCTTTTAAATATACAATGAATAGTTACCTACTATCATCTTGAACAATAGTAAAAAAAAAATGCAAAGTTATCATTATTATTGGATGTTGCTATTTACCGCCATTTATTGGACAATTTTACCTTTTTTTATATTTTTCTTTCAAAAACTGTTAATTGGTTCTACTGAAATTATAAAAGTAATTCATTCGTGATAACCCGAGAATCCGAAAAATGGAAAATATACGTTTTTTATCGAAGAAATTATGAAAAAATGCATTGCAATAGGCCAAAACCGCCTGGCCTACTGCAATGCATTTTTTCATAATTTCTTCGATAAAAAACGTATATTTTTCGAAATTGGTACCTCGTCCAATGTTTCCGACTCGTAATCATCCATTTCCGACGCATCAATTATTTTTATAATTTCAATTTTGATTGGGAGCGAAAACTAATTAACGGTTTTTGAAAAGAAAAATATGACAAAGGCAACAATGTCAATATGGGGACAATCCACAAATTAAATCCATGATTTTACTTTAATAATCACAAAATTTAAAAAATTAGAAAGTTTGAAAAGTGAACGACTTGTCGTTGCAAGACATACCAGATTAATATCAAACTGAAACCCACAGATTTTGACGTCCGTTTGGATAACAATGGGCTTCGAATAATCAAAACTTTCGGGCCCAATATAGGAGACAGTATTAAATTTTAAAAAAATTTAAAGAATAAGTCAGAGAAAATAAATATTTTATTGGGTTAAGGTGCAAAAATACCCCTAACGTTTTGGGTCAGGAGCAATTTTAGCCTTAACGTCTAAAATGGTGCAATTTTACCCCTACCGTTGGAAGCCAAGAGCAATTTTACCCTTAACGTTAATAAATTGGGTCAATTTGAGAAATAATTCATCAAACTGTCTTTTCGGTCATGAATCTTGTTATCTACACTTCATACGTGTGTCATTTTATCAGTAACAAATCACAAACATTCGTTGGGATGTGAAAAATATAAAAAAAAATATACTGTCTTTTTGTACGGATTAGACAAAACAAATTCAAAAAATCCACTGAATTTATAAATATTAATCTCAAATTCTATTATTAAATTATAAAAAACATGAAATTCTTTTTTTAGAACGAATTGTTATGCAATTGGTGCAGAATAATGAATAAAAATATCTATGTTTTATAATAGTGTCTGAAATTGACCCAATTTATCAAAGTTAGGGGTAAAATTGCTCTTGGCTTCCAACATTAGGGGTAAAATTTCACCATTTTAGGCGTTAAGGGTAAAATTACTCCTGACTCAAAATGTTAGGGGTATTTTTGCACCTTAACCCTATTTTATTTTTAAGTTTTCCCTTTTGTTTTCATTTTTTATAAAAAAAATTCATATGGTTTTATGCAGTTTTAATTTTTTTTGGTTAAGAAGAGAGTATTATTTTGCAAAAAAATAAAAAAGACAAACCGTAATTAAACCCCTGAATTTTACTTGTTTTAAGGATCAAGTTATTGATCAATTATTTTTCCACATTAAGCCATTCATCATTGATTCTGTTATGGATTTTACCATTATTTAACTTTTCCGTCGAGTTTGGGAAAGGATAAGATCGATTTGAAGATTCTAATACTGAAAATCACAAAATAGAAGAGGAGAAAATCGAGTTTAGAAGAACCTACTGGAAATTGATTTCTATATTTTTTTTATTTTTACTCTCTGGTTAATAAAATTTTATTTTTATTTGTCCACGTCAATAGGCTGAATCGCCCTAACAATGCGTGCCGTCCAAAATCGACAGAAAAGTTAAATAAGGGCAAAATCCATAACAGAATAAATGATCAAGGGCTTAATATGAAAAAATAATTGACCATAAGCTTGATCCTTAAAACAGATAAAGTTCAGAAGCTTAATTATGGTTTTTGCCAAAAATATATTCAGCGTTGATAATAAAGAACAATTTTATCCTTAAAGTCTAAAATAGTAATTTTACCTATAATGTTGGCAACCAATATCAATTTTATCCGTGATATTGACAAGTTAAGTCAAATTGAGAGGAATTAAATCAAATTGTTTTTTTAGTCATGAATCTTGTCATGTCCTGATATTAACGTTTATCGATTCTGCTGGTTTAATAGAATTATTTTCAGGACTAGAACGGTTATATAAGATTTTTGATTTAAAAATTAAAACATAATTTATAATTCTACATTTATTTATCGCTTTCTGTAATTGTGTAATCGTGTGATCATGAATAAAAAAAAAGTGGGTTACTATACCCAGCCCCAAATTCACACTTCCAGCCCCGGAAAAAGACGTAACCGCCCTTTAATCAAAAACTGAAAATTGCAAACCCTCCCAAACTCTCTCAAAGTCTCCCAAATACATTTTGATCCGAATCAAAGACAACACGTTTGATGGAAGGCAATCCGTCATCACCGAGAAGAGATGGGGATGATGCTGTGTCTGAAGTCGAGGTATTTTTCCGATTGAACTATGTTTGATTTCTGTAATTCAATTTAAAAAAAATTCGCTGGTTCGGCACTCGGACGTGTGAGCATCACGCCCCACCACATGGTGGGGCGTTTGAACATCACGCCCAACCATGTGGTGCGGCATGATGTTCAAACGGCGCACCATGTGGCGGGGCGTGATGCTCATACGCCCCACCACATGGTGGGGCGTGATGCTCAAACGTCCGAGTATATTTGAGGATGTTTTCCGGATTTAGACACCGAAACGCTGTAGAAATGTCACGTTTTGGAATGTAATGTTCGTTATTCATCATTTACAGGAGGTTTCGTGGGAAGAATTTGACGGAAACGGCATTGATTACAGTTCACAATTTTTTCCCAAACAAACGTTTCAAACATATCATGAAGCTGTTAACTGGGCAAAACAGACGGCAATTGGGATCGACTTCGAGTTAACCACAACGTCGCACAAGACGGGGGGCAAGTCAAAGTGGATATTGGTTAAATGTGCTCGTGGTGTTAAGAATTATAAAAGGAAAAAGGATATGGATATGGATGTTATACTACGGAAGAATACAAAAACAAAGTACTGTGGTTGCAAATTCCAGATAAAGGTTCTGAAAATCGCTGAATTAGGCGGTTGGGTGGTGAATGGGATTCCTGGAGATAGAGGACAGCACTGTCATCAGTTGGCTGTATATCGTCAGGGCTACAGACAGATGAGAGGACTAAGCCCGGGTTCCAAAAAACTTGTTCGTGAAATGAGTTCAGCTCAAGCTAAGCCTTGTGCTATTTTTGCTGCAATCAAAGAAAAACATCCGGAGGATTGCCCGACACAAAGACATATCTATAATTACAGGGAGAAAATCAGGACTGAGAGCTTTGAGGGTCAGGATGTAATCGGTCAGTTTTATCGGCTTGCTATAGATAAGGAATATGTACATTGGACGCAAGCGGTGCCGGGCAGCAATGTTGTGACTCACTTATTTATGGCACATCCAACATCGATCATACTGTTCCGATCTTATTACTTGTTTGTTGGTATGGATTCAACATATAAAACAAACAAGTATAAGATGCCGTTCTTTGAGATCATTGGAATGACGCCTTCAAACAAAAACTTCTTGATCGCCTATGCAATAATGAAGGATGAAACTGAGGGAAGTTATATGTGGGTGTTACAAAAATTGAAGCTTCTGCTCCAATCTGATGTGCATCTGACAGCCATTGCTACGGACTGGGAGTTAGGACTGATGAGACTGGTTCGTGAGGTATTTTCGCATAGTCATCATTTATTGTGCACATGGCATATTAATAAAGATGTGGAGGATAGAGTAGGCAAGTTGAGTGGAATGAAGGGTTTCGGTGAAATTTTTAAGAATTCCAAATGGAAACATATAATTGAAGCCCCGACAGTAGCCGAATATGAGGCGGCAGTGGTAGCCATGCAGAATACTACTACCAACTGGCCTCGTGTGATAGAGTACATGGAGACCACATGGCTAGTGCATAAAGAGAAGTTCCATCGAGCATGGACGAACAAGGTGTTGCACTTAGGAAACACCATAACCTGTCGAGTGGAGAGTTCACATGCACAGTTGAAACAGTGGTTGAATTCATCTACTGGTGCACTCGATACAGTGTGGGTGAAGGTGCACAAGGACATTGAGGCTCAGATCGAGTCGATCAAGTAAGACATTTATTCTATTATTTGCTTTAATCTTTTAAATTTTAATACATTAGTTTTGTAATCCTTCACTGTATATAATCAGATACTCACTCGAGGACTCGAGAAGAAGATCTGCGGTGAATCACTATGGAGCACCTTTCACGTATCTTGACTTACACGTTTCACATTACTGCTTGGCTGTACTAAATGAAGAGCTCAAGCGTATGCACGGATTCAGTATGGATGTGGTAAGTGAATACGGTTGCGTGTTGCCCATGACTCATGGCATTCCGTGTGCATGTGAGCTTAAAACATATATTGACACAGATGAATCGGTCTGTGCTGACCGCATCCATCCTTTTTGGAGGTCTCTTGCGTTTGAAGGGTTGAGTGGCATACCAGTTACTGCTCCAGTATATGCTGATGGGTCTGAGGATCACCGGTTTTTTCACTCTCTTGTGGAAAAGGTTGAAAAATTAGATCCTTCAATGGTGCGTAGCTTATCGATGTACATTCATGATCAGATAAACCCGGAACAAAGTGGCTTCAAAGAACCTGAAGTTAAAGACACTGTTAGGGGTAGACCAAAGGGAAATTCATCAACGAAACGAAATCCGAGTGCATGGGAGTACAGTCAACGAGGTTGAGCATGGTCATCAGGTACGAGGAGTAGTCGTAGTCGAGGCCGTTCCTCATCCTCATCTGTGCATAACAGCCAGATGCCGGGTATATTTTATTTTATTAATATATATGTTGAAGTAAAAGTAAATATATTTTTATTGATGAATTTCATATATTAATATTTTCAGTCGGATTTGATGCGGATATCGCTGGTTACCACCATTTACATCGGGTTCAAGGTCTCATCGTACCATTTATTACTGGATTCCATGATGTTGTAGCAGATGGTAACTGTGGATTTCGTGTTTTAGCCGATGCCATCACCTATAACCAAAAGGAGTGGAAGCTGATGAGAGTGCTCATAGAGATTGAGATGCGGGCAAACCATGATCTGTATGCGCCAGTGTACGGGAACGGATTTGATGCTGTCCTCACACGTATTAAATGGGCAGGAGCGGGTTGTGGTGAGTCCCACTGGATGGTGAGTCCGGATGACTTATATGCTGCTGCATCTGTATTGAATGCAGTAATATTCCTTTTTACTACACAACAGTTAGGATGTTGCACTATACTGCTGATGCGTTCGGACGATGGAAGACCACCAGAGCGAGAGATTGTGATTTGTCATTTGGGGAGTTATCATCACTACATACATCTTTATTTACATCATACATTTTCAGTGCCTCCCATTGCCACCCAATGGCGTTTATTTCATCATCCGAGTGTTCATCACTTTGACAATCTATACGCTGAAAAGAGAGAAGCTTGGACTAGATTAAGTTAGTTTTATATGTTGTAATTAATACTATTTATTCATTAACTTATATTATTGCTACTGATTTTAGTTTAAATTGTATGGTATTTTTAGGTTTTAAGTACAATTCTGTAGTTTCGGGTTTAACGGCCTATTCATGGGTTTAACGACCTATTTACGGGTTTAACGGCCTATTTACTGGTTGAAAAGGCTATTTTTTTTGCCAATCCGACACGCGGGTGTGTGGCTATCACGCCTCACCGGCTGGTCGGGCGTGATAGCCACACACCTCACCGCGTGGTCGAACGTTGGGCTATCATGCCCTCCCACGCGGTGCGGCGTGTGGCTATCACGCCCTACCACCCGGTGAGGCGTGATATCCATACGCCCGAGTGTCGAGAGAGCAAAAAAAAATAGCTTTTACCCACCCTTAACTCATGAAAGGGCATTTTCGTCCTTTCACGGGGCTAGGGGTGGGAATTTGAGGCTGGGTTTAACAACACCCAGAAAAAATGAAAGCTAGACTAGTATAATAATCTGCAAACGTTTTCGATGTGAGTTACGAGTATATTTTTACAAATGCACCAATTTAAAAGATTTATACTTTAAAAAATAAAATAAAATAAAATAAAGGGTTAATGCGCCCAAATCAGCTCTTTCTCATCTTCCTATATTTTCAAGCTTTAATAAATGTAAATAATATCAGGATACATATGTCCTCATCTTAAGTCAATAGGAACATTCAAAATAAGAAAACCCGACAGACCAAAGCAAATAGGAATAAATATCTCTTAAACACGTGGACCAATGTGATACATTTTTAATTCTTTTCGGATCAGTATCTATAATTCACATCTAGGATTAAGGAATCTCAATTCGCATATGTTACTACCTGCCTAAATAAAATATGTCCACCATCAAAGAGTTGACATCTGTCATCCAAAGGGGCTATGGGACACACCTTATGCCGACTACTGAATTTGTCCCTAACATTTGTCCAAATTCCCTACAAATATAAATATTGGAGAATTAATTAATATTGGGTTACTTGATTATATACAACTATTCACAGCTTGCGTATCTGCCCAATCCGTCCAGGTCTATATTTAATGGATCGACAGAAAAAAGATAACACTATGTTCGGCTTGAGATATATAAAAATAGCACGAGCTAATGAATCCAATTTATATGATTTTAGGTTAATTTTATTAGATGTTATTCTTTCAAACGATGAAAGAGACAACATCTAATTTAAACCGAACCCATATAAGATATAAGGTAGGATATAATATCTATAAGGAAATATATATTATTATTTGTTTATGAAATATATTAATTTGTTAAGAAAATTAAGAATTATCCTTTCAGTTAAGGAAAAGATAAATATTTTTTTTTTTTTTGAAGATAGGAAAAGATAAATACTTAATTTAAATAAATAAGGAGATAAAATAATTAATTGAATTAATTTTCTCCCATCTCTTTCTCTTTCCATAACGAACCTCTAATCAAGGATTATGATATTTTATTATGGAAATTTAAATATTATTTTAATTAATTCGAATAAGATAATTTGAAATTAACTAAAACCTTGAGTATAAAAAGAAAAATGATAGGATTTTTCATTAAGCCTTTTTAGGAAAACTAAATTGATTCGTGGTTTTCTCTCCCTAGCCGTCTCCTAGATAATGAAGCAAGGTGGCCGAGTTCTTCAGAGAGATTTCAAGGTGCTAGTACACAACTCAATCAATAAGTGGATCGTATGTGATAATAGAGAGGGTTATGATAACAACCCAAATTATTCTTGAATAAGGAATAAGGGAAAATTAATAGAAATAATGGCAAACCATTATTCCTTCTAAAAGAGATATTTATGCATGATTAATGTGGAATTAATGATAATTAATGCAGGGGCGAATATGCAAATAATGAGGAAAAAGAATGAGTCTCTAGCATTATGCCACGCCACGTGGACCATGGCGAGATATGCCATAACGAGATACGCCCGATGAGAGCGAGTAGCGGAGACCCGCCATAGCTCTCAAGGAGAGCGTACATACGCCTTGACGGATCAAAGAATACGAAAAGACGCCTTTATTACCATCCATGAATGGGAATAAATACAATTAAATGGCAATTAATAGCCATTAAAGGGGAATAAAGACTTGACTGTTCGAATACCTCAACTCTGAGGGTTTCAATGCTAAATACTGGGATTAATGGAGAATTGATAGCAATTAAAGACGAGTAATGACACGACTCTTCACCTGCTTCCCCATTAATGCTGAAGGTTACAAAAACCTATATAAATACCCCAGCTTCCTAGGATCAAAGGTACACTTACTGATTCTCTACTTTTGTGCTTACAGTTTATTCTCAGAAATATTACTGACTTTGGCATCGGAGTGTCCCCGGCCGATCCCAACGGCGCCTCACAGGGAAGTGCTCCGATCAAGGATTTTTCCACAAGCTATCAGGTTATTTCCGTATTTCTATCTCAAATCAAAGATAATATTGATCATATTCAAGTCATGAAGAACGGTATGTTTAAACTTGCTTTAATTACATTCTAGATCCTGATATTTTCTGTTAAAATGATTTTCATCACGTTTTAACGTTTGTAGAATTCCCAACAGTAAAAATATGATAGAATATGATAATATTTTAAAATATTTGTCATCGATTCGTGTAATATTTTGTGTTAGTAGGTCAATCATGATCAAACCCCAAGAATTTACGTGTCAATTAAGTGTTGATTTCGTAGATTTTTACGTAATATATTGTTTAATACTCATATTTTTAAAAATACATTATGAAACCCCATATGTTTGTCACTGTGACTATTACATCCTTCTAGTTAAAAGTTAATATAAAATCCGTTTGTCAAACAAATTTTGAGTCTAAGGTGATCAAAGAGTTTTATATCGTGATTTAAATGAAAAAGTTTCTTTTCATTTTGGTAATTTTTATACGAATTGAAAATTTGGTATTAATTAATTGTAGAAATTTAATTCAAATTAAAAATATGGTTTTTATGTTTGGCTCAAATTGGTTGGTGAAAAACGTTAGGGACCATTCTTAAATTTAATAAAATTGTTTATCGTTATATTTATTAAAATAGAAAATAATAATATAAGGACACTGACTTTCGACGCAACATTGTGTTAATTTTTTTTCGACATAATAGTACCACTTTCATAAATATAAAACACATCCGGACCATTCTTCTAATGCAACCTTTTTCAGTTTGAAGAGATAGTTTAGTAAAATCGCCTTTGTTGCATTAAATTCTGCAAAGATAATTATCGATAATAAAAAAACTAGACATACGACCTATAAGTACTAGAGTCTCCCCTGACAATACGTAAATCGGTCGTAGATTTTTTCTAGTATCAATTTTGTTATAGATTCACAATAGAGTCGAACTATTGATTGGAAATCGTACAAAAAAAATGTTGATAGGTCTTTTTTTTCCCTGAGCCGGCATAATCTCTGTCACCCATGTTCTTCTTCAGCTAACAAATTTCTATATCGCACCACGACCAACATTGGATTATTTTAAAATTTTATTTTAAATTTTCAAATTTTAATTAATATTTATTTTTTTAAAATAAATAAATTTTATTCCACTATTACAATAAGTAAATATTTAAATAATGAAAATTTAAAGAAATTTATTATAAATTTTTTTTAAAGAAATTTAATACATAACACATTTTACAAATGGAGTCTTAATTTGAACTACTATTTTGTTTTTCATTGTCAATAAAAAATTAAACTAAATCCTATTATCATGTTAAATTCAAAATTCCCTATTAAAATAGGAATTAATCATAATAAATTCAAAGTCAATGTTAAATTCATGAATCTAAATAAATAAAAACTCCTTCATAATTTCAATAATTTGTTTTTTTAACCATTCAATCAACAATAATAATTCTTAGCTCGAAGAAAGTTGTAATCAAACATAGAAAGTAGAAACATTCTAACTTACGAACACATTTAGTATCGGACATTTTCATTAGAGTAGCCTCAAGATCATTCATTGATCTCTTCAACGCCAAATCAAGTTGCAAAGAATGGTTCCCAGCAGCATAAGAAGATTGCATTTTCGAATGCGTTTCAATTGATTCTTTCACTATAATTCCATGGAAAAAGACGAGTAAATCTGCTGTCTTTTTTCTTGACAAATACATAAAAGTAAAAAATCGAGAATCATTAATCTGATGAGGAATGATCAAGTAGTTCGACAATTTAAGACCCGATTCCGAGATTGAGTACTTGAAAAAAGTAAGTGATAAAGGTCATTTGGTAGCGAATATGTTTACTGTATAATTCTTATATGCCATGATGAGGAATTTAGGAAACAAGGCTTAAAGTTAGTTTCTGATCATTGAAATCATAATCGATTGTGAAGCCATGTAAGGAGAAATTGAAGAAGTTTGTGAAATCGATGTGGGTACATAATTTTATAGTTGGTTTCGGAGAAGAAGAAGAAGAAAAAGATTTAAGATTTAGTAGAATAAATTGTAGTTGTAGAAAAACATTATGATCTTTGACTTATGTTGAGATTAAGAGGAAATCAATGGGATGGAGAGATGGGGAAGAGTTTGACGATGGGGTTTCATGTGCTAGTTGTTTATGAGATATTGAAACGATTCGATTTTGTTATATGCTTAAAACTAGTAGGTTTTCTTGTCCCTCTCTTGATTAATTTGAAATATTTCTAGATTAGACATTTTATATACTAAGAGCAACAATTCATCAAAATTTACCAAACACTAATAATTAACGACTTAATAACAAATAGCTAACTGTAGTAGTAAAAAGCTAACAGTAATAACAACAGTTGAACCAAACAGAGTTTTATATTGATGTCAATGCTTTTTAGAAGAATGAAACAACTTCACCGTATAAACAAAAAGAAATCCCCAAACTAGTTAATTTTTTCTTTATTAAAAATTATTAAACAAAGGAATAAGAAACCCACCAGTTTTAACTATATAGCAAAACTGAATTGTTTCAATATCTCATAAACAACCATCACATGAAACTCCATCATTAAACTCTTCCTCAACTCTCCATCCTATTTATTTCTTATTTATCTCAACTCAGCTCAAATATAATAATGTTTTTTTGCAACTACCATTTCTTTTTCTCAATCTCAACTCCTTTTTCTTTTCCTTCTTTGAAATTGACTATAAAATTACGCACCCATATCGATTTTACAATATTCTCTTCACAATCGGTTCTGATTTCAATTTAGAATAACTTCAAACCTTATTTCCTAAATTCCCCACCATAGCATATACGAATTATACAGTAAACATATTTCGCTAGCAAATGACCTTTATCACTTGGTTTTCTAAAGTACTCAATCCCGAAATTGGGTGTTAAATTGTTGAAGTAATCGATCATTCCTCATCAGAATAATGATTCTAGATTTTCGACGTTTATACACTTGTCGAGAAAAAAGGTGGCAGATTTGCTCGTCTTTTTCCATGGAATTATAATGAAAGAATCAATTAAAACGCATTCTAAAATGTGATCTTCTGATGCTGCTTGGACCATTTTTTGCTACTTGATTTCGCGTTGAAGATATCAATGAATGATCTTGAAGCTACTCTGACGAGAATGTCTAATACTAAATGTGTTGGTAAGTTGAAATGTTTATATTTTTTATGTTTGATTATAACTTTCTTTGAGTTAAGATCACCATTGTTGATTAAATGGTAGAATAAAAATAAATTATAGAAATTATGAAGGAGTTCTTTATATTCATATTGAATTTGAATTTATTATGATTAATTCCTACTTTATTAGGGAATTTTGAATTTACCATAATAATAAAAATTAGTTTAGTTTTTATAGTTTCAATTACAAAAAAAAAACATTTTGTAATTTAAAAGAGGAGGTTGAGGTTGACAATGGGAAACAAAATAGTTGTTCAAATTAAAGCTCCATTTATAAAATGTGTTATATATTAAATTAATTTTAATTTTGATTATTTAAATATTTATTTATTATAATAGTGGAACTAAATTTATTTTATTTTTTTAAATAAATAAATATTAATTAAAACTTGAAAATTTAAAATAAAGCTAAAAATAATACAGTTTTGGTCCTGTCTGCAATATACATATTTTTAGAGGTGGAGAGACAAGGGTGACGAAGAGTCCATCGACTCTAGAGAAAAAAAATTATCGACATAAATTTCCATTGTTATACGATTTTCAATCAGTAATTCGACTCTATTCAGAATTTGAAACAAAATTGATATTACACAAAATGTACGACCGAATTATTTCAAGAACCGTGATTGCTAAAGCCTCAAGAAAATAGCCTTTGCAAGAGTAACTGAGTATTGGTGTGATAGCCAGTTAAGTTACGCTAAAAACCTATTTTCAGCTACTAGACTTGGGTGGGCTATACGTTACTACGAAGCATCTCTTTTCTCACCCGAATGGTGGTAATAGGGAAGCTGTCGAATGGATCACTTCAGACAAATGAACTTCATAAAATTCATCAATTTACTTACTTACTAACCGGACCCAGGTCGGAATGGGCTAACATAGCAGCCAAAGAATGATGGCTTGACCCTATTTTTTATTTTGTAGGCTCCACTCTAATAGATAGAGTGAAGGCTTCTACCTAGGTTTATTCTATTGAAGTGAAGGTTAACATTCAAATCCATTTTCAACCGGAACACCTTTTCCTGGCTTTCCAAATAAAGCCAAACGAAGTCGAGTCCATTTAATTCATTTTATTCTCATTCCAGGATGGCCGAGGCCGCTATCTGAGTGCAGTCAGCAAAAGCAAGTTTACCTTACTTATTTTAATAATATAATTCATTCTGCTATCAAAAGTAGGGGAAAATGTGCAATCCTTTCAATCAAGTGATAGAGGTCGGTCTTTACTTTAATCGCCTACGCTAGGACAAAGCTGTTGTCGAGTGAGGATTGCCTGAGGGGAGTGCTATCATGTAGTCAAGTACAAATAAGCCAGTGAAATAGGATTAGGAAGTGTACGATGAGGCGCGTGTGGTACGTGAGCGAAATGAATCGCATGGGTTTGTATTGATACAGTTTCAAGCTGTCGAGTGGGGATTGGCTGAACATACTTTGTCTCCTAGTGGAGTACTAGCCTGATAGATTCTCATCAGTTTCAAGCCACGTTTCGATACCCACGAAAAACAAGGGTCATTTCGTTGTCATAAGGATGCTTCTATAATATAAAAAGGAAAGAATTACTACTAATAATAAAGAGTTCAGGGCCTCCAATGCCTATATATAGGACACTTCTTTCTCTATTTGGCAAAGTAAAGGAAGATGGATCCAGCTACCGTAGAAAGACTTTATCAAATCAATCAAGAAATTCTTTTAATTGAGAATGAGAAGGCCGAAGGATAACAAACCTTGGCTGCCTTTTGGGAGCACCTACCTCCTATTGATCCGGAGGAAATATATAGTTTTATATATATATATATATATATATATATATATATATATATATATATATATATATATATATATATATATATATATATATTTGGTAAACAAAGGCTTAAGGCATAAAGGGAAACAAGGGATTGCTGATGCGTACAGATCCTCTAGAGTTTGAGGAAACTCCACAAGGTAGAGTTAAGCAAATCTCAGCCCTCCAAATAAATCAACAGTCTAGATTTATCCTAATTAAAATAGAATAATTAACTCCATTTTTCTCTCTCTTCCTCACTCTCTTTCACGCATGCGTTTCTTCTTTCCCCCCCCCCCCCCCCCCCCTTCCTTCCCTTTCAACTTTCCAGCCACCGTATTTTACGGCCGACCACCACACAGACGCTAGATTTTAATTCTGACGACCACACAGACGTCGGAATTTATCTCCAACGACTGCACAGGTAGTATTATCAGTTGTTTGCTTTTTTTATTGATTGCTTAATTGAAATTGAAATCCCTAATTACATTAGCTTTAATTTTTCATATTAACATTAGCTTTACTGTCAAAGCTTGATTTTTATATTTACATTAGCTTTAATCCTTAATTGTATTTGATCCAAGCTTATAATAATGTATTATTCCCAATTATACATTAGCTTTAATTGAAATTGAAATCCTCTCCAGAGGTGTGGGTGGGAAAGTAGCCATTGTAAGGTGCTTGTTCATCTGATTGAATTTTAATTTGCGTGAACATAATCTTAAGAGGACATAATTTTAATTATATTTGTTATCACTCCAAACTCTTAAGCTGACAATGAATGAACTGTTAACTCTTATGCCACAAACTTACTTGCAGGCATAATATGTATAATTAACTTTAATCTGATTGAATTTTAATGTAAATCAGATCCAGTAAACATAATACTTGCAAAAACTAAGCCAAGCAATATAATTCTTGCAAACTATAGAGCAAAATATAATAACAATGGAAGAAACAAGTTTTGCATATGATACAAAAATTAAAGAAACAAGTTCTTGCATGATGAATTGTACTTAATATCTAAACAAGAAATAATTAAAGCCAAAATAACACCTAAAGCAATATTCAAGAATTTATAATTAAATTAAAAAGCCGAAGTCTTCATCAAACTTGCACCTACGAAATTTTTTCAACGCCAGAGCAACCCAATCCCTTGTGATATTTTGAGCATCAATGACCTACATCCATTTAGAACTTCCATTTAGAATAAGTCATGTTTTTATCCAGAAAGAGACACACATTGATAAGTAAGATTGTACCTAAGGTATTTTCATTTGGCACATAGCATAAATTGGTCTCGGAATGGAGTTCACTAAAATTTTGTACGTTCATAACCTAAAAGAAGTAACTGAAAGATGAAGCATTATTCCCAAAATACAAATTGTTACAGCTGTGGTAAGTTTATACCTGACTTGGAAATGTATTCCCTTTCCACAAAGCACAATAAGGTGGAGTTTCGTGTCTTCCACAAGTTTCAGCTTAGGTTACAAAGCACAAAGCTCATGAAAACATAATAAAAAGAACGTACATTGTTTTATATAATGTATTTTACTATTAATTACCAAGAGTAATTGTGTATAACTACTACAAGGTCTTTCAGAATTTTGATAGTTGTTCCCAAAGGACATAAATTGTTATTGTAAAACCATCTGATTTTCTCCTTCCTAATTTAAAGGTTCCATAAGAAAAAATCTGTTAGTAATAAAAAATAATCAAGAATATATTACAACATTTATTCATACATACCTGTGTTGGGATATTTTCTTTATCTGGTTGATTTGACACCTTCTTACTTTTTTTTGTCTGATGAAATTTTTCAGTCCAACTTTTCCTTCGCTTACCCCCCTTTTTTCCCGCCTTCGGCTTCAGAGTAATCTTATCAGGAATAAAGGCATGTGTTTCACCTTGCTGTTCATTTTCATTCATATGTGAAATTATAAGAGCCCCACTCTTTTCTATTTTAAGGTTCAACAATACCTCAACAATCATATTATCCAAGCCACTGTCTACTAATGATGATGATTCCACAAAGTTGGATGCTCTCGAAGCCATTTTCACAAATTTTTGACATAAAGCTTTGTATCTACAAGTAGCATCCAACTGAGGGTCCTCAAGAATAGTCCTCCCAGAAATATCTTTCACCGGTTCAGCCCTTGCTTCTCTTGTCCAACGTTTCAAAATATATTTTTCCGGAACTAATTTAATATTTATAGTATCGAGGACTTTTAATGCATGAGCACATAATATGCCCAATCTTTCAAACATTTTGCAACTACATGAAATTGTATCATTCAAAGGATCACTCAATACTTGGTATTCTACATCGATAGAGTTATTAGTTTCAGGGTCTGAAATTCGAACTCTATATTCATTGCTTAGTTGGCCTTCAACATACTGTTCAACATAAGCTGCCGTTGACCAATCATACTCATCTTGAAAGGCTTCGAATATCTTAGGAGTATAAATTTGGCCAACTTGTCTAAGTAAAGGTGATCTCCGCATCTTAATTCTTGGAAGTTTTTCCCGCGACTCAAACTCATTATTTGTCTCATTTTGCCGCTTTATCCCAAGAACTCTCTCAAATTGTTTGAAAAAACGCATTATATCAATAGTGCATTTCAGATAACCTTTTAAATCCCTGTTGAAGCTTTCACTTAATTGAGTACTACGCATCCCCAAAGAAAATACATTGGTCATGTAACATTCTGCCCAATTTTCTTTTACGGCATAAATACTATTTAACCAACTTTGTTTTATCACTTTCCCACGCAATGCTTTGAATGCTTTTCAAACTCTACCTCTTCTTTAATCTTATACATACAAGATTTGAATTCTTGAAGAACAGTTAATCCATAAGGTAGCAAGTGCTTGGTTGCATTTTCTGTGATGTGCCAAGTACACAATCCATGCCACACATTGGGCATCACCTCTGCAATATCATTTCCCATAGCGATATCTTGGTCGGTGAACATTGTCTTTGGATGCTTATTGCCATATGTTGCTAGAAATGTTTCAAACAACCACTTAAAAGATTCAGTTGTTTCGTCATATAACAAAGCAGCACCAAAAACTGTTGTCTCCCTAAAATGGTTAAAACCAACAAATACGCCAAGGGGTCGATTCTCTTTGTTTGTACCAAATGTAGTGTCAAAGGCAACTACATCTCCAAATGCAGTATAATCAATAAGCATCCTTGCATCAGCCCAAAAAATGTTTGTTATTTGTTCTTCACAATCCAATTGAATTGAATATTGGAATGAAGGATTCTCAATTGTTTGTAAGTGAAAGTATTTTAATAAACTTCCGGCTTCCCCATACATATAATCTCTTTGGCGCTTACTCCGTAGATAATTTTTATGGTCCCGATGGGTGTACCCCATATTTGTTGATCCACCAACATGTGCACCAATGAACTCATGAGCTGCTCTAGGCCTAATTCCAAAATCATCAACAAGTTGAATTTCAACAGCTTGTACTTCTGTTATCTTCCTTTGTGATGACAACAAATGTGTGGTATTTGGACAATGAAGTACATGATTGTGTTTGGACATAAATTCATGAACATGATATTTTCCCGTACACTTAATTAAATTAATACCAAGACGAACCTTACAATCAGTTCTTGTTTCAGCTCGAGGATTAGTCGTCAAATGATCGCGCTTGTCAGATCGGCGAAAACCCTCTTTTGAACAAAGAAATCTTCGAGAAGTAACTTGTCCGTCCTTATTCTTGTTCACATAATGCTTGCGGACATTAAAATCCATCTTCCCTCCATATTCTAACCAAAAATTCCAAGCATGATCCACCGAGTCAAATTCCATACCAACACGAGGAATCCAATTTTCTGATAGGTCTACATTATCGCTGAGCTCTTTTGCTGTAGAATTATTCATCATTCTATGAACAAAAAATTTGGTATTAATATAAATAATTAAATATAGATTCAATGATACACAGCAAAAAAAAGTTGACTTAATTAAGAAAACTCTGCACTCAAATTACTGATACAAACCAAATATTTAATTTAGCAAGTAGGTTCATATGTTCTAAAGCTAGCAATTTTAACTGCATTCTGTTTATGCTGCTGGGATCTATTTGTTTAAGTATTATATTGCTTGGCTTAGTTTTTGCAAGTATTATGTTTACTGGATCTGATTTAAATTAAAATTCAATCAGATTAAAGCTAATTATACATATTATGCATGCAAGTAAGTTTGTGGCATAAGAGTTAACAGTTCATTCATTGTCCTCTTAAGAGTTTGGAGTGATAATAAATATAACTAAAATTATGTCCTCTTAAGATTATGTTCACGCAAATTAAAATTCAATCAGATGAACAAGCACCTTACAATGGTTACTTTCTCAACCACACCTCTGGAGAGGATTTCAATTTCAATTAAAGCTAATGTATAACTGGGAATAATACATTATTATAAGCTTGGATCAAATACAATTAAGGATTAAAGCTAATGTAAATATAAAAATCAAGCTTTGACAGTAAAGCTAATGTTAATATGAAAAATTAAAGCTAATGTAATTAGGGATTTCAATTTCAATTAAGCAATCAATAAAAAAAGCAAACAACTGATAATACTACATGTGCGGTCACCGGAGATAAATTCTGGCGTCTGTGTGGTCGTCGGAATTAAAATCCGACGTCTATGTGGTGGTCGGCCGTAAAATACGGTGGCTGGAAAGTTGAAAGGGAAGGAAGAGGAGGGGAAGAAGAAACGCGTGCGTGAAAGAGAGTGAGGAAGAGAGAGAAAAAGGGAGTTAATTATTCTATTTTAATTAGGATAAATTTGGACTGTTGATTTATTTGGAGGGCTGAGATTTGTTTAACTCTACCTTGTGGAGTTTCCTCAAACTCTAGAGGATCTGTACGCGTTTTTGATATATTCGTAGTAGGGGAACTCTAGTATTTTAGATTACATCAGAAAATAATAATATAAAAACTAGACCTATATTTCTAAAATACACCAGTCTCCCTAGATAAAAAAAAAATATAATTTTTTTTTATAGATTTTTATTAGAAATATGCATCAACAATAAATAATTTGTTCGTAGATTTTGGGCCTAATATACAAATAATCCTCTGAACTTGTCCAAATGTTGCAACTGCCCTCTCCAACTTTAAATTGTAACAACTTACCCCTTAAACTTATCCAATTGTAAAATATAACCCCAAAATGGGAATTTTTTTACCCCGTACTTGAAGCAACCGTAAAAATGTTTTCCCGAATTCGTATCACGCCAAAGATCTGATTATCACACTCCACGAGCGCAACATCTTTTGTATTTCACGTGTTTCTTCAATTGCAGTCCATGTCAACAATTTGGGGTTATGTTTTACAATTGGACAAGTTTGAGGGGTTATGTTTTACAATTGGACAAGTTTGAGGGGTAAGTTGTTACAATTGAAAGATCGGGAGGGCAGTTGTAACATTTGGACAAGTTCAGGGGGTTATTTATGTATTAGGCCTATATTTTGCCTATGAAATTTGAATCAATCTAACATGCAACACTACATATATTTTGAATTTTCTACACACCCTATTAAATTTTCTAATATTTCTTTACAAAAATTTTATTACAGAAGAATCAAGAATTAACACAATCAGAGAGCCAAATTTACTAATTTAGTATCATTTAACACAATATGGGAGCCACACGATGTCTGATGTGTGATAACATGATACACAAGTGAAATAGAAACAACGAGATTCATATCTGAACATAGGATGAAGTAAAAGATAAATTTATGTGGTACTCTGCTTTTTAAAGGTAGTTTCAGTTATTCGATTTGAAATTCATAGAGCATTTACAACACTTAGACCATATTTGATAATACATGAGTGATATATACAACCCTTAGGGTTGTATAAGCGTTTATGTTTTCAATAAAATAAAAAAAATATTAATTCTAAAGTATTTATTTGTATTAGAAATATAATTAATCTACTAGTTTTTATGAATATTTAATAATTTAATTTTTAAGTATCAATAAATTTATTATAAAATTATCTCAAAAAATTATATTAACACCAAATATAATAATTTGTAGGGTTTTATTTACAGCCCTAAGGGCTGTAAATATCAAGACACTTGATAATATAATCACTTAACTTAAAATGTTAATTACTTATTTAATTGAAGTATGTTATTTATTTAGATAAGTTAAAATAATTAACTTCAAGAATTAAGTTAAACATTATCAACTAATATTTTTATATTTAACACTTAATTTTAATATTTATCAAACGCTTAATTAATGTTAAACATCTCACATTGCTAAATTGGAAAGTTATATGACTCTTTAAATATGTGAGACAATCCTAACTTTTTGGGATACCTTTTTGGGTGAATTAGACATTTTTTTACATGGTACCAGTGTCACGATTCAGTGTTGGAGCCCCCACTGATATTAGCATCACGCACCAAATGAATGGGATGTGAGAGGGACATGTTAAACATTCCACTTTGCTAAACCAGAAAGCTATATAACCTTTTGAGGTACCTTTTGGTGTGAGTTATGCAATTATTTATACTTACATTATTTAATAGTTTTAACTTTATAATATTAAACATTTAAAATTCAAATTTTTTTTCAGAATTAAATTTTTAATTTTAACAAACAACATCATACATAGATTCGGTTGAACCCATTAATGATCTAGTTGTCAATTCCGTTCGACTTCCAGACCGATTTTTAAAACATTGGTACAAATATGTTTCTAGAATCACATAATGACCAAAAAAGTAGAGCTGTCAAAATGGATCATGATCCATTTCAAGATCCATTTAACTCGTAATTAAACGAATTAGAATTGACTCATTTATGAGTTGGCTCATAAACGGTTCACCCACGTAACCCATATAATTGGATCAGGAGTTAGTTGGATTGACTCATTGACCCATTTAATACTTTGTGAAAAAAATAATAAAAAAAGGGAAAAACAAAAAAAAAACACGAAAATGAGAAAAATGGAAAAAACTTGAAAAATACTAAACAAAACCAAAAAATCCTAAAAAGTAAAAAAAAAATTAAAAATGAGAAAATTAAAACAATTAGTTAGAAACTTAATATATTTGAGGATTAATATAAAAAAAACACGTGGTTTCACATTTTTATAGATTGGTATTTATGGTTAGCCTTTGTATATATATTTTTACGTTTCATTTTTTTAATGTTTTTTCTTTCTACGCATTTACATTTTTTAGATTTAATTTAAATAGGTTTAATTTTAATATAGTATATTGAATTTTAATTTTAATTCAAATTAAGTAATATCAAATTATGGCAAGTAAACATTGGGGAGGACCCAACTAAGGCAAGTCCACTCATAAACAGCAGTGGCTAAAGATGTCTACTCTCACAACCATATCTTTCCTACCCCAAGGAGAAATCCCTCTCATGGCTGGGGATATGTAGAGAAACATATTTTCGCACAAGTTTTTCGCAATCAGTGGAGTGAAGAATTTTCTTAACATCGTTTGTTCTCGGATTTTCACAGACATATTGGAACTTGTTTTACCCAAGGAAAATTCAGGATCGTCAAGCACAAGCCAATGCTATCAATTTCGGTGTTTGGGAGTGTGAGCATTGTGCCAACACTAATGGATTTTGACTTCCTTGTAGGCCAATTATGCATTGGGATCCTTGTACAGCTGTTTCTGAAGATGACCGTACCATGTTTTTGACGTTTTCGAGGGGTTTTCCAATTACGAAAGAGGAAGTTGCACATCTATTTACTGACTTAAATGGTAAGTTAGCTGTTGATGTTAAGACGCAAGACAAAAGTGCCCGAATATAGACATCCTTTGTTTGCAAAAATTATTCTAGATTTTATTGGATCGGTTGATAAAATCATGAAATGGAAATGTATACATAGTTTCAGATCATAAACATTATCGGATCGGGTTAAACGAGTTAAATAGGTTTAATTTAATATAGTATATTGAATTTTAGTTTTAATGCAAATTAAGGCAAGTCATATCAAATTATGGCAAGTAAACATTGGGGAAGACCCAAATAAGGCATGTCCACTCATAAACAGTAGTGGCCAAAGATGTCTACTCTCACAACCATACATTTCCTACCCCAAGGAGAAATCCCTCTCATGGCTAGGGATATGGAGAGAAACATATTTTGGCAGCAAGATTTCCGCAATCAGTGGAGGAAGAATTTTCTTAACATCGTTTGTTGTTGGATTTCACAGACATATTGCAACTTGTTTTACCCAAGGAAAATTCAGGATCGTCAAGTTCAAGCTAATGCTAGCAATTCCGGAGTTTGGGAGTGTGAGCATTGTGCCAAGACTAATGGATTTTGACTTCCCTGTAGGCCGATTATGCATTGGGATCCTTGTACAAATGTCTCTAAAGATGACCGTACCATGTTTCTAACGTTTTCGAGGGGTTTTCCAATGACGAAAGAGGAAGTTTTGCATATCTTTTTACTGACTTAAATGGTGAGACATTTATTGATGTTAAGACGCAAGACAAAAGTGCCCGAATATGGACATCCTTTGTTTGCAAAAATGGTTCTAGATTTTATTGGATCGGTTGATAAAATCATGAATGGCAAATATATACAGAGTTTCGGATCATAAACATTAGCGGATTGGGTTAAAAGAGTTAAATAGGTTTAATTTTAATATAGTATATTGAATTTTAATGCAAATTAAGGCAATCAAATTATGGCAAGTAAACATTGGGGAACACCCAAATAAGGCAAGTCCATTCCTAAACAGCAGCGGCCAAAGATGTCTACTCTCACAACCATACCTTTCATACCCTAAGGGGAAATCCCTCTCACGGCTAGGGATATGGGGAGAAACATATTTTTTTCAACAAGTTTTCCGCAATCAGTGGAGTGAAGAATTTTCTTAACATCGGTTGTTCTCGGATTTTTACAGACATATTGCAACTTGTTTTACCCAAGGAAAATTCAGGATCGTCAAGCCAAAGCTAATGCTAGCAATTCCGGTGTTTGGGAATGTGAGAATTGTGCCAAGACTAATGGATTTTGACTTCTCTGTAGGCCGATTATGCATTGGGATCCTTGTACATATGTCTCTAAAGATGACCGTGTTGGTCCCTTGTAAGGTTGCAAGTATAGTTCCAAGGGGGGGTTAGGAACTATTTAAACTTTTTTCGCAATTAGGGCAGACTTCTTTTTCTAAGGAAAAAGGTTTTAACAGCGGCGCTGAGTGAACAGCAATATACTGGCTTAGTCAACTGGTGACTAGGTGAGTTTCTTAGCTTGAGTCAGGAGATAGCACTTAGAGTCTATTCCTGAGCTCATACGTTTAACGCGCACAACTCAAACTTGACCTCTTTACTTGGTCAGTTTTTGGTTATTTTAAGCAAGCAATATAAATAAGGAGTTAAAGGTAAGAAATACTTTACTCAGCAGATTTATCCAGGTTCGGCTTCTTCTAAGCCTACGTCCTGTCCCCGGAACACGTTCCGAGATTTCGAATCCTCTACTGAGCTCTTTAAAGGTAGAGCCTCAAACCTTTTACAATCTTAGCAACTGAGTATAATAAGAGTACCTTCCTCTATACCTCTACTCAGTCCTAATCTCTCGCTGAGTACTATAACCGAGTACTCAGCCTCTCCTTTCTAATCTCTAGAAATGATAAGTGTTTTGTCCTATACAAAGATTTGCTAAGACACTTTAGACGATTGAAATAATCACTCTAGACTTTTACACAGATATAAGAATTGTAGTGTAAGATTTGCTTTGCTTCTTTGCTTGCAGAACTTGTGTAGAAATTTGGTCAGCGTAATGGCTTGATCAAGTTCTGTGTTGAGTGAAGCTTCTGATGGCACTATTTATAGAGACATCTGGGCATCGGTCATTTCGAATTTCGAAATAACCGTTGGAGGGAAACGGCTACCTGTCGTTGTCATCCTGACTTGCTCAGAGCTCTCGGCCAATCAGAATTGTGTATCTTCTGTCCTCTGTCAGCTCAGCAGACTGTCTCTCCTTTTATGGTAAAGTCAACTGGACAGCATACTGTGTCGTCTGAACTTTACCCAAAGTAGAAATACTTTGTCTGGAAGTTTTCATTAGCCAGCTGCTGTCTTGTACGTTTGTCGAATCTACTCAGCAGCTTCATCTTGAAGTTGTTCCCGAAGGTCTTCTAGATCCTTCTTTTGCTGAGTTGCGTTTTGTTCAAAACGGCAACGTCTTGACAAACGCGGGCCGAGTTGTACTGAGTTGTTTGACTTGGGCCTTGACTTCCGTATTGGGCTTGGGCCTTTTAATTTTTGTGTCTTATAAACAGTTTTAACTCAACATTGAACAAACACATTAGTAGAATAAATCAAAGCATTTAAACTTAGTGTGTTTAGAATATGTATTTCAATTATACTTAAACAATTTTGTCAAATCAAAATTATGTGGAAAGGTGTTTCAACAAACTCCCCCATTTTGATGTTGGCAAAACTATTCAGCGAAGAACTCAGTATTGAGCTCCCCCATGATAGTTGACCTATTTTAACTTAGCAAACTCTCCCGTAAGGGTTGAGCTACTGACTTAGTTTTACTCTAAACATTTAAAGGTTTAATTCGAGTAAGTCTAAGGTCAGTTTTTTAGATATAGGTCAGCTTATTAAACATATTCTATTTACTCAGTATTAAGCGGAAGGTATAATCATATAGAGTGCGCTGAGTAATTTGTTGTTCAATGAGTTCTTAACAGACAATGTTTTATAAGCACATAAGTCAATATCAACATGTTATCAGCATTTGATTCAGTCAATAAGATTTATAAGTATAAAATATAGCTGATTTAATTGAAGATGCGTAATGACT
The DNA here is from genome assembly GCF_963576675.1 of Euphorbia lathyris. NCBI lineage: Eukaryota > Viridiplantae > Streptophyta > Magnoliopsida > Malpighiales > Euphorbiaceae > Euphorbia > Euphorbia lathyris. Next base: position 85,210,528 of record NC_088915.1, read on the forward strand.
CAGTACACAGTAGCATATATTAATATATATCATAACTTAGAAATAGGAATAAAAGATTCAGATATGATATATTTATAGTAGTCAGTGGTTACACAACAAAACTAATAGATAAGGCATATAGATTACATCTGACTTAGTCTATACTGAGCTAGCCTATCTATTTATTTTTCTTGTGTTGAGACTGACTTCGCTCATACTGAGCTCTAGCTGTTTTATCTTTCTCCCCCGTTTTGTCAGCATCAGGAGGAGGAAGTTTGAAAGCATCAGTTAAGACAGCTCGAGTCAGTTCTTTAGACAGCTCCTTAAGCTTTTCAGCGCTTTCATTGCGCCGTCAAAGATTGCAACTCCATCAGTTGATACCTCTGCGGGTATGTTGAGGTCAGCTGCACTGAGCATATTGACGCTAAACGCTTGAGCTTTGCCTTGCCAGATGAGAGCTTCAGTAAGACCAGCAAAGATTTGGTGAAAGGTCTTTAAGAGGGCTGTGTCGTAATACTGACGTTGAATATTGTTATGAAGAATGTGGTTGAAGGTTTGTTGCATGATAGACTGCATCTCATTCTGTTTCAATGCGTCAGTATCCATCTCTTGCTTATTCAGATTAAGCAAGCGAATAGCCTCACCTATTTGCTCTATTGAGCACTGATTGTAAGAAACCATTTGCTCATTGGTCTTGAGTTGCTCGGTGTGAAGCTGAGCAAAGAGCATCTTGACTTCAGATGAAGTGGCATAGTCGGTGTTCACAACTGACAAGTTCTGGATTTGTTGTTGTAAGGAGGTCAAGTATTGCACGGTTGTCAGCTGGATCTCAGCCAGTTTGGCAATTGAATCCTGTTTAGCTTGCTGTGCTTGGAAGGTAATGATTACATTCAGCAAGTCCTTGAGTCCCTTAACTTCGTTGAGAAGTTGAGTGACCTGAGAAAGCTGAGTATTCTCAAAAGTTGAAGACCCAGCAGCAGCAGGAGTGGACTATTGAAGGTCTCTGATCAATGCTTGCACTGAGTCAATGATCTTTTTGCCGGACTCAGTGGCATTCAGATAGCTTTGTGAGCCTTCAGGGACATCAGTATGACCGGAATGAAGAGGAGTGAAAGGAGTTACCTGGTCAGTGACTGGAATAGCATTCTCAATCTGCTCTTGAGTTTTAGGTATAGTTGATTGATCGGCAGAGAGTTGAGTTGGAGAAGTGGTAATCCGAATACTGTCTGTGCTGACGGCAGAAGTGTGTGGAGTCAGCACCATGCTTGAAGAAATGGCATGAACAGTAATTGGCTCAACCTGACTGGTTGAGGTGGCGGAAGCATTTTGGTCGGCATGTTCCTGTTGAGAAGAAACAGAGGCTTGCTTTTCTAATGGCGCCGATGTAGTGGAAGTTGGTTGGCGTTTGAAGAATTTTAGTTTTACTGAGGAGGGGTCCTTGGTTGTCTTTGAGATGACAAAGTCAGGAAGAGTTGGTGGTGGAACAAAATCTTCACTGACAGGCTTCTCACTGGCCTTAACCAACTTTCTTCTTCTACGAGGTGGAGTGACAGTCTGAGTAGGATCTCCTGAGTGAGAAGGAGAAGATTCGTGTTGCTCATCAGTAGGTTGGTCAGTTTGCACTTGGACTTGATCAACATTGTGTTGGTCAAGTGCTTGCTCTTCTTCAGCATCCAACCCAGTATTGGCCTGCTCAGTTTCATGCTCACTGGCTGTCTCCTCAGAGTCCTCAGCGTCATCCTGACCGCTGGCTTCTTCTTCTTCTTCTTCGGTACTGTCACCATCAAGTTCTTCCTCAACTTATGAGATGAAGTGGTCATCCAGTTGTACCTCATGTTCTTCAGACTCAGCTACACTGCCTTGACATTGGGTGAAGTGAGAGTCGCCCGGTACTACAAAGTCAGTAGGTATGGCGTTGAGGGGAGTCAGTGTAGAAGGTTTCTGCTTCTTCTGAGGATGCTCAGCAGTTTCCTCAGTTTCAGGCTCACCTTGCCTGCTTCATTTCTCAGCTGACTTCTGCCTTTTTGCTGGAGACTCAACATTTTTGGACGGAGTCTCAGCAGTTTTCCTTTTGCGGGAAGCTGGGGCCTTAGTCCTTCGCCCTTTCTTTGGCTCAGCAGTTCCCTCAGCTTGTCCAGCAGCAGCAGCAGTTTTACCTTTCTTCAAAGGCTGTCCAAACTTTAGTGCTCTCAGCGAGGCCGCTATGATCTCAGTTCCTCGAGTCTTTTCTTCACCTTCGAGATCAACTTTGTGGTCAATCAGGATTCTGGTGATGATTGATCCAAGCCTCAGTGTACCAGTGCTGCGTAGGAAGCCAGCGACGAGAAAAACTAGCATGTTGATTGGAGTGTATGTCAGCATATGCCATATAAAGCATTGCTCGAAGTTAGTTGCAGATGTAGTGCAGTTGATCTTTGGGTAGATAAAGTAGGTCAGCAAATAATGAGCCATCTTCTGGTGCTGACCCATGGATGAAGCTGAGACTTCTCCTGAGTGGCCCTCAGGTTTGCAGAAGTTTTGTTCATACCCAGTGCCATCCTGATCTCCAGATCTTCTCAGCCTTGCTCCCCCAGTCTTTAATTTGAGAAGATTGCCTAAGTAGAGAGGGTTGATGAAGATGGTTTTCTCTTTCACCACTGTGCACAGATAGTCAGTGTTGTCATTTGCAACTTTGAGGTTGTGGTAAAACTCCCTTACCAGGTCAGGATAGGTTTCATCCCTAACCGAAAACAGCTCTGTCCAGCCGTTTTATGAAATCCACTCGCAGAAGGGTTGTTCATTTTGTACGAAGTTTTCTGATACCCATCTTGAGGGCTCAACTTTCCATTCGCGGACGTTCTCAAAGACCTTGGAGTAGGTCCTGAATTTTACAGGTTTTCCCTAACCAGAGGTTTGGCCAGCTTTTCCTTTGCTCGGTGAGGTTATTTTGGTAGGTTCCAGCACAGAGGTTTGCCTGGAAATGTCATCGGAGCTGGGTTTAGAGTGGCCAGCACCGGAGATGTTGTGGGAAACCTTAGTCATTGTTGAGGATGGGAAAGCTTAGAGGGATTTTGAGAGAGAAGGAATTTCTTAGCCAGAGTATTCGATAAGCGTAAAGAATAAAAAATGGGGAAATACCCATTATTTATAGAGGTGATGTGTGGTGTGGATTTAATCGAATCCATGTGTCAGTTTTGCCTTGGGATTTTGAACCGACAAAGATCCTGGCATTTATGACACATACGGCGTATACGTCATCCTAGGGCTATACGCGTGCTATTGCATTTATTCTAACGGATCTAACACTCAGCGTTTAGAATACTAATCGTTTGATATTCTGAGTGGTCAGCATTGCATAAGGGGATGATTTCTAAGTTTGAGTTTAAACTAATTTACTCAGTGTGCAAGTTTACTCAGTATTTGCTGTTTAATTAGTTTCAATGAGTACACAGCAAAGACAATCATTCAGCATAGTAATTCACTCAGCATGCATATTCATTTAGTACAGGAATTTACTGAAGAGGATTAAACATACCGATAGCTTCTCTCAGTATGCTGAACTGCTCACGAGCCAGTGGCTTCGTGAAGATATCCGCAAGCTATTCGTCCGTTGGGACAAAGGTCAGCTTGATCTCACCTTTGAGTACATGGTCTCTAATGAAGTGATGTCTGATGCTGACATGCTTCATTCTGCTGTGTTGAATTGGGTTCTTTGAAAGATCAATTGCACTTTTGTTGTCACATTTGACTTCAATTGTCTTCGTTTGAACACCATAGTCTTCAAGCTGTTGCTTAATCCATAGGACTTGAGCAACACAATGACCAGCAGCAATGTACTCAGCTTCAGTGGTAGACAAGGCTACTGACGCCTGCTTTTTGCTGAACCAGGATACAAGACAGCTTCCTAAGAAGTGACATCCTCCAGAGGTGCTTTTACGTTCCAGCTTATCCCGTCCATAGTCAGCGTCAGTGTATCCGATGAGTGTAAAATCATGAGTATTTGGATACCATAAACCTGCGTTCATTGAGCTTTGCAAATATCTAAGGATTCTTTTTACAGCAATGTAATGAGATTCCTTAGGGTTAGATTGATATCTAGCACAGTAGCATACTGAAAACTGAATGTCCGGTCTACTGGCTGTTAAGTAAAGTAGAGAGCCTATCATACCTCGATATAATTTGCTGTCTACTGACTTACCATTCTCGTCAGCGCAGAGGACAGTGTCAGTGCCCATAGGAGTGGATATTGGCTTGCAATTCTCCAAGTCATATTTCTTTAATATCTCCTTGGCATATTTGGCTTGACTGATGAATATGCCATTCTTTCCTTGTTTAATTTGAAGACCGAGGAAGAAGTTGAGTTCTCCCATCATGGACATTTCAAACTCAGTCTGCATTTGTTTGCTAAACTCCTTGCACATTGATTCGTTAGTTGCACCAAATATTATATCATCAACATAAATTTGGGCCAGCAGGGTATCTTTACCCTTTCTCTTAATGAATAAGGTTGTATCAGCTTTGCCCCTGACATAATTTCTAGTCAGCAGGAAACTGGTCAGCCTATCATACCAAGCACGTGGTGCTTACTTGAGGCCGTACAGAGCCTTTTTGAGTTTGTAAACATGGTTTAGGAACTTGGGGTCCTCAAAACCTGGAGGTTGATTAACATAAACCTCCTCGTTTATAACTCCATTAAGAAATGCACTTTTGACATCCATTTGGAATAATTTAAAGTTCATGTAAGATGCATATGCACATAGAATTCTAATTGCCTCTAGCCTTGCCACTGGGGCGAAGGTCTCACCGTAGTCTATACCTTCTTGCTGACTGTAGCCCTGAGCTACAAGCCTTGCTTTGTTCCTGACTACATTTCCTTGTTCATCCATCTTGTTCCTGAAGACCCATCTTGTTCCAATGGTCTTTTGACTCTTTGGATGAGGCACTAGCTCCCATACATCGTTTCTTCTGAATTGATCGAGCTCCTCTTGCATTGCGTTCATCCAGAATTCATCGTACTCAGTTTCAGCGAAATTCTTCGGTTCTTGAACTGAGACGAAAGCAACATTGCTGAGGTACTTCCTGAGTTGATTCCTCATCATCAGGGTATTCCCAGCAGAATCAAGGATCGCACTCTCTGAGTACCCTCTTGGGATCCTTATTTCTTTAGGTAGATTCATGTCTTGTGTTGTCTGTGTTTCAACAATCTCTGCAGAAGTAGATGGGTCAGCAAAAGTAATCTTAGGTTCATTCTTACTCTTGGTCAGCCTTTTCGTGAATGACTCAGTAGCTGGTTCTTGGTCAGCAGTGGTTACTGAGTGTGGATCATCTTCGGTCAGCGGCTGGTATCTACCTGCAGGGTTAGTTTCGTCGAACTCTACATGTACTGACTCTTCTAAAACTTGAGTTCGCTTATTAAAAACTCTGTATGCTTTGCTGTTTGTTGAGTAGCCCAAAAAGATAGCCTCATCAGCTTTTGAATCAAACTTTGCTAAGCTATCTTTGGTATTTAAAATAAAACATCTACAGCCAAAGGCACGAAAGTATCCAATATTGGGCTTTCGTCCTTTCCAAAGTTCATAGGGGGTTTTCTTTAGTATAGGTCTAACTAGAGCCCTATTAAGAATATAGCACGATGTGTTAACAGCCTCTCCCCAAAAATACTTTGGAAGCCTATGCTCATCCAGCATTGTCCTGACTATTTCAACCAGAGTTATGTTCTTCCTTTCTACAACCCCATTTTGCTGAGGTGTTCTAGGAGCAGAAAAATTGTGGTCAATGCCGCTGGCTTCACAGAATTCAACAAACTTTTGGTTTTTGAATTCTCCGCCATTATCACTACGGATGTGAGCTAATTTTAGGTCTTTTTCATTTTCAATTTTTCTAACCAAATTTGAAAATGTCTCAAAGGTTTCATCCTTGCTGGTCAGCAAGATGACCCACGTATACCGAGAGAAGTCATCTACAATGACCAAGGAAAATCTTCTTCCACCCAGACTCAGCGGCTGGACTGGACCGAAGAGATCCAAGTGTAGTAACTCTAACGGACGTTTAGTTGAGACAATATTTTTGCTATGAAAAGATTGTTTGGTTTGTTTTCCAGCTTGGCAAGCGTGGAATAGTTGATCTTTTTCAAATTTAAGTTCGGGCAGTCCCTCAACCAATTGCTTTCTTGCTAATTTGGCCAGGAGGTCCATGCTTACATGACCAAGTCTCTTGTGCCATAGCCATGAATTCTCTTCCTTTGATACTAAGCACATAGTTTTTGAAAACTTTTTCTCTAAGTCTAGCATAAAGACATTATCTATGCGAGGGGCAGTTAAGATTAACTCATTTGTATTACCCTCGTATATTTTACATCCAGTAGCATCAAATATAACTTTTCTCCCATTGTCACATAGCTGAGCTACGCTGAGTAAGTTATATTTGAGTCCGCTGACTATGGAGACAGATTCAATAGTAGGATTACCTCTGATGGTTCCTGACCCTACTATCTTACCCTTCTTGTTGTCTCCAAAACTTACACTTCCTCCTCGTTTACGTTCAAACGTGATGAACTGAGTTTCATCACCCGTCATATGCCTTGAGCATGCGCTGCCAATATACCACATCTTTGACTTCTCGGCACATCTCGGGCTTACCTGCATTGTAACTAGTTACTTTTAGGTACCCAATTATTTTTGGGTCCTTGCTTGTTAGGTGCAACAGGTAAAGCATCATATTTTATTTTATGGCGGCATACATGGACAGTATGGCCATTCTTCCACAGAAGTCACAACTGACCTTCTGTTTAGGATGTTTCACTGACTTGTCAGCACCCCAGTGCTGAGCGTGCCAGCACACCTTAGTGGTGTGTCCTAACTTCCCACAAAAGTCACACTGGACTTTTCGCTGGGGATTCCATCTCTGCTGAGTACCTTGGTACTGAGTTCTCAGAGGACTGTTTCTTTTATTTGGAACCTTTAGTTGGTTCTGGATAGTTGTGACGTCCTTTCTCAGTTTCTTTGAAACTGACTGGACTTCAGAGACAGACTCATGTATGATCTTTATGTTATCATGGAGAGTTGTATTGTCCTGAAGAAGGAATCTGAGGTCACTCAGTTTGACCTCTTCCACTTCGTCACAGCGCCTGCTGAGTGCTCTAACTTTCTTATTACACTTCTTGACAAGTGTGTAGAGATCACTCAGGGCATTAACCATATCGTTTCTGAGCTGGGGAAGAGTAATTACCTCATTTTATTTCTCCTCGTCATCTGATGCGACGGATAAGTCAGCATGCTCAGAGATGCATGGCTCAGCAAGTTCGTCAGCCATGAAGCATATCTTCACTGACTCGGTGGCCTCAGTTTCTGTGGATGAAGACTCATCACTGTCACTCCAAGTAGCCACCATTGCCTTCTTCCCACTCTTCTTGTCTTTCCTCAGTGTGGGGGCAGCTTGACTTAATATGGCCAGTTTGATGGCACTCAAAGCATGTAATGGGCTTTGAGCTGTCCTTTTTGTATTTGCTGTCACTTGAGTCAGCTTTATACTTATCAAACTTTCTATAAGGCTTCTTAGAGTATTTGTCATTTTTCCTGAATAGCCTTTTCATCTTCCTTGTGAACATAGCCATCTCCTCATCATCAGTTGAGCTCCCGTCAGTGGAGTCAGCTTTCATGACAAGGGATTTTTGCTTCTTGTCTTCAGATTTTTCCTTCACCTCGAAGTTCTTCATAGATATCTCATGGGTCAGCAATGAATCGATGAGTTCGTCATATTTGTAGGTGGTTAAATCCTCAGCTTCCTCAACTGCTGTCTTCTTTGCTTGCCAATCTTTAGGAAGACTCCTGAGTATCTTTTTGACTTGTTCTTCCTCAGTGAAGATTTTTCCAAGTCTCTTGAGCTCATTTATGATGTTGGTGAACCTTGCATTCATATCTGAAATGCCCTCATCATTGTTCATCTCGAACAGCTCGTACAGTCTCATCTGCTGATTCACCTTAGACTCCTTTACTTTATTTGTTCCCTCGTAGGTGACTTCCAGCTTTTTCCAGATCTCTTGTGCCGACTCACAACCTGAGATTTTGTTATATTCTGCAGCATCGAGCGCACAGTGAAGCATATTGATAGCCGAAGCATGGTTTTGGAGCTTCTTAAGATCATCCTCTGTCCATTTGGCCTCAGCTTTTACAACTGTTTGGCCAGCCACAACTTCGACAGGTACAAATGGGCCTTGGACTATAGATAGCCAGACACTCATGTTTGTAGCCTGAATGAAGTTTTTCATCCTATTCTTCCAGAAGGTATAGTTTGACCCGAAGAATAGGGGAGGCCTAGTAATGGACAGCCCATCAGGCAGTATTTGAGTTGTTTGGTTTCCAGGGAGAAACCGAGTGCTGTTTTCGCCCATGGTAGGGATCAGCTCAAGGTTTTTAGACCTTTTACAGTGAGCTTTTAAGCTCTGATACCACTTGTTGGTCCCTTGTAAGGTTGCAAGTATAGTTCCAAGGGGGGGTTAGGAACTATTTAAACTTTTTCGCAATTAGGGCAGACTTCTTTTTCTAAGGAAAAAGGTTTTAACAGCGGCGCTGAGTGAACAGCAAGATACTGGCTTAGTCAACTGGTGACTAGGTCAGTTTCTTAGCTTGAGTCAGGAGATAGCACTTAGAGTCTATTCCTGAGCTCAGACGTTTAACGCGCACAACTCAAACTTGACCTCTTTACTTGGTCAGTTTTTGGTTATTTTAAGCAAGCAATATAAATAAGGAGTTAAAGGTAAGAAATACTTTACTCAGCAGATTTATCCAGGTTCGGCTTCTTCTAAGCCTACGTCCCGTCCCCAGAACACGTTCCGAGATTTCGAATCCTCTACTGAGCTCTTTAAAGGTAGAGCCTCAAACCTTTTACAATCTTAGCAACTGAGTATAACAAGAGTACCTTCCTCTATACCTCTACTCAGTCCTAATCTCTCGCTGAGTACTATAACCGAGTACTCAGCCTCTCCTTTCTAATCTCTAGAAATGATAAGTGTTTTGTCCTATACAAAGATTTGCTAAGACACTTTAGACGATTGAAATAATCACTCTAGACTTTTACACAGATATAAGAATTGTAGTGTAAGATTTGCTTTGCTTCTTTGCTTGCAGAACTTGTGTAGAAATTTGGTCAGCGTAATGGCTTGATCAAGTTCTGTGTTGAGTGAAGCTTCTGATGGCACTATTTATAGAGACGTCTGGGCATCGGTCATTTCGAATTTCGAAATAACCGTTGGAGGGAAACAGCTACCTGTCGTTGTCATCCTGACTTGCTCAAAGCTCTCGGCCAATCAGAATTGTGTATCTTCTGTCCTCTGTCAGCTCAGCAGACTGTCTCTCCTTTTATGGTAAAGTCAACTGGACAGCATACTGTGTCGTCTGAACTTTAAGTAGAAATACTTTGTCTGGAAATTTTCATTAGCCAGCTGCTGTCTTGTACGTTTGTCGAATCTACTCAGCAACTTCATCTTGAAGTTGTTCCCGAAGGTCTTCTAGATCCTTCTTTTGCTGAGTTGCGTTTTGTTCAAAACGGCAACGTCTTGACAAACGCGGGCCGAGTTGTACTGAGTTGTTTAACTTGGGCCTTGACTTCCGTATTGGGCTTGGGCCTTTTAATTTTTATGTCTTATAAACAGTTTTAACTCAACATTGAACAAACACATTAGTAGAATAAATCAAAGCATTTAAACTTAGTGTGTTTAGAATATGTATTTCAATTATACTTAAACAATTTTGTCAAATCAAAATTATGTGGAAAGGTGTTTCAACAAACTCCCTCATTTTGATGTTGGCAAAACTATTCAGCGAAGAACTCAGTATTGAGCTCCCCCATGATAGTTGACCTATTTTAACTTAGCAAACTCTCCCGTAAGGGTTGAGCTACTGACTTAGTTTTACTCTAAACATTTAAAGGTTTAATTCGAGTAAGTCTAAGGTCAGTTTTTCAGATATAGGTCAGCTTATTAAACATATTCTATTTACTCAGTATTAAGCGGAAGGTATAATCATATAGAGTGCGCTGAGTAATTTGTTGTTCAATGAGTTCTTAACAGACAATGTTTTATAAGCACATAAGTCAATATCAACATGTTATCAGCATTTGATTCAGTCAATAAGATTTATAAGTATAAAACATAGCTGATTTAATTGAAGATGCGTAATGACTCAGTACACAGTAGCATATATTAATATATATCATAACTTAGAAATAGGAATAAAAGATTCAGATATGATATATTTATAGTAGTCAGTGGTTACACAACAAAACTAATAGATAAGGCATATAGATTACATCTGACTTAGTCTATACTGAGCTAGCCTATCTATTTATTTTTCTTGTGTTGAGACTGACTTCGCTCATACTGAGCTCTAGCTGTTTTATCTTTCTCCCCCGTTTTGTCAGCATCAGGAGGAGGAAGTTTGAAAGCATCAGTTAAGACAGCTCGAGTCAGTTCTTTAGACAGCTCCTTAAGTTTTTCAGCGCTTTCATTGACGCCGTCAAAGATTGCAACTCCATCAGTTGATACCTCTGCGGGTATGTTGAGGTCAGCTGCACTGAGCATATTGACGCTAAACGCTTGAGCTTTGCCTTGCCAGATGAGAGCTTCAGTAAGACCAGCAAAGATTTGGTGAAAGGTCTTTAAGAGGGCTGTGTCGTAATACTGACGTTGAATATTGTTATGACGAATGTGGTTGAAGGTTTGTTGCATGATAGACTGCATCTCATTCTGTTTCAATGCGTCAGTATCCATCTCTTGCTTATTCAGATTAAGCAAGCGAATAGCCTCACCTATTTGCTCTATTGAGCACTGATTGTAAGAAACCATTTGCTCATTGGTCTTGAGTTGCTCGGTGTGAAGCTGAGCAAAGAGCATCTTGACTTCAGATGAAGTGGCATAGTCGGTGTTCACAACTGCAAGTTCTGGATTTGTTGTTGTAAGGAGGTCAAGTATTGCACGGTTGTCAGCTGGATCTCAGCCAGTTTGGCAATTGAATCCTGCTTAGCTTGCTGTGCTTGGAAGGTAATGATTACATTCAGCAAGTCCTTGAGTCCCTTAACTTCGTTGAGAAGTTGAGTGACCTGAGAAAGCTGAGTATTCTCAAAAGTTGAAGACCCAGCAGCAGCAGGAGTGGACTGTTGAAGGTCTCTGATCAATGCTTGCACTGAGTCAATGATCTTTTTACCGGACTCAGTGGCATTCAGATAGCTTTGTGAGCCTTCAGGGACATCAGTATGACCGGAATGAAGAGGAGTGAAAGGAGTTACCTGGTCAGTGACTGGAATAGCATTCTCAATCTGCTCTTGAGTTTTAGGTATAGTTGATTGATCGGCAGAGAGTTGAGTTGGAGAAGTGGTAATCCGAATACTGTCTGTGCTGACGGCAGAAGTGTGTGGAGTCAGCACCATGCTTGAAGAAATGGCATGAACAGTAATCGGCTCAACCTGACTGGTTGAGGTGGCGGAAGCATTTTGGTCGGCATGTTCCTGTTGAGAAGAAACAGGGGCTTGCTTTTCTAATGGCGCCGATGTAGTGGAAGTTGGTTGGCGTTTGAAGAATTTTAGTTTTACTGAGGAGGGGTCCTTGGTTGTCTTTGAGATGACAAAGTCAGGAAGAGTTGGTGGTGGAACAAAATCTTCACTGACAGGCTTCTCACTGGCCTTAACCAACTTTCTTCTTCTACGAGGTGGAGTGACAGTCTGAGTAGGATCTCCTGAGTGAGAAGGAGAAGATTCGTGTTGCTCATCAGCAGGTTGGTCAGTTTGCACTTGGACTTGATCAACATTGTGTTGGTCAAGTGCTTGCTCTTCTTCAGCATCCAACCCAGTATTGGCCTGCTCAGTTTCATGCTCACTGGCTGTCTCCTCAGAGTCCTCAGCGTCATCCTGACCGCTGGCTTCTTCTTCTTCTTCGGTACTGTCACCATCAAGTTCTTCCTCAACTTGTGAGATGAAGTAGTCATCCAGTTGTACCTCATGTTCTTCAGACTCAGCTACACTGCCTTGACATTGGGTGAAGTGAGAGTCGCCCGGTACTACAAAGTCAGTAGGTATGGCGTTGAGGGGAGTCAGTGTAGAAGGTTTCTGCTTCTTCTGACGATGCTCAGCAGTTTCCTCAGTTTCAGGCTCACCTTGCCTGCTTCGTTTCTCAGCTGACTTACCAGCTGACTTCTGCCTTTTTGCTGGAGACTCAACATTTTTGGACGGAGTCTCAGCAGTTTTCCTTTTGCGGGAAGCTGGGGCCTTAGTCCTTCGCCCTTTCTTTGGCTCAGCAGTTCCCTCAACTTGTCCAGCAGCAGCAGCAGTTTTACCTTTCTTCAAAGGCTGTCCAAACTTTAGTGCTCTCAGCGAGGCCGCTGTGATCTCAGTTCCTCGAGTCTTTTCTTCACCTTCGAGATCAACTTTGTGGTCAATCAGGATTCTGGTGATGATTGATCCAAGCCTCAGTGTACCAGTGCTGCGTAGGAAGCCAGCGACGAGAAAAACTGGCATGTTGATTGGAGTGTATGTCAGCATATGCCATATAAAGCATTGCTCGAAGTTAGTTGCAGATGTAGTGCAGTTGATCTTTGGGTAGATAAAGTAGGTCAGAAAATAATGAGCCATCTTCTGGTGCTGACCCATGGATGAAGCTGAGACTTCTCCTGAGTGGCCCTCAGGTTTGCAGAAGTTTTGTTCATACCCAGTGCCATCCTGATCTCCAGATCTTCTCAGCCTTGCTCCCCCAGTCTTTAATTTGAGAAGATTGCCTAAGTAGAGAGGGTTGATGAAGATGGTTTTCTCTTTCACCACTGTGCACAGATAGTCAGTGTTGTCATTTGCAACTTTGAGGTTGTGGTAAAACTCCCTTACCAGGTCAGGATAGGTTTCATCCCTAACCGAAAACAGCTCTGTCCAGCCGTTTTGTGAAATCCACTCGCAGAAGGGTTGTTTATTTTGTACGAAGTTTTCTGATACCCATCTTGAGGGCTCAACTTTCCATTCGCGGACGTTCTCAAAGACCTTGGAGTAGGTCCTGAATTTTACAGGTTTTCCCTAACCAGAGGTTTGGCCAGCTTTTCCTTTGCTCGGCGAGGTTATTTTGGTAGGTTCCGGCACAGAGGTTTGCCTGGAAATATCATCGGAGCTGGGTTTAGAGTGGCCAGCACCGGAGATGTTGTGGGAAACCTTACTCATTGTTGAGGATGGGAAAGCTTAGAGGGATTTTGAGAGAGAAGGAATTTCTTAGCCAGAGTATTCGATAAGCGTAAAGAATAAAAAATGGGGAAATACCCATTATTTATAGAGGTGATGTGTGGTGTGGATTTAATCGAATCCATGTGTCAGTTTTGCCTTGGGATTTTGAACCGACAAAGATCCTGGCATTTATGACACATACGGCGTATACGTCATCCTAGGGCTATACGCGTGCTATTGCATTTATTCTAACGGATCTAACACTCAGCGTTTAGAATACTAATCGTTTGATATTCTGAGTGGTCAGCATTGCATAAGGGGATGATTTCTAAGTTTGAGTTTAAACTAATTTACTCAGTGTGCAAGTTTACTCAGTATTTGCTGTTTAATTAGTTTCAATGAGTACACAACAAAGACAATCATTCAGAATAGTAATTCACTCAGCATGCATATTCATTTAGTACAGGAATTTACTGAAAAGGATTAAACATACCGATAGCTTCTGTCAGTATGCTGAACTGCTCACGAGCCAATGGCTTCGTGAAGATATCCGCAAGCTGTTCGTCCGTTGGGACAAAGGTCAGCTTGATCTCACCTTTGAGTACATGGTCTCTAATGAAGTGATGTCTGATGCTGACATGCTTCATTCTGCTGTGTTGAATTGGGTTCTTTGAAAGATCAATTGCACTTTTATGGGGGTTTTCCGATGAAGAAAAAGGAAGTTTTGCACATCTTTTTACTGACTTAAATGGTGAGTCGGCTGTTGATGTTAAGACGCAAGACAAAAGTGCCCGAATATGGACATCCTTTGTTTGCAAAAATGGTTCTAGATTTTATTGGATCGGTTGATAAAATCATGAATGGTAATTGTATATAGAGTTTCGGATCATTAACATTATTAGATCAGGTTAAACGAGTTAAATAGGTTTAATTTTCATATAATATATTGATTTTAATTTTAATGCAAATTAAGGCAAGTAATATCAAATTATGGCAAGTAAACATTGGGGAGGACCCAAATAAGGCAAGTCCACTCATAAACAGCAGTGGCTAAAGATGTCTACTCTCACAACCATACCTTTCCTATCCCAAGGAGAAATCCCTCTCACAGCTGGGGATATGTAGAGAAAAATATTTTCGCACAAGTTTTTCGCAATCAGTGGAGTGAAGAATTTTCTTAACATCGTTTGTTCTCGGATTTTCACAGACATATTGGAACTTGTTTTACCCAAGGAAAATTCAGGATCGTCAAGCACAAGCCAATGCTATCAATTTCGGTGTTTGGGTGTGTGAGCATTGTGCGAACACTAATGGATTTTGACTTCCTTGTAGGCCAATTATGCATTGGGATCCTTGTACAGCTGTTTCTGAAGATGACCGTACCATGTTTCTGACGTTTTCGAGGGTTTTCCAATTACGAAAGAGGAAGTTTTGAACATCTTTTTACTGACTTAAATGGTGAGTTAGCTGTTGATGTTAAGACGCAAGACAAAAGTGCCCGAATATGGACATCCTTTGTTTGCAAAAATTGTTCTAGATTTTATTGGATCGGTTGATAAAATCATGAAATGGAAATGTATACATAGTTTCAAATCATAAATATTATCGGATCGGGTTAAACGAGTTAAATAGGTTTAATTTAATATAGTATATTGAATTTTAATTTTAATGCAAATTAAGGCAAGTCATATCAAATTATGGCAAGTAAACATTGGGGAAGACCCAAATAAGGCATGTCCACTCATAAACAGTAGTGGCCAAAGATGTCTACTCTCACAACCATACATTTCCTACCCCAAGGAGAAATCCCTCTCATGGCTAGGGATATGGAGAGAAACATATTTTGGCAGCAAGATTTTCGCAATCAGTGGAGGAAGAATTTTCTTAACATCGTTTGTTGTTGGATTTCACAGACATATTGCAACTTGTTTTTCCCAAGGAAAATTCAGGATCGTCAAGTCCAAGCTAATGCTAGCAATTCTGGAGTTTGGGAGTGTGAGCATTGTGCCAACACTAATGGATTTTGACTTCCCTGTAGGCCGATTATGCATTGGTATCCTTGTACAAATGTCTCTAAAGATGACCGTACCATGTTTCTCACGTTTTCGAGGGGTTTTCCAATGACGAAAGAGGAAGTTTTGCATATCTTTTTACTGACTTAAATGGTGAGACAGTTATTGATGTTAAGACGCAAGACAAAAGTGCCCGAATATGGACATCCTTTGTTTGCAAAAATGGTTCTAGATTTTATTGGATAGGTTGATAAAATCATGAATGGGAAATATATACAGAGTTTTGGATCATAAACATTAGCGGATTGGGTTAAAAGAGTTAAATAGGTTTAATTTTAATATAGTATATTGAATTTTAATGCAAATTAAGGCAATCAAATTATGGCAAGTAAACATTGGGGAACACCCAAATAAGGCAAGTCCATTCCTAAACAGCAGCGGCCAAAGATGTCTACTCTCACAACCATACCTTTCCTACCCTAAGGGGAAATCCCTCTCACGGCTAGGGATATGGGGAGAAACATATTTTTTTCAACAAGTTTTTCACAATCAGTGGAGTGAAGAATTTTCTTAATATCGGTTGTTCTCAGATTTTTACAGATATATTGCAACTTGTTTTACCTAAGGAAAATTCAGGATCGTCAAGCCAAAGCTAATGCTAGCGATTCCGGTGTTTGGGAATGTGAGAATTGTGCCAAGACTAATGGATTTTGACTTCTCTGTAGGCCGATTATGCATTGGGATCCTTGTACATGTCTCTAAAGATGACCGTACCATGTTTCTCACGTTTTACAGGGGTTTTCCGATGACGAAAGAGGAAGTTTTGCACATCTTTTTACTGACTTAAATGGTGAGTCAGCTGTTGATGTTAAGACGCAAGACAAAAGTGCCCGAATATGGACATCCTTTGTTTGCAAAAATGGTTCTAGATTTTATTGGATCGGTTGATAAAATCATGAATGGGAAATATATACAGAGTTTCGGATCATAAACATTAGCGGATTGGGTTAAAAGAGTTAAATAGGTTTAATTTTAATATAGTATATTGAATTTTAATGCAAATTAAGGCAATCAAATTATGGCAAGTAAACATTGGGGAACACCCAAATAAGGCAAGTCCATTCCTAAACAGCAGCGGCCAAAGATGTCTACTCTCAAAACCATACCTTTCCTACCCTAAGGGGAAATCCCTCTCACGGCTAGGGATATGGGGAGAAACATATTTTTTTCAACAAGTTTTCCGCAATCAGTGGAGTGAAGAATTTTCTTAACATCGGTTGTTCTCGGATTTTTACAGACATATTGCAACTTGTTTTACCCAAGGAAAATTCAAGATCGTCAAGCCAAAGCTAATGCTAGCAATTCCGGTGTTTGGGAATGTGAGAATTGTGCCAAGACTAATGGATTTTGACTTCTCTGTAGGCCGATTATGCATTGGGATCCTTGTACATATGTCTCTAAAGATGACCGTACCATGTTTCTCACGTTTTACAGGGGTTTTCCGATGACGAAAGAGGAAGTTTTGCACATCTTTTTACTGACTTAAATGGTGAGTCAGCTGTTGATGTTAAGACGCAAGACAAAAGTGCCCGAATATGGACATCCTTTGTTTGCAAAAATGGTTCAAGATTTTATTGGATCGGTTGATAAAATCATGAATGGGGATTGTATATAGAGTTTCGGATCATTAACATTATTAGATCGGGTTAAACGAGTTAAATAGGTTTAATTTTCATATAATATATTGAATTTTAATTTTAATGCAAATTAAGGCAAGTAATATCAAATTATGGCAAGTAAACATTGGGGAGGACCCAAATAAGGCAAGTCCACTCATAAACAGTAGTGGCTAAAGATGTCTACTCTCACAACCATACCTTTCCTAGCCCAAGGAGAAATCCCTCTCACGGCTGGGGATATGTAGAGAAAAATATTTTCGCACAAGTTTTTCGCAATCAGTGGAGTGAAGAATTTTCTTAACATCGTTTGTTCTCGGATTTTCACAGACATATTGGAACTTGTTTTACCCAAGGAAAATTCAGGATCGTCAAGCACAAGCCAATACTATCAATTTCGGTGTTTGGGTGTGTGAGCATTGTGCGAACACTAATGGATTTTGACTTCCTTGTAGGCCAATTATGCATTGGGATCCTTGTACAGCTGTTTCTGAAGATGACTGTACCATGTTTCTGACGTTTTCGAGGGGTTTTCCAATTACGAAAGAGGAAGTTTTGAACATCTTTTTATTGACTTAAATGGTGAGACAGCTGTTGATGTTAAGACGCAAGACAAAAGTGCCCGAATATGGACATCCGTTGTTTGCAAAAATGGTTCTAGATTTTATTGGATTGGTTGATAAAATCAAGAATGGGAAATATATGCAGAGTTTCAGATCATAAACATTAGCGTATCGGGTTAAACGAGTTAAATAGGTTTGATTTTAATATAGTATATTGAATTTGAATGCAAATTAAGGCAACTCATATCAAATTATGGCAAGTAAACATTGGGGAACACCTAAATAAGGCAAGTCCACTCCTAAACAACAGCGGCCAAAGATGTCTACTCTCACAACCATACCTTTCCTACCCCAAGGGGAAATCCCTCTCACGGATAGGGATATGGGGAGAAACATATTTTTGCAACAAGTTTTTCGTAATCAGTGGAGTGAAGAATTTTCTTAACATCGTTTGTTCTCGGATTTTCACAGACATATTGCAACTTGCTTTACCCAAGGAAAATTCAGGATCTTCAAGCCAAAGCTAATGCTAGCAATTCCGGTGTTTGGGAGTGTGAGTATTGTGCCAAGACTAATGGATTTTGACTTCTCTGTAGGCCGATTATGCATTGGAACCCTTGTACAGATGTCTATAAAGATGACCGTACCATGTTTCTGAAGTTTTTGAGGGGTTTTCCAATGATGAAAGAGGAAGTTTTGCACATCTTTTTACTAACTTAAATGGTGAGACAGCAGTTGATGTTAAGACGCAAGACAAAAGTGTTCGAATATGGACATCCTTTGTCTGCAAAAATGGTTCTAGATTATATTGGATCGGTTGATAAAATCATGAATGGGAAATGTATACAGGGTTTCGGATCATAAACATTATCGGATCGGGTTAAACGAGTTAAATAGGTTTAATTTTAATATAGTATATTGAATTTAAATTTTAATAATAATTAAGGCAAGTCATATCAATATTATGGCAAGTAAACATTGGGGAAGACCCAAATAAGGCAAGTCCACTCATAAATTGCAGTGGCCAAAGATGTCTACTCTCACAACCATACCTTTACTAACCCAAGGAGAAATCCCTCTCATGACTAGGGATATTGGGAGAAACATATTTTCGCAACAAGTTTTTCGCAATCAATGGGGTGAAGAATTTTCTTAACATCGTTTGTCTTGGATTTTCACGGACATATTGCAACTTGTTTTACCCAAGGAAAATTCAGGATCGTCAAGCCAAAGCCAGTGCTAGCAATTTCGGTGTTTGGGAGTGTGAGCATTGTGCCAAGACTAATGGATTTTGACTTCCTTGTAGGCCGATTATGCATTGTGATCCTTGTACAGCTGTCTTTGAAGATGACCGTACCATGTTTATGACGTTTTCGAGGGGTTTTCCAATGACGTAATAGGAAGTTTTGCACATGTTTTTACAGACTAAAATGGTGAGTCAGCTGTTGATGTTAAGACGTAAGACAAAAGTGTCCGAATATGGACATCCTTTGTTTGCAAAAATGGTTCTAGATTATATTGGATCGGTTGATAAAATCATGAATGGGAAATGTATACAGAGTTTCGGATCATAAACATTATCGGATCGGGTCAAACGAGTTAAATAGGTTTAATTTTAATATAGTATATTTAATTTTAATTTTAATGCAAATTAAGGCAAGTCATATCAAATTATGGTAAGTAAACATTGGGGAATACCCAAATAAAACAAGTCCACTCATAAACAGTTGTGGCCGAAGATGTCTACTCTCACAACCATACCTTTCCTACCCCAAGGAGATATCCCTCTCACGGCTAGGGATATGTAGAGAAACATATTTTACACAAGTTTTCTGCAATCAGTGGAGTGAAGAATTTTCTTCACATCGTTTGCTCTCGGATTTTCACAGACATATTGCAACTTGTTTTACCCAAGGAAAATTTAGGACTGTCAAGCCAAAGCTAATGCTAGCAATTCTGGTGTTTGGGAGTGTGAGCATTGTGCCAAGACTAATGGATTTTGACTTCCTTGTAGGCCGATTATGCATTGGGATCCTTGTATAGATGTCTACTCTCACAACCATACCTTTACTAACCCAAGGAGAAATCCCTCTCATGACTAGGGATATTGGGAGAAACATATTTTCGCAACAAGTTTATCGCAATCAATGGGGTGAAGAATTTTCTTAACATCGTTTGTCTTGGATTTTCACGGACATATTGCAACTTGTTTTACCCAAGGAAAATTCAGGATCGTCAAGCCAAAGCCAGTGCTAGCAATTTCGGTGTTTGGGAGTGTGAGCATTGTGCCAAGACTAATGGATTTTTACTTCCTTGTAGGCCGATTATGCATTGTGATCCTTGTACAGCTGTCTTTGAAGATGACTGTACCATGTTTATGACGTTTTCGAGGGGTTTTCCAATGACGTAATAGGAAGTTTTGCACATGTTTTTACAGACTAAAATGGTGAGTCAGCTGTTGATGTTAAGACGTAAGACAAAAGTGTCCGAATATGGACATCCTTTGTTTGCAAAAATGGTTCTAGATTATATTGGATCGGTTGATAAAATCATGAATGGGAAATGTATACAGAGTTTCGGATCATAAACATTATCGGATCGGGTCAAACGAGTTAAATAGGTTTAATTTTAATATAGTATATTTAATTTTAATTTTAATGCAAATTAAGGCAAGTCATATCAAATTATGGTAAGTAAACATTGGGGAATACCCAAATAAAACAAGTCCACTCATAAACAGTTGTGGCCGAAGATGTCTACTCTCACAACCATACCTTTCCTACCCCAAGGAGATATCCCTCTCACGGCTAGGGATATGTAGAGAAACATATTTTACACAAGTTTTCTGCAATCAGTGGAGTGAAGAATTTTCTTCACATCGTTTGCTCTCGGATTTTCACAGACATATTGCAACTTGTTTTACCCAAGGAAAATTTAGGACTGTCAAGCCAAAGCTAATGCTAGCAATTCTGGTGTTTGGGAGTGTGAGCATTGTGCCAAGACTAATGGATTTTGACTTCCTTGTAGGCCGATTATGCATTGGGATCCTTGTATAGATGTCTCCAAAGCTGACTGTACCATTTTTCTGACGTTTTCGAGGGGTTTTTTAATGATGATATAGGAAGTTTTGGACATCTTTTTACTGACTTAAACGGTGAGTCAGGTTTTGATGTTAAGACGCAAGACAAAAGTTCCCGAATATGGACATCCTTTGTTTGCAAAAATGGTTCTAGATTTTATTGGATCGGTTGATAAAATCATGAATGAGAAATGTATACAGAGTTTCGGATCATAACATTATCGGATCGGGTTAAACGAGTTAAATAGGTTTAATTTTAATATAGTATATTGAATTTTAATTTTAATGTAAATTAAGGCAAGTCATATCAAATTATGCCAAGTAAACATTTGGGAAGACCCAAATAAGGCAAGTCCACTCATAAACAGCAGTGGCCAAAGATGTCTACTCTCACAACCATACCTTTCCTACCCCAAAGAGAAATCCCTCTCACGGCTAAGGATATGGGGAGAAACATATTTTCGCAACATGTTTTTCGCAATCAGTAGAGTGAAGAATTCTTAAAATCGTTTGTTCTCGGATTTTCACAGACATATTGCAACTTGTTTTACCCAAGGAAAATTCTGGATCGTCAAGCCCAAGCCAGTGCTAGCAATTCCGGTGTTTGGGAGTGTGAGCATTGTGCCAAGACTAATGGATTTTGACTTCCCTGTAGGCCGATTATGTATTGGGATCCTTGTACAGATGTCTCTGAAGATGATCGTACCATGTTTATGACATTTTCGAGGGGTTTTCCAATGACGTAAGAGGAAGTTTTGCACATCTTTTTACTGATTTAAATGGTGAGTCAGCTGTTGATGTTAAGACGCAAGACAAAAGTGCCCGAATGTGGACATCCTTTGTTTGCAAAAATGGTTCTAGATTTTATTGGATCGGTTGATAAAATCATGAATGGGAAATGTATACAGAGTTTTGGATCATAAACATTATTGGATCGCGTTAAACGAATTAAATAGGTTCAATTTTAATATAGTATATTGGATTTTAATTTTAATGGGAATTAAGGCAAATCATATCAAATTATGGCAAGTAAACATTGGGGAAGACCCAAATAAGGCAAGTCCACTCATAAACGGCAATGACCAAAGATTTCTACCAAACATTTCTATAAATTTTTGTCATTTTACTCCCCAAGGAGAAATCCCTCTCACGGCTAGGGATATGGAGAGCAACATTTTTCCATGACAAGTTTTCCACAATCAGTGGAGTGAAGAATTTTTTTAACATCGTTTGTTCTCGGATTTTCCCAGATATATTGCAACTTGTTTTATGCAAGGAAAATTCAGGATCGTCAAGCCCAAGCCAACGCTAGCAATTCCGGGTTTTCCTGACCCAGTATTTGGGAGTGTATGAGCATTGTGCCAAGACCAATGGATTTTGACTTCCCTGTAGACCGATTATGGCATTGGGTCCTTGTACAACTGCCTCTGTAGATGACCGTACCATGTTTCTAACGTTTTCGAGGGGTAACGACCGTTACAGTGTTTTATTTAATACTATAGTCAGTCTCCCCCATTACATTGTATTATTATAAGAATTGTATCCCTTTAAAGATGAAGTTGCGAATCTTTTTACTGAGTTAAATAATGAGTGAGTTGTTGATGTTAATATGCAAGAAAAAGTGCCTGAAAATGGACATCCTTTGTTTGCGAAAATGATTCTAGATTCTATTGGATCGGTTGATAAAATCATGAATGGAAAACGTATAACAAAGTTTCGGATCAATAGGAAGCATATTTGTGTTAACAAGTATGAACGAAGAGTTCATTAAGTTTTTTTGCTTTGTCTTCTTCTTGATAAAAATAATAATAATAATGTTGTTCATATGTTATAAAAAACTAAATAATAATAATGTTGTTAAAATTGGAATTTTGATAAACCTAAGTCTCTGCCACCGTGCGAGTTTTCCGTCTCCGCCTTCAGTGGGAGTTTTTGTTCGATCTTGGTTGTTTCACGATCGGGTTCAGGTCACCGTTTCTTGGGTACAGAGAGTTTGTTCCCAAAATTAGAAGAGGAGGGGTGCGATTTAGGGAGAAGGCGAGTAACCGAAGAAGAGTTTTCTTGCTCAGTGATTTCGCCGCGATCGCTGGTCACCGCGGGAGAAGGTTTGGCGAGAGGTCTGTCGACTGTTGAAGGGGGTCTAGTGGAGCCGCTGATCGAAAAATTAAAACGGCTAAGGGTGAGGGTATTGAGACGCCACTATGTAATTAAAGATGGAGAGGAATGTTGAGACGCATCAGGAGGAAGGGGATGAAGGGCTTGGATTGGATTTGGGGTTGGTTGCGCCTGTGGAGGTCAATCCGTGGGAGAATCTCTGTCTAGTTGGATGCTTTGTGTCGGACAAAGTGCTCAATATCCCTGCTATGAAGATTAGAATGGAAAATCTGTGGAGACCGGGTAAAGGAGTGACAATCCAATAGGTATGAATCTTTATACCATTGAATTTTATCATATCATGGATCGAGATAGAATGTTAGGGGGTGGCCCGTGGAGTTTTGACAATTACGTGTTAGTGACGAATTATCTCCACTTAGCTGAAAATCCTGAAAATGTTAACTTGAATTATATGGAGATATGGATACAAATTTTTGATTTGCCTTTAGGTGCTATGTCAGAACATGTAGGAAAACAACTGGGTAACTTTATTGGGGAGTTTAGGGAATATGATGTGAACAACAGTAGTGGTACTTTTAGATCCTATATGCGTATAAGGGTAGCAGTTGATGTGACTAAGCCTCTAAAGAGGTTCAAAAAAATTCAACGTGCTCAGGGCGACTGGCAGTTTGTGAATTTTAAATATGCAAGGCTGGGTATTTTTTGCTATCTGTGTGGGTTAATGGGTCATGCGGACCGGTTTTGTCCGCGATTGTTTGAACAAAGGGGGCAGAGATAAAGAGGGAGTGGGGAGAATGGTTAAAGGCGTCGGTGCGCAAGGAAGGGAATCAAAGTGGCTCGACGTGGCTGAGGGAACCAGGGCAAGGGGGAGTAGGGGAGGGAGATTTACCTAGAGCGATGGGAGAACTGAGACTTGACACAAGGCTAAACCGCCATCCTGTCCACAATCAAACCACGAGGATGGTGTTCAAAGGAGGGTCGAGTGGTAGAATTCTTGTAGAGGGAGATTCGAGTGGAGGAGAGATAAGGGATAAAGAGAATGAGGGGATTGATATCCACGATGACAGAAAGAGGAGAAGGGAAGAAGTAATGAGAGGAGGAGGAGATTCGGTATTGCAGGATATTAGTAATCAGGGTAAACAAGGGCAGATGAGTACCATGGGCACAGAAAAGGGTAGTTCTATTTCACAGACAGATACGGAACTTCCTTTTACTTTTGAAGAGGCGAGACCTAGAAGCCAGGTTCAGCTCGGGCAGTTCGCGCATTGGGGGAGTTAGTCCGGACTAACAAACCCGATTTGGTTTTCCTAATAGAGACACTTTCAGATGAGAATAGGGTTTGTGGGATAGGGAGGAAGTTGAACTATAAAGGAGTAATGAGCGTGGGTGCGAGAGGCAGGAGTGGGGGCCTCGCCATGATCTGGAGAGAGGGAGTGGATGTGGAGGTGAAAGGATATTCGGATCACCATATTGATCTTGCTATCAAAGATC
Organism: Euphorbia lathyris; assembly: GCF_963576675.1. Taxonomy (NCBI): domain Eukaryota; kingdom Viridiplantae; phylum Streptophyta; class Magnoliopsida; order Malpighiales; family Euphorbiaceae; genus Euphorbia; species Euphorbia lathyris. The sequence goes on from NC_088915.1 coordinate 85,234,610, forward strand.
CGATAAAGGAAGTATGGAGGTTTGTGGGGTTCTATGGGTATGCAGATAGGAGCATGCATTGAGAGTCGTGGGATTTATTGCGTAGTGTGGCAGGTTTATCAACGCTCCCTTGGATAATATTGGGTGATTTCAACTGTATTTTAAGTCCCAAGGAGAAAATGGGGGGCACGGTATACCCACCAGCATTAAGTAGAGAATTTGCTAGGGCAGTGGAAGATAGTGGGCTAATTGAACTAGTGGATGGGGGTAGTCGGTTCACCTGGGAAAGAGGTAGGGGTACAGTTGGGTGGGTGAGGGAGAAATTAGATCGGGGATTTGCAAATGAGGAGTGGTTTCTGTTATTCCCTAACTATAAGCTGAGGAATGTGGTCTCACCTTACTCAGATCACTTACCACTTGTGTTAAGGCTGGAGGGAATTGAGGAGGGGAAGAGGGGAGGGGGTTTTCGATTTGAGTATGCTTGGGTAAAAGAACCAAGGTTTAGAGAGGTGGTTGAAAGCAGTTGGGTGCTACAGGGTCAGACAGATATTATGAAAAAACTGGAAGGGTGTGCAGGAGCAATGAACAAATGGGGTATGGAATATAGGAGGAGGTTCGCAGAAAAGAAGGTAGGCTTGACTAAGAAGCTGCAGTTCTTAAGGGATAAAGAAGGCAGACAGTTTGAGCCCAATACCTAAATGTGAGACGATAATTGAATGTGGTTCTGGAGCAGGAGGAACAATACTGGAAACAAAGAGCTAATGTATTTTGGTTAAGGAATGGGGACCAAAACACCCGGGTTTTCCATTCATGTGTAAAAGCTCGGAGGAAGCAGAATGTGATCTCAGGATTAGTTGACGATAATGGTGTGCAGATTGACGAACTGGGATTGCTGGGACAACATATCTGTGAGTACTTTAAAAACCTTTTCTCCCCATCTATGTTTGCGTAGAATGAAATGGTAAATGTCCTTGATAGAGTTTTAATAGACGAGATGAACCAAGGCCTTACTGCACCCTTTAGAATTGAGGAATTCAAAGCTGCAGTGTTTTCTATGCACATTGATAAATCTCCTGGACCGGATGGGCTTAGTCCAGGATTTTATCAACATTTTTGGGATTTAACTGGGGCAGACATTTTTAGGTCGTGCAAGGATTGGTTGGAGAAGTCGCAATTCCCTGCAAACCTAAACGATACGACAATTGTGCTAATTCCAAAAATTGAGGTTCCTTTGTCAATCAAGGACCTTAGGCCTATATCCCTATGTAATGTTTTGTATAAAATAATTGCAAAGGTCTTGGCTAATAGGCTCAAAGCCTACTTGCCTAACATTGTGCATGAGAGTCAATCTGCTTTTGTGCCTGGAAGATCAATAATTGATAATGTGCAGATTGCTTTTGAGACTATACATCATATGAACAGGAAGAATAGAGGGAAAGAAGGGGAGATAGCCCTAAAGATTGATATTAGCAAGGCCTATGACAGGGTAGATTGGGACTTTTTAAGGGCAGTTCTGGTTCGAATGGGCTTCCATGAGAAATGGGTAGGGTGGATTATGCTCTGTATCACCTCAGTCAATTACAAGGTGCTCTTGAGGGTCCAATATCACCAGGCAGAGGGCTAAGACAGGGTGACCCTTTGTCACCATATATATTTATACTATGTGCTGAAGTCTTGTCAAAGTTAATCTTGAAAGCTGAGAGGGAAAACAGGATTCAGGGATGCAGGATATGCAGAGAGGCACCATCAATCAGCCATCTCTTTTTTGCAGATGACAGTTTCTTATTCTTTGGTGCGAGCACTGTACAGGCATAGAACATTGTAGATATCCTGCATGAATACGAAGCGGCTTCGGGCCAGGCAATAAATCTGAACAAATCAGGAATATTTTACAGTAGAAACGTCCAGGGTAATCTGCGTGAGGAGATTGGTGCAGTGCTAAATGTCACCCAGCCGATTAACACGGGTCGGTATTTAGGGCTGTCATCACTGATAGGCAGATCAAAATGAAATATTTTTGTGTTCCTCGTTGACAAGCTTAGAAAAAGATTTGGGAGTTGGGGTTTTAGGTTTCTTTCTCGTGCGGGAAAGGAGGTTTTGCTAAAATCGGTTGCACAGGCTCTACCAACTTTCTGTATGAGCACGTTCTTGATCCCAAAATCAATTTGTGTAGAACCGCAACGTATGATGAATTCGTTCTGGTGGGGAACGAAAAAGGGAGGAAGGAGGAACATCCATTGGTTTGACTGGGCTATTCTGTGCCGAAGAAAAGATCAAGGAGGGTTGGGGTTCAAGGATCTTCACATGTTCAATCTGGCGTTATTGGGCAAGCAGGGATGGAAGCTGATCAATACTCCAAATACTCTGGTTAGTCAAATGTTCAAAGCTAAATATTTTGCTACTAATTCGTTTTTGTCCTCCAAATTAGGCAACAATCCTAGTTTTGTTTAGAGAAGTATTTGGGGATCTATCGATTTGTTAAAACAAGGGATAAGGTGGATGGTGGGAGATGGAAAATCAATACAAGTGTGGGGGGATCCTTGGGTCCCTTCATTACAAAACTACATTATAAATTCATTTTGTATTGAAGGAATGGAGGGGATGAAGGTCGCTGATTTGATGATGGAAGGGGGGAAGGAATGGGATGTTGAAAAGGTGTATGGCTGTCTAAATGAGGAAGAGGCCAGAGAGGTCTGCGCTCTTACACTGTCAGTAAGGGATACCAAGGATATTCTAGTATGGAACTATACGAAGGATGGGAGATACTCCTCTAATTCCGGTTATAGAGCGTTTGAGCAAGCAATCTATGACAGAACACCGATAGAAGGTTGGGAGAGGGTATGGGAGCTGTCAATTCCACCAAAATGGAAAGCGTTTGTCTAGAAGCTATGCTCAGGGTGCTTACCAACAAGAGCAAATCTGATTAGATGACATGTTCTGATGCCTCCTGAATGCACAATTTGCGGTAGGGAGGAGGAGACGTGTCAACATTTATTCTCACTCTGTTCTTTTGCAGGTAATTGTTGGAGAGAAGCGGGAATTCCTCAACCGGAGGGAGACTATACCACAGCTCTTCAATGGCTTCTGACATATAATAATGTAACAATGGAGAAAGAGTGATGGTAATTTGCGCGATATGGTAAAGGAACAACTATCTGTGGAACGGGCAAGAGGTATCGGCTGCTGAATGTGTTCGGAAAGGGGCACTGTACTTACAAGAATGGTGGACGGCTGATTTCACCTCTCCGTCAGTCCAAATCGACGCAGCAGCAGGCAACCACAACGATAATGTAGAGGAGAGGGACGGATCGCAGGGCGCGACTGTAACACGAACAGCGGCAAGGAGCGACATGCAGCAGTTCGTCTGTGACAGCAGCGGCAATCCACGGCAGGCGAGCAGACGGGAGACGGACTTCGTAGAAGAGGCGGATGCTCCGTTTAACACTGCAGACCAGCAAAGGGCGGACAGCAGATGCGGAATAGCAGGAAGCGAGGGACTGCTATGACACAGAATTCACGTCTGAACCGAGCAAGCAGGCAGTCAGATGGCGTAAACCGCGAAGTGGTTTCCTTAAATGTAATACAGACGGAGCTTTGTTCAGAAATCCGAATGAGGGAGGAACGGGTGCTATAGTGAGAGATGACTCAGGAAATTTCCGATGATGTCTGCGTCGAGTGCGTGCAGGTACGTTCTCCCCTATGCTAATTGAAGCTCTAGCTGTTAGAGATTGTTTAGTATGGCTAGTTGGAACCCCGTGGAAGAAGGTTGAGATAGAATCAGATGCAAAAGTGGTGATTAATGCAATTTTGAACCGCTCAAACGACCTAACTGAGTTTGGATTAGTGGTGCAAGATTGCATAGAAATATTAGCAAACAACCGGGAATTCTCAGTATCTTATGTTTCTAGATTAGCGAATGGGACTGCTCATATAGTAGCAAGACAATCTCGTTCCAATGCTAATTATTTTTTTTCAAATGTAAAGCCTCATTGGCTTACAACTGTTTTTGAACAGGATCTGCAAACCTGTTCGTTTTAATTGAAAGGCATTAGTTTGGTTCAAAAAAAAAATAATAATAATAATGTTCTTAATAATTGAGTAAAGCCTTGTGTTATTCAACGGTATGAATTACTATATATACAACAGTGAAAGTTCAAGAACTTAATCATTTATTTTACCGGTCTAATGTTCATTTAGCGTCCTTAACTTGTCTAAATTGGTCATTTTACCCCTCCAACTAATTGGATGTCCTATTTACTCTCTTAACTCCATAAAAAATGGTATTTCTCACCCCTTAACTTGTTCAAATTGGTCATTTTACCTCTCCCCAACTCATCGTATGTCTCATTTACCCCCTTAACTCCATAAAAGTGGTATTTCACACCTCTTCTAATCCTATTTACCTCCTTAACTCCATAAAAGTAGTATTTCTTACCCCTTTATAGTGCATAGGACTTATTCAAATGAGTTTGAAAATATATTTTTTTAATATCAACTTTTTTATTTTGTTTTAATTTGATAATTATATTGATCTTTATGTGTTTATTACAATAATATTGTATTACAATAATTAGATGGTCAAAATTTAACTAGCCAAAAAATTGAAAAGAGGAGGAATGAATAAAAGATACAAATAACAAAGACATTAATATAAACAAGTTAAAGACATTATATGTAAGGATAAGGTACCAAAATAGTTCTATGGTTTTTGGAAAAGTATCAATTTAGGTTCCACACATAAAATAACACCAATATAGGTTTAACGTTTAAAAAACTGTATCAATTTAGGCCTCGATAACGGATTGCAAGAGGTGAAAAATACCACTTTTGTGGAGTTAAGGAAGTAAATAGGACATTCTATGAGTTTGGGGTAAATGGACAAGTTGAGGGGTGAGAAATACCATTGTTATGGAGTTAAAGGGGTAATTAGAACATTCGATGAGTTGGAGGAGTAAAATGACCAATTTGGACAGGTTAAAAGGGCTGGGGGAGCATTAGGCCTTATTTTACCATTTATTTCCTTAAGGGAATAAGGTGTAAAAATCCCTTAACCTTATAGTTGTTAGAAATTATCATAAAAAGCTTTAACTATCAACTCCAACTTTTAGTTCAAGAGATTTTTTGAAATGGTATTAGAGCCTCTTAAACCGAGTGGTCAAAGATCCGAATCTTGTCAACCTCATTATTTTGGTTAATTGCCCCAATTATCAGTGAAGTTTGGAAGTAGTTTTAAAAAAAATCAGCGAACTTCATTTAGTTTCAATAAAGGTATTGAACACCTTCATTTTTATATCAATAAAAGTCATTGTGGCCATTTTTGACGGGAAATGAAAAGTAACATAGAAACAATATTGAAAATGATTGACTTTTATAAATGATATGACAATCAAATGACAACAAAAAGAAAATAAATATTATATATATTTATTATGTAATTCTACTACTTGAAAATGTCACGTTACAACAAAATTTATTATTATTATTGTTATGAGTTGTCACATGGTTATCACATTATTATTCCAGTGATCTTTTTCTGTCGAAATTGGTTGGAATGACTTCACTAAAAAAAATAGTTTAATGACTTTATTAAAAAAAATGAAGTTTTATGACTTTTTTAAAATCGATTTCAAACTGCAACGACTATAGATACAATTTATCTATAAATATATCTTACGAAACTATAAAACATGTTAGCTCCTCACCACTCTTACCAATCATAAACTTGATATATATAATTATTTGATAGTTTAATATGTTAAATTGAAAAATCGAGTGTTAATCAATAAAATACGAAAAGAATACGAGTTAGGCATTATATATATATATATATATATATATATATATATATATATATATATATATATATATATATGTATGTGTGTGTGTCAATGTTGAAAAAAGGTTAAGACTAGTAAGACGAACATGGCCCTCGAGGATTAATCAAGGATTAACCGGGAATTAATCGGATCAGAAAAATGCTTCTATCTTCATTAGGTGAAAAAATAAGAAATACAACAAGCAAAACATGAGGAATAAAACATCGTACAGGCTAAAGCCAATACAAGATCCGAATGAAAACGACTACAAAGAGCAAAGAAAACTATAAAAGGTATAAAAAAAACACAAAACAACAATAAAACATATACGATAGAATAGTAGAGAGCATATACAATTCAGACAAATAAAGAGATCCGATAAAATATATGAATACAGAGTAACAGAAAATAACAATAAAAAAAATAAAGAAACCTAACTGGATGGGAGGAAGAAGAAGGAAGACAAACTTCCTTTGTCCTCCTCAAAATAGATCAACAAAATAAGAATAACGTTAAAAAACACGTTTCGTGAAAATAGGAGATAATTTTGTCAAAATTAAATAAATACAAACAAATCTTTTTTATGAAAAACTTTAAAAGTGAATGACATAAATTTCCTGATTTTACAGCTATGTTCTATTAGGTGTTACTTCTTTTATGACACCTGAATTTCAAATCGGCAGTAAAAATCTTTTAATTTTCCTTTTACTAATGTAGAAGTTTCTCATAAAAGTAAATAACTTCAAATCAACTGTTATCGATCTCAAATTTACAAAAAAAAAAAATCTAAGAATTAAAATTGTTTAGAATCATATTTTTTTTAAATCACGTTTTATTTCATAGTTTTCTCTTTCTAAACTTCACTTTCACGATCTTAAAATAAAAAGATTAAAAAAATAAAATTACTTAAAATATTTTTTTTATTATCATGGAAATCTACCTACTATTTAAGTAGTTAAAGATTAAGATACTTGTGTTAATAAATAGCAAAATTCATACACTTTTATATCCGTTTTGAAATTTTAAAATAAATAAATAAGTAAACACAAAATTGAAAAGACGTAAACACAAAATTGAAAAGACATGTTACAACCAAATAAACATAGCTCAATTCGTACGCCTCTGAAATCAAATATAGACGGTTGCGAGTTTGATCTCACATGCGAACTTAGGAATATTTCTTCAGAGCGAAACAATTTATCGGCATTTGAATTATCGAGAATTATTTTTAAAAAAAAAGTACAACAAACTGATTTCAAATGGATAGAACTTGTTTATTGAATCACCGAATTCAGCATCAGATGCAACTGTTTAATCCATTGACACTAATGTTTAAAACACTAATGTTAGATGTGAAGTTTTAGATGCTAACATCATATATCTATAACCCGGTGATCCAATCATCGGATTCTTTGCATACGAAACCGGTGTTTCTATCACCTGTTTCATCCGCCCTTTAACAAACTAAACATGAGCATTAACCCCGGGTATGTTTTTAACCGAGCTTACTTGAATAATTTTTTCTCGAGACCAACATTATAAAAGGAAAAATCCCCGAGCTTAAAGGGCTAAACTACCATTTATCCAACATCGAAGGAAGTATAAATATCGAAATTTGAATCGATCTAACATACAACACTATATATATATTGAATTTTCTACAAACACCCTATTAAACTTTCTAATATTTCTTTACAAAAAATTTATTAGAGAAGCATGGAAGAAGAATCAAGAATTAATACAATCAGAGAGGCAAATTTACTAATTTAGTATCACCTGAGGTTGAGTTGAAGCTGGACTCTTTGAATGAACTCAAGGGTCAGAAATGTAATTTCATCTTCATTTTGCAACTAGTGAAATTGTATCATCAAGTATTGGGATCTTCTCAATGTAGATACGATGCAATTACAGCTGAGGCAGCAAATATTGCATAAACTGCCACTTTTTCATTGTATAACCCTGTCAATTATGAAATTTCAGTCGAAGTTAGGTGACGTTAAATCCAGAAAGTAACGTCATAAATGGTATAATTGAAGGTCTGAAGTGTAATTTCAGACATCACTAAAAAACGCAAATATTTTGTTTGTATTCTGCACTAGTTGCATATCTTTTGGTTCGGAAGGATAGAGTTTTGAGCTTTTTTGTGATCTCGAAATAGGTTTGGGGATCAAATGCTTTTAAACTTTGACAAAATATTTGGTGTTTTTTCATTTGTTTTGTCCAATACGGGCGGAACATGTGATAAAGAAATCCGACAAAGATGGGACCCACATGATGCAACATGTGTATACGTGTCTTTGATATAGGGATGAGTGGTAACATGATAGGCAGGCGGAGTGGAAATGACAAAATTTATGACTGCACAGATGGCTCCGTCAATGATGTCTTGCAACGCTAGGCACTCAATTGTACCATTTATAACATTAGGGTAAACTAGCTCTTAATTGGCATTGATAAGAGTATTTTTGTACCTTGTCCTAAAATATAAAGGTTTTGTACCTTCAAAAGTCTAATTGCGCCCTTGATCGAAGTGTATATCAGCTACCAGGGGTCAATGCGTAGCTTTATAGATGATCAAGGGCTAAATGTGCAAAAACAAGAAAGAATAGGGGCCTCAAGATGCTTTAATCCTTATAACCACTCTTATGCTCTATGTTGCACAAATTTTGATTTTAAAGGATTTAATGTTTCGGAAACAAAAACTCTAAGAAACTTGTAAGAAGCATTACGGGTCACGTTTCCATAATTTTAAAAAATTAGAAACTCTAGTAAATTTTAATCAGAAGTGAACAGCAGAAATGCAAGCTAGTAAGTAATTCCTTACCATTTTGAGCAGATGCAGCTGCAGGAAGTGCTGGAATCTTCACAGCTGCACATTCAGCAAGCTATGTTAATATAAAACTACACCAGGCGAAGAACAAAAACCCGGGGTAAAATACATCAATGGCCCCTGAATTATAATGCTACTAATACTATGACCCTAAATTTCATTTCTTGACATAAAAAAATTTGGAGTTTACATTAAAGTCTAAATTAACAAAAAGAGGATGGTCTAGATAAGTTTGATTATATCATTGGCTCGTTTTTAGACTTACACATAATTATACACCTAAACTTGTCACTTTTTGTTATTTTTTGTCTTTTGTCATCCTGAACTTATATTTTGACCTATCAAATACCTAAATTTGTCGATATTGGGTCTCCGTCATCTTTTTTTGCTGGCATGACATGGAACGTGTTTAGGTGGAAGTTTAACACGGCCATGTGTTAGCTTTGAAGTTTGGCAAATTAGCAAATAAGGATGTCGGAGGTCCAAAATTGCCAAGTTTAGGTTTGTAATAGGTCTGCCAAACAGGAAAAAGTTACAAGTTCAGGTGTGTAATTATATATCAAACCCTTTTTATCCATGTCACCGTGAACTATGGTCAAATACCTATACTACTCTCATAATCTCATTAATTTTTGAATGGATTTTGTTGATTTCGACCTTAATGTTATGGTAATATAAAATTTAAGGATTTTATATCATGAAATGGAGTTTAGGGACCATAATGTTAGTAGCGGTTATAGTCCGGTCATCAATGTAATTTACCCCCAAAAAAACCTGTTTTCACTTACTTTTATTGCAGGAAGATGCTCCTACTTGGGATGAGGAGGGCCATGGAGCAGGAATATTGTCATTCAGATCACAAATGAAGCTGATTCCTGAAGACTTGTCTAATGTTGCATCAGACGGCAAGCTCGGTAGAAGGCATCCAGACTCTTTCATTGAAAAGTGAAAAAAAAATGAAGAATGAAGCACATAATTAACTATTAAATCCCAAAATAAAAAAGACATACAGTCCAAATTTACCCCTAACGTTTTTTGGGAAGTGTACATATACCCTTAACTAAGAAATGATAAAATTTTGTTCTCAAGTAACTTTGGGCCAGAGAATGGTGGAGTCCGACCTTGACTGCTTGGAGTGCAAAAAATAAACTCAGCCCATATAAGCTGGACTTGAAAAAAAAATTGCCCCTAACAAGACTAAAAAGACGCGGTTTAAGCCTGGGCAACACTTCATCTGGATGTGCAATCATCACCCTTCGGATATAGATGGAGGGTAGGGGTGAAACCACCCCTATAAGGGTTGGTTCTGACGATCAAGGGTATGTGCTAGCACCTTGTGCCCCTACCTCTGACTCCAGGCCCAGGTAAGAGTCTCATTTTATGAGTTCTGTTACCTGGGCCCAAAATTTGTTGCATGTAATGTACCATTATCTAGGGGCTCAAAATTGCTTCAAGTTGAAAACGTTAAGGACAAAATTTTACTATTTCTTACTCTAGGGGTATATCTGAATTTCCCTAAAAATGTTAGGTACAAATTTAGCCCTATGGTTATTGGGGGGAGCAAATTTAATCTCCATGTAGAAAACAGTTCAATCTTAAACCTAACAAACTGGTGAAATTTCAAGCCTAATTGATGAAAGATGGGTTCGAAATGCAATCTTAAGCCTAAACCAATTGATGTAATTCCAAGCCTAATTGAAGAAAAATGCGCTTTTTTTCATTTCTACTTTCATGTTTGGGTCATCCTCCAACCCCAGCGTTCTAGCCACCTAATAAGGCTTGAGATTGCAGATCTTATGTTAATGAACAAAAAACATTTTTCGCCAATTGGATTTGAAATTGCACCAATTGATAAACGTTAGGCTTAAGATTGCATTGTTGTCAACCTGGAGCCTAAATCTACTCTCCCAATAAGTATAGGGCTAAATTTGTACCATATCCAAAATAAATAAACACCATCCAAGTATTCCTTGCAAATAAATAAAAGTACAGATGGTTGTATAGAAAAAATACATACCTTGTACTGACATGTATAAATTGTTGAACACCAGTATCGTTTACAGATGGCAGAAAGACAAAAAGATTCTCATATTAGTAAAAGATGCTTAAGAAAAAAAAACAGACTGATAAGAGATGGAACTACCAGTAGGGTTGTAAACGGGGCGGACGGAAAACGAAAATGGTTCCTCAGTCCTCGTCCCTGAATAGGCCTAAACCATAAGGAGCCCCCTAAAGTTATCCATTTTGGGGCTCTCCCGAATTTAAGGGACAGCCCATTAGCCACTCCAACTCCCTAAAAGTGACATAAGGTGCCTCTTATTTTTCCTCAATGGGAGAAGATGTTGACTCCTGAGGACCACTCGCCTTTCTGTGACTTTCCATATGCAATGTGGCTTTTCCCATTAGCCATATTGCATATGGGAAGTCAACCGAAAGGCGAGTGATCAAAATCTTCTCTTACTGAGGAAAAATAAGGGACACTTTATGTCACTTTCAGGGAGTTAAGAGTGGCTAATGGGTTGTCCCTTAAGTTCGTGGGCAAAGTGACCAAAATGGACAACTTTATGAGCTCCATATGGTTTAGGCCCCCGAATATTTCGGAAAATCCCATTCCCCGTATATGAATTAGGGAAAAGCATGTTGGAGATCCGAATATTTCATTTCTCGCATATGAATTGGGGAAAAGCAGGAAACTTGTTCAGAAACCCGTCCCCGGCGGAGACATGGAACCTCTACCCTGTTGACAACCCTAACGACAAGTTACTCGAGCAAGAAGACTGACCCTGACCTTGGAGCGAAAAGTCCTTGAGGCTAATGTGACAAAGGCTGTAAACATCTCTTGTGATATTTGATTTCTGTAACTTCATTCCAAGAGTTGTAGCACAATCCAAAGCCTGCAAGTTAGTTATAAGGCTCTGCTTCTGCAAGTGAGACACATAGCTATCCATGGCGTCACAGCATCCTGCCGTATTACTTATCCCATTTCCGCATCCCTTTGCAACATGGCTCATTTCAGGGAAAACCAGAGGGCAAACTGAACCAGAAGCACAAGATAAGAAAAAAAACAGGAAAAGCAAGTAAACAATGAGAGTAGCTAATATGAAGTAGAAGGTATTCAATGGCCCCTCAACTTTGGGATTACTAACATGATGACGTATGAACTTTAAAACCGGATACAAAAGTCTTGAAGTTTGACTCATAGTAACCTATGTTGCACGGAACTCCGCTTGCGTAGCGTTTCCGCATTTTGTGTCCATTTCGGAAATGGAAACCAGTACGACACGTTTCCAAGCACGTTCATTAAATACTGAAAATAGGAAACTCGTTTCTGGTTTAGGAAACTATTTCCGCCGGCAAACACAATCCAATTCCAATTCCGACTATGATTCTAGCTAATTGAAACTTCTTCTTTCGCTGTAACTTCTTCATTGATATAAAATCTATTCCACAATTTCTAATTATTTCAATTTTCTGCTCACCGTTGTCATCATCAGGGAGTATAAATACCAATTTCTTTTTATGTATGCTTTTACTCCCTCCATTCCAAAATATAAGTCATTCTAGATTGTTTCACACAAATTAAGAAATACAATTAATGTATAGTGAAATTAATGAATTTACATTGATTAACTAAAAAACATTTCTCTCTCATGTAATGGTTGGTGAATAAGTATTGTAATTTTGAAAAACAAATGGACCAAGACAAAATATTTAATGTTTGGACCAGAAAACTATACTAAAAGTTATTGAAAAACTAGAAAGACTTATATTTTGGAAAAAAAAACAATTGCTAGAATGACTTATAAAAAGGAATGGAGGGAGTATTATTTATAAATATATCCCTATATTTTTAATATTTCCCTGTGTCCGTTTCTGTTTTCGTGTCCATTTCCGTTCCGTGCAACATAGATACTAACATAAACGTCCAAATGATCGTTGACCAGTGTAAATACCCGTTAGCCGGTAACTCACACTCTTTTATTCAGAGCCATCAAGTTAATAACGCCAAGTTGAGGGACCATGTGTGAATTTACCCGCGTGATTTACGGGCAATTCAAGTGGTCAACCGGTATCTACACTAGTCAACAGTTATTTGGACTTTTACGTTAGTATATTATATATATCAAAGTTCATGGACTTTTAGATCCCATTTTGAAGTTCAGGGTCAACATGTTAGTAACACCAAAGTTGAGGGACTATAGGTCTGTTTTACCTAGGTATTCTCTAAACAAACTGCAGACACCAGCCGTAACCATGGAGAGATTGACAACAATCTACGTGTACAACCAATTCTGTGTATGCATGGCAGTAATAAGCCATGGCTACTTTTGAAATATGTGACTTCTAGCATAACAAGCCCAACTGACCCGGTTACCTTTTGGGATGAAACGGGTCAGAAGCATTCACAGTCACTAAAGTAAAGCGTATTTACATTGCTGGTCACTAAAATCAGTTGTGAGACAATAAAGTCACTAAAGTAGTACATCTGTACGAATAAAGTCACTACAACCAGATCCGGCAACTTGCTCCACCAGAATGTTGATATTAGCAATACCTCATTGACACGTAAACCACATGTTAGAATCCATATTGAATGAGCGTCCACGTGGCAAAATAAAAATTGAAATCTGACCTCTGTATTGATTTTTTTTTTTTTAATCTCGTTCCCTAAGTGTCGATGAGGTGTCGCTGACATCAGCATTCCGGTGGATCTAGTCACTGGATCCGATGTGCTATGTTAGTGAGATGTGCTATGTTAGTGACTTTATTGTCTCAAACACGATTTTAGTGACTCCGACTGCACAATTAACTATCCGAATGTTGAATGGGATGTTGAAAACAGAAAACTCTCGTCAACAGAAGAATGGATTGGAAAGCTAATAATTTGGACAAATTGTATTGAAATTCTCCAAACTCACCTTTGTTAACTTTACAATTGGATAGTCCTCTGAGAACATCCTTAGCACGTAGAGGATCAAGTTTACTCGCCAACCACCGAAGGACGATATCTTTACAATCATCAATTCGAGGTGAATGATCAGGTAAACCATTGGTGCTATCCACAGTCAAAACTTCAGAAGCCTTCAGTGCAATTCTCGTAGCAGCTTCTGATATGGCATTCTGACATATTTGATCACAACATTCCCTCACAGGATCTATCTTCTCACAGGCAGCAAGAAGGCTAGCCGAATCGACAGTGCTCTCAAACTCATTCACATCTTTTACTGGGCAAGACCGTGCAGTGAGATTCGATGGATGGGCCGAGCAGATTCTCTTAACAGTATCTGCAGCACCCTGACCAACCAAAATTTGCTCAATATCGGAAAGGCAAATCTTTGAAACCGTTTCATTTACCGCAAGCACGTTAGTTTCTTTGCTGGATTGGCCAAGAAGAATCGTTAAGGTTGCGTGTAACTGAGGACAGCATATAACATTAGCCAGCAATGGAGCGAAAACTCCCCAGCAATCCATCGATGTCACAGTCATCAAGTCTTCAGCAGCAGTGAAGTTGAATGTACATAGTCCTAAGAGAAAATTACAACCAAACAATGTAATGCAAAAGGCTTAGACAATCTAAGAGAAGAAATACATTCATAGCCCTTGAACTATAACGTTACTAACGTTATGACCCCTAAACTTGATTCCGTGACATAAAGGTTCTTAAACTTTACATTATTGTAACATTAAGGCCTAAGACATCCCTAGCCCTCTCTACTTATTAAGAAAAGTCAATTGCCCCTCTATACTTTTTAAACCTCTCCAGAACTTGCTTAAAGTGACCTATTGATCCCCCTAAGTTAGGGATGTAAATGGGGCGGGGATTCCCAGTCCCCGTTGGTGACCCGCCCGGACGGGGATGGGGAATCCCCGATAAGAATCCCCATGGGACGGAGATGGGGATAGTTTTGTCCCCCGTTGTGGGAATGGGGAAAGGTATCCCCGCCCCGGGGGAATCCCTGATGGGGGATCCCGACTATTCCGCGTGATAATTGATTTTTTTGGATGATTTAAGTACATTTTAATTAGGTGATTAGTTGTTTTCAATTTTTACATTTTTATGGTTTGGAAAATTTGAGAATGATTGTTGATATTTCGTATTATTAGCTACCGATTCTTAAAAGTTTTAGGTATTACTATTTTTTTAAACATAAAACGGTGATTCCCGGCGAGGAATGAGGAATGGGGAAAAAGTTTTTGAAACATATGTAAACGGGGAATCGGGATCCCGTGGGGAGGGGGATGGGGATAAATTTGTCCCCGTTTAACTCGCGGGGACGCGAATGGAGAACAGGGATGGGAAATGCATTCCCCGCCCCCTAAGTCCACATGGTAGAGAAAGTGGATAATTTGGACAAGTTGAAGTATATGTAACTTTAATCAAGTTCAAAGGGTCAGTAGATAATTTGGACAAGTTGAAGTATATGTAACTTTAATCAAGTTCAAAGGGTCAGTAGATCATTGTAAGCAAGTTCAGGGGACATAGTACGTTTCCGAAGTATAAGGGGCAGTTGACTTTTCTGGACAAATACAAGGGGCTAGAGATGCATTAAATCTAACATTAAAGTCCAAATCAAAAAAAAGAAAATCCGTTAAATGATAACCTGGACAAGTTTGACTACATCATTAACTCTTTTTTATCTCATAAATCATGGTCAAATCCTTATTTTCAGGTCATCATTCGGTAATTTTTAACGGATTTCTTTGGTTTAGACTTTAATATTACTATAATGTAAAGTTCAAGTACTTTTATGTCACCAAATAAACTTTAGCAGGTCATAGCGTTAGAAGCGCTATAGTTCAGGGTATCCGACAATCTAATCAAACAAGGGTATAGAAATTAAACCTGATAATTTTGGTATAGAACTGTTTGTGAAAGGTTGCAAAGGAGAAGGTGCAAGAATAGGTAGAAAAGGCTGAGGGGCTGCATTTGGTGAGATTTCAGGAAGCCAATCATCCAGTTTTCTATCAATTGATGCAGAGCCCTTATTTAGACCTATAGCAAAAAAAAATACAGGTAAATTGTGATACTTAACTTAAAATTCTGATTAAAAGATGATAGTACAAAATTCCAACAGGGGGTTAATTACATATATGGTCCTCCAACTATCAAATATGGAACAAAAATGCCATAACTTTTAAATTATTGTCATTTAACTTTGATGTCAACCATGGTCCTTTTGTCCGGAAACCAACAAACACATTCACCGATAATTCGGTGAATGACATGTCATCAAACAACCAAAGTTAAATGGCCACAATGGTTTTCTAAGTAAGAATTTAAGTTTTATGGCATTTCTATTCTACTTCTAATAGTTGGATGACTATGGGTGTAATTAACCCCTATTTTTGAACCAGTTTTTCAGCTAGGTAATAGTTCTTCCAAATGAAATGAACATAAATAATATGATCAGAATCTAACTCAACAAAGACATGGAATAGAAATACAAACTTGGCATACAAGACTCGCTCATGTAACTTGCTTAAACAGGAAATATATAGTCTAAACAAAGGTCAAAGCAACAAGACTGGCTCATGTAACTTAGTAAATGTAAGCAAAGGCCTAATCACGCGCAGAGCTGGACATATGGACCGTGAAGTTTGTAGGACTTTACATTATGCGGGTGACCCAAGAATATGGGTGTCCCAATATTGGACTAGGAGGCTCTATATCATGTTAAGGCCTTTTGGAACCTTTAAGCATGACAAAAGTCTCACTTTCATAAATGACTCGTTATTGTTATAGTAAGCTAATGTTGGATACTTAACAGCAAACAAATTGTTGGCCTCTCTCAAACTGCAAATGAGAATAAACAAGATAGAATGTTCTTTACAGCTGATTCTCCAGCCATATAAATCCCTAACAGCAATGTCTTAACAGATTATATCAAACCAATACTTTTAGCTTAGAGTAGTGAGTTTGATTCAATAGAATACGACTTTCAGCTAAACGTTCTAATTCTAATAATGAAAGGTGTAAACAACGGCCTAACTCACCCCAAAAGCTAGTTCAAAGAAGAAAGATCGCCTCATATATATAAGGAACCATATAGCTCCCTAATAAAGCAATATGGGATATCTAACACACCCCCTCACGCCCAAACAATTTGGAGCGTGAATCAAATATCAACGGTGACCCAACATTGAATACAAGGCTTTGATACCATACCAAGAAACTATTGACCCAAAAACTTAAAGTGATAGCTAAAGGTCTAAGAATAGCTTTTATTATTCTCTCTTGATAGACCCGGCAGCGAATGCTTGTAAGCTTTTGAAATTTCATGGGTTGAAATTCCATTCGATGTTGACGAAAACTCCTATTCAGTAGCGTTTCGTGTCCGTTTCGGTTTCAGTGCAACATATATTCCATTAACAAATGGAGTTAATGGAGGGGTTGAATGCACCGTTGGTCACTGAATTTTCATGGTTATCTCAAAATGATCACTCAAACTTCAATTTGTCTCCATAAAATCATTCAACTTTGAATTTTGTCTCAATATAGTTACTCCGAATCATTTCGGGACTAAGGCTTTGTTGTTGTATAGTTACTCCGACAAGTTCAAGAGCAAAAAGACACCGGAAAAGTGACGTGACTGTCACATCAGCAATAGTAAACTTCCGACGCTGAATGAAACGACATGACGCTGCCACCTAGATGACCGAAATGACACATGAGGTGGCAGCCACATGTTTCGGTCAGTGGTGAAAGTTGACTAGTGCTCACATGAATACCAAGTTATATTTCTAGTGTCTTTTTGCTCTTTGAAGTCGCTGGAGTACCTTTATTGAGACAAAATTCAAAGTTGAATGATTCTATTAAGACAAATTGAAATTGCGTGACCATTTTGAGACAACCATGAATTTCAGTTGACCAATGGTGCATTCAACCCGTTAATGGAGTTGTCATGATTTCAACTCTCGAAAACTTATTCCTCCACCCGACCACTTAGTCTAAAAGACTCCGGTGGTGTAACAGACTCGATGCCATAGAAAGAAAGACCTAAATCACCCCCAAAAGCCACTTCTAGGAGCCATAGCTCCCTAATTAAGGGATATTGGATATCAAACAAGAGGTCTGAGAAACAAAACCTAAAAAGATCAAACAAGAAGAGCAGCATATCATCCAACAATCAAGTAAAAACTAACACTGTGAACAGAGAACAAACCAAGTGCATAATGAGAAATAAGTTCAAAAACCCAATGTTATTCATTGAATCAAACACAAAATTAATAAAACTTCACAAATTCCAAAATTCCATGGCATCAATTTACAGAAATACACAAATTACAATCAAAAGAACACCATCCCCAATTACATTCATCCCAAGACACATCGATTTAACAAATTACCCAAGTGAAATCAAATCACAATAAGAAAAGAAAACTCACTCAATAGCAGAAGAAACACCTCAAGAAGAAGAACCATTGCGAAACTGAACTTCACAGAAGATCCCTCATTCATTCCTCAAGCTAATAAATAGAAGAATCGATGAAAATCAAAATCAAAATTGAAATTTCAATTTCAGCTCCCAATAATTCAAAACAAAACTACTTTCTGAAGTTGCTAACCTGGAATTCAGAGTAGGGAAGTGAGAAAACAAATTAGAGAGGAGGAGAAAAAAACCGCAGCCATGGATGAAACCTTTGGGGAAGTGGTGTGGGACTAAGAGAAGAGTAAGAACAGCTGTAGAGAGAGAGAGAGAGAAAGGGACCTACTATTGAAAATTAAAGAGTGGAGATAGAAATAGCACAGTTGCCATTAATGCCATCACTAGCTTTTTCTTCACTTCTCTGTCACGATGTTCACATAGCACGCATGGCACGTGACAAGTGGATTGTGTTCTCACGTGCGTGATTGACTGGCACGTGTAAATGATTATGTGGCAGTTTGAAACTGGTCAAAGAAAATCTACTGTCCGGTGTTACTTTTTATCTTCCATGTCTTTAATAATATATTTTTACACTAAAAACAAGCCACGTAAGAAATGGTAGTTTTTTTTGGTGTGAGAACGGAGTACTAATATTAAGCATTTGGTTTTCCATGTCATTTGGAGGACTCTTAATTCATATTTGGACTCATGTATTATGACCTCATGTAATAATTAAAATAGTGGAGTCTCTTATAATATGTGTGGGTTCATATTACACGTGTCAAAATATGTATGGAATGTCCTCCATTTGACATGGACTGTTGGGCTTATGGAGACTAATATATATAGGCCCAACTGAAGCGATGGGCCCAACTGAAGCGATGGGCCCAACTGCAGCGACGATTAGGGTTTCAGACGGTTAGGGTTTCAGGAGTATAAATGTAACTTCTTTCTCTGTAATCCGTAACTCATTCATTATAGTAAATATTCTGGCTTGGTAGTGCCCCCAGACGTAGTCATTCATCTTGAGTGGCGAACTGGGTAAACAATTCTTGTGTGTTTGCTTATTTTCGTTTATCGTAATTTCAATTATTCCTAACAGAATCGGGTGCTTCTAATAATTTGCCGTAAGAATGACAAGAAATGAGATAAAAAAAAATTACGGGAAAAAAAACTGGCTATGTTTTTTTTTTAAAAAAAAGAAAGGACAAGCACGTAAAAAAAACAAACTAGTCCATGATAGACATAGGAAAACAAGAACCAACAAGATCATCTAAAAGAAATTACACCAGTAGCGGCGGGGGTTGGGAAAGCTCAAGAAACCCAAAAGCCGACACATGAGCACGAGCAGTAAGAAAATCCGCCACACAATTCTATTCACGGTAGATATGGCAAACTTCTATTCCTTTAAAAGAGCGGAGAAGACTATGGATATCACGAATGAGATTACGATGGACTCCAACAATTGCCCCAGAAGTTGTATACAGTGAATTACCTCTTAGTTGTCCGATTTTACCGCAAGAAAACGGATATTATATTCCCTTGCAAGTAAGAGCCCGGAATAAAACAAAAACTCAAATTAATTATATTTTATTAAAATATATTTCAAGCTCATGCTTAAAGGGGGGAAAAGGAAGAAATAAAGCTTTTTAAGGCAAAACTTGACAGATGCGCGCACAAGCTGGATTTGAATAATTATACGTATGTGAGAGGAAGAATATATTGTTTTGATGTCGTTGTATGACATTTTTGTATTTAACTTTAAACAACTAGCTACCAGATTTTCAAAAGGTACAACGGTCCGAGCGATAGATCAAGAGCAAGAAGATTTGTTATTCATCGTTTATAGAGATTTTTACTTTCTCGAAATGAAGTTATACAAAATCCCCTTTTGTACACGAAATTCTTTCCATTCCCAAAGCTGAGGATCGAACTATGGACTTTTGGTTATGGACATAAGAATATTATAAAATGGTTTCTCGGATTTAATGTCTTACTATTATTATTTATGTTGCATAGAGTTATGGACATGAATAGTTTGTAATTGATTTCTTAGACATATAGATATTGTCAAGACTATTTTCAAGTATGAAATATAACCAAACCCAAATGTTTTGTTACCTTTATGGACTGAAATACGCATGTTTGTGTTGTTATTGACCATGTTTGCTTACCTATGTACCCGTTCTTTTGTGCTTAAAAATCAGAAACTATGTGAATCTTACTTATTGTGCTTGCTTCTTATTCCATTGATAACGAACTGTCTATGGCTAGAGTTCGCATATGTATTCTGCTCTATATTAGAAGACTATCGTCAATAGTGACGAAATCTATCTTAAGGAGACTGTTCATACATGCCTCAGATTCTTCGTTTCCAGATTTCTGTTCACAAAAAGTATCAACGTGTTTCATACACTTTTAGTTCTTTTCACTTCGTTCCCATTTGCTTTCATGTAATTGCATATACTTTATGTAATTTCATTCAATTAATTTTATACATCTATGTACCAAATGCTGACACGTGTCCAATGAGTCATTATGACACATTTTCAAGATTACGATAGTTACCCTTAAGAACTACTCCCTCCGTTTCATATTACATGTCTTTTTGGACAGTTGTATAGAAATTAAGAATGTTGGAAAAAAGACATTGTTGCCCTTTATTTATTGATTCCAATATTTATTTATTCTATAATAAGTCCATTATTTTAATTAATTTCCGTAAACCCACATTTTATAGTAGAAAAAAAGATGACTTAACGTGTACTGATCATATAAAATGACATGTAATATGAAAAAAACGAATCTCTAGAAAGACATGTAATATGAAATGGAGGTATTACTATATAAAGATAAGGTGAGCAATCCTCAAAAGGAATGTAAATATTGCCGTCACCAATAGTCTCATTGTCTTTAATCTTTTTTCAACTTTTACTAACTTAAGCATCGGCTTCGCTAAACACCCGTCCCTCTCTGACTAACTGTTACTTAGACAGCAACACATATTGCACTACATTAATAATCGAATCATTTTATTCTAAACTCTTCTTCGAACATTAGGTCTATTTTTGACTAAATTTCTTCTTTTTTTTTTCATTTCTTTATGGAAATGTTTTTAGGTCCATAAATGGAGAAGGTTGAAATGTTGGAAAAATAAAGAGTAATGGAGGGTCCCAAAAGTTAGAAAATGGAAGAGCAATTACAAACAAACTGAAAACTGCCATTTTCTTAAATGCCCAGAAAACATTTAATATCTTTGTTACAACCACCCATTTTATTACTATATTCTAATTTATCACCTTTCTTTCTGCAGGTGTGAAATGAAATGCCCTAAACTTATTATGGATACAACTAACATAAACACATTTCACTAGGGATGTTAGGGATGCATTCAACCGAACCGAATCGAAAAAACCGTAATTCTTGATTGTTGATCCTAGTTAATCTTTCGGTCGTCTGAAAACCACAATAGACGTCACAAAAGGGGTTAGAGTTCTGGTGAACCCTCTCCGATACTAAAGTCAGTGATATTACGGAATATCAAGCTATCACAATTATAAAAGAGTAATTAATTTATTAGTCCCTCTATTTTGATAAAACACACTGTTTAGTCCATGTATTTTCAAAAACACGCGGTAAAGTCCCTAACGTTTTTCTCAGTGAACTGTTTAGTCCCTAACATTTTTCTCGGTGAACTGTTTACTCCCTGCGGTTAGACTCTCATGAAGATTCTGTTAGTCAATTTGGATTTGCGTTCTTCTTTTCCTTTATTTTCCTTTCCTTTAAACTCTAATGCATCTGAAATCAACTTTGAGTGTTCTTCTTCTTGATTTTCTTCTTAATCGTTCAAATTCGTAAGCATTGGGTCTGTTCTTTTTCTTGTTCTCTATACAAATAGCTTCTTCTTCTAAATTGGATTTTCTCTTCTGAAGTTTGAAGGTAAATAGTAAAGGGAAATTTAGTCATTTCCGAAGTCATAAACGTTAAAAAAAATCTAACAAACGGACGGAATGACTAAACAGTTTACTGAGAAAAAGGTTAGGGACCTTATCATGTGTTTTTGAAAATACAGGGACTAAACAGTGTGTTTTGTCAAAATATAGAGACTAATAAACTAATTACCCACTATAAAAATAGGATTCTGATAACTGAAAAATGTGTGATACCTGGGATCTTGGAATGCCTCTACTAATTATAGATAATTTGAGATGCATTTTGGACACATGGCATCTCATGATAGGACATGAGACCCTATCTTTGCGTGCCAATGTATTTCTGAAAATGAGGAGCGTGTGTTTGGAATCCAGAGTATTGATTGGTCCACGTGTCTCCAAACACTCCTCCGAAGACGGTCTTCGACCATTTGAATACGCCTGAAGCTTTGATTTGGGTCAAGCTTCGGCCAAGACTAACCAGCTCAATAATCTTGAATGGGCCAAGGCCCACCTGAGGTCTTCGGGTCATGATAGAGCTTTCTAATAGAGCCCAAATGACCTAATATCGTATCATCGAATACTGAAATTACTAAAATAATTCACACCGACACTGAATCGAATAGAACCAAAATACACCTAAATCGAAACATTCAACTCGGTTTTAAACCGAACAAACCGAATTTAGTTAAAAAATGAAAACGACAAATAAAAATCACTATATTTTATCATTAAATTTACCTTTAAATACTTTTAAAATATATTTATATTAGCTTATTATCACAACAATAGTAAAGAAAATTAAATTTATAAATATATATATATATATATATATATATATATATATAATGTAAAATATATGTAATTCGGTGGGGTTTGGTGTTTTTACATTTTTTATCAAACCCAACCCAATACCGAAATGCACCTAAAAATAAAGCAGTTGTCGAACCGAAATGTCAAAAAAACGAACCGAAAAACCGAATTTAATCGGTTCGGTATACGATTTAAACCGAAAATTAATCAACTCCTCCCAAACTATTTGTAACTTTGTAAAATAATCCGTCAACTTAGCAATAATATCATATTGTAAGTTGTAACTCTAGAATATGAAGAGCATTTCGTTGTGAAAAAACCCGGGTTTTGAGATTTTGCCAAAATTGTGTGGTTGTATCAAACCAGATTATAGATTTCGCAATAGAAGAAGATAAAACATGTTAGATCCAGGAAAGTAGTAATGATAGAAATGTAAAATCTATATTATTTAGTACGGTTTTTACGATCTTTTAGCTCATTTTGAGTTATTTTCCTTAGTAAGTTGAGTCAAATGCATGTTTTGTCCTTATTTTACGCCTTGTGTTGATTTTCTAATTTTTTTTATTTAAGTTTCAGTTAATTTCAATCATTTTCCTATAGTTTCAGTTTTAGTTGTTGATTTTAGTCAACTTTTTCTGTTGCCTATTTGGCATTTATTTTCTTTAATTTTTTTGTCTTAAGATTAAATAAATAATTAGTTTAGTGATTTTATTTAAATTTAGATTTAAATTAAGATTATTAGGATTTTAGTTATTTGATTTTGATTTGATTTTCGTAATCGGTTTTTGTTGATTTGAAAGTGGAAATTTATCATTGGTTGAATTCAAATTTGAAAAGTAAAAATTGGATAGTGAGTTTTTAATTTAGTTAAAGGAGGTTATAAATAGAGATTGTGTAATTGGGGCTTCTAAAGCTCCTGGGATTGATGGTCTTCCGGCGGGCTTTTACCATAAGCATTGGGATGTCGTGAAGGAAGGCATCTATAATTTTGTCTTGGGGGTGTTCAGTGGTTCAAAGGATATTGAGCTGGTTAATAGAACCCTCCTGGTTCTGATTCCTAAGATTGATAAGCCTTCTTCCTTTTTGCATATGAGACCTATCAGTCTTTGTAATGTTCTTTACAAAACTGTTAGAAAGATTGTGGCTAATAGAATCCGTGGCATTCTTCCTGCGATCATTTGTCAGAATCAGGGTAGCTTTGTGCCTGGTAGACAAATGATGGATAATGTGGTGATCGCCCAAGAGATGGTCCACACGATGAAGATTAGGAAGGGGAGGAAAGGCATTGTGGCTCTGAAGCTGGATTTAGAGAAGGCCTATGATCGAATTAATTGGGATTTCTTGATGGAGAGCCTTGAGAGAGCTAGAATCCCGGACAGCTGGAGAAGTTTAATTAAGGTATGTATTTCTTCTCCTGTGTTTCAAGTTATGGTCAATGGGGATATATCGGAGGAATTTTCCCCGGGCAGAGGAATCCGTCAGGGGGATCCTATGAGCCCTTTCCTTTTTGTTATTGCTATGGAGAGGCTCTCTCACCTGATTCAGG
Organism: Euphorbia lathyris; assembly: GCF_963576675.1. NCBI lineage: Eukaryota > Viridiplantae > Streptophyta > Magnoliopsida > Malpighiales > Euphorbiaceae > Euphorbia > Euphorbia lathyris. Next base: position 85,258,894 of record NC_088915.1, read on the forward strand.
ATGCGATTGATAATGGGAGTTTCCACCCTATGGCGATCAACAGCTTCTGTCCCCAGGTGACTCACTTATTCTTTGCAGATGATGTCCTTATCTTTCTTGAGGGTAATGAGGAGCAGTTGAGAGTCATTATGGATATTCTGGATTGTTTTTGTTCGGCCTCTGGGCAGAAGCTTAATATCTAGAAATCTAGGATGATGTGCTCTAAGAATATGAATCAGAGAGTCTGTAAGAGATTAAGTGATCTCTCAGGTATTCCTCTTACTGATTCTCTTGGGAAGTATCTGGGCGTTCCCCTCCACAGTGAGTGTGTGTCTAAAGGCTCCTTCAAAGAGACTTTGGATAAAGCTAATTCGAAGTGTGCCACTTGGAAAGCTAAGACTCTGTCTCTCGCTGGCCGCCTCACGTTAATTCAATCTGTTAATTGTGCTGCTCCCAATCACATCATGCAGGCTTGTAAGCTTCCGGATCCTGTGCTTAATGATCTTGACAAGATTAATCGTAAGTTCCTGTGGGGGGAAGCTGCGGAGGGCAGGAAGATCCATCTTGTGCCTTGGAGTGAGGTTTGCCAGCCTAAAGATTCTGGGGGTCTGGGTATTAGCAAAGCAAAGGACAATAATAAAGTTTTATTAATAAAACTCCTTTGGCGTATGTGGCAAAACCCCTCCTCTCTTTGGGTTCGCCTCCTTTGTGGTAAGTATCGGAAAGACAAAATCTTCGGGGGCCCGAAAGAGAGAGTTGCTAATTGTTCCTTCCTCTGGAAAGGACTTAGTGCTGTGTTTGATGAGTTCTGCTCGGGAGTTGGCCTGGAGGTGGGGAATGGTAAGTCCATTAGTTTCTGGTTTGATAACTGGATTGGGGATAAACCGTTAATTGAGGTGTGTTCTTCCCCCCCACCTAGTGATATACGCAACTGGAGGATTACCGATGTGGTTGACTCGGAAGGGGACTGGATCTGGTCAAAGTTTGATACTTTCTTTAGCCTTGAGACTCTCCTTAGAATGCGGGGAGTGAAGGTGAGTAATCAAGAGGAAGACTTGGATAGGCACTGCTGGGCGCTGACTAACAATGGAGTTTATTCTTGCAAATCGGCCTTTGAAGCTTTCTCTCTCTTTAGATCTGATCCTCCCTCGGATGTGTGGAAGTCGATTTGGACCCTTAAAGTTCCTTTCCGTATTAGGAGTTTCCTGTGGCTGGGCGTTAAGGACAGGCTTCTTACTAATTCGGATAAGCACAGAAGGCACTTGGCTGATTCTGGAGCTTGCAGTAGATGCAGAGGCCATGTTGAGACTTTGTGCCATGCTCTTAGAGATTGCTCTAATAGTAAAGAGGTTTGGAGGAAAATTCTTCCACACCATATTTTCTCTTCCTTCATGGCACATTCTGAGGTCGACTGGTTCTCTGATGGTGTTAGAGGAAAGTTGCTTCCATACATGGAGCATGGTGACATTTTCTTTGCTATTATCTGTCACCAAGTTTGGAAATGGAGAAACGAGGAGATTTTTGGAGATAAAACTGTTTTTATGACAAACTTAGCTGATTTCTTCTCGAAAAAACTTTTCTCTATTATCGATAGTTTCAAAGGAGAGTCCCTTGCTAGAGCCTCTCAGTGTTGTGATGTCCATCTCGTGGGATGGAGCAGGCCAAGAGAGGGGGTTGTGAAGCTGAATACTGATGGTTCCTGCCTCAGTAACGGTAAGATTGCGGCTGGAGGTGTGCTTAGAGATGCAGGGGGCGCCTGGCTTTCTGGGTTCTCCCAGAATTTAGGGTTGGGTTCTTCCTTTTCTGCGGAGCTCTGGGCTATTCTTACTGGAATCAATCTTGCTAAAAGGCTGGGTGTTAAGAGGCTTTCTGTGGAGTCTGATAATTTGGAAGCAATCAAAATGATTTCTGAGAATCATTCTATGGGTCTTAACAGTCGCAACCTCATCAAAGCTATTAAAAGGCTTTGCTCCTCCTTTGAGTTCGTAGAGTTCAGACACATTTTTAGAGAGCAGAATCGTGTTGCTGATCGCTTGGCGGCGGTGGGCCATGAAGGGACGTTAGGCGTTACTACCCTTCCTGTTTCCCCTAGTTTCATCTCTCCTCTTCTCTTAGAAGATAGAATTGGGGTTAGCTTCCCTAGGCTAATTCATGGGTAGTTTGTTGTTGTTCGTTTTTCTTTTCCTTTTCTACCAAAAAAAAAAAAAGAAGAAGAAATTTACTAAACGAAGACAATTGTCAACAGTCAACACGACGTGTCGAGATGTGCAACATGTCGTGTTAAGAGGTAGAAGGTCTAGTGTTTTGGGAGAGTCTTCAATATATCTGGCCAAGTTCCCAACACGTTGTTCCAAGTTCCTAACACGCTATGCCAAGTTCCCAACACATCGTGCTAATTCTTGTGCCAAAAAGACAAGGATTCAATAGTTGCACTTACTTAAGAGCCCAATTTCAAGACTTTGGACTCTGAATCTTGAAATTTGCAAAAGAGAAAGTTTGTTCCTTTATCTCTTAGTTTTCAGTAGCACTTTGAACAATCCAAATCTGAGTTTTTATGAAACTGTAATGGTCAAATTACCAAAGGCTATCGGATCTAAAACTTCAAAAGCAATTCATTATTTGATACTGGTCTTCAATACGGCGTGTCAAAGTTCAACACGACGTGTTGAAGGCCTGAAGGGTTTCAACATTTTTTATTTCCATCTTTTGACACTTCTTCCTCATATCACTTAGGTTTTTCTATTTAAGAAAGCATAGAAACACATTCTAGGGAATTTTCCATAACTTATTTTTTTATCTTTCTTTATCACCTTTGTATTCATTGTATCAATTGGCATTCATTGATTCAGTTTTTTAGATATGGTATTCCCTAGTATCACTCCCGAGCTAGAAGTTTCTTCATCCATCGAGCTATTGAAGCAATCCGCCATCCATCTTCTAACGTGCAAAGGGTCACTTCATGTTCACGCTAACGGAACATAGTATAGGGTTAACAAGTGCTCTAAGCGCATATTTTTATTCTGCTCTTAGGACCTATAGTACTTGGTTGAACTTAATTAATATGATTGTTATCCTTCAGGTGTTCGTATTCATTAATATCAATTCATATTTTGATTTCAATATTTATTCAGTCTTTTGTTTCTTACTTTGGTTATTATGCTTGCTTTCCCTTTGTTTAATTGTGTCTAAATCACCTTATCTTTATCCAACTTCATATTTGAGACCTTACCGAGGTTAAAAACTTCGAAAATTGTAGGCTTGATCACCCTTCGAGGACTGAAGCTTAGATTCAACCATTCCCTAGCAGGGCTAAAAGGATTGATTAAGCCAAAAGAGGCTTGTCGAGATTAAACTTAGATCAGTGTAATTTGCTTGCATAAAACTGAGTTAGAACACTAAAACATATCTCATTGAATCAATCTTACTGTACTCCAACTTATTCACATATGTTGGAAACTGGCATGCTAAAAATTTGTCTCTCATAGAATAAGAGTAGGAGTAGAGTTATAACTTAGATTCAAAATCAATTTTATTTGCTCGCCTAAACATTAAGGAAGCCCAATTGGACAATAAGTTCTTAACAATAACTCATATGGATTTGACACTCTATCTTTATCAGATTTATTACTTGATACGATGGAGTACACTTGCCCCTAATCATGGTTAAGAATCTTTTGAGTGCTTACTCGATATTTGACACCTCTCTAACACATACAAAGGTTGACTGACAAAACCAAATTTAGATTCTCATTAGGATGGACAAAGAAAGGATTGGAAGGATGGTGAGATACATCTACCGGAATCGACATATTGTGTAATCGATGATTAGATATATCAACTTCTCCAATCAAAACAATGATGTATGACATCCAGATCTAAAACAACCTTCGTAATTGAAAAACAAATCTAAAAACAACGAATAATGAAAGAACAAGATGATATATCGCTAATCTATAAACTCCTCGATCTTTCGAATAAAATGCGAAAATAATCTTTTTCTGATACTATAACATATTTGAAAATTAAGGAAAGAAGAAGAAAACTCATCATTCTCACCGGTGAAATCGTTAGAAAAGTTAAGCAAACCAAGTTGCTTTTACACTGCTATATATACAGAAACCTAAAGCTAGTTATAACGATTAAATTATCTAATTAAGGGTGCCTTCTATGGTTACTTTGTTTTTGACAAAGTAAATCTTACTTTGTTTTTTTCACCATTGGATGATGGTGGACTTTAACCAAGTAAGTTCATCTAATGGTGGTAAAAACAAAGTAAGCATAGCCTAACCTTTAACTTTAATATTTTCAAAGAAGTGCAAATTTAACTATATTGTATAAAATGATCATGCAGCTCTAAGTTGTGTAAAAAGTGAAATAGCACAGGGCCTCAAAATAGTAAGTGCATTATAAATAGTTTTGTGATATTAATGGTTAAGATTTATTTCACGAGTAATTTACAAATTATTTTGTAAAACGATAAAAAAAAAATGTTATATAATTGTTTTCCAAATATATTTATAAGATATTATTGACTATACCATTTACTTGCAGAAATGATTGTTTCTAAATTAAATTATTCAAAATCAACCACATTACAAGAAATATTAAATTACATTTGTTTCATTAATTAAACACTAATTAACCTAATTTTAAGTCTTTTTTTTCACTTAGAAGCAACCTTTATATATTTAATCATTGTTATTATATGAAAAAAAGATTAAAGATGGTTGCCTCGAGATCTAAAATATGTAAAATCTATTCAAATGTAATATTATTTTAAACAAGAAAGAAAAATGTTTCGATACTTAAATCAAGACGAAAAATAATTAATTTACTGTAAAATTATAAAATGAGAATAATATATCAAATATGGATACTAATGTGAAATAAAATTAGAGAATAATATTTTTTTGGGTTATAATTGACATCAGACCCGTCTTAAATATTGTTGACCCTCTGTTAAATATAAAAAAATGATCCTTAATTTTTTTTTTTTTAAATAGGGATAAAGTATAAATTTAGTCTATAGTATTATAATACAGATAGAAATTAATTAATAAAGATTCAAATTAATTATATAATTATACTTAATTAGAGGGTTAGACTATACTTACTTTGTTAAAGTCCACCATCATCCAATGGTGAAAAAAACAAAGTAAGATTTACTTTGTCAAAAACAAAGTAACCATAGAAGACACCTAAAGTTAAATGGTCTTTATTGGGGGAAAAATCATGATAATTAGTATTATTTTTTTAACAATTAGTAGGTTATTTTATGATCGAGTCTTGACGCAACAGTAAACGTTAGTGTCATGTGATTGGGAAAGGATCAATTTAAACCCTCTAATTGTTTCTGGTCGACTATGCAGGCATCGTTCGGAACAAATTGAATATCCCCTGATTCCTCTCCCGGAAAAAGTGCATTCCAATGAAAAAACTAATATAAAATATTTGGCTAAACCTCGTGACCAAGTCTTACAAGTCATTCTTTGATAAATGATCACCATGAGTCAGACTCAATAGAATTTGCTTGATGTAAATGGCTAAAATAGCTTCTGCTTTATATGATTATCAATCGGGTTCGAATCTTAGATACGGTCTGTTTTTAGAAGCATGTTTTTTTTTAATGGAAAATTAGTAGCCTATTAAATAGGTTTTGAATTATTGTGAAATTATATAATTCAGTTTTTTTTTATTTCAAGTAATAAAGAAAATTTCAAAATAACATGTGTTGACCCAGCTTTGTAGTGTAGCTTCATCTAGAATCACATGGCTGCACCAATAATTAATTAATTGGTGCCTTCTATAGTTACTTTGTTTTTGACAAAGTATCATTACTTGGTGTGTTTTCACCATTGGATGATGGATTAGAAAATTAATCTAATGGTGAAAACACACAAAGTAAGGTTTACTTTGTTAAAACAAAGTAAGCATAGCCTTTACCTTAATTAATTAATTATAATTAAACCGTTTGACTTGGGTTAAGAGATAAATTCTTTTCAATCTAATTAAAGTCACACATGATTTCGTTTGGAATTTTTTATTTTTAATAATTTGAGATCGTAAAATATTGTTGGCCTACAACACCCATAATTAATTTTCACTCGCAACTAAAATGAATTAATGGTTAAAATATCATCTGAAATTGGTAGACAGAATTTGGATGTAAATGGGGCGCGGATGCCCGTCCTTGTTGGTGCCTGCTCCATTGGATATAGGAAATCCCTGATAAGAATCTCCATGGGACGGGGATGGTTTTTCTCCGTGGTAGGAATGGGGAAAGGTATCCCGCCCTGTCCTGTGGGAATCCTTGTCTCCGCCCTGTTAATCTCCGATGGGAGATCCCCGACTATCCCCGTGATAATTGATTTTTTTGGATGATTTAAGTACATTTTAATTAGGTGATAGGTTGTTTTCAATTTTTAGTTTTTGGTGGTTTAGAAAATTTGAGAATAATTGTTGATGCATGGCCTGATGGACCTGTCTTTAGTTGGCCAATTCTTTTATATGAAGGCTGGGGTGAGCCTGTTGGGCTTTTCGAATCTGCGGGCTCATCCTCCGCATTAATAATTATGTCACTTGCCAATTAATTCGTTAAAAATGTGTTAAAATTGTTATATTTTGTTGTTTAGTTAAAAAAATTTGCTTGGCTATTTGTTATTTATTAACAAGAGACTTTATGTGAGATTAATAAAAATCAAAGCCTTAAATCGGTATCCAATTTTTTTTCTACACACCATCGAGCTCCCCTCCCCAGCTTTCGGTCCTGGCTCCGCTAATTAATGTGAGTATAAAGAAGTCCGTTTTCCATTTCATAGAGTGAGAGAGTTGGCATTAAAAGATGTTTGATTGGAGATTTAGGAAAAGTTGGAGATTTTATTGCTAATTTGTGTAGTTTGGAGTGCTAATTGATTTTGAACCTTTAATTTACAAGTTAAATAGGTTTTATGCTAAATATAATTATATGATTTGATTTTGCAGAAAACATGTCACCGTTTTTTACTCTAACAGAAATTACACGAATGCTAATGGACATTGATTCGCGCATGAATACTCATTAATCAACCTTTAAAATTCGGAAATTCTGGAAAATACGGTTGAATATCAAAAGTTGCTTAATATATCTGTAAATGTTAAAATTCATAAAATTCTAGAAAATACGATTGAATATGAAAAGATTTTAGAAAGAAAATTACATAAAAAAACTCCAAAAAAAAAAGTAAATTGCATTTTAGTAGGTCTAAATGAATGAATTTGGCCGAAAAAGCACAAATCTCACTGCAAAGCAACTAGTCTTGCTAGTTGACCAGTTTCCACCCAAAATAGGTTATGAAAATCTAAAAAACCGAAACTCAAAAGTTGGAAAAAATTAAAAAACTGTCACTGTATTAAAATTTATCAAATTGCTCTAAAAACTTAGAAGCGAATTCTTCAACTACTTCAATTTGGTAGAAATTTATTATTTCAAAATGTGATTATACCACAAATTTTTTCATTATAATATTTATAGCAAACAAATCTGTATACAAATAAAGTTGAATTTTAAGGATATATATATATATATATATATAGATGAAAACACCTCTCATTGAAAATATGTAAGATTATTTAGAACATTTTATTTAACTTTTTAGAACACGTACTGTAAAATATAGAGCATGTACTTTAATATATGTTCAAAACAAATGTCTTATGTTCTAAAACTAATTATTTAAAGGTTTAATACATCATTTACCCCTGAACTTGTCCAAAAAGATTGTTTGGCCCCTGAACTTTCAAAGTGTCTCCATAGCCCCCTGAACTTGCATAAAGTGTTCAGTTAGCCCTCTGAACTTGCGTAAAACGTAACCAATTGATCACTCGGTTGCAAAAAAGTAAGTTAAATGCGGAAGATGTAATCGACGTGTCTTAGAATGTTATTACATAATTCAAGAATAGAGTAAAAATGAGTTTATTACTTGCTCAACTATGAACCTTGTATTCTCTAATATTACAATCGCAATATCCCGATCTTGATTGTTTTACTTTTTTAAAGACGCGTGCAATACATTTTCCGTATTTAACTTACTTTTTTGCAACCGAGTGATCAATTGATTATATTTTACGCAAGTTCAATGGGCTAACTGAACATTTTATGCAAGTTCAGGGGGCTATTAAGACACTTTGAAAGTTCGGGGGGCCAATCAAACTTTTCGGACAAGTTCAGAGGGGCAAATGATGTATTAAGCCTTATTTAAAACATTTTACTTAATGTTTTAGAACATATGCTATAAAATATAGAATATATACTCTAGTAGAGACGAAGGAAAGATCGAAGATGTTGAACGACGACGATGAATAACTGAACGCAAAAGTGTGACACTGGTGACCAACGGTTGTGTTTTAAAAATAACAAAGTATTTACAATAATGTCATTATATGTATTTACATTAATCCATTAATGAGCGTTCTTACATAAGAGAGATGTTCTCAAATTTATAAACTAAAAAAATTATTACACAAATTAATAAAAAAAAATATATTTTTTTAACGCAACAAAACCTTATTCTTTTAGCAAATATTTTTTCTTGTAGAAATAAGAAAGATAATTTTATCAATAGCAAATAACTACAAACAACTGTTCATGAAAATCTCAAAAAAGAAGCTATTAGTTAAAAGTTCCAAAATACTTTAGTTTCCATAGAAAATGTTAAACGTTGTTGTTATATAAACCTAACCAAGCACAATATTTCTTGCAATTTGCGCTAAACGTTGAAAAATTGAAACAAACAGCCCCTAAATTTTTAAATATAAACCTGTGAGATTCGGCCTAACCCGAGCCATAAACAAATCTATTTACAGATCGAAACACCCCTTTACCTAATTTCTCTCTATATAAACCAGAAGTAATTATAACTTTCTGTTTTTGTTAATCACCTTACTCAAGCTTTACATTATTTACAATACGAAACTATAGCTTATAATGCTATTATAATTTGACTAAAATTACAAACTTGTAAAATCAACTATTGTAATGTGACATTATAACAAGCACAAATTTATTAGATAAATGTTTTTCTTACCAAATATGTTAAATTAAGATTTTTTTTTCTTTACATACCTATTTTTTTATATATATATAATGATTTTTTTTATTTTTTTTTGATAGAGTCTTGTTTTGAGGTTTAGTCATAATAATTAAGATTTTTTACCCACCTTGTGAACAATTCAATAAAAATCAAATCAAATATATTTTTTTACAATTGCCAAGTCATTTCGTAGGGACTTTCTAGTTAACCCAGAAATAAAGATTGATCTAGTATAATGTTACTTTTACCTATTCAATTTAGGGTTTGAAAATTTCCATAATTATTTAGTTTAATGATACAATTAACAATTCGGTTTGGTTTTAAAAAAAAATCAATGATTCAATTTGGTTATAAATTTTTTTTATTTCGGTATTCGTTCCGATTTAATTCCAACATATTTATTCAGTAACAGTTGAAATTTAAAAAGCTCCAAAATTGTACGTCATGTAAGTTAACAGTAGAATTTCATTCGATTCTAAAGAAAAAATCAACGATTAAATTCAATGATAAAAATTTATATTCAAGTATTTAGTTTGGTTTCAGACTTTTGAAGCTCCATGTTCAACCTAATCTAAACCCATCCCATCAAGTACGGTTCTGATAGACCAAACAAATACTCGTACCCATGAATAGTGACGAATACAGAACTGCTCAGTTTGGAATCTCTATATATACACGATATAAAATCTAACTACATCTTTATGGATAAAAAAATTCGATCTCATTTTACACCTTTCTGAACAATTTTTTTTCTCAACATATAGAATTGAGGGGCCTTCTTACACCCCCAACTCCAGAGGCAGACCGACACTATGGTTGGGGGCCTTGGGCCGCTAACAGTCCAAACATACATTTTGGTATAGTGAGTGAAGAATTTTGACCCCGTTTAAATCCCCGGCTGGCCCTCCTAGTCCAGTTAGCAACCCCTTTAAAATTTTAATCCCCCTATAACTTCATCATGCATCCGCAGTGTCCAACTCTCAATCCACCGAAAATAAAGAGTCGGAACCACCTCTATTAGGAGTGGCCCATGTCTCCACACTCGTCCATGAATAATTAATGTCAAAATGGTCCTTGAAGTTTTTAGACAGGACTCGTTTAGTCCAAATCGAAATTTCGGTATCAACTCAGCCTTAAAGTTAACTTCATGAGTCATTTTGACCTTTATGAATAAGTATAAAATAAATTGTAAAACTGACCAAATTTAAAGGCTCATTTTATACTTAAACTCATTATACTATCTCTTACCAAACTAGACATTTTCAATGGTACCTTTCCCAAAATACTCTCTGAACCTGTTTGGTAAATGATTTTTTGGAGTAAAATTAGAGGTTTTGGCCGCTTTAGAGGTTTTTACTAGTCAAACCTCTAATAATGGTGTTTGGTAAAAAAAGGTTTGAAATAGCTTATTAGGTCCTAAAAAACTAATTTTGAAAAAGCTCATTTTAGGAGTTTTTTCAATTAGCTTATTGCTCCATCTCTTTTGAATGAAATTTTTACACCTAATTATTACCCTTTAACCTCAAATAAATGTTTTATCATGTCTTTATTTTTCATTTATCCAAACAATTATTAACAATCAATTAAGTTTTACCAAATAAGTTTTACAAAATCAGCTAGTCAAATCAGCTAACCAAAAAGGTAATCAACTAACAGTTAATGTAATCAGCCGTCAGCCATCAGCTAACAGCTAACATCTATTTGCCAAACAGGGCCTTAGTATATATACTATGACTTAACCAATTCTTGCTTAACATCACTTGTGCAAAGATGAACTGTGATTTCTGTGCGATATGCTTGCGATTTTTGTGTAATTTCTTGCTGCGATTCAATGGGAAAAGTCAGAAAGAAGGTAAGTGATGATAATCTTCTTTCATGTTTATGGTTTAGTCTAGGGTTTAATGGTGTAGGATTGTGGTACCATTTTTTTTTGTTGCGAGTCAATTATAAACTTATTGGAATGTTATTTGTGATGTATTTTGCATATTGAATATTAGAAATGCTCTTATTTCATCAGACAGCATGCATGAATCTCTTTTGCAGAACTAACCTATATAAAGGAGTTTATGTATATAAAATCAATAAAATACGAGTTTAGATTTTGTATTGATGTATGAAATTGAAGTTGGATTACAAAAGTTGAGAAGCGAAGCCTAATATTAGGCAAGAATTGGTTAAATGTTGATATGTATACTAAGGATATTTTGAGAAAGATACCACTAAAAGTGTCTAGCTTAGTAAGAAGTAGTGTATAATAAATCTAAAGGGTAAATTACACCCATGGCACTGAACTTTATCCATTTTAACATTGTGACCATTGAACTTCAATTCTTAACGATATGGTCACTGAAGTTTACACTTTTTAATACTGGTGGCTAGACCTGTCCATGGGCCGGGTTCGGGCCGGGCCTGGCGGGCTTTTGTGTAAAAGTGCTCGTCCCAAGCCCAACCTAGCACAGTCCAGTATTAATTTAGGCTGGCTCGGGCCGAGCTGGGCTTGGGCTTAAAAATCAAATCTCAAGCCCAACCCATATAAGCCCACCTAAAAAAATATACATAATTTTTAATTATAAAAAATCAAATTTATACTTAAAATAAATATTTCATTATAAATATGTAAATTTTTTAATTAATATTAATAAGGCGGGCCGGGCTAGGCCGGCCCGTGATATTTTCATATGTCCCAAGCCCGCCCAAAAAATAGGCGGGCTTTAGCGGGCCTGGGCCGGGCCTAAGAGTAAATTTCATTGTCCAAGTCCGGCCCAAGGGACACGGGCCTGGGCGGGCCGGGCGGGTACCCGGGCCCGTGGACAGGTTTACTGGTGGCCATTCAACTTTAACTAACTCCTCAAAATGACCGTTAAAGATCTCAAAATAAAAATATTCAAGAATTGAAGTTGTTCAGAACGACATTTATCATGAAACCACATTTTTTATTTTTCAAAATCACCTTTTTTTGGAGTTTCTCTCTCTAAAAATTCACTTTCTCTCTCCTAACCAAACAACAACTAAATGACCTCAAAACAAAAAATTACAAAAATTAAATTTATTTAAAATATTATTAACTCTTTAAATTTTTTATTTTAAGACTGCCAACTGTTGTTTTTAGGTGTTAAGTGGCCACTAGTTTTTAAAGATATAAAGTTTTAAGAATTGAACTTCAATGATCATAATGTTCAATTGGGTAAAGTTCTGTAGCCATGGGTGTAATTTATCCTTAATCTAACCATAATTATATGGTTAACTCAATAAACACTCATGTTATGGTACTTTACGCCAGGTTATTAAGACCGTACGGTACTAAAAAGCATTTAGATAGTGAAAACGGAATCGTTTTATAAATGATGCTTGTCAAAGATTCCGTTTTTTGATAACCATTCACACTCCTTTTACTCAATTCAAATCACATGCATGGATCCTTCTTTTTCTTTACTTTAATTGTCAATTAAGAATTATCTTAATCTTCTTTTAAAAAAAAGAATAATCTTAATTTGACTAATTAAACAATTTATTGAATAATAATTTAATCCAAATAAATACACGTTTTAAATTAAAGTAAAGAATCTCATTAAAGCCATCTTGAGGCTTCGTCCTGCCTTCGATTCTCTTACCTTCTCCCATATTTATAGGGAGCAAAATCGCATGGCGGATCGCTTGGCAGCTGCTGGGCATGGGAGGATGTTAGGTGTTTCTACCCTTTCCGTTCCTCCTTCTTTTCTGTTACCTTTTCTTCTTGAGGGTAGGATTGGGGTCAGTCTTTCTAGACTGATCCCGGGTTAGGTTTTTGTTTGTTTGTTTTTTTCTTTCCTTCTTACCAAAAAAAATATATATATATATATATCTAAACTAATTAATTAAGCAATTTAATGGATAATGCCTCTGTTGTCCTAACTAAATTATTAGCATTATAGTTTTATCTTGGTATTTTTCGTCAAATCCAACATAACATGTGTGAATAGAATTTTTTTAAAAAATTTTAAATCTTGTTGACACGTATTAAATAATATTTACATTTTATTATTATTTTAAATTAGATTAATTATGCAAGAGAAATTTAGATAATTAACTAATTATAATTTAAGTAAATTAATTGGGAAGGGTTTAAATACCGTAATCCTTGGACCCGCCCCGAATCCGAATTAGTCGGCCAATGTGGTTCGGAGTACCAGATGGTTTATAACCAAAAAATAAAATGATCAAATATAAATGGCATAATACCCATTTGGCTTCCTAAACTAATCCTTCAAAGTCAATTAGGACTTTAAACTATCAAAATCATCAATCAAGTCCCTGAATTAACAAAAAATCATCAATTGAGTCTCAATTCTAAACAAAAGTCATCAATTGAGGCCTTATCGAAAATCATTCGGTTGAACAGTTTCAGACTCTCTTCCTCAAACTCATTTTGAACCACACATAGATTATTACAGTCTATATCAAACATTCACGGTTTCTGATTTTATGACAGGATGGAGACTCAATTGATGATTTTTCTTAGTTTAAAGACATGATTGATGATTTTAATAGTTTAGGATTCTAATTGACTTTAAATGTTTAGTTTGGGGATCCAAATGGGTGTGAAATCAATATAAATTTATGAGATAAAAATAGAATATATAGAAGGCTCAAAGCGAGTTATAGTGTCATATTAGTGTTATATATATAATATAATAGTAATTGTATCAAACACATCAAGTCAAATAAATTATATATCTATTTGTTTTGTCTACTGTTTACTGTTGTTGGAAAATGCTGCTTTTCCAAAAAAATAGATTTACTGTTTTTATAAAATACTACTTTTCAGGTGTAAAAAGCAAATAGGAGCTCCCTATTCAAACACCTAAAATTCTTATTTTGAAAGTGAAAATGCAAAAAAGAATATGAAAAGTAGCAATCAAACACCCCCTATCTCTATAAATTGTATTATCACTTGTGTAGAACACTAACGAGTCATTTTAATAGATTATCTCTATAAATAAATTTATTTTTTAATATTATTTTTATTTTTATAATATAATTATCGAAAGAACAAAGTTTACTATGTTTAGAAAAAATTATTTTAAATTATTTATTTATATTATTTTTATTAATTTATATAATACATTTTTATTTTATAATTTATTTGTTAATTAGTTTAAAACATGTCCATCTAGACATTTTACATACTAACATCAATAATTTAATATAATTTTATCAAACACTAATAATTACACCGCTAATAACAATAATAAATGACTTACTAAGTGTGTGTTTGTTTCACTTTTTCAGAAGAGTATTTAATATTTCATTCTAAACCGCATAAAATATAGCGTTTGGTTAGGTTTATACCACCGCAACATTTAGCATTTTCTTTAAAAACTGCAACATTCTGGAGCGTTACAGCTAATAACTAACCATAACAATTAAAAAAAAAAAACTACTATTAGATAATTGCTGAGACTAGATCCTACACGGCATTGTCTGTGACCTGGCATAAACTTTTGGTCAACAAACACTTATCTTACGCTGCCACGTAAGACCCCCTTTTCTCTCTCTAACATGCGAGCTTCTCCGATAATGGCTTTTTTCTCCCTATTTATATCCCAATCTCTCCCTTCTCCCAAATCTCTTCACTCTCAACCCAAAATCAACAGATCGGAATGGGAAACTGCTGTATACGAGAATCATCGTCGTCGGTGATGTTCGCCGGAGAAGATTGGGGATCGCTGAAGAAATCATCGCCGTCATCATCAATCCACCGGAAAAATCACAAATTGATGGAAAAACAGAGGCTTCTCGGAGACGAAGATGAAGAGGAGAATATGGAACGAATCGGAACTTCTTCTTCTTCTTTGTCGTCGTCGTCGGTGAAAATTAAGATTACGAAGAGAGAGCTTGAAGCGTTAATGGAGAAAGTTGAGAAGGAAGGTTTGACAATGGAGGAAGTTATGGTTAATTTAGTTTTGAATCCTGTTAAATCTGATGATCAATTTCATCCTTGTCATCGGTCTTGGAAACCTGCTCTACAAAGTATTCCTGAGGTTAATTAAGTAATTAACTAATTTGTTCATTGATTCTGTGTATATATTGTTTTGATCAGTTAATATATATGAGGTTGATGGGAAGTGCTTCATATTTATCCCCGTAATCGAGCCGAGCTGTGCCAAGTTTTGGTTTGCTCATTTATTTTGGTTTGCTCATTTATCAACTCGGCAGAATATTAACGAGTTCAAACTCAATATTCTGCTCACGACCTTGTTCTTGTTAATTCAATTCATAAATTTGATTCTGCGAACAACTCAATAATTATATTGATTTGAAATTTCATGTAACGGCCTAACTTTGAAATCTACATAATTATGTTATTTTACATTTTTCTATTTATAGAAATTTTACTATTGAAAAGATAACCGATACAACCTTGCTCAAGATCGTCTTCATAAACTTTATAACCGAGTTTGTTCATGACCTTGTTCATTAACTTATAATCGAGTTTGGTTGCGAGTTTGTAAATTGAGTCGAACACAATCGAATTTTTATTGAGCCAAACACTGAGCTGCTCGGTTCATTTACAACCCTATTTATAAGAGGAGGTATGATAAGTTTAAGGATTTAAAAAATATATACGAAATGATGCAAAAATATCCTCTAACGTTAACGACCAGGAGCAATTTACTCTTAACGTTTGATATGGTGCAATTTTACTTTTAATGTTGACAACCAAGAACAATTTATGCTTAACGTTGATAAGTTGGGTCAATTTTAGAATCATTGTAAAACACAAATATTTTGTTCCTTATTCTGCACCGGTTGTATATTTTTAGGTTCTAAAAAAATCAATTTTTTTTTAATTTAATAATATAATTGAAGATTAATATTTTTAAATTCAACGATTTTTTTTGTGATATGTTTGTGATCTGCTACTAATTTTATAAAAAAAAAAAAAATACGTTTATTCATATGTTTGTGGTTTGTTACGAACGATTAATAAAATGAGGCACATGTAAAGTGTAGACGGATTCACGGTTAGAACAATTTGATGAATCATTTATCAAATTGACCCAATTTGACGATGTTAGAGATAAATTTGCTTTTTGTTGTCACTATTATAGTAAAATTGTACCATTTTAAACGTTAAGTGTAAACCGGTAATGGTATTTTTAGATCTTATTAAAAAAATACGGGTTGATGAAACATCTCAAAATGTTAAGGAGCCGGTCATTGATTAGATCAAATACCTCTAATATTTACATCTATGAGCAATTTTACCCTAACATCTAAAATGATGCAATTTTATTGTTAAATGTTGGTAGCCAAAATTAATTTTACTTCTAGCATTGACAAGTTAGGTCAATTGGAAAAATTATTCATTAAATTGTATCGTTCATGAATCTTATCATCTATACTTCACATCTACATCATTTTATTACTAATTAGTGATAGATCACAACCATATGATTAAACCTAAAAATAAAAAAAGTATATTGTATTTTATACGAGTTGGATAAAAAAATATTCATATTTCGTCGAATTTAAAAATATTAATCTCCAATTCTATTATTAAATAAAAAAATATGATTTTTTTTTAAATCAACTTATGTGTCATTGGTGCATAATAAGGAACAAAATATATGTGTTTTGTAATACTGTCTGAAATTGGCACAACTTGCCAATGTTAGGGGTAAAATTGCTCTTAGCTGCCAATATTAAAAATAAAATTGTATCATTTTAGATGTTATGGGAAAATTATTAAACGTTAAGGACAATTTTGCATATTTCCCAGTGTATTTAGCCCTTAATAGTTTTCTAGTTGGGGTAAACCATAAGTTTTGTTTGTGCTACCTTTCTTTCTTTTTTTTTTAATATGACATCACACCAAGTTGAATAATAATAATAATAATAATAATAATAATAATAATAATAATAATAATAATAAGTTATTTTTTTATAAAGATGAAATTTGACCCTAATGACCGCAGATTTAGCTCTAACATATAAAATAGTGTAAATTTAATTTTAATATTTCCGAGCAATATTTTAGTTATATGTTACCGAAAATTTGAAAATTTTGGTTTGCATATTATTTAACTATCACATCAGACCTTCCAAATAAATTTGTTAACAAACTGAAACAGTTTCATACATTTTTAATTGGTTATTTATAACTATATTGTAATATAGTAAATATTTTAAACACATTTAAAAAAATTATGATTAATTTATATGTGATATATTTAATTATTAGTATATAACAAAAAAATTTGATGATATATGATATATTTTAGACGTAATTTGATGATATATTTTATGTCATAATAAATCCGTCTTTTTAAACTTTTTTTGCAGTAATATATGTGAAAGTGACCCTTATATGTTAATTTTTTTTCCAGTGGAGTCAAGATTCTAGAAGTGCAACATAATGACCTTTTTTTTTTGTGTTGCTATTTACCACCCCCATTTTTTCTACTTACCGTCCATTTCTTACCATATTTGCCCTCCTTAATATTTTTGCCTAAAAAATTGAAAACTTTTCTCTCTCCCGAGCAAAATAAAAAGTAGACGGAGAATGGATCCGAGAAATCGAACCTAAAACTTTAAATATTTAAATTTTTTTTAAAAATTCAAAAAATATTCAAAATTTTTAAAAAATTCCGGAAATTTTGCCTTGGCGGGTCATTGACGCGCCACTCCTTTAGGGATGGCAAAGGTCAATGACCTGCCATCCCATGTCTAATGGCGGGCCATTTGGCCCACTAAGGCAAAATTTATGGAATTTTGAGATGTGTGGTAGAAGGGGTTTGAAACTTTTTTTTTCAAAATAAAAAGAAGGGGCTAATATATTTTTTTAGGGGCGATAAATAGAAAAAAAGACGGTAAATAGCAACCCACTTTTTTTCCTTCTAGAATGAGAGCCGTATTGTATGTCTTTCTATTTTTTTCACACCTCTTTGTTGAGTTGCAACTCAAAAGGTGACAACAAGTCGTGGAGATTGGAGCTATCTTTATTGTTTTTTTATTATAATAATAAGTCACTCCTTTTGGGTCGTTTAAATGTAATGTTTACTCAATTCTTTTTTATTTTATCAACGAGTTAGTTATGATTTTATGTTAAGAGATTTTATTAGTTTTCTTTACGTTTAAAATGGTAGTCAGCTTTTTATATCTATTGTACTTATTGCTAAAGGTTTCAATATCTAAAAAGTTTTGAGTTGGTTGAAATATAATGATTTTCAAAATGTTTATAAAATCAAATTCTCGATCTTTAGTTAATACTATCAATGATAAAAACAAATGTGAATCATGAGAAGTGATGTATGGTTTATAGACTCCAGATGCTCAAACCATATGTGTAACGACCCGGTCCGGAGAGGGTGGCGCCGGGGTAGAAGGCCTGAGCAAGGAGCGGCCCTAAGGGATGACGATGGGGGCAGGAATGAACTGAATCCTACATCGGAAATGGAGAGGGAGTGATTGG
Source organism: Euphorbia lathyris (assembly GCF_963576675.1). NCBI lineage: Eukaryota > Viridiplantae > Streptophyta > Magnoliopsida > Malpighiales > Euphorbiaceae > Euphorbia > Euphorbia lathyris. The sequence goes on from NC_088915.1 coordinate 85,277,395, forward strand.
GGCTTATTAGTAAGATGATAATCCAATACATGAAGACGCGTTTTAAAGCTGTGAGGCCCAATGTGTTGGAATTGGACCAGAGCGGACAATATCTACATGGTATTGGACCAGGGTGTTACAATATGTGTGGGAATTGGTATGTTTACAAGCTTATATACTACTTTCTTGCATACGGTCAACCTTGGAAACAATACTAGAATGAAGGTTATTGGTAAAAACGTTGTGAAGTTGGTTTTGGAAGGGGTTAGCTACGTGATTGGAGATGTGTATTACGTACCTGAACTAAAAAACAACCTCTTGAACATATGAAAAATTTAGAAAAAAAAATGAGTGATAGTATTATTCAAGGATGGTGTGGAAAATAGCAGAGTTCATCATGAGTACAAACTGAATGTTTGTTCTGCTAGCTGAATCTTTAACACCCTAAGAGCATCTCCAACAGCCTCTTAAGTTGGCTCTTAAGTTAAAATTTGAGGAGGGAGAATGAAAAACCAGCTCCAACAGCCTCTTAGTGGCTCCTCAAATCACTAAGAGTCTTCTCATCCTCTCTATTAATAGAGAGCATCTCTCCACCTCTTAGTGCCTCTTAACTTCATTTTTTATTAATAATTTATTATTGAAGACTCTCTCTCCTTACACTTTTGGTAAATATAACAACAATTAATAATTTTAATGATAAAATAATAAATAAGGAGTGAATATAAGGAGTATTGTTGGAGATGATGTCTTAGTCACTCTTAAATCACTAAGAGTCAATTATTTATATTATTTTTAGGAAGTGTACTAAGAGTCTCTTGGAGATGCTCTAATCCTTAAATTTTGTGGAAATAGGGGGTCAAAACTACCCCTGACCAAGATGGTTCCGGTGGCCGGAGAGGTCTGGCCCCCTGTATACGCCCTGAGGATCCGGACTGTTAAAAATCCCTTAGAGCATTTTAAATGTGGAGTGTTTAGAAAAGTACTTAGTGAGGTGAATAGTGCTTGAAAGAATGTTTTGCTTTAGAGAGACAATGATTATTTGCTTTTTTTTTTATAGTAATGCTACCACTTTTTGGTACGTATTTGACATCTCTGCTATCTTATTTCTTTTTTAATAAAAAGTCAATTAGTATTAAAATATTCTATTATTCAATAAGATAATATTTATAATTAAAATAAATTAAATATAAAATAATGATTTGTGGGATTATAGTGTGTAGTTACTTAGATCTTGAAAGTTCTCACATGGTTTCAGTTTTTTTAGTGGATTGCTATATACTGCTCCTAAATTACTTATCACCGTCCCTTTTTGGACACATTTGCCCTTATCATTGTTTAAACTCAAAAACTAAAATTCTCTCAAATTTCTTCGAAATTTAAAAACCCAAATAACATTCATGGAATTTAAACACGGTAATGGAAAAAGACTAATAATTCCCCGAATAAGTATTTTTATTTTAAATCGAATCGAAAACACGAGTTCCATTTCCGGATTCGGAAAAAAAATTCATCCAAAATGTACTAAACGGGTGATTCACACCATTCCGCCTAGGCATAAACGGATGAACTATCTGTTTCTGCCTAGGCGGAAACGGCTGGATCACCCATTTCCGCCGCCATGGCAGAAATCACCCATTTCTACCATGGCGGCGGAAATGGGTGATCCACCCGTTTCTGCCATGGTAGAAACGGGTGTTCCACCCGTTTCCGTCTAGGCGGAATGGTGTGAATCACCCGTTTAGTACATTTTGGATGAATTTTTTTTTATATATTGATTGGATCGGTTAGTTTTTGGAGACGAATTTCAATTAGTGTAAATAAGAATGGTAGTTATTCGATTTCCTCGACGTTCTTGGGTTCATTTTTCATAAATCCAATTTTTGACTCGGGAGAGAGAGGATATTAAGTTTTTGAATGAAAAAATGCAAAGGACAAAAATGTCCAAAAAGAGGCGGTGATAAGTAATTTATTGGCGGTGAATAGCAAAACCTGACAAGTTGGATCAATTGGAGAAATTATTCATCAAATTATCTCATCGGTCATGAATCTTGTCATCTACACTTCACATGTGCGTCATTTTATTACTAATCAGTAACAAACCACAAACATATGATTGAATGTGAAATTAAAAAAAAATTGAAAAAATATATCGTATCTTTTACGAGTTGGAAAAAAAATTCGAATATTTCACTAAATTTAAAAATATTAATCTTCAATTCTATTATTAAATCACAAAAAAATATGAAATCTCTTTTTAGAATTAACTTACGTGCAATTGGTGTAGAATAAAGAACAAAACATCTGAGTTTTATAACAATGTCTAAAATTGAAACAACTTGCAATGCTAGGGGTAAAATTACTCTTCACTACCAACATTATGGATGAAATTACTATTTTAGACATTAAAGGTAAAATTGTTTTTGCGTTCAGGGTATTTTTACACCTTATTCTAAGAAAGAACAAATAAGATAGTCCATTTTTTTAAAGGGTTTTGCTATTCACCACCCCTAAATTACTTATCACCGCATTCTTTTGGACATTTTTGCCCTTTTCATTTTTCCATTCAAAAACTTAATATCCTCTCTCTCCCGAGTCAAAAATTGGATTTATGAAAAATGAACCGGAGAACGTCGAGGAAATCGAATAACTACCATTCCTATTTACACTAATTGAAATTCGTATCCAAAAACTAACCGATCCAATCAATATATAAAAAAAATTCATCCAAAATGTACTAAACGGGTGATTCACACCATTCCGTCTAGGCAGAAACGGGTGGATCACCCATTTCCGCCGCCATGGCAGAAATGATTTCTGCCATGGCGGCGGAAATGGGTGATCCACCCGTTTCTGCCATGGCAGAAACGGAGCTAGACGGAATGGTGTGAATCACCCGTTTAGTACATTTTGGATGAATTTTTTTTCCGAACCCAGAAATGGAACTCGTGTTTTCGATTCGATTTTCAAATAAGTAATGATAAGTAATTTAGGAGCGGTATATAGCAATCCACTTAAGGGTTTTCATATTTGATAATGATAATTTTGACACGTGTCTATCCAGCCCACTTCAAAGAGTCATTATTTTGTATTTGCACTTCCACTTTGGGCTTTACTCATTCTGCCCTTTTACAGCATAGGCCCAAATAGTTTCTAACATAACCAAATTTAAAATACTTTTCACTATATTTTGTTCTTTAAAATTCAATATTATTACTTTGATTTCCTAATTGTATATTTTTTAGAGTTTGTTTAATTCAATTATTGTTGTTGATGTATATATTAATTGATTAAATTTTTTTAGATAGTTATAAAAAATCATTTCTCAATTCATCTCAAACATTATCTAAGAGCATCTTCGAACGTTGTGAATTCAGAACTCTCTTTTGACTTTACCGCAACATCCACTCTTTGAATGAGACTCTGCAACTGTTTTGCTTAATCGAGCGTCTAGGTACAAGTTATGGTTACTTTGTTTTATATAAAAACAATAAAAAAAACGAGCTACAAAAAGAAGAAAAAAAATTGGTACTTAAGCTAAATATCTTGAATTTGAATTCTAATATACACACAAAAAAAAAAATTAATTGGAAAAAGATTCATCTAATAAAAGAATATCCGACAAGTCGCTTACCATTCAATCAGACTAAGGGGGTGTTTGGTTGCTCTTTTTCATGCTAATTTTTGCCTTTTCACTTCAAAAGGGAGAGTTTAGGTGTTTGGTTAGTGACCTCCTGTTTGCCTTTTACATTTGAAAAGTAGCATTAGGTGTTTGGTTAGTGATCTCTTGTTTGCCTTTTACACCCGAAAAACAGCCTTTTACAAAAGCAGAGAATCTCTTCTTTTTGGAAAAGCAGTTTTTTCCAACAGCAAACCGTAACAGCAACAGCAAAAAACAACAGTAAACCGTAACATCAAGCAGCAAACCGTAACAGTAAATAACAAACAGCAACAGCAAACAGTAGGTAAAACAGACGGGCCCTAAATAACAAACGGAAAACTTCATTTTAGATTAAATAAGTTAATTTCAAGATTAAATTCATCTTTTATCCAATTATTTTTAGGTTTTGGTGTCTATAAGTTATTTATATAACTCCTAGATATCTACATTATAACTCCAGCTAGGGGTGTTCATTGGTTGGTTCGGTTTGATAATCGAACCGAACCGAAATAACCGAAAACCAAATAACCTTAAAAATAAAAACCGAACCTAACCGAATAATAATGAATAACCGAACCGAACTGAATAATTCGGTCGGTTCAGTTCGATTATTCGGCTTTCAAACTATTTATAAAAAAAATAATTATTTATCTGAGATTGAAATTCATTCTGACCAGAAAACTAAATTAGCTCGTGTTGGAGTGAAACAATTGTGTGTAACTCACTCTTATATGAACTTAATTTAATCTGATAGGTTCTAAGTAACTATTAATTAAAAAAATACATATATAGGGTCTGCCTTTCAAAAGATTATACAGGTTGATTATAAAAAAAAAAAGAAAAAAGAATATATAGGTTTAACCATTAATTTTATAACTTATTTAGTTTTGAAAGAATATAAGTATCTGCCCATAAAATAAAACATAAAAAAATGATAAAATTTTATTATTAACCATTTCCTACAATAACCATTACACTATTTTCAAAAATTATAAATTTAATTACCAAATATCTGATTGGTGAATAGAGGTACATGACTTATTTTATATTTTAAAATACAGTTATCATAATTTCTAATTAAAATTAATTAATTCGGTCGGTTCGGTTAATTCGGTAATTTTAGTTCAAAAACCGAACCGACCGAAATTACCGAAATATTAGAAAAAATAAAACCGAAACCGAACCTAATAGATTGAAAAACCGAACCGAAAAACCAAAATTCATCGGTTTGATCGGTTATTTCAGTCCGGTTCGGTTTTTGAACACCCCTAACTCCAGCTGTAACCTGAGATTTTAGAATAAGGTAAAATGAATAAGCAATTTCGTGTTTCAAAAAAAAAAAAAAAAAACTACTCGTTGTATTATAATAGTAACCAGTATAGTCGCACGAGTCGATAAAATTTTTGTACAACAATTTAATATTTTAATATTTTTAATTATAGTATCATTTACATATAATAATAATATTTTGTTTTTTTTTTAAAAATAAGTTTAAAAAAAAACCTTGTATAATTTATTTGTCGAAAAGTACAAATATCGCAGAACCCCTTAAATCTTGAACTATTATCTCGAGCTTATATCTACTGCAATAATTCTTGCTAAGAAGAACGCCCATGTTGTGGCAATTCCACTGTAGTAGTGAAAGAAAAATATATATTTATAAGGAAATGAATTCAATTTATTATAAACTATAAATAAATATATATAAATGATTTTTCAATTTTTCTTTATTACTATTTTGATAGCTCATAAAAAATACATTTAAAACTCTTTTTGTTCATTTCTCTATACTTTCGTTATTATATATAGTATATATATATAGTATAGATATGAGGAATAAATAAATGACTTTTTTCAATTTTGATCCAACACCAATATTTATTATAAATTATAAATAAATATATATAAATAACTTTTCAATTTTCCTTTGTTGTTATTTTAACAACTCATCAAAAATGAATTTAAAACTCTTCTTGTTCATTTCTCTATGACTCTGTTATTATATATAGTATAGATATGAGGAATGAATAAACGACTTTTCAATTTTAATCCAACACTAATATACAAGCTCAAACCTCTAACTTTGATAAAGCTACATCTTTTTTAATGACATTTTTCCCCTAATTACTACAATTTACCTAAACATATGTTGTTTTGTTCCTTTGTAAAAAAATAAATAAATAAACTAATAGCATGATAAACATATTAATCTAGCTACATTTTAGTGGCAAATGTCAATTAATAAATCTAAATTTATTATTATATTTTTGAAAATTATATTTCTATTCAAAATTATATGGATTAAAATAAAAAATTAAACTAATGAATACTATTGAAAACTTTGAGAATAATATAAAAATATTAGGTTTATTTTAGTAAAATGTTAAATTATAAATTAATTGGTGTATATTATAAAATGTATTATATAATATCTAAGATACTATTAGCAATCCAAGTCTAAAGTTCTTGATCCAACATTTAAGATCGTAGATGAACATCCCACTTTTATTAGTAAAAACCTAAAAATAATTTCATTATTTAAATATATTTTTATATATTTTAAAGGTCTAAGTTATAATATGTGTATATGATATTTTTTAGCAGGTGATTAAGATTATAAATTATTAAAATAATAGTCATAAAATATCAATGTATTTATTTGCCATTTTACACAAGCAACTATTAGTCATACGTTAAGTTTACAGGTTTACACAAATCAACTAAACAAAAAAGATAATCAGCTAACAACTAATGTGATCAGCTAGCAGCTAAACTTTATTTGTCAAACAGAGATAATATACTAATCGTACTGAAATATGAAAATAATAAAACCATAATTTCATTTTGGTTTGATTTTTTATTATAATCGAAATCTGTTCGCCTCTTAAGTGATGACCAATGTGTCATCCAATTGGAGGTAAGTCCCCAAAAGGAATAGACCTGTTTATAGACTCGTTGTCCCAGCCAATATGTTTAAGTCCTTTTTTTACGGATTGAGTTTGCTTCAAAAGCCGAAGTCGGTACCCTTATATATATTTAAAGTAATGTTTGTTGAGTTTTGTTGAATTAATGGACTAAATTCTACTTTGATGCACTTTTTCCTACATAATCACAATTTTAACTTATGTTTTAATATAGATATATTAGTTTAACGGACCGGGCCAAGCTGAGCTTGGAATTAGTTTCCTTAGCTTACCCCAACCTGACCAGAGTCAAATGCAAAATTTTTGCAAAATGAGCTAGTTTGGACAATATTTATATGTTAAACCCAGTTAGTCCCGAGCCGGTCTATCCATAAACATATATAGAAAAGGAGAGAGACAAAAGGGTTTATCGGTGACATTTCCGCTTTTTTCTCTTAAAAAACGAGAGTTGCTTCAACACTTCTAATTACGGCTTAAACATGCCTAATTAGGCTGGTCTAATGTCATTTTTCCTTGTCTAAGCCCGCCATTAGAACAAATAGAAATGTTTATAAGTTTATTAGTCCGTCCAATCCGCTCTGGCCTACCTTTCATGGGTCGGCTCTGAATATACATAAAATTTACACAGAAATTCAGGTTTGAAAAGTTATTTATAATTATGTCAAGTAATGATTTTGAACAACATTTTTAATATATTTTAAGAATTAGAAATTATAAATTAGGTGTCTAGTATATATTTTCTAGAGTTTAGAATTTATGAATTGGATCTAAAACTTTTAAATTAGAGTGTAAAATCATACTTTATTTGTAATATATAGAAAATATTGACATATTAATAATTAAGTTTGATAATATGATTTAGTTGTAATTTTTGTATTTATTTATGATATTCTATTTAGTATTTAGTCCGGCCCAGTCTAACTCTTCAAAAGCCCAAATATAATGTATACGATTTGAAACTTGTCAAAAACACTAAAAAACTCAGGCCCAGCCCCGCTATTATAGAAAATAAGCATTCTATTTATTTTTTTATTCTATCATGATTTTTTAATTTTTAATTTGTTTTTATAGATTTCATGAATAACTTTAACTTTAACTTTTAATCATTTTCATTTTAATTTATTCTTAATATAAAAATGAGATAAGGTGCAAAAATACCCTGAATGTTTACGGTTAGGAGCAATTTTACCTCTAACGTCTAAAAAAATGGTGCATTTTTACCCCTAATATCGGCAAGTTGGGTCGATTTTAGATATTATTATAAAACACATATTTTGTTCCTTATTTTGCACCAATTGCATAACAGTTTGTTTTTTTTAAAAATTCATATTTTTCGTGATTTAATTATTGAATTGGAGATTAATATTTATAAATTCGGTAAAATATTTTGAATTTTTTTGGTCCAACTCGTACAATAGACAGTATATGTTTTGATTGTTTTTAAAATAAAATCATGTCTAATCATATGTTTATGATTTGTTACTAATGAGTGATAAATGACTCACATTTGAAGTGTAGATGACAAGATACATAATCGAGAAGACAGTGTGGTGAATTATTTTTCAAATTGATCCAACTTGATAATGTTAGGGGGTAAAAATTGCTCTTCGGTGCTAACATTAGGGGTTAAATTGCATCATTTTAGACGTTATAGGTAAAATTGCTTCTGGCTGTAAACATTAGGATGTATTTTTACACCTTATCCTTATAAATATATTAGTTGGACGGATTGGGTTAAAGTTGAAAATTATTTATAGTTTAACCCAATCTTGTCCAAATCCATTGTAAATAAAATGTCGAGTTAGATTGAATATGAACAATGTAATTAAATATCAAACCCAGTTATAGCCGGCTAGTGGCGGATACAAGATATTACTGGGGTGAGTAATTTTATACCTGCGTGTGTGTTTCTTTTTTCTGTGTATATATATACATTATCATCTGAGTGGTTCACAACTATCACTATAAAAAAAAAATCAGAATTAAGCTAGATTTGGACTACAAAAGTAAGATTAACTCGTTTTAAACAAATTTAGAGAAATTTATCCCCTATCATATATTAATCAAGTTAATTTTTTTTAATTAAATACAAACTCAATTAGCATTAACCAACACAATCTTAATTTGTCATAAACAGAAAGTCGAAACCATCCATGGTAGGACTGGTTTTGAGGCCGAAAGGGGGAAAACCATCCTTAGTAGGGGTAATTCTAGCTGATGTGGGGGCTTGGCCCCTCAAACCCCAGGTTTCTACCCTTGTATCCGGACCGACCCAACCTATGAACATATCTAGACACAGACTGAACGGCTGGAAAAATACATGAACCATAAATATGTCTAATTTCAACATTGGAGCCTAGACCCCAGTCTTCGCCCCTGTACCCGCCTCGACCCGACCTGTGAACATATATAAACGCAGATTGAGCGGACTGGACAGATACATAAACCGTAAATATATCTAATTTCTATTTCAGAGCCTAGACTCATATCTCCGCCTTGACTCAACCTATGAATATATATAGATGCAGACTAAATGGGCCAAACAGATACCTAAACCACAAATAAGTCTAATTTCTATTATATAAGCAAATACCGTTTTGTACAATAAAATCATTCTGCATGCGTCTAATTTCAATATTGGAGCTTAGGCCACCAATCTCCGCCTTTGTACCCGCCTCGACCCAACTTGTGAACATATATTAGACGCACACTGAATGAGCAGGACATATACCTGAACCGTAAACACGTTTAATTTATTTTTCGGAACCCAAACCCTCTATCTCCACTCATGTACCCACTCCCGACCAAACCTGTGAACATATTAGACGCAGACTAAACGGGCCGGACAGATACCCCAACCACAAACAAGTCAAATTTCTATTATGTAAGCAAAAACCGTTACGTACAATAAAATCAAAAATGAATTTCCCCCACTAAAACAAAGGGTTATCCTAAATAGAAAGTAGAAAAGACATGTCTTTTCCAAACAAGATGATGAAGTTATGGATTTATATATGAATAACTCCGAAACTATATTATATATATATATCTTTTGATATGATATGATATGAAAGCATATATAATAACCAATAAATGAAATAAATACTATATATTATATGATTTGAAGTGAAATGAAATGAAATGGGGTCTTAAGTGACGTTAATTCAAAAGATAGATAGATACCAAACAAATCAATTTTACAGTTCCAAATTATCATGATTCAATAAAACCCCACCTCTTTATAATCGACCTGCAACCACAACTTCGACTATACTTATAATGTTTTGTTCTTTCAGTTGATAGAGAAAATAATAATTCAAAAAAATTCATCAGTGGCGAATATAAGATTGGTCGGTTAGAGGGGTTCATTTTACATGTGCGTGTATAAAAAGTTTTTTTTTGCGAGTTTTTTCCGGTTTTTAGTTGGAAGATAAACCTCTTCATCAATTTCATCATCAATTTTGTTGCATATATATATAATACGGTAAATCATCAAAGTCCTTTGGTCATTAGTAGACTTATTTACGGGCTTGGCTACCCATCCAGGTCCATATTCCTTGGGCCGGGTTTGGATATAAAAATTTATCTTTAGATCGAGCCCGACCCAAGCCCGTAAAAGCTCACTTCTTTTTTAGATGGGTTTGAGATTCATAAAAATAGCATGGACCGGTCCAGCCCGGCCCGTCTATTAATATTAATTAATAAATTTCAATATTTATATATTAATATTTATTTTTAAGTATAAATTTAATTTTTATTGTTAAAAATTATACATAATATTTAGGTAGACTCATATGGGTTGGACTTGAGATTTGATTTTTAAGCCAGAGTCAACCCGGCCAGAGTCCATCTAAATTAATAACGGGCTGGACTTGGTTTGGGCTGAATATTTAGGAAAAAGCCCACTGGACCTAGCTCCAACCCGGCCTAGTCTGGCCAATTAACAGGTATAGTCATTAGGGTCATATAAATAATGTTGAAAATATATATATAAATATAAATTTTGATGCTCAAATTCATTTGTTCATCTGGGATCCAGGTAAACGCTACTGACGATGACGTTATATATTAGAAGTATACTAAAATTTGTCCGAGTGCAAACAGAGTTAATTGAGATAAGTTATAACTGCATTATAGTTGCCTCACATAATATGAGAGTGACATTGTACCTAATTCAAAAACTTCTTTCAAATCATTTGTTTTCCTTTTTCTTCCTAAAAACCATTGGTTAATAAATATATGCTTTATAATAATATGAAAAATTATATTCTAGTAATTAAAAAAAAATTATGTATAAATATTCATTGGAAAAAAAGGTTTGTCACTGTTTACTAAGCTAGTAAAAAAATTGCTAGGCACGAGTCGGATAGATAGAGCTCTCGGTGATATGTCAAAACTTAATCAGAGTTTTATCGTATTTGTATTTTTGTATTTCCCGATATAAATCCAATTAAAAAGAAAAATATATATTATACTAATAATATAAAATGCTTTAATATAGATAATGTCAAAATCAACAACATCATTTAAACAATTGAAACAAGTAAAAGATAATGTCCATAAATAATATAATTAATCGAAAATTGTGAAACATTGTCCTTAAATTTTTTAACCATACTATGAAAACAAGTATAGACACAATTAAACAAAAATATCTGAAAATAATAAACATAATTTACCAAAAATTATGCAAAAATGTTCAAAAGTGAATTATAATAAAATAAAAAATTAAAATAATAATGAAAAAAATATTTTTTGTTTTGATCGCGGCCTAGATGGCTCTCATGTGGCTTCTAGGTAGCGAAAAAATGATCAGGGGGCCAAAGAATACCCAGATGATCTAAGTAGGAAAAATCGAAACGAATTCTCAAATTTGAGCGCTTAGATTAGACCTAAATAGTTCAAGCGGTCTTCATACGGTTAAAAATAAATGCATGTTAATAGAAAAATCGTACTAATGATGACCTATGTTTAAACAATATCTCACTCATATTAATCTAGACAAGAGAACGAGTTTATGGAAGATTTTATGGCGTCTCAAAATTCCAGCTAAGGTTAGAAATTTTCTTTGGCGGGCTGCTCATGATATTCTTCCTATTGCTGATAATCTTTTGAAAAGATATGTTAATGTTGAGCCTTGTTGTGTTTGGTATGGTTTAGCTCTTGAGATGAATTTGCATATTTTTCGAGATTGTAGTTTTTCTGTTCAGGTCTGGAAGTTGCTTGATCTGAATTTGTCAGTTAGAGCTTTGACTGGTGATTTTCATAGTTGGATGGTGATTATTTACAGGTTTTTCGCTTGAGAAAAGTGGTCTTTGGGCTATGATTTTGTGGAGTTTATGGTATAGAAGAAACATGAAGGCTTGAAATAATGTTCAAATCTCTTCTAATGAGGTTTTCAATTGGCATGTCGCAGTCTTAAGGATTGGCGGGATGCTCAGTTAAGCTCCACTGATGTTTGCAAACCCTTGTTGATCCCTCATAAGACGGAATAGTTCTAAAGAGGAAGTGAATAGAACTATTGAGTAATTTTGCGCCTTTAAACCCTTTTTACTCAAGTCAATATAGCATAGAGGGTAACTTCAGTATCAGAGGCAATTTCATTCTACTAAGCTATTCAGCAATTCAGTCTATATGAGATTGCTTCAGCTTCTGACAATTCCTAACTCAGAGGACCACTTTTTATCAGAGGTTTTGAAGAACGTAAAGCAAGTGATATGTAACATATGCACAGTTACAAGAATATTCAGAATGTTGATATGTGAGATAAAGTTTAGAGCATATATAATTCAGTAGAAGTAAAAGGCAATAACAGAGAAAGTACCCAGCTTCTGAATTTTATTCTATGGAGGGATCTTATTCCTTAATGTAATTTTTGTCATAATCAAAACTTAATCAAAATTGGGTTTCAACAACCCTTGTCTGCCTCTGCTGATTCTGCTCAGTTATTAAACTGGCGTTGCCCGCCGGCTGGTAAATTGTGTGATTTAAGGGGCTAGTATTGTGGATATTAGGATTTTTATTCGAAATAGCGTTGGTCAATTTTGTGGTGCTCTTGCGAAAAGGTTGCCTAGTTCGTTTGCCCCTCGTGAAGGAGAAGCAGTTGGAACTAGGGAGACTTTGAGTTGGATCAAAGCTAAGGGGTTGGATGGAGTAGAGTTGGAATCATACGCTTCTTCTATTGTGCAACATATTTTTTATTCTAGATTTCGGTGTGCCTATGGGGTTATTGTTGAAGATTGTAAGCGACTTTTGTGTAGTTTTCTTGACGTGGAAATCAATTTTATCAATGATTCTACGAATGATGTTGTCCATAAACTTTCAAAGGTTGCTCATTCTCTATCAGAATCAACAAAGGGTCTAACCCTCCTCTGTTTATTCATTATGGACTGATCTCTAATTCTGTTTAATGAAATTTTTCTTTATAAAAAAACAATATCTTAATACGGTTTAAAATATTGGTTTTATATCTATGAAATAACTTATTTTTGTATGTTGTACTAATAAAGTAATTTTAAACATTTTCTTTCAAATTTTTCATAAAAATAATGTAAAACGTGTGTTACATTCATCTAATTAATTATCTTAACTTCGTAACACTTTTTTTCCCGCCAAGAATCAAGTAAGCGAGCCATAAATATTGACTTGTTCCCACATCGACACAGAATCACTTGATCTGTCTAACTGATGGACTAGATGAAATGAAGTGAAAGGAAGTAATCGAGCAAAGTAATGATTCCAATGCCCCAAGCTGGATTTGAGTGAAAATGAACAAATCACATCTTGGAAAGAGAATGACGCATCTGAGTATATCTGAGAGTTTTGGTAAAGATATATGTACGTTGAAGTAAGGTTTGACAATAAGGCGTGTGAATGAAACCATCATCTACAAAATCTTTCGAACAAAATGACAGTCAATTTCCACGTGCTTATTTCGCTAAGGGTAAATTACACTCATGGTCACTGAACTTTATCCATTTTAATATTCTGGCAACTAAAATTCAATTCTTAACGGTATGGCCACTGAACTTTACACTTTTTAACACAGGTGTCCACTATGACTGTTGACCAACGTTTCTTACCTTTGACTCTCCCTTTTCATCGGTTCTCACTCTCCTTCCCTCTGAATACTCATTTTACCCTTCTCCTCTTGTCCATGGATCAATTTCCCTCTCTTTAACTCTATGTTTCGCTCTCTAAAACCATTAAATCAATTGTAGAAATTTATTCTTAAATACTAAAATTCAAAAAGAGAGATGGTGAATCAGTTCTTACCTAATCAGATCCAGAATCCAACCTACAAAAAAAAAAGAATTATCAGCTTTAATTCAAGTTAAAATCAAACAGATCCGCTCCGAAGAACAACAGACACGCAAAAGAAAGGGAAAAAATTACATTACAGCCGAACACACAGAGAGGAGAAAACACATTGGAGAAATGATACCTCGTGGCCCTTCATTTGCCATTGTTGATCGCTTATGGTGAAAGGGGAAAACGAAAACAGAGTTTTGGATTTGATTACGGAATCAAAATTTGAATTTAGAGGAAAATGGAAGGAGAAAATGCTTCTGCTGATTGGGTATAATTGATTTAATGATAATAGAGAGAGAAATGAGAGTTAGAGAGATACACTTATTTTAGAGAGAGGAATTGATCCATGAAGATGGTGGACAAGGAAAAGAATGGTAAAATGGATATTTTAGGTTTTAGAAGAGGGGATGAGAGAGAACTGGTGAAAAATTGAGAGTTAAAGGTAAGAAACGTTGGTCAACACTATAGTGGCCACCGGTGTTAAAAAGTACAAAGTTCAGTGGTCATATTATTAAGAATTGAAGTTCAGTAACTATAATATTAAAATTAGTAAAGTTCAGTGGCCATAGGTGTAAATTTACCATTTCGCTAATGGAAAACATGATTATTAACTATTCTAATAGTTGTTTGACCATCACATTATGCTGAAAAAACAATCCCCTCTCAAATAGTATTTAATATAAAAATGAATACAAAAATAAATTTTGTGAGTTAACCAATTTATAAATAATTTAAAAGTTTGTAAATATTTTACTTTGTGAATTCTGTAGTTAAAACATACGTGAGTCAATTTATCAATTAAATAATATTTACGGTTTAGTTAATTTGTAAAAGTTAGATTTTAGCCCTATTTGGCAATTAGCTGCTAACTGATTATTTTTTGGTTAGCTGATTTGACTAGCTGATTGTGTAAACTTGTTTGGTAAAATTTAGCTGATTGTTAATAGCTGTTTGTGTAAAATGATAAATAAGAACATAGTAAATCATTTATTTGGATTAAAAAGTAAAAATTAGGGGTAAAAATATCATTCAAAAGAGATGGAAAAATAAGCTAATTGAAAAAGTTCATAAAAACAGTTTTTCCAAAATTAGTTCTTTGGATCCAATAAGCTCTTTCAAACATCAATTCACCAAACACCACTATTAGAGGTTTGACTAGTCAAAACCTCTAAAATAGCTCAAACCTCTAATTTTACTTCAAAAAGCTCTGTACCAAACAAAACCCTTGTATTTTTGGACAGTTTGCAAAGTTATTTTTTTTAATTGCTTCAAATCGTTCTCTTTTGGAGTAAATAGTCACGACGACATTCTTTGAAGAAGTGACTGAATTTGTAAACGATAAAAAGCACAAACTCCTATTTATAAACTTTTATACTACGAAAACTATCTTTATAAATCAGTTAAATCACAACATTTATTTAAACCACAAAGATTTATTTGTGTAATTTCCCAAAAAAATATACTTAGGGGGCGTTTGGTTCACAAGGGGTAAGGGAAAACGAATCAAGAAAGGGAAACTAAAGGAAAGGAAATGAATAAGCATTAATTCTCCTATGTGTTTGGATATGTTTAGGAAAGGGAATAGGGTAAAGAGAATCCAATTCCCTACATGGCTTGGGGTAATGGCTTAACCTAAAGTGGGGTAAATCCATAATCTAAAATGGGTAAAGGGAATGAGTTTTTTTTAAACAAACAAGAACAAAGGGAATGAAACCCTTCCATTCCCATTCTCATTCCTAAAGACCCCGAATCAAACGCCTCCTTAATAAAATAGATAGATAGTGTTATTGAATTTCTAAATTTGGCTAGAAAACATAGCACTTACCCATACCATAGTGGCATAGCCATTAATTAGAGAAAACTTGAGTGCCTCTTTTGAGTTGAGGGAAGGGCAAGATTCCCTTTGATTACTTTTAATGATTGCAAAGACATTATTGATGTAGTAGAATATACAATTCTTAGGAATCTTTGAACTATGTAGGAATAATTTATTTTAGGGATATAATAATAATATTTTATTAGTCTCAAAAAGATTTGATGATCTTAATTCTTATTTTAATGTATGAGTTGGTATTTAGGTTCACAATTAAATTATATTCATGATAATATTTTAGTTAATAATATGGCTCTAGATTTTATTTATTAACATGAATTTTTAAATTTTACATTATTATAATATTGAAATCAAATCAACAAAAATCTTTAAAACTTTAGCCAAATGATGAGAGAATAAATTTATTATAAATTATATCAAATATAAATTATGTTTAACAATGACGGATTCAGAATCCATTTCGTAATTTATGGATGCTAATTTGAATTTTTTTTTTTTTGTGTTTTTATATAAAAAAATTAAAGTATTTTTCACAATTTTCATAGATTTTTTTTTGTGTTTTTCAGAGACTTTATAAACTTTATCAACCACATATGTAATGTCAAAATATGTACTAGTTAGATACAATTATATTCTTTCTATTCCTTAATATTTGTTACTTTTATCGTTTTTATTAGGATTAATGAGTATTAATTAGTCTTAGATTTATGATAAAATTAAATGAGTAAACTAAAATATCCTTATTTGGGAATTTTTGAATTCTTATAATATTAATAATTATAAAATGAAAAGACGAAGGTAAAATTGGAAAAGAATAATAAATTGGAAATTTAGAAACTACAATATATATATATATATATATATATATATATATATATATATATATAAAGTGCAAAAAAATACTTTTTAACTTTTACGAGCAATTTTATTTCTAATGTTAAAATAGTGCAATTTTATTTCTAACATAGACAGCCAAAATCAATTTTACTCCTAACATTGGGAAATTGAGTCAATTTCAGACATTATTACAAAATACAAATTTTTTATTCCTTATTTGCACATATTACATATCAGTTGGTTTAAAAAAAAACATTTTATATTTTTTGTGATTTAATAATAGAATTGAAAATATTTATAAATTTGGTAAAATATTTGATTTTTTTATGCAATCCGTACAAAAGACAGTATTTTTTAAATTTTTATTTTATTTTTTTTCACATCTAATTATGTGTTTTTGATATGTTACTAATGAATTATAAAATGACGTACATGTGAAGTATAAATGATAATATTCATAAATGAGAAGTCAGTTTGATGAATTATTTCTTAAATTTACCCAACTTGTCAATATTAGAAGTAAAATTGTACCATTTTAAACGTTAAGGACTGTAAACGTTAGCGGTATTTTTAAAAAAAAAAAAAGAAAAAATTAAAATTCTACTTAATTCCAAAATACTTCTCTAATCATTACAACATAAATATCTCTAATTTAAGCATTTCAGTACTTACATTTATTATAATTATCCACATTACTACATTAATTAGGTGATAATTAATTTGTTAATTCAATTGTTACAACCTCTACTCATCTCAATAAAAATATGTTATTTATTTGTAGCAGTAATTAATATATATATACGAAAATATAATTTAAAAAAAAAAATCTATACGGTTCCTGGTGGTGGCAACATCAATCTTCTTTAAAAGGACAAGTCACAAAGAAAATATTGATGATGGCCCAATATCAAAGTAATGATTCCAAATGAAAATGGTGTGAGTGTTTAAAGTTTGTGATGCTTGAAATCTTGAGGAGGATCATATATATTTGTGATGGTAGTTTTTTACAATAACATAGAAATGAGTTAAAGGAGAGGTCGGGATCCGGTGATCTCACACGATATTTAAGTGATGAGTTTTGTGATGAGGTACTTTTGTTACGCAATCATTTATTCTATTTATAAGATATTGAGGGCATTTTCGGCAGTTTGTAAGTTCTTGCGTTCTAATCGTTACTATAGACACGTGCAGAGATGATAATAAGTGTATATCTTCTAGTGGATCCAACCAGATTCGACGTGTTCTAATTGCAAGTTGTAATTATAGGATTGACAACTTTTAAGATTAGCATCCCTGGTCTACGTATCCCTGACAGTTATGCATCATTATTGCTATTAAACAAGACGTAGTCATTGGTCCATGTGGCATACTGATTTATTGACCTGTTATTTGAAGTCTCCTCTTCAATCGATCGAAGTTATTTAGGGTTTTGGTTCAAGTGTGCCAACACAATGATTCAGAGAACCGAAGATTCTTCTCTGGGGTATGGAGTCCTGCTAAGGTTGAAACGAGATTTAGTGGGTAGAAATGCTATTACAGCTTGACTATGGGCAAATGGAACGTCCAGTGCATGGTTCCCAATCTCTTGTGTACTCGATTGAGGAGATGATGAGGTGTAGAAATATGGACGATAACTGACAGCGCATGTGAATTGTTGCCAATTTCCTTTCTAATGAGTATATATCGCGTATGGATCATTACCATGTGTCACTGAGCATGTTGTCATTATAAGGAAGTAGGAAGTGGAGAGTTTATTTTGCATTTCAATAACCCCTCTAATTAAGGTTTCCCGAGTGTCGCGTCTGTGTAATGATGCCACTAAAGGCGTCATTTCGGTTTTCTAGGCACAAGATCCTATTGAATGTGGAGATGCCAAGTGCTTTCTTTCTTCTTTGTTTTCTTGCCTTCCTTGTTTCTTCAAGAGTTTTAGATTTCCAGAGTTCTAGACTCCCTTGTCGGGGCCCTTGATCAATATGCCAATGTCAATACCATCCCTTTTTGTGCTTCCGCCAACAAAAACTTCCTAAACATTCGATGAGGAAGGACCGTCAAGTTCACATTCTGATATCTTTAATAGGAAATCAGACAATGTTTAGGCCTTAAAGGCTTTTGTTGTTCAAATTTGATGTCAAACTCTATTAAGCATAAGGACTATTCCTTTAGCCTTCTTGAAGTTTATGATCGTTGAAGTACCTTTTACAGTGGGGTGTCTGTCATACCACTATAGAATGACTCTGGAAATATTTCAAAGCTTTTAAGAAGCTATAACTACTCTATAGACCAACTTCCCGAGCTTCGAATATTGTGTTTGTGCACCCTGGAAGACTCGACTCACATAGTACACAAGGAACTGCTCTGTGTCTTTTTCTTTAATCAACCACATGCATAAACTCTGAAGTTACACCCATATACAAGTAGAGCATTTCTCTAGGACTGGTCGATTGAGAAGTAGTGGAGAGGCCAATAAGTCTTTGAGATTTTTAAAGGACATTTTTCATTCCGCTGTTAATTAAGTTGAAATCGTTGCCACCTTTAAGGCTTTTGTAAAAGGGCATGCATCGTTTAGCTAAACAAGAGATAAACCTTCCAATGGAATTTATCTTTCCATTGAACTTTTAGACATCGTTTAGGTCTTGGGGGGTGCTAAGCCAATGATAGCTTGAATCTTGTCTAGATTGGCTTCAATTCCTCTTTGCAATATTATAAGTCACAATGAATTTACTTGAGCTTACTCCAAAGGTGCAATTTTATGGATTGAGTTTTATCTCAAATTCCCAAAGAGTCTTGAAGACCATTTCAAGGTTGGTTTCATGCTTCTCAACTATATAATCCACATGTATCTAAATTTTCTCTCAAGTGATTTCGTTAAAAATCTTGTTCACTAACTTCTGGTATATGGCTTTGACATTTTAGATGTCGAAGGGCATGACCTTGTAGTAGTACATTTCTTTGTTCATGATGAAGCTTTTATTCTCCATGTCTTCGAGAACCATTAAGATTTGGTAATATCTGACTACCACATCTAACAAGGAGTAAATAGTGTAACCAGTTGTTGAGTTGATCGACATGTCAATAAAGGGTAGCTATTTTTGGGATAGGTTTTTGTGGAGGTATGTGAAGTCAACACACAACCTCTATTTGTCATTATCTTTCTTCACAAGCACAAGTTTGGTCACCCATTCTAGGTAGTGCACCTCCCTAATGTGCCCACATGCGAATAGTTTGTCGATTTAGGCCTTGATTGCCTTTTGTTCTCCATTTTATGATTTTTCTTCTTTTGTTTGACTTGTCTGAACTTTAGATCCACATTTAACGTGTGTGTCATGACCTCTAGAGAGACACTGGAGAAAGCTTGTATATTCTGTTTCAGTGTTTCAATTATTTTTGCATCCACTTCTATTGGAAGTTTCGCTGCTATCTCAACTGAATTTCCTTCGGCCAGCCACAATGTTTTTAACTTGCCCACCATTGGACTCTCCCTTTTTCTGCTTCCAAAACCTCTGCTCCATGGGTTTGATTTGAAGCGATGTCATGTCCATTTCCTGAGCCGATTTTTAGTTTTATTTTGTAATTGTCATTCTCTTTTCAACGGGAATTGGACAAGCCAAGTGATATATGGATAGAACTTGGGCAGAATCCGATAGATGGGTTCAGCCTATAATGACATTATAAGGAAGCATACTATCTACCATAAGGAATTCTACTTCGGTGTGCCACTTCAGATGACCATCTCTCATTTCAACCCCCATCTAAATGCTACCCATAATAGGAACAACATGGCTACTAATTTTTACTGATGGAGCCGAGTTAGGGATTAGTCTACCTAGATCTACCTGAAGTGCCTCATAAGCCTTCTGGTGTGATAATGTTGGTGGAGCTGCCGATGTCGATGAACACACGTTGAACCATGAAGCTTTCAATTAGTATCTCAATTATTAAGGCGTCTCCGTGTGCTCGTTTAAGGGAATTTTTCAACGATGGAATGAAAACTCCAAATGAAACTCGTATAACTTATGTCAATCCCCGTAGATTCTCTTTGGATTCACTAATCTGTCTCACATTGGTCGTTCAACAATCATGTTTATCACCCCTCGAGGGGACGCAAGTCGAAAGTTGAGGGGTTTTGCATTCATGATCATGTGTTTTGGTTGACATCTTAAGGAAGCAGTTCAAAATGCCATTTTTTTCATTTTTCTAGCTTTAAGGCTAGTTTTTGACAACCCTTTGTATCATTCCATTCACTCTTGTGGAACTCGCAATAGTTTTCGTTATTTTTCCGGCTATAACTTGCAATAGGTTTTGGAGGATATTTGATAGGGTGCTGATTCTTTTCAACCCAATATGAAACTTTTTTTGTGTGCATTGAGCGGTAGAAAATTGCACTTTGGTCGCTCTCGTGGTCTCTTCCGATCTCTTTCCCCTTCAACACGATGTTGATGTTTGCTACATTAAGCCTCTCGTATTTTATTTCAACAGATTAAACTTTTCTTTGGTATTTTTCATCATATTAAGTCACTTCTTGCCAATTTAGTTAGTTGTGAATATAAACTCGATTAATAAAATGTTACTTTTTTTTATATGTGTCTGAAATTTTATGGTCTTTCATTCTGATTTTAGTATATTGAATTTTTATGATCTTTTTCTATACACCACGTGATATGTATAAAAAAATTACTTTTACATAGTTGAAAATGCAAATTTCGAATCAAGATGAAATGAATAACGCTTTCCTAACCGAGTTTTACTTGAAACTTGACTTTTTTAGTCATCGTGGGATTAATGTGAGCAAAAAATAAACAATTAATGGCTTAATATAGGGCTAATTACTAATCTATCCCATTTGAGGGGTCCATTAACATATTTGACATACTTTTCTTCCATTTTACCAAATTAGACACTTTCATCCATTCTGGACAAAAACATTATAACCTCCCCCAACCTCCTTTTCATTTCTTTCATATTTTTACAACAAAATTCAATAATTCAACCCAACATCTAAGCATATTATACATTATTCAAGTTCATGTAAGGATTCTTTCTTCATTTTACATACACATTATTCAAGTACATAATTGGTTAGTTGAATGCTTTCTCGTTGAACCCGTTATTTCCAATTTCCTCCATTTTTTTCGATATGTCGCATTTGCGACGATAGTTGCTCCTGTCGGATTTGCGACAAGACCAATATTGTCGCAAATGCGTCATGAGAAATTTTGTCGCAAATGCAACAGCTGTTGCGCAAATGCGAAAATATTCGTCGCAAATGTGACAGGAGCAACTGTCGTCGCAAATGCGACAAATCGATAAAAATTGAGGAAATTGGAAATGATAGATTCAACGAGATAGCATTCAACTAACTAACCG
Organism: Euphorbia lathyris; assembly: GCF_963576675.1. Classification (NCBI taxonomy): domain Eukaryota; kingdom Viridiplantae; phylum Streptophyta; class Magnoliopsida; order Malpighiales; family Euphorbiaceae; genus Euphorbia; species Euphorbia lathyris. Next base: position 85,299,302 of record NC_088915.1, read on the forward strand.
CATACTTGAATAATGTGTGTGTAAAATGAAGAATAAATGGGAACGAGAAGGGACTGAGAGAGAGAAGATGAAACGAAGAGATGGCGTAGAAGACGTTTGAGTATGAGGAAGAAGATGAATTGAAATAAGAATATTCTTGTCCAAAGTGGATGAAAGTGTTTAGATATATAAAATAGAAGGAAAGTGTGTCAAATATGTCAATGGATTCCTAAAATGAACTAGATTAGAGATGGAAATTCAATTGATTTTAGAGAGAGAAATTAACAAAGAGGAGAGGGAGAAGAGAGAGAAAGAAGAAGAAAAATAAGAAATTAAAAAGAGATGGAGAAGATTGTGTATTTGATTTTTATTTTTATTTTGGGGTTTGTTTGTGATAATTAAATAATAATGGGTTAATTTATAAAATAAATAAATATAAGGACAAAATTAACTCTTTTTCCTTTAACTTTTAACACCATTAGTCAATTTGGTCTGTGTTTGCTAACTGAATGAATCTCAATGTACCATTTTATAAATTTTTAAACCACAATCATGCCGATCGAAAACAGGTATAACCACAAGATTTATTTTTGTACATTTTTCTTTTTTTAAATAAAGACCATGCATTAAATAGAACCAGAATACAAGGCTTGAACAATGAAATCTGGAAGACTAGTATATCATTCCATCAGTCCTGGCATAGAATAAGATGCCCTTGCAAATTCATGGGCAACACTATTCGCAGAACCACTAGCCAAAATGATTCTAACATAATTAAACAAATGAATCAATCTATTACAATCATCAAGAACAAGGTCATAACCAGGTTGATTAAGATCTAAAACCACCACCTCTGCATCAGTTTCAACAAGGCAGTCGTCCATACAGCACCAATGAATGTTAGAAGACGAAGACAACCTCCTTAGAAGATTCCAATAATCAACCCGCTTTGAAGTTTTAAGGGAACCCAGTAGCCTGTAAATCTCCATGTTTGACTCACACAAATGTAATAAAATCGCGGTTGGAATCCCTAATATCCACCATCCTCTCTTCAAGCCAAATAAGGGCAGGCCCCCACTTCTACCAACACAGTCCACACACAATCTACTAGCATAGTCCAACTTCCTTTTAATTGCATCTAAATGACATGAAGTTAAAAGTCTCTGAGAAAAAAAAAATTATACTTGGTTTATTGATCCGAACAAGATCCAAGAGAACCCGAACTGAACGTGGATTTGTCCAACACACGACAGTTTCAAACCATGATACTCATGATGATGAGCTAGCATATCTAGCATTTTTTTATTATTATTATTATTATTATTATTATTATTATTATTATTATTATTATTATTATTATTATTATTACTACTCAGTTACTTTTTTTTATAAATACTTCGTTACTTTTTTTTATATGTGGTTTTAAGAAAAAAAAAATCAAATTTCATTTTACGTGTCATTCTTAGATTTCTAATAATATTTATTTTTTTTTTTTCAATTTTACCCTCATCTATTTATTTTATAATTATTAATAGGAAAAAGTACAAAAGATGAACACTGTGGTTTGGACCATTTTCAAACATAAACTATGTGGTTTAAAAGTTAGCAAACAGGTACCTTAAGGTTGATTCTGTTAGCAAATACAGTCCAAATCGAACGTTGTTAAAAAGAGTCAAAAGTCTAAGAAAAAAAAAGTTAATTTTATCCTTATATTTATTTATTTTATAAATTAACTCTTTTATTATCTAATTATCACAAACAAATCCCAAAAAAAAATACATCATCTTCTCCATCTATCTTTAATTTCTTATTTTTACGTGATTGTCATCGATAGTTTTACCATTAGTTGCGGAACTAGAACCCAAACTAAGCCGGGGCTTAAATATTTACTAATAAATTTTTATAACGTTAAAAATATTATATCACGTAAAATTCAATAATTCCCATGCGGTTGACGGTAAATTTTCAAAGTCCAGCCCGTGAGGGCTGGGCAAATTTTTTTAGCCTCCAACGTGTTAAAATTATAAAAATGTTATCATTTTTTAGAAACTAGCATTGAACTAATAGAAAATTAAACATGTTTACTTTTTTTTTAATGGTAAACACGTAATAAAAATGAATATTAAATATGCTTACTTTTTTTTAATCGTAAAGACATATTAAAATTGAATTCAAAATAAAAATAAAGAGTCCATTTAAATTAATTAATAACGGTAACATGTTTTTATAATTATTGAAAAATAAAATTAAAATAAATAAAAACTTTTTAAAAGAAAATGAAATTAGAGGGAGTTAAACATAGGACCTCTCAAATAGAAGTAAGTATCCTTAACCATCTCATCTACCTTTAAACATTGAAATAATACTACATATAGTCAATATAATTCTCTCCAAAATATTATCAGACACCATTACTAAAAAAAAAAATTCTCAATTCTCCGGCGGCCTGCCGGGGCTCGAGTCCATCCCAACCCCCCTTGGTTCCGCCCCTGTTTACCATTATATTTATATATATATATATATATATATATATATTTATTAAATTTTAGAATAAAAACATTTAGAAAATTCAATTAAATATATAAATATTAGAGCATCATTATCAATGAAGTTTAGATTTATCATTGATATGGTTTCCAATAGTATTGGATGGTCTTTTAATGTATATATTTCACACAGATATCATGTGAGTGAATGATATTTTAGAGCCACCAATTTATCCTTTTTATTATTATAAAATTAAAAATTAAAAATTAAATTTTTTATTATTTATATTTTTCAAACAAATTGCTTCATTGGGTGTCACATGGTATTCTTAATTTTTTTTATTTTTTTATTATTATTTTGTGCAATTTGAAAAGGGTTATTATGGGTTCCAATAATTTTGGATGATTTTTTAATGTATATATTTCAGACAGATATCCAATTAAGGATATTTCATTTCATAGCTATAGCCGCCAATTTATTCTTTTTATTATTATAGAAATTGAAAATTAATTAATTAATTTTTTTTTTGAAACAAGAATTAATTTTTTAATATGTGTATTATTTCAAAGAAATTGCTTCATTGGATGTCACATGGTGTTTGTATTTTTCTTTAATTTTGTTTGCCCATTTGAAAATGCATTCACACATAAAAGCCCATTTTTTATATTTTTTTATAGTATAAAGTAAATTTTTATGTATATTTTTTAAAATAACAAAAATTAAAATAAGTAAAGATTGAATGAAAAGAATAATTGAATATTATTGATCATATATTAAAGGGAATATATGACACTTTTTGAAACTTAATGTGCTATTGAGCTTTCTAATTAATCTAATGAGTCATTTTTTAGGTGCATGGAAAAAAAAAACCTAAACAACAAGTGATAGAAACTAACAAAGGATTTTTTTTAAAAAAAAAATTGAAGGATAAAATCTCACATATTTTATACAGATTATCGGAATACTTCTTGTAGCGTGAATAATCTCTGATATGATTTGCAACAGAAGTACAGATTACCACGATCTTCATATTATCAGCATACATCTGTTAGATGAATTCCGTAAGTGCACGGTTTCGCTTGTAGTAATAAAAGATATCAATCTCACAGAGAATGCAATTGATACTTAACTTATATTGTTTCTTTATTCGTTTTCTCGAGGTTTATAGAAGATCATTAATTTGGTAATTGAATTTATCTAACTTATATGATCTAATCTAAACTAATCCTATGATTCGTTTCATGCATAGCCCAGATACAAGTTGATAATAATTAAACAGAATGAACAATTATCAATACTGTCAATCTTCTGCAGTCATACTGGAGAATTACTCTTAGTCCAATCTCTCGATCTAGGATTAAGAAACTTAAGTTTAATTAGATTAATAATACTAATTCTTCGACCTATCATAGTGAATTAGGATTTTTAAACTAAGAAAACAAGTTTAGATATATAGTATGATTATCATCTCATAAACTGAATCTCTTCTAGATTTATGAACTGATAACTATTTCTATGTTTTGCTTGTATGAATTTCCCTATAATAGACATAAAGCAATAAAGAACAAACCATCAAACATAGAATAATTTGCATCTGATTGATTGATGTATGGTATAAATGTATTGATAATGTTAAATATGAATTGAAGATAAAGAATACAGAAAAAAGACTGTAACAAAGAATAGTATAAGAGTTGTTAATCTTTTTACTTATCCTTGTAAGGTTTATCAAATCTTGGGGTCATCTTCTCTTATGTATCTTCTTCTTGCATCTTGAGAAAACTTATCTCTCGACCTTACTTCTTTCGGTTCATTGGACTGAATCTCTAAGTAAGATACTTCAATATCTCAAATTCAGAGTTGTAATCTTTAGTTATGAAATATCTCTATATATGTGTCTATGATAATTCAAAAAATGATGGAAGAATCTTCTCTATATAGATAAGGAAAAGTTGTGTCCCTTGGAAGACATCTCTCCATAGAGATGTGATGAATGGATGTGGCTAATGGTGAAGAGAAACCTTTCTTAATTGTTGATATCAAAACCTTTCTTCATAACTTGTTTGCCATTAAATATTTGGGCATTGAAATTGCTAGATCCCCTACTAGTATTATCCTTTTCACAAACCAAATACATCACAAACATCATACAAGCTGCATGCCTTTCTAATGCTACAACTGCCGTTAACCCAATGACTCATGGAATCATTCTTCATGAACCTGACATACCACTTTCTGACGCTTCTATTTACCACAGACTAATTGGAAGACTTTTATATTTGCAATCACAAGGCCATACATAACATTTATGACTAAACAGTTGAGTCAGTATATGCAAACTCCTTGTGATCATCATTTAAAAGCATCTTTGTATATTCTTTGTTATCTAAAAGGTACTAGTCACTTTGGCATGTTTTACTCTAATTCCTCTAATCTCAATAACTCCACTGCTTAATGTGATACTGATTGGGGAAAATGTAAGGAACCAAGACATTTAGTGACAATATACTGCATTTTTCTTGGTTTAACTCTTGTTTCCTGGAAAACTAAAAAGAAAAACACAGTTAGTTGTTCTTTTACAGAAGCTGAATAGCGTATGTGGCTACTACTAGTTGTGAGTTGAAATGGATTCAATTCATTCTTCAATATCTTAACATTTCAGTTCACCTTCCTACTGTTACGCATTGTGAAAATAAATCATCAATTTCTTCGGCTCAAAATCACGTGTCTCATGATACAACAAAAAATGTAGCCATTGAGTGCCATCTCGTTTGAGGACATATTGCTAATGGCTTCACTCAAGTACTTTATATCTCCAGTACTCAGTAATTAGCTGATCTTTTCACTGAATCCCTTAGTTTTGAGCACATGGTTCCTCCTTTGTCCAAGATGAACATGGTCAATGCTTCCAATGTCTCATCTTGAGGGGGGATGTGAAAATGATTGTGAAGATGTTGTTGTCACTTGAAGTCACTGTTGTCATTCAAAGTTGTTGCTTTTATTGTGATTCAAATTGAATCACAGTAATTTTATTGTTGTTAGTTAGACTGTTATTTAGTTTTTGGCGAGAACAATAACGACCAGCTATAATTCATTAGTGAAGTTAGTTAAGTGTGTTAGTGATCGTCTGTTTTCAATTTCCGGGACTATCTTTTGCCTTTTAAGTCTAAACAAGAGATAAAAAAAAGCGTTTGGTAAATTCAAAACAACTGTTTTTTATAGAAAAATCAACTAATATCTGCTACATATCAGTAACAATAAGCCGATGAAACAAACGAAGCATTATTGTTATCCTTGTGTATAAATTGGAATCATCTATAACACATTCAAGTAATGATGAATAATACAACTTCCTTTTGGCTTCTTTCTCAAACTTCTCAAACTTTATCCTCCCAATTTCACAAAGTTCATTAACATTTATAGCATATACCCTAAATTTCAGTAATTAAGCATCTATTTTAAGTTACATTCCAAGTTGTTTACTCAAATTAAACAAAGATATTATTTTGAGCAAAGGGGTGTCATGTTGGAACAAGAAATGACATGATTATTTTTTTTTAAGGTCCCACATTTTTTGGCATTTATTTTATTTTTTAGTGGGTATTTTATTTTTTTATTTTTTTCTCAAAAGTAATTATTTTAATTAATGGAAAAGGGCCAAAAACATAGGATATTGATTAAAAAAATGTAGGTCCAAAAACCAAACTAAATGTGTCATAAGGTGAAGTTGGGTCAGTGTCCATACCTGGACTAACCCAACAAGTGTAAATGGGTCCAACACAAAATGCTCACTGTAAAAACAGAAATTAAATGGGTCCCAATTTTTTGGGGAGGGGGTCCTAAATTATAGTACCAAACAAGGGCACATTTGTTTGGGGTACCCTAAGATCCTATATTTGGGTTACTTATTAGGGATTTATCCTCCTAACGTTTTTGGAAAAGTGCGGGGACAAAATTGATCTTGTTTGGAAACAGGGGCGGAGCCAGCCCGGAGCTGGGGGCTCTAGTCCCACGAACCGCCAGCTCCACCATTGAGTTAAATTTGTTCGGTAGTTGATAGTCCTTATAATGTTATGTTAGTATATTAATGTGTATTTATAGTATATTAACAATATGTTGGATTAGTTAAGAGGCTTGTTTTGTTGTAAAAGGTCATGGGCTCGAATCTCTTTTAGCATTCAACGCACTAAAACGACGAAAATTTAGGTGTCTTAGTTTAGGAAATCAACATTGAATATATAGAAAATTAAATATGTGTACGTTTTACACTTTTGGCAAAATGAAGCAGTTTTATGATGCTGGAAGCAAAAAAGAAATTGTCCAGCCCTAACAGTCTAGACTTTAAAAAATTACCACAAACTATATAACTAAAATTAGCCCCTCCAAGTATCAAATCTTGGCTCCACTGTTTGGAAACGTTATGAGTAAATTTTTACATATTTTATATGTTAGGAGTAAATTACACACATGGCTAAGGAAGTCTACTCATTTTCACGGTATGTCGATTTGTAATATAAAAGTCACTTAACTTTACATTTTTTAACAATATGATTACTAAACTACAATTAAAGCCTTAAAATAACTGTTGACGACCTCAAAATGGAAATGTTGAAGAATTAAAGTTGTTTAGAACTAAATTTACCATGAAACCACATTTTATTTTCTAAAATTGTGATTTCAGAAGTTTTCTTTTTCTATAAATTCATTTTCTCTCTTAACCAAATAATATATAAATGGCCTCAAAACGAGATTCTTTAAAAATTAAAGTTGTTTAATTATCATCCATTCTTAAAATTTTCTACAGTAAAATCATCAACGCAAAATGCTCACCATAAAAATAGAAAAAGCGGGTCCCACTTTTTCTAATTTATTGATGAAATATTGGGAGGAGGTCCTCAATTATAGTACCAAACAAGGGCACATTTGTGTGGGTACCCTAATATCCTATATTTGGGATAATTATTATTGGATCACACATACCGAAATAAAGTTAAATTTAACCTTATATTTATTTAGGAAGATTGAATTTAGCTTTTACGTATAAATATACATGTTCATGGATCGAATCAGGTTGGAGTGGGGTCAGATCCAACGAGCTTTTACGTACAAATATTTAGCCTAAACTAGCCCAATCCGCTATTATTTTAGATAGGTTCGGGTTGAGTTGAGCTCGGACTTAAAAATCAAATTTCAAGTCCAGCTTAAATAAGTCGATCTATAAAATATATATATAATTTTTAATAGTATAAATTACCTTTTTTAACCAATAGTATAAATTACTTAAAAATAAATATTTAATATATATTTATATAAAATATAATAACTAATATTATGATATTTTATTAATCCCAAATCCAGCCTAGAAATAGCCGGGCTTTAAAGGGTCTTGAATTAAGGTCATTTTTCATTATTCAAGGTTGGCCTGTCAAGCAGATAAACAGATCTACGTATAAAATACTGTAATAAATATAACGTTTACTAGGTGATGCAATTAAAGTTTCTTTAACGAAAGTTGAAAGGAGTTATTTTTTTTATGTATAATTTCATGTTAAGGCCATTTTCCAATCTCCAGTAACTTTAATTCAAAAAAAAAATATTTAACTTTATAATTTATCCTGTATTAAACCACATAATAATTGACTAGCAATAAAAATAATAAATTGTTTATAAATCGTTATTTAATTTTGATTTTACCCATTTTTCATTTATGGCAAAAAGCATCATTAGACCCCTGATCTTTCATTTTTTGGTTCATTAAGCCCTTGATCTTTTTTCAGTTCAGTTCAGTTTTTTTCAGTAATAAAGAACAAAGCTCTTACACGTCCAAAACTGCTTTCAAACAGTGAAAAAATATAAATTTCGAATGCAGATGCAATGGATAACAATCTGTTAACCGAATTTTATGTTCAAAATTACTTTTTTTGGTCATCAATGACTTAACGAGATAAAAAAAATAAAAGATCAGGAGCTTAATGTATCCAAATAAAAATTCAATGGCTTAATAAACAAAAAAAATGATAGGTTTTTTTTTTTTTTGCCTTCTTTTATCTAACAACAAACACTCACTAGAGTTTCCATTTTTTCCAATCTATTAAAGGAAAATTGGGAGGGAATCCTTAATTATACTACCATACAAGGGCACATTTGTTTTTACGATTTTGATATATGCACTGCATATAAGCATTAAATATCATAGAATACTCTTTTGTATTTTTTAGATGTATATTTATTATGCATTAAACTTTTAAATACACCAAAATTCATTCAATGCAATCATAAATTCTTTTATATTTTCTATATCTGCATTAATTTTTTATTTTTTATTTTTTGAAAAGATATCTGTATTTATTATACATTGAACTTCTAACGTTTTTTAAAAAGTGCAGATTTACCCGTAACTATGAATTTATGCAATTTTACCTCTAACAATGTCAAGTAAGTTCAATTTTATCCTTACACAGCAGAAAATTTGAACTTGCTGATTTGACAGTTATTTAACTATCACATCAGATATTCCAAAGAAGTTCGTCGATAAAATAAAGCAGTTAATTGTATTTTGACGGATTGTATGCAGTTTTTTATGTGTAACTTTTATCTATCAGATTAAACATTATCATTTCGATAGGTTATTTGTAACTGTGTTATTTCGACAAGTTATTTGTAATTGTGTTATTTCGACAGGGTATTTGTAACTTTTATTCTGTTACTAACACAGTTACAAATAATCTGTCGAAATAATAAATACAGATATCTTTTCAAAAAATAAAAAATAAAAAAATTAATACATATATAGAAAATATAAAGGAATTTATAATTGCATTAAATGAATTTTGGTGTATTTAGAAGTTCAATACATAATAAATATACATCTTGAAAATACAAAAAAAAAAAAATTCTATGATATTTAATGCTCATATATATATAGTCCTAAGGGCTGCATATATCAAAACCGTTGTTTTTATTACCCAAAAAATTTCAAATGCAATGCAATTAATTACATTCATATTCTTCCAATTATTCGGGAGTAGAATAAAAATTACAATGAATTTAAAAAAAACATGTAGTTAGAATTTTTTTTTTTGTTAATTGTATGTTTGTGATTTTTTTTTCTAAACGGAGATTAAGGTTTTTTTTTTCGATCAAGAGATGACTGAAGTTTTCGCTTTGCTAAAAACCATAATTTTTTAGATTGATAATGTTAAAATGATCATTAACGACTTCAAAATTGAAAAATTTCAAGAATTGATGATATTCTAAACAACTTTAATTTTTTTTTTTTGAAACCAAACAAAATGGTATTAAGAAATCAAAGAAGATTCATTACAAACTATAGAAACCAAGAAATCAGGGATAGAAAAATCACTAAAGAAACTAACATTGGACCGAGCATGACTAGACATAGCATGAGCCGCTTCGTTCGCTAATCTCGAGATGAAGGTCACAGAATAATCTGGACGTCTAAGTAAAATCTATCTGATATCATCAATAACCACTCCCACCTCTGAGCGATCTGAAGCAGTACAAAGTAATTTGTCCGTAACAACCTTCGCATCGCTCTCAAAGATCAGATTACTAAAGTGCTTTTTATTTTTTTTAATTTTGAGGTTATTTATATGTTGTTTGGTGAGAAGAGAGAAAATGAATGTTTATATAGAGAAAGCTCCGAAAATAGTGATTTTGGAAAATAAAAATTTGGTTCCAGAGTGCATGTGTTACTCAACAACTTTAATTTTTGAAATTTTCCATTTTAATATCGTTAACGGTCATTTTTATAGTGTCAAACTAAAAAATTCTTATTTTTAGCAAAGTGAAAACTTCAATCCCCGTTTGGAAAAAAAAAATTCATAGGCATACAATTGACAAAAAGTGTAAGCATATGGATGTTTTTTAAAATTATCATAAATTTTAAGAAAGATGATAAAAAAAACATGTAATTTTAGAGCATATGTTTTACACGGTTAGCAAACAAATAATTTTAAGTAACATTATTTATCACGCTATCAAGTAAACATGACATATAATTAAATCCGTGTGCCACGTCAACAAAAAAAAAATCAATATTTCAGCCAACAATTCAATATACCACATCAACACTTTCTTTTGCAAATAAAAATAAATAAAAAGATTTATTGGACCCGTGTGGTATTTAAAATTATATCATTTACCATGTGATATCATATGGTAATATTTACTTTCTGAGATATTTTCATATGTGACATTTAACTCATTTTAAATAAAAAGTTAATTAATTTATCAATTATTGTCACGTGATACAATATTTGACCCGTAAAATGTACACATGACAATTGTCTTAATTTTTTTTTCATATTAAGTATATGTGGATACACAAGAAAAAATAATTTCTTATTTATCAACATATTAAGTCTATATGGAAAAAAAAAATTAAAACAATTGTTTCATGTACATCACGTGTTAAAAATTGTGCTACGTGAAAAATTAACAAATCAAATAATTTTCCATTCAAAATGGGTTAAATGTCATATATGTAAATACTGATGCGGGGCATATTTCCCTAGGATCGGGTCCGGACGAGGGAAGTCGGAGGAAGAATCAAGCACGAGCAACAAGCGAGCAAGGAAGCCAAAACTGTGGCACACAACAAGTGGGGCACGCTCCGCGTGGTTTATTACACGCTCCGCGTACTTGAGGGTCTGATCCAAAGAAAAGTCCAGGAGGTCATCTACACGGGGCTTGGATCAGACACGCTCCGCGTAGAGGGAAAACACGCTCTGCGTATAAGAAGAAATGATCCGGAGGAAGTCCAACAGCCAATCTACGCTCCGCGTAGAATTAGGCACGCTCCGCGTACCTTCATTTTAAGAGCCTACGCTCTGCGTAGATTTGGGCACGCTCCGCGTACCTTCACTTTAAGGAACTTGCTCCTTACTCTAGCTTCCTCCTTATTTACAATCCTGCCACTTCTTATTTACACATTTGTCACTCCCTTATTACAACCATGCCACTCCCTATTTACCATCCATGCCACCCCTTTATATTTAACCAATTTACCCCTTATCTTTATGTTTTAATTAGTTATGTAATTTGGCAATTAGGGTTTTTGAGATGATATAAATACATCTCTTTCTATTGTAATATTTAACTTTTTATCAATCAAATATTAATCTTCTTCAAGAAGCTTGTTAAGGTTTTCACCTTCAACAATAGGGGATCTTTGATTTCCTACGGATTTAGTCCGTAAAACCCGGGATTCACTCCTTCTAGTTTAGCTAGAGAAGAAATATCTTTGTAAGTTTACGATTAAAACTTTCAGATAAAACCGATTTGTATCATTTGGTATCAGAGCCGACCGTTTTCCTTGAACGAAGACTTCTTTCGATTATGGTTCAACCAAATTTATCCCCAAGATATGAAGACACCTTCAACAAGGCGTTGGAGAATCTCAAAGCCATCGTGAGAAGGCAACACGCGAGTTGTAAGGAGGATTTTCGGGTGATAAACGAGCTAACGAGGGAGCTCACGACATCCGTAAAGAGTCTCAAGCAAGAATGCCGAAATAGCTCCCAACCAACCATGGAAGTCCCTCCTAAAGATTCATCACCAATCTTTTCTCCTGTACACATTGAAGAGGTAAATCCTAAACTTTCAAATTCTCATATTGAAGTTATGGATAGTCCTATTGCTAGGGAGAGATTGGATGTTTGTGGTGTTGTTTGTAGTGTTGAAGTGGATTTAGATTCTCATTGTGGGTTATTTGATAATGATGTTGTGAATGAGAATGTGGATTTATGTGTGGATGAGGAGGAAGGAGTTCTTGTAGGTGAGGATGTTGGGGAAACCCGTGTTGCAAGGGATGCTCCCCATGTGTTTGATAAAATACCCCTTAAGCATAACTTTACTTATGTGTGTGAGGAAAGTGGGGGTATTACTATTGAGGAAGGGGAGAGTGACCTTGGGCTTATTAATCTCTTTGGGAAGAATGATGAAATTCCATTATGTGTGGAGATTGATGGCTATGGAGATAGGAGAGATGTTGGTGGTTCAACTATAGTTGGTTGTAATATGTCGTTTGGGTCAGGTAGCTATTCAAATGGGTTAGCCGGCTTAAGCTATCGGGAGAAGTGGAAGGAAACGAAAGGTCGTGGGAAAAGACGGATCGTGGATGAAGATGGAAATGAATTTGAATACAACCATGAAGAAGAGGAGATTGATAAAGAGGAGAACCAATCCGAGAATGAGCTCGTAAGAAATGAGGAATGTGATTATTATGAAGGCGAATTCGAGGATGAGGTTGAAGAGAGAGAGCACGCTTCCAAAGATGAAATATATGAGGATGGTGAACTTTGTCATAGTGCATATGAGTTTGATCATGATGAAGATGGTAGAGTTTACCATGGGGAGGATGAACGTCGAAGCATTGAGTGGAACCAATATGGGGCCGCTTATGAGGAAGACGAAGATGGAGTCTACTATGATGAGAGTGGGCATTGGTGTGTTGAGTGGGATCGACACGGGGCTCCTTATGAAGACAATGAAGGTAGATTCTATTATGATGACGAGTTGGAGGATGTTGAACGGAACTACAACGAAGATGTCTATGAGTATGATGGAGGTAGGTTCCATCATGATGATGAGTTGGGAAATGTAGAGTGGAACCAAAGCGAAGAAGCTTATGATGATGAAGATCGGTTCCGAGACGACTATGAGTCGGGAAAAATTGGGTGGAACCGAAATGAAGGCACTTATGAGTATGATGAAGGTCGGTTCCGAGATGACTATGAGACAGAAAATGTAGAGTGGGACCGAAGTGAAGATGTTTATGATGAGGAAGAAAATCGGTTCCAAGATGAGGAAGAGTCGGGAAGTGTTGAGTATGAAGACACCTATGAAGTTGATAATGATGGCAATGAGCACAATGTGTATTTGGTGACTAGGGTGCCAACACCTAGTGAAGAGGAGCCTAGCCAACGGCATCGATTATTTAGAACTCGATGCTTAGTTCTTGAGAAGAAGTGTGATATGGTGATCGACGGAGGAAGCCAAGTAAATATCATTAGTTGGTCCGCCATGAGCAAGTTTGGGTTGGTTCCCGAGCCACATCCTAGACCTTACCGCCTTGGTTGGGTCAACGAGGTGGAAAAGCTTCAAGTTACTCATTGGTGTAAAGTTCCTTTCACTATTGGAGCTTATGGGGATGAAGCTATGTGTGATGTTGTGGAGATGGGTGCGTGTGATGTGCTACTTGGTAGACCATGTCAATTTGATTGTGATGCCTCACATGCGGGAAGAAGCAACACCTACACCATACGCAAAGGCGGAATCTGATATGTCCTTACACCTTTGAATAGTTCTCCTAGTAAGAAAACGGAGACCACTTTGGAAGATTGTCCAACTCGGGAGTTGAGTGTGAAGGGGTGCATTGGTGGAACGAGTGAGACATTGAATCATTTTGACTTGGGTTCCATGGATGAGTTAGCTAGCCACTCTCCTAATGAAGTTAAATCCAAAGAGGAGAATGAAGTTGAGAAAGGGGAGAGCAAAGTTGGAAGTGAGGAAGTTGAGCCGATGTCCGAGGGTGACAAGTACGTGTCTTCCAACAAGCCACCTAAAGGGCTTCTTGAAGGGCTTCCACTTTTAAGAAAGCTACCACATGACATAGCATGGGATCCGGGAGATAGTGCACCTAGCTCTACATATGGTGAGTTGAGTTCTAGAGAGGAGGATGAAGGTTGCTCTATGAAGCCTATTGATAGCACCGAGATGCCTAGCACATGCCACATGCAAAAGAATCGAGTCACTCATTAGGTAAAATCTGAACTTATTCTTTTGTGCTTTGTGGAGATATTTGTGTTGGAATCTTGGGTGTGTATATTGAGGGAGAACCTTCCCTATGATGAGCCTATGAGACGCAAGCTTGTTGTGAGGAATATGAGCTTTATGTTGAGGGATAACCTTCCCTATGATGAGCCTATGAGAGGTGATCTTGTTGTGAGGGATGTGAACTTTATGTTGAGGGAGAACATTTCCTATGATGGGCCCATGAGGGGTGACCTTGTTGTGGGCTTTGGTGATTGTTTATTGAAGGGGAGTGGTTTCCCGTGGAATATAGAGAAGATGGAAGGAGGTCAAGACTTGGTAAATTCGGAACTCACTATGTTGTGCTTTATTGACATGAATGTGTGTGGGTATGTGGTGTGCTTGTTGAGGAAGCATCAACCGTATGAGGAGTCAATAAGAAGCGATCTTATGATGAAGAAAGTGGGGTTTATGAAGTCTTTGATGAACGAGAATAGCCGCTCGAGAGATGTTGAGGAGATTGACAAAATTCAAGGTTTGGGGAGTAATGGCCAAGTTAGTAAAGTGGAAAGTCTTGAAGTTTCGGGATTATTAACCCAAGGTGAGGGAGGAACTAATCTAAGTGTTCTTGAGTTCACTATGATGTGGGTTGACAAATGTTGCCGGGATATTCCATTTGATGTGGGCCATGGGCAATAAGAGATTGAGCATGATAGCCGAGTTAGTGGAATGAATGATTGCAAAGTCCGGGCATATTCAACTCAAAGTCATGTTTGGATTGTGAAGAGTACTCAAGGGATCGCTCCAATTGGGGTTGATGTATGGCACCGGTACATTCCTTTTGAGGTCGGCTATGAGCAAATGGAGGTTGAACTTAGCATCCGGGTTGATGGCGTGAGGTACATTGGGGTCCGGGCATATTCGACTCAAGATCATGTTGGGGTTTTGAAGAATATTTGTGAGATTGATTCTAATTGGGTTGATACGTGTCGTCGGGACATTCAATTCGAGGTAGGCCAAGAGCGGAAGAAGATTGTGTTGATTCCTCAAGTTCGTGATGGGGAGATCAAGAGGATCCATGGGTGGTCCGTGCAACCAAATGAGGGGCGTTGGAAGACCATCCAAGCATTTATTGGGAAGTGGTTTGACAAGCTTCGCCAAGACATACCATTCGATGTTGGTAGAGCATTCGATACTGGTGGAGATATAGGGAAAAGCTCGTGAGGAGAAGGTGAGTCCGGCAATATGTGGAGTGGACTTCTTGAATTCATCTCGAACAACACTTTGGTTCGATTTGAGGGCTTGGGTTCATTCACAACGAACACGTCTCATCAATATGTGGCAAGCAACTTGGGGTCAAGTTCTTTTTAAGAGAGAGTGTATGATGCGGGGCATCTTTCCCTAGGATCGGGTTCGGACGAGGGAAGTCGGAGGAAGAATCAAACACGAGCAACAAGCGAGCAAGGAGGCAAAAACTGTGCCACACAACAAGTGGGGCACGCTCCGCGTGGTTTATTACACGCTCCGCGTACTTGAGGGTTTGATCCAAAGAAAAGTCCAGGAGGTCATCTACGCGGGGCTTGGATCAGGCACGCTCCGCGTAGAGGGAAAATACGCTCCGCATATAAGAAGAAATGATCCGGAGGAAGTCCAACAGCCAATCTACGCTCCGCGTACCTTCATTTTAAGAGCCTACGCTCCGCGTAGATTTGGGCACGCTCCGCGTAAAATGGGTACTGATCCGGAGAAGAGCTCAACAGCCAATCTACGCTCCACGTAGAATTAGGCACGCTCTGTGTACCTTCACTTTAAGGAACTTGCTCCTTACTCCAACTTCCTCCTTATTTACAATCCTGCCACTCTTTATTTACACCTTTGCCACTCCTTTATTACAACCATACCACTCCCTATTTACCATCCATGCCACCTCTTTATATTTAACCCATTTACCCCTTATCTTTATGTTTTAATTAGTTATGTAATTTGCCCTTTATGTAATTTGGCAATTAGGGTTTTTGAGATGATATAAATACATCTCTTTCTATTGTAATGTTTAACTTTTTATCAATCAAATATTAATCTTTTTCAAGAAGCTTGTTAAGGTTTTCACCTTCAACAATGGGGGATCTTTGATTTCCTAGAGATTTAGTCCGTAAAACCCGGGATTCACTCCTTCTAGTTTAGCTAGAGAAGAAATATTTTTGTAAGTTTATGATTAAAACTTTCAGATAAAACCGATTTGTATCAAATACCGCATAGGCAAATGATACCACATGGAGGCAAATGACGAAATTTTGAATACCACAAGTGTCAAATAATGTTTTAATTCAATAAAAATACCACATTCTTTTATTTGCAGATAAATGAAACTACACGATTTTTTTTATATATTTTTCCCTAATTTTTTTTAAGAAGAAAGATAATTATTTTATTCATTGGAACACATATTAACACAATAACACAAGTAATTAAAAAATAACAATCCAGAAGTACATCAGAGAATCTTAAATATGCTTTTATCAAAAAAGAGAATCTTAAATATGCATCTTCAATATCATAGATCACGATGAGAAATAGTAGGCAATGTTTGAAATTATTTTTGGCACAATGATGAGAAACACACTCCACCTAAAATCGATTTCGTAGTCTTTTTCTCTAAAAATAACTTCATAATCATTCAATAAGTCAAGTTATGTGATGATTGACAAAACTTTTCATTTACATGATAACACTCAAATAAGTAGACAAACAACACCCACTTATACAGGGAGACAGACCACAACCACCTATAAAGGGAGAAAAAACAAAAATCTACAAATAAAAAAAATCGATCATAGATAAATCAACAAAATTATTCAATAAAGAAAGTGATAAAGACCAAATTTAACTCTAACATTTTTAAGGGAAGTACAGATTTAGCCTTAACGTATAAAATAGTGCAAATTTAATCTCAACATTTCCAAACAAGATCAATTTTAGTCGTACGTTATCGCAATTTAGAAAAAACTGTTTGACCGGTATTTAACTGTCACTTCAGACCTTCCAAATATCAATTATGTCTAAGATATTTAGTATATTACTAACAAAATTACAAAAATTCTATTAAAAATAGATCAATCAAAGATTTTTTTTGTCTAAAATATTTACCGTGTTATTAATATAGTTACGAAAAATATACAAAACTGCTTCAATTTATCGACAATCTTGTTTGGAAGGTCTGATGGTACAGTTAAATAATAGTCAAAACAGTCTTTTTAAATTTTCGATATTGCAGACATAAATTGATCTTGCTTAGAAACATTAGGTTTAATTTGCACTATTTTATACATTATGGCTAAATTTGCACTTTGCTTGAAACGTTTAGGTGTCGTTTGGTAAGACGTAATGACCTTCGTAATGGAATGACCATTACATTGAAGTCTCATTATCATGTTTGGTTGCATATTACAATTTCATTGTAATGGAATTAAAACTGAACCGAAATATGCGGTTCAGTTCGGTTTAAACCGAACAAACCGAATTAAGTTAAAAATAACAAATAATAAATAAAAATCACTATATTTTCTCATTAAATTTACCTCAACAACAACAAAAATTGAAATATTTCCAAAATATATCTATATTGGATTATTATCTCAACAATAATAAAAAAAACTAAACTTGTATATATATATATATATATGTAAAATATGTGTAATTCAGTGCGGTTCGGTTTTTTTTTTACATTTTCTGTCAAACCGAACCGAATACCGAAATACACTTAAAATTAAAACCGATGCCGAACCGAATTGTTAAAAAAACCGAATCAAAAAACCGAATTCACTCGGTTTGGTATGCGGTTTAAACCGAACCGATGCACACCCCTACTCACGTCTCAAAAAGTAGAAAAACATGAAAATTGAAAACGAGAAAAATGAAAAAAATGCGAATAACCGAAAAATGCGAAAAATGAAAAGAAAAATGAAAAACCGGAAAAAAGAGAAAATAGAAAAACGGTGCAAAATGTTGCAAAATGGAAATTAAAAAAACGGTGAAAATTGTTGAAAATGGAAATTAAAAGAAACGAGAAAAATGTAAAAAAAAAACAAGAAAAAGCGAAAACTATATACTAATTTATTTATTTCAGTTAATCTAATTTTGTATTTGATTTCAATTCGATTTTTTACATTTTTCGTGCTTTTCATGTTTTTCGTCGATTTTAATTATGTAAATAAAATTTTATGATTACATTTAATTAGGAAAATATAAATATTGTAATAGTTATTACATTACATCATAATTGTCCACCAAACATGGTAATAGAATTATCATTCCATTCCATTCCATTACAACTTTGATTACATTACGACCTTGATTACATTACATTGCATTGCGGCATACCAAACGGACCCTTAGGGTTAAATTTGGCCATTATCCCATAAAAGAAAAGCAAAACAAAATAAAGAATAAGTTTATCTTCCAACTAAAAGCCAGAAAACCCCTCAAAATCTGAATGAAGAAGACGAAAATTTCTAAATTACTTCTAAATTTTATTCTTTAACGAAGCAGTTATCACCGTTTAATTTTGGTTTCACCTGTAATCTTTTTGTCTTGTAAAGAGCAAGCACATTTACTAAACATATGAATGGATCCCATTATTTTTTCCAATCTATTGAAGGAAAATTAGGAGGGGGTCCTCCACAATAGTACCAAACAAGGGCACATTTGTTTGAGTGACCCTAAAAAATCCTTCAAATATAGGGTCACTGAGTACTGACCCAATTTCACAAATTAGTACAATTTTGGAATTAGTAAGTGTCCAAAGGAAATTTTAGCCAATTTTATACTAATTTGGTAAATAAATTTAGGCTCTTTCCCTACCCAATGGGCTTTGGGCCCCCTTTTACTTTGATAATGAAATGTATGATTATGAATGGAGATAAGGTCTTTTTCCATTTTTTAATTGTAGAAAAGACTAGTCCTTTTTGTAGGACCCTTTTTATTTTGTTTTCTCAAAAATATAATTAATTTTAAAAAAATTAATTATATATAGATTTCATGTAGTTTCACATATTTGCAGATGGATACCTATGGTATATTTCGTTATAAACGCAACCATTTGGTTTGTAAAATTTCATTTTTTTGTTGACTTTACCAAATTCGGCTGATAACGACCTCAAAAATGAAAATTTTCAAGAGTTCAATGATAATGTAAGCAACTTTAATTCTTCAACTTTTTAGGTTTGAGGTTATTTAGGTGTCATTTTTTTATGAGAGTGAAAGTTAATGTTTAGAGAGAAAAAACTCCAAAAATGATGATTTTGACAAAACAAAAAATGTGGGTCCATGGTAAATACGATACTAAACACCTTTAATTATTGATAATTTTCATTTTAAGGTCGTTATCGGCCAAATTTGGCAAGGTCAATAAAAAATAAAAATTTTGCAAATCACAGGGTTGCATTTGTAACGAAAAATATCATAGGTATCTATCTATAATTTTTGTGAAACCACATTATATCTATTTATAATTAACTCTAAAAAGTTTGAATTTTACTATTATTGTACAAAATTATTTGATTGGGATCATGCCTAGGGTTATGTATTATTCAGTTTCAACCGCATTACTAAATTGAACTGATTTAATTCGGGTTTTTTATACTTTGGTTATATTTTTAGGTGTATTCAGCAAGGTTGTGAAAAACATTAGATGCTAGTCGCGCAGACAAAACTCCATAATATTAATCGGGTCAAAGATTAATTGGAAATTAATCGAATTTATATTTTTATACTTTTTAATTTTAATAAATAAATTGTTATATAAATTGAATTAAAATATGAATTATACTATATAAAAATAATAATAGAAAATACTGAGGATAAATAAATAAATATATATATATATATTATATTAATGTCCTTAAATAATAAAAATATACCAACAAAATAACAAAATGTGAAAAAAAGTAACACTAATATCCTTAAAACTAACATTTGATAGTTTTTGATCTTTTTTTTTTTTAAGTTTTTGTTATTTAATATTTTATTAAAATTTAAAAAATTGACATAAAATTTAAGGGCCATTTTTTTAAAAAAGCCGTCTAGATCCGCCTAGGCAACAAAAAAGGGTAAATTGCTTTATACCATCCGACTTGAACAAACCGAGATGGTATCTTAAAAATCTCTCTATCTAAGCGGCGACTGCCTGGACCAATTTTTTTGAATAATGGTATTCGATTTGGTAAAAAAAATGTAAAAGATCCGAACTGCACCGAATTACTAATAATCATAAAACATTAATACACTAATAATTAAAATCCTATAATAATAATTGTTTTTTGTTTGTTTGCATTTGTAGGTTAATAATTGTATTGTTTTGTGATAAAGATTACATGAATTTTCAGAAGCAATTTGTATTCTTCTAAATTGCTAAGGAAAAAATATTACATGAATTTTCAGAAGTAAAATAAATTATTATGAGTTCCCAAATTCCAGGAGAAAGCAACCTTACTTGTTTTGGTAGAATATAAATTTTTAAACATATATATATATATATATATATATATATATATATATATTACAACATATATTATATATTAAAACTCTATATACTGGGAATTTCCGGGAACGGTCACGGGGATTTATTCGGTGATGGAGCGGGAATCCCACAGTTCAAAGGATAGTACCCCCATCCCATCCCCATTTTGACTTTAGGGTAAAATATCATCGTCCTCATCCCCTCTCCGAATATTTTAGGGATTCCCTGTGTCCGTCGGTTCACATGTACATGGATTTCAGGAAATCCCCACCTCTAGATAATAATTCATTATAGATATATTTGAAAGTATTTTTTAAAAAAATGATGACATATTTAATGAGGAAATATTGATTTTTTATTTGTTGTTTTTATTTTGTAACCGAATTTGGGTTGTTCAGTTCAAAACAAAACCAAACCGAATATTTTGGTTTGATTATATTTTAGTTTTATATATCATTCGACGCAATGTCGGTGTCAATTATTATGATAGGTTTGATATTTGCTTTTTTTTATTTCTTTTCGGTTTTGAACTAATGCACACCCTTAATCCTACCAAACACATACAACTGTGATTTTTACTAACGGATTCATACTAAAATAAAACATAAACTATCATTTGTAAAAGATTATATGAGAGAATTTAAGAATCAAGATAAAGTGATTTGAGAATCGTGAATGTTATTCGTTAGTGAAGAAAATTTTTAGATAATGGAAGACCTGCCAAGCACAAACCATAGACCTCGATGAGATCTTATTTGATAATATCGAACCCTTAACATTTATTTTATTACATTTGAGCGTCACAGTTTTAAAACGTGTCTCTATTATAAACCGGAAAAATAGTTTTGTATAATTTCTTTAGCACTGTACCTTTCTCCGGCGTTTAATTTTTATCCCGACGTTATCCTCTTAAGATCGGGTACTTATATTAATTTAACTAATAATACATGTTTCTGAAAGTACAAGTAAATGAGCTAAATTTGTTAAGATATATAATTATAGAGATTAAACTGATAAATTTTTAAAAGAAAAAGTACAAAAAAAAAAAAAAAATCACGTGGTTTATCCTATTTATAAAGACAGTCTTCATAATTTAAAAGTTAACAAATAAGGGTCTATACTTTATAAATTTTGTAATTAAAGAATATGTGAGTCAATTTTTCGTCCAAACAATATTTGTAGTTTACTAAATTTGCAAAGTCAGTCTTTTTAATTACTCTAAATCGCTCGTTTTGGGGTAAATGTTCACGACAATAATTTTTGAAGAAATGATTAAGTTTACAAATTGTAAAATACACAGATCTCTATTTACAAACTTTTAAACTATGAAGATTATTTTTGCAAATCGGTCAAATTACAAAGTTTATTTTCGTGCTTTTCTCGTTTTTTAAAAGAATAAGGTGCAAAAATACCCCTAACGTTTACGGCCAGGAGCAATTTTACCCTTAACATTAGCAATTTGGGTCAATTTCAGATATTATTATAAAACACTGACATTTTGTTCCTTATTCTACACAAATTACATATCAGTTCGTTTAAAAAAAATATATTTCATATTTTTTTTTAATTTAATAATAGAATTTGAGATTAATATTTATAAATTCCGCGAAATATTTTGAATTTTTTTTGTCCAACTCGTACAATAGACTATATTTTTTTTATATAAAAAATTCACCTCTAATCATATGTTCACGAGAGTAGTAAAATGACTCACATGTAAAGTGTAGATGATAAGATTCATAACTGAGAAGATAGTTTGATGAATTATTTCTCAAATTGACCCAACTTGACAATGTTAGAGGTAAAATTGCTCTTAATTGCCAATATTATGAGTAAAATTGCACCATTTTAGACGTTGCGGATAAAATTGCTCCTAACTGTAAACGTTAGGGGTATTTTTAGACCTTATTTTTTTTTATGTACAAGGATAGAAATGTCATTCTCTTGACATATGTTATGTATTTTGTTATTGTTATTATCAACCGTCCAATGTGCCCCAAACACTTATAATTAACTTCCATAAGTGGGAGGTTATCTTATCTTAACCAATCCATAATATAAACTACTTTTGAATATATATATCCAACACCACCAATTATGCATTTTCTAATGTTAACTTCAGGTCATTGTCATAATTAACTCTCTTACAACATCCCACATATTGTTTGTACTTAATTATATTTTATTTATTTATTTAGAGGTATCGTCTCGGACTAAATTTACTCACATTCAGATAATGTTGTATGCGTTGTTAAAATTAACGATACGTAATTTAATGATGTTTCTGAAGATGCTTTGAAATATGTGAGTAAGCATTTAGGGAGCCAAAAAGTGTTGTTAAATCTTAAACTATAGCGTTGTATTAAACCATTTTTTTATAGTAGGAGCATGACCAAGCAAAAGCTTAGCCGGTTTGAGTTGATTACAACCTTATCTATTGCATCCCCAACTAATAAAATTGATCGGTAGGAAGAGAGACCGAGAGTGTTGCATTTGTACCCCTTGTCATGGAAACAATTGAACTAAAAACTTAAACGAAATAGTTACGGTCCAAGAATAGTTTATTATTATTATCTCTAACACAACCTCCTCGCGCGAATGCTTCTTGAAGCGTGTACAACAGGGACACATCCCACCATATGTTTAAATTCATCAATAAATGATGTTGCTAGGATTCGAACTCTCGACCATTTGGTCCAAAAGGCTTTGATACCATGCATGTTGTACGAGGGATGAAGTTGCGGGTAGAGGTAGTACTGGCAGAGTGGAGGCAGGACTGCCGAAGGGAGAGACAAAATTGAATGGCGGAGTGATGGTAGCAGTTGAAATAGCACTGAAGGGTAGGGGGGGGGGAAGCGAAACAATAGTCGAAGTTGCAGTAGCAGTGGTCGGTGGGGTAGCAATTTGTGTGGTCATGGTGGTGGGAGGCGACAATAGGGTAAAGGGAGTTTGAGTTTTACTAGACTTCTGATATCATGTCATGGAATCAATTGAATTAAAAGTTTAAACTGATAGTTACGGCTTAAGAATAGCTTTTTATTATTATTTTTGACACTCTTAGTTTTGAAAATTAAAGAGGAACAGAGCTTATATTTTGGTTACACGACTATACGCAATTGTAGAGTTTTATAACATGTTTATTATAGTTATTGTTTTTTATTTGTTATTAGTTGTTTATTATTTATTGTTGGTAATGACTAATTGATATTAATTGATTTTACCAATTAAGATTGATTCGAGTGGTTAAGGGTCTCAAATCGTTTAAGCTAAATCTCGAGTTCGAGTTCTAGCATACGCCGAAAGCTTTAATTGGGAGAAGATTCACTTATAAAATACCTGACAAGTCTCGAATCGAGAAATCAGACAAACTTTCAAACAAAAATAGGGTTTTGGTATATGCAAGTTGTAAGGATATTAAATATTTAATACATGAACATTAATAGATTTTGCTGTATTTAAAAGTTCAATGCATATTAAATATAAATAGTGTAAATATAAAAAATATATTTTTACATTAAATATTTATATGCAGTCGTAATATACTGTTTGATTTTTTTTAAGTAGTTATTAATAGTTCTCTCATTTTAGTTAAATACTCGCAAAAGAAATTTGGATTAAAGACGAAGAAAACTACAAGAGGAAAATGAAGCAGAGATTACATTTATATTAAATAAAATTATATATGATTGTTTCGATTATGAAAAAATTCATATGAAATTTATATTTATATATCATTAAACTGGTATTGTTAATTTACAAAATTATGTGGGTAGATGGTCGGTTGACCAGTCTATTAATAAAAAAAATATTAGTCAATCCATTTAATTCAGTTAATCATATTTTGGTTAACTTATTACTTCGGTTAATTAACAATTAGTGACCTTTTTTTATAGAAAAAAGCACTTTAAATTTATAATTATTATAATTATTTAAATATTAAATAATAATATTAAAATTCAAATTCAACTAACAAAATTACATAAATAAATAAATTTTAAGTTATTTTAATATTTTTAATTTAAAAAATTAAATATAAATATAAATATATATTGATAATTAAAATTTTGTATATATTTATACTAGTTTTACATATATCAATACATAATCGGTTTATTTTTCGGTTTCAAATAACCATCGGTTTTTTAAATTAAAACCCATAATCTAATCAATCAATTTCGATTAATCTATTTTTTTTTAATTCAATTTCGATTTCCGTTTTAAAAATCAGTGTTTTTTATTTATTTTTTTTATTAGTTTTGTGCAGCCCTAAAGTTAACATATCCTAATATAATCCGAGAAAGGAAATAACTAATTTTCAGATAAGATATGTCATTGTATTGGATTATGGGATTAAATTAAAAAGGCATAATATCTATTTGGATCTCTAAACTAAGACTTCAAAATTAATTAGGATCTTAAATTATCAAAATCATCAATTATATCCCTGAACTAACAAAAAATATCAATTGAGTCTCTATTCTAAATAAAAATCTTCAATTGAGGTCTCCTCAAAAATCATTCGGTTGAACAATTTTAGACTCTCTTCCTTATATAGAGATTATTGCAGTTTATATCAAATAGTCGCAGTTTCTGATTTTAGGATATGATGAGGATTTAATTGATAATTTTTACTTAATTTAGGAATCTAATTGATGATTTTGATAGTTTAAAATCCTAATTGATTTTGAAGTTTTAGTTTGGGGACAAATGGATGTAATACCAATTAAAAATGAAAACATTTGTAATATTGTATTATTATAAGGAGTGTACACTAATGAAATCATTAATAATAATAATAAAATAATAGGTCATTTAGTACGCTAACGTGGCATGAGGGTGACATGGTTTTATAGGGACCCACTTTTGAAGTAACATATCCTACGTGTCAGGTGGACAAACGATATGCAGTAGGAAAAACCGAAGAATCCTTCACAAGGTACCCACGTGGAAGGTGGGACCCAGATTTAACATGGTAAAGCAACTGATTGGCTAGTAAAAGTGGGGTCCATTCAAGAAAGAGAATGAAGCTATGACGTTTGCAAACAAGAATTATAATTCTTCTTGACTTGTTTGGATTATTATTGCATAGGAAATTTTGATAGGTTAATCCTATCATTTTCTTAGATTATTATTTGGGATAAGCTACAAAACATATGTTTAAAGTTAGTAATTTGGGCCGTTCTGTGAATAGGGTGGCTTATAATCCAGGTCTTTTTATTTATTTTCAGAATTTATGGAATGAGATATTGTCCCTTCAGATTTTATTTTATAATTTTTTGTATGTTGATTCCGTTTAATAAAATTTATTTTTCTTCAAAAAAAAAGTTAGTAATTTGGATTAATTTAAGACATCATTATATCGAGAGAAATTTGATCCAAAAGTTATTGGGAAAGTGTTGATTTTACTTTAATATATGAAATGGTATAAATTTATCATTATTGTTTTCAAGTAAAGTCAATTTTACCTACCGTTCAAAACCAATACCGTTTGGACTGTTTAGGTATTTGAAAACGAGAATTCGTCTCGATTTTCTCCAATTAGTCACCTTTGATGTTTTTTTTTGCCTCTATGTGATTTTTAACTGCTTTGGCTCCATCTGGACACCACCTAAGCAACGATGGAACAAATGCGTTTTTTATTATAATTCACTTTTGGACATTGTTGTATGGTTATTCGTGAATTGTGTTTATTATTTTTTAATATTTTGGTTTAATTTCATTCTCTATTCATTTTCATGGTTTAAGACTTTAAGAATATTGTTTAATAACTTTTGGTGAATTATATTATGTATGAACAATATATTTTATTTGTTTGAGTTGTTTCAATAATGTTGTTATTAAAATGTTGATGTTTACACATTTTTAAAGATATATGGTACGCGTTTTTAGATAGTATAATACGTATTTTAATTGAATTTATATAACAATTTTGTTGATTTACAAATAACATATACAAAAAAATACAGATTTGATTAATTCCAGATTAATCCCCGACTAATTCTCGAGGGTCATATCCACCCGACTAGGGCTTAGGTTTTTTACAACCTTGTTACTCCAATCTAATAGAAAATATGAATGCAATGGTTTGGTAGTTATTTGATTTCCGTATCAGACTTTTCAAGTAAGTTTGTTGATAAACTGAAACAGTTTCATACAATTTTCTATAATTATATTAATAGCATAAATGGAGTAAACGGGTCATGCCCATTTACGGATCCATTTATAGTCTGTCCGTAAGCTAATCAGTTAGGGTTGGGGTTTAGACCTTTAGGTTTAACCTAGTTATAAATAGATAAGTATGGGGACTAAACCTAACAACTTAACAATATAAGATACTGCAATAAGCAAATTCACTCTCCCTACACCCATAGACACCGACCCCTTCTGTTCCTCGATGTGCATTCTTAGTTCGTCGAATAATGGTGATTGCTCTTGTGGTGTAGTAATCTCCTAGATCGGTCATACGGAGCCAAGGTTAATTTCTTCCGCTGCTATACAATGGATCTGCGCTACAAGATGTAAGCCTAAATTTGTTGTTTGTTTATTGATTGTTTCGGAGTCATTATCCACCCCATTTGAGCTTAGAGATAATATGTATTACGGCTATTAGAGCCTTCATTGGTATCTGAGCTTTTTAGCTCCATTTTCCAATCTGTTAGGAACCCTTTTAGCATGTTTTGATATTCTTTTGATTTGTTTGATTGAATCAATGCATGCTTGATCGAGTCGTATCTCAGATCTATTATTATATGCATCTTGGAATTATTTTAGTTTGTTGAAATTTACCTCGTTGCTGCTGGAAATTTCTAGCGTGTTTAATCGATTTAACGGGCGAGATTTAGGGTCTGATTGTACCATTTCGCCACTTTCCAATTGCCGAAACCCAAAACCTACAACACCATTGAATTTAGAGACCTCACCCCCCCCCCCCCGAAACCAGCTGAAACTTCGAGACCGTCGGATGTTAGGAGGCCACGCGCCACCGAGCCATATGAACGGCGTGTGCGGTCACTCCCGACGTCCGTTCGACGTCAAATTTTACAAGACGACTCGTCTATATTTATGAGATTTTTTTGTAATTTTTAATTTATTTTTTGGGATACGGAATAATTGGTATTGAATTAATTAGTATTCTGTAATTATTTTTAAATATGTAAAAATTATTTTTAAATGTCCAGAAAATTATATAAAATTAAATAACAGAAAATTAAAACGTTTTTCAGATTCTAAATTAATTTTTCAGAGACACATTTCTTATTAAAGTAAAATTAATATAACGATCGGTTATACTTTTATAATTCATGTGATTAAAATTAATTATTAAATATTTTTTTCTAATTCATTGCTTATTAACTCGTGATAGATAACCAAATATTGTTTTTAAATAAATTGATATGTCGTCCGTTGTATGTAACTGTATGAGTGTAATCTATTTGCAAATATTGTGTTACCAATAAAATCATACATACACGTAATCTAGAAAATTGTTTTTGTCATATGTTTTTCAAAGAAATGGATCGAAATTGGTTTTTGATCCACCGAAAGATTTAGTTCACGACCTAATCTTTATTTTTTTTATTCTTTACCTTGACAGATATGGTCGACATTACCAGGATCCCACTTCTTGCTTGTTTCATCGAGCAACGGATTAGAGTGAGACAAATAGAGAGGAATGTTAGGAGGTTCCGCTTAGATAAGCATATCATCTAGAATGATATTGAGGTGATTACACGCCACATGGAATCATTGCATACTCAGATGCAAGAGTGCATTTGAGCAGGCGGTTTATCTGGAGGGTATAATGAGTGGACCATATACGAGCGACTTCGTGAATCGTTACAATATGAGAAGCTTTAGAGAATCCTAGATGCAGTGTGAGAAATTCACGAGAATAACTACAGAAAGACTGTGCAGGTGTTCATGAGCAAACTAGAAAATAGGGATGTTAGAGTTCCTCGAAACTGTTCTAATATAACTCTGCGATCGGGAAAGACAATCTTTACCCGTGTATATGCCAGCACCCTGACCAAGAACATTGATGGGTACATTTAACATGTCTTGACATATGTTCCAGTAAGAAAGACATATTTTGGCTAGGTTGTGGATGTGTCCAGGGGTTGTAGATTAGGACCTATTTTCATTTTCGGATAAGTTTAAAGTTCTGATTTTGAGTAGATGGTTTGAACATGTGGTTTTTGGATTTTTTTTCTTTTTTGTTAGAACTTCCATTTTTGGGAGATTATTGGTTTCATTGATTGATTGAAATGTGAGAAATTTTTTTCCTATTATGGTTCGACGTATTTTAGTCTTTTCTCTACTGTGATTTCTCATGTCTCCTTTAATAGTCTCCCTTCGATTTCTGCCTTTATCACCCTCCATCTAGTTTGTGGCGCATTTGTTGTCATCATATCTAACATAGCTCTAGATGAAGGCCATCAGTTCCTCGAATGTGTGAAGGGGTTCAATATAACACAAGTTTGGGAAAGCCAATTAGCACGAATTGAACCTAAGGAATTGAGAGCTATATTTGAGTCTAAGAGCGAACATCAAGAAGCTCTATTTCTTGACATTTTTGTGTGAGCTTTTGCTTGTAAAAATTTATAGATTTATAAACGATGAAGAGTCTCCTTAGAATTGACTCTTTTTCTATTTTATTTTCTCGTTTCCATATCCTTTAGGAAGCCCAATTGAGCTTTAATTTTTCTATTTTTTTTTCTTTCTTACCCAAAATTTTTGTACAAACGATATTCGTTTTTGCATTTTTATTTTTAAAGCAAGTTGTTTTACATCAAAAGGGAATGAGTAAGTTTTTCAATAAAAAGACCATTCACAGGTCTAGTTTGTTCTTTTGACCTTGTTCCTTCGGGACGATTCTTTTTATTTCTATCTCGTATGGTTGTGCTATCCTCGGTCGTATAAAAAAACCCGACAGCGGTAATCATAAAGTTTTTTTGCGCAAAAAGACAACAAAAAAAGAAAAAGAAAAAGAGAAAAAGCAAATAAAAGAAAATTATTAATTTGTATATAATAAGCTCGTTCTTTTTGAAACAACTTGCTAATACATCATTTATGTCAAATCTTTTGTAAATATTTTTAGCGCTAGATTTCTAATCCAAATTGACTTTTTGATACACCCTTAACCTTATCCCCATTACAACCCCAACTTTGAGACTATTTTTTATATCATTTGAGTCATTAGCGAAGTAAAGGTACTCTAATAAATATGCAAACTCACCATAACTTTAAACAAGCATAAAAACTGAGAGTAAACACTTAGCTACCAAAAATTATGTGATTGAGCGAACAACCTTCGGTGAGGTGTTTATTTGGTATTTCCTTTAAACTCGTTTAAGCTAATACGTCTCATTTTACTTAAATGTATAAGCTTTGCCAATCAGATTGCGACTTTTGAGCATCGTGTTTTGATTTACTTTCTAAATGCATGTGATTACAACTCATTGATTTATGTTGATCACTTGGTTAAACCAAGAGGTTTTCTAGTTCAACTAGTTCATTTTGGGTTTGGTTTTAGTTTACTTATAGACAAGTAAGATTTAAAGTGTGAGGAGGTTGATATGGTTTTCGTACGATTTTTTGGACTATTTCGTGTCGTTTTGAGTAAATTAATATCAATTATGTAATCTTTATCTTACTTTCATCCACTTTTAGTTTTCTATTCTCTTTTGTTGCACTTTGTAACTTTTATGCCTAATTTATATCATTTTCAATAAAATATTGCCAAATTAGATTAGAACTTATTTTGACCGAATTTCTACTTAATTGATTTACCAAAAACTAATTATGTTGACTTAATATTTAAGAGGTTTTTGGTGAATTAATTAATTATATGTTGTCTTTCATCTAATGGGATTTTCTTGGAGATTTTGTGAAGATTTTCAGGGCATTCAAACAAAGGAAGAGCAAAAAACAAGGAGTAGGAGCCGTTGAAGGCCAACTCGTGCGAGCTGGCCATTGAAGGGGCTTGCCAATCCCATTTGGGATCCAGCTCGGTGAGGTGGCACTCCGAATCAGTCAAAATTGACTGATTCTTCTCCAAATCAAATTTGTAACCTCCTAGAGATTTTCTAGCTGTTGTATTTTATTTGAATTTGATAAGTTAGGATTTGTTTCCTTTGCCTATTTAAAGACCTTGGGTGTTCATTCCCAATGCACCATGTAAAAAATCATAAAAAATCAGTCTATAATTAGTTTTTAACCTAGTTATCTGTAATTTTAGATTTATTATTGAGTATCCAGAGTTATATTTGTAAACTCCAAATTCCTTGAGAATTATTCATCTTTTTCCATCCTGCCATTAACATCTGAGAAAGCTCTATTCGCCTCCATTTCACAGACTCTCAATCAAGTTCTCATCTCTTCCAAGTTCAGAAAGACGATTGCTTAAGTCGACATGTTTCAAAATGGATTTTTACCCTTTATCTCTGTTTACTTTTATAGACCCTTATATATATATATATATATATGAATTCTGAATTGGTTATAATGTTGTGACAATTTTCTTCCATCTTTAATATAAATATTAATTTAGTTTAGTTTCTATGTTTATGAGTTCTTTAATGTCTGCGTAGCATATTGATTGAATCATTCAAAAGTTTCAATATTGTCTAGGTTCATATTGTGAGTCTAATCCGATTTTCTATACCGAAGATTGTAGGTATTGACAACACTACAGTAACAGACCCGAATTTCTGAACCCTTGGAGTTAGTTACGGCCTGTAAGAAAGGAATTGTGTGATAAGTACTTTAGGAGGATAAGTGGTTCAATCTTTAAGTATGACTATGCCATATTAAATCCCTTGTAATCATAAAGCGGATGTTGCTTGAATATTTGTATTATCGTATCATTACCATCTATATTATTGAGATTTTACGAATTGCTCTAGATCATCTTAGGAGTAGATTAATATAAAAACAACTCAATTCAACTTTCCATCGCCTAAATAACAATCGAAAACCGAGTTGTCCGGTAGTTGCGATATAAATCATGTGGATTCGATACCTGGACTTGTCCAGATTATTACTTGGTAACGACGGGGTACACTTATCTTTTAATGAATCTTTGAGCGTTAGCTCGAGACGAGTCATTTTTTTGTTTGAGATGCATCAAGTTTTTGGTGCCGTTGCTGGGAATTTATCTTCCAGCAATATTGAACCAAATGTCTTAATTGTTAGTTTAGGCACTTTTTGGTGTGAATATTAGTTTTTTTTTTTTATGTTTTTACTTATGAATTTGTGCTATAGAACTTCATTTTTTTTCTCAGCATATGTTGATCAATGAATTAACGAGAAAAAATCCAGTTGCAAGCTGAAAAGCGAGCTGACCCATCAAGACAACCTGTTCATGCTTTGGAGAATGAGGCTCCCAGTCTCTCCATGGCCGAGTTAAATAAGAAAATGGACACCCTGATGGAAAAACTAAGCCTCAACAACAATAAAAAAAATATAAGTTTTGTGGGTAATCACCAAAAGTACAATTTTAACCCTATAATTCTTACAATTTTTATAATAATGACTAGAAGAGACCTCAACACTCAAATCTGTTCTGTAGGAATCCTAACATGTTGAGACCTATAAATGAGTTTGTTAATGAGCACAGGGAAAATGAATTGGGAATATTTCCCTACGAATAAGCAAGTCAAGCTCCTCCACAACCCTCTAGTTCATAAGATGAGGTCGTGTACCTTTTAAAAGAAATGTCATTTCTTGTAAACAATAATCGTTTTGCAAGGACTTGAGCAACTAATTGGCTCAAATGAACCATGAGATGCAACAGCGATCCCAATATACTCTTTCAGACAAAAAAAGGGAAAACTCAAAATTTCCACGATGGGAATCAGCTCAAGCCATCATCTTGAGAAACGGTAAAGAAGTAAGAGTTAACCAATAAAAATGAACATAAAGTATTATATTCAATTAATTTAAACTTTTTAATAAAAAAATAAAGTAAAATTAAGTCTTACAAATTTAATCAATAATTATTAGATAATTTTTTTAATTAACTTTCAATTCGATGTATTAGAAAATAATAAGAATTTGTTTTAGTTCTTTGTTTATTATTTGCTACATATTAATAAATTTTAGTTGGTTTCCTTTTGAAAATAAAATTTTCAGTTTGTCTTTCTTTTCTGTTTGAGGCTGTTCAAATGAATTCTCTTCCAATTAAATTTTTTTTACGTCTATTAAAATTCAAATTAGAAATCTTTAACTTAAATTATTTAAGGTCTTTAACCACTCAAATCAACCTTAATTAATTTTTTTTAAAATAACAATTAATAATTATTTATCATTCTAATTAAATATTTTATATTTATTTTTTTTAAGCAAAATGATAAAAAAATATTTTATCAAAAAAATCAAACGGAACTTGATGATCTATTATTTTAAAAAAAATAGGTGTAATATTATAATGTTAATTGGAAATTGATCTCTCTCTATTTTTTTTTTCTCTATATCTTTTCTCAAATAAAGAATGTGATGATAAATTTTTATTGCATGGTTAGTGAATGGTGACAAGTGACTTGTTAAATAAAGTTAAAAACAATAATTAAGTTTCTGAATTTTATCGAGTGCATTTCTAACAAACTTTTAGTGCATTATCTGAAAATAATATAAATATTTGACTCTAGTAATTTAAGAGTGACTAAGACATATCATTTCTAACGATACTTCTATATTCACTTATTTATTTATTATTTTATCATTAAAATTATTAATTATTATTTTATATACCAATAGTGAAAGGAGAAACTCCTCAATAATAAATTATTGATTAAAAAATAAATTAAAAAGGCATTAAAAGGTGTAGAGAGGTTTTCTATTAATAGAGATGATGAAGATGCTCTTAGTGATTTGAGGAGCCACTGAGAGACTCTCCCTCATCAAATTTTAACTTAAGAGCCAAACTAAGAAGCTGTTGGAGATGCTCTTAAAGATAAAACTCTTGATTAATTATTTTTTCACATTTAGTCTTTGATCATTGATTCTCCTATCTTTGATCAATTATTTTTTGACATTGAGCCTTTGATCATTGATTCTGCTATGGATCAGACCCTTATTTAATTTTTCTATCGAGTTTGGACGGCAAGCGTTGTTAAAAGATTTAGCCTGCTGACATAGACATTTTACTTCCATGTGGACAAATAAAAAAATAAATTTATTGACTAGGGGAGAGAGAAAAAAGTAAAAAGAAATTACAGAAATCGATTTTCAATAGGTTTTTCTAAGCTAGAAATCAAGCGTGGGAGAACCTGCTAGAAATGGATTTTGTTGTTAGGGGAGAAGATCGATTTGGTGATTCTGATGCTAGAAATCGCAAAATTGGAGAGGATAAGATCGAGTTTGGAAGAACCTATTAGAAATTAATTTCTATAATTTCTTTTTACTTTTTAATTTTTATCTCTCCTAGTCAAGAAAATTTTAGTTTTATTTGTCCATATCAACAAGCCAAATCGCCCTACCGATGTATGCAGCTCAAACTCGACGGAAAAGTTAAATAAGGGTTAACATAATCAATGATCAAGGATTTAATGTAGAAAAATAATTGACCAGGGCTTGATCCTTAAAACAAGTGTAAAATTTAGGGGCTTAATTATGTTTTAAAAAATAAATATATACTAAAACTTTTAAGAAATACCAAAATCAATAATCATTCTAAAAATAAAATTGTTTTTATGACATCGAGAGTAAAGTATTCTTTCTTTAGGTTAGGAGGAATAAAGATAGATAGAAAAAGTACTCCATATAGTCTCTGGCTAATATTTTGTTTATCCCATTTATTTATTGAAAAATAATTCCATTTAATTTAATTTAAAAGTTATAAATTATAATATTTAAAGTAAAAATTTAATTATCACGGGAAATGATTGGGAATCCATCGGGGATCCCCATTGGGGATTAACAGGGCGGGATTGGAGATCCCCGTAGGGCGAGGATACCATTCCCTATCTCCATCCCATCCCTGTTACAAGGGACAAAAGTAACCCCATCATTGTCCCATGGGGATTCTTATATGTCCCCATCGGGACAGCTCACTAACGGGGACGGAGAATCCCCGTCCCATTTGCATCCCTAAACTTACAGCATCTCCAATAAAATTTTAGTCCACTCTCTGAAAATAATATAAATAATTGGCTCTTAGTAATGTGAGGATTCACTAAGACATATCATATCCAATAGTACTCCTTATTTATTAAAATATGATAGGCAGTTGGGCACTACGATATCAGACAGGCCAACTAGAGGGAAGGTTACCTTCCCGGAGTCTGCCGGTGTTGCATTTCATTGCTTCTAAGGCTTTCAAAGCCAGAAGGTTGACCGAGCTGCCGGTATTAACCAAGATTGTATGGACGTCGAAGTTGGTGATCATCAAGGTGACTACTAAGGCCTCCGAGTGTACATTGTATAGCAGCGGTTGCATTCTAAGTGTTTTGTCCGTTGCTTTCTGTTGAAACACCTTTCCACATGATTTTGATTTGATAAAATTATTTAAGTATATGATTAAAAAATATTCTAAACACGCTAAGTTTAAATGCTTTGATTTATTATACTAATGTGTTTGTTCAATGTTAAGTTACTTGTTTATAAGACACAAATATTAAAAGGCCAAAGGCCTAAAAGAAAGTCAAAGGCCCAAGTCAAAACAGATCAAGACCACTCGGCCCGTGTAAGCAAAACGCTGTCGTTGTTGATAAAACGCAGCTCAGCATGAGAAGGATCGAGAAGACCTTCCTTGACTACTTCGGAAGGAAGCTGCTGAGTTGAACGACAAAGAGTACAAGACAGCAGCTGAGCAAAAGCAACTTCCAGACAAAGTATTTCCACTTCGGGTAAAGTTCAGAAGACACAGAAAGCTGTCTGGTTGACTTTGCCATAAAAGGAGAGACATTCTGCTGGACTGACCAAAAGCTGCTCATCACTGACTGAAGACAGAAGATGCAAGAATCTGATTGGCCAACGGCAATGAGCGTGTACTGAGAATGACATCAAGCCGTTTCCCTCCAACGGTTATTTCGAAATTCGAAATCACCCAATACCTCAAGTGTCACTATAAATAGGCCTTTCAGTTGCTTCATTCGATGCAGATCTTCAACTAGCCATTACGCTGACCAAATTCACACTTGAAGTTCTATGAGAAAAAGCAAAGCAAATACTTACACCAATTTCCAGATTATTGTGTAAAAGTCTAGAGTGGTTTCCAATCATCTAAAGTGTCTTAGCAATTGTTGTTTAGGACAATCTTATTATCAATTCTAGAAATAGAAAGGAGAGACTGAGTACTCGGTTATAGTACTCAGCGGTAGAATAGGAGTGAGTAGAGGTATAGAGGAAGGTACTCTTGTTATACTCAGCTTCTAGTTGTAAAAGGTTTGGTGCTCTACCTTTAAAGAGCTCAGTAGAGAATTCGAAAGCTCGGAACGTGTTCCGGGGACAAGACGTAGGCATAGAGGCCGAACCTAGATAAATCTGCTGAGTAACATCTTTCTAACCTTAAACTCCTTTGATATATATATATTGCTTGCTTAAAAACTGACTAAGTAAAGAGGTCACGCTGAGTTGTGTGCATTGAGTATATGAGTTCAGGAATAGACTCAAGTGCTATCTCCTGACTCAAGGAAAGAAGCTGACTTAGTCACCAGATGACTAAGCTAGTGTCTTAAGTTCACTCAGCGCGCTGTGTAAACCTTTTTCAAAGAAAAAGAAGTCAGCCTCAACGTACAAAATTTTAAATAGTTCTTATCTCCCCCCTTGGAACTAACTTGTTACGTTATAAGGGACCAACAAGTGGTATCAGAGCTTAAAAGCTCACTAAGCAAGGTTTAACTACCTTGAGCTGATCCCCACTATGGCTGAAAACAGCACTCGGTTTCTCCCAGGAAATCTGACAACTCAGATTCTACCTGAGGGTCTGTCCATAACTCGGCCTCCCCTATTCTTCGGGTCTAACTATACCTTCTAGAAGAATAGGATGAAAAATTTCATTCAGGCTACAAATATGAGTGCATGGCTATCTATAGTCCAAGGCCCATTTGTTCCTGTTGAAACTGTTGATGGCCAAACGGTTGTCAAATCTGAGACCAGATGGACAGAGGATGATCTCAAGAAGCTACAAAATCATGCTTCGGCTATAAACATGCTTCACTGTGCGCTAGATGCTGCAGAATACAACAAGATTTCAGGTTGTGAGTCAGCGCAGGAGATCTGGAAGAAGCTGGAGGTCACCTACGAAGGAACCAACAAGGTGAAAGAATCCAAGGTGAACCAGCATATGAGATTGTACGAGCTATTCGAAGTGAACGATGATGAAGGGATCTCAGACATGAATGCAAGATTCACAAACATCATCAACGAGCTCAAGAGACTTGGGAAGATCTTCACTGAGGAAGAACAAGTCAAGAAGATTCTTAGGAGTCTTCCTAAAAGCTGACAAGCAAAGAAGACCGCTGTTGAGGAAGCTCAAGACTTAACCACCTATAAGTATGATGAACTCATCGGCTCACTGCTAACCCATGAGATCTCAATGAAGAATTTCGAGGTGAAGGAAAAGTCTGAAGACAAGAAGCAAAAATCTCTTGTAATGAAAGCTGACTCCACTGATGGGAGCTCAACAGACGATGAAGAGATGGCTATGTTTACCAAAAAGATGAAAAGGCTGTTCAAAAAGAATGACAAATATTCTAAGAAGCCTTATAAGAAGTTTGATAAGTACAAAGCTGACTCCAGTGACAGCAAGTACAAGAAGGACAGCTCAAAGCCCATTACATGCTTTGAATGTCATCAAACTGGCCATATCAAGTCAAGCTGTCCCTCGATGAGAAAAGAAAGAAAGAATGGCAAGAAGGCAATGGTGGCAACCTGGAGTGATAGTGATGATTCATCATCATCTGAAGGTGATGCCACTGAGTTAGCAAAGATTTATTTCATGGCTGATGAACTTGCTGAGCCATGTGTTTCTGAGCATGCTGACCCCTCCATTGCATCTGACGATGAGGAACATTCAACTGAGGTACTATCACTACCCTTGCTCAGAAATGAAATGGTTAATGCCCTGAGTGACCTCTACACACTTGTCAAAAAGTGTAATAAAAAGGTTAGAGCACTCAGCATGGGATGTGACGAGGTTGAGGGGGTCAAACTGAGTGACCTTCGATATCTTCTTCAGGATAACTCAGATTTGCATAGTAACATTGGAATTATGCAAAAGTTTGTCTCTGAGGTCCAATCAGATTCTAAGAAACTGAGAAAGGACGTCACATCTATTCAGAACCAACTAAAGGTTCCAAACAAAAGAAATATTCCTCCGAATACTCAGTACCGAAGTACTGGTCAGCAGAGATGGAATCCTCAGCAGAATGTCCAATGTGACTTCTGTGGGAAGAAAGGACACACCACAAAGGTGTGCTGGCACGCTCAGCACTGGGGTGCTGAGCAGTCAGTGAGACATCCTAAACGGAAGGTCAGTTGTGACTTCTGTGGAAAGAATGGCCATACTATCCAAGTATGTCGCCATAAAATAAAATATGATGCTTTACCTATTGAACCTAACAAGCCAGGACCCAAAAAGAATTGGGTACCTAAAAGTAACTAGTTACATTGCAGGTAAGCCTGAGGTGTGCTGAGAAGTAAAAAATGTGGTATATTGACAGCGCATGCTCGAGGCATATGACTGGTGATGAAACTCAGTTCATCACATTTGAGCGTAAACAAGGAGGAAGCGTAAGTTTTGGAGACAACAAAAAGGGTAAGATAGTAGGTTCAGGAACCGTTGGAGGTAATCCTACTATTGAGTCTGTCTCCCTAGTCAGCGGACTCAAATATAACTTACTCAGCGTAGCTCAGCTATGTGACAATGGGAGAAAAGTTATATTTGATGACACTGGATGTAAAATATTCGAGGGTAAAACAAATGAGTTAATTTTAACTGTCCCTCGTATTGATAATGTCTTCATGCTGAACTTAGAGAAAAAGTTTTCAAAAACTGTATGCTTAGTATCAAAGGAAGAAAATTCCTGGCTATGGCACAGGAGACTTGGTCATGTAAGCATGGACCTCCTGGCCAAATTAGCAAGAAAGCAATTGGTTGAGAGACTGCCAGAACTTAAATTTGAAAAAGATCAATTATGCCACGCTTGCCAAGCTGGAAAACAAACCAAACAATCTTTTCATAGTAAAAACATTGTCTCAACTAAGCGTCCATTAGAGTTACTACACTTGGATCTCTTCGGTCCAGTCCAGCCGCTGAGCTTGGGTGGAAGAAGATTTTCCTTGGTCATTGTAGATCACTTTTCTCGGTACAATTGGATCATCTGGCTGAGTAGCAAGGATGAAACCTTTGAGACATTTTCAAATTTGGTAAGAAAACTTGAAAATGATAAAGACCTTAAGTTAGCTCACATCCGAAGTGATAATGGTGGAGAATTCAAGAACCAACAGTTTGTTGAATTCTATGAAACCAACGGCATTGACCATAATTTCTCTGTTCCTAGAACGCCTCAACAAAATGGGGTTGTTGAAAGGAAAAACAGAACCTTGATTGAAATAGCCAGGACAATGCTGAGTGAGCATAGGCTTCCAAAGTACTTTTGGGGAGAAGCTGTCAACACAATGTGCTATATTCTTAATAGGGCTCTTGTTAGACCTATATTAAAGAAAACCCCCTACGAACTTTGGAAATGACGAAAGCCCAGCATTGGATACTTTCGTGCCTTTGGCTGTAAATGTTTTATATTAAATACCAAAGATAGCCTAGCTAAGTTTGACTCAAAAGCTGATGAAGCTATCTTTTTAGGCTACTCAACAAACAGCAAAGCATACAGAGTTTTCAATAAACGAACTCAAATTTTAGAAGAGTCAGTACATGTTGAGTTCGACGAAACTAACCCTGCAGGAAGATATCAGCCGCTGACTGAGGATGATCCATACTCAGTACCCGCTGATCAAGATACAGCCGCCGAGTCATTCCCTCAAGGGCTGACCAAAGGTAGAAGTGAACCTAAAATTGTTTTCACTAACCAGTCTACACCTGTAGAGATTGTTGAAACACAGACAGCACAAGACATCAATCTACCAAAGGAGATAAGGATACCAAGAGGACACTCAGAGAGTGCTATTCTTGATGCCACTGAGAATACCCTGATGACAAGAAATCAACTCAGGAGATACCTCAGCAACGTAGCCTTCGTCTCAGTTCAGGAACCAAAGAACTTTGCTGAAGCTGAGCACGATGAATTCTGGATGAGCGCCATGCAAGAAGAACTTGATCAATTCAGAAGAAATGATGTATGGGAGCTAGTGCCACATCCAAGGAGTCAGAAGACCATTGGAACAAGATGGGTCTTCTGCAACAAGGTGGATGAATAAGGGAACATAGTCAGGAATAAAGCGCGACTTGTAGCTCAGGGCTACAGTCAGCAAGAAGGTATTGACTATGGTGAGACCTTTGCCCCAGTGGCAAGGCTAGAGGCTATTAGAATCTTATATGCATATGCATCTTATATGAACTTTAAATTATTTCAAATGGATGTTAAGAGTGCATTTCTTAATGGAGTTATAAATAAGGAAGTTTATGTTAACCAACCTCCAGGGTTTGAGGACCCTAAGTTCCCAAACCACGTTTATAAACTCAAAAAGGCTCTGTACGGCCTCAAGCAAGCACCACGTGCTTGGTATGAGAGGCTGACCAGTTTCCTGCTGACTAGAAATTATGTCAGAGGCAAAGCTGATACAACCTTATTCATTAAGAGAAAGGGGAAAGATACCCTGCTGGCTCAAATTTATGTTGATGATATTATCTTTGGTGCAACTAATGAGTCAATGTGCAAGGAATTTAACAAACAAATGCAGACTGAGTTTGAAATGTCAATGATGGGAGAACTCAACTTCTTCCTTGGACTTCAAATTAAACAAGGAAAAAATGGCATCTTCATCAGTCAAGCTAAATATGCCAAGGAGATATTGAAGAAATATGATCTTGAAAATTGCAAGCCAATATCTACTCCTATGGGCACTGACACTGTCCTATGCGCTGACGAGAATGGTAAGTCAGTAGACAGCAAATTGTACCGAGGTATGATTGGCTCTCTGCTTTACTTAACAGCGAGTAGACCGGACATTTAGTTCTCAGTATGCTACTATGCTAGATATCAATCTAACCCTAAGGAATCTCATTACATAGCTGTAAAAAGAATCCTTAGATATTTGCAAAGCTCAGTGAACGTAGGTTTATGGTATCCCAACACGCATGATTTCACACTCGTTGGATACACTGACGCTGACTATGGACGAGACAAGCTTGAACGAAAAAGCACCTCTGGAGGATGCCACTTCATAGGGAGCTGTCTTGCATCCTGGTTCAGCAAGAAGCAGGCGTCAGTAGCCTTGTCTACCACTGAAGCTAAGTACATTGCTGCTGGAAACTTTGTTGCTCAAGTCCTATGGATTAAGCAACAGCTTGAAGACTATGGTGTTCAAACAAAGACAATTAAGGTCAAATGTGAAAACAAAAGTGCAATTGATCTATCAAAGAACCCAATTTAGCACAGCAGGATGAAGCATGTCAGCATCAGACATCACTTCATTCGAGACCATGTACTCAAGGGTGAGATCAAGCTGACCTATGTCCCAACGGATGAGCAGCTTGCGGATATCTTCACGAAGCCACTGGCCCGTGAGCAGTTCAGCATACTGAGGGAAGCCATTGGTATGTTCAATCCTCTTCAGTAAATTCCAGTTCTAAATATATATTCATGCTGAGTGAATTACCATGCTGAATGATTTATGCTATTACTTACTGAGTGAATAGATGTATGCTGAGTGTTTAATGCTAAATGAATGAATATCACATGCTGAGCAAATATGCGCACTGAGTAGTTACCTCAAACTGAGCAACCAATTACTTAAACCATCCGTTTGTATAAAACTGACTACTCAGAATATATAACGATTAGGATTCTCAAACTGAGTAAATTGATCTGTTGCATTAAATGCAAAAGCACGCGTATAGCCACCTAGGATGACGTATGCACCGAATGTGTCATAAATGCCAGGATTCTTGTCGGGTGAATATCCCAATGGCAAAACTGACACATGGATTCGATAAGATCCATCTCTCACCTCTATAAATAGTGGGCAAATCCCCACCTTTATTTCTTTACGCTTACAGAATTCTCTGCCATTAATACTTTCTCTCTCAAAAACTTCAAATCCTTCCAATCTTCTCTGCGAAAATGACGAACGTTTCTGTAAACATCTCCGATGCCGGTCACCGATCTGCTGGAAACCCTAAGCCTCCTACCCAGCATGATCAAACCAAAGCTTCCACACCGAGCAAGAATACCCAGACTAACCAAGGTACCTCCTCCAAGGGAAAGAAACCTAAGCAACGAACATATACCAGGGTCTATGAGAAGGTCAGGGAATACAAGATAGACCACTCAAGGTGGTTCTCGAAAGAATTTGTGGAAACTGATCAACCATTCTGTGAGTGGATCTCAAAGAATGGCTGGACCAAGCTGTTCTCAATAAGAGATCCTACCTACCCTGACTTGGTGAGGGAATTTTACCACCACCTTCGTGTCGCTGATGACAACCAGGACCGCTTAGTCACCAAGGTGAAGGACAAAACCATCTTCATAAATCCCACCTACTTAGCCAGCCTTCTGAAACTTAAGAATGAAGGAGCCATTCTTAGGAAGTCTGGAGATCAGGACAACACTGGGTACTCCACTACGTTTTGCAAAACCTACTGGCCATGCTGATGAAATCTCCAGTACTTCAATGGGCCAACACCAAAAGATGGCACACTACATGCTGACCAATTATATCTTCCCGAAGATAAATTGCACCAGCTCAGCAACAAACTTTGAGCAATGCTTCATATGGAATATGCTGACCTACAAGCCCATCAACATGCCAGTATTCTTAATCGTCGGCTTTCAAAGGAGCACTGGAACTCTAAGGTTGGGCTCACTCATCACCAAAATCCTCTTGGACCACCAAGTGAACCTATCGGGGGAAACTAAGGCCCAAGGATCAGAGATCACTGCTGCTCCCCTATTTGCCTTGAAATTTGATCAGCCAATTAAGAAAGCAAAAGGTGCTGCTGATCAGACCGCTGAGGGAATAGTGGTCAAGAAAAGCAGAAGGACTAAGGCCCCCGCTGACAGGAAGAGGAAAGCTGTGCAAAGCACCTCTAAGGGAACTGTTCATCCTCCAAAGAAACTGAGAGTTGTATCCAAAGGAACAGATGCTCAGTCCCAGCAAGGTCAAGCTGAGCCCAAGTCAGCTGAGAAAAGACCTAGGCAAGATGTGCCTAAGGCAAAAGAAAGAGCAGACGCTGATGAGGAATCACTGAGTAAGAAACAGAAGAACTCTTCGGACTTAAGTCCAATTGATGCTCTACCTACTACCTTCTTCGTACCCATCAACTCTCATTATGCCCAGAGTCAAGGCTTTGATCCTGAGCAACAGAACGATGGAGTTGAACTGGATGATCAGTTCATTGAACAGGTAGAAGAAGAATTAGAGGAAGAAGAGCAGGATGATGAGCAAGAACAATCTGAAGAAGAAAGTGGTCAGGATGACACTGAGTCAGAAAGTGAAAAGTAAGATGCTGAGTCAACTAACACTAAGTTGGCTACAGACGAAGACGCTAAGCACACAGAATAACCCAATACTGATCAGGGAAAAAGAAGAAGACTTGTAAAGGCACATCAGACTACAGTTTTGGACTTTACTGAGACCCAACCTGAGCTGACCCCTGATCCTTCACGTATCAAGCTAAAGTTCTTCAGAAAACCTTCTTCTTCTCTACTAGAGCAAACCGAAAAGCAAGCCTCTGTTTCTCTTCCACAGGAACAAGCCGACTTAAATGCTTCTAAAAATCCAACCAACATCGAGCAAGTTCTCGATGCCACTGCTGAACCTAGTCCTCAGCCGACTATGGAAATTCCTGCTCCAGACAGCACTGAACCTATCCCACCTTCACCAACAAGTCAGCTTCAGCCTGACTTTGAACCCATCATCAATGTTGCTGTTCAATCACTTTCCAAACCAACAGAACAAGTGCAGATTGACACACCAAGACCAGTCACTGACCCCGCTGGCACTTCAAATGTTGAATTAAACTTAACACCTCCACCAACTGGTCCAACTAATAAAACATACAACTATCTCACTGCCACTGATTCTGGTAGAAGGATCATTAATTCAGCGCAGGCCTTGATCCAAGACCTTCATCAGACCTCAAAAACTGCTGCTGGGTCTGCCGATAATCAGTCCACTCAGCTCTCACAAGTCACTCAACTTCTCAACGAGGTTCGAGGTCTAAAAGACCTGCTGAGTGTCATGACCAGTATCCAAGCTCAACAACCAAAGCAGGAGTCCATAACAAAGCTGGCTGAACTCCAGCTGACTATGGTTCAACACCTTAACTCCCTTTAGGGACAATTCCAAACCTTGTCAGCTGCGAATTCTGGGTATGCCACTTCAGCTGAAGTCCACCATCTATTCAACCAGCTGCAAACTGAGCAAGTAAAGACTAACGATCAGCTGGCTTCCTACTCTCAATGCTCAGTAGAGCAGATCGGTGAAGCTATTCGCTTGCTGAATCTAAACAAGGAAGAGATGGAAACTGACC
The DNA here is from genome assembly GCF_963576675.1 of Euphorbia lathyris. Lineage (NCBI taxonomy): Eukaryota > Viridiplantae > Streptophyta > Magnoliopsida > Malpighiales > Euphorbiaceae > Euphorbia > Euphorbia lathyris. The sequence goes on from NC_088915.1 coordinate 85,343,713, forward strand.
AACTGAAGCAGAACGAAATTCTCCAGTACTCACACCGTACCTTCACCCATATACATCATTCCAACGTCCAGTGTCAATACTATGACACATCACTACTAAGAATGTTTCATCAGGCATTTGCTGCGCTGATGGACACTATAACCTGGGTAGGCAAATCACAAGAATATGTGCTGAGCATGCTCAGCTCATCCAACATCGAGGTTGATAAAGATGTACTGGAAGAGGGTGTCATTATTTTTGATGGCATAAATGCAAGCACCCTCAAGCTTAAAAACATGTCAGCTAAAATTACTGAAGCTGTCCAGACAAGCTCTTTCAGGCCTCCTCCTCCTCCTCCCGATGCTGCCAAAATGGGGGAGAAAGAACAAGCTAGAAGAACTCAGCAAGAGGATGCTGTTGGGAGCAGTCAGCAAAAGCCTAAGAGCAAAAAGAAATAGAACTAGCTAGCTCAACTTCTTAGTTTTATCTTCTATGTTTATTTTGCTTATGTATGTTGACTACTTTAAACTTAATACAATGCCTGCATTAATTATTCAACTTGATTAAAATCTTATGTGATGCTTAGCTATTATGTTTTATGTTCTGCATTTTCAAATACATCAACTATGTTTATCATTTATAATGTTTGTTGATTGTATGCTGTTAACACTGTCTTGCATGCTATAAAACATTGTCTTATAAGACTCATTGAACAATAATATACTCAGCGCTCTCTGATAGTTAAATCTTCCGCTTAAAACTGAGTTAATAGAATATGTTCCATGAGCTGACCTTTATCTGAAAAACTGACCTAGGACTTACTCAATTAAACTTTAAAATGTTTAGAGTAAAACTGAGTCAGTAGCTCAACCCTTACGGGGGAGTTTATTAAGTTATAAAAGGTCAACTATCATGGGGAAGCTCAACATTGAGTTCTTCACTGAATAGTTTTGCCAACATCAAAATGGGGGAGTTTGTTGAAACACCTTTCCACATGATTTTGATTTGACAAAATTATTTAAGTATATGATTAAAAAATATTCTAAACACACTAAGTTTAAATGCTTTGATTTATTATACTAATGTGTTTGTTCAATGTTAAGTTACTTGTTTATAAGACACAAATATTAAAAAGGCTAAAGGCCCAAAAGAAAGTCAAAACAGATCAAGACCACTCGGCCCGTGTAAGCAAAATGTTGTCGTTGTTGATGAAACGCAGCTCAGCATGAGAAGGATCGAGAAGACCTTCCTTGACTACTTCGGAACGAAACTGCTGAGTTGAACGACAAAGAGTACAAGACAGCAGCTGAGCAAAAGCAACTTCCAGACAAAGTATTTCCACTTCGGGTAAAGTTCAGAAGATACAGAAAGCTGTCTGGTTGACTTTGCCATAAAAGGAGAGACATTCTGCTGGACTGACCAAAAGCTACTCATCACTGACCGAAGACAAAAGATGCAAGAATCTGATTGGCCAACGACACTGAGCGTGTACTGAGTGACAACGACATCAAGCCGTTTCCCTCCAACGGTTATTTTGAAATTCGAAATCACCGAATACCTCAAGTGTCACTATAAATAGGCCTTTCAGTTGCTTCATTCGATGCAGATCTTCAACTAGCCATTACGCTGACCAAATTCACACTTGAAGTTCTGTGAGAAAAAGCAAAGCAAATACTTACACCAATTTCCAGATTATTGTGTAAAAGTCTAGAGTGATTTCCAATCATCTAAAGTGTCTTAGCAATTGTTGTTTAGGACAATCTTATTATCAATTCTAGAAATAGAAAGGAGAGGCTGAGTACTCGGTTATAGTACTCAACGGTAGAATAGGAGTGAGTAGAGGTATAGAGGAAGGTACTCTTGTTATACTGAGCTTCTAGTTGTAAAAGGTTTGGTGCTCTACCTTTAAAGAGCTCAGTAGAGAATTCGAAAGCTCGGAACGTGTTCCGGGGACAGGACGTAGGCATAGAGGCCGAACCTGGATAAATCTGCTGAGTAACATCTTTCTAACCTTAAACTCCTTTGATATATATATATATATATATTGCTTGCTTAAAAACTGACTAAGTAAAGAGGTCACGATGAGTTGTGTGCATTGAGTATTTGAGTTCAGGAATAGACTCAAGTGCTATCTCCTGACTCAAAGAATGAAGCTGACTTAGTCACCAGCTGACTAAGCTAGTGTCTTAAGTTCACTCAGCGCGCTGTGTAAACCTTTTTCAAAGAAAAAGAAGTCAGCCTCAACGTATAAAATTTTAAATAGTTCCTATCCCCCCCCCCCTTGGAACTAACTTGTTACGTTATAAGGGACCAACACTTTCCTCTTTCTATTAGAGGTTGATGCTCCGCTATGAGCGGGTGCTCCCTCCCAAATTACCTGGATTTCACCTTGATACTAGGGTCTTTTGTTTTCTTCCTTCCTGGGCGCTAAGTCCTGAAGTCTATAGGCCATGTTTGTCTGGCATGCTGCCTTGGGTGGAGCACCTTGATCAAGGAGTTTGTCGATCTCCTTTTGCAGTTGGTTACAGTTCTTGGTTGAATGTCCCGATGACTTGTGGTACTTGTAGTATTGCTCCTTATTTGTCCAATGTTTCGACACATTCTCCAATGGAGATCCATGCCTCTACCCAATCTTGTGGGGCGGAGGGGCAATGACCCACTCTGAATAATGCACTTCTTGACGTACCGAGCATTCTGGTTTAGAGGCGGTCCTAGAGTCTGTGTGGTCCATCTCCCGTTGTGATTGATAAGTCATTGGGGCCTCATCCCTCTTGCTTCTTCCTTAATCTATTGGCTTTGCATGCTGCTTTCCCTTTTCCTCACGCTGGGAGTCACCCTTGGCCTTGTCTTTCTCGAACTCCTCGTAGCCTGCTGGGCGATCATAGTCATCGTATCAGATGAAAGTATAAGCTATAGACATAAGCTCCTTGAAGGATCACGAGATTTTCCTGAAGCACTTTTATTTCAAAGGTTCACATGAGGTTCCATTTTCCAGGGCATCATGGGCGACTTCCAAGTTAAGGCTTTTGACTTGGGAGGCCGAGTGATGAAATCTTGAAAGAAAGTTCCTAAGCGGCTCGGTGGGGTGCTGTTGTAGGCTATTGAGGTCTGAGGTTATTTTTCTTACCTTAGCGGCCACTACGAATTGGGATAGGAAAAGGTCCTTCAAGAGATCCAATGATTCAAGCGATTTAGGGGCCATGCCACGGTACCACTCATGCATGTTTACTGATAGGGTGGTGGAGATAACTGTTCATATTATGTCTTCGTCTTTTGAGTATAGGTTGATAGTACTCATGAAAGAGGTCATGTGGTCATTGGGATCCTCAGTGCCTGAGTAGAAGGTGATTTTGGGAGTCTTCCAGTCTCGTGGGAAATGGGGTGTTGATGATCCAATGCACTAGAGGGGTTTTGCTTGAAGTTATGTTTTCTCCCGTTAATCCGCTTAAGGCTCCAAGAATCTCTATATTTTGGACTCTAACAGGTCTTCGACTTCCCACTGTGCTAAGGTCACAACTGCTGGGCTGGAGGGCAATGTTGAAGGTGTCGCGAGAGCCAAAGGTGCTGACAAGGTCTGGGTAGGGGCCGTTATGCACGTTGAAATAGGTCCGACTATCGGGGCCAAAGCTTGCCTTTGTAAAGATCCCGACTCTTAAGGAATTCCCATATTTTGTACAGGGCTTGTTGTTGCTCTATTATTTTCATTTGTGCTGCGTTTTGTATAGCCTGAGTTGTTGGAAACTCCAGACTACACTAACCAACTGCGCGGTGACGCTAGCTACTTCTTCATCGGGCTCCACCTCCGTGAGCAAAGGGGTCAAGTTCAATGGCATTCATATGGGGCTTAAAATGGGCTGCTCCTGTATAGGATTTGATGTCTCGACAACTGCAATGAGCATCTCTTTGACGAGAGTGTGGATTGGTTCATTAGTCATTTTGTACAGGGAAATCTCAAGGTCACTTGTTCTCCATGTTCACAACATCAAATAATGAAAATGTGGAAACTTGTGCATATCTTTGAATATCGAACGTCACCTGTGTAGGGAACAGTCACTGGTAACATTCCGACACCCAAGTCAAGAAAGATTTTAGAGAGATAAATAGGTAGAGAGAGAGAGAGAGAGAGCAAACCTTGTTAATTGAGTTTATATAGAGGTGCTAGCTGAGTCTTGGTCCGTTCCATATATATGGACTCGGATTGGCCCTGACCTGGTTGCTTGGAGGGTTTGTGAGTTAGATTTAGTGGACTTGGTCCATATTCCTTATCATACACTATATAAATATAACAAAAATAAAAATTGTATTAAAAGAATCATATTATAGACTGTTTATATAAAATGTCGTATAAGAAAATGATACTTCCACATCTTATGTGATTAAAAGTCGTTTAATTCAACTATTGCTATTTATCATTACGATTTATTGTTGGTAATAAGTAGTAGATAACATTTTTTTTATCTCGAATTTAAAATCGAAAGAAAACAAGTAGTTCCGAAAAATAAAAATAAAAATAAAAGAAAGACACTAAAATGAGTAAATTACCAACCCAACCCACGAACTACAATCCACTAAATCCAAATTTGGCAAGTCTTTTTCAAGTCTCATCCAAACTCACTCTTCTCCGACGAATTAGAGCACACTCCACCGTAACCAATTGGTCAGTGAACACCACGCACCACCAAAAGCGCGTGAACCGCTGTAAATTCTTTTATAAATTTTAGAAAACAGTTTCCTGCCTATCTTGGCGTCACCATACACAACCCCATTATTTGATTGAAAGCGAGGAAATGCAGACAAAATGCATCCCAAATTCACATGAAATGCAACAGTACACTCTCTCTTTCTCTCTTTCTTCCCTGAACTCGCCATTGTTATATAAACATGTCTTCTCCTTCAAACTCACCTTATGCGAGCGAGAGAGAGAGAGAGAGAGACTGAGTGAGTGAGTTTAATCAATCTAATGGAATGATAATTAATTTCTATGATTTCTCTATCTGATTTCTTTGATTCTGTTTTTTAGTTTTCCGATCGGTTTTCATCCGCATTTGGCCGATATATGGCCAAGGGGAGGAGATTGACGACCAGTCGGAGTGAAAGGCTACTCGGAAGCTACAGTACTTTCAGCAATGGCCAAAGCACTCCGGGCTCCGGCACAGACTCATCGGAGCTAGGTGAGGAAGATATCTGGTCGATTGTCGATGATGGAGAAGGAGAACGGAATGAGAATTTAATCATTAATAGCTCGCAAGGAGATTGGAGTCCGCGAGGCGATGTTGTTGAAAGCAATGGAAGAGGCGGCGGTCGCCGGCGACTCCCGCGGGATGACCAACACACGACGATCGGCGGATTATCGTTGGCGTTCGATGAATCCACAGGCGGCAAAACGGTGTCGCAGCCGAGGATCGTCCACCAGTTCCGTAGCCATGACAGCGTGGCAGGAGGAGGAGGTGGAGGTGGAGGAGGAGCTGCGTCATCTCGTCACATGGCCACGTCAGCTCCGTTGAACGTACCGGACTGGAGCAAGATCCTCCGAGTTGACTCGGTCGACTCGCTACATGCTTTAGACGACGGATTTGACGATCATGAGTCGGAGATGGTTCCTCCGCACGAGTACCTGGCGCGTGAGTATGCTCGGAGGAAAAAAATGGGTGGCGCGTCTGTTTTTGAGGGCGTTGGAAGGACTCTCAAGGGCCGTGACTTGCGGCGCGTGCGTGACGCGGTGTGGAGCCAAACGGGGTTTGATGGATAATAATCATATGATTATTTGTTGTTTTTTTTAGATTGCTCATAGTAATTTGTTTTTTCAACTTGAGCAATGATTCGGCCGAGTTGACTCAATTGAAAGCCGAGTCAACTCACCAACGAGTGAGCTCGATCATGATTGGAGCATCGATATCTTGTCTTATTGAGATTTGGAAATTCCTACTCAAAAAAATGTTCTATTAGTAATTTTTGGATAAAATTTTAGTCTCCAATTTGTTACATATAATTAGATTATATTTTATACATTATTTTTGGACCGTTTTAGCAATGTTTTAATCTTAGTATTTATGATTAATTGGGACATAATTTTACATTTTATTGGCTAAAAATAGTAATTAGAGTGAAGTTAGCACAAATAGTAAAAGTACTAAACAAGTACAAGTTATTGCTTTCTCAACCAATGAGCGATGAGCGGCGACTCCACGACTGGTAAGAAGTTAATATCTCTATTTAACATGTTCGGGTTAAATGAAAAACGATAAACACTCACTGAGGTTCGTGGTAAGAAAAATAAATAGAGCTAGCGATAAGTGTATATGTTTCAGTGTTTAAATCATAATTAAGATAGAGACGAGTTTGAAAGAAAATGTTGTACACTATTATTTTAGATAATGACTATTTCAACTTTAATCGAATTATTCATAAGAGTTTTACGTATTTATAATTGAGTCTCATTAATGATGATTGCTACTTAAGACTATAGTAAATTGTAATTTGTCAAGTTATCATTTTTTTTTATCGTGATATAGATAAAATGTACCTCCAACATTATTGGAGAAGTTCAATTTTACACTCATCGTTTAAAACAATCGAATTTTAATTTCCATGGTAAAAAAAATTTAGCTCAATTTCTCTTACCATAGAAAATGTAGTTCAATTTTACCATTTTTTATAGGATGACAAAAAAAAAAAGATTGAGCTAGAAATTTTACTGCGTGGATAAAATTAAATTTATTTTACGAGGAGAGTCAAACTGAACTTTCCTAATAATTTTAGAGGAAAAATTGAGTAGATACTCTTTGAATGTTTTTTCCTCTACCGTAGCAAATTATAATAAAAATCGAGGTTGTAAAAAATGTTAAATGCTAATCAGATGAACATGGCTTCCTGAAATTAACCGGAGATTAATCTGATTTGTATTTTTATATTTTTTAAAATTTTAATAAATAAAATATTATATAAATACGATTAAAATATGATTTATATTATATAAAATAATAATATAAAATATTTGAAATAGAAAAATATATATATATAGTATTTATATTAAGATAGAAATAATATTAATATTATTAAAAATAAAATTTGATAGTTTATATTTTTTCTTTTAGTTTAGGTTTTGGTTATTTAATATTTTATTTAAATTTAAAAAAATTGACCTAAAATTTAAGAATAATTTTTAAAGGGCGCGTGGAGCCGTTTAGGGTCGCTCAAGTTGTCAAAAATCGGTAAACTAATTATATCGCTCAATTTGAGGGCATCAGTATAATGTTTTAAAAATCTTCACTTAGATGACCGCCTCGATCGACTCGTAATAATTTTAATGACAAAAAATAAAAAGGCAATATTATCAGAACCGAATAGGACATCAAACCGGATTTATAACTGAGTCACGGGTCACTTGATTGGACCGGATGGTTCAGATTGATCGAATCGGATTACATAATAAATAAACAAATAAATAATATTTACATATAACGGATAACCATTATTGTTGTTATTTTTTCTGTCAACCTGAAATTTAAATATATAATGTTTGTAAAGACTTAGGGTTACGTTGGTTTCCGGCTAGACTGCCTCTCCGATTACTGGAAGGATTCAGATAGATGTCTTGGTTGGTTCGACTGGTCGAACCGACTGATCTGTTGCGAGCTTGATAACAATGAAAAAGGGTAAGCATTTTAAAGGAAGGTGATAGATAGAGGCATGAATGAGGTCATAGAAGATGAACAAAAGAGTAATATAGTAGTAAGGATAAAAACAACATTAGTATTGTCAATATTATTGTGACTCACCTTTTTTAAGAAAATGACTCAACTTTTTGTTGGGTTCACAACTCACAATTATTATTGGCCATTGAATTTATTATTATTTTATTTTTCTTTTGGGTTTTTTTAGGATATTTTGAGGGTCCACCTTAATATTAAGAGGATTATGATAAAAAAAAATAGTAATAATTTAATACGAGATTCCATTTTCAATTGAATCATTAAGTGGCATATATTGTTTCAATTAGTAGTTCTTTAGTAGCATGATTAACTTTTATAATATTATAATAATAAATATTATTAATATAATACATTATATAATTACAATTTAATAATATTTTAATAATATGTTTTTTATATTTGGAATGTTCTATATTATAACATAATATAATAAATAATAATTTTAATATTTAGAATATTCTATATTATAACATAATATAATAATAATAATATATAGATATATCTAGAAATGATGATTAATCCGAATGGTAAGAAATTAGCATCTCTACTTATATTGCAGAATCGATATTTGAAAGCAAGAAATATAATATTTGTCTAGCCTAAAAACAACGTTTTTTAGTATGGACAAGAAAAGATGATTTCTTTATCCATTAGAATTCAACGTTTTGTATAGGGTGCAAATTTTCATCCCTAAAATAACGGTAGAATATCTCCAATATTAACTAGTTATTTGGCTCATTAATATAATATAAAATATTAAGCAGTTAAATTTATGTTTTGCTCCAACTACGTGAACTACTCTTGTTTGATTATTTTATGATTAAAATATATATAAAAAAAAAGAAAAAACAAAAGAAAAATGAATATAATATACAAACTAAAAACACAAGTCAAATTGAACTAGGGAGAATGGGTTGCCAAATATTCTAAACTGCGATATTATTAGAATCAGACCGAATCTAAAATCAAATTGGGTCGTGAGTTACTTGATTTAAGAAAGTGATTCGGTTTGGTCAGACTAGATAATAGAATAAATAAATAATATACATTAATTACATATATAATTAATTTAAAATTATTTTTATAAATTATATATATATATATATATATATATATATATATACTAAAAAAATATATTTTTATAAATTATATATATACTAATATATATAAAATAATAAAAATATAGTTCACCATAAATAATGTATTAAACTAAAACCTAGAACACAGTCTACATGGTACTTAGAAAACCACAATTAATTATTTCTCTTATGGTACAACCAACATTATTCACATTTTCGTTAATGGATTAGGACTTTTTCTTATTCCAATTCAAACTTTTTTTTTAATGTTTTTTTAGTACAAGTTTAATATACTTTTTTAATTATTAAAAAAAACCACGGTCACTTCAGTTCCTAGTTAGATCGTCGGGTCACGAGTTGACTCCAAATATTTCTTGAGTTATTTTATTTTTATCAACTTTATTATATGCGTGTATATACTACTAGTGTATAAAAGGGTTTAATAAGCTCCAATTACATAATTTAAAGCTTAATAAAATAAGATTAAAATTAAATAGTTCAGTAGCACAACATTTTGATTTTTAAAATTTAAAATTTTATTTTGCCTATATAATTTAGGGCTTTCTTATTTTCTTTCGGCCCAAATAAAATTTAAGAATACACTTGGGCTGCTACCCAAATTCCCATAATAAAAGCCCAAGTTTAATTTTAGGATGTATTCACAAAAGCCCAATATTTATTTCACACCTTTTGTCATTTAGAAAAAGAAAAAAAAATATTGATGATCCAAAAAATTTCTCTTAAGAAAATTTTGTCAAAAAGAGAAAATAATTTTTTATTAAGAGTCAGTTTGACATGATATACTTAAAGTTTTAGGTTAAATGGTTGAGAATTTAAATTGCGGTAATTTATTTATTAATAAAAGTTCAAAACATATAATAAGAATTTGTGCCCAATAAAATTTTGTGTGAAAATGTATAAGAAAATATATTTAAAATGTCACACCCGACTCTATACGACCTCAATCGGTATCGGGCGTGAAATAAAAAGATCATAATCAATACTTAGGAGTCTCCAATTTATCCATTACAATTGAAATACCAAAGTTCTAACCATAATTCTAACAATAAGCAGTCAGCTTCCAAACCTCGCCTAATCGGTCGGTAACCTTCTCTATATCATGTACTTTCTCACCTAAAAAAACATTAAAACATTTAAAAACGTGAGACAAAAATCTCAGTAAGAAACTATCAGCTATAAAAACCAACTTTACTTAACATAGCTACATATATACATTTATAAAGGGATTTAATCAAAACTTTATAAAATATACTCAGAACTTAAGTTCATATAACTTTATATATATAATGCATCTTGCCAAAACGAATCAAAACAAATAAACGTTTCATCAAACCAATTCATAATCAAATGAATGTTTTATCAAACCAACTTGTAATCAAATCAATATTTTATCAAACCAACTCGTAATCAATCAAACGTAAAACCTTATATCAAAATCAATCATAACCGAAAACATATCCAAACGAACTTAAAACATTGTATCCATCCTCGAGTTTCCCCCCTTAAGTATCAATCCATAACCACATATATAGTCGAGACGTCTCTTAACATTGCCTATCCCATATGGTCTTATCCAACACTTCACTGCCATACCCAATAGGTTTTCAGACTGTGTACACATGCCATGTCTCTCACTGAACATGGTCTTCAAATATAAGACCACCGATCTGGATAACCCTCGATGGATATAAAATCATAAAATCATAACGTGCTCAAATTTCCTTTCACAATCAAATTCCAAACTATTTCATAACCATAAATCATTTGGCTTCAATTAGCCCTTTTGTAAAACTAACCACAATTATTCAAAATATCAATCCTTAATAAAAATTTCAAAGTTAATCAATCAAATTAAGTCGTAAATCAACATAATCAAGTAAAATCTGAAATTCACATAGAAGCATAATCAATAGCTTCATTTGAACCGTAATTGCACAATATAAAGCAAAATCATGAAAAACTTCAATTTTACAAAATTCATGCATAACCCTAAAATATCAATTTCTGAAAATTCTTTGATTATATATATATTTATATACATCAAACTCAAAATATAGTTGATAGTTACTTACCTTGGCTACTAATTGAAGAAAATACACCCGATCGATTCTCCTCTAAATTCTGTCTAAAACGTTTTCCCTCCGAACATTGCCGAAACTTAAAAACTCTTCGGTTAGGACTTAGATCTATGCATAAGGATGCTATGGTTCCAATTTCGAGTGATTCGGACAGTCGAATCTCCGTAAATCAAAGAAACGGTGGACAAACGGTCGAAAGAAAACTGATGAAGAAAAGAAAAACAGAGAAAGAAAATGAGATAGTGATCGCACCACCTTTTCACGATTTGGATTATATATATCCAAATTTAGCAAATATCAAGTTTGGTCCTCCATCTTTATATAATCTTTAAAAATTACTTTAAACTTTTATTTTACACATAAAACCCTCAAATTAACTCTAAACTTTTCCTATAGTACCAAATTAACTTCAGACACCCAATAATTATAACATATACTAATATAAAAATATAAATTCTAAAAATTTAGACACGGACTTGACAATTCTCCCCACCTTAAGAAATTTCGTCCTCGAAATTCAAATTCTCTAATCTAAATTTTCTTCCTCAAATAATCTCCAAGCTCATGAAGTTATTTCTAATTATCAAGATTCCTCATAATCATCATAGGACCCCTCCATTAATTTCATCATTTATCCATATCCACATCACTGTAACAATTATTTATACATAACTCTTAGTAACTCTAAATTTCAACCTAATTAATTCCATCATCATAATCCACAAGAAAACTTCAAATATCATTTATTCAACTTTATATCATATGATATACTTTATATTCGTATCTTCCTATCATTAAACCAAATCTCACTTTAATAAAGTGAAATCACAAGTGATTCCATCAATTGAATATATATCAAATATATTTCACATATCTCCAAGTTCTATAGATTTCAAAAAAATATCACTTTTAAACCGCTAATATGTATGATATTATATTTCTTAAACTTCAAATAATTCGAATCAATGATTTGCATCAATATATAATCTTACTTCATCATAATAATAATACTTATATCTATAATTTTTCACTCCAATCATGATTCGTATCATTAACTTCAATCATCATCAGCAATCAAATATAAACCTCATTATGATGATACAATTTTCTATCAATAAGAGTCATTTCATAAAATCTTAATATCAACATCACTTTTATAATTCTCCATTTGACTCCTTAAAATCAATTGAGCTAATATGCTATATACATTTTTTTATAATCACCACTATATATACCATCAATCAAACCAAATAAACTTCAATCGTTTCTCCAAACTATATAATCAAGAAATATAGAGTACCTAAATTACGACAATCAATGTTTTTTTTCCCAAACTCCAAATGATTTCTTTACCCATATAGAGTCAGTAAAATTTATAATACCATCTAATCAGGTATGCGAACACAGTGATCCTGATCTTCGGTGATGTCGTCTGGCTTGCCGACAGCTCGTCCCTGCGCCGGGAAGGGTCCCTGCGGATGCTCCGACGAGCAAGACAGTTAGTGGTTCGAGAAAATCTATTAACTGAATGTGCAAGTGAAAGAAAGATTTACCCGCCCCCTAGCTTCCAATGTGAGCTGTGTATTTATAGAGGATGATTGGGCCCTGGGCCCTTCTGCCTTTTGGGCATTCCTGGGCCTTTGGGCCCATGATTCATATCCCGAATCAAGTAGTCCCCCCCACCGAAGAGCTAAGTCGAGTATTTAATGCGAGAAGATAGGGTTGTGCATCCGTTTCCCGTAGGGATAAATGGTGGTCAGCCGTAAAGAGGGCTCCTCGAATTAATGTGGGAAAAACCTTTGGGATTACTGCATGCGTTTTTTATTTATAGCGCCGCATTGATTGCGCCTGTACTTTAATCACTCGTGCGCCGTAAGAATTTATTGCAAAATTATAGTTGTGCCGGCGCCTTTTTTCTTCCCCCAACTATAAATACTAGGAGGGATGAGACGAAATCTCTTTACTTCATTTTTCAAATTTGTTTGAGAGGAAAAAACTCTGCTTGCTTTCATTTTCTGCGGTCTCTTTCTCCTGCGATCGTGTCAGCCTGTCCCTACTTGTTCGCGCGGTAAGCATCCGGTGGTTATCCGATACCTGTTGCTCGTCAGAGTTTTCTTGCGTCAGAGTTTGTCGTATCTTTTACCGAGGTTAGTCGTATAATCCCTTAGCCTTGGTTTTTGCGTTTTTATTTGCTTTATTTCGACTTCTGGGGAGGGGTATTATGTCAGAGGGTTCTTCACGGGGAGCCCTAAGCAGACTGCCGCCGGTTGCCCCTGGTGACTTCACGCTTCGAGATTCTTCACGGACGCGAACAGTATCGCGAAAAAGGCGAGCTGAAAAGGATAGTGGAGATAGCGCAGCGGCCGATGCGGCGAAGAAAAGGAAGAAATCCGTTGTTCGCCTCTGCCTACCGTCGATCGTCCAGCCGGAGGCGTTGCCGCCGGCGTTCTAGAGGTGGTGGTGGTTGTGCCGGAGGGTTTGATTACTGCAGAGCGGCCCCTTGCCGCGATTTATGAGGAAATGCATGAGAGAGTGTGGACGCGATCTCCAGGTACTTTCGGTAGCGAGGGTAAACGTTTTGAGAGAGCCGAGCGTCCTAAGAGGCCGGAGTCCCTTTCGGTCGAAGATGCCTATAGTATAATCGTCGCAGCAGACCTGCCGGCGATATCTGCGGTGTACCGACTCGGGGAGCCCTATGAATTAGTAGCTTTGGGTGAAGAGAATAGAGCCCATTCCGCGGGTAGCGCGAATGAGCTCATCATTTACGAAGAGCAATTAGAATCGGGGATGCGGCTGCCGCTCCTGCCCTTTTTTGTGGAGGTATTGAAGGAATATGATTTATGTCCTGGGCAAATACATCCGAATGGCTGGAGAATGATGGTCGCCTTCTATTCGTTGTGTCGATCTGCCGGGTATCGGGCAACAGGTCTAGTCTTCCGCGAGTTTTTTAAACCGAGCAAAGGGCAGAGATCTCAACATGTCACGTTCTCCCACTAGAAATTCAAAGTGATGGGTGGGTTGAAGGATAAACTGTCCGAATACCGTCACCGCTTCTTTTTGGTGAGGAAGCTTGATGGGGATTTTCCCTTTCGGGTTGTGTGGAACGACGACCCCATGGATTCCAGTCGGTGGCTGAAAACCCGACCGAAGCTCCCATTCGAGGAGAATTTGGTGACGCATTTGAAAGGTCTTCCGACGGACAAAGATCATAAGCAGGACGTAGATGAGTTAGTTCGTCATTTTCTGGCCGCTAGTTACTACATTTGGAATAAATGGCGGATGGCCGAACTCAGAGGGTGGTCGGCTGCGGATTTTGAGAAATGGAAACGGGGCTATAACTTCAAAGCTGGGGAGTTGGCGGAATTGGAGGCGATCTCCGTAAATGTTGCCGTTGTAGGTGAGGGGCTGGGGTCTTATTCTGCCTTGTGAATTATGTCGTATATAATATGTTGTTTGTTATTCGGAAATCTGATGCTTTCCCCTTTTTGTGCGTGCAGGTCCAGGAGATCCCCGTGTCAGTATGGATTTTGACCCTAACGAATTCAGTGTCGGTCTCGAGACCGCTGATGAGGCATTCGGAGGAGCTTCAGGTTCATTGGTTTCGTATTCCTCGCTCGAGGATGCGAACCAAGTGGTGCAAAGCATGGGAGGGGTTCTCGATGCGCGGGAAGATGCTGACGGGGTAGTTGATGTCCCGCAAGGAAAGCCTGTGGCTGATCCAGTTGCCTAAGAACCTGAGGGCAATGTGGGGATGATCGCTCTTGAAGAAGAGATAGGTGGTAGTCCGACCCATGGGGTGCTTGCTCGGAAAAGAAAGAGGGATACGGGGAAAGCCGTTGCTGAATATGTGGCTGGGGAGAAGTCCGCTGGGGAAGATGTTGCCGGGGCCAGCGAGGGTGTCAAGAAACCCTGTTCTGATGGAGAAAAGTGATTATCGTAATTTAGGTACTCTATCTTCCTTGGTTATATAGTTTTATGGTGTGGAGACAAGATTGAAGTTTGGAGGATTATAGTCTAACTTTACATGAAGATCAAATTGAGTATTTATAGATCAAGTAAAGAAATTGAATGACATTATAAAAATTTTAGGCTTTTAATGTGTTTGAGGATATTGCTTGGAGATTTCAAAAACTTTCACATTGCGATTTAAGTAAATCGTATTTGTTATCCATATAGTTTGATGAGAAACTTAAATTTATTTGGAGTTATTAATGGGATGTAGGATGATGGGTATAAGAATGATCGATATTGATTTTTCTTATTATAAGGATTTGATTATAGAGGTTTTACGAAAATAAATAAGTCAATGTGATATTCATAGAGGAAATATGTTATCGATATAAGGTTTATATTTGATTGATGAAGATGACTTGGAGTTCATATTCATCATGATTGGACTGAAAAATTATAGATTTAAGTATTATTATGATGAAATGTGCTTATAGGTGTGTGATGTTTATTGATTCGAATTATTTGGAAGATCTAAGAAAAATTAGGGGGTCAAAATTGATTTTTTTTTGGAAGTCTATAAAACTTGGAGATAGGTGAAATATATTTGATATATATGCGATTGATGGAATCAATTGTGATTTAAATCTATTAAAGTGAGATTTGGTTTAACGATAGAAAGATATGAATATAAAGTATATCATATGATAGAAAATTGACTATATGATATTTGAAGTTTTATTGTGAATTTATTGGTGATGGAATTGACTAAGTTGAAGTTTAGAGTTACTAAGAGTATATTAAGATGTCAATATTGATAAATGATGACGTTAATGGAAGGCAACATTAGAATTTATGGTCTTATGATGATTATGAGGAATTTTGATAATTTGAAATAATTTTGTGATATTGGAGATTAGTTGAGGAAGAAAAATTAGATTAGAGAACGTGAATTTCGAGGACGAAATTTCTTAAGGTGGGGAGAATTGTCACGTCCGTGACTAAATTTCTAGAATTTATATTTTGATATTAGTATATATGATAATTATTAGGTGTATGATTTTTATTGTGATTTGCTTCATACCGCCCTTTATTTCCCACATACCGCCCCCAAATTACAATTTTGCCCTTCCCTTTTATATTTGAAAAATTAAGTTCAATTTTTTTTTTAGTTTTCTGTCCCGAAAATCGGGACATTGTTTATTGAACAAATTTACTCATGGCGGGTCCTGGACCCAATGGCGGGACCTGGACCCGCCCCGCTTATACTCATGGCGGGTCCTGGACCCGCCATTGTCTAAATGACGGCGGGTCCTGGACCCGTCCCGCTACGAATTTTGGTATTCTGTCCCGATTTTCGGGATAGACAACTTAAAACTAAAAAAAAAAAATAAGTAGTTAGCATATTGTTTTTTGAATTTTAGCATGTTGTTTGTAGAAATATTTAGTGTAATTTTAGCGTGTTGTTTATGAATTTTAGCATGTTGTTTGTAGAAATATTTAGCGTAATTTAGATTTGTCGCAAAACGGGTGCTTGGACCTCCTGCACATAGGCAGGCGGGTCCAGGACCCGCCAACATGTAAAAGGAGGCGGGTCCAGAACCCGCCTCCCTTTAGACAGGGGCGGGTCCAGAACCCGCCTCCCTTTAGACAGGGGCGGGTCCAGGACCCGTCTTCGTCTGAAGCGGGGCGGGTCCTGGACCCGCCATCGTCTGAAGCGGGGCGGGTCCGTGACCCGCCCCTGACAAAATTAAAAAAAAAACAGAAATTAAAATACATTAAATTTAAAAAATTTAAAAATATATTAGATTATTATCTCGTCTTCAGAGTTTTCGTGTTCCGACGTTCTCGGATCCATAATTTTTGGTTATGTGCTTTGTTCGGGAGAGAGAGAGAAGAGGAGGGTGATTTCAAATTTTTTTTAAAAATAATGCAAAGGGTATAATGGGTATGTAAGGGGGCGGGGGCTGTAAAAAGGGGGCGGTGTACGGTAACACCCTTTTTATTTGGTGTTATAGGAAAAGTTTGGAGTTAATTTGGAGATTTTAGATGTAATTAAAAGTTTAGGATAATTTTTAAAAGATTATATAAAGATGAGGATCAAACTGGATATTCTCCAAATATGGATATATATACGCAGGAGGTGGGGAGAGATGATCATTATCTGATTTCTTTTTCCTTTTTCTTCTTCTTTCCGTTTCTTCTGCAGATTATCGTTCCTGAACCGTTTTTCCACCGTTTCTTTGATTTACGGATATTCGACCGTCCGAATCACTTGAAATTTAATAGTATCCTTATCTATAGATCTAAGTCCTAACCGAAGAGTTTTTGAGTTTCAGAAATGTTTGGAGGGAAAACGTCTTAGACAGAATTTAG
The DNA here is from genome assembly GCF_963576675.1 of Euphorbia lathyris. NCBI lineage: Eukaryota > Viridiplantae > Streptophyta > Magnoliopsida > Malpighiales > Euphorbiaceae > Euphorbia > Euphorbia lathyris. The sequence continues at coordinate 85,360,906 of NC_088915.1, forward strand.
AGAAGAATCGATCGGGTCAATTAGTAGCCAAGGTAAGTAACTATCAACTATATTTTGAGTTTTATGTATATATATATATATATATATATATATATATATAATCAAAGAAGTTTCAGAAATTGATATTTTAAGGCTATACAGGTATTTTGTAAAATTGGGGTTTTTCATGATTTTGTTTTTTATTGTGACATTACGGTTTAAATGAAGCTATTGATTATGCTTCTATGTGAATTTCAGATTTTACTTGATTATGTTGATTTAAGGCTTAATTTGGTTGATTTACATATATACATATATGTTTTTGGTTTCAATATATATCTATATTGAACAAAATGAATTTGATGATTTCTTACTAATTGTTTTTGGATTGAGAACTCTGTTGCGGTTATTGTTGTTATTATTTTGGGTTGAAGTCCAAATATGATTTTTATGATACAAAAGGGCTAATTGAAGCCAAATGATTTATGATTATGAAATAGTTTGCAATTTGATTGTGAAAGGAAATTTGAGCACGTTATGATTTAATGATTTTATATCCATCGAGAGTAATCCGGATCAGTGGTTTTATATTTGAAGTCCATGTCCAGTGAGGGACATGGCCTGTGTACACAGTCTGAAGACCTATTGGGTATGGCAGTGAAGTGTTGGGTAAGACCATATGGGATAGGCAATGTTAAGAGATGTCTCGCTTATATATGTGGTTATGGATTGATACTTAAGGGGAGAAACTCGAGGATGGATACAATATTTTAAGTTCATTTGGATTATATTTTCGGTTATGATTGATTTTGATATAAGGTTTTACGTTTGATTATATACGAGTTGGTTTGAGAAAACACTTATTTGATTACCATATTTTATAAGGTTTTGAACTCAAGAATGAATACAAGATTATATATATTTTTGTATTTTGGTTTAATCCTTTGACTATATTATGACTTTACGTTTTGAGTATATTTTATAAGGTTTTGATTAAATCCCTTTATAAATGTATATATGTAGCTATGTTAAATAAAGTTGGTTTTTATAGCTGATAGTTTCTTACTGAGATTTTTGTCTCACGTTTTTAAATATTTTAATGGTTTTAGGTGAGAAAGTACAAGATATAGAGAAGGTTACCGACCGTTTAGGCGGGGTTTGGAAGTTGGCTGCTTATTGTGAGAATTATGGTTAGAACTTTGGCAGTTCAATTGTAATATAATGGCGTTGGATAATTTGGAGACTCTTAAGTATTGATTACGATCTTTTTATTTCACGCCCGATGCCGATTGAGGTCGTCTAGGGTCGGGTGTGACAATACCGATGAGTGCGTGGACTGGAGAGCGATGCATCAAGATTTGATGGATGAGGAGGCAATCCCGGACCCTGATCGTCCTAAACCCATCTGAATGTTTTAGTGTTGTTTATCCGGTTTGGTGTAGCCCTAGTAGTTTCTGTAATGGCTCTATGTAGTAGTGCCTTTGTTTGTGGTGTAAGATCGTCGTTGTCTTTGTAATTTGCCATTTTATTTCAATCTATGCGTCATGTGAGATGACCTGAAAGTTGAGAGTTTTTATGTTTATGCTTGGATTAGGCGTATTCCAACTCGTTTGTATTAGGCGTTCGATATGATCGAAAAGCCGTAAAGGTCAGCACTTAAATGCTTGGTTGGCGGAGAACACGATAGGGTTCTGCTCGCCCAAAATCGTTAACCAAATGATAGTTAGACGATGTAGGAGGCGTTCGATATGATCGAAGAGCCTTAACGTTTAACATTTGAATGCTTAGTTGGCGGAGAACGCGATAGGGTTCTGTTCGCCCAAAATCGTTAACCAAATGATAGTTAGACGATGTAGGAGGCGTTCGATATGATCGAAGAGCCTTAACGTTTAGCATTTGAATGCTTAGTTGGCGGAGAACGCGATAGGGTTCTGTTTGCCCAAAATCGTTAACCAAATGATAGTTAGACGATGTAGGAGGCGTTCGATATGATCGAAGAGCCTTAACGTTTAGCATTTGAATGCTTAGTTGGCAGAGAACGCGATAGGGTTCTGTTCGCCCAAAATCGTTAACCAAATGATAGTTAGACGATGTAGGAGGCGTTCGATATGATCGAAGGGCCTTAACGTTTAGCATTTGAATACTTAGTTGGCGGAGAACGCGATAGGGTTCTGTTCGCCCAAAATCGTTAACCAAATGATAGTTAGACGATGTAGGAGGCGTTCGATATGATCGAAGAGCCTTAACGTTTAGCATTTGAATGCTTAGTTGGTGGAGAACGCGATAGGGTTCTGTTCGCCCAAAATCGTTAACCAAATGATAGTTAGACGATACAACCAAAATATTGTGAAACATGATTTGCGTATGTCATTGATAATATCTTTTTAACGTTTGGACATTCCAGCTATTGTCGTAAACCAATCCGTCCAGAGAGGCAATTTTGTAAGCTCCGTTGTGGAGAACAGTGTCGATTTTGTACGGACCCTCCCATGATTGGCCGAGCATTCCTTGAGCTAAAGGGGACTGCGCAGCTGCGGCGTCTCTGAGCACAAGGTCCCCGACCTGAAAAGTGCGGGGGCGAACTCTTCTATCGTGATAGCGCGCGATATTCTGCTTATGGGCCGTGATATGTAACAGAGCATCAAGGCGCTCTTCTTCGAGTCGGTCGCCAGCTTCCTTGAGCTCTGCACTGTTGTCGATCTCTTCAAAATTGGTCTGTCGGGGGGAGCGAAGAATGAGTTCAGATGGTGCCATTGCTTCTGACCCATAGGCGAGGAAAAAGGGGGTACGACCTGTTCCCGTATGCGGGGTGGTGCGGTATGACCATAAGATTGCCGCAATGTGATCGGGCCATGCCCTGCCTTGGTCGGTTAACCGTGCTTTGATCCCTCGAAGGAGCGTTCGGTTGCTTACTTCCGTGAGGCCGTTGCTGTAGCACCCCTTTTTCAAAAACTCCAAATATATAGACAATAATAAATTTTTATTCAACGTATCATCAAATTGATGCTCACAACCCAATAAAATCTTTTATGAAATAAAAGAATAAATACTTAATTAAATGACGACTCTACATACTGGCCGATCCAAACGAGCATCACGAAGTATTTAATGACATTAACCTGAAAGAAACTGATGGAGAGTGAGGTGAGCTTGGGAGGCCCAGTAAGATAGCCAATTAAATACATAGCACAACCACACACGCATACAATTTAATTTACATGCATTTAATAATTATCAGTTATCAAGCAAAACATCCAATAATTAAATATTATTATTAATATATTCAAAGGGCCCTGCTTACTCTAGTCTAGTAATACTCAATGGTTGGTTGGCCAATAAAATCATATTCTGGGATACCCTGTCGTAACAAATACCCGGTATCCCATCTCTTATCTCTAGGTACCCTGTCGTAACAAATACCCGGTACCTTAACACCCTGTCGTAACAAATACCCGGTGTTTATATTTCACGTGATCACAATATTCATTTTTTTTAATTCAGTCGCAACCATTGAATATACTATCCTAGATAAGCTCTTATTCTCATAATTTTCCAGTCTTTCATATTATCCAAGTTTATCAAATGTATCAATAAATTTACATTCTATCATCAATAAGTCTCGGTCTAAGAACCATTCATGTCCTCACAACCATCAATATCAAATTCAATTCATTCACGTCACCGAAATCATCATGCATATCAAGTATACATGTCAAACATATAAATCAAATCAATAAGCAATTATTACACCAAGTCAAATATAGCACCCAAACATACAAATACATATACTGTATATTTAATTAACCACTTACCTCAAATATCCAAAGCAAATCTAATTACTCAACGAACTCTTCTAGCCTATCTTCGGTTGACTCTGATATCCTAAAAATAATTTAGTCACACTAATTACTCAAGCATCATGTCACATTATTAATAAGTTCCATTTTTCTGAAACAATTAAACTCTGTGGATAGATGAAATCTATCTTCAAGTTAATAATAATACTAATAATTATTATAATTTGGGAAAAACCTTTCTCCACCCACCATGATTATAAGAAAAGTCAAAATAGAAAACTAATTAATTAAAATAGAAAACCCTTTTTCTACAATGATTCAATGGTTCTGGAATCATTTTGTGGAAATCAAGAAAGTGGAAAACTACATAAATTCTTTTTTCCATATACAATATTTTTTTAATTTTTTTCTATATTTTTCCAATCATCTAAAATTTAATAGTAAGAAGATTACAAAGAAATACCTTCAAATTTTCTTTTTTTTCCATGGAGAAGCAAGCTTCGGACTGCGGCATACAGAAGGAATAAACTAAACTGCCCCCCTTTCTTATTTGCCGCACAATTATATATAAAGAGTATTGGTTAGGGTTTGGGCAAAATAGAAATTTAATAGAAATTATTTTAAAAGGTATTTCGTTAAATTACAATTGTTTACTTTATTATATTTTAAATACATATATTTCGATAAATTTTAAATATATATATATATATATATAATTTTAACAATTCGTATTATAATTTCGATTAATTATTTTACAATCTAATATTTTTTTTTAAATAGAATAATGCAAATAAAATATATCCATATAAACATAATAAATGTCTACATATGATTTTGGGCGCGTTGCGTCGGAATCCATGGTCTGCCAGTAGAACCCCTGGAGCCGGGCCTTCTTCGCAATTGTTCGGGCTCCCTGATGCGAGCTACATACACCCTGGTGAATTTCCTTAAGACAGTGATCTCCCTCTTCCTCAGATATACAATGCAACCAGGGATGCGTGGTTGATTTGCGGTAAAGTAAGCCATCCTGTAATGCATAACGCCAAGAACGCCGGACCACTAGGGATGCCACTGTCCAATCTGCTGGAAGCGTCCCATCCCGAAGGTACCCGATAATTGGGCTTCTCCATCCTCCTGCCGCGGCGTCTGCCAAGTCGATCTGTAGTGAATTCTCGGTGCGAAAAGCTGGGGCGCTCGTAACCTCGATCAAGGTGAGCGGGTCACTAGACTGTTCGCCTGCTGCAAGAGCAGCGATAGCGTCTGCCTCCTCGTTCTCTTCTCGCGGGACTAACACCAGATCAAGGGTTATTCCTTTGTTTTTGAGGTCATTGAGTAGGGACGTGGCGAGGGTCAGGTATTGACACATCGTCGGGTCCTTTGCTTGATAAGCTCCGCTGACATGGCTAACGACCAGCTTCGAGTCCGAGCATATTGTCAGCCGGCCAGTGACTATTGTTTTTGATAGCCGGAGGGCGGCGATTAAGGCCTCATATTCGGCCTGATTATTGGTGGTCGGGAAATTCAATCGGATGGCGTACCGTAAGAGGAGATTGTTGGGTCCTTGAATAGCTATACCGGCGCCTACCCGTCCGGGAGCGCAAGACCCGTCGATGCTCATCGTCCAGACATCGCCCGTGCGGGTTGGCGTTACCGTAAGTTCGGTGTTAGCACGACCGGTAAACTCGACAATGAAATCGGATAAAGCTTGAGCCTTGATTGTCGTGCGGGGCTCAAAACGGACGTCAAACTGGGAGAGACCAACAGACCAGTTGGTGATACGCCCGGAAACCTCTGGCCTTTGGACGGCCTTTCTTAGAGGATAGTTGGTCCTGGCGACGATCGTGTGCGCTTGGAAATATGGTCTCAGACGTTCTGAAGCTTGTGTGATGGCGAAAAGGGCTTTTTCCACCTCAGAGTATCGGATTTCGGCTCCCTTCAACACTCTGCTCAGGAAATAAATCGGAAAAAGCTCTATCCCCTCCTCCTGAGTTAAAACGACCCCTATTGTTTTATCCGTGATGGTGAAATATAAGTGAATGTCCCGTTCTGGCTTCGGCACCGAGAGCAGAGGGGGGGTTGCGAGGAAAGTTTTTATGGCGTTGAACACGGCCTGGCAATCAGTCGACCACCTAAAAGGGTGCTCTTTCTTGATTGCTTTATAGAACAGGAGACATCGCTGAGCCGATGATAGGGGTCAAAAACCCCTATCTTTGGGTACGGTTTTAGGACGGTTTTTAGGTTTATTTGGCTAATAAGCGAGCAATTCTCGCATTTAAATGCTTTTGTGTGAGTTAGTTAGAAATTGGAAACATTCTATTTACTTTTCATCGTTTAGGCTCGTTTTGTGATCAATTTAGGCAAATACGGCCGAAATAACATGCATATTAGAATTCCGTTATCTTTTGAAGCTAATTGGTCCGTCAAAAGTCGCACCAAACGAAGCGTTTGCTCAAAATAAGCGATTGACGGATCAATTTGGCTTTTGGACTAATGTTTTCTGGAGTTTTTATGCGTGTGCAGGTGTAAGTTCGGACGAAAAAGGGTTTGGAAGTCATCCGGCACGGATCGAGCGCGCTTCGGGCGAAAACGCTCGGCGAGCAAGGCCCCCGGGCCATTTCTGCTCGCCGAGCAGGCCACCAGGCGCCTGCTCGGCGAGCCGGGGCTGCTCGTCGCAATCCTGCTCGGCGAGCAGCCTTTCCTGCTCGGCGAGCAAACCTGCGGGAATTGGTCAAAAAGACCAATTCCGCCCCCACGAAGCCACGTTCGGCCCCACATCTTCCTACACCAACAAGGACATGAAATTAGGTCAAAACGAGACCCGAGACGCGGCTATAAATAGGAATTTCCAATTGTAAATTAGAAATCTTTTGTTTTTGTAATTTTCTTATCTTCCACCTCGAGAAATCCTCTCCACCTCCTCTATAAACCTTCAAACCTCCATTGAAGACACCTCCGAAGCTCCATTCACCGAGGATTGCTCAAGCTCCATCCTTAAGTCCTAGGAAGACGCCTGCATTGGTTGACAGGTTCCCTGAAAGGGATTTTTCTTCTTTTATAACTTGTTTATCCTATGATACATGCTATAAATCTTAGGCTTATTGTAACTCCGTGACAATATTCTCCATCTTTGATTAATATAATAGTTTTGTTTCTTCAATTGTTTTAATGCTTTGAATCTTTGTCTTACGCTTTATTTGATTGGTTTAACTCATTCGATAATCTCAAAATCAAGTTGGCACATATTGCGAGCTGAATCTGACCTAGTTAGTGCCTATAGGATTGACGACCCTATAGAAGATTAAGCCCAAATTACTGAGCCTTAGAGCTAGTTTCGGCCTTACAAGGGAATCACGAACTAGGAACTTTAGGAGGATAGGTCGGGTTAATCGCCTCGAACACAAGTGACTTAGGTTTTAATTCAATTGTTTAAACAATCTATTTCCATTATCATCGTATCCCTCCATGATCCTTTAGATAATTGCATTGACAAAAGATCACTTAGGAGTAGTTTAACTTAATTAGGGGTAGAGTAATTTAGTTAGGTTTAGAATAACTTAGCTAGAATTAGATAACTTAGTCAGAATTAGATAATCTAGTTAGGATTAGTGCAATCCAACCTAGGAGTAGATTAATTAAACAAAACCAACTCAAACCCCTTAAGCCTAGATAACATCCGAGACTTAGTAATTCGGTACTTGCAGAAATAAATCCTGTGGACGATAATCTGGACTTAAACCCAGAAATTTATTACTTGATAACGACGGGGTACACTTATCCGTTAGTGAGTTCCCATCTCTAACCCAGGTGGGGACGCATCAAGTTTTTGGCGCCGTTGCCGGGGATTTATTTCTTCTGCAATATCGAACCAAAGGTCGACTTGTTAGTTTAGGCATTCTTTGTGAATACTTTCCTTGTTAATATCATATATACTTGTTTATAATCATGATTCTTTGTACTACATACCTATACCGATTATATTTGTTTGTATACACTTATTTATATATACTCATTTATGCTAGCCATCCTTATTTATACTTACGCTTGTGTATATTCGTTTGTACGAATATGTAGCTATCAACTTCACCTATACGTGTCTGTATATGTTTATCTGTACCATTCTTATACTTGTACAAAACTGTATGATTTGTATGATTTTCTTTCAGCTTTCATTTATTTCTGTATTTATCTTTTCTCAGCGTATGCCTACGAGATCAGCAAAAATACCGGTTGTCCCTCTTAACCCTGAACTTGAACGTACTCTTCGCAGGAGCAAATAGATCAGAAAACTGAAGCAAGACGAGATCATCGAGCCTATTAAGCCTCTCAAGATGACTGACAATGAACGAAACAATGAGCGGAACGTTGAGAACACCGGACCAGAAACCGACACTCGTCTGATGAGTGAGATCCTGGCACCGCATCGACATCAGCATCTGTCAGGCATTGCTGCCCCAAACATTCAGGCAAATACATACGAAATCAAGTCTGGAATAATTCACTTGATCCAACAGACTGGTTTGTTTGGAGGAGAAGCACATGAAAGCCCGAATGATCATCTGGATCGCTTCCTAATGTGCGCAAACACTGCAAGGACCAACGAGGTCCCCCAAGATGCTGCTAGGCTGAAACTTTTCCCATTCTCTCTGACGGGGCAAGCTTTGGAATGGCTGAGAACACTGGAGCCTGGTTCAATCACAACATGGGCAGGGTTGGAAAAGGAGTTCTTGTCCTACTACTTCCCTCCCTCAAAAGCAGCAATGCTCAGGGGTGAGATCACATCCTTCCACCAACCTGAACATGAGGCGCTCCACACATCTTGGACTCGATTCAGGAAAATGCTACGCATGTGCCCTCATCATGACATACCCAAGCATCAATTAGTGAGCGTCTTCTATCACGGACTGACACCCACCAACAGAGCCATTGTTGACTCCGCAGCGGGTGGAGATTTGTTTAGAAAGACAGCAGCAGAGGCATATGACATGATTAATGAGCTAGCCAGAAAGAGTGTGCAGTGGCAAGAACAGAAGCTCGCCGGCCCCACTAGGCATCAGGTATTTGCTGTGGAAGAACAGGAGCAAAATCCAGTTGTTGCAGATTTGAGTAGGAAGATGGATGTACTGTTGGCTATGCTTAGCCGACCTCCCACCTGTGTGCACTATGGCGGTGACCATAATGGTAAGGATTGTCAAGCAGGTAGCCCTTTCGCTGGAGATGGGGTGGAGATGGTAAATTATGTTGGGGGGCAACCAAGATACAATCAGAATTACAACAATGGTAACCCCAACAACTACAACTCCTACAACAACAATGGCAACTACAGGATGCCTCAGCACCCGAACCTCTCTTACGGGAATTCAAATCAGAATGTGCTCCGACCTCCTAATGGATTTGTTCAAGAGCATAGAGAGCAAGGGCTTGGCATGCCCCCATACCAACAGCAAAATCAAGGGCCAATGCAACACCCTAAGGAATCTGACGAAGTGATCACTCTTCTGAAGGAGATCTCAGCTAGGCTTGCCAACAACGAAGCCTTCTGCAAGGACTTGAGCAATCAGGTGGCTCAGATTAATAGGGACAGACAGGAAAGGCCACAGGGTTCTCTCCCGAGCACAACAGAGAAGAATCCAAATATCCTGAGAAAGGATTGAGTAAGGGGGAGAAATCGGGTTCCCCTCGGTTTTAATCCAAAGTTTGAACAATTTGATTCTGCATTTTCTTTTCTCGTTTTTATCTTTTGCTCTTATTTCCTTTTATTATTTTTGGTTAATTGAATTTTGATCTCGTTTGTTTTTACTGTCAAACTTTGTTCCCCCGCACTCTATAAAAAAACAAAAAAGAAAAGAGAGAAGAAGAATAAAATAAATAAATAAATGAAAGAAGGAAAAGAATAAGAAAAGAAAAAAAAGGGGGGGGATGACTCATCATCCCCTTCCCCACCTTCTTCTTCCCTTCTCTCTTCTTTCTTTTCTTTTTATCACAATTTTTTTTTCTTTTCATTTTTCTCTTCTCCTTCTCTTTTGCTTCTTCAAAATCTAACCCCCCAAATCCTTCATTCTAACCCGAATTCAAGATATAAGGTATGAATCTTTACCTATTTTTGATTTCTAACATGTTTATAGGCTTAGATTTTAGCTTAGGGTGATAATTTTTGAGATTTGAGAAAAACCTAAGTTTTGGTTTTTTTTCCTTTTCTCCAATTAATGTCTTGTTTGCTTCTAAATTCTTGATTTCCTTGCAATTTATGTTAACGTAATGATTAATCTATAGTTTGGGTGTGATTTCTATTCCCAATTTGTGAATATTTGGAGAAATTGCTCAATTTGGGCAAAATCCCCATTTTAGCTCAAAGTTCAACTATCCAATTTATAGTTAGAAACTTGTCAAAAAGGTTGGGAATTACATTCTTTTTGTGTTTTAGTCATTGGGTATCTCTAATTTTGCATGAATTTTGTGAATTTCGGGTAAAACACTTAGGGACCAAATGTTTATAGTTAGAAACTTGTCAAAAAGGTTGGGAATTACATTCTTTTTGTGTTTTAGTCATTGGGTATCTCTAATTTTGCATGAATTTTGTGAATTTCGGGTAAAACACTTAGGGACCAAATGCTTATGATTTAGTCCCTAAGTGCCTAAAGCTATGATTATGCCTATGAATGATTTATTGGGGGGGTTTATGTTGAAGCTTGTAAATATTTTCTAACTCTCCTGTTTTTGGTCTATTCCTCAGGAAACATGGGTCGGAAAGGAAAAGCTAAGATCGTCGTCGATAACGAAGCCGAATCGGAGGTCGAGTTCGACGAGAGCCTCCAAGCTAAGTATGATCCACCCTTTGGCCTTATTGATGAGCGTGAGGGTCTTTTGTATGATAGGTTTTCCAAGCAAGACCTTGCTACACATATAATTGTCGATCAAACCTATTTATCGAGTCTAGGTTTAAAGAAGGATTTCAATGAAATCCTCAAATTCCACGGCTGGTATAGACTAGCCACAACCCAGACTCCGGTTTATCACAATTTTACCATAGAATTCTTGACAACTTGGAAAAAGGAGCTACCCTTGGGCGGTGGGAAGCATTCCTTTAGGCTAAACGGTAAACCTTACCGCATTGATGCTACCACACTAGCAGCCTTAATGGGGGTTTATAATCACCCAGAGGCAATCTCAGACTTTGAATTGCCTCTAACAAAAGATATAGCTTGGGAGCAACTCACAGGCATATCAAGCTTTAACTCCCAGACTGCTAGCCCAGGCGCTCTCCTGGACCCACTTCTCAATCTCGTCCACAAGTTTGTGGCCCATAACTTATTGGGTAAAAACGAGAGCAATAAAGTCTCAAAGACGGAATTGCTCATATTATGGTGTGTGGCCAACCATAAACCCGTGGACACTGTCAAGGCCATATTTGAAGGCTTCTCAAGCCAAACAAGTAGAAAACGTGGTTCCCTAGGTCTTGGGCATCTAGTTACCAACCTACTTGAGAGCCAATTCAAGAACTTAGATAATCCCGAGATTGCTATTTATCCTACTCTGCTAAACTCCAAGTTTTTGGGGAAATCTACTTTTCAAGAAGTTTTAAACAGGAACCCAACTGGAGGAGCAAGCTCCAGCGGAGGAGGAAGAAAGAGAGCACGAGTTCCACAACAGAGAAGGGATGAAGAACCTGAGGAAGAAGAACCTGCAACGGCAGGAGACCAAAGGGAACACCAAGCGCCGGGGACGGAGGCCCAGTTCCAAGCCATCAACACCATGATGGCAGAAATGCGGGATCTTAACCTTCGGACCTTTAACACTTTTCAACAGATGGACCAACGGTTCACCAACTTTGAGCAGAATATGGACCGAAGGCTTTCGGGTCTTGAATACGTAGCGGCTGATTACTGCGAGCGCTACAACATGCCTTGGCCTTACCCCCCGGCCGACCAGTAAGTTGTCTTCTCCACCCTAACTTTTTACACTCGTATTTCATGATCTATGATGCAATGTTGGAACTTATTGCATATTTTAAGTGTGAGGAGGTGGGGTAGACAAACTTACAAAAATTGTACAAATTTTTAAATTTTTGTTGCGTCGTGTCTAGTTTAGGTTTGCGTTTTGGTGTTTTATTTTTGCTTTACTTATGTTTTTGCATGTTTAGGACCTAAAATCGTGAACCTCCTTCGAATCTAAACTTCGTTATTTGTCTTTGAGGGCTGAAAACCGAATCTAAAATTGCATGACAACTAGTTTAGGCGTAGGACACAACTCTTATATCTGTAAAAGCATGAGCTACAGTTTGCATTTAGACCCTACTTTTGAAGAAATGCTAAAATCATTACTTAGGTAGATAACTTAAGAATTGAAGGCATGTGATATTAAACTTGAGTTTGGGGAAAACTAGTAAACACAAAATTGAAACCCAAAGAATTGTGAGTTGAATTTGAGCCTAAGAGCGAACATCAAAAAGCTCTTTTTCTTGACATTTTTGTGTGAATGCTTTGACTTGTGGAAGATTACAGATTTTGCACCTAATACTGTGTTGAACCTACATGCAATGATTTGAGATGATAAACGATGAATCAGCCTCATTAGAATTAACCCTTTTCTTTACCTTGTTTTTCTTTTTCATCCACTCTAGGAAGCCCCTTTGAGCCGACATTTTTGTAGTTTATAGATTTTTCTTTCGTTCTAACCCGTTTTTGCGAACCACAATTTGGTTCGCTACTTAACCTTTGTTTTTGCAAAGCTCGAACTGAGCCTTTGTTTTCTTCTAGCGTTTTATCGTTGTTTATGGCATTATAGTAGCAAGCCAAAAGGCTAAGAAGTGAATGAGCATCACTATCACAAAAGAAAAAAAAAGAGAAAGGAAAAACAGAAAAAGAAAAAAAAGGGGGGAGAAAAGAAAAGAAAAGAGACGAACAAAAGGGAAGAACTTCATTCCCCAGTTCCTAAAAATAAAAACGCCTCAAAAAGAAATCCAAAATAAGGGATGAATAAAAAGCTCAGTCACTTCATATTTGCTAAAGCCATTTAAACTCTGTTTTTATAACGCTAGAACGTTTTAACCCTTGTTGTACCTTTAACCCTCTAACCACATTACAACCCTAATTAGAGGCTGTTTTTGATATCATCGGAGTCATATAGCATAGTAGAGGAACTCGGATGAACGTGCAAAATCAACGTAGTCCTAAGCAAGAATATAAGCCAAAAGTAAACACCTTAGCCACCAAAAATTGTGTGAATGAGTGAACTACCTATGGTGAGGTGTTTTACTTAGCGATCCCCTCAAGCTCGTTTAATTGAACATGTGTCCCTTTACTTAAAATTATGACCTATTGTAATTGAAATGCGGCTTTTGGATATCGTGTCTCTACTTTGTATTTCCGAATGCATGTAATTACAGATGCTCGAAATTGTGTCAAGCACCTAGTCAAACTGGGAAGTTTTCTAGCTTGCTTGTGATGGCGGTTTTAGTTTTTTAGTTTACTTGGGGACAAGTAAAGTTTTAAGTGCGAGGAGGTTTGATAGGGGTCAAAAACCCCTATCTTTGGGTACGGTTTGAGGACGGTTTTTAGGTTTATTTGGCTAATAAGCGAGCAATTCTCGCATTTAAATGCTTTTGTGTGAGTTAGTTAGAAATTGGAAACATTCTATTTACTTTTCGTCGTTTAGGCTCGTTTTGTGATCAATTTAGGCAAATACGGCCGAAATAACATGCATATTAGAATTCCGTTATCTTTTGAAGCTAATTGGTCTGTCAAAAGTCGCACCAAACGAAGCGTTTGCTCAAAATAAGCGATTGACGGATCAATTTGGCTTTTGGACTAATGTTTTCTGGAGTTTTTATGCGTGACAATGTTCTCCATCTTTGATTAATATAATAGTTTTGTTTCTTCAATTGTTTTAATGCTTTGAATCTTTGTCTTACGCTTTGTTTGATTGGTTTAACTCATTCGATAATCCCAAAATCAAGTTGGCATATATTACGAGCTGAATCTGACCTAGTCAGTGCCTATAGGATTGACGACCCTATAGAAGATTAAGCCCAAATTACTGAGCCTTAGAGCTAGTTTCGACCTTACAAGGGAATCACGAACTAGGAACTTTAGGAGGATAGGTCGGGTTAATCGCCTCGAACACAAGTGACTTAGGTTTTAATTCAATTGTTTAAACAATCTATTTCCATTATCATCGTATCCCTCCATGATCCTTTAGATAATTGCATTGACAAAAGATCACTTAGGAGTAGTTTAACTTAATTAGGGGTAGAGTAATTTAGTTAGGTTTAGAATAACTTAGCTAGAATTAGATAACTTAGTCAGAATTAGATAATCTAGTTAGGATTAGTGCAATCCAACCTAGGAGTAGATTAATTAAACAAAACCAACTCAAACCCCTTAAGCCTAGATAACATCCGAGACTTAGTAATTCGGTACTTGCAGAAATAAATCCTGTGGACGATAACCTGGACTTAAACCCAGAAATTTATTACTTGATAATGACGGGGTACACTTATCCCTTAGTGAGTTCCCATCTCTAACCCAGGTGGGGACGCATCAGCCGAGCAGGAGATGAAACGTCCCAGAGCTATGATTCTTCCATTGAGCCTTTGCACCCCTTGCAGGTCGCGCGGTGGCTCCATTGCTAAAATGGCTTCGACTTTCGCGGGGTTAGGCTCGATGCCTTTTTCCGACACTACGCAACCCAGAAATTTCCCACTGCGAATTCCGAAGAAACATTTTTCCGGGTTCAGCTTGAGGTTATAGGCTCTGAAGATTTTAAATACTTCTGCTAAATCTCGCGAATGGTCGCTCTCTTCGGTGCTTAGGACCACCATGTCGTCGATGTACACCTGTACCGTCTTACCGATGAGATGGGCAAACATCCTATCTACCAAACGCTGGTACGTGGCCCCTGCATTCTTTAACCCGGAAGGCATGACGTTATAGCAATATGTCCCTTCATGCGTAATGAAAGAGGTCTTTTCGGCGTCGGCAGGGTCCAAAGGGATCTGCTGGAAACCGGCGATGGCGTCAAACTGAGACAAGATCTTTCGACCAGCCGTTTGATCGAGGAGTTGATCTATGTTAGGTAGCGGATAAGAATCCTTGGGGCAAGCTTTATTGACATTCGTGAAATCTACACACATACGGTACTTTCCACTGGCTTTCTTTACAAGTACAACGTTAGAAAGCCAGTCCGGATAGTTGACCTCGCTGATAAATTTTACAGCTAGGAGTTTGTCAATTTCTGCTTTTACTGCCGCCTGCTTGTCTTTCGCCTGCACTCTCATCTTTTGCTTCATTGGTTCGACATGGGGGTCGATATTCAGCTTGTGCATTGCTCTCTCAGGTGCGACCCCCATGATGTCTTTGGTGCACCAGGCGAAAACATCTGAATGCTCCGTTAGGACAGCATTGATTTCCTCGGCCAGCGGGGAAGCGAGTTTCGTTCCCATTTTCACTATCTTGCTATCCCCAAGGATATAGTCGTCGACTGGTTCAATGGGCACGGGATTGTAACCCCTCATGTCCATCAGACCGTCCTCTAAGTAGAGCGCTGTTCGAGGTTGAGTTGCCTCCCACTGCAACTTTTTGGCCAGCATACGGTCACCCTGGACAGTGATCTTCCCATGCGGAGAGGGCAACGTCAAGCACAGTTCGGAGATATCCACCATGGCCCTCAGGGCGGCCAAGAGAGGCCTTCCGATAATAGCATTGTAAGCCAGGGGGATATCGACCACCACCCATTCCGCGGTATCCTCGACCTCTTCTACCCCTTCGGCCAAGATAGTCAGTAGTGTAATAACTCCCTTTACCGGCACTTCGATTTCAGAGAGGCCGACCAGAGGGAAAGTCCCGGCTCGGAGGGCGGTGCGAGTATTCTTCATTGCGCGGAGAGCCGCCCAGGTGAGCAGGTTCACCGAACTTCCGGTGTCAACAAGCACTCGGTGAGTTTTAAAACCTGCGATGCTAATGGTGACAACAAGGGCCTCCGAGTGGCTAGTTCAGAGTGGAGGCTGCACTGTTAACGTCTGTCCGATCGCCTTTCTCTTTCGGGAGCAGTCGGGCGGTGCGAAAAGTGTCGGTGCTCCTTCCCTTATGACGTGTATTTCCCTATGGTACCTTGGCCTCTTTGGCTCCTCCGCTCGCCCCGCCTCCCTCTGCTTCGGGCTCTGCTCTCTTTGCCTGCTCACCTTTGGTGGCGCCCCTTGCTCCGTGATTCGCTCGACCTCTTTCTGTAGTTGATAGAAGTTCTCCGTGGAGTGTCCAGAAGATCTGTGATACTTGCAGTATTCCTTTTCTGCCCGGGTTTTGCCCTTGTCTCCGACCGGAACCTGCTGTGTGAACCGACGGGGCTGATGCTGAGTGGCGTAATGAACTTCCTTGCCCCGGGATCGATCCCCCCTTCGCTCCGGGTTGGCGCGCTCAGCCCGGGCTGGAAAGGGCATCGGAGCCTCCTTGCAGACTCGGACCTCCTCTCGCGATTCCAGGGCCGTTCTGCTTCTATCTTGTTTGTGCGTGTCACCTTTGGCCTTATCCTTCTCTGTTTCCTCGTATCCGGCGGGTCGGTCACAGTCATCGTATCGGACAAACGTTTGTGCCATGGTCATCAGTTCTTCGAAAGATCTAGGCATCTTTCGGAAACACTTCTGCTTTAGAGGCTCGCAAGTGGTCCCCTTTGCTAAGGCGTCGTGGGCCACCTCCAGGTTGAGGCCTTTGACTTGCGAGACCATGTGATGAAACCTTGATAGGAAATTGCACAGAGGCTCGGTTGTTCTCTGCTTAAGACCGTTGAGGTCCGAACTGATTTTCCTGACCTTTGCCGCTGCGGCAAAGCGGGAGAGAAAAAGGTCCTTCAGGAGATCAAAAGAATCGATGGACTCCGGGGCAAGTCCCCGATACCATTCCTGCGCGCTGGATGAGAGAGTGGTGGGGAAGACCTTGCACATGATGTCTTCGTCCTTTGAGTATAAATTTATGGTGCTCATGAATGACGCCACATGATCGTTAGGATCCTCAGTCCCTGAGTATTGGGCCAGTCGAGGAGCTTTCCAGTCACGTGGGAACCTTTTCTCGATAATCCTTTGCACCAGTGGCGTTTTGCTGGAGGTGATGCTCCCTTCCATTATACCCCCGAGTGCCCTTTTGTCGAGAAAATGTTGAATTTTCAGTTCCAGCAACTCCTCGCTATCCGCGGCTGTAGTTCCCGCTCGCCGCTCCTCGCCTTCTCTGGTGGCTCCGGCTCCGGCCCCTCTTCCCGCGATGATCGCTGCTTCCGGGGCCTGCTCTAGGAAGGCTCCCTCCCTCTGTAACTCTGCCGCCTCCTTGAGGTATTGCCAAATTTTGGCATTCTCCTCTGCTGGTCAATGATCTTCATCTGAGCCGCCGTGTGTACGGCCTGCGTAGTTTGAAAACCTTGGATTGCGCTGAGGAGTTGAGTGGTGTTAAAGGCTTCTTCCTCCTCTGGGCCTACCTCCTCCATCAAAGGCCCAAGGTTTCTGGGGGAGATCGGAAGGTTTTGGATCACGCCTCCGGCGTGTGTTATGGAGCTGGTCGCTCCAGCTTCGGGTACTACAGTTGGAGCCGAGTCATTAGGGGTTTGCATCTCGTTTGAAGATCTGGAGTCACTCGTAGTCCACGCTCACCGCACCAAATAATCAGGTATGCGAACACAGTGATCTTGGTCTTCGGTGATGTCGTCTGGCTTGCCGACGGCTCGTCCCTGCGCCGGGAAGGGTCCCTGCGGATGCTCCGACGAGCAAGACAGTTAGTGGTTCGAGAAAATCTATTAACTGAATGTGCAAGTGATAGAAAGATTTACCCGCCCCCTAGCTTCCAATGTGAGCTGTGTATTTATAGAGGGTGCTTGGGCCCTTCTGCCTTTTGGGCCTTCCTGGGCCTTTGGGCCCATGATTCATATCCCAAATCACCATCCAATTTTCTTATTTGACCTATAAACTCTTAATTTGATCCTCATTATATAAACTTACACTATAATCCTCCAACTTTCAACTAACATAACTTGACTATGATCAAAGTACCATATAAATTTAAATGTCAATATATGTATCCTCAACTGTGCTTAAAATCAAAGAATTTTATCCTCAAAATTCATATCTTAATTATTTCCTCAAACACTATTTAAGCTTACCAAATTTTCATATGTAATCATCAAATCATGAACTCTAATATATTCTCCCACTTTACTTCTCATTGATCACTAACATCGGTATCTCTCTAAACATCATTTATATAACTCTCAATAATTCTAAACCTCAACCCACTGAAGTTCAACAATAACACAGTAATTTAAATTTCAGGTCTCATTTATTCAACTTAAGATTCTATAATACACTAAATTCATGTTATAATCTCTCAATCATTAATCAACTTCCAAACTCATTAAATGAAACCTCAATATTTTATCTTTCTCAATCTCATATCTATTATCTTCAATTTATCACTTTATCATTTCCTCAAGTTCCTATATTCCTAAGAAGACCAACAAAAACCAAATTCCGGTTGATAGCTAAAAAGACCAACAGATGTCGTTTCCAGCCTAACTTCTTCATACAGAGTCCGATTAAGGCGATTCAAAAACCCCTGGAAACGTAAGACAAAAATAAAAAACTTTCATTTAGGACGCTATGACTGATTCGGCCTATATCTAGTCGAAAAATGCATCATAGGATTCAGATACGAATCTGATTCTCCCGCAGCACCTATATAGAAAATTCTCTACTATCTCTAGCTCAAAGTTATAATTTACTCATATCTCATATATATATATATGGTTGTAAACTAACTATTAAACTCTCAAATATCAACTCTAAGTCATACTTAATATCATGTATGTAACTCATATCGCCAAATATCAAATAATTTACTAATTTTCAAACACCCAATATTTTACTAACCATCAAATCTCATTTCTACCCCTCATTAGCTAGTTACTCAATCCTCGAAAAATTTCAAATTATTTCTTAGCTTTCACCAAATATCCATATTCCTCAAGTACTATCGATTATTTCTTAGCTATCACCAAATATCTATATTCCTCAATTACTATCGCTTATTTCTTAGCTATAAATATTCGATATTCCTCAATTATTATCAACCTTAGGTCCGAAAAATTTAATCTAGAGCTCTGATACCAAACTGTCACACCCGACCCTATACGACCTCAATCGGCATCAGGCGTGAAATAGAAAGATCATAATCAATACTTAGGAGTCTCCAATTTATCCATTACAATTGAAATACCAAAGTTCTAACCATAATTCTAACAATAAGCAGCCAACTTCCAAACCTTGCCTAATCGGTCGGTAACCTTCTCTATATCCTGTACTTTCTCACCTAAAAAAACATTAAAACATTTAAAAATGTGAGACAAAAATCTCAGTAAGAAACTATCAGCTATAAAAACCAACTTTACTTAACATAGCTGCATATATACATTTATAAAGGGATTTAATCAAAACCTTATAAAATATACTCAGAACTTAAGTTCATATAACTTTATATATATAATGCATCTTGTCAAAACAAATCAAAACAAATAAACGTTTTATCAAACTAATTCATAATCAAATGAATGTTTTATCAAACCAACTTGTAATCAAATCAATATTTTATCAAACCAACTCGTAATCAATCAAATGTAAAACCTTATATCAAAATCAATCATAACCGAAAACATAATCCAAACGAACTTAAAACATTGTATCCATCCTCAAGTTTCTCCCTTTAAGTATCAATCCATAACCACATATATAGTCGAGACGTCTCTTAACATTGCCTATCCCATATGGTCTTACCCAACACTTCACTGCCATACCCAATAGGTTTTCAGACTGTGTAGACAGGCCATGTCCCTCATTGAACATGGTCTTCAAATATAAGACCACCGATCCGGATAACTCTCGATGGATATAAAATCATAAAATCATAACGTGCTCAAATTTCCTTTCACAATCAAATTCCAAACTATTTCATAACCATAAATCATTTGGCTTCAATTAGCCCTTTTATAAAAGTAACCACAATTATTCAAAATATCAATCCTTAATCAATAAAAATTCCAAAGTTAATCAATCAAATTAAGCCGTAAATCAACATAATCAAGTAAAATCTGAAATTCACATAGAAGCATAATCAATAGCTTCATTTGAACCGTAATTGCACAATATAAAGCAAAATCATGAAAAACCTCAATTTTACAAAATTCCTGCATAACCCTAAAATATCAATTTCTGAAAATTCTTTGATTATATATATATATATATATATATATTTATATACATCAAACTCAAAATATAGTTGATAGTTACTTACCTTGGCTACTAATTGAAGAAAATACACCCGATCGATTCTCCTCTAAATTCTGTCTAAGACGTTTTCCCTCCAAACATTGTCGAAACTTAAAAACTCTTCGGTTAGGACTTAGATCTATGCATAAGGATGCTATGGTTCCAATTTCGAGTGATTCGGACAGTCGAATCTCCGTAAATCAAAGAAACGGTGGACAAACGGCTGAAAGAAAACTGATGAAGAAAAGAAACAGGAAAGAAAAGAAAAACACAGAAAGAAAATGAGATAGTGATCGCACCACCTTTTCACGATTTGGATTATATATATCCAAATCTAGCAAATATTAAGTTCGATCCTCCATCTTTATATAATCTTTAAAAATTACTTCAAACTTTTATTTTACACATAAAACCCTCAAATTAACTCTAAACTTTTCCTATAGTACCAAATTAACTTCACACACCCAATAATTATAACATATACTAATATCAAAATATAAATTCTAAAAATTTAGACACGGACGTGACATAAAAACTATATATAAATAGACCTACTAGGATAAAAGTTTAACATTAGAAGCGAAATAAAGCTTGGAATATTAGAATAAAATATGGGACACGGGTTAAAACAAGATCACCAAGCTAAGGTATGAACCACCTAGTTAGCTTGTATCCAAACGAACCAAACTAACTAAGAATCCTATTGACGAAGAAGTACTGACACTGACTAATTAAATCTCCGAACTCCGAACAATCTTCACTTCTTGCATAAATAGAGTCTACCACAACTTTTACATCTACCTCAAAGATAACTCTCTGAAGTCCTTGATCTCTAGTTCATTCCATTGTCCGGGTAAGAGCAAGAGCTTCACCTTCCTTGCCTCGTAGCATTTTGTTTATGGAAGTCGTTCTAACACCAAGAAGAGAAGTTTGAAAGAGCTTATTGGGTTCAAAAAGCTCATTTAAAAAAAACTCATTTTAGGAGACTTTTCAATTAACTTATTGTTTTATCTCTTCTTATGAACATTTTTACCCCTAATTAATACTCTTTAATTCTAAATAAATGTTTTACCATTTATTTATCATTTTACATAAACAACTATTAGGAGTCAACTAAGTTTTATCAAACAAGTTCACACAATCTGCTAGTCAAATCAGATAACCAAAAAGGTAATCAGCTAACAGCTCATTACCAAACATGTCATAACCTTTTTATTATACAAGTAGGCGAGGTTTATTGTTTTCTTTTATTGTCAATTTTTTTTCATTTAATTATTGTACAAAATCAATATAGTTATCATTGACAAATTGGTGCTTTAATTATCTAGAATGTTGAAATAAGTAAATTGAATATGTAAGGAGATAAAGATCCTCTAAGAGCATCTCTAATAATTGGATTACGAGACTAATTTTAAATTTATCAGTCACCCCAACCATTAGAGAAGCAAAATTTGAAGTCTTAGTCATTGGAGAGTCGCCGGATTCAACGACTCTGCAAGAAAATTTGAAGTAAAAACGATGAGATGCGCTGGAGAGAAGAAGAGAGAAACGTGTGCCGCCTATGTTGCAACAGTAGAGGCGTGGCGTTCACCTCTCTTCTCTGCGCATGGCGTGATGAAAATTCCGCGAGAAGTGCACTAAAACTGTGGGTCCCTCTGTCTTTTTAGTCTCCAATGGGAGATTTCGCATTTCAATGTTTTATTTTGTAATTTTTTTTACAGTAAAAGTTTATAAATTGACGCATATTTGAAAAAGGTTAAATTTTTATTCGGCATAAAGTAAGATTATCTAAGGTTATCGGTAATAATTGTACAAACATAAATACTAAAATATAAGAAATGTGTAATAGTAATATTTTTTAAAATCCTATAAAAACAATCAATTAACCCACAACAAACTACATAAATTTTCAATCTTTTTCTACTATTAATATTTGGCAACGTTTCGGAACTGACTTTACTAATTGATCATCGACAGATTTCATTCTTTCAATTGTATTATTGTTTTAATTTAATGTATTTAGTTTGTTCCTCACATGCTATCGGCAAATAGTCTGTTCGTTTTTTTTTTCAAATGTACATTTCTTAATATATTTTACAATTACGTTAATTACTAATATCGATTAAAATTGGGACAAAAAATTTATATACATTTTATTTATGAAATAACATAATATTAAACAGTTTTACCCTTTATAATATTTATTTTTATAATACTTAATTTTCAATTTTATCTACCAACAATTCACTCAATAATTTAATAATCTTTACTATCAAAATAATAATAATTTAATAACCTTTCTTACATTGTCTCTCAAATCAATTTTGTTGTACAAAATCGATGTAGTTATCATTGACTAATTGGTGCTTTAATCATCTAGAATGCCAATTATATCCAATAGTAGATACAAAGACAAAGACAAGTTCAAGGTCTATTATAAATTTATTTTTCTTTCTAGAAAAGAAAGAAAAATAGTTAAAGTTCAAGGGCCTCTTTTTTTTTATTTATTTATTAATTAAGGCGTTTCTTGACTTAACTAAGGCGCGGTTCCGGTATTTTAGAGGGTCTAGAAAAATAGTCTGTTGTTAATTCTGGGAAACGATCATGCATCTTAAGTCCGATCTTATCAAGTACCTAATACTTCAAAAGATAAAGCATTAAAATCAACAAAAAAAAAAAATGTAAACAAAGTTATTTAAAATGAAAAGAAACACTTATTTAATTACCTCATGATAAACTCATACCGATAATGTTGAAAGTAAGTAACAACATTTCCATCCCTCTTCATTCGAGTACGTGCTGGAACTATATCATTCATATTAACAACATTGATAGAATGAGTCACACAAAAAGACTTAACTTCCAACAAAAATGTCTCCCATCTTCTATCCCGCAAGTCTAGCAACTGAGTCTTCACATTCTTAATCATGCATGGCTTGAACAATATTTTGATCTCTTTTTTGCAACAAATTAGACAAATCATTTGTGTATGCCAATATTTGTTTCATCAAATGCAAAATAAATACAAAGTCATAGCTCTCCATCCTCATTGTCAAGGTCCTAGCAAAGCCACTATCATCGCCATCCTCATAGACATTAAAAAGCACATCTTTTACTGAGGGCCACATTGAATGTAAGCGTAGTAATGTTGTGTAATGTGATCCCCATCTAGTGTCACATGGCCTAGCTAATCCAGTTTCTTGATTTTTTTCCCCTACCACTAGTAATTTCCCCACTCTCAAGACGTTCAACTATTCGATCATGTTGAAGTTGTCTAAGATTGTCGACTCGTTTACAAGATGCTCCACTCGTATTCACAATCATAGTAACTAGAGTAAAGAAATCACCAACAATTTTGTTTGATCCTTTGGCGACTGCAATAATCACCAATTGAAGCTGATGAGCAAAACAATGAACATAGAATGCATGAGGATTTTCTCTTAAAATCAAGGTCTTCAACCCTTTAAACTTTCCTCGCATATTTGAAGCACCATCATATCTTTGACCTCTCAATCTAGACAGAGATAATCCATGCTTGGAAAATAATGCATCAATGGAATCTTTTAAACATTGTGATAGAGTCTCTTTGACATGAACCACCCCTAACAATCATTCAATAACTTCTCCACATTTGTTGACATATCTAAGGACTACTGCCATTTGTTCTTTCACATAGCTATCACGAGATTCATCAACCAAAATAGTGAAACACTTATCACCAATATCATTTAATACAAGAAGTGTAGTCTCCACAGCACATACATTAGTCATTTCCTTTTGAATAGTGGGACAAATCATAAGATTATTTTGCGGAGCATTAATTCCAACAACCTTTCCAACACATTTGTTTTTTGAGGTGTACCATTCAAGCAACTCATGAAAGTTTCCTTTATTAAAAGAAATTGAAGACTCATCGTGTCCACGAAAAGACAAGCCTTGCTGCAATAAAAATCTAATCACATCTAAACTAGCAGTCAAACGCGCGTGATAATCAAATTCAACCTCTTGACATTGCTTTGACAATGAATGGGTTACACTTTGTCTTTGATTTCTAAATGCTTCCAGATTCCTAATAGCACTATGATGCACACCCGTAACTCCACCAACATGTTTAATAAATTTTTCACTGGATTTTTTTCCAATTGTAAAATTCTTTGGTATTAAATACTTCATCTTTATAGCGACTGACATTAGGTGGCTTGAATAGAAAACAACAAAAACAATAAGCGGCATCATTCGATATGCTATATTCTAACCAATCATACTTGTCAAACCATTAAACTCTAAAACCCCTTTTAGATGGACCAAATTGACGTTGAGGAAATGTATGCCCAAGTGGTCGACAAGGACCTCTAGATATGTACTCTCTTCGAACACGATCCATAAGGTTAACATCAAATTCTTCAATCTGTTTTCTTAGTCCAGGATCACTAATTATATCATCTGGGTTAAACTCAACACTAGGAGTTGAATTGAGAAGTATTTGTGCATTAGGACTACTACTGCTAGGTAATTCATCAACCGAACTTCGTGCTCTTTTAAACACAAATTTATTCATTAACCTACATAAATGAATAATTCCAAATCAATTCAATCAATAATGCCAAACCAATTCAATCCATTAACCCAAAATTAAGAATAACCTAAAATTAAGAACAATCTATTAATCAATATCCATTAACCTAAAATTAAGGATAACAATTAAGAACAAACTATCAAACTAACTAACAATTAAGAACAAACTAACTAATTCACAATATCCATTTCTTTTCTAATATTTCTACTTTATTCAATGCTAAATATGATTGGAGATTTTCATTTGATATAAAAGAAATGCAACACTATACTCGACAGTTATTTGTACACTATACTTTATTCATAGCACTAACAATACATTTTTTGTCCTTCCATTTTAACCTAAAATTAAGGATAACAATTAATAACAAACTATCAAACTAACTAACAATTAAGAACAAACTAACTAATTCACAATATCCATTAACCTAAAATTTAAATTAAAGGACAAAAAAAGTTAAACTAACCTGTTGGAATGGTGGCCGCCGGCCGGCCGGAGAGGAGAGGAGGCGTCGACGCTGCTGGATGGAGGAGGGAGAGGAGGGGCGTGCCACGTGCTTGCTGGAGAGGAGAGGAGGCGATGCTTTGCGAGATCGACGAAGGAACGCGAGGGAGAGGCGAGGCTTTGCGAAATCCCTGGAGAGTTGGTGCGCTGCGTTTTTGTTATTTTGTAAAATAAACCATAAACCAAAACGACGTCGTTTTGGGAATTTTTTTTTCCCGGATGAAGGGGGAAAATGCCCCTTTGACCCCCCTAAATCTACCCCTGGTCTAAACGGTTCTTATACTCTATTTACTTTACAAATCTAAATTTTATAAATATAAAATTTAATTAATTCTAGATTGAACTAAGAAGAACTAACTAAAACTCAAACTTTTGGAGTAATTTAAAGAGAATGAAGCGATTAACAACTAGTATATTATTGTGGGATAAGGTACAAATTTAGCCTTATGATTATTAAAGAAGAACAAATTTAACTCTCACTTACAAAACAATGTAATATTAAGCCTAACGTTTACCAAATGATGCAATTTTAGACCTCATTAATGGAAGATGACTTTTTTCATGTGTAATTTCATGTTCTCGTTACCTCCTATATCTATCATTCTATGGAACATATTCTGTTAATGAAAAAAATACCCATCTTTCATTAATGAGCTTTGAAATTGCATCATTTCATAAATTTTAGGCTTGGAACTGTATTTTTTTTTATACGTAAAGACTAATTTTGCCCTCCTCAAATAACCACATGGACAAATTTATAACTTATCCCTCTTACTAGACAAAAGTTGTGAAATAATTTTTGAGACCCCCTATTGTGCTATTGTTAAGAGGTCGTGATTAGAAGAAAAAAAATACAATATGTGTATTGTTGTGGATTTTCGCTTCCACTTTATTATATGTATTCTTATTCTCTATACATGATTATTTTTAAATCCAAATATGAGATAATAATTACTGTTGATAATTTTTAACAATTGAAATTTCAGTAATTATTGTATTGTAACTGAAATAAGTTTTGAATTTTATAAAAAAAAATAAAAAAAAATTGAATGGGAGGTCCTAGGTGGGCGTCTAGACTGGCTTCCCCTAGAGCCTCCTATGCTTAATAATCACCTTCTTCCGACTTATCATCAGTAGTTTGGTTAGCTCAATAATGACAACTAAATAGGAGGGTTGCACTCGTTGCAGGACTTAACCTAACACCTTTCGGTACAAGCTAGCGACAACTATACACCACTTGTAGCAGAACGTTCCATTCTAATGGTTGACCATCTACATATGTCGATAAGAAGATGAATGAGCCAAGATTAAATTAAATCTTTCTTAATTTCTCATTAATTCTATTAACAGCAACACCAACAATATAAAAAAGAACATACACAAAATACCAAAGGCCAGCTGTTGAAGAAACAAAAATGGTTGTAACTGTATGCTGAGGTGGCTGTGAGTGAAAGAGGATATGATGTAGGTGAGGTGTGTGGTGAGAGAATGTTCTATTTCTAGAATGTTTCTATTTGCAATTGGAAAAGGCAAATTATAGGGATAGACAATCTGGGGAAAACATAGAAATTGAAATTAGGGAAAGCTCTGATACTATTAGATTAACAGTAACAACAACAATATAAAGAAGACAATACACAAAACGCCAAAGGCCAGTTGTGGAAGAAACAAAAATGGTTGTAACTATATGCTAAGGTGGGTGTAGGTGAGAGTGGTGCGATGTAGGTGAGGTGTGTGGTAAAAAAGAATGTTCAGTTTCTAATTTTTTTTTATATTTGTCAATAGAAAAGGCAAATTGGGGAACGAAAATTTGGGGAAAATGCAGAAATTGAAATTAGGGAAAACTCCGATACTAAAAGAAGATGAATGAGCTAAAATTGAATGAAATCTTTCTTAATTTCTCATTGATTAGATTAACAGCAACAACGATGATATAAAGAAGAAAATACAAAAAATGCCAAAGGTCAGTTGTGAAAAAACAAAAACAGTTGTAACCGTATGTTGAGATGACTGTGAGTGAGAGATGATTTGATGTAGGTGAGGTGTGTGGTAAGGAAATGTTCTATTTTCTAAAATATTTCTATTTGTAACTGTAAAAGGCAAAGTGAGGAAAGACAATTTGGTAAAAACGCAGAAATTAAAATTAGGGACAGCTTTGATACCATAAGAAGATGAATGAGCCAAGATTGGTGAAATATTTCTTAATTTCTCATTGATTAGATTAACAGAAATAACGATAGTATAAAGAATAAAATACATAAAATGACAAAGGCTAGATGTGGAAGAAACAAAAACAGTTGTAACCGTATGATGGAGTGGTTGTGAGTGAGAGAAGATATAATGTAGTGACATGTGTGGTAAGGGAATGTTTTGTTTCTGGAATGTTTCTATTTGTAATTGAAAAAGGCAAATTGGGGTAAAGACAATTTGGAAAAACGCAGAAATTGAAATTAGAGAAAACTCAGATACCATAAGAAGATGAATGAACCAAGATTGAATGAAATCTTTCTTAATTTCTCATTGATTGGATTAACAGCAACAACGACGATATAAAGAAGAAAATACACAAAATGTCAAAGGCCTGTGGAAGAAACAAAAACGGTTGTAATCGTACGCTGCGGTGGCGGTGAGTGAGAGAGGATTTGATGTAGGTTGGGTGTGTGGTAAGGGAATGTTCTATTTCTTATTTGTAATTGGAAAAGGCAAGTTGGGGAAAGACAATTTGGGAAAAACATAGAAATTGAAATTAGGGAAAGCTCTGACACCATAAGAAGATGAATGAGCCAAGATTGAATGAAATCTTTCTTAATTTCCGATTGATTAGATTAACAACAGCAACAACAATATAAAGAAGAAACTATACAAAATGTCAAAGGCCAGTTATGGAAGAAAAAAAAACGGTTGTAACCATACCTGAGGTGAATGTGAGTGAGAGAATATGATGTAGCTGAGATGTGTCGTAAGGGAATGTTCTATTACGTTTCTATTTGTAATTGGAAAAGGCTAATTGGGGAAAGACAATTTGAGGAACATGCAAAAATTGAAATTAGGGATTTAGATTTGACAGAGGTTGAAGACGACGGAGACAAATAGGCGCTGTAAATTCATGAGTCGAGTCTTATAAACTTCATGATCTAAATATACCTTTGAGTGTGAAGGATATGCGTTAAGTATCCCATATTAGTTAGATGTTCTTATATTAAGTAGCTGATCTTCCATGTCATTTGGAGGACATCCGATTCATATTTGGATATGTGTATTATGGCATAACTTAATAAATAAAATAGTTTGACCTCTTATAATATATGCGGGTCCATATTACACATGACAAAATACAGTAAAACCTCTATATATGAATACTCTATATAGGAATAACCTCTATTTTGTTATAAAAAAAACTCGGTCCCAATTTGGGCCAGTTATAAATAGGAATAACCTCCCAAACGTTATTTGTTATACACTTTTCAAGTCTCACATTTAGAAACTATGCCTCTATATAGTAATAATTATATATTTATATGTATATATATTAAGAATTCAAACTAAATTATAAAATATTTAAAAAAACTATTGAAATTATCTATGGGTTGGAAACAACTATAACTTGAAATTATAAATATTTAGTATTGTCATTGATGTTTACATTTTTCTCATAAAACTCTTTCCATTATAATCTAAACTCTAAATTGAAATTCTAAATATTTAATTTGTTCCATTAATGTCTATTGTTATACATTATATATAAACCATGCATGTCTATGATAAAAATTTAAAATTTTATGTGTTGAGAAATTTTATTATACCAAACTCTATTTAGTAATAACCTCTCAATTGTTATACAAATAGTCTGGTCCCAAGTGTATTCTTATATAGAGGTTTTACTGTATGTATCGGAGGTCATCCATTTAAAAAAAATAAAAATATATAACTCAAACGAAGAAATTAAAAAATTTAAATTTCAAAATAATTTTTATGTATAAATTACATCTATGACCACTTAAGTTTAATCATTTGATGGTATAGCCACTAAACTTCAAAACGGAACATAAAAGTCTCTCAATTTTACTTTTTTTTCTTTTTTTTTTATTATCATTATGGTTAATAAACTCCGGTTAACACCTCAAAATGTGGATAAATTACATCCATAGCTACTAAATTTTATTTCAACTAACATTATGAGCACTAAACTTGGGTTAAATGCATTATTGGTCACTGAACTGATATGGTTATCTTAAAATAATCACTCAACTTTAATTTGTCTCAATAAAATCACTCAATTTTGAGTTTTATCTCAATTAGGTCACATCATTGATTTTAGTGGTTAAAACGCATCAAAATAATGACATGAGTGACACATCAACATGAGTTAACTCAAATTTATGACCAAAACGAAAGGTGACAACAACATGTCAGGTATATTGTTATGAAAAAACTAATTTTCATAAAAATAATCGATATGTGATCGCAAGGTGGTACATACATGGATGTCATGTGTCATTTTGGTTAGAAATATAAGTTGTCTCATATTAACGTATCACTTATGTCATCATTCCGATGTTTTTTAATTACTGAAATCGTCATAGTGACCTAATTGAGACAAAACTCAAAAGTTTGGTGATTTTATTTAGGCAAATTGAACATGAGTGACCATTTTGAGATTACCATATAAATTCAGTAACCAATGGTGCATTTAACCCCACTAAACTTCAAAACATAACATAAAGGCTTAATACATATATACGCAACCCCCTGAACTTGTCCTTTTTTTCATTTTACCCCCTAAACTTAAGGGACAACCTATTGACCTCCTAAACTTCTAAAAAACCACCCAATTTACCCATCCTCTCCGACGTGGCGCTTGGATTATTGCAGCTTTGTATTCACCACGTCGGAGAGGAGGGGTAAATTGGGTGGCTTTTTGGAAGTTTAAGGGGTCAATAGGTTGTCTCTTAAGTTTAGGGGGTAAAATAAAAAAAATGACAAATTCAGGGGGCTGCGTATATATTAAGCCTAACATAAACATCAAAACATAACATAAAGGTCAGTTAACTTTACACTTTATAAGATTACCAACTAAACTTCAATTAACACCTCAAACTGACATTTGACGACCTCAAAATGGAAACATCTAATAATTAGAATTGTTTAAATCCATATTTACCATACAACCATATTTTATATTTTCTAAACCCATCTGAAAATTTTTTCTCTCTAAAATTCACTTTTTCGTCTCTTAACTAAACAATATTTAATTTACTTTCTCCCAATTTACTCTAATTTTGTGGTTAAATTACACCCACGGCCATTGAACTTTATTCATTTTCATTATATCCCACTAAACTTTAAAAGGTAATATAAAAGCCATTTAATTTTATATTTTCTAACATTATGACCACTAAACTTTCAATAACGCATCAAAATGACCGTTCACAACCTAAAAATAAAAATATACAAGAATTAAAGTTGTTTAGAACGACATTTATCATGAAATCACAATTTTTATTTTCCAAAATCACAATTTCTTGAGCTATCTCTTTCACTCTCCTAACCAAACAACACTTAAATAATCTAAAAACAAAAAAACAATGAAGAGTTAAAGTTGCTTAGAATATCATCAATTTTTAGAAATTTTTATTTTGAGATCATCAACAGTCACTTTGAGACGTTAATTGAAATTTAGCTGTTATAATGCTAGAAAGTATAAAGTTGAATGTCATGTTATGTAAAATTTAATGACCATAATGTTAATTAAAGTAAAGTTCAGTGGTTATGGATATAATCTGTTTGGTTCAGCTGTTAGCTAATAGCTGTTGCGGTTGCTGTTAGCTGTTTGCAGTTGCAGTAAGTTGTTTGTTATTAGCTGTTTAATTATTAGTGTTTGGTAAAATTATATTGAAATGTTGTTGTTTGGATTTAAAATGTCTAAAATGGACATGTTTTAAATTAATCAACGATGAAATTATAAAAGGAAAAATGTGAAAAAATGTCGATAACATTTACAACTAGGAATAATTTTACTCTTAACATCTAAAATGATGCAATTTTACCCATAATGTTGGCAGCTATGAGCAATTTTACTCCTAACATTGGCAAATTGGATCGATTTCAAATATTATTAGAAAATATAGATATTAGAGGTAAAATTGCTTTTGGCTGCCAATATTAGGGGTATAATTGCACCATTTTAGATGTTAAGGGTAAAATTGCTCCTAGCTATAAATATTAGTGGTATTTTTGCACTTTATCCTATTATAAAATAAAAAATGTGTTACATAAATTAATAAAAAATAATCTATATAAAAAATAAAAAATTTATTGAATACAACACAACTTTGTTCTTTTGATAATTATGTTGTAGAAATATAAATACTATTAAAGAATAAACATATTTTTATGAAAATAAAAAGGATAATTTTATCAATAACAAATAACTACAAACAGATGTTTATGAAAAACTTCAAATATGAGCTTTTCGTGAAACGCTCAAGAACGTTGCAGTTTCCAGAGAAATTTTAAACTCTGTGGTTTTATAAACCTAACCAAACGCCTGCGGTTTGGAGTGAACGCTAAACGCTCATCCGAAAAGCTGAAACAAACACCCTCTTACTTTTTTTTTTTTTTTGGTTGTTGTTATAAAAAATTTAGAGATAAATTCGGTTTGATGTTCATGAATAGTCAAATGATAATTTACCACGCATTTTCCCTTTGTTAAATATTTGTTAAAATTTGGTAATTATTGATTATTAATTATTAATCAAACCCTGCTGTTTATACCCACTTTACAAAAAAAAAGATACAAAATTCCAAATTGGTTACTTTGCTATCAATTTCAATTTGAATCCTCCGAAAATAGAAGTTTAAACATTTTTCTACAGTTTTATGATGACAATGATGAAAAGGAAAATTAATGATTCAGTTAAACAAATCCAGATTATCATTTCCTTAAACTTTTAACAGACTTTATTGATTTTGATATTATTGTAACATCAAATTCAAAGGTTTTATATCAATAAATCAACTTTTTTTGGAAGAAAATAAAATTGGAGGCTATAAATGTAATTTTCCAGAAAAATTTAGGGTAAATTACATTTGTAGCCACTGAACTTTATAGATTTTATACTAAGACCACTGAACTTTAAAATGTAACATAAAAGTTACTGATCTTTATACTTTGTTATACCCGTGGCGGGTAAATTACATCCATGACCATTGAACTTTACCCATTTTAATATTGTGATCACTAAACTTCAAATTCTTAACGGTATGACCACTGGACTTTACACTTTTTTAACACCGGTGGTCATTCAAAACCTCAAAATGACCGTTGACGCCTTCAAAATAAAAAATTCAAAGAGTTAATGATATTCTAAGGAACTTTAATTCTTGAAAATTTTCGTTTTGAGGTCATTTAAGTGTTGTTTGGTTACGAGAGAGAGTGCTTTTTTAGAGAGAGAAAGCTCCAAAAAAGTGATTTTGGAAAATAAAAAATGTGGTTTCATGGTAAATGTCGTTATGAATAACTTTAATTCTTGAATATTTTCATTTTGAGGTTGTTAACGGTCATTTTGAATAGTTAGTTAAAATTGATTGGTCACTAGTGTTAAAAAGTGTAAAGTTTAGTGGTTATACTGTTAACAATTGAAGTTCAATGACCATAATGTTAAAATTGATAAAGTTCAGTGGTCATGAATGTAATTTACTTGATTTATATAAATAAATTAATTTTTTTTAATAAAATAAAATTGGAGGCTATAAATGTAATTTTCCTTATTTTTTTAAGTGTCCTTGGCCATTAAACTTTACAAAATTTTCATGATAAAAGCCACTGAACTATACTTTGTTATTACACCATGGCCATTAAAATTTAACTTACTATTCAAAATGATCCTTAACGATTTCAAAATGAAAATATTCATGAATTAAAGTTGTTCAAAATAAGATTTACCATGAAACCACATTTTTATTTTCCAAAATCACTATTTCTGGAGATTTTTCTCTCTAAAAATCCACTTTCTCTCCTAACCAAACAACAGATTTCAAAACAAAAAAATTCAAGAATTAAAGTTGCTAATAATATCATTAATTCTTGCATTCTTTTATTTTAAGACAGTTAAAAATCATTTTGAGACGTTAATTGAAATTTAGTGAATCATAGATGTAACAAAGTTTAAAGTTTAATAACTTTTATGTTATATTTTAAAGTTCAGTAGCTATACTGTGAAAATTGATAAAATTCAATGGACGTGGGTGTAATTTACGCGAAAAATTTATGAAACATTTATTAACATAGATGGATTCAAATAGATAAGCTTTCTATTTATAGTGCAAGAATTAAATTTATAACCTCATTAGTAAAGATTTTGATATGATTTTATCTGGATTTTTATATGATTTTATCAAATTTCATATTATTGATTTTTTTTTTTTTTTTATTTCAATAAGGCCATTCTTACCGTTTCATATGGAAAAAACCCATTTATACAGTGACATGATATCAACATTAAAAATAATTGATTTCCACATATGACATGTAGCAATTATATAATATTAAGAAATAAATGGTAAATAATTTATTAGTTTCTACATTTTTTATTTTATTTAGTATACTGTTTTTGTATTTTAATAGGGATAATTACAAAACTGGCTCTATTTTATAATCTATTTACGTTTTTAATCTAGTTATCTAACTTTTTACAAATATAGGCAGTTTCATTGTATTTGGACAAAAATACCATTGTCTTCCTTATTCCCCCTTCTTCCCCATCAAACACATTCACCATTACTCATTCATCACACTTGCTCCACACTTTCCTTCTTCTCTTCTTTTTTTCTTTCCATTTTTTACAACACTTCATACAACAATCAAGTGAACAACAATCAAGTGAACAATCCAAGAGCTAAAGCTTAGTTTATTCATGTAAGTATGGTGCCGGGTTTGACCTAGATTTCAATTTTAATCTCAATACAATATCATATGTGTTTAATACGATGTATATAAGATGTATATGTCAAATTCAAACGAAAATAGTCTAGGGTTATGCATTTCGGACCCATTCAACCCATTGAAACTCTGTATTTTTTTCAGATTTTTCATGAACGTTTTTCTGGGATTTCCCCCGACTTTGTCGTATCTGTCGCACCACGAAATAGTGCGACAATGGCCCGATAGTTTAATGTTGTCGCACTTGTCGTATTTTTCACGGTGCGACAGACTCCAGAAATATGAACCTGTCGTATTTTTTCAGGGTGCGACAAACTCTCTTGGTATAAGTTTGTCGCCTTTGTCGCATTTTTTCAGGATGCGACAGACTCTCTTAGTATAAGCTTGTCGATTTTGTCACATTTTTTAAAGGTGCGAAAGACTATCTGAGTATAAGTTTTTGTTAATATGTGTTTTTTTTTCTCAAATGTAGAAGTATGTCGTTTGGAACAGTTCCATGTATGTTATTGTGGCACGGCCATTGGAAAACCGTTCGAGAAGATATGACATACGTGGGCGGTCAATCGAAGTTGTTCCGTTTTGCTACTAACATCGATTTGCAAATGTTAAAAGAGAAAGTGTACACTTCAGTAAGTATTGATGCAACCGATTTTGATCTACATATCTCAATGCAGTCGACATACGGTCCAAACAAAGTTCTTGGAATAGTAGCACCAATTCAAGAAGATGAGGATGTTATGGTTTTTATAGACTATTGTCGTATGAATCCGACTGATTTGATTCCTCTATATGCTACCTTTATACCACGAAGAAATGATGAACAAAAAGACATACAAGGTAAGGAGATGAGGAAGCCCCAAAAAGAAGAGACACGAACAGAAGTCGTGCTTGTACAATCAAACCGTGCTTCTACACACGAATTTGACGCCCGTGGATTAGATGATCTAATTGAGGACCGAATTTGGAATGATGATGATGGTTACGATCCCAATGATGGTTATGATGATTATGATGTGTATCCCGATGATGATTATGAAGTACCTATTCGGCAGAGTGAAGCCAGCGGTGTCAAAATAGAGCCGCAAGTTGATCATGTCCTGAAATATACTGAGGATGATTCAAAAAGGCAAAGAAGAATGACTGATCCATTGCGGTGGATTCCAGAGGCCCCCAAGGCACCCGCGTTGGCTAAAGAAAAACTTACAGATAAAGGTGCCTTCAGTTTAAAGGTGGATGATATTTTTGCCAACAAAGTAGAACTGAAAGATGCACTCGGAAAACATGTAATCTTAAATATGTACCAATGGAAGGTATACAGATCTAACAAGTCAATGTTTGAAGTTAGATGTACATATGTTGAAAAATGTAAATGGCGGGCTAGAGGTATTGTGATACCTGGTTCTGAAATGTTTAGACTTCGAAGGATGGATGGTATCGATCAACACACTTGTCCAAGAGATCAAATATTACCACACCATAGACAGGCGGGGAAACGAGTTGCTGGCAAACTGCTTCGAGATAAGTTTGATCTCTCGAATCGAGTGTACCGACCAATTAACATTGCTGAAGATTTTCAAAATGATTACAAAATTAACATCTCTTACATGCAATCCTGGAGAGCAAGGAATTGGGCCATAGATGCTCAAAGTTTCACCGGAAGAGTCATACATGTTGTTACCGGATTATTGTGTGACATTGAATGCTAAAAACCCTGGTACGGTGATACATATTGAAACTGATGATGATCACCACTTTAAATGTTTTTTCCTTGCTTTTGGTGCTTCAATTAGAGCGTTTAAAGAACACATCCATCCAGTTCTTTGTGTTGATGGAACCTTTTTAAAAGGTAAATATCCCGGAACATTATTTGTTGTTGTTGGTAAAGATGGTAACAACATGATTTTTCCACTTGCATTTTCCATTGGACATAGGGAAAGTAACGAATCATGGACATGGTTTTTGACCAAGGTAAAAGAATGTATAGGCGATGTCGAAAATCTAGCCATAATATCAAACAGACATAAGAGCATTGAACATGCATCCAACTTGGTTTTTCCAAATGCCATACATGGAGCTTGTGGCTTTCATTTTAAACAAAATGTGAAGGCCAGATTCAGGGCCGTTAAGAATATAGATGCTGTGTTTTGGAAGACTGTAAAAGCATATCGAACTTCCGACTTTGACGAGTCATTCACTAGACTTCGTGCTTTATATCCCGATGCCGCTATATATTTAGAGCAAGTTGGAATAGAGAAATGGTCACGTGCCTATTTTTTCGCTTGTCGGTACAACATCATGACGACAAATATTTCTGAATCATTCAATGCTGCTATGGGGAAAGGTAGACATTTACCGATCACAATGGTAGTGGAGTTCATACGGTGTATCCTTCAAAGGTGGTTTTACGAACGACGCAATGAAGCAGGTTCTATCTCTAAACTAATTTACAATTGAGTTGATCATTTCATAACCCTTATTGTAACTTATACATATATCTATGCATTTCAATGTTAGGCGAACGTCAGTCGTTTTTGTGTGAGTGGGCCGAAGAAAAACTAAAAGGACATGTCTCGAAATCTGTAAAATGTTCTTGTCGTCCTATCAATCAACACATGTTTGACGTCGGCGATCGACTAAAGGGTGGGATTGTGGATTTGAATTCAAAAACATGTACGTGTAGGTCATCATGTGATTGACCCTTTCCATGATTTCATCCACAAGTCCCCTTCTCTTATCCACTCTTGGACGGATGACAAACTGGTTATCATCATCTGCTTCTTCCTCGTCCACCTCAACTTCTTTTGTTCCCTCTTCCTCTTCACCGTCTTCTTTTTCGTCTTCTTCATTTTCTTCCTCTTCGCCATCTTCTTTTTCGTCATCTTTATTATCTTCGCCTGCCTTGTCCTCGTCCTCATCTCTTGCTTCCTCCTTCAAATGGTCCATAAGTTGTTTAAACCAACCACATTGCTTCTCTCCATCTTCTGGTTCAATGGTTGCATGTTCAAGAGGATCGGCTTTCTACAAAACAATTCCCAAATGTAATAGGTGAAAAAGCTTTCCAAATATAGCAACTCATACAACTTGTTCGCTTACCTCAAACAATGTCTGGATTTCAGACAATTGCGCGGTCTTTAACTGTGTCCACCGAAGCACGCGAGGAATGGTAGGTTCAAATTCGAGTCTTGTATAAAAGATATTGGTAGCTTTCCATATCTCACAAATCCAAACCTATCATCAAGCAACAAGTATACATAAATATTATATACACTATAACAAGTACACATAAAGCAAACAAGTATACCAAAATTTCATACCTGGAGTGCATGAGTAAAACCATACAGGTTATATGGAATCCGGCCTTGCACCTTTTTCGCCTCAACCATATCCTGAAAACTTTTCTTATTTAGAGCCGACTTCAAGGTCTTCAAACTCTCATTAAAAGCCACCACACCCCACAGATACTTGTGGAACAGCTCTGGGAACTCAGCAAGGGTCATAATATAAGGACGGACCTTTCATGTGACCTTGTGTTCCAAAATGTTGCCATGTATGAAATACAGCATTGCCATCAAAACTGCATCACCATCGTCTTGCTTGGCCCAATCCGTTCCTGTGAACTTCTTGTTGGTCCCTTATAACGTAACAAGTTAGTTCCAAGAGGGGGATAGGAACTATTTAAAATTTTAATACGTTAAGGCTGACTTCTTTTTCTTTGAAAAAGGATTACACAGCGCACTGAGTAAATTAAGACACTAGCTTAGTCAACTGGTGACTAAGTCAGCTTCTTTCTTTGAGTCAGGAGATAGCACTTGAGTCTATTCCTAAACTCAGATACTCAATACAACACAACTCAGCGTGACCTCTTTACTTGGTCAGTTTTGTTTAAGCAAGCAATATATATATTAAGGAGTTTAAGGTTAGAAAGATGTTACTCAGCAGATTTATCCAGGTTCGGCCTCTAAGCCTACGTCCTGTCCCCGGAACACGTTCCGAGCTTTCAAATTCTCTACTGAGCTTTTTAACAGTAGAGCATCAAACCTTTTACAACTTAGAAGTTGAGTATAACAAGAGTACCTTCCTCTATACCTCTACTCACTCCTAATCTCTCGCTGAGTACTATAACCGAGTACTCAGCCTCTCCTTTCTAATCTCTAGAAATGATAAAGATTTGTCCTAAACAATAATTGCTAAGACACCTTAGATGATTGAATAATCACTCTAGACTTTTACACGAAAGATATATAATTTGGTGTAAGTATTTGCTTTGCTTTTTCTCACAGAACTTTGAGTAGAATTTTGGTCAGCGTAATGGCTTGATAAAGTTCTGTATTGAATGAAGCAACTGAAAGGCCCTATTTATAGAGACGTCTGAGGCATCAGTCATTTCGAATTTTGAAATAACCGTTGGAGGGAAACGGCTTCCTGTCGTTGTCACTCAGTCCTGCTCAGTGCTCTCGGCCAATCAGATTCAAGTATCTTCTGTCTTCGGTCAATGCTGAGCAGCTTTTAGTCAGTCCTGCAGAATGTCTCTCCATTTATGGTAAGGTTAACTAGACAGCTTTCTGTGTCTTCTGAACTTTACCCAAAGTAGAAATACTTTGTCTGGAAGTTGTTCTTGCTCAGCTGCTGTCTTGTACTCTTTGTCGATACAACTCAGCAGCTTCGTTCCAAAGTTGTTCAACGAAGGTCTTCTCGAACCTTCTCTCGTTGAGCTGCATTTTGTACACAACGGCAGCGTTTTGCACACGCAGGCCGAGTGGTCTTGATCTGTTTGACTTGGGCTTTGACTTCCGTATTGGGCTTAAAGCCTTTTAGTCTTTATGTCTTATAAACAATATAACTCAACATTAAACAAACACATTAGTATTATAAATCAAAGCATTTAAACTTAGTGTGTTTAGAATATATTTAATTTTACTTAAATAATTTTGTCAAATCAAAATCATGTGGAAAGGTGTTTCAACAAACTCCCCCATTTTGATGTTGGCAAAACTATTCAGCGAGGAACTCAGTATTGAGCTCCCCCATGATAGTTGACCTAATATTACTTAGCAGACTCCCCCGTAAGGGTTAAGCTACTGACTAAACACTTTAAGGTTTAATCGACTAAGTCTAAGGTCAGTTTTTTTTTTTAGGCATAGGTCAGCTCATGGAATATATTCTATTTTACTCAGTGTTAAGCGGAAGATTTAACATTCAGAGGGCGCTGAGTATTTTATTGTTCAATGGGTCTTATGAGACAGTGTTTAATAAGCATACAAGATAATGTCAAACATTTTATCAGCATAGCGTACAATCAACAAGTATTATAGACAGTAAGCACAGTTGATGTTTTTGAAGATACATAATAACATAATACTCAGCATCATAGAAAATAATTCAAGGTTGGATAAAAGATGCAAGTATTGTATTGAAATAAAGTAGTCAGCATACACAGCAAAAAGAAACATAGAAACTACAAAGTGAAAACACATGACTGAGTTAGCCTATTTCTATTTCTTCTTCTTTTGCTTAGACTGACTACTTCTAGCAGCCTCCTGCTGAGTTCTAGCTTGTTCTTTCTCCCCCGTTTTGTCAGCATCGGGAGGAGGAGGAATTCTAAAGGAGTCGGTTAAGACCGCGTTGGTCAGTGTGCCGGACAACTCCTTAAGCTTGTCGGCGCTTTCATTGATGCCGTCGAAGACAACAACGCCTTCATCCAAGACCTCTTGAGGTATACCGAGTTCAGCTACGCTGAGCATGCTCAGTATGTAGGCTTGAGATTTACCCACCCAAGTAATTGTGTCTGACAGTGCAGCAAAAACTTGATGAAATGTCTTCAGCAGGGCTGAGTCATAATATTGACGCTGGATATTGTAATGACGCACATGGGTGAAGGTCTTTTGGGTAGTGACCAGTATCTCATTTTGCTTCATCTGGTCAGTGTCCATCTCTTGCTTATTTAAGTTCAGCAAACAAACGGCTTCACTAATTTGCTCCATTGAGCATTGAGAGTAAGAAGCCAGCTGATGGTTGGTCTTGTTTTTCTCAATGTGAAGCTGGGCAAATAGCATCTTAACTTCAGCAGAAGTGGCATATTGAGAGTTTGAAGTTGACAAGGTTTGGAATTGCTCTTGAAGAGTGTTGAGATGTTGAGCCATTGTCAGTTGGATCTCAGCCAGCTTCGTGATTGAGTCCTGCTTGGGCTGTTGTGTTTGAATGGAGATCATAACACTTAGCAGATCCTTCAGTCCCTTAACTTCATTTAAAAGCTGAGTGACTTAGGACAGCTGAGTTGACTCATTGTTGGTAGACCCAGCAGTAGGTTCAGCAGTTTGATGAAGATCCTTGATTAATGACTGCACCGAGTTGATGAGTTGACTACCAGACTCAGTGGCATACATATAGCTGAGTGATCCTTCATCAGTTTGCCGAGTTTCCTCAGTGTGACCAGTTGATGGAGGAGTAGGATTTTTCTCAGGTACGACATAGTCAGTGACTGGAAGGGGGTTGTCAATCTGCATTTGATTCTCTTGTAGAGATGATGGATCGACATGAATGATTGTTGTTGTAAGAGTAGGTTGAATGAGTTCAGTGCTGACAGGGGCAGGTGTTTCCTTAGTCAGCACAGTGCTTGGAGCATCAGCATTAGCAAGAACTTGCTCGGTTTGGCTTGAAGGGTTGGCAGAAGCATTCAAGTCGGCTTGTTCCTGTTGTGAAGAAACAGAGGCTTGCTTTTCAAGAGAAACTGGTGTAGTCGCAGAAGTTTGTTTCCTGAAAAACTTTAACTTAAGCATAGAAGGGTCTTTGCTCGGCTTCTGGACTGGAAGGTCAATGACAGTTGTCTGACTTGCCTTTACTAGTCTTCTTCTTCGAGGGGGAGGAGGAATGTCAGCAGGGATAGACTCTACTGAGTGAGGAGGAG
Source organism: Euphorbia lathyris (assembly GCF_963576675.1). Classification (NCBI taxonomy): domain Eukaryota; kingdom Viridiplantae; phylum Streptophyta; class Magnoliopsida; order Malpighiales; family Euphorbiaceae; genus Euphorbia; species Euphorbia lathyris. The sequence continues at coordinate 85,401,898 of NC_088915.1, forward strand.
AAGTCTCTTCTTGATCAGCATTGAGCTGGTCAGTTTGTTCTTGTTCTTCTTCTGCAGCCAACTCAGTATTAGTTGGGTTAGCAGCTTCCTCTTCACTGGCTGTCTCCTCAGTGTCATCCTGACCACTGTCTTCTCCTTCTTCTGCTTCTTCATCATCCTGATCTTCATTATCTAATTCTTCTTCCACCTGAGTGATGAAGTGATCATCCAATTGCACATCGTCTTCTTGATGCTCAGCTTCAGTTCCCTGACATTGTGTGAAGTGAGAATCACCAGGAACAATGATGTCAGTGGGGATAACATCAATTGGAGTCAGCTCTGAAGGCTTCTTCTTCTTCGGAGGTTGCTCATCAGCATTCATTCTTTCTTCAGGCTCATCTTGCCTGCTTCTCTTCTCAGCTGACTTAGGTCTCTCCTGACCTTTTTGAGCAGCTGACTTCAGCTTCTTGGCCGGAGACTGATGCGCCCTCACCTAAGTTGGGATGAAGACTCACTAAGGGATAAGTGTACCCCGTCGTTATCAAGTAATAAATTTCTGGTTAAGTCCAGGTTATCGTCCACATGATTTATTTCTGCAAGTATCGAGCTACTTGGTTTCAGGAGTTATCTAGGCTTAGGGGGTTTTGAGTTTGTTTGATTAAGTTAATCTACTCCTAGGTTGAATTATACTAATCCTAACTAAGTTATCTGATTCTAACTAAGTTATTCTATGCCTAATTAAGCTACTCTACCCCTAATTAAGTTAAACTACTCCTAATTGATCTTTCACTAGATGCAATTACCCGAAGGAACATGGTATGAACGATAATAATGAAGATAGATTGTTAGGTCTATTGAGTAAAAACCTAATCTGAGTCACTTGTATTCAAGGCGATTAACCCTACTTACCCTCCCGAGGTTCCTAGCACGTGATTCCCTAAGGCGAAACTAGGTCTAAGGCTCAGTAAATTGGTGCTTAATCAACTAAGAGGTTGTCAATCTCCTAGGCTCTAACTAGGTCAGATTCAGCTCGCAATATGTGCCTACTAGATTTTGGGGCTTTTGAATGAGTTAAACCAATTGAATAAAGCGTAAGACAGAGATTAGACAAATAATCATAGAACAAAATAAGAGCTAAATTATTATTAAAGGCGAAGAACAATGTCACAAGATACAATAAGCTAGGTTCGGCAACTGTATCAAAGAGTACAAACAAGGAAAGATAAAAGGAGATACAAAAATCCCTTTCAGGGAACCTGTTTACTCTGCAGCCGGCGACCTAATCTTAAGGACGAACCTTGATAATTCCTCGAGAAAAGCTTTGAAGGAGCTTCAATGGAGGTTTAAAGGATATGGAGGAGATGGAGAGGAATTACAAGGGGAAAGCTAAAGTAATTTACAAATAAATGAAAGATACTAATTTACATTGGAAAAACTCTATTTATAGGCATGACTCGGCCCTCTTTTTGACCTATTTTCGTGTCCTTATGCAGGTAGGAAGTCGTGGGGTCCGTCGTGGCATCATGGGGGCGGAATTGGTCTTTTTGACCAATTCTCGCAGGTCTGCTCGCCGAGCAGGGTGAGCTGCTCGGCGAGCAGGCATCCTGCTCGCCCGAGCAGGCCTCTGGTGGCCTGCTCGGCGAGTAGGCCTCCAGGGGCCTGCTCGGCGAGCAGGCATGGCCTACGGAGGCCCGCTCGTCGAGCATTCTTGCCCGGTATGCCCCCGCGTGCTTGCCGACTGCCGTCGATGCCTTTTCGTCCGAACTTATACCTGCGCATGTAAAGAAACTCCAGATAACATTAGTCCAAAGGCTAAATTGACCCGCCAATCGCTTATTTTGAGCAAACGCTTCGTTTGGTGTGACTTTTGACGGACCAATTAGCTTCAAAAGATAAAGGAATTATACTATGCATGCTATTTTGGCCGTAATTGCCTAAATTGGTCATAAAACGAGCCTAAACAACGAAAAATAAATAAAACGTTTCCAATTCCTAACTAACTCACACAAAAGCATTTAAAAGCGAGAAATGCTCGCTTATTAACTAAATAATGCTAAAACTCGTCCTAAAACCGTACCCAAAGATAGGGGTTTTTGACCCCTATCAACCTCGTCGCACTTAAAACTTTATTTGTCCCCAAGTAAACTAAAAAACTAAACCCGCAATCACAAGCAAGCTAGAAAACCTCCCGGTTTGACTAGGTGCTTGACACAATTTCGAGCATCTGTAATTACATGCATTCGGAAATACAAAGTAGAGACACGATATCCAAAAGCCGCATTTCAATTATCATAGGTCATAGTTTTAACCAAAAGGACACATGTTCAATTAAACGAGCTTGAGGGGATCACTAAGTAAAACACCTCACCATAGGTAGTTCACTCAATTCACATAATTTTGGTGGCTAAAGTGTTTAATCTCGGCTTATGTTTTTTTTTTTTAGGATTACGTTGATTTTGCAGGTTCATCCAAGTTCCTCTACTATGCTATATGACTCCGATGATATCAAAAACAACCTCGAATTTGGGTTGTAATGTGGTTAGAGGGTTAAAGGTACAACAAGGGTTAATAGTTCTACCGCTAGAAAAACAAAGTTCAAATGGCTTTAGCAAATATGAAGTGACTGAGCTTTTTATTCATAAATTTTTTTTTTCTTTTTCTTTGAGACGTTTTGATTTTAAGAACTGGGGAACGAAGTTCTCCCATTTTTGTTCGTCTCTTTTCTTTTCTTTTCTTTTTCTGTTTTTCTTTTCCTTTTGGATAGTAATGCTCATTCACTTCTTAGCCTTTTGGCTTGCTACTTTGATGCCATAAACAAAGATAAAGCGCTAGAAACGACAAAGACTCGATGTGAGCTTTGCAAAAACTTTGGGTTAAGTAACAAACCAAGTGATGGCTTGCAAAAATTGGGTTAGAACGAAAGAAAAATCTATAAACTACAAAAATATAGGCTCAAAGGGGCTTCCTAGAGTGGATGAAAAAGAGAAAATAAGGTAAAGAAAAGGGTTAATTCTAATGAGGCTGATTCATCGTTTATCATCTCAAATCATTGCATGTAGGTTCAACACAGTATTAGGTGCAAAATCTGTAATCTTTCCACAAGTCAAAGCATTCACACAAAAATGTCAAGAAAAAGAGCTTTTTGATGTTCGCTCTTAGGCTCAAATTCAACTCACAATTCTTTGGGTTTCAATTTTGTGTTTACTAATTTTCCCCAAACTCAAGTTCAACATCACATGCCTTCAATTCTTAAGTTATCTACCTAAGTAATGATTTAAGCATTTCTTCAAAAGTAGGGTCTAAATGCAAACTTTAGCTCATGCTCTTACAGATACAAGGATTGTGTCCTACACCTAAACTAGTTGTCATGCAATATTAGATTCGGTTCTCAGTCCTCGAGGTAAATAATGAAGTTTAGATTCGAAGGAGGTTCACGGTTTTAGGTCCTAAACATGCAAAAACATAAATAAAACCCGAAAATTCTAAACCAAACTAGACACGACACAACAAAAATTAAAAAATTTATACAATTTTTGTAAGTTTGTCTACCCCTCCTCCTCACACTAAAAATATGCAATAAGTTCCAACATTGCATCACAAATCATAAAGTACGAGTGTAAAAAGTCAGGGTGGAGAAGACAACTTACTGATCGGCCGGGGGAGGTGGCCATGGCATGTTATAGCGCTCGCAGTAGTCTGATGCTACATATTCAAGGCCCGTGAGCCTCCGGTCCATGTTCTGTTCAAAGGTTGTGAACCGATGGTCCATTTGTTGAACAGTGTTGAATGTCCGAAGGTTCAGGTCTCGCATTTCTGCCATCATGGTGTTGATGGCTTGGAATTGGGCCTCCGTCCCCGGTGCTTGGTCTTCCATTTGGTCTCCTGCTGTCGCAGGTTCTTCTTCCTCAGGTTCCTCGTCCCTATGCTGTGGTGGAATTCGTGCTCTTTTCCGTCCCCCTTTGCTAGAGCTTGCTCCTTCGGTTGGGTTCCTGTTTAAGACTTCACGAAAAGTAGATCTCCCCAAAAACTTGGAGTTAAGCAAAGTAGGGTAAAAAGCAACTTCTTGAATGTCCAAATTTTTGAATTGGCTATCAAGTACGTTGGTAACTAAGTGTCCAAGGCCAAGGGAACCGCGTTTTCTACTCGTTTGGCTTGAGAAGCCCTCAAAGATGGTCTTGACATTATCCACGTGTTTGTGGTTGGCCACACACCACAGTATGAGCAATTCTATCTTTGAGACTTTATTGCTCTCGTTTTTTCCCAACAAGTTGTGAGCCACAAACTTGTGAACAAGGTTGAGGAGTGGGTCCAAGAGAGCGACTGGGCTAGCAGTCTGGGAGTCAAATTCCGATATGCCTGTTAATTGTTCCCATGCCATATCTTTTGTCATGGGTTTCTCAAAATCTGAGATTGCCTCTGGATTGTTATAGACTCCCATCAGGGCTGCTAGTGTGGTATCACTGAGACGGTAAGGTTTACCATTCAGTCTAAAAGAATTCTTACCACAGCCCAAGGGTAGCTCTTTTTTCCAAGTAGTCAAAAATTCCATAGTGAAGTTGTGATAAACTGGGGTCGGTTTTGTGGCTAGTCTAAACCAGCCGTGGAATTTGAGGATTTCATTGAAATCCTTTTTCAGGCCTTTAGACGCTAAATATGTTTGATCAACAACTATATGGGTGGCAAGTTCTTGCTTAGAAAATCTATCATACAATACCCCCTCACGTTCATTAACGAGCCCAAAAGGTGGGTCATACTTAGCTTGGAGTGTATCCCTGAACTCGACGTCAGACTCGGCTTCATTCTTAACTACGACCTTGGCTTTGCCCTTCTTACCCATAGTTCCTGAGGAATAGACAAAAAAAAATGGACAAGTTAGGACATATTTACAATTTTGAACATAAACCCCCAAAAAAACCATTCATAGGCATAAACCATAGTTTAGGAATTTAGGGACTAAAACCATAAGTATTCGGTCCCTAAGTGTTTTACCCGTAATTCACAAATTCATGCAAAATTAGAGATGTCCAATGACTAAAACATGGTAAGAATGCAATTCATAACTCTATTGGCAAGTTTTTAACTATAAATTGAATAGTTGAACTTTGAGCTAAAATGGAGATTTTACCCAAATTGAGCAATTTCTCCAAATATTCACAAATTAAGAACAGAAATCACACCCAAACCACAAATTAGTCATGATGTTAACATATATTGCAAGGAAATCAAGAATTAAAAGCAAACAAGAGATTTATTTGAGAAAAGAGAGAAAAACCTAAAACTTAGGTTTTTCCTTAAATCTAAAAAATTATCACCCTAAGCTAAAATCTAAGCCTAGAAACATGTTAGAAATCAAAAATGGGTAAAGATTCATACCTTATATCTTGAATTCGGGTTAGTATGGTGGATTTGGGGGGTTAGGTTTTGAAAGGGAAAGAGAGGAAGAAAGGAAGAAAGAAAGAATGAAATAAGAAAAAGAAAGAAAGAGAGAAGGGAAGAAGAAGGTGGGGAAGGGGATGATGAGTCATCCCCCCCCTTTTCTTATTCTTTTTCTTTTCTTATTTCTTTCTTCCTTCTTTTTTTTTGGTTCGGGATTTTAAAATCCCGAACAACCCGTGTCGGCCGAGCTGACTGGCTCGGCCGACCAGCCCGGCGAGCTGGGCAGTGCCTAACTCGCCCGGGTTGGGCGAAATTCGTTTTTTTTAGAACAAAGTATGGGGGAACAAAACTTGACAAAATAAATAAAAGGAATGTAAATTAAAGGTTCACAACCAAAATTCAAAAATAAAAGAAAGAGAAATTGCAAAAATAACTGTTCAAGCTTTGAATTTAAACCGAGGAGAACCCGATTTCTCCCCCTTACTCAATCCTTTCTCAGGATCTTTGGATTCTTCTCCGTTGTGCTCGGGAGAGAACCCTGTGGCCTTTCCTGCCTGTCCCTATTGATCTAAGCTACCTGATTGCTCAGATCCTTGCAGAAAGCTTCATTGTTGGCAAGCCTAGCCGAGATCTCCTTCAAGAGAGTAACCACCTCGTCAGATTCCTTAGGAGGTTGCATTGGCCCTTGGTTCTGCTGTTGATATGGGGGCATGCCAAGCCCCTGCTCTCTATGTTCCTAAACAAAACCGCTGGGAGGTCGAAGCACATTTTGATTTGAATTCCCGTAACAGAGGTTCGGGTGCTGAGGCCTCCTGCAGTTGCTATTGTTGTTGTTGTAGGAGTTGTAGTTGTTGGGGTTGTAGTTGTTATAGTTCTGATTGTATCTCGGCTGCCCCCCAACATAGTTGACCATCTCCACCCCATCTCCAGCGAAAGGGCTACCTGCTTGACAATCCTTTCCATGGTGGTCGCCGCCATAGTGCACACAAGTGGGAGGTTGGCTAAGCTTAGCCAACAGTACGTCCATCTTCCTACTCAAATCCGCAACAGCCGGATTTTGTTCCTGTTCTTCCACAGCAAATACCCGCTGCCTTGTGGGGCCAGCGAGCTTCTGTTCTTACCATTGCACACTCTTCCTAGCCAGCTCATTAATCATGTCATATGCCTCTGTTGCTGTCTTCCTGAACAAATCACCACCCGCTGCGGAATCTACAATAGCTCTGTTAGCGGGTGTTAATCCGTGGTAAAAGACGCTTACCAATTGATGCTTGGGTATGTCATGATGAGGGCACATGCGCAGCATTTTTCTGAATCGGGTCCAAGATGTATGGAGCGCTTCGTGCTCAGGTTGGTGGAATGAGGTGATCTCTCCCCTAAGCATTGCTGTCTTCGAAGGAGGGAAGTAATAGGACAAAAACTCCTTCTCTAAACCAGCCCAAGTCGTGATTGATCCGGGCTCTAGTGTTCTTAGCCATTCCAAAGCTTGCCCAGTTAAAGAAAATGGGAACAACTTCAGCCTAGCAGCATCTTGAAGAACCCCATTTGTTCTTGCAGTGTCTGCGCACATTTGGAAGCGATCCAGATGATCATCCGGGCTCTCGTGTGCTTCCCCACCAAACAATCCAGTCTGTTGGATCAAGTGAATTATGCCTGACTTGATTTCGTATATGTTGGTCGGAATGTTCGGAGCGGCTATGCCGGACAGATGCTGGTGTCGGTGTGGTGCCAAGATTTCACTCATCAGACGAGTGTCAGTCTCTGGCCCGGTGTTCTCAGTTTCCCGTCTAGTCATCTTGATAGGCTCGATGATCTCGTCTTGCTTCAGTTTATCAATCTGTTTGTTCCTGCGAAGAGTACGTTCAAGTTCGAGGTTAAGAGGGGCAACGGTACTCCCGCTGATCGCGTAGGCATATGCTGAGAAAGGAAATAATATATGAAAGTAAAGACAAAATGCACAGATATGGAAAAGTATGATACAGACAGAGAATAGAGAATCGAACTATACACAAGGGTATTCACAAGTTAGGAGTACGAGAAATAGCATTATCAACAAGCGCAACTAAGATGGTTGAACATCTATAAGTATGTTTAAAAACAAAACAGGTATGAGCAAGTATTGAACATGAACAAGCATACAAAGGTACAAATAACTATATAAATACAGACACGTATAAGTAAGAAATGAACATGTATTGTGGACAAGTATGTGTACACACAAGTATAACTATTACAAACAAGTATACATTATAGAAAGGTATACATAAACGAGTACAAATGATATAAACAAGTATAAACAATATAAACAAGGATATTTACAAAAAGAATCGTATATAAACAAGTGTATGTATAAGCAAGTATATGTATAAACAGGTATAAATATGAACAAGTATAAATATAAACAAGTATTAACGGTTATAAACAAGTATAGATAAACAAGTATAGATGATATTCACAGAGATATTCACAAAGGAATGCCTAAACTAACAAATCGACATTTGGTTCGATATTGCAGAAGAAATAAATCCCCGGCAACGGCGCCAAAAACTTGATGCGCCCTCACCTAAGTTGGGATGAAGACTCACTAAGGGATAAGTGTACCCCGTCGTTATCAAGTAATAAATTTCTGGTTAAGTCCAGGTTATCGTCCACAGGATTTATTTCTGCAAGTATCGAGCTACTTGGTTTCAGGAGTTATCTAGGCTTAGGGGGTTTTGAGTTTGTTTGATTAAGTTAATCTACTCCTAGGTTGAATTATACTAATCCTAACTAAGTTATCTGATTCTAACTAAGTTATTCTATGCCTAATTAAGCTACTCTACCCCTAATTAAGTTAAACTACTCCTAATTGATCTTTCACTAGATGCAATTACCCGAAGGAACATGGTATGAACGATAATAATGAAGATAGATTGTTAGGTCTATTGAGTAAAAACCTAATCTGAGTCACTTGTATTCAAGGCGATTAACCCTACTTACCCTCCTGAGGTTCCTAGCGCATGATTCCCTAAGGACGAAACTAGGTCTTGTTAGGGATTATAGCCAGTTAATCAACTGTAGCGCAGCGGAATTGCGGTTTAAAATTTATTTCTAATCCCTTATAGCTTGATCTTTATCCGTTAACCATTGATTGAATAAAAACTTTTGATCCGTTTAAGGATATAAACATACCCGGACTGTCTCTTCTAAAGACGGCTGAAGAATCCACAAGGTAGTAAGATCTCCGTAGTCAGGTGCACGAACAGCTATTGAGCTAGAACCGGTGCTAGCCGAAGAACGAAGAAGAATTGGAGAGATTGTGATATTAACCAAAAAAACCCACTTTCTCAAATGGTGGTGCTGTCGAAAATCAATAATGATTTTCTGTGGTGGCCGCCGAATATGAATAGTGTTAATTAGGTTGTTTTAGGTTTTAGGCTTTTATTATATATAGTGTAGTTATTCCTAAACCTAATTGGTTTAGGGTTAATTGGGTTTAGGGTTAATTGGTTAAAACTAATCTACTCCTAACATAATCACTTAAATAAATACCAATAGTATTTATTCTATGCAATTAGTTATAATTAGATTAAATTTAATTACCCCAATTAAATAAACAACACTAATTAATAAATTGACGTATTAGTTTGATTAATTATTCACGAATGCAATTTCATTAATTTACAAATTAATTAATTACATCCCGTAAACTAATTAACCAATTAAATACTCAATGCCTAAATCTATTAATCAATTGCATTGATACAAAGTATCAATTAATCAATTAATTAACCACCAATTAATTACCTTGATATTTTACTGTCAACCAATTAATTAATCTCATCCCTCCAATGTACCGTTCTCTAAGTTCTAACTCAGATGTTCAATGTGCACGATCCTATGGGACTGTCCTTAGCTAGCAGTGGGCTCACGGCCCACAGACAGTAAGTGGGTTCTAGCAAACCATTACTACCCCTAACCAATACAGCTATTTCAGCAGTCTAAAGATGCAGAGACCCTGTAGTTATCTCTTAACTTCTTTTACCATTTGATATCGATATTATAAACTAAAGGCATGGCGGCTGTCATCCTCTTTGTTGTTTATGATATTTCTTGATCTTAAGTAGATTAATGAATCCGATAAGTAAACTACTTATCAGGGTGTGGCCACACACTTATCAATCTCACTTATCAAGTGGCCTATGATATCATCTCACTATTATGTGAGCGGTAATTCCATCACTTCACTATCAATGCCAATGTGTTCACCTGTTCGCCCAATCATACCCGTATTTGGCATCCTGTTACAGACCTGTTAGGCGTATGTCAAAGTGAACCGGATCCCACATTGATATTATAATGAAATCTGGTCTGAAGACAGTTAGAGACCTACTTAAGAAAACTAATGACACAACCACCATGTAGTTTTCTCGGGCGGATCGATCCAGTCACATGTATACAACATGTACCCATATTCACAACTGACTTATCAAGTGCTATGGCTAGTATCAATTACTACCATACAGTCGTCGAATATACAAGTCTGTGGTCCTAATCATTCCCATGATAGAATAGACTTGGGATATGGTTTTACGATTATCAATCAATGGATTCTCTATTCATATTATAGCACAAGATATAAATGAACTAGATTAATGCCTTTATTAATGTGACACAAATACATTTTATAAGAACCAATGCCTATGAACTAGGGCACACCAACAGGTCTAAGGCTCAGTAAATTGGCGCTTAATCAACTAAGAGGTTGTCAATCTCCTAGGCTCCGACTAGATCAGATTCAGCTCGCAATATGTGCCTACTAGATTTTGGGGCTTTTGAATGAGTTAAACTAATTGAATAAAGCGTAAGATAGAGATTAGACAAATAATCATAGAACAAAATAAGAGCTAAATTATTATTAAAGGCGAAGAACAATGTCACAAGATACAATAAGCTAGGTTCGGCAACTGTATCAAAGAGTACAAACAAGGAAAGATAAAAGGAGATACAAAAATCCCTTTCAGGGAACCTGTTTACTCTGCAGCCGGCGACCTAATCTTAAGGACGAACCTTGATAATTCCTCGAGAAAAGCTTTGAAGGAGCTTCAATGGAGGTTTGAAGGATATGGAGGAGATCGAGAGGAATTACAAGGGGAAAGCTAAAGTAATTTACAAATAAATGAAAGATACTAATTTACAAAGGAAAAACTCTATTTATAGGCGTGGCTCGGCCCTCTTTTTGACCTATTTTCGTGTCCTTATGCAGGTAGAAAGTCGTGGGGTCCGTCGTGGCATCGTGGGGGCGGAATTGGTCTTTTTGACCAAGTCCCGCAGGTCTGCTCGCCGAGCAGGGCGAGCTGCTCGGCGAGCAGGCGCTGCTCGCGGCGAGCAGCGCCCTGCTCGGCGAGCAGGCCTCTGGCAGCCTGCTCGGCGAGCAGGCATCCTGCTCGCCCGAGCAGGCCTCTGGTGGCCTGCTCGACGAGCAGGCATCCTACTCGCCCGAGCAGGCCTCTGGTGGCCTGCTCGACGAGCAGGCATCCTGCTCGCCCGAGCAGGCCTCTGGTGGCCTGCTCGACGAGCAGGCATGGCCTACGGAGGCCCGCTCGTCGAGCATTCTTGCCCGGTATACCCCCGCGTGCTTGCCGACTGCCGTCGATGCCTTTTTCATCCGAACTTATACCTGCGCATGTATAGAAACTCCAGATAACATTAGTCCAAAGGCTCAATTGACCCACCAATCGCTTATTTTGAGCAAACGCTTCGTTTGGTGCGACTTTTGACGGACCAATTAGCTTCAAAAGATAACGGAATTATATTATGCATGCTATTTTGGCCGTAATTGCCTAAATTGGTCATAAAACGAGCCTAAACAACAAAAAATAAATAAAACGTTTCCAATTCCTAACTAACTCACACAAAAGCATTTAAATGCGAGAAATGCTCGCTTATTAACTAAATAATGCTAAAACCCGTCCTAAAACCGTACCCAAAGATAGGGGTTTTTGACCCCTATCAGAGACTTAGCACCTTTTGAAGGAGTCCCAACAGCTTTCCTTTTGCGGCCAGCTGGAGCCTTTGTTCTTATGTCCTTCTTTGGGACAGTCTCCTCAGCAGGCTGATCACCACCTTTAGCTTTCTTAATCGGTTGGTTATACTTCAGGGCACGCAGCGCAGCAGCTGTGATCTCAGAACCTTGGGCCTCAGTTTCCTCGGTTAGGTCAATCTGATGGTCTATGAGGATTCTGGTAATGAGTGAGCCCAACCTTAAGGTGCCAGTGCTTCTTTGGAAGCCAGCAATCAAGAAAACTGGCATATTGATGGGCTTGTAGGTCAGCATATGCCATATGAAGCATTGCTCAAAGTTTGTCGCTGAGCTGGTGCAATTAATCTTAGGGTAGATGTAATTGGTCAGCAGGTAGTGTGCCATCTTTTGGTGCTGGCCCATTGAGGAACTGGAGATTTCTCCAGAATGGCCAGGGGGCTTGCAGAAGGTGGCTAAGTACCCAGTTCCTTCATGATCACCAGTTCTCCTTAGTTTTGTCCCTTCATTCTTTAACTTCAGTAAGTTGGCAAGATAGGTAGGGTTGACAAAGATTGTTTTCTCTTTTACCATAGTTACTAGGTAGTCCTTGTTATCGTCAGCAACCCGCAGATTATGGTAGAATTCCCTTACTAAGTCAGGGTAAGTTGGATCTATGATAGAGAACAGCTTCGTCCATCCATTCTTCGATATCCATTCACAGAATGGTTGCTCGGTTTCTACGAAAGCCTTAGAGAACCATCTTGAGAAGTCTATCTTCCACTCTCTAACGTCTTCGAAGACCTTAGTGTAGGTTCTAACTTTGGTCGGCTTTCCTTTGGAGGAGGTGGCTTGGCCAGCTTTTCCTTTGCTCGGTGTAGTGGCCTTAGTCATTTCAGGCAGAGCAGTATGCTTGGGAGGTTCATCGGAACTGGTCTTAGGGTGACCGGCACTGGAGATGTTCACTGAAATCTTAGTCATAGTTTCAGAGAGGGTTTTGGAAGTTTTGAGAGTTTTTAGAGAGAAGGTGGTTATGCCAGAGAATTCGATAAGTGTAAAGAGATAAAAATGGGGATTTACCCATTATTTATAGCGGTGTGAGGTGGATCTTATCGAATCCATGTGTCAGTTTTGCCTTGGGATTGTCAACCGACAATGATCCTGGCACTTATGACACATTCGGTGCATACGTCATCCTAGGTGGCTATTCACGTGCTTTAGCATTAAATGCAACGGATCTTGTACTCAGCGTTTAGGATTCTAAACATTCTATATTCTGAGTAGTCAGTTTTATATAAACGGATGGTTTAATTAGTTGGTTGCTCAGTTTGAGATAACTACTCAGTGTTCATATTTGCTCAGTATGTGATATTCATTCATTTAGCATTAAACACTCAGCATACTTATATTCACTCATCAAATAATATCATAAGTCATTCAGCATGGTAATTCACTCAGCATGAATATATATTAGGAGCTGGAATTTACTAAAGAGGATTAAACATACCAATGGCTTCTCTCAGTATGCTGAACTGCTCACGAGCCAGTGGCTTTGTGAAGATATCCGCAAGCTGCTCATCCATTGGGACATAGGTCTGCTTTATCTCACCCTTGAGTACATGGTCTCTAATAAAGTGATGTCTGATGCTGACATGCTTCATCCTGCTGTGCTGAATTGGGTTCTTTGATAGATCAATTGCACTTTTGTTGTCACATTTGACCTCAATTGTCTTTGTTTGAACACCATAGTCTTCAAGCTATTACTTAATCCATAAGACTTGAGCAACACAGTGTCCAGCAGCAATGTACTCAGCTTCAGTGGTAGACAAGGCTACTGACGCCTGCTTCTTGCTGAACCAGGATACAAGACAGCTTCCTAAGAAGTGACATCCTCCAGAGGTGCTTTTTCGTTCAAGCTTGTCTCGTCCCTAGTCAGCGTCAGTGTATCCAACGAGTGTGAAACCATGAGTGTTGGGATACCATAAACCTGCATTCACTGAGCTTTGCAAATATCTAAGGATTCTTTTTACAGCTATGTAATGAGATTCCTTAGGGTTAGATTGATATCTAGCACAGTAGCATACTGAGAACTGAATGTCCGGTCTACTTGCTGTTAAGTAAAGTAGAGAGCCTATCATACCTCGATACAATTTGCTGTCTACTGACTTACCATTCTCGTCAGCACAAAGGACAGTGTCAGTGCCCATAGGGGTAGATATTGGCTTGCAATTTTCAAGACCATATTTCTTCAATATCTCCTTGGCATATTTAGCTTGACTGATGAAGATGCCATTTTTCCCTTGTTTGATTTGAAGTCCAAGGAAGAAGTTGAGTTCTCCCATCATTGACATTTCAAACTCAGTCTGCATTTGCTTGCTAAATTCCTTACACATTGACTCATTAGTAGCACCGAATATAATATCATCAACATATATTTGAGCCAGCAGGGTGTCTTTACCCTTTCTCTTAATGAATAAGGTTGTATCAGCTTTGCCTCTGACATAATTGCTAGTCAGCAGGAAACTGGTCAGCCTCTCATACCAAGCACGTGGTGCTTGCTTGAGGCCATACAGAGCCTTTTTGAGTTTATAAACGTGGTTTGGGAATTTAGGATCCTCAAACCCTGGAGGTTGATTAATATAAACTTCTTCGTTTATAACTCCATTAAGGAATGCACTTTTAACATCCATTTGAAACAGTTTAAAGTTCATATAACTTGCATAAGCGTATAAAATTCTAATAGCCTCTAGCCTTGCCACTGGGGCAAAGGTCTCACCGTAGTCAATACCTTCTTGCTGACTGTAGGCCTGAGCTATAAGCCTTGCTTTGTTCCTGACTACATTCCCTTGTTCATCCAGCTTGTTGTGGAAGACCCATATTGTTCCAATGGTCTTCTGACTTCTTGGATGTGGCACTAACTCCCATACATCGTTTCTTCTGAATTAATCAAGTTCCTCTTGCATTGCGCTCATCCAGAATTCATCTTCCTTAGCATCAGCGAAGTTCTTTGGTTCCTGAACTGAGACGAAGGCTACGTTGCTGAGGTATCTCCTGAGTTGGTTTCTTGTCATCAGGGTATTCTCAGTGGCATCAAGAATAGCACTCTCTGAGTGTCCTCTTGGTATCCTTATCTCCTTTGGTAGATTGATGTCTTGTGCTGTTTGTGTTTCAACAATCTCTGCAGGTGTAGACTGGTCAGTGAAAACAATTTGAGGTTCACTTTTACCTTGGGTCAGCCCTTGAGGGAATGACTCAGCAGCTGTATCTTGATCAGCGGGTACTGAGTGTGGATCATCCTCGGTCAGCGGCTGATATCTTCCTGCAGGGTTAGTTTTGTCGAACTCAACATGTACTGACTCTTCTAAACCTGAGTTCGTTTATTGAAAACTCTGTATGCTTTGCTGTTTGTTGAGTAGCCTAAAAAGATAGATTCATCAGCTGTTGAGTCAAACTTAGCTAGGCTATCTTTGGTGTTTAAAATAAAACATTTACAGCCAAAGGCACGAAAGTATCCAATGTTGGGCTTTCGTCCTTTCCAAAGTTCGTAGGGGGTTTTCTTTAGTATAGGTCTAACAAGAGCCCTATTAAGAATATAGCACGCTGTGTTGACAGCTTCTCCCCAAAAATACTTTGGAAGCCTATGCTCACTCAGCATTGTCCTGGCTATTTCAACCAAGGTTCTGTTCTTCCTTTCTACAACCCCATTTTGTTGAGGCGTTCTAGGAGCAGAAAAATTATGGTCAATGTCGTTGGTTTCACATAATTCAACAAACTGTTAGTTCTTGAATTCTCCACCATTATCACTTCGGATGTGAGCCAGCTTTAGGTCATTATCATTTTCAAGTTTTCTAACCAAATTTGAAAATGTCTCAAAGGTCTCATCCTTGCTACTCAGCAAGATGACCCAAGTGTACCGAGAAAAGTCATCTACAATGACCAAGGAAAATCTTCTTCCACCCAGACTCAGCGGCTGGACTGGACTGAAGAGATCCAAGTGTAGTAACTCTAACAGACGCTTAGTTGAGACAATATTTTTACTATGAAAAGATTGTTTGGTTTGTTTTCCCGCTTGGCAAGCGTGGCATAGTTGATCTTTTTCAAATTTAAGTTCTGACAGTCCCTCAACCAATTGCTTTCTTGCTAATTTGGCCAGGAGGTCCATGCTTACATGACCAAGTCTCATATGCCATAGCCAGGAATTTTCTTCCTTTGATACTAAGCATACAGTTTTTGAAAACTTTTTCTCTAAGTTCAGCATGAAGACATTATCAATGCGAGGGGCAGTTAAAATTAACTCATTAGTTTTACCCTCGAATATTTTACATCCAGTGTCATCAAATATAACTTTTCTCCCATTGTCACATAGCTGAGCTACGCTGAGTAAGTTATATTTGAGTCCGCTGACTTGGGAGACATGATCAATAGTAGGATTACCTCCAATGGTTCCTGACCCTACTATCTTACCCTTTTTATTGTCCCCAAAACTTACGCTTCCTCCTCGTTTACGCTCGAATGTGATGAACTGAGTTTCATCACCAGTCATATGCCTCGACCATGCGCTGTCAATATACCACATCTTTGACTTCTCAGCACATCTCATGCTTACCTGCAATGTAACTAGTTACTCTTAGGTACCCAATTCTTTTTGGGTCCTTGCTTGTTAGGTTCAACAGGTAAAACATCATATTTTATTTTATAGCGACATACTTGGACAGTATGGACATTCTTTCCATAGAAGTCACAGTTGACTTTCCGTTTAGGATTTCTCACTGACTGGTCAGCACCCCAGTGCTGAGCGTGCTAGCACACCTTTGTGGTGTGTCCTTTCTTCCCACAGAAGTCACACTGGACATTCCGCTAAGGATTCCATCTCTGCTGACCAGTACCTCGGTACTGAGTATTCAGAGGAATATTTCTTTTGTTTGGAACCTTTAGTTGGTTCTGGATAGTTGTGACGTCCTTTCTCAGTTTCTTAGAATTTGATTGGACTTCAGATACAGACTTATGTATGATCTCCATGTTATCATGCAAAGTTGAGTTGTCCTAAAGAATGAATCTGAGGTCACTCAGCTTGACCTCTTCAACCTCGTCACAGCGCCTGCTGAGTGCTCTAACTTTCTTATTACACTTTTTAACAAGTGTGTAGAGGTCACTCAGGGCATTAACCATTTCATTTCTGAGCTGGGGTAGTGATATTACCTCATTTGATTGCTCCTCATCGTCAGATGCAATGGAGGGGTCAGCATGCTCAGAGACGCACGGCTCAGTAAGTTCGTCAGCCATAAAATAAATCTTTGTTGACTCAGTGGCATCAGCTTCTGATGATGAAGACTCATCACTGTCGCTCCATGTTGCCACCATTGCCTTTTTGCCGTTCTTCCTTTCTTTCCTCAGCGTGGGGCAGCTTGACTTGATATGGCCAGTTTGATGACATTCAAAGCATGTAATGGGCTTTGAGTTGTCCTTCTTGCATTTGCTGTCGCTAGACTCAGCTTTATACTTATCAAACTTTTTGTAAGGCTTCTTAGAATATTTGTCATTCTTTCTGAACAGCCTTTTCATCTTCCTGGTGAACATAGCCATCTCCTCATCATCTGTTGAGCTCCCATCAGTGGAGTCAGCTTTCATGACAAAAGATTTTTGCTTCTTGTCTTCAGACTTTTCCTTCACCTCGAAATTCTTCATTAAGATCTCATGGGTCAGCAGTGAGCCGATGAGTTCATCATATTTGTAGGTGGTTAAGTCTTGAGCTTCCTCAACAACAGTCTTCTTTGCTTGCCAGTTTTTAGGAAGACTCCTAAGAATCTTCTTGACTTGTTCTTCCTCAGTGAAGATCTTCCCAAGTCTCTTGAGCTCGTTGATGATGTTTATAAACCTTGCATTCATGTCAGAGATTCCCTCATCATCGTTCATTTCAAACAGCTCGTATAGTCTCATATGCTGGTTCACCTTGGACTCCTTTACTTTGTTGGTTCCTTCATAGGTGACCTCTAGCTTCTTCCAGATCTCTTGTGCTAACTCACAACCTGATATCTTGTTATATTCTGCAGCATCAAGCGCACAGTGAAGCATGTTTATAGCCGAAGCATGGTTTTGTAGCTTCTTGAGATCATCTTCTGTCCATTTGGCCTCAGCTTTGACAACTGTTTGGCCAGCCACAACTTCAACAGGAACAAATGGGCCTTGGACTATTGAAAGCCATGCACTCATATTTGTTGCCTGAATAAAGTTTTTCATCCTATTCTTCCAAAAGGTGTAGTTAGACCCGAAGAATAGGGGAGGCCGAGTAATGGACAGCCCCTCAGGTAAGATCTGAGTTGTCTGGTTTCCTGGGAGAAACCGAGTGCTGTTTTCAGCCATAGTGGGGATCGGCTCAAGGTAGTTAAACCTTTCACAGTGAGCTTTTAAGCTCTGATACCACTTGTTGGTCCCTTATAACGTAACAAGTTAGTTCCAAGGGTGGGATAGGAACTATTTAAAATTTTAATACGTTAAGGCTGACTTCTTTTTCTTTGAAAAAGGATTACACAGCGCGCTGAGTAAATTAAGACACTAGCTTAGTCAACTGGTGACTAAGTCAGCTTCTTTCTTTGAGTCAGGAGATAGCACTTGAGTCTATTCCTAAACTCAGATACTCAATACAACACAACTCAGCGTGACCTCTTTACTTGGTCAGTTTTGTTTAAGCAAGCAATATATATATTAAGGAGTTTAAGGTTAGAAAGATGTTACTCAGCAGATTTATCCAGGTTCGGCCTCTAAGCCTACGTCCTGTCCCCGGAACACGTTCCAAGCTTTCGAATTCTCTACTGAGCTCTTTAACGGTAGAGCATCAAACCTTTTACAACTTAGAAGATGAGTATAACAAGAGTACCTTCCTCTATACCTCTACTCACTCCTAATCTCTCGCTGAGTACTATAACCGAGTACTCAGCCTCTCCTTTCTAATCTCTAGAAATGATAAAGATTTGTCCTAAACAACAATTGCTAAGACACCTTAGATGATTGAATAATCACTCTAGACTTTTACACGAAAGATATATAATTTGGTGTAAGTATTTGCTTTGCTTTTTCTCACAGAACTTTGAGTAGAATTTTGGTCAGCGTAATGGCTTGATAAAGTTCTGTATTGAATGAAGCAACTGAAAGGCCTTATTTATAGAGACGTCTGAGGCATCAGTCATTTCAAATTTTGAAATAACCGTTGGAGGGAAACGGCTTCCTGTCGTTGTCACTCAGTCCTGCTCAGTGCTCTCGGCCAATCAGATTCAAGTATCTTCTGTCTTCGGTCAGTGCTAAGCAGCTTTTAGTTAGTCCTGCAGAATGTCTCTCCATTTATGGTAAGGTTAACTAGACAGCTTTTTGTGTCTTCTGAACTTTACCCAAAGCAGAAATACTTTGTCTGGAAGTTGTTTTTGCTCAGCTGCTGTCTTGTACTCTTTGTCGATACAACTCAGCAGTTTCGTTCCGAAGTTGTTCAACGAAGGTCTTCTCGAACCTTCT
This sequence comes from Euphorbia lathyris, assembly GCF_963576675.1. NCBI lineage: Eukaryota > Viridiplantae > Streptophyta > Magnoliopsida > Malpighiales > Euphorbiaceae > Euphorbia > Euphorbia lathyris. Next base: position 85,420,751 of record NC_088915.1, read on the forward strand.
CTCACTGAGCTGCGTTTTGTACACAACGGCAGCGTTTTGCACACGCGGGCCGAGTGGTCTTGATCTGTTTGACTTGGGCTTTGACTTCCGTATTGGGCCTAAAGCCTTTTAGTCTTTATGTCTTATAAACAATATAACTCAACATTGAACAAACACATTAGTATTATAAATCAAAGCATTTAAACTTAGTGTGTTTAGAATATATTTAATTTTACTTAAATAATTTTGTCAAATCAAAATCATATGGAAAGGTGTTTCAACACTTCCCATATATGTCTTTGTGTTTTACATTAGTAACCTTTCCAAAAAACTTCTCCTTAAATCCTCCCTTAGTTTTCATCTTCTTCATCCCTTTCGTTATTGCTTTTGTGCTTCCAAAGGGCAATCCTGTAATTATCCCAAACTCCTTTGCAGTGTATCTCAACTCCAATCCCCTCACATTGAAACATATCTCCTTATCACATGTTTCAACTAGAGTAATCTGTCTAGTTAACAACGTGTGGATAAATAACCCGGACAGAGAGGGGAAATCTCGTCTGAGATAAGCTCCAAAACAGCATTCCCTAAATAAGTCTAATTGTTTAGGAGTCAAATTTTTTCTGATAACTGCACGCACGGACGTGTTAAACCTGTTAGATACTTGAGCGGATGAATTTAGGGCAAATGGGAATTTGAACTTTATCTCAGTCTTTCTCCTTTTGTTCTGTTGTGATACCCTTTGATGAGGCTGCAAATAAGACAAATAATCAGACAAATACAGAGAACATAATAGAAAATATACGTCAAATAACAGAATTTATAGGCTGTCGTACCTGTCGTATTTTAAAAAAATGCGACAGGTGACAAATTATATAGTCTATCGTACCTGTCGTATATTCAAAAAATACGACAGGCGACAGATTATATAGTCCGTCGTACCTGTCGTATATTCAAAAAATCCGATAGGCGACAGAATATATAGTCTGTCATATCTGTCGTATTTTTTAAAATGTGACAGGAGACAGATTATATAGCCTGTCGTACCTGTCGTATTTTTTCGTACACAATATAACTGATCTCCTTCTAGTTCATCCAATCACAATCATAACACCACAAAGTCAATATGAAGTACAAAAAGAGCCACAAAAAAGGGCATGGACACGAAACAGACACAGACATGAAATGAAACACAGAAACAAATTCTATCGGCTAGATTCAGCATGGACACGAAACAGACACAGACATGAAATGAATTACTGTTTCAGTGCCTAGATTCAGCATGGATAGAAAATTAAACAAATTCTATCGGCTTAATACATCAGGCCCCCTATATAAGCAATGTCTTGAAAAAGATAAGCAAACAAGTTAATGAACATAGAAGGAAGGTCATCTGTGTTTGAGTTTGAGTTTACATCAAGACACCATTACCATTGTGTAAAAATAACATACATATGGTCAGATTGCATTCTCAACTGTAGGGAAGGTAAATGTGCAAGATCTTAATTTGTAAAAACTGGATAATGATTTAAAAACTTGTGCAAACAACATTACAACCTGAGTATTTGATCTTGAGTTAATTTCTTCACTTGACCGGATTTAACAGCTAGGCTGACTTTGCTCTCTGAGCTCACTTAATTGTTAAAGTAATTTTCAAGATGCATCAATTAGCACTCCTCAAAATAAATCATTTCCAATTAGTGATTTACCCACAGCCATGCAACATTTTGTGCTTAACACTATCCTCAATTGCAATATAAATAGCTAGTCTGGCTAATTTTTACGCAAAATTGACTCCCAATTGGAAGATGTAGAATTTAACATGGGAGCTAGGTAAAAATATTACGCACAAACATGAATATAAATTACTAAAATGAACCTAACATATTTGCTTTAAACCCTGCCAACCTACACAGAAGTTGTTAAATAAATACGTTTTGCTTCAGATATGAACCAATATTTTTTTACAACAGAATCAAACATTCAGAAAGGTATTGAAAGAACAATGTGGTCAAATTTACATACAGTATAGTGAGACCACATGTTACTAAACCTGAATTAGTAAATTAAGCAGTTAAATGTATAAGTCGAATCAATCAAAGCAGTTGAAAAATTTAAGATTGTTTACCTTTCGTTTTCTCCGGGATTCCTTTTTACCCTTACCCATGGTGGAACGAGATTGCCGGAAAGAGGTTTGCCTTCCTCCTCCTCCTCCTCTCACCGTTTGCCTTCTTCCGCCTCTTCCTCTCACCGTTCGACTTCTTCCTTCTCTTCCTATCACTGCCGCTTCTCCTCCTGTTCGCTTCACCGCCGTTCGCTTCATATCCCTGTTCTCCTTGCCGTTCGCCGTTCGCCAGTCGCCGTTCACCGTCTTCCTTCCCTCCTATCGCAATCGCCGTCGTCTTCCTTCCTATCGCTATCGCAATCGCAATCGCCATCTTCCTTCCTTCCTATCGCAATCGAAACGTTTGATAGTTTAGGGCGAAAAACAGGGTTGGGAAAGAAAGGGCAAATTTGTCCAAATTCCCTAAAATTGCCTATATTTGTAAAAAGTTGGAGCACTACACTAAAAACGTAAATGGGTTATAAAATATGGCCAGTTTTGTAATTGTCCCTATTTTAATAATACATTGTTTAGTCTTTAATTTTTATTTTACTTAACAATTTAGTCTCTCAAATATTTGAATTATTGAACAGTTGAGACTAAACTGTTAAATAGAATAAAAATTAAGAACTAAATAATGTATTATCAAAATATAAATACTAAACAGTTGCAAGGTAAAAATGCAAGGACTAATAAATTATTTATCCAAAAATAAAAACTATATTTATTATTTACTTAATTCAACTGTTTGAAACTGTCATGTAACATAACACTAAATTTGTTTTTTAGCTGTCACGTACCATATGACTGTCATTTTATACGTAGCTAGCACAGTTCTTTCCAACGTGAGTATCATATCAGTATTTTATTCATTTGCTCTGTTTGTATTGGTTGTAATCTATACTATATATATAATAGCGGAAGCAGAGAGAAAAATGGAGAAGTGTTTTAGAAGCCTTTTTCATGAGTTGTCAAATAGTTAAAAATCAAAATTAAAATGATTTAATAAAATAAAATAATTAATTAATTAAAAAATCGAGTTAGTGAGAATGGAATGTATTAATGAAGTGGGATGTATTAATTGATTATTAACTATACAATGTAAAGAATTTATATAGATGCAATGCAAACAAAAAATTATAATAAATTATTTAAATGATATGAAGATTTAATAAAAAAAATATAATTAATTAAAAATCAAAATTAAAATGATTTAATAAAATAAAATAATTAATTAATTAAAAAATCGAGTTAGTAAGAATGGAGTGTATTAATGAAGTGGGATGTCTTAATTGATTATTAACTATGCAATGTAAAGAATTTATATAGATGCAATGCAAACAAAAAATTATAATAAATTATTTAAATGATATGAAGATTTAATAAAAAAAATATAATTAATTAATTAAAAATCATGTGAGTAAAATCGAGTGGGGTGAGTGTATTAATGGATACATGTACAGAAATTATATAACAAAAAAATAATTTGATTATTTAATTATATAATAATATATAAGGTATTGCATTAATTAATGGTATAACAACCAATTATTAATGAAGTAGACGAACAAGTATTGTATTAATTAAGATATAATAATAAATTAATAATTTATATTTAATAGGTATTATTATTGCAACATCTGTTACAATTTATTATATTATATAATGCAAAGAGTTTGTGATTTTTTTCTTCACAAATTTATCTCCTCACAAATTAAAATTTTCAGGTACGACTATGTTGGATTTTATTAGAGTTATATGATTTTCTTTTTGTGAATTATTTTGAGTTTTACGTTGTACATTGTTATTTTGAGTTATTTGAAAGAGGACACCATGACTCTATGATAAAAAAAAAAAATTGATGTTATTATCCAGGTTGTAGAACTTTTAAAAAATTGTGTAATGTAAACACTATTTCTTTCGATTGTATATTTAAAAAAATTATTTTTTTGTTTAAGTTATGATTTAAGTTGCCGTACATTTCTTACAAAATTCAACTATTAAATAATATAGAATTTAACTTTTATTTGTTGTATTTTGATGTGTTTTTTTATGAATTGGTGTTCATGCAGTGTGACAATGTTACAAATAAAGAATCGCTTCAACCAAATTAATTACATCTCTACTGAAAAAGATGCGTGGAGAATAAAGGGTTATTGATTATGAGAAGCACTTAACACAAAAGATACAATTTCACAATGAATTTAGATATGATATTGCTAAATGAAAAAATATTTATTTCACATTTTTATATATTCATTAAAATTGAAAATCTATTGATATAATTTTTATTGTAGCACCATTCATGGAAGTATCCGTAAAGTCCAAATCGATAAATTTCGAAGAAAATTACATGAAGGAAAAATTCATGTTATTGAAAACTTCAAAATTATGTCAGCTTTACAAAGCTGCAAGCATATTCCTAATGCGCATAAGATTGTCTCCATTCTAACAACTAAAGTAACAGAAGTTGATGAGATTGATTGCAAAATTGCTCTAGAAAAGTTTTAAGTTTGTTACGTACTTTTAACAAGCTTATTGATAGATGTCAAAACCATTTAGTTCTAACTGGTGAAATATTTCAAATATAGTTTTATGATTTAATGCAGTTTCAAAGTAAATATTAATTTTAATTAATCTTACGATGTTAATTTTGCAGATATTATTAGAAGAATCATAATAATAAGCTCGATCAATGTGATTGAAGTTAGTGAAAAGAAACAAAAGAAAATAGATCTCGAGCTAATGAATTATGAGTAAGATATGTAATTAAATTTTTTTACAATTTAATTTAATTTTTCTTATTTTTATAAAAATAAATATATATTTATACTTAGTTGGTTAATTATAGAGAAAAAATTATTAGAGTCACGTTGTGGGGGAAAGTAGCGATAGATTTTGATGGAAGGTCTCACAAAAGATCAACCATTAATTATTATTTTAACATCAATAACCGTGAAGAAGTAATTTTTTTTTATATTAATGATTTTTTCATTAACCAATTAACTAAATTTTTTATTATTATTTATAGGAATGTCAGAACCAAATAATTCATTCGAATCAAACCCGAAGACAACAATGAGGATTTGGAGAATAAGAAGTTCAGGAATAGAGTGAATATAAATGATATTAAAAACTTGTCTGGAGAAGATTTTTAGAGTGGCTGCTACAATAAAAAGAATCAAAGATAAATTCGAATGATACTATTTGACATACGAAATTTGCCGAAAGAAAGTAAAGCCGAAAGATAATATGTAAAATCCATTCAAATTCCATTCATTTAACTTTAATAAATAGTATTAAAACCAATATAATTAAAAAAATTTATAACACATTTAATTTTTCGTTGCAATTATTAACACAATATTTAAACCTCCAAACTACTATATAAGAATGTAAAAGGACATTGCAAACATGACAATTATGACAATAGATTATGACTTCAACAACTTTCAAATACTATTATCAAGCAATTATAAAGATATGTTTGTAAATTTAAATTATTTTTAAAAATTATTATTATCATTATATTATGTAAAAGATATAAAATTAAAAAAATACTATAATATAAATTTATGTATAAAAATTTTATCTACTCGCGCAACGCGCGGGCACACACCTTTTAACGTAACACATTTAGTCCATATATTTTGAAAAACACATTATAAAATTCATATTTTTTTTGTCAATATTAACAATTTGGTCATTCTATCTATTTGTTTTTAGATTTTTAACCGTTATATTTAGTATAAACAGATAGACAGAAAATAAGAGAGTAACATAACCATTTTGTATCGTATTATGACTTTCCTGAAAATTAAAATATGTTTGATTAAAAATCTAAAAAAAAGATAGATAAAAAAACTAAATAGTTAATATTAATAAAAAATAAAAACCTTATAATATGTTTTTTAAAATATAATATTAAACAATATATTACATTACTGAAAAAACTTTAAAAAAACCGTTACGATAAAAATGTGGAGAATAATAGATCACAACTTGTGACAATTAATGCAGTGTAATTGATTTTATACACATGCAATTGTTTCTACCTAGATAGGTCTTTATTATTAATCAATTGATTAATTATTAATATTTAATAAAATTGTAATAATAATTATTGTTAATATATAAAATATTTAATATAGATATATTTTAAATTAATCAATAAATAAAGTATAAAGAATGAAATAATTAAATAAAAAAATTTGTTTTCAGTAGTAATAATATTATAAAAATAGAAATAATATTTAAAAAATATATATTTTGTAGATAATTTTATTTATATTAAGATCCCGTTTGGTTTATCTGATGTTTGATTGCTGTTACGGTTTGCGATTTGTTGTTGCTGTTGGAAAAACATAGATTCCTTGCTTTTGTAAGAAGATATTTTGAAAAGACAAAAAACATCTCCAAACAAAACACTTAAAACTATTATTTTCAATATGAAAAGACAAACATGAGATGAAAATGGTCTAAATAAATATCTCCTAAATAAACAAAAACAGTTAAATTACACCCATGGGCACTGAACTTTATCATTTTAATACTGTGACCACTGAACTTCAATTTTTAACAGTATGACCATTGAACTTTACAATTTTTAACACCGATGGCCACTCAACTTTAACTAATTCTTCAAAATGACCGCTGTAACGATATCAAAATGAAAATATTCAAGAATTAAAAGGGTAAATTACATCCATGGCCACTGAACTTTACCCATTTTCATATTATGGCCACTGAACTTCATTTCTTCCCGGTATGGCCACTATACTTTACACTTTTTAACACCGGTGGCCACTTAACACATCAAAACGACCATTGACGGCTAAAAATAAAAAATCCAAAGCGTTAATGATATTCTAAGGAACTTTAATTCTTGAAATTTTTCGTTTGAGGTCATTTAGGTGTTGTTTGGTTATGAGAGAGAAAATGAATTTTTAGAGAGAGAAAGCTCCAAAAAATGTGATTTTCGAAAATAAAAAATGTGGTTTCATGGTAAATGTTGTTTTGAATAACTTTAATTCTTGAATATTTTCATTTTAAGGTCGTTAACAATCGTTAACGGTCATTTTGAGAAGTTAGTTAAAATTGAATGACCACCGGTGTTAAAAAGTATAAAGTTCAGTGGCCATACCGGAAAAAAATGAAGTTGAGTGGTCATAATGTAAAAATGGAGAAAGTTCAGTGGCCATGGGTGTAATTTACCCAGAATTAAAGTTGTTCAGAACAACGGTTACCATGAAACCACATTTTTTGGAGCTTTCTCTCCCTAAAAATTCAGACTCTCTCTCTCCTAACCAAACAATACCTAAATGACGAAATTTTTCAAGAATTAAAGTTCATTAAAATATCATGAATTTTTAATTTTGAGACCGTTAACGGTCGTTTTAAGGCATTGAGTGACCACTAGTGTTAAAACGTGTAAAGTCGACTGGTCTTAATATTAAAATGGATAAAGTTGAGTAGCCATGGATGTAATTTACCCAATTGTTCATTAAAGTTGCATTGTATATTCCTAATTAAACACTACATTTCTTTAATTTAATTGGAGTGAGCTAACTGGAAAATATTAATTCTCGCGGATTATAATTCTAACAATTTCATTTGTTAATAAGAGTTTTTTTTTTTTTGTAAATATTAATAAGAGTTAATAATAAATTTAAAAGATATTCATTCCTATTCTTAGAATTTCGGATAGATATGATAATATTTTATTTATTCAACAGTTCATGCCCGTGCGGGACAGGCTTTTTAAACGGAAAGTCGTTTCATTTTCTCCTTTATTTTGACATTCATCGTCTTCTTCTTCGGCTCAAGTCAAATGCACAAGTAAGCATTCCTCCGATCACAATCTTTCTCTATCATCATCTCAATCTCTGTATATTAATGGCGTCTCTTTAAATTCAGCTCAAAAAGCTTCAAAATTCATCTGTCTTTTCATCTGAATTAAACTATCTATAAAACCCCCTTTCTGAGTTCTTCGTCCAATTTCAAACGATGGGCTGTGCTAAAAGCAAAGAGATGCATTCAAAACCACAACCTATTCGGCATTCAGCCGCCGCGGCTGTCTCCGCCGCTGCCGCAGCAGCTAATTTCAGTAAAAATCAGCCACCGCCGCAATACCATCAACAGCCACCGCCGCCGATAAAGCCAACAATTCCTAAACCGGAGACGACGATTTTGGGGAAACCGTTGGAAGACATTAAGCAATTTTACACACTAGGTAAAGAATTAGGTAGAGGTCAATTTGGGATTACTTATTTATGCACTGAGAATTCAACTGGTAATAGCTATGCTTGCAAATCGATATTGAAAAGGAAATTAACGAGTAAAAGTGATAGAGAAGATATTAAAAGAGAGGTTCAGATAATGCAGCACTTATCTGGGCAGCCAAACATTGTGGAATTTAGAGGTGCTTATGAAGATAGACAATCTGTTCATCTTGTGATGGAGCTTTGTGCTGGTGGAGAGCTTTTTGATAGAATAATTGAAAAGGGGCATTATTCAGAGAGAGATGCTGCTAAGATTTGTAGAGATATTGTTAATGTTGTTCATGCTTGTCATTTTATGGGAGTTATGCATCGTGATCTTAAGCCGGAGAATTTCTTGTTGTCTACTAGAGATGATGGAGCTATGTTGAAGGCTACTGATTTTGGATTGTCTGTGTTCATTGATGAAGGTTTTTTTCTTATCCCTTAACTCATATATTAGAGAACAAATTTAGACTTCGCATATAAAACCGTACAATGTTAGCACTAGTGTCGAGTAATTTTTTATTCCATGGATGACAGGAGCCTATTTTCCATTGAATGGTTTTATATGTGGAGTCTAAATATGTTCTCCCCGAATAATCATAGTACTAAATTTGTATAGTCAAGGGCTTTTAATCGCTTAAGTAGGTGTTGAATTCGGTTCTAGTGTATGCAAACAGACCTTAATTAGGAGAACTGATCAAACTCGAACTGATTAGTTGCCAAAATATGTAGCTGGATACGTGGTATAGCTGTTGCTGAAGCTGTTTTGATGCTTGGAAATTGTCAATTGTGCATCTTAATGTAACATAAAGTTGTTGGAATCATTGAGTTTTTGTTCAATGTATTTTAGGAGTATGGTTTGACTCGCTAAGTTTAGGCATATAGAAGGGATTCGTGGAATATTTTGTTAAACTATTTATTGTTGTTGGTAGTTGAAAGACGTCTACTGATTTTCCTTTCAAAATAGCTATATCAACAGCTGTTTCTCCGTCCTAACCAAACAGTTTTGATTGAATCTACTGTTTGATTTAGTTGTCGTTGTTTGTTCGTAGATGTTAGCTGATTTTTCTTCCAAAACAGTTATAAGCAACTGTTTCTCAATCCTACCAAACACACTATATCTACTGTTTGGAGTAAAACAGACATCCCGAACACTTAGTTCAGAATGGACGAATCAGGAGAAATGTGATGAGCTATTTGCAAACATTAGGCGTAACTTGTGTGTGGATGATGCCCCATTCAAACATTCTTTGAACTTCATTATCTTCATTGGCTTCTATTTTAACCCCCAAATAAGCATGTTGATGAGCTTTAGAAAAATATTTTGCAGGGAAAAGGTACAATAATATACTAGGTAGTGCTTACTACGTTGCTCCTGAAGTATTAAGGCGTAGTTATGGAAAGGAAATAGATCTCTGGAGTGCAGGGGTTATCTTGTATATTCTACTCAGCGGTGTACCTCCATTTTATGCTGGTAAAGACTTTTTTTTTCCTTTGTATAACGGTCAAATTTGCCTCTGCGGTTATCGGGAGATCAGTTTTTCTTTGATCGTATAAATTATTTAGCTCAATTTTGCTCTCACGATAGAAAATCTAGTTTAATTTTATCCTCTTTTAAGTTAATACCGACGGAAAGTAGAGACTGCATTCCTTGGAAAAGGGTAATTGAGCTAAGCTTTCTACCATGAGTGCAAAATTGAGTCGTTTTTGTACGATGATGGAAAATTCGAGCTTTCTTAATAACCTTAAGGGAAAAATTGACCACTGTCCCTTTTGGGATAAGGGTCAAATTTGCTCGCAAGATTATCGGCAATATCAATTTTTTTCTTATTGTATAAAGTGATACATTTTGCCGCTATGATAGAAACTTTAGCTCAATTTTATCCTTATGGAGCATAGTATAAGGGAAGTAGCGAAGGAAGTTCTAGGGGAATCTAAAGGTAGCATGCCACCGGGTAAGGACACATCTTGGTGGACAGAAGAAGTACGACAAGCAGTAAAGAGTAAGAGAGAATCCTATAAACTATTGGGGAAATGTAGGAGTGACGAGAACTACGAAAAATACAAAGAGGCTAAAAGGGAAGTAAAGAAGGTCATACGAGATGCTAGAGCAAAGGTGAATCGGGATCTGTATACAAGATTGGATACGAAAGAAGGGGAAAGAGACATATATAGAATTGCTCGGATGAGAGATAGGAAGACGCGAGATCTCGGAAAAGTTAAATGTGTGAAGGATGTGGACCAGAAAGTCCTAGTTGGAGATAAGGATATCAAGGAACGATGGAGGTCCTATTTTGATGACTTATTTAATGGAGATCGCCAACAAGATGTTGGAGATATAAGTATCCATCACGATATGATAAATCATGAATGCCTGCGGAGAATTCAAAAGGGTGAAGTCAAAATGGCATTAAGTAAGATGAAGTTGAAGAAAGCAGTAGGACCTGATGGCATCCCTATTGAGATTTGGAGATGTTTGGGAGAAAGAGGAATCGAATGGTTGACGACGTTCTTCAACAAAATTTGGAGAAACAATAAGATGCCATCAGAATGGAGGAAAAGTACCTTAATCCCTTTGTATAAGAACAAAGGCGATGTCCAAGATTGTGCCAACTATCGGGGAATCAAATTAATGAGTCACACTATGAAACTTTGGGAGCGAGTGATTGAACAAAGGCTAAGGAGGACGGTGAAGATCTCGGAAAACCAGTTTGGCTTTATGCCGGGAAGATCAACTATGGAAGCCATCCATCTAATGAGACAATTAATGGAGCACTATCGAAATAAGAAGAAAGACTTGCATATGGTTTTCATTGACTTGGAGAAAGCATATGATAAGGTACCAAGGGAAGTACTTTGGTGGGCCTTGATAAGGAAAGGCATTTCGCGGAAATATATTGACATCATAAAGGACATGTATGAGGGAGTATGCACGAGTGTACGTACTAGTGTTGGGAAAACTGAAGAGTTTCCTATTACGATTGGAGTGCATCAAGGTTCCGCACTAAGCCCATTTCTTTTTGCCATCGTTATGGATGAACTAACAAGTTCACTTCAAGATGGTATACCATGGTGCATGCTGTTTGCAGATGATATTGTGTTGGTTGATGAGACGAAAGAAGGAGTGGAGATGAAGTTGGAACTATGGAGGCAAACTCTAGAATCTAGAGGCTTTAAGTTGAGTCGAAGTAAGACAGAATATTTGGAGTGTAAGTTTAGCGGCCGTAGGAGTAGGGAGGCAGGGACAATCACCCTAGATGGGAGAGTTGTTCAGGCCTCGGATTGCTTCCGGTATTTAGGATCTATTATCCAAACGGATGGAGAAGTAGATGGAGATGTTGCCCATAGGATTAAAGCTGGTTGGTCGAAGTGGAAGAGTGCTACGGGTTTCCTTTGTGATCCCGGCATGCCTAATAGATTGAAGGGAAAATTCTACCGGACGGCAATTAGACCAGCATTGTTATATGGTACGGAGTGTTGGGCAGTGAAACACTGCCACATCCATAAGATGTCGGTGGCGGAGATGCGTATGTTGAGATGGATGTGTGGTCACACGAGAAAGGACCGGGTGCGTAATGAAATAATTAGGACAAAAGTAGGGGTTACATCTATTGAGAATAAAATGAGAGAAAACCGACTAAGGTGGTTTGGCCATGTGAGACGTAGAGCGCTTGATGCGCCGGTTAGGAGAACCGAAGAGTGGCAAAGGGATGTAGTGGTGAGGGGTAGGGGAAGACCTAAGCAAACTTGGAGGAGGGTGATCGAGAGTGATATGAGTTTATTGGGAATTGAGGAAAATATGGTAGTGGATAGGACGGAGTGGAGGGAGCGAATCTGTGTCGCTGACACGACTTGATTTTCACGGTTTTATATGATGGTTCATGTTAGCCGACCCCGAATCATTTCGGGACTAAGGCTTTGTTGTTGTTGTTGTTGTTGGTAGAAAATCTAGTTCAATTTTACCCTTTTTTAATTAAATGCTGACGGAAATTAGCGATGAGATTCTATGGAGAAGTGTAAAATTGAGCTAGAGTTTCTACTATGTGGGCAAAATTGAGCTATTTTGTAGGATGTGAGCAAACATGAACAAAATGCTTGCACATATTAATGTGTTAGATTTGAATTACAGAGAGCGAAGCAGGAATTTTCAATGCTATTCTCAAAGGAGATATCGATTTCGAAAGTCAACCATGGCCGTCAATATCTGACAGTGCAAAGGATCTGATTAGGAGGATGCTATCCCAGGACCAGAAAAAGCGAATCACTTCTGCACAAGTTCTTGGTATAAAATCACCCGATTTCACTATATTTTTTCGACTTTTTTGGTTTCCTTTTGGCTTATAAATTTTATTTATTTTTATAATTAGAACATCCATGGATCAAAGATGGAGGTGCAGCATCAGATAAGCCCATAGATTGTGCTGTTCTCTCTAGAATGAAGCAATTCCGGGCAATGAATAAGCTCAAGCAGCTCGCATTAAAGGTAACACTTCTTTATAACTATTAAATAGTTCTCTCTTTTAGTGACAACTGGCTGCATTTTGTTGGGCTAAGAAAAAATCCCCGTGGCACCGAGACTTGTCTAAGTTATTGGCTAGCCAACTGATACCGAGGGGATTTTTCTCCCCTGTAAGTATTCTATCAAGTTCTACTTCAAAGAGTATAGCAGAACCTAGGGCAAAATTTAATGGAAGCGTCCCCTAAGATTTTCCTATACTCTACCCTTGTAGTAGCGCGCACTATGGGCGCTATAGCCCCATAATATCCATAGGCTCCTTATCTTTCCCAAGGTAAGATGACTAGGGTGGATCACTCAAGCCAAGTGCATGTTCAGTGGTCCAGGGGTGCCGGAGATTCCATGCCAAGTAGTCCCGCCTTTCTTTCGTAAGGCAAGATGCTCGCCTCCCAGTCCCTGGTGGACTAGGGTGGATCACTTAAGCTAAGTGCGTGTTCAGTGGCCCAGGGGTGGTAAAGATCCCACGCCAGGAGTCCTCATCTCCTATGGTACTCGTTATACCAACTTGGAGACAAATGGCTGCATTTTGTTGGGCTACACCAAAATCCATGTGTCACCGAGACTTTTCCAAGTTATTGGCTAGGCAACCGATACCGAATGGATTTTTCTCCCCTATAAGTATTCTGTCAAGTTAGAGGGCGAGCCTTGGCGCAACGGTAAAACGTTGTTGCCGTGTGACCAGAGGTCACGGGTTCGAGTCTTAGGAGCGGCCTCTTGCCAATTAAATTGGCAAGGGAAGGCTTGCCCCCAATACACCCTTGTGGTGGGACCCCTCCCCGGACCCTCGCTCAGCGGGGACGCGTAAGCCAAAACTAATGGAAGCATCATGTATCATACCTTACCCTTGTAGTAGCGGGCACTATGGGCGCTATAGGCCCATAATATCCATACGGCTCAGGTTAGATGCCCATCTCCTAGTCCCTGATGGACTATGGTGGATCACTCAAACCAAGTGCATGTTCATTGGTCCAGGGATGGCGGAGATTCCACGCCGAGTAGTCCTGCCTATCCGTCCTAAGGCAAGATGCTCGCCTCCCAGTCCCCGGTGGACTAGGGTGGATCACTTAAAGCTAAGTGCCTGTTCAGTGGCCCAGGGGTCCTCGTCTCCTATAGTATTCCTTGTACCAACTTGGAGTCTGGGAGGAACAACAATCAATATGTTCCATTCACCACGCCTTGTTGAAGCCTTCTCGGACTGTGCCAATGCTTGGGACGATTAGGCTACTATAGGTTATTAGCACTAGATATAGGTGAATTAAAATGGTGTTTATCTCCATATTCTCTTAACTGTATCCGCATCCTATCGAATCTCCTAGGTTATAGCTGAAAGTCTCTCGGAAGACGAAATTCAAGGACTCAAAGTAATGTTCACAAACATGGACACTGACAAGAGTGGCACAATCACCTATGAAGAACTGAAGTCAGGCTTGGCTCGTCTCGGATCCAAGCTGTCTGAAATTGAAGTTAAACAACTAATGGAAGCTGTAAGTAACAAGCAACTGTATTATGTCATAATATTAGTAGCGTTATAGTTCAGGGGCCATTGATATTAATTAATTCGTGTAACTCATTGCAGGCTGATGTGGATGGAAACGGAACCATTGACTACATCGAGTTTATATCCGCCACAATGCACAGATATAGACTCGAAAGGGATGAACATTTATACAAAGCGTTTCGATACTTTGATAAGGATAGTAGTGGGTGAGTTCTCTCATCAGATTTACCATTTTTCCGGAAATTTACTTTTAAGTATCAGTTCTTTCATTTGAATTTGATGAAGTTTTTATTAATGAAAGAGAGCTTGTAGCTTCAATTATTCAATCGATTATCGATTTCATCTCTTTGAAAACTGCATTATTGTGGGGGTAAATTACATACGTGGTGTACAACATTTGTCTTATCTCACACTTTGCTGTACAACCATCAATTTTGCACGCAAAAGTGTATAACCGTTTGCTGACCTTTCACTAAAGTGTACAGCCGGTAATTGTGGCCGTTTAACATGAAGTCAATGCACCACGTCAGCAATTTGATCTCCTTAAAAGTTGACCGGTCAACGCGCCACATCACCAATTTTGACTTTTATGGAGGTCAAATTATTAACATGGCATGTTGACTTCGCATTGACCGGTTATAATTGCTGGTTGTACACTTTATCCATTCTTGTGTCTGTTCTGTATGTGTATAACAAATTGAAGAAAATGATCATTATAATTCATTACAGGTACATAACGAGAGACGAATTAGAGTCCGCGATGAAAGAGTACGGTATGGGAGATGAAGCCAGCATTAAGGAAATAATATCCGAGGTGGATGCAGATAATGTAAGTGATTGGGTTCGGATCAATTCATGTTTTCGAAACGAAAATAACATTATTTTCACTACTGACGGAACCTTTTGGATTTGATAGGATGGAAGAATCAACTACGAAGAATTCTGTACGATGATGAGAAGCGGATTTCAGCAACCAGAGAAGTGTTTCTAGTTACATGAACTGAAAGCCATTAAAATGTGCAGAGAAACCGGAGGAAATCTTGATTGGATGCAACAGAATCAAATGTTTGAGCTGATGTTTAGATTGCTCAAACTTTGCATTTTGATGCTTGTGAATACATCTCATCTCTTTCAAGTTTTGTAGGTTCTTAACCTGATTCTTTGCTGTCAAATCAATCTTAGTTGAACCGGTTCGATCTTGTAATGGATGGCGATGACGATGATGAATGCATATACTGACGGTTTACTGAACATGTGTAATCACATTGATTTACTCTTAAAAATATATTGGGAAATGAGTTTACAAATTCTAAGAGAAGCGTTTCCATTTCTCTTAAATTATGGAGACGTGACCCGAAGCTTTTCGTAAAAGTTTACACAGCTGATTGTGTAAATTTGTTTGGTAAAACTTATGTGATTGCTAATAGCTGTTTGCGCAAAACTTTTATTTTGGGTTAAAAGGTAGTAATTAAGGTTAAAAATGTCATTTAAAAGAGATGAAACAATAAACTAATTGAAAAAGTTCATAAAATCAGTTTTTTTTTTCTTTCACACTTTTTTCCACCAAACACCACTGTTAGAAGTTTGATTAGTTAAAACCTCTAAAGTGGCTCAAAGATACCAAACAATTTTGTCAAAAACAAAGTAAACATAGCCTAATCCGGCCATTGTATTCTCGGGAATAAGTTTTCAAATTCTAAGACAAGTGTTTCCATTTCTCTTAAATTATGAAAAGTGACCCGAAGATTTTCAAAGTTTTCTAGAGGTATCGTTGAAGGGTATGTTGTAAGAACTGTCCAATTAAATAAAAATGAAAATGTAGGGGGCATACTGAAAAAAGCAGAAATACAAGGATTTAATCGATGAAACACTAAAATTACGGGATTTATTTAATATAGGAATAATGTGTAAAAATGCTTATAAGGTTTACAGGAAGGAGCAATTTCATCCATATTGTCTAAAATTGTGCAATTTTATCCTTACAACAAGGAGCAATTTCATCCATATTGTCTAAAATTGTGCAATTGTATCCTAACGTCGGCATCTAAAAGCAATTTCCCCCTAAAGTTAACAAATTAGGATAATTTGAGAAATAATTTATCGAACTGTCTTCTCGATCATAAATCTTGTTATCTACACTTCATACGTGTCATTTTTATCACTTATTAGTAATAGTTCATAAGGAGGGCGAGCCTTATCACAACGGTAAACGTTGTTGTCATGTGACCAAGAGGTCACAGGTTCGAGTATTAGGAGCGGCCTCTTGCCAAATAAATTGGTAGGGGAAGGCTTGCCCCCAGTACACCATTGTGGTGGGACCCCTCCTCGGTCTCCCCTCTTCGGACCCTCGCTCAGCGGGGACGCGTAGTGCGACCGGACCGCCCTTTCTTAGTAATAGTTCATAAACATATATGTGGTTTTTTTTTAAAATTTAAAAAATATGTTACCTTTTGTATGAGCTGGACAAACAAAATTCATATATTTCGCCGAATTTATAAATATTAATCTCTAATTCTATTATTAAACACAAAAAATATGAAATCTTTTTTCTAAACCAACTAATATATGAGGGGTGTACAATGGATTAATTTCTTGTATTTGGGTTAGAATCCAACCCAAACCATTTAAAAAAAATTCATGAGTTGGTTGGTAAAACCAACCCAACCTATTAAATATTGAACTTAAATAAATTGGATTGGGTTGGATTGAATTGGTTATTAATTCAAATAATTTCAAATATATATTTGTAGCTATTAAACACTGCACTAAATTGTTTCAAAAAAAAAAACATGAGACTAAATTAAAGAACTTATAAATATTTTTACCAAATAAAAGGTATTAATTTTTTAGTTAATTGAAAAAACCCTCATGTGCTTTCACGGATAAGTATATATATGTTTTTTTCTCCTAAACAAATGACTTAACATATTTAAAATAGAGCGGTATTTTATAGATTTTTTAAGTCACTTTTTGATCCGTTTCTTTTTTTCTCGAATTCCAAAATTTTAGAATTTTTCGGAATTTCAGATTTTTGAAAAGAATTTAGAATTCAAGATTTATAAAATTTTGGAATTTCATAATTTCTAAATATCCAAAATATCTGAAATTCCAGAATTTTCAAATTTCTAGAATTTCCAAACCAGAATTCCAGAATTTTTGAAATTCCAAAATTTCTAAAATTCTGGAATTTTAGAAATTTTGGAGTTTCAAAAAATTACAGAATTCTAAAAATTCTGGAATTCTAAAAATTCTAGAACATAAATTATGGAATTCTAAAAATTCTGGAATTTTAGGATGTTATATAATTTAATTTTTTTTGTAGAATTATAGAATATTATTTTAGTTTTATATGTTTTATATGAGAAATAAAAATATATTTTTATTAACTATTGTTTGCACCATAAATTAATTTTTTGGCTTTTATATATTTTTAATTTATTGTTTGGCCTAACTTATGTTTAAGTAGATTTTTTCAAGAGTGAACATCGGGGTAAACCAATTACCTAAGGTGAACCTGAGAGGAAACTTAAGGTAAATCAAAAGGGAAATCATAAGACCATTTAATATTTTAACGTATATTTTGTGAGCCAATTAGAAAGCAGGAAAGTTAGAAGGTGTCAAAAGCAATCCATCGTGAAAGTGAAAATGGAGCAGTTACTCAAGACGTGGGCTGAATGTGGAGAACGTGACTTAGTGGAAAGAGGCAGGAAGTTACCTCCAACGTCTATAAAAGGAAGAAATCACGATGAGAAAAGCCGATCAATCAACTCAACAACAAGTACCCAAAACTCTAGCAAATTCACCTTAGACTTTAGCATCTTTTTATTTCTCAGTTTATTCTCTTAGTTTCAATTTCCAGATCTAAAGTTCAGCACATCATTTCCTTTCCTTTCAATTTTATTTTATTTGTTGTTTCAGTCATTTTCTGTAAGGTCGGTATCGTTTTGATAATTGAACCCTTTAGGAATTTTCGGTCTCTTTAATTCTTACAATTGTTTGATATTTAGAAGTTAGAAAAGTGCACCCAATTTCACTCCATAGTACGAGAATACTATAATTCTCTGACACGCCCGCAATTTCCCACGAAAGAGCCAAACAAAAATTGGCACGCCTAGTGGGACCCAATCACAATGCCGCCGAAGAAAAGTGATAAGAGCAACAAAGATCCTACAGTTGCAAGTTCTGAAGAAGAGGAGGTCATGGTAACAGGCAATGTTCCACAGATGGTGGGACGAATTGAAGGGGAAAAGGTTACTAGCCCCAGAGGAGAATCATGGATCTCTACAGAGATCCAAAATTCACCATTCTTGGAGAGGCATTTCAGTTCCATCGAGAAGAATATGGAAGCTCTGCGGAGTGACATAGATCTGAAGATGGATAAAATACTCCAGAAGCTGTCAGAACCAGGGGTAATCAAGAATGGAGAAAACCATGGTCCTCAAGGTTCCCTAGATTCCAATGGGGGACGTGGGTTGTCCGGCGCTGAGAAGTATCAAATTCCACTATTGAGGGACGATGTTGCCTTGCAGAAGGCCGCTAGTTCAGCAGGCCGAGAAAATAGTGGTAAGTCACCTGTTTCTCAAAATTTTGGAAACACTAATCCTACCTCCCACACAGCTTCGTATCATGAGGAGGCAGGACGCCACCATATCACAGGGGACATGGGGGGAAACTATAGAGGCAATGGAAGGAACACTGGATTTCTTCATATGCCTTATGGTCACCATCAGAATGGCATGCCTCAACAAGTTCCAGCATTCAATATGGAGGCTGTGAGAGAAGTTGTCCAAAAGCTGTATGGGCCTGGCCTTCGTCAAGTTGGCCGTCCTGAGTTCCACAAGCCTTACCCTCATGCGATTGACATGGAGAATCCTTACCCAAGGGGATGCAGAGTACCTGACTTCTCCTTATTCTCTGGGGAAGATGGTTTGTCAACTTTGGAGCACGTAGCAAGGTTCACGATTTAGTGTGGAGAACTTGCCAACTACCCTAATTTCAATTATCTCAAGTTGAGGCTCTTCCCAAATTCTCTGACGGGACCAGCCTTCACTTGGTATGCTACTCTCCCTAGAGACTCCATCCATGGTTGGCAAGATATGGAGAGGCAATTTCACACTCAATTCTTCAGAGCAGAGCCAGAAGTGTGTGTTGCAGAACTTTCTAGGCTTACTCAGAAGGGAGGTGAAAGAGCAGACCAGTTCATTGCTCGTTTCAAAAAGATGAGGAACAGATGCAATGTCTATCTCCCAGAGGTGGAGTACGTAAAGATGGGCCAAAGGGGACTTGACATTGAGCTGAGGAAGAAGTTCCAAGGGATGGAGTTCAGAGACTTTTATGACTTAGCTGCCAAGGTGACAGAGTACGAAGATCTGTTGAGGGAAGAGAGTCACAGAAAGAAGAGTGCCATGGAAACTTATTGCCAAGAAATATACCATGAGGTTGCAGTGGCAGATCTTAAAAGTACAAGGACTCATGTTTTCCCTTTACTCCACTCCACCGGAGGACATGATGCAGCAAAGAAATCTTTCAATGATAAACCTCCATAATTCAGCTTTGATGTGTCCAAGAGTGATGCTCTGTTTCACTTTCTCTTAAAGGAGAAGTTTATTACTTTGCCTGAAGGTCATAAATTGCCAATAAAAGAGGAAATCAAAGGAAAGACATATTGCAAGTATCATGATTCCTGGAATCATGCAACCAACAATTGTTGGCGCTTCAAGAATGCAGTTCAGGAAAGAATCAACAAGGGAATTCTTAAGTTCCCAGAGAAGAAAAAAGCAATGTTGGTTGATGAAGATCCTTTTCCATCGGTGGTGACTATGAACATGGTGGCAGTAGATATGCGAGATGTCCTCAATAGGAAGAAAGAAGACATTCGTTTGAGACTTAGAGAGTCCAAGAAGGAGAAAGGCAGAAGCTACCATACTTGGATCCTTAAGGAGTATCTCAGAGGTCATGATGAACTTCAGACTAACATCAAGGAGCAAGGGGGGCAGAAGTCAAAAATTCGAGTAGAAGTGAAGAGCATCGGAGGGAATCATTATGAAAGAAGAGTTCAGACCGAGAGGAAACAAAAACCTCAAAGAAGTGAATTTCAGTGAGACCCAACTGCCAATCAGAGGAGACCTCATTTTATGGTGCCTCAAGCAGAAAATTCTAGTAAGTGGCGCGTGGTACGCTATAAAAAGTTCCCCCAACCTCTTACAAGAACACAGAAGAGAAGGATGCAACGTAAGAGGGTAGCTGTTGAAAGACACTATGATGAGAAAGATGAAGTAAGAGAACCAGTGGAAAAAGAAGAAGTGAAAGCTGGTGAGACAGAACCAATAGTTTCAGAGGAGGAACCAGAGGAAATCATTCAAAATGTGCGAATAGGTGACATGGTGATACCTATCAGGTGTGCAACAACATCAGTGACATTGCCAGCTGATTTCCTAGGAAGTTCAAAGGATCATCATGCTGAAGAGGAGAATAGTTCACCTATTCCTGAGAAGAGAGATTCATTCACCAGTAGGGTCACAATTCAATCGAGTGGCCCAGGAGAACCAAAAAGAGTGGTTTTTGAGAAACCTGCAGATAGCATGACCAAACATATCATGCCTCTTTACATCAAAGCACATCTAAATGGCAAGCCAGTATCAAAAGTGCTGATCGATAATGGCTCTGCAGTGAATATCATGCCATTTAGGATGATGAAGACCTTGGGGAAGTCAATAGAAGATCTAATTGCCACAGAGGTTATGGTGTCAGCTTTCACAGGGGAAACCACCAAAACCTTAGGAGTTCTGCCAGTAGATATTACCGTGGAAAGCAACACATCTATGGCAGCATTCTTCGTTGTTGATTCAACAGCAAGCTATCAAATCTTGCTAGGGAGAGACTGGATTCATGCCAATTGGTGTGTACCGTCCTCACTTCATCAATTCTTGCTTTTTTGGAAAGGAAATGAAGTAGAAGTTGTCTGGGCGGGTGGGAAACCATTTACAACTCAAGCTGATTCCGTGGAGGCAAGGTACTATGATGGAGCTGTGGGTCCAATAGAGTTCAAAGGTGGAAGCAAGAGAGGAGGACCCAAAAGTATCACCTGGAAGAAGCAATGTCAGAACAAAGGGAAAGCTATCCTCCAACCATCAGCCATCGTTCCATCCAAATCTTGGGGAGCGTTGGTGTTAGACGAGGTGCCGCGGCCTAATCTCCCGGGCGGACCGGGGGGTGGACACCTCATGGCGACGTAAGCGGTGATTGGTACCGAAAGCAACCAATCGTGGAATCAAGCTACTCGGCAGGACCGGAGCTCGGAGTATGAAAGAGTCGCCACCCACGAATGGGAAAATGAACACCGATCCCTTGCGGGAGACCGGTGTGGGTTCGGGAAACTTAGGTACGAGCCGAGAAGGCTAGCTCCTTTCCGGAGAAAGGCTACTAGGCACCCCGACATCGCCCGGTTATGAACCACCGGCCTCCTACTCAGCGTGTTAGGCGATAACGGACTAATCGCATATTTCTTTAAGTTTAAAATTCATTTGAAACCTTTTCTTTCTCGTTTTGAAAGCCGTTTTGAACATATATTATGGAAAGCCATTTTGGTAAAGAATCACCCATTTACATCAGTTCAAGAAAAATACATAGGAGAGAGGGGGAGAAGGAAGAATTGATTCGTTTACAATGTGATTTATGCTTCGTGTTACACACTAATTCTAAACTAAACTCACTTCCCAAAAACGAGTTTATTTACCTGGTTCGTACCTTAATCGCCGTTGGAACGACTCGGGCGTTGGAAAACGTTGAGATAAAAGCCTTTGATAAGAAAATGTGGTTAAACATACAAGTCAATTTTATTTTGTACAAATCATTTAAGAAAACGATTCAAAACTTCGTTATTTACAATGAAAAAAAACGATTTTAATTACAATGTTCACTTAATCCGTCGTTGGAACGAATTAAGGTTTTAAAACATGACATTTTGGAAACGAGTTAAAGATGTCAAGAAAACGTTATTTACACTTTGAGAACCTCTAGAAAAGCTTTAATTTAAACCAACCAATTAAACTCTCTTTTTGTGATTTATTTTCCCCTTTTTTACTTAATTGAACCTTACTTGAATATGATAACAACAAATAATAAATTGAATCTCAAACTCAACCAATCAAAACATTTTCCCAAATAATATATATATACATATAAGAATTTTGAGAAGAAAAGGAGAAAGATATATATATACATATACATATGTACCAAAATAAGTAATTTGAGAAGAAAAGGAGAAAGATATATATATATACATATACATATGTACCAAAATAAGTAATTAATACCCATCCAAATAACATAGAGAAAATAATGTACCTTAATAAAAGAAAATAGTGATGAAAATATTTAATAAGTATAATAACTTCCTATTCTAATCAAAAACCAAAAAATGAAATAGGTTTATAAATAAGAAATTAATATTTAGCTTAAATGAAATGAGAAGAAAAATCTATATATATATATACTTTATTAAGTCTAATTAATTGAAAATAATTTATAAACACATTAAATAACTATATGTATAATGTATTTAAAAATAACTTGAAAGTAAATATTACATAAGAATACATATATATACAAAGGATCAAAAGCTTAAAAGTTGAGGAGGAGGGACCAAAACAGCATTTCCAGCAGATTTACCGACGGAAAATCCGTCGGTAAACAACAATCAGGGACAGAAAATGCAAATTACAGAACTGCTCCAATTATTTCCAGATTTATTCAAAAGCTTTAAATTAAGTCTAATTCAATCGTTTTGGATCTCCGAACTACCAAAAATGGATCATAGTCTATAACAGAGTTTCCTAAAACGACGTTTTTGTTTTAAAACGTTATTCGGAAATATCTTTTAAAAAAAAACTCATAATTACAACGTTTTTAATACCCGAACTACCTTTTAATCGGATCACGGTTCGTATTGGGATATTAAAACGAGGTTTTTGATTTAAAAACAAAACCGAACATTTTTCTAATACGAGACGAAAATTAAATAAATACGCAAAATTAAATAAAACGTGAGAAAATAAATGAATAACTAAATAAATAAAACTATGACATAAAAATAAATAAATAAAAGAAACAAATTAAATGAAATAAAACGAGTCTAGTCCTCGGATAACACCTTAAGTTCGGTATTGACGGTTGACGTCGGTTGATTGCACGAATCGTGCTTTTCCGGTGTTTTCGTGTTTTTGGTAAAATTTTAACTTTTAGGAAATTTGGAATTTTTAGGAAAAAAAATGTTTTTTCCCAAAAAATAAATTTTCTCTCTCCAAAAATGTTTAGAGTGAGAAAATCCTTCCAAAAAAAATCCCCCTTTTTTCACCTTGGGATCCGTGCCTTAAATAGGCAACGGATCCCGTCAACTTTGGGCGACGCCCAAGTAAAATTGGGCGTCGCCAAAAGGGGGTTGGGCGTTCGCCCAACGTCGTTCGGCGTGCACCCAACGCTCGCTGGGCGTACGCCCAACCGACGTTGGGCGTTCGTCCAACGATCATTGGGCGTCCGCCCGACGTTGTCGGGCGCTCACCCTGCGGCCGCCGGTGCGCTCGCCCAGCAGCCACCGGGCGTGCGCCTTGCGCTACCGGGCTCGTGCGTCCAACGGACGTCGAGCACGTGCCGCACTGCCGGGCTCACGCATCCAACGGACGTCGAGCGCGCGCCTCGCGCTGCCGGACATGCGTCCAACTGACGTTGGCCACACGTCGGCTGCCGCCAGGCGCTCGTACCTCGTCGCTGAGCACTCGCGAGCCGTCAACTTGACGACTGCGACTCATCCTAACCATTCTCTTCTTATTATATATTTTTGTTTTTAAAACTTCCGGAATCAACCGCTTCAACCGTCTTGTTTACAAGTTTTCGTCACAGGTCCTCCGACTCGGTGTCTACAGTTGCCCCTACTTTCCTATTTTGACAGTGATGTGTGTGTTTTGAAAACGTTTTTTGCTAACGCAACACATGCAATGTAAAACATATAAAAGTAAAAGACACGTAAAGAGTAGGAGGAAGAATACCTGACCTTCGCACTGCGTGTTCCGGCGTCGTTCTCCGATTCTTTCCAGCCTCGCCTCTGAATTGGCCGTCGGTGGATGTTCTTCTCTCAGAATCTAGCCTACGTTGACTGTGGGTAAGAAAGGCTCAAAAGCAACCCCGGTCTACGACCGTAGGTGAAAACGGCTTAAAAGCAACCCTGGTCCACGACCGCGGAGAAAATGGCTCAAAAGCGACCCCGGTTCACGACTAGGGTAAAATGGCTCAAAAGCGACCCCGATTTACGATCGAGGTAAAATGGCTCAAAAGCAACCCTGGTCCACGACCGCGGGTAAAATGGCTCAAAAGCAACCCCGGTTCACGACCGGGGTAAAATGGCTCAAAAGCGACCCCGGTTCACGACCAGGGTAAAATGGCTCAAAAGCAACCCTGGTCCACGACCGCGGGTAACATGGCTCAAAAGCGACCCCGGTTCACGACCGGGGTAAAATGGCTCAAAAGCAACCCTGGTCCACGACCGCGGGTAAAGAAGGCTCAAAAGCAACCCTGGTCCATGACCGCGGGTAAAAAAGGCTTAAAAGCAACCCTGGTCCACGACCGCGGGTAAAATGGCTCAAAAGCGATCCCGGTTCACGACCGGGGTAAAATGGCTCAAAAGCAACCCTGGTCCACGACCGCGGGTAAAATGGCTCAAAAGTAGAGGTTCTGAATTCTTTTAAAACACTGTTGTCTGTATTTCCTTACTGGAGCTAGTGTCTTGGAGGTTTGAATGGTTCAATAGGAACGTATTTTAGTCTGGAACGATTTCGACTAACAATTATTTTTCTGTTGACCGTCGTCTGTATTTTGACTGGTACCACTGTTCTGTAAAAATTGGCTGTCACCTGGAGTTCTTATCTTGACCGTATTGGCCACTGTCTGGGAGAAGAGCAGGCTGAAACGCACTGCAAATCGGAGGTCTGTGCACTTGGTAATTAATTATTTACTTTTTACCTTTATGTCACATCGTACCTTTTTCAGTATTTACGGGAATGCCATTCCCTCTTCCTATATAAGGTGGTGGGGTTTCATTTCAACCCCACACCTTCTCTCTCTTCTCTCTCTCTCTAGATTTCGATTTGGATTATTCTCGGGATGGATTTGGATGAATATGATGGAACGAAGGGCATGGAGGCGGGCTTCCTGAACCTTACCACAGTGGACCCTTTTCATAGTCCTACGACACATCTGAGCCGGACACCCTGTACCCAGGTAAGTACTTTCTTACTTCCTCGTCCCTTGACTAAAACTCTAGGATTTAGTATCCCTACTTGAACATGATTTGTATGCTAACATCTAGATTGCCCTAGAAGACTTTTAGTTAGAAAACATGAATTTCTTTGCTCGCAAGTAACGCTTTATTTATCTTTTCGTATGAATGCGAACTATATGCATATGAATAGTAAAACTACGAATCAATGCATGCCAACAGTAAAAACAAATGTGAATAGTGCACGTGAATAGTAAAAACGTGAATAATGCACGTGAATAGTAAAAACGTGATTAGTGCACGTGAATAGTGTACGTGAATAGTGCACATGAATAGTAAAAACTTGATTAATGCACATGAATAGTAACTCGACTAATGCATGTGAATAGTAAAAACTCGACTAATGCACGTGAATAGTAAAAACTTGAACAATGCACGTGAATAGTAAAAACTTGAACAATGCATGTGAATAGATCAATAAATCAAACCCTATACCGACAACCCTAAGGGAGAGATTTCACAAAATAACTGTCCAAATTAACAAGATGCCTCTAGGGTAGATTTGACCGAAAGGATAGCTAAGTTAATGTGTTTTCGTCAGATGCTAGCCTAGGAATAACCTTTAAACTTTACTTGTTCCGTTCTTTCCAGTTTATCGGCATTTCTGGGACTACCGCGGACATTCACACGTGGTACTCTATGTTAGGCGCCGCGGCGAGAGCCCGTGTGCGTGAGTTGGGCTTTGAGCCCTTCATTTCAGCGCTGCCCCGCACCAACGGGTTGTGCGACCGCTTTGGCCTGCGGGCCCTGTGAGAGAGGTGGGTTGACTCGACCCACACCTTCCATCTTTCTTTCGAGGAGATGACCATCTCGCCCAGAGATTTCTCCTTACTGAACGGGCTTCGGGGGAGCAGTACTCCGGTTCCCTTTTCCTTCGATGAGATGCGCCCGTGAGTTGACCGTGCTTGATTGGCTGCTTTGATTGGGCCAGGAGTTTATCCAGGCGCCAAATCCACCCCGACGAAGTTTATTACCACATCAGGGCTTCTGAGTCGCAGGGACTCTTGCGGGACTGACGACACCGACCTGGCCGTCCGCAGTTTCTTGATATATGCTTTGAGTGAGACGATCTTCCGCACCAAGAGCGGAACGATTCACGCAGGTCTTATTCAGGCCTTCAGTGATTTAGATGCGGTGGCATCCTACGATTGGGCAGGCGCGGGCCTAGCATTTATGTATAAGTTTTTGGATTTGACTTGCCGGAAGCGCAAGGATTTCGGCGGCTACACGTTTGCTCTATTGGTACTTGGCGCATCCTGGACTCGTCCTTTCTATCTTCTTCACGCTTTTCGTTCGTAACCTTTGTTTTTACAAGCAGGTTTGGGCGTACGAGAGGCGGATTCTTCCTAGAGAGTCTCGACACCGGCCACGAGTACCGAGGCCCCCACTCATGGCCCAGTGGAGAGAGTTTGATTTAGGCACAGAGGAGAGACGGACGGTGGCGCATCTCCTAGACTGGATTGACTCGCGGACTTTGGGACAGGTAGATATCTTCTAGTGGTGCTAGATTCTTGTTGGATCGGATCTGACTTTCTCTTTGTGTTTTTAGATCAAGTTTAGGTGGGACGACCTTGACTTCGGTCCCGACTACACGTACGTGACTTTGATCCAGGAGCAGCAGTGCGTGCTCACCGGCCCTTACGTGCGGGCCTGGTATTTGGGCGACCGGGGCATCACCGGGATTAGGGCCTCGCACTGATCACCAGGCGAGATCCCTGTCTCCATGTTCGCGGTGCGGACCATGCCTTTATCGGTCATTCGTCAGGACTTGACCCGCCGATACGTTGGTAGAGAGGTGTGGGTTCACGCTGGGGGCCGTGCTCTTTACCTATCGACTTTGTTGAGTGCGAGGGATGCCCCAGCGGTGGCGATGGAGGTGGACCCCGTGGCAGACGTGTTTTCGCGGGAGGCTGTCGCGGCAGTCTTTGGTCAGGAGGAGGTCCCGGTGAGTGGTTCGGCCTATTTACCTTTATTTACGAGATAGTTAGCGGTATTTATTATGTCTCTATTTGCAAGAGGGCTCCTGGAGGAGTGCTCATCTGTCAGACTTCTTTGATGGCGCTCGAGCTCAGACATCCACGAGCGAGCCGCCTTACTACGTCGGCGAGTCCTCCAGCGCTGCCTGACCGGAGAGATCCTCTTTGGGTGTGCCCGTCCCAGACTTCGGGAGAGATTTTGCGACCCTTTGTTATGATGAGTCCAGGGTGGCCTACGCCGGTGTCGAGATGGCTCCTCCCGTCTTCACGTCGAGGGTACCGTTTGATCCCTCAGACGCTTCCCAGACCATGAGAGAGACTTGTACTGATTACGTGGGGCTATCCGGTTACCTCAGAGACCGCCTCAGCTTGCGCTGTGCCGACCACCTGGTATGTATCCTTGCTTTATTTTAGTGTAGTGGAATGCATGCATGTATGTTTGATTTCTGTTCTTGCCTATGCTGCTTTTTTTCATATCTGTTTTTCTTTTTTGTTCTTTTTTTAGAGCGATCTTCACGCCCATGAGCGGAGACGGAGCGAGTCGGTGCGGGAGGCCGACGTCAGGGTTGGCCAGGTGTACCGAGAGCGGAACGACCACTGGTCAGAGGTGATGCAAAGAGAGACTGCTGGACGCCTTATCGTTGAGGAGAGGGCGCGTGATGAGACCACTGGACGCCTCGCTGCTGAGGAGAGGGTGCGTGTTGAGACCACTGGACGCCTCTGTTGAAACACCTTTCCACATAATTTTGATTTGACAAAATTGTTTAAGTATAAATTAGAATACATATTCTAAACACACTAAGTTTAAATGCGTTGATTTATTCTACTAATGTGTTTGTTCAATGTTGAGTATAAATGTTATAAGTCATAAGGATTGGAAGGCCCAAGCCTAATACGGAAGCCAAGGCCCAAGTCAAACAACTCAGTACACTCGGCCCGCGTATGTCAAGACGTTGTCGTTTTGGACAAAAACGCAACTCAGCAAACGGAAGGATCTAGAAGACCTTCAGGAACAACTTCACAATGAAGCTGCTGAGTAGTCTCGACAAAGCGTACAAGACAGCAGACCGGCAGAGGAAAACTTCCAGACAAAGTGTTTCTTCTTTTAGCAAAGTTCAGACGACACAGTATGCTGTCCAGTTGACTTTACCATAAAAGGAGAGACCATCTGCTGTGCTGACCGAGGACAGAAGATACACGATTGTGATTGGCCAAGAGCTCTGTGCAAGTCAGGATGACAACGACACATAGCCGTTTCCCTCCAACGGTTATTTCGAAATTCGAAATGACCGAATGACCAGACGTCTCTATAAATAGTGCCATCACAAGCTTCACAACATACAGAACTTGATCAAGCCATTACGCTGTCCAAATCTCTACAAGTTCTGCAAGCAAGAAGCAAAGCAAAATTCTTACACTACATTTTCATATCTGTGTAAAAGTCTAGAGTGGTTGTTTTTCAATCATCTAAGGTGTTCTAGCAATTGTTGTTTAGGACAAAATCTTTATCATTTCTAGAAGTAGAAAGGAGAGGATGGGTACTCGGTTTTAAGTACTCAGCAGAGAGATTAGGATTGAGTAGAAGTATAGAGGAAGGTACTCTTGTCATACTCAATTGCTGATATTGTAAAAGGTTTGAGGCTCTACCTTTAAAGAGCTCAGTAGAGGATTTGAAATCTCGGAGGTGTTCCGGGGACAGGACGTAGGCTTAGAAGAAGCCGAACCTGGATAAATCTGCTGAGTGAAGTATTTCTAAACCTTAACTCCTTATTCATATTGCTTGCTTAAAACAAACTAAAACTGACCAAGTAAAAGAGGTCAAGCTGAGTTGTGCACTACCAACGAGAAGGTTCAGGAATAGACTCTAAGTGCTATTTCCTGACCTAAGCAACGAAGCTGTCCTAGTCACTAGTTGACTAAGCCAGTGTCTTGCTGAGTGGTAAGCGCCGCTGTTTTATAAACTTTTCTTAAAGAAAAGAAATCTGCCCAAAGTATTTTAAAAAGGTCAAATAGTTCCTAACCCCCCCTTGGAACTATATTTGCAAACTTACAAGGGACCAACAAGTGGTATCAGAGCCTAAAAGCTCATTACTAAAGGTCTAACAACCTTGAGTTGATCCATACTATGGGCGAAAACAGCACTCGGTTTCTCCCTGGAAACCAGACAACTCAGATATTACTTGAGGGGCTGTCCATTACCAGGCCTCCCCTATTCTTCGGGTCAAACTATACCTTTTGGAAGAATAGGATGAAAAACTTCATTCAAGCTACAAACATGAGTGCCTGGCTATCTATAGTCCAAGGCCCGTTTGTACCTGTGAAAGTTGTTGATGGCCAGTCAGTTGTTAAAGCTGAGGTTGAATGGACAGAGGATGATCTTAAGAAGCTTCAAAACCATGCTTCGGCTATCAATATGCTTCACTGTGCGCTCGATGCTGCAGAATATAACAAAATCTCAGGTTGTGAGTCGGCACAAGAGATCTGGAAAAAGCTGGAAGTCACCTACGAGGGAACAAACAAAGTAAAAGAATCCAAGGTGAATCAGCAGATGAGACTGTACGAGCTGTTCGAGATGAACAATGATGAGGGCATTTCAGACATGAACGCAAGGTTCACCAACATCATTAATGAGCTCAAGAGATTTGGAAAAATCTTCACTGAGGAAGAACAAGTCAAAAAGATACCCAGGAGTCTTCCAAAAGACTGGCAAGCAAAGAAGACAGCAGTTGAGGAAGCTCAGGATTTAACCACCTACAAATATGACGAACTCATCGGTTCATTGCTGACCCACGAGATATCAATGAAGAACTTTGAGGTGAAGGAAAAATCTGATGACAAGAAGCAGAAGTCACTTGTCATGAAGGCTGACTCCACTGACGGGAGTTCAACTGATGATGAGGAGATGGCTATGTTCACAAGAAAGATGAAGAGGCTGTTCAGGAAGAACGACAAATATTCCAAAAAGCCGTACAAAAAGTTTGATAAGTATAAGGCTGACTCAAGCGACAGCAAATACAGAAAGGACAGCTCAAAGCCCATTACGTGCTTTGAGTGCCACCAAGATGGCCATATTAAGTCAAACTGCCCCACGCTGAGGAAAGACAAGAAAAGTGGGAAGAAGGCAATGGTGGCTACTTGGAGTAACAGTGATGAATCTTCATCAACAGAAACTGAGGCCACCGAGTCAGCGAAGATATGCTTCATAGCTGACGAACTTACTGAGCCATGTATTTCTGAGCATGCTGACCAATCTGATAAGTCAGACAATGAAGAGCAATCCAATGAGGTAATCTCACTCTCTCAACTCAGAAATGAAATGGGTAATGCCCTGAGTGATCTTTACACACTTGTCAAAAAGTGTAACAAAAAGATAAAAACACTCAGCCGGCGCTGTGATGAGGTGGAAGAGGTCAAACTGAGTGACCTCAGATACCTTCTTCAAGACAACTCAGTTTTGCATGAAAATATGAAAACCATTCATGAGTCTGTAGTTGAAGTCCAGTCAGTTTCCAAGAAACTGAGGAAGGATGTCACAACCATTCAGAACCAACTAAAGGTTCCAAACAAAAATAATTTTCCTCTGAGAACTAAGTATCAAGGTACTCAGTACCAAGGTACTCAGCAGAGATGAAATCCCCAGCGAAGAGTCCAGTGTGACTTTTGTGGGAAGTTAGGACACACCACTAAGGTGTGCTGGCACGCTCAGCACTGGGGTGCTGACAAGTCAGTAAAGAGTCCTAAACAGAAAGTCAGTTGTGACTTCTGTGGAAAAAGTGGCCACACTATTAATGTATGTCGCCACAAAATAAAATATGATGCTTTACCTGTTGAACCTAACAAGTCAGGACCCAAAAAGAATTGGGTACCTAAAGGAAACTGATTACATTGCAGGTAAGCCTGAGATGTGCCGAGAAGTAAAAAATGTGGTATTTTGACAGCGCATGCTCAAGGCATATGACGGGTGATGAAACTCAATTCATCACGTTCGAACGTAAACGAGGAGGAAGCGTAAGTTTTGGAGACAACAAGAAGGGTAAGATAGTAGGCTCAGGAACCATCGGAGGTAATCCTACTATTGAATCTGTCTCCCTAGTCAGCGGACTCAAATATAACTTACTCAGCGTAGCTCAGCTACGTGACAATGGGAGAAAAGTTATATTTGATGCTACTGGATGTAAAATATACGAGGGTAAAACTAATGAGTTAATTTTAACTGCCCCTCGGATAGATAATGTCTTTATGCTAGACTTAGAGAAAAAGTTTTCAAAAACTGTGTGCTTAGTAACAAAGGAAGAAAATTCCTGGCTATGGCACAGGAGACTTGGTCATGTAAGCATGGACCTCCTGGCCAAACTAGCAAGAAAGCAATTGGTTGAGGGACTGCCTGAACTTAAATTCCAAAAAGATCAATTATGCCACGCTTGCCAAGCTGGAAAACAAACCAAACAATCTTTTCACAGTAAAAACATTGTCTCAACTAAACGTCCGTTAGAATTACTACACTTGGATCTCTTTGGTCCAGTCCAGCCACTGAGTCTGGGTGGAAGAAGATTTTCCTTGGTCATTGTAGATGACTTCTCTCGGTATACGTGGGTCATCTTGCTGACCAGCAAGGATGAGACTTTTGAGACATTTTCAAATTTGGTTAGAAAAATTGAAAATGAAAAAGACCTAAAATTAGCTCATATCCGTAGTGATAACGGTGGAGAATTCAAAAACCAAAAGTTTGTTGAATTCTGTGAAGCCATCGGCATTGACCACAATTTTTCTGCTCCTAGAACACCTCAGCAAAATGGGGTTGTAGAAAGGAAGAACAGAACTCCGGTTGAAATAGCCAGGACGATGCTGGATGAGCATAGGCTTCCAAAGTATTTTTGGGGTGAGGCTGTTAACACAGCATGCTACATTCTTAATAGGGCTCTAGTTAGACCTATACTCGAGAAAACCCCCTATGAACTTTGGAAAGGACGAAAGCCCAATATTGGATACTTTCGTGCCTTTGGCTGTAGATGTTTTATTTTAAATACCAAAGATAGCTTAGCAAAGTTTGATTCAAAAGCTGATGAAGCTATCTTTCTGGGCTACTCAACAAACAGCAAAGCGTACAGAGTTTTTAATAAGCGAATTCAAGTTTTAGAAGAGGCAATACATGTAGAGTTC
Organism: Euphorbia lathyris; assembly: GCF_963576675.1. NCBI lineage: Eukaryota > Viridiplantae > Streptophyta > Magnoliopsida > Malpighiales > Euphorbiaceae > Euphorbia > Euphorbia lathyris. Next base: position 85,453,573 of record NC_088915.1, read on the forward strand.
GATGAAACTGACCCTGTAGGTAGATACCAGCCGCTGACCGAAGATGATCCAAACTCAGTAACCATCGCTGACTCAGAACCAGCTACTGAGTCATTCACGAAAAGGCTGACTAAGAGTAAGAGTGAACCTAAGATTACTTTTACTGACCCATCTACTTCTGCAGAGATTGTTGAAACAGGAACAGCACAAGACATGAATCTACCCAAAGAAATAAGGATTCCTAAAGGGCACTCCGAAAGTGCAATCATTGATTCTACTGGGAATACCCTGATGACGAGGAATCAACTCAGGAAATACCTCAGCAATGTTGCTTTCGTCTCAGTACAAGAACCGAAGAATTTCGCTGAAGCTGAGTACGATGAATTCTGGATGAACGCAATGCAAGAGGAGCTCGATCAATTTCGAAGAAATGATGTATGGGAGTTAGTGCCTCATCCAAAGAGTCAAAAGACCATCGGAACAAGATGGGTCTTCAGGAACAAGATGGATGAACAAGGAAACGTAGTCAGGAACAAAGCAAAGCTTGTAGCTCAGGGCTACAGTCAGCAAGAAGCTGGCGGATATCTTCACGAAGCCACTGGCTCGTGAGCAGTTCAGCATACTGAGAGAAGCAATTGGTATGTTTAATCCTCTTCAGTAAATTCCTGTGCTAAATGAATATTGAATGCTGAGTGAATTACATGCTGAATGATTTATTGTTTGCTGAGTATCTCTTGAAACTGACTGAATACACAATACTGAGTAATCTTGCACACTGAGTAAATTAGTTTTCGAACTTGAACTAAAAACCATCCTTAAAGAATGCACTGACCACTCAGAATATCAAACGCTTAGTATTCTACACGCTGAGTGTTAGATCCGTTAGAATGAATGCAATAGCATGCGTATAGCCCTAGGATGACGTATTCGCCGTATGTGTCATAAATGCCAGGATCTTTGTCGGTACATAATCCCGAGGCAAAACTGACACATGGATTTGATTAAATCCACACCGCTCATTTCTTCTATAAATAATGGGTAATTCCCCATTTTTTATTCTTTACGCTTAATCAAATTCTAAGGCAAAGAAACTCTTTCTCTCTCAAAATCCTTCTAAACCTTCCCCATCCTTGAAAATGACTAAGATTTCCTACAACGTCTCCGGTGCCGGCCACCAAAAGACTAGCTCCGATGAACCTACTGGAAATCCTCCTACGCCGAGCAAAGGACAAGCTGGCCAAACCTCTGGTCAGGGAAAACCCGTAAAGGTCAGGACCTACTCCAAGGTTTTTGACAATGTCCGCGAATGGAAAGTTGAGCCCTCAAGATGGGTCTCTGAAAACTTCGTGCAAAATGAACAACCGTTCTGCGAGTGGATTTCACAGAATGGATGGACTGGGCTGTTTTCGGTTAGGGATGAAACCTATCCTGACCTGGTGAGGGAGTTTTACCACAACCTCAAAGTTGCAAATGACAACACTGACTACCTGTGCACTGAGGTGAAAAACAAAACCATCTTCATCAACCCTTTCTACATAGGAAATCTTCTCAAGCTAAAAACTGAAGGAGCAAGGCTGAGAAGATCGGGAGATCAGGATAAAACTGACTATAAACACAACTTTTGCAAACCTGAGGGTCACTCAGGAGAAGTCTCAGCTTCATCAATGGGTCAGCACCAGAAGATGGCTCATTACTTGCTGACCTATTTCATCTACCCGAAGATCAACTGCACTACATCAGCAACCAATTTCGAGCAATGCTTTATCTGGCATATGCTGACATACACCCCCATCAACATGCCAGTCTTTCTTGTTGCTGGTTTCCTTCGAAGCACTGGCACGATGCGGCTTGGATCACTCATCACTAGAATCCTCATTGACCATAAGGTTGATCTCGAAGGTGAGGAGAAGACTCGAGGAACTGAGATCACAGCTTCCTCGCTGAGAGCCTTAAAGTTTGGACAGCCCTTGAAGAAAGGTAAAGCTGCTGCTGCTGGCCAAGCTGAGGAAACTGCTGAGCCAAAGAAAGGGCGAAGGACTAAGGCCCCAGCTTCCCGCAAGAGGAAAACTGCTGAGACGCCTTCCAAAAACGTTGAGTCTCCAGCAAAGAGGCAGAAGTCAGCTAAGAAAAGAAGCAGGCAAGGTGAGCCTGGAACTGAGGAAGCTATGGAGCAACCTCAGAAGAAGCAGAAGTCTTCAACACTGACTCCACTGAACGCCATACCTACAGACTTCGTTGTACCGGGTGACTCTCACTTCACCCAGTGTCAAAGTACAGAAGCTGAGCATGATGAACATGAGGTGCAACTAGATGATCACTTCATCTCTCAAGTTGAGGAAGAACTTGACGGTGACAGTACCGAAGAAGAAGAAGAAGAAGCCAGCGGTCAGGATGACGCTGAGGACTCTGAGGAAACGACCAGTGAGATTGAGGTTGAGCATGCCGATACTGAGTTGGCCGCTGGAGTTGAGCAAGTACTCGACCAACACACTGTTGATCCAGCTGAAGAGCAAGCTGACCAGCCTCATACTGAGCAACGAGAATATTCCCCTTCTCACTCAGGAGAACCTGATCATACTGTCACTCCACCTCGTAGAAGGCGAAAGTTGGTCAAGGCCAGTGAGAAGCTAGTCAGTGAACCTCCTGTGCACCTACCAACTCTTCCTGACTTTGTCGTCTCAAAGACAACTAAGGACCCTTCTACCGTCAAACTTAAGTTTTTCAAACGCCAATCCACTTCCACTACATCGGCGCCATTAGAAAAACAAGCCTCTGTTTCTTCTCAACAGGAACATGCCGACCCCAATGCTTCTGCAACATCAACCAGTCAGGTTGAGCCATCTACTGTTCATGCTATTTCCTCAAGCATGGTGCTGACTCCACACACCTCTACCGTCAGCACAGACAGTATTCGCATTACAACTTCTCCAACTCAACTCTCTGCCGATCAATCAACTATTCCTACAACTCAAGTGCAGATTAAGCATACTATTCCAGTCACTGACCAGGTTACTCCTTTCACTCCTCCTCCTTCCGGTCATACTGATGTCCCTGAAGGTTCACAAAGCCATCTGAATGCCACTGAGTTCGGCAAAAAGATCATTGACTCAGTGCAAGCATTAATCAGAGACCTTCAACATTCCACTTCTCCTGCTGCTGGATCTTCAATTCTTGAGACCACCCAGCTCTCCCAAGTCACTCAGCTTCTCACTGAAGTTAAGGGACTCAAGGATCTGCTGAATGTCGTCATATCCTTCCAAGCACAGCAAGCTAAGCAGGATTCAATTGCCAAGTTGGCTGAGATCCAGCTGACAACCGTGCAACACCTGAACTCTCTCCATCAACAAGTCCAGAAATTGTCAGCTGTGAACACTGACTATGCCACTTCATCTGAAATCAAACTGCTCTTTGCTCAGCTTCATACTGAGCAACTTAAGACCAACGAGCAAATGGTGTCGTACAGTCAGTGCTCAGTAGAGCAAATTGGTGAGGCTATAAGGTTGCTTAATCTGAATAAGCAAGAGATGGATACTGACGCAATGAATCAGAACGAGATGATGACTCTCGCACAACAAACTTTCAACCACATTCGTCATAACAACATTCAACGTCAGTATTACGACACAGCTCTCTTAAAAACCTTCCACCAAATCTTTGCTGGCCTTACTGAAGCTCTTATCTGGCAAGGCAAAGCTCAAGCGTTCAGTGTAAATATGCTTAGTGCTGATGATCTCAAAATACCCGATGAGGTATCAGTTGATGGAGTTGCCATTTTTGATGGCGTAAATGAAAGCGCTGAGAAGCTTAAGGAGCTATCCCAAGAACTGACTCACGCCGTATTAACTGATGCTTTCAGACTCCCTGAAGTTGACAAAACGGGGGAGAAAGAACATGCAGCTAGAGCTCAGCATGAGCGAAGTCAGTCATCGCAACACAAGAAAAAGAAATAGATAGGCTAGCCCAGTTTTAGACTGAGTCACTTGTAATCTAATTCTATTTGCCTTATCTATAAAAATTTTGCTGTGTAATTACTGACTTCTATCTATATATCATATTTGCATCTCTTATTCAAATCCTGAGTTATGATATATGTTATTAAGTACTGAGTCATTATGTATCTTCAATTAAATCAGCTATGTTTAATACTTGTAATATTTATTGACTAAATGATATGCTGATAACATGTTTGACATTGATCTATGTGTTTATAAAACATTCTGATAAGAACTCATTGAACAACAAATTACTCAGCGTGCTCTATATGACTAAACCTTCCGCTTAATACTGAGTAAATAGAATATGTTGATATAGCTGACCTATATCTGAAAACTGACCTTAGACTTACTCATTTAAACCTTTAAATGTTTTGAGTAAAACTAAGTCAGTAGCTCAACCCTTACGGGGGAGTTTGCTAAATTATACTAGGTCAACTATCATGGGGGAGCTCATACTGAGTTCCTTGCTGAACAGTTTTGCCAACATCAAAATGGGGGAGTTTGTTGAAACACCTTTCCACATAATTTTGATTTGACAAAATTGTTTAAGTATAAATTAGAATACATATTCTAAACACACTAAGTTTAAATGCGTTGATTTATTCTACTAATGTGTTTGTTCAATGTTGAGTATAAATGTTATAAGTCATAAGGATTGGAAGGCCCAAGCCCAATACGGAAGCCAAGGCCCAAGTCAAACAACTCAGTACACTCGGCCCGCGTATGTCAAGACGTTGTCGTTTTGGACAAAAACGCAACTCAGCAAACGGAAGGATCTAGAAGAGCTTCAGGAACAACTTCACAATGAAGCTGCTGAGTAGTCTCGACAAAGCGTACAAGACAGCAGACCGGCAGAGGAAAACTTCCAGACAAAGTGTTTCTTCTTTTAGCAAAGTTCAGACGACACAGTATGCTGTCCAGTTGACTTTACCATAAAAGGAGAGACCATCTGCTGTGCTGACCGAGGACAGAAGATACACGATTGTGATTGGCCAAGAGCTCTGTGCAAGTCAGGATGACAACGACACATAGCCGTTTCCCTCCAACGGTTATTTCGAAATTCGAAATGACCGAATGACCAGACGTCTCTATAAATAGTGCCATCACAAGCTTCACAACATACAGAACTTGATCAAGCCATTACGCTGTCCAAATCTCTACAAGTTCTGCAAGCAAGAAGCAAAGCAAAATTCTTACACTACATTTTCATATCTGTGTAAAAGTCTAGAGTGGTTGTTTTTCAATCATCTAAGGTGTTCTAGCAATTGTTGTTTAGGACAAAATCTTTATCATTTCTAGAAGTAGAAAGGAGAGGATGGGTACTCGGTTTTAAGTACTCAGCAGAGAGATTAGGATTGAGTAGAAGTATAGAGGAAGGTACTCTTGTCATACTCAATTGCTGATATTGTAAAAGGTTTGAGGCTCTACCTTTAAAGAGCTCAGTAGAGGATTTGAAATCTCGGAGGTGTTCCGGGGACAGGACGTAGGCTTAGAAGAAGCCGAACCTGGATAAATCTGCTGAGTGAAGTATTTCTAAACCTTAACTCCTTATTCATATTGCTTGCTTAAAACAAACTAAAACTGACCAAGTAAAAGAGGTCAAGCTGAGTTGTGCACTACCAACGAGAAGGTTCAGGAATAGACTCTAAGTGCTATTTCCTGACCTAAGCAACGAAGCTGTCCTAGTCACTAGTTGACTAAGCCAGTGTCTTGCTGAGTGGTAAGCGCCGCTGTTTTATAAACTTTTCTTAAAGAAAAGAAATCTGCCCAAAGTATTTTAAAAAGGTCAAATAGTTCCTAACCCCCCCTTGGAACTATATTTGCAAACTTACAAGGGACCAACAGCCTCGTTGCTGAGGAGAGAGCATGAGTTGCCGAGGAGAGACTCCGAGTTACCGAGGAGACCTTATCTGCGGAGCGGGCGTCGCATTTGAGGGAGTTTGAGGCCTACTGGGATGTCCCTCATATTAGGCTTATTATGTATAGCTTTGTAGTTTTCATTAGAGTTACCCCGATGTATAGCTGATGTATAGGGAGTGGGGTGGATAGTATATAGGCTTTTTATTGTAAAAAGGTGAGAAATATATAACTCATGATTCGTATTACCATGCATTTAGTAGATTATGATGATTCCAATCATTCTCTTCAAATATATTCATGCCTTTATTTATTTACAAACGACATAAATACTTAGCCTCTTATACATTGTTTTTGTATTTGCTCAAGGTATAACTACTGTTACCAGGACCCGCCTTTCGGTTTTCGGATCCCGGTGATTTTTCCTCTCTCCTTTTACTACCCCGGAATTTTTAAATGAGTGCCCTTTCAGGTGGGTTTTCAACCTATCGGGAATTTTCTTTATTTATTTTTTTTACGAAAAGTATTTCTTAAGCCTATCCAGATTGGTAGGTTCGGAGAACTCCATGCCGTCCATGGTGGTAAGCTTCACCGCGACTTTGCTCAGGATTTTCTTCACGAAGAATGGTCCTTCCCAGTTAGGTTTAAACTTGCCTCTAGGGTCGGTGTGCGTCACTCGGATCTGTTTCAGCACCAAGTCTCCCTCTTTGATAGGGCTGGCCTTGACCTTTTTGTTGAAGGCCCGGGCCATCATTCTCTGATATATCTGCACATGGTAAAGGGCTTCCATCCTTTTCTCGTCTACTAATGCCAACTGTTCATATCGCTTCTTCACCCATTCTGTCTCGGGAATCTCTGCTTCCACTGCGATTCTCAACGATCGCTTTTCAATCTCAACCGGGAGAACGACTTCTGCACCGTACACCAAGGAGAATGGCGTTGCCCCAGTCGAGGTTCTGACTGTCATGCAATAAGCCCATGATGCAAGTGGGAGCTGCTCGTGCCAATTCCGATGTGATTCTACTGTTTTTATGAGGATTCTTTTAAGGTTCTTATTAGCTGCTTCCACGGCACCATTAGCTTGCGGTCGATATGGAGAAGATCTATGATGCTCAATGCCGTACTCCTGGAAGAGACTTCTTACCTCCCCCTGAAACTGGACCCCATTATCCGTAATCATGTGATGAGGCACTCCGAACCGGGTGATCAAGTGTTTCTCGATGAACCTTCTCATCTGCTTGGATCCCAACTTACTGAACGACTCTGCCTCTACCCACTTGGTGAAGTAATCAATGGCGACGACAATAAATTTGTGCCCGTTCGAAGCATTAGGCCTTACTTCTCCGATTATATCAATGCCCAAGCTGCAAATGGCCAAATAGGCGCTAATACGTGCAATTCCATGGCTGGTAAATGGCTACAATCCCGTGGATTTGACAATCGTGGCATTTCTTCGCATATTCGTTACAATCTCTTTCCATGGTGAGCCAGTAGAATCCTTGTCTTATGATTTTCTTTGCTAACACCGCTCCTCCCATATGGGCCCTGCAAGTTCCCGAGTGTACAGATTCCATTGCTTCGCGGGCTTTTTTCGCATCCAAGCACCTCAGTTGTAACCCATCGATGTGCCTTTTGTAAAGCAAGTCGTTATGGATGACGAACTGCTGAGCTAACCTTCTAATCACAGCTTGATCCCTAAGTTCCGACTCCTCCGGGTATGTTCCATTCTTCATAAAGTTCACGATATCGAAATACCACGGCTTCTCATATGTCCCTAATAGCATTACGTCTTCGTAGCATGGTTTGTGAGATCTCCACAATACCAACGGCTTTGAGGCAAGGTTCCGAGGGTTGTCCCAAACTGACACCAAAGTGGCCAAAGCGTCTGCCGCCTGGTTCTGCGGTCGAGGGATGTGATGAAAACGACATTCCTTGAATCTTTGTGCCAACCCACCTAGCTGGTCTAGGTATGGACGTAGCCTTTCTTCCCTCACTTCCCAGTTTCCTTGTTCCTGTTCGATGATCAGCTTTGAGTCACCCCAAATTTCAACATATGATGCCCCTAGTGCTGCTAGTGACTCCAACCCATAGATGCATGCTTCGTATTTGGCCATATTGTTGGTGAGAGGGAAGGATAACTTCTTTGACATCGGGATTCTTTCTCCCTCCGGCGAGGTAAGTAGTACTCCTACTCCGGCTCCATTCGAATTAACCGCTTCATCGAAGTAAATTTTCCACGGTATAACTTCTATTGCGTTCAAGTGCTCATCGGGGAAATCATAGCTTATCTCTTCCTCTTCTGCATTCAGGGGTTGGTTGGCCAGAAACTCTGCTACGGCCCTCCCTTTAATAACCTTCTTTGTTACATATTCAATGTCAAACTCGGATAAAAGTAGTAACCATCGGGCTAACTTCCCTGTCAAAGATGGAGTTCGGTACAGATACTTCACGGGGTCCATCCGAGAAATAATGATCACTTTATATGATTGAAAATAGTGCCGTAGTTTCTTTGTTAGCCATACTACTGCCACACATGTCTTTTCGATCATGTTGTACTTGAGCTCGTACTCCAGGAACTTCTTACTCAGATAATACACCGCGTGCTCCACACCGGTGTCTCCCTCTTGGGCCAGCATTTCCCCAATAGATCGCTCTTTGATCGCTACGTAGAGGAGAAGCAGTTTTCCTAGTTTGGGCGGTCTCAGCACTGGCGGATTAGACAAGTAGTTCCGGACGCTCTCTAAAACTTACTGACACTTATCATTCCAGATTGCGGGTTGGTCTTTCCTTAACAACTTAAAGATTGGCTCGCAAATTGCGGTGAGTCTCGCTATGAATCGACTGATATACTGAACCTGCCCCAAAAACCCTCTCACTTCTTTCTCATTCTTCGGTGCTGGCATTTCTCGTATGGCCTTCACTTTGTCGGGATCTACTTCAATTCCCTTATTTCCGATTATATAGCCCAAGATTTTCCCCGATGAAACGCCGAAGAAGCACTTCTTCGGGTTTAACCTTAGTTTGAATTCCGCAATTCGGGCCAAAAACTTCTCGAGTGCCACAAAATGCCCCTCTCTTGTCTCCGACTTGACCATCATGTCATCCACATAAACTTCTACCTCCTTGTGTATCATATCATGGAACAGTGATGTAGCCAATCGCTGGTAAGTTGCACCGGCATTTTTAAAACCAAACGGCATCACCCTGTAACAGTATGTTCCCCACTCAGTTGTGAACGAGGTTTTTTCTTTGTGCTTCTCGGCCATCTGAACTTGCATGTAGCCCATGAAACCATCTACATTCGTGTGTAAGAAACTTGATGCTGCACTGTCGATCAACACGTCAATATGAGGCAATGCGAATTCATCTTTGGGGCATGCCTTGTTAAGATCTCTATAATCGACGCACATTCTTACTTTGCCGTCCTTCTTTGCGATGGGCACCACATTTGCGACCCAAGGGGGATAGTCGATTACTTCAATGAACCCAGCTTCTAACTGCTTCTTCACTTCCTCTCTGATCTTATCTGCCCATTCCGGTCTCATGCGTCGGAGCTTCTATTTTACAGGCCTCGCCTCGGGATATGTTGGAATGCGGTGAGTTACTATTGATTGATCAATTCCTGGCATGTCTTCGTATGTCCAAGCAAACACTATTTCGTATTTTTTAATTATTCCCTCAAATTCTTTCCTCTCTTCAATAGTTAATTCTTGAGCAATTTGTATAAGTTTAGGATTTTCATCCGTGCCAAGATTGAAAGTTGACATTTCTATTGCATTAATTTCAAATGTAGGCATGTTATATGAATGAGAATGCATGGAATAATCACGATCAACATCAAGCAAGTAAGCAAAATCAGAATTCATTTCATTGATAGTATTGGCGAGTACATCATCAGATTCAAATAAAGCAGTAATACAATTCTCATCCTCGAGGTTCTCGGGTTTCTCGTGAACTTTGGAGGTACTGGGCTCATCCACCGCTCCTGCAGTTGCTTCAATAGTGATGACTTGTTCCTCAGCATTCAAGTCTAACATCATAATCTCCTCGATAAAGCAGCTTGCCTTTCCCCTGCCCCAGTCAGTCACATTATTGAAGATCTCGAACCCTGGCAGAATCTTCCCTTCAGTGCTAGTCCACGACTCAGGGGTCCCTGAATAAACCTTTCCATGCCCCTCATTCACGAAATACTTCCTTAGGCCCACTTTTCCTTCACTACTTGCGTTGGACGGACCTCCCTGTTCATATCCTAAACCCCTCCGGGTTTTCTGACTCTTGAAGTTCGAAAATTCTGGCAACCCTTGATGGTGTGCTCCCAAACCCATACCAGGGATGAAGCCTCCCTTCATCATCTTCACCACATCGGTGGTCATGCTAGACTCGTAGATCCCAGAAACTTGGAATCCGGAGAAAAGTTGAGGCTCGATCCCCAATGCCGCCACTGAGCTCAATTTTTCTGCTCTGATTGTCACTATCTCCTCCTCGAAGGGAAACTTGATCATTTGATGGAGCGTGGAGGGCACACTTCCCAACTTGTGGAACCATGGACATCCCAACAATACAGCAAAGGTTACTGGGATATCCAGCACCGTGAACTCAGTTTCTTCCTCATGCGGCCCCACTTTCAACTTGGCCTTAAAGACTCCTTCAATATGCCTACGGCTATCATCATAAGCCCTAATCACAGTTTTCGAGGCTGCCAAGTCTCCTCTTTCCACTCCGAACTTAGACAAGAGTTTCAACGGGCAAACATTAATAGCCGATCCATCATCGACCATCACACAGCTAGTCTTCTTCCCATTGATTTCGGCTCGGATGTACAAAGGCTTGTTGTGAGCCTTCCCCTCTTCTGGGAGATCCTCATCGGTAAACGTGATTTTAGTTTTCTTTCGAGCCATGATTGCCCCTACTAGTGCTGTCGGCTCCGTATCGGTAGAAATGACCAAATTCTGCAACTCTTTCATCAGGTTTTCACGATGGTACTTGGAATGGCATAAAACTTCCCACACCGTGGATTTAGCTTGTGTCTTCTTCAACTGCTCGAGAACTTGGTCGTCTGGCTTAGGAGCTGACCCTTCCCCTATCTCGGTCTCAACCATAGGTGCCTTTCCTTCGGCCACTCGACCTGACCTTGTCATAACAGCGATTTCCGGCTCATCGTCAGATTCATCCCAAATATTGATAGGAATCCTCCGATTAGCATCTTCCTCGTCCGAGGAACTTCCCCAAATGTCCACAATCATTAAATCCATAACGTGAGGAACGTTCGGATTCAAATAAAAAGGATCCGCCGATCCATACAATGCCCAGCCTATCAGATCATCATAATCCCGGAGGGACACTCTACTCATCCTTCTAGCTGCTAACGGAATAGCTCTTCTCTGTATGCACATAAGCTGCACCTTATTACTCATTGTTTCATGACACTGCTCATACCGGTGCCTCCACCTCCTAGCGTAGTCCACAAATGGTTCCTCGGGGAATTGCCTGATCCTATCTAGATCCTCCAGTGATCCCGTCCATGGGATATACATCTCATATCTTGCCACAAAAGCACCCCTCAGCAGTACCCAATGACCCATTTCCTCCTCTGATAGGCCTTGGTGCCATAACAAGGCTTCTCCCATTAGGGTTTCCGGGAAATGTTCATGTAACTCACATTGTGGGAACCCGACGTCATACATATGGTTGCGGAATAACCTCGCATGCTCAACAGGATCCTGGTATCCACCGTACCTAGGCATCACCAACATCGCTTCGGGTGTTTGATAAGAGGAGGAATCCGGGGTTTGCTCTGCCAGCATCCATACCGTATACTCTTTGATAAACCTCTTCGTCATTGCCGCCCAATCGGTCTTAACATACATTGGAAGTGACATATACCACATCAATGGCTCACCCATCAGTGAATTACAGAACAAGCTAGTGATCTCTTCCTCCTTAAAACCCAAAGGCACCATGGCCGATAAGTAGAAGTGAAGGTGTTCCATGGGATCTTTGTTGCCATTATACTTGCTAACCCTCGGTAACGGACGCTTAATAGGTCCGATCTGCATTGCGAAGCGCTTTGCTGTCCTGTCCTCAGCTCTTTGGTACTTTTCTAAGAATAAATCTGATAATCGGTCCCAATCATGCTTACAAGAGTCGGGTAATGAGTGGAACCACACCAAAGGCTCGCCTACCAGCGAATGGTGGAACCACTGAGCAATCTCGTCCACCCCAAAAGATTCAAGAAACATGTCGTGCATATATTCACGCAAGTGCACCTCAGGATTCCCTCCACCATTAAACAGGCCCAATTCTGGCACAATAGTCCGGGATGACCCTTCTCCGGTCTCTTCAGCACTATCTTCATCATACGGTGCTCCACCGTCCAACCCTTCATCCATTGGTTCATCCTTCTGTTCCTCACTGAGGAAGGACACATATAAACCATTTCCTACATTGCTTTTTTCGTCGGAGTCCAACAACTCCTCGTCGCCTTCCTCGAAGGATCCATCACTACACTTTCTTTTAGACCGACTCCGATCATGCTCACCCTATGATTAGGCAATGGATTACGCCTAGTGGAAGGGTTTGCTGACGAAGGATCAGCTATCTTCTTCTCCTCGATTAAATCTTGGATTTCGTGCTTCAGCCTCTCACAATTCTCAATTGTATATCCATAACCGCTGTGGAACTCATAATACCCTCTACCCTATACCTGCGGAGTGGGCGGAGCCTTGTTATAAGGGGTAAGGGCTTTCAATAATCCTTTCTTTTGCAAACGTTCAAAAACCTTTGCGTAAGTCTGAGCAAACTTGGCGAACCACCTATTTTCGATAGCATTAAGATCAAACACTTTCACTGCAGCAGATTCTGCGCTTGCACTTGGCCCTCCGGCACTATATCCTGACTTCGTCCACTTCGTATAAGCTTTCTTCGGCTCTCCATCCCCCTCAACTGTCAAGGCGCAACTATACATCTGATTGAAATCGGTAAAAGGCATATACCGCAACTCATTCTTAATATACGACAATGTGTTACCGACTACCATTCGGATCTGATCCTGCTCAAGCGGCTTCTGCTTCATAACCGCGGCCTTGGCCCTCCATCTCCTTACAAAATCGGAAAATGACTCCCCAGTCTGCTGCTTAGTGCTCTCTAGCTCTTTCAAAGTGACCTCAAGCATGGTATTGAAGCTATACTGAGCGATGAATGACTTTGCTAATTCCTTCCAATCCCTCTTCGTTACCATCGGTAATGCATGAAACCACGTGAGGGCAGCCCCCTCTAGGTAAGTGTTAAACAGCCCCAGGACTTGATCCTCAGTCAGGATCGTGTGCTTCATCATAGCAACATACTGATTCATGTGAGCGATGGGATCTCCAGTTCCATCGAACTTTTTCATATCAGGGAGCCAGAATTTCAAAGGCAAAGCGGTTGCCGATAAACAATTCTTCAAGTTATAAAAGTCCTGACTCCCGGAACTTCCCCCGCGTAAGTCCTGCACCTCCTGCGTGATGTGTTGCTTCCACTCCTCTTCCTTAGCTTTCTCTTTCTCAAGCTGTTTTCGAATATAATCCTGATAATCATCCTCGTTCCCAAAGCGAGGGCCATCGTTCACCTCATTCTCAGCGTGCTTGCTGCAGCTCTTATCATCTTTCATGGCCAGCTTAGCTATCTGGGCCGCTATTATTGCTAATTGTTCATTAATGTTGTTCACAGAGTTTTCCAATCCGTCCACTTTTTCATCGGTTGCAGACATACTGACAGAAGAAGGAGTATACCCGGATGAAGATGAATCAGAAGCCACAATTGCCGATTCGGAACTGTCAATCTGTAACTGATCAAACTCCCTAACTAGCCGACTGCTCTCCCGGAACCACAACCGCTTAATGGTGACGTCTGCGCGAACGGCATTCATTAGTATGTATGCATGGTTTTATATGCATGATTTGTGGTGTGTGCATTTATTTACGGATTTTAAGATAAGAAGAACAAACGTTAGTCTAATTACACGTATCACAACATCTCTCCTCCACCCTTATTCCTCCACACACTCGATGGTCCAAGTCTCTTTCCTAGGATTTTGGTTTGGGGCTCATACTGCGGTCCAGGGGACGCGTGATGCCGTCGATTATTGCGAAAAAGTAAATCATTCATCAGACAACACAGTTCATTTTGACATATCAGCATTTAGTGACTACAAAATCGACCAAGTTGGATTGTCCTTTCAGAATAACTCGTCTTTTGTCCTTTCGCAAGATGCATTAGTTCGGGTTTTGACTCCCTTTAAGCGCATCTCGGTTTTCAGACGTGGTACGAGTTAATCTTCTAGTCCAATCGTTCGTTATTGACGATGACCCGTTCCCTTTTATTTGCGTGAGTTCGTGTCTCGATTTTTGGATTACAACGGGATCTTTTGGATCTATCGAGAGACGTAACCACGTGTTTATTTAGTGATGAAATCACTTTTGGATTTTATTTTAGGGAACGGACTCGTCGCGTAACGCGTTTGTTCTTAGCGTCGAGGATCCGTTTGCTCATTTTGGCTACGTGAAAAGACGGCGAGTCTTATTTTGAGCGCACGGTAATCTTTTGGCTAGCAACAATTCGTTGTTCTTCCCGATCCACGAGATATATCATCTTAGTGTGGTTATAGAAAATCAACGTTTCGTTGAATCGCGTGTTTGTTCGAAGCGATGATACCACCGTTCTTTTTCATTCAGGCACGAGTTGAGCTAGCACGCACATCGGGCCATATTTCTTGTAGTTTTGGTAACGGTCGAATTGTTCGAGTCGTTAGTCAAACCTACAGTCTCGTCCATATGGCGCAATTATGCGGTTTAGCTTAATTCGGCTTCGTGATTTTAAACGGGGTATACACTCGTTCGAGGCACGTATTCAACGGCATTGGTTTATTTTCTTTAACTACTCTCGGGATTGACATATATCGTAGATTCGGAATGATTTTGGTCGTTTAGTTCATTTTGCTTTTATCTTTCTTAGTCACTTCTGCGGACGCGTCCATTTCTCTTAAGAACGACATGGGGCGTAACGTAAAAGCTCGTCTTTTATTCGGAAGGGACGGGCTACTTGTGCGAAACTTTTCACGTTACGACAGGGTCGTTCAAAACAGAAATGTTCTTTGTTTTCGTTTCGTTATGATCTCATTTTATCCCAATTTATTTAAAGAATATGAATAACGGCTACTGTTAATATAGTCTTTTGAATCGGAGTATAACTATCCTTAACACCAAACCGATTCATACTAATACGTGCTTACGTAATAACACATTTCCTGAACATGTGCCTTCATCGGGACACAGAAAGGGACAAGGCGGGCCGCACATGTTCATTCATACGAGATGACTAAGTCGTCTTTAGTTCAAATTGTTTCGATGTTTTGGGGTAATTAGTACGCCGATTCAAGAGTATATATTAACGCATCGTTTCATTTTCTTTATATACTTTAGGATTTAGATACGTATCATGGCGATTTGAAAACACGAAATGATTCATTTATCACACCAAAAATAGTAACGGGTAATCCTATGGCAACTTCTAAGGCTACTATATGCTGACACGGCTGATCGCGGGACCTCACAGGACCGCACAAATTCGCCCCTAACGAATGGGTGGGGACCCTTTGGCGCCTTACTGTAAGGGGGAACTTACACTAGCCTCTTTCGAGCGACGAATGGACTCTCGCTAGAGGTTTCGCGGAAATTACCCAAAAGGTTTGCAATAATGCACATGAATGCGTACGAAAAGAAATAATACGATCCGTCCCCGTTAAGGGCTTAATACATTCCCTTCCGGAATCAAATTTCTCGCTTCTCCAGCAGAGTCGCCACTTGTTAGATGAGGTGCCGCGGCCTAATCTCCCGGGCGGACCGGGGGGTGGACACCTCATGGCGACGTAAGCGGTGATTGGCGCCGAAAGCAACCAATCGTGGAATCAAGCTACTCGGCAGGACCGGAGCTCGGAGTATGAAAGAGTCACCACCCACGAATGGGAAAATGAACACCGATCCCTTGCGGGAGACCGGTGTGGGTTCGGGAAACTTAGCTACGAGCCGAGAAGGCTAGCTCCTTTCCGAAGAAAGGCTACTAGGCACCCCGACATCGCCCGGTTATGAACCACCGGCCTCCTACTCAGCGTGTTAGGCGATAACGGACTAATCGCATATTTCTTTAAGTTTAAAATTCATTTGAAACCTTTTCTTTCTCGTTTTGAAAGCCGTTTTGAACATATATTATGGAAAGCCATTTTGGTAAAGAATCACCCATTTACATCAGTTCAAGAAAAATACATAGGAGAGAGGGGGAGAAGGAAGAATTGATTCGTTTACAATGTGATTTATGCTTCGTGTTACACACTAATTCTAAACTAAACTCACTTCCCAAAAACGAGTTTATTTACCTGGTTCGTACCTTAATCGCCGTTGGAACGATTTAGGTACGTTTCAAAACCTCGTTTGATGACATTCACTCGAATCGCCGTTGGAACGACTCGGGCGTTGGAAAACGTTGAGATAAAAGCCTTTGATAAGAAAATGTGGTTAAACATACAAGTCAATTTTATTTTGTACAAATCATTTAAGAAAACGATTCAAAACTTCGTTATTTACAATGAAAAAAAACGATTTTAATTACAATGTTCACTTAATCCGTCGTTGGAACGAATTAAGGTTTTAAAACATGACATTTTGGAAACGAGTTAAAGATGTCAAGAAAACGTTATTTACACTTTGAGAACCTCTAGAAAAGCTTTAATTTAAACCAACCAATTAAACTCTCTTTTTGTGATTTATTTTCCCCTTTTTTACTTAATTGAACCTTACTTGAATATGATAACAACAAATAATAAATTGAATCTCAAACTCAACCAATCAAAACATTTTCCCAAATAATATATATATACATATAAGAATTTTGAGAAGAAAAGGAGAAAGATATATATATACATATACATATGTACCAAAATAAGTAATTTGAGAAGAAAAGGAGAAAGATATATATATACATATACATATGTACCAAAATAAGTAATTAATACCCATCCAAATAACATAGAGAAAATAATGTACCTTAATAAAAGAAAATAGTGATGAAAATATTTAATAAGTATAATAACTTCCTATTCTAATCAAAAACCAAAAAATGAAATAGGTTTATAAATAAGAAATTAATATTTAGCTTAAATGAAATGAGAAGAAAAATCTATATATATATATACTTTATTAAGTCTAATTAATTGAAAATAATTTATAAACACATTAAATAACTATATGTATAATGTATTTAAAAATAACTTGAAAGTAAATATTACATAAGAATACATATATATACAAAGGATCAAAAGCTTAAAAGTTGAGGAGGGGGACCAAAACAACATTTTTACATTCCAGCAGATTTACCGACGGAAAATCCGTCGGTAAACAGCAATCAGTGATAGAAAACGCAAATTACAGAACTGCTCCAATTATTTCCAGATTTATTCAAAAGCTTTAAATTAAGTCTAATTCAATCGTTTTGGATCTCCGAACTACCAAAAATGGATCATAGTCTATAACGGAGTTTCCTAAAACGACGTTTTTGTTTTAAAACGTTATTCGGAAATATCTTTTCAAAAAAAACTCATAATTACAACGTTTTTAATACCCGAACTACCTTTTAATCGGATCACGGCTCGTATTGGGATATTAAAACGAGGTTTTTGATTTAAAAACAAAACCGAACATTTTTCTAATACGAGACGAAAATTAAATAAATACGCGAAATTAAATAAAACGTGATAAAATAAATGAATAACTAAATAAATAAAACTATGACATAAAAATAAATAAATAAAAGAAACAAATTAAATGAAATAAAACGAGTCTAGTCCTCGGATAATACCTTAAGTTCGGTATTGACGGTTGACGTCGGTTGATTCCACGAATCGTGCTTTTCCGGTGTTTTCGTGTTTTTGGTAAAATTTTAACTTTTAGGAAATTTGGAATTTTTAGGAAAAAAAATGTTTTTTCCCAAAAAATAAATTTTCTCTCTCTAAAAATGTGTAGAGTGAGAAAATCCTTCCAAAAAAAATCCCCCTTTTTTCACCTTGGGATCCGTGCCTTAAATAGGCAACGGATCCCGTCAACTTTGGGCGACCCCCAAGTAAAATTGGGCGTCGCCCAAAGGGGGTTGGGCGTTCGCCCAACGTCGTTCGGCGTGCACCCAACGCTCGCTGGGCGTACGCCCAACCGACGTTGGGCGTTCGTCCAACGATCATTGGGCGTCCGCCCGACGTTGTCGGGCGCTCACTCTTCTTATTATATATTTTTGTTTTTAAAACTTCCGGAATCAACCGCTTCAACCGTCTTGTTTACTGGTTTTCATCACAGGTCCTCCGACTCGGTGTCTACAGTTGGGAGAACCGATCATCAAAGAAATCGAGGATTAGTAAGCATAATGAGAAAGAAATGGCAGTAGCTACTGCTGCCATACAAAAAGCCCAAGTGCAGCAGGTGTTGGAGGAATTGTAGAAGGAAGAAGGTCTGGAGGCTCTAGGTGCTGAAGTAATCTATGAAGAAGAGCCTCTGGAAAGTGAAAACGTTATTCAGATAGATGAATTGAAACCAGCTCCTTCACCACTAGAGGATGATAGATCATTGGCTAGAGATCCATTGGAGGAAGTGAACTTGGGAACTTCTGAGAACCCAAGATGTACATACATCAGTAGTCTTTTGGATCCGCACATCAAAAAGAGACTCATTGCATTGTTGCAAGAGTACAAGGATTGCTTTGCATAGGAGTATCATGAGATGCCTGGGCTTAGTAGAAAGTTGGTGGAGCATCGTCTTCCAATGAAGCCAGAATTCAAACCTTATAAACAACCTCCCAGAAGAATGTCCAAAGAGGTAGAATTGAAGGTGAAGGAAGAAATTGAAAAGTTGCTAAAAGCTGGATTCATAAGACCCATCAGGTATGCTCAATGGTTATCTAATGTTGTACCGGTGGTAAAGAAGAATGGAAAGCTACGAGTTTGTGTGGACTTCAGAGACCTTAATACAGCAACTCCGAAGGATGTGTATGTGATGCCCATGGCAGACATGTTGGTGGATGCAGTAGCTAACAATGAGCTTTTATCTTGTTTAGATTGTGTGGCAAGATATAATCAAATTGCCATTGCTGAAGAAGATACTTCAAAGACCGCCTTTCGATGTCCAGGTGCTATTGGGACATTTGAGTGGCTGGTCATGCCTTTTGTCTTGAAGAATGTAGGTGCTACCTACCAAAGAGCCATGAATGCCATTTTCCATGATATGATTGGAAAAAATATGGAGGTTTACATTGATGACATCGTCATAAATTTCAAAAAAGAAATGGAGCACATAGATCACTTGAGATGTGGTTTTCAAAGGATGAGGGAGCATCAACTGAAACTTAATCCTCTCAAGTGTGCTTTTGGGGTGAAAGCTGGAAACTTCCTTGGGTTCCTGGTGCACCAAAGAGGCGTGGAGATAGATCAGAACAAAGCCAATGCGATCATGGAGTCCAAATTCCCTCAAACAAAAAAGGAGCTTCAGCGGTTCTTGGGGCAAGTGAATTATCTCAGGAGGTTCATCTCCAACTTGGCTGGAAAGTCTAAGACATTTTCTGATTTGCTGCGGTTAAAGAAGGAAGATGAATTTAAATGGGAGGAACACCATCAGCAAGCCTTCCAGAGTATCAAAGAGTATCTATGCCAACCTCCTGTACTTATGCCTCCAAGGCCAGGTGTACCTCTGAAACTTTATCTATCTGCCGCTCATGATTCCATTGGATGCTTGTTAGCACAAAACAATTCCAAAGGATATGAGCATGCAATATATTATTTGAGTAGATTCTTGAATGCAACTGAGGTAAAATATTCACCAATTGAGAAACTCTGCCTTACATTGTATTTTGCTTGTACCAAACTGCAGCATTATATGATTGGGGCAAGGGTGTTGGTGGTATCTCAGACTAACTTGATCAAGTACATGTTGAATAAGCCGCTCATAACTGGGACGATTAGAAAGTGGTCGCTGGCTTTGGCAGAGTTTACTCTGGTGTACTATCCTAAAAAATCAGTGAAGGGGCAATCACTTGCAGATTTCCTTGTAGATCACCCTTGTCTTGATGTGAAGGATGAAATAGATCAAGATCTACCAATCTTCAGTGTTGAAAAATCCCGCTGGATTTTGAAATTTGATGGATCTAGCACCGAGACATCTGCAGGAGCAGGAGTAGTCATTATATCCCCCATGGGAACCAAAACAACAATGTCTTTCAACCTGGATTTCAAATGTACGAACAATCAGGCTGAATATGTGATACGGATTCTGCGAAACCTCACTAAGTGATAAGTGTACCCCGTCGTTATCAAGTAATAAATTTCTGGTTTAAGTCCAGGTTATCGTCCACAGGATTTATTTCTGCAAGTACCGAGCTACTCGATCTCGGATGTTATCTAGGCTTAGGGGGTTTTGAGTTTGTTTGTTTATATTAATCTATTCCTAGGTTGAATTATACTAATCCTAGATAAGTTATATAGTTCTAACTAAGTTATCTAATCCTAGCTAAGTTATTCTACGCCTAACTAAGTTACTCTACCCCTAATTGATCTTTTACCAATGCAATTAACCGAATGAACATGAAGGGATACGATGATAATGAAAATAGGATGTTTAAACAATTGAATTGAAACTAAGTCACTTGTGTCCAAAGTGATTAACCCGACCTATCCTCCTAAAGTCCCTAGTTCGTGATTCCCTTGTAAGGCCGAAACTAGCTCTAAGGCTCAGTAATTTGGGCTTAATCTTCTATAGGGTTGTCAATCCTATAGGCACTGACTAGGTCAGATTCAGCTCGCAATATGTGCCAACCTAATTTTGGGATTATCGAATGAGTTAAACCAATCAGACAAAGCGTAAGACAAATATTAAAACATCAAAACAATTGAATAAACAAGAACTATAATATATATCAAAGATGGAAACATTGTCACGAAGTTACAATAAACCTAGAATTCATAGCATGTATCAGAGGCTAGACAGAATGTAAAAGAAGAAAAATCCCTTTCAGGGAACCTGTCTACCAATGCAGGCGTCTTTCTAGGATTTAAGGATGAAGCTTGAGCAATCCTCGGTGAATGTAGCTTCGGAGGTGTCTTCAATGGAGGTTTGAAGGATATGGAGGAGGTGGAGAGGATTTCTCAAGGTGAAAAGCTAAGAAAATTACAAAGGAAAAAGATATCGAATTACAATGAAAAAAATCCTATTTATAGACGCGTCTCGGGCCTCGTTTTGACCTATTTTCGTGTCCTTGTTGGTGTAGGAAGACGTGGGACCGAACGTGGCTTCGTTGGGGCGAAATTGGTCTTTTTGACCAATTCCCGCAGGGCTGCTCGTGACGAGCAGCCCCGTGCTCGCCGAGCAGGCGCCTGGCGGCCTGCTCGGGGAGCAGGCCTCCAGGGGCCTGCTCGGCGAGCAGAAATGGCCCACGGGGCCTTGCTCGCCGAGCGTTTTCGCCCGGAGCGTGCTCGATTCGTGCCGAATCACCTCGATGTCCTTTTTCGCCCGAATTTACACCTGCGCACGTATAGAAACTCCAAATAACATTAGTCCAAAAGCTAAATTGATCCTTCAATCGCTTATTTTGAGCAAACGCTTCGTTTGGTGCGACTTTTGACGGACCAATTAGCTTTAAAAGGTAACGGAATTATACTATGCATACTATTTCGGCCGTATTTTCCTAAATTGATCACAAAACGAGCCTAAATGACGAAAAGTAAATAGAACGTTTCCAATTTCTAACTAACTCACACAAAAGCATTTAAATGCGAGAATTGCTCGCTTATTAACTAAATAACTCTAAAACCCGTCCTAAAACCGTACCCAAAGATAGGGGTTTTTGACCCCTATCAAACCTCCTCGCACTTAAAACTTTACTTATCCCTAAGTAAACTAAAAAACTAAACCTGCCATCACAAGCAAGCTAGAAAACCTCCCGGTTTGACTAGGTGCTTGACACAACTTCGAGCATCTGTAATTACATGCATTCGGAAATACAAAGTAGAGACACGATATCCAAAAGCTGCATTTCAATTATCATGGGTCATAGTTTTAAGCAAATGGACACATGTTCAATTAAACGAGTTTAAGGGGATCGCTAAGTAAAACACCTCACCATAGGTAGTTCACTCATTCACACAATTTTGGTGGCTAAAGTGTTTACTCTCGGCTTATGTTCTTGCTTAGGATTACGTTGATTTTGCACGTTCATCCGAGTTCCTCTACTATGCTATATGACTCCGATGATATCAAAAACAGCCTCTAATTGGGGTTGTAATGTGGTTAGAGGGTTAAAGGTACAACAAGGGTTAAAAGTTCTAGCGCTACAAAAACAGAGTTAAAATGGCTTTAGCAGATACGAAGTGACTGAGCTTTTTATTCATCATTTATTTTTTCTTTTTGGGATGTTTTCTTGAGACCTTTTTGATTTTTAGGAACTGGGGAATGAAGTTTTGTTTTCCCTTTTGTTCGTCTCTTTTCTTTTCTTTTCTTTTTTCTGTTTTTCTCTCTTTTTTGTTTCTTTTTGGGATAGTGATGCTCATTGACTTCTTAGCCTTTTGGCTTGCTACTGTAATGCCATAAACAAAGATAAAGTGCTAGAAGAAAGCAAAGGCTCAATTCGAGCTTTGCAAAAACAAAGGTTAAATAGCGAACAAAGTTGTGGTTTGCAAAAATAGGTTAGAACGGAAGAAAAATCTACAAACTACAAAAATATAGGCTCAAAGGGGCTTCCTAGAGTGGATGAAAAAGAGAAAATAAGGTAAAGAAAAGGGTTAATTCTAATGAGGCTGATTCATCGTTTATCATCTCAAACCATTGCATATAGGTTCAACACAGTATTAGGTGCAAAATCTGTAATCTTCCACAAGTCAAAACATTCACACAAAAATGTCAAGAAAAAGAGCTTTTTGATGTTCGCTCTTAGGCTCAAATTCAACTCACAATTCTTTGGGTTTCAATTTTGTGTTTACTAGTTTTCCCCAAACTCAAGTTTAATGTCACATGCCTTCAATTCTTAAGTTATCTACCTAAGTAATGATTTTAGCATTTCTTCAAAAGTAGGGTCTAACTGCAAACTTTAGCTCATGCTTTTACAGATACAAGGATTGTGTCCTACACCTAAACTAGTTGTCATGCAATCTTAGATTCGGTTCTCAGCCCTCAAGGACAATTAACGAAGTTTAGATTCGAAGGAGGTTCACGGTTTTAGGTCCTAAACATGCAAAACCTAAATAAAACCCGAAAAACGAAAAACTAAACTAGACACGACGCAACAAAAATTTAAAAATTATACAATTTTTGTAAGTTTGTCTACCCCTCATCCTCACACTAAAAATATGCAATAAGTTCCAACATTGCATCACAAACCATAAAGTACAAGTGCAAAAAGTTAGGGTGGAGAAGAAAACTTACGGATTTTATCGCAATCGCCAAAAGCTTGACGAATTGCGGTGGCAATTTTTTTATTATTATTATTATTTATTTATTTGAGCTTCGTTCGGGAAAAAAAATCCCGAACCGTTGCTTATCTCTACCGAGCAGCGGGCTGGGCGGCAGCGCCCAGCGGCGGGTTGGGCGCAGTGCCTAGCGGCAGGCTGGGCGCCAGCGCCCAGCGGCAGGCTGGGCGCCAGCGCCCAGCTTGCGGCGAGTAGGCCCTACTCGCCGAGCTGGGCGGCAGTGCCCAGCTCGCCCGAGCTGGAGTGCCCAGCTCGGCGAGCGGGGCCTCCTGGGGCCAAAAAAAAATATTTTTTTTAAATGTTATTTCAAACCTGAAAACTTTAAAATAAAAAATAAAAATAAAATAAAATAAAAGAAAAGAAAAGAAAACTAAACACTAAAAAAATATTTATTTTTTTATTTTTTTTATTATTATTTGTTTTTACGAACACTTAAAAAAACGTAAAAGAAAACTAAAAAGACTAAACTAAAAGATCAATGTATAATCTAAATAAAACAAACCTGAAAAGTTTTATCAAAACTTGGGTTGCCTCCCAAGAAGCGCTACGTTATAGTCGGTGAGCTCGACATAGAATTCCCGCCTATGTGTATGCTTCTACTCGCGTTAGGAACTCGAACTCCTTAACAAATAACCCGTACCTACAAAACGGATTAAGAGCCTCTAATGAGTTTAATGAAAGCAGGAGACCGAATTTAAACATATTATGAAAAAGTTTGGTTTGCTCCCTTTTGGATTCTCTTGGTAGGTCGAAGAGAATGAAAACTTCTGAGCATGAAACAAACCTAAACTTTTATAATTTTTGAGGAAAAGGTAATTGAGATACACAAGTTTTGATTTGATCTTTTATCTCTACCACATGATTTAGAATTTCAGATTTTGAACCGGGGTTGCTTACCGCTTCCGGTTCTTCACTTACCTCGAGTGATGCATGTGATAGTGGACTTGGTTCTACCTTTTTCTCATTCCTCAAAGAGATGGCTTGAGCTGATTCCCTTTGTGGGATTTCTATGTTTTCCTTTATGCATGGGAGAGCATCTCGGGATTGCTTTTGCATCTCTTGGTTTATTTGAGCCAATTGGTTGCTCAAGTCCTTGCAAACCTCCTCGTTGATTGTAAGTCGTGCTGATATTCCTTTCAAAAGGGACAGCACCTCATCTCGTGAACTAGAGGGTTGTGGAGGAACCTGGCTTGCTTGTTCGTAAGGGAACATTCCCAATTCGTTTTCCCTGTGCTCATTAACAAACCTATTTGGAGGCCTCAACATGTTAGGGTTCCCGTAGGACAGATTTGAGTGTTGAGGTCTCCTCCAATCACTACCATAAAAGCTGTAAGAATTGGGGTTAGAATTATACCTTTGGTGATTACCCATAAAACTTACACTTTCATTGGTGTTGAGGCTCAGATTTGCCATCAAGATATCCATTTTCTCATTTAAGTCGGCCATGGAGGGATTGGGGCCTCATTCTCCAGGGTATGAATGTATTGTCTTGATGGGATAGTAAACTTTTGAGCTTGCCACTCGACTTTTTCTTGCCAATTCATTGATCAGAGAATGCTGAGAAAAAGTGAAGTTCTAGCACAAAAGTTGATAAGTAACAGTATACAGATATGAACAAGTATAGAAAAGTATAGAGAAATCATATATCAACAAGTATAAACGATATAAACAAAGATATTCACAATGAATGCCTAAACTAACAAATCAACCTTTGGTTCGATATTGTAGAAGAAATAAATCCCCAGCAACGGCGCCAAAAACTTGATGCGGATTCTACGAAACCTCACTAAGGGATAAGTGTACCCCGTCGTTATCAAGTAATAAATTTCTGGTTTAAGTCCAGGTTATCGTCCACAGGATTTATTTCTGCAAGTACCGAGCTACTCGATCTCGGATGTTATCTAGGCTTAGGGGGTTTTGAGTTTGTTTGTTTATATTAATCTATTCCTAGATTGAATTATACTAATCCTAGATAAGTTATCTAGTTCTAACTAAGTTATCTAATCCTAGCTAAGTTATTCTACGCCTAACTAAGTTACTCTACCCCTAATTGATCTTTTACCAATGCAATTAACCGAATGAACATGAAGGGATATGATGATAATGAAAATAGGATGTTTAAACAATTGAATTGAAACTAAGTCACTTGTGTCCAAGGCGATTAACCCGACCTATCCTCCTAAAGTCCCTAGTTCGTGATTCCCTTGTAAGGCCGAAACTAGCTCTAAGGCTCAGTAATTTGGGCTTAATCTTCTATAGGGTTGTCAATCCTATAGGCACTGACTAGGTCAGATTCAGCTCGCAATATGTGCCAACCTAATTTTGGGATTATCGAATGAGTTAAACCAATCAGACAAAGCGTAAGACAAAGATTAAAACATCAAAACAATTGAATAAACAAGAACTATAATATATATCAAAGATGGAAACATTGTCACGAAGTTACAATAAACCTAGAATTCATAGCATGTATCAGAGGCTAGACAGAATGTAAAAGAAGAAAAATCCCTTTCAGGGAACCTGTCTACCAATGCAGGCATCTTTCTAGGATTTAAGGATGAAGCTTGAGCAATCCTCGGTGAATGGAGCTTCGGAGGTGTCTTCAATGGAGGTTTGAAGGATATGGAGGAGGTGGAGAGGATTTCTCAAGGTGAAAAGCTAAGAAAATTACAAAGGAAAAAGATATCGAATTACAATGAAAAAAATCCTATTTATAGACGCGTCTCGGGCCTCGTTTTGACCTATTTTCGTGTCCTTGTTGGTGTAGGAAGACGTGGGACCGAACGTGGCTTCGTGGGGGCGGAATTGGTCTTTTTGACCAATTCCCGCAGGGCTGCTCGCGACGAGCAGCCCCCTGCTCGCCGAGCGTTTTTGCCCGGAGCGTGCTCGATTGGTGCCGAATCACCTCGATGTCCTTTTTCGCCCGAATTTACACCTGCGCACGTATAGAAACTCCAAATAACATTAGTCCAAAAGCTAAATTGATCTGTCAATCGCTTATTTTGAGCAAACGCTTCGTTTGGTGCGACTTTTGACGGACCAATTAGCTTTAAAAGGTAACGAAATTATACTATGCATGCTATTTCGGCCGTATTTGCCTAAATTGATCACAAAACGAGCCTAAACGATGAAAAGTAAATAGAACGTTTCCAATTTCTAACTAACTCACACAAAAGCATTTAAATGCGAGAATTGCTCGCTTATTAACTAAATAATTCTAAAACCCGTCCTAAAACCGTACCCAAAGATAGGGTTTTTTGACCCCTATCAATATGAAGCTGCGGTCATTGGCCTAGAGATCTTGAGGGAGTTAGGAGTAGATGAAGTCTTGATCCAAGGGGATTCCCAACTCGTGCTGAGGCAACTATCAGGAGAATATAAATGCACTAGTCCCAGCTTGGCTCCATATTATACAGCTGCTGTTCAACTACTGTAGGAATTCAATGACTTTTCCTTTCTTCATGTTCCAAGAAAGATGAACTGGGAGGCTAATGAGCTAGCTCAAATAGCCTCTGGTTTGAAAATGTTGGAAGAACTCACCCGTAAGTTGATAATGATCAAGAAGCTCAGACATCCTTCCATCATGGAGAGGGGAATTCAAGTGGAGACATTCAATACAGATGTTAATCTAGTTAGTGACTAGAGGAGTCCCATCAAGGAGTATTTGTCGAACCCAGGAAGACGAGTACCTTATTCCCTCAAGATTAGAGCATTGAACTTCTTGTTGATGGAAGGTGACTTGTACCGCAAAAATGTAGATGGACTTTTGATGAAATGCTTAGGATTTCCAGACAGCATGAAAGTTATGAAACAAGTCCACGAAGGAGTATGTGGAGCTCATCAGGCAGGCATCAAGATGAAGTGGCTCATCAGGAGACATGGGTACTTCTAGCCATCTATGCTGAAGGATTGTATGTCTTATGCAAAAGGATGCCGCCAATGCCAAAGATATGGGCAGATTCAAAGAGTTCTTGCAGATGAGATGTACGCAGTCGTCAAGCCATGGCCTTTTAGAGGATGGGCAAGTGATGTGATAGGGAAAATTTATCCTGCATCATCAAAAGGGCACAACTTTATGATCGTGGCAACAGACTACTTCACAAAATGGGTGGAAGCCTTACCAATGAAGAAAGTGGACCAGAGAGATGTTGTGAAGTTCATCAAGGAGAACATCATTCACAGGTACGGGATCCCTCAGTCAATTACCACAGACCAAGGAACCATGTTCACCAGAGATGACATGAAGGACTTCATGGAAGATTATGGAATCAAGTTGTTGCACTCTACTCGTCATTATCCACAAGCTAATGGTCAAGCTGAGGCCTCCAACAAAGTTCTCATCAACATCCTTGAAAAGATGATCGAAGATAATCCCAGGGAATGGCACGTCTTACTTTCAAAAACTTTATGGGCATACAGAACATCAAAAAGGAGTGCCACAGGCATCAGTCCTTTCTCATTAACATATGGACATGATGATGTGCTTCCTATGGAGGTAGTAGTGTCGTCCCTGAGAGTAGCCAGACAAAATGAACTCACTCCAGCAGAATACACAGAAGCTATGATGATGGAACTTGAAGGATCTGATGAAGCTAGAATGCAAGCACTTGATCGAATGATCGCCCAGAAAAAGAAAGTAACCAAAGCATACAATAAGAGAGTGAAGAAAAAGACCTTTGAAGAAGGAGACATGGTTTGGAAACTCATCTTACTAGTTGGGACTAAAGATAGAGCATATGGAAAATGGTCTCCAAATTGGGAAGGACCATTCAAAGTCTTCCAAGTTCTAAAAGGAAACTCTTATTGGTTAGCCAGCTTGCAAGGGGAGCCACATAACAGGTTCATCAATGGAAAGTACCTCAAGAAATTCTATCCCACCCTTTGGGAACTGAGGGAGCATCAACCATAGGATATAGGCAATATGTATTTGATGTAACGCAAAGCAATTTCACTTTGAAAATGGTAAAGCTGGCTTATAGCCGCTATTCTGTTTGCAATAAAATAATAGCAGGCCCCAAGGCCGCAATTTATTCATCAAGCAATGTCTATCAAATATGTTTAACAAAGAAATCTATCTAGAAGGGAATCAAATCAAACATCCTCTAAATCTATGGTCTTCAGATCTTCCCAACAAGCCTGAGAAGCAGATCGAAGTTTTTGACGTTCAGCAACCCATGCTTTAGCTCGGTCATAGTTTGATCTCAAAGAGTTTGCCATGAGTCTCTTTTTCTCCCACCTATCTTTCTAGAGGTGGCGCAACTTTTCACCTTGGACTATCGAGCTCATCAGTTCATCTTCAACTGTCTTCAATAGTTTCTTGACTTCTTCCATCTTTTTATACCTTTGATCGATCAATTCAATGGAAGACTCAACTTCTTGGTCAGTAATAGAGTTACTTTCACACAACTTCTGGTAAAGGAGGTGATCAGAGGCACATGAATCTAACTTGTCACTTAAGAGAGCCAACTGAGGTTTCACATCAGAGTAATCAGAATGCCATGAGTGAACTTAAGTATTGAAGTTAGTCAAGCGTTTCTTAAACTCAGCAGAAGAGGAGCGGTGAATAAGATCATCAATAGTCGAAAAGAGCATCGTCAAATGTTGAGTACAAATTGAGGATATATCAAGATCAAGTATCGATCGTATCATATTCTTAGAGGCAGAAGTATGGTCTTTATCAAGTGCATCACTATGAGTGTCATTCTCAAGAAAGGAGAAGTCGATGTTAGAAGAAGGATCCTCAAGAGGAAAAGCTTTTACTCCAGCAATTCTATCTAGGAGTGCCTGATCAAAAGTAAAGAAATCTATTAAAAAAAATAATAATCCTAAAGTTGGAAGTTGGTTTCATTTACCTCAGATCTAGAAACAATGGGAGTGTCATTCTTTGATGGAAGTTACCCTACGTGGTCTATGATGGCTAGATCAGAAGAAGATGGAGGTTGAGGGATATTGACCACGCCTGAAGCTGGGATCTCACCTACTGATGGTGAAGTACAATCAACTTGTGCTACAAAAAGTACACCAGCATGCTCTGCCTGGTTGCCTTCATCATCTGGGTCAATGGTATCAGCCGGAATATCAGAGGACTTGTCCATTTTTGCCTTTTTAAAGGAGGGGTATCATCTTCCAAGAGTCTCTCATCCGAATCTAAATCCAAATCTTCAAAGTTATCTTGGGCAAGGAAAGCAAAATCTGCTTCAAGGAAGTCGTCGAGGTCGATAGATTCATCAGGAGAAACATCAGCCACAACAACATCACTATCTTCATCTTCATTGGCATCTTCCTCATCAACCACCTTCCCTGTGTGGAGTATGTGTGAATGGTCTGGTTCAAATCAGAGATGAGAGGAAGTAGAAAGAAGTCAATCAAGAAATTTACCTGATGCTTCTACTTTTTGTTGAAGGTAAGGAAGGCGTAAAGACCACCACTGGTCAAACTCATTAGTAACAATTGAAGAGGCCTTGCCCACTTTTGACAGTTTAAAGTGAAAACCATCATTGAGAAGCTGATGTACACGAGATTCAGAAGCTTTGTAACGTTCTTCCAAAGGGAGCAAAGGAGGAGAATGACCTGAATAAGGCCAAACTGTCGAGCACATAATGCTGGCCAATACAACTCGAAACACGCCGCCGTCCTTGTGATAGTTGGCTTGAAGGTGGCACCGACATGGAGGAAACAAGTTGATAAGAATGACTTCCACATTTCATATGTCTCATCCAGGTTGATTGTAGAAGCTTTCATTATTCTTCCAGATTCTGGCAGTCTAGAGAAACAATAAGTGAACCTCAACGGAGGTTTATCTTTCAAACAAGAGAAAAACTTGAAGAACTTCCTGGTCTGGGTCATTTTGGTTCTACAACTCATCAGAGACCGACCAATGGGCATAGATGTGTCTAAAACAGAACTTTGAAGCTGAGGAAAGTAAGCAAGGAGCCACAATTGAACGATCCAGAGGTTTCCACCGAGGCGGGTGAAAGGTTCATTAGAGACCACGTGGGCAATGTGATGATAAGTTGCACCCAACAACATGGATCCTAAAGCCAATTTTTCCCCAGTTGCAAGCTCATATGCAATCTCCTTGTATTCTGCAGTTACTTTGCCAGATGCAGTGCAAAAAATATATCGGCAAACAAGAGTCCACAAAAAGAGAAAATGATCAACCCGCTTTCTCTTTGGAGGATGATTAGCCATATATTCGATCAGCCTCACCGAATCCATAGTTCTGTACTTCTTGAAGAATTCTGGAAGCTCATGTCGAACTAAGGAAGGTATCTCATGACCAACCACTGGTAGTCCTGTTAGTGCAAGCACATCCCCCAAGGTAACAGTCATCGGTATAGGTGGAAATAGAAAAGCATTACAGTTACGTGACCAGAAACCCAAAGCTGCATACAAAAGATTCTTGTTTACTGGAAGCTCTATCTGGGACATTTTAATCAACTCATTGATTCCAAGATTGCACCATTGTCTCTCATACGTCGGCTTCAACCGATTCACCCAGGTAGACCATGCTTTTATGGCATTTTCACTAGCAAGACGGGGCCAACTTTTGCATTTAACATGTCGGCCGGTGAGAAGACCAGATTTCATCAAAAGAAGTTCTCCCTCTTGAGATATTGGAAAAGGCACTTGAGGAGGTTTGTCTCGACCAGTCGGCAAAAGAGCATACAATTCATCATCATTAAAATTCATCTTGATTGTGTCAGGTTGATGTGCTTTTCCGAGTTCACCAGCACTTTTTCCAGGAGGATTTGGGTGTGACTTTCTTAGAGGTGGAGCAGTTGGTTTCTTGATAAAAGGGGTTTCTGCCAAGTTAAAGGTAAAAATTAAATTTTTTAAAATTTCGGCAGCATTTCTCCTTAAAATTTTAAAGTCCCAAAAATCATGTCAACATAAAATTACTCTTTCACGATTGTCATCCATTCACCAAATATCAAACATCAAACACATTTGAAGTCCATTAAATTTTATTCATAAGTTTGATGGTAAGTCTACCTTTGGAAGACATCTTGGCGGTGTTTCGAGTAAAGGAGTTGCACTTCAGCTAGACGCAACCTCAAGTTTGGTAACACCTTGATTAAAGGAAACCGATCAATGATTGATCTGGCCTTTAATCCTTAAGGCCTTCAAATCCTTCGTCAAAAGAGGAATCGGTTGTGCACGTATTCTCAGAGACTTCAATCAAAGGTACAAGCGAGCAAAGAGTTGGTAGTGCAATCACGAAGAACTTATTAGCACCGTGATTAAAGGAAACCGATCAATGATTATCAATGATTGATCCGGCCTTTAATTAAGAATTTTTGCGGCAAGGTTGTACAGGTACTTAGAAAGGTTGTTTTACATAGTGCTGTGTATATATATAGTTTAATTGAGATTTGTTTTGTTAAAGATTCCTATTGTTACTCTATTTTAGTTTTGTTTTGAATTTTTTTTTTTTTTAATCTGTGTATTTATATTCAGAGTTTTTATTTTGTGTTGTTTTTACTTTTGTGTTAGTTTTTGTTTCTAACTAGGACTTAGTTTATTTTATTTTATTTTTCTTTTCTAACTAATCCTACATAGATTTCACTTCAAACGTTAATCTTTCTCGTAAATGATTAATTAATGGTTGGGTTAGTTTTTTAAATTTATTTTTTTATTTTTTTATTTTTTTTTTGAAGATTAGGATTAGTTTTCTTTATGTTAATTAGGAGTAACGTTTTTTTTACGAGTTTTTCATTGTTTTTATCCACTTTGAATTTTTTTTGAAGTCTAAAAGATTTTTTATTGCGGGGTCCAAGCATAAATTTTCGTCTCTCAAATCCATGCTTGTGGGGGCAATTGTTTGAACCATAAATTAATTTTTTTGGCTTCTATATATTTTTAATTTATTATTTGGCCTAACTTATGTTTAAGTAGATTTTTTCAAGAGTGAACATCGGGGTAAACCAATTTCCTAAGGTGAACCTCAGAGGAAACTTAAGGTAAATCAAAAGGGAAATCATAAGGCCATTTAATATTTTAACGTATATTTTGTGAGCCAATTAGAAAGCAGGAAAGTTAGAAGGTGTCAAAAGCAATCCATCGTGAAAGTGAAAATGGAGCAGTTACTCAAGACGTGGGCTGAATGTGGAGAACGTGACTTAGTGGAAAGAGGCAGGAAGTTACCTCCAACGTCTATAAAAGGAAGAAATCACGATGAGAAAAGCCGATCAATCAACTCAACAACAAGTACCCAAAACTCTAGCAAATTCATCTTAGACTTCAGCATCTTTTTATTTCTCAGTTTGTTCTCTTAGTTTCAATTTCCAGATCTAAAGTTCAGCACATCATTTCTTTTCAATTTTATTTTATTTGTTGTTTCAATCATTTTCTGTAAGGTCGGTATCGTTTTGATAATGGAACCCTTTAGGAATTTTCGGTCTCTTTAATTCTTACAATTGTTTGATATTTAGAAGTTAGAAAAGCGCACCCAATTTCACTCCATAGTACGAGAATACTATAATTCTCTGGCACGCCCGTAATTTCCCACGAAAGAGCCAAACAACTATTAAATAAATGAATGTTTTTAAATTTAAATAAATAAATATATTATTTCAAATGAAATTATATATAATGAGTTGAAAAAACTACTAATATGCAGAAATAATTATGAAGAGAATAATTCCGGTTTAGTGGATGAATAATGCAAATTGCCTTCAATATTTCTTAATTAAATCTAACCCAACCCAACCGAACCCAACAAATAAATTAGATAATATGAAATATGTCGGTTGGGTTGGATAGGGTTGGATTGGTAGATTGGGTAGTGTAGAATAAAGAACGACATATCTGTGTTTTATAATAATGTCTGAAATTGACTCAACTTGTCAACGTTAGTAATAAAATTTCTCTTGATTGTCAACATTAGGAGTAAAATCACAATATTTTAGACGTTAAGATTAAAATTGCTCATGGTTATAAACGTTAGAAATATTTTTGCACCTTATCCTTTTAATATAATTATCATTTTTATTATACGCATAATCTAACCTGTGCCATGAAGGCACATGTTTATATTTAATGCATTAATTAGTCCATCTTTAATGCATTAATGCATTAATTAGCTTTTTGGCGGGATTTGTTCTGTAAATGTACGGTAAATTACACCTATGGCCACTAAACATTATCCATTTTCACCTTATAATTACTCAATTTCATTTTTTTCCGGTATGACTATTGAACTTTACACTTTTTAATATCGGTGGTCACTTAACGCCTCAAAACAACCATTGAAGGCTAAAAATAAAAAATCCAAAGCCTTAATGATATTCTAATGAACTTTAATTCTTGAAAATTTTGGTTTTGAGGTTATTCATGTGTTGTTTGGTTAGGAAAGAGAAAGTGAATTTTAATTATTTAGGTTTTTTGGCCGTAAGTAATTAAATTTTTCTCTTTCTAAAAATTCACTTTCTCTCTTGAGTCCTCATTCTAAATAAAAAAACTTCAATTGAGGCCTTATCGAAAATCATTCGGTTGAACAATTTCATACCTTCTTTCTCAAACCCATTTTGCTTAGTTTAGAGATTTAATTGATGATTTTTGCTTAGTTCAGATGCTTAATTAATGATTTTGATAGTTTGGGGTCCTAATTGATGATTTTGATCATTTTAAGATCCTATCTTTTACCAAAATTAACTCTTTGGTCCTTTAATCTATTTTTTAGATCTTTAACTGAACATATCTTAACTTTTAGGACATACACAATACAATACAAAATGACCATGTTACTCTATTATTTTATATTTGTCTGTTTATGCCAAATATAACGGTTATAAGTCTAAAAAAACTAGATAAAAGGACCAAAGGATTAATATTTTTAAAAATTAGGGACCCTATAATATATTTTTCAAAATAAAGGACTAAAAAATATATTTGGTAAAAAGTAAGAAACTAATAAATTATTTATCCAAATATTAATTATGTTTTATTAATTGTATGTGATTAATTACCTAGAAAAACTAAACACCTTTTAAATAAAAAAATATTAATTAATACATTATCCTATGCCTTATGGCATAAGTTAGCCGGACCGTTTATTATATTGTATATATTCGTTTAAAAGATATAAATAACACTTGGACATGATGCAATCTTAAATTTTTAGGCCAGTTGTTCCACCCATTTGAGATGCCTAGTAACCAGCAAGTGATGATTAGTCTAGATATGGACATGGCTTAAAAGCGCGGCCGCGGTGGTGCAGACTCTCTAGGTTTCCATAAAACTAAGTATTAAACCAAATGAAATATTTATTTACGGGGAACTAAATGAGATTAGTGTGGATATATTTTGCCACAATATAAAACCCAATTGTGGCGAAATTGAAACTCGCTATAAATACCTATTGTGG
The DNA here is from genome assembly GCF_963576675.1 of Euphorbia lathyris. Classification (NCBI taxonomy): domain Eukaryota; kingdom Viridiplantae; phylum Streptophyta; class Magnoliopsida; order Malpighiales; family Euphorbiaceae; genus Euphorbia; species Euphorbia lathyris. The sequence goes on from NC_088915.1 coordinate 85,488,296, forward strand.
TGTCTATAGGATGGCAAACTGAGGACGGACTTCGATTTTGCCACTAAGAGTTTTTATAGCGAAAACATAGTATTTAGTGGCGAAATAATTTCTCACAAAATACACGATTTCTTGTACTATATATTTATAAATGTTAATTATTAGTTATTTTGCTATCTAAATGGTTTATTTGCTATCTAAATGGTTTTTACTATATATATATATATATATATATATATGAGATGGCTCTTGTGAGAACCCTTTTTTAGGTGAGGACACTTTGTTATGTGAGAACACTCAAAACTACGTCGTTTTGAGTATAAAAATGAAATAAAACAAGGGAAAAAATGAAATAAGTGTCTATAGGATGGCAAACTGAGGACGGACTTCGATTTTGCCACTAAGAGTTTTTATAGCGAAAACATAGTATTTAGTGGCGAAATACTTTCCACAAAATACACGATTTCTTGTAGTATATATCTATAAATGTTAATTATTAGTTCTAAATAGTTTTTACTATATATATATATATATAAAAGATGGCTCTTGTGAGAACATTTTTTTAGGTGAGAACATTTTGTTATGTGAGAACACTCAAAACTACGTCGTTTTGAGTATAAAAATGAAATAAAACAAGGAAAAAAATGAAATAAGTGTCTATAGGATGACAAACTGAGGACGGACTTCGATTTTTCCACTAAGAGTTTTTATAGTGAAAACATAGTATTTAGTGGCGAAATACTTCCCCACAAAATACACGATTTCTTGTAGTATATATCTACAAATGTTAATTATTAGTTATTTTGCTATCTAAATGGTTTTTACTATATATATATATATAGGAGATGGCTCTTGTGAAACCCTTTTTTAGGTGAGAACACTTTGTTATGTGAGAACACTCAAAACTACGTCGTTTTGAGTATAAAAATGAAATAAAACAAGGAAAAAAATGAAATAAAACAAGGAACGCTGCTAGTGGAATAAGTGTCTATAGGATGGCAAACTGAGGACGGAACTTCGATTTTGCCACTAAGAGTTTTTATAGTGAAAACATAGTATTTAGTGGCGAAATACTTTCCACAAAATACACGATTTCTTGTAGTATATATCTATAAATGTTAATTATTAGTTATTTTGCTATCTAAATAGTTTTTACTATATATAAAAGATGGCTCTTGTGAGAACATTTTTTTAGGTGAGAACACTTTGTTATGTGAGAACACTCAAAACTACGTCGTTTTGAGTATAAAAATGAAATAAAACAAGGAAAAAAATGAAATAAGTGTCTATAGGATGAAAAACTGAGGACGGACTTCGATTTTTCCACTAAGAGTTTTTATAGTGAAAACATAGTATTTAGTGGCGAAATACTTCCCCACAAAATACACAATTTCTTGTAGTATATATCTACAAATGTTAATTATTAGTTATTTTGCTATCTAAATGGTTTTTACTATATATATATATATATATATATATATATATAGGAGATGACTCTTGTGAGAGCCATTTTTTAGGTGAGGACACTTTGTTATGTGAGAACACTCAAAACTACATCGTTTTGAGTATAAAAGTAAAATAAAACAAGGAAAAAAATGAAATAAAACAAAGAACGCTGCTAGTGGAATTCGAACCCAAGCTCTTGGACCTACACTCTAAACTAATTACCACCAAGATAATTACTTTTCTTATACATTATGTCGCGTATTGCTTAATATACTATTGCCTTTGTATCTTCTATTATTTAATATTTGACGCATACACTTATTAATATCGATTAAATGTGCATAATAATGAATTATTAATAGAAAAAAAAGAAATGTGTATAATAATAAATTATTAATAGATAAAAAAAGAAATGTGCATAATAATGAATTATTAATAGAAAAATAAATTCAAAAACATGCTCCAATTTCTTATTTATTTAATTCCTCTATATTTTTGTTTGGGACACTTGCTTTAATTTGTTTATAATATAATTCTTTTATTTATATATTATTAAGTGCCTCTAATACTAAAAAAAATCCAATACTATATTTTTTAAATAAAAATACACTTGTTTTAGTTTGTTTATTATACAATTTTTTTATTTATATATTATTAAATGCATCTAATGCTAAAAAGAATTCAATACTATCTTTTTTAAATAAAAATATATTATAAATTTTAATAAAATCATATAAATATTTTTAGAACATACGATATATTTAGAACTTATGATATGAAATTTAGAACATATGTTTTAATTTTTAGAACACAAACTATAAAGTTTAGAACATACGATATATTTTTTAAAATATACATTAGAACATATATTTGAACTTTTAAAACAAGAATTATGAAGTTTAGAACGTACGACATATTTTTTAGAACATACGTTAGATTATATATTTTAATTTTCGAAATACAAACTAAAAAGTTTAGAACATACGTTATATTTTTTAGAACATACGTTACGTTTTTCGAACATGAGTTATAAATTATATTATAGAACAAATGCAAAAATGATCGAGATATTTACTGATTTTTTTAAACATTATACTTAATTTTTAAAACACACATTATAAAGTTTAGAACATATGTAACATTATTTAGAACATCGTCCTTAACATTTAAAACACAAATTACAAAAAATATAGAGGAATTAAATAAATAAGAATTGGAGCATGTTTTTAGATTTTATTTCTATTAATAATTCATTATTATGAACATTTCTTTTTTTCTTCTATTAATACTTTATTATTATGCATATTTAATCTATATTAATAAGTGCATGTGTTAAATAGTAAACAATAAAAGCTACAAGGACAGTGGTATATTAAGCAGCGCGTGACATAATGCACAAGAAAAACATAACGTATGTTCTAAAGTTTATAGTTTGTATTCTAAAAATTAAGTAGAATGTTCTAAAAAAATCAGTAGATATCTAAATCATTTTTGCATTTGTTCTATAATATAATTTATAACCCATGTTCGAAAAAACATAACGTATGTTCTAAAAAACATAACGTATGTTCTGAAAAATATATCGTATGTTCTAAACTTCATAGTTCGTGATTTAAAAGTTAAAATATATGTTCTAATGTATGTTTTAAAAAATATATTTTCTTATATAAATAAAATATTAATATGAAATTTTATATAATATATTTTTATTTAAAAAAAATATAGTATTAGATTTTTTTAGCATCAGATGCACTTAATAATATATATAATAAAAGAATTGTGTAATGAACAAACTAAAGCAAGTGTATTTTTATTTGAAAAATATAGTATTGGATTTTTTTTAGCATCAAAGGCACTTGATAATATATAAATAAAAGAATTGTATAATGAACAAACTAAAATAAGTGTATTTGTATTTAAAAAATATAGTATTAGCTTTTTTTAGCATCAGAGACACTTAATAATATATAAATAAAAGAATTGTGTAATAAACAAATTAAAGCAAGTGTCTCAACGGTCGCGCATGCATCATTTCTTTTATGCCCCAGTCCCAAGTTTGAATCCCTCCATCCTCATTTTCTTATTTAATCTTTAATTAAAGGTACCAAAACTACGTCACCCTTTTTTAGGTGAAGACACTTCCTTATGTTGAGAACACTCAAAACTATGTCGTTTTGAGTATGAAAATTAAAAAAAAATTGATACTGCTTATAGGGTTTGAACCTTGGACTCTTTATCTACACAACATACTACTTACCAATGAGTCAATTGTTTTTCTTATGTATTATGTCGCGCGCTGCTTAATATATCACTGCTCTTTTAGCTTCTATTATTTAATATTTGATGCATGCACTTATTAATATCGATTAAATGTGCATAATAATAAATTATTAATAGAAAAAAAAGAAATGTGCATAATAATGAATTATTAATAAAAAAATCCAATAACATGCTCTAATTTCTTATTTATTTAATTTCTCTATATTTTTGTAATTTATGTTTTAAAATGTTAAGGACGATGTTCTAAATATTGTTACATATGTTCTAAACTTTATAATTTGTGTTCTAAAAATTAAATATAATGTTTTAAAAAATTAGTAAATATATGGACCATTTTTGCATTTGTTCTATAATATAATTTATAACTCATATTCTAAAAAACATAACGTATGTTCTAAAAAACATAACGTATGTTCTAAAGTTTATATTTTGTGTTCCAAAAATTAAGTATAATGTTCTAAAAAAATCGGTAGATATCTGGATCGTTTTTTCATTTGTTCTATAATATAATTTATAACTCATGTTCGAAAAAACATAACACTGTTGGTCCCTTGTTTAGTTGCAAGTATAGTTCCAAGGGGGGGTTAGGAACTATTTAAACTTTTTTCGCAATTAAGGCAGACTTCTTTTTCTAAAGAAAAAGGTTTGAACAGCAGCGCTGAGTAAAAGCAAGATACTGGCTTAGTCAACTGGTGACTAGGTCAGTTTCTTAGCTTAAGTCAGGAGATAGCACTTAGAGTCTATTCCTGAGCTCAGACGTTCAACGCGCACAACTCAACTTGGCCTCTTTACTTGGTTAGTTTTGATTGTTTAAAGCAAGCAATATAAATAAGGAGTTAAGGTAAGAAATACTTCACTCAACAGATTTATCCAGGTTCGGCTTCTTCTAAGCCTACGTCCTGTCCCCGGAACACGTTTCGAGATTTTAAATACTCTACTGAGCTCTTTAAAGGTAGAGCCTCAAACCTTTTACAATATCAGCAATTGAGTATGACAAGAGTACCTTCCTCTATACTTCTACTCAATCCTAATCTCTCCGCTGAGTACTTAAAACCGAGTACTCAGCCTCTCCTTTCTATCTCTAGAAATGATAAGTGTTTTGTCCTAATACAAAGATGTGCTAAGACACTTTAGACGATTTACAACCACTCTAGACTTTTACACAGATATGAGAAATGTAGTGTAAGAATTTTGCTTTGCTTCTTGCTTGCAGAACTTGTAGAGATTTGGGCAGCGTAATGGCTTGATAAAGTTCTGTATCTTGTGAAGCTTGTGATGGCACTATTTATAGAGACGTCTGGGTCATCGGTCATTTTGAATTTCGAAATAACCGTTGGAGGAAAACGGCTATGTGTCGTTGTCATCCTGACTTGCACAGAGCTCTCGGCCAATCACAATCGTGTATCTTCTGTCCTCGGTCAGCTCAGCAGATGGTCTCTCCTTTTATGGTAAGGTCAACTGGACAGCATACTGTGTCATCTGAACTTTGCCAAAAGAGGAAACACTTTGTCTGGAAGTTTTCCTTTGCCAGCTGCTGTCTTGTACGCTTTGTCGAGACTACTCAGCAGCTTCATCTTGAAGTTGTTCCCCAAGGTCTTCTAGATCCTTCCGTTTGCTGAGTTGCGATTTCATTCAAAATGGCAACGTCTTGACATATGCGGGCCGAGTGTACTGAGTTGTTTGACATGGGTCTTGGATTCCGTATTGGGCTTGGGCCTTTTGATTCTTTATGTCTTATAACATTTTAACTCAACATTGAACAAACACATTAGTAGAAATAAATCAAAGCATTTAAACTTAGTGTGTTTAGAATATGTATTTTAATTATACTTAAACAATTTTGTCAAATCAAAATTATGTGGAAAGGTGTTTCAACAAACTCCCCCATTTTGATGTTGGCAAAACTATTCAGCAAGGAACTCAGTATGAGCTCTCCCATGATAGTTGACCTAGTATAATTTAGCAAACTCCCCCGTAAGGGTTGAGCTACTGACTTAGTTTTACTTAAAACATTTAAGGGTTTAAATGAGTAAGTCTAAGGTCAGTTTTCAGATATAGGTCAGCTATATCACATATTCTATTTACTCAGTGTTAAGCGGAAGTTTTAGACATATAGAGCGCGCTGAGTAATTTGTTGTTCAATGAGTTCTTATCAGAATGTTTCATAAGTACATAGGTTAATGTCAAACATGTTATCAGCATATCATTTAGTCAATAGATATTATAAGTGTTAAACATAGCTGATATAAATGAAGATACATAATAACTCAGTACTTAATAGCATATATCATAACTCAGTATTTGAATAAGAAAAGTAAGTATGATATATATTGAAAGAAGTCAGCAAGTACATAGTAAAAGAAATAAACTAGACAAATAGATTACACTGATATGGCCTAAGTTATGCTAGCCTATCTATTTCTTTTTCTTGCCTTGTGACTGACTTTGCTCGTACTAACGTCGCTCATGCTGAGCTCTAGCAGCTTGCGCTTTCTCCCCCGTTTTGTCAACTTCAGGGAGCTTGAACGCATCGGTTAAGACAGCGCGAGTCAGTTCTTGTGAAAGCTCTTTTAGTTTGTCAGCACTTTCATTTACGCCATAAAAAATGGCAACTCCATCAGCTAATACTTCTACTGGTACTCGAAGATCAGCAGCACTGAGCATATTGATGCTGAATGCTTGAGCTTTGGCTTGCTAGATGAGAGCTTTAGAGAGGCCAGCAAAGACTTGGTGGAATGTCTTCAAGAGAGCTGAGTCATAATGATGACGCTGGATATTATTATGACGGATGTGGTTGAAAGATTGTTGTGCGAGAGACAGCAACTCATTCTTCTTAACCGCATCAGTATCCATCTCTTGCTTGTTGAGGTTAAGTAGCCTGATGGCCTCACCGATTTGCTCGACTGAGCACTGACTATAGGACACCATTTGCTCATTTGTCTTAAGTTGCTCAGTATGAAGCTGAGCAAAAAGCATCTTGAGTTCTGAGGAAGTGGCGTAGTCAGTGTTCACAGCAGACAACTTCTGAACTTGCTGATGAAGAGAGTTCAGATGTTGAATCGTTGTCAGTTGTATCTCTGGCAACTTGGCAAGAGAATCCTGCTTAGCTTGCTGAGCTTGGAAGGACAAGACTAAGTTCAGCAGATCCTTGAGTCTCTTGACTTCGTTGAGAAGTAGAGTGACCTGGGAGAGCTGAATTGTCTCAGGAATTGAAGATCCAGCAGCAGGCGAAGCAGAATGTTGAAGATCGTGGATGAGTGCTTACACTGAGTCAATGAGCTTTTTGCTCGGACTCAGTGGCATCCCGATGTACATCAGTATGACCAGAAGAAAGTGGAGTGAAGGGAGTGCCCTGGTCAGTGACTAGATGACTTGGCTCAATCTGCACTTGAGTTGGAGGAATTGTTGATTGATCAGCAGAGAGGTTTGTTGTGGAAGTAATAACCCGAACACTGTCTGTGCTGACGGCGGAAGGATGGGGAGTCAGCACCATGCTCGAGGAGACAGCATGAGCAGTGGTCGGTTCAACCTGATTGGTTGAAGTGGTTGTATGATGGTCGGCATGTTCCTGTTAAGAAGAAACAGAGGCTTGTTTTTCTAACGGCGTAGAGGTAGTTGACATTGATTGCCGCTTGAAGAATGTCAGTTTGACAGTAGAAAGATCCTTTATTGTCTTAGAGAGGACAAGTTCAGGAATAGATGGTGATTGCATAGGAAGTTCACTGACCATCACCTCACTGGCCTTAACCAGCTTCCGCCTTCTACGTGGTGGAGTGAAAGTAGGAGCAGCTTCTTCTAAGTGAGTAGGAGTAGGTTCCTTTTCCTCAGTATTGGTCTGGTCAGCTTGATCAAATTGCTCAAATTGCTCAACCCCAACAGCCAACTCAGTGTCAGTCTGCACAGCTCCACCAGCTAACCCAGTGTTAGCATCATCAGCTTCAATTTCGCTGTCATATTCCTCAGACTCCTCAGCGTCATCCTGACCGCTGGCTTCTTCTTCTTCTTCAGCAGTGCTGTCTCCATCAAGTTCTTCCTCAACTTGGGAGATGAAATGGTCATCTAACTGGACCTCAGTTTCCTCAGCATCAGTACCCTGGCATTGAGTGAAATGAGAATCACTCGGTACGATGAAATCAGTTGGTATGGCCTCTAGAGGAGTCATAGATGAAGTCTTCTGCTTCTTCTGAGGTAGCTCAGCAGCTTCCTTAGTGCCAGGCTCATCTTGCCTGCTTCTCTTCTCAGCTGACTTTCCAGCTGACCTTTGGCTCTTTGCTGGAGACTCAACGTTGGATGAAGGAGTCTCAGCAGATTTTCTCTTGCGAGAAACTGGGGCCTTAGTTCTTCCCCCTTTCTTAGGCACAACAACATTTTCCTCAGTTTGGCCAGCTTGTCCAGCAGCAGCACCAACAGTTTTTCCTTTCTTCAAAGGCTGCCCAAATTTCAGTGCCCTCAGCGAGGCAGCTGTGATCTCGGTTCCTTTGAAAGATTCCTCACCTTCGAGGTCAATCTTGTGGTCGATGAGGATCCTGGTGATAATTGACCCTAACCTCAGTGTACCCGTGCTGTGTAGAAACCCAGCAACTAAGAAGACCGGCATGTTGATGGCGGTATACGTCAGCATGTGCCATATGAAGCACTATTCAAAGTTGGTTGCTGATGTAGTGCAGTTGATCTTTGGGTAGATAAAATAGCTCAGCAGGTAGTGAGCCATTTTCTGATGCTGACCCATTGAAGATGCTGAGACCTCTCCTGAGTAACCCTCAGGTTTGCAGAAGCTGTGGACATAGTTTGTCTTGTCCTGATCTTCTGACTTCCTCAGCCTTACTCCCTCAGTTTTGAGCTGGAGGAGATTTCCTATGTACAGAGGGTTGATGAAGATGGTTTTCCCTCTTACTTCAGTGCATAGGTAGTCGACGGAGTCACTGGCAACCTTGAGGTTGTGGTAAAACTCCCTTACTAGGTCAGGATATGTCTCATCCCTGACCGAGAACAACCCAGTCCATTCGTTCTTTGAAATCCATTCGGCAAATGGATGTTCATGTTGCACGAAATGCTCAGAGACCCATCTGGAGGGCTCAACCTTCCAATTGCGGACATTTTTGAAGACCTTGGAGTAGGTCCTGATTTTAACAGCTTTCCCTTGGCCAGAGCTTTGGGCAGTTTTACCCTTGCTCGGTGTAGGAGGGTTTCGTGAAGGTTCATCGGAGCTGGACTTTTGGTGGCCGGCACCGGAGACATTGTAGGATATCTTAGTCATTTTTAGAAGATGGGAAACTTAGAGAAATTTAAGAGAGAAGAAGTTCTAAGTGATTTCTTTGCCTTTAGAATTGATTAAGTGTAAAGAGTAAAAGATGGGGAAATACCCATAATTTATAGACGAAATGAACGGTGTGGATCTTAATCGAATCCATGTGTCAGTTTTGCCTTGGGATTATGTACCGACAATGATCCTGGCATTTATGACACATTACGGCGAATACGCCATCCTAGGCTATACGCGTGCTTTGCATTTATGCTAACGGATTAATCACTCAGTAGTTAGAATGTCAAGCGTTTGACATTCTGAGTGGTCAGTGTAGTATTTAAGGATGATTTTAAGTTCAAGTTCTAAACTAATTTACTCAGTGTGCAAGTTTACCCAGTATTGTATATTCAGTCAGTTTCGATGAGTTACTCAGCAAACAATAAATCATTCAGCATGTAATTCACTTAGCATTCATATTCATTTAGCACAGGAATTTACTGAAGAGGATTAAACATACCAATTGCTTCTCTCAGTATGCTGAACTGCTCATGGTCCAGTGGCTTCATGAAGATATCCGCAAGCTGTTCGTCCGTTGGGACAAAGGTCAGCTTGATCTCACCCTTGAGTACATGGTCTCTAATGAAGTGATGTCTGATGCTGACATGCTTCATTCTGCTGTGTTGAATTGGGTTCTTAGAAAGATCAATTGCACTTTTTTTATCACATTTGACTTCAATTGTCTTCGTTTGAACACCATAATCTTCAAGTTGTTGCTTGATCCATAGGACTTGAGCAACACAATGACCAGCAGCAATGTACTCAGCTTCAATGGTGGACAAGGCTACTGACGTCTGCTTTTTGCTGAACCAGGATACAAGACAGCTTCCTAAGAAGTGGCATCCTCCAGAGGTGCTTTTTTGTTCCAGCTTATCTCGTCCATAGTCAGCGTCAGTGTATCCGATGAGTGTAAAATCATGAGTATTTGGATACCACAAACCTGCGTTCACTGAGCTTTGCAAATATCTAAGGATTCTTTTTACAGCAATGTAATGAGATTCCTTAGGGTTAGATTGATATCTAGCACAGTAGCATACTGAAAACTGAATGTCCGGTCTACTGGCTGTTAAGTAAAGTAGAGAGCCTATCATACCTCGATATAACTTGCTGTCTACTGACTTACCATTCTCATCAGCGCAGAGGACAGTGTCAGTGCCCATAGGAGTGGATATTGGCTTGCAATTTTCCAAGTCATATTTCTTTAAGATCTCCTTGGCATATTTGGCTTGACTGATGAAGATGCCATTCTTTCCTTGTTTAATTTGAAGACCGAGGAAGAAGTTGAGTTCTCCCATCATGGACATTTCAAACTCAGTCTGCATTTGTTTGCTAAACTCCTTGCACATTGATTTGTTAGTTGCACCAAATATTATATCATCAACATAAATTTGGGCCAGCAGGGTATCTTTACCCTTTTTCTTAATGAATAAGGTTGTATCAGCTTTACCCCTGACGTAATTTCTAGTCAGCAGGAAACTGGTTAGCCTCTCATACCAAGCACGTGGTGCTTGCTTGAGGCCGTACAGAGCCTTTTTGAGTTTGTAAACATGGTTTGGGAACTTATGGTCCTCAAAACCTGGAGGTTGATTTACATAAACCTCCTCGTTTATAACTCTATTAAGAAATGCACTTTTGACATCCATTTGGAATAATTTAAAATTCATGTAAGATGCATATGCATATAGTATTCTAATTGCCTCTAGCCTTGCCACAGGGGCAAAGGTCTCACCGTAGTCAATCCCTTCTTTCTGACTGTAGCCTTGAGCTACAAGCCTTGCCTTGTTCCTGACTACGTTTCCTTGTTCGTCCATCTTGTTCCTGAAGACCCATCTTGTTCCGATGGTCTTTTGACTCTTTGGATGAGGCACTAACTCCCATACATCATTTCTTCGAAATTGATCGAGCTCCTCTTGCATTGCGTTCATCCAGAATTCATCGTACTCAGCTTCAGCGAAATTCTTCGGTTCTTGTACTGAGACGAAGGCAACATTGCTGAGGTACTTTCTAAGTTGATTCCTCGTCATCAGGGTATTCCCAGCAGAATCAAGGATTGCACTTTCGGAGTGCCCTCTTGGAATCCTTATTTCTTTGGGTAGATTTATGTCTTGTGCTGTTCCTGTTTCAACAATCTCTGCAGAAGTAGATGGGTCAGTAAAAGTAATCTTAGGTTCACTCTTACTCTTGGTCAGCCTTTTCGTGAATGACTCAGTAGCTGGTTCTGGGTCAGCGGTGGTTACTGAGTTTGGATCATCTTCGGTCAGCGGCTGGTATCTACCTGCAGCGTCAGTTTCATCGAACTCTACATGTATTGACTCTTCTAGAACTTGAGTTCGCTTATTAAAAACTCTGTATGCTTTGCTGTTTGTTGAGTAGCCCAAAAAGATAGCCTCATCAGCTTTTGAATCAAACTTTGCTAAGCTATCTTTGGTATTTAAAATAAAACATCTACAGCCAAAGGCACGAAAGTATCCAATATTGGGCTTTCGTCCTTTCCAAAGTTCATAGGGGGTTTTCTTGAGTATAGGTCTAACTAGAGCCCTATTAAGAATGTAGCATGCTGTGTTAACAGCCTCTCCCCAAAAATACTTTGGAAGCCTATGCTCATCCAGCATTGTCCTGGCTATTTCAACCAGAGTTCTGTTCTTCCTTTCTACAACCCCATTTTGCTGAGGTGTTCTAGGAGCAGAAAAATTGTGGTCAATGCCGCTAGCTTCACAGAATTCAACAAACTTTTGGTTTTTGAATTCTCCACCGTTATCACTACAGATATGAGCTAATTTTAGGTCTTTTTCATTTTCAATTTTTCTAACCAAATTTGAAAATGTCTCAAAAGTCTCATCCTTGCTGGTCAGCAAGATGACCCACGTATACTGAGAGAAGTCATCTACAATGACCAAGGAAAATCTTCTTCCACCCAGACTCAGCGGCTGGACTGGACCAAAGAGATCCAAGTGTAGTAACTCTAACGGACGTTTAGTTGAGACAATGTTTTTACTGTGAAAAGATTGTTTGGTTTGTTTTCCAGCTTGGCAAGCGTGACATAATTGATCTTTTTTAAATTTAAGTTCAGGCAGTCCCTCAACCAATTGCTTTCTTGCTAGTTTGGCCAGGAGGTCCATGCTTACATGACCAAGTCTCCTGTGCCATAGCCAGGAATTTTCTTCCTTTGTTACTAAGCACACAGTTTTTGAAAACTTTTTCTCTAAGTATAGCATAAAGACATTATCTATCCGAGGGGCTGTTAAAATTAACTCATTTGTTTTACCCTCGTATATTTTACATCCAGTAGCATCAAATATAACTTCTCTCCCATTGTCACATAGCTGAGCTACGCTAAGTAAGTTATATTTGAGTCCGCTGACTAGGGAGACAGATTCAATAGTAGGATTACCTCTGATGGTTCCTGAGCCTACTATCTTACCCTTCTTGTTGTCTCCAAAACTTACGCTCCCTCCTCGTTTACGTTCAAACATGATGAACTGAGTTTCATCACCCGTCATATGCCTTGAGCAAGCGCTGTCAATATACCACATCTTTGACTTCTCGGCACATCTCAGGCTTACCTGCATTGTAGCTAGTTACTTTTAGGTACCCAATTCTTTTTGGGTCCTGACTTGTTAGGTGCAACAGGTATAGCATCATATTTTATTTTATGGCGACATACATGGGCAGTATGGCCATTCTTTCCACAGAAGTCACAACTGACCTTCTGTTTAGGATTTTTTACTGACTTGTCAGCACCCCAGTGCTGAGCGTGCCAGCACACCTTAGTGGTGTGTCCTAACTTCCCACAAAAGTCACACTGGACTTTTCGCTGGGGATTTCGTCTCTGCTGAGTACCTTGGTACTGAGTTCTCAGAGGAAAATTATTTTTATTTGGAACCTTTAGTTGGTTCTGGATGGTTGTGACGTCCTTCCTCAGTTTCTTTGAAACTGACTGGACTTCAGAGACAGACTCATGTATGATTTTCATATTATCATGCAGAGTTGAATTGTCCTGAAGAAGGAATCTGAGATCACTCAGTTTGACCTCTTCCACTTCATCACAGCGCCTGCTGAGTGCTCTTACTTTCTTGTTACACTTCTTAAAAAGTGTATAGAGATCACTCAGGGCATTAACCATATCGTTTCTGAGCTGAGGAAGAGAAATTACCTCATTTGATTGCTCTTCATCATCTGATGCGATGGATGGGTCAGCATGCTCAGAGATGCATGGCTCAGCAAGTTCGTCAGCCATAAAGCATATCTTCGCTGACTCGGTGGCCTCAGTTTCTGTTGATGAAGATTCATCACTGTCACTCCAAGTAGCCACCATTGCCTTCTTCCCACTCTTCTTGTCTTTCCTCGGTGTGGGGCAGTTTGACTTAATATGGCCGGTTTGATGGCACTCAAAGCATGTAATGGGCTTTGAGCTGTCCTTTCTGTATTTGCTGTCGCTTGAGTCAGCCTTATACTTATCAAACTTTTTGTAAGGATTTTTAGAATATTTGTCGTTCTTCCTAAACAGCCTTTTCATCTTCCTTGTGAACATAGCCATCTCCTCATCATCAGTTGAGCTCCCGTCAGTGGAGTCAGCTTTCATGACAAGTGACTTCTGCTTCTTGTCATCAGATTTTTCCTTCACCTCAAAGTTTTTCATGGATATCTCATGGGTCAGCAATGAACCGATGAGTTCATCATATTTGTAGGTGGTTAAATCCTGAGCTTCCTCAACTGCTGTCTTCTTTGCTTGCCAGTCCTTCGGAAGACTCCTGAGTATCTTTTTGACTTGTTCTTCCTCAGTGAAGATTTTCCCAAGTCTCTTGAGCTCATTAATGATGTTGGTGAACCTTGCGTTCATGTCTGAAATGCCCTCATCATTGTTCATCTCGAACAGCTCGTACAGTCTCATCTGCTGATTCACCTTGGATTCTTTTACTTTGTTTGTTCCCTCGTAGGTGACTTCCAGCTTTTTCCAGATCTCTTGTGCCGACTCACAACCTGAGATTTTGTTATATTCTGCAGCATCGAGCGCACAGTGAAGCATATTGATAGCCGAAGCATGGTTTTGAAGCTTCTTAAGATCATCCTCTGTCCATTTGGCCTCAGGTTTTATAACTGTTTGGCCAGCCACAACCTCGACAGGTACAAACGGGCCTTGGACTATAGATAGCCAGGCACTCATGTTTGTAGCCTGAATGAAGTTTTTCATCCTATTCTTCCAGAAGGTATAGTTTGACCCGAAGAATAGGGGAGGCCTAGTAATGGACAGTCCCTCAGGCAGTATTTGAGTTGTTTGGTTTCCAGGGAGAAACCGAGTGCTGTTTTCGCCCATGGTAGGGATCAGCTCAAGGTTGTTAGACCTTTTAAAGTGAGCTTTTAAGCTCTGATACCACTTGTTGGTCCCTTGTTTAGTTGCAAGTATAGTTCCAAGGGGGGTTAGGAACTATTTAAACTTTTTTCGCAATTAAGGCAGACTTCTTTTTCTAAAGAAAAAGGTTTGAATAGCAGCGCTGAGTAAAAGCAAGATACTGGCTTAGTCAACTGGTGACTAGGTCAGTTTCTTAGCTTAAGTCAGGAGATAGCACTTAGAGTCTATTCCTGAGCTCAGACGTTCAACGCGCACAACTCAACTTGACCTCTTTACTTGGTCAGTTTTGATTGTTTAAAGCAAGCAATATAAATAAGGAGTTAAGGTAAGAAATACTTCACTCAGCAGATTTATCCAGGTTCGGCTTCCCGGAACACGTTCCGAGATTTCAAATACTCTACTGAGCTCTTTAAAGGTAGAGCCTCAAACCTTTTACAATATCAGCAATTGAGTATGACAAGAGTACCTTCCTCTATACTTCTACTCAATCCTAATCTCTCCGCTGAGTACTTAAAACCGAGTACTCAGCCTCTCATTTCTATCTCTAGAAATGATAAGTGTTTTGTCCTAATACAAAGATGTGCTAAGACACTTTAGACGATTTACAATCACTCTAGACTTTTACACAGATATGAGAAATGTAGTGTAAGAATTTTGCTTTGCTTCTTGCTTGCAGAACTTGTAGAGATTTGGTCAGCGTAATGGCTTGATAAAGTTCTGTATCTTGTGAAGCTTGTGATGGCACTATTTATAGAGACGTCCGGGTCATCGGTCATTTTGAATTTCGAAATAACCGTTGGAGGAAAACGGCTATGTGTCGTTGTCATTCTGACTTGCACAGAGCTCTCGGCCAATCACAATCGTGTATCTTCTGTCCTCGGTCAGCTCAGCAGATGGTCTCTCCTTTTATGGTAAGGTCAACTGGACAGCATACTGTGTCGTCTGAACTTTGCCAAAAGAGGAAACACTTTGTCTGGAAGTTTTCCTTTGCCAGCTGCTGTCTTGTACGCTTTGTCGAGACTACTCAGCAGCTTCATCTTGAAGTTGTTCCCGAAGGTCTTCTAGATCCTTCCGTTTGCTGAGTTGCGATTTCATTCAAAACGGCAACGTCTTGACATACGCGGGCCGAGTGTACTGAGTTGTTTGACATGGGCCTTGGATTCCGTATTGGGCTTGGGCCTTTTGATTCTTTATGTCGTATAACATTTTAACTCAACATTGAACAAACACATTAGTAGAAATAAATCAAAGCATTTAAACTTAGTGTGTTTAGAATATGTATTTTAATTATACTTAAACAATTTTGTCAAATCAAAATTATGTGGAAAGGTGTTTCAACAAACACATGTTCTAAAAAACATAACGTATGTTCTAAAAAATATGTCGTACGTTCTAAACTTCATAGTTCGTGTTTTAAAAGTTAAAATATATGTTCTAACGCATGTTTTAAAAAATATATAGTTTGTGTTCCAAAAATTAAGTATATATCTGGATCGTTTTTTCATTTGTTCTATAATATAATTTATAACTCATGTTCGAAAAAACATAACACATGTTCTAAAAAACATAACGTATGTTCTAAAAAATATGTCGTACGTTCTAAACTTCATAGTTCGTGTTTCAAAAGTTAAAATATATGTTCTAACGTATGTTTTAAAAAATATATATCTTCTTATATAAAATAAATTATAAAAATATAAATGAATTAAATGAATAAGAAATTAGAGCATGTTCTTGGATTTTTTTCTTTTAATAATTCATTATTATGCATATTTCTTTTTTTTTAATTAATAATTCATTATTATGCATATTTAATCGATGTTAATAAGTGCATGCGTCAAATATTAAACAATAGAAGCTACTAGCACAATGGTATATTACGCAGCGCGCGTGATATAATGGACAAGAAAAATAATTGTCTCAGTGGTATATAGGGTGGAGTGTTGATGGAAGGGTCTAGGGTTAGAATCTCATCATCAACAATAGTGTTTTTCATGCGATTAAACGAAACGCTAATATCCCTGCTTCGAATAAACATGCGATTAAACGAAACGTTGACTTTCTATAACCACGGTAGGATGATATATCCCGTAAATTGGAAGAAATAAAAAGTTGTTCCTAGCCAAAAGATTATCGTGCGCTCGAATAAGACTCGCCGTCTTTTCACGTAGCTAAAACGAGCAAGCGGATTCTTGACGCTAAAAACGAACGCGTTACGCAATGGGTCCGTTCCCTAAAATAAAATCCAAAAGTGATATCATCACTAAACAAACATGTGGTTACGTCTCTCGATAGATCTAAAAGATCCCGTCGTAATCCAAAAATTGAGTCACAAACCCACGCGAATAAAAGGGAATGAATCTTTATCAATAACGAACGATTGAATTGAAAGAATAACTCATACCACGTCTAAATCTGAGATGCGCTCAAAGGGTGTCAAAACCCGAACTAATTCATCTCGCGAAATAACAAAAGACGAGTTATTCGAAAGGACAATCCATTTGGTCGATATCTTAGTCACTAAACGCTGATGCGTTAAAACGAATTGTATTGTTTGATGAATGATCTATTTTTCTACAATAATCGACGGCATCACGCGTCCCCTGGAGTGCAATGTGAGCCCCAAACCAAAATCCTCAGAAAGAGACTTGGACCATCGAGTGTGTGGAGGAATAAGGGTGGAAGAGAGATGTTGTGATACGTGTAATTAGACTGACGTTTGTTCTTCTTATCTTATATATCCATAAATAAATAAACGCACACACCATGAATCATGCATATAAAATCATGCATACATACTAATGGATACCGTTCGCACAGACTTCATCATTAAGCGATCGTGGTTTCGTGAGAGTAGTCGGCTAGTCAGACAATTCGACCAGTTGCAGATTGTCAGTTCCGAATCATCACAGTCAGCAGTTGTGGCTCCCGAATCATCTTCGTCCGAGTCTACTCAGTCTTCGATCAGTATTGTCTGCGACCAACGAAAAGGTGGCTGAATTGGAGAATTCTATGAACAACATTAACGATCAGTTAGCTGCGATTCTAGCCCAGCTAGCCGAGCTGGCATTGAAGGATAATAAGAGTGGTAATAAGCGCGCTGAAAATGAGGTGAACACTGGTCCCCGCTTCGGGAATGAGGATGACTATCAGGATTACATCCAGAAATAGCTTGAGAAGGAGAAAGCCAAGGAAGAGGAGTGGATGCAGCACATCACTTAGGAGGTGTAGGATTTGCTTGGAGGAAGCTCCGGGAGTCAGGATTTTTATAACTTGAAGAACTGTTTATCGGCAACTGCTTTGCCTTTGAAATTCTGACTCCCTGACATGAAGAAGTTTGACGGAACTGGGGATCCTACCACTCACATGAATCAGTATGTTGCCGTAATGAAACACACGATCTTGACCGAGGAACAAGTTCTTGGATTGTTCAATACTTATCTGGAGGGAGCTGCCCTCGTGTGGTTTCATGCGTTGCCGCTTGTGACAAAGAGAGATTGGAAGGAGTTGGCAAAGTCATTTATCGTTCAGTATAGTTTCAACACTATGCTTGAGGTTACGTTGAAACAACTAGAGAGCACTAAGCAGCAAGCTGGGGAGTCTTTGTCCGATTTTGTGAGGAGATGGAGAGCCAAGGCGGCAGTTATGAAGTATAAGCCACTTGAGCAGGACCAGATCCGAATGGTAATTGGCAACACCTTGCCGTATATTAACAAGGAGCTGTAATATATGCCTTTTTCTGATTTCAATCAGATGTATAGTTGCGTGTTGACAGTTGAGGGAGACGGTGAGCCGAAGAAAGCTTATACTAAGTGGATGAAGTCTGGGTATAGTGCCGGAGGGCCAAGCACAAGTGCAGAACCTGCCGCAGTGAAAATGCTTGAACTCAACGCTATCGAGAAGAGGCAGTTTGCCAAGTTTGATCAGACCTACGCAAAAGTTTTCGAACGATTGCAGAAAAAGGGATTGTTGAAAGCTCTTACTCCTTATAACAAGGCACAACCTACCCCACAGATACAAGCTAGGGGATACTGCGAGTTCCACAATAATTATGGGCACAACATCGAGAACTGTGAGAGGTTGAAGCATGAGATCCAAGATTTGATTGAGGAGAAGAAGATAGTTGCTCCTTCGTCAGCGAACCCTTCCACTAGGCATAATCCATTGCCTAACCATAGGGTGAGAATGATCGGGTCTGGGCTCGAAGAGAGTTTAGTTATGGAATCCTTCGGGGAAGACGAAGAGGAGTTGACTCCGGTGAGAAGAGTAATGTGGGAAGTGGTTTATATGTGTCCTTCCTTGGCGAGAAGCAAGCGGACGAGCTGATGGATGAAGGATTAGACGGCGGACTGCCGTATGATGAAGATAGTGCCGAAGAGACCGGGGAAAGGTCGTCTCGAACTATTGTGCCGGAATTGAGTTTATTCAGTGGGGTGGAGAATCCCAATGTGCACTTGTGCGAGTATATGTATGATATGTTTGTTTAATCATTTGGGGTGGACGAGGTTTCTCAGTGGTGTTCCACCATTCGTTAATAGACGAGCCTTTGAGGTGGTTCCACTCATTGCCCGACTCCTGCAAGCATGATTGGGAACAGTTGTCCGATCTATTCCTAGAAAAATACAAGAAAGCTAAGGATAGGACCGCGAGTACACGTCTCCCTCGAAGTATGGAGAGCATCAGGGGGATCGAACGGCATCCTCGAGGTAAAAACCGAAGGGGCTGTCTCGATGCCGGAGTAGGCCACACCCGCCTCATCGTAATGAATCACTGGAAAATCTCTCCCTGGGATCGGGAAGGGTGTGCCGAGACGAAGCCGCTCGGGTTGAGCAACACCGGATCTTCAACTCGATTGCACTTTGGCAGTGATGTGAGAAATTTGGGAATACGGAATAAAATTGGCTTAGGGAGTTTGTCTCGTGTTTTGGTAAAAACGATAGAGGGAACCCTAAAAACGATGGAGGGAAGGCTAAAAATTAGGGGGGAAGACATGGCGCTAACTTAGAATATTTGGGGAAAATTTTTCAAAGAAACTGTGAGGGTAAAAAATGTTATTAATATTATAGTACAAATATATAATGAGAATAATGAATAGTAAAATTTAATGAATTTGTAAAAACAGAATATTAATGAGAATAAAATTTAATAAATAAGTTCTTTTAATATTAAAATTAAAACATATAATTTATCCTCATTGAAATTATTGAGATTATATTGTTAATGAGAATATTTTGATATTCTCGTTATTTTTTCTCATTAATACCCAGTTTTTTTGTAGTGCTCACCGCATTCCAACATATCCCGAGGCAAGGCCCGTAAAACAGAAGCTCCGACACATGAGACCAGAATGGGCAGATAAGATCAGAGAGGAAGTGAAGAAGCAGTTAGAAGCAGGGTTCATCGAAGTAATCGACTATCCCCCTTGGGTCGCAAATGTGGTACCCATCGCAAAGAAGGATGACAAAGTAAGAATGTGCGTCGATTATAGAGATCTTAACAAGGCATGCCCCAAGGATGAATTCGCATTACCTCATATTGACGTGTTGATCAACAGCGCAGCATCAAGTGTCTTACACACGAATGTAGATGGTTTCATGGGCTACATGCAAGTTCAGATGGCCGAAAAGCACAAAGCAAAAACCTCGTTCACAACTGAGTGGGGAACATACTGTTACAGGGTGATGCCGTTTGGTTTGAAAAATGTCGGGGCAACTTACCAGCGAATGGCTACAGCACTGTTCCATGATATGATACACAAGGAGGTAGAAGTTTACGTGGATGACATGATGGTCAAGTCGGAGACAAGAGAGGGGCATTTTGTTGCACTTGAGAAGTTTTTGGCCCGAAATGCGGAATTCAAACTAAGGTTAAACCCAAAGAAGTGCTTCTTCGGTGTTTCATCGGGGAAAATCTTGGGCTATATAATCGGAAATAAGGGAACTGAAGTAGATCCCGACAAAGTGAAGGCCATACGAGAAATGCCAGCACCGAAGAATGAGAAAGAAGTGAGAGGGTTTCTGGGGCAGGTTCAGTATATCAGTCGGTTCATAGCGAGACTCACCGTAATCTGCGAGCCAATCTTTAAGTTGTTAAGGAAAGACCAACCCACAATCTGGAATGATAAGTGTCAGCAAGCTTTGGAGAGTGTCCGGAACTACTTGTCTAATCCGCCAGTGTTGAGACCGCCTAAACTAGGAAAACCGCTTCTCCTCTACGTAGCGATCGAAGAGCGATCTATTGGGGCAATGCTGGCCCAAGAGGGAGACACTGGTGTGGAGCACGCGGTGTATTATCTGAGTAAGAAGTTCCTGGAGTACGAGCTCAAGTACAACATGATCGAAAAGACGTGCGTGGCAGTAGTATGGCTAACAAAGAAACTACGGCACTATTCTCAATCATATAAAGTGATCATTATTTCTCGGATGGACCCCGTGAAGTATTTGTACCGAACTCCGTCTTTGACAGGGAAGTTAGCCCGATGGTTACTACTTTTATCCGAGTTTGGCATTGAATATGTAACGAAGAAGGTTATCAAAGGGAGGGTCGTGGAAGAGTTTCTGGCCAACCAACCTCTAAATGCAGAAGAGGAAGAGATAAGCTATGATTTCCCCGATGAACACTTGAACGCAATAGAAGTTATACCGTGGAAAATGTTCTTCGATGGAGCGGTTAATTCGAATGGAGCCGGAGTAGGAGTACTACTTACCTCACCGGAGGGAGAAAGAATCCCGATGGCAAAAAAATTATCCTTCCTTCTCACCAACAATATGGCCGAATACGAAGCATGCATCTATGGGTTGGAATCACTAGCAGCACTAGGGGCATCATATGTTGAAATTTGGGGCGACTCAAAGCTGATCATCGAACAGGCACAAGGAAACTGGGAAGTGAGGGAAGAAAGACTACGTCCATACCTAGACCAGCTAGATGGGTTGGCACAAAGATTCAAGGAATGTCGTTTTCATCATATCCCTCGAGCACAGAACCAGGCGGCAGACGCTTTGGCCACTTTGGTGTCAGTTTGGGACAACCCTCGGAACCTTGCCTCAAAGCCGTTGGTATTAAGGAGATCTCACAAACCATGCTACAAAGACGTAATGCTATTAGGGACAGATGAGAAGCCGTGGTATTTTGATATCGTGAACTTTATGAAGAGTGGAACATACCCGGCGGAGTCGGAACTTAGTGATCAAGCTGTGATTAGAAGGTTAGCTCAGCAGTTCGTCATCCACAACGATTTGCTTTATAAAAGGCACACCGATGGGTTACAACTGAGGTGCTTGGATGCGGAAGAAGCCCACGAAGCAATGGAATCAGTACACTCGGGAATTTGCGGGGCCCATATGGGGGGAGCGGTGTTAGCAAAGAAAATCATAAGACAAGGCTTCTACTGGCTCACCATGGAAAGAGATTGTAATGAATATGCGAAGAAATGCCCCGATTGTCAAATCCACGGGAATTGTAGCCATTTACCAGCCATGGAATTGCACGTATTAGCGCCTATTTGGCCATTTGCAGCTTGTGGCATTGATATAATCGGAGAAGTAAGGTCTAATGCTTCGAACGGGCACAAATTTATTGCCGTCGCCATTGATTACTTCACCAAGTGGGTAGAGGCAGAGTCGTTCAGTAAGTTGGGATCCAAGCAGATGAGAAGGTTCATCGAGAAACACTTGATCACCCGGTTCAGAGTGCCTCATCACATGATTACGGATAATGGGGTCCAGTTTCAGGGGGAGGTAAGAAGTCTCTTCCGGGAGTACGGTATTGAACATCAGAGATCTTCTCCATATCGACCGCAAGCTAATGGTGCCGTGGAAGCAGGTAATAAGAACCTTAAAAGAATCCTCGTAAAAACAGTAGAATCACATCGGAATTGGCACGAGCATCTCCCACTTGCATTATGGGCTTATCGCACGACAGTCAGAACCTCGACTGGGGCAACGCCATTCTCTTTGGTATACAGTGCAGAAGCCGTTCTCCCGATTGAGATTGAAAAGCGATCGTTGAGAATCGCAGTGGAAGCAGAGATTCCCGAGACAGAATGGGTGAAGAAGCGATATGAACAGTTGGCATTAGTAGATGAGAAAAGGATGGAAGCCCTTTACCATGTGCAGTTATATCAGAGAAGGATGGCCCGAGCCTTCAACAAAAAGGTCAAGGCCAGCCCTATCAAAAAGGGAGACTTGGTGCTGAAACATATCCGAGTGATGCACACCGACCCCAGAGGCAAGTTTAAACCTAACTGGGAAGGACCATTCTTCGTGAAGAAAATCCTGAGCAAAGGCGCGGTGAAGCTTACCACCATGGACGGCATGGAGTTTTCCGAACCTACCAATCTGGATAGGCTCAAGAAATACTTTTCGTAAAAAAAAAGAATATAAAGAAAACTCCCGATAGGTTGAAAACCCGCAAAGGGCAGCCTATGCAACAATCAGGGATATCCCAATGGGTGAAAACCCGAAAGGGCACTCATTTAAAAATTCCGGGATAGTAAAAGGGGAGACGAAAAATCGCCGAGATCCGAAAACCGAAAGGCGGGTCCTGGTAACAGTAGTTATAACTTGAGCAATTACAAAAACAATGTATAAGAGGCTAAGTATTTATGTTGTTTGTAAATAAATAAAGGCATGAATATATTTGAAGAGAATGATTGGAATCATCATAATCTACCAAATGCATGGTAATACGAATCATGAGTTATACATTTCTCACCTTTTTACAATAAAAAGCCTATATACTATCCACCCCACTCCCTATACATCAGCTATACATCGGGGTAACTCTAATGAAAACTACAAAGCTATACATAATAAGCCTAATATGGAGGGACATCCCAGTAGGCCTCAAACTCCCTCAAATGCGACGCCCGCTCCGCAGATAAGGTCTCCTCGGTAACTCGGAGTCTCTCCTCGGCAACTCGTGCTCTCTCCTCGGCAGCGAGGCGTCCAGTGGTCTCAACATGCACCCTCTCCTCGGCAGTGAGGCGTCCAGTGGTCTCATCACGCGCCCTCTCCTCAACGACAAGACGTCCAGCAGTCTCTCTCCGCATCACCTCTGACCAGTGGTCGTTCCGCTCCTGGTACACCTGGCCAACCCTGGCGTCGGCCTCCCGCACCGACTCACTCCGTCTCCGCCCATGGGCGTGAAGATCGCTCTAAAAAAAAGAACAAAAAAGAAAAACAGATGTGAAAAAAAAGAAGCAGCATAGGCAAGAACAGAAATCATACATACATGCATGCATTCCACTACACTAAAATAAAGCAAGGATACATACCAGGTGGTCGGCAGAGCGCAAGCTGAGGCGGTATCTGAGGTAACCGGACAGCCCCACGTAATCAGTACAAGTCTCTCTCGTGGTCTGGGAAGCGTCGGAAGGGTCAAACGGTACCCTCGATGTGAAGACGGGAGGAGCCATCTCGACACCGGCGTAGGCCAACCCGGACTCATCATAACAAAGGGTCGCGAAATCTCTCCCGAAGTCCGGGATGGGCACACCCAAAGAGGATCTCTCCGGTCGGGCAGCGCTGGAGGACTCGCCGACGTAGTAAGGCGGCTCGCTCGCAGATGTCTGAGCTCGAGCGCCGTCAAAGAAGTCTGACAGATGAGCACTCCTCCAGGAGCCCTCCTGCAAATAGAGACGCAATAAATACCGCTAACTATCTAGTAAATAAAGGTAAATAGGCCGAACCACTCACCGGGACCTCCTCCTGACCGAAGACTGCCGCGACAGCCTCCCGCGAAAACACGTCTGCCATGGGGTCCACCTCCATCGCCACCGCTGGGGCATCCCTCGCGCTCAACAAAGTCGATAGATAAAGAGCACGGCCTCCGGCGTGAACCCACACCTATCTACCAACGTATCGGCGGGTCAAGTCCTGACTAATGACCGACAAAGGCATGGTCCACACCGCGAACATGGAGACAGGGATCTCGCCTGGTGACCAGTGCGAGGCCCTAATCCCGGTGATGCCCCGGTCGCCCAAATACCAGGCCCGCACGCAAGGGCCGGTGAGCACGCACTGCTGCTCCTGGATCAAAGTCACGTACGCATAGTCGGGACCGAAGTCAAGGTCGTCCCACCTAAACTTGATCTAAAAACACAAAGAAAAAGTCAGATCCGATCAAACAAGAATCTAGCACGACTAGGAGATATTTACCTGTCCCAAAGTCCGTGAATCAATCCAGTGTAAGAGCCGCACCACCGTCCGTCTCTTCTCTGTGCCTAAATCGAACTCTCTCCACCGAGTCATGAGTGGGAGCCTCGGGTACTCGTGACCGGCGCCGAGACTCGCTAGGAAGAATCCGCCTCTCGTACGCCCAAACCTACTTGTAAAAACAAAGGTTACGAACGGAAAGCGTGAAGAAGATAGAAAGGACGGGTCCAGGGTGCACACATACCAAAAGAGCGAAAGTGTAACCACCGAAGTCCTTGCGCTTCCGGCAAGTCAAATCCAAAAACTTATATAGGAAGGCTAGGCCCGCTCCCGCCCAATCATAAGACGCCGCCGCGTCCAAATCACTAAAAGCCTGAATAAGACCAGCATGTACCTTCCCGCTCTTGGTGCAAAAAATCGTCTCACTCAAAGTGTACACTAGGAAGCTACGGACAGCCAAGTCAGCGTCATCCGTCTCACAAAAATCTCTGCGACTCAAGAGGCTCGCGGTAGAAATGAACTTCGCTGGAGAGGATGTGCCGCCTGGGTAAACTCCTGGCCCAATCAAAGCGGCTAGCCTAGCGCGGTCGACCCGCGGACGTATCATGTCAAAATAGAAGGGAACTGGAGTGCTACTCCCCCGCAGCCTTGTTAGCAAGGAGAAATCTCTGGGCGAGATGGTCATCTCCCCGAAAGAAAGGTGGAAGGTGTGGGTCGAGTCAACCCACCTCTCGCATAGGGCCCGCAGGCCAAAGCGATCGCACACCCCATTGGTGCGGGGCAGCGCTGAAATAAAGGGCTCAAAGCCCAACTCACGCACACGGGCTCTCGCAGCGGCGCCTAACATAGAGTACCACATGTGGATCTCGGCCGTGGTCCCGGAAATCTCGAGGAACTAGAAAGAACAAGACAGGAAAGTTTAAATATGGTTCCTAAGCTTGCATTTGATAAAAACACGTTAAGACTAGTTATTCTTTCGGTCAAAATCTAACCTAGAGACATCTGGTCAATTTGGACCAATTTTCTGTAAAATCTCTCCTTTAGGGTCATTTATGTAGGATTTAGTTAATTCTTTATTCTTTAATCCACTCTCGTCCGCATTGACAAGGAGCATTAGTCAAGTTTTTACTATTCACGTGCATTAGTGAAGTTTTTACTATTCACGTGCATTAGTTAGGTTTTTACTATTTGTTCTGAGTAGCTCTGGCCAGGGAATCCCCTTTAAAACTATCAATAACAGAAAAGAGCTTTTTCGAGAAAAACTCAGATAAGTTATGATCAAAAACCTTCCTCTCACCAAAGATTTCCTCATTCCTCCACTTCCAAATTTGGTGGCAAATAATAGCAAAGATAATATCCTCATGCTCCAAATTGGCCAGTAACTTCCCACTCACCCCAAAGCAGAACCAATCAGTCTTAGGATGGGCAAGGAAGGAAGGAAGAATGTGAGGAGGGAGAACTTTCTTCCAAACCTCAATACTCTTAGAGCAATCCCTAAGAGCATGCAAAGGGTTTCAATATGGCCAGTACACCTACTGCAGGCACCTGAGACCGCCAGATGCCTTCTGTGTCTATCAGCATTGGTAAGCAACCTATCCTTCACACCCAGCCAAAAGAAGCTCCTAATTCTGTAAGGGATCTTCAGGGCCCAAATGGATTTCCAAGAAATCAAGGGATGAACAGACTCATTACTGGAGAAGGCTTCAAAGGCAGATTTATATGAAAAAATGCCATTATTGGACAGGGCCCAACAATGTCTATCCATGTCTTCCTCTTGAGTGCTTATCTTGACTCCCCTGATTTTAAGGAGAATCTCCAGGCTAAAGAATGACTCAAACATAGGCGACATCCAGTCCCCATCAGAGTCAACCACGTCGGCTGTAGACACCGAGTCAGAGGATCTGTGACGAAAACCTGAAACAAGACGGTCGAAGCGATTGATTCCGGAAGTTTTGAAAAATATATAAAGAATAATAAGCGGAGGAAAATCAACGGCACGGCGCGGGCGCGCAACGGCATCCCGCATGCGGGCGACGATGGTCGAACGCCCGCTCGACGACTCAAGACGTGCGCGCGGCGTCCGTCGGACGCACCGAGAGTGGCACACTCTCGACGTCCGAGCGATGCCTGGGACCGTTGGCGGTGCGCGCCCTCATGGTCCGTTGGGCGCACGTGCCTGGCAGCGCGGGGCGCGCGTTCGGCGGCCGCGACGTGCGAGCGTCTGGCAGCGCGGAACGCGCGCTCGGCGGCCACGGAGTGCACGCGTCCGACGGCGCAGGGCACGCCCCGAGGGTCGTCGGGCGGGTGCCCAATCACGTCGGGCGAACGCCCAACGCATCGGGCAAACGCCCAACGCGTCGGGCGAACGCCCGACGAGGATTGGGCGCGGGCGCCCAACGTCGCGTTGGGCGGCCGCCCAACCACAATGGGCGACGCCCAATGCTTGGTTGGGCGGCCGCCCAACCACAATGGGCGACGCCCAAATTTTTTTGGGCGTCGCCCATTGTTCCGGGATCCGTGGGCCTATATAAGGCACGGATCCCAAGGTGAAAAGGGAGGCTTTTTGAGGGGGATTTTTTTGGGAAAACTTTCTCACTCTAAACATTTTTAGAGAGAGAGAGTGGATTCTTTTTGAGAAAAATATTTTTTTCTCAAAAATTCCAAATTTCCTAAGTTCAATTTTTACTAAATTTTCATTAAAAAACGGAAGCTCGCGGTTCGTGGAATCAATCGACTTCGACTGTCAGATACCGAATTAAAGGTATTATCCGAGGACTAGACTCTTTATTTTATTTGATTTATTTCTCTCCTTCTATTTATTTTTTTTATGCTATAGTTTTTATTCCTTTAGTCATTTATATATTTTTGTCACATTTTATTTAGTTAGTGTATTTATTTAATTTTCGTTTCGTGTTAAATAAAATTCGGTTTTTGTTTTCAAATAAAAATCTCGTTTTGATATCCCAATACGAACCGTGATCCGATAAAAAGGTAGTTCGGGTGTCGAAAACGTTGTAATTATAAGTTTTTTAACTTAAAAGAAATTTTCAAATAACGTTTTAAAATAAAAACATCGTTTTAGGAACTTCCGTTTTCGACTATGATCCATTTTTGGTAGTTCGGAGGTCCAAAACGATTGAATTAGATTTAATTTAAAGCTTTTGAATAAATCTATAAAATATTGGAGTGCTGCTGTAATTTGCCAATTCTGTCACTAAAGGCTGTTTACCGACGGATTTTCCGTCGGTAAATCTGCCAAAATGTAAAAAGTGCCATTTCGGCCCCTTTTTCTTAACTTTTAAGTTTTTAATTCTTGGTATATATATACATAGTTATGTAATATATGATTTTCAAATTGTTTTAGAACTTTAACATATATAATTATTTTAGAAGATTGGTGTTCCATTTTATTTTTATATATGTATGTATTATTTTCTCCTTTTTTATTATTATTCATTTAAGTCACATTAAATTCTATTTTAAATGTTATTTACTTGGGCATTTTGGGAGATAATTAGTAGATATTAGGGGATAAACATATAGTCTTTTTGACATTAAGATTATATTAGTTATGTATATATATAGTTTTGGGGGTGTATTTGGGTTATGTTAATTATTGATAAATGAAGTTATTTTGAGTGATAAATGCTCTTTTCTTATTTATGAATTTCATCTACTATTTTCATATGTTTAAAGTATAAATATATTATTTTCATTATTCTTTCCTATATATATATTAGATAATATACTTTCTTTTACTCTTATTTTATGTCTTTTGGGCTAAAATGTGTAAGTATATATCTATATTATTTTCTTTATCCTTTTGGCCCATTCATGGGTCCATGTCTCAAATAGGCCTTGTTTGATTATAAGTTTTGCTTTAAATAAGTGTCTTATTGTAATTATAATAGTTAGAGGGTCCATTAAATAAGTGGGGAAAATAAATCACAAAAAGAGAGTTTTCAATTAAATTATTTAAGCTAATGAATTTTCTTAAGATTTCTAATGTAGATAAATAGAGTCATTTTTGTTTATATTTCAAATCGTCTTCAAAGCACCACGTTTTAAAACCTTAACCCGTTCCAAAGGCGGATTAAAGGATCATTGTAATTAAAATCGTTTTCTTCATGAATAATAGAGACTTTAAGTCGTTTACTTAAAGGATTTGTACAAAATAAAATTGACTTGTATGTTTAACCACGTTTTCTCATTAAAAGGTATTTATCTCAAACGTCTTCAAATACTCGAGTCGTTCCAGCGGCGATTCGGGTAAACTTCATCAAACGGGGTTTTAAAACGCACCTAAATCGTTCCAACGACGATTAAGGTGCGAACCATGTAAATAAATCCGTTTTGGGGAAATAAGTTAGTGTAGAATAAACACACAACATAACATTTAATACGGTTGTAAATAAATCACTTCTTTCTTCACCCTCTCTGTGTATGTATAAACATAAATGGGTGATTCTTTACTAATGTGGCTTTTCAATATCATATGCTCAAAACGGTTTCCAAAAAGAGAAAGAAAAGGGCTTCAAATGAATTTTAAACTTAAAAAAGTATACGATTAGTCCGTTATCGCCTAACATGCTGAGTAGGAGGCCAGTGGTTCATAACCGGGCGATGTCGGGGTGCCTAGTAGCCTTTCTCCGGAAAGGAGCTAGCCTTCTCGGCTCGTACCTAAGTTTTCCGAACCCACACCGGTCTCCCGCAAGGGATCGGTGTTCATTTTTCCATTCGTGGGTGGCGACTCTTCCATATCTCCGAGCTCCGGTCCTGCCGAGCAGCTTGATTCCACGATTGGTTGCTTTCGGCGCCAATCACCGCTTACGTCGCCATGAGGTTGTCCACCCCCCGGTCCGCTCGGGAGATTAGGTCGCGGCACCTCGTCTAACAAGTGGCGACTCTGCTGGGGAAGCAAGAAATTTGATTCCGGAAGGCGTGTATTAAGCCCTTAACGGGGACAGATCGTTTTACTTCTTTTTGTATGCATACATATGCATTATTGCAAACCCTTTGGGTAATTTCCACGAAACCTCTAGCGAGAGTCCATTCGTCGCTCGAAAGAGGCTAGCGTAAGTTCCCCCTTACAGTAAGGCGCCAGAGGGTCCCCATCCATTCGTTAGGGGCAAATCTGTGCGGTCCTATGAGGTCCCGCGGTCAGCCGTGTCAGCATATAGTAGCCTTAGAAGTTTCCATAGGATTACCCGTTACTATTTTTGATGTGATAAATGAATCAGTTCGAGTTTTCAAATCGCCATGATACCTGTCTAAATCCTAAAGTATGTAAAGAAAATGAAACGATGCGTTAATATATACTCTTGAATCAACATACTAATTACCCTAAAACATCGAAACAATTTGAACTAAAGACGACTTAGTTATCTCGTATGAATGAACATGTGCGGCCCGCCTTGTTCCTTTCTGTGTCCCGACGAAGGCACATGTTCAGGAAATGCGTTATGACGTAAGTACGTATTAGTATGAATCAGTTCGGTGTTAAGGATAGTTACATTTCGATACAAAAGACTATATTAACAGTAGCCGTTATTCACATTCTTTAGATAAATTGGGATAAAACGAGATCACGACGAAACAAAAACGAAGAACATTTCTGTCTTGAACGACCCTGTCGTAACGTGAAAAGTTTCGCACAAGTAGCCTGTCCCTTCCGAATAAAAGACGAGCTTTTACGTTATGCCTCGTGTCGTTCTTAAGAGAAATGGATGTGTCCGTACAGATGACTAAGAAAATAAAGAAGAGAAATATGAACTAAACGACCAAAATCATTCCGAATCTATGATATATATCAATACCGAGAGTAGTTAAAGAAAATAAACCAATGTCGTTGAATACGTGCCTCGGACGAGTGTATACCCCGTTTAAAATCTCGAAGCCGAATTAAGCCAAACCATATAATTGCACCATATGGACGAGACTGCGGGTTTTGACTAACGACTCGATCATTTCGACCGTTACCAAAACTGCAAGAAATATGGCCCGATGTACGTGTTTGCTTAAATCGTGCCTAAAGGAAAGAGAACGGTGATGTCCTCGCTTTGAATGAGCATGCGATTCAACGAAACGTTGATTTTCTATAACCACACTAAGATGATATATCCCGTGGATTGGGAAGAACAACGAACTGTTGCTAGCCGAAAGGTTACCGTGCGCTCAAAATAAGACTTGCCGTCTTTTTCACGTAGCTAAAATGAGCAAACGGATCCTCGACGCTAAGAACAAACGCGTTACGCGATGAGTCCGTTCCCTAAAATAAAATCCAAAAGTGATTCCATCACTAAATAAATATGTGGTTACGTCTCTCGATAGATCCAAAAGATCCCGTTGTAAACCAAAATCGAGACATGAACCCACGCGAATAAAAGGGAACGAGTCATCGATAATAACGAACAATTGAAGTAGAAGAATAACTCGAACCATGTCTAAAAACTGAGATGCGCTCAAAGGCAGTCAAAACCCGAATTAATGCGTCTCATGAAAGGATGAAAGACGAGTTATTCCGAAAGGACAATCCAACTTGGTCGATTTCTTAGTCACTGAACGTTGATACGTCAAAACGAATTGTATTGTCTGATGGATGATTTACTTTCCCGCAATAATCGACGGCATCACGCGTCCCCTGGACCGCAATGTGACCCCCAAACCAAAATCCTAGGAAAGAGACCTGGACCAACGAGTGTGTGGAGGAATAAAGGTGGAAGAGAGATGTTGTGATACGTGTAATTAGACTAACGTTTGTTTTTCTTATCTTATAAATAAATAAACGCACACACCACGAATAATGCATATAAAATCATGCATACATACTAATAGATACCGTTCGCGCAGACGTCATCATTAAGCGGTTGTGGTTTCGCGAGAGTAATCGGCTTGTCAGAAAGTTTGATCAGCTACGAGTAGACAGTTCAGAATCAGTAGTTGTGGCTTCTGAATCATCTTCGTCTGGGTATACTCAGTCTTCCGTCAGTATGTCTGCGACCGACGAGAAAGTGGCTGAATTGGAAAACTCTGTGAACAATATCAATGATCAGCTGGCCGGAATCTTGGCCCAGCTAGCTGAGTTAGCACTGAAGGACAACAAGAGTGGTAGTAAGCGTGCTGAGAATGAGGTGAACGATGGCCCTCGCTTTGGGAATGAGGAGGATTATCAGGATTATATCCGAAAACAGCTAGAAAAGGAGAAAGCTAAGGAAGAGGAGTGGAAGCAACACATCACACAGGAAGTGCAGGACTTGCGTGGGGGAAGTTTCGAAAATCAAGACTTCTATAACTTGAAGAATTGTTTGTCGGCAACAGCTCTGCCTCTGAAATTTCGTCTCCCTGACATGAAAAAGTTCGATGGAACTGGAGATCCCACCGCTCACATGAATCAGTATGTTGCAGTAATGAAGCACACGATCCTGACTGAGGATCAAGTCTTGGGGCTGTTTAACACCTACCTGGAGGGGGCTGCCCTCACGTGGTTCCATGCACTGCCAATGGTGACAAAGAGGGATTGGAAAGAGTTAGCGAAGTCATTCATCGCTCAGTATAGTTTTAACACCATGTTGGAAGTCACTTTGAAAGAGTTAGAGAGCACTAAGCAGCAGGCTGGGGAATCCCTTTCAGATTTCGTGAAAAGATGGAGGGCTAAGGCCGCAGTGATGAAACAAAAGCTGCTCGAGCAGGATCAGATTCGAATGGTGGTCGGCAACACGTTGCCGTATATCAAAAATGAGTTGCGGTATATGCCATTTATGGATTTCAATCAGATGTATAGTTGTGCCTTGACGGTTGAAGGGGATGGAGAGCCGAAGAAAGCTTATACCAAGTGGACGAAGTCTGGATATAGTGCCGGAGGGCCTAGCGCGAGTACGGAATCCGCAGCAGTGAAAGTGGTTGATCTTAATGCTATTGAAAAGAGGCGGTTCGCCAAGTTCGATCAGACCTATGCTAAAGTTTTCGAGCGTCTGCAGAAAAAGGGATTGTTGAAAGCCCTTACCCCGTATAACAAAGCTCAACATACTCCGCAGATTCAGGCTAGAGGGTACTGTGAGTTCCACAGCAGTTATGGACATACAATTGAGAATTGTGAGAGGCTGAAGCACGAAATCCAAGATTTAATTGAGGAGAAAAAGATAGCTGATCCTTCGTCAGCAAACCCTTCCACTAGGCGTAATCCATTGCCTAATCATAGGGTAAGCATGATCGGAATTGGTCTGACAGAAACTGTGGTGATGGAATCCTTCGAGGAAAATGCAGAGGAGTTGTTGGACTCCGTCGAAAGAAGCAATGTGGGAAATGGTTTGTATGTGTCCTTCTTGGGTGAGGAACAAGCGGACGAACCAATGGAGGAAGGATCAGATGGTGGAGCACCATATGACGAGGATAGTGCCGAAGAGACCGAAGAGGGGTCATCTCGGACTATCGTGCCAAATTTGGGTTTGTTTAGTGGAGGAAGGGATCCCGAGGTGCACTTGCGTGAATATATGCACGACATGTTTATTGAATCCTTCGGAGTAGATGAAATTGCTCAGTGGTTCCACCACTCGCTAGTGGGCGAGCCTTTGGAATGGTTCCATTCGTTACCCGACTCTTGCAAGCACGATTGGGATCGGTTGTCAGATTTATTCTTAGAAAAGTACCAAAGAGCCGAGGACAGGGTCGCAGAGCGCTTCGCAATGCAGATTGGACCTATCAAGCGTCCGCTACCGAGGGTTAGCAAGTATAATGGCAATAAGGATCCTATGGAACACCTTCATTTTTACTTGTCGGCCATGGCACCCTTGGGCTTTAAAGAAGAAGAGATCACTAGCTTGTTTTGTAATTCGTTGATGGGTGAACCGTTAATGTGGTACATGTCGCTGCCGATGTATGTTAAGACCGATTGGGCAGCAATGACGAAAAGATTTATCAAGGAGTATACAGTATGGATGCTGGCAGAGCAAACCCCTGACTCCCGGTCTTACCAAACACCTGATGCGGTGTTAGCAATGCCAAGGTATGGTGGATACCAGGATCCTGTGGAGCATACGAGGATATTTCGCAATCATATGTATGATGCCGGATTTCCGCAGTGTGAGTTGCATGAACATTTTCTGGAAACCTTGATGGGTGAAGCCTTATTATGGCATCAGGGTCTATCAAAGGAGGAGATGGGTCATTGGATACCGCTCCGAAATGCCTTTGTGGCAAGATATGAAATGTACATTCCATGGACGGGATCCCTGGATGATCTGGACAGGATTAGGCAATTCCTCGAGGAACATTTTGTGGATTATGCTAGAAGGTGGAGGCACCGTTATGAGCAGTGTAATGAGACAATGAGCGATAAGGTGCAGCTTATGTGCATACAACGAGGTGCTATTCCGTTGGCCGCAAGAAGGATGGGTAGTGTGTCCCTCCGTGACTATGATGAGTTGATAGGTTGGGCTTTGTATGGATCGGCGGATCCCTTTTTCCTGAATCCGAGTATTCCTCACGTCATGGATTTAATGGTCGTAGACATTTGGGCGAGTTCCTCGGACGAGGAAGATGCCAATCGAAGGGTTCCTATTAACATTTGGGACGAATCGGATGAGTTCGCATTGCCTCATATCGACGTATTGATCGACAGTGCAGCGTCAAGCGTCTTACACATGAATGTGGATGGTTTCATGGGCTACATGCAAGTTCAGATGGCCGAAAAGCACAAAGCAAAAACCTCGTTCACAACTGAGTGGGGGACATACTGTTACAGAGTAATGCCGTTTGGGTTGAAAAATGCCGGGGCAACTTATCAGAGAATGGCCACAGCACTGTTCCATGATATGATACACAAGGAGGTAGAAGTCTATGTGGACGATATGATGGTCAAATCAGAGACAAGAGAAGGGAATTTTGCCGCGTTCGAGAAGTTTTTGGCCCGAATTGCAGAATTCAAGCTAAGGTTAAACCCGAAGAAGTGCTTTTTCGGCGTTTCGTCGGGGAAAATCTTAGGCTATGTAATCGGAAATAAGGGAATCGAGGTGGATCCTGATAAAGTGAAGGCTATACAGGAGATGCCGGCGCCGAAAAATGAGAAAGAAGTGAGAGGGTTTCTGGGGCAGGTTCAATATATCAGTCGGTTCATAGCGAGACTCACCGCAATCTGCGAGCCAATCTTTAAGTTGTTAAGGAAAGACCAACCCACCATCTGGAATGATAAGTGTCAGCAAGCTTTGGAGAGCGTCCGGAGCTATTTGTCTAATCCGCCAGTGCTGAGATCGCCTAAACTAGGAAAGCCGCTTCTCCTCTATGTAGCGATTGAGGAGCGATCTATTGGGGCAATGTTGGTTCAAGAGGGAGACACCGGTGTGGAGCACGCGGTGTATTATTTGAGTAAGAAGTTCCTGGAGTACGAGCTCAAGTACAACATGATCGAAAAGACATGTGTGGAAGTGGTGTGGTTGACAAAGAAACTGCGGCACTATTTCCAATCGTATAAAGTGATCATTATTTCTCGGATGGACCCCGTGAAGTATCTATACCGAACTCCATCCTTGACGGGGAAGTTAGCCAGATGGTTGTTGCTTTTATCCGAGTTTGACATTGAATATGTGACGAAGAAGGTTATCAAAGGAAGGGCCATGGCAGAGTTTCTGGCTAACCAACCCCTGAATGCAGAAGAGGAAGAAGTAAGCTATGATTTCCCCAATGAGCACTTGAACGCAATCGAAGTTATACCGTGGAAAATGTTCTTCGATGGAGCAGTTAATTCGAATGGAGCCGGAGTAGGAGTACTACTTACCTCACCGGAAGGAGAAAGGATCCCGATGGCCAAGAAGTTATCCTTCCCTCTCACTAATAATATGGCCGAATATGAAGCGTGCATTTATGGTTTAGAGTCATTAGCGGCACTAGGAGCATCATATGTCGAAATTTGGGGTGACTCCAAGTTGATCATCGAACAGGAACAAGGAAACTGGGAAGTGAGAGAAGAAAGGCTACGTCCATATCTAGATCAGCTAGAAGGGTTGGCACAAAGATTCAAGGAATGTCGTTTCTATCATATTCCTCGAGCACAGAACCAGGCGGCGGATGCCTTGGCTACTTTGGTGTCAGTTTGGGACAACCCCCGGAACCTTGCTTCGAAGCCGTTGGTATTGAGAAGATCTCACAAACCATGTTACGAGGACGTAATGCTGTTAGGGACAGATGAAAAACCATGGTATTTCGATATCGTGAACTTCATGAAAGATGGGATATATTCGGCAGAGTCATAACTTAGGGATCAAGCTGTGATTAGAAGGCTAGCTCGTCAGTTCGTCATCCACAATGACTTGTTTTACAAAAGGCACGTTGATGGATTACAACTCAGATGCTTGGATGCGGGGGAAGCCCGCGAGGCGATGGAATCAGTACATTCGGGAATTTGTGGAGCCCATATGGGAGGAGCAGTACTAGCTAAGAAAATTATCAGAAAAGGCTTCTATTGGCTCACCATGGAAAAAGATTGTAACGAGTATGCAAAGGAATGCCATGATTGTCAAATCCACGGCGATTGCAGTCATCTTCCGGCCATGGAACTACATGTGCTAGCACCTATTTGGCCATTCGCTGCTTGGGGCATTGACATCATCGGCGAAGTAAGGCCTAACGCTTCAAATGGACATAAGTTTATTGCTGTCGCCATCGATTATTTCACCAAGTGGGTAGAAGCAGAGTCGTTTAGCAAACTGGGATCCAAGCAGATGAGAAAATTCCTTGAAAAACACTTGATCACCAGGTTCGGAGTGCCTCATCACATGATCACAGATAACGGAGTCCAATTTCAGGGGGAAGTAAGGAATCTTTTCCGAGAATATGGCATTGAACATCACAGGTCTTCTCCGTACCGTCCACAGGCTAATGGGGCAGTAGAAGCAGCTAATAAGAACCTTAAAAGGATTCTCGTAAAGACGGTGGAATCACATCGGAACTGGCATGAGCACCTCCCACTCGCGTTGTGGGCCTATCGCACGACAGTCAGAACCTCGACTGGGGCAACCCCATTCTCCTTGGTATACGGAACAGAAGCAGTCCTGCCGATTGAGATTGAAAAGCGATCGTTGAGAATCGCAGTGGAAGCAGAAATCCCCGAGACGGAATGGGTGAAGAGGCGATGTGAGCAGTTGGCTTTAGTTGATGAGAAAAGGATGGAAACCCTTTACCATGTACAGTTATATCAAAGAAGGATGGCTCGGGCTTTCAATAAAAAAGTCAAGACCAGCCCTATCAAAGAAGGAGATTTGGTGCTGAAACAGATCCGTGTGACGGACACCGACCCGAGGGGGAAGTTCAGGCCTAACTGGGAAGGACCGTTCGTCGTAAAGAAGATACTAAGCAAAGGAGCGGTGAAGTTAACCACAATGGACGACATGGAATTCTCTGAACCTACCAA
Source organism: Euphorbia lathyris (assembly GCF_963576675.1). Classification (NCBI taxonomy): domain Eukaryota; kingdom Viridiplantae; phylum Streptophyta; class Magnoliopsida; order Malpighiales; family Euphorbiaceae; genus Euphorbia; species Euphorbia lathyris. Next base: position 85,525,210 of record NC_088915.1, read on the forward strand.
CCTGGATAGGCTTAAGAAATACTTTTCGTAAAAAAAAAGAAAAATAAAGAAAAATTCCCGATGGGTTGAAAACCCGCAAAGGGCGACCTATGCAACAATAAGAGAAATCCCAATGGGTGAAAACCCGAAAGGGCACTCATTTAAAAATTCCGGGATAGTAAAAGGGGAGGAGAAAAATCGCCGGGATCCGAAAACCGAAAGGCGGGTCCTGGTAACAATAGTTATAACTTGAGCAATTACAAAAACAATGTATAAGAGACTAAGTATTTCTATTGTTTGTAAATAAATAAAGGCATGAATATATATTTGACGAGAATGATTGGAATCATCATAATCTACTGAATGCATGGTAATATGAATCACGAGTTATACATTTCCTATCCTACTCTTCACAAAAAGCCTACCTACTATCCACCCCACTCCCTATACATCAGCTATACATCGGAGAAACCCTAATAAAAGCTACAAAGCAACAATGAAGGCTACAAAGCAATACATAACGAGCCTAATACGGAGGAAAGTCCCAATAGTTCTCAAAATCTCTCAGGTGTGATGCCCGCTCCGCAGATAGTGCCTCCTCGGCAGCACGCGCTCTCTCATCAGAAACTCGTGCTCTCTCATCAGAAACTCGTGCTCTCTCATCAGCAGCTCGTGCTCTCTCCTCTGCAGCAAGGCGTCTGATCGACTCATCGCGCGCCCTCTCCTCGACGGCAAGGCGACCCTCAGTCTCCCGTCGCATCATCCCCGACCAGTGGTCGTTCCTCTCTTAATACACATGACCAACTCGGGCATCAGCTTCCCGCACTAGCTCGCTCCGTCTCCGCTCGTGGGCATGCAGATCACTCTACAGAAAAAGAAAAAAGAACAGATAAAAGGCAGCATAGGCAAAAACATAAATCATACATACATGCATGCATTTCACTACACTAAAGTACAGTAATGATACATACCAGGTGATCGGTGCAGCGCAAGCTGAGGCGGTCTCGGAGATAACCAGACAGCCCCGCGTAATCCGTACAAGTCTCTCTCGTGGTCAGAGAAGCGTCCAAGGGATCAAACGGGACCCTCGAGGAGAAGATAGGAGGGGCCGCCTCAAATCCCGCATAAGGGGCCCCAGACTCATCATAGCGGATCGTAGCGTAATCCCTCCCGTAGCCGGGTATAGGCACGCCTATGGACGACCTCTCCGGTCGAGCTGCACTGGAGGACTCGCCGACAAAATAGGGCTGCTCGCACACCGGTGTTTGAGCCCGAGTACCATCGAAAAAATCAGATAGGTGGGCACTCCGCCAGGATCCCTCCTGCAAAAAAGCAAAAAAAACACACAATAAAACCTCCGAGCATATCATGAATAAAATGAAAAGAGGGCGGAATCATTTACCGGAACCTCCGCCTGACCAAAGACGGCCTCGACCGCCTCTCTCGAAAACACGTCCGCCACCGGATCTACCTCCATCGCTGCCGCCGGGGCATCCCTCGCGCTCAGTAAAGTGGACAAATAAGGCTCGCGGCCCCCGGCGTGAATCCAGACCACTCTACCGACAAAATGATGGGTCAGATCTCGACGAATGGTCGATAAGGGCAGAGTCCGCACAGCAAACATGGAAACGGGAATCTCCCCCGGCGTCCAGTGAACATCACTCACTCCGGTGATGCCTCGATCTCCCAAATACCACGCTCGCACGCAAGGGCCGGTGAGCACGCACTGCTGCTCCTGGATCATCGATGTGTATGCATACTCGGGACCGAAGTCAAGGTCGTCCCACCTGAACTTAATCTAAAAAAATATGCACAAAGAAAAGGTCAGAAAGGCTCAAGCCAAAGTCTAGCGAGACTAAGCGAAATCTACCTGTGTGAGGACCAATAAGTCAATCCGATCTAGGAGCCATGGCACTGTCCGCCTCTTCTCGGCGCTCAGATCAAAATCTCTCCATCGAACCATAAAAGGTGGCCTCGATGCTCTCAATCGAGGTCGAGACCGACTGGGAAGGATGCGTCTCTCGTACGCCCACACCTGCGGTATAAACAAGGACTAGGAGTGTGAGAAAGAAAAAAGAAAAGACCGGCGAATCAAGAAGGCGTCACATACCAGCAGAGCAAAGGTGTAACCACCGAAATCCTTGCGCTTCCGGCAAGTCAGGTCCAGAAACTTGTAGAGAAAAGCTAAGCCTGCCCCCGCCCAATCGTAGGAAGCTGCGGCATCTAAATCACTAAGGGCCTGGATGAGACCCGCATGTACCTTTCCGCCCTTCGTGCGGAAAATCGTCTCACTCAGAGCATATACAAGGAAGCTACGAACCGCCAGATCAGTAGCATCAGTCTCACAGAAGTCCCGTCTACTCAAGAGGCTAGCAGTCGAAATAAACTTCACCGGGGTAGATTTGGCGCATAGAGGAACTCCTGGTCCTATCAAGGCGGCAAGCCTAGCAGGGTCGACCCGCGGTCGCATCATGCCATAATGGAAAGGGACGGGAGTGTTGCTCCCTCGTAATCTGGTCAATAATGAAAAATCTCGAGGCGAGATGGTCATCTCCCCGAAGGAAAGGTGGAAGGTGTGAGTCAAGTCAACCCACCGCTCACACAGGGCCCGTAGGCCAATGGGATCACACACCCCGTTGGTGCGGGGCAGCGCTGCAATGAAGGGTCTGAAGCCCAACTCCTGCACGCGGGCTCTCGCCGCTGCGCTCAGCCTATCATACCATGAAAGAACCTCGATAGTGGTCCCGAAAATCTCGATGAGCTAAAGAGGAACAAGATAAGAAAATTTAAATACAACTCCTAAGGCAAGCGAGTGATAAGAACGCGTTAAAACTAGGTATTCGTTCATCCGGTCAATTAGGGCCAATTTTCTGTAAAAATCTCTCCCGTAGGATCATTCATGTAAGGTTTAGTCAATTCTTTTATCCACCCTCGTCTACAGGTGACGAGGAGCGTAGATTAGGTTTTACTATTCACATACGTTAACGTGCATTAGGTAAGTCTTTACTATTCACGTTTTTTACTATTCACGTGCATTAGTTAAGTTTTTACTATTTACGTTTTTTACTATTCACGTGCATTAGCTAAGTTTTTAGTATTCACGTTTTTACTATTCACGTGCACTATTCACGTTTTTACTATTCACGTGCATTAGCTAAGTTTCTACTATTCACGTGCACTATTCACGTTTACTATTCACGTGCACTATTCACGTTTTTACTATTCACGTCGTTTTTACTGTTAACATGCATAAATTCGTAGTGTCACTATTCACATGCATATAGCGCGCATTCTTGCAAAAATAAACCGATGTTACGTGTAAATAAAGGAATTCACGTTTTCTAGCTAAAGTCCTCTAAGGCAGTCTAAGAGTTAGCATGCAAATCATGTTCGTATATGAGTGCTAAAACCTAGAGTTCGAATCAAATAAAAGTGAGAAACCACTTACCTCGTTGCAGCGTGTCCTGCTCAAGTGTGTCGTAGGGTCGTGGAAGGTATCCACTCTATCCAGGTTTACGTAAACCTCGTCCATGCCTCTAGTGCCGTCCCATTCGTCTAAATTCATCCCGAGAATAATCCAAATTGAAGTCTAGTGAGAGAAAGAGGAGAGAGAAGGTGTGGGGTTGGAATGAAACCCCACCACCTTATATAGGAAAAGGGAATGGCATTCCCGTAAATAGTGAAAAAAGTACGATTTGACATAAAGGTAAAAAGTAAATAATTAATTACCAGGTGCACAGACCTCCGATTTGCAGTCCGTTTCAGCCTGCGATTCTCCCAGACAGTGACCAACATGGTCAAGATATGAACTCCAGACAACAGTCAAATTTTACAGAACAGTGACACCAGCCAAAATACAGACGACAGTCAATAGAAAAACAATCATCAGTCTATATCATTTCAGACTAAGACATGTGTCCATCGAATCTTCAAGATGATAGCTCCAGTGAGAAAATGCAGACAACAGTGTGGTAAGAAAATCCAGAAACAGCCCCCGCTTTTTAGCCATTTGACTCACGGTCGCAGACCGGAGTTGCTTCTTAGCCATTTGACTCACGGTCGCAGACCGGAGTTGCTTCTTAGCCATTTGACTCACGGTCGCAGACCGGAGTTGCTTTTTAGCCATTTGACTCACGGTCGCAGATCGGAGTTGCTTTTTAGCCATTTGACTCACGGTCGCAGGCCGGAGTTGCTTTTTAGCCATTTGATTCGCGGTCGCAGACTGAAGTTGCTTTTGAGCCATTTGACTCTCGGTCGCAGACCGAAGTTGCTTTTGAGCCATTTGACTCGTGGTCGCTGACCGGAGTTGCTTTTTAGCCATATTCCCCGCAATCTTGAAATAGGGTAGCTGTTTAGCCATTATCCCCGCGGTCGTAAATCAGGGTAGCTATTTAGCCATTATCCCCGCAATCTTAAAATAGGGTAGCTGTTTAGCCATTATCCCCGCAATCACAAACTAGGGTAGGGTAGCTATTTAGCCATTATCCCAGCAGGCGTAAATCAGGGTAGCTATTTAGCCATTATCCCCGCAATCTCAAAATAGGGTAGCTGTTTAGCCATTATCCCCGCAATCACAAACTAGGGTAGCTATTTAGCCATTATCCCAGCAGTCGTAAATCAGGGTAGCTATTTAGCCATTATCCCCGCAATCTTAAAATAGGGTAGCTGTTTAGCCATTATCCCCGCAATCACAAACTAGGGTAGCTATTTAGCCATTATCCCAGCAGGCGTAAATCAGGGTAGCTATTTAGCCATTATCCCCGCAATCTTAAAATAGGGTAGCTGTTTAGCCATTATCCCCGCAATCACAAACTAGGGTAGCTGTTTAGCCATTATCCCAGCAGTCGTAAATCAGGGTAGCTATTTAGCCGTTATCCCCGCAATCTCAAAATATGGTAGCTATTTAGCCATTATCCCCGAATAGGGTAGCTGTTTAGCCATTATCCCCGCAATCACAAACAAGGGTAGCTATTTAGCCATTATCCCCGCAATCTCAAAATAGGGTAGCTGTTTAGCCATTATCCCCGCAATCACGAACAGGGGTAGCCATTTAGCCATTATCCCCGCAGTCGTACACTAGGGTAGCTGTTTAGCCATCATCCCCACAGTCATAAACTAGGGTAGCTATTTAGCCATTATCCCCGCAGTCATGAACTAGGGTGCAACCCCAAAGCAGAGTCTGAAGAAGCCAGAAAACAACGCCGGAGCGTGCAGCGCAAAGGTCAGGTACGTTCCCTCCTACTCTTTACGTGTCTTTACTTTTATATGTTTTACATTGCATGTGTTACGTTAGCAAAAAACGTTTTCGAACCACACACATCACTGTCAAAATAGAAAAGTAGGGGCAACTGTAGACACCGAGTCGGAGGACCTGTGACGAAAACCTGAAACGAGACGGTCGAAGCGATTGATTCCGGAAGTTTTGAAAAATATATAAAGAATAATAAGCGGAGGAAAATTAACGACACGGCGCGGGCGCGCAACGGCATCCCGCACGCGGGCGACGATGGTCGAACGCCCGCTCGACGACTCGAGACGTGCGCGCGGCGTCCGTCGGACGCACCGCGAGTGGCACGCTCTCGACGTCCAAGCGATGCCTGGGACCGCTGGCGGTGCGTGCCCTCGTGGGCCGTTGGGCGCACGTGCTTGGCAACGCGGGGCACGGGTTCGGCGGCCGCGACGTGCGAGCGTCTGGCAGCGCGGAACACGCGCTCGGCAGCCACGGAGTGCACGCGTCCGACGGCGCAGGGCACGCCCCGAGGGTCGTCGGGCGGGCGCCCAATCACGTCGGGCGAACGCCCAACGCATCGGGCGAACGCCTGACGACAACATTGTTGGGCGGTAGCCGAACGCTTGGTTGAGCGGCCGCCCAACCATAATGGGCGACGCCCAAATTTTTTTGGGCGTCGCCCATTGTTCCGGGATCTATGGGCCTATATAAGGCACGGATCCCAAGGTGAAAAGGGAAGCTTTTTGAGAGGGATTTTTTTGAAAAAACTTTTTCACTCTAAACATTTTTTTGAGAGAGAGGATTCATTTGCTACTTTATCTTAAATTTAAGCTTTATCCTTTGTACAATGCACCGAAAGTAAAAAATGAGCAGGGATAGCTAGAAGATGATGGGAGATGATGGACCTTTGTTTTGTATTATAGTGTCACGAAAAAGTAAAAAATCATAAAGCTGGTCAATGATACTAAGGGTAAAGGCTTAATACATCATTAGCCCCCTAAACTTGTCCAAAATGATTGATTGACTCCTGAATTTTCAAAGTGTCTCGATAGCCCTCTGAATTTGAATAAAATATTCAGTTAGCCTCCTGAACTTGTATAAAATATAATCAATTAATAATTCGCTTGTAAAAAAGTAAGTCAAATGCGGAAGATATATTACATGTGTCTTAGAATGTTATTACATACTTCATAAAATAGATTAAAACATGTTGAAAAAGAATTTATTTACTTATTCAACTATAAAACATTTTTTTTCTAATATTATAATCGCATACCCCGACATTAGTCATTTTACTTTTTTTAAGATGCGTGCAACATATCTTCGGCATTTTAACTTACTTTTTTACAACCGAGTGGTTAATTGATTACACTTTATACAAGTTCAGGAGGCTAACTGAATATTTTATGCAAGTTCAGAGGGCTATTGAGACACTTTGAAAGTTTAGGGGCTAATGATGTATTAAGCCAAGGGTAAATTACACTCATGACCATTGAACTTTATCTATTTTAATATTGTAGTCTTTGAACTTCAATTCTTAACAGTATATCCACTAAATTTTACACTTTTTAACACCGATAACCACTCAACTTTAACCAAGTCCTTAAAATGTCTCAAAATGAAAATATTCAAGAATTAAAGTTGTTCAGAACGACTTTTATCATGAAACCACATTTTTATTTTCCAAAAATCACCTTTTTTAAAGATTTCTCTCTTTAAAAATTCACTTTCTTTCCTAACTTAACAACACCTAAATGACTTCAAAACGAAAATTTTCAAGAATTAAAGTTCCTTAAAATATTATTAACTCTTTGATTTTTTATTTTCAGACCGTCAGCGGTCGTTTTGAGACGTTGAGTGGCTACCGGTATTAAAAAGTGTAAAGTTCAGTTGTCATACTGTTAATAATTGAATTTCAGTAGCCATAATATTAAATGCATAAAGTCCAGTGGCTGTGGGTGTAACTTACCCATTGTACAAAATTGAAATTAAAGCTGGTGATCTTTTTCTTTCTTTCTCCTCCGTACCATAATGATTAAAGGATTCAGTGTCCTTTTATAGGGTAAATTATATCAAAGGTCACTAAATTATTTGTTTAATTACATTCTCTTTCGTTTTATAAAAAAAAAAAAGCGTTCTCATTTATTTTCGTAAAGGTTTTTACATTGTAAAAACTTTCAATTCTTAATGTTATAACTACTGTTCTTTAAATTTTTTTAACATTGGTGATCATTGTGATTATTGATCAGTGGTTTTTTTTATTTTTAACTTCTCTTTTATATCAGTTTTCTCTCTTTTTACCTCCCATCTAAAACATAAAATACATATTTTACCCCACTATTTATGTTCTGTTTATTTCTCTCTCTAACTCTTACTTTCTCTTTCTAAAACCACTGTTAGGGGATATTTGGTTGCTGCTTTTTGACCTCCTATTTATCTTTTCACTTTGAAAATAAGAGTTTCAGATATTTGATTAGACACTTTCTGTTTGTTTTCAAACACCTATGGTCCATTTGTTTTACCTACTGTTTGTTATTGTTGTTTGCTGTTGGAAAAGTTTTCTTTCCAAAAAGCAGGGATTCCTGCTTTTATAAAAGGTTGCTTTTCACGTGAAAAATGCAAACAATAGATCCCTAACCAAACACCTAAAACTCTTCTTTTAGTTAGACAGAAATGCTGGAATAAGCATAATCTCAATCTCACACTAAACTTTTGCTACTTTATCTTAAATTTAAGCTTTATCCTTGTGTAAATTACATCCATGGCTACTGAGTTTTATCCGTTATCATATTATGGCCACTGAACTTCATTTGTTCTCGGTATGGCTACTGAATTTTACACTTTTTAATATCGGTAGGCACTTGACGCCTCAAAACGACCGTTGACCGTTAAAAATAAAAAATCCAAAGCATTAATGATATTCTAATGAACTTTAATTTTTGCAAATTTTTGTTTTGATGTCATTTAGGTGTTGTTTGTTTAGGAGGGAAAAAGTGAATTTTTAGAGAGAGCTCCAAAAATTGTGATTTTCGAAAATAAAAAATGTGGTTTGATGGTAAATGTCATTCTAAACAACTTTAATTCTTGAATATTTTTCATTTTGAGATCGTTAAATATCGTTAACGGTCATTTTGAGAAGTTAGTTAGAATTGAGTTGCTACCGGTATTAAAAAGTGTAAAGTTCAGTAGCCGTATCGGAAAAAAAATACAGTTCAAAAGCCATAATGTGAAAATGAGTAAAGTTCAATGGCCATGGATGTAATTTACCCCTTTATCCTTTGTACAATGCACCGAAAGTAAAAAATGAGCAGGGCTAGAACATGATGGGAGATGGATCTTTTTTTTTGTATTCTAGTGTCACGAAAAAGTAAAAAACATAAAGCTGGTCAATGATACTGCCACAAGCCATAAATTGTACAAAATTGAAATTAAAGGATTGGGTGTCCTTTTATAGGGTAAATTATATCAATGGTAACTAAATTTATTTTGTTTTGTTTAATTGTGAATTGAGTTCTCTTTTATTTCGGTAAACGTAAATTATATTCATGCTGAATTTTATTTTATTTTAATATTGTAACCATTCAACTTGGATTCTTAATGTTATTATCACTAAATTTTAAATTTTTTAATATCGGTGGTCACTGTGATTGTTGACTATCGTTTTTTTATCTTTAACTACTCTTTTATACTGGTTTTCTTTCTTTTTATCCTCCATCTAAAACATAAAATACATATTTTACCCCACTATTTATGTTATGTTTGTTTCTCTTTCTTTCTAAAACCAGTGTTTGGTTGCTGCTTTTTGACTTCATGTTTGCCTTTTCAATTTGAAAATAAGAGTTTTAGGTATTTGGTTAGACACCTCATATTTGTGTTGTAACTGAAAAGCAACTTTTTATAAAAATAGGAAATCCCCGCGTTTTGGAAAAACGGTCTTTTCAAACAGCAAACTGTAACAGCATACACAAACAGCAAACAACAAGTAAAACAAACGGAGCCTAGGGTCCGTTTGTTTTACCTACTTTTGTTGTTGCTGTTTGCTGTTACGGTTTGCAGTTGGAAAAGACTGCTTTTCCAAAAAGCAGAGATCTCCTGCTTTTATAAAAGGTTGATTTTCACGTGAAAAATACAAACATGAGCTCCCTAACCAAACATCTAAAACTCTTCTTTTTGAAGTGAAAAGTCAAACAGAAACATGAAAAGTGACAACCATTCACCCCCTAAGATTGTAAAAAACGTTAGCCGCTAGTCAATTGGACATGGCTCTCAAAGATTAGTCGGAATTAGTTAGAAATTAATCAGATTTGTATTTTATCTTTGTATTTGTTACTCAATAAATTATTATATAAATTCAATTAAAATGTCTATTGTACTATTTAAAAATAATAATATAAAATTATTTAATATAGAAAAATAGGTATAAGTATAACATATATTTTAAAAAAATATACAAATATCAACATTTCAGAAAAAAATATCATTGAAACAACTCAAAAGTTAATTATAATAAAGCAAAAAATAAACTCACAATAAAAAAAATTGTTCATCATCGTTTAGGCGACGTCTAGGCTGTCTAAGCAGCGTTGAGGCTGCCTAGATCGAGCCTACACGGTTAAAAATCGCTTATGGAAAAACAACGTCTAAAGGGACTAATCGAAGAAAATCGGGACGGATTCTCGATCTTGATCGTCTAGGCAGTCCAGACGGTCTTGTTTTATTAACAGTCTTTGACACTATAAAATGACCATTAATGACCTCAAAATTAAAAATCCAATGAATTAAAGTTGTTACCATATTTACTATGGAACAAAAAAAAAATATTTTTCAAAATCATCACTAAACATTCACTTTCTCTCTACTCATTAAATAACCTCAAAATTAAAAACTAGAAGAATTACAATTGCTTAGAGTGTCATCAATTCTTAGAATTTTACAATTTTAAGATCGTCAACCGCCATTTTAACAGTGTCATCCAAAAGATCCTTGTTTTTAGAACGGAAAACTTTAGTCATCTCCTTATTGTAAAAAAAAAACTCAATCATCATTTGGACAAAAAAATCACAAACATACAATTGATAAAAAGCATGATTTTAAAAATCGGATCGGACCGGACGATTGAACCGGGAACCGGCCAGACATTTGGTCCGGTTATATGCTTTTAGATTCAAGGATGTTAGCTCGGCCGGAGTCGGAATTAACCGGCAAACCGGTAGAAACCGGTGAACCGGTCTGACTCCGATTTTTTGAAAATAGAAAAAGAAAAAGAAAAAGATGAAGGTTCCTTTGTTGATTTTACAGTAACTCAAAAATTTCATGTAGTTGAAATTGGTGTTTGAAATCCAAATCCAAATAGATAAAAAGAAAAGAAGAAAACAAAATTGATAAAGAGATTAAAAAAAGAAAGAATGGAGAAGAGGGAACCAGACATAAGAGAAATGGGAGGAGGAAGATAGTAAATATGAATAAATGAGATCTATGTTGGACAGTGGCTGAAGAATTAAAAAACCCTAATCTTTAGAAGTTTATATATTTATTTAATTCTATTTCAATCTCAGCCACATATCACAATTTTGATTGTGGCTGAGATTGATGCGTCAAATTTAACTTTTGTTTTATTCTGTAAAAGTGAATTTCAATTTTCTTTTTCAAAGTATCTTTCCATTTCATTCCTATTAGAACACCCACAATGTGTGATACACTTTCATTGTATTATATATATAAAAAAAACCCCATTTTAAAAAAAAAAAATCTAATACACTCAACTACCTCTCCATTAAACCAATTTGTATCACTTTTTACGTAGGACCCATTTGTCATAAAACTCTTACATATTTCAAATAAATTATTATTTCTATCACGTCAGTGTCTAAATTTCTAGAATTTATACTTTGGTATTAATATATATTATAATTATTAGGTGTGTGAAGTTAATTTGGTGCTACGAAAAAAGTTTGGAGTTAAATTGATGGTTTTATGTGTAAATTAAAAGTTTAAAAGATTATATAAAGATTGAGGATTAAACGCGATATTTATCAATTTGAGATATATATCTCTCAAATGATATACGGTGATCATCATATTATCTATTTCTTTCATTTTTTTTTTCTTTTTCTTTCATATTTATCATCAGTTTTTTCTGAACCGTCTCTCCACCGTTTCTTTGATTTACGGAGATTCGACCGTCCGAATCATTCAAAATTTAAAACATAACATCTTTATGCATAGATCTAAGTTCTAACCGAAGAGTTTTTGAGTTTCGGAAGTGTTTGGAGAGAAAACGTCTTAGACAGAATTTAGAGGCGAATCGATCGGGTGTATTTTCCTCATTTAGTAGCCAAGGTAAGTAACCATCAACTATATTTTGAGTTTTATATATATATATATAATCAAAGAATTTTCAGAAAGTGATATTTTAAGGTTATGCATGAATTTTATAAAATTGAGGGTTTTCATGATCTTGCTTTTATTGTGAAATTATGGTTCAAATGAAGCTATTGACTATGCTTCTATGTGATTCTTAGATTTTACTTGATTATGTTGATTTAAGGCTTAATTTGATTGATTTTTGGAATTTTTATTGATTAAGGATTAATATTTTGAATAACTGGTTATGAAATAGTTTGGAATTTGATTGTGAAAGTAAATTTGAGCACGTTATGATTTTATGATTTTATATCCATCGAGAGTTATCCGGATCGGTGGTTTTATATTTGAAGACCATGTTCAGTGAGGGACATGGCTTGTGTACACAGTCTGAAGACCTATTGGGTATGGCAGCGAAGTGTTGGGTAAGACCATATGGGATAGGCAATGTTAAGAGACGTCTCGATTATATATGTGGTTATGGATTGATACTTAAGGGGAGAAACTCGAGGATGGATACAATGTTTTAAGTTCATTTGGATTATGTTTTCGGTTATGATTGATTTTGATATAAGATTTTACGTTTGATTGATTACGAGTTGGTTTGATAAAATATTTCTTAGATTACAAGTTGGTTTGATAAAGCATCTATTTGATTATGAATTGGTTTGATGAAACGTTTATTTGTTTTGATTCGTTTTGATAAGATGTTTTATGTATATAAAGTTATATGAACTTAAGTTTTGAATATATTTTATAAGATTTTGATTAAATCCTTTACAAAGGTATATATGTAGCTATGTTAAGTAAAGTTGGTTTATATATCTGATAGTTTCTTACTGAGATTTTTGTCTCACGTTTTTAAATGTTTTAATGTTTTTAAGTGAGAAAGTACAGGATATAGAGAAGGTTACCGACCGTTTAGGCGAGGTTTGGAAGTTGGCTGCTTATTGTTAGAATTATGGTTAGAACTTTGGTATTTCAATTGTAATATAATATGATATTATGATATTGAGATAAATTGGAGACTTCTAAGTGTTGATTATGATCTTTCTATTTCACGCCCGATGTCGATTGAGGTCGTCTAGGGTCGGGTGTGACAGTTTCTTTCCACCAAACAATTAATCTAATTATTTCATCATTCAATCTAAATAATTCCATTAATCTATAAATTGGTTAAAAAAATAAATATCAATTATATCTATAATTATTTTGAACCGAAATAGTTAATTAAAAATATAATTAATTGCAAAAATAAAAAATATCACAAACGATATTTTTTTATTGAAATAAAACACGAGAATACGAAACGGAATAAAATACAAGATTTAAAAACGAGGAAATTACATTAAAAGCACGAAAAAAGGGACGATAAAAAAACAATGACATTAGAACACGCAACATATTAAGCAACTGAACCGCTAGGTCTTTGGTTGAGATCTCTCGTTCCAAGATGTCGCCATATATGCTTAACTAGATCATCCGTTAACACGGTATGTGTCGCTCTATTGCAAATTGCCAACTCCTGTCTAACTAAGTTTTCGAAAACAATCGGAGGGTTTCCTCGTGCAACGCCCTCAATGACTTCCGCTTCAAAAATTTCAGGAGGATAATCCTACAATACGTGTTTCGCTCATCTTCAACAATCATATTATGTAGTATAATGCAAGCTTCCATTATATCATGAAGTTTTCTTTCTTTCCAGAGCCTGGTAGGTCCACGAACAATGTTAAAACGGGCCTGAAGTACACCAAAAGCCCGTTCCACATCCTTCCTTGCAGAGTTATCCATTGTCGTGAATAGAATTTGTTTCGGATTAATAGCATGTGGAAAGTTTTTCATAAATGTAGCCCATTCTGGATATATGCCATCAACGAGGTAGTACCCCATGTTGTACATCTTACCATTAACCATGTAATCCTCTGGTGGAGATTTACCTTCTAGCTTGTCCTGAAACAAAGGTGATCTTTTAAGGATAGTAAGGTCATTGTTCGACCCAGCAACACCAAAAAATGCATGTCATTTCCAAAGATCCTGTGAAGCAACAGCTTCAAGCATAATTGTAGGCACGCCTTGATCCCCTCGGTTGTATTGTCCTTTCCACCCAATAGGACAATTCTTCCAAGGCCAGTGCATGCAATCAAGACTCCCAAGCATACCTGGAAACCCATGGATATCCTCGTGCATAGAGAATAAACGTTTAACGTCATCAGCATTTGGCCTACACATATATATTGGTCCGAAAACCATAATGATGGCCCGACAGAATTTTGATAGACATTCTAATGTTGTGGTTTCAGCAATCCTGATGTACTCATCTCCACGATCAGCGGCCTCTCCATAAGTTAGCATATGTAATGCTGCAGTGCATTTTTTAATGGGTGTGAATCCCATCCTCCCTAATGCATCAACCCTCTATGTAAAATAGACTGTATGGTTCTCCAATGATTGGACTATACGCATGAACAATGGTCTACTCATCTGAAACCTTCTTCGAAACATTTGGTCGTTGTATACTGGTGCATCAGCAAAGTAATCTTTATATAAACGTTCGGCTCCTTCTTCATGATTACGGTTGATATGTCTTCTACGACGAATTGGTGCCAATGGTTCGACAATTTCTTGTGTGATATCTTGCTCAATAAGATCATCTCCTTCGTCCCACAAATTTGCAGAAGTTGCTTGTTGTCTCTGATAGAAGTCATCGTAATTGAAATTGGACATTTTATAAGGTGTTTGTTAAGAAATAGATGAGTATTTTGTATTGAGAAAATTCATATGACTTGTTGCAATTTATAGATGTAATATTTCCCAAGGGTTCTGTAATAATTCACAAGGGTAGCACATGGGATAGTGGTGTTTTGTAATGATTCCCAAGGATAACACATGGGCTAGTGGGTTCTGTAATGATTCACAAGGATAGCACATGGGATAGTGGATTCTGTAATGATTCACAAGGATAGCATATGGGATAGTGGGTTCTGTAATGATTCCCAAGGATAGCACATGGGATAGTGGGTTCTGTAATGATTCCCAAGGATAGCACATGGGATAGTGGGATTTTTGCTTTCTATAAGACCCACCCATCTCAGCCTCCAGTATCACCCACTTGTGAAAATGGATCCATCAAACTTCCCCATGGAATATATCATCATCACAACCCTCAATCAGTCTGAGTGTACTCAAAAGATGATTGAATATCAATATGATGTTGTCCGCTCTTACGGACAAACATTTATTCAACCGGAAATGTTTCATCCCGATTTCTCATTTATGTCTTGTTTCAAACTTCCAATAAGGTGAGAGTTCCCCAGGAGCTCAATGCACATGTGTTGGTTCTTATGCTATATGCATTACATACCAATGGAATTTTCTTTATCTGAATGGTGTGACGGTCTATGTGGGGGTACTATTCCTGTAAACGTACAAACATTTATGAAATGGTTTATGCCACTTGATGCATGGAATGCGTATTTTCACGATTGTTGTTTGAAACCACGAGGGTTTTTAGAGCAAACTATACACAAAGAAAAAATATTTCTATAATATTTTTTTCTAAAAGTGACACCGTCTACTGCATTTCATGAGCTTCATGATACTTATCCAACTTCTTTATGTGCAAATTGGCAATCTCTTCGTGGTGCATCTATTTCTTTCCAACGAACAAGTGCGCAGAAAAACAATTACAGTGAAGTATGGGGACGTGCTGAAACACCATGGGGCAAGTCTTCCATCTGATTATATTGACACAATCCATGAAGCTGTAGAGATTTTTGAGACCGAGCAGTCCGTTGGGATTGATATGAGGGATTAATGTAGTTTTTAGTTTATGTGTTGTTGTATTGAAATAATGTGTTTTTTAGTTTATGTGTTGTTGTATTAAATAATGTGTTTTTTAGTTTATGTGTTGTTGTATTGAAATAATGTGTTTTTTAGTTTATGTGTTGTTATATTAAATAATGTGTTTTTTAGTTTATGTGTTGTTGTATTGAAATAATGAGTTTTTTAGTTTATGTGTTGTTGTATTTAATAAAAATACAATTAAAAGAGATGTTACCATTAAAAACTAAGTAAGCATAGCCTTTACCAAAACTAATAATACAATGTAAAAAGATGTTACCATTAAAAACTAAAAATACAATTAGTCCACTAACAATTAAAAAAATACAGTTAAAAAAATACAATTTGAAAAAAATACAATGCAAACAATTAAGGGAATAAATTTGGGTATTTCTTCATGAGGTAAGAGCACATAATATCATATCTTTTTTTCTTCTCTTCATTCATTCCGTCTGAACCCATATTGATAAAATCAAAATCTAGTTGCATCGCAACAACGTCATTTTGCCGTGACACTTTGATAAGTGTTCAATTCAACGTTCAAATGTCCACTTTAGTGCTAGGTTATTTAATTAATTTGGTGTTATTTTGGGTATTATTGCTTGTTTTGGTTTGATTTGCCTCCACGGGACTCAAATGATTAAAAGAAACAGAATTGGACTTAATTAAAGAAACTTTGGACCATAAAGGAATTTGGTGCTGAATTAAAGGAGCTGAAACAAAAATGGAGTTAGTCTTGCCCAAGACTAAGGACCTCCGAATCTGCTGATGTTCAAATTGACTAGGACTTTTTCCAACTCGAAAAAGAAGGCAGAAAATCAGGGATTTGAGATTATAGAAAAGATTATTGATTTAGATAAATATTATTTGGTTACCTAACTTTTAGGAAGGGGTTTTCTCTATAAAAATATCAGAACTTACGCTTTGGAAGGGAGGAAGTTCTTTTTAGGTTTTATTCTTCAGTATCATTTTGTTCTCTTTTTGAAACAGAAACATGTGTTTTTCCATGGCTATTCGTAGCTAAACTTCTATATTCGGTTAAGGGTTAATTCAAAGGAGGTTTTTCTTCATTATCGTGAGACTGTTGTGCTTTAATTATTCTTATTAATCTACCATTTATTTGTTCATTGTATTTAGGGATTTATTCTCAATTGATTATTCAATCTTCGAATGATAATTGCAGGTCGTTCTTTGAATTGGACTGTCATATGGCTGAATTGGTAAAGTTAGCGTTTTACCTAAATGAACCAATCATAGTAGCAATCGATAATATAAATTGAGTTAGTTTTGTATTTGAAAGAATAGATTCAGATTTGACAACCTGAGATTGTCTTTCATATGACATTAATACAAAAGTAATTAGGTTTATTTGAGTCGAATGAACAAGTAATTTAGTTTCTAAATCGTTGACGCTGAGTGTCGGTTGGCTAAGGTCGGGTTCTTCTAATTCATCAGGCTGTCAATAGATTAAATCTTGACCGCTAGTTTGATGAAGTTTACCGTCTCCGGTGGGTTATCCAACACGAGCATATTTGAAGTTTCACTCGTTGGAACTCTTGGCATTTCACTCATAGATTATTTAACACAAAATAGAAAAGCAGAATATTCGTGGCCGACGAAGGACAATCTTCGCCAGTGAAGAACATTGACATACATTGCCATTTTTACATCATGGTCACTAAACTTTGCACTTTTTAATACCGGTAGCCACTCCATTTTAACTAACTGGTCAAGTTGTAACCACCGGTGGGTTATCACTTTGAAAACTTAACCAAATACAAAAGCCTTTACCCCTTCCGGTGGGTATATTCGTACTTGAAATACATATATAATGCTTGCATTTGGAAACGACCGGTGGGTATAGTAGTATTTGAAATACATATATTCTTCACCGGCGAAGAACATTGAAATACCATTTTTACATCATGGTCACTAAGCTTTGAACTTTTTAATACCGGTAGCCACTCCATTTTCACAAACTGGTCAAGTTGTAACCACCGGTGGGTTATCACTTTGAAAACTTAACCAAATACAAAAGCCTTTACCCCTTCCGGTGGGTATATTCGTACTTGAAATACATATATAATGCTTGCATTTGGAAACGACTGGTGGGTATAGTAGTATTTGAAATACATATATTCTTCGCCGGCGAAGGACGAGCTTTGTCAGCGAAGAACATTGAAATACCATTTTTACATCATGGTCACTAAGCTTTGAGCTTTTTAATACCGGTAGCCACTCCATTTTCACAAACTGGTCAAGTTGTAACCACCGGCAGGTTATCACTTTGAAAACTTAACCAAATACAAAAGCCTTTACCCCACCGGTGGGTTATCACTTTGAAAACTTAACCAAATACAAAAGCCTTTACCCCTTCCGGTGGGTATATTCGTACTTGAAATACATATATAATGCTTGCATTTGGAAACGACCGGTGGGTATAGTAGTATTTGAAATACATATATTCTTCATCGGCGAAGGACGAGCTTCGCCAGCGAATGACTATCTTCGCTAGCAAAGAACATTGAAATACCATTTTTACATCATCGTCACTAAGCTTTGAACTTTTTAATACCGGTAGCCACTCCATTTTCACAAACTGGTCAAGTTGTAACCACCGGCGGGTTATCACTTTGAAAACTTAACCAAATACAAAAGCCTTTACCCCACCGGTGGGTTATCACTTTAAAAACTTAACCAAATACAAAAGCCTTTACCCCATCGGTGGGTATATTCCCCCACCGGTGGGTATATTCGTACTTGAAATACACATATAATGCTTGTATTTGGAAACGAGAATAAACCCGAAACCCTATCATTGACTGTCCTGATAAGCCTCTCCCAAAGGGTAAACTTCATATAGTTTATATACATTTTCAGAGACTACTAAATGAGGTAGAGCAATCCGCACTTTATGTGTGGAATGGAGGGTTTCGTTACATAGTTAATAGATTTTCGATTGAGAAGAGCAACATAAGATGCTTGTAACTAAATGGTTAGGTATTTATGCATTGAGTAAGCAGGACCAGATTTGAACCTTGGTTGCAACAGTGCATTGAGTAAGCAGGACCAATTTCGAACCTTGGTTGCTCCATGAAAATGTTTTAGAAGAAAATATTTTATAGTTGAATAAGTAAGGAAATATTTTTTTAACATGTTTGTATCTATTTTGTGAAATATATAATAACATTTTAAGATAAAAAAAATATATTAGATATACATACATGGGTCTCAAACCCATGCTCTTCTAATCATAAGAAAAGAGCATTACCGCTTCGCCACTCTACTATTATTGTTTATATTTAAACCATAATTGTTATATTATATTAATTTAGTTATTATTTATATGAAACAAAACCCTAAAATTACAGCCACCACCTCACACATATCGTTTGTTCTCTCCTCTCCTCAATCGCTCAAATTTCTTCAGCCTCCTCTGAACCTCTCCTCCACTTCTCCATTGCTCTTCTCCCTCACAGCCTCTCCTCCACTTCTCCATTGATTTTCTCATTCCAGCGCCGTCAACCATCACCGCCGTGCCGCCATCATCTCGTCATCGGGGGCCTCGGTTGTTACTTCTTCGACTCATCGTGAAAGGTATGCACCATAAACTTTAATGGATTTACATTGCCAATTCAAAAAACATTATGGGTATATGGATATTTTCAAGTTCATTAGATAAAACAGTTTATCCAATAAGTAAAATTGTATGACTAGTATAGCACATATAGACCTAGGCGTGAAAATCTGATAGTTCATTCTGGGTAATTTTGAATATATTATTAGCAATATGTGCCACTTAATAATGAGGAAAAACCTTGATTAATTGTATTTTAAAAGGCTACTGGTTTAATTTAAAAGGCAATAAATAGCATTGATGCATATATATGTATGATATGAGTTGAAGCAGTGGTTGTTGCTGCTGAGCAAAATCTCTATGCAAATTGAGTGAAGAAAGTGGTCCTTAGTTTGTTTGTAGGATGCTTTAAAGAAGCTACATTATGTATATGCGCCACTTAATAATGAGGAAAATCCTTGATTAATTGTATTTTAAAAGCACTATGTCATTTTTCCTTTCACATGACACAAGATACATGACAGACATTTGTTTTCGTGTCGTCTGAATATGTATCGTGATAGTATTTTAATTCTATATCATCGGAAGGCGAAATAAAAAATGCGCTAGCGTCTCAGATGACATTACGGTTACAATATGCTGTCATTCCAAAAGAACGCGATTTTGATGGAAAAGTCATTTAAGCATCAGACGACACTTCGAATAAATGACTGTCATTGTTGTACGAAAATAAAAAAGCGGCAACCAGAACTTAGAAAAGCGGGGGAACAAAAAGAGCAAAAAAATTAATGCGCGCTCAAAACTCAAAACTCAAAACCTAAAATCGATTCCCCCTCTTCTCATTTCTAATTTCATATCCTCTTTTTCTATCTCCACATCTTTCTTCCTCAAACTAAAGATCTCCAAATAGTTTCTCTCTCTTTCCTCCTCTCAACAAAGCGTTGATGGCAATACCTTAGAGCAGCCATGGTTTCCCTTTTCCTACTTTGCTTTATATGTTGTTGATGACCCGCGAGGCTAAACCGGGTCATATTCATTTCGCAGGCCCAGCCCATACTTAGACCTATGGTCTAAGATCGGATGGGACCCGAATAAAGGAAGCGGGCGCAGCGAGTAACCACCCCGAATGGGACCCGAATAAGCGGAAACGGGTGAAGCGAGTA
Source organism: Euphorbia lathyris (assembly GCF_963576675.1). NCBI lineage: Eukaryota > Viridiplantae > Streptophyta > Magnoliopsida > Malpighiales > Euphorbiaceae > Euphorbia > Euphorbia lathyris. Next base: position 85,545,362 of record NC_088915.1, read on the forward strand.
ACCGCCCCGAATTCCTAAACGGAGCATCAAGACTCCCACTCAGAACCACGTTCGTTGCCATGAAAGCCACGAAAGGGACATGGCCTAAAAAGGGGGAACCGCCCTCAGAACGTGGCCCACTAAGGAGTAACCGCCCTCGGCGGTTACCTAAAAAACACCTATAAAAGGCCTTAAGAACGAGGGAAAAAGGTACGTTCACATTTTTTGCCCTACAATATTATTGTCAAATTACCAACCCTCTTACAAAAACTGACTTGATCGTTGGAGAGTTTTCCCGGAGATCCTGTCTCCGGTTCTGTTTTGCAGGTAACTCCGGCAGGGAATATCAAATCGGATCCGGCAAGTTATCATTGGTGCGGTGAACGTGGACCTTTTTTACCAACATTTGGTTAAAGGTACGCGAAGAACATGTCAGAACCATCACGAACGACCGGCGTTACCACTATATCAACCAGTATGAACTCCAGGGGACCACGGATTGCGAATTCGCAACCTGCAAGTACACAGCCTGTGGTGCCTAGCTCATCGGGTCCTTCGGGACAATTGAGTCCCTTATTGGAAGTCCAAGTGCAAACTGAGATGGAAATGTCCAATAGTGATTTCGTGCAGATGGCAGGACAAGTCTTGGCTTCGAACATGAGCCAGGCGGCTGGAGATCGAATGATTAATTTACTAACTGCCCTGGCCGAACACAATACCGCCGTGGTGGTGGCTCCTCAAGAACCTGTGGTTATCTCAACACAATCACTGACTATCCCTGTCATATCGGCCCTCCCGCAGCCATCTCGGGCGCCAAATCAAGTGGGCCAGAGTAGTCGCACAAACCCACACAGCCACCCGAGAAACTACTCGCACCCAGATCTCATTACGACGATACATCCGACCTGGCAGCCATCCCAACCGTTGCCAGGAGTGCAAGGCACTCTTCCGCTACAGCAAGTGGAACCTTTTCCTCACAGACATTCGGAGTTGATGACTCCTGGGCGAGAGCACACATGGAACTTTGATCCTATAATGGGACAGCGGTTAGTCCCCCAATAGGCACACGTCTCAACACCGATGGGCGGGTGGATGCCACCCAGAATTCACCAGAAGCAGATGGAAGAAGTCCGGCGAATATCTGATATTGACTTAGAAGATCAATTACGAAGCATGATGGAGCGAATGGGGTACTCGCCTAGGCCGAGAGCAGAGGTCCAGAGCGATTCACCTTTTGCCCCTTCGTTGCGGGAATTCATTCCAGATCACAGAATCAAAGCGCCCGCGATACCTAAATACTATGGGTATCCAAATTCTGATCCTGAGGCTCATGTCAGGAACTATAGAGAACTAATGGATGTTGCAGGAGTGAGTGAAAGCATCATTTGCAGGTTATTCTCGACAACTTTGGGCGGAGCCGCATCTGATTGGTTTCGATCTTTACCCGCAGAATCTATTCACAATTGGCATCAATATAGTCGGGATTTCTGTGCGAAATTTGTGGGCTATAAAGCAGCGGATGTGACGGATAGGCAGCTGAAGGAGATCAAACAGAGGAACTATAATTCCCTAAGGGAATTTGTTGTCGTATTCAACGATATTCTGGTTTGATTGCAAAACCCGGATATCGTGAGCATCCGCAACATCATGGCAGATGGAACCACAGATTGGAGTATGCGGGAGGAAATCATCCGCAACAACCCGCGCACAGTGGCCGAACTCATGAAAATAGCAAAGGAATTCATGGAAGTGGATGATGTCAACAGGGAATATAGGGCTCAAACCCGGCGAGAAAGAGATGCCGCTAGATCCACTTCGGACAATCGGCGCCAGACCCAGTCCAAAAGTAATTTTGTTCGAAGAGGCGATCGCCCCTTTCAAAGTGGCGGATATCAGACACCATTAAACACGACTCGCCAGGAGGTGTTACTTTGGATCGAAAAGAGCCCCCTGAAGAAGGATGTGCGGTTCCCCGAGGTAAAAGGTCGAACCAGTTTGGGGCGACATCCTAACAAATATTGCAGGTTCCATAGATTGAACGGCCACGACACGAACGATTGCTATGAATTGAAGAAGGAGATTGAAAGGCTGATCGAAAGGGGCAAGCTGAATCAATTTGTACGAAAGGAGACTAGTGACGAGAAAGCAACGTTACCACATGAAGAAGAGGCAAGGCCCGAAAAGAAGCAGAAAAAAGGAGTGATAAACGTGATAGCCGGCGGGATCTATGAGCCTCCAACAAAAAGAGCTCATCGTGAACAGCGAAAAAGCAACACTCATAGGGGGGATGCCCTCAATTACTCATTCGCGCGAATCACGGAGCCGCATGCGGATGGGACGTCAAGCGGGTCCTTATTGATACTGGCAGTTCTTGTAATGTTATTACTCGGACTGCATTCAACAAGTTGGGAATTAATGACGAGCGAGTGGAACACACCTTCATGGATGTAACTGGTTTTGGGGGTCAATCCTCTCAAACAAGTGGACAGGTGGTGTTGGAGGCAGAAATGGGCGATAAAAACCTAAAATGGCGAGGTGATTTAGAATTCGCAATTGTTGATCTCCCATTGGCCTACAACATAATTCTGGGACGCCCATTCCTGTCAGAAACGGAGTCGCTCATCTCAATGAAGCATTTAACATTACATTTACCAACACACCAAGGGCGAGTCATAGTTGAAGGTGATCAACTTGTATCTCAACAGGCCTATACATTGTCACTCGAACCAAAGCCAGACGAAGAGGATAAAGTCGAAGAGAAGTTGCCAGCGGAAGCATTGGGAGAAACGGAACTATTCGCCATCTCAAGCGACAAAAATGTGCGAATAGCGATGGGCCTCCCCGAAGAAACGAAGAAAGCCATTGCCGAGGTGCTGGTCCAATGTGAGTCAGCATTTGCCGCCCCAAATGAAATACTAAAAGGAATAAGTCCAGACGTAGCAACCCATCGTTTGAATGTAGACAAAGGTGCAACCCCAGTGCGACAGAAAAAGAGAGGACATGCTCCTGAGCGGCAAAAGGCGATTGAAAAAGCAGTGTCGGATTTGCTAAAGTCAGATGCAATTCGAGAAGTCACCTATCCGGAGTGGTTAGCCAATGTGGTGCTAGTCAAAAAGCCAAATAGAACGTACAGAATGTGCGTCGACTTCAAAGATCTGAACAAGGCATGTCCGAAGGATATGTATCCGCTTCCTAACATTGATATATTGGTAGATGGAACTGCAGGATATGAAGCTTTATCATTCACCGACGTGAAATCCAGTTACCATCAAATACCCATGGAGAAGGCAGATGAAAACATCGTTCATAACTCACCAGGCGACTTATTGCTTCAAGGTGATGCCCTTTGGATTGAAAAACGCGGGAGCAACATACCAGAGGATGATGAACAAGATATTTTCAGACAAATCCGGCGAGAACTTCTCGATCTACGTTGATGACATGATCATCAAAAGCAAGAAAATGCAAGACCACCCGCAGGATATCAAAGAAATCCTGGAAGTGCTAATCAAATATGGCCTCAAATTGAACCCAGAGAAATGCACATTCGGAGCAAGAGCGGGAAAGTTCATGGGTTTCATTGTTAGCGGCAAGGGAGTTGAGGCGAATCCCGAGAAGGTTAAAGCAGTAATGGAGATGAAAACGCCGAGGAGCATAAGAGAAGTACAGAGACTAAATGGGCGGTTGGTGGCATTAGGGCGATTCATATCATGCTCAGCTAGGAGATGTCTACCTTTCTACAATGCCATCAAAAAATCCAAGTCCTTTGAATGGACGCCGGATTGTCAAGAAGCATTCGAGGGGATAAAGCGATTACTGTGTTATCCGCCCTTAATGAGTAGGCCGGAGGATGGAGAAGATTTATTTCTCTACGTATCCGTCACCAATATGGCGATATGCACTGTGATGGTGCGAGAAGAAGAAGGGCAACAATATCCAGTGTACTACGTGAGCAAAGTCCTGAAGGATGCAGAACTCCGGTATTCGAAGTTGGAAAAATGGCCCTCGCAGTGATAACCACGGCGGCTAGATTGAAACCATACTTTCAGGCGCATACTATCATTGTGAGAATTGGCATCCCAATGTGAAAGGTATTACAGAAACCTGACGCATCCGGCCGGTTGATGGAATGGTCAATTCGCCTGGGAGAATTCGATATTCGCTATGAAGGGAGACCAGCGCTAAAGAGCCAAGTACTCGCCGATTTCGTGAACGAATTCACCTGGGATGACGATGAATGTCCGAAGGCACAAAAAGAAGAGTGGAGCATGTACACAGATGGGGCATTATCTACAGATGGAGCTGGGCTGGGAGTCGTCATCAAGGGCCCGGAGGTTATTCGCCTGTGCTATGCAGCAAAATTAACTTTCAAAACTACCAATAATGCCGCAGAGTATGAAGCAATGATATGCGGATTGAAGTTGCTCAATGAACTCACCCCAGAAAGAGTGGTAATCTACAGCGATTCCAAACTCATGATAAACCAGATCACAAAAAATTATCTGGTGAAACAGGAGGAGCTGGTAAAATACCATCAGGTAGTCGGCAGATTGACACAAGAGTTAACGCACAAGGGAGTCGTTTGGGAGATGGTGCATGTTCTGTAAGGCCAAAATGCAAAGGCTGATGAATTGGCAAAAGCAGCGGCAAGTAGAGAACCATGGAGTCAAAAGGCATGCAATTTGGAAATAAAATCGGCACCAGCATTCGAGGTCGATCAGATTATGGTCATCGAAGAACTGGAAGACGATGAAGATTGGCGGATGCCCATTCACCAATATCTGGAGCAGGGAGATTTACTGGTTGATAAGAGCTTAGCCAGAAAGCTAATTGGGCAGTCAGCTCGATACTCAGTTCGGGATGGAACTTTGTATCGGAAATCGTACACATGTCCATGGTTGAAATGCATTAGTCACAACGAAGGAGACTACGTGCTGCGAGAATTACATGAAGGAATTTGTGGCGTGCACGAAGCTTCGGCGGCGTTGGCAAGAAAGGTCAAACTGATGGGATACTACTGGCCCAAGGTGGTGGAAGATTCCCAGAAGATGGTTGCGGAATGTCACAATTGTCAAATACATGCGAATGAAAAGCATGTTCCCGGAGCCGAACAAATCGCTATAATGACGGCGTGGCCATTCGCAACATGGGGAATCGATATAGTGGGTCCATTCCCAGAAACGACAAAGAAAAGGAAGTACTTGATAGTCGCAGTTGACCACTTCAGCAAATGGGTAGAAGCGGAGGCAGTAACCGCACAAACACCTGAGCGAATGATCGAGTTCTTACGAGAGAACATTATCATGCGATTTGGAATCCCGCAAAAGCTTATAACCGACAATGGCACCCAGTTCAACTGTGCCAAGTTCAAAGCATACTGCGAAAGCATGGGGATCAAAAATCATTTTTCTTCCGTAAACCATCCCCAATCGAATGGTATGACGGAGGATACCAACAGGGCCATGATTCAAGGCATCAAGAAGCGGCTAGGACATAAAAAAAATAGGTTGGGCGGATGAGATACCCCATATGTTGTGGGCATACAGAACCTCTGTAAAGGCAGCAACAGGCGAAACACCTTTCTCGCTAGTTTATGGAGCCGAAGCAGTCCTACCTGTTGAAATCAAGTCGCCCACAGATCGGATAATTTATTATTGCGACACACAAAATCCTATCAACATTAGAGATGCTTTGGATTCTGTGGAGGAACGAAGAGAAAAAGCTTACATGCGAATGGCAGTATACCGCAATAGAATCAAGAAATATCATGACAGAAGAGTGCGAAAAGTAATAATCAACGAGAACGACTTGGTCTTGAAAAAAGCGGATAAAATACAATCCAGAGATGGCAAAGGCAAGCTGGGCGTCAACTGGATCGGACCATACAAAGTATCCAAGAAGCTGGGACCAGCCACTTTTGAAATAGAAGAAATAAGCGGAAAGAAGCTCCCGCGCACCTGGAATCTAGAGAATCTACGCCTATATAAAAAGGCCGAGTAGTTCGAGGAAATGACGAGTACTCTTTTTCCTTTTATGAGTTTTTCCCATTGGGTTTTCTGATAAAAGGTTTTAATGAGGCTTTGATCCCACACAGTTGGTGTACCTATGTAATAAACCTTTTCTCTTTATCAATAAAGGTATTCAATTATTACATTTATTCAATATGTTACGCCCGAATGCGGATTGTTCTTAAAAACACATAAATGTGTTGCCTATTAAAGAAAGGCGGATGCATGGTTACGCATCACTCGCAAAACCCTTAGGGTTAAACTCAAAAAACACATAAATGTGTTGCCTATTAAAGAAAGGCGGATGCATGATTACGCATCACTCGCAAAACCCTTAGGGTTAAACTCAAAAAACACATATATGTGTTGCCTATTAAAGAAAGGCGGATGCATGGTTACGCATCACTCGCAAAACCCTTAGGGTTAAACTCAAAAAACACATAAATGTGTTGCCTATTAAAGAAACGCGGATGCATGATTACGCATCACTCGCAAAACCCTTAGGGTTAAACTCAAAAAACACATAAATGTGTTGCCTATTAAAGAAAGGTGGATGCATGATTACGCATCACTCGCAAAACCTTATGATTAACCTTATGATTATATTATTTTCGAAAGAAAAATAATAGAGTAAGGCATAAAATTAAGCGAATAAACGAGTACTCAAAAATTGCAAAAAGGGTTTGGCCACCCTAGCGAAAGAAAAAATTACTATGAAGAATTACAAGTATGAAGTCGGCAAAAGGCAAGGATCATACATGAAAATAAAGTGACAATAATCGCACGTATAGGCAAAGCGGCAAGTGAAAGAAAATTAATATATACGGGCAGTTTGTTACATACAAAAAGTCCAAATATAAATTAAACTATGCTACAGCTTCCTCTCCTTCACCCCTATTGCTTTCCTCGCCTCCAGCGACTCCCTCATCTCCTCCAGTGGGCGGATCTACTTCAAGCGAATCCTCAACCCTCGAATCAATAACTGCTTCAAAGGGCGGTACCTCTTGCTCAGGCTGAGAGATGTCCTGCGGTGCCCCGTCTTCCGCTTTCTGGGTAGGGATCTCACCGATAATTGGAGATTCCTGAAAACTCTTCCAATCTAAGAGGAGTACCTCATCCATATCAGCATCCTCGGCTTCCAGCTTTTCCCACTTCTCAGTTAAATCCTTTTCAGGGATGGGAACCTTGGGGCGGTTAAGTACGAGACCCTGATGTCCATGCTCATAAGCGGCATGAATCCGCTCCCCATACCAGTAGATGCGGGCACCGTCTTCAGCCAGAATTTCCTCAGCTCTCTTCTTTTGTGTCTCCTTGGAATCAGCTAGATCATCGAGGGCCTTTCGCAGCTCATCGGACTTAGCCTGAAGAGATTTAAGAGCCTCCTCCTTCTCGCTCACAGCCTTCTGAAGGGCGCCTTCTAGGACCTTCACCTTCCTTTGGACATCATCATAAAGCGACTTCTGAGTCGCCAATTCAGTGCCAAGACCTTCCAACTCCTTGGCTCGCTCGGCATCCCTTCGGAGAATGCCCTCAGCGAAATTGATAATCTGCATATAGGACGGCTCACGAATAAAAAAGGGCGAATAGAAATAGGCGGTTACAATGGACGTAAGATCCTTGAAAGAGAATGACGAGCAACAATATACCTCTACAGAACGCTTCTCGATCCCCTTCACAGCGGTAGGGAGCGGTACTTGTTCGCGCACACGGGAAGCAGAGGGAAGCCGCCCGAGGACATTGCATATGGAAGAGACAATGTCCTTGCAAGAAAAACTCACGGCCATGCCAAAGGTCCTAGTCCACCATCCGCTGATGTCGGGAATTGGCTGCAAAGGCGTAAAGAAAAATATCAAGAGAACAGCAGATAGCTCATGAGGAAAAAAGTAGCAATATAGAAAGAGGGAATAGATCAGGATACCTCATGAATTGGGGTACTGCTCTTTCCTTTGGATGAGGTGGATACGGGTGTACCGCCAACAGTAAGGGACATGGAGGTGTTCTTCTTCTTGGGATGAGAAGACTCTGTATCCGCACTTATCTTCCGCTTCCTCGTCAAAGGAAGATCCTCAGAGGCAGAAGCGGGACCTTGTGAAACGGAGGCCCTTACAGGAGAATCCGCCTCAATGGAAGGAATCGTTCCTCCAGAAGAATCCGCCCCTACAACGGAGGTGGTTCCCGCCATCCGCTTCTTCCTTCTCGCTAGGGCTTTAGCCTCCCGATCTGCAGCGATTTGAGATAAAGGATCACCCCTGCAAAGGGTTAAAAGAAATCATCAACTTGGAAATAAAAAGTACCTTGTACAAAAACGCGATAAGGGATATAAACCACGCGATCCCCCTCGCGGTAGGCAATCGCTACACGGCTCCTTAGCATATGGAAGGCCTGATCATATGTCCATACAAAAGGAGGGGTACTCTTCAGGAACTTGATGACGGCGGATTCTTCCTCGCTGGGATAACCGAAGTTCAAACTCTTCACATTGGGCCGGCCCCAATGGCGAAGGAAGTTCGGATTTCCCTCATTAAAATTGATAAAAAAGTAAGAGCGATCCCACTCGCGGATCTTGTTCAGTTTCTCGTCAAAACCATAGTATCCGCTCTGGCGGATGAAAGTGAAATACCCCGCCGAACTCTTGAAATAATGAAGCTTGGAGAAAATTTTAAGCGAGAAAGGAACCTCCAAACAATCCGCCAGAAATTTATCCAGGGTCAAGTCGGCCCATCCATTTGGATGTAACTGCCCGAGTGCGATTCCGTAACCGCCGAGGATGGAAGCAATCTCATCCGCCAGCGGATAAGTGAAGCCGCAGATAATCTGGGCGACGAAAATGGTGAAATACCCCTTTGGGTAATCGCCCGGTCCTCTATCCTCCCCGGGAATGATGGTCTCGAGACCTTGGAGCCAAGGATATTGCACCCGCAAATCCTCAATGGTCTCGCGACAAACTAGGCTTCCCGACCTGTCCCTCTTTGGTAACAAACGGGGGGTTGGGACAGGTGGCGGAATCAACTTCTTAGGGTCAAAACCTAGACCCTCGTCGGTTGTATTCGCCAGGTGGAAGAAGTCAGCGGGGTGGGAATCAGACCCATGAGAACTGGTTGAAACTTCATCAACCATCTCATCAACTTCATGAGAAACCTCACGGACGTAGCTCTCATCGAACGGTGCGAAGTCAAGGTCGGGGTTGGACATGTTGAGGAAAAGAAATAAACAGAAGTAAAAAGCCGAACGAGGTACAAATTATGAAGAGGAAAACTTACATGGGAAAGACAACACAGAGAAATGACGGAAATAAGAGGTCAACGCCGGAAAAGATGACGCCGGAAAAGAAATAACGAAAGAGGAAAAATTCACAAGTTTTTGAATTTTGAATATACAAGCAAAAACGAAGCGTCCCCTATGAACACACCCTAAAGGGCTCTTGTATCAAACTAAAGGGGAGGCATGTGATGACCCGCGAGGCTAAACCGTGTCATATTCATTTCGCAGGCCCAGCCCATATTTAGACCTATGGTCTAAGATCGGATGGGACCCGAATAAAGGAAGCGGGCGCAGCGAGTAACCGCCCCGAATGGGACCCGAATAAGCGGAAACGGGTGAAGCGAGTAACCGCCCCGAATTCCTAAACGGAGCATCAAGACTCCCACTCAGAACCACGTTCGTTGCCATGAAAGCCACGAAAGGGACATGGCCTAAAAAGGGGGAACCGCCCTCAGAACGTGGCCCACTAAGGAGTAACCGCCCTCGGCGGTTACCTAAAAAACACCTATAAAAGGCCTTAAGAACGAGAGAAAAAGGTACGTTTACATTTTTTGCCCTACAATATTATTGTCAAATTACCAACCCTTTTACAAAAACTGACTTGATCGCCGGAGAGTTTTCCCGGAGATCCTGTCTCCGGTTCTGTTTTCCAGGTAACTCCCGCAGGGAATATCAAATCGGATCCGGCAAGTTATCAGTTGTCTTTGTTCCTCCATTTTCTTCAGCTCTTAGATGGTTCCCCATATTTTGAATCGATGGTTTACCTGTCTTGTTGTGGCCCTAATTTATGTATATTTCCTATAGGGTTTATACATAATCTACAATATCTACATGTTTAATCTTTTTGTTGTCTTTTTCTCTCTCTCCAGGCTGATCTGCAGATCCAAGATGGCATTAGTCTCCTTACTTGTGGATCTAACAAGTTCTGTCCATTTGTTCATAGCCTTCTTGAATTCAAGTTCTGGTAAGTTCGATCTGAATTTTTGGGCTATAATAAATTTATGTCATCTATTATGCGTTTTTGTGCATAAATTGGTGATTGATCTTGTGAAGGAGTTTTTGGATTATTGTTGAACTAGGCAGTTTGGGTCTTGTGATTTGTCAATTCCTTCAAATTGTTTCACAGAGATGATTTTACATAATTGCTTCAGGTAACTTTTCGCACTCTGAAATGCACACCAAGTGTTTGTTTTTATGACTAACTGAACTTTTCTACAACAGACTGGCCAACAAAACATGTTTATGTATGCGTGTATGTTTGTGTATAATTGGTTATTGTGACCTTTATCTTCATCTCTTATAAACGATCCTTTTTGATGTTCCGTTATGATATATTCCCCTATTTCTAGGATTTGCTAATTTGACCTTGCTAGCATGTGCTTTTGGTGAATCCTTCTAATTTGCAGAACTAATGGCATGTGTTGCCATAGCTCAAAGATGTTTGTTTTATGTGGTTACTATCAAATGCTGATGAAGATCAGTAAATTCAGATTTTGGCTATGTAATTAAGCAAATATACATGTTTTGATGAAAGCATGTTATGTTATTTAGAGAAGCATGCAGTCGAAAGGAGACACAACTAGCAAAGACTACCTATCAATATGTTTCCTCTGTAACTTTCATAATTCACTTCACCCATTTATAATCTATACAAAGACAAAATGATTATCCTCTCTTTAATTAGGATAGTTTGGAATTATATATATTTTGTTGTAAGTTCAAATTCAAAAGAAGTTTGTTTTTTGGTTTGTAAGAAGATATTTGTCTTATATATAGAAAAAAGTGGAGATGATAATCATATGGGTAACATATATAAATACTAGTACATGTATAAATATCCTTCTTTGCTTTTTTGCCCCTTAATCACACCAATCTAATTATTTCCCAATTTTACAATTAAAGTTGTGAAATTAGAGTTTGTTCTCACTATATATGCAATCAGATTTTGAAGTAGATATAAGACCGATCAGATCAATAACAAGTAGTTCTGTTGTGAGCTGTTTGGTGTATTGGGAAGGAAAGCTTTTTGCGGATTATATTGATAGGATTGTCAAGGTATACTATTATGGAGAGTAATTAAGACCTGGCCAGGTATTTAATGCACTAATTATGTGGATTTGTTGTTTGTTAGTCCAGATAATTTTATTTTTCAATCCATGTTTGATCTCAAACCATATTTTTCGATCTCTGTTTGATCAGTCATTGAACTTGATGTAGCAAGATGCATAACATATATTGAAGTTTCCTAGTACAGGGTGCAGATATGTTCATCATAATATTTGTGCTTGCTGATTGCTTCAGTTTCATCCTGATAAATGATTTCAGTTTGTGTCAATGTTCTTTCACATTTGGCTATGTTAATAGAGGGTTTGATGATATGAAATGTTTCTTTACAAGAAATGAAAAATGGTGTAAGAGAAGCAACCCTTTTGCTTCTTTATATTTATATGCACAATGATCAGAATAATTTTTTAAACTTAAAATAACATAAGATCCATTTTATCCTAAATTGTGTTTGTCATGTTTTTGTCCATATGAGTTTATTTCTTGTTGGTAGATGTCATGTTCCCCAAATAAATTCTACCTTTGTTCTTGTTCCCCAAATGAATTTGGGTCTAGTTTCTATTAATGGATTTGCTATGAATTTGGGTGAGATTTTGAAATTTTTGCTACTTTTGGATGGTGTATTGTAGTTGGAGACATCAACGAATCAGGGGCTGAATCAAAGAGCTCCTTTGTTTAAAGGGATAAGGTGCCAAAATAGGCATATGCTTTTTAGGGAAGTATCAATTTAGGCTCAACGTACAAAATAGCACCAATATAGGCTTAACGTTTAAAAAAGGTACCAATTTAGGTCTCAATGTTATTAGATTCTCTATCGTGTTATTAGCATTCAGTTGCTGGTATTTAATTCTCTAATCTCAATGTTTCGGTTAGTTTTGTGTTGTTTAATGGTGTGAAAATTGAACTGTGAGAGCTTGATTCAGTTGTTTTGGGTTTGTATGATTGATCTATGTGTCTGTTCGGTTCTTCTTTTTGTAGCTCCTTTTTACATTTTGAGTCAAAACCACAGAATAAAAGTGTTTGGTTAGTATTAAGAAACATCTTCTTGTAGCTATTTCGGAAGAAATTCAACTAACTTGTACCCGCAAATTGGTCAACCAAACATGCCTTATGTAAATGAAATTCTGGTAATAGGTTGACTGATCAAGCTTTATTGTCAAATTGTTCACTACATGAACCTGTTGGTTTCCTTTATATATCTTTGGCATCATAGAACAAGAATATGTTCTATGGGAATGTTCTGAAATTCAAGAGTTAATGAAGCAAAGGTAGCTTTCAAGAGTTAATGCATCAAACAACCACTACAATTCAAGTTGATTTCATTTTTCTGGGAATGTTCTGTTTCTTTAAAGTACAGAATTTTTGAACCTGACCTGTTAGTTTATTTCTTATATGTTGAGTCATGTTTATTTGTGAAATGTAGTTGACTAAACAAATATGTATTTGTGAAATCTTAATTGGGGTTGTGGTATAGGACAAAGCTGGATATTAGAGAATTCCAAACCGTTGAGGTAATTATAACTATCCTTTACCTTCTAGAATTTAGAATCATGCCTCAAGGTTCTCGAATCTCAAGCATTATTCCAATTCCTACTTTTGCTCATTTGCTTAAATTATCTTGCACTACTACTATTTCCTTTAGTTTCCATTTTATCCCTATAGTACCTTTTGCAACTCCTAAATACTGTAATATTTTCCATACACCATACAGTTGATCATAGTATAAAGTAGTGCTTATTCTCTTTTGTTTGCAGATGATCTGATTCAAGTCTATTATGATGATAGTTTTGCATTACACAATTAATACCATACATGATACGTCATTAGGTTAATATTTGGCCGATCAATGAATCTGAAAGGTACTTTTGTAGTCTAAGAAAAAATTAGATCGAGCTAATATTGTCTTGTCAGTTAGTGTAGTTTCAAAATTCTATGCTTTACTCAGCTGAGTTTACATTGCAATTGCTGCATGCTTTTCCCAATTTGTACCAAAATAGGCTTATGGTTTTTGGGGAAGTATCAATTTAGGCTCCACGTACAAAATAACACCGATATAGGCTTCACGTTTAAAAAAGAGTATCAATTTAGGCATTGAGAACGGATTGGACTATTTTCAATAAACTATGGATTATGTGCTATCAGAATTTCATGCATCTCTAGTGAGCCGTTTCTTTTACCCTCAGTTTATGTCAATATGAATTACATATAATGGCTCTAATTATGCTATTAAAGTGTGTGGCACAATAGAGGCACTTGACATTAAGTTCATCACTCATTTAACTTGTGTATTTTATGTTGCAGGGAGCAAAGGATGGAAGGAAACATGCAAAGAATGGGCATAACAAGTCAGGAGATTCAAGGCTTAGCTGTTTAGGCTTCTTATATAGTTAAATGTTAGTTTTGTAATGAGAAACCTTTGGTTAGGATTGTGATATTCACATATGTACAAGTTTATTGTTATATATAAAGGTTATTTGCACATTATTTGCAATCTACTTTGGTTATATACACAGGTTCATGGAAGAGGTAAAAACCAAAAAAAAAATGACAAAATTCTTATAAGAAAATGGCATCTTACTTTTTATCTAACGATACAGAACTGATAACAAACTGCCATACTAATTACGTTCCAACGACATAATTTAATACAAATTATATCATGTGAATTACGTTATGATGACAGTCGAGAAAACAAAAACTGTCATAACATTAACATAACACCTCCATTTTAACTTAATATTTTGACAAATTATTTAAAAAATGGTGTCATGAGAACATATATTCGGTGACAATTGTTATTAGATAAACCGTCATATAATTAGTGGTCAGATGACAGGTCACTATTTGGTCACTGTCATGTGAGGCTATTACGGATGACAGAACGTGACCATCGTCTGATGCCTTAACAGGCGGCAGCGAGCCCTGTGACAGATTTATATCGTGCGGGACGATGGTTTTTAACCGTCATCTAAAGAGGGTTTTAGCATAGTGAAGGCTACTGGTTTAATTTAAAAGGCAATAAATAGCATTGATGCATATATATGTATGATATGAGTTGAAGCAGTGGTTGTTGCTGCTGAGCAAAATCTCTATGCAAATTGAGTGAAGAAAGTGGTCCTTAGTTTGTTTGTAGGATGCTTTAAAGAAGCTACATTATGTATATATAGATGGATTTATTAAATTCATGTTGGATATTTGTTTAATTTTTAGATGGATTTTTATGAAATGTATGATTTTGTTAAATTTTATAATATTGTATTAATTTTTTTTATTCCTTTGAAAATTCAGGGGGCCAATCAACCATTTTGGACAAGTTCAGGGGAAAATGATGTATTAAGCCTAATTAATATATATTATTTGGTATGGATCCATCCTTGTAGTGCCGGAAGATTTGTGCCGTTTGAACATAAATGCAGTGTTAAATTTAGTAGACTCTAGCATCTAGCCTCTAAACCAATTTCTCACCTTCTAATTTCCCGGATTTCTCATCTAAACCAATTTCTATTATGGAGCAGAGCATTTATCAGAATTCTTCTCCGATTCCAATTTCTTCCTTTCCTCATTCTGAAGGTACTTCCTATTTCTTGCAAGTGGGTGCCATGGTTTCTTTATAGTTCGATTACTGTTTCTTTAATTCATGATTAACTCAATGCTATGCCTTCCTTCTTGATTTTGTTTTTATTTCTTGCAAGTGGGTGCACTGGTTTCTTCCTAGTTCGATTACTGTTTCTTTCAAGTTATATGTCTATTACTAATACATAGCCATCACTTGTAGGTCATCAAAACCGAATGCGCGGGCAATTCGAAAGTGATTGTGAGAGTATTGGAGATAACTTTGAAATTTTTTTAAAGCATAGAACTAATCAAGAGGTTAGCAACAATTTATGCTCTTGATGATCTCGACATATACCTCTAATTAACAATTTATGCTCTTGATGATTTTGATGTGTCTGCTTGTTTAATTGTATTTCTTGTTGTTTTATGTAGATGCCTTACATATGGACAGACGAGAGGTTGCAACTCCTAGTAACCAAGTTCTATGATTATGTTCATAAACCATTCTCAAGAGTGTATACTTACTCAACTGGTTGGCACTTGCAATTATTGGAGACACTGAAAGATGAGCTTCTCATATTTGCTAATGATCAAGCTCCGATACTCCATGGAAATGACGTTACAAACAAACTGGATGAAATTGCTAAATGGTATAAATATAAAGACACCAGTTATTATGACTTGAAAGAAATTCTTGGTCAAAATATATGTAAAAAATTTAGGGTGCTGGTTAGGCATGAAAGATTTGACGAATATATTCCATTGGATGGTACATCCCGCCGTGTCACCATTGCACAAGCTGTAGAGGTTAGTAACTTCCAATTAACAATTAGCGCTCCTAATGATTTTGATTTATTTGTTCATTTTACCCTCTAATTTTTATTGTGCTCCTAACATATTTGTTGGTTTTTCTCTAGTTGAGCATGTCTCCCGATAGTGATCACTTTTATTGGACAGACAGACAACTGCAAGTCCTAGTGAGTAGTTATCACATGTATCTGCAGGATTTAAAAAGTGCTTCACATGAACAAAATACTAGTAGTTCTAGTAAAAAGAGTAGTGAAAAGTGCTTGGCGAAACTGAAAAAAAAGCTTAGGTGGGAAAGTCTCGACTCCAAAGTTGAGAAATAAGCTCGATAAATTTTTTAGAGATTATGAAAACAAGGTAAGTTGTTTTCTTTGTTTCCTAGTTGTTTTCTTTGTCAAATATAGGGTTGCTCATCAAATTTTTAATGGTATTGATACAATTACAGTCATCCGCTCATCAAGAATTTAGGATCAGAATTGGCAAGGAAATGTGCACCTTATTTGACAGTCTGGTAAAGCTTGACTGAGATTTGTACAAAAAGAAAGATACTTATTTGAGGACTTGTAGTACAAGTTACGGTCGTCAGACTTCTAGCATGAGCATATCTAGGATTTCTGTGACAGTACAAAGAAATGCAGAAGCGAGGAGAGTGGGCATGGAGTTGGTGAACTTAGGGTTAGAGTTGAACCCAGAACAGCTTGCAGTTGCCATGTTCAAGCTCAGTGATCCTGATACGCGGAGTTTTTTTTTGACATGTCAAGGTGAAGTAAGAAAACTTTTCGTGATGCAATTCTTCAAGTAGGAATTTATATTCTACCTTTTGTAATTTGTGGCTGTATTGAATAAATAAGATTTGGAATTTATTTAAATTAACTACAGTTTGTATTTTGTGTAGAAATAGAATTCATTTTTTTTAATATTTCTAGAATAGCATTCTTATTTGTGTACGCCTTTTGGGAAGCGAGAACGTGGATTTGTCGGTAAATTCCACATGGTTGAAAAACGAAATGAGATAAATATGCTAAAAACTTCGAATCGACTTACTATATGCTATAAACTTCTAATCGACTTACTATATCCACTAGTTTACCTATCTAATTAACTTGAAGATGTCAGCAATGAAATAGACTTACAAACTACAACACTTGAGTGAATATTCAAGTTAAAATTGCAACCCACCAGTGGTAACCAGTTAGTTAAAATTGCAAGGATAATCCAACACTTATGTCAAACTTTTATTTTAATTATGTCAATGGAAGGATAATTTCTTTTCAATTTGGCAGTTACCTATAGAAACTCTTTTTGCGTTTTCTAAAATCAGTACTGATTTTATTAGTTTGATATAATCCAAAATTATGACTTGATATAGTTGTAAATAGTTTTTAGAATATGAATTTCTGTGTAATTTTCCCTTTACAACTTGCCCAGTTAGTTAAAATTCAAGTACGACGTTACTTCGCTGGAGAAGATAATACTTCGCTGGAGAAGATCATACTTTGCTGGAGAAGATAGTACTTCGCTAGCGAAGGATGTTGTGCCTTTTTTACTCCATACTTGACACAGAAATTCAAGTTTTGCAAATTACATACACTTATGTCAAACTTTTATTTTAATTATGTCAATGGAAGGATAATTTCTTTTCAATTTGGCAGTTACCTATAGAAACTCCTTTTGCGTTTTCTAAAATCAGTACTGATTTTATTAGTTTGATATAATAAAAAATTATGGCTTGACATAGTTGTAAATAGTTTTTAGAATAGTCCTTCGCTAGCAAAGGACCATCTTTCGCTGGCGAATATAGTACTTCCTAGCGAAGGATGTTGTGCCTTTTTTACTCCATACTTGACACAGAAATTCAAGTTTTGCAAATTACATACACTTATGTCAAACTTTTATTTTAATTATGTCAATGGAAGGATAATTTCTTTTCAATTTGGCAGTTACCTATAGAAACTCCTTTTGCGTTTTCTAAAATCAGTACTGATTTTATTAGTTTGATATAATAAAAAATTATGGCTTGACATAGTTGTAAATAGTTTTTAGAATAGTCCTTCGCTAGCAAAGGACCATCTTTCGCTGGCGAATATAGTACTTCCTAGCGAAGGATGTTGTGCCTTTTTTACTCCATACTTGACACAGAAATTCAAGTTTTGCAAATTACATACACTTATGTCAAACTTTTATTTTAATTATGTCAATGGAAGGATAATTTCTTTTCAATTTGGCAGTTACCTATAGAAATTTCTTTTGCGTTTACTAAAATCAGTACTGATTTTATTAGTTTGATATAATTCAAAATTATGGCTTGACATAGTTGTAAATAGTTTTTAGAATAGTTCTTCGCTGGCGAAGGATGATCTTTCGCTGGCGAATATAGTACTTCGCTAGCGAAGGATGTTGTGCCTTTTTTAATTTAGGTGTTCGGTTTTGTTAGCATATAACTTAATTGTTCTATATTTTTTGTATTATATTGTTAGGTATTAATTTTATTATTTTGAATTGATTTATATATATATATATATATATATATATATATAATTAATTAATTAATAAATGTTGTTTTATATAATTAATAGGCTTAATACATCATTTGCCCTCTGAACTTGTCCAAAATGGTTGATTGGCTCCCTGAACTTTTAAAGTGTCTCGATAGCCCCATGAACTTGCATAAAATGTTCAGTTAGCCCCCTGAACTTGCGTAAAATGTAATCAATTAATCAACTGGTTGTAAAAACGTAAGTTAAATGCGGAAAATATATTGCACGCATCTTAAAAAAGTAAAACGACTAAGATCAGGGTATGCGATTATAATATTAGAGAAGAAAATATTTTATAGTTGAATAAGTAAGAAATTATTTTTTAACACGTTTTCATCTATTTTGTGAAATATGTAATAACATTTTAAGACATGTGTAATCAGGGGCGGATTTAGGCAGGGCCGGCCCCGGGCCTTGAATTTTGGGGCGCAGGCCAGGGCCTATATATTTAAGGGGCCCCAAAATATTTTTTTTAATATAATATATAGGTCAAATACATGAATATCATAATTAAGTACAAAATTACAATTAATTCATATCACCAAACTTAATTCTTAATATGTCATTATTTTTTATATTTTATGATTTTACATCATAATTTAAAAATTCTAGACTCCAATTCATAATTTAAATAACAATTGAACCACATATATCACATAAAATGAAAACTACATACATCGCATAAAATGAAAACTACTATTTGATTTTTTTTCCAAATCGTATTGTAAATTATTCTCGAATAAATACATTGGACATTTTGAGCAAAATAGGTCTGAATTTTTTAAATAACAATTGAACCACATACATCGTATAAAATGAAAACTACTATTTGAGGTAGAGCAATCCGCACTTTATGTGTGGAAGGGAGGGTTTCGTTACATAGTTAATAGTGTTTTCGATTGAGAAGAACAACAGAAGAAGCTTGTAGTTAAATGGTTAGGTATGTGTGCATTGAGTAAGCAGGATCAGGTTCGAACCTTGGTTGCTCCATGAAAATGTTTTATTTTTCGATTTTGCATTCAATATTGAAGAATAAATGTCTTCATATTTGAAATTCAATTTTTTTTCCAAATCGTATTGTAATTTATTCTCGAATAAATACATTGGATATTTTGAGCGAAATAGGTCTGAATTTTTTAAATAACAATTGAACGACATACATCGTATAAAATGAAAACTACTATATGATGTAGAGCAATCTGCACTTTATGTGTGGAATTGAGAGTTTCGTTACGTAGTTAATAGTTTTTTCGATTGATAAGAGCAACAGAAAATGCTTATAGCTAAATGGTTAGGTATGTGTGCATTGAGTAAGCAGGACCAGGTTGTTGGACCAGCAATGGTTAATATGTACATATAACATATAATTGATGTTTATATAAACCATCTAAAAGAGTGATTAACATTACAATACAATCAAATATTTATATGCCCAATTCTAGCTACAAGATCACCAATACTTGTTGTTGGACCACCCACCCAACGAAGATAATTTCATGGGTCCTAACAAGAAAGATAATAAATTCAATGTCAGTTTAGAGATAAATTCTAAAATAGAATATTATTTTGTTATATCCACAAATAAATAAATAAATAATCCTTGGATACAAACTTACATCAGATGGGCATTTGTAGATTTTATGCCCAACATGCTTTCATGAAGTTATTGTTATAGTTTCACAAATTCCATTACCACATCCACACTTCATATCCCTTGCCCGCATCATGAAGTTACAATTCTGAAAAACGTAAAAGGAAAACTATATATTAGCCCAAGAAACAAATGAGTTATATGATGCATTGCAAAACAAATTACTGCAACTCATAATCTTGTCAATGCTCCATAATTAGGGCATGCATAGTCCTAACAGAAAAAAATGAATAATGCATGTCAGATCATGCTGAAATGGAAATAAAAATTCAAATAGAGCATTTCAAACATACATGGACATCATAATCATGTATGCCATTCAATGTCGTAACCTCTGAAAAATACATGGAAAAAGTAACAATGAATGTTTCAATGACTTAAATTATACCTTCTTGCATATCCTCTCTTCACTGAGGAAATTACTAAAAACTGTTTGAGTCTTATCAAGCGTGTCAAATGATGCATGAACATCATTTCTGTAACCACGAATCTCCTTTTCGCATGTTAGCCAGTTTTTATAAATTTCAGGGTTTTAGCCAACCAAAACAACATAATGTTTTTTTGTTCTTTTCTTCGAACTGCTAATTCTCACTGCTAGAAATTCAAATCCAGATACAAAAAAGAAGGGAGAAATACTGATTATATTGATAGATAAGTGGATCTAAATCAAACATATAAGGATATTACAAACTAATTAAATTCAGACTGTCAAATTACAAACATGAATCTCAAATTAAATTAATAAACAAACACGAATCTCAAATTAAATTTCCAATAAATTTCAAATTAAATACCCGAGTAGGAGAAGCGAAGAGGTGGAGGCGGTAGTGGAGGAGATGGATATCGAGAGGTGGAGGCGGCGTTAGAGTGGATAGCGAGTAGGAGAAGCCAAGGATGGAGTGGTGGCGGCGATGGAGGGGAGTGGAGTGGTGTGCGTATCTAAAGAGAGAAGAATCTGAATCTTATTTCTAATATTTCAACATTATAATTGTCATTTCAAGTACGACATTCCTTCGCTGGAGAAGATAGTACTTCGCTGGCGAAGGATGTGCTGCCAATAGAAATTCAAATGGCAAGAGTTCCAATGAGTGAAACTTCAAATATGCTTGACACAAAAATTCAAGTTTTTCAAATTATCTACACTTATGTCAAACATTTATTTTAATTATGTCAATGGAAGGATAATTTCTTTTCAATTTGGCAGTTACCTATAGAAACTCCTTTTGCGTTTTCTAAAATCACTACTGATTTTATTAGTTTGATATAATCCAAAATTATGGCTTGACATAGTTGTAAATAGTTTTTAGAATATGAATTTCTGTGTAATTTTCCGTTTACAACTTGCCTAGTTAGTTAAAATTCAAGTACGATAGTACTTTGCTGGAGAAGATCATACTTCGATGGAGAAGATCATACTTCGCTAGAGAAGGATCTGCTGCACTTACCTATAGAAATTCAAATGGCAAGAGTTCCAATGAGTGAAACTTCAAATATGCTTGACACAAAAATTCAAGTTTTTCAAATTATCTACACTTATGTCAAACATTTATTTTAATTATGTCAATGGAAGGATAATTTCTTTTCAATTTGGCAATTACCCATAGAAACTCCTTTTGCGTTTTCTAAAATCAGTACTATTTTATTAGTTTGATATAATCCAAAATTTTCCCTTTACAAGTTGCCCAGTTAGTTAAATTTCAAGTACGATAGAACTTAGCATATTTATCTCATTTCGTTTTTCAACCATGTGGAATTTACCGAGAAATCCACGTTCTCGCTTCCCAAAAGGCGTACACAAACAAGAATGCTATTCCAGAAATATTAAAAAAATGAATTCTATTTCTACACCAAATACAAACTGTAGCTAATTTAAATAAATTCTAAATCTTATTTATTCAATACAGCCACAAATTACAAAGTCAATGTAGAATATAAATTCCTACTTGAAGAATTGCATCACGAAAAGTTTTCTTACTTCACCTTGACATGTCCAAAAAAACTCCGCGTATCAGGATCAGTGAGCTTGAACATGGCAACTGCAAGCTGTTCGTGGGTCAACTCTAACCCTAAGTTCACCAACTCCATGTTCACTCTCCTCGATTCTGCATTTCTTTATTCTGTCACAGAAATCCTAGATATCTTACGACTATAACTTGTACTACAACTCCTCAAAGAAATATCTTTCTTTTTGTACAAATCTTAGTCAAGCTTTACCAGGCTGTCTAATAAGGTGCAAATTTCATTGCCAATTCTGTTCCTGAATTCTTGATAAGCGGAGGACTGTAATTGTATCAATACCATTAAAAATTTGATGAGCAACCCTATATTTGACAAAGAAAACAACTAGGAAACAAAGAAAACAATTACATTCTTTTCATAATCTTTAAAAAATTTATCGAGCTTACTTCTCAACTTTGGAGTCGAGACTTTCCCACCTAAGTTTCTTTTCAGATTCGCCAAGCACTTCTCACTATTCTTTTTACTAGAACTACTAGTATTTTGTTCATGTGAAGCACTTTTTAAATCTTGCAGATACATGTAATAACTACTTACTAGGACTTGCAGCCGTCTGTCTGTCCAATAAAAGTGATCACTATCGGGAGACATGCTCAACTAGAGAAAAACCAACAAATATGTTAGGAGCACAATAAAAATTAGAGGGTAAAACGAACAAATAAATCAAAATCACTAGGAGCGCTAATTGTTAATTGGAAGTTATTAACCTCTACAGCTTGTGCCGTGGTGACACGGCGGGATATAGCATCGAGTGGAACATATTCGTCAAACCTTTCATGTCTGATGAGCACCCTAAATTTTTTACATATAGTTTGACCAAGACATTATTTCAAGTCATAATACTCGGTGTCTTTATGTTTATACCATCTAGCAATTTCATTCAGTTTGTTTGTAATGTCATTTTCAGTTGGAGAATCGGGAGCTTCATCATTAACAAATATGAGAAGCTCCTTTTTCAGTGTATCCAATACGTGCAAGTGCCTACGAGATGAGCCAACAATATACACTCCTGAGGTTGGATTCTGCACATAATCATAGAACTTGGTTACTAGGAGTTGCAACCTCTCGTCTGTCCATATGTAAGGCATCTACATAAAACAACAAGAAATAGAATTAAACAAGCAGACACATCAAAATCATCAAGAGCATAAATTGTTAATTAGAGGTATATGTCGAGATCATCAAGAGCATAAATTGTTGCTAACCTCTTGATTAGTTCTACGCTTTAAAAAAAATTCAAAGTTATCTCCAATACTCTCACAATCATGCATTAATATTAGGGATGGCAAAGGGTAGGGTACCCGCGGGTAGTGCCCTTCCCATACCCTTACCCGTTTATCTTGGAATTACCCGTACCCATCCCATTACCCTAATGGGTATCATTTCTGCATCCCATACCCTTCCCAGTTATTTCACGGGTACCCGTATGTACCCTTACCCGTTAAGGAATAAAAAAAATTAATACAATATTATAAAATTTAACAAAATCATACATTTCATAAAAATCCATCTAAAAATTAAACAAATATCCAACATGATTTAAAGCATCCTACAAACAAACTAAGGACCACTTTCTTCAATCAATTTGCATAGAGATTTTGCTCAGCAGCAACAACCACTGCTTCAACTCATATCATACATATATATGCATCAATGTTATTTATTGCCTTTTAAATTAAACCAGTAGCCTTTTAAAATACAATTAATCAAGGCTTTTCCTCATTATTAAGTGGCACATATTGCTCATAATATATTCAAAATTACCCAGAATGAACTATCAGATTTTCACGCCTAGGTCTATATTCAAAAATCACGAAAGGGTCCGTAAGGATTGCGTATCGTCAGGTGGACGGCCCGCGAGTGCTCAGCGGCGTTGGGCGAGCGCCTAGCGGCAGCCGGCGCGCACCCAACGGCAGTTGGACGCGCGCCCGGCAGCGCAGGGTGCACGCCCCGCGGCAGCTGGGCGCGCACGCCCAACTCACGTTGGGCGGGCGCCCAACGACGTCGGGCGAATGCCCGACAAAGCTCGTTGGGCGGACACCCCAACAAGGGTTGGGCGAACGCCCAACGACGTTGGGCGGACGCCCAATGAACGTTGGGCGAACGCCCAACTTTCGTTGGGCGATCGCCCAACGCGAGTTGGGCATTCGCCCAACATGAGTTGGGCGTTCGCCCAACAGAAGTTGGGCGTTCGCCCAACATAAATTGGGCGTCCACCCAACTATTTTGGGCGTTCGCCCAACCCACTTTGGGCGACGCCCAACTTTAGCCGGGCGTCGCCCAAAGTTTCGGGATCCGTGCCTATAAAAGGCACGGATCCCCATGCATTTGAGGGAGGGGAAATTTTTTGGAGCTTTCTCACTCTGGACATTTTTAGAGAGAGAAAGTCTATTTTTTGGAGAAAATATTTTTTTTCCCAAAAAAATCCAAATTTTCCAAAAGTTAAATATTTTACAAAAAAGGCGAAAACACCGAAAAAGATAAATTCGTGGAATCAACCGACTTCAGCTGTCAATACCGATCTTGAGGTATTATCCGAGGACTAGACTCGTTTTATTTATTTCGTTTATTTATTTATTTATTTCATTTATTTATTTAGGTGATAGTTTTATTTATTTAGTTAGTCATTTATTTATCACGTTTTATTTAACTTTCCGTATTTATTTAATTTTGGGTTAAGGTACAAAAATACCCCTAACGTTTTGGGTCAGGAGCAATTTTACCCCTAATGTCTAAAATGGTGCAATTTTGCCCCTAACGTTGGAAGTCAAGAGCAATTTTACCCATAATGTTAATAAATTGGATCAATTTCAGACACTATTATAAAACACATGTATTTTTGTTCTTTATTCAGTGCCAATTGCATAACAATTCGTTGGGATTTCATGTTTTTTATAATTTAATAATAGAATTTGAGATTAATATTTATAAATTTAGAGAATTTTTTGAATTTATTTTGTCTAATTTGTACAAAAAGATAGTATATTTTTTTATTTTTTTCACATCCCAACGTATGTTTATGATTTGTTACTGATAAAATGACACACGTATGAAGTGTACATAACAAGATTCATGACCGAGAAGACAGCTTGATGAATTATTTCTCAAATTGACCCAATTTATTAACGTTAGGGGTAAAATTACACCATTTTAGACGTTAGGGGTAAAATTGCTCCTGATGCAAAACGTTAGGGGTATTTTTGCACCTTAACCCTTTAATTTTTGTCTCGTATTAAATAGACGTTTGGTTTTGTTTTGAAATAAAAAACCTCGTTTTAACATCCCAATACGAGCCGTGATCCGATTCAAAGGTAGTTCGGGATTAGAAACGTTGTAATTATAAGTTTTGAAAATATTTCTAAATAACGTTTTAAAATAAAACATCGTTTTAGGAATCTCCGTTATAGACTATGATCCAATTTGGGTAGTTCGGAGATCCAAAAGGATAGAATAGATTTAATCTAAAGTGTTTGAATAAATCTAAAAGTTGTGGACTGTTTCTGTAATTCTCCCTTTTCTGTTACTAAAAGCAGTTTACCGACGGATTTTCCGTCGGTAAATCTGCTGGAACTTTAAAAAACCCATTTTTGAACCTTTTTCTTACCTTTTTGACATTTGTTCTTAAATGTGTATATATATAACTATGTAAAATATTTGGTAAATGTATTTTTGGTTTATATAACTATTAGCTACATATTATATATCCACTTATTTTATGTTAAAAACTTAATTCATATTGATTTGGTTTTGTAAATTATATATAGGTATATATGTATAGTTCTTTTGACTTTTGGGATGATTAATTGATTTTTGGGTTATTATGTAAATATTATTTTTGAACTAAAAGTTGTTTTCTATATTTATGAACTATGTTCATCATTTTATATGTTTTAATTGGAATGAAAGTGTATTATATCCAATATTATTTTCATTACTCCTTCTACTTATTAATATGTATTATTTTCTCAATTTTGTTTTAATGAGTATTATTACTACCCTTTTTGTATATATGTATATCTATGTATATTTACTCTATTTTCACACTTATATATATATTCTTTCAAATGTATTTAGTTGGGTGAATTTGAGATTAGATTGTTAATTGTTGTGATTATGTCCAAATGGAGGCTAATTGGGTGAAAAAGGGGAAATAAGCTACAAAAAAAGAGAATTTAATTTGTTTATTTAAACTAAAAGGTTTTTTAGAGGTTCCAAATGTAAATAAAAGGTTTTTGATCCTCTACCACTTTCAATTGATTTCCAAAATATCATGTTTTAAAACCTTAATTCGTTCCAACGACGGATTAGGCGAACCTTGTAATTTAAATCGTTTCTTAAATTGTAAATAATAGAGTTTTGAATCGTTTTCCTATTCAAATGGTTTTGTACAAAAATAAATGAACTTGTATGTTTAATCACGTTTTCTGGTTAAAGCTTTTTATCTCACACTTTCAAACGCACGAATCGTTCCAACGGCGATTCGAGTCGATATCATGTAAATTAACGGGGTTTTGAAACGTACCTAAGTCGTTCCAACGACGATTAAGGTACGAACCATGTAAATAAACTCGTTTTGGGGAAATGAGCTTAGTTTAAAGTTTGTGTAAAGCATAAATCTCACTGTGAATAAATCAATTCTTTCTTCTCCCCATCTCTCTCCTATGTATTTTAAATTTATGCAAAATGGGTGATTCTTCACTAAAATGGCTTTTAATAACATGCTCAAAACGATTTTCAAAGCGAGAAAGAAAAGGTTTCAAATGAATTTTAAACTTAAAGAAATATGCGATTAGTCCGTTATCGCCTAACACGCTAAGTAGGAGGCCGGTGGTTCATAACCGGGCGATGTCGGGGTGCCTAGTAGCCTTTCTCCAGAAAGGAGCTAGCCTTCTCGGCTCGTACCTAAGTTTCCCGAACCCTCACCGGTCTCCCGCAAGGGATCGGTGTTCATTTTTCCATTCGTGGGTGGCGACTCTTCCATACTCCAGGCTCCGGTCCTGCCGAGCAGCTTGATTCCGTGATTGGTTGCTTTCGGTGCCAATCACAGCATCTATCATCAACGGTGTCCACCCCCCTGTCCACCCGGGCGAGGCCGCGGCACCTACAAGTGGCGACTCTGCTGGGGAAGTGAGAAATTTGATTCCGGAAGGCGTGTATTAAGCCCTTAACGGGGACGGATCGTATTATTTCTTTTCGTATGCATTCATAAGCATTATTGCAAACCTTTTGGGTAATTTCCGCGAAACCTCTAGTGAGAGTCCATTCGTCGCTCGAAAGAGGCTAGTGTAAGTTCCCCCTTACAATAAGGCCCCAAAGGGTCCCCATCCATTCGTTAGGGGCGAATTTGTGCGGTCTTGTGAGGTCCCGCGATCAGCCGTGTCAGCATATAGTAGCCTTAGAAGTTGCCATAGGATTACCTGTTACCATTTTTGATGTGATAAATGAATCAGTTCGTGTTTTCAAATTGCCATGATACGTGTCTAATCCTAAACTATGTAAGGAAAATGAAACGATACGTTAATATATACTCTTGAACCAATATATAAACTACCCTAAAACATCGAAACGATTCGAACTAAAGATGACTTAGTCATCTCGTATGAATGAACTTGTGCGACCCGCCTGGTCCATTTTCGTGTCCCGAAGAAGGCACATGTTCAAGAAATGCGTTATGACGTAAGCACGTATTAGTGTGAATCAGTTTGGTATTAAGGATAGTTATATCTCGATTCAAAAGACTATATTAAACGATAGTCGTTATTCACATTCTTTAAATACGTTGGGATAAAGCGAGATTATGACGAAACAAAAATGAAGAACATTTCTGTTTTGAACGACCCCGTTGTAACGTAAAGAGTTTTGCAAACATGGCCCGTCCCTTCCGAATAAAAGATGAGCTCTTACGTTATGCCTTGTGTTGTTCTTAAGAGAAATGGAGGTATCCGCAAAAGTGACTAAGAAAAATAAAAATAAACAAACGACCATAATCATTCCGTATCTACGATATATGTCAATCCCGAGAGTAGTTAAAGAAAATGAACCAATGCCATTAAATACGTGCCTCGAACTGGTATATACGCCGTTTAAAATCACGAAGCCGAATTAAGCTAAGAAAACGCGTGATTGCACCATATGGACGAGACTGTGGGTTTGACTAATGGCTCGATCATTTCGACCGTTACCAAAACTACAAGAAATATGGCCCGACATGCGGTTTGGTTAACTCGTGCCTAAATGAAAAAGAACGGTAATATCCCTGCTTCGAATAAGCATGTGATTCAACGAAACGTTGATTTTCTATAACCACGCTAGGATGATATATCCCGTAAATTGGAAGAAATAAAAACTTGTTGCTAGCCGAAAGATTACTGTGCGCTCAAATAAGACTCACCGTCTTCTCACGCAGCCAAAATGAGCAAACGGATTCTTGACGCTAAAAACAAACCCGTTACGCGATGAGTCCGTTCCCTAAAATAAAATCCAAAAAAAAAGTGATTTCATCACTAAACGAACGCATGGTTACGTCTCTCGATAGATCCAAAAGATCCTGTCATAATCCAAAAATCGAGACACGAACCCACGCGAATAAAAGGGAACGAGTCATTATCAATAACGAATGATTGAACCAGAAGAATAACTCATACCACGTCTAAATCCGAGATACGCTCAAAGGGTGTCAAAACCCGAACTAATGCGTCTCGCGAAATAAACAAAAGATGAGTTATTCGAAAGGACAATCCATTTGGTCGATATCTTAGTCACTGAACGTTGATACGTCAAAACGAACTGTATTGTCTGATGGATGATTTACTTTTCCGCAATAATCGTCGGCATCACGCGTCCCCTGGACCGCAATGTGAGCCCCAAACCAAAATCCTAGGAAAGAGACTTGGACCATCGAGTGTGTGGAGGAATAAGGGTGGAAGAGAGATGTTGTGATACGTGTATTTAGACTAACGTTTGTTCTTCTTATCTTATATATCCGTAAATAAATAAACGCACACACCACGAATCATGCATATAAAATCATGCATACATACTAATGGATACCGTTCGCGCAGACTTCATCATTAAGCGGTTGTGGTTTTGCGAGAGTAACCGGCTAGTCAGGCAGTTTGATCAGCTACAGATTGACAGTTCCGAATCGGCAGTTGTGGCTTCTGAATCATCTTCGTCCGAGTATACTCAGTCTTCACCCAGTATGTCTGCGACCGACGAAAAGGTGGCCGAATTGGAGAACTCTGTGAACAACATTAATGATCAGTTAGCCACAATTTTGGCCCAGCTAGCTGAGCTGGCGTTGAAGGATAACAAGAGTGGCAGTAAACGCGTTGAGAATGAGGTGAACACTGGTCCCCGCTTCGGGAATGAGGATGACTATCAGGATTACATCCAAAAACAGCTTGAGAAGGAGAAAGCTAAGGAAGAGGAATGGAAGCAACACATCACTCAGGAAGTGCAGGATCTGCGTGGGGGAAACTCCGGGAGTCAGGACTTTTATAACTTGAAGAACTGTTTATCGACAACTGCTTTGCCTTTGAAATTCCGACTCCCCGACATGAAGAAGTTCGATGGAACTGGGGATCCTACTGCCCACATGAATCAGTATGTTGCTGTGATGAAACACACGATCTTAACTAAGGAACAAGTTCTTGGACTGTTCAATACTTACCTGGAGGGGGCTGCCCTCGTGTGGTTTCATCTGTTGCCGTTGGTGATGAAGAGAGATTGGAAAGAGTTGGCGAAGTCATTCATCGCTCAATATAGTTTCAACACTATGCTTGAGGTTACGCTGAAAGAGCTGGAGAGCACTAAGCACCAAACTGGTGAGTCTTTGTCCGATTTTGTAAGGAGGTGGAGAGCCAAGGCGGAAGTTATGAAGCAGAAGCCGCTTGAGCAGGATCAGATCTGAATGGTAATTGGCAACACCTTGCCGTATATTAAGAATGAGCTGCGGTATATGCCCTTTATCGATTTCAACCAGATGTATAGTTGCACCTTGACAGTTGAAGGGGATGGTGAGCCGAAGAAAGCTTATACCAAGTGGACGAAGTCGGGATATAGTGCCGGAGGGCCAAGCGCGAGTACAGAATCTGCTGCGGTGAAAGTGCTTGAACTGAATACTATCGAGAAGAGGCAGTTCGCCAAATTTGATCAAACCTACGCAAAAGTTTTCGAACGGTTGCAGAAGAAGGGATTGTTGAAAGCCCTCACTCCTTATAACAAAGCACCGCCCACTCTGCAGATACAGGCTAGGGGGTACTGCGAGTTCCACAGTAATTATGGGCACAATATTGAGAACTGTGAGAGGTTGAAGCATGAGATCCAAGATTTGATTGAGGAGAAGAAGATAGCTGATCCTTCGTCGGTGAACCCTTCCACTAGGCGTAATCCATTGCCTAATCATAGGGTGAGCATGATCGGGTCTAGGCTCGAAGAGAGTTTGGTGATGGAACCCTTCGGGGCAAGCAAAGAGGAGTTGTTGGACTCCGAGGAGCAGAGTAATGTGGGAAATGGTTTATATGTATCCTTTCTGGGCGAGGAGCAGGAGGATGAACCGATGGATAAAGGAATAGACGGCGGAGCACCGTATGATGAATATAGTGCCAAAGAGACCGGGGAAGGGTCGTCTCGAACCATTGTGCCAGAGTTGAGTTTATTCAGTGGAGTGGAGAATCCCGATGTGCACTTGCGCAAGTACATGCATGATATGTTTGTTGAATCCTTTGGGGTGGACGAGGTGGCTCAGTGGTTACCATTCATTAATAGGCGAGCCTTTGAGGTGGTTCCACTCATTGCCCGACTCCTGCAAGCATGATTGGGAAAAGTTGTCCGATCTATTCCTAGAGAAGTACAAGAAAGCTAAGGATAGGACTGCGGAGTGTTTTGCACTCCAAATTGGGCCTATTAAGCGTCTGTTGCCAGCTGTCAGTAAGTATAATGGCAACAAGGATCCGATGGAACACCTTCACTTCTACTTGTCGGCCATGGGGCCTTTGGGTTTTAACGAAGAAGAGATCACCAGTCTGTTTTGCAATTCACTGATGGGGGAGCCGCTAATGTGGTATATGTCTCTCCCGATGCGTATCAAGTGCGATTGGACCGCAATGACCAAGAGGTTCATTAAGGAATATACGGTGTGGATGCTTGCGGAGAAAACACCCGACTCGCCCTCTTACGAGATGCCTGAAGTAGTATTAGCAATGCCCAAGTATGGTGGATATCGGGATCCCGCTGAACACGCAAAGTTATTCCGCAACCAAATGTACGACGCTGGATTCCCTCAATGTGAGTTACATGAACACTTCCCGGAAACTCTCATGGGAGAAGCCTTGTTGTGGCACCAAGGGCTATCAGAAGAAGAAATGGGTCATTGGATACCTCTTCGGGATGCGTTTGTGTCAAGATATGAGATGTATGTTCCATGGACGGAATCCTTGGAAGATCTGGATAGGATCAGGCAATTCCCCGAGGAACCATTTGTGGATTACGCTAGGAGGTGGAGGTACCATTACGAGCAGTGTCAAGAAACGATGAGTGATAAGGTGCAGCTCATGTGCATACAGAGAGGCGCTATTCCGATGGCAGCAAGAAGGATGAACAGAGTGTCCCTCAGAGATTATGATGAGTTGATAGGCTGGGCCGTGTATGGATCGGCGGATCCCTTGTATTTGAATTCAAACGTCCCTCACGTGATGGATCTGATGGTTGTGGACATTTGGGAAAGTTCCTCGGAGGAGGAGGATGCCGATCAGAGAATTCCTATCAATATTTGGGATGAATCTGATGATGAGCCGGAGATTGCCGTTATGACAAGATCAGGTCGAGTGGCCGAGGGAAAGGTGATAGGGGTCAAAAACCCCTATCTTTGGGTACGGTTTTAGGACGGGTTTTAGAGTTATTTGTTTAATAAGCGAGCAATTCTCGCATTTAAATGCTTTTGTGTGAGTTAGTTAGGAATTGGAAACGTTCTATTTACTTTTCGTCGTTTAGGCTCATTTTGTGATCAATTTAGGCAAATACGGCCGAAATAGCATGCATAGTAGAATTCCGTTATCTTTTGAAGCTAATTGGTCCGTCAAAAGTCGCACCAAACGAAGCGTTTGCTCAAAATAGGCGATTGACAGATCAATTTGGCTTTTGGACTAATGTTTTCTGGAGTTTTTATGCGTGTGCAGGTGTAAGTTCGGACGAAAAAGGGCATAGAAGTCACTCGGCATGAATCGAGCACGCTTCGGGCGAAAACGCTCGGCGAACAGGGCCCCACGGGCCATTTCTGCTCGCCGAGCAGGCCCCTGGAGGCCTGCTCGCCGAGCAGGGCGCCAGGCGAGCAGGCTCCTGCTCACCGAGCAGGGGGCTGCTCGGCGTGAGCAGCCCTGCGGGAATTGGTCAAAAAGACCAATTCCGCCCCCACGAAGCCACATTCAGCCCCACGTCTTCCTACACCAACAAGGACACGACAAGAGGTCAAAACGATGCCCGAGACACGTCTATAAATAGGATTTTTCCATTGTAAATTAGATATCTTTCGTTTTTGTAAATTATTTTAGCTTTCCCCTTGTAATTCCTCTCCATCTTCTCCATCTTCCTCAACCTCCATTGAAGCTCCTTCAAAGCTTTTTCTCGAGGAATTATCAAGGTCCGTCCTTAAGATCAAGTCGCCGGCTGCAGAGTAAACAGGTTCCCTGAAAGGGATTTTTGTATCTCCTTTTATCTTTCCATGTTTGTACTCTTTGATACAGTTGCCGAACTTGACTTATTGTATATTGTGACAATTATCTTCGCCTTTAATAGTAATTTAGCTCTTGTTTTGTTCTATGATTATTTGTCTAATCTCTGTCTTACGCTTTATTCAATTGGTTTAACTCATTCAAAAACCCCAAAATCTAGTAGGCACATATTGCGACCTGAATCTGACCTAGTCAGAGCCTAGGAGATTGACGACCTCTTAGTTGATTAAGCGCCAATTTACTGAGCCTTAGACCTAGTTTCGGCCTTAGGGAATCACACGCTAGGAACCTCAGGAGGGTAAGTAGGGTTAATCGCCTTGAATACAAGTGACTCAGATTAGGTTTTTATTCAATAGACTTGATAATCTATCTTTATTATTATCGTTCATACCATGTTCCTTCGAATAGTTTCAATAATGAAAGATCAATTAGGGGTAGAGTAACTTAGTTAGGCGTAGAATAACTTAGTTAGAATTAGATAACTTACTTAGAATTAGATAACTTAGCTAGGATTAGTATAATTCAACCTAGGAGTAGATTAGTTTAAACAAACCAACTCAAAACCCCCTAAGCCTAGATAACATCCGAGATCGAGTAGCTCGGTACTTGCAGAAATAAATCCTGTGGACGATAACCTGGACTTAAACCAGAAATTTATTACTTGATAACGACAGGGTACACTTATCCCTTAGTGAGTTCCCATCTCTAACCTAGGTGGGGACACATCAAGTTTTTGGCGCCGTTGCCGGGGATAGTAGATTAATTCTATAAATACCCGACAACCGCCAATCATCAAGTTTTTGGCGCTGTTGTTGGGGATAGTAGATTAATTCTATAAATACCCGACAACCGCCAATCATCAAGTTTTTGGCGCCGTTGCCGGGGATTTATTTCTTCTGCAATATCGAACCAAAGGTCGATTTGTTAGTTTAGGCATTCCTTTGTGAATATCTCTGTGAATATCATTTATACTTGTTTATCTATATTTGTTTATAACCGTTAATACTTGTTTATATTTATACTTGTTCATATTTATACTTGTTTATACATATACTTGCTTATACATACACTTGTTTATATACGATTATTTTTGTGAATATCCTTGTTTATATCGTTTATACTTGTTTATACATATACCTGTTTATACATACACTTGTTTATATACGATTCTTTTTGTGAATATCCTTGTTTATATCGTTTATACTTGTTTATACATAATTCTTTATACTTATTCTCTATACTTGTTGATATATAATCTTTATAGCTTCTATACTTGTTCATATCTTTTGTATTTGTTCATAACTATATACTTTTACTTATCAACTTTTGTGCTAGAACTTCACTTTTTCTCAGCATTCTCTGATCAATGAATTGGCAAGAAAGAGTCGAGTGGCAAGCTCAAAAGTTTACTATCCCATCAAGACAATACGTTCATGCCCTAGAAAATGAGGCTCCCAATCCCTCCATAGCCGAGTTAAATAAGAAAATGGATATCTTGATGGCGAAACTGAGCCTCAACACCAATGAAAGTGTAAGTTTTGTGGGTAATCACCAAAGGTATAATTCTAACCCCAATTCTTACAGCTTTTATGGTAGTGATTGGAGGAGACCTCAACACTCAAATCTGTCCTACGGGAACCCTAACATGTTGAGGCCTCCAAATAGGTTTGTTAATGAGCACAGGGAAAACGAATTGGGAATGTTCCCTTATGAACAAGCAAGCCAAGTTCCTCCACAACCCTCTAGCTCACGAGATGAGGTGCTGTCCCTTTTGAAAGGAATATCAGCCCGACTTACAATCAATGAGGAGGTTTGCAAGGACTTGAGCAACCAATTGGCTCAAATAAACCATGAGATGCAAGAGCACTCCCGAGAT
This sequence comes from Euphorbia lathyris, assembly GCF_963576675.1. NCBI lineage: Eukaryota > Viridiplantae > Streptophyta > Magnoliopsida > Malpighiales > Euphorbiaceae > Euphorbia > Euphorbia lathyris. Next base: position 85,579,846 of record NC_088915.1, read on the forward strand.
GCCCTCCCAAGCATAAAGGAAAACATAGAAATCCCACAAAGGGAATCAGCTCAAGCCATCTCTTTGAGGAATGACAAAAAGGTAGAACCAAGTCCACTGTCACATGCATCACTCAAGGTAAGTGAAGAACCAGAAGCGGTAAGCAACCCCGGTTCAAAATCTGAAATTCTAAATCATGTGATAGAAACAAATGATCAAATCGAAGCTTGTGTGTATCAACTACCTTTTCCTCAAAAGTTCAAAAAGTTTGGATTTACTCCTTGTTCAGAAGTTTTCATTCTCTTCGACCTACCAAGAGAATCCAAAAGGGAGCAAACCAAACTTTTTCATAATATGTTTAAATTCGACCTCCTGCTTTCATTAAACTTATTAGAGGCTCTTAATCCGTTTTGTAGGTACGAGTTATTTCTCAAGGAGTTCGAGTTCCTAACGCGAGTAGAAGCTTACACCTAGGAAGGAACTCCATGTCGAGCTAACCGACTATAAAGTAGCGCTTCTTGGGAGGCAACCCAAGTTTGGATTAAACTTTTTCTAGGTTTGTTTTTCTTTTTAATTCAATTATAGATTTCTGTTTTTAACTTTGGTTAGTAAGTTGTCTTCTCCACCCTAACTTTTTTCACATGCGCTTGATGGTTTTAGATGCAATGTTGGAACTTATTGCATATTTTAAGTGTGAGGAGGAGGGGTAGACAAACTTACAAAAATTTGTATAATTTTTAAATTTTTGTGGCGTCGTGTCTAGTTTAGTGTAGCGTTTTCGGGTTTTATTTATGTTTTTGCATGTTTAGGACCTAAAACCGTGAACCTCCTTCGAATCTAAACTTCGTTATTCATCCTTGAGGACTGAGAACCGAATCTAATATTGCATGACAACTAGTTTAGGTGTAGGACACAATCCTTGTATTTGTAAGAGCATGAGCTAAAGTTTGCATTTAGACCCTACTTTTGAAGAAATGCTAAAATCATTACTTAGGTAGATAACTTAAGAATTGAAGGCATGTGATGTTGAACTTGAGTTTGGGGAAAACTAGTAAACACAAAATTGAAACCCAAAGAATTGTGAGTTGAATTTGAGCCTAAGAGCGAACATCAAAAAGCTCTTTTTCTTGACATTTTTGTGTGAATGCTTTGACTTGTGGAAGATTACAGATTTTGCACCTAATACTGTGTTGAACCTACATGCAATGGTTTGAGATGATAAACGATGAATCAGCCTCATTAGAATTAACCCTTTTCTTTACCTTATTTTTTTTTCTTTTTCATCCACTCTAGGAAGCCCCTTTGAGCCTACATTTTTGTAGTTTATAGATTTTTCTTTCGTTCTAACCTGCTTTTGCAAACCACAACTTGGTTTGCTATTTAACCCAATTTCTTTTACAAAGCTCAGTTAGAGCCTTCGTTTTCTTCTAGCGCTTTATCTTTGTTTATGGCATTTCAGTAGCAAGACAAAAGGCTAAAAAGTGAATGAGCATCACTACCCCAAAAAGAAAAAAAAGGGGAAAAAGAAAGAGAAAAACAGAAAAAGAAAAAGAAAAGAAAAGAGACGAACAAAAGGGAAGAACTCCATTCCCCAGTTCTTAGAAAAAAATCAAAAAAACGTCTCGAAGAAAACATCCCAAAAAGAAAATAATAAGGGATGAATAAAAAGCTCAGTCACTTTATATTTGCTAAAGCCATTTAAACTTTGTTTTTGTAGCGCTAGAACTAATAACCCTTGTTGTACCTTTAACCCTCTAACCACATTACAACCCCGATTAGAGGCTGTTTTTGATATCATCGGAATCATATAGCATAGTAGAGGAACGCGGATGAACGTGCAAAATCAACGTAATCCTAAGCAAGAACATAAGCCGAGAGTAAACACTTTAGCCACCAAAATTGTGTGAAATGAGTGAACTACCTATGGTGAGGTGTTTTACTTAGCGATCCCCTTAAACTCGTTTAATTGAACATGTGTCCATTTGCTTAAAACTATGACCCATGATAATTGAAATGCGGCTTTTGGATATCGTGTCTCTACTTTGTATTTTCGAATGCATGTAATTACAGATGCTCGAAATTGTGTCAAGCACCTAGTCAAACCGGGAGGTTTTCTAGCTTGCTTGTGATGGCGGGTTTAGTTTTTAGTTTACTTGGGGACAAGTAAAGTTTTAAGTGCGAGGAGGTTTGATAGGGGTCAAAAACCCTATCTTTGGGTACGGTTTTAGGACGGGTTTTAGAGTTATTTGTTTAATAAGCGAGCAATTCTCGCATGTAAATGCTTTTGTGTGAGTTAGTTAGGAATTGGAAACGTTCTATTTACTTTTCGTCGTTTAGGCTCGTTTTGTGATCAATTTAGGCAAATACGGCCGAAATAGCATGCATAGTAGAATTCCGTTATCTTTTGAAGCTAATTGGTCCGTCAAAAGTCGCACCAAACGAAGCGTTTGCTCAAAATAGGCGATTGACGGATCAATTTGGCTTTTGGACTAATGTTTTCTGGAGTTTTTATGTGTGTGCAGGTGTAAGTTCGGACGAAAAAGGGCATAGAAGTCACTCGGCATGAATCGAGCACGCTTCGGGCGAAAACGCTCGGCGAACAGGGCCCCACGGGCCATTTCTGCTCGCCGAGCAGGCCCCTGGATGCCTGCTCGCCGAGCAGCCTTCCCTGCTCGGCGAGCAGCCCTGTGCGAATTGGTCAAAAAGACCAATTCCGCCCCCCACGAAGCCACGTTCGGCCCCACGTCTTCCTACACCAACAAGGACACGAAAATAGGTCAAAACGAGGCCTGAGACGCGTCTATAAATAGGATTTTTCCATTGTAAATTAGATATCTTTCGTTTTTGTAAATTATTTTAGCTTTCCCCTTGTAATTCCTCTCCATCTTCTCCATCTTCCTCAACCTCCATTGAAGCTCCTTCAAAGCTTTTTCTCGAGGAATTATCAAGGTCCGTCCTTAAGATCAAGTCGCCGGCTGCACAGTAAACAGGTTCCCTGAAAGGGATTTTGTATCTCCTTTTATCTTTCCATGTTTGTACTCTTTGATACAGTTGCCGAACTTGACTTATTGTATCTTGTGACAATTATCTTCGCCTTTAATAATAATTTAGCTCTTGTTTTGTTCTATGATTATTTGTCTAATCTCTGTCTTACGCTTTATTCAATTGGTTTAACTCATTCAAAAACCCCAAAATCTAGTAGGCACATATTGCGAGCTGAATCTGACCTAGTCAGAGCCTAGGAGATTGACGACCTCTTAGTTGATTAAGCGCCAATTTACTGAGCCTTAGACCTAGTTTCGGCCTTAGGGAATCACGCGCTAGGAACCTCAGGAGGGTAAGTAGGGTAACTTAGTTAGGCGTAGAAATAACTTAGTTAGAATTAGATAACTTAGTTAGAATTAGATAACTTAGCTAGGATTAGTATAATTCAACCTAGGAGTAGATTAGTTTAAACAAACCAACTCAAAACCCCCTAAGCCTAGATAACATCCGAGATCGAGTAGCTCGGTACTTGCAGAAATAAATCCTGTGGACGATAACCAGAAATTTATTACTTGATAACGACGGGGTACACTTATCCGTTAGTGAGTTCTCATCTCGAGTTAGGTGAGGGCGCATCAAAAGGCACCAATGGTGGAAACTAAGGCGGGAGAAGGATCGGCTCCCAAGCCCGATGATCAAGTCCTCGAGCAGTTGAAGAAAACATAAGCCAAGTCTACTGTGTGGGAGGTCTTGTGCCATTCTAAGTACCACCGTGAGAATTTGATGAAAGAGTTGCAGAATTTGGTCATCTCTACCGATACTGAGCCGACGGCACTAGTAGGGGCAATCATGGCCCGAAAGAGAACTGAAATCACCTTCACCGATGAAGATCTCCCGGAAGAGGGGAAGGCTCACAACAAGCCTTTATACAACCGAGCTGAAATTAATGGAAAGAAAACCAGCTGTGTAATGGTTGATGATGGATCGGCCATTAATGTTTGCCCGCTGAAACTCTTGTCCAAATTGGGAATAGAAAGAGGAGATTTGACTGCCTCGGAAACCATGATCAGGGCCTATGATGATAGCCATAGCCACATTGAAGGAGTCTTTAAGGCCAAGCTGAAAGTAGGGCCGCACGAGGAAGAAACTGAGTTCACTGTGCTGGATATACCAGTGACCTTTGCTGTGTTGTTGGGACGCCCATGGTTCCATAAGCTAGGAGGTGTGCCCTCCACGCTCCACGCTCCACCAAATGATCAAATTCCCCTTCGGGGAGGAGATAGTGACGATTAGAGCTGAGAAGTTGAGTTCAGTGGCTGCATTGGGAATTGAGCCTCAGCTTTTCTCCGGATTCCAGGTTTCTGGGATCTACGAGTCTAGCATGACAACCGGTGTGGTGAAGATGATGAAAGGGGGTTTCATCCCCGGTATGGGCTTGGGAGCACACCATCAAGGGTTACCAGAATCTCCGGACTTCAAGAGTCAGAAAACCCGGAGGGGTTTGGGATATGAGCTAGGAGGTCCGTCCAACACATGCAGTGAAGGAAAGGTGGGCCTAAAGAAGTATTTTGTGAATGAGGGTCACGAGAAAGTTTATTCTGGGACTCCCGAGTCGTGGACTAGCACCGAAGGAAAGATTCTGCCAAGCTTTGAGATCTTCAACGATGTCACCAGCTGGGGCAAAGGAGAGGCAAGCTGCTTCGTCGAGGAGATCATGATGTTAGATCTGAATGCTGAGGAGCAGGTCATCACAATGGAAGCCACTATGGGAGCGGTGGACGAGCCCGGTACCTCCAAAGCCTATGAGAAACCCGAGAACCCCGATGATGAAAATTGTATTACTGCTTTATTTGAATCCAATGATGTACTCGCCAATACTATCAATGAAATAAATTCTGATTTTGCTTACTTGCTTGATGTTGATTCTGATCATTCCATGCATTCTCATTCATATAACATGCCTACATTTGAAATCAATGCAATAGAAATGTCAACTTTCAATCTTGGCACGGATGAAAATCCTAAACTTATACAAATTGCTCAAGAATTAACTACTGAAGAGAGGAAAAAATTTGAGAGAATAATTAAAAAATACGAAATAGTGTTTGCTTGGACCTACGAAGACATGCCAGGAATCGATCAATCAATCGTAACTCACCGTATTCCAACATACCCCGATGCTAAGCCCGTGAAACAGAAACTCCGACGCATGAGGCCGGAATGGGCAGATAAGATCAGAGAGGAAGTGAAGAAACAGTTAGAAGTAGGGTTCATCGAAGTAATCGACTATCCCCCTGGGTCGCAAACGTAGTGCCAATCGCGAAGAAGGACGGTAAGGTGAGAATGTGCGTCGATTATAGAGATCTGAACAAGGCTTGCCCCAAAGATGAATTCGCATTGCCTCACATCGACGTACTAATCAACAGTGCAGCATCGAGCGTCTTGCACACGAATGTTGACGGCTTCATGGGCTACATGCAAGTTCAGATGGCAGAAAAGCACAAGGCAAAGACCTCGTTCACAACTGAGTGGGGAACGTACTGCTATAGAGTAATGCCGTTTGGTTTGAAAAATGCCGGGGCAACTTATCAACGGATGGCTACGACACTGTTCCATGATATAATACACAAAGAGGTGGAAGTTTATGTGGACGACATGATGGTCAAGTCGGAGACGAGAGAGGGGCATTTCCCTGCACTTGAGAAGTTTTTGGCCCGAATCGCAGAATTCAAGCTAAGGTTGAACCCGAAGAAGTGCTTCTTTGGCGTTTCATCGGGGAAGATCTTGGGCTATATGATCAGTAACAAGGGGATTGAGGTGGATCCAGACAAGGTAAAGGCCATACAGGAAATGCCAGCACCCAAAAATGAGAAAGAAGTGAGAGGATTTCTAGGGCAGGTTCAGTATATCAGTCGGTTCATAGCACAACTCACTGCAATCTGCGAGCCGATCTTTAAGCTGCTACGGAAAGATCAACCCACGGTTTGGAATGATAAGTGCCAGCAAGCATTGGAGAGTGTCCGGAACTATTTGTCTAATCCACCGGTTTTAAGACCGCCTAAACTTGGAAAACCGCTTCTCCTCTATGTAGCAATCGAGGAGCGGTCTATTGGGGCAATGCTGGCCCAAGAAGGGGACACTGGTGTGGAGCACGCGGTGTATTATCTGAGTAAGAAGTTCCTGGAATACGAGTTTAAGTATAACATGATCGAAAAGACGTGCGTGGCAGTAGTATGGCTAACAAAGAAACTGCGGCACTATTTTCAATCTTACAAAGTGATCATTATTTCCCGGATGGATCCCGTGAAGTATCTGTACCGAACTCCATCTCTAACAGGGAAGCTAGCCCGATGGTTGTTGCTCTTGTCCGAATTTGACATCGAATACGTAACGAAAAAGGTTATTAAGGGGAGAGCCGTTGCGGAATTTCTGGCCAATCAGCCTCTAAATGCGGAAGAGGAAGAGATAAACTATGATTTCCCCGATGAGCACTTGAACGCAATAGAAGTTATACCGTGGAAAATGTTCTTCGATGGAGCGGTTAACTCAAATGGAGCCGGGGTAGGAGTGCTACTTATCTCACTAGAAGGAGAAAGGGTCCCAATGGTAAAGAAGCTATCCTTCCCTCTCACTAATAATATGGCCGAGTATGAAGCGTGTATCTACGGGTTGGAGTCATTAGCAGTGCTGGGAGCATCATATGTTGAAATTTGGGGCAACTCAAAACTGATTATCGAACAAGCACAAGGAAAATGGGAAGTAAGGGAAGAAAGGTTGCGTCCATACCTAGACCAGTTGGAGGGATTGGCGCAGAGATTCAGCGAGTGTCGTTTTTATCACATTCCTCGAGCACAGAACCAAGCAGCAGATGCTTTGGCCACTTTGGTGTCAGTATGGGATAACCCTCGGAACCTTGCCTCGAAGCCTTTAGTGCTGAGGAGGTCCCACAAACCGTGCTATGAAGACGTAATGCTGTTGGGAGCAGATGAAAAGTCTTGGTATTTCGATATCGTAAATTTCATGAAAAGTGGAACGTACCCGACAGAATCAGAACTTAGGGATCAGGCTGTGATCAGAAGGTTAGCTCAGCAATTTGTCATCCACAATGACTTGCTTTACAAAAGACACGCCGATGGTTTACAATTGAGGTGCTTGGATGAGGGAAAAGCCCGTGAGGCAATGGAGTCAGTACACTCGGGAATTTATGGAGCCCATATGGGAGGAGCAGTATTGGCAAAGAAAATCATAAGGCAAGGCTTCTATTGGCTCACCATGGAAAGAGATTGTAACGAATATGCGAAGAAATGCCATGATTGTCAAATCCACGGAGATTATAATCACTTGCCAGCTATGGAACTGCACGTGTTAGCACCCATTTGGCCGTTTGCGGCTTGGGGCATTGATATCATCGGGGAGGTGAGGCCTAATGCGTCGAACGGACACAAATTCATTGCAGTCGCCATTGATTACTTCACCAAATGGGTAGAGGCAGAATCGTTTAGCAAGTTGGGATCTAAGCAGATGAGGAAGTTCATTGAAAAGCACCTAATCACCAGGTTCGGAGTGCCTCATCACATGATCACGGATAATGGGTTCCAGTTTCAAGGGGAAGTGAAAAGTCTCTTCCAAGAGTATGATATTGAGCATCATAGATCTTCTCCATATCGCCCGCAAGCTAACGGTGCAGTAGAGGCCGCAAATAAGAACCTTAAGAGGATTCTCGTAAGGACGGTGGAATCGCATCGGAATTGGCACGAGCAGCTTTCGCTCGCTTTATGGGCCTATCGCACGACGGTTAGAACGTCAACTGGGGCAACGCCGTTCTGCTTGGTATATGGGGCCGAAGTCGTTCTCCCGATTGAGATTGAAAAGCGATCGCTGAGAATCGCAGTAGAAGCAGAGATTCCCGAGACGGAATGGGTGAAGAAGCGATATAAGTAGTTAGCATTGGTGGACGAGGAAAGGATGGAGGCTCTTTACCATGTGCAGTTATATCAGAGAAGGATGGCCCGAGCCTTCAACAAAAAGGTCAAGGCCAGCCCTATCAAAGAAGGGGACATGGTGCTGAAACAGATCCGAATGACGCACACCAACCCTAGGGGCAAGTTCAGGCCAAACTGGGAAGGACCATTCCTCGTGAAGAAGATCCTAAGCAAAGGGGCGGTGAAGCTAACTACTATGGACGGCATGGAGTTCTCCGAACCTACCAATCTGGATAGGCTTAAGAAATACTTTTCGTAAAGAAAAAAAGAGAAAGAAATGAAAATTCCCGATAGGTAGAAAACCCGCAAAGGGCGACCTATGCAACAATAATGGACATCCCAATGGGTGAAAACCCGAAAGGGCACTCATTTGAAAATTCCGGGATAATAAAAGGAGAGTTGAAAAATCGCTGGGATCTGAAAACCGAAAAAAGGCGGGTCCTGGTAACAGTGGTTATATCTTGAGCAATTATGAAAATAATGTATAAGCGGCTAAGTATTTCTGTTGGTTGTAAATAAATAAAGGCGTGAATATATTTGACGAGGATGATTAGAATCATTATAATCTACTGAATGCATTGTATTATGAATCATGAGTTATACATTTCCTACCTCTTTCACATAAAAAGACTACGTCCTATCCACCCCTCTCCCTATATACAAGCTATACATCGGGATAATACTAGTGAGAAAACTACAAATAATGAGCCTAATAAGGGGGAAAATGTTGGGGTTTTGGTGTCCTATAGTCAATTGTTGCAGGATACAAACTTAATGTAAATGAATTGTTCTTTATATCATTTGTTTTAATGAGATATATGTTTTATAACTATATAAAGGCAATCCCTTTTAAGCACTATATAAAGTCTAATAAAAGGAAATCCGTAAGTTTATTTAAAGTGATTATAAAGTGTTCATACAAGCATGAAGTGAGACAAAACTTTATAATAAACTAATAAACTTAAAACCACCCCAAGTCAAGTGATATGTTTAGGATTGATATATCACTATTGAGACTTGTATGTAACAATGTCTTCTGTCCGACAGAAAGCTGATCTCACAAGCTTCATATATATAGATATCTGGCCAGTTACATAGATCCGATAAAACGTCGTTCATTAGGATTGGGGATCCAATTTGAGATAACAGGATGGGTAGATTCATCATTGTTACCTGTTCATCTCATTGGTATTAATAGGTATAAGTAATCCTCAGACTCAAAGGAATGTTAATTGGTCATCCTGAATTACTGAATGTGAGACTTTGATCCTGTGGTCCCACGATCCTTAACAGAGATGACTCTGGGGTGTGAACTGCAAAGGTTGGGTGTCACAGGAAGTAATGTCAGGGTAGTTATACATTGGATTGAGCATTTATCACTCCCGATTAATGGGAGATATATCCAAGGATCGCTTGTGGAAGACTCGACTCTAAATCCTTGCAAGGTGATAGCTTAAGAGTAGAAATACAGATTTCACTTAACCTATCTATTTGAGTTGACTCGGCCTGTACAAGTAAAACGAACGTCTCGCTATATGTGACTTGACATCACCCATAGTCATAAGATTCAGTTCAAGGATATAGTTGATAAAGGATCGAATTATACTGTAACTAATACGGAAGGGTTAACGACAGAATCAACCTGTCTTCTTAACGGACTCTGGGGGATTGATTACAGACTTGCCTATAACATACTCAGTACATCATTCCGTTATGCAAGGATTAAATATAATTCTTGAAGAAATTAATTTAATAGTTGCATACGGCCAGAAGTAGTAAGAACCTAATGGATCACACATAAGACTTGGAACCAAAAGAGAGATGGATATGATTAATAGATGGAAGCCCAATTGAGCCCAGTAAGGCCCATTTATATAGAGGGGGCCGAAATTTATATATAGTAAATAAGGAATTATTTTAATTCCATTAATCCTAATTTGATTAGGTTTGTGAATTAAATTAATTAAGAGATAATTAACTTAGGAGTTTTAATTAGATTAATATACTCCTATTATTATCCAATTAGGTTATTTATTATTATCCTAAATGTATTTGATATATTATAAGATAATAATTAGGAATCCTATTCCGAATGGAATTCCTATTAAGTAACCTATTCCTATCTAACTAGGGTTTAGATACAAGCGACTATATATACCCCCTCCCTATGAGAATTTCGACCAAGCTAATCCCCTCCCCTTATTGTGATTTTCGAAACCTACATTAAGTGTGAGAGAGTGAATTCGCATCCCCTAGTTCGTGGACAAGAATTCATACGGCTTCCGTCAATTGATTAATCTCATCCATCTCTTTTTCTCTTTGATCTTGTGTTGGTTAATTAGAGGCAATCTAATTTGGTTGAATCTCATAAGGGTTGATTCCATCTTAACCTCACCGTGTTATACTTTGTGGTTGGAATCTCGGAGAAGATTTGTGGGCGCTTCTTTAACAACGGTAGATTGTTCATCGAAAGGTATTCCTTCTTATCCCTCTTTATATGAAATAACGATTAACGGATCCTATGGTTAAATGGAAGTAGGCTAAAATTTTTATATTTCCACGGCTATACCTTAGCCTTAATTTCCTTCAGAAAACCCCAGAAGTCCTCAAAGTCCCTCAGACGAGAAGCGCGCTCCGCAGATAAGGCCTCCTTGGCAACCCGACGACCCTCCTCGGCGGCAAGGCGCCCCTTGGTCTCCACTCGCGTCATCTCCTCTGCGGCAAGGCGCCCCTCGGTCTCCACTCGAATCATCTCCGACCAATGAGCATCTCTCTCTCGATAGACATGCCCAACCCTAGCATCGGCATCCCGCTGCGACTCACTGAACCGCTGCTCATCGCACGAAGATCGCTCTACAAAAAAATAGAAGAAGAAGAAAAAAAACATCAAAACAGACAACAACAGAAGTCATACATACATATGTGCATCACACGCATACATTTCACTACACTAAAATAGAATAAGAATACTCACCAGGTGGCCGGCACAACGCAGGTTGAGCTGCTCTCTGAAATAACCAGACAATCTCATATAATCGGTACACGTCTCCCTTGAAGTATGGAGGGCATCAAGAGGGTCGAACGGCATCCTCGAGGTAAAAACTGAAGGGGCTGTCTCAACACCGGAGTAAGCTACGCCTGCCTCGCCATAATGAACCATCGAGAAATCTCTCCCTGGGATCGGGAAGGGTGTGCCAAGGTGGAGCTGCTCTGGTCGGGCAGCGCCGGAGGACTCGCCTGCATGATAAGAAGTCTCGCTCACGGATGTCTGGACTCGGGTGCCATCGAAAAAGTCCGACGTCCGAGCACTCCTCAAGGAACCCTCTTGCAAATAAAGGCAAAATGAATACACCTAACTATCTCATAAACAAAGAATAAATAAGTCAGGCACTCACCGGAACCTCCTCTAATCCAAAGACCCCAGCAGCGGCCGCCGCCGAGAACACGTCATCCGCAGGGTCCACATCCATCGCAACCTCGGGAGGGTCCAACGGAGTCAACAATGTCGATAAATAATGGGTGTGACCCCCCGTATGGTCCCACACGTCTCGAGCCACAAATCGACGAGTCAGCTCACTGCGTATCTCCTGCAGGGACATGACCCTCACCACAAACATGGACACAGGAATCTCGCCTGGTGTCCAATATGTGGCGCTAACCCCGGTAAAGCTCCGGTCGCCCAAATACCATGCTCGCACGCACGGGCCAATAAGCACACACTGCTGCCCCTGAATATGGGTGACATAAGCATAATCGGGACCAAAGTCGAGGTCGTCCCATCTGAATGAAATCTGAAAAACAAAAGAAAAGTCAGACAAGATCAAACGAAAATCCAGCATAGTTAGGAGATGTTCACCTGTCCCAAGCTCCCCATGTCGATCCATAATAGGAGTCGTGCCACCGTCCGGCTCTTCTCAGTGCGCAAATCAAAGTCACTCCACCTCGCCATAAATGGAAGCCTAACCGCGCCCGGCCTACTCCTGCGGGCGCTCGGAAGAATCCGCCTCTCATAGGCCCAAACCTGCTCATAGAAACTGATGTCAGAAGCAGAAATCGTGAAAAGAATAAAGAGACAAGCCAATGATAGAGGGCGTACCAGGAGGGCAAAGGTGTAACCGCCGAAATCCTTGCGCTTCCGGCAAGTCAAGTCCAGGAACTTGTATAGAAAGGCCAAGCCAGCTCCGACCCAATCATAGGACGACACTGCATCCAAATCACGGAAAGCCTGGATGAGACCTGCATGTATGGTTCCGCTCTTGGTGTGGAAGATCGTCTCGCCTAAAGCATACAGAAGGAAGCTGCGAAGTGCCCGATCTGTGTCATCTCGGTCACAGAAATCCCTGCGGCTCAATAGCCCGAAGGTAGTAACAAACTTCGCCGGGGTGGCCTTGACACCCGTGTAGACTCCGGGTCCGATCAAATCAGATATCTCGGCACGGTCAACCCGAGGATGCACCATGTCAAAGCAAAGCAGGACCAGGGTGCCGCTACCCCGCAATCTGATCAGCAGTGAGAAGTCGCGGGGTGAGATCGTCATCTCCCCAAACGAGAAGTGGAAGGTGTGGTTCGAGTCTACCCATCTCTCGCATAAGGCGCGCAAGCCGAACCGGTCGCACACTCCGTTGGCGCGAGGCAACGCCAGGATGAAGGGCTCGAAGCCCAACTCTCGTACTCGGGCTTTAGCCGCTGGGCTAAGCATGGCAGGCCAAATATGAATGTCTACGGTAGTCCCGGTAATGCCAATAACCTGGAAGGAATAGTACGGGTAAGGCAAGAGGCCAAACTAAAGTCATTACTCCTCGAGAGCCTCACTTCTATGCGTATGTCTAATAAGAATTTTGTTAACCTAGTTATTCTTTCGGTTATGTTTAAATCTAACATAGAAGTTCCTTTCGATTAGGATCGTTACTCTTTGAGATTTCATTCGTAGGATCATTTGTATAGGATTTGATTAATTCATTATTCTTTGGTGTTCCACTCTCCTGTGTGCTTGCGAGGAGCTTAATCCAATTCTAATTTGGGTTAAAAGCGTTTAATTTAGTTGTTTATGTTTGTTTAACTATTCACGTGCACTATTCACGTTTTTACTATTCACATGCACTATTCACGTTTTTACCGTTGGCATGCATTGTTCATATTTTTACTATTCACATGTATATAGTTCATATTCCTTCAACAAAAAAAAAAACATAAAGCATTGCTCACGTGCATAAAAATTCGCGTTTTCTAACTAAAAGTCTTCTAAGCAGCTTAAAGGTTAGCATACAAATGACGTTCAAAATGGGGCTGCTAAAGCCTAGAAGTCTTGTCAAAGGATAAAGAGTAAGGGGGTACTTACCAGATTGATGTTGGTCCGGCTCAGATGAGAATCAGGATGCTGAAAGGGAGCCACTCTAGTCAAGTCATCGAAACCCGCCACCATACCCTTCGTGCCATCGTATCTATCCGAACCCATCACGAGAATGCTCTAAGTTTAGTGCTAGAGAGAGAGAAGAGAGAGAAGGTGTGGGGTTGAAATGAAACCCCACCACCTTATATAGAAGAAGGGAATGGCATTCCCGTAAATAGCGAAAAATGTACGACGTGACATAAAGGTAAAAAGTAAATAATTAATTACCAGGTGCACAGACCTCCGATTTGCAGTCCGTTTCAGCCTGCGTTTCTGCCAGACAGTGACCAATACCCTAAGGATATGACTCCAGATGACAGCCGAAATTTTACAGAACAGTGGCGCCAGTCAAAATATAGACAACAGTCAACGGAAAAATAATTTTTAGTCTAAAGTGTTCCCGACGAAGGGATAAGGACGTTCCTATCAACAACTCAAATACCCAAGACAATAGCTCCAGTTAAAATACAGACAACGGTGTTTAAAGTCCAAAATTGCTAAAGAGAGCCTTTTTGCTTTTGAGCCATCTTGCCTACGGTCGATGACCGGGGTTGCTTTTGAGCCATCTTGCCTACGGTCGATGACCTGGGTTGCTTTGAGCCATCTTGCCTACGATCGATGACCTGGGTTGCTTTTGAGCCATCTTGCCTACGGTCGATGACCTGGGTTGCTTTTGAGCCATCTTGCCCACGGTCGATGACCGGGGTTGCTTTTGAGCCATCTTACCTACGGTCGATGACCGAGGTTGCTTTTGAGCCATCTTACCTAAGGTCGATGACCGACGTTGCTTTTGAGCCATCTTGCCTACGGTCGATGACCGGGTTGTTTTTGAGCCATCTTACCTACGGTCGATGACCGAGGTTGCTATTGAGCCATCTTACCTACGGTCGATGATCGAGGTTGCTATTGAGAGCCATTTTTACCCGCGGTCGATGACTAGGGTCGCTAGAAAGAGCCGTTTACCCACGGTCGGTTTAGACTAGGGTCCCTAAGAAGAGCATCCACCGGCAGCCGATTTAAAGGCAAGGACGGGATGGCCAAAGATGAAGACTGAAGACAAGGCCGGAGCGTGCGGTGTAGAGATCAGGTATTCTTCCTCCTACTCTATATGTGTCTTTTACTTTGATATATTTCCATTGCATGTGCTGCGTTAGCGGAAAAAAAAACGTTTTCAAAATACACACATCACTGTCAAAATAAAAAAGTAGGGGCAATTATAGACACCGAGTCGGAGGACCTGTGATGAAAACCTAAAACAAGACAGTTGAAACGGTTGATTCCGATAATTTAAAACAAAAATCACGAAAGGGTCCGTAAGGATTGCGTATCGTTAGGTGGATGACCCGCGAGTGCTCAGCGGCATTGTGCGAGCGCCTAGCGGCAGCCGACGCGCGCCCAACGGCAGTTGGACGCGCGCCCGGCAGCGCAGGGTGCACGCCCCGCGGCAGCTGGGCGCGCACGCCTAACTCACGTTGGGCGGGCACCCAACAACGTCGGGCGAACGCCCGACAAAGCTCGTTGGGCGGACACCCCAAAAAAGGGTTAGGCGAACGCCCAACGAACGTTGGCGAATGCCCAACGTAAGTTGGGCGATCGCCCAACGGGAGTTGGGCGTTCACCCAACATGAGTTGGGCGTTCGCCCAACAGAAGTTAGGCGTTCGCCCAACAGAAGTTGGGCGTTCGCCCAACTCAAGTTGGGCGTTCGCCCAACCCACTTTGGGCGACGCCCAACTTGAGGTCCCGCGATCAGCCGTGTCAGCATATAGTAGCCTTAGAAGTTTCCATAGGATTACCCGTTACTATTTTTGATGTGATAAATGAATCAGTTCGTGTTTTCAAATTGCCATGATACGTGTCTAATCCTAAAATGTGTAAAGAAAATGAAACGATACGTTAATATATACTCTTAAACCGATATACAAACTACCCTAAAACATCGAAACGTTTCGAACTAAAGACGACTTAGTTATCTCGTATTAATGAACTTGTGCGACCCGCCTGGTCCCTTTCCGTATCCCGAAGAAGGCACATGTTCAGGAAATACGTTGTGACGTAAGAACGTATTAGTTCAAGTCGGTTTGATATTAAGGATAGTTATAGCTCGATTCAAACGACTATATTAACGATAGCCGTTATTCACATTCTTTAAATACATTGGGATAAAGTGAAATTATGACGAAATGAAAACGAAGAACATTTCTGTTTTGAACGACCCCGTTGTAAAGTAAAGAGTTTTGCAAACATGGCCCGTCCCTTCCGAATAAAAGACGAGCTCTTACGTAATGCCTTGCGTTGTTCTAAAGAGAAATGGACGTATCCACAAAAAGTGACTAAGAAAATAAAAGAAAAGCAAAAATAAACAAACGACCAAAGTCATTCTGTATCTACGATGTATATCCATCCCGAGGGTAGTTAAAGAAAATGAACCAATGCCGTTAAATACGTGCCTCGAGCCGGTATATACGCCGTTTAAAATCATAAAGCCGAATTAAGCTAAAACCACATAATTGCGCCATATGGACGAGACTGTGGGTTTGATTAATGGCTCGATCATTTCGACTGTTACCAAAACTACAAGAAGTATGGCCCGATCTGCGTGTTTGCTTGACTCGTGCCTAACTGAAAAAGAACGGTAATATCCTTGCTTCGAATAAGCATGCAATTTAACGAGACTTTGATTTTCTATAACCACGCTAGGATGATATATCCCGTAAATTGGAAGAAATGAAAACTTGTTGCTAGCCGAAAGATTACCGTGCGCTCAAATAAAGACTCGCCGTCTTTTCACATAGCAAAAATGAGCAAACGGATTCCTGACGCTAAAAGACAAACACGTTACGCGATGAGTCCGTTCCCTAAAATAAAGTGATATCATCACTAAACAAACACGCGGTTACGTCTCTCGATAGATCCAAAAGATCCCGTCGTAATCTAAAATCGAGACACGAACCCAAGCGAATAAAAGGGAACGAGTCATTGTCAATAACGAATGATGGAACCAGAAGAATAACTCGTACCACGTCTAAAAACCGAGATGCCTTTAAAGGGTGTCAAAACCAGAACTGATGCATCTCGTAAAATAATGAGGCACGAGTTACTCCGAAAGGACAATCCAATTTGGTCGATATCTTAGTCACTGAACTTTGATGCGTCAAAACGAACTGTATTGCCTGATTGATGATTTACTTTTCCGCAATAATCGATGGCATCACGCGTCCCCTGGACCGCAATGTGAGCCCCAAACCAAAATCCTAGAAAAGAGACTTGGACCATCGAGTGTGTGGATGAATAAGGGTGGAAGAGAGATGATGTGATACGTGTAATTAGACTGACGTTTGTTCTTCTTATCTTATATATCCGTAAATAAATAAACGCACACACCACGAATCATGCATATAAAATCATGCATACATACTAATGGATGCCGTTCGTGCAGACTTCATCATTAAGCGGTTGTGGTTTCGCGAGAGTAACCGGCTAGTCAGGCAGTTTGATCAGCTACAGATTGACAATTCCGAATCGGCAGTTGTGGCTTCTGAATCATCTTCGTCCGAGTATACTCAGTCTTCTGCCAGTATGTCTGCGACCGATGAAAAAGTGGCCGAATTAGAAAATTCTATGAACAACATTAATGATCAGTTGGCCGCAATTCTGGCCCAGCTAGCTGAGCTGGCATTGAAGGATAACAAGAGTGGTAGTAAGCGCGCTGAGAATGAAGTAAACACTGGCCCCCGCTTTGGGAACGAGGATGACTATCAGGATTATATCCAGAAACAGCTTGAGAAAGAGAAGGCTAAGGAAGAGGAGTGGAAGCAGCACATCACTCAGGAAGTGCAGGATCTGCGTGGGGGAAGTTCCGGGAGTCAAGACTTTTATAATTTGAAGAACTGCTTGTCGGCAATGGCTTTGCCATTGAAATTCCGGCTCCCGGACATGAAGAAGTTCGATGGAACCGGGGATCCCACGGCTCACATGAATCAGTATGTCGCAGTAATGAAGCACACGATCCTAACTGAGGATCAAGTCCTGGGACTATTCAATACCTATCTGGAGGGAGCTGCCCTCATATGGTTTCATGCGTTGCCACTAGTGACGAAGAGAGATTGGAAGGAGTTGGCAAAGTCATTCATCGCCCAATATAGCTTCAACACCATGCTTGAGGTTACTCTGAAGGAGCTAGAGAGCACTAAGCAACAGACTGGGGAATCTTTTTCCGATTTTGTGAGGAGATGGAGGGCCAAGGCCGCAGTTATGAAACAGAAGCCGCTTGAGCAGGATCAGATCCGAATGGTAATTAGCAACACATTACCGTATATTAAGAGTGAGCTGTGGTATATGCCTTTTACTGATTTCAATCAGATGTATAGCTGCGCCTTGATAGTTGAGGGGGACGGAGAGCCGAAGAAAGCTTATACCAAGTGGATGAAGTCTGGATATAGTGCCGGAGGGCCAAGTGCGAGTGCAGAATCTGCCGCAGTGAAAGTGTTTGATCTTAACGCTATCGAGAAGAGGCAGTTTGCCAAGTTCGAACAGACCTACGCAAAAGTTTTCGAACGATTGCAGAAAAAAGGGTTGTTGAAAGCCCTCACTCATTATAATAAGGCACCGCCTGCTCCGTAGATACAAGCTAGGGGATACTGCGAGTTCCACAGTAATTATGGGCACACTATTGAGAACTGTGAGAGGTTGAAGCACGAGATTCAGGATTTGATTGAGGAAAAGAAAATAGCTGATCCTTCGTCAGCGAACCCTTCCACTAGGCGTAATCCATTGCCTAACCATAGGGTAAGCATGATCGGGTCTGGGCTCGGAGCAAGATTAGTCATGGAATCCTTCGAGGAAAATGAAGAGGAGTTGTTGGACTCCGATGAGAAGAGTAATGTTGGAAATGGTTTATATGTGTCCTTCCTTGGCAAGGAGCAAGAGGGTGAACCGATGGATGAAGGGTTAGACGGTGGAGCACCGTATGATGAAGATAGTGCTGAAGAGACCGGGGAAGGGTCGTCTCGAACTATTGTGCCAGAATTGAGTCTATTCAGTGGAGGAGAGAATCTCGATGTGCACTTGCATGAGTATATGCATGATATGTTTGTTGAATCCTTTGGGGTGGACGAGATCGCTCAGTAGTTCCACCATTCGTTAATTGGCGAGCCTTTGGGATGGTTCCACTCGTTGCCTGACTCCTGCAAGCATGATTGGGAACAGTCCGATTTATTCCTAGAGAAGTACAAGAAAGCTAAAGATAAGACTGCAGAGTGTTTTGCGCTCCAAATTGGGCCTATTAAGCGTCTGTTGCCAGCTGTCAGTAAATACAACGGCAACAAAGATCCAATGGAGCACCTTCACTTCTACTTATCAGCCATGGGGACGTTGGGTTTTAAAGAAGAAGAGATCACCAGTCTGTTTTGCAATTCACTGATGGGGGAGCCGCTGATGTGGTATATGTCTCTCCCGATGCATATCAAGTGCGATTGGGCCGCGATGACCAAGAGGTTCATTAAGGAATATACAGTATGGATGCTTGCAGAGCAAACCCCGGACTCACCCTCTTATGAAACACCTGAAGTGATGTTAGCAATGCCCAAGTATGGCGGATATCGGGATCTCATTGAGCATGCAAGGCTGTTCCGCAACCATATGTATGACACTGGGTTCCCTCAATGTGAATTACATGAACATTTCCCGGAAACTCTCATGGGAGAAGCCTTGTTGTGGCACCAAGGCCTATCAGAGGAAGAAATGGGTCATTGGATGCTTTTGTGTCGAGGTATGAGATGTATGTTCCATGGACGGGATCCATGGAAGATCTGGATAGGATCAGGCAATTCCCAGAGGAACCATTTGTGGATTATGCTAGGAGGTGGAGGTATCGCTACGAGCAGTGTCATGAAATGATGAGTGATAAGGTGCAGCTCATGTGCATACAGAGAGGCGCTATTTCGATGACGGCAAGAAGGATGAGCAGAGTGTCCCTCAGGAATTATGAGGAGTTGATAGGCTGGGCCATGTATGGATCGGCGGATCCTTTTTATTTGAACTCAAACGTCCCTCATGTAATGGATCTGATGGTTGTGGACATTTGGGAGAGTTCCTCGGAGGAGGAGGATGCCGATTGGAGAATTCCTATCAATATCTGGGATGAATCTGATGACGAGCCGGAGATTGCCGTTATGACAAGATCAGGTCGAGTGGCCGAGGGGAAGGCACCAATGGTGGAAACTGAGGCGGAAGAAGGATCGGCTCCCAAGCCCGATGATCAAGTCCTCGAGCAGTTGAAGAAAACACAAGCTAAGTCTACTGTGTGGGAGGTCTTGTGCCATTCTAAGTACCACCGCGAGAATTTGATAAAAGAGTTGCAGAATTTGGTCATCTCTATCGATACTGAGCCGACGGCACTAGTAGGGGCAATCATGGCCCGAAAGAGAACTGAAATCACCTTCACCGATGAGGATCTCCCAGAAGAAGGGAAGGCGCACAACAAGCCTTTATACATCCGAGCTGAAATTAATGGGAAGAAAACCAGCTGTGTAATGGTTGATGATGGATCGGCCATTAATGTTTGCCCGCTGAAACTCTTGTCCAAATTGGGAGTAGAAAGAGGAGATCTGACGGCCTCGGAAACCATGATCAGGGCTTATGATGATAGTCGTAGGCACATCGAAGGAGTTTTTAAAGCCAAGCTGAAGGTAGGGCCGCATGAGGAAGAAACTGAGTTCACTATGCTGGATATACCAGTGACCTTTGCTGTGTTGTTGGGACGCCCATGGTTCCATAAGCTAGGAGGTGTGCCCTCCACGCTCCACCAAATCATCAAATTCCCCTTCGGGGAGGAGATATTGACGATCAGAGATGAGAAATTGAGTTTAGTGGCGGCGTTGGGAATTGAGCCTCAGCTTTTCTCCGGATTCCAAGTTTCTAGGATCTACGAGTCTAGCATGACTGCCGATGTGGTGAAGATGATGAAAGGGGGTTTCATCCCCGGTATGGGCTTAGGAGCACACCATCAAGGGTTGCCAGAATTTCCGGACTTCAAGAGTCAGAAAACCCGGAGGGGTTTGGGATATGAGTTGGGAGGTCCGTCCAACACAGGTGGTGAGGGACAGGTGGGCCTAAAAAAGTATTTTGTGAATGAAGGCCACGGGAAGGTTTATTCGGGGGCTCATGAGTCATGGACTAGCACCGAAGGAAAGATTCTGCCAGGTTTTGAGATCTTCAATGATGTTACCGACTGGGGCAAAGGAAAGGCAAGCTATTTCATCGAGGAGATCATGATGTTAGATCTAAATTCCGAGGAGCAGGTGATCACAATGGAAGCAACTGTGGGAGCGGTGGATGAGCCCAACACCCCCGAGCCTTATGAGAAACCCGAGAACCCCGTTGATGACAATTGTATTACTGCTTTATTTGAATCCGATGATGTACTCGCCAACACTATCAATGAAATGAATTCTGATTTTGCTTACTTGCTTGATGTTGATTCTGATCATTCCATGCATTCTCATTCATATAACATGCCTACATTTGAAATCAATACAATAGAAATGTCAACTTTCAATCTTGGCACGGATGAAAATCCTAAACTTATACAAATTGCTCAAAAATTAACTACTGAAGAGAGGAAAGAATTTGAGAGAATAATTAAAAAATACGAAATAGTGTTTGCTTGGACATACGAAGACATGCCAGGAATCGATCAATCAATCGTAACTCACCGTATTCCAACATACCCCGATGCTAAGCCCGTGAAACAGAAACTCCGATGCATGAGGCCGGAATGGGCAGATAAGATCAGAAAAGAAGTGAAGAAACAGTTAGAAGCAGGGTTCATCGAAGTAATAGACTATCCCCCTTAGGTCGCAAATGTAGTGCCAATCGCGAAGAAGGATGACAAAGTGAGAATGTGCGTCGATTATAGAGATCTTAACAAGGCGTGCCCCAAAGATGAATTCGCATTGTCTCACATCGACGTATTAATCGACAGTGCAGCATCGAGCGTCTTGCACACAAATATGGACGGCTTCATGGGCTACATGCAAGTTCAGATGGCAGAAAAGCACAAGGCAAAGACCTCGTTCACAACTGAGTGGGGAACATACTGCTATAGGGTAATGTCGTTTGGTTTAAAGAATGTCGGGGCAACTTATCAACGAATGGCTACGGCACTGTTCCATGATATGATACACAAAGAGGTAGAAGTTTATGTGGACGACATGATGGTCAAGTCGGAGACGAGAGAGGGGCATTTCGCTGCACTTGAGAAGTTTTTGGCCCGAATTGCAGAATTCAAGCTAAGGTTGAACCCGAAGAAGTGCTTCTTTGGCGTTTCATTAGGGAAGATCTTAGGCTATGTGATCAGTAACAAGGGGATTGAGGTGGATCCCGACAAGGTAAAGGCCATACAGGAAATGCCGGCGCCAAAGAATGAGAAAGAAGTGAGAGGATTCTTGGGGCAGGTTCAGTATATCAGTCGGTTCATAGCACGACTCACTGCAATCTGCGAGCCGATCTGTAAGCTGCTACGAAAAGATCAACTCACGATTTGGAATGATAAGTGCCAGCAAGCATTGGAGACTGTCCGGAACTATTTGTCTAATCCACCGGTTCTGAGACCGCCTAAACTGGGAAAACCGCTTCTCCTCTATGTAGCGATCGAGGAGCGATCTATTGGGGTAATGCTGACCCAGGAAGGGGACACCGATGTGGAGCATGCGGTGTATTATCTGAGTAAGAAGTTCCTGGAATACGAGCTTAAGTATAACATGATCAAAAAGACGTGCGTGGCAGTAGTATGGCTAACAAAGAAACTACGGCACTATTTTCAATCCTACAAGGTGATCATTATTTCCCGAATGGATCCCGTGAAGTATCTGTACCGAACTCCGTCTCTAACAGGGAAGCTAGCCCGATGGTTGTTGCTCTTGTCCGAATTTGACATCGAATATGTAACAAAGAAGGTTATTAAGGGGAGAGCCGTAGCAGAATTTCTGGCCAATCATGTTGGAAATAGGGCTAAGGTATAGCAGCGGAAATATAAAATTTTTAGCCTACTTCCTTTTAACCATAGGATCCGTTAATCGTTATTTCATATAAAGAGGGATAAGAAGATATACCTTTCGATGATCAATCTACCGTTGCAAACGAAGTGCCCACAACTTCAAAGGAGATGTAAACTGTTTACCAATCTGCCCCTATTCGAAACAGACCTTTCAGACCTCCGAACAACAATCCCTTCGGTGGAAACGTAGAAGAATATGTCTAGAAGCTACTGTCCAAAAATCGCGACGATCCGACGGTTCAATCTCCGGGAATCCTCGAAATAGTGAACTGACCTGATGTAGGCGAAGAAAAAACGAATTTCTCCCTTTTGATTGTTTTTCTTCTTTCGTGAACACGGTGAGGTTAAATTAGAATCAACCCTTATGAGATGTAACCAAAATAGATTACCTCTAATTAACCAACACAAGATCAAGGAGAAAGATGGATGAATTAGATTAATCAATCGATGGAATGCCGAATGAATTCTTGTCCACGAACTTGGGGATGGAATTCACTTTCTCTCTCTAGCTAGTAGATTTCGAAAATCACAAGCGGTGGGGCTAGAGTGTGTGTCAAAATTCACTAGGTAAGGGGTATATATATTATCTTGTCTCTAAACCCTAGTTAGATAGGATTAGGTTACTTAATAGCAATCCAATTCGGAATAGGATTTCTAATTATTATCTTACTATATATCTAATATAATTAGGATAATAATAAGTAACCTAGTTAGATAATAATAGGAGGACATTAATCCAATTAATAACTCCTAACTTGATTATCTCTTAATTAATTTAATTTCACAATCCTAATCCAATTAGGAAGAGTGGAATAAATTAATTCCCTTCCTTTAATACATATAATTTCGACCCCCCTTATCCATGGGCCTTACTGGGCTCAACTAGGCTTCCATCTATTAATCAGATCCATCTCTCTTTTGTTTCCAAGTCTTATGTGTGATCCATTAGGTCCTTACTACTTCTGGCCGTATGCAACTATTAAATTAATTTCTTCAAGAATTATATTTAATCCTTGCATAACGGAATGATGAACAGAGCATGTTATCGGCATGTCCGTAATCATTCCCCCAGAGTCCGTTAAGAAGACAGGTTGATTCTGCCGTTAACCCTTCCGTATTAGTTACGATATAATACGATCCTTTATCAACTACATCCTTGAACTGAATCTTATGACTATGGGTAATGTCAAGTCACATATAGCGAGACGTTCATTTTACTTGTTATTGGTCGAGTCAACTCAAAAGATAGGTTAAGTGAAATCCGAATTTCTACTCTTAAGCTATCACCTTGCAAGGGTTTAGAGTCGAGTCTTCCACAAGCGATCCTTGGATGTATCTCCCATTCATCGGGAGTGATAAATGCTCAATCCAATGTATAACTACCCTGACATTACCTCCTGTGACACCCAACCTTTGCAGTTCACACCCCAGAGTCATCTCTGTTAAGGATCGTGGGACCACGCGATCAAAGTCTCACATTTAGTAATTCAGGATGACCAATTAACATTCCTTTGAGTCTGAGGATTAGTTATACCTATTAATACCAATGAGATGAACAGGTGACAAGGATGAATCTACCCATCCTGTTATCTCAAGTCGGATCCCCAATCCTAATGAACAACGTTTCACCGGATCTATGTAACTGTCCAGATATCTATATATGTGAAGCTTGTGAGATCAGCTTTCTGTCGGACAGAAGACATTGTTACATACAAGTCTCAACAGTGATATATCAATCCTAAACATATCACTTGACTTGGGGTGGTTTTAAGTTTATTAGTTTATTATAAAGTTTTGTCTCACTTCATGCTTGTATGAACACTTTATAATCACTTTAAACAAACTTACGGATTTCCTTTTATTAGACTTTATTTAGTGCTTAAAAGGGATTGCCTTTATATAGTTATAAAACATATATCTCATTAAAACAAATGATATAAAGAACAATTCATTTACAATAAGTTTGTATCCTGCAACAATTGACTATAGGACACAAATGTTGAAACACCTTTCCACATAATTTTGATTTGACAAAATTGTTTAAGTATAATTTAAAATACATATTCTAAACACACTAAGTTTAAATGCTTTGATTTATTCTACTAATGTGTTTGTTCAATGTTGAGTTAAAACTGTTATAAGACATAAGAATCAAAAGGCCCAAGCCCAATACGGAAGCCAAGGCCCAAGTCAAACAACTCAGTACACTCAGCCCGCGTATGTCAAGACGTTGTCGTTTTCGACAAAAACGCAACTCAGCAAACGGAAGGATCTAGAAGACCTTCAGGAACAACTTCACAATGAAGCTGCTGAGTAGTCTCGACAAAGCATACAAGATAGCAGACCGGCAGAGGAAAACTTCCAGACAAAGTGTTTCTTCTTTTAGCAAAGTTCAGACAACACAGTATGCTGTCCAGTTGACTTTACCATAAAAGGAGAGACCATCTGCTGTGCTGACCGAGGACAGAAGATACACGATTGTGATTGGCCAAGAGCTCTGTTCAAGTCAGGATGACAACGACACATAGCCGTTTCCCTCCAACGGTTATTTCGAAATTCGAAATGACCGAATGACCAGACGTCTCTATAAATAGTGCCATCACAAGCTTCATAACATATAGAACTTGATCAAGCCATTACGCTGTCCAAATCTCTACAAGTTCTGCAAGCAAGAAGCAAAGCAAAATTCTTACACTACATTTTCATATCTGTGTAAAAGTCTAGAGTGGTTGTTTTTCAATCATCTAAGGTGTTCTAGCAATTGTTGTTTAGGACAAAATCTTTATCATTTCTAGAAGTAGAAAGGAGAGGCTGGGTACTCGGTTTTAAGTACTCAGCGGAGAGATTAGGATTGAGTAGAAGTATAGAGGAAGGTACTCTTGTCATACTCAATTGCTGATATTGTAAAAGGTTTGAGGCTCTACCTTTAAAGAGCTCAGTAGAGGATTTGAAATCTCGGAATTGTTCCGGGGACAGGACGTAGGCTTAGAAGAAGCCGAACCTGGATAAATCTGCTGAGTGAAGTTTTCTTAAACCTTAACTCCTTATTTATATTGCTTGCTTAAAACAAACTAAAACTGACCAAGTAAAAGAGGTCAAGCTGAGTTGTGCGCTACAAACGAGCAGGTTCAGGAATAGACTCTAAGTGCTATTTCCTGACCTAAGCAACGAAGCTGTCCTAGTCACTAGTTGACTAAGCTAGTGTCTTGCTGAGTGTTAAGTGCCGCTGTTTTATAAACTTCTCTTAAAGAAAAGAAATCTGCCCAAATTATTTTAAAAAGGTAAAATAGTTCCTAACACCCCCCCTTGGAACTATATTTGCAACCTTACAAGGGACCAACAAGTGGTATCAGAGCCTAAAAGCTCATTACTAAAGGTCTAACAACCTTGAGTGGATCCATACCATGGGCGAAAACAGCACTCGATTTCTCCCTGGAAACCAGACAACTCAGATATTACCTGAGGGGCTGTCCATTACCAGGCCTCCCCTATTCTTCGGGTCAAACTATACCTTTTGGAAGAATAGGATGAAAAACTTCATTCAAGCTACAAACATGAGTGCCTGGTTATCTATAGTCCAAGGCCCATTTGTACCTGTGAAAGTTGTTGATGGCCAGTCAGTTGTTAAAGCTGAGGTTGAATGGACAGAGGATGATCTTAAGAAGCTTCAAAACCATGCTTCGGCTATCAATATGCTTCACTGTGCGCTCGATGCTGCAGAATATAACAAAATCTCAGGTTGTGAGTCGGCACAAGAGATCTGGAAAAAGCTGGAAGTCACCTACGAGGGAACAAACAAAGTAAAAGAATCCAAGGTGAATCAGCAGATGAGACTGTACGAGCTGTTCGAGATGAACAATGATGAGGGCATTTCAGACATGAACGCAAGGTTCACCAACATCATTAATGAGCTCAAGAGACTTGGGAAAATCTTCACTGAGGAAGAACAAGTCAAAAAGATACTCAGGAGTCTTCCAAAAGACTGGCAAGCAAAGAAGACAGCAGTTGAGGAAGCTCAGGATTTAACCACCTACAAATATGACGAACTCATCGGTTCATTGCTGACCCATGAGATATCAATGAAGAACTTTGAGGTGAAGGAAAAATCTGATGACAAGAAGTCACTTGTCATGAAGGCTGACTCCACTGACGGGAGTTCAACTGATGATGAGGAGATGGCTATGTTCACAAGAAAGATGAAGAGGCTGTTCAGGAAGAACGACAAATATTCCAAAAAGCCTTACAAAAAGTTTGATAAGTATAAGGCTGACTCAAGCGACAGCAAACACAGAAAGGACAGCTCAAAGCCCATTACGTGCTTTGAGTGCCACCAAGATGGCCATATTAAGTCAAACTGCCCCACGCTGAGGAAAGACAAGAAAAGTGGGAAGAAGGCAATGGTGGCTACTTGGAGTAACAGTGATGAATCTTCATCAACAGAAACTGAGGCCACCGAGTCAGCGAAGATATGCTTCATGGCTGACGAACTTGC
Source organism: Euphorbia lathyris (assembly GCF_963576675.1). Lineage (NCBI taxonomy): Eukaryota > Viridiplantae > Streptophyta > Magnoliopsida > Malpighiales > Euphorbiaceae > Euphorbia > Euphorbia lathyris. Next base: position 85,606,729 of record NC_088915.1, read on the forward strand.
TGAGCCATGCATTTCTGAGCATGCTGACCAATCTGATAAGTCAAACAATGAAGAGCAATCCAATGAGGTAATCTCACTCTCTCAACTCAGAAATGAAATGGGTAATGCCCTGAGTGATCTTTACACACTTGTCAAAAAGTGTAACAAAAAGATTAAAACACTCAGCCGGCGCTGTGATGAGGTGGAAGAGGTCGAACTGAGTGACCTCAGATACCTTCTTCAAGACAACTCAGTTTTGCATGAAAATATGAAAACCATTCATGAGTCTGTAGTTGAAGTCCAGTCAGTTTCCAAGAAACTGAGGAAGGATGTCACAACCATTCAGAACCAACTAAAGGTTCCAAACAAAAATAATTTTCCTCTGAGAACTAAGTATCAAGGTACTCAGTACCAAGGTACTCAGCAGAGACGAAATCCCCAGCGAAGAGTCCAGTGTGACTTTTGTGGGAAGTTAGGACACACCACTAAGGTGTGTTGGCACGCTCAGCACTGGGGTGCTGACAAGTCAGTAAAGAGTCCTAAACAGAAAGTCAGTTGTGACTTCTGTGGAAAAAGTGGCCACACTATTAATGTATGTCGCCACAAAATAAAATATGATGCTTTACCTGTTGAACCTAACAAGTCAGGACCCAAAAAGAATTGGGTACCTAAAGGAAACTGATTACAATGCAGGTACGCCTGAGATGTGCCGAGAAGTAAAAAATGTGGTATATTGACAGCGCATGCTCAAGGCATATAACGGGTGATGAAACTCAATTCATCACGTTCGAACGTAAACGAGGAGGAAGCGTAAGTTTTGGAGACAACAAGAAGGGTAAGATAGTAGGCTCAGGAACCATCGGAGGTAATCCTACTATTGAATCTATCTCCCTAGTCAGCGGACTCAAATATAACTTACTCAGCGTAGCTCAGCTATGTGACAATGGGAGAAAAGTTATATTTGATGCTACTGGATGTAAAATATACGAGGGTAAAACTAATGAGTTAATTTTAATTGCCCCTCGGATAGATAATGTCTTTATGCTAGACTTAGAGAAAAAGTTTTCAAAAACTGTGTGCTTAGTAACAAAGGAAGAAAATTCCTGGCTATGGCACAGGAGACTTGGTCATGTAAGCATGGACCTCCTGGCCAAACTAGCAAGAAAGCAATTGGTTGAGGGACTGCCTGAACTTAAATTCCAAATGGATGTCAAAAGTGCATTTCTTAATGGAGTTATAAACGAGGAGGTTTATGTAAATCAACCTCCAGGTTTTGAGGACCCTAAGTTCCCAAACCATGTTTACAAACTCAAAAAGGCTCTGTACAGCCTCAAGCAAGCACCACGTGCTTGGTACGAGAGGCTGACCAGTTTCCTGCTGACTAGAAATTACGTCAGAGGCAAAGCTGATACAACCTTATTCATTAAGAAAAAGGGTAAAGATACCCTGCTGGCCCAAATTTATGTTGATGATATAATATTTGGTGCAACTAACGAATCAATGTGCAAGGAGTTTAGCAAACAAATGCAGACTGAGTTTGAAATGTCTATGATGGGAGAACTCAACTTCTTCCTCGGTCTTCAAATTAAACAAGGAAACAATGGCATCTTCATCAGTCAAGCAAAATATGCCAAGGAGATCTTAAAGAAATATGACTTGGTAAATTGCAAGCCAATATCCACTCCTATGGGCACTGACACTGTCCTCTGCACTGATGAGAATGGTAAGCCAGTAGACAGCAAGTTATACCGAGGTATGATTGGCTTTTTACTTTACTTAACAGCAAGTAGACCGGACATTCAGTTCTCAGTATGTTATTGTGCTAGATATCAAGCTAACCCTAAGGAATCCCATTACATAGCCGTAAAAAGGATCCTTAGATATTTGCAAAGCTCAGTAAATGCAGGTCTGTGGTATCCAAACACTCATGACTTTACACTCATCGGATACACTGACGCTGACTATGGACGAGACAAGCTGGAAAGAAAAAGCACCTCTGGAGGATGCCAATTCCTAGGAAGCTGTGTTGTATCTTGGTTCAGCAAAAAGCAGGCGTCAGTAGCCCTGTCCACAACTGAAGCTGAGTACATTGCTGCTGGAAGCTGTGTTGCTCAAGTCCTTTGGATTAAGCAACAGCTTGAAGATTATGGTGTTCAAACAAAGACAATTGAAGTCAAATGCGACAACAAGAGTGCAATTGACCTCTCAAAGAACCCAATCCAGCACAGCAGGATGAAGCATGTCAGCATCAGACATCACTTCATTAGAGACCATGTACTCAAGGGTGAGATCAAGCTGACCTTTGTCACAACGGACGAACAGCTTGCGGATATCTTCACGAAGCCACTGGCCCGTGAGCAGTTCAGCATACTGAGAGAAGCAATTGGTATGTTTAATCCTCTTCAGTAAATTCCTGTGCTAAATGAATATGAATGCTGAGTGAATTACTATGCTGAATGATTGATTGTTTGCTGAGTAACTCATCGAAACTGACTGAACATCAAATACTGAGTAAACTTGCACAGTGAGTAAATTAGTTTAAACTTAAACTTAAAAATCATCCCTTTATGCAATGCTGACCACTCAGAATATCAAACGCTTAGTATTCTACACGCTGAGTGTTAGATCCGTTAGAATAAATGCAATAGCACGCGTATAGCCCTAGGATGACGTATTCGCAGTATGTGTCATAAATGCCAGGATCTTTGTCGGTACATAATCCCGAGGCAAAACTGACACATGGATTTGATTAAATCCACACCGCTCATTTCTTCTATAAATAATGGGTAATTCCCCATTTTTTATTCTTTACGCTTAATCAAATTCTAAGGCAAAGAAACTCTTTCTCTCTCAAAATCCTTCTAAACTTTCCCCATCCTTGAAAATGACTAAGATTTCCTACAACGTCTCCGGTGCCGGCCACCAAAAGACTAGCTCCGATGAACCTACTGGAAATCCTCCTACGCCGAGCAAAGGACAAGCTGGCCAAACCTCTGGTCAGGGAAAACCCGTAAAGGTCAGGACCTACTCCAAGGTTTTTGACAATGTCCGCGAATGGAAAGTTGAGCCCTTAAGATGGGTCTCTGAAAACTTCGTGCAAAATGAACAACCGTTCTGCGAGTGGATTTCACAGAATGGATGGACTGGGCTATTTTCGGTTAGGGATGAAACCTATCCTGACCTGGTGAGGGAGTTTTACCACAACCTCAAAGTTGCAAATGACAACACTGACTACCTGTGCACTGAGGTGAAAAACAAAACCATCTTCATCAACCCTCTCTACATAGGAAATCTTCTCAAGCTAAAAACTGAAGGAGCAAGGCTGAGAAGATCGGGAGATCAGGATAAAACTGACTATAAACACAACTTTTGCAAACCTGAGGGTCACTCAGGAGAAGTCTCAGCTTCATCAATGGGTCAGCGCCAGAAGATGGCTCATTACTTGCTGACCTATTTCATCTACCCGAAGATCAACTGCACTACATCAGCAACCAATTTCGAGCAATGCTTTATCTGGCATATGCTGACATACACCCCCATCAACATGCCAGTCTTTCTTGTTGCTGGTTTCCTTCGAAGCACTGGCACGATGCGGCTTGGATCACTCATCACTAGAATCCTCATTGACCATAAGGTTGATCTCGAAGGTGAGGAGAAGACTCGAGGAACTGAGATCACAGCTTCCTCGCTGAGAGCCTTAAAGTTTGGACAACCCTTGAAGAAAGGTAAAGCTGCTGCTGCTGGCCAAGCTGAGGAAACTGCTGAGCCAAAGAAAGGGCGAAGGACTAAGGCCCCAGCTTCCCGCAAGAGGAAAACTGCTGAGACTCCTTCCAAAAACGTTGAGTCTCCAGCAAAGAGGCAGAAGTCAGCTAAGAAAAGAAGTAGGCAAGGTGAGCCTGGAACTGAGGAAGCTATGGAGCAACCTCAGAAGAAGCAGAAGTCTTCAACACTGACTCCACTGAACGCCATACCTACAGACTTTGTTGTACCGGGTGACTCTCACTTCACCCAGTGTCAAAGTACAGAAGCTGAGCATGATGAACATGAGGTACAACTAGATGATCACTTCATCTCTCAAGTTGAGGAAGAACTTGACGGTGACAGTACCGAAGAAGAAGAAGAAGCCAGCGGTCAGGATGACGCTGAGGACTCTGAGGAAACGACCAGTGAGATTGAGGTTGAGCATGCCGATACTGAGTTGGCTGCTGGAGTTGAGCAAGTACTTGACCAACACACTGTTGATCCAGCTGAAGAGCAAGCTGACCAGCCTCATACTGAGCAACAAGAATCTTCCCCTTCTCACTCAGGAGAACCTGATCATACTGTCACTCCACCTCGTAGAAGGCGAAAGTTGGTCAAGGCCAGTGAGAAGCTAGTCAGTGAACCTCCTATGCACCTACCAACTCTTCCTGACTTTGTCGTCTCAAAGACAACTAAGGACCCTTCTACCGTCAAACTTAAGTTTTTCAAACGCCAATCCACTTCCACTACATCGGTGCCATTAGAAAAACAAGCCTCTGTTTCTTCTCAACAGGAACATGCCGACCCCAATGCTTCTGCAACATCAACCAGTCAGGTTGAGCCATCTACTGTTCATGCTATTTCCTCAAGCATGGTGCTGACTCCACACACCTCTGCCGTCAGCACAGACAGTATTCGCATTACAACTTCTCCAACTCAACTCTCTGCCGATCAATCAACTATTCCTACAACTCAAGTGCAGATTAAGCATACTATTCCAGTCACTGACCAGGTTACTCCTTTCACTCCTCCTCCTTCCAGTCATACTGATGTCCCTGAAGGTTCACAAAGCCATCTGAATGCCACTGAGTCCGGTAAAAAGATCATTGACTCAGTGCAAGCATTAATCAGAGACCTTCAACATTCCACTTCTCCTGCAGCTGGATCTTCAATTCTTGAGACCACCCAGCTCTCCCAAGTCACTCAGCTTCTCACTGAAGTTAAGGGACTCAAGGATCTGCTGAATGTCGTCATATCCTTCCAAGCACAGCAAGCTAAGCAGGATTCAATTGCCAAGTTGGCTGAGATCCAGCTGACAACCGTGCAACACCTGAACTCTCTCCATCAACAAGTCCAGAAATTGTCAGCTGTGAACACTGACTATGCCACTTCATCTGAAATCAAAATGCTCTTTGCTCAGCTTCATACTGAGCAACTTAAGACCAACGAGCAAATGGTGTCGTACAGTCAGTGCTCAGTAGAGCAAATTGGTGAGGCTATAAGGTTGCTTAATCTGAATAAGCAAGAGATGGATACTGACGCAATGAAGCAGAACGAGATGATGACTCTCGCACAACAAACTTTCAACCACATTCGTCATAACAACATTCAACGTCAGTATTACGACACAACTCTCTTAAAAACCTTCCACCAAATCTTTGCTGGCCTTACTGAAGCTCTTATCTGGCAAGGCAAAGCTCAAGCGTTCAGTGTAAATATGCTCAGTGCTGCTGATCTCAAAGTACCCGATGAGGTATCAATTGATGGAGTTGCCATTTTTGATGGCGTAAATGAAAGCGCTGAGAAGCTTAAGGAGCTATCCCAAGAACTGACTCGCGCTGTATTAACTGATGCTTTCAGACTCCCTAAAGTTGACAAAACGGGGGAGAAAGAACATGCAGCTAGAGCTCAGCATGAGCGAAGTCAGTCATCGCAACACAAGAAAAAGAAATAGATAGGCTAGCCCAGTTTTAGACTGAGTCACTTGTAATCTAATTCTATTTGCCTTATCTATAAAATTTTTGCTGTGTAATTACTGACTTCTATCTATATATCATATTTGCATCTCTTATTCAAATCCTGAGTTATCATATATGTTATTAAGTACTGAGTCATTATGTATCTTCAATTAAATCAGCTATGTTTAATACTTGTAACATTTATTGACTAAATTATATGCTGATAACATGTTTGACATTGACCTATGTGTTTATAAAACATTCTGATAAGAACTCATTGAACAACAAATTACTCAGCGCGCTCTATATGACTAAACCTTCCGCTTAATACTGAGTAAATTGAATATGTTGATATAGCTGACCTATATCTGAAAACTGACCTTAGACTTACTCATTTAAACCTTTAAATGTTTTTGAGTAAAACTAAGTCAGTAGCTCAACCCTTACGGGGGAGTTTGCTAAATTATACTAGGTCAACTATCATGGGGGAGCTCATACTGAGTTCCTCGCTGAATAGTTTTGCCAACATCAAAATGGGGGAGTTTGTTGAAACACCTTTCCACATAATTTTGATTTGACAAAATTGTTTAAGTATAATTTAAATACATATTCTAAACACACTAAGTTTAAATGCTTTGATTTATTCTACTAATGTGTTTGTTCAATGTTGAGTTAAAACTGTTATAAGACATAAGAATCAAAAGGCCCAAGCCCAATACGGAAGCCAAGGCCCAAGTCAAACAACTCAGTACACTCGGCCCGCGTATGTCAAGACGTTGTCGTTTTGGACAAAAACGCAACTCAGCAAACGGAAGGATCTAGAAGACCTTCAGGAACAACTTCACAATGAAGCTCCTGAGTAGTCTCGACAAAGCGTATAAGACAGCAGACCGGTATAGGAAAACTTCTAGACAAAGTGTTTCTTCTTTTAGCAAAGTTCAGACAACACAGTATGCTGTCCAGTTGACTTTACCATAAAAGGAGAGACCATCTGCTGTGCTGACCGAGGACAGAAGATACACGATTGTGATTGGCCAAGAGCTCTGTGCAAGTCAGGATGACAACAACATATAGCCGTTTCCCTCCAACGGTTATTTCGAAATTCGAAATGACCGAATGACCAGACGTCTCTATAAATAGTTCCATCACAAGCTTCACAACATATAGAACTTGATCAAGCCATTACGCTGTCCAAATCTCTACAAGTTCTGCAAGCAAGAAGCAAAGCAAAATTCTTACACTACATTTTCATATCTGTGTAAAAGTCTAGAGTGGTTGTTTTTCAATCATCTAAGGTGTTCTAGCAATTGTTGTTTAGGACAAAATCTTTATCATTTCTAGAAGTAGAAAGGAGAGGCTGGGTACTCGGTTTTAAGTACTCAGCGGAGAGATTAGGATTGAGTAGAAGTATAGAGGAAGGTACTCTTGTCATACTCAATTGCTAATATTGTAAAAGGTTTGAGGCTCTACCTTTAAAGAGCTCAGTAGAGGATTTGAAATCTCGGAAGTGTTCCGGGGACAGGACGTAGGCTTAGAAGAAGCCGAACCTGGATAAATCTGCTGAGTGAAGTTTTCTTAAACCTTAACTCCTTATTTATATTGCTTGCTTAAAACAAACTAAAACTGACCAAGTAAAAGAGGTCAAGCTGAGTTGTGCGCTACAAACGAGCAGGTTCAGGAATAGACTCTAAGTGCTATTTCCTGACCTAAGCAACGAAGTTGTCCTAGTCACTAGTTGATAATAATAGGAGGACATTAATCCAATTAATAACTCCTAACTTGATTATCTCTACTAATAGCAATCCAATTCGGAATAGGATTTCTAATTATTATCTTACTATAATTAGGATAATAATAAGTAACCTAGTTAATAACTCCTACTAATAGCAATCCAATTCGGAATAGGATTTCTAATTATTATCTTACTATATATCTAATATAATTAGGATAATAATAAGTAACCTAGTTAGATAATAATAGGAGGACATTAATCCAATTAATAACTCCTAACTTGATTATCTCTTAATTAATTTAATTTCACAATCCTAATCCAATTAGGAAGAGTGGAATAAATTAATTCCCTTCCTTTAATACATATAATTTCGACCCCCCTTATCCATGGGCCTTACTGGGCTCAACTGGGCTTCCATCTATTAATCAGATCCATCTCTCTTTTGTTTCCAAGTCTTATGTGTGATCCATTAGGTCCTTACTACTTCTGGCCGTATGCAACTATTAAATTAATTTCTTCAAGAATTATATTTAATCCTTGCATAACGGAATGATGAACAGAGCATGTTATCGGCATGTCCGTAATCATTCCCCCAGAGTCCGTTAAGAAGACAGGTTGATTCTGCCGTTAACCCTTTCGTATTGGTTACGGTATAATACGATCCTTTATCAACTACATCCTTGAACTGAATCTTATGACTATGGGTAATGTCAAGTCACATATAGCGAGACGTTCATTTTACTTGTTATTGGCCGAGTCAACTCAAAAGATAGGTTAAGTGAAATCCGAATTTCTACTCTTAAGCTATCACCTTGCAAGGGTTTAGAGTCGAGTCTTCCACAAGCGATCCTTGGATGTATCTCCCATTCATCGGGAGTGATAAATGCTCAATCCAATGTATAACTACCATGACATTACCTCCTGTGACACCCAACCTTTGCAGTTCACACCCCAGAGTCATCTCTGTTAAGGATTGTGGGACCACGCGATCAAAGTCTCACATTCAGTAATTCAGGATGACCAATTAACATTCCTTTGAGTCTGAGGATTAGTTATACCTATTAATACCAATGAGATGAACAAGTGACAAGGATGAATCTACCCATCCTGTTATCTCAAATCGATCCCCAATCCTAATGAACAACATTTCACCGGATCTATGTAACTGTCCAGATATCTATATATGTGAAGCTTGTGAGATCAGCTTTCTGTCGGACAGAAGACATTGTTACATACAAGTCTCAACAGTGATATATCAATCCTAAACATATCAATTGACTTGGGGTGGTTTTAAGTTTATTAGTTTATTATAAAGTTTTGTCTCACTTCATGCTTGTATGAACACTTTATAATCACTTTAAACAAACTTACGGATTTCCTTTTATTAGACTTTATTTAGTGCTTAAAAGGGATTGCCTTTATATAGTTATAAAACATATATCTCATTAAAACAAATGATATAAAGAACAATTCATTTACAATAAGTTTGTATCCTGCAACAATTGACTATAGGACACAAAACCCCAACAAATCAGACTCTGAACGCAGAAGAGGAGGAGATGAATTATGATTTCCCCGATGAGCACTTGAACGCAATAGAAGTTATACCGTGGAAAATGTTCTTCAATGGAGCGGTTAACTCAAATGGAGCCGGAGTAGGAGTGCTACTTATCTCACCAGAAGGAGAAAGGATCCCAATGGCAAAGAAGTTATCCTTCCCTCTAACCAATAATATGGCCGAGTATGAAGCGTGCATCTACGGGTTAGAGTCGTTAGCATCACTGGGAGCATCATATGTTGAAATCTGGGGCGACTCAAAACTGATTATCAAACAAGCACAGGGAAACTGGGAAGTAAGGGAAGAAAGGTTGCGCCCATACCTAGACCAATTGGAGGGACTGGCGCAGAGATTCAGCGAGTGTCATTTTTATCACATTCCTCGGGCACAGAATCAGGCAGCAGATGCTTTGGCCACTTTGGTGTCGGTATGGGATAATCCCCGGAACCTTGCTTCAAAGCCTTTGGTATTGAGGAGGTCCCACAAACCGTGCTATGAAGACGTAATGCTGTTGGGGGCAGATGAAAAGCCTTGGTATTTCGATATCGTAAACTTCATGAAAAGTGGAACATACCCGGCAGAATCAGAACTTAGGGATCAGGCTGTGATCAGAAGGTTAGCTCAGCAATTTGTCATCCACAATGACTTGCTTTACAAAAGACACGCCGATGGTTTACAATTCAGGTGCTTGGATGAGGGAGAAGCTCGTGAGGCAATGGAGTCAGTACACTCGGGAATTTGTGGAGCCCATATGGGAGGAGCAGTATTGGCAAAGAAAATCGTAAGGCAAGGCTTCTATTGGCTCACCATGGAAAGAGATTGTAACGAATATGCGAAGAAATGCCATGATTGTCAAATCCACGGAGATTATAGTCACTTACCAGCTATGGAACTACACGTGCTAGTACCCATTTGGCCGTTTGCGGCTTGGGGCATTGATATCATCGGGGAGGTGAGGCCTAATGCGTCGAACGGACACAAATTCATTGCAGTCGCCATCGATTACTTCACCAAATGGGTAGAGGCAGAATCATTTAGCAAGTTGGAGTCTAAGCAGATGAGGAAGTTCATTGAAAAGCACTTGATCACCAGGTTCGGAGTGCCTCATCACATGATCACGGATAATGGGGTCCAGTTTCAGGGAGAGGTGAGAAGTCTCTTCCAAGAATACGGTATTGAGCATCATAGGTCTTCTCCATATCGTCCACAAGCTAATGGCGCGGTAGAGGCGGCTAATAAGAACCTTAAAAGGATTCTTGTAAAGACGGTAGAATCGCACCAGAATTGGCACGAGCAACTTCCGCTCGCTTTATGGGCTTATCGCACGATGGTTAGAACGTCAACTGGGGCAACGCCGTTCTCCTTGGTATATGGGGCCGAAGCCGTCCTCCCAATTGAGATTGAAAAGCGATCGTTGAGAATCACAGTAGAAGCAGAAATTCCCGAGACGGAGTGGGTGAAGAAGCGATATGAGCAATTAGCATTGGTGGACGAGAAAAGGATGGAGGCTCTGTATCATGTGCAGTTATATCAGAGAAGGATGGCCCGGGCCTTCAATAAAAAGGTCAAGGCCAGCCCTATCAAAGAAGGGGACCTAGTGCTGAAACAGATCCAAATGACGCACACCGACCCTAGGGGCAAGTTCAGGCCAAATTGGGAAGGACCATTCCTCGTGAAGAAAATCCTAAGCAAAGGGGCGGTGAAGCTAACTACTATGGATGGGCTTAAGAAATACTTTTCGTAAAAAAAAAAGAGAAAAAAAAGAAATGAAAATTCCCGATAGGTTGAAAACCCGCAAAGGGCGACCTATGCAACAATAAGGGACATCCCAATGGGTGAAAACCCGAAAGGGCACTCGTTTGAAAATTCCGGGATAATAAAAGGAGAGATGAAAAATCGCTAGGATCTGAAAACCGAAAAAAGACGGGTCCTGGTAACAGTGGTTATATCTTGAGCAATTATGAAAATAATGTATAAGCGGCTAAGTATTTCTATTGTTTGTAAATAAATAAAGGCATGAATATATTTGAAGAGGATGATTGGAATCATTATAATCTACTGAATGCATTGTATTATGAATCATGAGTTATACATTTCCTACCTCTTTCACATAAAAAGCCTACGTCCTATCCACCCCTCTCCCTATATACAAACTATACATCGGGGTAATACTAATGAGAAAACTGCAAATAATGAGCCTAATGAGGAGGAAAATCCCAGAAGTCCTCAAAGTCCCTCAGATGAGAAGCCCGCTCCGCAGATAAGGCATCCTCGGCAACCCGACGACCCTCCTCGGCAGCAAGGCGCCCCGCGGTCTCCACTCGTGTCATCTCCTCTGCTGCAAGACGCCCCTCGGTCTCTGCTCGCATCACCTCCGACCAGTGAACATTTCTCTCTCGATAGACATGCCCGACTCTAGCATCAGCATCCCGCTGTGACTCACTGAACCGCTGCTCATTCGTATGAAGATCGCTCTGAAAAAAAAAGAAAAAAAAACGTCAAAACAGACAACGACAGAAGTCATACATACATATGTGCATCACACGCATACATTTCACTACACTCAAACAGAATAAGAATACTCACCAGGTGGTTGGCACAGCGCAGAGTGAGCTGCTCTCTGAAATAATCGGACAATCCCATATAATCAGTACACGTCTCCCTCGAAGTATGGAGGGCATCAGGGGGATCGAACGGCATCCTCGAGGTAAAAACCGAAGGGGCTGTCTTGATGCCGGAGTAGGCCACGCCCGCCTCGCCGTAGTGAATCACCGGAAAATCTCTCTCTGGGATCGGGAAGGGGGTGCCAAGGCGAAGCTGCTCTGGTCGGGCAATGCCCGAGGACTCGCCTGCATAATAGGAAAGCTCGCTCGCAGACGTCCGGGCCCGAGCACCATCGAATAAGTCTGACGTCCGAGCACTCCTCAAGGGACCCTCCTACACGTAAAGACACAATAAATACCCATAACCATCTCGTAAATAAAGAATAAATAGGCCAAAGCACTGATAGGGGTCAAAAACCCCTATCTTTGGGTACGGTTTTAGGACGGGTTTTAAAGTTATTTGGTTAATAAGCGAGCAATTCTCGCATTTAAATGCTTTTGTGTGAGTTAGTTAGGAATTGGAAACGTTCTATTTACTTTTCGTCGTTTAGGCTCGTTTTATGATCAATTTAGGCAAATACGGCCGAAATAGCATGCATAGTAGAATTCTATTATCTTTTGAAGCTAATTGGTCCGTCAAAAGTCGCACCAAACGAAGCGTTTGCTCAAAATAAGCGATTGACGGATCAATTTGGCTTTTGGACTAATGTTTTCCGGAGTTTTTATGCGTGTGCAGGTGTAAGTTCGGACGAAAAAGGGCATAAAACTCATCAAGCTTGAATCGAGCACGCTTCGGGCGAAAACGCTCGGCGAGCAGGGCCCCACGGGCCATTTCTGCTCGCCGAGCAGGCCCCTGGTGGCCTACTCGGCGAGCAGGACGCCAGGCGCCTGCTCGGCGAGCAGGGGGCTGCTCGGCGCGAGCAGCCCTGCTCGCCGAGCAGCCCTGCGGGAATTGGTCAAAAAGACCAATTCCGCCCCCACGAAGCCACGTTCGGCCCCACGTCTTCCTACACCAACTAGGACACTAAAATAGGTAAAAACGAGGCCCTAGACGCGTCTATAAATAGGATTTTTCCATTGTAATTAGATATCTTTCGTTTTTGTAAATTATTTTAGCTTTCCCCTTGTAATTCCTCTCCATCTTCTCCATCTTCCTCAACCTCCATTGAAGCTCCTTCAAAGCTTTTTCTCGAGGAATTATCAAGGTCCGTCCTTAAGATCAAGTCGCCAGCTGCAGAGTAAACAGGTTCCCTGAAAGGGATTTTTGTATCTCCTTTTATCTTTCCATGTTTGTACTCTTTGATACAGTTGCCGAACTTGACTTATTGTATCTTGTGACAATTATCTTCGCCTTTAATAATAATTTAGCTCTTGTTTTGTTCTATGATTATTTGTCTAATCTCTGTCTTACGCTTTATTCAATTGGTTTAACTCATTCAAAAACCCCAAAATCTAGTAGGCACATATTGCGAGCTGAATCTGACCTAGTCAGAGTCTAGGAGATTGACGACCTCTTAGTTGATTAAGCGCCAATTTACTGAGCCTTAGACCTAGTTTCGGCCTTAGGGAATCACGCGCTAGGAACCTTAGGAGGGTAAGTATGGTTAATCGCCTTGAATACAAGTGACTCAGATTAGGTTTTTATTCAATAGACTTGATAATCTATCTTTATTATTATCGTTCATACCATGTTCCTTCGAATAGTTTCATCAATGAAAGATCAATTAGGGGTAGAGTAACTTAGTTAGGCGTAGAATAACTTAGTTAGAATTAGATAACTTAGTTAGAATTAGATAACTTAGCTAGGATTAGTATAATTCAACCTAGGAGTAGATTAGTTTAAACAAACCAACTCAAAACCCCCTAAGCCTAGATAACATCCGAGATCGAGTAGCTCGGTACTTGCAGAAATAAATCCTGTGGACGATAACCTGGACTTAAACCAGAAATTTATTACTTGATAACGACGGGGTACACTTATCCCTTAGTGAGTTCTCATCTCGAGTTAGGTGAGGGCGCATCAAGTTTTTGGCGCCGTTGCCGGGGATTTATTTCCTCTGCAATATCGAACCAAAGGTCGACTTGTTAGTTTAGGCATTCATTGTGAATATCCTTTGTTAATATCATATATACTTGTTTATAATCATGATTCTTTTTATTACGTATCTATACCGTTTATACTTGTTTATATACACATATTTATATATACTCATTTATGATAACCATCCTTGTTAATACTTACGCTTGTTTATATTCGTTTGTACGAACATATAGTTATTAATTTCATCTATACATGTCTGTATGTGTTTATTTATACTGTTCTTATACTTGTACAAAACTGTATGATTTGTATGATTTCCCTTCAGCTTTCATTTATTTCTGTATTTATCTTTTCTCAGCGTATGCCTACGAGATCAGCGAAAATACCGGTTGTCCCTCTTAACCCTGAACTTGAACGTACTCTTCGCAGGAGCAAACAGATCGAAAAGCTGAAGCAAGACGAGATCATCGAGCCTATCAAGCCTATCAAGATGATTGACAATGAACGGAACAATGAGCGGAACCCTGAGAACACCGGACCAGAAAACGACACTCGTCTGATGAGTGAGATCCTGGCACCGCACCGACATCAGCATCTGCCAGGCATTGCTGCTCCAAACATTCCGGCAAACACATACGAAATCAAGTCTGGTATAATTCACTTGATCCAACAGACCAGACTGTTTGGAGGAGAAGCACATGAGAGCCTGAATGATCATCTGGATCGCTTCCTAATGTGCGCAGACACTGCAAGGACCAATGGGGTCCCCCAAGATGCTGCTTGACTGAAACTGTTCCCGTTCTCTCTGACGGGGCAAGCTTTGGAATGGCTGAGAACACTGGAGCCCGGTTCAATCACGACATGGGCAGGGTTGGAGAAGGAATTCTTGTCCTACTACTTCCCTACCTCGAAGACAGCAATGCTCAAGGGTGAGATCACATCCTTCCACCAACCCGAGCATGAGGCGCTCCACACATCTTGGACTCGATTCAGGAAAATGCTGCGCATGTGCCCTCATCATGACATACCCAAGCATCAGTTAGTGAGCGTCTTCTATCACGGACTAACACCCACCAACAGAGCCATTGTGGACTCCGCAGCGGGTGGAGATTTGTTTAGAAAGACAGCAACAGAGGCATATGACATGATTAACGAGCTGGCCAGGAAGAGTGTGCAGTGGCAAGAACAGAAGCTCGCCGGCCCCACAAGGCAGCGGGTATTTGCTGTGGAAGAACAGGAACAGAATCCGGTTGTTACGGATTTGTTCAAGAGCATAGAGAGCAGGGGCTTGGCATAACCCCATACCAACAGCAAAATCAAGGGCCAGTGCAACACCCTAAGGAATCTGACGAAGTGATCACTCTTTTGAAGGAGATCTCGGCTAGGCTTGCCAACAACGAAGCCTTCTGCAAGGATTTGAGCAATCAGGTAGCTCAGATTAATAGGGATAGGCAGGAAAGGCCACAGGGTTCTCTCCCGAGCACAACGGAGAAGAATCCAAAGATCCTGAGAAAGGATTGAGTACGGGGGAGAAATCGGGTTCTCCTCGGTTTTTAATTCAAAGTTTGAACAATTCCATTATGCATGCCCTTTTCTTTTTGTTTTTATTTTCCTTTATTGATTATTGAATTTTAATCTCGTTGTTTATTTGCACTGTCAAACTTTGTTCCCCCGCACTCTAAAAAAAAAAAAAAATTCACCCAACTCGAGCGAGTTAGGCACTGCCCAGCTCGTCGGGCTAGCCGGTCGAGTCAGCCGGCTCGGCCGACACGGGCTGTTCGGGATTTTGAAATCCCGAACCAAAAAAAAGAGAAAAAGAAAGGAAGAAGAAATATAAAATAAAAGAAAAAAGGAAGAAAGAATAAGAAAAAGGGGGGGTGACTCATCATCCCCTTCCCCACCTTCTTCTTCCCTTCTCTCTTCTTTCTTTTATTCTATTCTTTTCTTCTTCCCTTCTTCTTCTCCTTTTGCTTCTCCAAAACCTAACCCCCCAAATCCACCATTCTAACCCGAATTCAAGATTTAAGGTATGAATCTTTACCTATTTTTGATTTCTAACATGTTTCTAGGCTTAGATTTTAGCTTAGGGTGATAATTTTTTAGTTATAAGAAAAACCTAAGTTTTAGGTTTCTCTCTCTTTTCTCAAATTAATCTCTTGCTTGCTTTTAAATTATTGATTTCCTTGCAATTTGTGTTGACATGATGATTAATTTATAGTTTGGGTGTGATTTCCATTCTCAATTTGTGGATATTTGGAGAAATTGCTCAATTTGGGTAAAATTCCCATTTTAGCTCAAAGTTCAACTATTCAAATTATAGTTAGAAACGTATCAATGGAGTTGTGAATTGCATTCTTTTTATGTTTTAGTCATTGGGTATCTCCAATTTTGCATGAATTTGTGAATTTCGGGTGAAACACTTAGGGACCAAATACTTATGGTTTAGTCCCTAAGTTCCTAAAGCTATGATTTTTGCCTATGAATGGTTGTTTGGGGGTTTATGTTGAAACTTGTAAATATGTTCTAACTCTTCCATTTTTGGTCTATTCCTCAGGAACTATGGGACGGAAAGGCAAAGCTAAGGTCGTCGTCGAGAATGAAGCCGAATCTGAGGTCGAGTTCGACGAAAGCCTCCAAGCCAAGTATGATCCACCCTTTGGTCTTATTGATGAACGTGAGGGAATATTGTACGATAGGTTTTCCAAGAAAGACCTTGCCACACACATAGTTGTTGATCAAACTTATTTATCGAGTATAGGTTTAAAGAAGGATTTCAATGAAATCCTCAAATTCCACGGCTGGTATAGACTAGCCACCAAACAGACTCCAGTTTATCACAACTTTACCATGGAATTCTTGACCACTTGGAAAAAAGAGCTACCCTTGGGCGGTGGAAAACACTCTTTTAGACTAAACGGTAAACCCTACCGTCTCGATGGCACCACACTAGCAGCCCTAATGGGAGTTTATAACGACCCAGAGGCAATCTCAGACTTTGAGAAGCCTATAACAAAAGATATAGCTTGGGAACAACTCACAAGCATATCAGACTTTAACTCCCAGACTGCTAGCCCAGTCGCTCTCCTAGACCCACTTCTCAATCTTATTCACAAATTTGTGGCCCACAACTTATTGGGCAAAAACGAGAGCAATAAAGTCTCAAAGACGGAATTGCTCATACTATGGTGCGTGGCCAACCACAAACACGTGGACAATATCAAGACCATATTTGAAGGCTTCTCAAGCCAAACAAGTAGAAAATGCGGTTCCCTAGGCCTTGGGCACTTAGTTACCAACCTACTTGAGAGCCAATTCAAAAATTTGGACAATCCCGAAATTGCTATTTACCCCACTTTGCTCAACTCCAAGTTTTTGGGGAAATCTACCTTTGAAGAAGTCTTAAACAGGAACCCAATCGGAGGAGCAAGCTCTAGCGCAGGGGGAAGAAAAAGAGCACGAGTTCCACAACAGCAAAGGGACGAAGAACCTGAGGAAGAAGAACCTGCGACAGCAGGAGACCAAAGGGAACACCAAGCGTCGGGGACGGAGGCCCAGTTCCAAGCGATCAACACTATGATGGCAGAAATGCGAGATCTTAACCTATGGACCTTTAACACTGTTCAGCAGATGGACCAACGGTTCACCAACTTTGAGCAGAACATGGACCGAAGGCTTTCGGGTCTTGAATACGTAGCAGCAGACTACTGCGAGCGCTACAACATGTCTTGGCCATACCCCCCGGCCGATCAGTAAGTTGTCTTCTCCACCCTAACTCTTTACACTCGTACTTCATGATTTGTGATGCAATGTTGGAACTTATTGCATGTTTTAGTGTGAGGAGGATGGGTAGACAAACTTACAAGAATTGTATAAATTTTAAATTTTTGTTGCGTCGTGTCTAGTTTAGTTTAGCATTTTTAGGTTTTGTTTATGTTTTTCATGTTTAGGACCTAAAACCGTGAACCTCCTTCGAATCTAAACTTCGTTATTTGTCTTTGAGGGCTGAGAACCGAATCTAAAATTGCATGACAACTAGTTTAGGCGTAGGACACAACTCTTGTATTTGTAAAAGCATGAGCTACAGTTTGCATTTAGACCCTACTTTTGAAGAAATGCTAAAATCATTACTTAGGTAGATAACTTAAGAATTGAAGGCATGTGATATTAAACTTGAGTTTGGGGAAAACTAGTAAACACAAAATTGAAACCCAAAGAATTGTGAGCTGAATTTGAGCCTAAGAGCGAACATTAAAAAGCTCTTTTTCTTGACATTTTTGTGTGAATGCTTTGACTTGTGGAAGATTACAGATTTTGCACCTAATACTGTGTTGAACCTACATGCAATGATTTGAGATGATAAACGATGAATCAGCCTCATTAGAATTAATCCTTTTCTTTACCTTATTTTTTCTTTTTCATCCACTCTAGGAAGCCCCTTTGAGCCGACATTTTTGTAGTTTGTAGATTTTTCTTTCGTTCTAACCCGTTTTTGCAAACCACAACTTGGTTCGCTATTTAACCTTTGTTGTTGCAAAGCTCGAAATTGAGCCTTTGCTTTCTTCTAGCGCTTTAACTTTGTTTATGGCATTTCAGTAGCAAGCCAAAAGGCTAAGAAGTGAATGAGCATCACTATCCCAAAAAGAAAAAGAGAAAAACAGAAACAGAAAAAGAAAAGAAAAGAGACGAACAAAACGGGAAAAACTTCATCCCCCAGTTCCTAAAAATAAAAAAAAAATAAAAAAATAAAAAAAAAACGTCTCAAGAAAACATCCCAAAAGAAAAAAAAAGGGATGAATAAAAAGCTCAGCCACTTCATATTTGCTAAAGCCATTTTAACTTTGTTTTTGTAGCTGTAGACACCGAGTCGGAGGACCTGTGACGAAAACCCGAAACAAGACGGTCGAAGCGATTGATTCCGGAGGTTTTGAAAAATATATAAAGAATAATAAGCTGAGGAAAATTAACGGCACGGCGCGGGCACACAACGGCATCCTGCACGCGGACGACGATGGTCGAACGCCCGCTTGACGGCTCGAGATGTGCGTGCGGCGTCCGTCGGACGCACCGCGAGTGGCACGCTCTCGACGCCCGAGCAATGCCTGGGACCGTCGGCGGTGCGCGCCCTCGTGGGCCGTTGAGCACACGTGCCTGGCAGCGCGGGGCGCGCGTTCGGCGGTCGCGACGTGCGAGCGTCTAGCTGCGCAGAACGCGCGCTCGGCGGCCACGGAGCGCACGCGTCCGACGGCGCGGGGCATGCCCCGAGGGTCGCCGGGCGGGCACCCAACCACGTCGATCGAACGCCCAACGCGTCGGGCGGACGCCCGACGAGGGTTGGGCGCGGGCGCCCAACCTCGCGTTGGGCGCTCGCCCAGCGCCGTTGGGCGATCGCCCAACATCTTTTTTTGGAAGAGGAAAACTTTCTCACTCTAAACATTTTTAGAGAGAGAGAGTGGATTTTTTTGAGAAAAATATTTTTTTTCTCAAAAATTCCAAATTTCCTAAGTTCAATTTTTACTAAATTTTCATTAAAAAACGGAAGCTCGCGGTTCGTGGAATCAATCGGCTTTGACTGTCAGATACCGAATTAAAGGTATTATCCGAGGACTAGACTCTTTATTTTATTTCTCTCCTTCTATTTATTTTTTATGTTATAGTTTTTTATTCCTTTAGTCATTTATTTATTTTGTCAGCATATTTATTTAATTTTCGTTTCGTGTTAAGTAAAATTCGGTTTTGTTTTAAAATAAAAACCTCGTTTTGACATCCCAATACGAACCGTGATCCGATAAAAAGGTAGTTCGGGTGTCGAAAACGTTGTAATTATAAGTTTTTTAATTTAAAAGAAATTTCCAAATAATGTTTTAAAATAAAAACATCGTTTTAGGAACTTCCGTTTTCGACTATGATCCATTTTCGGTAGTTCGGAAGTCCAAAACGATTGAATTAGATTTAATTTAAGGCTTTTGAACAAATCTAGAAAATATTGGAGTGCTGCTGTAATTTGCCAATTCTGTCACTAAAGGCTGTTTACCGACGGATTTTCCGTCGGTAAATCTGCCAAAATGTAAAAAATGCCATTTCAGTCCCTTTTTCTTAACTTTTAGACTTTTAATCCTTAGTATATATATATATATGATTATGTAATACATGTTTTTCAACTTATTTTAGAACTTTAGTATATATATCTATTTTAGAATATTTGTATATCTCTTTTTATTCTATTTTGGAATATAAGTATAAATATATATATATGTATTTCCCTTTTTTATTAACTTAGGTTATATTTAAACATTAGTTACTTGATATTTTGAGAAATAATGAATCGACATTAGCATATGGTATTTTTGATATTTAAACTATATTAATTATGTATATATGTATAGTTTTTTTTAGAATATTTGGGTTATTTTAGTGATTATTGAGTTAAATTATTTTTAGATAAGTATTACTTTCTTAGTTATAGGATTTACTTATTATTTTCACATTTCAAAGTATAAGATATATTGTGTTTATTATCTTCATATACATATGGTGATTTTTGGTTAAATCTTATTTTCTTATCTTCCTTTTTGATTTAAATGTATACATATATATATATATATATATGGTCTAAAACCATTTTCTTTATTCTTTTGGCCCATTCATGGGTCCATGTTTCAAAAGGGCTTCATTTGAGTGTAAATGTTAGTTTATTGTAATTATAATAGTTAAAGAGTCCATTAAATAAGTGGGGAAAATAAGTCACAAAAAGAGAGTTTTCAATTAAATTATTTAAGCTAATGAGCTTTCTTAGATCTCTAATGTAGATAAATAGAGTCGTTTTGGTTGATATTTCAAATCGTCTTCAAAACACCACGTTTTAAAACCTTAGTCCGTTCCAACGATGGATTAAGCGAACATTGTAATCAAAATCGTTTTCTTTGTTAATAATGGAGATTTTGAATCGCTTTCTTAATGAATTTGTACAAAATAAAATTGACTTGTATGTTTAACCACGTTTTCTTATTAAAAGGCTTTTAATTTAACGTTTTCAATTACTCGAGTCGTTCCAACGACGATTCGGGTAGGCTTCATCAAACGGGGTTTTAAAACGCACCCAAATCGTTCCAACGGCGATTAAGGTGCGAACCATGTAATAAACATCGTTTTGGGGAAATAAGTTAATGTAGAATAGACACACAACATAGCATTTAAATACGGTCGTAAATAAATCACTTCTTTCTTCCCCCTCTCTGTGTATGTATAAACATAAATGGGTGATTCTTTACTGATGTGGCTTTTCAATATCATATGCTCAAAATGGTTTCCAAAAAGAGAAAGAAAAGGGTTTCAAATGAATTTTAAACTTAAAGAAGTATACGATTAGTCCGTTATCGCCTAACATGCTGAGTAGGAGGCCGGTGGTTCATAACCGGGCGATGTCGGGGTGCCTAGTAGCCTTTCTCCGGAAAGGAGCTAGCCTTCTCGGCTTGTACCTAAGTTTCCCGAACCCACACCGGTCTCCCGCAAGGGATCGGTGTTCATTTTCCCATTCGTGGGTGGCGACTCTTCCATATCTCCGAGCTCCGGTCCTGCCGAGCAGCTTGATTCCGTGATTGGTTGCTTTCGGCGCCAATCACCACTTACGTCGCCATGAGGTTGTCCACCCCCCGGTCCGCCCAGGAGATTAGGCCGTGGCACCTCGTCTAACAAGTGGCGACTCTGCTGGGGAAGCGAGAAATTTGATTCCGGAAGGCATGCACTAAGCCCTTAACGGGGACGGATCGTTTTACTTCTTTTCATATGCATTCACGAGCATTATTGCAAACCCTTTGGGTAATTTCCGCGAAACCTCTAGCGAGAGTCCATTCGTCGCTCGAAAGAGGATAGCGTAAGTTCCCCCTTACAGTAAGGCGCCAGAGGGTCCCCATCCATTCGTTAGGGGCGAATCTGTGCGGTCCTGTGAGGTCCCACGGTCAGCCGTGTCAGCATATAGTAGCCTTAGAAGTTTCCATAGGATTACCCGTTACTATTTTTTTGATGTGATAAATGAATCAGTTCGTGTTTTCAAACCGCCATGATACGTGTCTAATCCTAAACTATGTAAAGAAAATGAGACGATGCGTTAATATATACTCATGAATCGACATACTAGTTACCCTAAAACATCGAAACGATTTGAACTAAAGACGACTTAGTCATCTCATATGAATGAACATGTGCGACCCACCTTGTCCCCTTTCGGTGTCCCGACGAAGGCACGTGTTCAGGAAATACGTTATGACGTAAGCACGTATTAGTATGAATCGGTTCGGTGTTAAGGATAGTTACATTTCGATACAAGAGACTATATTAACGGTAGCCGTTATTCACATTCTTTAAATAAATTGGGATAAAACGAGATCACGACGAAACGAAAACGAAGAACATTTCTGTTTCGAACGACCTTGTTGTAACATGAAAAGTTTCGCACAAGTAGCCCGTCCCTTTCGAATAAAAGACGAGCTTTTACGTTATGCCTTGCGTCATTCTTAAGAGAAATGGACGTGTCCGCAAAAGGTGACTAAGAAAAGAAAAATGAACTAAAAGACCAAAATCATTCCGAATCTGCGATATATGTCAATCCCGAGAGTAGTTAAAGAAAATAAACCAATACCGTTGAATACGTGCCTCGAACGAGTGTATACCCCGTTTAAAATCTCGAAGCTGAATCAAGCCAAACCATATAATTGCGCCATATGGACGAGACTGCGGGTTTTGACTAACGACTCGATCATTTCGACCGTTACCAAAACTGCAAGAAATATGGCCCGATGTACGTGTTTGCTTAAATCGTGCCTAAAGGAAGGAAAACGGTGATATCCTCGCTTCGAATAAACACGCGATTCAACGAAACGTTTATTTTCTATAACCACACTGAAATGATATATCCCGTGGAGTGGGAGGAACAAAGAGTTGTAATTAGCCGAAAGATTATCGTGCGCTCAAAAGAAGACTCGCCGTCTTTTCACGTAGCAAAATGAGCAAACGGATCCTCAACGCTAAGAACAAACGCGTTATGCGATGAGTCCGTTCCCTAAAATAAAATCCAAAAGTGATTCCATCACTAAATAAACACGTGGTTACGTCTCTCGATAGATCCAAAAGGTCCCGTTGTAATCCAAAAATCGAGACACGAACCCACACGAACAAAAAGGAACGAGTCATTGACAATAACGAACGATTGGACTAGAAGAATAACTCGAACCACGTCTAAAAACTGAGATGCGCTCAAAGGGAGTCAAAACCCGAATTAATGCGTCTCACGAAAGGACGACAGACGAGTTATTCTGAAAGAACAATCCAACTTGGTCGATTTCTTAGTCACTGAACGCTGATACGTCAAAACGAACTGTATTGTCTGATGAATGATTTATTTTCCCGCAATAATCGGCGGCATCACGCGTCCCCTGGACCGCAATGTGAGCCAAAAAACCAAAATCCTAGGAAAGAGACCTGGACCAACGAGTGTGTGGAGGGATAAGGGTGGAAGAGAGATGTCGTGATACATGTAAATAGAACTAACGTTTGTTCTTCTTATCTTATAATCGTAAATAAATAAACGCACACACCACGAATCATGCATATGAAATCATGCATACATACTAATGGATACCGTTCGCGCAGACGTCATCATTAAGCGGTTGTGGTTTCGCGAGAGTAATCGGCTTGTCCGACAGTTTGATCAGTTGTGAGTAGACAATTCCGAATCAGTAGTTGTGGCTCCTAAATCATCTTCATCCGAGTATACTCAGTATTCCGTCAGTATGTCCGCAACCGACGAGAAGGTGGCTGAATTGGAGAATTCTGTGAACAATATCAACGACCAGCTGGCCGCAATCTTGGCCCAGCTAGCTGAGTTAGCACTGAAGGACAACAAGAGTGGTAGTAAGCGTGCTGAGAATAAGGTGAACGATGGCCCTCGCTTTGGGAATGAGGAGGATTATCAGGATTATGTCCGAAAACAGATAGAGAAGGAGAAAGCTAAGGAAGAGGAGTGGAGGCAACACATCACACAAGAAGTGCAGGACTTGCGCGGAGGAAGCTCCGGAAGTCAGGATTTCTATAACTTGAAGAATTGCTTGACAGCAACAGCTTTGCCTCTGAAATTTCGTCTCCCCGACATGAAAAAGTTCGATGGAACTGGGGATCCCACCGCTCACATGAATCAGTACGTTGCGGTAATGAAGCACACGATCCTGACCGAGGATCAAGTCTTGGGGCTGTTTAACACTTACCTGGAGGGGGCTGCCCTCACATGGTTCCATGCGCTGCCAATGGTGACAAAGAAGGATTGGAAGGAGTTAGCGAAGTCATTCATCGCTCAGTATAGTTTTAACACCATGTTGGAAGTCACTTTGAAAGAGTTAGAGAGCACTAAGCAGCAGACTGGGGAATCCCTTTCAGACTTCGTGAAGAGATGGAGGGCTAAGGCCGCGGTCATGAAACAGAAGCCGCTTGAGCAAGATCAGATCCGAATGGTGATCGGCAATACGTTGTCGTACATTAAGAATGAGTTGAGATATATGCCGTTCACAGATTTCAATCAGATGTATAGTTGTGCCTTGACTGTCGAAGGCGATGGGGAGCCGAAGAAAGCTTATACCAAGTGGACGAAGTCTGGATATAGTGCCGGAGGGCCTAGCGCGAGTACGGAATCTGCGACAGTGAAAGTGGTTGATCTTAATGCTATCGAAAAGAGGCGGTTCGCCAAATTCGATCAGACTTACGCAAAGGTTTTTGAACGTCTGCGGAAGAAGGGGTTGTTGAAAGCCCTTACCCCGTATAACAAAGCTCAACCTACTCCGCAGATTCAGGCTAGAGGGTATTGTGAATTCCACAGCAGTTATGGACATACGATTGAGAATTGCGAGAGGCTGAAACACGACATCCAAGATTTGATTGAGGAGAAGAAGATAGTTGATCCTTCGTCAGCAAACCCTTCCGTTAGGCGCAATCCATTGCCTAATCATAGGGTGAGCGTGATCGGAGTTGGTTTGACGGAAACTGTAGTGATGGAATCTTTTGAGGAAGATGTAGAGGAGTTGTTGGACTCCGTCGAAAGAAGCAATGTGGGAAATGGTTTGTATGTGTCCTTCTTGGGTGAGGAATAAGAGGACGAACCAATGGAGGAAGGATCAGATGGTGGAGCACCATATGACGAGGATAGTGCCAAAGAGACCGGAGAAGGGTCGTCTCGGACTATCGTGCCTAATTTGGGTTTGTTCAGTGGAGGAAGGGATCCCGAAGTGCACTTGCGTGAGTATATGCACGACATGTTTATTGAATCCTTCGGGGTAGATCAAATTGCTCAGTGGTTCCACCATTCACTGGTAGGTGAGCCTTTGCAATGGTTCCATTCATTGCCCGACTCTTGCAAGCACGATTGGGATCGGTTGTCGGATTTGTTTCTTGAAAAGTATCAGAGAGCTGAGGATAGAGCCGTGGAGCACTTTGCAATGCAGATTGGACCCATCAAGCGTCCATTGCCAAGGGTGAGCAAGTATAACGGCAATAAGGACCCTATGGAGCACCTTCACTTCTATTTGTCGGCCATGACAGCCTTGGGTTTCAAAGAGGAAGAGATCACTAACTTGTTTTGTAATTCATTGATGGGTGAACCGCTGATGTGGTACATGTCGCTGCCGATGTATGTTAAGACCGATTGGGCAGCTATGACGAAGAGATTTATCAAGGAATATACGGTATGGATGCTAGCAGAGCAAATTCCTGATTCCCCGTCTTACCAAACACCTGATGCGGTGTTAGCAATGCCTAGGTATGGTGGATACCGGGATCCTGTAGAGCATGCGAGGATATTCCGCGATCATATGTATAACGCTGGATTCCCACAGTGTGAGTTGCATGAACATTTTCCAGAAACCTTGATGGGAGAAGCCTTATTGTGGCATCAGGGTCTGTCAGAGGAAGAGATGTGCCATTGGATACCGCTCCGAAATGCCTTTGTGGCGAGATATGAAATGTACATTCCATGGACGGGATCCCTGGATGATCTGGACAAGATTAGGCAATTCCCCGAGGAACATTTTGTGGATTATGCTAGAAGGTGGAGGCACCGTTATGAGCAGTGTAATGAGACAATGAGTGATAAGGTGCAGCTTATGTGCATACAACAAGGCGCTATTCCGTTGGCCGCAAGAAGAATGAGTAGAGTGTCCCTCCGTGACTATGATGAGTTGATAGGTTGGGCCTTGTATGGATCGGCGGATCCCTTTTTCCTGAATCCGAGTGTTCCTCACGTCATGGATTTAATGGTCGTAGACATCTGGGCGAGTTCCTCGGACGAGGAGGATGCCAATCGGAAGATCCCTATCAACATTTGGGACGAGTCGGATGACGAGCCGGAAGTTGCGGTGATAACGAGATCAGGTCGTGTGGCCGAGGGAAAGGCACCAATGGTAGAGACTGAGATTGGAGAAGGTTCAGCTCCTAAGCCCGACGACCAAGTTCTTGAACAGTTGAAGAAGACGCAAGCTAAGTCTACGGTCTGGGAAGTTTTATGCCATTCTAAGTACCATCGTGAGAACCTGATGAAGGAGTTACAGAATTTGGTGATCTCCACCGACACTGAGTCGGCAGCGCTAGTAGGGGCAATAATGGCCCGAAAGAAGACTGAGATTACGTTTACCGACGAGGATCTCCCAGAAGAGGGGAAGGCTCACAACAAGCCATTATATATCCGAGCGGAAATTAACGGGAAGAAGACTAGCTGTGTTATGGTCGATGATGGATCGGCCATTAATGTTTGTCCTTTGAAGCTCTTGTCCAAGTTAGGAGTGGAGAGAGGAGATTTAACAGCTTCTGAAACAGTGATCAGAGCATACGATGACAGCCGTAGGCATATTGAAGGAGTTTTCAAGGCCAAGTTGAAAGTGGGGCCGCACGAGGAAGAAACTGAGTTCACAGTGTTGGATATCCCAGTAACTTTTGCTGTGTTGTTGGGACGCCCTTGGTTCCACAAGCTGGGAGGTGTGCCCTCCACGCTCCACCAAATGATTAAGTTCCCCTTCGGGGAGGAGATAGTTACAATTAGATCTGAAAAACTGAGCTCGGTGGCAGCATTGGGAATTGAGCCTCAACTTTTCTCCGGATTCCAAGTCTCTAGGATTTACGAGTCGAGCATGACCACCGATGTGGTGAAGATGATGAAAGGAGGTTTCATCCCGGGAATGGGCTTAGGAGCACACCATCAAGGGTTGTCGGAGTTTCCGGATTTTAAGAGTCAGAAAACCCGGAGGGGTTTGGGATATGAGCAGGGGAGTCCATCCAACATGAGTGCAGAAGGGAAAATAGGCTTGAGGAAGCATTTTGTAAGCGAGGGGCATGGAAGGCCATATTCGGGAACGTTCGAGTCGTGGACTAGCACGGAAGGAAAGATTCTGCCAGGGTTTGAAATCTTCAATGATGTCGCCGACTGGGGCAAAGGAAAGGCAAGCTGCTTTGTCGAGGAGATCATGATGCTGGATTCAAATGCCGAGGAGCAGGTCATTACCATTGAAGCGGCTACAGGAGCTGAAATTGAGCCTAGTACCTCGAGAGTATATGAGAAGTCCGAAGATATTAAGGATGAAAATTGTATTACTGCTTTGTTTGAGTCTGATGATGTAATCACCCACGCTATCAATGAAATGAATTCTGATTTTGCTTACTTGCTTGATGTTGATCATGATCATTCCATGCATTCTCATTCATATAACATGCCTACATTTGAAATCAATACAATAGAAATGTCAACTTTCAATCTTGGTACGGATGAAAATCCTAAACTTATACAAATTGCTCAAGAATTAACTATTGAAGAGAGAAAAGAATTTGAGAGAATAATTAAAAAATACGAAATTGTATTCGCGTGGACATACGAAGACATGCCTGGAATCGATCAATCAATCGTAACTCACCGTATTCCAACATATCCCGAGGCGAGGCCCGTAAAGCAGAAGCTCCGACGTATGAGACCCGAATGGGCAGATAAGATCAGAGAGGAGGTGAAGAAGCAGTTAGAAGCAGGATTCATCGAAGTGATCGACTATCCCCCTTGGGTCGCAAATGTAGTGCCCATCGCGAAAAAGGATGGCAAAGTGAGGATGTGCGTGGATTACAGAGATCTTAACAAGGCATGCCCCAAGGATGAGTTCGCCTTGCCTCATATCGATGTATTGATCGACAGTGCAGCATCAAGCGTCTTACACACAAATGTGGATGGTTTCATGGGCTACATGCAAGTTCAGATGGCCGAAAAGCACAAAGCGAAAACCTCGTTCACAACGGAGTGGGGAACATACTGTTACAGAGTGATGCCATTTGGTTTGAAAAATGCCGGGGCAACCTACCAGCGAATGGCCACAGCCCTGTTCCATGACATGATACACAAGGAGGTAGAAGTCTACGTGGATGATATGATGGTCAAGTCAGAGACAAGAGAAGGGCATTTTTCCGCCCTCGAGAAGTTTTTGGCCCGAATTGCAGAATTCAAGCTAAGGTTAAACCCGAAGAAGTGCTTTTTCGGCGTTTCGTGGGGGAAAATCTTAGGCTATGTAATCGGAAATAAGGGAATCGAGGTGGATCCCGATAAAGTGAAGGCTATAAAGGAAATGCCAGCGCCGAGAAATGAGAAGGAAGTAAGGGGGTTTCTGGGGCAAGTTCAGTATCTCAGTCGGTTCATAGCGAGACTCACCGCAATCTGCGAGCCAATCTTTAAGTTGCTAAGGAAAGACCAACCCGTCGTTTGGAATGATAAGTGTCAACAAGCGTTGGAGAGCGTCAGGAACTATTTGTCTAATCCGCCAGTGCTGAGACCGCCTAAACTGGGAAAGCCGCTTCTCCTCTATGTAGCGATTGAAGAGCGATCTATTGGAGCAATGTTGGCTCAAGAGGGAGACACCAGGGTGGAGCACGCGGTGTATTATTTGAGTAAGAAGTTCCTGGAGTATGAGCTCAAATACAACATGATCGAAAAGACATGTGTGGCAGTGGTGTGGTTGACGAAGAAACTGCGGCACTATTTCCAATCGTATAAAGTGATCATTATTTCTCGGATGGACCCCGTGAAGTATCTGTACCGAACTCCATCCTTGACCAGGAAGTTAGCCCGATGGTTGTTGCTTTTGTCCGAGTTTGACATTGAATATGTGATGAAGAAGGTTATCAAAGGAAGGGCCGTGGCAGAGTTTCTGGCTAACCAACCCCTGAATGCAGAAGAGGAAGAAGTAAGCTATGATTTCCCCGATGAACATTTGAACGCAATCGAAGTCATACCATGGAAAATGTTCTTCGATGGAGCGGTTAATTCGAGTGGAGCCGGAGTAGGAGTGCTACTTATCTCACCGGAAGGAGAAAGAATCCCGATGGCGAAGAAGTTATCCTTCCCCCTTACCAACAATATGGCCGAATACGAAGCATGCATTTATGGTTTGGAGTCATTAGCAGCACTGGGAGCGTCATATGTCGAAATTTGGGGTGACTCCAAGTTGATCATCGAACAGGCACAAGGAAACTGGGAATTGAGAGAAGAAAGGCTACGTCCATATCTAGATCAGCTAGAAGGGTTGGCACGAAGATTCAAGGAATGTCGTTTCTATCATATTCCTCGAGCACAGAACCAGGCGGCGGATGCCTTGGCTACTTTGGTGTCAGTTTGGGACAACCCCCGGAACCTTGCTTCGAAACCATTGGTATTGAGAAGATCTCACAAACCGTGCTACGAAGACGTAATGCTGTTAGGGGCAGATGAAAAACCGTGGTATTTCGATATCATGAACTTCATGAAAGATGGAACATATCCGGCAGAGTCGGAACCTAGGGATCAAGCTGTGATTAGAAGGCTAGCCCGTCAGTTCGTCATCCACAACGACTTGCTTTACAAAAGGCACGTTGATGGATTACAACTAAGATGCTTGGATGCGGGGGAAGCCCGTGAGGTGATGGAATCAGTACATTCGGGAATTTGTGGAGCCCATATGGGAGGAGCAGTACTAGCTAAGAAAATTATTGGCAAGGCTTCTATTGGCTCACCATGGAAAGAGAGTGTAACGAGTATGCGAAGAAATGTCACGATTGTCAAATCCACGGCGATTGCAGTCATCTTCCGGCCATGGAATTACACGTGCTAGCACCTATTTGGCCATTCGCTGCTTGGGGCATTGACATCATTAGCGAAGTAAGGCCTAATGCTTCAAATGGACATAAGTTTATTGCAGTCGCCATCGATTATTTCACCAAGTAGGTAGAAGCAGAGTCGTTTAGCAAACTGGGATCCAAGCAGATGAGAAAGTTCATTGAAAAACACTTGATCACCAGGTTCGGAGTGCCTCATCACATGATCACAGATAACGGGGTCCAGTTTCAGGGGGAAGTAAGGAATCTTTTCCGAGAATATGGCATTGAACATCACAGGTCTTCTCCGTACCGTCCACAGGCTAATGGGGCAGTAGAAGCAGCTAATAAGAACCTTAAAAGGATCCTCGTAAAGACGGTAGAATCACATCAGAATTGGCATGAGCACCTCCCTCTCGCGTTGTGGGCTTATCGCACGACAGTCAGAACCTCGACTGGGGCAACACCATTCTCTTTGGTATATGGCACAGAAGCAGTTTTACCGATTGAGATTGAAAAGCGATCGTTGAGAATCGCAGTGGAAGCAGAAATTCCCGAGACGGAATGGGTAAAGAGGCGATGCGAGCAGTTGGCTTTAGTTGATGAGAAAAGGATGGAAGCCCTTTACCATGTACAGTTGTATCAAAGAAGGATGGCTCGGGCTTTCAATAAAAAAAGTCAAGACCAGCCCCATCAAAGAAGGAGATTTGGTGCTGAAACAGATCCGTGTGACGCACACCGACCCGAGGGGGAAGTTCAGGCCTAACTGGGAAGGACCATTCGTCGTAAAGAAGATACTAAGCAAAGGAGCGGTGAAGTTAACCACTATGGACGGCATGGAGTTCTCCAAACCTACCAATCTGGATAGGCTTAAGAAATACTTTTCGTAAAAAAAAAAAGAGAAAAAAAATAAAGAAAAATTCCCGATAGGTTAAAAACCCACAAAGGGCGACCTATGCAACAATAAGGGAAATCCCAATGGGTGAAAACCCGAAAGGGCACTCATTTAAAAATTCCGGGATAGTAAAAGGAGAGAAGAAAAATCGCCGGGATCCGAAACCCGAAAGGCGGGTCCTGGTAACAATAGTTATAACTTGAGCAATTACAAAAACAATGTATAAGAGACTAAGTATTTCTGTTGTTTGTAAATAAATAAAGGCATGAATATATTTGACGAGAATGATTGGAATCATCATAATCTACTGAATGCATGGTAATATGAATCACGAGTTATACATTTCCTATCCTACTTTTCACAAAAAGCCTACCTACTATCCACCCCACTCCCTATACATCAACTATACATCGGAGAAACCCTAATAAAAGCTACAAAGCAACAATGAAAGCTACGAGCCTAATACGGAGGGAAGTCCCAATAGTTCTCAAAATCTCTCAGGTGAGATGCCCGCTCCGCAGATAGTGTCTCCTCGGCAGCACGCGCTCTCTCATCAGAAGATCGCGCTCTCTCATCAGAAACCCGTGCTCTCTCATCAGCAGCTAGTGCTCTCTCCTCTGCAGCAAGGCGTCTGATCGACTCATCATGCGTCCTCTCCTCGACGGCAAGGCGACCCTCAGTCTCCCGTCGCATCACCCCCGACCAGTGGTTGTTCCTCTCTTGATACACACGACCAACTCGGGCATCAGCTTCCCGCACTAGCTCACTCTGTCTCCGCTCATGGGCATGAAGATCACTCTACAAAAAAAACAAACAAAAAACAGATAAGAGGCAGCATAGGCAAAAACATAAATCATACATACATGCATACATTTCACTACACTAAAGTACAATAATGATACATACCAGGTGGTCGGTGCAGCGCAAGCTGAGGCAATCTCGTAAGAAGCCAGATAGATCCACGTAGTCTGTACAGGTCTCCCTAGTGGTCAGTGAAGCGTCCAAGGGATCAAACGGGACCCTCGAGGAGAAGATAGGAGGGGCCGCCTCAAATCCCGCATAAGGTGTCCCAGACTCGTCATAGCGGATCGTAGCATAATCCCTCCCGTAGCCTGGTATAGGCACGGCTATGGACGATCTCTCCGATCGGGCTGCGCTAGAGGACTCGCCGACGAAGTAGGGCTGCTCACGCGCTGGTATCTGAGTCTGAGTGCCATCAAAAAAATCAGATAAGTGGGCACTCCTCCAAGATCCCTCCTACAAAAAAAACACACAATAAAACCTCCGAGCATATCGTAAATAAAATGAAGGGGGAACGGAATCACTTACCGGAACCTCTGCCTGACCAAAGACGGCCTCGACCGCCTCTCTCGAAAACACATCCGCCACTGGATCTACCTCCATCGCTGCCGCCGGGGCATCCCTCGCGCTCAGTAAAGTAGACAAATAAGGCTCGCGACCCCCGGCGTGAACCCAGACTACTCTACCGACAAAACGACGGGTCAGATCTCGACGAATGGTCGATAAGGGCAGAGTTCGCACAGCGAACATGGAAACGGGAATCTCCCCCGGCGCCCAGTGAACATCACTCACTCCGGTGATGCCTCGATCTCCCAAATACCACGCCCGCACACAAGGGCCGGTGAGCACACACTGCTGCTCCTGGATCATCGATGCGTATGCATAATCAGGGCCGAAGTCAAGATCATCCCACCTGAACTTAATCTAAAGAAAAATGCACAAAGAGAAAGTCAGAGGGACTCAAACAAAAATCTAGCTTGATTAGGCAACATCTACCTGTCCCAGGGTCAGCGAATTGATCCAATCCAGAAGCCGCGACAATGTCCGACGCCTCTCGGCGCTCAAGTCAAAATCCTTCCATCGGGTCATGAAGGGCGGTCTCGGTACTCTCGGTCGAGATCGAGACCGGTTGGGAAGGATGTGTCTCTCGTACGCCCACACCTGCGGTAAAAATGAGGACTAGGAGTGT
The DNA here is from genome assembly GCF_963576675.1 of Euphorbia lathyris. Lineage (NCBI taxonomy): Eukaryota > Viridiplantae > Streptophyta > Magnoliopsida > Malpighiales > Euphorbiaceae > Euphorbia > Euphorbia lathyris. Next base: position 85,639,357 of record NC_088915.1, read on the forward strand.
GAAAAATGCGAAAAAGACAAGGCGGATAAGTCAAGAAGGCGTCATGTACCAGCAGGGCAAAGGTATAACCGCCGAAGTCCTTGCGCTTCCGGCAAGTCAGATCCAAGAACTTGTAAAGAAAGGCTAAGCCTGCCCCTGCCCAATCATAAGAAGCCGCTGCATCCAGATCGCTAAGTGCCTGAATAAGACCTGCGTGTACCTTCCCGCCCTTCGTGCGGAAGATCGTCTCACTCAGAGCATATACTAAGAAACTACGAACTGCCAGGTCGGTAGCGTCAGTCTCGCAGAAATCACGTCTACTCAAGAGGCTTGCGGTAGAGACAAACTTCGCCGGAGTAGACTTGGCGCATAGACGAACTCCCGGTCCGATCAAGGTAACAAGCCTAGCAGGGTCGACCCGTGGTCGCATCATACCAAAGTGGAAAGGGACGGGAGTGTTGCTCCCTCGCAATCCTATCAACAGCGAAAAATCTCGAGGCGAGATGGTCATCTCCCCAAAGGAAAGGTGGAAGGTGTGGGTCGAGTCAACCCACCGCTCGTATAAGGCCCGTAGGCCAAAAGGATCGCATACCCCGTTGGTGCGGGGCAGTGCTACAATAAAGGGCTCGAAGCCCAGCTCGCGCACGCGGGCTCTCGCCGCACGCCTAGCCTATCGTACCATGAGTGAATCTCGGCGGTGGTCCCCGAAATCTCAATGAACTAAAAAGAACAAGACAAGAAAATTTAAATACGGCTCCTAAATCATGCATTTGATAAGAACGCGTCAAGAACGGGTATTCTTTCATTATATAACCTAGAGACATCCGGTCAGTTAGGACCAATTTTCTGTAAAGATCTCTCCTGTAGGGTCATTCACGTAAGGTTTAGTCAATTCTTTAATCCACCCTCGTCTGCGGTGACGAGGAGCATAGATTAGGTTCTACTATTCACGTGCATTAGCTAAGTTTTAGTATTAACGTTTTTACTATTCCCGTGCACTATTCACGTTTTTACTATTCACGTCTACTATTCATGTGCATTAGCTAAGTTTTTACTATTCACGTGTCACTATTCACGTGCACTAGCTAAGTTTTTACTATTCATGTTGCCACTATTCACGTGCGTTAGCTAAGTTTTTATTATTCACGTGCACTATTCACGTTTTTACTATTCACGTGCATTAGCTAAGTTTTTACTATTCACGTTGTCACTATTCACGTTTTTACTATTCACATCGTTTTTACTGTTAACATGCATAAATTCGTAGTGTACTATTCACATGCATATAGCGCGCATTCTTACAAAAACAAACAGGTGTTACGTGTAAATAAAGGAATTCACGTTTTCTAGCTAAAGTTCTCTAAGGCAGTCTAAGAGTTAGTATGCAAATCATGTTCGTATAGGAGTGTTAAATCCTAGAGTTCAAATCAAATAAAAGTGAGAAACCACTTACCTCGTTGCAGCGTGTCCTGCTCAAGTGTGTTGTAGGGTCGTGGAAGGTATCCACTCTATCCAGGTTTACATAAACCTCGTCCATGCCTCGGGTGCCATCCCATTCGTCTAAATCCATCCCGAGAATAATCCAAATTGAAGTCTAGTGAGAGAAAGAGGAGAGAGAAGGTGTGGGGTTGAAATGAAACCCCACCACCTTATATAGGAAAAGAGAATGACATTCCCATAAATAGTGAAAAAAGTACGATTTGACATAAAGGTAAAAAGTAAATAATTAATTACCAGGTGCAAAGACCTCCGATTTGCAGTCCGTTTCAGCCTGCATTTCTCCCAGACAGTGACTAACATTGTCAAAACATCAATTCCAGACAACAGCTAATTTTTACAGAACAGTGACACCAGTCGAAATACAGACGACAGTCAATAGAAAAACAATCAGTAGTCTATTTCATTTCGGACTCAGACGTGTGCCCATCGAATCGTCGAGATGATAGCTCTAGTGAGAAAATACAGACAACCGTGTGGTAAGAAAATCCAAAAACAGAACCCGCTTTTTTGCCATTTGACTCACGGTCGCAGATCGGAGTTGCTTTTGAGCCATTTGACTCACGGTCGCAGACCGGAGTTGCTTTTGAGCCATTTTACTCTCGGTCGCAGACCGGAGTTGCTTTTGAGCCATTTGACTCTTGGTCGCAGACCGGAGTTGCTTTTGAGCCATTTGACTCTCGGTCGCAAACCGGAGTTGCTTTTGAGCCATTTGACTCACGGTCGCAGACCGGAGTCGCTTTTGAGCCATCTGACTCACGGTCGCAGACCGGAGTCGCTTTTGAGCCATCTGACTCACGGTCGCAGACCGGAGTTGCTTTTGAGCCATCTGACTCACGGTCGCAGATCGGAGTTGCTTTTGAGCCATCTGACTCATGGTCACAGACCGGAGTTGCTTTTGAGCCGTATTTACCTAAGATCGTAGACTAGGGTAGCTGTTTAGCCATTATCCCCACGATCTTGAAATGGGGTAGCTGTTTAGCCATTATCCCCGCAATCTTGAAATAGGGTAGCTGTTTAGCCATTATCCCCGCGATCTTGAAATAGGGTAGCTGTTTAGCCACTATCCCCACAGTCGTAAATCAGGGTAGCTGTTTAGCCATTATCCCCGTGATCTTGAAATAGGGTAGCTGTTTAGCCATTATCCCCGCCATCTTGAAATAGGGTAGCTGTTTAGCCATTATCCCCACGGTCGTAAATCAGGGTAGCTGTTTAGCCATTATCCCCGTGATCTTGAAATAGGGTAGCTATTTAGCCATTATCCCCGCGATCTTGAAATAGGGTAGCTGTTTAGCCATTATCCCCACAGTCGTAAATCAGGGTAGCTGTTTAGCCATTATCCCCGCAATCTTGAAATAGGGTAGCTGTTTAGCCATTATCCCCGCGGTCATAAACTAGGGTAGCTATTTAGCCATTATCCCCGCGGTCGTGAACTAGGGTGCAGCCCGAAGCAGAGTCTGATGCAGTTGGAGAGCCACGCCGGAGCGCGCAGCGCAAAGGTCAGGTATGTTTCCTCCTACTCGTTACGTGTCTTTTACTTTTATATGTTTTACATTGCATGTGTTACGTTAGCAAAAGTTTTCGAACCACACACATCATTGTCAAAATAGAAAAGTAGGGGCAACTGTAAACACCGAGTCGGAGGACCTGTGACGAAAACCCGAAACAAGACGATCGAAGCGATTGATTCCGGAAGTTTTGAAAAATATATAAAGAATAATAAGCTGAGGAAAATTAACGGCACGGCGCGGGCACACAACGGCATCCCGCACGCGGACGACGATGGTCGAACGCCCGCTTGACGGCTCGAGATGTGCGCGCGGCGTCCGTCGGACGCACCGCGAGTTGCACGCTCTCGACGCCCGAGCAATGCCTGGGACCGTCGGCGGTGCGCGCCCTCGTGGGCCGTTGAGCACACGTGCCTGGCAGCACGGGGCGCGCGTTCGGCGGCCGCGACGTGCGAGCGTCTACGGAGCGCACGCTTCCGACGGCGCGGGGCATGCCCCGAGGGTCGCCGGGCGGGCACCCAACCACGTCGGGCGAACGCCCGACGAGGGTTGGGCGCGGGCGCCCAACCTCGCGTTGGGCGCTCGCCCAGCGCCGTTGGGCGATCGGTCAACGAAAGTTGGGCGATCGCCCAACATTGTTGGGCGGCCGCCCAACCACAATGGGCGACGCCCAATTTTTTTTGGGCGTCGCCCATTGTTCCGGGATCCGTTTCCCTATATAAGGGCACGGATCCCAAAGTGAAAGGGGAGGATTTTTTTGGAAGAGGAAAACTTTCTCACTCTAAACATTTTTAGAGAGAGAGAGTGGATTTTTTTGAGAAAAATATTTTTTTTCTCAAAAATTCCAAATTTCCTAAGTTCAATTTTTACTAAATTTTCATTAAAAAACGGAAGCTCTCGGTTCGTGGAATCAATCGGCTTCGATTGTCAGATACCGAATTAAAGGTATTATCCGAGGACTAGAATCTTTATTTTATCTCTCTCCTTCTATTTATTTTTTATGTTATAGTTTTTTATTCCTTTAGTCATTTATTTATTTTGTCAGCATATTTATTTAATTTTCGTTTCGTGTTAAGTAAAATTCGGTTTTGTTTTAAAATAAAAACCTCGTTTTGACATCCCAATACGAACCGTGATCCGATAAAAAGGTAGTTCGGGTGTCGAAAACGTTGTAATTATAAGTTTTTTAATTTAAAAGAAATTTCCAAATAATGTTTTAAAATAAAAACATCGTTTTAGGAACTTCCGTTTTCGACTATGATCCATTTTCGGTAGTTCGGAAGTCCAAAACGATTGAATTAGATTTAATTTAAGGCTTTTGAACAAATCTGGAAAATATTGGAGTGCTGCTGTAATTTGCCAATTCTGTCACTAAAGGCTGTTTACCGACGGATTTTCCGTCGGTAAATCTGCCAATGTAAAAAATGCCATTTCAGTCCATTTTTCTTAACTTTTAGACTTTTAATCCTTAGTGTATATATATATATGATTATGTAATACATGTTTTTCAACTTATTTTAGAACTTTAGTATATATATCTATTTTAGAATATTTGTATATCTCTTTTTATTCTATTTTGGAATATAAGTATAAATATATATATATATATATATGTATTTCCCTTTTTTATTAACTTAGGTTATATTTAAACATTAGTTACTTGATATTTTGAGAAATAATGAATCGACATTAGCATATGGTATTTTTGATATTTAAACTATATTAATTATGTATATATATGTATAGTTTTTTTAGAATATTTGGGTTATTTTAGTGATTATTGAGTTAAATTATTTTTAGATAAGTATTACTTTCTTAGTTATAGGATTTACTTATTATTTTCACATTTCAAAGTATAAGATATATTGTGTTTATTATCTTCATATACATATGGTGATTTTTGGTTAAATCTTATTTTCTTATCTTCCTTTTTGATTTAAATGTATACATATATATATATATATATATGGTCTAAAACCATTTTCTTTATTCTTTTGGCCCATTCATGGGTCCATGTTTCAAAAGGGCTTCATTTGAGTGTAAATGTTAGTTTATTGTAATTATAATAGTTAAAGAGTCCATTAAATAAGTGGGGAAAATAAGTCACAAAAAGAGAGTTTTCAATTAAATTATTTAAGCTAATGAGCTTTCTTAGATCTCTAATGTAGATAAATAGAGTCGTTTTGGTTGATATTTCAAATCGTCTTCAAAACACCACGTTTTAAAACCTTAGTCCGTTCCAACGATGGATTAAGCGAACATTGTAATCAAAATCGTTTTCTTTGTTAATAATGGAGATTTTGAATCGCTTTCTTAATGAATTTGTACAAAATAAAATTGACTTGTATGTTTAACCACGTTTTCTTATTAAAAGGCTTTTAATTTAACGTTTTCAATTACTCGAGTCGTTCCAACGACGATTCGGGTAGGCTTCATCAAACGGGGTTTTAAAACGCACCCAAATCGTTCCAACGGCGATTAAGGTGCGAACCATGTAATAAACATCGTTTTGGGGAAATAAGTTAATGTAGAATAGACACACAACATAGCATTTAAATACGGTCGTAAATAAATCACTTCTTTCTTCCCCCTCTCTGTGTATGTATAAACATAAATGGGTGATTCTTTACTGATGTGGCTTTTCAATATCATATGCTCAAAATGGTTTCCAAAAAGAGAAAGAAAAGGGTTTCAAATGAATTTTAAACTTAAAGAAGTATACGATTAGTCCGTTATCGCCTAACATGCTGAGTAGGAGGCCGGTGGTTCATAACCGGGCGATGTCGGGGTGCCTAGTAGCCTTTCTCCGAAAAGGAGCTAGCCTTCTTGGCTCGTACCTAAGTTTCCCGAACCCACACCGGTCTCCCGCAAGGGATCGGTGTTCATTTTCCCATTCGTGGGTGGCAACTCTTCCATATCTCCGAGCTCCGGTCCTACCGAGCAGCTTGATTCCGCGATTGGTTGCTTTCGGCGCCAATCACCGCTTACGTCGCCATGAGGTTGTCCACCCCCCGGTCCGCCCGGGAGATTAGGCCGCGACACCTCGTCTAACAGTAGTGCTAGAACATTTAACCTTTGTTGTACCTTTAACCCTCTAACCACATTACAACCCTAATTAGAGGCTGTTTTTGATATCATCGGAGTCATGTAGCATAGTAGAGGAACTCGGATGAACGTGCAAAATCAGTGTAATCCTAAGCAAGAACATAAGCCGAGAGTAAACACTTTAGCCACCAAAATTGTGTGAATGAGTGAACTACCTATGGTGAGGTGTTTTACTTAGCGATCCCCTTAAACTCGTTTAATTGAACATGTGTCCATTTGCTTAAAACTATGACCCATGATAATTGAAATGCGGCTTTTGGATATCGTGTCTCTACTTTGTATTTTCGAATGCATGTAATTACAGATGCTCAAAGTTGTGTCAAGCACCTAGTCAAACCAGGAGGTTTTCTAGCTTGCTTGTGATGGCGGGTTTAGTTTTTTTAGTTTACTTGGGGACAAGTAAAGTTTTAAGTGCGAGGAGGTTTGATAGGGGTCAAAAACCCCTATCTTTGGGTACGGTTTTAGGACGGGTTTTAGAGTTATTTGGTTAATAAGCGAGCAATTCTCGCATTTAAATTCTTTTGTGTGAGTTAGTTAGGAATTGGAAACGTTCTATTTACTTTTCGTCGTTTATGTTGAAACACCTTTCCACAAGATTTTGATTTGACAAAATTAATTAAGTGAAAGTAAATATTCTACAACACACTAAGTTTAAATGCTTTGGCTTATTGTTACTAATGTGTTTGTTCAATGTTGAGTTTATAATTTATCATAAGACATAAAGATCATAAGGCTCAAGCCCTATATGGAAGTCAAGGCCCAAGTCAAACAAACCCAAAATCACTCAGCCCGCGTGTCTTCAAAACGTTGCCGTTTAAGTAATGGGACGCATGCTGAGTAAAGAAGGATCGAGAAAATCCACGAAGACAACTTCGGTATGAAGCTGCTGAGCTGTCTCGACAAAACGTACAAGACAGCTGATGACCATAAGACAGCTTCCAGACAAAGTATTTCCTCTTTAAGTAAAAACCAGAAGACACAGCAAGCTGTCTGGTTGACATTACCCAAAATAGAGGAACATACTGTCACACTGACCGAAGAACAGAAGACGCTGGAATCTAATTGGCTAAAGAGAACTGCTGGCAGACTCAGTGAAAATGACTTGTAGCCGTTTCCCTCCAACGGTTATTTCGAAATTCGAAATAACCAGAAGCTCTCATAGCTCTCTATAAATAGAGCATTCAGAATCCACATTCCATAGAGAACTTTGAGCAAAAAGCCGTTACGCTGACCAAATGTATACAAAAGTTCTCCATCAGAAGCAAAGCAAAATTCTTACACTACAAAGTCTATTCATTTGTGTAAAAGTCTAGAGTGATTGTTTTTCAATCATCTAAGGTGTTCTAGCAATTGTTGTTTAGGACAAAATCTTTATCATTTCTAGAAGTAGAAAGGAGAGGCTGAGTACTCGGTTTTAAGTACTCAGCGGAGAGATTAGGATTGAGTAGAAGTATAGAGGAAGGTACTCTTGTCATACTCAATTGCTGATATTGTACAAGGTTTGAGGCTCTACCTTTAAAGAGCTCAGTAGAGAATTTGAAATCTCGGAAGTGTTCCGGGGACAGGACATAGGCTTAGAAGAAGCCGAACCTGGATAAATCTGCTGAGTGAAGTATTTCTAAACCTTAACTCCTTATTTACATTGCTTGCTTAAAACAAACTAAAACTGACCAAGTAAAAGAGGTCAAGCTGAGTTGTGCGCTACTAACGAGAAGGTTCAGGAATATACTCTAAGTGCTATTTCCTGACCTAAACAACGAAGCTGTCCTAGTCACTAGTTAACTAAGCCAGTGTCTTGCTGAGTGCTAAGCGCCGCTGTTAGATAAACTTTTCTTAAAGAAAAGAAATCTGCCTAAATTATTTTAAAAAGGTAAAATAGTTCCTAACCCCCCCCCTTGGAACTATATTTGCAACCTTACAAGGGACCAACAGTATAGGCTCGTTTTATGATCAATTTAGGCAAATACGGCCGAAATAGCATGCATAGTAGAATTCCGTTATCTTTTGAAGCTAATTGGTCCGTCAAAAGTCGCACCAAACGAAGCGTTTGCTTAAAATAGGCGATTGACGGATCAATTTGGCTTTTGGACTAACGTTTTCCGGAGTTTTTATGTGTGTGCAGGTGTAAGTTCGGACGAAAAAGGGCATAGAACTCATCAAGCTTGAATCGAGCACGCTTCGGGCGAAAACGCTCGGCGAGTAGGGCCCCACGGGCCATTTCTGCTCGCCGAGCAGGTTATGCCTGCTCGCCGAGCAGACCGCCAAAGGCCTGCTCGGCGAGCAGGGCGTCAGGCGCCTGCTCGGCGAGCAGGAGCCTGCTTGCCGAGCAGGCCACCAGGCGCCTGCTCGGCGAGTAGGGGTCTGCTCGGCGCGAGCAGCCCTGCTCGCCGAGCAGCCTTCCCTGCTCGGCGAGCAGCCCTGCGGGAGTTGGTCAAAAAGACCAATTCCGCCCCCACGAAGCCACGTTCGGCCCCACGTCTTCCTACACCAACGAGGACACAAAAATAGGTAAAAACGAGGCCCGAGACGCGTCTATAAATAGGATTTTTCCATTGTAATTAGATATCTTTCGTTTTTGTAAATTATTTTAGCTTTCCCCTTGTAATTCCTCTCCATCTTCTCCATCTTCCTCAACCTCCATTGAAGCTCCTTCAAAGCTTTTTCTCGAGGAATTATCAAGGTCCGTCCTTAAGATCAAGTCGCCGGCTGCAGAGTAAACAGGTTCCCTGAAAGGGATTTTTGTATCTCCTTTTATCTTTCCATGTTTGTACTCTTTGATACAGTTGCCGAACTTGACTTATTGTATCTTGTGACAATTATCTTCGCCTTTAATAATAATTTAGCTCTTGTTTTGTTCTATGATTATTTGTCTAATCTCTGTCTTACGCTTTATTCAATTGGTTTAACTCATTCAAAAACCCCAAAATCTAGTAGGCACATATTGCGAGCTGAATCTGACCTAGTCAGAGCCTAGGAGATTGACGACCTCTTAGTTGATTAAGCGCCAATTTACTGAGCCTTAGACCTAGTTTCGGCCTTAGGGAATCACGCGCTAGGAACCTCAGGAGGGTAAGTAGGGTTAATCGCCTTGAATACAAGTGACTCAGATTAGGTTTTTATTCAATAGACTTGATAATCTATCTTTATTATTATCGTTCATACCATGTTCCTTCGAATAGTTTCATTAATGAAAGATCAATTAGGGGTAGAGTAACTTAGTTAGGCGTAGAATAACTTAGTTAGAATTAGATAACTTAGCTAGGATTAGTATAATTCAACCTAGGAGTAGATTAGTTTAAACAAACCAACTCAAAACCCCCTAAGCCTAGATAACATCCAAGATCGAGTAGCTCGGTACTTGCAGAAATAAATCATGTGGACGATAACCTGGACTTAAACCAGAAATTTATTACTTGATAACGACGGGGTACACTTATCCCTTAGTGAGTTCTCATCTCGAGTTAGGTGAGGGTGCATTAAGCACTCACCAGGATCTCCTCACGACCAAAAACCGCAGCAACAGCCTCCACTGAGAACACGTCCGCCCCGGGATCCACGTCCATCGCAACCTCGGGAGGGTCCGCCGGAGTCAATAACATCGATAAATAGCGGGCGCGACCCCCTGCATGGTCCCACACATCCCGAGGGGCAAATCGGCTAGTCAAATCGCGACAAATGTCCGACAAGAGCATGGTCCTCACCGCAAAACATGGATGCAGGAATCTCGCCAGGTGTCCAATGCGAGGCGCTAACCCCGGTGATGCCCCGGTCGCCCAAGTACCATGCCCACGCACAGGGACTTGTAAGTACGCACTGCTGCCCCTGGATGCGGGTAACGTAAGCGTAATCGGGACTAAAGTCGAGGTCGTCCCATCTAAATCGAATTTGAAAAAAAAGAGAAAAGAGAAGAGTCAGGTGTGATCGAACGAAAATCGAGAATAGTTAGAAGGTATTCACCTGTCCTAAGGTCCACGAGTCGATCCATGCTAGGAATCGCGCCACTGTCCGCCCCTCCTCGGCCTCCAAATCAAAATCACTCCACCGCGCCATGAGTGGAAGCCTAACCACACGCGGCCGGCTCCTGCGGGTGCACGGAAGAATCCGCCTCTCTTAGGCCCAAACCTGCTCGTAGAAACGGATGTCAAAAGCAGAAATCGCCAAAAGAATAAGGAGACAAGCCAATGATAGACGACGTACCAGGAGGGCAAAGGTATAACCACCGAAATCCTTGCGCTTCCGGAAAGTCAAATCCAGGAACTTGTACAGAAAAGCCAAGCCGGCTCCTGCCCAATCATAAGACGACACCGCATCCAAATCACGGAATGCCTGGATAAGACCCGCATGTATCGTCCCGCTCTTAGTGCGGAAGATCGTCTCGCCCAAGGCATATAGAAGAAAGCTGCGAACGGCCTGATCCGTGTCGTCTCGGCCGTAGAAGTCCCTGCGACTCAGTAATCCGTAGGTAGTAATAAACTTCGCCGGGGTGGACTTAACACCCGTATAGACTCCTGGTCCAATCAGAGCAGCTAACTCGGCACGGTCAACCCAGGGACACACCATGTCAAAGAAGAGGGGAACCGGGATACCGCTACCCTGCAATCCGGTCAGCAAGGAGAAGTCGCGGGGTGAGATCGTCATCTCCCCGAACGAGAAGTGGAAAGTATGGGTCGAGTCTACCCATCTCTCACATAAGGCGTGAAGGTCGAACCGGTCGCACACTTCGTTGGCGCGAGGCAACGCCAGGATGAAAGGCTCGAAGCCCAACTCTCGTACCCGGGCTTTAGCCGCCGGGCTAAGCATGGCATACCAGATATGAATCTCCTCGGTGGTCCCGGAAATACCAATGACCTGGAAGGAACGGAACGGGTAAGGAAAAGGCCAAACTAAAGTCATTACTCCTCGAGAACCTCGTGTCTATGCCTACGTCTAATAAAGATTTGTTAACCTGGTTATTCTTTCGGTTATGTTTAAACCTAGAAGTTCCTATCAGTTAGGATCGTTACTTTGTGAGATTTCATTCGTAGGATCATTTGTATAGAATTTAATTGATTCATTATTCTTTGATGTCCCATTCTCCTGCGTGTTTGCAAGGAGGTTAATCCAATTCTAGTTTGGGTTAAAAGCATTTAATCTAGTCGTTTATTTTTTACTATTCACGTGCACTATTCACGTTTTTACTATTCACATTTTACTATTCATGTTTTGCTATTCACGTTTTCACTATTCAAGGTTTTACTATTCACGTGCACTATTCACGTTTTACTATTCACGTGCACTATTCACGTTTTACCTTGCAATTAGCATGCATCATTCACGTTTTTCACTATTCACGTGCACTATTCACATTTTTACGGTTGGCATGCATTGTTCATATTTTTACTATTCACATGCATATAGTCCCCATTCTTTCGAAAAATAAATAAAACATTGTTCACGTGCATAGAAATTCGCGTTTGCTAACTAAAGGTCTTCTAAACGGCTTAGAGGTTAGCATGCAAATGATGTTCAAAATAGGGCTACTAAAGCCTAGAAGTCTGGTCAAAGGATAAAAGAGTAAAGGGGTACTTACCGGATTAATGTTGGTCCGACTCAGATGAGAAGCAGGATGCTGAAAGGGGACCACTCTAGTCAGGTTCTCGAAACCCGCATCCATACCCTTCGTGCCATCGTATTTATCCGAACCCATCAAAAGAATGCTCAAAGTTAGAAGCTAGAGAGAGAGAGAAGAGAGAGAAGGTGTGGGATTGAAATGAAACCCCACGACCTTATATAGAAGAAGGGAATGGTATTCCCGTAAATAGCGAAAAAGGTACGAAGTGACATAAAGGTAAAAAGTAAATAATTAATTACCAGGTGCACAGACCTCCGATTTGTAGCCCGTTTCAGCCTGCGTTTCTGCCAGGAGGTGACCAATACCCTAAGAATATGACTCCAGACAACAGTTGAAATTTTACAGAACAGTGGCGCCAGTCAAAATACAGACAATAGTCAACAGAAAAATAATTCTTAGTCTGAAGTGTTCCAGACAAAAAGATAAGGACGTTCCTATCAAACAACTCAAATACCGAGACAATAGCTCCAGTGAAAATACAGACGATAGTGTTTTAGAATTCAGAATTGCTAGAAAGAACCTTTTTGCTTTTGAGCCATCTTACCTACGGTCCTACGGTTCACGGCCGGGTTTGCTTTTGAGCCATCTTACCTACGGTCCACGGCCGAGGTTGCTTTTGAGCCATCTTACCTACGGTCCACGACCGAGGTTGCTTTTGAGCCATCTTACCTACGGTCCACGACCGAGGTTGCTTTTGAGCCATCTTACCTTCGATCCACGACTGAGGTTGCTTTTGAGCCATCTTACCTATGGTCCACGACCGAGGTAGCTTTTGAGCCATCTTACCTTCGGTCCACGACCGAGGTTGCTTTTGAGCCATCCTACCTACGGTCCACGACCGAGGTTGCTTTTGAGCCTTCTTACCTTTGGTCCACGACCGAGGTTGCTTTTGAGCCATTTTTACCCGCGATCGATTTAGAGACTAGGGTCGCTAGAAAGAGTTGTTTACCCGCGGTCGATTTAGGCTAGGATCCTTAAGAAAAAAGTCCGTCGGCAGCCGATTCGAAGGCAAGGATGGAGAGGATCGAAGACGAAGCTGGAGCGCGCAGCGCAGAGATCAGGTATTCTTCCTCCTACTCTATACGTGTCTTTTACTTTAATATGTTTACATTGCATGTGTTGCGTTAGCAAAAAACGTTTTCAAAACACACACATCATTGTCAAAATAGGAAAGTAGGGGCAACTGTAGACACCCAGTCGGAGGGCCTATGACGAAAACCTGTAACAAGACGGTTGAAGCGGTTGGTTCCGGGAGTTTTAAAGCAAAAAAATATAATAAAAAAATGAGAGGTCAGTAGGAGTTGCGGTCGTCGAGTGGACGGCTCGCGAGTGCTCAGGGACGTGGTGCGAGCGCCTAGCGGCAGTCGGCGCGTGCCCAATGACAGTTGGACGCGCGCCCGACAGCGCAGGGCGCACGCCTGACAGCCGTTGGGCGAGCGCCCAACGACGTTGGGCAAGCGCTCAACCTGCGTTGGGCGTAGGCCCAAAATATTTTGGGCGTAGCCCGACGCCCGTCGGGCTACGCCCAAAATTTTTTAGGATCCGTGCCTATAAAAGGCACCGATCCCCATGCATTTAGGGAGAAGATTTTTGGGAGAGCTTTCTCACTCTAAGGAAATTTTTAGAGAGAGAAAGTGATTTTTTTGGGAAAAACATTTTTTCCCTAAAAAAAATCTAAATTTTCCAAAATTAAATATTTTACCGAAAACACAAAAAACACCGGAAAATCACAATTCGTGGAATCAACCGACTTCAACTGTCAATACCGATCTTGAGGTATTATCCGAGGACTAGACTCGTTTTATTTTATTTAATTTATTTTCTTTATTTATTTATTTTTATGTTATAATTTTGTTTATTTAGTTAATTATTTATTTATCACGTTTTATTTAATCTTCCGTATTTATTTAATTTTTGTCTCGTATTAAATAAACGTTTGGTTTTGTTTTGAAATAAAAAAAACCTCGTTTTAACATCCCAATACGAACAGTGATCCGATTCGAAGGTAGTTCGGGATTAAGAAACGTTGTAATTATAAGTTTTTGAAAATATTTCTAAATAACGTTTTAAGAGAAAACATCGTTTTAGGAGTCTCCGTTATAGACTATGATCCAATTTGGGTAGTTCGGAGGTCCAAAACGATAGAATAGATCTAATCTAAGGTGTTTGAACAAATCTGGAAAGTATAGAGACTACTGTTGATATTCTATCTTTTCTGTCACTAACAGCAGATTAGCGACGGATTTTCTATCGGTAATCTGCTGGAATCCGAAAATTACCCTTCTTAACCCTCTTTTCTCAACCTTTTGATATTTGTACTTGTATATATATATATATATATATATATATATATATAATTATGTAACATAATTATAAAAATTATTTTTGAGTCCTCTAACTATTAAATACGTATTGTATAGCTTATATTTCACATTGGGTATTTAATCCGTTTTGATTTGGTTTTGTAAAGCATTATATTTGTATATATATATATAGTTTTGGGCTCATTTAAGCTATATTAGCTATTATTTAGAGTGGAAGTTGTTTTTTATATATTTATTATGTAAAACTATTTTGAGATAAATGTTATTTTCTATTTATGGATTTTGCCCATTATTTTCATATGTCTTTTTGTAGGATAAAAATGTATTATACTTAGTATTTTGTATTATCATTATTATGCATATATTTAGTATCTTTTACTTATCTTTTAAACTATATCCTTATTTTTAGATAAAAATGTATATATGTATATATGTATATTCACTTCAATTTTTGGACTTTAATGTACATATTTCAAGTTTGTTTTACTTGGTGAATTTTGGGGGGATTTAAATGGTTCATTCTTGTACATATATTCAAGTAAGGTTCAATTGAGTGGAAAGGGGAATAAATCATAAAAAAGAGAGTTTAATTTGCTTATTTAAACTTAATTTGTTAAGAAGTTCCTAAAGTAAATAAAAGGCTTTCTTATCACTTTAAACCGTTTCCTAAAGCATCACGTGTTAAAACATTAATTCGTTCCAACGACGGATTAAGCGAACCTTGTAATTAAAATTGCTTTTGTGAATAATGAAGTTTTGAATTGTTTTCCTAATTAAATGGTTTTTGTACAAAATAAATTGACTTGTATGCTTAATCACGCTTTTAGATTAAAAATGTTTGCTCAACGTTTTCAAACGCTCGAGTCGTTCCAACGGCGATTCGAGTGAACGTTATTAACGGGGTTTTGAAACGTGCCTAAATCATTCCAACGGCGATTAAGGCACGAACCATGTAAATAAACTCGTTTTTGGGGAATGAGATTAGCTTAGAGTTAGTGTATAGTTTAAAGCATAAAATCACACTGTGAATAAATAAATTCTTTCTTCTCCCCCTCTCTCTCCTATATACTTTAAATTTATGCAAAATGGGTGATTCTTTACTAAAATGGCTTTCGAATAACATGCTCAAAACGGTTTTCAAAGCGAGAAAGAAAAGGTTTCAAATGAATTTTAAACTTAAAGAAATATGCGATTAGTCCGTTATCGCCTAACACGCTGAGTAGGAGGCAGGTGGTTCATAACCGGGCGATGTCGGGGTGCCTAGTAGCCTTTCTCCGGAAAGGAGCTAGCCTTCTCGGCTCGTACCTAAGTTTCCCGAACCCTCACCGGTCTCTCGCAAGGGATCGGTGTTCATTTTCCCATTCGTGGGTGGCGACTCTTCCATATCTCCGAGCTCCGGTCCTGCCGAGCAGCTTGATTCCACGATTGGTTGCTTTCGGCGCCAATCACCGCTTACGTCGCCATGAGGTGTCCACCCCCCGGTCCGCCCGGGCGAGGCCGTTCGGCACCTTGTCTAACAGGTCCGTTCACGACGAACACGTCTCATTAACATGTGGCAAGCAACTTGGGGTCAAGTTCTTTTTAAGAGAGAGTGTATGATGCGGGACATCTCCTTCTGGGATCGGGTCCGTACGAAGGAAGTCGGAGGAAGAGTAAAACATGAGACCCGAGGAGAACCAACCGTGAAAGACGAGGACAAAGGCAACCAGCAGAGCACGCAGGGCATGCCTCCTCATACACGGGTGTAGACACCGATTCAGAGGACCTGTGATGAAAACCTGTAACAAGACGGTCGAAGCGGTTGATTCCGGAAGTTTTAAAACAAAAATATATAATAAAAAAGGAAGAAGTTAGTGGGAGTCGCGGTTGTCGAGTGGACGGCTCGCGAGTGCTCAGCGACGTGGTGCGAACGCCTAGCGGCAGCCGATGCGCGTCCGACGACAGTTGGACGCGTGCCCGGTAGCGCGGGGCGCACGCTTGACGTCCGTTGGGCGCGCGTGCCCGACGGCCATTGGGCGAGCGCCCAACGATGTGGGGCAAACGCCCAACGTAGGTGGGGCGGGCGCCCGACGTCCGTTGGGCGGACGCCCAACATCCATTGGGCGAACGCCCAACCTGCGTTGGGCGAACGCCCAACGCCTGTTGGACGCGCGCCCAACGAGAGTTGGTCGTGCGCCCAACGAGAGTTGGGCGTGCGCCTAACTAATGTTGGGCGTTCGCCCAACATAAGTTGGGCGTCCGCCCAACCTGCTTTGGGCGACGCCCAATCTTAATCGGGCGTCGCCCAAAGTCTCCGGGGATCCGTGCCTATAAAAGGCACGGATCCCCATGCATTAAAGAGAGAAAAATTTTGGAGCTTTCTCACTCTAGATATTTTTAGAGAGAGAAAGTTAATTTTTTGGAGAAAATATTTTTTTTCCCAAAAAAAATCCAAATTTTTCAAAGTTGAATATTTTATCGAAAACACAAAAAACGCTGGAAAATCATAACTCGTGGAATCAAACGACTTCGACTGTCAGATACCGATCTTAAGGTATTATCCGAGGACTAGACTCGTTTTATTTATTTCATTTATTTATTCGTTTAATTTATTTTCTTATTTTTTAGAATATAGTTTTTATTTATTTAGTTATTTATTTATCACGTCTTATTTAATTTCCCGTATTTATTTATTTTTGTCTCGTACTAAATAAACATTCGTTTTTGTTTTGAAATAAAAAACCTCGTTTCAATATCCCAATACGAACCGTGATCCGATTCAAAGGTAGTTCGGGATTAAAAAACGTTGTAATTATAAGTTTTGAAAATATTTCGAAATAACGTTTTAAAATAAAACGTCGTTTTAGGAATCTCCGTTATAGACTATGATCCAATTTTGGTAGTTCGGGGACCCAAAACGATAGAATAGATCTAATTTAAAGCTTTTGAACAAATCTGGAAACTTCTGGACTGTTTCTGTAATTCTGCCTTTTCTGTAACTAACAGCAGATTGGCGACGGATTTTCCATCGGTAATCTGCTGGAATCCGAAAATTCCTCTTTTAACCCTCTTTTCTCAACCTTTTGGTATTTATACTTGTATATATATATATATTTAATTATGTAACATGATTATAAAAATTATTTTTGAGTCCTCTAACTATTAAATACGTATTATATAGCTTATATTTCACATTTGGAATTTAAATCCGTTTTGATTTGGTTTGGTATAGCATTATATTTGTATATATATATGGTTTTTGGCTCATTTAAGTTATATTGGCTATTATTTAGAGTGGAAGTTATTTTCCATATATTTATTATGTAAAACTATTTTGAGATAAAAGTTATTTTCTATTTATGACTTTTGCCTATTATTTTCATATGTTTTTTGTAGAATAAAAATGTATTATACTTAGTATTCTTCACCCTTATTATACATATAAGTAGTATCTTTTACTTACCTTTTAACCTATATCCTTATTTTTAGATAAAACTATGTATATATATATATATGTATTTCTATTTTATTTTTGTATATATGTATATATTTTAAAATATATTTGGTTGGGTGAATTTGGGTTTAATTCATTGATGGTTGCAATTGTGTTCAAATAAAGGTTAATTGAGTGAAAAGGGGAAAATAAAAGACAAAAAGAGGTTTCAAGTTAATTGTTTAAATTAAAAGCTTTTCTAGATATTCCTAAAGTGTAAATAACGTTTTTTTGTCATTTTTAAACCGTTTTCTAAAACCTCACGTTTTAAAACCTTAATTCGTTCCAACGACGGATTAAGCGAACATTGTAATTAAAATTGTTTTTCTTGTGAATAATGAAGTTTTGAATTGTTTTCCTAAGTAAATGGTTTTGTACCAAATAAATTGACTTGTATGATTAATCACGTTTTTTAACTGTTTGCTCAATGTTTTCAAACGCTCGAGTCGTTCAAACGGTGATTCGAGTGAACATCATTAAAAGGGCTTTGAAACGTATCTAAATCATTCCAATGGCGATAAGGTACGAACCGTGTAAATAAACTCGTTTTTGGGAGTGAGATTAGCGTAGATGTAATATACGACATAAAGCCTAAATCACACTGTGAATAAATCAATTCTTCCTTCTCCCCCTCTCTCTCCTATGTATTTTAAATTTATGCAAAATGGGTGATTCTTTACTAAAGTGGCTTTTAATGACATGCTCAAAACGGTTTCAAAGCGAGAAAGAAAAGGTTTCAAATGAATTTTAAACTTAAAGAAATATGCGATTAGTCCGTTATCGCCTAACACGCTGAGTAGGAGGCCGGTGGTTCATAACCGGGCGATGTCGGGGTGCCTAGTAGCCTTTCTCCGGAAAGGAGCTAGCCTTCTCGACTCGTACCTAAGTTTCCCGAACCCTCACCGGTCTCCCGCAAGGGATCGGTGTTCATTTTCCCATTCGTGGGTGGCGACTCTTCCATACTCCGAGCTCCGGCCCTGCCGAGCAGCTTGATTCCACGATTGGTTGCTTTCGGCGCCAATCACCGCTTACGTCGCCATGAGGTGTCCACCCCCCGGTCTGCTCGGGCGAGGCCGTTCGGCACCTTGTCTAACAAGTGGCGACTCTGCTGGGGAAGCGAGAAATTTGATTCCGGAAGGCGTGTATTAAGCCCTTAACGGGGACGGATCGTATTATTTCTTTTCGTATGCATTCATAAGCATTATTGCAAACCTTTTGGGTAATTTCCGCGAAACCTCTAGCGAGAGTCCATTCATCGCTCGAAAGAGGCTAGTGTAAGTTCCCCCTTACAGTAAGGCGCCAAAGGGTCCCCATCCATTCGTTAGAGGCGAATTTGTGCGGTCCTGTGAGGTCCCGCGATCAGCCGTGTCAGCATATAGTAGCCTTAGAAGTTTCCATAGGATTACCCGTTACTATTTTTGATGTGATAAATGAATCAGTTCGTGTTTTCAAATTGCCATGATACGTGTCTAATCCTAAAATATGTAAAGAAAATGGAACGATACGTTAATATATACTCTTAAACCGATATACAAACTACCCCAAAACATTGAAACGATTCGAACTAAAGACGACTTAGTCATCTCGTATGAATGAACTTGTGCGACCCGCCTGGGCCCTTTCCGTGTCCCGAAGAAGGCACATGTTCTGGAAATGCGTTGTGACGTAAGCACGTATTAGTTCAAATCGGTTTGATATTAAGGATAGTTATATCTCGATTCAAAAGACTATATTAACAGTAGCCGTTATTCACATTCTTTAAATACGTTGGGATGAAACGAGACTATGACAAAACGAAAACAAAGAACATTTCTGTTTCGAATGACCCCGTTGTAACATAGAGAGTTTCGCAAACGTGGCCCGTCCCTTCCGAATAAAAGACGAGCTCTTACGTTATGCCTTGTGTTGTTCTTAAAAGAAATGGACGTGTCCGCGAAAGTGACTAAGAAAATAAAAGAAAAGCAAAAATAAAAAAAACGACCAAAATCGTTCTGTATCTACGATATATATCCATCCCGAGGGTAGTTAAAGAAAATGAACCAATATCATTAAATACGTGCCTCGAACTGGTGTATACGCCGTTTAAAATCATGAAGCCGAATTAAGCTAAACCGCATGATTGCACCATATGGACGAGACTGTGGGTTTGACTAATGGCTCGATCATTTCGGCCGTTACCAAAACTACAAGAAATATGGCCCGATCTGCATGTTTGCTTAACTCGTGCCTAAATGAAAAAAATGGTAATATCCCTGCTTCGAATAAGCATACGATTCAACGAAACGTTGATTTTCTATAACCACGCTAGGGCGATATATCCCGTAGATTGGAAGGAATAAAAACTTGTTAATAGCCGAAGGATTACCGTGCGCTCAAATAAGACTCGCCGTCTTTTTACGTAGCCAAAACGAGCAAACGGATTCTTAACGCTAAAAACAAACACGTTACGCGATGAGTCCGTTCCTTAAAATAAAAAGTGCTTTCATCACTAAATAAACACGTGGTTACGTCTCTCGATAGATCCAAAAAGATCCCGTTGTAATCCAAAAATCGAGACACGAACCCACGCGAATAAAAGGGAACGAGTCATTGTCAATAACGAACGATTGAACCAGAAAAATAACTCGTACCGCGTCTAAATCCGAGATACGCTCAAAAGGGAATCAAAACCCGAACTAATGCATCTCGTGAAATGACAAAGGACGAGTTATTCGGAAGGACAATCCATTTGGTTGATATCTTAGTCACTGAACGTTGATACGTTAAAACGAATTGTATTGTCTGATGAATGATTTACTTCTCCGCAATAATCGACGGCATCACGCGTCCCCTGGACCGCAATGTGAGCCCCAAACCAAAATCCTAGGAAAGAGACTTGGACCATCGAGTGTGTGGAGGAATAAGGGTGGAAGAGATATGTTGTGATACGTGTAATTAGACTAACGTTTGTTCTTCTTATCTTATATATCCGTAAATAATAAACGCACACACCACGAATCATGCATATAAAATCATGCATACATACTAATGGATACCATTCGCGCAGACTTCATCATTAAGCGGTTATGGTTTCACGAGAGTAGCCGGCTAGTCAGGCAGTTTGATCAGCTACGAATTGACAATTCCGAATCGGCAGTTGTGGCTTCTGAATCATCTTCGTCCGAGTATACTCAGCATTCTGTCAGTATGTCTGCGACCGACGAAAAGGTGGCCGAATTGGAAAACTCTGTGAACAACATTAATGATCAGTTGGCCGCAATTTTGGCCCAGCTAGCTGAGCTGACATTGAAGGATAACAAGAGTGGTAGTAAGCGTGCTGAGAATGAGGTAAACACTAGTCCCCGCTTCGGGAACGAAGATGACTATCAGGATTATATCCAGAAACAGCTTGAGAAAGAGAAGGCTAAGGAAGAGGAGTGGAAGCAACACATCACTCAAGAGGTGCAGGATCTGCGTGGGGGAAGCTCCAGAAGTCAGGACTTTTATAATTTGAAGAATTGTTTATCGGCAAATGCTTTGCCCTTGAAGTTTCGGCTCTCGGACATGAAGAAGTTCGATGGAACTGGGGATCCCACGGCTCACATGAATCAGTATGTTGCAGTGATGAAGCACACAATCCTGACTGAGGATCAAGTCCTGGGACTGTTTAATACCTATCTGGAGGGAGCTGCCCTTGTATGGTTTCATGCGTTGCTGATAGTGACAAAGGGAGATTGGAAGGAGTTGGCAAAATCATTCATCGCTCAGTATAGTTTCAACACTATGCTTGAGGTTACTCTAAAGGAACTGGAAAGCACTAAGCAACAAGCTGATGAGTCTTTTTCCGATTTTGTGAGGAGGTGGAGAGCCAAGGCGGCAGTTATGAAGCAGAAGCCGCTTGAGCAGGATCAGATCCGAATGGTAATTGGCAACACATTGCCGTATATTAAGAATGAGCTGCGGTATATGCCTTTTACCGATTTCAGTCAGATGTATAGCTGCGCCTTGACAGTCGAAAAGGACGGAGAGCCGAAAAAAGCTTATACTAAGTGGACAAAGTCTGGATATAGTGCCGGAGGGCCAAGCGCGAGTACAGAATCGGCCGCAGTGAAACTGCTTGATCTTAATGCTATCGAGAAAAGGCAGTTCGCCAAGTTTGATCAGACCTACGCAAAAGTTTTCGAACGATTGCAGAAAAAAGGATTATTGAAAGCCCTCACTCATTATAACAAGGCACCGCCTGCTCCGCAGATACAAGCTAGGGGATACTGCGAGTTCCACAGTAATTATGGACACACTATTGAGAACTGCGAGAGACTGAAACATGAGATTCAGGATTTGATTGAGGAAAAGAAGATAGCTGATCCTTCGTCAGCGAACCCTTCCACTACGCGTAATCCATTGCCTAACCATAGGGTAAGCATGATCGGGTCTGGGCTCGGAGCAAGATTAGTCATGGAATCCTTCGAGGAAAATGAAGAGGAGTTATTGGACTCCGATGAGAAGAGCAATGTGGGAAATGGGTTATATGTGTCCTTCCTTGGCAAGGAGCAGGAGGGTGAACCAATGGATGAAGGGTTAGACGGTGGAGCATCGTATGATGAAGATAGTGCGGAAGAGACCGGGGAAAGGTCGTCTCGAACTATTGTGCCAGAATTGAGCCTATTTAGAGGAGAGAATCCCGATGTGCACTTGCGCGAGTATATGCATGATATGTTTGTTGAATCCTTCGAGGTGGACGAGATTGCTCAGTGGTTCCACCATTCGTTGATAGGCGAGCCTTTGGGGTGGTTCCACTCATTACCCGACTCTTGCAAGCATGATTGGGAACAATTGTCCGATCTATTCCTTGAAAAGTACAAGAACACTAAGAACAGGATGTCAGAGCACTTCGCGTTGCAGATTGGGCCTATCAAACGCCCGTTGCCGATGGTCAGTAAGTATAATGGCAATAAGGATCCAATGGAACACCTTCACTTCTACTTATCGGTCATGGGGCCTTTGGGTTTTAAGGAAGAAGAGATCACCAGTCTGTTTTGCAATTCACTGATGGGGGAGCCGCTGATGTGGTATATGTCTCTCCCGATGCGTATTAAGTGTGATTGGGCCGTGATGACCAAGAGGTTCATTAAGGAATATACAGTATGGATGCTTGCGGAGAAAACCCCGGACTCACCCTCTTATGAAACACCCGAAGTGGTGTTGGCAATGCCCCAGTATGGTGGATACCGGGATCCTGTCGAGCACGCAAGGTTTTTCCGCAACCATATGTATGACGCTGGGTTCCCTCAATGTGAATTACATGAACATTTCCCAGAAACTCTCATGGGAGAAGCCTTGTTGTGGCACCAAGGCCTATCAAAGGAAGAAATGGGTCATTGGATACCTCTTAGGGATGCTTTTGTGTCGAGATATGAGATGTACGTTCCATGGACGGGATCCCTGGAAGATTTGGATAGGATCAGGCAATTCCCCGAGGAACCATTCGTGGATTATGTTAGGAGGTGGAGGTACCGTTACGAGTTATGTCATGAAACAATGAGCGATAAGGTGCAGCTCATGTGCATACAGAGAGGCGCTATTCCGTCAGCGGCAAGAAGAATGAGCAGGGTGTTTCTCCGGAACTATGATGAATTGATAGGCTAGGCTATGTATGGATCGGCAGATCCTTTGTATTTAAATCCAAATGTTCCTCACGTAATGGACCTAATGATTGTGGACATTTGGGAAAGTTCCTCGGACGAGGAGGACGCTGATCGGAGAATTCCTATCAATATTTGGGATGAATCTGATGATGAGCCGGAAATTGCCGTTATGACAAGATCAGGTCGAGTGGCCGAAAGGAAGGCGCCTATGGTTGAGACAGAAATAGGGGAAGGATCAGCTCCCAAGCCAGATGACCAAGTCCTCGAGCAATTGAAGAAAACACAAGCTAAGTCTACGGTGTAGGAAGTCCTATGCCATTCTAAGTACCACCATGAGAATCTGATGAAGGAGCTGCAAAATTTGGTCATTTCTACCGACACTGAGCCAGCAGCGTTAGTAGGGGCAATTATGGCCCGGAAGAATACTGAAATCACTTTTACCGACGAAGATCTCCCGGAGGAGGGTAAGGCTCACAACAAGCCTTTGTACATCCGAGCTGAAATTAACGGGAAGAAGACTAGCTGTGTGATGGTTGATGATGGATCGGCCATTAATGTTTGCCCGCTGAAACTCTTGTCCAAGTTGGGAGTAGAAAGAGGAGATTTGACGGCCTCGGAAACCGTGATCAGGGCTTATGATGATAGCCGTAGACACATCGAATGAGTCTTCAAGGCTAAGCTGAAAGTAGGGCCGCATGAAGAGGAGACTGAATTCACTGTGCTGGATATACCGGTGACGTTTGCCGTGTTGTTGGGACGTCCATGGTTCCACAAGTTGGGAGGTGTGCCCTCCACGCTCCACCAAATGATCAAATTCCCCTTCGGGGAGGAGATAGTGACAATCAGAGCTGAGAAATTGAGTTCAGTGGCGGCATTGGGAATTGAGCCTCAGCTTTTCTCCGGATTCCAAGTTTCTGGGATCTACGAGTCTAGCATGACCACCGATGTGGTGAAGATGATGAAAGGAGGTTTCATCCCTGGTATAGGCTTGGGGGCACAC
This sequence comes from Euphorbia lathyris, assembly GCF_963576675.1. Classification (NCBI taxonomy): domain Eukaryota; kingdom Viridiplantae; phylum Streptophyta; class Magnoliopsida; order Malpighiales; family Euphorbiaceae; genus Euphorbia; species Euphorbia lathyris. The sequence goes on from NC_088915.1 coordinate 85,663,477, forward strand.
CATCAAGGGTTGCCAGAGTTTCCGGACTTCAAGAGTCAGAAAACCCGAAGGGGTTTGGGATATGAGCTGGGAGGTCCGTCCAACACAGGTGGTGAAGGAAAGGTGGGCCTAAAGAAGTATTTTATGAATGAGGGGCACGGAAAGGTTTATTCGGGGACTCCCAAGTCATGGACTAGCACCGAAGGAAAGATTCTGTCAGGTTTTGAGATCTTCAATGATGTCACCCGTTGGGGCAAAGGAGAGGCGAGCTGCTTCGTCGAGGAGATCATGATGTTAGATATGAATGCTGAGGAGCAGGTCATCACTATTGAAGCAACTGTGGGAGCGGTGGACGAGCCCAGTACCTCCAAGGCTTATGAGAAACCTGAGAACCCCGATGATGAAAATTGTATTACTGCTTTATTTGAATCCGATGATGTACTCGCCAACACTATCAATGAAATGAATTCTGATTTTGCTTACTTGCTTGATGTTGATTCTGATCATTCCATGCATTCTCATTCATATAACATGCCTACGTTTGAAATCAATACAATAGAAATGTCAACTTTCAATCTTGGCACGGATGAAAATCCTAAACTTATACAAATTGCTCAAGAATTAACTACTGAAGAGAGGAAAGAATTTGAGAGAATAATTAAAAAATACGAAATAGTGTTTGCTTGGACATACGAAGACATGCCAGGAATCGATCAATCAATCGTAACTCACGGTATTACGACATACCCCAATGCTAAGCCCGTGAAACAGAAACTCCGACGCATGAGGCCGGAATGGGCAGATAAGATCAGAGAAGAAGTGAAGAAACAGTTAGAAGCGGGGTTCATCGAAGTAATCGACTATCCCTCTTGGGTCGCAAATGTAGTGCCCATCGCGAAGAAGGACGGCAAAGTGAGAATGTGCGTCGATTATAGAGATCTTAACAAGGTGTGCCCCAAAGATGAATTCGCATTGCCTCACATCGACGTATTAATCGACAGTGCAGCATCGAGCGTCTTGCACACAAATGTGGACGGCTTCATGGGCTACATGCAAGTTCAAATGGCAGAAAAGCACAAGGCAAAGACCTCGTTCACAACTGAGTGGTTAACGTACTGCTATAGGGTAATGCCGTTTGGTTTGAAAATTTGCCGGGGCAACTTATCAACGGATGGCTACGGAACTGTTCCATGATATGATACACAAAGAGGTGGAAGTCTATGTGGACGACATGATGGTCAAGTCGGAGACGAGAGAGGGGCATTTCGCTGCACTTGAGAAGTTTTTGGCCCGAATTGCAGAATTCAAGCTAAGGTTGAACACGAAAAAGTGCTTCTTTGGCGTTTCATCGGGGAAGATCTTAGGCTATGTGATCAGTAACAAGGGGATTGAGGTGGATCCCGACAAAGTAAAGGCCATACAAGAAATGCCGGCGCCAAAGAATGAGAAAGAAGTGAGAGGATTCCTGGGGCAGGTTCAGTATATCAGCCGGTTCATAGCACGACTCACGGCGATCTGCGAGCCGATCTTTAAGCTGCTACGGAAAGATCAACCAACGATTTGGAATGATAAGTGCCAGCAAGTATTGGAGACTGTCCAGAACTATTTGTCTTATCCACCGGTTTTAAGACCGCCTAAACTTGGAAAACCGCTTCTCCTCTATGTAGCAATCGAGGAGCGATCTATTGGGGCAATGCTGGCCCAGGAAGGGGATACTGGTGTGGAGCACGCGGTGTATTATCTGAGTAAGAAGTTCCTGGAATACGAACTTAAGTATAACATGATCGAAAAGACGTGCGTGGCAGTGGTATGGCTAACAAAGAAGCTACGACACTATTTTCAATCTTACAAAGTAATCATTATTTCCCGGATGGATCCCGTGAAGTATCTGTACTGGACTCCGTCTCTAACAGGGAAGCTAGCCCGATGGTTGTTGCTCTTGTCCGAATTCGACATCGAATATGTAATGAAAAAGGTTATTAAGGGGAGAGCTGTAGCGGAGTTTTTGGCCAATCAGCCTCTAAATGCGGAAGAGGAAGAGGTAAACTATGATTTCCCCGATGAGCACTTGAATGCGATCGAAGTTATACCGTGGAAAATGTTCTTCGACGGAGCGGTTAACTCAAATGGAGCCGGATTAGGAGTGCTACTTATCTCACCAGAAGGAGAAAGGGTCCCAATGGCAAAGAAGTTATCCTTCCCTCTAACCAATAATATGGCCGAGTATGAAGCGTGCATCTATGGGTTAGAGTCGTTAACAGCACTGGGAGCATCATATGTTGAAATCTGGGGCGACTCAAAACTGATTATCGAACAAGCACAGGGAAACTAGGAAGTAAGGGAAGAAAGGTTGCGCCCATACCTAGACCAATTGGAGGGACTGGAGCAGAGATTCAGCGAGTGTCGTTTTTATCACATTCCTCGAGCACAGAATCAGGCAGCGGATGCTTTGGCCACTTTGGTGTCGGTATGGGATAATCCCCGGAACCTTGCCTCAAAGCCTTTGGTATTGAAGAGGTCTCACAAACCATGCTACGAAGATGTAATGCTATTGGGAGCGGATGAAAGCCTTGGTATTTCGATATCGTAAACTTCATGAAAAGTGGAACATTCCCGGCAGAATCAGAACTTAGGGATCAGGCTGTGATTAGAAGGTTAGCTCAGCAGTTTGTCATCCACAACGACTTGCTTTACAAAAGGCACACCGATGGTTTACAACTGAGGTGCTTGGATGCGGGAGAAGCCCGTGAGGCAATGGAGTCAGTACACTCGGGAATTTGTGGGGCCCATATAGGAGGAGCAGTATTGGCAAAGAAAATCATAAGGCAAGGCTTCTATTGGCTCACCATGGAAAGAGATTGTAATGAATATGCGAAGAAATGCCATGATTGTCAAATCCACGGAGATTATAATCACTTACCAGCTATGGAATTGCACGTGTTAGCACCCATTTGGCCGTTTGCGGCTTGGGGCATTGACTTCATCGAGGAGGTGAGGCCTAATGCGTCAAACGGGCACAAATTCATTGCAGTCGCCATTGATTACTTCACCAAGTGGGTAGAGGCGGAATCATTTAGCAAGTTGGGGTCTAAGCAGATGAGGAAGTTCATTGAAAAGCACTTGATCACCAGGTTCGGAGTGCCTCATCACATGATTACGGATAATGGGGTCCAGTTTCAGGGAGAGGTGAGAAGTCTCTTCCAAGAGTACGGTATTGAGCATCATAGGTCTTCTCCGTATCGCCCACAAGCTAATGGGGCAGTAGAGGCGGCTAACAAGAACCTTAAAAGGATTCTCATAAAGATATTAGAATCGCACCGGAACTGGCACGAACAGCTTCCGCTCGCTTTATGGGCTTATCGCACGATAGTTAGAACGTCAACTAGGGCAACGCCGTTCTCTTTGGTATATGGTGTGGAAGCCGTTCTCCCAATCGAGGTTGAAAAGCGATCGTTGAGAATCGCAGTAAAAGCAGAGATTCCTGAGACGGAATGGGTGAAGAAGTGATGTGAACAGTTAGCATTGGTAGACGAGAAAAGAATGGAGGCCCTTTACCATGTGCAGTTATATCAGAGAAGGATGGCCCGAGCCTTCAACCAAAAGGTCAAGGCCAGCCCTGTCAAAGAAGGGGACCTGGTGCTGAAGCAGATCCGAATGACGCACACCGACCCTAGGGGCAAGTACAGGCCAAACTGGGAAGGACCATTCCTCGTGAAGAAAATCCTAAGCAAAGGGGCGGTGAAGCTTACTACTATGGACGGCATGGAGTTCTCCGAACCTACCAATCTGGATAGGCTTAAGAAATACTTTTCGTAAAAAAAAAAGAAAAAAAAAAGAAAAAAAAATGAAAATTCCCGATAGGTTGAAAACCCGCAAAGGGCGACCTATGCAACAATAAGGGACATCCCAATGGGTGAAAACCCAAAAGGGCACTCATTTGAAATCATTCTCGTGAATGCATACGAAAAGAAGTAAAACGATCCGTCCCCGTTAAGGGCTTAGTGCATGCCTTCCGGAATCAAATTCTCGCTTCCCCAGCAGAGTCGCCACTTGTTAGACGAGGTGCCGCGGCCTAATCTCCCGGGCGGACCGGGGGGTGGACAACCTCATGGCGACATAAGCGGTGATTGGCGCCGAAAGCAACCAATCATGGAATCAAGCTGCTCGGCAGGACCGGAGCTCGGAGATATGGAAGAGTCGCCACCCACGAATGGGAAAATGAACACCGATCCCTTACGGGAGACTGGTGTGGGTTCGGGAAACTTAGGTACGAGCCGAGAAGGCCAGCTCCTTTCCGGAGAAAGGCTACTAGGCACCCCGACATCGCCCGGTTATGAACCACCGGCCTCCTACTCAACATGTTAGGCGATAACGGACTAATCGTATACTTCTTTAAGTTTAAAATTCATTTGAAACCCTTTTCTTTCTCTTTTTAGAAACCGTTTTGAGCATATGATATTGAAAAGCCACATCAGTAAAGAATCACCCATTTATGTTTATACATACACAGAGAGGGGGAAGAAAGAAGTGATTTATTTACAACTGTATTAAATATTATATCGTGTGTTTATTCTACACTAACTTATTTCCCAAAAACGGATTTATTTACATGGTTCGCACTTTAATCGCCGTTGGAACGATTTAGGTGCGTTTTAAAACCCCGTTTGATGAAGTTTACCCGAATCGCCGTTGGAACGACTCGAGTATTTGAAAACGTTTGAGATAAAAAACCTTTTAATGAGAAAACATGGGTAAACATACAAGTCAATTTTATTTTGTACAAATTCTTTAAGAAAATGGTTCAAAACTCTATTATTCGCAAAGAAAACGATTTTAATTACAATGATCCTTTAATCCGCCTTTGGAACGGATTAGGGTTTTAAAACTTGGTATATTGAAGACGATTTGAAATATTAACAAGAATAACTCCATTTATTTACATTACAAATCTAAAAAAACATTAGTTTAAATAATTCAATTGAAAACTCTCTTTTTGGTGATTTATTTTCCCCACTTACTTTAATGGACTCTTTAACTATTATAATTACAATAAACTAACATTTACACTCAAATGAAGCCCTTTTGAAACATGGACCCATGAATGGGCCAAAAGAATAAAGAAAATGGTTTTAGACCATATATATATATGTATACATTTAAATCAAAAAGAAAGATAAGAAAATAAGATTTAACCAAAAATCACTATATGTATATGAAGATAATAAACACAATATATCTTATACTTTGAAATGTGAAAATAATAAGTAAATCCTATAACTAAGAAAGTAATACTTATCTAAAAATAATTTAACTCAATAATCACTAAAATAATCCAAATATTCTAAAAAAAACTATACATATATATACATAATTAATATAGTTTAAATATCAAAAATACCGTATGCTAATGTCTATTCATTATTTCTCAAAATATCAAGTAACTAATATTTAAATATAACCTAAGTTAATAAAAAACGGAAATACATATATATATATATTTATACTTATATTACAAAATAGAATAAAAAGAGATATACAAATATTCTAAAATAGATATATATACTAAAGTTCTAAAATAAGTTGAAAAACATGTATTACATAATCATATATATATATATACTAAGGATAAAAAGTCTAAAAGTTAAGAAAAAGGGACTGAAATGGCATTTTTTACATTTTGGCAGATTTACCGACGGAAAATCCGTCGGTAAACAGCCTTTAGTGACAGAATTGGCAAATTACAGCAGCACTCCAATATTTTCCAGATTTGTTCAAAAGCCTTAAATTAAATCTAATTCAATCGTTTTGGACTTCCGAACTACCGAAAATGGATCATAGTCGAAAACGGAAGTTCCTAAAACGATGTTTTTATTTTAAAACATTATTTGGAAATTTCTTTTAAATTAAAAAAACTTATAATTACAACGTTTTCGACACCCGAACTACCTTTTTATCGGATCACGGTTCGTATTGGGATGTCAAAACGAGGTTTTTATTTTAAAACAAAACCGAATTTTATTTAACACGAAACGAAAATTAAATAAATATGCTAACTAAATAAAACGTGACAAAATAAATAAATGACTAAAGGAATAAAAAACTATAACATAAAAAAAAATAAATAGAAGGAGAGAAATAAATTAAATAAAGAGTCTAGTCCTCGGATAATACCTTTAATTCGGTATCTGACAGTCGAAGCCGATTGATTCCACGAATCGCGAGCTTCCGTTTTTTAATGAAAATTTAGTAAAAATTGAACTTAGGAAATTTGGAATTTTTGAGAAAAAAAATATTTTTCTCAAAAAAATCCACTCTCTCTCTCTAAAAATGTTTAGAGTGAGAAAGTTTTCCTCTTCTAAAAAGGCCTCCCCCCTTTTTGCCTTGGGATCCGTGCCCTTATATAGGGAAACGGGTCCCGGAACTTTGGGCGACGCCCAAATAAAATTGGGCGTCGCCCAAAGTTGTTGGGCGGCCGCCCAAGGCATGTTGGGCGGCCGCCCAACACTAAGTTGGGCTACCACCCAACATTGTTGGGCGGCCGCCCAACGGCGTTGGGCAAGCGCCCAACAATGTTGGGCGGCCGCCCAACATTCATTGGGCGATCGCCCAACAATTGTTGGGCGAGCGCCCAACCATCGTTTGGCGTTCGCCCGACGTGGTTGGGCGCTCGCCCGACGACCTTCGGGGCGCGCCTCGCGCCGTCGGGCACGCGCACCCCGTGGCCGCCGAGCGCGCGTTTCGCGCCGTCGGACGCTCACACGTCGCGGCCGCCGAACGCGCACTTCGCGCCACCGGGCACGCACGCTCAATGGCCCACGAGAGCGCGCACCGTGCCACCAGACCCGGGCATTATTCGGACGTTAGAGGCGTGCCACTCGCGATGCGTCCGACGGACGCCGAGTGCACATCCCGTGCCGCCAAGCGGGCGTTCGACCATTGTCGTCCGCGTGCAGGATGCCGCTAAGCACCCGTGCCCTGCCGTTAATTTTCTTTGCTTATTATTCTTTATATTTTTTCAAAAACTTCCGGAACCAATCGCTTCAACTGTTTTGTTTTCTAGGTTTTCGTCACAGGTCCTCCGACTCGGTGTCTACAGTTGCCCCTACTTTTCTATTTTGACAGTGATGTGTGTGTTTCGAAAACGTTTTTTGCTAACGCAACACATGCAATGTAAAACATATAAAAGTAAAAGACACATAAAGAGTAGGAGGGAGCATACCTGACCTTTGCGCTGCGCGCTCCGGCGTTGTGCTCTGATTCCTTCAGGCTCTGCTTTGGGTTGCACCGTGCTGCCTCTGAATCGGCTGCTAGGTAATATCCCACTTTTCGATTCCGGCCTACCTTGGCTGGCTGCGATGAGAATGGCTCTAACGCGTTTTGGTCTACGGCTGTGGGGATGATGGCTTAATAGCTACCCTAGTCTATGACTGCAGGGATGATGGCTAAATAGCTACCCTGGTTTACGACTGCAGGGATAATGGCTAAATAGCTACCCTAGTTCAAGATTGCGGGGATAATGGCTAAACAGCTACCCTAGTGCAAGATCGCGGGGATAATGGCTAAACAGCTACCCTATTTCAAGATTGCGGGGATAATGGCTAAACAGCTACCCTATTTCAAGATCACGGGGATAATGGCTAAACAGCTACCCTGATTTACGACTGTGGGGATAATGGCTAAACAGCTACCCTATTTCAAGATTGCGGGGATAATGGCTAAACAGCTACCCTATTTCAAGATCACGGGGATAATGGCTAAACAGCTACCCTATTTCAAGATCGCGGGGATAATGGCTAAACAGCTACCCTGATTTACGACTGTGGGGATAATGGCTAAACAGCTACCCTATTTCAAGATTGCGGGGATAATGGCTAAACAGCTACCCTATTTCAAGATCACGGGGATAATGGCTAAACAGCTACCCTGACTTATGACTGTGGTAAATATGGCTCAAAAGCAACTCCGGTCTGCGACCATGAGTCGGATGGCTCAAAAGCAACTCCGATCTGCGACTGTGAGTCAGATGGCTCAAAAGCAACTCCGATCTGCGACCGTGAGTCAGATGGCTCAAAAGCAACTCCGGTCTGCGACCGTGAGTCAGATGGCTCAAAAGCAACTCCGGTCTGCGACCGTGAGTCAAATGGCTCAAAAGCAACTCCGGTCTGCGACCGTGAGTCAAATGGCTCAAAAGCAACTCCGGTCTGTGACCGTGAGTCAAATGGCTCAAAAGCAACTCCGATCTGCGACCGCGAGTCAGATGGCTCAAAAGCAACTCCGATCTGCGACCGCGAGTCAGGTGGCTCAAAAGCAACTCCGGTCTGCGACCGTGAGTCAGAATGGCTCAAAAGCAACCCTGGTCTCTAAATCGACCGCAGGTGTGTAGTGATGCATATAGATGGATGAATGTAGCCTAGTCTATGGATGCATGTAAACACCTATGTGTGTGTGTGCCGGTGACCGTGCATGTGTTTGAATGTGCATAAGTGTGGCTTATGTGTTTTGCTTTATGCGGATGTATGGACATGTGTGTATGCAAACTATGTACATGTGGATGAAATGCTCGGATGGATTCCCTTTTCATAGGCTTGGAGGATTTTTGTAGCTTCAGATCGAGAAATGATGGTTCGGGCCGTCCCTAAGGAGTGCGAGGATGAGGGCGAGGTTAAGTTTGAAACCAAGGGTTGTAAGGATGAGGATTTGGTCTTGATGAGCTCGTGTCAAAGGGACTCTCGCTTTTAACCAGAGTTTGACGTATTCATTTTCTCCCTAATTTTTGCCTGAGCTGCCCTTTTCGGGTTTTCAACCCAACGGGATCTCTCCGATATTCTCTATCTCTCTTTTTGCATGAACTGCCCCTAGGGGTTTTCAATTCATCTTTTCTATATCTCACTGATTTTCTCTATCTCTCCTTTTGCTTGGATCGCCTCTTTTGAGATTTTCAATCCAACTTTTTTGTTCAATTTTTCTTCTCTTTTTCTTTCTTTCTTGATTGTGAATGATACCGGATAGCACAGGGGGCTTATATCCCCGCTAATCATTTGACGATGAGTTCATGCCCGATGCCTTCGTTAATGGAGAAGCTTCCGAAAGTGAGATGAACGTTGATCTGATTGTAGGGTCGTGCCCCCGATTAAAGTTACCGTCTTGGCGTAGGTTAGAAGTTGATGCTAGCGTATGCCCCTGCCAACTCGAGGTGAGATTTCATGTGCGCCAAACTAGGGATACTGTCGTTGGGAGTAGCTATGGAGGAGAGACGCTCCGGTCGAAGTTTGACCCTTGAGAGGACCACATAGGAGCAGAGGAACCAGACTTCATGGAGCATGAGAGAGAGGAATAGTCTTCTTCTTCTTTTTTTTAGTTTTTCTTTTTTATAGATTTTGGATTGGTTTATGGGTGTTGGGGTGATTTCAGTTGAGATGGGGTGTCTATTGATGCGGGTGTTTTCATCACAAATGCAACCGTCTAGCTTAAATAAAGCACCTGGCAAAGATACATTGAATTGTTTACTACTCAGTTTATTAACCACTGTCACCAAAGCATGCCCTTTTGGGGTTTTCACACTTCAGTTATTTTAACTCTCTCCTTTTACCCCAGAATTTCCAAATAAGCGCCCCGTGGGGTTTTCACTTATTGGGGTGTCCCTTATTATTGCATAGGCCGTCCTTTGCGGATTTTCAACCTATCGGGATTTTCTTTCTTTCTTTTTTTTATTTTCATGAGAAGGATTCCTCGGTTCCCTCGAGATTGATTAAAGTTCTGAACTTTGTTGCTTCCTTCGGCTTCCCTTGACTACGCATTTGATCTTTCTTCGTTACAGTGAGCTTTTCTCGTACATTTGATTACACATTTGTTGGACAATGTCAACCGCTCTTGCCACCTTGACGCCTCTTGGCTGATCACGTCAGCTTTTGATTTATTTTCTTTTACTTCCAATTGACTTGACTTTGCCCCAGGGCCTTTTTAGCATCATTTTTTTTTCTTCTTCCTTTGTTTAACTTTGAGTCATCATAGGTCTAACCCTTTCGTTGATCCTGGAACAAAATACTTTATCGCTGATAGGTTAGTTGCCCCCGCCTCGTTCTAAATGGCGCACTCCTGTACTTGTGTCCCCCTTTGGGGGGAGAAATCTTTGTCGATGCCTCAGTGTAAGTATGGCTCTGAGGGCTTGTTGCTTGCTCCATATTTTCTTTTCTTTTTCTCTCTTTTGGACTTTGTTGATTGTTGCTCAATCTTCTTCTTGGCAAAAGCCGGTGAGAACCCTTCGTTTTATGGATCTACGTCCGACTTATTATTGTAGAGTCAGGGAATCGCTTCTCATGATTTATTTTGCTTTTTTTTTATTCTCTTAATTTTCTCTCTTCAGTGGTTAAGTACTGAGCAATAAGTATATTCTAGAGCTTATGTCCGTGCCATGATAGAAGCGAGAATATCTCAATTAAGTGGATATCAAATGTAAGTACGTATGTTTAGGATAACCTTGCTGAAACGAAATTTCATTGAATTCAAAAGGAGGTTAATAACATCTTGTGGAATAGAAGATAAAATAAAAGACAAGGATAAAGACTACAAGTGCAATCCTCTCTCTCATACTACTTCAGGAAACTTCAAGTTCTCCTGCTTCATAAGCGTCCTCAATCTAGAGAACCTCTTCTTTCGTTTATCCTGATCCGTGGTAGACCTCACCGTTCAAGGAACAAGTCGAAGACTTCATCCGCTGAGAAGGATTTGGGTCACTTATTTTCCCAGCTTCGATGAGATCTTGGATTTCATGCTTCAACTTCATGCAAGTGCTTGTTTCGTGACCATATTTCTGGTGGAAGTGGCAGTAGCCCCTGCGTTTGACTAATTCAGTGGTTGGACCTCCCATCGCTGGTAGGGGATGAAGTATATCATGCATTTGTAGACCCTTCAACACTTCTAATAAGGGTTGAGTGAAAGTGGAGAATTCCCTTCCCTCCCTTTTATACTGAGTGGGCGACGGAGGGCGAACAACCCTGGTAATCTCATGTCCCCGATGGTGTGGATCTTGTTGTGTTCGTGAAATATGGTGTGAGACTACCCTTGGTGGAGTGAATATTTGTGGATTAACTTGTGACGCAAGCTGGAACATAGGTTTCTCCATAGCAGCTTTTGGGATCTCCGCAACCAGTGACTCGCTCAGGACCTCCATGACCAACCTTTTCAGCTCTATCTTGAATTCATCTGAAGCAAGGATATCGGGAAGAACTCGCTCGATTTCTGCTCTGAGATTGAAATCTCATATCATCTCTTGGGAATTTTCAACCCCCTCATGCTTAGTATTCTCCGGATCATTAAGAGCACGTTTGAACTCATCAGAAAAGATGTATTTGGCTAAAGCCCCTTGCACACGGCTCTTAAGATTGTGGTTTGAATTGCTGGACTGGGCCATGAGTTGGGTTTCTAACAAGGAAAGAGAAAGGATCGGTGAGTGGAGCTTTTTAGGCATCATGAATTTTGATGATGCACGTGCGATGCGAATGCTAAAGCTATCTACTTGTGCCTCCTATAGATGGATGTATGATTTATGCATGATTCGTGGTCTGCGCTTTATTTCTTACAACATAAACACGATTTGACTGGAGCTAAACCCCTTCTTCTATTTTCTTTTCTTTTTTTTTTCTAGAGCCGTCGGCAGTACCTCGATCGTTTGTGCTAACTTACCAGTTTGGAAGTGCCGATGTCTGAAACCATTTCGACTGTTATACACACACTAGTACGAACCCTACAAGTTAACCTTGCAATGCTTTGCAAGATGTACAATGTTGAATGACGCTCGACACGACTGATACTTGTGAGATTGAGACGACCCTCATGATACGTAAAATCCCCTATGACACTAGGTAAATGAGAGTGTACCCCGATGATATCCGTGACGTGTAGATACATTGGAGGGGTAGCGATATGAGTGGTGGGAATGGCATATTTGGTACATCGATACGACTCACGATCTAAAAAGAACAACCTAAGTGATCATGCCTGAGGTGTATGTGAGGGATTGCCATCCTTGGTAGTAATGACGTACTTCGAAGATACGCGGTGTTACATGGACTGATATGATTCTCATGGTATGTCCGAGACTCAAACAGACCGTGACGGAGACATGCGGGGCACTTGTCCATAGTTTACTTGGTATTGATACTGATAACAGGGAACCGTCTTTCTGGGAAACATAAGTTTCCTGAAACAGGTCGACATAGAGGATGTGTCCTAAACTAGAAGCAAGCGGGACGAGACCACCGCATATGGGGTGTGGGTCAATGGTTAGTTTAAACCCAAGACACGAATATGTAGGCATACCAACGGAACCTTGGCGTGTTATGCAGAAAGTGGTGATGCACGGGACATGCCCTAAATAGGTTAAGGCATAGGGGAGACTCGAGTGACATATGTCATGTGCGCCAATCGTCAGCTTCTCCTGGAAAGCAACTATTACGATGATGGGTATTATCTGATGGGATAACGAACACGGAATTCCCGACACTCGAGGTACGAATAGGATGCATATGTCAACGTACGAGGTACGTGCCAATTATTAACTCCTACTTGGCTCACTAGCATCTTGACATAGTGGTTTGAAACGTGGTGCGTTCAGGAAATACGATGACGTACGTGGTATGCCTTAGAGGTAGCCAAAAGGCATGATGGGAGTCCCACTTGATGTGCCCCCACGATTGACTTATACGTAACTCACGAACGATGTGATGGCTTGATTTTAGGATTTCGACCATTGTGGGGGAAATTCAACATGCTAGGTACGAGACACGAATAGGGTACGCATATGACACACGTATTATCTGACCAACTTTAGGTATAGATGAAGCACAAAGATGACTCAAGAGGTACCTTCTAACAACATTGGAGGTGTAAGCTCGACACGATACCGACACGTAGGGTGTGGTTCAAGGATTAACTTAAGCTAGGGACCCAAGTCCCTCGATGGATTTACGGACATCAGTGCGTCCGGTAGAATGAGAGGTGTCCTAATCCGATCGAGGTATCAACGAGACGGAAATGAAGACTTACCTGGTGCGTGTCGAAGGTCAATTTGTTTCATAGCGCAAACCCGATGAAGATATGTTTTATGAGAATCACTAAAGATCTTACGCGGATATGTCTGACGTATTCGGTCCATCATTGATATTTGAGATACCAACGATGACACACAGGGTGGACATCCATAGTTCGACGGGAGCCTATTACTATGAGCAACTCGAGGAACAACGAGGACGCGAACCAAGACCTTCGAGGTAAGTGCCAAATGTTGGACTTAGCCGCGGTATGAACAACTCGATACTACTGATACGAGTGAGACTCAAATAGCGACACATAGGGCATGTGTCTCAGACACGTGGATAAGGCAATTCGGAGTTTGGGGGCACATGGACAGCGGTACCAATGATGTAGGGAGAGCGTGTCGAGGATTTGACGATAGAAACAAACCGATGTTTGAGACGTACTCCAGATATGAGTGACAATTTACAGGGCGTACGTCAAGAGTTTGATAGGAACCTCATGACATGAACGACTCAGTGTGTCAAGGTATGGGCGGGATGCCCAAGATGTCCCATAGGGTACGTGCCTAAGGGTGTGACTTGGACTCGATGACATGAATCACTCTATATGACAGGTACGGGCCAAAAGTTTAATTTGAACTTGTCGATACAAATGACTCGACATTGGGGGTGTAAGCAAGATGCACGTGATGACATATATGAACTTGCCCCAGATTCGACTGGAACTCAATAACATGAGTGACTCGACATTTGACATGCGAACAAGACGTACCGAACCGCATATGTGGGTGTGTGCCACAAGCTTAACCCTGACTGGATGGTATAAATGACTCAGTTTTCGACATGTGAGTAAGGTGCGAGGGATGACCTACGGAACGCGCGTCAAAGGTCGGTCCAGAATTGGATAGCCTAATGACATACTCGTGGGCTACAAATATTGACAAGGCGACATGTGGGGCACATTTTGACAAGGCCCAACGTATGACTAAAGCGCAAGTGGTGACATACGGGATACGCACCGAAAGCTGATACGTGTTCGAAGGACTAGTGTCACATGTTTGGAATACTGATGTGTTACGATATATGATGACACACCTAGTATGTCTCATATCGATTTGCCCATTTTTGAAGATGCGACAGTGTGTCTTAAGAAGGCCGAGGATGCGCGGGTTACCTTAGTACAATGACGTATCGATATACAAAGTACGGTCGAGAGTACCAATGGGGGCATGAGGATGACCTACTAGCTAAGAGATTAGTGCAATGACGCATGGATTTATTAGATGTGATGAGGTGACATATAAGGTGCCAGTTAAAATGCGGATGTGACACCATGACTTCGTGTGAAGCGTGCGTCAGAGGGTTAATGCGAACCTGGGGTCCGGATAGTGGGATGGTGTAATTATGATGACCCACATGGCGCACCTAAAGGTACAAATGGGAAGCGTGGACAACATACCAGTAAAGGGTTCATTTCGAAGCTCAGGGTATTGCCCATAATTTTGAAATACGGAGGTGCTATGTATGGACTACCTCCCCAGATGCGAATGACGACAGGTAAACGAGATTCGTGTGAAACAGTTCACTCGACCCTAAGGTTTCGATCTTACAACCACATAACTTTGGAGTATAGGTGCACGGCGCACCGACACACGTGGCATGTCTTAGCGTGCGAAGGTCATGATGGCAACCTACGAGGTGAGGGGCATGGATAATACAACAACGTAATTTGGAATCACTTAGTCATTGTGTATAGTGTGGCGACATCCGTGGGTATGTCTTGAGATACGAAAGGGAGGTGACGACGACCCGTGAGATTATGGTTCTATTTGAGATCAAGGTACCAGTCATAATCTTGAGATGTGTTAACGGTCGAAATGATCGAGTCGTTAGTTAAAACCCGCAGTCTCGTCCATATGGTGCAATTATATGGTTTGGCTTAATTCGGCTTCGAGATTTTAAACGGGGTATACTCTCGTCCGAGGCACGTATTCAACGACATTGGTTTATTTTCTTTAACTACTCTCGGTATTGATATATCGTAGATTCGGAATGATTTTGGTCGTTTAGTTTTCTTTTCTTTATTTTCTTAGTCATCTGTACGGACACATCCATTTCTCTTAAGAACGACACGAGGCATAACGTAAAAGCTCGTCTTTCATTCGGAAGGGACGGGCTACTTGTGTGAAACTTTTCACGTTACAACAAGGTCGTTCGAAACAGAAATGTTCTTCATTTTCGTTTCGTCGTGATCTCATTTTATCCCAATTTATTTAAAGAATGTGAATAACGGCTACCGTTAATATAGTCTCTTGTATCGAAATGTAACTATCCTTAACACCGAACCGATTCATACTAATACGTGCTTACGTCATAATGTATTTCCTGAACACGTGCCTTCGTCGGGACACCGAAAGGGACAAGGCGGGTCGCACATGTTCATTCATATGAGATGACTAAGTCGTCTTTAGTTCAAATCGTTTCGATGTTTTGGGGTAATTAGTATGTCGATTCATGAGTATATATTAACGTATCGTCTCATTTTCTTTACATAGTTTAGGATTAGACACGTATCATGGTGGTTTGAAAACACGAACTGATTCATTTATCACATCAAAAATAGTAACGGGTAATCCTATGGAAACTTCTAAGGCTACTATATGCTGACACGGCTGACCGCGGGACCTCACAGGACCGCACAGATTTGCCCCTAACGAATGGATAGGGACCCTCTGGCGCCTTACTGTAAGGGGGAACTTACGCTATCCTCTTTCGAGCGACGAATGGACTCTCGCTAGAGGTTTCGCGGAAATTACCCAAAGGGTTTGCAATAATGCTCGTGAATGCATACGAAAAGAAGTAAAACGATCCGTCCCCGTTAAGGGCTTAGTGCATGCCTTCCGGAATCAAATTTCTCGCTTCCCTAACAGAGTCGCCACTTGTTAGACGAGGTGCCGCGGCCTAATCTCCCGGGCGGACCGGGGGGTGGACAACCTCATGGCGACATAAGCGGTGATTGGCGCCGAAAGCAACCAATCGTGGAATCAAACTGCTCGGTAGGACCGGAGCTCGGAGATATGGAAGAGTCGCCACCCACGAATGGGAAAATAAACACCGATCCCTTGCGGGAGACCGGTGTGGGTTCGGGAAACTTAGGTACGAGCCGAGAAGGCTAGCTCCTTTCCGGAGAAAGCCTACTAGGCACCCCGACATCGCTCGGTTATGAACCACCGGCCTCCTACTCAGCATGTTAGGCGATAACGGACTAATCGTATACTTCTTTAAGTTTAAAATTCATTTGAAACCCTTTTCTTTCTCTTTTTAGAAACCTTTTTGAGCATATGATATTGAAAAGCCACATCAGTAAAGAATCACCCATTTATGTTTATACATACACAGAGAGGGGGAAGAAAGAAGTGATTTATTTACAACTGTATTAAATATTATATCGTGTGTTTATTCTACACTAACTTATTTCCCAAAAACGGATTTATTTACATGGTTCGCACTTTAATTGCCGTTGGAACGATATAGGTGCGTTTTAAAACCCCGTTTGATGAAGTTTACCCGAATCGCCGTTGGAACGACTCGAGTATTTGAAAACGTTTGAGATAAAAAAACCTTTTAATGAGAAAACATGGGTAAACATACAAGTCAATTTTATTTTGTACAAATTCTTTAAGAAAATGGTTCAAAACTCTATTATTCGCAAAGAAAACGATTTTAATTACAATGATCCTTTAATCCGCCTTTGGAACGGATTAGGGTTTTAAAACTTGGTATATTGAAGACGATTTGAAATATTAACAAGAATAACTCCATTTATTTACATTACAAATCTAAAAAAACATTAGTTTAAATAATTTAATTGAAAACTCTCTTTTTGGTGATTTATTTTCCCCACTTACTTTAATGGACTCTTTAACTATTATAATTACAATAAACTAACATTTACACTCAAATGAAGCCCTTTTGAAACATGGACCCATGAATGGGCCAAAAGAATAAAGAAAATGGTTTTAGACCATATATATATATATATATGTATACATTTAAATCAAAAAGGAAGATAAGAAAATAAGATTTAACCAAAAATCACTATATGTATATGAAGATAATAAACACAATATATCTTATACTTTGAAATGTGAAAATAATAAGTAAATCCTATAACTAAGAAAGTAATACTTATCTAAAAATAATTTAACTCAATAATCACTAAATAACCCAAATATTCTAAAAAAAACTATACATATATATACATAATTAATATAGTTTAAATATCAAAAATACAGTATGCTAATGTCTATTCATTATTTCTCAAAATATCAAGTAACTAATATTTAAATATAACCTAAGTTAATAAAAAAAGGGAAATACATATATATATATATTTATACTTATATTACAAAATAGAATAAAAAGAGATATACAAATATTCTAAAATAGATATATATACTAAAGTTCTAAAATAAATTGAAAAACATGTATTACATAATCATATATATATATACTAAGGATTAAAAGTCTAAAAGTTAAGAAAAAGGAACTGAAATGGCATTTTTTACATTTTGGCAGATTTACCGACGGAAAATCCGTCGGTAAACAGCCTTTAGTGACAGAATTGGCAAATTACAGCAGCACTCCAATATTTTCCAGATTTGTTCAAAAGCCTTAAATTAAATCTAATTCAATCGTTTTGGACTTCCGAACTACCGAAAATGGATCATAGTCGAAAACGGAAGTTCCTAACACGATGTTTTTATTTTAAAACATTATTTGGAAATTTCTTTTAAATTAAAAAAACTTATAATTACAACGTTTTCGACACCCGAACTACCTTTTTATCGGATCACGGTTCGTATTGGGATGTCAAAACGAGGTTTTTATTTTAAAACAAAACCGAATTTTATTTAACACGAAACGAAAATTAAATAAATATGCTAACTAAATAAAACGTGACAAAATAAATAAATGACTAAAGGAATAAAAAACTATAACATAAAAAAAATAAATAGAATGAGAGAAATAAATTAAATAAAGAATCTAGTCCTCGGATAATACCTTTAATTCGGTATCTGACAGTCGAAGCCGATTGATTCCACGAACCGCGAGCTTCCGTTTTTTAATGAAAATTTAGTAAAAATTGAACTTAGGAAATTTGAAATTTTTGAGAAAAAAAATATTTTTCTCAAAAAAATCCACTCTCTCTCTCTAAAAATGTTTAGAGTGAGAAAGTTTTCCTCTTCTAAAAAGGCCTCCCCCCCTTTTTGCCTTGGGATCCGTGCCCTTATATAGGAAAACGGGTCCCGGAACTTTGGGCGACGCCCAAATAAAATTGGGCGTCGCCCAAAGTTGTTGGGCGCCGCCCAAGGCATGTTGGGCGGCCGCCCAACACTAAGTTGGGCTACCGCCCAACATTGTTGGGCGGCCGCCCAACATTCGTTGGGCTACCGCCCAACAATGTTGGGCGGCCGCCCAACATTCGTTGGGCGAGCGCCCAACGCAACGTTGGGGCGCCCGTGCCCAACCATCGTTGGGCGTTCGCCCAACGTTCGTTGGTCGTTCGCCCGACGTGGTTGGGCGCTCGCCCGACGTGGTTGGGCGCTCGCCCGACGACCTTCGGGGCGCGCCTCGCGCCGTCGGGCATGCGCACCCCGTGGCCGCCGAGTGCGCGTTTCGTGCCGTCGGACGCTCACACGTCGCGGCCGCCGAACGCGTGCTTCGCGACACCGGGCGCGCACGCTCAATGGCCCACGAGAGCGCGCACCGTGCCACCAGACCCGGGCATTATTCGGACGTCAGGGGCGTGCCACTCGCAATGCGTCCGACGGACGCCGAGCGCACGTCCCGTGCCGCCAAGCGGGCGTTCGACCATTGTCGTCCGCGTGCAGGATGCCGCTAAGCACCCGTGCCCTGCCGTTAATTTTCTTTGCTTATTATTCTTTATATTTTTTCAAAAACTTTCGGAACCAATCGCTTCAACTGTCTTGTTTTCAGGTTTTCGTCACAGGTCCTCCGACTCGGTGTCTACAGTGGCAAGGCGCCCCGCGGTCTCCACTCGCGTCCTCTCCTCGGCAGCAAGACGCCCCTCGGTCTCCACTCGCATCATCCCCGACCAATGAGCGTTCCTCTCCCGATAGACCTGGCCGACCCTGGCATCGGCATCCCGCAGTGACTCACTCCGCCTCAGCTCATTTGCATGGAGATCGCTCTGTAAAAAATATATATATATAAGAAAAAGGAAGAAGAACAGACAACAACAGAAGTCATACATACATATGTGCATACATTCCACTACACTAAAATAAAATAAGAATACTCACCAGGTGGCCGGTGCAACGCAGGCTGAGCCGCTCTCTGAGATAACCCGATAACCCCACGTAATCAGTGCATGTCTCCCTCGAAGTATGGAGGGCATCCGGGGGATCAAACGGCACCCTCGATGTGAAAACAGGAGGAGCTATCTCAACGCCGGCATAGGCCACTCCTGTCTCGTCGTAACGAACTACCGAGAAGTCCCTCCCAAAGTCAGGGATAGGTACCCATAAGGGAGGCCACTCTGGCCGGGCAATGCCTAAGGACTCACCCGCATAATAGGAGGGCTCGCCCGCAGGCGTTCGAGCCTGAGCACCGTCGAAAAAGTCGGACATCCGAGCGCTCCTCAAGGAACCCTCCTGCATATAAAGACACAATGAGTATCCCTAACCATCTCGTGAATAAAGAATAAAAAAGGGGTCGAACACTCACCGGGAGCTCCTCTCGACCAAAAACTGCCGGGACAGCCTCTGCTGAAAACACGTCCGTCCTAGGATCCACATCCATCGCAACCTCGAGGGCGTCCGCCGGAGTCAACAGCGTCGACAAATAGCGAGCACGACCCCCGGTATGGTCCCACACGTCTCGAGGGGCAAACTCACGGGTCAAGTCGCGACGAATGTCCGACAGGGGCATGGTCCTCACAGCAAACATGGACACGGGAATCTCGCCAGGCGACCAATGCGAGGCGCTAACCCCGGTGATGCCCCGATCGCCCAAATACCATGCCCGCACGCAGGGGCCTGTAAGTACGCACCGCTGCCCCTGGATGCGGGTAATGTAAGCGTAGTCGGGACTAAAGTCGAGGTCATCCCATCTGAATCGAATCTAAAAAAAAAAAGAAAAGTCACGTCCGATCAAACAAAAATCTAGCATAGTTAGAAGAGGTTTACCTGCCCCAAGGTCCGCGAGTCAATCCACGCTAGGAATCGCGCCACTGTCCACCTCTCCTCGGTGCCCAGATCAAAATCACCCCACCGAGCCATAAGTGGAAGCCTAACCACCCGAGGCCTGCGCCTGCGTGTGCACGGAAGAATCCGCCTCTCGTAAGCCCAAACCTGCTCGTAGAAACAAAGGTTACTAACAGAAATCGCGAAAAGAATAAAGAAACAAGCTAAGGATGAACGATGTACCAGGAGAGCAAAGGTGTAACCACCGAAGTCCTTGCGCTTCCTGCAAGTCAAATCCAAAAACTTGTACAGAAAAGCCAAGCCGGCTCCTGCCCAATCATAAGACGACACCACGTCCAAATCACGGAAGGCGTGGATAAGACCCGCGTGTATCGTCCCACTCTTGGTGCGGAAGATCGTCTCGCCCAAGGCATATAGAAGAAAGCTGCGGACGGCCCGATCCGTGTCGTCTATCCCGCAGGAGTCCCTGCGACTCAATAGTCCGGATGTGGTAATAAACTTCGTCGGAGAGGCCTTGACACCCGTGTAGACTCCGGGTCCAATCAAAGTAGATAGCTCGACGCGGTCGACCCGGGGACGCACCATGTCGAAGAAGAGGGGAACCGGGCGTAGACACCGAGTCGGAGGACCTGTGACAAAAACCTGTAAACAAAATATATAATAAGAAAAGAAAAGTTAATGTGAGTCACGGTCGTCAAGTGGACGGCTCGCGAGTGCTCAGCGACGTGGTGCGAGTGCCTAGCGGCAGCCGACGCGTGTCCGACGACAGTTGGACGCACACCCGGCAGCGTGGGGCGCACGCTCGACGTCCTTTGGGAGCTCAGACCCGGCAGCGCGGAGCGCGCGCTCGACGGTCGTGGGGCGCGTGCGCCCGACAGCGCGAGGCGCACGCCCGATGGCCGTTGGGCGACCGCGCCCGGCAGCCGCTGGGCGAGCGCCCAGCGACGTTTGGGCGGACGCCCAATGGTCGTTGGGCGCGCGCCCAACTGAAGTTGGCCGTACGCCCAAAGATAGTTGGCGTTCGCCCAACGAAAGTTGGGCGTTCGCCCAACCGGCTTTGGGCGACGCCCAATTTTATTTGGGCGTCGCCCAAAGCTTCCGGGATCCGGTGCCTATTTAAGGCACGGATCCCAATGCATTTAGGAAGGAGGATTTTTGGAGACTTTCTCACTCTAGACATTTTTAGAGAGAGAAAGTGATTTTTTTTAGAAAAATATTGTTTTTTCTCAAAAAGTCTGAATTTCCCAAAAGTTAAATTTTTACTAAAAAAGACGAAAAACACAAAACCCGGAAAATCACGATTTGTGGAATCAACCGACTTCGACCGTCAATACCGAACTTGAGGTATTATCCGAGGACTAGACTTGTTTTATTTTATTTAATTTATTTCCTGTATTTATTTATTTTTCATGTTATAGTTTTATTTATTTAGTTGTTTATTTATTTGTCACGTTTTATTTAATTTCCCGTATTTATTTATTTTTATCCCGTGTTAAATAAAAATTCGATTTTGTTTTAAAATAAAAAACCTTGTTTTGATATCCCAATATGAACCGTGATCCGATTAAAAGGTAGTTCGGGTATTAAAAAACGTTGTAATTATAAGTTTAAAAAGATATTTCCAAATAACAAAAACGTCGTTTTAGGAAACTCCGTTATAGACTATGATCCATTTTTGGTAGTTCGGAGATCCAAAACGATCGAATTAGACTTAATTTAAAGCTTTTGAACGAATCTGGAAATTTTTGGACTGCTGCTGTAATTCTCCCTTTTCTGTCAGTAATAGCAGATTGGCGACGGATTTTCCGTCGGTAATCTGCTGGAAAACGAAAATTCATCTTTTTAGCCCATTTTCTCCACCTTATGGTATTTGATTCTTATATAGATAAGTATGTAATTATATAATATGATTATAAAAATTATTTTTGGGGTCATTTAACTATTAATTATCTATTATGTAGTTATTTACTCCATATTTGAAATTTAATTTGTTTTGATTCATTATTTGTACATATATATATATATGTATATATATATATATTTTTTTTTTTGGGTTATCAAAATGTGGGGTTTAGCTATTATTTGGGGAGGGGTTTTCTATATACTTATTATATCAATTTTTTGCATTTATGGTCTTCCATTACTTTTACAGAGTTTTAGTGAGGATGAAAATGTATTATATTTTGTATTCTTTTTCATTTTCTTTATTATATCATATATTATTTCTCACTTATTTTTATATATAAATATATCCTTATTTTTAGATAAAATCATATATATATATATATGTATTTCTATTTTATTTTTGGTATACATGTATATATTCCAAATGAGTTTTACTTGGTGAATTTTGGTTTAATTGGTTCATTGGTGTAATTATGTGTGAATAAAGAGTTGATTGAGTGAAAAAGGGAAAATAAAATCACAAAAAGAGACTTCAATTTATTTATTTAAACTTAAGTTTTCTAGATATTCTTAAAGTGTAAATAACGTTTTCTTGACCTTTTTAAACTATTTCCAAAATATCACGTGTTGAAACCTTAATCCGTTCCAACGACGGATTAGGCGAACCTTGTAATTAAAATCGTTTTTATTGTAAATAATAAAGTTTTGAATCGTTTTCTTAAACGATTTGTACAAAATAAATTGACTTGTATGCCTAACCACGTTTTTGGGTTAAAATTCTTTATTCCACGTCTTCAAACGCTCGAGTCGTTCCAACGGCGATTCGAGTAGATGCCATGTAAATCAACGGGGTTTTGAAACGTACCTAAATCGTTCCAACGGCGATTAAGGTACGAACCAGGTAAATAAACTCGTTTTCGGAGAGTGAGTTTAGTGTAGGGTTAACATGTGAATCGAAGCATAAGACACGCTGTAAAATAAATCAATTCTTCCTTCTCCCCCTCTCTCTTTTATATATATATTTGGCATCAATGTAAATGGGTGATTCTTTACCAAAGTGGCTTTCAATAATATATGCTCAAAACGGTTTTCAAAACGAGAAAGAAAAGGTTTCAAATGAATTTTAAACTTAAAGAAATATGCGATTAGTCCGTTATCGCCTAACACGCTGAGTAGGAGGCCGGTGGTTCATAACCGGGCGATGTCGGGGTGCCTAGTAGCCTTTCTCTGGAAAGGAGCTAGCCTTCTCGGCTCGTACCTAAGTTTCCCGAACCCTCACCGGTCTCCCGCAAGGGATCGGTGTTCATTTTCCCATTCGTGGGTGGCGACTCTTCCATACTCCGAGCTCCGATCCTGCCGAGCAGCTTGATTCCATGATTGGTTGCTTTCGGTGCTAATCACCGCTTACGTCGCCATGAGGTGTCCACCCCCCGGTCCGCCCGGGAGATTAGGCCGCGGCACCTCGTCTAACAAGTGGCGACTCTGCTGGGGAAGCGAGAAATTTGATTCCGGAAGGCATGTATTAAGCCCTTAACGGGGATGGATCGTATTATTTCTTTTCGTATGCATTCATAAGCATTATTGCAAACCTTTTGGGCAATTTCCGCGAAACCTCTAGCGAGAGTCCATTCGTCGCTCGAAAGAGGCTAGTGTAAGTTCCCCCTTACAGTAAGGCGCCAAAGGGTCCCCATCCATTCGTTAGGGGCGAATTTGTGCGGTCCTGTGAGGTCCCGCGATCAGCCGTGTCAGCATATAGTAGCCTTAGAAGTTGCCATAGGATTACCCGTTACCATTTTTGATGTGATAAATGAATCAGTTCGTGTTTTCAAATTGCCATGATACGTGTCTAATCCTAAAAATATGTAAAGAAAATGAAACGATACGTTAATATATACTCTTAAACCGATATACAAACTACCCCAAAACATCAAAACGATTCGAACTAAAGACGACTTAGTCATCTCGTATGAATGAACTTGTGCGACCCGCCTGGTCCCTTTCCGTGTCCCGAAGAAGGCACCTGTTCAGGAAATGCGTTATGACGTAAGCACGTATTAGTATGAATCGGTTTGGTATTGAGGATAGTTATATCTCGATTCAAAAGACTATATTAACGGTAGCCGTTATTCACATTCTTTAAATAGGTTGGGATAAAACGAGATTATGACAGAATGAAAACGAAGAACATTTCTGTTTTGAATGACCCCGTTGTAACGTAAAGAGTTTCACAAAACGTGGCCCGTCCCTTCCGAATAAAAGACGAACTCTTACGTTATGCCTTGTGTCGTTCTTAAGAGAAATGGACGTGTCCGCAAAAGTAAACAAACGACCAAAGTCATTCTATATCTACGATATATATCCATCCCGAGGGTAGTTAAAGAAAATGAACCAATATCGTTAAATACGTGTCTCGAACTGGTATATACGCCGCTTAAAAATCACGAAGCCGAATTAAACCAAACCGCGTAATTGCGCCATATGGACGAGACTGTGGATTTGACTAATGGCTCGATCATTTCGACCGTTACCAAAACTACAAGAAATATGGCCCGATCTGCGTGTTTGTTCAGTTCATGCCAAAGTGAAAAGAACGGTGATATCCCTGCTTCGAATAAGCATGCGATTAAACAAAACGTTGATTTTCTATAACCATGCTAGGGTGATATATCCCGTAGATTGGAAGGAATAAAGAGTTGTTGCTGGCCGAAAGATTACCGTGCGCTCAAATAAGACTCGCCGTCTTTTTACGTAGCCAAAACGAGCAAACGGATTCTTAACGCTAAAAACAAACACGTTACGCGATGAGTCCGTTCCTTAAAATAAAAAGTGATTTCATCACTAAACAAACACGTGGTTGCGTCTCTCGATAGATCCAAAAGATCCCGTCGTAATCCAAAAATCAAGACACGAACCCACGCGAATAAAAGGGAACGAGTCATTGTCAATAACGAACGATTGGACTGAAAGAATAACTCGTACCACGTCTAAAAACCCGAGATACGCTCAAAGGGAGTCAAAACCCGAACTGATGCATCTTGCAAAATGACAAAAGACGAGTTATCCCGAAAGGACAATCCAACTTGGTCGATATCTTAGTCACTAAACGCTGATACGTTAAAACGAACTGTGTTGTCTGATGGATGATTTACTTTTCCGTAATAATCGACGGCATCACGTGTCCCTTGGACCGCAATGTGATCCCCAAACCAAAATCCTAGGAAAGAGACTTGGACCATCGAGTGTGTGGAGGAATAAGGGTGGAAGAGAGATGTTGTGATACGTGCAATTAGACTAACGTTTGTTCTTCTTATCTTATATATCCGTAAATAAATAAAAACGCACACACCACGAATCATGCATATAAAATCATGCATACATACTAATGGAGACCATTCGCGCAGACTTCATCATTAAGCAGTGGTGGTTTCGCGAGAGTAACCGGCTAGTCAGGCAGTTTGATCAGCTACAAATTGACAGTTCTGAATCGGCAGTTGTGGCTTCTGAATCATCTTCGTTCGAGTATACTCAGTCTTCAGTCAGTATGTCTGCGACCGATGAAAAGGTGGCCGAATTGGAAAACTCTGTGAACAATATCAATGATCAGCTGGCCGTAATTTTGGCCCAGCTAGCTGAGCCGGCATTGAAGGACAACAAGAGTGGCAGTAAGCGCGCTGAGAACGAGGTGAATGATGGTCCCCGCTTTGGGAATGAGGACGACTATCAGGATTATATCCGGAAGCATCTTGAGAAAGAGAAAGCTAAGGAAGAGGAGTGGAAGCAACACATCACTCAGGAGGTGCAGGATCTACGTGGGGGAAGTTCCGGGAGCCAAGACTTTTATAACTTGAAGAATTGTTTATCGGCAACTGCTTTGCCTTTGAAATTTCGGCTCCCGGACATGAAAAAGTTCGATGGAACTGGAGATCCTACTGCTCACATGAATCAGTATGTTGCTGTGATGAAGCACACGATCCTGACTGAGGATCAAGTCCTGGGGCTGTTTAACACTTATCTGGAGGGGGCTGCCCTCACATGGTTTCATGCATTGCCGATGGTGACGAAGAGGGATTGGAAAGAGTTAGCGAAGTCATTCATCGCTCAGTATAGCTTCAACACCATGCTTGAGGTTACTTTGAAAGAGTTAGAGAGCACTAAGCAACAGACTGGGGAATCTTTTTCCGATTTTGTAAAAAGATGGAGAGCCAAGGCCGCGGTTATGAAGTAGAAGCCGCTTGAGCAGGACCAGATCCGAATGGTAGTCGGTAACACATTGCCGTATATTAAGAATGAGCTGTGGTACATGCCTTTTACCGATTTCAACCAAATGTATAGCTGCGCCTTGACAGTTGAGGGGGATGGAGAACCGAAAAAGGCGTATACCAAGTGGACGAAGTCTGGATATAGTGCCGGAGGTCCAAGCGCGAGTGCAGAATCTACAGCAGTGAAAGTGCTTGATCTTAATGCTATCGAAAAGAGGCAGTTCGCCAAATTTGATTAGACCTACGCAAAAGTTTTCGAACGATTGCAGAAAAAGGGGTTGCTGAAAGCTCTTACTCCTTATAACAAAGCTCCACCTTCTCCGCAGATACAAGCTAGGGGATACTGCGAATTCCACAGCGGTTATGGGCATACTATTGAAAACTGTGAGAGGTTGAATCACGAGATCCAAGATTTGATTGAGGGGAAGAAGATAGTTGATCCTTCATCGGCGAACCCTTCCACTAGGCGTAATCCACTGCCTAATCATAGGGTGAGCATGATCGGAGTCGGGCTGAAAGAAAGCATGGTTGTGGAATCCTTCGAGGAAAATGAAGAGGAGTTGTTGGACTCCGATGAGAAGAGCAATGTAGGAAATGGTCTGTATATGTCCTTCCTTGGCAAAGAACAGGAGGGTGAACCGATGGATGAAGGGTTGGACGGTGGAGCACCGTATGACGAAGATAGTGCTGAAGAGACCGGGGAAGGGTCGTCTCGGACTATTGTGCCAGAATTGAGTCTATTTAGTGGAGGAGAGGATCCCGATGTGCACTTGCGTGAGTATATGCACGATATGTTTGTTGAATCTTTCGGGGTGGACGAGATTGCTCAGTGGTTCCACCATTCGCTAGTAGGCGAGCCTTTGGGATGGTTCCACTCGTTGCTCGACTCCTACAAGCATGATTGGGAACGACTGTCTGATCTATTCCTAGAAAAGTACAAGAGAGCTAAGGATAGGACCGCAGAGCGCTTTGCGATGCAGATTGGGCCTATCAAGCATCCGCTACCGAGGGTCAGTAAGTATAATGGCAACAAGGATCCGATGGAACACCTTCACTTCTACTTGTCGGCCATGGGTCCTTTGGGTTTTAAGGAAGAAGAGATCACCAGCCTGATCTGTAATTCATTGATGGGTGAGCCGTTGATGTGGTATATGTCACTTCCGATGCATGTCAAGACCGATTGGGCGGCAATGATAAAGAGGTTTATCAAAGAGTATACGGTATGGATGCTGGCGGAGCAAACCCCGGACTCACCCTCTTATGAAACACCCGAGGCAGTGTTGGCAATGCCTAGGTATGGTGGATACCAAGATCCTGTTGAGCATGCGAGGTTATTCCGCAACCATATGTATAACGCCGGGTTTCCGCAAGGTGAATTACATGAACATTTCCCGGAAACCCTAATGGGAGAAGCCTTGTCGTGGCACCAAGGCCTATCAGAAGAGGAAATGGGTCATTGGATACCGCTTAGGAGTGCTTTTGTGGCGAGATATGAGATGTATGTTCCATGGACGGGATCCCTGGAAGATCTGGATAGGATCAGGAAGTTCCCCGAGGAACCATTCATGGATTATGCTAGGAGGTGGAGGCACCGCTATGAGCAGTGTCATGAAACAATGAGTGATAAGGTGCAGCTTATGTGCATACAGAGAGGCGTAATTCCGTTGGCGGCGAAGAGGATGAGTAGGGTATCCCTCAGGGATTATGATGATTTGATAGGCTGGGCTTTGTATGGATCAGCGGATCCATTTTATTTGAATTCAAACGTTCCTCATATAATGGATCTGATGATTGTGGATATTTGGGAAAGTTCCTCGGATGAGGAGGATACTGATCGGAGGATTCCTATCAATATTTGGGACGAATCTGATGATGAGCCGGAAATCGCCATCATGACAAGATCAGTTCGAGTGGCCGAGGGAAAGGCACCTATGGTGGAGACTGAGATAGGGGAAGGATCGGCTCCCAAGCCAGATGACCAAGTGCTCGAGCAGTTGAAGAAAACATAAGCTAAGTCTACGGTGTGGGAAGTCCTATACCATTCCAAGTACCACCGTGAAAATCTGATGAAAGAGCTGCAGAATCTGGTTATTTCTACCGATACTGAGCCGGAGGCATTAGTAGGGGCAATCATGGCACGAAAGAAAACTGAAATCACCTTCACTGATGAAGATCTCCCGGAGGAGGGGAAGGCTCACAACAAGCCTTTGTACATCCGAGCTGAAATTAACGGGAAGAGGACTAGCTGTGTGATGGTCGATGATGGATCGACTATTAATGTATGCCCACTGAAACTTCTATCCAAATTAGGAGTAGAAAGAGGAGATTTGACTGCCTCAGAAACAGTGATCAGGGCCTATGACGATAGCCGTAGGCACATCGAAGGAGTGTTTAAGGCCAAGCTGAAGGTGGGGCCGCATGAGGAGGAGACTGAATTCACTGTGTTAGATATACCGGTGACGTTCGCCGTGTTGTTGGGACGTCCATGGTTCCACAAGTTGGGAGGTGTGCCCTCCACGCTCCATTAAATGATCAAATTCCCCTTCGGGGAGGAAATAGTGACAATCAGAGCTGAGAAATTGAGTTCAGTGGCGGCATTGGGAATTGAGCCTCAGCTTTTCTCCGGATTCCAAGTTTCTGGGATCTACGAGTCTAGCATGACCACCGATGTGGTAAAGATGATGAAGGGGGGTTTCATCCCCGGTATGGGCTTGGGAGCACACCATCAAGGGTTGCCAGAATTTCCGGATTTCAAGAGTCAGAAAACCCGGAGGGGTTTAGGATATGAGCTGGCAGGTCCGTCCAACACAAGTGGTGAAGGAAAGGTGGGCCTAAGGAAGTATTTTGTGAATGAGGGGCACGGAAAGGTTTATTCGGGGGCTCCTGAGTCATTGACTAGCACTGAGGGAAAGATTCTGCCAGGTTTCGAGATCTTCAGTGATGTTACCGACTGGGGCAAAAGGAAGGCAAGCTGTTTCATCGAGGAGATCATGATGTTAGATTTGAATGCCAAGGAGCAGGTCATCACTATTGAGGCCACTGTGAGAGCGATGGATGAACCCGATACCTCCAAAGCCTATGAGAAACCCGAGAACCCTGACGATGAAAATTGTATTACTGCTTTGTTTGAGTCCGATGATGTACTCGCCAACACTATCAATGAAATGAATTCTGATTTTGCTTACTTGCTTGATGTTGATCGTGATCATTCCATTCATTCTCATTCATATAACATGCCTACATTTGAAATCAATACAATAGAAATGTCAACTTTCAATCTTGGTACGGATGAAAATCCTAAACTTATACAAATTGCTCAAGAATTAACTATTGAAGAGAGGAAAGAATTTGAGAGAATAATTAAAAAATAAGAAATAGTGTTTGCTTGGACATACGAAGACATGCCAGGAATTGATCAATCAATCGTAACTCACCGTATTCCAACATACCCCGACGCGAAGCCCGTGAAGCAGAAACTCCGACGCATGAGACCGGAATGGGCAGATAAGATCAGAGAAGAAGTGAAAAAGCAGTTAGAAGCAGGGTTCATCGAAGTAATCGACTATCCCCCTTGGGTCGCGAATGTAGTGCCCATCGCAAAGAAGGATGGCAAAGTGAGAATGTGCGTCGATTATAGAGATCTTAACAAGGCGTGCCCCAAAGATGAATTCGCATTGCCTCATATTGACGTGTTGATCGACAGTGCAGCATCAAGCGTCTTACACACGAATGTGGACGGTTTCATGGGCTACATGCAAGTTCAGATGAATGAGAAACACAAAGCGAAAACCTCATTCACAACTGAGTGGGGAACATACTACTATAGGGTGATGCCGTTTGGTTTGAAAAATGCCGGGGCAACTTACCAGCGAATGGCTACGGCACTGTTCCATGATATGATACACAAAGAGGTAGAAGTTTATGTGGATGACATGATGGTCAAGTCGGAGACAAGAGAGGGGCATTTCACTGCACTCGAGAAGTTTTTGGCCCGAATTGCAGAATTCAAACTAAGGTTAAACCCGAAGAAGTGCTTCTTCGGCGTTTCATCGGGGAAAATCTTAGGCTATGTAATCGGAAACAAGGGAATTGAGGTAGATCCCGACAAAGTGAAAGCCATACGAGAAATGCCAGCGCCAAAGAATGAGAAAGAAGTGAGAGGGTTTCTGGGGCAGGTTCAGTATATCATTCGGTTCATAGCAAGACTCACTGCAATCTGCGAGCCGATCTTTAAGTTGCTACGGAAAGATCAACCCACGATTTGGAATGATAAGTGTCAGCAAGCCTTAGAGAAGATCCGGGACTACTTGTCTAATCCGTCGGTTCTGAGACCGCCTAAACTTGGAAAACCGCTTCTCCTCTATGTAGCAATCGAATAGCGATCTATTGGGGCAATGTTGGCCCAAGAAGGGGACACCGGTGTGGAGCACGCAGTGTATTATCTGAGTAAGAAGTTCCTGGAATACGAGCTTAAGTATAACATGATCGAAAAGACGTGTGTGGCGGTAGTATGGTTAACAAAGAAACTACGGCACTATTTTCAATCTTACAAAGTGATCATTATTTCCCGGATGGATCCTGTGAAGTATCTGTACCGAACTCCGTCTCTAACAGGGAAGCTAGCCCGATGGTTGTTGCTTTTGTCCGAGTTCGACATCGAGTATATGACGAAGAAAGTTATTAAAGGGAGAGCCGTGGCAGACTTTTTAGCCAATCAACATCTGAACGCAGAAAAAGAAGAGATAAGCTATGATTTTCCCGATGAGCACTTGAACGCAATAGAAGTTATACCGTGGAAAATGTTCTTCGATGGAGCAGTTAACTCAAAGGGAGCCGGAGTAGGAGTGCTACTTATCTCACCGGAGGGAGAAAGGATCCCGATGGCAAAGAAGCTATCCTTCCCTCTCACTAATAATATGGCCGAATATGAAGCGTGCATCTATGGGTTGGAGTCATTAGCAGCACTGGGAGCATCATATGTTGAAATCTGGGGCGACTCAAAGCTGATCATCGAATAGGCACAAGGAAACTGGGAAGTAAGGGAAGAAAGGTTACGTCCATACTTAGACCAGCTAGAAGGGTTGGCACAAAGATTCAATGAATGTCGTTTTTATCACATTCCTCGAGCACAGAACCAGGCAGCGGATGCTTTGGCCACTTTGGTGTCAGTATGGGATAACCCTCGGAACCTTGCCTCGAAGCCTTTGGTATTGAAGAGGTCTCACAAACCATGCTACGAAGATGTAATGCTGTTGGGGGCAGATGAAAAACCTTGGTATTTCGATATCGTAAACTTCATGAAGAGTGGAACATACCCGGCAGAATCGGAACTTAGGGACCAGGCTGTGATTAGAAGGTTAGCACAGCAGTTCGTCATCCACGATGACTTGCTTTACAAAAGGCACACCGATGGTTTACAACTGAGGTGCTTGGATGCGGGAGAAGCCCGCGAGGCAATGGAGTCAGTACACTCGGGAATTTGTGGGGCCCATAT
Organism: Euphorbia lathyris; assembly: GCF_963576675.1. Lineage (NCBI taxonomy): Eukaryota > Viridiplantae > Streptophyta > Magnoliopsida > Malpighiales > Euphorbiaceae > Euphorbia > Euphorbia lathyris. Next base: position 85,695,377 of record NC_088915.1, read on the forward strand.
GGGAGGAGCAGTGTTGGCAAAGAAAATCATAAGGCATGGCTTCTATTGGCTCACCGTGGAAAGAGATTGTAATGAATATGCGAAGAAATGCCATGATTGTCAAATCCACGGAGATTATAATCATTTACCAGCTATGGAACTGCACGTATTAGCGCCCATTTGGCCGTTTGCGGCTTGGGGCATTGATATTATCGGAGAGGTGAGGCCTAATGCTTCAAACGGGCACAAATTCATTACAGTCACCATTGATTACTTCACCAAGTGGGTAGAGGCAGAATCATTTAGCAAGTTGGGGTCTAAACAGATGAGGAAGTTCATTGAAAAGCACTTGATCACCAGGTTCGGAGTGCCTCATCATATGATCACGGATAATGTGGTCCAGTTTCAAGGAGAAGTGAAAAGTCTATTCCAAGAGTACAGTATTGAACATCATAGGTCTTCTTCGTATCGTCCGCAAGCTAATGGCGCAGTAGAAGCGGCTAATAAGAACCTTAAAAGGATTCTCGTAAAGACAGTAGAATCACATCGGAATTGGCACGAGCAGCTTCCACTCGCGTTATGGGATTATCGCACGACGGTTAGAACATCAACTGGGGCAACGCCATTTTCCTTGGTGTATGGGGCAGAAGCAGTCCTGCCGATTGAGATTGAAAAGCGATCGTTGAGAATCGCGATGGAAGCAGGAATTCCCGAGACGGAATGGGTGAAGAAGCGATATGAGCAGTTGGCATTGGTGGACGAGAAGAGAATGGAGGCTCTTTACCACGTGCAGTTATATCAGAGAAGGATGGCCCGAGCCTTCAACAAAAAGGTCAAGGTCAGCCCTATCAAAGAAGGGGATATGGTGCTAAAGCAGATCCGTGTGACGCACACAGACCCGAGGGGCAAGTTTAGGCCAAACTGGGAAGGGCCGTTCTTCGTGAAGAAGGTACTAAGCAAGGGAGCGGTGAAGTTAACTACTATGGACGGCATGGAGTTCTCCGAACCTACCAATCTGGATAGGCTTAAGAAATACTTTTCGTAAAAAAAAAAAGAAAAAAAAAAGAAAAAGTTCCCGATAGGTCGAAAACCCGCAAAGGGCGGCCTATGCAACAAGAAGGGACATCCCATCCCAATGGGTGAAAACCCGAAAGGGCACTCATTTGAAAATTCCGGGATAGAAAAAGGAGAGATGAAAAATCGCTGGGATCTGAATACCGAAAAAAGACAGGTCCTGGTAACGGTAGTTATATCTTGAGCAATTATAGAAATAATGTATAAGCGGCTAAGTATTTCTGTTGTTTGTAAATAAATAAAGGCATGAATATATTTGAAGAGAATGATTGGAATCGTTATAATCTACTGAATGCATGGTAATATGAATCATGAGTTATACATTTCTTACCTTTCTTTTCACAATAAAAAGCCTACGTACTATCTACCCCACTCCCTATACACAAGCTATACATCGGGATAATTCTAATAAAAGCTACGAAGCTATAGATGATAAGCCTAATAAGGAGGGAAATCCCAGTGGGCCTCAAAGTCCCGCAGATGTGATGCCCGCTCCGCAGATAGGGTCTCCTCGGCGACTCGAAGTCTCTCCTCGGCAGCAAGGCGCCCCGCGGTCTCCTCCCGCACCCTCTCCTCAACAGCAAGGCGTCCCGGGGTCTCCTCCTGCATCACCCCGGACCAGTGGTCGTTCCTCTCTCGATACACCTGGCCAACCCTGGCATCGGCCTCCCGCAGCGCTTCGCTCTGTCTCAGCTCATGTGCACGGAGATCGCTCTGTAAAAAAAAAGGGAAGAAAAAACAGATGTAAAAAAGAAATACAGACTAGAATAGAAGTCATACATACACATGTGCATACATTCCACTACACTAAAATAAAATAAAGATACATACCAGGTGGCTGGCGCAACGCAAGCTGAGTCGATCTCTAAAGAAACCAGATAGCCCCACATAATCGGTGCACGTCTCCCTCGAAGTCTGGAGAGCGTCTGAGGGATCAAACGGTATCCTCGACATAAAGGCAGGAGGGGCCACCTCAACACCGGCATAGGCCACTCCGGACTCGTCATAGCAAACGGTCGAGAAACCCCTCCCAAAGTCGGGGATAGGTACGCCTAAAGGGGACCACTCTGGTCGAGCAGCGATAGAGGACTTGTCGGCACAAGGTGTCGGCTCGCTCGTAGACGCCTGAGCACGAGCATCATCGAAGAAATCTGACATATGGGCACTCCTCCAGGAACCCTCCTGCAAGCAAAGGCATGATAAATACCACTAACTATCTCGTAAATAAAAATAAATAGGCCGAACCACTCACCGAAACCGCCTCCCGACCAAAGACTGCAGCGACAGCCTCCCCCAAAAACACGTCCGCCACAGGGTCCACCTCCATCGCCACCGCTGGGGCATCCCTCGCGCTCAATAATGTCGATAAATAGGGAACACGGCCCCCGGCATAAACCCATACATCTCTACCAGCAAAGCGGTGAGTCAAATCCCGACGAATGACCGATAAGGGCATAGTCCGCACCGCAAACATAGAGATGGGGATCTCGCCTGGTGTCCAATACGAGGCACTAACCCCGGTGATGCCCCGGTCGCCCAAGTACCATGCCCGCACGCAAGGGCCGGTAAGCACGCTCTGCTGCTCCTAGATCAGGGTGACGTACGCGTAATCGGGACCGAAGTCAATGTCGTCCCACCTGAATCTAATCTGAAAGCACAAAGAAAAAGTCAGGACTGATCAAACAAAAATCTAGCGCGATTAGAAGATATTTACCTGCCCCAAGGTCCGTGAATCAATCCAATCTAGGAGCTGCGCCACCGCCTGCCTCTCCCCGGTACCTAGACGAACTCGCTCCACTGAGCCATAAGTGGGGGGCTTCACTACCCGTGGCTTGCGCCGACGCTCACTAGGAAGAATCCACCTCTCGTAGGCCGAAACCTGCTTGTAAAAATAAAGGTTATGAACAGAAGGCGCGAAGAAGATAAAAGGGGCAAGTTAAGGATGAACCACGTACCAGAAGAGCAAAAGTGTAACCGCCGAAGTCCTTGCGCTTCCGGCAAGTCAGATCCAAAAACTTGTACAGGTAAGCTAGACCCGCTCCGACCCAATCGTAAGACGCCACCACGTCCAAATCACTGAAGGCCTGAATGAGACCCGCATGTATCGTCCCGCTCTTGGTGCGGAAGATCGTCTCGCCTAAAGCATACACCAGGAAGCTGCGGACAGCCAGATCAGTGTCGTCAGTCCCACAAAAGTCCCTATGACTCAAAAGCCTCGAGGTAGTGATGAACTTCACCGGGGTGGATTTGACACCCGTGTAAACGCCCGGCCCGATCAAAGCAGCCAACCTAGCACGGTCAACCCGTGGACGCATCGTATCAAAGGAGAAGGGAACCGGAGTACCACTCCCCCGCAGCCCGATCAGTAAAGAGAAGTCGCGGGGCGAGATCGTCATCTCCCGGAACGAGAGGTGGAAGGTGTGGGTCGAGTCAACCCATCTCTCGCATAAGGCCCGTAGGCCGAAACGGTCGCACACCCCGTTGGTGCGGGGCAGCGCTAAAATAAATGGCTCAAAGCCCAACTCTCGCACACGGGCTCTCGTCGCGGCACCTAGCATGGAATACCACACATGAATATCTGCCGTAGTCTCGGAAATGTCGATGAACTGGAAAGAACGGAACAGGTAAGTTTAAATGTTGTTCCTAGGCTTGCATCTGATGAAAGCACGTTAATCTAGCTATTCTTTCGGTCAAATCTAACCTAGAGACATCTTGTCAATTTGGACCGTCATTTTGTGAAATCTCTCCCTTAGGGTTGTTTGCATAGGATTTGATTAATTCATTATTCTTTGATCTACTCTCGTCCGCATTGGCAAAGAGAATTATTCAAGTTTTTACTATTCACGTGCATTAGTCAAGTTTCACTATTCACGTGCATTATTCGAGTTTTCACTATTCACGTGCATTATTCATGTTTTTACTATTCACGTGCACTATTTACGTGTTTACTATTCACGTTTACTATTCACGTGCACTATTCACGTTTTTATTATTCATGTTTTTACTATTCACGTGCACTATTCACGTTTTTACTATTCACGTGCACTATTCGCATTTTTACTATTCACATGCATTATTCACGTGCGTTAGTCGAGTTTTTACTATTCACGTGCATTATTCACGTTTTTACTATTCACGTGCATTATTCACGTTTTCACTATTCACGTTTTTGGTTTACTATTAGCAGGCATTGTTCGTAGTTTTACTATTCACATGCATATAATTCGCATTCTTCCAAAAAGACAAATAAAGTGTTACTTGCAAGCAAATGAATTCATGTTTTCTAACTAAGGTCTTCTAAGGCAACCTAGGGGTTAGCATGCCAATCATGTTCAAAGTAGGGATACTAAAGCCTAGAAATTTAGTCAAAAGACGAGGAAGTAAGAAAGTACTTACCTGGTTACAGCGGGTCCGGCTCAGATGAGATGTGGGGTCCTGAAAAGGGTCCACTGTAGTAAGGTTCACGAAACCCTCCTCCATGCCCTTCGTGCCATCATGTTGATCCAAATCCATCCCGAGAATAATCCAAATCAGAAGTTAGAGAGAGAGAGAAGAGAGAGAAGGTGTGGGGTTGGAATGAAACCCCACCACCTTATATAAGGAAAGGGAATGGCATTCCCGTAAATAGTGAATGAGGTACGATGTGACATAAAGGTAAAAAGTAAATAATTATTTACCAGATGCACAGACCTCCGATTTGCAGTCCGTTTCAGCCTGCGTTTCTGCCAGACAGTGACCAATAATATCAAGATGGGACTCCAGATGATAGCCAAACTTTACAGAACAGCGGCACCAGTCAAAATACAGACGACATTCAACAGAAAAATAATTGCTAGTTTGAATCATTCCGGACTAAAAAGACGTTCCTATCAAACCATTCAAACCTCTAAGGCACTAGCTCCAGTGAGAAAATACAGACAACGGTGTTTTAAAAGAATTCAGAATTGTTAGAAAGAACCTTTGCTTTTGAGCCGTTTTGCCCGCGGTCGTGGACCAGGGTTGCTTTTGAGCCATTTTACCCACAGTCGTAGACTAGGGTCGCTTTTGAGCCATTTTACCTACGGTCGTAGACCGGGGTCGCTTTTGAGCCATTTTACCCGCGGTCGTGGACCAGGGTTGCTTTTGAGCCATTTTACCCCGGTCGTGAACCGGGGTCGCTTTTGAGCCATTTTACCCGTGGTCGTGGACCAGGGTTGCTGTTGAGCCATTTTTACCCGCGGTCGTGAACCGGGGTCGCTTTTGAGCCATTTTACCCGCGGTCGTGGACCAGGGTCGCTTTTGAGCCATTTTTACCCGCGGTCGTGGACCAGGGTTGCTTTTGAGCCATTTTACCCCCGGTCGTAGACCGGGGTTGCTTTTGAGCCATTTTACCCACGATCGTAGACCAGGGTTGCTTTTGAGCCATTTCCCCCCCCCCCCCCCCCCGGTCGCAGGCCGGGGTCGCTTTTGAGCCATTTTACTCGCGGTCGTGCACCAAGGTTGCTTTTGAGCCATTTTTACCCGCAGTCAACTTAGGCTAGGGTCCGTAAGAAGAACATCCGCCGGCAGCCGATTCAAAGGCAAGGACGGAAAGAATCGAGAACGACGCCGGAACGCGCAGTTCAAAGGTCAGGTATTCTTCCTCCTACTCTTTACGTGTCTCTTACTTTTATATGTTTTACATTGCATGTTTTGCGTTAGCAAAAAACGTTTTCAAAACACACACATTATTGTCAAAATAGGAAAGTAGGGGCAACTGTAGACACCGAGTCGGAGGACCTGTGACGAAAACCTGTAAACAAGACGGTCGAAGCGGTTGATTCCGGAAATTTTAAAACAAAATATATAATAAGAAAAGAAAAGTTAATGTGAGTCGCGGTCGTCAAGTGGACGGCTCGCGAGTGCTTAGCGACGTGGTGCGAGCGCCTAGCGGCAGCCGACGCGTGTCCGATGACAGTTGGACGCACGCCCGGCAGCGCGGGACGCATGCTCGATGTCCGTTGGGCGCGCAGACCCGGCAGCGCGGAGCGCGCGCTCGACGACCGTGGGGCGTGCGCGCCCAACAGCGCGAGGCGCACGCCCGATGGCCGCTAGGCGAGCGCGCCCGACAGCCGCTGGGCGAGCGCCCAACGACGTTGGGCGGACGCCCAACGGTCGTTGGGCGAACACCCAACGTCAGTTGGGCGCGCGCACCCAACGCTGGTTGGGCGCGCGCCCAACGATAGTTGGGCGTTCGCCCAACCGGCTTTGGGCGACGCCCAATTTTATTTGGGCGTCGCCCAAAGCTTCCGGGATCCGGTGCCTATTTAAGGCACAGATCCCAATGCATTTAGGAAGGGGGATTTTTGGAGACTTTCTCACTCTAGACATTTTTAGAGAGAGAAAGTGATTTTTTTTTAGAAAAATATTTTTTTTCTCAAAAAGTCCGAATTTCCCAAAAGTTAAATTTTTACTAAAAAAGACGAAAAACACAAAAAAACCCGGCAAATCACTATTTGTGGAATCAACCGACTTCGACCGTCAATACCGAACTTGAGGTATTATCCGAGGACTAGACTCGTTTTATTTTATTTAATTTATTTCCTGTATTTATTTATTTTTCATGTTATAGTTTTATTTATTTAGTTGTTTATTTATTTGTCACGTTTTATTTAATTTCCCGTATTTATTTATTTTTATCCCGTGTTAAATAAAAATTCGGTTTTGTTTTAAAATAAAAAACCTCGTTTTGATATCCCAATATGAACCGTGATCCGATTAAAAGGTAGTTCGGGTATTAAAAAACGTTGTAATTATAAGTTTAAAAAGATATTTCCAAATAACAAAAACGTCGTTTTAGGAAACTCCGTTATAGACTATGATCCATTTTTTGTAGTTCGGAGATCCAAAACGATCGAATTAGACTTAATTTGAAGCTTTTGAACGAATCTGGAAAGTTTTGGACTGCTGCTGTAATTCTCCCTTTTCTGTCACTAATAGCAGATTGGCGACGGATTTTCCGTCGTAATCTGCTGAAAAACAAAAATTCATCTTTTTAGCCCATTTTCTCCACCTTTTGGTATTTGATTCTTATATATATAAGTATGTAATTATATAATATGATTATAAAAATTATTTTTGGGGTCATTTAACTATTAATTATCTATTATGTAGTTATTTACTCCATATTTGAAATTTAATTTGTTTTGATTCATTATTTGTATATATATATATATATATATATATATATATATATATATATATATATATATATATATATATATATATTTGGGTTATCAAAATGTGGGGTTTAGCTATTATTTGGGGAGGGGTTTTCTATATACTTATTATATCAATTTTTTGCATTTATGGTCTTCCATTACTTTTACATAGTTTTAGTGAGGATGAAAATGTATTATATTTTGTATTCTTTTCATTTTCTTTATTATATCATATAGTATTTCTCACTTATTTTTATATATAAACATATCCTTATTTTTAGATAAAATCATATATATATATGTATTTCTATTTTATTTTTGGTATACATATATATATTCCAAATGAGTTTTACTTGGTGAATTTTGGTTTAATTGGTTCATTGTTGTAATTATGTGTGAATAAAGAGTTGATTGAGTGAAAAAAGGAAAATAAAATCACAAAAAGAGACTTTAATTTGTTTATTTAAACTTAAGTTTTCTAGATATTCTTAAAGTGTAAATAACGTTTTCTTGACCTTTTTAAACTATTTCCAAAATATCACGTGTTGAAACCTTAATCCGTTCCAACGACGGATTAGGCGAACCTTATAATTAAAATCGTTTTTATTGTAAATAATAAAGTTTTGAATCCTTTTCTTAAATGATTTGTACAAAATAAATTGACTTGTATGCCAAACCACGTTTTTGGGTTAAAATTCTTTATTCCACGTCTTCAAACGCTCGAGTCGTTCCAACGGCGATTCGAGTAGATGCCATGTAAATCAACGGGGTTTTGAAACGTACCTAAATCGTTCCAACGGCGATTAAGGTACGAACCAGGTAAATAAACTCGTTTTCGGAGAGTGAGTTTAGTGTAGGGTTAACATGTGAATCGAAACATAAGACACACTGTAAAATAAATCAATTATTCCTTCTCCCCCTCTCTCTTTTATATATATTTGGCATCAATGTAAATGGGTGATTCTTTACCAAAGTGGCTTTCAATAATATATGCTCAAAACGGTTTTCAAAACGAGAAAGAAAAGGTTTCAAATGAATTTTAAACTTAAAGAAATATGCGATTAGTCCGTTATCGCCTAACACGCTGAGTAGGAGGCCGGTGGTTCATAACCGGGCGATGTCGGGGTGCCTAGTAGCCTTTCTCCGAAAAGGAGCTAGCCTTCTCGGCTCGTACCTAAGTTTCCCGAACCCTCACCGGTCTCCCGCAAGGGATCGGTGTTCATTTTCCCATTCGTGGGTGGCGACTCTTCCATACTCCGAGCTCCGGTCCTGCCGAGCAGCTTGATTCCACGATTGGTTGCTTTCGGCGCCAATCACCGCTTACGTCGCCATGAGGTGTCCACCCCCCGGTCCGCCCGGGAGATTAGGCCGCGGCACCTCATCTAACACAGGGATACCGCTCCCCCGCAACCCGGTCAGCAGGGAGAAGTCACGGGGCGAGATCGTCATCTCCCCAAACGAAAGGTGGAAGGTGTGGGTCGAGTCTACCCATCTCTCACATAAGGCACGAAGGCCGAATTGATCACACACTCCGTTGGCGTGAGGCAACGCCAGAATAAAAGGCTCAAAGCCCAACTCTCGAACCCGAGCTCAGCATGGCATACCAGACATGAATCTCCTCAGTGGTCCCGGAAATACCAATGACCTGGAAGGAACAGAACGGGTAAGTTTAAATCTCGCTCCTAGGCTTGTGTCTAATAAAGGTTTGTTAACCTAGTTGTTCTTTCGGTCATGCTTAAGTCTAACCTAGAGAATCTTTGTCAATTAGGACCGTCATTTGGTGAAATTTTGTTCTTAGGATCGTTTGTATAAGATTTGACTAGTTCATTATTCTTTGGTGTTCACTCTCCCGTGTGTTGGCAAAGAGATTGATCCAATTTTAACATTTAATTCGATCGTTTAGGCTCTTTCTACTATTCACGTGCACTATTCACATTTTTACTATTCACGTGCACTATTCACGTTTTTACTATTAACGTGCACTATTCACGTTTCACTATTCATGTGCTATTCACGTTTCTACTGTTGACATGCATTGTTCGTGTTTTTACTATTCACATGCATATAATTCACATTCTTTCAAAAGATAAATAAAACGTTGCTTATGGGCGTAGAAATTCGTGTTTTCTAGCTAAAAGTCTTCTAAACGACTTGGAGGTTGGCATGCAAATCATGTTCAAAGTAGGGCTACTAAAGCCTAAAAGTCTAGTCAAAGGATAAAAGAGTAGAAGGGTACTTACCTGGTTAATGTGGGTCCGGCTCAGATGGGAATCAGGATCCTGAAAGGGGACCACTCTAGTCAGGTTCTCGAAGCCCGCATCGATGCCCTTCGTGCCATCGTATTTATCCGAATCCATCACAAGAATACTCAAAGATAAAAGCTAGAGAGAGAGAGAAGAGAGAGAAGGTGTGGGGTTGAAATGAAGCCCCGCCACTTTATATAGGAAGAGGGAATGGCATTCCCATAAATAATGAAAAAGGTACGATGTGACATAAAGGTGAAAAGTAAATAATTAATTACCAGGTGCACAGACCTCCGATTCACAGTCCGTTTCAGCCTGCGTTTCTGCCAGGAGGTGACCAATACCCCAAGAATATGACTCCAGACGACAGTCGAAATTTTACAGAACAGTGGCGCCAGTCAAAATACAGGCAACAGTCAACAGAAAGATAATTCTTAGTCTGAAGTGTTCCAAACAAATGGGTAAGCGCGTTCCTACCAAACAACTCAAAATGCCCGAGACAATAGCCCTAGTGAAAATACAGACGACATGTATCTTAGAATTCAGAATTGCTAGAAAGAACCTTTTTGCTTTTAAGCCATCGTACCTACGGTCCACGACCGAGATTGCCTTTGAGCCATCTTACCTACGGTCCACGACCGAGGTAGTTTTTGAGCCATCTTACCTACGATCCACGATCGAGGTAGCCTTTGAGCCATCTTACCTGCGATCCACGATCGAGGTTGCTTGTGAGCCATCTTACCTACGGTCCACGACCGAGGTTGCTTTTAAGCCATCTTACCTACGATCCACGATCGAGGTAGCTTTCGAGCCATCTTACCTACGGTCCACGACCGAGGTAACTTTCGAGCCATCTTACCTACGGTCCACGATCGAGGTTGCTTGTGAGCCATCTTACCTACGGTCCACGATCGAGGTTGCTTTTAAGCCATCTTACCTACGATCCACGATCGAGGTAGCTTTCGAGCCATCTTACCTACGGTCCACGACCGAGGTAACTTTTGAGCCATTTTACCCGCGATCGATTTAGAGACTAGAGTCGCTAGAAAGAGCTATTTACCCACGGTCGATTTAGGCTAGGATCCTTAAGGAAAACGTCCGCCGAGGGGATCGAAGACGAAGCTGGAGCACGCAGCGCGAAGATCAGGTATTCTTCCTCCTACTCTATATATGTCTTTTACTTTAATATATTTCCATTGCATGTGCCGTGTTAGCAAAAAAACGTTTTCAAAACACACACATCACTGTCAAAATAGAAAATTAGGGGCAACTGTAGACACCGAGTCGGAGGACCTGTGACGAAAACCTGTAACAAGACGGTCGAAGCGGTTGATTCCGAAAGTTTGAAAACAAAAATATATAATAAAAAAGGAAGAAGTTAGTGGGAGTCGCGGTTGTCAAGTGGACGGCTCGCGAGTGCTCAACGACGTGGTGCGAACGCCTAGCGGCAGCCGACGCGCGTCCGACGACAGTTGGACGCGTGCCCGGCAGCGTGGGGCGCACGCTTGACGTCTGCTGGGCGCGCGCGCCCGACGGCCGTTGGGCGAGCGCCCAACTACGTCGGGCAAACGCCCAACGTAGGTGGGGCGGGCGCCCGACGTCCGTTGGGCGGACGCCCAACATCCGTTGGGCAAACGCCCAACGATGTTGGCGAACGCCCAACGCCTGTTGGGCGCGCGCCCAACGAAAGTTGGGCGTGCGCCCAACGAGAGTTGGGCGTTCGCCCAACGCAAGTTGGGCGTCCGCCAAACTAGGTTGGCCGTCCGCCCAACCTGCTTTGGGCGACGCCCAATCTTAATCGGGCGTCGCCCAAAGTCTTCGGGGATCCGTGCCTATAAAAGGCACGGATCCCCATGCATTAAAGAGCGAACATTTTTGGAGCTTTCTCACTCTAGACATTTTTAGAGAGAGAAAGTTAATTTTTTGGAGAAAATTTTTTTTTACCAAAAAAAATCCAAATTTTCCAAAGTTGAATATTTTATCGAAAACACAAAAAACGCCGAAAAATCATAACTCGTGGAATCAAACGACTTCGACTGTCAGATACCGATCTTAAGGTATTATCCGAGGACTAGACTCGTTTTATTTATTTCATTTATTTATTCGTTTAATTTATTTTCTTATTTTTTAGAATATAGTTTTTATTTATTTAGTTATTTATTTATCACGTCTTATTTAATTTCCCGTATTTATTTATTTTTGTCTCGTATTAAATAAACATTCGTTTTTGTTTTGAAATAAAAAACCTCGTTTCAATATCCCAATACGAACCGTGATCCGATTCAAAGGTAGTTCGGGGTTAAAAAACGTTGTAATTATAAGTTTTGAAAATATTTCGAAATAACGTTTTAAAATAAAACGTCGTTTTAGAAATCTCCGTTATAGACTATGATCCAATTTTGGTAGTTCAGGACCCAAAACGATAGAATAGATCTAATTTAAAGCTTTTGAACAAATCTGGAAACTTCTGGACTGTTTCTGTAATTCTGCCTTTTCTGTCACTAACTGCAGATTGGCGTCGGATTTTCCGTCGGTAATCTGCTGGAATCCGAAAATTCCTCTTTTAACCCTCTTTTCTCAACCTTTTGGTATTTATACTTGTATATATATATATTTAATTATGTAACATGATTATAAAAATTATTTTTGAGTCCTCTAACTATTAAATACGTATTATATAGCTTATATTTCACATTTGGAATTTAAATCCGTTTTGATTTGGTTTGGTAAAGCATTATATTTGTATATATATATGGTTTTTGGCTCATTTAAGTTATATTGGCTATTATTTAGAGTGGAAGTTATTTTCCATATATTTATTATGTAAAACTATTTTGAGATAAAAGTTATTTTCTATTTATTACTTTTGCCTATTATTCTCATATGTTTTTTGTAGAATAAAAATGTATTATACTTAGTATTCTTCACCCTTATTATTATACATATAATTAGTATCTTTTACTTACCTTTTAACCTATATCCTTATTTTTAGAATAAAACTATGTATATATATATATATATATGTATTTCTATTTTATTTTTGTATATATGTATATATTTTAAAATATATTTGGTTGGGTGAATTTGGGTTTAATTCATTGATGGTTGCAATTGTGTTCAAATAAAGGTTAATTGAATGAAAAGTGGAAACTAAAAGACAAAAAGAGGTTTCAAGTTAATTGTTTAAATTAAAAGCTTTTCTAGATATTCCTAAAGTGTAAATAACGTTTTTTTGTCATTTTTAAACCGTTTTCTAAAACATCACGTTTTAAAACCTTAATTCGTTCCAACGACGGATTAAGCGAACATTGTAATTAAAATTGTTTTTCTTGTGAATAATGAAGTTTTGAATTGTTTTCCTAAGTAAATGGTTTTGTACCAAATAAATTGACTTGTATGATTAATCACGTTTTTTAACTGTTTGCTCAATGTTTTCAAACGCTCGAGTCGTTCCAACGGTGATTCGAGTGAACATCATTAACAGGGCTTTGAAATGTATCTAAATCGTTCCAACGGCGATGTAGACACCGAGTCGGAGGACCTGTGACGAAAACCTGTAAACAAGACGGTTGAAACGGTTGATTCTGGAAGTTTTAAAACCAAAAAATAATATATAATAAGGAAGGAGAAGTTGCGATGGTTCGCGGTCGTCGATTGGGCGGCTCGCGAGTGCTCAGCGGTGCGGAGCACGCGCTCGACAGCCATGGGGCGTGTGCGCCCGACGGCGCGAGACGTGCCCCGGCAGGCATCGGGCGAGCGCGCCCGGCAGCCGTTGGGCGAGCGCCCAACGATCGTCGGGCGAGCGCCCAACGTCGGTGGGGCGCGCGCCCAACGATTGTTGGGCGCTCGCCCAACTCTGTTGGGCGATCGCCCAACAATTGTTGGGCGATCGCCCAACAAATGTTGGGCGGCCGCCCAACATGGCTTGGGTGGCCGCCCAACCCCTTTGGGCGATGCCCGATCTTGCTCAGGCGTCGCCCATTCCGTTCGGGGATCCAATGCCTATAAAAGGCACGGATCCCCATGCATTTGAGAGGGGGAGATTTTTGGGAGAGGAATTTCTCACTCTAACATTTTAGAGAGAGAAGTGACTTTTTTTTGGGAAAAAATATTTTTTTTCCTAAAAATTCTGAATTTCCTAAAAGTTAAGATTTTACTAAAAACACAAAAAATACTGGAAAAGCACGATTCGTGGAATCAACCGACTTCAATCGTCAATACCGAACTTAAGGTATTATCCGAGGACTAGACTCGTTTTATTTTATTTAATTTATTTCTTTTCCTTTATTTATTTTTATGTTATAATTTTATTTATTTAGCTATTTATTTATTTATCACGTTTTATTTAATTTTGTGTATTTATTTAATTTTCGTCTCGTGTTGAATAAAATTTGGTTTTGTTTTAAAATAAAAAACCTCGTTTCGATATCCCAATACGAACCGTGATCCGATAAAAAGGTAGTTCGGGTATTAAAAACGTTGTAATTATAAGTTTTAATTTAAAGAAATTTTCGAATAATGTTTTAAAATAAAAACGTCGTTTTAGGAACTTCCGTTATTGACTATGATCCATTTTTGGTAGTTCGGAAATCCAAAACGATTGAATTAGACTTAATTTAAAGCTTTTGAATAAATCTGGAAATAATTGGAGTGCTGCTGTAATTTGCGTTTTCTGTCACTAATTGCTGATTACCGACGGATTTTCCGTCGGTAAATCTGCTGGAATGTAAAAAATGCTGTTTTGGTCCCTCTTTCTCAACTTTTAAGCTTTTGATCCTTTGTACATATATGTATATTTATGTAATAAATACTTTCAAACTATTTTTGGGTAGTTGGTACATATAGTTATTTAGAATATTTATATATCATTTTTTTGGATTTAATCTAATATAAGTATGTGTATATACATATTTTCTTTTTCCTTCCTTTAAATGATAATGGATTTTATTTTAGAATGTTATTTACTTGGGTGTTTTGGAAGTAATTAATTAGTAGATATTTTGTGGATAAATGGGTGTTATTTTGATATTTAAATTACATTATGTATATATATATATATATAGTTTTTAGGCTATTTGGGTTACATTAGCTATTATTAGGTGAAACTATTTTGGGGATAAATGTTATTTTCTTATTTAGAAGTTTTCATCTATTATTTTCATATGTTCAAAATCAAAAGGTATTATATTTTCATTATCATTTCTCATATATGTATTATATAGTATCTTTTCACTTATCCTTATTCCATGTTTCTTTTTTTTCGGCTAAAAATGTATATATATACCTATACTATTTTCTTTATTCTTTGGACATTTATGGGTCCATGTTTCAAATGGGCTTTATTTGGGAGTGAATTTTGATTTAATATGTTCATTGTTGTAATTAGGACAAGTAAAGAGTCCATTGAGTCAAAAGGGGAAAATAAATCACAAAAAGAGTTTTCAAATTAATTATTTAAACTAAAGGCTTTTCTAGAGGTTCTAAAAGTGTAAATAACGTTTTCTTGACATCTTTAACTTGTTTCCCAAAACATCACGTTTTAAAACCTTAGTCCGTTCCAACGACGGATTAAGCGAACCTTGTAATTAAAATCGTTTTCATTATAAATAATAGAGTTTTTGAATCGTTTTCTTAAATGATTTATACAAAATAAATTGACTTGTATGTTTAACCACGTTTTCTTATTAAAGGTTTTTACCTTAATGTTTTCAAACACTTGAGTCGTTCCAACGGCGATTCAGGCGGACTTCATCAAACGGGGTTTTGAAACGTACCTAAATCGTTCCAACGGCGATTAAGGTGCGAACCATGTAAATAAACTCGTTTTTGGGGAAATGAGTTAGTATAGAATTAACATGCAACACGAAATGTAAATCACGTTGTAAATAAATCAATTCTTCCTTCTTCCCCTCTCTTTCCTATGTATATTGAACTGATGTAAATGGGTGATTCTTTATTAAAGTGGCTTTTCAATAATATATGCTCAAAACGATTTTCAAAACGAGAAAGAAAAGGTTTCAAATGAATTTTAAACTTAAAGAAATATACGATTAGTCCGTTATCGCCTAACATGCTGAGTAGGAGGCCGGTGGTTCATAACCGGGCGATATCGGGGTGCCTAGTAGCCTTTCTCCGGAAAGGAGATAGCCTTCTCGGCTCATACCTAAGTTTCCCGAATCCACACGGGTCTCCCGCAAGGGATCGGTGTTCATTTTCCCATTCGTGGGTGGCGACTCTTCCATATCTCCGAGCTCCGGTCTTGCCGAGCAGCTTGATTCCACGATTGGTTGCTTTCGGCGCCAATCACCGCTTACGTCGCCATGAGGTGTCCACCCCCCGGTCCGCCCGGGAGATTAGGCTGTGGCACCTCGTCTAACAAGTGGCGACTCTGCTGGGGAAGCGAGAAATTTGATTCCGGAAGGCGTGTATTAAGCCCTTAACGGGGATGGATCGTATTATTTCTTTTCGTATGCATTCATAAGCATTATTGCAAACCTTTTGGGTAATTTCCGTGAAACCTCTAGCGAGAGTCCATTCATCGCTCGAAAGAGGCTAGTGTAAGTTCCCCCTTACAGTAAGGCGCCAAAGGGTCCCCATCCATTCGTTAGGGGAGAATTTGTGCGGTCCTGTGAGGTCCCACGATCAGCCATGTCAGCATATAGTAGCCTTAGAAGTTGCCATAGGATTACCCGTTACTATTTTTGGTGTGATAAATGAATCAGTTCGTGTTTTCAAATCGCCATGAAACGTGTCTAAATCCTAAAGTATGTAAAGAAAATGAAACGATGCGTTAATATATACTCGTGAATCAACGTACTAATTATCCTAAAACATCGAAACGATTTGAACGAAAGACGACTTAGCCATCTCGTATGAATGAACATGTGCGGCCCACCTTGTCCCTTTCTGTGTCCCGACGAAGGCACACGTTCAGGAAATGCATTATGACGTAAGCACGTATTAGTATGAATCGGTTTGGTGTTAAGGATAGTTATATTTTGATACAAAAGACTATATTAACAGTAGCCGTTATTCACATTCTTTAAATAAATTGGGATAAAACGAGATCATAACGAAACGAAAACGAAGAACATTTCTGTTTTGAACGACCCTGTCGTAACGTGAAAAGTTTCGCACAAGTAGCCCGTCCCTTCCGAATAAAAGACGAGCTTTTACGTTATGCCCCGTGTCGTTCTTAAGAGAAATGGACATGTCCGCAGAAGTGACTAAGAAAAGAAAAGCAAAAAAATGAACTAAACGACCAAAATCATTCTGAATCTACGATATATGTCAATACCGAGAGTAGTTAAAGAAAATAAACCAATGTCGTTGAATACGTGCCTCGAACGAGTGTATACCCCGTTTAAAATCACGAAGCCGAATTAAGCCAAACCATATAATTGCGCCATATGGACGAGACTGCGGGTTTTGACTAACGACTCGATCATTTCGACCGTTACCAAAACTGCAAGAAATATGGCCCGATGTACGTGTTTGCTTAATTCGTGCCTAAAGAAAAGAGAACGGTGATATCCTCGCTTCGAATAAGCATGCGATTCAACGAAACGTTGATTTTCTATAACCATACTAAGATGATATATCCCGTGGATTGGGAAGAACAACGAACTGTTGCTAGCCGAAAGATTACCGTGCGCTCAAAATAAGACTCGTCGTCTTTTCACGTAGCTAAAATGAGCAAACGGATCCTCATCGCTAAGAACAAACGCGTTACGCGATGAGTCCGTTCCCTAAAATAAAATCCAAAAGTGATTCCATCACTAAATAAACACGTGGTTACGTCTCTCGATAGATCCAAAAGATCCCGTTGTAATCCAAAAATCGAGACACGAACCCGCGCGAACAAAAGGGAACGAGTCATTGACAATAACGAACGATTGGACTAGAAGAATAACTCGTACCATGTCTAAAAACTGAGATGCGCTCAAAGGGAGTCAAAACCCGAACTAATGCGTCTCACGAAAGAACGAAAGACGAGTTATTCCGAAAGGACAATCCAACTTGGTCGATTTCTTAGTCACTGAACGCTGATGCGTCAAAAACGAACTGTGTTGTATGGTGAATGATTTATTTTTCCACAATAATCGACGGCATCACGCGTCCCCTGGACCGCAATGTGAGCCCCAAACCAAAATCCTAAGAAAGAGACTTGGACCATCGAGTGTGTGGAGGAATAAGGGTGGAAGAGAGATGTTGTGATACGTGTAATTAGACTAACGTTTGTTCTTCTTATCTTATATATCCGTAAATAAATAAACGCACACACCACGAATCATGCATATAAAATCATGCATACATACTAATGGATACCGTTCGCGCAGACGTCATCATTAAGCGATTGTGGTACCGAGAGAGCAGTCAGCTCGTTAGGCAGTTTGACCAGTTACAGATTGACAGTTCTGAATCGGCAGTTGTGGCTTCGGAATCATCTTCGTCCGAGTATACTCAGTCTTCAGCCAGTATGTCTACGACCGACAAAAAAAGGGCCGGATTGGAAAACTCTGTGAACAACATTAATGAGCAATTAGCGGTGATAGCGGCCCAGATAGCTAAGCTGGCCATGAGAGCTAACAAAAGTGGCAGTAAACACGCTGAGAATGAGGTGAACGATGGCCCTCGCTTTGGGAACGAGGATGATTATCAGGATTATATTCAAAAACAGCTTGAGAAAGAGAAAGCTAAGGAAGAGGAGTGGAAACAACACATCACGCAGGAGGTGCAGGATCTACGTGGGGGAAGTTCCGGGAGTCAGGACTTTTATAACTTGAAGAATTGTTTATCGGCAACGGCTTTGCCTTTGAAATTCCGGCTCCCTGACATGAAAAAGTTCGATGGAACTGGGGATCCCACTGCCCACATGAATCAGTATGTCGCTGTAATGAAGCACACGATCCTGACTGAGGATCAAGTCCTGGGACTATTTAACACTTATCTAGAGGGGGCTGCCCTCACATGGTTTCATGCATTGCCGATGGTGACGAAGAGGGATTGGAAAGAGTTAGCGAAGTCATTCATCGCTCAGTATAGCTTCAACACCATGCTTGAGGTCACTTTGAAGGAGCTTGAGAGCACTAAGCAGCAGACTGGGGAATCCTTCTCCGATTTTGTGAAAAGATGGAGGGCCAAGGCCGCGGTTATGAAGCAGAAGCCGCTTGAGCAGGATCAGATCCGAATGGTAGTCGGTAACACCTTGCCGTATATTAAGAATGAGCTGCGGTATATGCCTTTTACCGATTTCAATCAGATGTATAGTTGTGCCTTAACTGTTGAGGGGGATGGAGAACCAAAAAAGGCGTACACTAAATGGATGAAGTCTGGGTATAGTGCCGGAGGGCCAAGTGCGAGTGCGGAATCTGCAGCAGTGAAAGTGCTTGATCTTAATGCTATCGAAAAGAGGCAGTTCGCCAAATTTGATCATACCTACGCAAAAGTTTTCGAACGATTGCAGAAAAAGGGGCTGCTGAAAGCTCTTACTCATTATAACAAGACACCGCCTCCTCCGCAGATACAAGCTAGGGGATATTGCGAGTTCCACAACAATTATGGGCACACTATTGAGAACTGTGAGAGATTGAAGCACGAAATCCAAGATTTAATAGAGGAGAAAAAGATAGTTGATCCTTCGTCAGCGAACCCTTCCACTAGGCGTAATCCATTGCCTAATCATAGGGTGAGCATGATCGGAGTTGGTTTGACAGAATGCGTAGTGATGGAATCCTTCGAGGAGAACGTAGAGGAGTTGCTGGATTCCGACAAAAGGAACAATGTAGGAAATGGTCTATATGTGTCCTTCCTTGGCGAGGAACAAGAGGATGAACCGATGGGAGAGGGATTGGATGGTGGAGCACCGTATGATGAAGATAGTGCCGAAGAGACCGGAGAAGGGTCGTCTCGAACTATTGTGCCTAATTTGGGTCTGTTTAGTGGAGGGGGAAATCCCGAGGTGCACTTGCGTGAATATATGCGCGATATGTTTGTTGAATCCTTCGGGGTGGATGAGATTGCTCAGTGGTTCCACCATTCGCTGATAGGCGAGCCTTTGGGGTGGTTTCACTCATTACCCGACTCTTGCAAGTATGATTGGGATCAATTGTCAGATCTATTTCTAGAAAAGTATCAAAGAGCTGAGGACATGACTGCAGAGCGCTTTGCGATGTAGATCGGACCTATCAAGCGTCCGCTACCGAGGGTCAGTAAGTATAATGGCAACAAAGATCCGATGGAACACCTTCATTTCTACTTGTCGGCCATGGCGCCCTTGGGTTTTAAGGAAGAAGAGATCACCAGCTTGTTCTGTAATTCATTGATGGGTGAGCCGTTGATGTGGTATATGTCACTTCCGATGTATGTTAAGACCGATTGGGCGGCAATGACGAAGAGGTTTATCAAAAAGTACACGGTATGGATGTTGGCGGATCAAACCCCGAACTCCCCCTCTTATGAAACGCCCAAGGCAGTGTTGGCAATGCCTAGGTATGGTGGATACCAGGATCCTGTTGAGCATGTGAGGTTATTCCGCAACCATATGTACGACGCCGGATTCCCGCAATGTGAATTACATGAACATTTCCCGAAAACTTTAATGGGAGAAGCCTTGTTGTGGCACCAAGGCCTATCAGAGGAGGAAATGGGTCATTGGATACCACTTAGGAGTGCTTTTGTGGCGAGATATGAGATGTATGTTCCATGGACGGGATCCCTGGAAGATCTGGATAGGATCAGGCAATTCCCCGAGGAACCATTCGTGGATTATGCTAGGAGGTGGAGGCACCGGTATGAACAGTGTGTCACGAAACAATGAGTGATAAGGTGCAGCTTATGTGCATACAGAGAGGAGCTATTCCGTTGGCAGCTAGAAGGATGAGCAGAGTGTCCCTCCGAGATTACA
Organism: Euphorbia lathyris; assembly: GCF_963576675.1. Lineage (NCBI taxonomy): Eukaryota > Viridiplantae > Streptophyta > Magnoliopsida > Malpighiales > Euphorbiaceae > Euphorbia > Euphorbia lathyris. The sequence continues at coordinate 85,715,758 of NC_088915.1, forward strand.
ATGATCTGATAGGTTGGGCTTTGTATGGATCAGCGGATCCTTTTTATTTGAATCCGAACGTTCCTCACGTTATGGATTTAATGATTGTGGTTATTTGGGAAAGTTCCTCGGACGAGGAAGATGCTAATCGGCGGATTCCTATCAATATTTGGGATGAATCTGATGAAGAACCGGAAATTGCTGTCATGACAAGATCAGGTCGAGTGGCCGAAGGAAAGGCACCTATGGTTGAGACTGAGATAGGGGAAGGGTCGGCTCCTAAGCCTGATGACCAAGTTCTTGAGCAGTTGAAGAAGACACAAGCTAAGTCAACAGTGTGGGAAGTTTTATGCCATTCCAAATACCACCGTGAAAACCTGATGAAAGAGCTGCAGAATTTGGTTATTTCTACCGATACCGAACCGACAGCACTAGTAGGGGCAATCATGGCTCGAAAGAAAACTGAAATCACGTTTACGGACGAGGATCTCCCAGAAGAGGGGAAGGCTCACAATAAGCCTTTATACATCCGAGCGGAAATCAACGGGAAGAAGACTAGCTGTGTGATGGTCGATGATGGATCGGCTATTAATGGCTGCCCGTTGAAACTCTTGTCTAAGTTGGGAGTGGAAAGAGGAGACTTGACGGCCTCGGAAACTGTGATTAGGGCTTATGATGATAGCCGTAGGCATATTGAAGGAGTCTTTAAGGCCAAGTTGAAAGTGGGGCCGCATGAGGAAGAAATTGAATTCACGGTGCTGGATATCCCGGTAACCTTTGCTGTATTGTTGGGACACCCTTGGTTCCACAAGTTGGGAGGTGTGCCCTCCACGCTCCATCAAATGATCAAGTTTCCCTTCGGGGAGGAGATAGTGACGATCAGAGCAGAGAAATTGAGCTCGGTGGCAGCATTGGGAATTGAGCCTCAACTGTTCTCCGAATTCCAAGTTTCTGGGATCTACGAGTCTAGCATGACCACCGATGTGGTGAAAATGATGAAGGGAGGCTTCATCCCTGGTATGGGTTTGGGAGCACACCATCAAGGGCTGCCAGAATTTCCGGACTTCAAGAGTCAGAAAACCCGGAGGGGTTTAGGATATGAATAGGGAGGTCCGTCCAACGCAAGTAGTGAAGGAAAAGTGGGCCTAAGGAAGTATTTCGTGAATGAAGGGCATGGAAAGGTTTATTCAGGGACCCCTGAGTCATGGACTAGCCCCGAAGGGAAGATTCTGCCGGGGTTTGAGATCTTCAATGATGTGACTGACTGGGGCAGTGGAAAAGCGAGCTGCTTTGTCGAGGAGATTATGATGTTAGACTTGAATGCCGAGGAGCAAGTCATCACTATTGAAGCAACTGCAGGAGCGGTGAATGAGCCTAGTACCTCCAAAGTTCATGAGAAACCCGAGGACCTCGATGATGAAAATTGTATTACGGCTTTATTTGAATCAGATGATGTACTCGCCAATACTATCAATGAAATGAATTCTGATTTTGCTTACTTGCTTGATGTTGATCGTGATCATTCCATACATTCTCATTCATATAACATGCCTACATTTGAAATCAATGCAATAGAAATGTCAACTTTCAATCTTGGCACGGATGAAAATCCTAAACTTATACAAATTGCTCAAGAATTAACTATTGAAGAGAGGAAAGAATTTGAGAGAATAATTAAAAAATACGAAATAGTGTTTGCTTGGACGTACGAAGACATGCCAGGAATTGATCAATCAATCGTAACTCACCGTATTCCGACATACCCCGATGCTAAGCCCGTGAAACAGAAACTCCGACGCATGAGACCGGAATGGGCAGATAAGATCAGAGAAGAAGTGAAGAAGCAGTTAGAAGCAGGGTTCATCGAAGTAATCGACTATCCCCCTTGGGTCGCAAATGTAGTGCCCATCGCGAAGAAGGACGGAAAAGTGAGAATGTGCGTCGATTATAGAGATCTTAACAAAGCATGCCCGAAAGATGAGTTCGCATTGCCTCATATTGATGTATTGATCGATAGTGCAACATCGAGCATCTTACACATGAATGTGGACGGTTTCATGGGCTACATGCAAGTTCAGATGGCCGAGAAACACAAAGCAAAAACTTCGTTCACAACTGAGTGGGGAACATACTGCTACAGGGTGATGCCGTTTGGTTTGAAGAATGCCGGGGCAACTTACCAGCGAATGGCTACAGCACTGTTCCATGATATGATACACAAGAAGGTAGAAGTTTATGTGGATGACATGATGGTCAAATCAGAGACGAGAGAGGGGCATTTTGCTGCACTCGAGAAGTTTTTGGCCCGAATTGCAGAATTCAAGCTAAGGTTAAACCCGAAGAAGTGCTTCTTCGGCGTTTCATCGGGGAAAATCTTAGGCTATATAATCGGAAACAAGGGAATTGAGGTAGATCCCGACAAAGTGAAGGCCATATGAGAAATGCCGGCACCAAAGAATGAGAAAGAAGTGAGAGGGTTTCTGGGGCAGGTTCAGTATATCAGCCGATTCATAGCAAGACTCACTGCAATCTGCGAGCCGATCTTTAAGTTGCTACGGAAAGATCAACCCACGATTTGGAATGATAAGTGTCAGCAAGCCTTAGAGAAGGTCCGGGATTACTTGTCTAATCCGCCAATTCTGAGACCGCCTAAACTGGGAAACCTGCTGCTCCTCTATGTGGCAATCGAGGAGCGATCCATTGGGGAAATGCTGGCCCAGGAAGGGGACACGGGCGTGGAGCACGCGGTATATTATCTAAGTAAGAAGTTCCTGGAGTACGAGCTTAAGTATAACATGATCGAAAAGACGTGCGTAGCAGTAGTATGGCTAACAAAGAAACTACGGGACTATTTTCAATCTTACAAAGTGATCATTATTTCCCGGATGGACCCCGTGACGTATCTGTAACGAACTCCGTCTCTAACAGGGAAGCTAGCCTGATGGTTGTTGCTTTTGTCCGAGTTTGATATTGAATACGTAACGAAGAAGGTTATCAAGGGGAGGGCCGTAGCAGAATTTCTGGCCAACCAACCCCTGAGCGCAGAAGAAGAAGAGATAAACTATGATTTCCCCGATGAGCACTTGAACGCAATAGAAGTTATACCATGGAAAATGTTCTTTGATGGAGCAGTTAATTCGAATGGAGCCGGAGTAGGGGTATTACTTATCTCACCAGAGGGAGAAAGGATCCCGATGGCAAAGAAGTTATCCTTCCCTCTCACCAACAATATGGCCGAATACGAAGCATGCATCTATAGGTTGGAATCACTAGCAGCACTGGGGGCATCATATGTTGAAATTTGGGGCGACTCGAAGCTGATCATCGAACAGGCACAAGGAAACTGGGAAGTGAGGGAAGAAAGGCTACGTCCATACCTAGACCAGCTAGAAGGGTTGGCACAAAGATTCAAGGAATGTCGTTTTTATCATATCCCTCGAGCACGAAACCAGGCTGCGAACGCTTTGGCCACTTTAGTGTCAGTTTGGGACAACCCCCAGAACCTTGCCTCGAAACTGTTGGTATTGAGGAGATCTCACAAACCATGCTACGAAGACGTAATGATGTTAGGGGCAGATGAAAAACCGTGGTATTTCGATATCGTGAACTTCATGAAGAGGGGAACATACCCGGCAGAGTCGGAACTTAGAGATCAAGCTGTGATTAGAAGGTAAGCTCAGCAGTTCGTCATCCACAACGATTTGCTTTATAAAAGGCACACCTATGGGTTACAACTGAGGTGCTTGGATGCGGGAGAAGCCCGCGAGGCAATGGAATCGGTACACTCAGGAATTTGCGGGGCCCACATGGGAGGAGCGGCGTTAGCAAAGAAAATCATCAGGCAAGGCTTCTATTGGCTCACCATGGAAAGAGATTGTAACGAATATGCAAAGAAATGCCACGATTGTCAAATCCACGGAGATTGTAGTCACCTTCCAGCCATGGAATTACATGTGTTAGCACCTATTTGGCCATTCGCTGCTTGGGGCATTGACATCATTGGGGAGGTAAGGCCTAATACTTCAAATGGGCACAAGTTTATTGCAGTCGCCATCGATTACTTCACCAAATGGGTAGAGGCAGAGTCGTTTAGGAAATTGGGATCCAAGCAGATGAGGAAGTTCATTGAGAAACACTTGATCACCAGGTTTGGAGTACCTCATCACATAATTACGGATAACGGGGTCCAGTTTCAGGGGGAAGTAAGAAGTCTCTTCCGAGAATATGGCATTGAACATCACATGTCTTCTCCGTACCGTCCACAAGCTAATGGGGCAGTAGAAGCAGCTAATAAGAACCTTAAGAGAATTCTCATAAAAATGGTGGAATCACATCGGAATTGGCATGAGCAGCTCCCACTCGCGTTATGGGCTTATCGCACGACAGTTAGAACCTCAACTGGGGCAATGTCATTCTCCTTGGTATACGGAACAGAAGCAGTCCTCCCGATTGAGATCGAAAAGCGATCGTTGAGAATCGCAGTGGAAGCAGAGATTCCCGAGACGGAATGGGTGAAGAAGCGATATGAGCAGTTGGCTTTGGTTGATGAGAAAAGGATGGAAGCCCTTTACCATGTGCAGCTATATCAGAGAAGGATGGCCCGAGCCTTCAACAAAAAGGTCAAGGCCAGCCCTATCAAAGAGGGGGACATGGTGCTGAAACAGATCCGTGTGACGCACACCGACCCTAGGGGCAAGTTTAAGCCTAACTGGGAAGGGTCATTCTTCGTGAAGAAGATACTAAGCAAAGGAGCGGTGAAGTTAACTACTATGGACGGCATGGAATTCTCCGAACCTACCAACCTGGATAGGCTTAAGAAATACTTTTCGTAAAAATAAAAAAAAAAAAGAAAGAAAGAAAGAAAAATTCCCGATAGGTTGAAAACCCGTAAAGGGTGGCCTATGCAACAATAAGGGACATCCCAGTGGGTGAAAACCCGAAAGGGCACTCATTTGAAAATTTCGGGATAGTAAAAGGAGATGAGAAAAATCGCCGGGATCCGAAAACCGAAAGGCGGGTCCTGGTAACAGTAGTTATAACTTGAGCAATTACAAAAACAATGTATAAGAGGCTAAGTATTTCTGTTGTTTGTAAATAAATAAAGGCATAAATATATTTGACGAGAATGATTGGAATCATCATAATCTACCAAATGCATGGTAATATGAATCATGAGTTATACATTTCCTACCTTACTTTTCACAATAAAAAGCCTACATGCTATCCACCCCGCTCCCTATACATCAGATATACATCGGGGTAATCCTAATAAAAACTACTACAAAGCCATAAAGCCTAATAAGGAGGGATATCCCAGTAGTCCTCAAAATCCCTCAAGCGTGACGCCCGCTCTGCAGATAAGGCCTCCTCGGCAACTCGGAGTCTCTCCTCGGCGACTCGTGCTCTCTCCTCGACAGCAAGGCGACCCTCAGTCTCACTCCACATCACCTCCGACCAGTGGTGGTTCCGCTCTTGGTACACCTGGCCAACCCTGGCATCGGCCTTCCGCACCGACTCACTCCGTCTCCGCTCATGGGCGTGAAGATCGCTCTAAAAAAGGAACAAAAAAAGAAGAAAAACAGATGTGAAAAAAAAAAGCAGCATAGGCAAGAACAGAAATCATACATACATGCGTGCATTCCACTACACTAAAATAAGGCAAGGATATATACCAGGTGGTCGGCACAGCGCAAGCTGAGGCGGTCTCTGAGGTAACCGGACAGCCCCACGTAGTCAGTACAAGTCTCTCTCGTAGTCTGAGAAGCGTCGGAAGGGTCAAATGGTACCCTCGATGTGAAGACGGGAGGAGCCATCTCGACACCCGCGTAGGCTACCCCGGACTCATCATAGCAAAGGGTCGCGAAATCTCTCTCGTAGTCCGGAACGGGCACACCCAAAGAGGATCTCTCTGGTCGGGCAGCGCTGGAGGACTCGCCGACATAGTAGGGGGGCTCGCTCGCAGATGTCTGAGCCCGACGCCATCGAAGAAGTCTGACAAATGAGCACTCCTCCAGGACCCCTCCTGCAAATGAAAACACAATAAATACCGCTAGCTATCTCGTGAATAAATGTAAATAGGCTGAACCACTCACCGGGACCTCCTCCTGACCGAAGACTGCCGCGATAGCCTCCCGCGAAAACACGTCTGCCACGGGATCCACATCCATCGCCACCGCTGGGGCATCCCTCGTGCTCAACAAAGTTGATAGGTAAAGATCACGGCCCCCGGCGTGAACCCACACCTCTCTACCCACGAACAGACGGGTCAAGTCCTGACGGATAACCGACAAGGGCATGGTCCGCACCGCGAACATGGAAATGGGGATCTCGCCTGGTGACCAGTGTGAGGCCCTAATCCCGGTGATGCCCTGGTCGCCTAAATACCAGGCCTGCACGCAAGGGCCGGTAAGCACGCACTGCTGCTCCTGGATGAGGGTAACATACACATAATCGGGACCGAAGTCAAGGTCATCCCACCTGAACTTGATCTGAAAACACAAAAGGGGGGTCAGGTCAGATCAAACAAGAATCTAGCGCGACTAGAAGATATCTACCTGTCCCAACGTCCGCGAATCGATCCAATCCAGGAGCTGGGCCACCGTCGGTCTCTCTGCGACACCCAGATCGAACCTCCGGGACACTAGCTCCAGTGAGAAAATACAGACAGCGGTGTTTTAAAAGAATTCAGAATCGTTAGAAAGAACCTTTTTGCCCTTGAGCCACCTTACCTACGGTTCACGACCGAGGTAGCTTTTTTACGGTTCACGACCGAGGTAGCTTTTCAGTCATCTTACCTACGGTTCACGACCGAGGTTGCTTTCGGGCCAATTTTACCCACAGTCAACTTAGGCTAGGGTCCGTAAGAAGAACATCCACCGACGGCCGATTCAGAGGCGAGGCTGGAAAGAATCGGAGAACGACACCAGAACGCGCAGCGCGAAGGTCAGGTATTCTTCCTCCTACTCTTTACGTGTCTTTTACTTTTATATGTTTTACATTGCATGTGTTGCGTTAGCAAAAAACGTTTTCAAAACACACACATCACTGTCAAAATAGGAAAGTAGGGGCAACTGTAGACACCGAGTCGGAGGACCTGTGACGAAAACCTGTAAACAAGACGGTTGAAACGTTTGATTCCGGAAGTTTTAAAAACAAAAAATAATATATAATAAGGAAGGAGAAGTTGCGATGGTTCGCGGTCGTCGATTGGGCGGCTCGCGAGTGCTCAACGGTGCGGTGCGAGCGCCTAACGGCAGCTGACGTGCGTCCAACGATGGTCGGATGCCCGCCCGGCAGCACGGGGCTCGCGCTCGACGTCCGCTGGACGCACGCGTCTGACTGCGAGTGGCGCGCGCTCGACGTCCGTCGGACGCACGAGCCCGGCGGCACGGAGCACGCGCTCGACAGCCATGGGGCGTGTGCGCCCGACGGCGCGGGACGCGCCCCGGCAGGCGTCGGGCGAGCGCGCCCGACAACCATTGGGTGAGCGCCCAACGACGTTGGGCGAACGCCCAACGATTGTCGGGCGAACGCCCAACGATCGTCGGGCGAGCGCCCAACGTCGGTGGGGCGCGCGCCCAACGATTGTTAGGCGCTCGCCCAACTCTGTTGGGCGATCGCCCAACAATTGTTGGGCGATAGCCCAATAGAGGTTGGGCGGCCGCCCAACCCCTTTGGGCGACGCCCGATCTTGCTCGAGCGTCGCCCATTCCGTCCGGGGATCCAATGCCTATAAAAGGCACGGATCCCCATGCATTTGAGAGGGGGGGATTTTTGGGAGAGGAATTTCTCACTCTAACATTTTAGAGAGAGAAGTGACTTTTTTTGGGAAAAAACATTTTTTTTCCTAAAAATTCCGAATTTCCTAAAAGTTAAGATTTTACTAAACACAAAAAAATATCGGGAAAGCACGATTCGTGGAATCAACCGACTTCAATCGTCAATACCGAACTTAAGGTATTATCCGAGGACTAGACTCGTTTTATTTTATTTAATTTATTTCTTTTCCTTTATTTATTTTTATGTTATAATTTTATTTATTTAGCTATTTATTTATTTACCACGTTTTATTTAATTTTGTGTATTTATTTAATTTTCGTCTCGTGTTGAATAAAATTTGGTTTTGTTTTAAAATAAAAAACCTTGTTTCGATATCCCAATACGAACCGTGATCCGATAAAAAGGTAGTTCGGGTATTAAAAACGTTGTAATTATAAGTTTTAATTTAAAAAAAATTCCGAATAATGTTTTAAAATAAAAACGTCGTTTAAGGAACTTCCGTTATTGACTATGATCCATTTTTGGTAGTTCGAAAATCCAAAACGATTGAATTAGACTTAATTTAAAGCTTTTGAATAAATCTGGAAATAATTGGAGTGCTGCTGTAATTTGCGTTTTCTGTCACTAATTGCTGATTACCGACGGATTTTCCGTCGGTAAATCTGCTGGAATGTAAAAAATGCTGTTTTGGTCCCTCTTTCTCAACTTTTAAGCTTTTGATCCTTTGTACATATATGTATATTTATGTAATAAATACTTTCAAACTATTTTTGGGTAGTTGGTACATATAGTTATTTAGAATATTTATATATCATTTTTTTGGATTTAATCTAATATAAGTATGTGTATATACATATTTTCTTTTTCATTCCTTTAAATGATAATGGATTTTATTTTAGAATATTATTTACTTGGGTGTTTTGGAAGTAATTAATTAGTAGATATTTTGTGGATAAATGGGTGTTATTTTGATATTTAAATTACATTATGTATATATATATATATATATATAGTTTTTGGGCTATTTGGGTTACATTAGCTATTATTAGGTGAAACTATTTTGGGGATAAATGTTATTTTCTTATTTAGAAGTTTTCATCTATTATTTTCATATGTTCAAAATCAAAAGGTATTATATTTTCATTATCATTTCTCATATATGTATTATATAGTATCTTTTCACTTATCCTTATTCCATGTTTCTTTTTTTCGGCTAAAAATGTATATATATACCTATATTATTTTCTTTATTCTTTGGACATTTATGGGTCCATGTTTCAAATGGGCTTTATTTGGGAGTGAAATTTGATTTAATATGTTCATTGTTGTAATTAGGACAAGTAAAGAGTCCATTGAGTCAAAAGGGGAAAATAAATCACAAAAAGAGTTTTCAAATTAATTATTTAAACTAAAGGCTTTTCTAGAGGTTCTAAAAGTGTAAATAACGTTTTCTTGACATCTTTAACTTGTTTCCCAAAACATCACGTTTTAAAACCTTAGTCCGTTCCAACGACGGATTAAGCGAACCTTGTAATTAAAATCGTTTTCATTATAAATAATAGAGTTTTTGAATCGTTTTCTTAAATGATTTATACAAAATAAATTGACTTGTATGCTTAACCACGTTTCTTATTAAAAGTTTTTACCTTAATGTTTTCAAACACTTGAGTCGTTCCAACGGCGATTCAGGCGGACTTCATCAAACGGGGTTTTGAAACGTACCTAAATCGTTCCAATGGCGATTAAGGTGCGAACCATGTAAATAAACTCGTTTTTGGGGAAATGAGTTAGTATAGAATTAACATGCAACACGAAATGTAAATCACGTTGTAAATAAATCAATTCTTCCTTCTTCCCCTCTCTTTTCTATGTATATTGAACTGATGTAAATGGGTGATTCTTTATTAAAGTGGTTTTTCAATAATATATGCTCAAAACGGTTTTCAAAACGAGAAAGAAAAGGTTTCAAATGAATTTTAAACTTAAAGAAATATACGATTAGTCCGTTATCGCCTAACATGCTGAGTAGGAGGCCGGTGGTTCATAACCGGACGATGTCGGGGTGCCTAGTAGCCTTTCTCCGGAAAGGAGCTAGCCTTCTCGGATCGTACCTAAGTTTCCCGAACCCACACCGGTCTCCCGCAAGGGATCGGTGTTCATTTTCCCATTCGTGGGTGGCGACTCTTCCATATCTCCGAGCTCCGGTCCTGCCGAGCAGCTTGATTCCACGATTAGTTGCTTTCGGCGCCAATCACCGCTTACGTCGCCATGAGGTGTCCACCCCCCGGTCCGCCCAGGAGATTAGGCCGCGGCACCTCGTCTAACAGGCGATTAAGGTACGAACCGTGTAAATAAACTCGTTTTTGGGAGTGAGATTAGCGTAGATGTAATATACGACATAAAGCCTAAATCACACTGTGAATAAATCAATTCTTCCTTCTCCCCCTCTCTCTCCTATGTATTTTAAATTTATGCAAAATGGGTGATTCTTTACTAAAGTGGCTTTTAATGACATGCTCAAAACGGTTTTCAAAGCGAGAAAGAAAAGGTTTCAAATGAATTTTAAACTTAAAGAAATATGCGATTAGTCCGTTATCGCCTAACACGCTGAGTAGGAGGCCGGTGGTTCATAACCGGGCGATGTCGGGGTGCCTAGTAGCCTTTCTCCGGAAAGGAGCTAGCCTTCTCGACTCGTACCTAAGTTTCCCGAACCCTCATCGGTCTCTCGCAAGGGATCGGTGTTCATTTTCCCATTCGTGGGTGGCGACTCTTCCATACTCCGAGTTCCGACCCTGCCGAGCAGCTTGATTCCACGATTGGTTGCTTTCGGCGCCAATCACCGCTTACGTCGCCATGAGGTGTCCACCCCCCGGTCCGCCCGGGCGAGGCCGTTCGGCACCTTGTCTAACAACGGGGCGCAGATCAGGCATCCGGAACGAGTTCTACCCAGGAGGTCAACTACGCGAGGTGTAATACTAGAGGACCCACGTGTGAAGCTTGTCGTTGTGAGCCACCAAGGTCAGGAACTTCACCACGAGGGGCGTGCCTCCTCGTGCGCGGAGCGTGGAGGCTCCTATTTCCGAAGGACAGTTCAGGAGCTCATGCACGCAGGGCGTGCCTCCTCATACGCGGGGCGCAGATCAGGCATCCGGAACGAGTTCTACCCAGGAGGTCAACTACGCAGGGCGTAATACCAGAGGCGCCACGCGTGAATCTCATCTACGAGACACACCAAGTTCAAGAGGTCAATTACACGGGGCGTAATACTAGAGGTGCCATGCGTGAAGCCTGTCGTTGTGAGCCACCAAGTTTAGGAACTTCACCACGTGGGGCGTAACAAAACCCACACGGGGCGTGTCCCGCCTAGAGGATACTTCTTCACCAAGTTCTTGTGTTGGGGACCATTTCTGATCTTCCTTAACCACAATCCTGCCACCCCTTATTTACACATTTGTCACTCCCTAATTACAAATCTATCACTCCTATGTTTACACTTATGCCACCCTTTTCCTTTACCCTAAATTACCCTTATCTTTATCCATTTAATTAGTTAAGTGATTTATCCTTTATTGTAATTTGTTAGTTAGATTTTGAGATGATATAAATTCATCTTTTTCCTTTGTAAACCCTAACTTTTTATCAATCAAATATTAATCTTCTTTAAGAAGTTTGTTAAGGTTTTCACCTTCAACAATGGGGATTTCATATTCCTATGGATTTAGTCCATAAAATCCGGGATTCACTCCTTCTAGTTTAACTAGAGAAGAAATATCTTTGTTAGTTTACGATTAAAACTTTCAGATGAAACCGATCCGTATCAGGTTCGAATCACATGGGCTGGGGTGGTGTAGACACTGAGTCGGAGGACCTGTGATGAAAACCTGAAAACAAGACGGTTGAAGCGATTGATTCCGGAAGTTTTGAAAAACAAAAAAAAATATATAAAGAATAATAAGCGTATAATAAGGAAAGAAAATTACGGCGGGTCGCTGTTGCCGGTAAGGTGGCTCGCGTATGCTTAGTGGCATGGCGCGGGTGCTTAGCGGCATCCGGCGCGCGGTCGACAATGGTCGAACGCCCGCTCGACGGCACAGGACGTGCGCTCGACATCCGTCGGACGCACGCGTCCAACCACGAGTGGCACGTTCTCGACGTCCGAGCAACGCCCGAGTCTGATAGCGCGGGGCACGCTCTCGTTGGCCACTGAGCGTGCGCGCCCGGCAGCGCGGAGCGCGCATTCGGCGGCCGCAACGTGTGAGCGTCCGACGGCGCGGAACGCACGCTCGGCGGCCGCGGGGCGCGCGCGCCCGACAGCGCGAGGCACGCCTCGGTGGTCGTCGGGCGGGCGCCCAACCACGTCGGGCAAACGCCCAACGAGCGTTGGGCGAGCGCCCAACGTTGGTTGGGCGCTCGCCCAACACCGTTGGGCGATCGCCCAACAAATGTTGGGCGGTAGCCCAATTTAGTGTTGGGCGGCCGCCCAACAAGCCTTGGGCAGCCGCCCAACGACTTTGGGCGACGCCCAATTTTACTTGGGCGTCGCCCAAAGTTCCGAGATCTGTTTCCCTATATAAGGGCACGGATCCCAATGCAAAGGGGGGGATTTTTGGAGAGAGCTTTCTCACTCTAAACATTTTTAGAGAGAGAGAGTGAATTTTTTTGAGAAAAATATTTTTTTTCTCAAAAATTCCAAATTTCCTAAAGTTCAAATTTTACTAAATTTTCATTAAAAACGGAAGATCGTGGTTCGTGGAATCAATCGGCTTCGACTGTCAGATACCGAATTTAAGGTATTATCCGAGGACTAGACTCTCTTTTATTTTATTTTATTTATCTTCTTCTCCTATTTATTTTTATGTTATAGTTTTTATTTATTTAGTTATTTATTTATGTTGTCACATTTTATTTAATTAGCGTATTTATTTAATTTCCATTTCGTGTTGAATAAAATTCGTTTTTGTTTTAAAATAAAAAACCTCGTTTTGATATCCCAATACAAACCGTGATCCGATAAAAAGGTAGTTCGGGTATCGAAAACGTTGTAATTACAAGTTTTTAATTTAAAAGAAATTTCCAAATAATGATTTGAAATAAAAAACGTCGTTTAGGAACTTCCGTTTTCGACTATTACCCATTTTTGGTAGTTCGGAAATCCAAAATGATTGAATTAGATTTAATTTAAAGCTTTCGAATAAATCTGGAGAATATTGGAGTGCTGCTGTAATTTGTCATTTCTGTCACTAAATGCTGTTTACCGACGGATGTTCCGTCGGTAAATCTGCCAAAACGTAAAAGATGCCATTTCAGTCCCTTTTTCTTAACTTTTAAGCTTTTAATCCTTAATATATATATGTATAGTTATGTAATATATGTTTTTCAAATTATTTTAGACCTTTAGTATATGTAATTATTTTAGAATATTTGTATGCTTTTTTATTATTATTCTATTTTACAATATAAGTATATGTATATATATATGTCTTTCTTTTTATTCATTTGGGCTCTATTAGATTCTATTTTGAAGATTATTTACTTGGGTATTTTGGGAAATAATTAATATATATTAGTATATGTTATTTTTTATATTTAAAACTATAATAGATATGTATATATGTAGTTTTGGGATATTTGGATTATTTTAGTGGTTATTGAAGGAAATTATTTTTGAATGAATATTATTTTCTTAGTTATAGGATTTACTTACTATTTTCACATTTTTAAAGTATAGATATATTGTACCTACTATTTTTATATACATATAGTTTCTTTTGTATAAACTTTTATTTTCTTATTCTATTTTTTTGATTTAAATGTATATATATATATGCTAGAATTACTTTCTTTATTCCTTTGGACCATTCATGGGTCCATGTTTCAAATGGGCTTTATTTGAGTATGAGTCTTGGTTTAAATGGGCTTATTATTACAAGTATAATAGGTAGAGAGTCCATTAAATAAGAGAGGAAAATAAATCACAAAAAGAGAGCTTTCAATATAATTATTTAAACTAATGAATTTTTAGAGTTTCCTAATGTAAGTAAATAGAGTTGTTTTTGTTAACATTTCAAATCATTTCTCAAAACACCACGTTTTAAAACCTTAGTCCGTTCCAACGGCGGATTAAGCGAACATTATAATTAAAATCGTTTTCTTTGTGAATAATAGAGTTTTAGAATCATTTTCTTAAAGGATTTGTACAACATGATATTGACTTGTATGTTTAACCACATTTTCTCATTAAAAGGTTCTTATCCTAACATTTTCAAACACTCGAGTCGTTCCAACGGCGATTCGGGTAAAACTTCATCAAACGGGGTTTTAAAACGCACCTAAATCGTTCCAACGGTGATTAAGGTGCGAACCATGTAAATAAACTCGTTTTGGGGAAAATAAGTTAGTGTAGAATAAACACACAGCGTGACATGTAAATGAAGTTGTAAATAAATCACTTCTTTCTCCCCCTTCTCTGTGTATGTATAACATAAATGGGTGATTCTTTACTAGTATGGCTTTCCAATAATATATGCTCAAAACGGTTTCTGAAAAAAGAAAGAAAAGGGTTTCAAATGAATTTTAAACTTAAAGAAGTATACGATTAGTCCGTTATCGCCTAACATGCTGAGTAGGAGACCGGTGGTTCATAACCGGGCGATGTCGGGATGCCTAGTAGCCTTTCTCCGGAAAGGAGCTAGCCTTCTCGGCTCGTACCTAAATTTCCCGAACCCACACCGGTCTCCCGCAAGGGATCGGTGTTCATTTTCCCATTCGTGGGTGGCGACTCTTCCATATCTCCGAGCTCCGGTCCTGCCGAGCAGCTTGATTCCACGATTGGTTGCTTTCGGCGCCAATCACCGCTTACGTCGCCATGAGGTTGTCCACCCCCCGGTCCGCCCGGGAGATTAGGCCGCGGCACCTCGTCTAACAAGTGGCGACTCTGCTAGGGAAGCGAGAAATTTGATTTCGGAAGGCGTGTATTAAGCCCTTAACGGGGACGGATCGTTTTACTTCTTTTCGTATGCATTCATGTGCATTATTTCAAACCCTTTGGGTAATTTCCGCGAAACCTCTAGCGAGAGTCCATTCGTCGCTCGAAAGAGGCTAGTGTAAGTTCCCCCTTACAGTAAAGCGCCAGATGGTCCCCATCCATTCGTTAAGGGCGAATTTGTGCGGTCTTGTGAGGTCCCGCGGTCAGCCGTGTCAGCATATAGTAGCCTTAGAAGTTTCCATAGGATTACCTGTTACTATTTTTGATGTGATAAATGAATCAATTCGTGTTTTCAAACCGCCACGATACGTGTCTAATCCTAAAGTAGGTAAAGAAAATGAGACGATGTGTTAATATATACTCGTGAATCAACATACTAATTACCCTAAAACATCGAAACAATTTGAACTAAAGACGACTTAGTCATCTCATATGAATGAACATGTGCGACCCGCCTTGTCCCTTTCGGTGTCCCGACGAAGGCACATGTTCAGGAAATGTGTTATGATGTAAGCACGTATTAGTATGAATCGGTTCGGTGTTAAGGATAGTTACATCTCGATACAAAAGACTATATTAGGATAAAACGAGATCATGACGAAACGAAAACGAAGAACATTTCTGTTTCGAACGACCCTGTCGTAATGTGAAAAGTTTCGCACGAGTAGCCCGTCCCTTCCGAATGAAAGACGAGCTTTTACGTTATGCCTCGTGTCGTTCTTAAGAGAAATGGATGTGTCCGTAAAGGTGACTAAGAAAATAAAAGAAAAGAAAAATAAAATAATCGACCAAAATCATTCCGAGACTACGATATATATCAATCCCGAGGGTAGTTAAAGAAAATAAACCAATGTCGTTGAATACGTGCCTCGGACGAGTGTATACCCCGTTTAAAATCTCGAAGCCGAATTAAGCCAAACCATATAATTGCGCCATATGGACGAGACTGCGGGTTTTGACTAACGACTCGATCATTTCGACCATTACCAAAACTGCAAGAAATATGGCCCGATATACGTGTTTGCTTAAATTCGCGCCTAAAGGAAGGAAAACGGTGATATCCTCGCTTCGAACAAACACGCGATTTAACGAAAGGTTGGTTTTCTATAACCACACTAAGATGATATATCCCATAGGATTGGGAAGAACAATGAACTGTTGCTAGCCGAAAGGTTACCGTGCGCTCAAAATAAGACTCGCCGTCTTTTCACGTAGCTAAAATGAGCAAACGGATCCTCGACGCTAAGAACAAACGCGTTACGCGATGAGTCCGTTCCCTAAAATAAAATCCAAAAGTGATTCCATCACTAAATAAACACGTGGTTACGTCTCTCGATAGATCCAAAAGATCCCGTTGTAATCCAAAATCGAGACACGAACCCACGCGAACAAAAGGGAACGAATCATTGACAATAACGAACGATTGGACTAGAAGAATAACTCGTACCACGTCTAAAAACTGAGATGCGCTCAAAGGGAGTCAAAACCCGATTAATTCATCTCGCGAACGGACAAAGGACGAGTTATTCTGAAAGGACAATCCAACTTGGTCGATTTCTTAGTCACTGAACGCTGATGCGTCGAAAACGAACTGTATTGTCTGATGGATGATTTAATTTCCCACAATAATCGACGGCATCACGCGTCCCCTGGACCGCAATGTGAGCCAAAAACCAAAATCCTAGGAAAGAGACCTGGACCAACGAGTGTGTGAAGGAATAAGGGTGGAAGAGAGATGTTGTGATACGTGTAAATAGAACTAACGTTTGTTTTTCTTATCTTATAATCATAAATAAATAAACGCACACACCATGAATCATGCATATAAAATCATGCATACATACTAATGGATACCGTTCGCGCAGACGTCATCATTAAGCGGTTGTGGTTTCGCGAGAGTAATCGGCTTGTCAGACAGTTTGATCAGCTACGAGTAGACAGTTCAGAATCAGTAGTTGTGGCTTCTGAATCATCTTCGTCTGGGTATACTCAGTCTTCCGTCAGTATGTCTGCGACCGACGAGAAAGTGGCTGAATTGGAGAATTCTATGAACAATATCAATGATCAGCTGGCCGCGATCTTGGCCCAGCTAGCGGAGTTAGCACTGAAGGACAACAAGAGTGGTAGTAAGCGTGCTGAGAATGAGGTGAACGATGGTCCTCGCTTTGGGAATGAGGAGGATTATCAGGATTATATCCGAAAACAGTTAGAGAAAGAGAAAGCTAAGGAAGAGGAGTGGAAGCAACACATCACACAGGAAGTGCAGGACTTGCGTGGAGGAAGTTCCGGAAGTCAGGACTTCTATAACTTGAAGAATTGTTTGTCGGCAACAGCTTTGCCTTTGAAATTTCGGCTCCCTGACATGAAAAAGTTCGATGGAACGGGAGATCCCATCGCTCACATGAATCAGTATGTTGCTATGATGAAGCACACGATCCTGACTGACGATCAAGTCCTAGGGCTGTTTAACACCTACCTAGAGGGGGCTGCCCTCACATGGTTCCATGCATTGCCGATGGTGACAAAGAGGGATTGGAAGGAGTTAGCGAAGTCATTCATCGCTCAGTATAGCTTTAACACCATGCTGGAGGTCACTTTGAAAGAGCTAGAGAGCACTAAGCAACAGGCTGGGGAATCCTTTTCCGATTTTGTGAAAAGATGGAGGACTAAGGCCGCAGTGATGAAACAAAAGCCGCTCGAGCAGGATCAGATCCGAATGGTGGTTGGCAACACGTTGCCGTATATCAAGAATGAGTTGCGGTATATGCCATTTACTGATTTCAATCAGATGTATAGTTGTGCCTTGACTGTTGAAGGGGATGGGGAGCCAAAGAAAGCTTATACCAAGTGGACGAAGTCGGGATATAGTGCCGGAGGGCCTAGTGCGAGTACGGAATCCGCAGCAGTGAAAGTGGTTGATCTTAATGCTATTGAAAAGAGGCGGTTCGCCAAGTTCGATCAGACCTACGCGAAAGTTTTCGAGCGTCTACAAAAAAAGGGATTTTTGAAACCCCTTACCCCGTATAACAAAGCTCAACCTACTCCGCAGATACAGGCTAGAGGGTATTGTGAATTCCATAGCAGTTATGGGCATACAATTGAGAATTGCGAGAGGTTGAAACACGAAATCCAAGATTTAATCGAAGAGAAGAAGATAGCTGATCCTTCGTCAGCGAACCCTTCCATTAGGCGTAATCCATTGCCTAATCATAGGGTGAGTACGATCGGAGTTGGTTTGACAGAAACTGTTGTAATGGAATCCTTCGAGGAAAATGTAGAGGAGTTGTTGGACTCCGATGAAAAGAGCAATATAGGAAATGGTCTGTATGTGTCCTTCCTTGGTGAAGAACAAGAGGATAAACCGATGGGGGAAGGCTCGGATGGTGGAGCACCGTATGATGAGGATAGTGCTGAAGAGACCGGAGAAGGGTCGTGTCGGACTATCGTGCCAGATTTGGGTTTGTTTAGTGGAGGAAGAGATCCCGAGGTGCACTTGTGTGAATATATGCACGACATGTTTATTGAATCCTTCGGAGTAGATGAAATTGCTCAATGGTTCCACCACTCGCTGGTAGGCGAACCTTTGGAATGGTTCCACTCATTACCCAATTCTTGCAAGCACGATTGGGATCGGTTGTCGGATTTGTATTTAGAAAAGTACCAAAGAGCTGAAGACAGAACTGCGGAGCGCTTTGCGATGCAGATTGGACCTATCAAGCGTCCGTTACCGAGGGTTAGTAAGTATAACGGCAATAAGGACCCTATGGAGCACCTTCACTTCTACTTGTCGGCTATGGCACCCTTGGGTTTTAAAGAGGAAGAGATCACTAGCTTGTTTTGCAATTCATTGATGGGTGAACCGTTAATATGGTACATGTCGTTGCCGATGTATGTTAAGACCGATTGGGCGGCAATGACGAAAGGATTTATCAAGGAGTATACAGTATGGATGCTGACGGAGCAAACCCCTGATTCCCCGTCTTACCAAACGCCTGATGCGGTGTTAGCGATGCCTAGGTATGGTGGATACCAGGATCTTGTTGAGCACGCGAGGTTATTCCGCAATCATATGTATGACGCCGGATTTCCGCAATGTGAGTTGCATGAACATTTTCCGGAAACCTTGATGGGTGAAGCCTTATTATGGCATCAGGGTCTATTAGAGGAGGAGATGGGTCATTGGATACCGCTCAGAAGTGCCTTTGTGTCAAGATATGAAATGTACATTCCGTGGACGGGATCCCTGGACGATCTGGATAGGATCAGGCAATTCCCCGAGGAACCATTTGTGGATTATGCTAGAAGATGGAGGTTCAAGTATGCCTCGTGTCGGGTCACCTTGAGTGATCAGGAGCAACTCATGCGCATCCGGAAAGGTGCTATTCCACTCATGGCTAGAAGAATGAATGGAGTGTTCCTCAAGGACTATGAAGAACTGATAGGCTGGGCTCGGTATGGATCGTCGGACGCTTCCTACATAAATCCGAATGTCCCTCACATAATGGATCTGATGATCGTGGACGTTTGGGGAAGTTCCTCCGATGAGGAAGGTATCAATCAGAGGGTTCCGATCAACATCTGGGATGAGTCTGATGATGAGTCGGAAGTGGCTGTTAGCGCCGAAGGAAAGATTCTGTCGGGGTTCGAAATCTTCAATGATGTTGCCGACTGGGGCAAAGGAAAGGCGAACTGCTTTGTCGAGGAGATTATGACGCTGGATTTGAATGTCGAGGAGCAAGTCATCACCATTGAAGCAACGGCAGGAGCAGAAGATGAGCCTAGTACCTTCGAGGTTCATGAGGAGCCCGAGAACCCTGATGATGAAAATTGTATTACTGCTTTGTTTGAATCAGATGATGTAATCACCCATGCTATCAATGAAATGAATTCTGATTTTGCTTACTTGCTTGATGTTGATCATGATCATTCCATGCACTCTCATTCATATAACATGCCTACATTTGAAATCAATACGATAGAAATGTCAACTTTCAATCTTGGTACGGATGAAAATCCTAAACTTATACAAATTGCTCAAGCATTAACTATTGAAGAGAGAAAAGAATTTGAGAGAATAATTAAAAAATACGAAATTGTATTCGCTTGGACATACGAAGACATGCCTGGAATTGATCAATCTATCGTAACTCACCGTATTCCAACTTATCCCGAAGCAAAGCCCGTAAAGCAGAAGCTCCGACGTATGAGACCCGAATGGGCAGATAAGATCAGGGAGGAGGTGAAGAAGCAGTTAGAAGCAGGATTCATCGAAGTGATCGACTATCCCCCTTGGGTCGCAAATGTGGTACCAATTGCGAAGTAGGACGGCAAAGTGAGGATGTGCGTCGATTACAGAGATCTTAACGAGGCATGCCCCAAGGATGAGTTCGCATTGCCTCATATCGACGTATTGATCGACAGTGCAGCATCAAGTGTATTACACACGAATGTGGATGGTTTCATGGGCTACATGCAAGTTCAGATGGCCGAAAAGCACAAAGCAAAAACCTCGTTCACAACTGAGTGGGGGACATACTGTTACAGAGTAATGCCGTTTGGGTTGAAAAATGTCGGGGCAACTTATCAGAGAATGGCCACAGCACTGTTCCATGATATGATACACAATGAGGTAGAAGTCTATGTGGACGATATGATGGTCAAATCAGAGACAAGAGAAGGGCATTTTGCCGCGCTCGAGAATTTTTTGGCCCGAATTGCAGAATTCAAGCTAAGGTTAAACCCGAAGAAGTGCTTTTTCGGCGTTTCGTCGGGGAAAATCTTAGGCTATGTAATCGGAAATAAGGGAATCGAGGTGGATCCTGATAAAGTGAAGGCTATACAGGAGATGCCGGCGCCGAAAAATGAGAAAGAAGTGAGAGGGTTTCTGGGGCAGGTTCAATATATCAGTCGGTTCATAGCAAGACTCACCGCAATCTGCGAGCCAATCTTTAAGTTGTTAAGGAAAGACCAACCCACCATCTGGAATGATAAGTGTCAACAAGCTTTGGAGAGCGTCCGGAACTATTTGTCTAATCCGCCAGTGCTGAGACCGCCTAAACTAGGGAAGCCGCTTCTCCTCTATGTAGCGATCGAGGAGCGATCTATTGGGGCAATGTTGGCTCAAGAGGGAGACACCGGTGTGGAGCACACGGTGTATTGTTTGAGTAAGAAGTTCCTGGAGTACGAGCTCAAGTACAACATGATCGAAAAGACATGTGTGGCAGTAGTATGGTTGACAAAGAAACTACGGCATTATTTTCAATCGTATAAAGTGATCATTATTTCTCGGATGGACCCCGTGAAGTATTTGTACCGAACTCCATCCTTGATGGGGAAGTTAGCCCGATGGTTGTTGCTTCTGTCCGAGTTTGACATTGAATATGTGACGAAGAAGGTTATCAAAGGAAGGGCCGTGGCAGAGTTTCTGGCTAACCAACCCCTGAATGCAGAAGAGGAAGAAGTAAGCTATGATTTCCCCGATGAGCACTTGAACGCAATCGAAGTTATACTGTGGAAAATGTTCTTCGATGGAGCAGTTAATTCGAATGGAGCCGGAGTAGGAGTACTACTTACCTCACCGGAAGGAGAAAGGATCTCGATGGCCAAGAAGTTATCCTTCCCTCTCACTAATAATATGGCCGAATATGAAGCGTGCATTTATGGTTTAGAGTCATTAGCGGCACTGGGAGCATCATATGTCGAAATTTGGGGTGACTCCAAGTTGATCATCGAACAGGCACAAGGAAACTGGGAAGTGAGGGAAGAAAGGCTACGTCCATATCTAGATCAGCTAGAAGGGTTGGCACAAAGATTCAAGGAGTGTCGTTTCTATCACATTCCTCGAGCGCAGAACCAGGCGGCGGATGCTTTGGCCACTTTGGTGTCAGTTTGGGACAACCCCCGGAACCTTGCCTCGAAACCATTGGTATTAAGGAGATCTCACAAACCATGCTACGAGGACGTAATGCTATTAGGGGCAGATGAAAAATCGTGGTATTTCGATATCGTGAACTTCAAGAAAAATGGAACATATCTGGCAGAGTCAGAACCGAGGGATCAAGCAGTGATTAGAAGGTTAGCTCGGCAGTTCGTCATCCACGACGACTTACTTTACAAAAGGCACATCGATGGGTTACAGCTAAGGTGCTTAGATGCGGGAGAAGCCCGCGAGGCGATGGAATCGGTGCATTCAAGAATTTGCGGGGCCCATATGGGAGGAGCGGTGTTAGCAAAGAAAATCATAAGGCAAGGCTTCTACTGGCTCACCATGGAAAGAGATTGTAACGAGTATGCAAAGAAATGCCATGATTGTCAAATCCACGGCGATTGCAGTCATCTTCCGGCCATGGAACTACATGTGCTAGCACCTATTTAGCCATTCGCTGCTTGGGGCATTGACATCATCGGCGAAGTAAGGCCTAACGCTTCAAATGGACATAAGTTTATTGTTGTCGCCATCGATTATTTCACTAAGTGGGTAGAAGCAGAGTCGTTTAGCAAACTGGGATCCAAGCAGATGAGAAAGTTCATTGAAAAACACTTGATCACCAGGTTCGGAGTGCCTCATCACATGATTACGGATAATGGGGTCCAGTTTCAGGGGGAAGTAAGAAATCTTTTCCGAGAATGTGGCATTGAACATCACAGGTCTTCCTCCATACCGTCCACAGGCTAATGGAGCAGTAGAAGCAGCTAATAAGAACCTTGAGAGGATTCTTATAAAAACGGTGGAATCACATCGGAATTGGCATGAGCAGCTCCCACTCGCATTATGGGCTTATCGCACGACAATTAGAACCTCAACTGGGGCAACGCCATTCTCTTTGGTGTATGGAACAGAAGCAGTCTTGCCGATTGAGATCGAAAAGCGATCGTTGAGAATCGCAGTGGAGGCAGAAATTCCCGAGGCGGAATGGGCGAAGAAGCGATGTGAGCAGTTGGCTCTAGTTGACAAAAAAAGGATGGAAGCACTTTACCATGTACAGTTATATCAAAGAAGGATGGCTCGGGCTTTCAATAAAAAGGTCAAGACCAGTCCTATCAAAGAAGGAGATTTGGTGCTGAAACAGATCCGTGTGACGCACACCGACCCGAGGGGGAAGTTCAGGCCTAACTGGGAAGGACCATTCGTCGTGAAGAAGATACTAAGCAAACGAGCGGTGAAGTTAACCACAATGGACGGCATGGAATTCTCCGAACCTACCAACCTGGATAGGCTTAAGAAATACTTTTCGTAAAAAAAAAAAAAAAAGAAAAATTCCCGATAGGTTGAAAACCCGCAAAGGGCGACCTATGCAACAATAAGGGAAATCCCAATGGGTGAAAACCCGAAAGGGCACTCATTTAAAAATTCCGGGATAGTAAAAGGAGAGGAGAAAAATCGCCGGGATCCGAAAACCGAAAGGCAGGTCCTGGTAACAATAGTTATGACTTGAGCAATTACAAAAACAATGTATAAGAGACTAAGTATTTCTGTTGTTTGTAAATAAATAAAGGCATAAATATATTTGACGAGAATGATTGGAATCATCATAATCTACTGAATGCATGGTAATATGAATCACGAGTTATACATTTCCTATCCTACTTTTCACAAAAAGCCTACCTACTATCCACCCCACTCCCTATACATCAGCTATACATCGGGAAACTCTAATAAAAGCTACAAAGCAATAATGAAAGCTACAAAGCAATACATAACGAGCCTAATACGGAGGGAAGTCCCAATAGTCCTCAAAATCTCTCAGGTGTGATGCCCGCTCCGCAGATAGTGCCTCCTCGGCAGCACGCGCTCTCTCATCAGAAACTCGCGCTCTCTCATCAGAGGCGTGTGCTCTCTCATCAGCAGCTCGTGCTCTCTCCTCTGCAGCAAGGCGCCTGATCGAATCATCACGCGCCCTCTCCTCGACGGCAAGGCGACCCTCAGTCTCCCGTCGTATCATCCCTGACTAGTGGTCATTTCTCTCCTGATACACCTAACCAACCCGGGCGTCGGCCTCCCACACCAACTCGCTCTGCCTCCGCTCGTGGGCATGCAGATCACTCTACAGAAAAAGAAGAAAAAGAACAGATAAAAAGCAGCATAGGCAAAAACATAAATCATACATACATGCATACATTCCACTACACTAAAGTAAAGTAATGATACATACCAGGTGATCGGTGCAGCGCAAGCTGAGGCGATCTCGTAGGTAACCAGACAGCCCCACGTAATCCGTACAAGTCTCCCTCGTGGTCAGAGAAGCGTCTGAGGGATCAAATGGGACCCTCGAGGAGAAGATAGGAGGAGCCGCCTCGAATCCCGCATAAGCTGCCCCGGACTCGTCATAGCAAATCGTGGCATAATCTCTCCCGTAATCTGGTAGGGGCACGCCTAAGGAAGACCTCTCCGGTCGGGCAGCGCTGGAGGACTCGTCGACGTAGTAGGGCTGCTCGCACACAGGCGTCTGAGCTCGAGTACCGTCAAAGAAATCAGATAAATGGGCACTCCTCCAGGACCCCTCCTGCAAATAAAACACACAATAAAAACCCCTAAACATCTCATGAATGAAAGGTAAAATAAGAAGGGGGTGGAACCACTTACCGGGACCTCCTCCTGACCGAAGACTGCCACGACAGCCTCCCTCGAAAATACATCTGCCACCGGATCCACCTCCATCGCTGCCGCCGGGGCATCCCTCGCGCTCAGCAGAGTAGATAAGTAAGGCTCACGGCCCCCGGCGTGAATCCACACCGCTCTACCAACAAACCGACGGGTCAAGTCCCGACGAACGGTCGATAAAGGCATGGTCCGCACCGCGAACATAGAGACGGGGATCTCACCCGGTGTCCAGTGAGTGTCCCTAACTCTAGTGATGCCTCGATCCCCTAAATACCATGCTCGCACGCAGGGGCCGGTGAGCACACACTGCTGCTCCTGGATCATCGATACATATGTATAATCGGGGCCGAAGTCGAGGTCGTCCCACCTGAACTTAATCTAAAAAATGCATAAAGAGAAAGTCAGAAAGACTCAAACAAAAACCGAGCATGATTAGGCAAAATCTACCTGTGTGAGGGTCAACGAGTCGATCCAATCTAGGAGCCGTGGCACCATCCGACTCCTTTCGGCGCTTAAGTCAAAATCCCTCCATCGAGTCATGAAAGGCGGCCTCGGTACTCTCGGTCGAGATCGAGACCGGCTGGGAAGGATGTGCCTCTCATACGCCCACACCTGCGGTAAAAACAAGGACTAGGAGTGTGAAAAACGCGAAGAAGATAAGACGGGCAAGTCAAGAAGGCGTCACGTACCAGCAGAGCAAAGGTGTAACCACCGAAATCCTTGCGCTTCCGGCAAGTCAGATCCAAAAACTTGTAGAAAAAGGCTAAGCCTGCCCCTGCCCAATCGTAGGAAGCCGCTGCATCCAAATCGCTGAGCGCCTGAATGAGACCCGCATGTACCTTTCCACCCTTTGTGCGGAAAATCGTCTCACTCAGAGTATACACTAAGAAGCTGCAAACCGCCAAGTCGGTATCGTCTGTCTCGCAGAAATCTCGCCGACTCAAGAGGCTCGCGGTGGAAATAAACTTCGCTGGAGTAGATTTGGCGCAAAGACGAACTCCCGGTCCAATCAAGGCAGCGAGCCTAGCAAGGTCGACCCGTGGTCGCATCATATCGAAATGGAAAGGGACGGGAGTGTTGCTCCCTCGCAACCCTGTCAGCAGTGAGAAATCTCTGGGCGAGATGGTCATCTCCCCAAAAGAAAGGTGGAAGGTGTGGGTCGAGTCAACCCACCGCTCACATAAGGCCCGTAGGCCGAAACGATCGCATACCCCGTTGGTGCGGGGCAACGCTGCAATAAAAGGCTCGAAGCCCAACTCACGCACTCGGGCTCTCGCCGCGGCACCTAGCCTATCGTACCACGAGTGAATCTCGGCGGTGGTCCCCGAAATCTCAATGAACTAAAAAGAACAAAACAAGAAAATTTAAATACAGCTCCTAAAGCATGCAATTGATAAGAACGCGTTAAGACTAGGTATTCTTTCATAGAGACATCCGGTCAGTTAGGACCAATTTTCTGTAAAAATGTCTCATGTAGGGTCATTCACGTAGGGTTTAGTCAATTCTTTAATCCACCCTCGTCTGCGGGGACGAGGAGCATAGATTAGGTTTTACTATTTACGTGCATTAGTTAAGTTTTTACTATTCACGTGCATTAGCTAAGTTTTTACTATTCACGTTTTTACTATTCACGTGCATTAGTTAAGTTTTTTCTATTCACGTGCATTAGTTAAGTTTTCACTACTCACGTGCACTATTCATGTGCACTATTCACGTTTTTACTATTCACGTGCATTAGCTAAGTTTTTACTATTCACGTTTTTACTATTCACGTGCACTATTCACGTTTTTACTATTCACATGCACTATTCACGTCTTCACTATTCACGTTGTTTGTACCGTTAGCATCCATAAATTTGTAGTGTCACTATTCACATGCATATAGCGCGCATTCTTACAAAAATAAACAGGTGTTACTTGTGAATAAAGGAATTCACGTTTTCTAGCTAAAGTCCTCTAAGGCAGTCTAAGGGTTAGCATGCAAATCATGTTCGGATAGGAATGCTAAATCCTAGAGTTCGAATCAAATAAAAGTGAGAAATTACTTACCTCGTTGCAGCGTGTCCTGCTCAAATGCGTCGTAGGGTCGTGGAAGGTATCCACTCTATCCAGGTTTACGTAAACCTCGTCCATGCCTCTAGTGCCATCCCATTCATCTAAATCCATCCCGAGAATAATCCAAATTGAAGTCTAGTGAGAGAAAGAAGAGGGAGAAGGTGTGGGGTTGAAATGAAACCCCACCACCTTATATAGGAAAAGGGAATGGCATTCCCGTAAATAGTGAAAGAAGTACGATTTGATATAAAGGTAAAAAGTAAATAATTAATTACTAGGTGCACAGACCTCCGATTTGCAGACCGTTTCAGCCTGCATTTCACCCAGACAGCGACCAACATTGTCAAGATATGAACTACAGACAACAGTCAATTTTTACGGAACAGTGACACCAGTCAAAATACAGACAACAGTTAACAGAAAAATAATCGTTAGTCTATATCATTCCAGACTAAAATACATCCCCATTAAACCTCCGAGATGCTAGCTCTAGTAAGAAGATACAGACAACAGTGTTGTAGAAGAATCCAGAGACAATCCCCGCTTTTGAGCCATCTTACTCATGGTCGCAGACCGGAGTTGCTTTTGAGCCATCTGACTCACGGTCGCAGACCGGAGTTGCTTTTGAGCCATCTGACTCACGGTCGTAGACCGGAGTTGCTTTTGAGCCATCTTACCCGCGGTCGTGGACCAGAGTTGCTTTTGAGCCATCTTACTCTCGGTCGTAGACCAGAGTTGCTTTTGAGCCATTTTACCCGCTGTAGACACCGAGTCGGAGGACCTGTGATGAAAACCTGAAACAAGACGGTCGAAGCGATTGATTCCGGAAGTTTTGAAAAATATATAAAGAATAATAAGCTGAGGAAAATTAACGGCACGGCGCGGGCACACAACGGCATCCCGCACGTGGACGACGATGGTCGAACGCCCGCTTGACGGCTCGAGACGTGCGCGCGGCGTCCGTCGGACGCACCGCGAGTGGCACGCTCTCGACGCCCGAGCAATAACTGGGACCGCTGGCGGTGCGCGCCCTCGTGGGCCATCAAGCACACGTGCCTGGCAGCGCGGGGCGCGCGTTCGGCGGCCGCGACGTGCGAGCGTCTAGCTGCGCGAAACGCGCGCTCGGCGGCCACGGAGTGCACGCGTCCGACGGCGCGAGGCACGCCCCGAGGGTCGCCGGGCGGGCACCCAACCACGTCGGGCGAACGCCCAACGCGTCGGGCGGACGCCCGATGAGGGTTGGGCGCGGGCGCCTAACCTCGTGTTGGGCGCTCTTCCAACGCCGTTGGGCGATCGCCCAACATTGTTGGGCAGCCGCCCAACACTAGGTTGGGCGGTCGCCCAACCACAATGGGCGACGCCCAATTTTTTTTGGGCGTCGCCCATTGTTCCGGGATCCGTTTCCCTATATAAGGGCACGGATCCCAAGGTGAAGGGGGAGGCCTTTTTAGAAGAGGAAAACTTTCTCACTCTAAACATTTTTAGAGAGAGTGGATGTTTTTGAGAAAAATATTTTTTTTCTCAAAAATTCCAAATTTCCTAAGTTCAATTTTTACTAAATTTTCATTAAAAAACGGAAGCTCGCGGTTCGTGGAATCAATCGGCTTCGACTGTCAGATACCGAATTAAAGGTATTATCCGAGGACTAGACTCTTTATTTAATTTATTTCTCTCCTTCTATTTATTTTTTTTATATTATAGTTTTTTATTCCTTTAGTCATTTATTTATTTTGTCACGTTTTATTTAGTTAGCATATTTATTTAATTTTCGTTTCGTGTTAAATAAAATTCGGTTTTGTTTTAAAATAAAAACCTCGTTTTGACATCCCAATACGAACCGTGATCCGATAAAAAGGTAGTTCGGGTGTCGAAAACGTTGTAATTATAAGTTTTTTTAATTTAAAAGAAATTTCCAAATAATGTTTTAAAATAAAAACATCGTTTTAGGAACTTCCGTTTTCGACTATGATCCATTTTCGGTAGTTCGGAAGTCCAAAACGATTGAATTAGATTTAATTTAAGGCTTTTGAACAAATCTGGAAAATATTGGAGTGCTGCTGTAATTTGCCAATTCTGTCACTAAAGGCTGTTTACCGACGGATTTTCCGTCGGTAAATCTGCCAAAATGTAAAAAATGCCATTTCAGTCCTTATTCTTAACTTTTAGACTTTTAATCCTTAGTATATATATATATGATTATGTAATACATGTTTTTCAACTTATTTTAGAACTTTAGTATATATATCTATTTTAGAATATTTGTATATCTCTTTTTATTCTATTTTGTAATATAAGTATAAATATATATATATATATATGTATTTCCCTTTTTTATTAACTTAGGTTATATTTAAATATTAGTTACTTGATATTTTGAGAAATAATGAATAGACATTAGCATACGGTATTTTTGATATTTAAACTATATTAATTATGTATATATATGTATAGTTTTTTTTAGAATATTTGGGTTATTTTAGTGATTATTGAGTTAAATTATTTTTAGATAAGTATTACTTTCTTATTTATAGGATTTACTTATTATTTTCACATTTCAAAGTATAAGATATATTGTGTTTATTATCTTCATATACATATAGTGATTTTTGGTTAAATCTTATTTTCTTATCTTCCTTTTTGATTTAAATGTATACATATATATATATGGTCTAAAACCATTTTCTTTATTCTTTTGGCCCATTCATGGGTCCATGTTTCAAAAGGGCTTCATTTGAGTGTAAATGTTAGTTTATTGTAATTATAATAGTTAAAGAGTCCATTAAAGTAAGTGGGGAAAATAAATCACCAAAAAGAGAGTTTTTAATTGAATTATTTAAACTAATGTTTTTTTAGATTTGTAATGTAAATAAATGGAGTCATTCTTGTTAATATTTCAAATCGTCTTCAATATACCAAGTTTTAAAACCCTAATCCGTTCCAAAGGCGGATTAAAGGATCATTGTAATTAAAATCGTTTTCTTTACGAATAATAGAGTTTTGAACCATTTTCTTAAAGAATTTATACAAAATAAAATTGACTTGTATGTTTACCCATGTTTTCTCATTAAAAGGTTTTTTATCTCAAACGTTTTCAAATACTCGAGTCGTTCCAACGGCGATTCGGGTAAACTTCATCAAACGGGGTTTTAAAACGCACCTAAATCGTTCCAACGGCGATTAAAGTGCGAACCATGTAAATAAATCCGTTTTTGGGAAATAAGTTAGTGTAGAATAAACACACGATATAATATTTAATACAGTTGTAAATAAATCACTTCTTTCTTCCCCCTCTCTGTGTATGTATAAACATAAATGGGTGATTCTTTACTGATGTGGCTTTTCAATATCATATGCTCAAAACGGTTTCTAAAAAGAGAAAGAAAAGGGTTTCAAATGAATTTTAAACTTAAAGAAGTATACGATTAGTCCGTTATCGCCTAACATGCTGAGTAGGAGGCCGGTGGTTCATAACCGGGCGATGTCGGGGTGCCTAGTAGCCTTCTCGGCTCGTACCTAAGTTTCTCGAACCCACACCGGTCTCCCGCAAGGGATCGGTGTTCATTTTCCCATTCGTGGGTGGCGACTCTTCCATATCTCCGAGCTCCGGTCCTGCCGAGCAGCTTGATTCCACGATTGGTTGCTTTCGGCGCCAATCACCGCTTATGTCGCCATGAGGTTGTCCACCCCCCGGTTCGCCCGGGAGATTAGGCCGCAGAACCTCGTCTAACAAGTGGCGACTCTACTGGGGAAGCGAGAAATTTGATTCCGGAAGGCATGCACTAAGCCCTTAACGGGGACGGATCGTTTTACTTCTTTTCGTATGCATTCACGAGCATTATTGCAAACCCTTTGGGTAATTTCCGCGAAACCTCTAGCGAGAGTCCATTCGTCGCTCGAAAGAGGATAGCGTAAGTTCCCCCTTACAGTAAGGCGCCAGAGGGTCCCCATCCATTCGTTAGGGGCGAATCTGTGCGGTCCTGTGAGGTCCCGCGGTTAGCCGTGTCAGCATATAGTAGCCTTAGAAGTTTCCATAGGATTACTCGTTACTATTTTTGATGTGATAAATGAATCAGTTCGTGTTTTCAAACCACCATGATACGTGTCTAATCCTAAACTATGTAAAGAAAATGAGACGATGCGTTAATATATACTCATGAATCGACATACTAATTACCCCAAAACATCGAAACGATTTGAACTAAAGACGACTTAGTCATCTCATATGAATGAACATGTGCGACCCGCCTTGTCCCTTTCGGTGTCCCGACGAAGGCACGTGTTCAGGAAATACGTTATGACGTAAGCACGTATAAGTATGAATCGGTTCGGTGTTAAGGATAGTTACATTTCGATACAAGAGACTATATTAACGGTAGCCGTTATTCACATTCTTTAAATAAATTGGGATAAAACGAGATCACGACGAAACGAAAACGAAGAACATTTCTGTTTCGAACGACCTTGTTGTAACGTGAAAAGTTTCGCACAAGTAGCCCGTCCCTTCCGAATGAAAGACGAGCTTTTACGTTATGCCTCGTGACGTTCTTAAGAGAAATGGATGTGTCCGTACAGATGACTAAGAAAATAAAGAAAAGAAAACTAAACGACCAAAATCATTCCGAATCTACGATATATCAATACCGAGAGTAGTTAAAGAAAATAAACCAATGTCGTTGAATACGTGCCTCGGACGAGAGTATACCCCGTTTAAAATCTCGAAGCCGAATTAAGCCAAACCATATAATTGCACCATATGGACGAGACTGCGGGTTTTGACTAACGACTCGATCATTTCGACCGTTACAAAAACTGCAAGAAATATGGCCCGATATATGTGTTTGCTTAAATTCGCGCCTAAAGGAAAGAAAACGGTGATATCCTCGCTTCGGACAAACACGCGATTCAACGAAACGTTGATTTTCTATAACCACACTGAGATGATATATCCCGTGGATTGGGAGGAACAAAGAGTTGTAATTAGCCGAAGGATTACCGTGCGCTCAAATAAAGACTCACCGTCTTTCACGTAGAGCAAACGAATCCTCGACGCTAAGAACAAACACGTTACACGATGAATTCGTTCCCTAAGATAAAATCCAAAAGTGATTCCATCACTAAACAAACGTATGGTTACGTCTCTCGATAGATCCAAAAGATCTTGTTGTAATCCAAAAATCGAGACACGAACCCGCGCGAATAAAAGGGAACGAGTCATTGACAATAACGAACGATTGGACTAGAAGAGTAACTCGTACCACGTCTAAAAACTGAGATGCGCTCAAAGGGAGTCAAAACCCGAATTAATTCATCTCGCGAAAGGACAAAGGACGAGTTATTCTGAAAGGACAATCCAACTTGGTCGATTTCTTAGTCACTGAACGCTGATGCGTCGAAAACGAACTGTATTGTCTGATGGATGATTTAATTTCCCGCAATTATCGACGGCATCACGCGTCCCCTGGACCGCAATGTGAGCCAAAAACCAAAATCCTAGGAAAGAGACCTGGACCAACGAGTGTGTGAAGGAATAAGGGTGGAAGAGAGATGTTGTGATACGTGTAAATAGAACTAACGTTTGTTTTTCTTATCTTATAATCATAAATAAATAAACGCACACACCACGAATCATGCATATAAAATCATGCATACATACTAATGGATACCGTTCGCGCAGACGTCATCATTAAGCGGTTGTGGTTTCGCGAGAGTAATCGGCTTGTCAGACAGTTTGATCAGTCGCGAGTAGACAGTCCCGAATCAGTAGTTGTGGCTTCTGAATCATCTTCATCCGAGTATACTCAGTCTTCCGTCAGTATGTCTGCAACCGACGAGAAGGTGGCTGAATTGGAGAATTTTGTGAACAATATCAACGACCAGCTGGCCGCAATCTTGGCCCAGCTAGCTGAGTTAGCACTGAAGGACAACAAGAGTGGTAGTAAGCGTGCTGAGAATGAGGTGAACGATGGCCCTCGCTTTGGGAATGAGGAGGATTATCAGGATTATGTCCGAAAACAGTTAGAGAAGGAGAAAGCTAAGGAAGAGGAGTGGAGGCAACACATCACACAGGAAGTGCAGGACTTGCGCGGAGGAAGCTCCGGGAGTCAAGATTTCTATAACTTGAAGAATTGCTTGACAGCAACAGCTTTGCCTCTGAAATTCCGGCTCCCTGACATGAAAAAGTTCGATGGAACTGGAGATCCCACCGCTCACATGAATCAGTACGTTGCGGTAATGAAGCACACGATCCTGACCGAGGATCAAGTCTTGGGGCTGTTTAACACTTACCTAGAGGGGGCTGCCCTCACATGGTTCCATGCGCTGCCAATGGTGACAAAGAAGGATTGGAAGGAGTTAGCGAAGTCATTCATCGCTCAGTATAGTTTTAACACCATGTTGGAAGTCACATTGAAAGAGTTAGAGAGCACTAAGCAGCAGACTGGGGAATCCCTTTCAGACTTCGTAAAGAGATGGAGGGCTAAGGCCGCGGTCATGAAACAGAAGCCGCTTGAGCAAGATCAGATCCGAATGGTGATTGGCAATATGTTGCCATATATTAAGAATGAGTTGAGATATATGCCGTTCACAGATTTCAATCAGATGTATAGTTGTGCCTTGACTGTCGAAGGCGATGGGGAGCCGAAGAAAGCTTATACCAAGCGGACGAAGTCTGGATATAGTGCCGGAGGGCCTAGCGCGAGTACGGAATCTGTGACAGTGAAAGTGGTTGATCTTAATGCTATCGAAAAGAGGCGGTTCGCCAAGTTCGATCAGACCTATACGAAAGTTTTTGAACGTCTACAGAAGAAGGGGTTGTTGAAAGCCCTTACCCCGTATAACAAAGCTCAACCTACTCCGCAGATTCAGGCTAGAGGGTATTGTGAATTCCACAGCAGTTATGGACATACGATTGAGAATTGCGAGAGGCTGAAACACGAAATCCAAGATTTGATTGAGGAGAAGAAGATAGCTGATCCTTCGTCAGCAAACCCTTCCGTTAGGTGCAATCCATTGCCTAGTCATAGGGTGAGCGTGATCGGAGTTGGTTTGACGGAAACTGTAGTGATGGAATCTTTTGAGGAAGATGTAGAGGAGTTGTTGGACTCCGTCGAAAGAAGCAATGTAGGAAATGGTCTGTATGTGTCCTTCTTGGGTGAGGAACAAGAGGATGAACCAATGGAGGAAGGATCAGATGGTGGAGCACCATACGACGAGGATAGTGCCGAAGAGACCGGAGAAGGGTCGTCTCGGACTATTGTGCCTAATTTGGGTTTGTTCAGTGGAGGAAGGGATCCCGAAGTGCACTTGCGTGAATATATGCATGACATGTTTATTGAATCCTTCGCAGTAGATGAAATTGCTCAGTGGTTCCACCATTCGCTAGTGGGCGAACCTTTAGAATGGTTCCATTCTTTACCTGACTCTTGCAAGCACGATTGGGATCGGTTGTCGGATTTGTTTCTAGAAAAGTATCAAAGAGCTGAGGATAGAACTACGGAGCACTTTGCAATGCAGATTGGACCCATCAAGCGTCCATTGCCAAGGGTGAGCAAGTATAATGGCAATAAGGACCCTATGGAGCACCTTCACTTCTATTTGTCGGCTATGACAGCCTTGGGTTTCAAAGAGGAAGAGATCACTAGCTTGTTTTGTAATTCATTGATGGGTGAACCGCTGATGTGGTACATGTCGCTGCCAATGTATGTTAAGACCGATTGGGCAGCTATGACGAAGAGATTTATCAAGGAATATACGGTATGGATGCTAGCAGAGCAAACTCCTGATTCCCCGTCTTACCAAACACCTGATGCGGTGTTAGCAATGCCTAGGTATGGTGGATACCGGGATCGTGTAGAGCATGCGAGGATATTCCGCGATCATATGTATAACGCTGGATTCCCACAGTGTGAGTTGCATGAACATTTTCCGGAAACCTTGATGGGAGAAGCCTTATTGTGGCATCAGGGTCTGTCAGAGGAAGAGATGTGCCATTGGATACCGCTCCGAAAT
Organism: Euphorbia lathyris; assembly: GCF_963576675.1. Taxonomy (NCBI): domain Eukaryota; kingdom Viridiplantae; phylum Streptophyta; class Magnoliopsida; order Malpighiales; family Euphorbiaceae; genus Euphorbia; species Euphorbia lathyris. The sequence continues at coordinate 85,750,164 of NC_088915.1, forward strand.
GCCTTTGTGGCGAGATATGAAATGTACATTCCATGGACGGGATCCCTGGATGATCTGGACAGGATTAGGCAATTCCCCGAGGAACATTTTGTGGATTATGCTAGAAGGTGGAGGCACCGTTATGAGCAGTGTAATGAGACAATGAGCGATAAGGTGCAGCTTATGTGCATACAACGAGGTGCTATTCCGTTGGCCGCAAGGAGGATGAGCCGGGTGTCCCTCCTTGACTATGATGAGTTGATAGGTTGGGCTTTGTACGGATCAGCGGATCCCTTTTTCCTGAATCCGAGTGTTCCTCACGTCATGGATTTAAGGGTCGTAGACATTTGGGCGAGTTCCTCGGACGAGGAGGATGCTAATCGAAGGGTTCCTATTAACATCTGGGATGAATCAGATGATGAGCCGGAAGTTGCGGTGATGACGAGATCAGGTCGTGTGGCCGAGGGAAAGGCACCAATGGTAGAGATTGAGATTGGAGAAGGTTCGGCTCCTAAGCTCGACGACCAAGTTCTTGAACAGTTGAAGAAAACGCAAGCTAAGTCTACGGTCTGGGAAGTTTTATGCCACTCTAAGTACCATCGTGAGAACCTGATGAAGGAGTTGCAGAATTTGGTGATCTCCACCGACACTGAGCCGGCAGCGCTAGTAGGGGCAATAATGGCCCTAAAGAAGACTGAGATCACGTTTACCGACGAGGATCTCCCAGAAGAGGGGAAGGCTCACAACAAGCCATTGTATATCCGAGCGGAAATTAACGGGAAGAAGACTAGTTGTGTGATGGTCGATGATGGATCGGCCATTAATGTTTGTCCGTTGAAACTCTTGTCGAAGTTGGGAGTGGAGAGAGGAGACTTGGCAGCTTCTGAAACAGTGATCAGAGCATACGATGACAGCCGTAGGCATATTGAAGGAGTTTTCAAGGCCAAATTGAAAGTAGGGCCACATGAAGAAGAGACTGAATTCACAGTGTTGGACATCCCGGTAACTTTTGCTGTGTTGTTGGGACGCCCTTGGTTCCAAAAGCTGGGAGGTGTGCCCTCCACGCTCCACCAAATGATCAAGTTCCCTTTCGGGGAGGAGATAGTTACAATTAGAGCTGAGAAATTGAGCTCGGTGGCAGCATTGGGAATTGAGCCTCAACTTTTCTCCGGATTCCAAGTCTCCGGGATTTACGAATCGAGCATGACCACCGATGTGGTGAAGATGATGAAAGGAGGTTTCATCCCGGGAATGGGATTAGGAGCACACCATCAAGGGTTGTCGGAGTTTCCGGATTTTAAAAGTCAGAAGGAAAAATAGGCTTGAGGAAGCATTTTGTAAGCGAAGGGCATGGAAAGCCATATTCGGGAACCTCCGAGTCGTGGACTAGCACGGAAGGAAAGATTCTACCAGGGTTTGAAATCTTCAATGATGTCGCCGACTGGGGCAAAGGAAAGGCAAGCTACTTTGTCGAGGAGATTATGACGCTGGATTTGAATGCCGAAGAGCAAGTCATCACCATTGAGGCAACTGCAGGAGCGAAAGATGAGCCTAGCACCTCCAAAGTTCATGAGAAGTCCGAAGATATTGAGGATGAAAATTATATTACTGCTTTGTTTGAGTCAGATGATGTAATCACCCACGCTATCAATGAAATGAATTCTGATTTTGCTTACTTGCTTGATGTTGATCATGATCATTCCATGCATTCTCATTCATATAACGTGCCTACATTTGAAATCAATACAATAGAAATGTCAACTTTCAATCTTGGTACGGATGAAAATCCTAAACTTATACAAATTGCTCAAGAATTAACTATTGAAGAGAGAAAAGAATTTGAGAGAATAATTAAAAAATACGAAATTGTATTCGCGTGGACATACGAAGACATGCCTGGAATCGATCAATCAATCGTAACTCACCGTATTCCAACATATCCCGAGGCGAGGCCCGTAAAGCAGAAGCTCCGACGTATGAGACCCGAATGGGCAGATAAGATCAGAGAGGAGGTGAAGAAGCAGTTAGAAGCAGGATTCATCGAAGTGATCGACTATCCCCCTTGGGTCGCAAATGTAGTGCCCATCGCGAAAAAGGATGGCAAAGTGAGGATGTGCGTGGATTACAGAGATCTTAACAAGGCATGCCCCAAGGATGAGTTCGCCTTGCCTCATATCGATGTATTGATCGACAGTGCAGCGTCAAGCGTCTTACACACGAATGTGGATGGTTTCATGGGCTACATGCAAGTTCAGATGGCCGAAAAGCACAAAGCGAAAACCTCGTTCACAACAGAGTGGGGAACATACTGTTACAGAGTGATGCCATTTGGTTTGAAAAATGCCGGGGCAACCTACCAGCGAATGGCCACAGCCCTGTTCCATGACATGATACACAAGGAGGTAGAAGTCTACGTGGATGACATGATGGTCAAATCAGAGACAAGAGAAGGGCATTTTGCCGCACTCGAGAAGTTTTTGGCCCGAATTGCAGAATTCAAGCTAAGGTTAAACCCGAAGAAGTGCTTTTTCGGCGTTTCGTCGGGGAAAATCTTAGGCTATGTAATCGGAAATAAGGGAATCGAGGTAGATCCTGATAAAGTAAAGGCTATACAAGAGATGCCGGCGCCGAGAAATGAGAAGGAAGTGAGAGGGTTTCTGGGGTAGGTTCAGTATATCAGCCAGTTCATAGCAAGACTCACCGCAATCTGCGAGCCAATCTTTAAGTTGCTAAGGAAAGACCAACCCGCTGTTTGGAATGATAAGTGTCAGCAAGCTTTGGAGAGCGTCAGGAACTATTTGTCTAATCCGCCAGTGCTGAGACCGCCTAAACTGGGAAAGCCGCTTCTCCTCTATGTAGCGATTGAAGAGCGATCTATTGGAGCAATGTTGGCCCAAGAGGGAGACACCGGTGGGGAGCACGCGGTGTATTATTTGAGTAAGAAGTTCCTAGAGTATGAGCTCAAATACAACATGATCGAAAAGACATGTGTGGCAGTGGTGTGGCTGACGAAGAAACTGCGGCACTATTTCCAATCGTATAAAGTGATCATTATTTCTCGGATGGACCCCGTGAAGTATCTATACCGAACTCCATCCTTGACGGGGAAGTTAGCCAGATGGTTGTTGCTTTTGTCCGAGTTTGACATTGAATATGTGACGAAGAAGGTTATCAAAGGAAGAGCCGTGGCAGAATTTTTGGCTAATCAACCCCTGAATACAGAAGAAGAAGAGATAAGCTATGATTTCCCCGATGAACATTTGAATGCAATCGAAGTTATACCGTGGAAAATGTTCTTCGACGGAGCAGTTAATTCGAATGGAGCCGGAGTAGGAGTACTACTTATCTCCCCGGAAGGAGAAAGAATCCCGATGGCGAAGAAGTTATCCTTCCCCCTTACCAACAATATGGCCGAATACGAAGCGTGCATTTATGGTTTGGAGTCATTAGCGGCACTGGGAGCATCATATGTCGAAATTTGGGGTGACTCCAAGTTGATCATCGAACAGGCACAAGGGAACTGGGAAGTGAGAGAAGAAAGGCTACGTCCGTATCTAGATGAGCTAGGAGGGTTGGCATTGAGATTCAAAGAATGTCGCTTCTATCACATTCCTCGAGCTCAGAACCAGGCCGCGGATGCCTTGGCCACTTTGGTGTCAGTTTGGGACAACCCCCGGAACCTTGCTTCGAAACCATTGGTATTGAGAAGATCTCACAAACCGTGCTATGAAGACGTAATGCTGTTAGGGGCAGATGAAAAACCGTGGTATTTCGATATCGTGAACTTCATGAAAAATGGAACATATCCGGCAGAGTCAAAACCTAGGGATCAAGCTGTGATTAGAAGGCTAGCTCGTCAGTTCGTCATCCACAACGACTTGCTTTACAAAAGGCACATTGACGGATTACAACTAAGATGCTTGGATGCGGGTGAAGCCCGCGAAGCGATGGAATCAGTACATTCGGGAATTTGTGGAGCCCATATGGGAGGAGCAGTACTCGCTAAGAAAATTATTAGGCAAGGCTTCTATTGGCTCACCATGGAAAGGGATTGTAACGAGTATGCGAAGAAATGTCACGATTGTCAAATCCACGGTGATTGCAGTCATCTTCCGGCCATGGAATTACACGTGCTATCACCTATTTGGCCATTCGCTGCTTGGGGCATTGACATCATTGGCGAAGTAAGGCCTAATGCTTCAAATGGACATAAGTTTATTGCAGTCGCCATCGATTATTTCACCAAGTGGGTAGAAGCAGAGTCGTTTAGCAAACTGGGATCCAAGCAGATGAGAAAGTTCATTGAAAAACACTTGATCACCAGGTTCGGAGTGCCTCATCACATGATCACAGATAATGGAGTCCAGTTTCAGGGGGAAGTAATGAATCTTTTCCGAGAATATGGCATTGAACATCACAGGTCTTCTCCGTACCGTCCGCAGGCTAATGGGGCAGTAGAAGCAGCTAATAAGAACCTTAAAAGGATCCTCGTAAAGACGGTAGAATCACATCGGAACTGGCATGAGCACCTCCCTCTCGCGTTGTGGGCTTATTGCACGACAGTCAGAACCTCGACTGGGGCAACACCATTCTCTTTGGTGTATGGCACAGAAGCAGTTTTGCCGATTGAGATTGAAAAGCGATCGTTGAGAATCGCAGTGGAAGCAGAAATTCCCGAGGCGGAATGGGTAAAGAGGCGATGCGAGCAGTTGGCTTTAGTTGATGAGAAAAGGATGGAAGCCTTTTACCATATACAGTTATATCAAAGAAGGATGGCTCGGGCTTTCAATAAAAAAGTCAAGACCAGCCCTATCAAAGAAGGAGATTTGGTGCTGAAACAGATCCGTGTGACGCACACCGACCCGAGGGGGAAGTTCAGGCTTAACTGGGAAGGACCATTCGTCGTGAAGAAGATACTAAGCAAAGGAGCGGTGAAGTTAACCACAATGGACGGCATGGAATTCTCCGAACCTACCAATCTGGATAGGCTTAAGAAATACTTTTTGTAAAAAAAATAAAAAAGAAAAATAAAGAAAAATTCCCGATAGGTTGAAAACCCGCAAAGGGCGACCTATGCAACAATAAGGGACATCCCAATGGGTGAAAACCCGAAAGGGCACTCATTTAAAAATTCCGGGATAGTAAAAGGAGAGGAGAAAAATCGACGGGATCCGAAAACCGAAAGGCGGGTCCTGGTAACAATAGTTATAACTTGAGCAATTACAAAAACAATGTATAAGAGACTAAATATTTCTGTTGTTTGTAAATAAATAAAGGCATGAATATATTTGACGAGAATGATTGGAATCATTATAATCTACCGAATGCATGGTAATATGAATCACGGGTTATACATTTCCTATCCTACTTTCCACAAAAAGCCTACCTACTATCCACCCCACTCACTATACATCAGCTATACATCGGGGAAACTCTAATAAAAGCTACACAGCAACAATGAAAGCTACGAGCCTAATACGGAGGGAAGTCCCAATAGTTCTCAAAATCTCTCAGGTGAGATGCCCGCTCCGCAGATAGTGTCTCCTCGGCAGCATGCGCTCTCTCATCAGAAACCCGTGCTCTCATCAGCAGCTCGTGCCCTCTCCTCTGCAGCAAGGCGTCTGATCGACTCATCACGCGCCCTCTCCTCGACGGTAAGGCGACACTCAGTCTCCCGTCGCATCACTCCCGACCAGTGGTCGTTCCTCTCTTGATACACACGACCAACTCGGGCATCAGCTTCCCGCACTAGCTCACTCTGTCTCCGCTCATGGGCATGAAGATCACTCTACAAAAAAAAAAAAAAAAAAAAAAACAGATAAGAGGCAGCATAGGCAAAAACATAAATCATACATACATGCATACATTTCACTACACTAAAGTACAGTAATGATACATACCAGGTGGTCGGTGCAGCGCAAGCTGAGGCGATCTCGTAGGAAGCCGGATAGATCCACGTAGTCTGTACAGGTCTCCCTAGTGGTCAGTGAAGCGTCCGAGGGGTCAAACGGGACCCTCGAGGAGAAGATAGGAGGGGCCGCCTCGAATCCCGCATAAGGTGTCCCAGACTCGTCATAGCAGATCGTAGCATAATCCCTCCCGTAGCCTGGTATAGGCACGCCTATGGACGATCTCTCCGGTCGGGCTGCGCTGGAGGACTCGCCGACGAAGTAGGGCTGCTCGCGCGCTGGTGTCTGAGTCTGAGTGCCATCAAAAAAGTCAGATAAGTGGGCACTCCTCCAAGATCCCTCCTGCAAAAAAAAACACACACACAATAAAACCTCCGAACATATCACGAATAAAATGAAAAGAGAACGGAATCACTTACTGGAACCTCCGCCTGACCAAAGACGGCCTCGACCGCCTCTCTCGAAAACACGTCCGTCACCGGATCTACCTCCATCGCTGTCGCTGGGGCATCCCTCGCGCTCAGTAAAGTAGACAAGTAAGGCTCGCGGCCCCCAGCGTGAATCCACACCGCTCTACCAACAAACCTACGGGTCAGGTCCCGACGAATGACCGATAAAGGCAGGGTCCGTACCGCGAACATAGAGATGGGGATCTCACCCGGCGTCCAATTAGCGTCTCTAACCCCAGTAATGCCTCGATCCCCTAGATACCACGCCCGCACGCAGGGGCCGGTGAGCACACACTGCTGCTCCTGAATCATCGACACGTATGCATACTCAGGGCCGAAGTCGAGGTCATCCCACCTGAACTGAATCTAAAGCAAAATACACAAAGAGAAAGTCAGAAAGGCTCAAACCAAAATCTGGCACGATGGGGCAAAATCTACCTGACTCAGGGTCAGCGAGTCGATCTGATCCAGAAGCCGCGACACTGTCCGTCTCCTCTCAGCGCTCAAGTCGAAGTCCCTCCATCGAGTCATAAATGGCGGCCTCGGCACTCTCGGTCGAGGTCGAGACCGGCTAGGAAGGATGTATCTCTCGTATGCCCACACCTGCGGTAAAAACAAGGACTAGGAGTGTGAAAAATGCGAAAAAGATAAGACGGATAAGTCAAGAAGGCGTCACGTACCAGCAGGGCAAAGGTATAACCGCCGAAGTCCTTGCACTTCCGGCAAGTCAGATCCAAGAACTTGTAAAGAAAGGCTAAGCCTGCCCCTGCCCAATCATAAGAAGCCGCTGCATCCAGATCGCTAAGTGCCTGAATAAGACCTGCGTGTACCTTCCCGCCCTTCGTGCGAAAAATCGTCTCACTCAGAGCATATACTAAGAAACTACGAACCGCCAGGTCGGTAGCGTCAGTCTCGCAGAAATCACGTCTACTCAAGAGGCTCGCGGTAGAGACAAACTTCACCGGAGTAGACTTGGCGCATAGACGAACTCCCGGTCCAATCAAGGTAGCAAGCCTAGCAGGGTCGACCCGTGGTCGCATCATGCCAAAGTGGAAAGGGACGGGAGTGTTGCTCCCTCGCAATCTTGTCAACAGCGAAAAATCTCGAGGCGAGATGGTCATCTCACCAAAAGGTGGAAGGTGTGGGTCGAGTCAACCCACCGCTCGCATAAGGCCCGTAGGCCAAAAGGATCGCATACCCCGTTGGTGCGGGGCAGCGCTGCAATAAAAGGCTCGAAGCCCAACTCGCGCACGCGGGCTCTCGCCGCGGCGCCTAGCCTATCGTACCATGAGTGAATCTCGGCGGTGGTCCCCGAAATCTCAATGAACTAAAAAGAACAAGACAAGAAAATTTAAATACGGCTCCTAAAGCATGCATTTGATAAGAACGCGTCAAGAACAGGTATTCTTTCATTATCTAACCTAGAGACATCCGGTCGGTTAGGAGCAATTTTCTGTAAAAAAATCTCTCATGTAGGGTCCTTCACGTAAGGTTGAGTCAATTCTTTGATCCACTCTCGTCTGCGGTGACGAGGAGCGTAGATTAGGTTTTACTATTCACGTACGTTAACGGGCATTAGGTAAGTTTTTACTATTCACGTCGTTTTCACTATTTACATGCATTAGCTAAGTTTTTACTATTCACGTGCACTATTCACATTTTTACTATTCACGTGCATTAGCTAAGTTTTTACTATTCACGTCTACTATTCATGTGCATTAGCTAAGTTTTTACTATTCACGTTGTCACTATTCACGTCTACTATTCACGTGTATTAGCTAAGTTTTTACTATTCACGTCTACTATTCACGTGCATTAGCTAAGTTTTTACTATTCACGTTGTCACTATTCACGTGTACTATTCACGTTTTTACTATTCACGTGCACTATTCACGTTTTTACTATTCACATCGTTTTTACTGTCAACATGCATAAATTCGTAGTGTACTATTCACATGCATATAGCGCGCATTCTTACAAAAACAAACAGGTGTTACGTGTAAATAAAGGAATTCACGTTTTCTAGCTAAGGTCCTCTAAGGTAGTCTAAGAGTTAGCATGCAAATCATGTTCGTATAGGAGTGCTAAATCCTAGAGTTCAAATCAAATAAAAGTGAGAAACCACTTACCTCGTTGCAGCGTGTCCTGCTCAAGTGTGTTGTAGGGTCGTGGAAGGTATACACTCTATCCAGGTTTACATAAACCTCGTCCATGCCTCTGGTGCCATCCCATTCGTATAAATCCATCCCGAGAATAATCCAAATTGAAGTCTAGTGAGAGAAAGAGGAGAGAGAAGGTGTAGGGTTGAAATGAAACCCCACCACCTTATATAGGAAAAGGGAATGGCATTCCCGTAAATAGTGAAAAAAGTACGATTTGACATAAAGGTAAAAAGTAAATAATTAATTACCAGGTGCACAGACCTCCGATTTGCAGTCCGTTTCAACCTGCATTTCTCCCAGACAGTGACTAACATTGTCAAAACATCAATTCCAGACAACAGCTAATTTTTACAGAACAGTGACACCAGTCAAAATACAGACGACAGTCAACAGAAAAACAATCAGTAGTCTATTTCATTTCGGACTCAGACGTGTGCCCATCGAATCGTCGAGATGATAGCTCCAGTGAGAAAATACAAACAACAGTGTGGTAAGAAAATCCAGAAACAGAACCCGCTTTTTTGCCAATTGACTCACGGTCGCAGACCGGAGTTGCTTTTGAGCCATCTGACTCACGGTCGCAGACCGAAGTTGCTTTTGAGCCATCTGACTCACGGTCGCAGACCGGAGTTGCTTTTGAGCCATTGCGTTGCTTTTGAGCCATATTTACCTAAGATCGTAGACTAGGGTAGCTGTTTAGCCATTATCTCCGCAATCTTGAAATGGGGTAGCTGTTTAGCCATTATCCCCGCAGTCGTAAATCAGGGTAGCTGTTTAGCCATTATCCCCGCAATCTTGAAATAGGGTAGCTGTTTAGCCATTATCCCCGCAGTCGTAAACCAGGGTAGCTGTTTAGCCATCATCCCCGCGATCTTGAAATAGGGTAGCTGTTTAGCCATCATCCCCGCGATCTTGAAATGGGGTAGCTGTTTAGCCATTATCCCAGCAGTCGTAAATCAGGGTAGCTGTTTAGCCATTATCCCCGCAATCTTAAAGTAGGGTAATTGTTTATCCATTATCCCCGCGGTCGTAAACTAGGGTAGCTATTTAGCCATTATCCCCGCGGCCGTGAACTAGGGTGCAGCCCGAAGCAGAGTTTGATGCAGTCAGAGAGCAACGCCGGAGCGCGCAACGCCGGAGCGCGCAGCGCAAAGGTCAGGTATGTTTCCTCCTACTCGTTACGTGTCTTTTACTTTTATATGTTTTACATTACATGTGTTACGTTAGCAAAAACGTTTTCGAACCACACACATCACTGTCAAAATAGAAAAGTAGGGGCAACTGTAGACACCGAGTCGGAGGACCTGTGACGAAAACCTGAAACAAGACGGTCGAAGCGATTGATTCCGGAAGTTTTGAAAAATATATAAAGAATAATAAGCTGAGGAAAATTAACGGCACGGGGCGGGCACACAACGGCATCCCGCACGCGGACGACGATGGTCGAACGCCCGCTTGACGGCTCGAGACGTGCGCGCGGCGTCCGTCGGACGCACCGCGAGTGGCACGCTCTCGACGCTCAAGCAATGCCTGGGACCGCTGGCGGTGCGCGCCCTCGTGGGCCGTTCAGCACACGTGCCTGGCAGCGCGAGGCGCGCGTTCGGCGGCCGCGACGTGCGAGCGTCTAGCTGCGCGGAACGCGCGCTCGGCGGCCAGGGAGTGCACGCGTCCGACGGCGCGGGGCACGCCCCGAGGGTCGCCGGGCGGGCACCCAACCACGTCGGGCGAACGCCCAACGCGTCGGGCGGACGCCCAACGCCGTTGGGCGATCGCCCAACGAAAGTTGGGCGGCCGCCCAACAAGGTTGGGCGGTAGCCCAACACTAGGTTGGGCGGCCGCCCAACCACAATGGGCGACGCCCAATTTTTTTTGGGAGTCGCCCAATGTTCCGGGATCCGTTTCCCTATATAAGGGCACGGATCCCAAGGTGAAGGGGGGAGGCCTTTTTAGAAGAGGAAAACTTTCTTACTCTAAACATTTAGAGAGAGAGAGAGTGGATTTTTTTGAGAAAAATATTTTTTTTCTCAAAAATTCCAAATTTCCTAAGTTCAATTTTTACTAAATTTTCATTAAAAAACGGAAGCTCGCGGTTCGTGGAATCAATCGGCTTCGACTGTCAGATACCGAATTAAATGTATTATCCGAGGACTAGACTCTTTATTTAAACTAATGTTTTTTTAGATTTGTAATGTAAATAAATGGAGTCATTCTTGTTAATATTTCAAATCGTCTTCAATATACCAAGTTTTAAAACCCTAATCCGTTCCAAAGGCGGATTAAAGGATCATTGTAATTAAAATCGTTTTCTTTGCGAATAATAGAGTTTTGAACCATTTTCTTAAAGAATTTGTACAAAATAAAATTGACTTATGTTTACCCATGTTTTCTCATTAAATGGTTTTTTATCTCAAACGTTTTCAAATACTCGAGTCGTTCCAACGGCGATTCGGGTAAACTTCATCAAACGGGGTTTTAAAACGCACCTAAATCGTTCCAACGGCGATTAAAGTGCGAACCATGTAAATAAATCCGTTTTTGGGAAATAAGTTAGTGTAGAATAAACACACGATATAATATTTAATACAGTTGTAAATAAATCACTTCTTTCTTCCCCCTCTCTGTGTATGTATAAACATAAATGGGTGATTCTTTACTGATGTGGCTTTTCAATATCATATGCTCAAAACGGTTTCTAAAAAGAGAAAGAAAAGGGTTTCAAATGAATTTTAAACTTAAAGAAGTATACGATTAGTCCGTTATCGCTTAACATGCTGAGTAGGAGGCCGGTGGTTCATAACCGGACGATGTCGGGGTGCCTAGTAGCCTTTCTCCGGAAAGGAGCTAGCCTTCTCGGCTCGTACCTAAGTTTCCCGAACCCACACCGGTCTCCCGCAAGGGATCGGTGTTCATTTTCCCATTCGTGGGTGGCGATTCTTCCATATCTCTGAGCTCCGGTCCTGCCGAGCAGCTTGATTCCACGATTGGTTGCTTTCGGCGCCAATCACCACTTATGTCGCCATGAGGTTGTCCACCCCCCGATCCGCCCGGGAGATTAGGCCGCGGCACCTCGTCTAACACTTTTGAGCCATTTTACCCGCGGTCGTGGACCAGGGTCGCTTTTGAGCCATCTTACTCTCGGTCGTAGACCTGAGTTGCTTTTGAGCCATTTTACCCGCAGTCGTGGACCAGGGTCGCTTTTGAGCCATCTTACTCGCGGTCGCAGACCTGAGTTGCTTTTGAGCCATCCCATTAACGATCGTACACCGAAATTGCTTTTGAGCCATTCTTACCCATAACCAACGTACGCTAGATTCCGAGAAAAGAACATCCATCGACGGCCCCTCCAAAGGTGACGATGGAAGGAATCAGAGGATGACACCGGAACGCGCAGCGCGAAGGTCAGGTATGCTCCCTCCTACTCTTTACGTGTCTTTTACTTTTATATGTTTTACATTGCATGTGTTATGTTAGCAAAAAACGTTTTCGAAACACACATATCACTCTCAAAATAGAAAAGTAGGGGCAACTGTAGACACTGAGTCGAAGGACCTGTGACGAAAACCTGAAAACAAGACGATTGAAGCGATTGATTCCGGAAGTTTTGAAAAACAAAAAAAATATATAAAGAATAATATGCGTATAATAAGGAAAGAAAATTACGGCGGGTCGCTGTTGCCGGTAAGGTGGCTCGCGTATGCTTAGCGGCATGGCGCGGGTGCTTAGCGGCATCCGGCGCGCGGTCGACAATGGTCGAACGCCCGCTCAACGGCACAGGACGTGCGCTCGGCGTCCGTCGGACGCACGCGTCCAACCACGAGTGGCACGTTCTCGATGTCCGAGCAACGCCCGAGTCTGATAGCGCGGGGCACGCTCTCGTTGGCCACTGAGCGTGCGCGCCCGGCAGCGCGGAGCGCGCATTCGGCGGTCGCAACGTGTGAGCGTCCGACGGCGCGGAACGTGCGCTCGGCAGCCGCGGGGCGCGCGCGCCCGACAGCGCGAGGCACGCCTCGAGGGTCGTCGGGCTGGCGCCCAACGAGCATTGGGCGAGCGCCCAACCTTGCGTTGGGCGCTCGCCCAACACCGTTGGGCGGCCGCCCAACATTGTTGGGCGGTAGCCCAATTTAGTGTTGGGCTGCCGCCCAATTTTACTTGGGCGTCACCCAAAGTTTCGGGATCCGTTTCCCTATATAAGGGCACGGATCCCAATGCAAAGGGGGGGATTTTTGGAGAGAGCTTTCTCACTCTAAACATTTTTAGAGAGAGTGAGTGAATTTTTTTGAGAAAAATAAGTTCAATTTTTACTAAATTTTCATTAAAAACGGAAGATTGTGGTTGGTGGAATCAATCGGCTTCGACTGTCAGATACCGAATTTAAGGTATTATCCGAGGACTAGACTCTCTTTTATTTTATTTTATTTATCTTCTTCTCCTATTTATTTTTATATTATAGTTTTTATTTATTTAGTTATTTATTTATGTTGTCACATTTTATTTAATTAGCGTATTTATTTAATTTCCATTTCGTGTTGAATAAAATTCGGTTTTGTTTTAAAATAAAAAACATCGTTTTGATATCCCAATACGAACCGTGATCCGATAAAAAAGTAGTTCGGGTATCGAAAACGTTGTAATTACAAGTTTTTTATTTAAAAGAAATTTCCAAATAATGATTTGAAATAAAAAAAAACGTCGTTTAGGAACTTCCGTTTTCGACTATGATCCATATTTGGTAGTTCGGAAATCCAAAACGATTGAATTAGATTTAATTTAAAGCTTCGAATAAATCTGGAGAATATTGGAGTGATGCTGTAATTTGTCATTTCTGTCACTAAATGCTGTTTACCGACGGATTTTCCGTCGGTAAATCTGCCAAAATATAAAAGATGCCATTTCAGTCCCTTTTTCTTAACTTTTAAGCTTTTAATCCTTAATATATATATGTATAGTTATGTAATATATGTTTTTCAAATTATTTTAGACCTTTAGTATATGTAATTATTTTAGAATATTTGTATGCTTTTTTATTATTATTCTATTTTACAATATAAGTATATGTATATATATGTCTTTCTTTTTATTCATTTGGGCTCTATTAGATTCTATTTTGAAGATTATTTACTTGGGTATTTTGGGAAATAATTAATATATATTAGTATATGTTATTTTTGATATTTAAAACTATAATAGATATGTATATATGTAGTTTTGGGATATTTGGATTATTTTAGTGGTTATTGAAGGAAATTATTTTTGGATGAATATTATTTTCTTAGTTATAGGATTTACTTACTATTTTCACATTTTTAAAGTATAGATATATTGTACCTACTATTTTTATATACATATAGTTTCTTTTGTATAAACTTTTATTTTCTTATTCTATTTTTTTTTATTTAAATGTATATATATATATATGCTAGAATTACTTTCTTTATTCCTTTGGACCATTCATGGGTCCATGTTTCAAATGGGCTTTATTTGAGTATGAGTCTTGGTTTAAATGGGCTTATTATTACAAGTATAATAGGTAGAGAGTCCATTAAATAAGAGAGGAAAATAAATCACAAAAAGAGAGCTTTCAATATAATTATTTAAACTAATGAATTTTTAGAGTTTCCTAATGTAAGTAAATAGAGTTGTTTTTGTTAACATTTCAAATAATTTCTCAAAACACCACGTTTTAAAACCTTAGTCCGTTCCAACGGCGGATTAAGCGAACATTATAATTAAAATCGTTTTCTTCGTGAATAATAGAGTTTTAGAATCATTTTCTTAAAGGATTTGTACAACATGATATTGACTTGTATGTTTAACCACGTTTTCTCATTAAAAGGTTCTTATCCTAACGTTTTCAAACACTCGAGTCGTTCCAACGGCGATTCGGGTAAAACTTCATCAAACGGGGTTTTAAAACGCACCTAAATCGTTCCAACGGTGATTAAGGTGTGAACCATGTAAATAAACTCGTTTTGGGAAAAATAAGTTAGTGTAGAATAAACACACAGCGTGACATGTAAATGAAGTTGTAAATAAATCACTTCTTTCTCCCCCTTCTCTGTGTATGTATAACATAAATGGGTGATTCTTTACTAGTATGGCTTTCCAATAATATATGCTCAAAACGGTTTCTGAAAAAAAAAAGAAAAGGGTTTCAAATGAATTTTAAACTTAAAGAAGTATACGATTAGTCCGTTATCGCCTAACATGCTGAGTAGGAGGCCGGTGGTTCATAACCGGGCGATGTCGGGGTGCCTAGTAGCCTTTCTCCGGAAAGGAGCTAGCCTTCTCGGCTCGTACCCAAGTTTTCCGAACCCACACCGGTCTCCCGCAAGGGATCGGTGTTCATTTTCCCATTCGTGGGTGGCGACTCTTCCATATCTCCGAGCTCTGGTCCTGCCGAGCAGCTTGATTCCACGATTGGTTGCTTTCGGCGCCAATCGCCGCTTACGTCGCCATGAGGTTGTCCACCCCCCGGTCCGCCCGGGAGATTAGGCCGCGACACCTCGTCTAACAGGTGGGTTGAGAGTTTTTTTGTCTTTAATGTAATTTTCCTTTGTTTACTATAAGTGTTACCTTAATAATAATATTAATAATAATATCAACTTTATAAATTCTGATGGATTAAAAATATAATAAAATCCAATGGATATAAAACTAAAAAATATAAAAATACAAATCTTTTAAAACTAAATCTTTTAAAACTAAATAGTTATTATTATTAATATTATTATTAAGGTAAATAATTATAAGGTTTATATACTTTTATCTAACATAGTAATAAATGTATCATGCTATTACAAGGTACTTAAGTTTTAAGTTTTAAGTTTTATCGTAATTAACTCTTTAGTCCATCTATTTTAATTTTCAAATTACATAGTTATATAAATAAAAACTAATCTTTTAATTTCAAATGTAACCAAAATAGCTTTAATGAAATTTGTAAAATAGTTATTTTTTCTATTTTTATACTTTTTAACATATTTTTTCTCTTTTTTAATGAGAAATTCTAAGTTACTAAATAAAACTTCTATTATTATATAAATATTAATTTTTTGTTGGGGTTCAGTGTCCTACGGTTTTGATCACATGGACCTTAATATTAATAAATATTAATAAATTAATTACTTAATATTTAAGATATTATTATTATGAGAAAAAAATATAAAATACCAAAAATGTGTTTTATTATGAAAACAAAACTTTTGAGGCAAAAATGCCAAAGGGCAAGATGGTACTAATATGTAGTACCATCTTGCCCTTGATAATTTTTGACACATGGTAAATTATTATGTTTTTATTTAATTTAAAAATATTATTTTGCTTTTTCTTTATTTTATTTATAAGTTATTTATATTTTTAAGTTTAGTATTATTTAATTTTTGTTATATTTTTTTATTTAATTCTTTTATTTATTATTAAAAATAATTAAAATTATATGAAAATTTTGTATCTAGTTATAAGAAAATGTATATAATTAAATTAACATTGACAAATATTTTTGTCAAAAAAAATTACATCAAATTCAAATTATTAATTATTAATTTCAATAATTATTATTTAAATTATTAAAATTAATTTATAAATATATTTTGATTAATAATAAAAGAATGTTAAGTGAAAAATTAATATAATAATAATAAAATATTATTTTCTAAAAAAAATATTCTTTTGAGAAGTTATAAATAAAATGTGTGGTTGAGAAACTCTATATTTGAATATAAATTAAGAAAAAATAAAGTAAAATATAGCGGATAGTTGGAAACAAAATTACTCTTTTATATTTTAGAATGATAAAACAATTCTTTATTTTTTTTATTTTCTAGTAGAGTTCAGACACATTTTTAGAGAGCAGAATCGTGTTGCTGATCGCTTGGCGGCGGCGGGCCATGAAGGGACGTTAGGCGTTACTACCCTTCCTGTTTCCCCTAGTTTCATCTCTCATCTTCTCTTAGAAGATAGGATTGGGGTTAGCTTCCCTAGGCTAATTCCTGGGTAGTTTGTTGTTATTCATTTTTCTTTTCCTTTTCTACCAAAAAAAAAAAATAACATATATATATATACTCGTTATTTTTCTGGACAATATTCCTATGCCATCTTTTTTTTTCCATTAATATATGGGTTAATAATTTCTTATCCTTTTCTGGGAGAGTATTCCGAAGATATACTTTCTACCATTAACCCTAACATACAAGGAAATAAATCTTCCTTCTATCACCTTGCATTTCATTTC
The DNA here is from genome assembly GCF_963576675.1 of Euphorbia lathyris. NCBI lineage: Eukaryota > Viridiplantae > Streptophyta > Magnoliopsida > Malpighiales > Euphorbiaceae > Euphorbia > Euphorbia lathyris. The sequence goes on from NC_088915.1 coordinate 85,766,893, forward strand.
ATCTAGTCTTAATAGACTGATTCACTCGTTCAACCGTCTTCTATGGATTGAGTTTGGATATATATATTATCATTTGCCGCAGTCCGGTCCGAACTAATACAAGCCCGCACATTAAAATTAGTTGGATTTGGGATTTATTGAAAACCCAAATTGGCCCGATCCGCCCTTCCGTTGATAAATTTGATTAGATTTCATTTATTAATCTATTATCTAAATAAAATCAAAATTTACGATTTTTATGGGTATATGAAAAGGTGACGTAACTTTCTGATTCATTTAAACTTAACTTTATTTTTAGTGTGTGTCTTTATTAATTTAAAATTAAAAAGAATGTGGTTGGTTAATAACAATGACTATAAGTTTAAGTTTTAACAGTACAAACGTAAACAATGTTTTTTTCGTAATTAATTATTTAAGTTTTAATTGCATTTTTATTTTTATTTTTATAATTATATCAAACTAGTAAAATCAATAGTTTTAATATATTTAAGGATTAGAATTTATAAATTAAAAGTCTACCCTATATTTACTAGGATTTATGATTTATGAATTGAAGTCTAAAATTTTTAAATTATGGTGTAAAATCATAATATATAGAAAATAATGATATATTAAGAATTAAACTTGGTGATATGATTTAGTTGTAATTTTATACTTAATTATCATATTCATGTATTTGACCCTTTTTTTAACTCAGCTGGATCCTAAACCGATAACAGATCTAGTCAAAACCAATATAATAAAATAAAATATTAACATAAAATGAAAATGGAACACTAACAATTGTATAAAAGTAATAATCTATAGTATAACAATTTGCATAAAAAAGAAAAATACCTGTACCAAATTTTCCAAGACTCTCAGTTCCAACTTTATCCATGAAAATGCCGAGAGATTTTTCGTCTTTGGTCTAAAATACTTGTACATCCTTTCAGATCTACAATACCAAAAGGTAATGCAACTAATTAGTTTCAATAACACAAAGAGAAGCAAAAAGATGCAGAATAGTGCGTAGAACGTCACCGTACTTTAGATCCGCGTCCCGGTTCATGGAAAGCATCTCCAGTAACGCGATCTGAAAATTTCCATAAAATAGAACAGAAAATTAAAACAGAGGCAAGTGAATTGAAGAAGTGAGAAACAGGAACAGAAATTACCGATTCTAAGGAAGAACAGTTGCGGAAAGAGCACTAGAGGAAGTTGCTACAATGAAACAATAGAAAATCGGAGACTGAGTTAACTCGACAAGGAGCAGCAACCGGAGTATAAGGCTGAGTTAACTCAGCAAGTTTTGATATCTAAACTAGATCTGTGTTCCGGTTCACAGAAAGCAACTCCTATAAACGCAATCTGAAAATTTCCATAAAATAGAACACAAAATTAAAAACGATCCAAGTGAATTGAAGAAGTAAGAAACAGAAATAGAAATTACCGATTCTAAGGAATAGCAGTTGAGGAAAGATCACCAAAAGAAGTTGCTACGGTGAGAAAACGGAACCAGAGATCGAAGAGAACATAAAATAGGAGACTGAGTTAACTCAGTAAGTTTTGATATAAAAGAGATGGAGAGAGCAGCGAAGAGAGAAGAGTGGGGTTGTGATATAAGTTTAAATAAGACAAAAATGGTGGAATAAGCATAATCTCACAGTAAACTTTTGCTACTTTATATTAAATTTAAGCTTTATCCTTTGTACAATGCACCGAAAGTAAAAAATGAACAGGGCTAGAAGATGATGGGAGATGGACCTTTGTTTTGTATTCTAGTGTCACGAAAAAGTAAAAAACATACAAAAGGGTAAATTACACTCATGGTCATTGAACTTTATCTATTTTAACATTTTAGTCATTGAACTTTAATTTTTAACAGTATTGTCACTAAATTTTACATTTTTTAACACTGATTGCCACTTAACTTTAACCAAGTCTTCAAAATAACCTTTAACGATCTTAAAATAAAAATATTTAAGAATTAAAGTTGTTCAGAACGACATTTACCATGAAATTATATTTTTTATTTTCCGAAATCACCTTTTTTGGAGTTCTCTCTCTTTAAAAATTCACTAATTCTCTTAACAAAACAACACATAAATGACATAAAAATAAAAATATTCAAGAATTAAAATTCTTTAGAATATCATTAACTCTTTGAGTTTTTTATTTTCAGACTGTCAACGGTTCTTTTGAGACGTTGAGTGGCCACTGATATTAAAAAGTGTAAAATTCAATTGTCATATTGTTAAGACTTGAACTTCAACAGTGATAATGTTAAATGAGTAAAGTTCAGTGGCTGTGGGTGTAATTTACCCATTGTACAAAATTGAAATTAAAGCTGGTGATCTTTTTCTTTCTTTCTTTCTTTCTGGTACCATCATGATTAAAGGATATTAAAGGATTCAGTGTCCTTTTATAGGGTAAATTATATCAAAGGTTACTAAATTTATTTTGTTTAATTACCTTCTCTTTCGTTTTATCAAAAAATAATAATAATAATTGTGTTCTCATTTATTTTCGTAAACGAGTGTCAATGTCAGGGGGTGTTTAGTTGCTGCTTTTTGACCTAATATTTACCTTTTCACTTTGAAAATAAGAATTTTAGGTGTTTAGTTAGACACCTCATGTTTGCATTTTATAACTGAAAAGCAGCTTTTTATAAAAGTAGGAAATTCATGCTTTTTGGAAAAGCAGCTTTTTCAAACAGCAAACTGTAACAGCATACAAAAACACGGATTCCCTGCTTTTCTAAAAAGCACGAATTCCCTGCTTTTATAAAAGGTTGTTTTTCACGTGAAAAATGCAAACATGAGCTCTCTAACCAAACACTTGAAACTCTTCTTTTTGAAGTGAAAAGTCAAACAGAAGCATGAAAAGTGGCAACCAAACACCCCTAAGATTGTAAAAAACGTTAGCCGCTAGTCGGTTGGACATGGCTCTCAAAGATTAATCGGTATTTTATCTTTTGTATTTGTTACTGAATAAATTATTATATAAATTCAATTAAAATGTCTATTGTACTATCTAAAAATAATAATATAAAATTATTTAATATAGAAAACACGTATAATTATAACATATATTTTAAAAAATATACAAATATCAACATTTCGGAAACAATATCATTGAAACAACTCAAAAGTTAATTATAATAAAGCAAAAAAATAAATTCACAAGAAAAAAACTTTTGTTCGTCATCGTTTAGGCGACGCCTAGGCGGTCTAACAGCGTTGAGGCTGCCTAGATCGAGCCTAGACGGCTAAAAATGGCCTATGGAAAAACAACGTCTAAAGGGACTGATCGAAGAAAACCGGGACGAATTCTCGATTTTGAGCGCCTAGACAGTTCAGACGGTCTTGTTTTTTTAAAAGTCTCTGAATATATAAAATGACCATTAATGACCTCAAAATTAAAAATTCCATGAATTAAAGTTGTTTTTTTATATAAAATACGTACAACATTTCATAGATAAGAAAACATCGAGTACAACAAGAAAAGTAAGAAACAATGTCTTACATAAGTACAGACTATGTATAGTACAGAAACCATGAAGATAAGAAAATGATTACAATGAGCAAAAAAACTCATTAAAGGCACAAGAAAAACAAATAACAGATGAAACATATAATTTTTTAAACTCCAAATTTGCAGATAAACACTTGTAATTTCAGCATTTGAACTTCTTTGAATATTCGGATCTCAGTCCTTTCTTTTGCAACCATATAGATGTAGTGATCTACGTATAAGATCTATCATTTCCGCTCTTGCTAAAACAGAAAATGTTACAATTGAAAAGATATTAAACAACAAATGCAATTGAAGCAGATTAAGAGATTCGGTAAAATATATGCAATCCAACTAAAACAATCTTACCGAACAAAGAAAAAAAGAAGAAAAATAAAAAAAAAACAGAACGATGCAAGGAGGAAAAAGGAAGACAATCTTTCTTCTACCTCCTCAAATAGAAAACTGCAACTTGAAAAAGAAGAAAATTCAATCAACAGAAAGATCAATTGATGAAATTGGTAAAAAGTCTGGACAATCGAAGAGAAGAAGAAGGGAGTTTTCAGAGAGAGCAGAAACTCATGAATTAAAGTTGTGAAGTATCATATTTACTATAGAACAAACAAATTTATTTTTCAAAATCATTACTAAAAAATCACTTTCTCTCTACTCATCAAACAACACTTAAATGACCTCAAAATTAAAAATTCGAAGAATTAAAATTGCTTAGAGTATCATCAATTCTTAGAATTTTACAATTTTAAGGTCATCAACAGTTATTTTAACAGTGTCAACCCAAAAGATCATTGTTTTTAGCAACGGGAAAAACTTTAGTCATCTCCTTATTGCAAAAAAAAAAAAAAGATCTCAATCCTCATTTGGACAAAAAAAAAATCTACATGCAATTGATAAAAAAGTGTAACGACATTAGTTTTTTTTTTTTTAATTTACCCTTATTTTTTTAAGTGCAGATTTATCTTTAACGTTTCTAAATAAAATTAATTTTACTGTAAAATTAAAAGACTGGTTTAATTATTATTTGGAAAAAGTACAAAAATGAACCTTGTATTTATACCTGTTTTCAGTCGGCACCCTATGGTTTAAAAATTTACAAAATGATACCTTAAGGTTCATTCCGTCAGCAAACACATATCAAATTGACTAACGGTGTTAAAAGTCAAAGGGAAAAGAGTTAATTTGGTCTTTATATTTATTTATTTTATAAATTAATCTTCTTATTATCTAATTATCACAAACAAACTCCAAAATAAAAATAAAAATCAATTATACCATATTCTCCGTCTCTTTAATTTCTTATTTTTTTTCTCTCTTCTCTCTCATCACCTCAATTTTATCAATTAAACCTCATCAAACACCAGCATTTCACACAGATATAAACAAGTAAGCCGAAAGTGTGGCAGACGTGTCTTTATATCTGTATCGGAGCAAATTCTCAGGCATTTGCTAACACCGGACCTTTAGTTTCTTGTGTAATGAACTTCCCGAAAAGCCGGGGAAGTGCTTTGGGGTTGTTGCAAGGGTTCGTCGGATTAGGTGGAGCGATTATGACTCAGCTTTATCATTCATTTTACGGTGATGATTCAAAAGCTTTGATCTTGCTCATTGATTGGCTTTCGGTGATTGTTTCCTTCGTTTTTCTTTGAACAATTCGGATAATCAAAGGTGTTCGTTGGGAAAATGAAGTGAAAGTGTTCTTCAAATTCCTCTATATCTCACTTGGTCTCGTCGGATTCCTCGTGGTTCTGATCATAATACAAAACAAGTTCGATTTCAACCGGATTCCTCACTTTACTTGTCCGGCCGGTGATAGCAAGCCAAATCATAAGCCACGGCGGAGTAATTTCGTTGATTAACCCCGATAAAATTCCGACATTCCCACCCAAATCTTTGAAGAAACTGAGCAAATTGAGAGTGGTTTGATCATAAGCCAGTGATCCCTTAATATCATTTGAGTATAGACTGAACATGTAAGTTGCTTCGGCGACTGACATAATCAAAAGACAGGCGAAAATCATGAACCACCGTCCGAGAATTAGTCTAAAGATGAAAACTTTCATGTCTTTGAATCCACCGCCGGCGAAATTTTGAGCTGCCATGTTTATATTTGTGTGAAATACGGGTGTTGATGAGGTTTAATTGATAAAATTGGGGTGATGGAAGAGAAGATGATATAATTGATTTTATTTTTTATTTTTGGGTTTGTTTGTGGTAATTAGATAATAAGAGGGTTAGTTTATTAAATAAAAAAATATAAGGACCAAATGTGTTAGATAATTAGATAATAATAAGGGTTAGTTTATTAAAATATAACTGAGTAAACGTGCACACTGAGTTAGTTAGTCTTAAAACTTAGAAATCATCCCTTTATGCAATACTGACCACTCAGAATATCAAACGCTTGGCATTCTAAACGCTGAGTGTTAGATCCGTTAGAATAATTGCAAAAGCACGCGTATAGCCACCTAGGATGACGTACGCTCCGAATGTGTCATAAATGCCAGGATTATTGTCGGTTCATAATCCCGAGGCAAAACTGACACATGGATTCGATAAGATCCATTCCTCACCTCTATAAATAATGGGTAATTCCCCATTTTTATTCTTTACGCTTATCGAACTCTCTGGCAAAGAAATTCTTTCTCTCTAAAAACCCCTCTAAGCTCTCAAATCTTCAACAATGACTAGGATTTCTCTCAACATCTCCGGCGCTGGTCACTCTAAACCTAGCTCCGATGAACCTACAAAAAATCCTCCCACACCCAGCAAAGGAAAAGCTGGCCAAACCTCTGGTAAGGGCAAGAATGTCAGGACCTACACAAAGGTCTTCGAAAACGTACGGGAATGGAAGGTTGAGCCCTCAAGATGGGTATCTGAAGCCTTCGTACAGAACGAACAACCCTTCTGTGAGTGGATTTCACAGAATGGATGGACCGAGTTGTTCTCGATTAGGGATGACACCTACCCTGACCTGGTAAGGGAGTTTTACCACAACCTCCGCGTTGCAAATGACAATTCTGACTATCTGTGTACAGTGGTAAAAGAGAAAACCATCTTCATCAACCCTCTCTACTTAGGAAATCTGCTCAAATTAAAAACTGAGGGAGCAAGGCTGAGGAGATCTGGAGATCAGGATGGTACTGGGTACGAGGTCAACTTTTGCAAACCTGAGGGTCACTCAGGAGAAGTCTCAGCTTCATCTATGGGTCAGCACCAGAAGATGGCTCATTATCTGCTGACCTATTTCATCTACCCAAAGATCAACTGTACTACCTCAGCAACGAACTTCGAACAATGCTTCATCTGGTATATGCTGACGTATAAACCAATCAATATGCCAGTTTTTCTTGTCGCATGCTTCCTACGCAGCTCTGGTACGCTGAGGCTAGGATCGATCATCACCAGAATCCTAATTGACCACAAAGTTGATCTTGAAGGTGAGGAGAAGACTAGAGGATCTGAGATCACAGCGGCTTCGCTGAGAATATTAAAATTCGGACAGCCTTTGAAGAAAGGTAAAGCTGCTGCTACTGAACAGCAAGCTGAGGGAACTGCTGTGCCAAAGAAAGGGAAAAGGACTAAGGCCCCAGCTTCCCGAAAAAGAAAAACTGATGAGACTCCTTCCAAAAATGTTGAGTCTCCAGCTAGAAGGCAGAAGTCAGCGGAGAAACGAAGCAGGCAAGGTGAGCCTGGAACTGAGGAAACTACTGAACAACCTCAGAAGAAGCAGAAATCTTCTACACTGACTCCCCTCAACGCCATACCTACTGACTTTGTTGTACCTGGTGACTCTCACTTCACCCAGTGTCAAGGTACAGTAGCTGAGCATGACGAACATGAGGTACAACTGGATGATCATTTCATCTCACAAGTTGAGGACGAACTCGATGGTGACAGTACAGAAGAAGAAGAAGAAGAGGCCAGCGGTCAGGATGACGCTGAGGACACTGAGGAGACAGCCAGTGAACATGAGACTGAGCAGGCCAATACTGTGTTGGCTGCTGGAGAAGAGCAAGTACTTGACCAACACAATGTTGATCAAGTCCAAGTGCAAACTGACCAACCTAATGATGAGCAACACGAATCTTCTCCTTCCCACTCAGGAGATGCTATTCATGGTAACACTCCACCACGAAGAAGAAGAAAATTGGTTAAGGCCAGTGAGAAGACTGTCAGTGAACCTCCTGTGCCACCACCAACTCTTCCTGACTTTATTATTTCAAAGCCAACTAAGGACCCCTCTACAGTCAAGCTGAAATTTTTCAAACGACAATAAACCTCTACTGCTTCAGCGTCCTTAGAAAAGCAAGCCTCTGTTTCTTCTCAACAGGAACATGCCGACCAAAATGCTTCTGCCACCTCAACCAATCAGGTTGAGCCGATTACTGTGAATGCTATTTCTTCAAGCATGGTGCTGACTCCACCCACTTCTGCCCCCGTCAGCAAAGACAGTATTCGTATTACTACTTCTCTAACTCATCTATCTTCCGATCAATCAACTATACCTGAAACTCAAGTGCAGATTGAAAACACTATTCCAGTCACTGACTAGGTCACTCCTTTCACTCCTCTTCCTACCAGTCACATTGATGTCCCTGAAGGCTCTCAAAGCTACCTGAATGCCACTGAGTCCGGCAAGAGGATAATTGACTCAGTGCAAGCGTTAATCAGATACCTTCAACAGTCCACCCCTCCTGCTACTGGGTCTTCATCTATTGAGACTACTCAGCTCTCCCAGGTCACTCAGCTTCTCAACGAAGTTAAGGGACTCAAGGACTTGCTGAATGTCATCATTTCTTTTCAAGCACAGCAAGCTAAGCAGGATTCAATCGCCAGGCTGGCTGAAATCCAGCTGACAACTGTGCAACACTTGAACTCTTTACAACAACAAGTTCAGAAATTGTCAGCTGTGAACACCGACTATGCCACCTCATCTGAAGTCAAGATGCTCTTTGCTCAGCTTCACACCGAGCAACTCAAGACCAATGAGCAAATGGTTTCTTACAATCAGTGCTCAGTAGAGCAAATTGGTAAGGCTATTCGCTTGTTGAATCTGAATAAGTAAGAAATGGATACTGACGCAATGAAACAGAATGAGATGTTGTCTATCACACGGCAAACCTTCAACCACATTCGTCATACCAATATTCAACGTCAGTATTACGACACAGCCCTTTTAAAGGCCTTTCACCAAGTCTTTGCTGGTCTTACTGAAGCACTCATCTGGCAAGGCAAAGCTCAGGTGTTTAACGTCAACATGATCAGTGCTGCTGAACTCAATATACCCGAAGAGGTATCCACTGATGGAGTTGCAATTTTTGATGGCGTCAATGAAAGCGCTGAGAAACTTAAGGCGTTGTCCCAAGAACTGACTCGAGCTGTCTTAACTGATGCCTTCAGACTTCCTCCTCCTGATGCTGACAAAACGGGGGAGAAAGAACAAGAAGCTAGAGCTCAGCTTGAGCGTAGTCAGTCTCAGCAAAAGAAAAAGAAATAGAGATAGGCTAGAACTAGAACGTTTTTTTCCCTTGTACCTATTTCTGTTATTTCTAATGCACTGACTACTTACATAATTACTTGCATCGTTCATTATATGAGTTATGAGTTATTTTACCTTGATGCCAAGTATTAAGTCATTATGTATCTTCAATTAATCAGCCATGTTTAATACTTATAAAACTTATTGATTGAATCAAATGCTGATAACATGTTTGACATTGACCTATATATTTATAAAACATTGTCTTATAAAACTCATTGAACCAACAAATTACTCAGCGCACTCTAAATGATTAAACCTTCCGCTTAATACTGAGTAAATAGAATATGTTGAATAAGCTGACCTATATCTTAAAACTGACCTTAGACTTACTCGATCAAACCGTTAAATGTTTAGAGTAAAACTAAGTCAGTAGCTCAACCCTTACGGGGGAGTTTGCTAAGTTATACTAGGTCAACTATCATGGGGGAGCTCAATACTGAGTTCCTCGCTGAATAGTTTTGCCAACATCAAAATGGGGGAGTTTGTTGAAACACCTTTCCACATAATTTTGATTTGACAAAATTGTTTAAGTATAATTGAAATACATATTCTAAACACACTAAGTTTAAATGCTTTGATTTATTCTACTAATGTGTTTGTTCAATGTTGAGTTAAAATATTTATAAGACACAAGAATTAAAAGGCCCAAGCCCAATACGGAAGTCAAGGCCCAAGTCAAACAACTCAGTACAACTCGGCCCGCGTTTGTTAAAACGTTGTCGCTTTGGACAAAACGCAACTCAGTAAGAGAAGGATCTAGAAGACCTTCGGGAACAACTTCAAGATGAAGCTGCTGAGTAGACTAGACAAAGCGTACAAGACAGCAGCTGGCTAAGGAAAACTTCCAGACAAAGTATTTCTACTTTGGGTAAAGTTCAGACGACACAGTATGCTGTCTAGTTGACTTTACCATAAAAGGAGAGACAGTCTGCTGAGCTGACCGAGGACAGAAGATACACAAATCTGATTGGCCGAGAGCTTTGAGCAAGTCAGGATGACAACGACAGGAAGCCGTTTCCCTCCAACGGTTATTTCGAAATTCGAAATGACCGATGCCTAGACGTCTCTATAAATAGGGCCATCAGAAGCTTCATTCAACACAGAACTTGATCAAGCCATTACGCTGACCAAATTTCTACACAAGTTCTGCAAGCAAAGAAGCAAAGCAATCTTACACTACAATTCATACATTTGTGTAAAAGTCTAGAGTGATTATTTCAATCGTCTAAAGTGTCTTAGCAAATCATTGTATAGGACAAAACACTTATCATTTCTAGAGAATAGAAAGGAGAGGCTGAGTACTCGGTTATAGTACTCAGCGAGAGATTAGGATTGAGTAGCGGTACAGAGGAAGGTACTCTTGTCATACTCAGTTGCTAAGATTGTAAAAGGTTTGAGGCTCTACCTTTAAAGAGCTCAGTAGAGGATTCGAAATCTCGGAACGTGTTCCGGGGACAGGACGTAGGCTTAGAAGAAGCCGAACCTGGATAAATCTGCTGAGTAAAGTATTTCTTACCTTTAACTCCTTATATATATTGCTTGCTTAAAATAACCAAAAACTGACCAAGTAAAGAGGTCAAGTTGAGTTGTGCGTGTTGAACATCTGAGCTCAGGAATAGACTCTAAGTGCTATCTCCTGACTCAAGCTAAGAAACTGACCTAGTCACCAGTTGACTAAGCCAGTATCTTGCTGTTTACTCAGCGCCGTTGTTAAAACCTTTTTCCTTAGAAAAAGAAGTCTGCCCTAATTGCGAAAAAGTTTAAATAGTTCCTAACCCCCCCCTTGGAACTATACTTGCAACCTTATAAGGGACCAACAGGCTCCCCATGAGCTTTTATAGCGGCTCCCCGCAAGTGTTGATGAGATTTAACGGCTCCCCGCGAGCTTTTAGAGCGGCTCCCTGCAAGTTAAGATGAGATTTAACGGCTCCCCACGAGCTTTTATAGCGGCTCCCCGCAAGTGTTGATGAGATTTAACGGCTCCCCGCGAGCTTTTAGAGCGGCTCCCCGCAAGTGTTGATGAGATTTAACGTCTCCCCGCAAGTGTTGATGAGATTTAACGGCTCCCCGCAAGTTAAGATGAGATTTAACGGCTCCCCGCGAGCTTTTAGAGCGGCTCCCCGTAAGTGTTGATGAGATTTAACGGCTCCCCGTGAGCTTTTATAGCAGCTCCCCGCAAGTTAAGATGAGTGTCTTTATAAGAAAAACATTTATTTCAAAGCAGATATGAATATGACATTTCAACACAACAAAAAAAATCTTCAAAAGAATTGGTTATTAAATGAGAGTGATCCTAAAGACCCAATATCATGGAATTCAAATAGGTAAACTCTATCGTGAGTAAAAGTGAATTTTGAGACTTGATCTCGAAGGATAGGAAAAACAAACATGTATGTTGAATAGAAACTAATCGCGAGATTAGATCTCAAAGGATTAACACGAACATCAATTATTTCTATCTTGAATAGAATTTGATCTCAAAATATACATGATTTCAATAGATTTTTAGAAGAAGAAACAAATTCCTATATATATTGAATAGGCTCCAACCCAAAAGATGCATGATCTTATCATATTCGACTTTTGAAAATAGTTTTCTACTTTAAATAGGAGCGAATCCCGAGATTTGGTCCTGAGGAATTCACAAAGGATAAATTTTACCTTGAATAGGAGTGAATCCTGATATTTGATCTCAATGAATTCAAAAGAGGATATTTTAACAGAAATGAATCTCGAGACTTGATCTCGATGAACTCAAAAATCAACTAAAATTTATATCTTGAATAGAGATAGCTCGAAGAGTAACAAAAATCTATATATTGGATAGAAATGAATCGCAAGGCTTGACCTCATCAGATCCAAAAGAGGGTTTTTTTATTATTGTTATTTCGAATAAAATGCATCGCGAGACTTGGTCTCAGTGGACTCAAAAAGCAACCAAAATCTATATATTGAATAGAAATGACTCAAAGAGCAATAAATATTTAATTTCATGGATAAAATGACTCAAAGAGCAACAAAAATTTATTTCATGAATAGAAATGAATCTTGAGACTTGATCTCAATGGAATAAAAAGCTACGGAAATCTATATCTTGAATAAAAATGACTCAAAGAGCAACAAAATTGTATATCACGAATAGAAATAACTCAAAGAGTAACAAAAATGTATATCATGAATAGAAATGATTCAAATGGCAACAAAAAATTATACATTGGATATAAATGAATTGTGAGACTCTCATCGATCCAAAAGAGGGTTTTTTGTAATTATTATTTGAATAAAATGAATCATGAGGCTTGGTCTCAATGCACTCAAAAAGCAACAAAACCTATATCTTTAACTGAAATGACTCAAAGAGCAATAAAAATTTATAGAAATGACTTGTGAGGCCCGACCTCATCGGATCCAAAAGGAAAACAAGTTTCTATTCTAAATATAAATTTGTTTTTACGAAAATGTCACTAGAGGAACCTTCAAGAAAAATGTACTTTTATACAATTTGATGTTTTTTTCTTTTTTGAAATATTCATAATGAGATTAAAAAAAATGGTTAATATTAAATTTATATTCACATAATTATTCATTTGGCTCATTCATATCTATAAAATTCAAGAAATATCTGGAATGTTTTCCGAGATCTCAGCTTAATCTGGCCAAAATTCATGTGCTCATGCCCCCACATGTAGTAGACGATTGCTTCTTCGAACCGGATAAACATGCTTTCAATATGAAAATTTTCTTCTTGAAGAGGTTTAAGAATATCCTTTTTTTTCCAAAATTTCGTATGCGGTCAATGATCTTGTCTGATAGTCGTGTTGAATCATGCAAACTCATTTCCACACAGAATAATCAGCTCTTCTAATCTTAAAATCCCTGAATCTCTGTGCTATTGAAGATTATGGTCCTTTATAATGTGTATTTTTCAAATCATTCTCATTTTCTTCATGTTTATGGAAAGGTAACTTGCCCCCGATTTTTCCTCTATTGACTGCTTGACTCTAAAGGAGTGCAATTTTGCCAGAAGGGTCACTCATATTGCCCCCAATATCCATCAATTGTGCATGCTTAAGTTTCTAGAGAATTGTCATTCTCATAGCCCACTGGTTGATATGACGTATATGGATGTATGAACCACAAAAATTGGAGTACTATCTCAATAACTCGATCTTCAAAGCAAACATGAAGCTAGAATTGGAAAATAGTCATTTCAAATGTTCTCAGAATCGTAATTATTTAATAAATGCAAAAGACCATTTTCAAGGCAAAAATTTGGTAAGGAATGGGGTAAAGTATAAGCACAAAAATTATGTGGGTGTTGAAAAATGAATGACATGCCTCGGTGATGTGGGATTTTTCATTGTGAGATGTGGCTCAAAAGGTCTTATTAAAAAAAAGATTTTGACCATAAAGTTATTTGAATTGTTTTTTAATGATCATGAAACAAGGAAGATTTCATTGTTCCACACATCCTTACATGATGTCATTGTCCCAAATCTTGAATCTTCATTGGCTATAGCACTTTGAGTGCCCCCACCTTGTCGTCGAATAACCATTTTTGTCATCAGAATCAAATGTCGTCCTACTTTGATGCCCCTAAAGTGGAATGTGCTCTAAATTTTGCCTAAATCGCCCTTTACGGGTTTTCGACTTAGCATGCCCTAATTTTTGCCTGAGTTGTCCTTTATAATTTTCTCACTCAGCGAGCTTTTTATCTTATTGCCATTTATTTTCTAGTTAGGCCGCCCTTACGGGTTTTCAACCTAACAGGCCAAATTTATTTTTTTTCACTTTCTTTCCAATCATTTTTTCATTTTGTATGTCCTTTTTAAGACGTACTCATTCCATTGTCTGGCTTGATTTATCTTCTTCAGGTACGTTGCTCGAATTTTTGCACACGTCATGAACAAATATATGTCACTGAAATCTCATATGTAGTTGTTGATCTTGATAAACTCTCAATAGTTCTTGAGTAAACATTTTTCTTTGAATGATGAGAGTAGTCCTCATACCATTTGACGAAGGAACACCCTAACTCCTATCCTTGTTCGATGTGTCCATCTCGATCATAATTTCATCTTCCTCAATCAATGTTTATGATAACATGCAGTTAAGTAAAATTTCAAGATTATTAAACCAAATTAATTTTGAATTTACACTACCATATGCTTATTTTATATTCCTCTCCACTATCCATAACTAAAATCATGATTAGGGATCAAAAGGACTTTTTAGGTCATGTAGAGGTTGGGGGTAGTAGTTGGAAGAGATGAAAAATGGGTATGTTCATTAAGAAAGTTGGATGACTCGAAAGGTCTTATATCATCATAAAGGAATTCAGTTTTTGATTTGTAAGGTTTGAAGATTCATTTTGGTCATCATATTGACTTCATACATTGTACCATATCTTGATGTCACCATATATTTTCTTTCTTTCTTCTTTTTTTTTTTTTTTGCCTTAATTTTTGCATAGATTGTTCTTTGCGAGTTTCCAATCTATCAGGCATTTTCTTTCTTTTTTTTTCTCTCGCCCTAACTGTTGCCTAGATTGCCTTTGCAGGATTCAATCTAGCGGGCTTTTTTTTTTCATTGATCCGACATTTTGAATTGTTCTAGATGATTTCACTCAAATCATCTTGAAGTAAGATTTTGTGGTGCCAATATTTTTTCTAACTCATCTCTTCTATCCACTGGCTTTCTTGCTTCGGAAGACCTTTATGGAAATGAAAAGTCGGTGATATGAATAAAAAAAGGCTATAAGGGCTCAAAGGGTGAACAAATGAATATAATGTAAGGGTGGGTTAAAGGTTGAATGAACGATTCAAAGAAGGCCTAGGTCATTTCCCTAATCATGATTAGTTAGGTATTTCGCTTCGATGAATAATCAAATAAGTTATAGAGTTATAAAATTAATTTAATCTATTAATCAAGATAATTTCTCTAAAACATGCATGAATCATTAACAGATTACATAGTCTAGAATGAGATATCTGAAATTGACTTTCCGTTGCATAAATCCCATTTGATTTTCTTAATATCTGAGTCAACAATCACATCAACTGGTTCTCTGAAGATTCTTTTGGTTTTTCCTTCTTTTGGTCTATAGGATCAACATGAGCCGGAGTCTAAAATCGTCTTTGTTACTAGGTGTGCCAGAATAATGAAAATCTTTCCTTTATTCATAAACACTAAATTTCTCAAATTATTTATGGTCATTTTGTAAATATGGATATGTACAACATATGGTGAGTATTATGATATATCGAAGAAAGAGATAGGATATTAAGGCATGACATGAAAATAATAATGTGCATTCATTAAAAAATGATAATCCCGAGAACATTTGTAATAAATATCTATTTTTACAATTTCTTCCCCGAATTTGGGCAAAATTCTAGCAACACAATGCTAACTATCTCCCCTTCTTTTTTTTTTACAAGAAATGTACAAGTTACAAACCAAATTTCTATGGCTAAAGAGAAACCTCTTCTATCTCCTCTATCAAATATCTTGGTTCTTCAGTTTCATTCGGCCGTCATTTTGAGTGCGGTATCAATAAAGCTTCGGAAGGTTGACATACCCCATTTTAATCTTCAATCAAGTTCGTCGTTATTTTTGCATTTTCTCTTATGGATCCGACACTTGAGCTACGTGTTCAAGATCCATGCTTACTTCTTCTAATAATTATCTACCAATGATCTTCGATTTTTCTTGAATTCTATGAATGAGCCAAATAATAATAACCACACACTTTTTTTGTTTTTTTTTTCTATAAAATAGATTAAGAAAAAGATTAAAAAACTGAACATTTATTTATTTAAGTATTGAGTAAAAAATGATATTAACAAAAAAGAAATGCAAATGTTTTAAAGAAATATCAATGATTATTTTTTTTTTTTTTGAAGAATCCTTCAAGAGTTTTTTATTTTATTTTTTTTACAATAGTTGAAAATAGACAAAGGAAAATTTGGAGTTCCGAACCACTTTTTATTAGAGGTCAAGACTAGATTAACAGAGAATAATTTTCTTATCCGTCAAAACCTGACCGATAATAAATTACATACATCTATTATAGAATTTATTAGTTACTATGGAATTAAGACAAACTACAACTGTGAATTGACTTCTAATTTAAATGATATAAAACATAACTATCATGAATGAATAGACATATGTAACGAATTGAGGATCAATGAGTAGAAGCTATTGAAATATTTTCCAGAAGAAAAAAAAATGGTGTGACAAATAAAATGAAACTTTGGAAAGAATTGTCACTTGATATAAAGACCTCTCTTACAAAAGAAAAAATGTCTATTTAAATTATTTTTCAAGCTATACTTAAAACTTTATTAAAAGGAAAAGGTACTCATCATTAAAAAAAAAAATTGCTTTTTCTTTTCTTTTCATTTTATTTTAATAGCCTAACATTTCTTTTTTATGTCAATAACCCAACATTTAAAGAAATCAATTTCATATCTATCCATACCTTTTCAAAGCACATCTATGTATATAAATATTTAAATCACTTAATATACTGATTCATATAGTCTATAAAAAATGGATTTACAAATTAATGAGTTTTCAATTAAAAAAAATGATTTCTTTTTAAAAAAAGAATGCGCTTTTTTTAGATAAAAAAAGAATATGATTTAAAAGCATAAAAAAAACTAAAATTAAATTTTTTTGAATTCGCCTTTTAATATATTTAATAAACCGACTTGTGAAATTAATGAAATTTATCTTTACATTTATAAAAAAATAATCAATTTTTTTTCAAAAAGTATATTAATTATTAATCAAATGAATTTGGAACAAAAGTGAAAAAACTATTCTATTTTTTGAAATTTTTTTAGAAGGGTAATAACATATTTACATTAAAAATATTTATATAGTAATTAAATTAAACGAATTAATATCTATATAAATAAATCGATAATTATTGTATCTACTAGATATACAACAATCATAATGTAAATCCTGGTTTAAAATAAAATCGTGACAGAATGATTTATTCCTAGATAGTACCATTGTATGAAAATAGGAAGCTTCTACGGGATGGCTTTTGGTCTAATTCTAACGGGTGGATATAAGAGTTTGTTTGGGGTCTCAAGCCATTTTTTGATACTAAACCCTTGAACCAAGGCTTTAGCAAAATCCTTCCAACCCAGAACCTGGCTGAAAGGCAGCTTGAGTTAAGAACGTTTCACGGGCCTAACCAGGTTTCCCATGGCGGCACCCTTACTTTGTTCTCGTCCTAATATCCTAGAAAGGGTAAGACCATAGCATGACCTTTGAGTGCTCGTGTGATAGTGGGGGTGATGATATGAATCGTACCATGTGATAAATATTAATAGATAAAAACATGAAATAACAATAATAATAAAAAATATATCATATATATTAAAGAAATAGATCAAATAAAACCAATAAGCAAATTAATAGAAATCACATCTTAAATTAGTTTGACGGGTCCCCAGCGGAGTCGCCAACTGTCGCAACCGGGATTTCACCGGGCGCGAGCGTCGGGCGTTAAAAATCGAGTTAATTAATAGTTTTGTCGTTTTTAAACTGTTTTTTAGAGTCGCCACCAATCAAAATTAAGGTGTGATTGGACACCGAAATTGGGTAAATTTTAATGGATAAGAAGGTCTGCGAAATATGTTTTTTAGAGTCGCCACCAATCAAAATTAAGGTGTGATTCGACACCGCAATTGGGTAAATTTTAATGGATAAGAAGGTCTGCGAAATAGAGATTTTAAGTTCGTTTGTCGGTTACGTGTAGGGAAGAAAACTTCAAGTAATCACCCTACCCCGCCCAAAATTGGTACTAAAAGATGTGATTTCGTATTTAGGCTTATTTGATTTATCTCCTTTTATATGTATTTTTTTATAACAAAAGTGTATAATACTGGACCATTTAATTTGACCGATTTGATACCCCTATAACATAGGCGTATAAATTAGGCCGTTTTATTTCGATTAGCTTTGTTTTGACCGTCTTTCAAACCCCTATAGCATAGGCACATGACTTAAGTCGTTTGATTTTGATTAATTTTATTTTGACCGACTTTCACGCCCCTATAGCATAGGCACATGAATTAGGTCGTTTGATTTCGATTTATTTTATTTTGACCGACTTTCACGCCCCTATAGCATAGGCACATGAATTAGGTCGTTTAATTTTATTTTGGTCCATTTCATACCCCTATGACATAGACGTACGAATTGAACCGTTTCATTAAAATTAACTTGATTTTAACCACTTTCATACCCCTATAGCATAGACGTATGAATTGAGCCGTTTCATTTTAATTAATTTGATTTTGACCGTTTTCATACCCCTATAGCATAGACGTATAAAGTAAGTCGTTTCATTTTCATAATAAAAAAAGATGGATTAAATTCAACCAAATTATTCTATAATATTACCAAATAGTTTATTAAAAGTTGAATTAGAAAAAAGATTTACTAATCAAATTAAACAAATCTAGGAACCAAAACAAAATTATACTTACCTGATTTCGGCCCAGTAGCAAATAAAAAGGGGTTAAAGCCATGACCCAAGGTTCTTAGCTTAGTCTCTCTTTATTCACCATATGTAAACCAAACTAAACCCAGATTTTATTCCAGCCACCTCCTTCATCCTCTTCTCTCAAAACAAAGAACTTCGAGGTTCTCCTATGGCAGCCGGTTTTCCCACATGTGGCATTCTACTTTGACGGAAATGACAGAGATCGAGTCGTGATGGCTGTCGTTTCTCTATTGATGTTTCCGGCGATCACTCTCCTCTTCGCTTCATCGGTCTTCACGGCAGGTTCCCTCCTTAATATTTTTGTTTCAGATCTAATGATCTCTGATGGCCAGAGACTTTCCTATGACGGAGACGGATCTTAGATCGGAGTTATACTCGGTTTAACCTAAACAAATGCCTCCTATTACTCGTTGTTTCAGTTCCGTTCAACCTTAAACCGACATCGATTCTTTGTCAAGGTAAAATTCTGCTACTTTGGATTTTCTTAACTTTTTAAACTCTCTTCTCAATATTTCTATCTACTGATCTGTTTGTTTTGCTTCGTTAATAGATTTAATGGAACCATGAAAGTTTTAAATTGGGAACAGAAGATCAAGCTCTTAAAACAAGGATAACCTAATGAATTGCTAATACAGAGTTTAGAAATCCGGTGATTTGCAGGAATATAGCATATCCCTGCATTCACCTAGATTTCTAGGTTTGTTTAAAGAATTCTGGGTTGTCCCTATAGCATAGGCCCTTCCCAAGAAACTCTCAACTCCCCTTCAACAAAAACTTAGAATGAAAGGATGGAAGAAGCCGATGGAGTCCGCCAGAGCTTTTTCTTATGAGAAAAAATAGAAAAAATCCTCCCCCCTTGCTGGCTCTCTAGAGAGCCAACAGAGTTGGTGCTTGGTGGCCAAATAGTGTGATGTGGCTACTGTCTTGGCCACCAGGAAATTATTTGCTTTTATATATATTCTTTTGGTGTTTTGTATGTATTTATTTGGTTCTTGTCTTTGGGTGGGGATTTTATTAGAGGGTCCCGGTCCTCCAACGCATATAAAGGACCTTCCACTAACCTTTTGACACCTGTATTTCATTAACTTTGAATTCAATCCACAATAAAAACTGGTGGCTAGCTAGACATCAGTAACGGCAGAAGGAACACATATCGATATCTACCGCCGCCGGTCAAGTATCGTTGGCGATATCGATCGTTCTCCATCCGGCCGTGGATAGCTACTGCCGCCGGTCAAGTATCGTTGGCGATCTCCATCTTTCTCCATCCTGTTGTCGATATCTACCGCCACCGGTCAAGTATCGCCGGCAATCTCCATCATTACTCAACTAAATTAAAAAAAATACTACTATTCTGTTTATAAACCAACAAATGCTGGGCTATTGATTTTATTTTTTCTGTATCTCTGTTTTAACTTAAGTTTGATTCAGATCCCAACAAAATTTATTACCTGGGTTCAAGTTTTATTCAAAAAAGGTTGGATTTATATGATATTCTGAGATGGGGAGCCAGTGTTTTAAGCTTAATCAGTGAAGTCCATAGTTTAAGGCAACAACTATAAGATTTTGAGTTGGTTCCAATGGTGTTTTTTTTTCATTTTTGTACAGAGAAAGAAGGAAAAGGCGAGATTTCCGAGAGTGTTGAATAAACAAAGGAGTTTTAACTTTTTAATCGTTGAAGTGGAATACAGGTGTCAAAATATTAGTGGAAGGTCCTTTAAATGAGTTGGAGGACCGGGACCTTCCTATAAAATCCCCTTTGGGTGGGTTTGCTGGAATTAGTTTGGGCCTTAAGACCATTTTTTTTACTTTTCTTTTTTGTGAATTCTGAAATTTTATAATAAAATAGAAAATCATTTTTGTTTTCCTTTCCTTTTATCTAATCGTTTTTTTTTTTCTAATCTTAATAACTCTAATTAAACATATATCATAAACATTATTTATTAACAATGTTTTTTTATTATTTTCAATTATCTGTTCTTTTCTTTTATTAACTTATTACCGAAATCAAATATCATTTTGTACCTATTTAACTAAATACACAAATAACATTCTTTTAAATTAATAAATAATATTCTAATCAAATTGATTAAATCTTTATAATATAAATATTTAACTAATTTTACGAACTATACCAATATATTTTTCTTTTTGTAAAAATGTAATTAACAATGATCTATAACAAAAATATATGTACTAAATATAGCAAAATATCGGTATATCTAGTAAATAAATGCAAATATAAACATTTATGAAATAAATTGGATAAAATGATAAAATTATAAAAAAATAAAAATTTACCCCGGACAAAATGGGTATCCACAGTCATTAAGTCTCGTCCATTAGTTTTGGGCAGCGGCAGAGCCAGGAATTCATATCCTACGGTTGGAGATAATTTTCCAAAATGTAGACCGTTCGGACTAAGCAAAATGTTTTTAGTCTCCAACAAGCTAAAACTTCATCGTTTTGGTGTGTTCGCTAAAAAAATAAGTGTCTAACGTGAAAAAAAGTAGACATGTTTAATTTTTTTTATAAATTTAACGCTAGTTTCTTAAAATTATACCATCTTTACATTTTTTTCGGTTATAAATTTTTATACTTATGATAAATTAAAATCTATTCAAAAATTAAATTATTGAGTTTCAAAAGTAAAAAAAAATATGGAAAAGAAATATGGTAAAATGAGTCTAAACTTTAAAACTAATTAATAATGGTAATATAGTTACATATTTTATTGGAAAATAAAGTTCACATACACTTTATAAAAATAAAAAGAGATTTATGGGATTTAAATCCATGACTTTTTACATTAAAACAAACATTTTAAACTAACTCAATCACTTTGAAATATTGAAATAATAATATAAAGTGTAAATATAAACCAATATTAGAGGGAGCTATAAAGGGTGAGACCACTATTACTCAAAGATGGAACTGGTGGTCAAGAGGCCAGAGCCCCCCGGACTTTGGGCTATCCCCATTGCTGGTTTAGGAAAATTATTTTTGTATGATTAGTGATGGGGAAGAAAATTATCACAATTTTAAGGGATTTGAGGAATGGTGATAGCTATCCTCGCATCAATGGGGATTTCAAATTCATTACCCTTAGGGTTACCATGGGTATACCCAATATATGATATTAATATCATATATTATATTTTCTAGCATTTACCAATTAAATTCTAATTTATCATATTAATTACACCTTCAAATTTAAATATAAATACTTTTTTTATGAAGATGGAGATGGGAAAATATAGAAAGTTGGACATCTCAACCACGTTGGCACCCAGGCAATCCCTCTAAAACCTAGAAACCAAATTTATTAAAAATAGAAACGAAAATACAATCAAACAACAACAAAATTAAATTTACGTGCTTGTGACGTATCATTCTGTCGCTAAAATTAAATTTCTTCTTATTTGAAAGTTAATTTTCACATGAACTGAAATTTAAATTTGGATTGAAGAGAGTTCTTTCCCAGTAAGGAAAATAACTAATATAAGAAACTGTATAACTGTATAGAAAAATACATTCAATAACTTGATATATTCCTATATAAAGAGCCCTGCGTCATTTCTTCCTTCACCAAACCACCAATCAAGAACATAAGAATAAAATAAAGAGAGCTCGCCAATCTAATCCACCAGAACGACCCATGAAGCGCAACTCTGAGAAAAATAAGAGAGATCATAAGAGAAAAAGATCATAAGCGATAATACAATATCGGAAAATCTAATGGCAACGCCAACGGAACCCTGAATTTCCTCAATACCAGATTTCTAGGGTTGGAGACTGAAGAGCAAGGATCCAAGCAAAAAAACAAAGAAACATAAAACTGACAAGGCAGAGGACAAAAAAACCGAAATTACCAGATGTAGATCTAACAAAATCCGAAAATACAAAAAATAAAGAACTTGAAATCAAGCTTACCAATTAGAAATGGAAAAGGATTCGAAGGTCGGAAGGATAATAGAATCCTAATCCCCGATGATCAGAAGCTTTAATGGAAGCCTCGGTAAACGGTTTCAGTAACTCCTTAGCGATTGTTAATCCAGCGAGGAAGGGAAGATCAAAACTAGTTATTCAAAGCAAAGGGTGACGGCTGTATATGAGAGGATTAGGGTTTGAGAAAGGAGAAGAAGAAAGAGGAGCTCGAGAATACCAAGGGTTTTCACTTTCATTTTTCTCTTTTTCATTTTTCTTTCATATTAACTTTTCCTCTCACACGTATTATTCTACTATGCACGTGCCTCTTCATTTAATTAATTTCTTTTTTTTAATTAATTTCTTTTTTTAATTGCAAGACTAATCAGGAAAATATAAATTTTAACATTACTTTCATTTGCCCATATCAATAAAAGGCCTAATTTTTGCTTAATAAAACAAATTTAATGACCAAAAATTTAGTCCTTAAAATTCACAATGTAGTAGCAAAACACTTTTCACGAAGTTAATGACTAATAATATTGTTAATGACCAATATTGGTCATTAATTAAAGACTAATTTATATTTAGTTATTAAAATCGGCCATTAACTTTTGTTTTTTTAGTGCGTGTGTAGAAGTTATCAGTGGAATAGAACTACAAATCGAATAAAAATACAACTACAAAAATTATAGTTATTGGTCAAATTTGACAGAGTAAGAACATATAAAATTTTACAAACCATAAGAGTGCGTTTGCAAAAAAATACCACAAATGTCTATCTACAAATCCGTGAAACACATGATATCTACTTATAATTAACCCTAGAATCTTTCCTTTTTGGCAACTCTTGATTTTCAGATATCTTTTGGGAACAAAATAAATAAATAAGAGTAATGGATTTGTTTTGTTTTGTTTTGGGTAAATTGCAATCATGACCCCTAAAGTTTGTATTTACTTTAATTATATTTTCTCAACTTCAAAACTTGATATTGTGGCTTCTCAATTTGGTACATTACAAACATAGTAACCTTATAATTTACTATTTCAAAATATAAAAATACAAGAATTAAAAAATTTTAAATTCACATTTATCATTTTCAGAACTTTCTCAGTTTAATAAATAATTTGCTCTTTTGTAACCAAATAACTCTTACATTATTTCAAAACCAACAAAAAAATTAAGAATTAAATTTTTTTAGAATATCGTTTTCATCAACTCTATAATGAAGGGACTAATAAATTATTTACCTTTTTAATAATTATATTATTTATTATGAATCCACTGTTATTAGATGAGACCGTATTTAGATCATACATATAAAATGATATGATTTTAAGATATTTTTTTATAAATGATGCGATTTCAACCCTTATTAACAGAAGATGTCATGTAAATATCAACTCTTATTAAAAATTATTAATTTTATCAAAAATTTAAGGTGATAGTTTAGACCTAATAATAGTTTTTATATTAATTCTGGACACATCCCGCACTTGAATGTCTTCTAGATTTGAAGCATTCAAACACATCTTACCATATATTAAAATTTAAATAAAAAATGATGTTATCATGATTCGAACTTTCACCCACTTAATCTAAAAAAACTGATGTGATACCATGTCAAAAAAAAAAAAACCCATTTGAACCGAAAACTAATTTAAGATCTCATAATAGTTTTTATATTAATATGTAACAAATAAGTGCAAACTTATGTAAAACATTTTATGTAATAATATTTTTAAAATAATATATAACACCCTGATGCAATACCATGTAGATATTGTCCATTTTGACCCAAATCCAACACATTGGACCTCACCTCACGGTTTTAAAACGTGTTTGCATGTATTGGATTCACATCTTACTAATAAGTCCCAATCACTCCCTCTCCATTTCCGATGTGAGATTCAGTTCATTCCTGCCCCCATCGTCATCCCTTAGGGTCGCTCCTTGCTCATGCCTTCTACCCCGGCGCCACTCACTCCATACCGGGTCGTTACAGGCCCACCAGCCTCCGTCTGGTTAGTTCCTGAACCACACATCATACGTGGAGAGCCGGCTCTGATACCAATTATAACACCATGATCCAATACCATGTAGATATTGTCCGTTTTGGCCCAAATCCAACACATTGGACCTCACGGCTTTAAAACGTGTCTGCATGTATTGGATTCACATCTTACTAATAAGCCCCAATCACTCTCTCTCCATTTCCGATGTGAGATTCAGTTCATTCCAGCCCCCATCGTCATCCCTTAAGGCCGCTCCTTACTCAGGTCTTCTACCCCGACGCCACCCATTCCGGACCAAGTCGTTACATAATATACACAACTTCCATTTAAAAAAAAACAATGAGAATATTCTAATGTTCCATAAAAATGTGAGTTAGGTAAATAGCCTAATTAAATATTTGTTAGTAGTTTGTCTAAATTTGGTCCATATACTTTTCTATTAGTAATCCTTCCTAGGCGAAGGTTATCTAAATAATTTATTAGTCCACTTTTTTTTTTACCTAACCAACTTTTTTTTTCTTAAAAACACATTATAATATTTCTATGTTTTATCAATATTAATTTTTTGGTTATTTTATCTATTTTTTAAATATTTTTAACCAAATATATGTTACATTTCAGAATAGCCATAGTATAATACGAAATAACCATGTTACTATATTATTTTTCATCTATGTATTTACAGTAAAACCTCTATAAATTAATAATAATGAGACCATTAAATTTTACTCCCTCCATTTCATATTACATGTCTTTTTAAAAAGTTGTATAGAAATTAAGGATGTTAGAAAAAAGACATTGTTGCCCCTTATATATTGATTCTAATATTTATTTATTCTATAATAAGTTCATTATTCTAATTAATTTCTGTAAACCCGCGTTTTATAGCAGAAAAAAAGATGAAGTAACGTGTATTGATCATATAGAATGATATGTAATATGAAATTAAAAAAAATCTCTAGAAAGATATGTAATATAAAACGGATGTAGTATTAATTTATCGAGTATTAATTTATTGAACTGGCCGAAGTTGGGATCAGAAAAAATTATTATTTTAAAGAGGTTATTAATTTATCGAGTATTAATTTATAAATATTCTACTGTATATCAAATATAACTGTTAAAAAACCAATCGTTGGTTGGCGCAGTAGTAGCATGAGGCTGCGTTTGGTAGGGTGGTCTCATGATCGATCCCCCACAACGGCGATTGAGAGGGGTTTAAATACCGTAATCCTTGAACTCGCCCCGAATCCGGATTAGTCGGTCAATGTGGTTCGGAGTACCGGATGGTTTAACCAGAAAAAATATAACTGTTAAAAATATAAAAAAATAATAAAAAAACCAAAGAATCAACAGTAATTAAGGATAGAAAATTTATAATTTGTTTTTTAAAATAAAAAAGCTAAATAGTATATTAAATAAAAAAAACCAAGACAATAATAAATTATTTACCGGTATCCTTTTCTTAGCCGAAAGTAAAAAATGAGCAGGGTTAAATAAAGGACCTTTGTTTTGTATTATAGTGTCACAAAAAGTTAAAAACATAAAGCTGGTCAATGATACTGCAACAAGACAAGAATTGTACCAAATTGAAATTAAAGCTGGTGATTTTTTTCTTTCTTTCTCTGTAACATAATGATTAAAGGATTTATTATATCTTTTTGGGTAATTAATTTTTTTGTCCTTATATTTTGACAAAACACACTGTTTAGTCCCTGTATTTTCAAAAACACATGGTAAGGTCCCTAACCTTTCTCTCAATGAACTGTTTAGTCCTTCCGTCTGTTTGTTTGATTTTTTACTGTTTATGACTTCAGAAATGACTAAATTACCCTTTACTATTTACCTTCAAACTTTAAAAAGGAAATCCAATTTAAAAGAAGAAGCTATTTGTATGGAAAACAAGAAAAAGAAAAGACCCAACACTTACGAATTTGAACGACTAAGAAGAAAATCAAGAAGAAGAACACTCAAAGTTGATTTCAAATGCATTAGAGTTTAACGGAAAGGAAAAGAAGAACGCAAATTCAAATTGACTAACAAAATCTTCATGAGAGTCTAACGGCAGGGACTAAACAGTTCATTGAGAAAAACGTTAGGGACTAAACAGTTCATCGAGAAAAAGGTTAAGGACACTATCATGTGTTTTTTAAAATACAGGGACTAAACAGTGTGTTTTGTCAAAATATATGGACTAATAAATTAATTACCCTATCTTTTTTTTATATAGAAATATAGTAAATTATATCAATGGTCACTAACTTGTTTTTCTTTAATTACATTCTCTACTTATTGTTTTTTTTAAATATATAATATTCATGATTATTAAATTTTATTCTTTTTAACATTATTGTAGTTCAACTCGATTCCTAATATTATGACTACTGAATTTTACACTTTTTAAAATCAGCGGTTGTGGATCAATATTTTTTACTTTTAACTCCTATTTTATACCGGTTCTCTAACTTTCTCCTTCATCTAAAACATAAAATACTCATTTTACCCGACTATTTATGCTCTATTTGTTTATCTCTCTAACTCTTACTTTCTCTCTCCAAAACCAGTGTCAGTCTCTCTCTAACTCTCATTTTCTTTCTCTAAAACCCAGTTGCAACTTTTAATTTTTTTTTTCTAATTAAATTTGAAAACTATCTATTACAGCTCGTTGGAGCTTCAATGGATGCACAACGAATTGATCTGATGATTCCCGATTAACGGAAAGAAGCGGTGTAAATTACATCCATGGCAAATTTTGGACAAGATTCAGTACCAATAGCTTCTGGTCTAGAGACTTGGAGTCAGTGAGGTTCGAGCGGAGTGTTGAATGTTGCGGAAATTAGGAATAGGGAGAGAGAGGAATCAGTGAGTTTAGAGAGAGATATTGAGTGATTAAATGTATTCCCTTAATTAGGATTTCTATTGATGAGATATATTTATATTACAATAAGTATAATCATAATACATTACTGAGACTAAGAATACAAGCAAAACTCTATAAGTATTATTCATAATTATCCTGAAGATAATTGAAGTCATTATCTCTATGAATATTGGTAATTATCTTAGAGGTAATGTTCAGAGATAATACGAGTTATTATCTCTAACACCCCCGCAAGCCGATGCCGATCTTGAACAAGTAACCGTGACCGAAGCATAGCAAACCGTGAACTAGGTAGCGGTTTGGTCAGAATATCAGCAACTTGGTCATCAGTTGGAATGAAGCAAACACCGAGAAAGCCATTGTTGACTTGTTCATGAACAAAATGATAATCAAGTTCAATGTGCTTCGTACGAGCATGAAACACTAGATTTGAAGAGAATGATTGTAATGATTACAATTGACTAATGCGTAGTAATACAATCATGAGTTTTACACCGTCTTTCATACCCAAAATAAAAATCCTAAATGTCTCAATTTCCTTATACACGAATATACATAAGTTATATCCTAAAAATAATAATAAAAAAAAGAGAGAAAAAGAAGTGCAAATACATAATCCCTGCCCCACAGGGAGCTACACAAAATGAAAATCAAGAAAGTCCTAAAAAAGAAAAATCCGGTAAAAGCCTTGGAGAACCATAATCTGTAAAATAAGACGCTCACTCCCGAGCTAAAGCCTCCTCGGCGACTCGGCGAGCCTCCACAGCTACCCGATATGCCTCGTCTGAAGCCCGACACCTCTCCTCTAAAGCTAAGCACTGATCCTTCGTCTCTCGATAGTGGCATCCAATCCGTGCACTGACAAACATTTTTGTCAATAAAATTACATCAAATTAATTGATGGATATATTTTGATTAATAATAAAAGAATGTTAAGTGAAAAAATTAAATATAATAATAAGCTAGTGTTTGTTAAAAAGAATATTCTTTTCAGGAGTTATAATTATATTTGAATATAATAATAAAAAACTTGAAATTCTCTCTCCCGAGCAAATCAGAAATTTGAAGGAAAATGGATCCGAGAACTCCGGAAAGCGACGATTTGGAAAACGAGGTAACAAATCTATTCGTAAACTATTGAAATTAAAAAAATATATATTTTTAATTTTTTTATTTGAATATGTATGGGCGAGTCACGGATCCACATGCCAAATGGATATGAGGGTCCAGGACCTGCCCTCCCATTGGGCAGACGTGTTCTGGACCTATCTACCTAATGAGTGAGCGAGTCCTGGACCCGCTTGCCCAATGGGTAAGCGGGTCCTGGACCCGCCTGCCCAATGGCAAGAGGTTCCAGACCCTATTTAACGTACATTTGCTACAAATTTTCAGTCATTTAATGTACATTTGCTACAATTTTCTTGAATTTCATTTATTTTCAGGTGCCAGTGGTGTTTGGATTGGTGACGGGATCGATTATAGTACATGTTTCATGACGAGCGCACTTTTTCAGAAAATTATGGAAGCAATTGAGTGGGCTAAAAACATCGCAATTCAAAATTGTTTCGAGATTGTTATTTCTTCGCACAAACACAGAGGAAAACATAAGCTTTTGAGATATTCACGTGACGAACGGTACAGAGGAATTACGAAACCTTTTGAAGGGGCTTTAAGTAGGAAAACTAAAACTAAATCGTGCGGTTGTAAATTCCAACTTAAAGTCATACAGTTGAGAGACTTTTCAGGTTGGGGGATCATGGTTTATGCGGGGGAAAAAGGTATGCATAACCATGTATTGGCGTCTGCCATGAGCCTCTCTGCTCATCGGTTCCTCTGAGCAGAGGCAGTGACACCACGTGAAGACAGGTGACGATGCCCGGAAGCATCTAAAACGCCAGGTTGAAAAGTGATAGAAAAATCGAACAACGTCAGTTCTCATTTAACAGTATATTCGATATAGTTTTTTTTTTTTCAAATTTGAGCCCCATAAGGAAACCCGAACAATAACGTAGGGGGCAAAAAATAAAAAACGGCTACCGAAATGATTTTTGACTAGGCGGGTCCAGGCCCCCGCCTGGCTTATGGACAGGCGAGGCCTTGACTCGCATGACCTATGTCTAGACGGGTCTTGGACCCACCTAGGCATAGTTCATTCGAGTTTTGTCCTCTATTTCAGGGACAGAACTCATTTTTTTTAAAAAAAAATCAACTAAAAATGTTATTGGGGGATCATTGTTCCTTTTTCTTTATCGTGTCGAGCACTTCTTTGAAAAAAAAAAAATGAAAAGGGCAAAAATATATCTACTTATTAAGTAAAAAAGGGGTAAATAGCAATCCACTGAATAAACATCCTTAAGACTAATACAATCTGTTTTTTTTTTTAAGAATATAACCTGATTTCGAAATTGATTTATTTCCATAATCTAAAACATTATTTTCATAGGCGCGGCGCGGGGGTTGGGGGGCTGCGGTCCTTAATAAAATTTTCACAGTCTACAACTATTTAATAAATTTTACCAATAAATTTCTCAACTACTAACATTAAATTGTTAGTCATTCCATCAAATTATTTTCTCAAGTATTATTTAAAAAACTTTTTAGTTTAGTTTTTCAATCCATACATTAAACTTTTAAGTGTCCATATGTTTTTTTTAATAATCTAATATTTATTTTTCAATTATTACATGAGAAGAGAGAATTTTTTTAGTTAATCAATATAAATTTTTTAATTATATTTTTTAATTTGTATAAAACATATTATAATAACTAATATAATAAAACGGATGGAGTATTTTTGAATTCTTAGCATTGTTACCAACGACTTTGTACGGCTCATATGGACTTTTTTTTTATTAGATGGGCAAGCTAAGAGTAGTACTACAAAAGACGCATGCCTATTTGGTAAATAGTTTTTTGGGATAAAATTAGAGGTTTGAGCCATTCTAGAGGTTTTGACTAGTCAAATCTCTAATAGTGATGTCTGGAGAAGAGATGATTGAAAGAGATTATTGGATAAAAAAAACTAATTTTGAAAAAACTTGTTTTAAGAGTTTTTCAATTAACTTATTGCTTCATCTCTTTTGAAAGACATTTTTACCCCCAATTACTATCATTTAATTTGAAATAAAGGGTTACCATGTTCTTATTTGTCATTTTACACAAACAACTATTAGAATTAGCTAAGTTTTACCAAAAAAATTTATACAATCAATTAGTCAAATCAACTAGTAAAAAAGGTAATCAGCTAACAGCTAATTGCCAAACAGGGTCATAAAAGCTATGTTTGGTAAAAAAAGCTTGTTGGTATAAAAGTAGAGGTTTGAACCATTTAAAAATATTTACTAATCAATCAAACTTCTAATAGTGGCGTTTGATGAAAATAGAAGTTTGAAAGAGTTTATTGGGTTCAAAAAACTAATTTTGAAAAAGCTGGTTCTATGAGCTTCTTCAATTAGCTTATTCATCCCTCTCAATGACATTTTTACCCCTAATTACTACCCTTTAACCCCAAATAAAATATAGCTATAAAATATGGCCCCGTTTGTTTGGGGAAAAATATTCTGTAGGAAAATATTTTCCCAATTTTCCACCGTTTGTTTGGGCAGGAAAATAAGTCAAAGGAAAATAAGTAGCAAGTCAATGGAAAAGGAAGGAAGAAATAAGGGAAAATGTTTTACCCTTTTCAAAAGGGTAAAACATTTTCCCCAAAACATATGCGTCTAGAAAAAAATGGGAAAAACGTTAAAAAAATATAAAAATACAAAAATATGAAACACGAAAAAACATGAATAACGTGAAAACGTTACAAAACACGAGAATATGGAAAAAACCCTGCAAAAAATGAAAAGGTGAACAAACATGAAAAACACAAAAACGCAAAAAAAAAAGCAAACACTTGAAAAGACACAAAACATGAACAACGCGAAAAAGTGAGAAAACACGAATTATACAAAAACGTGAAAAACACGAAAATGTGAGAAAATATGAAAAACACGAAAACGCGAAAAATGCTAAAACACAAAAACGTGACAATAAGTGAAAAACGCGATAAACATGAAAAGACGAAAAATGCAAACAAAACACGAAAATTTAAAAAACACAAAAACGTGAAAAATACGAAAAACATGAAAACGTGAATAACACAAAAAAGTAACAAAATGCGAAAAATAAAAAACGTGAAAAAGGGAAAAACCGAAAAACTAAACGTGAAAATATGAAAAAATGAAGAAGAAATGCAAAAAAACACAAGAACGTTAATAACATGAGAAAACGTACAAAAAATACCAAAAATGTGAAAAAACGTTTTTCGGGTTTTCAACATTAGTTTTTTTTTTCACATTTTCATGGTTTTCCACTTTTTTTTCATGTTTTTAATATTTTTTTTTACTTTCCGTGATTTTCATATTTTTTCACTTTTTGTGTTTTTAACAAAATTTCACATTTTTTTTGTGTTTTTTCACGTTTTTAGTGGTTGGGAAATATTTTCGAGTGTTGTAGCTAAACACCGTAAAATATTTTCCAGTGTTGTTACCAAACACAAAAAAATATTTTATTTTCCTGCACAATATTTTCCTTGCATAAAATTTTCCAGAACACAATATTTTTCCTCAAACAAACGGGGCCTATAATTATACTTATTTATCATTTTATACAAATAGTCATTAGCAATTAGTTAATTTTTACCAAATAAATTTACAATCAGCTAGTCAAATCAGTTAAAAAAAATAAGTAGCTAACTCTTATTTGACAAATAGGGTCAACAACTATTTCTATAAAAAAAATATATGTATATATATAAAAACTTCAATTGGATTTAAATTTTTTTCTTCATAAAGATGCTAATAATGAAGTAAAATAAAAAATACTTAAACTAATTAATATCCATTTTATTTTGGGATACCGTAGACAAATATTACTAATATTGGCAGTCAAAATTTTATATCTAAAGTTGACAAGTTGGATCAAATTCAAATATTATTAAAAAATATGCACATATTTTTATTGGGATAAGGTATAAAAATATCTCAAATATTGAGATTAGTGACCAAGTTTACTCCTAACGAATAAAATTGTGTTATTTTACTCTTAATATTGCCAGCCAAAAATAATTTTACCTCTAAATTTGGCAACTTGAATCAATATAAAAAATCATTGTAAAATATAAATATTTTATTCTTTTATCTGAACCAGTTGCCTAATCAGTTGGATCTAAAAAAATCATATTTTTTGTGATTTAATAATAGAATTATAGATTAATATTTTTAAATTTGATGAAATATTTTGATAGAAATCGGGACGAGATAGAACTTGAACGAGGTGAGCACCCATGGCCCAAGAACTGTCAAACCCGCAATATATTAATATAAGAAAAAAGTGAGTGTTTGAACAAGAGAAGATGAAGGAGAACAAACAAAAAGAAGGGGGAGGAGAAAAGATAGGAAAAGTCAAGAAAAACGCAAGTGTGAAATACTATAAATGTCATCATTGATAAATCTGTGGCAAAAAGCATGAGCTGAAGGCCACCAATTGATCACTCATGAAGAGACTCCAAACTTTGCCAATGCATCAGCAACTCTATTTCATTCTCTAAAGATGTGTGAAAAGAGAACGTTCATCCTACAGTAAATGCTGAGACAGTGCAATTAACTCGTACAAAACACAATATTAATTTTTTTCATGTCTATTTGTATGGTTGTAACATGTTATTAATGAGTTATAAAGCGACACACAAATGAAGTGTAGATGACACGATTCATTAATGAGAAGACAGTTTAATGAATTATTTCTTAAATTGACTCAATTTATCAACGTTAACGAATAAAATTACATAATTTTAAATATTAATGGTCAAATTGCTCATAACTACCAATATTAAACGGATTCTTACACATTATCACTATTTTATTTTCTGTATTCTACATCCGTTTGCATATTATTAATTGGTTCTAAATTGTTTTGTAATGTGTTTGTAATTCTATAATAAAATTGGGTGAAATTTACCCGAATTAAATCAATTCAAATTCTGCAATTAAATTAAGAATAAGGTAGTGTTCACACCCATAAGCAATTTTACTCATAACGTTTAAAATTGTGCAATTTTACTCTTAATATTGACCGCTAAGAGCAATTTTACCTCTAACGTTGGCAAGTTAGTCAATTTCAAACGTTGTTATAAAACACATATATATTATTCTTTATTCTGTACTAGTTGTATATCAGTTTGTTCTAAAAAAAGATTTAATATCTTTTATGATTTAGTAATAGAATTAGAGATTAATATTGAGAAATACGATAAAATATTCAAGTTTTTTTATCCAACTCGTACAAAAGACTGTATAATTTTTTATTTTGTTTTTAAATTTTTTTCACATCTAATCATATGTTTGTAATATGTTACTAATAAGTGCTAAATTGATACACATGTGAATTGTAGTAGATGACAAGATTTGTACATTAGAAGACGGTTTAATGAATTATTTCTTAAATTGATCAAATTTGATGAATTGTAATAGAATTAGATGAAATTTACCCGAATTAACTCAATTCTAAATTTTAGAATTAAATTATTTAGAAATGTTTGAGATAAATTAACAATAAAGCAAATTTAAATCTCTATCCCATGAAAATACTTACCTCTCACACATTTTAACAGTAAAATATAAAGAGAAATAGTAAAATAATTTAACTTCATTGATAAAGACAAAATGAAGATTTGAATATCTTTTTATTCAGTAGTGTTCACTTGGACCCTGAATGACCAAACGAATTTGGCCATTCACCGTTAGATCCAAGCTTATTAGAATCATGTGATGGAGATTCAAATCATCCTATGGCTTAGATTTAATAAACTTAGATCTAACGGTGAATGACCAAATTTATTTGGTCATTCAGGGTCCAGGTGAGTACTACTGTCCTTTTACTAACTATGAAAGCAATGAA
Organism: Euphorbia lathyris; assembly: GCF_963576675.1. Taxonomy (NCBI): domain Eukaryota; kingdom Viridiplantae; phylum Streptophyta; class Magnoliopsida; order Malpighiales; family Euphorbiaceae; genus Euphorbia; species Euphorbia lathyris. The sequence goes on from NC_088915.1 coordinate 85,801,243, forward strand.
TGAATACCAATCCAATTCATACAATGGAAAAAAGTATGTTGTCCTGTATATGTCATCAATTTAGGGTTTTGCTAAATAGCATCCCCTAAATTAGTTATTACAGCTTCTTTTGCATATTTCCGTCCTTTTTATTTTTTTTATCCAAAAATTTAAAACCCTCTCTCCCAAGTAAAAAATTGGAATTTTACGAAAATGGATCTGAGCATTCTCGAAGTGGACGAATTCGAACATGAGGTAATGTTTCGATCCTACAACTAACTAAATTTACGAAATCAGTGATTTTTTTCTCTACGGGTTTTGTCTGAACGGGTTGCGCACTCGCCCGACCCACGGGACGAACGAACAAAAAATGTTGAGAGGATTCTGATTTTTGGGTGCATAAATATCTAAAGGAGACGATGATTAGTAATTAGGGGTGGTATTTAGCAGTTCACTAAATTTATATCCATTCATAGCAACATTAACCTCTTTTTTTACTTGTTTTAGTCTTAGACTTAAATAACATGTTTAATCCCAATAACATCAAAGGCATATATGGTGCAAAAAAACACTTTATAGTTATGAGTAATTTTACTTTTAATATAAAAAATGGTACAAATTTACCTCTAATGTTGGCAGTAAAGAGCAATTTTACCCTTAAATTTAACAAGTTGAATCAATTTCGGACATTATTATAAAACATAAATATTTTGTCCTTATTCTGCACCAATTACATATCCGTTGGTTTTAAAAAATATATATTTCATATTTTTGATGATTTAATAATAGAATTGGAGATTAATATTTATAAATTCGGCGAAATATATTAATTTTTTTTGTTCAACTCGTATAAAAGATAGTATATTTCATGTCTATTCATATGTTTGTTATCTGTTATTAATAAGTGATAAAATGACGCACATGTGAAGTGTAGATCACAAGATTCATGGTCGAGAAAAGAGTTTCATGAATTATTTCTCAAAGTGATCCCATTTGTCAATGTTAAGCTCTTATCTGTCAATATTAGGGATAAAATTGCATAATTTTAGACGTTATGGATAAAATTGCTCCTCGTTGTAAACGTTATGGGTGTTTTTGCACATTACGTTGATAATCATGAGCAATTTTACCCATGATGTTTATAATGATACAATTTTACCATAACATTGGCCCCAAAGAACAAATTTACCTATAACATTGGTAAGCTGGACAATTTGAGAAAAAAATTCATCAAACTGTTTCCTAATCGTGTCATCTACACTTCACATATGCATCATTTTATCACTTATTAGTAGCATATTACAACTATATGAAGAAACATGAATTTATAAAAAAAAAACCATATTGTATTTTGTACGATTTGGACAAAAGAAATCCAAAATTTTCATCGAATTTAAAAATATTAATCTCAAATTCTATTATTAAATTAAAAAAAAAACATGAGTTACTTTGTATCAGATTTAGAAGGTGAATCAACATTTTTTACTAAGAGAAAAATGGAATCATCGGGATTTTAACCCAAAAACTATCGCAACAACTTATTTATTTATTTATTTTTAAAAAAATTTACGCACAATGCGCTTACAATTAAAGAAGAAAGAAAAATCCCTCGAGACCCGAATGTGATTCGAACCCATAACCTTTCTAGTCATAGGTAAGCTCTCAACCACTAGGCTAAGAGCTTCAACTTAATTTATTGTTTCATTTGTATATACTATTGATTGGTTTTCATATCCACTCAATTTTTTTCTTACTAACTTTATAATTTAAAACATGATATAAAAGTTACAAACTTTGCTACCATTATAAGCTCTTATGAAAAGTATTCGACCTCACAAAATGATAGTTTACAATCTCAAAAATGACAGTTCAAATCTTAAAATAAAAAAGTTCAATAACTAAAATTGTATAGAGCCATTTTTACTATGGGAACCACATTTGGAGTTTTCAAATCACCATTTTTAGAGTTTTTTTTGTTTGTTTTCTAAACAAACAACACTTAAAATGATTTAGTTGTTTATACTGATGTATTTTTGTGATAATATTTATAATTAAAATGAATTATATATAAAATAATGATTTGTAAGATGATAATGACAACTTTTAATGTTGCTTAGTATTATATTTTTTTTTTAAGTTGACAAAAGTCAAGTGGATAATACCTAAAATATAATTAAGATAATGTGTTAAGTCTTGCTAAGTGTTTTATATTGGTTGCATTATACTCTTATAACTATTCACTCTCGAATATTTTGATTTTCTGCACTTTTTAACTCACACATATAACACATATAAGTATATCCTATTTATATTTAGGAGGTTTTTGGGTGTTTCTTTTTGTGCTCATATTTGCCTTTTCAAAGAGTTTTAGGTGTTTGGTTAGTGATATTTATGTTTGCCTTTACACTTGAAAAGCATCATTAGGTGTTTGGTTAGTGACCTCCTGTTTGCTTTTCACACCTGAAAAAACAGTCTTTTATAAAAGCAGAGAATCTCTGCTTTTTGGAAAAGCTGTCTTTTCCAACAGCAAACCGTAAACCACAACCGCAACAACAAGCAACAGCAAACATCAAACTGTAACAGCAAACAGTAAGTAAAACAAACGGACATTATTATCGGTGATTAACTTGATTGAGAGCCACACAAACTTAGCGAAGTTTCTAGGATAAAAAAAATCTACAAACCTCTATAAAATTCTAAACATTTTTATTGTTTTATTCTAAACTAATTAATACTCTAAAATATTCTAGACTCTATAATATTTAGTCATGTATTTTTATTAATAGGAGGATGCGACTAGATAAAAAAAATAAAAAGTCTAATATTCCAAAAATAATCACATTACTGTCAGTATTAAAGTCTAGAGATTTGAGTTTGGTAAATAACCCAATTAAAGTTTTACGAATAATATAAAAATCGAAAAATTGAATGGAATAGCTTGAAGAATTGAGAACCAACCATCCAATAGAAAAGTGGATTACTATACCCAATTTCACATTTCCAGCCCCGAAAAAAGACGTAACCGCCCTTTAACCAAAAATTTAAAATTTCAAACCCTCCCAAACTCTCTCAAACTCTCCCAAATACATTTTGATCCGAAATCAAAGACAACACGTTTGATGGAGAGCAATCCGTTATCACCGGGAAGAGACGAGAGTGACACTGTCCCTGAAGTCGAGGTATTTTTCGATTAAACTTCCATTTAATTCTGTAAAAAATTTAAATTAAAATTCGCCGGTTCGGCCCTCGGGCGTGTGAGCATCACGCCTCACCATGTGGTGGGGCGTTTGAATATTACGCCCCACCACATGGTGAGGTGTGATGCTCACACGCCCCACCATGTGGTGAGGTGTGGTGAGGTGTGATGCTCATACGTCCCACCTCATGGTGAGGCGTGATGCTCATACGCCCCACCATGTGGTGGGGCATGTTGCTCACACGCCTGAGCTTATTTCTGGTGAATTTTCGGGTTTAGACACTGAAACACTGTAGAAATGTCGCGTGTTGGAATGTAATGTTCGTTATTTATCATTTGCATGAGGTTTCGTTTGAAGATTTTGACGGAAACGTCATTGATTACAGTTCGCAGTTTTTTCCCAAACGAACGTTTCAAACATATCATGAAGCTGTTAACTGGGCAAAACAGACGACAATTGGGATCGGTTTCGAGTTAACCACAACGTCGCACAAGACAGGGGGCAAGTCAAAATGGATATTGGTTAAATGTGCTTGTGGTATTAAGAATTATAGAATGAAAAGGGATATGGATATGGAGGAAGTAGTACAGAGGGATACAAAAACAAAGTATTGTGGTTGTAAATTCCAGATAAAGGTTCTAGAAATCGTTGAATTAGGCGGTTGGGTGGTGAATGGGATTGCTGGAGATAGAGGACAACACTGTCATCAGTTGGCTGTATATCGTCAGGGCTACAGACAGACGAGCGAACTAAGCCCGGGTTCCAAAAAACTTGTTCGTGAAATAAGTTTAGCTAAAGCTAAGCCTTGTGCTATTTTTGCTGCAATCAAAGAAAAACATCCGGAGGATTGCTCGACACAAAGACATGTCTATAACTACAGAGAGAAAATCAGGACTGAGAGCTTTGAGGGTCGGGATGTAATCGGTCAGTTTTATCGGCTTGCTATAGATAAGGAATACGTACATTGGACGCAAGCGGTGCCAGGCAGCAATGTTGTGACTCGCTTATTTATGGCACATCCTACATCAATCACACTGTTTCGATCTTATTACTTGTTTGTTGGTATGGATTCAACATATAAAACAAACAAGTATAAGATGTCATTCTTTAAGATCATTGGAATGACGCCTTCAAACAAAAACTTCTTGATCGCCTATGCACTCATGAAGGATGAAACTGAGGGATGTTATATGTGGGTGTTACAAAAATTAAAGCTTTTGCTCCAACCTGATGTGCATCCGACAGCCATTGCTACGGACCGGGAGTTAGGACTGATGAGACCGAACTCATGAGGTATTTTCTCATAGTCATCATTTATTATGCACATGGCATATTAATAAAGATGTGGATGATAGAGTAGGCAAGTTGTGTGGAATGAAGAGTTTTGGTGAAATTCTTAAGAATGCCAAATGGAAACGTATAATTGAAGTCCCGACAGTAGCCGAATATGAGGCGGCAGTGGTAGCCATGAAGAATACTATTACCAACTGGCCTCGTGTGATAGAGTACGTGGAGACCACATGGCTAGTGCATAAAAAGAAGTTTTATCGAGCATGGACGAACAAGGTGTTGCACTTAGGAAACACCACAACCTGTCGAGTGGAGAGTTCATATGCACAGTTGAAACAGTGGTTGAATTCATCTACTGGTGCACTCGATACAGTGTGGCGAAGGTGCACAAGGACATTGAGGCTCAGATCGAGGCGATCAAGTAAGACATTTATTCTGTTATTTAATTTAATCTTTTAAATTGTAATACATTAGTTTTGTAATCCTTTACTGTATATAATCAGATACTCACTCGAGGACTCGAGAAGAAGATCTGCGGTGGCTCACTGTAAAGAACCTTTCAAGTATCTCGACTTACACGTTTCACATTACTGTTTGCGTGTATTGAATGATGAGCTCAAGCGTATGCGCGGATTGAGTATGGATGTGGTAAGTGAATGCGGATGCGTGTTGCCCGTGACTCATGGCATTCCGTGTGCATGTGAGCTTAAAACGTATATTGACACGAACACATCGGTCCGTGCTGACCGAATCCATCCTTTTTGGAGATCTCTTGTGTTTGAAGGTTTGAGTGACATACCAATTACTGCTCCCGTATATGCTGACGGGTCTGAGGATCCCCGGTTTTTTCACTCTCTTGTGGAAAATGTTGAAAAATTAGATCCTTCAATGGTGCGTAGCATATCGATGATGATTCATGATCGGATAAACCCGGAACAAAGTGGGCTCAAAGAACCTGAGGTCAAAGACACTGTTAGGGGTAGACCAAAGGGGAATTCATCAACGAAATGAAATCTGAGTGCATGGGAGTACAGTCAGGCACCACGAGGTCGAGCACGGTCCTCAGGTTCGAGGAGTAGTCATAGTCGAGGCCGATCCTCATTCTCATATGTGCATAACAACGAGATGCCGGGTATATTTTATTTTAGTAATATATATGTTGAAGTTAAAGTAAATATATTTTTTTTTTGATGAATTTCATATATTAATATTTTCAGCCGCATTTGATGCGGATATCGCCGGTTACCACCATTTACATCGGGTTTAAGGTCTCATCGTACCATTTATTACTGGATACCATGATGTTGTAGCAGATGGTAACTGTGGATTTCGTGTTTTAGCCGATACCATCACCTATAACCAGGAGGAGTGGAACCTGATGAGAGTGCACATAGAGAATGAGATGTGGGCAAACTGTGATCTGTATACGTCAGTGGGCAGGAGCGGGGTGTAGTGAGTCCCACTGGATGGCGAGTCCGGATGACTTATATGCTGCTGCATCTGTTTTAAATGCAGTAATATTCCTTTTTACTACATCACAGTTAGGATGTTGCACTATAGTGTCGATGCGTTCGGACGATGGAAGACCACCAGAGTGAGAGATTGTGATTTGTCATTTGGAGAGTTATCAACACTAAATACATCTTTATTTAAGACCTGGATTTCTAGTGTCTTCCATTGCCACCCAATGGTGTATATTTCATGTCCGAGTGTTCGTCACTTGGACAATCTATACGCTGAAAGGAGAGCGACTTGGACTAGATTATATTAGTTTTATGTGTTGTAATTAAGAATATTTATTCATGAACTTATATTATTGTTACTGATTTTAGTTAAAATTATATGATATTTTTAGGTTTTAAGTACAATTCTGTAGTTACGGGTTTAACGGCCTATTTACGGGTTTAATGGCCTATTTTTTTGCCTTTCCGTCAAGCGAACGTGTAGCTATCACGCCTCACCGTGTGGTCGGGCGTGATAGCCACACGCCCGACCATGTGGTTGGGCGTGTGGCAATCACGCCCGACAACACGGTGAGGCGTGATAGCTACATGCCCGCGTGACGGAAAGGCAAAAAAAAATAGCTTTTTCACCCCATAACCCATGAAAGGGCATTTTCGTCCTTTCACGGGACTAGGGGTAGGAATTTAGGGCTGGGTTTAACAACATCCATAGAAAATCATGAGGAAAAGAAGAGTGAATTTGGTTCAACTGTTAGCTAATAGTTATTGCAATTATTGTTAGCTGTTAGCTGTTTGCAGTTGCAATAAATTGTAATCTGTTGCTGTTAGCGGTTTGTTATTAACTGTTTAATTGTTAGTGTTTGGTAAAATTATATGAAACTATTGTTGTTCGAATTTAAAATGTCTAATATGAACATGTTTTAAATTAATCAATAAAGAAATTATAAAAGGGATAAGGTGAAAAAATACAAAAAAACATATATAACTAGGAGCAATTTTACTCTTAGCGTCTAAAATTGTGCAATTTTACCCATAACGTTGGTAGATAAGAGCAATTTTACAACTAACATTGGCAAGTTGGGACAATTTCAGACACTATTATAAAACACAAATTTTTATTTCTTATTCTACACCAAATGCACACATTAGTTAGTTCTAAAAAAGATATTTCATATTTTTTTTGTGATTTAATAATAAAATTAAAAATTAATATTTATAAATTCGGTGAAATATTTGAATTTTTTTTGTCCAACTTGTACAAAAGACAATATATTTTTTTAAAGTTCACGTATAATTATATATTTGTGATCTGTTACTAATGATGATAAAATGATACACATGTGAAGTGTAGATGATAATATTCGTGAACAAGAAAATAGTTTGATGAATTATTTTTTAAATTGACATAACTTGTTAATGTTAGGAGTAAAATTGTTCCTCCCTGCCAACGTTAGGCGTATAATTGCACCATTTTAGACATTAAGGATAAAATTGCTGATAAATATAAACATTGGAGGAGTATTTTTTGCACATTATCTTATTATAAAATAAAAAAGTATTACATAAATTAATAAAAATAATCTATATAAGAAAATTTAAAAAAATTATTGAACGCAACAAAACCTTGTTCTTCAGACCATTATGTTGTAAAAATATAAATAGTGTTAAAGAAACATATTTTGTGAAAATAAAAAAGGATAATTTTGTCAATAACAAATAACTACAAACAGTTGTTCATGAAAAACTCCAAATAAGAGCTTTTCGTGAAAAGCTTCAAAACATTGCCGTTTCCAAAAAAAATTGTTAAACGATGCGGTTATATAAATCTAACCAAATGTTATATTTTATGCGATTTGAAAACAAATGCTAAATGCTTTTCTGAAAAGCTGCAATTATATAAACCTAACTATGAGTCTGTTTGGTTGAGCTGTTAGCTAATAGCTGTTGCAGTTGCTATTAGTTATTTGCGGTTGCAGTAAGCTGTTAACTGTTTCTTATTAGTTGTTTAATTACCAGTGTTTGGTAAAATTATATTGAATTGTTATTGTTCGGATTTAAAATGTTTAAAATGGACATGTTTTAAATTAATCAACGATGAAATTAAAAAAAGAAAAATGTGAAAAAATGCTCATAAAATTACTTTTGGCTGCCAACATTAGGGGTATAAATACATCATTATAGACGTTAATGGTAAAATTGCTCATAGCTATAAATGTTAGAGATATTTTTGCATCTTATCCTACTATAAAATAAAAAAATGTGTTACACAAATTGATAAAAATAGGACCTGTTTGGTTTAGTTGTTAGCTACCAGCTGTTGCGGTTGGTGTTAGCTGTTTGCAGTTGCAGTAAGCAGTTTGTTGTTGCTATTAGCTATTTGTTATTAGTTGTTTAATTACTAGTATTTGGTAAAATTATATTGAACGGTTACTGTTCGGATTTAAAATGCCGAAAATGGATAATTCTGGCAGCTAAAAGCAATTTTACCCATAACATTGGCAAGTTAGGTCGATTTCAGATATTATTAGAAAACATAGATATTTTATTTCTTATTCTACACAAATTGCACAAATGAGTAGTTCCAAAAAAGAGATTTTTTTTTGTGATTTAATAATAAAATTGAAAATTAATATTTATAAATTCGGTGCAATATTTGAAATTTTTTTGTTCAACTCGTACAAAAGACAATATTTTTTTTTATTTTCTTAAAAAAAATTCACGTAGAATCATATGTTTGTAATTTATTACTAACAATGATAAAATGGTGGACATACGAAGTGTAGATTACAATATTCATGATCAAAAAGACAGTTTGATAAATTATTTCTTAAATTGGCCCAACTTGTAAATTTTAAGGGTAAAATTACTTTTGGCTGTCAATATTAGAGGTATAATTGTAAAATTTTAGACGTTAAGGGTAAAATTGCTCCTAACTATAAATGTTATGAGCATTTTTGCATTTTATTATATTATAAAATAAAAAATATGTTACACATTAATAAAAATATTCTATATAAAAAATAAAAAATTTATTGAACGCAACAAAATCTTGTTCTTTCGGTAATTATGTTGTAGAAATATAAATAACGGTAAAGAATAAACATATTTTATGGAAAAAATAAGGATAATTTTGTCAATAGCATATAACTACAAACAATTATTTATGAAAAATGAGTTTTTCGTGAAATGCTTCAGAACGATGCAGTTTTTAGAGAAAATGCTAAACGTTGCAGTTATATAAACCTAACCGAACGCTATATTTCCTACGGTTTAGAGTGAAACGCCAAACGTTCATCCGAAAAACTGAAACAAACACCCTCATAATCCATATAAAAAATAAAAAAAATTATTAAACGCAATAAAACCTTGTTCTTCCGGTAATTATGTTGTATAAATATAAATAATATTAAAGAATAAACATATTTTATGCAAATAAGAATGATAATTTTGTCAATTACATATAACTACAAACAACTGTTTATGAAAAACTCCAAATATGAGTTTTTCATGAATCATTCCAGAACGCTGCAGTTTCAAGAGAAAATGCTAAACATTGCGGTTATATAAATCTAACCAAACGCTTAATTTCCTGCGGTTTGGAAGAAAACGCTAAACGCTGATCCGAAAAGCTCAAATACCTTCTATATTTGTATTTATTTAATGGGTAATTAATTTATTAGTGCCTATATTTTGACAAAACACACTGTTTAGTCCCTGTATTTTCAAAAACATATGGTAAGGTCCCTATCTTTTTTATCGATGAACTGTTTAGTCCATAACGTTTTTCTCGGCGAACTATTTAGTCCTTAACATAAGTTGAGAATATGGTAGAAATTAAACTCACCATTGAATGTAAGAGGATTTGCACATTCAATTCGAATAGGAAGAGTAAACGAGAGAGATTTGAGTCGATTTCTACCTTCAATTCAAACAGGAAGAGTGAGCATGAGGGATTCGATTATGGGTTAGAGATTCAATCCTTTTTCCTTTTTTTTGTGAGTGCGGGTTGTGAGAGAAAGACATAGATATGCGAATTGCTTTTGACTAATAAATAGTAAATGGTAATTTTGTTATTTCCGAATTCATAAAAGGTAAAAAATCTAACAAACAGACGGAATGACTAAATAGTTCACCGAAAAAAAGGTTAAAGATCTTACCGTGTGTTTTTAAAAATACAGAGATTAAACAATGTGTTTTATTAAAATATAGGGAATAATAAATTAATTATCGTATTTAATGCGATTAGGAGTGATATACTAAATGCCAACAAACATCCCCAGTTGTTATGATAATGATGATGAATAATTAAAGTCCATGAAAGAAACATCAAACTCTATTCAAGTCTATCACGTGATCTCCTTTTCCTCTTTCCACATTATTCCAAAACCTCCTTTGCTGCAAATAAGAAATTGAATTTTAGAAAATTAGTTTCGAATAATGTCAGAAGTAGCTTCTTCATTACGGAGTGCAGAGAATCCAAGATATGGTTTTACCTTTTTCATTCATTTCGAGGGTAAATTACACTATGACAACTAAATTTTATCCGTTTAATATTATAACCACTAAACTTCAATTTTTAATAATATAGTCACTAAATTTTATAATTTTTAATATTAATGACCATTCAATTTTAACCAACTCCTTAAAATGACCGTTAACGACATCAAAATGAGAATATTTAAGAACTAATATTTTTCAGAACAACATTTACCATGAAACCACATTTTTTTATTTTTCAAAATCACAATTTTTGAAGTTTTCTCCATCTCTAACAATTCACTTTCTCTCTTCTAACCAAACAACATCTAAATGCCTAAAACGAAAATTCTCAATCCTTAGAATATCATTAACTCTTCAAAAATTTTATTTTCAGACCGTTGGCAGTCGTTTTAAGACGAGTGGCCACTAGTATTAAAAAATATAAAATTTAATAGCTATACTGTGAAGAATTGAACTTAGGTGCCACAATGTTAAATAAGTAAAATTCAGTGGCCATGTGTGTAATTTACCCTTCACTTCGATGACATGAAACGAGTTTAGCATTCAAATTCTGATTATGCTTTGGTCCAATCACGTTCGAGCATTTCTCTGTATATGAACCGAGTCTTCTTCTCTCTTCACCACTCTCTCCATCCCTTTTTAGATATCAAAACTTCCCGAGTTAACACGGCGTCATACTCCCCTGTTGAGTTAACTCAGTCTCCGATTTTCTGTTCTCATTGTCTCGTTGTAGCAACTTCGTTTGATCTTCCTTGGAATCGGTAATTTCCATTGCTGTTTCTCACTTCTTCCATTCACTTGCATCTCTTTTAATTTTCTCTTCTATTTCATTGAAATTTTCAGATCGCGTCACCGGAGATGCTCTCTGCGAACCAGAACACAGATCTAAAGTACGGTGATGTTATATACTCATTTCTGCATCTTTTTGCTTCGATTGTGTTATTGAAACTAATTAGTTCCATTATCCTTCGGAATTGTAGATCTGAAAGGAGGATGTACAAGTATTTTAGACCAAAGAAAAAGTCACTCGGCATTTTAATGGACGACGTTGGAACTGAGAGTCTTGGAAAATTTGGTATGCATTTCTTTTATTTGTTCTTCATGAAACTCATTCTCGTTTTTATATGAATGTCTATTTGTTTGGTGCTTCATTTCCTTTTTATGTTCATATTTTTCTCTATTCTATTGGTTTTGACTTAGATGAAACGAAAGATAATAAAAAGGGAAAATTTTATTAGTTTGTCTTTTAGGATTAAGGATAGAAAGTGTATCTTCGGAAATGGAGATTAAACCTCTGTTTGGGGCTTTAATTAGAGATTATTACATGGTTGGCTTCAATTCTAACTTGTAGAACAACTTCATCTGTTGAATCCATCCCAAAGAATCCTTAGTTTGTCCTTTTCTGTTGAATCCATCCCAAAGAATCCTTAATTTCATCTCCTTGTAGAACAACTTCAACTTGATAAGTTTGGAATGATTCAGCCTGCACTAAATGGTTGCTGCTTGTTATCACACAATCTTCAAGTCTCTTTTCCAAGCTGTTGCTTTTAGGAATGGTTTCCTCTCCTATTGTCGCCACTGGATGTTCATCGAATGATTCTATGATTTCCTCTCCATGTGTCACCAGTGAATGTTCATTGAATGATTCTGATTCCACGATGTTCATCGAATGATTCTATGATTTCCTCTCCATGTGTCACCAGTGAATGTTCATTGAATGATTCTGATTCCACGATGTTAGTTGCAACCCCTTCGATCTTCTTTTCTTCAATGCAAAAGTGTGTTTCTATCAAGAGACGCAATTCTTTGACGTCGTTTTTCATCTCGTTGTGACTCTCACTGTAAGATACAGCAAATTTAGCCAAAGCACGCTCCAAGTCAAGAATTCGGCTTGTCAATTGTTCCATGTCACCCATGACGATGGCTCTGATACCAAATGTTATGTGCCCGCGTTAAGGATCTCATCATTAATCGGGAAGATGGATAATATTCAGCTCGTTAAAGGTACCAAAACCTTTCAGCTCGTTGAAGGGAGACTGAAACCTTAAACCTCCTTTAGAGAGAGCTCCAATCTCTTTGACTATAAACTAACTTTATAATTCTGCTTGCCCTTATTGAATATAATCTTCCCCTTTAAATAGAGAAGTTAATACATGAAAATTCTTATTTAGTAAAACTCCTAAATAAGAAGACTTCCTAAATACTAGAACTCTTCCTAAATACTGAACAACTTTATACTGCCTCAATAAATTAAAATTAGTAAAAGACTCCTAAATAAAATAGAAGATATGCAAATTTGCATAACATTAAAACACGTTTATTTGATATTTATCCATAACACAAATTTAGAGATTAGATATTTATCTATGTATTTATTTTTCATATGGATTGAAATGATTGAAGTTTTTGTGTTTGAAATGATTGAAAAACTCCCAAGAGCCATTAATCGAGGATTTGGACAAAATGAGGTTGTTTGAAGAGTTGATGCAAGCTCGATCCCGATTCGACTCGTACTGCAACATTATGAGTTGGCACGAGAATGAGCTATGGAGGATTCTCACAAAGAAATTGTTTAGTGATCATCCCAACCCACCAAGCATTGCCAAACTAAACGAGTTGGTGGGTATTTACTACTATGCCTATGTGAATGACAATCATCTGGTTTCGTTTCCTATGGATTGGAGATTCCGAATGGCAATGGTGTTTTGTTCTAGAGACAAATTTATGGATGACATAGTAAACATTTTCCCAGTGAACAATGATTTGGGTCCCCTCGAATACTTCTGCAAGGACAATGCATTGGTACTTGATAGTTCCAATAACATTCAACTTTGCAACAACAGAGGTAATAGCTCTCTTCTAATTGTTTTTCTTCTTTGGTGTTCCTAGGCTGCATACATAATTATGTCCTGAACTAATACACTGCTTTTAAGTTATGTCCTGCACTAATACACTGCGTGTAATGTCTTAAAACTTGAACAGGTGGAAGTTCTTCAGCCGTTAGTTTTCATACTGATTCCTCCTTGCAAGGCCAGGTCCCCGACACCTCGGAGTTTGAGATAATTGAGAGTAGCATATACCGCTTGTTTGGCAGCAATTCGGAAAATGCTGAGGTACTTCTAAACCTCTTCTGTCAATATCCAGCTTATGTTACTGTGTTCAGGGTTAAGCAAACGGATGTTGATAAAAATGAAAATAAATGATTATGGTGCATTCTTATCCTACTTAATCAGCAGTAGGACTCATGTTTTCACGCATTGTGCGTCAAACTCCATACTTCCCCTTCTTAGACAATGATGCAAACAAATCATCATCATTAAGGTCATATTGAACCTTTAGCAGAAGATCTGCCAATTGCTTATCAGAGTCTGTCTGACTTGCATTGGAATGTCGTTATTGTTATTCTAAAAGTTAATAGTCATATATTCTAGTTCAGAACATGTGTCAACTGTTTTGTTTTAATAAGCCTTTTCCATTGACACATTGAAATTTTCTGTAGGTATTAATCCAATATGTATCTAGGAAAGAATAGAAGGGGAGAACGGTTTTATTACAACCATTTGGATTTAAATGGAGTAGAAAGGGAGTCGGCTATACACCGTATAGTACCGAACTTAATTATTTAAGGAAATTGTGAGTCCTTATGTTTTTTATTACTAATTTATTCTAAGTTTTATATATTTTTTTTATTATTTTTGTTTCTTAACTCACCTACTCTTTAATCTTTATTTTGTTTCTGTGCAGATGATACTTGTTTATGTCATGCTACGATAAAGACTTTTGAGTCTAGACTACGTCTAGCTCAAAAACGATAAAGACTTTTGAGTCTAGACTACGTCTAGCTCAAAAGTCGGGAAAACTTGGACTATCAAGACCAATACCGACACTATCAATACAACATTGCATAGATGCGTGTATTGAAATATCGATAGAGTCCATAACAGAGTTTCTCAAACACACCAGAGTCATCACGGCGTATCGGTATGCCTTTAAGGAGCCAAAAGGTCCAAACCTTTGTAAAAAGTTAAGTTTTACAGTTTTAACAAATTTTAGTCAAATAAAACTTTAATTTTCATTTTCATATATTTAAAAATGATATGTGAGTGAAAATGTTTGACAGGGATGGAAACGATACACGACTTCTGACGTTGTAAATTACGTGTCAAATGGTGGTAGAAGATTTGACCATGATGAAACTATGACATGTTTACTACAAACGTTAAGCCAAGATGGGCCGTTCATGGGAAACCACCGTGTCTTTGATAGTAAGGGTAAACAAATGCTATTCTTCACTGCTGGTCGTTGGTATCCTATGGGTCATGCAGCCATGATCACCGGATACGAGGGACATTGGTCTCCTAGTCAGAACAAGTGGATAGATTGGTACACCAGGATAGTCGAGGGCCTAACTCATTTTGACAAGTTTATTAATTAGCCTAATATGTCGGTACTTAGGCCCGTCAAAACTTTAAGTTCTTCCATAAACTTTGAAGGTTCTAAATAGCTATATGCTCTTGTGTTACATTAAGTCTTGATCTTTAAATTAGATCTATTCAGGTTAGTCTAAACTTGTTTGAAATTACACACATTCAAATTTATACTGTACTACTAGATCTGCCAACATGATTTCAATTAAAGGATATCTATAATAAATAAGTAGTAAAATAATTGAAAAAAAAGTATAGTTCATCAGAAGAATTTGTTTATGTTGTTCAAAAGAATTTTTCCCATTGACCAGTTTTAAAAAGATAAATTTGATCCTAACATTTCATATATTTAACCATAATATATCAGATTTTCAAAAAATAGAAGATAGAAATCTTAGTCACATTAGAATATTTTAATGTGTCAGTAACACGGTTATAAAATGCTAACTAAGTCTGTCACATACAATTTTTTTTTGTCAAACGAAGTCTGATTTGAAGAATTAGATGATAACAATGCGTCTGTATATCAGTTTCGATGGAGAAACTAAGAATCAGAAAGAGCAAAAAAGAACGAATGTGGAAATGGATGAAACATTTGAAAATAGCTTACAGAGTTTGGTAGTGAAGATTGCAAAGACCATTCCAATGGATTAAGTTTCTTGTGGAAATTCCCTAAAGTTGGTGAGAGGAACACGTTATTACCAATGGATGAAACATTTTGAAACAGTTTACAGAGTTTGCAAAGACAATATTTGACTTGATTAAACGAGCCGAGTTTGAGTACATTAAAATTCGGCTCGAAAGCTCGCGACTTTGTTTTTTTATACTTTCATGAACAAGTTCGATTATATTATTCATGAACAGACTCGTGAGCAACCTTGGTTCGAGTATTTCCAAAAAAGAGGAAATGTAAAACTACATAATTTCCGTGTTAAAGGAATTTCAAATGAATATAATAAACGAGCTATTTGTGAGCAAAGTTCATAAACATAATCAAAGAGCTACTCACTATCAAATATCGTGTATAAATAAACGAGCTGCTCGCGAATAGCTCATGAGCAGGATATTGAGCTCAAACTTATTGTCTGACGAGCCAAGCATGAGCAGGTCAAAGCTCAGGTCAGGTCCATAATAGGCCTTCGTATTTATGCTAATTTTATGTTCTATCATTTCTCTCAAAGTTTGTCCTACCTGACTTTTTTCTCATAGACTGCAATTTATTTTTATGTGATAATTGATGAAATTAACTATTAATTAACACAATTAGAGGGAGATCCTTAATTGTTTTTATTTGAGAGTGTAGACCCTAAATGAGTCTCAAATTTATAGAGATCTCAATCGACCAAATTGATAAGTTAAAGATCCTAAATTGCACAATTATCCTTCTAAATTGATAATGTATGATGTCTATATAAGTCTTCGTATTTATACTAACTATATTTGTATCTAACATTGACATATTTTCTATTTCAATCAAAAAAAAACATTGACATATTTTAAATTAATCAATAAATTAACGGTAAATTATGTTTTTTGAGACATTAAACGAATGAATTTGGCCAAAAAGTGACGGAGCTCATGGCGAAACGATAATTTTCTACTGTTGGCCCGTTTCCAATAAAATTAGGGTATGGAAACACAAAAAAAAAACGAATTTGATGGATGATTTCATAATGACTACGACATTCGGTTTTTTACGTTTTCGGATCATAAATGGTCTTTTTTATTAAACTTTAAAAATATGTCCATGTATTTGATATATAGTGTGCCAATTATGGTAGGTCTGATTTGATCTGAATCTTATGATTTGGTTCGATTCACGAGTCCTGATTCACAAAATGAGGATTTCGAGTCATGAGTCTCGATTTAACAACTATGATAAATAGATCATTAAAGTAGCTATTTTCAATCTGGTTATGTTAGTTTGATTTATGGATCATGTTCTTGCATTATCCGGCCAGAAAGTTACCCAGGTTGAAGAACTAGACCCCACAAGTGGATCTTATTTTAGGTGCTACTGTCCTGCATTAACCGGAGAATGCTTTATAGTTCATGTTACTTTTGTCTCCAAGGGTCATTCTATATATTCCGGTGAGTTAAAAAATCAATCTTGTGGATGTAAAAGACGGAAAAAACAAAAAAAAAAAACGCGAATAATACGAAAATGTGACAAAACTAAAAAAAATACGAAGACGTGAACAACCGCAAAAAATTAAAAAAAAATGTGAAAAACTATGAAAAAGCGTGAAAAATGTAAAAATGCCAAAAACACGAAACATGAAAAAACGTTAAAACATTTTTTTTTCACGTTCTCAACATTAAAAATGTTTTTCATATTTTTATGTTTTTTCACGTTTTCATGTTTTTTGCTTTTTTCACGTTTTGGTGTTTTCCCACATTTTTTTACGTTTTCGTGTTTTCACGTTTTTATATTTTTTTACGTATTTGTATGTTAGTAACCGAACGGATGCTCACCCCTAACTGTATCTGTAACTGAAGTCGATACTAGTTACATGACCTGAGTAGTGGTGGTCGACGGGAATCTTATCCGAGAAAGAGATGAGTTATATATTTATTTGGGGTAAAATTAGCTTTTTGGAAAATTCACCATACTTGTCAACAAATTTAACACCTGTTGCAGTCTCATTGGGCATGACATGGTATGGTATGCCTGTCCACATGGTACCATTTCAATTGCCTTGCAAGATGGGAAAAGTATCTAAAATGAAAATAAAAAAGAAAAAGAAAATTTTACGCCCTCCGTTTCATAATAATTGTTGTCGTTTGGGGAAAATTTTTTTGTTTCAAATTATTTGACGTTTTACACTTTTCAATGAGTATTAAATGTGTTTTTTCCAACTTTGTCCTCATATAATAAAAGGAAAAAAAATTGCAGAGAAATTTAAGCATTAATTACAAGAGGGTAATAAGGTAATGTTTAACTATTTTTTAGGCTAATTAACAGGTTTCTTAATATGTGTAGAAACCTTAAAAGACAATTAAAATGAAACAGAGAAAGTAACTCTTTAAGTTGTTAGTGTCGGAAAAGTACAATTATAAAAAGACAATTTTAGTCATGATCTATATCGAACTGAGTGTTGTAATCCACATCAATATAATGGAAAAGTAGTATTATGAAAAAGACAATTTTAATCATGATCTATTTTAACTCTTATATGTTTCAACAACTTATGAACGATCAATTAATCCAGATTGTAACTCCTACAGACAACGAAACACTTCAGTCAAAAAAAATTGTTTTTGGGTTAATATACATGTTGGCCCTTTATTTGCCTAAAAAACTCCATTTACCTCCTTAATTTTCAAAAGTTTCAAAAGTTTCAAATTTGTTAATAAAGATAAAGTGTTGGGGCATTCTCTAAACCTATATATATATATATATATATATATATATAGGGGAGGGATCAAGTGAGAACCCTCCCCTAGGTGAGAACTCACCTTAGGTGAGAACCACCCCAAAACTACGTAGTTTTATACATTAAAAAAAACAACAACCTCTCCCAATTACAAAACTACAGCGTTTCACTCTTGCAAATTGAGGATCAACAATCGCAGATCATTCTTCCATCATCGCAAAATCACGATCAACAATCGCACCTCCTCCATCACTTTGATCTTCATCATTTTTCTGTAATTCAACCTCAGATCTTCCTCATCATCCATCCTCCTTCGTTAATTAGATCAGCCTCCTTCCTCATCATCGTTCCTCATTCCTCATGGCTCTGTCATTCAACCTCAGATCATTTTTCTGTAATTCAACCTCAGATCTTCCTCATCATCCATCCTCCTTCGTTAATTAGATCAGCCTCCTTCCTCATCATCGTTCCTCCTTCCTCATGGATATGTCATTCAAAAATCGCAAATCAGATTAAAAAGACGATCTACATTCAAACAAAAAGATTGAAAGCAATTGATCTCAATAGCATCAATCAGGTAATGAAATATCTAACAACTATAAATGAATATTATTCTCTGTTCTGTTTCTTATGTTTATAATTATTCAGAAATTCGTTAAATCTGAAACAAATTGGAAATAATTCAGATTCTATCCAGATGGAAACAATGGATTTGCATGAAATAATAGACAATGATCTACAGGAGAATGATGATCATCATCAAATTTCTCTGTCTTCAACTGTAGAAAGAGGTACATTCCCAATTAACATTCTTCATAATCTAAAAAAGCTAGTTCCAAATAATTGTTCATGTGTTCTATAGATAATAGTACATATTATTCGTTTCTTATTTATAATTAGTTCTAAAAATTGTTGAAAAAATAAAATTGAGTATATTGAAATATATAGTTCAATACATTCTTCAAACTGTACCTAATGTTCTAAACATTTGTTCATATGTTCTATATATTATCACATATGTTCAAAAATTCAACTTAAATGCAGTGTCAAATCAAGAGCAGCCTAATGATTCTACTACTGCAATTATATCCTACACTCAACAAGTAGAATTTGGGCAGACTCCTGAAGGAACAAAAGAATGGAAGCCATGTTGCTCTCCAGAAAAAATACCTACTGTAGGAACAAAATTTAATACTATTGATGAGGGTATTGAATTTTACAAAGCATATGCCACTGAAGCAGGATTTAATATTAGAAAATCTACAGTTAAAAAAAGAAAAAACTCAAATCTTGTCATTTTTCAATACTGTTTGTGCAATAAAGCAGGCCATAAGCAGAAAAAAATTGTTGAAGAAATTGAAGGACACATACCAAGAAGAAGATTAATAACACGTGTTGGATGTCAATCGCAAATTGTTTTAAAGTACTGCAATGATGGAAAATATATTGTCTTTCGTTTAAAAGAGGAACATACACACCCACTTTACAGTCCACGATGTATGAAATTTCAAAAACAGGGAAGAAATCTGACAATACTACACAAGAAGATGATTGTTGATAATTCTAAGGTGAGTCATATTATAAATTTAAAATGTTTACAAACATCTTTACTTGTACATTTCTAACAGTTCATAGTGAAACATAGAACATAACATCTACAATATTTCAAATTGTATTTACTTTCCTTATAAAATCTCTTAATGTCTTTTCTTTAGATGAATGTTGGACCCGTAAGAACATACAGACAAATAAAAGAAAATGTTGGAGGATACAACAATGTAGGTGCATCTAAGCAGGATTTCAAAAACTTCCACAGAGATTTAAAGGCTTACATTTATGAGTCAGATGCCCAAATGTTTATTGACATTTTCAACAAGAAAAAACTTCTATGGTCTGTATTCTTTTTTGACTTTGATATGGATGAAGACGATCATCTCTGTAGAGCTTTATGGGCAGACCCAATTTGTAGAAAGAATTATGCTCTATTTGGTGATATGGTATCTTTTGACACAACATACCAAACAAACATGTATTATATTATATCTACTGATTTCTTATTGCAATGTTCTAAATATTTATTAATGAATTTCAATATATTATTGGCATGTTCTAAAATCTTATTCTTATATTCTTAATAAGTTTTCTTATTTACAAATTTTTTTATACTATTTCCACAGATATAACATGATCTTTGGCCCCTTTACTGGAGTAGACCACCACAAAAAATGTGTTACGTTCGCTGCTTGTTTCATTGCTAAAGAAGATATTGCATCATTTAAGTGGGTTTTCAAAACGTTTCTTAATGCAATGGGAAGCAATGAACCTACATGCTTAATAACAGATCAAGACCCAGCAATGAAGATTGCAATCAAAAATGTTTTCAAAAAAACAGAACATAGATTCTGCATGTGGCACATTATGAAAAAGATGAATGATAAATTAGGTAAGCATTCTAAAACTTTGTTTACAATTAAATTTTTTACTGCTTGACTGTTCTACCATATGTTTTGATCAGGTATTAAATTGTATGTTCCAATATATTATTCGCATGTTCAAAATATTTGTATATTATGAAAATACTAACTCGTTCTTTTAATAGGTCGTACAATTATGCAAGAAACCAATTTCTTAAAAAGGATTCAACCAATTGTTTGGAGTGTTGAGATAGAACCTGCAGAATTTGATGAAAAATGGAAAGCAATCCTTTCAGAGTTTAATTTGGAGAAACATGAATGGTTATGTCAAATATTTGAAATCAGAAAAATGTGGATTCCAGCGTATTTCAGGGACTTATTCCTAGGAGGAATTATGAGAACTACATCAAGGTCAGAGAGTGAGAACAACTTTTTCACTGCTTTTACAAATTCTCATCTAAGTCTTGTAGAATTTTATATGAGATTTGATAGTGCAATGGATGCACAAAGGCATAACCAAGCTCACAATGACAATGAAGCCAAACATAAAAGACCTGTATGCAAAACACCAATGGGTATTGAAACACATGGAGCTGATGTTTATACAACCATTGTCTTTTATGAGTTTCAGGAAGAGGTTTATAATGGATCTTTTTTTTGTGGAATAGAAGGATTCTATAAACAACCTCCTTTTGAAATTTACACTATCAAAGAGCAAAGGACATCAAAAACCTTTCAGGTTACGTACATCAACATTGAAGACGAAACAAAATGTTCGTGCAAGAAGTTTGAGAGACAGGGCTTACCATGCAGACACATGGTGTGGGTTGGGAAGGCAAAAATGCTTGAATCAATTCCAAAAAGGTATGTGCTTAACAGATGGACTACATTAGCAACAAGTCAAAAAAATATAAATCTGCAAGGAAATCTTATGGAAGAATGTGCTGCTACAATTGATAATAAAACATGGCTAAATCAACTATGGTCAGAGATTAATGTTTGTGTCTATTTAGCTCAAGGTAGTGAGGAAAATATAAAGGATCTTGTGAAGAAGTTTCAAGCAATCAGAATGGATTTAGAAGCTAAAAACACTCAAAAAGACACTGAGAAAAACAAAACTCGTTCAAAAAATCAAGACATTGAGATATTGATTGGAACTAGTGTACCAACAGAAATTAATGTCAAAGCACCGAAAATATCAAAGAACAAAGGTACAGGTGTACATATTCCAAAAGGAAACAGTGATAAAAGATTGAAGGGTGAAAGAGAGAAAGCTGTTGAGGAAAACCAGAAAAAAAAGAGGTTATGCAGAGTCTGTAAACAGCTTGCTAACCATGATAGCAGAAACTGTCCAGAAAAAGAGAACTGATCTCATATATTGATTAGAACATATCATATAAGATTTAGAACATATGATATAAGATTTAGAACATATGATACATGTTTTAGAACATACGATCTTTTTTTGGAACATACAATAATTTTTTTCCAATGTAAGAAGCTGAAACATAATTTTTTTCTTATATGGTACAATATTTTGATGACAAACTGGATCTAACATGTTTATATTTCATCTAAACATGTATAGCACTAAAATTTAACTTCAACCTTCTAATGCTATTCTGATTAATATACATATGATTACACATATTTTGTTAAACAAGCCACTAACCTACACAACTTTCCACTTTAAACAGATATATACAATCTACTCAAGAAATTCACAAATCCTACACATTCAGTTGAACAAAATCACAATTCAAGGTTTGACTCAATAGACCTGATTCCACCATTAAATATCTAACTTCCATTTCAACATTCTCTGTAAATTACAATATTCATCACCTGTACCCATTTCCAATCTTCATAATTATCACCATAATCAATTTTACTGCTGTTATTTGGTTCTCATTATATCCTTCCTTCTCAAAACTGAGATATCACATCCAAGAAAAGAAACCACTAATTCATCCAATCCAATTCAAAATATGTGTTTCAAACACTTCATTACTGTTAACAAAATCGTGCATGTTACAAATAATATATTTCATGTTCCAAAATAATATGTCTTACGTTCTAACATATATAATTACAACAATTGCAGAATATACAATTATTTTAATTGTTCATTCTTCCATTTTAAGGCCTTCTCATTTACAACAGCAACTTCTTTGTTTCCAGAATTTGACAGAATCTTCCAACAGTATTCAATTCTGAAATTCTTCAACTGATCAACCTACAATATCCCATTCATTATTACTAACATTATCAAAATAATAACAACAGCCTATAATAAATAAGATTAAAAAAAAACTCACATTGTTATTTCGAACTCCAATATCCCATTCAGACTCCTCTTGTCCAAAATAGGATTCCATATGTTTCAAAAGGAAAACACCACAATCATCATTATTGCTTGACTCTTTCCACTTCAACTTCAAATGTTTTGAACCATATGCACTGATATCATTCAAGCAATTAGGGCTCTCTCTTTTTATATAAAGATAATATGCTTTCACCTGAAAAACATAGAACAACATCTTATCAATATTAAAACAAATCATCAACTACTCAGAACATACACTTAGATTTTCTGAACATGACAGTAAATATGTAGAACACAATAACAAAACTAAAAAACAGATAAGTAATATTACCAAAGCCTTTGCAAAACCCTTATATTTACTATGGACTGTTACGCCTTTATCAAGAGCCTTGTTATCAATGACGTCTATCTTTCCAGTAAAATGGTTAATAACGAAAACATAGAAATGGGCAGCATAAACAACTGGAAAGAATACCTACAAAAAAAACCATTAGCAATCATAATAATTACAAACAACAATTAAAGTAAAACACGATTTAATTTTAATATAATTACCAAGTGATAACTCTCTAAACTGTTTATTTTACCTCATGAAGTTCATAACTAATTCTCTCAAAAAAAGCATTGTGTCTGTCGCTGTACTTGGTACTTCCAGGAACTCCTTTATTAGTACACAGTAAAACTTATACAAAAATACAACATTCATATTAATATAATCCAATTTCTTTTTAACAAAAAAATATATCAAAATGTAAAAACACATACAAATGGTAGAGTAGAGAAGAAGAATCTATGCACAGAAGTTGGACCCTTGCACTTCTCTTCAGAATTCAATATTCGAGACCACGCATCAACCACATTACTAACCAAATGATTGCTTCCTGACAAGCTCATAATCTCCTCTCTATTGATTGTGGACAAACAATCACTATACAACAACTCACT
Organism: Euphorbia lathyris; assembly: GCF_963576675.1. Lineage (NCBI taxonomy): Eukaryota > Viridiplantae > Streptophyta > Magnoliopsida > Malpighiales > Euphorbiaceae > Euphorbia > Euphorbia lathyris. Next base: position 85,825,161 of record NC_088915.1, read on the forward strand.
TCAAAAAGAAAAATAAAATAAAATAAAAACAATCAGTATAACTTAAAGAAAATTTAAATTAACACAAACAACATTCAATTAAGATCTTACTGTGGGTCTTCATTAGAAAAAGCATATTTGATAACTTGCTGGATCCGCTTTGGTATCCTTTGCCGGAGTTACCTGCAAAACAAAACCGGAGACAGGATCTCCGGGAAAACTCTCCAACGATCAAGTCAGTTTTTATAAGAATGAGTCTATAATTTAGCAATAGCTTTGTGGGAAAAAATGTGAACGTACCTCCTCCCTTATTCTTAGGGCCTTTTATAGGTGTTTTTTGGATAACCGCCGAGGGCGGTTACTCCTTAGTGGGCCACGTTCTGAGGGCGGTTACCCCTTTTTAGGCCATGTCCCTTTCGTGGTTTTCATGGCAACAAACGTGGTTCTGAGTGGGAGTCTTGGCGCTCCGTTTAGGAATTCGGGGCGGTTTACTCGCTGCGCCCGCTTCCTTCATTCGGGTCCCATCCAATCTTAGCCCATGGGGCTTTAATATGGGCTGGGCTTGCGAAATGAATATAACCCGTTTTGGGCTTCACGGGTTATCACATGCCTCCCCCTTGGTCTAGTAAGAGCCCTTTTAGGGTCTTTTTATAGGGGACGCTTCGTCTTTGTCCGATTATTTCAAAGTTTTGAACTTGTGCATTTCCCCTCTTTCGTTTTCTCCGGCGTCGACCTTTTAATTCCGTTACTTCTTTTCCGGCGTTGACCTCTTAATCCCGTCACTTCACTGTGTTGTCTTTTTCATGTAAGTTTTTCTTTTAACATTTGTTCCTTGTTCGGCTTTTTGCTTCTGTTTTCCTTTTATCGATCATGTCAGACCTCGACTTCGCGCCGTTTGACGACGATTATGTCCGCGAGGTATCTAACGAGGTCGAAGAGATGGTTGAGGAAGCTTCGACCAGCTCTCTTGGGTGTAATTCTCATCCCGCCGACTTCCTTCATCTGGCGAATACAACCAACGAGGGTTTAGGTTTTGACCCCAAAAAGTTGATTCCGCCACCTGTCCCAACCCCTCGTTTGTTACCAAAGAAGGACAGGTCGGGAAGTCTGGTTTGTCAAGAGACAATCGATGATTTGCGGGAGCATTATCCCTGGCTCCGAGGTCTCGAGATTATCATTCCTGGGGAGGATAGGGGACCGGGCGATTACCCAAAGGGGTACTTCACTATTTTCGTGGCCCAGATTATCTGCGGCTTCACTTATCCGCTGGCGGATGAGATTGCTTCCGTCCTAGGCGGTTACGGAATCGCGCCCGGGCAATTGCATCCTAACGGCTGGGCCGATTTGACTCTGGACAAATTCTTGGCAGATTGTTTGGAGGTTCCCTTTTCGCCCAAAATCTTCTCCAAGCTCCACCATTTCAAAAGCTCGGCGGGGTATTTCACTTTCATCCGCCAGAGCGGATACTATGGTTTTGACGAGAAGCTGAACAAGATCCGCGAGTGGGATCGATCTTACTTTTTCATCAAGTTTAATGAGGAGAACCTGAACTTCCTTCGTTGCTGGAGCCGACCCAACGTAAAGAATTTGAACTTCGGGTATCCCAGCCAGGAAGAATCCGCCGTTATCAAGTTCCTGAAGAGCACTCCACCTTTTGTATGGACATACGATCAGGCCTTTCATATGCTAAGGAGCCGAGTAGCGATTGCATACCGCGAGGGGGATCGTGTTGTCTATATTCCTTATCGCGTTTTTGTGCAAGGTACTTTTTATTTCCAAGTTGATGGTTTCTTTTAACCCTTTGCAGGGGTGATCCTTTATCTCAAATCGCTGCAGATTGGGAGGCCAAAGCCCTGGCGAGAAGAAAGAAGCGGATGACGGAAACCGCTTCCGTTGTAGGGGCGGATCCTTCTGGAGGGACGATTCCTTCTATTGGGGCGACTTCCCCGGTTAGGGCTTCCGCTTCACAAGGTCCCGCTTCTGCCTCCGAGGATCTTCCTTTAACCAGGAAGCGGAAGATAAGTGCGGATACAGAGTCTTCTCATTCTAAAAAGAAGAACACTTCTGTGTCCCTTACTGTTAGCGGCGCACCTGTATCCGCCTCATCTAAAGGAAAGAGCAGTACCCCCATTCACGAGGTATCTTGATCTACTCCCTCTCGTATTTCCTCATGAGCTATCTGCCATTCTCTTGATATTTTTCTTTATGCTTTTGCAGCCAATCCCCGATATTAGCGGATGGTGGACTAGGACTTTCGGCCTGGCCGTGAATTTCTCTTGCAAGGATATTGTATCTTCCATATGCAATGTCCTCGGGCGACTTCCCTCTGCCTCCCGTGTGCGCGAGCAAGTATCGCTCCCTACTGCTGTGGAAGGGATCGAGAAGCGTTCTGTAGAAGTATATTATTGCTTTGTCCTTTCGCTTTCAAATATCTTGTGTTCATTGTAACCGCATATTTCTATTCGCCCATTTTTATTTGTGAGACGTGTTATATGCAGATTATCAATTTCGCTGAGGGCATTCTCCGAAGGGATGCAGAGCGAGCCAAGGAGTTGGAAAGTCTTGGTACGGAATTGGCGACTCAGAAGTCGCTTTATGATGATGTCCAAGGGAAGGTGAAGGTCCTAGAGGGTACCTGTCAGAAGGCCGTGGGCGAGAAGGAGGAGGCCCTTAAATCCCTTCAGGCCAAGTCTGATGAACTGCAAAAAGCCCTCGACGACCTAGCTGCTTTCAAGGAGGCCCAAAAGAAGAGGGTTGAGGAGATTTTGGCTGAAGATGGCGCCCGCATCTACTGGTATGGGGAGCGGATTCATGCGGCTTATGAGCACGGGCATCAGGGTCTAGTACTTAACCGCCCCAAAGTTCCCATCCCTGAAAAGGATTTAACTGGGGAGTGGGATAAGCTGGAAGCCGAGGATGCTGATATGGATGAGGTACTCTTCTTAGATTGGAAGAGTCTTCAGGATCCTCCGATTGGCTGTGAGATCCCTATTTAGCCCGCGGAAGGAGAGGCACCCCAAGCCGTTTCTCAGCCTGTGCAAGAGGTACCTCTCGCCGAAGAGGTTACTGAAGCGGTTATCGATTCAAGGGTTGAGGATTCGCTTGAAGTAGATCCTCCTATCGGAGGAGATGAGGGAGTCGCCGCAGTCCAGGAGGGCATTAGGGGCGAAGGAGAGGAAGCTGTAGCATAGCTTAACTTATATTTGGACTTTTGTATGTAAAAACCATGTAACAAACCGTTCTGATATATATATTTTCTTTCGGTTGTTGCTTTTCATATGTGTGTGATTGTCACTTTTTTGCCCTTTATATGTGCCCTTTGTCTTTTTGCCGACTCCATATTTGTGTTTCTTCATAGCTAGGGTGGCCAGACCCTTTTTGCAATTTTGAGTACTCGTTTATTCGCTTAATTTTATGCCTTAACTTATAATTCTTCTTTCGAAAATGGTCATAAGTTTTGATCATAAGGTTTTGCGAGTGATGCGTAATCATGCATCCGCCTTTCTTTAACAGGCAACACATTTATGTGTTTTTGATTTTAACCCTAAGGTTTTTTGCGAGTGATGCGTAATCATGCATCCGCCTTTCTTTAAGAGGCAACACATTTATGTGTTATTGATTTTAACCCTAAGGTTTTTTGCGAGTGATGCGTAATCATGCATCCGCCTTTCTTTAAGAGGCAACACATTTATGTGTTTTTGTAAAGAATCCGCATTTTGTTGTAACATACTGAGTGAATGTAATAACTTTTATTGATGACGAGAAAAAGTTTATTACATATGTACACCAATTGTGCGGGATCGAAGCCTCATTAAAACCTTTTATCAGAAAACCCAGTGGGAAAAACTCATAAAAGGAAAAAGAGTACTCGTCATTTCCTCGAACTACTCGGCCTTTCTATATAGGCGTAGATTCTCTAGATTCCAGGTGCGCGGGAGCTTCTTTCCGCTCATTTCTTCTATTTCAAAAGTGGCTGGTCCCAGCTTCTTGGATACTTTGTATGGTCCGATCCATCAGATTGCCTTTGCCATCTCTAGATTGTATTTTATCCGCTTTTTTCAAGACCAAGTCGTTTTCGCTGATTATTACTTTTCGCATTCTTCTGTCATGGTATTTCTTGATTCTATTGCGGTACATTGCCATTCGTATGTAAGCTTTCTCTCTTCGTTCCTCCATAAAATCCAAAGCATCTCTGAAGTTGATAGGATTTGGTGTGTCGCAATAATAAATTGTCCGATCTGTGGGCGACTTGATTTCAACAGGTAGGACTGCTTCGGCTCCATAAACTAGCGAGAAAGGTGTTTCGCCTGTTGCTGCCTTTACAGAGGTTCTGTATGCCCACAACATATGGGGTATCTCATCCGCCCAACCTGTTTTTTTATCACCTAGCCGCTTCTTGATGCCTTGAACCATGGCCCTGTTGGTAACTTCTGTCATACCATTTGATTGGGGATGGTTTACAGAAGAAAAATGATTCTTGATTCCCATGCTTTCGCAGTATGTTTTGAACTTGGCACAGTTGAACTGGGTGCCATTGTCGGTTATAAGCTTCTGCGGGATCCCAAATCGCATGATAATGTTCTCTCGTAAGAACTCGATCATTCGCTCAGGTGTTTGTGCGGTTACTGCCTCCGCTTCTACCCATTTGCTGAAGTGGTCCACTGCGACTATCAAATACTTCCTTTTCTTTGTTGTTTCTGGGAATGGACCCACTATATCAATTCCCCATGTTGCGAATGGCCACGCCGTCATTATAGTGATTTGTTCAGCTCCGGGAACATGCTTTTCATTCGCATGGATTTGACAGTTGTGACATTCCGCAACCATCTTCTGGGAATCTTCCACCACCTTGGGCCAGTAGTATCCCAGCAGTTTGACCTTTCTTGCCAATGCCGCCGAAGCTTCATGCGCGTCACAAATTCCTTCGTGTAGTTCTCGCAGCACATAGTCTCCTTCATTGCGACTAACGCATTTCAACCATGGACAAGTGTACGATTTCCAATACAAAGTTCCATCCCGCATTGAGTATCGTGCCGACTGCCCAATTATTTTTCTGGCCAAGCACTTATCAACCGGCAAATCTCCCTGCTCCAGATATTGACGGATTGGCATCCGCCAATCTTCATCGTCTTCCAGTTCCTCGATGATCATAATCTGATCAACCTCGAATGCTGGTGCCGATTTTATTTCCAAGCTGCATGCTTTTTGACTCCATGGTTCTCTACTTGCCACTGCCTTTGCCAATTCGTCAGCTTTTGCATTTTGGCCTCGTGGAACATGCACCATCTCCCAAACGACTCCCTTGTGTGTTAACTCTTGTGTCAATCGGCCGACTACCTGATGGTATTTTACGAGCTCCTCCTGTTTCACCAGATAAATTTTTGTGATCTGGTTTATCATGAGTTTGGAATCGCTGTAGATTACCACTCTTTCTGGGGTGAGTTCATTGAGCAAGTTCAATCCGCATATCATTGCTTCATACTCTGCGGCATTATTGGTAGTTTTGAAAGTTAATTTTGCTGCATGGCACAGGCGAATAACCTCCGGGCCCTTGATGACGACTCCTAGCCCAGCTCCGTCTGCAGATAAGGCCCCATCTGTGTACATGCTCCACTCTTCTTTTTGTGCCTTTGGACGTTCATCATCATCCCAGGTGAATTCGTTCACGAAGTCGGCGAGCACTTGGCTCTTTAGCGCTGGTCTTCCTTCATAGCGGATATCGAATTTGCCCAGGCGAATTGACCATTCCATCAACCGGCCGGATGCGTCAGGTTTCTGCAGTACCTTTCGCATTGGGATGCCAGTTCTCACAATGATAGTATGCGCCTGAAAGTATGGTTTCAATCTAGCCGCCGTGGTTATCACTGCGAGGGCCATTTTGTCCAACTTCGAATACCGGAGTTCTGCATCCTTCAGGACTTTGCTCACGTAGTACACTGGATATTGTTGCCCTTCTTCTTCTCGCACCATCACAGTGCATATCGCCATGCTGGTGACGGATACATAAAGAAACAAATCTTCTTCGTCTTCCGGCCTGCTCATTAAGGGCGGATAACATAGTAATCGCTTTATCCCCTCAAATGCTTCTTGACAATCCGGCGTCCATTCAAAGGACTTGGATTTTTTAATGGCATTGTAGAAAGGTAGACATCGCCTAGCTGAGCATGATATGAATCGCCCTAATGCCACCAACCGCCCGTTCAGTCTCTGTACTTCCCTTATGTTCCTTGGCGTCTTCATCTCCATTACTGCTTTAACCTTCTCAGGATTCGCCTCAACCCCTTTGCCGCTAACAATGAAACCCAGGAACTTTCCCGCTCTTGCTCCGAATGTGCATTTCTCTGGGTTCAATTTGAGGCCATATTTGATCAACACTTCTAGGATTTCTTTGATATCCCACGGGTGGTCTTGCATTTTCTTGCTTTTGATGATCATGTCATCAACATAGATCGAGAAGTTCTCGCCGGATTTGTCTGAAAATATCTTATTCATCATCCTCTGGTATGTAGCTCCCGCGTTTTTCAATCCAAATGGCATCACCATGAAGCAATAAGTCGCCTGGTGAGTTATGAACGATGTTTTGAGTTCATCCGCCTTCTCCATGGGTATCTGATGGTAACTGGATTTCACGTCGGTGAATGATAAGGCTTCATATCCTGCAGTTCCATCTACCAATATATCAATGTTAGGAAGCGGATACATATCCTTCGGACATGCCTTGTTCAGATCTTTGAAGTCGACGCACATTCTGTACGTTCCATTTGGCTTTTTGACTAGCACCACATTGGCTAGCCATTCCGGATAGGTGACTTCTCGAATCGCATCCGACCTTAGCAAGTCCGCCACTGCTTTTTCAATCGCCTTTTGCCGCTCAGGAGCATGTCCCCTCTTCTTTTGCCGCACTGGGGTTGCCCCTTTGTCTACATTCAACCGATGGGTTGCTACGTCTGGGCTTATTCCTTTTAGCACTTCATTTGGGGCGGCAAATGCCGACTCACATTGGATCAATACCTCGGTAATGGCTTTCTTTGTTTCTTCTGAGAGTCCAGCCGCTATTCGCACGTTCTTGTCATTCGAGATGGCGAATAGTTCCGTTTCTCCCAATGCTTCCGCCGGCAGCTTCTCTTCGACTTTATCCCCCTCTTCCGGTTTTGGTTCAAGTGATAATGTATAGGCCTGTTGAGATACAAGTTGATCACCTTCAACTATGACTCGCCCTTGGTGTGTTGGCAAATGTAACGTCAAATGCTTCATTGAGATGAGCGACTCCGTCTCCGACAGGAATGGCCGTCCCAGAATTATGTTGTAGGCCAGTGGGAGATCAACAATTGCGAATTCTAAATCACCTCGCCATTTTAGATTCTTATCGCCCATTTCTGCCTCCAACACCACCTGCCCACTTGTTTGGGAGGATTGACCCCCAAAACCAGTTACATCCATGAAGGTGTGTTCCACCCGCTCGTCGTTGATTCCCAACTTGTTGAATGCTGTCCGGGTAATGACGTTGCAAGAACTGCCTGTGTCGATAAGGACCCGCTTGATGTCCCATCCTTCAACGGCCATCGTGATCACCAGGGCATCCGCATGTGGCTCCGTGATTCTCGCAAAGGAGTAATTGAGGGCATCCCCCCTATGTGTGTTGCTCTTTCGCCGTTCACGACGAGTTCTTTTTGTTGGAGGCTCGTAGATTCCGCCTGCTATCACGTTTATCACCCCTTTCTTCTGCTTCTTTTCTGGCCGTGTTTCTCCCTCATGCGGGAGCGTTGTTTTCTCATCAGCTGTTTCTTTTCTTACAAATTGACTCAGCTTGCCTCTCTCGATCAGTTTTTCTATTTCCTTCTTCAGTTCGTAGCAATCATCTGTGTCATGGCCATTCAACCTGTGGAACCTGCAATACTTACTGGGATAGCGCCCCAAACTGGTTCGGCCTTTCACCTCGGGGAACCGCACATCCTTCTTCAAGGGGCTCTTTTCGATCCAAAGTAACACCTCTTGGCGAGTCGTGTTTAGTGGTGTGTGATGTCCTCCACCTTGAAAGGGACGATCACCTCTTCGAACAAAATTACTTTTGGACTGGGTCTGACGCCGACTGTCCGAAGTGGTTCTTGCGGCATCTCTTTCTCGCCGAGTTTGGGCCCTATGTTCCCTGTTGACATCATCCACTTCCATGAATTCCTTTGCTATCTTCATGAGCTCGGCTACAGTGCGTGGTTTGTTACGGATGATTTCTCCCAGGATATCATTAAAGGCGACAACAAATTCCCTTAGGGAATTATAGTTTCTCTGTTTGATCTCCTTCAGCCGCCTATCTGTCACATCTGCCGCTTTACAGCCCACGAACTTCGCACAGAAATCCCGACTATATTGTTGCCAATTGTGAATAGATTCTGCCGGTAAAGATCGAAACCAATCAGATGCCGCACCGCCCAAAGTTGTCGAGAATAACCTGCAAATTATGCTTTCGCTTGCCCCTGCAACATCCATTAACTCTCGGTAGTTCCTGACATGAACCTCAGGGTCAGAATTTGGATCCCCATAGTATTTTGGTATGGCAGGTGCTTTGATTCTGTGATCTGGAATGAATTCCCGCAACGAAGGGGCAAAAGGTGAATCGCTCTGGACCTCTGCTCTCGGCCTAGGCGAGTACCCCATTCGCTCCATCATGCTTCGTAATTGGTCTTCTAAGTCAATATCGGGTATTCGCCGGACTTCTTCCATCCGCTGCTGGTGAATTCTGGGTGGCATCCACCCGCCCATCGGTGTTGAGACGTGTGCCTGTTGGGGGACTAACCGCTGTCCCGTCATAGGATCAAAGTTCCATGTGTGCTCCCGCCCAGGAGTCATCAACTCTGAATGTCTGTGAGGAAAAGGTTCCACTTGCTATTGCGGAAGAGTGCCTTGTACTCCTGGCAACGGTTGGGATGGCTGCCAAGTCGGATGTATCGTCGTAATGAGATCTGGGTGCGAGTAGTTGCTCGGGTGGCTGTGTGGGTTTGTGCGACTACTCTGGCCCACTTGATTGGGCTCCTGAGATGGCTGCAGAAGGACAGGTATGACAGGAATAGTCGGTGATTGTGTTGAGATAACCATAGGTTCTTGAGGAGCAGCCGCCACGGCGGTATTGTGTTCGGCGAGGGCCGTTAGTAAATTAATCATTCGATCTCCAGCCGCCTGGCTCATGTTCGAAGCCAAGACTTGTCCTGCCATCTGCACAAAATCACTATTGGACATTTCCATCTCAGCTTGCACTTGGACTTCTAATAAGGGACTCAATTGTCCCGAAGGACCCGATGAGCTAGGCACCACAGGCTATGCACTTGCAGGTTGCGAATTCGCAATCCGTGGTCCCCTGGAGTTCATACTGGTTGATCTAGTGGTAACGCCGGTCGTTCGTGATGGTTCTGACATGTTCTTCATGTACCTTTAACCAAATGTTGGTAAAAAAGGTCCACATTCACCGCACCAATGATAACTTGCTGGATCCGCTTTGGTATCCTTTGCCGGAGTTACCTGCAAAACAAAACCGGAGACAGGATCTCCGGGAAAACTCTCCGATGATCAAGTCAGTTTTTGTAAGAATGAGTCTATAATTTAGCAATAGCTTTGTGGAAAAAAATGTGAACGTACCTCCTCCCTTATTCTTAGGGCCTTTTATAGGTGTTTTTTGGGTAACCGCCGAGGGCAGTTACTCCTTAGTGGGCCACGTTCTGAGGGCGGTTACCCCTTTTTAGGCCATGTCCCTTTCGTGGTTTTCATGGCAACGAACGTGGTTCTGAGTGGGAGTCTTGGCGCTCCGTTTAGGAATTCGGGGCGGTTTACTCGCTGCGCCCGCTTCCTTCATTCGGGTCCCGTCCAATCTTAGCCCATGGGGCTTTAATATGGGCTGGGCTTGCGAAATGAATATAACCCGTTTTGGGCTTCGCGGGTTATCAATATTCAACCAACATTCTCCGCGAACTAAGCATATTGTTTAGTAAATGCTCAGACTCAAGCAAAAATGGAGACTGTAAATATCCAGGCAACTTTGAAATCCTTTTTGAACGATTTCCAACACCAACTTCTTGCATTTCCTCAACTACATCTTTGCCTACTCTCCTATTAACAACACAAAGAAAATAACAAAAAGGAACAAAATTAACCAAGTTCAAAAACAGAAACCACATAATCTTAAATTCTATTCTCATGTTCTAAAATATAAACCATATGTTCCAAACACACATACACATGATCTAAATTAAAAAACTTCTTAAATATCACTTACCTTGCATTACTATCAGAAACATCATCAGCAAAACATTCATCAAGCCCAGCAACCCCTACTCTAAACACTTCTTCAACAAACTCTTCCCGAACTTCATCCAAATCAAATTGACTATATTTCATACCACACCTACTTTTCCACTATAAAATATAAAAAAATTAAAACCATAAAACAAATTATAATTTCAAAATAATGCAACAAAACACATTTATTATAAATGGACTATACCTTTTCAGCAAACTTCAAATCCTTGTCCATCACAATATCTCTCATGAACCGCATTACAAAAAAACCACATGTTTTGTGATCTTTTTGCTCTGGCACACCCTACAACACAACAACCACAACATTAAAATAATGTACATCAATCTAACCTTTATGTTCTAAAAAATTTCACACATGTACAAAACAAATATACAAGTTAAGAATTACCAAAAGTGCAGTCCATTTGACTTTAACTTCATCATTCTCAGAGTATAATTGAACAGCCCTGTTAAAATAAAAATCATTAAAATCAGTAACATCATCTTAATATTCAAACATAGTTATATATCAAAATAAACTATAAACAAAATACAAACAAAAAAACATACTCATTCACAACATCAATCCATACATCTCCCTTTGGCAAACGCCTTCTCAACGGATCCAACCAATAAGCTCTAAAATTCTTCAAATCAATAATTGACAATGTCCAATGTCCACTGAAAATAATACTATTATTATTTCAAAATACATAAAATTACTTAAAAAAATATTAAATAAAATAACTAAAACAATCATACCCTGTATTATATGGACACAAAAAGATAGACTTATCCATTGTGGACATCTTCAATTCATCAACTTATTAGAGCGCTGGCTTACTGTTTTATAACTTCCAATGGAATAAGTGTAACGAGGATCAACGAAATAAAACAATTTCTCCATTTCTCTTTTCTTCAACAAATTAAACAAGTAGCTACATAAAAACAAAAAAGAACATAGTAAGAATCAACTACAACTAATATAAATAAAACTATAACATTTCAAAAACAAAATACCTCATATAGAAAATTATAACGTTGCAAGTTATCTCTTCCATATGAACCATAGAATATATATCTTGCCTCAACAATAATGCTTTAGCAGAATGTCCAAACAACTCTTCACAAACAACATAGCTAACAAAATTCCCTTTCACCAACTCTGCATTTGCCCATTTGCACAACATCCGTAACTTATCTGGAATATTTTTAGGCAAAGCTTGCAAATCTACATCCAACGCATCTTCTATCACCACGTTATCAACTTCATCATCAACAACAAACCTGTTGACAAAACAAACAAACTTAAAAAATCAAATAGGAATAACATAATCAGAAGCATAATACGTATGTTCTGAACAATAAAGCATATGTTCTAAACAATAAAGCATATGTTCTAAAATATAACAAACATTAAAAAACATAAACAAAATATAAAATAATTATTTTCACATACATTACTTCAGGATCAGACTTATTCTTCATATCTGCACCATCCGATTTCTCAACAAAATTTTTTGCTTGTGTAGATCCACCTTCTGTTCCAACAAAATCAGGCAACTCTTGACTCAACAAATTAAAATTCGGAGAAGAATTTTTTCCTTCAGAATTCTTCATTGGAGTTTTACTCTCTCTCTGATCTTTCTTCTCTCTTTTAATTCTTTCAACCAACGCATCTATCTCATAAAAAAAATCAGAATTAAAATAAGGATGACTATCTTGACTAGACAAATCACAATCAACATCTCCAGTCATTGCTGAATCTTTTTTACTTTCCGGTTTGTTCTCATTAACTACTTCTTCTTTCTCTCCTTCACTTTGAGAAACCGGATATTCATTGCCTCGAGAATATTTACTCCACAAGTTGTTGATCAGATTAGACATCTCAACACTTGTACCATCTTCACCAAAAACAACATTAGCTTCTTTCAACATAGAGTACATTTCATTAACTTTAGAACCCAATTCTTTAGCTAATGATTGGAACTTCGCAAGAAATTCCTGCATATACAAATCCATAATAAAAATCAGGGCATGTTATAAACAATATTAAGCATGTTCTAAATTTTAATAAACATGTTCTAAAATGTAATAAGCACGTTCTAAAATTTAAAAACATAGATAAAGATGTAATAACATACAAAAATTTGACCAGGTCCACTAGAAGAAGCTTCTCCACATTCCTTCCTATTCGCTCCTTCAACATCTTGATTATCTTCTCTTGGCACATTTCCTTCATCCATATCCATACTTTCTCTTACCAAATTTTCTCCCACCACTATTCTCTCTAACACAATCCCACTTCCAAAGCCCCTCATCTTTTCCAAAACCATCCTCTTTTGTATTCGTTCTTTATTCCAAACAGCTATCAGTGGAAAATCTCTTGGATTAACAACATTAGCTCGTTGAAGCCTATCAAAATAACTTATCTACAAAAAAAATAACAAAAATGAACAAGTTATACACAGATTAATAAATAAACAACAAACAAATGTTATAAAACACATAATAAAAAAAAAGAAAATTAAACTTACCAACAAGAAAGGAAGGGGACCTGTAAAAAAAGTAGGACTCCTTTTCCATTCAATGACAGAATCCAACAAATGCTTATATGCAAAAGAACACCAATCCAAATTTGCAATCTCCTTAACATTCCTACAACTATAAAGAAACTTATAGTTCATAGACTGGTTCTTGGTAGAACGAATACAACAATTCACAACACAGAATACAAAATGCAACAAAAATTCATCACACAACGGTTTCGTCTTCAGATCATTCAACTTAGCAATCACAGTACTATTAATTGGACTCCCAATCTCAAGACCAAAATACGACCTCCATTGAGCAAAAAAATCTGAAGACTCGTCTTCACCAACATCTTGTGGCTCCTCAATCTCTACACCTCCACAAGGCAAGCCATAAACAGCCTTAAAATCATCCTTAACAAACTTTAATTCTTCACTATTATCTAGCATAAGGCTACACCTATCAACATTAAAACTATTCACAAGTTTTTCACAAAAAGTAGCATTATGAACATCTAAACTTAGATGCAAAAAACCACCAAAACCAATACGCTTAATTGCATCCTTATGAGTCTCCGGAATATCATGAAGAATACCCATAAACTGTTTAGGAGGTATTCTTTGACCAAGAGCAACCTTATTCCGTTTGGAAATATTTTCATCATCACATACACTCAAAACATTCTTCCTCTTCTTTAAAAAACTAGAAGCAACAGACAAGTTCCTGGCAAACTTCACTTTCTTTACCTTCTTAGCATCAACATCTTCCTTTACCTTCTTAGCATTAACATCTTCCTTTAACGCATCAACCGAAGCTTCAGAAACTTGAGAAGAATCAACACCTTTACTAGATATACTCCTTGTTTGACGCCTAAATATACCTTTCCTAGATTCACTACTAGTTTGCTGAATAAACTCACCTTTCATAGATTGACTCCTGGTTTGCCGCCTCAACAAACTATTGGACGGAACGACATAACTAGACAGCAAATCATTGTCAGTAGGAATGGCTGGCATTGAAGGTCTTTTAGAGATTGAAGGTCTTTTCGAAGTCCTCTTAAATCTTTTAGAAGTATGTCTTTTTTCACTTCTATCTTCAACAGGAACAACATGTTCACCTTTCTTCTTATTTTTTTTATCTTCATCAGAACAATATTCTTCCATAATATCAGCCAACAATTTCTGATCAACCACATTCTTGGAAAAAATCTCTTCTCCATCATTCCTGCCCATTTTCTAAAAAACAGAACATATACTCAACATTTTAGAACAAACAAATGCAAATATAAAACAAATATACAACGAAACATAAAACAAATGGAATAACTCATCAACCAAACATAAAGTAATTTAACAAAGCAATAACTCAACAACAGCACGTTTGATCAATATTTTAGAACAAAAAATGCAAAAACAGAAAACAATAACAGAACAAACTCAAAAACGTTCTAAAACTAACTACATTTGAATACAAAAAACATACAAAATCATACCACAACAAACTTTGAAAGTTCAAACAAGCGAAAACACCAAACAAACAAAAATAGTTTTAACAGAACAATAGTTCAATATTTTAGAACAAAACACATGCAAATATAGAACATACGAACATAATTTTAGAACAACATAAAAACATTCTCAAACTGAATAGATTTGAATACAAAAATCAAAGAAAAACATACAGGAACTTCTTTATAAAGATCATACAAACGAAACCCTAGAAAATAAAAAAATATACAAAATCGAACTCAAAATCAACAAAGAATATAAAACAACAAAATAAACGAAACACATAAAGCAACAAACCTCCTTCAGACGAACAAATTCACAAAAAAAAACCAAAAAATGAAAAAATGCAAACAAAAACAATGAACAGAAAAAACGAAAAAGATATGAGCAACTAACTAGATTTAAGAGGAACAAATCCACGGTAGAATCGATGAAATACAGAGCGGAAATCTTCTATAAAAACCAAAGTTGATCGACGCTAGATTACAAGAGAAATGACAGAAGATAGAAATGAGGAAGAAGAAGAGGAAGAAGTCGAGGAACGAAGTCGAGGAACGAAGAGACTCAACTCTTCAACTTCAGAAACGCGCGCAATCAGATTACCAAAACACAACGTTTTGGTTAATGAAAAACCCCCAAAACTATGTAGTTTTGGGTGGTTCTCACCTAAGGTGAGTTCTCACCTAGGAAAGGGTTCTCACAAGAGCCCTCTCCTATATATATATATATATAGTTATGATTCGGCTGACATAATGTTTGGGATGAAATAAGTAGTAAAATAATTGAAAAAAAAATACAGTTCATCAGAAGAATTTGTTTATGTTGTTCAAAAGAATTTTTCCTATTAACCAGCTTTAACAACTTTTTAAGAAAGATGAAATTTGATCCTAACATTTTTAAGAAGTGCATATATTTAACCTTAACGTATCAAATTTAGCTTCAAAAAATAGAAGATAGAAATCTTAGTCACATTAAGATATTAAATGTGTCAGTAACACGATTATAAAATACCAGTTAAAATGCTAACTAAGTCTGTCTAGAGAGAGAAAGCTCTAAAAGTGATGATTTTGGAAAATAATTTTTTTTGTTCCATAATAAATATGGTACTTAACAACTTTAATTCATGCAATTTTCCATTTTGAGATCGTTAATGGTCACTTTATAGTATAAAAAACTGTTAAAAAATCCACATGTTTAGCAAAGTGAGTTAGAAGAAAAAAAACCCAACAAACATGAATGCAATTAATAAAAAGTAGGGTAGGTTTCAAATAAAACCCATGTGGTTTTACTAATTTTTAGATAAATGACTGTGGTTTACTTTTTATCAAAACGAGGATTGAGGTTTCACACTTGGATTAATGATATTAAAACCATCTTTAACGACCTAAAAATAAAAATTTTCAATAATTAAAATTGTTCAATGTTATATTTTCTATGGAACTACATTTTCGATTTTCGAAAATCATCTTTTTTGAACTTTCTCTCTCTAAACATTAACTTTCTCTCTCTTTACCAAACTTCATCTAAATAATCTCAAAATAAAAAAGTTGAAGAATTAAAGTTGCTTAGAATATTAGTAGTTCTTAAAATATGTCATTTTTGAAGTCGTCAATGGTGATTTTAATAGTATCAATCGAAAAAGTCCTTATTTTGCTAAAGTTGAAAACCTCAATCATGGTTTTGACAAAAAGTAAACTACAGTTCTTTATCTGAAAATTAATGAAACCATAAGGGTTTTATTTGAAATTTATCCTAAAAATATAACCACATATTTATTTATTTTAATTTACAAAAAACATTAAATCTTTATCTTATAAAAATATTTACTAAGCTCACACGTTTTTACTGATGAGCCTGAGACATGTAAAATTTAAAGTGCAACAGTACATTGATAAAGACAAAATAAATAAAGATTTGAAGATCTTTTTACTAACAATGAAAGCAATGAATGTCAATGAAAAGAAGGACTACATTGTCCTGTCATATATGCCATACATTCAGATCCACTCATTGTAGTACTGCCTCTTCAGTGTTGTAAATGAGCCGCGTTTATGAACGGTTCGTTGGTCGGTTTTGAAAAGTTTAGTTCATAAACGAGCCGAACTTGGATATTGTAAAACTTGACAAACAAACACTCCTTTCATTTGCTAAACATGTTATTATTTTATTTGATATTATTTCATTCGCGAATACAATAAATAAGTTTGTTCATGGACATGCTTAACAAGCTGCTTGCAAGCTAAGCTCGTGAACAAGATAATCGGCTCGTAAACAAACGAGCTTCTAATTGAGCCGAGCTCAAACACAAATTTGAGCTCGAATCGAGCTCGAAGCTCGGTAACATTATGAAGATCTGAGTTTGAGCAGACCATAGCTTGGCTCAATCACAGTCCTAACCGCCTCCATTCTACAATAGAGTTAATACACAATAATAAGGAAATGTAATAAATTTTAACTAATTTTTTTATTACCATTGTATTAATTGCATTACTAATACATTTTTTTTATCTATTCCCAAAATAAATGACAACTTAAATAAAGATATACTTGATAAAGAAACAATTAATGGTAATGGATTGAATTAAAACGTCATTTATTATATATAAAAAAAGGCTTAATGCATATATACACACCTAAACTTGGTAAATTTTTGAGAAACGAATTGAGAAATGAATTGAAAGAAGAGAAAACTATCCTTTATTATCTCATTCTTGATTGAAAAGGAATGGTACAACAACTTATATACAAGGAAGAAGAAAGGAAAAATATCTGTAACAGAATGCAGTTGTGCATCTGTTAGTTTGTTGAAGATTATTCTATTCTTTTACACCCCTTCCTCAATTTAAGACAGTTGATGAATCCATTAATCCCATCTGAATTAAGGCTGGCATCATACGTTCTAAGCTCAAAGGCTTGGTGAAAAGATCAGCCATTTGTTCTGTTGTATCAATGTAAGGTGTCTGTATGAATCCCGATGTAATGTGTTCTCTGATGAAGTGACAGTCAATGTCTATATGTTTGGTGTTGTCATGAGAAACTGGGTTTTGTGCAAGTGCAATGGCTGACTTGCTGTCACAATGCATAGTGATAGGCAAATTGATTTTAATTCCAAAATCACAAAGTATATACTGGATGCATTTCAACTTGCAGCTAGTGGATGCCATACTTCTGTATTCTGATTCAACAGAGGATCTGCTTACTGTGGCCTGTTTCTTTGTTTTCCATGAGACAAGTGAATTCCCCAAAAAAACACAAAAGCCTGTCAATGACCTTCTACTGGCTTTGTATTTTGCCCAGTCAGCATCGGAATATGTTGTGATAGTGTTAAGGTTAGATGAACTTGAATAAAACAATCCATAGTTTTTAGTACCTTTTAAGTACTTCAGAACATGCAGGGCGGCTTGCAAATGGTGCTCACATGGATTTTGTATATATTGACTCAATTGTTGAGTCATAAAAGTGAGATCAGGTCCGGTAAATTGTAGAGACAATAGTCTACCTACAAGTCTGCGATACTATGCTGGTTCCTTTAACTGTTTTTCAGGATCAGTCAAGACAATGTCATGTGTCATTGGATTTGCTACGTAATTTGCCTCATCCATGCCTGCATCTTTCAGTATGTATGAGATATACTTTGTTTGTGATAGCAAAATACCGGATGATGATCTTGCTGTTGAAACACCTTTCCACAAGATTTTGATTTGACAAAATCATCCATGATTAAGAGGCAATTAAATTTAAATGCTTTGATTTAATAGTACTAAATTACTAATGTGTTTGTTCAATATTGAGTGCAAAAATATATAAGGTTAAACAGGACAAAAGTCAGCATAAGCCAAGCTGAGTGGAATGGAACTCAGCATGAAAGAATAGAAGCTGAGTGGAGTAGAACTCAGCATCAGAAGCTTCCTTCTAAGTTGCCAGAACGAAACTGACTAAAATTAGAAGACTCCTTCAGAATCGTATAAACAGAACGGAGCTGACTAAGAAGGAACTCAGCATGGAGTTGAACATTCGAAGATAACGAGTGAAGCTGAGTGACAGTCAGGACAGCATGAAGGATCCGTTCACTAAAGGACAAAGTCTGCCAATCTTCTGCACCAATAATTGAAGCCTCGAAAATACACAGAAGACTAATTCCAAGAAACATGGGTCAATGGATTATTGGTAAAAGACAACTGGCACAAAAAGACAAGTCTGATGCAAGAAGACAAAACCTGACGCCTGAAGAAAACAGAGGAAGGGAATGGCGGAACAGTCTGAAGCTGACCAGAAGATGTTCCCTAAAAGAGTCGTTTTGGTGTTAACGGCTAAAACAATTCAAATGATTTGATAACAACCCAAATTATTCTTGAATAAGGAATACGGGAAAATTAATAGAAATAATGGCAAACCATTATTACTTCTAAAAGAGATATTTATGCATGATTAATGTGAAATTAATGATAATTAATGCAGAGGAGAATATGCAAATAATGAGGAAAAGGAAGGAGTCTCTAGCATTATGCCACGCCATGTGGACCATGGCGAGATACGCCATAACGAGATACGCCCGATGAGAGCGAGTAGCGGAGACCCGCCATAGCTCTCAAGGAGAGCGTACATACGCCTTGACGGATCAAAGAATACGAAAAGGCGCCTTTATTACCATCCATGAATGGGAATAAATACAATTAAATGGAAATTAATAGCCATTAAAGGGGAATAAAGACTTGACTGTTCGAATACCTCAACTCTGAGGGTTTCAATGCTAAATGTTGGGATTAATGGAGAATTGATAGCAATTAAAGATGAGTAATGACACAACTCTTCACCTGCTTCCCCATTAATGCTGAAGGTTACAGAAACCTATATAAATACCCCAGCTTCCTAGGATCAAAGGTACACTTACTGATTCTCTACTTTTGTGCTTACAGTTTATTCTCAGAAATATTACTGACTTCGGCATCGGAGTGTCCCCGGCTACAGGACCTGACTACATACAAATATGATGAGCTGTAGAGGAAGCTCAGGACCTGACTACATACAAATATGATGAGCTGATCGGTTCCTTGCTAACCCATGAAATCTCCATGAAAAATTTTGAAGCTAAGGAGAAAACCGAAGATAAGAAGCAAAAATCATTAGTGATGAAAGCTGACTCCACTGAAGCTGAGTCAACAGATGACGAAGAAATGGCCATGTTTACTAGAAAAATGAAGAAGCTGTTCAGACGAAATGACAGAAACGGCAAAAGGTCATTCAGAAGAAGTGACAAATAAAAAGCTGAGTCGAGTGACAAATACAAGAAGGACAGCTCCAAGTCTGTCACATGTTTTGAGTGCCATCAAGCTGGGCACATCAAGTCAAGCTGTCCCAACCTTAAGAAGGAGAAGAAGGGAAGCAAAAAGGCTATGGTAGCAACATGGAGTGATAGTGATGAGTCAACCTCATCTGAAGCTGATATAAATGAAACAACCAACATATGCTTCATGGCTGACGATGCTGACCATTCTCAATCTGAGCATAATGACCTCTCTGATGAAACTGACCAGGAAGTACACACTAATGAGGTAACACCCTTACTTTTTTTTAGAAATGAGATGGTAAATGCCCTGAGTGATTTGTATAAGCTAACTAAAAAATGCAATAAAAAAATAAAATCACTCAGCAGGCGATGTGACGAGATTGAAGAGGTCAAGCTAAGTGACCTCCGATATCTCCTCCAGGACAACTCAGATTTACATACCAACATGCAAATCTTGCATAAGTTTGTCACGAAGGTTCAAACTGAGTCAAAGAAACTTAGAAAGGATGTCACAACCTTGCAGAGTCAAGTGAAAGGCTCAATTAGAAATAAACCCCATGCTGAGTACGCAAGTACAAGTCAGCATAAGCAATTCACTCAATGTGAGTGTTGTGGAAAAAGGGGGCACACAAAAGATGTGTGTTGGCATAACAAGCGGATTGTCCAATGTGACTTCTGCGGAAGAAAAGGGCATTCCACAAAAGTATGCTGGCATGCCCAACACAACAATGCTGACCATACTCAGTACAATCCTCAAAGGGTACCTTTTTGTGACTTCTGTGGTAAGCCTGGCCACACTATAAAAGTATGTCGTCACAAGTCAAAATATGACTTTGCACCTGTTTACGCTAACAAGAAAGGACCCAAAAAGAATTGGGTACCTAAAGACGAATAGTTTAAAAGGCAGGTCAGCTTGATATGCGTGGAGAAATCAAAACTTTGGTATATAGATAGCGCATGCTCAAGACACATGACAGGTGATAAAACTCAGTTCATCACACTAGAGCTTAAACGAGGAGGTAGTGTAAGCTTTGGAGACAACAAGAAGGGCAAGATAGTTGGCTCAGGAACTATCGGAGGTAACCCTAAAATTGAGTCAGTCTCCTTAGTTAAAGGTCTCAAATATAATCTTCTAAGTGTAGCTCAGCTTTGCAAGAGTGGAAGAAAGGTTATATTTGATGATACTAAGTGTCAAATACTCGAGGGAAAAACAAATGATTTGATTTTAACAGCCCATCGTGTAGAAAATGTTTACATGTTGAGTTTGGAAAAACAATTTTCAAATAATATATGCTTAGTATCTAAAGAGGACAACTCCTGGCTATGGCATAAGAGACTTGGACATGTCAGCATGGACCTCCTTGCCAAACTGGCTAGAAAGCAATTAGTTGAGGGATTATCCAAATTAAAGTATGAAAAAGATCAACTTTGTAATGCTTGTCAGCAAGGTAAACAAACCTAAAAATCATTTCATAGCAAAAATGTTGTCTCAACCAAAAGACCATTGGAATTACTACATTTGGATCTTTTCGGACCTATCCAGCCACTCAGTATGGGAGGTAAGAAATTTTCCTTAGTTATTGTAGATGATTTCTCTAGGTATACTTGGATCATCTTGCTGAGTAGCAAAGATGAAACATTTGAGATGTTTACTATATTAGTCAAAAAGCTTGAAAATGGCAAAGACCTAAGAGTAGCTCACATTAGAAGTGATAATGGTGGAGAATTCAAAAACCAAATGTTTGATGAATTCTGTGAAACTAATGGTATTGACCACAATTTCTCTGCCCCTAGAACTCCTCAACAGAATGGAGTTGTTGAAAGGAAGAATAGGACAATAGTAGAAATTGCTAGGACAATGCTGAGTGAAAATAGGCTTCCAAAGTATTTTTGGGGAGAAGCTGTCAATACAGCATGTTACATATTGAATAGGGCCTTGGTAAGACCTATATTAAAGAAAACTCCTTATGAACTTTGGAAAGGACGAAAGCCCAATATTGGATACTTTCGTGCCTTTGGGTGTAAATGTTTTATACTCAACACTAAGGATAATTTGGCAAAGTTTGATGCCAAAGCTGACGAAGCAATCTTTTTAGGGTACTCAACAAACATCAAAGCATATAGAATTTATAATAAAAGAACCCAAGTTGTAGAAGAGTCAGTCCATGTAGATTTCGATGAAACTGACCCTGCAGGTAAGACAACTCAACCTATGGAGGACGAGCCGAACTCAGCTCATACTGGCCAAAGTGGAGGTGCTGAGCCATCAGCACAAGAGCTGACCAAAGGTAAAATCGAAACTGAAATTACCTTTGCTGACCAATCTGTCCCTACAGAGATTGTAGAAACACCTGTTCCAAACAACTCAACATTACCCAAGGAGATAAAAATTCCAATAGGACATTCAGAAAAGTCCATCATTGATGATGCCAACAACAAAGTAATGACTAGAGACCAGCTTAGGAAATTCCTTAGCAACGTTGCTTTCGTATCAGTTCATGAACCAAAGAACTTTGCTGATGCTGAGCATGATGAGTATTGGATCAATGCTATGCAAGAAGAGCTTGACCAATTCACGAGAAATGAGGTACGAGATTTAGTACCTAAACCTAGGAATCAAAAATCCATAGGAACTAAGTGGGTTTTTAGAAACAAACTAGATGAGCATGGAAATGTAATCAGGAACAAAGCTCGACTTGTAGCCCAAGGCTATAGTCAGCAAGAGGGCATTGATTATGGTGAAACCTTTGCACCAGTTGCTAGGTTAGAAGCTATGCGTATATTGTGTGCATATGCTAGTTTCATGAACTTTAAATTGTATCAAATGGATGTTAAAAGTGCATTTCTTAATGGCTTTATAAACGAAGAGGTATATGTTAATCAACCTCCCGGTTTTGAAGATCCAAAATTTCCAAACCACGTTTATAAACTCAAGAAGCCCTTATATGGCCTGAAGCAAGCTCCAAGAGCTTGGTATGAAAGGTTGACCAACTTCCTGCTGACCAAGAATTATGTCAGAGGAAAAGCTGACACAACCTTGTTCATTAGGAAAAAGGGTAAACATACCCTACTTGCACAAATCTATGTAGATGACATAATATTTGGTGCTACTGACGAATCCTTGTGTCAAGAGTTTAGCAAACAGATGTAGACTGAGTTCGAAATGTCTATGATGGGAGAACTCAGCTTCTTCCTTGGACTTCAGATCAAGCAAGGTAAGAACGACATCTTCATTAGTCAGTCCAAGTACACCAAGGAGATGTTAAAGAAATTTGATATGGAAGATTGTAAGCCCATATCAACCCCTATGGGTACTGATACTGTCCTATGCAAAGATGAGAAAAGTAAGTCAATAGATAGTAAACTTTATCGAGGTATGATAGGCTCCTTACTTTATCTCACTGCTAGTAGACCTGATATACAGTACTCAGTATGTTATTGTGCAAGATATCAAGCTGACCCAAGGGAATCTCACTTAATTGCTGTAAAAAGAATTTTTAGATATTTGCACAGCTCAGTTGATGCAGGTTTGTGGTATCCAGCCTCAAATGACTTTACACTCATAGGATACACTGATGCTGACTATGGACGGGATAAGCTAGAACGTAAGAGTACTTCAGGAGGATGCCATTTCCTTGGAAGCTGTCTAGTATCTTGGTTCAGCAAGAAGCAGTCATCAGTTGCTCTGTCTACAACTGAAGCTGAGTACGTTGCTGCTGGAAGCTGTGTAGCTCAAGTCCTATGGATAAAGCAACAGCTTGAGGATTATGGAGTAAGAACTGAGACAATAGAGATCAAATGTGACAACAAGAGTGCCATTGATCTATCCAAGAATCCTATCCAACACAGCAGGATGAAGCATGTTAGCATAAGGCATCACTTCATCAGAGATCACGTACTAAAGGGTGAGATCAAGCTAACCTATGTGCCAACAAATGAACAGCTTGCAGATATCTTCACCAAGCCTTTGGCTCGTGAGCAATTTAACATACTAAGGGAAGCAATCGGTATGTCTAATCCTCTTCAATAATTCTAACTATTTGAATAAATGTTGAGTGATTACCATGCTGACTGATATCAATCTAGTAACTACTGCACAATGAGCTTAATAGTCTATGCTGAGTAGATACAAGTGTTGAGTAAAATATTCTGTGCTGAGTAGATAAACATATTGAGTAATCATCTTATGCTGAGTAGATGTACATGCTGTGTGATTAACGTATGTTGAGTTACTAAGAGATAGGAAATCCATCTACGTAGAATTAAATACTCAGTATCATAAACGACTCATATTCTGGCAAACTGAGTAAAAGCCCACTTGCACCGATAAACAATGACACGTGTAACAAATCATACCTAGAAAAACGCAACTAATAATGAATACCCATGCGCCGAACCTATCATAAATGGCAGAATCTTTGTCGATTAAAGTCCCAAGATGAAAACGGCTAGTTCATTAATGACTCAAAACTCTATAAGTAGTGGAAGGATCCCCACTCATTACTCTTTACGCTTAAAATCTTCTGAAATCGAATTCTTCTCTCTCCCTAAACCTTAAAACCTTCATCTGTAACAATGGCTTCCGGCAAAAACGAAATCCCTAACGTCACCACTCAGCTTGGCCAAACCTCTGGCAAACCCACTCAAGCTGACCCCGCCGATTCATCTAAACCAGTAGAAAGGAACATGATCAAGGTCCATAAGAAGGTCAACAACTTGGAGGTTCTGAAATGCAGATGGTTCTCTCCAGGATTCGTCACTTCTGAGAAACCGTTCTGTGACTGGATCGAGAAGAACAAATGGACCGGTCTCTTCTCACTCGCCGAAAAAACTTACCCCAGGCTGGTCAGAGAATTTTATTCCAATATGTTTGTTGATGAAGAGGATGCTGACTATTTGGAGACTACAGTCAAAGGTGAGAAAATCACCATAACCCCTGCCTATCTAGCTACTTTGCTAAATTTACCAGACGAAGGAATAGAATTTAGGACAACAAAAGAGAAGGTACAAAAAGAAAAGCTTGACAAGATCAAGGGGTTCTGTAAACCCAAGAATCATAAAGGTGAAATACCCAGCACCTGTATGGGGCAAGAACAGAAGATGGCTCACTACATGCTGACCAACTTCATCTTCCCCAAACTCAACTCAGCCTCATCTGCCTCCAATTTTGAACAGTGCTTCATATGGCACATGTTGACCTACACTCCACTTAACATACCCGTCTTTCTAGTTGGGGCTCTTCAACGCAGTGGAAAGAAGCTCAGGCTAGGTTCTTTAATCACTAAGATCCTCGAAGATAAACAGATCGAGACCATAAATGAAACTAACACTTTGGGAAGTGAGATCACAGCAGCTCTGCTGGTTGGATTATTATACAATCAACCATTGAAAGGATATGAAGAAATTGAAGATGTTGAGGAAAATGATGAAGCTGAACAGGAAGAGGTGCCTGAGCATGAGCCTGAGAAAGAAGTGGAGGCTCCTACTGAGTTCCCTAAGGAAAAGAAGTAAAAGAAGAGAAAGGCCATTGAAACATGCTCCAAAGACATCAATGTTGTCCCAAAGAAAGTGAGACTAGTGTCTCAAGAAAAAGTTAAAGCTGACCAGGCTAAGGAGAAAGCTGAGTTGGCAGAGAAGAGAAAGAGGCCAGAAGAGCCTGAGGATGAAGAAGAAACCCCGGAATCCCCTTTGATGAAAAGGAAGAAGGTTAATACCTTAAAGACAGTTGAAGCGGATCCCCTAGATTGGGCTGTATCTTCCAAAGGTCATGGAACTGACCTAGAAAGGGAAGCTGAGAAATAAACTTTTGTTGAGGAAGACGTCCATACTGAGCAGGAAGAACCTGCTGATGTTGAGCAACCTCAGGGTGATGCTGAGCAAAGAGTTGAGGAAGAAGAAAATGTTGTTGTTGAGGATCATATTGAGCAACATGAGAATCAAACTGTGGTAGAAGAGACATTTGATACTGATGAGGAGGTTATTCATGCTGACCCATCTCCTCCTAAAGAAACAAGGTTCAAGCGACTCAAGAAGAAAGCACAAAAGCAAATTGATCTTCTGGATGATTCCCCTCCTCAAGATATTGATGCTGAACTCTCCAAAATTCAGTTCAAATATTTCTCTCATGATGCTGAGCCTGAGTCTCCTCCAACGGATCTTGTGCAAAACCAAGCCTCTGTTACTCATATTGAGGAACAAGCCAAGACTCCGGAGAATCCAAAAACTGCTCAAGATGGAACAAATCCTGCTTCAACTTCACCCACTCAGGATGAGCAGGTCAACATGACTAACCAAACTCCACCTCCAACACAGCATGTTGATAAATCAGCTCCTGAAGCCAATCTGCAAAATGATCAATCTGGCAAACAGCCAACTCCACCTCCATCAAGCTCAATTCCAGCCTCTGAGACAAATGCGGCTAAATTCACCTACTTGAATGCTACTAAGTCAGGACGACGAATCATTGCCTCTGCTCAGTCCTTGCTTCAAGATTTGAACCCTTCTCAAGCTGATGCTACTAGATCGTCTCATGCTGAGTCCTCCCACCTATCTGGCATCACTCAACTTCTCAATGAACTCAGAGGACTCAAGGATCTGGTAAGCATTATAACCACCGTTCAAACTCAGCAACCAAGCCAAGACCAAATAGCAAAGCTGACTGAATTGGTACTCACAATGGTGAACCATCTGAACTCGCTTGAAGGCAAAATCCAACAACCGTCGGAAGTTAATCCAGGGTATGCAACTTCCACTGAACTTCAAGGCTATTTTGCTAAGTTAACTGCAGAACTGTCCAAATCAAGCGCACCTGGCAATACTGAGTATGCCACATCTGCTGAACTCCAAGAATGCTTTACCAAGTTCAATGCTGAGCTGACTTGTACGCGTGAGTTAGTCTCCTCCTCCTCTCAGTGTACAATTGACCAACTGAGCGAAGCAGTAAGTCTACTCAACGTCAACAAAGCACAGATGGATGTTGATCCAGTCTCCAATGGTCAACTCTTGAGCTTTTCCCAAGCAATTATGAAGGCAATGCGCATCAACAATGCTCAGCGCATTGCTAAAGATGTACCACCAATCTTTTGGTCAGTGATAGGGGTATTTTACCCCTATCTTTTAGCGTGATTTACGGGATGATTTCGGGTAAAATAAATAAGTTTAATTGCAAAAATAAAGTGCTTTTGATAAATAAAGAAATAAAAATAAATCTCGTACTTTTAGTTTATTTTCCTCGTTTTTGATTAGTTTAGGAAATAAAAACGTCAAGCTAACTCGGCTCTCAAGATTTGTATTTCAGGTACGAGAAAGGAGCAAAAATCCACTCAATACGCGGGGCGTATTATCCTGTACGCGGGGCGTAAAACATAGTGCCAGAAATAATTGCCTTATCCGCAGGCACCATGTGGAACTGACTCAGCATACGCGGGGCGTATGACACACTACGCGGGGCGTATGACACATGTCGGCAATAATTGGCCTAATCCTGGAAGTCAGACTGCATTGTCTCCCAGAGTCAACTATACCTACGCGGGGCGTACCACTATATACGCGGGGCGTAAAAGGCAGTTCTTCAACATAAAAAGATCAGAGACTCTTTTACGCGGGGCGTACTTCAGCTACGCACGGCGTAAAGTCACCAATTCAAGCGATAAAACTCCAGAGACTCAAACACGCGGGGCGTACCACCCTTTACGCAAGGCGTACTTGAGTCAACAAGACAACGAATTGGTCCACATACCGAAGATTTCTGACGGAATGGGCATTTACGCGGGGCGTAGACCAATTTACGCGGGGCGTATCATGGGATTTCTGCACCAAATAATGTTGCTCCATACTTGTGCTTTGTGAAATTACAAACCTACCCTTGCTTGATGTCTATAAATAAGAAGCTCTTGAACTTCATTTGACACCAATTACATACTAGAGAGAGCTATACTATACTCTTTTCCTTCCTTGTAATTTAGATTCAGATTTTGTAGTTAAACTCTCCCCCTCGAGAGCTTGTTCGGTTGTTCCGGCGTTCCATCGAAGTTCCGCTCAATCATTCATCACCAAGCTCGAGAGTTCCACCTCCACGACCTAGGAGACGGCCTTGAGCCCGGTTAGCTAGTTCCAAGGGCGGATTCTCCCTTTTTACTTGCTAATTAGCTTGTACTCTTCCTATGTACTAGGCTTGGTTGTATTTCATCTAAACACTTTCCATATTTATAATTTATGGTTTATAATCTCTATTTTCCTTTACGTGTTAATGTTTATTGCTTGTTTTGATATTGATAATTGATTATTGTGTAGGAGCACGCGATTACCGCCGCCATCCGGGCTATCTTTAGGGAATTATATAGGTGTTGCCTTACCGGAAGTGACAAACCGGAAACCGTAGGAATTGACAAGCCACGGAACTTACGGGCCCTAATTTCTAGTTCCCCCGCATTAGACACGCCTTGACTAGGCATCACGTAGTCTAAGTACTTCACGGGTCGGTCTTACTACATTTGGTCGTCTTTGCAAGAGTAAACCATTATCCGTATACATTTAGAGTCGTTATTTATCGTGGTTATAACTTATCATACACACCCCGCTTCGTAGAGTTTTAGCTGCATGAATCTGAGTCGCCAATAGTTAGGAATAGTGTGTAGTTGTGTCTTACTTTACCCCAAAGTAATCACCGCTTAAATAACATACGAAACCGAGTCATCTAATACTTGTAATTATAAATCCTGTGGATTCAATACCCGGTCTTAACCGGATTATTACTTGATACGACGGGGTACACTTGCCCCTAAGTAGTCATAGCGTCTAAGTAGAGTCAAGAGCAATTTATAAAGACCACATCCGTAGACATAACACATTCACCGCAATACACATTTAGTCGTCGTAAGAAACTCTACCACTAGACTTTACGCCCATCAAGTTTTTGGCGCCGTTGCCGGGGATTTATAATTTCCTACAATATTAGACAAAAACGTTTCATTGTTAGTTTAAGCATTCTTTTTGTATAAATTGTTTATATATACGTTTGCTAACATTATTCTTTTTTGTTGATAATTCTTTTATACTTGTTTCACTTTATGCACACCCGATCTAAAAGTGATTCTTTCGTACCTATTGATCTCGAAATTGAACGTACTCTTTGTAGGATTCGAAAAGAGAGAATGGCAAACCCCAACGCCGAGGTCAACCAACCCAACGGAAACCCAAGGCCACACGTGAACAACATCCGTGGGGCCAATGATACGCGTTCGATGATGGAGATCCTTGCACCACATCGTCCCCAAAATTGTAACGGCATTGTCGCTCCCACGATCCCGGCCAACACATACGAGATCAAGACCGGGATGATCCAATTGATTCAACAATGCGGTCAATTCGGAGGGGAACTCCATGAGAACCCCAACGAACATTTGGATAAATTTCTTATGTGTGCCGATACCTCTCGACAAAATGGTGTCCCCGTTGAGGCTGTGAGACTGAAATTGTTCCCTTTTTCATTGACAGGACAGGCGCTGGAGTGGCTACACTCATTGGAGGCGGGATCCATCACGTCATGGGAAGAGCTTGAAAAGGAGTTCCTTTCCTACTATTTTCCGCCGTCCAAAACAGTCAAGTTATGGACCGATATCACATCCTTCAGGCAGTTGGAATGCGAGGCTCTTCACGCAGCTTGGGCTAGATTCCGGAAGTTGCTCCGAAACTGCCCCCACCATGACATCCCAAAGCACGACTTGGTAAGCACTTTTTACCACGGATTAACTCCCACTAACCGTGCGACTGTTGATTCCGCTGCAGGTGGGGATCTATTTCGGAAGTCAGCTAGTGAGGCCTACGAGCTCATTCATGAGCTCGCAAGGAAAAGTGTGCAATGGCAAGAGGATCGGCTTGCCGGCCCATCGCGACACCAGACATTCGCTGTGGAGAAAGAGGCTCCGAAAAGCTCCATAGCTGAAATGAACAAGAAGCTTGACTCGTTGATCGCCCAATTAAGCCTCAATAAAAGTGTACAGGTCATGATGTGCACTCACTGTGGTGGAGACCATGATCCGTTTAATTTCCAAATCGGTAGCCCCTTCGCCGGCGATGCCGAAAACGTAAGTTATATAGGAGGTAACCAAAGGTATAATTCCCATCCGAACTCCTATTCTCACCACAATAATAATAATAATAACAACGGATGGAGGCCTCGGTACCAACACCTGAACTTATCATATGGCAACAATAATAACGTGTTGAGGCCCCCATCCGGCTTTGAGCAAGAATTTTGGGAAAACGGGCTCGGGCAATCGCAAGCCGCGCCCGGCAATCGAAACGCTCCACCTTCCAACAATGTACACGACCAATCGGTCACGTCCTTGTTGAAGGACATATTAACCCGTCTTTCCGATAGCGAAGTGTTTTGTAGGGATCTTAGCCGCCAGGTGGCCCACCTGAACCGTCAACAACAAGAAAGGCCACTAGGAACCCTCCCGGCAAACACTGAACAAAATCCGCGGGGTAAGAATAGGGAATCCGGGCAGGTGATAACGCTCCTCAACAATAGGAGTTCGGACCCGTCAAGCTCCAACGCGGACGTCTTGCAATAAGCCGCCATACAAGAAAGTCGAGCTACTTCGACTCAAAACGTAGCATCGGTTTGAATCCCTCGAACCATTTGTGATGTGATATTGGTTATGAAAAAGAGATAATAACCAAATCAACAAGTTTTCCCGATCTATCTTAAGGAATTAATAGAATCAAATAACAAACATAAATTGGTGATAACAAACCAATCCCAAAGAATTAAAGACAATGAAAGGAGATCTGACCTTACACCTTCGAATAATTAAATTGGAACCTGAGTGTTTGGCGATTCACAAGTACCTTACCAAAATACTTGTTCACGATCAAGATAATATTGCAAGAATGATGACCCGGTCTCTCAAGCTCACAATAAAGAATTCAATCCCGGATTGAAAATAATTCCCAAAGGAAAAGAAGAACTTTTGTTCATAAAAATATTGATTTCTGATTGATGAAAATAATGAAGAATACAAGCCTTTATATAGGCTACAAAATAAACCTAAACCTAAACTAAAAAGAAAGTTGAATCCTAGTGCATCAAGGTAAAAGAAATCCTAATTAGACAAGGAAAAACATTAAATTCGTTTTTGTCCTTTAGAGCCCAATTTCAGCCCATTAATTAACATTATTTGGGCCTTTTAATTAGCTAGAAATAAGCCCAATCAAACCTATAAGGTTATAGCATTAATTTTAATGAGTCCCAATGGGTTTTGCACATGCCAAACACATGCAAGTCCAAAGCTTCTCTTAAAATATGATCAACCTTTTTACATATCACTATTATGGGCTTGGGCTTGGATACAACACAAAAACACACCATCTTTAATGACTTCGCTAGAATTCATTCCTTGTTTAAAGAAGCTCAAGATGAGTCCATTAAGCATTTGTTGGTCTTTCTTTGCACGATTCTTCGTCATAGGTCCAATTGACAGCTCCAATGGATCCCTCATGCTTCTACTAGGCTCCTTAACTCCAAGCTCCTTTGTTCCATGCTCTTGTGCTTTTGATATCACATCATTCCCTCTCTCTTGAAAAGGATTTGTCCTCAAATCTTCATCTCCTACATCAAACAAAGATAAATCAGCCACATTAAAAGTTGCATGCACACTATACTCACCTGGCAAGTCGAGCTTGTAGGCATTATCCCCAATTCGTGCGACTACTTGAAATGGCCCATCGCCTCTAGGATGTAGCTTTGATTTTCTCTGAGCGGGGAACCTTTCCTTGCGCATATGCAACCACACCCAATCACCGGGTTCAAATAGAACACATTGTCGACCCTTGTTAGCTTGCTTTGCATAATGCTCATTCTTCTTCTCCAGTTGTTGTTTCACTTGTTCATGTAACTTAAGCACCATTTCTGCCTTTTTCTTTCCATCTAAACTTTTCCTTTCATCAACAGGCAAAGGGATCAAGTCTAATGGTGTCAAAGGATTAAAACCATAAACAATTTCAAATGGTGAGAAGTTAGTAGATGAATGTATAGCCCTATTATAAGCGAACTCAATAAATGGTAGGCATTCTTCCCATGACTTAAGATTCTTTTGAATAACTGCCCTAAGAAGTTGTCCTAAAGTTCTATTTACTACTTCGGTTTGACCATCAGTTTGAGGGTGACAAGAAGTAGAAAACAACAGTTTAGTCCCCAATTTATTCCACAAAGTCTTCCAAAAATAGCTTAAAAACTTAGGATCTCTATCACTAACTATACTCTTTGGCATCCCATGCAGACGAACAACCTCTCTAAAGAACAAGTTAGCAATATTAATAGCATCATCAGTTTTATGGCATGGTATGAAATGTGCCATCTTAGAAAAGCGATCTACAACCACAAATATGGAATCATTACCTCTCTTAGACCTAGGTAAAGCCATCACAAAATCCATGGATATAGCAGTCCAAGGTTCATTCGGCACAGGTAATGGAGTGTATAAACCATGAGGCATAACTCTAGACTTAGCTTTCTTACAATTAATACAACTAGCACATATTCTTTCCACATCACGTTTCATATGAGGCCAAAAGAAATGTTCAGAAATCATGTCCAAAGTCTTAGCAACCCCAAAATGCCCCATCAAGCCTCCACCGTGGGCTTCCCTCACAAGAAATTCTCTATGTGAACATTTAGGCATGCATAATCGATTATCTCTAAATAAGTAGCCCTCATGTCTATAAAATTTTCCAAAAGCAGTAAGTTCACAAGCTTTATAAATAGATGCAAAGTCTAGATCATCAACATATAATTCTTTGATATACTCAAATCCTAAACACTTAGCATGCATCACATTCAATAAGCTAACTCTCCTACTTAATGCATCAGCAACTACGTTTTCCTTCCCTTGCTTATACTTAATCACATAAGGAAACGTCTCTATAAATTCCACCCACTTGGCATGTCTTCGGTTCAATTTTTGTTGACCCTTAAGATGTTTCAAGGATTCATGATCGGTGTGGATCACAAACTCTTTAGGCCATAAATAATGTTGCCACATTTGCAAAGCCCTAACTAATGCATAGAGTTCTTTATCATAAGTGGGATAGTTTAAGGTTGCACCACTAAGTTTTTCACTAAAGAAGGCTATAGGTCGACCCTCTTGCATTAAAACAGCACCAATCCCTACTCCCGACGCATCACACTCAATTTCAAACGATTTATCAAAGTTTGGAAGTGCTAAAACGGGGGCAGAAGTTAGTCTTGCCTTAAGCATCTCAAAAGCATCCTCTTGTGCTTTGCCCCACTTAAAGCCAACATTCTTTTTTATTACCTCGGTTAGTGGTGCGGCAATGGTACTGAAGTTCTTCACAAACCTCCTATAGAAACTCGCCAAGCCATGAAAGCTCCTCACCTCGGTAACTGAATTTGGCGTTGGCCACTCTTGAATGGCTTTCACCTTTTCAATATCAACAGAAACTCCTTGTGCTGAAACAATAAAACCCAAAAACACAACTTTCTCCATGCAAAATGAGCACTTAGAAAGGTTAGCGTATAATTTCTGTTCTCTCAAAACATCTAATACAACCTTAACATGTTCTATGTGTTCTGCCTCAGATTTAGAATAGATAAGAATGTCATCAAAATAAACAACAACAAATTTACCTATAAACTCTCTCAAAACATGATTCATTAATCTCATGAAAGTACTAGGTGCATTTGTTAAACCGAAAGGCATAACTAACCACTCATATAAACCATGCTTAGTCTTAAAAGCCGTTTTCCATTCATCTCCTAATGACATGCGAATCTGATGGTACCCACTCTTAAGATCTATTTTAGTGAAAATAACAGCCCCATTTAATTCATCCAACATATCATCTAACCTAGGGATAGGATGACGATACTTTACCGTGATTTTATTGACGGCTCTACAATCGATGCACATCCGCCAAGTTCCATCTTTCTTTGGTACTAGGATGACTGGCACAGCACACGGACTCATAGATTCACGAATCAACCCTTTTGCCATTAGTTCCTCGACTTGCCTTTGTAGTTCTTTTGTCTCCTCAGGGTTACTTCTATAGGCTGGTCGATTTGGAATTTGTGCTCCGAGAACAAAGTCAATTTGATGCTCAATTCCTCGAATCGGGGGTAACTTATTAGGCATCTCTTCGGGGAATAAATCCTTGAATTCCTGCAAAAGAGGGGAAATACTAGAAGGAAGGTTAGACTGACTTACAGAAGATAAACAAAAACTCTTACAATAAAATAATAATAAATTTTTGTTTTCAAAATCAGCTTGCTTTACATCCCTCAATTTAGCATATAAAGATAGATTTTGGCTTTTGTTAATGCTCCTCTCTTTTTCTCTCCTCTCACCCTCATTTCTCGACCTCACTAATGCCTTTTCACTCACCTCTTCTCTCTTCACACCCTCACTGATTTTATCACTCTTATTTTCTCTCGCCTTAACCTTTTCCCTTCTCACAGATTGTTCTTGTAACATTCTTTGCATGTAGAGCTGATCTTCAAACACTTCAGCAGGTGATAAAGGTGGCAAAATATACTTCTTCCCATCCTTAGCAATAGTAAATTTATTTGTTCGACCATGATGTAGTGCTGATCGATCGAATTGCCAAGGCCTCCCCAATAACACATGACATGCTTGCATAGGTACTACATCACATAATACCTCATCAGAAAAAGAACCAATAGAAAAGTTCAGAAGCACCTGTTTAGTAACTTTGAGTTCGTTACTATCATTCAACCATTGTAACCGATAAGGATTGGGATGTGGAATTGTTGATATCCCTAATCGGCTTGCTAACACATTGCTTACCACGTTGCAACAACTTCCTCCATCAATAATTAGTAAGCATGTTTTTCCAAGTATGTTGCAATGAGCATGAAAGATGTGCTCTCGTTGCTCAATGTCACCACTCACTCCCATCTTCAATGTTCTACGAGTGACTAAGTTAACTCCATGTCCTCCTTTACTATCCACCTCTTCTATATCACTACAATCTTCTAAGGTGGGCATATCATCTGATTCATGTTCGGACTCACTTTCGGATATTAACTCACCATGCTTCATAACCATCGCCTTTTGATTCGAACACTCTCTTGCATAGTGCCCTCTCCCTTGGCACTTAAAACACACAATTTCACGAGTTCTTGTGGGTTTTTCAGTAGTTTTGTATTTTGGAGTAGTTCCACCAATTTGCAACTTCCCAAATGCTTTTGAATCAACCTGAGGCGTTTGGTCACTTTTAGAGCTAAATTCAGATTTAGTTTTGAAATTACCTCTTGGATCTGACTTCCATGGAGTGGAAGTAGTGCCTTTGAACTTTGATCTCCCTTTCTCAACCTCTTGAAGTTGTCTCTCAATTTTTATCGCTTTATGGAGCATCTCGTCCATGTGGAAATAAGTTTGTAGCTCAAGAGGGTTGCGAATCTCCCTCTTCATTCCCATGAGAAATCTAACCATGGTAGCTTCCTCATCTTCTTGTATATCAACTCGGATTAGTGCCATCTCCAATTGTTTGTGATAATCTTCAACAGATTGGTTACCTTGAGACATGGATTGGAGTTCTTTCAACAACTCCTTATAATAGTGAGCCGGCACAAATCTCTTTTTCATGACCTTCTTCAATTCACCCCATGTTCTTATGGGTTCATCACCATCTCTTTTTCTTGTGCGCTTTAATTGGTCCCACCAAACAGCCGCATATTCAGTTAGTTCGGATACTACAAGTTTCACCTTCTTCTCCTCGGAATACTCATGTATGTCAAAGATTGTTTCAACCTTTCGTACCCAATCAAGATACGCCTCTGGGTCACTAGCTCCTCGAAAAGTAGGCATTTTAAGTATGATAGCATTAAGATTACTATCTTTTCGATCGTTACCCCTTTTTCGGTATCCAAACTGCTCCTCCTCTTCAGACTCGGATAGTTCATCATCAAAATTCAATCTCCCGCGTCCTCCTTTCTTTTGGCTTGATTTCTTTTGGTTTGAAACCAAATCAGCCACAATAGCCCCTAACCTCTTCATCTCACCTACAATAGCTTGTTGCCATTCTTTAGAATCAACATCGTTAACGTTGTCCTTTTTAGGTTCGTTAGACATGACAAAATATATAAAGAATGAAAGAAAAGTGAAATCTAGTCTAAAGCAAGAAAAGAAGAAAAAGAAAGTAAAAGAAGTACCTCACAACCGGTTCAATCACTCTTTTATATTATCTTGATAGATCACAAGGATTATCTCGGGTAATATAAATGCCAATGAAGCAAAAGAATGACAAAATAAAGTAGAGCAGAAACTAGAAGCAAAGAAGACTAATATTGTAACGATAACCAAAGTTTAGCACACTAAGAATAGAATAAAAGACGATTTTCGAAGAAGAGACAAATGTTTGAAAGAAATTTTAAGAATGTGTGTTTAGCATGCAAATTCTAGAAAACTTGTAACTTTAGTACAAACAATGAGCCGATTTTTTTTTTTTTTTTTCCTTTTTTTTTTCCTTTTTTTTTCCTTTTTTTTTCTTTTTTTTTTCCCTTTTTTTTTAAACTAGATTGGAATTGATTAACAAATTAAACTTGCACTAATGATTTAGCATGCAAAAAAAAATTGAAGAAATTCACACACATAAATGGGTTTGGCTAGTAAGAATAGAATCCAAAAATAATCAGTTCGCTACAACTAAGAACCTAAATAACTAGATGCAAAGATATGAGGAACTCGATCAATAATTAAAGACTCTAGATTGGGGTAATTTTTTTTTTTTTTTTTTTAATTTCGACAAACAAAACAAAAACAACAAATTCCTTAAGAGCCAAAGCTCTGATACCAATTGATGTGATATTGGTTATGAAAAAGAGATAATAACCAAATCAACAAGTTTTCCCGATCTATCTTAAGGAATTAATAGAATCAAATAACAAACATAAATTGGTGATAACAAACCAATCCCAAAGAATTAAAGACAATGAAAGGAGATCTGACCTTACACCTTCGAATAATTAAATTGGAACCTGAGTGTTTGGCGATTCACAAGTACCTTACCAAAATACTTGTTCACGATCAAGATAATATTGCAAGAATGATGACCCGGTCTCTCAAGCTCACAATAAAGAATTCAATCCCGGATTGAAAATAATTCCCAAAGGAAAAGAAGAACTTTTGTTCATAAAAATATTGATTTCTGATTGATGAAAATAATGAAGAATACAAGCCTTTATATAGGCTACAAAATAAACCTAAACCTAAACTAAAAAGAAAGTTGAATCCTAGTGCATCAAGGTAAAAGAAATCCTAATTAGACAAGGAAAAACATTAAATTCGTTTTTGTCCTTTAGAGCCCAATTTCAGCCCATTAATTAACATTATTTGGGCCTTTTAATTAGCTAGAAATAAGCCCAATCAAACCTATAAGGTTATAGCATTAATTTTAATGAGTCCCAATGGGTTTTGCACATGCCAAACACATGCAAGTCCAAAGCTTCTCTTAAAATATGATCAACCTTTTTACATATCACTATTATGGGCTTGGGCTTGGATACAACACAAAAACACACCATCTTTAATGACTTCGCTAGAATTCATTCCTTGTTTAAAGAAGCTCAAGATGAGTCCATTAAGCATTTGTTGGTCTTTCTTTGCACGATTCTTCGTCATAGGTCCAATTGACAGCTCCAATGGATCCCTCATGCTTCTACTAGGCTCCTTAACTCCAAGCTCCTTTGTTCCATGCTCTTGTGCTTTTGATATCACATCAATTTGTCTATATGTATTATAAACGTTATTTCTTTCTCTTTATTTTGCATTATTGTGATTTTATTTTCATCTTCATCTCTTGCTTTATTTTATTTTCCCCCATTTTCGTTTATTTTCATAAAATCAAAAGAAAAACAAATCCCACATTAATCCAAAATCTTAAAATACGCGGGGCGTACAACCCATTGCGCCCCACGTAGTTGTGTGTCTGCCCTTTTTACTTAATAAAGGACACACTACGCGCGGCGTACCTAAATTTACGCCCCGCGTACGCTTTCCCTAAAAAACGAACTCTTTTTAATAAATGCCACGAGGAGGACACGCGGGGCGTACCACAGGGTACGCCGCGCGTATCCTCGAGGAGTTGTGAATCACAACTCCCCATGGCAACTCCCCATCCCTCAAACTTCCAATCACTCCTCTTCCCTATACACCTTTTCCACTTCCACACTCCACCTCTTCTTCCACCCAATCAAACTCCATCATTTTAAATTTAAATCTTTAACTTCCCTCCATAATAAATTCTCATTAACTACCCTCTTAACTACAAATTAATAAATAAAATTAAAAATCATAAAAATAATTAAAAATCATTAAACACTCATAAATCCAAAAAAAAAACCACAAAAAAAAACCCTTCATCTTTCGTCCGTCTACGCGGGGCGTAACCTCATTTACGCCCCGCGTCCCTGCCCCTTTTGTCATGAAAAGGGACAGGAGGTCCGATACGCGTGGCGTAACCCTGTTTACGCCGCGCGTATCTCACCGATTTTGCATGAAATAACAACAGGGGGAGGGATACGCGTGGCGTGGCCCCTTTACGCCCCGCGTACCCCTCTGGGAATCCGAGCTTTGCTTGGATTCTCCACCCTTCTCCTATATATATCTCTTCTTTCTCCCTCTTCTTCCCTCACTATTATTTCAACTTTATCCCAACCTCCCCCCACCTTCTCTCAACCCTTCTCCATTCCTCACCATAATCATGACCCGAAGCAAACGAGCCGCCACTAACACCCCCCTCGACCAACAAATGCAAGCTCGCCGAGCTCGCACCTCATGCTCCTCCCGCTCCGCCCAAAATCAACCACCACCACCACCCGAACGGGAGGAAACGCCTCCACTCACATGACAATACCGGGCCCCTTTTCACCTTCTCACCGAGGAGGAGGCCACACGATACGAGGAACTTTGTGCGGCCACCGTCCAAGAGCTTCCATACATCCCCCATAGCGTGCTTGATCAGCACGATCTTGGCACACCCTTCGAAGCTCGTCTTCGTGCCCTCGGATGGTACGACATCTACCATAAACAATACCATGTGTACCCCTCCTTGGTCATCGAGTTCTTCACATCCCTCACCTCCAACAATGTGCCTGGGGCCGCGCTCTTCAACTTTCGCCTCCACAACCGCCCCTTCACCATTGACACTCAATGGCTTCGCACCCACTTCACTCATCAAGTGGAGCCTAGCGTCGCCCATTGGCCCGACGGTGTCTCCACCCCCGAATTTTGGACCTCCATTACCGGGTCCAATGACTATCACGTGTCCAACCTCCACCCGGCTAGTATTCGTGACCCTATCCTCCAGTTGCTTCACCGCTTCATCTCCTTCTACTTCATGGGGAAATCCGAGTCTACTAAGGTCAACAAACATGAACTGTTGGCCCTCTACTGTTGTGCCAACGGGCTCACATACGACCTCGCCTATCACGTGGCCATCCATCTTCGCGCCACACCCATCTGGAAACGGGCCAAGCTCGGGTTTGGCCACCTCATCACCATTTTCGCTCTCTCCAAACTCGGCTCCGACACCATTGAGCGCCTCCCACGCCTTATGCCTCGGCTGTTGGACAAAAATGCATTTAAAACCTTGAACCGTCCAACTTCCGGCCCGGGCAAAACTTCGGGAGCAGCTCACTCCGATGCGGAAGGCGATTCAGACTCGGATTTGGGTCTCAATTTTAGTCCTCCACCGCTTCACGACTTCAATGCCCTGTACGCCCGGTTGGATATCTTAGAGGATAACCAACGTCGTGATCGGGCCTATTTTGACACCCGCTTCGATACCCTCGAGGCGTAACAACGTGAGGACCAGGCCCATATCGACTCTCGGTTCGATGCTCTCACCGCTTCCTTCGCCTCATACTTCAACCTCCATGGCACTCCACCTCCATCTCAACCATAGTTCCATTTTCTTTGTGTTTTCATTTTCTTTTGTTTTGCTGTTTTGATGTTTCATGTACTATCTTTTTATTTTCTAATATATTAGTACTTTCCGTTTATGTTTCGCGCTGTTTATTTTTGCTGTTTGTAATAAAGCCACGCAGGGCGTACCCCATGGCACGCCCCGCGTCCCCTCGTTTTTATGTTTAAAAAAGGTTCAGAAGCTCAAACACGCGGGGCGCCCAGTTCCTGCGCCCCGCGTATTTGAGTCTCTGCCCAGTAACACCACAAAAAAGTACTGGTTACGCGGGGCGCCCCTTTGGGCACGCCTCGCGTAACCCCT
This sequence comes from Euphorbia lathyris, assembly GCF_963576675.1. Taxonomy (NCBI): domain Eukaryota; kingdom Viridiplantae; phylum Streptophyta; class Magnoliopsida; order Malpighiales; family Euphorbiaceae; genus Euphorbia; species Euphorbia lathyris. The sequence goes on from NC_088915.1 coordinate 85,865,019, forward strand.
GACCACTAAGGGTCCTCTTTTCCTTCCTTAGCTTTATTTTTGTTTTTGTTTTAGTTGCTTTTTGCGACGCCCTTGGAATAAGCGTCATTTTAAATAACGCGGAGGGACGTGCAACCCCGCACTTTTAAGTTTGGTTTGCACTAACAAAAACAAAAATAAAAATAAAATAAACAAAATAATTAAACTAATTTATTGACTCTTTTAAATTTTCCCGACATGCTATCCCTCCTTCGAAAATTAATTAAAGTTCTGTTATTTGTCATCAAAAATAAAAGCATCGGAACATAAAGGAATGATTCGATGAAGAAATTTTAATCTTGATTTCGAAATTAGGGAATTTTTGCAAAGCTTAGGATAGCACTAAACTAAGGCATTGAGTCTTAACCCAATTGTCATCTCCATAATGAACTTTGAAAAGGCAATAAAAACAGGATAGTTGAGAATTTAGCGAAAACTCGATAGTGCACAATTTAAACCCGAATCTTTGTGAGGTATTCTTGAGCCTAAAAGAGTTCGTACGAGAACTCTAATTCTTTCACAATTTTTCGAGAGCTTTGACTTCACTCGAATCATAGAATTTGCATCCAATACCGGGTTAAGTACACTTATTGTGGTAAAAATGCAATAGATGATAAACCGAACCCACTTAGGCTAATTTTTCTTAATTTATTTTTCTCGTTTTCATTAAACATTAGAAAACCCCCTCGAGCCTATTAACCAACTCTTTTGTTAATACCCTCCTAACATTTAACCCTTTTTCCTCTTGTTCAAATTACCGACATAATCAAGTTGCACCCGAATTACCCGAAATAAGTCACGGCCTTAGCAAATGAGCACCATTAGCTCTCAAAATATTGTTTTTGTGCCTCTATCAAAACAAAGGATACAATAAAAATAAGAAGGCATTCTCAAGCTCCACCCGAGCAATTTTGAAGTATATTTTGTAAAATTCGCCAAGACTGAAATATGATACGGTGCAATCACAAACGGTATTTTTGAACTTGAGTTCATTTACACTAACCACTAAAGAAGCCACCCACATTACAACCCCCCTCTGGGTTCATTTTTAATATTGTCTAACCATACTTTAAGAGGAAAAACCCGGATGAAAATGCAAATTCAACATGATCTCGAGTATGTGCAAAGAAGAGTGATAAAACACCGACCCACCTAAAATTGAGCGTAAAAGTGAAATCCTTTGGTGAGGTACTATCAGGTTCTTAAAAGATAATCAACCCCCGTTAATATTGCCTATTAAATCTTGATCATGGAGGTTTCAAACAAGTTTCGTACTCAATTGTTTGCGTAGGTACTTACCGAAACCTTTGCACAAAACCATAACTTTGAAATCACGCACTTGGCAAAACCAACCTTCGGTTTGTTTCTTAATTTTCTCAATCCCTTGTCTTTCGATTTCTTTTACTTAAGGACAAGTAAAACTTTAAAGTCCGAGGAGGTTTGATAGGGGTATTTTACCCCTATCTTTTAGCGTGATTTACGGGATGATTTCGGGTAAAATAAATAAGTTTAATTGCAAAAATAAAGTGTTTTTGATAAATAAAGAAATAAAAATAAATCTCGTACTTTTAGTTTATTTTCCTCGTTTTTGATTAGTTTAGGAAATAAAAACGTCAATCTAACTCGGCTCTCAAGATTTGTATTTCAGGTACGAGAAAGGAGCAAAAATCCACTCAATACGCGGGGCGTATTATCCTGTACGCGGGGCGTAAAACATAGTGCCAGAAATAATTAACTTATCCGCAGGCACCATGTGGAACTGACTCAGCATACGCGGGGCGTATGACACACTACGCGGGGCATATGACACATGTCGGCAATAATTGGCCTAATCCTGAAAGTCAGACTGCATTGTCTCCCAGAGTCAACTATACCTACGCGGGGCGTACCACTATATATGCGGGGAGTAAAAGGCAGTTCTTCAACATAAAAAGATCAGAGACTCTTTTACGCGGGGCGTACTTCAGCTACGCACGGCGTAAAGTCACCAATTCAAGCGATAAAACTCCAGAGACTCAAACACGCGGGGCGTACCACCCTTTACGCAGGGCGTACTTGAGTCAACAAGACAACGAATTGGTCCACATGCAGAAGATTTCTGACGAAATGGGCATTTACGCGGGGCGTAGACCAATTTACGCGGGGCGTATCATGGGATTTCTGCACCAAATAATGTTGCTCCATACTTATGCTTTGTGAAATTACAAACCTACCCTTGCTTGATGTCTATAAATAAGAAGCTCTTGAACTTCATTTGACACCAATTACATACTAGAGAGAGCTATACTATACTCTTTTCCTTCCTTGTAATTTAGATTCAGATTTTGTAGTTAAACTCTCCCCCTCGAGAGCTTGTTCGGTTGTTCCGGCGTTCCATCGAAGTTCCACTCCATCATTCGTCACCAAGCTCGAGAGTTCCACCTCCACGACCTAAAAGACGGCCTTGAGTCCGGTTAGCTAGTTCCAAGGGCGGATTCTCCCTTTTTACTTGCTAATTAGCTTGTACTCTTCCTATGTACTAGGCTTGGTTGTATTTCATCTAAACACTTTCCATATTTATAATTTATGGTTTATAATCTCTATTTCCCTTTACGTGTTAATGTTTATTGCTTGTTTTGATATTGATAATTGATTATTGTGTAGGAGCACGCGATTACCGCCGCCATCCGGGCTATCTTTAGGGAATTATATAGGTGTTGCCTTACCGGAAGTGACAAACCGAAAACCGTAGGAATTGACAAGCCACGGAACTTACGGGCCCTAATTTCTAGTTCCCCCGCATTAGACACGCCTTGACTAGGCATCACGTAGTCTAAGTACTTCACGGGTCGATCTTACTACACTTGGTCGTCTTTGCAAGAGTAAACCATTGTCCGTGTACTTTTAGAGTCGTTATTTATCGTGGTTATAACTTATCATACACACCCCGCTTCGTAGAGTTTTAGCTGCACGAATCTGAGTCGCCAATAGTTAGGAATAGTGTGTAGTTGTGTCTTACTTTACCCCAAAGTAATCACCGCTTAAATAACATACGAAACCGAGTCGTCTAATACTTGTAATTATAAATCCCGTGGATTCGATACCCGGTCTTAACCGGATTATTACTTGATACGATGGGGTACACTTGCCCCTAAGTAGTCGTAGCGTCTAAGTAGAGTCAAGAGCAATTTATAAAGACCACATCCGTAGACATAGCACATTCACCGCAATACACATTTAGTCGTCGTAAGAAACTCTACCACTAGACTTTACGCCCATCAGTCAGCTCACCAGCGCGCTTACCTGGCTTAGCAAATCCCATGAATGCCTACTCAGCATGATTAGCAACTCTCTCCGGGTTCCTCACCATGTCCAAGATGACAGTGTTCCTATAATTGATGGCTTGCGTGAAAGTACTAAGAGGCTCCAGCGTTACTCAAATCACCTCTCCACTCATGCTCGCAATGATACCTTCCTTTATAAACCCGATGATGGCAAAACGGGGGAGACAAGCCAAGAAGGAACTCAGCTTGCAGGTAATGCCTCAGGAAGTAAAGATAAAGGCAAAGGAATAGCTCGAGATGACCCTCAAGCTCAAGTCAATATGAAGGAAAAGAAGAAGAACTAGATATAGCTTAGGCAATGTCTAGAACTTAGCATAAAATCTTTCTTCATATGTTTTTTTGCTTAATCTATGCCAAGTACCATTTTCTCAATCTGGCTGATAAAATTGAACAAACAAAATTAAGAAGTAAAATATACTCAGTATACATTAACACCAAAATACTTATGTAATAAACTGAGTAATAACATACTTCTAATATTTTTGAGAACTGACTTAAATCCAATTCGCTCAGATCTTGAAAAATCTAACATTAAACTAAGTCAGTATACACAAATATCTTAAGGTTAATTCAATTAAATCTTGGAAGGTTTAGAATTAAGTTAAGACAATATGTGCAACCCTTACGGGGGAGTCATTTCAAAAATAAATCAATCATGGGGTAACTTATAACTGAGTTCCATAATTATGTATTTTGCCAGCATCAAAATGGGGGAGTTTGTTGAAACACCTTTCCACAAGATTTTGATTTGACAAAATCATCCATGATTAAGAGGCAATTAAATTTAAATGCTTTGATTTAATAGTACTAATGTGTTTGTTCAATATTGAGTGCAAAAATATATAAAGTTAAACAGGACAAAAGTCAGCATAAGCCAAGCTGAGTGGAATGGAACTCAGCATGAAAGAATAGAAGCTGAGTGGAGTAGAACTCAGCATCAGAAGCTTCCTTCTAAGTTGCCAGAACGAAACTGACTAAAATTATAAGACTCATTCAGAATCGTATAAACAGAACGGAGCTGACTAAGAAGGAACTCAGCATGGAAGTTGAACATTCGAAGATAACGAGTGAAGCTGAGTGACAGTCAGGACAACATGAAGGATCCGTTCACTAAAGGACAAAGTCTCCCAATTTTCTGCACCAATAATTGAAGCCTCGAAAATACACAGAAGACTAATTCCAAGAAACATGGGTCAATGGATTATTGGTAAAAGACAACTGGCACAAAAAGACAAGTCTGATGCAAGAAGACAAAACCTGACGCCTGAAGAAAACAGAGGAAGGGAATGGCGGAACAGTCTGAAGCTGACCAGAAGATGTTCCCTAAAAGAGCCGTTTTGGTGTTAACGGCTAAAACAATTCAAATGATCTGATAACAACCCAAATTATTCTTGAATAAGGAATAAGGGAAAATTAATAGAAATAATGGCAAACCATTATTCCTTCTAAAAGAGATATTTATGCATGATTAATGTGGAATTAATGATAATTAATGCAGGGGAGAATATGCAAATAATGAGGAAAAGGAAGGAGTCTCTAGCATTATGCCACGCCACGTGGACCATGGCGAGATACGCCATAACGAGATACGCCCGATGAGAGCGAGTAGCGGAGACCCGCCATAGCTCTCAAGGAGAGCGTACATACGCCTTGACGGATCAAAGAATACGAAAAGGTGCCTTTATTACCATCCATGAATGGGAATAAATACAATTAAATGGCAATTAATAGCTATTAAAGGGGAATAAAGACTTGACTGTTCGAATACCTCAACTCTGAGGGTTTCAATGCTAAATGCTGGGATTAATAGAGAATTGATAGCAATTAAAGATGAGTAATGACGCAACTCTTCACCTGCTTCCCCATTAATGCTGAAGGTTACATAAACCTATATAAATACCCCAGCTTCCTAGGATCAAAGGTACACTTACTGATTCTCTACTTTTGTGCTTACAGTTTATTCTCAGAAATATTACTGACTTTGGCATCGGAGTGTTCCCGGCCGATCCCAACGGCGCCTCACAGGGAAGTGCTTCGATCAAGGATTTTTCCACAAGTTATCAATTGGTGCGGTGAAGGTGGATCTCTAACAAACAGAAGATCACAAAATCTTGATTGTATAGAGTTTCACAAAGAACAAAACAATGGAGTCAACAAAATAGAAATCACAATCTCAAACTTTGGCTCAATCAGTACAACAAATCTATCCAAAGATATAATTCTCCATATATTGGTGGGAAAGAGTTTTCTACATTAAATCTGGAATTTTATGATGAAAAAGATAAGTTTCCTCCCCTTTCTTATTCCATTTTTAATTAAAGAAAATTGAGATCTCTCACTCTTATAAAGTGCTATGAATATCATTACATGTTATTATGATAAATCTAATAAATTGTGAAATATAAAGTCATAGACACAAATCTTTCATTAAATCTTGCATGCTTACTATGCCCTAATATTTTTTATGCATGACAAGTGTAATATGCCGTTATCATTGAATTAGTACAAGATGCATGTATAAGATCCGTAATCTTGGGATTTTACAAAAAATTCATCCATTCAATGTGATTTTATCACTTAATGTTAAGATATCATAAAAGGCTCGTGTAATTACATATGATTCAGGTCTGGTCAGTCTTTTGGGTGAACATGCATATAACTATTAGAAGAAATTACAAAGAAAAAAAATCATATTTAGTTTTTCTTGTACAATTCACCATCTATATATGGCTTTTCTCCTATATAGTACTTTTAATATCAGAAATTCATATTTTTGAATATTATTTTGTCAAACAGTTATTTCATTCCATTTTTTACAAGGATGTGTCTATTCATATAAAAACTGTTTATTTGACATTGTTAGAATTTCTGTTACCAACACAAGAGACTTGAAAATATTGAGTCTATTTGTAATTATCCTGTAATTGTTCCTAACTATTTAGGTCATTATGGGCTGATGAATTACCAAATTGGATAAACAAAACTTTCATGTCGTGAGCTAACTACAAAATAGTGCAAGTGTCGGTTTCGGATCAGAACATTAATTTATGCAAAATTCTTAGGATATACATGAGAATTCCTTAAAGATTGGAGGATTGTATGTGAAGGTATGTGAGAGTGGATTTTGAGTAATTTTCCTTACACTCCAAATTGGAGGAGAATCATGGTACATGTATTTTTCTTCCAAAATTACCCTTTCTCTTTTATTTTATTCGTACAAATGAAATGATATAAGAGTAATTTTACATATATAACTATATTATTAAATCATCACTTACCTTTCTTTAATTACACCTCATTCAAATGAGGCTTTAATGATCTCTGAATGCCATTAATGTATGAATGCACAATATTAATTGCAAGTAAATAGCAACTATGTAAGATATCTTACCCAATATAGAATGTCATAACTTTTATGACGTTTAAAATAAATATGCTATCTTGGATATTAATGCGCATTGAAATACAAAAGGACATTATTCTTAAACCATTCTCATTATGGTTATTTATTAAGAATTCATTATGATATTCATGTGCAGTAGCAATCTTTATGGTTATGACCGTTATACGTGATATTATTATTAAAAACAAGCACGATTAAAATTCTATTATGAATTTGTTTGACATATAATATTTACTCGGTTTTATCCTTTGACTAAGCTCATTCTAGAGTCAGGGACCAACGTGAAGGAATTATTAAGTTGATTCCAAGATGAACTAAAAATTCCATAAAGAGACATTGCATTATACATGATATTTGCCAACAAGGTCAATGCAAACAGTCTTTTGCTATGAAGTATGTTCCGTGGATCAAGCCACTGATCCCTAAGGTAAGTGAATATAGCTTTTATGCCTTACCACAATCTTTTAATAATGGACAGGGTATGCCCCACTTCTGGAGTTCTTTCAGTGCTAACCCACAGGTACAAGGGAATTGCTAATAATGCAACCAGTGTCAAACACTAACATGAAAAATAAAGCTCAATCCAGAGAAGTGTATATTCAGAGTCGCTTCAGAAAAATTCCTTGACTATGTCATTAGCAAAAAAGGAGTTAGAGCAAATCCAGATAAAGTATAAAGCCATGCGAGGAAAAAGGTGAAAAGAGCGCCTAAATGAAAGCCCCACTATGGGTGAGAAAGATCCAGAGGTTGAACGGGCGGATCATCGTACTAGAAAGATTGTCAACAAGCATATCAAGGTATAAAACAATTCCTAGCAGAACCACCCTTGATGAGCAGGCCAATCTGAAGGGGGGACCTGCATTTGTATCAATCTGTCATGGATAAAGCTATGTGCACCGTGGTTATTCAAGAAGAAGAAGGTCAGCAGTTCTCCATCTATTATGTTAGCAAAATGTTGAAGGATGCGGAGACAAGATATTCGAAGCTAGATAAAATGGCTCCCACGGTTGTGACATCCATCCGCGTTAAACCATAGCTCCAAGCATAACCTCAACATGATCGAGATCAAGATCAAGAGCCGACTTCACCATCATGATTCAACATTGAACACACGAATGATGAGATTGAAAGGCGAGTGCATGCCGCTCTGGATAGACAAGAGAACAATGCAGAAAGATACGCCATCCAGTTAATAGGAATTCGCCATTCACAGCACGGATCTTGAGGTACGAGGCGGACAAAATGATTAAAGCTTCCAACTTGCCATAATATAAAAGAAAAGAATCAATATAAGCGGGACATTACATATCCCGAACCCAAAGGAGGGGAGCATGTAACCGTTGGAAGAAACGCCAAAGCGTACTACAGGTTGGCCACCACATTTTGAAGCTTGCTGGGAGCTGGAAAACTAGATAGATTTGTCCAGAATAAAAAATAACAAGACGACAAGCAGAAGACAGATCCCAAAAATAAATTCAAAAGTGTCATTAATGTCATAGCAGATGGACCAGTGTATCAGCCACCCGTGGAAAAAGCAAAAATATCCGTTCTGGATAAAACATCCCTCAATTGCCCCTTTTGCAGAAACAGGTCCAGTAATCTCTCCACATACAGATGCATTGACAATTGAAGGATGGGAGATGAAATGAAGCGAGTAATGGTAGACACGGGCAGTTCTTGCAATGTCATCACCATAGGTGCATTCGCCAAACTAAAGGTTGATCCGATCCAAATAGAAACAACCATTGTTGACATCATGGGAGTGAAAGGTCACACTATCTGAACCAAGGACCAGGTAACTTTGGAATGCAAGCTGGCGGATGATGATCAAGCGTGGATTGGTGATCTGGAGTTCTCTATTATGAATGGACAATCAGCTTATAACATCATTCTAGGGCGGCCGTTCATCTCAGAGGTTGCAGCCCTAATTTCCATCCGTCGTATGGCAATGTACATTCCCACCAGCAAAGGAGGAATAATGATTAGCAGGAACCAAAAGGCGGTTCAAGAGACCTACTCGGCGTCGCTATTGATCCGCCCACAATTCAAAGATGACGAAGGTGAGGAAGATGAACTTGTCACTACAGCTTTGGGCGACACAGAAACGCTCCTTATTGCTGATGGAAAGCGGGTGCGGATCGCCAAAGGATTAAAACCTGAGATCAAGGAGGATGTTACGAAAGTTCTCATTGAGTCTGAAAGCCTATTTGCATAGGAGAATGAGATCCCACAGGAGTAAGCCCAGATGTGATTACTCATAAGTTAAACATCATTGAGGATGCAGTTGTAGTTGCTCATAAAAGACGGAACCATAGGCCTAAAAATCAGTATTTTTACGTATTCTTATATGTGCATTAAACTGTTATAGTATCCTATATTTTATAATTTATTCTTTCTCGCCATACTTCTTATATTCATTTGCCTAGCTTTTATTCCTGATATACGCCCAGTGGCTGGCGAATGAAAAGTTCCACAAACGGATCAATTACCTCAAAGATAGGACAATTGATCCCCATCACGGGCGGATCCTCTTTCCACAAAGATAAGAAGCACAGACCCTCATGAGCTTTCAAATGAGCTCAACTCTCTCCTCAAAGACAGGAAAAATATTGGTCACCATCAAAAGCGGGTTAAAATTATCTCAAACATGAGAAAATTACACCCTAAACTTTCTCCTCAAAGATAGGAGAACAATAATCTCAGCGGCGGATCGATCTACCTCAAAGATAGGAAACAATTGATCGTCGTCAGAGACAGAGTTAAAACATTTCTCAGACGTGAGAACTTTACACTCTCAAATACTCTTCCCAAAGAAGAGTCTCAAGACCTGGCGGCAGATCGATTCACCTTAAACATAGGAAGAAAATCGATCGCCTAAGGCAGCTTAACTTCCTCACCAGGAATAAAAGCTTCTAACCTTCACAAAGGTTCACACATTGGGGTACGGCTGGCCACCTACCCTAAACAATCGGAGAAATCCTAAACCAGATTCTAAAAAGTTACTTGCTAAAAGATATAATGCATTAGTAAAAATAGTTCTAGAAAGAAAAGGGTTCATCAAAACAATGAAGCCTCATCTTCATCAAAGTAATGAAGCCTCATCTTCATCTCCAAATAATGAAGCTTCGTCTTCATCCAACAATGAAGCCTCGTCTTCATCCATTAATGAAGCCTCGTCTTTATCCAACAATGAAGCATCGTCTTCATCCAAATAATGAAGCCTCGTCTTCATCCAAACAATGAAGCCTCGTCTTCATCAAAGTAATGAATCCTCGTCTTCATCATAGAAATAACGAAGTCTCGCCTTCACAAATGCAAAGTAAAAACACTTTGGAAAATGGATAAAGGCTAAAAAGGTAAGTTCCTAGAGTGCCAAAACCCTCCACAAAATGCGCAAAAGTCCCTAAATGGCTGATCATTCTTACTAATCCCTAAGGGCGGGTCATTCTCCTCAATATGGCAGAACTGAAGAAAAGAAGTCCCTAAGGCGAATCATAATCCTATGCGGTAGGAACAAATGGTCCCATAAAGAGCGGGTTATTCCTTTCTAAAGGAAATATAACTCTCAAAAAGCCCCTAGAGGATAACAATGGATACGGTTGGCCACCTATCCACGAAGAAGCAAAATCCCCTAAAAGCGTATCATATCCATATATGATCCCCCATCTAGGGCAGGTCCACTTTTCTCCAAGATAGAAAAATAAAACACCATTTAGACAGCCCTAAAGAGCTTTTTATACCTTTAGGGGGGGCTTATGATAACAACCCAAATTATTCTTGAATAAGGAATAAGGGAAAATTAATAGAAATAATGGCAAACCATTATTCCTTCTAAAAGAGATATTTATGCATGATTAATGTGGAATTAATGATAATTAATGCAGGGGAGAATATGCAAATAATGAGAAAAAGGAAGGAGTCTCTAGCATTATGCCACGCCACGTGGACCATGGTGAGATACGCCATAACGAGATACGCCCGATGAGAGCGAGTAGCGGAGACCCGCCATAGCTCTCAAGGAGAGCGTACATACGCCTTGACGGATCAAAGAATACGAAAAGGCGCCTTTATTACCATCCATGAATGGGAATAAATACAATTAAATGGCAATTAATAGCCATTAAAGGGGAATAAAGACTTGACTGTTCGAATACCTCAACTCTGAGGGTTTCAATGCTAAATGATGGGATTAATGGAGAATTGATAGCAATTAAAGATGAGTAATGACACAACTCTTCACCTTCTTCCCCATTAATGCTGAAGGTTACAGAAACCTATATAAATACCCCAGCTTCCTAGGATCAAAGGTACACTTACTGATTCTCTACTTTTGTGCTTACAGTTTATTCTCAGAAATATTACTGACTTTGGCATCGGAGTGTCCCCGGTCGATCCCAACGGCGCCTCACAGGGAAGTGCTCCGATCAAGGATTTTTCCACAAGTTATCATGATCCATCTGCAGATTTCCATCTATAAAAGGACAATCAAGAACCTTGGATCATTGCCGAAGTATCAAAAGAAAAATACAAGAGAGAAAATCTTCAAAGCACTCAAATACAAAAAGATCTTACACCAAATCTTCTATTCTCTGTGTAAATGCTAGAGTGATTCTGTGTAATCTTCTAAAGTGTTCTTTACTGAAAAGAGAACAAGTGTTTTATCAATTGTTATATTGAGAGTGTATAGTGAGTGCTTGGTTGTAAGCATTCAGTGGTAGAAAAATCTAAGTGCTGGGTTGTAGTACTTAGTAGGAGCTGAGTAGACGAATAGAGGACGTACTCTTGCATACTCACTGCCTTGTAAAGGGTTTGTGCTCTACCTTGAAAGAGCTCAGTATTGGATTGAAAATCCCAGGAGGAACTGGGGACTGGACGTAGGCAGAGAGGCCGAACCAGGATAAGTCATGCTGAGTAACTTCTAAACTCTTTCTCTCAATATATATATATATATATATATATGTGTGTGTGTGTGTGTGTGTGTGTATGTGTTGCTTGTGAAATTTACTCAGCTTATAAATTGTTAAAACTGAAACTGAGTAAATCTGAGTGCTGAGTTGGAAGCTGACCTTTCAAGTGTCAATTCCCAACTCTCAAGTCAAGCAGTCTTAGTCAGCATAGAACTAAAACTGTATGACTAATCAATCGGCCGTGCTGACCAACACGCTGAGTTATCAAACTCTTAAAATAACATTAAGTCAGCATAATTAAAAGCGAAAAAGACTCAACAGATTTATCCAGGTTCGGCCTCTATGCCTACGTCTTGTCCCCTGAACACGTTCCGAGCTTTCTAATTCTCTACTGAGCTCTTTAACGGTAGAGCATCAAACCTTTTACAACAAGAAGCTGAGTATAACAAGAGTACCTTCCTCTATACCTCTACTCACTCCTATTCTATTGTTGAGTACTATAACCGAGTACTCAGCCTCTCCTTTCTAATTCTAGAAATGATAATAAGTTTGTCCTAAACAACAGTTGCTAAGACACTTTAGATGATTGGATAATCACTCTAGACTTTTACACAGTAATATGGAAATTGGTGTAAGTATTTGCTTTGCTTTTTCACACAGATTCTTCGAGTAGAAATTTGGTCAGCGTAATGGATTGTTGAAGATCTGCATCGAATGAAGCAACTGAAAGGCCTATTTATAGTGACACTTAAGGTATCGGTTATTTCAAATTTCGAAATAACCATTAGAGGGAAACGACTTGATGTCGTTGTCACTCAGTACACGCTCAATGTCGTTGGCCAATCAGATTCTTATATCTTCTGTCTTTGGTCAGTGCTGAGCAGCTTTTAGACAGACAAGCAGAATGTTTCGCCGTTTGATAACAAATAGAGAAATTCTGATCAACTTCCGTCCCTGTGGGGGCGTCGTTGGGTTCGACGGGAGGAAGCTCTGATGCCAAAGTCAGTAAGATGATTCAAGGAAACAAACTGAATTGACAAAGGTTGTGAGAATGTGTACCTTGATAGCCTAGGGAATCAGGCTATATATAGCTGAGAAGTCGTAACCTTCAGGAAACTAGAAAGTCTCCATTAATGGCGGTTACGAGTTATCTCTAACCTGTCAGTTAGCTAATTGATAACTCATTAATGATCTTTATGGCCGAGTCGGCGGCCAGCCGTTATAATGGCGAATCAGGTGAATGAAGAGATTCGCCTCATAGGTCCGCCAGCGGATCTCTCAGAGCAGATCCGTGGAGATCCGCCCGCCAGTTCCCTTTTGGGGATCACTACGCGGCGTTCTTGAGGTGAATATCCCTTTTAGTCCTCGGGTTAATATCTCGATGTTATCAGAAGCCCCCCCAAAATTCCCTTAAAGTCCTTTAGGGCTTTTGAGCTTCCGCGCGCCGTCATAAACACCTGCATTAATGAGCACACTGTTCAATGCCAATGGATGAATGACACGTGTAGTGGACGCACTGTTCCAGGAAGGAGAAAACTTTCTTCTTCCTCTTTCGCTTTCTCTTTCTTCTTCACTTCTTCGTTTTTTCTCCATTGTTCGAAGCTTTTTCCGGGAATTTTTTCAGAGTTTCGCACCAAGCTTCCGATTTCCCATGTAAGTTCATTTTCTTTTGTTTAACTTTTCTCTGGATGTCTAGAAGTTCGTCTTCATCTTCTAGGTCAACTTCAGAACTTTTTAATTCAACCTCTTCTCCTGAAATAGAAGTCGATTTTAGTTGGACCACTTCGTCATCGGAGAATTCCTCTTCTTCCGAGGGCACGATTAACTCTGTTTTATCTGGGTTTAGTGACTCGGCGCGTAATCATTATCAAACTCGTTCCACTAGGAACCCAACTCTTTTTACTTCTGTCTCTGACGCCGCTCCGGCCGGTGCATCTGGGTGGTTTTCGGGGACAATGGCCTCTTCTTCGATTCCTCTTAGGAAAAAGAATCCCCGAGCGGAGTCTACTCCGTCTCGTATGAGCGCTGCGGATCTAGTGGATCTGGCGAATCGCTTTCCCTGGATCAAGAACTATGAGACCCAGCTTGCCGCATCTCATCAACGTCCTTCCTGTCCGCCTAGCGGTTTCCTTACAGTATATTGTAGTCACGTGGAGAGAGGGTTCCGACTTCCTCTTCCGAAGATGATGGCGGACATCCTCTCCTATTTTGACATCACGGTTAGCCAGCTACATCCCAACTGTTGGTTGGATATCGCTTTAGACTGCTACCTCGCCTTAAATTTAGGAGTAGTATATACAGGTCGTATCTTTAGAGCTTTTCACAAACCATCAAAACGGAAGTCCGAATCCTATTTTACGTTCGCCAAATTTGGAGTGTATTCGCCCTTTAGTGACAAAATGTCCAATGTCCATTGCTGGGATGAGTGATTCTTCTACGTGAAGATAAAAGATGGCGAACCACTGGGTTTCCTTCGTTTTGGAATCCCAGGCCGCTACATATGACGGGCGATATGCGAATTTTAACGGATAGTGATGAGAAGGTGGCGGAGCTCATGAAGCAGATCAAGGCGGATGCATGGACATATGCAGATGCCTTAGCTTTCATGATGAGTGATATTCCATTGATTCGCCGGGAAGGGGATCAATTCATTTACTCAAAGATTACGCAATTTGACCAAGGTACCTTTCATTTCTTCGTGAACTTTGATTACTTTAATGTTTTCTTTGGCAGGGGTTTATCTAAGGCCAATCACGCTCTTGCAGAGAAGCGTATGAAGTTTCTGGAGGCTGAAGCACACAAGAAAGATCAAGCGGCGAATCCTCAAGTGGATACTGGAAAACGTCCTGCAGAAACAGTGGTTGAGCCGCCACTAAAGAGGAGGAAGCTTACCACCACTGGAGGCCCTAAGCTTATGGCGAATGCCATGAGGTCCGCCAGGCCTGCTGGGGAGATTGCACAGGTAGTTTACCTTTTATTTTTATTTGTTCATCAAGTTTTGGGCTTGATTTCTGACCCCTGAACGTTTATGTAGACGGCGAAACCCGATATTGGTGGATACTGGTCCGCCAAATTTGGAGCCCAAGGTTCTTTCGAGAATGAATCCATCCTAAACGATTTGGATGAGGCCTTAGGTTAGGTGGGCGAAGTGCAGAGGAATCATAACCAGATTCCTGGTTCCATTCATGCGCAAAAGGGGAAAACGGAGCTCCTCATGGTGAGTTCCTTTAGAAAGGATTTCGTTTTGCAGAAAATACTAGTCCTTCATTCCTTTTTGACTTAATTTATTTGTTTTTGACAGTTGTATACTCGCATACGTACCATGGAAACAGAGCTCCTTCAAAATGTGGCGGATAAGGCAACCGTCGAGAAGTTAGAGAAAGAGGTAGCGGAAGCCAATGCGAATATCGCTTCTGCTAATGCAAACCTCGCTTCCGCTAATGCAAACCTTGCTTCCACCACAGCCGCCTTGGTTCTTAGGGACGCAGAAATTGAGAATTTAAAGGCAAAGATCGTGTCTGATGCCAAAAACCACGAGGATGCCCTTGGAGAAGCTGAATATATGGCGGGTGAGCAAGCCTTTTATTACGGCGAAATGCTCATGGCGTACTTCTCACTGGCGCATCCTGAGACTAATTTCACAGATTCGCAATTCGCCGTCCCTGAACCAGAGGATGTGGCGAAATTCAACAAAATGCAGATGCTAAGGAGTACCTCCGTGATTATGTTCGGAGATGGATGAAGGGGCCCATGGAGGAAACCAAGCCGTCCACTACTGTCACGTTAGATGAGCTTGAGGAGGTGCCCCCTAAGGCGGATGAAGAACCGATTCCTGACCAGACTCTTCCCCTTGGTCCCCCATCCTCTGTGGATAAGGAGGTATCTCCGGCTGGCGTATCTGTGGATGTGGAGAAGGAAGATCCCCAAGCAAGCGCCGTGAGTAAGGAAAGCGCAAAGGAGGATGCTCCCATTGTTACTTAGTTTGTTTTTATTTGTAATATTGTAAAAACGCCTTTAAGTACAATTTGCCTTAATCCTTCATGGAAGCTATGTTATTTTACCTTTACGTTTGCGTAAGGAAATATATAGGCATCTAGGATTTGTGTTGGAGTAGGTGGACAGCCATACTCCATTGTGTGAACCTTTGTGAAGGTTAGAAGCTGTTCTATTCCTTCTAGAGGAAGTAAAGCTGCCCAGGGGATCAGTTTGCTACCTATCTTTGAGGTGAAGTGATCCGCCCGTAGGACTTGTGAATCCTTCTCTAGGAAGGATAAGAGAGTGTAAAGACCTTGCGTCCAAGGATCGTTTTAACTCTATTGGAGATTGGGATTCGCTTAGAGACGGATCCGCCCATAAGGTTGATGCTCTTATGTCTTTAAGGTGAAAAGAAAGTAGCTATAAGATAGCGATACGTTGTAAATGTGGAGAGCGTTGGATGCCCCCCTTCTTTTTAAGACTGGAATATTGATATTGCTGCAATAAACTTTAAAAAGAACATAGATAATAGAACAAATGATGTTTATTAATGGGAGAAATGCTTTATTACAGCAAGTAGGTCTTATAGATGAGCCTCGTTAAAACCTTTAATAAGAAAAACCACATGGGAAAAAGCTTATTAAAGGAAAAAGAGTACTCAAGACCGTGTGTACACTTCATTTTCTGACAAAATATTTGCGGAGATTTTGGAGGTTCCATGTGCGTGGCAGTGTGTTACCCTCCATGTCTTGGATTTTAAATGTGGCGAACCCAATCTTGTCCACTATCTGATATGGACCCGTCCAGTTGAGCCCTAACTTGCCCTTGCCTTCTCGAGACTGGACTTTGTCGGCCTTTCGGAGCACAAGATCACCCACATTTAGATCCACAAGCTTGGCGTTTTTATCATGGTAAGCTGCGATCCGCTGTTTATATGCCGCCATGCGCACATAGGATTGGTCCCTGCGATCTTCTATCTGATCTAGGTGCTCCCTTAGCCATTTACCGTTGTCTTCTTCACAATAAAAGGCCACTCTATCACTGGGGACCTGTATTTCGACTGGGATCACGGCTTCGACTCCATGAGAAAGGGTGAATGGTGTTTCCCCTGTGGCCGTCCTTGGGGTGGTGCGATAAGCCCATAGAACGCTTGTCAGCTGGTCCGCCCACTTCTTATCATGCTCTCCCAATCGCTTCTTTATCCCCTTTACGATCGTCTGATTTGTAACCTCAGTCATCCCGTTGGACTGGGGATAATAAACAGAGGCAAATCTGTTCAGGATGCCCAACCCTTCACAGAAAGCTTTGAATTCGCCACAGTTGAACTGTGTTCCATTATCGGTGATGATGGTATGTGGAACACCGTATCTTCCCACGATGTTATCTTTGACAAATTCCACCATTCGTTCTGCAGTGATGGAGGAAACAGCTTCGGCTTCTACCCACTTGGTGAAATGGTCCACTGCTACTACCACGTACCTCCTCTGTCGGCGAGTCGGAGGAAATGGGCCAACAATGTCTATTCCCCAGAGGGCGAATGGCCGTCCTTCTATGATGGGCCTCTGGATATGTTTGGCAGTATGTGACTCATTCGCATGAATCTGGCAACTGTGACAAGATTCTACCAATTTTTGGGCATCCAATTCTGCCGTGGGCCAGTAGAAACCCGCTAACCTGGATTTCTTCAGGATGGCGGCGGATGCTTCATGAGCCCCACATGATCCCTCATGTAGCTCTTTGAGGATTTGTTGTCCCTCTTCCGGTAGAATGCACTTCAACCAGGGATGGCTAAAGGATTTTCTGTAAAGGCCGTCATTGATCATGGAGAAATAAGCCGCTCTCCTAACTATCCACCGTGCCTCTTCTTTGTCCTCAGGTAAGGTTCCATTTAGCAGGTATTGGCGGATGACCGATCTCCAATCATCTTCTACCGTTGTGAGTAGGGATACTTCCTCTGGGGCGAAGGCTGGAGCTATTTTAACTTCGAAGGGACAATCCGGATCTGTCCAGTTCTCCTCACAAGAGGCCATTTTGGCCAAATGATCCGCCTCTGTGTTGGACTCCCTTGGTACGTGAATCAGTTCCCATTTAGTTTCCTTAGTCTCAAGGTGATCCAGCAATTTTTTGACTTCTGCTACGTATTTGGCCAGAACCTCATCTTTCACCTCGTAATTCTTGATTACTTGGTTGACCATTAGCTTAGAATCACTATAGATCACAATCCGCTCAGGAGTGATTTCTTTGAGTAGGCGTAATGCCAATATCAGAGCTTCATATTCAGCAGCATTATTAGTTGCATGGAAATTTAATTTTGCTGCGTACCGTAATTTTATGTATTGGGGACCCTTGATCACAACACCTACACCAGCTCCATCCGCCGAGGAAGCGCCGTCGGTGTACATTGTCCATTCCTCTACTGGAGGCTTGGGATGATCTATCCCTTCATCAGTGAATTCATTCACAAAGTCTGCCAGGACCTGACTCTTTAAAGCTGACCTGCTTTCATATCTTACATCGAATTCGCCGAGGCGAATTGCCCATTCCATCAACCTTCCCGAAGTGTCTGGTTTCTGCAACACCTTTCTCATTGGTATATTTGTTCGAACCACTACAGTATGTGCCTGAAAATATGGCCTAAGGCGGATTGCCATGGTGACAATAGCCATCGCCATTTTATCAAGTTTAGAATATCTGGTTTCGGCGTCTTTCAGAATCTTGCTCACATAATAAATTGGAAATTGCTGGCCATCCTCCTCTCGTATCATGACCGTGCATACGGCTTTATCCGTAACTGATACATACATGTATAGGTCCTCTCCCTTCAAAGGTCGACTCATCATGGGTGGCTCCGTGAGGAACCACTTGATTCCTTCGAAGGCTCTTTCACAATCCTCATTCCACTCGAATGCCTTTTGCTTCTTAATGACCTCGTAAAAGGGCTGACATCTGCGAGCTGAACAAGAGATAAACCTGCCCAAGGCTATGATACGCCCATTAAGGCGTTGTACTTCTCTGATATTCCGTGGTTCTTGCATTTCTAGGACAGCCTTAACCTTGTCAGGATTTGGGCTAACTCCTTTTTCGCTGATCATGAACCCTAAGAATTTCCCATACGTCGCACCAAAAGTGCACTTCTCTGGGTTCAGTTTAATGTTGTGGCGTCGGAGTACGTCCAGTACCTCCTTTATATCATCCGCATGACTTTCTATAATCGTACTTTTGATGATCATGTCATCTACATAGACAGAATAGTTGTCCCATTTACTATCTGCGAATATCTTGTTCATCATCCTCTGATAAGTTGCACCTGCGTTCTTAAGCCCAAAGGGCATAACTTTGAAACAATAAGTGGCCTGGTGTGTTACGAACGAGGTCTTGATTCTATCTGAGGGCTCCATGGGGATCTGATGATAACTTGACTTCACATCAGTAAAGGAGTACATGGCGTGACCGGCGGTTCCGTCTACGAGCATGTCAATACATGGCAAAGGGTAGTTGTCTTTGGGGCAAGCTTTGTTGAGATCCGTAAAGTCAATGCACATGCGGTAAGATCCGCCCGCTTTTTTCACCAAAACGACGTTCACCAACCACTGTGTGTAAAGCACCTCCTCAATGGCGTCCGCCCGCTGGAGCTTGGTGATCTCTTCTTCTATCACCTTCTGCCTTTCCGGGCCATGGTTTCTTCGTTTCTGAGCCACAAGAACTGCATCTTTATCAATGTTGAGCTTGTGAGTGATCACGTCTGGACTGATTCCGGGGAGAATTTCATCCTTCCATGCGAAAACATCTTCCGCCTCACAGAGTACCTTAGTGATTGCATTTTTAATTTCGCCTTTGAGCCCTTTAGCCATTCGCACCTGCTTTTCATCCGCCATAAGGTACATTTCGGTCTCGCCCAAGGCCATTGTGACGCGCTCCTCTTCACCTTCCTCCTTAGATTGTGGGCGGATCATTAGTGATGCCGAATATGTTTCCTGGGCCACCTTTTGGCTACCTCTGATCATTACACCTCCCTTGGCCGTGGGAATGTAGAGTGTTAAGTGGCGTATGGAGATAAGGGCTGCAACTTTGGAGATAAAGGGCCGTCCGAGGGTGATATTGTAAGCTAACTGACCATCCAAGACAGAAAATTCCAGATCACCCTTCCAGACCTGATCATCGTCTGTAAGCTCACAATCCAGAGTGACTTGGCCTTTTGTTTGGATAGTATGTCCCGTCACTCCCAAGATATCGACCACAGTTGGCTCTACTTGAACAGGATCAATCATGAGTTTGGCAAAAGCTCATCTGGTGATGACATTGCATGAACTCCTAGTATCAATCATTACTATTTTCATCTCCCAGCCTTCTACCATCATAGTGACGACCAGTGCATCCGCATGGGGAGATATTTCAGGACCTACATCGGAAAAGGGGCGATTTAACGACGTCCTGTCAAGGGCGACAGTCCTTGCCTTTTTTAGCATTGGCTGGTATCCAGGTCCGCTTGCTATGACATTGATGGTACCCTTTCCTTTCTTCTTTGGGTCCTCCTTGGGTCTATCACCATCTCCTCTCTTGCCTTCGGTTTGGATGAACCGATCCAATTTTCCCCTCTCTATGAGACGTTCGATTTCTCGAGCTAACTCCCAGCATGCGTCAGTGTCATGGCCATTTTTCCTGTGATATTTACAATAGTTTTTAGGATTTTTACCATTATTGGTGTACTCCCCTCCCTTCGGTTCGGGGTATGAAATGCTCCGCTTGTGTTGACTGTTCTCGATCCACATAAGGACTTCACTTTTAGAAGCATTGAGAGGTGTGAAAGAGGTGACAAACGTTGATTTGTTCATAGAATCTCTTCGCCTGTTTCTAGAGGAAGAGTCCTGACGCTTGTCTCTGTCTCTATCTCAGGGATGAGATTCGCCCTTGTCCCTTTTCGGCGATGATGGTGAACCTCGGCGAATGTCATCCACCTCTATAAAATCTTTACAACGCTCCATCAACTCTGCCATGCTGGTGGGTTTCTTTCGAATGAGATCTTCCTGCAAACTCTTACAGGTGGTATTTCTTACGAAACATTCCACAGCTACGGAGATATCCACATCAACGATTTGTATGCACAACTGGTTGAAAGTGTCCACATACTCCCGAAGAGATTCATTCGCCTTCTGCTTTAACTCAAAAAGCTTCCCGGATTTCACCACTGGAGGAATACAGCCAGCGAATTTAGCGCAAAATTCCCTGCTCAATTGATCAAAGCTGTTTATCGAACCTGGAGGTAAAGATTGAAACCATAAATAGGCTGGGCCCCCCAGCGTGGTAACAAACATTTTGCAGAGCACGGGCTCGGTGGCACGGTTAAGCCTAAGCAGTATTCGATATTTTCTAACGTGAGCTTCTGGATTGTCACTTCCTGTGTATATTGCAAGATTGGGAATTTTAAAAGCTCTGTCTGTTTCCTCCGCTTCGATCCAAGCTGCGAAAGGCGAATCCCTATTGGCGAACGGGTTATGCCTAGCATTTTCTTCATTCATACGGAGCACCAGAGCTCTAACTCTATCATCAAAATTTTCCGGATCCGCGTCGAGGCGACCTCTTCGTGGCGATCTGCTTGGGGAAGAAGAAGAAGAGTTTGATTCAGACGATGGGTCTGATGGCGAACGCCCTCCTCCGTTACCGCGTCCGCCCCCTCCTCCACTACCT
Source organism: Euphorbia lathyris (assembly GCF_963576675.1). Lineage (NCBI taxonomy): Eukaryota > Viridiplantae > Streptophyta > Magnoliopsida > Malpighiales > Euphorbiaceae > Euphorbia > Euphorbia lathyris. Next base: position 85,886,330 of record NC_088915.1, read on the forward strand.
CCTCCTCCGCCACCTCCACCTCCGCCTCCTCCGCCAGGGGGAGCCGGTCCGTTTCCCCCCCTGGCTTCCTGACGGGATGTGTCCAACAGTTCCCAAAGGTGGTGGTGGTGGTCCACTTGGATGGGATGTCTCTCTTGGCCTTTTACTCCATCTACGGCCAGTAGATGGGGGTGATCTACGACGATAGGAGGATCTCGGTCGTCGAGGCGAAGGTGACCTGGACCGCCTGCCTTTCTCCTTTCTATGCTTTTTGTGTGTTCGCCCTTTGGATCCGCCGGGGGGGAGATTCGTCCGTGGGCGCCTGGGAATATTGGGTCCATCCAGGTTTAACCCTGGTCCTGTGGATCCACCCGGTAAGGATGAATTATTTCTTTGACTTCCTTCAGCGCCATCAGGAAATAACTCACGATTGATTTGCCGTTCGCCAGTCGACGTCGTGGTGGTTATCATAGAATCCGTGTTGTGAGCTTGGAGGAATGAAGAAGTTTGGGCGCCCGGTCCAAAGCTCAACAAAGGCCAAGATGATATGGCCGATGTGGACGCCATGCTCCAATGTGGAGGGAGGGTCATAAATGACCGCAGGCGATTCCCTGTCTCGGTTCCAAACCGCTCTCCAATTGCTTGGGCACACATATTGATGAAAGCATCTGGAGGCATACTATTTTCGACGTGCGTTGCAGGAGCAGTTGAATCAGTGCGGCCAGCACTAGATGGTGTAACTAATGGTGTTTCAATCCCTGAGGAGGGATTTTGATCTCCATTTGTTATAGTTTTTTAGTGTGAACGAAAAACCCTTTGTTTGGTTAAGGATTCCACGCTCACCGCACCAATTGATAACAAGTAGAGAAATTATGATCAACTTCCGTCCCTGTGGGGGCATCGTCAGTAAGATGATTCAAGGAAACAAACTGAATTGACAAAGGTTGTGAGAATGTGTACCTTGATAGCCTAGGGAATCAGGCTATATATAGCTGAGAAGTCGTAACCTTCAGGAAACTAGAAAGTCTCCATTAATGGCGGTTACGAGTTATCTCTAACCTGGCAGTTAGCTAATTGATAACTCATTAATGATCTTTATGGCCGAGTCGGCGGCCAGCCGTTATAATGGCGAATCAGGTGAATGAAGAGATTCGCCTCATAGGTCTGCCAGCGGATCTCTCAGAGCAGATCCGTGGAGATCCGCCCGCCAGCTCCCTTTTGGGGATCACTACGCGGCGTTCTTGAGGTGAATATCCCTTTTAGTCCTCGGGTTAATATCTCGATGTTATCACCGTTTATATGGCAAAGTCTTCCCTTGCTCAGTTTGAAGCTGGGTGAATAACTGATGAACTTCGGCAGAAGTTGCATACCTTGAGTTCACAGTTGACAAGGCTTGAAATTGTCCCTGAAGGGAGTTGATATGTTGAACCATGGTCAGCTGGAGTTCAGCCAGCTTTGTTATGGACTCCTGCTTTGGTTGTTGGGCTTGGATATTGATCATTATACTCAGCAAGTCTTTTAGACCTCGAACCTCGTTGAGAAGTTGAGTGACTTGTGGAAGCTGAGTGGACTCATTATCGGCAGACCCAGCAGCAGTGTCTGAAGTTTGATGAAGGTCTTGGATCAAGGCCTGAGCCGAGTTAATTATCCTTCTACCAGACTCAGTGGCAGTGAGGTAGTTGTATGAGTCTTTATTAGTTTGACCAGCTGGTGGAGGAGTGAGATTCAGTGCATCATTTGTAGTGCCAGTGGGGTCAATGACTGGTCTTAGTGTTTCAACCTATATTTGTTCTGTAGAATGGATAGGTGATTGAACAGCAGCATTGGATGCAGGTTCAGAGTCAGGCTGAAGCTGACTTTCTGTTGAAGGTGGGATAGGTTCAGTGCTGACTGGAGCAGGAATTTCCTTAGCCGACAAAGGGCTAGGTTCAGCATCTGCATTGAGAATTTGCTCGGTGTTGGTCGGGTTCTCAGAAGCATCTAAGTCAACTTGTTCCTATGGAGGAGAAACAGAGGCTTGCTTTTCAGTTTGCTCTGGCAGAGCCGTAGAAGGTTTTCTGAAGAGTTTAAGCTTGATATTCGATGGATCAGCGGTTGGTCTTTTCTGCGTTAGATCATCCATGAAGTCAAGCATTGTTGTTGTATGTGCCTTGACAAGTCTTCTTTTTTTCCCTGGGTCCTTGGAGGAGTGGGATCAGCGTGAATTGAATGAGATGGAGAATTTTCTCCTTCATCAGCATCCTGCTGTTCTGTTTGCTCAGCACCTTCTTCTACAGTCAACTCAGTGTGAGTTGGCTCAGCATCTTCTTCACTTGCTGTCTCCTCAGTGTCATCCTGACCACTCTCTTCTCCTTCTTCTTCTTGCTCATCATCCTGATCTTCCTCATCTAATTCTTCTTCCAACTGTTCAATGAACTGATCATCCAGTTCAACTTCATCGATCTATTGCTCAGCGGCAATACCTTGACTCTGAGCATAGTGAGAGTCGTTGAGAACAAAGAAGCCAGCAGGAATGGCATCGATTGGACTTAACTCCGAAGAGTTCTTCTGCTTCTTACTCAGAGGTTCTTCATCAACGTTTTCCCTTTCATCTCCCTTAGGCTCACCTTGCCTAGGTCTTTTCTCAGCTGACTTGGGCTCAGCTTGTGTAGTCATTCCTTTGGACACAATCTTTATCTTCTTAGGAGAGGGAATAGCTTCCTTAGAGGTGCTTTGCACAGCTTTCCTCTTCCTGTCAGCAGGGCCTTAGCTCTTTTGCCCTTTTTGATTATCGTCCCCTCAGCGTTTGGGTCAGCAGCACCTTTTGCTTTCTTGATTGGCTGATTAAACTTTAAAGCAAATAGGGCAGCGGCAGTAATCTCTGATCCTTGGCCCTTAGTTTCCCCCGTGAGGTCTACTCGGTGGTCAAGGAGGATTTTGGTAATGAGTGAGCCCAGCCTTAGAGTTCCAGTGCTCCTTTGAAAACCGGCTATCAAGAATACTGGCATGTTGATGGGCGTGTAGGTCAGCATATGCCATATGAAGCATTGCTCAAAGTTTGTCTCTGAGCTGGTGCAATTTATCTTTGGGAAGATGTAATTGGTCAGTATGTAGTGCGCCATCTTTTGGTGTTGTCCCATTGAAGTGCTGGAGATTTCGCCAGCATGGCCAGTCGGTTTACAGAATGTAGTGGAGTACCCAGTATCGTCCTGATCTCCAGACTTTCTAAGAATGGCTCCTTCATTCTTAAGCTTCAGAAGGTTGGCTAAGTAGTTGGGATTTATGAAGATGGTTTTGTCCTTCACCTTGGTGACTAAATAGTCCTGGTTATCATCAGCAACACGAAGGTTGTGGTAGAATTCCCTTACCAAGTCAGGGTAAGTATTGTAGCTGATCGAAAACAGCTCGGTCCACCCATTCTTTGAGATCCACTCACAGAATGGTTGTTCAGTTTCCACAAACTCTTTCGAGAACCACCTTGAGTAGTCCATCTTGTACTCCCTGACGTTCTCATAGACCTTAGTGTAGGTTCGTTGCTTAGGTTTCTTCGCCTTGGAAGAGTTACCTTGGTCAGTCTGGTTTTTCTTGCTCGGTGTGGTAGCTTTGGTTTGATCATGTTGGGTAGGAGGCTTAGGGTTTCCAGCAGATAGGTGACCGGCATCAGAGATGTTTACAGAATCGTTCGTCATTTTCGCAGAGAAGATATGAATGATTTGAAGTTTTTTGAGAGAGAAAATATTTATGCCAGAGAATTCTGTAAGCGTAAAGAGATAAAAATGGGGATTTGCCATTTTCGCAGAGGTGAGAGGTGGATCTTATCGAATCCATGTGTCAGTTTGTCCTTGGGATTGTCAACCGACAAGGATCCTGGCATTTATGACACATTCGGCGCATACGTCATACTAGGTGGCTATTCGCGTGCTTTAGCATTAAGTGCAATGGGTCTTTTACTCAGTGTTAGAATTCTAATCGTTCTATATTCTGAGTGGTCAGTTTTACATAAATGGATGGTTTAAGTAATTGGTTTCTCAGTTTGAGATAACTACTCAGTGCGCATATTTGCTCAGTATGTGATATTCATTCATTTAGCATTAAACACTCAGCATACATCTATCCACTCAGCAAGTAATAGCATTCAGCATGGTAACTCACTCAGCATGAATATATACTAAGAACTGGAATTTACTGAAGAGGATTAAACATACCAATGGCTTCTCTCAGTATGCTGAACTGCTCACGAGCCAGTGGCTTCGTGAATATATCCGCAAGCTGCTCATCCGTTGGGACATAGGTCAGCTTGATCTCACCTTTGAGTACATGGTCTCTAATGAAGTGATGTCTGATGCTGACATGCTTCATCCTGCTGTGCTGAATTGGGTTCTTTGATAGATCAATTGCACTTTTGTTGTCACATTTGACCTCAATTGTCTTTGTTTGAACACCATAGTCTTCAAGATGTTGCTTAATCCATAGGACTTGAGCAACACAGCTTCCAGCAGCAATATACTCAGCTTCAGTGGTAGACAAGGCTACTGACGCCTGCTTCTTGCTGAACCAGGATACAAGAAAGCTCCCTAGGAAGTGGCATCCTCCAGAGGTGCTTTTTCGTTCAAGCTTGTCTCGTCCATAGTCAGCGTCAGTGTATCCAACGAGTGTGAAATCATGAGTGTTGGGATACCATAAACCTGCGTTCACTGAGCTTTGCAAATATCTAAGGATTCTTTTTACAGCTATGTAATGAGATTCCTTAGGGTTAGATTGATATCTAGCACAGTAGCATACTGAGAACTGAATGTTCGGTCTACTCGCTATTAAGTAAAGTAGAGAGCCTATCATACCTCGATACAATTTGCTGTCTACCGACTTACCATTCTCGTCAGCACAAAGGACAGTGTCAGTGCCCATAGGAGTAGATATTGGCTTGCAATTTTCAAGATCATATTTCTTCAATATCTCCTTGGCATATTTAGCTTGACTGATGAAGATGCCATTTTTCCCTTGTTTGATTTGAAGTCCAAGGAAGAAGTTGAGTTCTCCCATCACTGGCATTTCAAACTCAGTCTGCATTTGCTTGCTAAATTCCTTGCACATTGACTCAATAGTAGCACCGAAAATAATATCATCAACATATATTTGAGCCAGCAGGGTGTCTTTACCCTTTCTCTTAATGAATAAGGTTGTATCAGCTTTGCCTCTGACATAATTTCTAGTCAGCAGGAAACTGGTCAGCCTCTCATACCAAGCATGTGGTGCTTGCTTGAGGCCGTACAGCGCCTTTTTGAGTTTATAAACGTGGTTTGGGAATTTAGGATCCTCAAACCCTGGAGGCTGATTAACATAAACTTCCTCGTTTATAACTCCATTAAGGAATGCACTCTTAACATCCATTTGAAACAGTTTAAAGTTCATATAACTTGCATAAGCGCATAAAATTCTAATAGCCTCTAGCCTTGCCACTGGGGCAAAGGTCTCACCGTAGTCAATACCTTCTTGCTGACTGTAGCCCTGAGCTACAAGTCTTGCTTTGTTCCTGACTACATTTCCTTGTTCATCCAGCTTGTTGCGGAAGACCCATCTTGTTCCAATGGTCTTCTGACTCCTTGGATGTGGCACTAACTCCCATACATCATTTCTTATGAATTGATCAAGTTCCTCTTGCATTGCCCTCATCCAGAATTCATCATGCTCAGCATCAGCGAAGTTCTTTGGTTCCTGAACTGAGACGAAGGCTACGTTGCTGAGGTATCTCCTGAGTTGATTTCTTGTCATCAGGGTATTCTCAGCGGCATCAAGAATAGCACTCTTTGAGTGTTCTCTTGGTATCCTTATCTCCTTTGGTAGATTGATGTCTTGTGCTGTCTGTGTTTCAACAATCTCTGCAGGTGTAGACTAGTCAGTGAAAACAATTTGAGGTTCACTTTTACCTTTGGTCAGCCCTTGAGGGAATGACTCAGCGGTTGTATCTTGATCAGCGGATACTGAGTGTGGATCATCCTCGGTCAGCGGCTGATATCTTCCTGCAGGGTTAGTTTCGTCGAACTCAACATGTACTGACTCTTCTAAAACTTGAGTTCGTTTATTGAAAACTCTGTATGCTTTGCTGTTTGTTGAGTAGCCTAAAAAGATAGCCTCATCAGCTTTTGAGTCAAACTTAGCTAAGCTATCTTTTGTGTTTAAAATAAAACATTTACAGCTAAAGTCTCGAAAGTATCCAATGTTGGGCTATCGTCCTTTCCAAAGTTCGTAGGGGGTTTTCTTTAGTATAGGTCTAACAAGAGCCATATTAAGAATATAGCACGCTGTGTTGACAGCTTCTCCCCAAAAGTACTTTGGAAGCCTATGCTCACTCAGCATTGTCCTGGCTATTTCAACCAAGGTTCTGTACTTCCTTTCAACAACCCCATTTTGTTGAGGCGTTCTGGGAGCAGAAAAATTATGGTCAATGCGAAAAGGTTTAGCCTTCTCACATCTGAGCTTTACGAATCTCTTGAAAGAGATGTTCCCCAATCAGCTCAATCGCCGCTGGCTTCACAGAATTCAACAAACTGTTGGTTTTTGAATTCTCCACCATTATCACTTCGGATGTGAGCCAATTTTAGGTCTTTATCATTTTCAAGTTTTCTAACCAAATTTGAAAATGTCTCAAAGGTCTCATCCTTGCTACTCAGCAAGATGATCCAAGTGTACCGAGAAAAGTCATCTACAATGACCAAGGAAAATCTTCTTCCACCCAGACTCAGCGGCTGGACTGGACCGAAGAGATCCAAGTGTAGTAACTCTAATGGACGCTTAGTTGAGACAATGTTTTTGCTATGAAAAGATTGTTTGGTTTGTTTTCCAGCTTGGCAAGCGTGGCATAGTTGATCTTTTTCAAATTTAAGTTCTGGCAGTCCCTCAACCAATTGGTTTCTTGCTAATTTGGCCAGGAGGTCCATGCTTACATGACCAAGTCTCCTATGCCATAGCCAAGAGTTTTCTTCCTTTGATACTAAGCATACAGTTTTTGAAAACTTTTTCTCTAAGTTCAGCATGAAGACATTATCAATGCGAGGGGCAGTTAAAATTAACTCATTAGTCTTACCCTCGAATATTCTACATCCAGTGTCATCAAATATAACTTTTCTCCCATTGTCACATAGCTGAGCTACACTGAGTAAGTTATATTTGAGTCCGCTGACTAGGGAGACAGACTCAATAGTAGGATTACCTCCAATGGTTCCTGACCCTACTATCTTACCCTTTTTGTTATCTCCAAAACTTACGCTTCCTCCTCGTTTACGCTCAAATGTGATGAACTGAGTTTCATCACCAGTCATATGCCTCGAGCATGCGCTGTCAATATACCATATCTTTGACTTCTCAGCACACCTCAGGCTTACCTGCAGTGTAACTAGTTGCTTTTAGGTACCCAATTCTTTTTGGGTCCTTGCTTGTTAGGTTCAACGGGTAAAGCATCATGTTTTATTTTATGGTGGCATACTTGGACAGTATGGCCATTCTTTCCACAGAAGTCACAGCTGATCTTCCGTTTAGGATGTCTCACTGACTGGTCAGCACCCCAGTGCTGAGCGTGCCAGCACACCTTTATGGTGTGTCCTTTCTTCCCACAGAAGTCACACTGGACATTCCGCTGAGGATTCCATCTCTGCTGACCAGTACTTCGGTACTGAGTATTCAGAGGAATATTTCTTTTGTTTGGAACCTTTAGTTGGTTCTAAATGGATGTGACGTCCTTTCTCAGTTTCTTAGAATCTGATTGGACCTCAGAGACAAACTTTTGCATAATTCCAATGTTACTATGCAAATCTGAGTTGTCCTGAAGAAGATATCGAAGGTCACTCAGTTTGACCTCCTCAACCTCGTCACATCGCCTGCTGAGTGCTCTAACCTTTTTATTACACTTTTTGACAAGTGTGTAAAGGTCACTCAGGGCATTGACCATTTCATTTCTGAGCAAGGGTAGTGATATTACCTCAGTTGAATTTTCCTCATTGTCAGATGCAATGGAAGGGTCAGCATGCTCAGAAACACATGGCTTAGCAAGTTCGTCAGCCATGAAACAAATCTTCGCTGACTCAGTGGCATCAGCTTCAGATGATGATGAATCATCACTATCACTCCAGGTTGCCACCATTGCCTTCTTGCCATTCTTTCTTTCTTTCCTCAGCGAGGGACAGCTTGACTTGATATGGCCAGTTTGATGACATTCAAAGCATGTAATGGGCTTTGAGCTGTCCTTCTTGTACTTGATGTCGCTGGAGTCAGCTTTGTACTTATCAAACTTTTTATAAGGCTTCTTAGAATATTTGTCATTCTTTTTGAACAACCTTTTCATCTTTCTGGTAAACATAGCCATCTCTTCATCGTCTGTTGAGCTTCCATTAGTGGAGTCAGCTTTCATGACAAGAGAATTTTGCTTCTTGTCTTCAGACTTTTCCTTCACCTCGAAATTCTTCATCGAGATCTCATGGGTCAGTAGTGAGCCGATGAGTTCATCATACTTATAGGTGGTTAAGTCTTGAGCTTCCTCAATAGCGGTCTTCTTTGCTTGCCAGTTTTTAGGAAGACTCCTAAGAATCTTTTTGACTTGTTATTCCTCAGTGAAGATCTTCCCAAGTCTCTTGAGCTCGTTGATGATGTTTGTAAACCTTGCATTCATGTCAGAGATTCCTTCATCATCGTTCATTTCGAACAGCTCGTATAGTCTCATCTGCTGGTTCACCTTGGACTCCTTCACTTTGTTGGTTCCTTCGTAGGTGACCTTCAGCTTCTTCCAGATCTCTTGCGCTGACTCACAACCTGAAATCTTGTTATATTCTGCAGCATCAAGCGCACAGTGAAGCATGTTTATAGCCGAAGCGTGGTTTTGTAGCTTCTTGAGATCATCTTCTGTCCATTTGGCCTCAACTTTGACAACTATTTGGCCAGCCACAACTTCAACAGGAACAAATGGGCCTTGGACTATTGAAAGCCATGCACTCATATTTGTTGCCTGAATAAAGTTTTTCATCTTATTCTTCCAGAAGGTGTAGTTAGACCCGAAGAATAGGGGAGGCCGAGTAATGGACAGCCCCTCGGGTAAGATCTGAGTTGTCTGGTTTCCTGGAAGAAACCGAGTGCTATTTTCAGCCATAGTGGGGATCAGCTCAAGGTAGTTAAACTTTTCACAGTGAGCTTTTAAGCTCTGATACCACTTGTTGGTCCCTTATAACGTAATAAGTTAGTTCCAAGGGGGGGATAGGAACTATTTTAAAATTTTAGTACGTTGAGGCTGACTTATTTTTCTTTGAAAGAGAATTGCACAGCGCGTTGAGTGAAGTAAGACACTAGCTTAGTTAACTGGTGACTAAGTCAACTTCTTTCTTTGAGTCAGGAGATAGCACTTGAGTCTATTCCTGAACTCAGATACTCAATGCACACAACTCAGCGTGACCTCTTTACTTGGTCGGTTTTGTTTAAGCAAGCAATATATATATGTTAAGCCCAAAATATACCTAAAATATCATATATAAATACGTTAAATTTACATTGAAATCATGCTAATTATATTCATTTGGAATACTTTTACGTCTTTATTTACTTCTTTGATGCAAGGTACCTAAATATTTGGTAAAATCCAAATAGGAGCAAAAACGGAGCTAAAATGGAGGAAAAACCTTAAAAACGTACCGAGAATGCATATCAGCCAGAAGAACGCTCGATGAGGACGAAAAACAGTCGAACGCCAGGGAGGAAAACTCTCTATCGCGACTGAGATTCTCAAAATCTCAGTCGCGACTTACGGAGGCCAAACCGGGGGAAAACAACGTATTCAAGCTCGCCCTTATACCCCCTATCGCGACTGAGATTTTCAGAATCTCAGTCGCGACAGCGAACCCTCCTGCACACAAAACACATGTTCGAAAACGGAAAAACGCGTCTGTTTGTTCAGATAAAAGCGACCCTTCACCAGCAGACACAACCCGTCATTTACAACCCTTCGACAACTATAAATAAGTGATCCATTTCAGAAATCAAGGTTGGTTAAGTTGGAAAAGTTAGAGAAATTAGAGAAGAAAGTTGTTATGTTGAGTTTCTGATTCAGAAAAAAATCAGAAAGTTAGAGTTCATTTCTGTAAACAATCGTGTTGTACACGAATTGTATTTAGATTAGTTATAAACACAGTATTAGTTTAGTTTTCATTCTGATAGTGGACGAGACCAGTCTCTATTCCGAAGATCCAGCGAGAAGAATTGACGGCTGAAGCGCATATGGTTTGACGAGCCTACGAAGTTTGAGAGAAAGATTGACGACCCGGATCTCAAAGTCTTCGTTACAATGCTATCCAAGTTTCTACTTCTCTGTTAACTTGTGAAAATTCACATTTCAATTAATGATATACTTATTTATTCAATATATTCTTACTGTTTGTTATTTTGATATTGTTCTGACAAAATGATTTTCAAAATGATAAATTGGTGTTTTTATTAAAACGTTCTATTCCATCTTATTCATATAAGAACTTTGTTGAACACTTAACAAATTTAGTTTTTATGGATGACATGATCGCTGATCGCGGCTTATCAGAAATAAAACACTAGTTTGATTAAGGTAGGAATCATCTCAACGCCAGGGGGATTTCTATGGTTCGAAGCCATTTAATTGAGTAAATCGCTATATTGTTACATGTCCATAATCTCACAAAGTTAAAGTTGTTTACTTTGCTTTATGAAAATAAGATCTATTTTATTCCAATTACGGAAGTATCTGTTTTGTAATCAAAATTCCAAAACGAAATTGTTCTCTAAACTCGATATAATCCTTCTATCTAATCCTAATTTACCCAAACCAATACAATTAATTAAACGATTTTCTTTTATTAAACCTAAACACGTGACTAAACCGAATTAAATAAAGTTTTAGTTAAAAAGCGTTCCCTGTGGGTTCGATATCTTTTATTACTACAAGCGTATACCGTGCACTTGCGGAAATCGCTCAACAAGTTTTTGGCGCCGTTGCCGGGGAACGCCAAAATTTTTGACAAAATTTTAAATTTTTCGTGTTTTATTTCGAATCTAGGTTTAAACATATTTATTCTAACTTTTATAATTTAAAAGTTTTCCTATACTAATTTATTTATTTATCAAATTCTGTTTTGTAGGTAGTTTCGGTTCGTGCAAGATTTCAGGTTCATGCGTAGTTCTCGAAATTCAGGCATTGCACCAGACCCTATAGACCTAGAAATTGAGAAAACCATTAGGAAGAACAAGAAAAATAAGAAAAACAAAAATAAGACCCCAGTAAAAACACATACCGAGCCAAAAAAAATGGCAGACCCATCAACACTTATGGAATACGCTAGGCCAGGTGTGGCCGGTGTAACCAATAGTATCGTTAGACCCAGAATCACCGCAAACCAATTTGAAATTAAGCCAACTTTGCTTAATATGTTGCAAAATAATGTAACATTTTACGGGTTACCTAACGAAAATCCTAACACCCATTTAACAAATTTCCTAGAAATTTGTGACACATTTAAAATTCCAGATGTGACTGCAGAAGCAATCAAACTTCGCCTCTTTCCTTTCACTTTGAAGGATAGAGCCAAAGAATGGTTAACTTCTATGTCAGCCGCAACTTTTGCCACTTGGGAACAATTAGCCCAAGCGTTTTTATCTAATTATTTTCCTTTAGCAAAAACCGCAAGAGTCATAAAGGAGTTAACATCTTTTTCTCAAAATGATAATGAGACCCTTTATAAAACTTGGGAACGTTTTAAAGAACTTCAACGTTTATGCCCACACCACCAATTACCCGCTGAACTTTTAATGCAAACATTTTACAATGGACTGAATCCTACAACTAGGGGTTCATTAGATGCTATGTCGGGAGGGCTATTTATGAAGAAAACATCAGCCCAAGCGAGAGAACTTTTGGAGGAAATGGCAATCAACAGCAGTATGTGGCCCGCGGAACGTGGACATATGCCGGTGGCAAAACCATCATCCTCAACCTCATCGTCAGTTAAAGGTATAGTTGAACTTGATCCAGTCGCGATGCTACAAGCCCAATTTTCTGCTTTATCGCATAAAATTGACCAGTTTATGGCACCACGCGATACCAATGGTAATCCAATCCAAACGGATGTGGATTACGAAAATATGAGTGAGATTGAACAGGTAAATTTTGTCCAAGGGCAAAACCAAACTAATAATCCTTATTCTAATACTTATAATTCTGGATGGAGGAATCATCCTAACTTTAATTGGAAAGATAACAATAACAATAATATCAGTGCTAATCAAAATCGTACCACTAATTATCAAAATCAGTCAAGAGATACGATTAGCACTTTATCTTCTAAAATCGACAAGTTTATAGATGCTATCAGTGGAAAAATAAGTAATCACGACGATGGTTTTAAACGGATCAAAAATAAATTCGATCAGCTTATTAAAAACCACTCATCTAGCATCCATAATTTGGAGGTTCAAATTGGTCAACTTGCTAAATCAATTCCATCCCGAAAAGAGGGAAGTCTTCCCAGCCATACGGAAGAAAATCCGAAAAAGCAGGTGAAGGCTATTACTCTTCGTTCAGGAAAAAATTATCAAGGGCCTGAAATGCCCAAAGATGCAACATTATCAGGAAATGATTTACCGAAGTCCAAAGAAGATATCTTAAACACAAATATTTCACCATTTGACACAGGTACTAAAACTTTTGTACCCAAACCACCTTTTCCACACAAAGTCCGAAATAAGGACTATGATAAACAACTTCTAACGTTTTTGGATAAACTTAAAAATTTGCATATCAATTTGACATTTATGGATGCAATCACACAAATTCCTAACTATGGTAAGTTTTTAAAGGATTTGATTTCAAAGAAAATCAGTTGGGAAGGAATTTCATCCATTTCGTTAACTGAAGACTGTAGTTCAATAGTATCAAGTAATTTGCCCACTAAACTCAAAGTTCCCGGATGTTTTACTATTCCGTGTAAATTGGGAGATATTGAATTCCCAAGTTGTCTTTGTGATTTAGGAGCAAGTATAAACTTAATGCCATTGTCTATTTTTAACAAGTTAGGTTTAGAAGAAGATATCAAACGTACCAATATGGTTTTGCAATTAGCGGATCAAACCACTAAAAGGTCGTATGGTATAATTGAAGATGTTTTAGTCAAAGTCGATAAATTTATTTTTCCTACCGATTTTGTTATCTTAGACTTTGCATATGATGTAAATTGCCCTTTAATTTTTGGCAGACCGTTTATGAACACGGGACGCGCTCTAGTAGATGTGTCAGAAGGGAAGGTAGTTTTAAGGATAGGAGAAGATAAGGTCGAGTTTAACATGCACAAAACGATGAAATACCCTATGGAGGAATTCACTTGTATGAAACTTGATTTAGTCGAGGAATGTGTCAATGATGTAATTCATAGTGAAGAAATAATTGAACCTATAGTAGACGAGGAATTAGACGATAAGGACCCAGAGCCTTTGATTCGAGAAGATGGACCAGTTCCGCCTTCAATTGTAACACCCCCTAAATTAGAACTTAAAGAGTTACCCAGTCATTTGAGGTACGCTTTCTTAGGCGAAGGCGATTCTCTACCTATAATTATTTCTAACAAATTAACAAGCGATCAAGAAGAAAAATTGAAAGATGTTGTTAGAAATAGGATAGGAAGTATGGGATGGAAAATTTCAGACCTAAAAGGAATTAATCATAGTATATTAATGCATAGAATTCACTTAGAAGAGGATAAGCCACCTAAAGCGGATAGGCAAAGACGCTTAAATCCGAACATGAAAGAAGTAGTCAAAAAATGAGATTACTAAACTTTTAGACAATGGAATCATTTATCCGATCTCGGATAGTGAGTGGGTTAGTCCAATCCATTGTGTACCTAAAAAATGAGGCATAACTGTTGTAAGAAATGATGAAGGTGAACTGATACCTACACGAACCACCACCGGTTGGAGGGTTTGTATAGACTATAGGAACCTAAATAAAGCAACTAGGAAAGATCATTTCCCTCTACCTTTCATTGATCAAATGATCGAAAGGATAGCCGGTCATGCATTTTACTGTTTTCTAGACGGTTATTCCGGATTCTTTCAAATTTACATTTACCCGGATGACCAAGACAAAACAACCTTCACATGTCCTTACGGAACTTTTGCATATAGGAGAATGCCTTTTGGTCTATGTAATGCACCAGCAACTTTTCAACGATGTATGACAGCAATATTTAATGACTTCATTGAAGACATAATGGAAGTTTTCATGGATGATTTTTCAGTTTATGGAGATTCTTTCGATGCATGTTTACAGAACTTAGATAAAGTATTGTCTAGATGTGAAGAAACGAATTTAGTATTAAATTGGGAAAAATGTCATTTCATGGTAGACGAAGGAATAGTTTTAGGTCATAAGATTTCTGAAAAAGGTTTAGAAGTGGACAGAGCAAAGACTTCAGTTATAGAAAAATTACCCCCACCAACCACTGTTAAGGGAGTAAGATCATTTTTAGGTCATGCAGGTTTTTACAGACGGTTTATAAAGAACTTTTCTGTAATCTCCAAACCACTTACTAATTTGCTTATGAAGGATTCAACTTTTGATTTTAATAAATATTGTTTACAAGCTTTCAATACTTTGAAAACGGCTTTAGTCAGTACACCTATAATATCGAAACCCGATTGGAATCTACCTTTCGAAATTATGTGTGATGCGAGTGACTTAGCTGTAGGATGTGTATTAGGTCAAAGGAAGGATAAGAAACTTCATGTTATATATTATGCGAGTCACACTTTGTCCGGTGCACAACTAAATTACACCACAACTGAAAAAGAAATGTTAGCAGTAGTTTTTGCATGTGATAAATTCCGATCTTATTTGTTAGGATCTAAAGTCATCATTTATACTGATCATGCAGCTTTACGATATTTATTTGCTAAGAAATATGCAAAACCACGTCTTATTAGATGGGTTTTATTATTGCAAGAATTTGACATTGAGATTAAAGACAAAAAGGGAGTTGAAAACCTGGTCGCCGATCATCTATTAAGACTTGAGGATGAAAACGGTCCCATCGGTGAAACATCAGGCATTCAAGATGATTTCCCCGATGAACATCTCATGCAAGTACAAAGTGTCATAGCTCTATGGTATGCGGATATAGCCAATTACTTAGCTGCACATGTTGTGCCAGATGGATTGACTTCTCAGCAAAAGAAGAAATTCTTTTCAGAAGCTAAGAAATATTTTTGGGAAGAACCATTCTTGTTCAAAACATGTGGCGATGGAATATTTAGGAGATGTGTTAGTGAGTTTGAATATGACTCTATAATGTTAGAATGTCATGCTAGCGCTTACGGAGGTCATAATAGCGTAAGCAAAACAGCAGCTAGAATACTTGAATGCGGATTCTTTTGGCCTACTCTGTTTAAAGATGTCCGTTCATTTATTATCCGCTGTGATAAGTGTCAAAGAACAGGGAATATAGGAAGGAAAGATAAGATGCCTCTTACGAACATATTGGAAGTTGAAATCTTCGACGTATGGGGAATTGATTTCATGGGTCATTTTCCTCCTTCTTTTGGCAAAAATTATATATTAGTAGCCGTAGATTATGTTTCAAAGTGGGTTGAAGCAATTGCAACCCCGACAAATGATTCTAAAGTAGTTGTTAAGTTTTTAAATTCAATATTCTGTCGATTTGGAGTTCCTAGGGTTATGGTAAGCGACGGTGGTACCCATTTCGTAAATAGAGCTTTTGAGTCACTTATGAAAAAATACGGAGTACACCATCGTATCTCTACACCGTACCATCCTCAAACGAATGGTCAAGCAGAAATTTCAAATAGAGAACTCAAATGGATACTTGAGAAAACAGTTTCGTCTTTTAGAAGAGACTGGGCACATAAACTTAACGATGCATTATGGGCATACCGTACTGCATTTAAAACACCTATCGGAATGACACCTTATAGATTAGTCTATGGTAAAGCTTGTCATTTGCCGGTTGAATTAGAACATAAAGCATATTGGGCTATAAAAACCCTTAATTATGATTTGCAAAGCGCAGGGAAAAAGCGTTTGTTTGACTTAAATGAGTTGGATGAATTACGCTATTTGTCCTACGAAAATGCAAGAATTTATAAGGAGAAAATTAAAAAGTGGCATGATGCCAAAATCAAAATTAAAAACTTTAATGTTGGGGATAAGGTCTTACTTTTTAATTCGAGATTAAAATTATTTCCAGGTAAGCTTAAATCTAGATGGGCTGGACCATTTTTGGTTGTTCAAACATTTGATTACGGAACATTGGAGCTAGAAAAGTCTAATGGCGAACGATTTAAGGTCAATGGTAATCGTTGCAAGATTTACTTCGACGGAGCTCCAATTCAAGCAATTGAATCCGTGGATAAATTTTATGAAAATTAATTTCTTTAGTTTTCATGTTTTTAATTTATAGTTTTTTTTTTATTTTATATTCATCATTATTATTCTTTTTCTTTTTAATTTATTTTTATTTTTAATGTTTGTTTACTTTAATTTTTATTTATTTTTATATATTTATTTTTTTTTTTGTGTACAAATGAGTTTTGTTAACATTAAGATTTTAATTTAGTCATGTTTTGAAAATTTCATTAAGTGTTAATTATTATTGAGAAATTAAATATGCCAAATCTCAGTTGAGATTTTTCATATTCCAGGATTTGGAAATCTCAGTTGAGATTCCGAAAATCTCAGTTGAGATTTTCTGCCTTTTTACAATTGAAATAACTGTAAGGGATTACAGTCTTCCTTCTTTAAAATTTCTATCAGTTGAATCAAAGAGGTATCACTTTGACACATTTTTCTTTCTAACAGACACAACCTTTCACTTATAGGATTTATATATTCCTGTAGGATCAGACTTCTTCCATTTTATTTCATCTTTCTGAATTTCTTTCTCAAATCATACAGACTTCATTTTCTTTTCTCTCACAGACATGACTAAGTCTTTGAAAAATGTTCAAAAACGCACTTCTTCTCAAAAAGGGAAAGTTGATATCTCCGATCGATATGGTGCATGGTTTCCCATTTATAACCATGACGAGGGGAAACGCTTTATGCAATTCAGATATGCTCAGTTCTTTGGCATGATGTATCTGGACGAGTTTCTGAACGAGAAACTCGGGATAAGCGAAGACATTGATCGCTATCTGACTAATTTGGGTTGGACCAAATTTGTTTCTATGAAATTTCCTATTATTGGAAATTGGGTTCTGGAATTTTTCTCCACCGTTAGGTTCGTCAACAAGAGACGTGTTCGTCTCAGTTTTCGTTGTGAGGGGGAGGTATTCACTTTTGGATATCCAGAACTACATAATTGGTTTGGATTTCCACCCCGAGACACAACTCAACACCATCCTGGAAGGGATATGACTTCTAGAGATATATGGAGGATGCTAACAGGCTTTTGGCAATTCAATCCACGTCTTGCCTTCAACAAATCCATTAATTCTAATTCCATGCTGTATCTGCACAAATTCCTCTGTCATAGCCTTTTTGGTCGAGTCAGTAGCAATATTGTGAAAGATACTGATCTTTATGTGTTGGGCGATATTTTTCAAGGCAACTCAGTGAACTCCTCGAAGATTCTAATGGAGGGGTTAGTTGCTGCTTCCCGTTCGAAGAAACGGAAGATTGGGTTCGCCAACATCATATGTGGAATAATTTTAGGAGCCAAGGGAACCATTTCTGTTCCTTGGACTGATACAGAACCATTCCCTATTTTAGACTACGAGTTCTTGGAGAACGAGGGACTTGTCAAACGAGTTTTCCATTCTGGTCCCACATTCCTTTCTGCACTAGAGAGGCAAGTCTTTGTTCAAACGAAGATTAACAGGGCCAATGCACGTCGTCTGTCATCTAGTTAGGGATATATATTTTATGTGTTTCTGTTTATTGTTTTTAATATATATATGAGTGATTGTTTGTAACTTATGTTTTTATAATGTTTCTATATAAATGTATATTATGGTATTGTTTATAATGATAAATAAAAGTGCATTGATTCCTTGGTTTATTTCTTTTATTTTAAGGAACAACCTTTGGTTTTCCTTTAATTTAATGTTTCAGTTTTGTTTATCTCAGTTTCAGGGATTAATGTTCACATTTTTGGTACTTAATTTTAAGAGGAATTGGTTTAGAAGTGTTAAAATCATAAAAAACAGTCCCAATTTTACCCAGATTTTTCAGAATCTCAGTTGAGATTTCGAATTCTCAGTTGAGACAGCGAAGGAAGAATTTTTTAGGCAAAATTTCGCCCCTTCCCTACTTGCTGTCGCGACTGAGATTTTGAAAATCTCAGTCGCGACTTGCGACATGTAGGTGCGGGATTGGGCGAAATTTGGCCATCTTTTCCTATTCCTACTCTATTTACTACTCTATTTACCTATCCTAATCAATACCTATACTTACACCTATTTATATCACCTATTTTTACACCAATCAATCATCTTTTCTCTTCCCAATAACAAGATTCACTCATCTTCCCCATAAATATTTACCCTATTCATCTTCTTCTTCCCCAATTCACCACCATTATCTTTTATTCTAACCTTCATTCTTTCATATTATTTTCATCTATTTCACCCAAATTTCACAAACACAAAATATGCCTAGACAAAAGACCGTTGCAAACAAAGCCAAGGCCACCGAGATCAATAGATTACGGGTTCAATATGATGCACCATTCGATATTACGTCGGAAGCCGAAGGACGCAAATATCGCCGATTTTCTAATGTCCAAATAGATTTCGTCGACATGCCTTTTATTGACACCGATACGGTAAATACACTTTCTTTTACCGAGCGTATTGATGAATTTCTTACCGTTCTTGGTTGGAAACGATTTGCTAGTATGCGTTTTCCTAGTCTTAAAACGCATATTATTGAGTTTTTGGTTACTCTAACCTATGACAAGAAGAAAGGACTTATCTCTTTTCGGAGTGATGGAGTTCGTTATGATGTTAATTATGCGGCCATGAACCGTTGGTTTGGTTTTCCTACTCGAAATTTTTATTCAAAGCCAAAGCCTTTTGATTCACACTCGGTTTGGAATACTTTAACCGGTTTAGATGTTTTTAGTCCAAAGAATACATCTAGTAAACTAATTAAGGATGATTGTGTATTCTTCTTTCACAAGTTTTTATCATTCTCCTTATTTGGTCGGGTTGAAAGTTCAAAAGTGCAAGCTCGTGATTTGGTTGTGTTTGATGCTATTTTTAAGGGTTTGACAATTGATAGTATTGAGATGATATTTACTAATTTAGTTCGAGCTTCCAAGGCCCGCAATAAGCAAGTGCCTATGGGTAATTTGATTACCGGCATTGTATTGGGCGCTCGAGGTGCATTAGCGGATTATCAAAATATGCCTCATGTTGGTTTACCATCATTGGATCTCACGGCACTTCAAAGGGCCAATTTATTGAAGAAGTTGGGACCACCCGTTTTTATATCTTATGCGGATCGCACAAGACGTGTTTTTGCTACCATGAGTAGTGAAGCCTCGGGTTCTC
Organism: Euphorbia lathyris; assembly: GCF_963576675.1. Taxonomy (NCBI): domain Eukaryota; kingdom Viridiplantae; phylum Streptophyta; class Magnoliopsida; order Malpighiales; family Euphorbiaceae; genus Euphorbia; species Euphorbia lathyris. The sequence continues at coordinate 85,905,851 of NC_088915.1, forward strand.
AAGGTTTAGGTGCCCAAGATGATAATGAGGAGGATGAAGAGGAATTTGATGAAGAAGAAGAAGAGGAGAATGTTCATGTTAATGCCATCGAGCAAGCAAATATGGAACCAAATGAAGAAGAACAAGTTGGATGGCAACGTGTTTTGACACAAATGAACGAGCATAACCGTCACATGAATTTGCGGTTAGATGAAGTCGTTGCCAATAATGCCGAAATGAGTTCAAGGATCACTACATTGAGTCGTGAGCACAAGTCTACTCGTCGCCGGATGCTCTCTTTCTTCCGACGCCAAGGAGTTGAGACTACGCCTTCTCCACCACCATCACCTTGATAGGTTTTATCGTTTCTCTCTTTAACTCATTTTCGTTATTATTATTATGTTTTATTCGGTTTGGTACAATATTTTTACTTATGTTTGGTACAATTATCTTTATTATTAATGTTTGAATGTTATCGTACTCTATTATCTTCAATTCTAATTCGTATGGTTTATTTCGTAATATTTTTCGTGTTTTATCGCTTTTTGCACCAATGAGGACATGGTCCAAATTAAGTGTGGGAAGAGATATTTCATACATCATTTTATTTTTAAGTACGAATGAATGCAACGAATGCGAATGAATGCAACATTTATTTAAGTATAAATGCATGTTGTTTAAAGTAAAGTATAAAATGCAACATTTTCAAAAACAAATGCAACATTTTTTAATTAAGTGCAACACTTTTCAAAAATTAATAGCAATTTTTCATAAACATATAATTTTTGTTAAAGTATATATTTCATATGTTTTTAACACTTTAATTTTAAAAATAATGTTAAGCATATTTTAAGGTTATCATTATTGATAGAAATAATATTTCTATACGGGCTATATTTTTACAAATCTCCAATACGATTTTATCAAAAACGTCTCGAGTAAATGTATATAAGTAAAATTTCTTTAGTTTCAAATCTCAACTTTATATCATGAATTCATGATAAATATAAATCTTATTTTCAATTTTCAATTAGGTTTATAGGCATAAATCAAACTAAAAACTTTAGCTTTTTAGCTCGATATTATTTTTCGTCTTACATTAAAAACCAGTTGAAGTTTTTAAGGAAACTTTAGCCATAATACATGTTGAATTTCAAGTCAATATAGGATGAATGTGCTATTTTTCTTTCCCAATTTTATTTTCATATTAAATCAAGTAGTCGTATTCTTAACTTTTGGCCACGATTGAGACCAACCTTATCACAATCGAGGTATGAAAGGGAAGAAAATTAAGTATCGTTTACTTTTGGCCACGATTGCGACCACCCTTATCACGATCGAGGTATGAAAGGAACGTTAAAAAAATTAAAGCAAAATTAAACGTGTTTAAAGTTTTAAGTAACGATTGCGTCCACCCATGGCATGGTCGGTACCTCTTAAACGAACACGAAAGCAAATAAAATTCGTATAAAGTTACGATCGAGACCACCCTTATCTTGGGCGTAACTAAGCAAATATATTAAACCTAAGTCCTTAAATCTATATTTGTAATAGTTTAGGTTTGGGAAAGGAAATTTTGTGCTTAGAAATGCCTTGAGACGAAAGATTCAAAAACATGCGTGCTTACACCGTCCCGAATACTTCAATATAAAAAGTAAAATACAAGACGAGTAATATATCTCTTTTACACAAGCTAGTTTGATGCTTTGCGTATAAATTTACCATGAAAAGTTTATCTTTCGGTTTAACTAATTTAAAAAGGAATACATGGATATATGTTCTATTTATAAAGCGTTTGATTAAAGAATAAATTCAGTGAAATTTTGCTCGGGACTAGCAAAAGCTTAAGTATGGGAGTTTGTTAAGCCCAAAATATACCTAAAATATCATATATAAATACGTTAAATTTACATTGAAATCATGCTAATTATATTCATTTGGAATACTTTTACGTCTTTATTTACTTCTTTGATGTAAGGTACCTAAATATTTGGTAAAATCCAAATAGGAGCAAAAACGGAGCTAAAATGGAGGAAAGCCTTAAAAACGTACCGAGAATGCATATCAGCCAGAAGAACGCTCGAGGAGGACGAAAAACAGTCGAACGCCAGGGAGGAAAACTCTCTATCGCGACTGAGATTCTCAAAATCTCAGTCGCGACTTACGGAGGCCAGACCGGGGGAAAACAACGTATTCAAGCTCGCCCCTATACCCCCTGTCGCGACTGAGATTTTCAGAATCTCAGTCGCGACAGCGAACCCTCCTGCACACAAAACACATGTTCGAAAACGGAAAAACGCGTCTGTTCGTTCGGATAAAAGCGACCCTTCACCAGCAGACACAACCCGTCATTTACAACCCTTCGACAACTATAAATAAGTGATCCATTTCAGAAATCAAGGTTGGTTAAGTTGGAAAAGTTAGAGAAATTAGAGAAGAAAGTTGTTATGTTGAGTTTCTGATTCAGAAAAGAATCAGAAAGTTAGAGTTCATTTCTGTAAACAATCGTGTTGTACACGAATTGTATTTAGATTAGTTATAAACACAGTATTAGTTTAGTTTTCATTCTGATAGTGGACGAGACCAGTCTCTATTCCGAAGATCCAGCGAGAAGAATTGACGGCTGAAGCGCATATGGTTTGACGAGCCTACGAAGTTTGAGAGAAAGATTGACGACCCGGATCTCAAAGTCTTCGTTACAATGCTATCCAAGTTTCTACTTCTCTGTTAACTTGTGAAAATTCACATTTCAATTAATGATATACTTATTTATTCAATATATTCTTACTGTTTGTTATTTTGATATTGTTCTGACAAAATGATTTTCAAAATGATAAATTGGTGTTTTTATTAAAACGTTCTATTCCATCTTATTCATATAAGAACTTTGTTGAACACTTAACAAATTTAGTTTTTATGGATGACATGATCGCTGATCGCGGCTTATCAGAAATAAAACACTAGTTTGATTAAGGTAGGAATCATCTCAACGCCAGGGGGATTTCTATGGTTCGAAGCCATTTAATTGAGTAAATCGCTATATTGTTACATGTCCATAATCTCACAAAGTTAAAGTTGTTTACTTTGCTTTATGAAAATAAGATCTATTTTATTCCAATTACGGAAGTATCTGTTTTGTAATCAAAATTCCAAAACGGAATTGTTCTCTAAACTCGATATAATCCTTCTATCTAATCCTAATTTACCCAAACCAATACAATTAATTAAACGATTTTCTTTTATTAAACCTAAACACGTGACTAAACCGAATTAAATAAAGTTTTAGTTAAAAAGTGTTCCATGTGGGTTCGATATCTTTTATTACTACAAGCGTATATCGTGCACTTGCGGAAATCGCTCAACAATATATTAAAGGAGTTTAAGGTTAGAATGATGTTACTCAGCAGATTTATCCAGGTTCGGCCTCTATGCCTACGTCCTGTCCCCGGAACACGTTCCGAGCTTTCGTATTCTCTACTGAGCTCTTTAACGGTAGAGCATCAAACCTTTTACAACAAGAAGCTGAGTATAACAAGAGTACCTTCCTCTATACCTCTACTCACTCCTATTCTATTGTTGAGTACTATAACCGAGTACTCAGCCTCTCCTTTCTAATTCTAGAAATGATAATAAGTTTGTCCTAAACAACAGTTGCTAAGACACTTTAGATGATTGGATAATCACTCTAGACTTTTACACAGTAATATGAAAATTGGTGTAAGTATTTGCTTTGCTTTTTCACATAGATTCTTCGAGTAGAAATTTGGTCAGCGTAATGGCTTGTTGAAGATCTGCATCGAATGAAGCAACTGAAAGGCCTATTTATAGTGACACTTGAGGTATCAGTTATTTCAAATTTCGAAATAACCGTTGGAGGGAAACAGCTTGATGTCGTTGTCACTCAGTACACGCTCAGTGCCGTTGGCCAATCAGATTCTTGTATCTTCTGTCTTTGGTCAGTGTTGAGCAGCTTTTAGACAGACAGGCAGAATGTTTCGCCGTTTATGGCAAAGTCTTCCAGACAGCTTCTGTGTCTTCTGAACTTCACCCAAAGTAGAAATACTTTGTCTTGAAGTTGTTCCTGCTCAGCTGCTGTCTTGTACTCTTTGTCATCCAACTCAGCAGCTTCGTTCCGAAGTAGATGAGGAAAGTCTTCCAGATCCTTCTTCATGCTGAGCTGCGTTTTGTCCACAACGACAGCGTTTTGTTTACACGGGCCGAGTTGTCTTGGGCCTTTGACTTTCCTTTGGGCCTTTAGCCTTTTAACATTTGTATCTTATGTACAATGAACTCAACATTGAACAAACACATTAGTGTAATAAATCAAAGCATTTAAACTTAGTGTGTTTTAGAATATTTTAAAACATATACTCAAATAATTTGTCAAATCAAAATCATGTGAAAAGGTGTTTCAACAGAGGAGTAATTTGAGGTGTTTCAGGTATATGAAACTTGATAAGGGAACAAATGTTCTTGAAAGTTCACATCTCTGCTAACAACAACTTTCTGTTGATCTAAATCAAACACCTTGTAACCTTTTTGTCCTGAACTAAATCCCAAAAACACACCTCTATGTGATCTAGGACCAAATTTATCCTTGCCCGGGTGTATATCAGTGTAAAAACACTGACAACCAAAAATTCTAAAAGCATCATAAACTGGTAGCTTACCATGAAATGCCTCATATGGTGTTTTCCACTTTAATACAGCTGTAAGAAGAACATTAATGATGGAAACAGCCACCTATATAGCCTCTCCCCAAAAAATACTTGGCAAAGCAGCTTGAAACAAAATGGCACGGGCTACTTCGAGTAAATGCCTATGTTTCTGTTCAACCACCCCATTTTGTTGGGGTGTGTAAATACAAGTTCTCTGGTGCAGTATACCAGACTCCTCAAACAACTGTATGCACTGCTTGTTTACAAACTCTGTCCCATTGTCTGTGCGAAGAATTTTGACCTTAGCATTATATTGTGTATGGACCATACGAAAAAAGGTGTGTAAGGCATGACAGGCCTGAGATTTGTGTTGTAATAGGATTACCCAAGTTACCCTGGTGAAGTCATCCACTAAAGTTAAGAAATATCTGGCACCTGTCAAAGATTGTTTTCTATAGGGTCCCCATAGATCAGCATGAAGAATCTCAAATCTAGAAACAGTAGAGATAACGCTTCTATTAAAAGAAAAACGATGTTGTTTAGCATAGTGACATACATTGCAATTAGAAACATTACAAGTACTTATTACATCTGAAGCAATATGACTGAGGGCATCAAGAGATGCATGTCCAAGTCTTTGGTGCCAAATCGAAGGAATGTGAGCTGCATTGTTAGTAGACAATGTGACATTACAACACAAACTTATTTTTTGTATAACATCAGGTGAAAAAGATACATTGTCAAGCAAATATAGGCCATCCACCATCCATGCTACATCAATGACTTTATCAATACTCAGGTCTTGCAGGCAACGGTAGTCTTGATGAAAAATTACTGTAATCTTGTTTTCTCTTAACAACTGACTTACTGATAAAAGGTTGTGCTTGAAACTTGGTATAATAAGGACATTATTCAATACCAAATTTCCTGCAAGAGGAATTTTCCCTTTATACTTTATGTATTGTGAACTGCCATCAGGTAATATCACTGTTTGTGAAGGAGTAATAGCAACATAAGTAGTAAGAGATTTCTTCCTAGAGCACATGTGAGATGTGGCTCCACTATCCACTATCCAGCATGTATCACTAGGTAATTTATAGGGGGAAGAGTTCTTACCAGAAAATCCTGCGAAAGCAGTGAAATCCACTAGCGAATCAACACTTGCTTTTCCTTTAAGCATCTTGTAGACTTCTTTTATCATGTGATTCATATCTGGGTTAGGTTTGTGATCAGAATCCATATCACTGCCATCAGAATCAGCATGATAAACCCTTGCTGAATTTGCCTTTGGTTTCCCTGTACTTCGCTGAGAGTCGGATCCCTTCTTCCTGGCTTCTTTGTTTTCTTTCCACCAATCGGGATAACCGATAATTTTGAAACACGTTGCTCTAGTGTGGCCAAACATGTCACAATGATCACAAAATTTATTTTCATTGTCATCTCGTTTGCTTCCTTTGCCTTTCTTGTTATGCTTTGTATTTTTGTCATTTCTGCTAAAATTTGCAATCTCCACATTTTGATGAACTAAAATCTCCATTTGTTTTTCAACTTGAAGAATCATCGAATATGCTTTGTTTAGATTTGGTAAAGGCTCCATTAGAGTAATTTGGTTTTTCACATGATCAAACTGCTCATTTAGCCCCATAAGAAACTGAAACAATTTATCTTCCTCATTTATATTTGCTAGTCTCTTAAAAGCATTACAGGCACATTCATGTGCTATTCCACATTGACAAGCAGGCATAGGGCGCAAGAAGATTAATTCATCCCAAAGTCTTTTGATTGTATTGAATAGGCAAAAACAGATTTAGTACCTTGTGATAGGAGACTAATCTCTCTTTTGATCTTGAAGATTTGAGGTCCGTTGCTTTCCCCAAATCGATGTGCAAGATCTGTCCAGAGTTCTCGAGCAGTTGTAACATACTGGAAGCCTTCTGCAATGTCTTTAGAAATTGAATTAAGTATCCATGAAGTTACAAGACAATCTGTCTTGCACCATTTCTTATAACCAGATGCTGTATCTTTAGGGATTGCTTCATCTATGTTCACAAAATCTGCAACTTCTTTGACTTTCAAAGCTCGAAGCATAGATCTGCTCCAGGCCATGTAATTGTTACCGTTTAGTTGGACCATGTTGATGATCAGCCCCGAATTGTCACTGGCTTGTGAATTAATTGAGTTGATTGTTGTGTTTTCATGAACGCCATTGAGATTAGCATTCTGATTGTGATTTCCGTTCAGATTTCCAGTTTCAACTTCATCTTCTGGCCAGTCTTCATCACTTCCGAGTTCGTGATAACGATTCGATCGAGTTCGTGGTCTCACCATTTGGGCTTTTCTTTAGAAATTACAAAGAATGCTCTGATACCATGAGAAACGAATTGAGAAATGAATTGAGAGAAGAGAAAACTATCCTTTATTATCTCATTCTTGATTGAAAAGGAATGGTACAACAACTTATATACAAGAAAGAAGAAGAAAGGAAAAATATCTGTAACAGAATGCAGTTGTGAATATGTTAGTTTGTTGAAGATTATTCTATTTTTTTACAATTTTGCCTAATGGCACCCTGAACTTTTAAAATAACCTATCATACACCTATAGTTGTCTTTAAAAACCCACCGCACACCTATAGATACCTTTAAAAACCTATCACACACCTATAGTTGGCTCATTCAGACCTCCTACATACAAAATCGTTGATTTTTGTCTCTGACGGATGAGGTGGCATACCGAATGAACTCCCGCGCTTTTCTTTTTTTCCATAACACGTATACCACTTCGTTCGTTAAAGACAAAAGATCAACGATTTTGTGTGCAGGAGGTCCAGATGAGGCAACTATAGGTATGTAATAGATTTTTTCAAGCCAACTATAGGTGTGCAATAGGTTTTTAAAGCCAACTATAAGTGTGTGATAAGTTATTTTAAAAGTTCAGGGTGCGAATAGAGAAAACGTGCCAAGTTTAAGGGTATAAATATGCATTAAGCAAAAAAAAAAAAAAAAAAATCTCTAGATACACATCTATTATATTATGGACCTTAACTTAAATAATGTAATTAATTAAGACAATTTAACAACCCAATTGATATTACTTCACAAAATTAAAAGTGGGCAGTATGAAAGAAACATCAAAATTACAGGGCTTAATACATCATTTGCCCTAAACTTAAACTTGTCCAAAACCTTTGTCCTTATTCCATTTTGCTAATAACCAATAAATGTTATTGTTCGTACATAAGGTCCTCCCAAGAAAATAAAAATCAATAAACTCTATGAAAGAAACAAGGGTAAATTACACTCATGGCCTTTGAACTTTATCAATTTTAACATTGTGACTGCTAAACTTCAATGTTTAACGGTATGATCACTGAAATTTACATCTTTTTAACACCGGTGGCCACTCAACATTTCAAAACGATCATTGACGGTATCAAAATAAAAAAAATTCGAAGAGTTAATGATATTCAGGAATTTTAATTTTTAAAAATTTTCGTTTTAAGGTAATTTAAGTGTTGTTTGGTTAGGAGAGAATGAACTTTTAGAGAGAGAAAGCTCAAATATGATCTTGGAAAATAAAGATGTGGTTTCATAGTAAATCTCGTTCTGAACAACTTTAATTCTTGAATATTTTTATTTTGAGGTTGTCAACGGTTATTTTGAGAAGTTAGTTAAAGTTGAGTGAGCACCAATATTAAAAAAAATATAAAGTATAAGACTATAATAATAATAATAATAATTGAAGTTCAATAACCATAATTTTAAAATGAGTAAAGTTTAATGGCCATAGTTAAAGTTAAGTTGCCATAAATGTAATTTACCCAAAACAAGAAGTAGGGGTGAGCATCGGTTCGGGTCGGTTAACCGAATCGAATTTTGTATAATTTTAAAAACCGAACCGTACTAAATAACTAAAATAACCGAAGTTAACCGAACCAAATTTTTTTGGTTTGGTTCGATTAACAACCAAATAGCCGAAATTTTTATATTTTTAATTTAAATATTTAAAATGTTATAAATTATGAAATTTGAGCTTCATTAATTTAGAATTTGCAATTTCAAATTCAATTAACCAAAAACCTTACTAAAATTTTGGGATTTCTTGTACAAATTAAGGTATGAAAACAAACAAATAAATAAAATTATATTATGTTTATTTAAATATATATTTAGTTCGGATTTCGGTTAGACTAATATTTTTTCTGAAATAACCGAACCGATAACCGATAACCGAATACCGAACAAGGAAAATTTAACAACCAAACCGAACCAAATAAAAATTTCGAATCGATTATCGGTTTGGTCATCAGTTATTTTACTTTTTGCTCACCCCTAGCCATGGGTGTAATTTACCCAAAGAAACAATCATGGCAATTTAACTCTACTCCAAAAACCTGATGTACTGTAGAATAAAAAGGTTAAATTACACCTATGACCATTGTACTTTACAAATTTTAACATTGTGGCTACTAAACTTTAATTTTTAACGTAACACATGCAGCTACTCAATTTTAAATAACTCCTCAAAATGAAAATATTCAAGAATTAAAGTTATCTAGAACGATATTTACCATGAAATAATATTTTTTATTTTAAAAAAAAATATTTTTTGGAACTTTTCTACTTTAAAAAATTCACAATTTCTCCTAACCAAACACATCTAAATGACTCTGAAAGAAAAATTTCAAGAATTAAAGTTCCTTAGAATTTCATTAACTCTTTGAATTTTTTATTTTGAGACTGTCAACGGTCGTTTTGTGGCATTGAGTGACCACCGATATTAAAAAGTGTAAACTTCAGTAACCATACTATTAAAAATTAAAATTCAATGATCATAATATTAAAATAGTTAAAGTTAAGTTGCCATAAATGTAATTTACCCAAAACAAGAAGTACATAGAAAGCAGCGACCGAAAGCAAAAAATTGCATTTCACAAAATTAGCTTGGAATAATGTGAGCACACCAGTACTACCTGCAATGCATAATGCATGTGAAATGGTCGTACTTTCTTAAACTTATTAAGATTTATAATACCATCAATTTTTAAAATAACCTATTATAAATTTCAAGGTTGTAAAAACGCTAGGCGCTAGTTGGGCGAACAGGACCCTCAATAATTAATCCGAAATTATTCGGATTTGTATTTTTATATGTTTCATGTATTAATCAATAAATTATTATATAAATTCAATTAAAATATATATTATACTATCTAAAAATAATAATATAAAATTATTTAATATAGAAAAACACATATATTTATAACATATATCTTTAAAATTTTACAAACATCAACATTTCAACAACAATATTATTAAAACAAATTAAAAGTGAATTATAATAACGCAAAAATATAAATTTACAATTAGAAATGCTTTTGTTTATTGTCGCTTAGGTGGTACATAGACGTTCTAGGTGGTGTCAAGGCGGCCTAGGCGGAGCCCAAGCGCCTGAAAATTGCATAGAAGTCAATAAAACACCTAGAAGAACTAATCGTAGAAAATCGGGATGGATTCTCGATTTCGAGCGCCTAGACGGGGCCTAGACGATCCAAGCGGCCTTCATTTCGAACAATATAGTTGGCTTTAAAAACATATGGTACACTTATGGTTAACTTATTCAAACTTCCTACAAAATCATTGATCCATCATTTTTACAAATAGGGTGTGGTACATGCGTGCTACGGGAAAAAAACTTATGAGTGGTAAAAAGACTTTGACCTTTATGAAAGAAGAAAAGAAGAAGAAACACACCAATTACTGTTGTTACTGTTATAAGACATACAAAACGAAATCACCTGCTATATTTTGAACATGTGTTGTGTGAATCCACACATTTCTACAATTATTATTTTTATAATGTATATCCAAATGTGAATTGAAGGTAGACCTGGGCATGGGCCGGGCTCGGACCGGGCCTGTCAGGCTTTTAATAAAGTCTGACGAGCCTAAGCCCAGCCCAGCCCGCAAGAAATTTAGTCGGGCTCGGGCTGGGCTCGGGCCTAAGATCTGAATCCCAAGCCCGCCGCCCAAGCCCATCTATATATTAAAAAAAAATTAAAATCATAAATTTACTAATTAAATTCAAAAGGCAATTAAATAAAAAAAAACATAAAATTAATGATCACATCATTTTCTTTTTTCTGTGGAAGTATGAATTCTTCTACTGGAAGTACCAATTTTTTTTCCTTGAAGTATTGATATTTATATTTATCACTATGTTTATAAAATATATTATAATTTATAATTTACATATATATCGGACCGGGCCGGGTCGATGTAAAATTAGTAAAACCCAAGCCCGTCCAATTTTTGACGGGCTTATACAGACTTGGGCCGGGCCGGATCTGCTAGCTTTTTTATGTGTCCAAGCCCGGCTAAATGAGCCTGGACCTGGTCGGGCAGGGCGGGCTCGCCGGCCCATGCCCAGGTCTAATTGAAGGTTATCAATGTAATATAGAAGTCCATGATAATAAAAACTCATATTAAATAGTGTGTTAGGTAGAAAGAATATTACTATAATAAATTATTTAACTTTTATTTATTAACGATACTAAATAGTGTGTTGCTATTTATTGTCCCAAATTACTAGTTACGGAACCCTATTGGGTAATTTTGCCTTTTCTTTTTTTTTTTTTTGTCAAAACTAAAAATTTTATATTTTTTCAGAGAATTTTTTTATTTTACCCTAGGCGGGCAAAAAAAAAATGACCCCAAAATACAAAATCGTACATTTTTTTGTGACGAAAAATGTAAAATCGTCATAAAAATATGCATTATTTTCATGATTTCTTTAATAAAAAAATGTAAATTTTAATGTTTCCGATTCGTAATCATCCATGTGCGGGGTTCCTAGATTGTCATGCATCAATTATTTTCATAATTTCAATTATTGTTGTTCGAGTTGTGATTTTTGAGAAAAACTATTCATTATTTTCATGATTTCTTTGATAAAAAAATGTAAATTTCAATGTTTCTAACTCGTAATCATCCATTTTCGGGATTCTCGGGTTGTCACGCATCAATTATCTTCATAATTTCAATTATTATTGGTCGGGTTTGTGCTTTTGAAAGAGAATTCTCAAATTTTGATCAAAATTATGAGAAGGGAAAGAAAAATCCAAATGGAAGCGGTGATAAATAAAATGGAGGCAGTATTTAGCACTCCACTATTTTAATCCCAATTAAAAATTAGTGTATTATTAGGAAAGATTATTAGTAAATATAAGCGTATGGGCACTGAACTTTACCAATTTTTAGAGTATTGCCACTGAACCACATTTACTATGAAAGACGAATATTTTATTTTCCAAAATCACAATTTTTTGAGTTTTTTTTTTTTGAAAATTCATTCTTCCCTAACTAACTAACACCTAAATAACCTCAAAACGAAAGTTTTTAAGAATTAAAATTGTTTAAAATATTATTGATTCTTCATTTTTTTTTTTGGGACAAAAAAACGATCATTTTGAATCGTTGAACGGCTACTAATGTAACAAAGTATAAAGTTTCAGTAACTTATTTATTAGATTTTGAAGTTAAATAACCCTATTTTGAAAATTGGTAAAATTCAATGTCTATCGTTGTAATTTACACCAAAGATTATAGTACTACCCACTTTATTTGCTTAAGCTCTCTGTTGTCAGATTCATTGAACTCCTCACTCACAGTAATGGTGCATTGTACAAACGATTCAAGAATTAGAATCACTTAAAATATTATTAAATTTAAGATTGGCTTAAAATACATTATTTGTCCTCGAACGTTTCTAAAACATGTAATTGAGCGGTATATGAGCAGATTCGTTTATGAGCAGTTCGGCAGTCAGCTCGATAAAAACAAATACGATTTAAAAACTCAACGAGCCACTCGCAAACACGATTTAAAGCTTACAAACGAATCGTTCGCGAACAAGATTTAGAAGCTCAATTCATAAAAGAATCGAGCTTGAGCACGGTAAAGCTCGGCTCAAAAGCTCGCGAGCATGATCGGTTATAGGATCGTAACAAGTTTATGAACAAACTCGATAGAAGCTCGTAAATAAGTTTATGAATAATATCAAATATTATTTATATTTAATGATTATTATTTGATATATGTCGATTCCAATTTTTTATTTATTTGATATTACATTAACATATAAATTCGTTAGTAGGACATGGAATAGATTTAGGGTTCACTTTTGCTCATGTCATTCCTCTTTTCATTTCCACTTCTCGCTCTTTACACTATTTTTTATTTAATGATTAAAAGAAGATGTTTAATGTTTATCATGTTTAATGTTTATGCATGTAAAAATGTATTTATTTCATTTGCTAAACATGCTAATATTTTATTTGATGTTATTTCATTCGCGAACGCAATAAACGAGTTTGTTCATGAGCATGCTTAACGAGCTGCTCGCGAGCAAAGCTCGTGAACAAAATAAATGAGCAGCTCGCGAGCTAAGTTCGTGAACAATATAAACGAGCCGGTTAGTGCGCAGCTTGTGAACAAACGAGCTTCTAAACGAGCTGAGCTCAAACACAAATTTGAGCTCGAACCAAGCTCAAAGCTCGGCTCGAGCTCGTTAACATTATAACGAGCAGAGCATGAGCAGACCAAAGCTCGGCTCAATTACAACCCTAACTGTCTGCATTCCACGATAGAGTTAATACATAACTATTAGACTATGTATTTAGTTATTACTTATCTGTATTTATTCTGTTACTTATCTCTAGCCTAGAATATAGGTTAGTTTGTTGACTATAGTTGTTTACCTAGAGTAAACTGTATTCTGTATAAATACTAAACTTATCATCAATAACAATCACTGAGAATCATATTGTTACATGGTATCAGAGACCTAAACCTAACCCTAATCCTCTCCCTCTCTCCTACCTTCACCGAAAAACTATCTCTCCTCTCCAATATACGGCCGCCGCCGTCGCTGTCCCAGATTCCGACCACCATCTCCACCGATCCAGCCAAACTGAAACGCCATCCCTCTCCTCCCATCGCCGATCATGAGTACCAACACGGTAAACTCCACCGCCGGAACACCACCAAACACAAACTCGAACCTCAACAGCACAAACTCAAACCTTAGCACCACAGACACAAACCCTAATCACCATCCCTCCCTCACCGTATCCAACATATCTACCTTCATCAAAATAACCCTCGACATAGAAAAGGGACATTATCCTACTTAGGCGGCCCTATTCAAACTCCATGCCACGGCATTTGAGGTCCTGGACCACATACTTCCTCCCTCACCCACAGACCCTTCCGCTAATACTCTCAAACAACCCAATCCTGCTCTCTGGACTCGTATTGATGCTGTTGTTCTTCAATGGATCTATAGCACCATCTCCCTTGACCTTCTACATACTATTATTGTAGCCGACTCCACAGCCGCCAGGGCTTGGAGCCGTCTTCAGGAGATTTTCTCAGACAACAAAAATTCCCGGGCTCTATTTCTTCAACAAGAGTTCTCCAAAACCAAACTCAGTGACTATTCTGATATCTCCACATACTGTCAGCACCTCAAATCCCTATCTGATCAATTATCAAATGTGGATTGCCCGGTTACCAATGATCAGATGGTGTTACAGCTTATATCCGATCTGACTGACGCGTATGATACTGTCGGCACTCAAATTAGACATGGGGATCCCCTTCCCACTTTTCAGAGAGCTCGATCCATGCTGATTCTGGAGGAAACTGCTCGTGCCCGTAAGAATCCCCCTCCGTCCGAACCTGTTGCATTAACTGTGTCGTCTGGTGACACTACTGTTCCGCCACCGCAACACCAATCTTCCTGACCTGCGCAATATCGCGACTCTTCCTCGTACCGCGGCGGCAGACACGGTGGCCGTCCCTATCGCGGTAGAGGCGGCAGACACCACCACCGATCATCTCAGCCACCGCACTATCGCCCTGCTGCTATTCCTCCTTGGGGATATACCTACCCTTGGGCACCACCGCAATCATGGGCATCTCCTCCTTGCCCCTATCCCACATCAGGCAGGCAACCGTCTCAGTCTGGTATTCTAGGACCACGTCCTCACATGCAACAAGCACACCTCCATATGGAATCACCATCATATGTGCCTACAGATATTGCTGAAGCTATGCACACCATGACACTAACTCCACCTTCTGATCAGTGGCACATGGACACAGGAGCTACATCACACATGACAGCCGACAAAGGTACACTCACTTCTTATTTTAATTCGAGTCTCAATGAAACCATAATTGTCGGTAATGGTCATTGTATGCCTGTTTGTGGATCTGGTAATGCAACTTTAGCTTCTAAACACCACCCTTTAAAGTTAATCAATGTCTTGCATGCACCTCATCTTATCAAAAATCTTATTTCTGTCCGTCAATTTACTAAAGATAACCAAGTTTCTGTGGAATTTGATCCTTTCGGTTTTTCTGTGAAGGATTTACGGACGGGCAATATTATCATGAGATGTAAAAGCTCCGGCAATCTATATCCAGTCACCTCTAGCTTCCCCAATTCATCGTCGTCTCACTCTGCTTTTACTGCTTTATCTTCCGCCA
This sequence comes from Euphorbia lathyris, assembly GCF_963576675.1. Classification (NCBI taxonomy): domain Eukaryota; kingdom Viridiplantae; phylum Streptophyta; class Magnoliopsida; order Malpighiales; family Euphorbiaceae; genus Euphorbia; species Euphorbia lathyris. Next base: position 85,921,041 of record NC_088915.1, read on the forward strand.
TTTGGCATCATAGATTAGGTCATCCAGGGCCTCCTGTTTTGAACGCCCTGGTCAATAAGAATTTAATTTCTTGTAATAAAGTTAAGGATTCTTCTGTTTGTTCTTCATGTATTAATGAAAAACAAGTAAAATTACCTTTTCAGTCCTCGAACAATTTTGCTTGTATGCCATTCGATTTAATTCATAGTGATATCTGGACATCACCCGTTCTTAGCTCGGGTGGTCATCGTTTTTATGTTCTATTTCTCGATTCTTACACTAATTTTCTATGGACCTTTCCGTTAGCTCACAAATCACAAGTATATTTCGTTTTTCTTATCTTTCGGTCATATGTCAGAACTCAGTTTGAAAGAGAAATTAAAGTTTTTCAGTGTGACAATGGGGGTGAATTCAATAATAATTCTTTCAAACAATTTTGTCAAACTAACGGCATGCAATTCCGGTTCTCATGTCCGTACACCTCACCTCAAAATGGAAAATCAGAACGCACCATTCGCACCATTAATAATCTGATTAGAACAGTCATGCATCATGCCTCCATTCCACTTAAATTCTGGCACCATGCCCTCGAATTAGCAACCTACCTTCTAAATATATATCCTCACAAGGTTCTAGGATATCAATCACCAACCAAAATTCTATATCACCAGGAACCTACATACTCCCACCTGCGCGTCTTTGGATGCCTTTGCTTCCCTCTAATTCCATCCCAAACACGAAATAAGCTTGAATCTCGTTCTCACCCATGTGTATTTTTAGTCTATCCATCTAATCATAGAGGCTATAAGTGTCTGGACTTGTCTAAGAACAAAATCATAATCTCCCGACATGTTGTATTTGACGAATCCACACTTCCGTTTTCTATCACGCCTCAAAATCGCGATCCCTCCCCTCCAATTCATTCCGCGTCGGACAACAATTTTCTACCTGCTGTTCATTTTCGAAATTATGTCAGTCCCGAGTCAATCGTATCGTCCCCTGTCGTGTCAAACGAATCAGCGTCGTCGTCCCCTGTCGTGTCGAATCAATCCACGTCGTCTGTCTCTAAGTCCACTCCCATTAATCAGTCTGTATCCTCTGCTGTCCCGTCGAATTTAATCAGTCCGTCAATGTCATCTCCGGTCTCGTCGCGCAATATCAGTCCAGCCGCACCATCGTCCGTGCGCACAGCGCAAACAGAATCCTTCGAGTCAGTCTCACCTTCCCCATCCTCCTCCACTGCACCACAAACATCTTCTGATAATCCTGTCATCTCTCCTCAATTACAGGTTCCTAATACTCACAAAATGACAACAAGAGCCCAACATGGAATCCACAAACCCCGTCGCATGCTAAATCTCTCTGTCTTAATCCAATCTCCCATATCTCCTATTCCAAAATCACCCGCTCTTGCATTAAGTGATCCAAACTGGATACAAGCCATGACTGATGAATTTGGGGCTCTTATTCAAAATAAGACGTGGGTACTTGTACCCCGTCCAAAATGTGCTAACATTATTCGTCGTTGGTGGATTTTCAGGCACAAAACAAAGTCAGATGGCTCCTTTGAGAGATATAAAGCAAGATTGGTTGGAAATGGTTCAGGACAGCTGCCAGGGATTGATTGTGGTGAAACATTTAGCCCTGTGGTTAAACCAGCCACTATTCGTGCTGTCCTCAGCATAGCGCTGTCTAAAAATTGGAAAATTCGGCAATTAGACGTCAAAAATGCTTTCTTGCACGAGGATCTTCATGAAACAGTATACATGCATCAACCATTGGGTTTCCGAGATTCCAAGTATCCTGATCATGTCTGCCTGCTACAGAAATCATTATACGGCCTCAAACAGGCGCCTCGGGCCTGGTATCAGCGTTTTGCTAACTTTGTTCTCAAAATTGGGTTCTCCAATAGCATATCTGACAGCTCACTTTTTGTTTACAAACAAGGCTCGGACACGGCTTATCTTCTTCTGTATGTTGATGATATAGTGTTAATAACCTCGTCTGACACACTTCAGGCTTCCATAATGTCCCAATTGAGTTCCGAATTTGCAATGAAAGACTTGGGTCCTCTGCATTATTTTTTGGGAATATCAGTAACTCACTCTCCAGGCTCTCTTTTCCTTTCTCAGCGAAAGTATGCTTCCGACATCATTGCAAAAGCCGGACTCAGCTCGTGCAATCCGGCTACCACTCCAGTGGACACCAAGCAAAAGCTTAGTATCTCTTCTGGTTCTGCTTATCACGACCCAACTGAATACAGAAGATTGGCTGGTGCACTTCAGTACCTCACTCTTACCCGACCTGACATCTCATATGCGGTTCAGCAGGTATGCCTATTCATGCACAATCCCAAAACAACACACATGGCTGCCCTTAAACGCATCCTCAGGTATGTTAAAGGAACTATTGAGTTCGGCCTCACACTTCTAGCATCTCCTCTCAGTCAATTGATATCATATACGGATGCCGATTGGGCAGGCTGTCCCGACACTCGCCGATCAACATCAGGCTACTGTGTATTCCTAGGAGACAATCTCATATCATGGTCCGCAAAAAGACAGCCAACGCTGTCCCGTTCCAGCGCAGAAGCCGAATATCGCGGCGTTGCCAACGTCGTGTCTGAGACATGCTGGATCCGAAACCTGTTGTTGGAACTTGGCTGCCCAATTCAGAAATCTTCACTAGTGTACTGTGATAACATCAGCGCCGTATATTTGACAGGCAACCCGGTTCAGCACCACCGCACCAAACATGTGGAAATGGACATTCACTTTGTCCGAGAACGAGTTGCCAAAGGAGAAGTCCGTGTCATTCACGTGTCTTCTCGTTATCAAATTGCTGACATCTTTACCAAGGGTCTACCATCGACACTATTTGAAGATTTTCGAAATAGCCTCAATGTTCGCCCTCCGAACCTTTCGACTACGGGGGTGTATTAGACTATGTATTTAGTTATTACTTATCTGTATTTATTCTGTTACTTATCTCTAGCCTAGAATATAGGTTAGTTTGTTGACTATAGTTGTTTACCTAGAGTAAACTGTATTCTGTATAAATACTAAACTTATCATCAATAACAATCACTGAGAATCATATTGTTACAATAACAATAAGGAAATGTAATAATTTTAACTAAAAGTTTTTATTACCCTTGAAATAATTGCATTAACTAATAGATTTTTATCTGTTCCTAAAATAAAAAAGACAACTTAAATAATGGTATATTTGATAAAAAACAATTAATATTCATGGATTGAATCAAAACGTTGTGTATTATTATACAAATAAAAATTTATCTAAAAATACATCTATTGTGGAACGGAAGAGAAATATCCGACCTCTTTGACTTGTTTAGGTCCTTAACTTAAATAATGTATTTAATTAAGACAATTTAACAACCCAATTGATATATACTTCACAAAATTAAAAGTGGGCAGTACGGAAGAAACATCAAACTTACAAAGCTTAATATGTCATTTGCCCTAAATTTATGTCTGTCTAATTATGCCAGATATAACGGTTAAATTTTTAAAAAAAAAATACAGACAGAAGGATCAAAAGGTGAAAAGATAGACACATTACAATGTGGTTTTTAAAAATAGGGGACTAAACAGTATGTTAGATAAAAATGAGATGACTAATAAATTATTTACCATTAATTAAATATTTGCTTGCCAAATTAGTTTGTAGTGAACACTTAATTCGGTTAAAAATATTTTATTCTTATAAACGTGATTTTGAAATTATATGTTTTTTACCGTTTAAATTATGGTTTTTATAGTTTAAAATTATAAATTTAACCATAACGTTTCCGAGCAAAATCAATTTTAACCTTACATTTTTTAAAATTGAAAAAACTGGTTTGACTGTTATTTAACTGTCCAAACGACTTTGTGGATAAATTGACTGTTTTGAAAAATACCTAAAATATTTACTGTGTTATTAATATAATTACAAATAATTAAACAAAAACATATGAAACTATTTCAATTGAAATTTGTCCACAAAGTCGTTTGAAAAGTTCAATTTTGAAAAACATATTATAAAGTGTATATTTTTTATCACTGTTAATCCTTTGATAATTTTGCTTTTTTTTTTAGATTTTTAACCGTTATATCTGACATAATCAAATAGACATAAATTACCAGTGTAACATAGTAATTTTGTATCGTACTATGACTACCCTAAAAGCTAAGATATGTTCAGTTAAATCAAAAAAAAAAAAAACCAAATGATTAATATTGATAAAAGATATGGACTTTATAATGTGTTTTTCAAAATATGAAAACTAAACAATGTGTTATGTAAAAATGCAGGAACTAATAAATTATTTACTTTTTAATAATGAATCTAAAAATAAATAGTAAAGGATCGAAGTTAAATTAAAATTTAGAAAACATAAAAGGACTAGTTTTAAAATTTTCTTTTATAAATTTAGAAAACCCAAACATGCTAAACTTCAACAGCCAGATTTAGAGTTTGAATTTAATATAGGGTAAATTACAAAACTAGTTCAAATGGAAAGCACATTTACATATTTAATCCATTTACTCAACCTACTACATATCTAGACTGATTTTGTGTGATTTTCCCATAATACCCCTAACTTTCCCACTTCCCACCACAACGCGAACGACCGCTCCCCCTATCTCCTTGGTTACGCAAAAAGTTGGCTCCTCCATTAATGATTTCAAGACTTTTGATCTTCCTTTCTTCCTTTAAATTGCACGAAATCTGCACCATTTCGCCAAATCACCATGAATTTCTCTTTTTCCTCTCTTCATCTCTTGATTCTGCAACTTCCTAACCCTAGAAAACGAAGCCATGATTCTTCATCTTCCTGTTCGTTACTTGGTTTCTTTCTTCTTGTTACCATAAAAGAAATGGTTATTCTACGTTATTTCCATCGTTTTTTCCAGTTTATCATATTGTTATTGCGTTTTTTCATGAATACACTTCGCGTAGTCGATGATTTCAAGAAGATCTGCGAAGAGAAAGAGCCTGAAACATAACGATCTACTTCGTGAATCAATTTGTTTGCGAAGTCTGCGTAACATCCCTTTCTGGAAGGCGGCGTCCTCGGATGCAGGGGAGATAACTTTCCTTCCTGTATAGGGAAAAATTTTACTCAAAATTGGCACATTCACTTATGAAATGGTTAGTTAGGAGAGTTGTGCCGATAATCCAGTACTAATTTCGAAGCGGATGAGTAATCTTAGTGTGCACGGACACCTTCATCCCAAAATGTCTTGAAAGGAAGATATTTGCGTATAAAATCGGTTTCCAACCAAGTAATCCAATATTGGCGCCACATTAAACAATCATGGTAATTTAACTCTATCACGTGATCCCCTTCTCCTCTTCCCATTTATTCCAAAAACCTGCTATGCTCTAAAATAAAAATATAGAATAGAAAGCAAAAAATTGCATTTCACAAGATTAGCTTTGAATAATGTGAGCACAGCACAGCAGTACGTACCTGCAATTGGATTATGGAGTGCAGTCAATCCCAAGGTCTTCAATGCATGTTACTTATCAAATTTTGTCTGTTATTCCACCATTTCTGTCTATTTAAACTTATATCACAACCCACTCTTCTTTCTTCGCCGCTCTCTCCGTCTCTTTTATATCAAAATTTACTGAGTTAACTTTCCTCAACTGTTCTTCTGGTTGCTGCTCTCCTGTTGAGTTAACTCGGTTTCCGATTTTCTATTCTCTTTGATTTCTGGTGCCGTTGTCTCACCGTAACAACTTCTTTTGGTGATCTTTCCTCAACGTTCTTCCTTGGAATCGGTAATTTCTACTCCTGTTTCTCACTTCTTCCATTCACTTGGATCTGTTTTAATTTTCTCTTCTATTATGCAAATTTTCAGATCGCTTTACAGGAAATGCTTTCTGTGAACCGGAATGCAGATCTAAAGTAAGGTGACGTTCCACGCACTATTCTGCATCTTTTTGCTTCTATTGGTTAACTCTTTGTGTTATTGAAACTAATTAGTTGCATTATCTTTTGGTATTGTAGATCTGAAAGGATGTACAAGTATTTTAGAACAAAGAAGAAAAATGTCTCGGGCATTTTCATGGATGAAGTTGGAACTGAGAGTCTTTGGAAAATTTGGTAGGTGTTTTTTTTTTCTTTGTGCAAATCTCCATTTCCATTTTATGCAAATCCTTTTATATTATAGATTATTAGTGTTCCGTTTCCATTTTATGTTTTTCTTTTATTCTATTGGTTTTGACCAGATTGTTATTATAAATTATAATCTTGCTTGGCCTAGCTGAGTTAAAAAAACTACTAACTAATATATATATTAAACAAAAAAGTTAATTATAATCAAAGATAGTAATATGACCATTGAATTTAGTTTATTGACAAACTTCAATTCATAAAAAATGCTTAGTTGTCTTCTACAACTGTTCAATCTGACCTCATGTAAGGGTAACTAAATTCAATAGACTATCTATTTGCTTAAATAATCAATTCAATGCTTGGCATGAGCAGTTATGCTCTTTTTGGCCTTTGTTTGCTCATTGTTCATACTTCTAATTAGTTACTTGCCAATTGGTTTTGCTTTAGCATAATGGAGGATCATTTTGGCATTAGGTCATTCAAATTGCAAATTTATTAATGCTCAATTCTCCCAATAAATTTGTCTATTGAATGTCGTTATTGTTATTCTGCTTCCTGTTTTTTTTTTTATGAAACAGTTAATAGTCATATATTCTAATTCAGAACATGGGTCAACTGTTTTGTTTTAATAAGACATGGTCAGCTGTTAATAGTCATGTATACATAGCAATAGAAAATAATTTAATAAGCCTTTTCCATTGACACATTGAAATTTTCTGTAGGTATTAATCCAATATATATCTAGGAATGAATAGAAGGGGAGATGGTTTTATTACAACCATTTGGATTTAGATGGAGTAGAAAGGGAGTCGGCTATACACCGTATAGTACCGAACTCAATTCCTCAAGGAAATTGTGAGTGCTTATGTTTTTTATTACTAATTTATTCTAAGTTTTATATTTTTTTATTATTTTTGTTTCTTTAATTCACCCTCTCTTTAATCTTTGTTTGTTTTTCTGCAGATGATACTTGTTTGAGTCTAGATTACATGGAGAAAATACATATGACAAATATGTCTGCAGTTAACAGCTTTTTAATTTTTTAAATGTGCCAAATTGAATGACCTAGGCATTATGGAGAAAATAGATATGACAAACATGTCTGCACCATTGTTGGATAGTAAAAAACAAGTGTTCTTCATTATGGAGTGCAGAGAATCCCAAGATCCGGTTTTACCTTCTTCCTTCATTTCGATAACATAAAACGAGTTTAGCATTCAAATTCTGATTATGCTTTGAACCAATAACGTTCCAGCATTTCTCTGTATATAAACCGAGTCTTCTTCTCTCTTCACCACTGCTCTCTCCATCTCTTTTAGATATCAAAGCTTCCCGAGTTAACTCAGCCTCATACTCCCCTGTTGATTGAGTTAACTCAGTCTCCGATTTTCTATTCTCATTGTCTCATTGCAGCAACTTCTTTTGGTGTTCTTTCCGCAACTGATCTTCCTTGCAATCGGTAATTTCTATTTCTGTTTCTCAATTCTTCCATTCACTTGCATCTCTTTTAATTTTCTCTTCTATTTCATTGAAATTTTCAGATCGCGTCACCGGAGATGCTCTCTGCGAACCAGAACACAGATCTGAAGTACGGTGATGTTATATACTCATTTCTGCATCTTTTTGCTTCAATCGTTCAACTCTTTGTGTTATTGAAACTAATTAGTTCCATTATCCTTCAGAATTGTAGATCTGAATGGAGGATGTACAAGTATTTTAGCCCAAAGAAAAAGTCACTTGGCATTTCAATGGACGACGTTGGAACTGAGAGTCTTGTAAAATTTGGTACGTATTTCTTTTATTTGTTCTTAATGCAAACGCATTCTCGTTTTTACATGAATGTCTATTTGTTTGGTGCTTGGTTCCCATTTTATGTTAATATTTTTCTCTATTCTATTGGTTTTGACTTAGATGAAATGAAAGGTAATAAAAAGGGAAGAATTTATTAGTTGTCTTTTAGGATTAAGGATAGAAAGTGTATCTTCGGAAATGGAGATTAAACCTTAGTTTGGGGCTTTAATCAGAGATTATTACATGGTTGGGTTGGGTTGAGTTGGGTTGGAATTTATTTTCAAGCAAGGGGCTGTTTCCCAACTATGATTGAGAAACTTGGCGCTGGAATGGTTACCACTGCGCAAATCGGTAGAACCTATTTATGTTAGTTATAAACCAAATTGATATGCAAAGTTCATTTTGAACCTATTTGATCTCATTGATCTCCATTACTGCATAAGGGTTTCAAATGAATTAGGAAATTGGAACAGAGCTAACTGATTGAAATTCTTTGTGTGTAGAACTTGGAACAGAACTGCTTCAACTGAAGAGCTATTTTTGCAACTCACATAAAGGACCGTATAACAGTTTTGGAGATTGGACGGATGTTAATTTGTGGTTCAAATTGATGGTGAACTGTCTAATCCTTCAAATGCTTTGCCGCCATTGATTAAAGAAATAATATCAGCTGTCCGCTACTACAGATAATCATATGATAATGAGCTTGACTTGAATTGATTAAAAAGTGATTCTTTGAGATAACTTGAAATTGTGTTCGAGCTCATGATTGATAGGGGTTTCTTACGGTTTGGGATAGAGGTATGGTAGTAGTAGATGCGGATTCAGGTAAACAAGCGTGCATGGATGGAAGCAGCCAGGCTAGTAATTCAACTCTGTGATGCAAAGAGAAACTTAGTATGAGCAGTAGTAATGATAATAAGAGATCGTTTTCTTTCTGGAATTAATTATAAAAAATGCTGACATGATTTGATTTCACGGTTTTATATGACCCCGAATCATTTCGGGACTAAGGCTTTGTTGTTGTTGTGTATGTGAACCTATTTGATTCAATAAAATTATATATCTTATGAGATGAGTTCACGGTCTAACGAAAATAGACTGAAATGTCTTTCTTCGCGGTAGGCTTTTGAGCAACTTTAGTAGGGTTTAGTAAACTGCTTAAACATCGAATTTAATTTGAAAACAATCAATAACTCATTTGTGTTTAAGTAAAATATTTGCAAGGAAATTGTATGATAAAGGAAAGTGGTATGATTTACACAATTTAATATAATATTATTTTAATTTAAGAAGTTGATAATGACCCATTACAAAATCCAATAAATCAATCACTTTAACAATTTGATATTCCAATATTATTATTATTTTGTTCAAGGCAGAAATAATAAACTCTGTTTTTTTTTACAAAATAATATACTTGTTAAAGACACTGTAATTCAAGACAGATTATAGCCAAAACGTGCACTTAATATAATGTCTCATTCAACTTTCAAAAGTTCAAAATGACCTAATATTTTTATTCAATTACGTTCAAATAATCTCTTATTATTATCCAATTATATTCATTAAAAATTTTATTTTTAACACGTGACGAACATTTTGGCATGTGATGGAACATACAAATTCTATTGAGAAATGAAATGTTATTGAATGTAATTGGATAAAAATATGATATCATTTAAACTTTTAAATGTTCTGGATGATAGTTGAAGCTTTAGACCAAATAAAATGTATTAGGCTTATTATTAATGAGTATATCATGTCTAGGTGATGGAGTTAGATGATATTCAACATTTCTTTGTGTAGGAACTGCATCTCATTGATGTATCTATCAAAGGAGGGGTTTATTGACGGACTGGACTGTGTGGGGTCAGTGCCCACTAGGAACACGATATGCTCGGATGGGGCGATTGTCGGAGTAAGAGAGTCACCACCCGCAATATCGGGAATGCCGAATGAAGAGTTTGTGGAACTCGGGGTTGATCGTAGATGTATGAACGAATTGATAAAATTAACTATGATGATTTTATTCACAAAGTAATTGTAATCAGATTTTTTGAGAAGTCATGTCTCAATGGTAAAAAGAATTAATTGGAAAATGAGTTTCCGGATAATGAAATCCTAAAATCAAATTTAGGATGTTGGGAATAAGTGTATATAAGAATTTGGGACATCTTTGGATTGTAGGGGCCGAAAATACCAAAACAAAATATCTGGACATAATATTGAGTTTTCTGCAGAATGAGATTTTGTGATTTCAGGTTGGGAAATCGTTGAGATTTTGATTCGTTTCGGATGAATTGATGATTTGTGGCTGTAAATAACTTGTTGAATTGTTTTTTAAGCTTTGATGCTTGAGAATTAAGTTTGTATTGGTTGATTTGTTGTTATTGTTACGTATGTATGGGAGGATTTGTTGATTTTTGTTGGGGTTTGAAGGTTGATTTCTGCTCCTATTTATAGTTTTTCGGCCTTGGTGACCAAGCCAAAGCCCGAACCATTACTTCAGTACTTCCTAAAATGGATGTCTAAACTTCCCATGATCTCAAATTTGGTTTTAGGAAACAAAAATGTGGGTAACTGGAGTTACAAATTCGGATTAGTGGAAAAAGTACATACGACTCGATTACACGACACGAAATCGACACATAATTTTAGTGTTTGAGTTTAGCTTAGTAGATAATGTGTTATTTTTTGGGGTTGATAAGTAACTAACACGCAAATTTTTGGTTGGGTTAGGGTTGACATATGAATCCGAAAACGACACGAAATGACACGAATATTGAAAATCATTACATTCTCTTGTGTTTTTTTTACGTCACTTTATTAATAAAGATAATAAAATTATAATTATTACTTGCAAATATTGATTCGAACCTCCTAAATTGTTATAAACACATTACTGACTCTCTAACTTGATATATAGCGAACTTTTCTATGGTTAGTGTTAATCGTACTAATCTAAAAATGACATAAAATATTTAAAAACAGTACTGTATCTTTACTCTGCAAAATACCTGTAGATCTAGGTTCATCCACCACACCACACCTTTACCTTTACTCTGTAAAATACTATCAGATTCTGTAAAATAGCCATAATACTTCATTCTGATTTTCGAAGAAGAATAAAAATATGGTAAGAGAGGGAAGAGGTGGAGAGGTGGAGAGGAGAATATTAATTTTTAATTAAACTGCAAATTCATGGAAGAAGTGATAAGAACAGAAGGAGAAACAGAAGAAATTGTATTCCCCAAGTTGAACTATTTAAAGCTGAAAAGTCTTCCAAAAGTTGTCAAATTTTGCAGGGAAAACTTAATTCAGTGTCCTTCCATGGAAAACTTATGGATTCAAAATTGTCCTCATCTACAAACATTTGTCTCAACTAGTAATGTAGATGGTCAACAACAAGATTCTAGTACTCTTTTCGATGAAAAGGTTATCTTTTCTCCTTTTTAGTCATTTATTTTTTTGGTCTGTCAAAAATGTTCAACATCAATACACATGCTTCCCGTTTATATGGATTCATATTTATATGATGGAATTTGATAAAAAGAATGATGAATCATGCAGGTTGATTTCCCTAACTTGGAGCAGTTGGTAATTTCCGGAGTGAATGGATCAAAGGGAATATGGGGCAATGAACTCCGTGAAGATTCCTTTCGCAAATTGAAAGGATTGACGGTGGAAGATGCAGAAGAAGTGGTGGCAGTTTTCCCACCCAATTTGGGATTGAGAAGATTTCAGAATCTTGAGAAATTAGGTATCAATGGTTGTGATGCTCTAACAGAGGTGTTTGACATCCGAGCTTTGATAGATATGAAGAAAGAAAGAGATGGTATAAAAGTTCCTCAATTGCAAAAGCTATGGGTGCGTAAGTCCGTAAATTTGAAGCATATATGGAATGACGATCCCAAAGGAATTCTCGACTTTCACAATTTAAGCCTTCTGGATATTCGTGGATGCCCATGTCTAGAAAGTGTGATTCCAGCCTCCGTAGCAAGAGGTCTTGTGCATCTAGAAAAGCTTGTTGTAATCAATTCGGGAATCAAGGAAATCGTCGCAGGGGATGAGGAACAACGACAAGATGCATGTGTGTTTGAGTTTCCTCGGTTGAAAGAATTAAAACTTAGAATATTACCACAACTTGAAACATTCTACCCAGGTGCTCATACCTCAGAGTGGCCAGCATTAAAAGTATTATTGATCACCGAATGCGAAAAATTTCACCTACCGACTCTGTTCCATGAAATGGTATGCTATGAAAACTCTATTTTCTATTCCAAATCAGTGATTCATTTTTTTGCTCTTTTATGATCTTAAATGAAGTCACTAAAATATAAAAAAGAACATTTAGAACCAATGCCCGATCGGGTCTTGGATTTGGATCCTCTCAAGTTGGGTCTTGGTGCATTTTCTTACCCATCATTAGGTGATTATCTGCTTCATTAAAAATAGCGATTTCTATTGTTTAGTGATGTAATTGAATGTGATTCATGTAATACATATTTAGTTTCCCAAAATAAACTAGAGTTAGTATTAATTAACATATAAGTCAAAAGAAATTATTTACATTCTTTTTGTCATATAAATATATATTGAATTTTCCTGCTTTATCCTAATTATTAATTAATAAACTAGAGTTGTTTTTATGTGATTAGTTCCCGGTCATCCCAAACTTGGAAGAACTAGCTTTAAATGACAAGGACGTCAAAATGATACGTGAAGGCCAACTTGCAGTGGATTTGTTTCACAGGCTCAAACTTGTTGAGTTCAATTGTTTCAATGAAAAGTGTGCAGTTTTTCCATATGATCTCCTTCACGTATTCCCCAATTTGGAAACTATTCTTGTGGGGGGCAGTAATTTCAAAGAGCTGTTCCCACCTGAAGGAGTTTTTGTTGGTGATGAGAAGCATCCATTGATTCTTACAAGAATGCATTCCTTGCAATTGCACGGGCTTCCCAATCTAAAGACCATATGGAACCAAGTTCTTCAAACTCTTGAAAGTATATCTATTTATGAATGTGATAATTTAATCATTTTAGCTCCATCCTCTGCTTCTTTCCAAAATCTAACAGACTTGGAAATAGAGGAGTGCAAAGGATTAGTGAGCTTAGTGACATCTTCAACGGCAAAAAGTTTGATTCAGCTTCGAAAATTGAATGTAAGAAATTGTGATCGAGTGAAAGTTATTATATCAGACGAGGGAGATGAAACAATGGATGAGATTAACTTCATCAAATTAGAAATTTTGGAACTTGATAGTCTGCCCAGCGTCACCAGTTTCTGCTCAGAGAATCACAGTTTCATATTCCCTTCTTTGACAAATGTAGTTGTGAATCAATGCCCTAAGATTGAGTTCTTTTCTAGGGGAGTTTGTATCACACCACTGCTAGATACAGTACAAAAGACAAAAGAAGACATAGGAGATTGGCTTGGCAATCTTAACTCGACTATGAGTTTCTTGTACGAAAAAATGGTATGCATTACTTTGATCAAATTACTATAATTCTTAAAATCTACTGCATAAGTAAATATATTGCAGTCAACTTATTTCACAACTAACTAGCAGTTTTTCAAATTTTGAAGGTTGGATTCTGTGGGGTGCAACATTTGAGAGTCTCTGAATTTCCAAACTTGAGAGACAGATGGCACAATGAACTTCCAGTAAAGTTGTTCTGTGATTTAGAATCACTGGTGATCGACGAGGTTGCACTTTCCTTATATGCAATACTATCTACTTTACTGGAGTACTTGAACAAATTAGAGGAGCTGGAGGTAAGTAATTGTGAAGTAGTAGAAGACGTTTTTGATGTACGAGGATTGAGTGTGGAACATGGACACGATTATCTTCTGTCTGAGCTAAATGCATTTCACTTGATTAGTTTGCCAAGGTTGAGAAACATATGGAATGAACATGCTCGAGGAATATTGAACTTTAAACATCTTACATCGCTCAAGGTTCATCATTGTAGCAGTTTGAAGATGATATTTACTCCATCCATGACTCAAGGACTTGTTCAGCTGGAAGAGTTGGAAGTGAAGTATTGTAATTCAGTAGAAGAAATCATCACAAGAGGAGCAACAAATGAAGATATGAACGAAATCATATTTCCGCTCCTCCAGTGCATTATGTCACGGGGTTAGAGTTTTCACGCAGAGGCAACTCCCGTGCGGCACCTCAAGTTGCGACACAACTCCTTAAAGTCAGCCTTGCCATCTCCGTGCTCGCTGGTTTTCGCCCTCCCATGGGCTCATCAGAGGAGCGGGATCAGCTCCTGAACCAGTTTAGTGCCTAGATATACACCCTTCTGTCGGTAACTCAGGAGAGGATGCAATCTAAATGGCACGTACTCAACCTTATCGCCAATCCCGCATCTCACGTTTCACGTTCAACCAGCAAGCATCCGCTCTGTCTGCGCGTCACGAATTTCGGTCGTGACATACTCCCCCACTCAACTCATGCAACGCCCTCGTGCACGAACTTCTCGCGCGCCCGGATCAGTGTGCAGATTCCCTGCATGCTCGTGTCTCGCGCTGTCTGGCGAAACACCCACTTCCGACACCCCCTTGAGGTCGACATGACTCGGAGGCGCTCCTCGCCTCGTCCACGTCCTCGGAGTCTCACTCGAGGTTCCAGGGTGCGAGCGACACTCGGAGTGCTTGGCGAATCGTTCGCTGCGGTTTCCTGCCTACTCGTGCTCGCTTTCGAGCACACCACTTGCGGTCCACTTTTAGACTCGCCACCGCGGCCAACGGAGCGCTCGGCAAACTGCGCAGCTAGCACACTAACGTCTCTGATACCATTTGTCACGGGGTTAGAGTTTTCACGCAGAGGCAACTCCCGTGCGGCACCTCAAGTTGCGACACAACTCCTTAAAGTCAGCCTTGCCATCTCCGTGCTCGCTGGTTTTCGCCCTCCCATGGGCTCATCAGAGGAGCGGGATCAGCTCCTGAACCAGTTTAGTGCCTAGATATACACCCTTCCGTCGGTAACTCAGGAGAGGATGCAATCTAAATGGCACGTACTCAACCTTATCGCCAATCCCGCATCTCACGTTTCACGTTCAACCAGCAAGCATCCGCTCTGTCTGCGCGTCACGAATTTCAATCGTGACAATTATCTTGGAGTCTTTGCCAGGCTTAATGAGTTTGAATTGTGGAAGCAAAATTCTGGAATGTCCATCTTTGGAAAAGATAGCCATAGTTGACTGTCCAACCACATTTACTTGTACATTTCTGAGAGAGCTACAATCGGATCCAGCTGATGGAATTAATGAGCCGAAGGTCAGTTACTAATTACTATTATGTGCTTTCTTCTCATTTGATGGTAGAATTTATTTACTTGAATTTGCTCTGAATATCATGAACTGTCAGGTAAGAAAAACTCAAAACTAGAAAATAATTTCACTTCAAATGAATTCAAAATTTTATCTATTCAATACCAAATAAAGGAAATATAAATTATTTAAAAAATAAATTAGAATATGATGGAAAAACAGAAGTTAATGTTGATCTTTTTTATGGTATTATAAATGTTAATATTAAGGCTTTTTTTCCTCTACATTTGATTGTCAGTATTGGCAATCTCATTAAGTTGGTTTGTATGTTATTCATACCTGCCAATGTGTGTAAAGCGACCACAGCTAAAACTTGTTATTGAAATCCTGCTTGCAGGTTTTCTTCCCCAACATCACAATAAGCAGCAGCTAGGAATGTCTCATTTCACTGAAAATCTAACAAGCCTAAACATTGATGGCTGTGGCGATTTGAAATATCTGTTTTCATCATCTATGGTGGAAGGTTTCGTTCATCTTAAAACGCTTAAGGTATGCAATTGTAAGTTGATGGAAGAAATCATCCACATGGAAAAATCTGGAAAAATGGGTGAGATAGTGCTCCGGAAGCTAGAGTTTCTGAATCTCAAAAATCTTCAACTACTTACTCATTTCTGCACTGGCAATTTAATTGAATGTGTTGGCTTGACAAGGCTGCGGATAGAAAAGTGCCCTGAGTTTTGTGCATTTATCTCCAACTCTGCAATTTTAAACAACTTAAACAGTATTTGTTCACCTGAAATTGTTAACTTCACTCTCTTTGATGAAAAGGTGATCCTTAATTGTCTTTCCAGTATAAATAGTTTAATATGGATGTAATAGATGTCTAATGAGGCTTGAGGATGTATGTTACGGATGCAGGTTGATTTCCGTAACTTGGAGCAACTCTCAATTTCCGGAGTCAATGGGTTGAAGGTAATATGGGCTCCTCAACTCCGTGAAGATTCCTTTCGGAAACTAAAATACTTGACGCTAATAGATGCAAAAGAAATGGTGAAAGTTTTCTCACCTGATTTGGAATTCACAAGAATTCAGAATCTTGAGGAATTATATATACGTGGTTGTGATGCTCTAACAGATGTCTTTGATATCCGGGCTCTGGTTGATGTGAAGAAAGAAAGAGGTGGTGTAGCAGTTTGTCAATTGAAAAAACTGTGTGTATATAATACCCCAAATTTGAAGCATGTGTGGAACGAAGATCCCAAAGGAATTCTCGACTTTCACAATTTATCCAACGTGGATATTCGTGAATGCCCATATATAGAAAGTGTGTTTCCAGCCTCAGTAGCAAGAGGCCTTCTGCATCTAGAAAAGTTTTATGTATTAGACTCGGGTATCAAGGAAATTGTCGCAGGGGATGAGGAACGAATACAAGGTGCATTTGTGTTTGAGTTTCCTCGGTTGAAAGGACTAATACTTAGAAGTTTACCAAAACTTGAAACATTCTACCCAGAAACTCATATCTCAGAGTGGCCAGCATTACAAAAATTATATATCATGCAATGCTATCAATTTCAGAACTCGACTTTCTCATTTAAAAAGGTATGAAATCTAAACTCTACTTTCAATGATATCAATTTTATCATAAGGAACTCATACATGCCATTGCTTAAGAACAATCCAATCCAGATTTGTGTATTTGTTAAATTTGTTACTAAATACATATTATTATCTTTTAGATGTTATATTTTTTTGGGCATTTGTTTTTCCTTTCTAGATAGGCTTAATGCTTCTCCAACCCCCTTAACTTGTCCAAATTGGTCATTTTACTCTTCCAATTCATCGAAGGTCCTATTTACCCCATTAACTCTATAAAAATGATATTTCTCACCCCCTTAACTTTCTCATTTGTTTTTTGTATATTTTTGCTTAATTAGTTTTAAAATAATGCTCTTGTATAAAGGTTAAAATTGAAGAAATTAAAGACTAATGAACCAAAATTTATATATATATATAAAGATAAAAGTATATTTTTTAGGAGTTGGACTTTATATTTTATAAGTTATTTATATATATATATATATATATATATATATATATATATAAATAACATTATATTTTTTATATTTATATAATAAGTTCAGTTCGGTTATCGGTTATACCGATATATTTTTTCAATAACCGAACACTAAGCCAAAATTAAGACCGAACCGAACCAGAATATTAAAATATATTTACCAATAGTGAGAGGAGAGAGCCTTTTAATAGACTAACTTTTATTTTAGGACGAATCAGATGGAGGGTAGTTATGAAGATCAATTTTGAACTCATATGAAGTGAAATTATTTTCTAGTTTGAGTTTTTCTTACCTGACAGTTCATGATATTCAGAGAAAATTCAAGTAAATAAATTCTACCATCAAATGATTTGAAGTTAAATAACCCTATTTTGAAAATTGGTAAAATTCAATGTCTATCGTTGCAATTTAGGTGGAAATTTGTTTAAACTATTTTATGATCCATAATGATGTGGATTACCGCACTCAATTAGATATGGATCATGACTAAAATTGTCTTTTCATAATTGTACTTTTCCAACACTAACAACTTAAAGAGTTAAAATCTTCTTTTTCTTTTTTATCAAGGCAATTGGAATGATACCATGTGGACAGGCATACCATACCATGCCATGCCCAATGAAACTGAAACACGTATGAAATATTTTGACAAGTACGATGAATTTTCCAAAAAGTTAATTTTTACCCAGATAAATATATAACCCGTCTCTTTCTCGGATAAGCCTTCCGTCGGCCACCACTACTCAGGTCATGTAACTAGTCTGGACTTCGGTTACAGTTAGGGGTGAACATCCGTTCGGTTACTAACGTAAAAAAACACAAAAACGTAAAAAAAATACGAAAACGTAAAAAAATGTGGAAAAATACGAAAACACGAAAAAACACCAAAACGTGAAAAAAGCGAAAAACACGAAAACGTGAAAAACATTTTTAATGTTAAAAACATAAAAACGTGACTTTTTGTTTTTGGCTTTTTCATGTTTTTCCATGTTTTTCACATTTTTTTATTTTTTTTGTGGTTGTTCGCGTCTTCGTATTTTTTGTTTTTTTTTTTTTTTTTTTTTTGCGTTTTGTCACATTTTCGCCGGAATATATAGAATGACCCTTGGAGACAAAAGTAACAGGAACTATAAAGCACTTTCCGATCAATGCAGGACCAACAACGCCTGAAATAAGATTCACAAGTGGGTCTAGTTCTTCAAAATTTTAGACCTATACGATAATTTTAATTTACATCTTAATTTCTTTTTAATGTTGTACCTTAAAGTTTTAGATTTAACGATAACTGATTAAATTCATTTAGTCAATCGAGTTTACTAAAAAAATTTGAATTGTACAACAAAAAAAAGCCACGTTAAAATTAAAATGAAATTTCCAGTTACGACTCTGATAAAGAGCCCATATGTTAATAGGGAGTAGGCTACTTGTACTGCTTATATATATGTCAAAACGGAGTTCAATTTTATGTAATAGGCTACTTGTACTGCTCATATGTTAATAGTGTGTTGAGCTACTTGTACTGCTCATATGTTAATAGTGTGTTGAGCACACTATTAGTTTGCTTTTTCATATTGCTAATTCAATTTTATGTAATCCTTAATTAATTTAGCTAATCCTTATTAATTTAGCTAAAAACACGTCAAATGCTCATCTAGAACAAATCAGACCTACCATTCGGATTGCATGTAATTTTATCATGCGTATAAAAATAAACCTTGTGGTTACATACCTGTTTTCGATCGATACCTTTGTGGTTTAAAAATTTACAAAATGGTACTTTAAAGTTCATTCCGTCAATAAACTCATACTAAATTGACTAATGGTGTTAAAAGTCAAAGAGAAAATAGTTAATTTTGTCCTTATATTTATTTATTTTATAAATTAACTTCTCTTATTATTTAATTATCACAAACAAACCCTAAAATCAAATACACCATCTTCTCCATCTTTTTTTAATTTCTTATTTTTCTTCCTCCTTTCTTTTCTCTCTCGTCTTTATTAATTTCTGTCTCTAAAATTAACTGAATTTCCATCTCTTTCTTATGATATGCTTAAATCTGATTTCATTTTCTCATACCTGTTTACGAATAAAAATATCATATTCTTTTATTTTATTTGGTATTCGATGAAACTTAATTCATGTAGTGTAGTTGTATATTTTATGAGACAGGTACTGGAAATTTCTTGCTTGACAGAAAACTTGGAACTTTTTGACATGAGAGAGTGCAGTTGTAGTAAGTTTTCCATTGAAAGCTCTCCTTTGGTAAATTAATCTCAGTTTTCTCTTCAGCACATTAATTTCAATCACATATTTTCTCATTCAATTCAAGCTATACAATATAAATATCTGATGTGTTTGATTTTTCCTGGTTTTAAGACTAACGGTAATATGGTGTATTCGATTTTTATTTTTTATTTTGGGGTTTGTTTGTCATCATTAGATAATAAAAGGGTTAATTTATAAAATAACCAAAATATAAAGACAAAATTAACTCGTTTCTTTCCCGCAATAATAATTTTATCCTAAATAAATATATAACTCGTTTCTTTCCCGCAAAAAGTCCCACCGGCCACCACTTTCCAAATCATGTAAATGGTCTGGACTTCGGTTACAGCTAAGGGTGAGCATCGGTTCGGTTCGGTTACTAATCAAACTAAACTTTCGATTAACCGAACCTATGTTTGTACAATTTTAAAAACCGAACCATACCAAATAACTAAAATAACCGAAGTTGACCGAACCAAAATTTTAGCGTTTTTTGCTACGGGTTATTTTTCACTTTTTTGATTTAATTAATGAATTTTAACCATTAATTTTAGTTTTTGACCTAATTAATTAATTAATGATTGAAGAAATGTAACAAACTCATTTAATATTTGGACGTCGGTCCATTTATTCTTTATTGATTAATCCCCTATAGATATATAGTAAGATCAATTCAATCCCAAATTATATTTGGTTGGATACTTGAATTTGTAGTTTGAGATCAAAAAGTCCGCCAAAAAGTATTACCAACGAGTGAAATTAGGGTTTAGGTTTTATAGGGTTTCGGAACTCTATTTCGATTTGGAAACGAATAATATCTATATGCTACATAGAGGAAAAAAATTTATGCTAAGATGCAGGATTGGATATGAAGATGCAGAATGAATGGTATTTCTTTAGCATAAAGGATGATGAAGTAAGGAGGTATGGTATTGATGATAAGATGCAGGATTGGATATGAAGATGCATAATGAATGGTATTGATGATAAAATCGCCTTTTTCATATTTTTACTTGCTCTTATGATATTTTTTTTTTTGTGTAAATTTCAGACACTATTATAAAATATAGATATTTTTGTTTCTTATTCTGTACTAATTACATAACAATTCTTTTTTTTATAATTTAATAATAGAATTGGAGATTAATAATTATAAATTCGATGACAAGATTCATGACTGGTAAGTCACAGTTTGATGAATATTTCTCACATTGACCCAATTTATCAACGTTAGAGGTAAAATTACTTTTGACTTCCAACGTTAAAGGTAAAATGAAAGTTTTATCCTAATTTCACCGTTCTCTTTTTTTCATTTTTTGAATTGAAATTTGGTTGATTTTAGAGAACTGGGTATTTTGCACCTGATTTGGCACTACTTTTCAAACTATTAATTTAATTTAATAAGTTATTAATATTATCTACTCTAATCTTCTATATGTACTTGCTTCGGCTTGTGACTCTTTAATTTTATAAAGTTCCAATTAAAAACAGGTACAATAGATTTTAAAAACAATCCATATACAAACCCTTTAAAAGTATCCTTATACTTGAGACAAATGGAATTGGATCAGCAAATAGATTTGTTTTTGGGCTAATTACAAATCTAGCCCAATTAAAATGGTCCATTTACATATCTAATCCACTTTACTTCAATATCACCAAATTAGACACTTTCATCCACTTTGGACAAGAATACCCATATTTCTATTCGATCCATTCACTACAACAAAAATTGCCTACGGAGGCAGTTTTTTTTACGTGTAGGGGCGGTTTAAACCGCCCCTACAAGGTCTAGGGGCGGTTTTACCAACCGCCCCAAATCTGCCGACAAAGGGGACCGGAGCTACAAAATAGTGACGAAAATTAGCACCAACGGGGTAGATAAAATTTAGCGACGGATGTGTAGGGGCGGTTTAAACCGCCCCTATTAGTTAATTTTGCTTTTTATTTATATTATATTTTTTATATTTCAATTGGGTACCTATATTAATTACGAACCAACAATTCAAATTTATATTATATTTTTTATATTTCAATTAGGTATCTAATCTAATTATGAACCAACAATTCAAATTTATATCATAGAACTTTCAAATAGAACATGTAACATCAAAAATTTTGAATTTTTATACATTGTTAAATTCAATACATTATCCTAAATGGATTCAAAAGAATACATTACAAATGTCATTCCTAAAATTAAAAAAGAAACGAACTTCTGCAGCCTAATGCTGTCAGCGTTGTCCCTATCCTCAGCATCGATTCTCATGTCCTTGTCAAACCCCTTGGCATCATCTTCATGATCAGTCTGCAATCCATCCATATCATCATCATCTTCAGAAGACCCAAATCCATGAGTAGCTCCAAATCCATTTCCCAGAAGACCCAATAACCATACATGATTCAATGTGGTTTCCTGCATAAGGTTGATTGTACATCGGTTAGAGATAATAAGAACCAAAAAGAAATCTTCTTGTGCTAAAGATGAAAAGGAAAAAATGCATAGAATAAAATGATGTTTAACCCGAAGAAGATTGAGAATGGAATGAACCTCAAGGTACCATTTTGTATGTGTTTGCTAACGGAATGAACCTCAAGGTACCATTTTATAAACTTTTAAACCACAAAGCTGCAATTGAAAATAGGTAACCACAATGTTTATTTTTGTACTTTTCCCTATAATGAATGGATGACTAATATTTACATTCCATCAAAGCATTGCTCAAACTACATACATATTTACTTTGCTTATTCACTCCAATTTCAACATCCAAAACCATATATCAAACATCAGTCCTGATCACATGGACCCTAAGGTCCAAGCATTATTTGGTCATTAACCATTAGATTAAGGTGGTATAATCCAATGGCTCACAAAAAAATAATAATATAATATCCGGATTAAGATATTAAGATGGTTATAATTTAATGATTCACCGATCATGAATGACAGTCCTATCTTGGAAGAATAACCAAAGCATAAGGAAGCAGTATCCGGTTCCAGTTACAGTAAATTTCAGTCTGGTCGTCTTCTCCTTCCTTTGCCTTCAAAAATTTTCATACAGTTTTTTTAATCACTACTTCCAGAAATTTATATTATCAATCTTTGTTCAGCATGGTTGAATTAATTATGCATAAAAAAGCATAGTACACATATACCAGCTGTCCAATATGTTGCCCAAGCTTGATATTGTTATTCCTCCATTTTTGAAACACAGCTCCTGAAGCTTATGTGCTGATCTTAGGAAAAAATTAGAAATAACAAAAGAACAAAGCAATCGATTCTTCAATTAGCTCTTTGTCTCTCTTAATTCCTAGAAATACAAATGGATATACATCTCTATCTCTCGTCTTTGTAGTTTTCTATCTCTAAGAAAACGATCTCGATCTCGATCTCTCTCTTCTCTTCGTTTCTCATCCCTTCTGATCTTCGGAAATTGAAATAAGAATCCAAGAATCCCCGATTCTTCATAGCTCTGTCTCTCTTAATTCCAGCTTCGTCAAAAATGGGGTTCTTTTCTCTCTCTTTCGTTCTGGTTCTCTCCCATGGTCATCGATCTCTCATGTTTGTCCATCTGGAATATTCAATTATTTTATCTAAAAAAAAAAGTGATTTAATCCGGATATTATATTAGTTTTTTTTAACCATTGGATTATAACCACCTTAATCAATGATTAATGACCAAATAATGATTGGACCTTAGATCCATGTGATCAGGACTGTATCAAACATATCATCAATCATTCATTAAAGTCTTAAAATACATTAAGTAAATTTAGGAATTCGGTCATTAGAAACCTTAAGCAAATACCACCTTCAACAAACAAACAATCAACTTAAACTATTATTGGTATGTTTGCAATTAATGATCGGATAGTGAAAAGCACTAAAAACTACTGAATTGATAAATATCAAACCTACAAAAGTAATACACAAAATGTTCCTTGATTATGATGATTGATAACTATTCAATTCTATAGGTCACTAAAAACACCAATAACCTTTCACCGAATTCTCCAAACCATTTACCAAAGATCTTCAAAAATACTTTGATTATGATATCCAAATAAAGTAGCCATAACAAATAAACAAACAAATTCCAAGTGACAATATCCGCATAGAAGGTGTATACCGACCAAGTACCTTATAACAACAGAAAGTTTGATTCAAAAACACACAAAAACAAACAACTAAAATTTAGCTTCAAACAGCAACAAGTCAATACCGTGCTAGATGGATAGCCTCAGAGTTTTCCAACCTGGATCCACCCTCCACCGGGCGAGTCTCAGACGAGCCTTGCAGACATTAATTGCTACATGTATGGCATATGTTTTGTTGTCTGAAGAAGATAAAAAAAAAATAAATCAAAATAAATTTCATAAAAATAAGATTAGAAATAAAAATTTAAAAACTTAATTACCTCATTGGATTTCTGGCTTCAGCAGAATTTTGAGTCTTTTTTTATTTCTAGTCTTCCCTCTCCTGGATAAAACTCAAAACTCCATATGGTTTTTCTTTGTCAAAACATCTAACACTTGCATATCTTATTTTTCCTCTTGCAACCCAAAAAGGATGCATTTTTTTCTAGTTTTTAACAATTGTTTTGTAAAAAACGACATTGTTCTGTAAAGGAAACAGATGTATAGAATATATCAGATAAACATAAAATAGAAAAAGCTATAACTAAGAAAATTAACCAAGAAACTAAAGGTCGGGAAGAAACTGTTTACATCAGACTAATTATTTTGACAATTAATGCATATTGATGTTACTTGTAATTTTTGGAGATTCATATTATTTGTGATAACTTTTAACTAAAATAAGCACAAAGCTTAGACGTTTGAATGTTTAGCGAGACAATTAGGTTTTGATAAGGAATAAAATACATTACAAAGTTTAATATATATGTCATTGTTTAAAAAATTTCTCTGAGCTTGTGTTTTCCGATGACAAGTACCATATACTGTTCTGGAATCATGACAATAACATGATTGTTTTTCTTTATAAATATTTTAAACTCATATGGAGTATGTTATAAGGTTTTTCAATTTTTTACGCTACTTATTCTATGCATGTATGATGAATTTGGTTAAAGCTCGTTAGAAGCTCGGCCCGATCAAAGCTCGGTCAGATTCGGTCAAAGCTCGGTTGCACCCTTAGTCCCAGCATCAACATCAGTGTTCAAATAAGAACCTGAGATTGTAAACAAAAACAAGCATAAGGAATCTAAAGAGAAACGATCCATTCCATTCCAAGAGTTTATTTTATTTTTTTAACACATTTTTACTGATATCAATATAATGAATGGATGACTAATATTTACATTCCATTCAAGGTTTTAAAAGACGCTAGGCTCTAGTCAGGCGGAGATGGCCCTTACTGATTAATCGGTGATTAATCGGCGATTAATCAGATTTGTATTTTTTATATTTATTTATTTTTTATTAAATAAAGTATTATATAAATACCATTAATATATGAATTATACTATGTAAAAATAATAATATAAAATATTTAGGATAGAAAAACATACATATTTTTAATATTATCTATATTAATGTCCTTAAAAAAATAATAAATAGATCAATAAAATAATATTTATAACAAAATGTGTCAAAATAAAATAAAATTAATATTCTTAAAAATAAATTTAATAGTTTAAGGTTTTTTTTTTGTTATTTAATTTTTTTTAAAAAAATTAAAAAAGTTGACATAAAATTTAAGGACCAATTTTTTTCAAAAGGCCACATAGGACCGTCTGAAAGCAGCCTGGGACTGCCTAGGCGCCGCCTAGACCCGCCTGAGACCGTCTAGGCGGCCAAAAATCGGTCAACCGATTTATACCGCCTGGTTAGTGAAAATCGGGAAGGTGTTCTAAAAATCCCCGCCTAGGCAGCCGCCTTGGACGATTTTTAGAACACTAATTCCATCAAAGCAGTGCTCAAACTACATACATATTTACTTTGCTTACTCACCTCAATTTCAACATCCAAAACCATATATCAAACATATCATCAATCATTCATTAAAGTCTCAAAATACATTAAGTAAATCTAGGAATTTGATTCTCCAAATATCTATAAGCCACGTACGGTCATTAGAAACCTTAAGCAAATACCACATTCAATAAACAAACAATCAACTTAAACTGTTACTGGTATGTTTGCAATTAATGATCAGATAGTGAAAAGCACTAAAAACTATTGAATTGATAAATATCAAACCTATGAAAGTAATACACAAAATTTTCTTTGATTATGATAATTGATAACTATTCAATTATATAGGTCACTAAAAACACCAATAACCTTTCACCGAATTCTCCAAACCATTTACCCTTATCTTCAAAAACACACAACTAAAATTTAGCTTCATATGATTTGTGATAACTTTTAACTAAAATAAGCACAAAGCTTAGACGTTTGAGTCTTTAGCGAGACAATTAGGTTTTGATAAGGAATAAAATACATTACAAAGTTTAATATATATGTCATTGTTTAAAAAATTTCTCTGAGCTTGTGTTTTCCGATGACAAGTATGATATACTGTTCTGGAATAATGACAATAACATGATTGTTTTTCTTTATAAGTATTTTAAACTCATATGGAGCTTTTCAATTTTTTACGCTATTTATTCTATGCATGTATGATGAATTTGGTTAAAGCTCGTTAGAAGCTCGGCTCGGTCAAAGCTCAGATTCGGTCAAAGCTCGGTTCGGTCAAAGCAAGTCAAAGCTCGATTTGAAAGGGCTCAGCTCGAGATATTAACGAGCCAATACCA
The DNA here is from genome assembly GCF_963576675.1 of Euphorbia lathyris. Lineage (NCBI taxonomy): Eukaryota > Viridiplantae > Streptophyta > Magnoliopsida > Malpighiales > Euphorbiaceae > Euphorbia > Euphorbia lathyris. Next base: position 85,947,347 of record NC_088915.1, read on the forward strand.
AGCCTACCTAGGGTTTGCTCGGTTCGGCTTGGTTGCACCCTTAGTCCCAACATCAACATTAGTGTTCAAGTAAGAATCTGAGATTGTAAACAAAAACAAGCATAAGGAATCTAAAGAAAAAGGATCGATTCCATTCCAAGAGTTTATTTTATTTTTTTAACACATTCTTATTGATATCAATATAATGAATGGATGACTAATATTTACATTCCAACAAAGCAGTGCTCAAACTACATACATATCTACTTTGTTTATTCACCTCAATTTCAACATTCAAAACCTTATATCAAACATCTCATCAATCATTCATTAAAGTCTAAAAATACATTAAGTAAATTTAGGAATTCGATTCTCCAAATATCTATAAGCCACGTACGGTCATTAGAAATCTTAAGTAAATACCACCTTCAACAAACAAACAATCAACTTAACTGTTACTGGTATGTTTGCAATTATTGATCAGATAGTGAAAAGCACTAAAAACTACTGAATTGATAAATATAGTTTATAAAGATTTTTTAAAAAAATATAGTTTATAAAGAGTAGATTAATATACTTAATTAAGTATTTTTATGATAATTCATAAATAGAATACTGATTTTTTAAGTATTATAACTAAAATAGATCATTCTATTATTTATTTTAATTATTTATTTTAAATAAATATATTGAGAAATAGATAAATATTATTTCCCTCAAATGTATTAATATGCAAATTTATTGAAACTTCCGTGCATTGCTACCGCTGCGGTAAGGTCCAAAACAAGTCAAAGAGGTAGGATATTTCTTCACTCTTCCATAATAGATTTGTATCTAGAGATTTTTTTTTTTTTGCTTAATGTATATTTACACCCTTGAACTTGGCATGTTTTGCCTATTGGCACCAACTTTTAAAATAACCTATCACCCATTTATAGTTGGTTTTAAAAACCCATTGCACACCTATAGTTGCCCCATCTGGACCTCATGTACACAAAATCATTGATCTTTCGTCTTTAACGAACGAAGTGGTATGCGTGTTATAGAAAAAAGAAAAGCGTGGGAGTTCATTCGGTATGTCACCTCATCCGTCAAAGACAAAAAATCAACGATTTTGTATGTAGGAGGCCTGAATGAGCCAACTATAGGTGTGTGATAGGTTTTTAAAAGTAACTATAGGTGTGCGATAGGTTTTTAAAGACAACTATAAGTGTATGATAGGTTATTTTAGAAGTTCAGGGTGCCATTATGCAAAATTTGCCAAGTTTAGATGTGTATATATGCATTAAGCTTTTTTTTGTTTTATAATAAATGACGTTTTAATTCAATCCATTATCATTAATTGTTTCTTTATCAAATATATCTTTATCTAAGTTGTCATTTATTTTGGGAATAGAATGTATTAGTTAATGCAATTAATACAATGGTAATAAAAAAATTTAGTTAAAATTTAATATATTTCCTTATTATTATGTATTAACTCAATTAGTTAGGATTGTGATTGAGTCGGGCTTTGGTCTGCTCAAACTCAGATCTTTATAATGTTACCGAGCTTCGAGCTCGATTCGAGCTCACATTTGTGTTTGAGCTCACGAGTCGATTTGTTTATCTTGTTTACGAGCTTACCTTGCAAGCAGCTTGTTAAGCATGGTCATGAACAAACTTGTTTGTTGTATTCGCGAATGAAATAATATCAAATAAAATAATAGCATGTTTATCAAATGAAAGAAGTGTTTGTTTGTCGAGTTTTACAGTATTGAAGTTTGACTCATTTATAAAGGCCTAATGCTTCCCCAGCCCCCTTAATTTGTCCAAATTGGTCACTTTACCCTCTCAACTCATCAAATGTTCTATTTACCCCCTTAACTCTATAAAAGTGGTATTTCTCACCCCCTCAACTTGTCCATTTATCCCTCCAACTCATAGAATGTTCTATTTACCCCCTTAACTCCATAAAAGTGGTATTTTTCACCCCTTACAATTCGTTATCGAAGCCTAAATTGATAACTTTTTTCAAACGTTAAACCTATATTTATGCTATTTTGTAAGTGGAGCCTAAATTGATACTTCCTCAAAAATCATAGGCCTATTTTGGTACATTAATTGTTTATATTAATGTTCTTGTTATTTGTATTTTTTATTCGTTCTTTCTCTTTTCAATTTTTTTTACTACTATAAATGGATAAGAAATACCATTTTTATGGAGTTAAGAGGGTAAATAGGATCATAAGTGGTGAGAAATACCACTTTTATGGAGTTAGGGGGGTAAATATGATATTCGATGAGTTGAGAAGGGGTAAAATGACAAATTTGAACAAGTTAAGGGGGTGAAAAATACTATTTTTATGGATTTAAATGGGTAAATAGGACATTCGATGAGTTAGAAGGGTAAAATAACCAATTTGAATAAGTTAAGGAGGCTGGAGAAGAAGTATTAAACCCATTTATAAATTAAACTTTTAAAAACCGACCAACGAACGGCTCATTTACAACACTAAAGAGACAGTACTACAATGAATGAATCTGAATGTATGACATATATGACAAGACAATGTAGTCCTTCTTTTCATTGATACTCATTGCTTTCATTTGTTAGTAAACAGATGTTCAAATCTTTATTTATTTTTTCTTTATCAATGAAGTTCAATGCTTTTACTGTTGGCACTTTAAATTTTACATGTCTCAGACTCGTCAGTAAAAACGTGTGAGCTTAGTAAATATTTTTATAAGATAAAGATTTAATTTTTTTTGTAAATTAAATTAAATAAATATGTGGTTATACTTTTTAGGATAAATTTCAAATAAAATCCTTGTAGTTTCACTAATTTTCAGATAAAGGATTGTGGTTTACTTTTTCTCAAAACGATGATTCAGGTTTTTAACTTTAGCAAAATAAGGACTTTTTCGATTGATACTATTAAAATCACTCTTGACGACTTCAAAAATGACATATTTTAAGAACTATTAATATTCTAAGCAACTTTAATTCTTCAACTTTTTTATTTTGAGATTATTTAAATAAAGTTTGGTAAACAGATAGAAAGTTAATGTTTAGAGAGAGAAAGTTTAACAAAGATGATTTTCGAAAATCGAAAATGTAGTTCCATATAAAATATGACATTGAACAATTTTAATTCTTAAAAATTTTCATTTTCAGGTCGTTAAAGATGGTTTTAATATCATTAATCTAAGTGTGAAACCTCAATTCTCGTTTTGACAAAAAATAAACTACAATCCTTTATTTGAAAATTAGTGAAACCACAGGGTTCTATTTCAAATCTACCTTACTTTTTATTAATTGCATTCATGTTTGTTGGGGTTTTTTTCTTCTAACTCACTTTGCTAAACATGTGGATTTTTTAACAATTTTTGATACTATAAAATGACCATTAACGATCTCAAAATGGAAAACTGCATGAATTAAAGTTGTTAAGTACCATATTTATTATGGAACAAAAAAAATTATTTTCCAAAATCGTCACTTTATCTATATTCTCTCGAATGACTCTCAAATTAACAAATTTGAAACTTTTGAAACTTTTGAAAATTAAGGAGGTAAATGGAGTTTTTTAGGCAAATAAAAGGCCAACAGGTATATTAAGCCAAAAACAATTTTTTTTGGGATAAGGTACCAAAATAGGTCTAAGGTTTTTGGGGAAGTACCAATATAGGCTCAACGTTCAAAATAGCACCAATATATGCTTAACGTTTACAAAATAATATCAATTTAGGCTTAACGTTTACAATATAGCATCAATTTAGGCCTCACATACAAAATAGCACTGATATAAGCTTAACGTTTACAAAATAATACGAATTTAAGCTTAACGTTTATAAAATATATCCAATTTAAACTAAACATCACAATTAAATTAACCATATTATATTCTTTTCCTATTAATTTTATATGTTATCTTTTTATTTAGTTCTATTTTTTTATTTATTATAATACAATTAATTAGTATTCTTGCCCATTAAAACCTTATAGGGAATATTAATTGTATTATAATAAATAAGAATATAGAGCTAAATAAAAAGATAACATATAAAGTTAATAGGAAAAAATATAATATGATTAATTTGATTATGACATTTAGCTTAAATTGGATATATTTTATGAACGTTAAGCTTAAATTCGTATTATTTTGTAAACGTTAAGCTTATATTGGTGCTATTTTGCACGTGAGGCCTAAACTGATGCTATATTGTAAACATTAAGCCTAAATTGATATTATATTGTAAACGTTAAGCCTATATTGGTGCTATTTTGAACGTTGAGCCTAAATTGGTACTTTTCCAAAAACCTTAGACCTATTTTGATACCTTATCCTTTTTTTTTATTAAAGTGTTTCGTTATCTGTAGGAGTTACTATCTGGATTAATTGATGGTTGATAAGTTGTTGAAACATATAAGAGTTAAAATAGATCATGATTAAAATTGTCCTTTTATAATTCTACTTTTCCATTATATTGATGTGGATTACAGCACTCAGTTCGATATAGATCATGACTAAAATTGTCTTTTCGTAATTGTACTTTTCCGACACTAACAACTTAAAGAGTAAAATTTTCTTTTTCTTTGTTATTTTCATTTTAGATATTTTTCTAATCTTGCAAGGCAAATGAAATGGTACCATGTGGACAGGCATACCATACCATGCCCAATGAGACTGCAACAGGTGTTAATTTTTTTTGACAAGCATGGTGAATTTTCCAAAAAGCTAATTTTACCCCAAATAAATATATAACTCATCTCTTTCTCGGATAAGATTCCCGCCAACCACCACTACTCAGGTCATGTAACTAGTCTCGACTTCAGTTACAGTTAAGGGTGAGCATCCGTTCGGTTACTAACATACAAATACGTAAAAAATATAAAAACGTGAAAACACGAAAACGTAAAAAAATGTGGGAAAACACCAAAAAACATCAAAACGTGAAAAAAGCAAAAAACACGAAAATGTGAAAAAACATAAAAATATGAAAAACATTTTTTATGTTAAAAACATGAAAACGTGAAAAAAAACGTTCTAACGTTTTTTCATGTTTCGTGTTTTTGGCATTTTTATATTTTTCAGGCTTTTTCATATTTTTTCACATTTTTTTTTATTTTTCGCGGTTGTTCACGTGTTCGTATTTTTTTTGCGTTTTGTCACATTTTCGTATTATTCGCGTTTTTGTGTTTTTTCCCGTCTTTTACATCCACAAGATTGATTTTTTAACTCACCCGAATATATAGAATGACCCTTGGAGACAAAAGTAACAGGAACTATAAAGCATGCTTCGGTTAATGCAGGACAATAGTACCTAAAATAAGATCCACTTGTGAGGTCTAGTTCTTCAACCTGGGTAACCTTCTGGCCGGATAATGCAAGAACATGATCCATAAATCAAACTAACATAACCAGATTGAAAATAGCTACATTAATGATTTGTTTATCATAGTTGTTAAATCGAGACTCATGACTCGACATCCTCATTTTGTGAATTAGGACTCGTGAATCGAACCAAATCATAAGATTCAGATCAAATCAGACCTACCATAATTGGCACATTATATATCAAATACATGGATATATTTTTAAAGTTTAATAAAAAAGACCATTTATGATCCGAAAACGTAAAAACCCGAATGTCGTAGTCATTATGAAATCATCCATCAAATTCGTTTTTTTTTTGTGTTTCCATACCCTAATTTTATTGGAAACGGGCCAACAGTAGAAAATTATCGCTTCGCCATGAGCTCCGTCACTTTTTGGCCAAATTCATTCGTTTAGTGTCTCAAAAACATATTTTACCATTAATTTATTGATTAATTTAAAATATGTCAATGTTTTTTTTTTTTTTAAACAGAAAATATGTCAATGTTAGATATAAATATAGTTAGTATAAATATGAAGACTTATATAGACATCATACATTATCAATTTAGAAGGATAATTGTGCAATTTAGGATCCGCAACTTGTCAATTTGGTGGATTGAGATCTCTATAAATTTGAGACTCAGGGTCTACACTCTCAAATAAAAACAATTAAAGATCTCCCTCTAATTGTGTTAATTAATAGTTAATTTCATCAATTATCACATCGAAATAAATTGCAATCTATGAGAAAAAAGTCAGGTAGGACAACTTTAAGAGAAATGATAGAACATAAAGTTAGCATAAATACGAAGGCCTATTATGGGCCTGAGCTGAGCTTTGGCCTGCTCATGCTTGGCTCGTCAGACAATAAGTTCGAGCTCAACATTCTACTCATGAGCTACTCGCGAGCAGCTCGTTTATTTATACACGAGATTTGATAGTGAATAGCTCTTTGATTATGTTTATGAACTTTGCTCACAAATAGCTCGTTAATTATATTCTTTAATTATATTCATTTGAAATTCCTTTAACACGAAAATTATGTAGTTTTACAGTTCCTCTTTTTTGGAAATACTATTTTTTTTAAATACTCAAACCAAGGTTGCTCACGAGTCTGTTCATGAATATTATACTCAAAGTCGCGAGCTTTCGAGCCGAGTTTTGATGTGCTCAAACTCGGCTCGTTTAATCAAGTCGAACATGGTCTTTGCAAACTCTGTAAACTGTTTCCAAATGTTTCATCCATTAGTAATAACGTGTTCCTCTCACCAACTCTAGGGAATTTTCACAAGAAACTAAATCCATTGGAATGGTCTTTGCAATCTTCACTACCAAAAGAAAACTCTGTAAGTTGTTTTCAAATGTTTCATCCATTTCCACTTCGTTTTTTTTGCTCATTCTGATTCTTAGTTTCTCCATCGGAACTAATATACAGACGCATTGTTTTAATCTAATTCTTCAAATCAGACTTCGTTTGACAAAAAAAAAAAAAAAATTATTTGTGACAGACTTAGTTAGCATTTTATAACCGTGTTACTGACACATTAAAATATTCTAATGTGACTAAGATTTCTATCTTCTATTTTTTGAAGCTAAATCTGATATAAGTTAAGATTAAATATATGCACTTCTTAAGAAATATTAGGATCAAATTTCATATTTCTTAAAACTGGTCAATGGAAAAAATTCTTTTGAACAACATAAACAAATTCTTCTGATGAACTATACATTTTTTTTTTCAATTATTTTACAAATTTAATATAGATATCCTTTAATTGAAATCATGTTGGCAGATCTAGTAGTACAATATAAATTTGAATGTGTGTAATTTCAAACAAGTTTAGACTGATCTTAATAGATCTAATTTAGAGATCAAGACTTAATGTAACACAAGAGTATATAGCTATTTAGAACCTTCAAAGTTTACGGGAGAACTTAAAGTTTTGACGGGCCAAGTACCGACATATTAGGCTAATTAATAAACTTGTCAAAATGAGTTAGGCCCTCGACTATCCTGGTGTACCCAATCACCTATCCACTTGTTCTGACTGGGAGACCAATGTCCCTCGTATCCGGTGATCATGGCTGCATGGCCCATAGGATACCAACAACCAGCAGTGAAGAATAGCATTTGTTTACCCTTACTATCAAAAACACGGTGGTCTCCCAGGAACGGCCCATCTTGGCTTAACGTTTGTAGTAAACGTGTCATAGTTTCATCATCGTCAAATCTTCTACCACCATTTGACACGTAATTTACAACGTCAGAAACCGTGTATCGTTTCTATCCCTGTCAAACATTTGCACTCACATATCATTTTTAAATATATGAAAATGAAAATGAAAGTTTTATTTGACTAAAATTTGTTAAAACTGTAAAACTTACCTTTTTACAAAGGTTTGGAGCTTTTGGCCCCTTAAACGCATACCGATACGCCATTGTGACTCCGGTGTGTTTGAGAAACTCTGTTATGGACTCTATCGATATTTCAATACACACGCATCTATGCAATGCTATATTGATAGTGTGGGTATTGGTCTTGATAGTCCAAGCTTTCCCGACTTTTGAGCTAGACATAGTCTAGACTCAAAAGTCTTTATAGTAGCATGACATAAACAAATATCATCTGCACACAGAAACAAAACAAAGATTAAAGAGTGGGTGAGTTGAAAAAACAAAAATAATAAAAAAATATAAAACTTAGAATAAATTAGTAATAAAAAACATAAGGACTCACAATTTCCTTGAGTAATTGAGTTCGGTACTATACGGTGTATAGCCGACTCCCTTTCTACTCCATCTAAATCCAAATGGTTGTAATAAAACCGTTCTCCCCTTCTATTCTTTCCTAGATACATATTGGATTAATACCTACAGAAAATTTCAATGTGTCAATGGAAAAGGCTTATTAAATTATTTTCTATTGCTATGTATATATGACTATTAATAGTTGACCATGTCTTATTAAAACAAAACAGTTGACCCATGTTCTGAATTAGAATATACGACTATTAACTGTTTCATAAAAAAAACAAGAAGCAGAATAACAATAACAATAACGACATTCTAATGTAAATTCCACTGTAAACCCTCATCGAGGTCTATGGTTTGCCCTGACTTGGGAGTGGGTAGACCTACCCTTACCTAAACTTTTTTCCTACCAAAAAAAAAATAGCGACATTCCAATGCAAGTCAGACGACTCTGATAAGCAATTGGCAGGTCTTCTGCTAAAGGTTCAATATGACTTTAATGATGATGATTTGTTTGCATCATTGTCTAAGAAGGGGAAGTATGGAGTTTTCCGCACAATGCGTGAAAACATGAGTCCTACTGGTTTTATGGACTACTTGATTAAGTACGATAAGAATGCACCATAATCATTTATTTTCATTTTTTATCAGCATCCATTTGCTTAAGCCTGAACACAGTAACATAAGCTAGATATTGACAGAAGAGGTATAGAAGTACCTCAGCATTTTCCGAATTGCTGCCAAACAAGCGGTTTATGCTACTCTCAATTATCTCAAACTCCGAGGTGTCGGGGACCTGGCCTTGCAAAGCGGAATCAGTACGAAGAGGATGATGAAAACTAGAGGATGATGAAAACTAACGGCTGAAGAACTTCCACTTTGATAACACTGGAGAAATTTCCAATCAGATCACGTCCCTGTGAGGCGCCGTTGGGATCGGCCGGGGACACTCCGATGCCAAAGTCAGTAACAAATATGGAGAATAAACTGTATGGACAAAGCTTAGCGAAGGGTAAGAATATATATACCTCGATAGCCTAGACGTAGGCTATTTATAGTTTGATGGATTTATAACTTCTAGGTAACTAGAGAGTCTCCATTAATGCTCATTTAATGGCGGTTACAAGTTACTCTTAACCTGGCGGGTTAAGACTATTAATGATTCATTTAATGATCATTATGGCCGAGTTGACGGTTAGCCGTTACTTAGGTAAATGGAAAGATTCGCCATAGAGATTCGCCAGCGGATCTCTTAGAGCTAACCCAGGGGGATCCACCGGGCGGCTTCCTATGCCACGTGGCATACTTAAGGCGATTATCTCTTTTGGTCCTTGCGATAATATCCCGATGTTATCAGAAGCCCCCCCAAAAGGCTTTTAAAGTCCTTCAGGGCTTTTGGACTTCTGCGCGCCGTTCTATGCTTCTGTGAGCATTTTGTTCCTTAGGTGGTATCTTTACTGGTGGCGAATCTATGAATGTGGAGGAGGACCCTCAAGTAGTGAGGGCGAAGAAGAAAGGGGATAACCCTATTTTTCCGCTTTTACTTAAAGATTGGAGTAGGTGGCCAGCCATACTCCATTATATGAACCTTTGTGAAGGTTTTGAAGCTGTTCTATTCCTTTTTGGAGGAAGTAAAGCTGCCCAGGGGTTCAATTTGTTACCTATCTTTGAGGTGAAATGATCCGCCCGCAGGACTTATAAATCCTTCTCTGGGAAGGATATGAGAGTGTAGAGACCTTGCGTCCAATGATCGTTTTAACTCTATCGGTGACCATGATCCGCCTAGTGGCGGATCTATTGTGAATGTAGAGAACTCGGGATGTTCTCTTTGTAACATACTGAAATTGCAACAGTAAAGGATATAAAGTTGATCAACCATGTTTATTAATGGAAAAGACACCTTATTACAGCGAATAGGTCTTTTATAAAGGAGCTTCATTTGATAACCGTTTAACAAGAAAACCCACATGGGAAAAAAAAGCTTGCTAAAGGAAAAAAGAGTACTCAAGACCGTGAGAGTGCTTCATTTTCTGACGAAGTATTTGCGGAGGTTTTGGAGATTCCACGTGCGTGGTAGCGTATTGCCCTCCGTATCTTGTATTTTGAATGTGGCTGGTCCAACCTTCTCCACTTTCTGGTATGGACCTACCCAATTGATCCCTAACTTGCCTTTGCCTTCTCGAGATTGGATTTTATCAGCTTTACGAAGCACCAGATCCCCTATCTTCAAATCCACAAGCTTGACATTTTTGTCATGATAAGAGGCAATCCGCTGCTTATACGCTGCCATGCGTACATAGGATTGGTTTCTACGGTCTTCAACCCGATCTAGGCGGTCCCTTAACCGTTTATCATTGTCCTCTTCGCAATAAAAGGCCACTCGATCACTGGGGACTTGTATTTCAACTGGGATTACGGCCTCCACTCCATGAGAAAGGGCGAATGGCGTTTCTCCTGTAGCAGTTCTAGGAGTTGTACGATAGGCCCACAAAACACTCGTAAGCTGATCCGCCCATTTTTTGTCGTGTTCTCCTAGTCTCTTTTTTATCCCTTTTACAATCGTTCGGTTGGTTACTTCGATCATTCCATTGGACTGAGGATAATAAACGGAAGCGAATCTGTTCAGGATGCCCAATCCCTCACAAAAAGCCTTGAATTTGCCACAGTTAAATTGTGTCCCGTTGTCGGTGATAATAGTATGTGGAATGCCGTATCTTCCCACGATGTTGTCCCTAACAAACTCCACTATCCGCTCCGCTGTAATGGAGGAAACAGCCTCGGCTTCCACCCATTTGGTGAAATGGTCCACCGCCACTATTACATACCTCTTTTGCCGGCGAGTTGGAGGAAATGGGCCAACAATGTCTATTCCCCAGAGGGCGAACGGACGACCTTCAATGATTGGTTTTTGGATGTGCTTGGTGGTGTGTGACTCATTTGCATGAATCTGGCAACTGTGACAAGATTCTACCAAACTTTGGGCGTCTAACTCGGCCGTGGGCCAGTAGAAACCTGCTAACCTGGATTTTTTCAAAATCGTGGCGGATGCCTCGTGTGATCCACAAGATCCCTCATGTAGCTCCTTAAGGATTTGCTGTCCCTCCTCAGGTAGAATGCACTTCAGCCAAGGATGGCTAAAGGATTTTCTATAAAGACCATCGTTGATCAAGGAGAAATAAGCTGCCCTTCTGATTATCCTTCGCGACTCTTCTTTATCTTCAGGTAATGTTCCATTTAGCAAGTATTGGCGGATAACCGTCCTCCAATCATCTTCCACTGTTGTGAGTAGGGTTACTTCTGCAGATACAAATGCCGGGGCCATTTTTACCTCAAAGGGACAGTCCGGATCCGCCCAGTTTGCCTCACAAGAAGCCATTTTGGCCAATTGATCCGCCTCTGTGTTGGATTCTCTTGGTATGTGAACCAATTCCCATCTGGCTTCTTTAGCTTCAAGGTTATCTAGCAATTTTTTGACTTCTGCTACATATTTGGCCAGGATCTCGTCTTTTACCTCGTAATTCTTGATGACTTGGTTGACCATTAGTTTTGAATCGCTGTAGATCACGATCCGCTCCGGGGTGATCTCTTGAAGTATAAGTAGACCCAATATCAGGGCCTCGTACTCAGCAGCATTATTAGTGGCATGGAAATTTAATTTTGCTGCGTACCGCAATTTTATGTAATGGGGACCCTTGATCACAACTCCCACCCTTGCTCCCTCCGCCGATGAAGCCCCGTCGGTATACATCGACCATTCTTCTAACGGAGGTTTGGGATGAGATATCCCCTCATCAGTGAATTCATTCACGAAGTCCGCCAGGACTTGACTTTTCAATGATGACCTGCTTTCATATCTTACATCAAATTCGCCTAGGCGGATCGCCCATTCCATCAACCTTCCCGAAGTGTCCGGCTTCTGCAATACTTTTCTCATTGGTATATTGGTACGAACTATTACTGTATGCGCCTGAAAATATGGCCTAAGGCGTATTGTCGTGGTTACAACAGCCAGTGCCATTTTATCTAGTCTTGAATATCTGGTTTCAGCATCTTTCAAAACCTTGCTCACGTAATAAATTGGGAACTGTTGGCCATCCTCCTCCCGTATCATGACCGTGCATACGGCTTTATCCGTGACCGATACATACATGTATAAATCTTCTCCCTTCAAAGGTCGACTCATCATAGGTGGTTCTGTGAGGAACCGCTTGATTCCTTCAAAGGCATTCTGACAATCTTCATTCCACTCGAATGCTTTTTGCTGTTTGATAACTTCGAAAAAGGGCTGACATCTACGGGCTGAGCAAGAAATAAACATGCCCAAGGCTATGATACGCCCGTTAAGGCGTTGTACCTCCTTGATGTTCCGGGGCGCTTGCATCTCAAGAACTGCTTTGACTTTGTCAGGGTTTGGGCTAACTCCTTTTTCACTGATCATGAATCCTAAAAAATTTCCATATGTAACTCCAAAAGTGCATTTCTCGGGATTTAACTTGATGTTGTGGTGTCGCAGTACGCCCAGTACTTCCTTAATATCTTCTGCATGCCTTTCTGCCGTCGTGCTTTTAATGATCATGTCATCTACGTAGACGGAATAATTACCACTTTTATTGTCCGCGAATATCTTGTTCATCATCCTCTGATAGGTAGCTCCCGCATTCTTGAGCCCGAAAGGCATAACTTTGAAACAATAAGTGGCCTGATGTGTTACGAACGAGGTCTTGATTCTATCCGAGGGCTCCATAGGGATTTGATGATAACTAGACTTTACATCAGTAAAGGAATACATTGCGTGACCGGCAGTTCCATCTACAAGCATGTCTATGCACGGTAGAGGATAATTATCTTTGGGGCAAGCTTTATTAAGATCTGTGAAATCGATGCACATACGATAAGACCCGCCAGCTTTCTTGACTAGTACGACGTTCGCCAACCACTGGGTATAAAGCACCTCCTCGATGGCATCCGCCTTTTGGAGCTTGGCGATTTCATCCTCAATCACTTTTCGCCTTTCCGGACCATGGTTTCTCCTCTTCTGTGCCACAGGAACCGCGTTTTTATCAATGTTGAGTTTATGGGTGATCACGTCTGGGCTAATCCCGGGGAGTACTTCATCCTTCCACGCGAAAACATCTTCAGTTTCGCCAAGTACTTTGGTGATGGCGTCTCTGATCTCACTTTGTAGACTTTTAGCTATCCGCACTTGCTTCCCATCCGCCACAGGGTACATTTCGGTTTCCCCCAAAGCCATTGTGACGCGTTCCTCCTCATCCTCCTCCTTGGATTGAGGGCGAATCATTAAGGATGCAGAATATGTCTCTTGGGCCACTTTTTGACAACCTTTGACCATCATGCATCCCTTGGCCGTGGGAATGTAGAGTGTTAAATGGCGAATGGAGATAAGAGCTGCAACTTCGGAGATAAAAGGTCGTCCAAGGATAATATTGTAAGCTAATTGTCCATCTAAGATCGAAAACTCCAAATCTTCTCGCCAAACTTGATCATCCCCAGTAAGCTCGCAGTCCAAAGTAACCTGACCTTTCGTCGGAATGGTATGACCAGTGACTCCTAAAATATCGACCACAGTTGGTTCTACCCGGACAGGATCAATTTTGAGTTTGGCGAATGCTCCTCGTGTAATGATGTTACATGAACTTCCCGTATCAATCATTACTCGCCTTATTTCCCAACCTTCAACCCTCATGGTGACAACCAGTGCGTCCGCATGGGGTGCAATCTTCTGACCTGTATCTGAAAAAGGGCGGTTTAATGACATTCTCTCAAGGGTGGTCATCCTTGCCTTCTTTGCCGTTGGCTGATAACCAGGTCCGCCAGCTATGACGTTAATTATGTTTTTTCTCTTCCTTTTCGTCGAGTCGTCCTTGAGTCTATCATCTTCTCTTCCTTCTATTGGGATAAATCGATCCAATTTACCCTGTCCACCAAGTCGTTTGGTTTTTCGAGTCAACCCCCAGCGAGCATCCGCGTAGCCATTTTCCTTGTGACATTTATAACAATTCTCAGGAGTGGTTGTATCTGTGCGACCAGCACTTGGCGGTGTAATTATCAGTGATTTAATCTCAGAGGAGGAATTTCGTTTTTCCTCCGTCATGATGTTTCAGTGTGAACAAAAAATCCTTTATTTGACCAAGGATTCCACCTTCACCGCACCAATTGATAACACTGGAGAAATTTCCAATCAGATCACGTCCCTGTGAAGCGCCGTTGGGATCGGCCGGGGACACTCCGATGCCAAAGTCAGTAACAAATATGGAGAATAAACTGTATGGACAAAGCTTAGCGAAGGGTAAGAATATATATACCTCGATAGCCTAGATATAGGCTATTTATAGTTTGATGGATTTATAACTTCTAGGTAACTAGAGAGTCTCCATTAATGCTCATTTAATGGCGGTTACAAGTTACTCTTAACCTGGCAGGTTAAGACTATTAATGATTCATTTAATGATCATTATGGCCGAGTTGACGGTTAGCCGTTACTTAGGTAAATGGAGAGATTCGCCATAGAGATCCGCCAGCGGATCTCTTAGAGCTAACCCAGGGGGATCCACCGGGCGGCTTCCTATGCCACGTGGCATACTTGAGGCGATTATCTCTTTTGGTCCTTGCGATAATATCCCGATGTTATCACACTTGTTCAAGTTTTAAGACATTACAAGCAGTGTATTAGTTCAGGACATAACTATGTATGCAGCCTAGGAACACCAAAGAAGAAACACAATTAGAAAAGAGCTATTACCTCTGTTGTTGCAAAGTTGAATGTTATTGGAACTATCAAGTACCAATGCATTGTCCTTGCAGAAGTATTCGAGGGGACCCAAATCATTGTTCACTGGGAAAATGTTTACTATGTCATCCATAAACTTGTCTCTAGAACAAAACATCATTGCCATTCGGAATCTCCAATCCGTAGGAAACGAAACCAGATGATTGTCATTCACATAGGCATGGTAGTAAATACCCACCAACTCCTTTAGTTTGGCAATGCTTGGTGGGTTGGAATGATCACTAAACAATTTCTTTGTGAGAATCCTCCATAGCTCATTGTCGTGCCAACTCGTAATGTTGCAGTACGAGTCAAATCGGGATCGAGCTTGCATCAACTCTTCAAACAACCTCACTTTGTCCAAATCCTCGATTAATGGCTCTTGGGAGTTTTTCAATCATTTCAAACAGAAAAACTTCAATCATTTCAATCCATATGAAAAATAAATACATAGATAAATATCTAATCTCTAAATTTGTGTTATGGATAAATATCAAATAAACGTGTTTTAGTGTTATGCAAATTTGCATATCTTCTATTTTATTTAGGAGTCGTTTACTAATTTTAATTTCTTGAGGCAGTATAAAGTTGTTTAGTATTTAGGAAGAGTTCTAGTATTAATAGGGCTGTAAGCGAGCAGAGCCGCTCATGAGCAGCTCGGCGTTCGGCTCGATAAAAGCTCGGCTCGGCTCGATTTGTAAACGAGCCGTTCGTGAGCATGATTTTCAAGCTCGGTTCGTAAATGAGCAGAGCTTGAGCATATCAAAGCTCGTGAGCAAGCTCGATTAGAATATTTATGAACAAATTTTAGTTTTGTAGAAAACTATATAGTTTTGTGTTAGTTCACAAATATCTGAACTTAATATTATTTTATTTGCTATTAGATAAGTTCGTTCACAAACATAACAAATGAGTAATAGACGAACTATTTGTAAGCATCTTGTTTATTTATTCACGAATTTTGCTTGTTAGCTTGTTTATGTACACGATTAAAGAGTTATTTGAGAGCAAACTTTACAAATATAACTAACGATTTACTCACAAATAATTCATTGTTAGATAATTTTTTTAATTAATAAAGTCCAAAAAGGATTTTGGGCTCGAAACAAGCTCGAAGCTCGACTCACGCTTGTTGAGCAAGCCAGAGCTCGACTCGGGCTCGGCTCGTTAATTTTATAGCAAGCTCGGCTCGGCTCGAGCTCGTTAATTTTATAGCGAACAGAGCTTGAACAGGCCAAAGATCGGCTCGGCTCGGCTCGTTTACAGCCCTAAGTATTAAGGAAGTCTTCTTATTTAGGAGTTTTACTAAATAAGAATTTTCATGTATTAACTTCTCTATTTAAAGGGGAAGATTATATTCAATAAGGGGAAGCAGAATTATAAAGTTAGTTTATAGTCTAAGAGATTGGAGCTCTCTCTCAACGAGGTCCAAGGTTTCAGTCTCCCTTCAACGAGCTGAATATTATCCATCTTCCCGATTAATTTCCCCGTGACGAGATCCTTAACGCGGGCACATAACATTTGGTATCAGAGCCATCGTCATGGGTGACATGGAACAATTGACAAGCCGAATTCTTGACTTGGAGCGTGCTTTGGCTAAATTTGCTGTATCTTACAGTGAGAGTCACAATGAGATGAAAAACGACGTCAAAGAATTGCGTCTCTTGATAGAAACACACTTTTGCATTGAAGAAAAGAAGATCGAAGGGGTTGCAACTAACATCGTGGAATCAGAATCATTCAATGAACATCCAGTGGCGACAATAAATTCTAAAAGACAAAACTAATAAATTGAAGCCAACCATGTAATAATCTCTAATTAAAGCCCCAAACAGAGGTTTAATCTCCATTTCCGAAGATACACATTCTGTCCTTAATCCTAAAAGACAAACTAATAAATTCTTCCCTTTTTATTATCTTTCATTTCATCTAAGTCAAAACCAATAGGATAGAGAAAAATATGAACATAAAATGGGAATGAAGCACCAAACAAATAGACATTCATATATAAAAACGAGAATGAGTTTGCATTAAGAACAAATAAAAGAAATACATACCAAATTTTCCAAGACTCTCAGTTCCAACGTCGGCGACGTCGTCGATTGAAACGCCGAGTGACTTTTTCTTTGGTCTAAAATACTTGTACATCCTCCTTTCAGATCTACAATTCCGAAGGATAATGGAACTAATTAGTTTCAATAACACAGAGAGTTGAACGATTGAAGCAAAAAGATGCAGAGATGAGTATATAACATCACCGTACTTTAGATCTGTGTTCTGGTTCGCAGAGAGCATCTCCGGTAACGCGTTCTGAAAATTTCGATGAAATAGAAGAGAAAATTAAAAGAGATGCAAGTGAATGGAAGAAGTGAGAAACATCAATGGAAATTACCGATTCCAAGGAAGATCAAAAGAAGTTGCTACAACGAGACAATGAGAACAGAAAATCGGAGACTGAGTTAACTCAACAGGGGAGTATGACTCCGTGTTAACTCGGCAAGTTTTGATATCTAAAAAGGGATGGAGAGAGCGGTGAAGAGAGAAGAAGACTCGGTTCATATCTAAAAAGGGATTGCAGAATTTGAATGCTAAACTCGTTTCATGTTATCGAAATGAAGGGTAAATTACACACATGGCCACTGAATTTTACTTATTTAACATTGTGGCCATGGAAGTTCAACTCTTCACAGTATAGCTATTAAATTTTACATTTTTTAATATTGGTAGCCACTCAACATCTCAAAACGACTACTGACAGTCTGAAAATAAAAAATTTGAAGAGTTAATGATATTATAAGGATTTAAAAATTTTGTTTTAAGGTTATTTAGATGTTGTTTGGTTAGAAGAGAGAAAGTGAATTTTTAGAGAGAAAAAACTTCAAAAAATGTGATTTTGGAAAATAAAAAAAAAATGATTTCATGGTAAATGTCGTTCTGAACAACGTTAATTCTTGAATATTTTTATTTTAATGCCGTTAACGGTCATTTTAAGGACTTGATTAAAATTGAGTGGTCATTAATATTAAAAATTATAAAATTTAGTGATTATATTATTAAAAATTGAAATTTAGTGGTTATAATATTAAATAGATAAAGGTTAATTGTCATAGTGTAATTTACCCTCGAAATGAATGAAAAAAGTAAAACCATATCTTGGATTCTCTGCACTCCGTAATGAAGAAGCTACTTCTGACATTATTCGAAACTAATTTTCTAAAATTCAATTTCTTATTTGCAGCAAGGGAGGTTTTGGAATAATGTGGAAAGAGGAAAAGGAGATCACGTGAGAGAATTGAATAGAGTTTGATGTTTCTTCCATGGACTTTAATTATTCATCATCATTATCATAACAACTAGGGATGTTTGTTGGCATTTAGTATATCACTCCTAATCGCATTAAATACGGTAATTAATTTATTAGTTTCTATATTTTAATAAAACATATTGTTTAGTCTTTGTGTTTTTTAAAACATAGAGTATGATTTTTAATTTTTTTTGGTGAACTGTTTAGTCATTCTGTTTGTTTGTTAGATTTTTTACCTTTTATGAATTCGGAAATAACAAAATTACCCTTTACTATTTATTAGTCAAAAGCAATTCACACCATGTCTTTCTCTCACAACTCGCACTCACAAAAAAAAGAAAAATGATTGAATCCCTAACCCATAATCGAATCCCTCATGCTCACTCTTCCTATTTGAATTGAAGGTAGAAATCGACTCAAATCTCTCTCGTTTACTCTTCCTGTTTGAATTGAATGTAGAAATCGACTCAAATCTCTCTCGTTTACTCTTCCTATTCGAATTGAAGGTGCAAATCCTCTTACATTCAATGGTGAGTTTAATTTCTACCATATTCTCAACTTATGTTAAGGACTAAACAGTTCACCGAGAAAAACGTTATGGACTAAACAGTTCATCGAGAAAAAAGTTAGGGACCTTACCATGTGTTTTTAAAAATACAGGGGCTAAACAGTTTGTTTTGTCAAAATATAGGGACTAATAAATTAATTACCCCATTAAATAAATACAAATATAGAAGGTGTTTGAGCTTTTCGGATCAGCGTTTAGCATTTTCTTCCAAACTGCAGGAAATTAAGCGTTTGGTTAGATTTATATAACCGCAATGTTTAGCATTTTCTCTTGAAATTGCAGCGTTCTGGAACGATTCACGAAAAGCTCATATTTGGAGTTTTTCATAAACAGTTGTTTGTAGTTATATGTAATTGACAAAATTATCCTTCTTATTTGCATAAAATATATTCTTTAATATTATTTATATTTATACAACATAATTACCGGAAGAACAAGGTTTTATTGCGTTCAATAATTTTTTTATTTTTTATATGGGTTATGAGGGTGTTTGTTTCAGCTTTTCAGATGAACGTTTGGCGTTTCACTCTAAACCGTAGGAAATATAGCGCTCGGTTAGGTTTATATAACCGCAGCGTTTAGCATTTTCTCTAAAAACTGCATCGTTCTGAAGCATTTCACGAAAAGCTCCTATTTGGAGCTTTTCATAAACAATTGTTTGTAGTTATATGCTATTGACAAAATTATCCTTCTTTTTTCCACAAAATATGTTTATTCTTTACCGTTATTTATATTTCTACAACATAATTACCGAAAGAACAAGGTTTTGTGCGTTCAATAAATTTTTTATTTTTTATATAGAATATTTTTATTAATGTGTAACAGATTTTTTATTTTATAATATAATAAAATGCAAAAATGCTCATAACATTTATAGTTAGGAGCAATTTTACCATTAACGTCTAACATTTTGCAATTATACCTCTAATATTGGCAGCCAAAAGTAATTTTACCCTTAAAATTTACAAGTTGGGTCAATTTGAGAAATAATTTATCAAACTGTCTTTTTGGTCATGAATATTGTAATCTACACTTCGTATGTCCACCATTTTATCATCGTTAGTAATAGATTACAAACATATGATTCTACGTGAATTTTTTTAAGAAAATAAAAAAATATTGTTTTTTGTACGAGTTGAACAAAAAAAATTCAAATATTTCACCGAATTTATAAATATTAATTTTCAATTTTATTATTAAATCACAAAAAAAATCTCTTTTTTAGAACTACTAATATGTGCAATTTATGTAGAATAAGAAATAAAATATCTATGTTTTCTAATAATATCTGAAATCGACCTAACTTGCCAATGTTATGGGTAAAATTGCTTTTAGCTGTCAGCATTATCCATTTTCGGCATTTTAAATCCGAACAGTAACCGTTCAATATAATTTTACCAAATACTAGTAATTAAACAACTAATAACAAATAGCTAATAGCAACAACAAACTGCTTACTGCAACTGCAAACAGCTAACACCAACCGCAACAGCTGGTAGCTAACAACTAAACCAAACAGGTCCTATTTTTATCAATTTGTGTAACACATTTTTTTATTTTATAGTAGGATAAGATGCAAAAATATCTCTAACATTTATAGCTAGGAGCAATTTTACCATTAACGTCTATAATGGTGTAGTTATACCCCTAATGTTGGCAGCCAAAAGTAATTTTATGAGCATTTTTTCACATTTTTCCTTTTTTAATTTCATCCTTGATTAATTTAAAACATGTCCATTTTAGACATTTTAAATCCGAACAGCAACAATTCAATATAATTTTACCAAACACTAGTAATTAAACAACTAATAAGAAACAGTTAACAGCTTACTGCAACCGCAAACATCTAATAGCAACTGCAACAGCTATTAGCTAACAGCTGAACCAAACGGACTCATAGTTAGGTTTATATAATTGCAGCTTTTCAGAAAAGCATTTAGCATTTGTTTTCAAATCGCATAAAATATAACATTTGGTTAGATTTATATAACCGCATCGTTTAACATTTTTTTTTTGAAAACGGCAATGTTTTGAAGCTTTTCACGAAAAGCTCTTATTTGGAGTTTTTCATGAACAACTGTTTGTAGTTATTTGTTATTGGCAAAATTATCCTTTTTATTTTCACAAAATATGTTTCTTTAACACTATTTATATTTTTACAACATAATGGTCCGAAGAACAAGGTTTTGTTGCGTTCAATAATTTTTTTTTTAATTTTCTTATATAGATTATTTTTATTAATTTATGTAATACTTTTTTTTATTTTATAATAAGATAATGTGCAAAAAATACTCCTCTAACGTTTATAGTTATCAGCAATTTTACCCTTAATGTCTAAAATGGTGCAATTATACCCCTAACGTTGGCAGGAAAAACAATTTTACTCCTAACATTGACAAGTTATGTCAATTTAAAAAATAATTCATCAAACTATCTTCTTGTTCACGAATATGAAACCTCTTTTTTAGAACTAACTAATGTGTGCATTTGGTGTAGAATAAAAAATAAAAATCTGTGTTTTATAATAGTGTCTGAAATTGTCCCAACTTCCCAATGTTAGTTGTAAAATTGCTCTTATCTACCAACGTTATGGGTAAAATAGCACAATTTTAGACGCTAAGAGTAAAATTGCTCCTAGTTATTGATACACTTAGGATATATTAGGATATATTTAATATATTAGATAGTTTGAAATTATATCTAGTCTTCCACTTAAACCCATTGTTACGGGATTTACCTATTCTTTAGGTTATATTTGTTTTCAAAGTTTCTGTTGTAACAAACCTCTGTACTCTGGCTATATAGCTTCACATTCATCACAATACAAATCAATTAAGGTTCAATTATTTCATGGTATCAGAGCTCCAAGAGGTTTAACAACCTTGAGATTTTTTTTTCTGTCTCTGAGATATATTCGCTGCCATGGCTGCTAATGGTACCTCTGCCACTCTTTCCAATTCGACTTCCCTCTCCAATTCAAATTTCACTCACCAAATTTCCCTCAAGTTAACATCCTCCAATTACTTATTGTGGCGAACACAGTTGATGCCAATGTTGAAGGGTCAAGGGTTGGCACATCACGTTGATGCAACCGTCCCTGCTCCTACGAAAGAATTGTCTACCGGAGCTGTTAATCCGGAATACAGAATCTGGGAACAAAAGGACCAACAAGTCCTAAGCTGGATTATCTCCTCATTATCAGAGGCTGTTTTGTCTCAAGTTGTTGGTGCCGAAACGGCGTGTGCTGCATGGAAAAAGCTCACTAAAGCATATTCCACAGGGTCTCGATCTCAAATCAGAGATCTTAAGTATCGTTTACACAATCTTAGACGGGAGAATGAGAGTATCTCGTCTTATTTATAAACTGCTAAATTGATCAGTGATCAATTGACTTCGCTTCAACATCCAGTGAGTGATGAAGCTTTGGTAGAAGCAACACTTGATGGCCTCGGTCATGCTTATAGGCCATCACCTGTCACAATTGCAAAGGCTCCGGCCATATAGCTCGTCAATGCCCATCACCTAAACTCAACCGCAACCACCGTAACTCAATAAAACCGTCCTCCAATATGGCTACCACATCCAACCCGAGTTCAAATGACTGGCTTGTTGATTCTGGTGCGACTCACCATCTAACTGCTGACTTGGGAAATCTCAACGTTCATTCTGAATATGACGGTCCCGAAGAAGTTACAGTAGGTAATGGAAACACTATTCCTATCTCTCACATTGGTCATTCCAAATTTAATCTGTGCAATTCCTCAATTAAGTTTCGTGATATTCTCCATGTTCCTAAAACAGTCAATAACTTATTATCGGTTTCGTCTTTAACCCGATCTAATCCTATCTCTGTTGAGTTCTTTGCTAATCATTTTGTTTTGAAGGATTTGGCGACAAAGAAGGAGATTTATCGAGGAACGAATAGGAATGGGCTTTATACCTTGTCGCTTCCACTATCACTGCCACATCGAGTTTCAGCATTTAATATATCACTTCCTTTATGGCATGCTCATTTGGGTCATGCGCATTTGCCTATTGTTAAGAAAACTCTTGCTATGAATAAAATTCCATTTGATAATAGAAGCAATTCTTTGTGTGATTCATGTTGTGTTAGTAAGGCACATCGCCTTCCATTCTCTAAGTCTAATTTTGTTGCGTCCGGTCCTCTTGATTTAGTATGCTCAGATGTATGGGGTCCTGCACCTGTTACTTCACATGATAAGTTTCGATTTTATGTCTTATTCTATGATCACTATAGCAAATTTTCGTGGTTATTCTTTGTACGGTATAAATCTGAGGTGTTGAGTGTCTTTATCAAATTTCGCACTCTTGTTGAGAAATATTTTAATCGACCTATTAAAACGTTTCAATCCGATTGGGGTGGAGAGTATCAAGCTCTAACTAAATACTTAAGTTCGAATGGGATAAATCAAAGAGTATCATGTCCATATACACCCGAACAAAACGGATGTGCGGAACGTAAACACCGTCATGTAGTTGAAACTGGTCTTTCTTTGCTTCATCATGCCAAACTACCTCCTTTATTTTGGACATATGCCTTTGAATGTGCTATATATGTGATCAATCGATTACCTGCACCAACCATTAATTTTTGCACTCCATATGCAAAATTATTTGGAACACCTCCGGATTATCATATGTTTCGACCATTTGGTTGTTTGTGTTATCCTTGGCTTCGGCCCTACACGTCGTATAAACTAAATCCTCGTTCTAGAAAGTGCATTTTTCTTGGATACAGTAAAGTTCACAAAGGTTATAGATGTTTTGATTTACTTACTAATAAACTTTTCGTCTCACGTCATGTTGTTTTTAATGAACAGGAATTTCCCTATCCAGAGTTAGAACGTGAGTCTCGCCATTTATCACAAACAAGTCAGTCAGCAAATCCCTTCAGTGTTACTTTCCCAGCACTTAATGAACCTTTTACTGCTATTCCACCACAAACAAGCCAAATACCATTATCTTCTGATCAAAATTTACATGGACCTGTTCATACATTATTAAATTCACAACCAAGACCCACAACTCAATCTCCTCGACAAAATATGAATGAAAATCATTTTACTTCCACCCACCAAATGCCACCAAACTCACCACCTGCTGTTGAAAATTTACATAAAAATATTCCCACTCCACTAAATCATCAAAGCTCCATAATTCCATATGTATCACGTACACAATTCATGCGTCAGATACAAGCCACTAATCAACCACAAAATTCAATCTCAACAGCCCCTTCCACGTCAAGCAATCCAATTAAATCCACTAATCCCGCCCCTACCAAAACACACCATATGATCACACGAGCTCAAACCGGAAACCTTAAGCCACGGGCTATGCAAACTACTCTCGAGTCTACGACTCCGACTTGTTATACACGGGCCTTACGACAATCTAACTAGCGTGAAGCAATGAGTTCTGAATATAATGCATTAATTGATAACGGTACATGGGAATTAGTTCCTGCCAGTAATGCATCCAATGTCATTGGGTGTCGATGGGTGTTTCGCACAAAATTAAATCCGGATGGTACAGTTGATCGGTACAAAGCACGTTTGGTAGCAAAGGGGTTTCATCAACGCCCTGGTCTTGAATTTGAGCAAACTTACAGTCCAGTAATCAAGCCCACCACCATTAGAGTTCTTTTTTCTATTGCTATTTCGAATGGATGGAATATCAGACAGTTAGACGTATCCAATGCATTTTTACATGGTAAGTTGGATGAAGTTATTTATATGCAACAACCACCGGGATTTGTTCATCCTCAGTTACCAACTCATGTTTTTCTACTGAAAAAGAGTTTGTATGGTCTGAAGCAAGCACCGCGTATGTGGCATCGATGTTTAACAATTGCACTATCTGAACTCGGCTTTGTGTGTTCAAAAGCTGATTCCTCATTATATTGTCTTCGTGCTAAAGGTGTTCGATTGTTTTGTCTCCTCTATGTCGATGATATCCTTATCACCGGGACTAGTGAAGTTGCTGTTTCCCGCCTTGTGTCTCAGTTACAGTCACGGTTCGCCATTCGGGACATTGGAAAGTTGTCCTACTTTCTTGGCTTGGAAGCAACATGGACAGATAATTCTCTCCATCTAAATCAGCATAAATATATCAATGACCTTCTACGCAAGGCTAACATGGGAGATGCTAATGGTATATCTACACCTTCATGTACTTCTGCAAAATTGAGCATTGATAATGGCGAGCCATTTGATGATCCGGGTTTATACCGTAGTGTAGTTGGGGGTCTTCAATATGCCACCATTACTCGCCCAAACATTAGTTATTCTGTCAATAAAGTGAGCCAATTTATGCATCATCCAACACTTGATCATTGGAAGGCAGTAAAACGAGTACTGCGTTATCTTCACTCTACCCCGACTCATGGCCTACGTTTCACTCGTAGTCGGTCTCTTGATATTTTTGGGTTTACTGATGCAGATTGGGGAGGTGATCTTGATGATCGAAAGTCGACTTCTGGCTTTGCTGTGTATATCGGTTCCAATTTAGTTTCATGGCGGTCTCGTAAGCAACGCACAGTCTCGCGTTCTTCGACTGAAGCTGAGTATCGTGCCTTGGGTTCTCTGGCTTCGGAAGTTCTTTGGCTTCGAATGTTAATGATTGAAGTTGGCTACTATTCCAATCAACCACCAGTTTTATGGTGTGATAATTTGGGAGCAACTTATCTCACTGCTAATCCTATATTTCATGATCGGTCCAAACATTTGGAAATTGACTTTCATTTTGTGCGGGATAAAGTTGCACGGAAAGAGTTACGTGTTCGTTATATTTCCACTTTGGATCAAACCGCAGATATCTTTACAAAGCCACTTTCTAAGGCGCGTTTTCTACCTTTACGGGACAAGTTAATGGTTTGTCCGCCATCAACTTGAGGGGGACTGATACAGTTAGGATATATTAGGATATATTTAATATATTAGATAGTTTGAAATTATATCTAGTCTTCCACTTAAACCCATTGTTACGGGATTTACCTATTCTTTAGGTTATATTTGTTTTCAAAGTTTCTGTTGTACCAAACCTCTGTACTCTGGCTATATAGCTTCACATTCATCACAATACAAATCAATTAAGGTTCAATTATTTCAGTTATAAATGTTATGTGTATTTTTTTCACCTTGTCCCTTTTATAATTTCTTTGTTGGTTTATTTAAAACATGTTCATATTAGACATTTTAAATTCGAACAACAATAGTTCCATATAATTTTACCAAACACTAATAATTAAACAGTTAATAACAAACCGCTAACAACAATATATTACAGTTTATTGCAACTGCAAACAGCTAACAGTAACGCTAATAACTATTAGCTAACAACTGAATCAAATTCATCCTTCATTTCCTCATGATTTTCTATTGGATGGCTGGTTCTCAATTCTTCAAGCTATTCCATTCAATTTTCGATTTTTATATTATTCGTAAAACTTTAATTGGGTTATTTACCTAACTCAAATCTCTAGACTTTAATACTGACAGTAATGTGATTATTCTTGGAATATTAGACTTTTTATTTTTTATCTAGTCGCATCCTCCTATTAATAAAAATACATGACTAAAATATTATAGAGTCTAGAATATTTTAGAGTATTAATTAGTTTAGAATAAAACAATAAAAATGTTTAGAATTTTATAGAGGTTTGTAGAATTTTTTTTTATCCTAGAAACTTGGCTAAGTTTGTGTGGCTCTCAATCAAGTTAATCACTGACAATAATAAATATAAGGTGTTGTTATATCCAGCCTCAAATTCCCACCCCTAGCCCCGTGAAAGGACAAAAATGCCCTTCCATGAGTTAAGGGTGGGAAAATGCTATTTTTTTTACTCTCCCAACACGCGGGCGTGTGGATATCACGCCTCACCGTGTGGTCGGGCGTGATAGCCCCACGCCTCACCTTGTGGTCGAGCGTGTAGCTATCACGCCCGACCACACGGTGAGGCATGGGGCTATCACGCCCGACCACATGGTGAGGCGTGATAGCCACACGCCCGACCTCACGGTGGGGCATGATAACCACACGTCCGCGTGTCGGGAGGGCAAAAAAAATTAGTCCGCTATTGAATTAAACCCGTAAATACCTGTTACGAAAAAAAAATTAGTCCGCTGTTGAATAAAACCCGTAAAAAAATTAGTCCCCTATTGAATTAAACCCGTAAATACCTTTATTAACAAAATAAAAATTTAGTTAATCTAAATTAAACAAACGAAAAATTACAAAAATTTAATTAAATTTAACTAAAAATCTACAAAATTACACTAAATTAATCTAAAAATTTAACATATAAATTATAATCAAATTAATATCAAAATTTCACATATAAATTAAACCCCAAATTAATCTAAACATTTAACAATTTAATTAAAATGTAAATATAATTTTTTTTTTAAATTTCAAAAACCCCTCGGACGTATGAACATCACGCCCGACCTACGGTTCCGGCGTATGAATATCACGCCCGACCTATGGTGGGGGCATGAGGCTATCACGCCCGAACCACAGGTCGGGCGTGATATTCATGCGCCGAAATCGTAGGTCGGGCGTGATGTTCATACGCCCGACTGCGATTCCGACGTTTTTGAAAAATCGCCCACAGATTCCATTTTTAAGTTTAAATCAAAAAACAAAACGGTAAATCTTATCATTTTCGCTTTCCCTTTACGGTTGTTGTTATGCTCCATGTTTTTGTTCACAAATTAGTCCGGATTTGATCAAAGAGTGTGTAGGGTGTTTGAGAAGTTTTGTGTTTTTTCAAATTTTGGGTAAAGGGTAGTTCGTCTTTTCATGAGGCTAGGAGTGGGAATTCATGGCTGGGTATAGTTAGGGGTGGGCACGGTTCGGTTAACCGGTCCATTAGGCAAAAAAATTAACTGAACCATTATCAACGGTTTTTTAACCATCCAAACCGAAACTAGTCCATATCAATCGGTTAACCATACAACCGGTTAACCATTAATTTCGGTTAGGTTTTTCGGTTAACGGTTTTTAACCAATTCTCACCAATTAACCAAAAATCAACGATTAACCATAATTTTCACCCAAACCTAAATTTTTAAACAATACACACAATTTCAAAAATTCAAACGAAACGAATTCATACAAAAGTTCAGAATTCAAATATAAGTACCGAACTAAAAAAACAATCCATTAAATTTACATTTAAAACATTAAGAAATGTAAATAATATTTCATCAAAGTACTTATTACAACATTAATCCATCAAGTTTACATTTAAGTATAATCTATGTTATATATTTATATTAATATATGTTATAATGTGTATTAAAAACTTTTTTTTTAATCTTATAATCTATTATATAATATGTGTTATATAATTATATATTAATTTTTTTTAAATTTATATTTATTAAACGGTTCGGTTAACCGTTAGCCGCGGTTTTTGAAACTCTAACCCGAAACCGAAACCGAAACCAGCACCTATATATTTTTTTAACCATTAAGAAAACCACCGATTCGGTTAACCGCCTTTTTCGGTTCGGATTATCGGTTTGACCGGTTTTTTTGTCCACCCCTAGGTATAGTAATTCACTAAATATAAAAAGGATATACTTATATGTGTTATATGTGGGGTTAAATGCACCATTGGTCACTGAACTTACATGGTTGTCTCAAAATTGTCACTCAACTTCAATTTGTCTCAAGAAAATCACTCAATTTGAGCTTTGTCTCAATTAGGATAGTCTGCAATTTTAATGGGTAAAACACATCGAAATAATGAAATGGATGACACATCAACATGAGTTAACTCAAATCTCTGACCAGAACAAAATGTGACAGCCGCATGTCGGGTATTTTTATGAAAAAAACTAAATTTTAGTTTTGTTCATAAAAATAATCGACATGTGATAGCCATATGGCGCATATGTGAATGTCATGTGTCATTTCGGTTAAGAATATGAGTTGTCTCATATTGACGTATCACTTATGTCATCATTCCGATGATTTTTAATCATTAAAATCGTTATAGTGACTTAGACAAATGAAGTTGATTGACCATTTTAAGATAACCATATAAGTTTAGTGGCCAGTGGTGCATTTAACCCCGTTATATGTCCGAGTTAAAAAGTGCAGAAAATCAATATATTTGAGTGAATAGTTATAAGAGTATAATGCAAGCAATATCAAAAAGTCATCAATACTTAACACATTATCTTAATTATATTTTATGTATTATCCACGTAAATTTTGACAATTTAAAAACAATGATCTAATACTAAGCAACTTCAAAAGTTGTCACTATCATTTTACAAATTATTATTTTATATATAATTTATTTTAATTATAAATATTGTTACAAAAATACATCAATATAAACAACTAAATTATTTTAAGTGTCGTTTGTTTAGAAAACAAAAAAAACTCAAACAATGGTGATTTGAAAACTCGAAATGTGATTCCCATAGTAAAAATGGCTCTATACCATTTTAGTTATTAAACTTTTTTTATTTTGAGATCTAATACTTTTCATAAGAGCTTATAATGGTAGCAAAGTTGGTAACTTTTATATCATTTTTAATGTCTAGTGGTTATAAAGTTAGTAAGTAAAAAATTGAGTGGATATGAATATAATTAGTCCAATCAATAGTATATAGGGTAAATTCCAAAAACAACCCATGTGGTTTCATGTTGTTCAAAAAAAATCTCTGTGGTTTGTTTTTATCAAAAAAAGGACCGTGTTATACGCCGTTACCCGAAAAACGGAAAATGGTTTAACACCGTTAGTTTTGATGACGTGGCAAAGGGTAAAACGGGAAAAATCAATTTTTTTTATTTTTTTTATTTTTCTTTCCTCCTCCTCCTCCTCCTTCTTCTTCTTCTTCTTCTTAAAATTTCTCAGAATTCTGAAAATTTCAGAACCTATGAAATCCATGTGTTAAACGCGAGATCGAAATCATAACCGAAATTGCGAGATCGAAATCATAATCGAAATCAACAACATATTAGGCGATCGAAATCGAAAACAAAAACGATAGATGATCGAAATCGAAAACAAAAACGATGAATTTTCACAGCTGTAGAATTAAAAAAATGGTGTAAATTTTGTGAAGAATAACGCAATACATTAAATTTCATCATTTCTTTCTCCCCTACATTAAACGCAGTCCATCCTCTTCGATCTGCTTTTTCTATTCTTTCTACCTTCTTCTTTTTCGCCCCTTCAAAAACGGAAAAGCTAAAGCTTCTTCTCTGCCATGGCTGTCGACTCCTTGACATTGGCGATTGTTCCCTTCTTCGGTGGTTAGCGATGGAAGATTAGCGGAGACTTTATGAACGGCGGCGACTCGGTGGTGAACGACGGCGAATCACAGAGGCTGCGAGATGTGAAACCGGCAGCCGTTGACGAAGCCAACATGATCGATCGATAACCTCACAGACTATTATTTCGAATCTTCCGTTGTAGAATAGTTCTAGATCTTCAACGGCGACAACAGAGACTATTACTGAGAACGATCATCATTTCCAGAGGAGGAAGAAGGAGGCGAAGAAGACGAAGGGCGAAGAAGAAGAAGATGAAGGCCGAAGAAGAATATTTGGGGATTTTTTTTATTTTTTAATTTTATTTTTTCTTTTTTGTTATTTTAATTTTTTTAAATTCGATTTTTCCCGTTTTACCCTTTGCCACGTCATCAAAACTAACGGTGTTAAGCCATTTTCTGTTTTTCAGGTAACGGCGTATAACACGGTCCTTTTTTTTTGGTAAAAACAAACCACATGGGTTTTTTTTAACAACATGAAACCACAAGGGTTGTTTTTAGAATTTACCCTAGTATATACAAATGAAACAATAAATTAAGTTGTTGCGATAGTTTTTGGGTTAAAATCCCGATGATTCCATTTTACTCTTACTAAAATTATGTTTTTTTTGGTAATGAAAAGTTTAGGTAAGGGTAGGTCTACCCACTTCCAAAGTCAGGGCAAACCACAGATCTTGATGAGGGTTTATAGTGGAATTTACAGATCACCTACCAATGAGAGCTAAATTTTGACGGAGTGGCTAATCGAACCTCAAACCTGTCAAGCAGATGTTCAACACCTTACCACTCGGACCAACCTCATTGGCTTACTAAAATTATGTTGATTTACCTTCTAAATCTGATACAAAGTAACTCATGTTTTTTTTTAATTTAATAATAGAATTTGAGATTAATATTTTTAAATTTGATGAAAATTTTGGATTTCTTTTGTTCAAGTCGTATAAAATACAAAATGATTTTTTTACAAATCCACGTTTATTCATGTTGTTGTAATATGTTACTAATAAGTGATAGAACGATGCACATGTAAAGTGTAGATGATATGATTAGAAAATAGTTTGATGAATTTTTTCTCAAATTGCCCGCTTACCAACGTTATGGGTAAATTTATTCTTTGGTGCCAATGTTATGGTAAAATTGTATCATTTTAAACGCCATGAGTAAAATTGCTCATGATTATCAACGTAATGTGCAAAAACACCCATAACGTTTATAGCGATGAGCAATTTTATCCATAACGTCTAAAATTATGCAATTTTATCCCTAATATTGACAGATAAGAGCTTAACATTGACAAATTGGATCACTTTGAGAAATAATTCATGAAACTCTTTTCTCGACCATGAATATTGTGATCTACACTTCATGTGTGCGTTATTTTATCACTTATTTAATAACAGATAACAAACATATGAATAGACATGAAAAAAATTAAAAAAATGTTAAAAAATATACTTTCTTTTATACGAGTTGAACAAAAAAAATTAATATATTTCGCCGAATTTATAAATATTAATCTCCAATTCTATTATTAAATCGTTAAAAATATCAAAAATATGAAATATTTTTTTTTAAAAAAACCAACGGATATGTAATTGGTGCAGAATAAGGACAAAATATTTATGTTTTATAATAGGGCAAAGTACGAAAAAAATGTTCGTGGTTTGCCTTATTTGCAAATAGAGGTCTGTGGTTTAAAAGTTTACAAATAGAGGTATGTGGTTTGCTTTTTTTACAAAACAAAGTATATAAAATTAAACTTTTAAGTAATTGATGACAATAATAGAGTTTTTTAATTTTTTCAATTACATTTATATATTGACAAAACATAGATCCAAAAATCAAATTGCAACCTATAAAATGACCTTAAATATCAATTTAGTTCGTAAACTGTCAGATTAGTAAAAAACGTGAAATTCCACCATATTATTTATTGTTTCGATTTAGGAAGTTATTTTTTTCGGAAGTTATGTTTTGCTGGTATGTAAGAATATATTTTTTTTAAGATAAAAATGTATTAAGTTGTAATTAGAATTTAACTGTGTAATTGTAATACTTTGTTTTTTAAATAAAATATACCACAAACATTTATTTGTAAACTTTTAAACCACATGCCTCTGTTTGCAAATTGAACAAACCAAAGACATTTTTTTCGTACTTTTCCCTTTATAATAATGTTTGAAATTGATTCAACTTGATAAATTTAAGGATAAAATTGCTTTTTACTGCCAACATTAAAAGTAAATTTACACTATTTTTAACATTAAAGGTAAAATTACTCATGACTGTAAAGTGTATTTTTTGCACCATACCCCTTTGATATTATTGAGGTTAAACATGTTAATTAAGTCAAAGACCAAAACAAGTAAAAAAAAGAGGTTAATGTTGCTATAAATGGATATAAATTTAGTGAATTGCTAAATGCCACTCCCTTTGGACAGTTATGCACCCAAAAATACAATGATAGGAAAAGTAGGATTTTGGATGGAATCTATAACTCATCAGTTAAGACCACAAATAGAAGCTTGTGCTCATGATTGGAAATCAATGTTATTATTATTCGATATGGTATTAAAAAGAGAATTTTTAGGAGAAAGATGGTTAGTGGCTAGAGAAACAGTATTTGCTGAAAGAAAAGCTGAAATAATAATGAATTTGAATAACATGAAATGTTGTAAAATTAGTAAATTACCAGAATATACTATCAGTTTTACTAAGTTCTTTTATGAAGCTAGATTTTTACCACAAGAAGGATTGATATACCAACAACTATATTATGACCACTTACCAAACCCATACAACGTAGAAGTTTCAAAAGAATATACTCAATTAGAACCAAAAGAAAATACATTAGGAGAAAGAATTAGAGTACTACGAGCTTATCTTATGCGAAAATGTGAAGAATATAGAGTTCAACAAAAGGTTAAAAAGGATAAGAAACTCGGATTACGAGAAATATGTGGATTCACGGAGAAACGGTTAGTTTTTGGTTGTGATAATAAAGTTAGGAGAAAATATAGACGATATACTCCTAATCGCACTTATAGACATAATCCTACATATAAGAAGTCTTATACTAACAAGTATGATAATGGACGATTTCGACGAAAACGATTTAGACGATATAAAAATAATCCAGAAAATAGGAACAGATTTAGATATAAACGAAAATTTAGGAAAAGACGAGAAAGACCACTAAGGGATAAAAATACTAAACTTACAGAATGTAAATGTTGGAATTGTAATGAGAAATGACATTATGCTAATAAATGCCCTAAATTAAAACAAAAAGGTGTCAAATATATAGGAACAACAGAATTTATAATGAGTCTAGAACAAATAAGAGCCAGCGATGATAAATGGCATAAAGAAGATGAATTTTATATTACTGAAACAGAAGGTGAGAACTTAGAAGAATTAGAACCAATAGAATATGAAGATAGTGAAACTGATAACTAATGGTAGCCATATATGTAGAAGCACCGGTAGAATATAAACCTAATAAGATTATAAAACGCCGCATATTTATAGATAGTGGAGCTGATATATGTTTAGCGAAGCAAGATGTACTAGTTCCCCATAAATGGAAAAGATCTAAAGGACATAAGGTCAGAGTTACAGGGTTTAATGAACAAATGAAAGAATTAGATATTATAGCCGAAAATATGAGATTAATACTTAACAAGACAATCTTTCGATTACCCATAATTTATCAAGAAAATAATATGAAACAACATATATTATTAGGAAATAATTTCCTTGATTTCTTTAAAGTCCAGCTAATCAAACCTGAAACCATAAGTCTTTTAACTCCTTGTAATAAATGGATTATCCTTCAGCGAGTCCTACCTTTATATCCACTCACAATACATAATATCAAAACAAACAGAGATAATAATTTAGAACTTTTAAAACAGAAATATTTAGACCATTTAAAGATCAACTTTGGAGAAAACCCTATAACGTTGTGGGAAAAAGAAAAGATATATGCTAAGATAGAACTCATAAACCCTAATGATGTTGTTCGCACTAGACCAATAAGATATAGTCCTGATGATCAAAAGGAATTTGAAATACAAATAAAAGAATTATTAGACTTAAAATTAATTCAAGAAAGTAAAAGCCCTCATAGTAGCCCGGCATTCTTAGTAAGAAAACATAGCGAACAAAAGAGAGGCAAAGCAAGAATGGTAATAGATTATCGAGAACTAAATAAGAAAACGATTTTTGATGGATATTTTTTACCTATATAAGGAGAAGACATATGATGTATGAGACATAACTTGCTTTGAGTAATAAACTCTTTCTTTCTCTCCTTCCATGGCTTTCTAAACTCCCCCTTTTAACATTCATAGTTGTTAAATATTTACGTTTAACGTCCGTATAGCATATTAGTTTGAAAAGATTCAGAGTTATACAGCAACAATAGTTATCCTTCAGACGACTCCAAGAGGTGTGTAGAGATACTGGAACATAGCCCTAACCCATGATGATGAAGAACGGGTGTCAGGCAGAGTTCAGAAGTCTCCACTGAGGATTGCTTTGAAAGGTATACTAGAGTTTCTCTATAACTCTTGTTCTAATTTAATTAATTTGTTATACTTAGTTAAATGTAAAGCTTTAATATATTATGGATGTTAAATTTCATTTAAAAATGTTTCCTTCAATGTCCGTTTGTCTTCCTACCCTTTTTAGGGTCATAAGAGCGATCCTGCACACAGTAGAAAATCTAAATTTTCAGTGTGAGATGAATTCATTAAGGCTATGTACATTCCTAAATTCCAATCATTTATTCGTCTACTTATTTCTTGTTCATCATAGACATTATCTAAGTCTAAAAAATATCCATTTGGATTTAATCCTTGAGACATAGATCCTATAAATTCTTTAAAGTCTCCTTGTTGGCCTATAGGTATATGTCGTGGAATTGTAGGTACTTTTTTAGTTACTACGTCTAAATTGGGGTCTATCATTTCTTCTTCTGGATAATTATCGGCATCTTCATTTACTATATTTTCTGATCCTATATCTGATTCTTCATACCTAGTGTATTTATTGTTGTATTCGTTGTTTTCTATATCACTTTCTGGTTCTTCTTCTATTATTGCATTAATGTTCTTCATTTGTTGTAATGCTTTCATTATTTGATGATTTTCTTCTATTAATTTTGTTTCATCTTTATTTTCTTCTTCTATATACCCAATGATTTTTAGTTTACTTTCACTTTGCGTATCCGAACTATCTGAACTATCACTACTACTGTTACTGATGTGAATAGTTTTCCCTTTTACTTCTTTAACCATTGTTCTTAAAACTCTTACTTCTTCCTTTAATTCTTTTAATTCATCTGTAATGTGGATTAGCTCTGTTTTTGTTTGTTTTAAGTCTAGCTTTGTTTCTTTTAATTCTTTTTTAGTATTTTTAAATTTGTGTTTATATTTTTTATATTTTTCGACCCATTCTGTACTCGAATTTATGACTAATTTATGTTTTCTTTTTGCAGGTCTTTGATTTCTTTATGTTGTTTTTCGATTTTTAGTTGAAGGTATTTGGCTTCGGTGCTTACGTCGACATTGGATGTTTTAGCATCATTGTCTTTGAGTTTTCTGTTTTTTAGCGGTTCATATTTGTATTTTTCCTTTTCAATAATTTCTTGGGCGTGATTTTTAAGAAATGTTATTACACTATGTTCTTGTTCTGCCATTAGATTAGAATTGTCCTTTTTTGTGTAAATCTGTTAACAGATCTAAGGTTTTATTTACGGTTGTAGGGATTTTAGGTTTTATTTCACTTATATCCATCATTATTGGTTCCTTGCTTCGTCTCCAAGCATCTATGGGTACTATTTCTGGAGTGTTAGTTTGTGTTATAGTAATGTTTAGATTTTCTCCTGAGGTAATGCTACAGCTTTCTTCTATGGGTCTTTTTCTTTTGTCTATATTAGCTACTAACATGTTTAATTTTTCCAAAATTATCTTAAACGTTGGTATTTCCGATGTATTCCACAGTTTTGTTAATTCCTGTGTTATCATTTCTTGGATTTGAATATGATTTTCTTGTATTAAACTAAGAGTATTCTTTAATTGTTCTTTTGCTACAATCTCTATCCATATTTGGTCCAATTTTTGGTTAGGATCACTCATCTTTGTAGATTCTTTTTATCCATCCGTCTTCAAGTTTGATCCATTCTTTCTTAGGTGTTACATTTTTTAACTATCTTTTGTTAATTTGAACTTAATGTTACAATGATATAAGTATAAGGATGTTTAGATTAAAAAAAATGAAAATAAAAAAATTATAATATTAGTCGTTAAAGGCCTCAAATCGCTTAAGTTAGATCTCGAGTTCGAATCTCGACATATGCAGAAAGCTTTAATTATTCCGTCCAGTCCTCGCCACAAACTCCATAGTGATTAGTGGGTCCCGTTTGGATGAAAATTGACGCCATTGTAGCATACTGTTTAGATCTCAAATTATGGTCTAAATTATTAGGCCCCTCTTTTCCAATTATAAAAAATCATGGTGTGTTTGACACCATGTTTTTTTTCCACAACAAATAATTGAGAAAAGATATATGCTAAGATAGAACTCATAAACCCTAATGATGTTGTTCGCACTAGACCAATAAGATATAGTCCTGATGATCAAAAGGAATTTGAAATACAAATAAAAGAATTATTAGACTTAAAATTAATTCAAGAAAGTAAAAGCCCTCATAGTAGCCCGGCATTCTTAGTAAGAAAACATAGCGAACAAAAGAGAGGCAAAGCAAGAATGGTAATAGATTATCGAGAACTAAATAAGAAAACGATTTTTGATGGATATTTTTTACCTTATAAGAGAAATTTAATTAATAGATTATCAGGAAAAAAGTGGTTTAGTAAATTTGATTGTAAAAGTGGCTTTTGGCAAATTAAGCTTACTAAAGAATCAAGACCTTTAACAGCATTTAGTGCACCACAAGGACATTATGAATGGATTGTGTTATCTTTTGGTTTGAAAAATGCACCCCAGATATTTCAACGAAGAATGGATACGATATTTAGAAAATTAAATGAATTCTGTGTAGTTTATGTCGATGATATATTAATCTACAATAATAATATAGCAGACCATTTACATCACCTAGATGCATTTATAAAAACAGTAAGACAACATGGAATCTTTTTATCTGAAAAGAAATCAGAAATCTTTAAAAATAAAATAGAATATTTAGGATATATAATAGATAGTGAAGGATTACAACTACAAGATCATATCGTAACTAGAATCGAAAATTTTAAAGAAAAATTAGATACTAAGAAAGAAGTCCAACAATTTCTAGGAATAATAAATTATGCATCAGATTATATAAAAGACTTACCAAAATTATGACAACCCTTGCAAGAGCTAATTAAGAAACATAAAGTATTTGAATGGACGACAACTCATACTGATACTATAAGAAAAATAAAAGAAGCAGTAAAAGTTCTCCCAAAATTAAGGCTACCTAAAGATAATGATCAATTAGAATTATATACTGATGCTAGTGATATCGGGTGGGGAGCAGTACTCATCGCATATAGAAAAGAAGATATAGACAAAGAAACTCCTTTAATATGTGGCTATAGATCAGGAACTTGGAAACCCTCAGAGAAAAATTATCATATCAATGAAAAAGAATTACTAGCTGTTAAAAATGGAATTAAAGGATTTAGGTATCATTTGTTACCCATAGAATTTATCATAAGAACAGATAATACACAAGTAGGAGCATTTATCAGAAATAAAATAGATCCCCTACCAGAACTGAACAAAAGAAGGCATTGGCAAAGTTTTTTCAATTGCTATAATTTTGTTGTTAAACCTATCTCTGGAAAACGAAATATTTTAGCTGATTTTTTGAGCAGGAATGGAGATAATGATCCAGCGAATATCAGAAATCAAAAATCAGAACCGCCAGATGCTGGCAATGATCAGAAATCATGAGAACTTTCTGGACAACCTTGAGGAAGAACTCAAGAAACTCCAGTCTCGGAACAATCAGAATATAAGAACCATGGCTCCTAGATCATCTTATGAGTTGTTAGGAGATCTTCATAAGAAGCCAATTGAGATGCCAACTTCATCGAGTGGACTCTCAGGAGCCACCACCTTAAACCATTCTAAGCTGATTAATCAGAACTCATCAGAAATCACAACCTCCCAGGTTATACAATTCCCTCCAGAAATGACAGAAGCATATAAGAATATCATGAAATTTTTTACATATAAGAAGAGTCAAACCGTATATAGAACCATTAAGATGACCAAATACCCTAGGTATATATGCTCAGAAGACTGCAGTCCAGATGTTGTTCAGAAACTATTTCGATATGGATTTCTGGACAAAGTCATGACTGATGAGAGCCTTAATAGTGTTTCAAAACTACCATCTATCATACCCAGATCCATTGACGAACTTGGATTAAGATTTGGAAGAGGAATATTTTGTGTTCAAATTTTTGATGCTGCTATGGACTTAGAAGGGAAACCAATAATAATTGTCAGATCTTTAAGACTGGTAGAAACACTAAGATTGATGTAGATAATTCCGACCATCAATGGGACATTCCATGCAAATTAGAAAATTTTAAATCTTGGTTAGGAGTTATGAATCCATATATGGCCCAAGAAAATCATGTTTAATTAGAATTGAGCCCATAAGACCCGAGCCCATGAATATTGACTCCATAAGGCCCAAAGAAGAAGCCCATCCAGGAAAAGAGGAGGATCCATTTGTTTAGAAAATGAGATAAAAATGTATAAGAAAAATAAGAAATATAAGAACGAGGTGTCAATACCTAAAGAAAAGGTGGCAATAAGATCAACACGTGGCAAGACATGAAGATATGAAGAGACATGTGTCCAAAGAAGAAGCATGAGGTGGAAACATTAGAGCTTAGTGGCAAGATGTAAAGCTTGAGGTGGAAGAGTAAAATAAGAAGCATTCGACACGTGTAACCTAAAAGTTTGTACTTTTAACTTTTGTAATGATGTAATCTCCTTTTTGGTAATTTCACCTTTGATCTTCTACCTATATAAGGAGAAGACATATGATGTATGAGACATAACTTGCTTTGAGTAATAAACTCTTTCTTTCTCTCCTTCTATGGCTTTCTAAACTCCCCCTTTTAACATTCATAGTTGTTAAATATTTACGTTTAACGTCCGTATAGCATATTAGTTTGAAAAGATTCAGAGTTATACAGCAACAATAGTTATCCTTCAGACGACTCCAAGAGGTGTGTAGAGATACTGGAACATGGCCCTAACCCATGATGATGAAGAACGGGTGTCAGGCAGAGTTCAGAAGTCTCTACTGAGGATTGCTTTGAAAGGTATACTGGAGTTTCTCTATAACTCTTGTTCTAATTAAATTAATTTGTTATACTTAGTTAAATGTAAAGCTTTAATATATTATGGATGTTAAATTTCATTTAAAAATGTTTCCTTTAATGTCCGTTTGTCTTCCTACCCTTTTTAGGGTCATAAGAGCGATCCTGCACACAGTAGAAAAACCGTCAGTACATAAATGGTATCAGAGCCTTAAAAGGATCTCACAAATAGTTAGAACTTTTTAAAATCACTATGTCATCATCAAATACCAGTATGTTTGCATCACAGCTTAATATTCATAGGAAACCAGTTGACAAAATTACAAGCGGCATAATTGAATTAGACTTAAGTAATAGTTTAGAAATTTCTATTCTCTTAGGCAAATTAATTATATTATTAGAATATTACCAACATCTCCTTAATATAGGAACTAGTGATCTAAATAGGCATATAATGTTAATAAGAAAAGTAGAAATGATTAAATGCCTAATTAATTTCACAATCATGATTTTTCAGGATTATACACACTAGATAATGGATATATCAGTTGAAAGTCTTAGGATTATTGCTGAAAAACCATTAATTTATAATCAGGATATTAATCAACATATTATAAGTTGTAGAAGAGCATTACAAATTATGGAATTAAAAGATAGATAATTAGAATTAGCACAAGGTGCTTTAGACGCTAAGCGTATTGAAAAGATAAAACTACAGAAAAGAGTTTTCGACTTAGAAGATGAAGTAAAAAGATTAGAAGAAAAACGTAGAGAGCAAGAAGAGACAATAGAAATTCAAAAACAAATAATCACTGAAAGTTACAGACATATTCAAGCTTTAATCAATGGAAGAGAATAAAGAAATAACAGAACAAACTCATACAGAAAATACTAATATCTACTATCAAATGGATACTTATGAAGGTGGTATAACTCAAACTTTAAGTTTTAAACCAGATATTTATCAGAAAATACAAGATGAAACTGAAGAGCTATCTGTAAATAAGATATTTAAAACAAAATGGTTTGAGAGAAATAAAAATATACGATATATTGTTCAGAAGCATGAGAATATTATAGATACAACTACTATAAATGGTAGAGCAAGGATAAATTTAATAACAGATGACGTAATAAAAAGAGAATTATCCAAATTATCACATAAAGAATCAAAGAAATATAGGAATATTTACTTTGGAGGAATAGAATTCACTATAAAAGCATATTTTCAGAAAAATATCGATACTCCTATTCAAATATATGTATTAGATGATAGAATATTAGATAATATCCAAGATGCCTTAATAGCAGTAGTAAGAGGAAACTTAATTTATCAGAAACATAAATTCACAATTCAACCAGATTTTAGTGTCTCATTAGAAGATAAACATAAAGATCTAGCTTTAACACTCTATTATAAATTAGAAGGAATAAGAATGCCCCCAGGAAGTAAAGTAATTAGTATAACAAAAATGATATATGTCCTTACAGGTAATCATCATATCATAAAACAAAATGATAGAGATATATTAGTACCAAAATTATATCAGAAAATATTAGAACCACTAGAACATAAGGAAAACTCCATAATAACAATACCAGACGAAATATGTATAGATTTTAATTCTAGAAAACTACAACCAATCCAGAAATTATTACCTAGGATAGAAGGAGGAAGGTTAAGTTTTAAGAAAGAAATAATAAGACAACCGAGAACCTTAGATTTATTACATACATATTATGAAGATAAGTTACGAATAAAAGTAATATTATTTAATGAGCTACGAGCAACTGACTGTATAGCTGAAATTAATACAGGAACCAAAAGTTTAGTACATATTAGCCAAATAAATGAGAATAAATGTGAACTAATCGAACCACAAACTTATAACTGTCCAAATAGTACTAGAGAAATAATCATAACTAAAAGCATAAGAATTAGATTTAAAATTCAAGATCTAGAATATGAGATAATTGTAGGAGTAACAGAATATGATAGTACATATGCACTATTATTAGGATACGACTTTTTAAATAAAATAAAATATAAGATAAATAATGAAGGAATTACGATAGAGGACCAAAACAAAATACGGTATATAAATAAAATATAAACATACGACAACAACTTGATAAAAAAAGAGAGAAAATTACAAGCAATAAAAACTATTATGGCGGAGACAATCATAGAATCTCAAATAAAATATTTAGCAATAGTGAATTGCTAAATGCCGCTCCCTTTGGACAGTTATGCACCCAAAAATTAGAATCCTCTCAAATCCTCTTAATGTTTTTCGGACGGACGAGTGCGCCACCCGTTCAGACAAAACCCATAGAAAAAAATTAAAAACCACTAATTTCGCAAATTTAGTTAGTTGTAGGATCGAAATATTACCTCGTGTTCGAATTCATCCACTTCTAAAATGTTCGGATCCATTTTCGTAAAATTCTAATTTCTTGTTCGGAAGAGAGAGAATTTTAATTTTTTGGATAGAAAAAATAAAAAGGCGGAAATATCCAAAAGAGGGGGTAATAAATAATTTAGGACTGGTATTTAGCAAAAACCCTAAATTTATGACATATATAATTTACAGGACAATGTACTTCTTTCTTTATTGGGTCCAAAACACTAATTTTGAAAAAACTTGTTTTAGGAGTTTTTCAATTAGCTTATTGTTTCATCTCTTTCCAAAGATATGTTTATCTCTAATTACTATTATTTAATTCGAAATAAAGGTTTTACCATGTTCTTATTTGTTATTTTACACAAACATCTATTAGAATGGGTATTGCTATATACCGCCTCAAATTCCGGTTCACCGCACCCTTTTGACCATATTGTCCTTTTCATTTTTTTTCCCAAAACCTTAAAAACTCTCTCTACTTTTCTCTCCCGAACACAAATCCCGGATTTTACAAAAATGGATCAAAGCATTCTCGAAGATAATGAGTTCGAACACGAGGTAATATTACGATTATTAAAAACGTTATTTAGGTATTTACGAATTTTTTTTTTTTGGTTTTTGCCTGGGCGGGTGGCGCATACCACCCGTTCCCTAGGCCGAACGGATGAACTACCCGTTCGGCCTACGGAACGGGTGGTATGCGCCACCCGCTCCACCCATGGAACGGGTGGTACGCGCTGCCTGTTCCACCTATGGAACGGGCAGTACGCACTGCCCATTTCCACCTATGGTGAAACGGGCAGCCTGCCCGTTCAGGCAAAATTGGGCAGAAATTGCCCCGAACTATTTTTACACGGGAGAAATAGCCCCGAAGTATTTTTTTTTAATTTTAATGTCAATTTTTTGTATATTCAGGTACCGATAGAAGATTGGAACCCCGATAACATTGATTATAGTTCGCGTTTCATAACGGATACCGTTTTCCCCTCAAGTCAGGATGCTATTGATTGGGCAAAAAAGATAGCTATTTAGAATGGGTTTGAGATTGTAATATCTTCGCACAAACATGAGGGAAAACAGAAGCTATTGCGATGTTCAC
The DNA here is from genome assembly GCF_963576675.1 of Euphorbia lathyris. Classification (NCBI taxonomy): domain Eukaryota; kingdom Viridiplantae; phylum Streptophyta; class Magnoliopsida; order Malpighiales; family Euphorbiaceae; genus Euphorbia; species Euphorbia lathyris. Next base: position 85,990,275 of record NC_088915.1, read on the forward strand.
GGGGTGAACGATATAGAGGTGTTGTGAAAATTGATGAAGATCCTACAATTAGGAAAAGTAAAACTAAAGCGTGCCGCTGTAAATTTCAGATTAAAGCGTATCAACATGCAGACCTTTCTGGATGGGGGATACAGGCTAAGGCTGGGTTAACTGGAATGCATAACCATACAATGCGTATGTATCCAGAGGAAAGTCGGCAAATGAGCGGACTCAGTATCGCATCTAAACAAATTGTGCGTGATATGACTTCAGCTCAAGCAAAGCCTTGTGCTATTTTAGCAGCAGTTAAAGAAAAACACCCAGAGGACAACTCAGTAATTAAACACATATATAATTACAGGGACAAAATGAGGAGGGACGGGTTTGAAGGTAGAGACCTGGCTAGTCAATTCTACCATATTGCTGTGGAGAACAAATATGTCAATTACACACAGGCTGATTCAGGTGTGATAACGCATGTGTTCATGGCACATCCAGAGTCAGTTGATATGTTCAGGACTTACCAATGGTACATCAGTATTGATTCAACGTACAAAACAAACAAGTACAAAATGCCGTTTGTTGAGATTGTGGGGATGACGCCATGCAATAATAACTTCAAGATAGCGTATGCTATTGTTAAAGACGAGACCGAAGGGAGCTATCGTTGGATTTTGCAAAGGCTGAAGATTTTGATTGGGGATGATCTTAACCCGACCGTTGTTGTTAGTGACAGGGAGCTTGGGTTATTAAAGCCGATCCAAGAAGTTTTTCCACAAGCAGCGCACTTGCTATGCACTTGGCATATAAATAAGGATGTGGAAGATCGGGTATATAGAATTTTGGGAGATAAAGGCCTTGCCTCTAAATTCAAGAATGGCAGATGGAGAACAATATTATAATCATTAACCATTGAGGAGTACGAGACCAATCTTATGATGATGAAGGATAAGATGAGCAGGTACAAAAATATTATCTCGTATGTTGAGGAAACGTGGTTGGTGCATAAGGAGAAGTTTGTTGTTGCTTGGACAAAGGAGTTCCTACATTTTGGCAACACAACTACTTGTCGAGTGGAGAGCGAACATGCTAGTCTAAAGCAATGGCTCAATACGACAACTGGCTCCCTTGACATGGTATGGCAGAAGGTTCACAAGCAGATTGAATCACAAGCAACCAATATAAGGTATTTGCAATTTCTTCTACTGCAATTTAGGAATTTGCATTTATGGTTGTATCATTTCACTAACTAATAATAATTTTGTCTTCGTATCAGGTACATGCTTGAGCAGTCCCGGCTTCGTCAAGCAGTCACTTTCGCCGGACGCCCATTAAGCCAACTTGTATTCAAAGTCTCTCACTACTGTCTGCAGTTGCTGAATGAAGAGTTAGAGCGTATGAGAGGGTTGAGCCATGAAGTGTACGTGCGTTGCGGTTGTGTATTGAGAACATCGCATCAGATACCATGTGCATGCGAGCTGAAACGAGCTTGTGATCTGGAACAAATGATCAGTACTGAGAGTGTTCACGTGTTTTGGAGAACACTTTTAATCCATCATGGTCACACTGATGAAAATGATGGGCGTAATGATCTGAACGAGGATCAGCGATATTTTCAGTCCTTAGTGGACCAGGTCTCTAAAGGCGACCCATCCTTAATGCGTAATATTTCAATGTTTATCCATGATCAACTACATCCTGATCAAGCTCAGTACACTGAATCCGATGTCAAAATTCACGTGCGAGGGCGACCTAAGGTGAGCAAATCCACAAAACGTATGCCGAGTTCTTGGGAATACAATGAAACTCGTCGTGGACGGGCTCGTTCTACTAGTTCATCTAGGAATCGTGGTAGAAGTGGCAGAATTAGCTCGTCATCCTCGGTACATAATGGTGCCTCATCAGGTAATGTTTATCTGATAAACCTAACTTTTTTTTATAAATGTTTGCAATATAGAGTTCATTTACACTAATATACATGAATGCAGATGGAAAAACGTATTATGGTTCTGACTCCGTACATTCCGATAAAATAGTTGACATAATTAAACCATATGTCGAATCATACTACGACGTTGTATGTGATGGAAATTGTGGTTTCCGTACGGTAGCAACTTACATTTTTGGTAGCGAAGAAGCGTGGCAGACAGTTAGGCATCACATTCGAAATGAAGTAATTGCTAACCGTTGTCTGTATCAAAGAGTGTTTGTTGATACTGTTGATGCAGCTATTCGTAGGGTAAGTTGGGACGGTGTAGGTTGTACGCCGGATTATTGGATGCTCATTTGGGATGACTTGTGGCCGGTTGCTACAATGTACAATGCTGTTGTCATGTTATTTGGCTTCTCGGGTGGGGACACATTAGCGTTGTGTAGTACTATCTTACCATTGTATGCCGCATCCACTGCTACAAGACCAGCACGTGAGATTTGTATAGCTCATTTAGGGAATCACTGTCATCACTACATACGTTTAAATTTATCGCCTAACTTTTCGGTGCCCCCTATAATACACTGGTGGTTTCTGCACTGAGGTCAAAGCGTTGTAGGATGGGAACGCTTCTATCAGGATAGGGTGGCACAGTGGACCAGATTGGCCAAACTTAGGGGGTATTAGTATTTGATATTGTATGGTTCTATAATGTTACAGGTGAATTGTGATGAATTCTGTGTGGTTCTGTAATGTTGCATGTGAATTCTGATTAATTCTGTGTTATTCTGTAATGTTACAGGTGAATTGTTATGAATTCTGTGTGGTTCTATATGGTTCTGTAATGTTACAGGTCAATTGTGATGAATTCTGTGTGGTTCTGTAATATTACAGGTGAATTGTGATGAATTCTGTGTGGTTCTGTAATGTTATAGGTCAATTTTGATGAATTCTGTGTGGTTCTGTAATGTTGCATGTGAATTCTGATTAATTCTGTGTTGTTCTGTAATGTTACAGGTGAATTATGATGAATTCTGTGTGGTTCTGTAATGTTACAGGTCAATTGTGATGAATTCTGTGTGGTTCTGTAATGTTACAGGTCAATTGTGATGAATTCTGTGTGGTTCTGTAATGTTACAGGTGAATTGTGATGAATTTTGTGTGGTTCTGTAATGTTACAGGTCAATTGTGATGAAATCTGTGTGGTTCTGTACTGTTACAGGTCAATTGCGATGAATTCTGTGTGGTTCTGTAATGTTACAGGTCAATTGTGATGAATTCTGTGTGGTTCTGTAATGTTACAGGTCAATTGTGATGAATTCTGTGTGGTTCTGTAATGTTACAGGTGAATTGTGATGAATTCTGTGTGGTTCTGTAATGTTACAGGTCAATTGTGATGAATTCTGTGTGGTTCTGTAATGTTACAGGTCAATTGCGATGACAATTGCGATGAATTCTGTGTGGTTCTGTAATGTTACAGGTCAATTGCGATGAATTCTGTGTGGTTGTAATCCAAGGAATATATTCGAACAGGATATATTCCAACGACTATATTCAAACGGATATATTCCAACGGTTATATTTTCCATCTATAAAATTAAATAATTTTTCTACTTCAGTTATCCACATTTACTCTTTAAATTCATTTCAACGAAAACTCTCAACTATCAATGGCTTCATCTGATTTTACCAATGTGTTCCCTAATTTTCCTCCCGAGAAAAGCATAGTGTCAACTTTGAGTAAGTCTGATTGCACGGCGAAGATGCTTGATTACCAATACTATGCAATCCGTGTATATGGAGAGACATTTGTGAGTCCAGCAATGTTCCATCCTGAAACTCCATTTATGTTTTGCTTCAAGATTCCGTCTGCTGGTGAGTTTCCAATATACTCACTACACATGCTATGGTTCTTATGTTATATGCATTACATGCCTTTTGAATTCGCTCTAGAGGAATGGTTGAACAGTTTGAATGAAGGAAATATTCCTAGTCATATTCAAACATTTCTGAAGTGGTTTATGCCTATTGATGACTGGAAAGCTATGTTCGCCAGACTATTGCGTGATAATCAGAAGGGAATTATCCCTAGAAAAAATTTCAACTCCATCATCTTTTTAAGATGGACAGAGTCTGAAATTTCTCATGAGGTTCATCGAACTTATCCTTACTCGATCGTGCAAAATTGGGATCGCTATAAATTAGAGGTTCGAGTACTACAGAGTATCAGCGCTTCAAAACCTTCCAAGACGAGCTTGGCCAAGAAATAGAGGAAATGCTCCATGGAACATTTTTCCTGTGGAATATGAGACGAATATTGCAGAGGAGAAAGAGATATACCTTGCAATACAGTCAGGTGTACCAGCGACATCTTCACCAAACATTGACGAGTACGAAGACGATAGTGACTAATGTATTTTTTTTCCGTTTATGTCGTTGTAATGTATTTTTTCAGTTTATGTCGTTGTAATGTATTTTTTCAGTTTATGTCGTTGTCATGTATTTTTTCAGTTTATATCGTGGTAATGTATTTTTAAATTTGCAATAATAACAAAGCGTACCACAAAAAACGATAATATCAAAATACCAAATTCAGTCATAATAGTACTAAAATACTTCGAAATACAGTCATAACTCACTTGGCCAAATGCCAAGCACCCATAATCTGCTCTAACGACTGCCTATATACAATCGCAGCATCCTCGTCCAAATGACTCATGTGATCCAACACAGTTTCACCCCAGCCAGCTAATCGACTAACCCACTGTCAAAAGTAAGGAACAAAAAACAGAGTTAATATCACTTCACACTTCAGTAAATATCATTTCACATTAGTAGATCAGTAAAGAAAAACCAAAAATAACTTACAATCTCACTGTTCGAGCGAGTATAAACAGTCGGTCCGGGTGCAACAATCTTCGGAAGTAGACGAGGGTGTGAGTGACGGGTGTACCAATGCATGTACTGATCCTCACAATCTGATGGAGTATGTGCTGGAGTGAATACAGACAATATAAGGACGACCGACTGGGGAAAAGAGTCCCAAATACTTTGCACCATCACAGCTGGCACCTCTACATGATACTTCAAACTGGTCCACGGACGCACAGCCTTAGAAGGCTGCAATATCGGTCTAGGAATGGTCTGCACATGTCCAAGCTGTCGAAGGCATCTCCCCGGCATGTACGGCTCGATCACATCCCGATACCGTATCCATCCAGCGTATAGAGTCCTCGGGGTCTCCGTAATGGCATCAGGGCCATACGGCATCCACATCACCTACAGATGTATAAAATTACATTAACACATACAAGTAATACAAATTTGTTTTAATTGAACAGTATTTATAATTATATAGAAAGTATACCTCATCTGCCGTCAACACATCAAGCCGGGCACGAAATGCTCTCAGCCGCTCATCGCTCTTCTCCATCGATATAGATGGCCACAACGAAGCCCTAAGAAGATCCGGGTCAACTGTAACTGCCTCTCGATGTGGCCTGAAGCAAGGAAAATACTCGTAAATCCAGGACTAGAGCAATGTCATACAACCCGTCATCTGCCCGCAATCTCCTCTGGTAGCAATACCAAGATGACGGTATAGATATGCTAGTGCAGCTGATCCCCAAGAAAGTCCAACGGCTCCAGCTGCCGAGTCCTGCACCTCTAACAGACAAGAAGGTCGAATGCGGTCACCACTCTTGTCTACGAACAAGGTGGAACCGAGCATCAGCCACGTCCAAGCTATAGCCTGGGTCTTAGGAATCCGATCACCTCTACAGTGCTCCATGATGGAAGCGGCTCGTATACCACCAGAAGAATAGTGACGGGCATCTAACTCAACCTGAGTCATCCCAAACAAATCCATCACGCACTCCTTAAGCTCATCAATACTCGCATCAGCAGTCACCATGGCACCATCTACGGGGATGCGCAATATCTCCCACACATCATGCATCAAAATGGTCATCTCGCCAAACGGCATGTGAAATGATGACGTGTCTGGCTGCCACCGCTCTACAAATGCCGTGATCAGAGCAGCATCTATGTGACTGTGCATAATACCAGGTAAATGGAACATGCCAGATGACTCGATACGCGACTGAATCGTCCTGGAAGAACCACTGCACCATAATCTCAGCTTCGAGTAATACCCTGATCTGGTATGACACCTAAGGACGCCCCTATCTTGACCGGCCCAAATAGCACATGCAACATGTCCCAGAAAGCTCGGGATCACAGCACCATCAAATGGACCCCCGAGTACGGGGTCCTTCACAACCCAGTCATCCTCTGTAGCACTCCTCGATCGCTTGCTGCTACCTGAAATTACAGTAAACGGTTTACATTAAATTTTTGGTATATTTTCCAATAATCACGATTAAAACAAATAAAAATAAGCAGATTTTTAAATTTCTCTTACCAGAAGACGATCATGCGGTAGAATAAAATCGTCCGTCTCGACCCCTCGTCACGACGCCACGATGTATGGGGATAGTATCAGAACTAGGACGAGGCATAGAGTCATCTCCGTCCATCTCTATATCAGCCGCCTCATCCTGTCCCTCAGCACGCTCCGCCTGTGCTGCATGTGCCCTCCGGGCGTCCGCCATGAACCGCTGCTGCTCCGTCCGCTCCCGCCGAGCAGATGCAGTAACAGGACGTGAAGACGTGTGTCTGCGGTCAGATCCCGCCTCATCCTGTAATATTATTTATTTATTATATTCAATTTACCATAACTTTTTTATTTTTTATGTGTTCGGGTCTGCCTACGCCCGGTCCGTACAATTTTTTAAAAAAAAAAACAAAATTTTTTTAAATGAAGAGGCAAGTGCATAGTAGCATAATACGTGTGAGAGGAAAAGTTATATGAAAGAAAAATGAAAAAGAGAAAAATCAAAAGAGAAAAAAGAAAGTGAAAACCCTTGGTATTTCCGAGCTCCTCTTTTTTCTTCTCTTTCGGTTGTTCTTCTCTCAAACCCTAATCCTCTCATATACAGCCGCCTCCATTTGTTTTGAATAACTAGTTTCGATCTTCCCCTCCTCGTCGGATTAACACTCGCTAATGAGTTACTGACACCGTTTACCGGGGCTTCCATTAAAGCTTATTACACTTGTCCTTCTAACCATCGGGGATGAAGATTCTATTATCCTTCCGACCTTCGAATCCTTTTCCATTTATAATTGGTAAGCTTGATATCGAGTTCTTTATTTTTTGTATTTTCGGATTTTGTTAGATCTACATCTGGTAATTTCGGTTTTTTTTTTGTCCGATGCCTTGTCAGTTTTGTGTTTCTTTGTTTTTTTGCTTGGATCCTTGCTCTTCACTCTCCAACCTTAGAAATCTAGTTTTGAGGAAATATAGGGTTCCTTTGGCGTTGCCATTTGATTTTCCGATATTTTGTGAAAAGTGTTTTACTACTACATTGTGAATTTTAAAGACTAAATTTTTGGTCATTAAATTTATTTTATTAAACAAAAATTAGGCCTTTTATTAATATGGGCAAATGAAAGTAATGTTAAAATTTATATTTTTCTGATTAGTCTTGCAATTAAAAAAAAGAAATTAATTAAAAAAAGAAATTAATTAAATGAAGAGACACGTGCATAGTAGAATAATATGTGTGAGAGGAAAAGTTAATATGAAAGAAAAATGAAAAGTGAAAAGGAAAGTGAAAACCCTTGGTATTCCCGAGCTCATCTTTCTTCTTCTCCTTCAGTTGTTCTTCTCTCAAACCCTAATCATCTCATATACAGCCGCCGTACTTTGCTTTGAATAACTAGTTTCGATCTTTCCCTCCTCACCGGATTAACACTCGCTAAGGAGTTACTAACACCGTTTACCGAGGCTTCCATTAAAGCTTATTACACTTCTCCTTCTAACCATCGGGGATTAGGATTCTATTATCCTTCCGACCTTCGAATCCTTTTCCATTTCTAATTGGTAAGCTTGATATCGTGTCACACCCGACCCAAAACAACATCGGGTATGAACGAAATATAGGATAACGAACGCCTAATAATCTGAAAGGCGAACCGATTTACTAATAGATAATAATGCATTTGGACTATCTAAAGTTTTATTTATTATTTGGCTTGGACTTGATAATTCTATCAAGCTTCCTATGTATCCCGAACGTCTTTTAATATTTAAACCGGGAATCAAAGCCACGTAGTTCTACCAAAAGACCCAATTCAAACTCCTCTACGTTCTGAAACGACCGGTAATCAAATCAAACTCAAAGTGTAATTAACCCGACTATTTTTTATCCAAACAAACCGTTTTTAACAAACGAATTAACACAAGGTCTAACAAAAAAGAATCATTATGACCAACAAATGAATCCAAGTGTAATATGTCTCTTTTAGCATAAAATCAGATTGTAACAACTCCCATCCCAAAACAAACCCACACACACCGGTCAAATTAGACCTAAATTCAGATATATCCACATTTGATTAAATTTAAGGAAACAAAAAGAATAATGTCATAAGTAGAAAAAGAAAGTGTAGATCAGTATCAAAATGATTATCGATCAAAACAATCCACGCAATATAAGAGAAAAGGTTAAAACAGAGTCAAATTTCAAATAGGGAATCAGAATCAAACTGTTAGGAGCTCGGAGAAAAAAACACTCCCCGTACGTCCGCCACTATAGACTTGTAAGCTAAATCTAAAGCTATCTCAAATACATTAAACCACAATTAAGAATTTCCCTTTTTATCTACCGAACACGAATATTGAGTTTAAACAAGATCATGTCCGTCCTCAGTACCCGAGATCGGATCAAATTGAACTGACCCTGCTATTTATTTGCAAATTGAATGAACCGAATGGAATTTCAGAAAAACCATTCGCCAACGGTGAAGGGATAGCTAAATCGAAACTCGGTTTAGTAAAGAGATAACTCTCCTATCTCTTATTTTTCCCTTCTTCGACCAACCCCCTCCCTTTTATTATTATATAATGTTTCGTATATAAATAAAAGATGATTAAGAAATTTGTTTTTTTTTCCATTGAGTGTCTGCTCCCACTCTCCTTTGTTCCCTTCATTTTATCATTATTTTATATTTCATATATAAAACATGAATCATCCATGAAATGACACTGCAATATACAAATTAAAGACTTAAAGACACGTGTCATTTCATATACACATGTTATTTATTATATATATGTAGATACACTTTAACATACACAATTAATCACCCATTATTTTCATGGCAAAAAGCATCCAGAGGTCCCTGATCTTTCATTATTTGGTGCATTAAGCCCTCGATCTTTCATTTAGACATATTGAGTCATTGATCTTTCATTGTTTGGTGTATTAAGCCCTCGATCTTTCATTTAGACACATTGAACCCTTGATCTTTCATATATAGGTGTATTAAGTCCTTTTGTAAATTAATTCATATATGGGTGTATTAAGACCTGTTTGGTTCTACTGTTAGCTAATAGATGTTGTTGTTGTTGTTAGCTGTTGTAGTAAGTTGTTTGTTGTTGCTGTTGGTTGTTTGTTATCAATTATTTAATTATTAGTGTTTGGTAAAATTATACTGAACTGTTACTGTTAGTTTATATTTATTTCTAATATGGACATTTTTTAAATTAATCTATAAATAAATTATAAAATAAAAAATATATTATACAAATTAATAAAAATAAATTGTATAAAAAATAAAAAATTTATTGAACGCAACAAAACTTTGTTTTTCGATAATTTTGTTCTAGAAATAAAAATAATGTCAAAAAGGAAACATATTTTGTGGAAATAAGAAGGATAATTTTGTCAATAACAAGTAACTACAAACAACTATCTATAAAAAGAACTTTTCGTGAAAAGCTCCAAAATGCTGCAGTGTCCAGAGAAAATACTAAACAATGCGGTTATATAAACCTAACAAACGCTATGTTTCCTGCGGTTTGGAGTAAAACGCTAATAATTAAACAACTAATAACAAACAGCTTACTACAACCGTAAACAGCTAACAGCTAACAGCAACATCAACATCAACATCTATTAGCTAACAGTTGAACCAAACAAGCCCTTAGTACACCAATATATGAATTGATTTACAAAAGGACCTAATACACCCATATATGAAAGATCAAGGGCTCAATGTGTCTAAATGAAAGATCGAGGGCTTAATGCACCAAACAATGAAAGATCATGAGTTCAATGTGTCTAAATGAAAGATCGAGGGTTTAATGCACCAAACAATGAAAGATTAGGGGCCTTAGGATGCTTTTTGCCTATTTTCATTTATTAATTTATTATTATTATTATCATTTACTATTAATATTATTATTATTATTGTTATTATTATTATTAAATACTACCACTTCCACCGTTTAAATATATGTCGGTATTTATATAAAATAGAAAATATCCATATTCATCCTTCTAACTTATAATTTATTTTAAAATTTACCCTAAACTTTTAATTTACTATCTAAATAATTAATCAATTATCTATTAAATATAATATACTCTAATTATTAAAGTATAACCTCCATAAATTTCGGACACGGACGTGACATATCGAGTTCTTTATTTTTTTGTATTTTCGGATTTTGTTAGATCTACATCTGATAATTTCGGTTTTTTTTGTCCTCTGCCTTGTCAGTTTTGTGTTTCTTTGTTTTTTTTGCTTCGATCCTTGCTCTTCAGTCTCCAACCTTAGAAATCTGATATTGAAGAAATTTAGGGTTCCGTTGACGTTGTCATTTGATTTTCCGATATTTCGTGAAAAGTGTTTTGCTACTACATTGTGAATTTTAAGGACTAAATTTTTGGTCATTAAATTTATTTTATTAACAAAAATTAGGCCTTTTACTAATATGGGAAAATAAAAGTAATGTTAAAATTTATGTTTTTCTGATTAGTCTTGCAATTAAAAAAAGAAATAAATTAAAAAAAGAAATTAATTAAATGAAGAGGCACGTGCATAATAGAATAATACGTGTGAGAGGAAAAGTTAATATGAAAGAAAAATGAAAAAGAGAAAAACGAAATTGAAAACCCTTGGTATTCCTGAGCTCCTCTTTCTTCTTCTCCTCCAGCTCTCAAACCCTAATCCTCTCATATACAGTCCTTTGCTTTGAATAACTAGTTTCAATCATCCCCTGCTCGCCGGATTAACACTCACTAAGGAGTTAATGACACCGTTTACCGGGGCTTCCATTAAAACTTATTACACTTCTCCTTCTAATCATCGGGGATTAGGATTCTATTATCCTTCCGACATTCGAATCCTTTTCCATTTCTAATTGGTAAGCTTGATATCGAGTTCTTTATTTTTTGTATTCTCGGATTTTGTTAGATCTACATCTGGTAATTTCGGGTTTTTTTGTTCTCTGCCTTGTCAGTTTTGTGTTTCTTTGTTTTTTTTTTTGCTTGGATCCTTGCTCTTCAATCTCCAACCTTAGAAATCTGGTATTGAGGAAATTTAGAGTTCCGTTGCCGTTGCCATTTGATTTTCCGATATTTCATGAAAAGTGTTTTGCTACTACATTGTGAATTTTAAGGACTAAATTTTTGGTCATTAAATTTATTTTATTAAACAAAAATTAGGCCTTTTTATTAATATGGGCAAATGAAAATAATGTTAAAATTATATTTTTCTGATTAGTCTTGCAATTAAAAAAAAGAAATAAATTAAAAAAAATTAATTAAATGAAGAGGCATGTGCATAGTAGAATAATACGTGTGAGAGGAAAAGTTAATTAAATGAAGAGGCATGGGGTTGTACGTCCCGCGTAGCTCAAAAAATGTTTTGGATTAAAATGGGATTTGTTTTTTTTATTTTTATTTATTCAAGAGGATACAAAAGAAAATAAAATGAGGGTAAAAATAAAATGATAGCTGAAAGGGAAGATGATGAGATGGCGGAAACTAACAATGGCATACGTAAAAATACTAGAAGTAGAGACAAACAAAAATAAAAATAAGTTGAAAAACGTTTATAATATATATAAACAAGTGGTTCGAGAAACTCAAACCGGTGTTACGTTTTGAGTCGAAGTAGCTCGACCTTGAACTTCCTCCTAGGTGTATGCTTCCATTCGCGTCAGGAATTCAAATTCCTGAATAAACAACCCGTACCTACAAAACGGATTGTTCGCTTCAAAAGAATTTGACAAAAACCAAAAACTATATGTACATAAATTATCGAAGAGTTTAGTTTGCTCCCTATTTGACTCCTTTGGTAGTTCAAAAGGAGCGAAATGTTCCGAGGTAGAAGGAACCTCCGACTCTTCTAGCTTTAGATTTATTTCCCTGGGTCCGCACACAACCGGCTCATCGATGTCCGTTTCCTCACAACTGAGACGACTTTTATCCTTTGGAGAATCCTTTTGAGAAAACCTGATTAACTCGAGCTTCCCATTTTGACAAACCGAATTGGACTCTCGACTTGATTCGTCCGCGGTGGAATCACGAGGAGACTTCAGTCTGGCCCATAGATTTCCTATTTCCCTGAAATATGTCTCAGTGTTAGATAATCCTTCATGAATGCCTTTAAGCAAAGAATCTACTACATCGAATTATGAGGTTGAGTGTGGGCATTCGTCATCCATGCGGTCGTCCCACCGATGACGACTATGAAGCATTATACCCTGAAACAAATCATTAGTAACAACATAGAACGAAATAACTTATTCACAAAAAGAGAAAATAATATTTACAAATGCTTAAACTAACAATAAAACGTTTTTGTCTAATATTGCAAGATATTATAAATCCCCGGCAACGACGCCAAAAACTTGATAGCGCGGCGCCTAGTGTGAGCTTTTCTTACGACGATTAAATGTGTATTGCGGTGAATGTGCTATGAATATGGATGAGATCTTTTAAATGTTCTTAGCTCTACTAGACACTACGACTACTTAGGGGCAAGTGTACCCCGTCGTATCAAGTAATAATCCGGTTAAAACCGGGTATCGAATCCACAGGATTTATAACTGCAAGTATTAGACGACTCGGTTTTATACGTTATTTAAGCGGCGAATACTTTGGGGTTGATGTGGGAACCAACTACAAACTACTCCTAAACTATTGGTGAGACAAATTTATGTAGCAAATACTCTGCGAGGTGCTATGGCGACGATAAGTTATAAATATGACAAACAAAGACTCCGAATATATACGATTAATGGTCTACTCTTGCAAAGACGACTACGTGTAGTTCGACCGATCCGTGAGGTACTTAGACTATGTGGTTCCTAGTCAAGGCGTGTCTAATGCTGGGGATCAGAAACTAGGGCCCGTAAGTTCCGTGGTGTGTCAATTCCTACGGTTTCCGGAGCGTCACTTCCGGTATGCAACACCTATATAAATCCCTAAAGATAGCCCGAATGGCGTCGGAAATCGCGTTCCCCTACACAATAGTCAATTACGAGTATCAAAACAAGTAATAAACATCAACACGTATATAGAAATGGAAATTGCAAATCATATATTATAAATGTGGAAAGTATAAATGAGGAATACAACCAAGCCTAGTACATAGGAAGAGTGCAAGCTAATTAGCAAGCGAAGAGGGAAGAATCGGCCCTCGGAACTAGCCAACCGGACTCAAGGCCGTCTCTTAGGACTTGGAAGTGGAACTCTCGAGCTTGGTGACGAACGATGGAGCAGAACGTTGATGGAATGCCGGAATAACCGAACAAGCTCTCGAGGTGGGAGAGTTTTATTACATAAACTGAATCTATACTACAAAACTACACAACAACTATCTAAAAGAAGCAAAATGTAGCTATGTACAAGGTGTATATGGTAGAAGGTAGAAGGTGAGGTAGAAGCTCCCTAAATGAGTGCTAGTCACTCTTATTTATACATCAAGCTAGGGACACAAATGTAACTTCACAAGGTGCAAGTATGGAGCAACATCATTGAGTGCAGAAATCCCATAATACGCCCCGCGTATGGTGATACACGCCCCGCGTATATGCCCATTCCGTCAGAAATCTCCTGCATGTGGACCAATTCCGTGTCTAATTGTCTCAAACACGCCCTGTGTAGCTGAAGTACGCCCCGCGTGTTTGAGTCTCTGATCTTTTTACGTTGAAGAACTGCCTTTTATGCCCCGCGTATATGGTGATACGCCCCGCGTGTGGAGAGTTGACTCCGGGAGATAATGCAGTCTGACTTTCAGGATTAGGCCAATTATTTCCGACATGTGTCATACGCCCTGCGTAGGGTGTCATACGCCTCGCGTATGCTGAGTCAGTTCTACGTGGTGTCTGCGGATAAGGCAATTATTTCTGACACCGTATTTTACGCCCCGCATAAGGGATGATACGCCCTGCGTATGGAGTGGATTTTCGCTCCTTTCTCGTACCTGAAATACAAATCTTGAGAGCCGAGTTAGCTTGACGTTTTTATTTCCTAAACTAATCAAAAACGAGGAAAATTAACTGAAAGTACGAGATTTATTTTTATTTCTTTATTTTATCAAAACACTTTATTTTTGTAATTAAACTTATTTATTTTATCCAAAATCAACCCGTAAATCACGCTAAAAGATAGGGGTAAAATACCCCTATCAACAGGCCCGCCCCTGAGCATGGGTAGGAGGGGCGCATGCCCAGGGCCCAAGTATGAGAAGGGTCCCAATTATAGTAATGTATTAGTACCTATTAAATTATACTTGATTAAATTAAAAAGAATTATAGTTGATTAAAAACGTTGACATTAGATTCTTTCCAGATTAGTTTTTCCAAATAAAAAACGTTGGCATCAATTATCAAATAGTCTTTCTAAATTCTCTAATTTATCTCAGATTCTTTCCAAATTTTCTAATAAAAATTTTGGGCATCAATTCCCTAATTTATCTCAAAGTATTTCTATAATTATCTTTCCCACCTATCAATCTCAATAAAAATTTATAATTTATCTCTCTCTTTTTTAATCATACTCCAATCCCAAAAAATATTAAATAGTAATATTATCCTACATCCTCAGTTCATCTTCTCAATTCATCAGCTATATAATCAATTTTGTTTTCTAATCACTTTATTGTGAAACTTTCAATTACTAATAGCATTTTTTGTTGTCTTTGAGAAACTCTATCAATTCTAATTTACTCGGTCTTCAAAAGAAATTTTGGAAAACGTATCAGAACCGTCAAATTTCAAGAACTTAGGCGCTAAACCTCGTTAAATGATGTGATTTTCAAATTTGGTTTTTCATTTTTGTGTTATCATGCTTTGTATTGTAAAGAGCATAAAATCTATTAGAACTATTTTATAATTCATTAAATTTAAGAAATTTACTTCTAGAAATGCTCATAGATATTATTTTGTATAAAAAAATTGGATACTTAAAGCAATATAAAATGTTTTTATTAGATATTTTGTTAAATGTAACAAGAAAAGTGTCATTTTGAAGTAATCTTCTTTTATACAATTTATTTTTCTACTTATTTTTTTAATTTTCACTTATTTATTAGGGTCCCATTTGATAATTCGCCCCCGGACCTCTAAAATCTCAGGATCGGCCATGCTTATGGACAAACTTAGTAGTAAAATAATAAGGAAAAAGTACAAAAATAAACCTTGTGGTTACACTTATTTTCAATCGGCACCATGTGGTTTAAAATTTTACAAAATGGTACCTTTGATAACATTGTGATATTATCCCAAGGATCAAAAGAGATATTCGCCTAAAAACGCCACGTGTTGATCACCTGATACGGGAATACCGCGGCGTATTGTAACAAAGAGATCCGACGGACGGATCACCAGGGACTCACCAAAAGAGATCCGCGGGCGAACCTGTGAGACGAATCTCCATAAGCACTCAATCTGCCATTAGAACTAGGGGTGCACACAAAAACCCGGAAAACCGAAAAATCGAAAAACCAAACCGAAACCAAACCGAAAATAAGGTTAACCGAAACCGATGGACTAGTGTACGGTTTTTAATTCTAAAAATAATGGTTAATGGTTACGGTTACGGTTTTCTTGTTCCAAAAACCGCGGTTAACCGAAACCGACCGAATTTTAATTAAATATTAAAAAAATATAAAAATAAATTTATTTATATGGGTAAATAATTATTTAATCCTTATAGTTTTTCATAACTCATTAATCAATCCACTATTTAATTATAAGGTCTCTAATTTTTTTTACTTTTAATGGTTTGGTCCTTCTATCAAATATTAAATACGTAAGTAACTCTCAGTTGATTTGTTACTGTCTCTAATAGTCATAAGTTTTATTATGGGCATTTTGCCTTTTTTTTGTCCGTTTAATTATTCTTTAACACATTTTTAGACGGAGATTTGATATACGGACTAAACAATTTAACGGAATCAAAACTGAAGGATCATAATGCACGTACATATCCTTTTCCGCAGTTAATCTCTTCAACTCGCCATTGACCCGCCGTCTCCCTCACAATAAAAATTAGAATTCTTTTATTATTTTTATTTCTATTTACTAATGGTTA
Organism: Euphorbia lathyris; assembly: GCF_963576675.1. Classification (NCBI taxonomy): domain Eukaryota; kingdom Viridiplantae; phylum Streptophyta; class Magnoliopsida; order Malpighiales; family Euphorbiaceae; genus Euphorbia; species Euphorbia lathyris. Next base: position 86,006,637 of record NC_088915.1, read on the forward strand.
GAAACCGAAATAAAAGGTTAACCGATTAGTGGTTAACCGAATTTAATGGACTAGTGTATGGTTAGTGTTTTTAAAAAACCGATTAAATGGTTAACCGACCGAATTAACCTTAATGGACTGGTTAACCGACCACGTGCACCCCTAATTAGAACGGCAGGACCGATCCGGCAATAAAGACCATTAATGAGCTATCAATTAGCTAACCGCCAACTTAAAGGTAACCAGTAACCGCCATTAATGGGATATTAATGGAGACTTTCTAGTTACTGAAAGTTACAACTTCATGACTATATATAGCCTATGTCTCAGGCTATCAAGGTACACATTCACTTACCCTTTGTCAATTCAGTTTGCTCTCTTGTTCTTCCTTACTGACTTTGGCATCGGAGCTTCCCCCCGTCGAACCCAACGACGCCCCCACAGAGACGGAAGTTCATCGGAAATTCTCCACGAGTCATCAACCTTGAAATTCATTCCGTTAGCAAACACATACCAAGTTGACTAACAGTGTTAAAAATCAAAGAGAAAAGAGTTAATTTGGTCCTTATATTTATTTTACTTTATAAATTAACCCTTTTATTATCTAATTATCACAAACAAACCTTAAAATAAAAAATACAAATCAATTATACCATCTTCTACTTAAAATAAAACTCTTATTTTCAGTGAAAAGACAAACAGTATGTCAAAAAGCAGCAACCAAACACTCTCCGACACTGGTTTTGGAAAGAGAAAGTAAGAGTTAGGGAGAGAAATAAACAGAATATAAATAGAAGGGTAAAATATGTATTTTATGGTTTAGTTGGAGGATAAGAAGAGAGAAAACCGGTATAAAGGAGAAATTAAAAGTAAAAAAAATGCTATACTCGAGGTTTTTACAATTTAAAAAGAAAAAAGAAAATTCAGCATGAATATAATTTATAGGGGTGTCAATATGGGTTCACGGTTGTAAACGTGTCGTGTCGAGTTACTCAGGTGACCCATTTATCCCAACCCTGACCCAATCCATTTAATAAATGGGTCGACTCGGCACAATTCGTTTAAGAAGCAGATTGAACATGTCAACCTGACTAACCCATTTAATTTTGCAACTCCATACTAAAAAAATATTCAACTAAACAAAATGAAAAAGAAAATAAAAACATGCAAATGAAAAAATAAAATCCAATACAAACTAGAAAACAACCCTAGTGAGAGAAGGTGTGCCTTCTCTCTACACCCTTCCCAGATCTTTCGCCGCCGCCCCCTTCTTTCCTTCTCTTTCCATTTTCCTTTTTTCCTCTTTCACCCCCTTTCTTTGTAAATCTACTTGTTCTTTCCTTCATCTGTTCCTAAATCTTTGAGGAGGAAGAAGGAAGCTTGTCTTCCTTCTTCCTCCTCCCTCTTCTTTTATGTTTTTTTCGTTTTTGCTTTGATAGTTTCTCATCGAGTTGGATTTCATATTTTTTTTCGGATTTCTGACCCCGTTTGAACTGCATCTGTTGTTCTCAATCTTTTCATTTGTAACCTTTTCTGGTTTAGCAAGAGCGGAAAAGGTACATCTTATCCGTAGATCACTTGATCTACGGGATTGCGAAAGAAAGGACTCAGATCCGAAGGTTCAGAATGGTTCTAGTATTGGAGATTGGACAACAACTGCTTTTCTGCGAAATTGGAGTTTCGAGAAATATATGATTTATCTGTTGTTGTTTATGTTAGTTGTGCCTTTTATGGGTTTTTCTGCTTTTTGTAGTCATGTTATTGCCTTAGTGGATCATGTATTAGGCATAGCCTATACTTATGTGAGGTTTTGTACCTTACTGCTTTTCTGATGTACTATCAATCTTCTTATTTAATGAAATTTTAGCATTATTACAAAAAAAAAAAAAATCCAATACAAACTAACAAAACTTGGGTAGTACTAATCATCTGCAAAATATAATTTTCTATCATTCTCACTTTACTAATCCAGTATCGTGAACAAAGTGTAAAAATAATGAGAAACTAAAAAAACGAAACAAATAAATTCAGTATATAATTTGAAGCTAGCCAAACAAAGAATAGGAACCACGATAATAATAATAAAAAAGAAGAAGCAAAACAACTACCTAGGTTACCAATTTGATTACTATCAATTCAATTGATTATGAAATTCATGCCTTTGAGATCGAAACAAGAACAAATAGAAGTTAGGTTCAAGCTTCTGGATTTTTTTAGCATAGATGATCTTTGATTTTTAATGTGTATTTCGTTGGGTAATCCATGAATTTTTTTTGTGTAGTTATAGCCTACTACACTACACCATCATGAATCTAATTTTAATATAAAGAAAAGTTTAAAAACTTTTATAATAAGAAACAAAAATTTAGAGACAATAATTAACCTGGTTTAGATTGATAGCCTATTATTTATTATTTTATATACCAAAGGAATAAAGCATATTAAAAGCAACTACTTGGGTTCTAGATTAAAGGAAAGCATTCACTATCCTAGAAAAAAGAACTACTAACAGTCTACTAGAGTACAAAAGCCGTCAAATCTCATGGTCTCTCAAAATCAATACCTAATTTCCTAGAATTTCTTAGGCTTGCAGTTTGGGATAAATGAGTGTAACCGACTGAAGCTGAATCTCATGGACAGAAACAAGAGGCAAAGGACAATTTAAGTGAAAAATTATATCAACAAAAGACTCACTTGTGGATGGAGACTGAAGCGTTCACCAAATGTCAATAAAGAGAGGCAGGCAGCACGAATTGTTAGGGAAAGAAAGTTGGAAACCTAACGTGTTCTGTAATCTATATATATATATTAGGATTAAAAATTAAAATTACTTTAATATCCATAAAGCTTTTTTATATTTACATGATATATGAGTTAGATGGGTTATATGGGTTCGCGGATTGAGTTGACACGACCCATAGACTCATTTAAATTATACGGGTTACAACGAATTCGCGAGTCAACCCGTGACCCGACCCATTTATTTTACGGGTTAGGCGTGTTGACCCATTTATGACCCAAACCCATTTATCTCAACCCTAATTCGTTTAATTTCCGTGTTATGCGAATCATATTATCGTGTTGTAACCCATATTGACAGCCCTAATAATTTACCTTTACGAAAATAAAAGAGAACGCAATTTTTTATTTTATTTTTGATAAAACGAAAGACAACGTAATTAAACAAAATAAATCTAGTGACCTTTGATAGTATAATTTACCTATAAAGATGACCAGCTTTAATTTCAATTTTGTACAATTCTTGGCTTGTGGCAGTATCATTGACCAGCTTTATTTTTTTTTTACTTTTCGTGACACTATAATACAAAACAAAGTTCCATCATCTCCCATCATGTTCTAGCCTGCTCATTTTTTACTTTCGGTGCATTGTACAAAGGATAAAGGGGTAAATTACATTCATGGCCATTGAACTTTATCCATTTTGGCATTATAGTTATTGAAACTTCATTTCTTCCCAGTATGACTATTAAATTTTATACTTTTTAATATTGGTGGTTACTCAATTTTAACTAACTTCTCAAAATGACTGTTAACGATATTTAACGATCTCAAAATGAAAATACAATTAAAAAATTAAAGTTGTTCAGAACGACATATACCATGAAATCATATTTTTTTTATTTTCGAAAATCACAATTTTTGGAGCTTTCTTTCTCTAAAAATTCGCTTTCTCCCTCCTAACCAAACAACACCTAAATGGCCTTAAAATGAAATTTTTTAAGAATTAAAGTTACTTATAATATCATTGATGCTTTTGATTTTTTATTTTTAACGGTCAACGGTCGTTTTGAGGCGTCAAGTAGCTACCGGTGTTAAAAAATGTAAAGTTCAGAAGTTATACCGAGAACAAATAAAGTTCAGTGGTCATAATGTGAAAATGGATAAAGCTCAGTGGCCATCGGTGTAATTTACCTAAGGATAAAGCTTAAATTTAAGATAAAGTAGCGAAAGTTTAGTGTGACATTGACATTATGCTTATTCCACCACTTTCTGTCTATTTAAAATTATATCACAACCTACTCTTCTCTCTTAGCTGCTCTCTCCATCTCTTTTATTTAATATTAAAACTTACTGAGTTAACTCAGTCTCCCATTTTCTGTTCTCTTCGATCTCTGGTTCCGTTTTCTCACCGTAGCAACTTCTTTTGGTGATCTTTCAGCAACTGCTCTTCTTTAAAATCGGTAATTTCTATTCCTGTTTCTCCCTTCTTCCATTTACTTGGATTATTTTTAATTTTGTGTTCTATTTTATGGAAATTTTCAGATTACGTTAATGGAGACACTTTCTGTGAACCGGAACACAGATCTATTTTAGATATCAGAACTTGCTGAGTTAACGCAGCCTTATACTCTGTTTGCTGCTCCCTTGTCGAGTTAACTCAGTCTCCGATTTTCTATTCTCTTTGATTTCTGGTTCCGTTGTTTCATTGTAGCAACTTCCTCTAGTGCTCTTTCCGCAACTGCTCTTCCTTAGAATCGGTAATTTCAATTCCTGTATCTCACTTCTTCCATTCACTTGCATCTGTTTTAATTTTCTGTTCTATTTTATGGAAATTTTCAGATCGCGTTACTGGAGATGCTTTCTATGAACCGGAACGCGGATCTAAAGTACGGTGACCATCCACGCACTATTCTGCATCTTTTTGCTTCGATTGGTTAGCTCTTTGTGTTATTGAAACTAATTAGTTGCATTACCTTTTGGTGTTGTAGATCTGAAAGGATGTACAAGTATTTTAGATCAAAGACGAAAAATCTCGACATTTTCATGGATAAAGTTGGAACTGCGAGTCTTGGAAGAGTCTTGGAAAATTTGGTAGGTGTTTTTCTTTTTTTTATACAAATTCTTATATTATAGTTTATTACGTTTTATAGAAATGTCTGTTGGTTCACTTCTCCATTTTCATTTTATGTTAATGTTTTATTTTATTATATTGGTTTTAACTAGACCTGTTATCGGTTGGAGCTGAGTTAAAAAAAAAAAAAAGTCAAATACATGAATATATAAATATAAATTTATAATTAAATTATATTACTAAATTTAATTCTTAATATGTCATTATTCTCTATATATATTATGATTTTACACCATAATTTAAAAATTTTAGACTCCAATTCATAAATTATAAACCCTATAATAGTAGAAAGATGAATTTGACATGGTTGTAAATAGTTTTTAAAAGATGAGTTTCTCCATAATTTCCCCTTAAAAAACCTACTTCCCAAATCTAGTCTACTCAACTAACATATATTAAAAATAAAAATTAATTATAATTATAAAAATAAAAATAAAAATGCTATTAAAACTTAAATAATTAATTAAGGAAAGAACATTGTTTCCGTTTATATTGTTAAAACTTAAACTTATATTCATTGTTATTAATCAACTCTAGTTTTTTTAATTTTAAATTAATAAACACAAAAAAAGGTTAAGTTTGAATGAATCAGAAACTTAAAAATTAAAAATATAACAAAAATTAAATAATACTAAGCTTAAAAATATAAATAACTTATAAATAAAATAAATACAAAGCAAAATAATATTTTTAAATTAAATAAAAAATAATAATTTACCATGTGTCAAAAATTATCAAGGGCAAGATGTTAGTACCATCTTGCCCTTTGGCATTTTTGCCTTAAAGTTTTGTTCCTTTGGAAATGGCTTTATGCTTAAATCAATGAATAAATTTGACTAAATAGAATTTAAAATACTTTTTTACCCCTTAAATTATGTTTTCATAATAAAACACATTTTTGGTATTATATATTTTTTTCTCATAATAATAATATCTTAAATATTAAGTAATTAATATATTAATTTTTATATAATAATAGAAGTTTTATTTAGTAACGTAGAATTTCTCAGTAAAAATGAGAAAAAATATGTTAAAAAGTACAAAAATAGAAAAAATAACTATTTTACAAATTTCATTAAAGCTATTTTGATTACATTTGAAAGTAAAAGATTAGTTTTTATTTATATAACTATGGGTAATTTGAAAATGATAATGGATGACCTAAAGAGTTAATTACGATAAAACTTAAGTACCTTGTAATAGCATGATACATTTACTAGTATGTTAGATAAAAGTACAGAAATCTTATAATTATTTACCTTAATAATAATAATAATAATAATAATAATAACTATTTAGTTTTAAAAGATTTGTATTTTATAGTTTTTAGTTTTTATATCCATTGGATTTTATTATATTTTTAATTCATCAGAATTTATAAAGTTGATATTTTTAATTTTTTTTTCTTTAAAAGCTGTGCGCTATGCACTTATATTAAACAAAAGAAAATTACATTAGAGATAAAGAAAACCCTCAACCCATCACAGCTCATGTGATTCGAACCCATGACCTCTAAGATCATAGGTTTTTTTTTATTAACTTTGTTATGAGTTAAAATGTGATAAAATATTATTTCTTACATGATTTTATGGAAACTGGTTGAACCTTTAACCCTTATATTTTATTTTTTTATTCCTCTGGACCCATTTTGAAAATTGGTTGAATCGACGAGGTAATAATAAAAAAAAGCTTACGTTTAATTTTTCCGAAGTTAGTTCTATAATAATACATTAGGTTCTAAAGCTTTTGAACTCTTAGATAAATATTTATTATATTTATTTGATTATTCTGTGTATGAAAAATAAACCTTTAGGAATGTAAATTTTTACATAAAAGATAAAACTTTGGGAAGATGAATTTGTAGGAGAATAAATAAATAAATATTAATGTACATGAAAAATAACCTTTTAGGAAGGTGACGAATTACCAGAAAATTCCGTATTTTGTGGAATATCATTTACGTTTCATTTATGACTTAAATCGACATCCGTTTATTTCTATGTTTACTGAAATGGGCTATAGTTGTCGTTATTATCAAACGCAAATCAAACAAAAACGTCCGTGAGTTGGGCCATATTTCTTGTGCATTTTGGTAATAGTCGGAATGACTGAGCTACTAGACAAAGGCACAATCTCGTCCATATGACCCAGTCACATAGTTTTAGTTCAATTTGGCTTTCGAGTGATGTATATACCGAGTCGAGACATATACTTACCGGGTTGAATTAATTTCCACGCGAATGTGTGCAAAAATAATTAACTCCGAGAAAGACATAAAAATCATCTTTTACATGTATGCATATGTAAAGAATAAATTTTTACAAAGTCTGCCAGGACCTGACTCTTTAAAGCTGACATGCTTTCATATCTCACATCGAATTCACCAAGGCGGATTGCCCATTCCATCAACCTTCCAGAAGTGTCTGGCTTCTGCAACACCTTTCTCATCGGTATATTCGTTCGAACCACCACAGTATGCGCCTGAAAATATGGTCTAAGGCGGATTGCTGTGGTGACAACAGCCAACGCCATTTTATCAAGCTTAGAATATCTGGTTTCGGCGTCTTTCAGAACCTTGCTCACATAATAAATCGGAAACTGCTGGCCATCCTCCTTTCGTATCATGACCGTGCACACAGCTGTTAGACGAGGTGCCGCGGCCTAATCTCCCGGGCGGATCGGGGGGTGGACACCTCATGGCGACGTAAGCGGTGATTGGCGCCGAAAGCAACCAATCGTGGAATCAAGCTGCTCGGCAGGACCGGAGCTCGGAGATATGGAAGAGTCGCCACCCACGAATGGGAAAATGGACACCGATCCCTTGCGGGAGACCGGTGTGGGTTCGGGAAACTTAGGTACGAGCCGAGAAGGCTAGCTCCTTTCCGGAAAAAGGCTACTAGGCACCCCGACATCGCCCGGTTATGAACCACCGGCCTCCTACTCAGCATGTTAGGCGATAACGGACTAATCGTATATTTCTTTAAGTTTAAAATTCATTTGAAACCTTTTCTTTCTCGTTTTGAAAACCGTTTTGAGCATACATTATTGAAAAGCCATTTTAGTAAAGAATCACCCATTTACATCAGTTCAATATACATAGGAAAGAGAGGGGGAGAAGGAAGAATTGATTTATTTGTAACGTGATTTATGCTTCGTGTCACATACTAATTCTATACTAATTCACTTCCCCAAAACGAGTTTATTTACATGGTTCGTACCTTAATCGCCGTTGGAACGATTCAGGTACGTTTCAAAACCCCGTTTAATGATGTTCACTCGAATCGCCGTTGGAACGACTCGGGCGTTGAAAATGTTGGGATAAAAGCCTTTGATAAGAAAACGTGGTTAAACATACAAGTCAATTTTATTTTGTACAAATCCTTTAAGAAAACGATTCAAAACTTCATTATTTACAATGAAAACGATTTTAATTACAAGGTTCGCTTAATCCGACGTTGGAACGGACTAAGGTTTTAAAACGTGATGTTTTGGAAATGATCTAAAGATGTCAAGAAAATATTATTTGCACTTTGAGAACCTCTAGAAAAGCTTTTAGTTTTAATAATCAAATTGAAAACTCTTTTTGGTGATTTATTTCCCCCTTTTGACTCAATGGACTCTTTACTTGTCATAATTACAACAATAAACATATTAAATCAAAATTCACTCTAAATAGAGCCCATTTGAAATATGGACCCATAAATGTCCAAAGAATAAAGAAAATAATATAGACATATTATATACATTTTAGCTAAAAAACCCATGAAATATTTATAGAGAAAATAATGATAAGTGAAAAGATACTATGTAATAAACATATAAGAAATGATAATAAAAATACTAAATATAATACATTTTTACTTTAAACATGTGAAAATAATAGATAAAACTCCTAAATAAGAAAATAACATTTATCCCCAAAATAGTTTCACCTAATAATAACTAGTATAACCCGAATAGCCCAAAAACTATATACATATATATACATAATGTAGTTTAAATATCAAAATAAAACCCATTATCCACAAAATATCTACTAATTAATTACTTCCAAAACACCAAGTAAATAACATTCTAAATAAAATCCATTATCATTTAAATAAAGCAAAAAGAAAATATATATATACGTATACTTATATTAGATTAAATCAAAAAATGATATATAAATATCCTAAATAACTATATGTACCAACTATCCAAAAATAGTTTGAAAACATTTATTACATAAATGTACATATATGTACAAAGGATTAAAAGCTTAAAAGTTGAGAAAGAGGGACCAAAACAGCATTTTTTTACATTCCAGCAGATTTACTGACGGAAAATCCGTCGGTAATCAGCAATTACTGACAGAAAACGCAAATTACAGCAGCACTCCAATTATTTTCAGATTTATTCGAAAGCTTTAAATTAAGTCTAATTCAATCGTTTTGGATTTCCGAACTACCAAAAATGGATCATAGTCAATAACGGAAGTTCCTAAAACGACGTTTTTATTTTAAAACGTTATTTGGAAATTTCTTTTTTAAGAAACTTATAATTACAACGTCTTTTAACACCCGAACTACCTTTTTATCGGATCACGGTTCGTATTGGGATATCAAAACGAGGTTTTTATTTTAAAACAAAACCAAATTTTATTCAACACGAGACGAAAATTAAATAAATACGCAAAATTAAATAAAACGTGGTAAATAAATAAATAGCTAAATAAATAAAATTATAACATAAAAATAAATAAAAGAAAAGAAATAAATTAAATAAAATAAAACGAGTCTAGTCCTCGGATAATACCTTAAGTTCGGTATTGACGATTGAAGTCGGTTGATTCCACGAATCGTGCTTTCCCGATATTTTTTTGTGTTTTTAGTAAAATCTTAACTTTTAGAAAATTCGGAATTTTTAGGAAAAAAAATGTTTTTTCCCAAAAAAAAAGTCACTTCTCTCTCTAAAATGTTAGAGTGAGAAATTCCTCTCCCAAAAAATCCTCCTCTCCAAATGCATGGGGATCCGTGCCTTTTATAGGCATTGGATCCCCGGACGGAATGGGCGACGCCCGAGCAAGATCGGGCGTCGCCCAAAGGGGTTGGGCGGCCGCCCAACCTCTGTTGGGCTATCGCCCAACATTGTTGGGCGATCGCCCAACAATAGTTGGGCGGCCGCCCAAGATTGTTGGGCGGCCGCCCAACAATCGTTGGGCGCGCGCCCCACCGACGTTGGGCGCTCGCCCGACGATCGTTGGGCGTTCGCCCAACGGCTGCCGGGGCGCGTCTCGCGCCGTCGGGCGCACACGCCCTGTGGCTGTCGAGCGCGCGCTCCGCACCGCCGGGCTCGTGCGTCCAACGGACGTCGAGCGCGCGCCACTCGAAGTCGGACGCGTGCGTCCAGCGGACGTCGAGCGTGCGCCCCGTGCTGTCGGGCGGGCATCCGACCATCGTTGGACGCGCGTCAGCTGCCGCTAGGCGCTCGCACTGCGCCGCTGAGCACTCGCGAGCCGCCCAATCGACGACCTCGAACCATCGCAACTTCTCCTTCCTTATTATATATTATTTTTTTGTTTTTAAAACTTCCGGAATCAACCGTTTCAACCGTCTTGTTTACAGGTTTTCGTCACAGGTCCTCCGACTCGGTGTCTACAGTTGCCCCTACTTTCCTATTTTGACTGTGATGTGTGTGTTTTGAAAACGTTTTTTTGCTAACGCAACACATGCAATGTAAAACATATAAAAGTAAAAGACACGTAAAGAGTAGAAGGAAGAATACCTGACCTTCGCGCTGCGCGTTCCGGTGTCGTTCTCCGATTCTTTCCAGCCTCGCCTCTGAATCGGCCGTCGGTGGATGTTCTTCTTACGGACCCTAGCCTGAGTAAGAATGCGCGCTATATGCATGCGAATAGTAATCCTACGAATTTGTGCATGCTAACAGTAAAAATAACGTGAATAGTGAGAACTTAACTAATGCACGTTCACAGTAAAAACGTGAATAGTGCACGTGAATAGTAGAAACGTGAATAGTGAAAACTTAACTAATGCACGTGAATAGTAAAAAACGTGAATAGTAAAAAAACGTGAATAGTGAAAACTTAACTAATGCACATGAATAATAAACTTAACCTATGCTCCTTGTCAATGCGGACGAGAGTGGATTAAAGAATTAACTAAACCTTACATGAGCGACCCTAAAGGAGAGACTTTTACAGAAAGTTGGCCCTAATTGACCAGATGTCTCTAGGTTAGATAATGAAAGAATGCCTAGTCTTAACGCGTCCTCACTAATTGCATGCTTTAGGAACTGTATTTAAATTTTCTTGTCTTGTTCTTTCTAGTTTATTGAGATTTCTGGGACCACCGCCGAGATTCACTCGTGGTATGCTAGGCTGGGCGCTGCGGCAAGAGCCCGCGTGCGCGAGTTGGGCTTCGAGCCTTTTATTGCAGCGTTGCCCCGCACCAACGGGGTATGTGATCGTTTTGGCCTACGGGCCTTATGTGAGCGGTGGGTTGACTCGACCCACACTTTCCACCTTTCTTTCGGAGAGATGACCATCTCGCCCAGGGATTTTTCACTGCTGACAGGGTTGCGAGGGAGCAGCACTCCCGTTTCCTTTTATTTCGATATGATGTGAGCGGTGGGATGACTCGACCCACACTTTCCACCTTTCTTTCGGGGAGATGACCATCTCGCCCAAGGATTTTTCACTGCTGAAAGGGTTGCGAGGGAGCAGCACTCCCGTTTCCTTTTATTTCGATATGATGCGACCACGGGTCGATCGTGCTAGGCTCGCTGCCTTGATTGGATCGGGGGTTCGCCCATGCGCCAAAGCTACTCCGGCGAAGTTTATTTCCACCGCGAGCCTTTTGAGTCGGCGAGATTTTTGTGAGACCGACGATACCGACTTGGCGGTTCGTAGCTTCTTGGTATATACTCTGAGTGAGACGATTTTCCGCACGAAGGGCGAGAAGGTACACGCGGGTCTCATTCAGGCACTCAGCGATCTGGATGCGGCGGCTTCCTATGATTGGGCGGGGGCAGGCTTAGCCTTTCTCTACAAGTTTTTGGATCTGACTTGCCGGAATCGCAAGGATTTCGGTGGTTACACCTTTGCTCTGTTGGTACGTGACGCCTTCTTAACTTGCCCGTCTTTATCTTCTTCGCGTTTTTCACACTCCTAGTCCTTGTTTTTACCGCATGTGTGGGCGTATGAGAGGCACATCCTTCCCAGCCGGTCTCGACCTCGACCGAGAGTACCGAGGCCGCCTTTCATGACCCGATGGAGAGATTTTGACTTGGGCGCCGAGAGGAGTCGGATGGTGCCGCGGCTCCTAGATTGGATCGACTCGCTGACCCTCAGACAGGTAGATTTTGCCTAGTCGTGCTAGATTTTTGTTTGAGTCTTTCTGACTTTCTCTTTGTGCATTTTTTAGATTAAGTTCAGGTGGGACGACCTCGACTTCGGTCCCGATTATACGTATGTATCTATGATCCAGGAGTAGCAGTGTGTGCTCACCGGTCCCTGCGTGCGGGCATGGTATTTGGGGGACCGAGGCATCACCGGAGTTAGTGACGCACATTGGACACCGGGTGAGATCCCCGTCTCTATGTTTGCGGTGCGGACCATGCCCCTATCGGTCGTTCGTCGGGACCTATCTCGTCGGTTTGTTGGTAGAGCAGTGTGGATTCACGCCGGGGGCCGCGAGCTTTACTTATCTACTCTGCTAAGCGCGAGGGATGCCCCGGCGGCAGCGATGGAGGTGGATCCGGTGGCAGATGTATTTTCGAAGGAGGCTGTTGCGGCAGTCTTTGGTCAGGAGGAGGTCCCGGTAAGTGGTTCCGCCCCCTTTCTCATTTTACCATTTCATTCATGAGATGTTTAGAGGTTTTTATTGTGTGTTTTTTGCAGGAGGGATCTTGGAGGAGTGCCCATTTATCCGATTTCTTTGACGGCACTCGAGCTCAGACGCCTGTGTGCGAGCAGCCCTACTATGTCGGCGAGTCCTCCAGCGCCGCCCGACCGGAGAGGTCTTTCCTAGGTGTGCCCCTACCAGACTACGGGCGAGATTTTGCCACGATTTGTTATGACGAGTCCGGGGCAGCTTATGCGGGATTTGAGACAGTTCCTCCTATCTTCACCTCGAGGGTCCCCTTTGATCCCTCAGATGCTTCTCTGACTACGAGGGAGACCTGCACGAATTACGTGGGGCTGTCTGGTTATCTCCGAGATCGCCTCAGCTTGCGCTGCACCGATCACCTGGTATGTATCATTATTTTACTTTAGTGTAGTGGAATGTATGCATGTATGTATGATTTATGTTCGTGCCTACGCTGCTTCTTATTTTTATCTGTTTTTCCTTTCTTTTGCTTTAGAGCGATCTGCACGCCCACGAGCGGAGGCAGAGCGAGTTGGTGCGGGAGGCCGACGCCCGGGTCGGTCAGGTGTATCAGGAGAGAAATGACCACTGGTCAGGGATGATGCGACGGGAGACCGAGGGTCGCCTTGCCGTCGAGGAGTGGGCGCGCGATGAGTCGATCGGACGCCTCGCTGCCGAGGAGAGAGCTGCCGAGGAGGCAATATCTGCGGAGCGGGCATCGCACTTGAGAGATTTTGAGGACTATTGGGATTTCCCTCCGTATTAGGCTCGTTATGTATTGCTTTGTAGCTTTCATTATTGCTTTGTAGCTTTTATTGGAGTTTCCCCGCTGTATAGCTGATGTATAGGGAGTGGGGTGAATAGTAGGTAGGCTTTTTGTGAAAAGTAGGATAGGAAATGTATAACTCGTGATTCATATTACCATGCATTCAGTAGATTATGATGATTCCAATCATTCTCGTCAAATATATTCATGCCTTTATTTATTTACAAACAACAGAAATACTTAGTCTCTTATACCTTATTTTTGGTAATTGCTCAAGTCATAACTATTGTTACCAGGACCCGCCTTTCGGTTTTCGGATCCCGACGATTTTTCTCCTCTCCTTTTACTATCCCGGAATTTTTAAATGAGTGCCTTTTTGGGTTTTCACCCATTGGTATTTCTTAAGCCTATCCAGGTTGGTAGGTTCGGAGAATTCCATGCCGTCCATTGTAGTTAACTTCACCGCTCCTTTGCTTAGTATCTTCTTCACGACGAATGGCCCTTCCCAGTTAGGCCTAAACTTCCCCCTTGGGTCGGTGTGCGTCACACGGATCTGTTTCAGCACCAAATCTCCTTCTTTGATAGGGCTGGTCTTGACTTTTTTATTGAAGGCCCAAGCCATCATTCTTTGATATAACTGTACGTGGTAAAGGGCTTCCATCCTTTTCTCGTCAACTAGAGCCAACTGCTCACATCGCCTCTTCACCCATTCCGTCTCGGGGATTTCTGCTTCCACTGCGATTCTCAATGATCGCTTTTCGATCTCAATCGGCAGGACTGTTTCTGTTCCGTATACCAAGGAGAATGACATTGTCCCAGTCGAGGTTCTGATTGTCGTGCGATAAGCCCACAACGCGAGTGGGAGGTGCTCATGCCAGTTCCGATGTGATTCCACCGTCTTTACGAGAATCCTTTTAAGGTTCTTATTAGCTGCTTCTACTGCCCCATTAGCTTGTGGACGGTACGGAGAAGATCTGTGATGTTCAATGCCATATTCTCGGAAAAGATTCCTTACTTCCCCCTGAAACTGGATCCCGTTATCCGTAATCATGTGATGAGGCACTCCAAACCTGGTGATCAAGTGTTTTTCAATGAACTTTCTCATCTGCTTGGATCCCAGTTTGCTAAACGACTCTGCTTCTACCCACTTGGTGAAATAATCGATGGCGACAGCAATAAACTTATATCCATTTGAAGCGTTAGGCCTTACTTCGCCGATGATGTCAATGCCCCAAGCAGCGAATGGCCAAATAGGTGCTAGCACATGTAGTTCTATGGCCGGAAGATGACTGCAATCGCCGTGGATTTGACAATCATGGCATTTCTTTGCATACTCGTTACAATCTCTTTCCATGGTGAGCCAATAGAAGCCTTGTCTGATGATTTTCTTGGCTAACACTGCTCCTCCCATATGGGCCCCGCAAATTCCTGAATGTACTGATTCCATTGCCTCGCAGGCTTCTCCCGCATCCAAGCACCTTAGTTGTAACCCATCAATGTGCCTTTTGTAAAGCAAGTCGTTATGGATGACGAACTGACGAGCTAGCCTTCTAATCACAGCTTGATCCCTAGGTTCTGACTCTGCCGGATATGTTCCATTTTTCATGAAGTTCACGATATCGAAATACCACGGTTTTTCATCTGCCTCTAACAGCATTACGTCCTCGTAGCATGGTTTGTGAGATCTCCTCAATACCAACAGTTTCGAGGCAAGGTTCCGGGGGTTGTCCCAAACTGACACCAAAGTGGCCAAGGCATCCGCCGCCTGGTTCTGTGCTCGAGGAATATGATAGAAACGGCATTCTTTGAATCTTTGTGCCAACCCTTCTAGCTGATCGAGGTACGGACGTAGTCTTTCTTCTCTTACCTCCTAGTTTCCTTGTGCCTGTTCGATGATCAACTTTGAGTCACCCCAAATTTCGACATATGACGCTCCCAGTGCCGCTAATGACTCTAAACCATAAATGCACGCTTCATATTCGGCCATATTATTGGTGAGAGGGAAGGATAACTTCTTGGCCATCGGGATTCTTTCTCCTTCTGGTGAGGTAAGTAGTACTCCTACTCCAGCTCCATTCGAATTAACTGTCCCGTCGAAGAACATTTTCCATGGTATAACTTCGATTGCGTTCAAGTGCTCATCGGGGAAGTCATAGCTTACTTCTTCCTCTTCTGCATTCAGGGGTTGGTTAGCCAGAAATTCTGCCACGGCCCTCCCTTTGATAACCTTCTTCGTCACATATTAAATGTCAAACTCGGACAAAAGCAACAACCATCGGGCTAACTTCCCTGTCAAGGATGGAGTTTGGTACAGATACTTCACGGGGTCCATCCGAGAAATGATGATCACTTTATATGATTGGAAATAGTGCCGTAGTTTCTTTGTCAACCATACTACTGCCACACATGTCTTTTCGATCATATTATACTTGAGCTCGTACTCTAGGAACTTTTTACTCAGATAATACACCGCGTGCTCCACACCGGTGTCTCCCTCTTGAGCCAACATTGCCCCAATAGATCGCTCCTCAATTGCTACGTAGAGGAGAAGCGGCTTTCCCAGTTTAGGCGGTCTCAGCACTGGCGGATTAGACAAATAGTTCCGGACGCTCTCCAGAGCTTGCTGACACTTATCATTCCAAGTAGCGGGTTGGTCTTTCCTTAATAACTTAAAGATTGGCTCGCAGATTGCGGTGAGTCTCGCTATGAACCGACTGATATACTGAACCTGCCCTAGAAACCCTCTCACTTCCTTCTCATTCTTCGGCGCCGGCATCTCCTGTATAGCCTTCACTTTATCAGGATCCACCTCGATTCCCTTATTTCCGATTACATAGCCTAAGATTTTCCCCGACGAAACACCGAAAAAGCACTTCTTCGGGTTTAACCTTAGCTTGAATTCTGCAATTCGGGCCAAAAACTTCTCGAGCGCGGCAAGATGCCCTTCGCTTGTCTCCGATTTGACCATCATGTCGTCCACGTAGACTTCTACCTCATTGTGTATCATATCATGGAACAGTGCTGTGGCCATTCGCTGGTAAGTTGCCCCGGCATTTTTTAAACCGAACGGCATTACTCTGTAACAGTATGTCCCCCACTCGGTTGTGAACGAGGTTTTTGCTTTGTGTTTCTCGGCCATCTGTACTTGCATGTAGCCCATGAAACCGTCCACATTCGTGTGTAAGACGCTTGACGTTGCACTGTCGATCAATACGTCGATATGAGGCAATGCGAACTCATCCTTGGGGCATGCCTTGTTAAGATCTCTGTAATCAACGCACATCCTTACTTTGCCGTCCTTTTTTGCGATTGGCACCACATTTGCGACCCAAGGGGGATAGTCGATCACCTCGATAAATCCTGCTTCTAACTGCTTCTTCACCTCCTCTCTGATCTTATCTGCCCATTCGGGTCTCATACGTCGGAGCTTCTGCTTTACGGGCTTTGCTTCGGGGTAAGTTGGAATGCGGTGAGTTACGATAGATTGATCAATTCCAGGCATGTCTTCGTATGTCCAAGCGAATACAATTTCGTATTTTTTAATTATTCTCTCAAATTCTTTTCTCTCTTCAATAGTTAATTCTTGAGCAATTTGTATAAGTTTAGGATTTTCATCCGTACCAAGATTGAAAGTTGACATTTCTATTGCATTGATTTCAAATGTAGGCATGTTATATGAATGAGAATGCATGGAATGATCATGATCAACATCAAGCAAGTAAGCAAAATCAGAATTCATTCCATTGATAGCATTGGTGATTACATCATCTGATTCAAACAAAGCAGTAATACAATTTTCATCATCAGGGTCTTCGGACTTCTCATGAATTTTGGAGGTACTAGGCTCATCTCCCGCTCCTGCAGTTGCTTCAATGGTGATGACTTACTCCTCGGCATTCAAATCCAGCATCATAATCTCCTCGACAAAGCAGCTCGCCTTTCCTTTGCCCCAGTCGGCAACATCATTGAAGATTTCGAACCCCGGCAGAATCTTCCCTTCTGTGCTAGTCCACCGAGCTCAATTTCTCAGCTCTGATTGTCACTATCTCCTCCCCGAAGGGGAATTTAATCATTTGGTGGAGCGTGGAGGGCACACCTCCCAACTTATGGAACCAAGGGCGTCCCAACAGTACAGCAAAGGTTACCGGTATATCCAGCACGGTGAACTCAGTTTCTTCTTCATGCGGCCCTACTTTCAACTTGGCCTTGAAGACTCCCTCAATGTGCCTATGGCTGTCATCATACGCTTTAATCACAGTTTCAGAGGCTGTCAGGTCTCCTCTCTCCACTCCCAACTTCGACAAGAGTTTCAAAGGACAAACGTTAATGGCCGATCCATCATCGACCATCACGCAACTAGTCTTCTTTCCGTTAATTTTCGCTCGGATATACAAAGGCTTATTGTGAGCCTTCCCCTCTTCTGGGAGATCCTCGTCAGTAAATGTGATCTCAGTCTTCTTTCGGGCCATAATTGCCCCTACTAGCGCTGCCGGCTCAGTATCGGTGGAGATAACCAGATTCTGCAATTCTTTCATCAAGTTCTCACGATGGTACTTAGAATGGCATAGAACTTCCCAGACTGTGGACTTAGCTTGTGTCTTCTTCAACTGCTCCAGAACTTGGTCATCGGGCTTAGGAGCCGACCCTTCTCCAGTTTCTATCATAGGTGCCTTTCCCTCGGCCACACGACCTGATCTCGTCATTACCGCGATTTCCGGCTCATCATCCGATTCGTCCCAAATGTTAATAGGAATCCTCTGATTGGCATCTTCCTCGTCCGAAGAACTCTCCCAAATGTCCACGACCATTAAATCCATGACGTGAGGAACATTCGGATTCAAGTAAAAGGGATCCGCCGATCCATACAAAGCCCAACCTATCAACTCATCATAGTCACGGAGGGACACTCTGCTCATCCTTCTTGCGGCCAACGGAATAGCACCTCGTTGTATGCACATAAGCTGCACCTTATTGCTCATTGTTTCGTTACACTGTTCATACCGGTGCCTCCACCTCCTAGCATAATCCACGAATGGTTTCTCGGGGAATTGCCTGATCCTATCCAGATCTTCCAGGGATCCCGTCCATGGAACATACATCTCATATCTCGCCACAAAAGCATTCCTAAGAGGTATCCAATGACCCATTTCTTCTTCTGATAGGCCCTGGTGCCATAACAAGGCTTCTCCCATTAAAGTTTCCGGAAAATGTTCATGTAATTCACATTGCGGGAATCCGGCGTCGTACATATGGTTGCGGAATAACCTCGAATGCTCAACAGGATCCTGGTATCCACCATACCTAGGCATTGCCAACACTGCCTCGGGCGTTTCATAAGAGGGGGAGTCCGGGGTTTGATCCGCTAACATCCATACCGTATACTCTTTGATAAACCTCTTCGTCATTGCCGCCCAATCGGTCTTAACATACATCGGAAGTGACATATACCACATCAATGGTTCACCCATCAACGAATTACAAAACAAGCTAGTGATCTCTTCTTCTTTAAAACCCAAGGGCGACATGGCCGATAAGTAGAAGTGAAGGTGTTCCATCGGATCTTTGTTGCCATTATACTTACTGACCCTCGGCAACGGACGCTTGATAGGTCCAATCTGCATTGCGAAGCGCTCCGCGGCCTTGTCCTCAGCCCTTTGATACTTTTCTAGAAATAGATCTGACAATTGATCCCAATCATACTTGCAAGAGTCGGGTAATGAGTGAAACCACCCCAAAGGCTCGCCTATCAGAGAATGGTGGAACCACTGAGCAATCTCATCCACTCCGAAGGATTCAACAAACATATCGCGCATATATTCACGCAAGTGCACCTCGGGATTTCCCCCTCCACTAAACAGGCCCAAATTAGGCACAATAGTTCGAGACGACCCTTCTCCGGTCTCTTCGGCACTATCTTCATCATACGGTGCTCCACCATCCAATCCCTCTTCCATCGGTTCATCCTCTTGTTCCTCGCCAAGGAAGGACACATATAGACCATTTCCTACATTGTTCCTTTCGTCGGAATCCAGCAACTCCTCTACGTTCTCTTCGAAGGATTCCATCACTACACGTTCTGTCAGACCAATTCCGATCATGCTTACCCTATGATTAGGCAATGGATTACGCCTAGTGGAAGGGTTCGCTGACGAAGGATCAGCTATCTTTTTCTCCTCGATTAAATCCTGGATTTCGTGTTTCAGCCTCTCACAATTCTCAATTGTATGCCCATAACTGCTATGGAACTCACAATACCCTCTAGCCTGTATCTGCGAAGTAGGTGGAGCTTTGTTATACGGGGTAAAGGCCTTCAACAATCCCTTTTTCTGCAGACGCTCGAAAACTTTCGCGTAGGTCTGATCGAACTTGGCGAACCGCCTCTTTTCAATAGCATTAAGATCAACCACTTTCACTGCTGCGGATTCCGTACTCGCACTAGGCCCTCCGGCACTATATCCCGACTTCGTCCACTTGGTATGAGCTTTCTTCGGCTCTCCATCCCCTTCAACAGTCAAGGCACAACTATACATCTGATTGAAATCAGTAAATGGCATATACCGCAACTCATTCTTGATATATGGCAAAGTGTTGCCAACCACCATTCAGATCTGATCCTGCTCGAGCGGCTTTTGTTTCATCACTGCGGCCTTAGCCCTCCATCTTTTCACAAAATCGGAAAAGGATTCCCCAGCCTGTTGCTTAGTGCTCTCTAACTCTTTCAAAGTGACCTCCAGCATGGTGTTAAAGCTATACTGAGCGATGAATGACTTCGCTAATTCCCTCCAATCCCTCTTTGTTACCATCGGCAATGCATGAAACCATGTGAGGGCAGCCCCCTCTAGGTAGGTGTTAAACAACCCTAAGACCTGATCTTCAGTCAGGATCGTGTGCTTCATCACCGCAACATACTGATTCATGTGAGCGGTGGGATCTCCAGTTCCATCGAACTTTTTCATGTCAGGGAGACGAAATTTCAGAGGCAAAGCTGTTGCCGACAAACAATTCTTCAAGTTATAGAAGTCCTGACTTCCGGAACTTCCTCCACGCAAGTCCTGCACTTCCTGTGTGATGTGTTGCTTCCACTCCTCTTCCTTAGCTTTCTCTTTCTCAAGCTGTTTTTGGACATAATCCTGATAATCCTCCTCATTCCCAAAGCGAGGGCCATCGTTCACCTCATTCTCAGCACGCTTACTACCACTCTTGTTGTCCTTCAGTGCTAACTCAGCTAGCTGGGCCAAGATTGCGGCCAGCTGATCATTGATATTGTTCACAGAATTTTCCAATTCAGCCACTTTCTCGTCGGTCGCAGACATATTGACGGAAGACTGAGTATACCCAGATGAAGATGATTCAGAAGCCACAACTACTGATTCGGAACTGTCTACTCGTAGCTGATCAAACTGTCTGACAAGCCGATTACTCTCGCGAAACCACAACCGCTTAATGATGACGTCTGCGCGAACGGTATCCATTAGTATGTATGCATGATTTTATATGCATGATTCGTGGTGTGTGCGTTTATTTATTTACGATTATAAGATAAGAAGAACAAACGTTAGTTCTATTTACACGTATCACAACATCTCTCTTCCACCCTTATTCCTCCACACACTCGTTGGTCCAGGTCTCTTTCCTAGGATTTTGGTTTGGGGCTCACATTGCGGTCCAAGGGACGCGTGATGCCGTCGATTATTGCGGAAAAATAAATCATTCACCATACAACACAGTTCGTTTTTGACGCATCAGTGTTCAGTGACTAAGAAATCGACCAAGTTGGATTGTCCTTTCGGAATAACTCGTCTTTCGTCCTTTCGTGAGACGCATTAGTTCGGGTTTTGACTCCCTTTGAGCGCATCTCAGTTTTTAGACGTGGTACGAGTTATTCTTCTAGTCCAATCGTTCGTTATTGTCAATGACTCGTTCCCTTTTGTTCGCGCTGGTTCGTGTCTCGATTTTTGGATTACAACGGGATCTTTTGGATCTATCGAGAGACGTAACCACGTGTTTATTTAGTGATGGAATCACTTTTGGATTTTATTTTAGGGAACGGACTCATCGCGTAACGTGTTTATTCTTAGCGTCGAGGATCCGTTTGCTCATTTTAGCTACGTGAAAAGACGGCGAGTCTTATTTTGAGCGCACGGTAACCTTTCAGCTAGCAACAGTTCGTTGTTCTTCCCAATCCACGGGATATATCATCTTAGTGTGGTTATAGAAAATCAACGTTTCGTTGAATCGCATGCTTATTCAAAGCGAGGATATCACCGTTCTCTTTTAGGCACGAATTAAACAAACACGTACATCGGGCCATATTTCTTGCAGTTTTGGTAACGATCGAAATGATCGAGTCGTTAGTCAAAATCCGCAGTCTCGTCCATATGGCGCAATTATATGGTTTGACTTAATTCGGCTTCGTGATTTTAAACGGGGTATACACTCGTTCGAGGCACGTATTCAACGACATTGGTTTATTTTCTTTAACTACGCTCGGGATTGACATATATCGTAAATTCGGAATGATTTTGGTCGTTTAGTTCATTTTTCGCTTTTCTTTTCTTAGTCACTTCTGCGGACACGTCCATTTCTCTTTAAGAACGACACGGGGCATAACGTAAAAGCTCGTCTTTTATTCGGAAGGGACGGGCTACTCGTGCGAAACTTTTCACGTTACGACAGAGTCGTTCGAAACAGAAATGTTCTTCGTTTTCGTTTCGTTATGATCTCGTTTTATCCCAATTTATTTAAAGAATGTGAATAACGGCTACTGTTAATATAGACTTTTGAATCGAAGTATAACTATCCTCAACACCAAACCGATTCATACTAATACGTGCTTACGTCGTAACGCATTTCCTGAACATGTGCCTTCGTCGGGACACAGAAAGGGACAAGGCGGGCCGCACATGTTCATTCATACGAGATGACTAAGTCATCTTTAGTTTAAATCGTTTCGATGTTTTAGGGTAATTAGTATGTCGACTCAAGAGTATATATTAACGCATCATTTCATTTTCTTTACATACTTTAGGATTTAGACACGTATCATGGCGATTTGAAAACACGAACTGATTCATTTATCACATCAAAAATAGTAACGGGTAATCCTATGGAAACTTCTAAATACCCGAACTACCTTTTTATCGGATCACGGTTCGTAGTGGGATATCAAAACGAGGTTTTTATTTTAAAACAAAACCAAATGTTATTCAACACGAGACGAAAATTAAATAAATACGCAAAATTAAATAAAACGTGGTAAATAAATAAATAGCTAAATAAATAAAATTATAACATAAAAATAAAGAAAGGAAAAGAAATAAATTAAATAAAATAAAATGAGTCTAGTCCTCGGATAATACCTTAAGTTCGGTATTGACGATTGAAGTCGGTTGATTCCACGAATCGTGCTTTCCCGGTATTTTTTTGTGTTTTTAGTAAAATCTTAACTTTTAGGAAATTCGGAATTTTTAGGAAAAAAAATGTTTTTTCCCAAAAAAAAAGTCACTTCTCTCTCTAAAATGTTAGAGTGAGAAATTCCTCTCCCCAAAAATCCTCCTCTCCAAATGCATGGGGATCCGTGCCTTTTATAGGCATTGGATCCCCGGACGGAATGGGTGACGCCCGAGCAAGATCGGGCGTCGCCCAAAGGGGTTGGGCGGCCGCCCAACCTCTGTTGGGCTATCGCCCAACATTCGTCGGGCGCGCGCCCAACGATCGTTGGGCGCGCGCCCGACGATCGTTGGGCGCGCGCCCGACGATCGTTGGGCGCGCGCCCCACCGATGTTGGGCGCTCGCCCGACGATCGTTGGGCGTTCGCCCAACGGCTGCCGGGCGCGCTCGACCGACGCCTGTCGGGGCGCGTCTCGCGCCGTCGGGCGCACACGCCCTGTGGCTGTCGAGCGCGCGCTCCGCGCCGCCGGGCTCGTGCGTCCAACGGACGTCGAGCGCGCGCCACTCGCAGTCTGCCGCTAAGCACTCGCACTACGCATATCACAACAGCGACCCATTGTAACTTATTTATTTTATTTTTTTCGAAACTTCCGGAATCAATCGCTTCAACCGTCTTGTTTTCAGGTTTTCGTCACAGGTCCTCCGACTCGGTGTCTACATCTGTATTTTCTCACTGGAGCTAGTGTCCTGGAGGTTCGATCTGGGTGTCGCGGAGAGACCGACGGTGGCACAGCTCCTGGATTGGATCGATTCGCGGACGTTGGGACAGGTAGATATCTTCTAGTCGTGCTAGATTCTTGTTTGATTGGATCTGACTTTTTCTTTGTGTTTTTAGATCAAGTTTAGGTGGGACGACCTTGACTTCGCTCCCGACTATGCGTACGTGACTTTGATCCAGGAGCAGCAGTGCGTGCTCACCGGCCCTTGCGTGCGGGCCTGGTACTTAGGCGACCGGGGCATCACCGGGATTAGAGCGTCGCACTGGTCCCCGGGCGAGATCCCCGTTTCCATGTTCGCGGTGCGGACCATGCCCTTGTCGGTTATCCGTCAGGACTTGACCCGTCGGTTCGTGGGTAGAGAGGTGTGGGTTCACGCCGGTGGCCGTGATCTTTACCTATCGACTTTGTTGAGCGCGAGGGATGCCCCAGCGGTGGTGATGGATGTGGATCCCGTGGCAGACGTGTTTTCGCGGGAGGCTGTCGCGGCAGTCTTCGGTCAGGAGGAGGTCCCGGTGAGTGGTTCAGCCTATTTACCTTTATTCACGAGATAGCTAGCGGTATTTATTGTGTTTTCATTTGCAGGAGGGGTCCTGGAGGAGTGCTCATTTGTCAGACTTCTTCGATGGCGCTCGGGCTCAGACATCTGCGAGCGAGCCCCCCTACTATGTCGGCGAGTCCTCCAGCGCTGCCCGACCGGAGAGATTCTCTTTGGATGTGCCCGTTCCGGACTACGGGAGAGATTTCGTGACCCTTTGCTATGATGAGTCCGGGGTAGCCTACGCGGGTGTCGAGATGGCTCCTCCCGTCTTCACATCGAGGGTACCATTTGACCCTTCTGACGCTTCTCAGACTACGAGAGAGACTTGTACTGACTACGTGGGGCTGTCCGGTTACCTCAGAGACCGCCTCAGCTTGCGCTGTGCCGACCACCTGGTATGTATCATTGCCTTATTTTAGTGTAGTGGAATGCATGCATGTATGTATGATTTCTGTTCTTGCCTATGCTGCTTTTTTTTTTTTTTCACATCTGTTTTTCTTCTTTTTTTTGTTCCCTTTTTAGAGCGATCTTCACGCCCATGAGCGGAGACGGAGTGAGTCGGTGCGGGAGGCCGATGCCAGGGTTGGCCAGGTGTACCAAGAGCGGAACGACCACTGGTCGGAGGTGATGCGGAGGGAGACTGAGGGTCGCCTTGCTGTCGAGGAGAGAGCACGAGTCGCCGAGGAGAGACTCCGAGTTGCCGAGGAGGCCTTATCTGCAGAGCGGGCGTCACGCTTGAGGGATTTTGAGGACTACTGGGATATCCCTCCTTATTAGGCTTTATGGCTTTGTAGTAGTTTTTTTATTAGGATTACCCCGATGTATATCTGATGTATAGGGAGCGGGGTGGATAGCATGTAGGCTTTTTATTGTGAAAAGTAAGGTAGGAAATGTATAACTCATGATTCATATTACCATGCATTCAGTAGATTATGATGATTCCAATCATTCTCGTCAAATATATTCATGCCTTTATTTATTTACAAACAACAGAAATACTTAGCCTCTTATATATTGTTTTTGTAATTGCTCAAGTTATAACTACTGTTACTAGGACCCGCCTTTCGGTTTTCGGATCCCGATGATTTTTCTCCTTTCCTTTTACTATCCCGGAATTTTCAAATGAGTGCCCTTTCGGGTTTTCACCCACTGGGATGTCCCTCATTGTTGCATAGGCCGCCCTTTACGGGTTTTCAACCTATCGGGAATTTTTCTTTTTTTTTTTACGAAAAGTATTTCTTAAGCCTATCCAGGTTGGTAGGTTCGGAGAATTCCATGCCGTCCATAGCAGTTAACTTCACCGCTCCTTTGCTTAGTATCTTCTTCACGAAGAATAGCCCTTCCCAGTTAGGCTTAAACTTGCCCCTAGGGTCGGTGTGCGTCACACGGATCTGTTTCAGCACCATGTCCCCCTATTTGATAGGGCTGGCCTTGACCTTTTTGTTGAAGGCTCGGGCCATCCTTCTCTGATATAGCTGCACATGGTAAAGGGCTTCCATCCTTTTCTCGTCAACCAAAGCCAACTGCTCATATCGCTTCTTCACCCATTCCGTCTCGGGAATCTCTGCTTCCACTGCGATTCTCAACGATCGCTTTTCGATCTCAATCGGGAGGACTGCTTCTGTTCCGTATACCAAGGAGAATGGTGTTGCCCCAGTTGAGGTTCTAACTGTCGTGCGATAAGCCCATAACGCGAGTGGGAGCTGCTCATGCCAATTCCGATGTGATTCCACCGTTTTTATGAGAATTCTCTTAAGGTTCTTATTAGCTGCTTCTACTGCCCCATTAGCTTGTGGACGGTACGGAGAAGACCTGTGATGTTCAATGCCATATTCTCGGAAGAGACTTCTTACTTCCCCCTGAAACTGGACCCCGTTATCCGTAATAATGTGATGAGGTACTCCAAACCTGGTGATCAAGTGTTTCTCAATGAACTTCCTCATCTGCTTGGATCCCAATTTGCTAAACGACTCTGCCTCTACCCACTTGGTGAAGTAATCGATGGCGACTGCAATAAACTTGTGCCCATTCGAAGCATTAGGCCTTACCTCACCAATGATATCAATGCCCCAGGCCGCAAATGGCCAAATAGGTGCTAACACATGTAATTCCATGGCTGGAAGGTGACTACAATCTCCGTGGATTTGACAATCGTGGCATTTCTTTGCATATTCGTTACAATCTCTTTCCATGGTGAGCCAATAGAAGCCTTGCCTGATGATTTTCTTTGCTAACGCCGCTCCTCCCATGTGGGCCCCGCAAATTCCTGAGTGTACCGATTCCATTGCCTCGCGGGCTTCTCCCGCATCCAAGCACCTCAGTTGTAACCCATCGGTGTGCCTTTTATAAAGCAAATCGTTGTGGATGACGAACTGCTGAGCTAACCTTCTAATCACATCTTGATCTCTAAGTTCCGACTCTGCCGGGTATGTTCCCCTCTTCATGAAGTTCACGATATCGAAATACCACGGTTTTTCATCTGCCCCTAACAGCATTACGTCTTCGTAGCATGGTTTGTGAGATCTCCTCAATACCAACGGTTTCGAGGCAAGGTTCTGGGGGTTGTCCCAAACTGACACTAAAGTGGCCAAAGCGTCCGCAGCCTGGTTCCGTGCTCGAGGGATATGATAAAAACGACATTCCTTGAACCTTTGTGCCAACCCTTCTAGCTGGTCTAGGTATAGACGTAGCCTTTCTTCCCTCACTTCCCAGTTTCCCTGTGCCTGTTCGATGATCAGCTTCGAGTCGCCCCAAATTTCAACATATGATGCCCCCAGTGCTGCTAGTGATTCCAACCCATAGTTGCATGCTTCGTATTCGGCCATATTGTTGGTGAGAGGGAAGGATAACTTCTTTGCCATCGGGATCCTTTCTCCCTCTGGTGAGATAAGTAATACCCCTACTCCGGCTCCATTCGGATTAACTGCTCCATCAAAGAACATTTTCCATGGTATAACTTCTATTGCGTTCAAGTGCTCATCGGGGAAATCATAGTTTATCTCTTCTTCTTCTGCGCTCAGGGGTTGGTTGGCCAGAAATTCTGCTACGGCCCTCCCCTTGATAACCTTCTTCGTTACGTATTCAATATCAAACTCGGACAAAAGCAACAACCATCGGGCTAGCTTCCCTGTTAGAGACGGAGTTCGGTACAGATACTTCACGGGGTCCATCCGGGAAATAATGATCACTTTGTAAGATTGAAAATAGTTTCGTAGTTTCTTTGTTAGCCATACTACTGCTATGCACGTCTTTTCGATCATGTTATACTTAAGCTCGTACTCCAGGAACTTCTTACTCAGATAATATACCGCGTGCTCCACGCCCGTGTCCCCTTCCTGGGCCAGCATTGCCCCAATGGATCGCTCCTCGATTGCCACATAGAGGAGCAGCGATTTTCCCAGTTTAGGCGGTCTCAGAATTGGCGGATTAGACAAGTAATCTCGGACCTTCTCTAAGGCCTGCTGACACTTATCATTCCAAATCGTGGGTTGATCTTTCCGTAGCAACTTAAAGATCGGCTCGCAGATTGCAGTGAGTCTTGCTATTAACCGGCTGATATACTGAACCTGCCCCAGAAACCCTCTCACTTCTTTCTCATTCTTTGGTGCCGGCATTTCTCGTATGGCCTTCACTTTGTTGGGATCTACCTCAATTCCCTTGTTTCCGATTATATAGCCTAAGATTTTCCCCGATGAAACGCCGAAGAAGCACTTCTTCGGGTTTAACCTTAGCTTGAATTCTGCAATTCGGGCCAAAAACTTCTCGAGTGCAGCAAAATGCCCCTCTCTCGTCTCTGATTTGACCATCATGTCATCCACATAAACTTCCACCTCCTTGTGTATCATATCATGGAACAGTGCTGTAGCCATTCGCTGGTAAGTTGCCCCGGCATTCTTCAAACCAAACGGCATCACCCTGTAGCAGTATGTTCCCCACTCAGTTGTGAACGAAGTTTTTGCTTTGTGTTTCTCAGCCATCTGAACTTGCATGTAGCCCATGAAACCATCCACATTCGTGTGTAAGACGCTCGATGCTGCACTATCGATCAATACGTCAATATGAGGCAATGAGAACTCATCTTTCGGGCATGCTTTGTTAAGATCTCTATAATCGACGCACATTCTCACTTTGCCGTCCTTCTTCGCGATGGGCACTACATTTGCGACCCAAGGGGGATAGTCGATTACTTCGATGAACCCTGCTTTTAACTGCTTCTTCACTTCTTCTCTGATCTTATCTGCCCATTCCGGTCTCATGCGTCGGAGTTTCTGTTTCACGGGCTTAGCATCGGGGTATGTCGGAATACGGTGAGTTACGATTGATCGATCGATTCCTGGCATGTCTTCGTACGTCCAAGCAAACACTATTTCGTATTTTTTTATTATTCTCTCAAATTCTTTCCTCTCTTCAATAGTTAATTCTTGAGCAATTTGTATAAGTTTAGGATTTTCATCCGTGCCAAGATTGAAAGTTGACATTTCTATTGCATTGATTTCAAATGTAGGCATGTTATATGAATGAGAATGCATGGAATGATCATGATCAACATCAAGCAAGTAAGCAAAATCAGAATTCATTTCATTGATAGTATTGGCGAGTACATCATCTGATTCAAATAAAGCCGTAATACAATTTTCATCATCAGGGTTCTCGGGTTTCTCATAAGCTTTGGAGGTACTGGGCTCGTCCACCGCTCCCACAGAGGCCTCAATAGTAATGACCTGCTCCTCGGCATTCAAATCTAACATCATAATCTCCTCGACAACGCAACTTGCCTTTCCTTTGCCCCAGTCAATAACATCATTGAAGATCTTAAAACCTGGCAGAATCTTTCCTTCGGTGCTAGTCCATGACTCGGGAGTCCCCGAATAAACCTTTCCGTGCCCCTCGTTCATAAAAGACTTCCTTAGGCCCACCTTTCCTTCACCACTTGCGTTGGACGGACCTCCCTGTTCATATCCCAAACCCCTTCGGGTTTTCTGACTCTTGAAATCCGGAAATTCTGGCAACCCTTGATGGTGTGCTCCCAAGCCCATACGGGGATGAAACCCCCTTTCATCATTTTCACCACATCGGAGGTCATGCTAGACTCGTAGATCCCAGAAACTTGGAATCCGGAGAACAGTTGAGGCTCAATTCCCAATGCTGCCACCGAGCTCAATTTCTCAGCTCTAATTGTCACTATCTCCTCCCCGAAGGGGAACTTGATCATCTGATGGAGCGTGGAGGGCACACCTCCCAACTTGTGGAACCATGGGTGTCCCAACAATACAGCAAAGGTTACCGGGATATCCAGCACCGTGAACTCAGTTTCTTCTTCATGCGGCCCCACTTTCAACTTGGCCTTAAAGACTCCTTCAATATGCCTACGGCTATCATCATAAGCCCTAATCACAGTTTCCGAGGCTGTCAAGTCTCCTCTTTCCACTCCCAACTTAGACAAGAGTTTCAACGGGCAGACATTAATAGCCGATCCATCATCGACCATCACACAGCTAGTCTTCTTCCCGTTGATTTCCGCTCGGATGTACAAAAGCTTATTGTGAGCCTTCCCCTCTTCTGGGAGATCCTCGTCGATAAACGTGATTTCAGTTTTCTTTCGAGCCATGATTGCCCCTACTAGTGCTGCCGGTTCGGTATCGGTACTAATAACCAAATTCTGCAGCTCTTTCATCAGGTTCTCACGATGGTACTTGGAATGGCATAAAACTTCCCACACCGTGGACTTAGCTTGTGTCTTCTCGAATTGCTCAAGAACTTGGTCATCGGACTTAGGAGCCGACCCTTCCCCTATCTCAGTCTCAACCGTAGGTGCCTTTCCCTCGGCCACTCGACCTGATCTTGTCATGGCGGCGATTTCTGGCTCATCATCTGATTCATCCCAAATATTGATAGGAATCCTCCGATTAGCATCTTTCTCGTCCGAGGAACTTTCCCAAATATCCACAATCATTAAATCCATAACGTGAGGAACGTTCGGATTCAAATAAAAAGGATCCGCTGATCCATATAAAGCCCAACCTATCAGATCATTGTAATCTCGGAGGGACACTCTGCTCATCCTTTTAGCTGCCAATGGAATAGCTCCTCTCTGTATGCACATAAGCTGCAGCTTATCACTCATTGTTTCGTGACACTGCTCATACCGGTGCCTCCACCTCCTAGCATAATCCACGAATGGTTCCTCGGGGAATTGCCTGATCCTATCCAGATCTTCCAGAGATCCCGTCCATGGAACATACATCTCATATCTCACCACAAAAACACTCCTAAGCGGTATCCAATGACCCATTTCCTCCTCTGATAGGCCTTGGTGCCACAACAAGGCTTCTCCCATTAAAGTTTCCGGGAAATGTTCATGTAATTCACATGGCGGGAATCCGGCGTCGTACATATGGTTGCGGAATAACCTCGCATGCTCAACAGGATCCTGGTATCCACCATACCTAGGCATTGCCAACACTGCCTCGGGCGTTTCATAAGAGGGGGAGTCCGGGGTTTGATCCGCCAACATCCATACCGTATACTCTTTGATAAACCTCTTCGTCATTCCCACCCAATCGGTCTTAACATACATCGGAAGTGACATATACCACATCAACGGCTCACCCATCAATGAATTACAGAACAAGCTGGTGATCTCTTCTTCCTTAAAACCCAAGGGCGCCATGGCCGACAAGTAGAAATGAAGGTGTTCCATCGGATCTTTGTTGCCATTATACTTACTGACCCTCGGTAGCGGACGCTTGATAGGTCCGATCTGCATCGCAAAGCGCTCTGCAGTCCTGTCCTCAGCTCTTTGATACTTTTCTAGAAATAGATCTGACAATTGATCCCAATCATACTTGCAAGAGTCGGGTAATGAGTGAAACCACCCCAAAGGCTCGCCTATCAGCGAATGATGGAACCACTGAGCAATCTCATCCACCCCGAAGGATTCAACAAACATATCGCGTATATATTCACGCAAGTGCACCTCGGGATTTCCCCCTCCACTAAACAGACCCAAATTAGGCACAATAGTTCGAGATGACCCTTCTCCGGTCTCTTTGGCACTATCTTCATCATACGGTGCTCCACCATCCAATCTCTCTCCCATCGGTTCATCCTCTTGTTCCTCGCCAAGGAAGGACACATATAGACCATTTCCTACATTGTTCCTTTCGTCGGAATCCAGCAACTCCTCTACGTTCTCCTCGAAGGATTCCATCACTACGCATTCTGTCAAACCAACTCCGATCATGCTCACCCTATGATTAGGGAATGGATTACGCCTAGTGGAAGGGTTCACTGACGAAGGATCAGCTATCTTTTTCTCCTCGATTAAATCTTGGATTTCGTGTTTCAGCCTCTCACAATCCTCAATTGTATGCCTATAACTGCTGTGGAACTCACAATACCCTCTAGCCTGTATCCGCGGAGTAGGTGGAGCTTTATTATAAGGGGTAAGGGCTTTCAACAATCCCTTTTTCTGCAAACGTTCAAAAACTTTTGCGTAAGTCTGATCAAACTTGGCGAACCGCCTCTTTTCGATAGCATTAAGATCAAGCACTTTTACTGCAGCAATGTCTCTACTCGCACTTGGCCCTCCGAGACTATATCCAGACTTCGTCCACTTGGTATATGCTTTCTTCGGCTCTCCATCCCCCTCAACGGTCAAGGCACAGCTATACATCTGATTGAAATCGGTAAAAGGCATACACCGCAACTCATTCTTAATATACGGCAATGTGTTACCGACTACCATTCGGATCTGATCCTGCTCAAGCGGCTTTTGTTTCATAACCGCGGCCTTGGCCCTCCATCTCCTTACAAAATCGGAAAATGACTCCCCAGTCCGCTGCTTAGTGCTCTCTAGCTCTTTCAAAGTGACCTCAAGCATGGTATTGAAGCTATACTGAGCGATGAATGACTTCGCTAATTCCTTCCAATCCCTCTTCGTTACCATCGGCAATGCATGAAACCATGTGAGGGCAGCCCCTCTAGGTAAGTGTTAAACAGTCCCAGGACTTGATCCTCAGTCAGGATCGTGTGCTTCATTACAGCGACATACTGATTCATGTGGGCAGTGGGATCCCCAGTTCCATCGAACTTTTTCATGTCAGGGAGCCGGAATTTCAAAGGCAAAGCCGTTGCCGATAAACAATTCTTCAAGTTATAAAAGTCCTGACTCCCGGAACTTCCCCCACGTAGATCCTGCACCTCCTGCGTGATGTGTTGTTTCCACTCCTCTTCCTTAGCTTTCTCTTTCTCAAGCTGTTCTCGAATATAATCCTGATAATCATCCTCGTTCCCAAAGCGAGGGCCATCATTCACCTCATTCTCAGCGTGTTTACTGCCACTTTTGTCATCTCTCATGGCCAGCTTAGCTAACTGGGCCGCTATCACCGCTAATTGCTCATTAATGTTGTTCACAGAGTTTTCCAATCCGGCCACTTTTTCATCGGTCGCAGACATACTGGCTGAAAACTGAGTATACTCGGACGAAGATGATTCCGAAGCCACAACTGCCGATTCAGAACTGTCAATCTGTAATTGGTCAAACTGCCTAACTAGCCGACTGCTCTCTCGGTACCACAATCGCTTAATGATGACGTCTGCGCGAACGGTATCCATTAGTATGTATGCATGATTTTATATGCATGATTCATGGTGTGTGCGTTTATTTATTTACGGATATATAAGTGATAACATTGAGATATTATCTTGAGGACCAAAAGGGATATTCACCTCAAAGTATGCCGCGTAGTGTCTCCAAAAGGAAGCTGGTTGGCGGATCTCCCCAGATCAGCTCAGAGAGATCCGCTGGCGGACCTATAGGGCGAATCTCACCCTTCGCCTCTATAACGGCTGGCCGCTGACTCGGCCATAAAAGATCATTAATGAGTTATTAATTAGTTAATCCGCCAGGTTCAGAATAACCTGTAACCGCCATTAATGAGGCATTAATGGAGACTTTCTAGTTACCTGAAGGTTACGACTTTCCAGCTATATATATAGCCTGATCCCCTAAGTTATCAAGGTACACACACATTCTCACCATTCTTGTCAATTCCGTTGGTTTCCTTGATCCATCTTACTGACTTTGGCATCGGAGTGTCCCCGGCCGATCCCAACGGCACCTCACAGGGAAGTGCTCCGATCAAGGATTTTTCCTCAAGTTAACATTGGTGCGGTGAACGTGGAATCCTTAATCAAACAAAGGGTTTTTTCGTTCACGCTGAAAACGCAATGACCAACGGAGGTGAAAATCCCTCCTCAGGGATTGAAACACCGTTAGTTACACCATCTAGTGCTGGTCGCACCGATACAACCGCTCCAATAACGCATGTCGACAATAACATGCCTACCGCTGCTTTTATCAATATGTGTGCACAAGATATCGAGGCGCGATATGGACTCGAGATAGGAAATCGCCTTCGAACATACATGACTCTTCCTCCGCGTTGGAGTACGACGTCTACTTCAACCGTTTCATCTTTGCCTTTGTTAAACTTTGGCCTTGGACCAGGTACCCATAGCTCCTCGTTTCTTCAAGCTCACAACACGGATTCCATGTTAACGGCCACGACATCAGGTGGCGAGCGACCAATTAATCGGGAGTTATTCCCTGGTGAAGGAAGTCAAAGAAATGATACGACCCTTCCTGGCGGATCTGGGGGTCCGGGGTTGAATCTTGGTGGGTCCGATATACCCAGGCGACCACAGACGAATTTATCCCTTGGCGGATCTAAAGGGCCAACTCGCAAGAAGCATAGAAAAGAGAAAGATAAGCGGATAAGGTCACCTTCGCCCCGACGAGCAAGATCCTCCCGTCGTGGCAGATCGCCCCCATCTACTGGCCGTAGGCGAAGTAAAAGGCCAGAAAAGGCATCCCATGCAAGTGGACCACCACCGCCGCCGCCTTCAGGGACTGTTGGACATATCCCGTCAGGAGGCCAGGGGGGAGGAAACGGTCCGACTCCCCCAGGTGGAGGAAATGGAGGGAGAGGTGGTGGTGGAGGAGAAGGTGGAGGAGGAAGTGGACGCGGTAATGGAGGAAGACGTTCGCCATCAGATCCATCGTCTGATTCAAGTTCTTCTTCTTCTACTTCTTCTCCAAACAGATCGCCACGAAGAGGCCGTCCCAGGGCGGATCCGGAAAATTTTGATGATAGGGTAAGGGCCCTGGTGCTCCGTATGAATGAAGAAAATGCCAGGCACAACCCGTTCGCCAATAGAGATTCGCCTTTTGCAGCTTGGATTGAGGCGGAGGAGACAGAAAGAGCTTTTAAGATTCCCAATCTCGCAATATACACAGGCAAAGATAATCCAGAAGCTCACGTTCGAAAATATCGAATATTGGCCAGGCTCAATCGAGCCACCGAGCCCGTGCTCTGCAAAATGTTTGTCACCACACTGGGGGGCCCAGCCTATCTGTGGTTTCAATCTCTACCTCCGGGCTCGATAAACAGCTTTGATCAATTAAGCAGGGAATTTTGTGCTAAATTCGCCGGTTGTATTCCTGCAGTGGTAAAATCTGGAAAGCTTTTTGAGTTAAACCAGAAAGCGAATGAACCCCTTCGGGAGTATGTGGACACTTTCAACCAATTGTGCATACAAATCGTTGATGTAGATATCTCCGTAGCTGTGGAATGTTTCGTAAGAAATACTACCTGCAAGAGTTTGCAGGAAGATCTCATCCGAAAGAAACCCACCAGCATGGTGGAGCTGATGGAGCGTTGTAAAGATTTTATAGAGGTAGACGACATTCGCCGAGGTTCACCATCATCGCCAAAAAGAGACAGGGGCGAATCTCGTCTTCGAGATCGGGACAAAGACAAGCGTCAGGATCCTTCCTCCCGAAGTAAGCGAAGAGATTCTAGGAATAAATCAACGTTTGTCACCTCCTTTACACATCTCAATGCTTCTAAGAGTGAAGTTCTTATGTGGATCGAGAACAGCCAACACAAGCGGAGCATTTCATACCCCGAACCAAAGGGGGGGGGGGAGTATACCAATAATGGTAAAAACCCTAAAAACTATTGTAAGTACCACAGGAAAAATGGCCATGACACTGATGCATGCTGGGAATTAGCTCGAGAAATTGAGCGTCTCATAGAAAGGGGAAAATTGGATCGGTTCATCCAAATGGAAGGCAAAAGAGGAGAAGGTGACAGACCCAGGGAAGACCCAAAGAAGAAAGGAAAGGGTACCATCAATGTCATAGCAGGCGGATCTGGGTACCAGCCAACGGTGAAAAAGGCAAGGACTACTGCCCTTGACAGAACGTCATTAAATCGCCCCTTTTCAGAGGCAGGTCCGGAGATACCACCCCATGCAGATGCTCTGGTCGTCACTATGATGGTTGAAGGCTGGGAGATGAAAAGGGTAATGATTGATACCAGAAGTTCATGCAATGTCATTACCCGAGGAGCTTTCGCCAAACTCAGGATTGATCCTGTTCAAGTAGAGCCAACCGTGGTCGATATCTTGGGAGTAACGGGACATACTATTCAAACAAAAGGCCAAGTTACTTTGGACTGTGAGCTTACAGACGATGATCAAGTTTGGAGGGGAGATTTAGAGTTTTCGGTCTTGGATGGTCAGTTAGCTTACAATATCATCCTCGGGCGACCTTTTATCTCTGAAGTTGCAGCTCTTATCTCCATTCGCCACTTAACACTTTACATTCCCACGGCCAAGGGAGGTGTAATGATCAAAGGTAGCCAAAAGGTGGCCCAAGAGACGTATTTGGCATCATTAATGATTCGCCCCCAGTCTAAAGAGGAAGATGAAGAGGAGCGCGTCACAATGGCCTTGGGCGAGACCGAAATGTACCTTATGGCGGATGGAAAGCAGGTGCGAATGGCGAAGGGGCTCAAGGGTGAGATTAAAGATGCAATCACCAAAGTGCTCTGTGAGGCGGAGGATGTCTTTGCATGGAAGGATGAAATTCTCCCCGGAATTAGCCCAGAAGTAATCACTCACAAACTCAACATTGATAAGGATGCAGTTCCTGTGGCTCAGAAGCGGAGAAATCATGGCCCGGAAAGGCAGAAGGTGATTGAGGAAGAGATCGCCAAGCTCCAGAGGGCGGATGCCATCGAGGAGGTACTTTACACTCAGTGGTTGGCGAACGTCGTGTTGGTGAAAAAAGCTGGCGGATCTTACCGTATGTGCATTGACTTTACAGATCTCAATAAAGCTTGCCCTAAGGACAACTATCCTTTGCCATGTATTGACATGCTTGTAGATGGAACCGCCGGTCACGCAATGTATTCCTTTACTGATGTGAAGTCAAGCTATCATCAGATCCCTATGGAGCCCTCAGATAGAATCAAGACCTCGTTCGTAACACACCAAGCCACTTATTGTTTCAAAGTTATGCCCTTCGGGCTTAAGAACGCAGGTGCAACTTATCAGAGGATGATGAACAAGATATTCGCAGATAGTAAAAGGGGTAATTATTCTGTCTATGTAGATGATATGATCATCAAAAGTACGACCGTAGAAAAGCATGCAGATGATATAAAGGAGGTACTGGACGTACTCCGACGCCACAACATTAAGTTAAACCCAGAGAAGTGCACTTTCGGGGCAACCTATGGAAAATTCTTAGGGTTCATGATCAGCGAAAAAGGAGTTAGCCCAAATCCTAACAAAGTTAAGGCAATCCTGGAAATGCAAGCACCACGGAATATCAGAGAAGTACAACGCCTTAACGGGCGTATCATAGCCTTGGGCAGGTTTATCTCTTGTTCAGCTCGCAGATGCCAGCCCTTTTACGAAGTCATCAAAAAGCAAAAGGCATTCGAGTGGAACGAGGATTGTGAAAGAGCCTTCGAAGGAATCAAGCAGTTCCTCACAGAGCCACCCATGATGAGTCGACCTTTGAAGGGAGAAGATCTCTACATGTATGTATCGGTCACAGACAAAGCCGTATGCACGGTCATGATACGAGAAGAGGATGGCCAGCACTTTCCGGTTTATTACGTGAGCAAGGTTTTGAAAGACGCCGAAACCAGGTATTCAAAGCTTGATAAAATGGCACTGGCTGTTGTAACCACGACAATCCGCCTTAGGCCATATTTTCAGGCGCATACTGTAGTGGTTCGAACGAATATACCAATGAGAAAAGTGCTGCAGAAACCAGACACTTCGGGAAGGTTGATGGAATGGGCAATTCGCCTTGGCGAATTCGATGTGAGGTATGAAAGCAGGTCAGCTCTAAAGAGTCAGGTCCTGGCGGACTTCGTGAATGAATTCACTGACGAAGGGATAGATCATCCCAAGCCTCCGATAGAAGAATGGTCAATGTACACCGATGGAGCCTCTTTGGCGGATGGAGCGGGTGTAGGCGTTGTGATCAAAGGTCCCCAATACATAAAATTGCGATACGCAGTAAAATTAAATTTCCATGCCACTAATAATGCTGCTGAATATGAAGCTCTGATATTGGGATTACGCCTACTCCAAGAAATCACTCCGGAACGGATCGTAATCTATAGCGACTCTAAACTAATGGTCAACCAAGTAATCAAGAATTACGAGGTGAAAGACGAGGTTCTGGCCAAATACGTAGCGGAAGTCAAAAAGTTGCTGGATCGCCTTAAAGCTAAGGAAACTAAATGGGAGCTGATTCACGTACCAAGGGAGTCCAACACAGAGGCTGATCATTTGGCCAAAATGGCCTCTTGTGGAGACAACTGGACAGATCCGGATTGTCCCTTCGAAGTTAAAATAGCTCCAACATTTGCCTTAGAGGAGGTATCCCTACTCACAACGGTAGAAGATGATTGGAGATCGGTCATTCGCCAATATCTGCTAAATGGAACCTTACCTGAAGACAAGGAAGAGGCACGTCGGATAGTCAGGAGAGCAGCTTATTTCTCCTTGATCAATGACAGCCTTTACAGAAAGTCCTTTAGTCATCCTTGGTTGAAATGCATTCTACCGGAAGAAGGGCAACAGATCCTCAAAGAGCTACATGAGGGATCATGTGGGGCACATGAAGCATCCGCCACCATCTTGAAAAAATCCAGGTTAACAGGTTTCTACTGGCCCACGGCTGAATTGGATGCCCAAAAATTGGTAGAATCATGTCACAATTGTCAGGTTCATGCGAATGAATCACATACTACCAAACACATTCAGAGGCCAATCATTGAGGGATGTCCATTCGCCCTCTGGGGAATAGATATTGTCGGCCCATTTCCCCCGACTCGTCGGCAGAGAAGGTACGTGGTAGTGGCAGTGGACCATTTCACCAAATGGGTAGAAGCCGAAGCTGTTTCCTCCATTACTGCAGAACGAATGGTGGAATTCGTCAAAGACAACATCATAGGAAGATACGGTGTTCCACATACCATCATCACCGATAATGGAACACAGTTCAACTGTGGCGAATTCAAGGCTTTCTGTGAAGGGTTGGGCATCCTAAACAGATTCGCCTCCGTTTATTATCCCCAGTCCAATGGAATGACCGAAGTAACCAATCGAACGATCGTGAAGGGGATAAAGAAGAGATTGGGAGAGCATGATAAGAAGTGGGCGGATCAACTAACAAGTGTTTTATGGGCTTATCGCACCACCCCAAGGACGACTACAGGGGAAACACCGTTCGCCCTTTCTCATGGCGTTGAGGCCGTTATTCCAGTCGAAATACAGGTCCCCAGTGACCGAGTGGCCTTTTATTGTGAAGAGGACAACGGCAAACGACTAAGGGAGCACCTAGATCAGATTGAAGATCGCAGGGATCAATCCTTTGTACGCATGGCAGCATACAAACAGCAGATTGCAGCTTACCATGATAAAAATGCCAAACTTGTGGATCTAAATGTGGGAGATCTCGTGCTCCGTAAAGCTGATAAAGTCCAATCTCGAGAAGGCAAGGGCAAGCTAGGACTTAACTGGACGAGTCCATATCAGATAGTGGACAAGATTGGACCAGCCACGTTTAAAATACAGGACATGGAGGGCAATACACTACCACGCACGTGGAACCTCTAAAATCTCCGCAAATACTTTGTCAGAAAATGAAGTGTATACACGGTCTTGAGTACTCTTTTTCCTTTAATAAGCTTTTTCCCATGTGGTTTTTCTTATTAAAGGTTTTAACGAGGCTCACTTATAAGACCTACTTGCTGTAATAAGGTTTCTCCCATTAATAAACATCATTTGTTCTATTATCTATGTTCTTTTTATTGTTTACTGCAACAATATCAATATTCCAGTCTTAAAAAGAGGGGGGCATCCAACGCTCTCCACATTTGCAATGTATCGCTATCTTAGAGATACGTCCTCGATGTCCTTAAAAACATAAGAGGATCAACCTTATGGGCGGATCCGCCTCTAGGCGGATCCCAATCTCCAATAGAGTTAAAACGATCCTTGGACGCAAGGTCTTTACACTCTCTTATCCTTCCCAGAAAGGAATTCACAAGTCCTACGGGCGGATCATTTCACCTCAAAGATAGGTAACAAATCGATCCCCTGGGCAGCTTTACTTCCTCTAGAAGGAATAGAACAGCTTTCAAACCTTCACAAAGGTTCATACGGTGGAGTATGGCTGGCCACCTACTCCAAATCCTAGATGTCTATATATTTCCTTACGCAAACGTAAAGGTAAAATAACATAGTTTCCATAAAGGATCAAAACAAATTGTACTTAGAAATGTTTTTACAATATCCCAAATAAAAGCAAGCTAAACAACAATAGGAGCATCCTCCTTTGCGCTTTCTTCACCCACAGTGCTTGCTTGGGGATCCTCCTTCTCCACATTCGCAGATACGCCATCAGGAGATACCTCCTTATTCACCAAAGATACGGGACCAAGTGGAGGAGCCTGGTCAGGAATTGGTTCTGCATCCGCCTTAAGGGGCACTTCATCAAACTCATCCACTAAGACCGTAGTAGAGGGTTTGGTTTCCTCCATAGGTCCCTTCATCCATCTCCGAACGTAATCACGGAGGTACTCCTTAGCGTCTGGCATTTTATTGAACTTCGCCACATCTTCT
The DNA here is from genome assembly GCF_963576675.1 of Euphorbia lathyris. Lineage (NCBI taxonomy): Eukaryota > Viridiplantae > Streptophyta > Magnoliopsida > Malpighiales > Euphorbiaceae > Euphorbia > Euphorbia lathyris. The sequence goes on from NC_088915.1 coordinate 86,046,826, forward strand.
GGCTCAGGGACGGCGAATTGCGGATCGGTGAAGTTAATCTCAGGGTAAGCCAAGGAGAAGTACGCCATAAGCATCTCGCCGTAATAAAAGGCTTGCACACCTGCCGTGTATTCAGCTTCTCCAAGGGCGTCTTCGTGGCTCTTGGCATTAGATGCAATCTTTGCCTTCAAACTCTTAATCTCCTCATCCCTAAGAATTAAGGCGGCTGTGGCAGAAGCAAGGTTTGCATTCGCAGAAGCAAGACCTGCATTAATAGAAGCAATAGTGGAATTGGCTTCCACTATCTCTTTCTCCAACCTTTCAATAGTTGCCTTATCCGCCACATTCTGAAGGAGCTCATTTTCCATGGTGCGAAGGCGAGCATACAACTGTCAAAAACAAACGATTCAATCAAAAAGCAAAAGGACTGAGGAACTAATACTTTCTACATCTTTTCTAAAAGAAACTCACCGAAAGGAGCTCCGTCTTCCCCTTTTGAGCATGAATTGAACCAGGAATCTGGTCATAGTTCCTCTGCACTTCGCCCACCTGACCCAATGCCTCATCCAGATCATTTAGGATGGATTCGTTCTCGAAAGAACCTTGGGCACCCAATTTGGCGGACCAGTATCCCCCAATATCAGGCTTCGCCATCTACACAAACATGAAAGAGTCATACTTCGGTCCGAAACCTGATGAACGAAAGGAAATCAAAAGGTAAACTACCTGTGCAATCTCCTCAGCAGGTTTGGCGGACCTCATGGCGTCCGCCATAAGTTTAACGCCCCCAGCGGTGTTGGGCTTCCTCTTCTTTAGTGGCGGATCAGCCACCTTCTCTGCGGGACGTTTACCAGTATCAGTGATGCTCGTAAATTATATAGCATTTAATAGGACAAGTGTATCCTATCGCAACAAGTAATATTGTGCTAAGCACGAGATCGAACCACAAAGACTATTCGTTATAACTAGCAAATCTACCTAGAATGATCTAATTGTTTAGAGGGTTGGATAAAAGTTGGGTTTTTGATAACTAATTAACTAATTGAAAGCAATAAAAATAACAAAATAAAGTGAACAATTGATAGGGTAGAAGGTGAATTCATGGATGACACAACCTAGGCTGAGGAATCCTTTGATTAAATCCTATGTATGGGTTTAGGGAGTTCAGATTTGTGTTTTACCAATGATTGAAGGTAATTGCCCTAAGTGAAAGACTAATATGATCAGTATTGTCCTTCCTATTCACATGCATTCGGGTGACGGCTTGATTAGGCATATACCCTAGGTCATGCAAAGCATTAGGTTTATTGACAACTAAGGCTAAAGCCGTAGCCCAGCCACAAAGCCTCATTCCTAGTGGTCTCTAGCGAAGTCAGGTTTACACAAATTCGGTATAGACGATTTCGTGGTCAGGTTCTCATCTATCTATAATCCTATTTAATGTCAGGGTCACAGGCATTAGGCACATTATATACATAAACAGGCTAGTTGATCATTATCAATGTTCATTCTAGCATAAATCTTGTTCCTAACAATATCTAGGCATTAAGCATGCATAAACTGATCAATCAAAGGTCCTAGATCCCTAATCATACATATTCATACAATCAATTTCATCCCCATCCCAAATTGGATGGAGATAAGTTCATAGACAAACTAATCACAATAGGAGGAAATCAAGAATAACGGAAAACATCCACAATAAATATAAAAGGAAAAGATAAGAGAGAGAGATAGAAATCTGAAACCCGCTTTGTCTGATTCGATTATAAAAATAGAAGATGAAGAGCTTCTCCCATCAATCGTTCTTGAAAGAAAAGACAAAACAGAAAATAAACCTAACCTAGAAAGCAGGAAATCTAATCTAAAACCTAAAAATCTACATAATGGAGGAGAGAAAGCCCTAGCGGCTCTCTGATTTATTCAATGGCTAATCCCCCCTGAAAGATTAGGATTAGCTCCCTATTTATAGAGTTAGGAAGGAAACCCTAATGCCTCAGGGGTAAAAATGGTATTTACAAAGTGTTAAATGGGCTTTTAGGGCCCTGATCCGCGAATTTCAGCAAAGGGGAAGGCGCTGATGCGCTTTTCCCCGCCTCGTCTCGTCGAGACAAGGAGTGTCTCGACGAGACGAGGGCCTGTCTCGACGAGACAGGTATTGTCTCGGCGAGATAGGTCCTAAATGGGGTGATTTTACTCCGGCTTTTATCTGTTTAGGTCCCTGGGCTTCCAAAAAGTGCTCTAATAGTCCTTGATGAATCCCAAAAGTGCTCTGATGGTCCCTGAATGATCCGGAAATGCTCCAATAGGCTTGGGTCTGGTTCGAAAATGCACGAAAGGTCCCTGAAAATCCATGAAAACACCAAAAACACCATAAATAAAGGAAATTACTAATTTTAATTAAAAAGTAATAAAATGATACTGAAATTAAATAGAAACAAAGGGAAAACAAACTAAATTAATCCTAAAAACCCTATATAAATGGGAGCTATCAACCTCCCCACACTTGAATCTTGCTTGTCCTCAAGCAAGACAGAATCCAAAGCAGAGAAAAATCAACAAATAGCTCCCTTACAAAAACAAGAATCTACTACACTTTATTATTCACAACAGTTCAGACTACTCATTTTGCAATTAAAAACATAATGAACCTCAGATGAGTCTCCAAAACTGATTAATTGGTTTTATCAATCAACACTTCATGAAAACGAAAGAAGATAACTAAAATTGATAGCTCACAAGTGGTCACTCTAACGCTCAAGTGTTTGGGTAAAATTTTTTTGTAAACGCTCTACATGTTATTGCACAAAGTGGTCACGTTGGGATTGCATCATCCATCCGGTCAAAATTAATGTATTAAAATTAAACAAAATCATAGGTCTTTAAGGGTTGTAACATTGGCTAAAGGTTGGGGTAGGAAAAAGGGAATTTATAGGCAAAAAGTTTAAATGACTCAAATAGTTAAAATTTTTGCAAAAAGGACACATTTTTCGCATTAGGGAGCTATAAACCACCTCCCCACACTTAAAATTTTGCTTGTCCTCAAGCAATTCAGAATCCAAAAGGGACACTGTTTCCGCTATGTATATGAAGGTTAAAGCTCAAGGTTGTGTTTATGAGGCAATGAAGTATTCGGGAAGCAACTAAAAATATAAACACGTCTTTTATCCTTTCCTCTATTTTATTGTTTTTTTTGTTTGATTTGGTTTTTATCCATTTTTTTTCTTTGAATAGAGGGGAAAAAGAGTGAAATTCAATTGGGTAAAGGTTGCTTCTTCTATTAAAATTACAACCTTTTAATGATTGCTAGCGAGAATTTGAAGGATAAGTGTGTCTAGGGATTTATGAAAACTAAATTGAGTCAATTAACTTGGGTGAGAAAGGATATTTAAGAAGGCTAAGGTTTGTAACATGGTTGATCAAAGAAAGGGGTAAAAGGCTCAAAGGGGCTTATCTAGTGGAATTGTTAAGGGATTTTGGCTAAACAAAGAATAGGCTAAATTCACAAAGGGCTATACCTAGGTTGCCTAATCATTTCAAGTTTAATAAAAACACAAAATTCAACCAGTATTGGATGCAATTCCTATGAGCACAAAGACAATAAATGTAATCTCACACCTAAGAGATCAATTGTTCCTAACCATGAGTCTAAAATATTGATCTTTCTGGCTCTAACTCACAATTTAAGGGTTATTGGTATCAATCCTAGCCTCAACTAACGTTCCGTTCCATGTCAATTTTAGGCAAATAATACTCTTTGGAGACTCAAACGTTGTTCAAGATTTTTCGCATGCATAAATTTCATTTAGAATGTGCAAATTTTTAAGTGCATTGTCAACTGTATTGCGGGATAGCTAAATGTATCAAATTCAACTGCCTAGAATTCTGTTTATTCCTAGAATTAAAAAGCAAACAAAAACAAAAAGCATAAAATCCTAAAATTAAAACTAAAACATGAAATCTAATATAGAAAAACAAAAAGAAATTAAAAACATTCAAATGGCAGAATCAAAAATCGTCATATCCTAGTATTTCCTCCTCACACTTACAACATGCATTTACTTCCATCATTACATAAAAGTAAAACATAAAGTGCAGAAAAGAAATAAGATAGAAAAACTCCCTCAGGGGTGGCTTGTCAATCCAACCCCGAATATCCGATGCTAAATTTTCAATCCAAGCTGCAGTCCTGAAAATCAAACCGGCGTCGGTGAGTATTCCGATTAGACGGTTCTGCCAATAGAAAAAAAAAGAAAACAAACATAAGAATAAAGAAAGCAACAGAAAAGAAAAAGAAAAAAAAACATTTATTTTATTTATTATTTTTTTTTTTAAAAATTTTTTTGTGTCCGTCTCGGCGAGACGAACAGTGTCTCGACGAGACGACACGAAAAACCCAAAATAATTTTTTTTATATACAAATCTAAACAATTGTTTCAACGTATTCAATTTACACAGATTATAAACGAAATAGTCCCTGGCAACACTTGATGGTGTTGTTGTCGGGTATTTCGAAATATAATCTAATTATAAATAAAATAGTTCCAAGCAAATTTAATCTAATTATAAACAAAATAGTCCCCGGCAACGGCGCCAAAAACTTGATGCTCGTAAAGTATATAGCATTTAATAGGACAAGTGTATCCTATCGCAACAAGTAATATTGTGCTAAGTACGAGATCGAACCACAAAGACTATTCGTTATAACTAGCAAATCTACCTAGAATGATCTAATTGTTTAGAGGGTTGGATAAAAGTTGGATTTTTGATAACTAATTAACTAATTGAAAGCAATAAAGATAACAAAATAAAGTGAACAATTGATAGGGTAGAAGGTGAATTCATGGATGACACAACCTAGGCTGAGGAATCCTTTGATTAAATCCTATGTATGGGTTTAGGGAGTTCAGATTTGTGTTTTACCAATGATTGAAGGTAATTGCCCTAAGTGAAAGACTAATATGATCAGTATTGTCCTTCCTATTCACATGCATTCGGGTGACGGCTTGATTAGGCATATACCCTAGGTCATGCAAAGCATTAGATTTATTGACAACTAAGGCTAAAGCCGTAGCCCAGCCACAAAGCCTCATTCCTAGTGGTCTCTAGCGAAGTCAGGTTTACACAAATTCGGTATAGACGATTCCGTGGTCAGGTTCTCATCTATCTATAATCCTATTTAATGTCAGGGTCACAGGCATTAGGCACATTATATACATAAACAGGCTAGTTGATCATTATCAATGTTCATTCTAGCATAAATCTTGTTCCTAACAATATCTAGGCATTAACCATGCATAAACTGATCAATCAAAGGTCCTAGATCCCTAATCATACATATTCATACAATCAATTTCATCCCCATCCCAAATTGGATGGAGATCAGTTCATAGACAAACTAATCACAATAGGAGGAAATCAAGAATAACAGAAAACATCCACAATAAATATAAAAGGAAAAGATAAGAGAGAGAGATAGAAATCTGAAACCCGCTTTGTCTGATTCGATTATAAAAATAGAAGATGAAGAGCTTCTCCCATCAATCGTTCTTGAAAGAAAAGATCAAACAGAAAATAAACCTAACCTAGAAAGCAGGAAATCTAATCTAAAACCTAAAAATCTACATAATGGAGGAGAGAAAGCCCTAGCGGCTCTCTGATTTATTCAATGGCTAATCCCCCCTGAAAGATTAGGATTAGCTCCCTATTTATAGAGTTAGGAAGGAAACCCTAATGCCTCAGGGGTAAAAATGGTATTTACAAAGTGTTAAATGGGCTTTTAGGGCCCTGATCCGCGAATTTCAGCAAAGGGGAAGGCGCTGGTGCGCTTTTCCCCGCCTCGTCTCGTCGAGACAAGGAGTGTCTCGACGAGACGAGGGCCTGTCTCGACGAGACAGGTATTGTCTCGGCGAGATAGGTCCTAAATGGGGTGATTTTACTCCGGCTTTTATCTGTTTAGGTCCATGGGCTTCCGAAAAGTGCTCTAATGGTCCCTGATGAATCCCAAAAGTGCTCTGATGGTCCCTGAATGATCCGGAAATGCTCCAATAGGCTTGGTTCTGGTTCGAAAATGCACGAAAGGTCCCTGAAAATCCATGAAAACACCAAAAACACCATAAATAAAGGAAATTACTAATTTTAACTAAAAAGTAATAAAATGATACTGAAATTAAATAGAAACAAAGGGAAAACAAACTAAATTAATCCTAAAAACCTATATAAATGGGAGCTATCAATCAGCTGGAGGATTCACCGCTTGACCTTTCTTGCGTGTTTCAGCCTCCAAAAACTTCCTGCGTGTCTCTGCAAGAGCGTGATTGGCCTTAGATACATCCCTGCCAAAGAAAACATTAAAGTAATCAAAGTTCACGAAGAAATGAAGGGTACCTTGGTCAAATTGCGCAATCTTTGAGTAAATAAATTTATCCTCTTCCCAGCGAATCAATGGGATATCACTCATCATGAAAGCTAAGGCATCAGCATAAGTCCATGCATCCGCCTTAATCTGCTTCATGAGCTCCGCCACCTCCTCATCACTGTTTGTTAAAATTCGCATGTCACCCGCCATATGTAGCGGCCTGGGATTCCAGACTGAAGGAGAGCCCAACGGTTCGCCATCCTTTATCTTCACGTAGAAGAATTTCTCATCCCAGCAATGAACATTAGACATTTTTTCGCTAAAAGGCGAATAAGCTCCGAACTTGGCGAACGTGAGATAAGATTCGGACTTCCTTTTTGAGGGTTTGTGAAAAGCTCTAAAGATACGGCCCGTATATACAACTCCTAAATTTGAAGCAAGGTAGCAGTCTAGAGCAATGTCCAACCAGCAGTTAGGATGTAGCTGGCTGACTGTGATGTCAAAGTAAGAGAGGATGTCCGCCATCATATTTGGAAGAGGAAGTCGGAACCCTCTCTCCACATGACTACTATACACTGTAAGGAAGCCGCTAGGCGGACAAGAAGGACGTTGATGAGATGCGGCGAGCTGGGTCTCATAATTTTTGATCCAGGGAAAGCGATCCGCCAGATTCGCTAGATCCGCGGCATTCATGCGAGACGGAGTGGACTCCGCTCGGGGATTCTTTTTCTTAGGAGGAATCGAAGAAGAGGCCATTGATCCCCGGAACCACCTAGGGTCACCGGCCGGAGCAGCACCGGAGATAGAAGTAAAAAGAGAGGGATTCCTAGTGGAACGAGTCTGGTAATGATTACGTGCCGAGTTATCAAACTCAGCTAAATCGGAATTAACCGTGTCCTCGGAAGAATGGGAGTTCTCCGATGACGAGGTAGTCCAGCTAAAATCTACTTCAATTTCTGAAGGAGGAGAGGAATTAAAAAGTTCTGAAGTTGATCTAGAGGATGAAGATGAACTTCTAAACATCCAGGAAAAGTTAAAGTGAAAAGAAAAACTTACATGAGAAATCGGAAGCTTGGTGCAAAACCCAGAAGAAATCCCAGAAAAGCTTCGAGCGCAGGAGAAAAATGGGGAAATGAGGAAGAAAGAGAAAGCGTAAGAAGAAGAAAGAAGTTTTCTCCTTCCTGGGACAGTGTGCCCACTACACGTGTCAATCATCCAATGGCATTGAACAATGTGCTCATTAATGCAAGTGTTTATGACGGCACGCGGAAGTTCGAAAGCCCTAAAGGACTTTAAGGACATTTTGGGGGGGGGGGGGCTTCTGATAACATTGAGATATTATCTTGAGGACCAAAAGGGATATTCACCTCAAAGTACGCCGCGTAGTGGTCTCCAAAAGGAAGCTGGTTGGCGGATCTCCCCAGATCAGCTCAGAGAGATCCGCTGGCGGACCTATAGGGTGAATCTCACCCTTCGCCTCTATAACGGCTGGCCGCTGACTCGGCCATAAAAGATCATTAATGAGTTATTAATTAGTTAATCCGCCAGGTTCAGAATAACCCGTACCCGCCATTAATGAGGCATTAATGGAGACTTTCTAGTTACCTGAAGGTTACGACTTTCCAGCTATATATATAGCCTGATCCCCTAAGTTATCAAGGTACACACACATTCTCACCATTCTTGTCAATTCCGTTGTTTTCCTTGATCCATCTTACTGACTTTGGCATCGGAGTGTCCCCGATCGATCCCAACGGCACCTCACAAGGAAGTGCTCCGATCAAGGATTTTTCCTCAAGTTAACAATAAGATAAGAAGAACAAACGTTAGTCTAATTACACGTATCACAACATCTCTCTTCCACCCTTATTCCTCCACACACTCGATGGTCCAAGTCTCTTTCCTAGGATTTTGGTTTGGGGCTCACATTGCGGTCCAGGGGACGCGTGATGCCATCGATTATTGTGGAAAAATAAATCATTCACCATACAACACAGTTCGTTTTTGACGCATCAGCGTTCAGTGACTAAGAAATCGACCAAGTTGGATTGTCCTTTCGGAATAACTCGTCTTTCGTCCTTTCGTGAGATGCATTAGTTCGGGTTTTGACTCCCTTTGAGCGCATCTCAGTTTTTAGACGTGGTACGAGTTATTCTTCTAGTCCAATCGTTCGTTATTGTCAATGACTCGTTCCCTTTTGTTCGCGCGGGTTCGTGTCTCGATTTTTGGATTACAACGGGATTTTTTGGATCTATCGAGAGACGTAACCACGTGTTTATTTAGTGATGGAATCACTTTTGGATTTTATTTTAGGGAACGGACTCATCGCGTAACGCGTTTGTTCTTAGCGTCGAGGATCCGTTTGCTCATTTTAGCTACGTGAAAAGACGACGAGTCTTATTTTGAGCGCACGGTAATCTTTCGGCTAGCAACAGTTCGTTGTTCTTCCCAATCCACGGGATATATCATCTTAGTGTGGTTATAGAAAATCAACGTTTCGTTGAATCGTATGCTTATTTGAAGCGAGGATATCACCGTTCTCTTTCCTTTAGGCACGAATTAAGCAAACACGTACATCGGGCCATATTTCTTGCAGTTTTGGTAACGGTCGAAATGATCGAGTCGTTAGTCAAAACCCGCAGTCTCGTCCATATGGCGCAATTATATGGTTTGGCTTAATTCGGCTTCGTGATTTTAAACGGGGTATACACTCGTTCGAGGCACGTATTCAACGGCATTGGTTTATTTTCTTTAACTACTCTCGGTATTGACATATATCGTAGATTCGGAATGATTTTGGCCGTTTAGTTCATTTTTTTGCTTTTCTTTTCTTAGTCACTTCTGCGGACACGTCCATTTCTCTTAAGAACGACACGGGGCATAACGTAAAAGCTCGTCTTTTATTCGGAAGGGACGGGCTACGTGCGCGAAACTTTTCACGTTATGACAGGGTCGTTCGAAATCGAAATGTTCTTCATTTTCGTTTCATTATGATCTCGTTTTATCCCAATTTATTTAAAGAATGTGAATAACGGCTACTGTTAATATAGTCTTTTGTATCGAAATGTAACTATCCTTAACACCAAACCGACGCATACTAATACGTGCTTACGTCGTAACGCATTTCCTGAACTTGTGCCTTCGTCGGGACATAGAAAGGGACAAGGCGGGCCGCATATGTTCATTCATACGAGATGACTAAGTCGTCTTTAGTTTAAATCGTTTCGATGTTTTAGGGTAATTAGTATGTCGACTCAAGAGTATATATTAACGCCTCATTTCATTTTCTTTACATACTTTAGGATTTAGACACGTATCATGGCGATTTGAAAACACGAACTGATTCATTTATCACGCCAAAAATAGTAACGGGTAATCCTATGGTAACTTCTAAGGCTACTATATGCTGACACGGCTGAGCGCGGGACCTCACAGGACCGCACAAATTTGCCCCTAACGAATGGATGGGGACCCTTTGGCGCCTTACTGTAAGGGGGAACTTACACTAGCCTCTTTCGAGCGACGAATGCATACGAAAAGAAATAATACGATCCGTCCCCGTTAAGGGCTTAATACACGCCTTCCGGAATCAAATTTCTCGCTTCCCCAGCAGAGTCGCCACTTTTTAGACGAGGTGTCGCGGCCTAATCTCCCGGGCGGACCGGGGGGTGGACACCTCATAGCGACGTAAGCGGTGATTGGCGCCGAAAGTAACCAATCGTGGAATCAAGCTGCTCGGCAGGACCGGAGCTCGGAGATATGGAAGAGTCGCCACCCACGAATGGGAAAATGAACACCGATCCCTTGTGGGAGACCGGTGTAGGTTCGGGAAACTTAGGTACGAGCCGAGAAGGCTAGCTCCTTTTCAGAGAAAGGCTACTAGGCACCCCGACATCGCCCGGTTATGAACCACCGACCTCCTACTCAGAATGTTAGGCGATAACGGACTAATCGTATATTTCTTTAAGTTTAAAATTCATTTGAAACCTTTTCTTTCTCGTTTTAAAAACCGTTTTGAGCATACATTATTGAAAAACCATTTTAGTAAAGAATCACCCATTTACATCAGTTCAATATACATAGGAAAGAGAGGGGGAGAAGGAAGAATTGCTTTATTTGTAACGTGATTTATGCTTCGTGTCACATACTAATTCTATACTAATTCACTTTCCCAAAACGAGTTTATTTACATGGTTCGTACCTTAATCGTCGTTGGAACGATTCAGGTACGTTTCAAAACCCCGTTTAATGATGTTCACTCGAATCGCCGTTGGAACGACTCGGGCGTTGAAAATGTTGGGATAAAAGCCTTTGATAAGAAAACGTGGTTAAACATACAAGTCAATTTTATTTTGTACAAATCCTTTAAGAAAACGATTCAAAACTTCATTATTTACAATGAAAACGATTTTAATTACAAGGTTCGCTTAATCCGTCGTTGGAACGGACTAAGGTTTTTAAAACGTGATGTTTTGGAAATGATCTAAAGATGTCAAGAAAATATTATTTGCACTTTGAGAACCTCTAGAAAAGCTTTTAGTTTAAATAATCAAATTGAAAACTCTTTTTGGTGATTTATTTCCCCCTTTTGACTCAATGGACTCTTTACTTGTCATAATTACAACAATAAACATATTAAATCAAAATTCACTCCAAATAGAGCCCATTTGAAATATGGACCCATAAATGTCCAAAGAATAAAGAAAATAATATAGACATATTATATACATTTTAGCCAAAAAACCCATGAAATATTTATAGAGAAAATAAGGATAAGTGAAAAGATACTATGTAATAAACATATAAGAAATGATAATAAAAATACTAAATATAATACATTTTTACTTTAAACATGTGAAAATAATAGATAAAGCTCCTAAATAAGAAAATAACATTTATCCCCAAAATAGTTTCACCTAATAATAACTAGTATAACCCGAATAGCCCAAAAACTATATACATATATATACATAATGTAGTTTAAATATCAAAATAAAACCCATTATCCACAAAATATCTACTAATTAATTACTTTCAAAACACCCAAGTAAATAACATTCTAAAATAAAATCCATTATCATTTAAATGAAGGAAAAAGAAAATATATATATATATATACGTATACTTATATTAGATTAAATCAAAAAATGATATATAAATATCCTAAATAACTATATGTACCAACTATCCAAAAATAGTTTGAAAACATTTATTACATAAATATACATATATGTACAAAGGATTAAAAGCTTAAAAGTTGAGAAAGAGGGACCAAAACAATATTTTTTTACATTCCAGCAGATTTACCGACGGAAAATCCCTCGGCAATCAGCAATTAGTGACAGAAAACGCAAATTACAGCAGCACTCCAATTATTTTCAGATTTATTCGAAAGCTTTAAATTAAGTCTAATTCAATCGTTTTGGATTTCCGAACTACCAAAAATGGATCATAGTCAATAACGGAAGTTCCTAAAACGACGTTTTTATTTTAAAACGTTATTTGGAAATTTCTTTTTTAAGAAACTTATAATTACAACGTCTTTTAATACCCGAACTACCTTTTTATCGGATCACGGTTCGTATTGGGATATCAAAACGAGGTTTTTATTTTAAAACAAAACCAAATTTTATTCAACACGAGACGAAAATTAAATAAATACGCAAAATTAAATAAAATGTGGTAAATAAATAAATAGCTAAATAAATAAAATTATAACATAAAAATAAATAAAGGAAAAGAAATAAATTAAATAAAATAAAACGAGTCTAGTCCTCGGATAATACCTTAAGTTCGGTATTGACGATTGAAGTCGGTTGATTCCACGAATCGTGCTTTCCCGGTATTTTTTTGTGTTTTTAGTAAAATCTTAACTTTAAGGAAATTCGGAATTTTTAGGAAAAAAAATGTTTTTTCCCAAAAAAAAAAGTCACTTCTCTCTCTAAAATGTTAGAGTGAGAAATTCCTCTCCCCAAAAATCCTCCTCTCCAAATGCATGGAGATCCGTGACTTTTATAGGCATTAGATCCCCGGACGGAATGGGCGACGCCCGAGCAAGATCAGGCGTCGCCCAAAGGGGTTGGGCGGCCGCCCAAGCCATGTTGGGTGGCCGCCCAACCTCTGTTGGGCGAGCGCCCAACAATCGTTGGGCGCGCGCCCCACCGACGTTGGGCGCTCGCCCGACGATCGTTGGGCGCTCGCCCAACGGCTGCCGGGCGCGCTCGCTCGACGCCTGTTGGGGCGCGTCTCGCACCGTCGGGCGCACACGCCCCGTGGCTGTCGAGCGCGCGCTCCGCGCCGCCGGGCTCGTGCGTCCAACGGACGTCGAGCGCGCGCAACTCGCAGTCGGACGCGTGCGTCCAGCGAACGTCGAGCGCGCGCCCCGTGCTGCCGGGCGGGCATCCGACCATCGTTGGAAGCGCGTCAGCTGCCGCTAGGCGCTCGCACCGCGCCGCTGAGCACTCGTGAGCCGTCCAATCGACGACCACGAACCATCGCAACTTCTCCTTCCTTATTATATATTATTTTTTTCTTTTTAAAACTTCCGGAATCAACCGTTTCAACCGTCTTGTTTACAGGTTTTCGTCACAGGTCCTCCGACTCGGTGTCTACAACAGCCTTATCCGTAACCGATGCATACATGTAGAGGTCCTCTCCCTTCATTGGTCGACTCATCATGGGCGGCTTCGTGAGGAACCGCTTGATTCCTTCGAAGGCCTTTTCACAATCCTCATTCCACTCGAACGCCTTTTGCTTCTTGATGACCTCGTAAAAAGGCTGATATCTGCGAGCTGAATAAGAGATAAACCTGCCCAAGGCTATGATCCGCCCATTAAGGCGTTGTACTTCTCTGATGTTCCGTGGTGCTTGCATTTCTAGGATAGCCTTAACCTTGTCGGGATTTGGGCTAACTCCTTTTTCGCTGATCATGAACCCTAAGAATTTTCCATACGTCGCACCAAAAGTACACTTCTCTGGGTTCAGCTTAATATTGTAGCGTCGGAGTACGTCTATTACCTCCTTTATATCGTCTGCATGCCTTTCTATGGTTGTGCTTTTGATGATCATGTCATCTACATAGACAGAATAGTTATCCCCTTTACTATCTGCGAATATCTTGTTCATCATCATCTGATAAGTTGCACCCGCGTTTTTAAGCCCAAAGGGCATAACTTTGAAGCAATAAGTGGCTTGATGTGTTACGAACGAGGTCTTGATTCTATCTGAGGGCTCCATGGGGATCTGATGATAACTTGACTTCACATCTGTAAAGGAGTACATGGCGTGACCGGCGGTTCCGTCCACAAGCATGTCAATACATGGCAGAGGATAGTTGTCTTTGGGACAAGCTTTGTTGAGATCCGTAAAGTCAATACACATGCGGTAAGATCCGCCCGCCTTTTTTACCAGAACGACGTTCGCCAGCCACTGAGTATAAAGCACCTCCTCAATGGCGTCCGCCCGCTGGAGCTTGGTGATCTCTTCTTCTATCACCTTTTGCCTTTCGGGGCCATGGTTTCTCCGCTTCTGAGCTACTGGAACTGCATCTTTATCAATGTTGAGCTTGTGAGTGATCACGTCTGGACTGATTCTGTGGAGAATTTCATCCTTCCATGCGAAGACATCCTCCGCCTCACGGAGTACCTTGGTGATTGCATTTTTAATTTCGCCCTTGAGCCCTTTAGCCATTCGCACCTGCTTTTCATCCGCCATAAGGTACATTTCTGTCTTGCCCAAGGCCATTGTGACGAGCTCCTCCTCATCCTCCTCCTTAGATTGGGGGCGAATCATTAGTGATGCCGAATATGTCTCCTGGGCCACCTTTTGGCTACCTCTGATCATTACACCTCCCTTGGCCATGGGGATGTAAAGCGTTAAGTGGCGTATGGAGATAAGGGCTGCAACTTCGGAGATAAAGGGCCGTCCGAGGATGATATTGTAAGCTAACTGACCATCCAAGATAGAAAATTCCAGATCACCTTTCCAGACCTGATCATCGTCCGTAAGCTCGCAATCCAGAGTGACTTGGCCTTTTGTTTGGATAGTGTGTCCCGTCACTCCTAGGATATCGACCACAGTTGGCTCTACCTGGACTGGATCAATCATGAGTTTGGCAAAAGCTCCTCTGGTGATGACATTGCACGAACTCCCAGTATCAACCATCACTCTTTTCATCTCCCAGCCTTCCACCATCATAGTGACGACTAGTGCATCCGCATGGGGAGAGATTTCAGGATCTACATCGGCAAAGGGGCGATTTAACGATACCCTGTCAAGAGCGGTTGTTAGACGAGGTGTCGCGGCCTAATCTCTCGGGCGGACCGGAGGGTGGACACCTCATGGCGACGTAAGCGGTGATTGGCGCCGAAAGCAACCAATTGTGGAATCAAGCTGCTCGGCAGGACCGGAGCTCGGAGTATGGAAGAGTCGCCACCCACGAATGGGAAAATGAACACCGATCCCTTGCGGGAGACCGGTGAGGGTTCGGGAAACTTAGGTACGAGCCGAGAAGGCTAGCTCCTTTCTGGAGAAAGGCTACTAGGCACCCCGACATCGCCCGGTTATGAACCACCGGCCTCCTACTCAGCGTGTTAGGCGATAACGGACTAATCGCATATCTCTTTAAGTTTAAAATTCATTTGAAACCTTTTCTTTCTCGTTTTGAAAACCATTTTGAGCATATATTATTGAAAGCCATTTTGGTAAAGAATCACCCATTTTGCATAAATTTAAAATACATAGGAGAGAGAGGGGGAGAAGAAAGAGTTGGTTTATTCACGATGTGATTTTAGTTTGTACACTAGTTCTAAGCTAAACTCATTCCCCAAAACGAGTTTATTTACATGGTTCGTACCTTAATCGCCGTTGGAACGATTTAGGTACGTTTCAAAACCCCGTTTAATGACGTTCACTCGAATCGTCGTTGGGACGACTCGAGCGTTTGAAAATGTTGAGATAAAAGCTTTAACAGGAAAACGTGATTAAGCATACAAGTCAATTTATTTTGTTCAAAAACCACTTAGGAAAACGATTCAAAAACTCTATTATTTACAATTAAAAGCAATTTTAATTACAAGGTTCGCTTAATCCGTCGTTGGAACGAATTAAGGTTTTAAAACGTGATGTTTTAAGAAATGGTTTAAAAATGTCAAGAAAACGTTATTTACACTTAGGAATATCTAGAAAAACTTAAGTTTAAATAAGCAAATTAAACTCTCTTTTTGTGATTTTATTTTCCTTTTTTCACTCAATCAACTCTTCACACATAATTACACTAATGAACCAATTAAACCAAAATTCACCAAGTAAAACTCATTTGGAATATATACATGTATACAAAAATAAAATAGAAATACATATATATATATATGATTTTATCTAAAAATAGGGATATATTTATATATAAAAATAAGTGAGAAATACTATATGATATAATAAAGAAAATGAAAAAGAATACAAAATATAATACATTTTCATCCTAACTAAAACTACGTAAAAGTAATGGAAGACCATAAATGCAAAAAAATGATATAATAAGTATATAGAAAACACCCTCCCCAAATAATAGCTAAACCCCACATTTTGATAACCCAAAAATATATATACATATATACAAATAATGAATCAAAACAAATTAAATTTCAAATATGGAATAAATAACTACATAATAGATAATTAATAGTTATATGACCCCAAAAATAATTTTTATAATCATATTACATAATTATATACTTACATATATAAGAATCAAATACCAAAAGGTTGAGAAAATGGGTTAAAAATATGAATTTTCGTTTTCCAGCAGATTACCGACGGAAAATCCGTCGCCAATCTGCTATTAGTGACAGAAAAGGGAGAATTACAGCAGCAGTCCAAAACTTTCCAGATTCGTTCAAAAGCTTTAGATTAAGTCTAATTCGATCATTTTGGATCTCCGAACTACCAAAAATGGATCATAGTCTATAACGGAGTTTCCTAAAACGACGTTTTTATTTTCAAACGTTATTTGGAAATATCTTTTTAAAACTTATAATTACAACGTTTTTAATACCCGAACTACCTTTTAATCGGATCACGGTTCGTATTGGGATATCAAAACGAGGTTTTTTATATTAAAACAAAACCGAATTTTAACACGGGATAAAAATAAATAAATACGGGAAATTAAATAAAACGTGACAAATAAATAAATAACTAAATAAATAAAATTATGACATGAAAATAAATAAATGAAGGAAATAAATTAAATAAAATAAAACGAGTCTAGTCCTCGGATAATACCTCAAGTTCGGTATTGACGGTCGAAGTCGGTTGATTCCACAAATCGTGATTTTCCGGTTTTTTGTGTTTTTCGTCTTTTTTAGTAAAAATTTAACTTTTGGGAAATTCGGACTTTTTGAGAAAAAAAAATATTTTTCTCAAAAAAAAATCACTTTCTCTCTCTAAAAATGTCTAGAGTGAGAAAGTCTCAAAAAATCCCTCTCTTCTAAATGCATGGGGATCCGTGCCTTATATAGGCAACGGATCCCCGGAAACTTTGGACGACGCCCGAAGAAAATTGGGCGTCGCCCAAAGCCGGTTGGGCGGACGCCCAACATTAGTTGGGCGAACGCCCAACATGGTTGGGCGAACGCCCAACGTCGCTGGGCGCTCGCCCAGCGGCTGCCAGGCGCGTTCGCCCAGTGGCCATCGGGCGTGCGCCACAAGCTGTCGGGCGCGCGCGCCCCACGGTCGTCGAGCATACGCTTCGCGCTGCCGGGCATGCGCGCCCAACGGAAGTCGAGCGTGCGCCCCGCGCTGTCGGTCGTGCGTCCAACTGTCGTCGGACACGCGTCGGCTGCCGCTAGGCGCTCGCACCACGTCGCTGAGCACTCGCGAGCCGTCCACTTGACGACCGCGACTCACATTAACTTTTCTTTTCTTATTATATATTTTTGTTTTAAAACTTCCGGAATCAACCGCTTCGGTCGTCTTGTTTACAGGTTTTCGTCACAGGTCCTCCGACTCGGTGTCTACAGTTGCCCCTACTTTCCTATTTTGACAGTGATGTGTGTGTTTTGAAAATATTTTTTGCTAACGCAACACATGCAATGTAAAACATATAAAAGTAAGAGACACGTAAAGAGTAGGAGGAAGAATACCTGACCTTTGCGCTGCGCGTTCCGACGTCGTTCTCGATTCTTTCCGTCCTAGCCTTTGAATCGGCTGCCGACGGATGTTTTTCTTACGGACCCTAGCCTAAGTTGACTGCGGGTAAAAAATGGCTCAAAAGCAACCTTGGTGCACGACCGTGAGTAAAATGGCTCAAAAGCAACCATAGTCTACGACTGTGGGTAAAGTGGCTCAAAAGCGACCCCGGTCTATGACCGTGGGCAAAATGGCTCAAAAGCGAACCCTGGTCCATGACCGCGGGTAAAATGGCTCAAAAGCGACCCCGGTTCACGACCGGGGTAAAATTGGCTCAAAAGCAACCCTGGTCCACGACCGCGGGTAAAATGGCTCAAAAGCGATCCCGGTTCACGACCGGGGTAAAATGGCTCAAAAGCGACCCCGGTCCACGACCGCGGGTAAAAATGGCTCAAAAGCGACCCCGGTCCACGACCCTGGGTAAAATGGCTCAAAAGCGACCCTAGTCCACGACCGCGGGTAAAATGGCTCAAAAGCAACCCTGGTCCACGACCGCGGGTAAAACGGCTCAAAAGCAAAGGTTCTTTCTAACAATTCTGAATTCTTTTAAAACACCATTGTCTGTATTTTCTCACTGGAGCTAGTGTCTTGGAGGTTTGAATGGTTCGATAGGAACGTCGTTTTAGTCCGGAATGATTCAAACTAACAATTATTTTTCTGTTGTCTGTCGTCTGTATTTTGACTGGTATCGCTGTTCTTTAAAAATTGGCTGTCGTCTGTAGTTCTATCTTGAAATTATTGGTCATTGTCTGGCAGAAGCGCAGGCTGAAACGGACTGCAAATCGGAGGTCTGTGCACCTGGTAATTAATTATTTACTTTTTACCTTTATGTCACATCGTACCTTTTTCAATATTTACGGGAATGCCATTCCCCTTTTCTATATAAGATGGTGGGGTTTCATTCCAACCCCACACCTTCTCTCTCTTCTTTCTCTCTCTAACTTCGGATTTGGATTATTCTCGGGATGGATTTGGATCAATATGATGGCACGAAGGGCATGGAGGAGGGTTTCGTGAACCTTACTACAGTGGACCCTTTTCAGGACCCCACATCTCATCTGAGCCGGACCCGCTGTAACCAGGTAAGTACTTTCTTACTTCCTCGTCTTTTGACTAAATTTCTAGGCTTTAGTATCCCTACTTTGAACATGGTTTGCATGCTAACCCCTAGGTTGCCTTAGAAGACCTTAGTTAGAAAACATGAATTTCTTTGCTTGCAAGTAACACTTTATTTGTCTTTTTGGAAGAATGCGAATTATATGCATGCGAATAGTAAACATACGAGCAATGCATGCCAACAGTAAAAACGTGAATAGCACGTGAATAGTGCACGTGAAGAGTAAAAACGTGAAGAGTGCACGTGAATAGCAAAGACGTGGATAGCGCACGTGAATAGTAAAGACGTGAATAGTGCATGTGAATAGTAAAAATTTGACTAATGCATGTGAATAGAAAAAACTTGAATAATGCACGTGAATAGTAAAAACATGAATAATGCACGTGAATAGTAAAAACTTGACTAATGCACGTGAATAGTGAAAACTCGAATAATGCACGCGAATAGTGAAAACTTGACTAATGCACGTGAATAGTAAAAACTTGAATAATTCTCTTTGCCAATGCGGACGAGAGTAGATCAAAGAATAATGAATTAATCAAATCCTATGCAAACAACCCTAAGGGAGAGATTTCACAAAATGACGGTCCAAATTGACAAGACGTCTCTAGGTTAGATTTGACCGAAAGAATAGCTAGATTAACGTGCTTTCATCAGATGCAAGCCTAGGAACAACATTTAAACTTACCTATTCCGTTCTTTCCAGTTCATCGACATTTCCGGGACTACGGCAGATATTCATGTGTGGTATTCCATGCTAGGCGCCGCGGCGAGAGCCCGTGTGCGAGAGTTGGGCTTTGAGCCCTTTATTTTAGCGCTGCCCCGCGCCAACGGGGTGTGCGACCGTTTTGGCCTACGGGCCTTATGCGAGAGATGGGTTGACTTGACCCACACCTTCCACCTCTCATTCGGGGAGATGATGATCTCGCCCCGCGACTTCTCTTTACTGACCGGGCTGCGGGGGAGTGGTACTCCGGTTCCCTTCTCCTTTGATACGATGTGTCCACGGGTTGACCGTGCTAGGTTGGCTGCTTTGATCGGGCCGGGAGTTTACACGGGTGTCAAATCCACCCCGGCGAAGTTCATCACTACCTCGGGGCTTTTGAGTCGTAGGGACTTTTGTGGGACCGACGACACTGATCTGGCTGTCCGCAGCTTCATGGTATATGCTTTAGGCGAGACGATCTTCCGCACCAAGAGCGGGACGATACATGCGGGTCTTATTCAGGCCTTCAGTGATTTGGACGCGGTGGCATCTTACGATTGGGCAGGAGCGGGTCTAGCTTACCTGTACAAGTTTTTGGATCTGACTTGCCGGAAGCGCAAGGACTTCGGCGGTTACACTTTTGCTCTTCTGGTACGTGGTTCATCCTTAACTTGCCCCTTTTATCTTCTTCGCGCCTTCTGTTCATAACCTTTGTTTTTACAAGCAGGTTTGGGCCTACGAGAGGCGGATTCTTCCCAGCGAGCGTCGGCGCAGGCCACAGGTAGTGAAGCCCCCACTTATGGCTCAGTGGAGCGTGTTGGTCCCTTGTTTAGTTGCAAGTATAGTTCCAAGGGGGGGGGGGTTAGGAACTATTTAAACTTTTTTCGCAATTTAGGCAGACTTCTTTTTCTAAAGAAAAAGGTTTGAACAGCGGCGCTGAGTAAACAGCAAGATACTGGCTTAGTCAACAGGTGACTAGGTCAGTTCCTCAGCTTGAGTCAGGAGATAGCACTTGGAGTCTATTCCTGAACTCAGACGTTCAACGCGCACAACTCAACTTGACCTCTTTACTTGGTCAGTTTTGATTATTTAAAGCAAGCAATATAAATTAGGAGTTAAGGTTTAGAAATACTTCACTCAGCAGATTTATCCAGGTTCGGCTTCTTCTAAGCCTACGTCCTATCCCCGGAACACTTCCGAGATTTCGAATCCTCTACTGAGCTCTTTAAAGGTAGAGCCTCAAACCTTTTACAATATCAGCAATTGAGTATGACAAGAGTACCTTCCTCTATACTTCTACTCAATCCTAATCTCTCCGCTGAGTACTTAAAACCGAGTACTCAGCCTCTCCTTTCTATTTCTAGAAATGATAAGTGTTTTTGTCCTAATACAAAGATGTGCTAAGACACTTTAGACGATTTACAATCACTCTAGACTTTTACACAAATATGAAAATGTAGTGTAAGAAATTTGCTTTGGTTCTTGCTTGCAGAACTTGTAGAGATTTGGTCAGCGTAATGGCTTGATCAAGTTCTGTGTGTTGTGAAGCTTGTGATGGCACTATTTATAGAGACGTCTGGTCATTCGGTCATTTCGAATTTCGAAATAACCGTTGGAGGGAAACGGCTATATGTCGTTGTCATCCTGACTTGCACAGAGCTCTCGGCCAATCATAATCGTGTATCTTCTGTCCTCGGTCAGCACAGCAGATGGTCTCTCCTTTTATGGTAAAGTCAACTGGACAGCATACTGTGTCGTCTGAACTTTGCCAAAAGAGGAAACACTTTGTCTGGAAGTTTTCCTTTGCCAGCTGCTGTCTTGTACGCTTTGTCGAGACTACTCAGCAGCTTCATCTTGAAGTTGTTCCCGAAGGTCTTCTAGATCCTTCCGATTGCTGAGTTGCGTTTTGAACAAAAACGGCAGCGTCTTGACATACGCGGGCCGAGTGTACTGAGTTGTTTAACTTGGGCCTTGGTTTCCGTATTGGGCTTGGGCCTTCCAATCCTTATGACTTATAACATTTATACTCAACATTGAACAAACACATTAGTAGAATAAATCAAAGCATTTAAACTTAGTGTGTTTAGGATATGTGTTATAATTTATATTTAAACAATTTTGTCAAATCAAAATTATGTGGAAAGGTATTTCAACAAACTCCCCCATTTTGATGTTGGCAAAACTATTCAGCAAGGCATTCAGTATGAGCTCCCCCATGATAGTTGACCTTATATCATTCAGCAAACTCCTCCGTAAGGGTTGCACTACTGACTTAGTTTTAATTGCATCATTTAAGAATTTAAATGAGTGAGTCTAAGGTCAGTTTTTAGGTGTAGGTCAGCTATATTACATATTCTATTTACTCAGTGTTAAGCGGAAGTTTTAGATATACAGAGCGCGCTGAGCAAATTATTGTTCAATGAGTTCTTTATCAGAATGTTTCATAAGATCATAGTATGATGTCAAACATGTTATCAGCATATCATTTAGTCAATAAATATTATAAGTGTTAAGTATGGCTGATGAAGATACAAAGTAACTCAGTACTATAAAAGCATATATCATAACTCAGTATTGAAATCAGGAAATAAAGTATGATATATATATTGAGAGAAGTCAGCAAGTATATAGACAAAAGAAGTAAACTAGACAAAATGGGTTACACAGATGTGGCTTAAGCATGCTAGTCTATCTATTTCTTTTTCTTGCCCTGTGACTGACTTCGCTCGTACTGACGTCGCTCATGCTGAGCTCTGGCAGCTTGCGCTTTCTCCCCCGTTTTGTCAACTTCAGGGAGCTTGAACGCATCGGTTAAGACAGCATGAGAAAGTTCTTGTGAAAGCTCTTTTAGTTTGTCAGCACTTTCGTTCACGCCATCAAAAATGGCAACCCCATCAGCTGAGACTTCTA
Organism: Euphorbia lathyris; assembly: GCF_963576675.1. NCBI lineage: Eukaryota > Viridiplantae > Streptophyta > Magnoliopsida > Malpighiales > Euphorbiaceae > Euphorbia > Euphorbia lathyris. Next base: position 86,069,083 of record NC_088915.1, read on the forward strand.
CTGGTATATGAAGATCAGCAGCACTGAGCATATTTACACTGAAGGCTTGAGCTTTAGCTTGCCAGATGAGAGCTTCAGAGAGGCCAGCGAAGACTTGGTGGAATGTCTTCAGAAGTGCTGAGTCATAGTGATGTCGTTGAATATTATTATGACGGATATGGTTGAAGGATTGTTGTGCGAGGGACAGCAATTCATTCTGCTTCAACGCGTCAGTATCCATTTCTTGCTTGTTCAGGTTAAGTAGCCTGACAGCCTCACTGATTTGCTCAACTGAGCACTGACTATAGGACACCATTTGCTCATTTGTCTTGAGTTGCTCAGTATGCAGCTGAGCAAAAAGCATCTTCAGTTCTGAGGAAGTGGCGTAGTCAGTGTTCACAGTAGATAACCTCTGGACTTGCTGATGTAGCGAGTTCAGATGTTGAATTGTGGACAGTTGAATCTCTGCCAACTTGGCAAGTGAGTCTTGCTTTGCTTTCTGGGCTTGAAATGATAAGACGACATTCAGCAGGTCCTTGAGTCCCTTGACTTCGTTGAGAAGTAGAGTGACTTGGGAGAGCTGAGTTGTCTCTGGGAATGAGGATCCAGTAGCAGGTGAAGCAGACTGTTGAAGATCTTGGATGAGAGCTTGCACTGAGTCGATGAGCTTCTTGCCGGGCTTAGTGGCATCCCTATGTACATCCGTATGACCAGAAGAGAAGGGTGTGAGAGGAGTACCCTGGTCAGTGACAGGATGAGTTTGCTCAATCTGCACTTGAGATGGAGGAATTGTTGTGTGATCGGCAGAGAGATTGGTTGTAGAGGTGTTAACTCGAACACTGTCTGTGCTGACGGCAGAAGGATGGGGAGTCAGCACCATGCTTGAGGAGACAGCATGAGCAGTGGTCGGTTCAACCTGACTGGTTGAAGTAGTGGAAGTATGATGCTCGGCATGTTCCTGTTGAGAAGAAACAGAGGCTTGTTTTTCCAACGGCGTTGTAGTAGAGGAAGTTGAGGGCCGTTTGAAAAATTTTAATTGGACGGTAGAAGGATCCTTTGTTGTCTTGGAGAGGACAAGTTCAGGAATAGATGGTGATTGCAAATGGGGTTCACTGACCATTTTCTCACTGGCCTTAACCAGCTTTCGCCTTCTACGTGGTGGAGAGGTATGATGAGCAGGTTCTTCTGAGTGAGTAGGTTCTTTTTCCTCATTATGGGTCTGGTCAGCTTGATCCACTTGCTCAATTCCAGCAGCTAACTCAGTGTCAGTCTGCATAGCTCCACCAGCTAACCCAGTGTTAGCATCCTCAGCTTCAATTTCACTGTCATACTCTTCAGACTCCTCAGTGTCATCCTGACCGCTGGTTTCATCGTCTTCTTCTTCTTCTTCAGTATTATCTCCATCAAGTTCTTCCTCAACTTAGGAGATGAAGTGGTCATCTAACTGGACCTCAGGTTCCTCAACATCAGTACCTTGGCATTGAGTGAAATGAGAATCACCTGGTACAATAAAATCTGTCGGCATGACGTCGAGAGGTGCCAGTGTTGAAGACTTCTGCTTCTTCTGAGATAGCTCAGTAGCTTCCTCAGTGTCAGGCTCATCTTGCCTACTTCTCTTCTCAGCTGACTTTCCAGCTGACCTCTGCCTCTTTGCTGCAGACACAGCATTAGGTGCCTCAGCAAATTTTCTCTTGCGAGAAACTGGGGCCTTAGTTCTTCGCCCTTTCTTAGGCTCAGCAATAGTCTCCTCAGTCTGATCAGCTTGACCAGCAGCAGCAGCAGCTTTTCCTTTCTTCAAGGGCTGTCCAAATTTAAGTGCCCTCAGCGAGGCAGCTGTGATTTCAGTTCCTCTAAAAGATTCCTCACCTTCGAGGTCAATCTTGTGGTCGATGAGGATCCTAGTGATGATTGATCCCAACCTCATTGTACCCGTGCTGCATAGGAACCCAGCAACTAAGAAAACTGGCATGTTGATGGGGGTGTACGTCAGCATGTGCCATATGAAGCACTGTTCAAAGTTGGTTGCTGATGTAGTGCAGTTGATCTTTGGGTAAATGAAATAGCTCAGCAGGTAGTGAGCCATCTTCTGATGCTGTCCCATTGAAGATGCTGAGATCTCTCCTGAGTGACCCTCAGGTTTGCAGAAGGTATGGACGTAGTCGGTCTTGTCCGGATCTCCTGACTTTCTCAGCCTTACTCCCTCAGTTTTGAGCTGGAGGAGATTTCCTATGTACAGAGGGTTGATGAAGATGGTTTTCCCTTTTACTTCAGTGCTCAGGTAGTCGGTGGAGTCACTGGCAACCTTGAGGTTGTGGTAAAATTCCCTCACTAGGTCAGGATATGTCTCATCCCTGATCGAGAATAGCCCAGTCCATTCATTCTTGGAAATCCACTCAGCAAATGGCTGTTCGTTCTGTACAAAGTGCTCCGAAACCCATCTAGAGGGTTCTACCTTCCATTCACGTACATTGTCGAAGACCTTTGAGTAGGTCCTGATCTTAATAGCTTTCCCTTGGCCAGAGGTTTGGCCAGTTTTACCCTTGCTCGGTGTAGAGGGGTTTCGTGAAGGTTCATCGGAGCTGGACTTTTGGTGGCCGGCACCGGAGACGTTGAAGGATAGCTTAGTCATTCTTTTAAGATGGAGAGAATAGAGGTATTTGAGAGAGAGAAATTTGAGTAATTTCTTAGCCTTAAGAATTTGTTAAGCGTAAAGAGTAAAAAATGGGGAAATGCCCATAATTTATAGACAAGTTGAACGGTGTGGATCTTAACCAAATCCATGTGTCAGTTTTGCCTTGGGATCATGTACCGACAAGGATCCTGGCATTTATGACACATTACGGTGAATACGTCATCCTAGGTTATACGCGTGCTTGGCATTTATGCTAACAGATTAATCACTCAGTATTTAGAATGTCAAGCGTTTGATATTCTGAGTGGTTAGTGCATTATTTAAGGATGATTTTAAGTTCAAGTTCTAAACTAATTTACTCAGTGTGCAAGTTTACTCAGTATTGTATATTCAGTCAGTTTCAAAGAGATACTCAGCAAACAATAAATCATTCAGCATGTAATTCACTCAGCATTCAATATTCATTTAGCACAGGAATTTACTGAAGAGGATTAAACATACCAATTGCTTCTCTCAGTATGCTGAACTGCTCACGTGCCAGTGGCTTCGTGAAGATATCCGCAAGATGTTCGTCCGTTGGGACAAAGGTCAGCTTAATCTCACCCTTGAGTACATGGTCTCTAATGAAGTGATGTCGGATGCTGACATGCTTCATTCTGCTGTGTTGTATTGGGTTCTTAGACAGATCAATTGCACTTTTGTTGTCACATTTGACCTCAATTGTCTTCGTTTGAACACCATAATCTTCAAGTTGTTGCTTGATCCACAGGACTTGAGAAACACAGTGACCAGCAGCAATGTACTCAGCTTCAGTGGTGGACAAGGTTACTGACGCCTGCTTTTTGCTGAACCAGGATACAAGACAGCTTCCTAAAAAGTGGCATCCTCCAGAGGTGCTTTTACGTTCCAGCTTATCTCGTCCATAGTCAGCGTCAGTGTATCCGATAAGTGTAAAATCATGAGTATTTGGATACCACAAACCTGCATTCACTGAGCTTTGCAAGTATCTAAGGATTCTTTTTACAGCAATGTAATGAGATTCCTTAGGGTTAGATTGATATCTAGCACAGTAGCATACTGAAAACTGAATGTCCGGTCTACTGGCTGTTAAGTAAAGTAGAGAGCCTATCATACCTCGATATAACTTGCTGTCTACTGACTTACCATTCTCATCAGCGCAGAGGACAGTGTCAGTGCCCATAGGAGTGGATATTGGCTTGCAATTTTCCAAGTCATATTTCTTTAAGATCTCCTTGGCATATTTTGCTTGACTGATGAAGATGCCATTGTTTCCTTGTTTAATTTGAAGACCGAGGAAGAAGTTGAGTTCTCCCATCATAGACATTTCAAACTCAGTCTGCATTTGTTTGCTAAACTCCTTGCACATTGATTCGTTAGCTGCACCAAATATTATATCATCAACATAAATTTGGGCCAGTAGGGTATCTTTACCCTTTTTCTTAATGAATAAGGTTGTATCAGCTTTGCCCCTGACGTAATTTCTAGTCAGCAGGAAACTGGTCAGCCTCTCGTACCAAGCACGTGGTGCTTGCTTGAGGCCGTACAGAGCCTTTTTGAGTTTGTAAACATGGTTTGGGAACTTAGGGTCCTCAAAACCTGGAGGTTGATTTACATAAACCTCCTCGTTTATAACTCCATTAAGAAATGCACTTTTGACATCCATTTGGAATAATTTAAAATTCATGTAAGATGCATATGCACATAATATTCTAATTGCCTCCAGCCTTGCCACTGGGGCAAAGGTCTCACCGTAGTCTATACCTTCTTGCTGACTGTAGCCCTAAGCTACAAGCCTTGCTTTGTTCCTGACTACGTTTCCTTGTTCGTCCATCTTGTTCCTGAAGACCCATCTTGTTCCGATGGTCTTTTGACTCTTTGGATGAGGCACTAACTCCCATACATCATTTCTTCGAAATTGATCGAGCTCCTCTTGCATTGCGTTCATCCAGAATTCATCGTACTCAGCTTCAGCGAAATTCTTCGGTTCTTGTACTGAGACGAAAGCAACATTGCTGAGGTATTTCCTGAGTTGATTCCTCGTCATCAGGGTATTCCCAGCAGAATCAAGGATTGCACTTTCGGAGTGCCCTTTAGGAATCCTTATTTCTTTGGGTAGATTCATGTCTTGTGCTGTTCATGTTTCAACAATCTCTGCAGAAGTAGATGGGTCAGTAAAAGTAATCTTAGGTTCACTCTTACTCTTGGTCAGCCTTTTCGTGAATGACTCAGTAGCTGGTTCTGAGTCAGCGATGGTTACTGAGTTTGGATCATCTTCGGTCAGCGGCTGGTATCTACCTGCAGGGTCAGTTTCATCGAACTCTACATGTATTGACTCTTCTAAAACTTGAGTTCGCTTATTAAAAACTCTGTATGCTTTGCTGTTTGTTGAGTAGCCCAGAAAGATAGCTTCATCAGCTTTTGAATCAAACTTTGCTAAGCTATCTTTGGTATTTAAAATAAAACATCTACAGCCAAAGGCACGAAAGTATCCAATATTGGGCTTTCGTCCTTTCCAAAGTTCATAGGGGGTTTTCTTGAGTATAGGTCTAACTAGAGCCCTATTAAGAATGTAGCATGCTGTGTTAACAGCCTCACCCCAAAAATACTTTGGAAGCCTATGCTCATCCAGCATTGTCCTGGCTATTTCAACCAGAGTTCTGTTCTTCCTTTCTACAACCCCATTTTGCTGAGGTGTTCTAGGAGCAGAAAAATTGTGGTCAATGCCGCTGGTTTCACAGAATTCAACAAACTTTTGGTTTTTGAATTCTCCACCGTTATCACTACGGATATGAGCTAATTTTAGGTCTTTTTCATTTTCAATTTTTCTAACCAAATTTGAAAATGTCTTAAAGGTCTCATCCTTGCTGGTCAGCAAGATAACCCACGTATACCGAGAGAAATCATCTACAATGACCAAGGAAAATCTTCTTCCACCCAGACTCAGCGGTTGGACTGGACCAAAGAGATCCAAGTGTAGTAATTCTAACGGACGTTTAGTTGAGACAATGTTTTTACTGTGAAAAGATTGTTTGGTTTGTTTTCCAGCTTGGCAAGCGTGGCATAATTGATCTTTTTGGAATTTAAGTTCAGGCAGTCCCTCAACCAATTGCTTTCTTGCTAGTTTGGCCAGGAGGTCCATGCTTACATGACCAAGTCTCCTGTGCCATAGCTAGGAATTTTCTTCCTTTATTACTAAGCACACAGTTTTTGAAAACTTTTTCTCTAAGTCTAGCATAAAGACATTATCTATCCGAGGGGCAGTTAAAATTAACTCATTAGTTTTACCCTCGTATATTTTACATCCAGTAGCATCAAATATAACTTTTCTCCCATTGTCACATAGCTGAGCTACGCTGAGTAAGTTATATTTGAGTCCGCTGACTAGGGAGACAGATTCAATAGTAGGATTACCTCCGATGGTTCCTGAGCCTACTATCTTACCCTTCTTGTTGTCTCCAAAACTTACACTCCCTCCTCGTTTACGTTCAAACGTGATGAACTGAGTTTCATCACCCGTCATATGCCTTGAGCATGCGCTGTCAATATACCACATCTTTGACTTCTCGGCACATCTCAGGCTTACCTGCATTGTAACTAGTTACTTTTAGGTACCCAATTCTTTTTGGGTCCTGACTTGTTAGGTGCAACAGGTATAGCATCATATTTTATTTTATGACGACATACATGGACAGTATGGCCATTCTTTCCACAGAAGTCACAACTGACCTTCTGTTTAGGGTTTTTTACTGACTTGTCAGCACCCCAGTGCTGAGCATGCCAGCACACTTTAGTAGTGTGTGCTAACTTCCCACAAAAGTCACACTGGACTTTTCGCTGGGGATTCCATCTCTGCTGAGTACCTTGGTACTGAGTTCTCAGAGGAATGTTATTTTTCTTAGGAACCTTTAGTTGGTTCTGGATGGTTGTGACGTCCTTCCTCAGTTTCTTTGAAACTGTCTGGACTTCAGACACATACTCATGCATGATCTTCATATTATCATGCAGAGTCGAGTTGTCCTGAAGAAGGTATCTGAGGTCACTCAGTTTGACCTCTTCCACTTCATCACAGCGCCTGCTGAGTGCTCTAACCTTTTTATTACACTTCTTAACAAGTGTATAGAGATCACTCAGGGCATTAACCATATCGTTTCTGAGCTGGGGAAGAGAAATTACCTCATTTGATTGCTCTTCATCATCTGATGCGATGGATGGGTCAGCATGCTCAGAGACGCATGGCTCAGCAAGTTCGTCAGCCATAAAGCATATCTTCGCTGACTCGGTGGCCTCAGTTTCTGTTGATGAAGATTCATCACTGTCACTCCAAGTAGCCACCATTGCCTTCTTCCCACTCTTTTTGTCTTTCCTCAGCGTGGGGCAGTTTGACTTAATATGGCCAGCTTGATGGCACTCAAAGCATGTAATGGGCTTTGAGCTGTCCTTTCTGTATTTGCTGTCGCTTGAGTCAGCCTTATACTTATCAAACTTTTTGTAAGGCTTTTTAGAATATTTGTCGTTCTTCCTGAACAGCCTCTTCATCTTTCTTGTGAACATGGCCATCTCCTCATCATCAGTTGAACTCCCGTCAGTGGAGTCAGCCTTCATGACAAGTGACTTCTGCTTCTTGTCATCAGATTTTTCCTTCACCTCAAAGTTTTTCATGGATATCTCATGGGTCAGCAATGAACCGATGAGTTTGTCATATTTGTAGGTGGTTAAATCCTGAGCTTCCTCAACTGCTGTCTTCTTTGCTTGCCAGTCTTTTGGAAGACTCCTGAGTATCTTTTTGAGTTGTTCTTCCTCAGTGAAGATTTTCCCAAGTCTCTTGAGCTCATTAATGATGTTGGTGAACCTTGCGTTCATGTCTGAAATGCCCTCATCATTGTTCATCTCGAACAGCTCGTACAGTCTCATCTGCTGATTCACCTTGGATTCTTTTACTTTGTTTGTTCCCTCGTAGGTGACTTCCAGCTTCTTCCAGATCTCTTGTGCCGACTCACAACCTGAGATTTTGTTATATTCTGCAGCATCGAGCGCACAGTGAAGCATATTGATAGCCGAAGCATGGTTTTGAAGCTTCTTAAGATCATCCTCTGTCCATTTGGCCTTAGCTTTTATAACTGTTTGGCCAGCCACAACCTCAACAGGTACAAACGGCCCTTGGACTATAGATAGCCAGGCACTCATGTTTTTCATCCTATTCTTCCAGAAGGTATAGTTTGACTCGAAGAATAGGGGAGGCCTAGTAATAGACAGCCCCTCAGGCAGTATTTGAGTTGTTTGGTTTCCAGGGAGAAACCGAGTGCTGTTTTCGCCCATGGTAGGGATCAGCTCAAGGTTGTTAGACCTTTTAAAGTGAGCTTTTAGGCTCTGATACCACTTGTTGGTCCCTTGTTTAGTTGCAAGTATAGTTCCAAGGGGGGGTTAGGAACTATTTAAACTTTTTTCGCAATTTAGGCAGACTTCTTTTTCTAAAGAAAAAGGTTTGAACAGCGGCGCTGAGTAAACAGTAAGATACTGGCTTAGTCAACAGGTGACTAGGTCAGTTCCTCAGCTTGAGTCAGGAGATAGCACTTGGAGTCTATTCCTGAACTCAGACGTTCAACGCGCACAACTCAACTTGACCTCTTTACTTGGTCAGTTTTGATTATTTAAAGCAAGCAATATAAATTAGGAGTTAAGGTTTAGAAATACTTCACTCAGCAGATTTATCCAGGTTCGGCTTCTTCTAAGCCTACGTCCTGTCCCCGGAACACTTCCGAGATTTCGAATCCTCTACTGAGCTCTTTAAAGGTAGAGCCTCAAACCTTTTACAATATCAGCAATTGAGTATGACAAGAGTACCTTCCTCTATACTTCTACTCAATCCTAATCTCTCCGCTGAGTACTTAAAACCGAGTACTCAGCCTCTCCTTTCTATTTCTAGAAATGATAAGTGTTTTTGTCCTAATACAAAGATGTGCTAAGACACTTTAGACGATTTACAATCACTCTAGACTTTTACACAAATATGAAAATGTAGTGTAAGAAATTTGCTTTGCTTCTTGCTTGCAGAACTTGTAGAGATTTGGTCAGCGTAATGGCTTGATCAAGTTCTGTGTGTTGTGAAGCTTGTGATGGCACTATTTATAGAGACGTCTGGTCATTCGGTCATTTCAAATTTTGAAATAACCGTTGGAGGGAACGGCTATATGTCGTTGTCATCCTGACTTGCACAGAGCTCTCGGCCAATCATAATCGTGTATCTTCTGTCCTCGGTCAGCACATCAGATGGTCTCTCCTTTTATGGTAAAGTCAATTGGACAGCATACTGTGTCGTCTGAACTTTGCCAAAAGAGGAAACACTTTGTCTGGAAGTTTTCCTTTGCCAGCTGCTGTCTTGTACGCTTTGTCGAGACTACTCAGCAGCTTCATCTTGAAGTTGTTCCCGAAGGTCTTCTAGATCCTTCCGATTGCTGAGTTGCGTTTTGAACAAAAACGGCAGCGTCTTGACATACGCGGGCCGAGTGTACTGAGTTGTTTAACTTGGGCCTTGGTTTCCGTATTGGGCTTGGGCCTTCCAATCCTTATGACTTATAACATTTATACTCAACATTGAACAAACACATTAGTAGAATAAATCAAAGCATTTAAACTTAGTGTGTTTAGGATATGTGTTATAATTTATATTTAAACAATTTTGTCAAATCAAAATTATGTGGAAAGGTATTTCAACAGAGCGAGTTCGGTCTAGGTACCGGGGAGAGGCAGACGGTGGCGCAGCTCCTAGATTGGATTGATTCACGGACCTTGGGGCAGGTAAATATCTTCTAATCGCGCTAGATTTTTGTTTGATCAGACCTGACTTTTTCTTTGTGCTTTCAGATTAGATTCAGGTGGGACGACCTTGACTTCGGTCCCGATTACGCGTACGTCACCCTGATCCAGGAGCAGCAGAGCGTGCTTACCGGCCCTTGCATGCGGGCATGGTACTTGGGCGACCGGGGCATCACCGGGGTTAGTGCCTCGCATTGGACACCAGGCGAGATCCCCGTCTCCATGTTTGCGGTGCGGACCATGCCCTTATCGGTCATTCGTCGGGATTTGACTCGCCGCTTTGCTGGTAGAGATGTATGGGTTCATGCCGGGGGCCGTGTTCCCTATTTATCGACATTATTGAGCGCGAGGGATGCCCCAACGGTGGCGATGGAGGTGGACCCCGTGGCGGACGTGTTTTCGGGGGAGGCTGTCGCTGCAGTCTTCGGTCGGGAGGCGGTTCCAGTGAGTGGTTCGGCCTATTTATTTTTATTTACGAGATAGTTAGTCGTATTTACTATGCCTTTGCTTGCAGGAGGGTTCCTGAAGGAGTGCCCATATGTCAGATTTCTTCGATGATGCCCGTGCTCAGGCGTCTACGAGCGAGCCGACACACTGTGCCGGTGAGTCCTCTGTCGCTGCTCGACCAGAGTGGTCCTCTTTAGGCGTACCCATCCTGGACTTTGGGAGGGATTTCGCGACAGTTTGCTACGACCAGTCCGGAGTGGCTTATGCCGGTGTCGAGATGGCCCCTCCTGCCTTTACGTCGAGGATACCGTTTGATCCCTCAGACGCTCTTCAGACTTCGAGGGAGACGTGCACCGATTATGTGGGGCTATCTGGTTTCTTTAGAGATCGACTCAGCTTGCGTTGCGCCAGCCACCTGGTATGTATCTTTATTTTATTTTAGTGTAGTGGAATGTATGCACATGTGTATGTATGATTTCTATTCTAGTCTGTATTTCTTTTTTATATCTGTTTTTTTCTTTTTTTTTTTTTACAGAGCGATCTCCGTGCACATGAGCTGAGACAGAGCGAAACGCTGCGGGAGGCCGATGCCAGGGTTGGCCAGGTGTATCGGGAGAGGAACGACCACTGGTCTGGGGTGATGCGAGTGGAGACCGCGGGACGCCTTGCTGTTGAGGAGAGGGTGCGGGAGGAGACCGCGGGGCGCCTTGCTGCCGAGGAGAGACTTCGAGTCGCCGAGGAGACCCTATCTGCGGAGCGGGCGTCACATCTGAGGGACTTTGAGGCCCACTGGGATTTCCCTCCTTATTAGGCTTATCATGTATAGCTTCGTAGCTTTTATTAGAATTACCCCGATGTATAGCTTGTGTATAGGGAGTGGGGTAGATAGTACGTAGGCTTTTTATTGTGAAAAGAAAGATAAGAAATGTATAACTCATGATTCATATTATCTTGCATTCAGTAAATTATAACGATCCCAATCATTCTCTTCAAATATACTCATGCCTTTATTTATTTACAAACAACAGAAATACTTAGCCTCTTATACATTATTTTTATAATTGCTCAAGATATAACTACCGTTACCAGGACCTACCTTTTTTCGGTTTTCAGATCCCAACGATTTTTTATCTCTCCTTTTACTATCCCGGAATTTTCAAATGAGTGCCCTTTCGGGTTTTCACCCATTGGGATGTCCCTTATTGTTGCATAGGCCGCCCTTTGCGGGTTTTCGACCTATCGGGAATTTTTCTTTCTTTTTTTTTTACGAAAAGTATTTCTTAAGCCTATCCAGATTGGTAGGTTCGGAGAATTCCATGCCGTCCATAGTAGTTAACTTCACCGCTCCTTTGCTTAGTATCTTCTTCACGAAGAACGGCCCTTCCCAGTTTGGCCTAAACTTGCCCCTCGGGTCGGTGTGCGTCACACGGATATGTTTTAGCACCATATCCCCTTCTTTGATAGGGCTGGCCTTGACCTTTTTGTTGAAGGCTCGGGCCATCCTTCGCTGATATAACTGCACATGGTAAATGGCCTCCATCCTTTTCTCGTCCACTAATGCTAACTGTTCATACCGCTTCTTCACCCATTCCGTCTCGAGAATCTCTGCTTCTACTGCGATTCTCAACGATCGCTTTTCAACCTCAATCGGGAGAACGACTTCTGCACCGTATACCAAGGAGAACGGCGTTGGCCCAGTTGACGTTCTAACTGTCGTGCGATAAGCCCATAAAGCGAGCGGAAGCTGTTCATGTCAGTTCCGATGCGATTCTACTATCTTTACAAGAATCCTTTTAAGGTTCTTATTAGTTGCCTCAACTGCGCCATTAGCTTGCGGACGATACGGAGAAGACCTATGTACCGTACTCTTGGAATAGACTTTTCACTTCTCGTTGAAACTGGACCCCATTATCCGTGATCATATGATGAGGCACTCCGAATCTGGTGATCAAGTGCTTTTCAATGAACTTCCTCATCTGTTTAGACCCCAACTTGCTAAATGATTCTGCCTCCACCCACTTGGTGAAATAATCAATAGCGACTGCAATGAATTTGTGCCCGTTCGAAGCATTAGGCCTCACCTCTCCGATAATGTCAATGCCCCAAGCCGCAAACGGCCAAATGGGTGCTAATACGTGTAGTTCCATAGCTGGTAAATGATTATAATCTCCGTGGATTTGACAATCATGGCATTTCTTCGCATATTCGTTACAATCTCTTTCCATGGTGAGCCAATAGAAGCATTGCCTTATGATTTTCTTTGCTAACACTGCTCCTCCCATATGGGCTCCACAAATTCCCGAGTGTACTGACTCCATTGCCTCACGGGCTTCTCCCGCATCCAAGCACCTCAGTTGCAAACCATCGGTGTGCCTTTTGTAAAGCAAGTCGTTGTGGATGACGAACTGCTGTGCTAACCTTCTAATCACAGCCTGATCTCTAAGTTCTGATTCTGCCGGGTAGGTTCCACTCTTCATGAAGTTTACGATATCGAAATACCATGGCTTTTCATCTGCCCCTAATAGCATTACGTCTTCGTAGCGCGGTTTGTGAGATCTCTTCAATACCAAAGGCTTCGAGGCCAGGTTCCGAGGGTTGTCCCAAACTGACACCAAAGTGGCCAAAGCATCTGCTGCCTGGTTTTGTGCTCGAGGAATATGATAAAAACGACACTCGCTGAATCTTTGCGCCAACCCTTCCAGCTGGTCTAGGTAGGGACGTAGCCTTTCTTCCCTCACTTCCTAGTTTCCCTACGCTTGTTCGATAATCAGCTTTGAGTCGCCCCAGATTTCAACATATGATGCTCCCAGTGCCGCTAATGACTCCAACCCATAGATGCATGCTTCATATTCGGCCATATTATTGGTGAGAGGGAAGGATAGCTTCTTTGCCATTGGGATCCTTTCTCCTTCTGGTGAGATGAGTAACACTCCTACTCCGGCTCCATTTGAATTAACTGCTCCATCGAAGAACATTTTCCATGGTATGACTTCAATTGCGTTTAAGTGCATCGGGGAAATCATAGTTTATCTCTTCCTCTTCTGCGTTCAGGGGTTGGTTGGCCAGAAATTCTGCTACGGCTCTCCCCTTGATAACCTTCTTCGTTACATATTCGATATTGAATACGGACAAAAGCAACAACCATCGGCTAGCTTCCCTGTTAGAGACGGAGTTCGGTACAGATACTTCACGGGATCCATCCGAGAAATAATGATCACTTTGTAAGATTGAAAATAGTGCCGTAGTTTCTTTGTTAGCCATACTACTGCCACGCACGTCTTTTCAATCATGTTATACTTAAGCTCGTACTCCAGGAACTTCTTACTCAGATAATATACCGCGTGCTCCACACCAGTGTCCCCTTCCTGGGCCAGCATTGCCCCAATGGATTGCTCCTCGATCGCTACATAGAGGAGAAGCGGTTTTCCCAGTTTAGGCGGTCTCAGAACAGGTGGATTAGACAAATAGTTCCGGACGTTCTCCAAGGCTTGCTGACACTTATCATTCCAAATCGTGGGTTGATCTTTCCGTAGCAACTTAAAGATTGGCTCGCAGATTGCGGTGAGTCTTGCTATGAACCGACTGATATACTGAACCTGCCCCAGAAACCCTCTCACTTCTTTCTCATTCTTTGGTGCCGCCATTTCTTGTATGGCCTTCACTTTGTCGGGATCTACCTCAATTCCCCTGTTTTTGATTACATAGCCTAAGATTTTCCCCGATGAAACGCCGAAGAAGCACTTTTTCGGGTTTAACCTTAGTTTGAATTCTGCAATTCGAGCCAAAAACTTCTCGAGTGCAGCGAAATGCCCCTCTCTCGTTTCTGACTTGACCATCATGTCATCCACATAAACTTCTACCTCTTTGTGTATCATATCATGGAATAGTGCCGTAGCCATTCGCTGGTAAGTTGCCCCGGCATTTTTCAAACCAAACGGCATCACCCTATAGCAGTATGTTCCCCACTTAGTTGTGAACGAGGTTTTTGCTTTGTGTTTCTCAGCCATCTAAACTTGCATGTAGCCCATGAAACCGTCCACATTCGTGTTTAAGACGCTTGATGCTGCACTGTCGATCAACACGTCAATATGAGGCAACGCGAATTCATCTTTGGGGCACGCCTTGTTAAGATCTCTATAATCGACGCACATTCTCACTTTGCCGTCCTTCTTTGCGATGGGCACTACATTTGAGACCCACGGGGGATAGTCAATTACTTCGATGAACCCTGCTTCTAACTGCTTCTTCACTTCTTCTCTGATCTTATCTGCCCATTCCGGTCTCATGCGTCGGAGTTTCTGCTTCACGGGCTTCGCATCGTGGTATGTTGGAATGCGGTGAGTTACGATTGATTGATCGATTCCTGGCATGTCTTCGTACATCCAAGCAAACACTATTTCGTATTTTTTAATTATTCTCTCAAATTCTTTCCTCTCTTCAATAGTTAATTCTTGAGCAATTTGTATAAGTTTAGGATTTTCGTCCGTGCCAAGATTGAAAGTTGACATTTCTATTGTATTGATTTCAAATGTAGGCATGTTATATGAATGATAATGCATGGAATGATCACGATCAACATCAAGCAAGTAAGCAAAATCAGAATTCATTTCATTGATAGTGTTGGTGAGTACATCATCGGATTCAAATAAAGCAGTAATACAATTCTCATCATCAGGGTTCTCGGGTTTCTCATAAGCTTTGGAGGTACCGGGTTCATCTACCGCTCCCACAGTTGCTTCAATAGTGATCACCTGCTCCTCGGCATTCAGGTCTAACATCATGATCTCCTCGACGAAGCAGCTCGCCTTTCCTTTGCCCCAGTCGGCAACATCATTGAAGATCTCAAAACCTGGCCGAATCTTTTCTTCGGCGCTAACAGCCACTTCCGACTCATCATCAGACTCATCCTAGATGTTGATCGGAACCCTCTGATTGATACCTTCCTCGTCAGAGGAACTTCCCCAAATGTCCACGACCATCAGATCCATTATGTGAGGGACATTCGGATTTATGAAGGAAGGATCCGACGAGCCATACTGAGCCCAGCCTATTAGTTCTTCATAATCCTTGAGGAACACTCCATTCATTCTTCTAGCCACGAGTGGAATAGCACCCTTCCGGATGCACATGAATTGCTCCTGATCACTCAAGGTGACCCGACACGAGGCATACTTGAACCTCCATCTTCTAGCATAATCCACGAATGCTTCCTCGGGAAATTGCTTGATCCTTTCTAAATCTTCCAACGACCCTGTCCACGGAATGTACATCTCATACCTCTGCACAAAGGCCTCCATGAGGGATCCCTAGTCCCCTTTTGTCTTTGCCGAGAGCATTCGGTGCCATATCAAAGCTTCTCCTAGGAGTGTCTTTGGAAAATGCTGGACTAACTCACTTCGGTAGAGTCCCGCGTCAAACATGTAGGCACGGAAACGATTTATGTGATCAATGGGGTTCTCATCTCCCTTATACTTAGACATGGCTGTTACTGCTTCAGGTGTCTCCTCTTCGGGTAATGCAGGCATTTCCTCCAGACATTCCCGTGCGGCGTATTTCTTGATGAATCTCTTAGTCATTTTTGCCCAATCTGCTTTAACGTGCATTGGAAGAGACATGTACCACACTAGTGACTCTCCTGCCAATGAGTTGCAAAACAAGCTCGTGATCTCCTCCTCTTTGAAACCTAGAGGACCCATAGCCGACAGATAAAAATGCAAGTGCTCCATGGGGTCCTTCCCTTCATTATACTTGCTGACCGTCAGAAATGGACGTTTGATAGGCCCAATTTGCATCGCGCTATATTCCCCTGCCTGTGTTTTGTCTCTTCGATACTTCATAAAAAACAAGCTTGACATCAGTGACCAATCATGCTTAGTCGAGTCAGGTAGCGATTGAAACCACTTCAAAGGTTCGCCCACCAGCGAAAGATAGAACCATGGAGCGACTTTTTCCACTTTGTATGGCTCCCCAAACATAGCACACACATATCCATATAAATGAGCTTCGGGGTCTTCTATCCCACTAAACAAATTCAACACCGGCATGATCCTCCGAGATGATACTTCCTCGGTTTCCTCGGTTTCAGTTCTATCGTCCATCACCTCTTCCGTTGGCTCTTCCTCCAAAATAGACACGTATAAACCATTTCCCACATTCCTTTTCTCATCGGAGTCCAACAGCTCCTCCTTAAATTCACAAAATGACCCTACCCCCAAGTTTTCCTCCAACTTAGATCCGATTGCACCTACCCCATGGCTAGTTTTCTCGATGGCATTGAGTTCAAGAACTCCTACTATGACGGGTTCTACGTGAGCACTCGGCCCTCCGGCACCATTCCCCAACTTCCTCCGTTTAGTATGAGATATTTTCTGTCCTCCCTCAACTGTCAAGGCGTAGTAGTAAATTTGATTGAAATTGGTGAAAGGCATATGCCGCAGCTCCTCCTTAATATACGGCGACGTGTTGCCAATTACCATTCGGATCTGATCCTACTCAAGCGGCTCCTGCTTCATAACCGCCGCCTTAGCTCTCCACCTACTCACAAAGTCGGACAAAGACTCCCCAGCCTGCTGCTTGGTGTTCTCTAGCTCCCTCAAAGTAATCTCAAACATAGTGTTGAAGCTATATTGGGTGATGAATGTCTTTGCCAGTTCTTTCCAATCTCTCTTCGTTCCCAGCGGCAATGCATGAAACCACACAAGGGCAACTCCTTCCAGATAGGCACTGAACAGCCCTAGGATCTGTTCCTCCGTCAGAATTATGTGCTTCATTGCTGCCACATATTGGTTCACGTGGGCGGTAGGATCCCCAGTTCCATCGAACTTCTTCATGTCCGGGAGTTGGAATTTCAAAGGCAAAGCAGTCGTCGATAAGCAGTTCTTCAAGTTATAAAAATCCTGACTCCCGGAGCCTATCCCGCGTAGATCATGCACTTCCTGAGTGATGTGCTACTTCCATTCCTCTTCCCTTTTCTTTCTCTTCCCCAAACTGCTTGTTACGCAATCCTGATAGTTATCTCCAAAACGGGGACCCGTGCTCACAATGTTCTCAGCTGGTTTACTGCCACTCTTGTTACTCTTAATTGCAAGCTCGTCCAGCTGGACTAAAATTGCGGTTAACTGATCGTTGAGGTTGTTTACCACTCTTTCTAACCCTGATATTCTCTCATCTAGCGTAGACATAACGACCGAAGACTGAGCTGATTCGGACAACGATGATTCGGATGTCACAACTGCTGATTCGGAACTGTCAACCCGTAGCTGATCAGACTGCCTGGCTAGTCGGTTACTCTCGCGAAACCACAACTGCTTAATGATGAAGTCTGCGTGGACGGTCGTCCATTAGTATGTATGCATGATTTTATATGCATGATTCATGGTGTGTGCGTTTATTTATTTACGGATATATAAGATAAGAATAACAAACGTCAGTCTAATTACACGTATCACAGCATCTCTCTTCCACCCTTATTCCTCCACGCACTCGATGGTCCAAGTCTCTTTCCTAGGATTTTGGTTTGGGGCTCACATTGCGGTCCAGGGGACGCGTGATGCCGACGATTATTGCGGAAAAGTAAATCATTCATCAGACAATACAGTTCGTTTTGACGTATCAACGTTCAGTGACTAAGATATCGACCAAGCGGATTGTCCCTTCAAATAACTCATCTTTTGTTATTTCGCGAGATGCATTCATTCGGGTTTTGATTCCCTTTTGAGCGTATCTCGGATTTAGACGCGGTACGAGTTATTCTTCTGGTTCAATCGTTCGTTATTGACAATGACTCGTTCCCTTTTATTCGCGTGGGTTCGTGTCTCGATTACGACGGGATCTTTTGGATCTATCGAGAGACGTAACCACGTGTTCATTCAGTGATGAAAGCACTTTTTATTTTAAGGAACGGACTCATCGCGTAACGTGTTTGTTTTTAGCATTAAGAATCCGCTTGCTCGTTTTGGCTACGTAAAAAGGCGGTGAGTCTTATTTGAGCGCACGGTAATCTTTCGGCTAGCAACAACTTTTTATTCTTTCCAATCTTCGGGATATATCACCTTAGCGTGGTTATAGAAAATCAACGTTTCGTTGAATCGCATGCTTATTCGAAGCAGGGATATTACCGTTCTTTTTCATTTAGGCACGAGTTTAAGTAAACATGCATATCGGGCCATATTTCTTGTAGTTTTGGTAACGGTCGAAATGATCGAGTCGTTAGTCAAACCCACAGTCTCGTCCATATGGCGCAATTATGTGGTTTAGCTTAATTCGGCTTTGTGATTTTAAACGGCATACATACCGGCTCGAGACACGTATTCAACGGTATTGGTTCATTTTCTTTAACTACCCTTGGGATGGGTATACATCGTAGATATAGAATGACTTTGGTCGTTTGTTTATTTTTGCTTTTCTTTTATTTTCTTAGTCACTTTTGCGGACACGTCCATTTCTCTTAAGAACGACACAAGGCATAACGTAAGAGCTCGTCTTTTATTCGGAAGGGATGGGCCACGTTTGCGAAACTCTTTACGTTACAACGGGGTCATTCGAAATAGAAATGTTCTTTGTTTTCGTTTTGTCATAATCTCGTTTCATCCTAACCTATTTAAAGAATGTGAATAACGGCTACTGTTAATATAGTCTTTTGAATCGAGATATAACTATCCTTAATATCAAACCGACTTGAACCAATACGTGCTTACATCACAACGTATTTCCTGAACATGTGCCTTATTCGGGACACGGAAAGGGACCAGGCGGGTCACACAAGTTCATTCATACGAGATGACTAAGTCGTCTTTAGTTCGAATCGTTTCGATGTTTTGGGGTAGTTTGTATATCGGTTTAAGAGTATATATTAACGTATCGTTTCATTTTCTTTACATATTTTAGGATTAGACACGTATCATGGCAATTTGAAAACACGAACTGATTCATTTATCACATCAAAAATGGTAACGGGTAATCCTATGGCAACTTCTAAGGCTACTATATGCTGACACGGCTGATCGCGGGACCTCACAGGACCGCACAAATTTGCCCCTAACGAATGGATGGGGACCCTTTGGCACCTTACTGTAAGGGGGAACTTACACTAGCCTCTTTCGAGCGACGAATGGACTCTCGCTAGAGGTTTCGCGGAAATTACCCAAAAGGTTTGCAATAATGCTTATGAATGCATACGAAAAGAAATAATACGATCCGTCCCCGTTAAGGGCTTAATACACGCCTTCCGGAATCAAATTTCTCGCTTCCCCAGCAGAGTCGCCACTTGTTAGACGAGGTGCCGCGGCCTAATCTCCCGGGCGGACCGGGGGGTGGACACCTCATGGCGACGTAAGTGGTGATTGGCGCCGAAAGCAACCAATCGTGGAATCAAGCTGTTTGGCAGGACCGGAGCTCGGAGTATGGAAGAGTCGCCACCCACGAATGGGAAAATGAACACCGATCCCTTGCGGGAGACCGGTGAGGGTTCGGGAAACTTAGGTACGAGCCGAGAAGGCTAGATCCTTTCCGGAGAAAGGCTACTAGGCACCTCGATATCGCCCGGTTATGAACCACCGGCCTCCTACTCAGCGTGTTAGGCGATAACGGACTAATCGCATATCTCTTTAAGTTTAAAATTCATTTGAAACCTTTTCTTTCTCGTTTTGAAAACCATTTTGAGCATATATTATTGAAAGCCATTTTGGTAAAGAATCACCCATTTTGCATAAATTTAAAATACATAGGAGAGAGAGTGGAGAAGAAAGAGTTGGTTTATTCACGGTGTGATTTTAGTTTGTACACTAGTTCTAAGCTAAACTCATTCCCCAAAACGAGTTTATTTACATGGTTCGTACCTTAATCGCCGTTGGAACGATTTAGGTACGTTTCAAAACCCCGTTTAATGACGTTCACTCGAATCGTCGTTGGAACGACTCGAGCGTTTGAAAATGTTGAGATAAAAGCTTTAACAGGAAAACGTGATTAAGCATACAAGTCAATTTATTTTGTTCAAAAACCACTTAGGAAAACGATTCAAAAACTCTATTATTTACAATTAAAAGCAATTTTAATTACAAGGTTCGCTTAATCCGTCGTTGGAACGAATTAAGGTTTTAAAACGTGATGTTTTAAGAAATGGTTTAAAAATGTCAAGAAAACGTTATTTACACTTAGGAATATCTAGAAAAACTTAAGTTTAAATAAGCAAATTAAACTCTCTTTTTGTGATTTTATTTTCCCTTTTTCACTCAATCAACTCTTTATTCACACATAATTACACTAATGAACCAATTAAACCAAAATTCACCAAGTAAAACTCATTTGGAATATATACATGTATACAAAAATAAAATAGAAATACATATATATATATATATATGATTTTATCTAAAAATAGGGATATATTTATATATAAAAATAAGTGAGAAATACTATATGATATAATAAAGAAAATGAAAAAGAATACAAAATATAATACATTTTCATCCTAACTAAAACTATGTAAAAGTAATGGAAGACCATAAATGCAAAAAAATGATATAATAAGTATATAGAAAACACCCTCCCCAAATAATAGCTAAACCCCACATTTTGATAACCCAAAAATATATATACATATATACAAATAATGAATCAAAACAAATTAAATTTCAAATATGGAATAAATAACTACATAATAGATAATTAATAGTTATATGACCCCAAAAATAATTTTTATAATCATATTACATAATTATATACTTACATATATAAGAATCAAATACCAAAAGGTTGAGAAAATGGGTTAAAAATATGAATTTTCGTTTTCCAGCAGATTACCGACGGAAAATCCGTCGCCAATCTGCTATTAGTGACAGAAAAGGGAGAATTACAGCAGCAGTCTAAAACTTTCCAGATTCGTTCAAAAGCTTTAGATTAAGTCTAATTCGATCATTTTGGATCTTCGAACTACCAAAAATGGATCATAGTCTATAACGGAGTTTCCTAAAACGACGTTTTTATTTTCAAACGTTATTTGGAAATATCTTTTTAAAACTTATAATTACAACGTTTTTAATACCCGAACTACCTTTTAATCGGATCACGGTTCGTATTGGGATATCAAAATGAGATTTTTTATTTTAAAACAAAACCGAATTTTAACACGGGATAAAAATAAATAAATACGGGAAATTAAATAAAACGTGACAAATAAATAAATAAATAAAATTATGACATGAAAATAAATAAATGAAGGAAATAAATTAAATAAAATAAAACGAGTCTAGTCCTCGGATAATACCTCAAGTTCGGTATTGACGGTCGAAGTCGGTTGATTCCACAAATCGTGATTTTCCGGTTTTTTGTGTTTTTCGTCTTTTTTAGTAAAAATTTAACTTTTGGGAAATTCAGACTTTTTGAGAAAAAAAAATATTTTTCTCAAAAAAAATCACTTTCTCTCTCTAAAAATGTCTAGAGTGAGAAAGTCTCAAAAAATCCCTCTCTTCTAAATGCATGTGGATCCGTGCCTTATATAGGCAACGGATCCCCGGAAACTTTGGGCGACGCCCGAAGAAAATTGGGCGTCGCCTAAAGCCGGTTGGGCGAACGCCCAACTTTCGTTGGGCGGACGCCCAACATTAGTTGGGCGAACGCCCAACATGGTTGGGCGTCCGCCCAACGTCGCCGGGCGCGTTCGCCCAGCGGCCATCGGGCGTGCGCCACAAGCTGTCGGGCGCGCGCGCCCCACGGTCGTCGAGCGCGCGCTTCGCGCTGCCGGGCGTGCGCGCCCAACGGACGTCGAGCGTGCGCCCCGCGCTGCCGGGCGTGCGTCCAACTGTCGTCGGACACGCGTCGACTGCCGCTAGGCGCTCGCACCACGTCGCTGAGCACTCGCGAGCCGTCCACTTGACGACCGCGACTCACATTAACTTTTCTTTTCTTATTATATATTTTTGTTTTAAAACTTCCGGAATCAACCGCTTCGGCCGTCTTGTTTACAGGTTTTCGTCACAGGTCCTCCGACTCGGTGTCTACAGCGGTAGTCTTTTCCTTTTTCAGCATTGGTTGATATCCAGGTCCGCCTGCTATGACATTAATGGTACCCTTCCCCTTCTTCTTTGGGTCCTCTTTGGATCTATCACCATCTCCTTTCTTGCCATCATTCTGGATGAACCGATCCAATTTGCCTCTCTCGATGAGACGCTCGATTTCCCGAGCTAACTCCCAACATGCATCGGTGTCATGGCCATTTTTCCTGTGATATTTACAATAATTTTTAGGATTTTTACCAGTATTGGTGTACTCCCCCCCTTTGGTTCGGGGTATGAAATGCTCCGTTTGTGTTGACTGTTCTCGATCCACATAAGGACTTCACTTTTAGAAGCGTTGAGAGGTGTGAAAGAGGTGACAAACGTTGATTTGTTCTTAGAACCCCTTTGCCTGCTTCTAGAGGAAGAATCCTGATGTTTGTCTTTGTCTCTATCTCGATGGCGAGATTCGCCCTTGTCCCTTTTGGGCGATGACAGTGATCCTCGGCGAATGTCATCCACCTCGATAAAGTCTTTACAACGCTCCATCAATTCTGCCATGCTGGTGGGTTTCTTTCGAATTAGATCTTCTTGCAAGCTTTTACAAGTGGTGTTTCTCACAAAACATTCCACTGCTACGGAGATATCCACATCAACGATTTGTATGCACAATTGGTTAAAAGTGTCTACGTACTCCCGAAGGGATTCATTCGCCTTCTGTTTTAACTCAAAAAGCTTTCCTGATTTAACCACTGGAGGAATACAACCGGCGAATTTAGCACAAAATTCCCTGCTCAATTGATCAAAACTGTTTATTGAGCCCGGAGGTAAAGACTGAAACCACCCGTAGGCTGGACCTCCTAGCGTGGTGACAAACATTTTGCAGAGCACAGGCTCGGTGGCACGGTTGAGTTTGAGCAGTATTCGGTATTTTCTGACGTGAGCTTCCAAATTGTCAACACCTGTGTAGATAGCGAGATTAGGTATTTTAAAAGCTCTATCAGTTTCCTCTGCCTCAATCCAAGCTGCGAAAGGCGAATCTCTATTGGCGAACGGATTATGCCTGGCATTTTCCTCATTCATGCGGAGCACCAGAGCTCTAACTCTATCATCAAAATTCTCCGGATCCGCCCTTGGGCGACCCCTTCGTGGAGATCTGCTTGGAGAAGAAGAAGAACTTGACCTAGATGATGGATCTGATGGCGAACGCCCTCCTCCACTTCCGCGTCCGCCTCCTCCTCCGCTACTACCTCCTCCGCCCCCCCTCCTGGGGGAGCTTGCCCACTACCTCCTCCATGGCTTCCCGACGGGATATGTCCAACAGTTCCTGAGGGTGGCGGGGGTGGTGGTCCACTCAAATGGGGCGTCTCCGTTGGCCTTTTACTCCGTCTACGACCAGTAGATGGGGGCGATCTGCCCCGACGTGAGGATCTCGGTCGTCGAGGCGAGGGTGATTTAGACCGCCTACTTTTCTCCCTTCTACGCTTTTTGTGTGTTCGCCCCTCGGATCCGCCAAGGGAGAGATTCGTCCGTGGGCGCCTTGGGATATCGAACCCGCCTAGATTTAATCCAGGACCCGTAGATCCGCCCGGAAGGGCTGAATCATTCCTTTGACTTCCTTCTGCGCCACCAGGGAATAACTCCCGATTGATTTGTCGTTCTCCAACTGCCGCCGTAGTAGTTACCATGGAATCCGTGTTGTGAGCTTGGAGAAATGAAGAACTCTAGGCGCCCGGTCTAAAGTTTAACAAGGGCCAGGATGATACAGTCGATGTGGACGCCATGCTCCAATGTGGAGGGAGGGTCATGAACGACCGCAGGCGATTCCCCGTCTCGGGTCCAAACCGTTCTCCGATTGCTTGTCCAAACATGTTGATGAAAGCATCAGGGTTCATACTACTTTCGACGTGCGTTGCAGGAGCAGTTGAATTTGTGCGGCCAACACTAGATGGTGTAACTAATGGTGTTTCAATCCCTGAAGAGGGATTCTGATCTCCAGTTGTCATAGTTTCTTAATATGAACGAAAAACCCTTTGTTTGATTAAGGATTCCACCTTCACCGCACCAATTGATAACAAGTAGTGAAATTCTGATCAATGTCCGTCCCTGTGGGGGCGTCGTTGGGTTCGACGGGGGGAAGCTCCGATGCCAAAGTTAGTAAGGTGAATCAAGGAAACAAACTGAATTGACAAAGGTTGTGAGAATGTGTACCTTGATAGCCTAGGGAATCAGGCTATATATAGCTAGGAAGTCGTAACCTTCAGGCAACTAGAAAGCCTCCATTAATGGCGGTTACAAGTTATCTTTAACCTGGCGGTTAGCTAATTGATAACTCATTAATGATCTTTATGGCCGAGTCGGCGGCCAGCCGTTATAGTGGAGAATCAGGTGAATGAAGAGATTCGCCTCATAGGTCCGCCAGCGGATCTCTCTGAGTAGAACCGTGGAGATCCGCCTGCCGGCTCCCCTTTGGGGATTAATACGCGGCGTTCTCAAGGTGAATATCCCTTTTGGTCCTTGGGATAATATCTCTATGTTATCAACCGTTGACGACAGATGCTGTGATTGGCGCTGTTAGACAAGGTGCCGAACGGCCTCGCCCGGGCGGACTGGAGGGTGGACACCTCATGGTGACGTAAGCGGTGATTGGCGCCGAAAGCAACCAATCGTGGAATCAAGCTGCTCGGCAGGACCGGAGCTCGGAGTATGGAAGAGTCGCCACCCACGAATGGGAAAATGAACACTGATCCCTTGCGGGAGACCGGTGAGGGTTCGGGAAACTTAGGTACGAGCCGAGAAGGCTAGCTCCTTTCCGAAGAAAGGCTACTAGGCACCCCGACATCGCCCGGTTATGAACCACCGGCCTCCTACTCAACGTGTTAGGCGATAACGGACTAATCGCATATTTCTTTAAGTTTGAAATTCATTTGAAACCTTTTCTTTCTCGTTTTGAAAACCGTTTTGAGCATATATTATTAAAAGCCATTTTAGTAAAGAATCACCTATTTACATAAATTCAAAATACATAGGAGAGAGAGGGGGAGAAGGAAGAATTGATTTATTCACAGTGTGATTTATGCTTTATATTATACACTAACTCTAAGCTAATCTCATTCCCCAAAAACGAGTTTATTTACATGGTTCGTACCTTAATCGCCGTTGGAACGATTTAGGTACGTTTCAAAACCCCATTAATGGTGTTCACTCGAATCGCCGTTGGAACGACTCGAGCGTTTGAAAACGTTGAGCAAACAGTTTTAATCTAAAAACATGATTAAGCATACAAGTCAAATTATTTTGTACAAAATCATTTAGATAGAAAGACGATTCAAAACTCTATTATTTAGAAGGAAAACGATTTTAATTACAAGGTTCACTTAATCCGTCATTGGAACGAATTAAGGTTTTAACACGTGATGTTTTAGGAAATGGTTTAAAGTGATAAGAAAACCTGTTATTTACGTTAGGAACTTCTAGAAAACTTAAGTTTAAATAAGCAAATTAAACTCTCTTTTTGTGGTTTTATTTTCCTCTTTTTTCACTCAATTGAACCTTACTTGAACATAATCACAACAATTAACAATCTAATCTCGATTCACCTAACCAAATACATTTGAAAGAATATATATATATAAGTATGAAAATAGAGTAAATATACATAGATATACATATATACAAAAAGGGTAGTAATAATACAAAATTTAGAAAATAACACATATTAAGAAGTAGAAGTACTAATAAAAAATAATATTGGATATAATATACTTTCATTTTAATTAAAACATGTAAAATGATGAACATGGTTCATAAATATAGAAAATAACCTTTAGTTCAAAAATAATATTTACATCATAACCCAAAAACCAATTAATCATCCCAAAAAGTCACAAAAAAAAACTACGCATATATACTTATATATAATTTACAAAACCAAATCAATATGAATTAAATTTTTAACATAGCATAAGTAGATATATAATATGTAGATAATAATTATATAAACCAAAAATATATTTATCAAATATTTTACACAATTAAATAGAGATATATTAAAGAAGAAATGTCAAAAAGGTAAGAAAAAGGTTCAAAAATGGATATTTAAGGTTCCAGCAGATTTACCGACGGAAAATCCGTCGGTAAACAGCTATTAGTGACAGAAAATACAGAATTACAGAAACAGTCCACAACTTTCCAGATTTATTCAAAAGCTTTAGATTAGATCTATTCTATCATTTCGGATCCCCGAACTACCAAAATTGGATCATAGTTTATAACGGAGAATCCTAAAACGATGTTTTATTTTAAAACGTTATTTAGAAATATTTTCAAAACTTATAATTACAACGTTTTTTAATTCCCGAACTACCTCTAAATCGGATCACGGTTCGTATTGGGATATTAAAAGACCAGGTTTTTTTATTTCAAAACAAAAACCGAATCTTTATTTTAACACGAGACGGAAATAAATAAATACGGGAATTTAAATAAGACGTGATAAATAAATAAGTAAACTAAATAAATAAAACTTTTAGAATAAATAAAATAAATAAAACGAGTCTAGTCCTCGGATAATACCTCAAGATCGGTATCTGACAGTCGAAGTCGGTTGATTCCACGAGTTATGATTTTCCGGTGTTTTTTTGTGTTTTTGATAAAATATTTAACTTTTTGGAGATTTTCAATTTTTAGGAAAAAAAATGTTTTTTTCCCAAAAAAATCAACTTTCTATCTCTAGGAAATGTTCTAGTGTGAGAAGCTCTCCAAAATCTCCCTCTAAATGCATGGGGATCCGTGCCTTATATAGGCACGGATCCCGGAGACTTTGGGCGACGCTCAATTAAAATTGGGCGTCGCCCAAAGCAGATTGGGCGGACGCCCAACCTGGTTGGGCGAACGCCCAACTCTCGTTGGGCGCGCGACCAACGGGCGTTGGGCGTTCGCCCAACGCTGGTTGGGCGTTCGTCCAACGTCGTTGGGCGTTCACCCAACGGATGTTGGGCGTCCGCCCAACGGACGTCGGGCGCTCGCCCAACCTACGTTGAGCGTTTGCCCCACGTAGTTGGGCGCTCGCCCAACGGCCGTCGGGCGCGCGTCGGCTGCCGCTAGGCGTTCGCACCACGTCGCTGAGCACTCGCGAGCCGTCCATTCGACAACCGCGACTCCCACTAACTTCTTCCTTTTTTATTATATATTTTTGTTTTAAAACTTCCGGAATCAACCGCTTCGACCGTCTTGTTACAGGTTTTCGTCACAGGTCCTCCGACTCGGTGTCTACAGTTGCCCCTACTTTCCTATTTTGACAGTGATGTGTGTGTTTTGAAAACGTTTTTTTGCTAACGCAACACATGCAATGTAAATATATTAAAGTAAAAGACACGTAAAGAATAGGAGGAAGAATACCTGACCTCTGCGCTGCGCGCTCCAGCATCGTCTTCGATCCTCTCCGTCCTTGCCTTCGAATCGGCTGCTGGCGGATGTTCTTCTTAAGGACCCTAGCCTAAATTGACTGCGGGTAAAAAGCTCTTTCTAGCGACCCTAGTCTCTAAATCGATTACGGGTAGAAATGGCTCAAAAGGTTCTTTCTAACAATTCTGAATTCTAAAGCGCTGTCGTCTGTATCTTTACTGGAGCTATCGTCTCGGGTATTTGAGTTGCTTGATAAGAGCGTCCTTATCTTTTCGTCTGGAACGATTTAGACTAACAATTATTTTTCTATTGACTGTTGTCTGTATTTTTGACTGGCGCCACTGTTCTGTAAAATTTTGGCTATCGTCTGGAGTCATATCTTGGTGTTATTGGTCACTGCCTGGCAGAAACGCAGGCTGAAACGGACTGCAGATCGGAGGTTTGTGCACCTGGTAATTAATTATTTACTTTTTACCTTTATGTCACATCGTACCTTTTTCGCTATTTACGGGAATGTCATTCCCTTTTCTTATATAAGGTGGTGGGGTTTCACTTCAACCCCACACCTTCTCTCTCTTCTCTCTCTCTCTCTAACTTCTAATTTGGAGCATTCCTGTGATGGATTTGGATAAATACGATGGCACGAAGGGCATGGATGCGGGTTTTGAGAACCTGACTACAGTGGCCCCTTTTCAGGATCCTGCTTCACATCTGAGCCGGGCCCACTCTACCAGGTAAGTACTCTCCTATTCTCTCGTCCTTTGACTAGACTTCTAGGCTTTAGTAGCCCTACTTTGAACATGATTTGCATGCTAACCTCTAAGTCGTTTTAGAAGACTTTAGCTAGAAAACACGAATTTCTTCGTCCATAAGCAATACTTTATTTATCTTCTGAAAGAGTGTGAATTATATGCATGTGAATAGTAAAAGTACGAACAATGCATGCCAACAGTAAAAAACGTGAATAGCACGTGAATAGTAAAAAAACGTGAATAGTGCACGTGAATAGTAAAAACGTGAATAGTAACACGTGAATAGTAACAACAAAACATAAACGACCGAATTAAATGTTAAAATTGGATCGATCTCTTTGCCAATGCGTGGGAGAGTAGATCATCAAAGAATAATGAATTAATCAAATTATATACAAACAACCCTAAGAACGAGATCTCACAAAATGACGGTACTAATTGACAAAGCGTCTCTAGGTTAGATTTGACCGAGAGAATAGCTAGATTAACGAGCCTTTATTAGACGCAAGCCTAGGAGTGACATTTAAACCTACCTGTTTCGTTCTCTCCAGATCATCGGCACTTCTGGGACCACAGAGGATATTCACATCTGGTATGCCATGCTTAGCCCGGCGGCTAAAGCCTGGGTGCGAGAGTTGGGCTTCGAGCCTTTTATCCTGGCGTTGCCTCACGCCAACAGAGTGTGTGACCGATTCGGCCTTCGCGCTTTATGTGAGAGATGGGTGGACTCGACCCACACCTTCCACTTCTCGTTTGGGGAGATGACGATCTCGCCCCGTGACTTCTCTTTGCTGACCGGATTGTGGGGGAGTGGTATCCCGGTTCCCCTCTCTTTCGACATGGTGCATCCCCGGGTCGACCGCGCCGAGTTATCTACTTTGATTGGGCCCGGAGTCTACACGGGTGTCAAGTCTTCCCCGGCGAAGTTCATTACCATCTCCGGACTATTGAGTCGCAGGGACTCCTGCGGGCTAGACGAAACTGATCAGGCTGTTCGCAGCTTTCTTCTTTACGCCTTGGGCGAGACGATCTTCCGCTCCAAGAGCGGGACAATACATGCGGGTCTTATTCAGGCCTTTCGTGATTTGGACGCAGTGTCGTCTTATGATTGGGCAGGAGCCGGCTTGGCTTTTCTGTATAAGTTTTTGGATCTGACTTGCTGGAAGCGCAAGGACTTCGGTGGTTACACCTTTGCTCTCTTGGTACGTCTTTCATTCTTAACTTGTTTCTTTATTCTTTTCGCGATTTCTGTTAGTAACCTTCGTTCCTACGAGCATGTTTGGGCCTATGAGAGGCGGATTCTTCCATGCACGCGTCGGCGCAGGCCGTGGGTGGTTAGGCCTCCACTTATGGCTCGGTGGAGTGATTTTGATTTAGGCGCCGAGGAGAGGCGGACAGTGGCGCGATTCCTAGCGTGGATCGACTCGCGGACCTTGGGGCAGGTGAACATCTTCTAACTACGCTAGATTTTCGTTTGATCAGACCTGACTTTTCTTTTTTTTTTGTTTTCAAATTCGATTCGGATGGGATGGCCTCGACTTTGGTCCTGACTACACGTATGTTACCCGCATCCAGGGGCAGCGGTGTGTACTTACAGGCCCCTGCGTGCGGGTATGGTACTTGGGCGATCGGGGCATTACCGGGGTTAGCTCCTCGCACTGGACACCTGTCGAGATTCCAGTTCCATGTTTGCAGTGAGGACCATGCCTTTGTCGGACATTCGTCGCGACCTGACCCGCCAGTTTGCCCCTCGAGACGTGTGGGACCACGTAGGGGGTCGTGCTCACTATTTATCGACCTTGTTGACCCCGGCAGACGCTCCCGAGGTTGCGATGGAGGTGGATCCTAGGACGGACGTGTTTTCAGCCTAGGCCGTCGCGGCGGTTTTTGGTAGGGAGGAGCTCCCGGTGAGTGCTTGACCCTTTTCATTCTTTATTTGCGAAGTGGTTAGGGGTACTCATTGTGTCTTCATATGCAGGAGGGTTCTTTGAGGAGTGCCCGGATGTCCGACTTCTTTGATGGTGCTCAGGCTCGAACGCCTGCGGGAGAGCCCTCCTATTATGCGGGTGAGTCCTCAGGCACCGCCCGGCCGGAATGGCCCCCCTTAGGCGTACCTATCCCTGACTTTGGGAGGGACTTCTCGACAGTTCACTACGACGAGTCCGGAGTGGCCTATGCCGATGTTGAGATAGCTCCTCCTGCTTTCACATCGAGGATACCGTTTGATCCCCCGGACGCCCTCCAGACTTCGAGGGAGACGTGCACTGACTACGTGGGGTTGTCCGGTTATCTCAGAGAGCGGCTCCACCTGCGCTGTACCAGTCACCTGGTGAGTATTCTTATTTTATTTTAGTGTAGTGAAATGTATGCACATATGTATGTATGACTTCTGTTGTTGCCTTGTTTCAATGTTCTTTTTTTTTTTTTTTTTACAGAGCGATCTCCATGCAAACGAGCAGAGGAGGAGTGAGTCGCAGCGGGATGCCAATGCCAGGGTCGGCCAGGTCTATCGGGAGAGAAATGATCATTGGTCCGGGGTGATGCGAGCGGAGACCGAGGGGCGTCTTGCTGCAGAGGAGAGGGCGCGAGTGGAGACCGTGGGGCGCCTTGCCGCCGAGGAGAGACTTCGAGTTGCCGAGGAGGCCTTATCTGCGGAGCGGGCTTCCCGTCTGAGGGACTTTGAGGATTACTGGGATCTTCCTCCTTATTAGGCTCATTATTTATAGCTTTGTAGCTTTTTATTAGAATTACCCTGATGTATAGCTTTTGTATAGGGAGAGGGGTGGATAGTACGTAGGCTTTTATGTGAAAAGAGAGATAAGAAATGTATAACTCATGATTCATATTACGATACATTCAGTAAATTGTAATGATTCCAATCATACTCTTCAAATATATTCATGCCTTTATTTATTTACAAACAATAGAAATACTTAGCCGCTTATACATTATTTTTATAATTGCTCAAGATATAACTATCGTTACCAGGACCCGCCTTTTCGGTTTTCAGATCACAGCGATTTTTCATCTCTCCTTTTACTATCCCAGAATTTTCAAATGAGTGCCCTTTCGGGTTTTCACCCATTGGGATGTCCCTTATTGTTGCATAGGCCGCCCTTTGCGGGTTTTCAACCTATCGGGAATTCTCGTTTCTTTTTTTTTTTTTTTTTTTACGAAAAGTATTTCTTAAGCCTATCCAGATTGGTAGGTTCGGAGAACTCCATGCCGTCCATAGTAGTAAGCTTCACCGCCCCTTTGCTCAGGATCTTCTTCACGAAGAACGGTCCTTCCCAGTTAGGCCTAAACTTGCCCCTAGGGTGCGTCACTCGGATCTGTTTCAGCACTAGGTCTCCTTCTTTGATAGGGTTGGCCTTGACCTTTTTGTTGAAGGCTCGGGCCATCCTTCTCTGATATAACTGTTGGAAATAGGGCTAAGGTATAGCAGCGGAAATATAAAAATTTTAGCTTACTTCCTTTTAACCATAGGATCCGTTAATCGTTATTTCATATAAATAGGGATAAGAAGAAATACCTTTCGATGATCAATCTACCGTTGCAAACGAAGTGCCCACAACTTTAAAAGAGATGTAAACTGTTTACCAATCTGCCCCTATCCGAAACCGACCTTCCAGACCTCCGAACGACAATCCCTTCGGTGGAAACGTGGAAGAATATGTCTAGAAGCTACTGTCCAAAAGTCGCGACGATCCGATGGTTCAATCGCCGGGAATCCTCGAAATAGTGAACTGACCTGATGTAGGCGAAGAAAAACGAATTTCTCCCTTTTGATTGTTTTTCTTCTTTCGTGAACACGGTGAGATTAAGTTAGAATCAACCCTTATGAGATGCAACCAAAATAGATTGCCTCTAATAAATCAACACAAGATCAAAGAGAAAAGAGATGGAAGAGATTAATCGATTGACGGAAGCCGTATGAATTCTTGTCCACGAACTTGGGGATGGGAATTCACTTTCTCTCTCTAAATGCAATTTTCGAAAAACTCAAGTAGGGGAGGAAGAAGCATGTGTCGAAATTCCAAAGGGAAGGGGTATATATATTAGCTTGTCTCTAAACCCTAGTTAGATAGGAATATGTTACTTAATAGGAATCCAATTCGGAATAGGATTTCTAATTATTATCTTACTATATATCCAATATAATTAGGATAATAATAAATAACCTAGTTAGATAATAATAGGAATATATTAATCTAATTAAAACTTCTAACTTGATTATCTCTTAATTAATTTAATTTCACAATCCTAATCAAATTAGGAAGAGTGGAATAAATTAATTCCTTCCCTAATATACATAAATTTCGACCCCCTCCTATATGTGGGCCTTATCGGGCTCAATTGGGCTTCCATCTATTAATCATATCCATCTCTCTTTTGTTTTCAAGTCTTATGTGTGATCCATTAGGTCCTTACTACTTCTGGCCGTATGCAACTATTAAGTTAATTTCTTCAAGAATTATATTTAATCCTTGCATAACGGAATGATGAACAGAGCATGTTATCGGCATGTCCGTAATCATTCCCCCAGAGTCCGTTAAGAAGACAGGTTGATTCTGCCGTTAACCCTTCCGTATTAGTTACAGTATAATTCGATCCTTTATCAACTACATCCTTGAACTGAATCTTATGACTATGGATGATGTCAAGTCACATATAGCGAGACGTTCGTTTTACTTGTACAGGCCGAGTCAACTCAAATAGATAGGTTAAGTGAAATCTGTATTTCTACTCTTAAGCTATCACCTTGCAAGGATTTAGAGTCGAGTCTTCCACAAGCGATCCTTGGACGTATCTCCCATTCGTCGGGAGTGATAAATGATCAATCCAATGTATAACTACCCTGATATTACCTCATGTGACACCCAACCTTTGCAGTTCACACCCCAGAGTCATCTCTGTTAAGGATCGTGGGACCACACGATCAAAGTCTCACATTCAGTAATTCAGGATGACCAATTAACATTCCTTTGAGTCTGAGGATTATTTATACCTATTAATACCAATGAGATGAACATGTGACAAGGACGAATCTACCCATCCTGTTATCTCAAATCGGATCCCCAATCCTGATGAACGACGTTTCATCGGATCTATGTAACTGTCCAGATATCTATATATATGAAGCTTGTGAGATCAGCTTTTTGTCGGACAGAAGACATTGTTACATACAAGTCTCAACAGTGATATATCAATCCTAAACATATCACTTGACTTGGGGTGGTTTTAAGTTTATTAGTTTATTATAAAGTTTTGTCTCACTTCATGCTTGTATGAACACTTTATAATCACTTTAAACAAACTTACGGATTTCCTTTTATTAGACTTTATTTAGTACTTTAAAAGGGATTGCCTTTATATAGTTATAAAACATATATCTTATTAAAACAAATGATATAAAGAACAATTCATTTACAATAAGTTTGTATCCTACAACAATTGTCTATAGGACACTAAACCCCAACATACTCCCACATGGACTAAAGCCAATTGTTTCTAAAACTTATCCCAGTAGAAGTTAAATGACGATCATGTACTTTCTGGGCTAATGGCTTTGTTAACGGATCTGCAACGTTGTCCTCGGTAGGTACTCTTTCTATTCTCACATCTCCTCTAGCCACAATCTCTCTGATGATGTGGTATCGCTTTAGGTAGTGCTTGGATGCATTATGAGACCGTGGTTCCTTTGCTTGCGCAATGGCTCCATTGTTATCATAGTACAGAGTAATGGGATTGACAATGTCAGGCACCACTCCTAGTTCTGTAATGAACTTTCTAATCCAAACTGCTTCCTTTGCTGCTTCCGCAGCAGCGATGTACTCTGACTCGGTCGTAGAGAAAGCTACGCTTCCCTGCTTGGAACTTTTCCAACTGACCGCGCCCCCATTCAAGATAAACAGGTATCCTGATTGGGATTTAAAATCATTCTCATCTGTGAGATGACTAGCGTCTGAAAATCCTTCAATTTTCAGATCTCCTTCTCCGTACACTAGGAACATATCTTTAGTCCTTCTCAAGTACTTAAGAATGTTCTTGACGGCAATCCAATGCTCGTCTCCCGGATTCCCTTAGTAGCGACTCGTTACAGATAATGCGAACGCTATGTCAGGTCTAGTGCACAGCATAGCATAGCGTACGGGACAACAGCCATGCGTCGTTTGTCATCATCAGTTTTAGGACATTGATGATTGTTTAACTTTACTCCATGTACCATGGGTAAGTTACCTCGTTTCGATTCAAGCATGCTAAACCGATTTAGCACCTTTTCAATGTATGTAGCCTGTGAAAGACCAAGCAGTCTACGCGATCTATCTCTATAGATCTTTATACCAAGTATATAGGCTGCTTCACCAAGGTCTTTCATTGAGAAGTTGCCGGATAACCATACTTTCACCGATTGTAATAGAGCAATGTCATTTCCCATTAATAGTATATCGTCCACATATAGTATGAGAAATGCTATAGAGCTCCCACTTGCTTTCTTGTAAATGCAAGCTTCTTCGCAATTTTGTTCGAAACCAAATTGTTTTATGGTTTCGTCAAAATGCTTATTCCAGCTTCTAGATGCTTGCTTGAGTCCATAAATGGATCTCTGAAGTTTGCAAACTTTATTTGCATCCTTTGATATGAAACCTTCAGGTTGCATCATGTATACATCCTCAAGCAGGTTTCCGTTTAGGAAAGCTGTTTTCACATCCATTTGCCAAATCTCATAATCAAAATGAGCGGCAATTGCAAGCATGATTCTAATTGATTTGGACATAGCAACGG
This sequence comes from Euphorbia lathyris, assembly GCF_963576675.1. NCBI lineage: Eukaryota > Viridiplantae > Streptophyta > Magnoliopsida > Malpighiales > Euphorbiaceae > Euphorbia > Euphorbia lathyris. Next base: position 86,103,909 of record NC_088915.1, read on the forward strand.
GAGAGAAGGTTTCGTCATAATCAACGCCTTGTTTTTGACGATATCCTTTCGCTACCAACCTAGCCTTGTAGGTGCTAACCTTTCCATCCATGTCAGTCTTCTTTTTGAAGATCCACCTGCACCCAATGGGTTTTATCCCCTCGGGTGGATCAACCAAAGTCCACACTTGGTTAGTATACATGGAATCCATTTCAGAATCCATGGCCTCAAGCCATGCTTTAGAATTTGGACTAGTAAGAGCCTCTTCGTAGTTTTCGGGTTCGTCGTCTAACACGGGAACCTCGTCATCATCTCCCACTAGAAAACCATATCTAACTGGGAGTTCATGAACTCTTCGTGATCTACGAATAGGTGCCACTAGAGTCTCATCTAATGGGACTTCTTCGGGTACCTCAACCGCTTCTGTTGTTTCATCCGGTGTCTCTTCCCCTTGAACTTCATCGGGTTCAATCACGCTTCCCTTTTGCGTTTCTTCGAGAAACTCTTTCTCTAAGAAGGTTGCGTATCTGGATACTATTACTTTCTGATCATCTGGGTGATAGAAGTAATACCCTATGGTCTCTTTGGGATATCCAATGAAGAAACATTTATCAGATTTAGAATCCAATTTGTCGGACGCAATGCGTTTGACATATGCTGAACAACCCCATACTCTCATAAATGAGAATACGGGTTTCCTACCAACGAACAATTCATATGGTGTGGAACTGGTGGATTTAGTTGGTACTCGATTCAGGGTGAAGAGGGCAGTTTCTAAGGCATAGCCCCAGAACGTCTTTGGAAGTAAGGCCATGCTCATCATGGACCGTACCATATCTAATAGTGTACGGTTTCTCCTCTCGGATACACCATTGTGTTGTGGTGTATAGGGAGGTGTCCATTGCGAGCATATCCCACATTCAGTTAGATAATTCAGAAAATCATCTGAAAGATATTCGCCACCTTGATCGGATCGAAGCGTCTTTATTTTCTTTCCTAATTGATTTTCCACTTCATTCTTGAAGCATTTGAACTTGTCAAAAGCTTCTGATTTGTGCCTCATCAAGTAGATATAACCATAGCGAGTATGGTCATCTATGAAGCTAATGAAGTATCTGAATCCTCCTCTTGCTTGGACTGACATAGGGCCACATACATCTGAATGAATGAGTCCTAGAGTGTCTGATACACGCTCACCTTTATTGCTAAAGGGTGTCTTTGTCATTTTACCTTTTAAACATGATTCGCATGTTTCCAATGATTCAGAATCGATTGGATCTATAAGCCCATCTGAATGTAGCTTTAGCATGCGTCTCTCGTTTATATGACAATGCCACAAGTAAATTGAATTATCTAGCTTATGTCTTTTGGTATCAATTGCGAAAACAGAAATCTAACACATAAATCCCATTTTGTGATATTCCTGAAAAATAGAAAATCCCATCTCTATAAAAATCGCAATGTTTGTTCTTTATCGAAATATAGAACATACCAGATGTTTGGAGTACCGGCTTTTCCCTTCTGGAGGGTAGCTCGGTACAAAGAACAATTTCTCTTCCAATGCCCCATGTCACCACAATAGTGGTACTTTCTTTTAGGCTTCTTCACTTCCTTTCCCTTAACTTTAGTGGGCATGGCTTTCTTACCTTTCTTGGGATGTTTAGGATCGGGAGAATTCCCTTTCCACTTCTTTGATCCCTATATGACAATAGCCGGTATTGCCTTGCCTTTCTGAATATTGGGCTCAACTGACTTGAGCATATTTGCAAGCTCTTCAAGAGAGGTTTGCAAGTCATTCATCTGATAGTTCATGATGAACTATGAATAACTCTTTGGGAGGGATTGAAGAATTAAGTCTACACTTAGTTCGTTATCCATCGCGAATCCAATACTAGAAAGTTTGGTAATATAGCCAATCATCTTGACATAATGTGTCATGATTGATGTGCCCTCTTGCATCCTGCAATGATATAACCATTTGGATATCTCGTAGCGTTTGCACCTGGTTTGTTTCCCAAACAATTCCTTTAGGCGCATGATGATGGAACAGGCATAGTTGCCTTTGTAATTCCGATGTCATCAATGCAAGTATGATGCATCCGGCATGATCGTCATCAGCCTTGTGCTTCTTGTAAGCATCGATTTCCTCGATTTGGAGCATCATTATTAGGGATAGGGGGTATCGATGTATCAAATACATACCCTATTTTATCGAACTTCAAAACAATTTTGAGGTTGCGATACCAGTCGGTGAAGTTTGAACTATTCAACTTGTTATCGGTAAATGTGTTTTGCAGATTGGTGTTAGTCATGATTTTAAGAGTGTTTCATTAAACTGAGAGTGAGAAAGAGTAAACGTATGTTATTCATTTGCTTTAAAGTATAACAATCTAAAATTATAGGCCTTTTAATTTATTTCAGATTGCTCCCACTATTTTGCCAAATTAATAACCCTCCATATTAATTCGAAGAATTTCACAAATCCTTTAGTGAGCTAGGATCCTAACTCCTGAGATTTCGCCTTAACTTTAGCCAACAAACTAGTCTCATTCGTTAGGTAGATTCATTCAATCAATCACATCTCGAATGTGATTCCTAGGTTATTGGGTTACTAACCACATTAGTAACTAATATGTCATTCATATTAATCCCAACCATTTTGCCCATTAGTGTATGACAACATGAGTTTGCCCATCCAATTATCATACTCTAATTTAAGTGCTACCCCATATTCATGAAAGAACTATTTTCGATAATCCAGGTGTTACCATAAGACCCCGAGCTTGACTTTGGCCAACAACCCAAAGGCCCCCAGTACTGCCGGCTGAATTATAATATTAAGGAGATGCAACCGATTTTAATAACTTATTTATTTACTTAACTTTTTAATGAGAGATTTTTATTTAAGTCTCATAATCTAACTTAGTTTTGATTTGCTTTAGCATACATCAGACACACATTCACACATACATTGGCGTTATGGGCATATCATCTAAATTATTCCGTCGAGCCAGAGACGGAATAAAAGAGCAAACCTAAGGAAATACTAACTATTACATATTTCTCTTTAGGTCCTCCGTCTTCTCCATGGCGCCTTGAAAATTACATATTAATTTTCTATACTACTAAAAGAAAACTTCAATTGAATTGAAGGGAATCAGATGAGAAGAGAAATTACAATAGATAGTAGAAAGGCAGGACGCGCAGGCCCTATTTCAAAAATACCAAAAGAATGAAAGAGGGTCCAAATATGTCCATAACTCTAAACATGCAAAGACTCAATTAAATAAATTTAATTGGTTGATTACATAACTGATTTATGTAATATTTATGTTAATCACATTAACTTATCAATTTCATCCAATTTTACTTCTAATCGTTTTGTATCTTTATATTAATTCTTAGATTAATATAACCATATAAAACGTTGATTATGCATGTCCCAATTATTTTTGATTTCAATTCATTTAACGCTTTGATTTACAACTTGGTAAAACAAACTTTTAAACGAATTTTCATTCGATAATCAAAACAGAAAACTATTAATTTCCGAAACATGTATATATATATATATATATATTTTTTATATTCAAAACTAATTTTAAAGTACATATATATATCAGATTTGCAAAACGGTTGAAAATCGATTTTCAGAAATAGGAAAAACTACAATAGATTTCCGTTTTATCTTTAGAATCAATAAAACTAATTTTATTAATCTAACCATAAAACTAATAGATTTTGTTATAATGATTATATATTTTAAAGTCCATATCATTTGTCACTGTTTACCTTTTGGTCATTCTGAGGCTGGAGTGACATAAATCTAACCCTAGCAACGAAAAAGGTGGTTCACTTAATTATTGAGGTATTTTTCCATTTGTTACATGAATTGAAAGCTTTGTCATGATTATTATTAGGGGTGAGCATCGGTTCGATTCGATTACTAACTGAACCAAACTGTCGGTTAACCAAACTGAAATTTGCTCTATTTTCATAACCGAGCCGAACCAAATAAGTTTGGTAACCGAATTTGATTTAACCGAAAACTCAAAATATTTGATTTTTTTTGTACATTTTTTATTTAGGGTAATTAATTTATTAGTCCCTATATTTTGACAAAACACACTGTTTAGTCCCTATATTTTCAAAAACACATGGTAAGGTCTCTAACCTTTTTCTCAGTGAACTGTTTAGTCCTTCTGTCTGTTTGTTAGATTTTTTTAACGTTTATGACTTCGGAAATGACTAAATTATCCTTTACTATTTACCCTCAAACTTTAGAAGAGGAAATCCAATTTAGAAAAAGAAGTCGTTTGTATGGAGAACAAGAAAAAGAACAGACCCAATGCTTACGAATTTGAACGATTAAGAAGAAAATCAAGAAGAAGAACACTCAAAGTTGATTTCAGATGCATTAGAGTTTAAAGGAAAGGAAAATAAAGGAAAAGAATAACACAAATCCAAATTGACTAACAAAATTTTCATGAGAGTCTAACGGCAGGGACGAAACAGTTCACTGAGAAAAACATTAGGGACTAAACAGTTCATCGAGAAAAATGTTAGGGACTTTATCATGTGTTTTTGAAAATACAGGGACTAAACAGTGTGTTTTGTCAAAATATAGGGACTAATAAATTAATTACCCTTTTATTTAATTAGTTTTTAAATAATATCCTTGAACAAAAGTTACAATTGAATAAATTAAAGGCTACTAAACCAAAATATATATATGTACAAAGATACAAGTATATTTTTTAGGGTTGGACTTTTTATTGATATATATAAAGATAAAATTATATTTTTTATATTTATATATTAAGTTCGGTTATCGGTTACACCGATATTTTTTTTCAATAACCGAACTGATAACCGATTACCAAATTAAGCTAAAATTAAAACCGAACCGAATCAGAATGTTAAAATAACCGAACCAAACTAAGATTTCAGTTCGGTTATCGGTTTGGTAATCGGTTACCGGTTACATTGCTCACCTCTAATTATTATAGTTTGAAATCTTGATTTTATTAATTGTATTACTGATATTTAGGATTTTCGATAAATTTTGGGGTTTGATTATCCTATTTCTGATAGGGATGAAAACAGTACGTGTGATTATAATTGATCGGTAATTTTAAATGTGTCTTAAAAGATCAAACCGAATAGATTACTTTTCCCTTACTTATCCATTCTCCCTTATTGTATCCATTCATAAATTATTAGACTTACGAGTAACTATTACACGTAATTATATAGTACGTAATACAAAAATAATAATCGCATCCTGTCAAAAATTGAAAGGTAGAAATGAAGTATAATATAACTCTTATATAATAATTGCATATACTAGCATTTGCAACAAAAATTACATATAATAATTGTATGTACTAGCATTTGCAACAAAAAATTTCCTATTAGAACCTGCTGGAATCTTCTCTTAATGACCTATAAATTTCTGTCATCAAAATACTATCCAAAAAAACTAGATTACCATACATCCAAAATTCTCAAAACGACTTCTAAAATGGAGACAATGGCAATATATATAAATATGTACTTGAGCTACTACCACTTGGAAAAGCTTATGAAGAACTTATGATGATGCTATTAGCTCTTCAAAATCTTTACCAGGGTGTTCGTCGGCGTAGATGATAATTTTCTTCAACTGTTGTAAAAAATAAACAAATTATTGTTAAAGTGCTATTTAATAAAATTAAAAATTAAGCATTAAAAAATAAATACTGAATTTTAAATATTAAATATTATAAATATTGAAAATGTTAAATGATGCAATATTTAGATAAATACTAAAAATAAGTACCGAATATTAGTTGATAAAGTTCAACTTAAAATTTTAATTTAAAAATTTTTACTTAACAAAATAAGTGATTTATAACTTAATTGAACATTTTAAATGATTGAAGAATTGAAATTATTAAACACACTTATAAATGATTTTAGTGGTTATCAAACGAGGCCTTAATATTTAAGATTTTGAGTTAAACTTATTTAAAATATAAGTGGGATAAATTGTGGAGTTTGATTATCCTAGTACTTATGGGTACAGGATGGAAACAATTGTTTTTAAAATGTGAGATTATATGCAATTATAATTAACCGATAGATGATTTTAACATATCAAACCGAACAAATTACTTTTTCCCTTACTATATCTATTCATGAATTATTAGACTTGCGAGTATATAACATTACAAAATCAAACCTAACAAATTACTTTTTGCCTTACTATATCTATTTATTAGACCTGCGAGAGTAACTATCCCATGTAATTATATACTTTTTATGTATTTTTAGAGATTTTTTGTTCCATAAAACATAACGTTTTAATCAAATTAATTGATTTTTTACCAAATACATCCTTATTTAAATTGTTTTTATTTATTTTAGAAATAGCTAAAAATTAATTAGTAGATGCAATTAATATAAGGTAACAAAATCTTCTAATTAAATTTCTTAATTATCTATAAGAGAGGGACTAGTACCTAGTCGTGCCGAGTCAAAAATTGAAAGGTAAACGAACTATAATGTAATTCTTAAACAATAATTCTATCTAAATATTACACACACAAAAATGCCTACTGTTAATTATGAATTCCATTGCTGTTAATTATGTAATCTACTTTTAATGAGCTAAAATATTCTGTAATCTAAATAATTATACAAAAGAACTAATAAAAATCTACCAAGAGATTTGACCAAAAATTTCCTATTAGAACCTTCTGGAATCTTCTCTTAATGACCTAAAAATCTACCAAGAGATTTGACCAAAAAACATATACACACGTATCATTGCTAAAGCTAGATGACTATAAATCCAAAATGGTTCAAGTGTCAAAATAACATCTCGGTTAGTTCAATTTAGTCCAAATCAAATTTTAGAAATCAACCAAACCCTCAAATTGGCAAATTTTGCAAAATTTAGAGTAATTTCTCAAAATTTGCGAACTTAAGGATTAAATTGATGCATAAAATTAGATTTGGATGAAAATTATCATGACTACAAATTTTAAGTGCCATTTCGACTTGTAATTCCTTCCAAAATTGCTGCATGTCAATAAAATGGAGAGCAATGGCAGTATATATACATACATATGCAGATATATATACACACACATGCACATGTTTCATTTTTACTACCACTTGGAGAAGCTTCTGAAGAAGTTATGGATGATGCAATTAGCTCTTCTAAATCTTTAACAGCTTGTTGAACGGCATAGATGATCATTTTTTTTATCTGCACAAATGAGGGGGAAAAAACTCAGGAATTATGTGATCAAATCACTGATGATTACAGTAAAAAGGTTTTTTTTTACCTCAAGTTTGTCTTCTCTAGCCTTGTGGTTCTTCGGAAGTTTCCGATACTCCTTGCTTAACCGGAGGCACTCGTGGATATTTTCCGGAGAGACAAAATCCGCAGCAATTTTTGTGCAGGACTGATTGAGGCCAAAAAGAAGAAAGAAAGCTTTAGATCAAAACAGTGTATGAGGTGTCAACCTCAATAATCGTGTATGAGGTGTCAAAATGGTGGCGTTGTATCAATAATCGTGTTATGATCTTTACATTGCTGTTATTGGGTCAGAAATTGATAGCCTAATAAAGCGTGTCTATGTCAAAACGTACCTTGAGATTTCTAACTTGATGCGGACAACCTGCAGGGATGAATACTGCCTCTCCGAGGTTTTGCTCAAATGTCCAAGGTTCAACTCCTATGAGTGTGACAATAGTAAAAGAACGAAACAGAGAAATAAAAATAAAAACCCGGGTTTCTTTAATGTGCTAACCAAATTCCTCCTTGAGCTTCTTCTTATGCTCCAGAGTTAAATAGAAACTCTGATCATGTATAGGATGGAAAACCTGCATGAAACCAGGTCAACTATAAGTAAATTACAAATGTGACGAGTGGGCAATTCGGGTTATCGTATCAAAATCGTTTTATTTTACATATTGTGTTGTGTTACATACTGTTATATATAATATAAACACAAGAAAAATGATAACCATGTCTAACAAGCAGTGTAAGTCGGGTTGTCTCCTAAATTCATGTAGAAAAGTGCCACCCCTTAGCTAAGCAAAAGGTGGAATCAGTTACCTGTTTCACTGGTGAAGAGAAGGTGTGTCTAAATTCCATGTAGTGCTTCCTAAGAAATTCTTCTAGCTTGGGGACATCTTCCCTCCTAAAAATGTCCCACAATGCGCCACCCGTGTTCTCTGAGTCATTTTCAGTTGGCTCATTCCTGAGACTAACTCTGCTTTGTTCAGAGCCATTCACCTTATCTCTCACCAGACCCTCTTTTACATCTTCTTCCCTATGTATTTGTTTCAGCTGTTCAATGGCGACATGCTGTTCTTCACTTAAGGTAACCTCTGAAGTGTGCGTCAAAATGTTCACCTACGTTAATAGAAAACGTATCTTAAGAAAAATGTAAAATCGCATTAGACTGTAATGATAAATAAGATAGCAACACATCTCACACAAGTATAGTATAAGATTCAACCAACACCAGCTCTTTTTGGTGATGTTTATTCGTCACGATACAAAACAGGCCTAATTTATCAGCAACCCAAATCACATAATTTAAACGCACCGCATCTGACATATCACAGTGAAGTTTGGTCACTGAGTCCCCTCTTCCAAGTTCTTCTGGAGTGCCATATGCAATGTAAGTTTTTGGACCCAAGTCTGGTTTGAGCATACCATGTGGAAATTTCACAGCAAGGTTGAGGATACCAGCCTTGGGATCACTATATTCTTGGAAAGGCAAGGCACTGATAAACTCGTCGCAGTGGCGCGGCAAAATATCTTCAAATTTATCAGATGGGGGCCAATCCTTCAGCTTCAGCATCTGAGGCCAGAAGTTTTGATATCTTCTTCCTTCCATATACCCCTTGAAAAATTGAGAGGCCTTGATTTCCACCTGAATATTTCAACAAAATCAACAAAAAGTTGAAAAAACGATATCCAGAATACATGTGACTTTGATAAAAATGCATGGAACATTATGAAGCTAACCTCACAAGAAGCCAGGCAATCGATGGCCTTGACTTTAGACATCTTGGAGCTTGCCTCCAAGTCCATATTTTCACATAATGCGCGCCACATGACCATTGGCTCCCAACTCAAATTAGGTGTTACCTTAAGGACATCACGAACTATAACAGGTTCACCTTTAGCCCAATGTCTTTGGAAGTTAAACAGCTCTTGATCTTCTTGAATATTATACAAAGCTGGACAATACAAGTCATTATCATCAGAGCCTTCTCTACAAGCTGCTTTTTTCACCGGCTCCCTTCTAGTATCATAATGCTTTGACATCAAACTGGTGGATTTGCTATTATAAAGCCCCAGCAAGTCTAAAGCCTTCATTTTCAATTCTAGGATACGTCCCATTGGAAGTATACGCTTTAGCTCCAATATACAACCACCACAGCCACCCAATTCTTTTGGAGCACAAAAAATGCTCCCATCATGATTGGCATTCCATGTGAACTTCGATGGCTCAGTTAGATCCTCAGCATGACTTTCCAAGGTTCCTTCACGAATTTCTTGACAACAACTGAGACAAAGTTCATAAGCACAATTTGAACATCTGCGGTGGTAGTCAACAATGGAAGTTGCACAATGGTTGCTGCAGCAGAGCCCAGAAAATGTCAAAACATCAGTCTATAAAATCATCTTTTTTTTTCCTATGCAACTGACTTGGAAAGAGATTCTTACCAATAGACACGCTCATCATTACTACAGAACTCTCTGCTACCTCCTGCAAAGGACCTGGAAAGAGCATTTTGTAAAGTATCAGCGTAAGTTAAATCAAAACACAAACTTATAATAAAGCTAAAGGAAAATAGTAAAAGAAACTCACCTATTTTAGCCTCAATTTGAGCCTCTTGATTTTGTTGTTCACGGATTTGGTCCAGATAGGGCACAAGATATTTAATCAAATAGTGCAGGCGCTGAGCTTTTTCACTGTTGTCGATATCTCTTCTAGAGGTCTGACAACAAGAAATATTATTATTATTCAGAAGATTCCAATAGCTTTCAATACTGCAAAACAACTTTTTCACAAACTGCCAATCTTAGGATGCACAAAGGGATGACAAAACAAATCAACTTTCAATGTCAAAAAGCAGCCATATGATTATTTTTATTAGATTTTTTTACAGCAAGGTCTGCAAGCTGAAATTATTCCCCCACAATTCAGTATAATATCAAGCTAGATAGATCCAAGACCTCTGTTATCCCCCAAGCCTAATGAATCACCTGCTATGATGCACGGAAACTGAAACGGAAGCGAGGAAACGGAATTTCTAAAAAACATAGGAAACGGAAACATGGGGAAACGTGTAAATATTAAAAGTATAGGGGTGTATTTATAAATATTAAAAATATATGTATAATTTAAAAAATACCAAATCCAAGGAATATAAACAATTATTATATCAGTGCAATCCAATATATAAAAATTGATAATTCAACAAATACAAAAACTAATTACTTTTATGCTGCCAATAATAACATCCACATCATGCATGTGCCTTGGGTCTTTCAAATAAAAACTCAAGTCTAAAATATCTAAATACAACATAAGTTTACATAATCAGATTTAAAAAAGAAAATCAATCTCATACTCAACATTGAAGAAGAAAAACGAAGATAGATCAGAAAAACGTAGAGAGTTCGATACATGTGGATAAGGAAATTCAGGATTATCAATTCACAAATCATTTTCAGCAGCAACTGCTTCAATGCATATATGTTCCCTGCGTTTTTCTGAAGTCTGAAGATATCCAGGTTTCAATCTCACCCAAAAGAAGATTCATTAATTCATATGAGAAAAAAGTGGTAAGGTGTTTAAATAGAAGTAAATTTGAGACTTTTGGATTGAATAAGACAGTTTCAATTTTTCAGTTTTCCTAATCATATGGTATGGCAATAAGAATTTTGAGTTTTCAGTTCAGAGAAACTGTATGACAGTAATTCGGAAAAGCGGCCCGGAAACGTTTTGTTTCAGTTTCCGGGGGTTTCCGTTTCCCAGAGATGTGGGAGACGCGGAAACGCATCTCCCAAACGTTTCTGTGCATCACAGATCACCTGAATATGCAAATAATATGCAACATAAAATTAAAACCACTGTGTAAGTTTCATTCTCATATTGAAGTTGTCGAATGTGCTATATATTTCTTATAATGGCTTATCATTATTCATTATAATTGATCCTTAGAATGAGCTTGACCCTCAGCACACTATAAGCATGTAAGATTTGGCCCAAGGATGCATTGCCATTGCTGAGTTCTTTGCAAGTTACTTTATAATTGTAACTTCATGATCCCATTTTTTAGGAGAAATATTATTGATATATAACATTTAATATTATTTTGCTTTGTTAGAAATTGAAAATGATACTAGATTGGTAAGATTATTAAGCTAAAAATTCCTCTTTTAGGAGCTTTCAATTGTTGACTCGTTTATTTTAGTATCCTACAATTAAGCAATATGATAATATCCTATCAAGTAATTAAAACTGGATATAGCTAAGGCCCAAAGATATATTGGAAGCTAATTTGGAGTAAAATTTACTCTATATTTCCTTTTTAACACTTGAAGGAAATTTGGATCATGCTAATTGAAAAACTCTCGAGAATGTATTCTGAATGTGTTTTTGCTGATTTATTCATGTCCTTTGAAGGAATATATTTGTTTCAGACGTCCTGCCTATCAATTAGGTGGATCTTTTGAAAACATGGCAGTTTCCATCCCAATTTTCATTTGGGAGAATGAGTTTTCTGCTCTTAATGTCACCTCTGTTATCTATGATGAAGTAAAAAATTCTAATGCGGCTTTAAGATAACATACCTTTATCAATCCAGTGGAGTGCAAACACACATTGCAGTTGCAATTGCTACGACAACATGGACATTGTTCTGCAATTTCTTCTTCAGTCATTTCCGGGTACCTGCAATAGAACAACAACAAAGTAAGCATTCATGCCAGTTTCTCATAATAGCTGATTATACTCAACTGTCCAGAAAATTTTACCATTCTTTGATACAATGAATGCAGTACATTTTGGATTTGCACATCGTACAAGGGACGACAAGTTTTCTTTCAGGTTTCATGCACTGATGACACCTTGGTCTTGCTTTTCCTTTAGCCTGCTTAAAAGAAGGGTTGAAAATTCTTAAAGCTGAAAAAGACACTTCACTCAGTAAATATGCAAAAAAATGAAAAATACCTTAAGATCTCTTCTTGTAGATGTACGAGATTTACTGATGCTACTTCTATTGCTATTTGCAGGAGTCAATTTATGGTACTCATTATCTACCATTCGAGCTCTTTTGCGCTCTCTCATTTTTATAATGGACAGAGCTTCTAACTCTTCAGCTTCAGAATCGCTCTCATCTTTTCTTTTTCTTTTACAATCATCAGAAGAGCTCTCTGAACTCATAGTTTTCGGAATAGCATGATTTAATTTGCTGCCCCGCTTCCGTGGGACTGCACGGCCTCCTAAGCAATCAAAATCGTGATTTATCGTCGGTCTTTTTGTGCTCATTCGGCTTGACCGTTCATCTCCATCAGATTTTCGCACACGTTTGTTGGAGGGAAAATGAGAAGCTCTAACCATTCTCTGCAATTTCCGATCAGAGTCACCACGACTAGACTGATCACCTTTACCTAGTGCGAAATCAGAATCGAGAGTTACCTTCACTCTCTTTTTTCCACCATCATAATCTTCAAACTGATCACCTTTAACAACGCCTGCAGCCATTCTCACTGCAAGTGCCAATATCCAAAATTCACATTCAGGAAAATAAACGTATAACATAACGCAATGAGTGAAACAACTGAATTGACTGAGGTCAACTCAACGAATACATATAATATTACACATAACTCAATTGTAAAAGGATCGATTTAACAATTAATAAAAACGCAATTCAAATAATCATATAAACTGAAAAAGAAAACGCACAACATTGATTCTTCATCCTTCACCATATCAATCGTAAATCACACATATAAATTCAGGAATTCAGAACCAGAAACAAACATATAACGTAACGCAATGAGTGAAACAACTGGATTGACTGAGGTCAACTCAACCAGTACATATAATTGTAAAAAGAACGATCAACAATTAATAAAACCGCAATTCAATATGAAGAAAAGAGAAAAAGAAAAGAAACCTTTACACATAACCGAAATCGATGGTAATGCAGAAATGAAATCGAAGCGGAGACTGAAATCACGACGAAATCTGATCGGAGGTGAGAAAGACAGAGAATAAGAAGGGAAAACGAGGCAGTGGTGGAGATATTAGACGGAGTGGGAATGTGATTAAAATTAAAATGAGAAATTGAATGTTTTATGTTCTTCCTTTTGAAATTCTACTGTGGTCACTCTCATTACAATATATGGTAACTGACACTGAGACCAAAACCATCCGTTTACCATAATTGCATAATTACTATAATTTGACCTGTTTCCATCTCTTTAAAAGTAAAAAAAAAAACGATGTGTTCACATTTTCTTTTTATTGTTGTGTTTATTGTAGACCTGGCCATGCCCGGTCCGCTCAGGCTCGTCCCTTTTGATCGGATTTGGATAATAAAAATTAAACTTAAACCCATCCCGGTCCAGATCTGTTAAAATCCGTCTATTTTTTGGACGGGCTTGGGATTATTAAAAATAGCACGGGCCGGTCTACTCCGGTCCGTCTATTAATACAAATTAATAAATTTATATATTAAATATTTATTTTTAAATATAATATTTATTTTTTATAAATAAAAATTATATATATATATATATATTTAATTGGGTTTATATGGGTTGTGTTTGGGATTTGATTTTTAAGCCTGAGTCCGAGCCCACCTAAATTAATAGCGGGCTAGGCTGGATTTGGACGGAACATTTTTATCTAAAAACTAGATAGGCCAAGTCTAGTTTATCGGTCCTGGCTCCGCCACTAAATGAATGGGAGGTCTCCTAAATAGAAGGTCTTAGGCGGGGCGTAAGCTAGCTTCCTTACAGTTGCCTATGCGTGGTGGTCGATTCTTGTTCCTGCCTGATGCATTGTATGCTCTAGATATTCATCGAAATTTAATCTTTGTGTTGATTTTACTTAAGCTTTCATTTCATTTAAATTTCAGTGATTGTGGTCTGAAGTTGTACTTGAAAAATACTTATTACAGTTCTGTCTATTTTTAAAATGGTTTTATTATAATGGATTTGGAATATGTTCTAATAAATCCGTGTTTTTCCTAATTTACGACTTATGATAAAAACATTGCAAATGATGTAAATGTTTGGCATGCTAAACTTTGTCGTATTGGTCAGCAACAAATGAAAATTCTTGCTAAAATAAGATTTATTAAGAAACCTATAAAGGGCATATTTATCTACTTGTGAACATTGACTAGCTAGAAAAATAACCCGAAAACCATTTGGAAAAGCAAAAAAAGTCTATCTTCCGTTCATTCATTCTGACATCTGTGGTTAGGAGCTCAAGTTTATATTTGAACTCAGCTCGTTTGTTCACGAGCTGTTCACAAGCCAGCTCATTTATCTTATTCACGAGCTTACCTTGTGAGCTTCTCATTTACGTAATTCACGAGCCAGCTCATTTATCTTGTTCACGAGCTTTGCATGAGAAGCTCGTTAAGCATGTTCATGAACAATCTCATTTATTGTGTTATCGAATGAGATATTAGCATGCTTAGTGAATAAAATAATATTGCTAGGTCGTCGCCCTGAAGCGGCGCGCCACCCCAGGACCCGGGGGTGGTGTCAAATATGCAAGGGTTGCGGGTAAATAAGCTAGTCCACGGTAATGGTAGGGGTAGGGGTAAGGGCAGTAGGTTACGCTTTGGGACATGGAATATAGGTTCTTTGACAGGAAGATTAGCTGAAATTGTAGATATTATGAAGAGGAGGAGAATAAATATAATGTGCCTACAAGAAACCAAGTGGGTTGGAGCCAAGGCTAGAGAGATAGCTCCTTGGGGTTATAAGCTTTGGTACTCAGGAAAGGATAAGGGTAGAAATGGAGTAGGTATTCTTATTGATAGGGAGTATATTGATGATGTAGTAGCGGTGTCTAGGAAGAGCGATAGAATTATGAGTGTTAAGCTAGTGATAGGGGATGAGGTTGTGAATATCATTAGTGCATATGCGCCACAAATAGGATTAGATGTCTCTATAAGACAAGCTTTTTGGGAGGACTTAGAGGAAGTGGTGCAACAGGTTCCCAGGGATGAAAAAATGGTACTGGGGGTGATCTTAATGGACACGTGGGTTCTAGGCGATTTGAGAGTGTTCATGGAGGGTATGGTTTTGGAGATAAGAATGAAGCAGGAAATGATATTTTGGAATTCGCATCAGCCTATGACTTGAGTATCATGAACACATGGTTTATGAAGAGAACATCCCACTTAGTGACTTATCGGAGTGGCGGTAATGCGAGCCAAATTGACTTCTTCTTAGTAAGGAGTGCTTGGAGAAAGAGTTATATTGATTGTAAGGTGATCCCTGGTGAGAGTACGACAACCCAACATAGAGTAGTGGTGCTTGATTTTCGAAGTAGGAAATGTATAAGAAAACAAACACCACAAGTAGAGAATAAGATTATGTGGTGGAAATTGCAAGGGGAGAATCAACAAAAATTTGTGGATGAGATGACCAAAAAAGATATTTGGACTTGTAATATGGATTTAGATATAGATTCGATATGGACTAAGATGGAGCATAGTATAAGGGAAGTAGCGAAGGAAGTTCTAGGGGAATCTAAAGGTAGCATGCCACCGGGTAAGGACACATCTTGGTGGACAGAAGAAGTACGACAAGCAGTAAAGAGTAAGCGAGAATCCTATAAAATATTGGGGAAATGTAGGAGTGACGAGAACTACGAAAAATACAAAGAGGCTAAAAGGGAAGTAAAGAAGGTCATACGAGATGCTAGAGCAAAGGTGAATCGGGATCTGTATACAAGATTGGATACGAAAGAAGGGAAAAGAGACATATATAGAATTGCTTGGATGAGAGATAGGAAGACACGAGATCTCAGAAAAGTTAAATGTGTGAAGGATGTGGACCAGAAAGTCCTAGTTGGAGATAAGGATATCAAGGAACGATGGAGGTCCTATTTTGATGACTTATTTAATGGAGATCGCAGACAAGATGTTGGAGATATAAGTATCCATCATGATATGATAAATCATGAATGCCTGCGGAGAATTCAAAAGGGTGAAGTCAAAATGGCATTAAGTAAGATGAAGTTGAAGAAAGCAGTAGGACCTGATGGCATCCCTATTGAGATTTGGAGATGTTTAGGAGAAAGAGGAATCGAATGGTTGACGATGTTCTTCAACAAAATTTGGAGAAACAATAAGATGCCATCAGAATGGAGGAAAAGTATCTTAATCCCTTTGTATAAGAACAAAGGCGATGTCCAAGATTGTGCCAACTATCGGGGAATCAAATTAATGAGTCACACTATGAAACTTTGGGAGCGAGTGATCGAACAAAGGCTAAGGAGGACGGTGAAGATCTCAGAAAACCAGTTTGGCTTTATGCCGGGAAGATCAACTATGGAAGCCATCCATCTAATGAGACAATTAATGGAGCACTATCGAAATAAGAAGAAAGACTTGCATATGGTTTTCATTGACTTGGAGAAAGCATATGATAAGGTACCAAGGGAAGTACTTTGGTGGGTCTTGATAAGGAAAGGCATTTCGCGGAAATATATTGACATCATAAAGGACATGTATGAGGGAGCATGCACGAGTGTACATACTAGTGTTGGGAAGACTGAAGAGTTTCCTATTATGATTGGAGTGCATCAAGGTTCCGCACTAAGCCCATTTCTTTTTGCCATCGTTATGGATGAACTAACAAGTTCACTTCAAGATGGTATACTATGGTGCATGCTGTTTGCAGATGATATTGTGTTGGTTGATGAGACGAAAGAAGGAGTGGAGAGGAAGTTGGAACTATGGAGACAAACTCTAGAATCTAGAGGCTTTAAGTTAAGCCGAAGTAAGACAGAATATTTGGAGTGTAAGTTTAGCGGCCATATGAGTAGGGAGGCAGGGACAATCACCCTAGATGGGAGAGTTGTTCAGGCCTCGGATTGCTTCTAGTATTTAGGATCTATTATCCAAATGGATGGAGAAGTAGATGGAGACGTTGCTCATAGGATTAAAGCTGGTTGGTCGAAGTGGAAGAGTGCTACGGGTTTCCTTTGTGACCCCGACATGCCTAATAGATTGAAGGGAAAATTCTACCGGACGGCAATTAGACCAGCATTGTTATATGGTACGGAGTGTTAGGCAGTGAAACACTGCCACCTCCATAAGATGTCGGTGGCGGAGATGCGTATGTTGAGATGGATGTGTGGTCATACGAGAAAGGATCGGGTGAGTAATGAAATAATTAGGACAAAAGTAGGGGTCACATCTATTGAGAATAAAATGAGAGAAAACCGACTAAGGTGGTTTGGCCATGTGAGACGTAGAGCGCTTGATGCGCCGGTTAGGAGAACCGAAGAGTGGCAAAGGGATGTAGTGGTGAGGGGTAGGGGAAGACCTAAGCAAACTTGGAGGAGGGTGATCGAGAGTGATATGAGTTTACTGGGAATTGAGGAAAATATGGTAGTGGATAGGACGGAGTGGAGGGAGCGAATTTGTGTCGCTGACACGACTTGATTTCACGGTTTTATATGATGGTTCATGTTAGCCGACCCCGAATCATTTCGGGACTAAGGCTTTGTTGTTGTTGTTGTTGTATGCATAACACATTAAAATCTCATTTTAATCGTTGAATAAAAATAGTGCGAGGAGAGGGAGGCGGAAATGAAAAGAGTGGAACTGGAGGAGGATAAGTGATCCTAAATCTCTTCCCTATCTTCCTAACCTAATTTATACTTTACTATAATATCAAATAAAATAATTTTGAAATAAACCATATATCAAATTATAATTATTAAATACTAGGATTTCTATCTATCGCATATCATGGTTGTCATCTCATTTTCGGTCATCCTCAACACTAAATCCCTAAAGCATTTCAGACTGGAAGCTTCGGGAGGTAAGACATATGATATCACACAATTCATCATAATTATACATGGACCAATAAAACGCCTCCCTCCTTAACAGTAGCCATCGAAACTACATGGACCAATCAAAAGATTTAGTTTTTGTAATTGTTACTTGTTGAAACACCTTTCCACAAGATTTTGATTTGACAAAATCATCCATGATTAAGAGACAATTAAATTTATGTGCTTTATTTTAATTGTACTAATCTGTTTGTTCAATGTTGAGTATAAATATAATTAAAGATAAGTATAAATAGTAAGACATGAAGAGGTCAGCATAGAAGCCTAAAGTATCAAGCTGAGTGGAATCAAACTTAGCATCAAAAGATAAAAACATACACGCCCACAACAACTGTCTCACGAAGCTGAGCTGACTAAACTTATACTCAGATTGGAAATTGTAAATGACAAGGCTTTACGAAGTAGAAGCTGAGTGACTCTTCAGGACAGCATGAACAAAAGTCGTTAGCTAAAAGACAATGATTACCGCCCCTCTGTACCAATAATTGAATCCTTGGAAATACACAGAAGACACATTCCGAGATGTATGGGTCAATAGATTATTGGTAAAGGACAACTGACACAAAAAGACAAGCCAGACGCAAGAGGACAAGCCTGACGTCTGAAGAAATACAGAGGAAGGGAATGGCCGAAACATTCTGAAGCTGACCAGAATCTGTCCCCTAAAAGAGCCGTTTTAACATTAACGGCTAGATCATTTCAAAATGATCCAACACAGATTTTTCCTATAAAAGGACAATCAAACCTCTTGGATCCTTGCCGAATCACAAGAAGAAAAATACAAGAGAGAAAAGATACAAAAGCACTTAGATACAAAAAGAGATCTTACACCCATCTTTCATTCTTTGTGTAAATGCTAGAGTGATTACTTGTAATCTTCTAAAGTGTTCTTTATCTAAGAGGAACAAGTGTTTATCAATTGTAAAATTGAGAGTGTAGTGCTGAGTGTTTGGTTGTAAACATTCAGTGGTAGAGAAATCTAGGTGCTGGGCTGTAGCACTTAGTAGGAGTTGAGTAGACGAATAGAGGAATGTACTCTTGCATATTCAACTGTCTTGTAATTGGTTTGTGCTCTACCTTTAAAGAGCTCAGTATTGGATTCTAAAAGCTCGGAGGACTCTGGGGACTGGACGTAGGCGGAGAGGCCGAACCAGGATAAGTGATACTGAGTAATCTCTAAACTCTCTCTCAATATATATATGTGCATGTGTTGTATGTGAAATTTACTCAGCATATAAAATTGTTTAAAGTTGACTCTGAGTAATTTCAAGTGCTGAGTTAGAAGCTGACCTCCAAGAGTGTCAATATCTAACTTATAAATAAAACAGCTTTAGTCAATATCCGTCCAAAGCTGTCTTATAGCATATCTGGCCAAGCTGACCAAAAGCTGAGCTGACCAACTTGCAAAATAACTAAGTCAGCATACAATTAAACGAAAAAAGTTATATTAGTTTCTAACCCCCCCCCCCCTCCCTTGGAACTAATCACACGGGACCAACAAGTGGTATCAGAGCCTAAGCTCTCTACTCAAAGATATAACTATCTTGAGCGGATCCCATAAATGGGTGAGAACAGCACTCGTTCCTTCCAGGGAACCAAACAACACAGATACTTCTTGAGGATTATCAATCACTAGGCCTCCCCTATTCTTTGGATCTAATTATACATTCTGGAAGAATAGGATGAAAAACTTTATTCAAGCCACAAACATGAGTGCATGGCTTGCAATTGTTCAAAGTCCACATGTGCCATATAAAACTGTTGACAATGAGAAAATTGTTAAGAGCGAAGCTGAGTGGACAGAGGATGACCTCAGAAAATTACAAAATAATGCCTCGGCTATAAATATGCTTCACTGTGCTTTAGATGCTGCAGAATACAATAAGATTTCAGGTTGTGAGTCAGCACAGGAGATTTGGAAAAAGCTTGAAGTGACCTATGAAGGCACCAGTAAGGTTAAGGAGTCCAAAGTCAATCAGCATATGAGACTCTACGAGCTGTTCGAGATGAACGAAAATGAAGACATCTCAGAAATGAACTCAAGATTCACCAACATCATAAATGAGCTCAAAAGACTTGGAAAGAACTTCACTGAAGAGGAACAGGTGAAGAAAATCCTGAGAAGTCTACCTAAGAGCTGGCAAGCAAAGAAAACAGCCGTAGAAGAAGCTCAGGACTTAACTACCTACAAATATGATGAGCTGATCGGATCCTTGCTGACCCATGAGATCTCTATGAAGAACTTTGAAGCTAAAGAAAAGTCCGAAGATAAGAAACAGAAATCACTAGTGATGAAAGCTGACTCCACAGAAGCTGAGTCAACTGATGATGAGGAAATGGCTATGTTCACTAGAAAGATGAAGAAACTGTTCAGAAGAAGTGACAGAAATAGCAAAAGGCCATACAAGAAAGGTGATAGGTACAAAGCTGAGTCCAGTAACAAATATAAGAAGGACAGCTCCAAGTCCGTCACATGTTTTGAGTGCCACCAAACTGGGCACATCAAGTCAAGCTGCCCAAACCTAAAAGGAGATAAAAAGGGAAACAAGAAGGCAATGGTAGCAACATGGAGTGACAGTGACGAGTCAACATCATCCGAAGCTGATGCAAATGAAACGGCAAACATATGCTTCATGGCCGATGATGCTGATCACTCTCAATCTGAGCAAGCTGACCTCTCTAATGAAACTGACCAGGAGGAACACAACAATGAGGTAACATCCCTACTTTTGCTTAGAAACGAAATGGTAAATGCCTTGAGTGATTTATACACACTAACTAAAAAGTGTAACAAGAAAATCAAATCACTCAGCAGGCGGTGTGACGAGATTGAAGAGGTCAAGCTGAGTGACCTCAGATATCTCCTCCAAGACAATGCAGATTTACATAACAATATTCAAATAATGCATAAGTTTGTCACGGAGGTCCAATCTGAGTCCAAGAAACTTAGAAAGGATGTTACAACCTTACAGAGTCAAATAAAAGGCTCAAATAGAAATAAACCCCATGCTGAGTACACAAGTACTAGCCAGCATAAGCAGTTCACTCAATGTGAATGCTGTGGAAAAAGGGGGCACACAAAAGAAGTGTGTTGGCATAACAAGCGAGTTGTCCAATGTGACTTCTGCGGAAGAAAAGGACATTCCACAAAGATATGCTGGCATGCTCAGCACAACAATGCTGACCGCACTCAGTATAACCCTCAAAGGGTAAAATTTTGGGACTTTTGTGGTAAGCCAGGTCACACTATAAAAGTATGTCGTCACAAGTTAAAGTATGATTTTGCACCTGTTTATACTAACAAGAAAGGACCCAAAAAGAATTGGGTACCTAAAAATGAATAGTTTCAAATGCAGGTTAGCTTGACATGCGTAGAGAAGTCAAAGTTGTGGTATATAGACAGCGCATGCTCAAGGCACATGACAGGTGATGAAACACAATTCATCACACTAGAGCTTAAACGAGGAGGAAGTGTAAGCTTCGGAGACAATAAAAAAGGTAAGATAGTCGGCTCAGGTACTATCGGAGGTAACCCAACTATTGAGTCAGTCTCCCTAGTTAAAGGTCTCAAATACAATCTGCTAAGCGTAGCTCAGCTTTGCATGAGCGGCAGAAAGGTTGTATTCGATGATACTAAGTGTCAAATACTCGAGGGGAACACAAATGAATTGATTTTAACCGCCCCTCGCGTAGATAATGTATACATGCTAAATTTAGAAAAACAGTTTTCCAAAAACATATGCTTAGTGTCTAAAGAGGATAACTCCTGGCTATGGCATAGAAGACTTGGGCATGTCAGCATAGACCTTCTTGCCAAACTAGCTAGAAAGCAATTAGTTGAGGGATTACCCAAATTGAAATTTGAGAAAGACCAATTATGTAAAGCTTGTCAGCAAGGGAAACAAACCAAAAAGTCATTTCAAAGTAAAAATATTGTCTCAACCAAGAGACCATTGGAATTACTACACTTGGATCTTTTCGGACCTATCCAGCCACTCAGCTTGGGAGGTAAGAAATTTTCCTTGGTCATTGTAGATGATTTCTCTCGGTACACTTGGATCATCTTGCTGAGTAGCAAGGATGAAACTTTTGAGATGTTCACTGCACTTATTAGAAAGCTTGAAATTGACAAAGACCTAAAAGTAGCTCATATTAGAAGCGACAATGGTGGAGAATTCAAAAACCAACAGTTTGATGAATTCTGTGAAACCAGTGGTATTGACCACAATTTCTCTGCTCCTAGAACACCTCAACAGAATGGGGTTGTTGAAAGGAAGAACAGAATAATTGTCGAAATTGCTAGAACCATGCTGAGTGAAAATAGGCTTCCAAAGTACTTCTGGGGTGAAGTTGTCCACACAGCATGCTATATACTGAATAGAGCTCTAGTAAGACCTATACTTAAGAAAACCCCATATGAACTTTGGAAAGGACGAAAGCCCAACATTGGTTACTTTCGTGCCTTTGGTTGTAAATGTTTCATACTCAATACAAAGGACAATCTTGCAAAATTTGATGCTAAAGCTGATGAAGCAATCTTCTTAGGGTACTCAACTAACAGCAAAGCATATAGAGTCTATAACAAACGAACTCAGGTTGTAGAAGAGTCTGTCCATATTGAGTTCGATAAAGCTGACCCTGCAGGAAAGACAACTCAGCTCACTGAAGATGAACCAAGCTCAGCTTCCGCTGATCAAAATGGAGCCTCTGAATCATCAATACAAGGGCTGACCAAAGGTAAGCAAGAAATTGAAATAACATTCACTGACCAATCTATTCATGTAGAGATTGCAGAAACACCTGTTCCAAATGACTCAACATTGCCCAAAGAAATAAAAATCCCAAGAGGACATTCAGAAAAGTCCATTCTTGATGATGTTGACAACAAGTTGATGACCAGAGATCAGCTAAAGAAATACCTCAGCAATGTCGCATTCGTCTCAATACATGAGCCAAAGAATTTTGCTGATGCTGAGCATGATGAATATTGGATAAATGTCATGCAAGAAGAGCTCGACCAATTCACCAGAAATGAGGTATGGGATTTAGTGCCTAGACCTAGGGATCAAAAGCCTATAGGAACTAAGTGGGTTTTTAGAAACAAACTAGATGAGCATGGAAATGTGATAAGGAACAAAGCTCGACTTGTAGCCCAAGGCTATAGTCAGCAAGAGGGAATTGACTATGGGGAAACATTTGCACCTGTTGCTAGGTTAGAAGCAATACGTATATTATGTGCCTATGCTAGTTTCATGAACTTTAAGTTATACCAAATGGATGTCAAAAGTGCATTTCTTAATGGTTTCATAAACGAAGAGGTATATGTTAATCAACCTCCTGGGTTTGAAGATCCAAAATTTCCAAACCACGTTTATAAACTTAAAAAGGCCCTGTACGGCCTAAAACAAGCTCCAAGAGCTTGGTATGAAAGGTTAACCAACTTCCTGCTGACCAGGAACTATGTCAGGGGAAAAGCTGACACAACCTTGTTCATTAAGAAAAAGGGGAAACATATCCTACTTGCACAAATATATGTAGATGATATAATATTTGGTGCTACTGATGAATCTTTGTGCAAAGAATTTAGCAAACAGATGCAAACTGAGTTCGAGATGTCCATGATGGGGGAACTCAACTTCTTCCTTGGACTCCAAATCAAGCAAGGTAAGAATGGCATCTTCATAAGCCAGTCCAAGTACACCAAGGAAATGTTAAAGAAATTCAATATGATGGACTGCAAACCAATATCAACCCCTATGGGTACTGATATTGTCCTATGCAAAGATGAGAAAAGTAAGTCAATAGACACTAAACTCTATCGAGGTATGATAGGTTCGTTACTTTATCTCACAGCTAGTAGACCAGATATACAGTACTCAGTATGTCATTGTGCGAGATATCAAGCTGACCCCAGAGAATCTCATCTAACGGCTGTAAAAAGAATCTTTAGATATTTGCAGAGCTCAATTGATGCAGGTCTATGGTATCCAACTTCAAATGACTTCACACTCATAGGATATATTGATGCTGACTATGGACGAGATAAGCTAGAACATAAAAGCACTTCGGGAGGATGTCACTTCCTTGGAAGCTGTCTAGTATCTTGGTTCAGCAAGAAGCAATCATCCGTAGCCCTGTCTACAACTGAAGCTGAGTATGTGGCTGCTGGAAGCTGTGTTGCTCAAGTTCTATGGATAAAGCAACAGCTTGAGGATTATGGAGTAAAGACTGAAACAATAGAGATCAAATGTGACAACAAGAGTGCCATTGATCTGTCCAAAAATCCAATCCAACATAGCAGGATGAAGCATGTCAGCATAAGGCATCACTTCATTAGAGATCACGTACTAAAAGATGAGATCAAGCTGACCTATGTGCCAACAAATGAACAGCTTGTAGATATCTTCACCAAGCCCTTGGCACGTGAACAATTCAACATACTAAGGGAAGCTATCGGTATGTCTAATCCCCTTTAATAATTCTCTAATGAATGTTGAGTGATTGCCATGTTGAGTGAAAAGTTGAATGCTATGCCATGCTGAGTAAAATAACTCCTACTTACTGAACTTGAAATATAGAAAAATCACCTCATACTGAGTTGACATACATGTTGAGTGATTATCCTGAGTAGGTACATATACTGAGCAACTATCATGTACTAAGATAGAAAATTCATCTGGATAGAACTAAGTACTCAGTATCACAAACGGTTCATTTCCTAGGAAAACCGTGCTAAAACCCACTTGCACCACTAAATGCCAACACGTGTAATAAAAAGCACCTAGGAAAGGCAAACAATTATGAGACAACCCATGCGCTAGAAATGTCATAAATGACAGAATCTCTGTCGGTTGAACGCCCCAAGGATAAACGGCTAGTTCAATTAATAGGACCATCTTAGGTATATATAAATAATGGATGAATTACTCTTCAAATCTCTTCACGCGTAAATCCTTTGGTATTCAGAATCTCTCTCTCTCAAATCTTCCACAAAAATCTCTGAAAATGACCAACTCTCAGAAAATCTCCGGTGAAAATTCTGGAAAATTAATCACCGATGAAAGCCCTAAATCTCCTCCTAAGTCTAACCTAACTCCGAGCAAATGCCGTCAAACGGACCCGGCAAGTTCCTCAAAACAGAAGAAACCCAAGGTTAGGACCATGGTCAAAGTTCACTCAAAAGTCCACAACCTGGAAGTCCGCAAATACCGCTGGTTCTCTCCCAACTTCGTTACTGCCGAAAAGCCATTCTGTGAATGGATTGAGAAGAACGAGTGGACAGGCCTTTTCTCTCTCCCTGGAACCACCTATCCACGATTGGTTAGGGAATTCTACTCCAGTCTCCATGTTGATAAGGACGATGCTGACTATCTGGAGACGCACGTTAAGGGTCACAAGATTGTAATCACTCCGTCCTACTTGGCCACCTTACTCAACATGCCCAACAAAGGAACCGAGTTCAGAACAACAAAAGAAAAGGTGTCAACGGAAAAGCTTGACCAGATGAAGGGTTTTTGCAAACCCAAAAATTACAAAGGAGAAATACCCAGCACGAGTATGGGGCAAAACCAGAAAATGGCGCACTACATCCTAACAAACTTCATCTTCCCTAAACTCAACTCAGCCTCGTCTGCCTCCAACTTTGAGCAGTGCTTCATATGGCACATGCTAACCTATTGTCCGCTGAATATGCCTGTGTTTTTTATGGGAGCACTTCAACGAGGAGGTAAGAAACTTCGACTAGGTTCTCTCATCACCAAGATCCTTAAAGATCACAAGATTGAGACCATCACGGAGACTAAAAGCGTGGGAACAGAAATAACTACAGTTCTGCTAACTGGGTTATTGTTCAACCAACCACTAAAGGGAGGTGAAGATGTTGAGCAAGATGAGGAAGAAAACGATGCTGAGCAAGAAATTGAACCTGAGCTAGCAGCAGATGATGCTGAGCCAGAAGTTGAACCAGAGGAAGTTCCTGCCGATTCCCCTAAGGCAAAGAAGAAGAGAAAGACACTTGCCACTTGTGCAAAGGATATTGAAACTGTGCCCAGGAAGAAGAGGGCTATGACCAGAGGAAAGAATGTTGATGCTGACCCACCTCAGGTTACACCTAAGTCAGCAGAGAAAAGGAAAGGGCAAGCTGAGCCCGAGGAAGAAAATGAAGAATCCCCAGAACAGCCGCTACAGAAGAAAAGTAGAAATTCTGGGTTGAAAATAGTTGAGGCTGATCCCATTGATTGGGTTATGACACCCAAATCTCACTGCACTCAGAACATTGGGATTGATCTTGAGAAAACTCCAGTTGAGCAAGCTGATGAAAGAGAAGAACAAAGACAGGTTGATACTCAGCTTAATGCTGAAGAAAATGATCATGCTGAGCAGAATAATATTGAGCAAAATCAAGAGGCACATGATGTTGACCAAGAAGAAGAGGAACATCAAAGAGAGGATCTGAATGTTGAAGCTGAGGTTGAGGATGTAGATGTTCAAACTGACCCGTCACCACCAAAAACTAAGTCCCTCAGAAGACTGAAAAAGAAAGCTGTCAAAACCCCTCTTTTTGATCTCTTGGCTGAGTCTCCATCTTTGGAGCAGAGCACGGATCCATCCGAAATCCAGTTTAAGTATTTTTCCCATCATGTTGAGTCTCCTCCCAAGGAACCAGAGCAAAATCAAGCCTCTGTTACTCACTCTGAGGAACATGCCAAGACTCCACAAAATCCAAATACTGCCGAGCAAGAGCTCAAAGATCCAGCCACTCAATATGGGGAGAAAGCTATGGATCCACCTGTTCAAACTCAACATCCTGATCAAAACCCACTTGCTCAAGCTAGTAAGCAGCCAACTCCACCACCATCCAGCTCCACCTCCATTCCGGTGTCTGAGCCAACTTCCACTGAGCAACATGCCTATCTTAGTGCAACTCAGTCTGGCCGTCGCATCATCGAAACGGCTCAATCTCTTCTCCAGGAGTTCACCACTTCTAATGCTGCTAGGTCTGCTCATCTTGAGTCCACAAATATCTCTGCCATCACTCAACTTCTCATGGAAATTAAGGGACTCAAGGATCTTGTCAGTATTGTGACCACCGTCCAATCACAGCAACCTAAGCAAGACCACATTGCCAAGCTGACTGAGCTATTCCTTCTGATGATAAACCACATGAACTCCCTTGAAGGTAAAATCAATAATCTCTCTGCCCCTAATCCAGGATATGCAACTTCAGCTGAGTTAGATCACCAATTTGCCAAACTGAGAGCAGAACTACCCAACCTTGGGCCAACGGCTAATCCTGAGTATGCCACATCTGCTGAGTTGCAGGGATGCTTTGCCAAGCTGACTGCCGATCTTACATGTACACGAGAGCTTGTTTCCTCCACCTCTCAATGTACAATTGATCAACTCAGTGAAGCTGTGAGTCTTCTCAGTGTCAACAAAGCTCAGATGGATGTTGACCCCATCAATGATAAACTTTCCCAAGGTATTCTACAGGTCGTTCGTTATGACAGTGCTCAACGCATCTTCTATGATTCTGCCCTATTGAAGATGTATCATCAATCCTTTGCTCAGATCACCAGCTCCCTTACTTGGCTTAGCAAGTCCCATGAGTGTATTATCAACCTGATCACTAGGTCTATCCCCGTTCCTCGAAACATTCGAGATGATTGCGTTCCTGTGATAGACGGCTTGAGTGAGAGCACGAAGCGTTTACAACGCTATTCGAATGTTCTATCCTCAGCTGCTAGAAATGAAATCTTTGTCTACAAACCCGATGCTGGCAAAACGGGGGAAAGAACTCAGGCTGGAACTCAACACAAGACAGGTGCATCAGGAAGCAAAGTGAAAGGAAAGGGTAAGGCCTTAGAGTGAGAAAAGAAGAAAGGGTTAAGGCTGTGCTTGAAGCACTAGTGAAACTGTTTGTTATAACCTTATTTTTTATGGGCACAAGTATTTTGCACTTCAAGTAGTGTGCAATTGTATGTTTCATTCCTTGTTCCAATGAATGGTGTTTTTCATTCTGTTCCAATGCCATGCTTATTAATACTCATTGACATAAACATTGAACAAATAAATACTCAGTATACATAATAACGAGTAAATCAAACTGAGTATTCAAGCATTTCTGAAAGCTGACCCAGACTCAAAATAAATTAGAACTAAATCTAGTCAGTACACACATCCTTAGTTTATCTCAAATAAATCTTGGTAGGTTTAAGAGGTAAATTAACAGATGCAACCCTTACGGGGGAGAAATTTCAGAAATATGAAAAATAAATCAATCATGGGGAATTTCAAAACTGAGTTCCATAATTATGCATTTTGCCAACATCAAAATGGGGGAGTTTGTTGAAACACCTTTCTACAAGATTTTGATTTGACAAAATCATCCATGATTAAGAGACAATTAAATTTATGTGCTTTATTTTAATTGTACTAATCCGTTTGTTCAATGTTGAGTATAAATATAATTAAAGATAAGTATAAATAGTAAGACAGGAAGAGGTCAGCATAGAAGCCTAAAGTATCAAGCTGAGTGGAATCAAACTTAGCATCAAAAGACAAAAACATACACGCCCACAACAACTGTCTCATGAAGCTGAGCTGACTAAACTTATACTCAGATTGGAAATTGTAAATGACAAGGCTTTACGAGGTAGAAGCTGAGTGACTCTTCAGGACAGCATGAAAAAAAGTCGTTAGCTAAAAGACAATGATTACTGCCCCTCTGTACCAATAATTGAATCCTTGGAAATACACAGAAGACACATTTCGAGATGTATGGGTCAATGGATTATTGGTAAAGGACAACTGACACAAAAAGACAAGCCAGACGCAAGAGGACAAGCCTGACGTCTGAAGAAATGCAGAGGAAGGGAATGGCCGAAACAGTCTGAAGCTGACCAGAATCTGTCCCCTAAAAGAGCCGTTTTAACATTAACGGCTAGATCATTTCAAAATGATCCAACACAGATTTTTCCTATAAAAGGACAATCAAACCTCTTGGATCATTGCCGAATCACAAGAAGAAAAATACAAGAGAGAAAAGATACAAAAGCACTTAGATACAAAAAGAGATCTTACACCCATCTTTCATTCTTTGTGTAAATGCTAGAGTGATTACTTGTAATCTTCTAAAGTGTTCTTTATCTAAGAGGAACAAGTGTTTATCAATTGTAAAATTGAGAATGTAGTGCTGAGTGTTTGGTTGTAAACATTCAGTGGTAGAGAAATCTAGGTGCTGGGCTGTAGCACTTAGTAGGAGTTGAGTAGACGAATAGAGGAAGGTACTCTTGCATATTCAACTGCCTTGTAATTGGTTTGTGCTCTACCTTTAAAGAGCTCAGTATTGGATTCTAAAAGCCCGGAGTACTCTGGGGACTGGACGTAGGCGGAGAGGCCGAACCAGGATAAGTGATACTGAGTAATCTCTAAACTCTCTCTCAATATATATATGTGCATGTGTTGTATGTGAAATTTACTCAGCATATAAAATTGTTTAAAGTTGACTCTGAGTAATTTCAAGTGCTGAGTTAGAAGCTGATCTCCAAGAGTGTCAATATCTAACTTATAAATAAAACAGCTTTAGTCAATATCCGTCCAAAGCTGTCTTATAGCATATCTGGCCAAGCTGACCAAAAGCTGAGCTGACCAACTTGCAAAATAACTAAGTCAGCATACAATTAAACGAAAAAAGTTATATTAGTTCCTAACCCCCCCCCCTTGGAACTAATCACACGGGACCAACATTACTGACCTCACCATTCACTAGATGCCACCATTTAGAGTTCACATCCTGAATCTTCTATAATACAATGTACATAGTACACAAAAGGTACTCAATCCATTTCTATTGTTCATCATTGACTTAGGCATCAAAGTATGGTCGCTAGTTCTCGACCCCTCTTTGACCATTTTTTGATCTTATCTCAGGTACCATGAGGGTTGATCAAGCTCAGTTTCAGATTCCTTCACATCACACTTGATCATTGTAACAAATAGGAATGTTCCATGATTGTTATTGATGATTCAATGTGTATTTATACAAACTACAATTGTATTCAAAATACTAAACTCCTATAAGATAGGGATACATGGTTATCTATAAGTAACTGAAAATATTCTCTAATACACCCCCGTAGTTGAAAGGTTCGGAGGCCGAACATTGAGACTATTCCTGAAGTCTTCGAATAGGGGTGACGGCAAGCCTTTGGTGAAGATGTCAGCGATTTGATATCGGGATGGAACGTGTAATACCCGCACTTCACCTTTGGCTACCCTTTCCCAAATAAAGTGAATGTCCATCTCGACATGTTTAGTGTGATGGTGTTGCACGGGATTGCCACTGAGGTAGACAGCGCTAACATTGTCACAATACACTAGGGTAGATTTTGAGATTGGACAGCCAAGTTCGAGAAGAAGGTTGTGGATCCAGCATGTTTCAGACACCACATTTGCAACCCCACGGTATTCGGCTTCAGCGCTAGACCTTGACAATGTGGGCTGTCGTTTGGCTGACCATGCAATGAGGCTGTCCCCGAGAAAGACACAATTGCCGGAAGTGGAGCGGCGGTGTAAGATGTCAGTTGAGTAGGAGATGAAGCTAAAAGGTGAAGACCAAGATCAAGAGTCCCCTGAACATACCGAAGAATACGTTTAAGGGCAGCCATGTGTGATGTTTTTGGGTCGTGCATGAACAGGCAGATCTGCTGTACTGCATAGGAGATGTCTGGTCTAGTAAGAGTCAGATATTGTAGGGCGCCTGCAAGTTTCCTGTATTCAGTTGGGTCGTGGTAAGCGGAGCCAGATGAAATACTGAGCTTCTGCTTGGTGTCGACAGGAGTTGTGGCTGCGTTACAGGAGCTAAGGCCAGCTTTCTCGATTATTTCGGAAGCATATTTCTTTTGAGACAGAAAGATTGAACTAGGAGACCGAGTGACTACAATTCCCAAGAAGTAGTGCAATGGACCCAAATCTTTCATTGCAAATTCAGAGTTCAATTGAGAGAGAATAGTTGCCTGCAGAGTGTCAAATGAAGTGACGAGAACAATGTCATCGATGTATAGGAGAAGGTACGCTGTGTCTGCACCCTGTCTATAGACAAAGAGAGAATTGTCTGAGATGCTATTGATAAATCTGATTCTGATTACAAAATTAGCAAAACGCTGATACCAAGCTCGAGGAGCCTGTTTAAGGCCGTATAAGGATTTGCGAAGCAGGAAAACATGATCAGGATACATAGGATCTCGGAAGCCCAGTGGTTGGTGCATGAACACAGTCTCATTAAGATCACCGTGCATGAATGCATTTTTGACATCTAATTGCCGAATATTCCAATTCTTGGACAATGCTCTACTGAGAACAACTCTAATTATTGCTGGTTTAACCACAGGACTGAATGTTTCATCACAATCAACATCGGCCAACTGTCCTGAACCGTTACCAACTAATCTTGCTTTATAGCGTTCAAAGGAGCCATCTGCTTTTGTTTTGTGCCTGAAAATCCACCAACTACGAATAACATTAGCATTTTTGGGACGGGGTACGAGTACCCACGTCTTATTTTGAATTAAAGCCTCAAATTCATCAGTCATGGCCTGTGTCCAGTTTGGATCACTTAATGCAAGGATTGGTGTCTTTGGTATGGGGGAGATGACGGGTTGTGTGGATGCGGAGAGATTCAGTATACGACAGGGTTTGCGTATGCCGTGTTGGGCCTGTGTTACCATATTGTGAGTCGTGGTATACGGTAATGGAGGGTTGATTGTTGTTTGGGTTTGGACTGGTGTAATGTTACTGATATTTGACGAGGAGGAGGATGTCGAATTATGAGAAGTGGAAGAAACATATTGTTGCGGGGCTGGACTCGAGAGGGGATTTGACGAGGGAAATGCGGAAGATGCCGCGGACGATGCGGGCGACACTGAGGACAGAGAGGTAGGAGACTTAGGGGTCGAATTTGGAGACAGACGCGTAGGGGATGCTGCGGACTCGGAAGACGCGGACGACACTGATACAGACGATGGGACGGAAGACGCTGACTCGGACGACAGGGAGGGGACGACACGAGATGAGAAAATATTGGGTTGGATTTGCGATTGGGGAAGGCGATCAGCGGGGAGCAGACCGCCTTCGGCTATCGTAATTGACCCTGACTGGAATTATTTGACTCTGTGTGTAGCGCAAAAGGAAATTTAGATTCGTCAAAAATGACATATCGGGAAATTGTAATTTTGTTTGTGGACATGTCGAAGCATTTGTAGCCACGGTGATTGGATGGGTAACCCAAGAATACACACGGGTGGGAACAAGCTTCTAATTTATGACGGGACACGGACGGGATTAGGGGAAAGCATAGACAACCAAAGATACGTAGATGAGAATAAGACGGGTCCTGTTGGTATAGAATTTTAGTTGGGGAGTGATATTCTAAGATTTTGTGAGGATATATATTGAGCAGGTAAGTTGCCAGTTCAAGGGCATGATGCCAAAATTTAAACGGGACTGATGCATGATTCATAACAGTGCGTATTATGTTATTTATCGTGCGAATTGTGCGTTCAGATTTACCATTTTGAGGAGAGGTGTATGGGCATGAGAATCAAAATTGCATGCCGTTAATGTGACAAAATTGGCGAAAGGAATTGTTATTGAATTCACCCCCGTTGTCACATTGAAAAACTTTAATTTCGCATTCAAATTGAGTGCGAATTAGAGAGCGGAATGCAAGAAAGACATTATAGACTTGTGATTTCTGAGCTAAGGGAAATGTCCATAGGAAGTTTGTGTAATTATCCAAAAATAAAACATAGTAACGGTGACCACTTGAACTTAAAATTGGTGAGGTCCAAATATCGCTATGAATTAAATCGAATGGCATACAAGCAAAATTAGAAGAGGAGTGAAAAGGTAATTTTACTTGTTTTCCATTAATGCAAGACGAACAAACAGAAACATTTTGAACTTTATTACATGAAATCAACTTTTGATTGAACAGGGCATTCAAAACAGGAAGCCTTGGATGTCCTAAACGACTATGCCAAACATCAGAAGATAAAGCAGTGAAAACGGAAGGGAAAGACTTTGACGGAGAGGAGATAGATGCGACAGGATAGAGGTCCCCGCTACTGTTACATCTCATAATATTGGTACCCGTCTGTAAATCCTTCACAGAAAAACCTAAAGGGTCAAATTCCACAGAAACACTATTATCTCTAGTAAATTGACGAACAGAAATGAGGTTTTTGATAAGTTTGGGAGCATGCAACACATTAGTTAACTTTAAAGGTTGTGATTGTGTGTTTAACCAAGCAGTGCCAGACCCACAAACAGGTATACAATGACCATTACCGACAATAATATTTTCATTGAGGCTTGAATTAAAATAAGAAGTGAGTGTGCCTTGTTGGGCTATCATGTGAGAGGTGGCTCCTGTGTCCATGTGCCACTGATCTGAAGGTGGAGTGATGGACATGGTGTGCATTGCCTCAGCAATGTCAGTTGGTGCATAGGAAGGATGATTCATGCTTAGGTGGGCTTGCTGTGTGTTCGGGCAGGGACCCAAAATACCAGGTTGTTGCTGTTGGCGGCCCGGGTAAGACTGATTTCCTCAGTTATTCGTTGGAAAGAGACAGGGGGCCGTCGCCCATGGCTGCTGCGGAACCCACGAAATAGAATATCCCCACTGTTGGTTGGAGCCACCGTGATGAGAAGGGCCAGGATACTGCTGTCCGCCCCTATTGTTATACCTACCGCGATAGTGGTGTCTTCCACCGTGCCTGCCTCCGCGATTAAATGAGTTAGGGCGGTGTAGCACAGGGCGGGCAGGTGGAAATTGTGATGGGGAAGGGTCAGAGCCAGCAACAGTAAGAGCAACGATGTCTGTCTGTGTTTTTATCTTACGAGCGCGAGTAGTTTCCTCAAGTATGAGCATAGATCGGGCTTTCTGAAATGAGGGGAGAGGATCTCCGTGTCTGATTTGGGTACCAGTGGTGTCATAAGCATCAGTCAATCCAGAAATCAGTTGTAATACCATTTGATCATTTGTGACAGGACAGTCCACATTAGACAATTGATCAGACAGAGACTTGAGATGTTGACAATAAGAGGAAACATCAGAGAAATTGTCAAACTTGATTTTGGAGAATTCCTGTTGGAGAAATAGAGCCCTCGAATGCTTATTGTCAGAGAAAATCTCCTGTAAACGGGTCCAGGCTCTAGCTGCAGTAGAGTCGGCTTCAATAATTGTGTGGAGGAGGTCAATAGAGATGGTGTTGTAGATCCATTGTAGGACCACAACGTCAATACGGGACCAGAGATCGGGATTTGATTGGTGCAAGGCGGTATTGGTGGTGGGGGGATGATGTGATCAAGGACTTGGAAGGTTGTGGTGTGGAGTTTGAAAAGGGCAGCCCATGTGGGATAGTGTCCTTTTTCCATGTCTATGGTGATCTTGATGAAAGTGAAAATGTTTGAGACAGTGAGGGAGGGATGAGTGGTGATTACGGTTTCTGTGTTGGTGGTGTGGGAGTTGGCTTTGTTTGTATTAGGTGGTGCAGTGGAGGAATTATTGGAGTTGTTTGAGGTGTTCGGCATGGCTGCTGTGGAAAATAGGGTCTGCCGGAATTTAGGGTTAGGGGATTGACCGGTGTTTGGATTTCGGGAAGAGAGGGAGCGTCGGCCTGTGATTAGGTCGGAGAAGGGAGGAAAGTAGGGATCGGTTCGAATTTAGGTCGAAGGGAACAGTTCGAATATAGGAATCTGTTCGAATTTTAGGGATCGGTTCGAATTGCAGGGATCAGTTCGAATTTAGGAAGGGAAGGAGAAGGCTGCGAGCGGCGGCTATGGCTGCCGCGGTGGTGGTCGGGATCGGAAAAGAGGAGAAGGGATTAGGTTGAAGAAAAAATTAGGCTCTAATACCATGTAACAAATAGGAATGTTTCGTGATTGTTATTGATGATTCAATGTGTATTTATACAAATTACAATTATATTCAAAATACTAAACTCCTATAAGATAGGGATACATGGTTATTTATAAGTAACTGAAAATATTCTCTAATAATCATGGTCCAAGTGGTTAAGTTATTTGATCTATTTAACATTCAACCAAGGTTCAAATTCTAAATATTAGAATGCAGTTGTGATTAAAATATTTGGTAGAAAATGTTTTCTTTTTGGCTCGAACCTAAATTAATATGGAATGTCAATGGATACAGATGATTAAAAAATATTCTAGTATGAATAATAATAATAATAATAATAAATAATTTACATACTAATATAATGAAAAATCCTTGACGCGGGATTTTAACTATTAATTAGACGCACAATTTAGTTAGAATTAGAAATATATCGATAAATATTTGGATAATTTTTTTTTTTAGTGAAAAGGTTTAAAAGAACTCATATGATATGAGTTCGGGCTTTGAAACTTTAGGAATGTCTATTTTTTTTACGACAAAAATGGTACCTATAGTTTTCAATATTAATAAAAAAATGATTTTTTTAGTAATATTGTTAAAGTTGGGTATTATTTTTCTTCCATCGCTTTCCTTTATCTAATATCAATTTGAAACCTTAAGAACTGTATATATTTTTTTATGACAAAATGGTATATGTGATTTGTTTTGTTAAGGCATATGTGAGTTTCAATATTAACAAAAAGAAAGATTTGGTTGGAGCAGGCCGAGAGAATGGGTGGTGAAATTGAATACGGATGGCTCCTGCCTCAATGATGGGAAGATTGCTGCCGGAGGTGTTCTTAGAGATGCGGGGAGCGCCTGGCTGTCTGGGTTCACTCAGAATCTGGGGTTGGGCTCTTCCTTTTCAGCGGAGCTTTGGGGAATTCTCTCTGGTATCAAGCTTGCCAAGAGTCTGAGTTTAAAGATGTTATCTGTTGAGTCTGATAACATGAAGGCCATTAAAATGATTTCTGATAATCATGCTATTTGTCTTAATAGCCGAAACCTTATCAAAGCTATTAAAAGGCTCTGCTCTTTCTTTGAGTTCATAAAGTTCAGCCACATTTTCAGAGAGCAGAACCGGGTTGCTGATCGCTTGGCGGCGGCTGGTCATGAGGGGATGTTGGGCGTCACTACCTTTTCTGATCCTCCTATTTTTCTCTCTTCTCTTATTTTAGAAGATAGGATTGGGGTTAGCTTCCCTAGGTTGATCCAGGATAGGTTTTCTTTTTTGTTTGGTTGTTTTTTTTCCTTTCCTGTTTCTACCAAAAAAACAAAAAAAAAAAAGATTTTTTAGTAATATTGTTAAAGTTGGACGATATTTTTTTCAATCACTTTTCTATATCCAAGTATTTTATTTCTGCAGAACTCAAACCCCTACAGATTGTCAATTTTACTGAAAATTTTGTCCATTGAAAATAGAATGAGCTTCATCTTCATTGTTATTTTGAAATTTCTCTTCTCAGATGCTACATTTTTATAAATAAATTACATAGGAGAATATTATTTAGAAAAAAATAATATTAAAAATCCATAATTACTTTAACAGTATCAGTAAAAAAATCCTTTATTTAGGACCATTTGTATTACTTAAGGTTTACTTTTACACTTTGTTGTTAGAAAAAACTGATTTTCTAAAAAATTAGAGATTCTCTGTTTTTATAAATGATTATTTTTTAGGTGTAAAAGACAAACATTAGATCACTAACCAAACACATAACAGCATCTCCAAGAGACTCTTAGTGAACTCTCTATAAATAATATAAATAATTGACTCTTAGTGATTTAAGAGTAACTAAGATATATTACCTCCAATAATGCTCCTTATATTCACTCATAATTTATTATTTTATTATTAAAATTATTATTTATTGTTATATTACCAATAGTGTGAGGAGAGAGACTTATTAATAATAATTATTAATAAAATATGAAGTTAGGAGACACTAAGAGGTGGACAAGGGCTCTTAGTGATTTGAGGAGCCACTAAGAGGCTGTTGGAGCTGATTTTTTATTCTCCCTCCTCAAATTTTAACTTAAGAACCAATTTAACAGGCTGTTGGAGATACTCTAAAACTCTATTTTAAAATGAAAAGAAAATAGGAGCATAAAAAGCAACAATCAAACACCTCTTAGTAACGTAAAGAAACCATGGTGGTTATGTAGTTACAAAAAATTACAACTAAGCCTTTTTGGTTTTTTTTTTTAACTTTTCCTTTTTCTTTTTTGTAATAAATGTAGATTAAATGATCCCTTGATTTTGTGCATTAATTATTAAAATACAAGTAATTGCATTTTTATTTTAATTTTCTCTTGTCTATATATATATATATATATATATATATATATATATATATAAATCTGTAACTCTAATAGCTGATGTGTCCTTCTCTTATTCTTTAAGTGCTGACATGTCATTTTCTTATTTTATTTCAAAATAAGCATAAATTGAATTCATCTTCAAAAATAATTTTTAGTAAATCTAATTTACATTTTGATCTATATATATATCTAAATCTGTAACTCTAATAGCTGATGTGTCCTTCTCTTATTCTTTAAGTGCTGACATGTCATTTTCTTATTTTATTTCAAAATAAGCATAAATTGAATTCATCTTCAAAAATAATTTTTAGTAAATCTAATTTACATTTTGAACCCACTCCCACGATCCCATCAACTGCCCTCTCTCAAATGCAAAATTGTTTGTGCCTTCTCTCAAATGCCCATCTTCCTGAACGGTTTCAATCTCTCTAAATTATATATCCAAAACCCTCGACTGTCATTATCTTCACGGTTTCTGCCCATCTGCACTCTCTCTTTCATTCATATCACGGTTTCTTTCATGCCTACTCATTTCGATGCTGGTAAGAATACTTGGAATAGTTTTTCCTGCTTTCATTTTCTGCTAATCTATTCTTTTAATGATTCTTAGATTTCTAGATCTCCTGCATCATATCTCTCTCACTACCCACACTACCCATCTCCGATTTCTAATTTCCCCCCAAAAAAACTTTATCTCTTCTGATTTTTATTTAACAGGTGTTTCTCTCTTTGGATCAAGGTATGATTTTCATTTCTAAATTCCCCCCAAAAAAAAAAACTTTATCTCTTCTGATTTTTATTTAACAGGTGTTTCTCTCTTTGGATCAAGGTATGATTTTCATTTCTTCACCTTCCATTGATTTCGATTTAACAGTAGTCTATATGGTTATTTCTATGTGGTGTTGCTCCTTTGATTTTCATTTCTTCATTCGATTTAGGGATCTCATTTATTCATTTTTAATTTCTGCATTTGTCTTTGTAGCTGTTATCATGTTTTAATTTTTCTAATTTTCCCCTTTTTATGCCTAATTGCAGGTCTTATCTCTTTTTTATGTTGTTATCTGATTGTGCTTCTCCGTTCTATTCCTTCAACCATCGGTATCTCTTTCGGCCTCATCTTTTCTCACCTTAATTTTCTTTTCACACTCTAATCTCCTTCATTTTCTGTTATTCCATCATTTTTTTTAGCAAATCTCTTATTCCATGACTAGCTTTGTTGCATGTTTCCGCAACTTAATTTCAGTTTTCTTTCATCCTAGAGGTGTTTGGTGGAGTTGATTTGCAGCTTTTTTGTGGCATCATGGATAGGAGTTGTCAAGTACCATGGGCCACGACCTAGCATTCGACCTAAACAGGTTTTTTAAAGTAGTATTATCTCTTAAATAAGATTAATAACATTTATGTAAATTTGAGACTCTCTTATGGTTTTTAAATCCGAGCACGTGTAAGTAATTTGCGTAAGTTTGCATTCTGATATGAGCTTTTTCTATCATAATTTTAACAGGTTTTTGTGGCCAATCATACCTCCATGGTTGATTTTATCATCTTAGAACAGATGACTGCCTTTGTTGTTATAATGCAGAAACATCCTGGTTGGGTTGGTAAGTCATAAATATTTTTTTCTGCAATCATTGATACATCTTTTAAATGATTGAAGCGATTTTTTTTCAATAATTATTATATTACCAAATTGCTATAAAATTGTATTCAATTGATGAAGTCCAATGGAGTTTTATATATAGATTTGAAAGGTTTGATGGTAGAATATCATTGCATAGCTTCACATTTATTTTTGAAAGATTCCTAAGTGGAGAATGGAATGGGATCAGTGATTAATTAATTTTTGCTCTCTATGCAGGACTATTGCAAAGCACTATACTTGAGAGTACACCTCACCATGGGCGGATGAGTCCGCCCGCCCGGCCCGAGTCCAGGCCCATTTAGCCGGGCCTGGACACATAAAATTAGTGTCAGGCCCGGCCCGGCCCAGCCCAAACCTGATTTAGCCCGCCTAGTAAATGGGCGGTCCTGGGCTATGTAAATACCCGACGGACCTGGCCCGGCCCGTTATATATATATATTTATAAATTTAATTATATAAATTAAAGAGTCCATATATAAATTATATATATACTATAAACTTGAAAAGCTTCAACAGTACAATTGGAAAATTTTGTCCAATTTTTCCAATTAAACCCTTCAAATTTAATATTTCTATCCAAGTTGAGGTGCTTTTAAGTAATTTCCCAAACCCTTCAAGCTTATAACAAAATGGCACCGTTTTATATGGGTATTATATGGGTAATATAGTAATTTTATTCTTCAATTCTAGGGTTACAACTGCTACCTTCACATATCCCCTTTCCAAATTCGTGCCTTCCAGCCTCAATCTCTTCAGCCGCCTCCTCCAAGAAACTCTCCATCTCTCTAGCTTCATTCCTTGCTTCATTGGTTTGTGTTTTCATTCTGATACTTCTTTATGCTTTTAGAATTGCTAATTCACTCAATTTTTGTTTGGTTTTAATTCTTACCTCATCTGTTTATTAGTTTGCTTTCATCCTAAATTCATC
This sequence comes from Euphorbia lathyris, assembly GCF_963576675.1. NCBI lineage: Eukaryota > Viridiplantae > Streptophyta > Magnoliopsida > Malpighiales > Euphorbiaceae > Euphorbia > Euphorbia lathyris. The sequence goes on from NC_088915.1 coordinate 86,143,880, forward strand.
AACCGTCTCTATTCTCCACACCTCCTACGTTCTCGAAGATCTACAGTTCTATAGAACTACTGTGCCTATCACGAAGCTTTCCTCACCGATTTCTTTCTGTTTGATTAGATTGTTGACTAAGGAGAATATTGGTTGAAGTTGAATATATTTGAGTTGTTTTTTCCTTTTCCTTTTTAATGTTTGAATTATCACAAACCAGGGTGCTGGGTAGTCCCATTGGCGGAGGCCTTTGGAGTGAAGGAAGCCCTTAGCTGGATAAAAAAACAGTGGCTTGGGCAAGACGATGGTGGAGATGGACGCGAAGATTGTCACGGATGCATTTGCTCAACAGTCGGATGACCTCTCCGAGTTTGGGGATGGAATACGCTATTGTCAGAATATTGCAAGAAACTCTGTTGATTTATCGGTGTCCTATATACCCAGGCAAGCCAATCATGTTGCCGATCTTCTAGCTAGCTCTCCATTCTCTGGGCAAAGTCCAATGTTCTGGGATTCAGCTTCTCTATTTGTGAGATCCTTAGCTGAATCAGATGATTGCTCTATTTATATATCTTTCGGTTTGATCGTCAATAAAAAAAACTCCATAACTTATAATTTGTTTGCTAAATGATGTTTATCTAAACTTTGTTTTGCAATTGAAAAATTATATCGTTGCCTTTTAAGTTTCAAGGATTTAATGATCTATACTCTTTCAAACTAACTTTAACAGTATGTTAAGTTCAAACACTCCAAGGCTTGATCTATTTTATGTAAGACTTTATGAACTTTGACATTTTTTGCTTTTTTATATGATATTTTATTTTCAAAAGTTTAATGCATTATCCTTGACAGTTGTTTAATTTGTTTATAGGTCTTTTTTCACAATAATGTTGGAACTTACTTAAAACACTGCTCCAAATGTAAATGTATTTAAATTTTGTTTGAGATCTTTAGTCATTTTTTTTACTATAAAAATCACTTACACAGTCAAAGTTTTTGTATATAAAAGTTTAATATTTATACTCAAATAAAATGAAATCACTTTTAATCATTTTATATGTTGGAATTATTTTCATTTTGAAAATGATTTCTTTTACATTAAAATATTAATCAAATAGTTTATGATTTTATTTTTCAAAAAATATAAATTAACAATCATTATAGTTTGGATATATTAAATGTATCGAATTATTTTTTTTCCCGAAGCGAAGCGAGGGTATCTTTCTAGTTTATAGATATAGTTAAATAAGTAACCAGTATTACAATTTACAATTAGTTTGTTATATTTTTCTAAGACTTATTAACTATTATGTTTATTATTTTTTATTAAAAAAAAGTTAGTATTTTATTTTAATTGATTTTTTTTAATATAGATATGGGCTTGGACGGGCGGGCTTGGGATTCCTTGTTTAGGCCTGAGCCCGGCCTGGCCCGAGCCGGCCCGGCCCGACTCTAATTAGTGTGGGCTTGGGCTTATCAGGTTTTATCACAGGCCCGGCTCAGCTCGGCCCATGCCGAGGTCTACTTGAGAGTGTAGGATGTATCTGGTTCAATCGTTCAGAGGCTAAGGATAGTGAAATTGTAGCTAAAAAGTAAGTGAAAATGCAGCAGGGGATTTTTTTTATATCGCTGCTCTGATATGTGCATCATGATTATAATTGTATACATGTTTCAGGTTAAGAAATCATGTTCAGACTTGCGTAAATAACCATTATACTGTTATGTTCAAAAAGGTATTGGGAATTAGAAAGAACACTTGAAATTTGAAAAGGGGCTAATTTTTAATATTTTTATGTTAAAAAAGGGGCTGATAATCTGTACTGTTATGTTCAGGTAATTTTTCGACTGTTGAATTGAAATTTGATGTTGGATCTGCTCAATCACTTTCTTTTACCCTATAGATTTTCTTATGAAATTCAATTTTATCTCTTTTCCAATAGAAAAGGCTTTGAGCAGCATCTATAATTGAAGATGGGGTTATCACTATCTTTACTGAAATCCTTAATCACAATTCCTCTCATTTTCAGATCAATTTGAATGGTTAATGAATGAGCTTGATGCAAAATTGATGTTACTTAGAAAAATACAGATCACATGGAACTTATTTAGAAGAGGGGAAGAGTACTGAAAATTCAATTTCAAACCGGTCACGAGATGTTACAGATTTCCCTCTTTTCTCTTCTTTTTCTTTTACCCTATCGATTTTCTTCTGAAATTTAATTTCTTGGTGGAGTAAACTTTTATGTTGTTGGTTTTCTTCATATTTTTCATTAGTTGCATTTTATGTTTTAGACCATTTTTTAATTATGCAATCTGCACTATCAAGGATAATGTGGGAATAGCATTTATAATTTTTTTCTTCATACAATTTATAAGTCGTGGTTTGATTTAGAGAAAGCTTTTGGGAAGGGCTTTTGGGAAGGGAACAAGTTATTGGTGAATAATTGTTGGATGGAAAAGGCTTTTGCAATTTTGGGTAGTGGGGCTATGCATTCTGGAAATTATGAAGTTATTTTTAATAAAAGTGAATAACAACTGTATCATGTTGAAGCTATGAGTTCATTTATGGATACATTTGAATGATTTTGTTTTATAAGGTTAGAATTAGAAGGTCCATATTTTGATTAGAATAGGTTGAATGGAGATATTATTCATTAAAATTGAGATATTTGCTGAACATCCATAATAAATATTACCACATATTGTAATCTAGAGTAGATTGTTCCTATAAATACAAACTTGATTCCCACATAATAGCTGAATTAGTATATATGTTGATGTTCTACCTTTATGTCTGCAATTTTGCTTCGTGAATATTGGTTTAATGAAAGTATAGCTTTTCATTCCAAAAATCTTTTTTTTATCACATCTCATTTTTTTTCTAATCTTTAATATGTTTATTAGTTAAAGCAACACTTTTCAAAATAAGTCATGAGTTAAAATCTAATTTTTCATTTTATTTTTTAATGTCAAATATCCGAAAGAAGAGTACCCTTTTTTACTACTTATATGTTCGTCACATTTTAAAAAATTCAAGTTTTTAGTCACATTTAAAATTTTTCAAGTTGATATGTTTCTTCGATTTTACTTATCAATTTGATTTTTTGAGATATAAAAGCCTCTTAGATCAAGTAATCTTGATAATTTCATTTGTAATGTATCTTTTATTTTTAACAAAAAATGCATGGTTTATTAATATATTTGATCACGATTCAGGTAGACACCTTTTTATAAACTGGGATTATGCACTTAAACAAGAAGTGAATTTATCATCTCTTAAATTAATTGACTTTAAAGAGTATTTTCTGTTGTGTATAGTAGTAGATTTTTAAGGACTATTATTCCATTATATCAAACATTTGCATAATTCATTTAATAAATACTTGCTTAAAAAAAAACCTATAAAAAATGCTTCCCGTGCAAAGCACGAGTATACTGCTAGTATTTTATTAAATGGATAAATTTGATTGTTATTTTGTCAAATACGAAGAGGAGATAAATTAGGAGAATTCAGTGGGTTATTTACTAATTTATCTGATTATTTAAAATACTCCCTGTCAATACTCATTATTTTCAATCATCCAATTCTAAACTTTTTTTTTTCTTAATATATCATTTATCCTCTGAATTTGTCCAAAAAGCCTGATTGGTCTTCTAAACTTTTAAAGTCTCATGACAATCCTCTCAATTTACATAAAATATTCAGTTAACCCTTTAAATTTGTGTAAAATGTAATCAATTAATCACTCGGTCGTAAAAAAGTAAGTTAAATACGGAAAACGTATTCCACGCATCTTAAAATGTTATTACATTATTCAAAAATAGATTAAAAATGAAGTTATTGCTTATAAAACTTGTCTTCTCTAATATTAGAATCGTATACCCAATTTTGGTCGTTTTACTTTTTCTAAGACTCTTGCAATATATGTCCGCATTTAACTTAGAGGGTGTTTGTTTCAGCTTTTCGGAGGAGCGTTTAGCATTTCACTCCAAACCGCAGGAAATATAGTGTTTGGTTAGGTTTATATAACCGCAGCATTTAACATTTTCTATGGAAACTGCAGCGTTTTGGAGCGTTTCACGAAAAGCTCCTATTTGAAGCTTTTCATAAACAGCTGTTTGTAGTTAGTTGTTATTGACAGAATTATCCTTTTTATTTCCATAAAATATATTTATTCTTTAACATTATTTATATTTCTACAACATAATTACCGAAAAAATAAGGTTTTGTTGCATTCAATAAATTTTTTATTTTTTATATAGATTATTTTTATGAATTTGTGTAACACATTTTTTATTTTATAATAGGATAAATACCCCCAACATTTATAGCTAGGAGCAATTTTACCCTTAATATCTAAAATGGTGCAATTATACCCCTAATTTTGGCAGCCAAAAGCAATTTTACCCATAACATTGATAAATTGGGTCAATTTGAGAAATGATTTATTAAACTGTCTTCTTGGTCATGAATATTGTCATCTACATTTCACATGTACACGATTTTCTAATCGTTAGTAACATATCACATACATATGATTAGATGTGATTTTTTTATTTAAGAAAAAAAATAGTCTTTTGTACGAGTTGGCCAAAAAAATTTCCAAAATTTCATCGAATTTATAAATATTAATTTTCAATTTTATTATTAAATCACAAAAAAATATGAAATCTCTTTTTTTAGAACTACTGGCATGTGCAATTGATGTATAATAAGAAATAAAATATCTATGTTTTCTAATAATATCAGAAATCGACCCAACTTGCCAATGTTAGGGTAAAATTGCTCTTAGCTGTCAGCTTTATGGGTAAAATTGCTCCATTTTAGACATTAAGGGTATAATTATTCCTAGTTATAAACGTTATGGGCATTTTTCACATTTTTCCTTTTATAATTTCATCGTTGATTAATTTAAAACATGTCTATTTTACACATTTTAAATCCGAACAACAACAGTTCAATATAATTTTACCAAACACTAGTAATTAAACAGCTAATAACAAACAGCTAACAGCTTACTGCAACTGCAAACAGCTAACAGCAACCGCAACAGCTATTAGCTAACAGCTGAACCAAACAGGCCCTTACTTTTTACAACCGAGTGATTAATTGATTACATTTTGCGAGTTTAATGAGCTAACTAGATATTTTATGCAAGTTGAGGGGCTATTGGGATACTTTAAAAGTTCAGAGGGTCAATCAAACTTTTTGAACAAGTTCGGGAACAAATGATGTAGTCAGAAAAATTAGTTAGTACTATCAAAATTTAATAAAATATTTTATCTCTAACATTAACATCCAAATAACTTTGGCAAGTGAATTTCAGACATTATTAATATAGCAAAATACAAAAAAAAAAATGTCTATTGATAACTTGTCGGATTTAATTCGATGGTTCTCGTCGTAGTTACCTGCAAAACAAAACCGGAGACAGGATCTCCGGGAAAACTCTCCGACGATCAAGTCAGTTTTATGTGGAAGGCTAGTAGATTGATAACAGTATTGAGGGGAAAAATGTGAACCTACCTCCCCATTTGCTTTCATGTCTCTTTTATAAGTATCTCTAGGTAACCGCCGAGGGCGGTTACTCTTTCTATGCCACGTCCCTTACGTGGCCACCAACGTGGTTTCGTTTGTTTGAGTGAGAGGTTTAATGCCCTGTTAGGATTTCGGGGCGGTTATCCCCCGCTTCCTTTATTAGGAGCCCATTTGATCTTGAACCATGGGCCTAAGTATAGGTTGGGCCCGTGTTTATGATTCGGCCCGGTTTGGCTTCGCGGATCATCACATGCCTCCCCCTTAGTTTGGCAAGAGCCCTTTAGGGTCTTTTCATATGTTATAGGCAACTCTTCGTCTTTGTCTGGATATTCAAAATTCGAAAGTGGTTCTTTCGTTCTCCGTCATTTCCTCTCCGGCGTCAACATCTTTGCGTTCGTTCTTCTCTGTATTCTTTCTCACATGTAAGTTTTTCCCTTCTGTAACTTGCAGCTCGTTCAACTATTTCTTATTTCTGTTCGTTCCCTTCCCTGATATGTCGAACCCTGAACTTGATTTCGCACCTTTCGACGAAAATTACGATCGCGAGGTATCTCACGAGGTCGAGGAGATGGTTGATGAAGTTTCAACTAGCTCTCCTAGGTCGGACTCTCATCCTGCCGATTTTCTCCATTTGGCGAATACAACTGATGAGGGCCTAGGCTTCGACCCCAAGAAGTTGATTCCACCACTTGTCCCAACTCCCCATTTATTACCGAAAAAGGATAGGTCCGGAAGCTTAGTTTGCCGCGAGACGATTGACGACTTGCGGGAGCAGTATCCTTGGCTTCAAGGCCTGGAGACAAGCATTCCCGGGGAAAATAGAGGGCCTGGCGACTACCCAAAGGGGTACTTTACCATTTTTGTCGCCCAGATTATCTGCGGTTTCACGTATCCGCTGGCGGATGAGATTGCTTCCATCCTTGGTGGTTATGGAATCGCACCTGGACAACTGCATCCCAATGGATGGGCCGACTTAACCCTAGATAAGTTTCTGGCGGATTGTCTGGAGGTTCCCCTCTCGCTCAAGATTTTCTCTAAGCTTCATCATTTCAAGAGTTCGGGGGAGTACTTTACTTTCATCCGACAGAGCGGTTACTACGGCTTTGATGAGAAGTCGAACAAAATCCGTGAGTGGGATAAGTCCTATTTCTTCATTAAGTTCCATGAAGGGAATCCAAACTTTCTTCGCTGCTGGGGCCGACCCAATGTAAAGAGTTTGAACTTTGGTTACCCCAGTAAGGAAGAATCCGCTATTATAAAGTTCTTGAAGAGTACTCCTCCTTTTGTATGGACATATGATCAGGCATTCCATATGCTAAGAAGCCGAGTAGCGATTGCCTACCGCGAGGGAGATCGTGTTGTCTATATCCCTTATTGTGTTTTTGTACAAGGTACTATTAACTTATTTCCAAGTTGATGATTTCTTTTAACCCTTTGCAGGGGTGATCCTTTATCTCAACTCGCTGCAGATCGGGAAGCGAAAGCCCTGGCGAGAAGGAAGAAGCGGATGGCGGGAACAACTTCTGTTGCAGGGGCGAATTCTCCTGTGGGGGCGACTTCTGTTGAGGCGGCTTCCCCCACAATTGCTTCCGTTTCACAGGGCCCCGCTTCTGTTTCTGAGGAGCTTCCCTTAAATAGGAAGCGGAAGAGTAATGTGGATGTGGAGTCTTCTCGCCCTAGGAAGAAGAATACCTCTGTATCCTTGCCTGTCGGTGGTACATCTACATCCACTCCATCCAAAGCCAAGGGCGGTACCCCATTTCATGAGGTATCATAATTTATTCGCTCTTCTTGCGTTATTTATTTTCTCTTATCAGTTTTCGCTGTTCTCCTGACCCTTCTCCTTGTGTATCCATAGCTGATTCCTGATATCAGCGGATGGTGGACCAGAACTTTTGGTAAAGCCGTGAGCTTTTCCTGTAGGGACATTGTTTCTTCCATATGCAATGTCCTTAGGCGACTTCCCTCCGCTTCTCGTGTGCGCGAATAGGTGCCGCTTCTGACTGCCATGGAGGGGATTGAGAAGCGTGCTATAGAGGTATATTGCTTTCTACTCATGTTCCATCCCTCAAATGCACGTCTCCATTCGCTCTTTTTATTCACGTATCGTCCTATATGCAGATTATCAATTTCGCGGAGGGTGCTCTTTGCAGGGATGCTGAACGAGCTAGAGAGCTGGAAAGCATTGGCACTGAATTGGCGACTCAGAAGTCGCTTTTTGATGATGTCCAAGGCAAAGTAAAGGCCCTTGAAGGTGCTTGTCAGAAGGCCATCAGTGAGAAGGAGGAAGCTCTCAAATCCCTCCAGGCTAAGTCCGATGAGCTTCAGAAGGTTATTGATGATCTGAATTCGTCCAAGGAAGCTTTGGAGATGCAAAAGAGGAGGGTCGAGGAGATCACCGCTGAAGATGGTGCTCGCATCTATTGGTATGGAGAGCGGATTCATGCGGCTTATGAGCATGGACATCCAGATCATGTACTTAATCGCCCCAAGGTTCCCATTCCTGAAAAGGATTTAGCTGAAAAATGGGACAAGTTGGAGGCCGAGGATGCCGATATGGATGAGGTACTTCTCCTAGATTGGCAGAGTTTTCATGACTCTCCAATTAGCTATGAGATCCCAAATCAGAACGTAGAAGGAGGGGTACCACAAGATGTTTCTCACGTTGAACAAGAGGTACCTCGCTCTGATGCGGTTACTAATTTGACTGTTGGGGATTCGCTTGAAGCAGATCACCCCACAGGAGAAGATGAAGGAGCCGCTGAAGGCGAAGGGGGCAATAGAGGCGAAGGAGAAGAAACTGTAGTATAATTTTATTTATATCCGAACTGTTGTATGTAACAAACTGCCAGTATATATATCAACCGAGCGACTTTGCCGCCGCTTTACATATGCGCAATTATTGTTTTATTCTTCTTCGCTTTAATGCCGGTTATTTTCGTATGCGACCCTTGCCTCTTGCTGACTTCATACTTGTAATTTTTCGTAGTTAGTTTTGTTTTCATTAGGGTGGCCATACCCTTTTTGCAATTTTTTGAGTACTCATTTATTCGCTTAATTTTATGCCTTATAATTTTTCAAATAATCATAAGGTTAGCCATAAGGTTTTGCGAATGATGCGTAATCATGCATCCGCCTTTCTTTTGTAGGCAACACATTTATGTGTTTAAGGTTAACCATAAGGTTTTGCGAATGATGCGTAATCATGCATCCGCCTTTCTTTTGTAGGCAACACATTTATGTGTTTGTATTAGCAGTTTGAAAAGGACCTGCATTCAGCCGTAGCATACTGAATAATTGTAACCAATGAACCTCTTTATTGATAAAGAAAAAAGACTTCTTGTTACATGGGTACCTAAACTGTGTGGGATCAAAGCCTCACTAAAAGCTTTTATCAGAAAACCCAGTGGGAAAAAACTCATAAAAGGAAAAAGAGTACTCGCCATTTCCCTGAACTACTCGGCCTGTTTATATAGGCGTAGATTCTCTAGATTCCAGGTGCGCGGGAGCTTTTTGCCGCTCATTTCTTCTATTTCAAAAGTTGATGGTCCCAACTTCTTGGATACCCTGTAAGGCCCGATCCAGTTGACGCCTAATTTTCCTTTGCCTTCTCTGGACTGTATTTTATCTGCTTTTTTCAAGACCAAGTCGCTCTCATTGATTATCACCTTTCGCACCCTTCTGTCATGATACTTCTTGATTCTATTGCGATATAATGCCATTCGCATGTAAGCTTTTTCCCTTCGTTCTTCAACAGAATCCAATGCATCTCTAATGTTGATAGGATTTTGGGTGTCGCAGTAATAAATTACCCGATCTGTAGGCGACTTGATTTCAACAGGTAGGACTGCTTCGGCTCCATAAACCAGCGAGAAAGGTGTTTCGCCTATTGCTGCTTTTACAGAGGTTCTGTATGCCCATAACATATGAGGTATCTCATCCGCCCAACCTGTTTTCTTATCACCTAGTCGCTTCTTGATTCCCTGAACCATGGCCCTGTTGGTAACCTCTGTCATACCATTCGACCGGGGATGATTTACGGAAGAAAAATGATTCTTGATCCCCATGCTTTCGCAATATGCTTTGAACTTGACACAGTTGAACTGGGTGCCATTGTCGGTTATAAGCGTTTGTGGGATTCCAAACCGCATGATAATGTTCTCTCGTAAGAACTCGATCATTCGCTCAGGTGTTTGAGCGGTTACTGCCTCCGCTTCTACCCATTTGCTGAAGTGGTCAACTGCGACTATCAAGTACTTCCTTTTCTTTGTTGTTTCTGGGAACGGACCCACTATATCGATTCCCCATGTCGCGAATGGCCACGCCGTCATTATAGTGACTTGTTCGGCTCCGGGAACATGCTTTTCATTTGCATGGATTTGACAGCTGTGACATTCTGCTACCATCTTCTGGGAATCCTCCACCACCTTTGGCCAATAATAACCCATCAACTTGACTTTTCTTGCCAACGCCGCGGATGCTTCATGTGCGCCACAAATTCCTTCATGGAGTTCTCGCAGCACGTAGTCTCCTTCATTGCGGCTAATACATTTCAACCATGGACATGTATATGATTTTCGGTATAAAGTTCCATCCCGAATTGAGTATCTTGCTGACTGCCCGAGTAGCTTTCTAGCTAAACTTTTATCAACCGGCAAATCTCCATGTTCTAGATAGTGGCGGATGGGCATCCGCCAATCTTCATCGTCTTCTAGCTCTTCGATGACCATAATCTGATCGGCTTCGAATGCTGGTGACGACCTTATTTCCAAATTACATGCCTTTTGACTCCATGGGTCTCTACTCGCTGCTGCCTTTGCCAACTCATCAGCCTTTGTGTTCTGGCCTCTTGGAACATGCACCATCTCCCAGATGACTCCTTTATGTGTTAACTCCTGCGTCAATCTGCCGACAACCTGATGGTACCTGACCAGATCCTCCTGTTTCACCAGATAATTTTTTTGTGATCTGATTTATCATAAGTTTAGAGTCGCTGTAGATTACCACTCTTTCTGGCATAAGTTCATTAAGCAACTTCAATCCGCATATCATTGCTTCATACTCCGCGGTATTGTTGGTAGTTTTGAATGTTAACCGTGCCGCATAGTACAGGCGAATAACATCCGGACCCTTGATGGCGACTCCTAGTCCAGCTCCATCTGTAGATAATGCTCCATCTGTGAACATACTCCACTCTACTTTTTGTGCCTTTGGACATTCGTCTTCATCCCATGTGAACTCATTCACGAAATCGGTAAGTACTTGACTTTTTAGAGCTGGTCTTCCTTCGTAGCGAATATCGAACTCTCCCAAGCGAATTGACCACTCCATTAATCGGCCGGATGCATCAGGTTTCTATAGTACCTTTCGCATTGGAATTCCAGTTCTCACAATGATAGTATGCGCCTGAAAGTATGGCTTTAACCTAGCCGCCGTGGTTATCACCGCGAGGGCCATTTTGTCTAACCTCGAATATCGAAGTTCTGCGTCCTTCAAGACTTTACTCACGTAGTACACCGGATATTATTGCCCTTCTTCTTCCCGTACCATTACGGTGCATATCGCCGTGCTGGTGACGGATACATAAAGAAATAAATCCTCTCCATCCTCTGGCCTGCTCATTAAGGGCGGATAACATAGTAATCGTTTTATCCCCTCGAATGCTTCTTGACAATCCGGTGTCCATTCAAAGGACTTAGATTTTTTGATGGCATTGTAGAAAGGTAGACATCTTCTAGCCGAGCATGATATGAACCGCCCTAATGCCACCAACCGCCCATTGAGTCGCTGTACTTCTCTTATATTCCTCGGTGTCTTCATCTCCATCACTGCTTTAACCTTCTCAGGATTCGCCTCAACTCCCTTGCCACTAACAATGAAACCCAGGAACTTCCCTGCTCTTGCTCCAAACGTGCATTTCTCTGGGTTCAATTTGAGGCCATATTTGATCAGCACTTCCAGGATTTCTTTAATATCCTGCGGGTGGTCTTGCATCTTCTTGCTTTTAATGATCATGTCATCTACATAGATCGAGAAGTTCTCGCTTGATTTGTTTGAAAATATTTTGTTCATCATCCGTTGATAGGTTGCTCCAGCATTTTTCAGTCCAAAGGGCATCACCTTGAAGCAATAAGTTGCCTGATGAGTTATGAATGACGTCTTGATCTCATCCGCCTTCTCCATTGGTATCTGGTGGTAACTGGATTTCACATCGGTGAACGATAAAGCTTCAAATCCCGCAGTCCCATCTACCAATATATCAATGTTAGGTAGCGGATACATATCCTTCGGACAAGCTTTATTCAGATCTTTGAAGTCTACGCACATTCTGTACGTTCCATTTGGCTTTTTGACTAGCACCACATTGGCTAGCCACTCCGGATAGGTGACTTCTCGAATTGCATCTGATTTTAGCAAATCCGCCACTGCTTTTTCAATCGCCTTCTGCCTCTCTGGAGCATGTCCTCTCTTTTTCTGTCGCACTGGGGTTGCACTTTTGTCCACATTCAAACGATGTGTCGCTATTTCTGGGCTTATCCCCTTCAGCACTTCATTTGGAGCGGCGAATGCCGACTCGCACTGGATCAACACATCGGTAATGGCTTTCTTCGTTTCCTCTGGAAGTCCTGCCGCTATCCGTACATTCTTGTCATTTGAGATGGCGAATAGTTCTGTTTCTCCTAATGCTTCAGCCGGCAACTTCTCATCAACTTTATCCTCTTCATCTGGCTTTGGTTCAAGTGACAATGTATAAGCTTGTTGAGATATAAGTTGATCTCCCTCAACAACGACTCGCCCTTGGTGTGTTGGCAAATGCAATGTCAAATGCTTCATTGAAATGAGCGACTCCGTTTCCGATAGGAACGGACGCCCCAGGATTATATTATAAGCCAATGGGAGATCAACAATTGCGAACTCCAGATCACCTCGCCATTTTAGATTTTTATCGCCCATTTCTGTCTCCAACACCACCTGTCCACTTGTTTGAGATGATTGACCTCCAAAACCAGTTACATCCATGAACGTATGTTCTACTCACTCGTCGTTAATTCCCAATTTGTTGAATGCAGTTCGAGTAATAACATTGCAAGAACTGCCTGTATCGATAAGGACCCGCTTAACGTCCCATCCTTCAATGGCCACCGTAATCACCAACGCATCTGCATGCGGCTCCGTGATTCGTGCAAATGAGTAATTGAGGGCATCCTCCCTACTCGTGTTGCTTTTTCGCTGTTCACGGCGAGCCCTTTTTGTTGGAGGCTCATAGATCCCGCCTGTTATCACGTTAATCACTCCTTTTTTCTGCTTCTTTTCTGGTCTTACTTCTACCTCACGCGGAAGTGTTACCTTTTCATCCATCGTTTCTTTTCTAACGAATTGACTCAGTTTGCCTCTCTCAATCAGCTTTTCAATCTCCCTCTTCAGTTCGTAGCAATCGTTCGTGTCATGGCCATTCAATCTGTGGAACCTGCAATATTTGTTAGGATATCGCCCCAAACTAGTTCGACCTTTCGTCTCAGGAAACTGCACATCCTTCTTCAGGGGGTTCTTTTCAATCCAAAGTAACACCTCATGGCGAGTCGTATTCAATGGCGTTTGATATCCCCCTCCCTGGAAGGAGCGATCGCCCTTCCGAACAAAATTACCCTTGGACTGGGTTTGATTTTGATGGCGCCGATTGTCCGAAGCGGATCTAGTGGCATCTCTTTCTCACCGGGTTTGAGCTCTATGTTCCCTGTTGACATCATCCACTTCCATGAACTCCTTTGCTATCTTCATGAGTTCGGCCACTATGCGTGGCTTGTTGCGGATGATTTCCTCCCGCATGCTCCAATCTGTGGTTCCATCCGCCATTATGTTGCGGATGCTCACGATATCCGGGTTCTGTAGTCGCACCAGAATATCATTGAAGGCTACAACAAATTCCCTTAGGGAATTGTAATTTCTCTGTTTGATCTCTTTCAGCTGTCTATCCGTCACATCTGCTGCTTTACAGCCCACGAACTTTGCACAGAAATCACGACTGTATTGAGTCCAGTTGTGAATAGATTCAGTAGGTAGAGACCAAAACCAATCGGATGCTGCACCGCCCAAAGTGGTCGAGAACAATTGGCAAATTATGCTTTCGCTTGCTCCTGCAACATCCATCAACTCCCTATAGTTTCTAACATGTGCCTCAGGGTCAGAATTTGGATCCCCATAGTATTTAGGTATCACCGGCGCTTTTATTCTGTGATCTGGAATAAACTCCCGCAACGATGGGGCAAAAGGCGAATCACTCTGCACCACTGCTCTCGCCCTAGGTGTGTACCCCATTCGCTCCATCATGCTTCGCAGTTGATCTTCCAATTCAGTATTGGGTTCCCGCCGAACTTCTTCCATCCGCTGCTGGTGAATTCTGGGTGACATCCACCCGCCATACTGTGTCGACGTTTGTTCTCGCTGTGGGTCTAACCGTTGTCCAGTTATAGGATCAAAGTTCCAAGTGTGCTCCCGCCCAGACATATTCATTCCAGACGTCATCAACTCTGAATGTCTGTGGACAAAGGGCTCCGTTTGTTGTAGCGGAAGAATTCCTTGCATTCCTGACATCGGCTGGGATGTTTGCCAGGTCGGATGGATCGTCATAATAGGATCTTGGTGCGAGTAGTTGCCTGGATGGCTCTGTGGGTTCATGCGACTACTCTGACCCATCCGATTTGTCTCTCGAGATGGCTGCGGAAGCGCAGATATGGCAGGAATAGTCGGTGATTGTGTCGAGATGACAACGGGTTCTTGAGGAGCAGCCGCTACGGCGGTATTGTGATCAGCGATTGCAGTTAACAAACTAATCATTCGATCTCCAGCCGCTTGGCTCATAGTCGAAGACAAGACTTGTCCTGCCATCTGTACGAAATCGCTATTGGACATCTCCCTCTCAGTTTGCACTTGGACCTCCAATAATGGACTCAACTGTCCCGAAGGATTCGACGAGCTGGGTACCACAGGCTGTGTACTCGCAGGCTGCGAATTCACAGTCCGTGGACCTCTTGAGTTCATACTAGTTGATCTGGTTGTAACTTCGGTCGCTCGTGATGGTTCTGACATGTTCTTTGTGTACCTTTACCCAGATGTTGGTAAAAAAGGTCCACCTTCACCGCACCAATGATAACTTGTCGGATTTAATTCGATGGTCCTCGTCGTAGTTACCTGCAAAACAAAACCGGAGACAGGATCTCCGGGAAAACTCTCCGACGATCAAGTTAGTTTTATGTGGAAGGCTAGTAGATTGATAACAGTATTGAGGGGGAAAATGTGAACCTACCTCCCCATTTGCTTTCATGTCTCTTTTATAAGTATCTCTAGGTAACCGCCGAGGGCGGTTACTCTTTCTATGCCACGTCCCTTACGTGGCCACCAACGTGGTTTCGTTTGTTTGAGTGGGAGGTTTAATGCCCTGTTAGGATTTTGGGGCGGTTATCCGCTTTACCCGCTTCCTTTATTAGGAGCCCATTTGATCTTGAACCATGGGCCTAAGTATAGGTTGGGCCCGTGTTTATGATTCGGCCCGATTTGGCTTCACGGATCATCATCTATGGTTTGTCCTATTTGCATAAATATATATGGTTTAAAAGTTTGCAAATAAAAATATACAGTATGTGTTTAACAAAACAAAATATTTAAAATTATAATATTAAATTCTGATGACAATCAAGAACATCTTTATTTTGTTTTAATATTAAATTTACATATTGACAAAACATGGACTCCAAATTTGAAGTGCAATTGTGTAAAATAAACTTAAATATCAATTTAGTTCATAAAATTATCAAATCAGTAAAAAACGTAAAATATTCACCATATGATTTATAGTTCCGAGTCTGGGAGTTGTGTTTTAGGGGTTGTATTTTGTCGATATGTAAAAGTATTTTTTTTAAAGATAAAAATGTTATCGGTTGTAATCAGAACTTAACAATATATTTTGTAATACTTTATTTTGTAAATAAAACATATCACATACCTCTATTTTGAAACTTTTAAACCACATGCCTCGGTTTGTAAATTAGGCAAACCACATGCATTTTTTTCATACTTTCCCTTTATTTTTATATATATTAAGTTGCAAACCTACAAAAATTATGGAGATAATGTGCAAAAATACTTATAACATTGGCAGGCAAAAGCAATTTACTCCCTAATGTTGGCTAATTAGATCAATTCCGGACATTGTTATAAAAGACGGATATTTTTCTTTTTATTCTATACTAGTTGCATATAAGTTGGTTCTAAAAGAAAAGTTTTACATTTTTTTTGTGATTTAATAATATAATTGAAGATTAATATTTTTAAATTCAACGAAATATTTAGATTTTTTTTCAACCCGTACAAAATAGATTATAATTTTTTAATTTTAAAAAAACATCTCTAATCATATGTTTGTGATCTGCTACTGATAAGTGATAAAATGACGCACATGTGAAATGTAGATGATAATATTTATGATTAGAAAGACAATTTGATAAATTATTTCTCAGATTGATCCAACTTGTTAATATTAAAAGTAAATTCACTCTTTGATATGTTGCGCCACGAAAACCACGACTAGATAGGGAGTCAAAGCCAAATCTTTCAAAGGTTTGTTGTATCTCTTTCCTATTTACTTTCTTACTCTTAATTTATAGGAGATACGTTACACTTGTATTTAAATATCTATCAATTTTAATAAACAAACAGGCTATTTTCCAATAACAAATCTCTGGTTTTATTCTCACTGTAAGAAAAATTCAAATTTAATTCAGGTTGTTGAGTTCTGATTAGGACCACTCAACATTGGTATCAGAGCATGGCTACAAACAAGGAGCGTATTGAGAATCTAGAAGCATGTCTTGGGGTTGGTTCAAGAGATCTTTTCCCAAATGGAGAATGGGTTAGCAGAAAAACTATGTTCACTTAAGGAGTCATTTAACAAGATGTCTGAATCATTCTCATCTCCAAAGAAATCCGATCCGCGACACGGATCCTCCAATTCATACTTGTTTTGCTATAAGGATTTCTTAAAAGGAGAATGTCTCTCATTCTCTTCCAAATTGGCAAAGCTCGAGTTTCCCATGTATTCTGGAAGTGACCCTATAGAATAGTTGACAAGATTGGAGCAATTCTTTGACTACCAAGGAACTATTGAGGCTCAAAAGGTGCAGCTGGCTTCTTTTCACCTTGAAAATGAAGCTAAACAAGTGGTAATGGTTAAAAAAGGCTTTGAAGGAAGAAGATCATATTCTGGCGCAGGAATTGTGGGCACACCGAATGTGGGATTTTGATGAGCAATTGGGAAGGCAGAGAAGGATGAATTAACCACCTACATGAGCTATTGAAGAGAGTTTGCTGCAAACATCAAAACTACTCCAACTAAAACTTTGGAATCAATCAAACGTCTTACCTAGGATGAGATGCAAAAGCAACGTAGTCAAGGTATATGTTTTAATTGTGACGACAAATTCACTCCATGACATCGATGTAGCAGATCCCAACTCTTGTTGCTAGATGGGGATACAAAAGTCTCCGATTGAATGCTATTTCTGGTTGGTCATCTTATCAAATAATAAGGGCCAAGGCAAACATCAAGTTAAATGAGTTTATTGTGCTGATTGACAGTGGGTTCGCCCATAATTTTATCAGTGAACAAGCTGCTAACACCCTACAACTACCTATTACTGGAATAAAGCCCTTCAATGTTAAAGTTGCTAATATTAATATGCAACGATAAGTTTGAAGATTTACAAATTCAAACCCTATGTATCATATTTACTCTCTTATTTTATATTTTACTTTTATGTGGAGTGGATTTAGTGCTACGTATCAGCTGGCTGGAAGATTTACAAATTCAAATCCAATGTATCTCATTTACTCTCTCATTTTATATTTTGCCTTTACGTGTGGAATGGATTTAGTGTTAGCTATCAGCTGGCTAGAACAACTAGGAATTGTAGCTCGCAATTGGAGGACTCTAACTATGGATTTCACATTGGAGAACTAAGTTCCCATATTGCAAGGGTTGGGCAACTCTTCTGTTCAATGTTCTAGTTTTAGTGTCATTGCCAAAGACATCAAGATAGGTGCTTCCCCTTTTGCTCTCAGTATACATGAAGATAGTAACACAATTGAGCATCAACAACAACTAGATATGAAGAACTTGGTCTAGCAATTTGATGATATCTTTCAAGAGCCTAATCAAATTCCTCTAATCTGGGAGATTGACCACCACATCAATTTGAAAGAAGGGGCAGAACCAGTTAATTCCAGACCATATCGATATGCATATTTCTAAAAGGATGAGATCGAAGGACAAGTAAACGAGATGTTGAAGCTTGGAATGATCAGACCTAGTACAAAGCACATTTTCATCACCAATATTGTTGGTCAAAAAAGAAAGATGGCTCGTAGAGACTTTGTACATATTACCAGGCCTTTAATGTAGTGACTATTAATATTCTGATGAGATATTATTAAGGGAGGAGGAGCTTTTACCACTCCACCACAATCTTATGGTTTCTAATGAGATATTATTAAGAGTCGTATAATTTTCATTTAAGTGATGTTTAATAAAACTGAAAATTAAGTGCTGAAAAAATAAGTACTGAATTTTAAGTGCTGAATATTATAAGTGTTGAACGTATTGAATGATATAACTTTTATCAAAAATATTAGTTGATAATATTTAACTTAAAATGTTAAATTAAATATTTTAACTTATCAAAATAAGTGATTTTTAACTTAATTAAATAATTTAAGTGGTGGAGAAACAACCGTTATCAAACTCATTTAAATTAAATAAGTGCTTAACATTTTAGTTGATGTATGTTGAAATTTTAAGCTAAATTTAAATTTTTTATTAATAAATTTTTTATTAATATAGACAGGCTGTTTGTCTTAAGAGTCAGAATCTCATTAAAGCCATCTTGAGGCTTCGTCCTGCCTTCGATTCTCTTACCTTCTCCCATATTTATAGGGAGCAAAACAGCGTGGCGGATCGCTTGGCAGCTGCTGGGCATGGGGGGGATGTTAGGTGTTTCTACCCTTTCCGTTCCTCCTTCTTTTCTGTTACCTTCTCTTCTTGAGGATAGGATTGGGGTCAGTCTTCCTAGACTGATCCCGGGTTAGGTTTTTGTTTGTTTGTTTTTTTTTCTTCCCTTCTTACCAAAAAAATAAATAAATTTTAACAGTCCAACCAAACGGATTTTATTACACGCTGTTGTTTACCGCTCAGGTAATAACCCAAGTAGGGGTGAGCGGAACCGAACCGAAAACCCGAAGACCGAAAAAACCGCATCAAACCAGACTGAATTATATTTTGGTTTGGTTTGGTCCTAATTTTTAAGCTAGTTTGGTATAGGTTCGGTTCGGTTTGGTCCGATCCAAAACCGAATAAAACCAAATCGAAATACAATATGTACTACTCTTAATTTTAAAGTTTTAAATTAATTAACTAATTATATATAGAAAAGAAAAAACAATTAAACATGTTTTTTCTCTCTCAACTAATTATATATATAAAAAAAATAATTATATGATTATTTTCTTTATATAATTATTTAGTTAGTGAAGGTACAAGTAGTTATAGATCTCTAGTGCTTTGTTTGGTCCAAACATGAACCAAATCGGATCGGACCGAAATAATTTGGTTCGGTCCAGATCAAATCAAATTATAATTTGATTTGGTTTGTTCCTAAAAAATAGAGGTAATTTGGTTTGATCCAATTCGATTTTGTTTGGTTTTTAGACCGGACCGGACCATGCTTACCCCTAAACCCAAGCCCAGTTGTTTGTTTTCCTCATCTTCTTTCAGTAGTTCTCCCAAATTAGCTTCCCGTTCCTCTTCCTCGATCTTCCTCCTATTCTATTCGTCGTAACTTGAGCTTCCATCTCCATATTTCAGGCCAAATCGGGACTCCATCCTTTCGTTCAACTCCACTTCCTGCTCATTACCACTAATTTTTTACTTTTAAGGTTAGATTTGAAGGGAAATTGAAAATCTACTTTCTCGAATTGCTTAGATAGTTTGCTATTGAGTTTGAATGGTTCTGTAATCTGTTGAATTTGTTTCTTTTTCGGTGGCGATCAATGTTCAATGATCAATTTTATATGCTAACTTTGGATCCTGTTATGTATGTACTATGTACTGCTTCACTGCCATTGAAATCAAACCTCTATCGTTGGTTATTAAGCTCCAATAACCAAACCAGCAGCATGTTACCAGCACAAAAAAAAAAAAAGTATTCATGTTTGTTCGGAATCGCAATGTTGGTTGATAAATTAAAACTCTGATTTAAAAGTTCATGTAGCGTTCGCTGTTTATTTTAATAGCTCTTGTTAAAAGCCTATTAAATCAAATGATACTCATATAATTGTGCAGTTTCCCTGTTTTTCTATTCAATTTTTTCTTCATCATCCAAGCATTTGATTTGCAGATTTTGTTCCCCTAGAAAGCAATATCTCTCTATTTCTCTTGATATATGTGTTTATGTATGTATATCCAATTACTTATTTGCAATGTTTCTCTGTATTTGCAGTTTAACGGAGCCTGACACAAGCAAGACAAAGAAAATGAAGAAGAGAAATCAAACAAATGCTATGGATAGCAAGGACCATGAGTGGTCTTTCAAAAATATTATGAAAGACATTGAAAATTTCGGTATTTTCCTTTTCCTGCTTTTGTTTCTACTCACTGTTTATATGCATGTTGTTAGATCAACAAGATTACGTTCAATGTGCAACTGTATTGTTGTGGTTCCTTATAACTTGCCATTATATCTGTTTCATTCTATTATATTCCTTAATGACTCTGCATTTGCTTGTGTTTCCTGGAAGCTATTTATGCTTCTGCTAGTTCTGCTAAATGTTATGTCCAAATTATTGAACACATACTTAGTCCTAATGTTTCCAATGTTGAAATCGCATATCAAGTAGGATAATTCCGATTTTTCCATTTTGGTATATGTTTGTTAGACATCAACGTTAAGTATGCCAAAATGAGTCATGCTGGATTACTTTCCATGTATAAGTATTAGGAGACAAAGACATTTCGAGTTGTACTGATTTCGAGCAAGCTTTGTTTGATAAATGAATTTATTCGATGAAATAAGGTTTGGCATCTTCTTCTCTTTGAATTTGTTTAAGATATATGAAATATACGTTTGAAGAATCTAAGTTTGGGGTGAACTAGTGTTTAGCAAGATCCATTAATTTCAGAGTTCTCCTTTTAAAATAATTTTAACACTACACAATGTGGCTGCTATAAGGGTTAATGCTTTGACTCCATCACAAACAGTATTACAACACAACTAGATGTATTATTTTCAGGTCCTTGTGCAGCTGAATACGCATTTTCATATTAAGTCTTGGGAATACAACTTTTTGGAAATAAGTCTTAGGAATCAGTGATTGAAGTCAACAAGTTATAAATGAGGACTCAATTTTGATAAGGATTCATGTGATGAATGATAGTGTGGAGGATTGAGGTTGACTAGAATCCTTAATAAGAGATCCCACATGAAATTGTTTCTGTGCCACCATGAAGAATCATCAAACAATGTTATATATTTGCATTGAAGCAAGATCTGAAGAACATTGTTGAGATATTTCTTCTATTCTAAGAGAACCTGGAAGAAGCTATTTCAAAATAATCTGGATGCCCTCATGCTGATAGAATTATGTTATGAAACGCATATTATAGACTTTAATAGCAGATCAAGCAGATTGGGAACGTAAAGGTGCTGATACTGATGGTGTTTGGCTTAAATAATGCCTTTATCATACATTTGTTCAGTTCTCTAGTGTTTTCTCACTTTGATACTTGCCAATTTCAGGTACAGAACGCATGACATGGAAGGAGAAGAAGGACATGAATAACCGCAGAGTAGTCTCCCTTGGTGGAAAGGTAGGAAATACGAATGTGCAAAGCACACAGCTGTAGAGTTGGTTGAATCAATTGTTTTCCGTTCTGACTAAGATTGGGTGAAATGCATCAATGATCGAAGTTTGGGGTACGTTTCACAGAGGTCAGTGAACTTCATTTGCTTTCAATAAAGTAACCGAGCTTCACATTTGATTTCAATAAAGTCATTCCGGACAATGTGTGTACAAAAACTCACTGGAAAGTTGACATGACACAGAAGACAATTGACTACATATACCAACTAAACGCCATGTCGGACATGTATGACTTTATGGCTGAAACGTAGCATGTCTTAAGCCACACAAAATTTATAAAATTTACATCTTTGTCGTGTGTGGCGCTTAGTTGGCATATATATAGTCAACTGTCTTTTGTGTCACGTCAATTCAATGTGTTTTTACACACAAATGGGCCGGAATGACTATTGAAATCACATGTGAAGTTTATAACCTTTGTGAATCGGATCCCAAACTTGAGTTTTCGTCGATGCAATATACCGAACTAAGATTGTGCTTCTGCATTAGATGTGATCTGAATATTTTAACCTGTTTGTCTTCAACACAGCCTCCAAAGAAACAAGGACTGCCTTTAAGTGTAGCACGTATACAAATGAAGACGCAAAAGGAAAGAGAGGAGAAAATTCTTCAAGAGGTAAAAACAATTTATTCTGGTAGCCTTCAATTGACAACTTGATTCATCTGACTGCACATTCACCACACTTCTCTACATTGCAGAACATGATTCTTGGGAGATTTGGAGGTAAATTTGGTAGCAGTAATAAGAGATCAACCGAGAAGCGGAAACCGGAAGACAGAGTGCTGAAGACAACAGTTGGGTATTTCAAAAATGGTGTACTTGATGTGAAGCATATGTTGAATACAGCCTCATGCAGAGGTGATGATATCAGTAATCACATGGTTGATATAGCAGGGAAGAAGATGTATAAGGGAAAAGGTAAGCAAAACCAGGGAAAGAAGAGAGGTGGTGGCTGTAAGAAACGCCAATGTCTTATTTACCTCTAAACTTGCGTAAAATGACCTGATGACTCTTGGACGTTCTAAAAGTGACATATGGACACTTGAACTTGTTTATAGTGATCTATTTGACCTTTGAACTTGGTTAAAGTGATAATCACTTCGACTTCTCCAATTCTCCCCTGGATCTCTCATGTGGATTACGTTTTCAAAACACGGGGACAGTTGACTTTTGTCGACAAGTTCAGGGGCTACCGATGTATTAGGGGCCTAAGAAAGGTGAAACAGAACTTTTTGCTGCTGCTGATATTCAATTCCTGGATGTCAAAGGTTGCTGACTAGATTTTTCAGCTTTAGTATCAAATTAGTTAGAATCAAGTATTAACTCTCCATCCCCATATGTTCTTTTTGATTTGTTATATAAAATGGATTCTCAGTAGCGTGGCCATTCGGGTTATCATATCATAATCTTGTTATGTTATTGTATGCTCTATGATTATTTATGGTGGGCATTCGGGTTATCATGTCATAATCTTGTTATGTTATTGTATGCTCTATGATTATTTATGATGTGAATGTAAGAAAAATGATATCGTGTCAATCATATCGTCTCGTACCTAATTTGGAGCACTAACTCAATCCTAAACTAGTGTTAGTTGGTGGATGAAGTTGTTTTCACATATGTTGAGAGAGATTTGGATCTTGCATCATAGCCTTGAATTGAAATTGATAACTTTTGTGATCTCCAAATTGGGGTTAAATCTTCATTTGGGTCTTAAAGTGGAGACCCAGGTTCTGAAAAGCTCAATTCAGCTATCAACCTATGAAGTATAAGAGGTTGATGTACGCTTAACTGATACTTACTTTGGGGATCGTCTTCCCCTACCAATATTTTGGTAGGAGGCTGCTCCTAAGACTCGAACCTGTGACCTCTCAGTCACACAACAACAACGTTTACCATTGTGTTAAGGCTCGCCTTTTTACTTTTACTCTTTATGTAAAAATATGGGCTCTTGTAGAAGCAAAAGTATGAAACTTCAATTACAATTGGAGGAAATTTACAATGTTTTGATAAATTGAGGCTGAATTGTTTCTTTTTCCAACTTCATTGAACTGTTTTGATACCCGTTCGATTTACTACACGTATGTTTGTTTAGACCAGGGGTCCTTTTCTGTTTCTTGGAGCCAGGGAGCCTTTTTGTGTGTTTTCACGTCATGGGCCTTTCTTTTTTGTTTTGTTTCTTCAATTCGTCCATTTTTTTTTTTGAAAAGCAGTCTAAATAAATAATAATTATTATCTCAATATGATTTGTTATTATTATAGTATTCTATAGTATTTTATTTATGATATTTACTAGTTGTATATTCTTTATCATTTAATATATATTAAATACAAAATTTGTTTATATATATATAGTTGGATGTATATGTTATTTTTGAACTAAAATAGCAATTTAATACTCCCAAAATTACTCGAGTTTACTGAATTAAAGTGGTTCGACCATTCTAGAATGCATGAAATCAAGTGTATATAGTTGGGCCCTTAAATAGATTTGTGAAGGAATGCAAAATTCCAAACGTACTTTGTTGTTTATCACTGTTTCCCATGTTCTTGGTTGCACTGATCATCAGGGGCGGATACAGGGAGGGGCCGGGGGGCCTGGTCTCTCCGGCCGTCGGAATCATCATGATCAGGAGTAGTTTTGGTTCCTCTGTCTCCATAACATTTGACGTTGTAGGGTATTAAATTGGTGATTTGCTTAAATTTTGATTGAGTATTTGATAAATTGAGGATTTGACCTAAAACTTTGATTGAGTATTTAATAAATTGGAGATATAAATTGAAGATTGTTATATAATTAATATAAAATCAACTCATTGAGGTTGTATTTAGTTATCCAATCTGGGGTGGTTCTGACCCATTGTCTCTAAGAAATTTTGATAGGGTGCTGAATTAGCACCCAAAATTCACTCAAGAAGGGCCAAAAGTAGGTCATCTCTAAATCCAAATTTCTAATTTTTTTTTGACATGTTAAGCCCTCTTTAAATCTAAATTTCTAAATCTTTTGGCATGTTAGATCTTTTTTAAATCCATATTTCTAAATTGTTGGCTTATTAGGCTCCTAAATCCAATTTTTTTTACTGGACACGATTTTTTTTACATGTTAAGAATTTTAAACACAATGTAGTTTAATTTTGAGAAGTTTTATATTAGTACTTAAAAATTGAATAAATTCGATTTAGCAAAATTTTTTTTTTTACACATGTATGTGTAAAATCGGCCTCCCAACTGACCAATCATGTATTCACCACTGCTGATTACATATTAATTGTTACGCAAGCAAGAATTTTAGATTTCGGAATAGGTTTGGCAAAATCTTAGCATTTGGATTTTTTTTTTCCCAACAGATTACAAAAATCCAAATGATATGTATCACTATGTGTTTTTTATTTGTTATTGATACATGTAGAGTGGAATAATGAGATTCGTGATTAGAGTTGTTTGTAATATATGACATCAGTCTAACTAGCAAGACTTGTCATTCAAGTTTCAATTGTGTAAATTACATATATGATGTACATGTTTTACCTTATTTCATATTTTGGTGTACAACTTTAGATTTTGCATATAAAACTATACATCAATTTGATATTTCTGAAAGTTAAAATTGCTAACATAACATGTTGACTGGTCAACTTTTGATTTTTAAAGATATTATATTACTAACGTGACGCATTGATTTGGCGTAAAATATCAAATTCCTTCTAAAGTTACGGGTTGGGATTGCGTTCCTGGTTTTCTAGTTGATGTACTGTCTTAATATTTTGAAAAACATAAAATAGTATCGTTTCTGCCATTTGGTATACACATTCAAAGATCAGTTTTTTTATTTTATATTATTGGCTTTGTTTTTTCAGGTAAAACAAGAGCAACCAAACATAAGATCTAGATGTCCAATTTGAACGGGTCAACATATAAATAAATAAATAAATAAAAAGAAGGTGAGAATAGTGGTTGACTAGAATATAATGCACACATGTAAAAAAACAATAATACCTAAATGTTAGTTAAAGTTGAGTGACCTCCAATATTAAAAAGTGTAAAGTTTAATGGCGTTAAAAATTGAAATTCAATCGTCATAATGTTAAAATGAATAAAATTGAATGGTCATGATGTAATTTACCCAAAAAAAAAAAAGACAACAAATTTATTTGGCGACAAGAAAAACATGACCCCAAAATGGCAAAAGGAAGAACTAACAAATCCACGTCCTCCACATGCAATTCGTCCTTTTCTCTCGATCCAAAACTTCAATTAATCGACCGTTATTTAATTAATTAAGGTTAATACATCATTTGCCCCCTAATTTGTCCAAAAAGTTTGATTGGCCCTCTGAACTTTCAAAGTGTTCCGATAGCCTCCTGAACTTATAAAAATTATTCAGTTAGCCCCTGAACTTACGTAAAACGTAATCAATTGAGCACTCGGTCGTAAAAAAATAAGTTAAATGCGGAAGATGTATTCCACGT
Organism: Euphorbia lathyris; assembly: GCF_963576675.1. NCBI lineage: Eukaryota > Viridiplantae > Streptophyta > Magnoliopsida > Malpighiales > Euphorbiaceae > Euphorbia > Euphorbia lathyris. Next base: position 86,169,834 of record NC_088915.1, read on the forward strand.
ATCTTAGAATGTTATTGCATAATTAAAAAATAGATTAAAAAGGAAGTTATTGCTTGCTCAACTATACAATTTGTATTCTCTAATATTAGAATCGTATATTCCGATTTTGGTCGTTTTACTTTTTATAAGACTCGTGGAATACATCTTCTGTATTTAACTTACTTTTTTACGACCGAGTGATCAATTGATTACGTTTTACGCAAGTTTATGGTGTTAACTGAATATTTTTTACAAGTTTAAGGGGCTATCCAAACACTTTAAAAGTTCAGAGGGTCAATCAAACTTTTTGAACAAGTTCAGGAACAAATAATATATTAAGCCATTAATTAACTAAAGTAACCATGTGATTGTGATGGGCATTGGGGCCTATGCATATATTTGCCATTTGTTGAATTTTAAAGGGATAAGCATTCTGAGGCTCCAATTTTCTTTTTCTTTTTTTCCACTAAACTTCAATTTTTTATTAAACACATTAAGCTGCTAATAAATTTTTTCACATAGGCAACCCGGTTCGGCCCTAGGCCTAACCGGGTGGGCCACGAGTTTCCCGCCTACCCGTTTAGGCAATTTTCAACGAGTTCCGTCTCCGATCCGGAGACGGAACTCGTTCAAATCGAAATTCTTGAAAAAAAAAACTCAAAAAACGAAACTAACCTCTTCATGTGTTTGCTGTTTTCCTTTTTTTTTTTTCTTTCGGAGGCATGATTTTGCTTCGTGTTGTTTTTCGGGTTTTTGGAAATCCTTTGAGTTTTGAGAGAATTTGAGTTTTTGGTAATGAAAAATGAAAAGGGCATAAATGTCCAATAGGGTGCGACGATAAGTAAAATAGAGACAACGTATAGCAGTCCACTAAAATTATTATTTATCAAATTAGTAAGTTGCCAATGTTTAGGTCTTGACGAGTGTAATGCACCTCCTACAGACATTCATGACATTTTTTTATTCTTTTTTATTCTAGACTTCCCAGAATGATCCGTTTTTAATGATCAATCTGTTTTTAGTGTTTTCTTGGGGTTAACCCTCCATTATAAAAAAAAATGTTTAATTCAGCTAAAACAAACATTATATTTTATTTATATTTGCGTTATCTTTTTTACATTTTAAAATAAAGTTTTTATAGTTTTTTTTTATAACTATACTATATATTAAAAAATATTTCAATCGCAGATAAAATGAATAACACTTTGTAAATTGAATTTTATATTCAAAGTTAACATTTATGTTCATTTTGTATGTTAAGACTAAGGTGTCTTCTATAGTTACTTTGTTTTTGACAAAGTACCATTATTTCGTATGTTTTCACCATTGGATGATGGTATTGAAACACATTTCCACAAGATTTTGATTTGACAAAATCATCCATGATTAAGGGATAACTAAATTTAAGTGCTTTGATTTTATTATACTAATCTGTTTGTTCAATATTGAGTACAAATATATATATATATATATATATATATATATAAAGATAAGGACAGGACAACGTCAGCATGAGATGAACAGAATAAGTTAAGTGAAATGAAGGTCAGCATAGAAGCCTAAAATATCAAGCTGAGTGAAATTAACCTTAGCACCAAAAGACCAAGTCATAAAAACCCAACACAAAGAGAATAAAGCTCGGCATAAGAAGCCGCGTTAACGTTCGTCTAACAAAGCTGAGTGTATCTTCAGGACAGCATGAAAGAGTCGTTTGCTAAAGGACAATGATTACCGCCCCTCTGTACCAATAATTGAAATATTGGAAATATACAGAAGACATATTCCGAGATGTATGGGTCAATGGATTATTGGTAAAAGACAACTGGCACAAAAAGACAAGTCTGACGCAAGAAGACAAAGCCTGACGCCTGAAAAAAAATAGAGGAAGGGAATGGCCTGAACAGTCTGAAGCTGACCAGAAGATGTTCCCTAAAAGAGCTGTTTTGGTGTTAACGGATAAAACAATTCAAATGATCCATCTGCAGATTTCCATCTATAAAAGGACAATCAAGAACCTTGGATCATTGCCAATTAACAAAAAAAAGAAAAACACAAGAGAGAAGAAACAATTTCAAAAGCACTCAAATAGAAGAAAGATCTTACACCAAACTTTCTATTCCTTGTGTAAATGCTAGAGTGATTCTTTGTAATCTTCTAAAGTGTTCTTTACTGAAAAGAGAACAAGTGTTTATCAATTGTAATATTGAGAGTGTCGTGCTGAGTGCTTGGTTGTAAGCATTCAGTGGTAGAGAAATCTAGGTGCTGGGTTGTAGCACTTAGTAGGAGTTGAGTAGACGAATAGAGGAAGGTACTCTTGCATATTCAACTGCCTTGTAATCGGTTTGTGCTCTACCGTTAAAGGGCTCAGTATTGGATTCAAAAAGCCAGTAGGACTCTGGGGACTGGACGTAGGCAGAGGCCGAACCAGGATAAGTGATACTAAGTAATCTCTAAACTCTCTCTTAATATATATATATATATAAATTGCAAGTGTTGTTTGTTTTATTTACTCGGTATATAAATTTCCTAAGCTGACTCTGAGTAAATAAGTGGTGCTGAGTTAGAAGCTGACCTCCAAGAGTGTCAATTCCTAACTTACAAGAAAACAACCTTAGTCAACATCTGACTAAAGCTGTCTTGAAACATATCTCACCAAGCTGCCAAAAGCTGAGTTCACCAACTCATAAAAATTTATAAGTCAACTTATCAAATTAAACACGAAAAAGTTATATTAGTTCCTAACCCCACTGGAACTAATCACACGGGACCAACAGATGGAGCATAAAATTAATCTAATGGTAAAAACACACAAAGTAAGGCTTACTTTGTAAAAAAACAAAGTAAGCATAACCTTTACCTAAATCTACATTAAAAGGGGGGGGGGGGGGGGGGGGGGGGGGCAATTTGAATTGTATTCCAATTTTAAATAGTCAATAATGAGATTAAGGGTCATTTTAGTTAAACTACTCATATTTACTATTATTGCTAACCGTTTATTGCATGATGAAGCATTTGGACCCAAACCCATTAAACATTTACTCTAAGTAGATACAAGAACAAGCCATGTCGGGTTGATACGGTCAACCAACAAACCTTTTTACGCTAAATAGGCAAGACCATACTCTACCAATGGACAGTGGACATATCGTTCGACTCCACTCCTTCATTTATAGAAGGGACATTATGAGTATTTCACCTGCATCTAACATTTATAAATACAGTACAACTAGGGGTGATAATATTATACACGATCCAATTAAATGATACGAAATCGGTATATAATTTTAGTGTTTTAGTTTAGCTTAATAGGTAATATGTTATTTTTAGGTTATATAAAAAAAATTGGATTGAATTAAGGTTTATATATTACCTTGAAAATGACACAAAATGATACAAAGATAAACTTCATTCGAAATATACTCCTATTTAAATTGACTTTTTATATTGGGAATATATAAAAAAATTAATTAGTGGATGCAATTAGTACAAGAGTAACATCATCTTTTTATCTAATGGGATGTTTGTTAGAAGGGATATAGGAGGTGAGATAGGGATAAAAAAAACACGAAATAAGTTATCTCATGTTTGTTTGGGAGATAGAAGAGTGAGACGGATGAGGGATAAGCTTCTTATTAGAAGCTGAGGCGATTCACTAGAAGGAGAGGGCCAAGGCTTTTTAGCTACAGAGTGGAGATCATAATTCTAAATTTTTTCACGCTTATGTAAAGGCTCGTAAGCAACAGAACATGATCAAAAGTCTCAGGGATGGGGTGGGTAACATTGCTACAGGTATGTCTGATATTCGTACCATTGTATTAGACTATTTTGTCGATTTGTTTGCAACACCTGTGGAGCCTAGCTATGATTCTGTTAATGTCTTGTCCCCTATTGTCTCGGCTGAGATGAACAATGGGTTAATTGCTCCATTTTCTGATGAGGAGTTTAAGACTGCTATTTTTCATATGCATCCCGATAAATCCCCCGGCCCTGACGGACCAAGTTCGGGATTTTTTCAACATTTTTGGGATGTAATTGGAAGTGATATAGCCACTGCTTGTAGAGGCTATCTTGCCCGTAAGGAATTTCCAGCCAATTCGAATGATACAATTATTGTGCTAATTCCTAAGCTTGATAGGCCTGAGATAATGAAGGATTTTCGCCCTATTTCCCTATGTAATGTGTTGTACAAATTGATCGCCAAGGTCTTGGCAAATAGGTTAAAAAAATTCCTACCTGAAATTGTTTCTGACAATCAATCAGCCTTTGTCCCGAGCAGATCTATTACTGATAGTATTATGATAGCTTTTGAGGCTTTGCACCATATTAAAAGGAAGAATAGGGGTAGAGTGGGTGAGGTTGCACTCAAACTTAATGTTAGTAAGGCCTATGATCGGGTCGATTGGGGTTTTTTGCGAGCAGTTTTAGTAAGGCTGGGTTTTGAGAATGTTTGAATTGAATGGATCATGTTATGTGTGACCACTGTTGAATATTCCGTATTGATTAATGGTAGTTTTGTTGGGCCCTTAAATAGATTTGTGAAGGAACGCAAAATTCCAAATGTACGCTACTTTGTACTTTGTTCTCTGTTACTTATTCAATTCAGTTTAGTAATTAAGTTATTAGTATTTTTTATAATTGTTTTATTATTATTATTAGAACCATTATTATTTTTATAAGCTGTTTATTTTAATTATTGCTATTTTTAAAGAATTGTATTTATTATTTCAGTTTCAATAGAATTTAGTTCAATCCAGTAGCATTCTGTTCGGATTTTTTCAGTAAAAAACATTGTTACCAGGGGTGGATACAGGGAGGGGTCGGGAGGTCTGGCCTCTTTCAGCCATTGGAACCACCATGGTCAGGGGTAGTTTCGGTCCCTCTGTCTCCATAAAATTTGACGTTGTAGGGTGCTAAATTAGTAATTGGGTATTTGATAAAATGAGGATTTGACCTAAAACTTTGATTGAGTATTTAATAAATTAGAGATATAAATTGAGGATTGTTATATGATTAATATAAAATTAACTCATTAAGATTGTATTTAATTATCCAATCTAGGGTACGGCTGTAAACGAGCCGAGCTTTGGCCTGCTCGAGCTTAGCTCGGCAGTTTTTTTATCGAGCCGAGCTTTGAGCTCGGTTCGAGCTCAATTTTCTGTTCGAGCTCGGCTTGTTTAGCATCTCGATTGTTCACGAGCCGATCTCGTTTATTGAGCTCACGAGCTTGCTCACGAACAGCTCGTTTTATTTATTCAAGAGCAACTCATTCGTTATGCTAGTGAGCTGAGCAGCTCGTTTATTTTTCTATGAAAAGCTCATTTCTTGTCCTCGTGACCTTTGATCACAAGTAACTCATTTGTTTTGCTCACGAACGAACTCGTTTATGTTGTCCACGAACAAAATAATATCAAATTCGATACATCAAATAATATTAATTGTATACACATAAGACATCCTTCAGTCGAGCTTGCTCGCGAGTTTTCGAATCAAGCTTGCTTGCGAGTTTTCGAGTTGAGCTTGCTCACGAGTTTTCGAGCCGAGCTTTGGTCTGCTGAAGCTCGGCTCGTTTACAAACCAATCCTGAAAATCATGCTCGTGAGCGGCTCATTAAATAATCGAGCCGAGCCGAGTCGCTCATGAGCTACTCGATTTATTTACAACCCTAATCTAGGGTGGTTTTGTTTGATGGGGTGCTGAATTAGCACCCAAAATTAACTCAAGAATGACCAAAAGTTAGGTCATTCGTATTAGGCCCTCTCAAAATTCAATTTTCAAATTTGTTTGGCATATTAGGCTCTCCTTAAATCTAAATTTCTAAATCTTTTGACATGTTAGGCCTTTCTTAAATCCATATTTCTAAATTGTTGGCCTATTAGGCTCCTAAATCCAATTTTTTTACTAGACACAATTTTTTTACATGTTAAGAATCTTAAACATAATGTAACTTAATTTTGAGAAGTTTTACATTGGTACTTAAAAATTGGTTATTGACCGCTCAGATTATAACACATATTATACGAAAAATATTTGAACAAATTCGATTTAGCAAAATAAAAATAAAAATTACACACTCACATGTAAAATCGGCCTCCCAACCGAACAATCATGTATTCGCGACTATCCATAGTAAAATATATTATTTTTTTCTTATTCATATCCAAGATATCAAACATTGAATAATAATTCTCAACTATCTTATTTTAGGTGTTTGGTTACTCTTTTCATGTTTTTTCACTTCAAAATCGAAAGTTTTAGACGTTTGGTTAAAAAACTCTTGTTTATCTTTTACACCTGAAAAGTAGCCTTTTACAAAAGCATGAAATCCATACCTTTTGGAATAGTAGTTTTTTCCAACATCAAACATTTAATAAATCAAACGGGCTTCTTTTTTTATTTTTATTTCAATTTTTTATTCTTATATCTAACTCAATATTTATTCTTATCTATATTCTAATCAAATACCAAACATTCTAACTCAATCTTTATTTTTTCAGGAATTTTTACATGCACCTTAATGAGCAAGTAAATTTGCTCATTCACCGTTAGATATAGGCTTATTAAATCTAAGTCTCATGATATTTTGAATCTCCACCTTAGGATTCTAATAAGTCTAGATCTAACGGTAAATGAGCAAATTCTACATACTCATTAACAATACTGTTATTTTTTATCCGTGTTTCCATCAAATATCAAACACCTCCGAGATGGATTCCGTTTCCGATTTTCTAGTTGATGTTCTTTCTCAATATTTTGAGAAACATAAAATAGTATCATTTCTGCCATTTGGTAAACATTCAAAGATCATTTTTTTATTTTTTTATTTATTTTTTTCCAGGTAAAACAAGAGCAACCAAACATAAGATCTAGATGTCCAATTTGAACGGGTCAACATATAAATAAATAAATAAAAAGAAGATGAGAATAGTGGTTGACTATAAGAATGTAATATTCACATGTTGAATTTACTGTTAAGGATAATGTTGGTGTCAAAGGTTGTTATAAAATCCAATAACGTGCCTTTCCACGCTTTTAACACGTTCTTCCCTCTGTAATCAACAACACCCAAACTTTGCATTTTATTATGATTCAAATATTATTTGCAAAATTATAAAAAAAACAATAATACCTCTAACATTTACAGTTAGAAATAATTTTACTATTAATATTTAAAATGATGTAATTTTTCCTTTAACGTTGATAAGTTGGATCAATTTAAAAAATAATTCATCAAATTATGTTCTCGGTCAAAATTTTTGCCATCTACACTTCAAATGTCCACTATTTTGTTAGTAAATTAATAATAGATTACAAACATATGATTAGATGAAAAAAATATATGTCTTTTGTATGAACTGGACAAAAAAATTCAAATATTTCTCTAAATTTATTTATTTTTAGTAGGAAAGGAAAAGAAAAGAAGAAACAAAAAACCAAAAACCAGCCTGAAATTAACCTAGGGAAGCTAACCTCCACCCCATTTTCAAAAAGAATAGAAGAAAGATAAACAGGAGGATAAGAATTTCTCTAAATTTATAAATATTAATTTCCAATTCTATTATTAAATTATGAAAAAAATATAAAATCATTCTTAGAACTAACTGATAGGTATTTTAAATAATGTCTGAAATTGATCCAATTTGCCATCATTATACGTAAAATTGCACAATTTTAAACATTTTGGTGGGCATTAATCATCATCATTGTGTTTATTGCACAATTTGATAGGTATTATTGTTTTTTGCATTAAACTAATCATGATTGTCAATTTTAAGAGTAATTTTGGAGAGATTTTACTATGCGCTCAGTGCACTATATTATTCATGTATCGGGTCAATAATTTAATAGTATGTGATACATTAATCAAAATAAAATATCTATATGTGTATCTTGCTTTTTTGTAAAGCTTCGTCTACTAATTTGGAGGTTATTAGGGATGTTTTTGATATGTATGATTCTTTGTCGGGCCAGAGGGTTATTGGTAAAATTGCTCCAGACTGTAAACGTTAAAAATATTTGCGCACATTATCCAAAAAAAAATATTATTTGGAAAAAGAAAGAAACCAAATTGTCATTACTGCAAAACTTCAACGGTATCCGTAAACTTTAAAAAAAATTAAATGATCTATATTTTTATTTAATTGATAACCTTTTATTCTTGTCCAATATATAGCAATAACCTCATATTTTTATCCAATTGCACTTAATAACTCCAAAATTTCATAAAGTTCAGTAGATATAATGTGAAAATGGGTAAAGTTCAGTGGTCATGGGTGTAATCTACCATTGAATATTTTTATTTAAAAATCGTTAATAATCATTTTGAGAAGTTAGTTAAAATTAAGTGACCTCCAATATTAAAAAATGTAAAGTTTAGTCGCGTTAAAAATTAAAATTCAATCGTGATAATGTTAAAATGGATAAAATTGAAAGGTCATGATGTAATTTACCCAATAAAAAGACGACAAATGTATTTGGCGACAAAAAAAAAAAACATGACCCCAAAATGGCAAAAGGAAGAACTAACAAATCTACGTCCTCCACATGCAATTCGTCCTTTTCTCTGGATCCAAAACTTCAATTAATCGACCGTTATTTAATTAATTAAAGCAACCATGTGATTGTGAACCCTTAATGGGCATTGGGGCCTATCCATATATTTGGGGTAAATTACACCCATGGCCACTGAACTTTACCTATTTTTCACATTATGGCTATTGAACTTCATTTCTTCCCAGTATAACCACTGAACTTTACACTTTTTAACATCGATGGCCACTCAATGCCTCAAAACGACCGTTGACGGCTAAAAATAAAAAATCCAAAGTGTTAATAATATTCTAAGGAACTTTAATTCTTGAAAATTTTCGTTTTGGGGTCATTTAGGTGTTGTTTGGTTAGGAGAGAGAAAGTGAATTTTTAGAGAGAAAAAGCTCCAAAAAATGTGATTTTCGAAAATAAAAAATGTGGTTTCATAGTAAATGTCGTTATGAACAACTTTAATTCTTAAATATTTTCATTTTGAGGTCGTTAACGGTCATTTTGAAAAATTAGTTAAAATTGAGTGGCCACCAGTGTTAAAAGTGTAAAGTTCAGTGGCCATACTGAAAAGAAATGAAGTTCAGTGGCCATAATATGAAAATAGGTAAAGTTCAATGGCCATGGGTGTAATTTACCCCATATATTTGCCATTTGTTGAATTTTAAAGGGATAAGCATTCTGTGGCTCCAATTTTCTTTTTTTTCCAGTAAACTTCAATATTTTATTAAACACATTAAGCTACTAATAAATTTTTTCACATAAAATTATTATTTATCAAATTATTTAGTTGGCAATGTTTAATTCAGCTAAAAAGAGTTATATTTTATTTATATTTGCATTATATTATAAAGTTTTTAATTATTCAGCTAAAATTTTTATTTAATTATTCAGCTAAAGTTTTTTTATAACTACATTACACATTAAAAAAAAATCTTTGGATCGAAAAGAAAATATTTCAATCGCAGATAAAATCAATAAAATTTTATATTCACAGTTAACATTTATATTCATTTTATATGTTAAGACTAAATCTACATTTTTTTTTAAATAACAAGGACAATTTGAATTGTATTCCAATTTTAAATACTCAACAATGAGATTAAGGGTCATTTTAGTTAAACTACTCATATTTACTATTATTGCTAACCGTTTATTACATAATGAAACATTTGGACCCAAGCCTATTAAACATTTACTTTAAGTAGATATAAGAACAAGCCAGGCCGGGTTGACACGGCCAACCAACAAAGATAAATTTGAGTTAAAGTTTACATGTTAACTTGAAAATGACACGAAATTATACAAAGATAAACTTCATTCTTCTTCTTCAAAAAAGATTAACAAGATTTGAAGAAGAAAAAAATGGCAACGATGATGAGAGAAACTAAAAAGAGCGACAATTTTCTTCTTCTCTTAATCGACTATTGTTAGTTGTTTGTAATTAATAATAATTGGTACTCACTCCGTTCCACAGTAGATGTATGTCCAGAGAATTTTTTTCCTATAATACATAACGTTTTGATTCAATCCATGCACATTAATTTATTGTTACCAAATATACTTCTATTTAGGAAATATATAAAAATTAATTAGTGGATGCAATTAGTACAAGAGTAACATTTTTTATCTAAAATTAATTACATTTCTTATTTTTTGTGTCTTAACCTTAACAGACATCTATTGTGGAATAAAAAGAGTATATATCTCCATCTCTTTTGAAATACATTTTTACTCCTAATTACTACTCCTTTTATTCCCTTATATAAGTCATTCTAGGGTATTTCATACAAATTAAAAAAAATATATTGATTAAAAAAAATAAAACTTTTTCTCATATCACTATTAGGGAATAAGCATTGGAATATTAAAAAACACATGTACCAATACAAAAAATTTAATATTTTGACCAAAAAACTAAACTAAAAGTTCTTGGAATCCTAAATGACTTATATTTGGAGAAAAAACTAATTTACTAGAATAACCTATATAATGGAATGGATGAAGTATAATTTAATTCCAAATAAAGAGTTTACCATACCCTTGTATGTCATTTTATACAAACAACTATTAACAATCAGCTAAATTTTACCAAACAAGTTCTAATAAAAAAAAGTAATCAGCTAACAGCTAATGTAATCAGCTAAAAACTATCAGTTATTTGCCAAACAAGGTCATTAAATAAATTTCCATCTAAAATATTTATAAATCTCAACATAAGAGAATAAATTTATTTAAGAATTAAGAGTTGAATCTTACATAAAACAATTTGAAGCCATAAATGAGCAATAAAAGAAATAAATAAACCAGCATTGAAGCACGAAAGGAGCAATAAAAAAAATACAGTAAAACCTATATATAGGAATACATTTGGGACCGAGCTATTTGTATAATAATTGGAAGGTTATTACTAAATAGAGTTTAGTAATAGAGGTTATTACCAAGTTGGAACCGAGTTTTTTTATAATAAAATAGAGGTTATTCCTATATAGAGTATTCTTATATAGAGGTTTTACTGTAAATAAACCAGCGTTGAACAGTGCTTGGCGAGCAATATAGTTAGGAATGTAAATGGGGCGAGGACGGGAACTAATATGTGCCCCATTAGCGGGGACGAGGCGGGGATGGGAAAGGGTATCCCCGCCCTGCGGGGATCCCCGAACCCGTCTCGTATTGTGCCTTGCGGGGATTCCCGATGGATTACCCGTTTAATCCCCGATAACATATTATTAATCATACAAAATAAAAAATACGCATAGAAAAACTTGAACCTATGATTAATCTGATCCAAATGTTATACCTTATTTCACTCCAGTGGCGAATCCAGGATTTGAGGGAGCGGGGGGCAAAATTCTACATAAAAATTTTTAGACAAAAAATGTAAAATTGTTCAATTTTTTATAACAAAAAATGCAAAATTGTTCATATTTTGGTGACGAAAAATGCAAAATCGTTCAATTGTCATGCATTATTTTCATGATTTTTTTTAATAAAAAACGTAAATTATAATGTTTCCGACTCGTAATCATCCATTTCCGGGATTCTCGGGTTGTTACGCATCAAATATCCCTAACGTTTTGGGTCAGGTGCAATTTTACCCCTAACATCTAAAATGGTGCAATTTTACCCCTAATGTTTGTAGCCAAAATCAATTTTATCCCTGACGTTGATAAATTGGATCAATTTCAGACACTATTATAAAATACAGTCATTTTTTTCTTTATTTTGCACCAATTGCATATCAATTTTGTAATTTTGCACCAATTTTACCTCTAACGTTGATAAATTGAATCAATTTTAGACACTATTATTCATGATCGAGAAGACAGTTTGATGAATTATTTCTCAAATTGACTAAATTTATCAACGTTAGGGGTAAAATTGCTCTTGGCTTCCAACATTAGGGATAAAATTGTACCATTTTAGACGTTAGGGATAAAATTGCTCCTGACCCAAAACATTAGGGGTATTTTTGCACTTTAACCCTTATTTTTGGATTCTATTTTTTTTTAATGGGATAAGAGGGGGGATGCCCCTTTGACCCCTACATCCGCCCCCGTTTCACTCTATATCTATTTGTTCATCATATTCTCTTATGTTCTTTCTTTTTTTCTCTATTATTTTCATTTTTTTTTTCAAATATTCTTTTAAACTTTAAATGGATAAACGGGCATATCCGCAGAATCGGAGACGAGGATAAATTTTGTCCCTATTTATTTCGCGGGGCGGGTATAAGAATTCCCGTTTAGTCGAGGAACGGGGATGGGAACTCCAATCCTCGCCCCGCCCTGTCCCACCTTGTTTACATCCTAAATATAGTTCGCTAACCCATTACCTAATCTAACAACTAAATGACACTTTAAAATTAGTTGAATATTTTCATTTTATTCATTTTCCGCGACAAAAACATAATTGAACTAAAATCCAACAAAATTAAAGAATTAAAACTTTTTAAATAAAAAAGTCTTATTAAATTCAGGCTGGCCGGTCAACTACATCAATGGTTTTGCTGTCACCATAGATTCAACCACGCAAACTACACTGACGCCATCATTAACCCCAAAACGCCACCGTTTTATCGACCACGACACCGTACAACCGATCGATTTGCAGAAGTAGCCGTTGGTAAACCCACGTGTCACCTTACCGACAGTTATTATAGTTTTTTTAATAATAATCTCCTTTTCTCTCTCCTACTGGACCCAAATCGAGAAGTCTCGATCTTAATCTCACTTTACCCTAATATAAAAATCATTACTTTACTCTCTCTAATTAGTAATACCCATCACCGTCTCCATCGATAATTTATTGCCCTTTCGGATTTCCTGCATTAATTGAAGATAATACTCTTTGCTGTTTGTTTATAGAACGATCCGAGTATCTGGATTTTTAGATTTTCTTCTTCTTTTAGTTCTAGATTGGTTGATTGATTTTCGAAGTAAAAGCGTGTATGTTTTCGTGCTCACTACTTATCCTCCAAAATTAGTGGGGATTGGGAATCATGTTGTTGCTTTGGTTGAGATAAAAAGCAATCCAAACACTCCCTTATTCAACTTTCTGAAAACCCCCAATTTCTATATTCGAGGTCTCTGAGAAGCCATTGTTGAGAATTGAGGAACAAATTCATTTTCAGCAAAGTAAGGTAAAGAAACTGTGTGGCTTTCTTAATTGATGATTAGATGCAGGAATTTTAGTTAATTTCAGTGAAATTGAATGGGGTATGCTTTTAATTTCATTGTTTCTTCTTGTTCTGCAGATCGTTATTGAAGTTGTTGCTTTGGTTGAGATAAAAAGCAATCCAAACACTCCCTTATTCAACTTTCTGAAAACCCCCTATCTACGAAACCCGAGAAGCCATTGGTTAGAATTGAGGAACAAATTCATTTTCAGCGAAGTAAGGTAAAGAAACTGTGAGGCTTTCTTAATTGATGCTTAGATCCAGGAATTTTAGTTAATTTCAGTGAAATTGAATAGGGTATGCTTTTAATTTCATTGATTCTTGTTGTTTTTCTGCAGATTGTTATTGAAGATATAGATGGCGAATCTAGCGGATATTGGGGTTTCAGCAGCTATAAATCTTTTAAGTGCAGTTATTTTCCTTATAGCTTTTGCAATTTTGAGATTGCAGCCCTTTAATGATAGGGTTTACTTCCCAAAATGGTATCTTAAGGGGTTGAGAAATAGTCCTACACACTCAGGTTTTGTGACCCGTTTTGTCAATTTAGACTTTAGATCTTATCTGAGATTTCTAAATTGGATGCCAGCAGCACTTAGAATGCCTGAACCTGAGCTTATTGAACATGCTGGGTTGGATTCTGCTGTTTACTTGCGAATTTACTTGATAGGGTAATGATATGATGAGTTATTTCGTGCTTTTTTCGGTTTACTTAATGTAGTTTATTGGCATTGATGTTTTTTTCTTCTTGTTGTTGTTGTTGCTGATGCAGACTTAAGATTTTTGTTCCTATTACTTGCCTCGCGTGGGCTATTCTGGTTCCGGTGAATTGGACCAATAAAACTTTGTCAAAGGCAAATGTGACTTTCAGCGATATCGACCTGCTCTCCATTTCGAATATCCCTCTTGGATCGGATAGGTAAGAGGACTGTCCGTCCTCCTTATTGCTGGCTAGTTTTCTCGAGTTATTTGTTAATCGACGTTTATTGTATATAAATTCAAGGAATTGTCTTTCATACTTGTGTTGGTATTGTAGTTGCATACAAATTTTCTTGAATTAAGGGTCAAAAAGGTCCCTAAACTTGGCAGTAAGGATCGATTTAGCTCGTATCAAAGTTTAGTTATCAACTCAGCCCTAAACTTGGCAAAATTTGAGAAATTGACCCGGATTTAATCAATTTGAATACCAAAAAATGTATAAAATTTGGGCTAAATTGATCCTGACTGCCAAGTTTGAGGACCAATTTGACCCTTACTTCAAACTTCCTCTGTATATTTATCTCGTTGCAGCTCTTTTCACATTATTCTCAGTTTATGCATTAGTTTCTTCTTCTCCATGCTTTCGCAACTTCATTCCTTTATTGTAATGTCATTAACTCATGCACGGGCCAGTAATTGTTCCACGACTTTATTAGACTAAATTTAGACTAAATTGCTGAAATCATGTTAATCTCTTGATTTCAGATTCTGGACGCATATAGTGATGGCATACGCCTTTACTTTCTGGACCTGCTTTGTGTTAATGAAGGAGTATGAGAAAGTTGCTAATATGCGGTTGAACTTTCTTTCCTCGGAAAAACGTCGTCCAGATCAATTTACAGTAAGACAAATTACCCGCCTGTGGTGAATTTTGAAAATTATGTTTTCCATTGTGTATTTGTCTGTTGCACATTCCAGTGTTTCGGTTAAGAAAATGTGATATTGAATGTTTCAACTGGATTTGATTGAACGATATTCATGCTTCAGTCCTTCCTTAATGTCTTCAAGTTAGTTTTATTTTTGGTGTACTCATTGAATTTGCTCTTCATAGGTCCTCGTTAGGAACGTTCCTCCAGATCCGGATGAATCTGTAAGTGAGCTCGTGGAGCACTTTTTTATGGTTAATCATCCAGATCAGTATCTTACACATCAGGTAATTTTCCTGCCCAAATTGGTTATCTATCCCGCAGAATTTGAGATTTTTACAATATAGAATTTGTTAGCTAAAAGCCTAAATATTACGAAGCCGGTATCTTTATTCTGTCAAAAACGGTTCTTAATTTAGAGAAGTGATGCAGGTCGTCTACAATGCAAACGTACTAGCTAAATTGGTCAAGAAGAAAAAAAAGATGAAGAATTGGTTCGATTACTATCAAATCAAGTATTCTAGGAACCAATCTGTGAAGCCGACTATGAAGGTACTTTGAATGCGTCTTTCGAGACTGATGCTTCATGTTGAAATATGTTTCTACTCCCTTTAAGTATTTGATTTCTGAGCTAATTTTTGTTCGTCTTTGTTCTCAGACTGGTTTTCTTGGACTTTGGGGCGAAAAGGTGGACGCAATTGAATATTACACAACAGAGCTTGAGAAACTATCAAAAGAAGTAAGTTGCTACCATAAGACTTTAGAAATTTAAAACGTCTTTAGAAAATTAAAAGATATAGGGATAATAAAGGTCATTTTTTACCGTAAGGTTATTGGGAAGTTCAATCTTGTCCTCATTGCACAAAACGGCTCAATTTTTCCCCTGTGATACAAACACTAGCTCAATTATTTTACCCTTTCTCTACGGAATACAGTCACTTATTCTTATCGAAATTTACTTAGAAAAGGGTAAAATTGAACTAGATTTTAAGCATGAGTGAGGGCATAATTGAGCTGAACTTTCTACGGTTGGAGCAAAATTGGGCTATGGTTATTGGGAAGTTCAATCTTGTCCTCATTGCACAAAACGGCTAACTCATTTATTTTACCCTTTTTCCACGGAATACGGTCACTTTTTCTCATCAACATTTACTCAGAAAAGGGTAAAATTGAACTAGATTTTAAGCACGAGGGCATAATTTAGCTGAACCTTCTACTTCTACTGTTGGAGAAAAATTGGGCTAAGGTTATTGGGAAGTTCAATCTTGTCCTCATTGCACAAAACGGCTCAATTTTTTTCCGCATGGTACAAACACTAGCTCAATTATTTTACCCTTTCTCCACGGAATACGGTCACTTTTTTTCTCATCAACATTTACTCAGAAAAGGGTAAAATTGAACTAGATTTTAAGCATGAGGGCATAATTGAACTAAACTGTCTACCAACAACAACAACAAAGCCTTAGTCCCGAAATGATTCGGGGTCGGCTAACATGAACCATCATATAAAACCGTGAAATCAAGTCGTGTCAGCGACACAAATTCTCTCCCTCCACTCTGTCCTATCCACTACCATATTTTCCTCAATCCCCAATAAACTCATATCACTCTTGATCACCCTCCTCCAAGTTTGCTTAGGTCTTCCCCTACCCCTCACCACTACATCTCTTTGCCACTCTTCAGTCCTCCTAACCGGCGCATCAAGTGCTCTTCGTCTTACATGGCCAAACCACCTTAGTCGGTTTTCCCTCATTTTATTCTCAATAGATGTAACCCCTACTTTTGTCCTAATTATTTCATTACTCACCGATCCTTTCTCGTATAACCACACATCCATCTCAACATACGCATCTCCGCCACCGACATCTTATGAATGTGACAGTGTTTCACTGCCCAACACTCCGTACCATATAACAATGCTGGTCTGACTGCCATGCGGTAGAATTTTCCCTTCAATCTATTAGGCATGCCGGGTTCACAAAGGAAACCGTAGCACTCTTCCACTTCCCCCACCCAGATTTAATCCTATAAGCAACATCTCCATCTACTTCTCCATCCGTTTGGATAATAGATCCTAAATACCGGAAGCAATCCGATGCCTGTACAACTCTCCCATCTAGGGTGATGGTCTCTGCCTCCCTACTCCCATCGCCGCTAAACTTACACTCCAAATATTCCGTCTTACTTCGGCTCAACTTAAAGCCTCTAGATTCTAAAGTTTGTCTCCATAATTCCAACTTCCTCTCCACGCCTTCTTTCGTCTCATCAACCAACACAATATCATCTGCAAACAACATGCACCATGGTATACCATCTTGAAGTGAACTCGATAGTTCATCCATAACGACGGCAAAAAGAAATGGGCTTAGTGCAGAACCTTGATGCACACCAATCGTAATAGGGAACTCTTCAGTCTGGTACGTACACTCGTGCATGCTCCCTCATACATGTCCTTTATGATGTCAATATATTTCCGCGAAATGCCTTTCCTTATTAAGGCCCACCAAAGTACTTCCCTTGTTACCTTATCATATGCCTTCTCCAAGTCAATGAAAACCATATGCAAGTCTTCACTTCTTCGGATTGCTAGGGATCTAAAAATACAGATCATGCATTAACATAAAATAATGAAATATTACGAATTCAGGTTTTTCTCAATCGGAACTTATGTGTTGATTATGTAATCAACAGGCAGTTATCAAGCAATATGGTATATTTATTCAATAAAGAATATAGGAACAGCAGTACTATTGTCAAATTCAGAGATCTGGCTAAAGGCCCAAATCGAACAAACACAAACTTACACTAGATTCAGACTGGAACAGCAGTCCTATAGTGCTAAACTTCGAAGTTTAATCTTGTCCTCATTGCACAAAACGGCTAACTCAATTATTGTACCCTTTTTCCACGGAATACGATCACTTTTTCTCATCAACATTTACTCAGAAAAGGGTAAAATTGAACTAGATTTTAAGCATGAGGGCATAATTGAGACTTTCTACCTGGAGCAAAATTGGGAAGTTCAATCTTGTCCTCATTGCACAAGACAGCTCAATTTTTCCCACATGGTATAAACACTAGCTCAATTATTTTACCCTTTCTCCACGAAATAATTGAGCTAGTATTTATACCGTGGCAGCAAAATTGGGCTATTTAACTCCTACCGTGGGAGAAAAGGGTAAAATTGAATTAGATTTTAAGCATGAGAGCATAATTAAGCTAAATTTTCTATCCTGGCAGCAAAATTGGGCTATTTAATATACACATGGCAGTCTCGTAACATTTTATTTGCACTGCAAGTCATGCATTTTGTGATTGCTAATTTGGGAACTTGTACCGAGTAGCTTTATGAGACAAGTATAGCCGATCTTTCTTCAGTTCTTCTGATAGAGAAGAAATTGAGAGAGAGAAATTTGTGTTCGAGGATGACAATTATGCTTCTCTCTTTTAGTTTAAATTTTGATCACCATCAAAGCTCTAAGTTTCGGTAATGAATTGTCCATGTTGCTTATGCAGATAGCAGAGGAGAGAGAAAGGGTCGAAAAGGATCCAAATTCTATCATGCCAGCCGCATTTGTTTCATTCAAAAGTCGATGGGGTGCAGCTGTTTGTGCACAAACTCAACAATCGAGAAATCCAACTTTGTGGTTAACCGAATGGGCTCCCGAACCACGTGATGTATATTGGCAAAATCTAGCCATACCATATGTTTCACTCACCATTAGGAGGCTGATAATGAGTGTTGCATTCTTTTTCCTAACCTTCTTTTTCATGATCCCGATCGCATTTGTGCAATCTCTCGCAAGCATCGAAGGAATTGAGAAACGAGCTTCCTTTTTGAAGCCCCTTATTGAACTGTTAGTAGTCTTATTTTTCTTCCCCGTAAGAATTTTTATTTTAATTTAATAAATACTAACTTTTCTTCGGCTAATAATGCAGAAAATTTATCAAGTCGGTTATCCAAGGTTTTCTACCTGGAATTGCATTGAAGATTTTCCTGATATTCCTACCAACGATACTGATGATCATGTCTAAATTTGAAGGCTTCTCATCTCTGTCATCTCTCGAAAGGAGATCAGCAACACGATTCTATTTTTTCAACATCGTGAATGTATTCCTCGGGAGCATAGTTACTGGAACTGCATTCGAACAACTCAATACTTTTCTAAAGCAGTCAGCTAATGAGTATGTTACTCCTACCATTTACAAATATTTCATCTTACGGCTTAGTCGGTTTTCGAGCCTTGGCGCAACGGTAAACGCTGTTCTCGTGTGACCGAGAGGTCACAGGTTCGAGTCTTAGGAGCAGCCTCTTGCCAAAAAATTGGCAGTGGAAGGCTTGCCCCCAATACACCCTTGTGGTGGGACCCGTCCCCGGACCTCGCTTAGTGGGGGCGCTTAGTGCACCGGGCTGCCCTTTATCTCTTAGTCGGTTTTCCGCTAACTGGCAACTGATTTGGGAACTGGTGTGAATTGTTAAGCACCGAAAATGATAGCCTTCAATTAGATATCAAGGAGATTTTATAATCATATTTTTCAATCAATTTGACCTAGAACTTGTCCTTTTCCGCTTAGCGGGGGCGCGTAGTGCACCAGTGTGCATTCCATTGATTTTGGGCACATGTCTGCCTGTGGTTTAGGCCTGTCTTATTTTTAGACAATTTGAGCCGAAAATGACAAGTTTAGGCTTAAATAGTGGTGGAATGCTATCCCACATTGGTTAATTAGTAAGCTTTAAGGCCTTATATGTGTGAGGCAATCCTTTTCGGGTGGAATTCTATGTTTCCATATGATATCAGTGTCATTTATTTCCGTATTGGGTCACCCGCAGATTTACTTACGCTATAGATTGCTCTAGGCTTAAGGTGCGCGTGTTAAGTATCTCACATAGGTTCACTAAACTACTTATATGTGTAAGGCAATCTTCCCCTTACGGTACCTTTTTGGGGTGGAGTTAGGCCCGAAAATACGCCTTTTTCCTGGAATTCGAAGCATCTTCTTGATAAGACTATATATGTTTGTTGCTTAATCTTTTCTTGTGAACAAGCCTTTAAATTTCAATGGTGATTCGTACTTCTCCTATTTCTTTTTAATTTATAAACATTACAGCATTCCGAAAACAATTGGTGTGGCGATTCCAATGAAAGCAACTTTCTTCATAACTTACATAATGGTTGATGGATGGGCCGGAATAGCAGCAGAAGTTTTGATGTTGAAACCTCTAATTATGTTCCACTTGAAAAATTGGTTTCTAGTGAAGACGGAAAAGGATAGGGAAGAGGCTATGAATCCTGGTAGTATCGGTTTCAACATTGGGGAACCTCGTATACAATTCTATTTTCTCTTAGGTCTTGTATACGCAACAGTAACACCGATTCTCCTCCCATTCATAATCATTTTCTTTGGCTTCGCTTATGTCGTGTTCCGTCATCAGGTAATGACTCGATCTTTCTATTGTATGAATAAAGTCCATCAAATAATTTCAGCGACTTAAAGATTGCCAGTCGAATCACAATCAGCATACACGGCTAGGGCTGTAATCGAGCCGAGCTTGAGTTGGGCTTTGGCTTGCTCAAGCTCGGCTCAGCTTACTAGAAAATAAACGAACTCGAGCCGAGCTTCGAGCTTGTTTCGAGTCTAAAATCCTCTTTGAACATGGTTCATTAAGAAAATTATCTAACTATGAATTGTTTGTGAATAAATCGTTAATTATATTTATGTGGTTTGCTCGCAAATAGCTCTTTAATTGTGTACATAAACAAGCTCACAAGCAAAGTTCGTGAATAAATAAATAGGATGCTTACAAATAGTTCATCTATTACTCATTTATTATGTTTGTAAACGAACTCATCTAATAGAAAATGTAATATAGTTTTTTTACAAAACTAAAATTTGTTCATAAATGTTCTAATCGAGCTCGTGAGCTTTCGAGCCGAACTTTGGTCTGCTCAAGCTCGGCTTGTTTACGAACCGAGCCAATAAATCGTGCTCACGAGCGGCTCGTTTACAAATCGAGCCGAGCTTTTATCGAGCCGAACACCGAGCTGCTCATGAGCGGCTCGGCTCATTTACAGCTCTATACGCGGCCATTTGAGACATGCTTGACATTTTGAGTTGCAACAATTAGATGTTGCCTTTGAATGGGAGAAAAAACCGAGAGACTGCTATGATTATGAGATTTTCTACTATATAAATGTGGCGGATACACATTATACCTTGGGGTTATGTATTTTATTTAACCTCTTCGTTCTTGTATGTGAAAATTGCAGATCATAAATGTTTACAACCAAGAGTACGAAAGCGGTGCAGCCTTCTGGCCCGATGTTCATGGACGCATTATTATTGCTCTTCTTATATCACAAGTGCTTATGATTGGATTGTTGAGTACAAAGGAAGCGGCTCAGTCAACGCCATTTCTCATTGCGCTTCCTATACTCACTATATGGTTTTATAGATTCTGCAAAGGCCGCTATGAACCTGCGTTTGTTAAAAATCCGTTACAGGTATGCATTTCTACCATCTCAATCCGTTACAACTTGTTTCGAATCATTTCGGGACTAAGGCTTTGTTGTTGTTGTTGGCTTGTTTCGTTTATTCTCGTGTCTGTTTTCTTTAAGAGCTTCAAGTTGATTATGAGCTGCTAAATATTTCCATATCTAATTGAAAATGCGAGGGAAAGGCCTATTAGACGTGCTTTACTGTGTCAGCGTAATACTTCATGAAACCACTTTGATCGTGCACAAATTAACAGCGCGTATAAAGCATGTCTAACACGATCCGTCTAATAAGGGCCAAATGTTCCTAAAAGTAGAAGTACAAGGGCCAGATGCAACAAGTAAAATGGCTAAATTAACAGTTTTAGCTCGGTACAAGAGCCGAAAAATTCCTTTGTTGGGAATATGGATAGGGCTGTAAACGGGACGGGGCGGGGCGGGGATTGCATTAACCATCCCCGACCACTGGTCTATCGGGGATTCCCCATCCCCATCCCCGTTTAAGTTTTTAATTTCTTCACTTTTTTTTCAAGGTTTTGATTATCCAAGATCCCATCCCTGATGCATGCATTACTTATTAATTGTATATGTTCCGTTTTATTTTTAATCAACCTAGTTAGAGCTCTTACTTTATCTATCTTAATTTATTTTTATAACACATTCCGTTTTAAACCAACCAGGTTACAACTCAATCTTTTACTTTGTTTTTTTTAGTTTATCTAAATCACGCACATTTTTTTAGTTTATTTATTTTTAATATTCAGGTATTTAGTCGGGGATCCGTTGGGGACGGGGATGGGGATGGGGATGGGGATGGGGATGGGACACTTATAACCATACCCGCCCCGTCACCGACTGTCGGGGACAAAATCAAAACCATCCCCGCTCCATGCGGATCCCAATCGGGGATTCCCCGTCCCCAACAGGTCAGGTCTCCAACGGGGATGGAGAATCCCCAACTAACTGATAGCCCTAAATATGGACATGCCTAAGTTTCACTGCGGGAGAATTAATGTCGTAACAAGGATATGTGTAGAATCATTCCCCCTTCAGAGACTTGTTTTTTCCCTTTAGTCTTATTGTGTCGGAGAACCGTCTTCTTAACAACTCTTAGAAGATGTCACGCCATTCTTCGGTGTCAATTTGTTCTTTCTTTTTTTGACATATAGATGACATGATTCATATCTATTTGCTTTCAGGAAGCAATGATGAAAGACACACTTGAACGAGCGAGGGAACCGAACTTGAATTTGAAAGCATACCTTCAATACGCGTACGAGCATCCAGTTTTCAAAAGCGATGAAGACGATGAAGATGGGGATAATATAAGTGAAAAGTTAGAAACTGAGTCAATTATAGTCCCTACCAAACGCCAATCACGAAGAAACACGCCTGTGCCCAGCAGAGTCAGCGGTGCTTCCTCCCCAAATTTGAGTGATGTGAAAGAAGATCTGGAGGCATAACTCGTAAAACACAGCAGGCAGGCGCGGTGAAGCGTTGTAAATTAAAATGGATGAAAAATAGTGAGTATTTGTTGTATAGAAAAAAAGAAAAGGCCAGTTGAATATCTGGATTTTGAGGTGCTACTACTAGTTTGAATTTCTCAAGAATGAATGTAAATTACAAGGTAGATTTTTCTGTGCATGTAGTAGATTAGTTTTGCGCAACCGTTGTATAGTTGTTTCTGGCTTTTTTATCCCTTGTACACATTCTTTTTCCGCGTGAAATTTAGCATTATTTCGTCTATTCTTTGTATCGATTATCGTTATTTCTGGACTTTCCTAAAGACAGAGTATTATTACGTGCTTGTTTGATTGAGTTGTTCTTGATAGCTGATTTTCTTTCTATTTATTGATTTTAATTGAATATTCTTGTTTTTACTGGTTGCTATAGTTTATATTTACTGGTTTATGGTTGAGATTAGGACGGTATTTGATTAGTATCGTTTGTAGTTTAGATTGGAAAACCGTTAATGGTTGTTTTTGGCTTTTTTCCCCTGAATTTACAAGAAGTAACGCTAAATTTTAGGGTAATACTCCCGATCAATGAATTCAAGATACGTGTATATATATTTTTTCTTTCCACCAATCATGTAATGTAATGGTATTCAAAACGATTTTCATTAGTTAGGAGTGTTACGTAAAATTTCAACAAAATAATACGTGCTTGTTTGATTTAGTTGCTGTTCTTGATAGTCAATTTTCTTTCCACCTCCCTTGTTCTTGAACAATTGTCTCCATTCGTGAATAGTCGAATTCTATTCATTCAGAATGGAACTGACAGTTCTCAATGAGTTTGCTTTGGGGATAGCAACCGTTTTTCTATGGATTTTGGAGGTACAGGTTCTTGTATGTTCAGTCAATTTTATCTTAATATTGGCAGTTAAAAGCAATTTACACATAGTTGAGTCAATTTGAGAAATAATTAACCAAATTATCTTATCCGTTATGAATCTTATCATCTACAATTTCTATGTGCTTCATTTTTTTTTATCACTAATTAATAACATATCACAAACATATGATTAGACTTGAAAAAAATTTAAATAATATACTGTATTTTGTACGAGTTGGAGAAAAAAAATTAAATGCATCACCGAATTTTAAAAAATTAATCTCTAATTTTATTATTAAATCACAAAAAATATGAAATCTTTTTTTTAGAAACATTCGTTATGTAATTGGTGCGAAATAAGGAACAAAATATTTATTTTTAATAATTACTAGATGAACTAGCAATATTTTATTTAGTTTCAGTTTTTTTTGTTTTACAATTTCTATATTTATTTTATACTTTAAATATATTGAATTTTATTTTTTTATTTAAATTATAAATATATATAAAATAAAATTTATAAGAATTTTGAAGGCCTAATATTTCCACATCCCCCTTAACTTGTCCAAATTATCCATTTTACCCCCTCAACTCATCGAATGTCCTATTTACCCCCTTAACTCCATAAAAGTGGTATTTCTTACCCCCTCAACTTGTCCATTTCTCCCCTCAACTCATAGAATGTTCTATTTACCCCATTAACTCCATAAAAGTGGTATTTTTCACCCCTTACAATCCGTTATCGAAGCCTAAATTGATAACTTTTTTTAAACGTTAAACCTATATTTATGCTATTTTGTAAGTGGAACCTAAATTGATATTTCCTTAAAAATCATAGGCCTATTTTGGTACATTATCCCTATATATATAATGTATTTAACTTGTTTATATTAATGTGCTTGTTATTTGTATTTTTTATTCGTTCTTTCTCTTTTCAAACTTTTTTTGACTACTATAAAGGGATAAGAAATACCATTTTTATGGAGTTAAGAGGGTAAATAGGATCATAAGTGATGAGAAATACCACTTTTATGGAGTTAAGGGGGTAAATAGGAT
The DNA here is from genome assembly GCF_963576675.1 of Euphorbia lathyris. Taxonomy (NCBI): domain Eukaryota; kingdom Viridiplantae; phylum Streptophyta; class Magnoliopsida; order Malpighiales; family Euphorbiaceae; genus Euphorbia; species Euphorbia lathyris. The sequence continues at coordinate 86,194,532 of NC_088915.1, forward strand.
ATTCGATGAGTTGAGAATGGGTAAAATGACAAATTTGGACAAGTTAAGGGGGCGAGAAATACCATTTTTATAGAGTTAAGGAGGTAAATAGGACATTCGATGAGTTGGAGGGGTAAAATGACCAATTTGGACAAGTTAAGGGGGCTGGAGAAGCATTAAGCCAATTTTGAATATACATTCTAGGCCTAATACTCCTCCAGCCCCCTTAACTTGTCCAAATTGGTCATTTTATCCCCTCAACTTATCGAATGTCCTATTTACCCCCTTAACTCTATAAAAGTGGTATTTCTCACCCCCTTAACTTGTCCATTTATCCCCCCAACTCATAGAATATCCTATTTACCCCCTTAACTTCATAAAAGTGGTATTTCTTACCCCCTCAACTTGTCCATTTACCCCCTCCCCAACTCATAGAATGTCCTATTTACCCAACTCCATAAAAGTGGTATTTCTCACCCCTTACAATCCATCATCGAGGCCTAAATTGATACATTTTTTAAACGTTAAACCTATATTGGTGTTATTTTGTACGTGGAACCTAAATTGATACTTTCCCAAAATCATAGGCCTATTTTGGTACATTTTTTAAACGTTAAACCTATATTGGTGTTATTTTGTACGTGGAACCTAAATTGATACTTCCCCAAAATCATAGGTCTATTTTGGTACATTTTCCCTACATATAATGTCTTTAACTTGTTTATATTAATGTTCTTGTTTTTTTATAAAAAAAAAATGTTCTTGTTATTTGTATCTTTTATTCATTCTTTCTATTTTCAACTTTTTTTTGCTAGTTAAATTTTGATTATCTAATTATTGTAATACAATATTATTATAATAAACACATGAAGGATCGATATAATTATCAAATTAAAACAAAATAAAAAGTTGATATTAAAAATATATGTTTTCAAACTCATTTGAATAAGTGCTATTAATTTTGCACTATAAAGGGGAAAGAAATACCACTTTAATGGAGTTAAGGGGGTAAATATGATCATAAGAGGGTGAGAAATACCACTTTTATGGAGTTAAGGTGGTAAATAGGACATTCGATGAGTTGAAAATGGGTAAAATGACTAATTTGGACAAATTAAGGGGGTGGAAAATATCATTTCTATGAAGTTAAGGGGGTAAATAGGACATTCGATGAGTTGGAGAGGTAAAATGACCAATTTGAATAAGTTAAAAGGGCTGAAGGAGCATTAGGTCTACATTCTACTATTTTGTTACATTTACATTTTAATAATAATCATAATCATATTTAATAAAAACTATGAATAAATATGTAAATGTATCATCTCCATAAGATTTTTATATATTTATAATGTTGATTGTACTGAGGTTCAACCTAGTTGATTGTCTTTTTCGATTCTTTGACCGGTTCGGTTTTAATAACTATGATTTTTATAATATTGTTTCAAATTGATCCAACTTGTCAATGTTCGAGATAAAATTACTCTTAGCTGTAAATGGTAGGGATAAAATTGTTCCTAACGGTAAATCGTTAGTGGTATTTTTACATCTTATCCCAACAAATTTAATTTACTGTCTAAAACTTGTGAGCGGACCTAGGTGTAAAAACAAAGTGCAAAATAGAAACAAATCTACGAAGAAATCACAAATATTTAGAATGACCAGTTGGAACCTTTCATTCATTTACAGACCTCTTAAAGGGAAATTCAATTTGTCCCTAGTACCATAGGAACTCCCCAAAAATCCCCTACCCTGTGTTTTATATGATGATAGGCTGTGTTGCACGGATATACGTAACAAAAATTAGTTAGGAAACAGTAATGGAAATAGAAAAGAAACGGAAATAGATATGAAATATGGAAACACTACTGATGAAGAGTTTCCGTGCAATATAGAGGCTTAAAATGCGGAAACGCTAATGAAAAAGATAGGTGATAAACAAATGTTACAGAGGCTTCAAATGGAGTTGTATATAAAAAAACAAATCTTACCAGAAAGTTTAGACCGTTTGGTTTATCAGTTGTTTGCTATTGCTGTTTATTATTGCTGGTATGATTTGCTGTTTGTACAAATAACAGCTCCTAAACAAACACCGCAAAGTAAACAAACACCCCGAAGTAGTGAAGAGGGCTGAAAAGTGCTCAATTCTAATTAGACAAAGCAGAGTAAAATGGGGAACCCCCTCTTTGCAGTTAAGAAGAAGTGAGGAAGGTAGGTAAAGATGAAGTTTTTCTGGAGAAAAGTCTCCTTTTAAGACAGAGAAAGTCTAAATGTAAATGGCCCCTCCTTGTAATTAGAGATTATGAGGTATATCTTGTTACCGCCTTTAATGCAATGGAAGCATGTAGGTATTCTAACTTCCTTTGTTGTGATTATATTCTGAACGGCTTGACTAATGCACTTTACAGTGTTTATCAAGTCAAACAAACAACAAATGAACCATGAGAATATCTGGACCATAAATATAAATCAGAGGATGTTGTTGAAACACAATTTTCACATAGATTTTGATTATGACAAAAATGTTATACCTCCATAATTAATAACACATGAAAACATAAAAGTAATTTATTTATACTAATGTGTTCGTTGAAGTGTTTGGTTAATTTTAAGCAAAAGTTCAAAGATGTTGATTTGGGCCTTAAGGCTTAGACAAAGCCCATCACCGAGAAGGCTTGCGAATCAAATAGTTTAAGCCCTAATCATAGAAGGATCTAGAAGTTTTCTTGACCAACTCTATATCAAAAGTGTTCCGGAAGATAAGAATCAAGCCACACTTGACAAGATCAACAGACGATCAACAGAGATAGAGTTGGCCTGCACACAACTGTCAATTGCCCATACCTGATAAGAAAAGTTTCAGAACCACAAACGGCATGTCCCCTGGTCAACCTTAAAACTCTGCCTGATTTGGTTAGACAAGGAAGACAGACTCTGACCAACTCTGATCGACAGCGTAACAGACAAACCAGCGGACACAAGAAACAAGGTGATTGACTGTAGGCTCTGGCCTCTGGAAAGTGAAAATGACAGCTGCACACTTTCCCTCTCAACGGTGAAATTCGAAATAACCTCTTCCTCAAGTGTCAATTATGAATAGCCTCTCACTTGCAACCTTGAAGACACACATACATACAAGAGAAAGAACGATCTTCAAGCAAAAAGCTCTAAGTGACTATCTCTTGAAGTTTCTAAGAGCAAAGCAAAAAATGCTTTACACAAACACTTCCATATTTCTTGTGTAATCTTTTCTTTCAGATCATTCAATGTGTTCTTAGATTAGAACAAAAATCATCAATTCTCTAGAATAGTTCGGAAGCTCTGTTTGTTCGGTATTTAGCAAACAGAGGTAGATAGTTAGTCGAAGTGTAGAATTATAGAGGAAGGTACTCTGTAATTGGCTCAAAAACTATTGTAAGGGTTTGTGCTCTACCAGAAAGAGCTCAGTAGTGGATTAAAGCTCAGAAGATGAATTTCAGGGACTGGATGTAGGCAGGAAGCCGAACCAAGACAAATCTGCTGAGTATCATTTTCTAACTCTTACTCCGTATATTTGCTTGCTCATTATTTTAAAACTGCTAATCCAACCAGAGTTTTATCTCTAACGTGCAAGATTCGGAAGCCCTCTAAGTCTTGCTCTCCGAATCAAGGACAGAAGCAATCTTAAGTACAAGTTAACTAAAATTGTCTCTGGACTCTAACATTTGCACTCTGATCTGTGGTGTGTGCTGTGAGAAATGTTTAAGAACGTACAAAAACTTTTTAATCCTTAATAGTTCCATTAACCTCCCCCCTCCCCCTCTAGAACTAATTCTCACATAACTAAGGGACCAACAGATGTCAGGGCTAAGAAATTCTTAGTTGGGCATTCTTGAATTATAATACGACAGTTTCCAATAAATTTGTAAGTCAAGTGCAAGAATTACTACTTATTATCTATGAAATTCATGTCGAACGTATGTCAATTCCTGAATCATTCCAAGTGGCAGTAATAATACAAAAATTACTATCTGGATGGAAGAATTTTAAAAATTACCTTAAACATAAAATATTTATTACCGCCTCTAGTTTGAATAAACTTTAAGTCACAAATATCACTATATATTAGAACAATCGATTATTTTTGTTTTCACTAATGAAGCGAACATCTTGTTAATTTTGTCTCTACACAAATTTCGCAATTATGTTTCTAATCAATTTAGAATGGATGGATATGTTCTAAATTAATTAATCTATGTAAAGCATCATAATTAACATGTCCAAGTCTACCGTACCATAAATTAAATGACTCAATAATATAAAGTGAAGACATATTATTCTTATTAGTATTCATTACTTTGGACTTACAAGAAAATGCATTGAGTTTCCACATCCCATTGGATACATAAAATTTTCCACATACATTCCACCCTTTGACAAATTTCAGATTCAAAAACCATCTTAAAATCGCGAGTGCTAAGAAGGCTTCTTGAAACTAGGTTCTATAGACTATCAAGCACATACAAGACATTCTCCAACTTCACTTCTTTTCCAAAAGTTATTTTCATAATCGCAGTTCAAGTTCCCCTGATCTTAGAGGAATTAAAATTTCTTATATAGAGCTTCTCTTCGGTCTTAGGAGTTAGTTCAGCAAAGGATTCCTTGTCACAACAGACATGATGTGTGGCACTAGTATCCAATCACCATTCTCGTGGATTGGAATCAACCATATTGACTTTTGAAGCCACGACACAAAGTTCAATGTCAGACACATCTTTGTGTAATAGCTTTCACAATGTTCGCTCCATTCGGCTTTTTGGTCCCTTGTGAGGTTGGATTAGTTCCAAAGGGGGGGGAGGTGAATGGAACTATTGGTTAATTTCAACCTTCTATAAATTTTTCTCACTTAAAACTCAATAACACAACACATAAGCAATATTTTGGAATTAGAGGCAAGTTTCGTTTACTGAGTTAATTGGTCAACAGAGTGTGATTCTGCTTTCAACTTTTGTTCGCAGAAGACAGCTCACTCAAATGAGCTTCTGTGTAGACTTAAAGTTAAAGATCTATTGATGCACAATAATCGGAGCTTATATATGAGATTATCAGTTTAGAGCATGCAATATCATAAGTAAGTAAAGGTAGAGTTAGAAGATAGTTACTCAACGATTTATACTAGTTCGGATCCTACATACATCCAGTCCTCAGAATACCTTCTTTTGAGTTTTAATCCACTACTTAAATCTTTACTAGTAGAGCACAAACTTTTACAAGATACATAGGTACTGTAAAGTACCTTCCTTTACAATCCACACTCAACTATCTATCTCTCTATATGTTTACTTATAACCAAAGTAAACAGAAGAGCTTCTGATGTTTTTACAATAGATGATAAGTTCTAATATAAAACACAAATAAAGTACTAGCCCTCTATTGAACTTACACAAATTTTGAATTGAATGTGTATTACAGAATATTGCTCTAATTTCACTTGAAAGCTTTTATATCTCTTTTCAGCGTGTAAAATTCGTCAACTGTAAAATGAGCTTTGCACTGGTATTTATAGTGGAAGCTTTGGCAGAAGATCTGTTTGAATTTCAAACTAGCCGTTTAGAGGGAAACGACTTCTGTCAACATCAGCTTCTGACTTCCGCACCTGAAGTCTAAAATGTTACCATTGTCGAAGGATGGGCTATCTATATTGTGCCGCGTTCTTTTGTCTTCTGATGTAGCAGACTAGCAATCTGTAATATTTCTATTTCTGGTAACAAAAAAGAGTCGTTGAGGGGATAAGGCTTCTGTAGCTTGTCCTTTTGCCATTTTGGGAACGATGTGATGCGACTCAATGGAAATTTAATTCTCAAATTAAATGTTTTGGCGATCCAATTCCTTATAAGTTATTTTTGTCAGAATAAAAAACTCATGAAAATTGTGTTTCAACAGGATTTACCTTCTTAGGCAACCTGCAATCAGATAAATTATGATTAATCTTGTTGCAGTTGTAACATTTCCTATTGAACTTTGCCTTTTTCGAAATCTCACCTTTAGGATCCAATTTGGACCCATATTGAGGCTGCTTACCTTTATTGGAGAGTTTCTTAACCTCCACTATATTCGTCCTAGCCACATCTTGGCTGGAAACTTTGGATAATTGCTTCTTTGAGCCTTCATTGTCTTTCTCAAGTAGAAGTTTAAAAATGAGCTCCCCAACACTTTTTTGCTTATTCTTAAAGTTAATTTTTGAAGCCTTTCCATCTAGGTGGAATATTTTTATTATTGCATCCACTTGGAAAGCTTCACTAATTACCATACGTTCAACATGAATCAATTGATAATGAGCTCTAATTCTTCCACCTGACTTTCAACCCTTTTGGAATCTAACATAATAAGATTCAGGAATTTCCCAACCAAGAATTTCTTATGGTCTAGAGATTCTCAGAGTTCCTGTATCATTTTCTTGACTTGATAAATACTATAAATTGAATTAGCCAAGCTATTTAAAATGTAATTATGCAAAATGAAGTCATAATGCTTCCATTACATTGAAGGCGGTAACGACATATATCTCATCCTCTTTGATAACAGGAGAATCATCTTTCAAGGACTTGGTTAAATTAAGTATAGTCATATAAAATAACATTTTCTGTTGTCACATTTTAAAACTCACATTGGTGGATTTTTCAAACATTCCTTATGGCTTACAGACGTTCTTACTGGTAAAGTTACGTGTGGAGCCTCAAGAGTGACTATGTTCTCATTAGTCTGTGAACTAGGCACGTTCTTGAACTGGGTCCATCTACAATTAGATTATCAACCATTTTTTGAAATTCCAAACAAACTAAGTTAGAATTAGAAATAATAATTTGTTTACTAAAACATAAACAAACAACAATAAATTAACATAAATTCATTTATTTTTATTCGTTCCAATTAGTCGGATTTAATATTATTCTTTCAACAGTTTCAAAAATTAAAAATTAACTTGTTCGTTAAGGTAATCTAATCAATATATCATTGTACGTCTCTTTGAAAAGATGAACTCTATCCAAAAAGTGTTAGCGATATTAATTCATAAAGAAACTATAACCTGAACAGAAAAATAATTTTGTTAAATTTAAGAACAGAAACAATAAAATTATAATAAATTAGATATAATAAGTCTTCAGATGAATTGAATAAATGAAGAAAAAGATTATGAGACCTAATGAAATCAGTCTCGTTAAGACATATTTTGCTGCAATCAATATTCGTCTCAATAGAAGTGTGAGTTGAACTCTAACCGTGCATGTTGAATTATCATGGGAAAACTAAAAATAAGACACACTACAAGAATTCAAGCTTGTTGCGACAATTTAATTTATCAAAATAAGTTATATTTTTGTCATAAGAAACTTCTTGTTACAAAGTGTTTTGTCACCATCCTAATCACAATAAGCCCGTCTTAATAAGTTTTTAGTGACAAAATTGTATTACCTCATAATTAGTTTTTAATTATTGTTACAACTATAATTTGTCATTAATCTAGCTATTATGATAAAATTTAAATAACCGTGAAATATGATTTATTGTGACTACATAATGTAGTAAGAAAAATGTTACATACACACCCCATACGCAAATGCCCATTGGGCTTGCAGCGTGTACAACACAGGCCTAACCCGCTAAATCGTATATCTTATATGAATCTCTGACACACCTCCACATGCAATGCTCATTGGGCTTGCAGCCCCCATGTGTTTTTAATTCTACAAATTTATGAGGTTGCCAGGACTCGAACTCTTGATCGTTTGGTCCAAACAACTCTAATACCATGTCATGGAACCGTTTGAACTAAAAGCTCAAGATGATTAAGACTTAATCGTATATCTTATATTAATCTCTGACACATTCTAATCCCCAAATAAATATGAAAATTTGTAAATTGATTTCCAAAACAATAGATTAGTCTAATTTGATAAATATTACTGTCATTTTGGTTTTGTTTTTTCATTTTTTTACTAATTGTAATTTTTTCATAATAAGTACATTAATTGCGAAAACAATTATTTTATTGTATGAATGTTTCGTTACATCTTTATATATTTATGACAAAAATGACGTGGCAATTTGTTTTTATTATAATATGTATTAAGTTCTACTTTCTTGTGATAAATATTTCGACAAAATATTTTTTTCTCACGATTTCTTTTGGTTTTTTTACCTTTTCTTACTAATTATTATTTGATCACAATAAATACATTAGTTGTGATAAACAAATTATTTTTACGTATGAATTTTTGTCACAACCTTATGTATTTATGACAAAAATGTGTGACAATTTTTTTTTGTCATAATATTGATTGACTGGTGCTTTATTGTGATAAATATTTGGACGAAATATTATTTTGTCATAATTTTGTTTGGAATTTTCACATTTTTTTACTAATTATTTTTTTGTCACAATAAGTACATTAATTGTGACAAAAATTATTTTGTCAGACGAATTTTCGTCACAATATTAGATATTTGTTGTAGTGACAAACAAAGCGAAATAGAAGTTCAAGGAATTGAACAAAGTTTGGCCGAGAGAAAAAAAATTCGGACTAGGTGCACCATCATGTTTTCGAATTAAAAAAAATCACTCTTATAAGTAAACTATTGGAACCGTTTTTTTCTACAATTAATTTATGAATTAATGAATAATTAATCTTACTGAATTAATTCACGTTAATGATAATTAAAACCAGTGTAACCAGTAAATCATTTTACAGAATTAGTGATGAAAATTAATTTCATTTAACTCCATTAATGAGTTTTAGTTCTCTAGTAACCACCATTCAGAATTTAAAAGGAATTCTCATAGTTTAAATGCCCTTACTCCTCTACACAACCATTCCAAAAAGGTAATTGTTTCATTCATAGAAAAAGATAGTACATTTCGATATAAGTAATTAAAAACTTACAATATAGAAGAACACCAGAGGAGCTTGAATCTGCATCTTCAATGTTATAGATCGTGATAGAGCAATGGTAGACAGTGCTTGAAACTGTTTTTGGCAAAACAAAGGAAAACAAACTCCATCCATAATCGAATTCAGAATCTTTTTCTCTAGGTAAGACTTCATAATTTTTCAATGAGTCAGATCTATGTGATGGTAGACAAAACTCTTCTGTTTTTCCATGAAGGAAAGCATAATAACACGCATACATGGAGTCAAGCCTCAACCACCCTTAGGGGTGTCAATATAAGTCACGGCCCGCTAACACGATCGGTGTAACCCATTAGGATTGAGCCTTAATGGGTTCAAGTCATAAATGGGTCAAATGGTCCAACATGTTTAACTCGTATATGAAACGAGCCGGATCGCAGGTTGACATGTGAATTAATCGCAACCCGTGTAATTTTAATCATATTGGTGGGTCGTGTCAACCCAACCCGATAACCCATTAAACCCTACTCATATAACTCGTTTGACCTGTATAATTCTTGTAAGTGTTATATATTGTTATGGTTATGATATGGATTTTTAGGTTTGTTGAGACTTCAATTCATAAACCTAATTTGTTGAGAGGGTGTCTGCGACCGACATATGTGTGCTCTTCCATTTTCTCAAACTCCTTCTTCGATCATGATGTACCTCTCTTCAAATCCATCAGGTATGTATGTTTTAATTTGTTTCTTAATTTGAATAACTCAATGTTTGGTTCGATCGATATGTTTTTTGTTTTCCCTTCCTCTCTTCAATCTCTCATGTTTTGTAAATGATAAATCGGTAAAGAACTTGTATCAACCCGTTTATTAAACGGGTCGTGTTAGGATTGGCCTAAATGAGTCAGCAAAGTAGGTTGACACGAGCTGTTTATGACCTACGAACCCATATTGACACCCCTACACCCATATATGGAGACAGACTATGACTACCCATATAGGGAGAAATAAAGAAAGAATAAAAAAAATTCAAATAAAAGAGAAACTGTCAAACTTACCATAATAGTAAGTTAATCAAAACAATTATTCAATAATGCAAAAACTAAAGCAAAGTAAAGAAGGGGTTTATATTCCGACTATAGGTCGAAAGAAAACCCAAAACCTAGATGATGAACTTGAGAGTATTTTTTACGGCTAGTAATTTCAAGTGGTTCACTTTAAGCTCTAATTTCTCATTCATTATTTCTTCCTTTTGAGCTTATAATATATCATTGTAAAGATCTATGGAACGGAACACAATGACATATTACAAGTTACTCTAAACTCCATATATCCATTAAATATGCAAGCTTTAAGTTTTAATTTCTCATTTACCATTTCTTCATTTTGAGCTTATAATATACTGTTGGAAAGATCTCGTGGAGCAGAACATATTGACATATTACAAGTTACCCAAAACTTCATATATCCATTAAATATGTAAACTTCAAGTTGAAAAATAATAACAAATCTAACTTGTCATTTTTTCAACAGATGGAGGCAACAATGACACTTCAAGATAGAGCAATTTGCGTTCATTGATGAAGCTCAAGCAGTAGGTCATAAATCCTCTCATCTTTAAGCTAAATCTCCAATTCGATAAAATGTGGTGAGGTGATAGTGTGTATTTTATAAGGAATAAAGTACTAAAATAGACTCAATATGTTTGGGGGAAAGAGTCAATTTGGCATGCACGTATAGAATAGTACAATCTTAGTCTCAATGTTTGTCAATGATGAAATTAAATGCTTCACTGACAGACTTTGACACATCAAATGAATGTGTCGTAAACCTAGGCTCCACATCATGCTTAAACCTTCTACAATTTTTCTACGAGCTTGAGGGTTCAGACTATAGAGTTAACCACACATTCATCTTATGTGTTTGGCGAAAGAGCCAATTTAGATCCACATACAAAACAGTACAACTTCAGTCTAAACTTTTGTCAATGACAAAATTAAATGCTTCACTAACAGACTTTGACACATCAAATTAATGTGTCGTAAACCTATGCTCCACATCATGCTTACACCCTCCGCAATTTTTCTACAAGCTTGAGGGTTCAGGCTATAGAGTTAACCGTACATTCATCTGATGTGTTTAGGGAAATAGTCAATATAGCATCCGCATATAAAACAGTACAATTTCAATCTCAACGTCTTTCAATGACGAAATTGAATGCTTCACCAATAGACTTTGACACACTAATGAATGTGTCGTAAACCTGGACTCCACATCATGCTTACACCATCTACTCTTTTTCTACGAGCTTGAGGGTTCAGACTATAGGGTTAACCGCACATTCATCTTATGTGTTTGGGGAAAAGAACCAATTTAACATCCACATACAAAACAATAATTTCAGTCTCAACGTTTGTCAATGACAAACTTAAATGCTTCACCAACTGACTTTGACATATCAAATGAATGTGTGGTAAACCTAGGCTCCACATCATGCTTACACCCTCTATAATTTTTCTGCGAGTTTGAGGATTCAAACTATAGAGTTAACGATATAGTCATCTGAAGTGTCAATTTTTGTTAGTGAAACCTTTAATTATATCATCTGATGAATGTTTTGAAACTGAAATTGTATTATTTTGATCAACTTTTGTGTCAAACTCTCACATTAGTGATGTTTGAAAAAAATCTTAATTGCTAAAGGTACAATTCATATACTTAAGTTTTGCAAACTTTTAAACCACATGATTATGTTTGTAAATGTGGAACCACAAGCATTTTTTGGATGAGGTTTTTGGAAAAATGTCAATTTAACCTAAACGTATAAAATGACACCATTTTAGTCTTAACGTTTGTGAAATAATACTAATTTAACCATGAGTAGATATGGTCATAGACTTGTTGGCCCGTCCAGTCCGTCCAAACCCGCCTTCTATGAGTTGGGTTTGGATATGTAAATTCATCATTTGACGCAGCCCAATCCAAACATGTACAAATCCACGTATAAATGGATTAGGCTTGAGATTTGTTTAAAAAATACGAGCTGGCCCGGCCTGACCGTCATTATATATATATATATATATATATATATATATTAATCAAATAAAATCAAACTTTAATATTTTTAGCGATTAAGATTTTTTTTAACCCATTGATCTGCCACGCAACCCGAAAGCCTGGTAAGATTATTAATTTATACCAATTAATGTTGACTTGAATGGTTAAGGGCCTCAAGTCGCTTAAGCTAAATCTCGAATTCGAGTTCTAGCGTACGCAGAAGCTTTAATTGGAAGATGATCCATCTAAGTGTGCCCCAGAAGCCTCAAACCGAAAATTATATGTCAGATTAGGCCGACTTGAACCCGATTCGATCTAGCCTATGAAGAGGTCTAACCTTGTGTAACATTTCACAAACGATGAGGTGTCAAGTTCTATCATCCCAGACTAAATTGGTACCATTTTACAAACATTGAGACTACAATGATGTTATCTTGTGCAATGAGATTAAAGTAACACTTCTCCAAAAATATACAGTATCCAAAAACCTTGATTGGCCTTTGAACGTTCCAAGTGTCCCGGTAACCCCTCAACTTACATAAAATGTAACCAATTAACTAGATTGCAAAAAAAAAAAAGTAAATTACAAGCAGAAAGGTATTGCACGCGTTGAAAAAGTAAAAGACCAAGGTCGTAGTATTAGGTTCTTATATTAGAGAAGACAAATTTTATAGTTGAGCAATTATGAACTACATTTTTAATATTTTTTTTAAAAAAAAATTGCTACATTAATAAAGAAGAAAGAAAAATCCCCACACCACCTAAATGTGATTCGAACTCATGACCTCCCTAGTCATAGGTAAGCTCCCAACCATTAGACTAAGAGTTTCACCACAAAACTACATTTTTAATATGTTTTAATATATTATATGAACTAGTTTTTGGCCCGTGCGATGCACGGATTCATCTTAACATATAAATATTAACAAAAATATAATCTAATAATTACAGTTAATGATATAAAGGTGCTATATAAATTAAATATTATTATTTTATTTTCACATTTACTTTAAATAAACTTTTTATAGATAAATATAATAATATAATATAATTAAAATTAATATATTATATATTATATTATATTTTTTATCAGTAAAAAATGAGAAAGTGACACATCAACATTAGAGAGATTTTAGAGATTAATTTAAATTTAGTAGAACTCTTAGATATAGTACGGATAAAATAATCTTTTTATAGATAAATATAATAATATAATTAAAATTAATATATTATATTATATTTTTTATCAGTAAAAATGGAGGAAGTGACACATCAGCTCTATTGTTACTGTTTTATATTATATATAGATAGATACACAGAGAATTAGAGAGATTTTATGGATTAATTTAAATTCTGTAGAACTCTTAGATATAGTACGAATAAAATAATCTTTTTATAGATAAATATAATAATATAATTAAAATTAATATATTATATATTATTTTATATTTTTTATCAGTAAAAAAGGAGGAAGTGACATCTCAACTCCATCGTTACTGTTTTATATTATATATACATATAGATATGAAGAGAATTAGAGAGATTTTAGGGAGTAATTTAAATTCTGTAGAACTCTTAGATATAGTACGCATAAAATAATCTTTTTATAGATAAATATAATAATATAATTAAAATTAATATATTATATATTATATTATATTTTTTATCCGTAAAAGAGGAGAAAGTGACACCTCAGTTCCATCGTTACTGTTTTATATTATATATAGATATATAGATATGCAGAGAATTATAGAGATTTTAGAGATTAATTTAAATTCTGTAGAACTCTTAGATATAGTACGGATAAAATAATCTTTTATAGATAAATATAATAATATAATTAAAATTAATATATTATATTTTTTATCAGTAAAAAATGAGGAAGTGACACCTTAGCTCCATCGTTACCAGGGGCGGAACCAAGGGGGGCTCCAGCCCCGGTCGGCCGCCCGAGAATTGAGAAATTTTTTTTTTTAGTAATGGTGTCTCGTAATATTTTGGAGAGAATTATATTGACTCTATGTAGTATTATATTAATGTTCAAAGGTAGATGAGATGATTAAGGATGTTTGCTTTTATTTGAGAGGTCATGTGTTCGATTCCCTTCAACCTCATTTTATTTTAAAAAGTTTTTATTTTTAAATGGACTCTTTATTTTTATTTTCTTAACACGTATGAATTCATTTTTAATATGTCTTTACCATTAAAAAAATAAACATATTTAATATTTAATTAGTTCAATGCTAGTTTTCTAAGAAAAATGATAATATTTTTACAGTTTTAATGTGTTGGAGGCTAAAAAAATGTTGCTCAGCCCTAACGGGTTGGACTTTGCAAAATTTACCGTTAACCGCACAGTTAATTTCGAATTTTTTTTTTAACGTTTTGAATTTTTTTTTTATTGATATGTTTGAGCCCGGCTCATTCGAGGTCCTGGTTCCGCCACTAATCGTTACTGTTTTATATTATATATAGATAGATTATATAATAACATTCTAAGGTGCGTGCAATACATATTCCACACGTAACTTACTTTTTTTTATAACCGATTGATTAATTGATTACATTTTAAATAAGTTTAGAAGGTTATCAGAATATTTTAAACAAATAGAGATTACTATCAAAACACTTTAAAAATTCGGGGGCCAGCCAAGTTTTTTTTTTGACAAGTTCATGATTAAGCTTTATAATTATAAAGTTAATAGGTTCGAATATAATTATGTGATAATGATTATAAATAAAATAAGATTATCTTTCTATTTAAAGAAAAGATAATAATAGTTATCCCAAATATTTTCTTATATATAAATAATGCTTTCTCAAAGTGTAACCCTATCAAACATCTACGCCTCCCTTTTCTATCTCTTCAATGGCATTATATTTCATTCGTCCGATCTCTTATTTTTCATCTTTCATGGATCTCACAATCTCCTAATTTATTGTTCATGTTAGGGTTTTGTTTTGTGGGAATTTTATAGAGATTTGAGATTTTTGATTTGGAGGCTACTCATACAATCTTCGTCACGAATACGATGTTTTCATACGCGGAAAGTCTTCTTCACGAATATGATAGGCATCCTATAAGAGAGTTTTCGAGATGAGTATGATGTATTTATTGCATCTATGATGTTTTTCTGCGCAGAAAGTCTTTTTCGAGATGCAAGGAGGGGCATGTAATGTCGAGTACTCCGATACGTGGATGACATAAAATAAGGTTTGACTCATAACCCTGAATAATCAAATAAATTTGATCATTCGATGCGATCTAGGTTTAGGCTTATTAGAATTATATGATCAAATGCTACTTTTTAGCTGCAAAAAGGCAAACAAATAAGCAACCAAACACCCTTTTATATTTAATAAGTCCAGATCTAATGCTAAATGATCAAATACAATGATCACTCGTTGTTTGATCAATTAATATCTTTTTTTTTTGTAAATGTATTAGTAATAAGGTTCGATATGACAGTCAGTCTAATGCTAAAATTGGTCTTGTTTAACAAGTGATTATAGTTTGCTGTTTGTTGTTGGAAAAAAGCTGCTTTTCCAAAAGGCATCTTTTCAGATGTAAAAGACAAACAAGTCACTAACCAAACAGTTGAAAAGGCAAACACTAGCATGAAAGCAACTAAACACTGCCTTAATACATTAACAGCTCCTTGAACTTGTCCAAAAAGCTTGATTGGTATGTCTCATTAGTCCCCTAAACTTACTTTAAATAATCCATTGTTCACCTGGATTTATTTAAAATGACCTATTAACCTCCTCAACTTGTTTACAGTGATCCATTTGCCTCTTGAACTTGTTTAAAGTGATATATGTTTCTATTTGTCTGAATTTGTAAAAAAAAAAACCTTAAAAAATAAAGGTATAATTCCCGATTATAATTCTTTAAAATGAATTAACTTTTTGTTTTATATATTTTTATGTTATTTTTACAGATTTAAGTGCTTAATCATGCAAGTTGAAGGGGCAATAAAATACAGTGTAAATTTAAGGGGTTTAAGGGTCAATCAAGTTTTTTGGACAAATTTATTAAGCATATGATGTATTAGGCCTGAAAATATAACTAAAATGTTATCATGATTATAAATAAAATAAGATTATTCCAAAAAGATTATTATATATAAATAATGCTTTCTCAAAGGGGTGCAAACGGACTTGGTAGTTCGCAAACTATTCGAGTTCGGTTCGATGGAAGCTCGGTTCAATAGGACTCGATTAGAGTTTGGGATCGGCTCGAGCACTAACGAATTGAGTCCAAGCTTCTTCAAGTTCGGCTCGGAAGCTCACGAGCAGACTCGATTATTTTTAATTACTATATATATTTGGCAAAAAGCAAACCCCTGAACTTAACTTGTTTTAAGAATCAAACTCATGATCAATTATTTTTCTACATTGAACCCTTAATCATTAATTTTATTATGGATTTGGCTCTTATTTAATTTTTCCGTCGAATTTGGGTGGCACACATCGTTAGGGTAATTCAACTTATTGACGTGGACAAATAAAAATAAAAGTTTATTGATTAGAATGGATAGAGAGTAAAAAGTAACAAGAAATTATAGAAATTAATTTCCAGTATGTTCTTCCAAACTCGATCTTCTCCTCTTCCATTTTGTGATTTTCGGCATTAGAATCGTCAAATCGATCTTCTCCTCTCCCAAAATCGAAGGAAAAGTTAAATAATGGCCAAATCCATAACAAAATCAATGATCAAGAGCTCAATATGAAAAAATAATTGATCAGGGGCTTAATCCTTAAAACGGGTAAAGTTGAGGGGCTTAAATATTTTTCCTATATATTTCATTATATATTTTATTATATATTTTATTGGTTATTATTAGTTTTCATCATAATTCACACCCTAAATAAGATTTAACCCATCAAATAAATGATACAAAATGTTTAGACATTTGAGTCTTTAGCTAGACAATTAGGTTTTGATAAGGAACAAAATAGATTACAAACTTTAATATATATTTCATTGTTTCAAATTTTTTCTCTGAGTTTGTGTCTTCCGGCCACAAGTACCATCTACTATTCTAGAATCTCGATAATAACATGATTATTTTTATTTATAAATATTTTAAACTCATATGGAGTATGTTATACGGCTTTTTTTTTCTACGCTACTTATTTTGTACATGTATGATGAATTTGGTTAAAGCTCGTTAAAAGCTCGATAAAAACTTGGTTCGGTCAAAGTTCGGCTCGGTGAAATCTCATCAAATTCAAATTTTATTTGTTACCTTTCATCTTTCATCGATTCACAAACTCTTAATTTATGGATGGTTTATTGTTCATCTTAGGTTTTTTTTTTTTTTTATGGAAATCTGATCCCTAAGTTATAGAGATTTGAAATATTTGATTTGGAGGCTACTCATAAGGAGATGAAAGGGAGCGTAGATGTTTGGTAGAGCCACATTTACGGGTACAAATGAGCCGAGCCGAATTTTAGGTAGGTTAAGTATTTACTTGTTAATATCTTGAATCGAGCTTTGATGAGTTTTCACCGCACCAAATTTTGATCGAGCCGAGTTTTCATCAAGCTTAGCTTTTTTTTTTTTATGGAAATCTCATCCCTAAGTCATAAAATCTTCGGCACGATGTTTTCATTCATATGTTTCCGTGCGCTGAAAGTCTTCTTCACTAATATGATATGTTTCCTATAACATTCATCATTTTTTGCTGTAGCATATATGATGTTTCGCCTCCTATGTCATTCATGATGTTTCGGTATGTAAAAGTCTTCTTCACGGATATGATATGCCTCTTATTATTTAGGGATAAGGTGCAAAATACTTTAACATTTACAGTCCTGAGCAATTTTACCTCCAACATCTAGAATGGTGCAATTTTACTCTTAACATTGGTAGCAAAGGGCAATTTTACCCCTAACGTTGACAAGTTTGGTCAATTTCAGACATTATTATAAAACACAGATATTTTGTCCCTTATTCTATATCAATTGCATATCAGTTCGTTTAAAAAAATCATATTTACTGTGATTTAATAATAGAATTGGAGATTAATATTTATTAATTCGGTGAAATATTTTTGATTTTTTTCGTCCAACTCGTAAAATAGATAGTATATTTTTTATTTTTTTCACGTCTAATCATATGTTTATGATTTGTCATTAATGAGTGATAAAATGACTCATATGTGAAATGTAGATGACAAAATTCATGACCGAGAAGAAAGTTTAATGAATTATTCTTAAAGTTGGTCAAACTTGACAACGTTATTGGTAAAATTGCTTTTGGCTGCCAACGTTAGAGGTATTTTTGCACCTTATCCTTATTATTTATAATGTTTTGCTATGCACAATGTTTTCTGACATAAATATGATGTATTAATAGCATCGATAATGTTTTGCTACCTTGAAAGTCTCGAGAGATAAAGAGGGGCATGTGATGTCAGAGCACCTCCGACCGTTGAGAGGTGGTTCAATCCCATTGAAGGGGTTGCTAATGCTAATTGCACATTTAATAGGCTTCGCAAATGGAGTGTCGGAGCACCGCGGCTGAAAGGAGAGGTTCAATTCCTCGTGTGGGTTGAGGGTGACGGTTCAAATTGCACCTTGGTGTCCGAAGTCGTTTTGGCCTTGGCGGGGCCAAAAGGTTGCTAGTTCTTAAGCTATGAGCTTGAAATTTGCAACATCAACATCATTATATACGAGTATGATGTCTCCTACAGCATTCATGATATATTGATCGAGGATATTTGGAAGAGTTTATTTCTTCGTTTTGTCTACAACAGGTAATTTGTCGTCCTACTATTTTTTAGCTCTTAAAATATCAATTTTAGGATCTTAGATGGAGGAGTGAAAATACTTATGCCATGTTTGTTTACTCCATTTTGTTATGTTTATCTTTTTATATTAAAAATGAAAATGATGTTTGGTTAAAGAAATGTTGTTTGCATTTTATACATGAAAAGTAATTTTTTTTCCAAAAGTAAGGAATTTCTGCTTTCCCAATAGCATAAACAACTCGTAAACCAAACGATCTCTTACCCTCTAGATCTCATCGACTTGGGTGACTTAAAATGGAGGTTTTTTACGAGCAACGTGAGATATTTAACTATGTTATTTAGCCTTCAAAAACCTTCATCCAAGTAAACCATTAAGTTGATATAAGGATGCAATGGGAACTGTACCCGTGGATACCCGACACTACATGATCCTAATGGGACTACCTGTATCCTATATAAAAGGGTATACGATCAATCATTGCCCGTGACGAGTATGAGAATACCTCTCAAGGTATCTGGTACCGTAATAAATCTTTTATATATTGCAAAATATTATTATTTTTTAGATGTAAGATGTGGGATGTGGGATGTGGGATTTAAACCCCAACATTTTGAATGATACCATTAAACTAATTTATTTTTATTGATTAATGTTCAATTTGTTCAATTTTTAGATGGATGATTTATTAAATTTACACTTTGTGAAATTTGTAATATTTTGTTGTTTTAAGTATTGATTCTTAACGAGTATGAGATGTAAAAAATATACTCACTAGGGTAATGAGACATATATGGGTAATTAAAATAATAAACGGGTAAGGATTTTGGGTTGACACTATCCTCGGGTACCCTACCCGATACCATCCCTAAGTTTGTATACTTTAATGTGGGGTTAAACGCATCGTTGGTCACTGAACTTATATAGTTGTCTCAATAAAATCACTCAACTTTGAATTTTGTCTCAATTAGGCTAATCTGGTGATTTCAATGGTTAAAAGAGATCAGAATGATGACATGAATAAAATTCAACTCAGATATCTGATCGAAACGACACATGACATCCATTTATGTGTCATTTAACAGCCACGTATCGATTATTTTTAAGAAAAAAACAGAATTTAGTTTTTTTTTCATAAAAATAATCGACATGTGGCTATAGTTAACGTGTCGTTTCGGTTAGACACCTGAGTTAACTTATACTCACGTGTCAGTCATGACATCATTACGATGCATTTTAACTATTGAAATCACTCAAGTAACATTGAGACAAAACTCAAAATTAAATAATTTTATTGAAACAAATTAAAGTTGAGTAACTATAGATAACTATATAAATTCAATGACCAACCATGCATTTAACCCTTTTAACGTCATGAATTTTTTTTATAGTTGTAACTTTTATTTTTGGTGGATTATAGAATCTTTTGATAATTAACTTATATTTTTCAATAATCTAATCTATAGGTGACAATGGTGTACACGATTCGAGAACATCATACGAACTCAACAAAGATTTGACGGGTAAGTGTTTTATATTAAGTAGATATTAAGTTAAATTTGAAATTATAATAAATGGATCAAAATTAGCATGCTAACTAAAAATTGACATAAAAAATATTTAAAACTATTATTATTATATTCTCTCATTTGACATAAAAAAATATTTAAAAAATTATTATTATTATATTCTCTCATTATTTTACCTATCATCTTAATAATGCTAATATTATGTAATATGATTAGTAGTTATGTGTATTTTCTTTCTTTGACTATGGATTACTAGACTTGTAATCGAGCCGAGCCGAGCCGAACTTTGGCCTATTTCATCTCGAATTGCTATAAAATTAACGAGCTCGAAAAACCGAACTTTGGTTTGTTCAAGTTCGATTCAGTTCATTAGAAAATAAACGAGCTCGAGCCGAGCTTCAAGCTTGTTTCGAACCCAAAATTCTCTTTAAACTTGGTTCATTAAGAAAATTATCTAACCATGAATTGTTTGTGAGTAAATCGTTAATTATATTTATGAAGTTTGCTCGCAAATACCTCTTTAATTGTGTACATAAACAACCTCACAAGTAAAATTCGTGAATAGATAAAACAAGATGCTTACAAATAGTTCGTTTGTTACTTATTTATTATGTTTGTGAACGAACTCATCTAATAGCAAATGAAATAATATTAAGTTTAGATATTTGTGAACTAACACAAAACTAAAATTTGTTCATATATATTCTAATTGAGTCTGCTCGCGAGCTTTCGAGCCAAGCTTTGGCCTACTCAAGCTCGGTTCATTTACGAACTGACCTAGTAAATCGTGCTCACGAGCGGCTCGTTTACAAATCTAGCCGAATCGAGCTGAGCTTTTATCCGACCAACCAAGGAGCCGCTCATGAGCAGCTCAGCTCATTTATAGCCCCACGGATGACATGTAAAATACGAGAGATGAGATTTTATCCATATTTGTCGTAACTCGACAATTGGCATGAATGCTTCAGTTACACAAATTGACATCTCTAAATATACATTTCTCTCATTCATGTCTCCGACTCTCACATTTTTTCATTTTTTTTCTTACGTTCTTTGTCCATCTTCGTCGATTAAATCTAGACATCACCTCTCGTTCATCCCGCTCCTTACTTCTCGTTCCTTTCTCGAGTCGCCTCTCTCCGAGATTCCCTATTATTTGTTCTTTTCTTTTTGTGTAAACTGGTGATACAAGTAGAGAGGTCAATTCTCAAACATTTTCTTTTTAAGTTCATACTTGTTGCAGACCCTTTTCTAAATAGCAAACCATAACAGTAAACAGTAGGAAAAACAAACAAACTCATGGTACAAATAATCCTATTAGAATCGGATAGTACCGGCACCCGTTACCATCCCTAACTACGAGTCTTAAAGAGAAATAGATTTTAATTATTGAGGTATTTTTTCCATTTTTCCATGAACTGAAGGCTTTGTCATGTTTATTATTACTGATGTTTAGGACTTCCGATCAATTTTGGAGTTAGATTATGCTAGTGCTTATTGGGACAGGGATGAAAACAATTGCTTTTATGATATGCGATTATAATTGATAGATGATTTTAATGTGTCAAATTAAAAGATCAAACCGAACAAATTACTTTTCCCCTACGGTGTATAAAAATAATAACCGTGTCGCGTCAAAAATTGAAAGCTATAAATGAAGTATAATATAATCCTTAAATAATAACTGCATATATACCAGCATTTGCAACAAAAAAAATTACATATAATAATTGCATTCACCAGCATTTGCAACAAAAAATTTCCTATTAGAACCTGCTAGGATCTTCTCTTAATGACCTATAAATTTCGGTCATCTAGATACTATCCAAAAACAAACCTAGATGACCTCTAAAGTGTCAAAATGACTTCTAAAATTGAAAGTTAGATCAACTTTACCCCCATATCGAATTTTAGGAATCAATCAAACCCTCAAATTGGCAAATTTTGTAAAATTTAGGGTAATTTGACAAAATTTTGAAAACTTGAGGATTGGATTGATGCCTAAAATTAGATTTGGGTTAAAATGATCACGACCACCAATTTTAAGTGTCATTTCGACTCTTAATTCCTTCAAAAAATTGCTATACATATATATACCTATATGTTTCATGTACTACTACTACCACTTGGAGAAGCTATGATGGTGCTAGCAGCTCTTCTAAACCTTTAACCGCGTTATCAAGGGCGTAGATGATCATTTTCTTGATCTGTTGCAGAAATGAGTAAAAATAAGTAAACTCAGAAACTATGTAATCAAATCCTTTATGATTACTGTAAAAAATGTGTTTTTTTACCTCAAGTTTGTCTTCTCTAGCCTTGTGGTTCTTCGGAAGTTTCCTATACTCCTTGTTCAACCGAAGGCACTCATGGATATTTTCCGGAGAGACGAAATCCACAGCAACTTTTGTACAGGACTGTGTGAGGCCAAAAAGAAGAAAGAAAGCTTTAGTTCTATGGGATCAAAACAGTGTTGTTGTATAATAATTGTGTTATATGATCTTTATCTTGTTATTGTGTCGGAAATTGATAGCCGAATAAAGCGTGTGTCGAAATGTACCTTGAGATTTCTAACTTGGTGTGGGCAACCTGTAGGAATGAATACTGCCTCTCCAACATTTTGCTCAAATGTCCAAGGTTCAACTCCTATGAGTGTGACAATATTTAAGTAAATGAATAATTTGTAATGAAAGAAACAGAAAATCAAAAATAAAAACCCGGGTTTCTTAAATGTACTAACCGAATTCCTCCTTGAGCTTCTTCTTATGCTCCAAAGTTAGATAGAAACTCTGATCATGTATTGGGTGCACAACCTGCACGAAATCAGGTCAACTATAAGTAAATTACAAATGTGACAGGTGGGCAATTCAGATTGTCGTGTCAAAATCGTGTTATGTTACAACTCGTGTTTCAAAAGGTGGAATCAGTTACCTGTTTCACTGGTGAACAGAAGGTGTGTCTAAATTCCATGTAGTGCCTCCTCAGATATTCTTCTAACTTGGGGACATCTTCCCTCCTAAAGATATCCCATAGTGCGCCTCCTCCCGAGTTATCTGTTTCGTTTTCAGTTAGCTCGCCCTTCAGTCTAACTCTGTTTTGCTCATTGTCAGAAATCTCATATTCACCAGATTCAAAGGCATGCTTATCCAGCCCATTAGATTTTGATGCATCAAACTCGTCTTTCCAACTGTTACCGTACTCACCATTCACCTCATCTCTCACCAGACCTTCTCTTTCATCTTGTTTCCTATGTATATGTTTCAGCTGTTTTATAGCTGCATGCTGTTCTCCAGTTAAGGAGACCTCCGAAGTATGCGTCAATATGTTGACCTACATTAATAGAAAACTTTAGCTTATGAAAAATGTAATACCTACAAAAATCACATATTAACAGAATCGTTTTACAAGAAGCATAGGCATAACTCAAAGTCTAATTCTAATTTTGAAAAGCATTTTGACAAAATAATTTGAGAAGCCACAACTATCAAAAAAAAATTGAGAAGCCACATGTTAAACAAGTATAATGTACTTAAACGTACGTACCGCATCTGACATATCACAGTGAAGCTTTGTCACAGAATCCCCTCTTCCAAGTTCTTCTCGGGTTCCATAAGCAATGTAAGTTTTTGGACCCAAGTCTGGTTTGAGCATACCAGGTGGAAATTTCACAGCAATGTTGAGGATACCAGCCTTGGGATCACTGTATTCTTGAAAAGGCAAGGCACTGATAAACTCGTCACAGTGGCGCGGCAAAAGATCTTCAAATTTATCAGATGGGGGCCAATCCTTCAGCTTCAGCATCTGAGGCCAGAAGTTATGATATATTCTTCCTTCCATGTACCCCTTGAAAAATTGACGAGTCTTGATTTCCACCTGAATATTTCAACAAAATCAGCAAAAAGCAGAAAAAAAATGATATCCAGATCTTGGCAGACATGTGACTTTGATAAAAAAAAAAATACATGGAACATTATTAGGCTTACCTCACAAGAAGCCAGGCAATCGATGGCTTTGACTTCAGACATCTTGGAGCTTGACTCGAGGTCCAAACTTTCACATAATGCACGCCACATGACCATTGGCTCCCAACTCAAATTAGGCGTTACCTTAAGGACATTACGAACTATAACAGGTTCGCCTTTAGCCCAATGCCTTTGGAACTTAAAAAGCTCTTGATCTTCTTGAATATCATCCAAAGCTGGACAATACAAGTCATTATCATCTGAGCCCTCTCTACAAGCTGCTTTCATCAACCCCTGTCTTCCAGTATCATAATCCTTTGGCATCAAACTAATCTGTTTTCCGTTATAAAGCCCCAGCAACTCTACAGCCTTCATCTTCAATTCTAAAATCCATCTCATTGGAAGGATACGCTTTAGCTCCAAGATGCAACCACCACAACCACCCAATTCTTTTGGCGCACAAAAAATGCTCCCATCATAATTTGCATTCCACATGAAATTCGATGCCTCAGTTAGATCCTTAGATGGCTCAGTTAGATCCTCAGGATTTTCGAGATCATGAGGCAGTGAATCTCCACCATGCATATAATCATAGCTTTGGTGTGTATATTGAAACTCCACTGCAGCAGGACTTTGCAAGCTTCCTTCACGAATTTCTTGACAACAGCTGAGGCAGAGTTCATAAGCACAATTCGGACATTTGCGGTGATAGTCAACAATTGAAGTTGCACAATGGTTGCTGCAGCAGAGCCCAGAAAAAGTCAAAAAATCAGTCTATACAATCATCTTTTTTTGTTCCTTTGCAATTTTTTCTTGGAAAGAGACTCTTACCAGTAGACACGCTCATCATTATAACAGTAATTCTCTGCTACCTCATGCAAAGGACCTGGTTACAATAGCATTTTGTTAAGTTAAGTTAAATTCAAAACACAACTCGTAATAAAGCTAAAGGAAAATAGTAAAAGAAAAGCACCTATCCTAGCCTCAATTTGAACCTCTCGAGTTTGTTGTTCACAGATTTGTTCCATATAGGGAAGAAGGGATTTAATCAAATAGTCCAGATGCTGAGCTTTTTCACAGTCGTCTATATCCCTTCTTGATGTCTGACAAGAAATATTATTAATATTCAGAAGAATCCAATAGCTTTTAATAGTGCAAAACAGCTTTTACAAACTGCCAATATTAGGATGCACAAAGGGATGCTTAAATAAACTTTCAATGCCAAAAAGCAACCATATGAATATTTTTATTAGATCTTTTGCAGCAAGATCTGCAAGCCTAAAATGGCATAAGATCAAAATAGATAGATCCAAGACATCTGATATCCTTGTATATCAAGAAGAGTATAACTTATCCCCCAAGCCTAATACAGAAATGGCATCTTGCAGTAACTTCTTTGCTTTTTTATGAAGTAAATGGAGTAAAAAAAGTCTAATGATGCTTCAAGATTACACACCTTTATCAGTCCAGTGGAGTGCAAACACACATTGCAGTTGCAATTGCTACGACAACATGGACATTGTTCTGCAACTTCTTCTTCTGTCATTTCCGGGTACCTGCAATAGAACAACAGAAAAGTAAGGATTCATGATAGTTTCTCATAATAGTTGATTATACTCAATTGGCGAACATTGTAACCAGAAAGTTTTACCATATTTTGATACAATGAACACAGTATATTTTGGATTTGCACTTAGTACAAGGGACGACAGTTTTTCTTTCAGCTTTCATGCACTGATGACACCTTGGTTTTGCTTTTGCTTTTGCTTTTGCTTTGGCCTGCTCAAACCAAATTGAAAATTCTTAAAACTGAAAAAGACACTTCAGTCAGTAAATATGCATCTTTCTTCCAAGAAAGAAATTACCTTTCGATCTCTTCTTGTAGATGTACAAGATCTATTGATGGCACTTCTATCTCTATTTGCACCAGAACCTGATGAACTAGAAGATGCAGATGAATAAGTCAATTTACTGCACTCGTTATCTACCATTTCATTATCTACCAATCTAGCTCTTTTCCGCCCTCTCATTTTTAAAATGCACAGAGCTTCTAAGACTTCATCTTCAGAATCTGTCTCTTTTTTGCTTTTTCTTTTACAATCTTCAGAAGGGCTCTCTGAAGAATCAGTTTTCTGTATAGCATAATCTATTTTGCTCCGCCGCTTCCTTGGGATTGCACTACCTCCTAAGAAATCAAAATCAGAAGGAGTTACCTTCGCTCTCTTTGTGCTCCTTCGGCTTGACCGTTCACCAGTATAATCTTCATCATCTCCACCTGATTTTCTCCCTCGTTTTTTGGCTCCATGACAAGAAACATGAGAGTCTCCAGCCATTTTCTGCAATTTCTCATCAGCATCCTGACTTAGCTTCACTCTCTTTTTTCCACCATCATCATTATCTTCACCATCAGAGGTTGCTCTAGCCTTCCTCTTCAATTTCCTATCATCACCGTCACCATCTGGTTTAACAACATCTGCCGCCATTCTCACTGCAAGTGCAATATCCAAAATTCACATTCAAATAATCATATAAACTAAACACAACATGTCAATCGTAAATCACACATACAATTCAGAGCCAGAAATAAAAGTATAAGCTAACGCAATGACTGAAACAACTGAATTGACTGAGGTCAACTCAACCAATACATATAATTTACACATAACTCAATTGTAAAAAGAACGATGAACAATTAATAAAAACGCAATTCTTACTGCAAGTGCCAATATCCAAAATTCACATTCAAATAATCATATAAACTGAACACAACATTGATTCTTCCTCCTTCACCATATCAATCGTAATCACACATACAATTCAGAGCCAGAAATAAACGTATAACCTAACGCAATGACTGAAACAACTGAATTGACTGAGGTCAACTCAACCAATACATATAATTCACACATAACTCAATCGTAAAAAGAACGATCAACAAATAACAAAATCGCAATTCATACGAATTAAAGAGGCAAAAAAAGCAACCTCACCCGAAATCGACGATAATGCAACGTATAACCTAACGCAATGACTGAAACAACTGAATTGACTGAGGTCAACTCAACCAATACATATAATTCACACATAACTCAATCGTAAAAATAACGATCAACAAATAACAAAATCGCAATTCATACGAATTAAAGAGGCAAAAAAAGAAACCTCACCCGAAATCGACGATAATGCAGTAGTGATCAGAACTGAAATCGACGCGGTGACTGAATCACGACTGATCGGAGGTGAGAAAGAAAGAAAACCGAGGCGATGGTGGAGATGTCAGACGGAGAGGAATGTGAACAGGATTTCTCCTCAAGGCAAAGTCAGTGTTCGCTGCGCTAGAACGAGCTGATCGAGAGATGCGCAGTGGGAAATCGCATCAGTATGGGGTGAAAGGTTGTTGCCCAACGCTATGGGAGTACTAACTAATCTAAAGAAGCGAGCAGCAGTTTTAGGGACTAATTAAAACAAAACCGTGGGTTTCTCCTTTTACTTAATTAATTTCCTTTTCCTTAATTTCTGAATTGATTCCATATTACCATAATTTGACCGACCTATTTTAATTTTTTAAAGGTAAATTCAAAAATAAACACTAGGTCCTGTTTGGCAAATAGTAGCGGTTAACTGTTAGCTAATACTGTTAACTGTTAGCTGATTATTATTTTGGTTAGCTGATTTGACTAGCTGATTGAGTAGACTTGTTTCGTAAAAATTAGCTGATTGTTAATAACTGTTTGTATAAAATAACCATAAACCCTACGGAGCCCCCTAAAGTTGCCCCCGAATTTAAAGGACAACCCATTAGGTACTCCAACTCCCTGAAAGTGACATAATGTATCTCTTTTTTTTTTTTTAATCTGAGAAAATTCTGATCAATCGTCTTTTGGTTGATTTTCCATATGCAATGTGACTTTTACCTTCAAAAATTTTTTACCCTTTAGAGCATATTTCGTAATAACCTCTCTAAACTCTTACACACCTTGAAATATCATCCCGAAAGGCCACGTTGCAAATTTTTATAAAAAGAAAAGTTACATTACATATGGGAAGTTAACCGGAAGGCGAGTGATCCTTATGGGTCAATATCTTCTTTGATTGAGGAAAAATAAAGGGTGAGTTATGTCACTTTTAGGGAATTTGAGTAGCTAATGGGTTGTCCCTTAAATTCGGGAGGTAAAGTGACCAAAACATACAACTTAGGGGGCTTAGTATGGTTTAGACCTATAAAATAACAATTAAAAACATGGTAAAATATTTATTTGGGGTTGAATTGTAGTAATTAGATAAAAACATTATTCAAAAGAGATGAAGCAATAAGCTAATTGAAAAATACTTCTAAAACTAGCTTTTTCAAAATTAGCTTTTTAAACCTAATAAACTTTTTTAAATCACTATTCACCATACACCACTATTAAAATTTTGATAATTAAACTTTCCAAAATACCTCAAATTTCTAATTTTATTTCAAAAAGTTGTTTATATGTAATCTGATGTGTTCACACTTACGTTAATTTCACAAATTTTTATAATAGGTAGCTTCTATAGTTATTTTTATAAAAGGCTAGTTTCAATAGTCTTAAATTACTATTACTACTATTTTGATAGATATATGAACCGACTGATTCAACTCGTTTGGACCGGAACCGATCGCAATTGCATATAGGAGATAGTTCGAATTTTTAATTTTTAGAACCGATCAGGTTAACTATGGACCATTTGATCCAATCTTAATTGAACGGTTTGATCCAATTATATAACAGGTATATTTACTTAAAAAAAATTAATAGGCATGAAAAATGATGTGTTTACATTTTTTATCAATTGCATTTTCTCCAAATCGGTTGGAATTGCTGATATGTTAATTTCTCAAATCAATAAATATTAGCATGGTTATAAGAACCAAATCGGACTGATCAATTCAACTCGATTCGAAACCGGTCACAATTGCAGGTTAGAGGTAGTTCGAATTTTTAATCTTTAAAAATGGGCCAGAACAACTAGAGCCGATCAGGTTAAAGGTGGGCCGCTATATCCAATTAGACCCGGTTAGATTGCAGGTATGTTTACTTATAAAAATATTAAATTTTAAGTGAAAAACGGTGTATTTGTATTTTTTTTTATCAAATGTGTTTCTTTTAAAACAGTTTGAATTTAAGTTCACAAATCAATAGATATTAGCATGGATGTTGACACACTCCACACGTAACATAACCATCCGCCTTTGTATAAGGGTTTTTTGGCTCATCAAGTTGCCTAATCCTTTTTTCTTCGGTCAATCAGGGTTTTTTACTATATCGGGTTGTATGTCAAGGATCCTGTTCTTTCTCACTCCTCCTATGATGGAACGGGCCTAAATACTTGGTCATACACAGTAGATAATACATAAAAAGTACTCAATTCATTCATATCGTTCACCTGAGTTTACATATTACTCAGTATCCATTCTCATTACTGATTTATGCATCAGAGCGAGGTCACCGACCATTCTTTTACCACTTTTCTATCTTATCTCAGGTACCCTGAGGATTCATCAAGCTCAGTTCAGATTCTCTCACGTCACATATAATCATGATCTGAGTGGTTGAGTTACTTGATCTGTTTAATTATTCAACTAATGCTCAAATTCTAAATATGATAATGTAGCTGTGATTAAAATATTTGGTAGAAAAGTTTTTCCTCTTAAAAATATATATGGCTCGAATCTAAATTAATTAATAATATCGACTATGATACAAACTGTTAAACAAAAGTTCTATTATGAATAATATCAATGCTTAATTTTACATATTGATATAAAAATATCTTGATGCGAGATTTTAATTATTAATTTAATAAATAATTTAGTTAGAATTAGAAATATATCGAAAAGAATAATAGAATATTAATATACTAATAGATTTGATAGATATTTTTTGGATGTATCTTTTTATTTTTATTTTAAATGATGTATCTTCTTTAAATTAGCGCTTTCTGCATACATTAAGAATCAAACTCGATATGATACGTTAATTGGTTATAATATTAAAAATTCAATCTTACTTTAAAAGCATCATTAACAATGGTGAAGAATTTTTATGAAGATTGAGAGTTTTGAGATCTATCTCTTCTCTTTTAGATCTTTCTCTCTCTTTTAGATCTATCTTCTCTTTTTCAGATCTGGCTTCTCTCTCTCAGATCTGTTGTCATGGTGAAGAATTTTTATGAAGATGGAGAATTTTGAGATCTATCTTCTCTCTCTCAGATCTATTTCTCTCTTTTAGATCTTTTTTCTCTCTTTTAGATCTATCCTCTCTCTCTCAGATCTATTTCTCTCTTTTATATCTTTTTCTCTCTTTTAGATCTTTTTCTCTCTTTTAGATCTATCTCCTCTCTCTCTCTCTCTCTCTCGGCTAGGGTTCATGGTAAAGCGTGTTAGGGATAGATCTAGGGAGAGGGGGGCTGTGGCCGGCGAGGGGGGGTCGGATCTAGAGGGGATTTGCGGCAAGGAAGGGGGCGGTGGCCTGGTGGTTTGGGGCGAGAAGGGTGAGGCAAGTTTTGTTGGCGGCGAGCGTGCACCTAGTGTAGATCGGGGCGGGGCGCTTGGCGGGGTGGAGGCAGGGGAATCCAGGGACGTCGGTAGGGATCTCGTGGGCATGGATGGTGCATCGGCAGGGTTCTCGCGGGCGCCGCCCGTGCGGCTGGGGACGGATCTTTGCGATCCACAGGCGGCAGATTCGACAAGGTTGTCGCGGCTGGGTGCGGATCAATGGGAGATACGCGCGGCTGGGTTTTCTGATGCCGGGGGTAAGGCTTCCCCAATCTCGAGGGGAGAAGTGGGGCCGGGGGTGCCTGGCGCAGGGCTATGCGCCGATAGTGCCGGGCACTGCCCAGGCGCTGCCGGCTCCTCGGTCGGGCAGTGGGCTGGGGCTGTCGGCGCAGTGCCTTGCGCGGGATCCTCTCCTCCGGGCTGTGAGGGGCAGGCAGGGGCTACGACGGGGAGGCAGGCTGCCTCGGGTCTGGATGTTTCTAATAATTCGGGAAGGGTGGGTGTTGTAGGAGTAGCTCATGGGAAGACGGTCTCCCCCAGACCTAGGGTTCAGATGAGCGAGATCGGTAAAAACTCTTGGAAGGACACGGTCATGGGGGTGGCTGAGGAAGAGCCGGTTTTAGAGGAAGTTTTAATGGTGGGAGATTCTGATGATATGTTCTCGGATTCTGATGAGGAAGATAATGGCCAGGAGGATCCTCTCTGTCCGGTCATTAGACTTTCCGCTGCAGAGAAGCGTGAGCTTAGAGAGAAGTGGAAGGTGTCTTTGATTGTTACTGTCCTGGGTAAGCGAATTAGTTTTAACTATTTTGCCCAAAGAATACAAGCGCAGTGGGCAAGGAAAGGTAAAGTCAGTATTACTGACCTGGAAAATGACTACTATGTCATTAAATTTACTAGGGTTGAGGATTATAATTCGGTTATCAAGGGAGGCCCATATATCATTTCCAATCATGTTTTGGCCTTAAGGCCTTGGGTTCCTAATTTTAATCCTCACGACTGTTCGGTTAACAGGATCTTGACTTGGGTAAGATTCCCGGGCCTTCCCATTGAGTACTACAGTGAAAACTTTCTGAGTAAAATAGGAGGTTTGGTTGGTAAGGTCCACCATGTGGACAAGACTACAATTGGGGCCATTAGGGGGTAAGTTTGCTAGGGTATGTATAGATGTTGATCTGGCTAAACCTTTACTTTCTAAGTTCTGTGTTCAGGATAAAGTGTTCTTTATTGAGTATGAAGGTTTACATAACATCTGTTATGATTGTGGCATGTATGGTCATTCTCAGGAGGGTTGCCCTAAAAGGGAGAGGGTTGTTATAGAGAGGGTTGAGAGTAGTGTGCGGATTACTGGAGGGAACCAGGGGTATGAAGGGAACTTTGGTCCCTGGATGGTGGCAAAGAGGCCCGCTAGACGTAGGAATCAACCTGCAGTGGTTTACAATCGTCCTCCTGATATCAACACAAATTCTAAGTCCCTTTCTCCTAAAGCTACTGTTATTCCAAATGTCAAGGAGAAGCCTGTCCTCAAAGCTAGAAAGGAGGCTGGGGTTTCTTCAGTAGCCTTGCCTGGGTCCAGATTTGGGGCCCTGATGATTGAGGAAGTTCAAGAGTCAGACCAAGATGAGAATCATATGGATGAGAGTATTCCAGGATTAGAGTCTGTAGATCCAGTCGAGAAGGTGGTTGAATCTGTGAACCCGCTTTTTGTCTCTAAGGATGAAGCCCAGGGGGGGACCCTGACCCTTGCAGCTAGAAGGATGAAGAATTCAAATGAGGTTAGTATTCCTGTTCCTGGTATTGATCCTGGGATTGGGAAATCTATGGGAGTTAACAAAACTAATATGAAAAAGCTTAAAGGAAAACAAAAAAGTGGCCTTAACACTTTGGCGTTTCCAGGTAAGAGGGGGCCCGGGGGTACCTCGGTAAGGCTCTCAGGAGCCCCTAGTAAATACCTAGCTTAGGGTAGGGGTGTGGTCAGTTGTCCTCCTTTCTATGGATTTGTTATTTTGGAATGTTAGGGGTGCGGCTAGCAAGCCTACCCGTATCCATATTAATGATCTTATTAAGCAGTTTAATCCATCTTGTTTTGCTCTTTTGGAAACTAAGATTAGTGGTGAGAAAGCAGATGAGGTGGTTAAGAAGTTTAAGAACTGGCACTGTGTTAGATCGGAGGCAACTGGCCGGGCTGGGGGGATTTGGCTTTTTTGGAGGCCAGATCGGATTCATTTTGATATTCTTAGCATGGATAAGCAGTTCATTCATTGTAAAGTGAGTATTTCCGGCAATACTCCCTTTTTTATTACCCTTGTGTATGCTGACCCTATCTTGTCTAATCGAAAACGGCTCTGGGAGGTTCTCTATTCTATGAGTGTCAGCATTTCGGAGCCCTGGTTTGTGGCGGGTGACTTCAATGATATCGCCTTTATGAGTGATCAGAGAGGGGGATCCAATCATTATGTTAATCGCTGTCTGCATCACAAGAATAGTATGGATTTATGTGGGCTTTCCGATCTGGGGGCTTCTGGTCATAAATTCACTTGGAAGCGTAATAATACTTTTGTTCGATTGGACAAAGTCTACGCTAATGTTTTAGCTCTAACTTCCTTCCCCGAGTGCTCTGTGTTGAACCTCCCATTCCGTCATTCGGATCATTGTCCTATTTTATTTAGACTTTTGAGAGGTAAGCATCCTAGGGGTAAGAGACCGTTCCGGTATCAGTTGGCTTGGGAGTCCCATCCTAAGTTTAAAGAGTTCGTTTATGAGAGTTGGAGACCTCATTCGTATGTACTGCAAGCTGCTGAAGGGTTCAGGAATAAGGTGCAGGGGTGGAATAGGAATGTGTTTGGGCATATTATCAGAAGGAAGAACAAGTTATTAAAGAGGATGGAGGGCATTCAACGCAGGTTGGAGGGGAGGTTTGATCATAGCCTTGAGGGCCTCCTCAGAACCCTTCAGAAGGAGCTGGAGGCTGTGCTTAGGCAGGAGGAGTTCCTTTGGTTCCAGAAGTCTCGGAAGTCCTGGATTAGAGATGGCGATCGTAATACCAAATACTTCCATCTCTCTACCCTGATTAGAAGGCAGAGAAATAGAATTGAGGCCATTAAGGATTCTAATGGTGATTGGGTTTATGAAGATGAGGTTATTCGAAACTTAGCCCTGGATTTCTACAGAGAGCTGTTCAAAGAGGAACCTGTTCTTTTGGAGAGGGCTCACTCTATTGCTACATTTCCTTTAATCAGTGAGGATTGTAGTCAAGAGGCCTTTCAACCTATTTCCCGAAAAGAGATTGACCAAGCTATCTTCAGCATTGGGGCTTCTAAAGCTCCTGGGATTGATGGTCTTCCGGCGGGCTTTTACCATAAGCATTGGGATGTAGTGAAGGAAGGCATCTATAATTTTGTCTTGGGGGTGTTCAGTGGTTCGAAGGATATTGAGCTGGTTAATAGAACCCTCCTGGTTCTGATTCCTAAGATTGATAAGCCTTCTTCCTTTTTGCATATGAGACCTATCAGTCTTTGTAATGTTCTTTACAAAACTGTTACAAAGATTGTGGCTAATAGAATCCGTGGCATTCTTCCTGCGATCATTTGTCAGAATCAGGGTAGCTTTGTGCCTGGTAGACAAATGATGGATAATGTGGTGATCGCCCAAGAGATGGTCCACACGATGAAGATTAGGAAGGGGAGGAAAGGCATTGTGGCTCTGAAGCTGGATTTAGAGAAGGCCTATGATCGAATTAATTGGGATTTCTTGATGGAGAGCCTTGAGAGAGCTAGAATCCCGGACAGCTGGAGAAGTTTAATTAAGGTATGTATTTCTTCTCCTGTGTTTCAAGTTATGGTCAATGGGGATATGTCGGAGGAATTTTCCCCGGGCAGAGGAATCCGTCAGGGGGATCCTATGAGCCCTTTCCTTTTTGTTATTGCTATGGAGAGGCTCTCTCACCTGATTCAGGATGCGATTGATAATGGGAGTTTCCACCCTGTGGCGATCAACAGCTTCTGTCCCCAGGTGACTCACTTATTCTTTGCAGATGATGTCCTTATCTTTCTTGAGGGTAATGAGGAGCAGTTGAGAGTCATTATGGATATTCTGGATTGTTTTTGTTCGGCCTCTGGGCAGAAGCTTAATATCCAGAAATCTAGGATGATGTGCTCTAAGAATATGAATCAGAGAGTCTGTAAGAGATTAAGTGATCTCTCAGGTATTCCTCTTACTGATTCTCTTGGGAAATATCTGGGCGTTCCCCTCCATAGTGAGCGTGTGTCTAAAGGCTCCTTCAAAGAGACTTTGGATAAAGCTAATTCGAAGTGTGCCACTTGGAAAGCCAAGACTCTGTCTCTCGCTGGCCGCCTCACGTTAATTCAATCTGTTAATTGTGCTGCTCCCAATCACATCATGCAGGCTTGTAAGCTTCCGGATCCTGTGCTTAATGATCTTGACAAGATTAACCGTAGGTTCATGTGGGGGGAAGCTGCGGAGGGCAGGAAGATCCATCTTGTGCCTTGGAGTGAGGTTTGCCAGCCTAAAGATTCTGGGGGTCTGGGTATTAGGAAAGCAAAGGACAATAATAAAGTTTTATTAATGAAACTCCTTTGGCGTATGTGGCAAAACCCCTCCTCTCTTTGGGTTCGCCTCTTTTGTGGTAAGTATCGGAAAGACAAAATCTTCGGGGGCCCGAAAGAGAGAGTTGCTAATTGTTCCTTCCTCTGGAAAGGACTTAGTGTTGTGTTTGATGAGTTCTGCTCGGGAGTTGGCCTGGAGGTGGGGAATGGTAAGTCCATTAGTTTCTGGTTTGATAACTGGATTGGGGATAAACCGTTAATTGAGGTGTGTTCTTCCCCCCCGCCTAGTGATATACGCAACTGGAGGATTGCCGATGTGGTTGACTCGGAAGGGGACTGGATCTGGTCAAAGTTTGATACTTTCTTTAGCCTTGAGACTCTCCTTAGAATGCGGGGAGTGAAGGTGAGTAATCAAGAGGAAGACTTGGATAGGCACTGTTGGGCGCTGACTAACAATGGAGTTTATTCTTGCAAATCGGCCTTTGAAGCTTTCTCTCTCTTTAGATCTGATCCTCCCTCGGATGTGTGGAAGTCGATTTGGACCCTTAAAGTTCCTTTCCGTATTAGGAGTTTCCTGTGGCTGGGCGTTAAGGACAGGCTTCTTACTAATTCGGATAGGCACAGAAGGCACTTGGCTGATTCTGGAGCTTGCAGTAGATGCAGAGGCCATGTTGAGACTTTGTGCCATGCTCTTAGAGATTGCTCTAATAGTAAAGAGGTTTGGAGGAAAATTCTCCCACACCATATTTTCTCTTCCTTCATGGCACATTCTGAGGTCGACTGGTTCTCTGATGGTGTTAGAGGAAAGTTGCTTCCATACATGGAGCATGGTGACATTTTCTTTGCTATTATCTGTCACCAAGTTTGGAAATGGAGAAACGAGGAGATTTTTGGAGATAAAACTGTTTTTATGACAAACTTAGCTGATTTCTTCTCGAAAAAACTTTTCTCTATTATCGATAGTTTCAAAGGAGAGTCCCTTGCCAGAGCCTCTCAGTGTTGTGATGTCCATCTCGTGGGATGGAGCAGGCCAAGAGAGGGGGTTGTGAAGCTGAATACTGATGGTTCCTGCCTCAGTAACGGTAAGATTGCGGCTGGAGGTGTGCTTAGAGATGTAGGGGGCGTCTGGCTTTCTGGGTTCTCCCAGAATTTAGGGTTGGGTTCTTCCTTTTCTGCGGAGCTCTGGGCTATTCTTACTGGAATCAATCTTGCTAAAAGGCTGGGTGTTAAGAGGCTCTCTGTGGAGTCTGATAATTTGGAAGCAATCAAAATGATTTCTGAGAATCATTCTATGGGTCTTAACAGTCGCAACCTCATCAAAGCTATTATAAGGCTTTGCTCCTCCTTTGAGTTCGTAGAGTTCAGACACATTTTTAGAGAGCAGAATCGTGTTGCTGATCGCTTGGCGGCGGCGGGCCATGAAGGGACGTTAGGCGTTACTACCCTTCCTGTTTCCCCTAGTTTCATCTCTCATCTTCTCTTAGAAGATAGGATTGGGGTTAGCTTCCCTAGGCTAATTCCTGGGTAGTTTGTTGTTATTCATTTTTCTTTTCCTTTTCTACTAAAAAAAAGCATCATTAACAAAATTATTTATTTACTTTAAGCAAAAAAAAAAAAAAAAAAAAACTTCCTTTACTAACATAAAAAAACCAAAGTTATTATTTTGTTAAAAAAAAATCTGCCATTTTTTCTTTTCCGTTTTCTTTTTGTAATAAATATAGATCAAATAGTATCTTTTTTTTAAAAAACAAATCAAATAGTATCTATAATTAAGGGAATTGATGGTGTGCATTAATTATTAAATTAAAATATAAAACTATTTTAATTTTATTTTTTGATTTTATTTTTATTAAATAGATAAATTTGATTGTCATTTAGTCAAAATAGGAAGTAGCGATAAATTAGGAGAATTCATTTTGGTGTTTGTACATGTGCAAGTTAAGTAACGGAAAAAGGCACGACACAAAAGGAATTAAGCACGCACATGACGTCACGTGATTTCACAATCACGTGTACAAACACACGTCACATTTGCCACAAAACGCTTTAATTTATCTGATTAGTGATTTCACAAAAAGCTCCCTATCAATGCTCATTATTTTCAATATTCCTAACTATTTTTTTAATAATTTATCTGATTATTCACCGGTAGGCTCCTCAGTTCATTTGTTGTTTATTGTTGCTGCTAATTATTTGCTATTGTTGATAAATAGTAAATATTAGACATGTCCATGGATCTAGATACCCGTCTGGTATGTCTTGACCTCGTACCGTGTCCCTTGGATCGGGCTTGGACAAAATAAATTAAGTTTAGATCCAGTTTGGTCCAGACCTGCTAAAGTCCGTCTATTTTTTGGGCGGATTTGAGATTGATTAAAATAACACGGATCGGTTCAGCCCGATCCGCATATTAATATTAACTAATTAATTTATACA
Source organism: Euphorbia lathyris (assembly GCF_963576675.1). Taxonomy (NCBI): domain Eukaryota; kingdom Viridiplantae; phylum Streptophyta; class Magnoliopsida; order Malpighiales; family Euphorbiaceae; genus Euphorbia; species Euphorbia lathyris. Next base: position 86,232,221 of record NC_088915.1, read on the forward strand.
TTTATATATTAAATATTTACTTTTTAAATATAAATTTTATTTTTTATAATTAAAAATTATGTATAGATATTTAGGTGGGTTTATATGGGTTGAGTTTGAGATTTGATTTTTAAGTCCGAACCCACCCCAGCCCAAACCCATCTAAATTTATAGCAGGCTGGACTGGGCTTGAACTAAGTACTTTTACATAAAAACCTGATAGGTTCGGCCAGAGCCCAGCCCGGCCCATGCCCAGATCTAGTAAATATTACTCCCTCCGTTGTTTTTATTATATGACGTTTTATCTTTTTATTTTGTTTTTTTTATATATCGTTTTGTTTTTTTTTTTATATATCGTTTTGTATTACCAATGCACTTTTAGAAATATTTTGTCCATATTTATGACAAGAGAAAGAAGTTCACTATTAATGTAAATAATCTCAATTAAGCCATAAAATTTAAGAAGAGAGAATTTTTTACATAAAAATTAGAAATTCAGGAGAGAGATATTGAGGGTAAATTAGTCATTTTAATAGTATAATTAATGTTGCATTGGTATTGATGAAAAGCCTTAAACGACATATAAAAAAAAAGAATAGAGTGAGAAATTGACTTTTTTTTACTAAAAGTGGTAGGGTTGTAAACGGAACGGGACAATTGCATTTACCATCTCCCACCATTGGTCTATCAAGGATTTCCCATCTCCGTCCCCAATTACGAATTGGGAAAATTGACTATCATCCCTTCCCCGCGGTAATCCCCATCCATATTTATGTTTTTTTTTCTTATAAAACATCCATTTATATATAATTTTTTTAATTAGGTTTAGGAAATAAAACAATCTTATATTTTGGGTTTACAGAAAAACAAAAAACAATCACCAGCTCTATCTAATGGTATTTGTAAAATAGGTTAAATTACATAATAATAATAATAATAATAATAATAATAATAATATAAATCTTTTTAGTTTATTTTTTATATTCAGGTCTTTAGTTGGAGATCTGTTGGGGATCCTCATTGGGGACATCCGGGAATGGGATACTTATAACCATACCTGTCATGTCCTCAACTATCGGGGACAAAATAAAAATCATCCGTGCCTCATGGGAATCTCAAACGGGATTCCCGTCTCTAATGGGGTGGGTCTCCAACGGAGATGAAGAATCCCCAACTAATTAACAACTCTAAAAAATGGTTATTTTGAAATTTTACTAAACACTTTTTTGTCGCCTGTTTATAATTAAAGTCAAAAGTATTTTAAAAAAATGGAACCAAATGGACACTCAATATAGTTGTCAAAAACAAAGTAAGCATAACTTTTACCTTAGGTGCCGTTTAGTAAGATGTAATGACCTTCGTAATGGAATGACCATTACATTGAAGGCTCATTACCATGTTTGGTTGTATGTTACAATTTCATTGTAATGGAATGAGAAAACATTGAGTTAAATTTTGTTGAAGAAATCTTGTAATCCCCATGACATAGAAAAATGACTTGAATTCTAATTACATTGTCATCTAACCTCTCCTTTCTCATATCTCACCTCTTATTCTTGTAAAAAACGCAAAAAGTAGAAAAAAAAATGAAAATTGAAAACGAGAAAAATGAAAAAAAAAAACGAAAAACCGAAAAAATGCGAAAAATGAAAAAAAAAAAGAAAAACTGGAAAAATGAGAAAGTAGAAAAACGGTGAAAAATGTTGAAAATGGAAATTAAAAGAAACGAGAAAAATGTAAAAAAATATGAAAAAGCGAAAAACTATATACTAATTTGTTGATTTCAATTAATCTAATTTTGTATTTGATTTCAATTTGATTTCACATTTTTCGTTGATTTTAATTATGTAAATAAAATTTTATGATTGTATTTAATTAGGAAAATATAAGTATTGTAATGGTTATTACATTACATCATAATTGTCAACCAAACATGGTAATAGAATCGTTATTTTATTCCATTACATTACAACTTTGATTACATTACGACCTTGATTATATTACATTGCATTACGGCATACCAAACGGACCCTTAAACTTTAAAATATGTAATAAATAAATATATTAAGTTGCAAACATACAAGTACAAAAATACACATAACATTAACTGTCACACCCGACCCTAAACGACCTCAATCGGCATCGGGCGTGAAATAGAAAGATCACAATCGATACTTAGGAGTCTCCAATTTATCCCAATATCCAGGGGCGGAGCCAGAGGGGGCGAGGAGGGTCAGCCGACCCTCCGGCTCCGCCGGAAAACCCCAGTACAGGGTTTTTGTTCCTGGATCTACCAAGAGCTTCCATGGCTGGAGCCCCTCTCCAGCCATGGCAGACGAAGAAGATGGAGGCTGCTCTCCATCTTCTTATTTTATGTTTTAAATTTAACGCCCTAATGCAAACTACGTCGTTTGCTTTTGGGTGTTCAAAAATTAAATGAAGTCTTTAGCAAATGGCCCAACTGAGGTGGGTCTATTTCATATTAATTCCAAAAGTCCATTGAGTCCTTTATTCGTTTTTTAACAAAATCCATAAAGTTAGGTCATTTTTTTTATTTCTTTTAAATAGCCACATAAGTGCTTGTTGTCTTTTTCCGATTTATTTACTTATAAATTTTTTTTATTTGCTTATAATTATAACTAATTATTTATTAAATTTATGAATCACAATTCGTTTTCATTTTGAGTCAATTCTTTGTTGTGTTATATTGACAAAATAAAATATGAAATTCATATTAAATGCTGGGTTTAATTTTATCCCTAATATTATCAAGTAATTAATTTTACCCCTGCACAATAGAAATTTTGAACTTCCTGATTTAACAGTTATTCAACTATTACATGGGATCTTTCAAACGATTTTATTGATAAAATAAAATAGTTATGTGTATTTTGACAATTGTTTATATATGGTTTAATAACATATTAAACATTTTATGAATTTTTTTGTAATTAACTTATATCTGACAAACTTAAATATTGTCATTTTGATAGGTTATTTTTAACTGTGTTAGTAATAAAATAAATATTTTATTGATATTTAAAGTGATAGTTAAATGATGATTGTTTTAACAGTATAACAGATTGTTTAAATTTTCTGTTATTTAACAACATTAGAAATAAAATTACATCATTTCATATGTTAAGGGATAATTTGCACTTTTCAAAAAAATTTAGGCGCAAATTTAGATCTTATCCCTTAATTTAATTTAGTTGAATTGTTAAATGTTAATTTAGTTTTGTAATTCTACTTAAAAATATGATGAAAAAACTATAAAAAAGATAAATTAAAATTAAAATTTTGAGTCTATCAATTAAATCAAATTCTATAAAAGATTAATAAAAATTCAATACACGATGGAGCCCCTCTGAAGTTCCGATCCTAGCTCCGCCACTGCCAATATCATAATATCAAATTATATTACAATTGAAATAACAAAGTTCTAACCATAATTCTAACAATAAGTAACAACTTCCAATCCTCGCATAAACGATCAGTAACCTTCTCTATATCATGTACTTTCTCATCTAAAAACATTAAAACATTTAAAAACGTGAGAGAAAAATCTCAGTAAGAAACTATCAGCTATAAAAACCAACTTTATTGAACATAGCTACATATATACATTTATAAAGGATTTAATCCAAACCTTATAAAATATACTCAAAACTTAAGTTCTTAAAATAACATTTGTGTATGTGTATCCATCCTCGAATTCCACCCGTGTAGTTTATCATATCAATAATCGAGATATCTCATTTATATCTCGTTCCTTGCCTAACAGTTAGGACTATCAGCCGTGCACTCTGGCCATACCGCCATTAGGTATGGTCTTACAACTTACAACTCCTACCCCGGGCAATCCTAGATGGACAAAACCATTTTATCTTTCGAAATATCACAACTCATAAAAATCATATTTGGACTTCAATCCAAAATAATAACAATAATAACCGCAACAGATTTCTCAATCCAAAAACAATTTGTAAGAAATCATCAAATTCATTGTATTCAATATAGATATACATTGAAACCAAAAACATATATGTATATATGTAAATCAACCAAATTAAGCCTTAAATCAACATAATCAAGTAAAATCTAAAAATCACATAGAAGCATAGTCAATAGCTTCATTTGATCCATAATTTCACGATAAAAGCAAGATCGTGGAAAAACTCCAATTTACAAAATACCTGTATAAACCCTAAAATATCAATTTCTGAAAATTCTTTGATTAGATATATATCTATATACATAAAACTCAAAATATAGTTGATAGTTACTTACCTTGGCTATTAATTGAAGAAAATACACCCGTTCAATTTTTCTCTAAATTCCGTCTAAGACGTTTCCCTCCAAACACTGTCGAAACTCAAAAACTCTTCGATTAGGACTTAGATCTATGTATAAGGATGCTAAAGTTTAAAAATCAAGTGATTTGGATGGTCGAGTCTCCGTAAATCAAAGAAACGGTGGAGAAACGGTCGAAGCAAATAACAGATGAAAGAAGAAGAAAAAGGAAAGGAAAAGAAGATAGGCGGCACCTTTTGGAAAGGTTTGGGATATATCCCAAACCTGCTAAATATCCAATTTGGTCCTCCATTTTTATATCATCTTTTAATAATTACTTTAAACTTTTAATTTACGCATAAACTCATCAAATTAACTTCAAACTTTTTCTATAGCACCAAATAATAATCACACATCAAATAATTAGAATATATATTAATATCTATGTATAAATTCTAGAAATTTAGACACGAACGTGACATTAACAGTTAAAAATAATTTTATCCCTAACATTTAAAATCGTGCAATTTTATCCTGGTATCGGTATTCAAGAGTAATTTTAATTTTGGCAAGTTGAGCGAATTTTACATCATTAATATATAATAAATAAAGGGTTACTGTGCAAAAATACCCCTAACGTTGATAATTTGGGTCAACTTTACCTCTATTATAAAACATAAATATTTTTGTTCCTTATTCTGCACCAATTGCATATCAATTCGTTCAAAAAAATAGATTTCATGTTTTTTATATTTTAATAATAAAATTGGAGATTAATATTTATAAATTCGGTGATTTTTTTGTCCAATTTGTACAAAATACAGTATATTTTTTTTCACATCTCAACATATGTTTATGATTTGTTACTGATAAAATGACACACGTGTGAAATGTAGATAACAAGATTCATGACCAAGAAGACAGTTTGATAAATTATTTCTCAAATTGACCCAATTTATCAACGTTAGGGGTAAAATTGCTATTGACTTCCAACACCAGGGGTAAAATTATACAATTTTAGACGTTAGGGGTAAAATTGCTCCTGGCCCAAAATGTTAGGAGTATTTTTACACCTTAACCCATAAATAAATATATTAAGTTGCAAATATACAAAATAATGAGGATAAGGTGTAAAAATGATCCTAACGTTAACAAACAAGCAATTTTACCTCTAATTTTGGCGGCCAAAAATAATTTTACCCCTAATTTTGGCGACCAAAAATATTTTTACCCATAATGTTGGTAAGTTTAATAAATTGCAGACATCATTATAAAACACCATATACTTTGTTCTATATTATGTACGAATTTCATATCGGTTGGTTTTAAAAAAAAAAAGATTTCACATCTTTTTCTGATTTAATAATAGAATTAAAGATTAATATTTTTTAATTCGACGAAATATTTGAATCTTTTTCTAACTCGTATAAAATATAATATATTTTTTTAGTTTTTTTAAAGAACATCTACTTATATGTTTATGATATGCTGTTATGAATGCTAAAATAACGTATATATAAAGTGTATATGACCATTTAATGAACTATTTCTCAAATTGACACAATTTACTAATATTAAGAATAAAATTACTTTTTACTTTTAATATTATATAAGTAAAATTGTATTATTTTAAATATTAAAATTAAAATTGCTTCTAGTTGTGAATATTGAAAATATTTTATCCTTATTCTGAAATAATATATCAAGTGACTCGCAATTTTTAATTCAAATGTAAATTCTTAATTTTGATTTATTTAATATAATGAATAGATAAATATAATTTTAAGTTTAGTGGACATCTGAACTTCAAATCGAAATCTTTAAATTAAGATTATTTTCTTATTTAAAGTATTTTTATATTTAAATTTTTTTTATCAAGGAGTCCAGAAATTTGATATCCATTAATGAACTTTTTATTTCAAAAGCGGTCCAAAATTATATTAGTTAAACTTAGGGATGTAATGGAACGGGACAGGGAATGCATTTTTCATCCCCGTTCCTTGATTAGTTGGGGATTCCGTATCTCCATTCTCGCGAGTTAGATAGGGATAGATTTATTCTCATCCTCATTCTGTGGGGATTCCTAATCTCCGTTTTCCAAAACCCTTTTTCCACTTCTCATTCCCTGTTCTATATGGGAATTATCGTTTATATTTCAAAAAAAGTAAAGCCTAAAGCTTTTAAGGGTCCGTTTGTTTTATCTGCTGTTTGCTGTTGCTGTTTGCTGTTTCCTGTTACGGTTTGCTGTTTGCTGTTTGAAAAGGCTGCTGTTCCAAAAAACAGAGATTCCCTGCTTTTATAAAAAACTACTTTTCGGCTACAAAAGGTAAACATGAGGTGTCTAACCAAACACCTTAAACTCTCCTTTTCAAAGTGAAAAGGCAAACAGGAAGTCGAAAAACAGCTACCAAACACCCCCTAAGAAGCCGTAGCTAATAATGTCAAACATCAACATTTATTCTTAAAATTTTCATACCGCAACAAATTAAAAATTAAAAACAGTCGATCACCTAATTTAAATGTACTTAAATCATAAAAAAAAACAATTATCACGGGGAATAGTTGGGGATCCCTATCGGGGATTAACATGAGTATTCAATAAAAGCTTTTTGGAATACATATCTTTATCAAATACGCAAGTGTAAATATTTTATATGTTTATTGTTATATAGTGATGCACGTGGGACAAAGAAGTAGCTCACTTACATGAGTGTTTACTCTTATTTTGCTCTAAGAATGCCAAGATAAGAGTGTGGTTGTTTTTTAATCAATCGAGAGCTTGTTTAATAATAAAATCCATCTCGTAAGAAACAATGGACAAAAATCATTAAAGTATAAGATTTCTATATACATATCAGTATATAAAGAGATCACATGAAGATCTGTTAGGAAAAGTTAAGGTATAACTTAGACATATTTATTGCCGAAAGTAGTTCTAAAAGTAAATGAACTTAAGGTTAGATGGTAGGAACTTCTTAACCGATGTTTTCATATTGTGTTTTGAAAATGCACTTTCTTCGAAAATAAAAAACAACACGATAACACACGAGTTCATGTCATGTGTGCCCAACGACGCGGAGATGGAAAAAAATGATCTTAACTTTTTCCTAATGCAAGGCTCTTTTTGTAATCAAATCATTGAGGATTGCGAAACTCTTATTCATAGAACATTTGCTTGTTCTAAAAAGTATAATTTAGATTTGTTTGTTTTGGTCGGATTCTCGCATAGGCTAGATGAATTCAGCTCGGAAGAGGACTGATTGGATAAGCAAACTTTAAATTATGATGAAAATAACATAGTTAAAGGGAACGATTATCACTTACTCATTTCAAGTTATGTTTCACAGTCCAGTGTGTAATTGTGAAAATAGAATTCTATAGAGATCCAAGTAAAAGAATTCATGAAATGTGATATGAAATCTGGAATAAAGGCAGTGGCGGATTTTATATTGATGTTTTTGTAGTATTATATGAGATCTATATCTTTAACAAGTATATAACAACGACGTTCTCGATGGTATGCTAGTCACATGATCTATTAACAAATATTAAAAGAGAAAGGTAAAACGAATTTACTACGTGCGAGTGAGAGATGTAAAAATTTCCGTCCGGATTAAAATCGGGTTCGGATGGAATCTTATTGAATTTCAGATATTTTTCTAATTTAATTAGATAATTAGAAATTCTAATTAAATTAATACTATTTTGCAAAGATACTCTAAGCGTGTTCCTCACATGAGCTTCCCCAAATAAATAGAGCATCTAAAGAGTACATAAATAATGGGTAAATTACATGCCCACTGAATTTTACCCATTATTTATGTACTCAGAACTTCAATTCTTAACGGTATGGTCACTAAACTTTACACTATTTAATACTAGTGGCCACTCAATTTTAACCAAGTCCTCAAAATGACCGTTAACGACCTCAAAATAAAAATATTCAAGAATTAATGTTGTTCAGAACGATATTTACCATGAAACCATATTTTTTATTTTTCAAAATCACATTTTTTGGAGATTTCTCTCTCTAAAAATTCATCTCTCTCCTAACCAAACAACACTTAAATGACCTCAAAATGAAAATTTTTAAAAATTAAAGTTCCTTAGAATATCATTAACTCTTCGAATTTTTTATTTTCAGACCGTCAGCGGTCGTTTTGAGGTATTAGGTGGCCACCGGTATTAAAAAGTGTAAAGTTCAGTGGTCATACTGTTAAGAATTGAACTTCAGTATCCACGATATTAAATGGTTAAAGTTCAATGACCATGGGTGTAATTTACCACAAAAATAGACAAAGAAATGCTAAATCTCACGTGGGAAAATAACTTATTAACAATAGAAGAATCTTCCAAAAAAGAAACAATAAGAGAAAAAGACAAAGAAACAACTATCACAATGTTTGTATGTTTATCTTTTATCTTTTGTTTATCTTTTACCTTTTTTTGGCTAAGTAATTAATATTTACTTCTTTTGCTGTAAATGTAAGGTAAACTACACTCATGGCCATTGAACTTTATCCATTTTCACATTATGATCACTCAACTTCATTTCTTCCAGGTATGACCATTGAACTTTACACTTTTTAATACCGATGGCCATTTAACGCCTCAAAACGACCATTGAAGGCTATAAATCCAAAGCCTTAATGATATTCTAAGGAACTTTAATTCTTGAAAATTTTCGTTTTGAGGTTATTTAGGTGTTGTTTAGTTAGGAGAGAGAAAGTGAATTTTTAGAGAAAGAAAGCTACAAAAAAATGTGATTTTCGAAATTAAAAAATGTGGTTTCATGATAAATGTCGTTCTGAACAACTTTAATTTTTGAATATTTTCATTTTTAGGTCGTTAACGGTCATTTTGAGAAGTTAGTTAAAATTGAGTGACTACCGATGTTAAAAAGTGTAAAGTTCAGTGGCCATACCGGGAAGAAATGAAGTTGAGTGGTCATAATATGAAAATGGATAAAGTTCAGTGGCCATGAGTGTAATTTACCTTACACTTCAGCCAAAAAGAAGTAATATTACTACTTACCGCCAAAAAATAAAAGATAAACATGTGCCTTATGGCACAGGTTAGATTATCCGCAAAACTAATACAAGACACGCAAAGAAAACATGGCCTAATACTAGTGTTCAAACGATTGAATTGCCCTACCAAGAAAAGGAGAGAGACTCTTCATTCTCTTTACTTTTTCTTATAGTTGATTGGTCTCTTTTTCTCAACTCTCTGCTGATGGTAACTGATATCGAAATATCCTCAAAATATATGAATTCTGCTTCCAATGACCTGCAAGATAGTAAATAATTAGATGGGGGGTGGAGACCGGCAAACCGTCTCCGATGCCTAAGTTAGTATATGAACACAAAACTTAGGGAGGATGTAAATGAGTTTTAGTATATAGAATTGTGTACCTTCTTCTTTGAACTTGGCTCCTATTTATAGACATTTGAGCTTAGGTTTGGATACACTTGTCATCACCATATTGGTCTGGAATCTAAACTCCCATACCAAATGGCTTTAGCGTGTGATTGAGGTCCGAAACCATCATACTTACCGTTTCTTTTGAGAATCTTTGGGGACCCTAGATAGACCGGTCCAAAAGCATGGTTTAGTGGGCCTTTGATAACCATTCGAGGTCCACTCTTCATTATACACCATATCAGTAACTTTTTCTTCTCATCGACTGGTCTCTTCTTCTCAGCTCCCTGCCATGGTCGCTACCGCCGTCCAACTTCTTTCTTCCTCCTCCCATTTATATTTAGATTTAGTTTTTAACTTCAGATCTACTTTTTCTTGTGGTTTTGAAGTTTATATAATTTATGGAACTTTTTTTCCTGTCAGATATGAATGTCCGAAAAAACCTAAAAGCATCTCCAATAGAGGGTGCTTAAAAGAATGATTAATGATATGACACTTGATTTGGCAACTTTCAAATAGTGTCATCTATCAAAATCAGGGTGGTTACTTAGCAAGGTTGCCACCGAACCTTGCTTGAAGGTTGATAAACTTTTTTTAATATAAAAAAGTGATTTATTTAAATTTTTTTTGGTAGAAACAGGAAAGGAAAACAAGCAAACAAAGCAAACTAACCCGGGATCAGCCTAGGAAGGCTAACCCCAATCCTATCCTCTAAAAGAAGAGACGAAAGAAAGATGGGAGGATCAGAAAGGGTAGAAACACCTAACATCCCCTCATGCCCAACTGCCGCCAAGCGATCCGCAACCCGGTTCTGTTCCCTGTAAATGTGGCTGAACTTTAATAAGACAAATAGCTTTAAAATAGCTTTGATAAGATTTTGGCTGTTAAGACAAATAGCCTGGTTATCAGAAATCCTGTTGATTGCCTCCATGTTATCAGATTCCACAGATAACCTCTTAACACCCAGGCTAATGGCAAGCTTGATACCCGAGAGAATACCCCAAAGTTCCGCCGAAAAGGAAGAACCCATCCCTAGGTTCTGGGTAAACCCAGACAACCAGGCGCCACCCGCATCGCGAAGAACTCCTCCGGTAGCAATTTTGCCATTGCTAAGGCAGGAGCCATCTGAATTCAGCTTCACCACCCCTTCTCTTGGCTTGCTCCATCCAACGAGGTGGACCTCTCTTTTCTGGGTAGACCTGGCAAGGGGATCCCCTTTGAAGCTCTCAGTAATAATAGAGAGTTTTTTCGAGAAAAAATCAAGTAAGTCAGGAATAAAGACAGTTTTATCAGCAAAAATCTTCTCGTTCCTCCACTTCCAAATTTGGTGACAGATGATAGCAAAAAAAATGTCACCATGCTCCATGTTAGCCATTAATTTCCCACTAGCACCATCAGAGAACCAGTCATACTCAGAGTGGGCCATGAAGGAAGGAAGAATGTGGTGAGGGAGAATGTGGTGAGGGAGAATTTTCTTCCACACCTCTTTACTCTTAGAGCAATCCCTCAGAGCATGGCACAAAGTTTCATCATGGCCTCTGCATCTACTGCAAGCTCCTGAATCTGCCAAGTGCCGTCTGTGCCTATCCGAATTAGTAAGCAACCTGTTCTTGACTCCCAGCCACAGGAAACTCCTAATACGGTAAGGGATTTTAAGGGCCCAAATGGATTTCCAAGTATCCGAGAGAGGATCGGCCCTGTTAGGGGTAAAAGCTTCAAAGGCTGACTTGCAAGAATAAGTGCCATTGTTAGTCAGGGCCCAACAATACCTATCCTTGTCTTCCTCATGATTACTAATCTTAACTCCTCTAATTCTAAGGAGAGTCTCCAGGCTAAAGAAGGTATCAAACTTTGACCAGATCCAGTCTCCCTCAGAGTCCACCACATCGGCAATTCTCCAGTTACGGATGTTACTAGGGGGGGGAGCTACACACCTCTATAAGCGGTTTGTCACCAATCCATGTATCATACCAGAAGCTGATGGACTTACCATTACCCACCTCCAGGCCAACCCTCGAGCAGAACTCTGCAAACACAGCGCTAAGCCCTTTCTAGAGGAAGGAACAACTGACAACTCTCTCCTTAGGGCCACCAAAGATTTTGTCTTTCCGATACTTACCACAGAGAAGACGAACCCAAAGAGAGGATGGGCATTGCCACATTCTCCAGAGAAGCTTCATTAAAAGGACTTTGTTGTTGTCCTTAGCTTGTCTAATACCAAGACCCCCCTGCTTTTCGGCTGGCAGACCTCCTTCCAAGGGACCAGGTGAATCTTTTTCCCTTCTCTAGACTCTCCCCAAAGGAAACGCCGGTTAATTTTGTCAAGCTCGTTGAGGACCGGCTCAGGCAGTCTACAGGCTTGCATGATATGATTAGGAGCCGCGTAATTGACAGACTGGATTAAAGTAAGACGGCCTGCTAGGGAAAGAGAATTAGCTTTCCAACTAGCACACAAACCGTTAGTTTTGTCCAAAGTTTCTTTAAAAGAGGCTTTGGAGACTCTGTCGCTGTGGAGAAGGACCCCAAGATACTTCCCCAAAGAGTGAGTAAGGGGAATGCCGGAAAGATCACTCAGCCTTCTACACATGCCTTTGTCCATGTTCTTAGAGCAAAGCATCCGAGACTTTTGGATATTAATCTTCTGGCCAGAAGCAGCACAGAAACAATTAAGGATATCCATCACCACACTAATTTGCTCCTCATTCCCTTCCACGAAGAGCATCACATCATCAGCGAAGAACAAATGGGTAATAGGAGGGCAATATTTGTTGATGGACACGGGATGGAGAATCCCCTTGCTCACAACCTCTTGGATCAGGTGCGACAATCTTTCCATAGTAATAACAAAAAGGAATGGGCTCATAGGATCTCCTTGACGAATTCCCCTAGAGGGAGAGAACTCATCAGACATATCTCCATTGATCATAACCTGGAAAACAGGAGAGGAAATGCTATCCTCAATCAATTTCCTCCAGCTCTCCGTGATACCAGCTTTCTTCAAACTATCCAGAAGAAAACTTCAGTTTAATCGATCATAAGCTTTCTCCGGATCCAGTTTGAGAGCCACGATCCCTTTCCTACCTTTCTTCATCTTCATGGAATGGACCACCTCCTAGGCAATTACTACATTGTCCATCATTTGCCTGCCAGGAAAAAAACTCCCTTGATTCTGGCTTATAATCTCCGAAAGGATCCGCCAGATTCTATTAGCCACAATCTTAGTGATAGCTTTATATAACACATTGCAAAGACTGATCGGCCTCATCTGAAGAAAGGAGGAAGGTTTATCAACTTTTGGGATCAGAACCAGGAGGGTTTTATTAACCAGCCTAATATCGTTGGAACCACCAAAAACACCTAAAACAAAACTGTAAATGCCCTCCTTCACAGTATCCCAGTGTTTATGGTAGAAACTAGCAGGAATACCATCGATCCCTGGAGCCTTAGTAGCTCCAATACTGGAGAAAGCCAGATCAATTTCTTTCTGGTCAATAGGATGGAAGGCTTCCTTAATAGCATCCTCCCCCAACCTAGGAAAGGAAATCCCAGAGTGGGCACTATTCAGGTCCACCTCTTCCTCTTTAAAAAGGTCTTTATAGAATTCAAGAGCAAGGCGTCGAATATCTTCATCCTCAAAGGCCCAATCACCATTGGAGTCTTTGATAGCATCGATCCTATTCCTCTGCCTCCTAATAATCATTGAAAGGTGGAAAAACCTGGTATTCCGATCCCCGTCCTTAATCCAAGCCTTCCTAGATTTCTGGAACCAAAGAATCTCTTCCTGTCTAAGCACTGCTTCCAACTCGTTTTGGAGAGATCTAAGATGACAATTCAGACTGTGATGGAAGCGGATCTCCAAACAACGTTGAATGCCTTCCATCCTTCTTAAAAGTTTGTTTTTCCTTCTGATAATGTGGCCAAAGATGTTTTTATTCCATCCTACCACATTCCTCCTGAACCCCTCAGCGGCAAGGAGAACATTAGAGTGAGGTTGCCAATTGTTTTTAACAAAATTCTTAAACTCAGGATGTGAATCCCAAGCAACAAGATACCTAAAAGGTCTATTCCCTTTAAGCCGATTACATTTAACCAGCTTAACGAGGATAGGGCAATGGTCAGAATAACGGAAAGGGGGATTAAGCACGTTGACCTCGGGAAATCTATAAATTGCAGCAACATTAGCGTAAACTTTGTCTAAACGAACAAACACACTATTCCTTTTCCAAGTAAACTTGTGACCAGCGGCTCCCAGGTCCGACAGCCCGCATAAATACATACTCTGCTTGTGATTAAGGCACCAGTTCACATAATGATTACCCCCTCCTCTCTGATCACTCATAAGGGCAATGTCATTAAAGTCCCCAGCCACCAACCAAGCATCCACCATGCTAGTACTAATAGAGTACAGGATCTCCCACAGCCTTCTCCGGTTAGTCAAAACAGGATCGGCATAAACAAAGGTGACAAAGAAAGGTTTATTACCAGGGTAACACACCTTACTATGGATGAATTGATTGACCATACTAATAATGTCAATATTAACTTGACCTGGCTTCCAAAAGAGCCAAATCCCCCCGCCCGACCAGTAGCCTCCGATCTGACACAACTCCAATTCTTAAACTTTCTAACCACTTCATCTGCTTTGGAACCACTAACCTTGGTCTCCATAAGAGCAAAACAAGAAGGATTAAATTGTTAATTAGATCATTAACATGGATGCGGGTTGCCTTGCTCGCCGCACCTCTAACATTCCAAACAAAAAAGTCCATCAGAAAGGAAGACTACTAACACAAGCCCATACCCTAGATCGGGTATTTATTCGGGGCTCCGGAGAGCCTAGAAGAGGTGCTAGAAGGCCCCCTTTTATCCCAAGAATCCAACACACTATGGTTCTTTTTAGGGTTAGCTTTGGGTTTCTTCATATTCAACTTATTGACTCCCATAGATTTTTCAATTGGAACATCAACAAGAGGATTCAAATTACTAACCTCATTAGTCATCACTTTTCCTATTGAGACAAAGGTCTGGGAACTCCCTTTGGCACCAGCTTTAGAGACAAAAAGAGGATTAATAGATTCACCTAGGATGGAGGCTGGCTCGGCCGATTCAAGGCCTGGCATGCTTAACTCCATATGCTCATTAGAAGGATCTGAGTCCTGTCCCTCCTCAATAGTCAGGACACCGAACCTTGACCCCGAACTGGATGCTGAATCCACACCAGCATCACCACCCCTCTTGATGTCAGGGGGCCTAACCTTGATCTCAGGAGCAATATGGAGAGAGGTCATCTCATTACTGATATCTGGAGAATGATTCCTAGCAGCATTAGCTTGTGGCTTCCTTCTAACCGACCTTTTGGCAAGCATCCATGGGCCAAAATTCCTTCCTTCACATTGACTATCCTCAGCTCTACCTATGATAGGTGCCACCATATCCTCCACCACCTTCCTCTTTTTAGGACATCCATCATAGGTATGGCCAAACATGCCACACTCGTAGCAGATATTGTGTATACCTTCATATTCAATATGAAAGACCTTATTCTGAACGCAGAATTTGGACAGAAGAGGCTTAGCGAGATCAATGTCAATACAAACCCTGGCAAACTTGCCCCTCACTGCCCCAACGGTAGTCTTATCAACATGGTGAACTTTCCCAACAAGGCCACCAATCTTATTCAAGAATCTTTCATTGTAATATTCAATAGGTAGACCTAGGAATCTAACCCAAGTAAGGATCCTTTCGCAGAGCAATCATGAGGATTAAAATTTGGGACCTATGGCCTCAGCGCCAAAACATGATTGGAGATAATATAAGGTCCACCATTAACAACAGCATTGAAATCTTCCGCCCTTGTAAATTTAATGACATAATAGTCATTCTCAAGGTCTGTAAGGGTAACCTTCCCTTTCTTCGCCCATTGTGCCTGGATCCTCTGGGCAAAGTAATTGAAGCTAATCCTTTTCCCAAGGACCGTGACAATTAAGGATAACTTCCACTTCGATCTAAGGATTCGTTTATCTTCAGAGGAAAGACGGATCACCGGGCACAGCGGGTCCTCTTGATCTCCATCTTCAACATCAGAGTCGGAGAAGAATTCCTCAGACTCATCCTCGATAATATCATCCTCCAACATGGGTTCCTCCTCGACTACCCCTGACACCTTATCTCTCCAGGATACTTTCCCCATATCGTTTTCTACAGTGAAATTATTCACCTTATCCACCGGTTTCCATGAACCCGGATTAGTATTAAGGTATGTGGTATTTTGGCCCGCAGCCCCCTGGGCCAGCGGTCCGCCCCCCGGGACAGCCTCCGCCTCAAATTCTGCCCTAGAGCCAGGGGCCACTGCCGAAATCTGTGCCTGGGCAGCAGCCCCCGTAGAGTGCACAACCGCGGCAGGACAGCCCTTAGCCGCAATGCCCTCCTGACCACAGCCCTGCGCGGCGCGGGCCGCGTCTCCCTCAGATTCTGGGCGCCGCTCACTCCCATCGCCCACGCCCCTCGCCAATCCTCCCTCGACACTCCCCGGCACCCCGCGCTCCATCTCCTTCCCTTCCCCTGCCGATCGGATCTCGTCATCCAGATCCCACCACTCCCTCGTCTTCTCCACCCTCCCCTCACCTGCGCTACCCGAACCAGGAGCCGGATCCGGCCCCTTCCCCTCCCTAATCGCCGGCCGACCACGTTCCCGAGACCGATCCCTCACTCTCTCCCCGCTAACCCGTCTCTCGCCGCCTGGCTCCACCAAACTTCCATCGCCCCCCGTCAAACCCCCACCATGCCCAAGATCGGCACCCTGCGCCGTCCCGACCGCCCGAATCCCCAGCCCCTGCAACGTCCGGCCGCCCGCTCCCATGCCAACCAACTCCTTTGCCCTAAATCTTCCTTTGTCGCGTTCTTTTGTCATCAGAGAGAATTTTTCGACTTTTTGGTTTATTATTATTTATTTAAAGAAAGAGTTAATGATTTTACATATTTTACATATTTATTTAATTAATATTAGTGCACATTTTTTATAATATTTATGATTAAAATAAATTATATATAAAGTAATAATTGTGGAGACATTGTGGAAACTTTTAAAGTTGCTTACTATTGGAGCATTTTTTAACAAAAGTTGATAAAAATGATTTGGATGATTGAAAAAATAAAATATTATATTTTTGTATGATGTGTTAACTCTTTAAAACAATTCTATTGGAGACTTGTTCATGAGCCGGGCTCAGATCGGGCTATCGGGCTTTTGTCTAAAATTGCTCAGTCCAAGTCCACCTGAGCCCTCTCTTAATTTAGACGGGCTCGAGCTCAAAAATCAAATCTCAAGCCAAATCCATATAAGCCCATCTAAATATATATGTACAATTTTTAATAATAAAAATTTAATTTATACTTAAAAATAAATATTAATATATAAATATATAAATTTTATTAATTAATATTAATAGGTGGACCGTGTTGGATCGGCCCGTGCTATTTTTATAAATCTCAAGCTCGTCCAAAAAAAAGGCGGGCTTTAACGGGCCTAGGCCAGACTGGGCTTAGAGACAAATTTTCATGTTCAACCCCGGCCCAAGAGACACGGGCTTGGGCGGGTACCCGGGCTCGTGAACAGGTCTATACTAACGGTACGTTTTTAATCTAATAGAATGATATATATCATTTTTATCCCCAAAAAAAATATCAATCGCCCTATACTTTTGAAACATTATCAACTTCACATTAACACATGGATTTTAGGAATCAATAGATCATTTTAAGCAAATTCAGAATATAAATAGTACATTTTTAAAGTATATGGAGACAATTAAAATTTCTGGACAAAAATCCTATCTTTCAATTTGGGTTAAATGCACAATTAGTCACTCAACTTACATGGTTGTTTTAAAATAGTCACTGAATTTCAATTTGTCTCAATAAAATCACTTAATTTTGAGTTTTATTTGAATTAGGCCACTTCGGCAATTTCAATGGTTAAAATACATCGGAATAATGTCATAACTGACATATGACATGAGATAACTCAAATGTATAACCGAATGACACGTGACAACCATATGTCGGTTATTTTTATGAAAAAAAACTAAATTTTGTTTTCTTTTTAATCAAAATAACTGACACTTGAATGTCAGAAGGCGCATAAATGGATGTCATATGTCGTTTCGATCAAATATCTGAGTTAACTCATACTGATGTGTCATTTATGTCATCATTCTGATCCCTTTTAATCACTGGAATCATCAACGTGATGAGACAAAATTCAAAGTTAAGTAATTTTTAGGGATGCAAATGGGGTGGGGATTCTCGTCCCCATCGGTGACCCGCCCCGACGGGGATGGGGAATCCCGATAAGGATCCCCATAGGACGGGGATGTGGATAATTTTATCCCCCGTGACATGGATAGGGCGGGGATACCTTTCCCCGCCCTATGGGGATCCCCGTCCCCGCTCCGTTAATCCTCAATGGGGGATCCCCAATTATTTCCTGTGATAATTAATTTTTTTGGATGATTTTAAATACATTTTAATTAGGTGGTTGGTTGTTTTCAATATTTAGTTTTTTTTTATTTGAAAATTTTGAAAATGGTTGTAATATTTGGTATTATTAACCACTGTTTTTTAAACGTTTTTGCATTTACTGAACTTTTAAACATAAACGGTGATTCCCCGCGGTGAATGAGGAATGTGAATAACGTTTTTGGAACATCTGTAAACGGAGAATGGGGATCAGTTTGTCCCCGTTTAACTCGTGGGGATGGAGATGGTGAATCCCCGACTAGTCGGAGACGGGGATGGAAAATACATTCCCCCGTTTACATCCCTAGTAATTTTATTGAGACAAATTGAAGTCGAGTGACCATTTTGAATTCAATTACGAACCGAGCATTTAACCCCTTTCAATTTACATTCATTCATTCATATTCTTGAGACCACAAAATCCATATACTCAATTGGCCTCTCTTCCTTTCTATACAACAAAAAATCTCACTGTTTTTCATCCATTTTAATTTACAAAGCTGCAGCAGCAACCTCTGGATCTTCCCTCACATCATTCAAAGATGGCCGCGGGGAGGAAGCCCCGCTGACTCTGCTGGGTACGGGTGTGTTTCTTCGCGATTGGCGTTTCGTAGGGACTATAATTGACTCAGTTTCTAACTCCTCACTTGTATCCCCATCTTCGTCGTCCTCTTCAGCGGCTTTGAAAACTGGATGCTCGTATGCATTTTGAAGGTAAGCTTTCAAATTCAGGTTCGGTTCCCTTGCTCGTTCAAGTGTATCTTTCATCAAGGCTTCCTGAAAGTCAACGGATACGAATTATGTCAACTATATTTGAGAAAAGAACGAAAAAATCGACACTGATATCTCGAGAAAGGCGATTTTCGGCTCCTTGTAGGAGCAGTTGGCCCTCCTTAGACGGATCATGTTAGACATGACACGTTAATTCGTGCATGATCAAAGTGGTTTCACTAAGTATTACAGGGAGACTGTAAAGCACGTACGTCTAATCATAGTTATTAAAGGTGCATGGCGCACTAAGGCGGTAGGGGTCCTGGAGCCTTGGCGCATGGCGCATGCCATAGCGAGACAAGGCGCACTTACAAAAATAAAAATTATAAAAGGCCTAAACCATACGCAGCCCCCTGAACTTACGGGACGACCTATTTGCTCCTTCAACTATTTAAAAATGGTATTAGCAACCCCCTATTTCATGACAATGTTCTTAAGCATAAATTAATTTTAAAATGCAAAATAAACCCCACGAGCTAAAGTTAAATACCAAATCCTAAGTTCTACTCATGATCAAAAGTCTCCAAATTCATCACTCATGTTGAATTCGAATTCCCCTTGGCTGCTTTTCTATTTGAATTCGATATCTGTATTTTGTTCTACTAAACTTCTTCCTCTTATAATAAAGGCTTAATACATCATTTGCCCCCTGAACTTGTCAAAAAAGTTTGATTGGCCCCTGAACTTTCGAAGTGTCTCAATAGCCCCCTAAACTTGCGTAAAATATAATCAGTTAATCACTCGGTTGGAAAAAAAGTAAGTTAAATGCGGAAGATTTATTGCATATATCTTTAAAAAAGTAATACGATCAAGGCCGGGATATGCGGTTCTAATATTAGAGAAACAAATTTTTATAGTTAAGCAAGTAGAACTTCCTTTTTAATCTATTTTATGAATTATGTAATAACAATCTAAGACGTGTACAATACATATTCCGCATTTAACTTACTTTTTTGCATCCGAGATTATATTATACGCAAATTCGTGGGGCTAAATGAACATTTTATGCAAGTTTAGGAGGCTATCGAGACACTTTGAAAGTTAAGGGGTCAATCAAGCTTTTTGGACAAGTTCATGGGGCAAATGATGTATTAAGCCTATAATAAATGGCGCAAAATGGCGCACCAGGAGCGTGCCATGCCATGGGGGTGTCATGGCGCTAAGGCCTGCGCCTGGTGTGCCATGCGCCAAAGGCATGCCTTTAATAACTATGCGTCTAATAGACTTTTCCCGGACATTATCAATTAAATATGAGAATACTTAGCAACTCATATATCAGCAAGGAAAATCAACTTGAAGCTCTTACAGAAAACACACGAGAATAAACGAAACAAGCCAAGGGTGGCCCGGTGCACTACACGTCACTGCTAAACGAGGGTCCGGGAAGGGGTCCCACCACAAGGCTGTATTGGAGGCAAGCCTTCCCCTGCCAATTTTTTTGGCAAGAGGCCGCTCCTAAGACTCGAACGTGACCTCTCGGTCACACGACAACAACGCTTACCGTTGCGCCAAGGCTCGCCCTCAAACGGAACAAGCCAATTGAAAAAAAATAAAGCGACATTTGGAATAAAGACGATACAAATGCATACCTGTAACGGAAATCTAACAAACGCAGGTTCATAGCGGCCTTTGCAGTATCTATAAAACCATATTGTGAGTACAGAAAGCACAACGAGAAATGGCGTTGACTGAGCAGCTTTCTTTGTACTCAACAATCCAATCAGAAGCACCTGTGATATAAGAAGAGCAACAATGACACGTCCATGAACATCGGGCCAGAAAGCTGCAGCGCTTTCGTACTCTTGGTTGTAAACATTTATGATCTGCAATTTTCACACACGAACGAAAAGGTTAAAAATATCCCAAGTCATAATGTGTCCTCCACATTTCGAGCTCTCCGAATTAGTAGTATTTGAGTTCATACGCTTAAGAGGTATCTCGGTCAGCTGAAATTATTTGATGAACTTTATACAATAGAAAGATGGAGTGTTTACCTGATGACGGAACACAACATAAGCGAAGGCAAAGAAAATTATTATGAACGGGAGGAGGACCGGTGTTACTGTTGCGTATACAAGACCTAAGAGAAAATAGAATTGTATACGAGGTTCCCCGTTGTTGAAACTGAGACCACCCGGATACATAGCCTCTTCCCTATCCTTTTCGGTCTTGACTAGCAAGGAATTCTTCAGGTGGTACAGAATTAGACGTCTCACCATCAAAACTTCTGCTGCTATTCCAGCCCATCCATCGACCATTATGTAGGTAATGAAGAAAGTTGCTTTGATTGGAATAGCCACACCAATTGTTTCCGGAATTCTGCAATGTTTATAAATTAATAAAAGTTAGGATAAATATGAATCACCATTGAAATTTCAAAAATAAAAAAAAAAGACTTTAATAATATGTTGCACGGAAACGGAAACGGGAAATGAAACCGAAATGGAAACAGATACCGGGAAACGTTATTTCTAAGAAAAATTAGCTGTGAAACGGTAATGGAAACAGAAAAGAAACCGAAACGGAAATGGAAATGGACACGAAACGTGGAAATACTAATAAAGAAGAGTTTTTGTGCAGAAAATGACAAGTTCTCGGCCAAATTCATTGAAGACCATGGTTGTTAACATCCGACAGCATTGAGCCTAAACTCGTCATTTTCGGCTCAAATCATCCAAGAATAAGACATGCCTAAACCATATGAAGACATGTGCCCAAAATCCATGGAATGCAGACTGGTACGTGTCTAGACGAGCTCATTTGAGCGGAAAATGACAAGTTCTCGGTCAAATTCATTGAAGAGCATGGTTGTTAACATTCGACAGAAATTTGAGCCTAAACTCGTCATTTTCGGCCCAAATCATCCAAGAATAAGACATGCCTAAACCATATGAAGACTTGTGCACAAAATCCACGGAATGCAGACTGGTACGTGTCTAGAAGAGCTGATTTGAGCGGAAAATGACAAGTTCTCGGTCAAATTCATTGAAGAGCATGGTTGTTAACATCCGACAGCATTGAGCCTAAACTCGTCATTATCATTTTCGGCTCAAATCATCCAAGAATAGAACATGCCTAAACCATATGAAGACATGTGCCAAAAATCCATGGAATGCAGACAGGTACGTGTCTAGAAGAGCTCATTTGAGAGGAAAATGACAAGTTCTCGGTCAAATTCATTGAAGACCATGGTTGTTAACATCCCTAAACTCGTCATTTTCGGCTCAAATCATCCAAGAATAAGACATGCCTAAGCCATATGAAGACATGTGCCCAAAATCCACGGAATGCAGACTGGTACGTGTCTAGAAGAGCTGATTTGAGCGGAAAATGACGAGTTCTAGGTCAAATTAATTGAAGAGCATGGTTGTTCAAATGGTAGGAGAAACATACTCTTTAGTAGACTGCTTGATAAAAGTATTCAGTTGTTCAAATGCAGTTCCGGTGATTATGCTCCCAAGAAATACATTCACGACGTTAAAAATGTAGAATCGTGTTGCTGCTCGTCTTTCCAGAGACGACAGAGATAAGAAGCCTTCGAATTTAGACATGACCATCAATATTGATGGTAGAAAGATCAAGAAAAGCTTCAATACAATTCCAGGTAGAAAACCTTGGATAACCGATTTGATAAATGGTCTGCATTATTAATCAAGGAAAGTTAGTATTAATGTAAGAAAAAAAAATAGCTTAATGCATATTTACACGGGTAAATTACATACATGGTGTACAACTTTTGTCATATTTCACACTTAGTTATACAACCTTTTAGTCATCCTCTAAAGTGTACAGTCAGTAATTGTGACAGGTCAACATGAAGTCAATGCGCCATGTCAGCAATCTGACCTCCATAAAAGTCAAAATTGCTGACGTGGTGCGTTGACTGGTCAACTTTTGACTTTTATGGAGGTCAAATTGCTAACATGGCACGTTGAGCAGTCACAATTACCGGCTCTACACTTTAGTGGGAGGTCACCAAAAGGTTGTACACTTTAGTGTGCAAAATTGAATGTTGTACACCAAAGTGTGAAATAGGACAAGGGTTGTACACCAAAGTGTGAAATAGGACAAAGTTTGTACACCAGGTATGTAATTTATCCATATTTACACCCTCAAACTTGACAAGTTTTGCCTATTAACCTCCTCAACTTTTAAAATAACTTATCAAATACTTATAGTTGGCTTTAAAACCCTATCACACACCTATAGTTGGCTCATTCAGACCTCCTGCACACAAAATCGTTGATCTGTCATCTTTGACATGGGTGGCATTTGCGTGCTACAGAAAAAAAAAAAAAAAAAAAACGCGTGAATTCGTTCTGTATGACACTCATTTGTCATTTTGACAGATCAATGATTTGTGTGGAGAAGGTCTAAATGAGCCAACTATAGGTGTGTGATAGGTTTTTAAACCAATTAGAAATGTGTGATAGGTTATTTTAAAAGTTCAGGATGATAATAGGCAAAACTTGAGCAGTTTAAGGGCATAAATATGCATTAAGCTGAAATAAAAAATCTTACTGTCAACTAGAGATTGCGGAAAGATCACTAACGTTTCAATAATGGGCTTCAAAAAGGCAGCCCGTTTCTCAATTCCCTCAATGCTTGCAAGAGATTGCACAAATGCAATTGGGATTATGAAAAAGAAGGTTAGAAAAAAGAATGCAACACTCATTATCAGTCTCCTAACCGTGAGCGAAACATACGGTATGGCTAGATTTCGCCAATATACATCACGTGGCTCGGGAGCCCATTCTGTTAACCACATAGTTGGATTTCTCGTTTGTTGAGTTTGTGCACAAACAGCTGCACTCCATCGACTTTTGAACGAAACAAATGCAGCTGGCATGATAGACTTCGGATCCTTTTCGACCCTTCCCCTCTCATCTACTATCTGGATAAGCAACATGGACAATTCACGATCGAAAATTAGAGCTTCGATGGTGATAAAAAAAATATATATATATATATTCAACAGAAAAATACAAGCATAATTATCGTCCTCCGGCATAAAATTCCCCCTTAATTTCTTCTCTAAAGCTATTTGGTACAAGTTTGCCAATCAGCAATCACAGAAAGACTGCAATGTCCAAGTACTACTATGGAAGTAGAACGGTAAATGAGCCGAGCAGCTCAGTAGGGCTGTAAATGAGCCAAGCCACTCATGAGCGGCTCGGTGTTTGGCTCAATAAAAGCTCAACCATGTTTGGCTCGATTTATAAACAAGCCGAGCTTGAGCTCAGGGAAGCTCAGCTCGATAGCTCGCGAGCAAGCTCGATTAAGGTTCACGAACAAGCTTGATTATAATATGGGTAAAGTTCAAATAAAACCCCTGTGGTTTCACTAATTTTCAGATAAAGGACTGTGTTTTACTTTTTGTCAAAACGAGGACAGAGGTTTTCAAATTTAGCAAAATAAGGACTTTTTCGATTAATACTATTAAAATCACCCTTGACGACTTCAAAAATGACATATTTTAAAAACTACTAATATTCTAAGCAACTTTAATTCTTCAACTTTTTTATTTCGAGTTTATTTAGATGATATTTGGTAAAGAGAGAGAAAGTTAATGTTTAGAGAGAAAGTTCCAAAAAAGATGATTTTCTAAAATCGAAAATGAAGTTCCATAGAAAATATGGCATTGAACAACTTTAATTCTTGAAAATTTTCATTTTCAGATCGTTAAAGATAGTTTTAATAGCATTATTAAAAGTGTGAAACCTCAATCCTCGTTTTGACAAAAAGTAAACCATAGTCCTTTATCTGAAAATTAGTAAAACCACAGGGGTTTTAATTTGAACTTTACCTTATAATATTAATGAACATGCTCGTGAGCAAGCTTGTTTCAATTATTTTTTAATAATAGTAATTATATAAAGGGGGAAATGTAAAACAACGTAGTTTTGTGTAAACTTTAGTTTTGTAGGTGTCAAAACTATGTAGTTTTGTGTTAAAGAAATTTCAAATGAAGATAATGGATGAGTTGTTCACGAGCGAAGTTCGTGAACAGAATTAACGAGATGCTCACGAACTGGATGTTGAGTTCGAGCTAGTCAATTTTCCAACTCGCCTTGATTACATCCCTTTATGGAAGGACACCAAATAAATTTGCCCCTAAGATTAATAGGAAAGATCAATTTTACCCTTATTATACAAAATAGCGGAATTATGCTCCCACACTAGAAAGTTTAACTCAATTGTACCCTCATAACAATCTAATTATGTTTTAACCTTTTCTAAGTAAATAACGATGAAAATTAGTGATGAAACTCCGTGGAAAAGGGTAAATTGAGCTAGTGTTTGTACCATCAGGGAAAAATTGAGCCGTTTTCTACAATGACGGAAAAATTTAACTTCCCTGATAACCTTACGATAAAAATGGACCCTTTTCCTTATATCTTTTAAAAATTTAAAGACAAATAAACACTTATTGAAAAACTTCCGGTTGCAACTTACTTCTTTTGATAGTTTCTCAATCGCGGATGTGTAATGTTCAATTGCGTCCACCTTTTTGCCCCAAAGTCCAAGAAAACCAGTCTGCGAGAGCAAGAGCGAACAAAAATTAGCTCAGAAATCATATTTGAACATGAATCATCAGTCTCGAAAGACGCATTTCAAAGTACCTTCATAGTCGGCTTCAGAGCTTGGTTCTTAGAATACTTGATTTGATAGTAGTCGAGCCAATTCTTCATCTTTTTTTTCTTCTTTACCAATTTAGCTA
Source organism: Euphorbia lathyris (assembly GCF_963576675.1). Taxonomy (NCBI): domain Eukaryota; kingdom Viridiplantae; phylum Streptophyta; class Magnoliopsida; order Malpighiales; family Euphorbiaceae; genus Euphorbia; species Euphorbia lathyris. Next base: position 86,257,923 of record NC_088915.1, read on the forward strand.
GTTTGTTTGCATTATAGACGAGCTGCATCACTTCTCTAAATTAAGAACCGTTTTTGACAGAATAAACATATCAGCTTTTCGGAAAATTACCTGATGTGTAAGATACTGATCCGGATGATTAACCAGAAAAAAGTGCTCCACTAGCTCACTTACAGATTCATCTGCATCTGGAGGCACGTTCTTAACGAGGACCTATGGAGATTGATACTAGTAAGTTGTGCCAAACACACGATTGAAAACATAATATCTGAAATTTAACACGGGCGGGGGTAACTGATCTTACTGTAAATTGATTTGGACGACGTTTTTCTGAGGAAATAAAATTCAACCGCATATTAGCAACTGTTTCATACTCCTTCAGTAACACGAAGCAGGTCCAGAAAGTAACGGCATATGACATCACTATATGCGTCCAATATCTGAAAAATCAATATATTAACATGAGTGAATAACATTACAATAAAGGAATAAAGCTGTCAAAGCACAAAGGAGAAAAAACTAATACTTAAACTGAGAAATACGAATTAACTAAGTCAAAATAGCTGCAATGAACAAAGATTCTGAGAATTTTGCTCAGACACAAGTAATAAAACGGGATTTTTACTCGGAACAATGCTCGCAAAGAGCATTATTCCTTTCAAATAGCCCGGTTAGAAATTATTCCAGAGTAGTGTTGGGTTAACTAGGGTAAAGTCAGACGAAGTTCATCCGACTTCTTTACAAAAAGCGTCACCCAAGCATTTAAGCTTGGTTATGCTTCCCAACAAAGAAGTCGGATGAACTTCATCCGACTTCCTAACCAACCAAATAACTTATAACTACCCAAAGTCTTTTTTTTCTCCATGTTTATACCAACTTTATAATCAACAAGGAAGTCGGATGAAGTTCATCCGATTTCCTTGCAACTTGAAGTCGGATGAAGTTAATCCCACTAAAACGTAACCCAAGCTTAGAAGCTTGAGTTACACACTTTGTAAAAAATTTGTACAAACTTCGTCCAACTTCTTTACAGTTTTGAAGTCGGACCAACTTGAGCGAACTTTCAGTCTAGTTAACTCAACACTATCTAAGAAATAATTTTTTAACGGATTTTTTTAAAGGAATAATGCTCATTTGGAGCATTATTCGGAGTAAAAATCCAATAAAACGTCAATAAACGAATAAGTCAAAAAGACTAGGCAGCAATAAGGAGGGCGGTCTCTTACCTATCCGATCCAAGAGGTATATTCGAAATCGAGAGCTTATCGATATTGCTGGAAGTCACATTTACAATTGCCAAGCTGCCATTAGACCAATTAACCGGAACCAAGATAGCCCAAGCAAGGATTGTAATAGGAACAAAAATCTTAAGTCTACATCACAAACAACAACAACAACAACAAAAAGATTAACTCCAATAAACTACATTAACTAAACCCGGATTAAAAACGAACTAACTCCTTACCCTATCAAGTAAATCCGCAAGTAAACAGCATAATCCAACCCAGCATGTTCAATAAGCTCAGGTTCAGGCATTCTAAGTGCTTCTGGCATCCAATTTAGGAATCTCAGGTAAGATCTAAAGTCTAAATTGACAAAACGGGTCACAAAACCCGAATGAGTCGGACTACCTCTCATCCCCATAACATACCATTTAGGAAAGTAAACCCTATCATTAAAGGGCTGTAATCTCAAAATTGCAAAAGCTACAAGGAAAATAAATGCACTCAAAAGATTTATAGCTGCTGAAACCCCAATATCTCCTAGAGTCGCCATTTATATTGATCTGCAGAAAAAGAAGAAGCAATGAAATTAGAATCATAATCCTACAATTCAAGCATTCAATTAGGAAAACTCAGTCTATAAGAACCTTACTTGGCTGAAATTGAATTTGTTCCTCAAATTCTAACCAATGAGTCTCAGAAATTGGGGGTTTTCAGAAAGTTGAATAAGGGAGTGTTTGGATTTGCTTTTTAGCTGCTGAAACCCCAATATCTGCTAGAGTTGCCATCTATATTGATCTGCAAAACAAGAAGAAACAATGAAATTAGAATCATAATCCTACAATTCAAGCATTCAATTAGAAAAACTCAGTCTATAAGAACCTTACTTGGCTGAAATTGAATTTGTTCCTCAAATTCTAACCAATGGCTTCTCAGAAATTGGGGGTTTTCAGAAAGTTGAATAAGGGAGTCTTTGGATTTGCTTTTTAGTTCAACCTAAGCAACAGTATGATTCCCAATTTCCACTAGTTGTGGAGGATAAGTATTGAAGAAGCAAACAAACACAACTTTACTTAGAAAATCAAACCTAATATAATAAGAAGTAGTAACAAACAATCTTCAGCAGAGAGTATTGTATGTTATTCTTAAAATTGCAGAGTATATATATGAATAACTGAATGTTGGGGATTATTACTATTAGTGAGAAAAGTAATGATTTTTATATTCATTTTTTCAAGGGTAAGTGAGATTATAAAAGATTAGACTTTTCGATTTGGGGGTTAGTTTTACTTGCTTTATTAGGGTAAATTACACCTATGGCCACTGAACTTTACTAATTTTTAGGGTATAGCTATTGAACTTCAAAATATAATATAAAAGCTACTAAACTTCACATTTGTTACATCTACGTCCATTAAACTTTAATCAACGCTTCAAAATAACCGTTGAAGGTCTCAAAATAAAAAATTCCAGAATTAATGACATTGTAAAAATCTTTAATTCTTGAAAATTTTAATTTCGAGATCATTTAGGCGTTGTTTAGATGGGAGAAAAAATGAATTTTTAATAGATAGAAAACTCCAAAATTGGTGAATTTAAAAAATTAAAAATATAGTTTCATGGTAAATATCGTACTGAACAATTTTAGTTTTTAATTATCTTCATTTTAAAATCGTTAAGAGTCTTTTTGAGAAATTGATTAAAGTGATCACTAGTATAACAAAATGTAAAGTTCAATAACTTTTATACTATATTGTGAAGTTCGGTGTTAATACCTTAAAAATTAATGATATTCTAAACAACTTTAATTCTTGAAAAATTTTATTTTGGTGTCATTTATGTGTGTTCAGATCAGAGAAAAAAAATGAATTATTATAAGGAGAAAGCTCCAAAAATTGTGATTTTGAAAAATAAAAAATATGGTTTTATAATAAATATTATTTTTAAACAACTTTATTTCTTAAATATTTTTATTTTAAGGCCGTTAAAGGTATTTTTGAGAAATTAGTTAAAGTTGAGTTAAAGTTCAATGGCTTCTATGTTATATTTTTGAAGTTTAACCCTATACCTTGAAAATTAGTAAAGTTCAATGGCCATGGCTGTAATTTACCCTTTATCATTACGTGGTAGGAGAGAGAGAAGTGAGATCAGTCTTACTTGTACCATGTCGGCAACATGCCACGTGGATTTATAAACGGCTTCTTCTGCAAATCGGATAGGATGTACAGTGTTCTAGTCCATAAAACGCTGCGTTTCGAGGTTAATGATGGAGTGATGTGAAGCGTAGTTTTTCCGTGGTCGAATCTATGGTGGGTGACAGCAAATGGATGATGTAGTAGCCTGAATTAATGGACTTCTTTTTTCTTAGGTCGGATTAATTGATTTGATTTTATATTAATTAAATTAAAATTTAGAGAAAAGTATAAACATATAAATTTTGTGATTTGACAGAAAAAGAAAAGCTATTTTTTTTTTTTTTGAAACAAAGAAGAAATATTATTAAGGAATAAAAGCCAACCAATCTAAATGTAACAAAGGCCGAATAAAATCTGGAGAAAGAACAAACGAATAAGGGCTAGCATAAGAACGTGACCCCGTGCCAAAGCATGAGCGACTGATAAACCCAATTTCCACTCTTCGAGCGAGTGTCAGCTCCAGAAGTTAAAGAAAGAGAATAGACTTGATATTATTGCTTGCCAAACTAAAGAACAATTGAGGGCTATATATATAGCCTTAAGAATCCAAAACCAAAAAGGAAAAACAGAATCCAAAACCAAAAAGGAAAACAAGACATAACTTCTTAAACAACTAGGATACTAAAAATAGAAAACTAATCCTAACTTATTAAGGATTATTCCAATCCTAACTTATTAAGGATTATTCCATCACATAATCAGTTTGCCATGTTGGCACATGTCGAACCCGACTACTCCGTCTTCTGACATTTCCGCCATCATCAATAGGGGTCGTATCACTCCTCCCATCTTCAAAATGGACCTTGTCCTCAAGGTCATAATAAGGGTATGCCCTTTTAAAATCCGATAACCACTCCCAAGTAGCATTCTCTAGAGAACAACCCGACCAAACCACCAACACTTGATCCTCCATTCGCTCATTTTTCAAAACCTGCCGTGAATCACAAATGGTCAATGGACTTTCCTCGACCCGGCCTTCTTCTAGTTCAATGGGCAATTCTCCACTAGCAACTTCATCAGAACCGTGAAATGGTTTAAGCAAGGAAACATGAAAAACCGGATGAATCTGACTTGTAGAGGGCAATTGCAAGCGATATGCGACAGCACCTATACGCTCAACGACCGTAAACGGGCCATAATAGCGCTTAGCAAGTTTATGAGAAAGTCGAGAGGCCACCGAAATCTGCCAATATGGTTGTAATTTAACCAAGACTTGGTCCCCGACAGAAAATTCTACTTCTCGGCGTTTGCGGTTAGCGATCATCTCCATCCTTAATTTAGATTGAAGCAGATTCTCTTTTAAGCGGCGAAGTAAATCATCGCGATCTTGTAACATCTCGTCAATAGCAGCGATTTTAGAAGCACCAGGTACATACGGAATTAAATGGGGCGGAAGCTTTCCATACAAAGCTTGGTAAGGCGACATTTTAATGCTCTCGTGGAAACTAGAGTTATAAGAAAACTCAGCCCAGCCTAAGAAAGAGTACCACAGTTTGGGACGATCAAATACCATAGCTCGCAGATATTGTTCTAACCCACGGTTAACGACTTCCGTCTGCCCATCCGTCTGTGGGTGATAGGCTGTGCTATGTTTTAATTTGGTCCCACTGAGCTCGAACAGATGTTTCCAGAATTTACTAAGAAAGATGGCATCCCTATCGGACACAATAGATTTAGGGAACCCATGATGTTTAATTACAATATCCACAAATAACTCAGCAACCTTCTGAGCATGGTAATTTGGGGGAAGTGCTCCAAAATGTGCATACTTAGTCAAGCGATCGACCACCACTAAAATCACTGAGTACCCTTTTGATAACGGCAATCCTACAATAAAATCCATCGTAACGTCATCCCACACAGCTTCCGGTATCGGCAAAGGCTGCAATAATCCCCCGGGTGCTTGCGTGGAGTATTTTGTCTGTTGACAAATTGTACAATGACGAACAAAATTCTCTACTGAAGCACGCATGCCTTTCCAATAGAATAACACCGAGAGGCTTGCTAATAACTTCTTAATCCCACAATGTCCCGCGAATGGAGTAGCATGAAATTCACGAAGTAAGAGCTCTTTAAGAAGCGAATGCGTACCAATATAATAACGATGGTTGAATAACAACAACCCATTTTGCTGTCTAAATCCTGTCAAGACCTCTCCTTGCGACAAACGATCGTGCAACTCGCGCAGCTCTTTTAATTCCCTATTCTCCCGCCGTAATTCTTCGAGCAGCCCCACCACTGGACAACTCAAGGCCATGAAAACTGATTGGTCCGCTGCTTCCTCCTCGTGAATACGAGATAAAGCATCTGCCGCTATGTTCGTGCTTCCTGGCTTATATTCGATAGCAAAATCAAATCCAAGGAGCTTGCGGACATAGAGCTGTTGCACTGGTGTCTGAATGACCTGTTGCATTAACTCTTTTATGCTCTTCTGGTCCGTTCGAATGATAAATCTTTGGCCCAACAAATACTGACGCCATTTGAACACGGCTTCGACAATCGCTAGTAGTTCTCTTTGATAAGTTGACGCTGCTTGCATCCGGGGTCCTAATTTCTTACTAAAGTACCCCAGCGGTTGACCCTCCTGTAGCAACACTGCTCCAATTCCCACTTTAGAAGCATCGGATTCAATGATAAAAGTCGCATTGAAATCTGGCAACCGCAACACTGGTGCACTGGATAATTGTTCCTTTAATTGATCGAAAGTCGTTTCCTCCCTTGGACCCCATTTAAAGCCATCCTTTTGTAGTAAGTCAGTTAACGGGGCCGCAATGGTAGCATAGCCCTTAATAAATCGCCGATAGTATCCAGCGAGTCCCAAAAAACCCCTAACTTGTTTTTGATTACCTGGTCTTGGCCATGCGCGAACTGCTTCTACTTTCCTTGGATCTACTGCCACACCAAGCCCTGAGATAATATGACCCAAGTACTCTAGGGAATCCGTGCCAAATGCACATTTAGATTTTTTTATAAAAAAATGGTGATCTTGCAAACACTGGAATGCCAATTGTAAGTGTTCCAAATGCTTTTCCATATCCGCACTATATATTAGGATATCATCAAAGAAAACGATTACGAACTTACGTAAATATGGTGCAAAAATGCGATTCATGGTTGCTTGAAAGGTTGAAGGTGCGTTGGTGAGTCCAAACGGCATCACCAAAAACTCGTAATGTCCCTGATGGGTCCGAAAAGCTGTTTTATAGATGTCCCTCCCATGAACACGTATCTGATGATATCCGGCCCGTAGATCCAACTTGCTGAAAATCCGAACGCCCCCAAGCTCATCAAACATCTCATCCGCGGTTGGAATGGGAAATTTATCCTTAATGGTGACTGCATTTAACGCGCGATAATCTACGCAAAAACGATAAGTGCCATCCTTCTTTTTAACCAACAATACTGGTGACGAAAATGGACTCTGGCTGTAGCGGATAATTCCCTGCTCCATCATCTCGGTCACTAATCGCTCCATTTCTTCCTTCTGGTAATGAGGGTACCGATAAGGGCGAACATTTACCGGTTTGGTTTCTGGCAAGAGGTGTATTCGATGATCGATACTTCGATGTGGGGGTAACTTAGTTGGCGTCTGGAATAACTCCTGGTATTTCAGAAGTAGGCCATTTATATCTGGGTGGGTTTCCATGGCTGTGTCGGTTTTATCGCTCTCATCGGTCGGAGGTCCAACAAGGTGCACCTCATATGCTCCATACACTTCGTCAGAATTTAGCAATACTTGCATTTGATTAAAATTTACTCACCTTGGCGGTACTGCATCCTCCCCATGTAATATTTGTTTCTTCCCATTCATCTCAAACTCCATCGATTGGTGTAGGTAATCGTGTTTGACCCGCCCCAAATTCTGGAGCCACTGCACTCCCAACACTGCATCAGCCCCCTTGATGGGTAATACGAACAAATCCACGGTAAATTTGAGACCCTGTAATTCAACTGTGACATTAGCACAAGTATGTTCACATAATAATGTATCTCCATTCCCAATATACACTTTAAAAGCTCGAATAGTTTGTGTAGATAGCTGCAGTTTTTCCACAACTTTAGGCTGCACGAAATTATGCGTGCTCCCACTATCAATCAATACCCGAATTCCTTTATTTCCAATCTTTCCTCTCAATTGCAAGGACCGTGGGCTGCCATGGCTCACAAGGGAATTTAAGATAGACACATCCCCGCTTTCTATGAGATCATTAAGCTCCTCTGTCTCCTCCTCTAAGTCATGTGTTCCGTCTCCCGAATCATCCTCCTCTGCTTTCATCATTAGTAAGAATCGCCCCGCGCACTTGTGTCCTCGCACAAATTTCTGGTCACAATTAAAACACAATCCCTTGCTCATTCGTTCTTGTCTTTCAGCCGGCGAAATCCACTTAATGGGAAGCGTTGTTGTAGTTTTAGGAGAGTTAGGGATTGGTAATAGAGTGCTAGTAGTTGCGTTTGATTTCGCTACCAGTGAGCTGCTAGCCGAAGTGTTCTGTGCCGAATTTGGTTGAATCTGTGTCCCTGATGGCATAGTCGTGGTGACACGGCCTCGGTTACTAGAGCGCATTCCAGACCAGCTATCCTCGATGCGGGCCTCGTAAATTCGAGCCAGTTCAAATGCTTCCCCTAGTGTCCCCGGTTTTGCGATGAGTAATTCCCGTTGTAATGATGGTTTCAACCCCGAGGTATAAAAAGAGATTAATAGCGAATCAGACAAACCTGTGACTCGATTCATCATCTCTTTCAAACTCTGCCTGGTACTCTGCTACTGTCCCTCTTTGGAGAAGTTTGGATAAAGCGCCTTGGGGATCTTCGAACCTTGAAGGGCCGAACCTGCTTCTAACGTTCTCTAGAAAATTAGCCCAGGTCGTAATCATATTATTACGACGCATCCATCGAAACCACTCGGCTGCGTCTCCATCCAGATTAAATCCTATAATTCGGAGGCGTTGATCAGCAGGTGTTCCGTGTAGCTCAAAATATTCTTCCATGGCAAAAATCCACCTTTCAGGATCAGTTCCATTGAACTGTGGAACCTCTAATCGTATAGATCGTGGTAGTGCACCATCATGGCCCTAGGATCCGCTGGTTTTTGTTCCGGATGCGTTTTGTGCCTTGACTGTCTGAATTTCCATGGTTAAAGCATTGATCTGCTGCGTGAAGGCGTCGAGTTGTTGTTTCATAAGTAACCGAAGTTCTGTATTTTCCGCCATTGGTTCCTCTCAATGAAAGCACCAATTGATAAACCCAATTTCCACTCTTCGAGCGAGTGTCAGCTCCAGAAGTTAAAGAAAGAGAAGAGACTTGATATTATTGCTTGCCAAACTAAAGAACAATTGAGGGCTATATATATAGCCTTAAGAATCCAAAACCAAAAAGGAAAAACAGAATCCAAACCCAAAAAGGAAAACAAGACATAACTTCTTAAACAACTAGGATACTAAAAATAGAAAACTAATCCTAACTTATTAAGGATTATTCCAATCCTAACTTATTAAGGATTATTCCATCACATAATCAGTTTGCCATGTTGGCACATGTCGAACCCGACTACTCCGTCTTCTGACATTTCCGCCATCATCAATAGGGGTCGTATCAGCGACACAGTTAACTTGCCTAAAGATAAAAGAAAGACTAGCAACAGGAATTTGTTGAATCAATAGCCTACAATGTGAAATCACTAACTCAAATTCTGACATCCCCTCATCACCACTCGCCAAAGCCTCCACCACGAGCCTAGAATCACTCTCAATTAAGACATTTGAACATTGCTTAAGAATGAGCCAAGACAAAACCTCCTTCAACGTTAGAGCTTCCGCAATCAAAGGATCAACCATGCTAAATTTGGTACACGAAAAGCCCCAAAGAAACATACCTTGCTGATCCCTTGCAACCGCCCCCATACCGATTTGATTTGACTCCCTAAAGACAGCAGCGTCAAAATTAACGGTGATAAAACCCGGAGGAGGCCGAACCCAGCTCTTCCCGCAACTCGCCCTCTGCACCTGACCGTCCGGCCTAGCAGCACACACCGGAACCGCAAGAAACTGATATAAAAAATCAAGAGCGAGTCGAACAGCAATATTAGCAGGAGTCATCTGCCTGTTCCAAACACTATCATTTCGATGCCTCCAAATACACCACAACACCATACACGCCCTACCTAAAATAGGCTCCGGGTGGCGATCCATAAGAAATCCAAACCATTCGCTAAACCTCTCCACAGGCGGAATATCAAGTGAAATCTGAGCTTCACGCCAACAATCAATAGCGAAAGAACAATCCACAAAAATATGCAATCTATGTTCACCAAACTCATCATAAACAGCACAAGTATTTATAACATCCAAACCCTTCCTAAAAAGACGATCCCGAGTCGGTAAAACATCGCATCCAAGTTTCCACAAAAATTGTTTTACACGCGGAGGTAATTTAAGACTCCACATTCTCTCCCAAAAATTATTACCTCCACCAATAGTATTATCTTCAATCTTAAAACAATTATCAAAAATAAAACGGTAACCCGACTTAACCACATACCGACCCTTTTTATCGTGATGCCAGCGCAAAACATCAGCTCTCGTCAAATCCCCACCCGGCAACCTTAAAATGGCATCCGTATCAGCAGCACTAAACAATGAATTAATCAAATTAAAATTCCAGTCAGTAGTACCGGGAAGCCACAAATCTCGGACCCTCCCAATCGCATCTGAACCCGAAACCCTCGATAGAACATAGAAATTATCCCCCGCCAACCATGGATCGTCCCAAATCCGAACATCAGCTCCATTACCAATCCTCCATCTAAACCCACCTTTGACGTATGAAATTGCACAGTGAATACTTCTCCACGAGTGACTCGGATTAGAACCTAAAGAAGCCGAGAACATATCCCCCCTTGGGAAATATCTAGCTTTGAGAAGCCTAGAGAGAAGAGAATCCGGATACTGAATTAAATTCCATACCTGTTTACCCAGGAGAGCCAAATTGAAGGATCTAATATGACGGAACCCCATACCACCCTCATCCTTCCTAGCACAAAGACGATCCCACGAAGCCCAATGAAGCCTCTTATTACCATCTGACTTTCTTCCCCACCAAAAAGAATTTAAAGCTTTCTGGATATCATCAGTAAGAGAAATAGGCACAAGGAACACGCTCATAGTATAAGCCGGAATAGCCTGCAAAACAGATTTAATAAGGACTTCTTTACCCGCCTGAGATAATAAAGACACTTGCCATGAGTTAATTCTTTGCAAACCCGCTCCTTAAGATAACTAAAAACCTCCTTCTTCTTCCTTCCCACTAAAGAAGGCAAACCCAAATATTTGCCGCTGTTCAACGGACCATGAATCCCAATACAGTTCCTAAGATCAATTTGGAGATCCATTCTAACATTAGCACTAAACATCAGCCCCAACTTTTGGAAATTGACACTCTGCCCAGACTCCACTTCATACTTCTGCAAAATAGCCTGAACCATGCCACACTCCTCTCTCGTAGCACGAAAGAAGAAAATGCTGTCGTCCGCAAAAAGCAGTTGAGAAATAGACGGCGCATGGGGACAAACTTTGATGCCATGGATACTACCCCTCCCTTCAGCCTGCTTAATCATTTGGGATAAACCCTCAGCGCACAAAATAAAAAGATAAGGCGACAACGGACACCCTTGTCGGAGACCCCTCTGAGGCTTAAAAGCTTTGCTTTCAGAACCATTGATTAACACTTTATATTCAACCCCTGAAACACATTGCATAACCCATTCAATCCAACAATCCGGGAAACCCATCTTCAACAAAATTGCTTTAAGATATGACCACCTCACTTTATCATAAGCCTTTCGGATATCAATTTTCATAGCCACAAAACCCACCTTCCCCGATGTCTTCCTACGCATGTAATGAACAATTTCAAACGCAATCAAAACATTGTCTAAAATTGATCTACCTTTCACAAAGGCCGACTGTTCCGGACCAATAAGACGAGGAAGAATTGATTTTAGACGATTCGCCAACACCTTGGAAATAATTTTGTATATGACGTTGCACAGCGAAATTGGCCTATAATCCTGAATTGTAATCGGACTAGAAGACTTGGGAATTAACACAATTAACGGCTCATTAATGGAGGAGGGAAACACACCCGCACTTAACCACTGAGAGCAAGCCAAAAAAACATCATCACCAATTACAGACCAAAATTTCTGAAAGAACCCCGGACTAAGCCCATCCGGCCCCGGGGATTTATCCGCTTGCATAGCCATAATAGCACTAGTAAATTCATCTTTGCTAAAAGGCCGCATAAGGGAGTCAATTTCAACCTGAGTAAGCCGATTCCGCACATAATCCACATCACACTCAACAACAGAACCATTATCCATGCAAATGGACGAAAAATAAGACCGAATATGAGGCTCTAAATCCTCCAAAGTATCAAATTTATCCCCACTATCAGATTGAATAGAAAGGATACAATTCCTTCTCTTCCTAGCCGACGCAACAGCATGAAAAAACTTACTGTTCTTATCTCCTCCCTGCAACCAGAAAATTTTTGCTCTTTGCCTCCAATGTTGCTCCTCCCTATCCAGACAAGAATCAATCTCCTTTTTAAGGTCAAAAATTAAAGCATTCGACACCTGAGCATCCCGCTGAAGCTCCACCTTCAAACGATCCTTCAACTGCCTAACCCGCCTACGGTAATGCACGATATGATCTCGATGCCAGTCACTCATAACCTTAATACACTCACTGAATTTATCAAGTAAACCAGGGCTAACCGAACCTCGCCAGCAACTCGAAACAATATCCATAAAGCCCTCCTCCGAGACCCAACCATTTTCAAACCGGAACTTCCACCCCTTACCATTATGCACAACCAGAGAAGTATTTAGCTTAAGAGGATGATGATCAGAAGTAGAAGACACAAGACAAGTTAAAGAAGCATGATGAAACATCTCAAACCAATCTCTATTAGCCATACACCGATCAAGCCTTTCCTCCACATGATTCACCATACCACGGCCTCTTTCCCACGTATATTTGAAACCCACCAACTGAAGATCTTGTAAATCATAGTCCGAAATCGCTATTAAACAATGTTAGCAGGCTTTCCTTTGAAACCCACATGATTCACTTTTAAACTAGCTTTTCTTTCTTATTCTCAACTCTTCCAATAAAGCCCGATCAAGCTCTCAACGCGGAGAGAATTTTTTTTTTTTTTATTGGAAGAGTTGAGAATAAGAAAGAAAAGCTAGTTTAAAAGTGAATCATGTGGAGGAAAAGAGGCCGTGGTACGGTGAATCAAGCTCTCAACGCGGAGAGAATTTTTCTTTTTTTTTATTGGAAGAGTTGAGAATAAGAAAGAAAAGCTAGTTTAAAAGTGAATCATGTGGAGGAAAGCCTGAAAACCTTAAATTGAATTTTTCGTACCACGGCCTCTTTTCCACGTATATTTAAAACCCACCAACTGAAAACCTTAAATTGAACTTTATTTATTTTAAAAATTAAATATCTGATCAGTTATTTTTTTATATTAAGTGATTAATCATTTATTATGTTATGAATTAGATTTTTATTTAACTTTCTATCGAGTTTGGACGACAAGCGCTATTAAACAATGTTAGCAGGCTCGAACCGGGAACCGACGAGGAAGCCGGTCCGAGCCTATCAGGTTATTTCAATGATGAAATAACCGGAGTGACCCGAGATTGGACCGGGACCCGGCGGTCCGCCCGGGATCCGGTGTGACCCCGGGTCTGTAGAGTAAAAAAAAATTGTGTTGGCAGACTGGGAATTTTAACACAATGAAAATAAAAAATAATAGTAAAAGGGGGTCAAGTTACGGAACCTTATTATTGAGCGGCATTCGCGTCGCCCACGTCGTGCGGGTGCGCCCCTAACCCGATGGTTAATCGATTGCACCCCTGCGCGTGAGAGAGCATTTTCCCTAGTAATTGGTTAAAAGTTTGTAAAACCAATTTACTTATAAACTAGTTAAGTTTCTCATTTCTTTCCTATGTGGGATGTAAATATTTAATTTCATTTTATCTTCTTCCAAACCATTTCAAGTGGTTCACTTTGAGCATCAATTTCTCATTCATCATTTGTCCATTTTGAGTTTATAATATATTTTCAAAAAGATCTTATGGCATAGAATACGTTGATATATTTCAATTTATTCTGAATTTAATTTATTCGTTATATATTTAAGACTCAAATTAACAAAAAAAAAAATAACAAACCAAAAGTTGTTTATAATTTATTTTGGATATATATAATGTATAAAAATAATTTTAAATTAATTATATATATTTAATGTATATAAATATTATTTATTTATTACGTCATCCGGTTCGACCAATCCGGACCATCCGGTCCGACCAAGTGACCCGTGACCCAGTCATCAATCTGGTTTGATGTCCGGTCCGGTTCTGATAACATTGCTATTAAAGGATTCAGTTTGCTGACCAGAAAATTTTTACTTTCATATGGACAAATAAAAATATAAGTTTCTTGACTACATGAGAAAGAGTAACAAGTAAAAAGAAATTAGAGAAATCGATTTCTAGTAGGGTTTTTTAAACTTGAAATCGAGCTTGGAAGGACGTGCTGAAAATGGATTTTGGTGTTAGGAGAGAAGATCGATTTCGCGATTCTGATGTTGGAAATTATAAAATTAGACAGGAGAAGATCGAGTTTGGAAAAACCTACTGGAAATTAATTTTCGTAATTTCTTTTCACTATTTAATTTTTTTTATGTCACGTCCGTGTCTAAATTTCTAGAATTTATACCTCGATAGTAATATATATTATAATTATTAGGTGTGTGATTTTTATTTGGTGCTATATGAAAAGTTTGGAGTTAATTTGATTTTAGGTGTAAATTAAAAGTTAGGATAATTTTTAAAAGATTATATAAAGATAGAGGATCAAACGCGATATTTGACAATTTGAGATATATATCTCAAATGATATACGGTTGATGATTATCTTTTTCTTTCCTTTTCTTTTTCTTTTTCTTTTTCTTTTATATCAATCATCAGTTTTCTCTAAACCGTTTCTCCACCGTTTATTTAATTTACGGAGATTCGACCGTCCGAATCACTCGAAATTGAAACCATAGCATTTTTATGTATAGATCTAAGTCCTAACCGAAGAGTTTTTGAGTTTCGGCAGTGTTTGGAGGGAAACGTCTTAGACAGAATTTAGCGGAGAATTGAACGGATGTGTTTTCTTCAATTAATAGCCAAGGTAAGTAACTATCAATTATATTTTGAGTTTTATGTATATGGATATATATATCAAAGAATTTTCAGAAATTGACATCTTAGGGTTTATACAGGTATTTTGTAACATTGAGGTTTTCCACGATTTTACTTTTTATTATGAAATTATGGTTCAAATGAAGCTATTGACTATGCTTCTATGTGAATTTCAGATTTTACTTGATTATGTTGATTTAAGGCTTAATTTGGTTGATTTACATATATACATATATGTTTTTGGTTTCAATGTATATATATATTGAATAAAATTAATTTGAGGATTTCTTACGAATTGTTTTTGGATTGAGAAATCTGTTGCGGTTATTGTTGTTATTATTTTGGATTGAAGTCCAAATATGATTTTTATGATACAAAAGGGCTAATTGAAGCCAAATGATTTATAGTTATGAAATAGTTTGGAATTTGATTGTGAAAGGAAATTTGAGCACGTTATGATTTTATGATTTTATATCCATCGAGAGTTATCCGGATCGGTGGTTTTATATTTGAAGACCATGTTCAGTGAGGGACATGGCTTGTGTACACAGTCTGAAAGACCTATTGGGTATGGCAAAGAAGTGTCGGGCAAGACCATATGAAATAGGCAATGTTAAGAGACGTCTCGACTATATATGTGGTTATGGATTGATACTTAAGGGGAGAAACTCGATGATGGATACAATGTTTTAAGTTCATTTGGATTATGTTTTCGGTTATGATTGCTTTTGATATAAGGTTTTACGTTTGATTGAATATGAGTTGGTTTGATAAACCACTTATTTGATTACAATATTTTATAAGGTTTTGATTAAATCCCTTTATAAATGTATATATGTAGCTATGTTAAATAAAATTGGTTTTTATAGCTGATAGTTTCTTACTGAGATTTTTGTCTCACCTTTTTAAATGTTTTAATGTTTTTAGGTGAGAAAGTACAGTATATAGAGAAGGTTACCGACCGTTTAGGCGGGGTTTGGAAGTTGGCTGCTTATTGTGAGAATTATGGTTAGAACTTTGGTATTGCAATTGTAATATAATGATATTTGGATAAATTGGAGACTTCTAAGTATTGATTATGATCTTTCTATTTCACGTCCGATGCTGATTGTGGTCGTCTAGGGTCGGGTGTGACATTTTATCTCTCCTAGTTAAGAAATTATTATTTCTATTTGTTCATGTCACCAAGCCGAATCGCCTTAACGGTGTATGCAGCCCAAACTCGACAGAAAAATTAAATAAGGGTCAAATCCATAACAGAATCAATGATAAATGACTCAATATGGAAAAATAATTGATTAGAAGTTTGATCCTTAAAACAGACAAAGTTCATGGCTTAATTATGCTTTTTGCCTAAATACTTCTAACGTTTACGATCAGGAGCAATTTTATCCTTAACGGTTAAAATGATGCAATTTGACCTTAATGTTGGCATCAATGACAATTTTACTCCTAACATAAGTTGGCTCAAGTTGAGAAATAATTCATCAAATTTTTTTCTTGGTCATCAACCTTATCATTTACACTTCACGTGTGCGTTATTTTTACCACTCATTAGTAACAGATCAAATGTTTAGACGTAAAAAAAAATAAAAACTACAAATATAATGTCTTTTGTACGATTTGGACAAAAATAAAATAAAAAAATGTAGCGGATATTAACCTCAATTCTATTATTAAATTACTGAAATTTTATGAAATTTTTTTTAACGAACTGATACGTAATTGGTGTAGAATAAAAAATAAAATATTTATGTTTTATAATAATGTATGAACTTGACCAAATTGATCAATCTTAACAGTAAAATTGCTCTTGATATCAATATTAAGGTCAAATTGCATCATTCTAACCATTAAGGATAAAATTATTCCTGATAGTAAACGTTAGAGGTATTTATTTATTTTTTCACCATATCCAACAATAAATATGGATAATCTTTCTTAATCTTGTTAGACTAATGAGTAATTTGACTGGCTATTAGAATTCAACAACTGGCAAATAATATTATGTGTAGGCCCTATTATAGATTAATATGGTTACTTTAATTAATTAATTAATTGACGGTTAATTAATGCAAGCTTTGGATTAAGAGAAAAGGACAAATTCCATTTGGTGGATTTGTTAGAATTACTAAAATAGGAACCTAATCTAATCTTAATCTTTGGTTCATATGATTAGGGGTGCCAACGAGCCTGTGTAGTTCACAAATAGTTGGAGTTCAGCTCGGTCAAAGCTCGACCCGATTGAACTCGGTTCGAGTTCGAGATCGGCTCGAGGATTAACGAGTCAAAACACGAGCTTTTTTAGGTTCGACTCGATTATTTTTTAATATATATTTTACCAATTCTTAATTATATAGATATATATACATATTTCAATAATTTTAATTTTTAAATTTTATTAGGAGTCATAAGTTATAAGTCCATTAATAAATTATCACAATTGTTTTGGCTCATACATAATTTATCCAAATCCAACACGTTTTAAACTTGGGCTAAGCATGAAAAAAAAAATTATTTTTAAAAAATTAAAATCGAAAGAAACCCTACAATATTAAATTTGAACTTTAAACTCGAGCCGAATCACGAGCTTTTTTCGAACCGAGCCCATTGCAAACTCGAAAATGTAAAAACCAAATGAGCTTGAGCTGGCTCAAAAAGAATCGAGCTCGAGCCGAACTTGTGTCGAACTCGAGCCGAGCTTAGAAAATCCAAGCTCGACGAGCTTCGAGCTCGAGCCGAGCCGAACCTTTTTCATTCTCGAGCCGAGCCGAGCCGAGCCAAGTCAGGTTCGGTATCGGTTCGGCTCGTTGGCACCCCTACATATGATATTGCTCACCTCTTGTCATTTTGAGTAATTCCTTATTTTAATCCCAAAACAATATTTAGAGAAAAGTAAAAATAAGAGAATACCTCCAACAGCATCTCCGATAGAGATGACTTGCCAGACTATTATCATACTAAAAAAATAATATTTTATTAATTTAATACTTTACGTTCTTAACAACTTTTGTTTAAAAATACTCTAATAATAAGCAACTTTAAAAATTATTACAACCATCCTATAAATCATTATTTAATATATAATTTATTTTAATTATAAATATTGTCATTTTAAAGTCATAAAAAAGGTTCACGGATAGTATTCAAATAAATCATTTTTTTATATTATGAAAGATTTGGCAACCTTAAAGCTAAGGTTATCAAAAATTTGCAACCTTCTTGGCGCTCACCATCACTTCAATAGTAGGCACTCTTTAAAAGTTGTCAAACCCAATATCACATCAGTTGGCACTCTTTTAAGCACCCTCTATTGGAGATACTCTAATGTGCATGATCAATTTTATCTCTTAATATTTAAAACAGTGTAATTTTACCTTTAATATCGGTAATTTTACTCCTAACACTAACAAGTTAGGTCAATTTCAGACATCATTATAAAATGCAAATATTTTGTTCTTTATCCTGCACCAGTTGCATCAATTTGTTAAAAAAAATTCATATTTTTTACAATTTAATAATAGAATTGAAGATTAATGTTTATAAATTCGGTGAAAATTTTTGATTTTTTTTTATTTTGAATTTTTTTCATGTCTAGTCATATGTATATAATCTGTTACTAATGAGTGATAAAATGACTCACACAGGGGCGCAGACGGGGAGGGGCCCGGGCCGGAACCACTATGGTCACGAGTAGTTTTAGGCCCCCTAATATTAGTCTATATAGACGCTATGTAGTAATATTTTTTTTTTTTTTTGGTATTAAGTAATATTTCATTGTTTAAAGGTAGATGAGATGGTTAAAAACATTTGCTTCTTTTTATTGTGTCTTTTCCATTAAAAAAAATAATTTCTTATTTTTGAGACTCAAACAACTTAATTTTAAAATTAAATTTTAAAATTTTAAAACTAAAAATAAAAAAATGTAAAAACGTTATAATTTTTTTAAAAAACTAGCATTGAACTAATAAAAAAAATTAAATATATCCCATTACGTGTTAGACTTGTCCAAAATTCAAAATTTCAATATTTTAAACCTATTAGGTACTCCCTAAATCTAAATTTCTAATTTTTTTTGGCTTGTTAGGCCTCTATTAACAACGAGTTGGACGACCTTGGGATGAGCATTTTTATGCAAAAGCCCGCTGGGACCGGCCCATGAACAGATCTAGATATATGTGACAAAACAGATAAATACAATGACATATATATATGTATCGACCCAATAAAATAAAGCTTGTGATTTGTTCGATTTGCAAAGATAGTCCTCATGGTTTAAAAGTTTACAATTATGGATTTGTAATTTATGAATTTTGCAACTAAAGAAATATGTGAGTCAATTTTTCGACTAAACAATACTTGTGGTTAGGGATGCAACTGGGGTGGGGAATATCCGTACCCGTCGGGACGGGGGTGGGAAACAGTATCTCCACCCCACGGGATCCCCGTACCCGTACCCGTAAAGCACCGACGTATACTCCCCGATTAATCCCGTTTA
This sequence comes from Euphorbia lathyris, assembly GCF_963576675.1. Classification (NCBI taxonomy): domain Eukaryota; kingdom Viridiplantae; phylum Streptophyta; class Magnoliopsida; order Malpighiales; family Euphorbiaceae; genus Euphorbia; species Euphorbia lathyris. The sequence goes on from NC_088915.1 coordinate 86,277,075, forward strand.
TATATAAGAATGAAATGAAATTTTTTTACTTGGAGAACTGCTGTATTATTTCTTTTTAATTTATTTTTTAAAATAAAAAAAAATTATACAAAAATTATACCGTAATTAATTAGCCCTAATTTTTTTTGAAGGAGTTAATTAGCCCTAATTAATTATATCATATTGAAAAAGAGCTGTTCAATCAGCAACAACTCTTGTTCAATTAATTTGAACAAATAATTGTTCAAATCAACTTTATCAAATTGAACAAGAGCTGTTTTGAACAGTTTATTTATGGTTTAAAAGGGCTGCAATTGCAGTCTCTATTATTTATTTTAAAAGGCTACTGTTTTTATAATTGGGAATTTAGGTCTAAAGGGGTAAACGGGTATTCTCCATACCCGCGGTTTTTCCCTGGGGTGGGGACGGGGACGAAGAATCCCCGTTTAGGCGGGGATGGGGATGGGAAACCAAATTTCCGCTACGTTTACATCCCTACTTGTGGTTTAATTAATTTGCAAAGTTAGATTTTGAATTTCGGATAATTTGTAAAGTTAGTTTTTTTTTTTTTTTTTGTAGAGAAAAGAAGGAAAAAACAAAACACCACAACAAGTTAGCTCGGGATTAGCCTAGGAAAGCTAACTCACATATTATCTTCCGAAAGTAAAGACAAAAGGAAATTAGGGGGAGACGAGAAAATCGAGACGCCCAAAGCCCTCTCATGGCCTTTTGTAGCAAGCTTATCTGTCACCCGATTCTGCTCTCTGTAAACATGGCAGAAGTTGATACTATCGAAAGAGGAGCAAATCCTTCTAATTGCCTTGACTAAATTCTGGCTCCCTAAGCAGAGAGCCATTTTATCAAAAATTAAATTGACTGCTTGGAGATTGTCTGACTCCACGAGCAGCTTCCTAATCCCCAGACCCTCTGTCATCCTAAGCTCAGAAAAGATACCCCAGAGCTCAGCAATAAACGAAGAGCCCAAGCCCAGATTCTGAGCAAAACCAGACAACCAAACACCTCTAGCATCTCTTAAAACACCACCGGCAGCAATTCTTCCATTCTCTTTACACGATCCATCGGTATTCAACTTCACCACCCCCTCACCAGGTCTATCCCAACCTAACAGATGAACAACTGTCCTTTGGATAGAACCTGCTAAACTATCAACTGTAAAACTCTCAACAATTGATTTAACTTTCCTGAAGAAGAACTCCAGCAAATTAGGAATGACAACCGCTCCTTCTCCCACCACCTCTACATTCCTCCAATGCCAAATTTGGTGGCAGACCACATCAAACAGAATTGCTCCATGCTCGAGCTCAGCCAAAATTTTCCCTCCAACACCCTCCCTAAACCAGTCTTGTTCCGAATAGGAAAAGAAGGTAGAAATACACTGTTCAGGCAACACTTTTATGCACACGACCTTACTTCCAGCATAATCTCTAAGAACATGACAGTTGGTTTCCGCATGAGCTTTACATCTACTACAAGCATCAGAATCTACCAAATGTCGTCTTTTCCTTTAATTGCCCATTTTAGAGTAAATAAGTACAACAACAAGTAAATTTGTAAACTACAAAAATATAGATCCATATTTATAAACTTTTAACTCTGAATTATCTTTACAAATCGGTCAAACCACGATACGAACATTTTTATCCTTTTAATATGTAACTCCCAAAATGAAAAGTTTTTTCTTTTTTGATACTCCCAAAATGAAAAGTTGATGGAAAAGTGTGTCAAAACCGTGGATATCGACGTTATCGGATCTACTTTAATACCAAACATTATTCTTGCTGTAATTCAACATCTTAAGATATATTCTTGTAGTTATAGTCAACCACTATTATTATGATACTCCCTCCATTTCATTATATAAGTCATTCTAGGGTATTTCACACAAATTAAGAAATATATTGGTTAACTAAAAAAATTTCTCTCTCATGTCACTATTGGAGAATAAACATTGGAATATTAAAAAACACATGTACTTTAAAAAAAAAACACATGTACCAATACAGAAAATTTGGATCAAAAAACTAAACTAAAAGTTCTTGGAATCCTAGAATGACTTATATTTAGGGAAAAAATTAATTTGCTAGAATGACCTATATAATGGAATAGAGGGAGTATCTTTTATATATTTTTACTCCAATCATTTTCATTTAAGGTTAAATCTATCTAACATGATATTTGAATGAGTTTGGTTGGATAGAATTTTTCTTTTTAATAACAAACTTTATTATATCAAATCAACAGAAAAAATATAGTAAAAAAAGAGATGGATAGTCTCACACACATATGGATGGTGATGGGTAGAGTATTTGTGGGTAGTATCAATTCCGAACTCTTATTCGTTTCTTTTTCAATTACTCGTACTCGTCTCATTATCCTAAAAGGTATACCTTTTGTATTTCATATCTGTCCCATTTAATTCACGGGTACCCTTGCCCGTTAAAAATCAATACATAAAACAAAAAATTTAACAATTTAACAAAATATAAATTTAATAAATCATCCATCTAAAAATTAAACAAATTGAACCATAATCAATAAAAAATAAAATAGTTTAATAGTATCATGCAATGGTTGAAGAACAAAAGATTGGGGTCTAAATCCAACATCTTACATCTTAAAAACAATAAAAAAAATTAATATATAAGAGATTTATGACGGGTAGCGGGTACAGAGTACCCTGTGGGGTATTCTCATACTTGTCCCGTACCCATCACGGGTAATGGTTTTGAGCTCATACCCGTGTCATACCCTTTTATACAGGGTACAGATAGTCCCATTAGGGTCGGATAGTGTCGGATACCCGCGAGTATAGTACCTGTTGTCATCCCTACACCACACACATATTTAGAGGTAACCGTTCGTGTTAAGGAATGAGATATCGTGTTCGCTAAACATTTAAATAAGATTGAATAATTGCCTATATTTCTAAGTAAATGAATACAATTGTGAATGACCTCAGAGAGGTAAGAATAAGTTGAAATGTGATTCTTAATCACATGTATCACTGAAAAGCAATTAGATTGAATCTCAATTTCACTGCTATTTGAGGATTTAATCCAACTAAGGGCTTCTTTAAATGTTAGAGCTTCAGATAATTCAGGGTTAAAGAGACCGTAGAAATAACCATAACTGATATAACTTCAATATCTGAATTGGTCACGAACGAGAAAGCCAAAAAAGTTGTATTCACCGTTGGTAAAAACACACATGCATCCACATTACAAATAAGAAGACCGTGAGAATGTTTCCTCCATTTTGATAGTGTTTGACGAATTTACTGATTTACATACTTCAAAAGTTAAGACTGAGTCATACCATTGGCATTGTTCCTGGAAAGATGAAGCAAAAATAGCAGTCGTCAGTGAACAATTTCTATCCCAACCCACTCAATTATGATGCTTCCACAATCCCTAAATGATGACTACGATATTTGAACCCGTATGAGATTGAATTTGACTGTTATATCAAAGGTTATAAACAAGTTTCTTGTTAAACTGAAGTAGTTTCATGCGTTTTAATAAGTTACTTTTAACTATGTTAATAATATACTTGATCTGTTCCACAATAGATGTCTTTTAAGGTTAAGACACAATAATTAAGAAAAATAATTAATTTTAACTAAAAAGACTTTTGTACCAAAATAAAAAAAACAACTTAAATAGGGACATATTTGGTAAAAAAATCAATTAATGCGTATGGATTGAATCAAAACGTCGTATATCATGGAAAAAACTTCTCTAAAAATACATATTATGGAACAAATGGAATAGTAAACTAGTTTAAGCAGTTTTTTGTCGTTAACTTGTAATGGGAACTGATATTACTATCGGAATCTTTTATCATGTGCCAGAAGCGCTCCTCTTAATACAACCTGACAGTCAAGTTAGAGAAAAAAAAGAGTAATGAAATAGTAAAGGGAGAAGAAAAAACAGTGGTCAAGTTGAAGTTATTTCTACGGAGGTCTGAAGGTGGGGTCTGAGAGAATTTGTGCACTATGTCTATTGTTCCGACGGAGTCATACCAAAGGGCGGGAGGTGATATTGGGACCCTCTACCAAGACTTCTTTGAGAAGATGTGGCAGCGGGGCCAGAGAAGAGAAAAAATTCTTAAGGTAGAAGGTTTGACCTCTACAAGATGTCAACTTCCCCTTAGTCAAAAGCCTTACAAGTTGCATAAAGTATTATAATTGACTGAAGCGGTAATCCATGCCGACTCCAAATAAGAGTGTCGGGTAGAAGTCTTTGAACACGTGTGCTCCAGACTCCAAAGCGATAAAAGATTATCCTCCTCAAGGTGATATCCTTACTATTATGGCTGGAGTGGAAGTTGAAAAAACTTCAGGCCAAACGAAGCAGATGGTGAAGAAAGATGCGAGGAGTTTCCCTTGCTTGTGGCAAATGGTGCCCCTTTATAGTGTGATATTGAAGTTGTCTACTATTATGTAGACTTGGGCATGGGCCGACGAGCTCGCCTGGTCCACCCAGATCTAGGCCCATTTAGCCGGGTTTGGACACATGAAAATGTTGTCAGGTCCGGTCTGGTCCAAATCCGTATAATCTCGTCGAAAACTGGACGGGTTTGGGTTTTACAAATTTTACATCGGCCGATCCGATATGATATACTAATATATATATATATATATATATATATATATATATATATATATATATATATATATATATAAGCTATAATATATTTTTATAAACATATATGTTTCCTTTATAATATGATAATAAGTAATAACTATACATATGCAATTATTTTACTTAAACCATATGCATTATTTACATGACCAGCATTTTTTTCTAATATTAAAAAATAAACTCAATAGGTAGACACTAATCCCATTTTACCTAACCAATAAGTAATACTTCAAATTTGTAACTAGAATTAACGTACTGGTTGATTAAAAAATAATAATTAACGTACTAGTCCCATTCCTATGATTAATGTATATATATTATGATTATTTTAATTGAAATATAAGCTAATTGTTTATTTTAAATTTAATTGTATTTTTTTTAATATATAGACGGGTTTGGACGGGCGGGTTTGGAATTCATATCTTAGATCCGAGCCCAGTCCGAACCTGACTAAATTTTTTACGGGCTGGGCTGGACTTGAACTCATCAGGCTTTATTAAAAGTCTGACAGGTCCGACACATATCCAGGTCTACTTATGATAAATTCCATGTGCCATGGTATATATTTAAATAAAATTAAAAGAGCTTAATACATTATGATGCTTCTGGATTTGGACCAAAACTTCAATTGTCTCCCTAAAGTATTAAAAGTTTCAAATAATCTCTTATTCTTGTTTAATTGCATTCAATAACCTCACGTTTTTGTCTAATTGCATTCAATAACCTTCCCTCCTCAATTTTTGTTTGGTGGCATTTTCAATTGCATTCAATAACTCCAAAACTTTAACTACTCCGTAAACTTTCAAAACTTCCTAATTATCTGTCTATTTAGTATTTTCTTTTTGACATGTGGCGATTACTTTGACACATGGCGAACCGTGTTTCTCATTTTATGCATTCAAAAGTTTTATTGAAAAATAAGAGACCTTGAATGCATTTGGATTCAAGGGACAGTTGAGTTTTGAGCCAAATATAATAAGATGTGTATGCCAATTAGAGCATCTCCAATAGAGGGTGTTTAAAAGAGTGTCAAGACTTAACACATAATCCCAAAATATAATATTTTATTGTCTCTTTCATTCACGTCACTTTTGACAACTTTTACTTAAAAAATGCTCCACTAGAGGTTGCTTGAAAAGTTGTCATTATAATCATACAAATTATTATTTTATTATAAATATTAAACATAAAAGGCTCCAGATTTTATTATTTTTAAGAGTGTATATTAAAAAATAATTAAACAAGATTGCCAAGAGGTTGCCAAAAATTGGTAACTTTCCTTGGCACCCACAATCACTCCAATAGTGGGCACCCTTTAAAAGTTGCCAAACCTGATGCTACATCAGTTGACACTCTTTTGGACACTCTCTATTGGAGATGCTCTTAAAAAATGAAGTAGTTAAGTCTCACCATATAAAAAAAAAGTTAAATGTCAAAACTCTAACATTTTAAAAGTTGGAGGACAAAAGAATCATTTTGCCCAAATGTAGCCAAATGAATTCAGATATTTTGAAAGTAGAAAATTAATGATTGATTTGGAGAGTGTAGATGTTCATATTCTTTGTTGAGACATGGTGGGTGATAAGCAACAAAGTATGTTTGGAATATTGCACTTTTCACCACAAAACTTTATAAGAAGGCCCAATTATATATACTTTTGATTCCATGCATTATTAAATGGCTGAATCAGTTGCTTTAATTTAGCAATCTCAAATAATTTTGGGAGAAATAAATTCAAAAAATGAAATATAGGGCCGGGGCAGAAAATATGACTGTACATGACTTTTAGACCGTCGCGAATATAGAATTGGTCCGTTGGGAGGTTTGTTTTATATGTGCGTACATAAAAAAATTGGTTTTACTAAATCGAACTTGTTCAAATTTTTTTTACATATATACGTGTTATAATCTGAGTGGTCCAGAACCAATTTTTACGTATCAATATAAAACTTCTCAAGATTAAAGTAGAGTTGGATTATAAAAGTAAGATTGAGTCGTTTTGAACAAACTTAGAGAAATTTATCGCCTATCATATATTAATCTACCTGAATTTTGTAATTAAATATAAACTCACTTTGAAGCTAAATTTGTCGAAAATAGGTGGCCGAAACCATCTATAATGGAGGTAGTTCTAACATCCAGGGCAGAAACCATCCATAGTAAGAGTGGTTCCAGCGGCCAAGGGGTCTGAGCCCCTCTAGGCTTATATCCTCCCCAGCTTCTAAATAATATGAGGGCACAAGAAAAATTGAATGTATTAGCTTTATTATACAGGGTAAAGTCCAAAAAAAACTCTTGTATTTTTACTTTTTATTAAATTGGTATTTGTATAAATTTTTTGTCCAAACAGGGATTGATGTTTTTGTTTGCGACTAGGAGATGACTTAGGTTTTTCGCTTTGCTAAAAACAAAGACTTCAAAATTAAAATTAGTATTGATGACCTCAAAATTGAAAAATTCAAAGACTCGATGATATTCTAAGCAACTTTAATTCTTCAACTTTTTAATCTTAAGGTTATTTAAGTATTGTTTGGTGAGGAATGAGAAAGTGGATGTTTAGAGAAAGAAAGCTCCAAAAATGATGATTTTTTAAAACAAAAATTTGGTTCCGTAAAAAAATGGTACTAAATAACTTAAATTCTTAGAATTTTTCATTTTGAGATCGTTAACAATCATTTTCATAGTGTCAAACTAAATGATCATCGTTTTTAGCAAAACGAAAACTTCAATCCATATTTGGACAAAAAAAAATTACATATACTAGTTTGACAAAATATGAAACACATGTATTTTTTTTAGACTTTACAATATTAATTATAACAGTCTAATTAGTCATTTTACTTTTTTTTTTTTGGTGATTGAGGAAGGGCTAAGCCCCGAACAAAACAAAGGAGCTAGAGAAGACTCCTAAACTGCAAACCAAGCAAAACAAACAAAGAAAACCGAAAGAGAAAACAAAGTTCAGTCAAGGCTTGTGTTTCTCAAATCAGCATGGAGGATATCCAGAAGGCCTGCAGGCGGCCTCTCACACTCGTGATGACCTAAAGGGTAAGTTCCTGCTAAGTTCGCCAACCAATCCGCTGCTCTGTTTCCCTCCCTGTGAGAGTGAGCAACCCGGGCATCTCATCTCTGATCTAGTAAATTCTGACAAGCCTCAATGAGCCAGTAGTGCCGATGATTACCTGAACTAGAAGAATTCACACAGTTAACTACTACAAGCGCATCCACCTCACATATCACTTTTCTGAACCCCAATTTCCAAGCCAGACTGATCCCGTAGTATAAGCCCCAGAGTTCCGCTAGCATGGCTGTGCTAATCCCCAAATTACAGACAAAGCCTCCTAGCCAATTACCGTCTATATCCCGAATTAGGCCTCCACACGAAGCCGCCCCGGGGTCCCTTTTGCTCGCCCCATCGCTATTAACCTTTACCCAATTCTCCCTCGGAGCTTTCCACAACAAATTCCGATTCTGGCAACCTTGGTTCTGCAGGCCACCGCTGTTTCTAGTTCCGTTCAGCCTCCGTCTGCCCCGAATCATTTCCCTTGCCTGGAAACTGATAAAAGACGGTTTGTCCACTATTTCTGGTTTGGCTTCGTCGAAGATCTTCTCGTTTCTCCATCGCCAAATCCACCAGCAGCCAATAGCAAATATCGATCTCCAATCCACTTCCTTCCATTTTTCCCTGCTCTGGATGTTCAATTGAATCTATTCTCTCAAATCTCCGGCGAAAAATTGCTGCTTCAAACGGCTTGGGACGAACTGCTTCCAAATTTGGCTCGCCTCCGGACAGTCCCGTAGAATATGCAGATTTGATTCCGATTTTTTACAAACTTTGCATTCATCTGTATCGCTCAGGTGCCTCCTGACCCGTCTTTCATTCGACAGAGTCGCATCATGGTTTATAGTCCAAATAAAATAACGGATTCTCTCGGTGACCTCCAAATCCCAGACTAGTTTCCAGTCCCGACCCTCGCCCTCTACATCCATACTCTCCATTTCCTCCATTTGCAGCCCATACGCTGTTCTTACCGAGAAATCACCCGTCTGCGTTAGCCCCCAAGACCAGCCATCCTTCCTCTCATTATTCGGAAATAACATATAAGCTGCGAGTTGATACAAGGCTTTAACCGGGAGTAAATATTGCAACGAGATCCAGTCCCAGCCATCGGTTAACCAGTACTCTGCCACTTTCTTCATACTGTCTTCGTCTGAAGGGGGAGAGGTGGCCACTTTCACAAGGCGAGTGCCCTCTATCCAAATATCGTTCCAGAAAGAAGTGTCTTCTCCATTTTTTACTACACGGTTGAGGCCTTTTCTCAGTAAATCCACTCCATATAGGATACTTTTCCAAATGTGGCTCTTCGTTCTACTTCTTCTGAACATATCCATCCCCTCTCTCTTGCCCGCGTAGATCCCTCGGAGAACCCGGACCCATAGGGATTCAGGTTCGGTTAACATCCGCCACCCTAGCTTGGCAACATTTGCCTTATTGACCGCTCTAGACTGCCTGATACCCAAACCGCCCTTCCTGCGTGATCTGCACACGGTGCTCCAGTGGACCAGATGAATCTTCTGCCCTCTCTCTAAACTTCCCCATAGGAACCTCCGGCTAATAGCGTCCAATTTCCGACAAATACTCACCGGAAGGGCCGCTGTCTGCATGTTATAGATCGGTAAAGCTGAGAGGACTGATTTGATTAGCGTCGTTCTTCCTGCAAAGGAGAGGGTTTTTTCCTTCCAACCCGAGAGGCGCTGTTTCACCCGATCAACTACATGATTATAAGTGTCCTTGTCAACTTTGTCGTGAATGATGTTCACTCCTAGGTACCGTCCCAGGTTATTCGTGCACCTGATCCCCAATTCTGAAGCCACCTCAGCCTTGACATCTGGTCTAGCGTTTGAGGAGAAAAAAAGACAAGATTTCTCAAGGCTTACTCTCTGACCCGAGCAGTCACAAAAGTAGCTAAGAATGTTCTTGACAAGCTTAGCTTGAGTCCACGAGGCTTCTGACAATAAGATGATGTCATCTGCAAAGAAACAATGTGTTAGCGGGGGGCCCTTTGCTGAGAGAATAGCTGGTTTCCAGTCTCCTTTTTCTGCTGCATCCAGAATCAAATGACTGAGCCTCTCAAGGCATAGGACAAAGAGGTAGGGAGACAGCGGGTCACCTTGCCGGAGCCCCCTAGAGGATTTGAAGCTTTCCCCTTGTTCGCCATTCCAAAGGACTTGTAAGGAAGGAGAGGAAACGCAGGCCATAATAGTGTCCACCATGCCCGCATGAAGGCCAACCTGCTGCAAAGTTTCCCGGAGGAAATTCCAGCTAATCCTGTCATAAGCTTTCTCTAGATCAAGCTTCAATAGCATAAACACTTTCTTTCCTTTCTTCTTCTCAAATGAGTGCACAGCCTCCTGAATCAGAATAATGTTATCCGTTATTTGTCTTCCAGGCACAAAGCTGCATTGCATAGGTCCAACAATCCCAGGAAGGAGCGGCTTCAGCCTCCCAACAATGCATTTTGTTATAACATTGTAGCTGACATTACATAAGCTTATCGGTCTAAACTGGGCTAAGGAAACTGGGCTCTCAATCTTTGGAATAAGGGTTATCAAAGTGTTGTTAATACCATCCTCCAACTTCCCATCATTTAGCGGTTGTAGAACGCAAGCACTCAATTTAGTTCCCACTATCTCCCAAAACTTTTGATAGAAACCGGCCTGCAGACCATCAGGCCCCGGGGCCTTCCAGGCACTCATCGTTCCTAGCGCCGCTCGGACCTCCTCCAGCTCATACGGCTTAGCTAAATCATCCCTATCCGTTAGCTCAATCCTTGGGAAAGACGTCTTGGTCAGCAGATTAGGCCTCACAGGCATCTCTTCCTTGTACAACTCTCGGAAGAACCAGGTCGCCATTTCCTTGAGCTTTTCTCCCCTCCATTCCCACAACCCTTCCTCATTCTGAAGCCCAGCCACCTTATTCCTTCGAGTTCGGATCACAGTAGAGATGTGGAAGTAGGAAGTGTTTCGATCACCCTCGCACAGCCATTGAGTCCTTGACTTTTGGTGCCAGTACAGTTCCTCCTGTTCCAGAGTAGTATTCAACTCCGCACATAGCCTTGCCTCTAATCTTAACAAACCCCGAGTGCATCTGCTAGCCAAAGCGCGCTGCACCCCCCCTAATCTCGCATAAATTCTGTTCTTCCTAGCAAAGATATTGCCAAAACTCTGTCGATTCCACTGAATCAGATTCTCTCTGATGTTCGACGTTGCTTCCATCAGAGAAGCTGAATCCCGCCAACCCTGATAGACTTGGTCCTTGAGTGTGTCATCTGTAAGCCATGCGCGCATGAACCGAAAGGGAACAGAAGTTCTAATCTCAGCGTTTCGTAGGTCAATCAGCAATGGGACATGGTCTGATTTGAAGCGCTGAAGGTGTTTCACGATAGCTTCCGGATACGTCAGACGCCAATCCGTAGAGCAAAGACCCCTGTCCAGGCGACAGGCAACCCGGGTACGGGGGGAGGAGCCTCGGTACCAGGTAAACTTAGGGCCAATGAAACCTAAATCCACAAGCTCCATTTGGTTGATCCAGTTCGCGAAAGGGGCGCATCTATCCAGAACTCTAGCTGAACCTCCCTGTTTCTCCGATGCCTCCTTTATGCAATTAAAGTCCCCACACAATAACCAAGGCTGGCTTACCATGTTCTTCGTGTCTAGCAGATCCTTGAAGAAACTTCTCTTGTGCACCATTTGAGGTCTCACATAGCAAGCATAGAGGAGGAACGAGGACCCGTGGTTCAAATTCCCTTACATAGTGACCTCACAGTGAAGAAACTGATAGTTTCTGATAAGAACATCAACCTTGACCAAGTTCTCATCCCAAAAAACCCAAATTCCACCGCTGAAACCCTCAGCTTCCACTAGTTCATGCTTTGTTAAACCAATTTGCTTACCAATATCAGAAGCCCGGGAGCCCGGGAGCCCGGGATACGAGTCTCCAAGAGGCATAGAATGGTAGGACGGTAGGTTCGAACCATTAATCTTAAAGCACGCTGAAAACTGGTGCCTCCTGCACCAAAGCAATTCCAGGCTATAATCTTCATAAGCAAATGGCAATGCATGAAACTAAGCAACCAGCAGGGCATTAGTTGTCCTCCCCTCTGGCTATCCCTTCTAGAATTTGAAGTGTCGATCGATCACGCAGCTTTTGGTTCAACCTGTTATTTCCCTTCACTTTCAGGACCTCCACCTCACTGCTTAGGGGTCCAATCTCCTTCAACGGAGTACGAGTCTCCACTTCCGTACGAGTCCGCTTCCCTCTACCTGCTTCCAGATCAGAACATGTCATGTCGCCATACCCTCCACTTTCGATGTCCATATTTTCTCCCAATAGTCCTGCAAATCTATTCATGCTTTTGGATCGGTTAGAATCTTGGTTCTCCTTGTTTCTAGCTGCTATGGTCAAAGTAGGTTTTCCTTTCATTCTGTTTACGTTTCTGTCTATTGGTTTCGACGGGGCAGTACCTGAGACCTGCTGTTTCCCAAACCCCTGGAATTCAAACCCCGACTGCAAATGCAGGTTTGGTTGTGTTGTAGATTGAAACGGGTTAGCACTATTCAAACTCCGCTGGTCCTCTCTCTCACTAACTTTTGCCCCTTTGTCACTTTGCCATTTTCTTGCTGCTGCTGTATTAAACCTATGTTTCGGAACAATCATCCAGGGTCCATACGCCCCAACTTCCTTCTCCTCCTCGTTTACTTTCTTAATTGCTTCCACATTCCCTTCTCCCTCATTGTTTTGGTCAGTTGCCCTGTTTGGCTCTTCCGTAATCATATCATTGGACGCCAGGGGTTCCCTGGCGGGAATTGCACTCGGCCAGCAACAATCAGTTCGGACATGGCCATATCTCCCGCACTTGGTGCATGCAGTGTGAAGCCCTTCATATTCAACTCTTTGTACTTCTCCCTCTAGCTCAAACTGTGCTACTAGCGGTTTAAGCAGATCAATTTCAACACAAATTCTGGCAAAACGGCCTCTCATTCTCATTGCTGTGTTCTCATCCACACGAATCGGTTTCCCAACAGCTCCAGCAAGTGCAAGGAGAACATCCTCATCATAATATAATAAAGGGAGTTGAGGTAATCGAATCCATACCATTGATTTCTCGACACAGGTATCCAGAGGATTAAAGTCTGCCGACCAAGCTCGGACGGTGAGGTAGTGTCCCTGGACCATCCAAGGGCCATCATTGATGATATGATCTCTGTCCATCTCTTCATCAAATTGCACAAGGTGGAATCCTGCTCCCAAATCCATCATGTTAACCCCTGCAATTGGTTTCCATAGCTCTAAGGTTCTCTTCTGGAGTGCTACATATCCCAGGTTCCTTCCCCGCAGCTTCACTATTAGGGCTTTCTCCCATGGTTTAGCCAATTTCCTCTTCAAATCCGGGTCAATCGTCACTTTAGGGATCAATGGGTCGGATTCATCAACTGTGATATTCACGAGTCCTGCTGCACGTAAATCAGTCCTGGTTCGAATGGGGGTGTGGATCGCCTTAGCCATGGCAATATCTCTCCAAGAGGTCTTGGCAGCCATCGATGATTCCGGCGGGTTGGGGTTACTTTTGTCAGGCGGTACGGACGGCGGCAGAGGTCGCTCGCCATGGAGAAGGGGGTGCTGGTCGCTCGCCATAAATTCTTTTTATTTCTTAATTGCTATTAGTCATTTTACTTTAAAAAATACAAAAATTAACTATTTTTATTTGTTTTTTTAATTAAATTCTAAAATATCATATTTTTCGTTTTATTAGTTAACGTATTTCTTGTGTTTTGTAGAAATACTCGAAATTTCAAAACCGACCCTAATGAAATACCAAGTTAAAGCAGTAAAATAAAGTTTTGGAATAAAAAAAATCAGTCCTCAAACTTTTGAACTTATTATCAATTTCATCCTTTTCTAAAGTAAAACAAGACCCTATAATTTTACATCGAAGAGTCAAATTAACAAAACTGTATTAGTTAGAGAGATTTTATGGACGAAATTAATATTTAGAATTTGTTGATGTAATATTAAGGCCTAATACACAAATAACCCCTGAACTTGTCCAAATATTGCAACTGCCTCATCCAGCTTTCAATTGTAACAACTTACCCCTCAAACTTGTCTAATTATAAAACATAACCTCTCAAACTTGTCCAATTGTAAAACATAACCCCAAATTGCTGACATGTACTGCAATTGAAGAAACACGTGAAATACAAAATCTGTAACGCTCATGGAGTGTGATAATCAGATCTTTGACATGATACGAATCCGGAGAAACGTTTTTACGGTTGCTTCAAGTACGAGATAAAAAAATTTCCAATTTGGGGTTATGTTTTACAATTAGATAAGTTTAAGAGGTAAGTTGTTACAATTAAAAGTTGATGGGGACAGTTGCAACATTTAGATAAGTTCAAGAGTTATTTGTGTATTAGGCCTAATATTAAATGCTTTATATTTACTATATTTGAAGTAGACTTGTTTATAAGTTTGGGTACTCATTCGGCTTGTCTAGCCTTTGTCTAATGTACCGAGCTTGAATAAGAACAAATAACATTAGATTCAATTCAGTCCAATCCCATCTAAATCTGGCAATTTTTTTAGCCTAATTTAGGATTTGATTATGTTTTGGTCAAAACAGTAACAAAGAGATAAATAGAAAATTAGAAATTCGTAATCCAACGGGTATTTATATGTACACGTGGAAGTTAAAGAGAAAGTGCTACTTCCTCATGTTTTTAGCTTAAAATAAATAAATAATATATATATAAGGGTTCATGTCCTTCATGTCAAGTAAAGGACTGTCCACATTGTTCGGCACTCATCAAATGTAGACTCTAACTACATTTGTCTAAAAATATGTGTGAGTCATATATTCGACATAAAAGATTTAAACTCTTATACGAGGTATCAACAAAATAAGACAGGTTTATGGATGACAACGGGTAGAATATCTGCGGGTGCTTATATCCGTTAAGAATCAGCATATAAAATAAATAAATTACAAATCTTACAAATTTAACATAACTTTAATAAACATTCTAAATCATTCAAATTATTAAGAAATTAAACACACTAAAAAAATAAAAATCAATGATATAATGATAATTTTCATTTTTCTGTCAATTTACTGTCCACATTTATCAACCTTAAAAATTTGTGTCTAAATACATGATGGATATCGGATACCCCGATGGATAATCTCATACCCCTCACGGGTAATTTTTTAAATCTCATACTCGTCTTATATCCTTTTATATAAGTGATGACTGATGGTGAAATCTACGAACGGAGCTCTTCCATGTGAGGCGTCGTTGGGATCGGCGGGGGACACTCCGATGTCAAAGTCAGTAACTTGTATAAGAATAAACTGTAAGCACGAAGTAGGGTTTTAGAAAGTGTGTATCTCAATAGCTTGGGATGCAAGCTATTTATACTCATGTAATCGTAACTCCAGATAACTAGAAAGTCTCCATTAATGCCCCATTAATGGCGGTTACTGATCTTATTCAAGTATGACCATTAGCTTATTAATGAGTTATTAGTTGCCTTTATTAGGAATCGGCTTGGCCGTTCCTTAGGCGTATCGAGCGGATCCCCCAAGGCGTTGACCCTCTGTGGCGTGTTGAGGAATCTGTAGATCCGCCTCCTAAGAGCCTTGCTTCATACGCCATAGTTTTGGCGATCCTCTTTATCCGCGATCGTTTGGTTAATTACCCTTTTAGTCCCGTAGATAATATCTGGATGTTATCAATAAGTTTCAGATAATCCAATTAGAATAGGTACTATCTCGAAGCCATGGTTAAAAAGGTGTCGGCTTTAATGTGGGTAGAAGAAATTTTGTTTGGATAACAACTCAAACATTGATTATTCGTAAGTTACGCAAAGTCTTTTCTCACTATACAGTAAAACCTCTATAAATTAATACTCGATAAATTAATAAACTTTTTAAAATAATAATTTCTTCTGGTCCCGACTTGGGCCAGTTCAAAAAATGATCAATTTTAATAAATTAATAAGATAATATTTTTCTGGAACAACCCCTTATAAATACATTGTATTATTACCTCTATAAATTAATAATTTCTCAAATACATATGCAAAATATATATAGATATACATACTTGGGATAATTTAGCAAAATATGAATCTATAGTATTTTGTTTTTTCTTGAAATTTAAATCTAGTTGAATTTCATCTCTAACTATTCTCAGTGCATTCAAAAGTTCCAGTGTATCCTTGTCAAATTTTAACAAAAAATTGTAAAGAATGAATGACGTTATAATTGCTTCATTTCTTGTGACTGGTTTTAAAGGTACCAAATCATCTTCAGTTTCATCCTCAATTGAATTTTGCATAACGCTTGATACAATTTCTTCTAAATTTTGGACTTGTGAGCATTCATTGTTTTCACCTGGATAATCCAATATTTGATTGATATTCATTTGATTGCGGTAACCAAGCTGACCAATCGTTCCCTCAAGTTCATGAATGTCTTCTTCCGTGATTGCTTCCTCTAAATTCGTTGTGACATATTCATCCCGTCTACGAATTTTGCAATGTTTGAAATAATTAATAATTTAAAATTTATTTTTAAAAAATTTAAAATCACTCTATAAAATAATAATTATTAATTTATCGATTAATTAATATCTCTCTAAATTAATAAAAATCCATGGTCCCAATATTATTAATTTATAGAGGTTTTACTGTATTTTTTCATTACAACTCGAAATATTAAATGACAATTTAAGACTTTAATTTTTGTTAGTCCTAATAATCCAGTAATCCATCAAATTTGTAGGCAAAAATAATTTAATAATTCAATGGGATAGGGCCTTTAGTTATTTAAGGCCTTAACAGTTTGATGGACTAGGGCTTTAATAATAATTTAATTTAACTATGTTTAAGGAAGGCCCTTTAATTATTTAAGGCTATTGGGCCAGACTTGTGGACATATTCGGATTATTTAAGATCATATATGGCCGGGCTTGAACAATCTGTCCACTGTTTTTTTTCCTAAGAAAAGACCCTGCATTAAATAGAATCAGAATACAAGGTTTGCATTAGAGGATTAATAAGAACACATTCACTCCTAAAGCTTCATGCTTAATTCTACCAACATCAACATCTGTAAGTCACAACGAAATGCCTGTAATTTAAAATGTGACAACAGAAAATATTGTTTTATTTGATTATATTTAATTTAACCAAATTCTTAAAGGATGGTTTTCGTGTTATTAATGAGGATGAGATAGATGTTATTACCGCTTTTAATGCAACGGAAACATTCTGAATTCATTTTCCATAAACATTTTAAATGACTTTAATCTAGTTTATAGTTTATCAAGTCAAGAAAACAATAAAGGAACTTTGGGAATCTTTAGATCACAAGTATAAACCAAAGGATGCAAATGCTGAGAAATTCTTAGTTGGGCAATTCCCAAATTTTACCGTGGTAGATCCCAAAAAGGTTGTAAGTCATGTGCAAGAATTACAACTCATTATCCATTAGATTCATGTTGAAGGTACGATACTTAATGAATCTTTCCAAGTGGATGCAAAAAAAACAAATGACCATCATTTTCAAACTTTATAATGAAAAACAACAAAGGCTCGGAAGAAGTCATCCAAAGTTTCTAGCCAAGATTTGGCCAGAGTGAACGGTGGAGGTTAAGAAATACTCCAAATAAAGGTAAAAAACCTCAACACAACTAAGACGCATGCAATGTATTTTCCACGTTTAATTTTTTTTTTTTTTTTTTTTGCATTCGAGTGATCAATTGATTACATTTTACGCAAGTTCAGAGACTAACCGAATATTTTAATTCAAGCTAAAAGGGTTATCATGATATTTTGAAAGTTTATGAAGTCAATTAAGTTTTTTGGACAAGTTCATAGTAAATGATGTATTATGCCTTTAAAATTTAATATATATAAATTGGAAGATTTTTTTATATTAAAATTCAATATATGTACTTTATATTACACATATTTTAACCTATAAACTAAAACGTCAATGTCAATCAGGATTTTAAACTATCAAAAGCATTAATTAAGTTCCTGAACTAAGCAAAAAATCATCAGTCGAGTTCTTATGCTGTCCTAAAATAAATGCTATGGACTGTAATGATCTTTGTGTTTGCTCAAAATGAATTGGGGAAAAGAGGCTGGAAATGTTTAACTAAATGATTTTCGATAAGGACTCAATTAATAATTTTCACTTAGAATGAAGACTCGATTGATAATTTTTACTTAATTTAAAGACTAATAAAAAATCGGGTTGATGATTTTGATAGTTTAAGGTCATAACTTGCATCCAGACTTTAGTTTTGCGATCAAAGAGTATTATGCACTTTTTAAAACTACTTCTAAAAATAGTTTAATCATTATTATATTAATTAATATGTTACCTTGTAAATAAATCTGGTCGCGGCCCGGATACCTGCCCGGTCCACCGAGATCCGTATCTCTTGTACCGGGTTTGGACAATGAAAATTACTCTTAGATCCAGTCCGGTCCAGACCCGTTAAAACCCGTTTATTTTTTGGGACTTATGAAAATATCACGGCCCGACCCAGTCCGGCCCGCCTTATTAATATTAATTAGAAAATTTATGTATTTACAATTAAATATTTATTTTTAAATATAAATTTGATTTTTTATAATTAAAAATTAGGTATATTTTTTTAGGTGGACTTATATAGGTTAGATTTGAGATTTGATTTATAAGCCCGAATCTAGACCGATCCGAACCCGTCTAAATTAACAGTAGACTGGGCTGAGCTTGGGATGAGTATTTCTACATAAAAATCCGACAGGCCAGGCCCGAACCCAGCCCAGCCCGGCCCATGGACAGGGCTCGTAAAAAGAATAAAATAATAGGAAATTCTCTATATAAATCTCTTAGCTTTTTAGGTTTAATCACATTCCACTCCTTCTTCCATCTCCACAGCCGCCTCATTTTCCCTCCTCCTCCTCCTTCTTCTTCTTCTTGTCTTTCTCAGCTACGATCGTATAACGTAATTTCAGTTCTGATTCCTACATCATCTCCCATCAGATTTTCGCACTCGTTTTTGCTCAGTTTATATGATTATTTGAATTTGAATTTGAATTTTGAATGGCTGGAGTCTCTCACGAGTGGGAAAATCTAATGGAGATGATGAAGATTATGATGGTGAATGGTCAAGCTGAATGAGAACAAAAAAAGTGAAGGTAACTCCCAAATCTGATTTCTTACGGAAGCGGCGCAGCAAATTAAATTGTGCTATACCTAAATCTGACGCAGTAAGTTCATGTTGCAAATAGCGATAGAAGTAAAGCATCAGTATAGAGTATAGATCTACAACAAGAGATCTGAACACATTTT
The DNA here is from genome assembly GCF_963576675.1 of Euphorbia lathyris. Taxonomy (NCBI): domain Eukaryota; kingdom Viridiplantae; phylum Streptophyta; class Magnoliopsida; order Malpighiales; family Euphorbiaceae; genus Euphorbia; species Euphorbia lathyris. The sequence goes on from NC_088915.1 coordinate 86,296,132, forward strand.
TTTTTTTGACAATGGAGTATAATCAGCTACTATGAGAAACTGTCATGAAACCTTCATTTTCTGTTGTTCTATTGCAGGTACCGGGAAATGACAGAAGAAGAAATTGCAGAAAAATGTCCATGTTATCGTAGAAATTGCAACTGCAATGTGTGTTTGCAATCCACTGGATTGATAAAGGTGTGTTCTATTCTGTGTCCTATCTGTTGTATTCGGTTTATCTTATGAGGATAATGAACAAAATCTGCATTAGACTCTTTTACTCTGTTTACTTCATAAAAAAACGAAGAAGTTACTATAAGATGCCATTTTGTACGAGGCCTGAGGCTTAAGTTATACTCGGAGGTCTTGGATCTATCTAGTTTGATCCTAGACTGAAGATTGTGGGGGAATAATTTCAGCTTGCAAAAGATCTAATATAAAAATCATATGGCTGCTTTTTGACATTGAAAGTCGATTTAAGTATTCCTTTGTGCACCCTAAGAATAGCAGTTTGTAGAAGCTGTTTTGCAGTACTGAAGCTGCTATTGGTTTCTTCTGAATAATAATAATAATATTTCTTGTTGTCAGACATCAAGAAGGGAGATAGCCGACAGCGAAAAAGTTCAGCATCCTCAATATTTGATTAAATCACTTCTTCCCTATCTGGACCAAATCTGTGAACAAAGTTCAAATTGAGGCTGGAATATGTGCTTTTCTTTTACTTTTTTCCTTTAGCTTTATTACGAGTATGTGTTTTGAATTTAACCTACTGCTGATACTTTGCAAAGTGATCTTGTATCCAGCTACTTTAGATGAGGTAGCAGAGAATTTCTGTAATAGTGATGAGCGATTCTATTGGTAAGAATCTCTTTCCAAGTCAATTCCAAAGGAAAAAAAAGATGATTTTATAGACTGATGTTTTGACTTTTTATGGGCTCTGCTGCAGCAATCATTGTGCAACTTGGTGGATATCCACTGCCTCCTGATCTCGAAAATCCTGAGGATCGAAGTGAGCCATCGAATATCACATGAAATGCCCATCATTTATTTTCAATTCTAAAATCCATCCCATATCACATGGAATGCCAATCATGACGGGAGCATTTTTTGTGCTCCAAAAGAATTGGGTAGATGTGGCGGTTGTATATTGGATATATTGGAGCTAAAGCGTATCATTCCAATGGGATGGGTTTTAGAATTGAAAATGAAGGCTGGGATTTGTAGCAGCAAAATGACCAGTTTGATGTCAAAGTATTATGATACCAGGAAGACACATGTTGAAGAAAGCAGCTTGTAGAGAAGGATCTCATGATAATGACTTGTATTGTTGTCCAGCTTTGGATAATATTCAAGAAGATCAAGAGCTTTTTAACTTCCAAAGACATTGGGCTAAAGGTGAACCTGTTATAGTTCCTGATGCCCTTTAGGAAACACCTCATTTGAGTTGGTGACCAATGGTCACTTGGAGTTCATTGTAAATTTCTTTAACACAAAACTACATAGTTTTAAAACCTACAAAACTACGTTATAATCGAACTAATCTTCCTCACGAGCGTGTTCATGAACATTATAATCGAGCTTGTTCATGAACCTTAATTGAGCCTGCTTTTGTGCCGAGTTGCGCCTTGCTCAAGCTCGGCTCTGTTTATAGATTGAGCCGAACATGGTTGAGCAAGCTGAACGAGTGGCCCGGCTCATTTACAGACCTACTTACATCGTAGTACTTGCACATTGCAGTCTTGTACTTCTTTATTTGCACTGCAAATCATGCATTCTGTGATCGCTGATTAGCAAACTTATACCAAATAGCTTTAGAGAAGAAATTAGGAGAGAAGTTTGTGTTGGAGAATGATAATTATACTTATATTTTTCTGTCGAATTTTTTATCGCCATCAAAGCTCTAATTTTCGATTGTGAATTGTCCATGTTGCTTATCCAGATAGTAGATGAGGGGGAAAGGGTTGAAATCTACCTTGCCAACTGTATTTGTTTGGTTCAAAAGTCGATGGAGTGCAGCTGCTTGTGCACAAACTCAACAAACGAGAAATCCAACTTTGTGCTTAACAGAATGGCCCCCCGAGCCACGCGACATATATTGGTGAAATCTAGCCATACTGTATGTTTCATCATATCGCTTAATCAGTTCTCCTCATACTAGAAAAAAGAAAAAGAAAGGTGGGCAGGGTGGCAGATTTTTTTGAGTTAACATCCATGCCTTTTAAGGAATTTGACCTAGAACTTGACATTTTCCGCTCAAATCAGCTCTGCTAGACACGTACATACCAGTCTGCATTCCATGGATTTTGGACACATGTCTTCATATGGTTTAGGCATGTCTTATTCTTGGATGATTTGAGCCGAGAATGATGAATTTCAGCTCAAATAGCTGTAGAATGTTAAGTATCTCACATTGGTTAATTAGTGAGCTTTAAGGCCTTATATGTGCGAGGCAATCCCCCCCTTTAAGGTACGTTTTGGGGTGGATTTAGGTCAATGTTTTGATATCAAAGTCATCTATTTCAATGTTGAGTCACCTGTAGATTGACCGTATGTTCTAGATGGTTCTGGGCTTAAGGTGAGTGTGTTAAGTATCTCAGAATGGCTCACTTGTGAGGTATACGGCTACTTATATGTGCGAGGCTATCCTCCCCTTACGGTACCTTTTGTGGTGGAGGTAGAAGCCATTGACTCGGGATGTTCTAGTTTGTGTTCTCTTTAGTTGTCTCAAGTTGAAGTTCAATGTATCGCTGAGGTTTTTCATGCATGCTTATGGCGTGTTTCATCAGCTTTCGCTTACTTATAACGTAATTCACCTTAATCTTTCTGTCCATCCTGTAATTGAGAAAATATGTTCATTTGTCCTTGAATTCGAAACATCTACATGATAAGGCTATGTATGTTTGTTGCTTCTTGTGAATAACCTAAGTCTCTGCTACATGTCATGTCGAGCTGTACATGGGCCTGTTGGCTCTATGGGTTGGGTTTGGATATGAATATTTGAGATTTGGCCAGGCCGAGGCCCGCACATAAAACAACTTGGGATTTGCTAATAAAGCTTGAGCCTGCGGACCTTACATTATATATATTCTCTTTCTTACATAGATTTGATTTCTTATTAGTTTGTTAAATGTTTTTTTGTTTTCTTAAGATCTATGTTGCACAGAAACGTATAGACGCACACTGATACTCAGAAACATTATTTCTAAAAAAAAAACATAGGATATAGAAATGTGGGGGAAACCTGTAAATATTAAAATACAGGGACATATTTATAAATATTAGAAGTATAAAAAAAAAAAAAAGGGCGGCCCGGTCGCATTACGCGTCCCCGCTGAGCGAGGGTCCGGGGAGGGGTCCCACCACAAGGGTGTATTGGGGGCAAGCCTTCCCTTGCCAATTTAATTGGCAAGAGGCCGCCCCTAAGACTCGAACCCGTGACCTCTGGTCACACGACAACAACGTTTTACCGTTGCGCCAAGGCTCGCCCTCAAATATTAGAAGTATAATAATAAAAAAATTGGTATTTATACACTAGAGATGATTACAACAATAAACAGAAAATAAAAATAACTAGTAATTGTGGTATAGAAATTATCATCAATTAAGAAGTTATAGCTAAATTGGAAGTTTCAATTAGTTAGAATCATAGTCGAAATTGGAATTGGATTGTGTTTGCTGGCGGAAATGGTTTCCTAAGCCAGAAACGTGTTTCCTATTTTCATTATTTACGGAAATGCTCCCGGAAAAGTGGCGTACTGGTTCCCTGGAGTTTCCGTTTCTGAAACGGACACGAAATGCAGAAACGCCATTGAAGAGGGGTTCTGTGCAACATAGGTTAAGATTATATTCGTTGAGGTCTGTTGAATTAATTAACTAGATTTTTGTTTGCCACATTTTTATTGTTCATAATCATAGTTTCATTTTAATGGTATTCATATTTATCCTAACTTTTATGTTGCAGCAATTCGATGTTGCCTTTCTGAATCTCTCTTGCTCTTTCCTTTTCCTTGAAAAATATAAGAATGAGAGAAAAAGTCAATAGACTGTTATGATTATGAGATTCTCTACTATTTAAACGTGGAGGATACATAATGCCTCTGGTGGATGTATTATAACCTTTTCGTTCGTGTGTTTAAAAATTGCAGATCATAAATGCACGAAAGCTCTGCAGCTTTCTGTCCCGATGTTCATGGACGTGTCATTGTTGCTCTTATTATATCACACGTACTTCTGATTGGATTGTTAAGTACAAAGGAAGCTGATTAGTCAACGCCATTGCTCGTTGCGCTTCCTATAGATACTGCAAAGGCCGCTATGAACCTTCGTTTGTTAGATTTCCATTACAGGTATGGATTTGTATCATCTTTATCCCAAATGGTGCTGTTTTTTCAATCGGCTTGTTTCGTTTATTCTCGTGTGTTTTCTGTAAGAGCTTCAAGTTGATTTTCCTTGCTGCTAATTTTCATATACATGATTATGAGTTGCTAAATACTCTCATATTTAATTGATAATGTGCGGGAAAAGTCTATTAGACGTACGTGCTTTACAATCTCCCCGTAATACTTGATGAAACCACTTGATCATGCACAAATTAACGTGTGTAAGTATGTCTAATATGATCTGTCTATGAGGAGCCAAATGCTCCTACAAGGAGCCGAAAATCGCCTTTCTCGGAAAATATGGACGTGGTTATGTCTCAATGTGGGAGTGTAGGAGTGCTGCTTGCTTTTGGAGATATCGGTGTCGATTTTTTCTTTCGTTTTTCAAATATAGTTCGTATTTGTTGGCTTTCTGGAAGCCTTGATGAAGGATATGCTTGAACGAGCAATGGAACTGAGCTTGAAGTTGAAAGCTTACCTTCAAAATGCATACGAGCATCCGGTTTTCAAAGCCGCTGAAGACGATGAAGATGGGGATACAAGTGAAAAGTTAGAAACTGAGTCAGTTATAGTCCCTACGAAATCCCAATTAATCCCGAAGCAACACACCCGTTCCCAGCAGAGTCAGCGGGGCTTAGCCATCTTTGAATGATGTGAGGGAAGATCTAGAGGCTTAACACTCCAAAAAGACGGGTTGCTGGCTGCAGCTTTGTAAATTAAAATGGATGAAAAATAGTGGGCATTTGTTGTATAGAAAGGAAGAGGCCAAGAATATGAATGAATGTTATATGAAAAGATATATATTCTTGTCCAGAAATTTCAATGAACTCCCTGTACTTAAAAAATTGATTTTCTAAAATCGACATACCAGTGCAAAAGGAGATTCTTGTGAAGTTGAGTACATTTTAAGCAAATTAAATTTAGGATATAATAGATCATTGTAAGTTTAAAGTGCAGTATAAGTAAGTTTAAGGTGCAAAAGGTTACTTTTAAGGAACTTTAGAGAATTAATAAATCATTTTAGTTTAGGAGTTTTAAATAAGTTTAGGAGTAAGCATGATGTTTTGGAAATATAGGGGTATTTGAATTTTTTGAACAAGGTCTAATGCTTCTCCAACCCTTTTAACTTGTTCAAATTGATTATTTTACCTCTTTAACTCATCAAATGTCCTATTTACCCCATTAATTCTATAAAAGTGGTATTTCTCACCCTCTCAACTTGTCCATTTATCTTCCAACTCATAGAATGTTCTATTTACTCCCTTAATTTCATAAAAATGGTATTTTTCACCTCTTACAATCCGTTATCGAAGTTTAAATTGATAACTTTTTTTAAACGTTAAACCTATATTTATGCTATTTTGTAAGTGAAATCTAAATTGATACTTTCCCAAAAATCATAAACCTATTTTGGTACATTATCCTTACATATAATGTATTTAATTTGTTTATATTAATGTTCTTGTTATTTGTATTTTTTATTCGTTCTTTCTCTTTTCAATTTTTTTAACTACTATAAAGAGATAAGAAATACCATTTTTATGGAGTTAAGAGGGTAAATAAGATCATAAGTGGTGAGAAATACCACTTTTTTGGAGTTAAGGGGGCAAATAAGATATTTGATGAGTTGAGAAAGGGTAAAATGACAAATTTGGATCAGTTAAGGGGGTGAGAAATACCATTTTTATGGAGTTAAGGGGGTAAATAGGACATCCAATGAGTTGGAGGGGTAAAATGATCAATTTGGACAAGTTAAGGGAGCTGGAGAAGCATTAAGCCTTTGAACAAGCATAAGGGGTTATTAAATCCATATATGGCCTCATGTTGCATTTAAAATCAAAATTGGCGGAGTATTTTCATAAGTGATATTTAATTCATTTTTTTATGAAAAACTAATGGATTTATTAAATATTTTGTCACATGATATAATTTATTGATATATGTTAGTATAACAATTTTTGAATTTTTATTTTCTATATAGATTTGATAAATAGATAAATAAGAAAATAATTTAATTCCTTATTTATGTATATATTAAAATTATGTGGAAGAAAAATCAATCGTCACGTCTAAGAATTTGTGCAATAAATCAATTAATTTTCCTTTCAAAATTAATTAAATATCACTTATATTATAAAAAGTAGTTTTTAGAGCAAACGTTACCAAATGATATTAAATAGGTCAAATAATAAAATTTTAAATATGAAAAGAGTTAAATATGAATTTTAGTTGACCCATATACTTTGAAAATATTTTATTTACAATTTGTTTAAAATGCATTCTTAAAATTTATATAATATAGTAAAGGGAGATTTTGCTGAAGTTGAACAATGTATATCAAATTTAATAGGATAATCGTTATAAGCAAGTTAAAGGATAAAAGGTTACTTTAAAGTAGACTTGTTCATGGGCCCGGGTACTCGTCCGGTCCGTCCAGGCCCGTGTCCTTTGGACCGGGTTTGGACAATGATAATTACTGTTAGGTCCAGCCCAATCCGGCTCAGGCACGTTAAAGTCCGCTTATTTTTTGGGTAGACTTGAGATTAATAAAAATAGTACGGGCCGGTCCGTCTATTAATATTAATTAATAAATTTTATATATTTATAGATTTATATATTAAATATTTATTTTTTATAATTAAAAAATTATGTATGTATGTTTAGATAAGTTTACATGGGCTAGGCTTGAGATTTGATTTTTAAACCCGAACCCAGCTCGGTTCGATTCTGCCTAAATTACTAGTGGACTGGGCTTGAGCTGAAAACTTTTATAGAAAAATCCGCCTAATCCGGCCCAATCCGACCCATGGCCATGTGTACTTTAAAGCTAATAGATTAAGTAAGTTTACGGAGGTAAAATATGATGTTTTGAAAGTAGACGGATTGAATTTTTTTGAACAAAGGGAATTGTGATAGTTTCTCTTGTCTTTTTCTTCCTAATGTTAATAAGTTATTTTCCCACGTGCAATTTAGCATTATTTTGTCTATTTTTTCGAGATTATCATTATTTATGCACTTTTTTAAGTGGATTATTATATCCAGCCCCAATTTTACACTTTCAGCCCCGAAAAAAGACGTAACCGTCCTTTAACCAAAAATTGAAAATTCCAAACCCTCCCAAACTCTCTCAAACTCTCCCAAATACATTTTGATTCGAAATCAAAGACAACACGTTTGATGGAGAGCAATCCGTTATCACCGGAAAAAGACGGAAGTGATGTTGTGTCTGAAGTTGAGGTATTTTTCCGATTGAACTTCCTTTAATTTCTGTAATTTTTTTTTTTAAAAAAATCGCTGGTTTGGCACTCGGGCGTGTGAGCATCACGCCCCACCATGTGGTGGGGCGTGATAGCCACATGCCCCACCATGAGGTGGGACGTGATGTTCATACGTCCCACCATGAATGGGACGTGATGCTCATACGCCCCACCACATGGTGGAGCGTGATGCTCACACGCCCGAGCATATTTGTGGCTGCTTTTCGGGTTTAGACACTGAAATGCTGTATAAATGTCGCGTGTTGGAATGTAATGTTCGTTATTTATCATTTGCAGGAGGTTTCGTGGGAAGAATTTGGCGGAAACGACATTGATTACAATTCGCAGTTTTTTCCCAAACAAACGTTTCAAACATATCATGAAGCTGTTAACTGCGCAAAACAGACGGCAATTGGGATCGGCTTCGAGTTAACCACAACGTCGCATAAGACAAGGGGCAAGTCAAAGTGGATATTGGTTAAATGTGCTCGTGGTATTAAGAATTATAGAAGGAAAAGGGATATGGATATGGATGCTATACTACGGAGGGATACAAAAACAAAGTACTGTGGTTGCAAATTCCAGATAAAGGTTCTGGAAATCACTGAATTAGGCGGTTGGGTGGTGAATGGGATTGCTGGAGATAGAGGACAACACTGTCATCAGTTGGCTGTATATCGTCAGGGCTACAGACAGATGAGCGGACTAAGCCCGGGTTCCAAAAAACTTGTTCGTGAAATGAGTTCAGCTTAAGCTAAGCCTTGTGCTATTTTTGCTGCAATCAAAGAAAAACATCCGGAGGATTGCCCGACACAAAGACATATCTATAACTACAGGGAGAAAATCAGGACTGAGAGCTTTGAGGGTCGGGATGTAATCGGTCAGTTTTATCGGCTTGCTATAGATAAAGAATACGTACATTGGACGCAAGCGGTGCCGGGCAGCAATGTTGTGACTCACTTATTTATGGCACATCCTACATCGATCACACTGTTCCGATCTTATTACTTGTTTATTGGTATGGATTCAACATATAAAACAAACAAGTATAAGATGCCATTCTTTGAGATCATTGGAATGACGCCTTCAAACAAAAACTTTTTGATCGCCTGTGCAATCATGAAGGATGAAACTGAGGGAAGTTATATGTGAGTGTTACAAAAATTGAAGCTTTTGCTCCAACCTGATGTGCATCCAACAGCCATTGCTACAGACCAGGAGTTAGGACTGATGAGGCCGGTTCGTGAGGTATTTCCTCATAGTCATCATTTATTGTGCACATGGCATATTAATAAAGATGTGGAGGATAGAGTAGGCAAGTTGTGTGGAGTGAAGAGTTTTGGTGAAGTTTTTAAGAATTCCAAATGGAAATGTATAATTGAAGCCCCGACAGTAACCGAATATGAGGCGGCAGTGTATGCCATGAAGGATACTACTGCCAATTGGCCTCGTGTGATAGAGTACGTGGAGACCACATGACTAGTGCATAAAGAGAATTTTTGTCGAGCATGGACGAACAAGGTGTTGCACTTAGGAAACACCACAACCTGTCGAGTGGAGAGTTCACATGCACAGTTAAAACAGTGGTTGAATTCATCTACTGGTGCACTCGATACAGTGTGGGCGAAGGTGCACAAGGACATTGAGGCTCAGATCGAGGCGATCAAGTAAGACATTTATTCTGTTATTTGCTTTAATCTTTTAAAGTGTAATACATTAGTTTTGTAATCCTTTATGGTATATAATCAGATACTCACTCGAGGACTCGAGAAGAAGATATGCGGTGGCTCAATAGGGAGCACCTTTCAAGTATCTCAACTTACACGTTTCACATTACTGCTTGCGTGTACTAAATGCTGAGCTCAAGCGTATGCACAGATTGAGTATGGATGTGGTAAGTGAATGCGGATGCGTGTTACTCATGGCTCATGACATTCCGTGTGCATGTGAGCTTAAAACGTATATTGACATGGACACATCTGTCCGTGCTGACTGAATCCATAATTTTTGGAGATCTCTTGTGTTTGAAGGTTTGAGTGACATATCAGTTAGTGCTCCCGTATATGCTGACGGGTCTGAGGATCACTGGTTTTTTCACTCTCTTGTGGAAAAGGTTGAAAAATTAGATCCTTCAATGGTGCGTAGCATATCTGTTGGAAATTAGGTTAAGGTATAGCAGCGGAAATATAAAAATTTTAACCTATTTCCATAAACCACAAGATCCGTTAACCGTTATTTCATATAAAGAAGGACAAGAAGAATTACCTCTTGATGATCAATCTACCGTTGTTAATGAAGTGCCCACAACGCTTCTCCGAGTTTCAAACACGAAATAAAACACGGGAAGATTAATTTAGAATCAACCGTTGAATAGCAACCAAAGTAGATTGCCTCTAACTAATCAACACAAGATCAAAGATAAAAGAAATAGATGAAATCAATTGATCGGAAGGAAGTCGTAGAGAAATCTCGTCCTCGAACTAGGGGTGTCGAATTTTCTCTCTCTCGCACTAGGGTAGATTTCGAAAATCTCTCTAGGGGATAAGCTCTTAGATTTCGAAAATCTCAAGGGGGAGGGGTATTTATAATCTCTTGTATCTAATCCCTAGTTAGATAGAATTAGGTTACTGAATAGGAATTCAATTCGGAATAGAATTCCTAATTATTATCTCACTATATATCTAATATATTAAGGATAATAATAATAACCTTATTGAATAATAATATGAGTATTTTAATGTAATTAAAACTCCTAACTTATTTATCTCTTAATTAATTTAATTCATAATCCTAATCTAATTAGGATTTAACAAAATCAAATTAATTATTCATGTATCTAGCTACATGAATTTCGACCCCCCTTGGTCCATGGGCCTTATTGGGCTCAATTGGGCTTCCATCAATTAATTAACATCTATCTATCTTTTAGGTTCCAAGTCTTATGTGTGACCCATTAGGTTCTTATTGCTTCTAGCCGTATGCAACGTTATTAAATTAATTTTTAAAGAATTATATTTAATCTTTGCATAACGGAATGATGTACAGAGTATGTGATTAGCAAGTCCGTAATCATTCCCCTAGAGCTATAAGAAGACAGGTTGATTCTGTCGTTAACCTTTCCGTATTAGTTACAGTATAATTCGATCCTTTATCAACTACATCCTTGAACTGAATCTTATGACTATGGGTGATGTCAAGTCACATATAGCGAGACGTTCGTTTTACTTGTACAGGCTGAGTCAACTCAAATAGATAGGTTAAGTGAAATCTGTATTTCAAGTCTTAAGCTATCACATTGCAAGGATTTAGAGTCGAGTCTTCCACAAGCGATCCATGGATGTATCTCCCATTTATCGGGAGTGATAAATGCTCAATCCAATATATAACGATCCCGCAATCACTTCCTGTGATACCCAACGTCTACTGTTCACACCCCAGAGTCATCTCTATTAAGGATCGTGTTACACCAGAGTCAAAGCGTCACATTCCATAATCCAGAATACCAATTAATATTCCTTTGAGTATGAGGATTAGTTATACCTATTAATACCAATGAGATGAACAGGTGATAAGGATGAATCTACCCATCCTGTTATCTCAAATCGGATCCCCAATCCTAATGAACAACTTTTCATCGGATCTATATAACTGTCCAGATATCTGTATATATGAAGCTTGTGAGATCAGCTTTCTGTCGGACAGAAGACATTGTTACATACAAGTCTCAACAGTGATATATCAATCCCAAACATATCACTTGACTTGGGGTGGTTTTAAGTTTATTAGTTTATTATAAAGTTTTGTCTCACTTCATGCTTGTATGAACACTTTATAATCACTTTAAACAAACTTACGGATTTCCTTTTATTAGACTTTATTTAGTGCTGAAAAGGGATTGCCTTTATATAGTTATAAAACATATATCTCATTAAAACAAATGATATAAAGAACAATTCATTTATATTAAGTTTGTATCCTAGAACAATTGTCTATAGGACACTAAACCCCAACAATATCGATGATGATTCATGATCAGATAAACCCGGAACAAAGTGGCTTCAAAGAACCTGAGGTCAAAAGACACTGTTAGGGGTAGACCAAAGGGGAATTCATCAACGAAACGAAATCCGAGTGCATGGGAGTACAGTCAGGCACCACGAGGTCGAGCACGGTCCTCAGGTTCGAGGAGTAGTCGTAGTCGAGGCCGTTCCTCATCCTTATTTGTGCATAACAACGAGATGCCAGGTATGTTTTATTTTATTAATATATATGTTGAAGTTAAAGTAAATATATTTTTATTGATGAATTTCATATATTAATATTTTCAGTCGGATTTGATGCGGATATCGCCGGTTACCACCATTTACATCGGGTTCAAGGTCTCATCGTACCATTTATTACTGGATTCCATGATGTTGTAGCAAATGGTAACTGTGGATTTCGTGTTTTAGCCGATGCCATCACCTATAACCAGGAGGAGTAGAAGCTGATGAGAGTGCTCATAGAGAATGAGATGCGGCAAACCGTGATCTGTATGCGCCAGTGTACGGGAATGGATTTGATGCTGCCCTCACGCGTATTAAATGGGCAGGAGCGGGGTATAGTGAGTCCCACTGGATGGTGAGTCCGGATGACTTATATGCTGCTGCATCTGTTTTGAATGCAGTAATATTCCTTTTTACTACATCACAGTTAGGATGTTGCACTATACTGCCGATGCGTTTGGACGATGGAAGACCACCAGAGCGAGAGATTGTGATTTGTCATTTGGGGAGTTATCATCACTACATACGTCTTTATTTACATCCTACATTTTCAGTGCCTCCCATTGCCATCCAATGGCGTATATTTCATCATCCGAGTGTTCATCACTTGGACAATCTATACGCTGAAAGGAGAGAGGTTTGGACTAGATTATATTAGTTTTATATGTTGTAGTTAATAATATTTATTCATTAACTTATATTATTGTTACTGATTTTAGTTAAAATTGTATGGTATTTTTAGGTTTTAAGTACAATTCTGTAGTTACGAGTTTAACGGCCTATTTATGGGTTTAAAAAGCCATTTTTTTGCCAATCCGACACGCGGGCGTGTGGATATCACGCCTCACCGCGTGGTCGGGCGTGATAGCCACACGCCTCACCGCGTGGTCGGACGTGATACTCACACGCCCGACCACGCGGTGAGGCGTGATATCCACACGCCTGCGTGTCGGATTGGCAAAAAAAAAATAGCTTTTCCCTCACAAAACCCATGAAAGGGCATTTTCGTTCTTTCACGGGGTTAGAGGTGAGAATTTGGGGATGGGTTTAACAACACCCTTTTATAATGGCCTATTTGGTAAACTCACGTGGCCATACCATACCGAACACGCTAAAAGTATGTCTATTGGCAGTTGGTTTGCATTATTTTTTGTGGGATAAATTGCACATGTCTTCACTCAATTTTAATTCTAACTAATATATTATCATTAAATTTTAAAATATAATATAAAGTGACTTAATATTATGGCACTTCCCTAAAAAATATATATTATGACTTTAAATTTAAATTAACATCTTGATTGTGTGTGGATGATTAAATTTTAAAGTGATTTAAGTTTGTTTGGTGGGAAGATAGAAAATAAATGTAGAGAGAAAACTTTGAAAAATGTGATTTTGAAATAAAACGTGATTTTGTGATAAATGTGATTTCAAAAAATTTTAATTATTGGGTTTTTTCATTTTGAAGTCATCAAAAGTCATTTTGAGGCGGTTTAATACATTCGTCGTCCTTTGAACTTGTTCTGTTTTGTCATTTAACCCCTTCTATTTAGTGGCTAACCTACTAATAGGGCTATAAATGAGTCGAACCGCTCATGAACGGTTCATTGTTTTGCTCGATAAAAGCTCAATTATGTTTGACTCGATTTATAAACGAGCCAAGTTTGAACACGACGAAGCTCGACTCCAAAAAACTTACGAGCAGGCTCGATTATATTGTTCATGAACACGCTCGCGAGAAAGTTTGGTTCGATTTTTTTTAATAATAATATTTCTATAAAGAGAAAATGTAAAACAACATAGTTTTGTCTAAAATTTAGTTTTATATGTTTCAAACTACATAGTTTTGTGTTGAAGAAATTTTAAAAATATAATTAATGAACATAATTAATGAGTTGTTCGCGACCGATATTCATGGACTGAATTAATGAGCAGCTCGCGAACAACTCATGAGCAGCTCAGAATGGATTGATGAGCTCTGGCTCGTCAATTTTTTGACAAGCCGAGCCTAAATAGACTAAAGCTTGGCTCATCTCGATTACAACCCTACCTAATACTTCATGTCCCTTTATATGTCTACATGACATTGATTAGTCCCTTCAACTCATCTTGTGAAACCTATTTGTCTCCTCAATTCACCAAATATAACACTTCGTGCTCCTTAAGTTTTTATCTCCGTTTCAAAGCAATAAATGAACGATTCACATCATGATACAGAAAGTGATGTAATGGATGCAGAAAGTATCTTGGAAAGTATACTAATGTATGTAGCCACAAAAAGAGCCGAATGTATGGCAATTTTTGAGTTGAGACTGATAGATTGACCATTAAGTAGACGGAGATAACTAATAAAATGAAACAAGTTTAGGAGTGACGGAGGTACTAAGCCTTTTAAGGCATGGCTTGAAATTTACTGACTATAATGTTAGAAAGTGTAAATTTGAATGATGTTTATATTATATTTTGAAATTTAGTGGTCATAATTTTATTTGGAATAATAAAATTGAGCCGCTATAAGTATAATCTATCTATATACATATATTTTTATTAGTAGTCATATTTACAAGCTTATTACAGGAAGTTGCTAAATACCGCCACCTTTTTATTTATCACCTCCCCTCATTTTCGCGCTATACCGCCACCTTTTTATTTATCACCTCCCCTCATTTTCGCGCTTTGTATAATTTTAAACAAAAACTGAAAATCCTTCTCCCGAGCAAGAAACTGAAATTCTAAAAAAATGGACTCGAGAACTCCGGAAATGGACGATTTTGAACACGAGGTAACAAATCGACCCGAGAACTACTCAAATTAACGAATTTTGCGAAAAAATCGTTTTTTTCGATGAATTTTCCCTGGACGGGAGAAAATCCTGCCTCCCTTTGGGATGTGCGGATGAAATTCCCGCCTGGCCTTGGGGCAGGCGGGAATTTCTCTCGCCCAGGGTACGTTCAGTGAATTCTGTCTCCGAATCCAGAGACGGAACTCATGTTTTCGATTGAAATTAAGCAAAAAAAATGTACCGGACGAATCATTAGTCATTTTCTTTTACCGTGTTGATTGTTATTCGGTTTGTGATTTTGAAAAAAATTGGAGAGAGAATTTCAATTTTTGATTGAAAATATGACAAGGACAAAAATATCCAAAACGATGTGGTATTTAGCAATCCATTATTTATGCACCGAGAGAGGAAAGAGAATACTTGTTGTTTATATCATTTTATTAATTTTTAATAAATATAAATGAAATGAATAAATAAATAATAATTTTCCTCCTATTCATATAATAATTTTAGGATTCTGATATTTATAGCCCTTAGGGTTGTAAATAAAACCCAAAAATTCATATTATTCGTATTGATTTAGGTTTTCAATATATAAAATTTATTGATACTTAAATGCTTAAATATTTAAATGTATATATTCATAATAGATTGTTATATTTCCAATACAAATAAATACTTATTTTAGAATTAAAATTCTCTTTTTTGTTATTATATGTGAATAATTAATGCTTATATACAACCCTAAGGGCTGTATATATCATTTGCCATAATTTTATATAGCAACAGTAACACCGGTTGTCCATTATTCGTGGGCAACCGTGCGAATATTTGTGGGCGCCAACAAAATTTCTGAACATTTTTTTGGGATTCTCCGAAGTTGTCCCAAAAATATTGGGGACAGAATGGGGATGCAAAACCGCCCCTGCACCGCTTCATTTCCACCCTACTTTCAAACATCTCTTCACCAAACATCGTTATTAGAGGTTTGACTAGTCAAAATCTCTAAAGTGACTCAAACTTCTAATTCAAATCCAAATATTTCGTCAAGTTTAAAAATATATTAATATCTAATTCTGTTAAAAATTATAAAAAAATGCATATCTTTTTTAAAACCAACTAATATGTAATTGATGGAGAATGTAATAAAACAAAATATCTGTAATTTTTAATAATGTCTAAAATTGACCAAACTTATCAATTTTATAGGTAAAATTGCTCATAGTTATCAAACTTATGGGTACTTTTTCCATCTTATTCCTTTATCCCTTTACCAATCGTAGTAAAAAATGGTTAAGAATGGGATGATTGAAAATTATGAGAATTGATAGGGATGTTAGAGGATTTTGTGGCAAATGTTATGTGACATGTGAAATCACGTCACGTGTGTCTAAAAGATTGTTTGGACGATGATATTTGAAGGCAGATGAGGATAAATGTAAGGCTTAATAGGTACCAAGCCCCCTAAACTTGTAATTTTGTTTCACCTGGCCCCCTCAACTTAGGGGACAACCTCTCAACCCCCTCAACTCTCTAAAAACATCGCATACAGCCCCTTACACCTCTATGTTCGGTCAAAATATTGACCCGTATAGAAAACGTGCTTGACTGTTGACCACACCAATGTCACGTGTCACTTTTTTATTAAAATTTTCCATTCTGGCATAAGAATTCTAATCGAAATCCATCTCTAGTAGTTGCTCGCCGAGCGCAAATGGACTTGCTCACCGAGCAGGGGTCTCAATGGAAAAATTTAATAAAAAAATGACACGTGGCATTGGTGTGGTCAACAGTCAAGCGCGTTTTCTACACGGGTCAATATTTTGACCGAACATAGGGATGTAAGAGGCTGTATGTGATGTTTTTGGAGAGTTGAGGGGGTTGAGAGGTTATCCACTAAGTTGAGGAGGCCAGGTGAAAAAAAAAGTTACAAGTTTAGGGGGTTGGGTGCCTATTAAGCCTAAATGTAATTAGGTAACCTTATTTTTTAGGTGCAGTTGAAGAGCATAATAAATGAGGATAGATGAGGATAAAATTTAAGTAATTTTCTTTCCACCCCAAATTGGAGGAGAATCATGGTACATAGTTTTTTCTTCTAAAATTTCTTTTTGTCTTTTATTTTATTGAGGGATAACGTGCAAAAATACCACTAACGTTTACAGTCAGGAGCAATTTTACTCTTAACGTCTAAAATGATGCAATTTTACCCCCTAATGTTGACAGCTAAAAGTAATTTTACCCTTAACGTTGATAAATTGGGAGCAATTTGAGAAATATTTCATCAAACTGTCTTCTCGATCATGAATCTTATCATCTACACTTTGTATATACATTATTTTATCGCTAATTAGTAATAGATCACAAAAATATAATTAGACGTGGAAAAAAATTTAAAAGAAAAATAAAAAAATATACTATATTTTACACGAGTTGGATAAAAAAAATTCAAATATTTCGCCGAATTTAAAAATAGTAATCTCTGATTCAATTATTAAATTTAAAAAAAAAGTATGATTTTTTTGAAACAACGGATATGCAATATGTGTAAAATAAGAAACAAAATGTGTGTGGCGTATATAATGTCTGAAATTGATCCAACTTGTCAACGTTAGGGATGAAATTGTTATTGGATGCCAATGTTAGGGATAAAATTGTATCATTTTAAACGTTAGGAGTAAAATTGCTTATTAATGTAAATGTTAGAGGTATTTATGCACTTTATCCTTTTTTTTATTTATACAGATAAAATGATATAAGAGTGATTTTATATATAATTATATTATTAAACCATCACTTATATTATCTTCTATCCAAACACAACAAGTTATTTCATACAACTCACTCCATTTTACATTATTTTACTTTAATTACACTCCATCCAAACAAGATATAAGTCATATTTCCAGACCCACTGAATCCTCCTAATTGATCTCTTCTTCCTATTTTGACAAAATAACAATCAAATCTATCCATTTAATAATTTCCCAAATACAAGAGGAAAAAGTAAAATAAAAATACAATTACTTTTATATTTAAATAATTAATGCATACCATCAATTCCCTTAGAGATATCATTTAATCTACATTTATTACTAAAAAAACAGAAAAGTTAAAAAAACAAACTGTAACCATACAAGGGTTATTTGAAAGTGTATTCTCTTATTATGGCTAAAAGTATTACAAATATATATATATATATATATATATATATATATAGAGAAAGGGCTCTTGTGAGAACCCTTTCCTAGGTGAGAACTCACCTTAGGTGAGAACCACCCCAAAACTACGTAGTTTTGGGGGTTTTTCATTAACCAAAACGTTGTGTTTTGGTATTATGTTTTCACGCGTTTCTAAGGTTGAAGAGTTGAGTCTCTTCGTTCCACTACTTCGTTCCTCGACTTCTTCCTCTTCTTCTTCGTCATTTCTATCTTCTGTCATTTCTTTTCTAATCTAGCGTCGATCAACTTTTGTTTTTATAGAAGATTTCCGCTTTGTATTTCATCGATTCTACCGTGGATTTGATCCTCTTAAATCTGGTTAGTTGCTCATATCTTTTTCGTTTTTTCTGTTCATTGTTTTTGTTTGCATTTTTTCGTTTTTTGTTTTTTTTTTGTGAATTTGTTCGTCTGAATGATGTTTGCTGCTTTATGTGTTTCGTTTATTTTGTTGTTTTATATTCTTTGTTGATTTTGAGTTCGATTTTGTATATTTTTTTATTTTCTAGGGTTTCGTTTGTATGATCTTTATAAAGAAGTTCCTGTATGTTTTTCTTTGATTTTTGTATTCAAATCTATTCTGTTTGAGAATGTTTTTATGTTGTTCTAAAATTATGTTCGTATGTTCTATATTTGCATGTGTTTTGTTCTAAAATATTGAACTATTGTTCTGTTAAAACTATTTTTGTTTGTTTGGTGTTTTCGCTTGTTTGAACTTTAAAAGTTTGTTGTGGTATGTTTTTGTATGTTTTTTGTATTCAAATGTAGTTAGTTTTAGAACGTTTTTGAGTTTGTTCTGTTATTGTTTTCTGTTTTTGCATTTTTTGTTCTAAAATATTGATCAAACGTGCTGTTGTTGAGTTATTGCTTTGTTAAATTACTTTATATTTTGTTGATGAGTTATTCCATTTCTTTTATGTTTCGTTGTATATTTGCATTTGCTTGTTCTAAAATGTTGAGTATATGTTTTGTTTTTTAGAAAATGGGCAGGAATGATGGAGAAGAGATTTTTCCCAAAAATGTGGTTGATCAGAAATTGTTAGCTGATATTATTGAAGATTATTGTTCTGATGAAGATAAAAAAATTAAGAAGAAAGGTGAACCTGTTGTTCCTGTTGAAGATAGAAGTGAAAAAAGACATACTTCTAAAAGATTTAAGAGGACTTCGAAAAGACCTTCAATGTCTAAAAGACCTTCAATGCCAGCCATTCCTGGTGATAATGATTTGCTGTCTAGTTATGTCGTTCCGTCCAATAGTTTGTTGAGGCGGCAAACCAGGAGTCAATCTATTAAAGGTGAGTTTATTCAGCAAACTAGTAGTGAATCTAGGAAAGGTATATTTAGGCGTCAAACAAGGAGTATATCTAGTAAAGGTGTTGATTCTTCTCAAGTTTCTGAAGCTTCGGTTGATGCGTTAAAGGAAGATGTTAATGCTAAGAAGGTAAAGGAAGATGTTGATGTTAAGAAGGTAAAGAAAGTGAAGTTTGCCAGGAACTTGTCTGTTGCTTCTAGTTTTTTAAAGAAGAGGAAGAATGTTTTGAGTGTAGGTGATGATGAAAATATTTCCAAACGGAATAAGGTTGCTCTTGGTCAAAGAATACCTCCTAAACAGTTTATGGGTATTCTTCATGATATTCCGGAGACTCATAAGGATGCAATTAAGAGTATTGGTTTTGGTGGTTTTTTGCATCTAAGTTTAGATGTTCATAATGCTACTTTTTGTGAAAAACTTGTGAATAGTTTTAATGTTGATAGGTGTAGCCTTATGCTAGATAATAGTGAAGAATTGAAGTTTGTTAAGGATGATTTTAAGGCTGTTTATGGCTTGCCTTGTGGAGGTGTAGAGATTGAGGAGCCACAAGATGTTGGGGAAGATGAGTCTTCGGATTTTTTTGCTCAATGGAGGTCATATTTTGGACTTGAGATTGGAAGTCCAATTAATAGTACTGTAATTGCTAAGCTGAATGATCTGAAGACGAAACCATTGTGTGATGAGTTTTTGTTGCATTTTGTATTTTGTGCTGTGAATTGTTGTATTCGTTCTACCAAGAACCAGGCTATGAACTATAAGTTTCTTTATAGTTGTAGGAATGTTAAGGAAATTGCAAATTTGGATTGGTGTTCTTTTGCATATAAGCATTTGTTGGATTCTGTCAGTGAATGGAAAAGGAGTCCTACTTTTTTTACAGGTCCCATTCCTTTCTTGTTGGTAAGTGTAATTTTCTTTTTTTGATTATGTGTTTGATAAGATTTGTTTGTTGTTTATTTTTTAATTTGTTTATAACTTGTTCATTTTTGTTATTTTTTTGTAGATAAGTTATTTTGATAGGCTTCAACGAGCTAATGTTGTTAATCCAAGAGATTTTCCACTGATAGCTGTTTGGAATAAAGAACGAATACAAAAGAGGATGATTTTGGAAAAGATGAGGGGATTTGGAAGTGGGATTGTGTTAGAGAGAATAGTGGTGGGAGAAAATTTGGTAAGAAAAAGTATGGATATGGATGAAGGAAATGTTCCAAGAGAAGATAATGAAGATGTTGAAGGAGGGAATAGGAAGGAATGTGGAGAAGCTTCTTCTAGTGGACCTGGTCAAATTTTTGTACGTTATTACATCTTTATCTATGTTTTTAAATTTTAGAACGTGCTTATTTCATTTTAGAACATGTTTATTAAAATTTAGAACATGCTTAATATTGTTTATAACATGCCCTGATTTTTATTATGGATTTGTATATGCAGGAATTTCTTGCGAAGTTCCAATCATTAGCTAAAGAATTGGGTTCTAAAGTTAATGAAATGTACTCTATGTTGAAAGAAGCTAATGTTGTTT
The DNA here is from genome assembly GCF_963576675.1 of Euphorbia lathyris. Lineage (NCBI taxonomy): Eukaryota > Viridiplantae > Streptophyta > Magnoliopsida > Malpighiales > Euphorbiaceae > Euphorbia > Euphorbia lathyris. The sequence continues at coordinate 86,316,840 of NC_088915.1, forward strand.
TTGGTGAAGATGGTACAAGTGTTGAGATGTCTAATCTGATCAACAACTTGTGGAATAAATATTCTCGAGGCAATGAATATCCGGTTTCTCAAAGTGAAGGAGGGAAAGAAGAAGTAGTTAATGAGAACAAACCGGAAAGTAAAAAAGATTCAGGAATGACTGGAGATGTTGATTGTGATTTGTCTAGTCAAGATACTCATCCTTATTTTAATTCTGATTTTTTTGATGAGATAGATGCGTTGGTTGAAAGAATTAAAAGAGAGAAGAAAGACCAGAGAGAGAGTAAAAGTCCAATGAAGAATTCTGAACGAAAAAATTCTTCTCCGAATTTTAATTTGTTGAGCCAAGAGTTGCCTGATTTTGTTGGAACTGAAGGTGGATCTACAGAAGCAAAAACTTTTGTTGAGAAATTGGATGGTGCAGATATGAAGAATAAGTCTGATCCTTAAGTAATGTATGTGAAAATAGTTTTTTTTGTATTTTGTTTATGTTTTTTTAATGTTTGTTATATTTTAGAACATATGCTTTATTGTTCAGAACATACGTATTATGCTTCTGATATGTTATTCCTATTTCATTTTTTAAGTTTGTTTGTTTTGTCAACAGGTTTATTGTTGATGATGAAGTTGATAACGTGGTGATAGAAGATGCGTTGGATGTAGATTTGCAAGCTTTGCCTAGAAATATTCCAGATAAGTTACGGATGTTATGCAAATGGGCAAACGTAGAGTTGGTGAAAGGGAATTTTGTTAGCTATGTTGTTTGTGAAGAGTTGTTTGGACATTCTGCTAAAGCATTATTGTTGAGGCAGGATATATATTCTATGGTTCATATGGAAGAGATAACTTGCAACGTTATAATTTTCTATATGAGGTATTTTGTTTTTGAAATGTTATAGTTTTATTTATATTAGTTGTAGTTGATTCTTACTACGTTCTTTTTTGTTTTTATGTAGCTACTTGTTTAATTTGTTGAAGAAAAGAGAAATGGAGAAATTGTTTTATTTCGTTGATCCTCATTACACTTATTCCATTGGAAGTTCTAAAACAGTAAGCCAGCGCTCTAATAATTTGATGAACCGATTGAAGATATCCACAATGGATAAGTCTATCTTTTTGTGTCCATATAATACAGGGTATGATTGTTTTAGTTATTTTATTTAATATTTTTTTAAGTAATTTTATGTATTTTGAAATAATAATAGTATTATTTTTAGTGGACATTGGACGTTGTCAATTATTGATTTGAAGAATTTTAGAGCTTATTGGTTGGATTCGTTGAGAAGGCGTTTGCCAAAGGGAGATGTATGGATTGATGTTGTGAATGAGTATGTTTTTTTGTTTGTATTTTGTTTATAGTTTATTTTGATATATAACTATGTTTGAATATTAAGATCATGTTACTGATTTTAATGATTTTTATTTTAACAGGGCTGTTCAATTATACTCTGAGAATAATGAAGTTAAAGTCAAATGGACTGCACTTTTGGTAATTATTAACTTGTATATTTGTTTTGTACATGTGTGAAATTTTTTAGAACATTAAGGTTAGATTGATGTACATTATTCTAATATTGTGGTTGTTGTGTTGTAGGGTGTGCCAGAGCAAAAAGATCACAAAACTTGTGGTTTTTTTGTAATGCGGTTCATGAGAGATATTGTGATGGACAAGGATTTGAAGTTTGCTGAAAAGGTATAGTCGATTTATAATAAATGTGTTTTGTTTCATTATTTTGAAATTATAATTTGTTTTATGGTTTTAATTTTTTTTATATTTTATAGTGGAAAAGTAGGTGTGGTATGAAATATAGTCAATTTGATTTGGATGAAGTTCGGGAAGAGTTTGTTGAAGAAGTGTTTAGAGTAGGAGTTGCTGGGATTGATGAATGTTTTGCTGATGATGTTTTTGATAGTAATGCAAGGTAAGTGATATTTAAAAAGTTTTTTAATTTAGATCATGTGTATGTGTGTTTGGAACATATGGTTTATATTTTAGAACATGAGAATAGAATTTAAGTTTATGTGGTATCTGTTTTTGAACTTGGTTAATTTTGTTACCTTTTGTTATTTTCTTTGTGTTGTTAATAGGAGAGTAGGCAAAGATGTAGTTGAGGAAGTGCAAGAAGTTGGTGTTGGAAATCGTTCAAAAAGGATTTCAAAGTTGCCTGGATATTTACAATCTCCATTTTTGCTTGAGTCTGAGCATTTACTAAACAATATGCTTAGTTCGCGGAGAATGTTAGTTGAATATGCTTTTTCTAATGAAGACCCACAGTAAGATCTTAATTGAATGTTGTTTGTGTTAATTTGAATTTTCTTTAAGTTATACTGATTGTTTTTATTTTATTCTATTTTTCTTTTTGAAGTGAGTTGTTGTATAGTGATTGTTTGTCCACAATCAATAGAGAGGAGATTATGAGCTTGTCAGGAAGCAATCATGTGGTTAGTAATGTGGTTGATGCGTGGTCTCGAATATTGAATTCTGAAGAGAAGTGCAAGGGTCCAACTTCTGTGCATAGATTCTTCTTCTCTAGTCTACCATTTGTATGTGTTTTTACATTTTGATATATTTTTTGTTAAAAAGAAATTAGATTATATTAATATGAATGTTGTATTTTTGTATAGGTTTTACTGTGTACTGATAAAGGAGTTCCTGGAAGTACAGTGACAGACACAATGCTTTTTTTTGAGAGAATTAGTTATGAACTTCGTGAAGCTAAAATAAACAGTTTAGAGAGTTATCACTTGGTAATTATATTAAAAGTAAAACACGATTTACTTTAATTGTTGTTTTTAATTATTATGATTGCTAATGTTTTTTTTTTGTAGGTATTCTTTCCAGTTGTTTATGCTGCCCATTTCTATGTTTTTGTTATTAACCATTTTACTGGAAAGATAGACGTCATTGATAACAAGGCTCTTGACAAAGGCGTATCAGTCCATAGTAAATATAAGGGTTTTGCAAAGGCTTTGGTAATATTACTTATCTGTTTTTTAGTTTTGTTATTGTGTTCTACATATTTACTGTCATGTTCAGAAAATCTAAGTGTATGTTCTGAGTAGTTGATGATTTGTTTTAATATTTATAAGATGGTGTTCTATGTTTTATAGGTGAAAGCATATTATCTTTATATAAAAAGAGAGAGCCCTAATTGCTTGAATGATATCAGTGCATATGGTTCAAAACATTTGAAGTTGAAGTGGAAAGAGTCAAGCAATAATGATGATTGTGGTGTTTTCGTTTTGAAACATATGGAATCCTATTTTGGACAAGAGGAGTCTGAATGGGATATTGGAGTTCGAAATAACAATGTGAGTTTTTTTTAATCTTATTTATTATAGGCTGTTGTTATTATTTTGATGATGTTAGTAATAATGAATGGGATATTGTAGGTTGATCAGTTGAAGAATTTCAGAATTGAATACTGTTGGAAGATTCTGTCAAATTCTGGAAACAAAGAAGTTGCTATTGTAAATGAGAAGGCCTTAAAATGGAAGAATGAACAATTAAAATAATTGTATATTCTGCAATTGTTGTAATTATATATGTTAGAACGTAAGACATATTATTTTGGAACATGAAATATGTAGGATTTGTTATTTTATTCAACTGAATGTGTAGGATTTGTGAATTTCTTGAGTAGATTGTATATATGAGAAGGCCTTGAATTGTTATTTTATTCAACTGAATGTGTAGGATTTGTGAATTTGTAGGATTTGTGAATTTCTTGAGTAGATTGTATATATCTGTTTAAAGTGGAAGGTTGTATAGGTTAGTGGCTTGTTTAACAAAATATGTGTAATTATATATAAATTAATCAGAATAGCATTAGAAGGTTGAAGTTAAATTTTAGTGCTATACATGTTTAGATGCAATATAAACATGTTAGATGCAGTTTGTCATCAAAATATTGTACCATTTAAGAAAAAATTTATGTTTCAGCTTCTTACATTAGAAAAAAATTATTGTATGTTCCAAAAAAAGATCGTATGTTCTAAAACATGTATCATATGTTCTAAATCTTATATCATATGTTCTAAACCTTATATGATATGTTCTAATCAATATATCAGATCAGTTCTCTTTTTCTGGACAGTTTCTGCTATCGTGGTTAGCAAGCTGTTTACAGACTCTGCATAACCTCTTTTTTTCTGGTTTTCCTCAACAACTTTCTCTCTTTCATCCTTCAATCTTTTATCACCGTTTCCTTTTGGAATATGTACACCTGTACCTTTGTTCTTTGATATTTTCGGTGCTTTGACATTAATTTCTGTTGGTACACTAGTTCCAATCAATATCTCAATGTCTTGATTTTTTGAAAGAGTTTTGTTTTTCTCAGTGTCTTTTTGAGTGTTTTTAGCTTCTAAATCCATTCTGATTGCTTGAAACTTCTTCACAAGATCCTTTATATTTTCTTCACTGCCTTGAGCTAAATAGACACAAACATTAATCTCTGACCATAGTTGATTCAGCCATGTTTTCTTATCAATTGTAGCAGCACATTCTTCCATAAGATTTCCTTGCAGATTTATATTTTTTTGACTTGTTGCTAATGTAGTCCATCTGTTAAGCACATACCTTTTTGGAATTGATTCAAGCATTTTTGCCTTCCAAACCCACACCATGTGTCTGCATGGTAAGCCCTGTCTCTCAAACTTCTTGCACGAACATTTTGTTTCGTCTTCAATGTTGCTGTACGTAACCTGAAAGGTTTTTGATGTCCTTTGCTCTTTGATAGTGTAAATTTCTAAAGGAGGTTGTTTATAGAATCCTTCTATTCCACAAAAAAAAGATCCATTATAAACCTCGTCCTGAAACTCATAAAAGACAGTGGTTGTATAAACATCAGCTCCATGTTTTTCAATACCCATTGGTGTTTTGCATACAGGTCTTTTATGTTTGGCATCATTGTCATTGTGAGCTTGGTTATGCCTTTGTGCATCCATTGCACTATCAAATCTCAAATAAAATTCTACAAGACTTAAATGAGAATTTGTAAAAGCAGTGAAAAAGTTGTTCTCGCTCTCTGACCTTGATGTAGTTCTCATAATTCCTCCTAGGAATAAGTCCTTGAAGTACGCTGGAATCCACATGTTTCTGATTTCAAATATTTGACCTAGCCATTCATGTTTTTCCAAATTAAACTCTGAAATGACTGCTTTCCATTTTTCATCAAATTCTTCAAGTTCAATCTCAACACTCCAGACAATTGGTTGAATCCTTTTTAAGAAATTGGTTTCTTGCATAATTGCACGACCTATTAAAAAAACCAGTAATTATCTTCATTATATTCAAAAAAAAATTAACATGTCAATAATATATTGGAACATACAATTTAATACGTGATCAAAACATATAGTAGAACAATCAAGTAGTAAAATTTTTAATTATAAACAATGCTTTGGAAGGCTTACCTATTTTATCATTCATCTTTTTCATAATGTGCCACATGCAGAATCTATGTTCTGTTTTTTGGAAAACATTTTTTATTGCAATCTTCATTGCTGGATCTTGATCTGTTATTAAGCATGTAGGTTCATTGCTTCCCATTGCGTTAAGAAACGTTTTGAAAACCCACTCAAATGATGCAATATCTTCTTTAGCAATGAAACAAGCAGCGAACGTAACACATTTTTTGTGGTGGTCTACTCCAGTAAAGGGGCCAAAGATCATATTATATCTGTGGAAATAATACACAAATTTTTGTAAATAAGAAAACTTTTTAAGAATATAAGAATAAGATTTTAGAACATGCCAATAAGATTTTAGAACATGCCAATTAATATTTAGAACATTGCAATAAGAAATTTGTACATGTAATATTATACCTGTTTGTTTGGTATGTTGTGTCAAAAGATACCATATCACCAAATAGAACATAATTCTTTCTACAAATGGAGTCTGCCCATAAAGCCCTGCAGAGATGATCATCTTCATCCATATCAAAGTCGAAAAAAAAGCAGACCATAGAAGTTTTTTCTTGCTGAAAATGTCAATAAACATTTGGGCATCTGACTCATAAATATAAGCCTTTAAATCTCTGTGGAAGTTTTTGAAATCTTGCTTAGATGCTCCTACATTGTTGTATCCTCCTACATTTTCTTTTATTTGCCTGTATGTTCTTACAGGTCCAACATTCATCTACACAAAACACATGAACAGATTTTATAAAGAAAGTAAATACAATTTGAAAAAATTGTAGATGTTGTTAGGAAAGTAAATTTAGAATATGACTCACCTTAGAATTATCAACAATCAACTTCTTGTGTAGTATTGTCAGTTTTCTTCCCTGTTTTTGAAATTTCATACAACGTGGACTGTAAAGTGGGTGTGTATGTTCCTCTTTTAAACGATATACAATATATTTTCCATCATTGCAGTACTTTAAAACAATTTGTGCTTGGCATCCAACACGTGTGATTAATCTTCTTCTCGGTTTATGTCCTTCAGTATCTTCAACATTTTTTTTCTGCTTATGGCCTGCTTTATTGCACAAACAGTATTGAAAAATCACAACATTTGTTTTCTTTCTTTTTTTCACTGTAGATTTTCTAACATTAAATCCTGCTTCAGTGGCATATGCTTTGTAAAATTCAATACCCTCATCAATAGTATTAAATTTTGTTCCTACAATAGGTATTTTTTCCGGAGAGCAACATGGCTTCCATTCTTTTGTTCCTCCAGGAGTCAGGACAATTTCTACTTGTGGAGTGTAGGATATAATTGCACTGGAAGAATGATTTGGCTGCTCTTCATGTGACACTGCATTTAAGTGCAATTGTGGAACATATGTGATAATATATAGGACATATGAAAAATTGTTTAGAACATGAGGTACAGTTTGAAGAACGTAGTGAACTCTATATTTCAATATACTCAATTTTATTTTTTCAACAAATTTTACAACTAATTATAAATAAAAAACGAATAATATGTACTAATATCTATAGAACACATGAACAATTATTTAGAACAAGATTTTTTAGATTATGAAGAACATAGAAATTATGAAGAACACATGTACCTCTTTCAATAGTTGAAGACAGAGAAATTTCATGGTTATCATCATTCTCCTGTAGATCATTGTCTATTATTTCATGCAATTCCATTGTTTCGGAATAGAATCTGAATGATTTCCAATCTGTTTCAGATTTAAGCAATATCTGAATAATTGTAAACATAAAAAACAGAACACAATTTAATATTCATTTATAGTTGTTGGAGATAAAATTACCTGATTGATGCTATTTCTTTGACTGTAGATCGTTTTTTCTTAATCTGATTTGCGATTTCAGATTATTTTTGGAGTGTTTAATGACGGAACGTTGATGAAGGAGGTCGATCTAATTGACGATGATGAAGAACGATGATGGAGGAAATGATGGAGAACGATGATGAAGAAGATGATTGAGATCGGTGATGAAGAACGATGATGAAGAACGGTGATGGAGAAGATCTGAGAGATTTGATCGTTTTTTGATCGTGATTTTGCTGTGAGTGATTTGCGTGATATTTCATTGGATTAGAAGGTGTTTTGTAGAATGACCAAAACGGCGTAGTTTTATTTGGTTCTCACCTATCAAAGTGTCCTCATCTAAGGGAGGGTTCTCACTTGATCCCTCCCATATATATATATATATATATATATATATATATATATATATATACAACCATTAATACCCAACTACTTACTTCCCAACTACTTACTTAAATGCCAGCTACTAACTATATCTACTTAATATTGTAACACTCCCCCTCAAACTGGAGCATAGATATTTATCATGCCCATCTTGTTACAAATATAATTGACTCGAGTTCCTAGTAAAGCCTTGGTGAACACATCTGCTAATTGACTTCCGGTTCTGACATGTGGAGTTGTGATTGTACCATCCTCCAACTTCTCTCGAGTAAAATGACAGTCAACTTCTATATGTTTTGTTCTTTCATTAAACACATAGTTCTTTGCAATATAGATAGCTGCTTTATTGTCACAATATAACTTCATTGGTTTTATCTGGTCAAACCCAATTTCGCCAAGTAGACGACGTAACCACACAAGTTCACACGTAGTCTGTGCCATAGCTCGGTATTCAGATTTTGCACTGGATCTAGAAACTACACTTTGCTTCTTACTCTTCCATGAAACTAGATTTCCCCCAACAAATACACAGTACCCAGTAGTAGAGCGTCTGTCTAACAAATCTCCAGCATAGTCTGCATCGGTGAAGCCTTCTGCGATGTGATGTCCATGATTTTGATATAACAAGCCTCGTCCAGGAGCTCCCTTTAGATACCTCAGGATGTGAGTAACAGCATCCCAATGCGTTGTCCTACGTGAGGACATGAATTGACTTACCACACTCACAGGAAATGAAATTTCAGGACGAGTAATTGTGAGATAATTCAGTTTGCCTACAATTCTCCTGTATTTCTCAGGTTCTTTGAGTAAGTCACCATCATCAGACTTCAACTTCACATTGGGCACCATCGGAGCATCACAAGTCTTTCCCTCAATTAGACCTACATCTTTCAACATATCTAAACAATATTTTCTCTGATTTAAACAAATTCCTTTCCTACTGCGAGATACCTCTATTCCCAAGAAGTATTTCAAAGGACCAAGATCCTTTGTCTGGAAGCAAGTACCAAGAAACTTCTTCAACTCCTTAATCCGATCAACAACACTTCCTGTAATTATGATATCATCAACATACACAACCAGTAGAATGCATCCAGAGCTAGAACTGAAGTAGAAAACAGATGGATCATATGCACTTCTGTGTAAGCCGAATTCTATTACTGCGGCACTGAATTTACCAAACCATGCACGAGGAGATTGCTTCAAACCATACAGAGACTTTCTTAATCTGCACACCTTTCCAGACTCCCCCTGAGCAACAAAGCCAAGAGGTTGCTCCATATAAACCTCTTCATTCAGGTCACCGTGCAAGAAAGCATTTTTAATGTCCAGTTGATGAAGCTCCCAATTGTAAGTGGCAGCTAAAGAAATGAACAGACGGACAAACGTGAGTTTGGAAACAGGAGAGAAAGTATCGAAATAATCAAGACCATAAGTCTGAGCATAGCCTTTAGCAACCAGGCGAGCCTTCACTCGAGCAACAGTACCATCAGGATTCATTTTAACAGTCCAAATCCACCGAGCACCAATTTTCTTCCGATCTTTTGGTAAGTCCACAAGGTCCCAAGTGTGATTTTGTTCGAGTGCCTTCAGTTCTTCTTTCATTGCCTCTAGCCAATCAGGATGATCCATAGCCTCTGAAATGGATTTTGGAACTGCAATGGAATCTAAGGTAGCTACAAAACACTTGGAAGGGGGTGATAAGGCATTATAAGAAACGAAGGAGGAGATAGGGGGAGTGTTCCACTGGTCAATATCTGGCTGCGTGCTATCTCAAATTCAGGACCAAGACCCTCCAGAAATTCAAGAACAAATTCTTGCATCTACTTAATATCGATTTATTTTCCATTCTAATCGGATTGTTTGTCAAATTAATAGTTAAAATCTCACGTCCAAATACGTTCATTTTATTAATATGTAAATTATTTATTTATTTATTATTATTATTATTCATACTATAATTTTTTAATCGTCTGTATCCTAGCTGACATTACAGCTTAATTTAGATTCGAGCCAGATATATTTTTTAAGAGGCAAAATTTTCCTACCAAATATATTAATCACAACTGCATTCTCATATTTAGAATTTGAACATTGGTTGAATGTTTAAACAGATAAAATAACTTACCACTTGGACCATGATCATGTGTGATGTGAAGGAATCTGAACCGAGCTTGATGAATTGTCAGGGTACTTGAGATAAGATAGAAAAGTTGTCAAAGAGGGACTGAAAATCAGCGACCCCACTCTGATACCCAAGTCAATGATGAGAATGTATATTGAGCAATATGTAAACCTTAAGTGAGCAATATGAATGGATTTGGTACCTTTTCTGTATTGTATACATTATATTTATAGAAGATTTAGATTGTGAACTCTAAATATGAGTAGAAAGTCACGTGGCATCCGATGAATGACGAGGTCAGTAATAGTTACAACAACTAAATGTACGATTATGCCAATCATGATGCTAGATGTTGTTAAGAATGTGCGTGATATTAACACCTCTTTTGACTGGTCCACATGACTCTGGTGGTTACTGTTAGAAAGGGAGGTGTTTCATTGATCCATGTATATTTATGATGAATTGTGTGATATCAGATATCTCACCCCTCGAAGCTTCCAACCTGAAATGCTTAAGGGAATCATTATTGAGGATGATCGAAGGTTAATCCCCTTATGTGTTGGCCTATGTATTGCCGAAGATAGTATTTAGTTGAAGGTTTATATCTTTTGATTATTGAAATGTGATACGTCATCGCAAGATTCTTCCTTTTACCCTAAAGGAAGGTAGTAGGTAGAATGTGATACAATGTCATTAATTTCTGATAAGCCACGTGTGTGCTAGAGCGTGACATCATTATACTGCATTTATAACTAGCTTTTTGAATTCATGACATGTGCCATTTCTGTATGTCATTTCTCATCAATTAATATCATTATGACAGTTGTTTTAGATGTTTGATCTGATTTGGGATAAAATGTGATGATTGGAAAATCTTTGATTAGCTGTGTCGCCTCATCATCTTACCCAAATCCATTTAAATGAAGAAAATATATTGGAAAATGATTCTTCTCATACTTAGTTTCCTCTGCCCATTCTTCAAAATTTTGAAAGAGTAAGTTCACATGTTCTTCCTTTTCTCTTATTTTTGTTATATGGAAGGATCGAGATGAAAGAACTCAAGAAAATCTCCCAATCTTGAAAGCATTGCAATTTTAGTTCCTTTTGTGAACATTCAAATTACCAATATTGACCATAAAAAATCCAAGTCTTTCAAAGTTACCAAGAAGACTATGACCACTAAAAAAGCTTCATCTTCCAAATAAGTTAATCCATTGGTCTATATGATCAACTCTTAACCATGACGGTTGGAGATTTTATAAACATTGTGGCCCTGTTTGGGAATTAGCTGTTAGCTGATTACATTAGCTGATTTGACTAGCTGATTTGATTAGCTGTTTGTGTAGACATGTTTGGTAAAAATTAGCTGATTGATAATAGCGGTTTGTGCAAAAAGACGAATAAGGGCATTAATTTTGGCGCAGGAGAAGAGAGAGACTATCTATTAGGGTTAAAGAAGTCCATTAATTTTAATATTGCAAAATGCTAATTGAAAAAGCTCCTTTGAAGAGCTTTTTCTAAATTAGCGTTTTCATCCCAAAACTCTCTCCCAAACCTCTCTCCACCAAACACTCCAATTAGCAGTTTCAGTGGTCAAACCTCTAAAGTTGGTCAAAACCGCTCTTTTTATCCCAAAACGCTCTTTACCAAACAGGGCCTGTGGCTACTTATCCTAAATTAAACAAGATCAATGTCCGCCTTCTAATAGAGAAGCAAAAGGTATGGAGTTTTACCCAACTTTTGAAGTGGAGTAACTAAGAAAATTCCCCTTTCAATCTCAAAATGATGACGAGGAACGCTTTCCCTATTCGTTTGTCATATTTGAGATTTTTTGATGTTACTCCCACTTGGACCAACAATCATAGTAAGATCGTTATTATTTTGTGTAATGCTCCACTTGGAAAAGAATGACTTACTTGATCATCACAAACAATATTCTGATCCAGTGTTTCATACAGAGACAAGACTTTTCCTATCCTCCTTTTTTAGGAAAATCATTTTATAAGAATGTAACATCTCGTGATTTAAATTTTGTATTATGATCACTATCTTCCTTATGAACACGTAACCTTTTGAAGTTTCAGAATATCGTACAAAACACATTTCTTCTCCATTGGATCCAGTTTTTCATATTTGTGGGAAGATTCATGAACGAAGGTAGCATAACCCCACGATTTTAGACAAGTTAGGTTGGGCTTTCGAGTAGTCCATAAATCATATGAGGTAGTGGTAACAGATTTTGAGGGCAATCAATTGAGAATATTTGTAGAAGTGAATAAAACATAATTGATAAATTACCTTGTGCCATCATTGATCTCAGAATCTCGAGTAATGTTCTATTCCTTCGTTCCGCAACACCATTTTGTTGTGGTGTCCCCGAAATAGATATTTTTTTTTTGCCAAAATAGATAATTGACTTTGTATCTCTCATGTCATCACAAAAATTTCCATACTCATAAAAAAGATATTCACGACCTCGATCACCTTTTTAGAACTTTCATTTTTCTATCTAATTGATTCTCTACTAAGTTTTTATATTTTCGGAAGTAAAAGTTTTAGATTTATATAAAATAAAAAAGATATATCCAAGTCGTCTATAAAAGTAATGAAATAGTTAGCTCCATGTCTAGGTAGGGATGGCAATGGGTAGGGTACCCGCAGGTAGTGCCAATCCCAAACCCTTACCCGTTTATTTTTTAATTATCCGTACCCGTCCCATTACCCTAATGGGTATATTTTGCATCCCATACCCTTTCCATTTAATTCGCGGGTACCCACGGGCACCCTTACCCGTTAAGAATCAATAAATAAAATAAAAAATATTATAAATTTAACAAAGTATAAATTTAATAAATCATTTATCTAAAAATTGAACAAATTGAACCTTAATCAATAAGAATAAGTAGCTTAGTGGTATCAGTAAATGGTTGAAAAACAAAAGGTTAGGTTTAAAATCTCAAATATTACATCTAAAAAACAATAATTTTTTAATATATAAAAGAGTTATACCGGGTAACGGGTACCCTGGGGGGTGTTCCCATAACCGTCTCATTACCCTAACGGGTAATTATTTTGATCCCATACCCTTTTATATAGGGTACGAATAGTCCCATTAGGATCAGGTAGTGCCGGGTACCCACGGATACACTACCCGTTGCCATCCCTATGTCTAGGCCTCACATTTATTGGACCACAAATGTTAGAACGAATTAACTATAATAAACTATAACAAAAGATCGACTATTTTGGCTTTTTCCCATTGTTTCAGATTGTTTTTCCAGCTAAACAATATTCACAAAGTATACATTTTCTAGGGGTTTTTTTTTTTTTTTATTTTTTATTTTTTTTTACTTTTAATAAACCTTCTTTAACAAGACTTTTCATTCATCGTTGACTAATAAGCCAAACATTTATATTATTTGCAGTTTTTTTTTTATCAAAAGATGTAAATAGGAAAAATGAATATATTCTAAATCCATTTACAATAAAAATCATCTAAAAAGTAGCCAGAACAGCAAATCCTCAAAAATCCATTACAATACTTTTTTCCTGGTACATTCATTGTTCAATAAATAATTACTTGAATTAAAATGTGAAAAAATAAAATAAATTTAAATAACTAATTTAATATATAAATTAATTTGTAAAAATTAAAAAAAAATTATTTATCAAAATAAAAAAAATACCCAATTAAAAAAATAAAACAAAATAAGAAAACCTAACAATAAAAAAACTCTAATTTTATTACTTTCTTTTCCCTACCGAAAAAGAAAATTCTAATTTTATCATATTAATTAGGAACCTATCTCTAAATTATTTTAAAACCCTAAATTTTATTGGCAATATTTACTAATATTCATCGTCGTCAAAACCGGACATGTCAAAGTATCGAAACAGCCAGATAGTCAAATGTTAGAAATTCAATTAAAGTTCAATTGTTATTAAAAAATCATGTAAAAATTATATTTTTATTCATATTTAACCTTATAACCTATTACAATATTAAAAATATTAATAAATTGAAAGTGGATATATTTTAAAAAGTGAATAATAATTTTTTTTGGTTAAAAAATAATTATTTTTATTAATATTTTACACATTAATATAATAAAATAATAAAATATATATTTTTTTATAATTCAACTTTTAAATTTTATTTTTATATAATTAAACTAATTAAAATTTATTAATATTAAAAAGATAAATGCATCTTTTCCCCCCGAAATTTACGTTTATTTATTTTTTAAATAGGTTAGTCAAATATGCAATTAATTCAAATATTAAGGAAATTATGCAGTAAAAGGAAAAAACTTCTAATTAGGTGGTATAATCAACTTTAATGAAGAAAGAGAAAGTGATTGAGAGTTACGATTTTGTAGTGAGAGTGGGGATAAAAGGAATGAAGAAAAACATAGAACCATAACAGGAAGAAATTCCATTTTCTGATTCCCTTCCTTATATCAATCTCTTATTCTCTGTCTTTCTCACCTCCGATCAGATTTCGTCGTGATTTCAGTCATCGCTTCGATTTCAGTTCTGCATTACCGTCGATTTCGGTTATGTGTAAAGGTTTCTTTTCTTTTTCTCCTTTCTTCGTATTGAATTGCGTTTTTATCAATTGTTCATCGTTATTTTTACAATTGAGTTATGTATAGTGTAAATTACATGTATTGGTTGAGTTGACCTCAGTGAATTCAGTTGTTTCACTCATTGCGTTACATTATACGTTTACGTTTTTTCTGGCTCTGAATTACATGTGTGATTTACGATTGACTTGGTGAAGGATGAAGAATCAATGTTGTGCAATTTTTTTTAATGAACTGATATGATTATTTGAATGTGAATTTTGGATATTGGCACTTGCAGTGGGAATGGCGGTTGATAAACCAGATCAGTTCAGTGATCATGGGAAATTGAAGAGAAAGGCTAGGGCCTCACATGATGAAGATAATGATGGTGGAAAAAAGAGAGTGAAGGAAACTCCCGGTGACAGTGATCGGAAATTGCACAAAATGGCTAGAGCTTCTCATGTTTCCTCCAAAAAACGGTTGAGGAAATCTAATGGAGATGATGAAGACTATGATGGTGAACGGTCAAGCCGAATGAGCACGAAAAGAGCGAAGGTAACTCCTCCTGATTTTGATTTCTTACGAGGTAGGGCAATCCCACGGAAGCGGCGCAGCAAATTAAATTATGCTATACAGGAAACTGTATCATCAGAGAGCCCTTCTGAAGATTGTAAAAGAAAAAGAGAAAAACAGAGCGATTCTGAAGCTGAAGTGATAGAAGTAGATAAAACGAGAGAGAGCAAAAGAGCTAGACTGGTAGAAAATGAGTGCCATAAATTGACTTATTCATCTGCATCTTCTAGTTCATCAGGTTTTGCTGCAAATAGGGATAGAAGTAGCATCAGTAAATCTCGTACATCTACAAGAAGAGATGTTAAGGTATTTTTTATTTTGGAAGGAAGACTGCATATTTATTGAGTGAAGTGTCTTTTTCAGCTTAAGAATTTTCAACTCTTGGTTTAAGCAGGCCAAAGCAAAAGCAAAAGCAAGACCAAGGTGTCATCAGTGCATGAAACCTGAAAGAAAAACTGTCGTCCCTTGTAAGATGTGCAAAACAAAAATGTACTGCGTTCATTGTATCAAAGAATGGTAAAACTTTCTGGTTACAATTTTTGACAATTGAGTATAATCAGCTATTATGAGAAACTGTCATGGATGCTTACTTTTCTGTTGTTCTATTGCAGGTACCCGGAAATGACAGAAGAAGAAATCGCAGAACGATGTCCATGTTGTCGTAGCAACTGCAACTGCAATGCGTGTTTGCACTCCACTGGATTGATAAAGGTGTATTACTGCACGATGCCATTTCTGTATTAGGCTTTGGGGGATAAGTTATACTCTTCTTGATGTACAAGGATAGCAGAGGTCTTGGATCTATCTAGTTTGATCTTATACTGAACTGTGGGGGGAATAATTTCAGCTTGCAAATCTTGCTGCAAAAAATCTAATAAAAATAATCATACGGCTTCTTTTTGACATTGAAAGTTGATTTAATTTAAGCATCCCTTTGTGCATCCTAAGATTGGCAGTTTGTAAAAAAGCTGTTTTGCAGTATTGAATAATAATAATAATGTTTCTTGTTGTCAGACATCAAGAAGGGATATAGACGACAGTGAAAAGGCTCAACATCTGCACTATTTGATTAAATCACTTCTTCCCTATATAGACCAAATCTGTGAACAGCAAACTCGAGAGCTTCAAATTGAGGCTGGAATAGGTGCTTTTCTTTTACTATTTTCCTTTAGCTTTATTACTAGTTTGTGTTTTGAATTTAACCTAAGCTGATACTTTACAAAATGCTCTTGTAACCAGGTCCTTTGCATGAGGTAGCAGAGAATTTCTGTAATAATGATGAGCGTGTCTATTGGTAAGAATCTCTTTCTGAGTCAAAATTGCTAAGAAAAAAAAAGATGATTTTATAGACTGATCTTTTGACTTTTTCTGGGCTCTGCTGCAGCAACCATTGTGCAACTTCAATTGTTGACTATCACCGCAGATGTTCAAATTGTGCTTATGAACTCTGTCTTAGTTGTTGTCAAGAGCTTCGTGAAGGAAGTTTGCAAAATCCTGCTGCAATGGAGTTTCGATATACAAACCGAAGCAATGAGTATATGCATGGTGGAGATCCACTGCCTCATCATCTCAAAAATCCTGTGGATCTTATTGAACCATCTGAGGATCTAAATGAGTCATCGAATTTCACATGGAATGCCAATTGTGATGGGAGCATTTTTTGTGCTCCAAAAGGATTGGGTGGCTGTGGTGGTTGTATATTGGAGTTAAAGCGTATCCTTCCAATGGGATGGATTTTAGAATTGAGAATGAAGGCTGTAGACTTGCTGGGGCTTTATAACAGAAAACCGATCAGCATGATGTGGAAGTATTATGATATTGGAAGGGAGATGTTGAACAAAGCAGCTTGTAGAGATGGAAGGGAAATGTTGAAGAAAGCAGCTTGTAGAGAAGGCTTTGATGATAATAACTTGTATTATCCAGCTTTGAATAATATTCAAGAAGCTCAAGAGCTTTTTAACTTCCAAAGACACTGGGCTAAAGGTGAACCTGTTATTGTGCGTAATGTCCTTAAGGTAACACCTAATTTGAGTTGGGAGCCAATGGTCATGTGGCGTGCATTATGCGAAAATTTGGACTTCGACTCAAGCTCCAAGATGTCTAAAGTCAAGGCCGTCGATTGCCTGGCTTCTTGTGAGGTTAGCTTCATAATGTTCCATGCATTTTTATCAAAGTCGCATGTATTCTGGATATCGTTTTTTCAACTTTTTGCTGATTTTGTTGAAATATTCAGGTGGAAATCAAGGCCTCTCAATTTTTCAAGGGGTATATGGAAGGAAGAAGATATCAAAACTTCTGGCCTCAGATGCTGAAGCTGAAGGATTGGCCCCCATCTGATAAATTTGAAGATCTTTTGCCGCGCCACTGTGATGAGTTTATTAGTGCCTTGCCTTTTCAAGAATATAGTGATCCCAAGGCAGGTATCCTCAACATTGCTGTGAAATTTCCACCTGGTATGCTCAAACCAGACTTGGGTCCAAAAACATACATCGCTTATGGCACTCCTGAAGAACTTGGAAGAGGCGACTCTGTGACCAAACTTCACTGTGATATGTCAGATGCGGTACGTTTACGTTTAAGTACATTATACTTGTTTAACATGTGGCTTCTCAAATTATTTTGTCAAAATTCTTTTCAAAATTATAATTAGACTTTGAGTTATGTGGATGCTTCTTGTAAAATGGTCCCGTTAATATGTGATTTTTGTAGGTTTGTGATTTTACATTTTTCATAAGATAAAATTTTCGATTAATGTAGGTCAATATTTTGATGCATACTTCAGAGGTCTCCTTAACTGGAGAACAGCATGCAGCTATAAAACAGCTGAAACAAATACATAGGAAACAAGATGAAAGAGAAGGTTTGGTGAGAGATGAGGTGAATGGCGAGTACGGTAACAGTTGGAAAGACGAGTTTGATGCATCAAAATCTAATGGGTTGGATAAGTATGCCTTTGAAAACGAAACAGGTAACACGGGAGGAGGTGCATTGTGGGATATTTTTAGGAGGGAAGATGTCCCCAAGTTAGAAGAATATCTTAGGAAGCACTACAAGGAATTCAGACACACCTTCTGTTCACCAGTGAAACAGGTAACTGATTCCACCTTTTGAAACACGAGTTGTAACATAACACGATTTTGACACGACAATCTGAATTGCCCACCTGTCACATTTGTAATTTACTTATAGTTGACCTGATTTCGTGCAGGTTGTCCACCCAATACATGATCAGAGTTTCTATCTGACTTTGGAGCATAAGAAGAAGCTCAAGGAGGAATTCGGTTAGTACATTTAAGAAACCCGGGTTTTTATTTTTCATTACAAATTATTCATTTACTTAAATATTGTCACACTTGTAGGAGTTGAACCTTGGACATTTGAGCAAAATGTTGGAGAGGCAGTATTCATTCCTACAGGTTGCCCACACCAAGTTAGAAATCTCAAGGTACATTTCGACACACGCTTTATTAGGCTATCAGTTTCCAACACAATAACAAGATAAAGATCATATAACACGATTATTGATACAACAACACTGTTTTGGTCTCATACATCTAAAGCTTTCTTCGTTTTTTTTTGCTTCAATCAGTCCTGCACAAAAGTTGCTGCGGATTTTGTCTCTCCAGAAAATATCCATGAGTGCCTTCGGTTAAACAAGGAGTATCGGAGACTCCCGAAGAACCACAAGGCTAGAGAAGACAAACTTGAGGTAAAAAAACACCTTTTTTTTTACAGTAATCATCAAGGATTTGATTACATAATTTCTGAGTTTACTTATTTTTACTCATTTCTGCAACAGATCAAGAAAATGATCATCTACGCCCTTGATGACGCCCTTAAAGGTTTAGAAGAGCTAATAGCATCATCATAGCTTCTTCAGAAGCTTCTCCAAGCGGAAGTAGTAGTAGTACATGAAACATACATGTGTATATATATAGTATATCAATTTTAAAGGAATTAAGAGTCGAAATGACACTTAAAATTGGTAGTTCGTGATCATTTTAACCCAAATCTAATTTTAGGCATCAATTCAATCTTTAAGTTTTCAAAATTTTGTCAAATTACCCCAAATTTTACAAAATTTGCCAATTTGAGGGTTTGATTGATTCCTAAAATTCGATTTGGGGGTAAAGTTGATCTAACTTTTAATTTTAGATGTCATTTTGACACTTACATGTTTTTTGGATAGTATTTAGATGATAGAAATTTATAGGTCATTAAGAGAAGATTCCATGAGGTTCTAATAGGAAATTTTTTGTTGCAAATGCTAGTGCATGCAATTACAATATGTAATTTTTGTTGCAAATGCTAGTATATGCAATTATTATTTAAGAATTATATTATACTTCATTTTATAGCTTTCAATTTTTTGACATGATAAGATTTTTATTTTTGTAGTAGGATAATTACTCGCAAGTCTAAATGGATACAGTAATGGAAAATGTAATTTGTTCAGTTTGATCTTTTAATTTGACACATCGCCACATTAAAATCATTGATTATTGATCGCACAAATTAAAAATAATTGTTTTCATCCCTTTCCCTAGTTATCTAAGTCTCAGACTATGACCCCGTTTAACAAATAGTTGTTAGTTGACTACCTTTTTGGTTAGTTTTTTGTCGAAATTTGTTGCTAACAATTGTTTGTGTAAAATGATAAATAAGGTTTTACTTTATTTGGGGTTAAAGGGTAGTAATTAGGGATAAAAATGTTATAAAAAAAAGGAGCAATAAACTAATTGAAAAAGCTTCTAAAACCACCTTTTTCAAAATTAGTTTTTTGGATCCAATAATAACCTCTTCCAAACCTCAAAAAGCCCCTTACTAAAAGGGACCTATACATGCTTATATTTTAAATAAGTTTAACTCAAAATCCTAAATATTATTCCAACCGTACAAAGCTTTCAATTCATATAACAAATGTAAAAATACCTCAATAATTACTCTAATGATCTTTTTCGTTGCTAGAGTTAGATCTCCCTTCAGCCTCGTAGCTAGGAGTATTGTATTCGGTAGGTATTCGAAACTATCCGATCATAAAGAGATTACTCGTAATAAAAAAGGGCGGAGGGCCTAGAGAGCCTTGGTCCCCCTGGCCGCAGGAACTACCCTATTATGGATGATTTCGTCTCCTATTTCTAACAAATTAAGGTTCGAGTTGGTTATTAACTCATTCAAGTTCATGAAGGTATACCCGTTAATGGGATGCGTTAATGGGATAGGTGCGAATAATAAGAAAAATAGACGGGAAAAAGTTTGAGATTGGTATACCAGTTGCTATCCCTACTCATAGCGGACATGACATTGTCGTAACTGCAACCCTTACCAACAATTCTATCGTAAAATAAAAAAAAAAAATCTCAGAGAGAGGTGACCAGAGAAAGGAACGTAAAGTGAGGAGAGGGATGGACGAGGGGTGATGGCTAGATTTAATCGAGAGAGATGGATAAAAAAAGTAAGAAAAAAATGAAAAAATGTGAAGGACGGAGACATAAATTAGAGAAGTATATACTTAAGGATGTCAATTTGTGTAAGTGAATAGCATTCATACCAACTATCAAGTTACTCGTAAATATGCAACAACAATGTTCACATACACCTTAATGACCAAGTGAATTTAGTATCTAGGTTTATTAAATATAAGCCTTAGGATGTTTTGAATCTCTACTTTAGGATTCTAATAAACCTAAATCTAACAGTGAATGACCAAATTGTACTTGGTCATGACTATTGATCGTATTACACAAACTCAATTATAATTTTATTAGTACTATTAAGGGAATATAATAATAATAATTTTAAATTTTCATATCATTTTTTAGTTACCATGTCAATTTTTTGTAATTCCAAATTTAACTTATTACGCTTACCCGTCAAATCCATGTCGAGTTCATATGATGTTGTCGAATTATGTACACAATCGTAACCTGTAGATCATTGAAAATATAAGTTAATTGTCAAAAGATTTCATATTCCACCAAGAATGAAAGTTAAACTTATAAAAAGATCATCACATCAAAATATATGAATAAAGCAATGTTGGTTTGGACCCTTAATAATCAAAGTATTTTAAAGTTTTGATCTATATTTATTAGAATTTTAGAGATTTAGGGTGGAGAGTTTAAATCTATACTTATTAGAATTTAGGATCGGAATGAACACTATATCATAATTTCATTTTAAGTCCAACTAAATCATGGAATATGAAAACTACCTATTTTTTTATAAAGAAAAATCACCTTTTGTAGAAAAGAAAGAAATAAGGAAAATAAACTCTTCTAAATATCCTCTAACTTCGAACACTTCCTCAATCCATATGAGGAATTGAACCTCTCCTTTCGATCGCTAAAGGTGTTCTCACACCCCATTGGCATAGCCTATTAAGAATCCACATATTTTTCCTTCGGAATAAAAGTTGCAATTTGCACTCTCAGCAACCCATTCAATGAGATAGAACCACTCCCTTAATGGTCGGAGGTGCTTTGACATCACATGCCCTCTTTACATCTTGAGAAAGACATTCAGCACCGCAAAACATCATAAATTTTATCAAAAAAAAAAAAAAACGTCATAGATATCATGAATGCTATGTCATTAGAGATGCTAACGGGTAGAAATCCATGGATAGGACTAATCCCAAACTTCTACACAGATATACTTTTTGCATCTCATACCCATCCCATCTAATGGACGAATAATCTTACCCATTAAAAATCAATAAATAAAACAAAAAATATTACAAACTGAATAGAATCTTAATCAATAAATAAAACATCCATCTAAAAATTGAACAAAGCAAATCTTAATCAATAAAAATAGCTGAAGAACAAATGTTGGAATTCAAATTTCACACCTGTCCTATTCCCGTAGAGTTGGATAGTACCAGTACCCGCTGATACGGTACCCGTTGAATTCTACAAATACATCATACTGAGTATGTCGAAGACTCATTAAGTAGCAAAACATCATGAATACTATAGGAAGCATATCATGTTCGTGAAAAAACTTTCTACCTACAAATTCATGAATCATGAATGATATAAGAGGCACATCATATTCATGACGAAGATTTTATGAGTAGCCTCCAAATCAAGATGCCATTGAAGAGATAGAAAAGGAGAAGAAAGGAGGCGTAGATATTTGATAGACAGGGTTACACTTGGAGAAAGCATTATTTATATATAATAATCTTTTTGGGATAACTATTGTTATTTTTCTTTAGATAGAAAGATAATCTTATTTTATTTATAATCATTATCACATAATTATATTAGAATCTAGGCTTAATATATCATTTACTCTGAACTTGTAAAAAAAAAAATGATAGCACATGGCTCCCTCAACTTGAATGAAATATTCAGATAGCCCTCTCAACTTATGTAAAATATAAACAATCAATTAATCGATTACAAAAAAGTAAGCTATATGCGAAAAATGTATTGCACGCATCTTAAAATGTTATTACATAATTTCAAAAAAAAAAAAAAATCAGATAATAAAATAAAATATATTAAAAAGGAATTTCTTATTTGTTCAACCGTAAAACGTATCTTCTCTAATATTAAAATTGGATACACTGACTTTTGTTGTTTTACTTTTCTAAGGTGCATTTTCGCATGTAATTTTTTTTTTTTACAACTGAGTGATTAATTGATTACATTTTACACAAGTTGAGAGAGCTATCTAAATATTTTATGCAAGTTAAAGGGGCTATCGAGACACTTTAAAAGTTCAAAATGTCAAAATTTTTTTAAACAAATTTAGGAGGCAAATTATGTATTAACCCTATAATCTATGAACTTTCTAGTTGTAGCTTGGTAAAAAAAACTTACATAGTTATAGCTTTTAACTAGGGATAAAGATTAAATCTAACCCTCATGTTTTAAGTGAAGTATAGATTTAGCCCTAACATATTAAATTTTGTAAATTTAATCAACCAAATAAGATCAATTTTAGCGTTATGTTAGCAAAAATTAGAAAAAACTGGGTTGAGTAGCATTTAACCGTCGCTTTAGTCCTTATAAATATCAATTATGTTTAAGATATTTAGTGTATTACTAACAAAATTATAAAAAATTGTGTTAAAATGCTAAAAACTAAATCTGCTAAGTATAAGTTAATTACAATTTTTTTTTTGTCAAACTGTATTAATATAGTCACAAAAAAACCCAACAAAAAATGTACGAAACTGCTTTAACTTATCGACAAACTTGTTTGGAAGGTCTGATGTGACAGTTAAATAACAGTCAAACTAGCTTTTCAAATTTTCGAATGACTAAATTGATCTTGCTTGGAAATGTTAGGTTAAATATGCACAATTTCATACGTTTTGGCTAAGTTTCACTCTAACGTTATCGGGAAAATGCAAATTTGACTCTAGCGTATAAAATGAAACAAATTTAGTACTTAACATTTTCAAACAAGATCAATTTTAACTTCATATATTGTTGAAAATTTGAAAATGTTGATTTAACTGATATTTAATTGTTACATCGAACCTTCCAAAAATCAATATTATGTTTAAAATATTTAGTATGTTACTAACACTGTTATAAAAGAAACTATTAAAATGCTAATAATTAAGTCTGTCACACAAGTTAAATGGATTGCTAAATACCACCCTCTAATTACTTATCATCGCTCCCTTTTAGACTTTTTCCCTTGTCATTTTTTTTCTAACAAAAATTCTCATTCTCTCTAATTTCTTCCAAAATCACAAACCCGAACAACAATCATGGTTGGCGGGCACGACAAAGGAAAAAGACTAATGTTCCCTCCGGTACGTTTTTTTGAGTAAATTTGAATCGAAAACACGAGTTTCGTCTCTGGATATGGAGACGGGATTCATTGCATTTGGCCTAGACGGATGGGCATCCCGCCTGCCCTTTGGGCGGGCGAGATATGTTGGGATTTTGGTGTCCTATAGACAATTGTTCTAGGATACAAACTTAATGTAAATGAATTGTTCTTTATATCATTTGTTTTAATGAGATATATGTTTTATAACTATATAAAGGCAATCCCTTTTAAGCACTAAATAAAGTCTAATAAAAGGAAATCCGTAAGTTTGTTTAAAAGTGATTATAAAGTGTTCATACAAGCATGAAGTGAGACAAAACTTTATAATAAACTAATAAACTTTAAAACCACCCCAAGTCAAGTGATATATTTAGGATTGATATATCACTGTTGAGACTTGTATGTAACAATGTCTTCTGTCCGACAGAAAGCTGATCTCACAAGCTTCATATATACAGATATCTGGACAGTTACATAGATCCGATGAAACGTTGTTCATTAGGATTGGGGATCCGATTTGAGATAACAGGATGGGTAGATTCATCCTTGTCACATGTTCATCTCATTGGTATTAATAGGTATAACTAATCCTCAGACTCAAAGGAATGTTAATTGGTCATCCTGAATTACTGAATGTGAGACTTTGATCCTGCTGTCCCACGATCCTTAACAGAGATGACTCTGGGGTATGAACGGCAAAGGTTGGGTGTCACAGGAGGTAATGTCAGGGTAGTTATACATTGGATTGAGCATTTATCACTCCCGATTAATGGGAGATACATCCAAGGATCGCTTGTGGAAGACTCGACTCTAAATCCTTGCAAGGTGATAGCTTAAGAGTAAGAAATACAGATTTCACTTAACCTATCTATTTGAGTTGACTCGGCCTGTACAAGTAAAACGAACGTCTCGCTATATGTGACTTGACATCACCCATAGTCATAAGATTCAGTTCAAGGATGTAGTTGATAAAGGATCGAATTATACTGTAACTAATACGGAAAGGTTAACGACAGAATCAACCTGTCTTCTTAACGGACTCTGGGGGAATGATTACAGACTTGCCAATAACATACTCAGTACATCATTCCGTTATGCAAAAATTAAATATAATTCTTGAAGAAATTAATTTAATAGTTGCATACGGCCAGAAGTAGTAAGAACCTAATGGATCACACATAAGACTTGGAACCAAAAGAAAGATGGATGTTATTAATTGATGGAAGCCCAATTGAGCCCAGTAAGGCCCATTTAATTAGAGGGGGCCGAAATTTATATATAATAAATAAAGAATTATTTTAATTCTATTAATCCTAATTTGATTAGGAATATGAATTAAATTAATTAAGAGATAATTAAGTTAGGAGTTTTAATTAGATTAATATACTCCTATTATTATCCAATTAGGTTATTTATTATTATCCTAGATATATTAGATATATAGTGAGATAATAATTGGAAATTCTATTCCGAATTGAATTCCTATTAAGTAACCTATTCCTAACTAGGGTTTAGATACAAGTGATTATATATACCCCCTACTACATGAATTTCGACTAAGCCAACATAACTCCCCTTTGTGATTTTCGAAATTTGCAAGTTAGAGAGAGAAAGAGAATTCGACTCCCCTAGTTCGTGGACAAGAATTCATACGGCTTCCATCGATCGATTAATTTCATCTATCTCCTTTTTCTTTGATCTTGTGTTGGTTAATTAGAGGCAATCTATTTTGGTTGCATCTCATACGGTTGATTCTAACTTAACCTCACCGTGTTTTACTTCGTGCTTGGGAACTCGGAGAAGAGTTGTGGGCGCTTCATTAACAACGGTAGATTGTTCTTCAAAAGGTATTTCTTCTTATCCCTCTTTATATGAAATAACAATTAACAGATCCTATGATTAAAAGGAAGTAGGCTAAAAATTTTATATTTCCGCTGCTATACCTTAGCCTAATTTCCTTCAAGATAATCACCTGCCTGCCCAAAGGGAAGGTGGGAGTTTCACCCATTTGCCCTTTGGGCAGGCGGGTGAAACTCCCACGCCCTTTACGGGAGGCCAAATTCATTTTTTTTTCTATATTTTTGGTCGGGCTCCCTGTAAGGGGGCATGAAATTGGAAATAGTCTATACCGAGTTATCGAAGTGTCCGATTGTTGTTTTGACATTAAGTTTGTATTTATCTATCATTAATTGATGTAAGTATCGAAATTGATAGTAAATAATAACATAACTCAATTAGACAAATTACTAATCGGATTCGAGTAGATAATAACAGAAATGCTTAGGGTTTAGGGACTGATTTCAATTAGAGTAAATAAGAACTGACGTTATTTGATTGGTTTATCATTTTTCAAACTTCTGACATTGGAGGTAGTTCCGGACATCGACAGACTACCAGACGTGGTATCACTGTCTCTGCTCGGAGGAGTCGAGACACAAAGAGGATGCTGGCGGATTTGCGGAGGGCGCACGAGGCACATCGTCGGCACATGCTGAGGAGGATGATGTCGCTATGGACGTGGATGGCTCAGATCATCCCACAAACGAGAGGATTCCACTTCGTCAGGTGACGAGGGGGAGAGACGACTGCTTTGTTACTGATGAGTCGTCATCCGGTACATAATTTACATTTTTGTTTTATTTTGCTATTAGTTTACTTTAGTTATTGTTATAAGATTTCAATCGTTTAAATGTTATATGTGTAATATAATTTAGGGAGCATCAAACGCTCGAGGGATGCTGCAGATGAGGATTAGGTAGTGACGGAGCAGGTCCCCGTCGGTCCTATTGATGGTTCTGTGATTCACAGCTTCTTAGGACATATTGCTGCTAGGATTTGGAGAGGGCAACTGATGACCCGCCTTCCCAAAGGGTAGGTGAGAATTTCTCCCATCTAGGCAAAATTCGTGTAGAAAAATATTTTTTTTATAAAAAACGTTAATTTTAGTAGTTTTCGGGTCGGTTTTTTACCTCGTCTTCGAAGTCGTCCATTTCCGAAGTTCTCGGGTCCATTTTTTTAAAAATTTCAGTTTTGCTCGGGAGAGAGAGAATTTTTAGTTTTTGTTCAAAAATATGAGAAGGGCGAAATTGTAAAAAAGGGGGCGGTAATGAGTAGAATGGGGACGATATTTAGCAACAACCTAAGTTAATTACAAATTTTTTTTATCAAATTGTACAAAATGTTTACTGTGTTCTAATATAATTACAAATAACCAACAGAAAATATACGAAATTGTTTCAGTTTATCGATAAATTTGTTTATAAGCTTTGATATGAGAGTCAAATAACTGACAAACCAGTTTGACTAAATTTTCTATTAGATGTGATTAAAATTGATCTTGTTTTAAAACGTTAACCTAAACTTATACAATTTTGTATATTATGGTGAAATCTATACTTTCCTACAAATATTAGAGTCAAATTTAGTCCTTATGCCTTTATATCATTATAATATTAAAAAAACATTGTTAAAAGATTAAGGAAATAATAATAGGGAAAAGTAAATATTAAATATTTAACTTTATTTCATTTATAATCACATCTAATTAAACAATGAGAAAATATATAAAAAAATGGGGATAAAGTAATAAAATAGCCTCAAGGTTTATATGACCTATTAAGTTAACCCTTACGTACAAAATAACATTATTATATTTAACCATGAAAAACGGAACGTGATATCTCAATATTTATGAAATGATACCAATTCAGCCTCAAGTTTCATTACTCAGGGCTAAATTAGTAACACTTCACAATCGTTAAAGCTAAAATGGTGTCATTTTATAAGTTTAGGTTAAATTGACATTTTTCCAAAAATATTGAGATTATTTTGGTACCTTATCCGGAAAAAATACTTATGTTTTGCTCCATTTGTAAATATAGCCACGTGGTTTAAAAGTTACCAAACTGAATTATGCATATTGTATCATTAACAACTTTTTTTTTTCTTCAAAAGTTGCTAATGTGAGAGTATGATCCAAAAATTGACTAATGATATGTAACTCATTAAAAAAATAAAATACCAAAATAACTTTACGATTTTTTGGGAGAGAGTTAATTTAGCGAACACGTACAAAATAATACAATTTCAATTGCAAAACATTTATAAAATGACATAATTAAAGGTTTCTCTAATAAAAATTGACACATGGTATAAATGTGACGTTACTTTAAGTCTAACCCTTCAAACTTGCAAATTTTTTTTTTGTAGAGGGTGGAAGCATGATGTGGCGGCTAGGTTTACGACATATTCATTTGATATGTCAAAATCTGTTAGTGAATCATTAAATTCGCCACTTGACAAATTTTATTGTCTTGTTCGTGGATGTTAAAATGAGCTCTTTCTCTAAACACATTGAGGCTATTTTCATATCTTATCCCTCAAAAAAGGTAAATAATTCATTAGTTCCCATTTTTTTTATGTAATACACTGTTTAGTCCTCCTATTTTGAAAAACACATTATAAGGTCTCTATTTTTTGTCACCATTTACTCTTTGGTCTTTTGTCTATTTTTTCTTTTAGATTTTTAACCAAACATATCTTAACCTTCAGGACAGCCATAATGCGATACGAAATGACCTTGTTACTCTGTTATTTTCTGTCTGCATGTTTATGCCGAATATAACGGTTTAAAATCTAAAAAAATAGACAAAATGACCAAAAGGTTAACAGTGACAAAAGATAAGGACATTATAATATGTTTTTCAAAATAGGAGGATTAAATACCTTGAAGATAAGAGAATTTATGACCTGCTGCTTGATAAATTATTTATCCTTAAAAAAAATACACATTCTCTCCTAAACAAAATTTATCAATTTGAAGATTTAGCTTGAAGATAAGAGAATTTATGACCTGCTGCTTGAGCTTCATCAATGAACGCAAATTGCTCTATTTGAAGCGTCCTTGCTGCCTCTATCTGTTGAAAAAAATGACAAGTTTATTTGTTATTATTTGTCAAACTTGAAACTTAAATATTTAATAGATATATGGAGGTTTGAGTAAATTGTAATATGTTAATGTGTTCTTTTCCACAAGATCTTTTCAACAGTGTATTATAAGCTCAAAACGAAGAAATAGTGAAAAACATAGTGGCTAAGAAACTCTCATCTTCTTCATTCAGGTTCTAGGATTTTCTTCTAACTTTTAGCCAGAAGATAAGCTCCTCCTTTGCTTTGTTTTGCTTTTTCTTAATAGACTAATTTTTTTGATTGATCTACTATGATAGGTTTGGTAGTTTCTTCTTTATTTGTAGTTTTCTGTTCTTTCTCCCTTTTATGGTGGTTGTCGTTTATCTCTCTATATGCGTGTTATCATATTTTCCTTCATGAAAAAATAGAAGAGTTCTTTCTATCATCACATAGATCTGGCTCATTGATAGATGATGAAGGCATTCCTGGAGAAAAAGACTATGAAGTCGATTCTAGGTGGAATGTTTTTCTCGTCGTTGTACCAAAGGCAGTTTCAAGCACTATTTACTATTGCTCTATCACGATCTATGATATTGAAGATGTAGATTCAAACTTCTCTGATGTACTTCTGGATTGTAATTTTTTAATTAGTTATTTCAAGATGTACTAGTTTTCTGTTCTTTCTCCCTTTATGGCGGTTGTTGTTTGTCTCTATATATGAGTGTTATCCTATTTTCCTTCATGGAAAAATAGAATAGTTTTTTCTATCATCACATAGATCTGGCTCATTGATAGATGATGAAGTCATTCCTAGAAAAAAAAGACTATGAAGTCGATTCTGGGTGGAGTGTATTTCTCGTCGTTGTGCCAAAGACAGTTTCAAGCACTGTCTACTATTGCTCTATCACGATCTATGATTGATAACAATGTGAATTTCCTCTTCCGGAATATCTTTCCTATGAGTGTCATTGGGATCGATGGGGGACGCTCTAATGCCAAAGTCAGTATAGAATTTGAGAATAATAAGAATAATTGACAAGAGCTTTAAGGAATTAGTAAGCATACCTTGAATACCTTGGAGTTAGGGTATTTATATAGTTTTCGTAACCTTTTTCCATTTATGATGCTATATCTGAATAGTCACATCATTAATGCCTTTAATGATAATTAATTGCCATTTAAATGCATTAATTAGTAACTTTAACAATATTAACGACAATGTCCCTTGGTCTCTTCTACAACTGTTCAGAATAGATGCAATGTCGGATGCACGTTGAATGGGATGGGATGACTGATCCTTCTCATTCAACTTCCTTTGCTCGGATGGCGTATCTTCTTTCATTCTATGCGGTATGGTATAATGCTGGAGATCCTTTCTCTTTCTTCATTATTACCCTTCTGCCCTAGTGGTAATATTCATATGTTATTAATGATATTGAAGATGCAGATTCAAACTTCTCTGATGTACTTCTGGATTGTAATTTTTTTAATTACTTATTTTTTAAGCAAAAAAAAAATCATTAATGAAAGTCAGAATATAATATAGAAAAAATAAAATCAGGAGGTCTTAAGAACCATTCCATCAGTCCTGACATGCACTAGGTAGCCCGAGCAAGATCATGGGCTACACTATTTGCAGAACAGCTAACGAAATTGACACTAACGTCATTTAAAGAACTTAACAGAGATTTTCACTCTTCTAATATAAAATCATAAGCAGACCTAAAAGATCATTCCCTAAGATGATTAACTACCGTACCATCTCACATCTTCCCAAACCTTTATTTTTTTAACCAACTAAGTGCTTCCCTTATACCCACTGCTTCTCAATCTCTAACTTGATAGTCGTTTGAGAGAAGCTTAGCAAATGCACCATAGAGCTGACATTCACTATTGCGAAGCACAATCCCAACCCCTAACAAACCAGAACCTAGAATCATGGAAGCCTCAACATTTAACTTGTGAATCTGGGGAGGAGGTCTGTACCATCTATGTTCTTGAGATGTACTATTTTTCCTACGAATGAAACCATTATCGTTCTTCTAAAAAATGAAGAAATAGTGAATGAGAAATTAAAGATCAAAGTGAACTACTTGGAATGGTTGTGTAGAGGAGTAGTGACATTTAAACTATGAGAATTCCATTTAAATTCTGAATGTTGGTCACTAGAGAATTAAAACTCATTAATGAAATTAAATAAAATTAATATCTAAAACATTTTACATTGGTTTTAATTGTCATTAATATGAATTAATTCAGCAAGATTAATTCTTGAATTAATTAAGGGGAAAAA
This sequence comes from Euphorbia lathyris, assembly GCF_963576675.1. Lineage (NCBI taxonomy): Eukaryota > Viridiplantae > Streptophyta > Magnoliopsida > Malpighiales > Euphorbiaceae > Euphorbia > Euphorbia lathyris. The sequence continues at coordinate 86,347,745 of NC_088915.1, forward strand.
TGTTCCAACAGTTTACTTACAAGAGTAATTTTTTCTTAATTCGATGTATTTTATTGTTCAAGCCTTGTATTCTGATTCTATTTAATGTATGGTCTTTTCTTTTAAAAAATATGCACTTAATTAAACAAAATTTCCTCTGCCAAATCTTGTTCAGCTCCTTGAACTTCGATTTTGCTTCGTTTGTCATGTTTTTGGGTTTTTGATGATAATTCAACATATACGGTTAAAGTTCAACTCACGATTCTATTGTATCTTGGGAAACGATTGTTGATTGCGGTAAAATCTATCTTAAGGAGATTGATTTTATTAGGTCTCAGAATATTCCGTTCATTTGAATGTTTACTATATCTAATTTATTGTAATTCTATGATTTATGTTCTTCAATTTAATAAAATTATTATTTTTTTCATATTATAGTTTCTTTGTGAATTGATATTGCTAACAATCTTTGGACATACTTAATCTTTTCAAAGAGATATACATGAATACACTGGTTGGATTACCTTGAAGAACATGTTAATTTTTAATTTTTGAGATTGTTGAAATGATAAGATTAAATTAGGCTAATTGGACATAATATAAATAAACGAATTCATTTTTGTTAGTAAACAAATTATTATTTCTGATTCTAACTTAGTTTGTTTGGAATTTCAGAAAATGGTTGATACTCTGATTGGAGGTGGACCGATTTCTAAGAACGTGTCTAGTTCACAAACTAATAAGAACATAATCACTCATGAGGCTCCATGCCTAACTCTACTAGTGGCAACGTTTGTAAGCCACAATGCCTGAAAAATTCAGCAATGTGAATTTTAAAATATGACAACAACAAATATTGTTTTACTTGACTATGCTTAGTTTGACCAAGTTCTTGAAGGTTGGTTCTCGTGTTATCAAAGAGGACGAGATAGATGTTGCTACCGCCTTCAATACAAAGGAAGCATGGAAGCATTCTGACTTCCTTTTCCATAATTACATTTTAAATGTCTTAATTGATGCACTTTATAGTGTTTATCAAGTCAAAAAAATGATAAAGGAACTCTAGAATCTCTAGACCACAAGTATAAATCAGAGAATGTAGGTGCTAAAAAATTATTAGTTGGGCAATTCTTGCATTTTAATATAGTAGATTCCAAGAAGGTTGCAGGCCAGGTGCAAGAATTAGAGCTCATTATCCATGAGATTTATGTTGAATTTTCCAAGTGGATGCAAAAAGAAATAACTGTTGAGGAGATCATTTTCAAGCTTTGGATTGAGGAAGATAATAGAGGCTCATGTAAGAAATTATCCAAAATTTCCAGCCAAGATGTCGCTAGGTCTAATATGGTGCAGGTTACAAAAGACTCCAATAAAGGTAAACAGCCTCAATATGGGTCCAAAATGTGACATTTCCAAAAAAGGCAAAGTTCAATAGGAAATGTTGCAACTTCAACAAGATGTGTCACAAATCATTCGATTGTAGGTTGCCTAAGAAGGACAAGCTGAATAAAGTGAACATTGTGTATTACATAAGATGTGTCTAACATTGACTTTTGCGTTGTGGTTTCTAAAGTCAACATGGTTAATTCCAATTGAAGAGAATGATGGTTGGATACTAATGGTAGAGGTTAAGAAAGACTCCAACAAAGGTAAGCAGCCTCAACATGGGTCCAAATTGTGTCCTAAAAGTGACATTTCTAAAAAGGCAAAGATGTGTCATAAGTCATCTGATTGTAGGTTGCCTAAGAAGGTCAAGCTGAATGAAGCAAAAATTGTGAAAGCTATTATGCATGATGTGTCTGGTGTCAACCTTTGTGTTGTGGTTTCTGAAGACAACATGGTTGATTCCAATTGAAGAGAATGGTAGTTGGATACCAATGCAACACGTCATGTCTTATATGATAAGGAGTCCTTTATTGAATTGACTCCTGAGGCTAAAGATAAGCTTTATATAAGAATTTCTACTTCTTCTAAGATCAAGGGAACTTGAACTGTGATTATGAAGATGACTTTTGGAAAAGAAGTGAAGTTGCAGAAAGTCTTGTATGCGTTTTACATTTTCAAAAACATGGTTTCAGGAAGCCTTCTTAGCACTCACGACTTTAAGATGGTTTTTGAATCTGAAAACTTTATTTTGTCAAAGGGTGGAACATATGTGGGAAAAGGGTTATGTATCCAATGAGATGTGGAAGTTCAATGCATTTTCTTATAAGTCCAAAGTAATGAATAATAATAATGAATTAGTCATGTTAATTATGATGCTTCACGTAATTAATTAATTTAGGACATATGCCTTCATTCCAAATTAATTAGAAACATAAACGTGAAAATTTTCTAGAGACAAAATTAGTAAGGTGTTCATTGCATACAGTGAAAAGGAAAACATAATCGTTTGTTATGATATATATTGATATTTGTGACTTAAAGTTTATTAAAACTAGATGAGGTAATAAATATTTTATTACTTTCATTAATGATAGTATAAAATATTGTAACATATATTTGCTTAAAATCAAACATGAAGCGTTAGAGAAGTTTGTTCTATTTAAGAAAGAAGTAGAAAACCCAGTTAATAAAAAAATGAAGTAGTTAGAAGCAATCACAGTGGGGAATATATTCAACCATTTGGCGAGTTTTTCTCCAACCAATGTGGAATTGTTCACTATGTAACACCACCACATTCTCCTTAATCGAATGGAGTAACGAAGCTTAAGAATCGTACATTAAAAGAAATGATGAACGTTATGCTAAACATTTCTAGATAACACCATCGTACTCTCCTCAGTCGAATGAAGTATCACAATGTAAGAATCTTGCCTTAAATAAAATAATGAACGTTGTGCTAAACACTTCTGGATTGCCCCAAAACATGTGGGGGAAGCTATTTAGTAAGGTAATCACCTTTTAAATAAAGTGTCCCAAAAAAATTAGACAAGACACCATATGAATTGCGGAAAGGAAGACAAATCTTTGTATAATTACTTTGAAATTGTGGGGGTATCTTACAAAGGTAAGGACTCAATTGTCAAAGATGATGCAAATAGGCCCAAAAACAATGGATTGTATGTTCATCCCCTATGCGCTTCATAGCAAGGCATATCGATTTCTAGTGCATGAATCTAGCCTGACATGTTAAAATTGTGGCATGGCGCTGAGTTAGTAGAACTTAACAGATGATGTGACATGTTCCATTAGTGAGGCCTAAATTGGTACTGTTTTGTAAATGTTAAGCTTATATTGGTGTTATTTTAAATGTGGAGCCTAAATTGATACTTTCACAAAAACCATATGCCTATTTTGGTACCTTATCCCTTATATTTATATAGTTATATAATATGGTTTTATTAGGGAGAGTTTGTATGCAACTAACACAATTGTATAATATATTAATATTAGAAAAGATGAACAATTTATTGCACTTTAATAATAATAATAATCAGTTTTATACCTAGGGACTAAGGCATATACTAACAGATGACCCGCCTTACCGAGCTTGTCGAATATTCCAATTGAGTCCGAGCTCAAATAGTACCGTAAACATTATTAGCGAGGATCAGCCCGCCAGCGAATGCTCAGTCTGCCGGGCCTTTCACCAACAACGGTCTTCTCACATGGTTAGGGACGAGTGTATCCCCTCGTATCAAGAAATAAATTTTGATTAATACTAGGTATTGAATCCACGAGAGCTACGTATACCAATTAATGTTCTACTAAATTTTACTTAATGTTTAGGCGATGATAAAAGTAATATTTTGGTGCTTCAATTAAACTACTCCTACTTGTACTCAAATGAAACAAAATTTTAGCATGCATTCTAGCGCATGAATAAGTTAAAGTGCGGTGAGATTGACCTAACTAAGGTGACCCTTAAGTTTTAATTCAATTTATGTAAGCAATTATGTGATTATTAATTTACTCCCGCTAATTTTGTTTTGTGCTAATCAATCCTTTTAGCCCCGCTAGGGAATGGTCGAATCTAAACTCAGAAATTAAGGACTCATATATTCCATAGTTTGTCAATTTCTACGATTTTTAGAGGTAGTGTTAGACGAGGTGCCGCGGCCTAATCTCCCGGGCGGACCGGGGGGTGGACACCTCATGGCGACGTAAGCGGTGATTGGCGCCGAAAGCAACCAATCGTGGAATCAAGCTGCTCGGCAGGACCGGAGCTCGGAGATATGGAAGAGTCGCCACCCACGAATGGGAAAATGAACACCGATCCCTTGCGGGAGACCGGTGAGGGTTCGGGAAACTTAGGTACGAGCCGAGAAGGCTAGCTCCTTTCCGGAGAAAGGCTACTAGGCACCCCGACATCGCCCGGTTATGAACCACCGGCCTCCTACTCAGCGTGTTAGGCGATAACGGACTAATCGCATATTTCTTTAAGTTTAAAATTCATTTGAAACCTTTTCTTTCTCGCTTTGAAAACCGTTTTGAGCATGTTATTTGAAAGCCATTTTAGTAAAGAATCACCCATTTTGCATAAATTTAAAGTAGATAGGAGAGAGAGGGGGAGAAGAAAGAATTGATTTATTCACAGTGTGATTTTATGTTTTAGACTATATTACATCTATGCTAATCTCACTCCCAAAAACGAGTTTATTTACATGGTTCGTACCTTAATCGCCGTTGGAACGATTTAGGTACGTTTCAAAGCCCTGTTAATGATGATTACTCGAATCGCCGTTGGAACGACTTGAGCATTTGAAAACGTTGAGCAAACAGTTTTAGTCTAAAAACGTGATTAAGCATACAAGTCAATTTATTTTGTACAAAACCATTTAGTTAGGAAAGCAATTCAAAACTTCATTATTTATAAGGAAAACGATTTTAATTACAAGGCTCGCTTAATCCGTCGTTGGAACAAATTAAGGTTTCAACACGTGATGTTTTGGAAACGGTTTAAAAATGACAAAAAAAGTTATTTACACTTTAGGAATATCTAGAAAAACTTTTAATTTAGACAAACAACTTGAAATCTCTTTTTGTCTTTTATTTTTCCATTTTCACTCAATTAACCTTTACTTGAATATATTTACAAGAACGAACCATTTAAATCCCCAAAATTCACCAAATAAAACAAATTTGAAATATATACATATAAAGGTCAAAAAGTGAAGTGAATATACATATATACATATATATATATATACATTTTTATCTAAAAATAAGGATATATCTATAGATTAAAAAAAATAAGTAAAAGATATTAAATATATGTATAATAATGATAATGAAAAATACTAAGTATAATACACTTTTATCCTAATTAAAAACATGTAAAGCAATGAACAAAGTTCATTAAGAATAAGAAAATAAACCTTATATCCCAAAATAACTATTATAATAAATATATAGAGAATAACCCTCCCCAAATATACATTAAACATCAAAATAACATCTAATTATACCCAAAACGTCTACTAAGTAATTACCCCAAAATGCCCAAGTAAATAACCCTCTAAAATAATACCCAATATAGTTTAAATGAGTTAAAAGAAAATATATACATATAGTTTTGCAAAATCAAATTAATGAAAAGGATACCCAAATGTACAAAATAAATAAATACATAATAAGTAATTATTAGTTATATACCTCAAAAATAATTTTAAAAAACATATTGCATAATTATATATATACATATACAAGAATAAATGTCAAAAAAGATGAGAAAAATGTTGAAAAAGGGGTTTTTTTAAGTTCCAGCAGCTTTACCGACGGAAATTCCGTCAGTAAACTGCCTTTACCGACAGAAACGGAAGAATTACAGAAACAACTCCTATATTTTTCAGATTTATTAAAAAGCTTTAGATCTGATCTAATCTATCATTTTGGCCACCGAACTACCCAAATCGGGTCATAGTCTATAACGGAGCATCCCAAAACGATGTTTTATTTCAAAACGTTAATCAAAAATATTTTTAAATTTTAGATCTACAACGTTTTAGTCCCGAACTACCCTTAAATCGGGTCACGGTTCGTATTGGGACTTAAAACGAGGTTTTCCGTTTCAAATCAAAACCAAAGATTTATTTAATGAAAACATGAAATTAATTCAACAAATCTAAACAATAAAAGTGCAAAAACAAATAAATAAATAGATCTAAACAACAAAAAGAGATGAATAAATAAACGGGTCTAGTTCCTCGGATTATTACCTCTCAATCGGTAATAGGAATGCCAAATCAAGTTGATTGATAGTGTTTTGAGTCGGATTTTTTGTGTTTTTGCTTTGTTCGGGTCTCGGGAAATTTTTCCAGGGGTTCGAGTTTTTTTTCTCTCTTTTAATGCTTTGGACTCCATCCTATTTATAGGTAAATGGAGCCCTAAGCTTAATTTATTTTTGGCTCCAAGCCAACTTGGAGCCAAAGACAAGCTAAATTAGCTTAGGAAATTACATAATCATTAATCATCATTATTATTATTATTTATTATTTTATTTATTTTTTATTTTCTTTAAAAACAAATTAAAGCACTTGGCCAAAGCCAAGTGCAATTGGGTTGGGCTTGGGCGGCCCAACCCCGTCACGGGCCGTCCAACGACCCGTGATGAAAATAGCGGCCGCCGACGGGGCCGAGTTTATATTTGTAATATAAAAAAATAAAAAAAAATAAAAGTAAAAAATATTTAAGCAAATAAAATCTACCTAAAATTAACCGAAATCAAAAAAAGGATTTTTGTCAAAACCGATTTTATAAAATTAGCTTTTATAAAATCGATCTTTTTACAAAACTATTTTTTTATTATTCAAATTCTACAACCAAAACCCCTATCGATCCGAGATTTCATTAATAATGAAACACCCCGAACTCGGCGAGACGATTTAAGATTTCATTCTTGGAACCGATTCGCCCGTCATCTCGATTCGATTTCCGAATTCGATCAAATCGGTCTCCACGGTTCATTTGAACAACGTTTTTTTATATTTATTATTTTTATTGACTCATCATTTATTTTAATCGACTGATTTGGATTCCTTTTTATAATTTTTCTTCATCGGTCCTCCGACCCCGGTGTCTACAGTTGCCCCTACTTTCTATTTTTGGCAGTGACGTGTGTGCTTTTTCGAAAACCTCTTTTCGTGAATTCAACACATGCAATGCGAAATATATTAAAGTAAAAGACACCTATAGAGTGGGAGGAGAAATACCTGATCTCCATGTCGCAAGTTCCTATCTTGTCTTCAATCTTCACTTTGGCTGTCCCGTCCTTGCCTCTGAATCGGCTGCCGGCGAACGCTCCTTCTGGGGCCCCTAGTCTCTAAATCGACCGCAGGTAAAATGGCTCTTTCTAGCAACCCTAGTCTAAATCGACCACAGGTAAATGGCTTTTTCTAGCGACCTAGTCTAAATCGACCGCAGGTAAATGGCTTTTTCTAGCGACCATAGTCTTTATCTCGACCGCAGGTAAAGTTGCTTTTTCTAGCGACCCTAGTCTTTATCTCGACCGCAGGTAAAGTTGCTTTTTCTAGCGACCCTAGTCTTTATCTCGACCGCAGGTAAAGTTGCTTTTTCTAGCGACCCTAGTCTTTATCTCGACCGCAGGTAAAGTTGCTTTTTCTAGCGTCTTTATCTCGACCGCAGGTGAAGTTGCTTTTTCTAGCGACCCTAGTCTTTATCTCGACCGCAGGTAAAGTTGCTTTTTCTAGCGACCCTAGTCTTTATCTCGACTGCAGGTAAAGTTGCTTTTTCTAGCGACCCTAGTCTTTATCTCGACCGCAGGTGAAGTTGCTTTTTCTAGCGACCCTAGTCTTTATCTCGACCGCAGGTAAAGTTGCTTTTTTCTAGCGACCCTAGTCTTTATCTTGACTGCATGTAAAGTTGCTTTTTCTAGCGACCCTAGTCTTTATCTCGACCGCAGGTAAAGTTGCTTTTTCTAGCGACCCTAGTCTTTATCTCGACCGCAGGTGAAGTTGCTTTTTCTAGCGACCCTAGTCTTTATCTCGACCGCAGGTAAAGTTGCTTTTTCTAGCGACCCTAGTCTTTATCTCGACCGCAGGTAAAGTTGCTTTTTCTAGCGACCCTAGTCTTTATCTCGACCGCAGGTAAAGTTGTTTTTTCTAGCGACCCTAGTCTTTATCTCGACCGTAGGTGAAGTTGTTTTTTCTAGCGACCCTAGTCTTTATCTCGACCGCAGGTAAAGTTGCTTTTTCTAGCGACCCTAGTCTTTATCTCGACCGCAGGTAAAGTTGCTTTTTCTAGCGACCCTAGTCTTTATCTCGACCGCAGGTAAAGTTGTTTTTTCTAGCGACCCTAGTCTTTATCTCGACCGTAGGTGAAGTTGCTTTTTCTAGCGACCCTAGTCTTTATCTCGACCGCAGGTACTCTTTCGTTTTGAAATTAATCATTCAACCCTAATCTCCACATCGATCGCAGGCGTCCTTTCGTTTGCGTATCTCCACATCCATCGTTCGACCCTAATCTCTACATCGATCGCAGGCGTTTTCTTGTATTGCAGATCTCCAAATCGAACATCTGACCCTAATCTATACATCGATCGCAGGCGTTTGCTTGTTTCGCATATCTCCAAATCAACCGTTCGACCTTAATCTCTACATCGATCGCAGGTGCTCTTCGTTGATGATAGCTGGGCTTTATCACTCGTTCGAGAGTTGGAATTGAGACCTCGTCCAAGAGGTTTTGACCGCAGTCGCTTTGATATTTGGGCTTTATCACTCGTCCGAGAGTTTGTGACCGCAGTCGCTTCATGCCGTAGACTGGAGTCCGTAGCGGGGCCTGTGCCCATTGATAATGCCATAGACCGCAGTCCGTAGCGGGGCCTGTGCCCATTGATGATGCCATAGACCGCAGTCCGTAGCGGGGCTTGTGCCCATAGATCGAATCCTAATTTGCCTATCGAAGCCTGCCTAGACTTGCACAAATTTCGTGAAGCTATCCAAGTATTTCTACGTGCGGCTTGACTTAAGTCACGCCCATCATCTGGTGAGTATTGTATAACCTAGTGTAGTGATATGTATGCACGTGATTATGAATGAATGTATGTATATTTTCTCTTTTTTTTTTCTTCTTTCTCCTTTTTTACATTGCTTCCCTCCTATTTTTCTTTACAGGGAGGCCTCCATTCTATGGACCGAAGAGTACAGGAGGGCGTGGCGGTCGGGCGAGGAGAGTCACTACGGAATGATGATGCTCAGTTTTTACATCGTTATCGAGAGATGGAGGATGAGTGCTCCAGCTGGGAGGAGCGAGGTCGGGCAACCGAGGAGAGGAGCCGTGTGGATATAGAGGTCCAGCGAGCTGCTGAGGAGAGTTTGCGGATTGCGGTAAAGGGTCATCGGGTTGCCGAGGAGGCCTTAGCCGAGGAGGCCTTAGCCGAGGAATGGGCACCTTACTTCAGAGGCTTTGATTCGCTTGAGGGCTTTTGGGACTTTGGGGTTCCTCCTCCTTGATAGTCCCGTCATTGTTTTGGTTTACGACTTTATTAGTACTATCGTGATGTATAGTGGGTATATGTGAAAAAGATGTTTGTGTAGGCTTTTTATTTGGTGGTGGGGAAAAGAAATGTATAACTCATGACTTGTAATACCATACATTCAGTCGATCATAATCATTTCAAACATTCTCCTCGAGTATATTCATGCCTTTATTTATTTACAAGCAACAGAAATACTTAGCCACTTACACATTATTTCCATAATTGCTCAAGATATAACTACTATTACCAGGACCCGCCTTTTTTCGGTTTTCAGGTCCCAGCGATTTTTCAACTCTCCTTTTATTATCCCGGAATTTTCAAATGAGCGCCCTCTTGGGTTTTCACTCATTGGGATGTCCCTTATTGTTGCATAGATCACCCTTTGCGGGTTTTTAACCTATCGGGAATTTTTATTTCTTTTTATTTCTTTTTTTTTTACGAAAAGTATTTCTTAAGCCTATCTAGATTGGTAGGTTCGGAGAACTCAATGCCATCCATCGTGGTTAGTTTCACCGCCCCTTTGTTTAGGATCTTCTTCACGAGAAACGGTCCTTCCCAGTTTGGCCTAAACCTGCCCCTAGGGTCGGTGCGCGTCATTCGGATCTGTTTCAGCACCATGTCTCCTTCTTTGATAGGACTGACCTTAACCCTTTCGTTGAAAGCCCGGGCCATCCTCCTTTGATATAGCTGTATGTGGTAAAGGGCCTCCATCCTCTTCTCATCTACCAATGTCAGCTGTTCATAACGCTTCTTCACCCATTCTGCTTTAGGAATCTCTACTTCTATCGCGATTCTCAGCGATCGCTTCTCAACCTCAATAGGCAGAACCGCTTCTGCCCCATATACTAAGGAGAACGGCGTTGCCCCAGTTGATGCTCTAACCGTCGTGCAATAAGCCCATAAAGCGAGCAGAAGCTGCTCGTGCCAATTCCGATGCGATGCTACTGTCTTTACGAGAATCCTCATAAGGTTCTTATTGGCCGCTTCTACTGCCCCGTTAGCTTGTGGGCGATATGGAGACGATCTATGATGCTCAATACCGTACTCTTAGAAGAGACTTTTCACTTCCCCTTGAAACTGGATCCCATTATCCGTGATCATGTGGTGAGGCACCCCAAACCTGGTGATTAGATGCTTTTCAATAAACTTTCTCACATGCTTCGATCCCAGCTTACTAAACAATTCTGCCTCTACCCACTTGGTGAAGTAATCAATGGCAACTGCGATGAACTTGTGTCCATTTGATGCATTAGGCCTCACCTCACGGATGATATCATTGCCCCAAGCTGCAAACGGCCAAACGGGTGCCAACACATGCAGTTCCATAGCTGCAGGTGATTATAATCGCCATGGATTTGACAATCGTGGCATTTCTTCGCATATTCATTGCAATCTCTTTCCATAGTGAGCCAATAGAAGCCTTGCCTTATGATTTTCTTTGCTAGCACTGCTCCTCCCTTGTGGGCTCCACAAATTCCCGAGTGCACTGACTCCATTACTTCACGGCCTTCTCCATCGTCTAAACATCTCAATTGTAACCCATCGGTGTGCCTTTTGTAAAGCAGATCATTGTGGATAACAAATTGCTGAGCTAGCCTTCTGATCACAGCCTGATCCCTAAGTTCTGATCCCGCCGGATACATCCCGTTTTTCATGAAGTTCACGATGTCGAAATACCAAGGCTTTTCATCCACTCCCAGCAACATTACGTCTTCATAGCACGGTTTGTGAGACCTCTTTAGCACCAAAGGCTTTGAGGCCAGATTTCGTGGATTATCCCAAACTGACACCAGAGTGGCTAAAGCATCCGCCGCTTGGTTCTGTGCTCGAGGGATGTGATAAAAGCGACACTCGTTGAATCTCTGTGCCAACCCTTCTAATTGGTCCAGGTACGGGCGCAACCTTTCCTCCCTTACTTCCCAATTTCCTTGTGCCTGTTCGATGATCAGCTTTGAGTCGCCCCAGATTTCGACATACGATGCTCCCAATACTGCTAGCGACTCTAACCCGTAGATGCACGCTTCATACTCGGCCATATTGTTAGTAAGATGGAATGATAACTTCTTCGCCATTGGGATCCTTTCTCCTTCCGGTGAGATGAGTAGCAGTCGTACCCCGGCTCCATTCGAGTTAACTGCTCCATCGAAGAACATTTTCCACGGTATAACTTCTACTGCGTTCAAGTGCTCATCGGAGAAATCATAGTTTATCTCTTCTTCTTCCGCAGTTAGAGGCTGATTGGCTAAAAATTCTGCTACGGCTCTCCCTTTAATAACCTTCTTCGTCATATATTCGATGTCGAACTCTGATAATAACAACAACCATCGGGCCAGCTTCCCAGTTAGAGATGGAGTTCGATACAGATACTTCACGGGATCCATCCGGGATATAATGATCACCTTGTAGGACTGAAAATAGTGTCGTAGCTTCCTTGTTAGCCATACTACTGCCACACACGTCTTTTCGATCATGTTATACTTGAGCTCATATTCCAGGAATTTCTTACTCAGATAATACACCGCATGCTCCACACCGATGTCCCCTTCTTGGGCCAGCATTGCCCCAATAGATCGCTCCTCGATCGCCACATATAGAAGAAGTGGTTTCCCGAGTTTAGGTGGCCTCAAAACTGGCGGATTAGTCAAATAAGTTCGTACACCCTCCAGCGCTTGCTGACACTTATCGTTCCAAATTGTGGGTTGATCTTTCCGTAACAGCTTAAAAATGGGTTCACAGATCGTGGTGAGTCGTGCTATGAACCGACTGATATACTGAACCTGCCCCAGGAATCCCCTTACTTCTTTCTCATTCTTCGGTGCCGACATTTCCTGTATGGCTTTCACTTTATCGGGATCCACCTCAATCCCCTTGTTACTGATTATGTAGCCTAGGATTTTCCCCGACGAAACGCCAAAGAAGCACTTCTTCGGGTTCAACCTTAGCTTGAATTCTGCGATTCGGGCCAAAAACTTCTCAAGTGCTATGAAGTGCCCTTCTCTTGTATCCGAATTGACCATCATGTCATCCCTATAGACCTCCACCTCTTTGTGTATCATGTCGTGGAATAGTGCTGTAGCCATTTGCTGATAAGTTGCCCCGGCGTTTTTTTTAACCAAATGGCACTACTCTATAGCAACATGTCCCCCACTCAGTAGTGAACGAGGTCTTTGCTTTGTGCTTCTCGGCCATCTGAACCTGCATGTAGCCCATGAAGCCATCCATATTCGTGTGCAAGACGCTTGATGCTGCACTGTCGATCAATACATCGATGTGAGGCAATGCGAATTCATCTTCAAGCCTTGTTGAGATCTCTATAGTCGACACACATTTGCACCTTACCGTCCTTCTTTGCGATTGGCACTACATTTGCCACCCACGGCGGATATTCAATTACTTCGATGAAACCTGCCTCTAACTGTTTCTTCACTTCTTCCCTGATCTTATCTACCCATTCTGGCCTCATGCGTCGGAGCTTTTGCTTTACGGGTTTAGCATCGAGGTATTTTGGAATACGGTGAGCTACGATGGATTTATCGGTTTCAGGCATGTCTTCGTACGTCCAAGCAAACACTATTTCGTATTTTTTTTAATTATTCTCTCAAATTCTTTCCTCTCTTCAATAGTTAATTCTTGAGCAATTTGTATAAGTTTAGGATTTTCATCCGTGCCAAGATTGAAAGTTGACATTTCTATTGTATTGATTTCAAATGTAGGCATGTTATATGAATGAGAATGCATGGAATGATCAGAATCAACATCAAACAAGTAAGCAAAATCAGAATTCATTTCATTGATAGTATTGGTGAGTACATCATCAGATTGAAACAAAGCGGTAATCTAGTTGTCATCAACAGGGTTCTCGAGTTTTTCATAAGTCTTAGAGGTACTGGGCTCATCCACCGCTCCCACAGTGGCCTCAATAGTGATCACCTGCTCCTCAGCATTCAGGTCAAGCATCATGATCCCCTCTATGAAGCAGCTTGCCTTTCTTTTGCCCCAGTCAGTAACATCATTGAAGATCTTAAATCCGGGCAGATTCTTTCCCTCGGTGCCTCGGCCCGACTCTACCATTACGGCAATTTCCGGCTCGTCATCAGACTCATCCCAGATATGGATTGGAGCTTTCTGATTGATACCTTCCTCTTTCGAGGAACTTCCCCAGATATCCACAACAATCAGATCCATCATGTGAGGGACGTTCGGATTTACGTAGGAAGGGTCCGACGATCCATACCGAGCCAAACCTATAACCTCATCATAATCCTTCAAGAACACCCTACTCAACCTCTTTGCCACAAGTGGAATAGCACCCTTTCGGATGCACATGAGTTACTCCTGATCGCTCAAGGTGACCTGACATGAAGCATACTTGAACCTCCGCCTTCTTGCGTAATCCACAAATGCTTCTTCAGGAAATTGCTTGATCCTTTCTAAATCTTCCAACGACCCCGTCCACGGAATGTACATCTCATACCTTTGCACAAAGGCCTCCATGAGGGACCCCCAGTCCCCTTTTATCTTTGCCGAGAGCATTCGGTGCCACATCAAAGCTTCTCCTATGAGTGTCTTTGGAAAATGCTGAACCAACTCACTTCGATAGAATCCCGCGTCAAACATGTAGGCACGGAAACGGTTTACATGATCGATGGGGTTCTCATCTCCCTTGTACTTAGCCATGGTTAATACTTCCTCAGGTGTCTCCTCATCGAGTGACTCAAGCATTTCCTCTGGATGTCCCCATGCGGTGCATTTCTTGATGAATCTCTTAGTCATTTTAGCCCAGTTCACCTTAACATTCATCGGAAGAGACATATACCACACCAGCGATTCTCCTGCCAACGAGTTGCAAAACAAACTCGTGATTTCCTCCCCTTTGAAGCCCAACGGCCCCATCACTGACAAGTAGAAGTGCAAATGCTCCATAGGGTCTTTGTTGCCGTTATACTTACTAACTGCTGGCAACGGGCGCTTGATGGGCCTAACCTGCATTGCGCTACTTTCTGCCGCTCTCTCTTTAGCCTTCTTATACTTTTCCAAGAATAAACTTGCTAATTGTGACCAATCACCCTTGATGGAATCAGGCAAGGATCGGAACCACTCCAAAGGCTCGCCTATCAACGAAGGGTGGAACCACTGAGCGATCTCATTAATCCCAAACGGTTCAACAAACATAGCACACATATACTCATACAAGTGGACCTCAGGGTCCTCCACCCCACTGAATATCTTTAACTCAAGAATGATTCTCCGAGATGACCTCTGCCTGGTCTCTTCGGTGTCATCTTCATCATATGGCGCTCCATCGCCCAATTCCTCATCTATCATCTCGCTCGATGTTTCCTCTCCCAGAAAAGACACATACAATCCGCTTCCTATCGTCATTTTCTCATCGGAGTCCAACAGCTCCTCTTCATCCTCCTCAAAGGATTCTACCACCATACTCTCCTCGAGCCCAGATTCGATCATACTTACCCTATGATTAGGAAATGGATTGCACCTAGTGGAAGGGTTTACTGATGATGGATCAGCTATCTTTTTCTCCTCAATCAAATTTTGAATCTTATGCTTCAACCTCTCACAGTTCTCAATAGTGTGCCCGTAGTTGCTATGGAACTCACAGTACCCCCTAGCTTGCATCTGAGGTGTAGACGGTGCTTTGCCATTAGGAGTGAGGGCTTTCAATAATCCCCTTTTCTGCAATCGTTCGAAAACTTTTGCATAGCTTTGATCAAACTTGGCGAACTGCCTCTTCTCGATAGCGTTAAGTTCAAGCACTTTCACTGCGACTGATTCTGTACTCGCACTTGGCCCTCCGGCACTATATCCAGACTTCGTCCACTTAGTGTCAGCTTTCTTCTTCTCTCCATCCCCCTCAACTGTCAAGCCACAACTATACATCTGATTGAAATCGGTAAAAGGCATATACCGCAGCTCATTCTTAATATACGGAAACGTGTTACCAACTACCATTCGGATCTGATCCTGCTCAAGCGGCTTCTGCTTCATAATTGCCGCCTTGGCTCTCCACCTCCTCACAAAATCGAAAAAAGACTCACCAGTTTGTTGCTTAGTACTCTCCAGCTCCTTCAGAGTAACCTCGAGCATAGTGTTGAAACTATATTGGGCGATGAATGACTTTGCCAACTCCTTCCAATCTCTCTTCGTCACCAGCGGCAACGCATGAAACCATACGAGGGCCGCTCCCTCCAGATAGGTATTGAATAGTCCCAGGACTTGATCCTCAGTTAGGATCGTGTGCTTCATTACTGCGACATACTGATTCATGTGAGCCGTGGGATCCCCGGTTCCATCGAACTTTTTCATGTCTGGAAGCCGGAATTTCAAAGGCAAAGCAGTTGCCGACAAGCAGTTTTTCAAATTATAAAAGTCTTGACTCCCGGAACTTCCCCCACACAGATCCTGCACTTCCTGAGTGATGTTCTGCTTCCACTCCTCTTCCTTAGCCTTCTCTTTCTCAAGCTGTTTCTGGATATAATCCTGATAGTCAT
This sequence comes from Euphorbia lathyris, assembly GCF_963576675.1. Classification (NCBI taxonomy): domain Eukaryota; kingdom Viridiplantae; phylum Streptophyta; class Magnoliopsida; order Malpighiales; family Euphorbiaceae; genus Euphorbia; species Euphorbia lathyris. The sequence continues at coordinate 86,363,672 of NC_088915.1, forward strand.
CCTCGTTCCCGAAGCGGGGACCGGTGTTCACTTTATTCTCAGCGCGTTTGCTACCACTCCTGTTATCCTTCAACGCTAGCTCGACGAGCTGGGCCAAAATTGCGGCCATCTGATCATTAATGTTGTTCACAGAGGTTTCTAATTCGGCCACTTTTTCGTCGGTCGTAGACATACTGGCAGAAGACTGAGTATACTCGGACGAAGGTGATTCAGAAGCCACAACTGCTGATTCGGAACTGTCAATCTGTAGCTGATCAAACTGCCTGACTAGCCGATTACTCTCGCGAAACCACAACTGCTTAATGATGAAGTCTGCGCGAACGGTATCCATTAGTATGTATGTATGATTTTATATGCATGATTCGTGGTGTGTGCGTTTATTTATTTATGGATATATAAGATAAGAAGAACAAACGTCAGTCTAATTACACGTATCATAACATCTCTCTTCCACCCTTATTCCTCCACACACTCGATGGTCCAAGTCTCTTTCCTAGGATTTTGGTTTGGGGCTCACATTGCGGTCCAAGGGACGCGTGATGCCATCGATTATTGCGGAAAAAGTAAATCATCCACCAGACAATACAGTTCGTTTTGACATATCAACGTTTAGTGACTAAGATATCGACCAAATGGATTGCTCTTCCGAATAACTCGTCCCTCATTATTTTTGCGAGATGCTTCAATTCCGGTTTTGACACCCTTTGAACGCATCTCGGTTTTTAGACGTGGTACGAGTTATTCTTCTGGTTCAATCGTTCGTTATTGACAATGACTCGTTCCCTTTTATTCGCGTGGGTTCGTGTCTCGATTTTTGGATTATGACAGGATCTTTTGGATCTATCTAGAGACGCAACCACGTGTTTATTTAGTGATGAAATCACTTTTGGATTTTATTTTAGGGAACAGACTCATCGCGTAACGTGTTTGTTTTTAGCGTCAAGAATCCTGCTTGCTCGTTTTGGCTAAGTGAAAAGACGGCGAGTCTTATTCGAGCGCACGATAATCTTTCGGCTAGCCACAAATTTTTATTTCTTCCGATTTACGGGATATACCATCCTGGCGTGGTTATAGAAAATCAACGTTTTGTTGAATCGCATGTTTATTCAAAGCAGGGATATTACTGTTCTTTTTTATTTAGGCACGAGTTAAGCAAACACGCAGATCGGGCCATATTTCTTGTAGTTTTGGTAACGGTCGAAATGATCGAGCCATTAGTCAAGTCCACAGTCTCGTCCATACGGCGCAATTATGCAGTTTAGCTTAATTCGGCTTTATGATTTTAAACGGCGTATATACCGGCTTGAGGCACGTATTTAACGGCATTGGTTCATTTTCTTTAACTACCCTCGAGATGGATATACATCGTAGATACAGAATGACTTTGGTCGTTTGTTTATTTTCTTTAGTCACTTTTGCGGATACATCCATTTCTCTTAAGAACAACGCAAGGCATAACGTAAGAGCTCGTCTTTTATTCGGAAGGGGCGGGCCATGTTTGCAAAACTCTTTATGTTACAACGGGGTCGTTCAAAACAGAAATGTTCTTCGTTTTCGTTTCGTCATAATCTCGTTTTATCCCAACCTATTTAAAGAATGTGAATAACGGCTTACGTCATAGCGCATTTCCTGGACATGTGCCTTCTTCGGGACACGGAAAGGGACCAGGCGGGTCGCACAAGTTCATTCATACGAGATGACTAAGTCGTCTTTAGTTCGAATCGTTTCGATGTTTTGGGGTAGTTTGTATATCGGTTTAAGAGTATATATTAACGTATCGTTTCATTTTCTTTACATATTTTAGGATTAGACACGTATCATGGCAATTTGAAAACACGAACTGATTCATTTATCACATCAAAAATGGCAACGGGTAATCCTATGGCAATTTCTAAGGCTACTATATGCTGACACGGCTGATCGTGGGACCTCACAGGACCGCACAAATTCGCCCCTAACGAATGGATGGGGACCCTTTAGCGCCTTACTGTAAGGGGGAACTTACACTAGCCTCTTTCGAGCGACGAATGGACTCTCGCTAGAGGTTTCACGGAAATTACCCAAAAGGTTTGCAATAATGCTTATGAATGCATACGAAAAGAAATAATACGATCCGTCCCCGTTAAGGGCTTAATACACGCCTTCCGGAATCAAATTTCTTGCTTCCCCAGCAGAGTCGCCACTTGTTAGACGAGGTGCCGCGGCCTAATCTCCCGGGCGGACCGGGGGGTGGACACCTCATGGCGACGTAAGCGGTGATTGGCGCCGAAAGCAACCAATCGTGGAATCAAGCTGCTCGGCAGGACCGGAGCTCGGAGATATGGAAGAGTCGCCACCCACGAATGGGAAAATGAACACCGATCCCTTGCGGGAGACCGGTGAGGGTTCGGGAAACTTAGGTACGAGCCGAGAAGGCTAGCTCCTTTCCGGAGAAAGGCTACTAGGCACCCCGACATCGCCCGGTTATGAACCACCGGCCTCCTACTCAGTGTGTTAGGCGATAACGGACTAATCGCATATTTCTTTAAGTTTAAAATTCATTTGAAACCTTTTCTTTCTCGCTTGAAAACCGTTTTGAGCATGTTATTTGAAAGCCATTTTAGTAAAGAATCACCCATTTTGCATAAATTTAAAGTATATAGGAGAGAGAGGGGGAGAAGAAAGAATTGATTTATTCACAGTGTGATTTTATGTTTTAGACTATATTACATCTATGCTAATCTCACTCCCAAAAACGAGTTTATTTACATGGTTCGTACCTTAATCGCCGTTGGAACAATTTAGGTACGTTTCAAAGCCCTGTTAATGATGATTACTCGAATCGCCGTTGGAACGACTTGAGCATTTGAAAACGTTGAGCAAACAGTTTTAGTCTAAAAACGTGATTAAGCATACAAGTCAATTTATTTTGTACAAAACCATTTAGTTAGGAAAGCAATTCAAAACTTCATTATTTATAAGGAAAACGATTTTAATTACAAGGTTCGCTTAATCCGTCGTTGGAATAAATTAAGGTTTCAACACGTGATGTTTTGGAAACGGTTTAAAAATGACAAAAAAAGTTATTTACACTTTAGGAATATCTAGAAAAACTTTTAATTTAGACAAACAACTTGAAATCTCTTTTTGTCTTTTATTTTCCCCTTTTCACTCAATTAACCTTTACTTGAATATATTTACAAGAACGAACCATTTAAATCCCCAAAATTCACCAAATAAAACAAATTTGAAATATATACATATAAAGGTCAAAAAGTGAAGTGAATATACATATATATATATATATATATATATATATATATATATATACATTTTTATCTAAAAATAAGGACATATCTATAGATTAAAAAAAATAAGTAAAAGATACTAAATATATGTATAATAATGATAATGAAAAATACTAAGTATAATACACTTTTATCCTAATTAAAAACATGTAAAGCAATGAACAAAGTTCATTAAGAATAAGCAAATAAACCTTATATCCCAAAATAACTATTATAATAAATATATAGAAAATAACCCTCCCCAAATATACATTAAACATCAAAATAACATCTAATTATCCCCAAAACGTCTACTAAGTAATTACCCCAAAATGCCCAAGTAAATAACCCTCTAAAATAATACCCAATATAGTTTAAATGAGTTAAAAGAAAATATATACATATAGTTTTGCAAAATCAAATTAATGAAAAGGATACCCAAATGTACAAAATAAATAAATACATAATAAGTAATTATTAGTTATATACCTCAAAAATAATTTTAAAAAACATATTGCATAATTATACATATACATATATAAGAATAAATGTCAAAAAAGATGAGAAAAATGTTGAAAAAGAGGTTTTTTAAGTTCCAGCAGCTTTACCGACGGAAATTCCGTCAGTAAACTGCCTTTACCCACAGAAACGGAAGAATTACAGAAACAACTCCTATATTTTTCAGATTTATTAAAAAGCTTTAGATCTGATCTAATCTATCATTTTGGCCACCGAACTACCCAAATCGGGTCATAGTCTATAACGGAGCATCCCAAAACGATGTTTTATTTCAAAACGTTAATCAAAAACATTTTTAAATTTTAGATCTACAACGTTTTAGTCCCGAACTACCCTTAAATCGGGTCACGGTTCGTATTGGGACTTAAAACGAGGTTTTCCGTTTCAAATCAAAACCAAAGATTTATTTAATGAAAACATGAAATTAATTCAACAAATCTAAACAATAAAAGTGCAAAAACCAATAAATAAATAGATCTAAACAACAAAAAGAGATGAACAAATAAACGGGTCTAGTTCCTCGGATTATTACCTCTCAATCGGTAATAGGAATGCCAAATCAAGTCGATTGATAGTGTTTTGAGTCGGATTTTTTGTGTTTTTGCTTTGTTCGGGTCTCGGGAAATTTTTCCAGGGGTTCGGGTTTTTTTCTCTCTTTTAATGCTTTGGACTCCATCCTATTTATAGGCAAATGGAGCCCTAAGCTTAATTTATTTTTGGCTCCAAGCCAACTTGGAGCCAAAGACAAGCTAAATTAGCTTAGGAAATTACATAGCAATTTCCTTTTCATCATTAATCATCATTATTATTATTATTTGTTATTTTATTTATTTTTTATTTTCTTTAAAAACAAATTAAAGCACTTGGCCAAAGCCAAGTGCAATTGGGTTGGGCTTGGGCGGCCCAACCCCGTCACGGGCCGTCCAACGGCCCGTGACGAAAATAGCGGCCCCCGACGGGGCCGAGTTTATATTTGTAATAAAATAAAAAAAAATAAAAGTAAAAAATATTTAAACAAATAAAATCTACCTAAAATTAACCGAAATCAAAAAAAGGATTTTTGTCAAAACCGATTTTATAAAATTAGCTTTTATAAAATCGATCTTTTTACAAAACTATTTTTTTATTGTTCAAATTCTACAACCAAAACCCCTATCGATCCGAGATTTCATTAATAATGAAACACCCCGAACTCGGTGAGACGATTTAAGATTTCATTCTTGAAACCGATTCGCCCGTCATCTCGATTCGATTTCCGAATTCGATCAAATCAGTCTCCACGGTTCCTTTGAACAACGTTTTTTTTATATTTATTATTTTTATTGACTCATCATTTATTTTAATCGACTGATTTGGATTCCTTTTTATAATTTTTCTTCATCGGTCCTCCGACCCCGGTGTCTACAGGTAGACTCTGTTAAGGCACGCTAATATGAGTTTGGATGACAGTAAGGCAATTGAAGCGCACATAAAATTAAGAGACAATCAACCATATCAATACTATTATATAAAGATGAATCTAATAAGGAACAATAGAATTCTAATTGATTCAATGCAGTAACAAATTGATATTTTTTTCCAAATTTATCCTTCAATTGCAACTATCCAAGAACACATGTAATGAGTATTTGTGTATTTAGCAGACTGACAGAAAAACGACGTCGTTCATAAAGTGGTATTATCGTTTTTACGTTACCATTTGTAGTAGGTTTCAACCTGCTCATCCATTTCAATCTTTTATTTTCTTTCCATTAGATCTGCCACTCTTCATCTCTCCATCCATTTATGTCTAGTGTTTCCTCTCTTTTTATGACGACGACTCTTTGTAATGTTCTTTGGATGATGCTCGGTCAAAGGAATATGGTTTCAAACAGATGATGTGGAGGTAAATTTGCGCTATTTACTTGAAATTTTAAATTTTGTTACACACTTATCACTTCTCATCTGTTTGCCTTTCCATCTTATACCAAATCTGCAGAACTTCGATATTTTTATCTTTCCTTTATGTTGTTTTTTTCTACACGATTGTTTCAAGAGCATTTCAAAGCTTGACACATAAGTATAATATTGGGTTGATATCGAGAGTAATCACTTTTGGCTTTGTTATTGGTTAATGGAAATAATAAAAACATTTAAAAGATCATTCTAAAAAATCATGATTCTGTTTGGTTGTGAAATACCTAATTGAACTGTAAAAGTTAATTCAAGCTACAAAATTGTAATATAATATCTGCTTTTGTGTTTGAGGGGTTCTTATATTTATAAATTGTTTGATCTTTAAGTGATTGATTTAATTTTTTTTGGATATGTTTACAATGAGATTACATCTCAATCTCATCTTTATGTTTATTTGGATGGTAATTTATGCTTTTTGTTGTGAGATTTAGGCTTTCTGTGTATTTATTAGATTGAATCATTTACCATGTTGAAATATTAGTTTTTGTGTAATCAAATTACATTCTAATTTGTTAATGTGGTTTAGAAGTTAATTTTTGATCCTTTTTGCAGGATTTATGAATTGAATATGGAATTCACTTTCGTAGTTGATTTCATTCGATTGTACCAGTGGTATTCTTCTCATTTTTCCTTTATTTCCCTCCTCCAGAAAAAAATCAGATGTCTCCTTTTATCTATCTCCTTCTCTGTACCCCATTCATTTTTTGACACATGTAAATTTAATCCTAATTAATTTTAATAAGCTTATAACTGCTAACCTCAATTACCTCTGATCAAATACAAGTCTAGTTAACTTTAATGTTTTTCTTGTTAACGTATCCCAACAGAGAAAAATCTGCTAACAGAAATATTTTTCTTAACGTAATATCTTCCACAACGGCAACTCACGATTTCGACCTCAATTCTGTCTCTGATCATCGCATCTTTATTTATGTCTCTGATCATTGCTTCCTTCTTACTGATTTGATTCTCTTCAATATCATTTACTAAGTTTAGCTATTTTTCATGTAATTCTCTTCGACCTTAATTAGCAAGTTTCTCTTGATCATTTCTCTATCAGTGAAAGTGGGTTTCTCATCATCAACCTCAACCAATTTCTTTCTCATCCAACATTATCAAAGATAAAAATCCCTTCCCATAATTGATTATTTTATTCTAATTTTCTTTCTCTTCCAATCATCAATTCCATTTTCATTCACTATTTATTCCAATTTCACAGGTCGAATACAATTCTACTGAAACAACAAGATTGGAAGGTTAAGATATAATTGTTTGGAAGGTTGAAGCCACAATTGTTTCAAAGTTAACCAGCAGAATTTCTATTAATGGAGGGGCCTGATACAGACAATTTAGAATCCATGGAAGGTGAAAGTAATCTGTCATTAAATTCAAGCAATGAATCAATATCAATGGAGGTATTTACAAGGCAACTTTGCCCAAACTCTATTAACTTGTTTTATATCATTTTTTTCCTATCTCATTTCCTACTAAATCTTAACAGTACATATATCTTAATCTTAACAGTACACATATCTTAACAGTACATATATCTTAATCCAATGAAGCTTCACAAATAACATTTAATTTGTACTTATAAAGAAGACAATACATCAATTCTTTGATTTATTTTGTCAATAAAATTTGACTTGTAAAACAGCAGTCCCTTGATAAAAATTTATTAGAAGCCTTAAGCTTGAATTTCAAAGAGGTCGTAATGGAAAAAAGTCCCATATATTTTATATTAAGCAAAAATATCTTCTTTAGATTATCCATACATCACATTTGAGGTTTGTAAATAATATGACATTCCATTATCAAGTTGGCTCCTGCCACAATAAAAAAAAAACATAATATGATCTTCCATTAGCAAGGATAAGATATATTTGAAGATGATTTAGCTTGCTCTCTTGAAAATATAATTTGACAAACAGTATTTAAAAACTTCAATTCACCATTACACAAGGAAATGGATCCATTATTTGATTTAGTAGAAAGATAGTTTGATATAAATGATATTGTGTAATTATATCATTGACAACATGTAAAACAATAGAAAATATGTTCTAATGTAAACTGATACTGTGTAATATATCATTGACAATATGTAAAACCATAGAAAATATGTCATAGTGTAAACTGACACCGTGTAATTATAACATTGGTGGTTAAATCTGTGAAAGAGAATAAGAAGATATATAAATTTTTGGGTCAAACATGTAAACAAATGGCTTCAAAATTTTCATTATATCAAAACTTACATTAAATATTGGTGTTTTTAATAGACTAATTACAGGGTCAAATCATACCTTTTCCCATTTAAGGATTTGCATTAATACCGGTGTTAACTTGTTAGCTTCCTTTACACATAGAAAACGTGCTAACTGATGGCTATTCCTTCATTGTTAAAGAAACTAATAGAATATTATGGTTTGTGAAGGTAGGTAATTGAATAGGTAAATTATAGCAGACAAAGCAGTAATCAAATTTTAGAAGAAATGTTACAGACAATGCTTGGAGTATATAACTTATCATTTAAAGAGGAAAAAGTATATGTGCTAATCTTTATTGACTATTTTTTTTAACACTTTTTGAGTGCCTAACACATTAGTTTTATATTTCTTAAAGGAAGTTGAAGCTACGTATACTAATGACAATGCAATATCTAGTGAAGAAGAATCGCATAAAGGTGACATACTAGAAGATACTGATTCTATTCATTCAAGAATGCTTCAAGAATTGATCCCCGTTGTTGGTATGGAGTTTGAAACTGAAAAAAATGCACATGATTTTTATAATCGATATGCATATAAATTCGATTTCGGTACTAGATTAAGTAAAGCACATAAATCATCCACTGGCTTTGTGAGAGACAGAGTATTTGTTTTCTCAGCTGAAGGTAAACGTGGAAAAGACAAAAGAAGCATCTATGTAAAAATTCATCGTGTAGAGACAAGATTTGATTGTGGAGCAAGAATGAAGATTAGGTATGATTCTTTGTCTAAAAAGTATATTGTTTCAGAATTTGTTGGTAATCATACTCATTTGACTTCAACTCCTAGTGAGACACATCGGTTTCGGTCTCATAGAAAAATATCTCTAGCACATAATGTTATGGCTGATATGGCTGATTGTTAAGCCCAAAATATACCTAAAATATCATATATAAATACATTAAATTTACATTGAAATCGTGCTAATTATATTCATTTGGAATACTTTTACGTCTTTATTTACTTCTTTGATGCAAGGTACTTAATTATTTGGTTAAATCCAAATAGGAGCTAAAACGGAGTTTGAGAGAAAGATTGACAACCCGGATCTCAAAGTTTTCGTCACAATGCTATCCATGTTTCTACTTCTCTGTTAACTTGTGAAGATTCACATTTCATTAATGATATATTTATTTTAGGGTTAATTACAAAAAACTACCCTGTGGTTTCGCCGATTTGCGATGTGGTACCTGTGGTATTTTTTGTTACAAACAGGTACTCGTGGTTGTCACCGTTAGCAAAATCAAGGAGACGACAAAAAATCTGTTAAAAATCTGACGTGGCACAGGGGCAATTTAGGAAATTCAAATTTTTAATTTTTTTTTAATTTTTTTTCTCTCTCCTCCTCTTTCCTTCATGGTTGATTCTCTTCTTCTTCTTCTTCTACGTTTTCTTCTTCTTCACCTAGAATCTTCTTCTTCTTCTTCCTCTTCCTCTCTTTTCTTCTTCTTCTTCCTCCTCTCTTCTCTTCTTCTTCCTATTTTTTTCTTTTTTTTCTATTTTTTTTAATTCACAGAATCTGGAATTTCTGAAAATCTAGAAATTCCAGAAATCTGGAATTCCAGAATTAAAAAAAAGAAAAAAAGAAAAAAAGAGGAAGATGAAGAGAAGAAATAAGGAAAAAAAAGAAGAAGAAAAGAAAAGAAGAATTAAAAAAAAGAAAAAAAGAGGAAGATGAAGAGAAGAAATAAGGAAAAGAAAGAAGAAGAAAAGAAAGGAAGAAGAGGAGAAAATGGAAGAAGAACATAAAATGGAAGAGGAAATGGAGGAAGAAGAAGAAGAGGAACGAAGAACACGAAGAAGAGAAGAGAAGAAGAAGATGAAGTCAACTTAAAAATTAAGAAAAAAAATGTCAAAATTTTTCTTTCCCAAATTGCCCCTCTGATTTAACAGATTTTTTGCCGTCTCCTTGATTTTGCTAACGGTGACAACCACGAGTACCTGTTTGTAACAAAAAATACCACAGGTACCACATCGCAAATCGGCGAAACCACAAGGTAGTTTTTTGTAATTAACCCTTTATTTTATTCAATACATTCTTCCTGCTGTTACTTTGATATTGTTCTGACAAAATGATTTTCAAAGTGATAAATTGGTGTTTTTATTAAAACATTTTATACTATCTTATTCATATAGAAACTTTGTTGAACACTTGAAAGAATTAGTTTTTACGGATGATATGATCGCTAGCGCGGCTTATCGGATATAAAATACTAATTTGATTAAGGTAGAAATTTGCTCCGATCCAGAGAGATTTCTACGGTTCAAAGCCATTTAATTGAATAAATTCCTATATTATTACATGTCCATAATCTTACCAAAGTTATAGTTGTTTTTCGCTTAATGAAAATAAGTTTTATACCTTCTATTTATTCCAATTATGGAAGTATCTATCTTGTAATCAAAATTTCAAGACGGAATTGTTCTCTAAATTCAATATAATATTCTTATCTAATCCTAATTTATCCGAACCAATACAATCAATCAAACGATTTTCTTTAAGTTAAACCTAAAGACGTGAATAAAACTGAATTAAATAAGTTTTTAGTTAAAAAGCGTTCCCTGTGGGTTCGATATCTTTTATTACTACAAGCGTATACCGTGCACTTGCGGCAATCGCTCAACAAGTTTTTGTCGCCGTTGTCGGGGAACGCCAAATTTTTTAACAAAAATTTATATTTTTCGTGTTTTATTCCGAACCTTGGTTTATAATATATGTATTTATTTACTTTATAGTTTTTTTTTATTTTTGAGGATGGTTGCTAGGATTAAATCCTCGTTATTATTTAACGTTTGCAATTAGATGTTTGCAGATAAAAAAAATTCAATTTTTTTCAAAGATAGACTGGAGATTTGATTATCAATGAAATTCACAGAAGGAGTCTACAAAAAAGAAATTCGGCTAGCAAATACATCAGAAGGGAATGAAAATTTTTCAAATTGCATATCGGGTTCCGCAACTGCAGTATCAGGAACAAGACAGATAATTTTTCCCAGGAAAAAAATCTTCCCAGAAACCTTTACCTCTTTTCTATAAACTTAACCCTTCACCAAAACATCATTTCTCTTTGTAGAAAAATTATTCAAATCCTACATTACATCCAAATAATTTCTTCTTTTATCATATCATTTCCTTAAACACCTACATTTATCTCTCTAAGAAACAGCCGATCAACTCTTCTCAGACAGATATATCAGCAAGTAGGAATGAGGAATACAGTCAATGAAATTATCTTATCCCCCAGGACGGAATTGTCGATTTTTACAATAGTTTTGAAAGTTTCAGTTAATGTGCGTAGTTTTTGTTCGAGGTCTGAACCAGAAGTTCGGACATTCAACCGAAATCATTAGATTCTTAAATTTAGAAAACGCTAAAAAAGAAAGCGCTTAAAAAAATGCTAAAAAAAGAAAAAAAAATATAATAATAATTTCAGAGTTTGGGATACAGTTCTACTTTCTTTTATTCATGCTTGAAATTATTCCCAGGTAAGCTCAGGTCTAGATGGAATGGACCGTTTGTGGTTAATAAAACGTTTGATTATGGAGCTTTAGAGTTAGAAAATTTCAAAGGCGATCGATTTAAGGTTAACGGTAATCGATGCAAAATTTATTACGTAGGAGCTCCAATTCAAGCAATTGAATTCATGGACGAATTCTATGAAGATTAATTTATTTAGTTTTCATATTTTTAATTTTTAGTTTTTCATATCTTTTGTTCATAATTTTTATTTTTATTTCCTTTTAAATTAATCTATTTTTATTTTAATTTTTAGGTTAATTTATTTTTGTTTATTTTTATTTCTATCTTTATTTTTGAATTGTGTACAAATAAGTTTTTATACATTAAATTCTAATCTAGTCATGTTTTGACAATTTTCATAAAGTGTTAAGTGTTTTTGAAAATATATATCCAGAAATCTCAGTTGAGATTCTTCATGTTTCAGGATTTGGGAATTCTCAGTTGAGATTCCGGAAATCTCAGTTGAGATTTTCAGTATTTTAAACATTTTGAAATAACTATAAGGGATTACAGATATCTGATTTCAAAAATTCTGTCAGTTAAATCCAAGAGGTATCACTTTGACATCTTTTATTTTTAACAGACACAACCTTTCACTTATATATCTTATATATTCCTGTAGGTTCATAATTCTTCCATTTTATTTCATCTCTTTCAGAATTTTGAATTTCTTCCTTCAATTCTAAATTCCTACAGACACAATCTTATTTCACAAACATGACCAAATCTCTTGCTTCCATGAAGTTTCCTATTATTGGAAACTGGGTACTAGAGTTTCTATCTACTGTTCGTTTCGTCAACAAGAGGCGTGCTCGTCTCAGTTTTCATTGTGAGGGTAAGATATTCACTTTTGGATATCCTGAACTTCATAATTGGTTTGGTTTTCCACCACGGGACACCACTCCGCATCATCCTGGCAGAAATATGACTTCTACATATATCTGGAGAATGTTGACGGGATTTTGGAGATTCAATCCAAGTCTTGCCTACAACAAATCAATAAATTCTAACTCCATGCTATTTCTTCACAAGTTTCTCTATCATAGTCTATTTGGTTGAGTCAGAAGCAGTGCCGTCCAAGATACAAATTTGTATGTGTTAGGAGATATTTTTCAAGGTAACACAGTTAATTCCTCAAAAAAAAATTTGATGGAGGGATTAGTTGTCGCTTCACGTTCGAAGAATCGGAAAATAGGGTTTGGGAATATCATATGTGGAATCATTTTGGGTACCAAAGGATCAGTTTCTGTTCCTTGGACTAATAAAAAGCCTTTTCCCATACTTGATTACGAGTTCTAGGAAAGTGAGAGAATCGTAAACAAGTTTTTTTTTTCGTGTCGGTCCATAATTTCTTTCTCCTACAGAAAGGGAAATCTTTATTCAAGCGAAGATTGACCGGGCCACTGTTCGTCGTATTCCAATTCATAGGGATACTATTTGAGTTTATGTTGTTTGTTTGTAAATAGTGTATATATGTTTGTTGTTTTTATGCATAGATGTTTTTATGTAAATATGAACTAAGGTATTTTATTGTATTTCTTTTCCTTATGATTAATAAAGTGCATTAATTCTTTTCTTAATATCGTTTATTTAAGGAACAACCTTTGGTTTTCCTTCAATTTAATATTTCAGTTTTGTTTGTTTAAGTTTCAGGAACTTACATTCACATTAATGATGCTTAATTACACGAGGAATTGAATTAGTCATGTTCAAATTGTCAAAAACAGTCAAAGTTTTACCCAGAAATTCCAGAATCTCAGTTGAGACAACAAAAGAGCAATTTTCAGGAAAAATCCGCCCTCTTGCAAGCTTGCTGTCGCGACTGCTATGACGGGAATGGGGCTGATTTTTGCCTTTATTCCTTTTCCTACTCTAATTCAATACCTATTAATCTATCCTAATCAATACCTATACCTTACACCTATTTATATCACCTCTATTTTCACCAATCACTCATCTTTTACTCTTCCCAACACAAAGATTCACTCACATTCCCCATAAATCTTTACCATATTCATCTTCTTCTTCCCTAAATCACCACCATTATCTTTTACTCTGCCTTTCATTCTTTCAAATTACTTCATCTCTTTCACCAAATTCACAAAAAAATGCCTAAAGAAAAAAGAGTTGCTAACAAAACCAAAGCAACCGAAGTCAATAGATTGCGGGTTCAATATGGAGAACCGTTCGATATTGCGACGGAGGCCGAAGGACGAAAATTTCGCCGTTTTTCTAATAGCGAAGTGGTGTTCGTCGACATGCCTTTTCTCGACACCGAAACGGTAAACATATTTTCTTTTACCGAACGTATTGATGAATATCTATCCGTTCTTGGTTGGACAAGATTTGCTAGTATGCGTTTTCCTAGTAATAAATCACATATTTTGGAATTTTTGGTTACTCTCACCTATGATAATACTGTCACATGCAATTGCAAGAAATTTGAATTTGCTGGAATTTTGTGTTCACATGCTTTAAAGGTTTTTTCAGCTAATGATGTGAAGACTATTCCTAGCCAGTACATTTCAAAGAGATGGAGAAAAGATATTAGAGATCAAGGACTGAAGGTGTCTTATCCAAATGCAAATGATAATGATGATCGAAAGGGTAAAATAGCAAGGCGTTATAGAGACTTAGCCCGATTACACATAGAACTGGTAAAATAGCAAGGTGTCTTCACAAGACATTAGCTGATGTAAAGACATGTTTAAGGACCCGTCAAACTCCTCCTGAAGACATCTCAGTGATTAATAATACTACACATGAGGTTGTGACTGATGAGATTGGCGATCACACAGTGAGAGGAATCAAGGTTAGAGAAAGAATTGTTCGCAAAGAGGATTCTATAAGACCAAATTAAGAATTCACTAGAGAAACTTATTAGGAGCAAAAGATCTAAGAAAGATATTAAGTTGACATCTCAAAGTGATGATTCCATACAAATTTATGCTTCACAAAATCCAATTAATGAACAGGTACACCATTTTTTAGGTCCGAAGCTTTTTTATTTATATTTTGTTAACTTGCTTAATTAAAGTGTTTCAGTTTTATGTTCTTCTTTTCTTGTTCATAGCTAACTTGCTTAATTATTTTTGTTTTGCCACACCATTTCAACAGATCCCTCGATATACCTTGTAGAATGGAATTCAAATGCCAAATGTTCACCCGCAATTCAATTCTGTTGTTTTCTCTCCACATTCGCAATTTGCATCACCTATTTTGCACCCAAACATGCAGTTCGCTTCACCTTATCAACATTTTCAAGTTCTTTCAAGGAATTTGAATTCAGGCACAATTTCTACTGAGGAACATGATTTGATGAACATAACACAAGATGAATTGTGAGGAAGAGATACTCTCGGACACCTATTTAAACTTTCCTATGGTTCTTAAGTTTTTTCCAGCTTTCATGTTTGTGCCCGAGTTGTTTCATAGATTTACTCATTGGCGACTTTTCTCTTAATTACTTCTAGTTCATGTATATAGTTGTGATTTCATTTTTAAACCGACTTCTGTGTTTGATAGCTTATTCAACGTGTGTTGTGCTTCTTCTTTGATATTTTTTTTACTACAATTGTTAGGTCTAGTATAGAATTTAATATTCTCTGAGCTAAGAAGTGCATTTTGATACATGCATTTCTTTTTCGCAATTACCTCGACTTAAAATTTTCATTGCACTCTTTCCTCGTCTCTGTTTAGCGCAGTGCATATATGCTAACCAGTTCTTGGTAGGCTTATTGGAATTGGAAGTTGCTACAAAATGATGGAAAAGATTATGAATTCTTTTTTGTCATATTTATTATAGTAATACCAACCACTTATAGAGATAGAGATTTTTACTTCACAACTTTATATGCATGGTACTTCTCTTCTTCAACAACATTCTCCCTTTAAATACCAACCACTTAAGGAGGGTTTTCAGCTAAATTCGAGGACAGGTTGTCCAACATTCATAAGAGTCCAAAGGCTTGATTTAGGGAAGTGGGTGATTGATCATATCCACAAGGAACACAATCATGAACTTGGACTTGTGGATGAAAGTCAGCCTCCTGTTCCGCAGCAGAGAGCTTCTAAAGCTAAAAAATCATCAGCTAAAGTATTTGAAAGGCCAAAATTTAATCTGCTTGAAAATATAGGTAATGAGTTTCCATGCCCATCAGGTGTCGTTAGTATTAAATGCGTTAGAAGGGAGCCAGATGAAGGGCCAGTTAGAACTGAACCTCATGCAGGTTTAATATTCCATTCAGCTGATGAAGCATACAGTTTCTACCAAATGTATGCAGAAAACTACCGGATTCAGAATTCAGATTGGTCAGTTATTTCATTCAAAAAATGATGGGTCTATCACATCTCGGTGATTTGTGTGTTCTAAGAAAGGGTTTCAACATCCTTCTAGAGTAGGCTGTGGGGAATTTATGAGTATCAAGAGGCAAGAATCTGGAACTTGGATAGTAGATCGTCTTCAAAAAGACCATAATCATGATCTTGAGCCACAAACATGAGTTTGTGTTTTTTAACAATGAGCGTTGAAGTATGCTAGAGTTCTTGTATTTTTAAGTTTTTTTTAAGAAAGTTTTAAGAACTTAATCCTTTACTGAGATTCTATTGCTTCTTATATTAAGTATGATTTTCCGTTTTAACTTTTTATCTATTACATTAAGTTCCAAAGTGAAGTTTCACTTATAATGCATGCTTAAACTAAATAATAATTTTAATCAGCTAAAATGCTTGATGAAATCTGTCCCAATAAAGTTTTTTGTTGAGCCTTCTGAAAAGACATGTAAGTGGTTATGTGAGAGGTCAAGATTCTTAAACTCTAAAATTTTTCCAATCTCTGCTTGGATAGAATCCATTGACTGGTTGTTTTGCAATAGCCTGTAAGTGCACTGCGCAAATTGACCAATTTTTACAACATAGAGCATGAGAAGTTCAATTAATTACACAGCCACTAAAATGGGAACAAAACAAACAAAATGATCCAATTTATCAGATATGACTAATTTATTCAAACTTTTCTGAATTAACTCATTCAATGAAGTTCCTAAGTTTGGCCACCATCATAAGAATTTTAACACAATTTAATAAATAAAAAACCAGCAACAAGTAAAAAGGAATGAACTAGGTGCAACAATATTTGCAGTCTTAATGCCACTTGCAGCATCTATGGTTATGGTTTACCCATCTTCAATGAATACACTTCCACCTTGATATACTCACTGGGATGATGCTTCAATGCTAATTAACACTACAACAAGCCAAGTCATGCAGTCACAAGATGAATTTACTGATATTAGTTAGTAGTAAAACGTGACTGACTGAACTATAGAATGTAAAAAATTATTGAAATATTAAGTCAGAAGTGATCATTTTCTTGTTCATCAGTACATATTCCTCTCAACAACTCCAGTAAACAAAATAATTTACAACTGATAAACATATCGTATAATTTACAGCAAAAACCAACATATCAGCCAACAAGGAAAGACATAGCTGGCAATAACTCTAAGAAATTAGTAACCGAGCTTCGGATACTAGGCTAATACCGAGCTTGGATACTAGGCTAGCTGTAAAGAAAGAATAGTAGTTTTAGCTATTTTGATAAATATGGAGCAATTAACATTAAATGGTGAGAAATACCGAGTGAGAAGCACAATGTTGTTCAATCAGCCGTTACTGAGCTAAACTGCGAGCTTCTGTTTCAGAGTTTGTAGATATAAGAAGATGGAGAAGGCGTGTGATCCGTAGTAGCGCTCGAATATATTGAGTAGCTGATTTATAGTATCCATAGAAGAAGGATCATCCTGATAAGACCATGCCTCCTAATGCGAAAAGTGCAAGCAGAGCAAATGGCCCAAATGTGCTAGCAACAATCATGTGCTTCCAGATGTAGCAATGAATTGAAATAATCCAGAAGTCATCTGGATAACAAGTAAGAGCAGAAGGTATTGCTTGAACAACCTGCAACCATAACATTTTCGTCAGCTCGATTCTAACATATTCCTTATCCTTTTTTTATTTAAATGTTCTCACCTCCCAATGTTAGGATCGAACATGATGACATAATAAGTGATGAAACCCCAAACAACAACTTCCAAGAATGTAATAGGAATTTGAAGAATCCATGTGGGAAGAGAATATGCTTATGGAGGATAGAATAGGAAGTCCCTTTGCTTGTAGAATACAGGAAGCTTTGCTACAGTGAAGAACATCACCATAGTGAAGAACAAGGCATCCAAATAATGCTTTAATTCTAATGGGTTTGAATTTAACTATCAAATTAAGAAAATAAGAAGAAGGATTGGTCAATTATCATGCTTTCTAGCTTTTAGTTGGAAGAGAAATCGCATTTGGCAACATATACTTAGATTGTTGTGTAGTTCCATTGATTATAGGAACAAAATTTTGTTATATGTTTTGTTCATAGATTGGTGAATTTGAAAAATATAAAAACAAATATCATATGATATTGTTTAGTATTTAACATAAGAAAAATGTATAATTATATCATTGGTAGAAGAATTATTTTTTTATTACATTGTAAACCATTATTTTGACTAAATAAATACTGTAATGAACGTTATATTACCAGTATTGATTATAGGCACAAGCTTCTCCGATATATAGGAAGACGAGCTTTTTCGATATGCAGGAAGACTTGGTTTTATAATTAGAAGTATTATTTTTAAAAAAATGTACCAAAATTTAAGGAAATGCATGGCTAGACGAGCTTCTTCTACATTTAGGAAAACTTGGTTCTATAATGCAATGAGTGTATTCTTTCAGTAAAAGGATAATTTGCATCAATCAAACAAACACTAACTCAACTTCATGTCATTCTTCAACTTTAGCAGAAACATTTAACTTGTGGTTCTACAGCTTTAATTAAAAGGCAAGTGTAGTGTACTGTTCAACACCCTTGGATTGGATGATGAAAATTGAAAATTACAGCTCCTGGAATGAAGAATCCATCACTGATATGCCAAATTCAAGCGTCAACTCAATAGAAATATATATCAAATACCAAAAAGAGGCAGACTTTCTGAAATGAATACAATGAACTAAAGTTATAA
This sequence comes from Euphorbia lathyris, assembly GCF_963576675.1. NCBI lineage: Eukaryota > Viridiplantae > Streptophyta > Magnoliopsida > Malpighiales > Euphorbiaceae > Euphorbia > Euphorbia lathyris. Next base: position 86,382,273 of record NC_088915.1, read on the forward strand.
AGTTATGCTGATACTCCAAATATTCAGTAATATTTGAAAACTTGAATTCAGTGACAATTGATATCCAAATACAGAAGGAATAAGCCCATCATACAAACAAGATATAAGTTGATGTTGCAGTTATATATTTATGTTTGTCTTATTTCATTTAGGTTCCAAGTTGCATTTTTTACAATTAGAAAACAAGTTTTTATAGTTTCTCCTTAGCAATATCAGACATATAAATTTTGTCTCAAACTTAGAAGAAAATGAAATATGTCAAAAAAATTTAACCGGGTTAGATTCTCACAGCTAACAGTCGCATTTGCCGGAGCTTTATATGTGCAATTATGATCGATAGCTCAATTTGACAAATTAAAGATAATGCACTCATTGGACTAGTAATCTGTTGATGTTGTATTACTTCCTTCCTAAGCATTAGTATTAATATGACATATGAAATAGCACAAAGGTATGGAACTTTTTGGGGGCAATCTAAGTTTCACTTGCATAGAATATTAACTCAGTAATCAATCTAAGTTTTAACTAGATACCTCTAGTTTAGCAAAGAAAACCACACTTACTTGATTGAGCCGTCATTGTCAAGTTCTGCTGCTACCAAATCTGCAAGAAATTGGTTGAGGTTGATGATGAGAAACCCACTTTCACTAATAGAGAAACGATCAAGAGAAACTTGCTAATTGAGGTCGAAGAGAATTACATGAAAAATAACTAAACTTAGTAAATGATATTGAAGAGAATCAAATCAGTAAGAAGGAAGCAATGATCAAAGACATAAATAAAGAGACGATGATCAGAGACAGAATTGAGGTCGAAATCATGAGTTGCCGTTGTGGAAGATATTACGTTAAGAAAAATATTTTTGTTAGCAGATTTTTCTCTGTGGGGATACGTTAACAAGAAAGACATTGAAGTTAACTAGACTTGTATTTGATCAGAGTTAATTGAGGTTAGCAGTTATAAGCTTATTAAAATTAATTAGGATTAAATTTACATGTGTCAAAAAATGAATGGGGGTACAGAGAAGGAGACAGATAAAAAGAGATAGCAGATTTCCCCCCTACTCCTATGTCTCTCTTCTTCTTTTTCCGATTGACAAATCTTTTCTCTTTTATTCAGATGAGGGCAATATCCTAGCATCCAAAATCGTCCTCATTGGATCTGTTTCTGAGGAGTATTTTGTTGGATCATTGATTAGTTTACACTGTTTGTTCTCATTGTCCGTCAATCTATTTGTGTTGTCATCATCCTAAGGTAATTTTCTTTTATGGCAGAGTGCTGAAACACAGTTATAAAGTACTTTTATCAATAATTATAATTCTTTTATTGAGGAGTGTTGAAACATGGTTGTAAAGTACGTTTACCAATATTTATGCCATCCTGGTCTTCACTCAAGTTAGGATTGAGAAATAAAATTCCTTCTTAGGGGCCAAATTCATCTCAGTGCTGCTAGAGAAGAAAAATGTGGTTTCAAACAGAAGATGTAGAGGTAAATCAGTGCCAATTATTTAAAATTCCTTCTTAGGAGAGATTTAAGATTACCAAATATTGCACCATCTTACAAGCTTCTTTTTTAGTTGGTCAATTAACTATATTTAAAATAAATTAAAAAATACAATAAAATCCTATATATGCAGTCCCACAAGTCTATCTTTATTTTATGTGCAATGTGTCTGATATTTTTTTCATGACAATATTATAGACCTCTTTAATGGTTTTCCAGTTTCCATTAATCACTTACAAATATTTCTTTTTCCAACAGGATCTACAGACTGGGAATCTTTAATGGTTTTCCAGTTTCCATTAATCACTTACAAATATTTCTTTTTCCAACAGGATCTACAGATTGGGAATTTGTGGTTTCAAATCAAGGATGTTGAGGTAAATCACTTGAAAGTTACTCTTTGTACAGTCTCAGTCTTCCATTTTCCATGCCAATGATTGATTATTTGATAATCAATTCAGATTTTGCTGACAGTGACTGAGGGTTATAACTGTATGATTCGGGTTCAGCTCTTTGGCAAGCAAATAATAGATGTTGAAGCTGAAGCGTGCAAGGAAAGAGACATGCCCTTTTTTGGTTTTCTATTTGTATTCCTCAAGTGTAGGTGGCGATTTTAATGAAATGTTTGGTTCTAGTGGCTTTGAGCAATAAAAATAATGACCCTTTCAAATTGGACAGCTTTGAGAATTCTTTCTTATGGATTTTTCACAAATGGGTTACTCATTGATATATGTATTCAAGATTCCAAATTTTGTAGAGACTTTTTTTAATAGAGCATTATTCAAATCATCTACTATAATTCTATGATTGTTTGAGTTTGGGGGTTTGCATTTCCAATTTTGTTTTATTCCCTTTATATGCAAATGCTCTGATCTCTCTCTTTCTTTGGCTATTTTTTTATTATCTTGTATGTTGTTTAAGTACATAATCAGCAATAATTTTCTCTCTTCTAACAGGTAAATGATTTGTATACTTTTCAATTTTGTTGCTGTTTGATATGCTTATTTTTTGGATTTCCTTCTAATCTCTCTAGTCCTGCTTTTAATTATCGTTCGATCTAGCTATTGGAACTTCTGCATCCTAATTGAGCGTTTATCGATGATGGCCTTCGACAAGCAGCCATAACTTCGGTCGACCAGTTGTTATTGCGATTTGGCGTGTCCTTAAGCTGAGGTATTGTTTTGGTCTATTCTCTAGGAACTATTATCTTTCTGATCTATCTAATTGAAGTTAAGAGGACATCATTGGAATTGTTTTACATTCAGTATACCCCTTCAAATTGACCTTGAATAATCACAGTTTCATGAATTTTCTAGGATTGGTTTATATTCTTTTTTCAAATATAGTTGGTTTAACTTTCTGGTTTTAAATGACGAGTTCATAAATTTATGGGTTTTGTTTATGTTTTTTTTTTGTTTAATTTTGATTGATTCAATTTTTTAGTTTTAAATGATTTCATCATATTTTATGTCTGCTTTCTTTTTGTTTAATTGTATCTTTAAGGATTTGATTTTCTTGATTTGTATGCTTTTATTTAAGGATAGAACACTTTTTCTCTATTGAAAGAGGTAAGGAATCTATCTATGGCTTTTCCTAACTTTTGTTTTTCCCCTTCAAGTTGCCCATCATTTCTTTTTTTCCCCCAACTGTGTCATGTTCAATTCCAACTTTCATGTTTAATTTTAAAATCATTTTTTTTTAATAATTTATTTCCTTCGTACTTTGGGGTGTTTTTGTTATATTTTGGGATTAGTTTTTACAATTAATAACATACATTTTTGTGAACTTTGGTTTTGGTATACATTCCGAAAAAAATAGCTGCTTTGATTTATATTTGACCATACTTATCAATTAACTATATATTCAGGTCTTGCTTTTTTTTTATGAATGCACTTAAACGTTGTAATTTTTAATTATTAGTACTTTTAATTTGAATCATAGTTTTATTGGATCATCCATTTTTATTTGATAAAAAAATCTCATTTTTAATTGAATGGCATGTACTTCATTTTTTAGCTTTCAAAGCTGTCATTCTTATATTATGTTGCCATGCTATAAAATCATCTTTTTTTTTTGTTAACTTTATATTTCGTGACTCATTTTTTCAGTTAGCAATTTACAATGCATTAGTCCATTGGTAATCTGTCTATTTGTTTTGGTTCTTTAGTTGTCTGTTTCATAAAGATGTTCTTTACCGACTTCATTTGTTAATTAAAAATGCATTATTTGATTGGTAATTGGTCTATTAGTTTCGCACAGAAATGTGAAAGCATGGCAAATGGGACAATATTGGGTAAATTTCATCAATGGTGTACAACCTTCAATTTGTCTCACTAATATGTACGAACTTATAAGTGAACTCCCACTTTGATGTATAGCCGGTTAAAATGACCGATTAACACCAGTCAACGGCGCCGTTGCAGAAGAAATTGATAACAAAAATGTAATTTACCCTAACTTATATCTTTGTTATTGTGCTTATACTTATAATTATAATTTTAGCTTTAATCATTTTCTTTTTTCTATTAGATCTGAGAAGTTAGAGAAAGTAGGGCAGAGGAAAAAAAAATCGACAATGGAAGCTTGATAATGGAGGAATTGCATAGAGAAAGTAGGTGTAAATTCCATCTATGGTGTACAACATTTGTCCCATTTCATACTTTGGTGTACAACTTTCAATTTGTCTCACAAATATGTACGAACTTATAGGTGACCTCACACTATAGTGTACATCAGGTAAAATTGACAGGTCAACGCAAAGTCAACGCGCCACATCATTAGTTTGACCGGTCAAATGTTAAAAATTAACCCATCTAAAATGAAATTACTTTTATACCCTTCTTCCTCATTTCACATTTCCTTAATTTCAATCTACTTTTCTCTCTCTGAAACCAATCTCTCTCTAAAACCAATCTCACTCATCTCACTATCTTTAAAGTGGTTACATACACTCTAAAAGATATACAATCTTACAACCTGCAACATCAATCTCGCTCCTACTGACCTTTGCCTGATAAAAAATTATCCAGCATGCCAAAAGAATTAAGCTTCGAATTATTCATTCTGTCAAAGCACATGTCCACCTCGTTAGAATCCAAAAGTAATAGAGGCTAGAGAACGAGGGTTCCTAATTCTATCACTTCTTTCCACTAATGGTTTCTAGGATCAAAATTAATAGCAATTAAAAAATAAAAACTAATAAAAATAATTTGCCAACTGCATGATTGAATTATTTATTCATTTGCTTCACTATTAAAGGCTTAATTATTCTTTTGTCATGTTTAATGTTTAATGTTTAAAATTTAAGATTTCAAATTCCAAGCTTTTGAATCCTCACTACTTCTAACAATTCAAAAAGGAAGTACATGATGAAACCTATGAGCTCTAACCACTTTCCTTCAATTCTCTCCCTTAACCAATCAATTTTCTAGGTTCACATCCAAATCCAAATAATTTAAAAGGGAATATTCGTTTAAACCCCACAGTTTAAGGAATTAAATAAATTTGTTAGGAGTGGCTTGCAGAGACGCCATGGGCAAGTGGAGCAGTAGAAGGGTGTTGGTCCCGTGTGATTAGTTCCAAGGGGGTTAGGAACTAATATAACTTTTCCGTTTTAATTAAGCTGACTTAATATATTTTCTTGAGTTCGTTAACTCAGCTTTGGTCAGCACGGCCGATTATAGTGTAAGACAGTTTTAGTCAGATGCTGACTAGAACTATTTTACGTATGAGTTGGGAATTGACACTATTGTGGTCAGCTTCCAACTTAGCACTCTTATTTACTCAGTGTCAGTTTAAACAATTTATATGCTGAGTAAATATGACAAGCAACACATACAGATATATATATATATATATATATATATATATATTGAGAGAGAGTTAGAGATTACTCAGTACGACTTATCCTGGTTCGGCCTCTCCGCCTACGTCAAGTCCCCAGAATCCCTCCGGGCTTTTTAAATCCAATACTGAGCTCTTTAAAGGTAGAGCACAACCGTTTACAAGGCAGTTGAATATGCAAGAGTACCTTCCTCTATTCGTCTACTCAACTCCTACTAAGTGCTATAACCAAACACCTAGATTTCTCTACCACTAAGAACTCAACACCGAGTACTCAGCACAACACTCTCAATTTTACAATTGATACAAATTGTTCTTTTCGGATGAAGAACACTTTAGATGATTACAGAAAATCAATCTAGCTTTTACACAAGAATAGAAATTTGGTGTAAGATCTCTTTTGGCTTTTGTGTGCTTTTGTATGTATACACTTTTTGTTCTTGTTATATTCGGCTAATGATCCAAGAATGATCATGTCTTTATATAGTTGAGGTCTGAAGCATAAATGGTTTGAACTTTGGATTTGTCCGTTGATCCAAACGGCTCCTTTTTTAGACAAGTTCTGGTCAGCTTCAGTTTTTGCAGGCCAATCCTGTCGTCTGAATTCCGCAGCCGTCAGGTTTGTCTTTTTCTTGTAGGTTTCGTCTTCTTGTGCCAGTTCGTCTTTTAGCTAACGAACATTTGACCCATGCATCTCGAAATTGGCTTTTGCGTAATTCCAAGGTTTCTATTATTGGTGCAGACAGTTGTCGGAGCTTGTCTTTTAGCAAACGGATCATTCATGCTGTCCTGAAGATCACTCAGCTTGTCTTTGATAGCCGTTGTTTGTGATTATTTGCTAATGCATATACTGAGTTCTCTTTTACTCAGCTTTCATGGTCAGATTTGTTCTGCAAGACATAGTTCTCGGAAGACTTTCCTACTTTTGATACTGAGTTTCGTTCCACTCAGCTTCTTGATCTTTAAGCTTCTGTTCTGAAGATGACTTATCTTCTTTCACGTTGAGTTCCACTCTACTCAGCTTGTGTTGTGATCTTATGCTGACTTCGTCCTGTCTTACTTTTTATTTCTATTTGTATTTATATTTGTACTCATCATTGAACAAACATATTAGTACAATTAAATCAAAGCACTTAAATTTAATTGTCCCTTAATCATAAATTAACTTAAATAATTTTGTCAAATCAAAATCATGTGGAAAGGTGTTTCAACAAACTCCCCCATTTTGATGTTGGCAAAATATTTAATTGATGGAACTCAGCATTGAGATTCCCCATGATTGAAATTCTTTTTATGCTTCTGAAATTACTCCCCCGTGAGGGTTGCATCTGTAACACTCTGGTCCAATACCATGTAGATATTGTCCGCTCTGGCCCAATTCCAACACATTGGGCCTCACGGCTTTAAAACGCGTCTGCATGTATTAGATTCTCATCTCACTAATAAGCCCCAGTTACTCTCTCTCTCCATTTCCGATGTGGGATTCAGTTCATTCCTGTCCCCATCGCCATCCCTTAGGGCTGCTCCTTGCTCAGGCCTTCTTACCCCGGCGCCACCCACTCCGGACCGGGTCGTTACAGGCCCACCAGCTTCCGCCTGGTTCGTCTCCGAACCACACATCGTACATGGAGAATCGGCTCTGATACCAATTGTAACACTCTGGTCCAATACCATGTAGATATTGTCCGCTCTGGCCCAATTCCAACACATTGGGCCTCACGGCTTTAAAACGCGTCTGCATGTATTGGATTCTCATCTCACTAATAAGCCCCAGTTACTCTCTCTCTCCATTTCCGATGTGGGATTCAGTTCATTCCTGTCCCCATCGCCATCCCTTAGGGCCGCTCCTTGCTCAGGCCTTCTTACCCCAGCGCCACCCACTCCGGACCGGGTCGTTACAGCATCTATTGACTTGACTTAACTCTAAACCTTCTAAGATTTAATTAAGTAAAGTTGAGGCATGCTTATGCTTACTTAGTTCAGTTCTAGACCTTCCAAGATCTAATTCAGATGAGCCTAGGTCAGCTTTCAGAAGAGGTCAATATGTGGAATATGTTTTGACTCAGTTTTGATACATGGTTAGTTTGATATCAGAGTTATGGGAAAACATTTTCGGAGCAGATGTATCAAGTCTTAGTGTGTACTAAGTATATTCCTTTTTCTTTTATTTGTTTGTTCAATTAAGACAGATTAGCATAAAGCACAATACGTAAGTAAGCATCACATAAGATCAATCAATTTGGAATAAAAGATGCATGATTTTATGGATAGTCAGCAAAACAAAGTACGCCAAATAAGGGAAACACAAAAAAGTACAAGTCAAGAATAAAAACTAGCAAACTAAGCTAGCCAAACTATTTCTTCCTATTGACTTGGGCAGTATTGACTTTGCCTTTTCTCTTTTGTTGCTGCTGACTGACAGATGCTTCTCTTGTGTGCTGAGTTCTATCAGCTTGTTCTTTCTCCCCCGTTTTGCCACCATTGGGCGGAGGAGGAACGAAGGTGTCATTGAGAGCAGCACGAGTTAGTCTCACGGAATAAGCCTTAAGCCTTTTCGTGCTTTTCCTTAGACCATCAAAAACTGGGATACCATCATCCAAGGTATCACGGGGAATTCGGATAGAGGCACTGAGCATACTCAATATATATTCTTGAGATTTTCCTACCCATGTAATAGTGCCAGTTAGCATGGCATAAGCTTGATGGTACATCTTAAGCAAAGCCGAGTCATAAAACTGACGTTGAGCATTCGTGTGGCGCACATGTTTTGGGAGTATTGCAACAGTTCGTTTGTCTTGAGTTGATCAGTTTCCATTTCCTCTTTACTCAAGTTGAGTAGACGGACAGCTTCGCTAATTTGTTTGACCGAACATTGAGAAGTTGAGGAGATTAGCTCGCGAGTGCCGGTTAGCTCAGAGTTCAACTTGCTGAAATGTTGATTCAACTCAGCAGAGGTAGCTGATGCGTGCGGCGCCTAGGTAGAGCTTATGAAATATATATTATGATAAGTTCGTTATGACTATGGATGTTATCTTCCTAAATGCTCTATCTCTACTAGACGCTACGACTTAGGGGCAAGTGTACCCCGTCGTATCAAGTAATAATCCGGTTAAGACCAGGTATCGAATCCACGGGATTTATAACTACAAGTATTAAACGACTCGGTTTTATACGTTATCTAAGCGGTGAATACTTTGAGTTGATTCGGGGAACAACTACAAACTACTCCTAACTACGGGTGAGACAAATTTATATAACAAAAACTCTACGAAATGATATGGATGGTGACAAGTTATAAATATGACAAACAATGACTCCAATATATATACGGTTAATGATTTGCTCTTGCAATGACGACTACGTGTAGTGTGACCGACCCGTGAGGTACTTAGACTACGTGGTTCCTAGTCAAGGCGTGTCTAATGCTTGGGATTAGAAATTAGGGCCCGTAAGTTCCGTGGCTTGTCAATTCCTACGGTTTCTGGAGCGTCACTTCCGGTAAGGCAACACCTATATTAATCCCTAACTGAGTGTATCACCGACATACGCGGGGTGTATCACCCTCTACGCGGGGCGTGGAACACTAAGTCAGAAATGATTGCTCAATCCGCAGGCACCATGTGGGATCTACCCACTAACACGCGGGGCGTCCTACCTTACACGCGGGGCGTATGAGCAATGATAAGCTCAATCATAAATGATTGCTTGCATGGTCTTCCAAGTCAACTGCTGTCATGCGGGGCGCCCCAACCTACACGCGGGGCGTATATGGGAAGTTCTTCAATCTAAAGTTCCAGGGACTCATATATGCGAGGCGTCCAATGGGCCACGAGGGGCGTGGTTGAGACAACAAGATCTGAATTTGGTCCACATGCAGGAGATTTTTGACGGAATGGGTCAATACGCGGGGCATACTCCACCATAGACGAGGCGTGTCATGGGAAATCTGCAGAAAATCATGTTCCTCCATGCTTGCACCTTGTAAACTTACAATTTTACCCCTAGCTTGATGTGTATAAATAAGAGTGTCTAGCACTCATTTAGATAGCTTTTGACATACAATTCTTGTTATAGATTAAGCTTTTGTTACATAGTTTTAGATTTTGTTTTTAGACTTTACATAACAAAACTCTATCACCTTGAGAGCTTGTTCGTTGATTCCGGCATTCCGTCAAAGTTCCATTCCATCTCCGTTCACCAAGCTCGAAAGCTCCACCTCCAAGTCCTAAGAGACGGCCTTGAGTCCGGTTAGCTAGTTCCGAGGGTGGATTCTTCCCTTTTCACTTGCTAATTAGCTTGTACTCTTCCTATGTACTAGGCTTGGTTGTATTCCATATTTACATTCTCCATATTTATAATTTATGATTCATAATCTCTTTTTCTATATATGTGTTGATGTTTGTTACTTGTTTTGATACTCGTAATTGACTATTGTGTAGGGGAACGCGATTTCCGACGCCATTCAGGCTATCTTTAGGGATTAATATAGGTGTTGCCTTACCGGAAGTGACGCTCCGGAAACCGTAGGGATTGACAAACCACGGAACTTACGGGCCCTAATTTCTGATCCCGAGCATTAGACACGCCTTGACTAGGAACCACGTAGTCTAAGTACTTCACGGGTCGGTCACACTACACGTAGTCGTCATTGCAAGAGCAAACCATTAACCGTATATATATTGGGAGTCATTGTTTGTCATATTTATAACTTATCGCCATCCATATCATTTCGTAGAGTTTTTGTTATATAAATTTGTCTCACCCGTAGTTAGGAGTAGTTTGTAGTTGTTCCTCGAATCAACTCAAAGTATTCACCGCTTAGATAACGTATAAAACCGAGTCGTTTAATACTTGTAGTTATAAATCTCGTGGATTCGATACCCGGTCTTAACCGGATTATTACTTGATACGATGGGGTACACTTGCCCCTAAGTAGTAGCGTCTAGTAGAGATAGAGCATTTAGGAAGATCACATCCATAGTCGTAACGCACTTATCATAATATATATTTCGTAAGCTCTACCTAGGCGCCGCACGCATCAAGTTTTTGGCGCCGTTGCCGGGGATTTATAATTTCTTGCAATATTAGACAAAAACGTTTTATTGTTAGTCTAAGCATTATTTTTGTATAAATTGTTTATATATACTTGTTACTAACAATATTCTTTCTTGTTTATAATTTGTTCCATTTATTTATTTTATGCACACCCGATCTCGGAGTGATACTCTCGTTCCTATTGATCTTGAAATTGAACGTACTCGTTGTAAGATTCGGAGAGAGAAAATGGCAAACCTCAACAATGAAGCTAACCAGCCCGAGGTCAACCAAAGGCCACCGGCGCAACCCGTGAATAACAACCGCAACGGTGGAGGCAATGACATACGCTCGATGATGGAGATTCTTGCTCCGTATCGCCCTCAAAACCGCAACGGAATCGTTGCCCCACCATTTCGGCCAACATATATGAAATCAAGACTAGCATGATCCAACTCATCCAACAACTTGGCCAGTTCGGAGGAGAACCCCATGAAAACTCTAACGAACATCTAGATAAATTTCTTATGTGTGCCGAGACCTCTCGGCAAAACGGTGTCCTGGTTGAGGCCGTCCGACTAAAGTTGTTTCCTTTCTCTTTAACAGGACAAGCATTGGAGTGGTTGCACTCATTGGAGGCGGGTTCGATTACATCATGGGAGGAGCTTGAGAAGGAGTTCCTTTCTTACTACTTCCCGCCTTCCAAAACGGTTAAGTTGAGGAACGACATCACTACCTTTCGGCAACTCCAGTACGAAGCCCTTCATGCGGCTTGGGTGAGATTCCGAAAGTTGCTTCGAAGCTGCCCGCACCACGATATCCCCAAGCACGATTTGGTAAGTACCTTTTATCACGGATTAACACCTACTAACCGTGCTACCGTGGATTCCGCAGCAGGTGGGGACCTGTTTAGGAAGTCGGCCAGTGAAGCATATGAGCTCATCCACGAGCTCGCAAGGAAAAGCGTACAGTGGCAAGAAGATCGGCTTGCCGGACCCTCGCAACATCAAATGTTCACCGTGGACAAAGAGGCTCCGAAGAGTTCCATGGCGGAGATGAATAAAAAACTTGACGCTTTGATAGCCCAGTTGAGCCTTAACAAAGTTGCACAGGTCCTGATGTGCAATCATTGTGGTGGAGATCATGACGGACTTAATTGCCAAGCCGATAGCCCTTTCGCCGGCGACTCCGAAAATGTAAGTTACATAGGGGGCAATCAAAGGTACAACCCTAACCCGAACTCCTACTCACACCACCACAATAATAATAACAGCGGATGGAGGCCTCGGTACCAACACCCTAACTTGTCGTACGGCAATAATAATAATGTATTGAGGCCCCCACCCGACTTTGATCAAGAATATCGGGAAAATGGGCTAGGGCAATCACAAACCATGCCCGGTAATCGGAACACTCCACCTCCCGATAATGTGCATGGCCAGTCGGTAATGTCCTTGTTAAAGGATATCTTAACCCGTCTTACCGATAGTGAGGTGTTTTGCAGGGACCTTAGCCGCCAGGTAGCCCACTTGAATCGTCAGCAACAGGAAAGGCCGTTAGGAACTCTCCTGGCAAACACCGAGCAAAACCCGTGGGGCAAAAATAGAGAGTCCAGACACGCAGTAACTCTCCTTAACAATAGAAGTTCGGACCCATCGAGTTCCAACTCGGACAGCCTGCAGTAAGCCGCCGCAAGAGGAAGTCGAGCTACTCCGACTCTAAACATAGCCTCGGTTTGCATCCCTCAAACCCTTTGTTTATATGTATCATATCCGTTTGTTCTTTTCTTCGTAGGCATTTTCTCTTTTTCCTTTCTATCTTAACTTAAAATCAACGAAAAAACAAATCCCTTGCTAATCCAAATTGATTACGCGGGGCATACGCACCATCACGCCCCGCGAATCCAAGTCTCTGACACTGTTTTGCCAATTCACACGAACCGTACGCACCAGTGCGCCTCGCGTAGCCAAGTTTCTGGTCTTTTTAATAAGTTCAGACGAATGGCCACGCGGGACGCTCCTCTACGTGCGCCTCGCGTATTTGAGCCTCTGGCCTAGGACACGGAACACGTGGAATGCATCTCTCAGTGCGCCCCGCGTATTCGTGTCCCTGGTCCCCATTGCACTTAAAACGCAACTCCTACACGGGGCGCCCCCCTGGGTGCGCCACGCGTAGGACCTGACCTTAAGGGTCCTTTTTAAATTCTATCTTTATTTTTGTTTTTGTTTTTGTTTTCTTTTGCGACGTCCTTGGAATAGACGTCATTTTAATAACGCGGACGGCCGTGCAACCCCGCACTTAACGTTTGTTTTGCACTAACAAAAACAAAAATAAAAATCAAATAAACAACAAAATAATTAAACTAATTTATTGATTCTTAAATTTTTCCGACACACTACCTCCCTCGGAAATTAATTAAAAGTTCCGTTATTTGTTTTTAAATGAAAAAACGTTAACACAAAGGATCGGTTTGATTAAGAAATTTTAGTTTTGGTTCTAAAGTTATAGAATTTATGCAAAGCCTAGGTTCGTACTAAACAAAAACATTGAGCCCTAACCCACAGGTCATCTCTATAATGAAATTTAAAAAAAGGCAATAAAGACGGGATAGTTGAAAATTTGACGAGAACTTGAACGTACACAATTTAACCCAAAATTTTGTGAGGTATTTTTGAGCCTAAAAGAGTTCGTATGAGAACTCTATTTCTTTCACAATTTTTCGAGAGCTTTGACTTCACTCGACTCATAGAGTTTGCACCTAATACCGGGTTAAGTACACTTATTTTGGTAAAAATGGCAATAGATGATAAAACGAACCCACTTAGGCTAATTCTTTTCTTAACTTATTTTTCTCGTTTTCATTAACCTCTAGGAAACTCCCTTGAGCCTATTAACCGACTTTTTTGTTAATACCCTTTTAACATTTAACCCTTTTTTCCTCTTGTTTAAACACCAACAAAATCAAATCGCACCAAAACTACCCGAAATAAGCCAAGGCCTTGATAAGTAAGCCCCATAAGCTTTCGAAATCGTTTTTGTGCCGCTCTCAAAACAAAAGAAAAAGAAAAACACAATAAAGAGCAAAAGGGCATTCTCAAGCTTCACCCGAGCAATTTCGAGTTATATTTTACGAACTTGCTAAGGCCAAAATAAAAACACGGTGTGATTGATAGGGGCGTTTCGTCCCTATCTTTTAGCGTGATTTACGGTTTAATTTTAGATGAAATAAATAAGTTTAATTGCAAAAATAGAGTGTTTTAATAAAATAACGAAATAAAAATAAATTCCATACTTTCGGTTAATTTTCCCTATTTTTGATTAATTTAGAAAATAAAACGTCAAGCTAACTCGGCTCTCAAGAATTGTATTTCAGGTACGAGCAAGGAGTGAAATTCCACCAACATACGCGAGGCGTGGAACACTTGGTCAGAAATAATTGCTCAATCCACAGACACCACGTGGAATCTACTCACCAATACGCGGGGCGTATCACCAACCACGTGAGGCATGGAACATGTGTCAGAAATGATAAGCCTAATCCTGAAAGTCAGACTGCATGGTCTCCCTGAGTCAACTACCCTACGCGGGACGTACCACCTTACACGCGGGGCGTGTAAGGAAGTTCTTCAATCCAAAAAGCTCAGAGACTCATTTACGCGGGGCGTACTTCAGCTACGCGAGGCTTAAAAGACCCAATTCAAGCAATAAAATCTCAGAAACTCAACCATGCGAGGCGCACCCAGGTCTACGCGGGGCGTGGTTGAGACAACAAGATCTGGATTTGGTCCACATGCAGGAGATTTCTGACGGAATGGGCAACTACGCGAGGCGTACTCCACCATACGCGAGGCGTGTCATGGGAAATCTGCAGAAAATCATGTTCCCCCATGCTTGTATTTGGTGAAATTACAATTCTACCCCTAGCTTGATGTGTATAAATAGGGGCTGAATCTTAAGTTTTAAAAAAAACACCATTGAGATACAATTTTACTATAGTTAAAGCTCTTGTTATTTTTGTTTGAGATTGTATTTATAGAGCAAAACTCTTCCACCTTGAGAGCTTGTTCGTTGATTCCGGCGTTCCATCAAAGTTCCGCTCCATCTCCGCTCACCAAGCTCGAAAGCTCCACCTCCAAGTCCTAAGAGACGGCCTTGAGTCCGGTTAGCTAGTTCCGAGGGTGGATTTTTCCCTTTTTACTTGCTAACTAGCTTGCACTCTTCCTATGTACTAGGCTTGGTTGTATTCCGTATTTACGTTTTCCATATTTATAATATATGATTTGCAATTTCCGTTTCTATATACGTGTTGATATTTATTGCTTGTTTTGATATTCGTAATTGATTATTGTGTAGGAGAACACGATTTCTGACGCCATTCGGGCTATCTTTGGGGATTCATATAGGTGTTGCCTTACCGGAAGTGACGCTCCGGAAACCGTAGGAATTGACAAACCACGGAACTTACGGGCCCTAATTTCTGGTCTCAAGCATTAGACACGCCTTGACTAGGAACCACGTAGTCTAAGTACTTCACGGGTCGGTCACACTACACGTAGTCGTCATTGCAAGACCGTTCATATATTGAGAGTCATTGTTTATCATATTTATAACTTATCGCCTTCCACATCATTTCGTAGAGTTTTGCTATATAAATTTGTCTCACCCGTAGTTAGGAGTAGTTTGTAGTTGTTCCCCGAATCAACTCAAAGTATTCACCGCCTAGATAACGTATAAAACTGAGTCGTCTAATACTTGTAGTTATAAATCCCGTGGATTCGATACCCGGTCTTAACCGGATTATTACTTGATACGACGGGGTACACTTGCCCCTAAGTAGTGGCATCTAGTAGAGATAGAGCATTTAGAAAGATCACATGCATAGTCGTAACGCACTTATCATAATACACATTTCGTCGTCGTTAAAGAAGCTCTACCTAGCCGTCTACGCTATCAAGTTTTTGGCGTCGTTGCCGGGGATTTATAATTTCTCGCAATATTAGACAAAAACGTTTTATTATTAGTCCAAACATTATTTTTGTATAAATTGTTTATATATACTCTTTTTACTAACAACATTTTCTTTTTTCTTGTTTATAAGTATTTTATTTATTTATTTTATGCACACCCGATCCCGGAGTGATACTCTCATTCCTATTGATCTTGAAATTGAACGTACTCTTTGTAGGATTCGGAGAGAGAAAATGGCAAACCTCATCAATGAAGCTAACCTGCCCGAGGTCAACCAAAGGCCGCCGGTGCAACCCGTGAATAACAACCGCAATGGTGGAGGCAATGACATGCGCTTGATGATGGAGATTCTTGCTCCGTACCGTCCTCAAAACCGCAATGGAATCATTGCCCCCACCATTCCGGCCGACACATATGAGATAAAGACTAGCATGATCCAACTAATCTAATAACTTGGTCAATTCGGAGGGGAACCCCATGAAAACCCTAACGAACACCTTGATAAATTTCTTATGTGTGCCGAAACTTCTCGGCAAAACGGTGTTCCGGTTGAGGCCATCCAACTAAAGTTGTTTCCTTTCTCTTTGACAGGACAAGCGTTGGAGTGGTTGCACTCGTTGGAGGCGGGATTGATCACATCATGGGAGGAGCTCGAAAAGGAGTTCCTTTCTTACTACTTCCTGCCTTCCAAAATGGTTAAGTTGAGGAACGATATCATGTCCTTTAGGCAACTTGAATACGAGGCCCTCCATTCAGCTTGGTCTAGATTCCGGAAGTTGCTCCGAAACTGCCCCCACCATGACATCCCTAAGCATGATTTGGTAAGTACTTGCTACTATGGTTTAATTCTCACTAATCGTGCAACCGTTGATTCCGCCGCAAGTGGGGATTTGTTTCGAAAATCGGCAAGCGAGGCTTACGAGCTCATCCATGAATTAGCTAGGAAAAGTGTCAATTGGCAAGAAGATCGGCTTACCGGAACCTCGCAGTATCAAACTTTTTTCGTAGAAGATGAGGCTCCCAAGATCTCTATGATCGAGGTAAATAAAAAGCTAGACGCCTTAATGGCGCAATTGAGCCTCCAGAATACAGCACAGATCCTGATGTGCTCACATTGCGGTGGTAACCACCATGGTAAGGATTGTCAAGCCGAAAGCCCTTTTACCGGCGATGCCGAGAGCATAAGTTATGTAGGGGGACAACCGAGGTATAATTCTAATGACAACTCCCTTCATAACTCGAATACTTATCACCACTGCAATAATAATAACAACGGATGGAGGCCTCAACACCAATACCCGAGTTTGTCTTATGGCAACGATCAAAAGGTGTTGAAGCCCCCATCCGGATTCCATAATAAGTTCCGGGAGCAAGGTTTAGGCCAATTCCCCAATGCCCAAGGAGGACAAAGTTCTCAACCTCCTAGAAATGCGCAAGACTCCACGGTAATCAATCTCCTAAGAGAAATATCTTCCCGTCTTGCTGACAATGAGGCTTTTTGCAGGGATTTGGGACATCAAGTGGCCCAATTAAGTCGCCAACGACAAGAGAAACAACATGAGTTTCTTCCGATCAACACCTAACAAAACCCGAGACCAAATAACTGGGAGACCGAAACAAGCAATAACTCTCCGTAGTGGTAAGGGTTTGGAACCACCGGTTCCAAAGGAGACTCCAACCGCTCTAAAGGTAAGTGACGAACCGGAAGTGGTAAGCAACCCCGGTTCGGATCCGAAACCCACGACTTCCTCGGGTAAGAATAAGAATGTGTGTGATCCAATTGGGGCTTACGTACTGAAGCTCCCTTTTCCACAACGACTTAAAAAGGAAAAATTGGACCATCAATATGGCAAGTTTTTGGAAATCTTTAAGAAACTTCACATTAACATTCCGCTTGCGGAGGCATTAGAACAAATGCCCACCTATGCGAAGTTTCTTAAGGAAATCCTCGCCAAAAAGAGGAAGTTAGAATACAACGAAACGGTAGCGCTTACGGAGGAATGCTCCGCGATTATAACGAATAAACTCCCACCTAAACTCAAGGATTTAGGAAGTTTTTCTATCCCATGCACGATTGGAAATGTTGAGTTTAGTAGAGCTTTATGTGATTTAGGTGCTCGTATCAATCTAATGCCTTTGTCTATTTTTAGGAAGCTCGGCTTGGGAGAGCCAAATCCTACCAATATAACGCTTCAATTGGCCGATAGATCCATTGCCAGGCCAAAAGGAGTTATGGAGGATGTCTTAGTGAAAGTGGACAAGTTCATATTCCCCGCCGATTTCGTGGTGCTCGACATGGCGGAAGACGATTCAGTACCAATCCTCCTAGGACGACCATTTCTTGCAACGGGTAGGACTCTCATTGATGTCCACGAAGGTAAGCTCATCCTACGGTTGCAAGACGAAGAGGTAGAGTTTAACGTGTACAACTCTATGAAATTCCCGTCTCATACCATGGAGGATTGCAACTTTTTAGATTCCGTAGACTCTATTGATCTTTTTGTTGAGGATTTTTGTGATAGGTCTTCAGCGGGAACCTCTTCGGAAATAGATGGTAATGAGCATTTGGATGAGGAGCCATTGAACAAGCCATTTGAGTACTCCTCCGAAATTGAACAATGTCTGTTGGCAAGGAGCCGGTTCGAGGGTTTGGTCCGGGATAGCAAAGCGAAATCAAAGTCATCTCTCGAAGAGCCTCTGACTTTGGAACTTAAACCCTTGCCTCCTAATTTAAAATATGTGTTTTTGCAACCTCCTAATTTCTTACTCGTTGTTATATCTTCACTTTTGATAGCGAAAATGGAGGAAGCATTGGTTGCGGTGTTACAAAAACACAAGGGCGCATTTGGATGGACCATTCACGACATTAAAGGAATTAGCCCCACCATTTGCACACACCGCATTTTTATGGAGGACAAAGTCAAACTCTCCGTGCAGCCGCAATGACGACTGAACCCCAACATGAAAGAGGTAGTGAAGGCCGAGGTAATCAAACTCCTCGACGCAGGTATAATCTTTCCTATCTCCGATAGTCCGTGGGTTAGTCCGGTCCAATGCGTTCCCAAAAAGGGGGGCACTAGGTGATGGAAAATGATCAAGGGGAATTAATTCCCACATGAAAGATAACGGGGTGGCGAGTATGCATTTATTATAGGAAACTTAATGAAGCCACCCGAAAAGATCATTTTCCCCTGCCGTTCATTGACCAAATGTTGGAAAGAATGGCGGGACATAAATTCTTTTGTACCCTATTGGCCTATCCGGCTATATGCAAATCCCCGTTGATCCTTCGGATCAAGAAAAGACGACATTTACTTGTCCATATGGGACATTTGCATATAGGCGGATGCCGTTTGGGCTTTGTAACGCTCCCGCCACCTTTCAACGGTGCATGACGGCTATATTCTCCGAGATGATTGAGGATTTCATGGAAGTCTTCATGGACGATTTTTCTGTTTTTGGGTCGTCCTTCGAAATTTGTTTGAGCAATCTTGATAAAGTCCTTCAACATTGCGAGGACACTAACCTAGCTCTTAGTTGGGAAAAGTGTCAATTTATGGTTCAAGATTGTATTGTTTTGGGACACAAGGTGTCCGGGGAGGGAATCGCGGTCGATCCGGCCAAGATCGAGGTAATTGAAAATTGCCTCCTCCAATCAATGTTAAGGGAATCCGGAGTTTCTTAGGTCATGCGGGGTTCTATCGATGATTCATTAAAGACTTCTCCAAAATAGCGACCCCCTTGACCCAACTCCTCTTAAAGGATGCGGAATTTAGTTTTTCCTCCGAATGTTTGCTTGCATTTAACACGCTAAAGGATAAACTAATTAATGCACCCATCATGGTGAAACCCGATTGGAGTCTCCCTTTTGAACTTATGTGTGATGCGAGTGATTTGGCTGTAGGTGCTTGTTTGGGCCAACGGGTGGATAAAATTTTCCGCCCCATTTTTTATGCGAGCAAAACGCTTAATGAAGCCCAACAAAACTATTCCATTACGGAAAAAGAGATGCTTGCTATCGTTTTTGCTTTTGATAAATTTAGATCATATCTCGTGTTATCCAAAATTATCGTATACACTGACCACGCAGCTCTCAAGTACCTAATGACTAAGCAGGATGCCAAACCACGATTGATACGGTGGATTCTACTCCTACAAGAATTCGACATCGAAATTAGGGATAAAAAGGAGTGGATAATGTCGTAGCCGACCATCTTTCCCGATTACAAAGCGAGCAAGCCACATCTCCAGAAGTTGTGGAGATCAAGGAGACCTTTCCCGACGAAACTCTCTATGCGGTAACACCTTTACCTTGGTACGCTGATATGGCGAACTTCAAAGCCGGTAATATTCTTCCCCCGCACCTTTCCTACGAGCAACGTAGGAAGTTCTTTCACGACGCTAAAAATTATTTTTGGGAAGAACCCTACTTGTTTAAATCTTGTGCTGATAATATCATTCGTAGGTGTATACCGGAAGAAGAGGTAAATCATGTGTTGCATATGTGTCACACCCAAGAGCCGGGGGGCCACTTCGGCCCGAGTCGGACTATGGCAAAGGTTCTACAATGTGGCTTTTATTGGCCTACCTTGTCCAAGGATTCCCAAGACTTCGTCAAATCATGTGACGCTTGTCAACGGAGCAGGAACATCTCCCGTAAACATGAAATGCTCCAACAAGGGATCCTAGTTTGCGAACTTTTTGATGTTTGGGGGATAGACTTTATGGGACCTTTCCCTAAGTCGCATAACAACTCCTACATTCTCGTGGCGGTTGACTATGTCTCCAAATGGGTGGAGGCCGTTGCCTTACCCTCAAACGACTCTAAGGTGGTAGGGAAATTTATAAAGAAAAACATCTTTACTCGGTTCGGAACCCCTCGAGCTATCATTAGCGACGGAGGTTCTCATTTTTGCAATCGCCAATTCGACCAACTCTTACAAAAATACGGGGTTGCACACCGAGTCTCCACCCCCTACCATCCGCAAACTAGTGGACAGGTCGAGGTTTCTAACCGCGAACTGAAACGTATCTTGGAAAAAACGGTTAGTTCCTCTAGGAAAGACTGGAGCCTAAAGCTCGATGACGCTCTTTGGGCCTACCAAACGGCGTTTAAAACACCTATCGGGATGTCTCCTTATCGTTTAGTTTTCGGGAAATCGTGTCATTTACCAGTGGAATTGGAACATAAGGCCTATTGGGCTCTGAAATTTTTAAATTTTGATGTGCATGCCATGGGGGACCAACGTCTCCTCCAACTCAATACCCTTGATGAACTTCATCTCGGTTCGTACGAAAATGCCAAGATTTACAAAGAACGTACGAAGAAATGGCATGACAAGCACGTGCAAGTCAGGGAATTCAACAAGGGAGACCAAGTCCTCCTATATAATTCTCGCCTCCGCCTGTTCCCAAGAAAATTAAAAATTCGGTGGTCGGGACCGTACACCGTTATTGATGCCCACTCGTTCGGAGCAGTTGACATCCAAGGTTCCGACAACGCAACCCACCGGGTGAATGGCCCCCGTCTGAAAATATACTACGGAGGCACTCTTCCACAACACGGCGAAGCCACATTCCTCCAAACACCGTAAGCATGCACGCATCACGAGAAAGTCGAGCTACTCCGACTCTAAATGTAGCCTCGGTTTGCGTTCCTCACACCCTTTGTATATATCCGTTTATCTCTTTAAAATTAACGGAAAAACAAATCCCGTACTAATCCAAATAACCTTCACGCAGGGCATACTCCCTTTTACACCCCGCGTGCTCGTCATCTTTCTTGCATCAAAATCTCAGAAACTCAAACACGCGGGACGTCCCTCGTAGCGCGTCCCGCGTATTTGAGTCTCTGGCCAAAATTGGTCTCAAATGCACCTCCTACGCGAGGCGCCCCCCTAGGCACGCCTCGCGTAGGACCTGACCTTCAAGGATCCTATTTTTAATTTAAATTCCATCTTTATTTTTGTTTTTGTTTTTCTTCTCTTTTGCGACGTCCTTGGAATAGACGTCATTTTAATAACGCGGAGGGCCGTGCAACCCCGCACTTACCGTTTGTTTTGCACGAACAAAAATAAAAATAAAAATTAAATAAACAACAAAATAATTAAACTAATTTATTGATTCTTTAATTTTTCCGACACACTAACTCCCTCGGAAATTAATAAAAGTTCCGTTATTTGTTCTTAAATGAAAAGACGTTGACACAAAGGATCGACTTTAGTAAGAAATTTTAGTCTTAATTTTGAAGTTCTAGGATTTATGCGAAACCTAGGTTCGTACCAAACAAAAGCATTGAGTCCTAACCCAAAGGTTATCTCTATAATGAAATTTAAAAAGGCAATAAAAATGGGACAGTTGAAAATTTGACGAGAACTTGAACGTACACAATTTAACCCGAAATTTTGTGAGATATTTTTGAGCCTAAAAGAGTTCGTACGAGAACTCTATTTTTTTCACAATTTTTCGAGAGCTTTGACTTCACTCAACTCATAGGGTTTGCACCTAATACCGGGTTAAGTACACTTATTTTGGTCAAAATGGCAATAGATGATAAAACGAACCCACTTAGTCTAATTCTTTTCTTAACTTATTTTTCTCGTTTTCATTAAACTTTAGGAAACCCCCTCGAGCCTATTAACCGACCTTTTGTTGCTAGTACCCTTTTAATATTTAACCCTTTTTCCTCTTGTTTAAATACCAACAAAATCAAATCGCACCCAAAATAAGCCAAGGCCTTGATAAGTAAGCACCATAAGCTTTCGAAATCGTTTTTGTGCCGCTCTCAAAACAAAAAGAAAAGGAAAAACACAATAAAGAGCAAAAAGCATTCTCAAGCTCCACCCGAGCAATTTCGAGTTATATTTTACGGACTTACTAAGGCCAAGATAAAAACGCGGTGCGATCATCAAAATGGTGTTTAAACTCGAGTTCTTAAAAATTAACCACTAAAAAGCCACCCACATTACAACCCCCCTCCGGGTTCGTCTTTAATATTGCCTAGACCATAACATAGGAGGAAAAACCCGGATGAAAATGCAAACTCAAAGTGACTTCGAGTAAGTGCAAAGAAGAGTGCAAAAACACCGACCCACCAAAATTTGAGCGTAAGAGTGAAATCCCTTGGTGAGGTACTATCGGGTTCTCAAAAGATAATCAACCCCCGTTAATATTGCCTATTAAATTTGATCATGGAGGTTTCAAATGAGTTTTGGTCACTCATTTGTTTGCGTAGGTACTTGCCGAAAACTTTGCATAAAACTTTAGCTTCGGAATCACGCACTTGGTAAAACCAACCGACGGTTTGTTTCTTAATAATCTCAATCCCTTGTCTTTCGATTTCTTTTACTTGAGGACAAGTAAAACTTTAAAGTCCGAGGAGGTTTGATAGGGGCGTTTCGTCCCTATCTTTTAGCGTGATTTATGGTTTAATTTTAGATGAAATAAATAACTTTAATTGCAAAAATAGAGTGTTTTAATAAAATAACGAAATAAAAATAAATTCCGTACTTTCGGTTAATTTTCCCTATTTTTGATTAATTTAGAAAATAAAACGTCAAGCTAACTCGGCTCTCAAGAATTGTATTTCAGGTACGAGCAAGGAGTGAAATTCCACCAACATATGCGGGGCGTATCTCCCTTCACGCGGGGCGTGGAACACTTGGTCAGAAATAATTGCTCAATCCATAGACACCACGTGGAATCTACTCACCAATACGCGGGGCGTATCACCAACCACGTGAGGCATGGAACATGTGTCAGAAATGATAAGCCTAATCCTGAAAGTCAGACTGCATGGTCTCCCTGAGTCAACTACCCTACGCGGGACGTACCACCTTACACGCGGGGCGTGTAAGGAAGTTCTTCAATCCAAAAAGCTCAGAGACTCATTTACGCGGGGCGTACTTCAGCTACGCGAGGCTTAAAAGACCCAATTCAAGCAATAAAATCTCAGAAACTCAACCATGCGAGGCGCACCCAGGTCTACGCGGGGCGTGGTTGAGACAACAAGATCTGGATTTGGTCCACATGCAGGAGATTTCTGACGGAATGGGCAACTACGCGAGGCGTACTCCACCATACGCGAGGCGTGTCATGGGAAATCTGCAGAAAATCATGTTCCCCCATGCTTGTATTTGGTGAAATTACAATTCTACCCCTAGCTTGATGTGTATAAATAGGGGCTGAATCTTAAGTTTTAAAAAAAACACCATTGAGATACAATTTTACTATAGTTAAAGCTCTTGTTATTTTTGTTTGAGATTGTATTTATAGAGCAAAACTCTTCCACCTTGAGAGCTTGTTCGTTGATTCCGGCGTTCCATCAAAGTTCCGCTCCATCTCCGCTCACCAAGCTCGAAAGCTCCACCTCCAAGTCCTAAGAGACGGCCTTGAGTCCGGTTAGCTAGTTCCGAGGGTGGATTCTTCCCTTTTTACTTGCTAACTAGCTTGCACTCTTCCTATGTACTAGGCTTGGTTGTATTCCGTATTTACGTTTTCCATATTTATAATATATGATTTGCAATTTCCGTTTCTATATACGTGTTGATGTTTATTGCTTGTTTTGATATTCGTAATTGATTGTTGTGTAGGAGAACACGATTTCTGACGCCATTCGGGCTATCTTTGGGGATTCATATAGGTGTTGCCTTACCGGAAGTGACGCTCCGGAAACCATAGGAATTGACAAACCACGGAACTTACGGGCCCTAATTTCTGGTCCCAAGCATTAGACACGCCTTGACTAGGAACCACGTAGTCTAAGTACTTCACGGGTCGGTCACACTACACGTAGTCATCATTGCAAGAGTAAATCATTAACCGTTCATATATTGAGAGTCATTGTTTATCATATTTATAACTTATCGCCTTCCACATCATTTCGTAGAGTTTTGCTATATAAATTTGTCTCACCCGTAGTTAGGAGTAGTTTGTAGTTGTTCCCCGAATCAACTCAAAGTATTCACCGCTTAGATAACGTATAAAACTGAGTCGTCTAATACTTGTAGTTATAAATCCCGTGGATTCAATACCCGGTCTTAACCGGATTATTACTTGATACGACGGGGTACACTTGCCCTTAAGTAGTGGCGTCTAGTAGAGATAGAGCATTTAGAAAGATCACATCCATAGTCGTAACGCACTTATCATAATACACATTTCGTCGTCGTTAAAGAAGCTCTACCTAGCCGTCTACGCTATCAGTGATCATCAAAATGGTGTTTGAACTCGAGTTTCTAAAAGTTAACCACTAAAAAGCCACCCATTTTACAACCCCCCTCCGAGTTCATTTTTAATATTGCCTAGACCATAACATAGGAGAAAAACCCGGACGAAAATGAAAACTCAAAGTGACTTCGAGTAAGTGCAAAGGAGAGTGTAAAAACACCGACCCACCAAAATTTGAGCGTAAGAGTGAAATCCCTTGGTGAGGTACTATCGGGTTCTCAAAAGATAATCGACCCCCGTTAATATTGCCTATTAAATTTGATCATGGAGGTTTCAAACGAGTTTTGGTCACTCATTTGTTTGCGTAGGTACTTGCCGAAATCTTTGCATAAAACTTTAGCTTTGGGATCATGCACTTGGTAAAACCAACCAACGGTTTGTTTCTTAATAATCTCAATCCCTTGTCTTTCGATTTCTTTTACTTGAGGACAAGTAAAACTTTAAAGTCCGTGGAGGTTTGATAGGGGCGTTTCGTCCCTATCTTTTAGCGTGATTTACAGTTGAATTTTAGACTAAATAAATAAGTTTAATTACAAAAATAAGTACATTTTAATAAAATAATGAAATAAAAATAAATTCCGTACTTTCGGTTAATTTTCCTTATTTTTGATTAATTTAGAAAATAAAACGTCAAGCTAACTCGGCTCTCGAGAATTGTATTTCAGGTACGAGCAAGGAGCAGAAATCCACTGATATACGCGGGGCGTGGAACACATTGTCAGAAATAATTGCTCAATCTACAGGCACCACGTGGAACTTACCCACTGCCACGCGGGGCGTCCTACCCTCCATGCGGGGCGTATGAGCAATGATAAGCAATAATGTCTCAATCATGAATGTCAGACTGCAAGATCTTCTAAAGTCAACTGACAATACGCAGGGCGTACAACCATACACGCGGGGCGTGTATGGGAAGTTCTTCAGACTACGCGGGGCGTAAAGGACCTACTTCAAGCAATAAAATCTCAGAAGCTCAACCACGCGAGGCGTACCCCAGTATACGCGGGGCGTGGTTGAGACAACAAGATCCGGATTTGGTCCACATGCAGGAGATTTCTGACGGAATGGGCAAATACGCGGGGCGTCCTCCACCATACGCGGGACGTGTCATGGGAAAACTGCAGAAATAATGTAGCTCCATACTTGTATCTTGTGAATTTACAACTCTACCCCTAGCTTGATGTGTATAAATAGGAGTGACTAGCACTTATTTAGACAGCTTTTGCATATACATTTCTTGCTATAGACTAAACTCTTGTTTCTTAGTTTTAGATTTTATTTTACATAACAAAACTCTATCACCTTAAGAGCTTGTTCGTTGATTCCGGCATTCCGTCAAAGTTCCGTTCCATCTCCGTTCACCAAGCTCGAAAGCTCCACCTCCAAGTCCTAAGAGACGGCCTTGAGTCCGGTTAGCTAGTTCCGATGGTGGATTCTTCCCTTTTCACTTGCTAATTAGCTTGTACTCTTCCTATGTACTAGGCTTGGTTGTATTCCATATTTACATTCTCCATATTTATAATTTATGATTCATAATCTCTTTTTCTATATATGTGTTGATATTTGTTACTTGTTTTGATACTCGTAATTGACTATTGTGTAGGGGAACGCGATTTCCGACGCCATTCAGGCTATCTTTAGGGATTAATATAGGTGTTGCCTTACCGAAAGTGACGCTCCGAAAACCGTAGGGATTGACAAACCACGGAACTTACGGGCCCTAATTTCTGATCCCAAGCATTAGACACGCCTTGACTAGGAACCACGTAGTCTAAGTACTTCACGGGTCGATCACACTACACGTAGTCGTCATTGCAAGAGCAAACCATTAACCGTATATATATTGGGAGTCATTGTTTGTCATATTTATAACTTATCACCATCCATATCATTTCGTAGAGTTTTTGTTATATAAATTTGTCTCACCCGTAGTTAGGAGTAGTTTGTAGTTGTTCCCCGAATCAACTCAAAGTATTCACCGCTTAGATAATGTATAAAACCGAGTCGTTTAATACTTGTAGTTATAAATCCCATGGATTCGATACCCGGTCTTAACCGGATTATTACTTGATACGACGGGGTACACTTGCCCCTAAGTAGTAGCGTCTATTAGAGATAGAGCATTTAGGAAGATCACATCCATAGTCGTAACGCACTTATCATAATATATATTTCGTAAGCTCTACCTAGGCGCCACACGCATCAGGGTGCATCAATAGGACTTAACTCCGAAGAGTTCTTTTTCTTTTTCTGCAATGGTTGCTCTGGAGTTTCCTCATTCTCTTCTTCAGGCTCAACTTGCCTTTTTCGTTTCTCTGCTGACTTAGGTGTGTCCTGAGTTTGCTCAGCATCAACTTTCTTCCCCTTTGATACAAACCGGATTTTATTTGGGGCAGCATTAACATCCTTAGAAGAAGTTTGGATAGCTTTCCTCTTCTTTTCTTTCTTGGCTTGCACCTCATGTGCAACATCAGCTTCTTCCTCATGTTCCTCAATGGCCCCTTTTCCCTTCTTAAACTTGAGGGGTTGGTTGTATACTAATCCAAACAGCAGAGCCGCTGTAATTTCAGTTCCCCAAGTCTCAACTCCATTAATTATGTCTATTTGATGATCTTCAAGGATTCTTGTAATGAGGGACCCCATCCTGAGTTTCCCAGTACTTCTTTGAAGTGCACCGATAAGGAACACCGGCATGTTGAGTGGTTGATAGGTCAGCATGTGCCAGATGAAGCACTGCTCGAAGTTTGAAGCTGATGATGCTGAGTTAATTTTAGGGAAGATAAAGTTAGTCAGGATGTAGTGAGCCATCTTTTGATTTTGACCCATACATGTACTAGCTATTTCCCTTTTGTGGACCTCCGGCTTACAGAACGTCACAGGGTGGTCAAGTTCTTCTTTTGTAGTCCTGAATTCTTTTCCTTTGGCTGGCAGTTTTAGCAAGGTTGCTAGATAGAATGGGGTAATCATTACTTTTTGGCTTTTGACATGGGTTACCAGATGGTCAGCATCTTCTTCGTCAACACAGAGGTTGGAGTAGAATTCTCTTACCAGCCTAGGGTAGGTTCTACCAGGAAGGGAGAAGAGTCCAGCCCATCCATTCTTCGAGATCCACTCACAGAACGGTTGCTCAGCCGTTACGAAGCTCGGAGAGAACCACCGACAACAAAGTACCTCATGGTTCTTAACGATTTTATAGACTTGGAAGAAAATCTTTTCATTGGGCTGCTTGTCCTTCTTTTTCTTCTTCTTTTTCGAAGCGGTTGCGAGGTCAGCTTGAGGGCTCTTGCTTGGAGTTTGGTCATGCTGACCTTGTCCTTTGGTGGGAGTCTCACTATATTCCTGCTGAGGAGGAGACTCAGGGTTTTCATCGGAGTGATTCTTTTCGTAATCACCACCGGAGATATTCTGAGAGTCCGACATGATTTTCTCAGAGATTTTCAAGAGGTTTTGGGATTTGGAGAGTGAGAGAGATGAAAATCTATTTGTCAAGTATTTTGAGTGTAAAGAGTGATAAGTGGGAATTCTTCCATTATTTATAGAAGTTCGAATTGATCCTAAACATTTGAACTAGCCGTTTTACCTCGAGATGATCAATCGACAAAGATCCTGGCATTTATGACATGTTCGGCGCGTTCATTTTCTTCATTATTGCGATTACGTCACCCTAGGTGGCTATTTATGGCACGTGTGCTATCATTAATTGGGCAAGAGAATTTTACTCAGTTTGTTAGAATACTGAACGTTTTGTGGTACTGAGTGCACAGTTTTACTTAGAGGGTTTTCATACTGCTTTAGTAACTCAGCCTAAGATAATCACACAGCATGTATGTCTTACTCAGCATAGGGTGATTTTCTATAACACATTTTAAGCTCAGCATGTAGAAGTTACTAAATTAGCACAAGTCACTCAGCATGGTAATCACTCATCATTCAATTAAGCACATAATATTATTGGAGAGGATTAGACATACCGATAGCTTCCCTTAGTATGTTGAATTGTTCACGAGCCAAAGGCTTGGTGAAGATATCTGCAAGTTGTTCATCTGTTGGAACGTAGGTCAGCTTGATCTCACCCTTGAGTACATGTTCCCTAATGAAGTGATGCCTTATGCTGACATGCTTCATCCTGCTGTGTTGGATTGGATTTTTAGATAGGTCAATGGCGCTTTTGTTGTCGCATTTGACCTCAATTGTTTCTGTTGTAACTCCGTAATCCTCAAGTTGTTGCTTAATCCATAGAACTTGTGCAACACAGCTTCCAGCAGCTACGTACTCAGCTTCAGTTGTAAACAGGGCAACTGATGACTGCTTCTTGCTGAACCAAGATACCACACAGCTTCCAAGGAAGTGACATCCTCCCGAAGTACTTTTACGCTCTAGCTTATCTCGTCCATAGTCAGCATCAATGTATCCAATGAGTGTGAAGTCATTTGAGGTTGGATACCATAAACCTGCATTAACTGAGCTCTGCAAATATCTAAAGATTCTTTTTACAGCTATAAGGTGAGATTCCCTAGGGTCAGCTTGATATCTTGCACAATAACATACTGAGTACTGAATATCAGGTCTACTAGCGGTAAGGTAAAGTAGAGAGCCAATCATACCTCGATATAGCTTGCTATCTACAGATTTACCTTTCTCATCTTTACATAGGACAGTGTCAGTACCCATTGGGGTTGATATGGGTTTACAATCTTCCATATCGAATTTCTTTAGCATTTCTTTGGCGTACTTGGACTGACTAATGAAGATGTCGTTCTTACCTTGCTTGATTTGAAGTCCAAGGAAGAAATTGAGTTCGCCCATCATAGACATCTCGAACTCAGTTTGCATCTGCTTACTAAACTCTTTGCATAAGGATTCGTCAGTAGCACCAAAGATTATATCGTCTACGTAAATTTGTGCCAGCAGGGTATGTTTACCATTTTTCTTAATGAACAAGGCTGTGTCAGCTTTGCCTCTGACATAGCTCCTGGTCAGCAGGAAGTTGGTCAACCTCTCATACCAAGCTCTTGGAGCTTGTTTCAGCCCATATAGGGCCTTCTTGAGTTTATAAACGTGGTTTGGAAATTTTGGATCTTCAAACCCTGGAGGCTGACTAACATATACCTCTTAGTTTATAACTAGCATATGCACACAAAATTCGTATAGCCTCTAACCTAGCAACGGTTGCAAAAGTTTCTCCGTAGTCAATGCCCTCTTGCTGACTATAGCCTTGGGCTACAAGTCGGGCTTTATTTCTGACTACGTTGCCTTGCTCATCTAGTTTATTTCTAAAGACCCACTTAGTTCCTATGGTCTTTTGATTTCTAGGTTTTGGTACTAAATCCCATACCTCATTTCTTGTGAATTGATCAAGCTCTTCTTGCATAACATTGATCCAATATTCATCGTGCTCAGCATCGGCGAAGTTCTTTGGCTCATTTACTGAGACGAATGCAACATTCCCGAGATACTTTCTAAGCTGATCTCTCGTCATCAGCTTGTTGTCTGTGGCATCAAGAATGGACTTCTCCGAATGTCCTCTTGGAATTTTTATTTCTTTAGGCAGTGTTGAGTTGTCTGGAATAGGTGTTTCTACAATATCTGCAGGAATAGATTGGTCAGCAAAGGTAATTTCTGGTTCGTGTTTACCTTTGGTCAGCCCATGTGCTGATGACTCAGTGGCTTCTGTTTGGTCAGCGGAAGCTGAGCTCGGTTCATCTTCGGCGGACTGAGTTGTCTTTCCTGCAGGGTCAGTTTCATCGAACTCTATATAGACAGACTCTTCAACAACTTGAGTTCGTTTATTATATACTCTAGATGCTTTACTGTTAGTTGAGTACCCTAAAAAGATCGCTTCGTCAGCTTTAGCATCAAATTTTGCAAGGTTATCTTTTGTATTGAGTATAAAGCATTTACACCCAAAGGCACGAAAGTAGCCAATATTGGGCTTCCATCCTTTCTAAAATTCATATGGGGTTTTCTTAAGAATCGGTCTAACTAAAGCCCTATTGAGTATATAGCATGCTGTGTGGACAGCTTCACCCCAGAAATACTTTGGAAGCCTATTTTCACTCAGCATTGTCCTAGCAATTTCGACAATTGTTCTGTTCTTCCTTTCAACCACCCCATTTTTTTGAGGCGTTTTAGGAGCAGAGAAGTTGTGGTCAATACCACTGGTTTCACAGAATTCGTCAAACTATTGGTTTTTGAATTCTCCACCATTGTCGCTTCTAATATGAGCTACTTTTAGGTCTTTGTCATTTTCAAGTTTTTAAAATCAGTGTGGTGAACATCTCAAATGTTTCATCCTTGCTACTCAGCAAGATGATCCAAGTATACCGAGAGAAATCATCTACAATGACTAAGGAAAATTTCTTACCGCCCAAGCTGAGTGGCTGGACAGGTCCGAAAAGGTCCAAATGTAGTAATTCCAATGGTCTCTTAGTTGAGACAATGTTTTTACTTTGAAAAGACTTTTTCGTTTGTTTACCTTGCTGACAAGAATTACATAATTGATCTTTTTCAAATTTCAATTTGGGCAATCCCTCAACTAGTTGCTTTCTAGCCAACTTGGCAAGGAGGTCCATGCTTACATGACCAAGTCTCCTATGCCATAGCCAGGAGTTATCCTCTTTAGATACTAAGCATATATTTCTTGAAAACTGTTTTTCTAAACTCAACATATATAAATTGTCAACACGAGGGGCAGTTAAAAATCAAATTGTTTGTTTTTCCCTCGAGTATCTGACACTGAGTAGCATCAAATATAACCTGTCTACCGCTATCACAAAGCTGAGCTACGCTCAATAGGTTATATTTGAACCCTTAACTAAGGAGACTGACTCAATGGTGGGGTTACCTCCGATAGTACCTGATCCTACTATCTTACCCTTCTTATTGTCTCCAAAGCTTACGTTGCCACCTTATTTAAGCTCAAGTGTGATGAACTGAGTTTCATCACCAGTCATATGCCTCGAGCATGCGCTGTCAATATACCAAAGCTTTGACTTCTCCACGCATCTCAGGCTCGCCTCATTTGAGTATTCCTCCTGTTCAGATTCTTCAGAGAGGTCAGCTTGCTCAGATCGAGTGTGGTCAGCAGCATCATCGGCCATGAAGCATATGTTTGCTGACTCGGTGGCATCATCTTCAGATGATGTTGAGTCATCGATGTCACTCCATGTGGCCACCATAGCCTTTTTGCTTCCCTTCTTATCTTTCTTTAGATTAGGGCAGCTTGACTTAATGTGCCCAGTTTGATGACACTCAAAGCACGTGACAGGCTTGGAGCTGTCCTTTTTGTATTTGTCACTGGACTCAGCTTTATACCTATCACCTCTTCTGAATGGCCTCTTGCTGTTCTTTTCATTCTTTCTGAACAACTTCTTCATCTTCCTTGTGAACATGGTCATTTCCTCATCATCTGACGAGTCAGCTTCAGTTGAGTCAGCTTTCATGACAAGTGATTTTTGTTTCTTGTCTTCTGACTTTTCTTTTGCTTCAAAATTTTTCATAGAGATCTCATGAGTCAGCAGAGATCCGATCAGCTCAACGTATTTATATGTGGTCAAGTCTTGAGCTTCCTCTACGGCAGTTTTCTTAGCTTGCCAGCTCTTATGTAAGCTTCTCAGAATTTTCTTCACCTGCTCTTCTTCAGTGAAGTTCTTGCCGAGCCTTTTTAGCTCATTTATGATGTTGGTGAATCTGGCGTTCATTCCTGAGATGTCCTCATCACCGTTCATCTCGAACAGCTCGTATAATCTCATATGTTGATTCACCTTTGACTCCTTGACCTTGCTTGTACCTTCGTAGGTTACTTCAAGCTTTTTCCAAATCTCCTGTGCTGACTCGCAACCTGAAATCTTATTGTATTCTGCAGCATCTAACGCACAGTGAAGCATATTGATAGCCGAAGCATTGTTTTGTAATTTTTTAAGGTCATCTTCTGACCACTCAGTTTCACTCTTAACAATTTTCTCATTGTCAATAGTTTTAATTAAGCTAACTTAATATATTTTCTTGAGTTCGTTAACTCAGCTTTGGTCAGCACGGTCGATTATAGTGTAAGACAGCTTTAGTCAGATGTTGACTAGAACTATTTTACGTATGAGTTGGGAATTGACACTATTATGGCCAGCTTCCAACTCAGCACTCTTATTTACTCAGTGTCAGTTTAAACAATTTATATGCTGAGTAAATATGACAAGCAACACATACAGATATATATATATATATATATATATATATATATATATACATAGAGAGAGAGAGAGATAGTTAGAGATTACTCAGTACGACTTATCCTGGTTCGGCCTCTCCGCCTACGTCCAGTCCCCAGAATCCCTCCAGTCTTTTTAAATCCAATACTGAGCTCTTTAAAGGTAGAGCACAAACCGTTTACAAGGCAGTTGAATATGCAAGAGTACCTTCCTCTATTTGTCTACTCAACTCCTACTAAGTGCTATAACCAAACACCTAGATTTCTCTACCACTAAGCACTCAACACCGAGTACTCAGCACAACACTCTCAATTTTACAATTGATACAAATTGTTCTTTTCGGATGAAGAACACTTTAGATGATTACAGAAAATCAATCTAGCTTTTACACAAGAATAGAAATTTGGTGTAAGATCTCTTTTGGCTTTTGTGTGCTTTTGTATGTATACACTTTTTGTTCTTGTTATATTCGGCTAATGATCCAAGAATGATCATGTCTTTATATAGTTGAGGTCTGAAGCAAAAATGGTTTGAACTTTGGATTTGTCCGTTGATCCAAACGGCTCTTTTTTGAGACAAGTTCTGGTCAGCTTCAGTTTTTGCAGGCCAATCCTGTCGTCTGAATTCCGCAGCCGTCAGGTTTGTCTTTTTCTTGCAGGTTTCGTCTTCTTGTGCCAGTTCGTCTTTTAGCTAACAAACATTTGACCCATGCATCTCGAAATTGGCTTTTGCGTAATTCCAAGGTTTCTATTATTGGTGCAGACAGTTGTCGGAGCTTGTCTTTTAGCAAACGGATCATTCATGATGTCCTGAAGATCACTCAGCTTGTCTTTGATAGCCGTTGTTTGTGATTGTTTGCTAATGCATATACTGAGTTCTCTTTTACTCATCTTTCATGGTTAGCTTTGTTCTGCAAGACATAGTTCTCGGAAGAGTTTCCTACTTTTGATACTGAGTTTCGTTCCACTCAGCTTCTTGATCTTTAAGCTTCTGTTCTGAAGATGACTTATCTTCTTTCA
This sequence comes from Euphorbia lathyris, assembly GCF_963576675.1. Classification (NCBI taxonomy): domain Eukaryota; kingdom Viridiplantae; phylum Streptophyta; class Magnoliopsida; order Malpighiales; family Euphorbiaceae; genus Euphorbia; species Euphorbia lathyris. Next base: position 86,416,073 of record NC_088915.1, read on the forward strand.
CGTTGAGTTCCACTCTACTCAGCTTGTGTTATGATCTTATGCTGACTTCGTCCTGTCTTACTTTTTATTTCTATTTGTATTTATATTTATACTCATCATTGAACAAACATATTAGTACAATTAAATCAAAGCACTTAAATTTAATTATCCCTTAATCATGGATTAACTTAAATAATTTTGTCAAATCAAAATCATGTGGAAAGGTGTTTCAACAAAGAGGAGGTATGAATAGTTGGAAATTGGAGGGAAGAAGAAGAAGTCGCATTGTAATTGGAGGAAAGTGAGAACCTTTCAGAACTTTTGTAGAAATTGTAGAACGTTAAATAAAATAAGTTAGAGAGAGAAATTAGAGAGAGAAAAGGAAAAGGAGAAGGATGAAGAAGAGGGTACAAAAGTAATTTTATATTAGTTGGTCAAATTTTGACTTTTTGACTAGTCAAATTGCTGACATGGCGTGTTGACTTTGCGTTGACCGGTCATTTTTACCTGCTGTATACCAAAGTGATAGGTCACCTATAAGTTTGTATATATTAGTGAGACAAATTGAAGGTTGTATACTAAAGTGTGAAATGAGGCAAACGTTGTACACCTTAGATGAAATTTACCCGAGAAAGTAGGGGTATTTTAGTAATTAATGGGATTTGGGTATTTTAGTAATTGTATAAGGATGGGTCCCATATTTTTAATTGAGAAAGATGAAAAAAAGATGACATGGTGCGTTGACTGGTGTTAACCGGTCATTTTAACCGGCTATACACCAAAGTGGGAGGTCACCTATAAGTTCGTATATATTAGTGAGACAAATCGAATGTTGTACATCAAAGTGTGTAATGAGGTAAAGGTTGTACACAATTGATGAAATTTACCTAGACAATATTATAGACATCTAAAATGATTTTCCATTTTCCATTAATCGCTTACAAATATATTTTTTTCCAACAGGATCTACGGATTAGAGATTTATATTGAAAGGAAAATGGTTTTAGACAAAGGACGTGGTGGTAAATTACTTGAAAGTTACTTTTTGTACAGTCTCAATCTTCCATTTTCCATGCTAACGATTGTTTATTTGATAATCAATTTAGATTTTGCTAATAGTGAGACTAAGTTTTATAATTGCCGGGTTAAGCTCTTTGGCAAAATATTTTGGCAAAATTAATATTTGTTAAACTGGAATTTTATTGTCCCATCACGTTATCCTACCTTAATTTACATATGTAATAACTTTGTTTTTCAATATAATATATATATTGTTTCAGTTTCGCCTATTTAACATTAAATAAATTAAATTCCCCCGAAGCGAAGCGAGGGTTTTATCCCTAGTAATTAAAATAAAAGACAATAAAATTTAAACAAAGCAGAATCAAAATATGAGATTGATATAAGTGGGCAAGAACACTCGACACATCACAAAGTTCATGCAAGGTTTAAGCAACTCTTATAGGTCCTAAGAGTAGAGAAGAAATCCGAGGGGGGAATCTTCGCTTGGTAGAAGATGGATGATGGAGGAAGCTTTAACAACTGATGGATCCAGGGGCGGCTCTAGTATTTTAGAGGCCCTAGACAGCTCCCATACTACATTTTTTTTACAAATTTAAATTTAATATGTATGAAATATAATTAATTCTCGACTCAATAAGAAGAACCAATTGAAAATCAAACTTTTTGACAATTTATAGAGAATGAAACAATTAGTTGTTATTACTATTGTTAGATTATGTACAAATTTATCCATATAGTTATTAGGTGAAAATTGATTTAACTCTTTGATGACTAGTGGAGGATTTCTGATTGACTTCCGTCTCTGTGGGGGCGTCGTTGGGTTCGACGGGGGGAAGCTCCGATGCCAAAGTCATTATAGAAGAATAAGGGAGTAAACTGAATTGACAAAGGATAAGAGAATATGTACCTTGATAGCTCGAGATACTAGCTATATATAGTCATGAAGTTGTAACCTTTAGTAACTAGAAAGTCTCCATTAATGCTCCATTAATGGCGGTTTCGGGTTTCCTTTAAGCATGTCCGTTAGGGAATTGATTGCTTATTAATGGTCTTTATTGTGGGATCTGTTCAGCTGTTTCAATAGCGGATTGGGCGGTTATGGCGATTCGCCTCGTAGGTTCGCCCGCGGATCTCTTGAGATGAGATATTGGTGATCCGCCTGTTGGATCTCTTTGCTTACTACGCCGTGATACTCCGGTATCAGGTGATCAACACGTGGCGTTCAAGGCGAATATCCCTTTTGGTCCTTGGGATAATATCATAATGTTATCAGAAGCCCCCCTAAAGTTCCTTTAAAGCCTTTTAGGGCTTTTGAGCTTCTTCATGCGCCGTCATCACTACTTGTATTAATTGTCACTCTGTTCGATGCCAATCGATGGGTGACACGTGTTGTGGGCGTGCAGCTCAAGAAAAGAGAAAACACCTTCTTCTTTTCTCTCTTTCTCTTTCTTCCTCATTTGCTCGTCTTCTCTAATTTTCTTTGCCCAGAGTTTTTTCCCGGAGTTTCAGAGTCCTCCAAGCTTTGACTTTCATGTAAGTTCATCTCTTTCATTCTATTTTTTCTAAATGTTTAGGAGCTCTTCTTCATCCTCCGAATCGACCTTCGAGCTCTTTAATTTGACCTCTTCCTCTGAAATCGTAGTTAGCTGGACTACTTCTTCATCGGAAAATTCTTATTTCTCCAAAGATACAGTTAGCTCTAATTTAGCTGAGTTGCGTAACTCGGCGTGTAATAGTGGTCGAACTCGTTCAAGTAGAATTCAAAACCTTTCCATCCCCGTTACTGGTACTGTTCCGGCAATAGACTTTAGGCGATTTTCTGGGATGGTGACCTCTTCTTCAAACCCGTCTAGGAAAAAGGCGCCTCGTGCGGAGGCTACTCCATCTCGTATGAGCGCTGCGGATCTAGCGGATCTGGCGAGTCACTTTCCCTGGATAAATAACTATGAGACCCAGTTGGCGGCTGCCCATCAACGACCCGCCTGTCCGCCAAGCGGATATCTATCTGTGTATAGTTGCCATGTAGAAAGAGGGTTCCGACTTCCTCTTCCAAAGATGATGGCGGACATCCTTGCTTACTTTGACATTACTATCAGCCAATTACATCCAAATGGCTGGTTAGATCTAGCTTTATATTGTTACCTAGCTTCAAACTTAGGGGTAGTGTGCACCCCTCGTGTCTTTCGATCGTTTCATAAACCGTCAAAGCGAAAGTCTGAGTCTTTCCTCACTTTTGCAAAGTTTGGAGTATATTCGCCGTTTAGCGACAAGATGTCTAACGTCCATCTTTGGGACGAAAAATTCTTCTATGTAAAGATTCAAGAGGGCGAATCTTTAGGCTTTCCCTCGTACTGGAATGCCAAACCTCTACACATGGCGGGAGACATGTGCATATTGACAGATAGTGATGAGGTAGTGGCGGAGCTCATGAAGAGTGTCAGGGCGGATGCTTGGACATACGCTGACGCCTTGGACTTCATGATGAATGATATCCCTTTGATTCGCCGAGAAGGGGACAAGTTCATTTACTCAAAGTTTGCTCAATTTGATCAAGGTAACTTTGTTTTTTCTTTGAACCTTGATTACTTTATTGTTCTATTTGTCAGGGGTTTATCTAAGGCCAATCACGCTCTTGTAGAGATGCGCAAGAAAATGAAGGAGGATGAAGCTCGAAAGAAAGGTCAGGTAACTGATCCCCAAAAGGGTGCAGGGAAACATCCTGCGGATATAATGGCCGACCCGCCTCTAAAGAAGAGGAAACCTGCTGCTTCCGGCGGTCAAAAGTTTATGGCGGATGCCATGAAATCCGCAATGCCTTTAGTGGAGAAGGAACAAGTAGGTTGTTTTACCTTTGTCTTTTGTCGTATTTTGAACCTAAGTTCTGATCTTCTCATTTTTGTGCAGATGGCAAAGCCTAATTTGGGCGGTTACTGGTCCGCCAAATATGGTATCAAGGGGTCTTTGGAAAATGAGTTTGTCATCAATGACCTGGACGAGGCTCTTGGTCAGTTGGGCGAGGTGCAGAAGAACCAAAACCAAATCCCAGGATCAACCCATGTCCAAAGGGGAAAGGCAGAGCTTTTAACGGTAAGTTCCTTCTGTTCTTTTGTTATTGTTTGGATGAATAAGTGATATCCTTTGGGGGAGAGTTTTGCTATTTGGCATTTCGTTTGAATGAACTGTTTGCCTTGATAGATGTATACTCGTTTGCGTGCTATGGAGGCGGAGCTCCTTCAAGGTGTGGCGGATAAGGCCACCATAGAAAAGTTGGAGAAAGAAGTTGCTGATGCTAACGCGAATGCTGCGTCCGTCATTGCCCTCAAGGATGCCGAGATCCAAAAGCTGAAGGAAAAGATCGAAGCAGATGTCTATAAGTAGGAAGCTCTTGAACTTCATTTGAACACCAACCAAGAAATAATTACACACTAGAGAGCAAACTATACTTGTTTTGTTACTTGTTGTAGTGTAGATTCAGTTTTTGTAGCTAAACTCTCCACCTCGAGAGCTTGTTCGGTTGTTTCGGCATTCCATCGAAGTTTCACTCCACCATTCGTTACCAAGCTCGAGAGTCCCACCTCCACGACCTAGGAGACGGCTTTGAGTCCGGTTAGCTAGTTTCAAGGGCGGATTCTCCCCTTTTACGTGCTAATTAGCTTGTACTCTTCCTATGTACTAGGCTTGGTTGTATTCCATTTATACACATTTCATATTTATAATTTCATGATTTATAATCTCTATTTCCCTCTACGTGTTAGTGTTTGCTACTTGTTTTGATATTGATAATTGATTATTGTGTAGGAGAACGCGATTTCCGACGCCATTCGGGCTATCTTTAGGGAGTTATATAGGTGTTGCCCTACTGGAAGTGACAAACCAGAAACCGTAGGAATTGACAAACCACGGAACTTACGGGCCCTAGTTTCTAATTCCCCCGCATTAGACACGCCTTGACTAGGAATTACGTAGTCTAAGTGCTTCACGGGTCGGTCCTTTTACACTTAGTCGTCTTTACAAGAGTAAATTATTATCCGTAAACATTTAGAGTCATTATTTATCGTGGTTATAACTTATCGATATTCATCCCACTTCATAGGGTTTTAGCTACACAAATCTGAGTCGCCAATAGTTAGGATATTGTGTAGTTGTATCTTACTTCACCCCCAAAGTAATCGCTGCTTAAATAACATACGAAACCGAGTCGTCTAATACTTGTAATTATAAATCCCGTGGATTCGATACCCGGTCTTAACCGGATTATTACTTGATACGACGGGGTACACTTGCCCCTAAGTAGTCGTAGCGTCTAGTAGAGTTAAGAACATTTAAAATATCACATTCATAGTGCATTCACCGTAATACACATTTAATCGTCGTAAGAAAAGCTCACACTAGGCGCCGCGCTATTAAGTTTTTGGCGCCGTTGCCGGGGATTTATAATCTCCTACAATATTAGACAAAAACGTTTCATTGTTAGTTTAAGCATTCTTTTTGTATAAATTGTTTATATATACCTTGACTAACATTATTCTTTCTTGTTGATAACCTTTTATACTTCTTTTTACTTTATGCACACCCGATCTAAAAGTGATTCTCTTATTCCTATTGATCTCGAAATTGAACGTACTCTTTGTAGGATTCGAAAAGAGAGAATGGCAAACCCCAACGCCGAGGTCAACCAACCCGACGGAAACCAAAGGCCACACGTGAACAACATCCGTGGGGGAAATGATACGCGTTCGATGATGGAAATCCTCGCTCCGCATCGCCCCCAGAATCGTAATGGCATTGTCGCTCCCACAATCCCGACCAACACATACGAGATCAAGACCGGCATGATCCAACTGATACAACAATATGGTCAATTCGGAGGGGAACTCCATGAGAACCCCAACGAACATTTGGATAAATTTCTTATGTGTGCCGATACCTCTCGGCAAAATGGTGTTCCCGTTGAGGCTGTAAGACTAAAATTGTTTCCTTTTTCATTGACAGGACAGGCGTTGGAATGGCTACACTCATTGGAGGCGGGATCCATCACGTCATGGGAAGAGCTCGAAAAGGAGTTCCTCTCCTACTATTTTCCACCGTCCAAAACAGTCAAGTTACGGACCGATATCACATCCTTCAGGTAGTTGGAATGCGAGGCCCTTCACGCAGCTTGGGCTAGGTTCCAGAAGTTGCTCCGAAACTTCCCCCACCATGACATCCCAAAGCACGACTTGGTAAGCACTTTTTACCACGGGTTAACCCCCACTAACCGTGTAACCGTTGATTCCGCTGCAGGTGGGGATCTATTTCGAAAGTCAGCTAGTGAGGCCTACGAGCTCATTCATGAGCTCGCAAGAAAAAGTGTGCAATGGCAAGAGGATCGGCTTGCCGGCCCGTCGCGACACCAGACGTTCGCTGTGGAGAAAGAGGCTCCAAAAAGCTCCATAGCGGAAATGAACAAGAAACTTGACTCGTTGATCGCCCAATTGAGCCTCAATAAAAGTGTGCAGGTCCTGATGTGCACTCACTGTGGTGGAGACCATGATGCGTTTAATTGCCAAGCCGGTAGCCCTTTTGCCGGCGATGCCGAAAACGTAAGTTATATAGGAGGCAACTAGAGGTATAATTCCCATTCGAACTCCTATTCTCACCACATTAATAATAATAACGGCGGATGGAGGCCTCGGTACCAACACCCGAACTTATCATATGGCAATAATAATAACGTGTTGAGGCCCCTATCCGGCTTTGAGCAAGAATTTCGGGAAAACGGGCTCGGGCAATCACAAGCCGCGCCCGGTAATCGGAACGCTCCACCTTCCAACAATGTACACGACCAATCGGTCACGTCCTTGTTGAAGGACATATTAACCCGTCTTTCCGATAGCGAAGTGTTTTACAGGGATCTTAGCCGCCAGGTGGCCCACCTAAACCGTCAACAACAAGAAAGGCCACTAGGAACCCTCCCGGCAAATACTGAACAAAACCCGCGAGGTAAGAATAGGGAACCCGGACAAGTGATAACGCTCCTCAACAATGGGAGTTCGGACCCGTCAACCTCCAATGCGGACGTCTTGCAATAAGTCGCCATATAAGAAAGTCGAGCTACTTCGACTCAAAACGTAGCATCGGTTTGAATTCCTCGAACCACTTGTCTATATGTGTTATAAACGTTATCTCTTTTCTTTATTTTGCATTATTGTTATTTTATTTTCATCTTCATTTTTACTTTATTTTATTTCTCCCATTTTCGTTTATTTTTATAAAATCAAAAGAAAAACAAATCCCACATTAATCCAAAACCCTTAAAATACGCGGGGCGTACAACCCCTTGCGCCCCGCGTAGTTGTGTGCCTGCCCCTTTTACTTAATAAAGGACACACTACGCGCGGCGTACCTGAATTTGCGCCCCGCGTACACATTACTCATTTCGACTCCCGCTTCGATACCCTCGAGGCTCAACGACTTGAGGATAGGGCTAACTTTGACGCCTTCACCAACGCCTTCTACACCCACTTCAACATCCGTGACAATCCGCCTCCACCACAACCATAGTTTCCCTTTCTTTTCTTTTCATGTTTTCTTTATTTTCTTTTTATGTTGTTTTTATTATTTCCTATGTTGTTTTTATGCTTTTAATGTAGGATGTTCTTTTTAATTGAAATTGTTCAGTTCCGTTTATGTTTTGTGCTTTCGTTATTTTCGTTTTATGGTTTAGAATAGCACCACGCAGGGCGTACCCCATGGCACGTCCCCACGTACCCCTTATTTTTCTGCTTAAACAAGTTCAGAAACTCAAACACGCGGGGTGCCCTGTTCCTGCGCCCCGCGTATTTGAATCTCTGACTCCAAAAACACTTAAAACACCTTTTACGCAGGGCGTACCCCCTCTTACGCCCCGCGTATGAGTTCCTTTCCGTGGTTCCTATAGTTCAGAAACTCAAACACGCAGGGTGCCCCCTATCACGCCCCGCGTATTTGAGTCTCTGCCTCAAATCGCATTAAAAATGCTACCCTACGCGGGGCGCCCCCTAGGCACGCCTCGCGTAGGGCACCTGACCACTAAGGGTCTTCTTCTCCTTCCTTACCTTTATTTTATTTTTGTTTTTGTTTTCACTTCTTTTTGCGACGCTCTTGGAATAGGCGTCATTTTAAATAACGCGGAGGGTCGTGCAACCCCGCACTTTTAGTTTGTTTTGCACTACGAAAAACAAAAATAAAAATTTAATAACAACAAAATAATTAAACTCATTTATTGACTCTTTAAAATTTTCCCGACACGTTATCCCTCCTTTGGAAATTAATTAAAGTTCCGTTATTTGTCATCAAAAATATAAAAGCGTCGGAACATAAAGGAATGGTTCAATTAAGAGATTTTAGTCTTGATCTCAAAGTTAGGGAATTTGTGCAAAACTTAGGATTAGTACTAAACTAAGACATTGAGTCTTAACCCAAATGTCATCTCCATAATAAACTTTAAAAAGGCAATAAAAACGGGATAGTTGAGAATTTAGCAAAAACTTGATAGTACACAATTTAAACCCGAATCTTTGTGAGGTATTCTTGAGCCTAAAAGAGTTCGTACGAGAACTCTAATTCTTTCACAATTTTTCGAGAGCTTTGACTTCACTCGACTCATAGAATTTGCATCCAATACCGGGTTAAGTACACTTATTTGTGGTAAAAAGGCAATAGATGATAAACCGAACCCACTTAGGCTAATTTTTCTTAATTTATTTTTCTCGTTTTCATTGAACATTAGGAAACCCCTTCGAGCCTATTAACCAACTTTTTTTAATACCCTCCTAACATTTAACCCTTTTTCCTCTTGTTCAATTACCGACATAATCAAGTTGCACCCGAATTACCCAAAATAAGTCACGGCCTTAGCAAATGAGCACCATAAGTTCTCAAAATTTTGTTTTTGTGCCTCTATCAAAACAAAGGATACAATAAAAATAAAAAGGCATTCTCAAGCTCCACCCGAGCAATTTTGAAGTATATTTTGTAAAATTCGCTAAGGCCGAAATAAACAATGATGCGGTGCAATCACAAAACGGTATTTTTGAACTCGAGTTTCTTTAAACTAACCACTAAAGAAGCCACCCACATTACAACCCCCCTCCGGGTTCATTTTTAATATTGCCTAACCATATTTTAGGAGGAAAAATCCGGATAAAAATGCAAATTCAACATGATCTCGAGTAAGTGCAAAGAAGAGCGCTAAAACACCGACCCACCTAAAATTGAGCGTAAGAGCGAAATGCCTTAGTGAGGTACTATCGGGTTCTCAAAAGATAATCAGCCCCCGTTAATATTGCCTATTAAATCTTGATCATGGAGGTTTTAAACAAGTTCCATACTCAATTGTTTGCATAGGTACTTACCGAAACCTTTGCACAAAACCATAACTTTGAAATCACGCACTTGGCAAAACCAACCTTCGGTTTGTTTCTTAATTTTCTCAATCCCTTGTCTTTCGATTTCTTTTACTTGAGGACAAGTAAAACTTTAAAGTCCGAGGAGGTTTGATAGGGGTATTTTACCCCTATCTTTTAGCGTGATTTACGGGTTGATTTCGGATAAAATAAATAAGTTTAATTACAAAAATAAAGCGTTTTGATAAAATAAAGAAATAAAAATAAATTTTGAACTTTCAGTTAATTTTCCGTATTTTTGATTAGTTTAGGAAATAAAAACGTCAAGCTAACTCGGCTCTCAAGATTTGTATTTCAGGTACGAGAAAGGAGCAAAAATCCACTCCATACGCGGGGCGTATCATCCCTTACGCGGGGCGTAAAACACGGTGTCAGAAATAATTGCCTTATCCGTAGACACCACGTAGAACTGACTCACCATACGCGGGGCGTATGACACATGTCGGCAATAATTGGCCTAATCCTGAAAGTCAGACTGCATTGTCTCCCGGAGTCAACTCTCCATACGCGGGGCGTATCACCATATACGCGGGGCGTAAAAGGCAGTTCTTCAACGTAAAAAGATCAGAGACTCATTTACGCGGGGCATACTTCAGCTATGCACGGCGTAAAAGCTCCAATTCAAGCAATAAAACTTCAGAGACTCAAACATGCGGGGCGTACTTTAGCTACGCAGGGCGTGTTTGAGACAATTAGACACGGAATTGGTCCACATGCAGGAGATTTCTGACGGAATGGGCATTTATGCGGGGCGTAGACCACCTTACGCGGGGCGTATCATGGGATTTTTGCACCAAATAATGTTGCTCCATACTTGTACTTTGTGAAATTACAACATTGCCCTTGCTTGATGTCTATAAATAGGAAGCTCTTGAACTTCATTTGAACACCAACCAAGAAATAATTACACACTAGAGAGCAAACTATACTTGTTTTGTTACTTGTTGTAGTGTAGATTCAGTTTTTGTAGCTAAACTCTCCACCTCGAGAGCTTGTTCGGTTGTTTCGGCATTCCATCGAAGTTTCACTCCACCATTCGTCACCAAGCTCGAGAGTCCCACCTCCACGACCTAGGAGACGGCTTTGAGTCCGGTTAGCTAGTTTCAAGGGTGGATTCTCCCCTTTTACGTGCTAATTAGCTTGTACTCTTCCTATGTACTAGGCTTGGTTGTATTCCATTTATACACATTTCATATTTATAATTTCATGATTTATAATCTCTATTTCCCTCTACGTGTTAGTGTTTGCTACTTGTTTTGATATTGATAATTGATTATTGTGTAGGAGAACGCGATTTCCGACGCCATTCGGGCTATCTTTAGGGAGTTATATAGGTGTTGCCCTACCGGAAGTGACAAACCAGAAACCGTAGGAATTGACAAACCACGGAACTTACGGGCCCTAGTTTCTAATTCCCCCGCATTAGACACGCCTTGACTAGGAATTACGTAGTCTAAGTGCTTCACGGGTCGGTCCTACTACACTTAGTCGTCTTTACAAGAGTAAATTATTATCCGTAAACATTTAGAGTCATTATTTATCGTGGTTATAACTTATCGATATTCATCCCACTTCATAGGGTTTTAGCTACACAAATCTGAGTCGTCAATAGTTAGGATAGTGTGTAGTTGTATCTTACTTCACCCCCAAAGTAATCGCCGCTTAAATAACATACGAAACCGAGTCGTCTAATACTTGTAATTATAAATCCCGTGGATTCGATACCCGGTCTTAACCGGATTATTACTTGATACGACGGGGTACACTTGCCCCTAAGTAGTCGTAGCGTCTAGTAGAGTTAAGAACATTTAAAAGATCACATTCATAGCGCATTCACCGCAATACACATTTAATCGTCGTAAGAAAAGCTCACACTAGGCGCCGCGCTATCACAAACCTCCTGTCAGCATCAAGCTCGTGGACCTTGAAGAAGTACCTCCAAAGGTGGGTGAGGAGTTGATAATTGATGGCACTCTTTCCCTTGAGAGAACTACTTCTGTGGAAAAGGAAGTCCCTTTATCGGGCGTATCTGGAGCCGTTGAGAAGGAAGTCCCATAGGAGGGCGCATCAGGCGAGAAAGATGTTAAGGAGGATGCTCCTATTAATGTTTAGTTTTGTTTGTAGAACTTAAGTACAGTTTGTTTAATCCTTACTATTATTTATTTTACTTTTACGTTTGAGTAAGTAAATATATAAGCTTTCAGGACTGGTTTTGAAGTAGGTGGTCAGCCATACTCCATTGTGTGAACCTTTGTGAAGGTTTGAAGCTGTTTTATTCCTTTAGAGGAAGTTAAGCTGCCTTAGGGATCATCTTGCTACCTATCTTTGAGGTGAATCGATCCGCCTTTAGGACTTGCGAACCCTTCCTTGGGAAGGACGTAAGAGAGTGTAAAGATCTCGCGTCCGAGAAATGTTTTAACTCTATCTCTAATGGTGATCAATTAAGGATTGATTCGCCCATGAGATTTGATCTCCTATCTTTGAGGAGTAAAAGTAGCTATGTGATAGCAGTACTTTTTGTTGTGGGAAGCGTTGGGTGCCCCCCTATCTTTTTTAGACTGGAATATTTATATTGCTGCAAGAAAATACTTAAAAAGAATGTTGACAATAGAGTAAGTGTTTTTTATTAATTGGAGATACGCTTTATTACAGCAAGCGGGTCTTATATGTGAGCCTCATTAAAACCTTTAATAAGAAAAACCTCATGGGAAAAAAGCTTACTAAAGGAAAAAGAGTACTCAAGACCTTGTTTACATTCTATTTTCGGGCGAAATATTTGCGGAGATTTTGAAGATTCCATGTACGCGGCAATGTATTTCCCTCCATGTCTTGTATCTTAAATGTGGCGAACCCAATTTTGTCCACTATTCGATATGGACCTGTCTAGGTGAGTCCTAGCTTTCCCTTCCCTTCTCTAGATTGGATTTTGTCTGCCTTGCGAAGCACGAGGTCTCCCACATTCAAGTCTACAAGCTTGGCATTTTTGTCATGATAAGCTGCGATCCGCTGCTTGTATGCCGCCATGCGTATATATGCTTTTTCTCGCCTCTCTTCCACTTGATCAAGACTTTCTTTTAGTCTTTGATAGTTTTCATCCTCGCAATAGAATGCAACTCTGTCACTGGGGACCTGTATTTCGACTAGAATTACAGCTTCCACGCCATGAGAGAGGGCGAACGGGGTTTCGCCTGTGGCCGTCCTGGGAGTAGTGCGATACGCCCATAGGACATTTATTAAGTGATCCGCCCATTTTTTGTCATGCTCCCCCAATCTTTTCTTTATTCCTTTAACGATTGTCCGATTTGTAACTTCGATCATACCGTTTGATTGTGGATAGTAAACTGAGGCGAACCTGTTCAGGATGCCCAATCCTTCAAAGAAAGTTTTGAACTCTGCACAGTTGAATTGCGTTCCATTGTCTGTGATAATTGTATGAGGAACTCCATACCTTCCTACGATGTTATCTTTGACGAACTCCACCATTCGTTCAGCATTGATAGAGGAGACAGCCTCAGCCTCTACCCATTTGGTGAAATGATCCACAGCGACTACCACATACTTCCTCTGTCTTTTAGTAGGAGGAAATGGTCCAACTATGTCAATACCCCAGACCGCAAAGGGTCGACCTTCGATGATAGGCTTTTGGAAGTGTTTAGCGGTGTGTGATTCATTTACATGAATCTGACAATTATGACAAGATTCCACCAATTTTTGTGCATCAAGTTCTGCTGTGGGCCAATAAAATCCTGCTAACCTGGATTTCTTCAAGATGGAGGCGGATGCCTCATGGGCTCCACATGTTCCTTCATGCAGCTCCTTGAGCACTTGTTGTCCCTCTTCTGGAAAAATGCATTTTAACCATGGGTGGCTAAAAGACTTTCTGTAGAGGCAACCATTTATCATGGAGAAATAGGCCGCCTTCCTGACTATCCGCCGAGCTTCTTCCTTGTCCATAGGTAGAGCTCCATCTATCAGATACTGGCGGATTGTAGATCTCCAATCATTTTCTACTATTGTGAGTATGGATACCTCCTCCAGGGCGAATGCGGGAGCTGCTTTGACTTCGAATGGGCATTGTGAATCCACCCAGTTCTCCTTGCTAGAAGCCATTTTAGCTAAGTGATCCGCTTCTGTGTTTGATCCTCGAGGTACATGAATCAGTTCCCACTTAGTTTCTTTGGCTTCAAGGTGATCCAGCAATTTTTTGACCTCAGCAACGTACTTGGCCAGAACATCATCCTTTACCTCGAAGTTTTTGATCACCTGGTTGACCATTAATTTTGAATCACTATAGATCACAATCCGCTCGGGAGTGATTTCTTTCAGCAGGCGCAACCCCAATATTAAGGCCTCATATTCCGCCGCGTTGTTGGTTGCAAGGAAATCCAATTTTGCTGCGTACCGTAGCTTTATATATTGGGGACCTTTGATTACGATGCTTATTCCTGCGCCTTCTACTGAGGAGGCTCCATCCGTATACATCGTCCATTCCTCGACTTTAGATTTGGGGAGATTCCTCCCCTCTTCAGTGAATTCATTCACAAAGTCTGCCAAGACTTGACTCTTCAAGGCTGATATGCTCTCATATCGTACATCAAATTCTCCAAGGCGGATTGCCCACTCCATCAATCTCCCCGAAGTTTCTGGTTTTTGCAATACCTTCCTCATGGGCACACTTGTACAAACTATGACAGTATGTGCTTGAAAGTAAGGCCTAAGGCGTATGGAGGTGGTGACGATGGCCATTGCCATTTTGTCCAGCTTGGAATATCGGGTTTCAGCATCTTTTAATACTTTGCTCACATAATAGATAGGATATTGCTGGCCCTCTTCTTCCCTTATCATGACCGTGCAAACAGCCTTATCTGTAATTGAAACATACATGTAGAGATTCTCACCTTTCAAGGGACGACTCATAAGAGGTGGTTCCGTGAAAAACCGTTTGATCCCCTGGAAAGCTTTCTCGCAGTCCTCGTTCCATTCAAACGCCTTTTGCTTAGGGTGGCATCGTCGGACCGAACATGAGATAAACCTGCCCAAGGCTACGATACGCCCATTAAGACGTTGCACTTCCCTAATATTCTGTGGCGCTTTCATCTCCAAAACTGCTTTGATTTTATCAGGGTTTGGGCTCACTCCCTTCTGGCTAATCATGAACCCCAAGAACTTTCCATATTTCGCCCCAAAGGTACATTTCTCTGTGTTCAACTTAATGTTGTGATATCGGAGTACGCCTAGTACCTCCTTTATGTCATCCGCATGTTTCTCCACAGTGGTACTTTTGATGATCATATCGTCCACATAGACAGAAAAGTTTTCACCTTTGCTTTCTGCGAATATTTTGTTCATCATCCGTTGATAGGTTGCACCCGCGTTCTTAAGTCCAAAGGGCATGACTTTGAAGCAATAGGTGGCTTGGTGAGTCACGAACGATGTTTTGATTCTATCTGAAGCCTCCATCGGGATCTGGTGATAACTCGACTTCACGTCAGTGAAGGAGTACATGGCGTGTCCCGCGGTTCCATCTACCGGGATATCAATACATGGCAATGGGTAGTTGTCTTTGGGACAAGCTTTCTTTAGATCTGTAAAGTCAATACACATGCGATATGATCCACCCGCTTTCTTGACTAGAACCACATTCGCCAGCCATTGTGTATAAAGTACCTCTTCGATGGCATCTGCCCGTATGAGCTTGGCGATCTCTTCTTCTATCACCTTCTGCCTCTCAGGGCCATGGTTTCTTCGTTTTTGGGCCACCGGTACTGCGTCTTTGTCGATGTTGAGTTTGTGAGTGATCACATCTGGACTAATCCCGGGGAGAATCTCATCTTTCCATGCAAAGACATCTTCTAACTCATGGAGAACCTTGGTGATAGCTTCCTTAATTTCTCCCTTTAGCCCTTTAGCCATCCGTACCTACTTTTCATCCGCCATGAGGTACATCTCTGTTTCGCCCAAGGCCATTGTGACAAGCTCTTCCTCGTCCTCATTCTTAGACTGTGGGCGAATCATTAACGATGCTGAATACGTCTCCTGAGCCACTTTTTGGCTTCCTCTGATCATTATACCTCCCTTGGCCGTGGGGATGTAAAGAGTTAAGTGGCGTATGGAGATAAGAGCTGCTGCTTTGGAGATAAAGGGTCGCCCGAGGATGATATTGTAAGCCAACTGGCCATCCAGGATGGAGAATTCCAGATCGCCTTTCCAGATTTGATCTTCATCTGCTAACTCACAATCTAATGTTACCTAGCCCTTTGTTTGGACGGTGTGTCCTGTTACTCCCAGAATGTCCACTATGGTGGTTTCCACTTGGATTGGGTCGACCATGAGTTTGGCAAATGCTCCTCTTGTGATGACATTGCATGAACTCCCAGTATCAATCATCACTCTTTTCATCTCCCAACCTTCCACCATCATAGTAATGACCAGGGCGTCCGCATGAGGAGAGATCTCTAGACCGACATCTGCAAAAGGGCGATTAAGTGATGTTCTGTCTAGAGCAGCGGTTTTTGCCTTCTTCAACACGGGTTGGTACCCAGGTCCGCCTGCTATGACATTGATGGTGCCTTTTGCCTTCTTCTTCTGGTCATCCCTGGATCTATCACCATCTCCCTTCTTGCCATCATTTTGGACGAACCGGTCCAACTTTCCTCTTTCGATAAGCCTTTTTATCTCTTTGGCTAACTCCCAGCATGCGTCTGTGTCATGGCCATTTTTCCTGTGGTATTTGCAATAATTTTTAGGATTTTTCCCGGTGTTGGTGTACTCCCCCCCTTTTGGTTCGGGGTATGAAATGCTCCGCTTGTGCTGGATGTTTTCAATCCACAGTAGCACTTCGCTTTTAGAAGCATTGAGTGGTGTAAAGGACGACATAAATGCCGATTTGTTCTTAGAGCCTCTTTGCCGGTTTCTAATGGACAAATCATGGTTTTTGTCCTTCTCTCTATCTCGATGGCGAGATTCGCCTTTGTCTTTCTTAGGCGGAGACAGGGACTCTCGACGAATGTCATCTACCTCCATAAAGTCCTTGCATCTTTCGATTAATTCTGCCATATCTCGGGGCTTCTTTCGAATTAAATCTTCTTGCAAGGTTTTACACGTGGTGTTTTTCACTAGAGCTTCTACTGCCATGGAGACATCCACATCGACAATTCGTATACACAATTTGTTGAACTTGTCTACATATTCCCGGAGGGTTTCATTCGTCTTCTGCTTCAACTCAAAAAGCTTTCGTGATTTGACCACTGGAGGAATACATCCGGCGAATTTAGCACAAAACTCCCTACTCAATTGATCCCAGCTGTCGATTGATCCGGGAGGTAAAGATTGGAACCAATCATAGGCGGGGCCACCTAAGGTGGTGATAAACATCCGGCATAAGACCGCCTCACTTGCACGGTTAAGGCTGAGCAACATTCGGTACTTTCTTGCATGGGCCTCCGGGTTATTTGCACCCATGTAAACGGGTATATTAGGTATTTTAAAATGCCTCTCCGTTTCTTCGGCTTCGATCCATGCTATAAAGGGCGAATCATGATTAGCGAATGGATTATGTCGGGCGTTCTCTTCATTAATGTGAAGCACCGCAGCTCTGACACGATCATCTAAATTCTCTGGACCCGCCCTCGGCGGTCTTCTTGGGGGAGATCTACTTGGAGAAGATGAGGAGCTTGACCCGGACGACAAATCTGATGGCGAATGCCCCCGTCCACCACTTTGTCCTCTATGTCCTCCAGGAGGAGCTTGGCCGTTATCTCCTCCGTTGTCTCCTGGAGGAACGCGTCCATCTTCTCCTTGATTTGGTGGCGGCGGTGGCCTATCCGGACGCGGCGCCTCTACTGGCCTCTTGCTTTGTCTACGACCAGTAGATGGGGGTGATCTACCCCTACGGGAAGATCTCTGTCTCGGGGGCGAAGGTGATTTCGACCGCCTACTTTTCCCTTTTTTCCGCTTTTTGTGCCTTCGACCTTCTGATCCGCCGTTGGGGAGACTCGACCGCGGGCGACTTGGGATACTTGATCCGCCTAGATTTAGCCCTTGACCCGCGGATCCTCTAGGGAGAGTTTGGTTATCCCTCCGACTTCCTCCTGCGCCATCAGGAAATAATTCTCGATTGAGTGGTCGTTCACCAAGCGGAAATATGGTGGGCACCAAGGAGTCCGTAGTGTGAACTTGGAGAAAGGAAGAGTTATGGGCATTTGATCCTATAGCCACCTGTGGCCACTGAGAAATCGTAGACGTGGGTGCCATGCTCCAAAGCGGAGGAATGATCATGAATGATCATAGGCGATTACCCATTTCAGGCCCAAACTCTCTTCCTATTGCTTCCGCACACATGTCAATGAATGCGTCCGGTGCCACACTCCCTTCAGCTTGCGTCGTAGGTGCACTTGAATCAGCGCGACCAGCACTGGTTACAGGTTGGCTTGAGGGTGTTACCAATGGTGTTTCAGCCCCCGAGGTGGGGTTCTGTTCTCCATTCGTCATATCGTTTTTAACGTGAACGAAAAACCCTTTATGTGATTAAAGGATCCACCTTCACCGCACCAATTGATGACTAGTGGAGGATTTTTGATTGACTTCCGTCTCTGTGGGGGCGTCGTTGGGTTCGACGAGGGGAAGCTCCGATGCCAAAGTCAGTATAGAAGAACAAGGGAGTAAACTGAATTGACAAAGGATAAGAGAATATGTACCTTGATAGCTCGAGATACTAGCTATATATAGTCATGAAGTGTAACCTTTAGTAACTAGAAAGTCTCCATTAATGCTCCATTAATGGCGGTTTCGGGTTTCCTTTAAGCATGTCCGTTAGGGAATTGATTGCTTATTAATGGTCTTTATTGTGGGATCTGTTTAGCTGTTTCAATAGCGGATTGGGCGGTTATGGCGATTCGCCTCGTAGGTTCGCCCACGGATCTCTTGAGATGAGATGTTGGTGATCCGCCTGTTGGATCTCTTTGCTTACTACGCCGTGATACTCCGGTATCAGATGATCAACACGTGGTGTTTAAGGCGAATATCCCTTTTGGTCCTTGGGATAATATCACAATGTTATCACTCTTATGTACAAAACAATCTAATTTCAAGTCTTATTAATGAAAGATGAGTTTTTGTTTCATGTGCAATTTTATATTCTAGCTATCTTTTAACCTCTAGCATTCTGACCACCCAATAAGTCTTTTCAGTTACCGAAAAAAAACCCATTCTTCATTAGTGACGTTGAAATAGTATCGGCTGGTGAATCTTAGGATTAAAATTATATTATTTTGTACATAAATGCTAAATTTGCTTTCCCACAATAACCATATGGCTAAATTTCAAAGTCATTCCTATTATTGTTAAGAGAAAAGTTGTGAAATAAATTTTGAAGTCTTGTGTTATTGTTGTTAAGAGATGATGACTAACAAAAAAGGAGACAATTTGTGTTATTGTTGTCGATTTTCGATTCCATTTAGTGGAGTGTATTCTTGTTTTTCTATATATGATTACTACTGCATTTAGACATTATATAATAATTATTTACGAAGATAATTTTTCAACAATAGAAAGCTCAATAATTATTGTATTATAATTAAAATTAATTTTGAATTTTATAAAAAAAAATTAATTTTTTTTGGATCCAATGCCCTCCTAATCGGGAGGCCCTAGGCGGCCGCCTATGCTGCCTCCGCTAAGAGCCGTCCCTGGATGGATCAATGGAGGAATTGATGGCAAGCTCCAGTGTGGTGCAAAAGGAAGATAAAATCTAAAATTCTGAATGCTTGAAAATGAATCAAAGCGAGTTTATATTGAAAATATAATGCTTAGGGAAAAAACTGTAAATAAAAAATCAAATGACTTATGTTGAAAATCAGGGAATTATAGATTGACTCGTCAAGTTATATGTTGATTCAATGAGTTGATTAGTCGAGGAAGCCGCTTTTCAGTTTTTGACTTAGGGAGTTGCCCGGTGACTTACCCTGTTGAGATCCTTGCTCGAAGGTTGGAAGTCTCTCTCTCTTGACTCAACGAGTTGATTGTTTTGACTAACCGAGTTGACTTGCATGTGTGCTGTCTGTCTCATTTGCTAGCTTTTGACTTGGCGTGGCATGCAATTGACTCGCTAAGTTGACTTGTGTGCATGCATATTTGCGGCACATTTTGATCCAACAAATTTGATTGCCATTAACCACATTCCTTAACCGAAAATCATATGTTCAAAGCTCAAAACATCATTAAATATGCTTAAAAAACATCATCAAATAATTTGAATTAAAACAACTAAATTAAATTAATGCAAATAAAATCTAATAAGTCCTAATAAAATAAGATAATAGAGCAAGTAATAAAGCAAGATAAAGTCTATTTTATCCTAAGCATAGAAACCGAAATTACTAAGGTAAAACTTAAAATGGACAAAAGTAAAACTAAAATCCTAATGATTAAAATGACTTAAAACGACATACTAAAACTGAAAGTACTTGAAACTAAAATTAAGTCTAAGACACTAGAAAATCTACATTAATTACACAATGAAAACAAAACATGAAATTCACTAAAAATTTAAGAAAAATAGCTTAAAGTAAGCCAAAACACTCTAAAAATCATATAAAATAATATGGATTTATCATCCATATTGTGATGTCCGAAAAGGACTAGTATCGTCTAGTGGTAAGCTTCTTAGATTTTCTCCGACAGTTTGTAGCCTTAGCATCCATTGCCGCATCTATATTGAGATGCCAAACCAATATGGTGGTTGTTTGAAATCTCTATACCCACTATAGATCTTGAAGAGTTTAGTCTCTTTCTTAGACCAAATCGTTAAAGTCCTACATGGTTTTACTCTCCAGAATGGAGGTGATGAAGTTCTGGGTGAGCTTAGTGGTCATCTAGTTAAAATTCCGAAGGACCACACTAGGAGTTGCTTGTAATAGTAAGTGCATGCCTCTTTAAGGGTGGTTGGGAATAACCAGCACATGATGGTATATGTGGATGTTGTAGTTTATAACGACCTTTAGAATTTTTTGATGTGCATAGTGAGATCACCTATCCTTTTGCATTCTTTTAGATACAGATACTTGAAACTGTGAAGCATTGGCTCCTTCAAGATGCATGCACAGAGTGGTGAACTGGTATCTATGACCTCTAGAATATGAGCACCAATTCCTACATCTATCATATCATGCTTCAATCTTCGACACACCTCCTTGCTAATAAGGTTTTACATGCCTTATTTTTCCATTGGAGCCATGTAGTCCGTGTGACTTTTAGGAGGAGTTTGCTTACATGGGTGAATGTCGATCTCGAGGAAATCTTTACTCAGTATCTTTTATCTCATGCAAACTTCGATCACGACGCTTTGATTTGACAAAACTTCTTTGAAGTTTTGGCCATCCTTGTGGAGATTTAGGCTTCATAGAGTGTTTCTAGAGTGAACATTTAGCCGAAGGGGAGTGTGCTTCTTTTGATGACTCTTTCTAGGTGTTCTCGTTGGAAGATAGTGAGGGTGCCTAAGATATATGACTCCCGTGCTTGCACGGACTGTGTTCCATGTCCTTAGACCTCCCCCATTGAGTTCATCCACTTAGAGGTAGGTGGGGTATCCTTTCGTTGGAGGCAGCTATAAAAAATTTAATGCCCGATGGAATATGCGGTGGATTCTTGGTTGTGTGAGCATTTGATAGGTTCTTCTACCGCTTTGAGTTAGGCCCAAACTTGCACCATCTCCGTAGTTGTTCTCCTTTAATCTCGTTCACAGCGTCTTGGACAATGTCCATGTTATAAATGAGTTGCTTTGTGATCCCATCCATGAACTTTCTGCTTTCTGGATCCAACGTTTGTCTAAATACGGAGTGAATTTAAAGAACTGGATGGGATTTCCACTAGCATCTAAAGGAGTCCTAGGGTCCTAAGAGGAGCTTGCGTTTGGCGGGGGAAGGTTAATGGTTGGGAGGTTTGAAGAATCTTTCAGGTGAGCCACGAACACAATATACTTTCCACACTCACCGCATCAATATGATATGAGAAACATGATAAGGAACTCCTGAGGGTGATTTGAGATGATAACTTCATGAAATTAGATAGAAAAAGTGTCAAAGGAGGCCCGAGAATCGTTAACCTCACTTTGATGCTTAAGTTATCAGAGCAAGAAGATGTAGAATAATAAAATCCTATGATTTTGTGATGATGTACCTTTTAAGGCACAATCACCTTTTGTATTTATAAGGTGCTAGAGGTAGTTCCATCAGTTTGATAGTTTGTGCGCCCTAATAGTGACTCAGGACACGTGTAAGGATGACATTTAGGGACGACAACAAGTAGGGTACTTGCACGTAATACAAATCTAAACCCATACCCGTTTACTTTTTGAATTACGTGTCCAATCCTATTCCCATTCCCAAACGAGTATACTTCTTGAATCCCATACGCGTCCCATTTAATTCGCGGATACGTGCGAGTACCCTTACCCGTTCAAAATCAGCACATACAACAAATAAATACAAATTTAACAAAACATAAATTCGATAAACTATCTACAAATTTAACAAACATTCTAAATGCAAATACTCTAAATCACTTAAATTGTCAAGAAGTTAAAATACATTTAAAATAAAAATAAATAGTTCATTTTATATATAATAATAATATTTATTTTTTCAAATACATGACGGGTATCTAGGGGTAGTAATCTCGCATACTTGTCCCATACCCGTCACAAGTAATTTTTGAATCTCATATTCATCTCAAACCCTTCTACACGGGGTCGAGTAGTATTAGGTATCCGTGAAACCTGTACTCGTTGCCATCCTTAATTATAGTGGAGAATATTCTCCGGTGGACCTAATGTGATTTGGCAGGTAAAACTGTCATTTTGTAATTATAAGCGTGAATATATAATTTGATGCCTTGTGTATTTAAGATTCATTTTCATTGATCCCCATGATAATGACGGTTATGCTCTAGGCGAGAAACACACATTGGTGGTCCAGTATGATTATTCGCCTCCTATTGCAAACTAATAAAAAAATGGATAAATTTCAAAAAAACCCTATGTGGTTTCATTTTTTTTTGCAGAAAAAGACTGTGGTTTTTTCTTTTCAAATATAGGATTTGGTGAATATGCCGTGATGAGGAATATGGATCAAAGGCCTTCTAAGCCCATAAGCCCACCGCATTCACTATAAATACCCCTACACAGGGAAGGTCTCTCTCTCTACACACTACTTTATCTCTCTACTTATATACTCCTACTAACTTAAGCATCAGAGTGTATACCGGGGGGCCTCCCCCGACGCAGGTCCGACGAGCAGAATGGAAGCAACCTCGCCTCTTGTACCCGATGAACTCCGAAGATCCACATACCTCATTTTGGTCGAAAGTCAATATCGACTAAATCTGCATATCCTCGTCAAAGGGAAGTTTATGCTAGGAACAAGCTTGAATGCATAGATTTCTTGGCAGCAGTATCCTGAAATCGCAGCTCATCACAAAGTCCCCGACCACCTCCCAAGGTCGAAGCTCTTTTCTTGAAAGATGCAGCTCTGTTCAAATCGGAGACTCTCCACCGGAAGCTTCTCTTTAGCAACTCTCTGTTCGGCTCGCTCGAAATCCTCCTCCTAAAATTGAAGATCGCCTCCTCGAGGTTTCAAAGGTAATCGGACTCCAAAATCGGAAGACTCTCCTTCCATCCTAATTCGGAAGATCCTCCTCCCACTTCGAGGTCAGAAGGTGCTCCCCGGTCGACTCACCCGAAGACAGCGATACAACTCGTCCAAAACCGGAAGCTCTCCTCCCACTTTGTGTTCTTCCTATTGTCATGTCAGCTAGCTTCGGGAACCCGTGACATCCTCCGATAGATTCAGACAGCTCATCTTAAGGCACCGACTGAAGTTAAGCTCCCTGCTCGACCCGTCCGAAGTCGAAGCTCCCCGACTGACTCCCTCGAAGTTGGAAGACTTCTTCTTTGCGACATCGAAGATCCCTATAACTCAAGCAAACATCCGAATGAGAAGCCTACGGCTAGGGACAAAATCGAAGCCATAGGTTCAAAAGCAGTTCACCGAGGTCGCAACTCACCTCTGTCATTTTTCAAAAGTAATCATCGATGCCCAAACTCATTCCACCCAAAATCAGAAGCTCGCCTCTCGCAGCCGCTCCCTTTTTCAAATCGAAAGCCCTCTTCAGCTCAAAAGCTCTCCTCTAGATCCGTCGAAGCTCTCCTTTTGAAGTTAGAATTTCCTCGTTATATTTAATGACACTGCTAAATCTGGCCTCCTTGAGTCAGAGCTCCACGCTCGAAGTTGAAAGACCTTCGGTCGCATCAGCTCAATCTGAATCTGACCTCTCCGATTCCGACCAAGCTGACCTGAAACTCGCCAATCATCCTCGAAGATACACTAAGGGAAATTAGCACCCTCCGGATAGATAGTAAAAAAAAAATCAAGAACAACCTTAAAATCTCAACCTGCATGATGGAACTCGGGCCAAAGCATTCTCCAGCAGCCAAAGAAATAGAGGACCACTTTGAAAATGGCCAACTAAAATATTTGAGTTGTTTATATATGATATTCACAAATTCTTCTTTTATGTACATTGACATCAATAATTCTGAGGGTCCACTCTCACAATGTGCGGTCAAATTGTCAAGTTGGGATGAAAAGTTCCACTTTGGTACCCTTGTGTGAAAAAATTAACCTTTCACAGCATATGAAAGTCCACTTTCAAAATGAATGATACCTCGACACCCATGAGTGATGGCAGAGCTGCTGCGAGGCTTCGCACTCCCTAAATTCATCAAGGTCACTACATTCTCTGGATCCTTCAAAGCAAGGTACGACCATCACTTCTACCCGTACAATTTCATGTCATTTATCACATTGTTTTATTCTAGAACATGAGAAATACTCATCATCGTCATGATAACAAAAACATATAACAAGTCCATATGTCCTACAGTATGGGCACAATAAATTAAATCTCGAAGGTCGTCAATCGACGTGTATATAATCACTTATTTATCGAAGACCGTCTCTAGACGAATATCTTTATCTATTTGTCGAAGACCGTCTACGAACGTGTATATTTATCTATTTGTCGAAGACCGTCTCCGGACGTGTATTATTCATATTCACTTATTTCTCGAAGGTCGTCTCCGGACGGGTATAATCACTTATTTATCGAAGACCGTCTCTAGACGAATATATTTATCTATTTGTCGAAGACCGTCTCCGGACGTGTATATTTATCTTATTTCTCGAAGGCCGTCTCAGGATGTGTATATCTTTATCTATTTGTCGAAGGCCGTCTCCGGACGTGTATATTTATTTATTTGTCGAAGGCCGTCTCCGGACGTGTATATTTATCTTATTTCTCGAAGGCCGTCTCGGGACGTGTATATCTTTATCTATTTGTCGAAGGCCGTCTCCGGACGTGTATATTTATTTATTTGTCGAAGGCCGTCTCCGGACGTGTATATTTATTTACTTCTCGAAGGCCGTCTCCGGACGTGTATTTTTATTTACTTCTCGAAGGCCGTCTCCGGACGTGTATATATTTATTTACTTCTCGAAGATTGTCTCTGGACGTGTATATATTTATTTACTTCTCGAAGGCCGTCTCCTGATGTGTATTTTTATTTACTTCTCGAAGGTCGTCTACGGACGTATATTTATTTATCTATCTCTTGAAGACCGTCTCCGGATGAAAATATATTCATTTATTCTCGAAGGCCGTCCACGGACGTGTATATTTATTTCCTTTATTCTCGAAGGCCGTCTCCGAACGTGTAATATTTATCTACTCCTCGAAGACCGTCCCAAGCGACGCCACAATTATTTTTATAAGCCGTCTCAATTGACGCAACTATATTCATAAGCCGTCTCAATTGACGCAACTATATTCATAAGCCGTCTCCATCGACGCAATTATTATTCATAAGCCGTCTTAATTGACGCAATTATATTCATAAGCTGTCTCAATTGACGCAACTATATTCATAAGCCGTCTCCATTGACGCAATTATATTCATAAACCGTCTCAATTGGTGCAATTATTTTTATAAGCCGTCTTAATTGACGCAAGTATATTCATAAGCCGTCTCCATTGACGCAATTATATTCATAAGCCGTCTCAATTGACGCAACTATATTCATAAGCCGTCTCCATTGACGCAATTATATTCATAAGCCGTCTCAATTGGTGCAATTATTTTTATAAGCTGTCTTAATTGACGTAACTATATTCATAAGCTGTCTCCATTGACGTAATTATATTCATAAGCCGTCTCAGTTGATGCAATTATTTTTATAAGCCGTCTTAATTGCCGCAACTATATTCATAAGTCGTCTCCATTGACGCAATTATATTTATAAGCCGTCTCAATTGAGGCAACTATATTCATAAACCGTCTCAATTGACGCAATTATATTTATCTATTCATCGAAAACTGTCTCCGGACGTGTATATACCATTTATTTCTCGAAGACCGTCTTTCGACGCGTATATTGTCACTTATTTCTCAAAGACCGTCATTCGACGTGTATATAGTCATTCATTTCTTTTTTGAAGACCGTCCCTCGACGTGTAAATATTTAGCTACTCCTCAAAGACCGTCCTTTGATATATATATATATATATATATTCATCCATTACTATTCATAAGGTCGTCCTAATCGGCATCATTATTATTCACAAGCCCTCCCAAAGCAACGGAGTTACGTTCATTACCGCCCCTAGAATGTTTCGAACCTCGCATAAATACTCGAAAGACTCTTGAAAGGGGGAGACTACTTGATGAGGAATATGGATCAAAGGCTTTCTAAGCCCATAAGCCCACCACATTCACTATAAATACCCCTACACAGGGAAGGTATCTCTCTCTCTACACACTACTTTATCTCTCTACTTATATACTCCTACTAACTTAAGCATCGGAGTGTATACCGAGGGCCTCCCCCGACGCAGGTCCGACGAGCGGAATGGAAGCAACCTCGCCTCTTGTACCCGATGAACTCCGAAGATCCACATACCTCATTATGCCGTTTATTTGCTGTCGTGGTTGAAGGACAAATATGAGTTTTTAAAAAAATTGACTATAAAAGCCATTGAACAGCCATGTGAAATTTATGCTCATGTGAGATTTTTTAGTGAATATTTTAGCCACAAAATAGTTATAAAAAATCCATTGGTTAATATTGTAAATCCAAAATAGTTATAAAAAATCCATTGGTCAATTTTTTAAAAACCCATATTTGTCATTCAGCCACGTCAGCAAATAAATGACATCTTCACCAAATCCGTAAATAGTGTAATGGAATAAACCACAATCCTGTATTTGAAAAGAAAAAAACCACAGTCATTTTTCTGCAAAAAAGTAAAACCATGGTTTTTTTTTTTTTTGAAATTTACCCCAATGTTTTTAAAAACTCATATTTGCAATTAAGCCACGTCAGCAAATAAACGACATCTTCACCAAATCCGTAAATAGTATAACGGAATAAATCACAGTCCTGTATTTGAAAAGAAAAAACCACAGTCCTTTTTCTGCAGAATAGTGAAATCGCATGGTTTTTTTTGAAATTACCAATTAATTTATTTTTTGAGAACATAAATATTTTAAAAAGATCAAACAAAAAAATATTTTGCTCTAACCAAACACTGCCTAACGTTATCAACAAAAGAAGTTCCTGTGCTGAACTTCCTCATTCTGCTTCTCCTTTCCTCCATTTTCATATTTCATGACCTCTTCTTCTTCCCATAACATAATCCAAATGCTATCTTCAACTTCTTTTCATCACCACAAGTTTCATTTCTCCATTCAGAAACCTAGTTCTTCTAAGCCCTGCAATTTCATCAATTATATCCCAAGACGAAGATTATTGGAGTATAATTTCATCATCCATAGCAAATTCGCGTTGAAAAAGAGTAGAATTAGGAGCTCAGTGGGCGAAAAAGTGAATGAAGTCGAAGAACAACAGCAGAAACAGAATCAGGTAGCGGTGAAGAGAGCTTATCCTTTTCATGAGATAGAGCCCAAATGGCAGCATTATTGGGAAGAAAATCGAACTTTTCGAACTCCAGATGAAGTTGACACTTCTAAACCCAAGTTCTATGTGCTTGACATGTTCCCTTATCCCAGGTCACTCTTTCTCATTCTCTTTAGCACAACTTTCTTTTGGTATTAGCAGTATAAATGTAATTAATTAGAGACCCAATTTCACAATTTCTCTTCTTAGTTGATTATAGCAACTGGATAGATAAAAGGAATGTGGCCGTTCTTAACTATAAATTTGTTTAGCAATCAAGAGCTTTATTAATTGATTAATGTTAGAAATTGGATCGGTGTTAGATTAGAATAAGCTTGATTTACGAAAACTCTCAATACAAATAAATAAGCAAACAACACTTACTTCTATATAGGCCTACAAGTATAAGTTTTCTATCCCTATCCTGATTAGGAAAACCAAACTAAATAGAATTCTACACATAGCAACAGTTAAGCTACAGTGATATCACAGATTCTGATGCCTAAGTTAGCGGTGTATAAGATGAAGTATTAGGCAATTTGAGACTAATTGCGGAGAATGTGAATATGTACCTTGACTGTGTGATATTTAGGTGTATTTATAGATAATTACCATCCCAGGAGTCCTCAGAAGACAGTTTAGGTGAGTTGGATCCTACCCGTTCCGGACTTCCTTGATTCTAGGCGAATTTGGCTGGATGTAGTCCGAGTAGGATGTGGAGAACTTGCTATTGGTCCACATGTCAGAAGAAAGACGGTATTCCTGTTGGTTGAATCCGATGGCTTCCAGACGTTCCTGGCCATCTAGGATAGTGACACGTTCCTGGTCATCTAGGATAGTGACATGTGTATTGATATTCTTTCTTATGCTATCAGCTACTATAGCAACTTATCATAATCAATTCAAATGGAAGGGGGAACTTTGGTTTTAATGAATAGGATAATTGCTAAAAAGGTGTATGATTTTGTTTGTTGATCAAATATTGCAGTGGATCTGGGTTACATGTTGGCCATCCACTGGGATATACTGCCACAGATATTCTTGCTAGGTTGAAACGTATGCAGGGTTACAATGTTTTGCATCCAATGGGATGGGATGCATTCGGTCTACCTGCAGAGCAATATGCAATTGAGGTATGCTTTATGAACAAGTTGCAAAACTGTGGTGCAGTTTATTATGTTTAGCATTCTCATTGATTGATTGTTCCAACATGTGCCAACAGACAGGGACACATCCAAAAATCACAACTTTGAGGAACATTATCCGCTTCCGAACTCAGGTCATGTAATGCTCTTATTATTATTTTTTTTGAACTAGTAAATAATACGGCTCAAATAATGTACACCACAAAATGGATTTCAATCTTGAAAAGCTCTTTTGAGAAGGGTCAATTGAAGTAACTTTATTGTGCATATTCTTGCCATGTTGACAAAATTTCATGCAGATCAATATTTGAAAATAATCAAATGGAAGATAATTTAATTGGTTTAGCAATTAGAAATGGTAGATGAGGCATGGAGATTTAGTTTTGTCGAGGAATGTGGGACATGTTTTGTTGAATGATTATTGTCATTTTCAACAGAATTTTCCCCAAGGGTTCTGGTTGATGCAATGCAGTCCAGAATGGAAAAAATATGGCTTGGATGTGGCAGAAAAATTGGCTTTGATTATTATCCTGAACTTAATTTAAGAGAAATAGTATACGGACACACTCTGATCTCCCTTAAGCAACTTGATTTACATCATTGCCAGCCATAGTTTTTGCTAGATGATTTTTTCTTTTTAAATTTATTGACACCTAATGTTTTTGCAGCTCAAATCATTGGGATTTTCATATGATTGGGATCGTGAGATTTCTACAACAGAACCAGAATATTATAAATGGACACAATGGATATTTCTTCAGTTATTGAAGAGAGGATTGGCATATCAGGTCCATGATTACACCTGCTTTACCATTGTATACTGTTATCTCCTCAAATCTGGATGTGATGCTCTACTGGTTATATATTCAGGCTGAGGTACCAGTCAACTGGTGCCCTGCACTTGGCACGGTTCTGGCTAATGAAGAGGTGGTGGATGGATTGAGTGAGCGTGGTGGTCATCCGGTTATAAGAAAGGTGTGTCAGTGCGTTATTGTATTTATTAAACCTATTCTTCTTTCCACAATTTGTTTTGTTGAATGGTGTTACAATTTTACAGTGTCATTGTTTATTACCAAGCAGCCAATGAGGCAGTGGATACTCAAGATTACTGCTTATGCTGATCGCCTTTTGGAGGACTTGGATGGCCTGGACTGGCCTGATAGTGTGAAAGATATGCAGAGGAACTGGATAGGGAGGTCTGAAGGGGCCGAGATGGATTTTCATGTTCTTGATCATGATGGAAAGGAAAGAGACATAAAAATCACAGTTTACACTACCAGGCCTGATACCATCTTTGGAGCAACGTAATTCTCTTAACCAATGTTTTTGTTCTTGTTTAATAGATAAAATTCTGATAGAGAATGTGATGGATAGTGCAATATGCGAATTAAGGGCAATAATGGAATAGAAAAGTGACACATGGAGCAGGATTAGCTGGAGTTTGTTAATCATCCGACAGGTCGGACCAATGATAAAAATCCTAAAACTCGAACGCACAAATACACAGATAAACAAGCAGTAATATGAAGAAATAGAAATGAAATTGTTGATAATAAAGAAATTGATGACTATAGAACAGGGAAAAGGATAATCTAATGTGGATAAAAACTCTATCCTGCACTCCCCTAAGGAGAGAAACTCTCCTCCCAAGCCAAAGGCCAATTCCCAAAATGAATTCCAAAATGCCCTTCTAGTCCCCCTGACTGATCTATATATAACCTCTAATATAACAAACTCCAGCTAACCCTATCCAGGTTTCACTTTTCTATTCCATTATTGCCCTTCATCACATTTAACACTATCTATCACATTCTCTATCATGTTCTATCAGCACTTACACCTGTTCTATTGTTTATTGTGATAATTTCCCCCTGATTAAGCATAAGTCTGCTCTAATTTGTTTGATGCAGATATTTAGTTGTGGCACCAGAGCATTCTTTACTTCCATCTATAGTGTCTCTTACTCACATAAAAAACGTATTGTTTCTTTCCTTTCCTTTCCTTCTCTACATATTTTTTTCTCACTTCCATTGATTGGGAGGTGGCAATTTTGTTAACAGGTGGAAGAATACAAGGAGATAGCCTCACGGAAGAGTGACCTTGAGAGGACTGAGCTTCAAAAAGACAAAACTGGGGTCTTCAGTGGCTGCTATGCAAGAAATCCAGCTAATGGGGAAGCAATCCCAATATGGGTTGCAGATTATGTTTTGGGAAGGTGCTTAGTTTCTCTCCTTTTTATGGGTTAACTACCTATAATCTTAGCTCGGTACTCTCTTCGATGGATGTTGCCTAGGATATAAATATATTGGTAGGTTAGTTGTTATATGTTGTAAATCACATCATTGAGCAATTAATAAAGATGTTGAAGATATAATGTTTTGGCTGCAGTTATGGTACTGGAGCAATAATGGCTGTCCCTGCACACGACTCTCGTGACTATGAATTTGCTACTAAATACAACATTCCTATTCATTGGGTTGTGAAGCCAGATGATGAAGACTGTAAAGATCTGCGAATGGCATATGCAGGTGAAGGGATGATCATGAATTCATCAAATAAAACATTGGGCCTTGACATTAATGGCTTGCTTAGTAAAGTAGCAGCTTTGAAAGTCATTGAATGGGCTGAAAAAACTGGAAATGGGAAGAAAAAGGTGTTTTCTAAATTTTGAATTAAAGCTTACAATAATGGCTACAGTTGGGAAGGAGGCACACTTGTGGAAATGGCACTAAATATGTCGGACTTTCTTCAGGTCAATTACAAGTTGAGGGATTGGCTTTTTGCACGGCAACGCTATTGGGGGGAACCTATCCCAGTTGTTTTCACGGAGGATACTGGTGAGACTGTTCCACTTCTTGAGACTGATTTGCCCCTGATATTACCTGAATTGGATGATTTTACTCCCTCGGGGACAGGAGAACCACCATTGTCAAAAGCTGTTTCATGGGTATGTATTGCCATCATTATTGGTATGTCTTGTAATTCTGCTTGAATTGTCATTGCATTGTTTTAGCAAATAATCATGAGCAGTCTTAACATTTTTTCCTGATACTTCTGATGTACTGATGTGATGTTTTGATTTCCTAGAGGTAAAGCAATTGTGTTATTTACCAATGCTTATGAATTATTATAGATGAGAAAACCAATGCTTCGGAATCATTAGGCAGCTATTTTATGAAGTTCCTTCTTTAGTTTGCATGAAAGAAGGATTTATCAGAAGTGCTTGCATGGTTAATTGCCTTGTTTTTGCAATTATTATTAGAAGCATACAGAGAGACACACTATTTCGTTCTGAGAGCTTTTTATCAGTATGCTTTAAGAGGGTAGTGAGCGGCATAGATGGAAAAGTGGATCTCTTCGACTTAGCAAGAGCTTATACCTCGGCTGAACTTTCTCTACATCGGTCAGGAGTGGTTTGGTACTTGTTAGGCACACAGGGAAGACTCTGACTATGCGCTGGCACTATTGCCAGCCCTCAATCCCCCTGAGCTGCTAACGAGTATCCCTCGCTTGTCAAGAGCTGGGGAAGCAACTTTTCCAGATGTATGATCTGAATTTCAACCTTTTTGAGCACGACTTAGGTCTCCCAGTTCGACACACACGTGCATGCCTACGTCGGGATGGGGGGTTGTTTACACAAGATGTGGAAATTGATCAATTAGAAATTGATCTATGTGCTTTCTTTTCCTTTTATTTCTCCTTTCTCCCAGCAATTCATATATCCTCTAATTATACTTATGTCAAACTGCTGTTGCTCTTATGGGTTATT
Source organism: Euphorbia lathyris (assembly GCF_963576675.1). Lineage (NCBI taxonomy): Eukaryota > Viridiplantae > Streptophyta > Magnoliopsida > Malpighiales > Euphorbiaceae > Euphorbia > Euphorbia lathyris. The sequence continues at coordinate 86,448,420 of NC_088915.1, forward strand.
TTCAGGTTGAAACTAGAGATCCTTCATCTGGAAAACCTGCGAGAAGAGAAACGAACACTATGCCACAGTGGGCTGGTTCTTGCTGGTAATATATTTTATACTAAAAATGTTTCAACACAAGAAACAAATATTTTGGGTATCTTGAAAGGTTTAGTTTCTTAATTCAGAAGGCTCAAAGGCAGTAAATATTTCACTGACTGATTGAACATATGTATAGCTAAAACTTTTCCTTAATCCAATTTTTTATGGATTTGCTTCTTAGTTGTCCTTAAGCTTTGTAATGAACATGTTGAGTGTTCTCCTGGTTTCTTCTCAATTCTTTTATTTTCTTTCTTTCTCTTCTTCAGTATAAATTTTAAACTGCAAGTCTGCAACAAATTAGGATGTTTGGGAAGCTATTTTGTTGTTATCTAATCAGGATTTAATAGAAGACAACATATTCTCCTAATTTTTGCTAATGACTTGGACAATAACTGTCATTACATTGATAATCATACAATTAAGTCCCCATTTATTATCTCTTTTTTTTTTTTTTTTTTAACTTCGCTTGAGTTTGTGCTTTTGATCGCATCAAATATTGCCATTTTTTCCGGACAGAAATTTCTAGCAAGCCAAATGCTTCTTCAAGTGTTCTTTTGAGATTTAATGTTTAATTAAGCTCTTTTGTTTATCTAAAATGTCAGGTACTACCTCAGATATATAGACCCATTTAACTCCAAAGCATTAGTTGATAAGGCAAAAGAAAAGTAAGTGCTGCCACTTCTCTATGTTTTCTTTGCACTGTTATACATCTTGTTTGCTACTTAAGAATCTTTTCGCCTTTTCAGGTATTGGAGTCCAGTTGACGTCTATGTTGGTGGTGCTGAACATGCCGTTCTCCACTTACTCTATTCAAGATTCTGGCACAAGGTTTGTGATCTGAATCTGTTCTGTTTATATTAATTATCAGGATTCAGGACATACTCGAAGAATCAGCTACAGTTTATGAGGTTAAAATACATCCATGGCCCCTAAACTACAACACTACTAACATTATAGTCCTTAAACTTCATTTCGTGACATAGAAATCCTTCAACTTTACATTACTTAAACATTAAAGTCCAAATCAATAAAAAGCCGTAATAGTTTTCATGAAATGACGACCTGGACAAGTTCGATTACATCATTGACTCTTGTTTTTTATCCATGTCACAAATTATGGTCAAATACCTATTTTACCCTCAGCATTTCATTAATTTTTTTTAACAGTTTTTTGTTGATTTGGACTTTAATGTAAAGTTCCAGGATTCTTATGTCATGAAATGAATTTTAGAGGCGATAATATTAGTAGCGCTATAGTTCAGGGACAATGAATGTAATTTATCCGCTCTTACAAATGGCAGTGGACTACCTGCTATTTTTATTCCTTTTTTGCTACAAGATGCATGTGTTTCTGACTGAGAAGTGAGAATGTTTTTTTTCAGGTTCTTTATGACATTGGTGTTGTTTCAACCAAAGAGCCCTTCAAATGCGTCATAAACCAAGGAATCATCCTTGGGGAAGTAAGTATAGTTGCTTATGTAGTCAGGTAATGCAGCACTACCTTTTTTTATTTAATGGTATGAGTTGCAGGTTCAATACATGGCCTGCAAGGGCCCAGATGGAAACTATGTGTCCGCAGACGCTGCTCAAGCGTCAAGTGAATTTCACTATGAAGTAATTCCTGCTGAAAAGGTACTTCTTACTTGAACCACTATATTTCACCTTTGTCTTCACACAGGATTTTAGATAGCTCCAGTCTTTTAGAAATTGGAAAAATTCATATTTGGGGTCCCTGATCAATTCAATCTTTTACTGATTAAGCCCTTGATCTTTTAAATGAATACATTAAGTCGTTGATCAGTTATTTTTGAATATAGTAACCTCCTAATCTTTTAAAGGATATATTAAGCTCGTGATCAACTTTTCTTTCTTAACACATTAAGGACCTATTGGACGACCCAATTATATGTGTGATTCAAACTCCATTTAGAGCGTGTGGAACTGCCACATCAACTCCCAAACTAACTTTAACCTAACCCCTGAAGTAAAAAAAAAATCAAACTCATTCAGTTTAATTGTTCTATTTTAGGGGGACAGTGACATGCTGGCAGTTCCACACGCTCTAAACGGAGTTTGAATCACACATATAATTGGGCTGTCCAAAAGGGGCTTCATGTGTTAAAAAATAATTGATTAACGGCTTAATGTATCCATTTGAAAGATCAAGGGCTTAATTTGATCAGTTGTTTCAGTATGCGTTTTCTGTTAAATATTTGAGTTGGCACTTATAATTTTGATCTTGTTAGGTTCTTTTACATCCAATTTCTCTTTATCCAGGTTATTAAATCTGGGGATTCATTTGTGCTGAAAGATGATAAAGATATTTGCTTGATTGCCCGTACACATAAAATGAGTAAAAGTAGGGGGAATGTTGTCAATCCAGATGATGTCGTTTATGAGTATGGCGCCGACTCTCTTAGATTATATGAAATGTTCATGGGACCCTTCAGGTATGCCTTGTTTTCTGGAATTTGAGAATGAAGAGAGCAAATATGAATATTCTTACACGATTTTCTTAATACACTATGCATTTAGAGACTCAAAAACATGGAGCACCAGTGGTATTGAAGGCGTGTATCGATTTTTGGGTAGAAGTTGGAGGCTGATTGTTGGTTCATCTTTACCCGATGGAGCTTGGAGAGATGGAACTGTGGCAATTGATGAGGAACCAACTTTTGAACAGCTACGTTCTCTACATAAGTGCATAGCAAAGGTTATATGTTTTTCTTATCTAATTATATACTGAACTTTTGAAAATTAAGACGTCAATCAGTGAAGCTTTGTTGGAATTCAAAATTTACGAATTTTGTTGAAAGCTTTTGTAGGAAAGTTTCTTTTATGTTTGTGTTGTACGACCTTATGTAAAGGGAGGCAATTGGTCCGTAGGCCAATTGGCCCAAACATTGACACAACTCTGAGAACACTTAAGCAAAGGAGTGGTGAATGAAACATATCAATATCAATGGTTTTTCCTCCCAAACCCCACGTTGGTATAAGAACTACTATAGGGGACAAGGACTCTTCGGCGTGGGATCTCCGTCACTCTTGAGCCAGTGAACAAACACCTGGCTCAAGTGATCCATCCTAGTCCTGCAGGGACTAGGAAGCGGGCATCTTTCCTTGGGAAAGATAGGCAGGATGTTTCCATAAGGAAGGAAGGAGCCTATGGACACCATGGGCCGCTGGGCCCATAGTTGGTGCTCCTACCAGGGTTGAGGTTTGATACATAATGGAATTTTGTGGGATGGTATTCGGAAGTGGCTAACGAGTATTGGGGAGAAATCCCCTCGACGTTAGTTGGTTGGCCGACGGTTTGGGGAAGTCTTGGCACCACACGTGGATGTTGGCCTTGTCCAAACTTTGTCCCCGTGACATATATCACTATCCTGGAGATTGTTCTTGTGCAAAACATGACCTAATGGAACTGTTTTGTAAAATCTTATGGCACAACAGTTCAATAGTCCTAGATGCATCACAAGCTTAAATCCTTGGAGGTTTGGGACTGTGAAAATCACTTTTTCTGGGTAATGTGCTATTTTGATACATACGCTATGTGGGTGTTCACACAATGATGATCAAAGTTAGTGCTTTTGTCTTTACACAAGGGTAGGGTTGTAAATGACCCGAGCCGCCCATGAGTGGCTCAATGATCAGCTCGATAAAAGCTTGACCGTGTTCGGCTCGATTTGCAAACGAGCCAAGCTTGAGCACGGAAAAAATCATCTCGAAAGTGCACTTATAGGTTCATGAACAAACTCGATTATAATGTTCATGAACGCGCTCGTGAGCAAGCTTGGTTCGATTAGTTTTTTTAATAATAGTATTTCCATAAAAAGGAAAATGTAAAGCTAACGTAATTGTGTAACCTTTAGTTTTATAGGTTTCAAAACTATGTAATTTTGTTAAAGAAATTTCACATGAACATAATTAAAGAGATGCTCGCGAGCAGCTCCCGAGCAGGATGGTGAGCTCGAACTCGTCAATTTTCTAATGAGCCGAGCATGAGCAGACCAAAGCTCAACTCAGCTCGGCTCGATTACTCTCTGCACAAGGGTCCATTAATTTCCTTATTTTGCATTCTTGTTATCTGGTTTGGCTTATTGTTAGCAATGGTGTTTTATTTACTTGGAGGTGTCCATTAAACATAAATAATGTCATACACCATTCTGTTATGGAGCCTGACAAATTGATTTAGATTTGCAGGTAACAGAGGAAATTGAAGCCACAAGGTTCAATACGGGAATTTCGGCAATGATGGAGTTCATCAATGCAGCATATAAGGTTTTTCCTATATATATACATTTAACTTTAAAACCGATAAAATGCAAGGAAGGTCATTGAAGATTATGGTCTGTTTCACAAAGGTCACTGAATTTCATTTTCTTTCAATAAAGTCATTTCTGTCAATTTGTACAAAAACTCACTGATAAAAGACATTTGACTACATATCGACTTTTGTGGCTGGCATGAGAGAAACGTGACTACCACAAAAATATAAAAAAAATCACATCCTTGTTCGAAGTGATGCTTAGTTGGTATATAGTCAATTATCTTCTGTGTGACGTCAATCTTTCAGTGAGTTTTTATACACAAATTGGCCGGAATAACTTTAATGAAGTCGAATGTGAAGTTTAGTGGTTTTTTTGAAAGAAAATGAATTTCAGTTATCTTAATGAAACAAACTCCAAACTCAAGTGACCATCAATACACCCTTTGTGGATATGCCCTTTCGCAGCTCTTTAGTTTCATGGTTTTCATTTTCATTTTAGTTAATGAAACTTTTGTTTGCATTTTCTGCAGTGGGACAAACTTCCAAGGTCAATTGCTGAAGCATTTGTTCTGTTGCTCTCACCTTATGCACCTCATATAGCTGAGGAGCTTTGGCTTCGGTTAGGACACTCAAATTCATTGGCATATGAACCCTTTCCTGTGGTAAAGTTGTCTTTCTGAGACTCGATTTATTTATTTATAAGATAAGTATAAAAGTACCTCAACCGGCCAGCCAAGAACGATTTTGCCCCTAAAATGTTACAATTGAGGGCCTAATAATGTCAAGTTGGGCCAATTTCAGACGCTATTAACGCAAGCATCTTCTCTGTCACGAATCATGTTATTCTGCTCCACTTATGTGCCGTTTTATTACTTATCAAATAAACGTGTACATACATGGCATCATATGAGTCTTATCTTGTCTGGATTCGTAGCACGTGTTCTATGCGTGTTTCCGAACTATTCTATCAAGCTTAAAGACATTCCATCCCCAAACCCATTTTTAATCACAAATAAAGCAAAACCATTGCTTTATGACCCAACAACGCAACAAGTGTAGAACACATGAACATAATATTTGGGTTTCTTTTAATAATATCTGAAATTGACCCAACTTACCATTATTAGGCACAGTTGTACCATTTGTGACGTTAAGGGTAAAATTGTTTTTGGTTGACAAAAATAAGATATTTTTGTACCTTGTCCCTCTGTTGATCAATCCGTCCATGTCAGTGACTGATCCAGGGGTAGGGGGGTTTGAGCATCCACTGGTCGTGGAAAATATTAATCAAGCACCCATAGATCACCATAGAGCAACCCAGACACCCTTTGTTAGTTAATCTTGGAACCGTCACTGATCCATGTTCTTTATCTTGATAAGTTTGCTATTCCATTTCAGGCTAATCCTATTTACCTGAAGGACACTTCTGTAACCCTACCGGTTCAGATCAACGGCAAGACAAGGGGTACCATACAGGTTGAAGAAGGATGCTCAGAGGATGAAGCTTTGACATTAGTTTCACAGGATGAGAAACTATCAAAGTATCTGGATGGTAAATCTATCAAGAAAAGAATCTTCGTTCCGGGGAAGATTCTCAACCTAATTTTGGGCCCTCAGAATGTTAAAGCAACTGTCCAATAGTCCTCTGAATCTATGCTGCATGAACACTACTTATTGGTAGCGTTTCTTGTCCGTGTCCATATCCATTTCAGTTTCCGTTTCTTCTCCCTCAACCCAGGAGTTGCAGTTTGACTTCAATAGTTTCAGATGATAACAGATAGATCAGTTGTGCTTCGATTCATCGAACATTCATTTACATTTAAACGATTTTGTAATTTTGTTGTTGTTGATAATCAGTAGATATTAGCTGATTTTCTTTTCAAAATAGCTAATATATTAGCTGTTTCCTTTCAAAATAGCTATGTGCAGTTGTTAAAGTTTATTTTTTGTTTTTATTTTTGAATGTCACTAAATTTTATTTTATTTATTTTTAATAAAATTATTGAATTTTACATTTGATTTTAATAAAGTTATGGGCTAATTGCTAATCTAGCCCATTTGAAGGGGTCCATTAACATATTTGACGCATTTCCTTTTTTCATCCACTTTGATAAGAATACCGTCATTTCAATTTACCTTATTTCTTAACTCTCAAACATTTTCATCGCCATTCTAAATCAAAATAGAAAAAACTCAAAGAGAACATCAGCCAAAACCAAGAGGAAAGTGGAGATTTACCTCTTTAACATCAAGATCAATTTTAGTTTCATATTGGATATTCCAAACACTAATTAGTGTTGTACTAACATAATTATAAATATATACAAAACTGTTTTAATTTAACTATTAAAATGCTAACAATTAAGTCTCATACATATAAGTTAATTGCTTTTTTTTTTTTTTTTTCTAAAGTATCTAAAATATTTATTGTGTTTACTGTTAAAAAAACAAGGCCTCCTGGACTGTCTAGGTACTCGAAATCGAGAATTCATTCCAATTTTCTTTTTTTTTTGGTAGGAAAGGAAAGAAAAAAAAAACAAACAAACAAAACAACTCAACCCGGGATCAGCCTAGGAAAACTGACCCCCACCACATCCTCCAAGATCAAAGAAGAAATGAAGCACGGTGGAGAAGAAAATGTAGAAAGACCCAACAAACCAGAGTGCCCTTCCATTGCAAGACGGTCCGCAACGCGATTCTGCTCCCAATAAATATGAACAAACTTAATAGACTCAAAGGAGGACCCAATCCTTTTAATGCCTTTAATAATATTCAAGCTATTTCGGCAAACAGACTTGCCTTCAGAAATCATTTTAACCGCTTCTTGGTTATCTGACTCAACCAGAAGCTTCTTCACCCCTAGATCCTTAGCCAGCTTCAGGCCAGAGAGAATCCCCCAAAGCTCTGCAGAAAAGGAAGAACCAATACCCAAATTCTAAGAGAAGCCAGAAACCCACATGCCTCCATCGTCTCTAAGGACCCCTCCTGCAGCAATTCTCCCGTCTCTCAGACAAGAACCATCAGTGTTGAGCTTAACCACACCTTCACTCGGCCTACACCAGCCTAAAAGATTGACCTCCTTCCTCTGAACCACCCTAGCTAAGGGCTCCTCACCAAAACTCTCAACCCAGGTACTAATCTTCTTAAAAAAGAAATCAATGACATTTGGCATAGAAACCACTCCTCCTCATTCCAATTTTCTCTGATTAGTCCATCTGAATGTTTTTTTTGACCCCTGCGATTTTTAGCCGTATATGCTCCATCTAGACTGCTTGTACGCCACCTAGACCGCATGTACTTGAAATCGAGAATTCGTCCCAATTTTCTTTGATTAGTCCATCTGAATGTTTTTTTGACACCTGCGATTTTTAGCCATATGGGCTCTGTCTAGACTGCCTGTACGCCGCCTAGACCACTTGTACGCCGCCTAAGTGACGATGAATAAAAACGTTTTTTATTATTAAACTTTCTTTGCTTTATTATAATTCACTTTTCAATATTGTCACATGATTATTCTTAAATTGCGTTTATTATTTCATATATTTTGGTTTAATTGCGTGCTCTACTTATTTTCACGATATGGTTTAAGACTTTAAAGACATTGTTTCATAGTTTTTAGTGAATTATATTACTTGTGAAACATTATATTTTATTTGTTTGAGTTGTTTCAATGATATTCTTGTTGAAATGTTGATGTTTGCACATTTTAAAAGAAATATGTAACATATATATGTTTTTCCATGTTAAATAATTTTACATTATTTTTAGGGAAAAGTACAAAAATAAACCTTGTGGTTACACCTGTTTTATTTATTTATAAATTAACCTCTTATTATCTAATTATCACAAACAAACCCCAAAATAAAAAAAATAAAAATCAAATATACCTTCTTCTATCTTCTCTTTAATTTTTTTTTCTTCTCTTCTCTCTCCTCTTTGTTAATTTCTCTCTCCTAAATCAATTGATTTTCCATCTCTTCCTAAATCAATTGATTCTCCCACACCATATTTTCTCTTCCTTCATGGCACATTCTGAGGTCGACTGGTTCTCTGATGGTGTTAGAGGAAAGTTGCTTCCATACATGGAGCATGGTGACATTTTCTTTGCTATTATCTGTCACCAAGTTTGGAAATGGAGAAACGATGAGATTTTTGGAGATAAAACTGTTTTTATGACAAACTTAGCTGATTTCTTCTCGAAAAAACTTTTCTCTATTATCGATAGTTTCAAAGGAGAGTCCCTTGCCAGAGCCTCTCAGTGTTGTGATGTCCATCTCGTGGGATGGAGCAGGTCAAGAGAGGGGGTTGTGAAGCTGAATACTGATGGTTCCTGCCTCAGTAACGGTAAGATTGCGGCTGGAGGTGTGCTTAGAGATGTAGGGGGCGTCTGGCTTTCTGGGTTCTCCCAGAATTTAGGGTTGGGTTCTTCCTTTTCTGCGGAGCTCTGGGCTATTCTTACTGGAATCAATCTTGCTAAAAGGCTGGGTGTTAAGAGGCTCTCTGTGGAGTCTGATAATTTGGGAGCAATCAAAATGATTTCTGAGAATCATTCTATGGGTCTTAACAGTCGCAACCTCATCAAAGCTATTATAAGGCTTTGCTCCTCCTTTGAGTTCGTAGAGTTCAGACACATTTTTAGAGAGCAGAATCGTGTTGCTGATCGCTTGGCGGCGGCGGGCCATGAAGGGACGTTAGGCGTTACTACCCTTCCTGTTTCCCCTAGTTTCATCTCTCATCTTCTCTTAGAAGATAGGATTGGGGTTAGCTTCCCTAGGCTAATTCCTGGGTAGTTTGTTGTTATTCGTTTTTCTTTTCCTTTTCTACCAAAAAAAAAAATAAGGGTGTTGTTATACCCAGCCTCAAATTCCCACCCCTAGCCCCGTGAAAGGACGAAAATGCCCTTTCATGGGTTAAGGGTGGGAAAATGCTATTTTTTTTGCTCTCCCGACACGCGGACGTGTGGCTATCACACCTCACCGTGTGGTCGGGCGTGATAGCCCCACACCTCACCGTGTGGTCGGGCGTGATAGCTACACGCCCGACCACAAGGTGAGGTGTGGGGCTATCACGCCCGACCACATGGTGAGGCGTGATAGCCACACGCCCGACCTCATTATCCTCGTCTCACCGCTTCACCTCTGATCAGAGCTTGAAGCTTCACCACCCCCTTCAATGTCGCTAATGCTTTCCTCGTCTATTTTCAATCAATTCAATTCAATTAGTATTATCCATGATCTAATCCAATTCAAATTCCAATTCCAATTCCAATTTTCAATTAAAATCATCACTCTCACTCGGCTTACAAGGTATCGCCGGAAAGTGCTCTATATTTTAATGGCAGCCAAGTGTTGATGATCAGAATAATTACTCTGATAAGAAGTAGTGCCGACGATGGTGAGGCGTACGATTTCAGCAGCTGTTGCTACTGCTGCTTTAACTGCATATTTTCTATGGTTTTCTGTTGCTTCTTTTATTGATGTTTTGCGCCTCTTGTTTCAAATATCCTCTTGCTTTTTTTTCTTCTCTTCTTTCTCCTCTTTGTTAATGGATTTTCTTGCTTCTTTCTAAATCTGATTTAGATTGACATTGATTTTAGAGAGAGAAATTAACAAATACGAGAGAGAAGAGAAGAAAAAAATAAAAAAATAAAAAAATTAAAGATAGAGAAGAGGGTATATTTGATTTTTATTTTTTATTTTGGGGGTTTGTTTGTGATAATTAGATAATAAGAAATGTTAATTTATAAAATAAATAAATATAAGTACTAAATTAACTCTTTTCCCTTTGAGTTTTAACACCGTTAGTCAATTTGGTATGCGTTTGCTAACGGAATGAACCTCAAGGTACCATTTTGCAAACTTTTAAACCACATGAGTGTTGAAACACATTTCCACAAGATTTTGATTTGACAAAATCATCCATGATTAAGAGACAATTAAATTTAAGTGTTTTGATTTAATTGTACTAATTTGTTTGTTCAATGTTGAGTATAAACTTAAAAACAAAGAGATATAAATAGTAAGACAGGACGAAGTCAGCATGAGATCAAAGAACAAGCTAAGTAGAATTGAAGCCTGAAGTTCAACGAAGCTAAGTAAAATGGAACTTAGCATCAGAAGCCTTCTGAAGAATTATCGTGCAAAACAAAGCTGACTAAAAGGGGAACTCAGCATAGAAGTCAACAACAAACGAAGACAGCGAATAAAGCTGAGTAATCTTCAGGACAGCATGAGAGATCCGTTCACTAGAAGAAAAGTTCTGCAAACCTTCTGCACCAATAATTGAATCCTCGAAATTACGCAAAAGACACATTCCGAGATGCATGGGTCAATAGATTATTGCTAAAAGACAACTGCCACAAAAAGACAACGTCTGCAGGAAGAAGACAAGTCTGACGTCTGAAGAAATCAGAGGACATGATTGGCCTGCAAAACCTGAAGCTGACCAGAAGCTGTCTCCTAAAAGAGCCGTTTTGGACTTAACGGCTAAATCATTTCAAATGATCCACCTCCAGATTTTCGTCTATATAAGGACAATCAAAATCCTTGGATCACTGCCGATTCACAACAAGAAAAATACAAGAGAGAAAAATACAAGTTCAAAAGCACTCAAAAAACAAGAAAGAGATCTTACACCCATTTTCTATTCCTGTGTAAATGCTAGATTGATTATTTGTAATCATCTAAAGTGTTCTTCATTTGAAAAAGAACAAATTGTATCAATCGTGATTTTGAGAGTATTGTGCTGAGTGCTTGGTTGTAAACACTCAGTGGTAGAGAAATCTAAGTACTAGGTTGTGGTGCTTAGTAGGAGTTGAGTAGAGGAATAGAGGACGGTACTCTTGCATATTCAACTACCTGTAATCGGTTTATGCTCTACCCTTAAAGAGCTCAGTATTGGATTCTAAAAGCCCGGAGGACTCTGGGGACTGGACGTAGGCAGAGAGGCCGAACCAGGATAAGTGATACTGAGTAATCTCTAAACTCTCTCAAATATATATATATATATATATATATATATATATGTGCTTGTGTTGATTGTTATATTTACTCAGCATATAAACTGTAAGAGACTGGTAGTGAGTAAATTGGAGTGTTGAGTTGGAAACTGACAACACTAGTGTCAATTCCCAACTCTCAAGTAAAACAGTCTTAGTCAGCATCTGACTAAAGTTGTCTTACGCTAAGATCGACCAAGCTGACCAAAGGTTAGATAATCAACTTATCAAAATAATTAAGTCAGCAAGATAAATTAACGAAAAAGTTATATTAGTTCCTAACCCCCCTGGAACTAATCACACGGGACCAACAATGAGTGTTGTTCGAAAATAGGTGTAACCACAAGGTTTATTTTTGTATTTTTTCCTTATTTTTAAATAGAATAATACGTATATTTTAATTGAAGTTATATAACAATTTGTTGATTAACAAATAGAAATTATAAAAATAAAAATCTGATTGATCTCTGACTAATCACTGAGGGCTATTTCCGTCCGACTAGCGTCTAGTGTCTTTTACAACATTGACTGTGTTATTTATACTATATATAATAGCGGAAGCAGAGACAAATGGAGAGAAGTGTTTTAGAGGCCTTTTTGATGAGTTGTCAACGTAGTAAAAAAATCAAAATTAAAAAGATTTAATTAATTAAAAAGGTAAAGAGGTTTGGAAGAAAATTCTCCCACACCATATTCTCTCTTCCTTCCTGGCCCACTCTGAGAATGACTGGTTCTCTGATGGTATTAGTGGGAAATTACTGACTTACATGGAGCATGGTGACATTTTCTTTGCTATCATCTGTCGCCAAATTTGGAAGTGGAGAAACGAGGAGATTTTTGGTAATAAAACTGTTTTTATTCCAAACTTAGCTGAGTTCTTCTCGAAAAATCTCTCTACTATTATTGAGAGTTTCAAAGGGGATTCCCTTGCCAGGTCTACCTAGAAAAGTGATGTCCATCCCGTGGGATGGAGCAGGCCGAGAGATGGGGTTGTAAAGTTGAATACGGATGGCTCCTGCCTTATCAATGGTAAGATTGCTGCCGGAGGTGTTCTTAGAGATGCGGGGGGCGCCTGGCTTTCTGGGTTCACCCAGAATCTGGGGTTGGGCTCTTCCTTCTCTGCGGAGCTCTGAGGTATTCTCTCTGGTATCAAGCTTGCTAAAAGCCTGGGCGTTAAGAGGCTTTCTGTGGAGTCTGATAACATGGAGACCATCAAAATGATTTCTGATAATCATGTTATTGGTCTTAATAGCCGCAACCTTATCAAAGCTATTAAAAGGCTTTGCTCTTCCTTTGAGATCTTAAAGTTCAGTCACATTTTCAGAGAGCAGAACCGAGTTGCGGATCGCTTGGTTGCGGCAGGCCATGAGGGGATGTTAGGTGTTACTACCCTTTCTGATTCCCCTATCTTTCTCTCTTCTCTTCTTTTAGAGGATAGGATTGGGGTTAGCTTTCTTAGGCTAATCCCAGGTTAATTGTTTTTTGTTTGTTTTTTCCTTTCCTGTTTCTACCAAAAAAAAATTTTTAATTAAAAACAACAAATTTATACTTATAATAATATATTAAATAATTACTAGCCCATTAATTAAAATAATAAAAGAAAGTAAGAGTTACATGAAGATGAAAAACAGAAAGTAAAGGAAATCCAAAAGTCACAAATAAACTTCTATATAAAGCATAATAGATAGTATTTCACCATTATATTCATTGGCCATGATAGATAGTATTATGTTTTTTAAGGTAATTATTCGATTTTTTTTCATATGTTGTAGTTATTTTGTTCTCAATTGTGTTGTTGTTTTATTTTTATTATCTTTCAGATCCATTTCTGCCATTACTCAGGTTCTATACCTCATGTTTTCTTTTTTATTTATCTTTCTTTTCCAAACTGATATCTTCAATTGAAGAAATCCGATAGAAATAGAAGATGCATGGACAACTAAAATCGGGAAACAGAAAGGTGTCAAAAATTACAAGAAGAAATTATTATGTTTCTCAATGTAATTATTCGATTTTTTTCATATGTTGTAGTTATTTTTGTTCTCAATTGTGTTGATGTTTTATTTTTATTAAACAATAGTTGTTATAGTTTCATCTTTCAAATATGAAATTTCATTTCTGTCGTTACCCAAGTTCCATACCTCTTGATATCTTATCCATGTTTTCTTTTTTTATTTGTCTTATTTTTTTTTCAAAATGACTAAAATAAAGATTTTGTATATTTGCATTCTTTTTTAATATATGTTGCTACGTGTTATCGTTTCGATTGTTAATTCTAACTAAAATTTAGATTTTCGACTTTATATGAACTCAATTGTTAGCTTTAATTTTTTTAATTCGGAACCTGTTGAAATCCACTCATTTTTTAAGTTTGAGTTTATCTAACTGATATGGATTGTATTTTTTATTTTTATGCATTTTGGTACAAATAGATATAAAGTTTCACACAATAGTTGTTCATTGAAGTTGGAGATATATTAAAGAAAATATTAAAGAGGTATTGAAATATTATACTTACAATGAAGTTTATTTTAATTGTAAATTATGTTATATTATTATTATTATTATTATTATTATCAAGAAGTTATTTTTTTCCCAGTTCTTTAGACAAAAAGATTGTAAGCGTCTAATACACTTGATAAGATGTTTATTTTTGAAGAAATTGGATTATGCTAGATATGAATTCAAAATGGAGGTAAATAACAATAAATTTTGATGCTCAAAATCCTAAAAATGTACATTAATTATGGGATATTGAGATAATTGCTTTTGCAATATTGGCTTATATAGTTTTTAACTATTATATTGTGGTTTGTACAAAATTGTTAGTATTTCAAGAGTTTTTAAGATGAAAATGAAACATGATCATAGGACAAGTTTTGGAAAATATTAATTAAAAAATATTATTATTTGAATCTATTCAAATTCTCAAATGTTGAGCATAATGGTTCTAATTAATAGAATTAATTTCACACATTAATTATAAAACGTTGTTTTATTTAACTAAAATTAATTTATGGACTTAATACTTCATTAAGAAAAAAATAAATTTTTTAATTAATGTGTAAAAAATATTTTCACACTCCTTTTTATATGCTATATATATCTTGACATTCTCTCTTGTTTTCGAAAACAAAAAACGAGAGGAACATAGTTCTCTCCTAATTATCTTTTTTGTCCCTTCATTTTTGTTTTCTATTCTTTTGTTTGTTTTTCTTGCTTACGAAATTCAAGAATATATAATCATTAGAAAATATTAATGAAGTCAAATAAGTGATATCTGCTAGCATGACTGATATTCTATACAATGAAAGAATGAAAAACAAATTGATTGAATGTCTTGATGGGATATTACGAGATGAAAATATGAGAAATCATCACCTTAAGCTGATTCAATTGGATATATTGGGTTATTGTAGCATAATGAATAATTGAATTCGAATAGTTGGTAATCATGAAATTCCATCAAGCAAAATGATTATCATCAAGAAGAATTTCTGACTAATTCTTATGAATTTTATTTTTTTTTATATGTAACATAATGAATTGATAAAGTTTCTTCATGTGCAATATTAGAAAAGTATTGATTGTAATAATGTATATTATAATATATTGATGTTGCTTCCATTTTAACATAGATTGTAATTCTTTTGTATAGTAGATATAATATTTAATTTTAATTGTATTTTAATCCAATTTTTGTTTAACATAGATTGTAATTCTTTTGTATGATAGATATAATATTTAATTCAATTTTTGGTTTTTCATTATATTCTAATATATTTCTTAATTAATCTCCTATTTTATTATTATTGTTTCACAGAATTCCCGTTATAAAAAAATATGAAAATATATTAAGATTACTAGAAAGTACAAATCATTGAATTTTGTAAAAATAAATAAATCATTCACCTTTAATTAAAATTCTATAAAAAAATTAATTAATTATTTTCAAAATTAATTTAATTTGATTTAAATTATCAATAAAAAATATATATTAATTTCAAATATACATAATATAAATATTTTTCATAGCATGATATAAAATTACTTAAAAGTAAATATGTCAATTTATTTATTTATCTAAATTATATAAAAGTTTCATATCCCTTACATCGCATGGGTTTTCGACTAGTTAATATAGTTACAAAAAAAAATATACAAAACTGCTTCAGTTTTGTATACATAACAAAAAAATATACAAAACTGTTTCAGTTTATTGATAAATTTATTTGGAATGTCTAAATTCATCGTTAAATAATAGTCAAATTTATCTTAATAATTTTCAATAACATAAGCTAAAACTGATCCTAATTGAAAATTTTAGAACTAAATTCACACTATTTCTTACATTAAAATTAAAGCGGGAGGATTAAATTCCATCTTTATCTCAAAAAATTGTTTAATATTATTTCTCTTCTTCCTCTCTTCATCTCTTGATTCTTCATCTTCCTAATCGTAGAAAATGAAGCCATGGTTCTTCATCTTCCTATTCCTGCTGGTTCCTTAGTTTCTTTCTTCTTGTGACCATCGAAGAAATGGTTATTCTACGCTATTTTCATCATTTTTCCCAGTTTATCATATTGTTATTGCCGATCTTAAGGGTGAAAGACGCGAAAAATGTAAGTATATACTATTTTTTCTGCGTTTTTCAGAAAATCACTTCGCGTAGTCGATGATTTCGCGAAGATCTGCGATGAGAAAGAGCCTGAAACGTGACGATCTACTTAGCGGATTGATTATTTCGCAAAGTTTGCGAGTAGAAAAGTTTATGATTTCACTCGAAGACTTTGGAAAAGCATCGATATGCGACATAGATCGTCACGTTTCAGACCTCGCAGACTTCGCGAAAGCATCGATTCGCTAAGTAAAATCATCCTCTTCCCTGCACATTTACATTCGCATGCTTCGCTAATCCTCATTTCGCGAAGCCAAATCGTCCTTTTTTTTGTCTAACACGATTAATTTTTTCTGAAGGTGGTTAAATACATAACATCTCTTTTTGGAAGGCGGCGTACTGGGCTGCAGGGGAGATGATTTTCCTTCCTGTATAGGGAGGCATTTCCCTCAAGATTGGCACATTCACTTTAAAATGATTCGTTAGGAAAGATTGTGCCAATCTTGATGTGCACCATGGGAAACGTCCATCCCAAAAAGTCTGGATTTTCATTTATCATCCCAAAAAGTCTGGACTTCCTGTAAAGAGAGAAATTTCCTTTCAGATTTATCACGTTTACTTTGAAATGATTTCTAAGGAGTTTATGGTGGCAATCTTGTTGTAAATTTTGATAATGTTATGATTTTAATATTGAATTATTATGGCAATCTTGTTGTAAATTTTGATAATATTATGATTTTAATGTTAGAATCCCTTATTGTTTGGCCTTTTTTGTTATATACCACTTCACAAATACTCTTAAAAACACGTCCAGATTTCGCATATGCGGATTAAAATCATCAACTAAACCAAACATTAGTTTCGCATACGTCGTGAAAGCATCGATTCGTGAAGTCAGACGGGAAGGAAACGACCGCATCGTAAAATTATAAATATATTAAAGGTATTATGAAAAAATCATAAAAAAATAGTCTAGATATGTAGTAAATTGAGTAAATGAATTAAATATATAAATTAGTTTACATTTGATCCAATTTTATAATTTTCCCCCGAAAAATTGATATTGTGGTCAAAGCCCTCTTTTCTTCGCACTTCCCAATTCAAATCCTACAAAATCAAACAAGAATTAGGTGGACCACCCAACCTAACTTCGACGGTGCCGTTTGATATCCTCGTGGGACCCATTTTTTAACTTTCCCAACTCTAGTTCCCATCGCACGTTATTTCCGTTGCTGCCACGTCGGCTTTCGTGTTTATACGGGCTTCGTACCAAACGGCAGCGTTTCTATTTTCTTCCTCTCGTCGATTTAATTTTTATCATTTTCGAAGAAATCATCCTTCGTTTCCCTGAGAATTTCCAGAACCGCCATGGCGAATTAGATAGAAATACAGCACTCTCCCTCCATGGTAATTTCAGCCCTTCATAATTTTGTGTGTGTGTATATTTGTATAGATGAATTTTATTTTTTCTAGTTTTACGAGTTTTTCCGATTCGGTTATGGTCGTTTGAAGCTGTTTTCGAATGTCGTTAGCAGGAAAAACGATGCCGAAGAAGGGCTCATCGGTACCGGTTCGGCATGTGTTCTGGTTCAGCTGGAAACTCCTCATAGCCCTCTCTATTTTTCTCTGCTGCTTCGCTTTTTACAGGCTCCATTACCAGCCCGATTACTCTAATTTTTCGTATTATCGTCCGAGATCTCTGACTTCTCGCAATAGCTTGGTTTTTACTGGTCCTCCTAGGATAGCCTTTCTTTTTCTCGTCCGTAAAGACCTTCCTCTCGATTTTCTTTGGGGCTCCTTCTTTGAGGTAATTCTATTTTTGTCTATTTTTTTATTTCTTTTTCAGGAAATGATTCATTTGGGGGTTTTTGCAGAATGCTGACCAGCATCATTTCTCGATTCTCATTCACTCTCAGCCTGGCTTTAAATTCGATGAGTCGACAACTCGGTCGCGTTTCTTCTACGGTCGACAATTGAAGAACAGTATACAGGTTCTTTTTATTTCGCCATCACTTGAAGCAACTTGAAGGCACTGGTTTTATTGATTAATTTAAGCTTCTTAAATTTACTGTCAGATGTTAGGTAACAAAGTGAATATTAAATTCAGAAGCTATTTTTTGTCGTATTGCCATGAATTAGTTCACCCCAAGTTGTCAATTGTTGTTTTTTCTTTTTTCTATAAAACATACTGGAGACTTGTTCAAATAATTTCATTGATAACCTTGTTCTGTGAAATTTTGATGGTGATCTTTTGCAGGTAGAGTGGGGGGAGGCCAGTATGATTGCAGCCGAAAGGTTGTTATTTGCAACTGCCTTAAAAGAACCAGCAAATCAAAGATTTGTTCTTCTCTCAGACAGGTCAGTTGACGATTTCTTTGAAAGTTAACTGAGAATTACTATTTACATTTAGGATGGGTCTTTGAACTCGAGAAGTATAGATTTATTTGTTAAATGAGGAATAAGGATATATGCAGATCATCTTTTTCCATCTGCTTTTATTTTAGTATTCTTGTATTAAAGATATGCTAGTAGAATTCAAGTGACGGTGATTCATACATATCAATTTGTTTTTCTTCTTCTACATTGCAGCTGTGTTCCCCTGTACAACTTCAGCTACACATACAGCTATTTGATGGCTTCTCCTAAGAGTTTTGTTGACAGGTAGATGGACGGCTCTGATTCTTGAGGTGCCAAGCACTGGATTGTTTTCAACTTTCACAGCATTTTGACCTCTTTGTCGAAGTATTTGTAGAAATAATGGGGCTAAAATTCATGGAGTTGTGTTGTGTTGCAGCTTTGTTGATACAAAAGAAGAGCGATACAACCCAAAGATGTCACCTCTGATAGGAAAAAACAATTGGCGAAAGGGGTCCCAGGTTGATACTGCTGCAATTTGTGGAATTATTTACTGCTGTTGCTTGATTTTTGACTTGATTTTTTTTGGAAGTTGATATGATTGATAAATCAGAAGATTCCATTTTGTGTACCAATTACCATGGAATTTTGTGATACGAAGCATGTTCCTAATTAGATTCATCTTATCTGGGAGCTACAATGCTAGATCCGCAGTGATGTCATTTGAGAATATTTTGGTGTAGTTTGGTGCAACGGTAAACGTTGTTGTCGTGTGACCAAGAGGTCACGGGTTCGAGTCTTAGGAGCGGCCTCTTGCCAAATAAATTGGCAGGGGAAGGCTTGCCCCCAGTACACCCTTGTGGTGGGACCCCTCCCCGGACCCTCGCTCAGCGGGGACGCGTAGTGCGACCGGGCCGCCCTTTTTTTTTTTTTTTGTCATGCTACAATACCTTGGAATCATATAGCAATTTCTTCTGCATAGAAATATAAACCCAAACAGGCTATGGGGGGAGAAATTTGCATTTCATAAGAATTTAAAACACACTGGGATCTTATTCAGTCTGATAATCTTTAATGTACACTATTTGACTGGGAATTTGGATTCTAAGTATTGTGTTAGGGTTAAGGGTTGGATCAATAGTTGTTTAGTTAGATTAGTTGTGACGGATGGTTGATTAGTATAAATAATCCTTTGATTTGATGACAACAGAACATGTGCTTATTTTGAGTGCCTGTTTATTTTGTATCAAGAGTAGAAATTACAAATTCAGATTCTTATGTTCTCTCAACCTCTGTATCAATTCTATTCTCTCTTTAACTGCTTTCCGGATAGCTCAAGTCTCCATTTGTAAGTTAGGAATAGCTGCGTTTTGTGGTTCTTTTATTTTTTAATTCATGGCATTAAATATATATTTTTTTCCTTTCCTGCTGCATCCAGCTAGCTCATTTAAAAAATTAACCATCAAGTTGTATGAGATGTTGGCAATTGTAGCTTCCTTCAATCCTTCAGTATACATTTAGTTGCTTGTTTCTATAGAAAGACTTTAAGAATTCCTAACTTTTATAATTGGAATCACCAGGCATTGTAGATTTTTTTCCCCTGTTATTCCTCAATGATAAGGATATGCCCTTTTTGCTTGTATATCTATCTGCTTACTTGGATGTACTTTTAATTTCAGTGGATTACCCTTGTTCGAAGCCATGTGGAAGTTATTGTAGCCGACGAGGTTATTTTTCCGCTCTTTCAGAAATATTGCAAGGTATTTAGCTGAGTAATTACATACATTACTGCAATCAAATTTTCCTGACAGATCAATTTTTTCATCATGTGTTCTTTGAAAAAATGTTGTTTATTTGCAAGGAATGATCTACCTACTTTTTTAATTTTGTTCCAATTATGCATAAGACTTTCCATCTTTGAAAAAATGTTGCTTATTTGCAAGTAGTGCGCCTTGATGCACAAGGCGTGCAGTTTAAAAATCACTCGCCTTGTGGGCCTCACCTGGGCTTCAGAGCCCGAGTCAAGGCGCACCTCAGTAACCTATACTGTTTTCACTAGTTTTTTTTTTCAACTGTTTTGTGTGAAACAAGTGGTTGATTAATCTCAATCACTAATCTAATTTAAATAAACTTAATCTTAACCCTAGATCTAAATAAGAATATTAAGAGACAGTGAATGGTTATTAGTTTAGTAGCACTACTTAGGTACTTAGGTTAAGAAGCTAAGTATATGTTAATGTCTCTATGAACTATGAACCTAACTTGGTGTTTTTGACATTTAATATTATGTTTTTATGTGGTTTTGTCTTGTTTGTGTGGTCATAAGTGTGTTTTTTTGGTTTATGCTTAAGAGTATTAGTGATTGATATCAAATATTGATATGCTTTAACTAGTAATAGAGTATATATTTTTATTTTATTTTCTGAGCTTCGTGTTCCTCAGGTGCACGCCTTGCGTTGTGCCTTGAGCCTAGGGCAGATGCAGTATAAAGTTAAGGGGGGCCAAAATTTTAAAGGGGGTTGCTGGTTGGGCTAGGGGGCCAGCTGGGGAGCCAAAATCCTTCGCCCACCATACTAAATTGTATTTTTGGGTTGGCTGGGGCCCCCCATCTATAGTGTTGGTCCGCCCCAGAACCCCTTAGCGCCTTAGCACACCTTGCACCTTTAACAACTATAAGTATGTCAGTTCTTAGCGGACATTTTTTGTTGTTGTTTTTAGTTTGGAAGAAATTGCTATACAAAAACTGTGATATTTTGTTTTGCTAATAGTCATATGATATGATAACTTGCACTTTACTTTTATTTTGCAGAAGGGTGATCCTGAAGAGGCCTCAAAGCTAGAGCTGAATTTTGTAAGTCATATTCTAAATCTGATCTCAGAGGAAAAATTACTTCAGATATAATTTTGCATTGAGTAATTTCATCGACTTTCCTACTTAAAAGTTTTTGGGGCCACTGTGATGGTTCTAATAATTTCTATGGTCCTGTTGTTCTTGCACATTGCAAATGTTACTTTTTCTTTTCCCGATGACCAATTACTCTATTATTAAACTCAAAACCGGAAACCCGTAAAAAAGACTAGAAACTTTCACATGTTATAATGAAAATCTCAGCAACAAACTTCCGTTCCATAAATTTACATCACCTAAGTAACCCTCACGTAATTGATGTAGATTCGATGAACTCTCTACAATACACAGGAGTTACTTTTATTGGGGTTGTTTTATCCAATATGGATTATAGATACAATGACTGGTCACTTAATTGTTTTCTTTTGGAAATTGATCTTTTCATCTCTAATTTGGTTCTTATTTGTCAGATCCTGAAACTTCGAAAGCAGATTAACTGTATTCCCGATGAGCATTACATGCCGACCTTGCTTTCAGTAAGAATATTATATGCATTGAAGCATTGAATACAGTTAATGATATATGGTATTGGTATTGGTAAATCCTTGCCTTTTTTCTGAAAGGCCATTTTCGATCTATAATGTAGATGGCTGAGCTAGACGATGAACTTGAAAGGAGAACTTTGACGTATACTGTATGGAATCAGACTACAGCAAAGTTAGATAGTAGAGGTTGGCATCCGTTCACGTTCTTGTATGCAAATGCAAGCCCTCAAAAGATCAAGGAAATTAAGGTATTTATTTGCTTTTCTTCTATTGTTTGTGAACTGATGTTACTATCAT
Source organism: Euphorbia lathyris (assembly GCF_963576675.1). NCBI lineage: Eukaryota > Viridiplantae > Streptophyta > Magnoliopsida > Malpighiales > Euphorbiaceae > Euphorbia > Euphorbia lathyris. The sequence goes on from NC_088915.1 coordinate 86,470,431, forward strand.
AGTTATCATGCATATGTTGGGATCTCCATCGAGATTCTTCCGTGAACTGCACCTGTCGATGGTGAAAAAATAAATGAACATTTTATCACTCAATTTCTGGCTTTTTCTCTTTATCATTTGAATTTTAGCTGGCCAGACAAGTTTAGAGTCTGCTATGAACTTGGGATTTCATTTGCTTGTACACGTACGCATATTCCACATTTTCCTAATTGTTGTGCTTTGTTCTTGCTTTATTTAACAGGGCATCCGCCATGTTTACTATGACTCGGAGCATCGAACAGAATGGTGCCTTACTAACTTGACACCTGTACCTTGTTTTTTGTTTGCGAGAAAGTTCTCTCGAGGAGCTGCGATGCGCCTTTTGAGTGAGGGCACGGTAATGTATTCCACGCCCAACTGATCTATGATAGCGAGTCAATATCAATCCTAACTGTCATTGACCCACAACGAGGTTTAGATAGGGCAGCAAACAGACCACACAATCGTCATACAGTTTGTATACATAGAATAGATATATACGGAGAAGCAATTGATTATAATGACTAGTCTCGAATATTAGGCTCTCAGTTGTCTGAAGAAAATGAGTCCAGAAACGTTACACGGCTGGGTATGGTTTTATGGTTGTAGGCTGTAGCGCAACATTATACAAGCTGCGGAAAAGGTGTACAATGTCTAAGAAAGCGCGGAAAGTACATACTGTTCTATGCTTAGATTGACTGCTGATAAAAGAAACTAAATTTCTAGTATAAACAACTACGAAATTTTGTCTTTGATAGATCAGGTGATTTCCGTGTTAAAATCTATAAGTATGACAGAGATTCGGAGCTCAATTCGGATGTTTGGTAATCGTCTTTTGTTATATGCAAATTTCATGTTATTATATATAATATAAAATGCAACAAAAATGAAAATTATGTGAAACGTACCATATATGTATTGTGCTATGCTGGTTTTAATTCTATATCTTGTTAGAGAGATTCGTAGCCTTATTGCTTTTCATTGAGGATGGAAAAAAAATGAATTCAACAGGGGCAGAATCATGAATCAGAAATTTCGAGAAAGGGGTGCTATTCTTACAAATGTTTTTGGTATAAAGGTCAAATTTAATTCTAATGTTTTAAGGAAAGTGTAGATTTTGCCCTAAGGTACGAAATGATAAAATTTAACCCTAACGTTTCCAAACAAGATCAGTTTTAACCTTGGGTTACGGAAATTTGAAAAGGATGGTCTAACTGTTATTTTATTATTATATGGACTTTCAAAATTTTTTTATTGGTTATTGTAAAAGTATTAGTAACATGGTAAATAATTTACTTTTGACAAAAAAATTGCGATAAACTTATATATAATATAAAATGCAATAGAAATGATAATCACGTGAAGTGTATCATACGTGGAACAAATGAAGTGTATCATATGTAGAACAAATTGCTGGTTGTAGTTCTATATCCTGTTAGAAATTGATAGTCTAATTGTTTTTCATCGAAGATGAAAAAATGGAGTTTATCTGAAAGATAGCATCCCTGTTTATCCGAGAGTCGATTATGAGATGACAATTGAATAGAATGAGAATATATTTTGAAAACGAACCAAAACTATTTCATTATCAATTTTGGTAAATACTTGTTATTTATGTCCTATCTGTCTTTTGTAAATTAGTCTTAAAATGTTCATTGTTAAAAATACTCTTAGAAGTCATGTCAATTCAATTAAGCGATACACTAATAATAAAAATTGCTGGTTGTAGTTTTATATCCTGTTAGAAATTTGATAGCCTTGATGTTTTTCATTGAAGATGAAAAAATTGAGTTTATCCAAAAGGGTGCTATTTCTACTTATCCGAGTTGATTATGAGATGACAATTGAATAGAATTCGAATATTTTTATTTGAAAATGATCCAAAATTATTTCATTATCAATTCTGGTAAATACTTCCTTCTCGATTTATACTACTAAACTGTCATTCATCTATTTATGTTCCATCCGTCTTTTATAAATCAGTTTTAACAATATTCATTTTTAAAAAAACTCTTAGAAATCATAACCGGTAAAAACAATGTCAATTCAATTAAACGATACACTAATTAAAAAAACGTAAACTCTTTCTAATTGTAATCATGTTCTTTGCATGACTTTCTAATTTGTTTTTCTTTTTTAATCCAATTAATTATTTTCACCTAAGAGAGTTTGTGTTTCAAATAAATTTCAAAACATATAACGTGTCAAGTTCATGTGTCAAAATATCACTACATATGAGAGGATAACGATTTTGTCAAGTCTTAAATTGAGTCACCAATTGGAATAGTTTAAGAGTCAAATATGATCCAATAATAGGTCAGGAAATTTTTTTTTTTAATAGATAGGGGCCAAATGAATTTTTTTTTCTAATAGATCAAGAGCTCAAAAACACTTTTAAGCCTTATGTATATCATAAATGTACATGTCAAGTTGGTCTTGAAGCTTTGTCTTCAACCTCGGTTTGTAGCTGCAACTTTGTAAGTGCAGGCTGTGAAGCTTCGTCTTCAACCTCGGTCCGTAGCTGAAACTCTCCAGGTGCAGGTTAGGCTGTAGAGGCAAAACTTCAATCAAGAGGAGCATACAATGGTGATAGCCGTACTTAATACTTTCTTCTTCTTCTTTTATGGTGATAGCCGTACTTAATACTTTCTTCTTCTTCTTTTTGTTGCCAACAAGATAACAGCTTCCCCGTGGTTCACCGAGAGAACATTTCAGAGATTATACTAAAAGTAAATTTCTTTTTTCGAATAATCTTGAAGCAAATGTTCCTCAATTAGCAAAATGTACAGTAAAAAATGGAGCTGGCTACCAAAACAAGAAAGCAATTCACTCAAAAACCATACAAATAAGATATAGAGTAAATCTACACATGTAGAGGCGGCAATTTATGACACGAAAACACAATTTATAGAAACAACCAAACTGACACGACAAGATTGACACTAAATTTATTTTTCAAGCATTTATACCATACATGGAACATATATATGAGATCAATGCGATTTTGACAAGAAACCCGAAATTGCCACCTCGCCTTAAATCACCGTCAATTTAATGCATTCTTATTAATTTTGTATTGTCTATTTCAAGTTCTAAGAAACCGCATCAATATGCCTGCAAATTTTAGCTACTCAATCTATGTACAAAATCGACTGGTTTTTCTGCCTGCCAAATAAATAGCGAAATTTCAACCGTGCTTTGCTTAAAAATGCGAATGAAATTCGCCGACGCCTTCTCTACCTTAAGAACGAAGAAAGTAGGAAGCTCCTGACAGACCAGTTTCACTTCTTCTTTGGATATTCTCTAGCTCCAAATATAGTAGATCCGATTCTCACATTTGTACTTCCCATTTCAACCTGCAAAAACAAGCTCGCTTCTTAGTTGTATTAACTTGTTACACACTATGTACAGTAGGGTCTCGTTTGAGATGAACGGTTTGAAATGATTATCGTTTTTGGTGCTTTTATATCATATATAATCAAGCTAATGTACGATTATAATACGCCTACCCGAATTGCCATCCCTAAATTAATGTATGATCACGGCAACTTACTGCAATTTTCCCTACATTGATTAGGCAACTAGGCTTGGTATTCACTTCAAAATGAGCTAAACAGTTGATAACTACTGTTAATAGTCGGTATTCCTTACCGCTAGCTCAAAGTCACCGGACATGCCCATCGAGAGGTCACATTGTTCTTCTGGTATACCGAGAGCCTTGCAAACTTCACTTCTGCAATTTGCTAATGTCTGGCAAGATAGATTTAAGTATTAGAAAATGTGGGAACAGAGTTTTATTTCTACGGCGGAAAATTAAAAGTGAAAATGTGACAAGGTACTACCTTGAAGTTTTCAGGAGTTGATGTATAATCAAGCATTCCTATTGTCATTAGGCCAGAAAATTCAAGGTTTGCACAACTCTGACTAACATGTTTCGCAAGTTCCACGCAGTTTGAGGGCTCAACGCCAGATTTTGCTGCAACAACATGACAGGAATTGAACTGCCAAATCTATGACCAGGATTCTCTACCAAATGAGAGTAGCGGAGCTTGTAATTCGGAAGAAATCCACACAGAAAGAACACAATCCGGATAGGTAAAACTTGAAACAAACAATAAGAACAATGCAATGACGACTTGCAAAAATATGATTATAAGATTGTTCGGCAGGTAATGCTTAACATGATGCAGGTGTTAAGTAACTATAGTATGAAAACTTTCAACAAAGGATAATGCTAAAGGGAAGACCTAGTATTAGTATGCGTAAAATTGTCTGTGTCATAATCGTGTACGTGATTACATATGATATAAATGACACAGAAATGACAATCTCGTCAAAAAAGCAGTGTCAAGTGGGTTGTTTCGGTAAATTGTATTGTCATGTTAGGAATTGATAGCCCTAATCTATGTTGCATGGAACAAACACAGAAATGGACACTGTAAACGTCATTTCTAAACATAACCTTCAAATGAAAATGGACACAGGCACGAAATGCGGAAACGCTACTAAAATGGATTGTACGTGCAACATAGGCCCTAATGCATTCACATCTTGGTTGAATTCAGGAATCCCAACCAACAGCTATTCAGGGCAAAATTTAGCAAGAAAGGACTAGGATTAAAATCCTGAAATTCAGCCGAATTCAATTGGGTGATTCCCACATTCCTTCACACTATAAGCTTATCCAGAAGGCAGTGTACTGTATAACTAATATCTGACAAACCAGTTATAAGGATTTACCATATTCAATTTTCAGACAAAACCGTTCAATTGGGTGACACAGCTTTGCTGCTAACAAAATATTAGTAACTCACATTGTTCTCCACTTGTATTGACTTGTATCAAAACCTTCAATGGTTTCCTTCCCAAATTCCCAATTGCACGATCAAGATGGTTGGCAATCTGCAAAAGCATACATCTTTCCAAATTAGGTTGTCAATTTTCGACACAACAATACGATTAACAGGGACTCCGGTTGACACGATTTTCTTTATTTATACCCTATATAATCATGTAGAATATATAGATTAAAATGATATCATACGATTATGACACAACAACTCAGTTTTACACCCCTATTCCAGAACCATACAGAAATGCACCAATTAATACTCTTGCAAAATGATCAAGCACTACATACTTTGTTTCATAATACCAGATAAAATAATTTCTGATCAATATAAAAATGGTGGAGAAATGCTATTATGAAAGAAAATTGCCTATACCTTCTCATCATCTATAAGGACACAATTTTCATTTTCGTTGCATTTATACCATATATGATCATGTAGAATATATAGATTACATCACACGATTATGACACAATAACTAGTTTTGACACCCCGATTCCAGAACCATACAGAAATGTCCCAATTAATACTCTTGCAAAATGATCAAAGCACTACACACTTTGTTTCAAAATACCAGAGAAAAGCATTTCTGATCAATCGAAAAATGGTGAAGAAATGCTCTTATAAAAGAGAATTGCCTATTTCTGATCAATCGAAAATTGGTGAAGAAATGCTCTTATAAAAGAGAATTGCCTATTTCTGATCAATAGAAAAATGGTGAAGAAATGCTCTTATAAAAGAGAATTGCCTATACCTTCTCATCATCTACAGTCTCCACCATTGCGAGGTTAGGAACTCCAGCTGCACATGAACAATTGCAAGTTGTTATCCATATGTTCCACCCATAATAAAGTAGGGTATCAAAACAGATTTTCGTGTGATAATCGTGCTATCTGATCTATAGGCAAATGCAACAAAAATTGTAATCTATCAAACATATTTTTTTAATCTGTTTGTCTATGTAAATCGTTCTGTAAATCTTATTGTAGTGTGAGAGATGAACGGTCCTATTAATTTCTAAATGAAAAAAGCAAATGAAGCATACTCAGCAGAGGTTTCACTTTATTGCTCTGCAAATTCCCAATAAAATGCCATTCTATATCCTCCGGAAGCTGCAATTCGCATAAAAACACTAACGCCATGATTTGATTTGATTCATAAATCTAAGCAGAAAAAAAGAAAGAGATACAGCTCAACATAGAGAATAAGAAAACCTGAGGAGCTTTCTCCAGAATTTCTTGAACATAGTTTTCACCGAAGCACCGATGACCGGCGTCATAGACTTGGCGGAGAACAGAGACCGGTTTGGTTTTGCTAACAGCCACTACTCGGATCTGCTGGGAACTTCGACCGGCCCGCTCCGCTGCCTGGTTGACCCGCTGCAAAACAGAGCGAAGAGCTGACGCGGCCACTCCGTCCATAGCGGCGGATGCAGCTGCCATCTCCGATTGATGTGTTGTGGTATCTGTCTTGGCTTCTTCCTCTTCCCGATTGTTCATCATCCATTCGTGCGCAGAGTCTCGGTTCACTCGTCGCTAATCGGGATTGGATGGTACGAAACGCTGCGTTTTATGTTGGTCGTGACTCGTGGTGCTTTGTATGCTTTTTGCTATGTCAGTTTGTTTCGGTACTAATCGAACCGGACTTTTAGTTAACCAAATTGATGTTATATAATTTTTAAAACCGAATTGTATCGAATAACTAAAGTAATTGAGTTTGACCAAATTGAAAATCGAAAATTTTCGTTTCGGTTTGGTTACCCTACCAAATAATCAAAATTTTCATATTTTTAATTTAAATGGTTAAAAATGTTATAAATTATGAATTTCATTGATTTGGAATTTGCAATTTTAAAATCAATTAACCAAGTATCTCATGTATTTTCAATAGTGTTTAAAATTAAAATTTTGGGCTTTCTTATTTAAGAAGTATGAAGAATATAAAATATAAGTAAAATTATTATTTTTTTATTTAAACATAATTTCAATTCGTTTTTGGTTAAACCGATCTTTTGTCAGAAAACCGAATCGATAATTGAATACCAAAAAAAAAAAAAACTGACAGTCGAATCGAATCAGGTTATTAAAATAACCGAACAAAATAAGAATTTCGATTCGGTTATCAGTTCGATCATCGATTTTTGGAATTTTTACTTACCCCTATATATGTGCACTTACGCGAGTGATCCTTAAAGGTTATCCTAATAGGCTTAAAATACTATTTTGTCTCTCCGCTATCCAAAACTTTGGTTTTTATACTTATTATTTGGTAATATTTGTCCTCACCTATTCAAAATGCTTATTTTCGTTTCTTCACATATTATTTGGTTACATTTACATCCCGACTTATCGAAAATCTATGAAATCTCAACTAGTGTGGATGATTGAGATTTCATAAATTTTAGATAGGTGAAGGGGCAAATGCAACCAAATAATAAGTTAGGGTGCGAAGACTAACATTTTAGATAAGTCAAGATGCAAATGTTATCAAATAATAGATCAGGGTCAAAAACCAATATTTTGGATAGATCAGGAGCCAAATACTGCTTTAATCCTACCCTGATATGATTGAGTTAATACATATGATCTATTTGTGAAACAAATTGACAAGGTTAACTCGTTTAATCCGTAACATTATGACCGATACCATGTAGATATTGTCCGTTCTGATCTAAATCCAACATATTGGGCCTCATGTACACCTTACTAATAAGTCTCAGTCAATATCTCTCCATTTCTGTGAGATTCAGTTCATTCATGTCCTCATCATCACCATATAGATCCTGACACAATACCATATAGATATTGTACGGTTTGACCTAAATCCAACATATTGGGCCTCACGGAATTAAGACTCGTTTGCATGTATTGAATTATCATCTTACTAATAAGCTATCATCACTCCCTCTCAATTTCCGACGTGGGATTCAGTTCATTCATATCCCCATTTCCATCCCTTAAAGTCGCTCTTTGCTCAGATCTTCTACCCTGGCGCCACCTACTCCAGACCGGGTCTTTACAAATAGGATAAGGGTAGATAGGTAACAAGTTTGTAAATAAAGCTCATCAGAGGAGTTGTAAATAAAGGGTGTCAAAGTTGTAACTATGAGACATCTGTGAAAAAGGACAAGGTTGATTCGCAATGGTTTTTTTAAAAAGTTTATACGACATGTGAGATTAATTTTAAAAAACAAAAACTTTTGTCCTGCAGATTTGAAAATCTACATCTTGGAAATACCCGGACGGTGTGTGGAGTAAAATAAATGAGTAGAAACTCCTAATTTGATCAACAACGATGTGTGGATTCTTAACATACTGTATGAGCTCTGTTTCCACACGGGTTGTCATCTTTTCCCCTTAACGTGTTGCCACTTTTGCCTGATTTCTCCCAACTATCCGTTTTCATATATATTTGAACGACAAGTTTCTGTCAGGTTTCCATTTGCAAATTTAGCAAATTACATTTTTTTTTTTTACTTTGACCTTAAATAAATTATTAGACAACTTTACCCTTTATATTTAGGTTTTATCAGGACTTTCTTTAACCATTACAAATTTTCTACCCTATATTAAAAAAAAAAAAGTACCAAAAGATATACACCGTTATATAATACAAACTCCATTGATATATATTCATCATAAATTAAGTGATGCTTGAATACAAGTTACAAATTACAACAAATTCTATGATTTAGTAAATATAAAAATATTAATTAATTAATAATCACATCCACGATGAATTAACATTTTTAAAGAATAACTAAGCATATTATACTACAAAACCTATCATATATCAGTGGCGGATCTAGGAGAAACAATCTTCTCTAAGATGAGTAATTCGAGATCTCCTCTAACACGAGTAATTTCAGACGATTCTCTATCTGAGAAAAGAATATCAAGATACTATAATTGCATCTTTACTTTCTTCCCCGGCTCCGCTACTTATAATATTCATGGTTTCACTTATTCAATCAAACAAATCGATTTTTTTATTTTTTTTCTTGTAGCGATACAACTTATAGAATACGATACGAATTTAGCTCGAGGGCAATATACAAAACAATGCAATTTAAGTCTAACATTTACTTGACCGTACAATTCTAAGTCGCAATTCGCAATTCCAAGCTTTAGGCTTGCACATTTGTATGCGATTTAGAATTGCACGGTTTTGTAAACCTTAGACTTAAATTACACTATTTGATATCGTTTTTTAAGGAGCTAAAATTTGTACCTTATCCCACACGTCATTATTAAGATCTACGCATAACTACACATCCCATAGACACATTTACTTCCCTTCTTGCACCTATTATTGCAACCTCCACAGTTTTTCTTATCAAACATAGGATTCACACACTTTCCTCGGCAGCAAATCTCAGAAAACTTGCACTTATTCCCACATTTACCACAATTAAACTTATCTGTAAGAGAATTGACACATTTCTTCTTACAACAGTCCGGTCCAGGACTGTTTTTGGCTCGACAAACCCTTGGGTATATGTCGCACGTCATGGCGGCTCTGCTGCTCTTTTCTGCTAGGAAGCGGTTTGTTCCTCGCAGAGAAGACACCGATTTTTCATCTTCGGATGAGAAAGCAACAATGGTTTCAAAAATTAGAAGTATGGCTACTAAGAAGAAGGTTTTCTTTTGATTTAGAGAGTAATTTCCCATTTTGATGAGAATTATTGGATTTGATGGAGATTAATGGAGAGGTCTGATGGGTTTATATAGAGATGATTAATTATTGATTAGTGGAGGATTGATGATTAGATGATTAATTAATTAATTATTGGTTTAATACTTTTTTTTTCAACCTTTGTCATCCTCAATTTGTTAAATTTTGACCTATGACATTGTTTGTTGATTGGACATATTCTAAAATATTTGATCAAGACAAGACATGCTAGTGGATTTTATTTGAAGTTTGCCAATCAGAAAATAAAGGTTTTAAAGATTCAAAATTGACAAGTTGATGTGTTAAATGAAAAAAAGTTAGAAATTCACGTCTACGATATGTCAAAAATTAATATAAGATCTACAATTAAGCATTAACTATCAGTTTGAGCTTTTAGTTCAATTGGTTTCATAATATGGTATCAGAGCCTTCTCAATTAAACGGTCGTGGGCTCGAGTCCAGTCTCATTAATTTGTAGAATTAAAAACACATGGCGGAACTGTGTTGTGAAAGCTGCAAGTCTAAAATGCATTTGCGTGCGAGGGTGTGTCAGAGATTAATATAAGGGTAAATAATTTATTAGTCCCCTAGTTTTTACCTAACACACTGTTTAGTCATCCTATTTTGAAAAACACATTTTAAGGCCCATATCTTTTACCAATATTAACCATGTGGTCCTTTTATCTATTTTTTAATATTTTTAACCGAACATATCTTAGCTTTTAGGACAACCACAATACAATACAAGTTGACAATGTTACTCTGTTATTTTATATATGTCTATTTATGCTAAAATATAACGGTTACAAGTCTAAAAAAACAGATAAAAGGACCAAATGGTTAATATTAAAAATTAGGGGACTAATAAATTATTTACCCTTAATATAATATCTATGATTAGGCCTTAAGAACCAGAGGGGGAGGGGCAGTTGCCCCTTCCCATCTTGTTGGCAACAAAATGTATATACTAAGTAGAGTTATCATCGGCACATGCTCTCTTGGTAATAACATACATTTACGACTAAAATTGAAGATGATGTTTAAGATTTTATTTACTTATTTATTTTTTAAATAGAAGAAAAACCTATTGTAATAACGGTTTTGATCACATGCACCTTAATGAAAATTGAAAGCATCCTACAGTTTAGATTTGATAAGCCTAGATCTAACGGTGAATGACCAAATTCATTTGGTCATTAAGGTGCATGTGAACATTCCTGATTGTAACCAATGTTGTAAACAACGTTAAATGCTAATCGGACGGACAAATGTCTAAGAATTAATCAAGTTTGTATTTTTTTATTATTTTGTTTGAAACAGTATTTTTTTTATTTTTAATAAATAAAAAGTTATATAAACACAATTAAAATATGAATTTTTTTTTTGAAACAGTATTTTTTTTTTAATAAATAAAAAGTTATATAAACACAATTAAAATATGAATATATGAATGATACTAAAAATAAACCATTTTATAAATGGGAATATCTTGTGGACTAATATGAGATTAGTTAGTTAATATCTTGTGGACTATGTAGTAGTGGAGTGGTCTAATTCAACGTCTCGTATCGAACACCAACTTGAGCCGAAGTTAGGCTTTCCGAATTGAATAAATTCAAAATTAGGCCACAATATTTTATAGAAATTGAAAAGTTGGAGCCAAGTATTACTGTATTAGGCAATTTTCCAACAAACCTGAGGTATGGAGGGAAGTGGTATACGGCCATTTGATTACTCGGTTTAAGATTCAGACTATTTTTAGATGATTTTTTTTTTTTAATTAAAGCTTTCACCGTATATTAAGACCTTGTTTATTTACTGAAAAATATCTTTTTGATTTTTCAGTGTTTGTTTGTTTAGAACAACAAGTTAACGGAAAATTTTAGATTAATCACCAAAAAAATATATGAACAAAGTGATGAAAATATTTTGTTATATTGAAAAAAAGTAAAATATTTTCATAAAATATTTGGAATTCTACTTTATTTTTTTTATTCTTTTAAAAACAACATTCACCCACTACTTTTTTCTATTTTCCGATGTTATAACCAAACACTAGAAAATATTTTATGTTTCAATAAAAAGCTTACTTATCCAATATTTTTCAAAACTTAATATTTTTTTTTGTATAAAACTTAGGCCTGGTTGGTTCAGCTGTTAGCTAATAAATGTTGTTGTTGTTGTTGTTGCTGCTGCTGCTGTTAGCTGTAAGTTGTTTGCTGTTTGTTATTAGCTGTTTAATTATTAGTGTTTGGTAATATTATGTTGAAACAGTTTCTCTTAGTATGTAAAATATCTAATATGGAGATGTTTTAAATTAACCAACAAATAAAATAAAGAAATAAAAAATACATTACAAAAATTAAAAATTAAAACTATCTAAAAAAATAAATAAAAATTTTAAAATAAAAATTTACTGAATGGGGAAAATTCTTATTCTTTCGGTAATAATATTATAAAATAAAAAATAAGACGAAACATGTTTTGTGAAAATAAAAAGGATAATTTTGTTAATATCAAATAACTACAACCGTTGTTTATGAAAAATTCTAAAAAAATGTTTTCTTGAAAAGTTTTGAAACAAAGATGTTTCCATCAAAAAATTAAAAGTTGTATTTTAAACTTAACCAAACACGATATTTTCTTCAGTTTGAAGTTAAACGTAAAATGTTGTTTCGAAAAGCCGAAACAAATACCCTCTCAAACTCAGAATCAAGATTAATTGCGGATGCATCATGCATGCAGTCTAAATTTGTTCCGTTAAGAAATGTAAAAGACAGATAAAGAACCACTTACTCATGGCTTCCAGTTGACTCTTACAAAGGAGACTATTGATTTTGTTTTATTTTTGAGCCGATGTTTTAATAATATTGAATTTAAGTTGACAATATACCCCTTCATCAATATTATTTAATTATTAACGGTGTCTCTATGGTTACTTTGTTTTTAATAAAATAAGTCATACTTTGTTTTTTTCACCATTGGATGATGGTGGACTTTAACAAAGTAAGTTCATCCAATGGTGGTAAAAACAAAGTATGACTAACAAAGTAAGTATAGCCTAACCCATTATTAACAAGACAACGTCCACCTTATAAATTACTAAAAGAGGCTAATTACAAATCTAGCCCAACTAAAAGGATCAATTTATATATATAACCCACTTTACTTTCATCTTACCAAATTAGACACTTTTATTCACTTTGGACAAGAATGCCCTTATTTCAATTCACCTTCTTCCTCAGACTCTCAACATCTTCTTCACCATCCCAAACCGATGAAAAGACGGTGGTTTATAGAGAGAAGGGATTATGTTTCGTTCAACCTTTGAAGAATTAGTGTCTGTGGAAGAGGATTAGGATGCAAAGATCAAAAAATGAGAAAGGAAAAAAAAATATAACAATTGAACTGTTGCGATGTTGCATTTGTGACAAATTCGTCACAAATGCGACAAGAGGTGTCGCATTTGCGACGAAATGCGACAAATGTTATCGTATTTGTGATGAAATGTGACAAATTTCGTCACAAATGCGACAACAATGGTGGAAAATAGAGAAAATTGAAACGATACCATTACAGATGAAAAAAGAGGCAAGACCAGCGAGAAAAGCATGTGTATAAGCTAAAAACGTACCATTTCTACGGGAAATTGAACATAATACTTCAAAAATCGCTAACGATTGATATCAGAAATCGAAGAAGAAGAAGAAGAACCAGAAGAAGAAGAAGAAGAAGCGGATGAAGCGGAAGAAGAAAAAGAAGCAGGAGCAGATCCATCGATAATAGAACTAAGAGTAATTTTGTCCAAAGTGGATGAAATGGTCTAATTTGGTAAGATGGAACCAAAATGGATAAATGACTCCTCTTAGCTGGGCTAGATTTGTAATTAGCCATACTAAAAGATAGTGTAGATGTGTCAAAATGGGTTAATATCTCATTTAACAATTGTTTAACTCACAATGAAATTAAATGAATTGGAATTAACTCATTTATGAATTGGATCATATAAATGGATTGATCCATCTAATCTATATAATAAATAAGTTAGGTTGCGAGTTAATTGAGTTGATTTATTAATCCGTTTAATAATTTGTGAAATAAACAATAAAATCGTGAAAAAACGGAAAACATTGTGAAAAACGAATAAAAAAACACACAAAAAAACATGAAAATGGAAAACGAAACGATAGTAAAAAAAGGAAAATGTAAAAAACTGGAACATGAAAAATGGAAAAAAATGTGAAACATGTAAAAACATGAAAAACGATAAAAAAAAATTAGAGTAATAAATGGGTGGGGATTTCCTGAAAACTGCGTAGACCCGAACCGATTGGGAAGGAAAATCCCCAAATTATTCGAGTATTGAACTTCATCTTAAGTTCTAGGTTTTGCTTTTTTTCCGCAATTGAATAGGATGATTAGATTCGAGTCTAATTTGATGAATTGTCTCTCAATTATAATAGGTATACTACAATACTATATGAAACTCGAACTTCATAATTTTTAAATGGGTAACAATTTAGGAACTAATAAATTATTTACCCAACATACTGTTTAATCCTCAAATTTTTAATAATATATATTATAAGATTTTTAACTTTTGTTATATTTAACAGTTTAGTTTCTCAATCCATTAGGTCTGATTGGTTCTTTGCTTATTAACGTAAATTGTATTTTTTATACCTAAATTTTAGCATGTTTTTTATACCTGAAATTCATTTATAGATATATCTCTACATAAAAAATCATAAAAACTTAAGCTAGAGACAGTGGCAGAAGGCACAAGGTGCCAACTCACCTCAGCGGTCGGGAAACATCTCTTATACCATTGGTTATGTCTTTATTCGCATTTTCACATTTCTCCTTTCTTTTTAATGTTTTTCCGTTTCTACATTTTATTTATTTATTTTTATAATATTTAGTTAATCGCGTTAAACAAGTCAATATTTAATAAATGGATTGGATCATGTTCAATCCATTTATAAATGAATCATCTCAGCCTATTTATTAAATGAGTTGGATTATGTCAGTCCATTTATTAAATAATGTTAGCGATATTTTGCGAATATGCTAATTTTCAACCTTGTCACGTGTGGTTAGGGTGCGGGCGTGCCAGAGAAGATTACCTCTCAATTAAAATGGTTAAGTTTATGGAATTTGCGCGCCAAAACTTGAATTCTAAACGAAACGATTGGCGAGGGACGCAAGGATTGAAAAAAGTCCCTCTTGGGTCTCTCGCGCCGTTATAGAAACTTTGCGAGATAAATTGTTTTTATTTAAGCTAAGCGTATAGATTGAAGACGGGAAAAGTAAAGAAATTGAAGGTGCGAAATTAACACGAGATTTGGTGAAAATCGGTATTTTATTGATGTAAATCAAGGTTTGAATACATGTGTTTGAGGTAAGCATGAAATTGAAAATGAATTACAATTGAAGAACTTCTATACTAAACATATAGCTAATTCAATTGAACTGGAAGAACAAATCAAATACAAGGAATTGAAATGCAATTAAAATAAATCGGAATTCAACAACAAACTCGGAGCCACAATAGCTATCTCGGATTGATGTTGAATTTTGGTGTCGGTGCGAGGTCCTTGGAGAGCTGCAACCGGCCGGGCCCGTACGGTATATGATCTTGGCAATGGCAAAACGTTGGTAGGCAAATAGGGCAGATTTAACCCTCAACTTCGGGAGGCTCGTTTGGATGCTTAAGAACACGGAATTGGACGAGTAAATAGGCTAAATTTAACTTCAGGAGGTCAGGAACAAACTTCTATAAGGGGTCGAAGGCTAAAACGGATGCTAAGTAGACGAAATTGGGAGTTGAAAATAACTGGACGAATCTGGAAAATTCTGGAAACAGAATGTCTAAAAGGATTTGGGCTGGACAGATCGGCTTGTAAATAGAGTTTCTGGGCACGGAATTTGGCAAATAAATATACTAGATTGAACTTCAAGACGTCAGGAACAACTTTGTCGAAGGAATTGAAAGCAAAAAATGAATTTAAATAGACGCAATCGGGCTTTGAAAGTAATTGGACGAATCTGGAAAATCGATTTGAACACAGAGCTCTAGCTAGGAATTGAGCAAATTAAAGACTTGGAATACTAAATTTGATAACTTGCCAGATCCGATTTGATATTCTCTGCCAGAGTTACCTGCAAAACAGAACCGGAGACAGGATCTCCGGGAAAACTCTCTGACGATCAAGTCAGTTTTTGTAAGAAGGTTGGTAATTTGACAATAGTATTGCGGGGAAAAATGTGAGCGTACCTTTTTCCCTCGTTCTTAAGGCCTTTTATAGGTGTTTTTTAGGTAACTGCCGAGGGCGGTTACTCCTTAGTGGGCCACGTTCTGAGGGCGGTTCCCCCTTTTTAGGCCATGTCCCTTTCGTGGCTTTCATGGCAACGAACGTGGTTCTGAGTGGGAGTCTTGATGCTCCGTTTAGAAATTCGGGGCGGTTACTCGCTTCACCCGTTTCCGCTTATTCGGGTCCCATTCGGGGCGGTTACTCGCTGCGCCCGCTTCCTTTATTCGGGTCTCATCCAATCTTAGACCATAGGTCTAAGTATGGGTTGGGCCTGCGAAATGAGTATGACCCGGTTTAGCCTCGCGGGTCATCACATGCCTCCCCTTTAGTTTGATACAAGAGCCCTTTAGGGTCTGTTCATAGGGGACGCTTCGTTTTCGCTTGTCTGTTCAAAATTCAAAAACTTGTGAATTTTTCCTCTTTCGTTATTTCTTTTCCGGCGTCATCTTTTCCGGCGTTGACCTCTTATTTCCGTCATTTCTCTGTGTTGTCTTTCCCATGTAAGTTTTCCTCTTCATAATTGGTACCTCGTTCGGCTTTTTACTTCTGTTTATTTCTTTTCCTCAACATGTCGAACCCCGACCTTGACTTCGCACCGTTCGATGAGAGCTACGTCCGCGAGGTTTCTCATGAAGTTGATGAGATGGTTGATGAAGTTTCAACCAGTTCTCATGGGTCTGATTCCCACCCTGCTGACTTCCTCCACCTGGCGAATACAACCGACGAGGGTCTAGGTTTTGACCCTAGGAAGTTGATTTCGCCACCTGTCCCAACCCCCCGTTTGTTACCAAAGAGGGATAGGTCGGGAAGCCTAGTTTGTCGCGAGACCATTGAGGATTTGCGGGTGCAATATCCTTGGCTCCAAGGTCTCGAGACCATCATTCCCGGGGAGGATAGAGGACCGGGCGATTACCCAAAGGGGTATTTCACCATTTTCGTCGCCCAGATTATCTGCGGCTTCACTTATCCACTGGCGGATGAGATTGCTTCCATCCTCGGCGGTTACAGAATCGCACCTGGGCAGTTACATCCAAATGGATGGGCCGACTTGACCCTGGATAAATTTCTGGCGGATTGTTTGGAGGTTCCTTTCTCGCTTAAAATTTTCTCCAAGCTTCATCATTTCAAGAGTTCAGCGGGGTATTTCACTTTCATCCGCCAGAGCGGATACTATGGTTTTGACGAGAAACTGAACAAGATCCGCGAGTGGGATCGCTCTTACTTTTTTATCAAGTTTAATGAGGGAAATCCGAACTTCCTTCGCCATTGGGGCCGGCCCAATGTGAAGAGTTTGAACTTCGGTTATCCCAGCGAGGAAGAATCCGCCGTCATCAAGTTCCTGAAGAGTACCCCTCCTTTTGTATGGACATATGATCAGGCCTTCCATATGCTAAGGTGCCGAGTAGCGATTGCCTACCGCGAGGGGGATCGCGTGGTCTATATCCCTTATCGCGTTTTTGTACAAGGTACTTTTTATTTCCAAGTTGATGATTTCTTTTAACCCTTTGCAGGGGTGATCCTTTATCTCAAATCGCTGCAGATCGGGAGGCTAAAGCCTTAGCGAGAAGGAAGAAGCGGATGGCGGGAACCGCCTCCGTTGTAGGGGCGGATTCTTCTGGAGGAACGATTCCTTCCATTGAGGCGGCTTCTCCTGTAAGGGCCTCCGTTTCACAAGGTCCCGCTTCTGCCTCCGAGGATCTTCCTTTGACGAGGAAGCGGAAGATAAGTGCGGATACAGAGTCTTCTCGTCCCAAGAAGAAGAACACCTCCGTGTCCCTTACTGTTGGCGGTACACCCGTATCCGCCTCATCCAAAGGAAAGAGCAGTACCCCAATTCATGAGGTATCCTGATCTATTCCCTCTTTCTATATTGCTACTTTTTTCCTCATGAGCTATCTGCTGTTCTCTTGATATTTTTCTTTACGCCTTTGCAGCCAATTCCCGACATCAGCGAATGGTGGACTAGGACCTTTGGCATGGCCGTGAGTTTTTCTTGCAAGGATATTGTCTCTTCCATATGCAATGTCCTCGGGCGGCTTCCCTCTGCTTCCCGTGTGCGCGAACAAGTACCGCTCCCTACCGCTGTGGAGGGGATCGAGAAGCGTTCTGTAGAGGTATATTGTTGCTTGTCATTCTCTTTCAAGGATCTTGCGTCCATTGTAACCACCTATTTCTATTCGCCCTTTTTTATTCGTGAGCCGTCTTATATGCAGATTATCAATTTCGCTGAGGGCATTCTCCGAAGGGATGCCGAGCGAGCCAAGGAGTTGGAAGATCTTGGTACTGAATTGGCGACTCAGAAGTCGCTTTATGATGATGTCCAAGGGAAGGTGAAGGTCCTAGAAGGCGCCCTTCAGAAGGCTGTGAGCGAGAAGGAGGAGGCTCTTAAATCTCTTCAGGCTAAGTCCGATGAGCTGCGAAAGGCCCTCGATGATCTAGCTGATTCCCAGGAGACACAAAAGAAGAGGGCTGAGGAAATTCTGGCTGAAGACGGTGCCCGCATCTACTGGTATGGGGAGCGGATTCATGCCGCTTATGAGCATGGACATCAGGGTCTCGTACTTAACCGCCCCAAGGTTCCCATCCCTGAAAAGGATTTAACTGAGAAGTGGGACAAGCTGGAAGCCGAGGATGCTGATATGGATGAGGTACTCCTCTTAGATTGGAAGAGTTTTCAGGAATCTTCAATTATCGGCGAGATCCCTACCCAGAATGCGGAAGAAGGGGCACCGCAGGACATCTCTCAGCCTGAGCAAGAGGTCCCGCTGTTAGACGAGGTGCCGCGGCCTAATCTCCCGGACGGGCCGGGGGGTGGACAACCTCATGGCGACGTAAGCGGTGATTGGCACCGAAAGCAACCAATCGCGGAAGCAAGCTGCTCGGCAGGGCCGGAGCTCGGAGATATGGAAGAGTCGCCACCCACGAATGGGAAAATGAACACCGATCCCTTACGGGAGACCGGTGTGGGTTCGGGAAACTTAGGTACGAGCCGAGAAGGCTAGCTCCTTTCCGGAGAAAGGCTACTAGGCACCCCGACATCGCCCGGTTATGAACCACCGGCCTCCTACTCAGCATGTTAGGCGATAACGGACTAATCGTATACTTCTTTAAGTTTAAAATTCATTTGAAACCCTTTTCTTTCTCTTTTTGGAAACCATTTTGAGCATATGATATTGAAAAGCCACATCAGTAAAGAATCACCCATTTATGTTTATACATACACAGAGAGGGGGAAGAAAGAAGTGATTTATTTACAACTGTATTTAAATATTATATTGTGTGTCTATTCTACATTAACTTATTTCCCCAAAACGATGTTTATTACATGGTTCGCACCTTAATCGCCGTTGGAACGATTTAGGTGCGTTTTAAAACCCCGTTTGATGAAGCTTACCCGAATCGCCGTTGGAACGACTCGAGTAATTGAAAACGTTAAAGTAAAAGCCTTTTAATAAGAAAACGTGGTTAAACATACAAGTCAATTTTATTTTGTACAAATTCATTAAGAAAGCGATTCAAAATCTCCATTATTAACAAAGAAAACGATTTTGATTACAATGTTCGCTTAATCCGTCGTTGGAACGGACTAAGGTTTTAAAACGTGGTGTTTTGAAGACGATTTGAAATATCAACCAAAATGACTCTATTTATCTACATTAGAGGTCTAAGGAAGCTCATTAGCTTAAATAATTTAATTGAAAACTCTCTTTTTGTGACTTATTTTCCCCACTTATTTAATGGACTCTCTAACTATTATAATTACATCAATAAACACATTTAGGCCCAAAAATTAATTTTTCCAAGTGAACCCATTTGAAACATGGACTTATAAATGACCAAAAGAAATAAAGAAAATAATATAGATATATATATTTACACATTTTAGCCCAAAAGACATAAAATAAGAGTAAAAGAAAATATACTATCTAATACATATATAAGAAAGAATAATGAAAATAATATATTTATACTTTAAACATAAGAAAATAGTGAATGAAATTCATAAATAAGAAAATAGCATTTATCACTCAAAATAATTTTATTTAACAATAATTAAGATAACCCAAATATACCCCAAAACTATATATATACATAACTAATATAATCCTAATGTCAAAAAGACTATATATTCATCCCCCAATATCTACTAATTATCTTCCAAAATGGCCAAGTAAATAACATTTAAAATAGAATTTAATGTAATTTAAATGAATAATAATAAAAAAGAAAGTAATATGTACATATACAAAAAAAAAAAAAGGAATATCAATCTCCTAAAATAATTATATATGTTAAAGTTTTAAAACAATTTGAAAAGAATATATTACATAATTATATATATATATACTAAGGATTAAAAGTCTAAAAGTTAAGAAAAAGGGACCGAAATGGCATTTTTTACATTTTGGCAGATTTACCGACGGAAAATCCGTCGGTAAATAGCCTTTAGTGACAGAATTGGCGAATTACAACAGCACTCCCATATTTTCCAGATTTGTTCAAAAGCTTTAAATTAAATCTAATTCAATCGTTTTGGACTTCCGAACTACCAAAGATGGATCACAGTCGAAAACGGAAGTTCCTAAAACGATGTTTTTATTTTAAAACGTTATTTGGAAACCTCTTTTAAATAAAAAACTTATAATTACAACATTTTCGATACCCGAACTATCTTTTTATCGGATCACGGTTCGTATTGGGATATCCAAAACGAGGTTTTTATTTTAAAACAAAACCGAATTTTATTTAACACGAAACGAAAATTAAATAAATACGCTAACTAAATAAAACGTGACAAAATAAATAAATGACTAAAGGAATAAAAACTATAGCATAAAAAAATAAATAGAAGGAGAGAAATAAATTAAATAAAATAAAGAGTCTAGTCCTCGGATAATACCTTTGATTCGGTATCTGACAGTCGAAGCCGATTGATTCCACGAACCGCGAGCTCCCGATTTTAATAAAAATTTAGTAAAAATTGAACTTAGGAAATTTGGAATTTTTGAGAAAAAAAATATTTTTCTCAAAAAAATGTTTAGAGTGAGAAAGTTTTTTCCCCCAAAACGGCCCCTCCTTCACCTTGGGATCCGTGCCCTTATATAGGGAAACGGATCCCGGAACAATGGGCGACGCCCAAAAAAAATTGGGCGTCGCCCATTGTGGTTGGGCGGCCGCCCAACCTAGTGTTGGGCTACCGCCCAACCTTGTTGGGCGGCCGCCCAACATGAGTTGGGCGATCGCCCAACTTTCGTTGGGCGCCCGCGCCCAACCCTCGTCGGGCGTCCGCCCGACGCGTTGGGCGTTCGCCCGACGTGGTTGGGTGCCCGTCCGGCGACCCTCGGGGCGTGCCCCGCGCCGTCGGACGCGTGCACTCCGTGGCCGCCGAGCGCGCGTTCCGCGCAGCTAGACGCTCGCACGTCGCGGCCGCCGAACGCGCGCCCCGCGCTGCCAGGCACGTGTGCTCAACGGCCCACGAGGGCGCGCACCGCCAGCGGTCCCAGGCATTGCTCGGGCGTCGAGAGCGTGCCACTCGCGGTGCGTCCGACGGACGCCGCGCGCACGTCTCGAGCCGTCTAGCTGGCGTTCGACCATCGTCGTCCGCGTGCGGGATGCCGTTGTGTGCCCGCGCCGTGCCGTTAATTTCCCTCAGCTTATTATTCTTTATATATTTTTCAAAACTTCCGGAATCAATCGCTTCGACCGTCTTGTTTCAGGTTTTCGTCACAGGTCCTCCGACTCGGTGTCTACAGTTGCCCCTACTTTCCTATTTTGACAGTGATGTGTGTGGTTCGAAAACGTTTTTGCTAACGTAACACATGCAATGTAAAACATATAAAAGTAAAAGACACGTAACGAGTAGGAGGAAACATACCTGACCTTTGCGCTGCGCGCTCCGGCGTTGCTCTCTGACTGCATCAGACTCTGCTTCGGGCTGCACCCTAGTTCACGACCGCGGGGATAATGGCTAAATAGCTACCCTAGTTTATGATCGCGGGGATAATGGCTAAACGGCTACCCTATTTCAAGATTGCGGGGGTAATGGCTAAATAGCTATCCTGATTTACGACTGCGGGGATAATGGCTAAATAGCTACCCCATTTTAAGATTACGGGGATGATGGCTAAACAGCTACCCTGGTTTACGACTGCGGGGATGATGGCTAAACAGCTACCCTGGTTTACGACTGCGGGGATAATGGCTAAACAGCTACCCCATTTCAAGATTGCGGGGATAATGGCTAAACAGCTACCCTATTTCAAGATTGCGGGGATAATGGCTAAACAGCTACCCTATTTCAAGATCGCGGGGATAATGGCTAAACAGCTACCCTATTTCAAGATTGCGGGGATAATGGCTAAATAGCTACCCCATTTTAAGATTGCGGGGATGATGGCTAAGCAGCTACCCTGGTTTACGACTGCGGGGATGATGGCTAAACAGCTACCCTATTTCAAGATCGCGGGGATAATGGCTAAACAGCTACCCTATTTCAAGATTGCGGGGATAATGGCTAAATAGCTACCCCATTTTAAGATTGCGGGGATGATGGCTAAACAGCTACCCTGGTTTACGACTGCGGGGATGATGGCTAAACAGCTACCCCATTTCAAGATTGCGGGGATAATGGCTAAACAACTACCCTATTTCAAGATCACGGGGATAATGGCTAAACAGCTACCCTATTTCAAGATCACGGGGATAATGGCTAAACAGCTACCCTAGTCTACGATCTTAGGTAAATATGGCTCAAAAGCAACTCCGGTCTGCGACCACGAGTCAGATGGCTCAAAAGCAACTCCGATCTGCGACCGTGAGTCAGATGGCTCAAAAGCAACTCCGGTCTGCGACCGTGAGTCAGATGGCTCAAAAGCAACTCCGGTCTGCGACCGTGAGTCAGATGGCTCAAAAGCAACTCCGGTCTGCGACCGTGAGTCAGATGGCTCAAAAGCAACTCCGGTCTGCGACCGTGAGTCAGATGGCTCAAAAGCAACTCCGGTCTGCGACCGTGAGTCAGATGGCTCAAAAGCAACTCCGGTCTGCGACCGTGAGTCAGATGGCTCAAAAGCAACTCCGGTCTGCGACCGTGAGTCAGATGGCTCAAAAGCAACTCCGGTCTGCGATCGAGAGTCAAATGGCTCAAAAGCAACTCCTGTCTGCGACCGTGAGTCAAATGGCTAAAAGCGGGTTCTGTTTCTGGATTTTCTTACCACACTGTTGTCTGTATTTTGACTGGTGTCACTGTTCTGTAAAAATTAGCTGTTGTCTAGAATTGATGTTTTGACAATGTTAGTCACTGTCTGGGAGAAATGCAGGCTGAAACGGACTGCAAATCGGAGGTCTGTGCACCTGGTAATTAATTATTTACTTTTTACCTTTATGTCAAATCGTACTTTTTTCACTATTTACGGGAATGCCATTCCCTTTTCCTATATAAGGTGGTGGGGTTTCATTTCAACCCCACACCTTCTCTCTCCTCTTTCTCTCACTAGACTTCAATTTGGATTATTCTCGGGATGGATTTAGACGAATGGGATGGCACCAGAGGCATGGACGAGGTTTATGTAAACCTGGATAGAGTGGATACCTTCCACGACCCTACAACACACTTGAGCAGGACACGCTGCAACGAGATAAGTGGTTTCTCACTTTTATTTGATTTGAACTCTAGGATTTAGCACTCCTATACGAACATGATTTGCATGCTAACTCTTAGACTACCTTAGAGGACCTTAGCTAGAAAACGTGAATTCCTTTATTTACACGTAACACCTGTTTGTTTTTGTAAGAATGCGCGCTATATGCATGTGAATAGTACACTACGAATTTATGCATGTTAACAGTAAAAACGATGTGAATAGTAAAAACGTAAATAGTGCACGTGAATAGTGAAAACTTAGCTAATGCACGTGAATATTAGAACGTGAATAGTAAAAAAACGTGAATAGTGCACGTGAATAGTAAAAACTTAGCTAATGCACGTGAATAGTGAAAACGACGTGAATAGTAAAAACTTACCTAATGCCCGTTAACGTACGTGAATAGTAAAACCTAATCTACGCTCCTCGTCACCGCAGACGAGAGTGGATCAAAGAATTGACTCAACCTCACGTGAAGGACCCTACATAAGAGATTTTTGCAGAAAATTGGTCCTAACTGACCGGATGTCTCTAGGTTAGAAAATGAAAGAATACCTAGTCTTAACGCGTTCTTTTCAATTGCATGCTTTAGGAGCTGTATTTAAATTTTCTTATCTTGTTCCTTTTTAGTTCATTGAGATTTCGGGGACCACCGCCGAGGTTCTCTCATGGTATGATAGGCTAGGTGCCGCGGCGAGAGCCCGTGTGTAGGAGTTGGGCTTCGGATCCTTTATTGCAGCGCTGCCCCGCACCAACGGGGTGTGTGATCCTTTTGGCCTACGGGCCCTGTGTGAGCGGTGGGTTGACTCGACCCACACCTTCCACCTTTCCTTTGGGGAGATGACCATCTCGCCTCGAGATTTTTCGCTATTGACCGGATTGCGAGGGAGCAACACTCCCGTCCCTTTTCATTTTGGTATGATGCGACCGCGGGTCGACCCTGCTAGGCTTGCTGCCTTGATTGGACCGGGAGTTGGTCTATGCGCCAAGTCTACTCCGGCGAAGTTTGTCTCTACCGCGAGCCTCTTGAGTAGACGTGATTTCTGCGAGACTGACGCTACCGACCTGGCGGTTCGTAGTTTCTTAGTATACGCTCTGAGTGAGACGATTTTCCGCACGAAGGGCGGGAAGGTACATGCGGGCCTCATTCAGGCGCTCAGCGATTTGGATGCAGCGGCTTCCTACGATTGGGCGGGGGCAGGCTTAGCCTTTCTTTACAAGTTTTTGGATCTGACTTGCCGGAAGCGCAAGGACTTCGGTGGTTATACCTTTTCTCTACTGGTACGTGACGCCTTCTTGACTTATCCGTCTTATCTTTTTCGCATTTTTCACACTCCTAGTCCTTGTTTTTACCGCAGGTGTGGGCATACGAGAGACACATCCTTCCTAGCCGGTCTCGACCTCGACCGAGAGTGCCGAGGCCGCCATTTATGACTCGATGGAGGGACTTCGACTTGAACGCTGAGAGGAGTCGGACAGTGTCGCGCCTTCTGGATCGGATCGACTCACTGACCCTGAGTCAGGTAGATTTTGCCCCATCGTGCCAGATTTTGGTTTGAGCCTTTCTGACTTTCTCTTTATGTATTTTGCTTTAGATTCAGTTCAGGTGGGATGACCTCGACTTCGGCCCTGAGTATGCATACGTGTCGGTGATCCAGGAGCAGCAGTGTGTGCTCACCGGCCCCTGCGTGCGGGCGTGGTATCTAGGGGATCGAGGCATTACCGGGGTTAGAGACGCTCATTGGACGCCGGGTGAGATCCCCATCTCTATGTTCGCGGTACGGACCCTGCCTTTATCGGTCATTCGTCGGGACCTGACCCGTAGGTATGTTGGTAGAGCGGTGTGGATTCACGCCGGGGGCCGCGAGCCTTATTTTTCCACTTTACTGAGCGCGAGGGATGCCCCGGCGGCAGCGATGGAGGTAGATCCGGTGGCGGACGTGTTTTCGAAGGAGGCGGTCGAGGCCGTCTTTGGTCAGGCGGAGGTTCCGGTAAGTGATTCCGCCCTCTTTTCATTTTATTCATGATATGCTCGGAGGTTTTATTGTGTGTTTTTTTTTGCAGGAGGGATCTTGGAGGAGTGCCCACTTATCTGATTTTTTTGATGGCACTCAGACTCAGACACCAGCGCGCGAGCAGCCCTACTTCGTCGGCGAGTCCTCCAGCGCAGCCCGACCGGAGAGATCGTCCATAGGCGTGCCTATACCAGGCTACGGGAGGGATTATGCTACGATCCGCTATGACGAGTCTGGGACACCTTATGCGGGATTTGAGGCGGCCCCTCCTATCTTCTCCTCGAGGGTCCCGTTTGATCCCTCGGATGCTTCACTGACCACTAGGGAGACCTGTACAGACTACGTGGATCTATCCGGCTTCCTACGAGATTGCCTCAGCTTGCGTTGCACCGACCACCTGGTATGTGTCATTACTATACTTTAGTGTAGTGAAATGTATGCATGTATGTATGATTTATGTTTTTGCCTATGCTGCCTCTTATCTGTTTTTTTTCTTTTTTTTTTTTGTAGAGTGATCTTCATGCCCATGAGCGGAGATAGAGTGAGCTAGTGCGGGAAGCTGATGCCCGAGTTGGTCATGTGTATCAAGAGAGGAACAACCACTGGTCGGGGGTGATGCGACGGGAGACTGAGGGTCACCTTGCCGTCGAGGAGAGGGCGCGTGATGAGTCGATCAGACGCCTTGCTGCAGAGGAGAGAGCACGAGCTGCTGATGAGAGAGCACGGGTTTCTGATGAGAGAGCGCGAGTTTCTGATGAGAGAGCGCGTGCTGCCGAGGAGACACTATCTGCGGAGCGGGCATCTCACCTGAGAGATTTTGAGAACTATTGGGACTTCCCTCCGTATTAGGCTCGTTATGTATTGCTTTGTAGCTTTCATTGTTGCTTTGTAGCTTTTATTAGAGTTTCCCTGATGTATAGCTGATGTATAGGGAGTGGGGTGGATAGTAGGTAGGCTTTTTGTGGAAAGTAGGATAGGAAATGTATAACCCGTGATTCATATTACCATGCATTCGGTAGATTATAATGATTCCAATCATTCTCGTCAAATATATTCATGCCTTTATTTATTTACAAACAACAGAAATACTTAGTCTCTTATACATTGTTTTTGTAATTGCTCAAGTTATAACTATTGTTACCAGGACCCGCCTTTCGGTTTTCGGATCCCGGCGATTTTTCTCCTCTCCTTTTACTATCCCGGAATTTTTAAATGAGTGTCCTTTCGGGTTTTCACCCATTGGGATTTCCCTTATTGTTGCATAGGTCGCCCTTTGCGGGTTTTCAACCTATCGGGAATTTTCTTTATTTTTCTTTTTTTTTTTTTTTTTTTACGAAAAGTATTTCTTAAGCCTATCCAGATTGGTAGGTTCGGAGAATTCCATGCCGTCCATTGTGGTTAACTTCACCGCTCCTTTGCTTAGTATCTTCTTTACGACGAATGGTCCTTCCCAGTTAGGCCTGAACTTCCCCCTCGGGTCGGTGTGCGTCACACGGATCTGTTTCAGCACCAAATCTCCTTCTTTTATGGGGCTGGTCTTGACTTTTTTATTGAAAGCCCGAGCCATCCTTCTTTGATATAACTGTACATGGTAAAGGGCTTCCATCCTTTTTTCATCGACTAAAGCCAACTGCTCACATCGCCTTTTTACCCATTCCGCCTCGGGAATTTCTGCTTCCACTGCGATTCTCAACTATCGCTTTTCAATCTCAATCGGCAAAACTGCTTCTGTGCCATACACCAAAGAGAATGGTGTTGCCCCAGTCGCGGTTCTGACTGTCGTGCGATAAGCCCACAACGCGAGTGGGAGGTGCTCATGCCAGTTCCGATGTGATTCCGCCGTCTTTACGAGGATTCTTTTAAGGTTCTTGTTAGCTGCTTCTACTGCCCCATTAGCCTGTGGACGGTACGGAGAAGACTTGTGATGTTCAATGCCATATTCTCGAAAAAGATTCCTTACTTCCCCCTGAAACTGGACTCCGTTATCCGTGATCATGTGATGAGGCACTCCGAACCTGGTGATCAAGTGTTTTTCAATGAACTTTCTCATCTGCTTGGATCCCAGTTTGCTAAACGACTCTGCTTCTACCCATTTGGTGAAATAATCGATGGCGACTGCAATAAACTTATGTCCATTTGAAGCGTTAGGCCTTACTTCGCCGATGATGTCAATGCCCCAGGCAGCGAATGGCCAAATAGGTGCTAACACATGTAATTCCATGGCCGGAAGATGACTGCAATCGCCGTGGATTTGACAATCGTGACATTTCCTTGCATACTCGTTACAATCCCTTTCCATGGTGAGCCAATAGAAGCCTTGTCTGATAATTTTCTTAGCTAGTACTGCTCCTCCCGTATGGGCTCCACAAATTCCCGAATGTACCGATTCCATCGCCTCGCGGGCTTCTCCTGCATCCAAGCATCTTAGTTGTAATCCGTCAATGTGCCTTTTGTAAAGCAAGTCGTTGTGGATGACGAACTGACGAGCTAGCCTTCTAATCACAGCTTGATCCCTAGGTTCTGACTCTGCCGGATATGTTCCATTTTTCATGAAGTTCACGATATCGAAATACCACGGTTTTTCATCTGCCCCTAACAGCATTACGTCTTCGTAGCACGGTTTGTGAGATCTTCTCAATACCAATGGTTTCGAAGCACGGTTCCGGGGGTTGTCCCAAACTGACACCAAAGTGGCCAAGGCATCCGCGGCCTGATTCTGAGCTCGAGGAATGTGATAGAAGCGACATTCTTTGAATCTTAATGCCAACCCTTCTAGCTGATCTAGATACGGACGTAGCCTTTCTTCTCTCACTTCCCAGTTTCCTTGTGCCTGTTCGATGATCAACTTGGAGTCGCCCCAAATTTCGACATATGACGCTCCCAGTGCCGCTAATGACTCCAAACCATAAATGCATGCTTCGTATTCGGCCATATTGTTGGTAAGGGGGAAGGATAACTTCTTCGCCATCAGGATTCTTTCTCCTTCCGGGGAGATAAGTAGTACTCCTACTCCGGCTCCATTCGAATTAACTGCTCCGTCGAAGAACATTTTCCACGATATAACTTCGATTGCATTCAAATGTTCATCGGGAAAATCATAGCTTATCTCTTCTTCTTCTGTATTCAGGGGTTGATTAGCCAAAAATTTTGCCACGGCTCTTCCTTTGATAACCTTCTTCGTCACATATTCAATGTCAAACTCGGACAAAAGCAACAACCATCTGGCTAACTTCCCCGTCAAGGATGGAGTTCGGTATAGATACTTCACGGGGTCCATCCGAGAAATAATGATTACTTTATACGATTGGAAATAGTGCCGCAGTTTCTTCGTCAACCACACCACTGCCACACATGTCTTTTCGATCATGTTGTATTTGAGCTCATACTCTAGGAACTTCTTACTCAAATAATACACCGCGTGTTCCACACCGGTGTCTCCCTCTTGAGCTAACATTGCTCCGATAGATCGCTCCTCACTTGCTACATAGAGGAGAAGTGGCTTTCCCAGTTTAGGCGGTCTCAACACTGGCGGATTAGACAAGTAACTTCGGACACTCTCCAACGCCTGTTGACACTTATCATTCCAAACGACGGGTTGGTCTTTCCTTAACAACTTAAAGATTGGCTCGCAGATTGTGGTGAGTCTTGCTATGAACCGACTGATATGCTGAACTTGCCCCAGAAACCCCCTCACTTCCTTCTCATTTCTCGGCGCTGGCATTTCCTTTATAGCCTTCACTTTATCGGGATCCACCTCAATTCCCTTATTTCCGATTACATAGCCTAAGATTTTCCCCGACAAAACGCCGAAAAAGCACTTCTTCGGGTTTAACCTTAGCTTGAATTCTGCAATTCGGGCCAAAAACTTCTCGAGTGCGGCAAAATGCCCTTCTCTCGTCTCTGATTTGACCATCATGTCATCCACGTAGACTTCTACCTCCTTGTGTATCATGTCATGGAACAGGGCTGTGGCCATTCGCTGGTAGGTTGCCCCGGCATTTTTCAAACCAAATGGCATCACTCTATAACAGTATGTTCCCCACTCTGTTGTGAACGAGGTTTTCGCTTTGTGCCTTTTGGCCATCTGAACTTGCATGTAGCCCATGAAACCATCCACATTTGTGTGTAAGACGCTTGATGCTGCACTGTCGATCAATACATCGATATGAGGCAAGGCGAACTCATCCTTGGGGCATGCCTTGTTAAGATCTCTGTAATCCACGCACATCCTCACTTTGCCATCCTTTTTCGCGATGGGCACTACATTTGCGACCCAATGGGGATAGTCGATCACTTCGATGAATCCTGCTTCTAACTGCTTCTTCACCTCCTCTCTGATCTTATCTGCCCATTCGGGTCTCATACGTCAGAGCTTCTGCTTTACGGGCCTCGCCTCGGGATATGTTGGAATACGGTGAGTTACGATTGATTGATCGATTCCAGGCATGTCTTCGTATGTCCACGCGAATACAATTTCGTATTTTTTAATTATTCTCTCAAATTCTTTTCTCTCTTCAATAGTTAATTCTTGAGCAATTTGTATAAGTTTAGGATTTTCATCCGTACCAAGATTGAAAGTTGACATTTCTATTGTATTGATTTCAAATGTAGGCATGTTATATGAATGAGAATGCATGGAATGATCATGATCGACATCAAGCAAGTAAGCAAAATCAAAATTCATTTCATTGATAGCGTGGGTGATTACATCATCGGACTCAAACAAAGCAGTAATACAATTTTCATCCTCAATATCTTCGGACTTCTCATATACTCTCGAGGTACTAGGCTCAATTTCAGCTCCTGTAGCCGCTTCAATGGTAATGACCTGCTCCTCGGCATTTGAATCCAGCATCATGATCTCCTCGACAAAGCAGCTTGCCTTTCCTTTGCCCCAGTCGGCGACATCATTGAAGATTTCAAACCCTGGTAGAATCTTTCCTTCCGTGCTAGTCCATGACTCGGAGGTTCCCGAATATGGCTTTCCATGCCCCTCACTTACAAAATGCTTCCTCAAGCCTATTTTTCCTTCTGCACTCATGTTGGATGGACTCCCCTGCTCATATCCCAAACCCCTCCGGGTTTTCTGACTTTTAAAATCCGGAAACTCCGACAACCCTTGATGGTGTGCTCCTAATCCCATTCCCGGGATGAAACCTCCTTTCATCATCTTCACCACATCGGTGGTTATGCTCGACTCGTAAATCCCAGAGATTTGGAATCCGGAGAAGGGTTGAGGCTCAATTCCCAATGCTGCCACCGAGCTCAATTTCTCAGCTCTAATTGTTACTATCTCCTCCCCGAAAGGGAACTTGATCATTTGGTGGAGCGTGGAGGGCACACCTCCCAGCTTGTGGAACCAAGGGCGTCCCAACAACACAGCAAAAGTTACCGGGATGTCCAACACTGTGAATTCAGTCTCTTCCTCGTGCGGCCCTACTTTCAATTTGGCCTTGAAGACTCCTTCAATATGCCTACGGCTGTCATCGTATGCTCTGATCACTGTTTCAGAAGCTATCAAATCTCCTCTCTCCACTCCCAACTTGGACAAGAGCTTCAAAGGACAAACATTAATGGCCGATCCATCATCGACCATAACACAGCTAGTCTTCTTCCCGTTAATTTCCGCTCGGATATACAATGGCTTGTTGTGAGCCTTCCCCTCTTCTGGGAGATCCTCGTCGGTAAACGTGATCTCAGTCTTTTTCTGGGCCATTATTGCCCCTACTAGCGCTGCCGGCTCAGTGTCGGTGGAGATCACCAAATTCTGTAACTCCTTCATCAGGTTCTCACGATGGTACTTAGAATGGCATAAAACTTCCCAGACCGTAGACTTAGCTTGCGTCTTCTTCAACTGTTCAAGAACTTGGTCATCGGGCTTAGGAGCCGACCCTTCTCCAATCTCAGTCTCTACCATTGGTGCCTTTCCTTCGGCCACACGACATGACCTCGTCATTACCGCAATTTCCGGCTCATCATCTGATTCGTCCCAGATGTTAATAGGAACCCTTCGATTAGCATCCTCCTCGTCCGAGGAACTTGCCCAAATGTCCACGACCATCAAATCCATAACGTGAGGAACACTCGGATTCAGGAAGAAGGGATCCGCTGATCCATACAAAGCCCAACCTATCAACTCATCATAGTCACGGAGGGACACCCGGCTCATCCTCCTTGCGGCCAACGGAATAGCGCCTCGTTGTATGCACATAAGCTGCACCTTATCACTCATTGTCTCATTACACTGCTCATAACGGTGCCTCCACCTTCTAGCATAATCCACAAAATGTTCCTCGGGGAATTGCCTAATCCTGTCCAGATCATCCAGGGATCCCGTCCATGGAATGTACATTTCATATCTCGCTACAAAGGCATTTCGGAGCGGTATCCAATGGCACATCTCTTCCTCTGACAGACCCTGATGCCATAATAAGGCTTCTCCCATCAAGGTTTCCAGAAAATGTTCATGCAACTCACACTGTGGGAATCCAGCGTTATACATATGATCGCGGAATATCCTCGCATGCTCTACAGGATCCCGGTATCCACCATACCTAGGCATTGCTAACACCGCATCAGGTGTTTGGTAAGACGGGGAATCAGGAGTTTGCTCTGCTAGCATCCATACCGTATATTCCTTGATAAATCTCTTTGTCATAGCTGCCCAATCGGTCTTAACATACATCGGCAGCGACATGTACCACATCAGCGGTTCACCCATCAGTGAATTACAAAACAAGCTAGTGATCTCTTCCTCTTTGAAACTCAAGGCTGTCATAGCCGACAAATAGAAGTGAAGGTGCTCCATAGGGTCCTTATTGCCGTTATACTTGCTCACCCTTGGCAATGGACGCTTGATGGGTCCAATCTGCATTGCAAAGTGCTCCGCGGTTCTATCCTCAGCTCTCTGATACTTTTCAAGAAACAAATCCGACAACCGATCCCAATCGTGCTTGCAAGAGTCGGGCAATGAATGGAACCATTGCAAAGGCTCGCCTACCAGCGAATGGTGGAACCACTAAGCAATTTCATCTACCCCGAAGGATTCAATAAACATGTCGTGCATATACTCACGCAAGTGCACTTCGGGATCCCTTCCTCCACTGAACAAACCCAAATTTGGCATGATAGTCCAAGACGACCCTTCTCCGGTCTCTTCGGCACTATCCTCGTCGTATGGTGCTCCACCATCTGATCCTTCCTCCATTGGTTCATCCTCTTGTTCCTCACCCAAGAAGGACACATACAGACCATTTCCTACATTGCTTCTTTCGACGGAGTCCAACAACTCCTCTACATCTTCCTCAAAAGATTCCATCACTACAGTTTTCATCAAACCAACTCCGATCACGCTCACCCTATGATTAGGCAATGAATTGCGCCTAACGGAAGGGTTTGCTGATGAAGGATCAGCTATCTTCTTCTCCTCAATCAAATCTTGGATTTCGTGTTTCAGCCTCTCGCAATTCTCAATCGTATGTCCATAACTGCTGTGGAATTCACAATATCCTCTAGCCTGAATCTACGGAGTAGGTTGAGCTTTGTTATACGGGGTAAGGGCTTTCAACAACCCCTTCTTCTGCAAACGTTCAAAAACTTTCGCATAGGTCTGATCGAACTTGGCGAACCGCCTCTTTTCGATAGCATTAAGATCAACCACTTTCACTGTCGCAGATTCCGTACTCGCGCTAGGCCCTCCGGCACTATATCCAGACTTCGTCCACTTGGTATAAGCTTTCTTCAGCTCC
This sequence comes from Euphorbia lathyris, assembly GCF_963576675.1. Lineage (NCBI taxonomy): Eukaryota > Viridiplantae > Streptophyta > Magnoliopsida > Malpighiales > Euphorbiaceae > Euphorbia > Euphorbia lathyris. The sequence goes on from NC_088915.1 coordinate 86,503,690, forward strand.
CCATCGCCTTCGACAGTCAAGGCACAACTATACATCTGATTGAAATCTGTGAACGACATATATCTCAACTTATTCTTAATGTACGGCAACGTATTGCCAATCACCATTCGGATCTGATCTTGCTCAAGCGGCTTCTGTTTCATGACCGCGGCCTTAGCCCTCCATCTCTTCACGAAGTCTGAAAGGGATTCCCCAGTCTGCTGCTTAGTGCTCTCTAACTCTTTCAAAGTGACTTCCAACATGGTGTTAAAACTATACTGAGCGACGAATGACTTCGCTAACTCCTTCCAATCCTTCTTTGTCACCATTGGCAGCGCATGGAACCATGTGAGGGCAGCCCCCTCCAGGTAAGTGTTAAACAGCCCCAAGACTTGATCCTCGGTTAGGATCGTGTGCTTCATTACCGCAACGTACTGATTCATGTGAGCGGTGGGATCTCCAGTCCCATCGAACTTTTTCATGTCAAGGAGCCGGAATTTCAGAGGCAAAGCTGTTGCTGTCAAGCAATTCTTCAAGTTATAGAAATCCTAACTTCCGGAGCTTCCTCCGCGTAAGTCCTGCACTTCCTGTGTGATGTGTTGCCTCCACTCCTCTTCCTTAGCTTTCTCCTTCTCTAACTGTTTTCGGACATAATCCTGATAATCCTCCTCATTCCCAAAGCGAGGGCCATCGTTCACCTCATTCTCAGCACGCTTACTACCACTCTTGTTGTCCTTCAGTGCTAACTCAGCTAGCTGGGCCAAGATTGCGGCCAGCTGGTCGTTGATATTGTTCACAGAATTCTCCAATTCAGCCACCTTCTCGTCGGTTGCAGACATACTGACGGAAGACTGAGTATACTCGGATGAAGATGATTCAGAAGCCACAACTACTGATTCGGGACTGTCTACTCGCGACTGATCAAACTGCCTGAGAAGCCGATTACTCTCGCGAAACCACAACCGCTTAATGATGACGTCTGCGCGAACGGTATCCATTAGTATGTATGCATGATTTCATATGCATGATTCGTGGTGTGTGCGTTTATTTATTTACGATTATAAGATAAGAAGAACAAACGTTAGTTCTATTTACATGTATCACAACATCTCTCTTCCACCCTTATTCCTCCACACACTCGTTGGTCCAGGTCTCTTTCCTAGGATTTTGGTTTTTTTGGCTCACATTGCGGTCCCGGGGACGCGTGATGTCGTCGATTATTGCGGAAAAATAAATCATTCATCAGACAATACAGTTCGTTTTGACGTATCAACGTTCAGTGACTAAGAAATCGACCAAGTTGGATTGTCCTTTCGGAATAACTCGTCTTTCCTCCTTTCGTGAGACGCATTAATTCGGGTTTTGACTCCCTTTGAGCGCATCTCAGTCTTTAGACGTGGTTCGAGTTATTCTTCTAGTCCAATCGTTCGTTATTGTCAATGACTCGTTCCCTTTTGTTCGCGTGGGTTCGTGTCTCGATTTTTGGATTACAACGGGACCTTTTGGATCTATCGAGAGACGTAACCACGTGTTTATTTAGTGATGGAATCACTTTTGGATTTTATTTTAGGGAACGGACTCATCGCGTAACGCGTTTGTTCTTAGCGTCGAGGATCCGTTTGCTCATTTTGCTACGTGAAAAGACGACGAGTCTTATTTTGAGCGCACGATAATCTTTCTGCTAATTACAACTCTTTGTTCCTCCCAATCCACGGGATATATCATCTCAGTGTGGTTATAGAAAATTAACGTTTCGTTGAATCGCGTGTTTATTCGAAGCGAGGATATCACCGTTTTCCTTCCTTTAGGCACGATTTAAGCAAACACGTATATCGGGCCATATTTCTTGCAGTTTTGGTAACGGTCGAAATGATCGAGTCGTTAGTCAAAACCCGCAGTCTCGTCCATATGGCGCAATCATATGGTTTGGCTTAATTCGGCTTCGAGATTTTAAACGGGGTATACACTCGTTTGAGGCACGTATTCAACGGTATTGGTTTATTTTCTTTAACTACTCTCGGGATTGACATATATCGTAGATTCGGAATGATTTTGGTCGTTTAGTTCATTTTTCGCTTTTCTTTTCTTAGTCACCTTTTGCGGACACATCCATTTCTCTTAAGAATGACACAAGGCATAACGTAAAAGCTCGTCTTTTATTCGGAAGGGACGGGCTACTTGTGCGAAACTTTTCACGTTACAACAAGGTCGTTCGAAACAGAAATGTTCTTCGTTTTCGTTTCGTCGTGATCTCGTTCTATCCCAATTTATTTAAAGAATGTGAATAACGGCTACCGTTAATATAGTCTCTTGTATCGAAATGTAACTATCCTTAACACCGAACCGATTAATACTAATACGTGCTTACGTCATAACGTATTTCCTGAACACGTGCCTTCGTCGGGACACCGAAAGGGACAAGGCGGGTCGCACGTGTTCATTCATATGAGATGACTAAGTCGTCTTTAGTTCAAATCGTTTCGATGTTTTAGGGTAATTAGTATGTCGATTCATGAGTATATATTAACGCATCGTCTCATTTTCTTTACATAATTTAGGATTAGACACGTATCATGGCGGTTTGAAAACACGAACTGATTCATTTATCACATCAAAAATAGTAACGGGTGATCCTATGGAAACTTCTAAGGCTACTATATGCTGACACGGCTGACCGCGGGACCTCACAGGACCGCACAGATTCGCCCCTAACGAATGGATGGGGACCCTCTGGCGCCTTACTGTAAGGGGGAACTTACGCTAGCCTCTTTCGAGCGACCAATGGACTCTCGCTAGAGGTTTCGCGGAAATTACCCAAAGGGTTTGCAATAATGCTCGTGAATGCATACGAAAAGAAGTAAAATGATCCGTCCCCGTTAAGGGCTTAGTGCATGCCTTCCGGAATCAAATTTCTTGCTTCCCCAGCAGAGTCGCCACTTGTTAGACGAGGTGCGGCGGCCTAATCTCCCGGGCGGACCGGGGGGTGGACAACCTCATGGCGACGTAAGCGGTGATTGGCGCCGAAAGCAACCAATCGCGGAATCAAGCTGCTCGGCAGGGCCGGAGCTCGGAGATATGGAAGAGTCGCCACCCACGAATGGGAAAATGAACACCGATCCCTTACGGGAGACCGGTGTGGGTTCGGAAAACTTAGGTATGAGCCGAGAAGGCTAGCTCCTTTCCGGAGAAAGGCTACTAGGCACCCCGACATCGCTCGGTTATGAACCACCGGCCTCCTACTCAGCATGTTAGGCGATAACGGACTAATCGTATACTTCTTTAAGTTTAAAATTCATTTGAAACCCTTTTCTTTCTCTTTTTGGAAACCATTTTGAGCATATGATATTGAAAAGCCACATCAGTAAAGAATCACCCATTTATGTTTATACATACACAGAGAGGGGGAAGAAAGAAGTGATTTATTTACAACCGTATTTAAATGTTATATTGTGTGTCTATTCTACATTAACTTATTTCCCCAAAACGATGTTTATTACATGGTTCGCACCTTAATCGCCGTTGGAACGATTTAGGTGCGTTTTAAAACCCCGTTTGATGAAGCTTACCCGAATCGCCGTTGGAATGACTCGAGTAATTGAAAACGTTAAAGTAAAAGCCTTTTAATAAGAAAACGTGGTTAAACATACAAGTCAATTTTATTTTGTACAAATTCATTAAGAAAGCGATTCAAAATCTCCATTATTAACAAAGAAAACGATTTTGATTACAATGTTCGCTTAATCCATCGTTGGAACGGACTAAGGTTTTAAAACGTGGTGTTTTGAAGACGATTTGAAACACATTTAGGCCCAAAAATTAATTTTTCCAAGTGAAGCCCATTTGAAACATGGACTTATAAATGACCAAAAGAAATAAAGAAAATAATATAGATATATATATTTACACATTTTAGCCCAAAAGACATAAAATAAGAGTAAAAGAAAATATACTATCTAATACATATATAAGAAAGAATAATGAAAATAATATATTTATACTTTAAACATAAGAAAATAGTGAATGAAATTCATAAATAAGAAAATAGCATTTATCACTCAAAATAATTTTATTTAACAATAATTAAGATAACCCAAATATACCCCAAAACTATATATATACATAACTAATATAATCCTAATGTCAAAAAGACTATATGTTCATCCCCCAATATCTACTAATTATCTCCCAAAATGCCCAAGTAAATAACATTTAAAATAGAATTTAATGTAATTTAAATGAATAATAATAAAAAAGAAAGTAATATGTACATATACAAAAAAAAAAAGGAATATCAATCTCCTAAAATAATTATATATGTTAAAGTTTTAAAACAATTTGAAAAGAATATATTACATAATTATATATATATATACTAAGGATTAAAAGTCTAAAAGTTAAGAAAAAGGGACCGAAATGGCATTTTTTACATTTTGGCAGATTTACCGACGGAAAATCCGTCGGTAAACAGCCTTTAGTGACAGAATTAGCGAATTACAACAGCACTCCCATATTTTCCAGATTTGTTCAAAAGCCTTAAATTAAATCTAATTCAATCGCTTTGGACTTCCGAACTACCAAAGATGGATCATAGTCGAAAACGGAAGTTCCTAAAACGATGTTTTTATTTTAAAACGTTATTTGGAAACCTCTTTTAAATAAAAAACTTATAATTACAACATTTTCGATACCCGAACTACCTTTTTATCGGATCACGGTTCGTATTGGGATATCCAAAACGAGGTTTTTATTTTAAAACAAAACCGAATTTTATTTAACACGAAACGAAAATTAAATATATACGCTAACTAAATAAAATGTGACAAAATAAATGACTAAAGGAATAAAAACTATAGCATAAAAAAATAAATAGAAGGAGAGAAATAAATTAAATAAAATAAAGAGTCTAGTCCTCGGATAATACCTTTGATTCGGTATCTGACAGTCGAAGCCGATTGATTCCACGAACCGCGAGCTCTCGATTTTAATAAAAATTTAGTAAAAATTGAACTTAGGAAATTTGGAATTTTTGAGAAAAAAAAAATATTTTTCTCAAAAAAATCTACTCTCTCTCTCTAAAAATGTTTAGAGTGAGAAAGTTTTTTCCCCCAAAACGGCCCCTCCTTCACCTTGGGATCCATGCCCTTATATAGGGAAACGGATCCCGGAACAATGGACGACTATCAAAAAAAATTGGGCGTCGCCCATTGTGGTTGGGCGGCCGCCCAACCCTCGTCGGGCGTCCGCCCGACGCGTTGAGTGTTCGCCCGACGTGGTTGGGTGCCCGCCCGGCGACCCTCGGGGCGTGCCCCGCACCGTCGGACGCGTGCACTCCGTGGCCGCCGAGCGCGCGTTCCGCGCAGCTAGACGCTCGCACGTCGCGGCCGCCGAACGCGCGCCCCGCGCTGCCAGGCACGTGTGCTCAACGGCCCACGAGGGCGCGCACCGCCAGCGGTCCCAGGCATTGTTCGGGCGTCGAGAGCGTGCCACTCACGGTGCGTCCGACGGACGCCGCGCGCACGTCTCGAGCCGTCAAGCGGGTGTTCGACCATCGTCGTCCGCGTGCGGGATGCCGTTGTGTGCCCGCGTCGTGCCGTTAATTTCCCTCAGCTTATTATTCTTTATATATTTTTCAAAACTTCCGGAATCAATCGCTTCGACCGTCTTGTTTCAGGTTTTCGTCACAGGTCCTCCGACTCGGTGTCTACACCCGCCCTCTGAAGCAGTTATTGATTCGAGGGTTGAGGATTCGCTTGAAGTAGATCCGCCCACTGGAGGAGATGAGGGAGTCGCTGGAGGCGAGGAAAGCAGTAGGGGTGAAGGAGAGGAAGCCGTAGCATAGTTTAATTTATATTTGGACTTTTTGTATGTAACAAACTGCCCGTATATATTAATTTTCTTTCACTTGCCGCTTTGCCTTGCCTATACGTGCAATTATTGTTACTTTATTTTCATGTATGATCCTTGCCTTTTGCCGACTTCATACTTGTAATTCTTCATAGTAATTTTTGCTTTCGCTAGGGTGGCCAAACCCTTTTTGCAATTTTTGAGTACTCGTTTATTCGCTTAATTTTATGCCTTACTCTATTATTTTTCTTTCGAAAATAATATAATCATAAGGTTAATCATAAGGTTTTGCGAGTGATGCGTAATCATGCATCCGCCTTTCTTTAATAGGCTACACATTTATGTGTTTTTTGAGTTTAACCCTAAGGGTTTTGCGAGTGATGCGTAATCATGCATCCGCCTTTCTTTAATAGGCAACACATTTATGTGTTTTTTGAGTTTAACCCTAAGGGTTTTGCGAGTGATGCGTAATCATGCATCCGCTTTTCTTTAATAGGCAACACATTTATGTGTTTTTTGAGTTTAACCCTAAGGGTTTTGCGAGTGATGCGTAATCATGCATCCGCCTTTCTTTAATAGGCAACACATTTATGTGTTTTTAAGAACAATCCGCATTCGGGCGTAACATATTGAATAAATGTAATAATTGGATACCTTTATTGATAAAGAGAAAAGGTTTATTACATAGGTACACCAACTGTGTGGGATCAAAGCCTCATTAAAACCTTTTATCAGAAAACCCAATGGGAAAAACTCATAAAAGGAAAAAGAGTACTCGTCATTTCCTCGAACTACTCGGCCTTTTTATATAGGCGTAGATTCTCTAGATTCCAGGTGCGCGGGAGCTTCTTTCCGCTCATTTCTTCTATTTCAAAAGTGGCTGGTCCCAGCTTCTTGGATACTTTGTATGGTCCGATCCAGTTGACGCCCAGCTTTCCTTTGCCATCTCTGGATTGTATTTTATCCGCTTTTTTCAAGACCAAGTCGTTCTCGTTGATTATTACTTTTCGCATTCTTCTGTCATGATATTTCTTGATTCTATTGCGGTATACTGCCATTCGCATGTAAGCTTTTTCTCTTCGTTCCTCCACAGAATCCAAAGCATCTCTAATGTTGATAGGATTTTGTGTGTCGCAATAATAAATTATCCGATCTGTGGGCGACTTGATTTCAACAGGTAGGACTGCTTCGGCTCCATAAACTAGCGAGAAAGGTGTTTCGCCTGTTGCTGCCTTTACAGAGGTTCTGTATGCCCACAACATATGGGGTACCTCATCCGCCCAACCTGTTTTTTTGTCTCCTAGCCGCTTCTTGATGCCTTGAATCATGGCCCTGTTGGTAACCTCCGTCATACCATTCGATTGGGGATGGTTTACGGAAGAAAAATGATTTTTGATCCCCATGCTTTCGCAGTATGTTTTGAACTTGGCACAGTTGAACTGGGTGCCATTGTCGGTTATAAGCTTTTGCGGGATTCCAAATCGCATGATAATGTTCTCTCGTAAGAACTCGATCATTCGCTCAGGTGTTTGTGCGGTTACTGCCTCCGCTTCTACCCATTTGCTGAAGTGGTCAACTGCGACTATCAAGTACTTCCTTTTCTTTGTCGTTTCTCGGAATGGACCCACTATATCGATTCCCCATGTTGCGAATGGCCACGCCATCATTATAGCGATTTGTTCGGCTCCGGGAACATGCTTTTCATTCGCATGTATTTGACAATTGTGACATTCCGCAACCATCTTCTGGGAATCTTCCACCACCTTGGGCCAGTAGTATCCCATCAGTTTGACCTTTCTTGCCAACGCCGCCGAAGCTTCGTGTGCGCCACAAATTCCTTCATATAATTCTCGCAGCACGTAGTCTCCTTCGTTGCGACTAATGCATTTCAACCATGGACATGTGTACGATTTCCGATACAAAGTTCCCTCTCGAATTGAGTATCGAGCTGACTGCCCAATTAGCTTTCTGGCTAAGCTCTTATCAACCGGTAAATCTCCCTGCTCCAGATATTGGCGAATGGGCATCCGCCAATCTTCATCGTCTTCCAGTTCTTCGATGACCATAATCTGATCGACCTCGAATGCTGGTGCTGATTTTATTTCCAAATTGCATGCCTTTTGACTCCATGGTTCTCTACTTGCCGCTGCTTTTGCCAATTCGTCAGCCTTTGCATTTTGGCCTCGCGGAACATGTACCATCTCCCAAACGACTCCCTTGTGCGTTAACTCTTGTGTCAATCTGCCGACTACCTGATGGTATTTTACTAGCTCCTCCTGTTTCACCAGATAATTTTTTGTGATCTGGTTTATCATGAGTTTGGAATCGCTGTAGATTACCACTCTTTCTGGGGTGAGTTCATTGAGCAACTTCAATCCGCATATCATTGCTTCATACTCTGCGGCATTATTGGTAGTTTTGAAAGTTAATTTTGCTGCATAGCACATGCGAATAACCTCCGGGCCCTTGATGACGACTCCCAGCCCAGCTCCATCTGTAGATAATGCCCCATCTGTGTACATGCTCCACTCTTCTTTTTGTGCCTTCGGACATTCATCGTCATCCCAGGTGAATTCGTTCACGAAATCGGTGAGTACTTGGCTCTTTAGCGCTGGTCTCCCTTCATAGCGAATATCGAATTCTCCCAGGCGAATTGACCATTCCATCAACCGGCCGGATGTGTCAGGTTTCTGTAATACCTTTCGCATTGGGATGCCAGTTCTCACAATGATAGTATGCGCCTGAAAGTTGGTTTCAATCTAGCCGCCATGGTTATCACTGCGAGGGCCATTTTGTCCAACTTCGAATACCGGAGTTCTGCATCCTTCAGGACTTTGCTCACGTAGTACACTGGATATTGTTGCCCTTCTTCTTCTCGCACCATCACAGTACATATCGCCATATTGGTGACGGATACGTAGAGAAATAAATCTTCTCCATCCTCCGGCCTACTCATTAAGGGCGGATAACACAGTAATCGCTTTATCCCCTCGAATGCTTCTTGACAATTCGGCGTCCATTCAAAGGACTTGGATTTTTTGATGGCATTGTAGAAAGGTAGACATCTCCTAGCTGAGCATGATATGAATCGCCCTAATGCCACCAACCGCCCATTTAGTCTCTGTACTTCTCTTATGCTCCTCGACGTTTTCATCTCCATTACTGCTTTAACCTTCTCGGGATTCGCCTCAACTCCCTTGCCGCTAACAATGAAACCCAGGAACTTTCCCGCTCTTGCTCCGAATGTGCATTTCTCTGGGTTCAATTTGAGGCCATATTTGATTAGCACTTCCAGGATTTCTTTGATATCCTGCGGGTGGTCTTGCATTTTCTTGCTTTTGATGATCATGTCATCAACGTAGATCGAGAAGTTCTCGCCGGATTTGTCTGAAAATATCTTGTTCATCATCCTCTGGTATGTTGCTCCCGCGTTTTTCAATCCAAAGGGCATCACCTTGAAGCAATAAGTCGCCTGGTGAGTTATGAACGATGTTTTGATTTCATCCGCCTTCTCCATGGGTATCTGATGGTAACTGGATTTCACGTCGGTGAATGATAAAGCTTCATATCCTGCAGTTCCATCTACCAATATATCAATGTTAGGAAGCGGATACATATCCTTCGGACATGCCTTGTTCAGATCTTTGAAGTCGACGCACATTCTGTACGTTCCATTTGGCTTTTTGACTAGCACCACATTGGCTAACCACTCCGGATAGGTGACTTCTCGAATTGCATCTGACTTTAGCAAATCCGCCACTGCTTTTTCAATCGCCTTTTGCCGCTCAGGAGCATGTCCTCTCTTTTTCTGTCGCACTGGGGTTGCACCTTTGTCTACATTCAAACGATGGGTTGCTACGTCTGGACTTATTCCTTTCAGTATTTCATTTGGGGTGGCAAATGCCAACTCACATTGGACCAGCACCTCGGCAATGGCTTTCTTCGTTTCTTCGGGGAGGCCCGTCGCTATTCGCATATTTTTGTCGCTTGAGATGGCGAATAGTTCCGTTTCTCCCAATGCTTCCGCTGGCAACTTCTCCTCTACCATATCTTCCTCGTTTGGCTTTGGTTCAAGTGACAATGTATAGGCCTGTTGAGATACAAGTTGATCACCTTCAACTATGACTCGCCCTTGGTGTGTTGGTAAATGTAATGTTAAATGCTTCATTGAGATGAGCGACTCCGTTTCTGACAGGAATGGGCGTCCCAGAATTATGTTGTAGGCCAATGGGAGATCAACAATTGCGAATTCTAAATCACCTCACCATTTTAGCTTTTTATCGCCCATTTCTGCCTCCAACACCACCTGTCCACTTGTTTGAGAGGATTGACCCCCAAAACCTGTTACATCCATGAATGTATGCTCCACTCGCTCGTCATTAATTCCCAACTTGTTGAATGCAGTCCGAGTAATAACATTACAAGAACTGCCAGTATCAATAAGGACCCGTGATTCGCGTGAATGAGTAATTGAGGGCATCCCCCCTATGAGTGTTGCTTTTTCGCTGTTCACGACGAGCTCTTTTTGTTGGAGGCTCATAGATCCCGCCGGCTATCACGTTTATCACTCCTTTTTTCTGCTTCTTTTCGGGCCTTGCCTCTTCTTCATGTGGTAACGTTGCTTTCTCGTCACTAGTCTCCTTTCGTACAAATTGATTCAGCTTGCCCCTTTCGATCAGCCTTTCAATCTCCTTCTTCAATTCATAGCAATCGTTCGTGTCGTGGCCGTTCAATCTGTGGAACCTGCAATATTTGTTAGGATGTCGCCCCAAACTGGTTCGACCTTTTACCTCGGGGAACCGCACATCCTTCTTCAGGGGGCTCTTTTCGATCCAAAGTAACACCTCCTGGCGAGTCGTGTTTAATGGTGTCTGATATCCGCCACTTTGAAAGGGGCGATCGCCTCTTCGAACAAAATTACTTTTGGACTGGGTCTGGCGCCGATTGTCCGAAGTGGATCTAGCGGCATCTCTTTATCGCCGGGTTTGAGCCCTATGTTCCCTGTTGACATCATCCACTTCCATGAATTCCTTTGCTATTTTCATGAGTTCGGCCACTGTGCGCGGCTTGTTGCGGATGATTTCCTCCCGCATACTCCAATCTTTGGTTCCATCTGCCATGATGTTGCGGATGCTCACGATATCCGGGTTTTGCAATCGCACCAGAATATCGTTGAATGCGACAACAAATTCCCTTAGGGAATTATAGTTCCTCTGTTTGATCTCCTTCAGCTGCCTATCCGTCACATCCGCTGCCTTACAGCCCACAAATTTCGCACAGAAATCCTGACTATATTGATGCCAATTATGAATAGATTCTGCGGGTAAAGATCGAAACAATTCAGATGCGGCTCCGCCCAAAGTTGTCGAGAATAACCTGCAAATGATGCTTTCACTCGCTCCTGCAACATCCATTAGTTCTCTGTAGTTCCTGACATGAGCCTCAGGATCAGAATTTGGATCCCCATAGTATTTAGGTATCGCGGGCGCTTTGATTCTGTGATCTGGAATGAATTCCCGCAACGAAGGGGCAAAAGGTGAATCGCTCTGGACCTCTGCTCTCGGCCTAGGCGAGTACCCCATTCGCTCCATCATGCTTCGTAATTGATCTTCTAAGTCAATATCGGGTATTCACCGGACTTCTTCCATCCGCTGCTGGTGAATTCTGGGTGGCATCCATCCGCCCATCGGTGTTGAGACGTGTGCCTGTTGGGGGACTAACCGCTGTCCCCTTATAGGATCAAAGTTCCATGTGTGCTCTCGCCCAGGAGTCATCAACTCCGAATGTCTGTGAGGAAAAGGTTCCACTTGCTGTAGCGGAAGAGTGCCTTGCACTCCTGGCAACGGTTGGGATGGCTGCCAGGTCGGATGTATCGTTGTAATGAGATCTGGGTGCGAGTAGTTGCTCGGGTGGCTGTGTGGGTTTGTGCGACTACTCTGGCCCACTTGATTTGGCGCCTGAGATGGCTGCGGGAGGGCCGATATGACAGGGATAGTCGGTGATTGTGTTGAGATAACCACAGGTTCTTGAGGAGAAGCCGCCACGGTGGTATTGTGTTCGGCGAGGGCAGTTAGTAAATTAATCATTCGATCTCCAGCCGCCTGGCTCATGTTCGAAGCCAAGACTTGTCCTGCCATCTGCACGAAATCACTATTGGACATTTCCATCTCAGTTTGCACTTGGACTTCCAATAAGGGACTCAATTGTCCCGAAGGACCCGATGAGCTAGGCACCACAGGCTGTGTACTTGCAGGTTGCGAATTCGCAATCCGTGGTCCCCTGGAGTTCATACTGGTTGATCTAGTGGTAACGCCGGTCGTTCGTGATGGTTTTGACATGTTCTTCGTGTACCTTTAACCAAATGTTGGTAAAAAAGGTCCACCTTCACCGCACCAATGATAACTTGCCGGATCCGATTTGATATTCTCTGCCAGAGTTACCTGCAAAACAGAACCGGAGACAGGATCTCCGGGAAAACTCTCCGACGATCAAGTCAATTTTTGTAAGAAGGTTGGTAATTTGACAATAGTATTGCGGGGAAAAATGTGAGCGTACCTTTTTCCCTCGTTCTTAAGGCCTTTTATAGGTGTTTTTTAGGTAACCGCCGAGGGCGGTTACTCCTTAGTGGGCCACGTTCTGAGGGCGGTTCCCCCTTTTTAGGCAATGTCCCTTTCGTGGCTTTCATGGCAACGAACGTGGTTCTGAGTGGGAGTCTTGATGCTCCGTTTAGGAATTCGGGGCGGTTACTCGCTTCATCCGTTTCCGCTTATTCGGGTCCCATTCGGGGCGGTTACTCGCTGCGCCCGCTTCCTTTATTCGGGTCTCATCCGATCTTAGACCATAGGTCTAAGTATGGGCTGGGCCTGCGAAATGAGTATGACCCGGTTTAGCCTCGCGGGTCATCAAAATTGAATTAGAAAAACTTGGAAAGAGGCTATTGGAACTTTAATTGGAGCTAAAGAAGAGCTAAAAGAGGAATCGAAGCTAAGAAAAAACGAAGAATGAAAGAAAGAACGAAGAACTAAGAACAAAGGGACTTAAGAACTAAGAACTAGAACTAAGAACTAGAGAGCTTTGGAAGGGACCTTAGGAAGGGGTTTTGTTGTGTTGGATTGAGTGATTTTTTATGAAGGGGAGGGGGTCTATTTATAGTATTTTGGAGTGGTATTTTGGTAATTATTCAGTGGCATTTTGGTAATTATTCACCAACTACCCCTTGAAATTCTCTCCCACTAACTTGCCACATCACCAACTAACTTAACTTCTTCAACTCCCACTAACTGATGTTGACTGCTTCCAACTGCTGCCGGAAGAGAGGATACGCCCCGCGTAATGTCGGTTACGCCCTACGTATCAGGGCTTCTAAAGCTTGCGCGTTCTGTCGATGACGTTTACGCGTGGCGTATGGAAGGGTACGTCCCGCGTAAACGAGTCTCTGAAGTGGAACGTCTTCGGATGCGCGGTATACGCCATGCGTATGGAAATGCACGCCCCGCGTAAACGTGCTCCTGATCTTGAAACGCCTTTGGATGTGTGGAGTACGCCCCACGTATGAAGATGTACGCCTCGCGTATTTGGGATGAATTTACGAATGTATTTATTATTTTTATTTTATCATTATTATTTTCTAGATACAATGAAAACTATATCCTAAAATTGACAAACAAGCATTATATATATATAAAATAAAATTTATTTATTTTGGGCCAACAGTTGGATTAACACATTTACCTATTTTGCAGTTCTAGAAATTATAGGGTTAATACATAATTCTACACCTAATTAAGCTTCTTACGCTGGTGGTGTTTGACTATAAAATTAAGTGCTGGATAAATACATACTATAAAAAAAACAAATAGATAGTAAATATTATAAATGTTAAAAGTATTAAATGATGTAACTAATTCGTAGAGAAAATATCCTCTTACTCATGGAGATACAATCGAAGCACCACTGTATTAGGAGCGCATCCGCATAACGTGAGCGATGCGAATGCAGCTCCGAAATGGGGGACTTTGAATCGGCCTATTTTTACTTCGGCCATTAATTTTTTATTTGTAAATACTTGAGCCGAATTCTATTCATAAGCTAAGCTGAATTAATGTTTTTATACATAGATTAATTCTAACAGTCATCTCTATTTATAAATAATTGTGTTCATTTGTGAACAGTTGTATCTGTTATCCGTTCGAATTCTATATATACAGAATTCGAACTGTCACTCTACTGCAACTGTCATGTCCCTCCCGCATTTCTTTGTAATGCTCTTTCATTTTTATCACTTAGCCATGACCTACATTTCAGCTCCCTAAACTAAATGTTGGTATTAAGAAAAAAAAGTTTGCAATACGTCCATCTCTCCCTTTTGTAGGGATGACAACGAGTAGGGTACTCGTGGATGGTGTCAATTCCAAATCTTTACTCGTTCATTTTTTAATTACCCGTACCCGTCCCACTACTCTAATGAGTATACTTTTTGCATCCCATACTCGTCCCATTTAATTCGCGAGTACTCTTACCCATTAAGAATCAATAAATTATACAAAAAATATTACAAATTTAACAAAGTACAAATTTAATAAATCATTTATATTAAAATTGAAACTTAATCAATAAGAATAAAGTAGTTTATTGGTATCACTCAATGGTTGAAAAACAAAAGGTTGAAGTTCAAATATCACATCTTACATCTAAAAAATAATAGTACTTTTTAATATATAAAATAAAAGAGTTATGACGGGTACCGGGCACCCTGCAGAGGTATTCCCATACCCGTCTCATTACTCTAACAGAGAATGGTTTTGATCTCATACTGGTTCCATACCCTTTTATACAAGATACAGATAATCCCACTAGGATTGAGTAGTGCTGGGTATCCGCATGTACAGTACCCGTTGCCATCCCTACCCTTTCGTATTGGAAAATGGCCTAATACAGTAATATTACTCCAATGTTTTTTTTTCAATTTCTATCAAAAAAAAAAAAAAAAAAAAAATTTGAGGCCTAATTTTGAATGTATTAAAAATTCTCAAAGCCTAACTTGCTCAAGTTGATGTTGAATATGAGAACGTTGAATTAGACCGCTCCACTATAGATATTAACTAATTAATCTCATATTAGCAACTTACCACCTTAACTATGATTAATTGATTAATCATATAATTACCAATCCTCCACTAATCAATAATTAATCATCTCTATATAAACCCATCAAACCTCTCCATTAATCTCCATCCAATTATCCAATTCCAATTCAATAATTCTCATCCTCTTAATTTCAAAATGGGTAATTACTCTCTAAATCAAAAGATAATCTTCTTCTTACTAGCTATACTTCTCATTTTTGAACCCATTGTTGCTTTCTCGCCCGAAGATGAAAAATCAGTGTCTTCTCTGCGAGGAATAAACCGTTTCCTAGCAGAAAAGAGCAGCAGAGCCGCTATGACATGCAATATATATCCAAGGGTTTGCCGAGTCAAAAATAGTCCCGGACCGGACTGTTGTAAGAAGAAATGTGTCAATTCTCTTACTGACAAGTTTAACTGCGGTAAATGTGGAAATAAGTGTAAGTATTCTGAGATTTGTTGCCGAGGGAAGTGTGTGAATCCTATGTTTGATAAGAAGAATTGTGGAGGTTGCAGTAATAAGTGTAAGAAAGGAAGTAAATGTGTGTATGGAATGTGTAGTTATGCATAGAATACCTAATAATGTTTCAAGGTACAAATTTAGCTCTATGAAAGCGGATTAGCTTTCACGTACAAAACAATGCAATTTAAATCTAATGTTTACGAGACGGTGCAATTTTAAGTCGCATACAACAGAAGATAAACCCATCTTCTGTTAACACGAGAATTGCACCGTCTGGTAAATACTAGATTTAAAATTGCATTGCTTTGTATGTTGACATAGTGCTAAATTTGTATTTATCCTATAAGTTTTATTGCTACGAGAAAAAAAAAAGAATATAAAAATATTCGATTTGTTTGATTGAATAAATGAAACTGTGAATATTATCAGTCGCAAAGCTTGAGAAGAAGGTAGAGATACAATTATAGTATCCCGATATAGTCTTTTCAGATAGAGGGAGGCGTCTTAGACCGTCTCTGATCGATCCATTATTGAAATATGATAGTGTTTTGTAATATAGTGCTTTGTTATTCTTTAAAAATGTTAATTCATGTATGTGATTATTAATTAATTAATACTTTTGTATTTACTAAATCATAATTTGTTGTAACTTGTATTGATGTATCACTTAATTTATGATTAACATATGAATGGAATTTGTATTATTTATATTGGACAGTCTATATCTTTGGGTACTTTTATTATTATTATTATTATTATTATTATTAAATAGAGGTGATTGAAAATATGTAAATTAATGGTTAAATAAAGTCAGGATAGAACCCAAATATAAATATGAAGGGGTAAAGTACGCTCATCTTCAACTTTATCAATTTTCATGGTATGACTACTTAACTTTAAAATGTAACATAAAAGTTATTAGACTTTACACTTTGTTATGCCCATGACCACTAAACTTTAATCAATGTTTCAAAATGATCACTGACAGTCTCAAAAAGAAAAAAAATCCAAGAACTGATGATATTCTAAGCAACAGTAATTTTTGAAATTTTCGTTTTGAGATCATTTAGGTGTTGTTCGGTTAGGAGAGAACGTGCATTTTTTCGAGAGAGATATCCAAATGTGATTTTGGAAAATAAAAAATATGGTTTTCTAGTGAATGTCATTCTAAGCAATTTTAATTTTTGAATATTTTTATTTTGAGGTCTTCTTACCTCGTGAGCTCTAGGACCCACTTGTTGTAGTTGTTTGTTGTGCTAGATTCCACCTTGGTGGTAGTGAACATGGTGGTGTGGGTTGTCTTTGGGTTTGGGGTATCAGAATCTCCTCATTCCTCCGGTTAGGACTTCCGATGGGTTGTTGCATCATACTACGCACTTTTAGCTTGAAGCTTTCCATAGATTCCTTTTGTTCTTCGAGTAGGGCTCAATTTTGTTCCCTTATTAGCTCCCTAATCTCGACCTCAAAATCCTCCATCTTCTAGTCTGCAATCTCCATGGATTCTATGGTAGCCTCAGTTGAACCATCGCCAAAATAAGTCCCGGGTTAAGAAAACGATTGGTTCTGATACCAACTGATACGAACTCATGATGCTAGAGTTGATTTTGATCGTAAATCAACAAAAGAAGTTCTTCACTAACTTGATTAGTAGGAGTTAATCCCAAGATATAGGTTACAAACCTTCTACTTCCAAAAGGAATTTGTATTTGATTTTATAAAAGTTGAGCTTCCTTAGAAAAATAAGAATTTAAATACCTCCCACAATTAAAGAATAAATGACTTAAAAATCCTCACTAAGGTTTTAATCTAAATACAAATAGGGGTAATATTGAGGTAATGAAAACTAGCGACAAATCAGTAACTAATCACAAAGTAGCAAATAGATTTGATCAGGATGGTGATAGACTTGTTTCTTTAGTGATGAAGTAATCCTACACGGTGTGCGGCCAACACGACACGTCATATGGCTAATAAACTCAGGCTACTCACACAGTTTTAGGGAACTTTTTCGGTAACTCTCTCGAAATAGACATACGACGTGTGAGAATAGGCACACCCCGTATAAATCTAGCCAAAACTCCAGAAACTCCAACAAGCTAGCCACACGATGTGTGACTCAGGTAACAATGCCGTGTGAGCTTCCCCTCACTCTTGCATTGGACTTCTCAAGAAGATACCCTTATCCATTAAAACTGACATAACTAACATTTAAAATATCATAAAATACTAATAGAAAAATATAAAATAACTTAATCGATAATCGAAATTCAAAATATCATAAAATAATGATAATTAAACCAAAACTAAAAGTATAAAAAAAACAAAAAAAATTTATTACAATTAAGGAATGTATCTTATTAGTGGTTTATATTGAGAACTTATAAATTAGTGAATTTAGAAGGTTAGAATCAAGATATATATTGAGAATTTAATTGGTGAATTTAAAAGTTTGAACATAATTGATTTTTAAGATATAGATTAAGGACTTGGGAAATAATCTCATATGATATCCGTTTCGTACCAGTTATAGGTAATTCTTTGAATCTCGTAACTGTCCATGTCTTTTTGCACAGAATTCGAGTAATCCTATTAAAATTAAATAGGAAAAAGTACAAAAATAAACATTATGGTTCCATCCGTTTCCAATCATAAACTATGTGGTTTCAAAATTTGCAAACAGATGGCTTGAAGTTCATTCTGTAGCAAACATGGTCCAAAAAATTTAATGGTGTTAAAAAAGATGACATGGCAGTCAAAGTCAAAAAAATCAGAGGTACATTTTGTCTTTTTATTATTTTATTTTCAAAATCCTAAAAACCATACCCAATCTTCAACCGACCCCTTAACATGTTTCAAAAACTTCAAAGGAGTAAAACGAATATTGTGAAGAAAATTAAAAATAAAATTCGGACACAGTCCAGTCGAGCCAACGAGCGAGCACGCGCGTGTGGTATATTTGTCAAAACCCACTAAACACAATTTAAAGGCTTATAAGGGCCAAACCTTTATATACCCTTGAAAACTTTGATAAGTTTGTCATGTGGAATAGGAAAATAGCTCCTAAGAGCAAATGTACTAATTACAAATATACCCACACCAACCAAAGTCATTTTCTTCTAATCAAACCATTTTCTCACAGTCATACCTTTATTCACATTTTCATGTTTTCTCTTTTCTTTTTAATGTTTTTTTTTGTTTTTACGCTTTTATATTTTTTTAATATTTAATTATATTTAGTTAATCAAGTTAAACAAGTCATTTCATTTAATAAATGAGTTGGCTCATGTCAACTTATTTATAAATGGATCGTCTCAACCTTTTATTGAATGGGTTGGATTGTGTGAATCCATTTATTAAATGAGTTTGGTCAACTCATTTACCTATTTTGACAATTCTAAAAATTATAGGGTTAATGCAGAATTATACACCTAATTAAGCTTCTCACACTGGTGGTGTTTAACTATAAAATAAATTAAGTGCTGAACAAATAAATACTAAATATTATAGATGTTAAAAGTATTAAATGACGCAACTGTTTGATAAATACTAAGAATAAACATTGAATTTAAAAATGTTAGTTAATATTGTTTAACTTAAAATTGTAACTTAAAATCAAAAGAGCACAACACAATTGATACACCGGTGAGAAGTTGTTGGTTCAAACCCATCCTCTATCCTTTAAAAAAAATTGTAAGTTACATATTATGTTATCAAACAAACTAAAAATCAATGCTATTAATTTTTGTTGGAAATTTTGTATTAAATAATTAGAATAATTTGAAATGCGTCAAGGTATTTTATACCATGAGATCTTTCGAACAATATATTACAAGCTCAAAATGGATAAATGATAAATGAGAAATTGATACTCATAGTGAACCACTTGAAATGGGTTTGAGAAGGATAAAGGAAATTAATTACTAGAAAAAAGGCTCTCTCAATCATAGAGGGTGGAATCGAAGTACCATCGGGTTAGTGACGTACCTGTACGATGTGGACGACATGAATATGCAGCTCCGAAATGAGGGCCTTTGGGCTGTCCTACTTTTGCTTCGGCCATTAAATTTTTTTTTTATCTTGCTTGAACTGAGTTATGTTCATAAGCATGTCAAAGTGAATTGTGACAGTCATATTGCTTTTTATTTAGCAAATAACCAAATCTATCATGCAAGGACGACGCATATCGACGTTTGTTATCATTTTGTAAGGGAAATTATTAAAACATGTCAAATACAGCTTCAGATTCCAATCGTTGTCAATCTCGCTGATATGGCAGTAATATTTTTAAAAGTTATGTTAGTTTCTTTAGCTTCTTTTTCTACTCTGAACGCGGAGAGTAAAGTTCAATAAAGCTTCTAGGACTGTAAACGGCGCGGGTCGGGCATTAACCATCCCCGACCACTGGTCTATCGGGGATTTCCCGTCCCTGTCCCGAATAACATATGGAAATTTTTTTGGCTATACCATCCCCACGGGGAACCCCTATCTCCATTTAAACTTTTTAATTTCTTTACTTTTTTTTAAGGTTTCCAAGGTTTTGATTATCTAAGATTCCCATCCTCGCGGGGAATTCCCATCCCCGGTGCATGCATTACTTATTAGCTTTCAATTTTTTTATTTTATAATTTCTGCTCCTAATTGCATAAGTTCTGTTTTAATTTTAAACCAACTTAGTTAAAGCTCTTACTTAATCTATTCTAATTTATTTTTAGAATATATTCCATTTTAAAGCAACCAGTTACAACTCAATCTTTTTAGTTTATTTTTTTTAATTTATCTAAATTACATATATATTCTTTTAGTTTAGTTTTTTCTTTTTTTTTTTTTTTGATATTCAAGTATGGGGACATTCGGGGACGGGGATGGAATACTTATAACCATACCCGTCCCGTCCCCGAATATCGGGGACAAAATAAAAACCATTCCCTTCCCATAGAGATCACAAATGGGGATTCCCCGTCCCCAACGGGCCGAACTAATTGACAGCCTTAAGCTTCTTTTATTTGTAAAAAAAAAAAAAAAAAAAAAAAAGTTGCAATACGTATATCTGGCCCTTCCATATTGGAAAATGGCCTAATAATACAGTAATATTTCAATTTCTATCAAAAATTGAGGCCTAATTTTGAATGTATTACACATTCTGAAAGCCTAACTTTTTTTGGCTCAAGTTGATATTGAATATGAGAACGTTGAATTAGACCACTCCACTATTTATATAGTCCACAAGATATTAACTAATTAATCTCATATTACTTGATTACCACCCTAACTATGATTAATTGATTAATCATTTAATTACCAAACCTCCACTAATCAATAATTAATCATCTCTATATAAACCCATCAAACATCTCCATTAATCTCCATCCAATCCAATAATTCTCATCAAAATGGGTACTTACTCTCTAAATCAAAAGATAATCTTCTTCTTACTAGCTATAATTCTAATTTTTGAAGCCATTGTTGCTTTCTCACCCGAAGATGAAAAATCAGTGTCTTCTCTGCGAGGAATAAACCGTTTCCTAGCAGAAAAGAGCAGCAGAGCCGCTATGACGTGCAATATATATCCAAGGGTTTGTCGAGTAAAAAATAGTCCCGGACCGGACTGTTGTAAGAAGAAATGTGTCAATTCTCTTACAAACAGGTTTAACTGCGGTAAATGTGGGAATAAGTGTAAGTATTCTGAGATTTGCTGCCGAGGAAAGTGTGTGAATACTATGTTTGATAAGAAAAATTGTGGAGGTTGCAGTAATAAGTGCAAGAAAGGAAGTAAATGTGTTTATGGGATGTGTAGTTATGCATAGTACTTAATAACCTTTCGGGATAAGGTACAAAATTTCGCTTTCACGCTTAAACAGTCCAATTTAAGTCTAACGTTTTATCGGATCGTGCAATTATAAATCGTATAGGTTTAAAATTGCACAGTCTGGTAAACGTTATATTTAAAATTGCACTGTTTTGTATATGATAATAAAGTTAAATTTGTATATTATCTTGTAAGTTTTATTCCTATAAAAACGAAGTATAAGAAAAAAAATTGATTTGTTTAATTGAATAAGTGAAACCGTGAATATCAGTGGTGAAGCCAGGAAAGAAGGTAGAGATGCAATTATAGTATCTCGATATTCTATTTTCAGATAGAGAATCATCTGGAATCACTCATCTTAGAGGAGATTGTTCGGTCTTTGATCCGCCAGTGATATACGATAGGTTTTAGTATTATGGTTGATTATTCTTTAAAAATGTTAATTTATTGTAACTTGTATTGATGCATCACTAAATTTATGATGAATATATGAATTGGAATTTGTATTACTTATATACAATGGTGTATATCTTTTGGTACATATTATTATTAATATTTAGGCTATGGTATCAAAATAGGTTAAAATTGGAAAAGTATCAATTTAGACTATGTATAAAATAATATCAATATAGGTTTATTGTTTAAAAAATAGTATCAATTTAGGTATTGATAACGGAACGTGACACGTCATTCATATTACTCTGTTAAGTTCTGTAAATTGTACGTGGAGAGAGAAATTGGAACTTAACGGATTAATATAAATGATGCGTCACGTTCCGTTATCAAGTCTTAAATTGGTACCATTTTTAAAATATTAAGTCCATATTAATACTATTTTATACATAGAATCTAAATTGATACTTTCTAATAATCATTGACTTATTTTGGTAACTTAAAAATATGTAATGTTATGGTTAAACAAAGTCAGGATAGAACCTAAATATAAAGGGCAAAGTTAGTAAAGAAACATTAATTTTAATATGTTGAAATTTCAATAGCTTTTAATTTTTTTTTAAGGAAAGAGTCCAAATTTGCCTCTAAGTTTTTTTTTTTAAGTTTGAACATATAAAATAGGTTAATTTTATCCTTAACGTTACCAATCAATTTTAATTTTACCATTACACAATATAAAGTTTGAATTGACTGATTTGATAGTTATTCGACTATTACATTGGATCTTCCAAACAAGTTTGTCAACAAATAAAACAATTATGTATATTTTGACAGATTGTTTATACATGTTTTAATAACATAGTAAATATTTTATGCAGTTTTTTGTCGTTAACTTGTATTTGGAAGAATTCAATATTGTAATTTCGACAAATCTTTTTTGTAATTGTGTTAGTAATATAATAAATATTTTAGACATAATTATCATAAATAAATTCAACATTTACAAGTTTCCAATATTAAAAAACAAATTTCAATTATGTCAGAATTTAGTTAGTTTTTTCTTTAAATCAGTAACTGAATTTGACAAAACTGAAAATAAAAATATGAGATTTTAATATATTTATAAAGAAAAACTATGAAATAATAAAATACAAATATATGAAGTAATTAGTTTAGTATCATATTTACTATTGAACCATATTTTTAATTTTTCAAAATCATCATTTTTTTAAGTTTTCTCTTTCTAAAAATTAACTTTTTCTCTCGTGAAAAACACCTAAATGACTCCAAATCTATAAATTTGAAGAATTAAAACTGTTTAAAATATAATTTAATTCTTAAAAATTTGCAGAATTAAAATTACTTAAAATATCATTTAACTTTTGAAAATTTTCATTTCTTGAAAATTTTCATTTTGAGGTTGTTATCGGCCAAATTCTGATAAAATGAATACAAATACAAAATTTTGCAAACCACAAAGTTGCGTTTACAAAAAGAAAATTTCACAAATATTAATCTGCAACTCGGCGAAACCACATAACATGTATATATAATTAAAATTAACCCTATTATATATATACATATAAAAGAATTATATTATAATTCAGTTCGTTTTCAGTTACATCAAATTTTTTTAAAATAACCGATAATCAAACTATTTCATTTCAAAACCGAAGCGAATCAAACAAAATAAATAAACCGAACCAAAATACAATTCCGGTTCGATTACGGGTCAATTTTGCTCAACCTAGTCAAAACTCAACAAATTGTATCAAGCTAGCTCGTGCAACCACGTTTCTCTTATACAATCAAATCTAAAACACCAAAAACACAAACAAATCCCTAAATCAAATCCCCAAATCGTGTAAACCACCTTCTTCAACATCTCTAATCCTATATATCAATGAACTCCTTCAATCTCTGCAACTCAATCCATTTCCATGGCGTCGTCACTCCAATTCCTACTCCTAATCCTTTTCATCTCACAACAATCTCAAGCAAAGCAATCAAATTCAAATTCCAATACAATTTCAACCTACGATCTTCCTCTTCCTACCAAACCCCAAAATGTCTTCAACACAATTGACTCTTGCTGGCGTTCAGATTCAGATTGGGCGTCAAATCGCCAAACATTGGCTGATTGTGCGGTGGGATTCGGCCAAACTGCAATCGGAGGCAAATACGGCGTCGTTTATGTTGTTACGACGCCGGATGATGATCCGGTTGACCCTAAACCGGGTACACTGCGGTATGGGGTGATACAGGATGAGCCGCTTTGGATAATTTTTGAGAAAGATATGGTTATTAGGCTTGAAAATGAGCTTATTGTTAATAGTTATAAGAGTATTGATGGGCGTGGGGTTAAGGTGGAGATTACCGACGGACCGTGTCTAACTATTGACGGTAAGTTTACGGAATTAATTAACTGGAAAACCGATTTATGAAACCGGAAAATAGGTTATTTATTGAATGATTTTATCAAAATCGAAAAATGAACCGATTATCTATATATCTATTTATGGGGTAAATTGTAACGATGGTTTCAGAAGTTTGGGGTCAGTTTTAAAACAATCACTGAATTTTAATTTGTTTTAATGTCGTTGAACTTTGCGTTTTATTTCAATAGAAACATTGCAATATATTTAGACAGAAAAAATTCACTGAAACAATGACACAACAACTACGTTGAAAAAACTCTATGATGTATTATATGACAGCCACGTGACAGCTAAAAAAACAAATAGATATATATATATTTTTATTGAATTAAATAAATGTAAATATAATTTTTCTTTTTTGCTGTCTGATCATGTCATACATAAAAATCAGACATTTTTAATGTTTATGTTATGTCACTGTTATAGTGATTTTTCCTGCGTGAAATGATCAAAATTATTTTATTGAAACCAAAATGAATTGTTGAGTGGGTTTATTGAAACAAAAAAAAGTTCGACAACTTTTTTTAAGCTAACTCCAAATTTCAGTGACCATTAATGCAATTAACTCATAACTAGTATAAACATTTGTGATATTTTAATAATTCATACATAAAATTCATATTCATATTTAATTTCTAAATTAAAAATAAGTTGAATATATCATGTGTTCCCTCAACTTGGCCAAACAAACCGATTAACCTTCTGAATTTAAATATATTTCGTTAGATCCTGAAACTTATTTAAAATCACATATTGACTTGTTAAACTTGCTTAAAATGATATATTAACCCTTTAAAGTGATTACAATAATTTATTAATCTCTTAAACTTATTCTTAAGAATTTCATATTTATTTATTTAAATAAAAATGTTAAATTAGAATTTAATATGTAAAAAATTGTATATTAATTTTAAAGTGAATATAATATGTTAAAATAAATTTCTATTAAAATTCACTAATAATTAACCAATCAAAATATAGCAGTACAAGAAAAAAATGATTTAGAACCAAATTTTCAGTCGCAAACTGCATTTAGGGACCGGATTTTGATATTTAGCAACCAATGTTATCTGGTAGCTAAACTATTTACGACCAGTTTTCGGTATTCAAACTTAAACATTTGAGACCGGTTATCCGGTAGAGCGAACTTATCGACGAAGTGTCATAACTTAAACGATTTTAATAGACAGATAACTGTCGTGTTTATGAATTGATTAACCGAACATGTGTATTCTGAATTGAAGGTGTTAGCCATGTGATTGTGCACGGGATTAGCATTCATGATTGCAAACCCGGAAAGAGCGGGATGGTTCGGAGTAGTCCTAGCCACGTCGGGGAACGGTTAGGGTGCGATGGAGATGGCATTGCGGTTTATGCATCTTCTAATATTTGGATTGACCATTGCTATCTTGCTGCTTGTGCTGATGGACTCATTGATGTCACTCATGCTTCTACGGCTGTCACCATTTCTAACAACTACTTCACAAACCATGATAAGGTTAGTAATTTATTCAGGTTTATGTAAAATGAAAAAACCGAGCCGCTCATGAGCGATTCGGCGTTCGATTTGATAAAAGTTCGATTGTATTGGACTTGAGATATAAACGAGCCAGCTTGAGTAAGGTTTTAAGACTTGATTCGTAAATGAGTCGAGCTTGAGCACAGGGAAACTCAGGCTAGAAAGCTTATGAGTA
The DNA here is from genome assembly GCF_963576675.1 of Euphorbia lathyris. Classification (NCBI taxonomy): domain Eukaryota; kingdom Viridiplantae; phylum Streptophyta; class Magnoliopsida; order Malpighiales; family Euphorbiaceae; genus Euphorbia; species Euphorbia lathyris. The sequence goes on from NC_088915.1 coordinate 86,529,432, forward strand.
TGCTCGGTTATATGATTGTGAGCTCATGAATAAGCTCGATTATGATGTTTATGAACAGATTTCTGAGCAAGTTCGGTTCGATTATTTTTTAGTAATAATATTTCTATAAAGAGGAAAATGTAAAACTATATAGTTTTGTGTGCAACTTTCGTTTAGGTTTTAGCTTATGAACTTAATTAATAAGCTGTCCGTGAGCAAGTTCATATTAACGAGCTGCTGGCGAGCAAAGTTCGTGAACAAATAAACAAGTTGCTCATGAGCAACTTACGATTAGATTATTTCCTTAATGATCTGAGCTCGAAGATGTTGAGCTCGAGCTCGTTCATTTTCTTTCCAGCCGAACACGAGCATATCAAAGCTCGGGTTGGCTAGCTTGATTACAGCCCTAATAAATAACATTAGGTTCGGCCGGATCCGCTTATGTTTATTTATTGACCAATAAGGGTGTGTTTAGCTAGTAGAAAACTCTAGACTCTAGGTTTGACCAAGTCTGCTTATGTGCATACTGTTGTGAATTTCTTTACGACTTTTAAATTTTCTCGAATTCTAATTGGAAATATCTCTCCTCACTATAAGAAAATGACGGTCAGCTACGAATCTCCTCCTAACTAAAATCTGTAGCCTAACATATTGTAGAGCCGATCTCTTTTGTAAAAATCTGTAGGAGAAATTCGAACAGAATCACATACTAAAATTTCGTAGGAGACATTCATATAAAATCACACACTAAAATTCCGTAGGTAGTTCACAGAATCGTTACTAAAATTCCGTAGTTAATTCTCAACAGAATGACGCACTAAACTTTCGTAGGCGATTCTCCTCCAATTTTGTTAGTGAACTAATATTATAAACACTAACAGGTGATGTTGTTGGGGCACAATGATGATTTTTCCGCAGATAAAAATATGAAAGTAACTGTTATCTTCAATCATTTCGGGACCGGACTTGTTCAACGAATGCCAAGGTATAACATATTATTTTCTGTTACCCAATATTTTTCAGAATATAATATTTTTCAATAAATAAACCCGCGCAAAATGAATTTGGTGTTTTAATTACAGGGTAAGATATGGGTATGCTCATGTTGCAAATAATAGGTATGAAGAATGGGAAATGTATGCAATTGGTGGAAGTGCTAATCCTACTATTCTTAGTGAAGGAAATTACTTCTTTGCCCCCAATAATTACAATGTTAAACAGGTAATTAAGCACACTTTTGATTAATTGAAAGATTTTTATCTTATTAAATATATCTATATGTTGCTTTATTAATTTTGATTTTAAAGTGTTTTATATTTCCAAAAATCAAAACTCTCGAAACTTTTACGAAATATTGCAGTACGTTTTCATAATTGACTAATTTTTCAAAACTTGGAAACTTGTTCTTAAAATGTAATGTGTATTTAGCGGTCTCTCAAATTCTAATCACATATATGTTTTGTATTATGAAACCAGTAGCTAGTCTACCGGCTACCGGTTTCAATCTGGTTAGCAGAATCCCACAGTAAGAATAATGCTTAATTTTTTCCACAAAGACTCATTTAAGGATAAAATCCTATTTTCTACATATTTTTATAGTAAATTTGACCTGTATTCCTCACAATAGAACCAGAAACTACAAAAAAGATAGCAAATAAAATCCAAATATATAAGAATTTATAAAATAGTTGGCTGTCAAATAAAACCAAAATGTGTAATAATTTATAGGGTTAATTTCAAATAAAATCCAAATATATAATAATTTATAAAATAGTTGGGTGCCAAATAAAACCGTAATAATTTATAGGGTTAATTTCAAATAAAATTCAAATATATAATAATTTATAAAATAGTTGGGTGCCAAATAAAACCAAAATGTGTAATAATTTATAGGGTTAATTTCAAATAAAATCCATAATGTTTTATATTTTTGCAGATCGGTATCTGTTATTTTTTTTATTACAAATCGAACCCTATAATTTGCAAAAAAAATTATTTTTTTATTTTGTTGATTTTGTCAAATTTAGCCGATAACGAGCTCAAAATGAAAATTTTCCAGAATTAAAGTTGTTTAGTATCATATTTACTATGGAACTATTTTTTTAATTTTTTAAAATCATCATTTTTGGAGTTTTCTCTCTCTAAATATTAATCTCCAATTCTATTATTAAATCACAAAAAAATGAATTTTTTAGAAACAATGGTTATGCAATTGGTACAGAATAAAGAACAAAATATATGTGTTTCATAATCATATTTGAAATTGACCCAACTTGTCAATATTAGGGATAAAATTGCTCTGCCAAACGTTACGGTAAATTTGCACCATTTTAGATGTTAGGAGTAAAATTGCTCATGGCTGTAAACGTTAGAGGTATTTTTGCACCTTATACCTAATTTTTTTAATGAACTTTACATCAAACAAAATGCTGAGCTCGAAACGAGGCCAAGCTCATCCATTTTCTACCGAGCCGAGCATGAGCAGACCAAATCTCAACTCGGCTCGACTCAAGGCCCAAATACTACTTTAAACCTTTCCTAATTTCCATTTTTGTTTCCATTACTAAGTAACATAATGTGGTTGATTGAGCAGGTTACAAAGAGAGAGGTTGAAGGAGGATGGAAGAACTGGAAATGGAGATCATCAAAGGATGTTTTTGAAAATGGTGCTTATTTTGTGCAATCTGGCTATGGAACTTGCGCACCACTCTATTCTCCGGATCAATCTTTCACTGTTGCACCTGGTGTTTTGGCACCTATTTTAACATCTGATGCTGGTCCCCTTACGTGCACTACAGGAAAACCTTGCTCGTAATCAGTGGCGGAATCAGAATAAAATACTGCACGGAAATTGGAAAATGCAGTTTGAGACTAACGGCTGTGTTCCGTTCTAGATTCCGTCACTGATGCGAAAAATTCGCTGTAAATTTTGAATAGGCGGAAATTATACATTTAGTTATAGACATTTCCGTCAGTGAACACTTTGTGACCTCCTAAATCCGACTGTACTCGTAATTAGGGATGGTAATTTGAGCTATCATGTCATAATTGTATTATGTTATCGGTATGTTTTATATAATTATATATAATATAAATACAAGAAAATTATTGTGTCCATGAATCATGCACTACAAGAAAATCACTATCACCGACAAAATATTCTGTCGGTGATGACTAGAATTCCGTCCGAGATTGACGTCGCCGACGGAATTCCGATAGATTCATCGGTGTCGACGATAGCCTTCTAAGTAAGCTATTGCGATAACTTTTTACCGACCCAAAAGATCACGGACAGAATTTTCACTCGGTGTTTTTGCGTCGAAATTCCGACTAATTTTAGTCGTACTTTTCCGACATATATATTATAGAATGGCTGATACGCCTCACCATATTGTGAGGCATACAAGCAACACGCCTCACCATGTGGTGAGGGATATTAGTCATATGCCTCACCTTGTGGTGAGGCGTATTTTGCACACGCCTACGTGTGAAAATGTGTTTTTTTTTAATAATTTTAATTATAATTATTAACATTATAATTAAAAAATATACATAAAGTACTAAAATATATTAAAACATACATAAAATGTTAAAGAATTCTAAATATTAAAAAAGTACAATAAGTCAATTCGCCAGGTAAAATTCCTTCATAATCTGATCCAGCTGAGTCCTAACTGGTGGTGCCTGCTCAGCGGACACGAGTGCGATCGTCTGCTGAGCGAAATTTGCCAAACGGCTAACCCACTGTATAAAATAGTGGGCATATAAACATCACGTCCCTACACAGGTAGAGGCGTATTGTTCATACGTCGTTCTTATGGTGGGGGCGTATGAGCATCACACCTCCACCACAAGTGGGGTGTATGAACAATACACCTCTACCTGTGTAGGGGCGTGATGTTCATACGCCCCCTCTGTGGTGGAGGCGTGATGCTCATACGTCCCGACATCGAAAAATCGATTTTTTTAAAAGCAGACGATTTAACTATAAACAACAGTAAATAAAACAATTTTCAAACGAAATTATGTACCATGAGTCCTTTTCCATGGCCGCTTTTCCCCCGATCCATGTTTTTCTTTACCAAATTAGTCCGGATTAGATTTTAGAGTGTTTTGGTTTTTTGAAAGGATTTGGGAATTTGAGAGGATTTGAGAATTTGATGAAAAGGTATATCTGTCTTTATTATAGGCTAAGTGTGGAAATCCTATACTAAGTATAGTAATTCACATTATAAATGATAAGTAATTAAAAATAACACAGAATAAGTTTAAAATACAATAGTGATGAAAATAAATTGCTACAGAATCAAATTTAATCTCCATACATTTTCAATTTCATATAGTTTATATGAATGATGAAAAATAAAAGGATTAAACCTCTATTTGACCCATTTTTTTATTCAAAATTTTGTCACCTGCCATTTGTGGTGTTATTTTGTAACATTTTCCCCAAATGTATTCTCATAGGTGAGATTTAATCAATTTTAAATGAAAAATTATTTGATTTGTCAATTAATCCACATGTCACGTGTCAAAAATTATGTCATGTGGTAAGAATTAATAAATCAGTTAATTTTTCATCCAAAATGGATTAAATGTCGCACATGGGAATACCTCAAAGGATAAATGTTATCAAATGATACCACATGGGGCAAATGACAAAATTTTGGGTACCACATGGCCAAATAAACATTTATGCCGAAAAAAGAAGAAGATAATAAATGAAAATCAATAATATGATATCGATTAATATTGAAATGGATAGTTTTCATTTTAAACCAGCAAATGATTTCTTCCCAAGCCTAGCTTGAAGCAGTTAATCCCAAAGAAGGTAGATATATCTTTGTTCCAATCGAGGCTAATAATTTTAATTCATCAAAAGTTGTTCTTTATTACAAAGAAGGAGACTTATATACCTCTCCTAACTTGAATACAAAGACCCTATTACCCTAACTAGGGTTACCAATAATAAAGAAAATGATAGGGGTAAGAAGGGAACAAGTAGCTAAATCGCAAATAGGAGAATAGGACTACATGGAAAACAATAAATAATTAATGACAAAACAGTTTTTAAAAGGATGGTAGAAAACTAGCATCGTGTCCCTAATCTCCTTAGTGAGAAAGTTACCCACCACATGGCGTGTGCACGCCGTGTGGCCTTGAAGATCTTCATGCCCATGCCCGCGCTAAGAGCATCTCTAACTTGAGTCACATGGCGTGTTGAGACATTGACACGCCGTGTAAACGAAGCTTCCCCAACCAAGAGCTTTTCCCCTTTGCCACACGGCGTGTGCCCCTGACACGCCATGTGGGGAAATAGCTTCACACTTCTTCCTTCATTCTCTGTGAGGCATTTCTTCGTGTTGGCTCGAATTCCTAGAAAAGATATCTGCATCATAATATTTAGAACACATTCTATAAATAATTCTATTGGTAGAATGAGAAACACTTCATTTCAATAATTTTATCATATGCAAATTTTATTGACTATTATATATGACAAATTGAGGCAATGTTTGACATCTACAAAAATCACTTTAAAATAAAGAATGTCCTCAAATACAAAAGCTTATATGAGTATATGAGACGTGAAATGAAAAAGGTCCTCAAATGCAAAGACCTCAAATGTTAGGATTGTTGAAGCTCTTTCATTACGACATGCTCTTGCTCGGATAATTTCCAAGCAATTGTTGCACATTTTAGTTGAAATTCAAAGTCTGTGGTGGATAGTTTTCGTTCTCAGAAGTAGGACATTTTGAGTTTTGGATATTATTAAAAACTACGGAAATTTAATCCATGATACAAATGACATTCATGTGTATTTTGTTCCTAGATTAGTGACCGGAAACACTAATATTGTGGCATATCAAGCACTTTCCAATGCTAATATTTTTGTCTCTTTTTCTGTTCCTAGTTGATAGAGGATTCTTTTTGTAATTCTTTGTTTTGAGTATAATGAATCCTCCGAAGAAAAAATATGTGTTTTTTTTTTTTGTAAATAAAAAAATATATATGCTACTTCCACATTTTATTATAGAAAACTTTTTGTTTCACATTTTATTAAAAAAAAAGTAAATTAAAGTTGATTTGAATGTTAAACATCTCAAATTTAGAAATTTCCAATTCGAGTTCTGTTATACGTTGTCTTTTTATTAAGAAAAAAAGACTACTTAAAGGATATATGGTCAATTTTAAAAGGAAGTTGTCTTTAATTAAAGATATATGATCAATTTTAAAAGGAAGTCAGATCCACGGGTGTGTATATATATTTAAATAAAGAAAAATATATATAGAAATATGTTGTTTTTTTAGAGTTTGGAATTTAATCTTAAAACCCGAATCCTGCCAATCCAAACCTCATTAAATTAATAACAGGTTGAATGCATAGCCGTTTTAAACATTTTTAGAGTTCTGTGCTAAATGAAAAATTAGCCATATACATTAAAAAAAGTAATACTTTCCTATAATGTTTCTAAAAAAATGAAACATCAAAATACTTTTAACTTGATTTTTAACATAATAAAAATAACGCAATTAAATATTTTATAATAACAATAAAAATTTGGACCCCTTAAAATTCTTAAAGCGTTAATTTGAAGGATAAGGTAAAATTCACTTAATTTTTCACATAATAATTAATAACAACAATTTATTTAAATTTGTATAATAAAAAAATTGGACTTTTTAAATTTGGAACCTTGTTCAAAAGAGCTTCTTGTACACCCTTCTTATACTCCTATCCCAACTCCCGTGGTTGAACGGATCTTAAGCTAAATATTTTTAGGTGTAACTTGTAAGTCCCCGAGACCGAGCCCGATCCGAACCTCTACGAAGAGATCTATAATGCCATACCAAACAAATCAAGTGTACTAAATGAATTCCAAATAAATAATGCAATTTTTTTCGACAAATTATATATTTATAATAATAATTGTGGAGTCAGTCTCTGTACTGACATACTTCTATATATATTTATTTTTTTGAAGAAACATACTTCTATATATAATTATCCAAAATCCAATGTTCCAAGTATTAATTATTATAAAAAAAAAATTTATCAAACTTAATTATTCTAAATTAATTATTATATGATTCATATTAGTCAACTGTACTGAATATCCAATAAATTTGTATATATTTAATTTATTGACTTAACCAAAGTTTTCTCAATAAAGACATATAATATTTCCACATAAACTCGTGCAACCACGTTACTTAATTTTCTACCCAAAAAAAAACATTATTATATAATTTTTCCTTTAAAAATCGTGTGTTCCACCTTCTTAATTATATATAAAACTATATTTTTAGAACTATAAATATCAATTAAATCACAAAATCATTAAGCAAATTGTGTTATCCTAATTTGATTTTTTTTTTTAAATTATTATTGTCCTCTAAAATGCCCTCAATAGCTTCTTTCAATTTAATTTCATATATTATACTAATTATATGCTTAGCCACATTAATCTTTGAAGCTAATGGAGCTAATTATAATCCCTTATCAAGTTATCTTCCTAGCTATAGCAAGAAAACGTTGAACGTTGTCGATAAATGCTGGCGATCCGACCCGAAATGGGCTACAAATCGTCGTGCATTGGCCGATTGCTCAGTCGGTTTCGGCAAAGGCACGGTGGGAGGAAGATACGGGAGTATATATGTTGTTACCACTCCATATGATGATCCGGTCAACCCTAAACCGGGCATGCTTAGATATGGTGCGATCCAGACGAAGCCACTATGGATAATTTTCGCGAAAAACATGGTTATTCGGTTGAAAAATGAGCTTATGGTGAATAGTTTCAAGACTATTGATGGAAGAGGGGTTAAAGTAGAGATTGCGTATGGTCCGTGTTTAACGATTCAAGATGTTAGTCATGTTATTATACATGGGATTAGTGTTCATGATTGCAAACCGGGGGGTTCAGGTGTGGTGAGGGATAGTCTGACACATGCTGGACGGCGAGGCGGATCAGATGGTGATGGTATTGTCGTGTTTGCTTCTTCGCATATTTGGATTGACCATTGTTATGTTGCGCGTTGCACGGACGGGCTTATTGATGTTATTCATGCTTCAACTAGTGTTACCATCTCTAACAACTATTTTGCTCAACACGATAAGGTATCGTCTCTCAAAAAGTTACATATACAGTAAAACCTCTATAAATTAATAATGTTGGGACCATGAAATTTTATTAATTTATCAAGTATTAATTTATTGAACTGGCCCAAGTCGGGACCAGAAAAAATTATTATTTTAAAGAGGTTATTAATTTATTAAGTATTAATTTATGAAGATTTTACTGTATTACCCTTCTAATTAATGTTTATTTTAAGAAAATTTCTTAAGTTAGGCCGATTTAAAAATGAAATCGGACCTAATGCTATTGTTTAATTTGTCGTGCGTATAATATTAATGTTCAAAATACTAGTTTTGAAAGCAACGAACCTGATGATTGAATCTTCAGACATCAGGTTCACATGTCAAAATCTAACACGACTAATATCTGACATATATAATTCGTTAACAGGTGATGTTGCTGGGACATAATGACGGGTTTACTGCAGATAAAGTTATGAAAGTAACAATAGCCTTCAACCATTTTGGTACCGGACTTATTGAGAGGATGCCAAGGTAAAATATATATTATACATAATAATATATATTTAAGAATAAAAATTACATTTTACACTTATCGTTTCTGGAGAAGTTCAATTTTGCTCTCATTCACTACAAAAAAAAAAACAAAAGGACTATTGAGACAATTAAAATTGTCCCCAAAAATAAAAACAATTGTCTCGTATACTTTTGGGGACAATTTGTTTCGTCTCTTTGTTATGTCCCCTATACGAACGTATCCGATGTTATAGGGCACGAAAAAGGTTGATGTCAACCATATTTTGTGGGACGATTGTTGTCCCAAATAAGATGGACAAATGTCTTCCCCGTTTTGAAGGACGATTGTCATCCCTATTTTGAAGGACGATTGTTGTCCCTATGCAAAGGAGACGACTTATGTCCCTATTCTTAAGGGACGTTTTTTTATCTCCGAAAAAAGGGACAATTGCCGTCCCTATGCAAAGGAGACGACTTTTGTCCATATTCTTAAGGGGCATTTTTTTTTTGTTAAAGACGGTTCATTTTGCCTCCATCGTACAAATGTTAGTTTAATTTCACCCAATTTCACTCACTTTTATCCAATTTCACTGACTTTCACGGAATTTCATACTGATTTTCATCAGTATTTACTTAGAAAAGAATAAAATTGAACTAGATTTTCATCACAAGGGCAAAATTAAGCATTATATAAGTATAATTAGACTATTTGCCAATATTTTTTTTAACATAGTTTAATTTTAATCTGATAATTAGTGCATTAATATTGTAATTTAATCATGTTTTAGGGTGAGATTTGGGTATGCACACGTGGCAAACAACAGATATGATGAGTGGAAAATGTATGCAATTGGTGGAAGTTCTAATCCAACTATTTTTAGTCAAGGGAATTACTTTATTGCCCCTGATGGTTCTTCTGGAAAGGAGGTATGCTTTTTTTATCAATTTTATAACTGTAAAGTGTAGTTAGTAATTAGTAGGATTGTAAATGAGTCGGGTCGGTTTTCGGGTCCATAAAAACTCAATCACGGTTCAACTTAAAAATGAGCCGAGTTTGAGTACGGTGAAACTCACGGCTCGTAAGCACGGTCGATTATAAGTTCGTGAACAAGTTCGATTATAATGTTTATAAACAGATTCGTGAGCAACCTCGGTTTGTTTATTTTTTCGGTAATATATTATGTGAAACTTTAGTTTTGTAGGTTTAAAAAACTACGTACATTTGTTTTAAAGAAATTTCAAATGAGATTGAAACTTTATTTTCGACTTCAGTTCTACATTCATAATTAGTGAGTTGTTCGCGAGCAAAGTTTATAAACAGAACTAATGAACTGGTCGCGAGCAAAACTCACGAACAAATAAACGATTTGTTCGCAAGCACATCACTATTAGATAAATTTCTTCGTGAACCGGGCTCGAGCCGAATGTTGAGCTGAGCTCGTCCATTTTCTATCGAGTCGAGTATGAGTAGGTCAAAGTTCGGCTCAGCTCAGCTCGATTACAGTCTTAATAATTAACATCTTCATGGGTTAGATCAGGTCAAGTTGAGGCTCGAGCTCGTGCCATGCTCGAGCTCGTGCCATGTCTAGTGGGCCGCTATCTAAAATACTCAGCACAAACCCAATTAAGTCTGATATGAATTGATACGTAGCTCGGTTTTAAAAATCAAATCTTAAACATGACTGAAAATTACAATTTATAATAGTAAAACTTACAATTTATACTTAAAAAAATTGAATATTGAATATACAAATTCAATATTAAATTAATAGAGTAGATCGAATGGTCGTATTTTTATAAATTTCAATATACGAAACTCATTACAACGTTGCACGATTTTATATAGGATTGTAATAGAGCCAAGTCGAGCTTTGGTCTGCTCATATACGGGTCAGTAGAAAATAAACGAGCTCGAACTGGAGCTTAATTTGTTAAGAAAATTATCTAATTATTAGTTACTGGTTAATTATGTTCGTGAACTTTGCTTACGAACTAATCATTAGTTATGTTCATAAGCTAAGTAGTTTGAAATCTACAAAACTACATATTTTTACATTTCTCCATTTATAGAAAATTGCGTCGAACTTGCTCACGAGCTTGATTATCAAATTGACTTCTCTACACTTCACATGTGCATCATTTTATCATCATTGCTCCTAGTTGTAGACGTTATGAGAATTTTTTCACCTTATCCCTTTTATAATTTATTTGTTGATTAATTTAAAACATGTCCATATTGGACATTTTAATCGGAACAACAACAACTCAATATAATTTTACCAATCACTAATAATTAAACAGCTAATAACGAACAGCTAACAACAACAATTGTTAGAGCTAACAGCTGAACCAAACAGGCCAAGTCAACTCGAGCTTTGGTCTGCTGATACCCAGGTCGGTAGAAACTGAACGAGCTCGAACTCGAACTCAATTTGTTAAGAAAATTATCTGATCATGAGTTACTCGTTAATTATGTTCATGAACTTTGCTGATCATTTATGTTCATAAGTCATATAGTTTTGAAATCTACAAAACTAAAGTTTCACACGAAACTACATATTTTTATATTTCCCCCTTTAGAAAAATACTATTATTAAAAAAAATCAAGTCGAACTTGCTCACGAGCTTGATCATCAACATTATAATAGAACTTGTTCATGAACTTATAACCGAGTCTGCTCGTGAGATTTCAAACCGAGTTTCACCGAGTTCAAGCTCGATTCGTTTATGAATCGAGCCTCAAAATATTACTCAAACTCGACTCATTTATAAATAGATTCGAACGTGAGCGGCTCGACTCATTTACAGTACGGATTCTAAATTCGTTGTCCCTAATATTGACAGGTAACAAAAAGGGAGGTAAAAAATGGATGGAAGAATTGGAAATGGAGATCATCACAAGATGTATTCATGAATGGTGCATATTTTATACAATCAGGATATGGAAGCATAGCACCACCTTATTCTTCTGGTCAATCATTTCCAGTAGCTCCTGGTTCTATGGCTCCTGCTTTAACTTCTGATGCTGGTCCTCTCAATTGTCTCATTTCCAAACCATGCCTAAATTACTATTAAACATATAATTTTGAATGGATTTGTATATTTCTTTATGGTCAGTTTATGATTTAATCGTTAAATTTAAATTTCAATCATGGTTGAGATTTTTTATTTTCGGATATCGGTAACGCTCTAAGTGCGTATGGACAAGAGAGGATTTCGACAAATTGAGATCACTTTAAATAAATTGAGTAAATTACACTTATGCCCACTGAACTTTACTCATTGACACTACATAACCATTAGGTGTCGTTTGGTTCGCGGAATAGAATGGAATGGAATAGAATGGTTATTCCAAAGGAATAGAATAACAAAGAATGGAATAGAAATTCTTAGGAATTACTATTCCTATGTTTGGTTGGTGGAATAAGGTAGAATGGAATAGATAATTTTTTTATTAAAAAGACAATATTATCCTCAAATGTAATTTCTTATTTCTTTTAAAATTTTAATTTTTTACTATAAATTGTTCAAATATTTAATTTAAACGTGTTAACACAAAAAAAAACACGAAAAATACATTAAAAACGAAAAAACAATAAGAACATGAAAACGGAAAAATTGTAAAAACACGAAAAAAGAGAGGTAAAAAAACAAAATGTAAAAGCGCAAAAAAAAACATTAAAAACACAAAAACAAAAGAAAAAAATGAGATAAAAGTGGAAAAGGGTGAAAATGCGAAAACATATAAACGTGTTAACACAAAAAAAACACACACACGCAAAATATGAAAAAACACAAAAAAAAATGTGCAAACCGTAAAAAACACAAAAACATGAAAAAAGTGGAAAACACGAAAATGTGAAAAAAAAGGAAAAACGTGAAAAAATCGAAAAACACGAAAACATGAAAAAGTGTTAAAAACACGAAAAATGCGTTTGTAACGTTTTTTTATGTTTTTCCGTGTTTCCCAAGTTTTCTTGTTTTTTCCGTTTGTTCACGTTTTCGTATTTTTCACGTTTTGTCATGTTATTGTTTTTTATTTTGCATTTTTTCGATTTTTCACGTTTTAGTTTTTTGGTTTTCCCCTTTTTTTTCGCGTTTTTGTATTTTTTGTATTTTGTTACTTTTTCGTGTTATTCACGTTTTTTCATGTTTTTCGTATTTTTTCATATTTTTTTTTGTTTTCAACGTTTTCGTGTTTTGTTTGCCTTTTTCGCATTTTCATGTTTTTCACATATTGTCACGTTTTTGTGTTTTAGCATTTTTCGTATTTTTTCGCATTTTCGTGTTTTTATTTTTCACGTTTTTTAATATTTCGTGTTTTGTCACTTTTTCGCGCTATTCCTATTTTGTGTTTTTCGCGTGTTTGCTTTTTTTTTGCGTCTTCGTGTTTTTCGCATTTGTTCACGTTTTCATGTTTTTCGCATATTTTATTTTTTGCATATTCTCGTGTTTGTAACATTTTCACATATTTCGTGTTTCACATTTTTCGTATTTTTACATTTTTTAACGTTTTCATCATTTTTCCATTTTTCACGTTTTATATGATATAAATTATGGATTGACCAAAATTTATAAGATTTGGGAAAGTGATTATAGAGAAGATTGAGGATTTAATGGAGGATAATTTTGTAAATTACAAAAATATAATATTAGGAATAGGCTATTCCTAACCTAAATTGAAGAATGGCTATTCCATGAAATCAAGGAATAGGGATTCCATGGAATAGCTATTCCATACAAAAAATCAACCAAAGGTGGGAATAGCTATTCTTTAGGAATAGACTATTCTATTCCCCTCTATTCCGCGAACCAAACGAGCCCTTAGGGTTATTAAATACCGTCTCCAAATTACTTATCACCGTTCCTATTTGGACTTTTTTGCTCTTCTCATAATTTTGATCAAAAACTGAAAATTCTCTTTCCAAAATCATAAACTCAAACAACAATAATTGAAATTATAAAAATAATTGACGTATGACAACCCGAACCTCGGAAATGGATGATTACAAGTCGGAAACATTAAAATTTACGTTTTCTTTATCAAAGAACTCATGAAAAAAATATATATTTTTATGACGATTGTGCATTTTTCGTCATAAAAAATTAGAGAATTTTGCATTTTTCGTCACAAAAAATTGAACGATTAAGTACTTTTCGTCACTAAAAATGTTACGATTTTACACCGGCCAAAATTTGGCCTAAACAGATGTCGCATCCTTTTCGGCCATGGCTAAGGCGGATGCGGCATCCATTTAGACCAAATTTTGGAGACGGTGATAAGTAATTTGTAGGCGGTAAATAGTAATACCCTTAAGTTATGGGTAAATTATACCCATGGCCACTGAACTTTATCTATTTTAACATTGTGGCCACTGAACTTTACACTTTTTAATATTGGTGGCCACTCAACGCCGCAAAACGACCGTTGACAGCCTCAAAATAAAAAATTTAAAGTGTTAATGATATTCTAATAAACTTTAATTCTTGAAAATTTTCGTTTTGAGGTCAGTTAGGTATTGTTTGGTTAGGAGAAATGATGAATTTTTAGAGAAAAAGCTCCAAAAAATGTTATTTTGAAAAATAAAAAGTGTGGTTCCATGGCAAATATTGTTCTGAACAACTTTAATTATTGAATATTTTCATTTTGAGGTCATTAATGGTCATTTTGAGGAGTTAGTTAAAGTTGAGTGGCCACCGGTGTTAAAAGTGTTGAAACACTTTTCCACGTGATTTTGATTTGACAAGATTATTTAACAAAGATTAAATCTCCATGATAAAAATATTCTAACACATTAAATTTAAATGCTTTGATTTATTTATACTAATGTGTTTGTTCAATGTTGAGTTATTCAATTTAAAAGACATTAAGTTATAAGGCCCAAAGGCCCACACGAGAAAGTCAAGCCCAAGTCAACGGATGAAAGTCACACGGCCCAAGCAGATCAAAACGCAGCTCAAGCTGAATGAAACGCAAGCCCAGCAAGAAGAAGGATTGAGAAGCCTTCGTCCAAAAGCTTCAAGACGAAGCTGCTGAGTTGTGCGACAAAGAAGTCAGGTCAGCAGCTTACCTGAACAAACTTGAAGACAATGTATTTCTACTTTGGGTAAAGTTCAGAGGACGCAGGAAGCTGTCTGGAAGACTTTGCCATAAATGTGGAAACATTCTGTCCAGCCTGACGAAAAGCTACTGAGCACTATCGAAGACAGAAGATATAAGAATTTGATTGGCCGAGGACGCTGAGCACGTACTGAGTGAAAGCCACAATAAGTCGTTTCCCTCCAATGGTTATTTCGAAATTCGAAATTATCGGTGCATCAAGTGTCACTATAAATAGGCCACTCAAACGCTTCATTCGATACAGATCTTCAGTCAAGTCGAAACGCTGACCAAATTGATATTCGAAGTTCTGTGAGAAAAGCAAAGCAAATCTTACACCAATTCCAATCTTGTGTAAAAGTCTAGAGTGATCTTATTCATCTAAAGTGTCTTAGCAATTGTTGTTTATGACAAACAAACACTTATCATTTCTAGAAGTATAGAAAGGAGAAGCTGAGTACTCGGTCATAGTACTCAGCGGTAGAAATAGGATTGTGTAGAGGAATAGAGGAAGGTACTCTTGTATACTCAGTTGCTATTGTAAAAGGTTTGTGCTCTACCTTTAAAGAGCTCAGTAGAGGATTCTGAAAAGCTCGGAAGGAATTCCGAGGACTGGACGTAGGCGGAGAGGCCGAACCAAGATACGTCTGCTGAGTAATATCTTTCTAACCTTTAACTCCTTTATATCTCGCTTGCTTAAATACTGCCTAGTAAAACACTAAAACGAACACACACTGAGTCGAGTGAACTGAGAAGCTGAGTTCAGGAATAGACTTAAGTGCTATCTCCTGACTCAAGGATAGAAACAGACTTAGTCACTTGTTGACTAAGCTTGTGTCTGAAACTACTCAGCACCGCTGTACTTAAAGACTAAGTTAAAGTCTTTTAAGAAAAAGAAGTCAGCCTTAATTGACAAATTTTTTAAATAGTTCCTAACCCCCCCCCCCTTGGAACTAATACTGTCACGTTACACGGGACCAACAAGTGGTATCAGAGCCTAACAGCTAATTGAACAAGATAAAACTATCTTGAGCTGATCCCTGTAATGGCTGAGAACAGCACTCGTTTCCTCCCTGGAAATCAAACAACTCAGATACTCCCTGAGGGATTATCTATCTCTAGGCCTCCCTTGTTCTTTGGGTCTAACTACTCCTTCTGGAAGAATAGGATGAAAAATTTCATTCAGGCAACAAATATGAGTGCATGGCTTTCTATAGTCCAAGGCCCATTTGTTCCCTATGAAATCGTTGACGGGCAAAAGCTCGTCAAGGAAGAGGCTAAGTGGTCAGAGGATGACCTCAACAAACTACAGAACCATGCCTCGGCTATAAACATGCTTCACTGTGCGCTAGATGCTGCAGAATACAATAAAATCTCAGGTTGTGAGTCAGCACAGGAGATTTGGAAGAAACTGGAGGTCACCTATGAAGGAACCAACAAGGTCAAGGAATCCAAGGTGAACCAGCACATGAGGCTGTACGAGCTATTCGAGATGAATGACGGTGAAGGAATCTCTGACATGAACTCAAGGTTCACCAACATTACCAACGAAGTCAAGAGGCTCGGCAAGAACTTCACTGAGGAAGAGCAAGTGAAGAAAATACTGAGGAGTCTTCCCCAAAGCTAACAAGCAAATAAGACAGTCGTTGAAGAAGCCCAAGACCTGACCACCTACAAGTACGATGAGCTTATTGGATCTCTGCTGACCCATGAGATCCTCAATGAAGAACTTTGAGGTGAAGGAGAAGGCTGAGGATAAGAAGCAAAAGTCTCTTGTCATGAAAGCTGACTCAACTGATGGTGACTCATCAGACGATGAAGAAATGGCCATGTTTACTAGAAAGATGAAGAAGTTGTTTCGCAAGAATGACAAATACAGTAGGAAGCCATTCAAGAGAAATGAAAAATACAAAGCTGAGTCAAGCGACAGCAAATACAAGAAGGAAAGCTCAAAGCCCATCACATGCTTTGAATGTCATCAAACTAGCCATATCAAGTCAAGTTGTCCTACCCTGAAGAAGGACAAAAAGAGCAGTAGAAAGGCAATGGTGGCCACCTGGAGCGATAGCGATGAATCATCTTCATCAGGAGCTGAAGCCACTATGTCAGCGAACATTTGCTTCATGGCTAATGAGTTCGCTGATCCCTGCCTGTCTGAGTAAGCTGACCCCTCATGTGCATCTGATAATGAGGAACAATCAACTGAGGTAATGACTCTACCCCTGCTCAGAAATGAAATGATTAATGCCCTAAGTGATCTCTACACACTTGTTAAAAAATGTAACAAGAAAGTACGAGCACTCAGCAGGCGATGTGATGAGATTGAGGAGGTCAAACTCAGTGACCTTCATCATCTTCTCCAGGACAATACCAGGCAAGATGAAAATTTACAAATCATGCATAAGTATGTCACTGAGGTCCAATCAGATTCTAAGAAACTGAGGACGGACATCACATCTATTCAGAACCAGCTAAAGGTTCCGAATAAGAAAAGTTTCCATCAGTACGCTGAGTACTCAGGTACTAGTCAGCGGAAATGGACTCCCCAACGAAACGTCCAATGTGACTTTTGTGAGAAGAAAGGCCACACTACCAAGGTGTGTTGGCATGCTCAGCACAATGGTGCTGACCCGCCAATAAGGAGTCCCCAGAGGAAGGTCCATTGTGACTTCTGTAGGAAGACTGGCCACACTACCAATGTGTGCCGTCATAAGATTAAATATGATGTATCACCTGCTGTGCCTAACAAACGAGGACCCAAAAAGACTTGGGTACCTAAAGATAACTAGTTATATTGCAGGTAGGCCTGAGGTGTGCTGAGAAGTCAAAGTTGTGGTACATTGACAGTGCATGCTCGAGGCATATGACGAGTGATGAAACTCAGTTCATCACACTTGAGCTTAAACGAGGAGGAAGCGTAAGTTTTGGAGACAACAAAAAGGGTAAGATAGTAGGTTCAGGAACCGTTGGTGGTAATCCTACTATTGAGTCAGTCTCCCTAGTCAAGGGACTAGAATATAACCTACTGAGCGTAGCTCAGCTATGTGACAGCGGTAGAAAGGTTATATTCGATGCCACTGGATGTAAAATACTCAAGGGGAAAACAAATGAGTTGATTTTAACTGCCCCTCGTGTTGACAATGTCTTCATGCTAAATCTTGAAAAGAAGTTTTCAAAAAATATATGCTTAGTTTCAAAGGAAGAAAATTCCTGGCTATGGCACAGGAGACTTGGTCATGTAAGCATGGACCTCCTAACCAAATTAGCAAGAAAGCAATTAGTTGAGGGACTGCCCGAACTTAAGTTCGAAAAGGATCAATTATGCACTGCTTGTCAGCAAGGAAAACAAACCAAGAAATCTTTTCAAAGTAAAAATATGGTCTCAACCAAGCGTCCACTAGAGTTGCTACACTTGGATCTCTTCGGACCAGTCCAGCCACTGAGATTGGGTGGTAGGAGATTTTCCTTGGTCATTGTAGATGACTTTTCAAGGTACACTTGGGTCATCCTACTGAGTAGTAAGGATGAAAGTTTTGAGATGTTTTCAACATTAGTTAGAAAACTTGAAAATGATAAAGACCTAAAATTAGCTCACATCCGAAGTGATAATGGTGGAGAATTCAAAAACCAACAGTTTGTTGAGTTCTGTGAAGCCAGCGGCATTGACCATAATTTTTCTGCTCCTAGAACTCCTCAACAGAATGGGGTAGTTGAGAGGAAGAACAGAACCTTGGTTGAAATAGTCAGGACAATGCTGAGTGAGAATAGGCTTCCAAAGTACTTCTGGGGAGAAGTTGTTAACACAGCGTGCTACATACTCAATAGGGCTCTAGTTAGACCTATATTGAAGAAAACCCCTTATGAACTTTGGAAAGGACGAAAACCTAACATAGGATATTTTCGTGCCTTCGGTTGCAAATGCTTTATTCTAAATACTAAAGACAACCTTGCTAAGTTTGATTCAAAAGTTGATGAAGCTATCTTTTTAGGCTACTCAACAAACAGTAAAGCATATAGGGTTTTCAATAAACGAACTCAGGTCCTAGAAGAATCTGTACACATTCAGTTCGATGAAACTAACCCTGCAGGAAATATCAATCACCCAACGGAGGATGATCCAAACTCAGCATCCGCTGACCAAAGTACAACCGCTGAGTCACTACCTCAAGGGCTGACTAAAGGTAAAAGCGAAACTCAAATTGTTTTCACTGACCAATCTATACCTGCAGAGATTGTTGAAACACAACTAGCTCAAGACATTACACTACCAAAAGAAATCAGAATCCCAAGAGGACACTCTGAAAGCGCCATTCTCGATGCTGTTGAGAATACCCTGATGACAAGAAATCAACTCAGGAGATACCTCAGCAATACAAGAGGAGCTTGATCAGTTCAAAAGGAATGAAGTATGGGACTTAGTGCCAAATCCAAGAAGCCAGAAGACCACAGGAACAAGATGGGTCTTCCGCAACAAGCTAGATGAACAAGGGAATGTAGTCAGAAATAAAGCAAGACTTGTAGCTCAGGGCTATAGTCAATAGGAAGGTATTGACTACGGTGAGACCTTCGCCCCAGTGGCAAGGCTTGAAGCAATTAGAATATTATGTGCATATGCCAGTTTTATGAATTTTAAATTGTTTCAAATGGATGTCAAGAGTGCATTTCTTAATG
This sequence comes from Euphorbia lathyris, assembly GCF_963576675.1. Lineage (NCBI taxonomy): Eukaryota > Viridiplantae > Streptophyta > Magnoliopsida > Malpighiales > Euphorbiaceae > Euphorbia > Euphorbia lathyris. The sequence goes on from NC_088915.1 coordinate 86,548,799, forward strand.
GAGTTATAAACGAGGAGGTCTATGTTAATCAGCCTCCAGGGTTTGAGGATCCTAAGTTCCCAAACCATGTTTATAAACTCAAAAAGGCTCTGTATGGTCTCAAACAAGCACCACATGCTTGGTATGAGAGGCTGACCAGTTTCCTACTGACTAGAAATTATGTCAGAGGAAAAGCCGATACAACCTTATTCATTAAGAGAAAGGGTAAGGACACCCTGCTGGCACAAATATATGTTGATGACATTATTTTTGGTGCTACTAATGAGTCTATGTGCAAAGAATTTAGTAAGCAGATGCAGACTGAATTTGAAATGTCAATGATGGGGGAACTCAACTTCTTCCTTGGACTTCAAATCAAATAAGATAAAAATGGCATCTTCATCAGTCAGACTAAATATGCAAAGAAGATATTAAAGAAATATGAAATGGACAATTGTAAGTCAATATCAACTCCAATGGGCACTGACACTGTCCTCTGTGCTGACGAAAATGGTAAGTCAGTAGATAGCAAATTATATCGAGGTATGATTGGCTCTCTACTTTATCTAACAGCCAGCAGGCCAGATATTCAGTTCTCTGTATGCTACTGTGCTAGATATCAATCTAGCCCTAAGGAATCTCATTACATAGCTGTAAAAAGAATCCTTAGATATTTGCAAGGCTCATTGAATGCAGGTTTATGGTATCCCAACACTCATGATTTCACACTTCTCGGATACACTGACATTGACTACGGACGAGACAAGCTTGAGCAGAAAAGCACTTCAGGAGGATGTCATTTCCTTGGAAGCTGTCTTGTGTCTTGGTTCAGTAAGAAGCGGTCGTCAGTAGCCTTATCAACCACTAAAGCTGAGTACATAGTTGCTGGAAGCTGTGTTGCCCAAGTCCTTTGGATCAAACAGCAGCTGGAGGATTATGGTGTTCAAACTAAAGTGATTGAAGTCAAATGTGACAACAAAAGTGTCATTGGCCTATCAAAGAACCCAATCTAGCACAGTAGGATGAAGCATGTCAGCATTAGACATCACTTCATCAAGATCATGTACTCAAAGGTGAGATAAAGCTGACCTATGTCCCAGCGGATGAGCAGCTTGCTGATATCTTCACAAAGCCGTTGGCTCGTGAGCAGTTTTGCACACTAAGAGAAGCTATTGGTATGTTCAATCCTCTTCAATAAAATTCCAAGTACTATTCATGCTGAGTGATTATTACATGCTGAGTTGCTATGCATGCTGAGTGCTTTTACTATGCAAATTTATAAATCTAACTTATATACTCAGCACTTGAACTGCTGAGTACTTTCGTTGCTGAGTAGAGCAACTTGCATAATTAGGGTTTGCACGCGTATTTAAGTAGCCTCTAGGATGACGTAAGCGTTATCATTAGTAAAACCATGCGTCGTTTCTCGCAATTAATGTCAGTAAATAACTGACTATCGATGGTTCAAATTCCCACCGTTTCCCTGGCCTATCAAATCAACACTTACCGGCTATAAATAGTGAAAGATTTCTCACTATTCACTTTTTACGCTTGATTTTCGCACTCGAACCTTCTCTCTCAAATCCCCAATCTCTCTGCATTTCTTAAGAAATCTTCAAGAACACCATGTCTGATTCCCAGAATCTTTCCGATGATCAATACGAGGACAACCGATCAGATATCAATCCTGCTTCTCCACCTGAGCAGGAGTACGATGAAACCTCAAGAGAAGAAGCTCAACATAGTCATGGTCAGCATGACCAACCCATGGATGAAGTCAGCATCCTTAGTGTGGACCCTAACACTGAACACTCAACTCCTTCAAAGAAGAAGAAGAACCACAATGACAAGAAGCCTAAAAAAAGAAAGTTCACTGCTGTCTTTTCTGACGTTGAAAACCTTGACGTCTTTGCCTCACGATGGTTCTCCAAGAGCTTCGTTGAAGCTGAGAAACCTTACTGCGACTGGATATCTAAGAATGGGTGGACTACTCTCTTCTCACTAAATGGACTGAGCTATCCGAGGCTGGTAACTGAGTTCTACATGAACTTAGTTGTCGCTAATGACGATGCTGACTATATGGTAACCCATGTCAACAAAACTAAAATAGTCATCAACCCCTCCTATCTAGCCATATTACTGGACCTGAAAGAGGAAGGCACAGAACTGAGGGAAACAAATGACTATAAACGAGTCAAATATATGGTTGAGTTTTGCAAACCAAAAGATCACGTGGGAGAAGTCTCAACCATATGTCTTAGTCAGCCTCAGAGACAAGCCCATTACATATTGACCAACTATCTCTTTCCCAAGGTCAACTCCACCTCCTCAGCATCCAATTTCGAGTAGTGCTTCATCTGGCACATGCTGAATTACAAGCCCCTGAACATGCCCGTTTTCCTCATCGGGGCATTTCAACGAAGCACTGGAATACTTAGAATGGGCTCCCTCATCACCAAGATCCTCAAGGATCATAAGATCAGCTTCAAAGGTGAAGAAAGTACAGTGGGCACGGAAATCACTGTTGAAATCCTTACTGGATTAGCACACAGCCTTCCTTTCAAATCCAAATCAAAGAGAGGAAAGGAAATAGTGATAGAAGAGGAAGAGTAAGCTGAGCTACCCAGTAAAGGGAAAAAGAGAAAAGCAGACTCATCCGCCGAGCAAAGAGCTAAACTGACCATTCAGAATACCAAAAGAATCAAAGTGGTACTGACAAAACCTTCTCCTGCTGAGTCAGCGAAGAAGAAAGCTGAACCCACTAAGGCTTCCCAGAAACGACCAGCTCCTGTAAAAGAGGTTGAGGAAGAACCTGACGAAACTGAGCAACCCTTAAAGAGGAAGAAATTCTCTGGAGTTAAACCTTTGGATGTGCCTCCCTTGGATTTTCCATCTCAAAGGACTCCTTCTTCCTGCGAGCTCAGGGGGTCAATATTGAGGAAACTCCCAGTGGTCAGCAAGAGAAGTCTGTCTCTGCTGAGAAGACAAATGTGAATGAACCAAACAACTCAGCTGCCGAAGTGCAGACTGATGAACACGGAGCTGAGTCTCCTGAGAAAGAGCACGAGCCTGATGAGGACATCCATCTAGATGCATCTCCTAAGTCAACAAACACCATCACTGCTGACCAAACTCCTTCTCCAATACTATCAAAGGAAGGCAGGGAAAAGCGGTTCAAGAGGACATCACGCAAACCCCTAGTGTTTGATGTTCTGGATGACTCTCCGCTACGTGACCCAATCACTGACCTAACCAGTTTGGAGTTCAACTTCTTCTCACAACCAATTGTTCCAACTGCACCCGCTAAAGAAAAACAAGCCTCTGTTTCTGGCCAATAGGAACATACCGAAGCCAAAGCCACTAAGGGCCCCATCTCTGCCAACACTGCTGCTCAAGACTCCACTGAGCAAGTGATTAAAGAAACTCCTGCTCAGGACAATCTAGAGCTGACTCCTCCGTAAGTCAATACTCAGCTCCAGAATGACACTGAGCAGGTAAATATTACTGCTACGCAAACCAATCCTCCTACTGAGCAGTTAGTCAACCAGTCAGCTCCTGCTACTAGAATCAACACTGAGGATGCCACTCACATCGCTCAACCTTCAATACTCAATCAAGCTGGCACCTCAACTTCTGGACAGCAACCAAATCTACAAACACCTGCTGCTAACCAGAACACGGCTCCTGAGACTTCACAGAACAATGCTGAAAATGACCCCTACAACTTCTTGGATGCCTCTGAGTCAGGTCGTCAAATCATCTACTCAGCTCATGCGCTTATCCAAGAGATCAATCAGTCTCAAGCCGCTGCTTCTGGATCCGCTCCTGCTAAGCCAACTCAATTCTCATCCATCACGCAACTTCTGACCGAACTCAAAGGTCTTAAGGAGCTGATGAACATTATGACCTCCATGATCTCTCAGCAGCCCAAGCAAGCATTCCTGGTCAAACTGGAGGATCTTCAGCTTATGATGGTTCACCATATGGACTCAATTGAGGGCAAAATTAATGCACTCTCTGCCGTGAACTCATCAAGCGCCACTTCTGCTGAAGTCACTCATCACTTCAAGCAGCTGACCACTGAGCTTACTGAAGCTCGAGACCTTGTTTCCTCCTCTTCTCAATGCACGATTGAACAAGTCGCTGAGGCTGTGTGCCTACTCAGCTTGACCAGAGAGGAAATAGAAACTGACCAGGTCAAGACCAATGACATCCTGCACTGTGCCAGATCAACCCTTGAGCACGTTCGGCATCAAAACGCTTAGTGCCATATCTATGATGCCTCTATGATGACCTATTATATAACCTGGATGTGGAAGTCACTTGAGTTCATACTCAGTGTCATCAGTGCTCATATGCAAATTCCTGCATCCAGCATGACAAGTGGTCAACAATTCTTTAAAGGTCTTAAAGAAAGTACGAGTCACATGCAACACTACTCAATTATACTGACTCGTGCTGTTCAAAATGGGCGGTTCTATGCTTCTGCCCCTCAGCCCTATGATGCTGGCAAAACGGGGGAGAAAGATAAACAACCGGCAGAAGGAACTCAAAAGAAGAAACACTCCGGATCAACTTCTGTTGTCCCTCCCAGCACACAGACTCGGCGTCAAGACACAACAAAGCCTAGTCAGCAAACCAAACCCAAATCGAACCAAGTTCAAGTCAATATTAGAAAATAGATTTTTTTTCTTAACTTGTGTAAATCTTGATGTTTTCTACTATGATTCTTGTTGTGCTGAGTTTATATATTAAATCGTATCTTCTTTCAAACAACTGTGTTATTTATTTATCGCTTTATGCTTATCTGCTGTGTTAATCTAATGCATGACGTCTCTCACATGTCTTTTTACTTAAAACTCATTGAACAATGTAATCTGAAACTTGTGAACATAAATATTAAACAAGTACTAGGCCACTGAGTAAAACTACTCAGCCCCAACTGATTTACTCACCTCACTTCCACTCTGATAATTGTACTTAATCTTCCGCTTAACTAAGTACCAAAACTGAGTAAAGTCAAAATGTTCCAAGTACTGACCTTGCACTAAAGCTGACCTTAGACTTACTTGATTAAACCTTAAAATGTTTAAAGTAAAACTAAGTCAGTGGTTCAACCCTTACGGGAGAGAATCTTAAGAAGTTAAGAAAAGGTCAACTATCATGGGGGAGCTCAACACTGAGTTCCTTATTGAATATTTTTGCCAACATCAAAATAGGGGAGTTTGTTGAAACATCTTTCCACGTGATTTTGATTGGACAAGGATATTTAACAAAGATTAAATCTCCATGATAAAAATATTCTAACACATTAAATTTAAATGTTTTGATTTATTTATACTAATGTGTTTGTTCAATGTTGAGTTATTCAATTTAAAAAGATATTAAGTTATAAGTCCCAAAGGCCCACACGAGAAAGTCAAGCACAAGTCAACGGATGAAAGCCACACGGCCCAAGCAGATCAAAACGCAGCTCAAGCTGAATGAAACGCAAGCCCAGCAAGAAGAAGGATCGAGAATCCTTCGTCCAAAAGCTTCAACACGAAGCTGCTGAGTTGTGCGACAAGAAAGTCAGGTCAGCGGCTGACCTGAACAAACTTAAAGACAAAGTATTTCTACTTTGGGTAAAGTTCAGAAGACGCAGGAAGCTGTCTGGAAGAATTTGCCATAAATGTGGAAACATTCTGTCCAGCCTGGCGAAAAGCTGCTGAGCATTGCCGAAGACAGAAGATACAAGAATTTGATTGGCCGAGGACGCTGAGCACGTACTGAGTGAAAGCGACAGGAAGCCGTTTCCCTCCAACGGTTATTTCAAAATTCGAAATTACCGGTGCATCAAGTGTCACTATAAATAGGCCACTCAAACGCTTCATTCGATGCAGATCTTCAATCAAGTCGAAATGCTGACCAAATTGATATTCGAAGTTCTGTGAGAAAAGCAAAGCAAATCTTACACCAATTCCAATCTTGTGTAAAAGTCTAGAGTGATCTTATTCATCTAAAGTGTCTTAGCAATTGTTGTTTAGGACAAACAAACACTTATCATTTCTAGAAGTATAGAAAGGAGAAGCTGAGTACTCGGTCATAGTACTCAGCGGTAGAAATAGGATTGAGTAGAGGAATAGAGGAAGGTACTCTTGTATACTGAGTTGCTATTGTAAAAGGTTTATGCTCTACCTTTAAAGAGCTCAGTAGAGGATTCTGAAAAGCTCGGAAGGAATTCCGGGGATTGGACGTAGGCGGAGAGGCCGAACCAGGATACATCTGCTGAGTAATATCTTTCTAACCTTTAACTCCTTTATATCTTGCTTGCTTAAATACTGCCTAGTAAAACACTAAAACGAACACACGCTGAGTTGAGTGAACTAAGAAGCTGAGTTCAGGAATAGACTTAAGTGCTATCTCCTGACTCATGGATAGAAACAGACTTAGTCACTAGTTGACTAAGCTTGTGTCTGAAACTATTCAGCACCGCTATGCTTAAAGACTAAGTTAAAGTTGTTTTAAAAAAAAGAAGTCAGCCTTAATTGACAAAATTTTTAAATAGTTCCTAACCCCCCCCCCTTGGAACTAATATTGTCACGTTACACGGGACCAACAAAAAGGTTTGAAGTTCAGTGACCATACCGTTAAGAATTGAAGTTCAGTAACCACAATATTAAAATGGATAAAGTTCAGTGGCCATGAATGTAATTTATCCTAAAAGTTATTCAATTTTACATTTTCTAATATATTATGGCTACTAAACTTTAACTAACACCTTAAAATCACCGTTAACGATCTCAAAATGAAAATATTCAAGAATTAAAGTGGTTTAGAACGATATTTTTATGAAACCACATTTTTTATTTTCTGAAATCATCATTTCGTAGCTATCTCTCTCTAAAAACTCATTTTCTCTCTTAACCAAACAACACCTAAATGACCCCAAAACAAAATTTTTGAAGAATTAAAGTTGTTTAAAATATTATCAATTCTTGGAATTTTTTATTTTGAGATGTTAGTTGAATTTAGTGACTATAATGTTAGAAAATGTATATTGAGTGGTTTTTATATTACGTTTTAAAATTTAGTAGTCATACCGTGAAAATAAGTAAAATTTAGTGGCCATTGGTGTAATTTATTTTAAATAAATTAGATGGTCAATAAGTCATTTTAAACAAACTTTATGAATGTAGGGAAAATACTTCATAAATTCAGATAGTGAATTGATTTTTTTAGATAAGTAATTTATTTAGCGTAAGGGTAAATTTAAAATAAATGTGTGGTTAAGGTTATCAAACTCGGACCGGTCCGGCCGGTCTAACCCGGTTCGACTAGAACCGGTTATAATTCCGAACCAGAGGTGGTACGGTTGTTAAATCCATGAAAACCGTTCAGACCTGCTTAAATCGGCCGATTCAACCATGAACCAGTTGATCCGATGTCGGTTAAGCGGTTTGGTCCAATTTGCTTTTAGACATGTTTAACTTTAAAAATATATATATAAATTTTGACAAAGGTAGGATTTGAACCTTGGACGTTTGGTCTATAGACTTTAATACTCACCACTAAACTATCATTTCACTTATGTCTATTATTAACTATTTAAGAAAAATAATAATGTTATAATTTAAATAATTAAAATATAATTTAGTATTATTTTTTTCTATTTAGATAAATATCATTAAAAAATTATTATATTTTCTCAATATTAATACCGTTTAATTAGCATTTAAATTTTAATTATATACAAATAAATTTTAAAAATCTAATAAATTTAAATTTAAGTTGAATTTAGCATATTTACATATTAGTTATTAATAAAAAAATAATCACTATTAATTTTAAAAGTATATTTTTTTTTATTTTTATATTTATTTATCATGTTAAATTTATTAATTTGATATCATATTTTGATATTAAATAAATGTTATTATATTTCTACCAAAAAAAATAAATGTTATTATATTAGTATAACTTTTATGAATATAGTTGATATTATACTATGTTATAAGATTAAATATGAATAAAAATATAATTTGCACATGATTTTTGAATACCGGTTGAATCCCGATTGGATCCCGGTTAAACCTCAAACCCTTGACCCTTTGTCTTTTCCGATTGTTTGATCGGTCCGGTTTTGAAAACCATGGTGGTTACAGTTTTTTTTTATCAATTGGATGTATGTAGTTTTATTGTCCAACCAATGACTGAAATTTTTCCTTTGCTAAAAACAATGACTTTTTAGTTTGATATTATAAAAATGACCATTAACAATCTTAAAATAGAAAATTTCAAGAGTTAAAATTGTTTAGCACCACGTTTACTATGAAACCAAAGGTTTTATTTTCCAAAATCATCGGTACTCTCTCTCTCTAAACCTTCATTTTCTCTCTCCTCCCCAAACAACGTCTTAATAACCTTAAAGCTAAAAAGTTGAAGAATTATAGTTGCTTAGAATATCATTAATTCTATGAATTTTTCAATTTTGAATTCGTCAATGCTCATTTTAATTTTAAGATCCTTATTTTTAACAAACCGAAAAACTCAGTCATGTTCTAATCGCAGAAAAAACCCTCAAACTCCATTTGAGAAAAAAAAAATACAAGAATGCAATTGAAAGAAAATGTAACCATAAGTGTGTTTTTTTTTTTAATTTATCCTGTATGAATGCTTTGAAATTAGTATGAATATTTTGAATTTCAATTCAAACCATGTTGAACTTTGAACACCAATTAAATTTGTCAAAGTTCACATTTATCCCTTTTCTTTCCCTTTGTTCACACATTATTTTTCTTTGTATTCACACTCCAAAATTTGCCTATAAATACCATGCATTGGCATAGGTTTTAGGCATCCTAACAATTGATATTAGATTGCTAATTTTGAGTGATATTCTCTAAGAGAGAATTGTGAGGTTTTGGGTGTATTGGGGTTAAGGGTTTTGAGTGTTATTTTCTCCATTCTTTTGTACCACTTTTGTCTCTCTAGTGGAATAATTTTCGGTCTCCTTCGCCCGTGGACTAGGCACACCGCCGAACCACGTAAATCTTTGTGTCATTTACTTTATTGTTCTTCTTTTATTTTGTTGTCAATTTATTTACCCAAATTAAATATTTCGTTCCGCTGCGGGGTTTTCCCTAACAAATTGGTATCAGAGCCAATTAATATTTATTTTGGGATCTACTATGGCGACAACAAAATTTGATATCGAGAAGTATGATCGTACTATCAGCTTTGCCTTATGGCAAGTCAAGATGAAAGCTATTTTGACACAAAACGGATTGAGCAAGGTGTTAGTAGACGAGTTACCTCTCACGGTAATAAAGGAGAAGAAACAAGAAATGGAGGAGAAAGCTCTAGCTGCCATTCAGTTATGCTTGTCAAACGAGGTTCTGCGTGAAGTCATCCATGAGAAGACTCCTAAAGGCTTATGGGAGAAACTTGAGTCTCTCTACATGTCCAAAAACCTCACCAGCAAGCTTGTTGTGAAACATCGTCTTCACATGCTCAATATGGCGGAAGGTACATCCCTAAAGTCACACCTTGATAATTTCAGTTCAATTTTGCTGGATCTGGAAAATTTAGATATTAAATATGAAGAAGAAGATAAAGCTCTTATGTTGTTACGATCTTTACCGCCGTCTTTCAAAAATTTCCGGGAGACCATGATCTACAGTAAAAGCACTCTAACTGTAGATGAGGTTAAAGGGTGTCTATTTTCAAAAGATCTAATAGACAAAGAGCTTTCTGGTGATAGAAATGGCCCTGCAGAAAGTCTGGTTGTTAGAGGGAGATCTTCTACAAAGGATCCCAGCAGCAACAACAACAATCGATCGAGATCAAAATCAAAATCCAGATACAGTAATGTGACATGCAATTATTGTAAAAAGAAAGGGCACATCAAAGCTGAATGTTTCAAGCTACAGAAGAAAAATAAAGAGAAGGTTCATAAAGAAGACAATCATGCCGAAGCCAGTGTTGCTGAAGATGAAGTAGATTGCGAAGTCTATGCCGTGTCCGACGATGGTGCTAGATCTGGACAAGGGTGGATCCTTGACTCTGCTTGTTCATTTCACATTTGCCTTCACAGAGATTGGTTCTCCTCTTATGAATCAGTAAACAGAGGAGTTGTGTTAATGGGCAACGATTCTCCTTGTAAAGTTGTTGGTATTGGTACCGTCAAAATCAAAATGCATGATGGTGTTGTCAGAACCTTGACAGATGTGCGGTATGTTCCTGACATGAAGAAAAACCTTATCTCTTTATCTGCTTTAGATGACAATAATTGCAGATTTTCTGGTGGAGATGGAGTCTTGAAGGTTTTGAAAGGTGCTCTAGTTGTAATGAAAGCCAGAAAAGTTGGAAGATTGTACGTGTTACAAGGTTCAACAGCCACGGGTGTTGCTGCAGTTTCCTCTTCCATACCGGAGTCAGAAATTACCAAATTATGGCACATGAGGCTCGGCCACATGAGTGAGAAAGGCTTGTCCATGTTAAGTCAACGAGGTCTCCTTTGTGGTCAACATACGTCCAAGTTGGAGTTTTGTGAGCATTGCATTTTTGGCAAACACAAACGAGTCAGTTTCAATACTGGTGTTCATCAAACAAAATGCACTTTGGATTATATCCATTCAGATCTATGGGGGCCTGCACGTGTTCCTTCAAAAGGTGGCGCTCGATATATGCTTACCTTCATTGACGATTACTCCAGGAAGGTTTGGGCTTATTTCTTGAAGCAGAAAAATGATGCCTTTGCCACTTTCAAGCAATGGAAGGCCTTGGTGGAAAACCAAACTGGTAAGAAGATCAAGCGTCTCCGCACTGATAATGGTCTAGAATTTTGCAATGATGAATTCAACACATTTTGTAAAAATATGGGCATCTCCAGACATCTCACAGTTCCAGGAACACCACAACAAAATGGTGTAGCTGAGCGGATGAACAGAACTCTGTTAGAAAAGGTTCGTTGTATGTTATCAAATTCTGGCTTATCTCAAGACTTTTGGGCTGAAGCAGCTTTAACAGCTTGTCATTTAGTGAATCGTTCTCCGTCTGCTTCAATTAATTGTAAAACTCCTGAAGAGGTATGGTCTGGAAAACCCGCTGATTATTCTGATTTGAGGATTTTTGGATGTCCTGTTTATGTTCATGTGAATGATGGAAAGTTGGAGCCCAGATCTAAAAAGGGCATTTTTCTCGGCTATCCTCCTGGTGTAAAGGGATATAAAGTTTGGCTTCTTGATCCCAAGTCACCAAAATCTGTAATCAGTAGAAATGTTGTATTTATTGAATCTGTCATGCTTCATCCAAAGGAGTCTTCAGTCACTTCTAACACCAAGATACAGAATTCTGATAAGCAGGTGGAGGTTCAAGTTGAGGTGGAGAATTCATTCTCTCCATTGAATGAACAATTGTCAGAGTCTACCGAAGTAGAAGAATCTATAGCAATTGAAGAGGAGCATCCAGTTGCTAAAAGCAGGCCAGAAAGAGAAAGAAAACAGCCTCTAAGGTTAGCAGATTATGTCACTTTTGCCTGTGTTGCTGCATAAGAGACTGAAGGAGTTGGTGATCCTTCAACATATTCAGAAGCTATGTCCGGTGATGATTCTGGAAAATGGTTGATAGCCATGCAAGAGGAGGTGGAATCTCTTCACAAAAATAAAACGTGGGAATTGGTGAAACCGCCAAAGAACAAGAAGATTGTCGGTTGTAAATGGGTCTTCAAACGAAAAGATGGCATTCCGGGCGTTGAAGATGCTCGATACAAGGCACGATTGGTAGCCAAGGGCTATAGTCAGGTACAAGGAGTTGATTTTAATGATGTTTTCTCTCCTGTTGTTAAACATAGCTCTATTCGTGTTTTTCTTGCATTGGTTGCTATAAATGATTTGGAGTTGGAACAACTCGATGTCAAAACTGCCTTCTTACATGGAGAACTTGAGGAGAAAATCTATATGCAACAACCTGAAGGTTTTGAAATCGAAGGCAAAGAAGACCATGTTTGCTTGTTGCGGAAATCACTATATGGGTTAAAGGAGTCTCCTTGACAGTGGTATAAGCGGTTTGATTCCTTTATGATTGGGCATGGTTATTTTAGGAGCCAATATGATAGTTGTGTTTATTTCACAAAACTTCCAAATGGCTCATTTGTTTATTTGTTACTCTATGTTGATGATATGCTTATTGCTGCCAAGGATATGTCTGATATCAACAGATTGAAAGCAGAGCTGAGTAGTGAATTCGAGATGAAAGATTTGGGAGCTGCCAAGAAGATTCTTGGTATGGAGATCTATAGAGATAGAGCTGCAGGAACACTTTGTTTAACTCAGAGAAGTTTTGTTGAAAAAGTGTTGGAGCGATTTGGCATGAAAAATGCTAAACCTGTAAGTACTCCACTTGCTGCTCATTTCAGACTTTCTGCTGATATGTGTCCACAGTCCAAAAAGGATATTGAATATATGTCACATGTACCTTACTCTAGTGCGGTTGGTAGTATCATGTACGTGATGGTTTGTACTCGTCCTGACATTTCACATGCAGTCAGTGTAGTCAGTAGATATATGTCTAATCCTGGTAAAGATCATTGGAATGCTGTGAAATGGATTCTGAGATATTTAAGGGGTACTACTAATGCTTGTTTAAAATTTGGAAGGAGTGAGAATATGGTGGCAGGTTATGTTGATTCAGAATATGCGGGTGATCTTGACAGAAGAAGATCCATTACAGGTTATGTGTTTACTCTTGGTAGCAGTGCCATCAGTTGGAAAGCTACTTTACAGCCTACAGTTGCATTGTCCACTACAGAAGCAGAATATATGGCTGTAGTTGAAGCTGTAAAAGAAGCTATTTGGCTACGAGGCTTGGTTGGTGAGCTCAGTTCAAATTCGCAGAAGATTGTCGTTCACTGTGATAGCCAAAGTGCTATATATTTGACGAAGGATCAGATGTTTCATGAAAGAACGAAACACATTGATGTGAAGTACCATTTTATTCGAGATGTTATTTCTGAAGGAAATATTACAGTTAGTAAAATTGGTACTGCAGATAATCCAGCCGACATGATGACGAAGCCTCTTCCAACAACTAAGTTCAAGCATTGCTTGAACTTGATCGGTATTAGTAATAAGTGAGCTGGCCCGAAAGGGCATTACAACGAAGGAAGACTTTTGGTGAAATTTCAAATCAAGGTGGAGATTTGTATGAATGCTTTAAAATTAGTATGAATACTTTGAATTTCAATTCAAACCATGTTGAACTTTGAACACCAATTAAATTTGTCAAAGTTCACATTTATCCCTTTTCTTTCCCTTTGTTTACACATTATTTTTCTTTGTATTCACACTCCAAAATTTGCCTATAAATACCATGCATTGGCATAGGTTTTGGGCATCCTAACAATTGATATTAGATTGCTAGTTTTGAGTGATATTCTCTAAGAGAGAATTGTGAGGTTTTGGGTGTATTGGGGTTAAGGGTTTTGAGTGTTATTTTCTCCATTCTTTTGTACCACTTTTGTCTCTCTAGTGGAATAATTTTCGGTCTCCTTCGCCCGTGGACTAGGCACACCGCCGAACCACGTAAATCCTTGTGTCATTTACTTTATTGTTCTTCTTTAATTTGTTGTCAATTTATTTACCCAAATTAAATATTTCGTTCCGCTGCGGGGTTTTCCCTAACATATCCTATATATAAACTACAAATATAACTCAAGAAGAAAGGCATCTCAACCAATCCAAAAAATCAGAAAAGAACAAGACCAAAAAGAGAAGGGGAAAAAGTGGAATTTTGCTTTAGTTTGGTGGGTCTAATTAGAAATTAAAAAAGTCTATTCTCATTGCTTTGAACTCCACATGTTACTGGTGCTTTAGCTCTCACTTTCTTCCAAAACCATATTCCTGCACCAACTCCTACTGCCCCTGCTGCTGAAACTCCACTTACAGTCCCTGAAACCATCCGAAATTACACAATTATACTTATTCTTTTCTAATTCTATTAATAGACTCCAAAATCTAAATTGAAAATTGGAGAGAGATTTTTCACCTGCAATTACTCCTGCCCTGCTGTTGTGCTGCTTAGAACTGGCATGATCTGGATACAAAAAATGCCCAAATTATAGCAGTAGATAATAGATAGTTCGGGTTGTCGTGTAATAATCGAGTTATATTATATACATAATTTATATATGAAATAAAACATTAAAAATAATAATTGTATTAAACAGATCATGTAAATCAGATTGTATTTATAAATCAATATTGTCATGTTAGAAATTCACTAGCCGAGCCGCTTAAATGAGCAGTCTGGCGTTCGGATTGATAAAATTCAATCATATTTGATTCGATTTATAAATGAATCGAGTTTTAGCACAACAAAACTTGGCTCGAAAGCTTGCAAGAAGACTCGATTATAGGTTCATGAACAATTTCGGTTATAATGTTCATGAACATGCTCGTGAGCAAACTTGGTTCGATTGTTTTTTAATAATAGTATTCTATAGCAGGAAAAATGTAAAACTACGTAGTTTTATGTGAAACTTTAGTTTTGTTGTGTAAGTTTCAAAACTATATAGTTTTGCGTTAAAAAAATTTCAAGTGAACATTAATTAATGAGTTGTTCGCCGGAAAAATTCATTAACAGAATTAACGAACTGTTCACGAACAAAACTCGTGAACAAATAAAAGAAGAGCTCGCGAGCATCGCACGAACAAAATATCAAGCTCGATCTCGTCAATTTTTTGATGACCAGAGCATAAGCAGGTCAATGCACGACTCAGCTCTACGTAATTACAGCGCTAATTGTCACCCCTATTAAGAGCATATTGATCACACTTTTGTTCGAATTAATTAAGAGTCAAAAAATGGTCTCTAAAGTTGAAAGGCATGATCAACTTAGTCCAAATCGAATTCTAAGTATATCAGTATTGAAATAGACAATATTTAACAAATAGTCCCATATTTTATAACTTTTAGATATTCAAATTTAACTTAGACTAAGTAAATCCCGCGTATTTATTTTAGAGACCAGTTTAACTCTTAAATTCAATTTTGTTCATACCTGAGGGTGGCAATTTCTACCACGAAAACACGATTTACAGAGACAATCTGAATGTCATGACACAATGGACAAAGAAATCATTTTTCTAAGATTAATGTCAATGTCATATATAACTATATGAAACATATACACGAGAAAACACAATTTTGACACGAAACACGAAATTTTCACCTCTATTCATACCTTTATTCTAAGTGGTGATATTTGTATCGCCACACAAATACATGAAACCTGTGAAACTATATGAAACCCACAAGTTCCACCTCCTTTAGTCATATCTTGACACTCAAGAAAGCTGACACAAATGACCCAAAACGACGGACGTAACTCTTAAATTCCATTTTGTTATCTAAGGTGGAACTTTCTGACACGAAAACACGTTTTATAGAGACATCTGACTAACACGACCCGATAATCATGAAAATCATTTTTCTAATATTTATATCATATATAACAATATGAAACATATAAATAAGATGACACGATTTTGATACGAAACACGAAATTTCCATACCTTTACAGTAAGTAGTGACATTTGTATCGCCACACAAACACATGAAACTCTGTGAAAGTGTATGAAACCCGCAAGTTCCACCTCCTTTAGTCATATCTTGACACTCAAGGCAATGAGTAGTGATAGGAATATCAAAATCAATTCTGATTCCATATTCAGGAACTTGATCATATGGAGTATTTTCACCATTGTTTCTCCAATAAATGCTTGTGTAACTTGCACAATATCTTAGCATTAGCCTTAGAGATTCAGTTGCTTTTGGGTAGTAAGAACAGCATGAACTTTCACCTAATGCACTAGCACATCCTGGTAAGTGCCTGCAAAATGTTAATGCGGTTCAGTTTTTGATACGATAATACAATTTATGTAATGATCCGATTGATATGATTATAGGATCGGCTTTACAAGTTATGGGTTCTAGGAAAAAAGTGGAGGGTATGAGGTCTTAGTATCCATTTGTTTTTTCGGAACTATTTTTTGCCTATTAATTTTAAACAGGGGATAAAAAGAGTGTAGTAAAATTTCGAAACAGCTGCTTTTTAGCATAAAAATTAACTAGTATGTACTACCTATCAGCAACAGTAAACAAAAAAAAAAAATAGGAACATGTGAACTAAACAGGATCTTAGTCTTAGTGGTCTGTCTCTAGGACCGGGTCCATCCGCTTTACAAATTATGGGTTCTACACAAAAACTATAGACTATGAGGTCCTTGTCTTAGTGGTCTGCCTCTAGGACTGGATCTGAATTGGCAGATAAGTTCAATTTAATTCAAATTTAAATTTAAATATCAACTTATCCTTAAAATTGACAATATCGGATAAACTATCTCAAATACAATAAATTATAATACCTTCAAATTTGTTAAATATTACCAAGTTGATATCTAGATTTCGATTTAAATTAAATTGGACTTATCTGCCAATTTCAGGAGCCAATTGATCCTTAATTCAAAAATAAATTATGCTTTCATTCTAACTAATTTATATAGACTTATATAATTAATGAAGGGTATTTTTAACCCAAACATAATGAATAAACTTTTGTAACAAAATTCAATACTACAGCTGACGTTGATAGTTAAGAGCAATTTTACTTTTAACGTCTAAAATAGTTCAATTTAAGTCAATAGCAATTTTACCCTTAACATGGACAAGTTTGGTCAATTTCAAAAATAATTCAATAAACGGTCTCTTAGTCATGAATCTTGTAATCTTCACGGCATGTGTGCGTCATTTTATCCATCATGAGTAACAGAACACAAACATATAGATACACATGAAAGAAAAATTATAAGATTATATTGTGTTCTGTAACAGTTGGACAAAAAAATTAAAAATTCAAATATTTCTTCAAATTTAAAAATATCATTTCAATTCTATTACGAAATTATAAAAAAAAATGCGATTTTCAACTTATATGCAACTTATTCAAAATACGGAATAAAATATCAATATTGTTAATGATGTCTGAAATTGACCAAACTTACCAACATTATCAAGGTGTTTGTTAGAAAGGATATAGGAGGTGGGATAGGGATAAAAAAAACACGAGATAAATTATCCCGTGTTTGTTTGGGAGATAGAAGAGTGAGACGGATGAGGGATAAGCATCTTATCCCTCAAATCCTATACCCAGGAGGGGGTGGTATAAGGAGGTGGAATAAGTTCCTGCAATTTTAATAGGATGGAAAAGTCCATCTTATCCCTCAAATTAACGTTATGTAGTTTAAATAAGGTTAAAATAGTAAAATGTATTATTTTATAATCATCCCTATCCCACATACCAAACATTGAATAATAATTCTCGGCTATCATATTTTTATCCTTATCCCAACCATTTATCTTTATCCATATTCCAACCTTTATCTCTATCCCTATCACAATAGAATACCAAACGCCCCGTATAGGTAAAATTGTTATTAACTGCCAACATTAATAGTAAAATTTCATCATTTTAGAAATTATGAATAAAAATTTCTCAAAATTATCAACGTTATGAGTACTTCGGATAGATATTAACCGTTTGTGGTGAAAATCTAAATTATTTCTCATTATATATTTTTCAAAAATATCCGTGGAATCATTTATTTATTTAGAACAAGTAATTAGCACTAACCTGTTTCTATGAAATTTGGTGGATTTATTCTAATAAATTGTATAATTCATCTTAGTGTTTCTTAATCTAAACACAAGCTAATATATATACTATAAAATATATTCAAGATTTACAAAAACAACCCGACTTATACGGACACTTACCTGCAAAGATAACTTGCGCTGTCACAGGTAGAGTCACACTTATCGGGAAATCTCTCACAAAAAATAGGCTTCGGCTCAACAATCACATTCTCTTCGCTACAATTAAAGAAAAGATAGTCATTCGAAGTAGAAAGTGTGAAATGTGTACTCGTATCGAGACTAAAAGGCCTCGTTGATCGAAATCGGTTTCCGTCTTGACACTTCCACATGAATTCGTCTCCAACAATGATATGTGGATCAGAATAACTTATACTGTGCATTTTGTATTTTCCCGACGGTGTTCGGAACTCGAGAACCCCGGTTTCCGAGCAAACAAGAATGTGCCTGTAATGTCAAAACATGCTGTCATGTCATGATCTTGTCAAACAAATAATTTTTGGAAATCGTGTTGTTGTGTTAGAAATTGACGGTTTTACCTGTAATAAGGACTGCCACAGCCGTCATCGATACCAAAGGGATAGTTTATTGGAATGGAACCACATGAGGATCTGCAATGGCTGCCTGGAGAAGCTGATGTAATGCTAAGAATTAGGAAAAGTGAAAATAGGAAGAAGAAAATAAAATCCATTTCTGATTTTGAACAAAGCTTTGATGAATAATTTCACCTTATTATATGATCATTAGATTATTGGGTAAATTGCACATATGGTCACTGAACTTTAATCATTTTCATAATATAACTATCAAACTTTACGTTTTCTAACATCATAGCTACTAAACTTTAACTAACAATCTCAAAATTAAAATATTCAAGAATTAAAGTTGTTTAGACTGATATTTATCCTGAAATCAATTTTTTTTTTCAAAATCATCATTTCTGGTATTTTCTTCCTTCTAACCAAACAATACATAAATGGACTCAAAACGAAAATTTTGAAGAATTAAAGTTGTTTAGAATATTAGTAATTTTTGTAATTTTTTATTTTGAGGTGTTGTCAACAGTCATTTTGAGCCATTGATTGAAATTTAGTAGTCATAATATTAAAAAAAATCTAAAATTAAGTGACTTTTTATATTATATTTTAAAGTTTAGTAGCTATACCGTACAAATGGTTAAAGTTCAGGGAAAATTTTAGGGTACTTCTGAAGTAGTACTCCGACAAATGAATTCAGGATATATGTATATATATTTTTTCTTTCCACCAATTATGTCCATAGAATGGTATTCAAAACAATTTTCATTAGTCAGGGGTATTACTCTAAGAGTACTTTAAAATTTATCAAAGTTCAGTGTTCATGGGTGTAATTTACCCTTAGATTATTAGATTAAGTAAAAGTGGTACCTTAATGAGTGAGGCATAGAGAATCTCTATGAGCTTTTTTTTTTTTTTTCTTTTTCTTTGTTTTATTTTTTTGTGCTTTTGCTTTATGGTTGCAGAAGATTATGGAGAAGAGGAATTTTTTTTTCCTTTTTAATTGTTAAAGAAGTTAAGAGGATATTTAGCACTTTTTTTACATAATAATGTAATTTTTTTAAGAAAATTCTTTAAATTAAGCATGTTAAAAAAATAAAGTTCAATTTAACCTTAATGTTTAAAAAAATTGCAAATTTAGTTTTAACGTATAAAATGTAAATTTAACTCTAACGTTTTCAAACAAGATAAATTTTAGTCCTACGTTATCGAAAATTAAAAAAAAAAAAACTAGTTTGATTGGCATTTAACTGTCACTTCAAAACTTCCAAATATCAATTATTTCTAAGATATTTAGTATATAACTAACAAATTTATAAAAAAAAAATTGTTAAAATGCTAAAACTAAGTCTGATACATATAAATTAATCATAAATTATTTTGTCGAACTGTCTAAAATATTTAATGTGTTATTAATATAGTTAGAAAAAAAGGTATGAAAATGCTTCAATTTGTTGACAAACTTGTTTGGAAGGTCCGATGTGTCAATTAAATAACAGTTAACCCAGTCTTTCTTGGAAACATTGGGGTTAAATTTGCATCATTTCATATATTATCGCTAAATCAGCACTTTGCTTGAAACGCTACTGTTAAATTTGGCCCTTATTCAAAAAAAAAATTAACCAATTGGATAATATTATAATCTTAAACCTAACGTTTATGAGACGGTACAATTTTAAGTCTACTTATTGAAAATGTTTTTTTATGTGAAATTCCACGTTTTAGTCACCCTCTAACTTAGCTTGAGCAAAATAATCGATAATCGAACTGAAATCTTAATTTGGTTCTATTATTTTAGCCTCTGATTCGGTTTTAGTCTCTGATTCAGTTGAGTTTTCATTTAGGCTTAATTTGATAATTGATTATCGATTTGGTTATTTTCTGAAAAATATTAGTTTAAATCCAATCGAAGTTTATATACAAATGAAAAAAACGACTTAAGGTGTTATTGTGTCCCTGGCCTATTCAAAATTTTGTTATTTGGTCTCTGATCTATTATTCGGTCATATTTGGTCCCTGAACTATCCTAATTGGTGAAATTTCACCCAATTTAGATGGAGACTTAACAAAACCGTTATCCATCCTTATATGAAATGATATTTTGAAACAAGAGCTTGTCACATAACGGTTTATTTTGACACATCACACATCTTGAAGTTTATTTGTCACATAAACTCTCTTATGTCAAACTAATTAATTAGATTAGAAAAGAAAAACAAATAAAAATAAATCTCTAAACTAAAATTTATCAAATTTAAGTGTCAAAATATCGACATACGCTAATAGAATAACAATTATGTCAACTCTTCATTTAAATTGGGTGAAATTGCACCAATTGAGATAAGTTAGGGGCCAAATGTGATCAATTAATAGGTCAGGAACCAAATAATAAAATTTTGGATAGATGAAGTGCGAAATAGTGGTTTAAGCCAATGAAAAAACTATAATCTTGTTTTATGTTCTATCCAGTCTAAAATAGATTTCGTTTAATGTTTTTCATCAAAATCAATAAAACATTTATTAGACTATTAAAATGATTAATTTACCTTCAATACTTCTCTCCTAAAACACAATATTTTATGTATAAATTCTCTTACTTCTTAAATATTATTTTTTAACTAGAATTATTTGTATTAATATTAACCCTTTCTCTTACCATAAATAAATAAAAAAATTGAAAAACAATTGTTAAAACTCTATTGATAATATAAAACGTCATATAAAAAAAACTAAGTGGGTGTTTGTTTCAGCTTTTCGGAGGAACGCTTATCGTTTCACTCCAAACCGCAGAAAATATAGCATTTGGTTAGGTTTATATAACCGCAGCGTTTAGCGTTTTCTCTGGAAACTGCAACGTTTTGGAGCGTTTCACGAAAAGCTCCTATTTAGAGCTTTTCATAAACAGTTGTTTGTAGTTATTTATTATTAGCAAAATTATCCTTCTTATTTCCACAAAATATGTCACACCCGACCCTAGACGACCTTAATCGGCATCGGGCGTGATAATAAAAGATCACAATCGGCACTTAACAGTCTCCAAAATTTCCCAAATACCATAAGTTTCACATTTTCAAGATTTCTCTTTGATATATTCTGAAATAATAACTCATATTCCTACTACATTAGTCCTTCAAGAAGCTCCAACATATTTTCCAACTGCATTATATTACAATTGAAATACTAAAGTTCTAATGATAATTCTAACCATAAGCCTCAACTTTCAATCCTCGCCTAATCGGCCGATAACATTCTCTCTATCCTGTACTTTCTCACCTAAAACATTAAAACATTTAAAAAGTGAGATAGAAATCTCAGTAAGCAATTATCAACTACATAAAGTACTTATACTCAAAATAACTATATATATAGTTAAATTTTCAAAATGCATCATATAAAATTCATATTCTTAAAAATGAACACTTTATGGATTAAACCATAGTAAAATACTTAAAATAGTACGTTTAACCAAATATGTACTTTAAAATATCATAAGCTTGTTATAAGCATTATTTCTCAAATATCACAATATAAATAAGTTTGCAATTAACTGTATTTCGATAAATACTTTATAAACTGTATCTTAATAAAATACTTCATAAACTGTATATCAATAAATGATTCACCAACTGTACCCCAATAAATATTTCGCAAACCATATATCAATAAATACTTCGCAAATCGTATATCAATAAATACTTTGCACATTGTATCCATCCGAGAGATAATCCCCATATGTATCAATCCCCACAATATAATATAATCGAGATATCTCATAAGTTTGCCTAACCCTGCATGGTCTTACTCAACACTTCTTTGCCATGCCCTATTAGGTCTTAACTGTGTACACATGCCGTATTTCTCACTAAATACGGACTTTAATTAAACCACCTATCTGGATTACTCTTGATGGATACTAAAAATCTTATATCATAAAATTATAATATACTCAAATCTCTTTTCACAATCAAATTTCATAATTTTTTTTTCACAACCATAAACCACAAACCATTTGGCTTCCGCAAAAGAGCCACAATTATTCAAATATTCTCTAAAAATTGCTCAAAATACAAAATCATTTAAAATCAAATACTCATTTAATATAATTAAAATCAGAAATATATATATATATATATATATATATATATATATATATATATAACTCATAAATCAACATCATAAAATTTTCAAGTACCTTCCTTCAATTTCATTCTCCAAAATATTAAGTCATAAATCATTGTTAGCCAAAATCACCAATAAATAATTTAAAATATACTTATCAACACTAACTTCAATCTCTTAAAATAAGAACATAAATCATCATATATAAATACTTTATTTCAATAATTCATAAATTCATCAAAATTTATATTTTAATAATCTTTAATTAAAACTAAAATTTACTTTGAGAAATAAATCTATAGAAAATCACTTTATATATATATATATATATATATATATATATATATATATATATATATATATATATTTCTTCATAAATCAACTTTAATAAAGTTTTTCAATACATTTTTCTTAAATTCTACTCCTCAAAGTATCAAATATTACACAACTATTAATCAAATATACTAAGTTTATCAAAACAAAATCCAAATCATGTATATATAATTATATATTATATGTTAAAATTAACATGCAAATCCATATATAATTACTTGAACTTAACTTTAAGCTCATGTTAAAAACTAATTCATAAAAACTCCAATTAATCAAATGCATGTCAAAAATCACCACAAAAATTCAATTTTCTGGAAAATATAGAGTTGTATATACATATATATACATAAAAACTCAAAAGGGTAGTTGATAATTACTTACTTTAGCACTAATTGAGAGAAAAACACATTAAAACCTCAAATCCACCACCATAATCTGTCTAGGTCGAACCCTATGTCTAGAACCTACTGTAAAAAAATGAGCTCGATCCGACGGTTCAATCTTTAGATATCAAGGTTTGATCAAAGCTAGGTAAGTTTGGATTAATGGAGAGGAAGATGGAGAAGATTAAATGGAAATATAAATTGAATTATGATTCTTTTTTTTTATTCAACTACTTTGATATCCGAAATTGCATGTATGGAAATTGGAAATTTATGTTCCCAATAAGGGAAAATGTCCCTTTGGATCCCTTTAAACTTTAGTTTCTTTTAAAACTTACCCTGAACTTTTAATTTTACACTTAAAATATGAAATTGACCTTCAAACTATGTCCATAATACTCAATTAATTCTCCAATTAATAAATAACTATAATATAACCCAATATTATGGTATAATAACTAAAATTAGGGACACGGATGTGACAAAATATGTTTCTTCTTTAACATTATTTATATTTCTACAACATAATTACTAGAAGAACAAGGTTTTATTGCGTTCAATAAATTGTTTTATTTTTTATACAGATTATTTTTATTAATTTGTGTAACACATTTTTTATTTTATAATAGGATAATGTGCAAAAGTACTCCTAACATTTACAGCTAGGAACAATTTTACCATTAACTTCTAAAATGGTGTAATTATACCCTTAATGTAGGCAGCCAAGAGCAATTTTAACCCTAACATTGACAAGTTGGGTCAGTTTGAGAAATAATTCATCAAACTGTATTATTGGTCATGAATATTGTCATCTACACTTCACATGTGCATCATTTTATCATCGTTAGTAACAGATCACAAATATATGATTAGACGTGAATTTAAAAAAAAAAAATATATATATATATATATATATATATATATATATATATATATATTGTCTTTTGTACGAGTTAGACAAAAAATTTCAAATATTTCAACGAATTTATAAATATTAATTTTTAATTTTATTATTAAATCACAAAAAAAAAATATGAAATCTCTTTTTTAGAACTAACTAATATGTGCAATTGATGTAGAATAAGAAATAAAATATATGTGTTTTATAATAATATCTGAAATTGACCAAACTCGCCTTTAGCCGCCAACGTGGTGGGTAAAATTGTACCATTTTAGACTTTAAGAGTAAAATTGCTCTTAGTTGTAAATGTTATGGGCATTTTTTCACGTTTTTCCTTTTATAATTTCTTTTGTTGATTAATTTAAAATATGTCCATATTAGACATTTTAAATCTGAACAGCAACTGTTCAATATAATTTTACCAAACACTAGTAATTAAACAGATAATAACAAACAGCTAACAGCAACCGCTAACAGCTTACTGCAACTGCAAACAGCTAACAGCAACCGCAACAGCTATTAGCTAACGGCAACCGCAACAGCTATTAGCTAACAGCTGAACCAAACAGGCCCTAAATTTGTAATCTTATATTGACATTTATTTCAGACCCGATGGACTATTCAATAAACCGAAATGTATATATAGATGTATTTAATTTTAAAAATTCCAAATCAATATTCAACTTTCAAATTTATAAGAAATAAATACATATTTATTTTTTTTTGTAGCTGGAGCGTCAAAATAATACATGTGTTTCGTGAAGGTAACCAGGCTGCAGATTGGATGGCAGATTTTGCAGGGAAGAATCAACTGGGCTATCATGAGTTTGATGTGCCTCTTGTAGGCCTCCAGGCTATTCTTGAGGATGACCGCCTAGGAAGGCCTTCCAGAAGAATAGGTGTCATTAGCTAATTTTCGTTTTGTTTTGGCCTTTGCCTACAAAAAAAAAATACATATTTTTTTTGTTGAAAATTTTGTAGTTTTACACATTTAAATTAGAAATTTATATATGTCAGTTATTCGGTTAAGAACTGAACCAAAATTTTTTGTTTTGATAACATTCAGTAATCAATTCTATTCCGTTCGGTTCCTAAAGTAGAGTATATTTCAGTTTGGTTAACTGATAGTTCAGTTCAGTTAGTAACCGAATCGAACTGATGTTCTAACCTCGAACATTTTGGTCACTCAATAAGATTTGAAATTATACATTTTTCGTTAATTAAAAAAAAATCATCTTTCATTAATGAGGCTTAAAATTACTCGATCATAATATAATTTCTTTTAGGGATAACGTGCAAAAATACCCCTAATACATCTAGGAGCAATTTTACCCTTAACGTTAGCAGCCAATAGCAATTTTACCCCTAACATTGATAAGTTGGGTCAATTGGAGAAATTATTCATGAAATCATCTTCTCGATCATGAATCTTGCCATCTACACTTCACATGTGTGTCATTTTAGTACTCATTGGCAACAGATCACAACATATGATTAAACGTGATTTTTTTAAAAAAAATTAAAAAAATATATTGTATTTTGTATGACTTGGACAAAAAAAAATTCAAATATTTCATTGAATTTAAATATATTAATCTCCAATTCTATTATTAAAACACAAAAAAAAAATGAAATCTTTTTCTAGAATCAACTTACTTGCAATTGGGACAGAGTAAGAAATAAAATATGGGTTTTATAATAATGTCTGAAATTGACTCAACGTGCTAAAGTTATGGGTAAAATTACTCTTGGCTGCCAAAGATAGGGGTAAAATGTCACCATTTAAAATGTTAAAGGCAAAATTACTTCTGCCTGTAAACGTTGTGAGTATTTTTACACCTTATTATTTTATTTTATTTTAACTAAGTCTTACATTTGGATATATCTTCTAAATCAGTAGTGTTCACATGGACCCTAATGACCACGGTGAATTTGGTCATTCACCGTTAGATATAGACTGATTAAAATCCTAAAGTGGTGATTCAAAGTATCCTAAGACTTAGATTTAATCAGCCTATATCTAACGGTGAATGACAAAATTCACGTGGTCATCAGAGTCCATGGGAAAAATACTGCTTCTAAATAAACATTATTTGGAGAAAGAAAAAAATCCTCTTTTAGTGGGATGGTAAATTTTTTACAAGACATTCTATTTTTATATCACTAATATTTAGTTAAGCTAATAATGATTAGTGCATGTGAGTTATATGATAGCTAAGTATTAAATTCCTCCACTTTAATAATGTTTTCCTTAACAAAATGATGATGTTATCATGTTCAAGTAGGTGGCTGGTTTAGCCCAATAAAATTCCACATCAAGCCCAATAACTGTGGATATATATGGGAAGAGTAATTAGAACTGTTCTAAAACTTGGGCCTAAAGCCCAATTCCTATTAAAAGATGGGCCACTAATTGATCCAAGTTCTGAGGGAAAATTACATAGAAATTCATCTTTTAATAACTATCTACAACTATGTCAAGTCATAATTTTTTTTTTAAATTAAACTAATAAAATCAGTATTTTTAATATATTTTCAGGATTAGAATTTATAAATTAGAAGTTTAGAATATATTTTCTAGGGTTTATGATTTATGAATTGGAGTCTGAAATTTTTAAACTATAGTGTAAAATCATAATATATAGAGAATAATGACATATTAAGAATTAAGTTTGGTGATATGACTTAATTGTAATTTTGTACTTAATTATGATATTCATGTATTTGATCAGAGTTCCAATGTATCCCAGATTAAATATGGGACAAATACATGAATATCATAATAATTAATTTAAAAATTCTAAATTCCAATTCATAAATCATAAACCCTAAAAAATATATTTTAGACTTCTAATTTATAAATTCTAATCTTTAAAATATATTAAAAGTACCGATTTTACTAGTTTGACATAATCCAAAATTATGACTTGACATAGTTGTAAATAGTTTTTAAAAGATGAATTTCTGTATAATTTTTCCATTAATATTGGGTTGCCTACGAAGTAGACTTGTTCAAGAGTCAGCTAGCCCGGCCAACCCAACTCTTATGGGTTGATTTTGGACATGTCTATTTAAGCATGCCCACGTGTAGAATGGGTTGGACTTAAAATTTGTCAAAAGACCGAGCTCAATCCAGCCCGACATGACCCACATTTATATTATATATTTTATATATGTTTTTATTATCTTTATTTTATTTTTAGGAATAAGATGTAAAAATATTCTTAATGTTTACCGTCAGGAGCAATTTTATCCCTAACGTCTAAAATGGTGCAATTTTACCCATAACGTTGGCATCCAAGAGCAATTTTACCCCTAATGTTGAGAAATAATTTATCAAATTGTCTTTTTCGGTCATGAATCTTGTCATCTGCAGTTCACATGTGGGTCATTTTATCACTAATTAGTAACAGGTCACAAACATATGATTAAACGAAAAAAAAATTAAAACAAAATAAACAAATATATTGTATTTTGTACGAGATGGACAAAAAAAATTCAAATATTTCACCAAATTTTAAAAATTTTAATTTTCAATTTTATTATTAAATCGTAAAAAATATGAAATCTTTTTTTAAATCAACACACGTGGAATTCGTGCATAATAAGGAACAAAATAGTATCTCCATTTTATAATAATATATGAAATTGACCAAACTTGTCAACGTTAGGGGTAAAATTGCATCATTTTAGACGTTAGTGGTAAAATTGCATCATTTTAGACGTTAGGGGTAAAATTGCTCCTTACTGAAAATATTAAGGGTATTTTTACACCTTATCCCTTATTTTTATTATTTTATTGTATAAAAAAATCTAATCGAATTTTATTAAATTATTAAATTAAAATTTTAATTTGTTGTATTTTTATTTTTATTATTCTAATATTAATTGTAATTAAAAAATTTAGGCAAAAAGCATCATTGGACTTTGATCTTTCATTTTTGGTTCATTAAGCTCTTGATCTTTTATTTGAATACATTAGATCCCTGATCATTTATTTTTTGTCTTATTAAGCCCTTGATGACAAAAAAAAGAAGAAGTAAATTTGAACATAAAATTCGGTTAACAGACTGTTATTAATTACAGCTACATTTGAAATTTGTAATTTTTCACTGTTTGAAAGCAGTTTTGGATGTGTAATTTGGCTATAGGAAAACTGTAAAAATATAATTTTTAATAATTTCAAATACATATGAAGTTAATAACGTCTTTTTAACAGAATTACATATTCACAACTTACTAATTTGATCATTAAGGGTTTAATGAGACCAAAAATAAAAAATATGTATCCAAATAAAAGATCAGGGGCATAATGAACCAAAAAATAAAAAATCAGGGATCCAATAATTCTTTTTGCCTACAATCAATTCATAGCAAGGGCTGCTTATGCATGGAAAAAGTTGGAGGTCAAATTGGAAAAAAGGATAACATCCGTGCGTCAAGTTGTAAATGTGAACTCTTTACTCTATAGTCTAGTCCATTAATGCAAAACGTTGAAAAATAAAAGCCCAAATTTTCAAGATGCATATAATACCCGTAATTAGACAAGGCTTAATACATCATTTGCCCCCTGAACTTGTCTAAAATGGTTGATTGGCCCCCTAAACTTTCAAAGTGTCTCGATGGCCCCCTAAACTTACATAAAATGTTCAGTTAGTTCCCTGAACTTGCGTAAAACGTAATCAATTAATCACTCAGTTGCAAAAAAGTAAGTTAAATGCGAAAAATGTATTGCATGCGTCTTAAAAAAAAAAGTAAAACAATCAAGATCGAGGTATTGCGGTTGTAATATTATAGAATATAAAGTTTATAGTTGAGCAAGTAATAATTTCATTCTTACTCTATTCTTGAATTATGTAATAACATTCTAAGACACGTGAAATACAACTTCCGCATTTAACTTACTTTTTTGCAACCGAGTGATCAATTGATTACGTTTTACGCAAGTTCAGGGGGCTAACTGAATATTTTATGCAAGTTCAGGGGGCTATCGAGACACTTTGAAAGTTTAGGGAGGTAATCAACCATTTTGGACAAATTCATGGGGCAAATGATGTATTAAGCCATTAGATAACCTCTCGTGAAAGAAGGTATATGTCATATAGAGGATAAGATATTCTCAATGAGGTTAAATTGTCGCTAAGTCGATAATCCTTCCAAGTTTGTTGGAAGTAAAAAAATATGAGGTTTTGACGTTGATTCAAACAAGATGATTAAGGGTACCAACATGTTATTTTTTAGATACCAAGATTGTTGTTGGTGTTATTTATTTTAGTAATGAAGATCAGTCAGAGTCAGTGACTTGGTTGGTCGGTATTGGTCTTTGTTGCTTCTAAATGATTCTTACTCAGTCAAGTTCGTTTGGAGACAAGTTAATGAGACGACTCATAATATTGCTTAGTCGGTTCGTTTATATCCTTGTCCTATATTTTCTCTAATGTTCCGAATTTTGTTAATAATGTAACGTTACATCCTTGCCTGGTTGAAACGTATTAATAAAGTTTGGCTTAAAAAAATGAATGGATAAATATTTACACTCATTTTTTAATTATTTCTTATTCTTATATTTAATATATAATTTAATAGGAGTAATTTTTATTATACGGATAGGTTAATAAAAGAATTTTAATAATAATTTAATTTTATTAAATTTTATATTTTGAAATGGGTAGTTATTATTATTAATGGATCACCTTTTACTCATTAAATAGGTAGAGTTCAGTTGATAATATTGTTTTCTCGATTCAGTAAATATAATTTTGGTGACTGAATTTTGGAGTTTATAATTTATCTTAATAAAATCATCTGATTTCAATTTTATTGATTTCAGATAAAAAAAATAAAAAATAGTATTGAAACCGCTCTTAAATTTATCGTATTTTAATGTAATTGCGTTCTATAGAATTTGGTGTCTATAGAATTCAATCACAGAATAAATTGCGTGTAATTATATTATTTCTTTTAATATTATATAAGCTTTAATCTAGTTGGTAAATTTCTAACGTGACACCATACTATCACTCCAATAGTTTTTTTTTTTCTAAAGTCAACTGAAATGTTTTTATTGAATAAAAGCTAAAATTATTAACATTTTCAATTTTGGCCTTTTTATTCTTATAAATTTTCATTTTTCTTTGATTTAAATTCTTACTGATTCGAACCGTAAACTATTCAATCTTTTTTCTTCCTAACAATCGTATGCAACCACATTCAGGTGCATTCCTAATTCGCGAATGCTATACGACACGTTTGCATTTTCACTTTTCTCCAAAAGTCCACGCGACAAAATTAGTACGCTCGGTGGAACTTCAAATCACCGTATTTAGTTAAGCTAATGATTAGTGCATGTGAGTTATATGGTAGCTAAGTGTTAAAATTCCTCCACTTTAATAATGTTTCTTTAAGTCTTAACACAATGATGATATCATGTTTAAGTAGATAGAAGCTACTTGAGCCCAATAGATTTCTAAAACCTAGCCCAATTACTGTTGGCCCATATTGAAAGAGTAGTTAGAGCTGTTCTGAAACTTGGGCCTAAGGCCCATTTCCACACACAACTAAATTACCCATTTAATATAGTTATTTTTAGAGGAAATTACATCAAAAATCAAGTTTGAATTTTATTTTACACTTAAGTAATTCATATATTTATGTTTTATCATTTCATACTTTTATTTCTAATTTTGTGAAATTCAGTTATTTTTTAATAAATCAAAAACCATAATTTTAGAAAAATAGGAAAAGTGAGATACGGATGTGAGAGAAAACTGAAAGAATATGATAAAATAATAATTTTTTTTTGTGAGTTTGAGGAAATTGTAAATATGTACTCAATTCATGATTTCTATGAATCAATTTGAAAGTTTAGAAACTTAATATATAAAATATATGTGAAGTTAATGAGTTGAGGACGAGGATATTGTATTTCTTTATTTTATTTTTTGAAACTATTTTTTATGATTTGATACTTTAATTTAACTTCTTGAAAAACAAAGAATATAAAATTCTTGACATAAACGTCAATATTATATTTAACGTTTATATCAAGAATTTTATATTTTCTTTTTTAAAACAAGAATTTTATATTCTTAATATATAAAATATGGGCATTATGCATTTTGAAAATTTAGCATAAAAAATATAAAATTCTTGATATAAATGTTAAACTAACTAGCAATGTAACTATGATTATTAATATTAGATCTAAATTTGATTTTTTTTTTTTTTATAAAATGCGATAGAGCATTTCGTTAGAAGAAAAAAATACAAATACGACAAGGAAATTAGGAGAATAAAACCTACACTCATACAGGAAAGAAAAAAACTACAAAAAGCAAGAAAATAATAAAAAGTACAAATAAAACAATAAATACATAAATTATATCTTTCTCATAAGTTGAATCCCGTTAAAAAATCGTTGTAGTCCATTCTTCATTATTTAGACTCTTCCGCATATTCGGATCTAAATCCTTTCTTTATTTGGAACCACGTAGATGTATAGATCTACGAACAAGATGAACTTTTTCCACTCTTCCTAAAACCGAAAAAAAGTAAAATGAAAGAAGTATTAACAGATATAGATCTGACTGGAAAAAAAACTTCGATAAGATATATAAATTCCAAACCAATAAAAAGTGCAAATATGAAATTAGAAACTAAAACATATATATTGGAGGAAGAATACTTTTCCTTTTCTTTTAAGCGGAATATGGTTGAGGAAGCAGTTGTGAAGGAGGAACGAGGGGAGAAACAGTTGTTAGAGCATCTCCAACAGCCTTTTAGTTTGACTCTTAAGTTAAAATTTGAGGAGTGAGAGTTAAAAACCAGCTCCAACAGCTTCTTAGTGGCTCATCAAATCACTAAGAGTCCATTTGGTATGTCGTAATGTAATGTAATCAAGGTCGTAATGTAATTAAAGTTATAATGTAATGGAATGGAATAGTGATTCTATTACCATGTTTGGTTGACAATTATGATGGAATGTAATAACCATTACAATACTTATATTTTCCTAATTAAATGCAATCATAAAATTTTATTTACATAATTAAAATTAACGAAAAACATGAAAAACGTGAAAAACACGAAAATGTGAAAAATCGAATCAGAATCAAATACAAAATTAAATTAACCGAAATCAATAAATTAGTATATAGTTTTTCGCTTTTTCATTTTTTTTTTACATTTTTCTCGTTTCTTTTAATTTCCATTTTCAACATTTTTCACCGTTTTTTCTATTTTCTCCTTTTTCCAGTTTTTCGTTTTTTTTTTCATTTTTTCGGTTTTTTGTTTTTTTTTTTCTTATTTTCAATTTTCATGTTTTTCTACTTTTTACGTTTTTGACAAGAATGAGAGGTAAGATTGAGATGTGAGATTTGAGAAATGAGAGGTTAGATGACAATGTAATGAGAATTCAAGTCATTTTTCTATGTAATGGGGATTACAAGATTTCTTTAAAAAAATTTAACTCAAGGTTTTCTCATTCCATTACAACGAAATTGTGACATGCAACCAAACATGGTAATGAGCCTTCTATGTAATGGTCATTCCATTACGAAGGTCATTACATCTTACCAAACGAGACCTAAGAGTCTCTTCATCTTTTCTATTAATAGAGAGCCTCTCTCCGCCTCTTAGTACCTCCTTAATTCATTTTTTATTAATAATTTATTATTGATAAGACTCTCCTTTTACTATTGGTAGATAAAACAATAATTAATAATTTTAATGATATCTTTTCAAAAAAAAATAATGATAATAAATCATTAATAGTCTATTATTTATATTATTTTTAAAGAGTTTTAGTCTCTTAGAGATATTCTTAAACCCAATATTAGAATTAGATCGTTTCATACCATGGTTATATTTGAAATTTTCCAAAAACATTGGGTCTTAAAATTAATCAACCAATAAATTTTGAAGGTTTGCTAGTTGTTAGCATTATTCGAGCCATAGACCGAACAATAGTTACACCTGTAATAATAATGGATCGGAGCTATCTAAAAAGATGGAGGCTTCGGGTCAGAGTTTGCTCTAATTTTTAAACTATAAATAGATAACTTAAACCACTTAAACTCTAATCTCATAAGCTCCAAATTTAGCTTAAAAGAGATAACTTAAGACTTGTTTGATAAAGCACTTAATTACTTAAATTAAAATATTAAGCACTTATTTAATTTAAGTGTGTTTGATAACCATTGCTTCTCCACCACTTAAATTGGATAATTAAGTTAAAAATCACTTATTTTGATAAGTGAAAATATTTAACTTAACGTTTTAAGTTAAACATTATCAACTAATATTTTTATAAAAGTTATATCATTCAATATTTTCACCACTTATAATATTCAGCACTTAAAATTCAGTACTTATTTTTTCAGCACTTAATTTTCAGTTTTATTAAACAACACCTTAGTTGTCTCCTTCTCCTTCTGACTCTCTCTCTCTCTCTCTCTCTCTCTCTCTCTCTCTCTCTCTCTCTCTCTGTCTCTCTCTCTCTCGCTCTGCTTGTGACCAATAATACAAAATTGGGTTAAGGTGCAAAAATACTTCTAACGTTTTGGGTCATGAGCAATTTTACCCCTAATGTTGGAAGCCAAGAACAATTTTACTTCTAATGTTGATAAATTGGGTCAATTTGAGAAATAATTCATTAAACCGTTTTCTCTGTCATGAATCTTGTCATCTACACTTCATACGTGCGTCGTTTTATCAGTAACAAATCACAAACATATGTTGGGATGTGAAAAAATAATAAAAAAATATACTGTCTTTTGTACGAATTGGACAAAAAATTTCAAAAAATTCACCGAATTTATAAATATTAATCTTCAATTCTATTATTAAATTATAAAAAAACATGAAATCCTTTTTTTAGAACAAATTGATATACAATAGGTGCAGAATAAGGAACAAAAATATTTTTAAACGTTATGGGTATTATGGATCCAAATTTATTGGTTGCCTCCTTTTCACTCCCTCTTTCCACTACTCACTTTCTCTATCTCACTCGTCCGCTCTTAATTCGCTGACTTATCATTTTCACCTCTCGATTAATATCAACATAGGTCATTCATGATCGGTAATACGAAATCGTTGTAATCCGTTCTTCCGTTGCAATTTTCTCAACAGATTTCTACTTTATAATATAAAATTATTATGGATAATCCATTCACTAGCAAAATTAATGTAAACATAGAGCAAAAGAAAAATATCTAAATGTTGAAATGAAGAGTTATCCATTCCAATCCAATCAAAATTCTAATCCATAAACATATGGACATGAAATAGGGTGTCACAATCATCCTCCTAATTAAGTAATTAAGGTATGTGATTGGTCAAAAATGTTTGTTAATTTTTATCCAATAGCATGGCTTCATAGCAAGGGCTGCTTATGCATGTGGAAAAAAGTTAGAAGTCAAATTGGAAAAAAAGAAAACATCCGTGGGTCAAGTTGTGAACTCTTTAATTACTTTATAGTCTATTCTATTAATGCAAAACGTTGAAAATAAAACCCTAAATTTTTCAACATGCATGTAATGCCCATAATTAGATTATCTCTACCCCCAACAACCCCTAAAAAGAAGGCACATGTGATATTAAAGTAGTGATGTGCATCAAACTGTATTACTAACCGAACCGAACCGATTGAATTTGGTTTTTTTCGGTTCGTTTTTTAATATTTCGGTTCGACTTTGGTTTTAATTTTAAGTATATTTCGGTATTCGATTTTAGTTTTGTACTGATGTACACCCTAGGTATAAGGGATAGTTTTTTTTCCTAGCTATCTGATATTCTAGGTTGAACAGTCCAGGCAAATTTCTCTCACCAAGTATTTTGATCACAACTATATTCTCGTCTCTAGGACTCAATCCCTGATTGGATGGTTAAGTTGATTCGGTAGCTTAACCACCTGGACCACGTGTTTGGTGATAGTTTTTTTTTAAGAAGTAAAATCAAATGGTAAAGACCTATTTTACCTAAAATTAACGGGAAATTTTAGCGGACTCGTGTTTGACAATTATTTGACTATTACATGACTTTCCAAACACGTGTATTAGTAAACTGAAATAGTTTTGTGCATTTTGGCATAATATTTGTAACTATATTGATAGCGTGTAGACATTTTAAATACTTTAACAATTTCATTTATGATTAATTTATATGTCGCAAACTTAGATGTTTTTGACAGTTAGCTATATAGTTTATATTATATTGGTCAATTAAATAAACAAACAAGGAGTGGAGGATTGTATGTCTCTCAATGCATTATCAATGGAGCGTGTCGCCGGTATATGGTGTAGATTAAGCGTCGAGAGTCCTATGTGAGTGTTTCAGACCTTTGGGTG
Source organism: Euphorbia lathyris (assembly GCF_963576675.1). Taxonomy (NCBI): domain Eukaryota; kingdom Viridiplantae; phylum Streptophyta; class Magnoliopsida; order Malpighiales; family Euphorbiaceae; genus Euphorbia; species Euphorbia lathyris. The sequence goes on from NC_088915.1 coordinate 86,584,089, forward strand.
GAATTTGGCAAATCTCCAACATTGGCGAGCGGGAACGAAATACCCTCTAGCAGTTAGAAACTTTATCTCTCTAGAATTTCCTTTTTCTTTCTCTCTCTCTCCAAACACGTGTGTCGGTAAACCGAAATAACAGATGCTTGTAACTATATTGATAATGTGCACTAGATATATGTGGCAGACTCGGATTTCATTTTAACATGTTATTTGTAAAGTGTTAATAACACAACAAACATTTTAAACATAATTAATGTTTGAATGATACGATAGTTAAATAACAGTTAAATACATCTGTTCAATTTTTCCATTGCATAAATTTATTTTTTCTGAAAACGTTATATGGATAAATTTATAATACGTTCGGAATAGAAAATACTATTAAAATCCATTTATTTCAGATGTTAATGTTTGCTATTGCTGTTAGCGGAGATTTTGGGTCAATGGTATTTAGCTCTTGTTTTTGTTTTGTAGCTTTATGTATCCCACATGGAAAACTTATGAGTTGGTTGAAGGGTTTATATTGGGTTGGGCCAAATGAGTTATTAAATTGTGTTTAGTGGGTTTTACAAAATAAACCACACGCGCACGCTCGCTCGTTCGTTCGTGCGATGCCCGACCCGAGTGGGCCCGATTTTTATTTTGGCCATTAAATATTTTAAACCTTTTTTATTATTTCTTAAGAAGTTAAAAGTCTATCTCCACTATCCCTAATTTTACTCAACCATTACGTTTTTCTCTCCACAAACGTTGTCCACTACAACGTTCGATTTTCAATCTAAATAAAAAGCATCTTTTAGCAGTTCTGAATATATAGTTTTTCTCAAGTACGAATTTCATCTCAAATACAATTTTCTTCTCTGGCCATTAAAATTCTTGCTGTTCCAAAGCTTCGCCCTAGAGTGCACTAGGACGGCGCTTGCTGTGTAAACCTTGGTTGATGATCGGACTTCCAGATTGCACCAGAGTCTGCCGTAATCGTTTTCAACGCAGTGGTTCTGTCCACGACACATCGTTTAGTATTGAAAGACAACAAGTATGGGTTGAATGTGAAAAAGGTAGTTCAGTGTTGAAGAATTTAAGACCACAAAAAAGACAGAATATAAACTGAAATTTGGAAAAATTGATTAATGTGGAAGAGTTTATGATTATTATGTCTATGAAAAGTCAAAAAATAGTTCCTTAATTTTGACTCACCAATAATATTTTCTACTTCCTATTTTTCAACGTTTTAATTGGCTACTCAGGCCGACTCTAGAGACGTGCCTCCATTCTCTGCTCTTTGATTGAAGACTTCTAAAAGAAAATAACAAAGACAAAAGAAAGAAAAAAGAAAAGCTAAAGTCTAAATTTGATATTGTCTTTTATATATATATATATATGATAAAAAGTTGCATACAAATTGTAATACTCTGGCGCAATATTATAGAAATATTGTCCGTTTTGATATAAATTCAATATTTTGGGTTTCAAGGCTTCAAAACGCGTTTGCATGTATTGAATTCACACCTTACTAATAAGTCTCAATCACTCCCTCTCCATTTTCGATATGAGATTCAGTTCATTCCTGTCTCCACCACCATTCCTTAAGACCGCTTATTGCTCAAGCCTTCTACCTCGGCGCCATCCACTCCGGACCGGGGCGTTACACAAATACAATATGATAATTAAGAGGAATACAACCTTACACACTCATATAGGCTAAAGCCAGTATAAGATCCATATAAGGAAGAAAAAAAAGACTATAAAGAACAATAAAAACCATTAAAACTACAACTAATACAAAGAAAATAGAAATCATATATTCCTCGAAAGTCGAATCTCGTTGAATACTGTTGCAATCCATTCTTCATCATTTAGACTCTTTCGGACATTCGGTACTGTGCAACCACGCAGATCTATAGACAAGATAAACTTTTTCCACTTGTGCTAAAACCGAAAAAATATTAAATGATAGAAGTGTAGCTAACAGATGTTAGATCTCACGAAAAAAGAATTTCGATAAGATAATAGATTTTAAACCAACTAAAACTACAAGCAAAGAAAATACAAATATAAGGCTAAAACTAAATCTAAAACATAGATGGGAGGAACTTACTTCTTATTTCTCCGAGTAGATCTGGTTAGCATGGAGTCTAAGGGAAAAAAGAAAGAAAGAAGAAAATGGATGCAAGAAAAAGAAGAGAGAAATGAGACATTCCCACACTCAGAATGAGGACGAATGCCTAACCTTTAATTTGAAATTTGATATTGTTTAGCATTGCAAATGGAGCTGAGATTCTTCGTTCCCATCAGAGATTGAGAGTTCCTATAGAATAGGGTTGGCGATTGTTTTGTCTCTTACAAGAAGAGACGCATCCCTGTCTCATGGAGATCTACATACTCATTTCTGAATATGTTACACGGGAATTTTTGCGGATTCTCCGATTAATACACTGTTTAACATTTTCTTATTTTATTTTTATGATTTGTTTTAGCGTTATTAGGTCAGGTCAATTTTGTTCTTTTTTCGGTCACTTCACTAAAAATCAATTTTACTTTTTAAACTATGCCAAATGCGAAGAAAAAATAGAATAAATTTTTTATATATATTGTTGAGGCATAATTTTAAAAATTATATATTTATTTAATTTCATTGATGAGATTAATAAAATTATGATTTATTAAAAGGATCATGTTGAGCTAAGTTGGAATTCTGGTTTCTTGGTTTGTTACAAGTTCGTGGACTACTTGTACAACCAAAACAGGGCAATATTGAGGGAGATATGATTTTTCTAACAGTTGTACATAAAGTTGCGAAATTTTTTGTCTAATTCAAAGTTAATTTTTTTCAATAGTCCAAATCGGTTCCAACCACGTTCTAAGGTGGAATCCTGGTTCCCCAACCATATAAATTTCAGCCAAAGTGGAGTACTGGAATGCCAAAATTTCAACGAACTTGTATCACCAACAACTATAAAATGCTTGGTTTTTTTCGCTTAAAACTCAGAACATAACAACACATTGAAACCCCCAAAAATTGAACTCTTCTTCAACCCCTCTTATCTTCTTATCGTCTGTTTCTCTTCTCTCAATAGTTTTCTCACATTCATACCAAACTTTTGTCTTGTTAACCTAAGTTTCGATCCAAAATTCTAGAAATTTCCACAAGAGTTATCAAGTTCTTTTCATTGTTTACAAGTTTTCGATTAAGCTTTTTCAAGTTTTAAGTTTGTTAGATACAATTTCATCAAATTTCATTCGTAATTTCAGTTATTTCTATTATTGTAATCAAAATTTTCAAAATAAAAAACATTTCATTCCTTGAGTTCATTTACTTTTAGGCCCCATTGCAAAGCTAATGAAGCATTATGTAGCGAAGCTAGGATTTTTCTCAATACGTGATCATCTTTCATAATTGTTTGATTAGAAGTCACTTAATAATTCTTTTCAATTTTGGGAACTTACTTCCTCAGTACGCTCGCAAAATCCATAAAAGCCAAACTTGAAATTAGCCAATATTTTTCACCAAAAACCGTCGCTAACATTTATGAAAAAATGAAACTGGAAATATAGATCCATGTGGCAACGAAAATTCCCAACGGAACAAAGATGAGAAAATAAATTTTCTCATTTAGGATTCAGAGACAAGATCGGGGAGCGGGAATGAGGAAACAAAATCCCGCCATGTTTACATCCTTAGGCATTGTGCAGGTGCTTGAAATCGAAAATCCATTTTGATTTTTTTTTATTAGGCCTCTTGAGGGGTTTTTTGCCGTTTAGGTGACGTTTAGGTTGTGATCATAATTAAAAATATATATTTTTATTTGTTTCGTTTTATTATAATATACTTTTGAATATTATCGTATTATTATTGATGGAGTGTGTTTATTATTTTTTATATATATCTTTTGTTTAATTGCATTCTCTATTTGTTTTTAGGGTAAACTTCAAATAAAACCCATGTGGTTTCACTAATTTTCAGATAAAGGACTGTGGTTTACTTTTTGTTAAAACGAGGATTGAGGTTTTCAACTTTAGCAAAATAAGGACTTTTTCGATTGATACTATTAAAATCACCATTGACGACTTCAAAAATGACATATTTTAAGAACTACTAATATTCTAAACAACTTTAATTCTTCAACTTTTTTATTTTAAGATTGTTTAGATGATGTTTGGTAAAGAGAGAGAAAGTTAATGTTTAGAGAGAGAAAGTTCTAAAAAATATGATTTTCGAAAATCGAAAATGTAGTTCCATAAAAAATATGACATTGAACAACTTTAATTCTTGAAAATTTTCATTTTCAGGTCGTTAAATATGGTTTTAATAGCATTAATCCAAGTGCGAAACCTCAATCCTCATTTTGACAAAAAGTAAACCACAGTCCTTTATCTGAAAATTAGTAAAACCACATGGGTTTGATTTGAAATTTACCCTTGTTTTTATGATAGGATTTAAACTTTACTGACATTATTTTTTAGTTTTTTTATGAATTATATTTGTTATTGACATTATTCTTTTACTTATTTGAATTGTTTTAATTATAATATTTATTGTCATTGAAATGTTGCTATTGCTAACTTTCAATAAAAAAATGTTTCTATTGTGCATTTTTAAAGATATATCTTATTTTTTTTTTTTGGTAGAAAAGGAAAAGAAAAACGAATAACAACAAACTACCCAGGAATTAACCTAGGGAAGCTAATCCCAATCCTATCTTCTAAGAGAAGATGAGAGATGAAACTAGGGGAAACAGGAAGGGTAGTAACGCCTAACGTCCCTTCATGGCCCGCCGCCGCCAAGCGATCAGCAACACGATTCTGCTCTCTAAAAATGTGTCTGAACTCTACGAACTCAAAGGAGGAGCAAAGCCTTATAATAGCTTTGATGAGGTTGCGACTGTTAAGACCCATAGAATGATTCTCAGAAATCATTTTGATTGCTTCCAAATTATCAGACTCCACAGAGAGCCTCTTAACACCCAGCCTTTTAGCAAGATTGATTCCAGTAAGAATAGCCCAGAGCTCCGCAGAAAAGGAAGAACCCAACCCTAAATTCTGGGAGAACCCAGAAAGCCAGACGCCCCCTACATCTCTAAGCACACCTCCAGCCGCAATCTTACCGTTACTGAGGCAGGAACCATCAGTATTCAGCTTCACAACCCCCTCTCTTGGCCTGCTCCATCCCACGAGATGGACATCACAACACTGAGAGGCTCTGGCAAGGGACTCTCCTTTGAAACTATCGATAATAGAGAAAAGTTTTTTCGAGAAGAAATCAGCTAAGTTTGTCATAAAAACAGTTTTATCTCCAAAAATCTCCTCGTTTCTCCATTTCCAAACTTGGTGACAGATAATAGCAAAGAAAATGTCACCATGCTCCATGTATGGAAGCAACTTTCCTCTAACACCATCAGAGAACCAGTCGACCTCAGAATGTGCCATGAAGGAAGAGAAAATATGGTGTGGGAGAATTTTCCTCCAAACCTCTTTACTATTAGAGCAATCTCTAAGAGCATGACACAAAGTCTCAACATGGCCTCTGCATCTACTGCAAGCTCCAGAATCAGCCAAGTGCCTTCTGTGCCTATCCGAATTAGTAAGAAGCCTGTCCTTAACGCCCAGCCACAGGAAACTCCTAATACGGAAAGGAACTTTAAGGGTCCAAATCGACTTCCACACATCCGAGGGAGGATCAGATCTAAAGAGAGAGAAAGCTTCAAAGGCCGATTTGCAAGAATAAACTCCATTGTTAGTCAGCGCCCAACAGTGCCTATCCAAGTCTTCCTCTTGATTACTCACCTTCACTCCCCGCATTCTAAGGAGCGTCTCAAGGCTAAAGAAAGTATCAAACTTTGACCAGATCCAGTCCCCTTCCGAGTCAACTACATCGGCAATCCTCCAGTTGCGTATATCACTAGGCGGGGGGGAAGAACACACCTCAATTAACGGTTTATCCCCAATCCAGTTATCAAACCAGAAACTAATGGACTTACCATTCCCCACCTCCAGGCCAACTCCCGAGCAGAACTCATCAAACACAGCACTAAGTCCTTTCCAGAGGAAGGATTTAAAGATATATCTTATAATCCTACCAAAAAAAGATATATCTTATAAAATATACATATAAATTATATTAAATTATTTTGTATTTCTATTTTTAAATAATAATACATATTTTAATCGCATTTACATAATATTTATTTATTAAAAAAACATAAAAATATAAATTTAATTAATCTCTGACTAATTTTCAATTAATCCCAAACGTAACTTTCCGATTTTCCAACTAGCGTTTAGCGTTTTTTACTAAATTAATTTTCCCACATCTACAATAGACTTGTTTATGGGGGTAGTTTTTGTTTGATACAATACATAAAATGATAAGAAAATCACAGGCAGAAGTGGACAAAATTAAGGAAGAAATTTAAGTTAGATGTTTCCTTGACAAGGAGTGAGTGATAGGTTCCTTTCATATTTTAATAAATCATATAATATAAAAATAAACTATTAGTTTTGCTAAAGTTTTGGAAGTATATGTTAAAATATATTTTCTCAAATCAACCTTTTTGTCAGTCATAAAGAGGTTTGAAATTTAGAGAATTCCCTTTGAATTGTGTAACAAATATTCAAAAAAAAACAAAAAAGAAGAAAAAGATTCCAAACCACAAATTATACAAGTTCAAAAATATAATCTAGAAAAAATTTATTTAAACAAAAAAAATAATTAAAATAAATTGAATCAATTTAATATATATAAAATGGGTTTTTTTTTTTACTTACATACGGTTAAAGTGTCAAAATAGCTTGAATTTATTCTAAACGTGATGCGGATTAATGTGGAAAATGAGGGTTTTGATCTTAAAACATATAAATAGTTTCTACTTTCAAGCTTCACGAACTAAATCTGTAGGAATAATAAAATCTTCAATATGTGAAGGTATGAAACCTTAACAAACTTCACAAGGAGATAAAAGTTTTGATTTGATACAAAATTTGATTGTTTACAGAGAAATAGATGAATTTATAGCATCTCATGAACTAATTGGAAAATTAAAAATAAGGTTAAATGCATACAATTAAGATAAAAACTTCACTACAAAAAAACAGCGTAATAGCAGCGGAAATCAGCAGCGGAAATGATTCCGCTGCTAATATTGGATACTCCGTAGCGGAATAGCAGCGGTTCCTATTCCGCTGCTAATATTGGATGATCAGCAGGAGAATAACTGTAACGACCCGGTCCGGAGTGGGTGGCGTCGGGGTAAGAAGGCCTGAGCAAGGAGCGGCCCTAAGGGATGGCGATGGGGGCAGGAATGAACTGAATCCCACATCGAAAATGGAGAGGGAGTGAATGGGGCTTATTAGTAAGATGTGAATCCAATACATGCGTACGCGTTTTAAAGCCGTGAGGCCCAATGTGTTGGAATTGGGCCAGAGCGGACAATATCTACATGGTATTGGATCAGGGTGTTACAATTGGTATCAGAGCTGACTCTCCACGTACGATGTGTGGTTCGGGGACGAACCAGGCGGAAGCTGGTGGGCCTGTAACGACCCGGTCCGGAGTGGGTGGCGCCGGGGTAAGAAGACCTGAGCAAGGAGCGGCCCTAAGGGATGGCGATGGGGGCAGGAATGAACTGAATCCCACATCGGAAATGGAGAGGGAGTGATGGGAGCTTATTAGTAAGATGAGAATCCAATACATGAAGACGCGTTTTAAAGCCGTGAGGCCCAATGTGTTGGAATTGGGCCAGAGCGGACAATATCTACATAGTATTGGATCAGGGTGTTACAATAACAGCGAAAAATGTTGCGCAGCTATTATTTGTTAGCAGTAGCGGAATAGTAGCGGATAATTTTCGCTACTTTGTACAAGCCAATATTTTTCAACCTTAAAAATAATAAAAAATAAAAAACAAAAATCTTATTCTAATACCGTGAAATTGAAGCGGGATCTTTTCACTTCCCCCTCTTTCTTATTTTTACTTCATCAAATAATATGATTAAAACCCTAAATTGAAGTGGGATTCTTTTCACTTTCCCCCTCTTTCTTATTCACTTTCCCCCTGTCTTTCTCTCTCAATCCCGTAACCTAGCAGAGATGAGAAAAATCAAGGAATCCTAAACTCTTTCTCTCTTTCTCTGTTTCTCCATCGACAACTAAACCAGAGAAAGATTTCAACCGAAGTTCAATCGGTTTCAATCGAAGGATTTTTCTGTCTCTCTAGCTTCAATCGAAGGATTTTTCTGTCTCTCTGTTTCTCCATCGAAGCGAAGTATTTTTCTTGATTTCAATCGAGTTCAATCGAGGTAACTTCTTAATTTCGAACATGAGTTTAGATTATTTTGAGTGTTTTTTTACATGAGTTTGCTTGATTCTAAATAGTTCTGATTATGGGATTAGGTTTAGATTATTTGTGGCTCTTAATCTAGGATTTAGGGTTTTACATTTGGGTACTAATTGATTGATAGATACAAAGGATTTAGGGTTTTTAATTGGGGCTTTATTTTTCTGTATTCTAAGAGGTCAGTAGAATATCATTGTGGATATTGCCACTAGCCGAGTTGTTCAATTTTAACTTTTTTTCTTGTTTTTTCTTGGCTTCTCAGCCTTACTCTCTAACCAAATAAATTTGAATATAATAATTTCTAAGATTATATTAAACTGTATCCCAAATCTGCCTGTATAGTTCAATTTGCATTTATAACTTGTTCCAGTGTAAAGTTTATTGGCCAAAGGTTTGCAAGCCATTTTTCACTTTTTTTTTATTTCTTCTGCCAATGGAGAATATGAATTCAATCAAAAAGTATATGCATGGAATACGAGATGTGCTTGTGAAAATCCCAACTTGTCTACCCCTGAAATTTCTAATGCTTAATTTACTTGTATTGGTGAACTTTAAATGAGATTGTACTAGTTTTAATTATCTCTATTCAAGGGGCTTAAGCTTTATATTATTGTTCTTATTACTTGTCAACTACCTTGCAGCAGACTAGTTGTTACAGTCATTGTTCTTAGAGTATCTTCAGTTGCACTTTCTATGCCTTCTTACATGATTTTGATGCTTCTATGTAGGTGAACCACCTAATTTGCATCAAGGCGTACAAAACAATGAATTGCCTGATCAAGTTCAAGATCCTGGAGGAGCATGAAATGAGGGCAAATTAGTAGTTAAAGTTGATGCGGGAGGCAAGTAAGTGAAATATCATTATAGGTTCGATTATTTGTTTATTGTAATATTATTATTAGTGTATATTTTTTCTATTTCAGCTTGCAACCTTCACATAAAGCATCATAGAAAATTAAAGATGGTTTTATGATGCATACTCATACGCGGGGATACTCTTGGAAGACCATTCCTCCAAATATTGTGGAACTGTATTGGGAAGAGTTTCAAGTAAATTCTTTTTTTGTTTGTTTTTTCCTGTACTATTTGAAGATATATTAGAATATATTATATTTATTACATGTTTGTGCAGAAACGTTGCACTTGGGACAAGAATATATACAACGACAACCAAGTTTATAATGCTTTCATAAAGAATCTTCAGAAGAGATATTCTGATTATTTTAGTAAAATGAGACTCAGGAATCAACAACCTAAGTTTGTGAGCGATGAAATATGGAAAGCATGGACTGGTGCATGGGGAACTGAAGACTTTAAAAAAAAGATGTAGGCAGAACAAACTGAATAGACATAAGGGAGATGTGACACAGCCTGTTGCAGCAACGCACACATGAGGGTCAATCTCTTCTGCTGAAACTATGGAGCACATGGTATGTCTTTATTAATCTTTCCCTCTTAGCTAGAAATCTGATATGGTTATACATTATTGATCTAGTGTCCAATTGTGGATTCTCTGATCTGTTTGGTAAGTTTCTTTGGTTTTATGGTATATTTGTTCATTGGATTAATTTCTTGTTTTTGGTATACATGCAAATCAGTTAAGCTTCAGTTTACAGTAGCTTGCTTTTTATGTTTATAAGCTTGCTTTTTACAGTAGCTTTTGAATGTGCAGATGTGGTTAAGAAAAGGACACTAGATTTTGAATGTATATGGTTAAGAAAATTTTTATGTTTATAAGCTTGCTTTTTACAGTAGCTTTTGAATGTGCAGATGTGGTTAAGAAAAGGACACTAGCTTTTGAATGTATGTGGTTAAGAAAATTTTCCCCTTAGCTAGAAATCTGATAAGGATTATATGTTCATTGGATGAATTTCTTGTTTTTGGTATACATGCAAATCAGTTAAGCTTTTTACAGTTAGTTTACTGCTGATAATGTAAATGTATTGCTGTTTTAGGAATAAGTTGTTCATACAATTAATTTTATATGCTATGCACCTGAGTCAGTTTACTTTCTTTGAATGAGAACCCACCATCAAACTTGCTTGCGGGCTTAATAATCTGGAAGAGTCAAGTGGTGCCAAGGTCTTGATACATGACATTATATATAGCTGTTATAAAATTTGTTTCCTTCCTAAACATTAGTGGATCCAATCCTTTTTCATTTTTACAGACAATACTCCTTGGTCGAGTACCTACTGCTCATGAATTATTTGCTTAAACTCACACAAAGCGCCATGATGGTACTTCATGGTCTGATCCTCGTGCTCAAGCAATTGGGGTAAGTAACAAAATTAACAGCAACTTTGGTGACATAAATTTTTTTTGGTAGTCTTGTAGTAATTAACAATATCTTAAATCATTTATATGTAGGAAGATTATGTAAGGGCAGTGGATGCAAGTATCCAAGGAGAAGAAAATAGAGCAGTAGACATGTTGAAGGCTTATTATGAAGTTGTTGGAGGACACAATAGAAAGAAAAGACTTTATGGATTGGGTGATGCAACCTGTAGATACTACTCAGCAGCTTCATCCTAGTTTTCATCTACACCAGGTGCATCAAGTTCAACATCATCTCCTGATATGACCTCTCATTTGCAGTCATAGTTAGATAGGTTGAATCAAATAGTGCAAGCTCTTCAAGAGAGTCAACAGCGAAGTGAGGAGGGAATGCAACGGGAGGATTCTGATTCACGTCAACTTCGACTTGGTGTAACTCCTGAAATGATTGAGCAGGTTTTAAAGAGGCAAGCTGATTTAGAGGGGCAGATGAGAGATCGGCTAGGATCTTTGCAGTTAGTTATAGGACGCTTTCAGTTAGAGCTAGCCGAGCTACGTGGGCATCACAAAGAGCATTCGTCTAACCAGGTTGAGTCTATAGATGACGATGATCTCAATGAGAATGATTTGACTTAGGACGTTTGGCTTGGCTTTATCTAGATCCTGTGGTTAGGATATATCTAGTTTATCTTAGGTCGGACAAATATATATAGTTAATTTGTCTAGAGTATTTTGGATTGACTTAGATTTATGGATATTTTGATTTTATGGTAATTATTGAAGACTATTTACTAAATATGTATTTTGATTTAATATCTTTCATAAATGTTACAATTATCTGTCTAGTATACAAAAATATCAATGAATTTATGCTGTCAAAAAACCAGCAGCTAAATTAGGTATGAAAAATGATCTGTTGTAATCAGCAGCGGAATTGCGACTGAATATTCCATCGTTGTAGAAATAAATAGCAGCCAAAACTGGTTGGAAATTGTTTGTAGATGTGGAAAAATCAGCAACGGATTTTTGTGACCGACACGTGGTCGAAAAAATTTGCTACAAACACGAATACTGTGGTCGCTATGCTGTTGCAGCGGGGGTATTTTCGACGGATTTTGATCCGCTGCTGATACATATCTGCTACGGAATATGGCTTATCTGCGACAGATTTTTCAGCTGCTGATCAGCTGTTTTCTTGTAGTGCTTGAAGGGGTAAATTATGGTTGACTAAAGTATTCTCCACGGCAGACAATGAACGGTACTATGCAGACGGTGTGTCAGAGATGTCCCATTGGATATCAAGTAAGGCTCGTCCTTATTCGGAGCGAGTCATTCTGGTCTTCTTAAGAAACAAGTAATCAAAGGGTCTTTTTTATAGACATTGGGACGAGACAGACCTTGAGCGAGGAGAGCACCCATGGCCCAAGCAAAGGGTCTTAGTACCAGCTAAGACCGAAGTAATTAGATATAGGGCTCCGATGTGATGCTTGAAAGAAAGCCAGACAAACTTAACATAGAGGAGCTGAAACAAGGATATCGAATAGACTCTTCCCCCAGGTTGAAACCATTATTGTTGAGAGAAATCGAATTAATCTTGCTGAGTTGTTATTTCTCTATTCGGACTTGGGTATTCTGAAGGGATATCCTTATCAAAACGTGAAATGGTGCAATTATAATCCCGGGTAACGAAATTTGAAGATAAATTGGTTCTAGTTCACAAACATTGAGATGTCAAATTTCATTATGATTTATTTATCTCCTAAAATTGGTACTTTATCCCTTAAAATATATGATTTATTTTAAGTTGAAATGATTGTCATATGATTTAGTTTGGGCAGAGGGTGAAGCGAAATTAAATGGTGGCCAAGGTTAATCAATCGATTATTTAACCTAAAAGTTTAAGTTTAAGTCGATCGACAAAGATTAATAATAATTTTTATTATTATTTCTGATGCATTTCACACGCACAAATGCTTTTTAAATTTTAAACATTTATAACACCTGCGCATCTGAGCATGGGTTGAAATTGTATTTTTAACAAATAGAATTATCAAGATCTGATATCTCGACCATTTGGTCTAGAATGTTTTTGATATCATGTCAATGAAAACCTCAAAAACTTAAGTTGATAGGTAATAATGTATTGTAATAATACGTATTAATATGTAATATAAGGACGATATTCTCAGTGAAGGAAAGTCTAATATTAGGGATTCTATACAACCCTAATCATGTATATATATCTTTTGTCAACCAACATAAGTACAGTAAAACCTCGATAAATGCATATCTTTGGAATCGGAAAAAAATATTCATTAAGCGAGATTATTTATTTATCGATAAATGAATAAATTATTCATTTATCGATAAATCAATATTTATTATTTTATAGATAATTTTTCATTGTAAAATACATACATTGTATCGTCAATAATGAACAATGATGATGATGATGAAGAAATTATCCAATCAATAATAAACAATGATGATGGAAATGATCCAGAGCCAGATGATAGTTGCATTGTCGCAAATGTATCGTCAAAAAATGTCTTTCAAGCAATGGTCACATCAAAAAAACTACTTGCTACAACATGAGCAAAATATACCAGAAATTGTGTTTGCACTACAAAAAGTTAAGGATAGTATTCATTTTGGTTTAGGTGGAAAGAAAAAACAATCAACTATAGATGCATTTTTTCAGAAGAAATGACTTCTAGTTGATTGATTGAAAGGTTTTGGTCTATATATATATATATATTTCTATGTAATTCAATAATTATTAATTTATATTTTCATTGGGCCCTTAAGGATTTAAATATTTTTATTACTTAATGCATTTAGCGAGGTTTACTTTAGACCATTGGCCCAAGTCAGGACCGAAAGAATTTATTATATAAACGAGGTTATTACTTTATTGAACATTCATTTATCGAGGTTTAACTGTATGTGGAAAGTCAGTTCTGATACCAATTATAACTGTTTGATATTATACCATGTATATATACACATTTTCCGCTTAGGCCTAAATCAAATAGTTTGATCCTCACGACTTTAAACACGTATACACATGCATCAGAAATCCATCTTACTAGTGTTCTAAAAATCGATCAAGAGGAAATTTTCACAACACCGTCCCAATTTCCTCAAATCATGCGACGTAAATCGATTATTTTTGACCATCTGGATGGCCCTTGAATTTTATATTAATTTTTTCAATGTTAAATAACCTAAACTAAAAAAAATGCTTAAAACTATCAAATGTTATTTTTGTTAACACATTTTATTATTAATCTTATTTTCGTTAACATATTTTTATATTTTAAAGATATTGATGTAACAAATATTAATATATATTTTTTTGTGCCTTAATCTTTTTACTTTTACATATTTTTCATATTTTAACTATAATTATATAATAGGCAAAAAGCATAATTAAGCCCCTGAACTTTATCTGTTTTAAGGATCAAGCCCCTTATCATTTATTTTTCCATATTTAGCCCTTGATCATTGATTCTATTATGGATTAGGCCCTTATTTAACTTTTTTATCGAGTTTGGATTGCATACATCGTAATTCTTTAACTAGGAGAGATAAAAATTAAAAACTAAAATGAAATTATAGAAATTAATTTTTAGTATATTCTTCCAAACTCGATTTTCTTCTCTCCTATTTTGTGATTTTCAATATAAGAATCGCCAAATCGATCTTCTCAACTCCTAAATTCGATAAAAAAAAAGTTAAATAAGGGCCTAATCCATAATAGAATCAATGATCAAGGGCTAAATATAGAAAAATAAATGATCAGAGGCTTGATCCTTAAAACAGATAAAGTTCAGGAGCTTAATTATGCTTTTTGCCTATATAATAATGTATTTATTTTTTAGTGTAATAATGTATTTATTAAAAAAATTTTAAAAAATATGAAAATGCACATTCAACAATTAATCTCTTATTAACCCATGATTAATTCCTTATTAATCCTCAATTAATCATCGGCGCACTATTCACCCGACTAACTCCTAACGTAGTAGGGGCAAGCCTTCCCTGCCAATTTATTTGAAAAGAGGCCGTTCCTAGGACTCGAATCCGTGACCTCTCGGTCATACGACAACAACGTTTACCATTACGCCAAGGCTCGTCCTCTTCAAAACCAAGTCTTTATTTAAGAAAAACTATATTACTCATTTGTTGATAATGCATGATACCACAAGATACATGCTTATAAGTTTTTAAATCACATTATTTTATTTTATTTTTTGAGAAATTTTAAATCACATTATTAATTCATTTTAAGTCAATTACTTACCAAATAACAATATTTCAATTATGCTAGCTAAGATAGTTGAAAAAAAAAAAACTATGAGTACAACCTTGAGTTTTAATTTTTTTATAAATAAATAAATATATAATGTGAAACGTATCAAGAAATAATTGTTTTTTTGTTTCCATAAATATTCAATTTCCAATAGCTGTCAAAACCTAACCCTAGCTAATACCCAAATTTCTACGTCATGCAACTAAAGCCACGTGGGGGCTATCCACATAGTCAATCAAAATATCTTAGTCAACCCTCTGTTTTCTTTTTCTTCTATGTTGATCTTTTTCCCTTTTCTTTATTACTTTCTTTTTTCTCAATCCCTTTCTCTTTGGTGCTTTGAAAATCTTGCATTGTTTAATCAATTGGGTAATTGACATTTTCTATTATTTTTATTAGGATAAGGTAAGAATATCCACCAATTAAGATTGAGTTGAGTGATTAACAGTTTCAAGTGGTTAAATTAGATTTCGAATTGAAGTCCTATCGTATGTAAAAAGTTTTAATAAAAAGAGAATCTACCAATAAAAATTTGACAAAATATAAGAAAAATTATAAAATTGGGTTAAATGGGAGACTCGTTTATATATTTAATACATTTACTCAACCTACTACATATCTAGACTATTTTTGTGTGACTTTTTCAAAATACCCTCAATATGTTTGTAATTTTACAGCGCGACCGTCTCCCTCCTGTTTGACTTCGCGAAACGATGCTTTCACGACGTATGTGAAGCTAATGTTTGGTTTAGTTGATGATTTTAATCCGCATATACGAAATCTGGACGTGTTTTTAAGAGTATTCGTGAAGTGGTATATAATAGAAAAGGCCAAACAACAAGGGGTTATAACATTAAAATCATAACATCATCAAAATTTACAACAAGATTGCCACAATAACAACATCAAAATCATAATATTATCAAAATTTACAACAAGATTGCCACAATAAACTCCTAACAAATCACTTCAAAGTGAGCCTGACGAATTTGGACGAAAATTTCTCCCTGGACTGGAAGTCCATACTTTTTGGGATGATAAATGGAAGTCCGGACTTTTTGGGATTGACGTTTCCCATGGTGCACACCAAGATTGACACAATCTCTCCTAACGAATCATTTTAAAATGAATGTGCCAATCTTGAGGGAAATGTCTCCCTGTACAGGAAGAAAAGTCATCTCCCCTGCACCCCAGTACGCCGCCTTCCAGAAAGGGATATTATGTATTCAACCACCTTCAAAAAAAATTAATCGTGTTAGGCAGAAAAAATAACGATTTGGCTTAGCGAAATGAGGATTGGCGAAGCATGCGAATATAAATGTGCAGGGAAGAGGATGATTTTACTTATCGCAAAGTCTGTGAGGTTTGAAACGTGACGATCTACGTCGCATATCGATGCTTTCGCGAAGTTTGCGAGTGAAATCATGAACTTTTCTACTCGCAGACTTCGCGAAATAATCGATTCGCTAAGTAGATCGTCACATTTCAGGCTCTTTCTCATCGCAGATCTTCACGAAATCATCGACTACGCCAAGTGATTTTCTATAAAAACGCAGGAAAAACAATAAATACTTACATAGAATAACGTAGAATAACCATTTTTTCGATGGTCATAAGAAGAAAGAAACCAAGGTACAAGAAGGAACAGAAAGATGAAGAACCATGGCTGAAGATGAAGAATCAAGTGATGAAGAGAGAAAGAAGAGAAATACATTGTGATCTGGAGAAATAGTGCAGATTTCGTGCAATTTAAAGGGAGAGTGGAAGATCAAAGGTCTGGAAATCATTTGTGGAAGATTAGTGGATTTGCGTGACCGGAAAGGAGAAGGGTGAAGATAAAAGGATAAGGATATTTTAGGAAATTTACACAAAAATAGTCTAGATTAGTAGGTTGAGTAAATGGGTTAAATATATAAATGGGTCTCCCATTTGATCTAATTTTGTAATTTTTCCCCCAAAATATATTATATAAAAAGCTAAGATTAGCTAAACATTTTTGGAGAAGAACTAATTTCAGTTTCATATAATTTCACTTTCAATATTTATCAAAATAGCGTAATTAAAAGTTTTAACAAAGAAAATTGACACTTTAGATTAACTCTAAACTATGAACTCTCAAACTTTTTTTTTTTTTTTTTTTTTATAAAATGCCACATATCATTCCATTAATTTAAAAATACAAGTACAGTACGAAACAAAGAGGAATAAAACTTCCATCCCATACAGGCAAAGATCCACAAAGGGAAGAAAAAGACTACAAAGAGCAATACATAGACTACAAAGAGCAATAAAAAGACTACCGAAAGCAATAAAACCAGAAAAGATACAAATACAACAAACATAGAAATCATATTCTTCTCATACGTCGAATCTCATTGAAAAACCGTTGTAATCCATACTTCATCATTTAAGCTCTTCCGAACGTTCGGATCTGAGTCCTTTCTGTTTGTGCATCCACGCAGATCTATAGATCTACGGACAAGATAAATATTTTCCGCTCTTGCTAAGACCGAAAAAAGAATAAAAGAAAGAAGTATGGCTCACAAATGTAGATCTGACGGAAAAAGAAGTTTAAGAAGGAATATAGACTTCAAACTAACAAGAAAGAAAATGTAAATATAAAGCTAAAAACGGAAACTAAAATATAAATGGGAGGAGGAAGAAGGAAGACAAGCTTCCTTCTTCCTCCCCGGAGTAGATCTGATAGAAGGGATTCAATGGAAAAGAAGACTAGAGAAGAGAAAATTGAAAGGAGGAGCTGCTAAAAGAAAAGAAAATTGGAAAAAGCAGAGAAGAAAATGGAACCGGAAAAGAGGTGAGGGAGGAGAGAGGAGAAAGGAGAGAGCAAAACTTACATTAGGACTTTCCCCCTACTACTTATGAACTCTCAAACTTAAAGACAAATTGTAGAGGTTGAAAGCATGAGATAAAGTTAAGATCTACTATACATCCATCTGATATGTTAATTTATGTTAGTAAAGTCTTTAATTGCGTCATTCACCATATCCTTACTATTCGTGTTCAAGTGATAGTTCTAATTGTGATGTATGCCCAAGTGAAAAGAAGGAACAACTAGTCATAGAAGTGCCGACGTCCAACGAACCCGCTTCAATGCTTAAGTTAGCAAGAGTCGAAGGAAGGTTGGAGACAATATGAATATTGGTAACTGTGCTCTTTACGCACCTTTTAAGGGATGCTCGCTTTATCTACTTATAGTAGCTTTGAGATGTGGCTGTTGCAAGCTTGGGAATGTGTTCCCTAACGACTCATCAGGTAAGTGATGTCATCCTATTAGTCCTAAGGTCTTCGGACTGCCATGACGTCAGGTGGTGCATCATGCCATATAGCAGATATTTTGACAAGTGTCACCATCTGATTGCTCCTGAGGCATTCAGATCGTTATAACGTCAGGAGGTGCACCTTGCCATATAGCGGACGTCCTTACACGATCCAATGACTCACATTCCTTCGTTGTACTAACTCATATTCGAATAGTGGCTATTGATCTATGTGGCTCTACCTTATGGCACACTTCCTTTGTATAACCAACTCTTGCAATATTCTAATGGCTCTCCTTCCACTACTGTATTAATATTGGGACAAATGGTGGATATTATAAGTATCTTAAGGATATTTCTTAACTCAAATTTGACGGTTCCAGTGAGTTATCCTAATCTGAATGATGACATTGATTCACGTTAAATGATGCTTTTTAGGAATATTCGTGAAGAATATTCCCTAAATATCAATTAATATAGTATAATGTAATTAAGTGTACAAGAAGAGGATTCATAAGTTATTAAAGAAGTCTTTAAAAGAAAAAGTTATTAAAGAATTAATTTTTCCTTTTGAATATTATTTAGATAAAATAAATTAGATACATTAAAAATAAAATATAGCTGCAATGGAAGACTAAGACGTAATTGAAGAAGAACACATGTGGTGTCTTTAATATTTGAAAGTAGTTCATTCTATTTTCCCATTGTATTCATTTCAACAAACTTTATATTTTACTAATTAATTATTGTTTTTTCAGTTAACATTTACTATACCATTAATAAATAACAAAACATAAATAATAAAACTAATATTTTCATAAATAACTCTTCATTTTTTTTTTTGGTAAGAAAGGAAAGGAAAAAAACAAAACCAACAAAAAAACCTACACCGGGATCAGTCTAGGAAGGCTGACTCCAATCCTATCCTCTAGGAGAGAAGGCAAAAGAAAAGAAGGAGGAACAGATAGGGTAGAAACACCTAACATTCTCCCATGCCCAGCAGCTGCTAAGCGATCCGCCACGCGGTTTTGCTCCCTAAAAATATGGGAGAAATTAAGATACTCAAAGGCAGGACGAAGCCTCAAAATAGCTTTGATGAGATTCTGGCTCTTCAGACAAACAGCCTGGCTATCTGAAATCCTGTTAATAGCCTCCAGATTATCAGATTCCACTGAGAGCTTTTTAACACCCATGCGAATGGCGAGTTTAATACCTGACAAGATACCCCAGAGCTCCGCAGAAAAGGAGGAGCCCGTCCCCAAGTTATGGGTAAACCCCGCCATCCAATTGCCACCAGCATCCCGAAGAACTCCTCCAGCAGCAATTCTGCCATTGCTAAGGCAGGAGCTATCAGTATTCAACTTAGCAAACCCTTCTCTAGGCTTACTCCAGCCAACTAGCAGGATCTCTTTATCCGGGGAGGGGCGAAATAAATAACTCTTCATTAATTTTGCACATTGAGATCTCAACATAAAACCCTAAAATTATGCTAATAAATTCGCATCTTGCTCATTTCGGTAATTTATCGTATTTCTTAAAATATACAATGGTGGGATCAGAACAAAATATTTATAAATTAACAGACGCAACATGTTAACCGTTACAAATATTTGCAATCAAGAAATATATATGCGACAGAATTAGCATTTAAACATTAATTAATTAGTTGATTCAAAAGTTTTTTGTTGGCTTAAAGCATTATTTGGTCCCTGGCTTATCTAAAATTATGTAATTTGACCTCTGACCTATTATTTGATCACATTTAGCCCTTGATTTATCCCATTTGGTAAAATTTCACCCAATTTTTATGAATACTTAACGGAATCGTTATCTTATTGATAATTTGACTCTTGAATTTGAAACGTGATATCTCTTAAAGTTATTTTTCTACATTATGTGGAAATAATTAATTAGATTAAAAAAACAAATCCTAAACTAAAATCTATTAAGTTCAAGTATCAAAATATTATTACTTATCAATGAGATAATGATTCGGTTAAGTTTGAATCCAAATTGGGTGAAATTTTATCAATTTGGAATAGATCAGGTGCAAATATGACCAAATAATAGGTTAAGGGTCAAATAATAAAATTTTGGATAGATCATGGGCCAAATAGTGCTTTAAGCCTTTTTTGTTTTATATTTGAAACAAATTCATGTAATTATATGTTTCTTAAAAAAAATCATGTAATATCTGTTTTATTTCTTTTCATTTTTGGTGAAATGAATTATGAATATCCTTAATTATAAATGGTCCAATAGTCATTAGTCACATACATTTTTTAAATTAAAAAATATATATTTAGTTTCCAAATAGTAATTGAGAAATTTAAAAAAAAAAAATCAACAAGGTAGCAATAATATAGACTGAAAGTTTTGACCAAATAAATTTGAATAACCAAAAATATATATGGAAAAAAAAAGGAAGTTTTGCAGAAGAAATAATTTTTTTGGAGTTGAATTAAAAATAAGAAAAAAAAAAACCCATGTGTGCTCAAACTTTATTGTAATTAATATAGTCTGGATAATTTTTAAAAAAAGTTACTATACACTATTTTTGCTCAAAAGGAAAGTATGGAGGTCGTCGGTGATTAATTAATTTTTAGACTTTAATTATTTATTTTCTTTTTTCTTCATTTATGTCAACTAAACTTTATCAAATTCTTTATTATTGAGAATAGTGAAAATATTTAATTATATATCTATCTTGTAAAAAGCGTCAGCGTTAGTTGGGCGATAGGGTTCTCGAGGATTAATCGAATTTGTATTTTTTATTTGTTAATCAATAAATTATTATATAAATTTAATTAAAATATGTATTATACTATCTAAAAATTATTTAATATAAAAAACATGTATATTTGTAATATATATCTTTAAAAATATAAAAACATCAGCGTTTCAACAACAATATCATTGAACCAATTCAAAATAAATAAATTCATAATAAAAATCTTTTTGTTCATCATCGCTTAGTACAAGTAGTTAAAAATCTTTTATAGAGTCCAAAAAACGCCTAGATTAACTAATCGAAGAAAATTGGGATGGATTCTCGATTTTGAGCGTCTAAACAGAATTTACACGATCAGGACGGTATTGGTTTTGAACAGTGATATATAGATGTTAGAAAAGAAAATAGAAGAAAAAGGAAAAGTGGTAACTTCCTTCCCTATTTTCTTCTTTTCAAACCTTGGGCGCCCTAGGTTTAAAGAAAACCCTAATTTCAAGATATAAGACATTCTATTTCCACTTTCAATTATACTGAAAATTACAAAAATTATATTGCAAATTAATTGCACAAAAAAATATAAAAATAAATCTTCTGTATCGCTACTAAATCTCATGAAGATGAAGAGATAATATAATAAGGTTGTGAAAAATGTTAGATGCTAATTGATGGATAGGTTTCTTAAAATTTTCTCGATAATTATAATTGGAAATAGAGATTAATCAAATTTTTATTTTCTTATTTTTAATAAACAATTTATTATACACTTGTATTAAATTATGTATCATGGTATCTAAGGATAAAAAAATTACTTATATTTATTTATAATATATATATCTTTAAAAATAGGCATACAATGATATTTCAATAATAATATCATTGAAACAACTCAAACTAATAAATGTAATGTCTATAAGTAATATAATTTTATAACAAAAACTACAAAACAATGTCTTTAAAATCTTAAATCATATCATGAAAATAAGTGAAGAACGCAACTAAACAAAAAAAAATCTAAAAATAATAAACACAAATAAAACAATCACACGGAACAGGGTCGGTCCTGACAATTTAGGGGCCCTAGGTAAAATAAGTAATAAGGACCCATTTAACAATAATAAAATTTATACATAACAAAATAGGCATTTTAATTTTTTTATCAATTGGGGTTCGGAAAGAAATAGACCTTTCTATACTAATTTTATCACTATTTATATTAAAAAAAATTAAATTTCATATATACATATAAAGGCAAAAAAAAAAATTTGGGCCACCTCCGGCCCTGACATGGAAATATTTAAAAAGTGAATTATAATAAATAAACAATAAAATAATTCAAAAAAAATAATAAAATAATAATAGTAATAGCGGTTTTTGTTTCGATCACCGTATAGGCACTATCCAAGCCGTCCAGCCGCTTTAGACGGTCAAAAAGTGCCTAAAGGGTAAAAAAAAAATGCTTAAAATGACTGATCGGACAAAAAAAATTGAAATCAATTTTTAATGGATGTTTGTTTACTTCATTTCTACCTCATGTTTGTATTTTCATGTTAAAAATGAGTGTTTTAGGTTTTTGGTTAGAAGCCGTTGTTTACATTTTTATACAGGAAAAGTTGCTTTTTTTACAAAAACACAGTAACAACAACAGTAAATAATAGGTAACCCAAACAGACTCTCAATCTTAAACTCCTCAGTGGGAACTAGGTGGTCCAAACCGCATTTTTCTTGAAGTTTAGGTAACCCTAATATATTAGTAGCATATGTGTGTACAATTATCACCAACCTAATTGAAATTTTAATGCTGTTTTCCATTGATTTACGTATCTTCTTCAATTCAGCTATTCTTTTGGGGGCTTTTTCTAGCTCACGCACGTGTTAATTAGTTTGCACATTGTTTAGATTATTACTATGTGGTTTCCAAAGTTTTAATTAGTTTAGAATGCCGTACACAATTAATCAACTAAACTAAACACAAACCTTGCTTAATTTGCTGCCGCCATTTGAGGCATTGACTCTGTTTGGTAAAAAGCGTTTTGAGATAAAAAGAGTGGTTTTGACCAACTTTAACGGTTTGACCACTGAAACCGCTGATTGGAGTGTTTGGTGGAGAGAGGTTTGGGATGAAAACGCTAATTTAGAAAAAGCTCCTTTTAGGAACTTTTTCAATTAGCGTTTTGCAATATTAAAATTAATGGACTTCTTTAACCTTAATTATTTTATATATATATTTATGTATTAAAAAAAGAAATGCCCTTATTCGTCTTTTTGCGCAAACCGCTATTATCAATCAGTTAATTTTTACCAAACAGGTCTACACAAACAGCTAGTCAAATCAGTTAACAGCTAACAACTAATGTAATCAGCTAACAGCTAATTCCCAAACAGGGCCATTATGATCATAAAACAAGGTGGGATTATCCATGCCTAATTGGGACCAACACGAGCTAAATGCTATACTTACTTTATTTTTTTTGCAAAGTAAATGTTAGCACAATACCAACAAATTTCTAACAAATTTGGATTCTATATATAAAACTGTGTAATTTTAGCACTAACGTTTAGTTTCACATGAGCAGGGAAGGAGCCGGCCAAGAGCCTCGGGGGCTAAAGCCCCCGGCCACCGGTTCCGCCTTTGAGTATAGTTAGTTTCATCTCTTGTAATCCCCTAATATTGATTTATATTTACTCTATGAAGTATACTTCGATCATTTACGGTGGTTGAGTTTATTTAAGAGATTTGTTTTCAGGTAAGAGGTTATGGGTCCAAACTCTACTAAATTCATTTTCTTTTACGAAGTTTTATTTTTCCAAACGGACTCTTTATTTTAATAACACTTTTAAACTGATTTTTATTAGGGTAAATAATTTATTACTCCATGGGTTTATGCATATTACACTAGTTAGTCCCTCTGTTTTTAGAAACACACTATAACATCCTTGATAGTCCCTCCATCCATAAATTTTATAAAAAATGACAAATTTGCCCTTCTACCAAACTTTCTTATATGTTTAATTAAGTTTTATCTTTTTTTTTGTAGAAAAGGAAGAGAAAGGAAAGCAAAACAAGCAACTACACCGAGATTAGCCTAGGAAAGCTAACCCCAATCCTATCCTCTAAAAGAAGAGGAGAAACAGCAATATGGGGAACGGTAAGGGTAGAAACACCTAACACCCCCTCAGGGCCGTTCCTGACCTTTTAGAGGCCCGGGGCGAGATGATAATTTGGGCCCTCTATATATATACATTCTACTTTTTTTTAAGCTGTAGGTCAGATGATTTTTTATTATTATTACAAAGGATAAGATACAAATTCAGTCATATTGTTATTAGGAGAGAGCAATCAGCGTTAATGCATAAAATAGTGCAATTTTAAACCTAACATTTATCAATTGGTATAGTTTCGAGCTTAATTGATAAAAATGAGGTTTTTTATATGTAATTTCTTATTCTATCCTCGCTCCAACCTCCACTGTTCTGGTCACTCAATATGGTTTGAAGTTGCACATTTCATGTTAATGAAAAGAACTCATTTTTAATCAACTAGGCTTGAAATTGCACCAACTCGTAAAGGTTATTTAAAATTGCAATATTTTCTACATAAAAGCTAAATTGGTAGTTCAATAGTAGCAAGTATACTAACTAGAATTATTTATGTACTAAAATAACAAGTATTTATGTCATGTAAAATTGAAAAAGTAAATAAATATAGGCAAAAAGTATAATTAAACTCCGAACTTTGGCTGTTTTAAGGATTAAGCTCCTGAATTATTTTTTCACATTGTGCCTTTTATCATTGATTTTGTTATGGATTTGGCCCTTGTTTAACTTTTCCGTCGAGTTTAGGAGATGAGAAGATCCATTTGACGATTCTAAAGCTAAATAAGGGTCTAATCCATAACAAAATCAATGAATTATTTATGTACTAAAATAACAAGTATTTATGTCATGTAAAATTGAAAAAGTAAATAAATATAGGCAGAAAGTATAATTAAACTCAAAATTTTGGTTGTTTTAAGGATTAAGCTCTTGATCGATTATTTTTTCACATTGAGCTCTTTATCATTGATTTTGTTATGGATTTGGCCCTTATTTATTTTCCGTCGAGTTTATGAGATGAGAATATCGATTTGGCGATTCTAAAGTTAAATAAGGGTCTAATCCATAATAGAATCAATGATCAAAGATTCAATGTGGAAAGATAAATGATCAGGGGTTTAATCCTTAATATAGCCAAAGTTCAGAGTTTAATTATGCTATTTGTTATAAATAAGGGTCTAATCCATAACAAAATCAATGAATTATTTATGTACTAAAATAACAAGTATTTATGTCATGTAAAATTGAAAAAGTAAATAAATATAGGCAGAAAGTATAATTAAACTCAAAATTTTGGTTGTTTTAAGGATTAAGCTCTTGATCGATTATTTTTTCACATTGAGCTCTTTATCATTGATTTTGTTATGGATTTGGCCCTTATTTATTTTCCGTCGAGTTTATGAGATGAGAATATCGATTTGGCGATTCTAAAGTTAAATAAGGGTCTAATCCATAATAGAATCAATGATCAAAGATTCAATGTGGAAAGATAAATGATCAGGGGTTTAATCCTTAATATAGCCAAAGTTCAGAGTTTAATTATGCTATTTGTTATAAATATATTATTTTTTAGGTAGATGTTATGCTTACTTTGTTGTTTTATAGAGTAATATGTATTTTGACAATTAAATGGTTATTTCTTTTATTGAATACATAAATAAATTTGATAATTTTGATTTAACAAAACAACAAAAATGATGGTGATAAAATGGGGTGGGAAGAGAAAAAAACATTTGATAATAATAAAAATGAGGATGAGGAGGTTTGAACCTCCAACCACAAGCTTAATTAGAATCATAAGCTCCTCACTTATACCAACTGAACCAATTCATTTTTATGTTAGTTTTGCATCTCGGTTTTATATATGTACAACCTAAAATATTTTTTTGGGCCCATTAATATTATGGGCCCTGGACGGGCGCCCCGCGTTTCATAGCCCAGGGCCGGCCCTGCACCCCCTCATGGCATGCCGCCGCCAAGTGATCTGCAACACGGTTCTGCTCCCGGAAAATGTGGCTGAACTCAAGGATATCAAATGAGGGGCCTCTTAATAGCTTTAATAAGGTTGCGGCTATGAAGACCCATGACATGACTACCCAAAATCATATTGATAGCCTCCAAGTTATCTGACTCCACAGAAAGCCTCTTAACACCCAGCCTAATCGCCAGCTGGATCCCAGAGAGAATGCCCCAGAGCTCCGCAGAGAAGGAAGAACCCAAACCCAGAAACCCAGATTAAGTTTTATCTAATTTTATTTATTATATTAATTTAAGAATAAAAATTAATATTAGTAATAAAATTATATTATAGTATATTTTTAACTAAAAATACATAATCAATTTTATAATAATTTAGTATTATAATTTAAATATATCGTTTATATAATATCTATTTTACGTGGTACTTATTATACATGCATTATTGAGTTTCTAATTTATTAAATAATAATTGGTTAAATGAAATATTAAGTTAAATAATTATTAATGTTTTTTAACCTAATGAGTAAAATTAAAATTTATGAAAAATTTCTAATTAATTTTATTACACACTATTTTAGTACAAAAATATTTTTTATATAATTTATCTGATTGCTCGGTTCAAGATTCGTTAGACACCCTTTAGAAGGATTCTCTTGCAATTTTTTTTTACGTATACTAAGACTCGAACTCAAGGTCTTTAATTTAAACGACTTGATGTCTTTTACTAATCAACTCAAGATTAATTGGTTTAGGAAAAAAAATAGTTAAATACTACATTGATTTTTTAATATATTGATTTATCGAAATTATGAAACACTAAACTAATTTATGGTAGATTGGTAAATTTATCATTTTATTTATAATTATTTATTAAAATAATTTTAATTATTGATATAAATAAAATTTGATATAACTTAATTAAATATAGATGAAAGTTAATTAGTGATAGAAGGGCAAACTTGTCATTTTCTATATAATTTATGAATGAAGGACTAAGTAGTCAGTTTTGTCAAAACTTAGGGATGTTATAGTGTGTTTTTAAAAATAGAGGGACTTACTAATGTAATATGCACAAACTCAGGGACTAATAAATTATGGGTAATTAATTTATTAGTCCTTATATTTTGACAAAACACATTGTTTAGTCCCTGTATTTTAAAAAACACATGATAAAGTCCCTAACATTTTTCTCAATGAACTGTTTAGTCCCTAACATTTTTCTCGGTGAACTGTTTAGTCTCTGCCGTTAGACTCTCGTGAAGATTTTGTTAGTCAATTTGAATTTGCGTTTTTCTTTTTCTTTATTTTTCTTTCCTTTAAACTCTCATGCATTTGAAATCAACTTTGAGTGTTCTTCTTTTTGATTTTCTTTTTAATCGTTCAAATTCGTAAGCATTGGGTCTGTTCTTTTTCTTGTTCTCCATACAAATAGCTTATTCTTTTAAATTGGATTTCCTCTTCTAAAATTTGAAGGTAAATAGTAAAGGGTAATAAATCTAACAAACAGACTGAAGGACTAAACAGTTTACTGAGAAAAAGGTTAGGGACATTACCATGTGTTTTTGAAAATACAAGGACTAAACAGTGTGTTTTGTTAAAATATAGGGACTAATAAATTAATTACCCATAAATTATTTACCCTTTTTAGAATTTATTATATCACTTTTCCAGGAAAAAAAATTCAATTTCTTACTTTTAATACTCAAATAACTTAATTTCTGAATTAAATTTTATGAAAATTGTAAAAAATTTATAGCTAAAAATTAAAAATAAAATGCGTAAAAATGTTATAATTTTTAGCCAACACACAAAAACAATAAAGTTTCAACATGCTAGAGGCTAAAAAAATATTTGCCTGGATTTCGGAAAACCACTCCCAACAGCAGGGCTAAATTTAGCCCTCCCAAAGTATGGAATCTGCATATGAGAATACATAGGGTCCGTTCGGCTACTCGTTGTTTGTTGTTCCTGTTTGCGACTGCCTTTGGAAAATGCTGTTTTTCCAAAAAGACAGAGATTCCCTACTTTTGTAAAAAGCTACTTGATTTTGTATTTTTCGTTAAGCTGTGCACTTTTCTTAAGTTTTGTACCGTACTTTATTCTATAAATTATTAACTTAGGCATTATAGTGGAGTTGTCAGTCAATGATCCTGTTTTGACTATTTTTTTATCTTATTTCATACACCGAAACTATCCTTCCACACAGTGGCGAATACAAGATTGTTCGGTTAGGGGTCGATTTTATACGTGCCTGTGAATTTTTTTTTTTTTTGGCTAAATCAAACTTGTTCAAAAATACCCCTAATGTTTTGGGTCAGGAGCAATTTTATCCCTAATGTCTAAAATGGTATCATTTCGGGACTAAGACTTTCTTGTTGTTGTTGTTGTTGTTGTTGTTGTCTAAAATGGTACAATTTTATCCCTAATGTTGGAAGCCAAGAGCAATTTTACCCCTAACGTTGATAAATTGGGTCAATTTGAGAAATAGTTCATCAAACTGTCTTCTAAGCCATGAATAATAGTGTCTGAAATTGATCCAATTTATCAACGTTAGAGGTAAAATTGGTGCAAAATTACAAAATTGATATGCAATCGGTGCAAAATAGAGAAACAAATGACTACATTTTATAATAGTGTCTGAAATTGATCAAATTTACCAACGTTAGAGATAAAATTGCTCTTGGCTACAAACATTAGGGGTAAAATTGCACCATTTTAGATGTTAGGGGTAAAATTGCACCTAACCCAAAACGTTAGAGATATTTGATGCGTAACAACCCGAGAATCCGGGAAATGGATGATTACGAGTCGGAAACATTTTAATTTACATTTTTTTATCAAAAGAAATCATGAAAATAATGCATGACAATTGAACGATTTTGCATTTTTCGTCACAAAAAATTGAATAATTTTGCATTTTTTGTCATAAAAAAATTGAACAATTTTACATTTTTTGTTTAAAATTTTTTTATGTAGAATTTTGCCCCCCCTCCCTCAAATCATGGATTCGCCACTAACCGGAACCACCACAATCTCAAATTTTATGGAGATAATGGTCAAAACTTCTCGTGGTCATAGTGGTTCTGGTGGATGGAGGGTCCGGATCCCAGGCCCCTCCTTGTATTCGCCCTTGCTTCCACACGAGTATCAATCCCTAATAGTTTTTATAAAATCAAATAAATTTTTTTAGAAATAAAATCAAATAATTTTATAAACTTATTCTAAATTTAATATATTCCTAACTTTTTTTCTACCAAATTTAAATCTAAGTTATCTTAACCTAATTTTCAAAACAAAATACAAAAAATAATACTCCTTAAACTCATTTTTTAAAGAGTTAATTTGACTGATTAAGCTTAAGGTAATAATTTTAGTTTAGATTTATCAAAAAAATATATATAATTTTAGTTTAGAGGCCTAAAAGCATCAAGACAAGGAAAAGTAATATAATAATAATAATAATAATTTCCTAAAAATAATAATAATAATAATAATTAAGAGAGAAAAGGAAAGAAAGTCAAAGCAAGTGTCCTGGTCCCACGGATGATAAACAGTCAATAAGGTTACCGGAGAAACCAGATCAGAAACGTCAAGTCGTGTAAGTTATCTAAATAAAAAAAAAATAAAAAAAAAAAAACAAATATATGGGGACCACACATAGACTTAATCCACTGCCCCACCAGGTCTCCGGTCACCCTACTACTACCCCTTACACCCGGGCCGTCAAATTCGTTGACTTCCCTTTTAATTAGCTCTTATAAAAAATTAATTTCTTTATTTTATTTTCTTTGCTTTTTCTATTTCCTCACGTGGAACGCGCCGCGCTCTTCGGGGCGGTGAGATTCATTTTTTCTTTGTGAATGAGTCAAACTATTCATTGACCAACTATAGACGAAACCTCCCTCATCCGGACCTTCTTATTACCGCCCGAACCCGAACCCGATAGCTTCAATTATTACTTCATTTACTTTTTTTTTTTCTAGAAACTACTTTATTTAATCTTAATTTTACTTTTTTTTTTGAATCTTAATTTTACTTAATGGAGTCAGAACCATGTTTGTACTTAAATTCATCTTTTAATTTAAGGTAATTAATTTATCAGTCCCTATATTTTGACAAAACATATTATTTAGTCCCTATATTTTCAAAAATACATGATAAAGTCCTTAATCTTTTTCTCGATGAACTGTTTAGTCCCTAATGTTTTTCTCGGTGAACTGTTTAGTCTCTGTCGTTAGACTCTCATGAAGATTTTGTTAGTCAATTTGGATTTGCGTTCTTCTTTTCCTTTCCTTTAAACTTTAATACATCTGAAATCAACTTTGAGTGTTCTTTTTCTTGATTTTCTTCTTAATCGTTCAAATTCGCAAGCATTGAGTCTTTTCTTTTTCTTGTTCTCCATACAAATAGCTTCTTCTTCTAAATTGGATTTCTTCTTCTAAAGTTTGAAGGTAAATAGTAAAGGATAATTTAGTCATTTCCGAAGTCATAAACGGTAAAAAATCTAACAAACAGACGAAATGACTAAACAGTTCGCTGAGGAAAAGGTTAGGGACCTTACAGGAACTAAACAGTGTGTTTTATCAAAATATAGCAACTAATAAATTAATTACCCTTTAATTTATATTAATTTTGCTAAATTTTCAGTTTTGATATAAAGTTATTTAGAAATTTGCATTTAGGAATTATAAATAGAGTTTAATATCAAATAAAATAAAATTTGTAAGTGAATTCAAGAAAATCAATTTGTGTAATTTATTTATATTAAAGGCCTAATACATCATTTACTCTCTGAACTTGTCCAAAAAGTTTGATTGGCCCCTGAACTTTTAAAGTATCCTGATAATCCCCTCAACTTGCATAAAATGTTCAGTTAACCCCTCGAACTATTAGAGATAATATTCGAATTATCTCTGTAAATAGATTCCTATCTAGTTAGAGTTTTACTCTGTCTATATTCCTAGCTAGGTAAAGTTTTAATACGACTATACTTATGTATTGTATTCCTATACAAACTGTTATTGGCTCACTATAAATACAAGGTCTCTGAGCCAGAATCATTAAGCTGATTCAATTCATTATTGTGCCTATTACTTATCTGTCTATCTCCATAATTCTCTCATCTATCTAACCCTAGATTCAACATGGTATCAGTAGTATCAACTTCCGCATCCTCCGAATCCTCTGATCATCCCCAATCCCCGACCTATTCTCAATACAAAGCCGCTGCCCTTGCTTCCGCCGCCGCCGCCGCCGCCACCGCCGGTGTAGCCACGGTCCAGATCGAATCCGCCGGTGCCTCTGATGCCGCGGCTGCTCAAAATACAAACGATGCATACGGTGGTTCCTTCGCGTCGTCTGGATGGCGGTTTACGTCACCATTCATCACCGGGGATTCCGTCTTCCTCAATCCACAACCTGCATCAGCCACCGCACCACCAACGCACACCGTCGGTGATACCTTCCCTCCGGAGGTCCGTGCGGCGCTCGAAGCTTATCAAGCGGCCAGCGCAAGGGCGGTGATGGCTCAGGAACGGCCTGCGCCGTCTGCCGCGGCAACGACATCAGCCGGAGGAAAAGCTCCGATTCAGGAATCTGCCGCAACGTTCCTCGCGGCTGCCGCAGCGCCGAATCATCCCTCCACCGTGGCTGCGTCTGCCCAGGCGCGACCTACGTCTTCCTCTTTTGCGCATCCTGCGCATCCACCTCCCGTGACAGCAGCGTGCGCACAGCCCCTAGGGCAAATCGCGACACCAACACCATCTAATGACACGGCAATTCTAGCCGCACTCGCGGCATATCAGGCGGCTATTCCACAAACACGGAATCCACAAGTTCCGATTCAGCAGCCATCAGTTCAGGTACAACAATCTGCAACACCTCTAACCCTATTTTCTCCATCAGTTCTGGCTGCCCTAGCAGCATATCAGGCGGCTGAAGCCAGTAACAAAAATCAGGTTATTTCTGAATCTAATATTTCACCGTTTTGTTACAATACCCAAATATCTCATGATCTATCACCATCTTTCTTCTCAAATTATTTTCCCAACACCGTTAATGCACCGTCAACCAATGTTAGACACAATTTTATTTCCTCCTCCATCCCTCATAATACAAACAATCCTGTCCACCCAGAACCTATACCCACTTATGTTGAACAACCTAGACAACCACCCACAAACATCAATATCAACATCAAATTAAACCCGAATAACTACAAAGCATGGAGAATGTCCATGGAATCTACCCTTCAAACCTATCATCTTCTTTCTCACATTCTTAGTTCAACACCACCACCACTCAAATTTATTCCTAAAACAGGTTTTGTGACATTAGCTGCGGATTTAATCATAAATCCATCGTTTATTCAATGGGATGATGTAGAAAATGTGGTTAGGACTTTGCTCCTAAATTCAATCACCGAAGAGGTGTTTTCTGAGATTGCATATCTCAAATATTCACATGACATTTGGCTAGCTTTAGAGGATGCCTACGGGCTAATTACAGGCAGCAAGCAGTTTCAGATGGGAGTCGAACTGCATGAACTTGAGCAAAGAGGAATGTCTGTTACGGCATATATGCAAAAAGTGAAATCCATCCTTGATGATCTGGCTGCCTCAGGGAATCCTTATCCTCGGCATCTACTACCGTCAGTCCTTTACAAAGGTTTAGCAGAAGAGTATCGCTCCACTATTCAGAATCTTGTAACTCAGCGAGGTACAAACATCAACTATCAAGAGATTCTGCATAGCTTGAAGATAGTTGAGGGCATGATTCAATCGACCAGGAAGACAACTCTGCTTCAGCCTGAGGCCAATGTATCCACCATGGAAGCAAATCAAGCAAAGAAGCAGAATCCAAAGAAAAGAAGAAGTGGCAAGTGCTACAATTGTGGTGATCCAAGCCACTGGGCTGACAAGTGCAAAAGACCAAAGAATAATTCAAGAACACAATACAATCCTGGACCACAAGCGCACATGGCATGGCAATAACCACCAAATCCATTCATGGGTCCTAATCAGCCGTGGTACCCAGACACAGGGGAAACTAATCACATGACGGCAAATCCGGCTCAACTTCAACAAATGCAACCATATCCAGGATATGATACAGTTCAATTTGGCAATGGTCAAGGTTTGCAAATTTCTCACTTTGGAAATTCAAATATCAATAATCTGAAAATTAATGATGCCCTACTTGTTCCCAAGCTTACCAAATCTTTACTATCTGTTCAAAAATTTACCCGTGAGAACTCATGTTTCTTTGAATTTTGGCCTAACCATTTTCTTGTGAAGGACCAAACAATTGGGGAAATCCTGTTACGGGGCCCGAGTAAAGATGGACTATATGTGCTTACACCCACCCTGAAGGAGGCGCTAGTTGGAGAGAAGGTGTCTTTTGAAAGGTGGCATGCACGGCTTGGACATTGTCAGAATCAGACAGTCAGCTCAGTTCTCAAAGGAAACAATCTATCCTCTTCAAAACCAGTTAACAAATGTTCTTTTTGCCCATTAGGCAAGCTTGCTAGGAGCTCTTTACCATCTATTAGTTGTTCTAGCACATTTACTTTTGAAAACTTACATCTGGATGTTTGGGGGCCAGCTCCAGTTGCTTCTTGTCTTGGCCACCGTTATTTTTTAATAATCATTGATGAATTCACCAGATTTGGATGGGTCTTTTGTTTAAAGAATAAGAGTGATGTTTTTTCAACCTTCTGTGATTTTTATGCCATGATCTCTAATCAGTATAGTGCAAGGGTTAAGAACATTTACTCTGATCTTGGGGGGGAGTTTCAAAAACTATAACCTTTTTTCAAACGCCATGGCATTATACACAAGATTGCATGCCCTTACACTCATGCACAAAATGGTATAGCTGAGAGGAAAATTAGACATGTTGTTGACATTTGCCTTACTTTGCTAGCCAATGCATCTTTACCTCCAAAATTTTGGAACTATGCCATGATACATAGCATTAGGCTAATTAACTACTTACCCACCAAAATCCTAAACAACAAGTCACCCTATTTCTTGTTCTACAAGAAACAACCTGCCTATAAGGCCTTACGCATTTTTGGTAGTGGTATTTATCCCCTTCTTCGTCCATACAATCAACACAAATTTGATTTTCGCTCCAAGTTATGTGTCTACCTTGGTCCATCAGAAAATCATTCTGGGGATATCTGTCTTGAATATGCCACTGGACGCATATACATCTGCAAGTTTGTGCAGCACAATGAAGAAGTCTTTCCTGCATCAACAATCACTACATCATCACCTTCATCTAGCAACTCAGGGGTAAGCACATCGTGTCAACTACCATCTCTACTCGACCCGTATCCAGGTAATTTCTCTAATCCCAACCCTATAGTATCTTCTTCTAACCTGGTTCCATACTCTGCACCCATCACACCTGGACCTCATCCTGGAACCCCAACTACTCCTCCTGACTCTAAAGCCACACACAGTGCTCCTTTAGTTCCACCTCAATATCTGTCACCAGTGGTCGCTGCTGCATCAACACCTATTTCTCAGAATGATCTTAATGTTGAAGATAACAATCCAGTTGATGTTGCGGACATCAGCACACCGGAAATACAGAATGCAATTCCTCATGAGGAGAACATCATGCCACAAACAGATTCTCCTCCTCCTGAAAGTGCAACACATGCTCCCATTCCACCTGAAAGGCCCAGGCCTCGCAATGCACCGCTGATTGGTCCACGACAACATTATATGCAACTTCGACAGTCATCTCTTCAGTCAAGAGGAAGGTTTGAGGGACTATTAGCTACACATCCAAATGGCACAGTGGATCCCACATGCTTCAGTAAAGCCAACAAACAAGCAGAATGGCGTACTGCAATGTCTGAAGAGATCCAAGCTCTTCTGGATAATGGAACATGGCAACTTGTACCGAGACCACATGATCAGCATGTCATCACCTTCAGGTGGCTCTTTCGTACAAAGAAGAAGTCTGATGGAACCATTGAGCGTCACAAAGCTCGCTTAGTAGCACGAGGATTCACTCAAAAAGCTGGGATTGACTACAAAGAAACATTCAGTCCAGTAATCAAAGCCACAACCATCAGGTCTGTATTTGCCATCGCAGCAACAAACAACTGGTTCGTCAATCAACTAAATGTCTCCAATGCTTTTCTCCATGGAAACTTATCAGAAACCATATATATGGAACAACCGCAGGGGTTTTGGGATAGTGACCGACCAGATCATATCTTCCTTCTCACAAAGAGTCTCTATGGATTGAAGCAAGCACCGCGAGAATGGTTCACTCGCCTTCGAACATTCCTCCTCTCCCTAGGGTACAAAATGTCACAGGCTGACAACTCTTTGTTCATCAGACGCACCGATACTGAAAAAAGTTACATTCTGTGCTATGTTGATGATATACTCATAACAGGGAACCACCCTGCACACATCACAAACACTATTGCAGCCATAGAACGTGAGTTTCCCATCCGCAATCTTGGCAAAGCAGAATACTTTCTTGGAATAGAGATCCGATATGAGAAGGATGGCATTCACATGTGTCAAGCCAAGTATGTGGCTGACATCCTCGACAGAGTGAAGATGATTGACTCCAAGCCCACACTAACGCCCATGGCCACCACACCAACAGTTTCAAAGGAGCTAGGCACCAGCTTAACCTCTGGAGATGAATATAGAAGCATTGTGGGGGCACTTCAGTACTTAACATTCACTCGACCTGACATTGCATTTGCAGTTAACAAATTATGTCAGTTTCTACACTGTCCAACTGATGAACACTGGAAAGGAGTCAAGAGGGTTTTACGCTATGTTCAGGGTACATCAGATTTTGGCATAGTCATGTCTGTCAAACCAATACAGCACATCCACTGCTACTCATATAGTGATTGGGGAGGGTGTCCTGATGATCGACGATCCACGGGTGCCTTCTGTGTCTATCTTGGATCCAGCATTGTATCGTGGTAGACCCGCAAGCAACCCACAATATCCAGATCCTCAACAGAGAGCGAATACAAAGCAGTAGCAAATGCCACTGCCGAACTGCTATAGCTCAAATCTCTTCTCTCGGATCTCGGCTTTCCATTACCCACCCCGGTTCAGTTATGGTGTGATAATGTTGGAGCGATCTATCTCACTTCAAATCTAGTGTTTCATGCTCGCACGAAACACATTGAGCTAGACTATCATTTTGTTCGTGAACAAATTCACAGAGGATTTCTCAGTGTTAGATTTATTCCAACCAATGATCAGGTTGCAGACATACTCACCAAGCCGCTAGCTCCGGCTCGTTTCACGATGCTACGCTCCCGCCTCTTTGTTCGTGCCCGCCATCGGCTTGAGGGGGGTGTTAGATATAATATTCGAATTATCTCTGTAAATAGATTCCTATCTAGTTAGAGTTTTACTCTGTCTATATTCCTAGCTAGGTAGAGTTTTAATACGACTATACTTATGTATTGTATTCCTATACAAACTGTTATTGGCTCACTATAAATACAAGGCCTCTGAGCCAGAATCATTAAGCTGATTCAATTTATTATTGTGCCTATTACTTATCTGTCTATCTCCATAATTCTCTCATCTATCTAACCCTAGATTCAACACGAACTTGTGTAAAATGTAATCAATTGATCACTCAGTCGTAAAAAAGTAAGTTAAATGCGGAATATGTATTCCGCGTGTCTTAGAATGTTATTACATAATTAAAAAAATAGATTAAAAATGAAGTTATTGCTTGTTCAACTATACAACTTGTCCTCTCTAATATTAGGACCGTATACTCCGGTTTTGATCGTTTTACTATTTTTAAGACTCGTGCAATACATCTTTCGCATTTAACTTACTTTTTTTGCAACCGAGTGATCAATTGATTACATTTTGCGCAAGTTCAGAAGGCTAACTGAACATTTTATGCAAGTTGAGGGAGGCTATCGAGACACTTTAAAAGTTTAGGAGCCAATCAAACTTTTTGGACAAGTTCAGGGGACAAATGATATATTAAACATATATTGATTTGATTAACCTTAAAGATAACTCAATGCTCTTCTGTCCTTAATTAAAAGTGAGGGTTCGAATCTCATTTTAGGCATGGAGCAATCTTATATCTTCTAATAACAATTGTCGTATTCTAATCCTAATTAAATATTTTATATCTATTATTTAACTAAGAAGTAATAAAAAGAAATACAAAAAAGAAAAAAAACACTAAATAGACCCTTTACAATCATAGCGATAACACAAAATAATATCTTATCTATATCAAAAAGTAGGATTGTAATCGAGACGAGACGAGTTTTGTTCTACTCATGTTCAGCTTGATAGGAATGGGCGAGCTCGAGCTCAACATCCTACTGGATCTCAGTTCATTAAAAAAAATGTCTGATCGTGAGCTGCTCGTGAGTAATTCATTTTTTGTTCACGAGCAGCTCGTTATTTTTATTCATAAATTTTACTCGCAGACAGTAAATTAATTGTGTTCATAAGCTACATAGTTTTGAAACCTATAAAACTATAGTTTCACACAAAACTATATAGTTTTACATTTCTCACTTTATAGAAATATTATTACTAAAAAAATATGTTCATAGGATGTGGCTCTGGAAACAAACCAAACTTATTCAAGGAAGCTCGATTAGATATATTCACTTGACTTTCTCAATGGATTATCACCTCACATTTCTTCCCAATAACTAAGCAACGAGTTCTAAATAGATGATGCTGTGAGTTATGCTCCTCTTCACTAGACATTACCACCCTCATTACCAAATACACATTACGCTTAACGCCATCATCCTCACCTTTATAGGTATATTTGTTTTGGCTCCACTCAACGTTCCCTAACTTATCTTCATACTAGAACCTATATTCATCATCTTCATAAGTATCTTCATTTTGGTTCCACTCAACATCCTCCAACTCATCATCGTAATGGAATATATCTTCCTCGTCTTCATAAGTAGCCCCATTTTGGTTCCACTCAATGATCTGACGCTCATCCTTATCATGATAGAACCCATTCTCATCATCTTCATAGGTGTCCTCGTGTTGGTTCCACTCATCGTTCGGAAACTCATACTCATCATGGTAAACTCCAACATTTTCAACATAATTAAATTCATTTTAATTATAATAAAATTCACCATCCTCATATAGCTTATCATCAGAATTGTTCTCTCTCTCTCTCTCTCTTCAACCCCTTCCTCGAACTCACTCTCATAACAGCCAAGTTCATCATTTCTTTCTAACTCATTCTCAGATTGGTTCTCCTCTTTATCAATCTCCTCTTCAAGCTCATCTTCTTCATGATCATATTCAAATTCATTTCCCTCTTTGTCAACAACCCATTCTTCCCCATGACCTATCGTTTCCTTCCACTCCTCCTCATAATATTTAATTTTAAGGTTTATAGCTTATTTGAATCAATTATTGTTAATTTTTATTACTTTTCTTCTGATAACGAAATTTATGGATTAGAGTTTGTTTGAATCAACTGTTGTTATTTTTATTATTTTCAACGAAATTTATGACTTAGAGTTTGTTTGAATCAACTGTTTTTAGTTGTTACTTTTGTTTTGATAACAATTGTCATATTCTAATCATAACTAAATATTTCATATTTATTGTTTGAACTAAGAAGTAAAAAACAAAAACAAAATGCGGAACTAAGTAAACACTTTACAATTATAGCGATATCATAAATATAAACATATAACACTAAATTGTTTTACATTTTTTTTATCTTTATAGAATATTATTATTAAATGGTATTTGATTACTCATTTTTCTCGTTATGTTTGCTTTTCACTCCAAAAAATAGACTTTTAAGTGTTTGGTTAGATACCTTTTGAATGTCTTTCATAGCTGAAAATTAGCTTTTTATAAAAAACAGAAACTTCATACTTTTTGGAAAAGCAGTTTTTTTCAACAGTATATAACAACCCGTAACAGCAAACAGGAAACGTCAACAACAAAAAGCAAGTAAACCAAATGAGCCCTAAAAATACAATCAAACCAAGCCTGATTAGGAACCTATTATAAACATTATAATCGAATTTATTCATGAACCTATAATCAAATTTACCACGAGTTTTCAAATGAAGTTTTCCACGCTCATACTCGACTCATTTATAAATCCAACCCAACACCATCCACCTTCTATCCTAACAAAATTTACATTCCCAAATGAAATAGGTAGATTAAGAAGAAAAGTAGTATAGATAGAGAAGTCTTGTATGGATGATCCATATTTAGAACCCATAGAAAAAAAAAACAGCTGGCACAGTGACGCAGAGTATGACGTAAGTAAAAAAATAAACAAAAAAACAAAATAAAATATCACATAAAAATTCCAGAAAAATAAAAGAAAATCTAATTATCGGTCTTCGTCCAAACCCTTTTTATAGGCGACCCAGTTGCACCGGTTAAAGACTTCACACACTTCTCTTCCCTTTTCTTCTCCTTCTCTCTCTCTCTATCTGTTACCCCCATTTTCTCTTCTTCTTCTCCTCTTCTTTTATGGACAAAGGATGGTGTCTCACTGAAGATCCTCCCCCTAATTCCACCTCCAATCTTCACTTCAACAAGAGTCCTCATCATTTTCATCATCTGTCCGATTCTCTTCGGATGTTTCCTTTCCCGGTCAATCGCGCTTCCTCTTCTCCCACTACCACCGCCGCCGACGGTATTGATTTCTTCTCCGAGAACAAAGATCTTGATCATTCTAAATCTGCTGCTGCTACGAGTATTGTCAATGTCAAGAAAGAGAGCTCTTACGCCGATGATCGTGTAAATGTAAGTTGTTTTGTTTCTATTTCGTCCTTTTATCATTTTGTGTGGTTGAGTGTTCGAGATCGAATCTTAGTTATAATTCGAATTTAGTTATAATTTTTTGTGGATTTGTGGATTTGTGGATTTATAGACTGGATTGCACCTTCTTACTGCTAATACTGGAAGTGATCAATCTACGGTGGATGACGGAGTTTCATCTGATGTTGATGATAAGAGATCTAAAAATGAGGTAATTAAGGAGACGAGATGAGATTATTAGATGAATTAATTATAATTAG
Source organism: Euphorbia lathyris (assembly GCF_963576675.1). Taxonomy (NCBI): domain Eukaryota; kingdom Viridiplantae; phylum Streptophyta; class Magnoliopsida; order Malpighiales; family Euphorbiaceae; genus Euphorbia; species Euphorbia lathyris. Next base: position 86,624,164 of record NC_088915.1, read on the forward strand.
TTAAGATGAAGCATGATTTGGTTGATTAATTAGTTAAGATGAAGCATGATTTGGTTGATTAATTAGTTGTTGTATTAAATGATTGGTCAAACGTGTTTCAGCTTGTGCAATTACAATCGGAGCTTCAAAGGATGAATACGGAGAATCATAAGCTAAGAGATATGCTTAGTCAAGTTAATAATAATTATAATGCGTTACAGATGCATCTTGTGGCGTTGATGCAAAGCGGTCAACAAGATCAGGTTAGTTGTTAATTAATAATTGGGAAGATTTTAATTAATTTGATCGGTGATGGATGATTGATGGTTAATTAATTAATGAGTTGTGTGCATTCAGGGTGTTCGACGAATTGCCGAGGAGAAAAAACAAGAGGTAGTGCCGAGACAATTCTTGGATCTTGGTCCTTCTGCAGAGACGGATGAGGTTTCTCATTCGTCATCGGATGAGAGAACACGATCGGGCACGCCTCAGACTAATGTGGAAGCAGCTAAAAACAATGGGAAACTCGAGATTGGTTCGTATGATCAGGAGAATTCTAGTTTTAGAGATGGAAAAAGAATTGGAAGAGAAGAAAGTCCTGATTCGGAAACTCAAGGTTGGAATCCTAATAAGGCTCAGAAGGTTAATCCTGCTAACAAGAGTATCGATCAATCTACTGAGGCAACGATGAGGAAAGCTCGTGTATCAGTTCGAGCACGATCAGAAGCTCCTATGGTATGTAATTAACTATTTAATTAGTTCAGTTTTTGCCTAATTAAGCTTCGATTGCATGATGGGAAATTGACTGTTAATTAATTTTGATCAGATCACTGATGGTTGTCAATGGAGAAAATATGGACAAAAAATGGCTAAAGGAAACCCATGTCCGAGAGCTTATTACAGATGCACCATGGCTGTTGGTTGTCCAGTGAGGAAGCAAGTATGTAATTCAGTCTCAATTTTCAAGTATTCAAATGTTTGTATTTTAGTTAATTCTGTCATATTGCCTGAGAACTTTATGTCCGTTTAGTTCTCTGATTAGTCTCAATTTTCAAGTATTCAAATAATACGATAGAAGTGTTTAGATAGAATTGAGAAACAAATTTCTTATACTTATTTCAGTACAAAAATTAGCTAAATTTTACTATCTATGATAGAAACAACAAACCCTTTGATTTTATAGCGTTTTACGTATCTGTTTCGATCTCAGAAAGTTGTACGAATGGTTTCGGATCTTGTTTTCTTTATGTGTTTTGAGAAGTGGATCCATGTTAATCACTTCTTTAGTAAATAACTAATATTTTCTAAATCGTTTTCTACAAGTTTTCAAAATGAAAAGAATCTCTTATTTCCCTCTATTACCTGACGCAGACGTAATTGTCTATTACGTGATAGGTGACGCATACGTAAATGTCTATAATTTACAGGTTTTCTCCATGTTTCCATTTATATTTTGGTGTCGGTTTCCATATTTGTTTATGTTTCATTGCAACATAATTCTGACGGCTTAACTAAAACTTTCAGGTTCAACGTTGCGCAGAGGATAGAACGATCCTGATAACGACATACGAAGGCAACCACAATCACCCGTTACCTCCGGCCGCAATGGCGATGGCATCGACAACAACCGCAGCAGCAAGCATGTTACTTTCAGGATCAATGTCAAGTGCAGATGGAATAATGAACCCAAACTTACTAGCAAGAGCAATTCTTCCATGCTCATCAAGTATGGCAACAATTTCAGCTTCAGCTCCATTTCCAACTGTTACATTAGACCTTACTCACAGCCCTAATCCTCTACAACAACAACAACAAAGACCTCAATCCCATTTTCAAATCCCATTTCCCGGAAGCGGACAAAACTCCGGTACACCGCCTCAGGTTTTCAGCTACAACCAGTCGAAATTTTCGGGTCTTCAATTATCTCAAGATCATCAATCCCAATTGCACCCACCGCCACCACAGTCTTCCTTGGTTGATTCAGTCAGTGCTGCTACCGCAGCCATCACCGCCGATCCCAATTTCACCGCGGCCCTCGCAGCCGCTATCACTTCTATCATCGGCGGCGCAAACAACAACAACAACAACACGAATAATAATAACAGTAACGCAAACAACACGAGCAACAGAAACTAGAGATTACTGGGTGTTAATTAATTAATTTAATTAATTATCCTTAAAATTTCTTGTTTCTTTTATTACGATTGAGATGATTACATGTTCATAGAGGGGTTGATTAGAACAGAAATATTTCATTCTTTTTTTCTTTTTTCTTTTTTCTTTTTTCAGAATAATTTGTTGCTAATTCTTTAGTGATCGATACAGGAAAAGATAATCAATATATTAATATATAGTATTTAAATTTTATTTTATTTTCGGTCAAATTATACCATTTTAATTCAATGTTCCAACTATATTGATTTAATTTTATATTTAATTTGTCTTCAAAAGAATAAAGGAAACTACTAAGAAAAGAAGAAGATGATGAACTTAGACTTAGCAGTCAAGAAATACGGCTATCACCATTTGACACGTTAATTAAAACTTTAGTGTATAAGAAAGGTAACCGGAAAATAATACAAACAATTATTAAATTCTTTTTCTTTCTTTTTCAACGTTCAGAAAAGAAAAGAAAAATCCTCATAACTTGTAGACTTTAGATGCATCGTTTTCTCATGTTTGAATAAATATAAAAGATTAGTATAAAAAAAATAAAACTTTTTTAGTTGAATTTTCCTTTTCTATAATAGTTACTTTATTTACTCCAAATAATAAATGTAAATTATTTTAATAAAGTTGAGATATATAAAATTGAGCTAAAATGCATCTAACAACAATAAATGATAACTCGTTGAATTACTAAACAAGCCCTCAATATGTAAATATAAATTTAAGTTGTAATTTTTTAATAAATGTGATCTCTTCTATATATAGAGAGAATATATATATTGATTTAATCATATTTCTTTTATAAATATTTTTTTTTATAATATAATCTCTCTTATAAGAGGCGGAGAAAAAGGAGGACGGGTTAGTTGGTCCACCGATTCATCGATGATATTCAAGGTTCCATCTCTATCTAAAGAGAGTTATTTTAGCACTTGGTTCTGTTTCTAGTCTTGTAATCGAGTTGAGTTGAACTTTGGCCTGCTCATGTTCATTCACAGAAAATTAATGAATTCAAGTCGAGCTTTGAGCTCGGTTTGAGCTTAGAATGGTCCGTAAGCATCTCATTTATTTTGTCCATGAGTTGTGCTAGCGATTAATTTTGTTTTTAAACTTTGCTCTTTGCTCGCGAGTAGCTCGTTAATTATATTAACTTTACTCTTGAACAACTCGTTAATTATCTTCATATAAGCAAGCTCACGAGCAAAGTTCGTGAACAAATAAACAAGTTGTTCGCGAACAGTTCGTTTATTGTGTCCATGAACAAACTCACTTAATAGAATAATAGAAAATACTACATCATTCTAAAACCTATAAAATTAAAGCGTCATACAAAATTACGTAATTTTATATTTTCCGTTTTAAAGAATAATAGTTACACTACTATTAAGAAAATTGAACCGAGCTTACTCGCTAATCTTTTTATAAATATTATAACTGAGTTTTGTTTCGAACTCGTTTAGAACTTTTGAACCAAGTTTCGTTGTACTCAAGCTCAGAACATCTCAAGAAAACAAAGAGACATTTAATGCAAGTCGAACGATGTATACTCTCAATCCGTTAATAAATCAAACCGAAGATGATTATGGAGCTGCTCCAGCTTAGCCGTAGTTAAGATGGAGGGCAGGCGCATGTGTGCGTAGGTGGGAGTTAATTGAAAGGAAACTAGAACAATAAATGAAGAGTCAAATTTGGTAGTATTAGTAGAATAAAATAAAGAATAGGGTTAGGGTTTGGAAAAAAGTGGAAGTTTCGTGCTGATCTGATATAAGTTTGTTTATTGGACAAATATGGATAACTTGTTGACTTTTTGATTCAATTGTATAAATGATGATGTAATGTAATGCTCTTTTATTTTATTTTAATCATGTGTGATTATAAAAATCACAACGTGGGTCGCACCGTACTCTATGTTCTATCTATCCACCGTACGTATAAATTTCTTCTTTCTTGTCGTAATACACCATTTGGCTTTTAACTTATCAAACTTTTCGATTAGTCCTGAATTTTTAAAGTTTTTCGATAGCTTCCTTAATTTACATAAAATATTCAATTAGTTTTCTATAATTAATTAATTACTCGATTGTAAAAAATAAGTTAAATGCGGAAAATATATTGCACGCATCTTAAAAAAAATAAAACGACCAAAGTCAAAGTATGCGATTCTAATATTAGAGAAGAAACAAATTTATATTAGAATAAATAAGAATTTTTTTAATCTATTTTATGAATTATGTAATAACATTTTAAGACACGTGCAACATATCTTTTGTATTTAATTTACTTTTTTACAACCGAGTGATTAATTGATTATATTTTACACAGATTCAGGGAGTTAGTTGAACATTTTATGTAAGTCTATGAGCTATTAGAACACTTTAAAAGTTTAAGAGGTTAATCAAACTTTTTAGACAAGTTCAGGGGGTAAATGATGTATTAAGCCAATATCTTTCTTTCTTGGTTTATGCCCCTTAAACTTATCCAACAAGCTTGATCTGCTCCCTGAAATTTCAAAGTGTCTCGAGCATTCCCCGAACTTGCATAAAATATTCAATTAGTCCTCTAAACTTATGTAAAATATAATCAATTGATCACTCGATTGTAAAAAAAAGTAAGTTAAATACGAAAGATATATTACACGTGCCTTAGAATATTATTACATAATTCGCAAAATTGATTAAAACATATTAAAACAGAAATTCTTACTGGTTCAACTATACATCCTTTTCTTTTATAATATTAGAATCGCATACTCTGACATTAATCGTTTTATCCTTTTCTTTTAAACGTGTGTAATACATTCTCAGCATTTAACTTACTTGCTTATATATTTTACTTAAATTTAAAGGACAAATTAAATATTTTCCATAAGTTTAAGAGACTATCACAACAATTTGAAAATTTAAGGGCTAATCAAGTTTTTTTTACCAATTCAAGTCACAAATGATGTAATAGGGCTTCTTTCTTTCTTTCTTTCTTTCTTTTTGTTTCCACCATGCCTTCAACTCTACGCACATGCTTTTTCATGTGATTCGGATTTGGAAGACTTTATTCATTTTGTATTAATTAACCACTGGAAAAATTCTAGATTGGTTCCGAAATAAACTCATCCAAGACTCAACAAGTAGGGTTATAATCAATGTTATCAGGTTCGGATCGGACCGGCCAGTCAAACCGGACCCGGTGAGAAAGCCGATCCGAACCTATGCGGTTTTTTTAATGGTAAAAAAACTGGAAAAACCTTGGGATTGTATCGGGACCCGACGATCCGGTTGGAACCGGTATAACCCTGGGTCTCTAACAAATAAAAAAAAAATTTGGCAGGTCACCATGCTGCATTTCAAGTGGGCTGAGGTTGGAATTTGTTGGGCTGCGCTTTTTAAATTAAAAATTAACAGCAAAAGTGGCCAAGTTATGGATCCTTATTACGGTGCGGCATTCGCATTGCCCATGTCGTGCGGGTGCGCCCCTAATCCAACGGTCAATCGATGCGGAAGAAAGGGACCAACTCCGGAGAGAGGGGAAGAATAGCGCTTAGTCCCGAGTTGAGACGTCGCTTGCACACACACACCCTGTGTGTGAAAAAGTCTTTTCCCTAGTAATTGGTTAAAGGTTTGTAAAACTTATTTACTTATAAACTAGTTAAGTTTCTCATTTCATTTGTATGTGGAATGTGAATGCTTAATTTCATTTTATCTTCTTTCAAATCATTTCAAATTGTTCACTTTGAGCATCAATTTCTCATTCATCATTTGTCCGTTTTGAGTTTATAATATATTTTTTAAAAGATCTTATGGCATAGAATACGTTGGTATATTTCAATTTATTCTGAACTTAATTTATTCGTTATATATTTAAGACTCAAATTAACAAAAAAATAACAAACCAAAAGTTGTTTATAATTTATTTTGAATATACAGTTAAACCTCGATAAATGAATGTTCGATAAAGTAATAACCTCGTTTATATAATAAATTCTTTCGATCCCGACTTGGGCCAATGGACTAAAGTAATAACCTCGCTAAATGCATTAAGTAATAAAAATATTTAAATCCTTAAGGCCCCAATGAAAATATAAATTAATAATTATTGAATTACATACAAAATATATATATATATATATATATATATATTTACTCCTTTCAAATGATGAGAAGCCATTGGAGGAGAAAAGAATGTGTACTTGGAATATATCTTCTACCTTTTATAGCTAAATACTAAACATTCTCATTTGCTATGTACATGAACTTAGTTTTAAATGCATTAAGTTTCACCAAAAAAATTAAACGTCAAGTAATACTTTAATTGATGTCTTTTGATTTTTCTTACCACATACAATGTATGCATTTTACAATGAAAAATTATCTATAAAATAATAAATATTGATTTATCGATAAATGAATAATTTATTCATTTATCGATAAATAAATAATCTCGTTTAATGAATATTTTTTTCCGGTCCCAAGCATATGCATTTATCGAGGTTTTACTGTATATAATGTATAAAAATAATTTTAAATTAATTATATATATTTAATATATATAAATATTATTTATTTATCTATAACGTCATCCGGTTCGACCAATCTGAGCCATCCGGTCTGACCAAGTGACCCGTGACCCAATCATCAATCTGGTTTGATGTCCGGTCCGGTTCTGATAACATTGGTTATAATCAAAGCTAGTTGATTTAATTTTTGGTCTGCTTATACTCAATCCGTTGATTAAAAAAAATTGACAAGTTTAAATTTAACATTTTCTCACGAGCAGTTCGTTAATTCTGTTTATTAACTTCATTCACGAACAATTCATTTAACTTTTTTTATTAATCATACTGATTTGAATTTTTTTTAACACAAAACTACACAATTTTAAAATCTATAAAATTAAAGTGTAAACAAAACTCATGAACATTTTACATTTTCCTTTTTATAGAAATATTATTATTAAAATAATAATTAAACAAATCTTTTTCACAAGCTTATTTATGAATATTATAATCGAACTTATAACACGATAGAGTTTTATCGAGCCAAACAGTGAACCACTTATGAACAGCTCCACTCATTTACAATCATACCTTCCGCCACTTTCCTTCTGCAAAAAAGAGAGTTACAAGGGGTGTAAATTTTGTCGGTAAACTTAAACAATTTCATACATTTTTTAGATTGTTTATAACTGTTTTAATAACCCAGTAAACATTTTAACCAGTTTTTTTTAATGATTAACTTATATGTGACGAACTTAAATTTTGATAGTTTGATATGTTGTTTGTAACTTAGTAATAGAACAAATTTTAGACATAATTAACACTTGAAAGATATAAAAATAAAAAAACAGTAAATATGGATACTTAAATTTCTACTAGGTATAGGTAAAATTGATCTTGTTTAGAAACGATAAAAAATAAAATAGTACAATTTTTTTATGTTAAGAGGTAAATATGCACTTTTCCGCATAAATTTTTTAATATTATTCCTAGAAAAGAAAATTCTAGATTGATTCGGAACATTGAGATGATATCACATCTATTTTTTTTCTCGGATCTAATGCTTACGTTTGTATTATCTAAGGGATGTACGAAATTTGTGTTCAAATAAAGAACCGTGTATTGGTATTATCAACTTCACGTCAATATCTAAACTAATAATTTTTTGGGATAAGGTGTAAAAATACCTCTACGTTTTCTGTGAGGAGCAATTTGTCTAAAATGGTGCAATTTTATCCCTAAAATTGGCAGTGAAGAGCAATTTTACCCCTAACGTTGATAAGTTGGGTCCGTTTCAGACATTATTATAAAATGTGGATATTTTGTTCCTTATTCTGCACCAATTGCACATGTATTGATTTAAAAAAAAGATTTCATATGTTTTATGATTTACTAATAGAATCAGAAATTAAATTTTTTAAATTCGGTGAAATATTTAAATTTTTTTGTCCATCTCGTACAAAATATAGTATATTTTGTATTTTATTTTTCTCGTTTAATCATATGTTTGTGACCTGTTACTAAGTAGTGATAAAATGACATACATGTGAACTCTAGATGACAAGATTCATGACCGAGAAAGACAAATAAATACAAAAACCATAATACTAACTTGCAATCTTTATCCATTCGATCTCTCAAACCTGCAACACTAACTCTTATAATAGGTTGAAAGGTAGGAGAAGAGAAAAAGTTACCTCTCGAATAGATAAAGATGTATTTTTAGAATTTAGGTTTAATAAGTTTTTGTATTAGCTATTATGGAATAAGCAAGTTTAGAGAGCTGCTGAGACACTTATAAAGTTTATGAAGCTAATCTAATTTTATGAACAAGTTTATGGAGATGGTGATACGAAATAAACAAGTTTAAGAAACTGATGAGACACTAACAAAGTTCAAGGAGCCAATCTACTTTTATGAACAAGTCCAGGGAGTTTGTGATATATTAGGCCAAACTAATAAAAAAAATTAGATTTGGTCTTGGCGTAGGAAATGATCTAACATTTCTAAATAAGATCAATTTTAGACTTACTTTATCGAAAAATCAAACCATTATTTAATTATCACACTGAACCTTTCAAACATCAATTATATCTAAGATATTTTACGTATCACTAACATAGTCACACAAAAAAAAATGTTAAGATGCTAACAACTAAGTCTATTACATACAAGTTAATCTTTTTTTTTTTTTTTGTCAATATATAATGTGTTACTAATATGGTTACAAATAACCAACAATTGACAAACTTGTTTGGAATGTCTGATGTGACAGTTAAATAACAATTAAACCAATTTTTTTAAATTTTTGGTAACATATAGCTAAAATTAATCGTACTTAGAAATGTGATGATTAATTTCGCACAATTTTATACATTAAAGTTAAATCTGCATTTTTTTTTCCAAAAACGATAGTGATCCTTATCCTATAATTTATCTGATTGCTCATTTCAAACCTCGTCATACACTCTTTATTATCATATATTTGCTATCTGACATTAGTGTTTCAAAAACCGATGTCATAGTTAGGATGGGTTAATAAATTATTAGGTTAACCTTCACTAATCTAGCTATATAAACATTGCTATAATTTTACGCTAAACGCATTCTTAACTCAAAGTGAGATTGAATCCTGATATTTAGAGAAAGCAATAATTATTCTCCTCTCTCTCTACACGCCCGTCTGTCGTCCCCTCACTCCCTCTCAAACATCCAGTCTTAATTTATAGACCATCGTATCTTCTCTTAATTAATTTCAACTTAGTTCATTCGTGACTGGCAATATGTGATCATGCTTTCGTTTAGAGATGGCAAAAGTACACACGATCTGATTACACGATACAAAATCGACACTAAATTTTAATATTTGAGTTTAACTTAGTAGGTAATGTATCATTTTTGGATTGACACGAAATTGACACGTAAAGTTTTGGGTTGGGTTAGGGTTGATATTCTAACCCGAAAACGACACGAAATAACACAAATATTTAAATTATTGTTATATTTTGTCATATGTTTTATGTCACTTTATTAATAAAGATAATAAAATTATAATTATTACTTGCAAATATAATTCGAACCTCCTAAATTTTATTTTTTTGATGAAAAACCTCCTAGATTTTTATAAACACATTACATGGCCCCCCTAATATGATATTAACGGAATTTTCGATGGTTAGTGTTAACATACTAATATAAAAACAACGTAAAGTATTTAAAAATAGTATCACATCTTATATTTTTTAAACGTTATCATTAACATATATGAATATAACAAAATTACATGTAACTCGAAAACATGATACAAAATCGACACCAATCCGAACATGTTAACATGATTATGATACGAAAGTTTTTGAGTTGGATTTTCTCTTTTCAACACGAACCTGAAATAACAAGACTCAAACATAATAATTATCAGGTCTACTTTCGTTCATCTGCTGCAATAATTTTAATAGGCTTTCTATACTTTAGAAGGCCCAAGACCCGTTTATATTTGTTATAATCTCAATATTCAGAGCCATAAATTGCATATTCTGTCCCTTATATTTAACCCCTATGTTTTAGAAATGTCTCTTTATAAATTTGGACTTTTTACATGAAAATCATATCTATTATAAAATTACAATTAGATCATATTATAAAACTTAATTTTTAATATGTCATTATTTCCTATATATATAGTAAAACCTCTATATAGGAATACACTTGGGACCGAGCTATTTGTATAACAATTGGGAAGTTATTATTAAATAAAGTTTGGTATAATAAAATTTCTCAACACATAAAATTTTAAATTTTTAACAATAACAAGAACTCTCTAATTATTATTATTTAGAAAATATTTATGTAAAGTTGTTTGACAAATTGATTTAGTTTTTATATTTGCTACTAAATTTTTGAACTCAATTGCATGAACACTTTCTTGTTGAATTCAAAATGTTTCTAACATTTTAAGAATATTGAAAGCTTCTTGGCATGTAACTTTTTCTATTTCTACACTATCATCATCTGCAGGATTATCTTCTTGCTCATTTAGAGTTTAGGTTTTACATATATAGATAATTGGAAGAGTTTTATGAGAAAAATGTAAACATTAATAATTATAGTTTCAAGTTGTAGTTTGTGTTTCCGACTCATAGATAATTTCAATAGTCTTTTTAATATTTTATAATTTAGTTTAAATTTCTACGTAAATTTCCCTATGATTATAGGCTATTTGACATTAATACATTATGCTATTCCTAAAAACAGACCATAAGAATCTAATTTAAGCTAAATTAGCAAGTTAAATTCAATATCGACCATAGACATTCCTTGTTTAATCACTTGAATATATTTCATAATGTCTCTTAGTTAGTATATACAAGTCAAGTTTGTCCGCTGTCACAGTTCCGTCTGAAGTTTCTAATCTTGTTCCGCCCTATACATACCAGTCAGGATAGCCAATTGATTAATCAAAACTAAGTATGGATTCATAGTACGGTGGACGACCAACCATGTATCCATGGCAGGATGAAATTTCTCATTTGGCGGGCAAAATATACAACCATGGTTGAATCCTGCACGACCGTTTATCGGTCAAGGTTAGTATCAATTCACATCGACGAAAACAGAGGGATTGCTTGAATATACACCTATGTTGCACGGTCACAGAAACACAGAAACACTACTATAGAGAAGTGTCCGTGCAACATAGATATACACGTATACAAAAATTGCTATGAAGTTTGCACTAATGTCAGCGAAAAAGTCTACAGGTTATGGAATTTAATCGCATCTGTTAGCTGCAAACCGACGAATACACACTTAATTTGTAATGTGCTAAGGTAGGATTGTCAATTTCTAACACGAGAATACGACTCATGTCATTTATATTAGGGATAAAGACCAAATTTAACCCTAACATTTGAAAGGAAGTGCAGATTTAACTTTAACATTTCCAAGCAAGATCAATTTTAGCTCTACGTTATAAAAAATTAGAAAAAAACGCTTGCACTGGTATTTAACTGTCACTTTAGACCTCTGAAATATCAATTATGTCTAACATATTTAGTGTATTACTAACAAAATTATAAAAATTCTATTAAAATGTTAAAAACTAAATCTGCTGCTAATGACAAAAAAAATTTGGGTAAATTACACCCATGACTACTGAACTTTACCCATTTTAACATTGTGGCCATTGAACTTCAAATCTTAACAGTATGACTACTGAATTTTACACTTTTTAACACCGGTAGTCACTCAACACATCAAAACGACCGTTGACAGCTTCAAAATAAAAATTTCGAAGAGTTAATGATATTTAAGGAACTTTAATTCTTGAAAATTTTCGTTTTGAGGTCATTTAGATGTTGTTCGGTTAGGAGGGAGAGATTGAATTTTTAGAGAGAGAAAGCTCCAAACAATGTGATTTTGGAAAATAAAAAATGTGGTTTCATGTTAAATGTCATTCTGAACAACTTTAATTCTTGAATATTTTCAATTTGAGGTCATTAACGGCCATTTTGAGGAGTTAGTTAAAGTTGAGTGGTCACCAGTATTAAAAAGTATAAAGTTCAGTGTTCATACCATTAAGAATTAAAGTTCAGTTGCCACAATATTAAAATGAGTAAAGTTCACTAGCCATGGGTGTAATTTACCCCAATTGTTTTTGTCGAACTGCCTAAAATATTTATTGTGTTGTTAATATAGTTACAAAAAAAAAACTAACAAAAAACGTGTGAAACTGCTTCAATTTATCAATAAACTTGTTTGGAAGGTTTGATGTGACAGTCAAACCAGTTTTTTCAAATTATCGATAACGCAGTGCTCATTAGGGTTAAACTTGCACCATTTCATACGCCAAAGCTAAATATGCACTTAGCTTGAAACGTTAGGGTTAAATTTGACCCTTATTCCTTTATATCACAAACAATCACGTGGAACATAGAAATACACATAACATGATTATGACACGATAACCCATTGTGACACCCCTATACCAAGGGGAAAGACCGGAAACAGAACAAATGAAAGCAAACAATAATATGCGCATTACCGGGATCATCACTAGGCTCAAATGTAGAACAGTATTTGACATTAATTTCCTTGGAATCATCATCTTGCAACAGTTCAGCAAAGAAGTGTTTTGGAGAGACATCATTGCAGTCAGCATTCTTCGGTTTAGCAATGAAGCTGAGATGACCCCATAATTCATAATTCTTGGCTCCAGGTAAATCTAATCTCGAATAATTTAAATACAAGGCTTCTACGGTTACAAACTCCGTATCCTAACAAACAAAGTTGAAGATTAGAAATGATTTCACAACATATGAAAGAGAGAACACATGGGTATGAATATCTAAAAGATGCAAACCTGGCTCTTCTAGTAAAATTCCAACGCTTTCTTCGCATATTTAAGGTTCATAATCTTGGTGAGTGTGTGATACCTGTATTGGTCAAATCATAGTAAAAGTTGAGCAGATGCAATAAAACCTCAACGAGTCAGGTTGGTTCGCAAACTGTTCAACCTTGTCTCAGTCAAAACTCGTCTCGATAAAGCTCGGTTCGAGACATTCACAAGCCAAGCCGAGCTTCCTTAAATTCGACTAGAAAACTCACGAGCAGACTCGATTAATTTTTTAATTACTATATATATATATATATGTAATTAAAAATATATATTTCTCATTTTCTTATATGCATATTGCAGTTTAGGTTTTGTTTGATGCTACAATTAGGGGTGTCAATGAGCCAGGGTGGTTTGTAAACTGTTCGAACTTGGGTCGGTCAAAGCTCAACTCGAGTTCGGGAGCGGCTCGAGATATTCACGAGGAAGCTAAGCCAAGCTTTCTTAAATTCTACTCGAAAGATCGCGAACAGGATCGATTTAATATATATAATTTCAAATAAAATAAACAATGAAAGGAAAAGAATAATTATCTTAAATTAACCATAAAAGGATATAAATAAATTCAATTTATTTTAGACCGAAAAAAGCATTTAAATTTCTTTGGACCCTAATTAAGTTTTTTTTTTAATTGAAGTCCAATATCAATTTTCATCCTAACTTTTTAACCTTTTTTACAAAAGTCAGTTTCAAAAATGTATGAAGTTTTATTCCTATCAATTTTATTCTGCTTTTTAACATTTTGTCAATTTTATTTAATACGTTAAATTTGTTGTAAACTTAAAATTATATGGTTGTAGGAATTTTTTTATAATGGATCCAGACCCGTATTGGTCCCATCCATTCAGATGATGTCACATCATTCCAACCGGTGATATGCGATCATCTGAGTGGATGGACTAGTAGTGGTCCCGGACTTTTATGTTAAATTTGAATTTGTTAGCGACTATATTTCTTTAATCTTATAAGTTTGCTTAAATTTGTTGTTAATTATATGTCAAATTTGTTTTAAGCTTAAATTTGGTTTTGTAAACTTAAAATTATATGGTTGTACGGAAAATTCTACAATGGACCGGGACCAGCAATGGTCCCATCCATTCAGATGAGGTCACACCATTCCAATCGCGCATCATCCGAGTGGAGGGACGAGTACTGGTCCCGGTCCATTATAGAATTTCTATGGTTGTAAGCTTTTATCTTAAATAACATCTATATTTCTTTAATCTTATAAGTTTGTTTAAATTTATTGTCAATTGTATATTAAATTTGTTTTAAGTTTAAATTTGATAAAATGCTAAATCATATACCATTGAATAAATTAAAATCGAGCCGTTCACGAGCTTTTCTTGAGTCGAGCCTATCTCGAGCTCAAACCGAGCCTAAAATTATGGGCTCGTCGAGCTTTGAGCTTCGAGCCGAACGTATCTCGAGCTTAAAACTTCTAGGCTCGACGAGCTTCGAGCTTGAGCCGAGCCCGATCTCTCCGATTCTTGAGCTAAGCTGAGCCGAGCCTGCTGCCTATGTTGGGTATCGGTTCGACTCGTTAACACCTCCACATACAACTCATAGTTTCTCCTTTTCTATACCAATTGTGAATGCAAAATCCCATAAACAGATGCACAAGATAATGAAAATCCAAATCCCAGCAAGCAGTGAAGCATTTAATTGGAAATTAGAGAACCTTACATATCGATATCACTCATCGAATATTTGTACGGGTTAGGGTGGAACGGTCTTATTGTCTTTCGTCGAGTGCCATAAACTCCACCATACACTCTACAATTGCAGAACAACCCAAATGAAAAACACAAAGTGATGCAGAAGCTTTTCAGAATACAGCAATATAGAAGGAAACACCAAACCCGACGACAACAAGGTCTACTTGACGTGAATTCGTGAAACGTTTTTGGGTTAAGGATCAGTTTGGAGTAGAGAAGCAAACAATTTATAAAATTATACTACATTTCAAACAAATTTTAATTTTAGGGTAGTCAACCTATCCGTCCGGGAATTAAAATTCCGGAATGTCAGAAATTTATCCGTGACCTAAAGTCCCGGACAAGTTTTTTTTTCTGAAAAAAAGGCATGTTGGTGAACGTACAATGTAGGAAGGAGCTGCTTGAGAAAATGGTGTCCAGGAGATTTACATGCTCTCTGTTCCCAAACTATGTGTGCTTTTTTGCAAGTCCCGGACAGAGCCAGATAAATTTCTTCCATTCCGGGATTTTGACTCCCGGACGGATGGGTTTACTACCCTAAAATTAAAGATTTTATAAATTGTTTGTTTCTCTACCCCAAATTGATCCTTAACCCAAACCTTTTCTATACCAATTCTGACTGCCAAAGAACAAGTAATCAGATGGTAGTTTTGATTCATCAAAGCCTAGAACCCAGCTCACCCATGCTAAAAGTCTATGCGACATGAATTCACGAAACCTATGTTGCACGGAAACTCTTCGTCACCAGCATTTCCGTTTCTTTTCCGTTTCCATTAAAGAAACAACGTTTCCCGGTCTCCATTTCCGTTTCCGTGCAACATAGCACGAAGCCGTTTGCAAGAATCTTTCACAAAGTTATACCTGAAACCGTTTCCATTAAAGAAACAACATTTCCCTCCATTTCAATTTCCGTTTCCGTGCAACATAGCACGAAGCCTTTTGCAAGAATCTTTCACAAAGTTATTCCTGAAATATTATCTATCTACTAGTAATCAGGATTTGGTTTGTTACCGGACCATGGCACCTGACTCACCAAATATAACAGATCAACTACTTCGTTCAATCACAAAGCCAAAGTAATCAGAATTTCATCTTCTATCAGATGGTATTTTTTATTTACCAAAGCCTAGAACCCAGCCCAGCCATGCTAAAAGTCTATGCGACATGAATTCACGAAACCTATATTGCACGGAAACTCTTCGTCACCAGCGCCATTTCCGTTTCTTTTCCATTTCCTAGCTATATTATCTAGCATTTCCGTTTTCGCTTCCATAGCACGAAACCTTTTGCAAGAATCTTTCACAAAGTTATCCCTGAAATATTATCTATCTAAGAATCAGGATTTGGTTTGTTACCGGACCATGGCACCTGACTCTCCAAATATAACAAATCAACTACTTCGTTCAATCACAAAGGTTGACACAGACCAAAATTCGAAACCCTAACAATCAGCGAAGCAATTAATTTATAAATTACCTAGAGGCACGCTCCTTCTTGACTCTCTTACGCTTGACTTGGTGACACTCGGAGCCTCTACCCATCTCTCCTTCAGAGACATCAGTTCCTCTTTGCACCCTTGAATTGCAGAACACACCAAATAAAAAGCACAGATTAAATATAAACATGTGATGAGAAAGGTTTCCAGAACACAGCAATAAGAAGAAAACATCAAACCATATGACCAAATCATGCTAAAAGCCACAACAATAAGGTCTTCTTGAGATGAATTAACGAAACTATGTTGCACGGAAACTCTTCTTCATTACCATTTCCACGTTTCCTATTTCCACGTTTCGTGTCCGTTTCTGTTTCCGTTTCTTTTCTGTTTCCATTACCGTTTCCTAGCTAATTTTTCTTAGAAATAGCGTTTCCTGGTACCAGTTTCCGTGCAACATAAACCTTCTGCCCTAATTTTCACAATGTTTTTTCAAATAAAAGCGGGAACGGAAGCGGGACATCCAACTAGGTTGGCACCCCACACCCCGAAAAAGCTCAGCCCCGAATCAAATGAAAATAAAGAGTAAAATAGGTAGAGTTTACAAAGAATGAAAAGAATGAACCTATCTAACACGAAAGTGCTCCAGACCAGGGGAGTCATCAAAACATTTTCACAATGTTATCAATCAATAAAAGGGCGGCCAGGTGCACTACACGTCCCCGCTAAGTGAGACTCCGAGAAGGGATCCCACCACAAGGATGTATTGGGGGCAAACCTTCCCCAGCCTTTTTTTTTTTGGAAAGAGCCCGGCTCCTAAGACTTGAAGAGGTCACACAACAACAACGTCTACCCTGTGCCAATGCTCACCCTCAATATTATCAATCAACATTACTAAATAATCGGGATTTCATCTGTAATCAGACCGTGGTATTTTGAATCACCAGAAATCAAAACCCTAAGAATTCAGTGAAGCAATTGAATTAGAAATTAGAAACTTTACCAAGAGGCACGCTCCTTCTTGACTCTCTTACGCTTGACTTGGTGACGCTCGGAGCCTCCTTGAGAATCATCGGCTCTTCGTTTCACCATTTAATTGCAGAACAAACCAAATAAAAAGCACAGATTAAACATAAGCATGTGATGCGAAAGGTTTTCAGGCTAAAATCAGGCTAAAATCACAACAACAAGGTCGAATTGACATGAATTGATGAAACCTTTTGAACTAAATTTTGACAAGGAAGTCAATTAAAATGATAAACTAATTAGGTTTCTTCTGTAATCAGACATTTGATTCATAAATAAGAAAGTTTACCTAGAGACACGCTTCTCCTTCACTCTCCTATGCTCCGATCCTTTACCCATCTCTGATTTAGAGGAATCGATTCGTCTTTGCGACATTCAATTTGCAACTAATGAAAGCCTTTTCAGGACACAGTATGGTTTTGCTCTTCCTTGAGAAGAAATTTGAAGTCGAAATTAGTGATTGAGATGCCTTAATCTCAAACACTAATTTCGATTTGAACTGTTAAGCAATACAAAGGTTTAACTATCAATTTTTCCCTCGCACTAAATGCATTGTAACATCCCCTTAAATGCATGGTAACGTTTTTCTTGCTCTTGGTGTTCTTCTCCTCTTGAATGCATATCTTAATTCATTTCATCTTCCTCCCTTATTAAGGGTCTGTTTGTTTTATACGATGTTTGTTGTTACTGTTTTGCTGTTTCCTGTTACGATTTGCTGATTGAAAAGGCTGCTGTTCCAAAAAGGAAAAGGCTGCTGTTCCAAAAAGCCTGCTTTTATAAAAAGCTCATTTTCGACTACAAAAGGCAAACAGAAGGTGTCTAACCAAACACCCCTAAGGATAACTTACATCCATGACGGCTGAACTTTACACATTTTAACATTACAGGCACTCAACTTCAATTATTAACAAAATGGCTAACATGATAGCCACTCAACTTTAAGTAACTCCTCAACCGACCTTTAGCGATCACAAAATAAAAATATTCAAAAGTTAAAGTTGTTCAGAACGAGGTTTACTATGAAACCATATTTTTTATTTTCTAAAATCACATTTTTTGGAGCCTATATGCAATAAGATATATTCAAGATTCAGTCTAAACCATAAAGAAATAATAGAAGAATAGATGAAGACTCGCAAGGGATGAAGAAGATTCTGATAGAAGATTTGTAATAATAGGAAGAATTTTTTTGCATTTCCAAACTTCGACAAATTTTCTTTAGCCATTATTGCGAAAGTGGGAGCTTTTGGGTGTAGCGGGAAAAAGTTCGTCGGTCAAAGTCATGCAAGTCCGAGATTGGAAAGCAATGGAATGGTAGTTGAAATTGAATCAATTTTTCAGTGATTTCCAGCAGGGTTCAAAAGAGAGTGGAGATCAGTTTGCGAGTCAAGCGAGCGGTCGACTTAAGCTGAACCTTGGTTGTCTTTTGGGGGAAAAGTGAAGATCTCTTCGTGGGAAGCCAACCCGATCAACGAGGATGTTGATCATCCAAAGTCATGTGACTGTAGGCAAATCTCGATCCTAGGCATCGGCAAAAGCGTTGGCTAAAGCAGCGACAAGGCGTCGAAGAAGATCGGACCCAATGTCAATGAGGATTAGGGCAGTTGAACGATGAGTGGTGATTAGAACATATGAATGTCCACAGGTCGTGGGCTTGGACTCAGCATAAGAAACACTATAGGGGGGACAGGGTCTCTGGCGTTAGATTTTCGCCAACCCTTGGGCCAGTTGTCGGGACTGATTTAAGTGATCCACCCTACTCCACTAGGAACTATGAGAGTCAGGCATTCAGTGTTTGGGAAGGGAGGTGGATGTCTCCGTTAGGTGGAATCACGATGGACACTTTGGGTGGACCCAAAGTGCGAGTCCTTTCTATACCGAGGTTTAATCAAGGGAATCCCCTCCAAGATGGAATACAGACGAATTGACGGGACCCTTGAGACTTAAAAGGGATAGACCCATTCGGATGGTGTTGGCTGACCGAGGATTCAGGCAGTTCTTGACGCCACACGGGGCTTTGGCCCGAACTCAGACATGGTCTTGTGACAAGTAAATCAATTGTTAATGGGACCATTTGTGGTATTACAACTGTTTCAGGGCCTGTTTGTGGCATTACAGTTATTGTAGGGGCTGATTATGGCGTTGCAACTGTTGTAGGGTCTGATTGTGGATTTAAAGTTGGTGCAGGGGTTGTGTGTGGAATTAAAACTAGTGCAGGGGCTGTTTGTGGAAAGAAAGATGGTACAAGATCTGATTGTGGTGTTACACGAGGCTGTTGGCAAGGATTTGTCAAGTTTGGCAAGCAAAATGTAAGTGGTGGCTGACAGGGGATTATAGCTTGAGATGATGTCAACTGTTGAATCGAATTAGGCACTGTAATTGTCTTATGCCTTGGTATCAACTCTGATTGTATTTGAGGAGGTATGGCTGTGAAAGGTTCTCTAACAGATGGAAATGTAGATGTAAGTGTTTTGAATGTTTGATTGACTTGTGAAAGACGACATGACTCATGCTCTAACTCTGGATAGGGAAACTCCTGTTCATTGAAAACAACATGGTGTGAGACAAAGAGTTTATTTGTAAGCAATTCATAACATTTATAACCCTTGTGAACTTTATTATAACCAAGAAAGATACACTTTCGAGACCGAGGAATTAGTTTATTCGAATTATAAGGGCGAAGCCAAGGAAAACACAAATAACCAAACGGAAGAAACATGTTGTAATCAGGAATTACACCGAACAATTTTTCATACGGAGTAGAAAAATTTAACAAGTGAGTAGGTAAGCGATTAATCACATACATTGCACATTCAAACGCATAGGTCCAAAATTCATTTGGTAATTTGGCATGATGAAATAAAGATAGACCTGTTTCAACTATGTAACGATGCTTGCTCTCGGCACAACCATTTTGTAATGGTGTATAGGAACAAGAGACACGTTGATTGATTCCATTGGCAGTTAAATATTCTGATAAGGCTTGAAATTCACCCCCCCTCGTACAATCGGATAAAATTTTGAATTGATCAATTAAAGAATTTTTCAACAAGTGTTCTAAATTTAATGAAAACACTTAATATTTCAGATTTATATCGCAGAAAAAATGGCCATGAAAATTTGCTATAATGATCATAAAATAGCACATAGAAACGATAATTATCATGAGAGGTAAAGGGAGCAGGTCCCACACATCTGAACAAATTAATTCCATCGGATTAGAAGCAAAAAAATCAGACTTAGGAAAAGGAAGTCGGTGAGCTTTACTAACACAACATGAATCACACAAAGTTGGATTTTTTATTTCCACTAAATGCAATCTTATTCAACGAAAGAGTTCTCTTAACAAATGGAAAATTGGCATGTCCTAATCTAGCATGCCCTAAAGGAAGACTGATATTAAAGGTTCGAACTTGACAAGGCAAGAATGATGGTAGTGACATGGTATAGAGACTATTCTTATGCGTTTCTCGATATATCTCCCTCCTTATCTTCAAATCCTTCAAAATAAAATAATTAGCAAAAAAACTCAATAGAAATAGGATTTGAACAAGTAAGGGAAGAAACTGACAACAGATTATTGACAGTTTTAGGGACATGTATAATATCTTTAAACTGAACGGATGTCTAAGAAACTGGAAATTTAGAATGACCAATGTGAGAAATAGGGATAGTGTTACCGTTACCTACTGTAACCTCTTTGGGACCATTGTATTTTGAATGGGCATGGAGATTATCCAAATCCGCACTATGATGATGAGTCGCGCCGGAATCAACAAGCCAACTGGTGGAGCTGTTGTTAGAGGTGGTGGCTATGTTTGATGATGGTTTAAAATTACCATGAGTATTGCGGCTGAATTTAGGTGATGGACACTGTTGAGAAATATGTCATGCACCTTTGCAATTATGGCAATACATAAAGCTCATATCAAGAGGTGCAAACATAGTGGTACTGTTGTGATTGGAAAAGCTGCTAGAAAAATTCCCTCGGCCACATCCTCTACCACGGTTATTATTCCTATCAGAATAATTCACAGATGGAGAAAAAATAGGTGTGGCTGATGTAGATTAAATCGATCTGAGAGTTTTAATCGTAAACTCACAAAGATTACAAACTTCTCTAGCTAAACTAGAAGGTTGAATAAACCCAAAAGGATGATATCCTTGCTCCAATGGAGGCTTCAAATTCAATATTCATCAAAAGTTGTGAAACATTACAAAATAAGGAGAATATATACTCCTTCCAAATAAAGACAAAAGAATAAAAGGCCTCCCCTAGGGTTACCAACAACAAAGGAACCAAAGGGGTAAGGTAGGAATTACATAAAGATAGATAAAAGAGTAATTAAGTTAAATGGCAAAGTAGTAAATAGTTAAATGGCAAACAGTAAATAGAAGGTGGAAGATATTGTTCCTAACAAGAAGAACTTTGGGAGGAAGTATTCCTCAACCCAGGTATGCCCCGCGTACCCTTACTCACGCCCTGCGTGGTTGTGTCTCTAGGCTTGGTGGCTCTTGTTGGGCATTCATACGCGTGCCGTCCCTGGCAGTACGCCCCGCGTACTTGACCTCCTGGGCGGAATTCTCCTCAAAATACTGCTCCACGCTTGGCGCCTCGGAAGGCACGCCCCGCGTACATGACCCACTAGGCTGTTCCCCTGATATTGGGTTCTTCACGCCCCACGTCCCCTTACGTGCGCCCCCACGTATTCGGCTTCTCACGCTTGATCTTGTCTCCCTCGGTCAACTCTCTCCGGGTCTCGTCTTTAGGTTCCGGTTCCGCCTCCGGAGGACGGATGCCCTCATCATACTCTCCTTCTTTTAAAGAGTTGGACCCCAACTCAATGATAGAACAAGGATGACTCACTCCCAAGTATGATGTTCCGCTCACCCCACTAGCAATACTCTTCTCTTGGTTCGCGTGGCCCGTTACTAGCAATCCGACGGGCTGCCCAACGCTTGTATCTTCTAGCGGCGTTGGTTCTCGGCTAGGGCATACACTCAATGCGGCTTTATTTTCCCCCTTAGTAGGACCCGTCAACGGCGTGAGAATGTACTTGGCCCCATCTTTGAATACGGTGTACGTGTTGTCCCTCCCCGCATGTGAGGCATCACGATCGAATTGCCAAGGTCTCTCAAGGAGCAAGTGATACACATCCATCTCAACCACATCAGACATAACCTCGCCATGATAGGCCCCAATAGAGATAGGAACCTTGCACCGGTGAGTGACATTAAGCTTCTCCCCCTCTTTAATCCAACCCACTCGATACGGATTTGGATGTGGCTCGGGCACTAAGCTGAATTTACTCAAAGCGGTTTTGCTAAGGATGTTCTCTTGACTTCCGCCATCTACAATCAACTCACATTTCAATCCGTGGATTAGACCTCTAGTCCTAAACAATTGGTGCCTCGGGTCATGTTCTTGTTCTACCGTCATAATAACTCTCTTCACAACATGAACTCCCCGGTCATCTCCGGATGATCCGCTATCCACGGGCTCACAATACACCCCCTCGTTTCCTCCATACTCATCATCCTCGTACCTTTCAACCATATTAGCGCTCCTCCTTTTTGGACATTCATTCGAGCGGTGGCCCGGTTCATTGTATCGAAAGCACTTAAACGGAGCCGGTTTGGTGTACGGGTTATTGCCCTTAGGATGGGCGGCTGTCCTAAAGGGTCGCACATCTCCGCTAGGTGATTTTCCCCCACTCAAGACTTTAGTGCCACTTGAACTAGCACCACCTTTTTCCTTGTCCACTCCTTTGGACTCTTCTCTCTCCTCACATGCTTCCTCAATCCCTGGCCTCCGATACCCATCACGTGCTCTAACATTCAATTGAGACTCGGCCTTCAAAGCTAGATTCCTTACGTTTTGAATCCGGATTACCATTTGTGTCCCAATTCGGTCTTGAATATTATATCGTAGCCCCTCTAGATACCTTGAAGTCTTTTGGCTTTCGGTTTCCGACAAGTTAGCCCATGCTGAAAGCCTTAAGAACTCCGAAGTATACTCATGCACGCTCCTAGCCCCTTGTGAGCAATTCTGGTAGGAGCTGTAGATATACTACTCGTAGTCGGGTGGCAAAAATCGTTCTCTCATCATCGATTTCATCCTCCGCTAAGACCTAATCGGTTCCCTTCCTCCTTTTCTCCTCTCTTCCTTCACATTATCCCACCATACCGAGGCTCCCCCTTTCAATCTATAGGCCACTAACTGAACTCTTCTATCTTCTGATATGCCCGCATAGTCGAAGAACCTCTCCACCTTAAGCAACCAATCAAGGAACCCCTCAATATCGAGTTCCCCTCCAAATGAAGGTAGATCAACTTTCAATTTAAAAGCATCGTCTCCATACCCAACCCTTCCATTCGTTTCGTCCCTATATCCGCCCCTATCAATGGCATGACCCCCATACGGATCATTCATCCCATAATTTCCCCTTCTGTGACCACCTACATCATCATCATTCAAAATATCCACATTCCCGGCACGCACATGCACGGGACCAACAACATCATTCACATGCATATCATTCCTATGCCTATCATTCAAAGCATCATCATCCATTCTAATCCCCATATTTCTAGCAATCTTAGGCATCTCAAAATCGTCAAATAGATCTCCATCGCTATCACTATCAACATTCCTAATGTTCACGGGATTAGTTCGTCTTACCTCTTGAACCCGAGGGTCCATAGTTTGGGGTGCATATGTTCTCCTTGGTGGCGGTGTCGGTTGTCGGTCAAGTAGAGGTCGGGCTTGCTCTTCTTGCCATCGGTGAGGTCCTCCGGTTAAAAGAGCTTGAGTATTGCGGTTTGCGATCTTTAGCTCTTCAAGGGCGAGAAGAATATCTCGGGTACTCGTGTCGTGATTCTCCTCTAACGTTCTTAGGGACTCCGTTAGATGTTTCACGTTGCCTTCTAGCACATCAACTCGTTGCTTCATGGATCTGGTGGTTTCGTTTGTGATACGTGGTTGAACCATTTCCGAGAAGAAGTCTCCAGGAAGGAAAACGACTCGGCTCTGATACCAACTGATGTAAATTAAATCGATCTGAGAGTTTTAATCGTAAACTCAGGGTAAATTTCATCAATGGTGTACAACCTTTACCCTATTTCACACTTTGGTGTACAACCTTCAATTTGTCTCAGTAATATATATGAACTTATAGGTGACCTCCCACTTTGGTGTATGGCCGGTTAAAATGACCGGTCAACCCAAAGTCTGTTGAAACACCTTTCCACATGATTTTGATTTGACAAAATTATTTGAGTATATGATTAAAAAATATTCTAAACACACTAAGTTTAAATGCTTTGATTTATTACACTAATGTGTTTGTTCAATGTTGAGCTAAATTGTTTATAAGACATAAAGACTAAAAGCCTAAAGGCCCAAAGGAAAGTCAAAGGCCCAAGACAACTCGGCCCGTGTAAACAAAACGCTGTCGTTGTGGACAAAACGCAGCTCAACATGAAGAAGGATCTGGAAGACTTTCTTTATCTACTTCAGAATGAAGCTGCTGAGTTGGACGACAAAGAGTACAAGACAGCAGCTGAGCAAGGAACAACTTCAAGACAAAGTATTTCTACTTTGGGTAAAGTTAAGAAGACACAGAAAGCTGTCTGGAAGACTTTGCCATAAAAGGCGAAACATTCTACCTGTCTATCTAAAAGCTGCTCAGCACTGACCGAAGACAGAAGATACAATAATCTGATTGGCCAACGGCACTGAGCGTGTACTGAGTGACAACGACATCAAGCTGTTTCCCTCCAACGGTTATTTCAACCGATACCTCAAGTGTCACTATAAATAGGCCTTTCAGTTGCTTCATTCGTAGCAGATCTTCAACAAGCCATTACGCTGACCAAATTTCTACTTGAAGAATCTGTGTGAAAAAGCAAAGCAAATACTTACACCAATTTCCATATTATTGTGTAAAAGTCTAGAGAGATTATCCAATCATCTAAAGTGTCTTAGCAATTGTTGTTTATGACAAACTTATTATCATTTCTAGAATTAGAAAGGAGAGGCTGAGTACTCGGTTATAGTACTCAGCAATAGAATAGGAGTGAGTAGAGGTATAGAGGAAGGTACTCTTGTTATACTCAGCTTCTTGTTGTAAAAGGTTTGATGCTCTACCGTTAAAGAGCTCAGTAGAGAATTCGAAAGCTCAGAACGTGTTACGGGGATAGGACGTAGGCATAGAGGCCGAACCTGGATAAATCTGCTGAGTAACATCGTTCTAACCTTAAACTCCTTTAATATATATATATATATATATATATATATATATATATATATATATTGCTTGCTTAAACAAAACTGACCAAGTAAAGAGGTCACGCTGAGTTGTGTGCATTGAGTATCTGAGTTCAGGAATAGACTCAAGTGCTATCTCCTGACTCAAAGAAAAAAGCTGACTTAGTCACCAGTTGACTAAGCTAGTGTCTTACTTCACTCAGCGCGCTGTGTAATTCCTTTTCAAAGTAAAAGAAGTCAGCCTTAACGTACTAAAATTTTAAATAGTTCTTATCCCCCCCCCCCTTGGAACTAACCTGTTACGTTATAAGGGACCAACAAGTGGTATCAGAGCTTAAAAGCTCTCTGTGAAAGGTTTAACTACCTTGAGTTGATCCCCACTATGGCTGAAAACAGCACTCGGTTTCTCCCAGGAAACCAGACAACTCAGATCTTACCTGAGGGGCTATCCATTACTCGGCCTCCCCTATTCTTCGGGTCTAACTACACCTTTTGGAAGAATAGGATGAAAAACTTTATTCAGGAAACAAATATGAGTGCATGGCTTTCAATAGTCCAAGGCCCATTTGTTCCTGTTGAAGTTGTGGCTGGCCAAACAGTTGTCAAAGCTGAGGCCAAATGGACAGAAGATGATCTCAAGAAGCTACAAAACCACGCTTTGGCTATAAACATGCTTCACTGTGCGCTTGATGCTGCAGAATATAACAAGATTTCAGGTTGTGAGTCAGTGCAAGAGATCTGGAAGAAGCTGGAGGTCACCTACGAAGGAACCAATAAAGTGAAGGAGTCCAAGGTGAACCAGCAGATGAGACTATACGAGCTGTTCGAAATGAACGATGATGAAGGAATCTCTGACATGAATGCAAGGTTTACAAACATCATCAACGAGCTCAAGAGACTTGGGAAGATCTTCACTGAGGAAGAACAAGTCAAGAAGATTCTTAGGAGTCTTCCTAAAAACTGGCAAGCAAAGAAGATCGCTATTGAGGAAGCTCAAGACTTAACCACCTATAAGTATGATGAACGCATCGGCTCACTACTGACCCATGAGATCTCGATGAAGAATTTCGAGGTGAAGGAAAAGTCTGAAGACAAGAAGCAAAAGTCTCTTGTCATGAAAGCTGACTCCACTGATGGAAGCTCAACAGACGATGAAGAGATGGCTATGTTTACCAGAAAGATGAAAAGGCTGTTCAAAAAGAATGACAAATATTCTAAGAAGCTTTATAAAAAGTTTGTTAAGTACAAAGCTGACTCCAGCGACAGCAAGTACAAGAAGGACAGCTCAAAGCCCATTACTTACTTTGAATGTCATCAAACTGGCCATATCAAGTCAACCTGTCCCTCGCTGAGGAAAGAAAGAAAGAACGGCAAGAAGGCAATGGTGGCAACCTGGAGTGATAATGATGATTCATCATCATCTGAAGCTGATGCCACTGAGTCAACGAAGATTTGTTTCATGGCTGACGAACTTGCTGAGCTATGTGCTTCTGAGCATGCTGACCCATCCATTGCATCTGATGATGAAGAACATTCAACTGAGGTAATATCACTACCCTTGCTCAGAAATGAAATGGTTAATGCCCTGAGTGACCTTTACACACTTGTCAAAAAGTGTAATAAAAAGGTTAGAGCACTCAGCAGGCGATGTGACGAGGTTGAGGAGGTCAAACTGAGTGACTTTCGATATCTTCTTCAGGACAACTCAGATTTGCATAGTAACATTGGAATTATGCAAAAGTTTGTCTCTGATGTCCAATCAGATTCTAAGAAACTGAGAAAGGACGTCACATCCATTCAGAACCAACTAAAGGTTCCAAACAAAAGAAATATTCCTCTGAATACTCAGTACCGAAGTACTGGTCAACAGAGATGGAATCCTCAGCGGAATGTCTAGTGTGACTTCTGTGGGAAGAAAGGACACACCACAAACGTGTGCTGGCACGCTCAGTACTGGGGTGCTGACCAGTCAGTGAGACATCCTAAACGGAAGGTCAGCTGTGACTTCTGTGGAAAGAATGGCCATACTGTCCAAGTATGCTGCCATAAAATAAAACATGATGCTTTACCTGTTGAACCTAACAAGCAAGGACCCAAAAAGAATTGGGTACCTAAAAGTAACTAGTTACATTGCAGGTAAGCCTGAGGTGTGCTGGGAAGTCAAAGTTGTGGTATATTGACAGCGCATGCTCGAGGCATATGACTGGTGATTAAACTCAATTCATCACATTTGAGCGTAAACGATGAGGAAGCATAAGTTTTGGAGACAACAGAAAGGGTAAGATAGTAGGATCAGGAACCATTGGAGGAAATCCTACTATTGAGTCTGTCTCCCTAGTCAGCGGACTCAAATATAACTTACTCAGCGTAGCTCAGCTATGTGACAATGGGAGAAAAGTTATATTTGATGACACTGGATGTAAAATATTCGAGGGTAAGACTAATGAGTTAATTTTAACTGCCCCTCACATTGATAATGTCTTCATGCTGAACTTAGAGAAAAAGTTTTCAAAAACTGTATGCTTAGTATCAAAGGAAGAAAATTCCTGGCTATGGCACAGGAGACTTGGTCATGTAAGCATGGACCTCCTGGCCAAATTAGCAAGAAAGCAATTGGTTGAGGGACTGCCAGAACTTAAATTTGAAAAAGATCAACTATGCCACGCTTGCCAAGCTGGAAAACAAACCAAACAATCTTTTCATAGAAAAAACATTGTCTCAACTAAGCGTCCATTAGAGTTACTACACTTGGATCTCTTCGGTCCAGTCCAGCCGCTGAGTCTGGGTGGAAGAAGATTTTCCTTGGTCATTGTAGGTGACTTTTCTCGGTACACTTGGATCATCTTGCTGAGTAGCAAGGATGAGACCTTTGAGACATTTTCAAATTTGGTAAGAAAACTTGAAAATGACAAAGACCTAAAATTGGCTCACATCCAAAGTGATAATGGTGGAGAATTCAAGAACCAACAGTTTGTTGAATTCTGTGAAACCAACGGCATTGACCATAATTTTTCTACTCCTAGAACGCCTCAACAAAATGGGATTATTGAAAGGAAGAACAGAACCTTGGTTGAAATAGCCAGGACAATGCTGAGTGAGCATAGGCTTCCAAAGTACTTTTGGGGAGAAGCTGTCAACACAGCGTGCTATATTCTTAATAGGGCTCTTGTTAGACCTATACTAAAGAAAACTCCTTACGAACTTTGGAAAGGACGAAAGCCCAATATTGGATACTTTCGTGCCTTTGGCTGTAAATGTTTTATTTTGAATACCAAAGATAGCTTAGCTAAGTTTGACTCAAAAGCTGATGAAGCTATCTTTTTAGGCTACTCAACAAACAGCAAAGCATACAGAGTTTTCAATAAACGAACTCAAGTTTTAGAAGAGTCAGTACATGTTGAGTTCGACGAAACTAACCCTGTAGGAAGATATCAGCCGCTGACCGAGGATGATCCACACTCAGTACCCGCTGATCAAGATACAGCCGCTGAGTCATTCCTTTAAGGGCTGACCAAAGGTAAAAGTGAACCTCAAATTGTTTTCACTGACCAGTCTACACCTGCAGAGATTGTTGAAACACATACAACACAAGACATCAATCTACCAAAGGAGATAAGGATACCAAGAGGACACTCAGAGAGTGCTATTCTTGATGCCGCTGAGAATACCCTGATGACAAGAAATCAACTCAGGAGATACCTCAGCAACGTAGCCTTAGTCTCAGTTCAGGAACCAAAGAACTTCGCTGATGCTGAGCACGATGAATTCTGGATGAGCGCAATGTAAGAGGAACTTGATCAATTCAGAAGAAACGATGTATGGGAGTTAGTGCCACATCCAAGGAGTCAGAAGACCATTGGAACAAGATGGGTCTTCCGCAACAAGCTGGATGAACAAGGAAATGTAGTTAGGAACAAAGCAAGACTTATAGCTCAGGGCTACAGTCAGCAAGAAGGTATTGACTACGGTGAGACCTTTGCCCCAGTGGCAAGGCTAGAGGCTATTAGAATTTTATGCGCTTATGCAAGTTATATGAACTTTAAACTGTTTCAAATGGATGTTAAGAGTGCATTCCTTAATGGAGTTATAAACGAGGAAGTTTATGTTAATCAGCTTCCAGGGTTTGAGGATCCTAAATTCCCAAACCACGTTTATAAACTCAAAAAGGCTCTGTACGGCCTCAAGCAAGCACCACGTGCTTGGTATGAGAGGCTGACCAGTTTCCTGCTGACTAGAAATTATGTCAGAGGCAAAGCTGATACAACCTTATTCATTAAGAGAAAGGGTAAAGACACCCTGCTGGCTCAAATATATGTTGATGATATTATTTTCGGTGCTACTAATAAGTCAATGTGCAAGGAATTTAGCAAGAAAATGCAGACTGAGTTTGAAATGTCAATGATGGGAGAACTCAACTTCTTCCTTGGACTTCAAATCAAACAAGGGAAAAATGGCATCTTCATCAGTCAAGCTAAATATGCCAATGAGATATTGAAGAAATATGATCTTGAAAATTGCAAGCCAATATCTACTCCTATGGGCACTGACACTGTCCTTTGTGCTGACGAGAATGGTAAGTCGGTAGACAACCAATTATATCGAGGTATGATAGGCTCTCTACTTTACTTAAGAGCGAGTAGACCAGACATTCAGTTCTCAGTATGCTACTGTGCTAGATATCAATCTAACCCTAAGGAATCTCATTACATAGCTGTAAAAAGTATCCTTAGATATTTGCAAAGCTCAGTGAACGCAGGTTTATGGTATCCCAACACTCATGACTTTACACTCATTGGATACACTGACGCTGACTATGGACGAGACAAGCTTGAACGAAAAAGCACATCTGGAGGATGCCACTTCCTAGGGAGCTGTCTTGTATCCTGGATTAGCAAGAAGCAGGCATCAGTAGCCCTGTCTACCACTGAAGTTGAGTACATTGCTGCTGGACACTGTGTTGCTTAAGTCCTATGGATTAAGCAACAGCTTGAAGACTATGGTGTTCAAACAAAGACAATTGAGGTCAAATGTGACAACAAAAGTGCAATTGATCTATCAAAGAACCCAATTCAGCACAGCAGAATGAAGCATGTCAACATCAGACATCACTTCATTAGAGACCATGTACTCAAGGGTGAGATCAAGCTGACCTATGTCCCAACGGATGAGCAGCTTGCGGATATCTTCACGAAGCCACTGGCTCGTGAGCAGTTCAGCATACTGAGAGAAGCCATTGGTATGTTCAATCCTCTTCAGTAAATTCCAGTTCTAAATATAAATTCATACTGAGTGAATTACCATGCTGAATGATTTATGCTATTATTTGCTGAGTGAATAGATGTATGCTGAGTGTTTAATGCTAAATGAATGAATATCACATACTGAGCAAATATGCGCACTGAGTAGTTACCTCAAACTGAACAACAAATTACTTAAATCATCCGTTTGTATAAAACTGGCCACTCAAAATATAGAACGATTAGGATTCTCACACTGAGTAAATTGATCCGTTGCATTGAATGCAAAAGCACGCGTATAGCCACCTAGGATGACGTATGCGCCGAATGTGTCATAAATGCCAAAATTCTTGTCGGTTGAATATCCCAAGGGCAAAACTGACACATGGATTCGATAAGATCCATCTCTCACCTCTATAAATAATGGGCAAATCCCCATTTTGATCTCTTTACGCTTACAGAATTCTCTGGCATAAATATTTTCTCTCTCAAAAACTTCAAATCATTCATATCTTCTCTGCGAAAATAATGAACGATTCAGTAAACATCTCCGATGCCGGTCATCTATCTGCTGGAAACCCTAAGCCTCCTACCCAGCATGATCAAACCAAAGTTACCACACCGAGCAAGAAAACCTAGACTGAGCAAGGTACCTCCTCCAAGGGAAAGAAACCTAAGCAACGAACATATACCAGGGTTTATGAAAATGTTAGGGAATACAAGATTGACTACTCAAGGTGGTTCTCGAAAGAATTTATGGAAAGAGAGCAACCATTCTGTGAGTGGATTTCGAAGAATGGCTGGACCGAGCTGTTCTCAATAAGCTACAATACCTACCCTGGCTTGGTAAGGGAGTTCTACCACAACCTGCGTGTCGCTGATGACAACCAGGACCATTTAGTCACCAAGGTGAAGGACAAAACCATCTTCATCAATCCCACCTACCTAGCCAGCCTTCTGAAACTCAAGAATGAAGGAGCCATTCTTAGGAAGTCTGGAGATCAGGACATTACTGGGTATTCCACTATGTTCTGCAAACCCACTGGCCATGCTGGAAACATCTCCAGTACTTCAATGGGCCAACACCAAAAGATGGCACACTACCTGCTGACCAATTACATCTACCCTAAGATAAATTGCACCAGCTCAGCAACAAACTTTGAGCAATGCTTCATATGGCATATGCTGACCTACAAGCCCATCAACATGCCAGTATTCTTGATAGCCGGTTTTCAAAGAAGCACTGGAACTCTAAGGCTGGGCTCACTCATCACCAAAATCCTCTTGGACCACCGAGTGGACCTATCCAAGGAAACCAAGGGCCGAGGATCAGAAATAACTGCTGCTGCTCTGTTCGCCCTAAAGTTTGATCAGCCAATCAAGAAAGCAAAAGGTGCTGCTGACCCAAACGCTGAGGGGACGGTAATCAAAAAGGGCAAAAGAACTAAGGCCCCTGCTGACAGGAAGAGGAAAGCTGTGCATAGCACCTCTAAGGAAGCTATTCCCGCTCCTAAGAAGATAAAGATTGTGTCCAAAGGAACGACTGCACAAGCTGAGCCCAAGTCAGCTAAGAAAAGACCTAGGCAAGATGAGCCTGAGGCAGATGAAAGGGAAAACGTTGATGAAGAACCTCTGAGTAAGAAGCAGAAGAACTCTTCGGAGTTAAGTCCAATCGATGCCATTCCTGTTGGCTTCTTTGTCCCGACGACTCTCACTATGCTCAGAGTCAAGATATTGCCGCTGAGCAACAGAACGATGAAGTTGAACTGGATGATCAGTTCATTGAACAGTTGGAAGAAGAATTAGATGAGGAAGATCAAGATGATGAGCAAGAAGAAGAAGGAGAAGAGAGTGGTCAGGATGACACTGAGGAGACAGCAAGTGAAGAAGATGCTGAGCCAACTCACACTAAGTTGACTACAAAAGAAGGTGCTGAGCAAACAGAACAGCAGGATGCTGATGAAGGATAAAATTCTCCATCTTATTCAATTCACGCTGATCCCACTCCTCCAAAGACTCAGGGAAAAAGAAGAAGACTTATCAAGGCACAAACAACAACAGTGCTTGACTTCATGGATGATCTAACGTAGAAAAGACCAACCACTGATCCATCGAATATCAAGCTTAAATTCTTCAGAAAACCTTCTACGACTCTGCCAGAGCAAACTGAAAATCAAGCCTCTGTTTCTCTTCCACAGGAACAAGCCGACTTAGATGCTTCTGAGAACCCGACCAACACTGAGCAAATTCTCAATGCAGATGATGAACCTAGCCCTCTGCCGGCTAAGGAAATTCATGCTCCAGTCAGCACTGAACCTATCCAACCTTCAACAGAAAGTCAGCTTCAGCCTGACTCTGAACCTACATCCAATGCTGCTGTTCAATCACCTCTCCATTCTCAAGAACAAGTGCAGATTGACACACTAAGACCAGTCACTGACCCCACTGGCACTACAAATGATGCACTGAATCTCACTCCTCCACCAGCTGGTCAAACTAATGAAGAATCATTCAACTACCTCACTGCCACTGAGTCTGGTAGAAGGATAATTAACTCGGCTCAGGCCTTGATCCAAGACCTTCATCAAACTTCAGACACTGCTGCTGGGTCTGCCGATAATGAATCCACTCAACTTCCACAAGTCACTCAACTTCTCAACGAGGTTCGAGGTCTAAAAGACTTGCTGAGTGTAATGATCAATACCCAAGCCCAACAACCAAAGCAGGCATCCATAACAAAGCTGGCTGAACTCCAGCTGACCATGGTTCAATATATTAACTCCCTACAGGGACAATTTCAAGCCTTGTCAGCTGCGAACTCAGGGTATGCAACTTCTGCCGAAGTTCATCAGTTATTCACCCAGCTTCAAACTGAGCAAGAGAAGACAAACCATCAGCTTTCCTCTTACTCCCAATGCTCAGTAGAACAGATCGGCAAAGCTGTTCGTCTTCTGAATCTAAACAAGGCAGAGATGGACACTGACCAGATGAAGCAGAATGAGATCCTCCAGTATACACATCAAATCTTCACCCATGTGCGTCACTCCAACATTCAGCGTCAGTTCTATGACTCATCTTTGCTCAAGATGTTTCATCAAGCTTATGTTGTGCTGACTGATACACTCACTTGGATGGGTAAATCTCAAGCCTACGCACTGAGCATCCTCAGCGCTGCTGAAATTGGTGTGCCTCAAGAGGTTTTAGATGATGGTGTTGCTGTCTTTGATGGCATCAATGAAAGCACTTTCAAGCTTAAAGAGTTCTCAGCTCGCATATCTGAAGCTGCTCAAAACAGCACCTTCAGACCTCCTCCTCCTCCCGATGCTGCCAAAACGGGGAAGAAAGAACAAACAGGAAGAACTCAGCAAGAAGCTGCTGGAAGTAGTCAGCTTAAGGGAAAGGGCAAACTGAACTTTAAGAAGAAATAGTGTTGAGCGATTTCCGCAAGTGCACAGTATACGCTTGTAGTAATAAAAGATATCGAACCCATATGGAACGCTTTTTAACTAAAACTTTATTTAATTCGGTTTAATCACGTGTTTAGGTTTAATAAAAGAAATACGTTTAGTTGATGGAATAGGTTTTGGTAAATTAGGATTAGATAGAAAGATTATATCGAGTTTAGAGAACAATTCCGTTTGGAATTTTGATTACAAAACAGATACTTCCGTAATCGGAATGAAATAGATCTTATTTTCATAAAGCAAAGTAAACAACTTTAACTTTGTGAGATTATGGACATGTAACAATATAATAATTTACTCAATTAAATGGCTTTGAACCATAGAAATCCCTCTAGCGTAGAGACGATTCCTACCTTAATCAAACTAGTGTTTTACTTCTGATAAGCCGCGATCAGCGATCATGTCATCCATAAAAACTAAATTTGTTAAGTGTTCAACAAAGTTCTTATAAGAATAAGATGGAATAGAACGTTTTAATAAAAACACCAATATATCATTTTGAAAATCATTTTGTCAGAACAATATCAAAATAACAACAGTAAGAATATATTGAATAAATAAGTATATCATTGATTGAAATGTGAATTTTCATAAGTTAACAGAGAAGTAGAAACTTGGATAGCATTGTAACGAAGACTTTGAGATCCGGGTCGTCAATCTTTCTCTCAAACTTCGTAGGCTCGTCAAACCATATGCGCTTCAGCCGTCAATTCTTCTCGCTGGATCTTTGGAATAGAGACTGGTCCCGTCCACTATCAGAATGAAAACTAAACTAATACTGTGTTTATAACTAATCTAAATACAATTCGTGTACAACACGATTGCTTACAGAAATGAAATCTAACTTTCTGATTCTTTCCTGAATCAGAAACTCAACATAACAACTTTCTTCTCTAATTTCTCTAACTTTTCCAACTTAACCAACCTTGATTTCTGAAATGGATCACTTATTTATAGTTGGTGAAGGGTTGTAAATGACGGATCGTGTCTGCTGGTGAAGGGTTGCTTTTATCCGAACGAACAGACGCGTTTTTCTAAATTAAACATGTGTTTTGTGTGCAGGAAGACTTGCTGTCGCGACTAAGATTCTGAAAATCTCAGTCGCGACAGGGGGTATAGGGGCGAGCTTGAATACGTTGTTTTCCCCCAGTCTGGCCTCCGTAAGTCGCGACTGAGATTTTAAGAATCTCAGTCGCGACAGAGAGTTTTCCTCCCTGGCGTTCGACTGTTTTTCGTCCTCCTCGAGCGTTCTTCTGGCTGATATGCATTCTCGGTACGTTTTTAAGGTTTTTCCTCCATTTTAGCTCCGTTTTCGCTCCTATTTGGATTTTACCAAATATTTAGGTACCTTGCATCAAAGAAGTAAATAAAGACGTAAAAGTATTCCAAATGAATATAATTAGCATGATTTTAATGTAAATTTAACGTATTTATATATGATATTTTAGGTATATTTTGGGCTTAACAAACTCCCACACTTAAGCTTTTGCTAGTCCCGAGCAAAAATTTCACTGAATTTATTCTTTAATCAATCTCTTTATAAATAGAATATATACCCATATATTCCTCTTTGAATTAGTTAAACCGAAAGATAAACTTTTCATGGTAAATTTATACGCAATGTATCAAACTAGCTAATAAAAGAGATATATTACTCGTCTTGTATTTCAATTTTTATATTGAAGTATTCAGGACGGTGTAAGCACGCATGTTTTCGAATCTTTCGTCTCAAGGCATTTCTAAGCACAAAATTTCCTTTCCCAAACCTAAACTATTACAAATATGGATTTAAGGACTTAGGTTTAATATATTTGCTTAGTTACGCCCAAGATAAGGGTGGTCTCGATCGTAACTTTATACGCATTTTATTTGCTTTCGTATTCGTTTAAGAGGTACCGACCATGCCATGGGTGGACGCAATCGTTACTTAAAACTGTAAACACGTTTAATTTTTGCTTTAATTTTTTAACGTTCCTTTCATACCTCGACCGTGATAAGGGTGGTCGCAATCGTGGCCAAAAGTAAACGATACTTAATTTTCTTCCCTTTCATACCTCGATTGTGATAAGGTTGGTCTCAATCGTGGCCAAAAGTTAAGAATACGACTACTTGATTTAATATGAAAATAAAATTGGGAAAGAAAAATAGCACATTCATCCTATATTGACTTGAAATTCAACATGTATTATGGCTAAAGTTTCCTTAAAAACTTCAATTGGTTTTTAATGTAAGACGAAAAATAATATCGAGCTAAAAAGCTAAAATTGTTAGTTTGATTTATGCCTATAAACCTAATTGAAAATTGAAAATAAGATTTATATTTATCATGAATTCATGATATAAAATAGAGATTTGAAACTAAAGAAATTTTACTTATATATATTTACTCGAGACGTTTTTGATAAAATCGTATCGGAGATTTGTAAAAATATTTGTAAAAATATAGCCCGTATAGAAATATTTATTTCTATCAATAATGATAACCTTAAAATATGCTTAACATTATTTTGAAAGTTAAAATGTTTGAAAACATATGAAATATTTTTGCTTTAACAAAAATTTATCCTTTATGAAAAATTTCTATTATTTGTGAAAAAGTGTTGCAAGAGAAAAAGTGTTGCAAAAATGTTGCATTTGTTTTTGAAAAATTGTTGCATATTATACTTTACTTAAAATTGAATAACAACATGCATTTAAAAATATATAGCATTCATTCTCATTCGTTGCATTCATTCGTACTTAAAAATGGATATGAAATACCTCCTCCCACACTTAATTTGGACCATGTCCTCATTGGTGCAAAAAGCGATAAAACACGAAAAATAGTACGAAATAAACCATACGAATTAGAAATGAAAAATAGAATACCATAACATTCAAACATTAATAATAAAGAGAATTGTACCAAACATAAGTAAAAATATAGTACCAAACCGAATAAAACATAATAATAATAACGAAAATGAGTTAAAGAGAAAAACGATAAAACCTATCAAGGTGATGGTGGTGGAGAAGGCGTAGTCTCAACTCCTTGACGTCGGAAGAAAGAGAGCATCCGGCGACGAGTAGACTTGTGCTCACGACTTAACGTAGTGATCCTTGAACTCATTTCGGCATTATTGGCAACGACTTCATCAAACTGTAAATTCATGTGTGTCAAAACACGTTACCATCCAACTTGTTCTTCTTCATTCGGTTCCACATTTGCTTGCTCGGTGGCATTAACATCAACATTCTCCTCTTCTTCTTCTTCTTCATCAAATTCCTCTTCATCCTCCTCATTATCATCTTGGGCACCTAAACCTTGAGAACCCGAGGCTTCACTACTCATCGTAGCAAAAACACGTCTCGTGCGATCCGCATAAGATATAAAGGCGGGTGGTCCCAACTTCTTCAATAAATTGGCCCTTTGAAGTGCCGTGAGATCCAATGAAGGTAAACCAATATGAGACATATTTTTGATAATCCGCTAATTCACCTCGAGCGCCCAAAACAATGCCGGTAATCAAATTACCCATAGGCACTTGCTAATTGCGGGACTTGGAAGCTCGAACTAAATTAGTAAATATCATCTCAATACTATCAATTGTCAAACCCTTAAAAATAGCATCCAACACAACCAAATCACGAACTTGCACTTTTGAACTTTCAACCCGACCAAATAAGGAGAATGATAAAAACTTGTGAAAGAAGAATACACAATCATCCTTAATTAGCTTACTAGATGTATTCTTTGGACTAAAAACATCTAAACCGGTTAAAGTATTCCAAACCGAGTGTGAATCAAAAGGCTTTGGCTTTGAATAAAAATTTCGAGTAGGAAAACCAAACCAACGGTTCATGGCCGCATAATTAACATCATAACGAACTCCATCACTCCGAAAAGAGATAACTCCTTTCTTCTTGTCATAGGTTAGAGTAACCAAAAACTCAATAATATGCGTTTTAAGACTAGGAAAACGCATACTATCAAATCGTTTCCAACCAAGAACGGTAAGAAATTCATCAATACGCTCGGTAAAAGAAAGTGTATTTACCGTATCGGTGTCAAGAAAAGGCATATCCACGAACTCTACGAGGACATTAGAAAACCGGCGATATTTGCGTCCTTCGGCTTCCGACGTGATATCGAATGGTGCGTCATATTGAACCCGTAATCTATTGATCTCGGTGGCCTTGGCTTTGTTTGCAACGGTCTTTTATCTAGGCATATTGATTTGTTTGTGAAATTTGTGTGAATGAGATGAAAATATGAAAAGATGAAAGGAAGAATAAAAGATAATGGTGGTGAATTGGGGAAGAAGATGAAAAAATTTATGGGGAAGATGAGTGAATCTTGTTATTGGGAAGAGAAAAGATGATTGATTGGTGTAAAAATAGGTGATATATATATAGGTGTAAGTAATAGGTATTGATTAGGATAGTTGAATAGGGTAGTAAATAGAGTAGGAATAGGAAAAGAGGGTGAAATTTCGCCCAATCCCGCACCTACATGTCGCATGTCGCGACTGAGATTTTCAAAATCTCAGTCGCGACAGAGAGAAGGGAAGGGGCGAATTTTTGCTGAAAAAATTTTCCTCTGCTGTCTCAACTGAGAATTCGAAATCTCAACTGAGATTTTGAAAAATCTGGGTAAAAGTGGGACTGTTTTTGATGATTTTAACACTTCAAAACCAATTCCTCCGTGAAGTAAGTGACATTAATGTAAATATTAATCCCTGAAACTGAGATAAACAAAACTAAAACATTAAATTAAAGGAAACCCAAAGGTTGTTCCTTAAGAAAAAAAGAAATAAACTAAAGAATTAATGCACTTTTATTTATCATTTGTAAACAATACCATAATATACATCTACATAGAAACATTATAAAAACATAATTTACAATCAAGCACTCATATATATATATTAAAAACAACAAACAGAAACACATAAAATATATATATCCCTAACTAAATGACAGACGACGTGCATTAGCCCTTTTAATCTTCGTTTGAACGAAGACTTGCCTCTCTGGTGCAGAAAGGAATGTTGGACCAGAACGGAAAACTCGTTTAACAAGTCCCTCGTTCTCCAAGAACTCGTAGTCTAAAATCGGGTATGGTTCTGTATCAGTCCAAGGAACAGAAATGGTTCCCTTGGCTCCTAAAATTATTCTACATATGATGTTGGCGAACCCAATCTTCCGTTTCTTCGAACGGGAAGCAGCAACTAACCCCTCCATCAAAATCTTTGAGGAGTTAACTGAGTTGTCTTGGAAAATGTCGCCCAACACATAAAGATCAGTATCTTTCACAACATTGCTATTGACTCGACCAAAAAGGCTGTGACAGAGGAACTTATGCAGATACAGCATGGAATTAGAATTAATGGATTTGTTGAAGGCAAGACGTGGATTGAATCGCCTAAATCCTGTTAGCATCCTCAATATGTCTCTAGAAGTCATATCCCTTCCAGGATGGTGTTGAGTTGTGTCTCGGGGTGGAAATCCAAACCAATTGTGAAGTTCTGGATAGCCAAAAGTAAATACCTTCCCCTCACAATGAAAACTGAGACAAACACGTCTCTTGTTGACGAACCTAACTGTGGAGAAAAATTCCAGAACCCAATTTCCAATAATAGGAAATTTCATAGAAACAAATTTGGACCAACCCAAATTAGTCAGATAGCGATCAATGTCTTCGCTTATCCCGAGTTCCTCGTTCAGAAACTCGTCCAGATACATCATGCCAAAGAACTGAGCATATCTGAATTGCATAAAACGTTTTCCCTCGTCATGGTTATAAATGGGAAACCATGCTCCATATCTATCGGAGATATCAACTTTCTCCTTTCGAGAAGAATTTTGTTTTTGAATGTTCTTCAAAGACTTAGTCATGTTTGTGATAGAAAAGAAAAATGAAGTCTGTAGGATTTGAGAACTTGAGAAAGAAATTTAGAAAGATGAAGTAAAATGCAAGAAGTCTGATCCTACAGGAATATATAAGAACTATAAGTGAAAGGTTATGTCTGTTAGAAAGAAATAGGTGTCAAAGTGATACCTCTTCGATTTAACTGACAGAAAATTTTGAAGAAAGAAGACTGTAATCACTTACAGTTATTTCAAATGTAAAAAGACAGAAAATTTCTCAACTGAGATTTCCAAATCCTGGAACATAGAAAATCTCAACTAAGATTTCTGCATATATAATTTCTCAATAACACTTAACACTTCATGAAAATTTCATAACATGACTAAATTAAAATTTTAATGTGAATAAAACTCATTTGTACTTAATGATAAATATATAAAAATAAAAATTAAAGTAAATAAATTAAAAAGAAAACAATAAATTAAAAAGAAAAAGAATGAAAAGAAGAAAAGCTATAAATTAAAAACATAAAAATCAAAGAAATTAATTTTTATAAAATTTATCCACGGGTTCAATTGCTTGAATAGGAGCTCCGTCGAAATAAATTTTGCAACGATTACCATTGACCTTAAATCGGTCGCCATTAGACTTTTCTAGCTCCAATGTTCCGTAATCAAATGTTTGAACAACCAAAAATGGTCCAGCCCATCTAGATTTTAGCTTACCTAGAAATAATTTTAATCTAGAATTAAAAAGTAAGACCTTATCTCCAACATTAAAGTTTTTAATTTTGATTTTGGCATCATGCCACTTTTTAATTTTCTCCTTATAAATACTCGCATTTTCGTAGGACAAATAGCGTAATTCATCCAACTCGTTTAAGTCAAACAAACGCTTTTTCCCTGCGCTCTGCAAATCATAATTAAGGGTTTTTATAGCCCAATATGCTTTATGTTCTAATTCAACCGGCAAATGACAAGCTTTACCATAGACTAATCTATAAGGTGTCATCCCGATAGGTGTTTTAAATGCAGTACGGTATGCCCATAGTGCATCGTCAAGTTTATGTGCCCAGTCTCTTCTAGAAGACGAAACTGTTTTCTCAAGTATCCATTTGAGTTCTCTATTTGAAATTTCTGCTTGACCATTCGTTTGAGGATGGTACGGTGTAGAGATACGATGGTGTACTCTATATTTTTTCATAAGTGACTCAAAAGCTCTATTTACGAAATGGGTACCACCGTCGCTTACCATAACTCTAGGAACTCCAAATCGACAGAATATTGAATTTAAAAACTTAACAACTACTTTAGAATCATTTGTCGGGGTTGCAATTGCTTCAACCCACTTTGAAACATAATCTACAGCTACTAATATATAATTTTTGCCAAAAGAAAGAGGAAAAGGACCCATGAAATTAATTCCCCATACGTCGAAGATTTCAACTTCCAATATGTTCTTAAGAGGCATCTCATCTCTCCTTCCTATATTCCCCGTTCTTTGACATTTATCACAGCGGAGAATAAATGAACGGACATCTTTAAACAGAGTAGGCCAAAAGAATCCGCATTCAAGTATTCTAGCTGCTGTTTTGCTTACGCTATTATGACCTCCGTAAGCGCTAGCATGACATTCTATCATTATAGACTCATGTTCAAACTCATTAACACATCTCCTAAATATTCCATCGCCGCATGTTTTGAACAAGAATGGATCTTCCAAAAAATATTTCTTAACTTCTGAAAAGAATTTCTTCTTTTGCTGGTAAGTCAATCCATCTGGCACAACATGTGCAGCTAAGTAATTGGCTATATCCGCATACCATGGAGTTATGACACTTTGTAATTGCATGAGATGTTCATCGGGGAAATCATCTCGAATGCCTGATGTTTCACTAATGGGACCGTTTTCATCCTCAAGTCTTGACAGATGATCGGCGACCAGGTTTTCAACTCCCTTTTTGTCTTTAATCTCAATGTCAAATTCTTGCAATAGTAAAACCCATCTTATAAGATGTGGTTTTGTATCTTTCTTAGCAAATAAATATCGTAAAGCTGCATGATCAGTATAAATAATAACTTTAGATCCTAACAAATAAGATCGGAACTTATCACATGCAAAAACTACTGCTAACATTTCTTTTTCAGTTGTGGTGTAATTTAGCTGTGCACCGGACAAAGTGTGACTCGCATAGTATATAACATGAAGTTTCTTATCCTTCCTTTGACCTAATACACATCCTACAGCTAAGTCACTCGCATCACACATAATTTCGAAAGGTAGATTCCAATCGGGTTTTGATATTATTGGTGTACTGACTAAAGCCGTTTTCAAAGTATTGAAAGCTTGTAAACAATATTTGTTAAAATCAAAAGTTGAATCCTTCATAAGCAAATTAGTAAGTGGTTTTGGAAATTACAGAAAAGTTCTTTATAAACCGTCTGTAAAAACCTGCATGACCTAAAAATGATCTTACTCCCTTAACAGTGGTTGGTGGGGGTAATTTTTCTATAACCGAAGTCTTTGCTCTGTCCACTTCTAAACCTTTTTCAGAAATTTTATGACCTAAAACAATTCCTTCATCTACCATGAAATGACATTTTTCCCAATTTAAAACTAAATTCGTTTCCTCACATCTAGACAATACTTTATCTAAGTTCTGTAAACATGCATTGAAAGAATCTCCATAAACTGAAAAATCATCCATGAAAACTTCCATTATGTCTTCAATGAAGTCATTAAATATTGCTGTCATACATCGTTGAAAAGTTGCTGGTGCATTACATAGACCAAAAGGCATTCTCCTATATGCAAATGTTCCATAAGGACATGTGAAGGTTGTTTTGTCTTGGTCATCCGGGTAAATGTAAATTTGAAAGAATCCGG
Source organism: Euphorbia lathyris (assembly GCF_963576675.1). NCBI lineage: Eukaryota > Viridiplantae > Streptophyta > Magnoliopsida > Malpighiales > Euphorbiaceae > Euphorbia > Euphorbia lathyris. Next base: position 86,667,078 of record NC_088915.1, read on the forward strand.
AATAACCGTCTAGAAAACAGTAAAATGCATGACCGGCTATCCTTTCGATCATTTGATCAATGAAAGGTAGAGGAAAATGATCTTTCCTGGTTGCTTTGTTTAGGTTCCTATAGTCTATACAAACCCTCCAACCGGTGGTGGTTCGTGTAGGTATAAGTTCACCTTTATCATTTCTTACAACAGTTATGCCTCCCTTTTTAGGTACACAATGGATTGGACTAACCCATTCACTATCCGAGATCGGATAAATGATTCCATTGTCTAAAAGTTTAGTAATCTCATTTTTGACTACTTCCTTCATGTTCGGATTTAAGCGTCTTTTCCTATCCGCTTTAGGTGGCTTATCTTCTTCTAAATGAATTCTATGCATTACTATACTAGGATTAATTCCTTTTAAGTCTGAAATTTACCATCCCATACTTCCTATCCTATTTCTAACAACATGCTTCAATTTTTCTTCTTGATCGCTTGTTAATTTGTTAGAAATAATTATAGGTAGAGAATCGCCTTCGCCTAAGAAAGCGTACCTCAAATGACTGGGTAACTCTTTAAGTTCTAATTTAGGGGGTGTTACAATCGAAGGCGGAACTGGTCCATCTTCTCTAATCAATGGCTCTGGGTCCTTATAATCTAATTCCTCGTCTACTATAGGTTCAATTATTTCTTCACTTTGAATTACATCATTGACACATTCCTCGACTAAATCAAGTTTCATACAAGCGAATTCCTCCATAGGGTATTTCATCGCTTTGTTCATGTTAAACTCGACCTTATCTTCTCCTATCCTTAAAACTACCTTCCCTTCCGACACATCTACTAGAGCGTGTCCCGTGTTCATAAACGGTCTGCCAAAAATTAAAGGACAATTTACATCATATGCAAAGTCTAAGATAACAAAATCGGTAGGAAAAATAAATTTATCGACTTTGACTAAAACATCTTCAATTATACCATACGGCCTTTTAGTGGTTTGATCCGCTAATTGCAAAACCATATTGGTACGTTTGATATCTTCTTCTAAACCTAACTTGTTAAAAATAGACAATGGCATTAAGTTTATACTTGCTCCTAAATCACAAAGACAACTTGGGAATTCAATATCTCCCAATTTACACGGAATAGTAAAACATCCGGGATCTTTGAGTTTAATGGGCAAATTACTTGATACTATTGAACTACAGTCTTCAGTTAACGAAATGGATGAAATTCCTTCCCAACTAATTTTCTTTGAAATCAAATCCTTTAAAAACTTACCATAGTTAGGAATTTGTGTTATTGCATCCATAAATGTCAAATTGATATGCAAATTTTTAAGTTTATCCAAAAACGTTAGAAGTTGTTTATCATAGTCCTTATTTCGGACTTTGTGCGGAAAAGGTGGTTTGGGTACAAAAGTTTTAGTACCTGTGTCATATGGTGAAATATTTGTGTTTAAGATATCTTCTTTGGACTTCGGTAAATCAGTTCCTTGTAATGTTGCATCTTTGGGAATTTCAGGCCCTTGATAATTTTTTCCTGAACGAAGAGTAATAGCCTTCACCTGCTCTTTCGGATTTTCTTCCGTATGGCTGGGAAGACTTCCCTCTTTTCGGGATGGAATTGATTTAGCAAGTTGACCAATTTGAATCTCCAAATTATGGATGCTAGATGAGTGGTTTTTAATAAGCTGATCGAATTTATTTTCGATCCGTTTAAAACCATCATCATGATTACTTATTTTTCCACTGATAGCATCTATAAACTTGTCGATTTTAGAAGATAAAGTGCTAATCGTATCTCTTGACTGATTTTGATAATTAGTGGTACAATTTTGATTAGCACTAATATTATTGTTACTGTTATCTTTCCAATTAAAATTAGGATGATTCCTCCATCCAGAATTATAAGTATTAGAATAAGGATTATTAGTTTGGTTTTGCCCTTGGACAAAATTTACCTGTTCTATCTCACTCATATTTTCGTAATCCACATCCGTTTGGATTGGATTACCATTGGTATCGCGTGGTGCCATAAATTTGTCAATTTTATGCGATAAAGCAGAAAATTGGGCTTGTAGCATCGCGACTGGATCAAGTTCAACTATACCTTTAACTGACGATGAGGTTGAGGATGATGGTTTTGCCACCGGCATATGTCCATGTTCCGCGGGCCACATACTGCTGTTGATTGCCATTTCCTCCAAAAGTTCTCTCGCTTGGGCTGATGTTTTCTTCATAAATAGCCCTCCCGACATAGCATCTAATGAACCCCTAGTTGTAGGATTCAGTCCATTGTAAAATGTTTGCATTAAAAGTTCAGCGGGTAATTGGTGGTGTGGGCATAAACGTTGAAGTTCTTTAAAACGTTCCCAAGTTTCATAAAGGGTCTCATTATCATTTTGAGAAAAAGATGTTAACTCCTTTATGACTCTTGCGGTTTTTTCTAAAGGAAAATATTTAGATAAAAACGCTTGGGCTAATTGTTCCCAAGTGGCAAAAGTTGCGGCTGGCGTAGAAGTTAACCATTCTTTGGCTCTATCCTTCAAAGTGAAAGGAAAGAGGCGAAGTTTGATTGCTTCTGCAGTCACATCTGGAATTTTAAATGTGTCACAAATTTCTAGGAAATTTGTTAAATGAGTGTTAGGATTTTCGTTAGGTAACCCGTAAAATGTTACATTATTTTGCAACATATTAAGCAAAGCTGGCTTAATTTCAAATTGGTTTGCGGTGATTCTGGGTCTAACGATACTATTGGTTACACCGGCCACACCTGGCCTAGCGTATTCCATAAGTGTTGGTGGGTCTGCCATTTTTTCTGGCTCGGTATGTGTTTTTACTGGGGTCTTATTTTTGTTTTTCTTATTTTTCTTGTTCTTCCTAATGGTTTTCTCAATTTCTAGGTCTATAGGGTCTGGTGCAATGCCTGAATTTCGAGAACTGCGCATGAACCTGAAATCTTGCACGAACCGAAACTACCTACAAAACAGAATTTGATAAATAAATAAATTAGTATAGGAAAACTTTTAAATTATAAAAGTTAGAATAAATATGTTTAAACCTAGATTCGAAATAAAACACGAAAAATTTAAAATTTTGTCAAAAATTTTGGCGTTCCCCGGCAACGGCGCCAAAAACTTGTTGAGCGATTTCCGCAAGTGCACGGTATACGCTTGTAGTAATAAAAGATATCGAACCCACAGGGAACGCTTTTTAACTAAAACTTTATTTAATTCGGTTTAATCACGTGTTTAGGTTTAATAAAAGAAATACGTTTAGTTGATGGAATAGGTTTTGGTAAATTAGGATTAGATAGAAAGATTATATCGAGTTTAGAGAACAATTCCGTTTGGAATTTTGATTACAAAACAGATACTTCCGTAATCGGAATGAAATAGATCTTATTTTCATAAAGCAAAGTAAACAACTTTAACTTTGTGAGATTATGGACATGTAACAATATAATAATTTACTCAATTAAATGGCTTCGAACCATAGAAATCCCTCTAGCATAGAGATGATTCCTACCTTAATCAAACTAGTGTTTTACTTCTGATAAGCCGCGATCAGCGATCATGTCATCCATAAAAACTAAATTTGTTAAGTGTTCAACAAAGTTCTTATAAGAATAAGATGGAATAGAACGTTTTAATAAAAACACCAATATATCATTTTGAAAATCATTTTGTCAGAACAATATCAAAATAACAACAGTAAGAATATATTGAATAAATAAGTATATCATTGATTGAAATGTGAATTTTCACAAGTTAACAGAGAAGTAGAAACTTGGATAGCATTGTAACGAAGACTTTGAGATCCGGGTCGTCAATCTTTCTCTCAAACTTCGTAGGCTCGTCAAACCATATGCGCTTCAGCCGTCAATTCTTCTCGCTGTATCTTTGGAATAGAGACTGGTCCCGTCCACTATCAGAATGAAAACTAAACTAATACTGTGTTTATAACTAATCTAAATACAATTCGTGTACAACACGATTGCTTACAGAAATGAAATCTAACTTTCTGATTCTTTCCTGAATCAGAAACTCAACATAACAACTTTCTTCTCTAATTTCTCTAACTTTTCCAACTTAACCAACCTTGATTTCTGAAATGGATCACTTATTTATAGTTGGTGAAGGGTTGTAAATGACGGGTCGTGTCTGCTGGTGAAGGGTTGCTTTTATCCGAACGAACAGACGCGTTTTTCTGAATTAAACATGTGTTTTGTGTGCAGGAAGACTTGCTGTCACGACTGAGATTCTGAAAATCTCAGTCGCGACAGGGGGTATAGGGGCGAGCTTGAATACGTTGTTTTCCCCCGGTCTGGCCTCCGTAAGTCGCGACTGAGATTTTGAGAATCTCAGTCGCGATATAGAGTTTTCCTCCCTGGCGTTCGACTGTTTTTCGTCCTCCTCGAGCGTTCTTCTGGCTGATATGCATTCTCGGTACGTTTTTAAGGTTTTTCCTCCATTTTAGCTCCGTTTTAGCTCCATTTTCGCTCCTATTTGGATTTTACCAAATATTTAGGTACCTTGCATCAAAGAAGTAAATAAAGACGTAAAAGTATTCCAAATGAATATAATTAGCATGATTTTAATGTAAATTTAACGTATTTATATATGATATTTTAGGTATATTTTGGGCTTAACAAATAGCTTCGGTTAAGATAGCTAGTTTCTAAGTCTTAAGTATCCTTGCTTTTGTGTAAAATGCTTGACTACTTATTAATACTATGCTTGCATCAAATTTTTCAAGTTAATTAAAATCTTATGTGATGCTGAGTTATTATGTTTTGCATACATCAACTGTGTTTGTCATTCTTAATGTCTTCTGATTGTATGTTGTTAACACTATTAAAACATTGTCTTATAAGACTCATTGTACAACAAAATACTCAACGCTCTCTGATAGTTAAATCTTCCGCTTAAAACTGAGTTAAATAGAATATGTTTCATGAGCTGACCTTTATTTGAAAACTGACCTAGGACTTACTCGACTAAACCTTAAAATGTTTAGAGTAAAACTGAGTCAGTAGCTCAACCCTTACGGGGGAGTTTATTAAGTTATAAAAGGTCAACTATCATGGGGGAGCTCAAAACTGAGTTCTTCACTGAATAGTTTTGCCAACATCAAAATGGGGGAGTTTGTTGAAACACCTTTCCACATGATTTTGATTTGACAAAATTATTTGAGTATATGATTAAAAAATATTCTAAACACACTAAGTTTAAATGCTTTGATTTATTACACTAATGTGTTTGTTCAATGTTGAGCTAAATTGTTTATGAGACATAAAGACTAAAAGGCTAAAGGCCCAAAGGAAAGTCAAAGGCCCAAGACAACTCGGCCCGTGTAAACAAAACGCTGTCGTTGTGGACAAAACGCAGCTCAACATGAAGAAGGATCTGGAAGACTTTCTTTATCTACTTCGGAACGAAGCTCCTGAGTTGGACGACAAAGAGTACAGGACAGCAGCTGAGCAAGGAAAAACTTCAAGACAAAGTATTTCTACTTTGGGTAAAGTTCAGAAGACACAGAAAGCTGTCTGGAAGACTTTGCCATAAAAGGTGAAATATTCTGCCTGTCTGTCTAAAAGCTGCTCAGCACTGACCGAAGACAGAAGATACAATAATTTGATTGGCCAACGACACTGAGCGTGTACTGAGTGACAACGACATCAAGCCGTTTCCCTCCAACGGTTATTTCGAAATTTGAAATAACCGATACCTCAAGTGTCACTATAAATAGGCCTTTCAGTTGCTTCATTCGTAGCAGATCTTCAACAAGCCATTACGCTGACCAAATTTCTACTTGAAGAATCTGTGTGAAAAAGCAAAGCAAATACTTACACCAATTTCCATATTATTGTGTAAAAGTCTAGAGTGATTATCCAATCATCTAAAGTGTCTTAGCAATTGTTGTTTAGGACAAACTTATTATCATTTCTAGAATTAGAAAGGAGAGGCTGAGTACTCGGTTATAGTACTCAGCAATAGAATAGGAGTGAGTAGAGGTATAGAGGAAGGTACTCTTGTTATACTCAGCTTCTTGTTGTAAAAGGTTTGATGCTCTACCGTTAAAGAGCTTAGTAGAGAATTCGAAAGCTCGGAACGTGTTCCGGGGACAGGACGTAGGCATAGAGGCCGAACCTGGATAAATCTGCTGAGTAACATCGTTCTAACCTTAAACTCCTTTAATATATATATTGCTTGCTTAAACAAAACTGACCAAGTAAAGAGGTCACGCTGAGTTGTGTGCATTGAGTATCTGAGTTCAGGAATAGACTCAAGTGCTATATCCTGACTCAAAGAAAGAAGCTGACTTAGTCACCAGTTGACTAAGCTAGTGTCTTACTTCACTCAGCGCGCTGTGTAATTCCTTTTCAAAGTAAAAGAAGTCAGCCTTAACGTACTAAAATTTTAAATAGTTCTTATCCCCCCCCTTGGAACTAACCTGTTACGTTATAAGGGACCAACAAGTGATATAAAAGCTTAAAAGCTCTCTGTGAAAGGTTTAACTACCTTGAGCTGATCCCCACTATGGCTGAAAATAGCACTCGGTTTCTCCCAGGAAACCAGACAACTCAGATCTTACCTGAGGGGTTGTCCATTACTCGGCCTCCCCTATTCTTCGGGTCTAACTACACCTTTTGGAAGAATAGGATGAAAAACTTTATTCAGGCAACAAATATGAGTGCATGGCTTTCAATAGTCCAAGGCCCATTTGTTCCTGTTGAAGTTGTGGCTGGCCAAACAGTTGTCAAAGGTGAGGCCAAATGGACAGAAGATGATCTCAACAAGCTACAAAATCACGCTTCGATTATAAACATGCTTCACTGTGCGCTTGATGCTGCAGAATATAACAAGATTTCAGGTTGTGAGTCAGCGCAAGAGATCTGGAAGAAGCTGGAGGTCACCTACGAAGGAACCAACAAAGTGAAGGAGTCCAAGGTGAACCAACAGATGAGACTATACGAGCTGTTCGAAATGAATGATGATGAAGGAATCTCTGACATGAATGCAAGGTTTACAAACATCATCAACGAGCTCAAGAGACTTGGGAAGATCTTCACTGAGGAAGAACAAGTCAAGAAGATTCTTAGGAGTCTTCCTAAAAACTGGCAAGCAAAGAAGACCGCTGTTGAGGAAGCTCAAGACTTAACCACCTATAAATATGATGAACTCATCGGCTCACTGCTGACCCATGAGATCTCGATGAAGAATTTCGAGGTGAAGGAAAAGTCTGAAGACAAGAAGCAAAAGTCTCTTGTCATGAAAGCTGACTCCACTGATGGAAGCTCAACAGACGATGAAGAGATGGTTATGTTTACCAGAAAGATGAAAAGGCTGTTAAAAAAGAATGACAAATATTCTAAGAAGCCTTATAAAAAGTTTGATAAGTACAAAGCTGACTCCAGCGACAGCAAGTACAAGAAGGACAGCTCAAAGCCCATTACTTACTTTGAATGTCATCAAACTGGCCATATCAAGTCAACCTGTCCCTCGCTGAGGAAAGAAAGAAAGAACGGCAAGAAGGCAATGGTGGCAACCTGGAGTGATAATGATGATTCATCATCATCTGAAGTTGATGCCACTGAGTCAACGAAGATTTGTTTCATGGCTGACGAACTTGCTGAGCTATGTGCTTCTGAGCATGCTGACCCATCCATTGCATCTGATGATGAAGAACATTCAACTGAGGTAATATCACTACCCTTGCTCAGAAATGAAATGGTTAATGCCCTGAGTGACCTTTACACACTTGTCAAAAAGTGTAATAAAAAGATTAGAGCACTCAGCAGGCGATGTGACGAGGTTGAGGAGGTCAAACTGAGTGACCTTCGATATCTTCTTTAGGACAACTCAGATTTGCATAGTAACATTGGAATTATGCAAAAGTTTGTCTCTGATGTCCAATCAGATTCTAAGAAACTGAGAAAGGACGTCACATCCATTCAGAACCAACTAAAGGTTCCAAACAAAAGAAATATTCCTCTGAGTAATTAATTGATTATATTTTATTCAAGTTTATAGGGCTAACTGGACATTTTATTCAAGTTCAATGGGCTATCGAGACATTTCGAAAGTTCAATGATCAATCGATTTTTTTGGACAAGTTCAGAAGGCAAATAATGCATTAAGCCTAAAATATACTAAACAATTTCGACTTTGATTTGTGATTTCTTTGTTTGACGAGAAAATAAGATGACATTATGGGTCAGTATGTGAAGTGATAAATTGTAATACGAAAAAAGGTGAAGTGATAAATTGTCTGGACATGCAATCAATTCGATTGATGGGTATTAGAGGGGGGTATTAGAGGGAAATTATTCATTTTTATGTTTAGGGAAATGTGATTCACATTCTTATTTAAAAATTGGCTAAAAGCATATTTAAACCCCTGAACTTTACCTGTTTTAAGAATCAAGCCCTTGATCAATTATTTTTTCACATTGAGTCCCTGATCATTGATTTTATTATGGATTTAACCCTTATTTAAATTTTCTGTCCAGTTTGGACTGGATACATCGTTAGGGCGATTCGGCTTGTTGACATGGACAAATAAAAAAAAGAATTCATTGACTAGGAGAGATAAAAATTAAAAATTAAAACGAAATTATAGTAATTAATTTTCAATATACTCCTTCCAAACTCGATTTTCTTCTCTCCCATTTTGTGATTTTCAACATTAAAATCGCCAAATAGATTTTTCCATCTCCTACACTCGACAAAAAAGTGAAATAAGGGCCAAAACCATAACAAAATCAATGTTCAGGGGCTCAATATGGAAAAATAATTGATCAGGGGCTTAAATATGCTTTTTGCCTTAAAAATTTGTTAATTAACAAATGGAAAATATCATTTTCCATTCCTTACTCATATTGTCTCCAACCAAACACTCCTTAATTATATACCATATAAAATATTCTATAAGACCGGTCAAGGTGAAAGAAAATTATTAACCGATTAAAAAAAAGACATACTTATATATAAAAGTATTTTATAATTTATTTTTTATATTAATATATTTTAACTAATATTTAGACTTTAAATATACATGGAAGAAATTTTAAAAATTTAAAAATTTAATAAATTACATTATTAATATTTAATTACAAACTATATAATATAGTATTTTATTTTATATATATATATATATATATATGTTATAAATATGAATAATAATAATTATTTAGTTTAAAAGTTATAATTTATGTTGTGAAATAATCCGTTTTCACAATAATATTTTTTTTGTTTGAAAAAAATGAAACAATTAATAGCAACAACTAGATGTTTTTGAGTTTTAAAAAAATTGCTAAAATAAACGTTGTTGCTAAGAAGAGTTATTAGCCTAATTACAAAAATTAATATATATAAATCATATAAATACATTAATTATTAGATTATCATAGATGCTACGAGTCGGAAGCAATATCTCATGGTTAAATTTTGAGTGATTCTAATATCTTTTTTTTTAATGAAAATTCTAATATTTTTTGAAACTTAAGACATAGGGGTAAACATAAATTTAATCCTCAGACTAAATTTTAATAATATAAAATAGTCGAAAATCTAGTTTAAACTTGAATAATGGGCAAAGCGACCTATATCCATTGATTGTATCATGACTCACTCATTTGTAGTCCAAACGAGATGATAAAAAAATTGGAAACTTCATAAAACATTTTGAAACTTACTCTTATATTTCAACAACTAGTTCTCTCTAGAAAAGGTCGAAAATTGACTTACAAATTCTAGATGCAATCTGTTTATTTTTTTTTTCTTTACCAAAAACGAGTTTGAAACATAGAAAATACGTCCAAGTCTAACATGTTAAGTTTGCACTTACCCAAACTCACAAATTAATACCATAGCTCAACGGTTCAAACCAAAAATCATTATATAAACACTTTACTAAAACCATAATTCAAAACAAACTTCAATATTGTATCTATCACATATCCCGTCAATCCATAACACATAAACATATTCGAGACGTAAATAGAATTATATCTAGTCTATTTTGATTTTTTTAATTGCAGTTCGAATACCAAAGTTTAAACTAATTCAAACTAATGGTGTAGAAATTCAAATGATAATACCAAAACTGAAACTAATTTAAACCAAATGCTCTAGAAATCCAGATGATAATATGTGATAATACCAAAATTGAAACTATTTAAACCAAACGTTCTAGAAATTCGGATGATAATGTGTTTGCTTATTTGATAATCACATGAATCAGTATCAAATAAAAAAAAAACCGTGATAAAGAGAAAGATGTCATAATTAGATCAAATTAATACATTCTAGATTATTAAGAAGATCTAAATGCATAGAATTATAAATCTGTAACTTAATGGACTTTAGATAAAACTTAAAAATATGAACATCCACGTAATGTAATGAGGTAAAAAACACTACACTATTCTGCTTTTTTATTTTATTTTTATCTCGGTCAAGTGGAAACATTATTTGTATGTGTGAACAATACTATAGTTCGAACGATTAATCAACCACACAGACAACGAACTCCAAAGATCGCAGATTGGATCTTGAAACAATAGCAAAAAGAATACACACAGAATTTACCCTGGTTCGGCTTAAATGCCTACATCCAGCAACTTCACTAATCAATGGAGATTACAACAAGATTCAGAAACCGTTTCCTCTGAAGAAACTCTCGTGTTTTCCAATCCCTCGCTCTACAAGCTTTGCTTTCCCAAATCAGTTCTCACAGTGTATACAAAATGATTTCCCAAAAGGATTGATCTAACTCATTCGCAACCTAGACCCTTTATAACATAGGCTTTACAAGAATTGTGAAATACCCAAAAAACCTCTTACTCAAAATGTATTAACACACCAAGACCATGCTGACTTGTTTACACATAATCATGCTGACTTGTTGAATCACTCATGCTGACTTGATGACTTACAGTCATGATGACTTGTTGACTCATAATCATGCTGACTTGTTGAATCACTCATGCTGACTTGATGACTCACAGTCATGCTGACTTGTTGACTCACAGCCAACATCAGCACATCAGCTCGTGATAGAAAAACAACGACTTACAATCTCCACCTTGTCTTTCTGATCACTCCATCGACTAGTGAAGAAAATACGCTCAAGGACCATTGACCATCCTAACCAGTTTCAAGCAATGTTCAAATTTATTACTTGAAACAGATTTGGTCAACATGTCGGCTGGATTATCCTCAGTTCCCACTTTCACCACCTGAACAGTACCAGTGCTAATCACATCCCTGATGAAATGCATTCTCACATCTATGTGTTTGGATTGCTCGTGAAATACTTGGTGTTTTGACAGATGTATAGCTCCTTGGCTATCACAGTAAATCTTCAAACCATCAATCTGTGTCACTCCAAGTTCCGTTAAGACTCCTCTTAGCCATATTGCTTCCTTTACTGCCTCTGTGACGGCAATAAACTCTGCCTTGGTTGTTGACAAAGTCACAACTGCCTGTAGATTTGACCTCCAACTTATTGCCGTTCCAAACACTGTGAACACGTACCCGGTTTGGGATTTTCTGGTGTCAATGCTACCAGCATAATCAGAATCAACAAAACCTGCTACATCATCCACTAGGGCTTCAGCTCCACCATAACTCAAACCTTTGCTCAATGAGCCTTTGACATACCTCAGAACCCACTTCACCGCTGACCAATGTGCTCTCCCTGGATTTGCCATGAACCTGCTTATGAGACTCACAGCATGAGCCAAATCTGGGCGTGTACAGACCATCGCGTACATTAGACAGCCTACAACACTGGAGTATGGCACCCTCTCCATGTCTTCCTTTTCCTCATCTGTTTGAGGACTTTGCTTACTGCTCAGCTTGAAGTGACTTGCAAGTGGAGTGAGTACGGCCTTTGAATCTGTCATTCCAAAACGTTCTAACACCTTGCTCAGGTAACCTGACTGACTTAGGAACAGCTTCTTTCTTCCTCTGTCTCGAGAAATCTGCATCCCTAAAATTTTCCGTGCTGGCCCGAGATCCTTCATCTCAAACCGTGTGTTTAGTTGTGCCTTTAACTGATTTATGGCTGCTTTGTTGTGACAAGCTATAAGCATGTCATCAACATATAACAAGAGATAAATCTTAGAGCCATCACTAAGGTTTCTACTATACACACACCAGTCATAACTAGACCTATGAAAGTCCTGACTTATCATAAACTCATCGAACTTCATGTACCACTGTCTAAGGGACTGTTTCAGACCATATAGAGACTTCTTAAGCAAACATACCCGCCGGTCTTTATCTCCTATTTCAAATCCCTCTGGTTGTTGCATATATATGACCTCATCTAGGTTTCCATGAAGAAAAGTTGTTTTAACATCTAACTGTTCTAACTCTAGGTCAAAACGAGCTACAAGAGAGAGAATAATCCTAATAGACCTATGTTTAACAACCGGAGAATAGATTTCATTAAAGTCTATACCTTCCTGTTGTGTAAACCCTTTGGCAACTAACCTAGCTTTAAACCTAGGTCTCTCTACACCGGGTATCCCTTCTTTTCTTTTAAACACCCACCTTGAACCGACCAACTTCTTATCAGGAGGTTTATCTACCAAAATCCAAGTCTCATTTTTATCAAGAGATTTTATCTCATCCTTCATTGCGTTAAGCCACTGTTCCTTGTCAGCCGAATTCACAGCTTCCCTATAGGTTACAGGTTCAGATTCTTGTACTTCCTTAGCAACACTAAATGCATAAGCTATAAGGTCCTCAAAACCATATCTAACCGGGGCCCTAGGGACTCTTCTTTCACGGTCTCTAACAAGTCTATAGCTTTGACTGGATTCAGTAGGATTACCATCACTCACTTCTTGTTCGGTTTGACGGGTGTTTTCACTATTTTCTTCAAGCTCCACCTCATTCTTAACACTCTCAAGGTTTTGAATGGATTCAGGAATACTTGGTTCTATCTGAGTTTTCTCTTGGTTTTTCTGATAAGGAAAATCCATCTCATTGAACACTACATTTCTGCTCACTATGGATTTCTTATAACCAGGTTCTAGGCACCACAACTTATAGCCCTTGACTCCTATAGGGTAGCCTATAAAAACACATCTTAGAGCCCGAGGTTCTAGTTTTTCCTGTCTAACGTGTGCAAAAGCCAAACAGCCAAACACTCTAAGTTTTTCATAATCCTCTGGGTGATCTGACCATATTTGCATAGGTGTTTTAAAGCCTATAGCGGATGATGGGCACCTATTGATTAGGTAACACGCAGTTTGCACTGCTTCAGCCCAGAAAGACTTAGGGAGACTGGATTGGATTAACATGCACCTAACTCTCTCTAGGATAGTCCTATTATACCTTTCTGCTAGGCCATTCTGCTGTGGAGTTCCAGGAACAGAGTGATGCTTGGTTATACCCGACTTCTTGCACAAAGTGATGAAATCTTTGTCAAGAAACTCCAAACCATTGTCGGTTCTCAAACTTTTGATTTTCTTTCCTGTTTGATTTTCCACAAGCACTTTCCAATCCTTGAACGTTTGCAAGGCTTCATTCTTGTGAGCTAGAATATAAACCCATACTCTTCTAGAGTAATCATCAATGAGGGTCATAAAATAGGTCCTCCCACCATGAGACTTGGTTCTTGTTGGCCCCCATAGGTCAGAGTGAATGTATTCAAGAATGTCCTAGGTTCTATGGGTTGCTGACTTAGGAAACTTGACTTTACTAGACTTCCCTAAGACACAGTTCTCACAGAAATCTATTTTTCCTATGTGATCTTTACCAAAACAACCCTGCTTCCTAAGTTCATGTAAACCTACTTCACTCACGTGACCTAGTCTAAGGTGCCAAAGAGTGGTTCTATCTGTCTTAGACTCGGTGAGATTTGCTGCAGAGATTAACACAGTACTACCTAAGAGAGTGTACAGGACATTACTCATGGTACCTTTCATAACAACTAAAGATCCTCTAGCTATTCTTATGATACCCCCTTCGGCTCTATAATTGTATCCTTGTTTATCAAGCGTACCCAAAGAAATTAAATTTCTTTTCAGTTCTGGCACATACCTCACACCGGACATAATCCTTTCTTGGCCATCGAACATCTTCAGCCTAATGGAGCCTTAACCCAGTACCTTGCACAACTTATTGTTGCCTAGAAGAACCCTCCCACCTTCTTCTTGAAAATCTTCGAACCACGTCCTGTTGGGAGTCATATGGAACATACACCCGCTGTCCAGGATCCAGTTGGTGTTTGGATCTTTATCAGTGACAGCGAGAACTTCAGCGCTCTCATAACCTTCTTCTACCACGGCGGCTTCGCCTTGATCTTTAGGTTGGCCTTGACTCTTCTTCCTCTCAGGACAATTTTTTCTGAAATGTCCTTCCTTATGGCAGTGGAAACACTTGTAGACCTTGCCTTCTTTATTGCTTGAGGATGGAGTCTTGGACATTTTTCCGTTCTTGTTCTTTGGCTTGTGAGAGTCCTTTTTCCCAGACCTTCCACGAACAAGCAATCCTTCCGCAGCTTCAGTGTTGGTGCTGGCCTCAATCTGTTTTGACTTTAGAGCCATAAGAACTTCTTCCAGGCTTAGTGTTTCTCTTGCATACTTCATTGTTTCAACGAAGTGACCGAAAGAATGGGGTATGGAATTCAAGATCATTATGGCCTGATCTTCGTCTTCAACCTTTACCTCTATGTTCTCTAGGTCAATTATGATCTTTGAGAAATCATCAAGATATTCTTCGACTGGCTTGTCCTCATTCATCTTGAAACCAAAAAGTCTTCCCTTCAGATAAACTCGATTGGTGAGCGTCTTCGTCATGTACAACTGTTCAAGCTTGAGCCAAACCCCAGCAGCTGAGGTTTCCTTTGAGACTTCTCTAAGCACCTTGTCGCCAAGATACAGGACGATCATACTGTAAGCCAATTCAAGAAGATCTTCTTTCTCCTCCTTCGTCATTGTCGCCGGAAGTTCCTTCTCGCCCTTCAGAGCCTTCGCAACCTTCATCTGGACCAAGATTGCTTTCATCCTCTGTCTCCATAGCGCGAAATCACCCTTACCGTTGAAACGCTCGATCTCGATCTTTGTGAAACCCATTGATCTGTCTTGATTAGCTCTGATACCAATTGTGAACAATACTATACTTCGAACGATTAATCAACCACACAGACAACGAACTCCAAAGATCACAGATTGGATCTTGAAACAATAGCAAAAAGAATACACACAGAATTTACCCTGGTTCGGCTTAAATGCATACATCCAACAACTTCACTAATCAATGGAGATTACAACAAGATTCAGAAACCGTTTCCTCTGAAGAAACTCTCGTGTTTCCCAATCCCTCGCTCTACAAGCTTTGCTTTCCCAAATCAGTTCTCACAGTGTATACAAAATGATTTCCCAAAAGGATTGATCTAACTCATTCGCAACCTAGACCCTTTATAACATATGCTTTACAAGAATTGTGAAATACCCAAAAAACCCCTTACTCAAAATGTATTAACACATCAAGACCATGCTGACTTGTTTACACATAATCATGCTGACTTGTTGAATCACTCATGCTGACTTGATGACTTACAGTCATGCTGACTTGTTGAATCACTCATGCTGACTTGATGACTCACAGTCATGCTGACTTGTTGACTCACAGCCAACATCAGCACATCAGCTCGTGATAGAAAAACAACGACTTACAGTATGCAACCTTACAAGTTAAAAGATATACAAACTTATTGGTATTAAATGAATGATAAAGAAAAAAAAACCTATCAATAAGTTCAAGATTGATCAATAGCTTTCTAATCACATGTGACAACAATGTATAGTCTTTGATATATGCCATTAGAAATTAAATTAGAAAAGCTTTATTATCAGCATCTTCACCATCAGTCATCGTTCTTCTACAATGGTAAAACCAAGATTAGAAAACAATCAGGAAAAAAGCAAACATTACACAAAGCATAATAAAAAATAGGTCGATCTCCAACATATATCTGAGGAAAATCCCAAACTTTACTTGGATAGAGGACGTAATTCCATAAAAGATCTCCGACAGATAAATCCACTGATCCATTCATAGAATTGCCCTCAGTTGTCCAAGTAAAGAAGCTTGAGATTGTGGTGTTCTTAGATTTTCTGTTCACCAAAATCCCATGAGCAGAAAATCCTCAAACTCCTCAAACTCAAGCCCAACTTCAATTTCCATAAATCATTCCATTAAAACACCAATTCAGCCAAAAATTCATTATCAATTTATCAAGAACCAAACTCAAAGTATGAACATCAAAATAAGCCAAAAATTATACATAATATACTTAATTCATTCAGTTTTTAAACACAACTCATAATCAGGAACTAGTTATGGAAAACTCTCAATTAACCCAAATCATTTGTAAGAAACCCACAAGAAGTAAATTTTTGGAACTTTATGGTTCAATATATATACAAACCTCAAGGATAGTTGATATTTACTTACATTGCCCAAAAATTGAGAGAAAACACCTCAAAACCCAAAAATTGCCTCTAAAAGACACCTCCAAATCAAAATCCCTTCAGTCAGAAGTTCGTCATGTGTCTCTAGAAGCTACAATTAAAATTTTAAGACATTTGGATGGTTAGATCGCCACAAAATCCAAAACGGTGGAGTTGCCTTGAATTTGGTGGTGGAAGAAGAAGATGACGAGGAGGAGGAGGAGGAAGAAGGTAGGTGTAGTGAGGGCTTTAAGAATTGTCTAAATGATTCTCTAGAAATATGACCCAAATTTGGTTAAATACTTAGTTATGATAATATGGAAAATATCATTTTTGATCCATCAAAACCTAATTTCTTTTAAAACTTACCATAAACTTATAATTACTCTTAAAAATATCCAATTACGTTGTAAACTGCATCCATAACATCCATTTAATCCACCAATATTCAAACAAATATAATCTAATCTAATATTGGGGTATAATAATTAAAATTAAAGACATGAGCGTGACATATATGTTCCTTTCACTTATTTTCAGTCTCTTACTCTTTATTATCACATTTGAATTAATTCTTATAAAACCTAAATTGCTATTATTATGGAGAAATTCTTACTACAAGTTTGAAATGATAGAAAAGTTACCATTAGTAGGTACTACAACTACTCAATGTCATGAAAAGGGATAATTCAGTCCCTACCAGCCAAATGGGTTACTACCGGAGAAGAATGTACTCCAGCCCTGGGATGGATTGCCCTAATTTTTTTAAGTGGGTTACTAAACCCAGCCACTAATTTATACTTCTAGTCCCGGGAATAGACCAAACTACCCTTTGACTAAATTTGAAAAAACCCAAAACCTCTCAAGAACCCTATACGATTTTTGCTCAAATCCGGACAAATTAGTGAACCGAATCATGGATGGTGACAGAAACCGTAAAGAAAAAGCTAAAATGGTAAGATTTACCACTTTATTTCGTTGATTTTTAGATCGAATTGAATCTGTTGGTGGTTTGAAAAAAATCACCGGAATCGCAGTCGGGCGTATGAGAATCACGCCCAATCTGCGGTTCGGGCGTATGAGTATCACGCCCGACCAGTGGTGCGGGCGTGATAGCCACTTGCCCACACCAGTGGTAGGGCGTGATACTCATACGCCCGAACCACTGATATGGCGTGATGTTTATACGCCCACCCAGTGGTTCGGGCGTGATTCCCTTACGCCCCACGTTGTTTTTTTATAAAAAATTATATTATTTAAAATTTTAGTTATTTAGTGTAATTTTATAATTTTAGTTTAATTTTAGTATAAATTTAGTATAGTATTAGAATGATTTTTACAATTTTATTAATTTAGGGTAATTTTATAAATTTAGTATAAATTGAGTATAACTTTAGTATAATTTATTATAATTTTATTAATTTAGTGTAATTTATTATTATCAATTGTATTAATTTAGTAGTATTTTAGCATAATTTTATAAATTTAGTATAATTTACATTATTTACAATTTTATTAATTTAGTGTAATTTTTTTGTAGACGGAGCGGCCTACTAGGGGTGGGAAATCCATCTCGTCATCTGTTCGTCGTCTAGATATGGACGACGAGGATGATACACCACGGCATACGAGATTGCGTGGTATTGATGGATCTACTCGTAGGCTGAGAGGGGCTGCGACGGAGCAAGTGAGGAGGGGGCCGATTATGGATCAGCCCGATATTCATGGATCAGAGGGGGCGACTGATTTTGATAACAGAGAGCCTGATAGTGATTCTTTTCAGGACTACCTGGATGTGGCAGCCCGGACAGTGCGACAGTCTGCAGTTGCACATGATCGCGAGGTTGAAGAGAGCGATGAGCAGCCGACCCCGGGGAGACAGCCGACCCAGCGCGTAGGAGGTCGTTTTGCGAGTACATGTATTTTTTATAATTTTAGTATAATTTTAGTACAATTTTAGTATATTAGTATATTTTAGTATATTTATAATTTTAGTATAACTTTAGTATAATTTAGGTATATTTTAGTATATTTTAGTATAATGTTAGTATATTTTAGTATAATTTAGTATATTTTAGTATATTTTAGTATAATTTTAGTATAATTTAGTATAATTTTAGTATTTTTTAGTATAATTTAGTATATTTTAGCATAATTTAGGTATATTTTAGTATAATTTTAGTGTATTTTAGTATAATTTAGTATATTTTAGTATAATTTTAGTATAATTTAGGTATATTTTAGTATAATTTTACTATAATTTTAGTATATTTTAGTATAATTTTAGTATATTTTAGTATAATTTTAGTATAACTTGGTATATTTTAGTATAATTTAGTATATTTTAGGTATATTTTAGTATAATTTAGTATTTTTTTAGGATATTTTAATATAATTTTATAATTTTCAGGGACAAGCAAACATCCCAAAGCTAGTGAGGACGAGAGCTGGGTAGTTACTGCACCGGTTGATGGTGGTCCCGTTGATGGTTCCGTGATTCCTAGTTTTCTAGGACATGTTGCCTCACGGATGTTGGGAGGAGAGATTCAGTCGTTTCT
The DNA here is from genome assembly GCF_963576675.1 of Euphorbia lathyris. NCBI lineage: Eukaryota > Viridiplantae > Streptophyta > Magnoliopsida > Malpighiales > Euphorbiaceae > Euphorbia > Euphorbia lathyris. Next base: position 86,686,088 of record NC_088915.1, read on the forward strand.
AACATGCTACAACAGATCATCAGCATGCCAAGATTTGTGTCAGTGGTTTTCTGGTGTGTCACCCGAGGTAAGCATAATATAGTGTGTCAACATTTATTGTAATTTGTATTTTTAACTATAAACATAAAAAACATTCAGTAATTGTATAAATTGTATATGTGTCATTTTACAGCTGAGGGAGATGATCGAGAGGACTAATTTGTCTCACCTTCCACATGCCATGTTCAAGAACCTCGACACTCCGCTGTTGACTGCGTTCGTGGAGCGGTGGCAGCCTGATACGAACTCCTTCCACATGTCGTTCGGGGAGATGACTATCCAGCTGCATGATGTGTGGCAGATTCTTCGGATCCCGATCGACGGTCCGATGGTGTCCGAGTCTCCCCCTACTGACGGGCTTCATGCCATGTGCATGATGATGTTTGGGGTGAGTCAGGCTGAGCTTCTGTTGCCGACCCGACATTTATGGGGTGGTGGAGGTGTATTTGTTGGGGCTGTACATGGGCTTCTGACCGAGGGTAGGGATGACGTTACTCGGGCCACAGCGTGGATGTGGCTTATGCTTGGATCCACTCTGTTTGTTGACAAGAGTGGAGATAGGATTAGGCCGGCCCATCTTGCTGAGGTTTACAGCGGTGTCAGCGGGGCAGCTGGACTATCATGGGGTCTGCTACACTAGCCATGTTGTACCGGCAGCTGGGGATAGCGAGCAGAGGAGACTGTTCAGGTATATGCGGATGTTTGACCCTACTACAGGCATGGATATACGAGTATTTTTCGGTGTTCCGGCCGCATAGAGGAGCTCACTTGATCCCAGCTGACCATGCCCGTACACTGAGATGGGAGGTCGGGGTACCAGGCAAGACGACCGCCCGACTAGATACCTTTCGCGGGCAGCTGGACCGTATGACGGCGGCAGATGTATTTTATAAAATTTTAGAATTAATTTAAGTATTATTTATAGTATATTATTATTTTTTTATTGAGTATTACTTTTTTCCAGGTGACGTGGTTGCCTTATGGTCCTGTCCCGGATGATGATCGGCTTCGAGTGTCCTACGCCGGTTGGATACGGTGTAGAGACATCGTCGAGCCGTATATGCCCGATCGAGCGCTGCGACAGGTCGGATATACTCAGCCTATCCCAGCTGAGCGTATTAGACCTGATAAAGCAGTACGACCATGGAGATCTATAGCGTATAAGCTCACGCATTCCTTAGTCACAGTTGAGGATACCTGGCGGAGATTTCCATTGGCTTGGGGCATTGATCGTAGGAGATGACGACCCGTTGGATACGATCCCACTGCCTGTGAGCCTGCTTATATGGACTGGTATAGGCGACATTCGCATCCCTATCTTCTTCATGCACCACAGGCTGGACCGGTACATCATGCTCGCGCCAACAGCGAATTTGTAAGTTTATTATTATTTAATATTATTATTTAGTATTAGTTTATATGTGTTTAATTGTTAATATTTATTTATTATTATTTTTTTTGCAGTGGGTTAGCTGGTTGTGGCGTGTCACCCAACTATCGGCTACCCACAGATCTGACGAGGATGTTCCACGCATTAAGAGGGAGATGGATGAGTTTATGGATGCGTGGCGTCGGGCGAGCTGAATTTTTGTTGTAGAAATTCATACATTTTAACACTTTTTGTTGTAGATATTATATTTACTCTTTTACGTTTATAAATGTTTATGTTTATTAATGTTTATTTTAATTTTTATATTTTTAAATTTTATTTGTTACGTACAATTCTGTAGTTACGGGCTTAACGGCCTATTTACGGGTTTCACGGCCTATTTACGGGTTTAAAAAGCTATTTTTTTTGCCAATCCTACACGCGGGTGTGTGGATATCACGCCTCAACGCGTGGTCGGACGTGATATACACACGCCTCACCGCGTGGTCGGACGTGATAGCCAACTGTCCGACCTTGCGGTGAGGCGTGGGGCTATCACGTCCGACCACGCGGTGAGGCGTGTGTATATCACGTCCGACCACGCGTTGAGGCGTGATATCCACACGCCCGCGTGTCGGATTGGAAAAAAAAAATAGAAATTCCCCTCCCAAAACCCATGAAAGGGCATTTTCGTCCTTTCACGGGGCTAGGGGTGGGAATTTGAAACGTCGTTAGCAAACAGATGCCATATTGACTAACGGTGTTAAAATTCAAAGAGAAAATAGTTAATTTGGTCCTTATATTTATTTATTTCATAAATTAACACCCTAATTATCTAATTATCACAAAATACACCCCAAAATAAAAAATAAAAATAAAAAATGCCATCTTCTCCATCTCTTTTTAATTTTTTATTTTCCTTCTTCTTTCTCTCTCTTCTCTCTCTCCGCTCTGTCAAAGGGGGCATTCGCCCCGCCCCCCCCCCCCCCCCCCCCCCATTAGGAAAAAAAAAAGTCCAAAAATAAGGGTTAACGTGTAAAAATACCCCTAATATTTTGGGTCAGGAGCAATTTTATCCCTAACGTTTAAAATGGTACAATTTTATCCCTAACGTTGATACATTGTGTCAATTTGAGAAATAATTCATCAAACTATCTTCTCGGTCATGAATAATAGTGTCTCAAATTGATCCAATTCATCAACGTTAGGGGTAAAATTGGTGCAAAATTACAAAATTGATATGCAATTGGTGCAAAATAAAGAAAAAAAATAATTGTATTTTATAATAATGTCTGAAATTGATCCAATTTATCAATGTTAGGGATAAAATTGCTCTTGGCTACAACTATTAGGTGTAAAATTGCACCATTTTAGATGTTAGGGGTAAAATTACACCTGACCCAAAACGTTAGGGATATTTGATGCGTAACAACCCGAGAATCCCGGAAATGGATGATTACGAGTCGGAAACATTATAATTTACGTTTTTTTATCAAAAAAAATCATGAAAATAATGCATGACAATTGAACGATTTTGCATTTTTCGTCACCAAAAATTAAACAATTTTGCATTTTTTATCATAAAAAATTGAACAATTTTACATTTTTTGTCTAAATTTTTTTTACTTATAATTTTGCCCCCCTCAAATCCTGGATTCGTCACTGTGGTCAGCTCTCTCCTTCCCCTGCTAATCATTAGCAGTGTGGAAGGCTTCCTACCCAGAGTGTCTATTTCCTCCTTTCCTACTTCTTGTTCCTTGTTTACTTACCATTTTACTAATTCATACCCCACCCCCAATATACTGAACCAAGAACCTAATTTGACCTCAGCTTCAACCCAACTCTAACAATTGGCTCCCAAATCGAAGAAATGATGAAGAAAGTTAAACTCACAGATGGTGAGGAGGTAGTCATTAATTTAAGGGATAAGGTGCAAAAATACCCCTAAAGTTATCAATCAAGAGCAATATTAGTCCTAACGTTGGAAATGGTACAATTAAGGACCTAAGGTTAGTAATTTAGTCCAATTTTAGACTAACCCTATCAAATTCACTGACACTGTTATGTTTCCCTAATCTACTGTTAAATACTCAATAATCGGCTCCTGATTCATCATCAATTTACAATCCTCTATGGATATTTTTTCTTGTTCTTCCTCCATTAATGGGCTTAAATTCTATCATTCTTTCCTCCTATTTCCTCCTATTTCCTCCTACTCTTCTTCTTAGGCCGCTTCTTCTTTCTTTTCCAACGAAGCTGCTTCTTCTTTCTTTTCCAATGAGCACTTTTCTCTTCTTCTGCTTCTTTGGTCTTCTTCTTTCTTTTCTAATCGAGCGCTTCGCCAAAGCTCTTCTAATTCCTCCTCCAATTCACCATTGTTGTCTGAAGTAATATTCAATTGCGAAACCGACCCGAAGCATTGTCTGAAGTAATATTCAGTTGTGAAACCAACCCGAAGCATTGTCTGAAGTAATATTCAACTGCGAAACCAATCTGAAGCATCCCATGTTTCTCAAACATGTTGAAAATTGCAGACAGATACATGAACTGAAGTTTAGGAGGAATAGAACATCTAACTGTGTTAGTGAATTTATTATGGATGTCCAAAATTGGACCAAGTTATTAACCTTAGGCCTTTAATTGTATCATTTATGACGTTAAGGGTAATATTGCTCTTGATTGACAACGTTAGGGGTATTACCTCAACAGCCTTCACCACCACTGTAACGACCCGGTCCGGAGTGGGTGGCGCCGGGGTAAGAAGGCCTGAGCAAGGAGCGGCCCTAAGGGATGGCGATGGGGGCAGGAATGAACTGAATCCCACATCGGAAATGGAGAGGGAGTGAATGGGACTTATTAGTAAGATGAGAATCCAATACATGCAGACGCGTTTTAAAGCCGTGAGGCCCAATGTGTTGGAATTGGGCCAGAGCGGACAATATCTACATGGTATTGGATCAGGGTGTTACAATTGGTATCAGAGCCGACTCTCCACGTACGATGTGTGGTTCGGGGACGAACCAGGCGGAAGCTGGTGGGCCTGTAACAACCCGGTCCGGAGTGGGTGGCGCCGGGGTAAGAAGGCCTGAGCAAGGAGCGGCCCTAAGGGATGGCGATGGGGGCAGGAATGAACTGAATCCCACATCGGAAATGGAGAGGGAGTGAATGGGGCTTATTAGTAAGATGTGAATCCAATACATGCAGACGCGTTTTAAAGCCGTGAGGCCCAATGTGTTGGAATTGGGCCAGAGCGGACAATATCTACATGGTATTGGATCAGGATGTTACAATTGGTATCAGAGCCGACTCTCCACGTACGATGTGTGGTTCGGGGACGAACCAGGCGGAAGCTGGTGGGCCTGTAACGACCCGGTCCGGAGTGGGTGGCGCCGGGGTAAGAAGGCCTGAGCAAGGAGCGGCCCTAAGGGATGGCGATGGGGGCAGGAATGAACTGAATCCCACATCGGAAATGGAGAGGGAGTGAATGGGGCTTATTAGTAAGATGTGAATCCAATACATGCAGACACGTTTTAAAGCCGTGAGGCCCAATGTGTTGGAATTGGGCCAGAGCGGACAATATCTACATGGTATTGGATCAGGGTGTTACAACCACCCAACCCCAGTTTGATTGGGAAAGTCATCTCAAATAAGCCACTAAACCTTAGAGGAATGGCTCAGGCTTTCATGGCAGTATGGAGACTAAAAGGTTTTCAGTTAAAAGAACTAGGAAATCGACTATTCATATGCGAGTTTGAAACAAAGAAAGTTCGGGATTTAATCTTCAAGGAAGGTTCATGGCATTTCGAAAGACAACTGGTAATTCTTAAAGAAGTCACCGGAGAAGAGCTCCCATTAAATATCTACATGGATCAGTGTGAGTTCTGGATCAGACTAGGAAACCTCCCACTTAACAAAAGGGATGCTGAATCGATAATGACAGTGGCATCGTGAGTAGGAGAAGTTAAGGAAATTGATGAAGAAAGCATCGGTTCTTGGAATAACTATGTTTGAGCCCATGTTTGCGTAACCATCTCAAAACTAGACCTGGCAATTATCGTGTTCGAGTCATGTTCGTGTATGTCATTTCGGGTTCGTGTCAAAAAGAGTAAACCCAAACCCAATCCAAAAACTTTAGAGTCAAAATCGTGTTAACCTGTTCGGGTTAGTGTCGATTTCGTGTCGTATTTTCGGGTTACATGTAATTTTGTTATACATAAATATTAATAATAACTCTTAAAAATATAAGAAGATATGGTACTGTTTTTAAACATTTTATATTATTTTTAGATTAGTATGTTAACACTAATTATTGAAAAGTTCGATAATATCATGTTAGAGGGCATGTAATGTGTTTATAACAATTTAGGAAATTCAAATCAATATTTGTAATTAATAATTATAATTTTATTAACTTTATTAATAAAGTGACATAAAAAAATACGAGAGAATATATCAATAATTTTCAATATCCATGTCATTTCATGTCGTTTTCACGTTCACATATCAACACTAACCCAACCCAAAAAGTTACGTGTCAGTTTCGTGTCAATCCAAAAATGACCTATTACCTATTAAGCTCAACACTAACACTAAAAATCCGTGTCGTGTTCATGTCGTGTAATCGGGTCGTGCATTATTTTCATGATTTTTTTTTGATAAAAAACGTAAATTATAATTTTCCGACTCGTAATCATCCATTTCCGGGATTCTCGGGTTGTTACGCATCAAAAATCCCTAATATTTTGGGTCAGGTGCAATTTTACCCCTAACATCTAAAATTGTGCAATTTTACCCCTAATGTTTGTAGCCAAGAGCAATTTTATCTCTAATGTTGATAAATTGGATCAATTTCAGACACTATTATAAAATACAGTCATTTTTTTCTTTATTTTGCACCAATTGCATATCAATTTTGTAATTTTGCACCAATTTTACCCCTGACATTGATAAATTGGATCAATTTCAGACACTGTTATTCATGACCGAGAAGACAGTTTGATGAATTATTTCTCAAATTGACCCAATTTATCAACGTTAGGGGTAAAATTGCTCTTGGCTTCCAACATTAGGGATAAAATTGTACCATTTTAGACATTAAGGATAAAATTGCTCCTGACCCAAAACATTAGGGGTATTTTTACACTTTAACCCTATTTTTTGATTAAAATTTTTTTTTTTTTAATGGGAGGGGGGGGACAAATGCCCCTTTGACCCCCCTACATCCACCCCTGTAACCCATGCAATACCCAACGTTGAACCTGGACACAATACTAAACCCATAGAAAATTCCAAACCTATTCCTATCATCACAAAGCACCCCTCCAAAGTCCGAATAAAAGATAGAGCGAGAGGAGTGATCCAAAATTCAGAATTCCCAGTAGAACTGAACTCAGGTGCCCTCAACGAGCAACTGTCAGGGCTGAAGAGGAAATTCCCCCAAGCAAGTATAGAAGGTAGGGCAGGGTCGTCTTAAACTTTTTGGGGCCTCTGTGTTAAATTTTTATCAAACGATTAATATTTAATAGAATTTCATATTTATATCTAAATCATATATGCACTCAATGCAGTGAAAGAGTGCAAATGAATCTTATTGTATTATATTATTTTTTAATGTAAGCTAATATCTATATTTGACTAAACACATCTTTAATTTTGGGGCCCTTATAATTTTGAGGCTATGTGCGGTATGTCTCCTTACACACCCTCATCTACCCCTCTAAGGTAGGGGTGCACAGATTTTCTTCCTCCAATCATGGTCTAGCTTCTCCGATCATCAACCTCTGTCAAAATTTAATTGGAGAAGTTTTGTTTATATTTCTTTTGGAATCAAGTGTTTTTGCAATTATTTTTTGTTCATCAATTTCTGCATTTTAGTTTATTGGACGATCATATAACATGAAATTTTGGGAGGTTGAGCTTATTATGGAAAGAAATTTTCACTTGACATGAAGATTTTTGCTGATACAATAATATATATGAATTTAACTTAATTAATGGGTATATCTTCCATTAATTTAATTTTCTCTATTGTTAATACAATATATAGGAATTTATCTTAATGAATCATATATTTACTTTCATATACAATGAACTGTCTAATATGTATCTAAAAAATAACCTTCCTATACAATAAATTTCCTAATATGTATATACCATATATAATATTCTAACATTAAATATGTACCATATTTAGGGGAAGAATACCCAGTTTGGATTAGGGGACATTTGGTTTAAACTTCAGAATTGGAATAAGAATTGGAATCGGAATATGACAAAAGAAGAATCAGAATAACTATTTATTTATTTATTTTGTTTGGTTTAATTTGGAATCGAAATATAATTCTTTTGAAACTGTTTAGTTCTCTAATTATCAGAATTGTTTATGAAAAATAATTTTTTAAATAATAATAACTTTAATAAAAAAAAGTAATAATAAAACAAATTTAAATTTAACATATAACATGAGTGTATTGGGATTTAAAATAAAATTTTAATAAGAAAATAAAAAAAAAATGTTTTACTTGGAAGAAATCGTTATATTTTTTTTATTGAAAGCGGAGGACCGGACACGCATTTTAGACATCCCAACTATGTTGGCATCCTTGAAGGACCGAACCGAGAACCCGAAATAGAATAAATGAATAAAAGAAAATACAAGTAAAAGTAGCCAAAGTTAAGCAAAGCGAAATGGTGCTCTGCCAGAATAGTCAGAAGCTAATAAGCTATTACAAAAATGTGGATGTGAAAGCCATAAAGCCTCTTCTATACAGGTGCGGGCATAGTTTGCAAGAGCGTCTGCAATTTGATTGCCTTCACGATATAAGTGTGAAACGACCACTCGCATTCCATTCATCTTTGTTCTGCAATCCGACCAAGCCTCCCGCAGCTCCCAAGGTACCGTAAGATCATGATGATGGAAAACAGCCACCACGTACAGCGAATCGGATTCCAGCCAAATCGAATTCCAATCATTTTCATGAGCCTTCATGATTGCAAAAATTGCTGCTCGCAACTCGGCTAAGTGCACAAGGTGATCAGTCGAGGGAAAAGCGAAAGCGCCTAGGCTGTGACCAGTATGATTGTAGAAAATTCCACCACAGCTAGCAGTCCCGTTCATAACCGAAGCATCAATGTTCGATTTAATCCAGCTAATCGGTGGAGGGCGCCAGCGAACTGTAATTATCTTCAGGGCTCGGGCAAGTCGCGGGTTAATATTCAAAGCTTGCAAAATACTGATCTTCGTAGCCGAGTCAGACGAGACGCACTATTCTAAAGAATCCAAATCTGGGAACTGAACTTTTGAGCTGCTGCCCAAGTCAGACGATCACGCAAGGTGTCATTTTCGCCAAAACGCCTACTAAAAAGCGAGGAAATACCGGACCAAATAGCTTTCACAAAGCTGCAGTTAATCAATAAGTGTTCCAACGACTCAATGTCTGACCGACACAAACAACATCTCGAGACTATCATAATCCCGCGTTTCCAGAGGTCCAAATGCGTGGGTAGAGCTCCCCAATAAGCCCTCCAACAAACAAACGAGTGGGCCGGGGGGAATGTATTTCCTCCAAATAAACTTAAAATTCCACGTTTGCAAAACTTCAGTGCTCAACCAGCGATAAAATAATTTTGATGAAAACATACCTTTGTCCGCCGGCCTCCACACGCAATAATCGCTCGCATTTCTACTCCATCGGATTTCACAGATATCCTGAATAATTGAGTCCGGTAGCGCTGGGAGATTTGACCAATCTGCACCTTCCATAAAATCGTCCACTGAGTCTAAAAGCCTCCGCTAAACAACAACATTCAAGTCCAGACGATCAGCAATGGTGGGACTGATCCATTCAGACGTCCAAAAGTTTAGACTAGAAGAGCCACCAATAAACCAGGTGCAATTGCTTCGCAAAGCCAAGTAAGCCGCTCGGATAGAACACCAGACCGAGGAACCTGTTAATTTTAGTCTCGAAAGACCAGCCGCGTCGGGAAAACGAGATCGAAGCAGGACGAACCACGGCGATGCCCCCATATTAAGGTCCCAGGCTAATTTACCTGACAAGGCCATGTTGTATCTAGCCAAATCCTTCATGCCGAGACCCCTGCAAGACAAAGGCCTCAAACAAATCTGCCATGGAACCGTCACAAGCTTTCTCTCAAACACGTTACCTGTCCAAATGAAATTCCTAATATGCGACTTCAGACGTTTCAACAGGTGTTGCGGCCACTTGTACACTGAAAACGAATGGGTTAATGAGCCTGTTATTACCGAATTGACCAGAGCTAGTCTCCCCGCCATCGAAAGAGAAGTTCCTTTCCAACGGGCGAATTTCACGGAGATTCTGTCACAGGCGCCTTCTAGAAATTGACGTTTTGGCGCTCCCAGAACAAAGGGACACCAAGGTAATCAAACGGCAAACTACCAATCTGGATACCCGTAATGCCAATTAAACGAGTTCTTCTCGCTGTTGTAACCAAGTCTCCAAAGTAGGATTCAGATTTTCTCCAATTTACCAGTTTCCCAGAGACCAATGACTGTTATATTAATTATACTATATAATACTATAATAACTACTACAAAATATACTAAACAATTTAAACTTTGATTTCTTTTTAATTTCTTAAATTTTTGAACAACGATCATTGGTCTAATCCATGAGCTAAACCAAGTTTATCATTTTGATGATGTTGGATGATATTTCATAAATATCATCATCATGTCGAGCAAAATGACTCATCTTGCAACGTTTGATTTCCTTCATCAAATTATTTAACCTCATAATTTGAACATAAACCTCCTGCCATTTTGCCATTTGCTATTTGCATCAAGTTTATCATTCTGATGATGTGTGATGATATTTCCTAAATATCATCATCGTGTCGAGCAAAATGACTCATCTTGCAACGTTTGATTTTCTCCATCAAATTATTTAACCTCATAATTTCAACATGATAGCGAGTGATGATAGGAACTATGACAATAAAAGTAATGGCATATTTGGTAAAGAGTTTGGGCCATGTGTCGCCCACGAACCATTCATATTTTAGTGTTGCATGGCACATGTGGGCAGCGAGGTGGTGTTTGTGGCCCATGTGTCGCCTTCCCAACTTCGATTCATCCCAGAGTTTGTGCCGTCTTAAGGTTTTTGGAATATTCAGTCACATTGGCGAGGTCAGATTTTCGAAATGATAATATAATTTTTTAGATATAGACATCATATGATTTGTTTGAGACTAAAATAGCGTTTTAAAGCAGAAAAAAACTTTTTATCGTAGGAACACTGTATATTGTGATTTTCAGTCTATTTTAACATAAATACTACAAAACACGTTCTAATGATATAAAAATTGACCTTAACATATTAATTAATTTTTAAATGAATATATTTATCGTTTCAACTATTTATCCTTAATTAATTAACTATAACACAAGTTCTAGGGCTTTGATATCAGTTAAGGATTTTACTACCCAAATAATCAAATGAACTCAATTACGAGTTTGGGGCTTATCTTTTGGAGCTTTGATTAATCTTGAGTAGACAGCGGAAGAATATTTTAGAACCACGAACTTGTACGCTTTTCCCACTCTAAAGTTATTTAAGAGGAAGAACAATTAATCCACGATCTAAAAATGAAGTCTCACTAATTGATTGTCTGGTTATGTCTGGCCTGCCCTGATTAGTTTAGTATTCTTAGAATTAATTCAACTAGGATTTCTAATTATCTATTTTTTCTTGGATAATTAGCACCAATGGTTATAAAAATTTGGACAATATTCTTAAAATGTCACAAAAGTTTAATTTGTCTCAATAAAATCACTTAAGTTTATTTTTGTCTCAATAAAGTCACTTTGGACGTTTTCTGATCATTTTTCCACTAGAGTTGATTACATGACATTTAATCACATGTCTCAAAGCCATTTGGCATGATAAAAAAATTAACCATAAATTAATCCAAATAAACAAGGATTGTCAGTTAAAATTTTAACCACAAATTAACTCACGTGGCATATCGATTATAAATTAAAATGTGTAGTTACGTATTTTTAATATGCCAGGTGGCGTTGACGTGATGTTGAGAGGTCAGGTCATTAATTTTGGTGAAAAGATGATTGAAAAAAGTTAAAAGTGACTTTATTAAGAAGAAAATCAACTTAAGTGATTTTATTGAGACAAACTTAACTTTTGTGACTTTTTGAGTTGTCCAAACTTTAGTGACCGTCCATACTAATTACCCACAATTTCTTAATTAGACAAATATACGATTCCACACCGAACCCGGCTTTAGTATGGGCGGTTATTAAAAAAAATGATTGTTTATAATTAAATTGGCTTGAATTATTATAAAAGGGAAAAGGTGTAAAAATACTCCTCATATTTACAACCGAGAGCAATTTTACTCCTAACGTCTAAAATGGTGCAATTTTACTCGTAATATTGGCAGTCAAAAACAATTTTACATCTAACGTTGATAAATTTGGTCAATTTGAGAAATAATTCATCAAACTGTATTCTCGATCATGAATCTTGTCATCTATACTTCACATGTACGTCATTTTATCACTATGAAAAAATTAAAAAATATACTATCTTTTGTACGAATTGGACAAAAAAATTTATATATTTCACCGAATCTATAAATATCAATCTCCAATTCTATTTTTAAATCATAAAAAATATGAATTTCTTTTTAGAACCAACAAATATGTAATTAGTGCAGAATAATGAACAAAATATTTGTGTTTCATAATAATCTATGAAATTGACCAAACTTGCCAACATTATGGGTAAAATTGCTATTTGCTACCAATTTTAGGGGTAAATTTGTACCATTTTAGACATTAAGGATAAAATTCTCCTGGTTATAAATAGAGATGTAATCGAGCCAAGCTTTGACCTGCTCAAGCTCGGCTCACTATAAAATAACGAGCTCGAGCCCCAGCCGAATTTTGGCTTGCTCAAGCTCGGCTTAGCTCATTAGAAAATAAACGAGCTCGAGCCGAGCTTCGAACCCAAAATCCTCTTTAAACTTGGTTTATTAAGAAAATTACCTAACCAAGAATTGTTTGTGAGTAAATCGTTAATTATATTTCTGAAGTTTGCTCGCAAATAGCTCTTTAATTGTGTACATAAACAAGTTCACAAGCAAAGTTCGTGAATAAATAAACAAAATGCTAACAAATAGTTCATCTATTACTCATTTATTATGTTTCTGAACGAACTCATCTAATAATAAATGAAATAGTATTAAGTTTAGATATTTGTGAACTAAACACAAAACTACAATTTGTTTATAAATGTTCTAATCGAGCCTGCTCACGAGCTTTCGAGTTGAGTTTTGATCTGTTCAAACTAGGAGTGAGCATCGGTTCAGTTCGGTTATAACCGAACCAAATTATCGGTTAACGAACTGAATTTTATATAATTTTAAAAACCAAACCATACCAAATAACCAAAATAACCGAAGTTGACCAAACCGATTTTTTTTGGCTCGGTTTGGTTACCAACCAAATAATCAAAATTTTTATATTTTTAATTTAAATGTTTAAAATGTTATAAATTATGAAATTTGAGTTTCATTAATTTAGAATTTGCAATTTCAAATTCAATTAACCAAATACCTTATATATTACAAATTAATTCAATAATATTTAAAACTAAAATTTTAGACTTTCTTGTACAAATTAAAATATGAAAAATAAATAAATAAATAAAATTGTATTATGTTTATTTAAATATATATTTAGTTCGGTTTTCGGTTAAACTAATATTTTTCCGGAATAACCGAAACGATAACTAAATACCGAACAAGGAAAATTTGACAACTGAACCGAATCAAATTATTAAAATAACCGAACCAAACAAGAATTTCGGTTCGATTATCGGTTTGGTCATCGATTATTGGACTTTTTGCTCACCCCTAGTTCAAACTCGGCTCGATTACGAACCGATCCAGTAAATCATGCTCACGAGCAACTCGTTTATAAATCGAGTCAAGTCGAGTTGAGCTTTTATCGAGCCGGCCACTGAACCGTTCACGAGCGGCTTGGCTCGTTTACAGCCATAGTTATAAACGTTAGGTGTATTTTTACGCCTTATCTCATTAGAAAAGCAAAATGAAAACGTATGGAAATATTTATTTGTCCACGTTATAATTATAAACATTAATAAAAGTGTTGAAAGCTACCAATATAAATCTTGTACTCAACAATTATATCTCTAATTATAGAAGTGGCTTGAGTTCATTAAATTTCTTCAATTATGTCATATTTAATGGACTATTGCTTATATTATAGGCAACAAGTTTCACAACTTTGTTTTTATAGTCTTAGCTTATGTGTTACGCAAGTTTGAGTTATTTATTGCTATGGATTTTCAAGTGGAAACTTTTCATTACATTAAAAATTATCTTTTCATTTTCTTTATAAAATAAAAAAATAAAAAATATAGCTATTTTAAAAGAAAAATTGATTTATATTTATAGATTATCAATAATAATTTTGAGATTTTTTTTATTAATATCTATAAACTATCAACCAAACCAACAACAAATAGGTAATTAGTTTCATATTATTTATTACATTGGACCAAATTACACGTATTAAGAAAATGATTTATTTACGCTAAATTTATATAAAATAGACTTAAATAATTCCTATCTCTATAGCATTATCCTTATTTTTTCCGTAACGTTCATTAAAGTACACATATATTTATAGCTTGAAACTTAAAATGATAAAAATAGTGAATAATGCTAAATTTATTAATAAAGATAAAATAGAAAAAAATATATATGTTGAAAATTTAAACTCATAAATGATGGGTTAAATGCACCGTTGGTCACTGAACTGGTTATCTAAAAATGATCACTCAATTTTAATTTGTGTCAATACAATTATTATTTTTTTTGTCTCAATAAAGCCACTTCGACGATTTCAAATGTAAAAAGACACTAAAAAAATAATGTGGTTGCCACATCAATAATAGTCAATTTCCACCACTGATCGAAACGATATGTGTCTAGGTGGCAACCACGTGTCGTTTCGGTTAGTGGTAAAAAGTGACTAATATTAACGTGGAAGCAACATTATTTTTTACATACATATCATTTTTATGCGACAAATAATATAAAACGGAGAAGAAGTAATAAATAGTTATTATTGTCCCTTAATTCCCTCCTGATGATGTATGGAATAAAAGCTCTCTGCTAATGAATTTAGCAAATTTTATTTTATTTGAATTAACTTTCAAATTTCCATCGAACATTAACTTTTGATACGATTGTTTCTATACTTCATTGTCTGAAAAGTGTTCTTTCGTGTCTGAAGTAAAATAGAAAGATGATCAGAGCGAGGATGTTGACTAACAATCTCACTTTGTATCTAAATTAGCAGAGTATGGATAAAGTACTAAACAATTGAGTAATTGTAATAAATCAGTGTGTATATACCTTGGCATGTGAAGTCGTGTTCCATGTATAGGAATGTAAAACCGTCAATTAGTATTAGAACCTTTTATTAGCTTCCACGAAAGGCATGTGTCCGTTTCTGAGTGATGTTATAGTTTAAGTAGTTAGTATTATACATGAATTGAGATTTTTTAATCTTAGATGTGATTGAAAATCATGATCCGAGTAGGATTTGAAAAATATCCTATTGATCCATGTGTATTGAGGAATCCTTATTCTTAGAATTAAAACACGAGGATATAAATATCTTTAAGATGGTACTAACCTTTAAATGACTTTTTAAGTATGCATCTAAAACTCGTTTAACTGTCCAAGAGTATTTTATTTAGACTTAATACATCATTTACCCTTGAATTTGTCTAAAAAGTATGATTGGTCCATTGAACTTTTAAAATATTTTGATAGCTCTTTTAATCTTCTTAAAACGTTCAGATAGCTCATTTAACTTTGATAACATCGGGATATTATCGCAAGGACCAAAAGAGATAATCGCCTCAAATATGCCACGTGGCATAGGAAACCGCCCGGCGGATCCCCCTGAGTTAGCTCTAAGAGATCCGCTGGCGGATCTCTAAGGCGAATCTCTCCACTTACTTAAGTAACGGCTAACCGTCAACTCGGCCATAATGATCATTAAATGAATCATTAATAGTCTTAACCCGCCATTAAATGAGCATTAATGAAGACTCTCTAGTTACCTAGGAGTTACAAATCTATCTACTATAAATAGCCTACGTCTAGGCTATCAAGGTACACTCACTCATACTTACTTTTCGCTAAGCTTTGTCCATTCAGTTTATTCGCCATATTTGTTACTGACTTTAGCATCGGAGTGTCCCCGGCCGATCCCAACGGCGCCTCACAGGGACGTGGTCCGGTCAGAAGTTTCATTTGTGTTATCAATTGGTGCGGTGATCGTGGAATCATTGACCCAATAAAGGATTTTCGGTCACATTGAAACATCATGAATGATGAAATACTAAATCCCTCCTCAGGGATCGAGTCGCCAGTAATCACACCATCCAGTGCTGGGCACACGGGTACGACCGCTCCCACAATGAATATCGATGGAAATATGCCCCCAGCATCCTTCCTTGATATGTGTGTTCTGGATATCGAGGCGCGATATGGGATTGAAATTGGAGACCGCCTTCGAACATTCACAACTATTCCTTATAGTAGTACGGTTTCTACGTCAGTGGTCTCGTCTCTACCTCCGTTAAACTTTGGTCTAGGACCAGGGGCTCGTAGCTCTTCATTCCTTCAAGCTCATAATGTTGACTCTACGGTAACTACCACGGCGCCAAGTGGATCACGACCAGTTATGAGGGAGTTGTTTCCTGGCGAAGGAAGCCGTAGGAATGACGTGGTCCCCCCTGGCGGATCAGAAGTTCCAAGGTTTAATCTTGATGGGCCGAATGTACCCAGACGACCACGGACGAATTCGTCCCTTGGGGGATTTAAAGAGCCCATTCGCAAAAAGCATAGAAAGAACAAAGATAAGCAGCGAAGATCTCCTTCGCCCCGGTGAACAAAATCTTTACGCCGTGGCAGATCTCCTCCAACTACTGGTCGTAAAAAGAGTAAGAGACCGGAAAAAACGTCTCATTTAGGAGGACCGCCACCCCATCCATCCTCGGGAACTGTTGGACACACTCTGACAGGAGGTCAACAAGGAGGAAACGAGCTGAATCCTCCAAATAAGGGAAGTGGGGGAGGAGGCAATGGAGGAGGAAGGGGAGGCGGACGAGGAGGACATTCGCCATCGGATTCATCGTCCGAATCGAGTTCTTCATCTTCTCCGAGCAGATCGCCACGAAGAGATCGTCCCAGGGCGGAGCCAGAGAATTTTGATGACAGAGTCAGAGCCCTAGTGCTTCAAATGAATGAAGAAAATGCTAGGCATAATCCATTCGCCAACAGGGATTCGCCTTTTGCGACTTGGATTGAAGCAGAGGAAACTGAAAGAGCGTTTAAAATCCCTAATCTGGCAATTTATACAGGTAAAGACAACCCGGAAGCTCATGTTCGAAAATACAGAATCATGGCCAGACTCAATCGAGCCACCGAACCTGTGCTTTGCAAAATGTTTGTCACCACGTTAGGAGGCCCGGCTTATTTGTGGTTTCAATCCCTACCTCCAGGCTCAATAAACAGCTTCGATCAATTGAGTAGGGAATTTTGTGCTAAATTCGCCGGTTGCATTCCTGCAGTGGTGAAATCCGGAAAACTTTTTGAGTTAAAACAAAAGGCGAATGAATCCCTCTGAGACTATGTAGACACTTTTAATCAATTGTGTATACAGATCGTTGACGTAGATATCTCCGTAGCTGTGGAATGCTTTGTGAGAAACACTACTTGTAAAAGTTTGCAAGAAGACCTCATCCGCAAGAAACCAACCAGCATGGCGGAATTAATGGAACGTTGCAAAGATTTTATAGAGGTAGATGATATTCACCGAGGCTCACCATCATCGCCAAAGAAGGATCGAGGCGAATCCCGCTCCCGAGACCGAGATCGGGACAGAGACAAACGTCAAGATTCTCCTCGAAACAAACGAAGAGATTCCAGGAACAAATCAACATTTGTCACCTCCTTCACACCTCTTAATGCTTCTAAAAGTGAGGTTCTTATGTGGATCGAGAACAGCCAGCACAAGCGGAGCATTTCATACCCCGAGCCAAAAGGGGGGGAGTATACCAATAAAGGCAAGGATCCTAAAACTTATTGCAAATATCACAGGAAAAATGGCCATGATACGGATGCTTGCTGGGAGTTAGCTCGAGAAATTGAACGACTCATTGAAAGAGGTAAATTGGATCGGTTCATCCAAACGGAAGGAAAAGACGATGATAGATCCAAGGAGGATTCAAAGAAGAAAGGAAAGGGCACTATTAATGTCATAGCTGGCGGACCTGGTTATCAGCCAGCATCAAAAGAGGCAAAAATGATCAACCTTGATGGGATATCGTTAAATCGCCCTTTTTCAGACGCAGGTCTGGAGATTGCACCCCATGCGGATGCACTGGTCGTCACAATGATGGTTGAAGGCTGGGAAATTAGACGGGTGATGATTGATACGGGAAGTTCATGTAACGTCATCACCCAAGAAGAATTCATCAAACTTAAAGTTGATCCTGTCCAAGTGGAACCAACTATGGTCGATATTCTGGGAGTCACTGGTCATACCATTCAGACGAAAGACCAAGTTATTTTGGAGTGCGAACTCGCTGGGGATGATCAAGTTTGGAAAGGAGATCTGGAGTTCTCAGTCCTAGATAGACAATTGGCCTACAATATTATTCTCGGACGACCATTTATCTCCGAAGTTGCGGCCCTTATCTCTATTCGCCATCTAACACTTTACATTCCTACGGTCAAGGGAGGAGTGATGGTTAGAGGTTGTCAAAAAGTGGCTCAAGAAACTTATTCGGCTTCGTTAATGATTCGCCCTCAATCTAAAAAGGAAACAGAAGAGGAATGCATTACAATAGCAGTGGATAAGGATGATACGGAGGACAATACATTACCACACATGGCGAATCTCTTGAGCCGACGTAAACACTTGGTCAGAGAATGAAATGCACCTATGGTCTTGAGTACTCTTTTTTCTTTAACAAGCTTTTTCCCACGAGGTTTTTCTTGTTAAAGGTTTTAATGAGGCTCATTTGCAAAGACATATTTCCTGTAATAAGGTGTTTCTTCCATTAATAAAGATTGTTGGTTTCATTATCCATTTTCTTTTTTATGATTCACTACTGCAATATCAATATTCCAGTCATAAAAAGGAGGCATCTAACGCTCCTCACAATCACAACAGATTCGCCACTTGGCAGATCATGGTCACCAATAGAGTTAAAACGATCCTTGGACGCAAGGTCTTTACACTCTCTTGTCCTTCCCTAAGAAGGACTTACAAGTCCTACGGGCGGATCGTTTCACCTCAAAGATAGGTGGCAAAACGAACCCCTGGGCAGCTTTACTTCCTCTAAAGAGGAATAGAACAGCTTCAAACCTTCACAAAGGTTCATACGGTGAAGTATGGCTGGCCACCTACTTCAAACAAAAATCCTGAACATATTCACATTCAAAACACTATCGGGCACAAAGTGTAAAAGTGAATTAAATAGCAATGTTTGGAATCATACTGGTTTTTACAAAAACTTATACAAACAAAAACTAAATGATAGCAGGGGCATCCCCTTTTGCGCTTCCCTCACCCGCAGGGCACACCGGAGGATCCTTTTTCTCCACAGTTGTAGATTCGCCACCAAGAGATACCTCCTTGTCCCCTTTTGGTTCTGAATCAGCCTTGGACGGTATCTCCGGAAGATCATCCTCCACAACTATGGTAGAAGGCTTAGCCTCAGGCAAGGTTCCTTTCATCCATCTTCTTACATAATCACGGAGATACCCCTTGGCATCAGGCATCTTCTTGAACTTCGCCACATCCTCCGGCTCAGGAACGGCGAACTCAGGATCTGTGAAATCGATCCCGGGATGAGCTAAGGAGAAATACGCCATAAGCATCTCTCCATAAAAGAATGCTTGTTCGCCTGCCGTGTATTCCGCCTCCCCGAGAGCATCTTCATGATTTTTAGTATCGGAGGCTATCTTTGCCTTTAACTTCTGTATCTCCTCGTCTCGGAGAATCAAAGCAGCTGTGGCAGAAGCCAAATTCGCATTAGCGGAAGAAAGGTTGGCATTGGCAACGGCAAGAGAAGAATTGGCATTTGCCAACTCTTTTTCCAGCTTCTCAACAGTAACCCTATCCTGAAGCAGCCCATTCTCCAAGGTACGTAGGCGGACGTACAGCTGAGAAAAGCAAAGCAAGTTAGCCAAAAAGCAGAAACAAAGAAATCATCACACTCTTCCAAAAAACTTACTGAAAGAAGCTCCGATTTTCCCTTTTGGACGTGGATCGATCTGGGGATTTGGTCATAACCCCTTTGTACTTCTCCTACTTGTACTAGAGCTTCGTCCAGGTTATTCAAAAGGGATTCATCCTCGAAAGTTCGTCCAGCCAACTTGGCGGACCAAGATTCGCCAGTACTGGGCTTCGCCGTCTGCATAAGTAAGAAAGACCATACGCCACTTCAAAATCTGACAAGCAGACAAAAGAATTAAAAGATGCATTACCTGAACCGTTTTTTCAGTAGTCTTGGCAGATTTAATGGCATCCGCCATTATCTTGGTACTCCCAACGTTATTGGGCCGCCTCTTCTTTAGTGGCGGGTCAGCAGTCGTCTCCATAGGGCGTTTGCCCATATCAGTTTGAGGGATAGCCTCTTGATTTTTCTTGCGGGCTTCCTCTTCTCGAAATTGCCTGCGCGTCTCTGCAAGAGCACGATTTGCCTTAGATGCAGCCCTGCCAAAAGAAGATATCAAAATAAATTAAAGCTCCAAAAATAAATAAGGTACCTTGATCAAATTGAGTTATTTTCGAGTAAACAAGTTGATCCTCCACTCGGCGGATCAAAGGAACGTCGCTCATCATGAAGGCTAAGGCATCCTCATAAGTCCAGGCATCCGCCTTAATTTGCTTCATGAGATCCGCCACAGCCTCATCACCAAGCGTTAAGATTCGCATGTCTCCCGCCATGTGTAGTGGACGAGAGTTCCAGACTAAAGGAAAGTCCAATGGCTCGTCCTCCTTTATCCTCACATAGAAGAAACTCTCATCCCAGCTGTGCACGTTAGACATTTTATGGTAGAAGGGCGAATAGACACCAAATTTGGCGAATGTAAGATAGGACTCTGACTTCCTCTTAGAAGGTTTGTGAAAGGCTCTGAAGATACGGCCATTATACGTTACGCCTAAATTCGACGCCAGATAACAATCCAAGGCCATATCAAGCCAACCATTAGGATGTAGTGGGCTGACAGCAATGTCAAAGTACGAGAGGATATCCGCCAACATCTTGGGAAGAGGAAGGCGAAACCCTCTCTCAACATGACTACAAAAAACAGTAAAAAAGCCTGTCGGCGAATTGGAAGGGCGTTGATGTGAAGCGGGGAGTTGGGTTTCGTAGTTTTTAATCCACGGAAAGCGATCTGATAGGTTCGCCAAATCCGCGGCACTCATGCGAGACGAAGTGGATTCTGCTCGAGGTGTCTTCTTCCTAACAGGAACAGAAGAAGAAGCCATTGAACCCAGAAACCGGTTACGGGCACCGGCCGGATCGAAACTAGAAGGAAAAGAAGGATTTCTAGAGGAACGAGTCCGATAATGGCTCTGCGCCGAGTTATTGAACTCAGCTAAACCGGAATTAATTTCTCCGACGAGAAATTGGGAATCCTCCGACGAAGACGAAGACGAGGACCAACTAAAATCTACTTCAATACGAGGAGAAGATGGCAAATTAAAAAGTTCTGAAGTTGACCCCGAAGACGAAGATGAACTTCTAAACATTCAAAAAATGATGTAAAGAACACTTACATGGAAATGCAGAAGCTTGAGGTTTCTGAGAAAAGGCTCCGAAAAGCAGAAGAAAATGGAAAGCAAGGGAGAAAGAGAACTCCGGAGAAGGAAGACGGCTTTTTAAAACGCTCCTAGGGCAGTGTGATTACACGTGTCAACCATCAAAGAACCTCGAACAGAGTGCACATTAATACGGAAGCGTGTGACGGCGCGCAGAAGTCTAAAAGCCCTAAAGGACTTTAAAGGCATTTTGGGGGGGCTTCTGATAACATCGGGATATTATCGCAAGGACCAAAAGAGATAATCGCCTCAAATATGCCACGTGGCATAGGAAACCGCCCGGCGGATCCCCCTGAGTTAGCTCTAAGAGATCCGCTGGCGGATCTCTAAGGCGAATCTCTCCACTTACTTAAGTAACGGCTAACCGTCAACTCGGCCATAATGATCATTAAATGAATCATTAATAGTCTTAACCCGCCATTAAATGAGCATTAATGAAGACTCTCTAGTTACCTAGGAGTTACAAATCTATCTACTATAAATAGCCTACGTCTAGGCTATCAAGGTACACTCACTCATACTTACTTTTCGCTAAGCTTTGTCCATTCAGTTTATTCGCCATATTTGTTACTGACTTTAGCATCGGAGTGTCCCCGGCCGATCCCAACGGCGCCTCACAGGGACGTGGTCCGGTCAGAAGTTTCATTTGTGTTATCAAACTTGTTTAAAATGTAATCAATTAATCACTCGGTTTCAAGAAAGTAAGTTGCATATGGAAAGAGTGTTGCACACGTCTTGAAAAGGTAAAATGACCAAGGTCGGGCTAATGAGGTTCTAATATAAGAGGATGGCCATGTTTGGTAAATAGTTGTTAGTTGTTAGTTGTTAGCTGATAGTTGATTACTTTAGCTGATTTGACTAGCTCATTGTGTAAACTTGTTTGGTAAAACTTAGTCGATTAACTGTTTAGGTAAATGACAAATAAAGACATGATAAAACATTTATTTGGGGTTAAAGGGTAAAAATTAGGAGTAAAAATATCTATCAAAAGAGATTGAGCAATAAACTAATTGTAAAAACTCATAAAATGAGTTTTTTCAAAATTAATTTTTTGATTCAACAAACTCTTTCAAACATCTCTTCACCAAACACCATTATTAGAGGTTTGACTAGTTAAAATCTCTAAAGTGACTCAAAAATCTCTAATTTTATTCCAAAAAACTATTTACCAAACATGGCCAATAAATTTTACAATTGAATAAGTAAAAAAAAAAATATTTTTTTTAATTCTATTATGCAAGTTATGTAATAACATTTCAAGGTGTATGTAAAACATTTTCTACATGCAACTTATTTTTTTATAACCGAACTATTAAATGATTATACTATAAGTAAGTTGAGAAGACTATTGAAACAATTTAGAAATTGAGAGGGTGTTTGTTTCAGCTTTTCGGATGAGCGTTTAGCGTTTCACTTCAAACCGCAGGAAATATAGCGTTTGGTTATGTTTATATAACCGCAACGTCTAGCATTTTCTTTGGAAACTGCAGCGTTTTGGAGCGTTTCATGAAATGCTCCGATGTGGAGCTTTTCATAAACAGCTGTTTGTAGTTATTTGTTATTGACAAAATTATCCTTCTTATTTCCACAAAATATGTTTATTCTTTAATATTATTTATATTTCTACAACATAATTACCGGAAGAACAAAGTTTTGTTGCGTTCAATAATTTTTTTATTTTTTATATAGATTAGTTTTATTAATTTGTGTAACACATTTTTTATTTTATTATAGGATAAGGTGCAAAAATACCCCAACATTTATAGTTAGGAGCAATTTTACCCTCAACGTCTAAAATGGTGCAATTATACTTTTAGCGTTTGGCAGCCAAAAGCAATTTTACCCATAACATTAACAAGTTGGGCCAATTTGAAAAATAATTTATCAAATTGTCTTTTTGGTCATGAATATTGTCATCTACAACTTCACATATGCACCATATTTTTAAGAAAATAAAAAAATATTTTCTTTTGTACGAGTTGGATAAAAAAATTCAAATATTTCATCGAATTTATAAATATTAATTTTCAATTTTATTATTAAATCATAAAAAAATATGAAATCTCTTTTTTAGAACTACTGTTATGTGCAATTGGTGTAGAATAAGAAATGAAATATCTGAAATCGACCCAACTTGCCAATCTTATGAGTAAAATTGCTCTTAGTTGCCAGCGATATTGGTAAATTTGAACTATTTTAGACGTTAAGAGTAAAATTATTCTTAGTTATAAATGTTATGAGCATTTTTTCACATTTTTCCTTTTATAATTTCATCATTGATTAATTTAAAACATGTCCATTTTAGACATTTTAAATCCGAACAGCAACAGTTCAATATAATTTTACCAAACACTAGTAATTAAACAGCTAATAACAAACAGTTAACTGCAACAGCTAACAGTTTACTGCAACTACAAATAGCTAACAGATATTAGCTAACAGCTGAACCAAACAGTCCCGAAATTCATGGACAAATAATGTATTGACCCTTCTATCTATTATGCAATACTTAATTAAATGTAATATAATAAAAAAATAAAAGAAAAAATTTGGTTACAGATAAATAAAATAAACGTGAGAAGTCATGAAAGAAAAAACTAATGCTATTTTGCGTATTCTTATCTCCAAATCATAAAATAAACTACTAAAATTTCTCGAAATGCTCAATGCACAGTTGAAAAGCAACAAAAAGAATAAATAAATTCCTCAGAGCCGTTGGATTTGCTGAACCTGATGTGATGAAGATCCAACGGCAAAAAACACCAGACACGCCGGATACACCAGAACTAGAGGTGACAACGATTGTGCACAAAAGCTACGAATTCAAGGGATAAGGTATCTTTTTTCAAAAAATAAATTAAAATAAAAATAAAGTATCTCTAAAGTTTTAGTAATAACTAACAAATGTGATCCCAACATTTGCCATTTTCAAATAAGATCAATGTAACATTATAGTAAGATATTAGGTAGATATTTTCTGTTTTGACTTAAATATAATACAGTTTTAAAATCAATTTTAAAATACATCTGTATGTATTGAAGTTTCATCTTACTAATAAGTCGCATTCACTCTGTTTCTGATTTGGGATTCACTTCATTCATGCCCTTCATCGCCATCCCTTAAGACAGCTTTTTGCTCAGGCTTTCTATCCTGACCCCACCCACTCTAGACCGGGTTGTTACACATCCACCAGCTTCCGTCTGGTTCATCTTGGAACCACACATCGTATGTACAGAGCCGACTCTGATACCAATTGTAACATTCTGGTCCAACATCATGTGGATATTGTTCGTTTTGTTCCAAATACAACACCTTGGCCCCACGGTTTTAAAACACGTTTGCAAATATTATATTCTCATCTTACTAATAAACCACAGCCATTCTATCTCCATTTTCAATGTGGGATTCAGTTCATTCTTGCCTCCATCGCCACCCCTTAGAACCGCTCCTTGCTCAAGCCTTCTACCCTGGCGCCATCCACTCCGAACGGGGTCATTATAATCAATTTTAGTCATACGACCAAAATTTGAAAAGACTGGTTTGACTGTTGTTTAACTGTCACATCAGACCTTCCAAACATTAATTATGTCTGATTTGGTTGATTCCTGTAAGTCCACTTGTAAACCTACAATTGGACAGAAACAATGTCAAATGGAGACCCTTGTGCAGCTAACCCGCTTCCATACCTAAGTCAGTTTTGAAGGAAGACTTGAGGATGAACACAACAGTAAATCAAAACTAAGATGTATGCTTAATGAATGAATTAAGTAGTGTACCTTCAGCTATGCTTCTCTATTTACAATGTGATCGAGTTGTAGAAGACGGTTATAAGCTTAGGAGTGGTATGTGCTACGTATCACCTATTGATAGGTGACCGTGCACCCATCGTTTCGCTTGCTTCATGAACAATATATAAATGGGGAAGGTGTTTAGCGAGTTTCTTTCACTCCTTATTTATCTGCTTTGCTTTCTTATTGCTTCATGTTTTTCTTCTTTATGGCGATTTCGTTTTAAGCGTAAGTAATTTTGATTTTTCTTTTCTTGTCCAGTTCTTCTTATATGGTTATAGCTACTAAGAAACATAATCCTAAGAAGCCTGCTGATAATATGCCGAGAAGGAGATGATTGATAAAGGTAAGAAAACTTATCCTTAGGTTGAGGAACAACCTTCCACATCGAATGTAAAAAAATTACAGTCATTTATTGATAATCATCTTGACTTACGGAAGATGGATGTCTGTCTCCCCTCCTCTTCTTTCGAGTGAACACCGATCATCATGGTTTTTTGGATGTTTGTACCCAACATGTTGAGTTAGCGCACTGATTTCCTCTTATAAGCAGTATTGTGGACATTTTGAGAGAATTTTCACTTTGTCCTTCCCATATTTCTCCCAATTCTTGGCTCGAACTTCTAGCATTTGTAAAGATTGCCCATGATATGGATATTGAACTAAATGTGGCCATCTTTCACCTTCTTTGGAGGCCCAAAATGAGGACCATAAATGGACCTATCATCTGGGATATGCGTAGAGAGTGGACCACTTTCTTATCTAAGAAGAACGATATCTTTAAAGGCTTCAAGATGAAGTGGTTTCTGATTCACTCTAGACCGGGTTGTTACAGGCCCACCAGCTTCCGCCTGGTTCATCTTGGAACCACACATCATATGTGCAGAGCCGAGTCTGATACCAATTGTAACATCCTGATCCAACATCATATGGATATTGTTCGTTTTGTTCCAAATACAACACCTTGGCCCCACGGTTTTAAAACACGTTTGCAAATATTGGATTCTCATCTTACTAATAAACCACAGTCACTCTATCTCCATTTTCAATGTGGGATTCAGTTCATTCCTGCCTCCATCGCCACCCCTTAGAACCGCTCCTTGCTCAAGCCTTCTACCCTGGCGCCATCCACTCCGGACGGAGTCATTATAATCAATTTTAGTCATACGGCCAAATTTTGAAAAGACTAGTTTAACTGTTGTTTAACTGTCACATCGGGCCTTCCAAACATTAATTATGTCCGATGTGGTTGATTCCTATAAGTCCACTTGTAAACCTACAATTGGACAGAAACAATGTCAAATGGAGACCCTTGTGCAGCTAACCCGCTTCTATACCTAAGTCAGTTTTGAAGGAAGACTTGAGAATGAACACAACATTAAATCAAAACTAAGATGTATGCTTAATGAATGAGTTAAGTAGTGTACCTTCATCTATGCTTCTCTATTTATAATATGATCGAGTTGTAGAAGACGGTTATAAGCTTAGGAGTGGGATATGCTACGCGTCACCTATTGATAGGTGAATGTGCACCCATCGTTTCGCTTGCTTCGTGAACAATATAGAAATGGGGAAGGTGTTTGGCGAGTTTCTTTCACTCCTTATTTATCTACTTTTCCTTTCTTGTTGCTTCAGGTTCTTCTTCTTTCTGGCGATTTCGTTTTAAGCGTAAGTAATTTTGATCTTTCTTTTCTTATCCAGTTCTTCTTATATGGTTATGGCTCCTAAGAAACATAACCCTAAGAAGCCTCTGAGGCTGATAATATGCTGAGAAGGAGACGATTGATAAAGGTAAGAAAACTTATCCTTAGGTTGAGGAACAACCTTCCACATCGAATGTAGAAAAATTACAGTCATTTATTGATAATCATCTTGATTTATGGAAGATGGATGTGTGTCTCCCCTCCTCTTCTTTCGAGTGAACACCGATCATCGTGGTTTTTTGGGTGTTTGTACCCAACATGTTGATTTAACGCTCTAATTTCCTCTTATAAGCAGTATTGTGGACATTTTGAGAGAATTTTCACTTTGGCCTTCCCATTTTTCTCCCAATTCTTGGCTGGAACTTCTAGCATTTGTAAAGATTGCCAATGATATGGACATTGAACTAAATGTGGCCATCTTTCACCATCTTTGGAGGCCAAAAATGAGGACCATAGATGGACCTATCATCTGGGATATGCGTAGAGAGTGGACCACTTTCTTATCTAAGAAGAACGATATCTTCAAAGGCTTCAAGATGAAGTGGTTTCTGATTCGTCCCAATAGGGATGATGCAGATAGTCCTTATTTTGGTGGTTTCCCATTCCATGAGGATGGGAACCTAGCATTCGGAGATCGTAGCGGATGGAGAGAAGAAAGACAACTAACGAAAGCGGAGCAAAAGGATGTGGCTCAGCTTATTGAGTTTGATCTCGAATGGGAGTGTGCATGCATGATTAAAATGCTTAGAAGTGATATGCCTTGTGTCATGAGGGGCTCGAATGGAGTGCTTTATGCAATGGGCACAACTAAGTATGCTAATATTCTTTAAGGTGAATTTCCTATTTTTTATTCTTTTATTTTGCATTGGAGGCGTTTATCATGTCACATCGGAAATGGAGAGAGACCATGTCTTATTAGTAGGGTGTGTATTCAATATATGTAAACGTGTTTTAAAACCGCGAGACCCAAAATGTTGGATTTAGGTCAAAGTGGACAATATCTGCATAGTATCCGGTCATGTTGTTACAATTGGTATCAAACCCGACTCTCCACGTACGATGTATGGTTTAGGGACGAACTATGCATAAGTTGGTAGGCCTGTAATGACTCAGTCCTTAGTAGATAACACTAGGGTAGAAGGCTTGAACAAGAAGCAGTTGATAAGTGTCCAATTCAACGTTCAAATGTCCACTTTAGTGCTAGGTTATTTAATTAATTTAGTGTTATTTGGGATGTTATTGCTTGTTTTGGTATATTTTATCTCCACGTGACTCATGTGATTAAAAGGAGTAGAATTGGACCTAACTTGAAACAAATTTGGACTAGAAGGGAATTTGGAGCTGATTCGGAGGAGTTGAAACGAAGATAAAGTTAGTCTTGCCCAAGACTAAGGATTTCGAGAATCGCATATTCCAGAATTGATTAAGACTCTCCCTTATTCTATTAAGAATGAACCTGGACAGTTAGGAATGACTAAGCATGCACGAAATTAGGAGATATGATAGATTAGAAAAGATCTTGATTGTGTTTTAAACAAAACTATTTTTTTTCTTAGCTAACTTTTAGGATAGGCTTTTCTCTACAAAAAAGCCTGATTTACGTTTTTGGAGACTAAGTTCTTTTTAGGTTTTATTTTTCAGTAATCATTTGGTTCTTTCTTGAAAGGAGATACAAATTGTTCTTCATGGCTATTCATAGCTAACTCCTTATTTTTGGTTAAGGATTAATTCAAGTTTTGTGAGATCGTTTTACTTCTATCATTCTTCTTTATTCGTATCATTTACTTATTCACTGTGCCTAGGGATTTCATCCCAATTGTTAGTTTACATTTGAATGATAACGATCGATTGTTTATTGAATAAATTGACATACAACTATTTGGTTAAACTATATAATCAACGAGTCATTGTTTAGTTGAATCAAAGCAAGTGGTAACTGATAACATAAAATCGAATCTTGAAATGTATTCGGAGACAAAATCAGATTGACAATCTAAAATTCCTCCATGTGGCATTAATACATCAAGGTTCAATTCTATCTTATCAAGTGAATAATTAATTAGGTTTCTGAATCGATATCGTTGAGAATCAGTTGGCTTAGATTAGATTCTTCTATTTCATAATGCTGTTAGTGGGTTGAATCTTAGCCGCTGAGGTAAGATTATTCGTTAATTAGGGATTAGTTATAGTCTTACTTAGGTAATTCAGTAATACGGAAGAATAGCCCAAATTAATCTGATACTTGATTTGGATGAATAATCTTTTCCGTCAATGATCAAGACTAACTGAAATCCTTGCCGAGAATCCCTTAACTGAAGTCTTCTTTAATATTCAATATATGTAAACGCGTTTTAAAACCGCGAGACCCAAAATGTTGGATTTAGGTCAAAGTGGACAATATCTGCATAGTATCCGGTCATGTTGTTACAATTGGTATCAAACCCGACTCTCCACGTACGATGTATGATTCAGGGACGAACTATGCATAAGTTGGTAGGCCTGTAATGACTCAGTCCTTAGTAGATAACACTAGGGTAGAAGGCTTGAACAAGAAGCAGTTGATAAGTGTCCAATTCAACGTTCAAATATCCACTTTAGTGCTAGGTTATTTAATTAATTTAGTGTTATTTGGGGTGTTATTGCTTGTTTTGGTATATTTTATCTCCACGTGACTCATGTGATTAAAAGGAGTAGAATTGGACCTAACTTGAAACAAATTTGGACTAGAAGGGAATTTGGAGCTGATTCGGAGGAGTTGAAACGAAGATAAAGTTAGTCTTGCCCAAGACTAAGGATTTCGAGAATCGCATATTCCAGAATTGATTAAGACTCTCCCTTATTCTATTAAGAATGAACCTGGACAGTTAGGAATGACTAAGCATGCACGAAATTAGGAGATATGATAGATTAGAAAAGATCTTGATTGTGTTTTAAACAAAACTATTTTTTTTCTTAGCTAACTTTTAGGATAGGCTTTTCTCTACAAAAAAGCCTGATTTACGTTCTTGGAGACTAAGTTCTTTTTAGGTTTTATTTTTCAGTAATCATTTGGTTCTTTCTTGAAAGGAGATACAAATTGTTCTTCATGGCTATTCATAGCTAACTCCTTATTTTTGGTTAAGGATTAATTCAAGTTTTGTGAGATCGTTTTACTTCTATCATTCTTCTTTATTCGTATCATTTACTTATTCACTGTGCCTAGGGATTTCATCCCAATTGTTAGTTTACATTTGAATGATAACGATCGATTGTTTATTGAATAAATTGACATACAACTATTTGGTTAAACTATATAATCAACGAGTCATTGTTTAGTTGAATCAAAGCAAGTGGTAACTGATAACATAAAATCGAATCTTGGAATGTATTCGGAGACAAAATCAGATTGACAATCTGAAATTCCTCCATGTGGCATTAATACATCAAGGTTCAATTCTATCTTATCAAGTGAATAATTAATTAGGTTTCTGAATCGATATCGTTGAGAATCAGTTGGCTTAGATTAGATTCTTCTATTTCATAATGCTGTTAGTGGGTTGAATCTTAGCCGCTGAGGTAAGATTATTCGTTAATTAGGGATTAGTTATAGTATTACTTAGGTAATTCAGTAATACGGAAGAATAGCCCAAATTAATCTGATACTTGATTTGGATGAATAATCTTTTCCGTCAATGATCAAGACTAACTGAAATCCTTACCGAGAATCCCTTAACTGAAGTCTTCTTTAATATTTACATTCAATTCAAATTCTATTTTGATTACTTTTGCTAATTTAGTAAATCAACCTATTCAAACTCCCCATATTTACTTTTGTTAATTGCTTTGTTATATTTGTGATTAGATCAGTATTAATCCTGTGGGTACGACCTTTACTTATCCTTGTGCAAGCATGTAACTAGGTCTGTGAAGTTATATTTATTTTTGGTGGATTCGACAACCGTCAGCAACCCTAATAGATGGTGACATGGCCAAGAATGAACTGAATTCCACATTGGAAATTGGAAGAGAGTGATTGAAGCTTACTAGTAAAGTGTGTATCCAGTATATGCAGACGCATTTTAAAGTCGTATGGCCTAAAATATTAGATTTAAGTCAAAACATATAATATATACATATAGTATTGGATCAAGTTGTTACCTTTACCATATTCTTTTTTGTAATGATGATAACTTATGAATACACTTCTTTACCATATTTATCGATAAATCAACATTTATTAATTTATAGAATAATTTTTATTTTGTATATTACATTTTTCAAATTATTTATTTTAAAATGAGAAGAATGTAGTTTATGCCCTTTAAAAAATTAAAGATAAATTGAGTTCAATTCGTATTAAAAAAATAAACAACTGACTATAGCTACATATTTTTGAAAAACATAAAACTTAAAATAAAATTTGTTTAAAAAATTCTTTATTTTTTTTTGATAGAAATTGGGACGAGACAGACCTTGAGCGGGGAGAGCATCCATGGCCCAAGAACTGTCAAACCCGCAATATATTAATAAAAGAAAATGTGAGTGTTTGAACAAGAGAAGAGGAAGGAGAACAAACAAGAAGAAGAGGGAAGGAGAAAAGTTTAGGAAAGGTCAAGAAAAACGTAAATGAATTTTTTTACAGATGTCATCATTGATAAACCTGTGACAAAAAGCAGGAGCTGAAGGCCACCAATTGATCATTGAGGAAGAGACTCCAAATTTTGCCAAAGCATCAGCAGCGCGATTTCCTTCCCTAAAAATGTCTGTAAAAATAATGTTCATCCTAGAACAAATGTCGAGACAGTGCAACCATTCTTGTCGAATACTCCAAGGAACATCCATGGAACGAAGTCGAAGCAGATTAACTACGTACATGGAGTCTGACTAAACCCAGAGCTGATGCTAATTTTTCTCCCAAGCAAGTTCAATTGCGAATATAGCGGCTCTCAACTCAGCCATGTAAGCAAAAGAAGGAGGGGTAGAAAAAGCAAAACAACCTTTGGGAAAGCCTCACCATGAGTACCAAAAGCAGAGCCGTCCACATTGACTTTAACCCAACCCGAAGGAGCTTTAAGCCAATGAGCTGGAATAATGTAGGGAGCCGGAGGCGACCTTGGTGAAGCCAGAAGATATGATAAGATATCAGCATCTCTCCTCGAAGAGCAAAAACCTTTAGAAGAGGCCAAAGACTCTTGAATCATTCGAAATAGGGTGATCTTCGAGTGTTGAATAGAAGGAGAAACCTCCTTAAAGGTTGCTTCATTCCTGCAGTGCCAGATTAACCAGATACAAGAGACAGCGGCAACACGCCAGATCATCGATACATGTGAGCCAAAATGAATGCTAGGAAGAGTGCTGAAGAAGTGGATGAATTGGGAATGATGAGGTAAAACGCAGTCAAAGTGAATCTCAAGGGCCCTCCACAGAGAATCTGCAAAAGAACAGCTAATGAATAAGTGGTTAATGGACTCAGCATCCCTACCACAAAGAATGCAACGAGAGGCAAAAGAGAAGCCTAGACGCTGCAAAAGGTCATGAGTCGGAACCCTTCCATGCAAAACTCTCCAGGATGTGAAGGAACGAGAAGGGGGAGTGTGAGCATTCCAAACAAATTTATACCAGTGCACCGAGTAGGAACGAGGACTGATAATTGAATGGTACTCTTTGGCAGAGAAAATACCCTTCGTAGAGGGCTGCCAAACGCATAAGTCAAAATCATCTCTACCCCTGTGAATAGATCGACAACTGTCTTGAACAACCGAAGGCAGAGTGCCTAATCTAAGCCAATCCGAATTGACCAAAAAATCATCAACATAATTAAAACGTGAACGCTTATCCTGGTGATCAAGACCCAATCTGTCCGCCACCGATGGAATGATCCACCGATCAGTCCAGAAATTGAGTGATGAAGACTGGCCAGTCCACCAAAAGGTCTGGTCCCAAATGGATGAATAAACAATCTTACAGGAAGACCAAATCGAGGAAGGAGCAACGGTAACTTTAGGCAAACTAGAGACAACCATAAATATAGCCTTCATCAGAGAAATAGCCAGACTGTGGCCTTGAATTAACTCCCAACACATCTTACCCAAGAGAGCCTGGTTAAAGATCCTAAAATCCTTAACGCCCAATCCACCATCCTCCAAACTTTTGCAACAAGTTTGCCAGGAAACTGTGATTAACTTCCTCTGATCAATACAACCCGTCCAAAGGAAATTCCTAACACTTCTATTGAGCTTTTTCAACAAACTCATTGGCCACTTATAGATAAAAAATGAATGAACCAGAGAGCTAGTAATAGCAGACTTAATAAGAGTTAAACGTCCTGTAAAGGAGAGAGAGAGAGAGAGCTACCTTTCCATTTGCTAAATTGAGATAGAAATTTGTCTGAAAGGCAGCTGAGACGACGGGCCCTAGGAGCACCTTTAAATAGAGGGAATCCTAAGTAACTGAAGGGGAGAGACTCCAAACGGATGCCGAGACAGTTAGCAAGCTGAACCCTCCTCAGAGGATTCACCGGAGAACCAAAAAATATAGCAGATTTATCCCAACTAACCTGCTGACCGGATATCCGTCCATAGAGCAGGAAAAAATCCTTGAGAGCATGCACATTGCTCAAAGATGCCACTCCAAAAATGAGCATGTCATCAGCAAAAAGAAGATGAGAGGGAAAGGAATTTTCACCAGAATAATACATAGGAGAATAAGTACCCTCCCTTACCATTTTAGTAAGCCAACGAGAGAAAAAAATCCTCAGCAATGTCAAACAGCAGAGGAGAAAGGGGGTCCCCTTGTCTAACCCCTCTAGAACAAGAAAAGTAACCCTTTGGAGAACAATTAATCATCACAGCTTTAGCTCAACATGCTCTTCACGACGAATGTTCCTCCTACAAGCTCCAGCAGAATGCCCAATGGAATGGCAAATGGAGCATAAATCCGGAAGTCTTTTATATTCAAGAGAAATCCAATGCATTGAGGTGTCAGTATCCACCCTAAGCTTGTATTGAATTTCCTTAGAAAGCTCCACATCAATCAAGATACGAGCATAGTGACCCATTTTACCCTCCACGGCATTCTTATCAAAACGAAGGGGCACCCCAATCGCTCTTGCAATGCTTGCCATGATCCGCTTATCCCAGAATTCCCAAAGAAGATTGTAGAATCTTACTCAAACTTGAGCAGAAGTGGATTTGTGAGAGTCCGGGTTAAATCCCGGGCTCCAAGGAATGAAGCGCATAATCCCTGGTCTAAGTGCAATGACACCACGACTCCAAACAGATTGGAGGGTCTCTGCGGACGAAAGAATGATGTGGTAAAAACCTCTACCTAGAGAAATCAATTTCCAATTAGGAGAACAACCCCAAATAGATGAAAGTTTGGCTTTCAAGTCTGGCTGTTTCCAAGGAGTTTCCCCTTTAGCAAGAGTGATACGTCCGATAATAGAATGTTTACAAAGATTGAGTCTTTCATTATAAATATCCTGCTGTATTTTGACAGCTTTAAAACTGCCTTCTTCGGTTATAAGAGATCGATCCACGTGGGTATGATCATCTGGAGAAATAGCCGCAAAAGGAGCATTACCAATAAGGGTAGCCGCATAGGACCTAGGTCTAGAAGAAGACCCGAGTCTCGAAGTAGGGCTAACCGCAACATTACTAGATTCAGGCAAGGCATTTTTAAAAAAGGAAGATCTAGAAAAAAGATGGGCAATAGAACAATCTATCTCCATCAGTTCGGCTAGAATCAACCAAGCAACAAGCCTTACAAATCCTAGCAAACAAATCAAGCGGCCAAGCCAAAATTTAAAAACCAAATTTTTGAATATAAACAAAGTCGAAAATTGGATGAGTGGTTCCCAAATCTTTCCACTAGTTTTATTGTCTTGAACTTAAAACGAGATTTAATTATTATAATGCTTTTTATTAAATTATTAATTTAAATATTATAATGATTTTTATTAAATTATTAATCACATAGTGACAGTCGGAGATTCAGGCAACCGCACCGCGGCAAACGAACGGCGCAACGGCAAAAGGAGATCGATCCACGTGGGTATGATCATCTGGAGAAATAGCCGCAAAAGGAGCATTATCAATAAGGGTAGCCGCATAGGACCTAGGTCTAGAAGAAGACCCGAGTCTCGAAGTAGGGCTAACCACAACATCACTAGATTCAGGCAAGACATTTTTAAAAAAGGAAGATCTAGAAAAAAGATGGGCAATAGAACAATCTATCTCCATCAGTTCGGCTAGAATCAACCAAGCAACAAGCCTTACAAATTCTAGCAAACAAATCAAGCGGCCAAGCCAAAATTTAAAAAGCAAATTTTTGAATACAAACAAAGTCGAAAATTGGATGAGTGGTTCCTAAATCTTTCCACTAGTTTTCCTGTCTTAAACTTAAAACGAGATTTAATTATTATAATGCTTTTTATTAAATTATTAATTTAAATATTATAATGATTTTTATTAAATTATTAATCACATAGTGACAGTCGGAGATCCAGGCAATCGCACCGCGACAAACGAACGACGCAGCGGCAAAGAACGACGGCGTAGACACAAGAGCAAGGATTCGCGGCGGACGAATGCGAAAGGACTCAGACGCGGAGCCGCGACGGACGAACGCGGGAGGACCAGAGAACAGACGCGGAGCCGCGGCTGACGATCGCGGAAGGACCGGAGATCAGGCGTAGATCCGGGAAGGAACCTCACCACCCACATCAGAACGGAATGCCAGGACCGCAACGAAGAGAGCCGATCGGAGCGACGACGATAGCAAGGAGCGTAGGACTGTAGAAAAGGGCAATTCTTTATTTTATAAATTAATATATGTAATTTTTATACATATTTAATAAATTATTATTTTATATTTTCAGTGGGTCTTAATTTTTTTTTTAAAAATGATTATCTTATACATTTAATGAAGTTATTATTTTATCTTAATGCTTAAATTGGGATTGGAAAAAACTATTAGTTAATCGAGATTATTAATTTATCGAGATTTTATTGGACTATTGATTTTACTGATTTACGTAGTAATTTATTTTATTTTTTAAAATTTAATTTTAATATTCAATAATATATTAAATTAATTTTTTTTATTTTTAAATTATAAATATTTATTATTATATTAAATGACGTGGAACCAGGGATACAAGAAAGTTGTTGTTCAAGCCCCGCTCTTATGCTTATGCCCAGTAGTTCGAGTGCTCACCATCCTCTAGGATGGTTAATCCGCGGATGTCAGGAGATTCGGGATCGTAATTGGCTAGTTCGTTTCACTCATACTTACAGGGAAGGAAACAAAGCAGCTGACTGGATGACAAATTTCGCAGGCTCTTTCACCTTGGGACATCACGAGTGTGGTGCGCCTCCTGCAGACCCCTAGGATATTCTTTATGTGGATCGACTGGCCCAGCTTCGGCTAAAATGATCAGTATCTAGCTCAGTTTTCTCTCCTCGCTTTTTTGCTTTCGCTTTTGTTTTCTGTTTATTTGCTCGGGATTGTTAGCCTTCCATTCTTACCAACAAAAAATATTTATTACTCCCTCCGTCCCATAATATAAGTCGTTTTAGAAAGTGAATTTTTTTCCAAAATATAAGTCGTTTTGGTTTTCCAAAAAATTTTAGTGTAGTTTTTTGGTCCAAACATTAAATATTTTGTATTGGTCTATGTGCTTTTTTACATTCCAATATTTATTGCCCAATAGTGACATGAGAGGGAATTTTTTTTAAGTTAACCAATGAAAATTTATTAACTTTACTCAATATTAATTGTATTTCTTAATTTGTATGAAAACCTCTAAAACGACTTATATTATGAGACGAAGGTAGTATTATATATTTTTTAATTTATATAATTATAATGTTATTCGAATTAACCAACCATTCTAATCGTCAATCCTGTTCCACTTCCGTTCGGATTTTTTTAAAAACATCGGTTTACTACCTTTACCCATAACTATTACGTCAACAAAAGTCAGAAAACTTCAAAGAGGAGTCAAGGTGTCGCGTGTAAATGCAAACCATATGTCATGCTTTACTGACACGTAAGCTTCCCATTCTACAAATCACGGGTCCCACGTTTCTTACTCTAACCGCCTTTTATTTTCCGTTCAATATCCATCCAAATCCTATTTATAAAAGGTAAATTATAAAAATGTAATTTTATTTTTAATTTTTAAAATGATGCAATTTCATCCTAACAGACCAATTTTATCTTTAAATTTCACAATTTAGATCAATTTCAGATACCAATAATATAAATATTTTTATTCCTTATTCTGCACCAATTGCATGTTAATTCATTCCGTAAAAGATTTTATGTTTTTTATAATTTAATAATAGAATTGAAAATTAATATTTATAGATTCGATAAATCTTTTGATTTTTTTTATCCAATTCATACAAAACACAGGATATTTTTTTTTAAATCCAACATATATTTATATATTTATGATTTGTTACTGATAAAATGAAACACGCGTGAAGTGTAGATGACAAGATTCACGATCGAAAATACAATTTGATGAATTATTTATCAAATTAACCAAATTTATTAATATTATGAATAAATTTACTCTTAGTTTTAAACTTTAGAAGTAAAATTGTACAATTTTAAACGTTATGCGTAAAATTGCTCCTGATCCAGAACGTTAGACGTAAATAAACAAAAAAAAAAAAAAAAAAAAAAAAGCTACAGACAGATTCTTTATCCTGTTTTATTTTATTTTTAGAATCCAAATGGAGCCAAAAAGCGAGAAAATCATGGGCCTAATTAATTCTTAATCAAACGATTAGAATAAAACGGTTCAGAAAATTGAACGGTTCAGATTAAAAAGATAGGTAGTAGCTGAGCTGGGTCCCGTTTGTTTTACAAGGTGACAGGTTGCTTTCTTCCCTCTTTTTAGCTCTGCGCTTTTTGTACTATATAAATTCAAAATTTCCTGTTCTTCATCTTCATCTTCATTTTTGCGCTGCTTCTTCGTCTTCCATTACCGGTGAGTAATGTTTCTTCTTCTTCTTTTTCTTGTTGTTCTTCAGCATTTTGATTATCCTTTTGTTTTAATTGATGCGTCTTGGAAACTGTAATTATGCTTCTCTATTGATTTCTGTTTCGAATTTAGATTCGGTGATGTTTGTTAGGTTACTTGGATTTCAATGTTTCTTCTCCTTCTTCAGCATTTTGATTCTCTTCTTGTTTTAATTAATGCGTCTTGGAAACTATAATTGTGATTCTCTATCGATTAATTTCTGTTTCGAGTTTAGATTCGGGGATGTTTGTTTGGCTTTAGGTTACTTTGGATAGCATTTTGATTATCTTTCTGTTTTAATTAATGCGTCTTGGAAAAGCTATATTCATGCTTCTCTATCGATTAATTTCTGTTTCGAGTTTAGATTCGGGGATGTTTCTTTGGCTTTAGGTTACTTTGGATTTTAATGTTTTTCTTCTTCTTCTTCTTCTTCTTCAGCATTTTGATGATCTTTTGATTTAATTATTAATGCTTCTTAATTAGAAACTATAATCATGCTTCTCTTTCGATTAATTCCTGTTTCAAGTTTAGATTCGGGGATGTTTCTTTGGCTTTAGGTTATTTTGGATTTTAATGTTCTTTTTCTTCTTCTTCAGCATTTTGATTATCTTTTGATTTAATTATTAATGCTTCTTATTTAGAAACTATAATCATGTTTCTCTTTCGATTAATTTCTGTTTCAACTTTAGATTCGGGGATGTTTCTTTGGCTTCAGGTTACTTTGGATTTTAATGTTTCTTCTTCTTCTTCTTCTTCAGCATTTTGATTATCTTTCTGTTTTAATTAATGCGTCTTGGAAAAAGTATAATCATGATTCATGCTTCTCTATCGATTAATTTATGTTTCAAGTTTAAATTCGGTGATGTTTGTTTGGATTTAGGGTTAGTTTGGATTTTGCGATGTCTTGGATTTTGGCATCCATGGTTGATTTAAGGTTTTTTTTATAAAAAAAAAGTTTGGAAGTTGTTGTCATTTTGGTGATACGACTGTCGTTGGGTGAGTTTTGGAATTGAACCACCAATTTTTCTATGGGTAAATTACACCCCTGGACCCTTAACTTTGCATTTACTTTTATTTTGGCCTATGAACTTCAAAACGAACAACGTGTCATTTTAATGTTGATCAATATGATCACTAATGTAACCCTTCATTATAAAACTGGTAGAATTTTATATTATGAGCAACTTTAGTTCGATTTTTTTTGGTTTTGAGTCCATTTAGTGGTCGAAAATGGTTGTTCACATATAAATTGTGATTTGGAAAATAAAAAATGGTGGTTCCAAAACTGATAGAAATGCACATAGAGAAATATAAAAAAAAATTGATTTGGAAAATAAAATACTGTTCCTAAAACCGATAGAAATTATATTTCGAGCAACTTTATTTCTTGATTTTTTTTTTTTGAGAAAATGGTTGTTCACAGGTAGAAATATCCAAAAAATAATTTGTGATTTGGAACCAAAAAAATGTGAAAAATAAAACACAGCCGAAAATCTGATTCTAAAACCACTTCAATTCTTGGATTTTTTTAATTTTGAGATCACATCATTTTGAAGTGGTGAACCTTCAAAGGGGCCATTACGTTGTTAAAATGTAAAGTTCAGGGGCTATAATACCATAATGTTCGGTTCTGAAGGCCATTAACATAATGGAATTAAGTTTAAAGTTCAGAGGCCATGAGTTTAAAATACCCATTTTTCTATAGAATCCCAGGCAAAAGGTAGGTCCTTTAATGTTAGCATAATAAACCTTCTATGGACTATGATCTATTAACACCGAATAATTACTATTTGAATTGAGCAAACCTCTTTGAAGAACAGATTGCTTCAGAATGTTTAATACGAAGATAAAGACAGTAATTTAGGCATTCAATCAGCTGCTAAGTTTGATTAAGCGCAGAGTCGTTTTAAGATTGGCATAAAACCACCCGCTGTGACTACATGTCTAGCAAATCATGTTTCCTTGTGCTCTTAAAATAAAAAGGGATAAAATGAGTCCTTAGCTAGAGTGGAAAGATTCTAGCTTTGATTTGGTAAAGCAATCCCTTATAGGATGAGCTAATTGATGTGAATTTTCTGTATCCATTTATATCTTTTGAATATGTTGTAAGGTGATTGTTTGAATTCTAGAGCGGTGCTTGCTGAGGTTAAATTGCAATTTGCAGGTAAACATGAGAACCAACTTGAAATCAGTGGCATTGTCCCTGTTTTGTTCGTCACTGCTGTTTTGTTTGGTGTCATGTGAACCGAACAATGGATTGGTTAGAATTGGATTGAAAAAGATGAGATTGGATGAAAACGACCGAATTGCTGCCCGGCTTGAGTTAGAAAAAGCAAAGAAGAATGGTCTTCGTGGAACTTTGGGGGAGTCTGGGGATGCTGATATAGTGGCACTTAAGAACTATATGGACGCTCAGTATTATGGTGAGATTGGAGTTGGTACTCCTCCACAAAAATTTACAGTAATCTTTGACACTGGAAGCTCGAATTTGTGGGTGCCTTCCTCGAAATGCTATCTCTCTGTGAGTTTTATGTTTCTCTAATCATTTCAAAGTACTTTGTTATGTACAAGAAATTTAT
The DNA here is from genome assembly GCF_963576675.1 of Euphorbia lathyris. Lineage (NCBI taxonomy): Eukaryota > Viridiplantae > Streptophyta > Magnoliopsida > Malpighiales > Euphorbiaceae > Euphorbia > Euphorbia lathyris. The sequence continues at coordinate 86,726,523 of NC_088915.1, forward strand.
GATTTTCCATTCTGTTGTAGGTGGCGTGCTTCTTCCATGCCAAGTACAAGTCAAGCCAATCAAACACGTACAAGAAAGACGGTCTGTCTTTTTTTCTGATTAGTAACAGTCTATATCATTTCTATGTTGCATAGACATTTCAGCTTGCTATTTTAAGAACAATTTTATGGACTATTCATGCTTTATACAAGGCAATTTTTATTAATTTTCACTTGAATCGTCACGACATTCTGTACTTCGATGAGGGTGTGACCAGAAAACTATCATCTCTACATAGAACTATACTAAACTGAGAAATTCCTTGGTATAAATAATTGTGCAGGCACATCCGCTGAAATTCAGTATGGTAGTGGAGCTATTGCTGGTTTCTTTAGTTATGACAGTGTTGAAGTCGGCAACCTGGTTGTAAAAGATCAGGTAATCTTATGCATACTCCTTTTGATTTGCTCAAGACTTCTAGTTTTGATTTTTAGATGACACAACTGTTGTCATCTTCCCCTTGCTATTGCTTTTGTTAAATATTTCCTCGGATGAATGTTTCAGCAATTTATTGAGGCGACCAAGGAGCCTAGTGTAACATTTTTGGTGGCCAAGTTTGATGGAATACTAGGGCTTGGATTTCAAGAAATTTCAGTTGGAAAAGCTGTGCCGGTGTGGTATGTCTCATATTTTGTTTAACTCATTTTGTGTGGAACTTTTCCTGATTGGGTTTGAGTTTGATGCACTTGAATGTCTTACAGGTATAACATGATAAAACAAGGCCTTATCAAGGAACCAGTATTTTCTTTTTGGCTTAATCGCAAAACAGAGGAAGCGGAAGGAGGTGAAATTGTCTTTGGCGGTGTTGATCCAAGCCATTACAAGGGCAAGCACACCTATGTTCCTGTGACACAGAAAGGCTACTGGGAGGTTGGCTATTTACTTGGAATACTTCATTACTATAGCATTTGTATTTTGCATTAGTTTCTCACTTGTTGAATTATGTTTTGGATAGTTTGAAATGGGTGATGTTCTTATTGGTGGCAAACCAACTGGTATGTCCTCTCTTTACCCATAGATTCTAAGAAGAAATTAGGACTTCTAAATTAGGACAAAGATCTTTGATTATATTTCCTGTGTACATCTATGAATGCATATCTATCAGTTAAGATGTCACAAGTCGTGTAGTTCATCATATGTCCCTAACAATTTAAGCCTATTGCTAACAGGGTATTGTAGTGGTGGTTGCGCAGCAATTGCAGACTCTGGAACTTCATTGTTGGCAGGCCCAACGGTATGAAGATATACATGTGTTTCTTGTTCAGTTGTGTAATTCAATTTCCTTACTTTAGAGGGCGTGGATTCGATTTTTTTGCTTCTTTTTTTGAGGCAGTAAATGGATTGCTTGAATCTCTTTTAATGCAGACTGTGATTACCATGATAAATCAAGCTATCGGAGCAGCTGGAGTAGCTAGCCAGCAATGCAAGACTGTAGTTGCTCAATATGGACAAAGAATTATGGATTTGCTTTTAGCTGAGGTGAAAACCAAATTCTATATTTATTTGAGACTTCATTTTTTTCAGTCAAAACCACAATACCTCTTCGTACCCTTGAAGAAAAGAAAGCAAATCGATTTACTTATTCTTCTGCTTATATTGATAGGCCCAGCCAAAGAAAATCTGCTCACAGATTGGGTTGTGCACATTTGATGGCACCCGAAGTGTTAGGTCAGTCTATGATTCTTTCATTCTTATTCTTATAACTCTTCTATGAAATTCTTGGAATATCCTTTCTTTTGATAACATATCACTGCTTTTTCCTGTGGTGATAATTTGCTTAGTAATTAACTTCTCTGTGTGTAATTGTGTTGAAATAGCATGGGCATTGAGAGCGTGGTGGATGAGAGCAATGGCGTTGCCTCTGACTTTACTCGTGATGCTATGTGCTCTGCTTGTGAGATGACAGTTGTTTGGATGCAGAACAAGCTTATGCAGAATCAAACACAAGATCAGATATTGGACTATGTTAACGAGGTAAACTAGAAATAAGTCTCATCTATGACTTTTGGTGTACTATCCAAGGGCGTGTATATCATCTTACTGAATGCTGTGATGAATTTTGCAGCTCTGTGATAAACTCCCAAGCCCAATGGGAGAATCAGGTGTTGACTGTGGAAGTGTGTCTTCAATGCCTAATGTTGCCTTCACCATAGGAGGAAAAGTTTTTAACCTTACTCCACAAGAGGTTTGTTACTGAAGCTTTTTTCACATTTCTTGTCTAGGTTGTTCATATTTCTTGTCTATGTTGCACGGAAATGGACACCGGGTAATATTATTTCTAAAAAAATTTAGCTAGGAAACGGACACGAAACGCAGAAATGCTACTGAAGAAGAGTTTCCATGCAACATATGTGTTTTGATGAGTAATGACTAGTGTGTTCAATTATATCTGCAAAAAATGGAGAAAAGAAATGAAAAAAACTTGTCTTTCTGAAAACAACTTCTTTTCTAAAAGATCAAGTGTTGGTGATCACTTAAATAATGGAAAAGGTTTTTTTCCTATGAATGATCATAGGAATGATCAAATCGGACCGAATATCCAAATAAAAAAAAAAGAATTATACCGTTGACTTTCATTAGCTACAATTCTAGAGATTTCCTTTTATTGAGTAGGTGCTACAATTCTAGAGATTTCCTTTTATTGAGTAGGGGTTGAGCACACATTTTGAAGATTCTCGACCAAGATCCGAGTACCCAAATAAAAAGATCTATAATTGTATGGAACCAATGACTTTTTCTTTAGGATAGAGTCCATTGATATATTTCTTTAGGATCGAGTCCAATGTTATATCAATGACTTTTTCTTTAGGATCGAATCAAATTATATACAATGGCTTTTTCTTTATGGTCGAATCGAATTGTATACCTGACTTCATTAGGTGCAATTCTAGAGATTTCCCTTTATAGCTTTTAGGGTTAAGCACACATTTGAAGATTCTTGCTTAGGGTTGAGCACACATTTTGGAGATTCTCGAACAAGATCGAGTACCCGAATAAAAAGAATCCAATCAAAATTGGATTGAATCAAACCGATCTCACCTCACCTCTAGATTCTAAAACTTTATGTGGATTTTGTTGTGTTGTTTGAATGGATAAAAGATGGGTATTGATTGCACTCATGAAATTTGTTTTTATGGTTGATCAGTATATACTCAAGGTGGGTGAAGGTTCAGCAGCTCAGTGCATTAGTGGCTTTATTGCTTTGGATGTGCCACCTCCTCGTGGTCCTCTCTGGTAATTTATTCGTCTTCATCCTTCTAAAACTTAAATTTTATGCTTTGGTTTTAGGAAAAAAAGCATCCATGATATTTTCGATTTTTACAATTAACCTCCTGGTTTTTCAATTCAACATATTAAGTCCTCTGATCTAATTTTAGTTGTGAATATGTAATTAAGTTATTGATAATTTGGAATTCAGGATCTTGGGGGATATATTCATGGGACGTTACCACACTGTTTTTGACTATGGAAACCTTAGAGTTGGATTTGCAGAGGCAGCCTAGAGGATCATCAATCAATTTGTGTCATCTGTTTGTATTTATTAATATGCTGATGGGAGTTAGTCGGTGAAATCGGAGTTGTTGCAATGGACTCAGCTCAAAGAGTAATAGTCTGTAAATATTTGTGTGTTTGCTCCCTTTCTTCAAAAAAGAAGCATTGCGACTGTTCTTTTTACGTAATCTGATGTGGGTGCAACTTAATTTTATCGAATTAATGTAACGACGACTTGGTTTAATATTACGTAGATATTGTATGCTGTGTTTCCTTTGTGTTTAGTAGCTTTAAAATACGTATGCATGTGTTGGGAAAACATTTTATATATTGTGGTATTCAATATGTTATTCAATTCATTCTTGTTTTTATTGTCATTCCTCTGATGTGTTTTTAGCTCAGATTTTCTATCGCGGTGCGGTCATCTTGTCTCGTTTTCAAAGAAAACTTCTAATATCGTACGTGGAGAGTTGGTAATTGGTAATGCTCCAATATAATTTATATTATGTACGTATGTCTTGATCCAAATATGGGGTTTGTTTTTTATTATTTATTTTTAATGTGAGATTTAGTTTATTTGTATTAGGGCTTTTAAGTTTTCAAGCTGAGTTCGATTAGTTTTGGGCAAAGCATGTGAGGTTAGCGACTTGAGCCCGAATTGTTTTTTGGATGAGCATATGAAAAGCTCCTTTAGAAGAAAGCCCATCATCATTGTGACCCGGGTCTGCTGCAAACGACTGCTCGAAAGCGTTGGTTGGTGTGACCGGAGCCGGAGTCTGATTATTTTTAAGCAGAGCATGCAAGGTCGCGGACCTCATATCAAGTCAGGCACCTCACTTTGAAGGAAAGAAAAGGACCACCTTTGGTCCTTTAAAATTGAAGGATTAAAATCCTTCAAGTAGGTCTCCTCTTCAATTTTATTTAATTACATTTCTGCTACTTAGGTTTTTACAATTATGCCATTCTAACTTTTTATTTATTTCATTTTCTACCTTTTAATTATGTTTTAGTTGTTTAAATGATATGATTTTTATGTAATTTTATTTCTAGGGTTTTATGAATATAAATACCCTTTATGTAATGTAAAAAACTTCAATATTTTCATCAAACCAATCAAATTATCTCCATAGAAGTTATAAAACTTCAATATTTTCATCCATCATTGAAGTTAGAGTTAGGCTCATTTTCTTTCACCTTTTTGTATTATTAAACTTTTGTTTAAGCAAGGAATATGGATTGGGGTGCAAAAGAGTCGAGCCGCGCCGAGTCTGAACCTAGGTAGACTCGGTATTGGCTCTTTAATATCTCGAGTTGAGTCCTTTCAGACCGAGCTTTGACCGAATATGATCGAGATTTGCCGAGTCGAGTTTTTAACAAGTTTTAATCCAATTTATCATGAGTTATATATATATATATATATATATATATATATATATATATATATATATATATATAAAACAATCACATATTATGTTGAGTTTTAACCCAATTCATTATACATGTATAGAATAAGTAGTGTAAGAAAAAATAATCTCATATCATACTTCACATGAGTTTAATATATATATATATATGTACAGATGTGAATCCTTTTAAACAGTGAAATATTTATATTAAAGTTTGTAATATATTTTATTTTTTTATTAAAATTTAATTTTCTAGCTAAAGATCCAAAGACCTTTTTTTTTTCATTTTTCTGAAGGGTTAAATCTTATATGAATCTTGAATTGTGACGAAAAATTAATTATAATTAATGGAAAAAAAATTAGAACAATGAAATATATATAATAATTTTTTTAATGAAATTGATATAATAATTAAAAAATAATCGAGCTTGTTCGTTAGCTTTACCGAACCTAAAGAAGCTCAGGTTTAGACTCGTTAGTGCTCGAGTCGAGCCTTATCCAACCGAGTTTTGACTGAACCGAACTCGAATTGTCATGTGAACTGTTTGAACTCAAAGTCTAAACCGATAGTTAAGGTCCAAAAATAGTTTTATTATAATATCTGACACACCCCTCACGTGAATGTCCATTGAGCTTGAAGCGTGCACAATATATGCTCATTTTATATTGAAATTTAATCAACAAATGAGATTATCAGGATTCGAATCCTCGAACACTTGGTTTATGAGGCTCCGATACTATATTATGGTTAGAAATAAATTAAGAGAATATGATATAAGAGATGATTGGTGTGAAATTATCTCTAACATGAATAATTCATGAACTACCAAGACTTATTAACATCCCTAAATATATATATCCATAGTAGGCTTAACGTAGGTAGTAGATTTTAATTGAGAGACATCACTTAAAGGGTATATGAAGGGTAAATTACATACATGGTGTATAACTTTTACTCTATTTCACAATTTAGTCTACAACCTTCAATTTTGCACATAAAATTGTACAACTTTTTGGTGACCTTGCGCTAAAGTGTATAGCATGTAACTACAACCGGTCAACGCGAAGTCAACATGCCACATCAACAATTTGACATCCCTAAAAGTCAAAATTGCAGAGATATTGTGTTGACAAGTCAAAATTGCTGACGTGACGCATTGATTTCGCGTTAACTGATCACAATTATCGGTTGTACCTTTTAGTGAGAGGTCACCAAAAGGTTGTACCCGAATATATAATTTACCGGGTATATATGAATAAAGAATGGTGAAATGTTGCAAATTATTGATGGAATGTTTGGTACGGAATTAGTTCTTGAGTCTTGCATAATTGCTTCCAAGTTAGGAGCCACTTTGCCACCATGATTGAGACCATCAAAGTATCTTATCCATTCATTCTCTTCATCTTCATCTTCTTCTTTCTTTTTAAAATGTATAATTGGGAATCTAATCAGATGGAACCAAATTATTTGCTTACTCCCAAACCACGTACTTGGTAGGTACCCAAAAAAAAAGAAAGAAAGTTAGGCATAGTTTACAACTCTCACGATTTTCTTAATTAAGAACCACTTAATCTCATGTCTCATATAACCTTAATATGACAAGTGACATTGTTCTTGTACTTTAATTAAAAAAAAATTAAACTTTTAATAAGAACATTTTACAACCAAGCATTATGTTAAACAATGGATATAAGTGTCGGATTAAAATTAAGAAAAGATTGTTTATAGTTGGCATTACATTCATTCGGGTCCCCAAACTAAAGCTTCAAAATCAATTAGGAGTTTAAACTAGACATATCCATGGGCCGGGTTCGGGCCGGGCCTAACGGGCTTTTAGGTAAAAATGCTCGTCCCAAGCCTAGCCTAGTCCAGCCGAGTATTAATTTAGGCGGACTCGGGCCGGACTGGGCTCAGGTTTAAAAATCAAATCCCAAACTCAACCCATATAACCCCACCTAAAAAATATATATAATTTCTAATTATGAAAAATCAAATTTATACTTAAAATAAATATTTAATTATAAATATATAAATTTCTTAATTAATATTAGTAAGGCGGGCTGAGCTGGGCCGGCCATGATATTTTCATATGTTCCAAGTCCGTCCAAAAAATAGGCGGGCTTTAGCGGGTCCGGTTGGGCTAGGCCTAAAAGTAAATTTCATTGTCCAAGCCCAGCCTAAGGGACACGAGCCTAGGCGGGTCGGGCGGGTACCCGGGCCTGTGGACAGGTCTAGTTTAAACTATTAAATTATCAATCAGGTCTCTAAACTAAGTAAAAATCATCAATTGAAATATTAGTTTGGGGAAGAAAGTAATATCTATGTTGGTTTAAAATGAGTTTGGGAAAGAGGATCTGAAACTGTTCAACTAAATGATTTTCGATGAGGCTTCAATTGATGATTTTTGTTTCGAATGAGGACTCAATTGATGATTTTTGGTTAGTTCTGAGACATGATTGATAATTTTGATAGTTTAAGGTTCTAATTGACTTTGAAACCTTAGTTTAGGGAGTCAAATGAATATTATGCCTTTATAGTTTATTTTTGAAAGAAAGTATTATATTATCATGTTCTTGGATCAGGATTTATTAACACATAGGTTTATGATGGTCTCTCGTGATTTATGAGTGCTAAATTGATATTTTTGAATTTTTTTATGTAAAAAAAACTAAAGCACTATGAACTTTTCAGTATTTTCTGATACTAATGAATGCTCAAACTCCTCTAACTTCCTCACAAATCGGATTCATGTTTTTAGAATTCTATTTATTACCGGGTTCAACCCCAAACCACAGTGCCCCAAAACAAGGAGGCGGTAGAGGTTTTTTTTGTTTTCTTTTTGGCTTTAAACATCATCTATTTCTTAAACTTGTCCAAACAGTTTGATTAATCCGCTATACTTTCAAAGTGTCATGATAGTCTTCTTAACTTGATTAAAATATATTGATCAACTTAAAATATAGTAACTAATCTATCAGTTGCAAAAAAAAAAATAAACTGCATGCGGAAAGTGTGTTGCATGAACTTTAGAAAAGTTAAACGAATTGATATGTAAGTACACATCAAACTTGGACTGGCACGTAGGACAAAGGGAGTTATATTTTTTTTCACCGTGAAATCGAATATCTCTTGTTACCTGAGTAGAATTTTTGACGTTGCTTGTTCGACTTTTAACAACTCTTTCTCCCGGTGTTCAAGACTATTAAAACACAATCAAAAGTGAATAAGATTATTACATAATTCACAAAGTTAGGGCTATCACGGTAAAAAAAACAACTCCTTTTTTCTACGTGTCAGTCCAAATCCGATACGTTACTTGCGCACCAACTTGTTTGACTTTTCTAAAACCGTGTAACACACCTTCCACATACAATTTACTTCTTTGCAACCGAAAAATTAATTAATTACATTTTAAGCAATTTGAAAAGACTATCGAAATAATTTAAGCAAATTGATGAGACTTTCAGAACACTTTAAAATTCAGAAGCTAATCAAACTCTTCAGATAAGTTGAGGAGTAGATGATGTATTATTTTTTTTTATCTTGAACTTCGTGAAGAACTTCCTTATACCAATCTCTCACTTATTACAAATAAATAGTTAACAAAAAAAAAAAAACTATAAATTGGTTAAATGTATAATTGGCCACTGAAATTCCATGGTTGTCTTAAAATAATCAGTCAACTTCAATTTATCTCAATAAAATCATTATAACTTTGAATTTTATCTTAATAAAATCATTCTGACGGCTTTAAGAGCAAACATACCAAAATAAAATATGACTTCCACGTCAGCATTAGTCAACTTTCATTGCTGACTGAAACGACACGTGACTACCACCTAGCCGACTGAAATGACACGTGACTGCCATCAAGATGACACGTATCATTTCTATCAGCTAGGTGGAAGCCACATGTCGTTTCAGCCATCAGTAAAAGTTGATTATTGTTGATGTGACAGTCACATTACTTTTCTAGTGTTTTTTTTGCTCTTGAGTCACTAGAGTGACTTTATTGAAGTAAAATTTAAAGATGAATAATTTTATTAAGACAAATTGAAGTTGAGTAACCATTTTAAAACAACTACGAACGTTCAACCACCAATAATACATTTAACCCAACTATAAATATCAATAGTTGAACCAATTACAAATCCCTAGTATTATCATACCAATTTCATCTAATTTCAAACAGTTTCATATCATTTCATCATGCTATAATTTGCTTAATTTGTGCTTAAATCCAAATCCAAGAAAAGAGTATAGTGAGCAAACAATTTCTTGAAAAGCCAATAGACAATGAGAAAGTGGAAGTGGGGTCACAAAAGCTACCGAAAGGGGAATATTAAATAAAGAAAGAGAAGCCAAGAAAATTGGTTGGCTATCACATGAAGAAAGCAATAAAAATGATTGGATATTACTTCAATTTCAAGACTCATCTAAACACTAATTCATCACACATACAAAAATATGACGTACATTTCATCCTTTACAACTATTGATTCTTTCTTCTACCTTTCTAGCTAGCTATCTATCTAGCTAGTTGTATCTTACATTAGGATTCTACTTTACTTGCATATAAATCAAAGTTTCCAATTTTTCTTTTATTTACATCAAAGTTATTATACACTTTTTGGAGGAGAGGTGATAATTTGTGTAGTTTCGTAGGTGATATGAGTTTATTAGGGATTAAGGAGAATATGATAGTGGATATGACAAAATGGAGGGAGAGAATTTGTGTCGTTGACACGACTTGATTGCACGGTTTCATATGATGGTTCATGTTAACCGACCCCGAATCATTTCGGGACTAAGGCTTTGTTGTTGTTGTTGTTGTATATGAATAATGTTGGGTTTGGTCCTCGATTGTTGATTGGTCTTCAGAGGTTGATCTGCATTAAGGTGGATCATTTGAGTACACTCTTATGCTAAAGTCAGTAAAATTGTCAGAAAAAGTACTGCAATGGAATGTGAATTTGTCCTATAAAGAGAGAAACATACCTTTTATAGGAGTCTGAAACGGGTGAGATTACCTTGTTGCCGTTAGGTGAGGCGGTGGTTGTAAGCCAGTGTAGGGAGTGAGGAATTTATAAATCTATAGAGGGATGAGCCCTCTAGGGAGTCTCAGACTCATTTGGGCTTTTGGGTCTTTAATTTAGTGGATCCATAATAGATGTCCTTCCTATGGTGTATATCGAATCATTACATGTGAGACAATGTTTTAATATCTATCATTTGATGGTAGGCATACTTGATATATGCTTGAGTAGAAAGGAGTTAGTAGTCGTTGTCTTTTAATTTTGCTGGCGATTATGCAGTGGTGAAGGGTCTAATGACTAGTTATTTAGCACGAAACCCTTTCATCTCCTTATAAGTTCTGGTTGAATAATTTTTCAGAGAACTTTACTCTTTCATCTTCGTACAATTTTCTTTTTGAAGCAAGATTAGACATCTTTTCCTTCTATTCTCTTTATTAGTTATGTTCATATTTTGTTTTCCTGCACTTCTAGGCTGTGCATGCGAAAGTTTTTGGATTGCCATTACTCTAAGATGTCTAGGTGAATTTCAAGTTTGGGTGTTCCACGATCTAGAAGCGTGAGTAGCCCTGATAGGGAATTTGAGTGTGCTAGTGGCTCTAATAAGGAGTTTGAGGAATTCCCGGTGGTTACTAGCTACCGTCATCATGGACCGCTATACCAAGGAGTTCTTTGGTATCGGTATAGTGCAGATTTAACCATAAGGTACTAAATGATCCAAATTTAACCCCATCGTTTCCGTGAAAGATCAATTTTAGCGCTACATTGCTGAAAATTTGAAAATGTTGGCTTTAGTGTTGTTTAACTGTCACATCAGACCTTCCAAATATCAATTATGTCTAAGATATTTAATGTATTACTAACACAATTATAAAAAAACTGTTAAAATAATAACAATTAAGTATGCAATTTTGTCAAACTCTTTAATATTAGTATGTTATTAATATAGTTACAAAAAACCAACAAAAAATGTATAAAATTGCTTCAATTTATCGACAAACTTGTTTGGAAGGTACGATGTGACAGTTAAATAATAGCGAAACTAACATTTTCAAATTTTTAGTAACGTAAAACTAAAATTGATCTTCCTTAAAAATATTAGGGTTAAATTTGGACCATTAAATACGTTGGGACTAAACTTGTTTTTTTATTCCATAAAATTAAGTACAAATCTATAGTTTTGTGAGTTTGGCACTAAAAACAAGGTCAACAATAGGGTATACTAGAATTAATTAATGAAAGACATAAACTCTTTGTTACTAATGGATACATGAATGAATTAGGGGTTAATTAATTAGTGGAAGTCCAATAATACCAAGTTTGGTGAAGAATTCAAGGAATCATATCATTAGGAAGAGATTTACTTCAATAAGTTAAGTTAATACAATTGAAAAAGGTCAAGCAATGTATGTTTGTAAACTAAGAATAAAAACTATATACTATAAAGTTAGGAATATGCCTTTCAAGTGATTCCATCCATTGCATGTACCATACTCATTAACATGGATGGATGTTCACCGCACTCTATGCTCATGCACACGTGCTGCCATGTGGTTAGCATGGTTAATAGGTAATTAAATTAATTAAGCTAAGTTTTCTTAGTAAATAATGAAATAGTTGGCTATAAACTGAACATAATAACCTTTTTGATGCTAAAGGAATATTCCTTTACACGTTGATCAATGATGAATATGAGAGAATATTGAAAAAAAAAGAATGTTACCTGAAAATGCGAACGACACCCTTCAACTATATGGAAGAATCTCTAACAACCGTACGGTAAAAAAGGAGCAACCTTTGGATTAAGATAAACGGTTGTGCAAAGGACAAGGGATAAGGACAAATTGTGTCGCTTAACAATCTAGAGGCCTGAAGACCTCAAACCCAATGAAATAAGGACACCTAACAACATGCTTGCTACATGGCAAGTGTACCACCTGACGATGTCACAGTCCGAGAATGGTAGAGCCAATCGAAGGTTGACATATGTCAGATGACTCATTAGGGTGAATTCCTAGAATGAGGATGACTACCATTAACATCAACTATAAATAGAAAAGGTATATGATAAACACAACAACTGTTGATACTTTTATTATCTTCAACATTTCTTCATTCTTTTTCTAACTTAAACATCAAAGCGAATTCGCCGGATTATTATATGTATTTACAATAATGTTATTAACGAATACTTTACTAATAATAGTCAAAATTAATAATCATTTAATATAGGATCAGGTGAAAACACCTCCTTATGTGAGAACGTTTTTTTTTATGTGAGAACACTCATATAAAAAAAAAACGTAGAGCATATGTAAGATTATTTAGAACATATTACTTAACTTTTTTAAAACATATACTATAAAATATAGAATATATACTTCAACATATGTTCTAAAACAAATGTTTTATGTTCTAAAACTAATTATTTAGAATATTTTACTTAACGGTTTAGAACACATGCTATAAAATATAGAACATATAGTCCAATATATGTTTTGAAACTAATGTCTTATGTTCTAAACTAATTATTTAGAACATTTTACTTAACATTTTAGAACACATGCTATAAAATATAGAATATATACTCCAACACATATTCTAAAACTAATGTATTATGTTCTACAACTAACCTTTTATGTTTTAAAACTAATATCTTATGTTTTTAAAGCACACTGACCAGAAATGTGAGATTGATCAGAGATAAAGGAAAGACCGAAAATGTTAAACGACAAAAACAAATAACTGAATGCACATGAATAACACTGGTGATCAAGCGAATGTGTTTTAAAAATAACAAAGTACTGTATTTATAATATAAATAATTATAAAGTCCTTATGTTTTTGCTTAACATATTAGTAGGTCCATCATATTATTATAAGGTCCTTAAGTTTTAATTTAGTCAACTCTTTAGTCATTCCATCTATTTTTGTAGATGAAAGTCCAAATTGCCCATAGTTATTTACATAAAAAAACTTAACTTTTAATGCCAAAATTTAATCTAAATAGTTTTAATAAAGTTTATAAAGTATGCATACACCAAAATTTATATAATTGTATATACTAATCATTAAAAATATATTTTTATTCTCTTAAATTTTTATTTTTTAATATAATGTCTTTAAACTAACATTAAATACTAATTATTTTTTTAAAAATCATATATTTTTCCTTCATTTATAAAATTTATTAGAGATAAATAAAGATTAATTTTTACAAAATTTATATAGTTTTGCTCATATTTTAATAATTTTTGAAATATTTTTCATTCATTTTTTAGTCAATAAATTTTTAGGATACTAATTAAAGTTCTATAATTATACAAAATTCAATAAATTAATTACTCAATATTGTAGAGATTATGTAGTAACAAAGAAGAAAAAAAATAAAATAAAAAAATAGATGTTTTATTATTAAAACATAGAGTAAAGGGTAATTTTGGTATTTTGAAATTTATTTGGTATAATTTGACCATTGATTCAAATATAAGAACTAAGGAGTTGATGAACACAAAAACTGAGGGACTATATAATTATTTCTAAAAACAGAGGGACTGACTAGTATATTAAGTAAAAACTCGGGTACCTTATAATTATTTACCCTTTATAATAATACCATTATATATATTTATTTATTTTTTTTGGTAGGAAAGGGAAAGAAAAAACAAACAAAAACAGACAAAAAGCCTAACTCAGGATTAGCCTAGGAAAGCTAACCCCCACAACATCATCTAAAAGGAGCGAAGATAGGAACTCAGGAGGTGAAGAGAAGGTTGAGACTCCCAACATTCTCACATGGTCCTCGGCTGCAAGGCGGTCAGCCACCCGATTCTGCTCCCCGAAGACATGGCAGAAGCTGATGGTATCAAAGGAAGAGCAAACCCTTCTGATCCCTTTGATTAAATTCTGGCTATTAAAAAAAATAGCATTATTGTCAGATATCATTTTGATAGCTTCGAGGTTATCAGATTCCACAAGCAGTTTTTTCAAGCCCAGATTCTTTGCAAGCTTGAGACCAGAGAGGATCCCCCAGAGCTCCGCAAAAAAGGAATAACCCATACCCAGATTCTGAGCAAACCCAGACACCCAAGCACCACCAGCATCCTTCAGAACCCCTCCAGCAGCAATTCTACCGTCATTTAGACAAGAGCCATCAATATTTAACTTTATCTCCCCTTCACCAGGCCTACTCCAGCCAAAAAGATAAACCTCCTTCCTCTGGAAAGACCTAGCAAAACTATCCTCTTTAAAGCTATCAACAATAGTAACAATCTTTTTAGAAAAGAAATATAACAGATTAGGAAGAACAATAGATTCTCCTCCAAAAATCTCATCGTTCCTCCACTTCCAAATCTGGTGACAGACAACCGCAAAGAGGATAGCACCATGCTCCAAATCGGCCAACAGCTTCCCACTAACACCATCCACAAACCAATCAAGGTCAGAATGGGACAAGAAAGCAGACAACAACTGGTTAGGGAGAACTTTCCTCCAAACATCTTTACTCTTAGCACAATATCTAAGAGCATGGCAAATGGTTTCCTCATGCCCTCTGCATCTACCACACGCACCAGAGTCCACCAAATGACGTCTTTTTCTATCCATATTTGTGAGCAACCTATTTTTTACGCCAAGCCACAGAAAGCTCCTAATACGATAAGAAACTTTCAAAGCCCAAATATCTTTCCAAATAACTGAGTGTGGAGCCTCCGAAATCTGATTGAAGGCCTCGAAAGCAGATTTGCAAGAATAGGCACCGTTATCGTCAAAGACCAACAGTGACTATCCCCATCTTCCTCCATACAACTAATTTTCACTCCTCTAATTCTCAGGAGCGTTTCCAGATTGAGGTAAGAATCGAACCTCGACCACATCCAATCACCCTCCGAATCCACAACATCGGCAATCCTCCAATTCCGAATCTCAAGAGGCGGCGGGAAGATACAATCCTCTAACAAAGGCTTTTTACCTATCCAAAGATTATTCCAAAAGCTGATAGATTTACCGTACCCACCGACAACCAATCCCAGAGCAAAATTCTGAAAAAACAGCACTAAGACCTTTCCATAAAAAAGAACAATTAACAACTCTCTCTTTAGGCCCCCCAAAAATCTTATCTTTTCTATATTTTCTACACAATAACCGAACCCAAAGAGAAGACGGGAGCTGCCACATCCTCCAAAGAAGTTTCATTAATAAGACTTTATTATTGTCCCTGACATGTTTTATCCCCAGGCCACCCAAATTTTTAGGTTGACAAACCTCTTTCCAAGGAACAAGATGTATTTTCTTCCCCTCCTCCGCGTCCCCCACAGGAAACGACGATTGATTTTATCAAGATCATTAAGAACAGGCTCAGGCAGACGGCAAGCTTGCATAATATGATTAGGAACCGCACAATTGACCGATTGAATCAAAGTAAGACGGCCCGCAAGAGAAAGGGTTTTAGCTTTCCAATTGGCACATTTGCTATTAGTTTTGTCGAATATCTCTTTAAAAGAAACTTTAGAGACTCTATCACTATGGAGGGGAATCCCCAGATATTTACCCAGAGACTGGGTCAAAGGAATATCAGAAATATTGCTCAACCTTTTGCAAACTCTTGGATCCATGTTTTTTGAACATAACATTCGAGACTTTTGGATATTAATCTTCTGACCAGAGGCAGAGCAAAAACAATTAAGGATATCCATAATCACTACAATTTGCTCCTCACTTCCTTCCACAAAAATCATAACATCATCTGCAAATAACAAATGAGTAATCGTGGGACAGAATTTATTGATGGAGACAGGATGGAGATTCCCAGTGCAGACAGCTTCTTGGATAAGGTGAGTCAATCTTTCCATTGCAATAACAAATAAGAAAGGACTCATAGGCTCCTCTTGACGGATGCCCTGGACGGAGGAAACTCCTCCTCCGACATATCCCCATTATATTTATAATAATGCTATTAAGGAGTGTTCTTAATGGAGGTGTTGTCTTATTAAAGTTATCAAACTATTTTCTAAAAAAAAAAAAAAACAAAAAAAACAAAAATCAAACTATTATTTAAATATATATATATATTTAAATTAGCTACCATACAACGTAAAGAAAAAGTATTTTTTCCCTATGATTCAAGTTAACGGCATTCTAGTTTATTATTATTATTATATTATTATTATTTTGGATAAAACGGCATTCTAATTTATTATTATCATTAGGCATTATACCCATTTGGGATCTTAACTAAAGCTTCAAAATCAATTATCCCCTAAACTATCAAAATCATCAATTAAGATCCTTAAATTAAGTAAAAATCATCAATTGAATTCTTATCCTATCCTAAAATCAGAAACCGTGACTATTTAATATAGACTGTAATAATCTCTGTGTTGGTTCAAAATGAGTTTAGGGAATATGGTCTGAAACTGTTCAACCAAATGATTTTTGATGAGGTCTCAATTGATGATTTTTGTTTGAAATTGGGACTCCATTGATGATTTTTTGTTCGTTTAGGGACCCGATTGATGATTTTGATACTTTAAGGTTCTAATTGATTTTGAATCCTTAGTTTAGGGACCCAAATGAGTATTATGTCTTATTATTACGAGTGAAAAAGTTCAAATTAAAAAAAGTGTTTCATATTAATTAAAATTAAAGAATTAACTAGTGAAATAAATAATCCCATCATGTTAAAGCAACCGCCCCAATCATACAAACGAAACTTTTAAGCCAGCCCTCTTTCGCCACCTGTAACCCTCTCCTTAAGAGAGAGAAACTCAACGGCCGCCGTCCATTCTCTCTCTCTCCCTCTTTAAATTAAAAAGCGCCAAACGCCAAACAGATCACAACCAACCATAACACTTCAATTCTCTGCTGCTTATATACACTTTATATCCATATACCTATATAAACATATATATATACCCTTCTTCTTCTTCTCCAACAGACCAAAATCCCCATTAAAGTTCCAATCTTGAATCCTTTCTAATCCCCCAAAATGGACTGGACTAGAGGCGAAATCATCGGCCGTGGATCCACAGCCACCGTCTGTGTAGCTAATTTCAAGAACTCCGATCATACTTTGGCGGTTAAATCAGCCGAGCTTCGTCAATCGGAGCTGTTACAGAAGGAACAGAAGCTTCTCTCTAATTTGAATTTCCCCCAAATTGTAGGTTACAAAGGGCACGAGATTACAGAAGAAAACGGGAAGTTTTTTTACAACATTTTCATGGAATACGCAGGCGGAGGGACTCTAATTGATGAAATTCGCCGGCGAGGAGGGGTAATTGAGGAATCCATGATAAGATCATACACGAGAGATATCTTAATCGGATTAGAATATCTTCATTGTAATGAAATTGTGCATTGTGATATTAAGAGTCAGAACATTTTGATCACGGATCAAGGTGCGAAGATTGCTGATTTAGGTTGTGCAAAGAAGGTGTTTGATGAAATTTCTGAGAGAAATTCAATCGCGGGGACACCGGTTTACATGGCGCCGGAGGTTGCGCGGGGAGAGTACCAAGGGTTTGCTTCTGATTTATGGTCACTTGGGTGTACAATTATTGAAATGGCCACCGGAGAAACTCCATGGAAGAATGTTGCAGATGCTGTTTCTGCAATTTATCAAATTGGGTTTTCTGAGAAAGTCCCTGAAATTCCAGTGTTCATGTCTAGCCAAGGTAAAGATTTTCTCGCCAAGTGTTTGATAAAAAACCCCAATGAAAGATGGTCTGCTAGTGAACTTCTAAACCATGTTTTTATCACAGAGGAGTTTCCAATTTCACCCAATTTCAATTTGGGAACCCCTAAAAGTGTGTTGGAACAAAGAATTTGGGATTCAGAGCTGAAATTTGATCATAAAACTTCATCTGAAACTCCATTAAAAAGGGTTCTTAAATTGGCTCAATGTGTGAACCATGAGTCTAATTGGGGGTTTGATGGCTGTCCAATTTCACCCAATTTCAATTTGGGAACTCCTAAAAGTGTGTTAGAGCAAAGAATTTGGGATTCAAATCATGAAATTGAGCTGAATTTTGATCATAAAACTTCATCTTCTTCTTGTTCATATGAATCTCCATTAAAAAGGGTTCTTAAATTGGCTCAATGTGTGAGCCATGAGTCTAATTGGGGTTTTGATGGCTCTTGGATCACAGTAAGAGCCAGAGCCAGAGCCAGAGCCAGAGACAGAGCCAGAGATAGAGCCATAGATAGCCCTAAAGAAGTGGCTCTTAAGGGTGAAGATTTAGGGATTTGGGTTAGTGGGGAATTTGATTTTAATTATGTTTGTAATCAAGATTTAATTGGTGGGATTTGCAGAATCAACACTATGATTAGTGGTGGATGTAAAGATGTTGATACTTTGCTTAAAGTATTATTGGTGCTTTGTGTGTTTGTAAGAAAGTATTTGTTTATGAGTTGTAAATTTGAGATGGGAATAATAAAAGATTATTTTTTTAGCATTGAAGTTGTTGTTGTTTGGTTTTTGTTGGTAATTTTGGGATATTTGAAAAGATTGAACTTCAAACTAGAATGCGGGATGACACGATTTACGGAGACAATTCGATTGATACGATATGCTTGTTACTTCCTCTGTTTTGGAATACTTGGCATTTAGAGAGATTAAGGTTTGTGATTAATGATGGAATATTAACTTTGTTACCCTCATTAGTTACTCCACTGAAAGAATTAGGAGAATAAAATGTAAAGGGCATAAAAGGCAATTTACATATATAAAGCAATTAATGTATCGAGAATGTTGCAAAACGTCAACTAATTTAAAACTAATTGGAAACTAAAAATCTATCAACGCCAACTAATTCGATTTACGGAGATAATTCGATTGATACGACATGATTATTATTCTCTCTGTTTCAGAATACTTGACGTTTAGAGAGATTGTAGAGGGATTAAGGTTTGTGATTAATGAGGGAAAATTAACTTTGTTGACATTCATTAATTACTCCATTGCGAGAATTAAGATAACAAAATGTGAATGGGATAAAAGGTAATTTATATATATAAAGCAATTAATATATCTAGAATGTTGCAAAACGTCAACTAATTTGAAATTAAAAATCTTTGATTTACAGAGACAATTAGATTGATACGATATAATTATTACTCTCTCTGTTTCGGAATACTTGATGTTTAGAGAGATTAGAGGGATTAAGGTTTGTGATTAGCGAGGGAATATTAACTATCTTACCCTTCATTAATTACTCTACTATGAGAATTAAGAATTAAGAGTACAAAATTTAATGGCATAAAAGGTAATTTACATATATAAAGTAATTAATATATCGAGAATGTTGCAAAACGTGAACTAAAAATCTATCCTAAAATGTCAATTAATTCGAAATAGAGAGAGTATTTTTCTTGCATTTGAAACTAAAAATCTATCCTCAAACATCAACTAATTCGAAATAGAGAGAGTATTTTTCTTGCATTCATGTCATCTCCAATCATAAGAAATATATTGATAACTTAACACGACTTTGATACGACACTCCGAAATTGATACGTATATTTCAAACTTTGCATAGTTTAGGTTATTTGGTGTTTTGGTATTATTATGTTTGGGCTATTAAGCCTTTAGGGCCCATTCACATGAATGGGCCTGCAAAATACTATTTTGCTTTTCTTTGGGCTTGATTAAGAGTAATTTTGTGTGGGAAAATTACACAGAAATTCATGTTTAAAAAACTATTTACAACTATGTCAAGTTATAATTTTGGATTAGGTCAAACAAGTAAAATCAGTACTTTTAATATATTTTAAGGATTAAAATTTATAAATTAGAAGTTTAGAATATATTTTCTAGTGTTTATAATTTATGAATTGGAGTCTAAATTTTTTAAATTATGGTCTAAAATCATAATATATAGAAAATAATGATATATTAAAAATTAAGTTTGGTGATATGACGTAGTTGTAATTTTGTACTTAATTATGATATTCATGTATTTAACCCTAATTGTGTACACCATCGGACAATATAATACGAATTTAGTGGGTTAGTGCTTTATCAAATATGTAATAAGTTATTTTCGGGTTGAGACAAAATTCACACGTAATTTTTTGTAATAGGTTAGAGTTGAACAGCTAACTACGAAATAATATAAGTGTTTAAAATTACTATTAGGCTTAATAGACACCTAACTCCTTAAATTTGTAACTTTTTTTCATTTGGCCTCCTGAACTTAGGGGACAACCTCTCAACCCCCTCAATTTTCCAAAAACATCAGATACAGCCCCTTACACCCATATGTTCGGTCAAAATATTGACCCGTGTAGAAAATGCGTTTGACTGTTGACCACACCAATGCCACGTGTCATTTTTTTTTATTAAATTTTTCCAAGTGATTATTGTATGCGAGGTGTTGTCGCTGTTTGTCATCGCAGCCTTATCGAGGTGCTGAGGTTGGCGGTAGTAGACGTCGAGATGAAATCACTTGGAAAAATTTAATAAAAAAGTGACACGTGGCATTGATGTGGTCAACAGTCAAACGCGTTTTCTATACGGGTCAATATTTTGACCGAACATATGGGTGTAAGGGGCTGTATGTGATGTTTTTAGAGAGTTGAGGAAGTTGAGAGGTTGTCCCCTAAGTTGAGAGGGCCAGGTGAAAAAAAGTTACAAGTTTAGGGGGTTGGGTGCCTATTAAGCCTTACTATTATTATTATTTACCGCCCTTAGGGCTGTAAATATCAGGATCCAAACTTAGCACTAATATTTTCAAACAAGATCAATTTAACCATACGTTACTGAAAATTTAAAAATGGTAGTTCGACTGTTATTTAACTATCACATCGGATCTTCAAAACATCAATTATATATCTAGGATATTTAGTGTTACTAACCTAGTTACAAAATAAACCTATTAAAATACTAACAACCAAGTTTGCCATATATAAGTTGATTGCCAAAAATAAAATTATCAAAGTATCTAAAATGTTTAATGTGTTACTAATATAGTTACATGTAACCAATAAAAAATATATGAAACTGCTTCATTTTATTGACAAAGTTGTTTAGAAAGTATGATATAACAGTCAAATAACTGATAAACATGTGCGTTCAGATTTTCACTAGATTTAGATACAATTGATCTTTCTTGACATCATTATGATTAAATTCGTACCATTTCGTACACTAGAGCTAAATCTGCACTTATTCGAAAATGTTAAATTCAAATATGATCGTTGTCCCTTGTTATTATATATGTTCTATCATATTTTTACATATAATAACATCTCCAAGAGGCTCTTCATCATCTCTCTAAAAATAATATAAACATTTTGACTTTTAACCGCTTAATACATTGAAATTCGCATTATCTTCAAAAAAATACTCCTCAAACTCCTTCATTGTTTATTTTTTTTATTACAAAAATTATCAATTATTGTTATATCTAGCAGTAGGAAGGGAGATGTCATCTGCAAGCAAATGATTCTATTGGAAATCTCTAACCTTTAACAGAGATGTCAATACCTCTTATATTTTTACAAATCATTCTTCATGGAAATAGTAAAAATACATGTAACCTAGGAATATGTTATATGAACCCAATATGATATTGTTAACGGGTTACATGTTTGTTAAATAGATTTTAGATGAACTTTATGAATGATCAAAGTTAATCTGTTAATTCAAAAATGACATAAATATTTATAAATAATATTATAATTTTCTATATTTTTAAATGTCACTATTAATGTAAGTAGTAAAATTACATGTAATTGGTGAGCACGATATGAAAAGAATAAAAATCTGATTGAATTGATACCATAATGACTAGATTGAGTTAGAGTTAGAGTTAGTTCATTTAATGGGAACATGATAACTGATACTATATGAACACGAATAACTTACATGAATGCTCATCTCTAGGGTTAATGAGTTCAAAACCTATTTGGTTTAGATATCGTTTATTATTTGCTGTTATTTATATCTGATAGATATTAACCGATTTTCTTCTTAAAATAGATACCGATAGTTGTTTCTTAATCTTAAACAAGTACTTTATATTTTTGATTTGGAGTAAAGCAGAAAAAAATAGCTAAGATAATATAGAATCAAACAGATATTATTGATGATAGACAAATAAAATAGCATATGCCACGTGGACCAATGAATATATTCCGATTAAATGCAATAATGGAAGATAACTGCAACAGACACATGGACCAATGAGGTGAGCACAATAATTCTAAAAGTTGTCATTCCGATCTGCACGACTTACAGTTGATATATGCCAAATCTGTATGGATCCGCCACATAATATACTCCATGCGTTATCACTATATATATCTTCGATGTGAGTTAGGCACATAAAACGAATACATTCCAGAAATACCCATAGAGTCCTATAAATAGGACTAAGAAGTTGTGCAATCAAGATACATCATTTTTCCATCTTAGAATTATATCATTCTATTATCTTCATTCTTCAAAATCTGCTAATTTAGACATCAAAGCAAGGTCGTCCATTTCTGACATCTCCTTTAACTAGGGGTAAACATTGGTTTAGTTCAATTACTAACTGAACCAAATTTTCGTTTAACCAAATCAAAATGTCTCTCAAAATAAAAACTGAACAAGTCGAATAAGATTAATAACCGAACCAAAATTATCAGTTTAGTTCGGTTACTAACCGATCATCAACCAAAAATTTATTATAGTAAGCTAATTTTTTTTTTTAAATTCTAAAAATAGTATAAACTAAATATTAAGCAAACAAATAATAATATATTAATAGTAAATATATTAAATAGCTAAGTGAAATTATAAAAATATATAATAAGTATTATATATACATATATAAAAAAAATACATTTTTTATATTTTGGTTTTTGGATATTGTTTTTGGAATAACCGAATCAATAATTGATAATAAATTACCCTAATTTTAAACTCGAATTTTCAAAGGGTATTGCTATATACCGCACTCAAATTCCTTATCACCACACCCATTGGACCATTTTGCCCTTGGCATAAAATTTTTGTCAAAATTGAAATTTTTTTTTGAGAGAAAATTCAAAATTTAGCCTAAATGGATGCGGCATACCATTCCCACCATGGTGGGAACGGATGCGGCATCCGTTCCCGCCATGGTGGGAATGGTATGCCGCATCCGTTTAGGCTAAATTTTGAAATATGAAAAATCGTAAAATTTTTAGTGACGAAAAATACTAAATCATTCAATTTTTTGTGACGAAAAATGCAAAATCGTCATGAAAAATATGTATTATTTTCATGACTTCTTTGATAAAAAGATGTAAATCTTAATGTTTCCGACTCGTAATCATCCATTTTCGGAGTTCGGATTGTCACACATCAATTATTTTCATAATTTCAATTATTGTTGTTCGGGTTTATGATTTTGGAGAGAGAATTTTCAGTTTTTAATCAAAATTATGAGATGGGCAAAAAAGTCCAAAAGTGGCGATGAAAAGGAATTTGACAGCAGTATTTAACAGCTCACTTTTAAAACTAAGAAAATACCGAACGAAATTATTATTTCAGTTCGGTTATGGGTCAATTTTCCTCACTCCTACCTTTAACCTCATTTCTATCTTATTACAAGATATTTCTATCTCAAATCTCGTATAAAAAAATCCTCCCTAAATTTTTCATATCAAAATATTAATTTTATCCAATCAAAACTAAAAAAAAAAAGTAAGTAAAATCCAATTAGGATTAATTAATGATTAGTGGACAATTATGAAGACTCCATTAAAGCAAGTCTTGATATCATTTTGTAAGACATTTTATCTTAATTTCTATGTGAAGTAGGGCCAAAGAATTTAGGAACCATGACCTAATTATATACCTAACTTATTATATACTTCTAAGCCACATCTTAATCACTTTGTTTAAGGATTATCCTATTTATCTTTAAATGGTAGTATTTATAATTTTATCTTTATATCTTGTACCCCAATATAATCCCACCTCATAAGCACTTAGATGCTTATGCTTCCCACTTATCCATGTTTTATTTATTTTCTTTTTATGGTTAAAATGGAAAAAGAATATTAAGCTAATAACTCTATATATTTGTGTACATAAGACATAAATATTCTTACTACTCCCATCTGTTCCATAATATTTATCTTTTAAGGTTAAGACATACGAATTAAGAAATGTAATTAACGTTAACTAAAAGACTTTGTTACCCTTGTATTAATTGTATCTATTAATTAATTTTTATCTATTCTTAAAATAAAAAGCCAACTTAAATAGGGGTATATTTGGTAAAACATCAATAAATGTACATTGGTTGAATCAGAACGTCAAACATTATGGAACAAAAAAATTTCCCTAGAAAGACAAATATTATGGAACAGAAGGAGTATTATATAATTAAAGAGTAAATTACATACGTGGTGTACAACATTTGCACCATTTCATATTTTGGTATACAATTTTCAATTTTGCATACTAAAATGTATAACTTTATAGGTGACATCACGCTATGATGTATAGCCTACAAAAATGACCGGTCAACGAAAGTCAATTCACCACATCAGTGTTTTTCATACTACCCATTTGAAAAAGTAGGACCCGCTTTTTATATAATTACTAAAATACCCTTAAATGGGTGTCCCTCCTAAAATCATATTATTACCCGTTTAATAACACATTTTCATCCCATATAATTTTAGAGTATGATGTGACTGAATTTGCAGGGTAGTGCTCCGACGTCTGAGAGGATTTCACCGATGCCTGAGGTAAGATATAAAAAGGATCAAGGAGGGTCGTTGACCGACAACTTCACTCTGATGTTTAAGTTAGGAGAGTATGAGATTATAGCAGTAAGCAAGTGAGAGTAAATTGTGATAGATATGTGTAGGTATTTTGACTATGAAGTCACATTCTATTTATAGGAAGTCCAAGAGTAAAATTGTCAGCTGCTGCTCAGAAATTACCTTAGATTCCTCGGAGGACAAGTGTTACCTTCTGACTAGTGGACGTATTTAGGTAGTTAGTGATATATCAGAACTGAGATTCCTTAATGCTGGACGAGAATGAAGAGTCCTGAATCGAAAAGGATTTGGAGAGTATTCTATTAGTCCACATGTCTTGAGAGAGGTTTTATTCTTATTTTGCTAGATCTGATGATCTTCCTTCCTCCAGACGTCCTTGTAGATAGTAGATTATACATTAAATACCAGTAGCTATTAAAAAAAATATTATAAACATACAATCTCTAAGAGGCTCTTAAAGAAACTCTCGTATTCTTCATCTAGATTTTGAGGTTTTCTTTCGGTTTTTAGCCAGAAGATCCTTTCATTTCTTTGTTTTGTTTTTTCTTTATTGAATAATTTTTTAATTGATCTATTATAGTAGATTTAGTAGTTTCTTCTTTCTTTATAGTTTTTTTTTTTGTTCTTTCTTCATTTATAGGTGGTTGTGGTCTGTCTTTTTATATGAGTGGTTGTCATTTGTCTCCCTATATGGATGTTATATGTTATCATGTTTTCCTTCATGGGAAAAGAAAAGAGTTTCGTCTATCATCACATAGATTTGGCCCATTGAAAGATTATAAAGCCATTTTTCGAACCATGGCATTAATTCTAGGTGCCAAAACAGTTTTAAGCATTGTCTACTATCGGTCTATCATGATATGATATTGAATTTGAAGATTCAAACTTGTCTAATGCACTTTTAGATTATAAAATTTTAATTACTTTTTTTTTTTTTGGTAAGAAGGGAAGAAAAAAAAAAACAAACAAAAACCTAACCCGGGATCAGTCTAGGAAGACTGACCCCAATCCTATCCTCAAGAAGAGAAGGTAACAGAAAAGAAGGAGGAACGGAAAGGGTAGAAACACCTAACATCTCCCCATGCCCAGCAGCTGCCAAGCGATCCGCCACGCGGTTTTGCTCCCTATAAATATGGAAGAAGGTAAGAGAATCGAAGGCAGGACGAAGCCTCAAGATGGCTTTAATGAGATTCTGACTCTTAAGACAAACAGCCTGTCTATCCGAAATCCTGTTGATAGCCTCCAAATTGTCAGACTCCACCAAAAGTCTTTTAACACCCATGCGAATGGCGAGTTTAATGCCAGAAAAGATCCCCCAGAGCTCCGCAGTAAAGGAGGAGCCCGTACCTAAGTTATGGGTAAACCCAGCCAGCCAGGCGCCACCAGCATCCCGAAGAACTCCACCAGCAGCAATTCTGCCATTACTAAGGCAGGAGCCATCCGTATTCAACTTGACAACCCCTTCCCTAGGCTTCCTCCAACCAACTAACTGGACCTCTTTAACCGGGGAGGGGTGAACCAGGGGCTCTCCTTCAAAACTCTTTGTAATAACAGAGAGTTTTTTCGAGAAGTAAAACCGGAAGTCAGGAATAAAGACAGTCTTCTCAGCAAATAACTCTTCATTCCTCCATTTCCACATTTGGTGACAAATAATAGCGAAGAGAATAGCCCCGTGCTCCATACTGGCCAACAAATTCCCATTAACGCCTTCAGAGAACCAGTCAATATCAGAGAACCCCATAAAAAAAGGAAGGATGTGGTGAGGAAGGACCCCTTCCCAAACCTTTCTACTATTATCTTTCTTCTTAAAAAAATAACCGTAGATATTAAAATCATTGGTTATTAAAATACTAATTAATTTAAAAGCACACAAATAATAAATTTAATAA
Organism: Euphorbia lathyris; assembly: GCF_963576675.1. Lineage (NCBI taxonomy): Eukaryota > Viridiplantae > Streptophyta > Magnoliopsida > Malpighiales > Euphorbiaceae > Euphorbia > Euphorbia lathyris. Next base: position 86,753,143 of record NC_088915.1, read on the forward strand.
ACAAATCTAAAACTGAAACAAGTTCTAAATATATTATCTAATCACAATGCAGCTGAATGAGAATGAAATCTTAAAATTAAACTTTGTTTTTCATCAAGTGGGTGAATGTCAACTTGAATACATGTATATATATATACTATTCTTTCTTCCTTAGTTGCATATGAAGCTTTTTCTTAATTTTTAATAGTCAACTCCATTGTGCAAAAATGTCTTTAGTAAAATGCATCATTTAATTAAGGTCTGTTTATACATCCTGTTTATGGTTACTGTTTGATGTTTGTGGTTGGAAAAACCGCTTTTCAAAAAAACTAAGATTTCTTGCTTTTGTAAAATGATACTTTTCATGTATAAGAGGCAAACAGTGAGAGAAAACCGAACACTTAAAGCTTTCACTTTTAAAGTGAAAAGGCAAATAGAAGGAGAAAACCGAGTAAACAAACACCCCTTTTCCACTATTCGTAACTTACTTCTGCATGAAGTGTATAGTGATATGAGCTAGCTAAAATGTTGTTTTGAAAATTTATGATAATAATAGACGTTTGAATGCAAGTTGAACGACTGAATATGTATTAAGCTAAATTAAACTGCAGTTAACTAATCATGGTTTGATACATCATTCATCTCTAAACTTGTACAAAAAGGTTAATTGGCCTTTCGAATTTTTAAATTGTCTCGATAGCTCTCCCAACTTACTTAAAATATCCAATAACCTCTTAAACTTGCTTAAAATGTAGCATACGAAAGGTATGTTGCACGCGCCTTGAAAAAGTCAAAAGAATTAATACGTAAGCGACACGTCGAAAAAAAGGGGTTAATTAGTTTGTTTTCACCGTGAAATCCAATATTAAAACCCAACCAAAAGTGTAACAATGTTATTACATAATTCACAAAGTTAAGACTTCTATAGTGAAATGAAACAATAATTAACCTCCTTTCTTTTTTTCTACGTGTCAGTCCAAGTACGACGTGTTGTTTACGCGTCAATTCATTTGACTTTTTCAAAGCACATGCAACACATCTTCCGCATGTAGTTTATTTTTATTTTTTGCAACCGAGAGAATAATTTACTACTTTTTAAAAGCAAGTTGAGGGATCTATTATGACATTTTAAGCAAGTTGGAGGAACTATCAGAACACCTTAAAAGTTCAAGACCACAATCAAACTTTTTGGATAAATCCAGGAGACAAATGATATTAAGCCATTAATCATATGATTCATATGCATATATAAATATGACTGAACACATCAGTTGCTCCCCATACTTGTCCAACTGTATTCAACAACCCTTTCTTCTTTTCCAATTGTATTAAAAAAACCCTAAAACTCTAATTGACTCGTGAACTTTCAAAAGTTCATGATTATTAGTTTATCTGACATTTTCTTTTTGACACTGTGAATACTTTTGATACGTGACAGAACATATCTCTCATTTTCTGCATCCAACAAATTCTACTAAAAAAAATAAGAGGCTATTAAATGCAATTAGGCAGTAACATAGTTGAAGTTTTGTAATTAAGCCTATAAATATCCTCAAAGCAACATCAATTATTACCTTCATTCTCGAAAACCTGCTAGCTTAGACATCAAAGTAAGATCGCCGATTTCCAATCTCTCCTTTAACTAAGGGTGAGCATCAATTCAGTTACTAATTGAACCACATTTTCGGCTAACCAAACCGAAATATCCCTCAAAATGAAAACCGAACAAGCCGAATATGAATCTGACTGTATCAAACAAATTCTATTAAAAAACAGAGAGTTATTAAATGCAATTAAACAAGAATACGAACTCATTAGAAACTTTTAAACCTTGAAGTTTTGGAATTAGGCCTATAAATACCCTCAAAGCAACATCAATCATTAACACTTTCACTCCAAAAACAACCCAAAATGGAAGATTCATCACATTACCCCAAACAAACACAAGATCACATAACAATAGAAACTCCCCCCATCCCCCCCATCAAAACCCCCCAATCACCACCACCCCCCTCCTCAAAACCCAAATCCCCAATCCTCACAAAACTCCACTCAGGCCATTTCCAAATCCCCCTCTCCCTAACCACCCAAGCTCTCCTATGGAAAACCCTAATCACCATATCCTCCTCATCACCACCCCCAAACCCCAAATCATCAAAATCCAATCTTTACACCCTCACATTCCACAAACTCCCCCTCACAGCTTTCCACATCCTCTGGTGGATCTCCCTAACATCCCAACTCACTTTCTCCCTAATCTACATCCTCAAATCCTTCCTCCATTACACCCTAGTCAAATCAGAATTCTCCCATTACATCGGAATCAACATCCTCTACGTTCCATGGATTTCCTTCCTCATCATCCTCCAATCATCCCCATATCCAGTACTTTCAGCTCCGTATCTGGTAATTCTCTTTGCTCTGCCGATTCTGGTGCTGGATTTGAAGCTGTACGGGCAGTGGATAACGACGGAGAAGAGGTTCCTGAGTGTTCTTGCGAATCCGACGAGTCAGATATCGGTGATGGGGAATTTGATTGTGGCGAAAGTGGCGGCGGAAAGGGGGCAGAAAGAAGGGGGGATCTTTATGTTTTCACTTGGGATGGTGCATTATTTGGTGCTGTTTGTTACGCTTTATCAGAGATTGAGTGGGGGGAATTGGAATAGTTTTCCGGCGATTTTGAGACCGGCGTTCTTTTTGTTCTTTGCTGCACCGAGTCTTGGGAGCTCGGCGTGGTGTTCGATTGTGGGGAGGTTTGATACTTCGTCGAAGATGATGTTCTTTCTCTCTTTGTTCCTCTTCATGTCTCTGGTAATTATGTTACTTTGTAAAACACAAAAATATCTACAACTTTCGTCACTGTCGGAGACAGATATTTGGGGGTTTTGGGTAATTTTTTTAAAGTATAGTATGTCAAAATTGGACAAAATTTTTTTGCGTCAACGTAAAAAGAATATTTACTTTTTTTTCTTTATAAGTTTATTTTTTTTAACTTTTAGTTATAAATTTTTTATAATTTTCGTAAATTAAAATTTAATTTTGAAATTAAGTATTTGAGTATTAAAAATAAGAAATTGAATTTATTTTTATAAAAAAGAAATATAATAATAATGAATTCAAAAGTATTAGGGTGAAGGTGTAAAAATATCCTTAACGTTTTGGGTTAGGAGCAATTTTACTCCTAACATTGGAAACTAAGAGCAATTTTACCTCTAATATAGATAGTTTGGGTTAATTTGAAGGTCATGAATCTTATTATCTACACTTCGCACATCTATCATTTTATCAGTAACAAATCCCAAATATATCTTGAAATGTAAAAAAAATATACTGTCTTTTGTACGAATTAGAAAAAAAAATTCAAAAAATTCACCAAATTTATAAATATTAATTTTCAATTCTATTATTAAATTAAAAAAACATGAAATCCTTTTTTTTAGAACAAATTGATATGCAATTAGTGCAAAATAAGGAACAAAAATATCTGTGTTTTATAATAGTGTCTGAAATTGACCCAAATTATCAACGTTAGGGGTGAAATTGACCCAAATTATCAATGTTAGGGGGTAAAATTGTTGTTGACTATAAACGTTAGGAGTAAAATTGCACAATTTTAGACGTTAGGGGTAAAATTGCTCCTGACCCAAAATATTAGGGTTATTTTTGCACCTTAACACTATTTGAGTATTAAAAAGTGAGAATTTGATTTTTTTTAAAAAGAGATACAATAAAAATGAGTTCAAAAATCTTATTAAAATAAAGAGTGTAACATAGTTTATAATTATTTGGAAAAAAAAGTTCAAATAAATAAAAACTATACAAAATAAAATAACATTGGTGGGATTTCTATACATGACCACTTATTTCAAAGCATGGTTCTTAAATCAAATCAACCACTCTAAAATATTGAAATTAATAATACTGTACTACATACATACAGTAAATATAAACCAATATTTGGATGAGGTAACAAGGGGTGAACTAACCGCTACTTAAGAGTAGAGCCGGTGGCCAAGGGGATTCAGCCCATCAGGGCTCTGAGCTGGCTCCACCTCTGACTTTGGTAATCCGTAGCAATTTTAATATAGTAATCGAGAGCAATTTTATCTCAAACGTCTAAAATAGTATAATTTTACAATATTTATAAATTAAGCTACTTTTGCGAAAAACTATACTATGATATGGGATTTTCAATTAGTCATCCTAATTGGAACTAACAACCAATGTAAATATTTCATTTGCGGACCTGGCTCGTATGGATCTCACAATATATTTTAAAAATAATGTGCGGGATGGGCTTATCTTATTATGGCCCACAAATATTGTTTTCTCATTGATTTTTAGTTTCAAATAGGATACCTACTCGAAACTCTCATAGCACAATTATCTCTAACGTCTAAAATAATATAATTTTAATGTTACGTAAAAAATTATACTATACCAAGAGATTCTCAAGACATCATACTTGGAACTCACAATCAATGTAAATACCTCATGTGCGGGCACCACTTGTATGGACCACACGATATATTTTAAAAATAATGTGCGGGTTGCACTTATTTTATTATGGGCACACAAATTCGGTATTTTAATTGGTTGTTAGTTTCAAGTATGATGACTACTTGAAAGCATATAGTGTAATTTCTCCAATTTAACTTTTAACGTTTGAAAATTAGATCAATGTTCAATCATTATTAACGGATCACTTTATGAAATCATGAATTTCATTATCTCTAATTTATTTATGTGTTGTGTTATTACTCATTAGTAGTAACAAAACAAAAACACGTGAAAAAGAAGATAAAAAAGTTTTAAAAAAAATATATCGTGTTCTGCAACAGATCAGAGACATTCTGTGCAAACAAGATGTTTTTTACTTAGATACTTATTTTGATCTGTTGTTGATGAGTGATAATATAACGTATATGTAGAGTGAAGTTAATAAGATTCATGATTACGTAGAGTTTAATTGTAGTTAGATGTAAAATTAGTCTAACTTGTAAACTTTAGCAGTATAATTACACTATTTACGATGTTAAAGATAAAATTGCCCGTGCTTGTGAACGTTGAGGATATTTTCTATCGTATCCCTAAAAAACTAGTCTGTATGATTCGGCTTTTGTTTTTACTATTTGCTATCGTTGGTGGTACATAGATATTAGCTTACTTTTTTGGGGGGATAATTAACAAAGTTAGTCATATAGTTATGGGAGGAAACAGATCTGGCTTTAAAGTACAAAATAGTAGAATCTTAAGTTTAACGTTTAATGAACAATGCAATTTTAAGTCTTATTAACGAGAGATGTGTTTTTTTTTTGTCATATACAATTTCATGTTCCACCCACCCTCTGAACCTATCGTCTCGAACCTCCAATAAGGTCTAAAATTGCACATTTTTTGTTAATAAAAAAAAACTTGTGTTCCATTATTGAGGCTAGAAATTGCACTTTTAATAAACAGTAGGTTAAAAATTGCATTGTTTTGTATGTGTAGACTAAATCTGATACTCTCAATTTTAAACATTATCCTTTTTTCTTAAAAGATACCGTAAATTACACATATGACCACTCATCTTTGCTCTTAATAACATGATGGTCACTCAACATCGATAGAAAGTCCAAGAATTAAAGTTTTTTAAAACTCGATTTCATATGGAACCATATTTTCGATTTTTTAAAATCATAATTTTTTGAGATTTCTCTCTCATAAGTAAAAAGCACGTAAATGAGTTCAAAATAAGAAACTTTTATGTATTTAACAAGATAAAGTTGAATGACTTTTATGTAAATGAGTTCAAAATAAGAAACTTTTATGTAACTAACAAGATAAAGTTGAATGACTTTTATGTCTTGTTTTGAGGTTGAGTGACCACTATGTTAGTAACGACAAAGTTAAATGGTAATATGTGTAATTTTCCCTCCAAAATAGCTATAAGCAGATGTTTATAGACCTATTCACGATTCGGATACCCATCCAGATTTGTGTCTAATGTGCCGAGCTTGAACAAAGAAAAATAATTTGAGGCTCGACGCGCTAAAATCCGCCTATATTTAGGTGAGATTTAAATTTTATAAAAATAACACGGGTAGACCAAATTCGGTCTGCATATCAATATTAATTATTAAATTTTATAGGAAATATTTCTTATGTATAAATTTTAACTATTAAAATCTATGTATACTTTTTTAGGTGGATTTATTTAGGTTAGGTTTGAGATTTGATTTTTAAGTTGGATTAGTTCTCGGCTAAGTTTTTTTTTTTTTTTTCAAAAGCTTGCTAGCACAGTCTAGCCCAACCCATGAATATGTAGACATGTTCACGAGACTGGGTACCTGCCCAGGTTCACGTCCCTCCGAGTCTGACTTGGATAAGAAAAATTGACATCGGGTCCAACCCCACTCATGCCTGCTAAAGTGTGCCTATTTGGGAGCGGACTTGAAATTTATATAAACAGTCTGGACCGCTCCGGCCCGGCATGTCCTATTAATATTAATTATTAAATTTAAATATTTTCTATTAATTATTTATTTTTAAGTATAAATTTTATGCTTTATTATTAAATACTATGTCATTATTTGGCAAATAGTTATTAGCTGGTTACATTAGCGGTTAGTTGGTTACCTTTTTGGTTAGCTGATTTGACTAGCTGACTGTGTAAACTTGTTTGGTAAAACTTAGATGATTGATATTAGCTGTTTGCGTAAAATGACAAATAAGGATATAGTAAAATCTTTATTTGGGATTAAAGGGTAGTAATTAGGGGTAAAAATGTCCTTCAAAAAGATTGAACAATAAGCTAATTGAACAAGTTTCTAAAACCAGCTTTTTCAAAAATAGCTTTTTGGACCCAATAAGGTCGTTCAAACATCTCTTCACCAAAAACCACTATTAGAGATTTGACTAGTCAAAATCTTTAAAATGGTTCAAACCTCTAATTTTACCAAAAAAAAAACTTTTTACCAAATAATACCTATGTATTTTTAGGTCGACTTATATGAGTTGTGCTTAAGTCCAAGCAAAGACAGTCTGAGCTCATCTAAATTAACAATGGGCTTGAGCTTAATATTTTTCTGCGAAAGCCCACTGGACCTAACGCAGCTCAATCCATGAACATGTCTAGTTGTTTTTCAATTCTAACCAAATTTTCTATATCTACTTTTTCCCGTAAAACAACAAAAACAAACTATAAAAAGGACAACCAGACGGATACTAATGATTTTACGCGCTTCTTCTTCTTCTTCCTTATTTCACAGGCAAGCAGGCCAGCACTTTTCAAGAAATCAGTAAGAAAATTCAATGTTTCATGGTGGACATACTCATTTCCATTAACTTTCCTAGCTCTTGCCTCCATTGAATATGCACATGAAGTTAAAAGCTATATGGCAAGCAAATTGATGTTAGTTATATCTGCAATTTCTGTTCTGGTTTTCTTCGGATCCATGTTGCTTACTGCTATCAACTTTCATCTTCTTCTCCATGAAAAAGATCCTTTTCTATCTCTCTTCAATTCTTGACCGTGTTTTTCGTATATGAAATCGAGTGAAATTGAATGAAATTGGATGAAATAAAACTTGGGACATCAACTATAAAAGATATAAGAAGTCTTGTTGGTGTTCATAAGCATATCTTTCTTCTAAGAATTTTGTAATTATATGTTATTTTAAGTTCCGTTTAGTTCTTCTTTTTGTAGCTCGTTTTTCTTCCGTTTTACTCTAAATAGTAGATATGGAGAAAGTACAAATTTATCACTTTTTTTGTGGGGGAATTGTAGATTTTTCCCCCTAACGTATGAAATGGTAAGTATTTATTGATAATGTTTTCAAGCAAGATCAATTTTATGATTTATCCATGTCTAACGAAAAATTTAAACAGACTGGTTTATAGACATGTTCATGGGTTGGATTAGACCGGATCTCTATGGGCTTGACACGTAAATACTTTGTCTAAGTCCTCCTCACACCGCATTGTTTTCAAATCAAGCTCGGGTCGAGCTGAGTCAGCCTAAAAGAACTAATTTTCATGCACAACCCACTCAACTAATGTATTTATATAAAATAAATAAATTAAAATTAAACTATGATTATGAACGATAAAAAATGAATTAAACTCAAATTTAGCCAATTAATCAATAAAACTCAATAAACATAATCCTAAATAAACAAAAATAAAAAAAAATTAGATATATATATATATATATAAAAGGCCGGATCGACTTGGGCTTTTGAACAAATCCCAACCCCAAATTATGAAGGGGACTTAGACAGGTCCATGAATCGCTCTACTGGTTTGATAGTTATTTGACCGCTACATTGAACCTTACAAATAAATTTCACGATATATTGAAACAATATTTATACATTTTCGCAGGTTATTTGTAAGTGTATTCATAACAGAATAAACATTTTAGACATTTTTTTTTATGATTAACTTATATGTAGACATAGTTGTTAATATAAAGGTTTGTTCCGTCCTCTTGGCTGAATTCTGAGGTCTTTATTTCGTTCTCAATCTTGGTTGGGAAAAGGGATTTAGACGTGTCATCATGGAGTTGGACTAGAAGGTTGTGTTTGATTTTATGTCGGGTTTGATTGGTCGTAGGCATCCTTTTTCCTAGCTTATTGATATAGGTTTGTTCATACGTACCGAGAAGGATTAGATAGAAAATTCCGTAAGGAGTCTCTCTCTTGATGTGCCTCCCGCAATCATCCAACACATTCTTTCCAACGATCAATTTGACGCTGTTAGGAATAAATAGATCAATGTTTAGGCGTTTATTTACTCCTTTTTGTTTGTTGAGCCGTTTCGTAAGCCTTACTTTTGTAACAAAAAGAATTTGTTAACATTTTGACATGTTGAAATAACAGTCAAATTTTTCGTAACGTAAAGGATAAAATCTACACTCCTAACAACGAACGGCTAACAGTTCACGGGAACTGCCGAACTTATGTTAAAAGATCTCAATTAATCATCAAAATACCCAATAATTAGTCCAATAAATATTCTTCCATTCTATTTCAACATTTATACCTAATTAAATTTGAAGCTGATAATTAAATCTATTCATTCCTCTTTCTTTTTCTCCAATTTTGCTTTCAATCTATTGTTCTTCACAAACTCACAAAAATTCAACCATATCAGCAAACCCAAACTCAAATGTTCACAAAAGATTTGATCTTTATATAGCAAGAGATTCGTTCTTCATCGTTATTCAGGTGTTCTTCTTGCTACCGGAACGCGATAATCTCAAGTCCAAAGACTGCAATTGGTTCCTCATTTCTTGATTCTCTGCAAGTAATCGATCATACTCGAGAAGGAAACCTTCCGATTGCTTCCTTAGAGCTACTGCATTCGTTTCTGAAGCATGCGCGTCTTTTGTCTTCGCGTCGATTTCAGATTGGAGGTGCTTCAGCTTTGATCTAAGCGCGGTTAGTTCTTCTTCCAGCGCTTTTTTCTCCTCGAATTTTCCGTCTTCAACTGCTCGACTTTGTTTCTTTACGGCTTCCATGTTCTTCCTTCGCATCCGAAGTTCTCTGATGTAATGATGCAGTCTGTCTATCATTAGCCCGAGGAAAAGCGAGGCTCCTGCAAGTAGAAAACGTTATATTCATGGATTTGTGGCGCAATAAGTTCAAACTTTCAAAAAACAAACTCGACCCTGTTCGTGTTTATGTCTAACTATGTTGCACAGACACGAACATGGAAACGTTATTTCTAAAACATGACCTTCAAATGAAAACGGACACAGACACGAAATGCAAAAAAGCTACTATTGAGAAGTGTCCATGTAGCATAGATCGAGATGGAGAAGGGAAAGAAGTGAGGAGGAATGTATGCAAAACTATTAAAACAACAGGGATAAGGTGCAAAAATACCCTTAACGTTTAGAGCCAGGAGCAATTTTACCTCTAACATCTAAAATGATGCAATTTTACCGTAACATTGGCAGCCACGAGCAATTTTACCCTTAACGTTGACAAGTTGGGTCAATTTCAGACATTATTGTAAAACACATATATTTTGTTTCTTATTCTGCACCAATTGTATATCAGTTTGTTTTAAAAAAAAAAGATTTCATATTTTCTGTGGTTTAATAATAGAATTGGAGGTTAATATTTATTAATACGGCAAAATATTTTGAATTTTTTTTTATCAAACTCATAAAATAGACAGTATATTTTTTTCTTATTTTTTTCCATGTCTAATATATTTATGATCGTCACTAATGAGTGATAAAATGACTCACATGTGAAATGTAGATGAGAAAATTCATGACCAGGGAGACAGTTTGATACATTATTTCTAAAATTGACCCAGCTTGACAACGTTAGGGGTAAAATTACTCTTGGCTGCCAACGTTAGGGGTAAAATTGCTCCTGACTGCAAACGTTAGGGGTATTTTTGCACCTTATCCCAAAACAATAGCAGAAGTATACTGATAGAGAAGCAGATGCACACAAACCGAACTTTCGATAATGGCTACAAATATACGATACTTAAAGTATCTCGCGCATTAGTCATGCTTCAATGGAAAGTAGCAATCAGGACGAACAATAGAGAAAGATAACACTGAATGCAGGCTCTACTTGAAGGAAGTAATCGAAAATTCGGGGTTTTTCTTTACGAAATTTTGAAAAGAAGAACCAATTGGACACTAAACATTGTTAAAGATAAGCTATCTAACGAAAAAGAAACGCTTCAAGCAAATACCTTATTTAGTACATATTCAGATGATAACTTGAACATTCAATCTGAAAATAACAAGGATTTTTCCTCAGAATAAAGTTGTTTCTGAGGAAAAATCCGTGAGTAAGGTCCGGTTTTTTCTAAGGCTAATGCTCATGTTTGGTTTGTCAGAAAACGTACAAAATCATTGTCCAAATGACCGGTTTTGGAAACAAAGAAGCCGGTGATGGTATCACCGGGTTCAATGACAGATGTCTATATACACACCTAACATTTGACAACAGACATATGACACCGGTGTCTGAACAACTGCTGCAACTTTGTCACCGATGCTATTTCGGAAACAGAGAACCGGATGATGGTATCACCAGGTTCAATGACAGATTCTACGTACACGTCTAACATTTGACAAGAGACATATGACACCCGTGTAAGAACAACTGCTGCAACTTTCTCACCGACGTCTCTCAACATGTGACAGTGAATCCGGTGATTCAATAACCGAATTATTTGCTTCCGAAACAAGTCTTTTACATATGAGTAAGGACTTTTATTTCAAAAAAGCATTATTCAAAGAAAAAATCCAAAAACAATGCTCACTTCGTCTAAAGGATGTTTGGTTGCTCATTTTCATGACACGGTTTGAAAGGATGAGTTTTAGATATTTGTTTAGTGACCTCTGTTGCTTTTTTTTAAAAGCAGAGAATACTGCTTTTTAGAAAAACAGTTTTTTCAAACAGTAAACAGCATACTGTAAATGCCGAAAATGTTATTTCTAAAACATAACTTTCATAAATATCCTTAAAACAAAAACAGACCCAAAAAGCAGAAACCCTACTAAAAAGAAGAAGTATCCCTGCAACATATTTGGATCCATCAAATGTTCAGTCAAGCAGAAAAGCGATCTGTTCAAATCTCAAATCACGAATCAAACAGTGATATCATATCATCAATGAACCAATCTAATCTAAGCATTTAGCAAGTCAAACAATTAATACCCAATTCGATCAAATCCCCAAATTCCAAAAACATCAAATCCCAAAATTCAATAACTGATCGAACTAATCCACATTAACCCTACAGAAATCGCAAAAAAGAGAGTAGAATTACCCATTAGAGTAGCTTCAAGAAGGAGTTTGCCCATGAGAACCATATCCGTCGGATTGACAGAACCTTCCTCGATCATCGGACTATTCTGGATCTTCGTCATGCTATGAACATTTGAAAGCAACACCACAAATATCGTTCCCGCCACCGTCTTCACCATGACTGGCCCGTGACCGCGCTTGACCCGATCCAGAGCCATCAGAACTAACTTCCTTAATGGAGTCTTGAAACTCAGAATCAAAATCAACGCCATCTCCGAGAATATCAATGTATACAAAAGCTGAATCATTTTTTTTCTTGGACTGTGTGTCAGAGAGAAACAGGGATAAAGATTTCAAAGGTCAAGGTATTGAAGGTATAATAGATCATGTGCCAACAAAAATGGCGGCCACTTAGAATTGGAGAGAGATCAGAGAAACGAAGATGTCTCTCTCTGCTTTGAAAGTTCAGAGTTTATTTGTTTGGAAAAATAGACTAGTTAAAAAAAAAAATTAATAATTTATTATTAACCGTATCTTGAAGGGATAATTACTAATCTAACCCAATCAAAACCCTAATTTATATATCTAACCCACCTTTCCATTTTACCAAATTAGACATTTAAACCAATTTTGGACAAAACTACCCTTATTCTTATATAACAACCATCTCCTCCTTCCCTTTCATTTACTTTCACATTCTCACAGCAAAATTCATCAACTCAACTCATGATCTAAGCACATCCATACCTCATTCAAGTTCATGTAAGTATCATTCCTTCATTTTTCATACACATTACTAGAAATACACAGTTGGTATTCGAATACATTTGCTTGAATCTTGACATTTTCCGATTCCGCCATTGTCTCCCGATGTGTCGCATTCTGGTGCTCAAATGCGACATAGAGAATCAAATGCGACAAGGACTCGCATATACCTTATCGCATTCAGAGTCATGTCGCATTTACGGTCGCATTTGATGTCGCATTTGGTGTAGCATGTCGCATTTGCGGTCGCATTTCGTTGTAACATGTCGCATGTTTGTCGCATTTTGGTGTAGCATGTCGCATTTGAGTCGCATTTACATATGAATTGGCTTTATTATGTTTTTTTATCACATGTCCATTTTACTAAATGTAGAAGTATGTCAACCAAAGAGAGGTGTACGTGTTTTTTTTATCTTGGAACGGACTGTGGGCCACAGAGGGAACTGTGATGACGTACGTGGGTGGTAAAGCGAAGTTGTTGGTTTTGCCAACAGATATTGACTTGCAAAAGTTGAAAGAGAAAGTTTATGGTGCACTTCGCGTTGATTCAACCTCGTATGATCTCCAAATGTCCATGCAGGCGACATATGGTCCAAATAAACTGCGTGGTGGGATAGCAGATATTGATGACGATGAAGATGTCATGGGATTCAATGAATCCGACCGATTTGATTCCATTGTATGTTACTCTAAACATGCGAACAACAGAAGCTTCAGCATTGTGACCTAACAAGGCTGGACATGTTAACAAGGATGGACATGTTGGTCAAAGCAAACCAACGGAAGTAGTAAGTAATGATCCCACCATCGAACTGGATGCTCCTATACATGGTAAGGATGACAACGATTGTTGTTGAGCGATTTCCGCAAGTGCACGGTATACGCTTGTAGTAATAAAAGATATCGAACCCACAGGGAACGCTTTTTAACTAAAACTTTATTTAATTCGGTTTAATCACGTGTTTAGGTTTAATAAAAGAAATACGTTTAGTTGATGGAATAGGTTTTGATAAATTAGGATTAGATAGAAGGATTATATTGAGTTTAGAGAACAATTCTGTTTTGGAATTTTGATTACAAAACAGATACTTCCGTAATTGGAATACAATAGATCTTATTTTCATAAAGCAAAGTAAACAACTTTAACTTTGTGAGATTATGGACATGTAACAATATAGCGATTTACTCAGTTAAATGGCTTCGAACCATAGAAATCCCCCTGGCGTTGAGATGATTCCTACCTTAATCAAATTAGTGTTTTACTTCTGATAAGCCGCGATCAGCGATCATGTCATCCATAAAAACTAAATTTGTTAAGTGTTCAACAAAGTTCTTAATTGAATAAGATGGAATAGAACGTTTTAATAAAAACACCAATTTATCATTTTGAAAATCATTTTGTCAGAACAACATCAAAATAACAACAGTAAGAATGTGTTGAATAAATAAGTATATCATTAATGAAATGTGAATTTCCACAAGTTAACAGAGAAGTAGAAACTTGGATAGCATTGCAACGAAAACTTTGAGATCCGGGTCGTCAATCTTTCTCTCAAACTCCGTAGGTTCGTCAAACCTCATGCGCTTCAGCCGTCAATTCTTCTCGCTGGATCTTCGGAATAGAGACTGATCTCGTCCACTACCAGAATGAAAACTAAACTAATACTGTTTATAACTAATCTAATAACAATTCGTATACATCACGATTGTTTACATAGAAATGAAATCTAAACTTTCTGATTCTTTTCTGAATCAGAAACTCAACATAATAACTTTCTTCTCTAATTTCTCTAACTTTTTCCAACTTAACCAACCTTGATTTCTGAAATGGATCACTTATTTATAGTTGTTGGAGGGTTGTAAATGACGGGTCGTGTCTGCTGGTGAAGGGTCGCTTTTATACGAACGAACAGACGCGTTTTTCTGTTTTAAACATGTGTTTAGTGTGCAGGGAGGTTCGCTGTCGCGACTGAGATTCTGAAAATCTCAGTCGCGACAGGGGATATAGGGGCGAGCTTGAAAACTTCATTTTCCCCCGATCTGGCCTCCGCAAGTTGCGACTGAGATTATGAGAATCTCAGTCGCGACAGAGAGATGTTCTCCCTGTCTCTCGACTGCTTTTCGTCCTCCTCGAGCGTTCTTCTGACTGATATGCATTCTCGGTACGTTTTTAAGGTTTTTCGTCCATTTTAGCTCCGTTTTCGCTCCTATTTGGATTTAACCAAATAATTAAGTACCTTGCATCAAAGAAGTAAATAAAGACGTAAAAGTATTCCAAATGAATATAATTAGCACGATTTTAATGTAATTTAAACGTATTTATGTATGATATTTTAGGTATATTTTGGGCTTAACAAACTCCCACACTTAAGCTTTTGCTAGTCCCGAGCAAAATTTCACTGAATTTATCCTTTACTCAATCTCTTTATAAAATAGAACATATATCTATATATCCCTCTTTAAATTAGTTAAACCGAAAGATAAACTTTTCATGGTAAATTTATACGCAAAGCATCAAACTAGCTTGTGTAAAAGAGATATATTACTCGTCTTGTATTTCAATTTTTATATTGAAGTATTCGGGACGGTGTAAGCACGCATGTTTCCGAATCTTTCGTCTCAAGGCATTTCTAAGCACAAAATTTTCTTTCCCAAACCTAAACTATTACAAATACAGATTTAAGGACTGAGGTTTAATATATTTGCTTAGTTACGCCCAAGATAAGGGTGGTCTCGATCGTAACTTTATACGCATTTTATTTGCTTTCGTGTTCGTTTAAGAGGTACCGACCATGCCATGGGTGGACGCAATCGTTACTTAAAACTTTAAACACGTTTAATTTTTGCTTTAATTTTTAACGTTCCTTTCATACCTCGACCGTGATAAGGGTGGTCGCAATCGTGGCCAAAAGTAAACGGTACTTAATGTTCTTCCCTTTCATACCTCGATTGTGATAAGGTTGGTCTCAATCGTGGCCAAAAGTTAAGAATACGACTACTTGATTTAATTAATACAAAAATAAAATTGGGAAAGAAAAAAAAATAGCACATTCATCCTATATTGACTTGAAATTCAACATGTATTATGGCTAAAGTTTCCTTAAAAACTTCAATTGGTTTTTAATGTAAGACGAAAAATAATATCGAGCTAAAAAGCTAAAGTTGTTAGTTTGATTTATGCCTATAAACCTAATTGAAAATTGAAAATAAGATTTATATTTATCGTGAATTCATGATATAAAGTAGAAAATTGAAACTAAAGAAATTTACTTATATACATTTACTCGAGACGTTTTGATAAAATCGTATCGGAGATTTGTAAAAATATTTGTAAAAATATAGCCCGTATAGAAATATTATTTCTATCAATAATGATAACCTTAAAATATGCTTAACATTATTTTGAAAGTTAAAGTGTTAAAAACATATGAAATATTTATTTTTTTAAAAAAAATTTATCTCCTTTATGAAAAATTGCTATTATTTGTGAAAAGTGTTGCACATAATATAAAAATGTTGCATTTGTTTTTGTTTGAAAATGTTGCATATTATAGTTTACTTAAACAACATGCATTTATACAAATATAAATGTTGCATTCATTCACATTCGTTGCATTCATTCGTACTTAAAAATAAAATGATATATGAAATATCTCCTCCCACACTTAATTTGGACCATGTCCTCATAGGTGCAAAAATTGATAAAACACGAAAAATTGGACGAAATAAACCATACGAATTAGAAATGAAAAATATAGTACGATAACATTCAAACATAATAATAAAGAAAATTGTACCAAACATAATTTTAAATATTGTACCAAATTGAACAAGACATAATAATAACGGAAATGAGCTAAAGATAGATAAAACCTATCAAGGTGATGGTGGTGGAGAAGGCGTAGTCTCAACTCCTTGGCGTCGGAAGAAAGAGAGCATCCGGCGACGAGTAGACTTGTGCTCACGACTCAACGTAGTGATCCTTGAACTCATTTCGGCATTATTGGCAACAACTTCATCTAACCGCAAATTCATGTGACGGTTATGCTCGTTCATTTGTGTCAAAACACGTTGCCATCCAACTTGTTCTTCTTCATTTGGTTCCACATTTGCTTGCTCGGTGGCATTAACATCAACATTCTCCTCCTCGTCTTCTTCGTCAAATTCCTCATCATCCTCCTCATCATCATCTTAGGCACCTAAACCTTGAGAACCCGAGGCTTCACTACTCATCGTAGCAAATACACGTCTTGTGCGATCCGCATAAGATATAAAAGCGGGGGGTCCCAACTTCTTCAATAAATTAGCTCTTTGAAGTGCCGTGAGATCCAAGAAAGGTAAACCAATATGAGGCATATTTTGATAATCCGCTAATTCACCTCGAGCGCCCAAAACAATGCCGGTAATTAAATTACCCATAGGCACTTGCTTATTGCGGGACTTGGAAGCTCGAACTAAATTAGTAAATATCATCTCAATACTATCAATTGTCAAACCCTTAAAAATAGCATCAAACACAACCAAATCACGAACTTGCACTTTTGAACTTTCAACCCGACCAAATAAGGAAAATGATAAAAACTTGTGAAAGAAGAATACACAATCATCCTTAATTAGCTTACTAGATGTATTCTTTGGACTAAAAACATCTAAACCGGTTAAAGTATTCCGAACCGTGTGTGAATCAAAAGGCTTTGGCTTTGAATAAAAATTCCGAGTAGGAAAACCAAACCAACGGTTCATGGCCGCATACCCAACATCATAACGAACTCCATCACTATGAAAAGAGATAACTCCTTTCTTCTTGTCATAGGTTAGAGTAACCAAAAACTCAATAATATGCGATTTAAGACTTGGAAAACGCATACTAGCAAATCGTTTCCAACCAAGAACGGTAAGAAATTCATCAATACGCTCGGTAAAAGAAAGACTATTTACCGTGTCGGTGTCAAGAAAAGGCATGTCGACGAACGCTATTAGGACATTAGAGAATCGGCGATATTTGCGTCCTTCGGCTTCCGACGCAATATCAAACGGTCCTCCATATTGAACTCGTAATCGATTGATTTCGGTGGCCTTGGCTTTGTTTGCAACCGTTTTTTGTCTAGGCATAGTGATTTGTTTGTGAAATTTGGGTGAAAATAGATGAAATTTGGGTAAAAATAGATGAAGTTTGTGTGAAATAGATGAAAATTTGAATAAAAGATAAGGGTGGTGAATTGGGGAAGAAGATGAATAGGGTAAATATTTATGGGGAAGATGAGTGAATCTTGTTATTAGGAAGAGAAAAGATGATTGATTGGTGTAAAAATAGGTGATATAAATAGGTGTAAGTATAAGTATTGATTAGGATAGGTAAATAGAGTAGGAATAGGAAAAGATGACAAAATTTCGCCCAATCCCGCACCTACATATCGCAAGTCGCGACTGAGATTTTCAAAATCTCAGTCGCGACAGCAAGTAGGGAAGGGGCGAAATTTTGCCTAAAAAATTTTCCTCCGCTGTCTCAACTGAGAGTTCGAAATCTCAACTGAGATTCTGAAAAATCTGGGAAAAATGGGGACTGTTTTTGATGATTTTAACACTTCTAAACCAATTCCTCTTAAAATTAAGTACCAAAATGTGAACATTAATCCCTGAAATTGAGATAAACAAAACTAAAACATTAAATTAAAGGAAAACCAAAGGTTGTTCCTAAAATAAAAGAAATAAACTAAGGAATCAATGCACTTTTATTTATTGTTATCAAAATATAAACAATACCATATTATACATTTATATAGAAACATTATAAAAATATAAATTACAAACAAACACTCATATATATAAAAAAACAACAAACATAAACACATAAAATATATATATCCCTAACTAGATGACAGACGACGTGCATTGGCCCTGTTAATCTTCGTTTGAACGAAGACTTGCCTCTCTGGTGCAGGAAGGAATGTTGGACCAGAACGAAAAACTCTTTTAACAAGTCCCTCGTTCTCCAAGAACTCGTAGTCTAAAATCGGGAATGGTTCTGTATCAGTCCAAGGAACAGAAATAGTTCCCTTGGCTCCTAAAATTATTCCACATATGATGTTGGCGAACCCAATCTTCCGTTTCTTCGAACGGGAAGCAGCAACTAACCCCTCTATTAGAATCTTCGAGGAGTTCACTGAGTTGCCTTGGAAAATGTCGCCCAACACATAAAGATCAGTATCTTTCACAATATTGCTACTGACTCGACCAAAAAGGCTGTGACAGAGGAATTTATGCAGATACAACATGGAATTAGAATTAATGGATTTGTTGAAGGCAAGACGTGGATTGAATCGCCAAAATCCTGTTAGCATCCTCCATATATCTCTAAAAGTCATATCCCTTCCAGGATGGTGTTGAGTTGTGTCTCGAGGTGGAAAGCCAAACCAATTGTGAAGTTCTGGATATCCAAAAGTGAATACCTCCCCCTCACAACGAAAACTGAGACGAACACGTCTCTTGTTGACGAATCGAACTGTGGAAAAAAATTCCAGAACCCAATTTCCAATTATAGGAAATTTCATAGAAACAAATTTGGTCCAACCCAAATTAGTCAGATAGCGATCAATGTCTTCGCTTATCACGAGTTCCTCGTTCAGAAACTCGTCCAGATACATCATGCCAAAGAATTGAGCATATCTGAATTGCAGAAAGCGTTTCCCCTCATCATGGTTATAAATGGGAAACCATGCACCATATCTATCGGAGATATCAACTTTCCCTTTTTGAGAAGAATTGTGTTTGTGAACATTTTTCAGAGACTTAGTCATGTCTGTGAGAGAAAAGAAAATGAAGTCTGTAGGATTTTGAGAATTTGAGAAAGAAATTCAGAAAGATGAAGTAAAATGGAAGAAGTCTGATCCTACAGGAATATATAAATCCTATAAGTGAAAGGTTGTGTCTGTTAGAAAGAAGAAAAAAAAATGTCAAAGTGATACCTCTTCGATTTAACTGACAGAAATTTTTAAAGAAAGAAGACTGTAATCCCTTACAGTTATTTCAAATGTATAAGACAGAAAATCTCAACTGAGATTTTCGGAATCTCAACTGAGATTTCCTAAATCCTGGAACATAGAAAATCTCAACTGAGATTTCTGCATGTATAATTTCTCAACAACACTTAACACTTAATGAAAATTTCATAACATGACTAAATTAAAATTTTAATGTGAACAAAACTCATTTGTACTTAATGATAAATAAATGTAAAAATAAAAAATTAAAGTAAATAAATTAAATAAATAATAAAAAAACAAATAAATTAAAAAGAAAAAATAAATTAAAAAGAAGAAGAATAATAATTATAAATATAAAATAAATAATAAAATAAAAAAAACTAACTATAAATTAAAAACATGAAAATCAAAGAAATTAATTTTTATAAAATTTATCCACGGATTCAATTGCTTGAATAGGAACTTCGTCGAAATAAATTTTGCAACGATTACCATTGACCTTAAATCGGTCGCCATTAGACTTTTCTAGCTCCAATGTTCCGTAATCAAATGTTTGAACCACAAAAAATGGTCCAGCCCATCTAGATTTTAGTTTACCTGGAAATAACTTTAATCTAGAATTAAAAAGTAAGACCTTATCTCCAACATTAAAGTTTTTAATTTTGATTTTGGCATCATGCCACTTTTTAATTTTCTCCTTATAAATGCTCGCATTTTCGTAGGACAAATAGCGTAATTCATCCAACTCGTTTAAGTCGAACAAACGCTTTTTCCATGCGCTTTGCAAATCATAATTAAGGGTTTTTATAGCCCAATATGCTTTATGTTCTAATTCAACCGGCAAATGACAAGCTTTACCATAGACTAATCTATAAGGTGTCATCCCGATAGGTGTTTTAAATGCAGTACGGTATGCCCATAATGCATCGTCAAGTTTATGTGCCCAGTCTCTTCTAGAAGACGAAACTGTTTTCTCAAGTATCCATTTGAGTTCTCTATTTGAAATTTCTGCTTGACCATTCATTTGAGGATGGTACGGTGTAGAGATACGATGGTGTACTCCGTATTTTTTCATAAGTAACTCAAAAGCTCTATTTACGAAATGAGTACCACCGTCGCTTACCATAACTTTAGGAACTCCAAATCGATAGAATATTGAATCTAAAAACTTAACAACTACTTTAGAATCATTTGTCGGGGTTGCAATTGCTTCAACCCACTTTGAAACATAATCTACGGCTACTAAAATATAATTTTTGCCAAAAGAAAGAGGAAAAGGACCCATGAAATCAATTCCCCATACGTCGAAGATTTCAACTTCCAATATGTTCTTAAGAGGCATCTCATCTTTCCTTCCTATATTCCCTGTTCTTTGACACTTATCACAGCAGATAATAAATGAACGGACATCTTTAAACAAAGTAGGCAAAAAAAATCCGCATTCAAGTATTCTAGCTGCTGTTTTGCTTACGTTATTATGACCTCCGTAAGCGCTAGCATGACATTCTATCATTATAGAGTCATGTTCAAACTCACTAACACATCTCCTAAGTATTCCATCGCCGCATGTTTTGAACAAGAATGGATCTTCACAAAAATATTTCTTAACTTCTGAAAAGAATTTCTTCTTTTGCTGAGAAGTCAATCCATCTGGCACAACATGTGCAGCTAAGTAATTGGCTATATCCGCATACCATGGAGCTATGACACTTTGTACTTGCATGAGATGTTCATCGGGGAAATCATCTCGAATGCCTGATGTTTCACCGATGGGACCGTTTTCATCCTCAAGCCTTGATAGATGATCGGCGACCAGGTTTTCAACTCCCTTTTTGTCTTTAATCTCAATGTCAAATTCTTGCAATAGTAAAACCCATCTAATAAGACGTGGTTTTGCATCTTTCTTAGCAAATAAATATCGTAAAGCTGCATGATCAGTATAAATGATGACCTTAGATCCTAACAAATAAGATCGGAACTTATCACATGCAAAAACTACTGCTAACATTTCTTTTTCAGTTGTGGTGTAATTTAACTGTGCACTGGACAAAGTGTGACTCGCATAATATATAACATGAAGTTTCTTATCCTTCCTTTGACCTAATACACATCCTACAGCTAAGTCACTCGCATCACACATAATTTCGAAAGGTAGATTCCAATCGGGTTTCGATATTATAGGTGTACTGACTAAAGTCGTTTTCAAGGTATTGAAAGCTTGTAAACAATCTTTATTAAAATCAAAAGTTGAATCCTTCATAAGCAAATTAGTAAGTGGTTTGGAGATTACAGAAAAGTTCTTTATAAACCGTCTGTAAAAACCTGCATGACCTAAAAATGATCTTACTCCCTTAACAGTGGTTGGTGGGGGTAATTTTTCTATAACTGAAGTCTTTGCTCTGTCCACCTCTAAACCTTTTTCAGATATCTTATGACCTAAAACAATTCCTTCGTCTACCATGAAATGACATTTTTCCCAATTTAATACTAAATTCGTTTCCTCACATCTAGACAATACTTTAT
Source organism: Euphorbia lathyris (assembly GCF_963576675.1). NCBI lineage: Eukaryota > Viridiplantae > Streptophyta > Magnoliopsida > Malpighiales > Euphorbiaceae > Euphorbia > Euphorbia lathyris. The sequence continues at coordinate 86,775,164 of NC_088915.1, forward strand.
CTAAGTTCTGTAAACATGCATCGAAAGAATCTCCATAAACCGAAAAATCATCCATGAAAACTTCCATTATGTCTTCAATGAAGTCATTAAAAATTGCTGTCATACATCGTTGAAAAGTTGCTGGTGCATTACATAGACCAAAAGGCATTCTCCTATATGCAAATGTTCCGTAAGGACATGTGAAGGTTGTTTTATCTTGGTCATCCGGGTAAAGGTAAATTTGAAAGAATCCGGAGTAACCGTCTAGGAAACAGTAAAATGCATGACCGGCTATCCTTTCGATCATTTGATCAATGAAAGGTAGAGGAAAATGATCTTTCCTGGTAGCTTTATTTAAGTTCCTATAGTCTATACAAACCCTCCAACCGGTGGTGGTTCGTGTAGGTATCATTTCACCTTCATCATTTCTTACAATAGTTATGCCTCCCTTTTTAGGTACACAATGGATTGGACTTACCCATTCACTATCCGAGATCGGATAAATGATTCCATTGTCTAAAAGTTTAGTAATCTCATTTTTGACTACTTCTTTCATGTTCGGATTTAAGCGTCTTTGCCTATCCGCTTTAGGTGGCTTATCTTCTTCTAAGTGAATTCTGTGCATTACTATACTAGGATTAATTCCTTTTAAGTCTGAAATTTGTCATCCCATACTTCATATCCTATTTCTAACAACATCTTTCAATTTTTCTTCTTGATCGCTTGTTAATTTGTTAGAAATAATTATAGGTAGAGAATCGCCTTCGCCTAAGAAAGCGTACCTCAAATGACTGGGTAACTCTTTAAGTTCTAATTTAGGGGGTGTTACAATTGAAGGTGGAACTGGTCCATCTTCTCTAATCAAAGGTTCTGGGTCCTTATCATCTAATTCCTCATCTATTATAGGTTCAATTGTTTCTTCACTTTGAATTACATCATTGACACATTCTTCGACTAAATCAAGTTTCATACAAGTGAATTCCTCCATAGGGTATTTCATTGCTTTGTTCATGTTAAACTCGACCTTATCTTCTCCTATCCTTAAAACTACCTTCCCTTCCGACACATCTACTAGAGCGCGTCCCGTGTTCATAAACGGTCTACCAAAAATTAAAGGGCAATTTACATCATATGCAAAGTCTAATATAACAAAATCGGTAGGAAAAATAAATTTATCGACTTTGACTAAAACATCTTCAATTATACCATACGGCCTTTTAATGGTTTGATCCGCTAACTGCAAAACCATATTGGTACGTTTGATATCTTCTTCTAAACCTAACTTGTTAAAAATAGACAATGGTATTAAGTTTATACTTGTTCCTAAATCACAAAGACAACTTGGGAATTCAATATCTCCCAACTTACACAGAATAGTAAAACATCTGGGATCCTTGAGTTTAGTGGGCAAATTACTTGATACTATTGAACTACAGTCTTCAGTTAACGAAATGGATGAAATTCCTTCCCAACTGATTTTCTTTGAAATCAAATCTTTTAAAAACTTACCGTAGTTAGGAATTTGTGTGATTGCATCCATAAATGTCAAATTGATGTGCAAATTTTTAAGTTTATCCAAAAACGTTAGAAGTTGTTTATCATAGTCCTTATTTCGGACTTTGTGTGGAAAAGGTGGTTTGGGTACAAAAGTTTTGGTACCTGCGTCAGATGGTGAATTATTTGTGATTAAGATATCTTCTTTGGACTTTGGTAAATCAGTTCCCGGTAATGTTACATCTTTGGGCATTTCAGGCCCTTGATAATTTTTTCCTGAACGAAGAGTAATAGCCTTCACCTGCTCTTTCGGATTTTCTTCCGTATGGCTGGGAAGACTTCCCTCTTTTCGGGATGGAATTAATTTAGCAAGTTGACCAATTTGAATCTCCAAATTATGGATGCTAGATGAGTGGTTTTTAATAAGCTGATCGAATTTGTTTTCGATCCGTTTAAAACCATCATCGTGATTACTTATTTTTCCACTGATAGCATCTATAAACTTGTCGATTTTAGAAGATAAAGTGCTAATCGTATCTCTTGACTGATTTTGATAATTAGTGGTACGATTTTGATTAGCACTGGCATTATTGTTACTGTTATCTTTCCAGTTAAAGTTAGGATGATTCCTCCATCCAGCATTATAGGTATTAGAATAAGGATTATTAGTTTGGTTTTGCCCTTGGACAAAATTTACCTGTTCGATCTCACTCATATTTTCGTAGTCCATATCCGTTTGGACTGGATTACCATTGGTATCGCGTGGTGCCATAAACTTGTCAATTTTGTGCGATAAAGCAGAAAATTGGGCTTGTAGCATCGCGACTGGATCAAGTTCAACTATACCTTTAACTGATGGTGTGGTTGAGGATGGTGGTTTTGCCACCGGCATATGTCCACGTTCCGCGGGCCACATACTGTTGTTGATTGCCATTTCCTCCAAAAGTTCTCTCGCTTGGGCTGATGTTTTCTTCATAAATAGCCCTCCCGACATAGCATCTAATGAACCCCTAGTTGTAGGATTTAGTCCATTGTAAAATGTTTGCATTAAAAGTTCAGCGGGTAATTGGTGGTGTGGGCATAAACGTTAAAGTTCTTTAAAACGTTCCCAAGTTTCATAAAGAGTCTCATTGTCATTTTGAGAAAAAGATGTTAACTCCTTTATGACTCTTGCGGTTTTTGCTAAAGGAAAATATTTAGATAAAAACGCTTGGGCTAATTGTTCCCAAGTGGCAAAAGTTGCGGCTGGCATAGAAGTTAACCATTCTTTGGCTCTGTCCTTCAAGGTGAAGGGAAAGAGACGAAGTTTGATTGCTTCTGCAGTCACATCTGGAATTTTAAAAGTGTCACAAATTTCAAGGAAATTTGTTAAGTGGGTGTTAGGATTTTCGTTAGGTAACCCGTAAAATGTTACATTATTTTGCAACATATTAAGCAAGGCTGGCTTAATTTCAATTTGGTTTGCGGTGATTCCGGGTCTAACGATACTATTGGTTACACCGGCCACACCTGGCCTAGCGTATTCCATAAGTGTTGGTGGGTCTGTCATTTTTTCTGGCTCGGTATATGTTTTTACTGGGGTCTTATTTTTGTTTTTCTTATTTTTCTTGTTCTTCCTAATGGTTTTCTCAATTTCTGGGTCTATAGGGTCTGGTACAATGCCTGAACTTCGAGAACTGCGCATGAACCTGAAATCTTGCACGAACCGAAACTACCTACAAAACAGAATTTTGAAAAATAAATAAATTAGTAAATGAAAACTATTAAATAATAAAAGTTAAAATAAGTATGTTTAAACCTAGATTCGAAATAAAACACGAAAAATTTAAAATTTTGTCAAAAATTTTGGCGTTCCCCGGCAACGGCGCCAAAAACTTGTTGAACGATTTCCGCAAGTGCACGGTATACGCTTGTAGTAATAAAAGATATCGAACCCACAGGGAACGCTTTTTAACTAAAACTTTATTTAATTCGGTTTAATCACGTGTTTAGGTTTAATAAAAGAAATACGTTTAGTTGATGGAATAGGTTTTGGTAAATTAGGATTAGATAGAAGGATTATATTGAGTTTAGAGAACAATTCTGTTTTGGAATTTTGATTACAAAACAGATACTTCCGTAATTGGAATACAATAAATCTTATTTTCATAAAACAAAGTAAACAACTTTAACTTTGTGAGATTATGGACATGTAACAATATAGCGATTTACTCAGTTAAATGCTTCGAACCATAGAAATCCCCCTGGCGTTGAGATGATTCCTACCTTAATCAAATTAGTGTTTTACTTCTGATAAGCCGCGATCAGCGATCATGTCATCCATAAAAACTAAATTTGTTAAGTGTTCAACAAAGTTCTTAATTGAATAAGATGGAATAGAACGTTTTAATAAAAACACCAATTTATCATTTTGAAAATCATTTTGTCAGAACAACATCAAAATAACAACAGTAAGAATGTGTTGAATAAATAAGTATATCATTAATGAAATGTGAATTTCCACAAGTTAACAGAGAAGTAGAAACTTGGATAGCATTGCAACGAAAACTTTGAGATCCGGGTCGTCAATCTTTCTCTCAAACTCCGTAGGTTCGTCAAACCTCATGCGCTTCAGCCGTCAATTCTTCTCGCTGGATCTTCGAAATAGAGACTGATCTCGTCCACTACCAGAATGAAAACTAAACTAATACTGTTTATAACTAATCTAATAACAATTCGTGTACAGCACGATTGTTTACATAGAAATGAAATCTAAACTTTCTGATTCTTTTCTGAATCAGAAACTCAACATAATAACTTTCTTCTCTAATTTCTCTAACTTTTTCCAACTTAACCAACCTTGATTTCTGAAATGGGTCACTTATTTATAGTTGTTGAAGGGTTGTAAATGACGGGTCGTGTCTGCTGGTGAAGGGTCGCTTTTATCCGAACGAACAGACGCGTTTTTCTGTTTTAAACATGTGTTTAGTGTGTAGGGAGGTTCGCTGTCGTGACTGAGATTCTGAAAATCTCAGTCGCGACAGGGGATATAGGGGCGAGCTTGAAAACTTCATTTTCCCCCGATCTGGCCTCCGCAAGTCGCGACTGAGATTATGAGAATCTCAGTCGCGACAGAGAGATGTTCTCCCTGTCTCTCGACTGCTTTTCGTCCTCCTCGAGCGTTCTTCTGACTGATATGCATTCTCGGTACGTTTTTAAGGTTTTTCGTCCATTTTAGCTCCGTTTTCGCTCCTATTTGGATTTAACCAAATAATTAAGTACCTTGCATCAAAGAAGTAAATAAAGACGTAAAAGTATTCCAAATGAATATAATTAGCACGATTTTAATGTAATTTAAACGTATTTATGTATTATTTACCTTAAACCAATATGGGTGATAATATTATAAAACTTATAATACTATTATACTATAAATATATATTAATGATAGATATAAATGTAAAAATTACCTATAAAAATAATAATCGTGTTAAAATGGATGTGTACTTTATTATTTTGTAAGTTATATTATCGTGTCAAAAATAAATCACGGGATAAGAGTTAAATTTTATTTTAGCGTTGTCAGGGAAGTGTATATTAGACCCTAATGTATGAAATGATATAAATTTATATTCTAATATTTTCAAGTAAGATCAATTTTAGCCATACTTAATAAAAAAATTGAATGAACTATTTTGTCAGTTATTTGATTATCATATCGAACTTCTAAATAAGTGTCGAAAAACTAAAACAATTTCATATATTTTTATTAGTTATTTATAACTATATTAGTAACACATTAAGCATTTAAAAATATGATTAAGTTATATTTCACAGAAGTTGTTAATATTTTAACAAGTTTTATTTTAAAGATGACAGATCAACGATTTTGTATGTATGAGGTCCGAATTAGCCAACTATAGGTGTATGATAAGTTTTTAAAGCGAACTATATAGTGCGTGATAGATTTTTAAAACCAACTATAAGTGTGTGAATATGTTATTTTAAAAGTTTAGAGTGCCAATAGACAAAACGTACAAAGTTTAAAGGTATAAATATACATTAAGCTCAATTTTTAACGTGAAAAAAATAAAAAAAATCAGCATAAATTAATGATATTAATAGAATGTTGAAATATCTGTCGGGAATTCCTCTGACTTGCTCTCCGGGGAAGTATCTGGGTATTCCCCTCCATAGTGAGAGAGTGTCGAAAGTGTCTTTTAAAGATACTTTGGATAAAGCTAATATGAAGTGTACCACGTGGAAAGCTAAGACTCTCTCTCTCCCTGGCCGACTTACGTTGATTCAATCTGTCAATTGTGCCACTCCCAATCACATTATGTAGGCTTGTCATCTTCCTGAGCCTATCTTCAAGGATCTTGATAAAATTAATCGTAGGTTCATGTGGGGAGAAGCTGAGGAGGGGAGGAAGATCCACCTCGTTCCTTGGAATGAGGTTTGTCAACCTAAGGATATGGGAGGGTCTGGGCATTAGGAAAGCCAAAGATAATAATAAAGTCTTATTAATGAAACTCCTGTGGCGAATGTGGCAGCTTTCTTCTGATCTGTGGGTTCAACTTTTATGCGGGAAATATCGGAAGGATAAGGTGTTTGGGGGTCCTAAGGAGAGAGTGGTTAATTGTTCCTTTCTCTGGAAAGGCATTAGTGCGGCTTTTGCTGAGTTTTGTTCAGGGATTGGGTGGAATGTGGGAAATGGTAGGTCCATCAGCTTTTGGAAAGATATATGGATAGAGAAAAAGCCTTTATTGGAAGTTTGTACTTCTTTGCCGCCTTTGGATATTCAGGACTGGAAGATTGCAGATGTGGTAGATTCTGAGGGTGAGTGGATTTGGTCTAAGTTTGATTCCTACCTCAGTCTGGAATCGCTCCTTACAATTAGAGGTGTTCAGATTAGTAGTAATATTGAAGATAAGGATACTTACTGTTGGTCTTTGACGAACAACGGGGCCTATTCTTGTAAATCAGCTTTTCAGGGTTTCTATCAAGAGTTGGTTACCTCGTCCCCAGGGGTGTGGAAGACGATTTGGGCCTTAAAAGTGTCGTACCGTATTAGAAGTTTCCTGTGGCTAGGGGTTAAAAATAAGTTGCTTACTAATTCGGATAGGAAAAGGAGGCATCTGGTGGAGTCTGGTGCTTGTGGCAGATGCAAAGATAATGAAGAGACTTTGTGCCATGCTCTCAGGGACTGTGAGAAAAGTAAAGAGGTTTGGAGGAGAATTCTCCCTAGGAATGTGCTCTCTTCTTTTTTAGCCCACTCTGAGAATGATTGGTTTGTGGATGGGATTAATGGGAAACTTCTGGCTGAATTGAATCAGGGTGTTCTTTTATTTGTAGTGGTTTGCCATCAGATTTGGAGATGGAGGAATGAGGAGATTTTTGAAGAAAAACGGTGTCTCTGCCGAATGTCTTAGATTTCTTTTCCAATAAGATTAGCACCTTGGTTGAGAGCGTTCTTGAGGATCCCTTGGCTAGGGCTGTTCAGAGGAAGGAGGTCCATCTGTTAGGTTGGAGTAGGCCGAGCGAAGGTGTGGTTAAGCTTAACACTGATGGTTCTTGTCTAAGGGACGAGAGAATTGCCGCAGGAGGGGTTCTAAGAGATGATAGTGGTAGGTGGGTTTCTGGTTTCTCTCAGAATTTGGATATTGATTCGTCCTTTTCTGCAGAGCTTTGGGAAATTTTTTCTGGCCTGAAGTTAGCTAAAAATCTAGGGGTGAAGAAGCTTCTGGTAGAGTCTGATAACCTGGAAGCGGTAAAAATAATTTCTGAGAACAATGCTATTTGCCTAAATAGCCTAAACTTAATTAAAGGCATTAGAAGGATTGTCTTCTCTTTTGATTCTCTTAGCTTTGCTCATATTTATAGGGAGCAAAATCGCGTTGCGGACCGTCTTGGATGGAAGGGCATTCTAGAATGTTGGGTCTCTCTATCTTTTCTTCTCCTCCGGTCTTCATTTCTTCTATGATCTTGGAGGATGTGGTGGGGGTCAGTTTTCCTAGGCTGATCCCGGGTTGAGCGGCTTTTGTTGTTTGTTTTTATTTTCCTATCCTACCAAAAAAAAAAATAGAATGTTGAAATATCTAAAAAAACACTCTTTTTAGAATTTTCTACAAAAAGTTGCTTTGTCTAAAAAAAACATTATAATTGATATCATATCATATACTCGTATAATGATATCATATAAGCTTAATACATGAAGAGGTCCTTCAACTTGTTTAAAAGTTCGATTGGGCCTTTAAACTTATAAATTAGTCCTTTTAACTTGCTTACAATAATTTATTAGCCAATTGAATTTGTTTAAAGTGGCATATTGATCCATTGAACTTGCTTACGGTAATCATTAGCCCCGTGAATTTATTTAAAGTAATATACATTTCAACTTATCTAAATTTATAAAAAATTTCAAAGTTTAAATAATAAAGATCTAATTCGTTCTAAATCTTTAAAACATATGAACTTTTTATTTTTTAAACTTTTAGAGCGTTTTTTCTAGTTTACGAATTTAATCATAACAGTGTAAGTAAGTTCAGGGGGCTAATGAAACACTAAATATGTTTTAAGGGCCAATCAAGCTTTTTGGACAAATTTAGGGAGCAATTGATGTATTGAACCTATCATATGCTTAGGCTGAATACATCATTTCCCAGTACTTCTCCAAAAAGTTTGATTAGCTCTCTGAACTTTTTAAATGTCTCGATAGTCCCCTCAATTTGTATAAAATATCCAGATAGTTCTCTCAATTTGTGTAAAATATAGTCAATTAATCACTCGATTGTAAAAAAGTAAGTTACTTGCGAAAGGTGTGTTGCAAACGTATTGGAAAAAGTAAAATGACCAAGATCGGGACATTGAGTTCTAATATGAGAGAGGACAGTTTTACTGTTGAGCAAATAAAAACCTCATTGTTTTAATATGTTTTAAGTCGTATATATTGTTTGTTTTGTTTTACAATAAGTTCTTTAACAGGGCTATTTACATGAAAATCACATTAGTTATAAAAATTACATTTACATCATATCATAAAAGTTAATTCTAACTATATCATTATTTTATAAAAATCTTAAAATAAGTACGTTTTACACTCTAATTTATAAATTTTAAACCCCAATTCATAACATTTAACTTAAAAAATATATCCTATACTCCTAATTTATAAATCTTAATCCTTAAAATATATTAAAAATAATGATTTTTTTGGATTGGCATAATTTAAGGCGGCTGTGGAAAAATTTGGGCAGGCTGGGTAGAATTTAGGCGGGCAAATTTAAAATTAATACTAATCTAGTAAAAAAAAACAGCAAAAGTGGTCAAGCTAAGGGACCTTATTACGGTACAGCATTCACGTCATCCATATCGTGGATGTGCGCCCCCCAACCCGACAGTTAACCGAAGGCACCCCCTGCGCGTGAGAGAGTCTTTTCCCTAGTAATTAATTAAAGGCTTGTAAATAGCATTTACTTATAAACTAGTTAAGTTTCTACTTTCTTTCCTATGTGGATATGAATGCTTAGTTTCCCTTTATCTTCTTCCAAACCATTTTAAGTCTCATTCATTACTTGTCCGTTTTGAGTTTATAATATATTTTTAAAAAGATCTCATGACATAGAATACGTTGATATATTTCAATTTATTCTGAACTTAATTTATTCGTCATATATTTAAGACTCAAATTAACAAAAAAAAAATAACAAACCAAATGTTGTTTATAATTTATCTTGGATATATATAATGTATAAAAATAATTTTAAATTAGTTATATATATTTAATATATATAAATATTATTTATTTATTTATTACGTCATCTGGTTCGACCAATCCGAACCATCCGGTCCGACCAAATGACCCGTGACCCAATTACCAATCCGGTTTGATATCCGGTCGGGTTTTGATAACATTGTTAAAAACTGTATTTTCATGTAAATTTCCTTTTCTTTTAATACGTAATAAATACATGGAAAATGGTTCTAGTTTTTATTTTTAATTTTTTTTATGGAAGATAATGGTGTTAATTATTGATAGCGACTTATACCGGTCTCTTTTAATTGTTAATAATTTATTTATTTAATTTCCTAAAATTACTGTACCATTTAAAAAAATGATTTAACAAAAATAGGCAACAAGAGAAAAAAGTTGGGGTAAATTATAAACAAAATTCTTGTGATTTCAGGTTTTATAAAAAAAAAAAGGTAAATATTGATTTTTTTCACGGGAAAAAAAGGGAAAAGTTGGGGTAAATTATAAACAAAATTCTTGTGATTTCAGGTTTTATAAAAAAAGGTTAAGATGCAAAAATACCCCTAGCGTTTTGGGCTATGAGCAATTTTACCTCTAACATTTAAAATGGTACAATTTTACCCCTAACGTTGGAAGCAAAGAGCAATTTTACCCCCAACGTTAATAAATTGGGTCAATTTGAGAAATAATTCATCAAATTGTCTTCTCGGTCATGAATCTTGTCATCTACACTTCATACGTGTGTCATTTTATTAGTAACAAATCACAAACATACGTTGGGATGTGAAAAAATAATAAAAAAAATATACTGTATTTTTGTACGAATTAGATATACTGTATTTTTGTACGAATTAGACAAAAAATTCACCGAATTTATAAATATTAATCCCAAATTCTATTATTAAATTATGAAAAACATGAAATCATTTTTTTAGAACGAATTTTTATGCAATTGCTGCAGAATAATGAACAAAATATCTATGTTTTATAATAGTGTCTGAAATTGATCCAATTTATTAACGTTAGGGGTAAAATTGCTCTTGACTTCCAACGTTAGAGGTAAAATTGCACCATTTTAGACGTTAGGGATAAAGTTGCTCCTAACTTAAAACGTTAGGGGTATTTTTGCACCTTAACCCATGAAAAAAAGGTAAATGTTGATTTTTTTCCGCGTCCAAATGGGGAGTGATATTTTTTTACAACCAAGAGATGATTGAGAATTTTCGCTTTGCTAAAAATAAGGATATTTTAGGTTGACAATGTTAAAATAGCCGCTGACGATCTCAAATTTTTCAATTTTTTTTTTTTAATTTTGAGGTCATTTGTGTAGTGAGGAAGAAAAAGTGAATGTTTAGAGAAAGAAAGCTTCGAAAAAAGTGGTACAACCAACTTTAATTCTTGAAATTTTCCATTTTATTTTTATAGTATCAAACTAAAACATTATCGTTTTTAGCAAAACGAAAATCTTAGTCCCCGTTTGGAAAAATAATTCCACATATACTTTTTTGACAAAACGCGAAAATACATGGGTTTTATGGACTTTAACCAAAAAGTTATACACAATATTAATATATGTAGAGATTAAGGGGTGTTTGTTTTAGTTTTTCGAAGTAGCTTTTAGAGTTTAATTCTAAACCGCAAGAAAATTAGTATTTTATTAAGTTTATAAAACTTCAGTTTTTAACTTTTTTTTTACCGGAAACAATAACGTTTTTGAGCTTTTCATGAAAGCTCATTTTTGAAGCTCAATGAAAAGCTATTTGTTGTTATTTATTTTTGAAAAAATTACCTCTCTTATTTCTACGAAAAACTTTTCTTTTCTATTATTGTTCCTATCATTATAATATTATTCTCGAAAGAATAATATTTTGTGATGTTCAATGAAATATTATTTTTATTTATTATTTAGTTTAATTTCTTATTTTTATAATTTATTTATTTATTAATTTAAAACATATACATATTAGATTTTTTATATATTAATATCAACCATTCATCATAATTTTACCAAAAAACGATAATTAATCAGCTAGCAGCAACAACAAACACCTAATTACTAAATAAAGACCATGGCCTAACTGAAACAATAACCACTATCACCGAACATCTGAACAAATATGCTCTAATCGCAAATTAATTAATTGAAACCAACTAGCCAGTTTATATAATGTACGTATTAAATTAATAAAAATAAATATTTTACAAAATCGTCATTTTTGAAGTTTTCTCTCTTTAAACATTAACTTTATTTTTTTTTCACTAAACACACCTACATGACCTTAAAACTAAAGAGTTGAAAAATTAAAATTGCTTAAAATATCATTAATTCTTGAAATTTATTATTTTAAAGTCGTTAACAGTGAAATTTTATAATATCAATTCAAAATTTTTCAATTTGTAAACATTGACCACACAAAAAAACCCACAATTATTCATCTCCAAATCATTATAACCGAATTAACCCTATCAAATGATGCAATTATATATCTAATTGCTGAAATTATTTGCAATATAATTTTGTTCTTTTCCAAAAAGGAAAAATGCAGATCCATGCATGATTAGCGGCAATGAACAAGCCAATAATGATATATAGAAAAGCTATTTAATCACCTTTTGCTGTATATATTTTTGTTTATTGTTTTATTGTTTTATGTTCTGATTTTATTGATAATGTTGATAAATTAGATCAGTTTAAAATATTATTGAAAAAAATATAATATTTTTTTATTTTACACCAGTTACCTATCAATTGATTTTTTTTATAATGAATTTTTTTTAGAATGAATTAATTTGGAGATGAAATAGCATAATTTAAGCTCGGAAAAATATTTGAATTTTTTTCCTTCAAACCCATAATATGGGATAATTTTTTTTTTTATTTTTTTTAATATATACATAGTAGAATATAGAGTCAAATACATGAATATCATAATTAAGTACAAAATTACAACTAAATCATATCACCAAACTTAATTCTTAATATGTTATTATTTTCTATATATTATGATTTTACACCATCATTTAAAAACTCTAGACTCCAATTCATAAATCATAAACCCTAGAAAATATATTCTAGACTTCTAATTTATAAATTCCAATCCTGAAAATATATTAAAAATAATAATTTTACTAGTTTGACATAATCCAAAATTATGACTTGATATAGTCGTAAATAATTTTTAAAAGATGAATTTCTGTGTAATTTTCCCTAAATTTTTTTAATTGCTTTCTATACAACTGAAACTTTCAACTAGAATACATTAAGGCCCATCAGCCCATTTAAAATTGAACATAAGCACAGTCCATAACCCTAGAATATTGCCATCGGTACTGTTATGGACTGTGCTTATGTTCAATTTTAAATGGGCTGATGGGCCTTAATGTATTCTAGTTGAAAGTTTCAGTTGTATAGAAAGCAATTAAAAATTATAGAATTAAGTAAGGGCGTACATTGGTTCTAACCAAGAACAAGAAAAAAAATCGAATACCAAAATTACTAAAGTATTTGATACTTCCATCAAATTGAACAATATGTAAAACTGAAATATATATATATTATTTTTTTTTTGATAGAAATTGGGACGAGACAGAATTTGGGCGGGATGAGCACCCATGACCCAAGAACTGTCAAACCCGCAATATATTAATAAAAGAAAAAACTGAGTGTTTGAAAAAGAGAAGAGGAAGGAGAACAAACAAAAAGAAGGGGGGAGGAGAAAAGATAGGAAAAGTCAAGAAAAACGCAAGTTAAATACTACAAATGTCATCATTGATAAACCTGTAGCAAAAAGCAGGAGCTGAAGGCATTGAGGAAGAGACTCCAAACTTTGCCAATACATCAGCAACTCTATTTCCTTCCCTAAAGATGTGTGAAAAGAGAATGTTCATCCTAGAGCAAATGCTGAGACAATGCAACCACTCTTGTCGAATACTTCAAGAAACATCCATGGAACGATGTCTAAGCAGATTAACTACGTACATTGAGTCTGACTCAACCCAAAGCTGATGCCAATTTTTCTCCCAAACATGTTCAATTGCGAAAATATCGGCTCTCAATTCAGCCATATAAGCAAAAGAATGAGGGGTAGAAAAAGCAAAACAACCTTTGAAAAATCCTCGATAGTTGCGAAAAATACCTCCCGCTCCTACCTCGCCAGGTGTGCCAAAAGTAGAGCCGTCCACATTGACTTTAACCCAGCCCGGAGGAGGTTTAAGCCAATGGACCGAAATAATATTGGAGCAGGAGGCGGCCTAGGAGAAGCCAGAAGACGGGATAAGATAACAGCATCTCTCCGCGAAGAGCAAAAACCTTTAGAAGTGGCAAAAGACTCTCAAATCAATCGAAAGAGGGTGATCTTCGAGTGCTGAATAGAAGAAGAAACTTCCTTAAAGATTGCGTCATTCCTGCAATGCCAAATTAACCAGATACAAGTGACAGCGGCAACACCAAAATATTCAATTCAGTTCGGGTTTAAACCAAACAAATTAAATTAGTTAAAATATAAAAAATAACAAATAAAAATCACTATATTTTTTCACTAAATTTACTTCTAACAAAAAAAAAAAAAAAATAAAAAACTTTTGAAATATATCTATATTGGCTTATTATCTCAACAGTAGTAAAAAGAACTAAACATATAAAATCAAATATATATATATATATATATATATATATATATATATATATATATATATATATATGGGTGAGATCCAGCGTGACAATGGCTTAAGTTGTGACAAGAAGTTTATTGTGTGACATAACAAAACTACGTAGTTTTGATGATAATTAAAAAGGGTAAGGTGGCAAATTTGTAAATAAAGTGAAAGAGAGGATAGAGAAAATTGTTTTATTTCTTTTCTTTAAAATACATTTTCCCGACATCTCTAACATCGTTTTTCTAAAAATTTTATACTATTAGACTCGTCTAAATTAGACGGTCATTTTAAGATCCCTGAAGCTCAAGTAAAAAAATTTCCGGTGAACGGAATCCGGGTGGGCGTTTTCCGTCGAGAAAAAAGTGCCCAAAAATTTCTCAAAAAATTCCAAAAAATGTAAAACATTATTCTAAGAAACTTTAATTCTTGGGTCGAAATAGGATTTCTTACGGTTTAGTCCCAATAAAACATTTTCCTTAATTTTATCCATTTTACATGCTTCAACAATTTGTTGGGACTATACCGTAAGAAATCCCGCTTCGACCCAAGAATTAAAGTTTCTTAGAATAATGTTTTACATTTTCTGAAATTTTTTGAGAATTTTCTGGGCACTTTGTTTCTCGCCAGAAAACGCCAACCCGGATTCCGTTCAACGGATTTTTTTTTACTTGAGCTTCAGGGATCTTAAAATGACCGTCTAATTTAGACGAGTCTAATAGTATAAAAATTTTCAAAAAACAAGGTTAGAAATGTCGGGAAAATGTATTTTAAAGAAAAGAAATAAAACATTTTTCTGTTGGAACAATGCAAGTATTATGTTGGAATAAATGGTACACTGATTTGGAACAATGTAAGTAGGACAAAAAACGTGTCCAGAAAATAATCAAAAAATTCGAAAACATGTAAAACATCATTTTAAGAAATTTTAATTCTTGGCTCAAAGCGAAATTCCTTACAGTTTTGACCTAATAAATTGTTGAAACATGTAAAATGGATAAAATTAAGGAACAAGTTTTATTGGGACTAAACCGTAAGAAATCCCGCTTAGACCCAAGAATTAAAGTTTCTTAGAATAATGTTTTACATTTTTTGAAATTTTTTTAGAATTTTTTGGGTACTTTTTTCCTTGCAAGAAAACGCTCACTCGGATTCCCTTCACCGGAATTTTTTTTACTTGAGCTTCAGGGATCTTAAAATGACTGTCTAATTTAGACGAGTCTAATAGTATAAAAATTTTCGAAAAACGAGGTTAGAAATGTCAGAAAAATGTATTTTAAATAAAAGAAATAAAACAATTTTCTGTTGGAACAATATAAGTATTATGTTGGAACAAATGGTACATTGATTTGGAACAACGTAAGTAAGACAAAAAACGTGTCCAGAAAATTATCAAAAAATTCCAAAACATGTAAAACATTATTTTAAGAAACTTTAATTCTTGGCTCAAAGCTAGATTCCTTACAGTTTTTACCCAACAAATTGTTGAAGCATGTAAAATGGATAAAATGACCATGGATCTTACGCCCACCCGGATTCCGTTCATCGGAATTTTTTTTTACTTGAACTTCATGGATCTTAAAATGACCATTTAATTAAGACGAGTCCAACGGTATAAATTTTTTTGAAAAACGAGATTGGAAAAGTCGGGAAAATGCATTTTAAAGAAAAAAAATAAAACAATTTTCTCTTTCCTTTTATTTACAAATTTTCCACCTTCTTTTGGTTAATTACAAAATTGGTCCTTGTCACACAATAAGGCTTGTCACACCATAAGAGATGTGTCACACCTGATCTTTCGATCCAAGAATTAAAGTTTCTTAGAATAATGTTTTACATTTTCTGAAATTTTTTAAGAATTTTCTGGGCACTTTTTTTCTCGCTGGAAAACGCCCACCCGGATTCCGTTCACCGGAATTTTTTTTACTTGAGCTTCAGGGATCTTAAAATGACCGTCTAATTTAGACGAGTCTAATAGTATAAATTTTTTTTAAAAACGATGTTAAAGATGTCGGGAAAATGTATTTTAAAGAAAAGAAATAAAACAATTTTCTCTATCATCTCTTTCATTTTATTTACCAATTTGTCACCTTGCCCTTTTTAATTATCATCAAAACTACGTAGTTTTGTTATGTCACACAATAAGCTCCTTGTCACAACTTAAGCAATTGTCACGCTGGATATATATATATATATATATATATATATATATATATATATATATATATATATAAAATGTAGAATATGTGTAATTTGGTGCAGTTCATTTTTTTTACATTTTTTGTATAATCGAATCGAACCGAATACCAAGATGCACCTAAAACTAAAACCAATACCGAACCGAAGTGTAAAAAAACCGAACTCAATCAGTTCGGTCGGTATACGGTTTAAACCGAACCGATACACACTACTAGAATTAAGAATCAATTTAGCCTTTCCAAATTGTAGTAAGATCGATTTAGTCAAAAATCGTGTTTGGTTATGAACATATTTTTTCAACTTGGTATCTAGGATCAAATTGGTTTAAAATTATATGTAGTTATATATGATTGTAGTTATTTGATATATGATCTAAAAAATAATTTTTTTTTTAGTGTTTTATGTATATATGAAAGTTAATTTTTTTTAGTATAAATAGTGATAAAATTATACAGAAGAGCATAATTCTTCCTGAAAGTCAATTGATAAAAAAATAAATTAAAAGATCTACTCAACCCTTTACACGTTAATTAGTAAATTTTATATTAAATGAGCTCTTATTGCTTATTTTGCCTAGAGCCCCTAAATTATCAGGATCGGCCCTGATTGATCCTTTATCCGGCGGCTACATAGAAAATATTGCACCTTTGATATTTTTACTAGAATAAAGTAGCTTTCATAAATTCAAATCTGACTGGTTATAAAAAAAATAGGGAAAATTACACAGATATTCATTTTTTAAAAACTATTTACAACTATGTTAAGTCATAATTTTGGATTATATCAAATTAGTAAAATCAGTACTTTTAATATATTTTAAGGATTAAAATTTATAAATTAGAAGCTTAGAATATATTTTCAAGGGTTTATAATGTATGAATTTGAGTCTAAATTTCTTAAATTATGGTGTAAAATCATAATATATAGAGAATAATGATATATTAAGAATTAAGTTTGGTGATATGACTTAGTTGTAATTTTGTACTTAATTATGATGTTCATGTATTTGACCCAACCGATTTTAGCTTTTTTTCCCTTTTTATTTCCCTTTGCAATACTGTCTTCTTCTTCTTCTCCGCCACAACTCCTTAGATCTAATTGGAGGAGAAAGAAGGAAGCTTATCTTCCTTCCTCTTGCACTTAATTTTTCTTTATTTGCAGTTTCGCTTGAATTGAAATCCAATTCTTCATCGGATTTTATTTTTCGTATAATTGCATCAGTCAGCTATAATTATTCATTTCCACATTTTTAGGATTTAGTAACAATGAAACCGATTGATCTTGTCTATAAATCACTATATCTATATGGTTGCAGATTATATGTGGACATTTCGAAAGGACCTAAATGACGAAGATTGTATTACATCTGCTTTTATGCGAATTTGGATTTACGAGAAGTATATGAATTATCGTTTGTTTGTTTTAGTTGTACATTTTATGTTTTTTTTACGCATTGTACTTTCTTTCTTCCTTTCATCGATCTTGTATTGGCTTTAACCTATATTTCACTATGCCATTTTCCCTTTCACATGACACAAGATACATGACAGACATTTGTTTTCGTATCGTCTGAATATGTTTCGTGACAGTATTTTAATTCTATGTCATAGGAAGACGAAATAAAAAATGCGCTCGCGTCTCAGATGACGTTACGGTTACAGTATGTTGTCATCCCAAAAGAACACGATTTTGATGGAAAAGTCACTTAAGCATCAGACGACACTTCGAATAAATGACTGTCATTGTTGTACGAAAATAAAAAAGCGGCAACCAAAACTTAGAAAAGTGGGGGAGCAAAAACTCTAACTTTTAGTTTGCGCGCTTAAAAAAAGAACGGGGTATATAAGGCCAATTTAGCCTAAACCCAGTCTTTCGATCCTCATATTCTCCTTCGATCTCCACCTCTGCAAAAGCCCTAAACACAATTCATCTTCTCCTTCTTGGTTTATCTCTCTCAATCGGGTGAATTGTCTTCTAACTCGTTAATTCTTCATCTCGGTAAGGTTCGTTTTAGGGTTTATTTAACACATTACGCTATGTTTATGACGATTGTTCTTGAAATTATTAGACTATCTGCATGTTAGTTTTGACTTAATCTACTGCATATTCTTTCTATAATTCGAAGTTTGTTTGCTTAAAATTAGGTATTGACATTCTGAAATAAGGGTTTTATGTGGTTTTAGTATATCTAGTTATTTTTTGTGTTTATCTGGTTTTTTGGCAATGCTGTTCTATTTGGATGATTCTTTCATGTACTTTTGATGATGGGTTTACTTTGGATGGTTCTTTCATGTACTTTTGATGCTGGGTTTACTTTGGATGATTCTTTCATGTACTTTTGATGTTGTGTTTACTTTGGAGATGATTCTTTAATGTACTTTTGATGCTGGGTTTATAGTCTTGCAGATACATTTTCATATACATTTTGGGTTTCTCTGCTGTTTTATGTTTGTCAATGTATGTGTTTATTGTTAATTATTAGTTAGAATACAACTGATTATAGATTATGTTTATTCAAGATGGATAAATCATGGACGGTGGCTGATAGGAGATCACTACAGTTTAGAATAGGCTTACAAGAGTTTCTGAAGTTTGCAACTGCTAATGCTACAAACTCAAACTATATTTTCTGTCCTTGTGTCAAATGTTGTAACCTCAGAGGTGGTAGTATTGACTTTATTAAGGATCATTTAATCTGTAATGGAATTATGAAAACATATACAACTTGGGTATGGCACGGTGAGTGTTCTATTACAGACTCAAATCATATAGGTGAGAGTTCTGAAACAGTTGAAATGAACCATGACTTAGGGAGAGACTTAGAAGAAGATGGGTGCTCAGTAGAGTCAAATGAATTTATGCATTTCGTTCATGATGGAGACAAGCCTTTGTATCCTGGTTGTACTAAATCCACCAAGATGAATGGTTTACTACAAACCTTTAATCTGAAAGCTAAACATGGTCTGACCGAGTCTTGTTATACTGACATTTTATTGTTGTTTCACACCCTACTTCCTGATGGGAATGAAATGCCAATGTCTGCCAATGAGGCCAAAAAAACTCTTCATGCTTTATGGATGAAATATGAGAATATTGATGCATGTCCAAATGAATGCATTTTGTATAGAGATGTTAATGAGGGTGCTACTCGATGTCCATCATGTAATGTCTCTAGGTGGAAACTAGCTAGGGATAATACAGAGAAGGTAGGGGTAGCTACTAAGACTTTATGGTATTTTCCACCAATCCCAAGGTTTAGAAGAATGTTTCAGTCCACTGTTACCGCTAAGGAACTTACTTGGCACTCGACTGGTAGGAAAAAGGATGGATTGATGAGACATCCAGCTGATTCCCCAACTTGGCAAATGATTGACACTAAGTGGCCAGATTTTGGTAGTGAACCTAGGAACCTTAGGATAGGATTATCTTCAGATGGTTTTAACCCATTTGGCAATCTTAGCAGCACCTACTCGTGTTGGCCAGTCATAATGGTTGTTTATAACCTTCCGCCATGGCTATGTATGAAACGAAAGTACATGATGTTAACTTTGTTAATTTTCGGACACAAGAAGCCTGGAAATGATATTGATGTGTACTTGCAGCCTTTAATAGATGACCTAAAAGTCTTGTGGGATGATGGAATTGATCGGGTGTATGATGCAGTGAGAGGAGAATACTTTAGGTTGAGAAGGGTCTTGTTGTGGACTATTAACAATTTTCCCGCTTATGGGAACTTATCAGGGAGCATTGTTAAAGGGTACAATGCATGTCCTATATGCATTGACCAGACCAAACTGATAAGGTTGAAGTATTCTAAAAAGATGGCTTATAGAAGGACTCGTAGGTGGACTGCAAGAAACCATCATTATAGGAAGCAAGCTTCTGCTTTTGATAATACTGTAGAAAAGGATGATCCTCCTAAACCATTAACTGCGGAGGAGTTATATGAAAGAGTTCAATGCTTGCCCAAAGCTAATAGGAAAGGTGAGAAATTTGTTCCGTATAAGGGTGACCCTGAGTCTAGACCATGTTGGAAGAAGAAGTCTGTATTCTACGAACTAGAATATTGGAAATTCCTTCCAGTCAGGCATAATCTAGATGTAATGCATATTGAAAAGAATTGCTGTGAGTCTATTCTTGGGACACTATTGAACATACCGGGTAAAACAAAGGATGGAGTTGCAGCTAGAAATGATATGATTGATATGGGGATCTGTACTGACTTGAAACCCACATCTGGTGACAAGAGAGACAAGTTTCCTATGAGTCAGATCAACTTGTATGCGGAAGAATGAAAGATTGTCTGCAATTCATTTTTCAATATGAAGACTCCATCTCGCTTTTCATCTAATGTACGGAACCTTGTTTCGTTAAAATATTCCAGAATAGGTAAGTTAAAGTCTCATGATTGCCATGTTATAATGCAATTGCTAATGCCCATTACATTGCGTTCACTGTTGGACAAACTTGTTAGAATTGCCATCATTCGATTCTGCTTATTCTTTAAATCTGTTTGCACTAAAGTAATCGACATATCAGTCCTTCACAAAATCCAAAGTGAGCTTGTCAATACCCTCTGTTTGCTTGAAAAGTTTTTCCCATCCTCTTTCTTTGACATAATGATTCACTTAACCCTACACCTTGTAAGAGAAGTCGAGTTGTGCGGTTCGATATTTTATAGATGGATGTACCCCTTTGAGAGGTATATGAAAGTGTTTAAAGGAATGGTTCATAATCGACAATTTCCTGAGGGTTGCATTGCGGAGTGCTACATTGTTGAAGAAGCCGTAGAATTTGTTCAAGAGCATATGAGTAATGGAGATGTTGCAACTGTGGGGCTTCCTAGAAGGAACGTGAAGGGACTAGTAAATGGATGCAAGTCTTTATCTGCCCCTACAATTGTACAGGTGGACTCAGAACAACTGCATAAGGCTCATTTAACAGTTTTGCAAAACTGTGAAGATGTACAACCTTATTTTCTGTAAGTGTTATCGTGTATACCTTGTGATTTTGCTTTATTTTTTTTTATTTGTAGAATAAGTAATTATTGCTTATCTATGAAATATGTATGAATTGCAGGGAACATATGAAGTTCTTAGAGTTGAGTTATCCCGGCCAAAAAAAGAATCCTAAGTGGATGAGAGATAGACAAAACAAGACATTTCCCGATTGGCTTAAAAACAGGGTAATTTTTACATTAATTCATTTGTCAGGGTAATTATGCATATTCGGTTGAAGTAATGAGTCGTTGTTTGTGCTATCACTAAGTCAAAAGAAGGAAGTCCTGGTATCTGCTGCAACCAAATGGAGGAACTTCAAGTCTTTACTTACGTCCAAGTATATCATGCCCCACAAGGATGATGTTGAAGTCTTGCAAAAGGTTCCTGATGACTACCGGTTCATGAATAAGGACGACTGTCATCAGTTTGTATCCGATCGGCTTACAAATCAGCACATGGTTTGCCATTTGATTTACATATATGCTTTACTCTTAATTTGTTAATTTGTATGTGCCGTGATAACAAATAGACATATATATGGCTTTATTGTTTAGGAAAGTGTAGATATCCAAGCGGCAAAAGAACAAGTACAACCACCGGATGTCTCGCAAGGGGTATAGAGGAATCCGGGTTGAAATGGTATGGTCGTTTATTGTCTATTTTCAGACTTCATATTTGTATGATTTTTGATATCATTCGTACTATATGGCAGACCTCAGAGCTATCAAAAGAGGAAGTGGAAAAAATCAGCAGGCACACATATTGGATAAAGGGAAGGCAAGACAAACTGGAAAATTTTAAGGACACTGAAGTAGAGGAGGCGGTTAAAAGAATTGTAAGTAGCATTTATTAAAATACACAATGTGATTGATAAGACACATATGTATAACTGATTTATATATGTTTATTTCCATAGTTGAAACTGGAAAAGGAGGAGGCTGAAGGTGTGTTTAAAGCCAAGGGTAGTAATGATGTGCTAACTGAGGTATTAGGGAATCCAGAACATAGTGGCAGGGTTAGAGGAGTGGGTGCTCTGAAGCCGGTAGTATTCTTCAAGCTACCGGGTCAGAAGAGGGGAAGAAAGAAGCGAGCTGAGGAGTTGCAAGCATTGCTTGAAACAGAAAGGGCAAAGTGGGAGGAAGAGTCAACAAGGAAACATGAAGAAGAATTGAAGAAGATACATGAGATGTATCAAGATGAGTTAAAGAATTTTGAAGCGAAAATGGTCCAAAAACTAGATCGAATGGAGAAACTTGTGTCCAAGGGGGTTACGACTGCAGCTGCACTAACAACTTACAATGGCAAATCAGGAGAAGGTAGTTGTAATCGAGATGATATCGATAGAGAGGAGATATTAGGGAAATATGAAGCTGTGGCGAAGAAGAAGTTGGTATTAGAGGTCTCTAATACCATAGAAGAGGAAGTTGTTGGTGAAGGCCCAGGATATGAGATTCCAACGATCTCAGAGGTAAATGGTTATTATGATTGTCAGCTTGTTGAATTTATCACTTATATATACTTAGTTAATTAGTTGTATTTGAAATTGTTGAATCAGGACAATAAACTTGACATTGAGGTTGCACTATCAGTGGAAGAGAGTGAGAAGATTGTTGCCCATGGCAGATTGATACAATCAGACATTGACCAAGAAGAGCAGACAATCCATGGGCGACCACTGGGAAAGGACAATTATAAAGTGGAGATTGTGTCATTTGATGATGAAGATGCATGTCTGTCATACCCGATAAAAGGTGAAATGGAAGTTGTTAGGGAGGCAATGGGGTCTATTGTAGCATGACCAAAGGTGCTATGTAGTGTCAAATCTGTTGAGGTAATATTCATTTATTTCTTATGTATTATGTGTTTCGATTATTTCTTTGGTTGTATAATGCGTGTTTAATTATTGCAATCAGGAGGCAAGCAAGGCAGCAAAAGTTTTTGTGAAGGCCTTGAAGAAAGTTAATAGTGAGGCTGAGGCGATTGATTTCGTTAAGTTGCCAACAAATTTACCATGGCCATTGTAGAAGTTGTGCAATTGGGCGAGAACCAATATGATGGATGGAATCAAATGTATAACCAAAACTTTTGGACCTGAGTTGTTCGGAGCAGAACGAAAGCAATTATTGATGCCTAGCGATTTATATGCAATGGTACACTTTCATGAGATGACCGCAGACACAATTACATTTTACATGAGGTACATGAATACAATACACAAATTTATTAATTTGGATATCTATTTCATCAACACTTATACATGTATTTGCCCAGTCATCTATACCATGTATTGAAAAAAGCATGAATGGAAGAAATGGTGTTATTTGTTGATCCATGTACCACTTTTGCTCTTGGAACTAAGAAAACTCCAACGGACCGCTCAAAGGAGTTGATGGATCGGTTCAAACAGGGTGGTGCTAATTCTATATTCCTTACAACTCAGGGTAACTATGAATCTTTTGTACTGTGTGTTTATCAGTTGATTAACTGACATTGATACAGCTGAAATGGATAATGTTTGCAGATCACATTGGACTCTCACTGTTGTTGACATTGAGAAGAAAAAATCATATTGGTTAGATCCATTGAAAAGAAGATTGCCAAATTCCACAGAATGGATGGATGTTGTGAGCAAGTAAGTTACCAAATGCCTCTAATGTGTACTCCATTCAAATAGTTACTCACATAAGCTATCATGTTGTTACGCTTGTTGCAGTGCGATGAAGTTCTATTATGCTCAGAAAGACCCAAAGAAGGTGACGAAGACCAAGCTGAAGATGACACCGCTTCTACTGAGTTTTACAGTTACACAAGTGTAGACACCGAGTCGGAGGACCTGTGACGAAAACCTAAAACAAGACGGTTGAAGCGGTTGGTTCCGGGAGTTTTAACGCAAAAAAAATATATATAATAAAAAACGAAAGGTCAGTAGGAGTCGCGATCGCCGAGTGGACGGCTCGCGAGTGCTCAGCAACGTGGTGCGAGCGCCTAGCGGTAGTCGTCGCGTGCCCGACGACAGTTGGACGCGCGCCCGACAGCGCGGGGTGCATGCCTGATGACCGCCTGGCACGCACGTCCGACAGCGCGGGGCGCACGCCCGACGGCCGCTGGACGCGCGTGCCCGGCAGCCTCCGGGCGAACGCCCAACTGCGGTGGGCGAACGCCCAACCTTCGTTGGGCAGACGCCCAACGTGGTTGGGCGAACGCCCAACTTTTGTTGGACGTTCGCCCAACTAAGTTGGGCGTCCGCCCAACTCAAGTTGGGCGTTCGCCCAACATAAGTTGGCCGTTCGCCCAACTAAGGTTGGGCGTTCGCCCAACCTACTTTGGGCGACGCCCAACTTTAGCCGGGCATCGCCCAAAGATTCCGGGATCCGTGCCTATATAAGGCACGGATCCCCATGCATTTAGAAGGGGGGGAGTTTTGGAGCTTTCTCACTCTAGACATTTTTAGAGAGAGAAAGTTAATTTTTTGGAGAAAATATTTTTTTTCCCAAAAAAAATCCAAATTTTCCAAAGTTGAATATTTTATCGAAAACACCAAAAACGCCGGAAAATCATAACTCGTGGATCAAACGACTTCGACTGTCAGATACCGATCTTAAGGTATTATCCGAGGACTAGACTCGTTTTATTTTATTTAATTTATTTCCTTTATTTATTTATTTTTATGTTATAGTTTTATTTATTTAGTTATTTATTTATTTATCACGCTTTATTTAATTTTTCGTATTTATTTAATTTTCGCCTCGTGTTAAATAAACGTTCGGTTTTGTTTTGAAATAAAAAACCTCGTTTCAATATCCCAATACGAACCGTGATTCGATTCAAAGGTAGTTCGGGATTAAAAAACGTTGTAATTATAATTTTTGAAAATATTTCGAAATAACGTTTTAAAATAAAACATCGTTTTAGAATTCTCCGTTATAGACTATGATTCTATTTGGGTAGTTCGGAGATCCAAAACGATAGAATAGATCTAATTTAAAGTGTTTGAACAAATCTGGAAACTGTTGGACTAAATCTGTAATTCTGCCTTTTCTGTCACTAACAGCAGATTAGCGACGGATTTTCCGTCGGTAATCTGCTGGAATCCGAAAATACTCTTTTAAACCCATTTCTTCAACTTTTTTTGATATTTAATCTATTATATATATATATGTATAATTATGTAATATGTTAGTTAAAATTATTTTTGAGGCATTCACCCAATAATTATCTATATACTTACTTACTTTGTATATTCGATTATAATTTTCATTGTTTTGGTTTTATGGAATTATTTGTATATGTATATATGGTTTTTGGTTTATTTAAATGGATTTAGCCATTATTGAGGGTGAGATATTTCCTATATATTCATAAACTATTTTGGGATCCAAATTACTTTCCTTTTCTATTTTTGTATATATATGTTTATATTTCAAATATATTTGATTGGTTAAAATTGGACCTTGATTTGTTAATTGTTGTAATTATGTTCAAGTAAGGTTCAATTGAGTGAAAAAAGGGAAAACAAACCACAAAAAGAGAGTTTAACTTGCTTATTCAAACTAAAAGTTTTTCTAGATATTCTTCAAGTGTAAATAAAAGATTTTTATCATTTTTAACCATTTCCAAAATATCACGTTTTAAAACCTTAATCCGTTCCAACGACGGATTAAGCGAACCTTGTAATTAAAATCATTTCTTAGATTGTAAATAATGGAGTTTTGAATCGTTTCCGTAATGGTTTTGTACAAAAATAAATGGACTTGTATGCTTAATCACGCTTTTAGTTAAAATTTCTTGTTCAAACGTTTTCAAATGCTCGAGTCGTTCCAACGACGATTCGAGTGAATATCATGTAAATTAACGGGGTTTTGAAACGTACCTAAATCGTTCCAATGGCGATTAAGGTACGAACCATGTAAATAAGCTCGTTTTGGGGAATGAGATTAGCTTAGAGTTAGTGTACAATATAAAGCATAAATCACATTGTAAACAAATCAACTCTTTGTTCTCCCCCTCTCTCTCCTATGTATTTTAAATTTATGCAAAATGGGCGATTCTTTACTAAAGTGGCTTTTAATGACATGCTCAAAACGGTTTTCAAAGCGAGAAAGAAAAGGTTTCAAATGAATTTTAAACTTAAAGAAATATGCGATTAGTCCGTTATCGCCTAACACGCTGAGTAGGAGGCCGGTGGTTCATAACCGGGCGATGTCGGGGTGCCTAGTAGCCTTTCTCCGGAAAGGAGCTAGCCTTCTCGGCTCATACCTAAGTTTCCTGAACCCTCACCGGTCTCCCGCAAGGGATCGGTGTTCATTTTCCCATTCGTGGGTGGCGACTCTTCCATACTCCGAGCTCCAGTCCTGCCGAGCAGCTTGATTCCACGATTGGTTGCTTTCGGCGCCAATCACCGCTTACGTCGCCATGAGGTGTCCACCCCCCGGTCCGCCCGGGCCAGGCCGTTCGGCACCTTGTCTAACAAGTGGCGACTCTGCTGGGGAAGCGAGAAATTTGATTCCGGAAGGCGTGTATTAAGCCCTTAACGGGGACGGATCGTATTATTTATTTTCGTATGCATTCATAAGCATTATTGCAAACCTTTTGGGTAATTTCCGTGAAACCTCTAGCGAGAGTTCATTCGTCGCTCGAAAGAGGCTAGCGTAAGTTCCCCCTTACAGTAAGGCGCCAAAGGGTCCCCATCCATTCGTTAGGGGCGAATTTGTGCGGTCCTGTGAGGTCCCGCGATCAGCCGTGTCATGATATAGCAGCCTTAGAAGTTGCCATAGGATTACCCGTTACCATTTTTGATGTGATAAATGAATCAGTTCGTGTTTTCAAATTGCCATGATACGTGTCTAATCCTAAAATATGTAAAGAAAATGAAACGATACGTCAATATATACTCTTAAACCGATATACAAACTACCCCAAAACATCGAAACGATTCGAACTAAAGACGACTTAGTCATCTCGTATGAATGAACTTGTGCGACCCGCCTGGTCCCTTTCCGTGTCCCGAAGAAGGCACATGTTCAGGAAATGCATTGTGACGTAAGCACGTATTAGTTCAAATCGGTTTGATATTAAGGATAGTTATATCTCGATTCAAAAGACTATATTAACAGTAGCCGTTATTCACATTCTTTAAATACATTGGGATGAAACGAGATTATGACAAAATGAAAACAAAGAACATTTCTGTTTCGAATGACCCCATTGTAACGTAAAGAGTTTCGCAAACGTGGCCCGTCCCTTCCAAATAAAAGACGAGCTCTTACGTTATGCCTTGTGTTGTTCTTAAAAGAAATGGACGTGTCCGCGAAAGTGACTAAGAAAATAAAAGAAAAGCAAAAATAAATGACCAAAATCATTCTGTATCTACGATATGTATCCATCCCGAGGGTAGTTACAGAAAATGAACCAATGCCGTTAAATACGTGCCTCGAGCCAGTGTATACGCCGTTTAAAATCGTAAAACCGAATTAAGCTAAAACTGCATAATTGCGCCATATGGACGAGACTGTGGGTTTGACTAATGGCTCGATCATTTCGACCGTTACCAAAACTACAAGAAGTATGGCCCGATCTGCGTGTTTGCTTGACTCGTGCCCAACTGAAAAAGAACGGTAATATCCCTGCTTCGAATAAGCATGCGATTCAACGAAACGTTGATTTTCTATAACCACGCTAGGATGGTATATCCCGTAAATTGGAAAGAAATAAAAGTTGTTAATAGCCAAAAGATTATCGTGCGCTCAAATAAGACTCACCGTCTTTTCACGTAGCAAAAACAAGCAAACAGATTCTTAACGCTAAAAACAAACACGTTACACGATGAGTCCGTTCCCTAAAACAAAATCCAAAAGTGATTTCATCACTAAATAAACGCATGGTTACGTCTCTCGATAGATCCAAAAGATCCCGTCGTAATCCAAAAGTCGAGACACGAACCCACGCGAATAAAAGGGAACGAGTCATTGTCAATGACGAACGATTGAACCAGAAGAATAACTCATACCACGTCTAAATCTGAGATACGCTCAAAAGGGAATCAAAACCCGAACTAATGCATCTCGCGAAATGACAAAAGACGAGTTATTCGAAGGAACAATCCATTTGGTCAATATCTTAGTCACTGGATGTGGATACGTCAAAACGAACTGTATTGTCTGATGGATGATTTACTTTTTCCGCAATAATCGACGGCATCACGCGTCCCCTGGGTCGCAATGTGAGCCCCAAACCAAAATCCTAGGAAAGAGACTTGGACCATCGAGTGTGTGGAGGAATAAGGGTGGAAGAGAGATGTTGTGATACGTGTAATTAGACTAACGTTTGTTCTTCTTATCTTATATATCCGTAAATAAATAAACGCACACACCACGAATCATGCATATAAAATCATGCATACATGCTAATGGATACCATTCGCGCAGACTTCATCATTGAGCGGTTGTGGTTTCGCGAGAGTAACCGGTTAGTCAGGCAGTTTGATCAACTACAGATTGACAGTTCCGAATCGGCAGTTGTGGCTTCTGAATCATCTTCGTCCGAGTATACTCAGTCTTCTGCCGGTATGTCTGCGACCGACGAAAAAGTGGCCGAATTAGAAAATTCTATGAACAACATTAATGATCAGTTGGCCGCAATTTTGGCCCAGCTAGCTGAGCTGGCATTGAAGGATAACAAGAGTGGTAGTAAGCGCGCTGAGAATGAAGTAAACACTGGCCCCCGCTTTGGGAATGAGGATGACTATCAGGATTACATCCAGAAACAGCTTGAGAAAGAGAAGGCTAAGGAAGAGGAGTGGAAGCAGCACATCACTCAAGAAGTGCAGGATCTGCGTGGGGGAAGTTTCGGGAGTCAAGACTTTTATAATTTGAAGAACTGCTTGTCGGCAACGGCTTTGCCCTTGAAATTCTGGCTCCCGGACATGAAGAAGTTCGATGGAATCGGGGATCCCACGGCTCACATGAATCAGTATATTGCAGTAATGAAGCACACGATCCTAACTGAGGATCAAGTCCTGGGACTATTCAATACCTATCTGGAGGGAGCTGCCCTCGTATGGTTTCATGCGTTGCCGCTAGTGACGAAGAGAGATTGGAAGGAGTTAGCGAAGTCATTCATCGCTCAGTATAGCTTCAATACCATGCTTGAGGTTACTCTGAAGGAGCTAGAGAGCACTAAGCAACAGACTGGGGAATCTTTTTTCGATTTTTTGAGGAGATGGAGGGCCAAGGCCGCAGTTATGAAGCAAAAGCCGCTTGAGCAGGATCAGATCCGAATGGTAATTGGCAACACGTTGCCGTATATTAAGAATGAGCTGCGGTATATGCCTTTTACCGATTTGAATCAGATGTATAGCTGCGCCTTGACAGTCGAGGGGGACAGAGAGCCGAAGAAAGCCTATACCAAGTGGACAAAGTCTGGATATAGTGCCGGAGGGCCAAACGCGAGTACAGAATCGGCCGCAGTGAAAGTGCTTGATCTTAATGCTATCGAGAAGAGGCAGTTCGCCAAGTTTGATCAGACCTACGCAAAAGTTTTCGAACGATTGCAGAAAAAGGGATTGTTGAAGGCCCTCACTCCTTATAACAAAGCACCGCCCACTCCGCAGATACAAGCTAGGGGATACTGCGAGTTCCACAGTAATTATGGGCACACTATTGAGAACTGCGAGAGACTGAAACACGAGATTCAGGATTTGATTGAGGAAAAGAAGATAGCTGATCCTTCGTCAGCGAACCCTTCCACTAGGGGTAATCCATTGCCTAACCATAGGGTGAGCATGATCGGGTCTGGGCTCAGAGCAAGTTTAGTCATGGAATCCTTCGGGGAAAATGAAGAGGAGTTGCTGGACTCCGATGAGAAGAGCAATGTAGGAAATGGTCTATATGTGTCCTTCCTTGGCAAAGAACAGGAGGGTGAACCGATGGATGAAGGGTTGGATGGTGGGGCACCGTATGATGAAGATAGTGCTGAAGAGACCGGGGAAGGGTCGTCTCGGACTATTGTGCCAGAATTGAGTCTATTTAGTGGAGGAGAGGATCCCGATGTGCACTTGCGTGAGTATATGCACGATATGTTTGTTGAATCTTTCGGGGTGGACGAGATTGCTCAGTGGTTCCACCATTCGCTAGTAGGCGAGCCTTTGGGATGGTTCCACTCGTTGCCAAACTCCTACAAGCATGATTGGGAACGACTGTCTGATCTATTCCTAGAAAAGTACAAGAGAGCTAAGGATAGGACCGCAGAGTGCTTTGCGATGCAGATTGGGCCTATCAAGCGTCCGCTACTGAGGGTCAGTAAGTATAATGGCAACAAGGATCCGATGGAACACCTTCACTTCTACTTGTCGGCCATGGGTCCTTTGGGTTTTAAGGAAGAAGAGATCACCAGCCTGTTCTGTAATTTGCTGATGGGTGAGCCGTTGATGTGGTATATGTCACTTCTGATGCATGTCAAGAGCGATTGGGACGCAATGACCAAAAGGTTCATTAAGGAATACATAGTATGGATGCTTGCAGAGCAAACCCCGGACTCACCCTCTTATGAAACACCCGAGGCGGTGTTGGCAATGCCCAGATATGGCGGATATCGGGATCTCGTGGAGCATGCAAGGTTGTTCCGCAACCACATGTATGACGCTGGATTTCCCCAATGTGAACTACATGAACATTTCCCGAAAACTCTCATGAGAGAAGCCTTGTTGTGGCACCAAGGCCTATCAGAAGAAGAAATGGGTCATTGGATACCTCTTAGGGATGCGTTTGTGTCGAGGTATGAGATGTATGTTCCATGGATGGGATCCCTGGAAGATCTGGATAGGATCACGCAATTCCCCGAGGAACCATTCGTGGATTATGTTAGGAGGTGGAGGTACCGCTACGAGCTATGTCATGAAACGATGAGCGACAAGGTGCAGATCATGTGCATACAGAGAGGCGCTATTCCGTTAGCGGCAAGGAGAATGAACAGAGTGTTTCTCCGAAACTATGATGAATTGATAGGCTGGGCCATATATGGATCGGCAGATCCCTTGTATTTAAATTCAAACGTCCCTCACGTGATGGACCTAATGGTTGTGGACATCTGGGAAAGTTCCTCGGACGAGGAGGATGCTGATCGGAGAATTCCTATCAATATTTGGGATGAATCTGATGAGGAGCCGGAAATTGCTGTCATGACAAGATCAGGTCGAGTGGCCGAGGGAAGGGCACCCGTGGGTAAGACTGAGATAGGGGAAGGATTGGCTCCCAAGCCAGATGACCAAGTCCTCGAGCAGTTGAAGAAAACACAAGCTAAGTCTACGGTGTGGGAAGTCCTATGCCATTCCAAGTACCACCGTGAAAATCTGATGAAAGAGCTGCCAAAATTTGGTTATTTCTACCGATACTAAGCCGGCAGCGTTAGTAGGGGCAATTATGGCCCGGAAGAAGACCGAAATCACGTTCACTGACGAAGATCTCCCAGAAGAGGGGAAGGCTCACAACAAGCCCTTATACATCCGAGCCGAAATTAACGGGAAGAAGACTAGCTGTGTGATGGTTGATGATGGATCGACCATTAATGTTTGCCCACTGAAACTTTTGTCCAAGTTGGGACTAGAAAGAGGAGATTTGACTGCCTCGAAAACCATGATCAGGGCCTATGATGATAGCCGTAGGCACATTGAAGGAGTTTTTAAGGCTAAGCTAAAAGTGGGGCCGCATGAAGAAGAAACTGAATTCACGATGCTGGATATACCGGTGACGTTTGCGGTGTTGTTGGGACGTCCATGGTTCCACAAGTTGGGAGGTGTGCCCTCCACGCTCCACCAAATGATCAAATTCCCCTTCGGGGAGGAGATAGTAACAATCAGAGCTGAGAAATTGAGCTCAGTGGCGGCATTGGGAATTGAGCCTCAGCTTTTCTCCGGATTCCAAGTTTCTGGGATCTACGAGTCTAGCATGACCACCGATGTGGTGAAGATGATGAAAGGGGGTTTCATCCCCGGTATGGGCTCGGGAGCACACCATCAAGGGTTGCCAGAATTTCCGGATTTCAAGAGTCAGAAAACCCGCAGGGGCTTGGGGTATGAACTGGGAGGTCCGTCCAACACAGGTGGTGAAGGAAAGGTGGGCCTAAAGAAGTATTTTGTGAATGAGGGTCACATGAAGGTTTATTCGGGGGCTCCTGAGTCATGGACTAGCACCGAAGGAAAGATTCTGCCAGGTTTCGAGATCTTCAATGATGTTACCGACTGGGGCAAAGGAAAGGCAAGCTGCTTCATCGAGGAGATCATGATGTTAGATTTGAATGCCGAGGAGCAGGTCATCACTATTGAAGCAACTACGGGAGCGGTGGATGAGCCCAGTACCTCCAAAGTTTATGAGAAACCCGAGAACCCTGTTGATGAAAATTGTATTACCGCTTTATTTGAATCCGATGATGTACTCGCCAACACTATCAATGAAATGAATTCTGATTTTGCTTACTTGCTTGATGTTGATTCTGATCATTCCATGCATTCTCATTCATATAACATGCCTACATTTGAAATCAATACAATAGAAATGTCAACTTTCAATCTTGGCACGGATGAAAATCCTAAACTTATACAAATTGCTCAAGAATTAACTACTGAAGAGAGGAAAGAATTTGAGAGAATAATTAAAAAATACGAAATAGTGTTTGCTTGGACATACGAAGACATGCCAGGAATCGATCAATCAATCGTAACTCACCGTATTCCAACATACCCCGATGCTAAGCCCATGAAACAGAAACTCCGACGCATGAGGCCGGAATGGGCAGATAAGATCAGAGAAGAAGTGAAGAAACAATTAGAAGCGGGGTTCATCGAAGTAATCGACTATCCCCCTTGGGTCGCAAATGTAGTGCCCATCGCGAAGAAGGACGGCAAAGTGAGAATGTGCGTCGATTATAGAGATCTTAACAAGGCGTGCCCCAAAGATGAATTCGCATTGCCTCACATCGACATATTAATCGACAGTGCAGCATCGAGCGTCTTGCACACAAATGTGGACGGCTTCATGGGCTAAATGCAAGTTCAGATGGCAGAAAAGCACAAGGCAAAGACCTCGTTCACAACTGAGTGGGGAACGTACTGCTATAGGGTAATGCCGTTTGGTTTGAAAAATGCCGGGGCAACTTATCAACGAATGGCTACGGCACTGTTCCATGATATGATACACAAAGAGGTAGAGGTTTATGTGGATGACATGATGGTCAAGTCGGAGACGAGAGAGGGGCATTTCGTGGCACTTGAGAAGTTTTTGGCCCGAATCGCAGAATTCAAGCTAAGGTTAAACCCGAAGAAATGCTTCTTTGGCGTTTCATCGGGGAAAATCTTAGGCTATGTGATCAGTAATAAGGGAATTGAAGTAGATCCCGACAAAGTGAAGGCCATACGGGAAATGCCGGCACCAAAGAATGAGAAAGAGGTGAGAGGGTTTCTGGGACAGGTTCAGTATATCAGTCGGTTCATAGCAAGACTCACTGCAATCTATGAGTCGATCTTTAAGCTGCTACAGAAAGATCAACCCACGATTTGGAATGATAAGTGTCAGCAAGCCTTAGAGAATGTCCGGAACTACTTGTCTAATCCGCCGGTTCTGAGACCGCCTAAACTTGGAAAACCGCTTCTCCTCTATGTAGCAATCGAAGAGCGATCTATTGGGGCAATGCTGGCCCAAGAAGGGGACACCGGTGCGGAGCACGCGGTGTATTATCTGAGTAAGAAGTTCCTGGAATACGAGCTTAAGTATAACATGACCGAAAAGACGTGCGTGGTGGTAGTATGGTTAACAAAGAAACTACGACACTATTTTCAATCTTACAAAGTGATCATTATTTCTAGGATGGATCCCGTGAAGTATCTGTACCGAACTCCGTCTCTAACAGGGAAGCTAGCCCGATGGTTGTTGCTCTTGTCCGAATTTGATATCGAATATGTAACGAAGAAGGTTATCAAGGGGGAGAGCCGTAGCAGAATTTCTGGCCAACCAACCTCTGAACGCAGAAGAGGAAGAGATAAACTATGATTTCCCCGATGAGCACTTGAACGCAATAGACGTCATACCGTGGAAAATGTTCTTCGATGGAGCAGTTAACTCAAATGGAGCCGGGGTAGGAGTGCTACTTATCTCACCAGAAGGAGAAAGGATTCCAATGGCAAAAAAGTTATCCTTCCCTCTCACCAATAATATGGCCGAATATGAAGCGTGCATCTATGGGTTGGAGTCGTTAGCAGCACTGGGAGCATCATATGTTGAGATTTGGGGTGACTCAAAACTGATTATCGAACAAGCGCAGGGAAACTGGGAAGTGAGGGAAGAAAGGTTGCATCCATACCTAGACCAGTTGGAGGGATTATCGCAGAAGTTCAGCGAATGTCGTTTTTATCACATTCCTCGAGCACAGAACCAGGCAGCGGATGCCTTGGCCACTTTGGTGTCAGTATGGGATAACCCTCGGAACCTCGCCTCAAAGCCGTTGGCCCAACTAAGGTTGGGCGTTCGCCCAACCTACTTTGGGCGACGCCCAACTTTAGCCGGGCGTCGCCCAAAGATTCCGGGATCTGTGCCTATATAAGGCACGGATCCCCATGCATTTAGAAGGAGGGGGATTTTTGGAACTTTCTCACTCTAGACATTTTTAGAGAGAGAAAGTTAATTTTTTGGAGAAAATGTTTTTTTTCCCAAAAAAAATCCAAATTTTCCAAAGTTGAATATTTTATCGAAAACACAAAAAACGCCAGAAAATCATAACTCGTGGAATCAAACGACTTCGACTGCCAGATACCGATCTTAAGGTATTATCCGAGGACTAGACTCATTTTATTTTATTTAATTTATTTCCTTTATTTATTTATTTTTATGTTATAGTTTTATTTATTTAGTTATTTATTTATTTATCACGCTTTATTTAATTTTTCGTATTTATTTAATTTTCGCCTCGTGTTAAATAAACGTTCGGTTTTGTTTTGAAATAAAAAACCTCGTTTCAATATCCCAATACGAATCGTGATCCGATTCAAAGGTAGTTCGGGATTAAAAAACGTTGTAATTATAATTTTTGAAAATATTTCAAAATAACGTTTTAAAATAAAACATCGTTTTAGGATTCTCCGTTATAGACTATGATCCTATTTGGGTAGTTCGGAGATCTAAAACGATAGAATAGATCTAATTTAAAGTGTTTGAACAAATCTGGAAACTGTTGGACTAAATCTGTAATTCTGCCTTTTCTGTCACTAACAGCAGATTAGCGACGGATTTTCCGTCGGTAATCTGCTGGAATCCGAAAATACTCTTTTAAACCCATTTCTTCAACTTTTTTTTGATATTTAATCTCTTATATATATATGTATAATTATGTAATATGTTAGTTAAAATTATTTTTGAGGCATTCACCCAATAATTATCTATATACTTACTTTGTATATTCGATTATAATTTTCATTGTTTTGGTTTTATGGAATTATTTGTATATGTATATATGGTTTTTGGTTTATTTAAATGGATTTAGCCATTATTGAGGGTGGGATATTTCCTATATATTCATAAACTATTTTGGGATCCAAATTACTTTCCTTTTCTTTTAAACTTGTATAGTTTTAGTTATTTTTACATAGTTATAATTAGGATAAAAATGTATTTTGTTTAGTACTTTTTTTCTCATTTTCTTTATTATATCATATAGTATTTCTTATTCATTTTCATCTATAAATACATCCTTATTTTTAGATAAAACTATGTATATATATATTCCTATCTTATTTTTGTATATATATATGTTTATATTTCAAATATATTTGATTGGGTAAAATTGGACCTTGATTTGTTAATTGTTGTAATTATGTTCAAGTAAGGTTCAATTGAGTGAAAAAAGGGAAAACAAACCACAAAAAGAGAGTTTAACTTGCTTATTTAAACTAAAAGTTTTTCTAGATATTCTTCAAGTGTAAATAAAAGATTTTTGTCATTTTAAACCATTTCCAAAATATCACGTTTTAAAACCTTAATCCGTTCCAACGACGGATTAAGCGAACCTTGTAATTAAAATCATTTCTTAGATTGTAAATAATGGAGTTTTGAATCGTTTTCGTAATGGTTTTGTACAAAAATAAATGGACTTGTATGCTTAATCACGCTTTTGGTTAAAATTTCTTGTTCAAACGTTTTCAAATGCTCGAGTCGTTCCAACGACGATTCGAGTGAATATCATGTAAATTAACGGGGTTTTGAAACGTACCTAAATCGTTCCAATATCGATTAAGGTACGAACCATGTAAATAAGCTCGTTTTGGGGAATGAGATTAGCTTAGAGTTAGTGTACAATATAAAGCATAAATCATATTGTAAACAAATCAACTCTTTCTTCTCCCCCTCTCTCTCCTATGTATTTTAAATTTATGCAAAATGGGTGATTCTTTACTAAAGTGGCTTTTAATAACATGTTCAAAACGGTTTTCAAAGCGAGAAAGAAAAGGTTTCAAATGAATTTTAAACTTAAAGAAATATGCGATTAGTCCGTTATCGCCTAACACGCTGAGTAGGAGGCCGGTGGTTCATAACCGGGCGATGTAGGGGTGCCTAGTAGCCTTTCTCCGGAAAGGAGCTAGCCTTCTCGGCTCGTACCTAAGTTTCCCGAACCCTCACCGGTCTCCCGCAAGGGATCGGTGTTCATTTTCCCATTCGTGGGTGGCGACTCTTCCATACTCCGAGCTCCGGTCCTGCCGAGCAGCTTGATTCCACGATTGGTTGTTTTCGACGCCAATCACCACTTACGTCGCCATGAGGTGTCCACCCCCCGGTCCACCCGGGCGAGGCCGTTCGGCACCTTGTCTAACAACAAGCAAGTGTTGTCTTTTTTGGGGTCTAACCATTATATTTCGTGCCATAGGGGATACCTGAGCAACGAGATGATAAAACATGTGGTTTTTGGATAATGCTGTATATGCGGGAGATCGTCATGGATAAGGAATTAAACTTTGTTGCAAAGGTACCATAATTCATTACCATAATATTATGTTCAGATATATGCAGTTGTTATCAGTGATATAGAGCAAATTCCTAATAGTAAAGCATTTATGTTTTGTAGTGGATAAACAAGTGTGGATTGACTTACAGCCATTCGGATTTGGATCATCTCCGCACAGAATGGGCAGATCATGTGCTTTACTTGAAGTGACAATGGATTGTGTATGTAATCCTGTTTTCGTACAATATGATAATCAGTTTGTGGTACACTGTTGTTGTGCATATTTTAGGTCTTTTTTTTGCTGTACAATGATATCCCACTGGTTCTGTGTATATATTGTGCACAACTGGTGTACATGTTATGTAAATAATGGATAGTTAAGTTATATATATGAAGTTTATAGCTTGGTTGTAATTGGAGTATTAGTATCATGTAATTTCAATTGCAGTATGTAGAGGTGCATTAAAGGGTTACAGGTTATGCGACACAGTTGGGATAAAAAATCTGGCGTCTAATGCATTAATGAATGAGCGCAAAATTAAAAAAATTGTCATATTATGATGCGTGACACGATACCAGGTTAATGAAATACTGTCATGACTAAAACGCTAAGATGACATAAATAAAAAATAGGATTGTCGTCTTAAAATTAACGTGGTCAAATTTCATTGACTTTTATGAAATTTGATTAAATGAAAAATGTCATGTGAAATCCACGCACAAGACAAAAAAATTAAAGACAACGTCAACTGAAACATCTTTGAACGACAGCAACAAAGAGGAAAACTATCGTCGTAACTTATCTACAATGACACAAACAATAATAAAAAATGTCGTATGACAAGAAAAAGGTCTATGGTTTTACATACTACAATGACGGTGTATATAAAAAAGCTGTCATTAGAAATTATCCAATACTACAGTTTTAACAAAGTCGAACGTCGTTGTAACATGGAAAAGATGACAGACGCTTAGGAAGCGCATGTCGTCTGTCGCGTCCAAAGATGACAGAACTCGACCGTCGTCTGATGCCTTATCAGACGGCAGCGAGCCCTGTGACAGATTTATATCGTGCGGGACGACGGTTTTGAACCGTCGTCTGAAGAGGGGTTTGGCGTAGTGTTTGCACCTTTTTCATCTAATAGAATGATATAAGTATTTTCATAAAAAAAATTAACCGATTTCATTAAAAGTACGAGGATTATCCACCCACATAAGATGACGATCAGAATGAAAACGACATACCTAAACAAAAGAGAGGAAAACTTACTTCACTGACCGTATAATAAAAGACACTTGAAAGTATCAAAATAAAACGAACGGGAACTAACCTATAGGGCAAAAGAGTACCATAGTCATCACTAAAAACACACCCATAATTGACAGAACATAAAACATCAACATAACTCAACAAAAAGATTAGATGAAGGCGACCGATGGTAGATCATAGATACTGGCGAAGCCGAAAAATAACCTGTATGTCATTGATGAGGCCTATAAAGCC
Organism: Euphorbia lathyris; assembly: GCF_963576675.1. Classification (NCBI taxonomy): domain Eukaryota; kingdom Viridiplantae; phylum Streptophyta; class Magnoliopsida; order Malpighiales; family Euphorbiaceae; genus Euphorbia; species Euphorbia lathyris. The sequence continues at coordinate 86,813,703 of NC_088915.1, forward strand.
TCATAACGACCTGTCCAGAGCTAAAATAGGCATAGAAAAATTAGGCAAATTACACTTATGGCCACTAAACTTTACTACGGTCACTAATTAAACTAACATAAAAGTCACTTAACTTTAGCATTTCTAACGTTATACCATTCAACTTCAATTAATGCCTTAAAATGACCGCCGATTACATAAAAATAGAAAATTTAAAAGTTAAAGTTATTTAGAACAAAATTTACCATGGAACCACACTTTCTTTACTAAAATCACAATTTTCTAATCTTCCTCTCTCCTAACCAAGCAACACCTAAACGTTCGAAAACGAAAAAGTTGAAGAATTAACGTTACTAAAGATATCGTCAATTCTTGGAATTATCTATATTAAAGTCATCAAGGGTCATTTTAAAACCTTAATTGAAGTTTAGTCGTCATAATATTCAAAGGTGTAAATTTGAGTGACTTTTATGTTTCGTTTTGAAGTTTAAATGTTAGTTGGGTAAATTTCAGGGGTGATGGTTATAATTTACCCGAAATAAACTCATGGCAAAGAGCGATCTCTCTTTCTTTGTTTCTTAGAGAGAGAAAGTATTGATTCTAACTCAAAACATAACTTTTTCTAATTGTTCTTTAGAGAGAGAAAATATCAGTTCTCACTCAAAACGCTCCTTTTAGGGGAAGTTTGGCACGAGGGATAAATGAGATCAGATATGGATAAATAATGCAAGATTCATTTATCCTGTATTTGTTTTAGAGTTATGGTAGGGAGATATAAGATCGATAAATGTCTATCCCTCAAATCTTATACCTAGTATAAGAGAGTGAGATAAGCTCCTATCATTTTAAAATGATGGGAAAATGTATCTTATCCCCAAATCAATATTATATAGTGATAACATCGAGATATTATCCACGGGATCAAAGAGGATATTTACCAAAACGGCAACGTATTGGGAACGCTAGGGAAGCAATGGCGTATCAAGCAAGTCATCCCGGTGGCGGATCTCCTAGATTTCATCACACGTTATCCATAGTCAAACCAATGGGAGATCCGCCATCACACCTCGATCCGCCTGCTGAACGATAGAGCCGATTCCCAACAAAGGCAATTAATGAAACGTTAATGAGCTAACAGCCACACTTAAGGGAGATCCATAACCGCCATTAATGGGGCATTAATAGAGACTTTTGGGTTACTGAAAGTTATGATCACATGACTATAAATAGCTTGCACCCCAAGTTATTGAGGTACACACACATTCACTCTCTCAAACCCTACTTTGTCAATACAGTTTATTCTATATTCCATTACTGACTTTGGCATCGGAGCTTCCCCCCGTCGAACCCAACGACGCCCCCCGCAGGGAAGGAATTCGATCAGAAGTTCATCACCAGTTATCAATTGATGCGGTGAGCGTGGAAGTTCTAAACTAAAAAGGACTTAGTTCACAAGTTAAACATGGCAAGCGGGGAATCCAACCCCTCAACAGGTGCTTCGGTACCACCTATACCACCATCAATTAATCCCACTACAGGCGCTAGTCGCGCTAATCCCACCCTAGGCGCTCGACGCATCGATCCTGATGAGCCAATCATCCATGACGAAGGGAACATGTCACCAGAAACCCTTTTGGATATTTGCGCAAGTACCGTAGGCCGAGAACATGAACCTATTATGGAGGGTCGATTAAGAGCATTCTTGACGAACCGAGATGTAGGTGGAGCAACGACCGGAGCTGCCTTCCCACCTAATCGCCGTTCGCCCCCAAGATCAACCATATCGTAATGGCAGAGTGCCAATGTTATGTCTAATGCACGCCGTGACTCGTCATTTTTTTCCTCTCAACCCATAGATTACACAATTGTCAATCTGGGGCTCGACAACAATCCGCCATTAAACCGAGCATTGTTTCATGCTATACCAGAAGGAAGTCGTGGGAGTGATCGGCCTCTCTTGGGAAACACAGCAAACCCAGGAATCACTATTGGCGGATCTCGAGCTCCGCCAGCACAAGCGGAGCAGGGACAAAATAACACAGCAACGAATCCACCGGAAGGCAGACGTGATGGTCACAGACGTAAAAAACGGACCTGATCACATAAGGAGAGATGGTCTAGGTCTCGTTCTCACCGCAGACGCAAAACTAAATCCCCTGGGCGAAGAAAGTCACCCCCCGGGCAAAGAGGAAATGAGCACCGGGCTGGATCACCTCGACAGGCCGTACAACACCCCCAGCCAGATGGAGATAATCGGGGATGATCTCCACCATGGGGGCGGTCCCCACCCAGAGGACGAGGAGGCGGTGGTTCACCATCAGACCCTCTGTCAGAGTCTAGTTCCTCATCTTCGCAGCGAAGCAGGTCCCGTAGTAGAAGGCGTCCTAGAAGGGGTCGAGGTTCTATGGCGGATCAGATCAGGGATGAGGTACGTAGACAGAACGAAGAGAATGCAAGCCATAATCCGTTCGCCAATCGAGAATCGCCCTTCGCCGTATGGATTGAGGCTGAGGAGACGGATAGGCATTTTAAAATCCCAAATATACCAGCCTATTCGGGCGAGGATAATCCTGAAGCCCATGCAAGGAAGTACCACATGTTGCTCGGGCTTAATCGTGCAAGTGAAGCTATGCAATGCCGAATGTTCATCACCACACTAAAAGGTCCAGCCTACGATTGGTTCCAATCTCTCCGCCCAGGATCGATAAACAGCTATGATCAATTGAGTAGAGAATTATGTTCAAAATTCGCAGGAAGCATCCCTCCAGTGGTTAAATCGCGAAAACTCTTCGAGTTAAAGCAAAAAGAAAACGAACCTCTCCGGGAGTATGTCGACAAATTCAATAAGTTATGCATCCGCATTATTGATGTGGATCTCTCCATGGCAGTGGAAGCACTTGTAAAAAACACAACATACAAGAGCTTGCAGGAGGATCTGATCAGAAATAAACCGCAGGATATGGCAGAGCTGATAGACAGGTGCAAAGACTTCATGGAAGTCGATGACATTCGTAGAGAGTCGGAATCTCCACCCAAGAAAGGAAGGGGCGAATCTCAGAGACGAGATAAAGAAAAAGAAAGGCTCCCTGACACATCCTCCCGAAACAGACGAAGAGGCTCTAGGAACAAATCAGCATATACGCTATCGTTCACGCCGTTGAACGCCTCCAAAAGCGAAGTGTTAATGTGGATAGAGAACAGCCAGCATAAGCGGAGCATTTCATACCCCGAACCAAAAGGGGGGGAGTACACTAACACGGGGAAAAACCCTAAAAATTATTGCAAATACCACAGGAAGAACGGCCATGATACAGATGCATGCTGAGAGTTGGCTAGAGAAATCGAGAGGCTTATCGAGAGAGGAAAGCTGGGCAGGTTCATCCAGAACGATAGAAAGGGAGATGGTGATAAACCCAGAGATGAGCAGAAGAAGAAGGCTAAGGGGGTCATTAATGTTATTGCGGGCGGATCCGGATATCAACCTACGTTAAAGAAAGCAAAAACCACTGCTTTAGATAGAACGTCACTCAACCGTCCCTTCACAAACGTAGGTCCGGTTATCTCTCCACATGCAGATGCCCTCGTCATTACTATGATGGTGGAGGGATGGGAAATGAAGAGAGTGATGGTAGACACTGGCAGTTCTTATAATGTCATCACCAGGGGCGCGTTCGCCAAGCTCAAGGTTGACCCTATTCAAATTGAGACCACCATCGTAGATATCCTTAGAGTGACGGGTCACACAATCCAGACAAAGGGTCAAGTAACACTGCAATGCAAATTAGCAGATGACGACCAAGTATGGATGGGAGATCTGGAGTTCTCCATCATGGATGGCCAATTAACATACAATATCATCCTAGGGGGACCTTTCCTTTCAGAAGTGGCGGCTCTCATATCAATTCGCCATTTGACGATGTACATCCCTACTGCCAAGGGAGGTGTAATGATCAAAGGGAGCCAGAAAGTGGCCCAGGAGACATATTCGGCATCTCTGTCGATTCGCCCGCAGTCTAATGATGAGGATGAGGAAGAACTTGTTACGACCGCCCTTGGAGATACGGAAATGTTTCTCATGGCAAAGGACAAGCAGGTACGAATTGCCGGAGGGTTAAAAGAAGAGGTCAAAGAGGACATCACAAAGGTTCTTCTCGAGTCCGAGGGTGTGTTCGCATGGAAAGATGAGATCCTCACAGGAATCAGTCCGGATGTGATCACCCATAAACTCAATATCGTTGAAGATGGGGTCCCTGTAGCACAAAAGCGGAGGAATCATGGTCTAGAGAGACAGAAAGTGATTGAGGAAGAGGTCTCTAAACTGAGAAAGGCGAACGCCATTGAAGAAGTTATTTATACACAATGGCTGGCGAATGTGGTCCTAGTCAAAAAGGCAGGTGGATCATACCGTATGTGTATCAACTTCACGGATCTTAACAAGGCTTGTCCCAAAGACAACTATCCTCTGCCTTGTATCGACATACTAGTTGACGGAACCGCTGGACACGCGATGTATTCCTTCACGGATGTGAAATCTAGCTATCACCAGATCCCGATGGAACCATCTGACAGGATCAAGACCTCCTTCGTGACACACCAGACGACCTACTGTTTTAGGGTCATGCCCTTCGGGCTCAAAAACGCCGGAGCTACTTATCAGCGAATGATGAATAAAATATTCGAAGGAAGAAAAGGTGACAATTTCTCAGTCTATGTGGACGACATGATCATTAAAAGCACCACTATGGAGAAACATGCAGAGGACATAAGGGAGGTCTTAGGAGTCCTTCGTCATCATAACATCAAGCTTAATCCTGAAAAATGTACTTTCGGGGCAACTTATGGAAAATTCCTGGGGTACATGATCAGTCAGAAGGGAGTGGGCCCCAACCCAGATAAAATCAAGGCGGTGCTAGACATGAAAGCGCCACAAAATGTCAGGGAGGTACAACACCTTAACGGGCGGATCATAGCGCTTGGCTGATTCATCTCCTGCTCTGCTCGTAGATGCCAACCTTTTTACGAAGTGATCAAAAAGCAGAAAGGCTTCGAATGGAATGAAGATTGTAAGCAGGCCTTTGAGGGAATCAAGCGCTTCCTATCAGAACCACCTCTAATAAGCAGACCTTTGGAAGGTGAGGACCTATACATGTATGTTTCTGTTACTGACAAAGCGGTTTGCACAGTCATGATAAGGGAAGAAGATGGCCAATAATACCCGATCTATTATGTGAGCAAGGTCTTAAAAGATGCTGAAACCCAGTATTCAAGGTTGGACAAGATGGCCTTAGCAGTGGTAACCACTTCAATCCGCCTAAGACCTTATTTCCAGGCCCACACGGTCATCGTTCGTACCAACATACCTATGAGGAAGGTATTACAAAAGTCGAAAACTTCGGGGAGGCTAATGGAGTGGGCGATTCGCCTGGGCAGTTTGATGTTTGTTATAAAGGCAGGACCGCCTTGAAGAGTCAAGTCTTGGCAGACTTTGTGAACGAATTCACCGAAGAGGGCATAAATCTTCCAAAGCCAAAAGTGGAAGAATGGACAATGTACACAGATGGTGCCTCTTCGACAGAAGGTTCGGGAATCGGCGTGGTGATCAAGGGACCTCACTACATCAAGTTGCATTATGCTGCGAAGTTAGGATTCCCTGCAACGAATAACGCTGCAGAATATGAAGCCTTGATATTGGGACTGTGCCTGCTGAAGGAGATCACGCCAGAACGAGTGGTGATCTATAGCGATTCTAAGCTAATGGTCAATCAGGTGATCAAAAACTTTGATGTAAAAGATGAAACTTTGGTCAAGTACGTTGAGGAGGCCAAAAAGCTATTAAACCATTTGGAGTCTAAAGAAACCAAGTGGGAGTTGGTTCACGTGTTGCGAGGATCAAACACAAAAGCGGATCACCTGGCTAAACTAGCCTCAAGCAAGGATCAGTGGGCGGACCTTCAATGTCCATTCGAGATAAGAGATAAGCCAGCATTTGCTCCAGAAGTGATAGCTCTTCTCTCATCTGCGGTAGGAGATTGGAGATCACCGATCCAGCAGTATCTCTCCACAGGGTCTTTGCCTCAAGACAAAGAAGAGGCTAAACGAACGGTGAGAAAGGCTGTATACTTTTCTATGATGAATGACCAACTATACAGAAAAACTTTTGGTCACCCCTGGTTGAAGTGTGTAACGACGGAAGAGGGACAACAGATCCTCAAGGAATTGCACGAAGGTACTTGCGGGGCTCATGAAGCATCCGCCTCCATCTTGAAAAAGTCCAGATTGGCAGGATTTTACTGGCCCACAGCGGAACTTGATGCTCAAAAACTGGTGGAGTCCTGTCACAATTGCCAGGTCCATGCAAACGAATCTCACACGGCTAAGCACCTGCAAAAGCCCATTGTTGAAGGGCGACGCTTTGCCATCTGGGGGATTGATATTGTTGGCCCATTTCCTCCTACCAAGAGACAAAGGAAATATGTTGTAGTAGCTGTAGACCACTTTATGAAATGGGTTGAGGCCGAAGCAGTCTCTTCCATAAGTGCAGAGCGAATGGTTGAGTTTGTTAGAGACAATATAGTCGGAAGATTTGGAGTTCCCCACACGATTATTACTGACAACGGGATGCAGTTCAATTGCGGAGAGTTCAGAACATTCTGTGAAAGCCAAAGCATTCAAAACAGGTTCGCCTCTGTTTACTACCCCCAATCCAATGGGATGACTGAGGTAACAAATCGGACGATTGTCAAAGGCATAAAAAAGAGACTGGGTGAGCATAACAAAAAGTGGGCGGATCACCTCATGAATGTCCTATGGGCATATAGAACCACTCCTCGAACTGCGACTGGCGAATCACCGTTCGCCCTCACCTACGGCGTAGAAGCTGTGATTCCCATTGAGATCCAGGTCCCTAGCGACAGAGTTTTGTTCTACTGCGAAGACAACAACGACCAAAGATTAAGGGAGAGTCTTGACCAATTGGAAACAAGAAGGGAGAAGGCGTATATACGGATGGCCGCCTACAAACAAAGGATTGCAGCCTATCACAACAAACACGCCAGACTCGTGGACTTAAACCCAGGAGATCTCGTACTCCGCAAGGCAGACAAAATTCAATCTTTGGAAGGCAAAGGAAAGTTGGGGATCACCTGGACGGGGCCATATAAAATTGTCACCAAAGTCGGACCTTCTACTTTCAAGATACAAGATATGGAGGGAAATACATTGCCACGCACGTGGAACATTCAGAACCTCCGTAAATATTTTGCCAGAAAGTAAAATGTAACTAAGGTATTGAGTACTCTTTTTCCTTTAGTAAGTTTTTATCCCATGTGGTTTTTCTTATTAAAGGTTTTAACGAGGCTCACGCATAAGACCAATCCGTTGTAATAAGGCGCATCGCCATTTAATAAAAAGCAATGTTCATTTTGCAAATTATTTCTTTAAGTACTTTTCTTGCAGTAATATAAATATTCCAGATTCAAAAAGGGGAGGCAACAAACGCATTCCCACAAATACAATAAAGCTATCATGGCATAACTACTTTCTCCTCAAAGATAGGAGAGCAATCTCAACGGCGGATCAATTCACCTCAAAGATAAGAAACAATTGATCCCCGTCAGAGATAGAGTTAAAACAGTTCTCAGACGTGAGACCTTTACACTCTCACACACTCTTTCCAAAGAAGAGTTCAAAGTCCTGATGGCGGATCGATTCACCTCAAAGATAAGAAGCCAATCGATCGCCTAAGGCATCTTAACTTCCTTTAAAGGAATAAAAGCTCCAAGCCTTCACAAAGGCTCACACTCCGGGGTATGGTGGCCACCTACCTCGAACCAATAGAACAAATCCTAAAACCTATAAATTTACTTGCTGAAAGATATAAAGCGTAAAGTAAATATAAATGGTTGCAAAAGGGATTAAAATAAATTATACTCAGTTACATTTACAAAACTAAACATTTACAGGAGTGTTCTCCTCAGAATCCTTCTCACCAGATGCGCCCTCCAGAGGGACCTCCTTCTCTACAGTAATGGTTCCTTCCTGAGGAACCATATAATCAATTATCAGCTCATTATTCTTATCACCCGCCCCCTGGGATGCTTCGCCGAGGTCCTCTGATTCGAGATCGACAAGAGGTTTGCTTTCTTCCACAGATCCATTCATCACCTTGCGAATATGATCGCAGATGAAGTCTTTAACGTTCAGGATCTTGCGATACTTAAGGCAATCCTCCACCTCAGGAACCACGTACTCAGGGTCCAAAAAGTCAATCTCGGGATAGGCGAGCTTAACATACGCCATAATCCATTCGCCATAATAGTAAGCTCGTTCCCTTGCCAGGATCTCCGCATTTGATAAAGCAGCCTTGTGATCCTCAGCATCCACATCTATCTTCTCCTTCAGGCTGCGGATCTCAGCATCCTTGCTCTCATTAAGAGCAATGGTGGAAGCAGCGTTCGCGTTGGCAACGACGACCTCTTTCTCAAGCCTTTTTATGGTCGCCTTGTCCGCCACCCCTTGGAGTAGATCCGCCTCCATAGCACGCATGTGCGTGTAAGCCTATCAAAACAAAGGAGTTTGTAAAAAAAACGAAAATCTCCTTAAGAAAGATCACTCTTTCATCCAAAAATATAAAAAAGAAAAACTCACCAGCAGGAGATCCCTTTTACCCATCTTGGCATGGGCTGACCCGGAGAACTTGTCCTGGTTCACTTGTACTTCTCCAAGCTGACCGAGGGCCTCATCAAGATCGTTGATAATGGACTCGTTCCTCACTGACCCCTTATCGCCATACTTGGCAAGCCAGTATCCTCCTAAGTCAGGCTTCACCATCTGTATAAGAATTAAAAGGCCAAAATTAAGATTCATGGCAGGGAAAGGAAAGACGGTGAGGCGAACATACCTGCTCTTTCTCCATTATAGGCTTTTCAGCTCTCATGGCATCCGCCAGTAACTTTCCTCCACCAGAAGCTGTGGATCTCTTCTTCTTCTGCGGGGGAAGATCCGCGACTTCTTCAGCGGGACGTTTTCCAGCACTCTTTTGGGGATCCGCCACCTGCGTATCCTTTTGGGCCTCCAGCTCCTTTTGCTTCTTACGCATCTCTATAAGGGCGCGACTGGCCTCAGACAAACCCCTGACAAGGGAACAATAAAATAATCAAAGTTCAATGAAGAAACAAGGTTACCTCCATCTAGTTGTGTAAACTTCACGTAAGTAATCCTGTCCTCATCGCGGCAGATCAGTGGAATGTCATTCATCATGAATTCCAAAGCGTCAGCGTATGTCCAAGCATCTACTTTGATGCTTTTCATGAGATCCGCCACTTTCTCATCGCTGTCCGTCAGTATACGCAAGTCTCCAGCCATGTGCAGAGGTTTGGCATTCCAAACCGACGGAAATCCCAGAGGTTTGTCCTCTTTTATCTTAACAAAGAAAAACCTTTCGTGCCAGAGATGGACATTCGACATCTTACCGCAGAAGGGCGAATAAGTTTTAAATTTAGCAAAGGTATAAAAAGTCTCGGACTTTCGCTTTGTGGGTTTGTGAAGAGATCGGAAGACTCGAGGGTTACAGATTACCCCTAGGTTCGAAGCTAAATAATAATCTAGGGCCAAATCTAACCAGGCATTTGGATGCCGCTGGCAGACAGTGATCCCAAAGTACTCCAGGATATCCGCCATCATTTTAGGAAGAGGAAGACGGAATCCCCTCTCCACATGATAGCTGTAAACAGACAAGTACCCTATGGGCGGACAGGCGGGTCGCTGATGAGCAGCTGCCAACTCAATCTCGTAATCCTTGATCCAAGGATAACGATCCGCCAAATTGGCTAGATCCGAAGCGCTTATACGGGACGAAGTAGACTCCGCCCTCGGCAACTTTTTTCTAAACGGAGTCGAAGGAGAAGCCTCCATTTCGGAAAATCTCCTAGAATCTATCGCCGGAACAATATGGGTCACGACGACGGGAAAATTCTGAGTCCTAACTAAACGAGTTTGACAACTTCTACTCACCGAGTTGCACAACTCGGTTAGATCACAACTAGCAGTACTTTCAGAGGAATTAGAACTCTCAGAAGAAGTGGTCCAGCTAATTACGGTTTCAGAGGAAGTGGTCAAATTAAAGAGTTCGATGGTAGACTCAGAGGAAGAACTCATAAACATCCAGAAAACAAGGCGAAAAAATTCACTTACATGAGAGTTGAGGGCTTTGAAGATTCTTGGCTCCGAAAAAGTAGGGGTGAGCATGGTCCGGTTCGGTTTAAAAACCGAACCGAACCAAATAAAACCGAACCAAATAAATATGATTTTTATAAACCGAACCAAATCTAATTTTATTTCGGTTCGGTTCAAACCGAACCAAACTATTTCGGTTTGGTTCGGTTTGGTTCTATTTCAAACCTAATTGCATTAGTTATTTAAAAATGTCTGTAATTTTATTTTTATTTTTTTTGTAACACTTAGAAAAGTTTCATATAATTTATCAATACAAGGTTTGTTCCACAATTGTAAAGTTTAAGGCTTCTGAGTTTGGAGCTTTTTATAAGGCTTCTAAATTTATAACTTTTTTTTTTGAACCACTAAATTTATAACTTTTTCATGTAAAAGTATACAATCCTAACTTGTTTATAATTGTAAATTGTAATCAGTAATTATAATTCGACAATAGAAAGAATTATAGTTCCACCAATAAAAGGTTAATTCCAAATCCAAACCAAAATAATAGTATAATATTTGGTTAGTAAAAGTTAGAAAGTTTTGTAACTTTTTTATCTTTTTAATTCTGGTTGTTTTTAATATATAAATATAATATATAATATGTTAGTGTTCATTTTGTATGGGTGGGTTTGTTTCTTTTTATTTTTCTAATTTTGTACATAGAAATAAATAGTTGGGGTTAGTGTAATTTTAGATTTTTAAGATTCCCACATTACTAAAAATTATAAACTAAAATAGAGTAATTCGGTTTTTGGTTTTTTCGGTTTATATCCAAACCAAACCGAACCAAACCGTAAACCGAAAATGCTAAAAAATCAGAACCGAACCAAACCAAATTACATTTTGGTTCGGTTTGGTTCGGTTTTTGGTTCGGTTTTTTCGGTTTTGGTTTTTGGTTCGGTTTTGCTCACCCCTACGAAAAAGCTCTGGAAAACTCGAAGCAGATTGAAAGAGGAAGACACAAATGAAATCGGAGAGAGAAGAGAGAGGTTGAAGAAGGTATCCTCTCTTACCTCGAGCAGCGCACCTATGACACCTGTCGTTCGATGAATGGCTTGGAACAGGGTGCCCATAAATGTGGTTCATCATGGCGGCGTGCGAGGAAGCTCAAAAGCCCTAAAGGACTTTAACGGAACTTAGGGGGGCTTCTGATAACATCGAGATATTATCCACGGGATCAAAGAGGATATTTACCAAAACGACAACGTATTGGGAACGCCAGGGAAGCAATGGCGTATCAAGCAAGTCATCCCGGTGGCGGATCTCCTAGATTCCGTCACACGTTATCCATAGTCAAACCAATGGGAGACCCGCCATCACACCTCGATCCGCCCACCGAACAGTAGAGCTGATTCCCAACAAAGGCAATTAATGAAACATTAATGAGCTAACGGCCACACTTAAGGGAGATCCGTAACCAAAATTAATGGGGCATTAATGGAGACTTTTGGGTTACTGGAAGTTATGATCACATGACTATAAATAGCTTGCATCCCAAGCTATTGAGGTACACACACATTCACTCTCTCAAACCCTACTTTGTCAATACAGTTTATTCTATATTCCATTACTGACTTTGGCATCGGAGCTTCCCCCGTCGAACCCAACGACGCCCCCGCAGGAAAGGAATTCGATCAGAAGTTCATCACCAGTTATCATATAGTTTACGAGGGTAAACTGTATTATTTTATATCTATCATTATCCAACATACTAAACATGGAATAACATTTCTCAACTATCTATTTTATCCATATCTTTAGATAAATGAAATTTGGATTATGTTCAAAAAATGATAATCTATCCCATTGATTTACAATTACAAAATATTCACATTTCAATCAACTAATCAAAAGGAATTACAAAATATTCACATTTCAATCTAGAAAAGCTTGCTAGCAAACTCATGACACTCCACTCCATTTTTCCCACAACCAAGATCTTTAACCTCTGAAATACTCCTCCCAAGCTTCAAAGCAACTTTCATTTCCATCAATTCCCCATTTTCTCTTCTATCCACCATACTTTCACTCAAACTAGACTCAATTTCCTCTTCCATAAGCTTAAAAAACCCAGCATTACTTCTATACATCTCAAACACCATCCCTACTTGTCCCCCATGTTCAATTGTACTCAAAATGCTTGATAAAACGCCACACAGAACCCCAATTGTCACCCCCCATGGATTATCAGCAAAAAAAGCCCCAAATGCTCCAATTCCTGTCAATATAGGTCCAGAAATTGCCAAAAATTTGTTAAATTTCAATGCTTTTTCCCCCAATTTCATGTAATCCTCTTTGTCTTTCCTCTTTAAAACCCTAACTATCTCTCTCATTTCATCTTCCAATTCTCTATTCCACCCATTTGGGATTCCATCACTTTGCCCTAATTTCCCTTTCTTTGCCCTAATTTTCTCCGGCCACCAAACTGCTGGCTGTACTTTTTTGGGGAATTTCTCAAGCATGACACCAAGTAAAGGAAGAGGGTAAGCTTTATCTATCCCTAAAACTTTCTCCATTGCTTCTTTTACATCATTAATGGTGGGATTCCCAATTGACACCAGTGTTTCAATTTGGGAATGTAGCTGTTTAAACAACCTTGTTGCATTTCTTTGTTCTTCAGCTAGTTGAGATGGTTGGATTGTGTTCATAACCCCCAAAAAAACAGTGGCTGCAACATAAAGTATTGATGAAGATAGCTTGAAAGATGGATTTGTTGCTGCAAATCCACACATTGTAGAAGCAGTGAGAGTGATGAGATTGATTGAATTAAGTAACAGATGGTTCCAATTGTCGCGTTGTTCACCGATGTTTTTGTGCATTTCTGCTCTATCTGCTACAGCTTCCATGATTGCATAAAGCTTTGAAATCACCATTGGATCATGAGATTTCATGTGGTTTTCAGGTGTGGAAGTTGGAGAAATTGTTGGAATTGTGTAGTCATTTCTCAAGTTTAAGTCTTTCACTAAGCCACCTCTGGAGATCTTTGGGAATGAAAGAGGTTTAATTGTATTCAGAACTTTGGGTGTGTTTATTGTAGCTTTAGTGATTCTTCTGCAACAAATTGTTGAAGAAATGGAAGAACTTGAAAGCATCATGCTTGAAGCTATAAATGGAAGAGAAATTGTGTGAAATTGAAGTGTGGATGTCACTTGAAATTATGAGAAACTATGTGAAAGTATGCGAAATTGAGTGAAATTGAGTGATATTGGTTATGATTTGATGTGGGGTTTATGTGAAACTTTGAGAAATTATGCGAAAGTATGTGAAATTGGGTGAAAGTATGAGAAATTGTGTGAAATTGAGTGATTGGTTATGATTTGATGTGGGGTTTATGTGAAACTATGAGAAATTATGTGAAAGTATGTGAAATTGGGTGAAAGTATGAGAAATTGTATGAAATTGAGTGATATTGGTTATGATTTGATGTGGGATTTATGTGAAACTATGAGAAATTATGTGAAAGTATGAGAAATTGGGTGAAATTGTGAAAAATTGAGTGAAATTGAGTGATTTTGGTTATGATTTGATGTGGGATTTATATAGGTGAAGTATATGGTTGAATAGTAAGTGAAAGAAAAAGTCAAAGGGTTGAATTTTGAAATTTTCATAAAATAGAAAATTAATTTCTTTACTGACCATGTGTTATGATAATTGATTATTATTATTAAGATTTCAAATTAATATTTTGGTAATAAAAAGACAAATTCTTATTATGAATTGTTGTGTAGACTCCATTATTTGACTTTCAATTCAACACAAAAACGAGTTAATTAATTGATATATATTTTACTAGTATAATAAAATATTACATTAAATTATACTTGTATGGCATCACATGACTACTTTGGATTATACTGGTCACATTTTTCTGAGCTAATGTATTACATCATTGCATTTTATATAATTAAACAATTATTTTAACCTCACTTTTAAAATTGTGCGATTTTATTCCTAACGCGATAATCAAGAATAATTTAAGAAATAATGCATCGATTGTGTTTTCTCAATCAGCTCCAATGCATAAGTACATCATTTATCACTCATCAGTAACGGATTAAAAACATATATGCACACGTGAATTGTTTTGAAAGAAAAATAAAAAATTATATTATATATTATACGGGTTGGATAAAAAAATTCAAATATTTTATCGAATTTAAATATATTAATCTTCAATTATATTCTTCCATAAACAAAACTTCAATTATATCATGAAATTTTATAAAAACGTAGAAAAATAAAATTAGAACCAATTAATATGCATCTGATGAAGAATATATGAACAAAATATCTATTTCAGTATGTAACAAAACAAAAAATTTAAGAAGAAATCACGTAAAATTATTGAATGTATTAATATTTTAGAAAGTTATAGCAAAAAAAAAAAAACTTGAGAAGCTTTATAAATTAAGTAAACTAATTTATTTCTAAAACTTACTTAAAAAAATGAATGATATATTCCTAACCTCCAAGATTTTAATCAGAACAAATAATATCCAAAGATTTTATTAAAAATAAATGCCAACTATGAGCTATATTATCACTTGAAATAAAGAAATAGTTTAGTGAGAAGGTATAACTAACTCTTATAATTAATTAATAATACTTGCCAAAAAAATAAAATAATTACTAGCTATAACTAAAATAATCATAGAACTAATTATGAAAGCTCCAAATTTTCTATATTTATTTTTCTTAATGACAAGTACTCATTAAGTGAGCATGTATTTTTATTTATTTATTTGTGAGAAAATGATGGGGTACCCAAAACAATAAAATAAAATTATAAATTAGTTATACCTTATACCGTATAATCATTCAATTTTAATTTATCTTAATAAAATCATTTAATTTTAAATTTTATCTAAAATTACTCAAATGACTTCAAGAATAAAAGGACACTGGAAGTATAAGGTGGTTTCCCTGCCAACATTAGTAAACTTTCATCGCTGATTGAAATGACACGTAAGTAAATGTTACTTAGCTAACTGAAACGATATGTGGTTATCACCTAGTTGATATGTATCGTTTTAGTTAGTTAAATGACAGCCACATGTCATCTAAATGGTAGCCACATGTCATTTCGGTCAGTAATGAAAATTGACTTCTGTTAATGTGGGAATAACGTCACTTTTCTCATGTCTTTTTACTTTTAAAGTCGCTAAAATGACTTTATTGAGATAACATTCAAATTGAATAATTTTATTAAAACAAGTCAAAATAACTATTTTGAAATAACAGACTTACTATATATTTAATGAGACAGTTCAGTACAACAACTATAAGCAAATAAAATGAGCAAAAATAATTTAAAATAAAAAATAATCCAAGAATAATAAATTAATGGCATACCACTCATTTGACTTTCTAAATTAAAGCTTCACAGTTAATTAGCACCTTAAACTATCAAAATCATCGATTGGATTTATGAACTAATAAAAAATCATTAATGTAGTCATAATGCTAAGCAAAAATTATCAATTAGGGCCTTATCGAAAATCATTCGGTTGAACAGTTTCAGACACTTTTTCTCAAACCTATTTTGAACCAACATAAAGACTAGTACAATTCATATCAAATACAAATAGTCACGGTTTCAAATTTTGAGATATGATGATGACTTAATGGTTTTTACTTTAGTTCAAGAACCTGATTGATGATTTTGATAGTTTAAGATCCTAATTTAGTTTGAAACTTTAATTTGGGAACTAAATGAGTGTTATGCAAATAATAAAGGCAAAAAGCATCATTAGGCCCAATCTTTCATTTTTTTGTTCATTAAGCCCTTTATCTTTTATTTTGATACATTAAGCCTCTGATCATTTATTTTTGGGCTCACTAAGCCATTTATGATCGAAAAAAGTAATTTTGAACATAAAATTCGGTTAACGAACTGTTATTCATTGCACCTGCATTCGAAATTTGTATTTTTTCACTATTTGAATGCAGTTTTGGATGTGTAATATGGTTGCAGAAAAACTGTAAAAAATATATTTTTTAATAATTTCAAATACAGATGAAGTTAATAACGTATTTTTAACATAATTAAATGTTCATAACTTACTAATTTGGTCATAAAGGGTTTAATGAGATAAAAAATAAATGATTATAAACTTAATGTATCCAAATAAACGATCAATGACTTAATGAACCAAAAAATGAAAGATAAAAAACCTAATATGTTTTTTTGCCAATAATAAATTAATAAGACATATATCTTTGTCTATGGTCAGTTTAATTACTTTTTTTAATTATTTTTTGGGCTTTCTATTTGTCTCACTTGAACTCAAATATTTCTAACTTTGACTCCCTTAATTATAAAAATGTTGTAACAGCCAAATAAACATTTAATTATTAATTTTTACTGAGATGAGAAAATCACGTGAAAATGGATACATTTATTATTGGGTGAGTTACATGAAACTCATGTATATTATAATTATATACAAGTATCTCATAAGCATTGGTTTAATTTTAAAAGTGTCAAATATTACTAAACTTATATTGTTTTTGTCACAAACCGGTTTATTCCTCCATTTTAGGTGACCATTATCTCTTAACTGTCTAATTTGACAAAACCTATAATAAAATATGAGTTTATGATATTATAATTACAAAAGAATTAAATAATTGATAAAATATAAAAAGTTACCTTCCTTAATTGTAAAAATAAATTCATATTACCAAAAAAAAAAATTTAACACAAAAAAAAAAAGCCCAACAAAGCATGTGCTATTTTTTTCAATTTATAGATCGATTCACGTGAATAATAAAATAAGGTCAATAATTAATGTATTTTGGATATAGAAATCCGAATAAAATCTTTACAAAATCTGCATATATATGGAAATCTGAATTCTGTAAATTTGTTTTTTCTTGGGACTATAATTATTTAAATATTTTTAATTTTTTTATTACTGGGAGGAGCCGAGACAAGAAAGAAAAAGAACAATAAAGAAGAAAAGAAAACTCGTAATCAAAACATTAAGACTGAGGGATGACCCATTTGATCAGAGTATAACGTATCCTGGATGTCCACAGGAAGCACATCACACTCGTGATAGCACAATGACAAAAAAATTCCGTAGTTCGGCTGTCTTATTACTCTCACAATAAATATGTAGAAATCATATCTCCCAGAGTGCTCCGATCAGTTCCCGACACTTCTCTACTAACCAAGTGAAACGATGACTAGTAAACATGTTGTTTCTGAACATTTTAACCAGAAATTGAGAATCAAGCTCCATAAGAACCTTTGTGTAACCTTTGCCCCATGCTAGCTGCAAGCCATAATAAAGCCCTCAGAGTTCTGCCAAGATTGAGGAGCAGATACCAATGTTATAGGCAAAACTCCACAACCATTGTCCTCTCGAATCGCTGATCAAACCTCATGCTGAGGCCAACCCCGGGTTGCCTTTACAAGCACCATCACAATTAACTTTTACCCAATCCACTTTCAGATGTTGCTAAGAGATCTAGATTTCCTGACTGAGTCTGTCAAAAGAAACCCTTGAGGCTGGGAAAGCTCGGGTGAAATCTGCAGCCTACACTAGCACAAAACGGACCCGGTCTGGTGGCGCAGACTTGTTCGGATCGAAAAGCCGTAGGCAGCGCCATCTCCATAGCCACCAACAACCCGTCACGAAGATCACATCCCAAGGCAACCTGTGATGCAGCTCTTGCTTCCCCAAATTAATTTCCACCCAACGAGATCTATTAGCCGTGATGAAAGATTGCCAATCTCACGGTGGCACTAAACTAATCAGTCACTAAACTAATTATAATTATTAGAATCTTAAGTTAATAATTTTTCTTCCGATTATAATATTCAACACTTAAAATTCGGTATTTATTTTTTTTCGGCACTTAATTTTAAGTTTTATGAAACATCACCTAATTATATGAAAACAAGTTGTTGTTGCTCTCTTATTGAATCATGAAAAACAAGTTGTTATATATAGTCTTACAAAAGAAACAGAAGTCACGTTTTACATTGTTATCAATGTGACCACTAAATAACAAATTGCATTATCAATTCCTACTAAGTAGAGATTTATTAAACATATTAAGAAACAAATTAAGGAGGTGTTTGATAAAACTTAAAATTAAGTGCTGAAAAAATAAGTACTGAATTTTAAGTGATGAGTACTATAAATGCTTAAAGCATTAAATGATATAACTATTTGATAAATACTAAAAATAAATACTCACATTAGACTGCAAATTAATTTCTCATACCGACTACCATCCACCCCTACTCCATCCTCATCCTTTGTGAGTTTGCTGCCTAGATCAATTCGATTATGAACAAAATTGCATTTATCCGTGTCAAGTTTTTCCAAAACCTATAATATGTACTCTTTTTGCAAAATGAAAATATCTTCTTCACCTTGCAAGACTTCTATACCTAGAAAATATCTCATTTTCCCCAAGTTTATCGTATCAAATTCTTTCATTATAGAACTCTTAAATACAACAAATATATGCTCATCATTTCCCGTAAAAATTAAATCATCAACATAGAGACAGACAATCAAAATTTTACCTCCTCATGATTTGATGAATAAAGTATGTTCACAATGGTAGCGCTGGAAACCATCCTTGGAAAAATAAGACTCTATCCGACTACACTAAGCTCAATGTGCTTGCTTTAGTCTGTATAAAGCATTCTTTAACATTTAAACTTTCTGTTCAGCATAGTTTTCCTATATCCAGGTGGTTGTTCAATAAAGACCTTTTCATTAAGCTCCCATAAAGAAAGGCTGATTTCACATCTAGCCGAAAATGTTCCACCTTTTATGAGATACAAGAGAGATTATTAATTGAATTGTCTTTAGATGTGCCACAAGTGCAAAAACTTCCGTATAATCCACCTTATGCTTTTGAGTGTACCCTTTCGCGACTGGCCGAACTTTGAACTTCTCCACCTCGCCACGTTCATTGAGCTCTTTGTTTTGAACACTCACTTCACTCTAACTTTCTTGGTATTTGTAGGAAGATTTGTAAGTTACCAGGTGTCATTTTTCTCTATAGCTTCAATCTCTTTATCCATTGCGACTCTCCACTTTGCATCTCTCACTGCATCTTTAAATAGAACTAGATCATTGGGTGAAAGCATAACAAAATTAGTTATATCATCTTCCTCACATAAGCCTTCTCTACATTCATAGTCCTGCATCCATCTTGGTTGCTGTATCATCTGTTGCATTCGAGGACTTTGCTTATTAGTGTCAAGCAATGGGTCTGAATTTGTGCCAAATGAGTTTTCACTTTCACTAGCGTTGATATCCTCAATTGAATCAACTTCATCTTCATTTTCTTTGGTACCGTTGTTAGTAACGTTGTCCTCATCTGACTCTTTATCACTATCAACCTAATCCAAGTCGACCAAAACAGATTCATTATGACTTTTCTCCCAATCTAGTTGTTATCTTCTTAAAAAATCACATCTCTATTTATGATAAAACATTTTTAGAGATACGATCATACAACCTATACACTTTTGACTCCTCACTAACTCAAAGTAAAATACATTTGATACTTTTTTTTATCATCAAGCTTTCTTCGCTTGCAATCTGGAGCATCGGCATGAGATATACACCCAAACACTCGAAAATAATCAACTGATGGCTTGATGACGCTCCAAGCTTCTTCTGGAGTTTTTTCACTGCAAGTGATGACTTTTATTAAGAATATGAACTGTCCAATTGACATCTTCTAGCCAAAATACTTTGGGTATTCTTTTTTTCTAAAGCATGCTTCGAACCATATTCATAATAATGAGATTTTTCCGTTCTACTACCCGCTTTGTTGAGGAGAGTATGCGACTATCAATTGTCTTTGAATAACGTTCTTCTCACAAAAATTACTAAATTCAAGAGAGGTAAACTCTCCCCCACGATCAGTACGAAGACATTTTATACTCAAACAAGATCTTTCTCAGCCAAGTTTTTGCATTTCTTGAATGTACTAAAAGCTTCTGATTTTTCAGCTAAGAAATAAACCCAAACTTCACGGCTGAAATCATCAATGAAGGTGATCATGTACCTTTTGTTGCTGTTGGATATGGACGTGATTGGTCCACATATCAACTCAAGAACTTGAGAAGCTCTCCACGTGCTTTTCCTTGGGACTGGATCTCTTTGTTACTTCCCCACTAAACAATCTTCACATACTTTAGATGGTGAATTAAGGCATGGAAACCACACACCATTTTCTTTTGTTGAAGGATCTTCAAGCCACTATAACTTAAATGACCATATCTATAGTGCTAAAGTCGAGCCAAATCTTCCATAAAAGAGTTAAAACATGCTTCCTCTCTTGGTTATGGTCGAGCAAATAACTTAAACATTTGATTAGAAGACAATGTTGCCTCCGTGATTGGCCATTTCTCTGGATGATAAATTTGCAGGTTCCACGTCACATAAGAATGTCAAATCCCTTTTCAACGAGCTGCCTGAGACTTATCAAGTTGTTTTTCAGACCAGGAACACAAAAAACTCCAAAAATAACATGCACAAACCTATTCACGAGCATCTGAATACTTCCTTTTCCCATCACATTCATGCTTGAGTTATATCCTAGTTTCACATTGTCTCTGAAGTTTTCTTGGAAATCTAAGAAAAGCTCTCTCTTGCCACATATATGATTGACGCATCTAGAATAGAGAAACCAATTGGTGTTCTTCTCATTCATTTAGGCCATCAATAACAATTCTTTATTTTCTTCTGCATAGTATAATTGTTTGTTTGACTCCTTCTTTGCACATTCATATGAAAATGTCCAAATTATGACAATTATATAACACTTGATCGATGATCTATCAAAATTACGTCTCCCACGACCTCTGCCTCTACCTCATCGAAATCCACCTTAACTTCGACCTCTTCTTCTTGATGGCTCTTAAAAAACAACCATCAAAGCCCGTTCTTCCACAACGTGAGCTTTCATTCGCTGCTAATGTACCAAAAAACTACTCTATAATTCGTCAATAGTGAGAGTGTCTAAGTCATTTGACTCCTCAATAGAACATACCACATAATCATTCAGATGTCATAGATCTGAGTATCTTCCAATGACTACCACATCGTCCATTTTAGCTTTATTAACCCTCAGTTTATTAACTACAGCAAGAATACGACCAAAGTATTCATTCACACACTCTCCTTCTTTTATATGCAATATTTCAAACTCATTTTGAAGAGCTTACCTTTGTGATCGTGGCACACTTGATGTCCCTTGATATTTTTGCTTCAAGGAACCCCAATAAATCTTAGCTGAATCTTTGTTCAAGATAATTTCCAGAATCAATCTATCAATGGTTTGGAAGAGGTAATTTTTTGCTTTTAAATCCTTCAACTTGGCATCGTCAATGGCTTTCTTTTGTCCGCCGGTAGGTTGCACTCCAGTAGCTACTACTACATCAGGAATACCATCCTGTATGACCGTCCAATATTCTTTTGATCGCATGATATTTTACATGAGCATACATCAATGCTCATAATGTCCATTAAATTTTGAAATAGAAGGTTGCACAAATCCACTCTCAATAGATATGTTTTCTAACAAAAAAGGTTGTCTTCGAACTCGTTTTACTTAACTCATGTGTTTGCACTCTGCACTCACTAATTCACAACTCAGATACTAAATGTTGAAATCTAAGTATATGAAAACAAGTAAATAGAGAGTTGTCGCTCTATTGAATCGTGGAAAACAAAATAGCCCTACAAAAGAGATAAAAACCACGTTTTACATTATATTAATATGACTAAATAACTACGACTACTTCAATTCAAATTCTAAAACCAAACCAACATTTGACAACTCAACATCTTTTCCACACTCTGAGAGTTCGACGACATAGAAACGGTTTCAAAATATTTAGTAGAATTTAATTGGCAGAGAAGTCACCTAAAAGGTATAACAATCTCAAATCGATTAACCGCACCTAATAAATCACAATCATGTTGGCTACAATTGAAATCACAATCACATTACAATTCCAAAATCCGAAGTCTTATTAAATCACTGACTGCATTACACATATCTGAAACTAATATGAATTATAAATCCTTCGGCCGATCTACTTCATAGTTGCATTCACCTAGGGACGGATCCAAATGGGGACGGTTGGTTGAGCATCCACTGGTCGCTTGGAAAACTTCATAGAAGTTCTGTACAGGGTTTTAATTTTTTCATGAAAACACCCGAAAAATATCAATTGAGCCCACCCCCAAGCATCCCATCAGTGAATCTTGAATCCGTCCCTGCATTCTTCTAACCTTTCGTCAATGCCATAGACCTTGCCCGTAAGTTCAGAAATATTCCCCTGAAGATTATCATCAAAACCAACATAAAGTCTCATTCATATTCTCTGCAATTCTCATAACCACAAATTACAGAACAGAAACTTTATGCATACCAGAAACAAGCAACACAGCTTTGGAAGATAACACGAAGCTGCAGCGGTACGTACTGGTGATTTATCCAGCTCACGACCGGCCAGAACTGCATTTTTTCGTTCATTCAGGTCCCATGCAGTAAATACTTAAACATATCACATGATAATCATAACGGGGAGCAAAGCCATACCGTCCATGATGTGAACTGAATTTTTGGGTATTCTGTTTTTATTCTACCTTTTACATGATTCCAGGGCCTTCCTGCATTTCACATTCTCTTTAGATTGCAAGTCCAATACATCTCATAGCATACTTTATTGAAAATTTGACTCTTTTTTTTCAAAAACGGATTCCGAATTGACTCGAGTTCTGCACTTATGAACTTACTCTCAACAATGAAACCATAGTAAAGCATGAACATCATGTTGTTCCAGGGTGAAGATGTCAGCTGCTCTAATACTACCTGAAAATTTAAATCCCATGGTTTTAGAACTCTTAGACCGTTTTATACATCGCTAATCCGACGAATGTCAATCAGTAACAGGAGAATTATGAATTAATTAGCATACCTTCTGGGCAACTGTTTTTGTATCTTTCTTCCCTTTGAATATTTTTTCCAGTACTATATGTAGGTAATGCCCAAATGGCCCAAGATATGCAAACCCGAAAAGCTGCATTTACCCGAAACAAACAAGGTAAGATCCCAAAAAACCGATATCTGGATGCAAGCTTCACATTAGCAGATCGTGCATAACAACTTCTTCAGTAATTTACATCAACTAGATCAAACAAACAAACAAATCTAACATGCCACAAGAAAGGGCATACACAAGTCCACCTGAAACCCGTCCAGTGGGCATAAAATCTGCGAAGATCTGGCCATCTTCGGTGCTTAATATAATATGGTTTCTTCTGTTACAGCTCTCACCAATAAATTCTCAAAGACGGTTCTGAATATAATAGTCAAGGTAAACATATGATGAATGAGGAGAAAAGCATTACATGTTATTAGAACAGTAACAGCCAATGGATTCAAAAATTTCAAACATTGTTTATCTTCCGTGCTTGCAATTTCTTCAACAAACAAATAGTAATCACCACCAGTTTTCACAGTTTCATAAACTTCCAGATCAATTATGGTTTTTTGTTAGGTTTCATCAGGTTTCACCAAGTTTCACCATTAGGTTTCATCAAGTTTCACCAAGTTTGACTGTTCGGTTTCACCAAGTTTCACTGTTCGGTTTCATCAAGTTTCACCAAGGTGAAACTTGGTGAAACCTGATGAAACCTAACAAAAAAAGCACATTCACAAGGTGAAACTTGGTGAAACCTGATGAAATCTAACCAAAAAACACATTCACAAGGTGAAACCTAACAAAAGAACACATTCAAACCAATTTCACCATGGTTTCAAATCAGTTCCACCGAAATTTCAACAAAATATTAGCCAATTTGAAATTTTCACTACAGTTTAACAATCTCAACATAATTGAATCTCACATAGCAGATACCCTCACTAATCCAAATTATTTCATTTGTGTCTCAAATCCCACTGCAACTTTCAAGGTTTCAAAACCAGAAGCATGAAAAAACAACTAAAACCTTGCTAAATAACATGCTAATTCGGATTAAAAATCACTAGAAAAGAAGCAATTACCACTTTGAGAACCAGGCGTCTAAGTTGAAGTTTCTCAATCCCAGAGAGTTTCTGTGCTACTGTATCACTAATGGCTGACAACACCCCCGCTGTAATTGCCTGCGTCACAATTCAATTCCCCCAAAATCAGCTAATCAGTAACCCCAACACTCGAAAATAAGAACAATCTTAGCCTACTCAGCTCAATTTTCCCCAATTGAATCAATAAATCCGAACTTTCAATCCTCTCTAACCTCAATCAAAATAACCCTAACAAACACAGAAGAAATTACAGCAAAAGACGTTCAAAAAAGGGGGAAACAGATAGTAGAGAAGCAGCATAACCTTAGTCCTCAAGGGATGACGCTGAAGCTGTAACAGGTACTGTTGAAGTCCTTTCTTCGCTATTGAACCCATGGCGATTCTGCTTCAATTCGTTCCTCAACCGGAAAATCGAATTCTGCAAAATCTATCTCCAAGTTGAGACTTGCGAGGAGGGTTTTTAAGAAAAAATCTGAGGCGGATGTCTCTTTCACCACGTTGCCAATCGGACGGATCGGTCAATGACTGGTAACAGAGAATCGGGGTTTTAATGCTCATGATTGAGTGGAATATTCTCTTCTCCCCACGTTTCGCGGTCCGCCGGTGAAGCATCATTTCCTTAATTTGTAAAAACTCGAAGAGGGGAAATTAATCCAAACACAAAATACAAAATAAATTATGAAAATGTTTATTAATTACTCTTCCGTTTCATTATATAATTCGTTTTAGAAAGCGATTTTTTTTACCCAAAACTATAAGCCGTTCTAGTTTTTCAAGCATTTCTAACTTGGTTTTTCGGTGAAACATTGAAATTTCATTTGTGTACTACCTAACAATGGTACAAAATGCCTTAAGATGCCAACCAATGGCGACCGAAGTAGGAATAAAAAATTTCGGACTAAGGCGTAGTGCCTCAAAGGCTTTGCGAGTTATAATGTTGGTCGAACTCCTAGTGTCAATGAAAACTCTTCTGAACTTAAAACCCTCAAGAAAAATTTCAATGTTATGCGCATGTTGAGAAAACCTCTCGAAAGAGAATTCAGATTTTGATTCGGTATCCGGTCATGGTCCTTATTAACTCTCATTCTCTTGGTTGAACGATCTTCTTTAGGATCCCATCAATGACATTAATCACCTTCTTGGGAGCTCTCTCAGTATGTTGCTTATCTTTTGGTTCCCTGATTTTGATGGCATTTTTAAGGAACTTATCAAGTTTTCCGGCTTTCACCATTTTATTTAGTTCTGCCGCCAGCTATCTGCAATCCTCCTTATCATGCCTCTCACTTTTGTGAAACTAACAATATAGGTTGTTGTGCCTTCGGTCTGAAGGTTTTATTTTCAGAGGATACTTGATGTGATGTCTATTGGACTCTACCCAATACAAAATTTCTTTTCTAGGAGCGTTCAAAGGGAATAATTGTGACCTGGTTGTTCCTTGGATCTTTTGTGATCATCCCTGCTCCTATTCAAAGGGGAATAATCGCTTTTATGATCCTTCATTTGATGAACCGAACTCAACATTTCTTTCAACAACGAATTCAACTTATGACTATCCCATTTGATGAAGTCACAAGCTCTCAGCATCGGATCTGGAAATGTCTTTGGCTTCTTAGTAGTTAATTTTTTTGACAAGTTTTTGCTTCGGCAATTACTTACCATTGCTTCAACCGCTCCTTCCACATTCAGATGTTTTATCTGGATGGTTTACGCTGAAATCTTTCCACCCACTCTTCAATGATTCGTTTGGCTCTTGAACAAGATAGTTTAGATCCTGCATTGTCTTACTCTTCAGGATGGAAGTAATAAAATGATCGGCAAAGTCCTTAGACATTTGCTTAAAAGATTTGATTGATCCAGGTAGCAATTGATCATACCAATACGCCGTCGAATCCCTCAAAGTGGTGGAGAATAATCGACACATGAGAGCATCAGTCGTCGTCATGGTTTGGAGAGCCTTGGGATTTTTTTGACATGTATAGTGGGGTCAGTCATAATATTATAATCCTTGAGGAATGGATATTTGAATCCCCATGGCATCAATTATTCATGATCTCAGCACTGAGGGGAGTAATTTCCGTGCCATAAGGAGCGTCCCCGTCGAAATTTTCCTGCCTAGAATTTAATCTTTTATCCTTTATTGCTTGCCGAAGCTCCTTTCGGATGAGATTGTATACTTCATCCTTCAAGGTATTTGATTCCTCTTTCTTCTGCTCTGGCTTATATCGTTGATTCCTTTGATTTAGAGATCTATAAACCTCGGGCCTCTTTCTGTGTGCTTCATAACGTCGAATCAATGATTTGGTGGAATTATGATGAACGCCTTGACATCGCTTTGGAGATCTAGATCCCTCAGGCTTAGGGATTAGTTTAACAAGTGAAGGCGAGCCATAATGCCTTCGGTATGGAGGACTAGTATGTTTCTCCTTAGATCTCCCACGTACCACTTCCGGTTAAGATTCCTCAGAGATTCCTCTTTTATTAGGACATGTTCGGTTGTCGTGATGTCATGTTGAACAAGTTGATGGATCATTTCTATCTCCATATTTACCAGCTTCTCTAGTCTCTTTCAACTCTATCTGCATTACCTCCATATCTGTCACATGCCCTGTTCTAAGGATATTCATGGATTCTTGTATCCAATATTGTATATTAATTGTATCGTGAGGCCATCTATAAACTTGCGTTGCTCGTGGTCAAATGAACCCAAACAAACGTCAATCCTCTAGAGAGTTGAACAACAGTGGTATAGGATTATTACTTGCATCCACGAGACCGTGATTAGGTATAGCCAAAATACTTAGAGCATTAGCAGCTTGTTGAATAATTGGTTGTATCACAAAACTAAGTAGATTAGTCATCTTCACGAAGATCGTTACGAAGTTCGATCCACGTTCACCGCACTAAGTAAAGTCTTCAATTACGCACACACTTTCCAGTCACGTCTTCTGATCACCTTAACCAATAACAAACAGTCAGGGACGAGACAAATTTCGGTGTCCCTCTCCGATGCTTAACTCACCAAAGTACTTGAGAGTATATAATAAGTTGAAAGCAATATGATTGTAGATAGTAAGTGATTGTGACGTACATATGGTTTTGATCCCGAGACTATTTATAGGCAATTATGTATCTGAAAGGCTCATGCTCTTTATATGTGTCAGCTTCTAATTGGTTTTAATAACGAGTTGCATATGTGTCAACTTGTGGTTGACTTCAGACTCCTCCCTTTTATACCATTCCGAAATATATGACTTAATTTATGGATTAGGAGCATGCCTTTGGAATTCAGGACAATCATTAGTCCACGTGTCCTTTTAGGCGGCTACCTGAAGAAAATTTCATACAAGTGAGCTTTCGTAATCTTTTTTGATATGGGCCTTTAGATCAAGCCCGTATATTAGATTCGGTTAGACTTTTGTCCGAGCCTGTTTATTTTATGCTATATCAACTATTTTTATCAAAAAAGTTTACATAAAATATTAGTCAAATCAGTTAAACGAGCGATTAATAACTAATGTAATCAACCAATAATAAATTAAAGACACGAGTATACATGTGGTATTATATAAGTATCATCTTATCCAGATTAATCTTATCACATATTTTGCACTTATTGGAAAAAAAATTAAATAAATATTCTCTTCAACTTAAAGCTAATTTCTAAACCTATTTTAAGATCCTAAGAAATGTAAAATTCTTATTTTCTAAAAATTGATATGATATGCAACTAATGCAAAAATATATAAACAACATAGTATTTGATTTTTTTTTTAATATCTAAAATTAGTTCGACTTATCAATATTATATCTTTAGTTATGCCATTTATAATCTTATGGGTTAAATTAGTTTTAATTGTCAACAATATAAATATTTTTTATGGGATAAAGTGCAAAAAATACTTCTAACATTTGTAGGCAGAAGAAATT
This sequence comes from Euphorbia lathyris, assembly GCF_963576675.1. Lineage (NCBI taxonomy): Eukaryota > Viridiplantae > Streptophyta > Magnoliopsida > Malpighiales > Euphorbiaceae > Euphorbia > Euphorbia lathyris. Next base: position 86,841,903 of record NC_088915.1, read on the forward strand.
TTAGACATAACGTCTAAAATGATGCAATTTTACCCTTAATATTGGCAGCTAAAAACAATTTTATTTTTAACGTTGTCAAGTTGGAACAAATTGAGAAATAATTCATCAAACTATCTTCTCGGTCATTAATATTATCATCTACACTTTATATATGAGTCATTTGATCACTAATTAGTAATATATTATAAACATATGATTAGAAGTGAATTTTTTTTAAAAGGTTCTGTCTTTTGTACGAGTTGGATAAAAAAAATTTAAAATATTTCACCGAATTTATAAATATTAATATCTAATTCTATTATTAGATCACATAAAATATGAAATCTTTTTTTAAAACAAACTGTAATGCGATTGATGTTGGATTAAAATCCAACGTTATGGGCTTTACATGTATAATTGTAATTATGGGCTATCATATGTATGAGCCCGATTAAGTGATCTAAATTAGTTTATGGGCCTGTGGCATATATAATGGGTATGGGCTTAAATATGTGTAGATACCCAATTGTAATTTACTAATACTATGATGGGCAGATTAGTAATTGCGACAATTAGGTTTTCAGTATAAATATAGGGTTATGGTCCCTAGGGCATTAGCATTCTAAATCTACAACCTCCCCCATCAAGTGTAGATGTGCTAGTTGCTTTTAGCCCTAGAAGACCAATCAACCTAAGGTGTCTCTGATTCTCTTCAATCTGCTGCGCTATTGATTCAGGTACGCTTCCGCTTTAGATCTTAATGGGTTAACATGAGTTTATGATCTTGTGGTTTGTGGATCTAATTCCAATAAGTATTTCCAACAAGTGGTATCAGAGCTACTCATGGTAGATTCATTGAGATTTTATTTTACTTCGATGAAAGGTTTTTCTTTTGGTTTTCGCCAATCTTATGCTAACGATTTAGGAATCAATATTAATTGATTCAGAGACATTCAATTGAATATCAATATTCTTTTAAATTTGGTTTTCTTATGTTTTAGTTTATCAATGTTTTCAGTATATCGTTTTTTTCCTTTGTTTCTAAACATGGAAAAATCTTATGGTCTTGCTTTTGGATCAAGTTTTTTTTTACTTGTATGTTATGGATTGAGAATCGCTTATGATATCTATTTTATTTTTGAGGTTTTAAACATTGATTCAAAGATTTTAATTTCATGAACTCTTCAAACTTTTCAGTTGATTTGTTTTATTACAAATCAAAATTTTTAGATATTAATGTCTTTTATATTGTTTTTTAATTCATAAAAACTTCATAATTTTAGACTTTTGAAGTTTTTGTGTTTTAATATTTCGGTTACAAAAATTTTTTGTAACAACTTTAGTATTTCGGTTACATTAATAGTTATAAATTTTTGTAACAATTTTGGTATTTATTTCCTCATATTCATGTGTTGGTTATAAGTTTTTTTAATAACTTCAGTATTTATTTATGCACATTAATGTGTTGGTTATAAATTTTAATAATAACTTCAGTATTTATTTCTTTATGGTTTGGTAATAAAGTTTTGTAACAATTTCAAAATTTATTCCTTACATTAGTGTTTCGGTTACAACATTTTTGTAATAACTTTTGTATTTATTAAACATTAATGTTTTGATTTTGAAATTGATTTATGATTCGGTTTTAAGTTCTAAAAAATTTCAAATCATGGTATAGATGTCAATTAAATATGTAACAACTATTTGAGTTTTCATGTAAATATTAAACTTATCCAAAGATATGTTTATTATTTGATATGATTTATTGTTAATATTTGATTGATGCAATAAGATTACCACTTACAAGGTAATATTTATGTCCAAAGATAAAATATTAATGTTGTGCTAGGTGTCTTATAATGAGATTAACTTTGATTTGATTTTTTTTATTTGCCCAATTTTCTGATAATAAACTTTTGTGATTTTATTTGAGACAAATATATAATATTGCGCGATTATGTGAATTAAAGAAAAAATAATTTGGGCATAACCATTTAATGCAGTTATTTAATTTCGATGACCATACTTTTGTTATGAGAGTTTGTTATGACTAAATATTTATATATTGTCAAAAATATTTTTGGTTTTTAAGTTACATATGACAATATATAAATATTAAAGTTTTTTTATGGTCAATTATGTATACTTGTCTCATCTGTATTCAAGTCATGGTTATAGACGTTTTATATAAATTAGTTTAAGCAACATCCCGCCAAAGTGGGCTCTCTTGTGGAGATTAATTTGATATATAACATCTATTCGGTTTTGTGTGTCTATTAATTCATGCGGATATTACCCGGCCCAAAGGAAGGCTAATATTTGGCCGAATTACATGCACACCTGTGGCAATAAATATGTAACAATTATCTAGTTTTCCATGTGAATAATAAATTTGTCCAAAGATGATTTATTATTTGACAGGACTTATTGTTAATATTTGATTGCTACAACAAGATGGCCACTTACGAGTTAGTATTTTTGTCCAAAGATAAAATATTAATGTCGTGCTAGATATCTTGTGATGGGATTTGCCATGATTTGATTTTTCTGTCTACCCAAATTCAAATATATATAACTTATGTGAGCTTGTTAACTTCTTTGTTATTGAATTTGCTGCCATTATATTTGCTCATAATTCATTCAATTTGCATATTGAACGATGTTATTTAAGGTTTGAAAGAGAACATTATGTTAGTTCTCAATATGAAGTTTTGAAAGAGAACATTATGCTAGTTCTCAATATTGTTGATCTGGGCATTGTATTAGGAATTGATTAACTCACTGTCGTAATGACATCCGGTACTGATAATGATAAAATTCATCATTGGAAGTGAGAAGATCAAATTGCATGAGTCTAATGATCATGAAATGTTTCATTCTATAAGTTTTAAGGGTATTATATTGACTTATGAGGTATCTACAGATAAGGTTTCTTTGCTGAAATTGAGAAAAGATTTGCAAAGAATGAACATGATGATACCATTAAGGATAAGGAAAATGAAACATTATGGAGCACATTATAGAGATGTCTCATCTTGCTTTTAAGTTAAATACACTTTAAGTTGCAGTTGTCTAATGACATACTCGTGTATAAGGTTGTAATTTATCTTATTGCACAATTTGATAAATTTAAGATGAGCTATAATTGTCATAAGGTCAAAAGAATATAAGATGGGCTCATTTTTTGAAGTTAATTTATCTCCAGTACCTGGACATACTTTGTGGGTAGATTCTGGTGCTACTACTCACATTAGCGTGTCCATGCAAGGTTGCCTAAGCTGCCGAAAGCCAAATGATGGTGAAAGACACATCTATGTGGGAGATGGCAAGGCAGTAGAAGTAGAGGCAATAGGCATATTTAGATTACTTTTGAAAACTAGTGCTTATTTAGATTTGAATGAGACTTTTATTGTGTCGTCTTTTAGACGGAATTTGGTTTCTATTTCTACTTTGGACAAGTTTGGTTATTGTTCATTTGGAAATAGGAAATTGAGTCTTTTTCAAAATTCAGTTACCATTGGCACTGGTTCTTTATCTATTTATGATTATCTTAATATGCTTGGTGCTGTTTCTTCTTATAATGAAACCTTGCAAACTAGTACACGTGGTGTGGTATGAAGAGAAAATTAAATTATGAGAATTCTGCTATTGTGGTACAAAAGATTAGGACACATTTCTCAAGAGAGAATTGAAAGGCTTGTGTCTTATGGAATTCTCAATTCCCTTGATTTCTCAAAATTTTAATATATGTGTCAGTTGCAAGAAGAGGATATACTTCAGCAAGAGAGATATGAATGTGTTTATAAGGCATCCACTTCAAATGATAAAGTTAAGAAAAGTATTAAAGATGCATGTATTGTGTCATTAAAGTGCAAAAGAGACAAAATTCAGAAACTACTTGTTTCTTATGCAATAAAGTTGGACATAATAAAAAGCATCATGTAAAAAAAACTGTGCTTGGCGTACAAAGAAAGGTACAATTTTTTTTGTTTGTTCTAAGGTTAATTTTTGTGATTGAACACACTTGATGAATTATATTTTTGATATTATTATTCATATTGATGTGTTTGTGCGAGGTTGTCTAACCTAACATTCATTTGATGATGAAAGATACATCTATATGGGAATGCTAAGGTAGAAAGTATTGACAATATACATATTAAGATTACGTTTGAGGACTAGTGTATATTCATATTTGAAGAAGACTTATTGCACCCACCCTGTTAGGTGGATGTTGGTTTCTATTTTAAACAAATTCAAATATGTTTGTTTAAGAATAGGAAATTGTCTTTATCAAAATTTAGTTATGATGAACACTATACATTTATTTATATTTGGTAATCTTTATATGTTTGATATTATTTTCTAAAATAATGAAACCTTGTAAACTAGTGCACATTTTGAGAATATTAATGAAAAAGAATTTTCAATATAAGTTCAATTTCTCCAAAGAGAATTGAAAATCTTATATCAGATGAAGTTCTCAAGTTCCTAGATTTTTCAGATTTTAAAATCTGTGTCAGTTTTTAATAAAGGAGAACAAACAACTGTAAAAAGAAAAGCTACCAACAGACTTGTGGCCATTTTTAAAAACATGTAGTTGATATGAATATTGCAGGTTATATTCTAATTAAAGTACCAATAAAAGAAACAATTTAGACCCAAACATTAAGAAGGTTTAAAAGCCTAGCTTAAACACTTATGTGTTGGGTTGTCAACCTATGGTTATGTATATAGACAAATCGAAAAGAAATTGGTTTTAAAGAATGATTGTTTGTTATTTTTATTGGGTACTGTGAATATAGGGGTTTCTAAATTCTATGTTCCCACTATTGAGAATTTAGAAGACAAGTAATTCAAGATTCTTTGAGGATGTTGAGCTTGCAGGGGGAAATATGGTTAAATGATTCCTCATCCAGAAGAACAATCTCAACAACCTCAAGAATAAATGTCAGTAAAGTGAAATTCACTAGAGAAATGAGAAATACAATGTTTGATCATTATTTTGTATATCTCTAAGAACATAAAGATGGTATTGAGTTATCAATGCCTTAAGGAGTTCCAATTCTCGATTGTGGGTTGATGCCATTAATTTAGAGTTTTCAAATCTTGTCAATTTTCTCAAAGACAATTATGAAAAGATATAAGGTATTTATTGTTGTCAAAGACTTCAGACGAAAAGAAGACATTATTTGTGAAAAACTTTCTTTCTAGCTTCATTAAAAGATTCTTTAAAGTTATAATGGCATTGCTAACTGGTTATGATCACAAATTTCATTAAGTTATTGTCTCATTGATTTTGAGATGAATTTGTTTGATAATTATGTATATTTTGGATTCAGTGGGAGGAAATTTATTTTTCTATTTGAGAACTCCAAATCAGGTGATACCCTTATAATTAAAGGAGACGATTTTAGTCTCAAATAGTGCCCAAACAGTTATACATTATTTTTGTGTGCTCAAGTACGTATGCATTCTGATATGTATTCATATTTGAGGTAATGAGCAGATATGCAAATATTTTAGTTTTGAAGTTTTAGAAAAGCAGCTAATAAGGTCATGCGCTATTCACAAAGAATAAAGCTCGCATATAATATGTCAGAGTCAAATCAAGTAGAGATCATTATGTATACTGATTCTGATTATATCGGATGCTCATTTTGTTTAAAGTTCATTTCAGTTTATTAGATGGGTGAATCATTTCTTCCATCATGGCAGCTATATCTATAGCGCATTATGAGGCATCTAGTTTTTTGGTTGACTGTGAAATTGTCATTAGGCTGCAATTCAGATATAGAAAGATAATATATTATGACAATAAGTCAACACTTATGTTCTACTAGTAATTAAATATCTAGTAGAAATTTCAGAATGGACCGGTGTCTAATGAGCATATTAGGACAAACTCTATGGATCCGCTCAGTTAATGATTATTGCCCATTATCTTTCATGAGCATATTGCTCATTTGGGTCTTGAATTGCTTAAGAAAATTTGAGTTTAGTGGGAGTTTGTATTTTGGATGCTCTTTAGTTTTAGACATGTTTGTTTATTCGGTACCGATTCCAGTTAATAAAGTTTTAAGTTTATTCCATTCTGGAAGTGTTATAGTCTTGATCTCACTAATGAGGACCAGTTGGAAATAGACATGTTAAGGTCACATTACATGTAATTTCCATGCTACACATCCATACTTAATTCATGTCATTTGGTTATGCTAACATATGTGATCATTGTTGGTAATGTTACACTAAAGGTGATTGATTCTGCTTTGGTTCTATGTTAGTATGATTAATGGACGGAATTGTTGGTATATGCCTATAGTAAATATGATAGCATATTTTGACGTCATAAAGGATTCATAATTTACAGGAATATACATGTTTCGCCCAGTGGGAGATTGTTGGATTAAAATCCAACGTTATGGGCTTTACATGTAAAATTGTAATTATGGGCTATCATATGTATGAGCCCGATTAAGTGATCTAAATTAGTTTATGGGCCTGTGGCATATATAATGGGTATGAGCTTAAATATGTGTAGATACCCAGTTGTAATTTACTAATACTATGATGGGCAGATTAGTAATTGCGACAATTAGGTTTTCAGTATAAATATAGGGTTATGGTCCCTAGGGCATTAGCATTCTAAATCTACAACCTCCCCCATCAAGTGTAGATGTGCTAGTTGCTTTTAGCCCTAGAAGACCAATCAACCTAAGGTGTCTCTGATTCTCTTCAATCTGCTGCGCTATTGATTCAGGTACGCTTCCGCTTTAGATCTTAATGGGTTAACATGAGTTTATGATCTTGTGGTTTGTGGATCTAATTCCAATAAGTATTTCCAACAATTGATGCATAATAAGGAACAAGATATCTGTGTTTTATAATAGAGGAAATTACACGGTAACTCATCTTTTGATGTTTTTTTACAATCTTCTATCTTCTTCTTTTTTCTATTATCATATGCTAGTTTATTAAATTCAAAAATATCAGATTCAGATACATTAATTTACACTTTTATCAAAATTGCAGTTACCATACATTAATTATTTTATTATTAACTTTTGTAATACAAATTCATATTTCAATCCTATATTGTACTTAGCCACTACCCTTGTGCCTGTGAATCCAGAAGTGGCACTGTTCAATTTTCTGGGTTTCTCTTGAATGTTTTGTCATCTGCTATGATTTCATTCTCGAATCTTGTTTCGAAGCTTTTTTTTCGATTTGTATGAACAAAGACTGTTACTGGTACTGCAATGGATTTTCCCCAACAAATCACACTTTAAAAAGACAGAGAATATAATGGGTTCTACATAAACTATTATTTTCATTAATATTACCCGGAAAAGGCAACCAAAATGAATATGGAAAAGATGTTGTTTGGGACTAGCTACTTAAGAATATCAGATCAATTGTTGTCAACTTTCATGTTCACTTATTTAATTATATGAATGTCCAATTTTGATGATTTTTTTCCACAAATGATTCTCCAAAAGAATTTGGAAAGTGAATATGAAGATGAGTTACCGTGTTCACTCATGATATGAATATAAGATCGGCTTTATTTTCAATTATGATTTTCATTCTCACAGATGAGTAAAGCAGGAAAGAAAACTGAAGCATCTGTCCAGTTTTTTTAAATATGATTATTTCATTGATTTAATGTTTTAACACTATTATTAAGTTTTAAATTTAAAAACTACCCCTATTTTAAAGGTTTATGTTCGTTGATTGATGACAAAAGTAGTTTAGTATTTTAAGAATATGACACAATTGTAAATTTTTTAACAAGTATGAGACAGTTGTAATAAAGCCTTGAATTCTTGACTTCTATATAATTTACCATTTATAATAATGTCTGAAACTGACTCAATTTAACAATGTTAGAGATAAAATTGTTCTTATAACAATGAGGGTAAAATTTCACCATTTTGAATGATAGGATAAATTCGCTCCTATCGTTAAACGTTTTTTTTGCACCTTATTTTTTTTTATCTATCCATATGGAATATTTATGAGGTTTAAATGCTCAAATTATGAAGAAGTTGATATTAATAATTAGTTAGACTACCAACAAACTTGTCCAGTTGGTAATTTAAATTAAACTATCAATTAATGAGTGGTTCATCTCTTGACCTAAGATTATTAATTTCTAATCAAACTTAGCTAAATTTAATGTTTTGTCAATTCATTTGTCAATTCATTTGATAATATTTAGGCTTTCTTTGTGAAATAACTATTACTCCTCTCTCTTAGCAAATTCTTTTTTTCTCTAAATATGACTGTGCGCCATATTTTTGAAATATCCCAATTTTAATCTTGATACGCGTTTGAGGGGATTAAAAATGGTAAAAATAATGTGGGCGTGCCAGAGAAGCTATTTCTCAAAGAATAAAATGGTAATTGAATAAAATAAATAAATATAGTGCGTCTAAATTACTTGAATTCTAAACGAAAAGCGATTGACGACCGTCACAATGACTGAAAATAAAACAACGGTCTTGGACCCCCGACATTACTTGACAGGTCAGTCGGAAAAACAATTTTTAAGATAAGTACCCAAAATAAAAGCAATAAAACAACACAAAGATATAAATTTTTTAATTTTCTTTTATATTTTATTGATTTTGTAAATATTTTTCAATGTTTTTTTGTATTACAAATAATAATAAAGCATGAAAATTACAACTTAAAAAGATATAATAACTTTAAAGCTAGAAATGTAAATAAGTCATAAAAACAAATATGTACGGGATGAAATAAAATTAAACCGATTTCTTTGATGTCGTTGGGATGCGTGAAATTGAGGGTTGGAACTCTGGAAAATCGGCTCGGGGGCTGTTGCGTTGCCCGGGTAGTTCTGGGTAAATTCGAAGCAATTCGGAGAGTTTAGGGACTTAAGCAGAAATTTACCACCAAGCTAATAAATCAACAGCACTTTGTGGAACAAAAACAGTGATTTCTTGAAACTTTCTGGCTCAATTTCGGGAGCCGTAGAGGTCGGATTATGGCGAAACGAAGGCTAGTATTTAAAGTTAGTGTGGAAGGGAATGATTTAGAACTGGAATTTCGGGAAAAGGTCGAGTAAATGAGTCGAAATAAATTATTAAAAATGGGGTGACAGAATAATTGTTTGATGGTTGAAAAACCAAAAGCTAGATTCTGTTTCATGGAGGGTGTTTTAAGGACAATTAAAAAGACTATAAAGGGTCTTTTTTACGAAATAAAAATTGAGAATTCGAGAATTGATGTCAATAAAGAGATTAAAATTAATTTAGGCTAAAATGATCAGCTAACGAACTCAAAATAAAATTTGGAAAACGGCTCACCAGAAAAGTTGTTTGCTGAATTTTTCAATCATGAAAAACTCAAAAGCTTGTTTTTGGGTCTTTTTAATTGATTGAGATCGATAAAAAGTTTTTAAACATGATTTAGAATAGATGTGCAACTGAGAATTGCTCGAAAATGGGGTTTCAGTGATCTCAGTTTCACGAAAAATGCTTAAAGCTCGGAGGAAAATGACAATGGTGAAATTTGATTTAGGCTAAGAGAGCTCGAATCGAGATTTGGGTAATGATTTAAATGACTTAACTAAGAGTTTGCAAAAAACGATTTGAGAATTGATTGAGTAAACTAAGAGAATTTGGGATTTGAAGTTTCTGAAAATTGGAAGTTTTTCTGAGGAACTAGAGATTGAAGAACGAATTCTGGAAATTGAGAGTTTGTTTAAACTAATTAGATGCTAAAGAACGATTTCTACGAACCTAAGGATTGATAAAATGGCCGATTTTGGCAAGAGATTTGAGAGACAAATTGAATTGTTCTGTGTTTGATTGATTTTTGAGTGGGGATTAGAATGAAAGAGTTGAGCTCTACTTATAGGATTTTGAGCAACAAATCTCATGTTAGTGGCCCTTAAATTTCCCATACATGATCTCATTACCTTCCCATAAGTTAAAGAAAGAAAATGGGTGAGTTGGGAGTTGGAAAAATAGAGGTAATGATGTGAAATACGTTCCTGAAATAGGTAGACAAGTTCAAACCCGTTTTTCTGCATTAATGCTCTTTGAAAAATTCTATAGGCTTCGTTATAGCTCCGTTTTTTACATTCCGGAAAGCCAAGATCCCCATTTCTACTTCAGAAGAGGGTTTTAGGGTGTTGCGATTACATTTTCATTAGAGTTGTAGTCGAGCCGAGCCGAACCGAGCTTTGATCTGCTCAAATTCGGCTCACTATAAAATTAACAAGCTCGAGCCTAAGCCGAGCTTTGACTTGCTCAAACTCGACTCAGCTCATTAGAAAATAAACGAGCTCAGACCGAGCTTCGAGCTTGTTTCGAGCCCAAAATCCTCTTTCAACTTGGTTCATTGAAAATTATCTAACCATGAATTATTTGTGAGTAAATCGTTAATTATATTTACGAAGTTTGCTCGCAAATAGCTCTTTAATTGTGTATATAAACAAACTCACAAGCAAAGTTCGTGAATAAATAAACAAGATGCTTACAAATAGTTTTTCTATTACTCATTTATTATGTTTGTGAACGAACTCATTTAATTCAAATGAAATAATATTAAGTTTAGATATTTGTGAGCTACCATAAAACTATATAGTTTTCTATAAAACTAAAATTTGTTCATAAGCTTTCTAATCGAGCTTTCGAGTCGAGTTTTGGTATGCTCAAGCTCGGCTCGTTTACGAACCGAGCCAGTAAATCATGCTCACAAACGATTTGTTTAGAAGTCGAGTCGAGTCGAACCTTCATATGGTGAATAATGTGATTAACATTTACTAAAATGAATGATCACAAATTAAAACAAAAGATGCCTTTAGTATGTAGAAAGTTTTAATTGAGAGATGATCCGTTTAAAGGATATCTAACGAAACATCGAGAAATCGGAAAAACTATATAAAAAGAGAGTAATACGTAACAACTCCTATAAATATGTAACAAAATTTACATTTCCTCGTATATATACAAAAAGAATTAATATGAAAAAAGAATGAACAAATGAGGATATATATTTAGGCAATTTTAGAAGAGCTTGCTAGCAAATTCATCAACGTCCCTTCCATTTGATTTCCGAGCAAGATCTCTGAGTTCCGATAAACTTCTTCCAAGCTGTAAACTCAAATTCATTTCAAATATTTCACCGTTTTCTCTTCTCTCCACATCACATTCATCCAACGTAGATTCAATTGTTTCCTCCAAAAGCGAGAAAAACCCAGCATAATTTCTATACATTTCAACCACCATCCCAACCTGTCCACCATGTTCTAACATATTCACCGTACAAGCCAATGCCCCCGCCATTGCCGTCACTATCCCTCCCCAACTCCCATTCCCCGCAAACACCGATCCCACCGCCGCAATACCAGTCAACAACGGTCCCGAAACCGCCAAAATCTTATTAATTTTCAACGCAATATTCCCCAATTTCATATAATCTTCACTATCTTTCCCTTTTATAACTCGAGCAATTTCTCTCATCTCCGACTCTAATTCCTCATTCCATCCATTACCATTACCGTTACCGTTTCCTTCTCTTCTCGTCTCCGATTTGGTCCACCAAATCGGAGCTTCGAATCTCGAAGGGAATTTGTCAATCATTTTCCCTAATAAAGGAAGTGGAAAAGCTTCATCCAAAGCGAAAACTTTCTCCATTATTGCGTTCACACTAATCGCACTCCGATTACTATGATCGAGAGTCGCGAGTGTGGTTTCGATTCGTTTATAAAGCTGTTTAAACAATCTGGTAGCGTTACGCTGTTCTTCAGCGAGCTGAGAGGGTTGGATTTTGTTGATTATAAGAAGCATTCCGGTAGCAGCAGTGAATAAAAGAGTGGAAGATAGGTTTAAAGCAAGATGAGAAGAATCTCCGGTGGAAGTTGCTGCAACTCCGGCCATAGTGGTGGCGGATAGAATGATCATGTTGGTTGAGTTTAAGAGGAGTTTGTTCCAGTTATCTCGTTGAACGGCGACGTTTTGGTGCATCTCGATTCTTTCTGCTACAGCTTCTAAAATAGCATAGAGTTGGAGGGTTTGATTTGAGTTGGGAGATTTGGGATTGATGAAAGTTTCGTTCTTTTGTGGGGGTTTTCTTCCATTTCCATGGTTGAATTTGAGTTTGTCGACTAAGTTTGATGAATTTTGTGGTTTGGGGATAATTGGGAGACGAATTGAAGGAATTTTGGGAACAGAAATGGCGGATTTTAGTGTTGTTGAAGGGAAGAGAAGAGATGAATTTTGTAAAGAAGACATGATTATGAAGTTTTGATTTTGGGATCGACGAAGGATGACTGATGGATTTGGGGAAAATATTTATAGAGATAATAAGGAGGAAGAGGAAGGAGTCATGGTTTGTTCATCCGGTCTTGACTTTGACAAAATAAAATTTGAGTAGACTCATTCTATTCACTACAAATCCTTAATTTTATAATATTTACATTGTTTGAACTTCAAACTTTTGTCATGCTGCTCATCAATGTTCTGAAAACTGGACAGGAACACCTGGTTCGACCGGTCGAAATGCTACAGGAAAATTGATTCAAGCTCAGGTTAAAGAATTGTTATTATTGCTTCTGTATATTGGGGGTGGTTACCCATCAACATTTTAGTATTAAGAAAATTTTGGAACCGGTTTCTTTTGAGGGTTAAAAGTCAATTATTATATCGGCGAGGAGCGTTTAGCGTTTCATTCCTAACATTTTAGTATTAATCAGTATTTTGAATGAAGTATTCGCCGTTTGTTTCAGTTTTTCGGAGTAGCGTTTAACGTTTCATTCCAAACCACAGGGAATATATCGTTTGGTTAGGTCTATAAAACCGCAGCGTTTAGCATTTTCTCTGAAACTGCAGCGCTTCGGAGCTTTTCACGAAAATGTCCTATTTGGAGCTTTTCATAAACAACTGTTGGTAGTTATTTGTTATTGATAAAATTATCTTTTTTATTTTCATAAAATATGTTTTTTTTAATATTATTTATATTTCTACAACATATAATTACAGGAAGAATAATGTTTTGTTGCGTTGAATAAGTTTTTTATTTTTATTTTTTTATTATGTATATATATTTTTATTAATTTGTGTAACACATTTTTTATTTTATAATAGGATAAGATGCAAAAATACCTAGGAGCAATTTTATCATTAATGTCAATTATACCCCCTAACGTTGGCAGCCAAGAGCAATTTTACCCCTACTTAGGTAAATTTGAGAAATAATTCATCAAATTGTCTTCTTGGTCATGAATATTGTCATCTACACTTCACACGTGTGCATCATTTTATCATCATTAGTAATAGATTGCAAACATAAAAAAAAAATTTGTTGATTAATTTAAAACATCCATATTAGACATTAATACTCTTAGGTCAAGAGATGGATTAGTCATTAATTGATAGGTTTTATTATTTTTAATTTGACTAAATTTGAGTATTTAAACCGCACAAATACGATTTTTATATCTGTGAAACCATTTTCATCTTTTCAAATACATGTTAGGAGGGTGTTTGTTTCAGCTTTTCGGATGAGCGTTTAGCGTTTCACTCCAAACCGCAGAAAATATAGTGTTTGGTTCTAACCGCAACGTTTAACATTTTCTCTGAAAACTGCATCGTTTTAGAGCGTTTCACGAAAAGCTCCTATTTGGAGCTTTTCATAAACATCTGTTTGTAGTTAGTTGTCATTGACGGAATTATCCTTCTATTTCCACAAAATATGTTTATTCTTTAACATTATTTATATTTCTACAACATAATTACCGAAAAAACAAGGTTTTGGGATGTTTGCTTCAGCTTTTCGGATGAGCGTTTAGCGTTTCACTCCAAACCGCAGAAAATATAGCGTTTGGTTAGGTTTCTATAACCGCAACGTTTAGCGTTTTCTCTGGAAACTGCAGCGTTTTGGAGCGTTTCACGAAAAGCTCATATTTGGAGCTTTTCATAAACAGCTGTTTGTAGTTATTTGTTATTGACAAAATTATCTTTTATTTCCATAAAATATTTTTCTTCTTTAACATTATTTATATTTCTACAACATAATTACTGGAAGAACAAGATTTATTGCGTTCAATAAATTTATTGTTTTTTATATAGATTATTTTTATTAATTTGTGTAACACATTTTTTATTTTATAATAGGATAAGGTGCAAAAATACCCCTAGCATTTATAGTTAGGAGCAATTTTTCCATTAACTTCTAAAATGGTGTAATTATAACCTTAATGTAGGTAGCCAATAACAATTTTAACCCTAACATTGATAAGTTGGGTCAGTTTGAGAAATAATTCATCAAACTGTATTATTGGTCATGAATATTGTCATCTACACTTCACATGTGCATCATTTAATCATCATTAGTAATAGATCACAAACATATGATTAGACGTAAATTTAAAAAAAAAATATTGTCTTTTGTACGAGTTGGGTAAAAAAAATTCAAATATTTTACCGAATTTATGAATATTAAATTCTAATTTTATTGTTAAATCACAAAAAGAAATATGAAACCTCTTTTTTAGAACTAACTGATATGTGTAATTGGTGTAGAATAAGAAATAAAATATATGTGTTTTATAATAATAATAATATCTGAAATTGACCCAAGTTGCCCTTAACCGCCAACGTGATGGGTAAAATAGCAACATTTTAGACTTTAAGAATAAAATTGCTCCTAAACGCTATGGGCATTTTTTCACGTTTCCCCTTTTATAATTTCTTTTTTTGATTAATTTAAAACATGTCCATATTAGACATTTTAAATCCGAACAGCAACAGTTTAATATAATTTTACCAAACACTAGTAATTAAACAGCTGATAACAAACAACTAACAGCTTACTGCAACTGCAAACAGCTAACAGCAACCGCAACAGCTTACTGCAACTGCAAACAGCTAACAGCAACCGCAACAGCTATTAGCTAACAGCTGAACCAAACAGGCCCTTTGTTGCGTTCAATAAATTTTTTATTTTTTATATAGAATATTTTTATTAATTTGTATAACATATTTTTTATTTTATAGTAGGATAAGGTGCAAAAAAAACCCAACATTTATAGCTAGGAGCAATTTTACCCTTAACGTCTAAAATGGTGCAATTATACTCCTAATTTTGGTAGCCAAAAGCAAATTTACCCATAACATTGACAAGTTGGGTAATTTGAGAAATAATTTATCAAACTGTCTTCTTGGTTATGAATATTGTCATCTACACTTCACATGTACACGATTTTATTAGGGTGTTGTTAAACCCAGCCCCAAATTCCCACCCCTAGCCCCGTGAAAGGACGAAAATGCCCTTTCATGGGTTTTAGGGAGGGAAATTTCTATTTTTTTTCCAATCCGATACGCGGGTGTGTGGCTATCACGCCTCACCGCGTGATCGGGCGTGTAGATATCACGCCTCACCGTGTGGTCGGGCGTGATAGCCCCACGCCTCACCGCAAGGTCGGGCAGTTGGCTATCACGTCTGACCACGCGGTGAGGCGTGTGTCTATCACGCCCGACCACACGGTGAGGCGTGATCGCCACACGCCCGCGTGTCGGATTGGCAAAAAAAATAGCTTTTTAACCCCGTAAATAGTTCGTTAAACCCGTAAATAGACCGTTAAAACCGTAAATAGGCCGTTAAACTCGTAACTACAGAATTGTACTTAAAACCTAAAAATACCATACAATTTAGTCCTAAAATCAGTAAAAATAATAGGGTAAATTCCAAAAAAAAAACCCATGTGGTTTGGCCGATTTTCAAAAAACCCTTGTGGTTTGTTAATACAAAAAAAGGACTGTGGTTTGCGCCGTTACCCGAAAAACGGAAAATGGCTTAACGGTATTAAATTGCTGACGTGGCATGGGGGTAAAATTGGAAATTCGAATTTTTTTTATTTTTTTCCCTCTCTCTCCTCTTCTTCTTCTTCCTCCTTCTTCTCTCCTCTTCTTCCTTCTTCTCTCCTCTTCTCATTCTTCCTTCTTCTTCTCCTTCCTCCTTCTTCTCCTTCCTCCTTCTTCTTCCTTCTTCTTCTCCTTCTTCTTCTTCTTCTTCTTCTTTTCTCTTCTTCTTCTTCCTTCTTCTTCTTCTTCTTCTCTCCTCCTCCTTCTTCTTCCTTCTTCTTCTCCTTCTTCCTTCTTCTCTCCTCTTCTTCCTTCTTCTTCTTCTCTCCTCCTCATTCTTCTTCTTCCTCCTTCTTCTTCCTTCTTTTTTTTCTTTTTTTTTTAAGTTTCGGAAATTTTCAGATTTCTGGAAAATTTCCAGAAATCTGGAAAATTTCCAGAAATCTGGAAATTTTCTAGATTTCCGACGGAAATCTAGAATTTTCCAGATTTCTGGATTCCAGAAATCTGGAAATCGGAAAACGGAAATAAAAAAAAGAATAGAAGAAAAAAAGGAGGAAGGAGAAGGAGAGAAGAAGAAGAAGAAGAAGTAAGAAGAAGTAGAAGAAGAAGAAGTAGAAGTAGGAGGAAGAAGAAGAAGGAGGAGGAAGAAGAAGGAGGAGGAGAAGAGAGGAAAAAAATAAAAAAAAATTCGAATTTCCAACCTTACCCCTTGCCACGTCAGCAGTTTTAACACCGTTAAGCCATTTTCCATTTTTTGGGTAACGGCGCAAACCACAGTCCTTTTTTTGTATTAACAAACCACAAGGGTTTTTTTGGAAATCGGCCAAACCACAGGGGTTTTTTTTTAGAATTTATCCAAAATAATATAAGTTAATTAATAAATATTATTAATCACAACATATAAAACTAATATAATCTAGTCCAAGCCTCTCTCCTTTCAGCGTATAGATTCTCCAAGTGACGAACACTCGGATGACGAAATAAACGCCATTGGGTGGCAATGGGAGGCACTGGAAACGTAGGATGTAAATAAAGACGTATGTAGTGATGATAACTCCCCAAATGACAAATCACAATCTCTCGCTCTGGTGGTCTTCCATCATCCGAACGCATCGGCAGTATAGTGCAACATCCTAACTGTTGTGTAGTAAAGAGGAATATTACTGCGTTCAATACAGATGCAGCAGCATATAAGTCATCCGGACTCACCATCTAGTGGGACTCACCACAACCCGCTCCTGCCCATTTAATACGTGTGAGGGCAGCATCAAATCCGTTCTCGTACACTGGCCCATATAGATCACGATTTGCCCGCATCTCAATCTCTATGAGCACTCTCATCAGCTTCCACTCCTCTTGGTTATAGGTGATGGCATCGGCTAAAACACGAAATCCACAGTTACCATCTGCTACAACATCATGGAATCTAGTAATAAATGGTACGATGAGACCTTGAACCTGATGTAAATGGTGGTAACCGGCGATATCCGCATCAAATCCGACTGAAAATATTAATATATGAAATTCATCAATAAAAATATATTTACTTTAACTTCAACATATATATTAATAAAATAAAATATACCCGGCATCTGGCTGTTATGCATATATGAGGATGAGGAACGACCTCGACTATGACTACTCCTCGAACCTGATGACCGTGCTCGACCTCGTTGACTGTACTCCCATGCACTCGAATTTCATTTCGTTGATGAATTTCCCTTTGGTCTACCCCTAACATTGTCTTTGACTTTAGGTTCTTTGAAGCCACTTTGTTCCGGATTTATCTGATCATGAACGTACATCGATATGCTACGCATCATTGAAGGATCTAATTTTTCAACCTTTTCCATAAGAGAGTGAAAAAATCGGTGATCCTCAGACCCGTCAGCATATACTGGAGCAGTAACTAGTATGTCACTCAACCCTTCAAACGCAAGAGATCTCCAAAAAGGATGGATGCGGTCAACACGGACCGATTCATCTATGTCAATATATGTTTTAATCTCACATGCACACGGAATGTCATGAGTCATGGGCAACACGCATCCATACTCAATCCGTGCGTACGCTTGAGCTCATCATTTAGTACAGCCAAGTAGTAATGTGAAACGTGTAAGTCGAGATACGTGAAAGGTGCTCCACAGTGATTCACCGCAGATCTTCTTCTCGAGTCCTCGAGTGAGTATCTGATTATATACAGTGAAGGATTACAAAACTAATGTATTAAATTTTAAAAGATTAAAGCAAATAACAGAATAAATGTCTTACTTGATCGCCTCGATCTGAGCCTCAATGTCCTTGTGCACCTTTGCCCACACTGTATCGAGTGCACCAGTAGATGAATTCAACCACTGTTTCAACTGTTCATGTGAACTCTCCACTCGACAGGTTGTGGTGTTTCCTAAGTGCAACACATTATTCGTCCATGCTCGGCAAAACTTCTCTTTATGCACTAGCCATGTGGTCTCCACGTACTCTATCACACGAGGCCAGTTGGCAGTAGTATTCTTCATGGCTACCACTGCCGCCTCATATTCGGCTACTATCGGGGCTTCGATTATACGTTTCCATTTGGAATTCTTAAAAATTTCACCAAACCTCTTCATTCCGCACAACTTGCCTACTCTATCCTCCACATCTTTATTAATATGCCATGTGCACAATAAATGATGACGATGAGGAAATACCTCACGAACCGGCCGCATCAGTCCTAACTCCTGGTCTGTAGCAATGGTTGTCGGATGCACATCAGGTTAGAGCAAAAGCTTCAATTTTTGTAACACCCACATATAACTTCCCTCAGTTTCATCCTTCATGATTGCATAGGCGATCAAGAAGTTTTTTTTTGAAGGCGTCATTCCAATGATTTCAAAGAATGGCATCTTATACTTGTTTGTTTTATATGTTGAATCCATACCAACAAACAAGTAATAAGATCGGAACAGTGTGATCGATGTTGGATGTGCCATAAATAAGTGAGTCACAACATTGCTGCCCGGCACCGCTTGCGTCCAATGTATGTACTCCTTATCTATAGCAAGCCGATCAAACTGACCGATTACATCCCGACCCTCAAAGCTCTCAGTCCTGATTTTCTCCCTGTAATTATAGATATGTCTTTGTGTCGGGAAATCCTCCGGATGTTTTTCTTTGATTGCAGCAAAAATAGCACAAGGCTTAGCTTGAGCTGAACTCATTTCACGAATAAGTTTTTTGGAACCCGGGCTTAGTCCGCTCATCTGTCTGTAGCCCTGATGATATACAGCCAATTGATGACAGTGCTGTCCTCTATCTCCAGCAATCCCATTCACCACCCAACCGCCCAATTCAGCGATTTCCATAACCTTTATCTGGAATTTGCAACACAGTACTTTGTTTTTGTATTCTTCCGTAGTATAACATCCATATCCATATCCTTTTTCCTTTTATAATTCTTAACACCACGAGCACATTTAACCAATATCCACTTTGACTTGCCTCCCGTCTTGTGCGACGCTGTGGTTAACTCGAACCCGATTCCAATTGCCGTCTGTTTTGCCCAGTTAACAGCTTCATGATATGTTTGAAACGTTTGTTTGGGAAAAAACTGCGAACTGTAATCTATGCCATTTTCGTCAAATTCTTCCCACGAAACCTCCTGTAAATGATAAATAACGAACATTACATTCCAAAATGTGACATTTCTACAGCGTTTCGGTGTCTAAACCTGAAAAACAGCCACAAATATGCTCGGACGTGTGAGCATCACGCCTCACCATGTGGTTAGGCGTGATACTCATACGTCCCACCACATGGTGAGGCGTGATGCTCACACGCCCAAGTGCCGAACCGGATTTTTTTTTAAATCAAATTACAGAAATCAAAGGAAGTTCAATCGGAAAAATACCTCGACTTCAGACACAGCATCACTCCCGTCTCTTCCCAGTGATAACGGATTGCCTTCCATTAAACGTGTTGTCTTTGATTCGGATCAAAATGTATTTGGGAGACTTTGAGAGAGTTTGGGAGGGTTTGGAATTTTTACTTTTTGATTAAAGGGCAGTTACGTCTTTTTCCGAGGCTGGAAGTGTGAAATTGGGGCTGGGTATAGTAATCCACTTTTATTATCGTTAGTAACAGATCACAAACATATGATTAGACGTGGAAATTTTTTTTAAGAAAATAAAAAAAAATATTGACTTTTGTACGAGTTGGACAAAAAAATATCCAATATTTAATCGAATTTATAAATATTAATTTTCAATTTTATTATTAAATCACAAAAAATATGAAATCTATTTTTTAGAACAACTGATATGTGCAATTGGTTTATAATAAGAAATAAAATATCTATGTTTTCTAATAATATCTGAAATTGACCCAACTTGCCAATGTTAGGGGTAAAATTGTTCTTAGCTGCCAGCGTTATGGATAATATTCCACCATTTTAGATATTAAAAGTAAAATTATTCCTAGTTATAAACGTTATGGGCATTTTTTCACATTTTTCCTTTTATAATTTCATCGTTGATTAATTTAAAACATGTCCATTTTAGACATTTTAAATCCGAACAGCAACAGTTCAATATAATTTTACCAAACACTAGTAATTAAACAGCTAATAACAAACAGCTAATAGCAATAGCTAACAGCTTACTGCAATTGCAAACAGCTAACAGCAACCGCAACAGTTATTAACTAACAGCTGCCAAACAGGCCCTAATACTTTGGTTTTTTTGTTCGTGGGCCTGCTTTCGAGTGGTCTGGGATCGTAGATCGAAGCATGTCCGGTGAAACAAGCCGGGAGAAAGTGGGGTTATTAGGGTCATAGATCGTTGAACATGTCTGGTGAAATAACTAGTATATATTACAGGAGTGCATTTTATGAACAAAAATATTTATATGTAATAAATTACTCTTAGTTATACTTAAAATGTTAATTTTTTTTAATATAAAAGCATGTATATATCATCCTATTAAAAAAAATACAGCATAAAGATGACTAAAACATCATACGAACGAAACCCATAAAGAAAAGTGATATCTGAATATATAAATTTATAATGAAGAGCCTGAACGTCTTGTTGAATCTTCCCGGTTCAACATGTAAAATACAACCAATAGTTATCGATGAAACCTGTTTCGATATCTAATTCCAGACTCGTAGATGAGAGTGTGGAGGGTGCCCAACTTTACAGGCCCCCAATTTGGGAGGGCTCCAATTGTTTTTTTATTGTGCACACCTAATTGGAAAGAAATAAATTATGGCCCTGTTTGGTAAAGAGCGTTTTAGGATAAAAATAGCGGTTTTGACCAATTTTAGAAGTTTGGCCACTGAAACCGCTGATTGGAGTGTTTGGTGGAGAGAGGTTTGGGAGAGAGTTTTGGGATGAAAACGCTAATTTAGAAAAAGCTCTTAAAATGAGCCTTTTCAATTAGCGTTTTGGAATATTAAAATTAATGGACTTCTTTAACCCTAATAGATAGGCTCCCTCTTCTCCTGCGCCAAAATTAATGCCCTTATTCGTCTTTTTGCACAAACCGCTATTATCAATCAGTTAATTTTTACCAAACAGGTCTACACAAACAGCTAGTCATATCAGCTAGTCAAATTAGCTAATGTAATCAGCTAACAGCTAATGTAATCAGCTAACAGCTAATTCCCAAACAGGCCTATATATTTTTTTTTTTTATGGGAAAGCCATATAAGTTTATGAAATTTTACTATACTTTCTGAAAAGTTACTGTGTTTGGCAAAGAATATAAGTTTATTGAATATAATAATTGGTTGAATGTGATTCAAGTATTATTACTATAAATTAATTTGCAATGGTATCTTGTGCATATTTTATTAAGGCAAAAAATATCATTAGGATTTTAATCTTTTATTTTTTTTGGTTTACTAAGCCTTTAATATTTTATATAGATATATTAAGTCCATTATCTTTTATTTTTTTGTCACATTAAGTACTAGATAATCCAAAAAATCAATTTTAAACATAAAACTCAGTTAATATAGTGTTATTCATTGCACCTGTATTCGAAATTTATATTTTTTCACTGTTTGAAAGCAGTTTTGAATGTATAATATCACTATGAGAAAATTGTAAAAACCTTAATTCAAACTGTAAAAAAAAATTATAATTTCAAATACATATGAAATTAATAACGTATTTTTAACAGAATTAGATTTTCACAAATTAACAACTACTCATAATGATCCATGCATTTATTGCTACAATTCAACTAAATCAACTTGAGAATTCAGAATTCGGGTTGGCTGAGCTTTCTGGAGGTGCCGACCTAGTTGGGATGTCTATCCTCAGTCGCGTCCCAGCATTTTATTAAAAAAACTTGAGAATTCAGAATTGTGTATTCATGTTTCGCACAGACCCCCAAAATCTTTAAGACAACTCTGTCTAATTGAGTAGATGTTTAGGAAGGGTTGAAGAGTATGACTAGTTGTAAGTTGTAGCATTTACGTACTATGAGATGTAGTAATAAATGTCCATTTATAAGGCTGGGACCGAACCCTACTTCTAGGAATCCTTTTAGTATTAAGACGCATTCTCTTATTAGGAGTCTCGTTTTAGAAGAAGTCCTCCATGGTGTGGAGTCTTCTACCTAACTGCATTGTAATTTCTTGAAGAGACGTTCCATGGAAGCTTTTCGATAAATCTGAATGCTCGATTTGAGACACGTGGTGGTTGATCTGAAGCCTCATGAGATGTTATGTGTCTGATTCGTTTTATACGATATATATCAAGAAGAAAATAGGCTACAAAGTGCAGGAAAAAAACCCATAAAAACAAACCTAAAATAAGTAAACAAATCATGATATACAAATATTTTCCACAGATAAGCCGCTGAAAAACAACTAGCTCCCATTTGTATTTCATCTTTCATCGCTAAAATCCTTTTAAATTTCATCGTATTTCTTTGTTTGAAATTTATAGCTCTCACTCAATTTCTTTTCCGTTTGCTCTAAATTTGTTACCCATAATTATTTTTATTAGTACCTTTTCGAATTTAGCACTACCAAGACTTTAGTAGTAATATATGTAACAAATTGTATGAATATGTAATAAGATTTACATTTCCTCTATGTTTATACAAAAAGAATGAAAGAATGAGCTAAGATATAATGGTACATGTGACATCGAAACATACTAAGATAATTTTAGAAGAGCTTGCTAGCAAATTCATCAACCTCGCTTCCATTTCTCCTAGCAACGGAGGATTTCCGAGCAAGATTTCTAAGCTCCGACAAACTGCTTCCGAGCTGTAAACTCAAATTCATTTCAAACATTTCACCATTCTCTCTTCTCTCCACATCACTTTCTTCCAACGTAGATTCAATTGTTTCCTCCATAAGTTCGAAAAATCCAGCACAATTTCTATACATTTCAACCACCATTCCAACTTGTCCCCCATGTTCTAATGTATTCACCGTACAAGCCAATGCCCCCATGGTCGCGGCCACTATTCCACCCCAACTCCCATTCCCCGCAAACACCGATCCCACCGCCGCAATGCCAGTCAACAACGGTCCCGAAACCGCCAAAATCTTATTGACCTTCAACGCGATATTCCCCAATTTCATATAATCTTCGCTATCTTTTCCTCTTATAACTCGAGCAATTTCCCTCAGCTCCGACTCTAATTCCTCATTCCATCCATTACCATTACCATTACCATTTCCTTCTCTTCTCGTCTCCGATTTGGTCCACCAAATCGGAGCTTCGAATTTCGAAGGGAATTTGTCAATCATTTTCCCTAACAAAGG
Source organism: Euphorbia lathyris (assembly GCF_963576675.1). Taxonomy (NCBI): domain Eukaryota; kingdom Viridiplantae; phylum Streptophyta; class Magnoliopsida; order Malpighiales; family Euphorbiaceae; genus Euphorbia; species Euphorbia lathyris. The sequence continues at coordinate 86,865,489 of NC_088915.1, forward strand.
AAGTGGAAAAGCTTTATCCAAAGCGAAAACTTTCTCCATTATTGCGTTCACACTAACCGCACTCCGATTATTATGATCGAGAGTCGCGAGTGTGGTTTCGATTCGTTTATAAAGCTGTTTAAACAATCTGGTAGCATTTCGCTGTTCTTCAGCGAGCTGAGAGGGTTGGATTTTGTTGATTATAAGTAGCATTCCGGTAGCAGCAGTGAATAAAAGAGTAGAAGATAGGTTTAAAGCAAGATGAGAAGAATCTCCGGTGGAAGTTGATGCAACTCCGGCCATAGTGGTGGCGGATAGAATGATCATGTTGGTTGAGTTTAAGAGGAGTTTGTTCCAGTTATCTCGTTGAACGGCGACGTTTTGGTGCATCTCGATTCTTTCTGCTACAGCTTCTAAAATAGCATAGAGTTGGAGGGTTTGATTTGAGTTGGGAGATTTGGGATTGATGAAAATTTCATTCTTTTGTGGGAGTGTTCTTCGATTTCCATGGTTGAATTTGAGTTTGTCGACTAAGTTTGATGAATTTTGTGGTTTGGGGATAATTGGGAGACGAATTGAAGGAATTTTGGGAACAGAAATGGCGGATTTTAGTGTTGTTGAAGGGAAGAGAAGAGATGAAGTTTGTAAAGAAGACATGATTGAGTATTGGAAATGAGATTCTGATTTTGATTTTGGGATTGATGAAGATGAAGATTGAAGATTGAAGATGAAGATTGAAGATTGAAGATGATCAGATGAAGGATGAAGATGATTTGGGGGAAAGTATTTATATAGACATTAATGAGGTAGAGGAAGGAGTCATGGAATGGAGGGAGGTCTTGACTTTTGACAATTTTGTTTTCTTTGTTTTTGAATGGACCCATTCTATTTTTCACTACAAATTCTTAATTTTATAACATTACATTATTTTCAACTTCAAAATTTTGTCATCTTCTTGATTTAAGGGAGGCAACTACATCTGCCAATTTCGAATTCGAGTCATGTTCGTGTCATGTTATTTTCGGGTTCGTGTTAAAAAGAATAAATCAAACTCAACTCAAAATTTTTTATGTTGTATTAACTTGCTCGGATTAGTGTTGATTTCGTGTCGTATTTTCAGGTTAAATGTAATTTTGTTATGCATAAATATATTAATGATAACTTTTAAAAATATAAAAAAATACGGTGCTATTTTTAAATAATTTATGTCACTTTTAGATTAGTATATTAACACTAATCATCAAAAGTCCCGCTAATACAATGTTAGAGAATCATGTAATGTGTTTACAAAAATTTGGGAGATTCAAGTAATAATTATAATTTTATTAACTTTATTAATAAAGTGACATATAAAAATATGAGAGAATATAATAATAATTTTAAATATTCGTGTCATTTCATATTGTTTTCGGGTGAGCATATCAACCCTAACTCCATCCAAAAATTTGCGTGTCAATGTCATGTTAACCCAATAATGACACATTACCTACTAAGTTAAACCCAAACACTAAAATTACATATCGATTTCGTGGCGTGTAATCAGATCGTATGTACTTTTTCCACCACTGATGGTATAACGGGTTGGGTACCTACGGGTAGTGTCAATTTCAAACTTTTACCCGTTTATTTTTTAATTATCCGTACACGTTCCATTACCCTAACGGATATATTTTTTGCATCTCATACTTATCCCATTTAATTTGTGGGTACACTTACCTGTTAAGAATAAAAAATATAAAACAAAAAATATTACAAATTTAATAAAGTATAAATTTAATAAATCGTTCATCTAAAAGTTGAACAAATTTAATGTTAATCAATAAGAATAAAGTAGGTTAATGGTTGAAGAATAAAAGGTTAGGGTTGGGGTTGAATATCATATCTTACATCTAAAAAATAATAATATTTTTTAATATATAAAAGATTTATGATGGGTAACATGTACCGATATCCCGAGGGGTATTCCCATGCCTATCACAGGTAATGGTTTTGATTCTATATCCATCTCATTCCCTTTTATACAGAGTACAGATAGTCCTATTAGGATCGGATAGTATCGGATATCCACAAGTATAGTACATGTTGTCATCCCTAGACGAGAACTATCTGTTTCCAATGGAGCTTCAAATCGATCTGAAATGCTTGTTCATATTTAAAGGTATAACGACTTATTTGGCCATTATGGTATTCAAAATTTTGCCATTTGCTCCATATAGTATTATTTTTGTAACATTTGCCTATTGTGATATTTTCATATGTGACATTTAACCCATTTTGGATGAAAATTTATCCGATTTGCTAATTCTTTTTACATAACACAACTTTTAACATGTGGCCTGTATAAAGACCAATTTTTTAATTATTATTTTTTCATATAGACTTTATCCGTAGATAAATAAGAAAAAAAAAAAAGCAATTCCTTATTTTATCCATACATATCATGTGTTAAAAATTGTGTTATGCAAAAAAAATTAACAAATCAAATAATTTTCCATCTAAAATAAGTCAAATATCGCCTAAAAGAATATTTTAGAATCAAATGTTATCAAATAATACGCGGGTAAATGACAAAATTTTGGAACCTATATAAAATAGAGATGGGAATTTGACTCAACTTGTATAATATTACTTAACTAGAAATTGTAAAAGTAATTTTTTACTTATCCTAATTATTTTAATTTTAACATCATATCATGGTTAATTATATTATTACAAATAAGATCTTCATAAAAAAAAAAAAAAAAAAAATTATTACAAATTGAACGTTCGATGTAGTTTACCAGCAGCCATTTTAGTAGACCCAAGCTTATACAAAATTAAATGCTAAATTTTATTTATTTTGTACCCTGTTGAATTATTCTTGGTCCTTAATTAATTTATATGCTTTGCTAAAATTTATGTTATTTTTCTTTCAGCAGACAAAAATAAATTAGTAATAAAATATAAAAAGTTTAGCTAATTACTCTTTGATTAACATTACTTAATGGATAGATTAAGTTACCAAATTTACAAGTTTGTTGGTAGTCTAATTATTTATTAATATCAACTTCTTCATAAATTTGACTAAATTTGAGCATTTAATAAACAATAATCCAAATGAATAGATACAAAAATGTTTATATTATTGACAGTTAAAATTAATTTTATTATAAATTATATGATTCAAGATATAACATTGACCAAATGAACTAATTTCAAATATATTTAGGATTAATTTCAAATTAAACCATGTGGATTACATGTTTTTGCAAATCCGTATATTTTGATAAAACACATTGTTTTTACAGGTTAGGGACCTTATCGTGTGTTTTTAAAAATACAAGGACTAAACAGTGTGTTTTATCAAAATACACGGACTAATAAATTAATTACCTTTTTTTTTATTACAAACCAAATCTTATGGTTTGCAAAATTTGCCCGATAAAGATCTCAAAATGAAAATTTTAAAAAATTAAATGATATTTTAAACAACTTTAATTTTTCAACCTTTTGAAGTCATTTAAGTGTTGTTTTTTTTTATAAGAGGTAATGTTAATGTTTAGAGATAGAAAACTCTAAAAATAATGATTTTGAAAAATAAAAAAAATGTGGTTCTATAGTAAATATGACACTAAACTGTTTTATTTCTTAAAAAATTTCATTTTGATATCGTTATCTGTCAAATTTGACAAAGTCAGCCCAAAATGAAAATTTTGCAAACCACTTGGTTTTGTTTGTAACAAAAAAAATCACATGTACCAATCTGCAAAAACATATAACCACATAGTTTAATTTGAAATTAACTCGTCTATGTATTTATTACTATAACTAGTCGAAAACCCGTGCGATGCACGGGGTATGAAACTTTTATATAATTTAGATAAATAAATAAATTGACATATTTACTTTTAAATAATTTTATATCATGCTATGAAAAAAATTTATATTATGTATATTTGAAATTAATATATATTTTTTAATGATAATTCAAATTAAATTAATTTTAAAAATAATTGACTACTTTTTTTATATAATTTTAACTAAAGATGAATGATTTATTTATTTTTATAAAATTCAATGATTTGTACTTTTTAGGAATTTTAATACATTTTCATATTCCAAATATTCTGTGAAACAATAATAATAAAATAGCAGATTAACTAAGAAATATATTAGAATATAATAAAAAAATCAAAAATTGAATTAAACTATAATTAAAATTAAATATTATATTTACGATACAAAAGAATTACAATATAGGTTAAACAAAAATTGAATTAAACTACAATTAAAATTAAATATTATATCTACGATACAAAAGAATTACAATTTATGTTAAAATGGAAGCAACATCAATATATTATTCTATAAACTATTACAATCAATACTTTTCTAATGTTGCATATGAAGAAACTTTATCAATTCAATATGTTACATATAAAAAAATAAAATTCGTAAGAATTAGTCATAAATTCATCTTGATGATAATTATTTTGGTTGATGGAATTTCATGATCACCAAGTATTCGAATTCAATTATTCATTCTGCTACCATAACCCAAGATATCTAATTGAATCAGTTTAAGATGATGATTTCTCTTATTTTCATCTCGTAATATCACTTATTTGACTTCATTAATATTTTCTAATAATTATATATTCTTGAATTTTGTAAGTAAGAAAAACAAACAAAAGAATTGAAAAAAAAAATGAAGGGACGAAAAAAATAATTAGGAGAGAACCATCTTCCTCTCGGGTTTTTTTGTTTTTTGAAAATAAGAGAGAATGTCGAGACATAAGCGTATAAAGAGGAGAGTGAAAATATTTTTTGCCCATTAGTTAAACATTTTATTTTTTCTTAATGAAGTATTAAGTCCATAAATTAATTTTAGTTAAATAGAATTAAATCGCAATTGTAACCACTCAGTACAAAAAAAACGTTTTATAATTAATATGTATATTAATTAGAATCATTATGCTCAACATTTGAGAATTTGAAGAGATTCAAATAATAATATTTTCTTAATTAATATTTTTCAATAATTTGTCCTATGATCATATTTCATTTTCATCTGTTAAAAACTCTTGAAATACTAACAATTTTGTACGAACCATAATATAATAGTTAAAAATTATATAAGCCAATGTTGCAAAAGCAACTATCTCAATATCCATAATTAATGTACATTTTTAGGATTTTGAGCATCAAAATTTATTTTTATTTACCTTGATTTTGAATTCGTATCTAGCATAATCCACATTCTTCAAGAATAAACATCTTATCAAACATATTAGACGCTTACAATCTCCTTGTCTAGAAAATTAGGACAAAATAACTTCTTGATAATAATAATAATAATAATAATATAACATAATTTATATTGAAATAAACTTCATTGTAAGTATAATATTCCAATATCTCTTTAATATTTTATTTAATATGTCTCAAACTTCAATGAACAGCTATCATGTGAAACTTTATATCTATTTATACCAAAATGCATAAAAATAAAAAATACAATCCATATCAATTAGCTAAACTCAAACTAAAAAAATGTGTGGATTTCAACATGTTCCGAATTAGAAAAATTAATCTAACTTCAATTAAAACTAAAAATTGAGTTCATAAAAAGCCGAAAATCTAAATTTTAGTTAGAGTTAACAATCAAAACGATAACATCTAGGAACATATACTAAAAAAGAATGCAAATATACAAAATCTTTATTTTAGTCATTTTGAAAAATAAATAGATAAAAAAGAAAACATGGATAAGGTAGCGGAGGTATGGAATCTAGATAATGACAGAAATGGAATTTCATCTCTGAAAGATGAAACTATAACAACAATTGTTTAATAAAAATAAAACAACAGCACAATTGAGAAGCTAAAAATTGAGTTCATATAAAACCGAAAATCTAAATTTTAGTTAAGAGTTAGCAATCAAAACGATAACACCTAGCAACATATACTAAAAAAGAATACAAATTTACAAAATCTTTATTTTAGTCATTTTGAAAAAAAAAGACAAATAAAAAAGAAAACATGGATAAGGTAGCGAGAGGTATGGAACCTGGGTAACGACAGAAATGGAATTTCATCTCTGAAAAATGAAACTATAACAACTATTGTTTAATAAAAAGAAACCAACAACACAATTGAGAACAAAAATAACTACAACATATGAAGAAAAAAAATCGAATAATTACCTTGAGAAACATAAGAATTCCTTGTAATTTTTGACACTTTGGTGTTTTCCGGTTTTAGTTGTTAATGCATCTTTTATTTCTGTCGGATTTCTTCAATTGAAGCTATCAGTTTGAAAAAAAGACAAATAAAAAGAAAACATGGATAAGATAGCGAAATGTATATAACATGGGTAACAACAGAAATGAATCTGAAACATGAAACCGTAACAACTATTGTTTAATAAAAATAAAACAACAACATAATTCAGAACAAAATAACTACAACATATGAAAAAAAATCGAATATTTACCTTCAGAAATATAATACTATCTATTGTGGCCAATGAATATAATGGTGGAATACTATCTATCATGCTTTATATAGAAGTTTATTTGTGACTTTTGGATTTCCTTTGCTTTGTGTTTTTTCATCTTCCCGTAACTCTTGCTTTCTTTTATTATTTTAATTAATAGGCTAGTAATTATTTAATATATTATAAATATAAATTTGTTATTTTTAATTAATTAAATATTTTTAATCTGATTTTTTACTACGTTGACAACTCATCAAAAAGACCTCTAAAACACTTCTTCTTATTTCTCTCTGCTTCCGTAATTATATATAGTATAGATATATATTTGTAAACAGATTTACCATGTGTCAGATTCTCAATATGTGTTGATGTAACAAAAAAATCACATGTATCAATCACTCTAATTTTTCAAACATTTTAAATTGTTAACTAATATTAATTATTCAACCTCTTCCCTTTCTAAAACAACTCATTTTATTTTGCCCATGTTTTTTATTACTTAATTTCAGTAACAATCAGTTCAGTTCAGTTCAGTAACAATCAGTTCAATTCAATTCATTTTCAGCATTCAATAATTTATCATTATTGTTTATAATATATATATATATATATATATCATTTATTATTATTATTTATTATAATTATAATTATTTAAATAATTTATAATAATTTATATATTAATTTATCAATTTTTATTATAATTATAATTATGTATATATAATTTATGCTTTATCATTATATATATATATATATATATATATATATATTTATAGAAGCTGGGACGATACAGTAGCAATGATCTTGAAATTCCAACTAGGTTGGCACCCCAAGAGCATACACCGAAAACCCGATAATATTAAAAATAAAATAAAAAATTGTAACACAGGGGGGAAACGGAAAAACAAAGTAAAAAACATAAAATAACAAAAAGCAAAAAAAAAACAAATAAATCAGCGAAATCTAAAGTGACCAACATTACAGATATCATCAAAAAGCAGTGAGTAGCAGAAGTGCGGAGCCGATTGCCACCACGTAATGCCGAAGGAAGAGGAGACGTCGTAGCGTGCTAAAGCATCAGCAACCCGATTACCTTCTCTGTAAATGTGGGTAATCATGACGGACATCTGCGAGCACTGTTGTAGACATTTCAACCAGTCGTGATGGACGGACCAAGGAACGTTGGTAGAATGTGACTTTAATTTATTGACCACTAACAAGGAGTCTGATTCAATCCAAAGCCTGTGCCAGTTCTTCTCCCAAGCTAGGTCAACTGCAAACATTACCGCCTTCAGTTCAGCAATATAAGCATAAGAGAAAGCAATTGGGAATGCAAAACACCCTATGGAAAACTCTCTAGACGAACGGAATACTCCACCAGCGCCAGCAGCCCCCGGGGAGCCCAATGCAGATCCGTCGACATTAACTTTCAGCCAATAAGGCGGAAGGGAAATCCATTTTACCGAGATGATGTTAGGTGCCCGAGGGGGTCTGATCGGGACCTGAAGACGAGCCAGGATCACCGCGTCACGCTGGGAGAGACAGCAGCCCGAACTACCAGACCGAGCCTCATGAATTAGCAGCCGAATGGAGCGAATTGCAGCTGAAGTAGACGGTAATAAATCAGTGAACAAAGCTTCATTTCTGATTTTCCAAATGAGCCAGACACAGGTGACTAATGTTGAGCTCCAATGAGCAGCAACCTGAAGAGGTGTGAGCATTCCATCCAATAATCTCCAGATCCTGGTCAAGTTGAGGAGAATGAATTCCATGATCTGCATCATGTTCGCCATTAGGTGGAAAATCCGCCCAGTGAGATGAAGAATTGTCCATGTCGTGTAGGACAATGCTGCTTCCCTGAGTCATTCTGCTCTTCACAATTAACACTGAGATGAAGGTTTTTTGCTTCGACAGTTTGCACATTAGAAGGAGGTTTAACCGCTTCTGTTGTTTGCACTTTCTTTTGCCAAACACGATTAGAATTACCCTACTCTGAATCTTGAACATGCTGTTTCCCTTCCCTTTGGATGAACTCTGCTTTGTGTTGCTCCTCACGACCAGGATTACGTCTACAACTTCCTGCAGAATGACCAATAGAATGACATATTGAACACAAGTCTGGGAGGCATTCGTATTCCAAGAAGACCCACTGCATCAAAGATACTGTATCCACACGCAGCTTGTATTGAAGTTCCTTTGAAAGATCCACGTCAATTAGGATTCTAGCATAATGTCCCATCTCTCCTTCAACTGTATTTCGATCAAAACAAAGTAGAATTCCTACAGCACTTGCAATACTAGCCATTATACGTCTATCCCAAAATTCCCAGGGAAGATTGTAGAATCTTACCCAAACTTGAGCCGAGGAGGATTTATAAGAGTCTGGATTGAAGCCTGTGGACCAAGGAATGAGTCTCATAACCCTTGGCTTAAGGACGACTGCCCCTTGACTCCAAGCAGTCTGTAAGGCTTCTGCCGTTAGAAGAAGAATGTAATAAAAAAAAACCCCTACCAAGTGAAATTAGCTTCCAATCCATACTAAGGCCCTAAAGCGAATTGAGTTTACCTTTAAGAGCATGATGTTTCCAAGGGGATTCCCCTTTGGAGAGAGTAACACGCCCAATTACAGAGTGCTTGCAAAAATCAAGTCGCTCATTGTAAATAGCCTGTTGAATTTTAATTGCCCTAAAACCACCCTCATCGGAGATTTGAGGTTGAACGGAGCGTGGAACCGATGATGAAGCCACCACGCCGAAGAGTGTCGCTGCATAGGATTTACACCCCAAAATTTGAGGCGCGGCGGAAGCCGGACCAAGAATACCCAACGGAGACTTCGTAGGTTGCACGGAGTATTTGAGGAAGGCGGAGCGAGAGAACAGATGCGCAATTGAAAAAGAGGCCTCCGGACCCAGAGGAGCCATGGCGGCAGGCGGCATAATTTCAAAGATTCAATCGGAAGAATATACAAATTCAAAACAAAGCAGAACAAATTCAATTAATTATGTAATCAGAATTCAATCAATCAGAAATTAAATTGCAGAGCAGATTCAATCCATTGATAATCCAATGATCAGTACGAACATTTGACTAACTCATCCCACTAGAAATCGCCATAAAACGCTCTGATTATTGGGTGGAGATCACCGGATCGGCGCCGGTGTAAATAGACCGAGGCACTACCACCGTCGTTCAACCAAATAACAATCCGCAAAACAGCCGCACCAGACACCACCGTCCACCACGCACAAACGGCGCCGGACCAAATCGGCGGCGGCGACTAGGTTTCAGACGGCAACAGATCACGATTTCTCACTATTAGAGGCGGCGTCCCCTTTCTTCACAATGTCCACCAAGCACAAAGCGGCGGCAGACCAACAACGAACCTATCAGCGGCGGCGTCAAGGGTACAGATTTCCCAACTACATTTTAATTTTTTTTTAATCATCTTCGTTAACTTCATCATCATCGTTATCTTCATTCTCCGCTAGACGTGATTGAATGAAAATTCGTATTTGTATTTGAATGGAAATTTGTATTCATATGGAAATTTGTATTTGTATTTAATTTCATAGGCTTTAAATTGTATGTAAATTTGTGTTTATATGTAATTTGTATTTTTAGTTAAAACTAGACTCATTTTTATTTAATTTTATAAGCTTTTATCGAACCAAGCATTTATTTGATATTCAATTTAGTTTTATCTTTAATAATATATTTATTTATTATTGTTATTATTATTATTAGAAACCGTTATTATTATTATATTATAAGCTTATTAATGTCTAATATTATTATTAAAATTATTTTAAAGTCTAATATCATAATTATTGTTAAGTTCAGTAGCATTCAGTTCGGTTCAGTTCAGTAGCATTCAGTTTAGTTCAGTTCAGTTTTTTTCAACGATAAAGAACAGAGTCTTCCTCTTCTCCGTGCCTGATTCAAATAAAAGATCCTATTCTAACGTTGATTGCTCAAAAATCTATGTTTGTTGAATAAGAACAAGGCATGCAATGAGCATAAATTTGATAGAATTTTATATTATTTGACATCGGTTTTGATCGCATGAACTTTAATAATTATGTAGTATTTAATCATTTACTATTAAATCTAAATTTATTAGAATTTTAGCATAGAGATTCAAAGTATTCTAAGACTTATATTTAATAAGCACATATCTAATAGGAATGACCATCAGAGGTTCAACAACAATCATACATGCTGTGTGGGCTACTAAAACCAGCCTTCTTTCGACTTAAAAAGCCCACACGCCGTGTGGATTTTTAAAATGATGTAAAAGATCAATCTTACCTCCACTCCAGTTTTTCACTAATTACAGTTTTGTCATCCCTTTACAACTCATGCCACCACTTTACCTCTATCTTATTTTACCTTTTAAGTTCCATCTATTGTAATTGTATGCATTTACCCTTTTGTGTAATTTCATCTTTAGGTTTAGAGATGATATAAATTCATCTCTTTCATTTGTAATACTAAACTTTTTATCAATCAATTTATTATCTTTTTCTTTGAGAAGTATTAGAGTTCATCTATTTATCAATGAGGATCTTTGATTCATACGAGTTTTAGTTCGTAAATTTTGGGATTCCCTCCTTCTAGTTTAGCTAAAAACGAATATTTTTATTAATTTAAGATTAAAACTAACTCACTTGTCATTAATCTGTATTAAAATACATGTTTTAGCTCTTCGCGTCAGGTCACAAGTGGGATATTATGGTATGGACATCTTTTAGATTACTCTTACCCTTTAAATATAAATATGCATATTCGATAAGTAATAAAGTTAATTCATTTAATTTTTTTAATGGTTTATTATAAATATAATTTAAGTAACTTTATTGATTTTGATTTAAAATGTTTATTAAATCTGTGGATCATTTATTATAATTATATTTTATTAATTTATTAATTTTACATATTGGTTAACGAATAAGGATATCCGCAATTTAAATGGAAAGCATATTGATTTTAAAAATTATACTCATTATGGTAATAGGATGGCTATAAATATAATTAAAAAAATAAACGGGCAGATATTATATTTGTTGCATCCTTTATTCTTATCTTATCCAGAACCTACCTGAGATTTTGTACCCTTACAAAATTTAAGTACACAACTAATAAAATGAAATTATAATATTTTAGAATTTGATTAAAAAATAAAATAAAAAATAGTTATCTTTTTTAAGCATAATTACTAATTAAACTCTTATAATTAATATATTCAAGCAAATCCACATTTAATAAATAATAAAATTAATTCATTTAATTTTTCAATTTTATTAATTTTGATTTAGAATGTTTATTTAATCCATGGACTGTTTATTAAAATTATATTTTATTAGATTTGTAATTTATTAATTTTACATATTGGTTAACGGATAAGGATACTTTCGATTTAAATGGAAAGCGTATTGATTTTAAAAATTATACTCATTATGGTAATAGGATGGCTACGAATATAATTAAAAAAAATAAACGGGCAGATATTATATTCGTTGTCATCCTTTATTCTTCTCTTATCCAGAACCTACCCGAGATTTTGTGCCCTATATAAAATTTAAGTACACAACTAATAAAATGAAATTATAATATTTTAGAATTTGATTAAAAAATAAAATAAAAAATAGTTATCTTTTTTAAGCATAATACTAATTAAACTCTTATGATTAATATATTGAAGTAAATCCACATTTAATAAATAATAAAATTAAAAAATAGTTAAATAGTTAAATAGTTAAATAGTTATCTTTTTTAGCTCATTTTTTAGTAAAATAGTTAAAATAATTTTTAAAAAATAAAATAAAAAATAGTTATCTTTTTTAAGCATAATACTAATTAAACTCTTATGATTAATATATTCAAGTAAATCCACATTTAATAAATAATAAAATTAATTCATTTAATTTTTCTTTCTTCTCATGACATGGTCCATTATAAACATTTCATTTTTAAAAACTACTTTATTATATCCTATAAACTATAAATACATTTTGAAAATAATTAAATCGTTTTAAATAATTTAATATATCTTAATAGCATTTTTTAGCTCATTTTTCAGTAAAATAGTTAAAATATTTTTTAAATAGAGGCAGGGTTGGTAACGGATAAGGTATTCACGGATAGTGACAATTTCAAACCCTTACCCGTTTATTTTTCATTACTCGTACCCATCTCACTACCCTAACGTGTATACTTCATGAATCTCATTTCTGTCCCATATTAAGGATTATAATGAAATTATAGCAGTAATTATGTGATAGGAGTGAGGATAAATTAGTCCTTTTCTATATCTTTGTTACAGTTAGCTTACAAGCTATTTAAGGAGTTAGATAGGCTTGTTTAGATTTAATGAAAATATTTTATTTGAGAGCAAACTCTGTAATTCAATGTTCTTCAATACAAGTTCATCTTCTTCATTTTCATTCATCTGATATGGTATTAGATTTCTTCGCTTCCGCATTCATCTTCAATCTTTGAATTTCCTTTTATTATTCAACGTTTCTGTGTTGAATTTATTTCTTTTGTTATGTTATTTGGACAAAATCTCATTTTTTGAACTCATCGCTATTGATTTGTTCATTCAATCGAAACCCTAATTTTTCAATCTTGCTCTCATGATGTCAATTCCTAATGATCGTAATGTTAATCGTGAAATTCCTCTTCAAGATCCACGCGGTACTCAACCGAACAATCTTCCTCCTGTAGATCCGTCGCTCAATCCATCTAGCCACTATTATCTTCATCCTGGTGAGAATACAGGTCCTTTTCTTGTTTCTAAGGTTCTTGATGGTACGAATTATCATCCTTGGCGTCGCGAGATAGAGTGCGTCTTGCGTGCTAGAAACAAAATTGTTTTTGTTAATGGCACTGTTAAACCGCCTGTTGTTGGTAGTGATTTGCGTGCGGCTTGGGATCGATGTAATACTATGGTGTTTACTTGGTTGACTCGATCTGTTTCTCCTATTATTGCTCAGAATCTTACCTAGTTTGAGAATGCTTGTGATGCTTGGGACAATTTGAAGGCCATATTTTTCAGTGTTGTAAAAATCGGTCAAGTCGGCGACTAATCGGCCGATATATCAGTGATTTTTACAACACCGATCGATTTTATATAACTGGTCGGCATAAGTTGGGAGCCCGATTTTCTTCCGCCTAGGCGGTTCAAATCGGGTTAAGTCGGACAAGTCGGGTTAGGCAGGAAAAATCGGTCTAGGCGGAAAAAAAATCGGCTGAAACAGGTAAAATCGGATGAAATGGTTTAAAATCGGCCCAATTTATAAATTACAATTAGTAAAAAATAATACAAGTAATTACTATTAACTAATAACTATTTTATTACTTATTTAAAATAAATATTAATATTTTTCTATTATATAATATTTATTATTAATATTTTTAGATAGTATAATTTATATTTTAAATGTGTTTATATAATATTTATTTAATATAAATTTAAAAAATAGAAAAATACAACACTGATATTTTTTCAAGGTGATGCACTCAACGATTAATCCCCGAATAATCTTTGGAGGTCTTGTCCGCCCGACTAGCGCCTAACGACTTATACAACACTGATATTTTTTCAAGGTGATGCACTCAAGATTTCTGAACTTCAAGATGAATTTTATACTTTTAATGAAGGTTCTTATTCTGTAAATGAGTATTTCACTTGTCAAATGATTGTTTGGGAAGAACTAGTTAGTTATCGCCCCTTACAGATCTGTTCTTGTGAACCTAATTGTGTTTGTGCTCCATTACTCAAACAAGCTAAGAAGTATCAAGATGGGGACTATGTTATCAGGTTTTTAAGAGGTCTTAATCCTGAATATAGTGCTATTAGGTCTCAAATTCTTCTTATTAGGCCCTTTCCTGAGATAAATGAAGTTTTTTCTATGGTTATTCAACAAGAAAGACAACTTTCTGGCCTTCAATTGCCTGCTTTGGAGTCCTCTATCAACTATGCTAAAGGTTCTAAGCCTGATTCTAAGAAGAAGTGCAATCACTGTGATAAGCCTGGTCACACTGTTGATCAAAGTTACAGAAAGCATGGATTTCCTCAGAATTTCAAGTTTACCAAGAAAGGTTCTCAAAGCAGTTCTGGTAGTCATTCTCAGGTTAATCTTGCTGAAGGCACAGAGACGCAATCTTTCTCAGAAGTTTCTATTCCTGCATATACACAACCAACACAGAGTCTTGCTAATCTTCAACTTACTCAAGGACAAGTGGATGCATTGATGCAAATGCTACAGAATACTCAATCCACTCCTCATCATGTTAGCAATATCTTGCTGCTACTCATGAATCAGGTATTAATGCTATCCTTGCTAATTGTGGTTCAATTAATAATGTTGCTTGGATACTTGATTCTGGTCCAACTAATCATATTGCCAATTCTATTGATTTGTTTGTTAATCTTCAACCTCTGCATAACATTAGAGTATGTTTACCAAATGATGTTAATGTTCCTGTTACTCATATAGGAGATGTCAAGGTTTTTGATAAATTGTTATTGCATAGTGTGTTTTATATGCTTACATTTCATTTAAATATTATTTCGGTTAGTCAATTAGTACAAGACACAGCCCTTCAATGCATTTTTATGTCTGGCTCTTGTCAGATATATGAGATCAATCATCTGGAGATGACTGGTTCAGCTGATATCATGATTGCAGAGGCTGCCATTCGTAAAGGTCTCTATTATCTGTATTCAGCCAAATCAGACATCTCTCAATCCTCTGTTCATGCATTGAATAAGACTTTACCTAGTACTAATAATGCAGTTGTTCATTCTATTTCACAGAATAGTTTGTTTGATCCTGCTTAATTGTGGCACTATAGATTAGGCCATTTACCTTTCAATAAGATAGATATCATTAGGCAAAGTACTTCTTCCGTTCTTAGTTGTAATGATAAATCTTTTACATGTATTATCTGTCCATTGTCTAAGATGAAACACTTACCCTTTCCTGATAGTACAACTATGACAGATTCTGCTTTTTCTTTAATTCATGTTGATGTATATGGACCCTTTTGCTACTTCTTCTAATAATGGATATAAGTTTTTCCTTACTATAATTGATGATCATGCTAGATTTACTTGGATTTTCTTGTTAAAGAATAAAGCTTAGGCTCCTGCTTGTATTAAAGGATTCTATAAACATGTTTTAGTTCAGTTTAATGTAGCTATTAAAAGCATTCGTACTGATAATGCACCTGAACTACAACTGGAATCTTTTTGTTTAGAAAAAGGTATTATTCATCAATTTAGTTATCCTTATACACCTCAACGGAATAGTGTTGTTGAAAGAAAGCATCAACATCTTTTAGCTGTTGCTAGGTCTCTTAGATTTCAAGCATCTTTACCTCTTTCTTTTTGGGCATATTGTATACTTCATGCTGCTTTTCTTATTAACATTATGCCTACCCCTCTATTGCATAATAGTACTCCTTATTTTAGGTTATGAAGTTGAATATGATTATTCTAATCTAAGAATTTTTGGGTCTTTGGTTTACATTTCTAATTTGAAATACAAAGGTAAATTTGATGCTAGAGCTAGACCTTGTCTGTTTATGGGCTACAAAGCTAATGTCAAAGGTTTCAAAGTTTTTGATCTTCACTCTCACACATACACTGTTTCTAGAGATGTAAAGTTTTTTTAACACATATTTCCATATAATGCTATTAAGTCTAGTTCTGTCACTGAACCAGCACTTTTTCCAACTCTTAGTGATAATTTCACTCAAGCTTTGGAACTTACCAATGTTGATCTAGAACAATGGTCTTATTCTAATGTACACAATCACACACCATCTAGTACTTCTGTTACTCCAACTTTGCAGGAATAACAAACTTTGCCTATTCATTCTATGTCATCTCCTGGCCATTCTAATACTACAATTCCTGCTCCTACAGCTGTTGTTCAACCTATTGTTCATGTTCCTCCATTCAGAAAATCTTCAAGACCTAAACAGGCTCCTACTTATCTTTAAGATTTTCACTGTAATCAGGTGATATCCACTGATTCTTCTATTTCACGTTCTTTATCTAATGTGGTTTCCTATGACAAAGTTTCAAGTGATTACAAACATTATATTTAAATACAAGAAATTTGATTTTTAGCAACGTAAAAAGTCGTTGCCAAACATATTATTCGCAACGACATGTCATATTTTGCAACAACTTCCCGTCGTTTTGAATAGTTCCGTTGCTAAAGGTTTCTGCAACGACAAACTGTTGTTGCCAAAAATATATATTTGGCAACAACACGCTCGTTGTGAAAGATTAATTGTTGCCAAATATTACGTGTAGGTGAGAGAATAAAACTTATCTTTTGCAACAACATATCATTGCTATATATTGTAACATTTCACAAGTTCTGACGTTGCTATACATGTTAGTTTTCTGTAACAACATGTGTCGTTGCTATATATTTTGATGTACCGCAACAAGACCTGCTGTTGCTATATATTGTTGACGTTTTGCTGCAACTATTGTCGTTGCTAATACTATATTAATAGTAACAACTGTTATGTTGCCAAAGTAACTTCGGGCCATAAATTTTGAAATTTTATTTTATTTTCCAAAAAATTTAAAAATTGTGATTTTTTATTTAATGATTTGGATCGAAGGGAACTTTTATATATATATATATATATATATATATATCAACAAATACAAAAATAATTATGGAACATGTCTAGGTACTAGATTATTTAAAAATTATTGTATCATAATCATAAAAAAAATTTAGGAAAAAATGAAACTATAATAAGTGTGCTTTACAAGGATAAAACCATTTATACTAAAAAAAAATACAAAGATGGAACAATTTATACTACTCAATTATGTATGCTACATCTATTTTAATATCAATTTCAAACAAACCTTGATACTTTTAGCTACCTTCCCAATAAATTATAGATTAAACAAGTCATATGCAAATGTGCATATCTAATTGAGTATTTATTATGGGCCTCATTAACCACATTAACCCCATCCAACATGAATTGTCCATATCTACTCCATCCATGTGCAACATCTAAGTACATAGACAAGTGGTATGCATTTTTCTCTTCGGAAAAATAAGTATCTGCAATACACTTTTCTCCTAAAAAAATTCAATAAAAGGGCGGCCCGGTCGCATTACGCGTCCCCGCTGAGCGAGGGTCCGGGAAGGGGTCCCACCACAAGGATGTATTGGGGGCAAGCCTTCCCTTGCCAATTTAATTGGCAAGAGGCCGCTCCTAAGACTCGAACCCGTGACCTCAGGTCGCACGGCAACAACGTTTTACCGTTGCGCCAAGTCCTAAAAAAATTCAATAATAAAAAAAAAATTCAATACCAAAACATGACTAATTTAATCAGCTACAAATACATTACAACTGCACAGGTTGATTTCCCACAGAAGATCATTAGTTTACAGTTTACAGTATCCCTGTTTATATCCTACAAATTTGTAATCTCAGTATAATTCCTGAGCCAAAGAATTATAAAGAGGCTTCTAAACATGATTGCTGGAAACAAGCCATGCAATCAGAGTTAGATGCTCTCAATAAAACATAAATATGGACATTTACTAAATTACCTCCAGGTAAGAAAAAGCTAGGTTGTCTTTGGGTTTTTAAGGTCAAACTTAAAAGTGATGGCTCACTTGAAAGATATAAAGCCCGCTTAGTAGCCAAAGGCTATACACAAGTGGAAGGTTTAGATTATGTTAATACTTTTTCTCCTGTTGTCAAGCTAACCACTGTTAGACTTGTTTTAGCCATAGCAGCCATTCAAAACTAGAAATTGTATTAATGTGATGTAAATAATGCATTTTTACATGGTTTCTTAGATGAAGAAGTTTATATGGAGCCACCTTCAGGCCTTGTACTTCCTGAACCATGCCTTGTTTGCAAGCTTGAAAACTCTCTTTATGGATTAAAACAAGCTAGCAGACAATGGTTTGCTAGATTATCTTCCTTTTTAATTCAACATGGTTATAAACAGTCTCCTACTAATCATTTTTTGTTTACTAAAAATTCCAATGGCAAAAGTACCATCTTGTTGATATATGTAGATGACATTATTCTTACAGGTACTAATGACATTGAAATTTCTAGTATTAAATATAAACTAGATACTGAATTCAAGATAAAAGATCTAGGTGAATTAAAGTATTTCTTAGGTTTAGAAATAGCTCGTTCTGAACTAGGAATTATCATTTCCCAAAGGAAATATACATTTGATCTTATTAGTGATGCAGGGCTTTTGGCTACAAAACCAGTTTCAACTCCCATGGATCCTTCCCTCGGATTAACCAAAACAGATGGCATTCCTCTTTCAGACTCTACTTCTTACAGAAAACTCATTGGCATATTGATCTACTTCACCAACACTCGTCCAGACATTACATTTATTGTCGATACACTAAGCCAGTTCCTTTCCAAGCCAACAGATATACATTACAAAGCTTCACTTCGCATTCTACACTACTTGAAACAAGATCCAGGCAAAGGACTTTTTTATTCAGCAAAATCAAGGATGAAACTTCAAGTATATTCTGATGTTGATTGGGCCACCTCCTTGGACACCATAAAATCTATAATAGGATTTTGTGTCTTCTTAGGCCACTCTTTGATTAGTTGAAAGAGTAAGAAACAGCCTACGGTCTCTAAATCCAGCACAGAAGCAGAATATAAATCCATTTCTTCTGTTTCTACTAAAATCCAATGGCTTCACTATTTGTTCTTAGCTCTCCAAATCCCTCATCCTTAACCTACTCCTTTATTTTGTGACAATGTCTCTACTTTATAAATTGTCAAAAACTCCACATTTCATGAACGTACTAAACACATAGAGATTGATTGCCATTTTATACGCGAAAAGTTCTTATTTTACACTACTTGAAACAAGATCCAGGCAAAGGACTTTTTTATTCAGCAAAATCAAGGATGAAACTTCAAGTATATTCTGATGTTGATTGGGCCACCTCCTTGGACACCATAAAATCTATAATAGGATTTTGTGTCTTCTTAGGCCACTCTTTGATTAGTTGAAAGAGTAAGAAACAGCCTACGGTCTCTAAATCCAGCACAGAAGCAGAATATAAATCCCTTTCTTCTGTTTCTACTAAAATCCAATGGCTTCACTATTTGTTCTTAGCTCTCCAAATCCCTCATCCTTAACCTACTCCTTTATTTTGTGACAATGTCTCTACTTTATAAATTGTCAAAAACTCCACATTTCATGAACGTACTAAACACATAGAGATTGATTGCCATTTTATACGCGAAAAGTTCTTATTTTACACTACTTGAAACAAGATCCAGGCAAAGGACTTTTTTATTCAGCAAAATCAAGGATGAAACTTCAAGTATATTCTGATGTTGATTGGGCCACCTCCTTGGACACCATAAAATCTATAATAGGATTTTGTGTCTTCTTAGGCCACTCTTTGATTAGTTGAAAGAGTAAGAAACAGCCTACGGTCTCTAAATCCAGCACAGAAGCAGAATATAAATCCCTTTCTTCTGTTTCTACTAAAATCCAATGGCTTCACTATTTGTTCTTAGCTCTCCAAATCCCTCATCCTTAACCTACTCCTTTATTTGGTGACAATGTCTCTACTTTATAAATTGTCAAAAACTCCACATTTCATGAACGTACTAAACACATAGAGATTGATTGCCATTTTATACGCGAAAAGTTCTTATTTGGCCTTATCAAACCTCTTGGCATTTCTACTTTGTTCCAAATTGCAGACATTCTGACTAAAGCACTTCCACCAAGACAGTTCTCTTCTCCCATATGCAAGTTGGGTGTTCAATCTATATACACTCCAACTTGAGGGGGGTATTAAGGATTATAATGAAATTGTACAGCTGTAATTATGTAATAGGAGTGGGGATAGATTAGTATTTTTCTATGTCTTTGTTACCGTTAGCTTAAAAGCTATTTAAGGAGTTAGATAGGCTTGTTTAGATTTAATGAAAATATTTTCTTTGAGAGCAAACTCTGTAATTCAATGTTCTTCAATACAAGTTCATCTTCTTCATTTTCATTCATCTGATATCCCATTTAAATCGTGAGTACCTGCAGGTACCCTTACCCATTAAAAATCAATGTATAAAACAAAAAATATTACAAACAAAGAATAAATTTAATAAATCATCCATAAATAATTCATCTATAAATTTAAAAAGTATTCTAAATTCTAAATCACTTCGATTACCAAAAAATTAAAATACACTAAAAAAATAAATAGGTAAATATGTCACACCCGACCCTAGACGACCTCAATCGACATCGGGCGTGAAATAGAAAGATCACGATCAACATTTAATAGTCTCCAAATATCATAAATATCACTTTTCTAGATATTCCTCTTAAATGTATATTCTAAATAAATCCATATTCCTATTACATTAAAACCTCAACAGATTTACCAACTTCATCATATTACAATTAAATACTAAAGTTCTAACCATAAATCTAACAATAAGTAGCCAACTTCCAAACCTCGCCTAATCGGTCGGTAACCTTCTCTATATTCTGTACTTTCTCACCTAAAAACATTAAAACATTTAAAAATGTGAGACAAAAATCTCAGTAAGGAATTATCAACTATAAAAACCAACTTTACTTAACATAGCTACATATATACTTTATAAAAGGAGTTAATCAAAACCTTTGTCTTGTCAAAACGAATCAAAACAAATAAACGTTTCATCAAACCAATTCATAATCAAATGAATGTTTTATTAAACCAACTTGTAATCAAATAAATATTTTATCAAACCAACTCGTAATCAATCAAACGTAAAATCTTATATCAAAACCAATCATAACCGAAAACATAATCCAAATGAACTTAAAACAGTGTATCCATCCTCGAGTTTCTCCCCTTAAGTATCAATCCATAACCACATATATAGTCGAGACGTCTCCTAACATTGCCTATCCCATATGGTCTTACCCAACACTTCACTGCCATACCCAATAGGTCTTCAGACTGTGTACACAGACCATGTCCCTCACTGAACATGGTCTTCAAATATAAAACCACTGATCCGGATAACTCTCGATGGATATAAAATCATAAAATCATAACATGCTCAAATTTCCTTTCACAATCAAATTCCAACTATGGTTTCAATTTCGAATGATTCGGACGGTCGAATCTTCGTAAATCAAAGAAACGGTAGAGAAACGGTTCAGAGAAAATTGATGATAAAGATGAAAGAAAAAGAAAAAGAAAAGGAATTTAAATTGATGATCACGATGGAGTATATCTCAAATACTCTGGAACATTTGAGAAAAGTTTGGCAAATATTACGTTTGATCCTCCATCTTTCTATAATCTTTTAAACTTTTAATTTACACATAAAACCATCAAATTAACTCCAAACTTTTCCTATAACACCAAATTAACTTCACACACCCAATAATTATAATATATACTAATATCAAAATATAAATTTTAGAAATTTAGACACGGACGTGACAAAATATATGAATATCGGGTATCCTTGGATATTCTCATACTCGTCTCATACCTGGGTAATTTTATTGATAGTATACCCTTTTATACAAAGTACGATTAATCTCATTAGAGTTGGATAGTGTCGAATACCCATAAGTACAATACTTGTTGTCATCCCTATTTAAAGGCCCCTACGATCGGATTTCTTACACACCCTTCCGAATCGACCATATACATATCTTATATATGGACAAATATCTTATATATGGACAAACATTTCAGAGATTTTCTATCGAAAACGGATAATACTCGCCCCATTGCTTCCCATAAATCAAGAGGATGACAAAATTTTGAAGCTGAAAATAATGTAATATTATAAAATTAAGGATTTGTAGTGAATAGAATGATTCCATTCAAAAAAATATTTTTGTCAAAGTCAAATCATCAACCTCCATTCCATGACTCCTTCCTCTTCCTCATTTATTTCTATATAAATACTTTCCCCCAAATCCATCTTCATCTTCATCTTCATCAATTCAAAAATCAAATCAGAATCTCATTTCCAATACTCAATCCAACACTCCCAGCTCGCTGAAGAACAGTGAAACGCTACCAGATTGTTTAAACAGCTTTATAATCGAATCCAAACGACACTCGCAACTCGCGATCATAATAATCGGAGTGCGATTAGTGTGAACGCAATAATGGAGAAAGTTTTAGCTTTGGATGAAGCTTTTCCACTTCCTTTATTAGGGAAAATGATTAACAAATTCCCTTCGAGATTCGAAGCTCCGATTTGGTGGACCAAATCGGAGATGAAAAGAGAAGGAAACGGTAATGGTAATGGTAATGGATGGAATGAGGAATTAGAGTCGGAGATGAGAGAAATTGCTCGAGTTATAAAAGGGAAAGATAGTGAAGATTATATGAAATTGGGGAATATCGCGTTGAAAATTAATAAGGTTTTGGCGGTTTCGGGACCGTTGTTGACTGGCATTGCGGCGGCGGGATCTGTGTTTGCGGGGAATAGGAGTTGGGGAGGGATAGTGGCGGCGACTGCGGGGGCACTGGCTTGTACGGTGAATACATTAGAACATGGTGGACAGGTTGGGATGGTGGTTGAAATGTATAGAAATTGTGTGGGATTTTTTGAACTTATGGAGGAAACGATTGAATCTACGTTGGATGAAAGTGATGTGGAGGGAAGAAAAAATGGTGAAATGTTTGAAATGAATTTGAGTTTACAGCTCGGGAGAAGTTTCTCGGAGCTTAGAGATATTGGTCGGAAATCAAATGGAAGCGATGTTGATGAATTTGCTAGCAAGCTTTTCTAAAATTGTCTTGATACAATTCAATCCTCATTTATTTTTTTTTTATTTTTTCAAATTAATTCTGTGTATATACATAGAGGAAATGTAAATCTTGTTACATATTCATACAATTTCATACATAGTACTATAGTGAAATCTTTTGTTTTCATAGTGGGTGACTAATGTAGAGCTAACGAAAAAGAGATCTAACTAGAGATATGAATTCCAAACAAAATGAAAAAAAAAAGACATAAATACGAAAATACAAACACAAACACAGAAAATATGTGGATAAAAAATATGGATGGGATGAGAAAAAATGAAGACAAACTTTATTTTTTTATTTTTCCGTTTGTCTTCGAAAGATTTCAATAATGTTATTTGGATTGAAATTATCTTTTTACATATCATTTATATAAAATATTGATATATCATTGTATATATAATTTGTTTTTTTTTTATTTTAAGTTTGCTTTTTATGGTGTTTTTTTGTGCCTTTCGTGATATGTTTTCTTCCTTTTGCGGATCTCGTTTGTAAATTTTAATATATTTCTACTGTGTGGAATTATACATGTTTGTGATTATTAGTATAATTAAAGCTTTAGGTGGATCATCTCTCAATTAAAGCTTTCTGTGTATACTAGGATTCGAACTCGAAATGTAGCTTAAGGTACTTGAAGCCCTTGTAATTAACTGATTTTTCCTTCTAAAATAACTGTCAATAATTATGTTTCAGTCTTAACTAAATATTTTGAATCTATTATCTTTGTTTAAAAATAAGACAGTTTGGACGCTCGAAATTGAGAATCCGTCCCGATTTTCTCCGATTAATCCCTCTGAGAGTTTTTTTTGGACCCTAGACGATTTTTAACCGTCTGGGTTCTACCGAGACCGCCCAAGCGCCGCTTGGTATCCAATGAATAAAAGAGTTTTTTTTCTTTGTTATAGTTCACTTTTGAAAATCGTCGCATGATTATTCTTGAATTGTGATTATTGTTTTTAGATATTTTGGTTTAATTGTGTTCTCTACTTATTTTCATGATATGATATAAGTGTTTAAATATATTGTTTCATAGTTTTTGGTGAATTATATTACTTGTGAACATTATATTTTATATTTAATTGTTTTAATAATATTGTTGTTAAATGTGTATGTTTGTACGTTTTTAAAGATATAAATTACAAATACACGTGTTTTTCTATATTACTACTTTTAGATAGTATAATACATATTTTAATTAAATTTATAACAATTTATTGATTAATAAATAAATAAATAATACAAAATCCGATACAAAATAAATATGTTACTCTATTATTTTCTGTTTGTCTGTTTATGTTAAGTGTAATGGTTAAAAATCTAAAAAAAAATAGACAGAATGACCAAAGGGTTAATATTAACAAAAAAAAAAAAAATAAGAATCTTGTAATATGTTTTTCAAAATAGAGGAACTTTTTTTTTGTTAGGAAAAGGAAAGAAAAAACAACAAAAACCAACAACTAACCCGGGATTAGCCTAGGGAAGCTAACCCCCACCCGATCATCAGACAGAATCGAACAAAGGAAGTTCGGAGGAGAAAAGAAAGTTGAAATTCCCGGCATCCTTGCATGACTCTCAGCAGCAAGGCGATCTGCGACCCTATTTTGCTCCCTGTACACATGAAGAACACAATCTTCTAATCTCTTTAACAAGGTTTTGGCTACTCAAGCACATAGCCTTGTTGTTAGCAATCATATAAACTGTTTCAAAGTTGTCAGAATCCACGAGCAGCCTTTTCAGCCCCAGATCAATGGCCAATCTAAGCCCAAAGAAGATACCTCAGAGCTCAGCAGTAAAGGAAGAGCCTATCCCCAGATTCTGAGTAAAGTCACATCCAATTGCCACCAACATCTCTCAGAACCCCTCCAGCCGCAATTTATCTAACTGTGTGTTAGATAATTATTTACCCTTAATTATATTATTATTAGAAATAAGATCTAGGGAGGATAAAAAAAATCATTAGAAAATTGAAGGTTGGATGTAGTTTACCAGCAGCCATTTTAGTAGATCCAAGCTTATACAAAATCAAATGCTAAATTTTATTTTATATTTATTTTGTAGCCTGTTGAATTATTCTTGGTCATTAATTAATTTATGGGTTCCGATATTTACAGCTCTTAGGGCTGTAAATAAAACCCAAAAATTCCTATTATTAGTGTTCATTTAGTTTTTCAATACATAAAATTTATTGATACTTAAATGCTTAAATATTTAAATGCATATATTCATAATGGCCCTGTTTGGTAAAGAACGTTTTGGGATAAAAAGAGCGGTTTTGACCAATTTTAGAAGTTTGACCACTGAAACCGCTGATTGGAGTGTTTGGTGGAGAAAGGTTTGGGAGAGAGTTTTGGGATGAAAACGCTAATTTAGAAAAAGCTCTTAAAATGAGCTTTTTCAATTAGCGTTTTGGAATATTAAAATTAATGGACTTCTTTAACCCTAATAGATAGACTCCCTCTTCTCATGCCCAAAATTAATGCCCTTATTCATCTTTTTGCACAAACCGCTATTATCAATCAGCTAATTTTTACCAAACAGGTCTACACAAACAGCTAATGTAAACAGCTAACAGCTAATGTAATCAGCTAACAGCTAATTCCCAAATAGGGCCAATAGATTGTTATATTTCCAATACAAATAAATACTTATTTTAAAATTAAAATTCTATTTTTTGTTGCTATATGTGAATAATTAATGCTTATATACAACCCTAAGGGCTGTATATATCATTTGCCTTAATTTATATGCTTCGCTAAAATCTATGATATCTTTCTTTCAGCAGACAAAAATGAATTAGTAATAAAATATAAAAGTTTAGCTAAATACACTTTGAGTAACAATACTTAATTGATAAATTAAGTTATCAAATTTACAAGTTCGTTGGTAGTTTAATTATTTATTAATATCAATTTCTGCATAAATTTGACTAAATTTGAACATTTAAACCTCACAAATATTCAAATGAATAGATACAAAAATGTTTATATTGTTGACAGTTAAAATTAATTTTATTATAAATTATATATAATTAAAGTATAACAGTGATAAATTCAACTAATTTCAAATCTATCTATCAATTAACTATAATATAAATTTGTAGATAAATTTATTAATAGTTAGATTCTCAATATGTGTACTGATATGTTTATCAATCTAATTTTCATTTAAATTATTGATTAATATTAATTATTCAGCTATTTTCCCTTTTAAAATGAATGCTTAAATCTTTAGCCGGCTCTCGATCTATCTAAAATTTTATCACTTGGCACATGATTTATTATTTGGTCACATTTTGTCTCTTAACTGTCTCAATTGGTGAAATTTCATCTAATTTAAACGGAGACTTAACAAAATTGTTATCCTATTAACTCGTGATGATATTTTAATACTTGGACTTGATAAATTTTATTTTAGGGATTCGCTTTTTTTTTTCTTTTTTTAATCTAATTAATAATTTTATATAAAAAAAATCTATGTGGTAAATAAGCTTTAAAGACGTGTCATGTGTCAAATTTAGGTGTCAAAATATCACCATATATTAAGGGGATAACGATTTTAACAAATCTCCATCTATATTGTTGAGTATCTTTTCCTTTATTGGATTAGGTATTAGAGCGGCTTCACCGTTTCAAATCTCTCTTTGAGCATTTTTCTATCTTGTCCCATGCATGTGAATTATAAAAAAGATCAAATAATAGTCTTTTTTTTATTTATCATTTTATACAAACAGTTATTAATAATCAGCTAAATTTTACCAAATAAGTTTATACAACCAAACAGTTATTCAAATCAGTTAAACTAAACAAAAAGGTAATGATACAAATTGAAATCGAGACGAAGATTTTTAATCTTAAATCCACAAAAAAACTTTTTTCTCAAGCCTATGACCCAACCATTGTCCCCTCTAATCCCGGTTTGGTGAAGAATGCAATGTATATGATCCACACACCGAGTCACCTATCCCACACGCTGCTCCTCCGTGGCCTTTTTGTCCCCCTTCACACGACTGCCGCACGCCAAGCCAAGATGACACGCCGAATAGGAAGTGACATGGCATGTCACTTCAATTTTACCATTTTCGTTGTTTCAGCTCCTCTCGTTGGACCTGTGTTGGAGATGTACGCACAATAGTTAACAACCTAAATATTCTCTATCCTCATCTATTTAGATCTTTGCTGAAAACAGAAAATTCTCGTCCTGTTCCCTTAAATTAAGATGATTACAAAACTTTGAAGTTGAAAATAATGTAATGAAAAGAAAAAGTCCATTCAAATAATTGTCAAAGTCAAAACTTTGATGAACAGCCATCAACCTCCCTCCATGACTCCTTCCTCTTCCTCTCATCAATTTCTATAAATTCCCCCAAATCCATCTTTCATCTTCATCGATCCTAAAATCAAAACTTGATCATCATGTCTTCTTTACAAACTTCATCTCTTCTCTTCCCATCAACAACACTAAAATCCGCCATTTCTGTTCCCAAAATTCCTTCAATTCGTCTCCCAATTATCCCCAAACCACAAAATTCATCAAACTTAGTCGAGAAACTCAAATTCAACCATGGAAATGGAAGAACACCCCCACAAAAGAATGAAACTTTCATCAATCCCAAATCTCCCAACTCAAATCAAACCCTCCAACTCTATGCTATTTTAGAAGCTGTAGCAGACAGAATAGAGATGCACCAAAACGTCGCCGTTCAACGAGATAACTGGAACAAACTCCTCTTAAACTCCACCAACATGATCATTCTATCCGCCACCACTATGGCCGGAATTGCATCAACTTCCACCGGAGATTCTTCTCATCTTGCTTTAAACCTATCTTCCACTCTTTTATTCACTGCTGCTACCGGAATGCTACTTATTATCAACAAAATCCAACCCTCCCAGCTCGCTGAAGAACAGCGAAACGCTACCAGATTGTTTAAACAGCTTTATAAACGAATCGAAACCACACTCGCGACTCTCGATCATAATAATCGGAGTGCGGTTAGTGTGAACGCAATAATGGAGAAAGTTTTAGCTTTGGATGAAGCTTTTCCACTTCCTTTATTAGGGAAAATGATTAACAAATTCCCTTCGAGATTCGAAGCTCCGATTTGGTGGACCAAATCGGAGACGATAAGAGAAGGAAACCGTAATAGTAATGGTAATGGATGGAATGAGGAATTACAGTCGGAGATGAGAGAAATTGCTCGAGTTATAAAAGGGAAAGATAGTGAAGATTATATGAAATTGGGGAATATTGCATTGAAAATTAATAAGATTTTGGCGGTTTCGGGACCGTTGTTGACTGGCATTGCGGCGGCGGGATCTGTGTTTGCGGGGAATGGGAGTTGGGGAGGGATAGTGGCAGCCACGGCGGGGGCATTGGCTTGTACGGTGAATACATTAGAACATGGTGGACAAGTTGGAATGGTGGTTGAAATGTATAGAAATTGTGCGGGATTTTTTGAACTTATGGAGGAAACGATTGAATCTACGTTGGAAGAAAGTGACGTGGAGAGAAGAGAGAATGGTGAAATGTTTGAAATGAATTTGAGTTTACAGCTTGGAAGAAGTTTGTCGGAGCTCAGAGATCTTGGTCGGAAATCAAATGGAAACGATGTTGATGAATTTGCTAGCAAGCTCTTCTAAAATTGTCTTGATACGATTCGTATCCTTATTTATTCATTCTTTATTTTTTGAAATTAATTCGTTGTGTATATACATAGAGGAAATGTAAATTTGGTTACATATTCATACAATTTCATACATATTACTAGTGAAATTTTCATTCTGGGTGACGAATATTGAGCAAACGAAAAAGAGATCCAATCAGAGATATGAATTTCAAACAAAATCAAGAAAACACAGAATTATGAAAACACAAACATAGGGATAAAAAAATATAAATGGAAAGAGAAATAAGAAAGACGGAAATCTTCGAAAATTTCAATGATGTTATTTGGACGTGGATTGCTACTACCGCTCTCATTTGAATTTTTTTCCCCTTTCATAATTTTATTAAAAACTGAAAATTCTCTCTTCAAAATCACAAACCCAAACAATAATAATTAAAATTAGGAAAATAATTGATGTGTGACGCGAAAACCCCGAAAATGGATGATTACGAGTCGGAAACATTAAATTTTATGTTTTTTATCAACGAAATCATGAAATAATGTATATTTTATGTGACGATTTTATAATTTTTGTCACAAGAAATGGACAATTTTGCATTTTTCGTCACAGAAAAGTGGTCGATTTTGCATTTTGGGGTCAAATTTTTTCTTACCCTAGGTGGGCAAAATCAAAACGTTCTCTCAAAAAAATTTGAAAAGAGTAAAATTATCCTAACTAGTATTTTGAAGGCAGTAAATAGCAACACCCGAAACAGGGCTCATCATTTGATAGAGTATTGATATATCATTTCAATACATTATTTGTTTTTTTATTTTAAATTTGTCTTTTTGTGGTGTTTTTTTTTTATACCTTTGTGTATGTTTTTTCTCTCTTGTGGATCTCGTTTGTATGAGATTTATTAGTTAACACACCTTCACATATAAAACAAAAATTTGGTCATAAAACGTATCCTATAATATATATAAAAAATTTCCTAAAATAAAAGGTATCCTCTAATTATTATTATTTGCATTTATTATTATTTATTGTCACTAATATAATTAATTGATTTTTCCTGTAATCAATTATTTTCAATGTTAATTAAATATTTTGATATCTATTATCTTTTACCCAATAAAACTAAATTAGGTAACAACCATTTTCTCTCCGGATTTTAATCTCTCAATCTAATTTATTTCATACTATTTTTAAGTCCCTTAATTTATTTATTTTTTCATTTCCATATATTTTTCATATTATATTTTTTATTTTAGAAACTCAATCATTTTTTTTTCATTTCAATTTTTTTCATACTATTTTGTTGGATAAATATGTTTTATAGAATTAATAATAAATATTGAATAAATTATTATCTTGGATAAAAATTATTAATTATATATTAATTGAATGAATGTATAGTGTTTTATGATAAATAGACCCTACTAATAATTGTTCTACTAAAATTAGAAGTAACAAATCTTCCCCTGTAAAGTCAGTAATTCTATATCCCCTGTGGAGTGCCCTCCTGTGAAAGCTATGGGTGTTAACAAGGTGAGTTTGAAGAAGCCTAAAGGTAACCCCAAAAAGAGCCAGAATTCTTTGGGTTCTTGGGATAAGAGGGGACCTGCGGGCTCTTCCTCTAGGCTCTCAGGAGCCCCTAATAAATACCTTGCTTAAGGTTTGGGTCTGGGCCAGTTTCCTCTTTTCTGATGGACTTTTGCATTTGGAATGTTAGGGGTGCGGCTAGTAAGGCTACCCGCATTCATGTAAACGACCTTATCAAGCAGTTTAATCCCTCTTGTTTTGCCCTTCTCGAAACTAAGGTTAGTGGAGTCAAGGCTGATGAGGTGGTGAGTAAATTTAAGTCTTGGAGTTGTATCAGATCTGAGGCTACTGGTAGGGCTGGGGGGATTTGGCTGTTTTGGAAGCCTAATCGAATTAGGATTGATATTATTAATCTTGATAGACAGTGTATCCATAGCAAGGTTTGTTATCCTGGCAGTAACCCCTTCTATGTGACTTTTGTTTATGCTGATCCGGTTCTTTCTAACCGTAAACGCCTTTGGGAGCTGTTGTATTCCATTAGCACTAGCATGGTGGATGCGTGGATTGTTGCTGGGGACTTTAACGATATTGCCCTCTTGAGTGATCAAAGAGGGGGGGCAATCATTATGTTAACCGGTGCCTTAATCATAAGCAGGATATGGTCCGTTGTGGGCTGTCTGATTTGGGGGCCGCTGGTCATAAATTCACTTGGAAAAGGAATAGTGTGTTTGTAAGACTGGATAAAGCTTATGTGAATATGGCTGCTCTTTACAGATTTCCTGATTTATATGTGCTGAATCTTCCTTTCCGGCACTCTGACCATTGTCCTATTCTGGTTAGATTGGTTAAGAGTAATGAGCTGAAAGGGAATAGGCCTTTTAGGTACCTTGTTGCTTGGGATGCCCATCCTGGTTTTGGTGACTTTGTTAAGGATAATTGGCAACCGCATTCTGATGTTCTCCTGGCAGCAGAGGAGTTCAAAAGGGAGGTGGTTGGATGGAATAAAAACATCTTTGGACATATTGTCCGAAGGAAGAATAAGTTGTTGAACAGGATGGAAGGGCTTCAGCGTTGTTTGGAGGCTCGTTTCGACCACAGTTTGAGTTGCCAGCTTAGAGCACTCCAGAATGAATTGGAAGCGGTTCTTAGACAGGAGGAGCTCCTCTGGTTCCAGAAGTCTAGAAAAGCTTGGATTAAGGATGGTGACCGGAATACTAGATTCTTTCATCTTTCAACTATTATCAGGAGGAAGAGGAATCGAATCGACGCTATTAAAGACTCCAATGGTGATTGGATTTATGAGGAGGAAATCATTCGCCGCCTTGCTCTCGATTTCTATAAGAACCTCTTTGAAGCTGAAGAGGTGGATCTGAGCAGAGCTCATTCCAGGATTTCCTTTCCTAGGTTACAGGAGGATGTTAGGGTCGAAGCTTTTCGCCCTATTAGCATTAAAGATATTGAGATCGCCTTCTCTAGCATTGGGGCTACTAAAGCTCCTGTGATCGATGGTATTCCTGCGTGTTTTTACCATAAACACTGGGATACGGTCAAGGATGGTGTGTTCAACTTTATCCTTGGGGTGTTTGGGGGTTCCATTGACATCAGTCTGGTTAATAAAACTCTCCTCGTCCTGATCCCTAAAGTTGAGAAACCCTCTTCTTTTTTGCAAATGCGGCCTATCAGTCTTTGTAATGTTATTTATAAAGCGGTCACAAAGATTATAGCCAATCGTCTTCGGATTATCCTTCCTGGGGTTATTAGTCAGAACCAGGGGAGCTTCGTCCCTGGTAGGCAAATGATGGATAATGTGGTTGTCGCCCAGGAGATGATTCATTCTATGAAAGTTAGGAAAGGCAAGAAAGGGATTGTGGCCCTTAAGCTCGATTTGGAGAAAGCATATGATCGCTTAAATTGGAGCTTTCTTATGGATAGCTTATATAGAGTGGGAATCCCTGAGAACTGGAGGAAGCTAATTGAAGATTGTATCTCTTCTCCTGTCTTCCATGTCCTGATTAATGGGGATATGTCTGAGGAATTCTCTCCGTCTAGGGGTATTAGGCAAGGGGATCCGATGAGCCCTTTTCTCCTCGTGATAGCTATGGAGCGGCTGGCCCTCCTTATTCAAGAAGCGGTGGATAACGGCTCCCTTCATCCTGTGTCTATTAATAGGTTTTGCCCTCCTATTTCCCATTTGTTTTTTGCAGATGATGTGATGCTGTTTGTGGATGGGAATGAGGAGCAAATTGGTGTTATCATGAATATTCTGGATAATTTCTGTGCTGCCTCTGGTCAAAAGATTAACATCCATAAGTCTCGAATGCTTTGTTCTAAAAATATGGATAGAAGTGTTTGTAAGAGGCTTAGCGATTTGTCGGGTATTCCTCTTACCCAATCCTTGGGGAAGTATTTGGGGGTTCAGCTCCATAGTGAAAGAGTGACCAAAGCCTCTTTTAAGGAGATTATGGATAGGACAAATGGGTTATGTGCTAGCTGGAAAGCTAATTCTCTCTCCTTTGCTGGGCGCCTTACCTTAATTCAGTCTGTCAATTGTGCAGCTCCGAATCATATCATGCAGGCCTGTAATCTGCCCATGCCGGTTCTTAATGACCTTGACAAGATTAATCGGCGCTTTCTTTGGGGGGAGTCTGGAGAAGGGAAGAAAATCCACCTGGTTCCCTGGAAGGAGGTTTGCCAGCCTAAATCTATGGGAGGGCTCGGTATAAGACAGGCTAAGGATAATAATAAAGTCCTTTTGATGAAGCTCCTTTGGCGTATGTGGCAGTCTCCCTCTTCTCTTTGGGTTCGGCTACTTCGTGGTAAATACAGAAAGGATAAGATCTTTGGTGGTCCGAAAGATAGGGTTGCTAATTGCTCTTTTACTTGGAAAGGTCTTAGTGCTGTCTTTGCTGAGTTCTGTTCAGGCGTTGGTCTGGATGTGGGGAATGGCAAATTTATCAGTTTTTGGTATGACTCCTGGATTGGGGATAGACCTCTTATAGATATCTGTTGCGTTCCCCCGCCTTCCAGTACCCACCATTGGAGGATTGCGGATGTGGTTGACGCTGAGGGTGATTGGAAGTGGCCTATGTTTGAGTCCTTCTTTGGTCTGGATATTCTCCTTAAGATCAGGGGAGTCAAGGTTAGTACTCAGGAGGAAGATATGGACAAGCACTGTTGGGCGCTTTCCAATAATGGTATGTATTCTTGTAAGTCTGCTTTTGAAGCCTTCTCTTGTAATGGGTCCGGTCAGCCCTCCTTTTCTTGGAAGTCCATTTGGGCTTTGAAGATCCCTTACAGAATCAGGAGCTTTATTTGGCTGGGAATGAAAGACAGATTGCTGACCAATGTCGATAGGCACAGAAGGCATCTTGCTATCTCTGGTGCTTGTAGTAGGTGTTCTGGCCATGTTGAGTCCCTTTGCCATGCTCTGAGGGATTGTTCTAAAAGTATGAAGGTTTGGAAGGAAGTCCTTCCTCCTCACATTCTTCCGTCCTTCCTTGCCTATCCTGAGGCTGATTGGTTCCAATCTGGGGTGAGTGGGAAGCTTCTGGCTAAGGTTGAGCATGGGGAGGTTATCTTTGCTATCATTTGTCACCAAATATGGAAGTGGAGAAATGAAGAAATCTTTGGTGGTAAGGAGATGTATGTTCATAACTTACCTGAGTTTTTCTCGAGGAAGCTCTCTTCAGTTATTGAAAGTTTTAAAGGGGATTCTTTGGTTAGAGCTTCTCAGAATAAGGAGGAGCGTCTTGTCGGTTGGTGTAGGCCCAAGGAAGGGGTGGTGAAGCTCAATACAGATGGTTCTTGTCTGGCTAGTGGGAGAATTGCGGCCGGAGGGGTTTTAAGGGATGGAGGGGGTGCCTGGATGTCTGGTTTCTCTCATAACATTGGTATGGGTTCATCCTTCTCGGCGGAGCTGTGGGGTATCCTCTCTGGGATTAAGCTTGCCAAGAGTCTGGGTGTCAAGAGGCTCTCAGTGGAGTCTGATAATAAGGAGGCCATTGATATGATCTCCGACAATCATGTTATCTGTTTTATTAGCCAAAACCTTATTAAAGCCATTAGGAGGCTTGTCTCCGATTTTGAATCTGTTGAGTTCAGACATATTTACAGAGAGCAAAACCGTATTGCGGACCGCCTGGCTGCTGCTGGCCATGAGAGGATGTTGGGCGTCTCCATTCTTTCTAGTCCTCCTTCCTTTCTCTTACCCCTTCTGCTTGAAGACAGGATCGGGGTCAGCTTTCCTAGGCTGATCCCAGGCTAAGTTGTGCTTGTTTCGTTTTGTTTTTCCTTTCCTTGTTTACCAAAAAAAAAAGAAGTAACAAATCTTCCTAGTGGTATGTTATTTAAAGGTTTTATTTATTTTTTTAGGTAGAGATGGTAAGTAAAGATCCCGTTAAATAATGGCCTAATATATCATCAGCTCCCTGAACTTGTCCATAATAGTAGATTAGCTCCCTAAACTTTGCAAGTGTCTCACCAGCTCATTTCGTATCACCAACTCTCTGAACTTGTCAATAAAAGTAGATTAGCTCCCTGAACTTTATAAGTATCTCACTTACTCCCTAAACTTGCTTATTCGGTAACAACTAAATACAAAAACCATAATGCTAACTCTCAATCCTCATCCAATTCAGCCTCTCAAACCTGCAACACTAATTCTTATAATAGGTTGAAAGGAGAATAGAAAAAATTACCTCTCGAATAGATGAAGATGTGTTTTGAGAACTTAAATTTAATAGGTTTTTGTATTCAATTGTTATGGAATAAGCAAGTTCAGGGAACTGATGAGACACTTATAAAGTTCAATGAGCTAATTTACTTTATTGGACAAGTTCATGAAGTTAGTAATACGAAATAATTAAATTCAAAGAGATTGTGAGACACTTGTAAAATTTAAGGACTCAGTCTATTACTATTGATAGGTGATATATTAAGCCTTGAATAATCTATACTTGTGTATGCATGGAATCCAAGTTGTGTGGAAGACTTTTCAGATTCGAAAATTAAGACAGGGAATGGGTCCGGTCAAATAGGACTGGTCAATTTTAACAGTCCAGTCTAAAATATTGTAATTTTTAGAGGGGTAAATTTCAAATAAAACCTTTGTAGTTTCACTAATTTTCAAATAAAGAATTGTGGTTTACTTTTTGTCAAAACGATGATTGAGATTTCGCATTTTTAAAAAAACAATGACCTTTTGAAGTAATGCTATTAAAACCATTTTAACGAAAATGAAAATTTTCAAATATTAAAGTTGTTCATTGTCATATTTGCTATGGAACTACATTTTCGTTTTTCGAAAATCATCTTTTTTAGAACTTTCTATCTCTAAACATTAACTTTCTCTCTCTTTACCAAACATCATCTAAATAATCTCAAAATAAAAAAGTTGAAGAATTAAAGTTGCTTAGAATATTAGTAGTTCTTAAAATATGTCATTTTTTAAATCGTCAATGGTGATTTTAATAGTATCAAACGAAAAAGTCTTTATTTTGCTAAAAATGAAAACCTCAGTTCTTACTTTGAAAAAAAATAAATCACA
The DNA here is from genome assembly GCF_963576675.1 of Euphorbia lathyris. Lineage (NCBI taxonomy): Eukaryota > Viridiplantae > Streptophyta > Magnoliopsida > Malpighiales > Euphorbiaceae > Euphorbia > Euphorbia lathyris. The sequence continues at coordinate 86,901,480 of NC_088915.1, forward strand.
ATCCTTTATCTGAAAATTAGTGAAACTACATGGATTTTATTTGAAATTTACCCTTTTTAAAGTTAACAACTGTTTATACAATCTCACAAATTTGTTAATTACTTAATGTTTGGTGGAGATTTTAGGAAAAAAAAAAACCATTATCTTTTTAAAAAGAATCAAAATTATAAAATAAATCTCTTGATATGGCGGATTTTCCAAAAAATATATATATATATATATATTGCACGTGGTTTAAAAATTTACAAATATAAATTAGTATTTTATGAATTTTACAGTTAAATGATATATGAAATGATATATGAGTTAATTTTTCGACTAAACAATAAAGTGGTAAAAAACACTAGGTGCTAGTCGGGCAGACAATGACACCGAAGATTAGTCGGGAATTGATCGAATTTGTCCTTTTTTGTTAATCAATAAATTGTTATATAAATTCAATTAAAATATGCATTATATTATCTAAAAAATAATAATATAGAAATACACGTATTTAATATATATCTTTAAAAATGTGCAAACATCAACATTTTAACAACAATATCATTGAAACTACTCAAAAGTAAATTATGATAAAGCAAAAAATAAATTCACAATAAAAAATGTGTTTGTTCATCGTCTCTTAAGTGGCGTCGAGGTGGGCTAGGTAAAGCTCAGACGGCTAAAAATCGGTTAGGGGTCAAAAAAATGCCTAAAGAAACTAACCGTAGAAAATCAGGGTGAATTCTCGATTTCGAGCACCTAGGCGATCCAGACGGTCTTAGTTTTGAACAGTGCTAAACAATATTTAAGGTTTGGTTAATTTGCAAAGTTAGACTTTGAATTTTGGATAATTTACGAAGTCAATGTTTTTAATTACTTCAAATTGCTCCCTTTTGGGGTAAATAATTAAGGACAACGATTTTTAAAGGAATGATTTGTAAACTGCAAAAAATGCACAGACTCATGTTTGCAAACTTTTAGACCACGTGGATTGTCTTTGCAAATCCGTCAAACCATAAGGTTTATTTGCATATTTCCTTATTTATATTATTAGGAATAAGGTGTAAATTTGCCCTAACGTTTTTGGAGAATTACAGATTTACTCCTAATATATGAAATAATGCAATTTTATCCCCACATTATCAAATAAGATCAATTTTACCTTTATTTTCAAACAATATCAATTGTATCTAAGTACACGTTAATTTTGTTATACAAGCCTAACATAATATAAGCAGAACATAAAGACGACACTAAGGGAATGTTTGTTAGCTCATTTTTATCATCTTGTTTGCCTTTTCACTTCAAATGGAGAGTTTTAGGTGTTTGGTTAGTGATCTCCTATTTACCTTTTACACCTGAAAAGCAGTCTTTTTTATAAAAATAGAGAATCCCTACTTTTTGGGAAATTAGTTTTTCCAACAGTAAACAATAGGTAAAACAAACAGACCCTAACTCTATTGAGATGTGTAAACAAATGCACAACACTGATCCTAAAATGTATTTGACGAAGGATTGTTTTACATGTATAAGGAGTTATATAGCTCACTTGTTAAGCAATGTGAGATATTTAACGCATCATCATCACAATATCATATAAACAATGGTCTAACTTACCATAAAAGCTACTTGATAATATGAGAATTGTCTCACTTGTATAAAAGTCATATAACTCACTTGTTAAGCAACGTGAGATATTTAATAGTAGAATTGTAAATGACTCGAGCCGTTCATGAGTGGGTTCGGCGTTCAGCTCAATAAAAACTCAATCGCATTTGGCTCGATTAATAAAAGAGCTGATCTTGAGCACAGTAAAATTTGGTTTGAAAGCTCGCGAATAAGCTCATTTATAGGTTCGTGAATAAGTTCATCTACAAACTCGATTATAATGTTCATGAACATGTTCGTGAACAAACTCGATTCGATTATTATTTTAATAGTAGTATTTCTATAAAGGAGAAAATATAAAACTACACTTTAATAATAGTATTTTTTATAAAGGAAAAATATAAAACTACCTAGTTTTATATGAAACTATAATTTTGTAGATTACGTAGCTTATGAATATAATTAATGAGTTGTTCGCGGACGAAGTTCATGAACAGAACTAACAAACTACGCATAAGCAAAACTCATAACAAATAAACGAGTTGCTTGCGAATAGCTCACGATCAGATAATATTTTTAAGGGTTAATTACAAGTAGATGTCATGTGGTTACACGAATTTACAGATGGGTACTTCTGGCATTTTCCTTTACAAACACAATCCAGTGATTTGCAAAATTTTGCATTTTTTTACTTTGCCAAATTTGGTGATAACGACCTCAAAATTAAAATTTTTTAAGAATTAAAGTTGTTTAGTATCATATTTACTATGGAACCATATTTTTAATTTTTCAAAATCATCATTTTTGGAATTTTCTCTCTTTAAACGTTAACTTTCTCTCTCATAAAAAAATACCTAAATGACCTCAAATATAAAAAGTTGAAGAATTAAAGTTGCTTAAAATATCATTTAACTCTTAAAAAATTTCAGTCGAGATCGTTATCGGTCAAATTCTGACAAAGTGAACCTAAATGCAAAATTTTGCAAACCAGCGTTTGCAAAAAAAAAAAAAAAAAAAAAAAACCTCACAGATGTCCATCTACAAATCAGTGAAAACACAGGGCACCTATATGTAATTAACCATTTTCTTAATGAACCAAGTTCAAATAGGACGTTGAGCTCGACCTTGTCCATTTTCTATCGATCGAACATGAGCAGGCCAAAACTCACCTCAGCTCAATTACAACCCTATTTAACACATCGAAACGCTCGTGACACAAAAAAAAAATTGAATCAAGTACAGTGACACTAACCTAATAATTGACACGAACACGAACATGAACACGACCCACCTACACGAATTTCCACCCGTAACGTAATTTGCTCTCCAATTGAAACATCCAATAGCATTATTCATGTTTCTCAAACAATATGATGCAATTCAACATCAAAAAAGACACAAGTTATCATTGAAAGTATTCAATTTTAACAAGAAACAAGTCAAAATCAGGACCTAAAACACCAGAAAAATTAAGTTGGCTTGTAATATTTAGTAGGTACAAAGGGCATTTTCGTCACAATTCCATCGTAGCCCTTACCGCGTACCAAAAGTTTCACTTTAGTCCCTGCTTTGTGTAATCCAGATTTCACATACCCCATAGAAATATTCTTCTTCAAGCAAGGACTAAATCCTCCACTTGTAATTTCCCCAATATTTGCCCCTTTATCATCCTGAATCTCGCTGTGGGATCTCGGAGGCGGTCCGGTTGAGGTGAATCCGACACGACGGATTTTCGGACCCTCTGCGAGTTGTTTGAGAATTACCTCTGCCCCAAGAAACCCGCCTTCTGCTCTCCTTCTCTTCCCGATTGCCCATGTTAACCCTGCCTCGACAGGCGTAGTGTGCTGCTCCATGTCGTTACCGTATAAACATAAGCCAGCTTCGAGCCTGAGACTGTCACGTGCACCTAACCCGGTCAGCCTAACTTTTCCTTCGGACTTTTCTAAGATCGCCTTGGCGAGATCCACTGCATTCTCCGAAGGGACTGAGATTTCGAAGCCGTCTTCACCCGTGTACCTGAAACTCCCAAATCGGCAGAAGCTCATGGACATGGAAACGTTATTTCTAAAAGAATAGCTAGGGAACGGTAATGGAAACGGAAATATACTAATGTAGGCACGAAAATGATACTAAAATATACCCTGTCCTAGTGAGAAAGCATGCTGATCCGTTGATGTCGATCATACGAAAATCCCCGAAGTATATCTTGCTCAAATCTTCTTTCGTCAGATGTTGAAGAACCGGGGCAGCAAGAGGACCCTGTGATAGAAAAATCGGGAAAATCCGCTGTGAATGCCAATGACAAGAGATATCTGGCAACATTAAAGATGCGATACACGAGGAATAAACGAAACAGGTTCAGGAACAATCATCAAATCTTTAACAAGCATAAAATGAGTCGTGAAAAAACCGAAACAACGCGATAAATATGAAGAATCACAAGGCTGCCGTGTTCATCACTATAGCTATGTGATAGGGCTTAATTATATCGACAAAGGAGTCAAAATCAAATCTTTAACTAGCGTAAATGAGAGTCGTGAAAAAACCGAAACAACTCGATAAATACGAAGCATCACAAGGCTTCCATGTTCATCACTTTAGCTATCTGATAGGGCGTAATTATATAGACAACAGAGTCAAAATCAAATCTTTAGCGAGCATCAAAGAGAGTCGTGAAAAAACCGAAACAACTCTGATAAATATGAAGAGTCACAAGGCTGCCATGTTCATCAGTATAGCTATGTTATACGGCTTAATTATATCAACGAAGGAGTCAAAATCAAATCTTTAACAAGCATAAAAAAAGTCATGAAAAACCCGAAAAAACTCGATAAATATGAAGAATCACAAGGCTGCCGTGTTCATCACTATAGCTATTTGATAGGGCTTACTTATATCAACATACAAGCATAAAAGAGAGTCATGAAAAAACCGAAACAACTCAATAAATATGAAGAATTACCTGAAGGGCGAGGAGAGATCTCTCATCGTGGATATGCCACGAGACATCTCCGCCTTTTGCCTTGAATGACTTCATATGCTCCTCAATGTGAGCCAGATCCTTATCCCTACATCCTGCATTCACAACCAAGTATATATGATGATCACCGACCTTGGTGATCACGGAATCATCAATTGCCCCTCCCTTCTCGTTGGTAAACACCGTTAGAGTCCCAGTTCCGTGTGGAAGCGCAGCAACATCGGCTATAACGAGCTTCTCGAGGAAAGGAACAGCATCTTTGCCATTGAGGCTCAATCCACACATATGGGCGACATCGAAGAGGCTACCGTTTTGCCTACAGTTTATCGTAGAGTCCATGATGGAGTCCTTATACTGAATCGGCATGCTCCATCCAGCAAACGGCACCATTTTCCCGCCGTTGGCAACATGGAAGTCATAAAGAGCAGTCTTTTTTAGTTCAGCTTCTGAGGCGAAGTATCGACGACCCACAGCCTTTTTGTCCGCCTGAGCAAGACGTCGAGTGATTGATTGGCCAAGTTGCCATAGGCCGCCTCCTCTCATTTTCTACGACGAAATAACCATAGAAAATCTTAGAATGCAACTTATATTAGAAGTTTCGGGAGGCCCGTTATAATACAAACAAGCTATTTTGCACGGAAATGGACATGGGAAACGTTATTTCTAAAACAAAACATTCATAAAATAGCCTTGAAACGACAAAGGGAAAGGACACGGACATGGAAACAAAATGCAGAAACGCTACTAAAGAGGAGTATCCGTGCAACACTGGTGGAATCAAAAATCAAAAGATAAGACGTGCAATCGCAAGAACAAGAGATCTACATGGTTTGGCTAATTACGCCTACAACCAAAGGCGAAGAGAAACACATAATTCATTAGTAATTGACAAGTTGATACAACACCTAACTCTCTAATTTTCAAATTCCATCAGACCTAGAGACGGATCTAGGGGGTCGAAAGGGAGTTGAGCACACACTGGTCGTCGGAAAACTCCATTGAACCTGTGTACGGAACTTCAATTTTTCAGGGTAAAGATACCTAAAATAATTCGATTAAGCAACCATAGTTTTTGAAGGACCCCTATCAATGAATCTTGGATCCGTCACTATTTAGACACGATTATTACCCAAACACTCATACACATACATATTTCAAGAGCACAAGCTTCAAAACTCTCAGAGAAAGTTTCCGATTCATATTTTAATTACCGAAACAAAACTCAATAGAATTCTAGACATATCTTAACATACATTCAAATGACATTGTTTATAGCAAAAGGAACTAATAAAAAGGCCTAAATACATCTGTTGCCCTGTACTTGGTCCATAACTTCAACGGTCCCTCTGCAACTTTCAAAAGTTCCAAATGAACTCATTCTTGTCCAATTGAATTCAATAACCCTCGAGAACCGGGTTAGTCAAACCAATGGAGTTATTGAATGCAATCAGACAAGAAACTTCAACTGTCCCTCTGAAACTTTCAAAAGTTCCAAATGACCTGATTCTTGTCCAATTGCATTCAATAACCCTCGAGAACCGGGTTAGTCAAACCAATGGAGTTATTGAATGCAATCAGACAAGAAACTTCAACTGTCCCTCTGAAACTTTCAAAAGTTCCAAATGACCTGATTCTTGTCCAATTGCATTCAATAACCCTCGAGAACCGGGTTAGTCAAACCAATGGAGTTATTGAATGCAATCAGACAAGAAACTTCAACTGTCCCTCTGAAACTTTTAAAAGTTCCAAATGACTTCATTCTTGTCCAATTGCATTCAATAACCCCCGAGAACCGAGATAGTCAAACCAAGAGAGTTATTAAATGCAATTAGACAAGAAACTTCAACTGTCCCTCTGAAACTTTCAAAAGTTCCAAATAACCTCATTCTTGTCCAATTGCATTCAATAACCCTTGAGAACCCAGATATTCAAACCAAGGGAGTTATTGAATGCAATTACACAAGAAACTTCAACTGTCCCTCTGAAACTTTTAAAAGTTCCAAATGATCTCATCCTTGTCCAATTGCATTCAATAACCCTCGAGAACCAAGATAGTCAAACCAAGGTAGTTATTGAATGCAATTAGACAAGAAACTTCAACTGTCCCTCTGAAACTTTTAAAAGTTCCAAATGACCTCATTCTTGTCCAATTGCATTCAGTAACCCTTGAGAACCGAGATAGTCAAACCAAGGTAGTTATTGAATGCAATTAGACAAGAAACTTCAACTGTCCCTCTGAAACTTTCAAAAGTTCCAAATGACCTCATTCTTGTCCAATTGCATTCAATAACCTCGAGAACTTTCAAAAGTTCTAAATGACCTCAACTAAGGAGTTATTGAATGCAATTAGACAAGAAACTTCAACTATCCCTCTGAAACTTTTAAAAGTTCCAAATGACCTCATCCTTGTCCAATTAAATTCAATAACCCTCGAGAACCGAGATAGTCAAATCAACGGAGTTATCGAATGCAATTAGACAACAATACGGGTAATTTGGAACTTTTGAAAGTTCATTGAGCCTGATGAAAACTAGTAGCTAGCAGAAATGTTGATGAAATTGGAACTTTTTACATTTCATATGTTCCAAAATTTGCTGCAAAAATTTGATATTCTAACAAGCAACAATCTAATTAAGTTCCCAAACATGTGAAAAGATGAAGCTGTGGCTAGATTCAATTCAACCACTGTAAACTGATAAAATGCCATGGCAGCCACATCAGGCCTTTTCAACAGAAATGCAGCTAATTGTATTGATTCAATCTCAGAAACCAGAAAAAGTAACACAACACAACACAACAACTTAACCCTAATTGAAAATTCAAACAGAAAATGTGAATTCGGAAACGAAAACCCAATCAAGATCTCATTTTCAATGCTCAGATCAGACAATCAAAACAGAATCTGATTGAAACAAGACTCAAACTTTGCAACATAATTGTGTATTGACGGAAAAACCCATAAACCAAAAATTTGGTATTCTAACAAGCAACAATCTAATTTAGTTCCCAAACATGTAAAAAGATGGGGTAAAGTAAATTACACCCATGGACACTGAACTTTACTGATTTTCACGGTATGACCACTAAACTTTAAAATGTAACATAAAAGTCATTCAACCACACAGTTTCTAACGTTGTGGCTACTAAACTTCAATTAACGCCTCAAAATAACAGTTGAACTCCTCAAAATGAAATGGTTCACATTTTTTATTTTCCAAAACAACAATTTCTCGAGTTTTCTATCTCTAAAAATTCACTTTCTCTCTACTAACCAAACAACACATAAATAACCTCAAAATGAAAACGAAAAAGTTGAATAACTAAAGTCGCTTAGAATATCCTTAATTCTTAATATTTAAAATTTCTATTTTGAGGCGTTAATTGAAGTTTAGTTGTCATAATGTTAGAAACTCTATAAAGTGTGATTTTTATGTTAAAGTTTTGAAGTTTAATGGTAATACTGTGAAAATGAGTTAAAGTTCAATAGCCATTGATGTAATTTACCCTAAAAATATGAACCTCTGGCTAGATTCAATCCAACCACTGTAAAATGAGGAAATGCCATGGCAGCCACATCAGGCCTTTTCAACAGAAATGCAGCTATTCAATCTCAGAAACCAGAAGAAGTAACACAACAACTTAACCCCAATTGAAAATTGAATCAGAAAATGTGAATTCGGAAAAGAAAACCCAATCAAGATCTCATTTTCAATGCTCAGATCAGACAATCAAAACAGAATCTGATTGAAACAATATTGAAACTTTGGAAGACGAATAACCCATAACCCAAAAAGAGGGGAAAAGTGGAGAAACTTACAGTGGTGATAGTGTGTGGTTCAATAGAGAGCAAATCTGAGGAGAGAGAAGCAGAACATCCCTGCACTAATCTAGATATGGGGGAAATAAAGGCTCAACCTTTTATATGTGTAGGGTATTATTATAGTGATTTTAATATAAAATATTTGGTGGGTAATGTAAGGAGGTGGGTGGAGGGAGGTTTTATCTGTGCCAAATCAAGAAAGAAACAGCCAATTTCAACCCCATCTGAAGTGAGTGGTTTTAAGACTTTGTTGTGGGTCTAGTTTAGAACGGAGTGAAGATGAAGAGTGTATGGTGAATAGCAGTGGAAGTGGGAACAGGGGATTTTGAGATGTTAAGATGTGGAGTTAAAAGAAAGGAAGAAAAGGAAAAAGGATAGTTGGTGAGATTTGAGAAAGATTCTACCAAGTGCAATTATAATAAATTAGGGTGAGTGGGGATGTAAATGAGTAGAGCGATTCAGGGGTTCGGATCGAGTCATGAACAGTTCAGTGTTCGGTTCGATTTATAAATTAGCCAAACTTAAACACGATAAAATTTGGCTCGAAAGCTCACGAACTGGACTCATGAACAATTTATAAATTCATGAACACGCTCGTGAGCAAATTTAATTCAATTATTCTTTTAATAAGCGATAAGGTGCAAAAATACTCTTAACGTTGACAATAATGAGCAATTTTACCTCTAACGCTCGCAGTCAATACCAAGTTTACTTTTAAAATTGGTAAGTTGAGTCAATTTCAGATATGATTATAAAAAATACAGATGTTTTGCTACTTATTATGCAGCAGTTACATATCGGTTAGTTCTAAAAAAATTCACATTTTTGTGATTTAGTAATAGAATTATAGATCAATATTTTTAAATTCGATAAATATTTAAATTTTTCCGTTTACTCGTACAAAATACAGTATAATTTTTTATTTTTTTATTTTATTTTTTTCACGTCTATTCATGTGTTTGTGATCTGTTAATAATGAGTAATAAAATGGCGCATATGATAAAATTTGTGACTGAGAAGACAGTTTGATGAATTATTTCTCAAATTAACTCAATTGTTCTAGGCTACCAATATTAAGGGTAAAATTGCGTCAATTTAAACGTTAGGGGTACAATTGTGCCTACCTGTTAATGTTAGAGGTATTTTTACATATTATCCCTTTTAATAATAATAATTTTGGGAAAATATAAAACAATGTAATTCTTTTTGTAGATTTCAAAACTACGTAGACTTGTGCTAAAGAAATTGCAAATTAATATTTTAATTAGTAAAAATAATTAATTGGTTGTTCACAAGCGAAGTTCATGAACTGAATTAACGAGCTGCTCGCGAACAGCTCGTGAGAAGCGCACGAACAAAATGTTGAGTTTGAGTTCGTCAATTTTCTAACAAGTCAATCATAAACAGGTCAAAATGTAGATCGGTTCGACTCAATTACCGTCCTAAAAAGTGAGCATGGATTTTACTTTACGACTTAAAACACATCTAGAACAACATCATACTAATATACTTTAATAACTTTGGCTTCATTTCTTATGTGATATTGAGTTTATTTTTGTCTAGCATCATCCACTCTAACACGGTTGTTATACGTCTATCAACTTCCCCTTAGTTCATCACGATTGTAATAACATAATCTAATATTATATTGATATTATATTATATGTTTTAATTTAAATTGCATATATTGGATCTCACAGTTTTAAATTAATAGCAATCAGCTTGATATTAATTTAAAACTGTGAGATCCAATATGTACAATTTAAATTAATTTAGGCGGGATCGTGCCATAACTTAAAAATCAAGGGAAAATTATATAGAAAGATAGAAAGAAAACACGACATCGTTTCAAAAACAGTAAACGACGCCGTTCATGATGGCGCGGAAATCATCTAGCTGTGAACCAGGTTTCGACACAAAATGCGAAAATGACAAAGCTTTCATCATCTCCCTTAACCCCAAAATCTCTGGTTAAAATTGGTTGCTTCATTTACTACTCCGAAGATTCTTTTGCTTCCACGCCTCTCTTTCTCTCTCCTCTCCCCTTTGATGGTCTCCTCCAAATCCTAAATAAGGTAATTTCTTCTCTGTTCTATTTAATTTTACTTCCACAACCTAATTAGATTATCAATTTCTAAATTTTACTTCTCTGCTAATGGTTTAAGAACATGATTTGATTTAGAGGTATGCTTAGCATCCTATTTAGTTTGATTATGGTAATTAGAATAGGAATTAAAAACTTTTCTGGAGTTAAAATACTCTTTCTCATTAGGTTTGTTTGCTTGTCTATTTAAAGTTTTGGAGTTTGTACTCTTAGGAGAGATGCATATGTGTGAGCTTGAGATTGTGCTCTTATGAGAGATGCATATTTGAGCTTCAGCTTGTGCTCTTAGGAGATATGCATATGTCTAACTGGTCATGTTAAGCGGGTTTTCTATGTAAATTGTGTTGTCGTGTTACATATTAACAGCAGCGATCCAATTTCCAGTGGAACATGTTAAGCCGAGCTTTGGCCTGTTCACGCTCAGTTCGGCAAAAAATGGACCAGATCAAGCTCAACTTCCTGTTCAAGCTCAATTTATTAAGAAAATTATGTGATTGTGAGTTGCTCGCAAACAATTGGTTTATTTGTTCAAGAGCTTTGCCTTGCAAGCACCTCATAATTATGTTCATGAACTTTAGTCTCGAGTAACTCATTAATTATGTTCGTAAGCTACATAGTTTGAAACCTACAAAACTAAATTTTCACACAAAACCACGTACTTCTAAATTTCCTCATTCATAGAAATACTATTATTTCAAAAAATCGAAGAGCTTGCTCGCGAACCTATTCATGAACATTATAATCGAATTTGTTCACGGACCTATAATCGAGCCTGCTCAAGCTCAACTAGTTTTGTTTACGAATCGAGCCTCATAATCGTGCTAAAACTCGGCTCATTTATAAATCAAGCCAAACACCTTCGAACTTTTATCATGAGCGGCTCAACTCATGTACAACACTAATTTTTGGTAAAACTTAGTATCCCAATCATCAACAATCATGGAATTATGTTATATGGATTTGCAAAATTAATGATAGAAATAGAGCTGTAATCAAGCCGAGCCGAGCTTTAGCCTGAGCTTAATATCCTGTTGCAAGCATGTTCCATTAATTCTGCCCATGAACTGCGCTCACAAACAACTCATTGATTATGTCCATTTGAAAAAAAAAAAAAAAAAAGGGCGGCCCGGTCGCATTACGCGTCCCCGCTGAGCGAGGGTCCGGGGAGGGGTCCCACCACAAGGGTGTATTGGGGGCAAGCCTTCCCTTGCCAATTTAATTGGCAAGAGGCCGCTCCTAAGACTCGAACCCGTGACCTCTGGTCACACGGCGACAACGTTTTACTGTTGCGCCAAGGCTCGCCCTCTATTATGTCCATTTGAAATTTCTTTAAAATTACATAGTTTTGAAACGTAAAAACTAAAGTTTACACAAAACTACGTTGTTTTATATTTCTCCCTTTATAGAATTATTATTATAAAAAAAAATAGTTGAACTAAGTTTGCTCACGAGTGTGTTCATGAGAGCTTTTTCATGAACCTATAACCGAGCCTGCCCGCGAGCTTTCGAGCCAAATTTCACTGTGCTCAAGCTCAGCTCGTTTATAAATTGAGCCGAATGCCGAGCCACTCACTCATTTACAGCCCTAAATAGGAAATGTTTTCATTTGTTTACTTTGATTTTGTAATTTGTGTAAAAATATTTTTGTTCTTCTTCTTTTGAAGGTGATGATATCATGGTTCAACCATGGTAATGGTCTATCTATCTGGAAGTATTAGCAAGTACAATCTCTATATAGCCAATAACAGACTTAAAAATGCTCCTCCCAAATCCAAGATCACCCATTTAACTCCCTTCTCTAGAAATTTGTGTGTTCAGTTTCATATTACACTTCAGAATTCTGCTCTTGATTGGACTAAACCTAGCCAATTCCGGACTCATCATCACGTACCGCAGCGAGTTGCTTCCAACAGATGGCTGGTGAGCACTAGAATACCTCTCTGCTAACTTGCTTTGCTTCTTATCATTTGAGCTATCAATATGACTTGGTTTATTAAAACGCTGCAGTGTCGATCACATGATTCCGTTTCGCCTGATGATGAGTATCGTTCGTCTCGAAACATAGCAATCAGTTTGTTTAGACGGTACAGGAATGTTATTGATCGAGGAGGAGGTGACAATCTCAAAGTATATTCAGTAATTTGCTCGTTTGCTTTGGTATCTATAAGGCTGCAATGTATTGAATTGAATTGAATTGAACCGAACTGTATCTGTTATGTTTATGTATATCAGGAGTTCATCAGTGCTGGAGTGAATGCGTATGCTCTAGGTTGTACCGATGAAGGATTGCGAAAAGAACTTATTGCTATGAAGGAATCCGGTGTCGAAATTGAAGCTATGGAGAAGTATGGAGGAAGCACCAGTGTTAAGTCTAAGATATTTGCAAAGGAGGTTAGCTAGATCATGAATCAAAAACTAATGATTATATTATATGTTGATGGGTACCTAGGTTGAGGTCGTTAAGTCACTGGTCCTGTGTTCGGGGACGGGGTCGGCCCCCAGTATGGACTCCGATTGTGAAGTTAGTGATCGTTGTGCATGAAGTATATAGAGTGAGAAAGGAGAGAGAGCTAATAAAGAACCGGTCTTTTGGAATGATGGGCAGAGTGGGTAAAGACACTCTCTAAGAGACTCTTCATTCATGAGTTCGTGGATGTCGGGACCTTCATATATGGTGCGTTGAGCTGTGATCGAGGGAGTTAATGAACATCTTACATTGTTAGTAGACCTTGATCATGAATAAAAAATTTATGATTATATTTATATGTTGATGGAGTACATAGGATGAGGTTGTTAGGTTACTCGTCCTATGTTGGGGTCGGGCCCCTGTATGGACTAAGTTTGTGAAGTTAGTGATCGTTGTGCATAAAGTATATAGGGTGAGAAAGGAGAGAGAGCTAATAAAGAACCCGTCTTTTGGAATGATGGTAAGAGTGGGTAAAGACCCTCTCTAAGAGACTTTTCATCCATGAGTTCATGGAAGTTGGGACCTTCGTATATGGGGCGGAGCCGTGATCGAGAGAGTGAACGAACTTCTTATATTGTTAATAGACCTTGATCATGAATCAAAAACTTATGATTATATTTATATGTTGATGGAGTACCTAAGATGAGGGCGAGCCTTGGCGCAACGGTAAACGTTGTTGTCGTGAGTGGAGTCGGTAAGGACCCTCTCTAAGAAACGTCATTCATGAGTTCGTGGATGTTGGGTCACTGGTCATGTGTTGGGGTTGGCCCCCTGCATTGACTCCGATTGTAAAGTTAGTGATCATTGTGCATAAAGTGTATAGAGCGAGAAAGGAGAGAGAGAGAGAGCTAATAAAGAACCCATCTTTTCAAATGATGATTTCTAATATTTATAGTTTATGAGCGGAGTCGGTAAAGACCAAAGACCCTCTCTAAGAGAGTCTTCATTCATAAGTTCGTGGATGTTGGGTCACTGGTCCTATGTTGGGGCCGCCCCCTGTATGGACTCCGATTGTGAAGTTAGTGATCATTGTGCATAAAGTGTATAGAGCGAGAAAGGAGAGAGAGAGAGAGCTAAGAAAGAACCCGTCTTTTAGAATGACGATTTCTAATGTTTATAGTTTATGAGCAGAGTCGGTAAACGTTGTTGTCGTGTGACCGAAAGCTCACGGGTTCGAGTCATAGGAGCGGCCTCTTGCCAAAAATATTGGCAGGGGAAGGCTTGCCCCCAATACACCCTTGTGGTGGGACCCCTCCCCGGACCCTCGCTTAGTGGGGACGTGTAGTGCACCGCCCTTATGAGCGGAGTCAGTAAAGACCCTCTCTAAGAGACTCTTCATTCATGAGTTCGTGGATGTTGGATCACTGGTCCTGTGTTGGGCGGCCCCTGTATGGACTCTGATTGTGAAGTTAGTGATCATTGTGCATAAAGTATATAGAGAAAAAAAGGAGAGAGAGAGCTAATAAAGAATCCATCTTTTGGAATGATGATTTCTAATATTTATAGTTTATGAGCAGAGTCGGTAAAGACTCGTGGATGTTGGGACCTTCATATATCGTGTGTCAAGATTAGTTATGATCGAGGGAATGAATGAAATCTCCTTACCAAAATACGGATTCTTCATAAAGCTCTATCTCTCTTCCTCTCTACATCCTCTCTCTATATACTTTTGTGCGCATTGATAACTAACTTAACCATAGGAGTCCAAAAGACGGATTCTTCGTTATGCTCTATCGCTCCTCCTCTCTACATTACGTTGTGCAGGTCGATGAGTATTGCGAAATGTTTGCTTCCCAACTTCTTATATTGTTAATTGACCTTGATAATGAATAAAAAACTTATGATTATATGTGTATGTTGATGGTTGTTAAGTCGTTGGTCCTGTCTTGGGGTCGGCCCCTTGTATGGACACCGATTATGAAGTTAGTAATCATTGTGCAGAAAGTATATAGAGCGAGAAAGCCGAGAGAGCTAATAAAGAACCCTGTTTTGGATTGATGATTTCTAATATTTATTGTTTATGAGCTGAGTCGGTAAATAACCGTTCCCTCGATCACAGCTAGTCTCAACGCTCGATATATGAAGGTCCCAACATCCACGAACTCCAATTGTGAAGTTAGTGATCATTGTGCATAAAGTATATAGAGCGAGAAAGGAGATAGCTAATAAAGAACCCGTCTTTTGGAATGATGATTTCTAGTATTTATAGTTTATGAGCAGATCGGTAAAGACCCTCTATGGGACTCTTCATTCATGAGTTCGTGGATGTCGGGACCTTCATATATCGTGTATTGAGACTAGTTGTGATCGAGGGAATGAATGAAGTCTCTTTACTAAAACACGGATTCTTCATTATGCCCTATCTCGCTTCTCTCTATACTTTATGCACATTTAACTAACTTAATCATCGGAGTCCAAAAGACGAATTCTTCATTACGCTCTATCGATCTTCCTCACTACATTCTGTTGTGCAGGTCGATGAGTGTATTCTATGGTCGAGCATTGTATTCATTACCATATTGTGTACGCCACAACCGACCGTTGTTAGATGGTCAGCTACAGCTCCAGTATCAGATGAAGTACAACTTCAGTGGAAAGGTTTTTGTGCCCTCATAGCAAATGCATACTATGTCAAGGGAATGGCATGGTGAGCGCCCCCGATTATTTATTATCTCCGTCGATGTTTTTGTTGTTCATTTCAAACTGAGTAAATTGTGTTGTTTTATTTGGTAAAGGATGCCCGTAAAGACTCTTCAGTTAGAGCAAATGGCAGTTGTCGGGTACTCTGAGGAACCATCCATTGTTGCTAGCCGAATGCAATTAGTATTTAGCACTCTTGAGGTGAAAAAAAACCGTGTTCAAAACACCGGATGCTAATGTTTAAAAAATGGTATCAGGTGTTAAATGCACCACTGGTCACTTAATTTACATGGTTATCTTAAAATGGTCACTTAATTTCAATTTGTCTCAATAAAATCACTCAACTTTAAGTTTTGTCTCAATTAGGTCATTATGACGATTTCAGTAATTAAAAAACATCGGAATGATGATATAAGTGATGCGTCAATATGTGACAACTCATATTTCTAACCGAAATGACACGACATGCACATATGGGCCACCTGGCTATTACATGTCGATGTTTTTTATGTTTTCATAAAAGTACCCGAAATATAGCTGTCACGTTTCGATTAGAGATTTGAGTTAACTCATATTGGCGTGTCACCCATGTCATTATTTCGATGCGTTTTAATCACTAAAATCGACGGAGTGACCTAATTGAGACAAAACTCAAAGTTGAGTGATTTTATTGAGACAAATTGTAGCTGAATGACCATTTTGAGACATCCATATAAAATCAGTGACCAATAATGCATTTAACCCATGGTATCAGATATCAAACGTGTCAAATGAGGTTTTTCCTCCGAAACAACATTATTCCAAGGAAAAATCGCAGTACATACCTATGATTCCGGAGGATGTCAATGGATGTAACATTCATATATTTTTGCAGGTTGTAAGTCCGCAATGGCCAAGGGTATAGGACCGAATCGGGTTTCTTCTTCCATTTGAAGTTCGCAATTCACTGCAGTAGCAGGTTTGCATTCAACATTCACAAAGCAAAAGTGTCCGTGTAAAGTTATATGTACCGAAGCATCCCGAATTGCAATATAAAATAACAATGATGTTGCTTCAACCTGGAAGTTATAGATGCTGTCTAATAATTCACTACTGTATAGTTACATTCAACTTGATGCATGATAAATAAACTTGAAACAGAAAACTTGCTATAACTTCCGGAAATTCTTTGGAACGAATCACTAGTGCCATTTACATCTTTTATGTGTATCAAGCTAAATTACATAAATAACTCGAACAAAATTGGTAAAGACCAAAACTGAGAGCGGGTAGTGCGTATCCAAGTTACAAGATGTCAGGAGAAGTAAGAAATCCGGCAGGGTCTTTTAGAACCTTCCGCGCACGCCAATATACAGCGTTTGCTGTTTCAGATGTTCCAAGCTGCAAAACAAGTTGAACATTTGTTAGTATATTAAAACTAGAAAGATGCAAATGCTTCAAAATTAGTGTTTGACAAACTAATGTATCACACGATAACGAATGTCACATATTCTACTATTATGTTACTCTTATTTCACAGACAACCGAGGGACCGAAACAAGAAGAGCACAGCCATATTCTGACTTCAAAATATCACATGATAACGCATGTTGCATGTATTTTGCCATTCTATTACTTTTAGAGGGTGTTTGTTAGAGGGGATAAAGATATGGGGATAGAAATAGGGATAAAAAAAATTGAAATGAGTTATCCAATGTTTATTTCCCTCAAATCCTATACCCAAGAGGGGGTGGTATAAGGAGATGGGATAAGCTCCTGCGATTTTAAGAGGATGGAAAAATCCATCTTATCCCTCAAATTAATACCATGTAGTTTAAATAAAGTTAAAATAGTAAAATGTATTATTTTATCCCTATTCCTATTCCACATACCAAACATTGATTAATAATTCTAGACTATCATATTTTTATCCTTATCCCAACCATTTATCCTTATCCATATTCCAATAGAATACGAAACGCCCCGTTATTTCATAGGCAACCGAGAAACACAATTCTGTTACTCTTATTTCCTAGACAACCGAGCTAACGAGTGTCGCATGTATTCTACCATTCTGTTACTCTTATTTTGTAGACAGCCGAGCGACCAAAACAATAAGAGCACAGCCATATTCTGACTTCAAAATTACCAAGTGCTTGATTAACTAATGTATCACAAGATAACGTTTGTCGCATCGTAGGGGTAGCAATTTCTGACACGAAAACACGATTTATAGAGACAATCCGACTGACACGACACGATTGACACGCAAATCATTTTTCTAGCATTTATAACATATACAACCATATGGAACATATATACGAGATAACACGATTTTGACACGAAACACGAAATTGCCACCTTTCGCATGTATTCTACCATTCTGTTATTCTTGTTTCATAGACAACCGAGATAACGGGTGTCGCATGTATTCTACCATTCTGTTACTCTGATTTCATAGACAACTGAGCAACCGAAACAAGAAGAGCACATCCATTTCTGAATTCTGAAGAAAGAAAAGAGAGAGCCACATCACCTTAACCTCCATGGCATGGTAATCTCGCCACAATCTCACATTCTGATCATGAGTTGAAAGTGCAGAATCATATATTTTTCTTGCATTTTCGAGGCAAGCTTTATCGCCAAGAGATGCAAGATTCTCTTCCAACTCTATGCAAGTTTTGTACAAAACAAGACCTGGGCGTGGCAGCGCGAGAAAACTGCAATTGACAAGAAAACAAGACGAGGGATGAAGTTGCTTCTAGTTATTGGCGAAATGATAACAAACAGAATGCACAACAGCAATTATACCGTTTATACATCTCTCTTGCATGCTGAACTCCATCCTTCTGAAGAACACAATTGGTCAAGCAAGAAGGAAGGGAGAACCCATCATCACTGCCACCGTATTTAGCTACTGAAGTGAACGATAACTCGACCAGTTTATTAAAGTAGCGCTTTTCCGATACGAAAAATTTGATTGCCTGCAATATGAGATCTTGTTAAAACTAGTTCTCAACCTCCAAACTTTGTAATTTAATTGTTTCCGACTTTTTGGTACTAAAAAAACACACAAAATTCATCCCAAGTAATTAAGAGGTCGCACTGATTATAAAACAGAACGTTGGATCTGCACGCAAACTAGCTGCGAGATGTTTTGATTACCCACTAAAAAAAGGAAAAACTTTCCTATATACTTCAAACTTCAAAAGCTGTATGTCTAAATTTCATCTTATATTTCATAAGGCAAACACTTCATAGTTCACATGGAAAATTATGCAAAGACTTAACAGAAATCTGTTATTGGTAAATTCTCCATACGGGAAACAAAAAAGTTGAGCAATAAGATGCAGATATAGAAGAAACAAGACTAAAACCGACCAACATTCGTCCCAAGTAATTAAGAGTGTCGCAATGCTTATAAAGCAGAACGTTGGATCTGCACCTAAACTAGCTGCTAGATGTTTTGGATTACCCACTAAAAAAGGAATACCTTTCCTATCTATTTCAAACATCAGAAAGCTGTATGTCTAAATTTCATCTTATATTTCATAAGGCGGACACTTCTTTCACATGGAAAATTATGCACGACTCGACAGAAATCAGTGATAGGTAAATTCTCCATATGGAAAACAAAAAAACTTGAGCAATAAGGTGCAAACATAAAAGAAACAACTAATAGTAATAAAAAAATGTAAACTTGACAGCAGAAAATGCAAGAATAAATGAGTACAAAAACTTACCATTATCCAGAAGTCCTCAGCTTCTGCTATTTTTGCTTTCGTCAAAACGCGTCTAAGGAGTTCAAAGACTGAATCCATATCAGCTTTACTTGGTTGGGGAATATTCTTTGTGACGTATCTAATTTCGATTGAGGCCCTTAAGAGCCACAATTTTACTGAATCTGATAGCTTCCCAGTACAAAGTTTTTCTGCTAGCTTCCTGGCTTCATCTAGCCTCCTTAGTTGCAAGTGCAATAAAACATATTCACAAGCAAGATCCTCAGAAATGATTCCCAATGTTTCAGCTGTCTCGTATATCTTCAACAGATGAGAAATATAATCTTCAATATGACTGGATAATCCAGAGAATTCCTTCTCTTCTCTTTTAGGGGTAAGAACATCCATAAAAAACTTTGCATACAGTTTAAACATAGCAGGAGAAGGTAGAAATTGCACAGCCTCCTCATAAACCTATACATTCAACAAAATAGAAGTGGTAATGAGATTGCAATAAGCAAAAAAGTATTCAAACCATGAATAAAATTAGATTTCAATTTCACTATCAGAGAAAACATTCTGAATACATATCAGCTATGAAGACTGCACAGTGTAGGGCTGTCAATTTAAGACACGACAACACGATTTATAGAGAGAGCCCGCTTGACTCATCATCATTTTTGTTGCATTTATATCATATATAATCATTTGGAACATAGCACATAACAAGATTATGACATGAAAACCCATTTTGATACCCTGCTGCACACAAGTCAAAAATAAATAGTAAACTGGCTTAATACATAAGGTCTCCGAACTTGGCCAAATAATCTTACTAGTCCATGATGAACTTTAAAAATATCTCATCTATGTTGCACAGACACTCCTCTTTAGTAGCTTTTCTACGTCTCATGTCCGTGTCCATCATCGTTTGAAAGCTATTTTATCAAGGTTATGTTTTAGAAATAACATTCCAGGTGTCCGTTTCCGTGTCCAAATCCGTGCAACATAGTGTCTCATTAGCCCATCAGCTTGCTTAAAATGACTTAAACTTTAAAAAAGTGTCATATATGTTGCACGGACACTCCTCTTTAGTAGCATTTCTGCTTTTCATGTCCGTGTCCATGTCCATTATCGTTTGAAGGCTATTCTATCAAGGTTATGTTTTAGAAATAACATTCCAGGTGCCCGTTTCCGTGTCCAAATCCGTGCAACATAGTGTCTCATTAGCCTCTCAACTTGCTTAAAATGACTTATTGACCTACTAAACTCCGTTAAAGTGATATAAATTTCAACTTACCCAAATCCTCCACTTACACTGCCACATAGAAACTAGGGAGTTAATCATGTCACTTTAAGTAAATTGACGGGCTAATGAGATATCTCAAAAGTTAAGGGCGACAATTGGATAATTTTGCCAAGAGTTAAGCCTAAGAAATTAAAAAGACTAAGCAATGAATCTTAAGTGACAAATATTTCACTTAGTTACAAGCATTTTTACCTCAATTGCTTTCTGTAGTTGCAGTGGCATGATTCCATCACTCATCTCCTGCTTACTTCTACAGTCAGTCATTTCAAGTCTAGCAAGCCAGTCCCAGTACTCTGCATCTTTACAAAAATCTCTCTTCATATCATTCAAAATCGTATTACGCATATCTTCTGAATGTGCCAATTCTGTTGCCTCCAATATCTCCAATAACCGCTTTCTCAAGCTCATACTACCAGGAAGAGCTTCTACTGCTCCACTATAGATAGTTTGAAGAATGTTCAGCCCTTGTTCTCTAAACAAATCCACTTTCCCTTCAGAATCCTCACCATTAACATTTAACTCGTCACTATTTCTTCTTTCTTCATCAATTGACATAAACACATCACTGTTTTCTTCTCTCCATTGTTCGTCATGATCACGAACAAGAGTTCCTTTGTCCTCTCCAAGGGCAACTTTTCGGGCTTTTAACTTGTTAAGATATGTGAGTTCCATCCGAAGATACTCAACCCAAAGATCTTCTGAAGTTGGACAAATCCTCAAACCACTCTGCATCAGAGCACGAGCAGCTGCAACATTTAAGTTATAATCAAACTCCCAAGCTGCAGCATAAATCCAAACCCCTGGGACCTTCGGGTGGAACCTAATTAATTGAGCCAAAACCTAAAAAGCAAAGAAAAACAATATAAGATTTCAATCTTCCATTCAAATCAAATCATAGAAATTCATATTACTTACCTTCTTCATTCTTCCATTCCTTCGCTCTCTACAGAACTCCAAGTATCGAAACCAAAGCTCAACATCTCCTTTAAATCTAGTTACGGCTAACCGATAAATATTGACAATTCTCGAAACACCGGCAAAATCAGAAACCGAGATCTTCATTTTCTTGTTTCCGCTCTTCTTGAGATCACGCACCACCGTTTTCTTACGCAGGCGGCGAAGCGATTCCAGCTGAGTCTCATACTCAATGTAGGTCAAGTAATCCTGTTTCATCGGACTAGGTCGCTTCAATCTATACTCGTACTTTCGCCTCTGCTTGACTATCTCAGCTATCTCGGAACGTGTGAAAAGTCCGCGCTTCTCTAAATCATCGAGCTCACCGACCATGCGCTCGAGCCGGAATTGCACCGTGTCCGCCATTGTTTTCGAGTTCTGTGAGCTGACACGGGGGAATTGGAGTCGGAGGTTTTAGAAGAGATTCAATTTGATACTATAGTAGGGTTTAAGGCAGAGGACGATTGAACGAGGAAGACGCACGGAAAAGGAAAACTGCGCGGTTTGATCCTATAATCCTATTGGGACTGAGGCCCATATTTGATATCTTATTGGGCCCTAATGGGCCAGTTCCATTTTAGTGTTAGTTTCCTCTAATGGCCCATGGGCGATATCTTTCTCGAGTTACATTAAAATCATATCTAATTATAAAATTACAATTAAATCATGTTACAAAACTTAATTCTCAATATGTCATTGTTTCTTTCGTTAAACAAAAAAAATATATATCATTTTTTCTATATATCACAAATTACTTATGATTTTATACCTTAATTTATAAATTTTAGATCTCAATTCATAAATCCTAAACCCTAAAAAATAAGTAAAGGCTATGCTTACTTTGTGTATTTTCACCATTGGATTAATTTTCTAATCCATCATCCAATGGTGAAAACACATCAAGTAATGGTACTTTGTCAAAAACAAAGTAACCATAGAAAGCACCCAAAAAAATATATTTTAAACCCCGGTGCCTTCTATGGTTACTTTGTTTTTGACAAAGTACCATTATTTGGTGTGTTTTCACTGTTGGATGATGGAGTATAAAATTAATCCAATGATGAAAACACACAAAGTAGGGCTTACTTTGTTAAAAACAAAGTAAGCATAGCCTTTAAACCCCTAATTCATA
The DNA here is from genome assembly GCF_963576675.1 of Euphorbia lathyris. NCBI lineage: Eukaryota > Viridiplantae > Streptophyta > Magnoliopsida > Malpighiales > Euphorbiaceae > Euphorbia > Euphorbia lathyris. The sequence goes on from NC_088915.1 coordinate 86,924,174, forward strand.
AAACATATTTTTTAAATATAAAAAAACAATAAATTTTTTAATTTAATATTATTTAAATTAGTACTTGATATACTTGTAAATAATTTTTCAAATTTGAATTTCTGTTTCTATTTCTATGTAGTTGAATTGCTTAACGACTATATATTGCAACAAAAAGTAACATCACAAAAATAATTTGAAAATAATTATATATATATATATATATTATTGTCATCCAAAAATAATTTTATTTCTAATGTTATAAAAACATCGAAAAGAGATAGACCAAGCCATCTTCAGCATTGGGGCGTCTAAAGCTCCTGGGATTGATGGTCTGCCTGCTGGCTTTTACCATAAGCATTGGGATGTTGTGAATGAGGGTATCTATAATTTTATCATAGGTGTGTTTAATGGTTCTAAGGATATTGAGCTGGTAAATAGAACCCTCCTGGTTCTAATTCCTAAAATTGATAAGCCTTCTTCCTTTTTGCATATGAGACCTATCAGTCTTTGTAATGTTCTTTATAAGACGGTTACAAAGATTGTGGCTAATAGAATCCGGGGCATTCTTCCGACGATCATTTGTCAGAATCAGGGTAGTTTTGTGCCTGGTAGACAAATGATGGATAATGTGGTGATTGCCCAAGAGATGGTCCACACTATGAAGATTAGGAAGGGGAAGAAAGGCATTGTGGCTCCGAAACTGGATTTGGAGAAGGCCTATGATCGCATCAACTGGAATTTCCTGATGGAGAGTCTGGAGAGAGCTAGGATCCCGGACAGCTGGAGAAAGTTAATTAAGGTATGTATATCTTCTCATGTGTTTCAAGTTATGGTTAATGGGGATATGTCGGAGGAGTTCTCCCCGGGCCGGGGAATCCGTCAGGGTGATCCTATGAGTCCCTTCCTTTTCGTTATTGCTATGGAGAGGTTATCTCACCTGATTCAAGATGCAATTGATAATGGGAGTTTCCACCCGGTGGCTATCAATAGCTTCTGTCCCCAGGTGACTCACTTATTCTTTGCAGACGATGTCTTTATCTTTCTGGAAGGTAATGAGGAGCAGTTGAGTGTCATTATGGATATTCTTGATTGTTTTTGTTCGGCCTCTGGTCAGAAACTTAATATCCAGAAATCTAGGATGATGTGCTCTAAGAATATGAATCCGAGAGTTTGTAAAAGATTAAGTGATCTGTCAGATATTCCTCTTACTGATTCTCTTGGGAAGTATCTGGGTATTCCCCTCCACAGTGAGAGAGTGTATAAAGTTTCCTTTAAAGATACTTTGGATAAAGCCAATACGAAGTGTGCCACGTGGAAAGCCAAGACTCTTTCTCTCGCTGGCCGCCTCACGTTAATTCAATCAGTTAATTGTGCAGCTCCCAATCACATCATGCAGGCTTGTCAGCTTCCGGATCCTGTGCTTAATGATCTTGATAAGATTAACCGTAGGTTCCTGTGGGGGGAAGCTGCGGAGGGAAGAAAGATCCATCTAGTGCCTTGGAGTGAGGTTTATCAGCCGAAAGATTCTGGTGGTCTGGGCATTAGGAAAGCTAAGGACAATAATAAAGTTTTATTAATGAAACTCCTTTGGCGTATGTGGCAATGCCCCTCCTCTCTTTGGGTTCGCCTTCTTTGTGGTAAGTATCGGAAAGATAAAATCTTCGGGGGCCCTAAGGAGAGAGTTGTCAATTGTTCCTTCCTCTGAAAAGGGCTTAGCGCCGTGTTTGCAGAGTTCTGCTTGGGGGTTGGTCTGGAGGTGGGTAATGGTAAGACCATTAGTTTCTGGTTTGACACCTGGATTGGGGATAAACCATTAGTAGATGTGTGTACTTCCCCCCCGCCTAGTGATATCCGTAACTGGAGGATTGCCGATGTGGTGGACTCTGAGGGGGACTGGATCTGGTCAAAGTTTGATACCTTCTTTAGCCTAGAGACTCTCCTTAGAATTCGGGGAGTGAAGATTAGTAATCAAGAGGAAGACATGGATAGGCATTGCTGGGCGCTGACTAATAATGGAGTTTATTCTTGCAAATCTGCCTTTGGAGCTTTTACCCTCAATAGGTCCGATCCTCCCTCGGATGTTTGGAAGTCCATTTGGGCCCTCAAAGTCCCTTACCGTATTAGGAGTTTCATGTGGCTGGGAGTTAAGGACAGGTTGCTTACTAATTCGGATAGGCACAAACGACATTTGGCGGACTCAGGAGCTTGCAGTAGATGCAGAGGCCATGTTGAAACTTTGTGCCATGCTCTTGGGGATTGCTCTAAAAGTAAAGAGGTTTGGAAGAAAATTCTCCCACACCATATTCTCTCTTCCTTCATGGCCCATTCTGTGAATGACTGGTTCTTTGATGGTATTAGTGGAAAGTTACTTTCTTACATGGAGCATGGTGACATTTTCTTTGCTATTATCTGTCACCAAGTTTGGAAGTGGAGAAACGAGGAGATTTTTGGTAATAATACTGTGTTTATGCCAAACTTAGCTGAGTTCTTCTCGAATAAACTCTCCTCTATTATTGAGAGTTTCAAAGGAGAGTCCCTTGTCAGGTCTTCCTAGATTAGTGATGTCCATCTCGTGGGATGGAGCAGGCCGAGAGAGGGGGTTGTGAAGTTCAATACTGATGGCTCCTGCCTCATCAATGGTAAGATTGTTGCCGGAGGTGTTCTTAGAGATGCGGGGGGCGCCTGGCTTTCTGGGTTCACCCAGAATTTGGGGTTGGGATCTTCCTTCTTAGCGGAGCTCTGGGGTATTCTCTCTGGTATCAAACTTGCTAAAAGGTTGGGCGTTAAGAGGCTTTCTGTGGAGTCTGATAACATGGAGGCCATCAAAATGATTTCTGAGAATCATGTTATGGGCCTTAATAGCCGCAACCTTATCAAAGCTATTAAAAGGCTTTGCTCTTCCTTTGAGATCTTAGAGTTCAGTCACATTTTTAGAGAGCAGAACCGTGTTGCGGATCGCTTGGCTGCGGCAGGCCATGAGGGGATGTTAGGTGTTACTACCCTTTCTGACCCCCCCTATCTTTCTCTCTTCTCTTCTTTTAGAGGATAGGATTGGAGTTAGCTTCCCTAGGCTAATCCCAGGTTAGTTGTGTTTTGTTTGTTTTTTCCTTTCCTGTTTCTACCAAAAAAAAAACATCAATTAAGGGTTTAATATTAACACACTGAACCGATTTTAGATATCATTAAAACAATTGAATATTTGGTTTACGTATTTTATACCAGTTGTATATCAGTTGGTTCACAATGCACAAGTTTTACGTGTTTTACGACCTTAGAATATGTTTAGGGACGACACACTTTTAAAAGCAATATCACATTTAGGATTTTTGTTGAACAATTACAAAATATTGAATGAGAAGTTTTTGGGATGAGTGGAGGACGGAATTACTCTATTTAAGACGTCTGTAGTACTGCCTCGAGAATGTGCAAGCAGACTAATAACTGATTGCCTTCAAGATAAAATAGTCTAGCCACTCTGTAAATCGATTTGGATATGCACGAATCAAAATCGTTCAATAACCACATTCAGAGAGATGAAAGATGAAAAAAAAACAACTCAATTTTTTTTAGAATGATATTTCAATAAAGATAATTTTTTTTTTTTTTTGCTTTAGTTTTTTCCAAACAAAATTGGGAATTGCATAAAAAAACACAGAAAAGTTATTAATTAGTTAAAAGAAGATTGATTAAGAGATAATTCTAATACAATTTTTAAAAATTAGTTAATTAAATAATTAAAAGTAATAATTTAATTAAATACAATATTTTCTCCAAAAATATGTGTTCACAACATATTAACTCGGTCTGGTTCGGTTCGATCAGATAGACCGCAGCGACGCATGTGTATTTATTGTGGTCAAAAGTCAAACAAGTCTTATATAGGTTATCTCCCTTCTATAAATGGGCATCCTATTGTGCACACTCCAATATTAGGAGGCACCACTTTATAAACCCTTCTTGTAAATGATAAGTTTTTCTCAGTGAGATTCTTAATACATCATATATCCCTTGTGAAACTCTAAGGTTATATAAGTGAGATATAATACAATACTTTTCTAAATTCACAAATAGACTTCAACCTGACACTTCCCTAGTTGAACTTTTTAAACGTTTTATTAAGCAGTAACTTCAAAACTTAAAATCGGGCATAGACAAAGGTATTTTTTGACTTGAACTTTTACGTAGTGATTAAAATTTAGATTTTACTAGAGTAACACGTAGTCTTGGACTCTATCTCTAACATTATAGCATGCCAAACCTTTTCAGATTGTAGTTCAAAAAGCTCGTGTTTTTAATGTCCATGCACGTCTACACCGATATATTAAACGCTCTAGAATTTCTACCCAAAATTCACACGAAGCGACTTCACTCCCACGATCACATAAGTGAGTCTATCATAAATAGTCTTGTAACTAGATACTTCACTCCAAATGAAGTATAGTTCTCATTAAGAATTTTTATTACCTCGTGATCATGATAGTTGAGAATCTTCTTGATCATGATTGTTAACATTTTCACAGCTTCTCTAATTCCTATAGCAAGAAAAATTAATTAGCTCGTCGAATTTTCAGGGTGTATCGTTAGTTCTATGAAGGCTTAATACATCATTTGTCTTCTGAACTTGTCCAAAAAGTTTGATTGGCCTCCTAAACTTTCAAGGTATCCTGATAGCCCCTTCAATTTGTATAAAATGTTCAGGTAACCTCTTGAACTTGCGTAAAATGTAATCAATTAATCAATCGGTTGTAAAAAAAAGTAGGTTAAATGCGGAAGATGTATTGCATGCATCTAAAAAAAAAAGTAAAACGACCAAAGTCGGGGTATACCGTTCTAATATTAGGGAACACAAATTTGACAGTTGAGTAAGTAAAAACTTCATTTTTAGTCTATTATTTGAATTATGTAATGACATTTTAAGGCTCGTGTAACACATCTTTCATATGCAGCTTACATTTTATGCAACCGAGTGATTAATTGATTATATTTTACGTAAGTTTAAAAGGCTAACTGAATATTTTGTACAAATGAAGGATCGAAACACTTTGAAAGTTCAAGAAGTCAATCAAATTTTTTGAACAAATTCAGGGAGCGGTCTGTAAACGCAATTGATTCATTGGCCTCCTATAAATTAGTAGTGTTGATTGCTTTAAAAAAAAATAGTGTTGATATGAATTCTAATTAATCAAACATCATATGGGAAACAAATAGCAAAAAAAACAAACTAATTAATTTCTAAACAAATTTATATTTCCATCTCTGCAAAAATTACAAGTTCTTGCTCTTACTAATCAGAGATTAATTAATGTATTAAGTATTGAAAAATAAAGGATTATATACTTCAAGGATTTTTACTATTATTATTATTATTATTATTATTATTATTATTATTATTATTACCTATCCCAAAACCAAAACCAATCCCCATTCCAAATCCCATGCCAATATTCCCATTCCCAACTTTATCTCCACCACCACCACCGCCAGCTCCTCCACCAAAACCACTTCCATAACCTGACCCTCCACCGGAACCACCTCCACCACCACCTCCGCTGCCGCCACCTCCTCCACCACCACCACCACTACCAAAACCACCACCTGCCCCATATCCACTACCATGCCCATACCCTCCACTAAAGCCACCTCCCCCTCCTCCTCCTCCGCCACCACCACCTCCTCCTCCTCCGCCCTCACCACCACCACCACCAAAACCTCTCCCATCACCATACCCTCCTCCATTTGAACCCCCTCCACCACCCTCACCTCCGCCGCCACCACCTCCTCCTCCGGCCCCTATTCCACCACCAAATCCACTACCATGACCAGCCCCTTCACCTAAACCTCCACCACCACCACCACTTCCACCTCCTCCACCACCGCCACCGCTTCCAACTCCAGCTCCAGCGCCATAACCATGACCGGACCCTCCTCCATCTATCCCACCACTACCTCCGCCTTCTCCACCTCCACCTCCTCCACCTCCACCATTACTCCCTACACCTGCTCCATAGCCTTCACCATGTCCGGAACCACCTCCGTCACCACCTCCACCTCCTCCTCCGCCGCCGCCACCACCACCACCCCCTCCTCGCCCGTAAAAGTTTCCACAACTTCTCCAATTCCGATAGCAAGAATCTTCTTGATCATTGTCGAAATTCAATTTCTCGTCTACCGCATTACCTCCATTTCCGATATTGATCAAAGCACAAATAATACTCAAAACCAGAAGAGCTCCGAATGATAATTTAGCAGCCATGGCCAAAAGTTTTAATCGCTTGGTGATCTCCTCCTCTCTTCTGTCTCTTATTTATAAGAGTGAAGTAGTGACTTGGAAATTCTATCATTAATTGTTTAATTATATAATTATTGTTAATTAGTAATTAATGATTAATTACTTTAAACGTAGAAATTTTAGAATATGTGTCGTCCACTGTACACCGGTCTAATACACTCGACCAATTAGAAAATGGATGAAATCAATTCACGAAAATAATTGGTGTTAAAAAATAAATGTGTACAAATGAAAATAATTGGTGTTAAAAAATAAATGTGTACAAGTGATATTATTTGATTGGCCAAATATATTGCATTGGAGTATACTAGAATTTCTCCGGATCCACATGTTTATATGTTAAACTAATAATTTAATATTTTATGTAAATGAAAATTTAATTCACATCAAAAGTTATCTAAAAGAGCAAAAATTGTCTCACACGTATAAGAATTCGTAGTTAATTAATATGAGATAATTAACCAATAGTGTTTATATGGACGCTAATAACTTCGGTCATTAGGGTTCATGTGAACATTAGTAGATAATTAACACTCCCTCCCATTCAAGTAATTTGTATATGAGATAATAACAAAAGTTATATTTGAGCTTTAACTGTCAATTTATAAACTTTTTAGATCAAGTGGTCCAAGATTCGAATCCTAACTACATATTTGTTGATTAAATTTCAACATTTCAAAAAATGAGTTTGTATTCTACACGCTTCAAACCTTGGAACATTGCGCGTGTAGGGTGTGTGTGAGACATTCGAGCTTACTTTTTTCTGAGCCGATTGATTATCTCGATTTCACTGCCTTGGTTGGCCACCATGCCCACCGTATTGATGACCAAAAAAAAATTATGGAGAAGAAGCAAGCTTCAACTCATTTCACTCCTTCCCGTGACCGAAGGCGCCCCCCATTGATCGTTGATCCGTTCCTCGACTAAAATAGACTACGTAGTGAATAATCGAATAGAATGTTAATATCCTAGAGTTGCCTCCGGGTTTAGGAATTGTCCACCTAAGCCCTGAAGAGCAGTGGCTCAATTGCAGCGTGAATCCGAGAATAAATAAAACTAATCTTATTTCAAGTTCTTAGCGACATGATGTGGTTCAGCCATCAATCGGGAGATCTTTATGTCAAATCGCTCTTACCGACGATGCAAACTATTTCGAGCATGAAACTAATATAGCACATGTAACGAGTCATTTAGCTCTCTAGTTAAGAAATGTGGAATAATTAACATTTTGTTATATAGAGTTTAAGATATAATATCTATAGATAATATAAAATAATAACAATAAAACTGACACTTCCTTCTTTTTTTTACTGATAAGAAATATAATATAATATAAATTTATTAATTTTAATTATATTATTATATTTATCTATAAAAAAATTATTTAAAATAAATACAAAAAATAAAATAACAAAATTTAATTTAGATAACACCTTTATGTCATTAATTTTAATTATTAAATTATAATTTTTTTAATATTTATATACGAAAATGAATCTGTGCGTCGCACGGACCAAAAACTAGTTGTTTAATAAAACTGAATATGTGCTGAGAAAAATAAAAACTGTATTTTAGTATTGAATATTACAAGTGCTAAAACTATATGATGTAATTATTTGGTAAATATTAAAAATAAGTACTGAATATAAAAATATGGGAAAAGTACGAAAAAAATGCATGTGGTTTGTCCAATTTGCAAACAGAAGTATGTGGTTTAAAAGTTTACAAATAAAGGTCTACGGTATGTTTTATTTACAAAACAAAGTATTACAATTACACAGTTAAGTTCTGATTACAACTAAAAACATTTTTATCTTAAAAAAAATTATTCTTACATATCAGCAAAACATAACTCCCGGAATAAACATCTTCCTAAATCGAAACAATAAATAATATGGTGGAATTTTATGTTTTTTACTAATCTGGCAGTTTATGAACTAAATTGATATTTAAATTCATTTTACACCGTTTCAATTTGATTTTGGGATCTGAATACATAAATATAATTGAAAAAAAAAGTAAAAAAATACTCTTATTGTCATCAATTACTTAAAAGTTTAATTTTAAATACTTTGTTTTGTAAAAAAAACATACCACATACCTCTATTTGTAAACTTTTAAACCACGGACCTCTATTTGCAAATAAGGCAAACCACGAGTATTTTTTTCTTACTTTGCCCTAAAAATATTAGAGTTAATAATATTTAATTTAAAATATTTAAATTAAATATTTATTAAAGTAAGTAATTTTTAATTTAATTGAATAATTTAAAAAATTAATTAAATAAGTAATTAATAATTTAATTTAAATTATTAAATAGATTATTAAACCGAGTCTTATAATTTAAGATTTAGAATTTATATTAGGCTTAAAGCATTATTTGGCCCATGATCTATCCAAAATTTTATCATTTGGCCCCTGACCTATTATTTGGTCACATTTGGCCCCTGACATATCCCAATTAGTGAAATTTCACCCAATTTGTATTCAAACTTAACCGAATCGTTATCTCATTGATAAGTAACGATATTTTGACACTTGAACTTGAAACGCGATATTTCTTAAAGTTTTTTTTACCACATTATGTGGAAATAATTAATTAGATTAAAAAAATAAAAAATAATAAAAAAACAAATCCTGAACTAAAATCTATTAAGTTCAAGTGTCAAAATATCGTTATTTATCAATGAGATAACGATTCGGTTAAGTTTGAATACAAATTGGGTGAAATTTCATCAATTGGGATAGGTCAGGGGCCAAATGTGACCAAATAATAGATCAGGGGCCAAATGACAAAATTTTAGATAGGTCAGAGACCAAATAATGCTTTTAGCCTTTATATTATAAACTCAAAGTTTATATTTTAGTATCTGATTTTTTTTTTCCAATAAACAAAGCATGCTAGTCAAAAAATTAAGATCAAGTTGGCTTAAATTGGTCAACCCTAGCCCTCAAAAAATAATATAAAACCCAATCAGCATTTGAAACTCAAATAATTGATCGTTAATCTCTGCCTTAATCTATACACAAATTAGCAATATGTATGTGATAGTGGAGTATTAGGTAACATTTTATATTCTTTAAATTAATATTTTATGTATTGATACTGAGCTAAATCTTTATGTTCATAATATTTTCAATATCATAAATCCGACCTATCAAATATATATATATATATATATATATATATATATATATAATATAATGCAGAGACGGAGTTAGTCTAGAGTCCGAGGTCGGAGCCCTCCGGCCACCGGTCGGTGATACTGTCTCTTATAATTCATCTAATATTATTGGTATTTTTTAAAATTTTAAAGTAATTGAATTGGTTTAAGATGTATTCTTTTAAATAATTATAGAACTATGTTACTATTATTAATTATTTTAATGGAGTTTTTATTTTCATAACGAAATCATTTTTATTGTATCTCTTTTCTATAAAAAAAATTAATTTCTTACTTTTGATAATCAAATAACTTAATTTCTGAATTAAATTTTAATTTATGAAAATTATAGATAATTTAGGGTAAAATACAAAAATTCGTCGTTTGCAAATAGATCCCCGGGGTTTAAAACTGTACATATAATGGTCTTCGTTATCAAATAGGGGATTTTTCGTATATTTTCTTTAGAACATCTTTTGAAAACAACTTAAAAATCCTAAAAAAAATATTTGTTTTGTAACACCGTTTACTATATACCATTATTTGTACAGTTTTAAAAATCGAGAACCTGTTTACAAATGGCGAAAATCACAGTATTTGTTTTATACTTTACCCTAAATTTTATAACTAAAAATAGGAAAAGTATAAAACTGTTATCATGAAATTAGTGTTGATTTTATGAAAAAAATTAAATATGTCTATTTTTTCAAGTTGTGAATTTTTAATTTTTTAGCTGATACATTAAAACGATGAAATTTTAATGTGTTGGAAGCTAAATTTTATGTCCAGTCCTAACGGATTGGATTTTGAAAAATTACTCCCAAGGTTTAAAATAGTCTCTAAATATGGATTCCTCGCTCCGCTACTACTGCTAGAATGTATTTGTATATGGAATGAAATAGTATTGGAAAATAACCCATATGTGTACTATTAATTGGAATTTTTCTAAAGTCCTATCTGGCATTCCACTTGTGGGATACAATACAAGTAGGATGGGAAAGAAAATCCATGTGGATGCCATGTGAGAAATGAAGTGCACAGTTTATAATAAAAAATTATATAATTTAGTCACCAACTAGTTGGTTTGTTTATAATTCATATGGATAGAAAATTGAAATAATATAAATAGAGTTTAAATTTTCTCTAGAAAATGAGAAATTTTAATATATGTCCTGGCTAATACTTTTGATAATACTATATTCTTTTTAGATTTTAGGATTTATATTTTAAAATATATTTTTTTTATATAAATAATTGACTAAAAACTTTAATTAGTTTTTTTAGAGAAAAAAGTATTTAATTAGTTAATATATCATTAAATTATTGATTTGGTATACGGGCATAAAGTAAAAAAATTCAAAAAAAAAAACAAATATCACTTTTAAATTATTGGTTAAATAACTAGTTGGGAGTAATTAATTAAGAAATTTGTTTGGTGTCATGAGAGGATGCTTGGTGTCTCCACCTTACTGATTAGAGTTGCCGACCGCCTTGCTGTGGAGGGCCATGAGAGGATGTTTGGTGTCTCCACTTTCTCGTCGCCTCTGGACTTCCTTCATTCTTTACTGTCTGCTGATCAAGTTGGGGTTAGCTTTCCCAGGCTAATCCCGGGTTAATTTTTTTCTGGCTTTTGTTTTTTCTTCCTTTGCCTACCAAAAAAAATTTAAGAAATTTGTTTGGAGTTTTTTTATAGTTTGTTTGATTTTGCAGTTCGAGACTCATCGGCTACTCTTTAAATAGATCCTCTCTCAATTAAAACTTTTTACATACCCTTTAGATTTTTAAATCTGTAATTAATTTCATGCCTTTCATTTTGAGCATAATTAATTATATTAATTCAAAAAGAGGGTAAGTCCAAAAAAAAATCTTGTAATTTTACTTTTTGTCAAATTGGTATGTGATTTTTTTTTTGTCGAAATGGTTGAGGTTTTCGTTTGCAACAAGGAGATGACTGAGGTTTTTCGTTTTACTAAAAACAATAACCTCAAAATTAAAATCAGAGTTGACAATTTCAAAATTGAAAAATTCAAAAACTTGATGATATTCTAAGCAACTAATTCTTCAACATTTTAATTTTAAGATCATTTAGGTGTTGTTTAGTTATTAGAGAGAAAAGTGAATGTTTAGAGAGAAAACTCCAAAAATTATGATTTTGGAAAATAAAAAATTTAGTTTTACAGTAAATGTAATACTAAACAAATTTAAATTTTTAAACTTTTCATTTTAAGGTCGTTAACGGTTATTTTTATAGTGTCAAACTAAACAATACTAGTTTTTAAGCAAAACAAAAGCCTAAATTCTTGTTTGGACATTTTTTTCTTTGATTTTACCCTTTAAAATATATGTAGTTTTTTAAAAAAAAAATGAAAAAAATATAGTTTGGTACAGTGAGGTCATGGGGGGCAAAATTGACACTTGAAGTAGAAGTCTAAAAAAGCAGAAGCACAGTTAGGCAGCAATTTCTCCAACATGCAATGATTAGGAATATATGCAGATATTAACCACTGCCACCTTCATATATATATATATATATATGGGTGAGATTCAGCGTTACAAGGGCTTAAGTTGTGACAAAAAGCTTATTGTGTGACATAACAAAACTACGTAGTTTTGATGATAATTAAAAAGGGCAAGATGACAAATTGGTAAATAAAATGAAAGAGATGATAGAGAAAATTGTTTTATTTCTTTTCTTTAAAATACATTTTCCCAACATCTCTAACATCGTTTTTCGAAATTTTTTATACTATTAGACTCGTCTAAATTAGACGGTCATTTTAAGATCCCTGAAGCTCAAGTAAAAAAATTTCCGGTGAACGGAAATGTCCAGAAAATTCTCAAAAAATTCCAGAAAATGTAAAACATTATTCTAAGAAACTTTAATTCTTGGGTCGAAATAGGATTTCTTACGGTTTAGTCCCAATAAAATGTTTTTCTTAATTTTATCCATTTTACATGCTTCAACAATTTGTTGGGACTATACCGTAAGAAATCCCGTTTCAACCCAAGAATTAAAGTTTCTTAGAATAATGTTTTACATTTTCTGGAATTTTTTAAAAATTTTCTGGGCACTTTATTTCTCGCCAGAAAACGCCCACCCGGATTTCGTTCACCGGAATTTTTTTTACTTGAGCTTCAGGGATCTTAAAATGACCGTCTAATTTAGACGAGTCTAATAGTATAAAATTTTTCGAAAAACAAGGTTAGAAATGTCGGGAAAATGTATTTTAAAGAAAAGAAATAAAACATTTTTCTGTTGGAACAATGCAAGTATTATGTTGGAACAAATGGTACACTGATTTGAAACAAATGGTACACTGATTTGGAACAATGTAAGTAGGACAAAAAACGTACTCAGAAAATTATCAAAAAATTTGAAAACATGTAAAACATCATTTTAAGAAACTTTAATTATTGGCTCAAAGCGAAATTCCTTACAGTTTTGACCCAATAAATTGTTGAAGCATGTAAAATGGATAAAATTAAGGAACACGTTTTATTGGGACTAAACCGTAAGAAATCCCGCTTCGACCCAAGAATTAAAGTTTCTTAGAATAATGTTTTACATTTTTTGGAATTTTTTTAGAATTTTTTGGGCAATTTTTTTTGCCAGAAAATGCCCACTCGGATTCCGTTCACCGGATTTTTTTTTACTTGAGCTTCAGGGATCTTAAAATGACTGTCTAATTTAGACGAGTCTAATAGTATAAAAATTTTCGAAAAATGAGGTTAGAAATGTCAGAAAAATGTATTTTAAAGAAAAGAAATAAAACAATTTTCTGTTGGAACAATATAAGTATTATGTTGGAACAAATGGTACATTGATTTGGAACAATGTAAGTAGGACTAAAAAAGTGTCCAGAAAATTATCAAAAAATTCTAAAACATATAAAACATTATTTTAAGAAACTTTAATTCTTGGCTCAAAGCGAGATTCCTTACAGTTTTTACCCAACAAATTGTTGAAGCATGTAAAATGGATAAAATTAAGAAAAAAATTTTATTGGGACTAAACCGTAAAAAATATCGCTTCGACCCAAGAATTAAAGTTTCTTAGAATAATATTTTACATGTTCTGAAAGTTTTTGAGAATTTTCTGGACACTTTTTTCTTGCCGAAAAACGCCCACCCGGATTCCGTTCACCGGAATTTTTTTTACTTGAGCTTCATGGATCTTAAAATGACAGTTTAATTAAGACGAGTCCAACGGTATAAAATTTTTTTAAAAACGAGGTTGGAAAAGTCGGGAAAATGCATTTTAAAAGAAAAAAAATAAAACAATTTTCTCTTTCCTTTTATTTACAAATTTGCCACATCCTTTTGGTTAATTACAAAATTGGTCATTGTCACACAATAAGGCTTGTCACACCATAAGAGATGTGTCACACCTGATCTCTCCTATATATATATATATAATTGGGTAAATTACATTTGTGGCCCATTAACTTTACACTTACTTTTATTATGGATCATGAACTTCAAAACCCAACAATATGACCTTAATTTTTACACTTTACTAATATAATACTCATTTTAACATTGATCAATATGATCCTTTCAATAGCAGGTAGACCTGTCTACGGGCCCGGATACCCGCCTGGCCCGCCCAGACCTGTGTCCCTTGGACCGGGTTTGGACAATAAAAATTGTTCATAGGCCCAGGCCGGCCCAGGTCCGTTAAAGTCCGCCTATTTTTTGGACGGGTTAATAAAAATAACACTGACCGGCCCAGCCCGGCCCGTCTATTAATATTAATTAATAAATATATATATTTATATATTAAATATTTATTTTTTATAATTAATAATTTTATATTTATATTTAGGTGGACTTAGATGGGTTGGGCATATGATTTGATTTTTAAGCCCGAGCCCAGTCCAACCCGAGCCCGCCTAAATTAATAGTGGACTGGGCTGGGTTTGGACCGAGCATTTTTACCTAAAAACCCAACATGCCTGGCCCAGCCCGACCCATGGACAGGTCTAATAGCAGGTAAGTCTTCATTATAGAACTGGTAGAAATGATATTCTAAACAATTTTAAGTCTTGACTTTTTTGGTTTTGAGATTCGTTAGATGTTGTTTGGTCATGAGAGAAAAAATGATTGTGATGTGGTTGAATCCTGAAAGTCCATTTGGAAGCCCACAATTGGACAGAAACAATGTCAAAGGGGTGCCGTTGTCCGACTAATCCGTTCTAATGTCCAAGTCAGTTTGAGGCAAGACTCGAGGATGAACACAACAGTAAATTGAAGATGTAATGTAAGTTTAATTAATGAAATAAAGTAGTGCCTTGAGCCGAGTTTACTCTATTTATACTGTGATCGAACTGTAGAAGACAATTATGTGCTGAGGAGCGGGGTCTGTTACGTGTCACCTGTTGATAGGTTAATATGCGTTCGGATATCGAGACATGATATTCCCTAAGTCCACGAGGCTCGTGATTCACGAGATCGAGCGTGATTGCTGTAACAGATGGATCCTCATTGGGTCTTTAGTCGAGGTTTCTAATACGGAGTCGTATGGTTCAATTTGACTATGGAGACATCACATATTCTCTTTCTCTGAGTGCTACTTCGGGTCTCTTAATTGCCACATGACGAGTTTATATTCACCTGATTGTATAGAGAGAAATATCCTAAAATTGTAAAATAGAAAACAATGGTTCCATGAATTATCGTTCTAAGCAACTTTACCTTTTGGATTATTTTTTTTGAACATCGTAAAGTTTAGGGTCCATAATGTTCGATTTTAAAGTTCAAATGTCATAATAATGAAAGTAAGTGTAATGTTCATGGCCGAAAAAATAGTTTGATGAATTGTCAAATTAATCCAGCTTGCCAATGTTAGAGATAAATTTGATCTTTGCTCCCAACTTTAGGAGTAAAATTACATCATTTTAAATGTTAGGGTAAAATTGCTCTTAGCTGTAAACATTGATTATATTTTTGTACCTTATCCCTTTTAAAATTAAACTTGGAAAAATACTAATTAGGGATAAAGTGCGAAAATATCCCTGTCAAGAATAATTTTACTCCTCACGTCTAAAATTGTGCAAGTTTACTCCTAACATTGGCAGCTAAAAATATTTTACCCTTAAAGTTGACAAGTTGTATCAATTTTAGACATTATTATAAATCACACATATTTTGTTCTTTATTATGTACTAGTTGCCTATCCGTTGGTTCTAAAAAAAGATTTCATATTTTTTGTGATTTAATAACAGAATTAGATATTAATATTTTTAAATTCGACGAAATATTTGGACTTCTTTTGTCCATCTCGTACAAAATACAATATAACTTTATAATTTTTTTTAAAATTCATGTACATTCATTCAATCGTGATCTGTTACTAATAAACGATAAAATGACACACATGTAAACTGTAGATAACACGATTCATGACTGAGAAAATATTTTGATTAATTATTTCTCAAATTGCCCTAACTTATTAATATTAGAGGTAAATTTACTCTTTCCTGCTAACGTTAGGAATAAAATTGCACCATTTTAAACTTTATGAGTTAAAATTTCATATGACCGTAAACGTTAGCGGTATTTTTTCGACTTATCCCTACTAATTATGTACAGTAAAATCTCGATAAATGCATATCCTTGGGACCGAAAAAAAATATTCATTAACCGAGATTATTTATTTATCGATAAATGAATAAATTATTCATTTATCGATAAATCAATATTTATTATTTTATAGATAATTTTTCATTATAAAATGCATACATTGTATTTGGTAAGAAAAATCAAAAGACATCAATTAAAGTATTACTTGAATCTAGAGACGTTTAATTTTTTTGGTGAAACTTAATGCATTGAAAACTAAGTTCATGTACATAGCAAATAAAAAGGTTTAGTATTTAGCTATAAAAGGTAGAAGATATATTTGAAGTACACACTCTTTTCTCCTCCAATGGCCACCTTAAACAACTACTTGCTACAACATGAGCAAAATATACCAGAAGTTTTGTTTGTACTACAAAAAGTTAAGGATGATGTTCATTTTGGTTTAGGTGGAAAGAAAAAACAATCAACTATAGATGCATTTTTTCAGAAAAAATGGCTTCTAGTTGATTGATTGAAACATTTTGGTATATATATTGTATGTAATTCAATAATTATTAATTTATATTTTTATTTAGTCCTTAAGAATTTAAATATTTTTATTACTTAATGCATTTAGCGAGGTTATTACTTTAGTCCATTGGCCCAAGTCGGAACCGAAGTATTTATTATAGGGATAAGTACAAAAAAAATACATGTAGTGTACACTTTTTGCAAACTCGAACCTGTGGTATTTTTTTTGCAAACAGAGGTATGTGTTACAGGCAGTTAGCAAACAGAGGCTAAATTGACTAACGGTGTTAAAATTCAAAGAGAAAAGAGTTAATTTGGTCCTTATATTTATTTATTTTATAAATTAACCCTCCTAATTATCTAATTATCACAAATAAACCCCAAAATCAAAAATAAAAAATACCATTTTTTCCATCTCTTTTCCATTTTTTTTTTCTTCTTCTTCTTCTTCTTCTTCTTCTTCTTCTTCTTCTTCTTCTTCTTCTTCTTCTTCTTCTTCTTCTTCTTTTCTTAAATTTTGATTCCAGAATTTCTAAAATTTTCCAGAATTCTGGAAAATTCCAGAAATTCCGAACAACGTTTGAAATCCATACGTGATGAACGTCTGGATTTCAGACGTCCAGAATTTCTGGAATTTCTGGAATTTTCCAGAATTCTGGAATCAAAATTTTGAAAAAAAAATAGAAGAAAAGAAGAAGAAGAGGAGAGGAGGAGGAAGAAGAAGAAGAAGAAGAAGAAGAAGAGAGAGAGAAGAGAGAGAAAGAAGAAGGAAAATAAAAAATGAAAAAGAGATGGAAAAGATGGTATTTTTGATTTTGGGGTTTATTTGTGATAATTAGATAATTAGGGGGGTTAATTTATAAAATAAATAAATATAAGGACCAAATTAACTCTTTTCTCTTTGAATTTTAACACCGTTAGTCAATTTAGCATTTGTTTGCTAACGGCCTGTAACACATACCTCTGTTTGCAAAAAAAAAAAAAAAAAAAACCACATGTTCGTGATAGGGGTATTTTACCCCTATCTTTTAGCGTGATTTACGGGTTGATTTTGGATAAAATAAATAAGTTCAATTACAAAAATAAAGTGTTTTGATAAAATAAAGAAATAAAAATAAATCTCGTACTTTCAGTTAATTTTCCTCGTTTTTGATTAGTTTAGGAAATAAAAACGTCAAGCTAACTCGGCTCTCAAGCTTTGTATTTCAGGTACGAGAAAGGAGCAAAAATCCACTCCATACGCGGGGCGTATAATCCTCTACGCGGGGCGTGAAACATTGTGTCAGTAATGATTGCCTTATCCGCAGAAGCCATGTGGAACTGACTCAGCATACGCGGGGCGTATGCCACTCTACGCGGGGCGTATGACACATGTCGGCAATAATTGGCCTAATCCTGAAAGTCAGACTGCATTGTCTCCCAGAGTCAACTCTCCATACGCGGGGCGTATCACCATATACGCGGGGTGTAAAAGGCAGTTCTTCAACGTAAAAAGATCAGAGACTCTTTTACGCGGGGCGTACTTCAGCTACGCGCGGCGTAAAAGCACCAATTCAAGCAATAAAACTTCAGAAACTCAAACACGCGGGGCGTACAATCCTTTACGCAGGGCGTGCTTGAGACAACAAGACAACGAATTGGTCCACATGCAGGAGATTTCTGACGGAATGGGCATTTACGCGGGGCGTAGACCAATTTACGCGGGGCGTATCATGGGATTTCTGCACCAAATAATGTTGCTCCATACTTGTGCTTTGTGAAATTACAAACTTGCCCTTGCTTGATGTCTATAAATAAGAAGCTCTTGAACTTCATTTGACACCAAGAAATAATTTACACACTAGAGAACAAACTATGCTTGTTTTGTTGTTTGTTGTAGTATAGATTCAGTTTTTGTAGCTAAACTCTCCACCTCGAGAGCTTGTTCGGTTGTTCCGGCATTCCATCGAAGTTCCGCTCCACCATTCGTCACCAAGCTCGAGAGTTCCACCTCCACGACCTAGGAGACGGCTTTGAGTCCGGTTAGCTAGTTTCAAGGGCGGATTCTCCCCTTTTACGTGCTAATTAGCTTGTACTCTTCCTATGTACTAGGCTTGGTTGTATCCCATTTATATACATTTCATATTTATAATTTCATGATTTATAATCTCTATTTCCCTTTACGTGTTAGTATTTGCTACTTGTTTTGATATTGATAATTGACTATTGTGTAGGAGAACGCGATTTCCGACGCCATTCGAGTTATCTTTAGGGAGTTATATAGGTGTTGCCCTACCGGAAGTGACAAACCGGAAACCGTAGGAATTGACAAGCCACGGAACTTACGGGCCCTAGTTTCTAATTCCCCCGCATTAGACACGCCTTGACTAGGAATTACGTAGTTTAAGTGCTTCACGGGTCGGTCCTACTATACTTAGTCGTCTTTGCAAGAGTAAATTATTACCCGTATACATTTAGAGTCATTAATTATCGTGGTTATAACTTATCAATATTCATCCCACTTCATAGAGTTTTAGCTACACAAATCTGAGTCGCCAATAGTTAGGATAGTGTGTAGTTGTATCTTGCTTCACCCCAAGGTAATTGCGGCTTAAATAACATACGAAACCGAGTCATCTAATACTTGTACTTATAAATCCCGTGGATTCGATACCCGGTCTTAACCGGATTATTACTTGATACGACGGGGTACATTTGCCCCTAAGTAGCCGTAGCATCTAGTAGAGTTAAGAACATTTAAAAGATCACATCCATAGATAATAGCACATTCACCGCAATACATATTTAATCGTCGTAAGAAAACTCTACCTAGGCGCGCACGCTATCAGTTCGAGTTTGCAAAAAGTGTATACCACAGACATTTTTTTTTGTACTTATCCCTTTATTATATAAACAAGGTTATTAATTTATCGAACATTCATTTATCGAGATTTACTGTATGTGTATATATGTAATTAATATAGAATAATATAATCATTGCCAGATATATTTTTATTATTATTAATATCTCAAAAAAGAGGAATGCAACAAAACTGAGCAACAAAATCTTCAGAGATCTTTCCTTGTTTTAGCAATTAATATTTATTTAATAGAATTTTCTTTGTTTGATAATATTGAAACACATGCTTTATTAACAAGCTATTTTCAACAATGTTTTAATGACCAAATATTCTAACTACTCCACTTTATCTACTTATATATAATATCAAATTCAAAGTGGCATCCAGTACTGCCAACATGGCTTCATCTAACTACCAAAATATCTATCCTTATCTCCCTATTCATTTTAAAAATATACAAAAAAAAAAAAATAATAATTTAATTAGGAGAGGATTCCACAATTATCGAACTAAAATATATATAAAAAAAAATAATTAGAGAATAAAGTATTAAAATAGATTTATGGTTGTTGGGAAGTATTAATTTGGATTCCACGTACAAAATAATACCAATATAGGTTTAACATTTAAAAAGAGTATCAATTTAGGCCTTAAAAAATGATTGAACACGTCATTCTTATTATGCCGTTAAGTTCTGATTTCTCTTTCCACGTACAATTGACAGAACTTAATAGAGTAATATCAATGACGTGTCTCGTTCCATTATCAAGGCCTAAATTGGTACCATTTTTTAAACGTTAAACCTATTATTTTATACGTGGAGTCTAAATTGATACTTTTCCAAAAATCATAAGTCTATTTTGGTACATTATCCCAAAAAATAGTGTTAATTTTAAATAAAGCCCATATGGTTTGACGTTTTTATAGATCGATACATATGATTTTTTTGTTACAAAACAAACTCTGTGGTTGGTATCGCTAGTTTTGGGTTGATATTGTTAAATTTGACTAATAACGATCTCAAAGTGAAAGTTTTTAACAATTAAATGATATTTTAAGCAAGTTTAATTCTTCAACATTTTAGGATTGATGTCATTTAGGTATTGTTTTTGAAAAGGTAGATAGTTAATGTTTAGAGAGAGAAAACTCAAAAAATGATGATTTTTTAAAATAAAAAATGTGGTTCCATAGTAAATATGACATTAAACAACTTTAATTCTTGAAAATTTTCATTTTAGGGTCGTTATCGGTCAAATTTGCTAAAGTCAAACTAAAATGACTAACGATGCCAACCACAGAGTTTGTTTTGTAACAGAAAAACCTCAGGTACTGATTTGCAAAAACGTGAAAACTACCATGGTTTTATTTGAAATTAATCCAAAAATTATATAAGAGCTTGATTTAATATTGATATCATAAGAAAAATGTCCAACGAGTCTCAAACCGAAAAATCAGAGAAACTATAAAAAAAACACCAGTTTTATTTGTGCTATTCTTGCTGAAAGCCGATTATCGGGAAAAAAATGATAGTGTATGCTACTATTGTCGATTCGATTCCATTTTAGTTGATTATATTATTGTTTTCGATATATGATTATATTAAATTTAGATAGTGAATAATTATTTACAAATATGGTTTTTAACTTTTTTTTTTAATTAAAGTAAACCTTTATTAAGAATTAATATCAAACAAATCAGAGCGTAACAGAGGCCGAATACAATCCGGTAAATGAACAAAAGAATAAGGGTTAGCATAAGAGCGTGACCCTCATGCCAAGGCATGAGCAACACCGCTCGTTTGCCTAAAATTAAAAGAGAGACTAGCAACAGAACCTGTTGAAACAATAGCCTACATTGTGAAATGATTAACTCGAGCTCCGAAAATCCATCATTTTCTTTCGATATGGTTTTTAACAATTGAGATCTCAAAATAATTAAAATATCTTTTTGATCAGAGGCCCTCTTTAAAGTGGATGCCCTAGGCTAGGTTAGCTCTCCCTAAAAATAGGCTAGGTTAGCTCTCCCTAAAAGCTGACTATGTGTATATATATTTGACAGTGGCGGAGCCAGAAATTTAGATTTGGGGAGCTAATTTTAACTGTGCAATTGAGGGTAAAATTTTAAAGCCCAGCCCGTCAGAGCTGGACAAAATTGTTTTAGCGTGCAACACGTTAAAACTGTAAAAATGTTATAATTTGTTAGAAACTAGCATGGACTAATAGAAAGTTAAATATGTTTACTCTTTCCACGTTAGACACTTTTAATGTTTTACACCCTCGTTTAGTTTTAAATTTTTTATAAATTAAAATTTAATTTATAAATTAATTTATTTGAATCTCAAAAATAAGAAATTATATTTTTAATGGAAAAGACATAATAAAACTGAATTCAAAAGTGTTATCAAAATAAAGAGTCCATTTAAATGGTAACATATTTTTATACATATTGAAAAATAAGGGTAAAATAAATAAAAAATTTCTAAAATAAAATGAGGTTAATGAGAGTTTAACCGGATTTCTTAAGTATGAACATGCATCTTATACCATCTCATCTACCTTTGGACATTGGAATAATACTATATAGAATCTATATATACTAAATTTAGAAGGGGCTACAAGGGACAAAACAACTCGTACTCAAGGGCAGAGCCGGTGGTCGGGGGCTCCAGGCTCCCCGAGCCCTGGGCTGGCTCCGCCCCTGATATTTGATTTATATACCGATATATTCAGCCTAAAATTATACATGATTACACTAAATTTTAAAGGTTAATTACAAGTAAATGCTCTGTTGTTACACGGATTTGCAGATGGATACTTATGGTATTGTTCTTTACAAATGCAACCGTGTGGTTGCAAAATTTTGTATTTTGTTTTACTTTGGCATATTTAGCCGATAACGACATCAAAATGAAAAATTTAAAGAATTAAAGTTGTTTAATATTATATTTACTATGGAATTATAGTTTTAATTTTTCAAAACCATCATTTTTTGAGTTTTCTCCCTCTAAACATTAACTTTCTCTCTCATAAAAAATACCTAAATGACCTCAAATCTAAAAAGTTGAAGAATTAAAGTTGCTTAAAATATCATTTAACTCTTGAAAATTTTCATTTCATGGTCGTTATCCGTCAAATTCTGACAAAGTTAACTCAAATGCAAAATTTTGCAAACCACATGATTGCGTTTGTAAAAATAAAATACCACAAATACCCATATATAAATCGGCAAAACTATATAACGTCTATATATGTAATTACCCATAATATTTAAAATATATAAACAAACAAAACAAATTAAATAACAAAAACAAAATTTTCCGCACTTAATTATGGGATTTTCCCCTTATTGTAATTAGGGCTGTAAACGAGCCGAGCCGAGCCGAGCCGAGCTTTGGCCTGTTCAAGCTCTGCTCGCTATAAAATTAACGAGCTCGAGCCCGAGCCGAGCTTGCTATAAAATTAACGAGCCGAGCCCGAGCCGAGCTTTGGCTTGCTCAACGAGCTTGAGCCAAGCTTCGAGCTTGTTTCGAGCCCAAAATCCTCTTTGGACTTTGTTCATTAAGAAAATTATCTAACCATGAATTGTTTGTGAGTAAATCGTTAATTATATTTGTGAAGTTTGCTCGCAAATAACTCTTTAATTGTGTACATAAACAAGCTAATAAGTAAAGTTCGTGAATAAATAAATAAGATGCTTACAAATAGTTCGTATATTACTCATTTATTATGTTTGTGAACGAACTCATCTAATAACAAATAAAATAATATTAAGTTTAGATATTGTGAACTAACACAAAACTATATAGTTTTCTACAAAACTAAAATTTGTTCATAAATGTTCTAATCGAGCCTGCTCGCGAGCTTTCGAGCCGAGCTTTGGCCTGTTCAAGCTCGGCTCGTTTATGAACCGAGTTAGTAAATCGTGTTCACGAGTGACTCGTTTACAAATCGAGCCGAGTCGAGCCGAGCTTTTATCGAGCCGCTCATTTATGTGCAAAATTCTTAAATAAAATCCAGTTATTTTTTTTCCTGGGTTAAATGCTTACTTCGGATATTGGAGAATGTATGAAACTGATGTTTTTTTTTATAGTTTCTCCGATTTTTCAGTTCGAGACTCGTTGAAAATTTTTTGGATGAATTTTCTTCCAATTAAAGTTTTATGCGTACGTTAGGATTCGAACTCAAAATCTCTAGATTAAACGACTTAAGACCCTTGACTGCTCAAACAAACCTTAATTGATATGAAACTGGTGTTTTAGACACCGATTAAGACTATAATACCCTTACTATGGTTACATTTCGTAAAGAGAAGAATAGGGGTAAGGTGGACTAAAATGACTAGGTGTTA
The DNA here is from genome assembly GCF_963576675.1 of Euphorbia lathyris. Lineage (NCBI taxonomy): Eukaryota > Viridiplantae > Streptophyta > Magnoliopsida > Malpighiales > Euphorbiaceae > Euphorbia > Euphorbia lathyris. The sequence goes on from NC_088915.1 coordinate 86,947,889, forward strand.
GAGTGCTAAATAAGCCTCAATGGCAAAACCGTAATCAGAATGGCAAAACAGTAATAAGTAAGGCTGGGCACAGTTCGGTCCAAGTCGGGGATTCATGAATCTCCAGTATTGGATTGAAATTCGGAGATTAATAAACGGAAATCTCCAGGATTGGATTGAAAGAATCAATCTCCAGAATTGAATTGCCCCAAAATTTCAGTCCGGTCCAGTTCGGGGATTCGGAGATTCAGTTCCGATCCAATCCAATATAATTTTCGGTGATTCGGATAAATATCTAATAGTTTAAGTCCTAAAAAATAAATTAAAAATTTAATTTCCAAGATAATAAAATATAAAATTTTATTATCTTACATAACTTGAAATAAATGATATTTTTTTAGGAGGTAAACAACATTCGTTAAAAGTTACAGTAGACAACAAGGATAAAAAAAACCCCACAAAATCAAAGTATTAAAAGTTACGGTAGACAACAAGGCTAAAAAAGCCCACAAAATCAAAGTTACAAAATAACAAATCTATAAAAACAAACAAACCTTTAATTCAAAAAAGACAACAGTTCATTAGCAAAATCTCTTTAATCATCATCCCAATTTGTAATTGAATCTTCTTAACACAACAAGTTCCTTGTTTTCCAAAGTAAAGGCAGTAAAAGCCAAACATCAACCTAAACATATAAAATATACCATATTAGTGAATCAACAAATGTTAAATTAATTAGCGTTCACTTCAATAAAATTAATCAACACACTAGCAAAAAGTAAAAGGAAAAAAATATGCTTACCAAAGTGCATTTGATTCGGTTAAAAAAACCTTAGATATCCAATTGAAATATGGATAAAAGAGATGATGTAATTTCAGGATCAGAACTAATTTCTACAAATTAAATAACATTTATATAGTTAGTATTCATAAACATTTAATTAAAATAAAACTATGAAATATAATTGCTAAGTAAATATTACCTTCCTCAATAGCTTCAAGATCTTCAACTTCTTCTTCATGCTTGAAAGCTTGAGTTGAAGTTTTCAACCAATCTTGACAACAAATCAAAACCGCAGCTGTAGCAGGAGTTAAAGAACTCCTAAATTGATCCAAAGTTCTACCACTTGTGCTAAACGTAGATTCAGAAGCCACAGTTGAGCATTGAATTGCAAAAACATCTTTTACAACTTTGGATAAAGCAGGATATCGCACAACATTAATCTTCCACCACAATAGAAGGTCAAACTCAATTACATATTTTTCAGGTGCCTCATTGACATATCTTTCCCATTCTCCCTCAATTGACATATCTTTATCAATATTCAAAAAATAATCATCAATCTCATCATCAATGTCATCATCCGCTTCATCCAAACTAGAAGAATGTGCTCCAAGATTCACATTTTCTTGCACATTTTGCACTATATACTCATCTAACAATGCAACAATAATCTGTGTGACTTGTGCCACCAACTCATTAGCATCGTTCTCACCGTAAAATTCAGTGTACTTAGCCATCAAGTACTTAATTTTATACCTTGGGTCAAAAACCACCGATACAAAAAGCATCACATTCATTGTGTCAACAGAACCCCAATACTTATCAAAATTTTCCCTCATTTGAGTTCCCATGTATTTTAAGGAAGGATTTTTACTGTTTTGACATAATGTAATATCCTTGAGAATTTTCATTACCTCAGGAAAATAAAGGCTAGAGGTAGGATATGATGAACCTGAGAATTTACAAGTTATATCATAAAATCTTTTCAAAAACCTACAAAGATTCTTAATACTTAGCCAATCACTCTCAACAAGAATATCATTCACAAAATCCTCTGCATATTTCTTATCAAGATCTTCTAACTTGTCAAATGCCTTTTGATATCCTAATGCAACATCTAACATCAAATAGGTGCTATTCCACCTAGTGGGGCAATCATAGCATAATGCTTTTGTATACTTAATACCCGACACCACACAACAACGTTTAAACATAACCAATCTTTGTGGGCTGTTTCGGATATATCTAACCACAGCTCTAATTCTTTTGATTGAACCATCCACTAGTTTAAGACCATCTTTGACAATCAGATTAAGAATGTGAGAACAACACCTCATATGAAAAGACACTCCATCCAACACAAGTGCATTCTTTTTTACTAATCTTTTCTTCAATTGTTCAATAGCAACATCATTTGCTGAAGCATTGTCAACAGTAATGCACATGACCCTAGTCAACCCCCACTCATCCATGCAAGAACTAATAGAATTAGCAAGATGAACCCCTTTATGACTCTCTACCACACAAAAATTCAGAATTTTCTTTTGTACGCACCAATCACTATCAACAAAGTGAGCAGTTAAACACATATATGACAAATTTTGAATACTTAGTCCAAGTATCTGTAGTGAATGACACTCTTTGACATTGAGAATTGATTAAAGCTTTCAATTTCATTTTTTCTGTGTTGAACAAAGCAAAACAATCCCTAGTAATAGTTCTCCTTGAAGGGATTTTGAATTCTGGAAGATTATTAGCACAAAACGTCTTAAACCCAGGTTTGTCAACAGTTCTAAAGGGCATTTCATCTATCACAATCATTTTAACCAAATCTTTTCTACAAGATTCCTGATCAAAATGATGAAAAGCTATTTTTCCTTGTTCTTTATCAGCTGGCTTGTTAAATAGTAAAATTGTCTGAGCTTTGTCTTTTGTGGTTTGTGCTTTAGTCAAGTCTTTTTTGTGTGGAAATTTTTGACAAGATTCTCTCAAATGTTTCCATAATGATGAAGTGCCTTTCTCAGATTGTGATTAAAATTCATTTTCATAATATCATTTACACACAGAATAAAATTTCAGATGAATTTTGAACTATTATCATTTTGATACTGTAAAATATTATTTCTCTTTACAGCATTGAACTATGTCAAAGTAATTGAATCCTTTGTGCATTTTCTACCTGCCCAAATGAAATAAACTATGTTGTTCAATTAGTTTCATGCTCCAAAAGAGGGATTTTAGCTAGCTTTGGGATTTCTTTATATATATTTGATCTTCTAAGCAACAGTTTGGTTGTCAAATAAGCTTGAAGATATATAATCTGGAAACAAATTACTTGTTATTGATTAGGCACAATTGCATCAATGCTTCATTCTGAAATCTAATTATCTCCAACAGATGCATGACTCATGACCATAAGATGCATTGAATGGCAGCAGATGTGCAAAGCACAGCAAAAAGAATCAATGATTTATATTTATATGACCAACAGGCAAAGCATCTCAATAAAACAATAGTTATTTACCAAAAATCAAAAGCAAACCAGTTACCAGAAATTACTCACCGAGAATGGAGAAAGGACGGAGGAGATGATGAAATTAGAGGGAGGCGGCGACAGTGACGACGACGGCGTGGAGGAGATGATGAAAGAAGAGAGAGGCGGAGGCGACGACGACGACCGCGTGGAGAGGGAGGCGGTGATCAAATAAGAGGAAGAGAAGAGAAAGAGAGGGAGGCGGCGTGGTTAGGTCGTATGATATGAATGAGGATGAGAAACATCAAAAAGTAAAACATGTTAACTTAGATCGTATTGATATTTTAGTTTTTAGCACTGCTGCTGATGTCTAAAATTCAACCATGGTCCCTCTTGTTAATCATATTTTATGGGATGATGGACTCTTTTTATTTAATTGTTTTGGGCCTAACATTACCATTTTTACTAAATTTAAATAATCATGTAAATCATATAATTTGTATTCTTTACGAAATATAAATTTATTATTGCTAAACTTTCGGTTATTTCAGTTCGGTCCAATTCAATCCAATCCAATCCGGTTATCGGTCCGGTTCTGGATAAATTTCGGTCCAGTTCTTTGACGGAAAGTCAACGGTCCAATCCAGTTCGGTTCTCTAAAAAAAGTCAATGGTCCGGTCCAATTCCGGAGTTTTTCCCTCGGATATTCGGTTCGGTCCAGTATCTCAGGATCCGTGCCCAGCCCTAGTAATAAGACTCAAAACATGAATCTGGGAGCCTGGAGTGAGTAAGTCTTCTCACACGGCATGTAACATGTCTAACAAGCCGTGTGGCTGTAGTCTCCGACAGCTCATTTGCTCGACGATGAGTCTTCAACCTCCACACATTGCAGGTCACACGACGTATGAATGAAGGCCACACGTCGTTTGAATTTCTTCAGAAATTCTAGGAGCTCAGCAACCTACCCACACACGCGTGGCTCCTTTGACACGTCATGTGGGTTATTCTCTCACACTTCTTCATCTTGCACTTGACTCACACAGAGTGTGGCTGGCGCTACATGCCGTATGAGGCACCCTTCTAGCTTACTTTCGATTCTCACTAGAGATATCCGCATCAATAGAGGAAGAAGGCGTGGAAAAAAATAATAAAATGTAACAAACTTTAGTTGATGTGACATATGCTAATTAATTACTCAGTTCTTTTACTGTATAAAAGTGTAATACTCTGTAATACATTCATTAAGATGAAGAGAATAATAGAATTCAATTGACTTTTCTCTTCTTCAATTCTCTCTCGAGCCGATCCTGGCAATTTAAGAGCTTTAGGTAAAATAAATAATAATGGTCTTTTAATATAAAATTTACTAATTAAAGTATAAAGGTTGGGCAGACTTTTTAATTTTTATTTATTTATGAGTTTTTAAAAAGAATTAGATCATTCTGTATAATTTTATCATTATTTATATTACAAAAAAATTAACTTTCATACATACATATAACACTAAATTTTTTTTGGGCCCCCTCCAGCCCTGGACCCTAGGCCGGCACACCACGGGTCTAGGTCTAGGGCCGGCCCTGATTCTCTCTATCACTATCTTATGCTTCATGGCTTTATAACGGTATTAGAGAATGCGTTCATGGGATTCTAGATTATGTCACGAAGAACTTTTGTACTATCCGCTAGAGATTTATGGAAAGAAATTGCTTCTAAATATAGTGCCAATAATGGACCTTTGATTTTTCAATTAAAGAGAGAAATAAAATCTATAGCTCGGGAAAATTTCACTGTTATTGAGTATTTCGACAAAACTAAGCGATCGTGTGATGGGTTGAACGTTATTAAGTCGATTCCAAATTGTACGTGTGGAAATACGCAAAAGATAATCCAATAAATCATGGATGAAGATCAATTAGTACATTATCTACGACAAACAACAAACATTTCTCAAATCTCAAACACGCATCGTCCTCCTTTTCATAAAAACCATCTACCACAGAGGTTTCCATTGCCTATTCCTCAATTTTGAATCTATGCAAATATTTATTAAGAGATCATATTTCATACATATCAATTATTAACTATAAAATCAATTAATTATTTAATAAATAATTAATTAAATTTAATAATTAAATTTCAACTATTTATTTTGTAATTAACATTGAGATTACCATTTATTTTTTGATTGTTGTTTCGCAGGTGACATTTGGCGTGTAGCAGGAGTTCCTATGCCAAGAGTGGATAACAGTTATCTTGACGAGTGGCTTCTCCAAGCCTTGAGCAACTCAAATCTTGAAGAAATAGTCAGAATCTGTTGTGCACTCAAAGCAATCTGGGACCATAGAAACAGAGTCCTGTGGCACATGAGATGGTGGCCGGCAGATACGGCTTGGCGAATCAGTCTGGAGGATGTTCAGGATTGGAAGGCCTATCAACAGAAGGCGCCAACTTTGGGCAATCGACACACGCAAGCAACGCACATACAGACGGCCCCGCCGATGGCCGCCCAGCCACTCCCGCATACACAGGGCACACAGATGAGAGGTAACCACTCTTTGCCAAATCCTCTACATAGATGGAACACGCCTAGCCCGGGCTTTATCAAATGCAATATAGATGGGACCATTTTCAATGAATTAGAGAGCAGTGGAATAGGAGCGGTTATTAGGGACGAAAGGGGAGCATTTCTCTTTTGTAGTAGCAGTCTTATCCCAAGCATTAAGGAGCCACGTGTCATTGAAGCTCTTGCAATCCGCACAAGTTTGTTATGGATTGCTAATTTGGGTTATTCTGCTGTTATTTTTGAATCTGATGCTAAGGCTGTGGTAGATGCTATTCACTCTGAAAAGCAGGACATTTCTGAATTTGGTATGATTGTGGAAGATTGTCGAGTCCTGCTAAGATCCACCCCTTCTTTTAAATTAGCTTTTATTTCTCGTTTAGCGAACAGTGCGGCCCATTTGGTAGCTAGGCTTGCCTGTTCCAATGCTAGCGATTTTGTTTCAACTGTTGTGCCAGACTAGCTTGTGAACATTATTTACATGGATGCAAATCCATCATCTATTTAAGCGTCAGTTTCAGGTCAAAAAAAAAAAACATTGAGATTACAACTTCACATGTTAAGTTGAAATTCACCAAATCCGAAATAAGAACATGTTTTCCATTTAACGTCGTTTATTTCCTTTCATATTATTAATTAATCACCGATCTAACACAAATGTTTTTTAAGAAATTATGTTTCATACATGTCAATCATTAACTATAAAATTAATAGTCGAGATTTAATTATTTAATAAAAAATTAATTAAATTTAATAATTAAATAATTAAATTTCAACCATTTATTTTGTAATTAACGTTTAGATTACAACTTCAGGCCAAGTTGAAATTCACCCAATTCGAAATAAAAACACGTTTTTCATTTAACGTCGCTTATTTCCTTTCATATTATTAATTAATCACCGATCTAATACAACCCTCATTAAAACACGATATAATCCATATAATTAACATAATCGACAATTTAATGTTTTCCACCTCCATATCCACCACCGAACCCCGCACCATACCCACCACCCGAACCACCACCCTTCCCACCACCACCACCTCCACCTCCACCACCACCACCGCCGCCACCACCTCCACCCTGCCCTGACGATCCACCTCCAGACCCAAAACCACCCCCAAACCCAGACCCTCCACCCTTTCCACCACCACCGCCTCCTCCTCCTCCACCACCGCCCCCACCTCCTCCACCTCCCGAGCCCCCTTTCCCATACCCATACCCTCCTCCTAATCCATACCCAAATCCCACCCCACCATTCTTTCCACCGCCGCCGCCAGCACCACCACCTCCTCCGCCACCGCCAGCTGGACCGGGAAAGAGGAAGAAAAATGTCTTCTTGTCACGAAATTCTGCATCCTTAGTGGTTGCAGCTAGCTTTCTGGCATCAATTTTAATTAATAAAACAAGTGCACATACAATAATAAACAGAAAGAAAAGCCTTCTAGACATAATTAAAATTCTGAGAAATCAATTGAATTCCAATGAGGAAATTTATATGAACTGAGGTGTATATATATATAGATACACAAGGTTCATACCTTTTGAAAGGTAGACAGTTGAAGTTATATGTGAATTTCAGACATAATCCGTTTGCAAAATTAATAAAGGCAGCTACCACTTGCAACTGCCTTTTTTGTCTGAACTACCATTTCTCAGTTACATTTTTTTCCCAATTTTATAATCAATCATTTAATTTAAAAGTTTAAGTTAGATAGGAAATGTTCAAGATTGATTTTTATTATATTTAGGGTAAATTCTAAAAAAAAATTCAAAGTAATCACACTTTTTGTGTTTTAATATCAATACGATTGAGGTTTTTCGATTTATTAAAAACAATGATTTTTTAGGTTGACAATGTTAAAATGACCGTTGATGATTTCAAAATTGAAAAATTCGAAGAATTGATGATATTCTAAACAATTTTAATTTTTCAACCTTTTAATTTTAAGGTTATCTAGGTATTGTTTGATGGGGAGAGGGAAAGTAAATGTTTAGAGAGAGAAAGCTCCAAAAATGATGATTTTGGAAAATAAAAAAATTGGTTTCATAGTAAACAACTTTAATTCTTGGAATTTTCCATTTTGAGACCGTTAACAGTCACTTTTATAGTTTCAAACTGAAAATTCTCGTTTTTAACAAAGCAAAAACCTCAATTAGATCTGTTGGAAGATCCCAAAAAAAAATCTCGAGAAGGGGGCGGTATTATTTTTAATTTGTTTATAAAGTGTTTTAGACCCGTTAATTAGATCTCTAATGTAAAATGAAACCATCAATTAGATCCCTCCTATTTTTGAAATAAAATTTAGTTCAGTTATTTTATATACTCAGGTCGATTTTATCAGTATTTTGATATTTTGGGTTTTGATTATCAATTTAGTAAAAAAAATAGTTTAAATTGAACCAAAATTAATATAATATAACAAAATATTTTTCCATATGTGTATATATAATATTTATTTGGTTATGTTTTTTTTTTTTTTCTGAAGGAAGTTATTCAGTTGGGTTTACCTTATTTTTTGGGTGTTGCTATATACCGCCACTGTTTTCCCACTTACCGCCCGGTTTTTACCATTTTTGCTTTTACCAAAAAAATTAGAACTATTTCTCTCAATTCTAAAAAAACACAAAAAATAGAGTAAAAATGGACCCGAGAACCCCGGAATTTGAAGATTTCTTCCCAAACGAGGTAACAATCGAACTTAAACCTTTAAATATGTAAATTTAAAAAAACAATTGCAAAAATATATGTTATTTTTAAAAATTTCCGGAAATTTTTAAAAATTTCCGGAACTTTTGTTCATGGCGGGTCGTAGACCCGCCATTGATAGAGTAGTGGCGGGTCTTAGACCCGCCATTACTCGTATGTGGACGGGTCTAAAACCCGTCCACTCAAGACAAGTGGCGGGTCCGAGACCCGCCATTTGTCTGTACGATGGCGGGTGGCGGACCCGCCACGTCTTACACAAAGGCGGGTCTATCACCCGCCATCTACTATACACAGGCGGGTCATGGACCCGCCAAGTATAAATACAGTGGCTCCAAAAGCCGCTGTTTTACCCGTATTTTACCTATTTTTTAATTTTTTTTAAATATTCATTCATTTTTGTTTAATTTTAGGAACCAAACAATATTTGGATTGGTGACGGTATTGATTATAGTACACGTTTCATTACAAGCGTATTTTTCCACACAAGTATTGAAGCGATTCAGTGGGCTAAAGCTGTGGCAATTAAAAATGGTTTCGAGATTGTTATTTCTTCACACAAACACGACGGAATGGAAAAGCTTCTAAAATGTTCACGTGGAGAACGATATAGAGGAAATACGAATCCTTTAGAAGATGATTCATGTAGGAAAACTAAAACTAAGGCGTGTGGGTGTCCTTTCCGGATTAAAGTCAAACAGTTGAAAGATTTTTCGGGTTGGGAGATTATTGTTTATGCCGGAGAGAAGGGTAAGCATAATCATGACTTGTGTGTTTATCCACAAGGACACCGACAGATGAGCGGACTCAGTCCCGCATCGAAACAAATTGTGTATGAAATGAGTGCGTATCAAGCAAAGCCGTGTGCTATTATGACGACACTTCGTACACAACATCCCGGAGACAATCCAATAATAAAACATGTATATAATTACAGAGACCGATTGAGGAAGGATGGGTTTCAGGGTAGAGATATGATTAGTCAGTTTTTCCATCTTGCCGTAGAGAATAATTATTCTCATTCTAGTGTTGCTGATCCGGAAACAGGTATGTTAACTCATGTATTTATGGCACATCCTTCTTCTGTTAAGTTATTTCGAACATATTACTGGTATGTTGGAATGGATTCAACCTACAAAACCAACAAGTATAGAATGCCATTCTTTGAAATTATTGGGATGACTCCATGTAACGAAAACTTCAAGATAGCTTATGCTATTATGAAGGATGAGACGGAGTCGAGCTATCGTTGGGTTATGGAAAGGTTGAGAAATTTGATCGGGTTTGATGTTAACCCGACTGTTATTTTGACTGATAGAGAGTTGGGATTAATGAAGCCAGTCAGTGAGGTATTTCCAGATTCTGCACATATGTTATGTACTTGGCATATCAACAAGGATGTAGAAAATAGGGTCTACAAACTTATGGGCGATGACATGAAATTTGCATCTGGTTTTAAGAATGGAAGATGGAAGAAACTAATTAATTCTCTAACAGTAGATGAATTTGATATCAATGTGGCGAAGATGAAAGATCAAATGAGAAAGTATGGTCATGTGATATCTTATGTTGAGAAGACGTGGTTATGCCACAAGGAGAAGTTTGTTGTTGCGTGGACGAAAAATTTCCTTCATTTTGGAAACACAACTACATGCAGAGTGGAGAGTGAACATTCTTCTTTAAAGAAATGGCTGAATTCCTCCACTGGAGCCCTCGATACAGTTTGGGCGAAGGTTCACAATGAGATTGAATTGCAAGTAATCAAGATCAGGTATTCATTTATTCCATTTTGCTACTGTTACCATTATATTTCCATTTATTAGGATATATTTTGATTGTTAATACAATTTTATTCATATCAGTGGTAGTCTTGAGTCTTCAAGACAGCGTAAACATGTTTTGTTCTCCGAATTTCCATTCACCCACCTATCATGTAAAGTGTCCCACCACTGTTTGGAGTTGCTTGGGAGTGAATATTTGCGTATGAAAAAGTTGAGTCATGAAGTGGGTGAACGTTGTGGATGCATTTTGAGAACCTCTCAGCAGATCCCGTATGCATGCGAGCTCAGCAAATTGAAGCTCGGACGTAAACCGGTTAGTATTTCAATGATACACAAATTCTGGAAGACACTTGTATATGGTAATTCTGACACTACTGACAATGTCGATTATGCTGATGGGAATGAGGATCGGGCATACTTTCACTCTCTTATTAATGAAGTCGATAAAAGCGACCCAACTTTTATGCACAATATTTCTCAATTGATTCATGATCAACTTCACCCGGACGAAGCTGGATATGGTGAACCGGAAGTAAAAATTGATGTTCGAGGACGACCGAAGGGAAGTTTATCAACCAAACATACGCCGAGTGCGTGGGAGTATCGTGACATTCGTCGTGGACGTGCTCGGTCTACTAGTTCGTCTAGAAGTCGTGGACGAAGCTCTTCGTTCCGCTCTACTGGTAATTTTTACTTTTATTGTTAATCTACATACTCATATATTTTTTTTTGTATTGCTTCCATCAAATTATTGTATATAAACTGTAAAAATTATACTATTACAGGTACCGATGTGACATCATATGATATTTCAGATTGCCCGAATTCGGACAAAATCGTTGGGTTAATTAAGCCGTTTATTGAATCCTATCTCGATGTCGAACCCGATGGTAATTGTGGGTTCCGTGTTGTGGCGGATAAAATATTCGGCAATCAAGATAGCTGGTATTTAGTAAGAACGGCTATAGCAAATGAAATCATTGCTAAACGTAGCATATACCAACCAATCTACTTTGGCGGGATAGAAGCGGAAATTAGGCGAATTTCTTGAAATGGTGGTGGTTGCACTCAAGCACATTGGTTGACAGTTTGGGAGGACTTGTATCCCATTGCCTCATTATATACTGCGGCTGTATTTTTTTTCGGCTACGGTAAAGGTAATAGCTTATTTTCATGTGGTACAGTGCGGACTTAGACTGCCCTTCCAATGCTTACTCTCCAGCTCCTCCTTAGTCACCCCAAACAGCTCCATCACTGCGGACTTAGACTGCTCTGTTCCACTCTCAACAGACACAAGTTGGCCATCCACTGGTATGCGTAAAATCTCCCACACATCATGTAGCAGAATACTCATCTCACCGAAGGGCATGTGAAATGATGACGTATCCGGCTGCCAACGCTCGATAAAAGCACATATCAGGGGCATATCAATGTGTGGGTACATGATACCCGGGAGGTGTGACAGTCTCGAATCCCGTATAAGCTTCTTGACCTGTGGACTAGCTGTCGAGTACCATTTCATCAGTTTCTTGCAGTAATGCCCCCTAGTATGGCCCCTGAGCTGGGTCCTCATGTGCCCGCTCCACATCCCATAAGCAACATGTCCCAAAAAACTGGGAATCCCAGAACCGTCTACTGGTCCACCTGGGACAGGATCCGTCACTATCCAATCCTCTTCAGCATCCCTAGATCTTTTGCTGCTGCTCCCTGCAATTATATCACACATTCAATCAATGACAGTCAAGTAATAATAACATAAAAATAAATAATATAAATTATTTACCAGATGACTCAGAACGAGCAATACGACTGCCTCTCACCTTCGACGATCAAAGAATTGGGACAGTATCGTCATCGGTAGACTCATCTTCGGAAGACACATTATCAGCATCTACGACAACGTAATCCTCGTCCATGGGCGGATGAACTGTCTCGTGCGCCCTTTGTGCATCTGCCAACAGTTTATCTGTTTTTTTGGTCCTCTGAGCAGAAGCTGTGATACCACGCTTATTTGGTTCACGATCAACCGCTGAAAGGCCGGACTGCTAAAATGTATAACAAAATTAAAAAACAAAATACATATTAAAAAAAATATATATATATATTAGCCCGAGCGGGCAAAACAGCCCGCCTAGATGTAATGTCGGGGCAAAATCCGCCGGATTTTGTCTAGTGGGGCCAAACGGCCCGCCGGGACAAAATCTCGGGATTTTGTAATGTCGGGGCAAAATCCCTGCCGAATTTTGCCTAGGGGGCCAAACGGACCACCGGGGCAAAATCCTACCGGATTTTGGGCAAAATCCCAGGATTTTGCCTTGGCGGGCCGAATGGCCCACCACTTATGCACGAATGGCGGGTTTAGGACCCGCCATCGGTGCATAAGGGGCGGGCCATTCGGTCCGCCCCTTATGCACTGATGGCGGGTCCTAAACCCGCCATTAATGCATAGGGGGCGGGCCACTCGGCCCACCAAGGCCAAAATCCCCAGGGGATTTTGGCCTTGGCGGGCCGAATGGCCCGCCCCTACAGTACACTGGGCGGGCAAAACGGCCCGTCCAGGCAAATTTTTTTTGACGTATCTAACGATTTACATGTGTACCGAACAACCCTTTTCTTCGACCTCCACGACCCGCCATGATGTTTTAGACTTCAAATGTTCAAATGAGGTTAAGTTTTTGAAATATGGGGGTAGGTAGGAGTTAGAAATGTGGGGGAAGGGGTTCAAATCCTATAATTTGAAAAAAATGAGGAAAAGGGTAAAAATGTCAAAATCGGACGGTAAGTGGGAATTTACGAGCGGTATATAGCAACCCACTATTTTTTCTACTAAAAACTATTGAAACTGTAATCAAAATCAATTGAAAAAAAAAAAAAAACAAGCGAACCAATAATCGAAACTTAAAATACCATAAATTACTGATAAATGAGACTAATAAGTATAAAAAAAACGAACCATAATTTTATTTCAATGGAGGGAGTGAAAGTGATTTAATTAACAGTTTCAACACATTGATAACCTGATTGGCAAATTTAACATGTTAGAGATTTAGTTGAATTTCAAAGTGACCTCATTGATGATTTTTTAAGAAGTTGGATCTAATTAATTTTTAAGATATAGATTAGGAATCTAAGTGGATTTTAAGACAAAAATTAATAACTTAAAAATTATTTTATTTTTTTAATTTTTAAGCGCAAGAGGGAGAGCTAGAAGAAATCGCGTGTTTAGAGAATTTGTATACTCCTTCCGTCCCATTTTGATAGGCAAATTTTTAGTTGCACGGTAATTAAGAAATTTAGTTAAAACCATACATGTTTACTAAAATACCCATGGAATAAATATGATGTAATAAATGATGTTAGTCAACTTATTAGTCTTGATTCAAAGTTTCTTGGTATTGTATTGGTTGAATGCAATTAATTGATATTGGGATAAAAAAAAGTTAACCTCGTAAACATGAAAATGAAATTTATTAGAGCAATAAAACAAGGGTAATTTGGACTATTTAACACTTAACCACCACTTAAAAATAGAAAAATGTCTATATTATGGGACAACCAAAATAGAAATTTTGCCTATCAAAATGGGACGGAGGGAGTATCTTGCATTTTAGGTGAGAGTGAATGTAATAATATGTACTCGTATATATTTTAGTGAAAAATTATTTATCATTTATTAGAAACTATTAACTATATTTTTTAAGAGAGTTATTATCTCTTATTTCGTTTAGGACTTTAATACCGGTTATTTGTAGGTGATGTAATGCTAATTATTTGTTAAGAAAATATAATCACATAATAAATTGAGTCTATGTACATTTAAATACAAAAATATAATAGGTGCAAAAATACCCCCTAACGTTTTGGGTTAGGAGTAATTTTATCCCTAACGTCTAAAATAGTTCAATTTTACCCCTAATGTTAGAAGCCAAGAGCAATTTTACCCCTAACATTGATAAATTTGGTCAATTTGAGAAATAATTCATCAAACTGTCTTCTCGGTCATGAATCTTGTCATCTACACTTCACACATGCGTTATTTTATCAGTAATAAACCACAAACATATGTTGGGATGTGAAAAAAATAAGAAAAAAATATTAAAAATATATTGTCTTTTGTACGAATTAGACAAAAAAAAAATTCAAAAAATTCACCGAATTTATAAATATTAACCTCAAATTTTATTATTAAATTACAAAAAACATAATATCCTTTTTTTATAACAAATTGATATGCAATTGGTGCAAAATAAAGAAAAAAAATAACTGTATTTTATAATAGTGTCTGAAATTGATCTAATTTATCAACGTTAGGGGTAAAATTGCTATTGGCTACAAACATTAGGGGTAAAATTGCACAATTTTAGATGTTAGGGGTAAGATTGCTCCTGACCCAAAACGTTAGGGTATTTTTGCACCTTAACCCTAAAAAGAAGCAGTATAGGTAGAGGCAGCAAGTCGTTTTCAAGCTATGACAGATCGTAGATGTCAACTACCATCTCATAATCGTCGATCTACTTAGCATTAAAAGTTTTTTTTTTATTATTTTAAGACATTTTGTATCGAATATTGTAGATGTCAATTGCCACCTCATAATCGTCGATCTACTTAGTATTAGAAGTTTTTTTTAAGACATTTTGTATCGAATAGCAATTATGTATTAAAGTATATTTTTTTCAATTAATGCTATTTTGTTTTAGAAAAATTTTCATAGAGTTTTGTCCCTCTCCCTCAAATTCTGGATCCGCCACTGAATAGAGATAATAATTACTATTATTTTTAAATCTTAACTATCAAAATTAATTTTTTATTGTTTAATTGATATATTCTACCCAATATTTTAATTTGTGTGATGCAAATTTTGTTTCTTTGGTCTAATTGACATAATTTTAAATTTGCTCAACAGTATATATACATTATTATAGTATTTTTATAATATAAAGTACCAAATTAATTAATATTGGCAATCTTATCAATTAAATTACTCGTACAACAATGTTGGCAACAGTTAGTTAATTCATTAATTAGGATTACATTATTGGAGAACTACTAGCCTGTTACATATGTCACCAAATAGTTTATAGTAATTATTATTCATATATCATTAAATTTATAATATGTTCTTACTATGTAATTTTGGTAGTTCAGCAGCATACAATAAATCCAATCCGACGCAGTCGAGACAGAAAAGTACGAGATTGGTGTATTGGAATCCGCCTATAATAGGTTGGACAAAAATCAATACGGACGGCGCAAGCAAAAGAAATCCAGAGACTGCTTCGGCAAGCGGCCTGATTCGTGACTATACAGGAAATTGGCAAGGTGGTTTCCTTGTTAATTTGGGGATATGTTCGGTGTTATTGACAGAGTTATGAGATCTATATTTTGGACTAAGTTTGGGATGTGATAATAGATTTAGACGAGTTATTGTGGAGATGGATTGGAAATTAGTTATAGAGCTAATGCAGAGTCGGGATACAGTGCACCACCCACTGTGATGGCTAATTCGAGAGTGCAAACGACTAACGGAAAAAGATTGGGAGGTACAATTCACCCATGTGTATCGAGAAGGTAACAAAGCTGCTGACTGGATGGCAAATTTTGCAGTCTCCTATGCCATGGGTCATCACGAGTGTGGTGCGCCTCCAGAACATTCTCCTTGAAGACCGGCAAGGCCGGACTTCGGTTCGAATGGTTGTACATTAGTCCAGACTGTCTTTTATTTATGCTTTTTCTTTCTCCGCTGGGCTTAAACGCCTTCCTTAATCCCCCCCAAAAAATGTTCAAACTGTAATCTTAAATTTTAAGTGTGAATCAATGATCTTTCTTTGTAGAGGATTGGAAAGACATTTTACTGATCCATGTGTCCCGGTAGTTATTTACTCCAATAGAATTTATCTGAAGATTATCCTTGCATCGTACATCCTTTCTTGCTTCAGATGGAGACACATGTACTTATGATATATTCATGTGCTATAGGAAGTCCTCCCTCCTTTCGGTTTCCAAAGCTCTTCAGGGTTTCAGTCGTTTGTTAATTCGTTCAGTCCTTTAAAACTTTGCAAAGGGTTTGGCACACTGCTCTCACGCTGAGTTTTAAGCGCTCCTACTTGTATGACATGTTGTCCCTTGTGTTGTACCTGATTCTTCTCTTTTCCTAGTAGGTGAGACATCTCATCGTGCTCCGTCAGAATGGTGTCACCTCTATGAAGTGTGTAGTTGTCTTTCGTAGGCGTCGTTTGCATCATTCCTTATTCCCACACGACACGTGTCCAATGGCTCCCTACTTAGAAATTAATAGGATAAAAGATTGTGCATTCCAAGAAGCATCGCCGCACTTCACCATCTCTCCAGATAATTTGATTTAACAGATTAGATAAGCTACTCCCATCCATAGAGATTAAACACATACTCTCCTTAGCTACATTTCATTTCTCTTATTTCTCACTATGTAAGCTTAGTTCATCTTCATTTTGTACTTACGGATTAACGATGAATCATTGTTATTGATTTTCTTCTTTCTATCAATACTAAGCATTCTTTCATAAAGCTCATATAAACTTTGTAATTTTACGAATTTGTAAAGATAATGTTTCTGTGTTTTAAAATTTATAAATACGAGTCTGAAATTTCCTTTAGAGACTTTTTTTAATTAAAACCATCCAAATTAACCTACATGTCAAATTATTGAAACAAAAAAAAAAATATCGGTCTTTTCGGCTTATTGTACTTATCCTTAGAAAAATATTTTAAGCCAAAACAAAAACTAATAAAATAACTCAAATTTTTCTTGTTCATTAATCAAAATTCATGTGTTTTTACGTAATAAATAATATTATCATTTTTTTAAACAAAATTCAATTATTGAGTCTCAATCGAGCAAAAAGTTTAATAGAATAGGAGAAATAAAACTCGGTAAAATATCAAAACACATAGGACTCAACGACTGAGCAAACATATAAATCAAACTATTAATTTGCCGCCTGATAAATGGACTGAGAATCCGAAATTAGCAATATTAGCATATTTAGTAATCTGTTTTTGGAAATAAAAAAAAAATAGAATTCAGAAAAGAAAATAGGACCATGTATTTAGTTGTAATAACTAGCCGATTTAGAAGTTCGAAAGTTTGAATTTTGAACAATTAAAAACATTTAAGGGATTAAGTTCTGCCGACACCTTTGTTTGTCCCATTTGGAAAAATGAAATTAAATTAGCTATAAAGATTGAGAATTTAATGTGGTTAGGTGTTCAACTAAGAAATTTTGAAAAGATTAAGGGCTTAATTACACTTTGTACTAAGAAATAGGCCTAATATATAAATAATTCCTGAATTTGTTCAAATGTTGCAACTGTCCTCTTTAACTTTCAATTGTAACAACTTACCTCTTAAACTTGTCTAATTATAAAACATAACCCTTCAAACTTATCAAATTGTAAAACAAAACCCCAAATTGCTGACATGGACTGCAATTGAAGAAACACGTGAAATACAAAAGTTGCAACGCTCGTGGAATGTGATAATCAGTGTTCTAAAAATCGGCCAAGGCGGCGCCTAGGCGGAGATTTTTAGAACACCATCTCAATTTTCACTAATCGGGCGGCATAAATTAGTTGACCGATTTTTGGCCGCCTAGGCGATCTCAGGCGGTCCTAGGCGGGTCTAGGCGACTCCTAGGCGGTCCCAGGCGGCTTTCAGGCGGTCCTAGCCGACTCCCAGGCGGTCTTTTTGAAAAAATTGGTCCTTAAATTTTATGTCAACTTTTCTAATTTAAAAAAATATTAAATAACAAAAAAATAAAAAAACTTAAACTATTAAATTTATTTTTAAAAATATTAATTTTATTTTATTTTGACATATTTTTGTTATAAATATTATTTTATTGATCTATTTGTTATTTTTTAAGGACATTAATATAAATACAGTAAAATCTCTGTATAGGAATACTCTATATAGGAATAACCTCTATTTTGTTATAAAAAAATTCGGTTACAACTTGGTAATAACCTCTATTATCAAACTCTATTTAGTAATAACCTCCCAATTGTTATACAAATAGTCTGGTCCCAAGTGCATTCCTATATAGAGGTTTTACTGTAATATTAAAATATGTATGTTTTTCTATCCTAAATATTTTATATTATTATTTTTATATAGTATAATTCATATATTAATGATATTTATATAATACTTTATTTAATAAAAAATAAATAAATATAAAAAATACAAATCCGATTAATCAGTAAGGACCCTCTCCGCCCGACTAGCGCATAGCGTCTTTTAGAACCTTGGTGATAATCAGATCTTTTGACCCAAAAAAAATCAGTATTTAAGTAACCAAATCCTCAATTCTTCAACTTCTTCTTCTTTTTGTTATTCCTATTCGTTTTTAGTGATTTCTTTATTCAAAGTTTTGGGATATTATGGGGGTGAAAAGGTGTTTATGTGGAGAAATAGCTCCATTGAAGATTTCATGGCTTGATATGAATCCGGAGAAACTTTTTTACGGTTGCTTCAAGTACGGGGTAAAAAAAAATCCCAATTTGGGGTTATGTTTTATAATTGAACAAGTTTGAGGGGTAAATTGTTACAATTGAAAGTTGAGGGGGCAGTTGCAACATTTGAACAAGTTCAGAAGGTTATTTGTGTATTAGGCCTAAAAAATATTATAAAACAACTAATATTTTTCATTTTTATATGTATTAAAGGTTGTTTTGTTGCTACTTTTTGATCTCTGTTTGCTTTTTCACTTTGAAAATAAGAGGGTTAAATGCACCATTGGTCACTGAACTTAGATGGTTATTTCAAAATGATCACTCAACTTCAATTTGTTTCAATAAAATCACTTAACTTTGAGTTTTGTTTCAATTAGGCCACTCTGGTAATTTCAATGATTAAAATAGATCAGAATGATGAGATGGGTGACGCATTAACATGAGTCAACTCTGATCGAAATGACACATAACATCCATTTATGCGCCACCTAACAGCTAAGTGTCGGTTATTTTTATGAAAAGAAAAACAAAATTTAGTTTTTTTATAAAAATAACCGACATGCGATTGTCACGTGTCGTTTCGATTAGATATCTGAGCTAACTCATGTTCATGTGTCAGTCATGGTATCATTCCGATGCATCGTAATAATTGAAATCGCTGGAGTGACTTAATTGAGACAAAACTCAAAATTGAGTGATTTTATTGAGACAATTTGAAATTGAGTAAAATTTTTGAGACAATCGTGTAAGTTCAGTTACCAACAGTACATTTAACCCTGAAAATGAGAGTTTTAGGTGTTTGATTAGACACCTCCTGTTTGCATTTTGTAGCTGAAAAATAGTTTTTTATAAAAGTAGAAAATCATACTTTTTGGAAAAGCAGCATTTTCAAACAGCAACAGAAAATCGCAAACAACAGATAAAATAAATGGGTTCGAAGTTTTTGAATTTTTGAAGTTAACACGATCTGTTTTCAATTAATATCAAACTCGGTCATGCGAACTATTTCTTGTGCATTTGACTCAGGATGGAGCTAGGACAAGAATTATAAAAGCGTTGAAAGTAGACATGTTTATAATTTTTTTTTTTTTTTTTTTTTGATAAAAATGTCATATTTCATTCGTAGAATCATAAAGTCCAAATACAATACAATATGATAAAACTTCTCATCCATATAGGCTATAGCCAGTATAAGAACCACAAAGGGAAGAAAATAGACTACAAAGAACAAGAAAAAGACTATAAAGAACAGTAAAAAGACTACAAAGAGCAATAAAAAACCATAAAATATCCAGTCAAACTGAGCTCGTATCAATTTAACCGGGCTTGGGCTGCGCTTGGGTTTGAAAATTAAATCTTGAGTCTAGCTCAAACAAACCCACCGCATTTATATATTTTTCATGTTTAAACTAATATATATCGTATATAACTAATTAATATTAATAGTCCTGATTCGTCCTACTTTTATTAATTCTCAACTCGACACAAATTAGACGAGTCTGATCAGATCTAAGAGGTGGCAATTTCGTGTTTCGTGTCAAAATCGTGTTATCTCATTTTTATGTTCCATATGGTTTTATACGTTATAAATGCTAGAAAAATGATTTCCGTGTCAATCGTGTCGTGTCAGTCGGGTTGGCTCTGTAATCGTGTTTTCGTGTCAGAAATTGCCACCTCTACTAATGCCATTTTTTTATATCTAAACCGGTAGTATCAATCATAAATCGGGAAGGTACTTCAACCTGTGAATAATGTGTATTAAAATTAAAAATTAAGAATTTTTAATGTGTTTATTTGAAAGGTCAAATTTAGGTGTTCAATTAAGAAAATTTGAAAAGATTAAGGGGGCGTTTGGTTCGGGGTCTGTAGGAATGAGAAAGAGAATGAAAGTGTTTCATTCCCTTTGTTCTTGTTTGTTTAAAAAAAATTCATTCCCTTTACTCATTTTAGCTTATTGGTTTACCCCACTTTAGGTTAAGCCATTACCCCAAGCCATGTAGGGAATTGGATTCACTTTACCCTATTTCCTTTTCTAAACATATTCAAACACATAGGGGAATTAATGCTTATTCTTTTCCTTTCCTTTAGTTTCCCTTTCTTGATTCCTTTTCCTTTACCCTTTGTGAACCAAACGCTAAAAGTAACATGG
This sequence comes from Euphorbia lathyris, assembly GCF_963576675.1. Classification (NCBI taxonomy): domain Eukaryota; kingdom Viridiplantae; phylum Streptophyta; class Magnoliopsida; order Malpighiales; family Euphorbiaceae; genus Euphorbia; species Euphorbia lathyris. Next base: position 86,968,814 of record NC_088915.1, read on the forward strand.
GGCTATATATACAAATGCAGTTGGTTTGTTTGAGCTAGATTCGAAATTTGATTTTCAAATTCAAGCGCGACTCAGAGCCCCGTTAAATTAGTGGATTACTAAATCCAGCCATGAATTCCCACCCCTAACCCCGTAAAAAGACCAAACTACCCTTTACCCAAAATTTGAAAAAACACAAAACCTCTCAAATACCCTACACAACAACCGTAAAGGGAAAGAGAAAATAATAAGATTTACCGTTTTTGTTTTTTTGATTTAAGTTAAAAATTGAATCTGTGGGTGATTTTTTAAAAACGCCGGAATTGCAGTCGGGCGTATGAACATCGCGCCCGACCTACGGTTCCGGCGTATGAATATCACGCCCGACCTGTGGTTCGGGCGTGAGGCTATCACGCCCGCACCATAGGTCGGGCGTGATATTCATACGCCCGCACCATAGGTCGGACGTGATGTTCATACGCCCGACCTATGGTTCGGGCGTGATGTTCATACGTCCGAGGGGTTTTTGAAATGTTTTTTTTAAAAAAAAATTATATTTACGTTTTAATTAAATTGTTAAATGTTTACATTAATTTGGGGTTTAATTTATATATGAAATTTTGATATTAATTCGATTATAATTTATATGTTAAATTTTTAGATTAATTTAGTGTAATTTTGTAGACGGAGCGGCCTACTATCGGGGGGGAAATCCGTCCCGTCACCTGCTCGTCGTCTAGATATGGACTAGCGGACTAATTTTTTTACGGGTTTAATTCAACAACAGACTAATTTTTTTTACGTAACAGGTATTTACGGATTTAATTCAATAGCGGACTAGCTATTTTTTTTGCTCTCCCGACACGCGGGCGTGTGACTATCACGCCTCACCGTGTGGTCGAGCGTGATAGCCCCACGTCTCACCGTGTGGTCGGGCGTGTAGCGATCACGCCCAACCACACGGTGAGGCGTGGGGCTATCACGCCCGACCACACGGTGAGGCGTGATAGTCACACGTCCGCGTGTCGGGAGAGCAAAAAAAATAGCTTTTTCCTCCCCAAAACCCATGAAAGGGTATTTTCGTCCTTTCACGAGACTAGGGGTGGGAATTTGGGGCTGGGTTTAACAAAATTATTACCAAGTTGGGCTTGGCTTGAGTGGGTGTTTTTAGGTATTAGCCTATGAAACTCAAGGCCGGTCTATTCTTACGCATAAACTTTTTCAATGCTTTTATAAATTTTATCCTAGCTATCTCTGTGTCAAGTGCACAAGAAATAGTTCATATGCTTTGAACGGAGTTTGATATTCATTGATAACTATTTATTCTTTGATGACTCAAGGTCCGTTTGTTTTATCTGCTGTTTGCTGTTGCTGTTTGCTGTTTCCTGTTACGGTTTGCTGTTTGCTGTTTGAAAAGGCTGCTGTTCCAAAAAGCAGGGAATCCCTGCTTTTATAAAAAGCTACTTTTCGGCTACAAAAGGCAAACATGATGTGTCTAACCAAACACCTTAAATTCTCCTTTTCAAAGTGAAAAGGCAAACAGGAGGTCGAAAAGCAGCTACCAAACACCCCCTCAATGTGTGTGATTACAACCGATCAATTAAAAACCGATGCATTAAATTCAAAACCGATGCATTAAATTCATCTCAAAAATTCTTAAACATTGAAAATATTATTTCTTAGAGCATCTCCAATAGAGTGACATGACTCTCTAAATTGTCAAATTTAGCTAGTCATTTAGATAGTGACCACTCCAACAAGGTGACATGGCTCTCTAAAATAAATAGCTAGCCATTTTCACTAGCTAAATTTGACTAGTCTCTTTGGCTAGCTATTTCTATTTTTTATTCATTCTTTCTCTTTTCTCTTTGTATCTTTTTTCTACTTTTTCTTTTTTTCTTTAAATTTAATCACTTTTAACAATAAAATAATTAAATAGAGAGTCAAATAACTAGCATGGTTGGAGCAAAACATAAATTTAGCTAGTTAAATTTGGCTAAACTAATATTTTATATTATTTTAGAGAGCTAAATAACTAGTTAGTGTTGGAAATGCTCTTAGCAAACAAATTAATTAAACCCTTAAGAATTTAATATATTTATTTGAAAGGTTAGGTGTTCAGTTAAGAAAAATTGAAAAGATTAAGGGCTTAATTACACTTTTTGCTAAGAAATATTATAAGGCACTAATCTTTTTAAATTTTATGCATTGAGTTTTCAATTTTTCAAATTGACACATCGGGCCCTTAATTGATTCAGTTATAACCGTACACATTGAGTCATTAACAAATAAAATAGTTAACGATGAATATCAAACTCGGTTAAAAGCACGTGAACTCTTTCTTGTGCACTTGAAACAAGGATGGAGCCACGATAAAATTTATAGGGCCGTTGAAAGGTGACATGTTCATGGGTCAGGCTAGACCAACCTTGAGCCTCACAAGCTAATATCTAAAAATATACGGTCAAGTTCAATCTAGTATCAATGTATCTGGACTCGGGCCCCGCTTGAGTTTGAAAATCAAATCTCGAGTCTAGCTAAAACAAACCCATCGCCTTTATCTATTTTTCATTTTTAAATTATATATATATATATATATATATATATATATATATATATATTGTGTATAAATAAAGCATTACATCCGTTTAGATCCCCAAATTAAAGTTTCGAAATAAGTTAGGACCCTAAACTATCAAAATCATCAATCAGGTCCCTGAACTAAGCAAAAATCATCAATTGAGTCCCCATTCTATCTTAAAATCAGAAACTGTGACTATTTGATATAAACTCTAATAATTTCTGCGTTGGTTCAAAATGAGTTTGAGTGGGAGGGTCTGAAACTATTTAACTGAATGATTTTCGATGAAGCCTCAATTGATGATTTTTGTTTAGAATAAGACTCAATTGACATCTTTTGTTTAGGTCAGGGACTTGATTGATGATTTTAATAGTTTCAACTCCTAATTGCTTAATATTAATAGCTGTCTTTATACTTTTATGAATTCCAAATTCAACACAAAGTAAATAGGTCTAACCGAACTTAATGACATTTTCTCATATCCAAAATGTCATATCAATCATAAATCAGATACGTACTTTGACTCGTAAATAGGGCATGGACCAGACTCCATGCCCTCTCCCCCTTATGAATTCCAAATACTGAGGTGACACGTGATTAGTACTTATTCTATGCATCCAGTTATTGTTACGTCAATTTCACTGCTAACAGGACAATATTTAGATGGAAGATTACTAGTTCCGGTCCCTCGAAAAAGTCTTATTTATATGAAATTAAGTCCAAAGTACATATATAGGTAACATTAACCAAGAGTGAGACGAAGAGAAACACCATTTACATATGAATTTTCAGCTTTTAATAATCTTGACAATTGATCATCCTCTTGAGCTTTGACATTAGGTGATGAAGATATTTCGTCGCCTTTTTTTGCCGCTTTTTCTTGTTTCTCCATCTCCTTAAATAATTAATTACAATATCAAACTTAATTAAAATTTATATGTAATTAAAAAAAATATATACATTTATTCATATAGCTATTGCAGAAAAGCTAATATAGTTTCAACGTAAAAAAATAATGGAATTTTAAGCATAACGTTAATCAGATAGTGCAGTTTCAAACATCATTAATGAGAGATGAGTTTTTTCTATTAACAGAAGATGTGCAATTACAAATCTTATTAAGTGACCAGAACGTTACTGGTAGAATTAAGCAAAATAGCTAATACCTGATGACTGAACCAATAACCAAACCAAATCTTAGTTTGGTTCGGTTAATTTCAGTTAGACTTAACTTAGTAGTCGGTTATCGGTTCTGTTATTTCGTAAAAAAATATCGATTTAACCAAAACAGAACTAGACTTTATAAATAAATAAAAATATTATAATTTTATTTCTATATTCAGTAAAATAAAATAAAGTCCATATATTGACACTATCAACCCAAAAAAAATTGGCTCGTTTATCACTTTATCAACCTGATGTCCTAACCCTAATCCTCTCAAATAAATTTTCTTTATGAAACTATATCATTTTAAACATTTAAATTTGAAATCTATAAATTTCGGTTATTCAGTTTGATAATATTTAGTTACCTATTACATTCGGTTCGGTTTCCATAATAGTATAAATATTGGTTCACAGTTTGGTTCGATAAATAACCGAATCGAACCAAACCAATACTCACTCCTAGCTAGAAGTCGAAAAGTGGCTAGAACATGAAATTGCACATCTTCTCTTAATAATAATAATAATAATAATAATAATAGAACACATCTTCTATTAATGAAATTTGAAATTGCACCACTTGATAAACGATAGGTACATTACACTACATGGTGTACAACCAGTGGAGAATACATGATTGTTTGATTAGGGGGTCCATTTTACACGTGGTGTGGATTTTTTTTTTTTTTTTTTGCTAAACTGGTGTCTAATAGAAAATTTCGGATTTAAAGAGAAAAAATTAGAAATTTAGATTTAAGTAAAGCCTAACATGCCAAAAAAATTAAAAATTTGGACTTACAAAGGACCTAACAGGCCAAAAAAAAAAAAATTGAAATTTTGGATTTAGATAGAACTTACCAGAACTTGGGCCAATCTTGGTGTGCTAATATATCACCCGATCTAAATTTTTTGGAAACATGGGGTCAGAACCACTACAATCTTAAATTTTGTGGAGACAGGATGGCGAAACTACTGATAATTACGGTGGTTCCAGCGGTCGGAGGGCCCCGCCCCCTGTCTCCGTCCCTTTGTACAACCTTTGTCATTTTTTACACTTTAGTGTACCACATTCAATTTTACATACAAAACTATACGACCTTTTGGTGACCTCCAACTAAAGTGTATAGCCGGTTATTTTGACCGATCAACGCGAAATCAATGCGTCACGTTACCAATTTGACCTTCCTAAAAGTTAAAATTACACACCAAACTGTGAAATAGAACAAAGGTTATACACCATGTGTATAATTTACCCGATACACGATAGACTTAAAATTGTATTGTTTTATACGCAGAGATTAAATTTTCGGTTACCTATTATATTCGGTTCAGTTCGGTTTCCATAATAACATAAATATCAGTTGGGTCAATTCACGGTTCGGTTCGGTTCGGTTAGTAATCGAAATAATGCTCTAACCAGAGGTTGGAACGTGACTAAAACATGAAGTTTAATCACGTAGAGTCCGATAATCATATGATCAAATTTGCACATTATCGAAAAGAGAAATCTAGAGAGAGAGAAAGTAAGAGAGAGAAAGAGAGTTACTTTGGGATTGCAGGTTTTGAGAAGATCTTTGAAGATGATATAATGAGGAAGAGTCTTTGTTATTGCTTGTTGATGTGGAGATGGGTATGACGACTCTTCATTTGCTATTTTTCCTCTGAACATCTCTTGCTTTTCTTTCCTGCAATATATATATACACTACATATATATTATTCCTATTCCTATTCCTATTCCCAGTACTAAGTACTTTTTTTATTTGATTCTTATTCTTCCTACATTTTCAAACCAAAGATATCATACCATTGAAAAAAGTAAAAGGAAAAAAGTAAAAAAAAATAAAGGGTTAATTCATTGCGAGCCTCTTGAATTCGGTCTAAAAGTTGATTGATTCCCTTAATTGATAGAGTGTCTCGTTAGCCTTCTGAACTTGCTTTAAGTGACATCGTTAGTTCAATAAGTCTACGTGCTGAAACAAGATTGGCTTTGGACAAATTAAAATATACCTATGTCATTTTAAACAAGTTTAAAAAGCTAATAAATCCTTATATATAAAAAAAAAAGCTAATAAATCACTATAAGCAAATTCAGATGTTAATATGTTAGGTGTCGTTTGATAAAACTTAAAATTAAGTGCTGAAAAAAATAGGCAAAAAACATATTTAAGCCCCTGAACTTTATCTGTTTTAAGGATCAAGCCCCTGATCAATTATTTTTCCGCATTGAGCCCCTGAACATTGATTTTGTTATGGTTTAGGCCCTTATTTAACTTTTTTTTCGACTTTAGGAGATGAGAAGATCGATTTGGCAATTCTAATGTTGAAAATCACAAAATGGGAGAGAAGAAAATCGAGTTTGGAAGAATATACTTAAAATTAATTTCTATAATTTCATTTTAATTTTTAATTTTTATCTCTCCTAGTCAAAGAAATCTTTTTTTTTATTTGTCCATGTCAACAAGCCGAATCGCCCTAACGATGTATGCAGTCCAAAGTCGACAGAAAAGTTAAATAAGGGCCAAATCCATAACAAAATCAATGATCAGAGGTTCAATGTGGAAAAATAATTGATCAGGGGCTTGATCCTTAAAACAGATAAAGTTCAGGGGCTTAAATATGCTTTTTGCCAAAAAAATAAGTACTCAATTTTAAGTGTTGAATATCATAAGTGCTGAAGTTATTAAATGATATATAAGTGTTTGATAAATATTAAAAATAAATGCTGAATATTAAAATATTAGTTGATAATGTTTAACTTAAAATTTTAAGTTAAATATTTTAACTTATCAAAATAAGTGATATGTAGCTTAATTGAATAATTTAAGTGGTTAATAAAAAAAACCATTATCAAACATACTTAAATTAAATAAGTGTTTAATCTAATAATTTAAATGATTTTTATTGTTATCAAACAGGGCCTCTTACTGTAAGCAAATTAAGTAGTAAGTGGGTTATTTTAAGTAAGTTCAGAGGAATAATAGACACTCTGTAAGTTCGGGGGGATTAGACTTTCAAGCCAGGGGATTATTGATGTATTAAGCTAAAAATAAATGATTTATGCTTTAGGTGTTGTTTATAATTTAGGCTCTATCTAGTTCAATTATCGTTATTTAATCATAATTAAGCAATATTTTAAATTAATACAAAAGAAATAACAAAAAGAAAATGAAGAACTAGACATGCACTTGAATTCTAAAATTCATAATTTAAATTTAGAATTTAGTGTTTAAATTTTAGAATTTGAAATTTTATTTAAATAATAATTAACTAATAAATAGAGAAACAATTAATTACACGTGTCAATATTATTATTTTATTCTCAATCTTATAATGGTTGGAAAATAATTCTATAGAGAAACTGTTTTTTATCCTAAACTTAAAAATAGCCTTATTACAATGTTTAAGGTACCGTAATGAGGCCCATCGCAATGATTCAAAATATAAAAGTAATTTTAAATCATTACGGCGAATCCACCGCTGTAGTAAACTATTTTTAATCTCATTTTAAAAACAACCTTATCGATAAATTATTTTCCAACCATTACCAGGTTAGACATAATTTTTTTTAATACCCTCATTTTTTATAATGTTTGTTGGACTTCAAGAATTAAAATATACACTCTATTGTGTTTAAATTTCATAAATATACAAATTATTGGGATTCAATCTTAATTTTTTAATTTAAAAAGTTCTGATACCATATTCAATGATCATTTAGTCTAAAAAGTAATTTAACTCACATTTAAAATAAATTTTTTAAAATAATAATAAAGATATATAATAATAATAATAATAATAAAAAAGTTGAAACTCATTAAATACTAACCTTATTGGTGGTGAAATATTAGTATTAAGAGCAGCCTTAAAATTAGGGAGAGTTAATCCCTTGTTAATCAAACCATGGGAATACATTGAGTTGAGGTTTGAGAAATAGCTTGAATGTTGATCCTTCTTTGCAGCTAGAGCTTCTGCACAAGAAAATTCCACACATAATTAAAAATTAAGATACCAAATTAAGAAAAAAAAGGTCAAAATTACGCTTAATACGTAATTACACGCCTAAAAACGTAACTATTTTGTTGACACTAATGAAGTTTCACCTTAATTTCATTCAGTTTCACTTAATTTCATCCAGTTTCACCTTAATTTCACTCAGTTTGCCCTTAATTTCAATTCGTTTCAAATATTGTTATCAAGAAATAAGAATGTAATAGGTCCATGTTAAGAAACTAGTCGAACCAAAAAGTTATGTTGATATTTAAGTTTCAATAATATCGTCTCTGACATCCCAAAATTGACAAGTTTCGAGTGCTAAACGGAAAAAGTTTGCAAGTTTACGTATATGATACAGGTCCAATAAGTATAGACAGTAATATTCACATTGACCTTGATGTCAGACATGTACCGTTGGATCTAGACTGATTAAAATCTTATGGTGGATATTCAAAACATCACAAGACTTACTGTAAATATAGGATGTTAAATGACAAAAAAAAAAATATATATAAATTTAAATGTGTAATTTTATATATCAACTATCAAAATTATCTTTAAGGTGTTTAGACTGGCTCAATTATCCCGGTTACGGTTAATTTTCATTAAAGTTCTTAAGAATGTCAATTTTTTTAATCGTACAAAATAATTCAATTTTATTACTGGATAAAATTTTAGTTCAAATTTAAATTATTCACACAAAATTGAATTATTTTATGTTTTAAGAGTAAAATTGAGTTTTATTTTATACGTTAAAAGTAAAATTGAGCTTCGAAAATATAATATAATTTGAAATTCATCATTTTAACAATAAATTTAAACTAAAAACAATAATTTTCAGCAAAATCAACCAAAAAATTTCCTATAAAATTGAGGTATGATAATATTAAATTATACCTCGATAAAATTTAAATTAACGATAATAATATTTATGTAACGTAACGTAATTTTAGATAAATTAATATTAAATAAGGGGTTGGGTTATTAATTGAAGTGAAGAAAATATTCCTTATATTTTTATGATAGTACTAGTACTTATTGTTCAGACTTTTTCTGTGATTCTTCCTTTAGATGATAGCTTTCTGACATATGCCAAGAAATTATTTTTGTTCAGAAAATAATAAAAATAATAATAAAAAATTTAAAAAAGGAATATTTAGATACAAAACGACATGCAGTTTTACTTGGTTGTGTCAGTCATAAATTCACTTAGTCAACCAATTTGTGACTATAAATGGTTATTTCATGTCTTTATACCTAACAAAGTATTTATGGTATTAAATGCCTAAACAAACTCTAATTATTTTTCTTTACTTATGGTGGCGGAGAGAGAAGGTGCACGTGTTATGAGGTACGTTACACATTTGAGAGGAGGTTGCACGTCTTACGAGGTCGGTTACACAGCCGATCACTGGAATTCACTCTAAGAATGATGGTTCCGAGTAATGGCAATGTAAAATAAGAGGGTCAATCTCAGACGCTCTCTAACAAAGTATTTATGGTATTAAATGACTAAACAAACTGTAATTATTTTCTCTTATATACGGTGGCGGAGAGAGAAGGTGCACATGTTACGAGGTGTGTTACACACCCGAGAGGAGGTCACGTCTTACGAGGTCCGTTACACAGCCGGTCACCGGAATTCACTTTGAGAATGGTGGTTCCGAGTAACGGCAATGTAAAATAAGAGGGTCATTCTCAGACGCTCTTTTAAGCCTATAGCCACCTAGAATCACTCGTCCCAAAATAAATTTTGGTGACCACGGTGAGACAAATTCCCGTACACTCTCTCCCTTTGCCATTGGTTTTGGGCCACTTTCCGTTTGGATAAAAGTTCGGAGATAATGCAATTACAGTCTGAATCCGATCTCTTTTTTTTTTATTACGTTCCCTACTTATTTATAGGCTTTGATCTATATATTAGTGCTCACACAGATCTTGACATTCACTGTTAGATATTTGCTTATTAGAATTCTATGGTGGAGATTTAAAGTATTTTAAGGCTTAGATTTAATAGGCTTAAATTTAACGGTGTTGATCATTTGGGTGAATCTGAATAGTTAGATCTAGCCTTATTAGAATTTTATGATGAATATTTAAGGCATTATAATTCAAACTTAGATTTAATAAATTTATATCTAACGGTTCTAGTTATTCAGGGTCCATGTCGATACTACTGTTGATCTATACATTTAAAAGGTAAATAATTTATTAATCCATACATTTTTACCTAAGATAATTTTTAATCCTTGTATTTTAATAATACAATAATTGGTAATTGTATTTCAATAATACATTATTTCGTTTTTTACTTTTGTTCTATTCAACAGTTTAGTCCCTCAAATATTTGAATTATTTACAATTTAATCCCTTTATAAATGACTAAACTGTTGAATAGAACAAACGTTAAGGACTAACTAATATATTATTAAAATATGATAACTAAACAGTGTTGTCAAAATATAGGAAATAATAAATTATATACCCTATTTAAAATATTGGTTTTTTATTATTTGGTACTATATATCCGTGACATCCAAAATTTTGGTCTTTGTTTCCTAATATATTCTTCGGTAACATTTACTCTCGAACTATTAAAATTGGTGAAATCTTGACCGATATAGAGAAAAAAAATGCTAGATTAACACGTAAAATTTTAGTTTTTTTATAAAAATATTAACGCTTATATTTTAGGTGATAATAAATTAACAATTTTGTTGAAATCTTAAACTACCTAATAGAAACTGGATGCGGAAAAATTTAACGGAACTATTATAACGGTAACGGAAGCGTTAACGTTAAGAAAATTTAAATAATTCTCTAATATCACATTAAAAAAGCAAAATTTAGATAATTTAAAACCTTAAATTGGTAAAATTTTATTTATGACTATATAGATATATAATTTACTAAATATAAATACCTTGTATAATCTGCTCATGCTTCATGCTCCTGTACATCTGTAAATATGAGCGTTACAAAAACATTTATTTATTACAAACAGATTTAAAAATATATGTGAAAATAAATAAATAATTAAAACAGAAAAATAATTTCAAAATTATTAGAGTAAATAATTTATTAGTCCCCTCATTTTTACCTAATATACTGTTTAGTCCCTATTTTAAAAAACATATTATAAGGTCCTTATTTTTTTGTTAATATTAACTCTTTGGTCATTCTGTCTATTTTTTTTAGATTTTTAATCGAACTGTTTATGCTAAATATAATGATTAAAAATCTAAAATATATAGACAAAATGACCTAATGGTTAATATTGACAAAATATAGGGACCTTATAATATGTTTTTAAAAATATGAGGACCAACCCGTATGTTAGATAAAAATATGAAGACTAATAAATTATTTACCCAAATTATTACCTGAAGATGACTCTTTACGTGAGATATCGTGAGCCCTCTCACATTCATAATCTGTAAAACCATCTTTGGTGTAGCTCCTGCAAATCATAATGTAACCCGTAAACACGACACGAAAACCGTATAAATTCAGTTGAATTGACACAATTATGTCATGAAATGTTATATACAGAGAGTTATGATTGACACATTATTTGACACCTATGCTGCCCGGAGACTGAAAAACATTATTTTTAAAACATAATCTTTATAAAATAATCTCCAAACGAAAACGGATACGGATATAAAACGGACACAAAACACTATTAAAGCGGAGTATACGCGTGCTATATATATTAAAAAAAAAGGAAATAAGAAATAAAAGCTTGCTTAGTATCTTAAGTGTACCTCATACAAATCAAATTGCACACATCAACATGTAACTCAGAAACCCGACACGAAAACCGCATGAACCCAGTTGAGTTGACACAATTACGACACGAAATGTTTTAGATTGAGCTATAATTGACTCATCATTTGACACCTACGTTAATTACACGGATACTGAAAAACATTATTTCTAAGAAAAAACCTTCATAAAATATTCTTCGAACGAAAACGGAACGGACACGAAACACTACTGAAGAGGAGGGTCCGTGGTATATATATATATATATATATATATATATATATATATATATATATTTGTGTAGCTCCTACAACTCAATCAAATCACACACAATTAACATGTCACCCAAACCACGACACGAAAACTAAAAACCACACGAACCTAAACCCAAACGACATGAAATGTTTCAGATTGAGTTATGATTGACTCGTTATTTGACACCTACATTATACGAACACTGAAAAACATTATTTCTAAGAAAAAGTCTTCATAAAATATTCTTCAAAAGAAAACGAAACGGACACGAAACACTAAAACTGCACGAACCCAATTGACTTAACACGAAATGTTATAGATTGAGTTATGATTAACTCAACATTTGACACCTATGTTGCCCCGATAGCGGGACACATTATTTCTGAAAAATAACCTTCATCAAATAATTTTTAAACGAAAATGGATACAGACATAAAATGGACACGAAACGCTATTAAAGATGAGTGTAGGTACTATATATCTCAAGTGTAGCTCCTACAAATGAAATTACACATATCAACATCAACATGTAACCCGGAAATCCGACACGAAAACCGCACGAACCCAATTGAGTTGCCACGATTACGACACGAAATGTTTTAGATTGAGATACAATTGACTCATCATTTGACACCTATATTACATGGACACTGAAAAACATTATTTTTAAGAAAAAACCGTCATAAAATATTCTTCAAACAAAAATGGAACGGACACGAAACACCACTAAAGAGAAATTATATATATATATATATATATATAGCTCCAACAACTCAATCAAATCACACACAATTAACATGACACCCCAACCACGACACGAAAACCGAAAACCGCACGAACCCAAAAAACACGAAATGTTTCAGATTGAGTTATGATTGACTCGTTATTTGACACCTACATTATACGAACATTGGAAAACATTATTTTTAAGAAAAAATATTCAAAAAATATTCTTCAAAAAAACGAAACGAAAATGGAACGAACACGAAACACTAAAAATGATTGTCCATGGTATATATATATCTATTAAAAAAAGGAAAGAAAATAAGAAATAAAAGCTTGCTTACTCTCTTTGGTGTATCTCCTACAAATCAATCAAATTACACCCATCAACAACATGTCACCCATAAACACGACACGAAAACCGAAAATAGCACGCATTCACGCAAACGGCACAAAATGTTTTAGATTGAGTTACGATTGACTGACTCGTTATTTGACAGCTATGCACTAACAAAAGAAACGTTATTTCTAAAAAGTAACTTTCCTTATTCAAACGAAAACCGACATGTACACGAACAAAGACACATACACTAAAACCGTAGCAACCCAGTTGACGCGATTACGACACAAAATGTTTTAGATTGACTCATCATCATTTCACGGATGCCGAAAAATAATTAAATGTCATTTCTAAAACATAACATTCTCTATTCAAACGAAAACGGACATATACACAAACACGACACGAAAACCGAAAACATCACAAATTCACCCAAACGGCACAAAATGTTTCAGATTGAGTTACGATTGACTGACTCGTTATTTGATAGCTATGCACTAACACAAGAAACGTTATTTCTAAAAAATAACTTTCCTTATTCAAAAGAAAACCGACATGTACACGAACAAAGACACATACACGAAAACCGCACCAACCCAGTTGACACGATTATGATACAAAATGTTTTAGATTGACTCATCATTCCACGGACACCGGAAAATAATTAAACGCCGTTTTTAAAACATAACCTTTCCTATTCAAACGAAAACGGACATATACAGAAACACGACACGAAAACCGAAAACAACACAAATTCACCCAAACGGCACAATATGTTTCAGATTGAGTTACGATTGACTGACTCCTTATTTGACAGCTATGTTGCACTAACACAAGAAACATTATTTCTAAAAAATAACTTTCCTTATTCAAACAAAAACCGACATGTACACGAACAAAGACACAGACACGAAAACCGCACCAACTCTGCACAAAATGTTTCAGATTGACTCATCATTTCACAGACACCGGAAAATAAATAAACGCCATTTTTAAAACATAACCTTCCATATTCGGACGAAAACCGACATATACACAAACATCGACACGAAAACTGCACGAACCCAACTCGATTACCGCACTAAATGTCTTAGATTGACTCATCATTTCAGTGACACCGGAAAATAACTAAACGTTCTTTCTAAAACATAACCTTTCCTATTAAAAAAACCGACATGTACACAAACACCGACACGAAAACTGCACGAACCCAGCGCGATTACCGCACTAAATGTCTTAGATTGACTCATCATTTCACTGACACTGGGAAACTAAACGTTATTTCTAAAACATAATTAACTTTCAGTATTCAAACGAAAACCGAAATGGACACGAACACAGACACAAAACACGAAACACGAAATAAAAGGAAGCTTACGATCTTCTCCGCCGAGCCGTTGAACAGCATGAACAAAGCAGTGATGAAGATCAGAAGTCCAGCGAAGTCTAGGCAATTTCGATCGAACATAAGGCCTAACAACACCTTGAAAATCATTTTCTGATCTTCTTCTCTTCATCATAAAATTCATTTCATTAGTGTTTTCAATTTCAGAAATTGAAATTGAATTGGATGATTTTGGAGAGTTCTTATTATTATTATCTCTCTTCATTTTTTCTGAGTTTTAGAGAGAGAGAGAAAGAGAGGGGAATGAATGAATGTGGAAGAAGAATTTGGGGTCTTTTAGGAGAATAAATACTAGAAAGACTTCTGTTGTGAAAGTTTGTCTTTATGTGCAGCTTTTTCTCAAACTTCCTATTAAGGTCAGTTTAGTCCCTAGGAGTTTCGATTAGAAAAGGGAAAATTTCTACACGGAATTTCAGACTTTGTTTTTGTTTAATTTTTTTTGTTCAAATTTGGTTTCATGATTGGGTGAAAATGAGAGAGATTATTCCCTTTGAGTAGTAGTGGTGTAACTAGGATTTTAAATCTAGGTGTAGTTTTGAAGGTATAAATTTAGTGGTATGGTTACTATGGGCGATAACATTTAGTTTGTACGTATAAAATAGTGTAATTTTAAATTTAATGTTTACGAGACAATATGGTTTTAAGTGTTATTAATAGAAGATGAGTTTTTTTATGTATGATATTAGAGAATTTATCGTGAATATACGTGGGCTAATAAGATACCACATTCTGAAACTGTGACCGTTGCAGCCACATGGATCCATCAAAAGAGGCCTGATATCACATACATCTTTACCTGAATCCATTGTCACAATTAGTGGAATTGCAGGTGGAGGTATTGTGATCGTTATTGACATCACCATTGACTGGTTGTCACGTGGTCCTTTATTAGGGCACGCAGCCTAGACCTCCTATAAATACAAGGTATATAGTACTCAAAAGGTAATTAATCCATTCTATTTGCTCACCTAAGTTTACATACTATTCAATATCATCTCTCATCAATGGTTGAGGCATTAGAGCAGGGTTCCTGGTTCCTGGTCCCTGGTCCCTCTGTGACCAATTTTCTATCATATCTCAGGTAGCTTGAGGATTCATTAAGCTTAGTTCAGATTCCTTCACATCAAGTTGGTGCAGTGAGTGTAATTCTGAACAAAATTTACGCAATGACTCAGTTGAATAGTTTCATCATCCCATCACTCTCTAACATTCCTTTGACCGTAACACCGCCACAAGGAAGCACTAATGGATGCAAATGACAACGTAATAGAACCCCTCTAGTCGCTACGGAGTTCGACCAGCGAATAAAGTCATAGTTAGGCTCTCCAAAACTGGAGCAACGAAAGTTCATGGGTGGAATAATCAAGCAACTCATTTATAATCTAGTTTCAATCCATTAGTCGATGAATATCCTCAAAGTCGAACACGCTTAAAAAATGAAGCAATAGTACAAAATGGGCTTTAGGGGCGGTTGTTTTCGGCAATTAGCGACGATAATATTGGGCGACACTAAACCTGGGGCCAATGACGAAGTCTTTAGTGTCAGTTTTAACATCGATTAGAGGTAGAAACCGTCGCTAATAAAGCGACACTAAAGACCATTTCTGTACTAGTAAAGGTTGAGAGGGCAGAGTTATTGAAAGTAGCCAATAGAGCCCTAATAGGCAAGACTCTATTGCGTGTCTTACAAGACATCACATCATCTATACTTGCCCAAGAAAGAGAAACATGTCTTCAGACTCTCATCGGGATGCAACTAAAGTTAGATCGAGGGAAATAAAGCACAACCCATGTCACTGAAGGTTCCATCATCCTAAAATCCCACCTCATAAGAATCACCATTATTCAGACGGATCCAGATCCCCCAAACGTAAGAAATACAATTGAAAAAACTCTAGTGAATCTCATTTCAGAGATCATGATGAGAACCGCAAAAGCTTCGGGTCCAACATCTAACGATCGAAGACAACACAGATCCGATCAAAATATGGGAGATGGTGAATCCCCTCTTATTAAGGAAGAAATGTACAATATCATCCATAAGAAGATTCGAAATGTCATGGTAGATGCGGGAATTAACTCCATAATCCCAATTACTGAACCACTATTCAGACGCTCAATGAAATGGAAATGAGTTTGCCAATCATTTCATCACGTCCATCGTTGAGATCAAGACCATGCAAGACCTAAATTACTTGGTATATGAGCTTTATGAGGCTCTTTGAGAAAGGTTTCAAAAGATAGCTATTCAAATTCTCCAACTAAATATGGACGGAGTTGTAGAGGCCATGGCTTCCAAATGTCGAAGTAAGATATTCAATGATCTTAAATTCAGACAACCTAAAATATTTCCCAATCTCATGCAACGGGCTATAAAATTTGTGAATTAGAATGGACACCACTTAAATCCCTTGCTAGACGAAAGACTAGGACTAGTGAACACTCTGAAAGAATCTGAGAATGATAGAGGCAGACACCAATGAAGATCATAGGAGCGAGTAGAACGAGGTTTCACACCACTAAATGCTCCCTTCCAACATATGACACATCACTTTCAGATCTTCTATAACCATATCGTGCCTTTACACTTAAATGCGATTCGACCTTCAAAGCAAGATTTCGAGCATCTTGCACCCGGATGACCATTTGAGTCCCAATTATGTCTTGGATGTTGTACCTCAACCCTTCAAGATACCTTGAAGTCTTTTGGCTTTTGGTTTCCGACAAATCAGTCGTTGCTAAAAGCCTCAAGAACTTTGAAGTATAGTCATGCACGCTCTTTGCACTTTGTGAATAGCTCTAGTATGAACTATAAATATATTATTCATAATTGGGTGGTAAGAACTGTTCCCTCAATATAGATTTCATTCATAACCAAGACCGTATCGGTTCCCTTCCTTCTCTTATCCTCTCTTCCTTAATTTGGTCCCACCAAAATGATGCCCCACCTTTTACCCTATATGCATCCAAACTAACCTTTCTCTCATCCGGTATTCTCGCGTATTCGAAGAACCTCTCAACCTTCGATAACAATTAAGAAACCCCTCAATATCAAGCTCATCCCCAAACGAAGGCAAGTCTATCTTCAACTTATAGGCATCATCTCGATCAAAATTACTGGCATTCCCGCCTCTAGCATTCACATTCTCCACATATAGAGTTCCCCTAATATAAGTCATATGCCCATTGCCAAATATACCTACATCATCATTAATACCCATATTTCTAGCAATTTTATTAGGCTCAAATTCATCAAATGCATCTCCGTCACTATCACTATTGGCAGTGTGAATAATAACATGGATAGGACACCTTACCTCGGGAGCCCTATGGCCCACGTGTGGTTGAATAATATTTCGCCTTTGGGGTGGAAATGGTGGTGGGGCCGGTTTCCTTTAGGGTTGAGGTCTAATAACCTCCTCTTGCCTCCGGTGAGGACCTCTGGCGGGTGGTTGATGGGTATCCCGCATCTCTAGCTTGAACTCTGTTGAAACACCTTTTCACATAATTTTGATTTGACAAAATTGTTTAAGTATAATTAAAAACATATTCTAAACACACTAAGTTTAAATACTTTGATTTATTCTACTAATGTGTTTGTTCAATGTTGAGTTAAATTGTTTATAAAACACAAAGATTAAAAGGCCCAAAGCCCAATACGGAAGTCAAAGCCCAAGTCAAACAGTTTAAGGCAACTCGGCCCGCGTATGTCAAAACGCTGTCGTTATGTACAAAACGCAGCTCAGCGGAAGAAGGATCTAGAAGACCTTCGTGGAACAACTTTGGGACGAAGCTGCTGAGTTGATTCGACAAAGAGTACAAGACAGCAGCTGAGCAAGAACAACTTCCAAACAAAGTGTTTCCACTTTGGGTAAAGTTCAGACGACACAGAATGCTGTCTAGTTGACCTTACCATAAATGGAGAGACATTCTGTCGAGCTGACCAAAAGCTGACCGAGGACAGAAGATACTCAAATCTGATTGGCCGAGAGCTCTGAGCAAGACAGGATGACAACGACAGGAAGCCGTTTCCCTCCAACGGTTATTTCGAAATTCGAAATGACCGATGCCTCAGACGTCTCTATAAATAGAGCCCTTCAGTTGCTTCATTACACACAGAACTTGATCAAGCCATTACGCTGACCAAAATTCTACGCAAAGTTCTGCAAGAAAAAGCAAAGCAATCTTACACTAAATTTCATATCTTTTGTGTAAAAGTCTAGAGTGATTATTCAATCATCTAAGGTGTCTTAGCAATCGTTGTTTAGGACAAACACTTATCATTTCTAGAGATTAGAAAGGAGAGGCTGAGTACTCGGTTATAGTACTCAGCGAGAGATTAGGATTGAGTAGAGGTATAGAGGAAGGTACTCTTGTTATACTCAGTTGCTAAGATTGTAAAAGGTTTGATGCTCTACCGTTAAAGAGCTCAGTAGAGAATTCGAAATCTCGAACGTGTTCCGGGGACAAGACGTAGGCTTGGAGGCCGAACCTGGATAAATCTGCTGAGTAACATATTTCTAACCTTAAACTCCTTTATATATTTATTGCTTGCTTAAACAAAAACTGACCAAGTAAAGAGGTCAAGCTGAGTTGTGCGCATTGAATATCTGAGCTCAGGAATAGACTCTAAGTGCTATCTCCTGACTCAAGTAAAGAAACTGACCTAGTCACCAGTTGACTAAGCCAGTATCTTGCTATTCACTCAGCGCCGCTGTTAAAACCTTTTTCTCACGAAAAAAAAGTTTGCCCTAATTTAAATTTTTTAAATAGTTCCTAACCCCCCCCCCCCTTGGAACTATACTTGTAATATTATAAGGGACCAACAAACTCCTCAAAAGAAATGGTTGTCTCCCTCATTCTTGTATCATGCCTTTCATTTTTCTCCATAAGAGTCTCTAAATCCTTTCATACAAGCTTCCATGTCTTTAAATCTCTTATCAATGGATTCCATTGCTTCTTGTGGTAATCGGGGTTGAACCATTGCTAAGAAAAAGTCTCCAGGAAGGAAAACGACCAGGCTTTGATACCAACTGATACGGATAAATGTTGAACATGTTGATTTTGATCGTAAACCAACGAAAAAAGTTCTTCTCAAGCCCAGCTTGAAGGAGTTAATCCCAAATACAAGGTTTACACCTTAGCTCTAATGGAGGCTGAAATTTGATTGATTGAAAAAAGATCCATTCATTATAAGAAAAGGAGGCTTATATACCTCTTCTAGTTTAAAAGCAAAATACTTAGATACCCTAGCTAGGGTTACAACACAGTAAAGAAATGATAGGGTTAATGAGGGGATAAAGGGGCAAATGGCATTTAGGTTAATATCCCCAAATGGTAAGACATCAATTACAGTTATGGAAAAAATAGTAAATTATAGAAATGAGCATAAAAACTCCATGTTTCTTTATGAGGAATTGCTGAAAAGCCATGCCACACGGTGTGTGCCGTTCCTCAGTGTCCAGCCTACCTCATCAAAATCTCCATGCACATTCCCCTAATTAAGTCACAAGTTGTGTGGCCCAGAGGCACATGCCATGTGAATTTGATTAGAAAGATCTAGTGGAATTTGTTGATGCCCACACGACGTGTGCCCCTAGTGACAAATCGTGTAGGAAGAAAATCATCCAGTCCTGTTGTGAGAGGCCGCGGAACCCTATTACCTACTCTTGGGAAGGATTTTGGCAAATGAGATTCTGTTTTTATATATCACTATCACTTACCGTTTTTAAGGACGATTCTTAGCGTGTCCCTTCCAGTGTATGCATTCTTTTGACTATTTTCTAATCATTTTTATCATGTTTTAAGGTTAGATTAATTATTTCAGAGTCGTCACCTAAATTTTAATGTTCGGGAACATGTCAAAATTTTAGATGACACACGGGCTCACAACATGCCATCTCTTCATAGTAAGGTTCGTGACTTAAATTGGTTAAAGGTCTATTTAATAAACGTGCAGACTTGTCATAATATTTCTATTCTAGATTTAATTTAATATCGTTTTAGCGTTCAAAAGCGATACTGAAATATAAAATTATTACATCATTCTACAAATGGCACCATTTAGCCCTAATACATCAAATCTATCCCTATGAAATAAATTTATTAAACCTACAAGACAATAAACGTTAATTGCGGGAGTTTGGGACATGTCTTTCGGATTTAACTACGATGTCGGAGTCGATCAAATAGGACTCACTTATTCCTAAGATCTAGCACAACAGCATACAATTATATCGAAGCCTAATTCATTCATCTAGTCAGTTTTAATAAAAGTGACAAAAATACCTTATATCCCGGGATTGATTTTAGCCTCATTTATAACAATAAAATAAAAACAGTAAATTTACTGAAAAGAAACTAACCTACCTGGACAGAAAACATGGGTATGCTCATTTGTCCCTATTACTGATCTAAGATGGTCCTCGATCGGTACTAGGTCTTCGACCGGTGATTGTTTTTAAGGCAAACCCCCTGTTTTACGTGTCAGAACCCGAAAAACAAGAAAAGAAGATAAAAAATAAATAAACAGATTGCAGGTAGTAGGGATGGGCTTTAAAAACCCTTCAGAAGTTACCTCTGAAACGCTTTTCTAGTTTCTGAAGTGTAGCAGGCCAACGTACGGGTCATTGTGACTTGAGCAACAATCTGGACCCGTGCAACAGAAAATTGATATGATCAGAAAGTGGAATTCCACGTGCTTGAACCAAAATTCACCAAGGTGTGAAAGGTTTTGAACCCAAAAAACTCAATGTTGGAAGTTGTTGGTCCCGTGTAACGTGATATGATTAGTTCCAAAGGGGGGGGTTAGGAACTAATATAACTTTTTCGCTTAATAATGCTGACTAAATTGAATGTTTGTCAATTTAATTTAATCTTCGGTCAGCAAGGCTGAGTGTGATGTAAGACAGCTTTAATCAGATACTGACTAGAGCTATTTTAGTTGTGAGTTGGGAAGTAACACTTAAGTCAGTTTCCAACTCAGCACTCAGATTACTCAGCTTCAGCTTGTACAAATTATTTACTGAGTAATTTTAAGCAATCAACACATACATATATATATATCAAGAGAAAGGGTTAGAAAATACTCTGCAGACTTATCCTGGTTCGGCTTCTCCGCCTACGTCCAGTCCCCGAAATCCCTTCGAGCTTTTTCAATCCTCTACTGAGCTCTTTAAAGATAGAGCACAAACCTTTTACAATAGCAACTGAGTATGCAAGAGTACCGTCCTCTATTCGTCTACTCAATCCTATCTACCACTGAACACTATAACCGAGTATTCAGATTTTCTCTACCACTGAGTACTATAACCGAGTACTCAACTTCACTCTTCTAACCTTTTACAAATGATACAAGAATTGTTCTCACTTAAACGAAGAACACTTTAGATGAATAGAATTCACTCTAGACTTTTACACAATGATTGGAGTTTGGTGTAAGAGCTTGCTTTTTCTTTTCAGACAGCTTCTATTTTGGATTTTCACTTCGTGAATATTTTCTTTTTTCTGCCTGTATGCTGTTGTATTGTATGTATTCTTGACGCGCCTCGCAGCGTTTGGTACCGCAAGGCTCACTAAGGGATAAGTGTACCCCGTCGTTATCAAGTAATAAAATCTGGAAAGTCCAGGTATCGAATCCACAAGATTTATTTACTACAAGTATCGAGCTACTTGGTCTCAGTTGTTATCTAGGCTGTGTGGGTTTTGAGTTTGTTTTGTTTAAGTTAATCTACTCCTAGTTGAATTATGCTACTCCTAGCTAAGTTATACTAATTCGAACTAAGTTATTCTACTCCTATCTAAGTTATTCTACTCCTAAGTGATCTTTCACTAATGCAATTACCCGAAGGAACATGGTATGAACAATAATGATGAAGATAGATTATTAGGTCAATAGATTAAAAACCTAATCTAAGTCACTTGTATTCAAGGCGATTAACCCTACTTACCCTCCTGAAGTCCCTAGTGCGTGATTCCCTTGTAAGGACGAAACTAGGTCTAAGGCTCAGCAATTTGGGTTTAATCAACTAAGAGGTCGTCAATCTCCTAGGCTCTGACTAGGTCAGATTCAGCTCGCAATATGTGCCTACTAGATTTTGGGGCTTTTGAATGAGTTAAACCAATTGAATAAAGCGTAAGAGAAAGATTAAATAAATGAATCATAGAACAAAATAAGAGCTAAAATATCATTAAAGGCGAAGAATATTGTCACATGATACAATTAGCCTAGGATTCATAGACTGTATCAAAGGGTACAAACATGGTAAGATAAAAGGTGATAAGAAAATCCCTTTTAGGGAACCTGTCTACCCTGCAGCCGGCTTCCTAGGTATTAAGGACGGACCTTGAATAATCCTCGGTGGATGGAGGTTCGGAAGTTCTTCAATGGAGGTTGAAGGAGATGGAGGAGGTGGAGAGGATTTTTCAAGGGGGAAAGCTAAGAAAATTACAATAATGAAAGATGTCTAATTTACAATTGGAAATTCCTATTTATAGATGCGGTTCGGGCCCTCTTTCTGACCTAATTCGTATCCTTTTGCAGGTGGGAAGTCGTGGGGTCGATCGTGTCTTTGTGGGACTGGGAATCAGTCTTTTGACTGATTCCCGCAGGGCAGCTCACCGAGTGGGGCGCCAGCTCGGTGATCTGGCCTTGCGCAGGCCAGCTCGCCGTGAGCTGGCCCCTGAGGGCCAGCTCGGTGAGTTGGCCTACGAAGGCCAGCTTGACGCGAGCTGGCCATGCCAGCTCGCCCGAGCAGGCCCCTGAGGGCCAGCTCGCCCGAGCTGACATAGCCAGCTCATCGATCTAGCCCCAAAAAGGCCATTTCGATGAGCGGGATTTCCCAGAACGCCTTGCGCGACTGCTGGATGTCCCGAAATGCAACTTTCACCCGAACTCGTTCCTGTTTTAGCCTGCACATGCACGAAAACTCCAAATAACATTAGTTCCGTGGCTAAATTGACCCGCCAATCACTCATAGTGAGTAGACACTCCGTTTGGTGCGACTTTTGGCGGATCAATTAGCTATAAAGGTAATGGAAATTTAAAGTACATGCTATTTTAGCCATATTTGCCTAAAATAACTAGAAAACGAGCCTAAACAACGAAAAGTAAATAAAACATTTCCAATTCCTAACTAACTCACACAAAAGCATATAAATGCGAGAATTGCTCGCTTATTCATGAAAAAACGCAAAAAACCGTACCCAAAGATAGGGGTTTTTGACCCCTATCAAACCTCCTCGCGCTTAAAACTTTACTTGTCCCCAAGTAAACTAAAAAAAAAAACTAAACCCGCAATCACAAGCAAGCTAGAAAAACCTCCTGGTTTGACTAGGTGCTTGACATAATTTCGAGCATCTGTAATTACATGCATTCGGAAATACAAAGTAGAGACACGATATCCAAAAGCCGCATTTCAATTATCACAGGTCATAAGTTTAAGAAAAAGGACACATGTTCAATTAAACGAGTTTAAGGGGATAGCTAAGTAAAACACCTCACCATAGGTAGTTCACACAATTTTGGTGGCTAAAGTGTTTACTCTCGGCTTATGTTCTTGCTTAGGATTACGTTGATTTTGCACGTTCATCCGAGTTCTTCTACTATGCTATATGACTCCGATGATATCAAAAACAGCCTCGAATTTGGGTTGTAATGTGGTTAGAGGGTTAAAGGTACAACAAGGGTTAAGAGTTCTAGCGCTAAAAACAAAGTTTAAAATGGCTTTAGCAAATTGTGAAGTGATTGAGCTTTTTATTCACATATTTTTTTTCTGAGACGTTCTAATTTCCAGACTTGGGAGATATGGTTCTCCTTCTTTTGTTCGACTGTTTTCTTTTTCTTTTCTGTTTTTTTCTTTTTCTCTTTTTTTTTTCTTTTTGGATTGTAATGCTCATTCACTTCTTAGCCTTTTGGCTTGCTACTATGGTGCCATAAACAAGGATAAAGCGCTAGAAGAAAACAAAGGCTCAATGCGAGCTTTGCAAAAACTCGGGTTAAGCAACAAACCAAGTGATGGTTTGCAAAAATTTGGGTTAGAACGAAAGAAAAATCTACAAACTACAAAAATACAGGCTCAAAGGGGCTTCCTAGAGTAGATGAAAAAGAGAAAATAAGTTAAAGAAAAGGTTAATTCTAATGAGGCTGATTCATCGTTTAACATCTCAAATCATCGCATGTAGGTTCAACTCAGTATTAGGTGCAAAATCTGTAATCTTTCCACAAGTCAAAGCATTCACACAAAAATGTCAAGAAAAAGAGCTTTGATGTTCGCTCTTGGGCTCAAATTCAACTCACGGTTCTTGGGTTTCAAATTTGTGCTTACTAGTTCTCCCCAAACTCAAGTTTAATATCACATGCCTTCAATTCTTAAGTTATCTACCTAAGTAATGATTTTAGCATTTCTTCAAAAGTAGGGTCTAAATGCAAAGTTTAGCTCATGCTTTTACAGATACAGGGATTGTGTCCTACACCTAAACTAGTTGTCATGCAATTTTAGATTCGGTTCCCAGCCCTCAGAAACAAATAACGAAGTTTAGATTCGAAGGAGGTTTACGGTTTTAGGTCCTAAACATGCAAAAACATAAATAAAACCCGAAAACACTAAACTAAACTAGACACGACGCAATAAAAATTTAAAAATTATACAAATTTTTGTAAGTTTATCTACCCCTCCTCCTCACACTTAAATCATGCAATAAGTTCCAACATTGCATATAAAACAATAAAACACATGTGAAAGAAGTTAGGGTGGAGAAGACAACTTAGTAACCAAAGTTAAAAATAGAAATCTATAATTGAATTAAAAAGAAAAACAAACCTAGAAAAAGTTTAATCCAAACTTGGGTTGCCTCCCAAGAAGCGCTACTTTTATAGTCGGTTAGCTCGACATAGAGTTCCTTCCTAAGTATAAGCTTCTATCCGCGTTAGGAACTCGAATTCCTTAACAAATAATCCGTACCTACAAAACGGATTAGGGGCCTCAAATAAGTTTAATGAAAATAAGCGGCCAAATTTAAACATATTATGAAAAATTTTGGTTTGCTCCCTTTTAGATTCTCTTAGTAGGTTGAAGAGAGTGAAAACTTCTGAGTATGAAGCAAACCTAAACTTTTCTAACTTTTGAAGAAAAGGTAGTTGAGATACACAAGTTTTGATTTGATCTTTTATCTCTTTCACATGATTTAAAATTTCAAATTTTGAACCAGGGTTACTTACCGCTTCCGGTTCCTCACTTACCTTGAGTGATGCATGTGACAGTGGACTTGGTGCTACCTTTTTGTCATTCCTCAAAGAGATGACTTGAGCTGATTCCCTTTGTGGGATTTCTATGTTTTCCTTTATGCTTGGGAGAGCATCTCGAGATTGCTCTTGCATCTCATGGTTTATTTAAGCCAATTGGTTGCTCAAGTCCTTGCAAACCTCCTCATTGATTGTAAGTCAGGCTGATATTCCTTTCAAAAGGGACAACAACTCATCTTGTGAACTAGAGGGTTGTGGAGAAACTTGGCTTGCTTGTTCGTAAGAAAACACTCCCAATTTGTTTTCCCTGTGCTCATTAACAAACCTATTTGGAGGCCTCAACATGTTAGGGTTCCCGTAGGACAGATTTGAGTGTTGAGGTCTCCTCCAATCACTACCATAAAAGCTGTAAGAATTGGGGTTAGAATTATACCTTTGGTGATTACCCACAAAACTTACACTTTCATTGGTGTTGAGGCTCAGTTTCGCCATCAAGATATCCATTTTCTTATTTAACTCGGCCATGAAGGGATTGGGAGCGTCATTCTCCAGGGCATGAATGTATTGTCTTGATGGGATAGTAAACTTTTGAGCTTGCCACTCGACTCTTTCTTGCCAATTCATTGATCAGAGAATGCTGAGAAAAAGTGAAGTTCTAGCACAAAAGTTGATAAGTAAAAGTATATAGTTATAAACAAATACAAAAGATATGAACAAGTATAGAAGTTATAAAGATTATATATCAACAAGTATAGAGGATAAGTATAAAGAATTATATATACACAAGTATAAATAATATAAACAAGTATACGATTATATATTGACAAGTATAGGTGATATAAACAATGAATATTCACAAAGGAATCGTATATAAACAAGTATTTGTATAAACAAGTATAAACGATATAGACAAAGGATATTCACAAAAGAACGCCTAAACTAACAAATCGACCTTTGGTTCGATATTGCAGAAGAAATAAATCCCTGGCAACGGCGCCAAAAACTTGATTATTGGCGGTTGTCGGGTATTTATAGATTTAATCTACTTTCCCCGCAACGGCGCCAAAAACTTGATGCGCCTCGCGGCGTTCGGTACCGCAAGGCTCACTAAGGGATAAGTGTACCCCGTCGTTATCAAGTAATAAAATCTGGAAAGTCCAGGTATCGAATCCACATGATTTATTTACTACAACTATCAAGCTACTTGGTCTCAGGTGTTATCTAGGCTGTGTGGGTTTTGAGTTTGTTTTGTTTAAGTTAATCTACTCCTAGTTGAATTATGCTACTCCTAGCTAAGTTATACTAATTCGAACTAAGTTATTCTACTCCTAACTAAGTTATTCTACTCCTAAGTGATCTTTCACTAATGCAATTACCCGAAGGAACATGGTATGAACAATAATGATGAAGATAGATTATTAGGTCAATAGATTAAAAACCTAATCTAAGTCACTTGTATTCAAGGCGATTAACCCTACTTACCCTTCTGAAGTCCCTAGTGCGTGATTCCCTTGTAAGGCCGAAACTAGGTCTAAGGCTCAGCAATTTGGGTTTAATCAACTAAGAGGTCGTCAATCTCCTAGGCTCTGACTAGGTCAGATTCAGCTCGTAATATGTGCCTACTAGATTTTGGGGCTTTTGAATGAGTTAAACCAATTGAATAAAGCGTAAGACAAAGATTAAATAAATAAATCATAGAACAAAACAAGAGCTAAAATATCATTAAAGGCGAAGAATATTGTCACAGGATACAATTAGCCTAGGATTCATAGACTGTATCAAAGGGTACAAACATGGTAAGATAAAAGGTGATAAGAAAACCCCTTTCAGGGAACCTGTCTACCCTGCAGTCGGCTTTCTAGGTGTTAAGGACGGACCTTGAATAATCCTCGGTGGATGGAGCTTCGGAAGTTCTTCAATGGAGGTTGAAGGAGATGGAGGAGGTGGAGAGGATTTTTCAAGGGGGAAAGCTAAGAAAATTACAATAATGAAAGATGTCTAATTTACAATTGGAAATTCCTATTTATAGACGTGGTTTGGGCCCTCTTTCTGACCCAATTCGTATCTTTTTGCAGGTGGGAAGTCGTGGGGTCGATCGTGTCTTCGTGGGACTGGGAATCAGTCTTTTGACTGATTCCCGCAGGGCAGCTGGGCGCCAGCTGGCCTCCAGCTCGCCCGAGCTGGCCCCTGAGGGCCAGCTCGCCGATCTAGCCCCAAAAAGGCCATTTCGACGAGCGCGATTGCCCAGAACGCCTTGCGCGACTGCTGGATGTCCCGAAACGCAACTTTCACCCGAACTCGTTCCTGTTTTAGCCTGCACATGCACGAAAACTCCAAATAACATTAGTTCCGAGGCTAAATTGACCCGCTAATCGCTCATTTTGAGTAAACACTCCGTTTGGTGTGACTTTTGGCGGATCAATTAGCTATAAAGGTAATGGAAATTTAACGTACATGCTATTTTAGCCATATTTGCCTAAAATAACCAGAAAACGAGCCTAAACAACGAAAAGTAAATAAAACATTTTCAATTCCTAACTAACTCACACAAAAGCATATAAATGCGAGAATTGCTCGCTTATTCATGAAAAAAATGCTAAAAACCGTCCTAAAACCGTACCCAAAGATAGGGGTTTTTGACCCCTATCAATTCTCTTATTTGATCCAAGTGATGATTTGACCTATTTATAGCAATCTTGTGGGTTCAATGATTTGAATTTCGACATAGCCGTTGTGGGAGAAACGGTCTTCTTCGTCATCACGTGGTCAGCTTTCAGAATCGCAGGCCGATCCTGTCTTCTGTTTTGCGCAGGAGCCAGGCTTGCCAGATTCGTCTTCTTGCGTCAGGTTTGTCTTCTTGCGCCAGGTTTGTCTTCTTGCCAAAAGTAAGATGGTCCATGCATCTCGATAAGGTCCTTAAAACAGATTTCCAAGACTTCTGATTTGTGTCAGACCTTGTCTGTCAAGTTGACAGATCATTTATGCTGACTTGATTATCACTCAGCTTGACTCAGCGGCTTCGCCTTCAAGCTTTTCTGAAGAAGACATTTGTTTCGTAAAGCTGAGTTGTATTCCACTCAGCTTCTGTTGTGTGACTTGCTTATGCTGACTTTGTTCCGTCTTTCTTTTATAGACTCTCAGTTGCTGTTCTCGTTAGTTAACTTACTCAACATTGAACAAACACATTAGTACAATTAAATCAAAGCACTTAAATTTAATTGTTTAATCATGGGATTAACTTAAATAATTTTGTCAAATCAAAATCATGTGGAAAGATGTTTCAACAGAAGTTTATTTATAATTGATATATAACGAGAAACAGTTGTAATAAACGTGTTTTCTCTGCTATAAGACTTGAAATATGATTGAAAACTATTGTCCCCTGTATCTCGTCGGTTTATTTCCCCTTATATAGTGGGAAATGCGCCAAAACTGCCAAAAAAAACTAATTGCAACTGCCCGACATCCGTCGAAGGTCACCGATCGGTGACCATGGTACCCGATCAGGGACTTGGTAGCCGATCAAAGACCTACATAGCAGAAAAGTATTTTTAAATCTCAGAAAAGATAAATCTAAAAAGATTTTGATAGAAATAAAGTAAAATAAGCTAAATAACTCGGAAAACATAGTCTAAGTCTTAGCTCGTATCTCGCACAGCGTGTCATGTGAAGTCCATCTACACAAACTGTTAGCTAGAGTGTGACATAGACTCATCACTAGGGCCAAAAAAAGTCTGTACTCACACGTGTTTTTTTGTTCAGCCTCACACAGCGTGTGGCGACTAGCACATGACGTATCTTTCACCCCACTCATTGCCTTTGTGTTGAACATGTCAGCATCAAGCCCAAGTTCCACTACTCATGGCTATAATTGCACCATTTCACATATGTTGAGACTAAAATGATGTTATTTTATGCGTTGGAGCTAAATTGGCACTTCTCTAAAAACTTTAAGTCAAGTTCCGTTACCTTGGACTATAATCCTACCATTTTACAAACATTGAGTCTAAATGGGTGTTATTTTATCCGGTTTGGTCCAAATCCAACATATTGGACCTCACGACTTTAAAACACCTCTGCATATTTTATATTCCACCTTACTAATAAGCTCAGGTCACTCTCTCTCCATTTCACATGTAGCATTCAGTTCAGCATTCAGTTCATTCATGCCCTCATCATCATCTCTTAAGACCACTATTTCCTAAAACCTTCTACCCCATCGCTACCCACTCCGGACTGGGTTGTTACAGACCCATCGGATTTCGTCTGGTTCGTCCCTGAACCACACATTGTACGTGGAGAGTCACCTCTAATACCAATTGTAACAACCTGACTCAATACCATGTAGATATTACCCATTTTGGCCCAAACTCAACACATTGTGCCTCACAACTTTAAAACACGTCTGCATGTATTAGATTCACATCTTACTAATAAACTTCAGTCACTCTCTTTCCATTTTAAATGTGAGATTCAGTTCATTGTCGCCTCATCGTCATCCCTCCAGACCGCTCCTTATACAAACCTTCTACCTCAACGCCACCCACTTCAGATCCGATCGTAACAATCTTAGTACCTTATCCTAAATAATAATAAAAACTACTTTTAAACTTTGACTATATTAACTTAATTTCTCTAGTTCAAAGAAACGTGACCATGAACAAAAAGGAATCTCACTTTGATTAAATAAATATTTTGCTTTAAAATGTGGAAAAAGGATATATATGAAGGATAAATGTTGATAGAGAGAGAGAGAGGATAATTATTGGGTATGTTTCCTTCCTTTAGGTCATGCAAAAGGCTTAGATCATGTGGTGCCCTTATTTTCCTTCTTTCTCCACTTATTTCCAAACTTTTGAACGTATGGATTTATTTGTTTTTTCCTATTTTTTTTATACTTAAATTATATTATTTATTTATTTAATTTTTTTTTTTTTTTTGTTATAACGTTTGATATTAATTGTGTAACTGGCGTGGGAATTTGAACTGAGAATTGTTGCTTTCATACTCAGTTTTTGCTATCTTAAAGCCTTTGCTTTTTGTCTTTCTCTATAATACATGACTTCATCAAAGAATATTGCCATTTGCTCCATTAAAGGGGAAAAAACAAATTAATTAAATACCCTTCAACTCAAATAAAAATTGAGAGATAAGGTATAAAAACCCCTAACATTGACAGTTTGGAGAAATTTTACTTCTTAAGTCTAAAATAGTACAATTTTATCTAGAAATGTAAACAGGATAGGACGGAGAATGCATTTCCTATCCCCATCCCCGACTAGTTGGGGATTCACCATCCCCATTCCCATGAGCTAAGCGGGGATAAACTGATCCCCATCCCCGTCCCCATGGGGATCCCCCATTCTCCGTCTCCACGAGGATCCTCATTCCCCGTTTACTGATCCTCATTGGAGAAACAAGGCAAGGACGGGGATCCCCACGGGACGGGGATACCTTTCCCCATCCCTGCCCCATCCCCATCACGGGAGATAAATTTATCCTCATCCTCGTACCATGAGGATCCTTATTGGGGATTCTCCATCCCCGTCGAGAAATTTTACTTCTTACGTCTAAAATAGTGTAATTTTATCTAGGGACGTAAACAGGACGGGACGGGGCGGGGAATGCATTTTCCGTCCCCATCCTCGACTAGTCGGGGATTCACCATCCCCATTCCCATGAGCTAAACGGGGACAAACTGATCCCCATCCCCATCCCCGTCCCCATGGGGATCCCCATTCCCCGTCTCCACGAGGATCCCCATTCCCCGTTTACTGATCCTCATCGAAGATTAACAGGGCGGGGATGGGGATCCCCACGGGACGGGGATACCCCGCCCCATCCACGTCATAGGGGATAAATTTATCCTCATCCCCGTCCCATGAGGATCCTTATCGGGGATTCCCGTCCCCGTCGGGGCGGGTCACCAATGGAGACGGGAAATCCCCCCATTTGCATCCCTAATTTTATCCCTAATCAAGGCGGAAATAGAAGGGGCTAGCAGCCGAAACCATCCCTATCATGGATGGTTTCGGCCCCTTCGACCGTTGAAACTATCCTTACTATGGATGGTTTCATTCTCCTGTTTCTGATAAATTAAGGTTCAAGATGGTTAATTAACTCATTGAGTTTGTATTTAATTAAAAAATCCAACTTGATTAATGTATGATAGATGATAATTAAATTTTCCTAAGTTTGTTCAAAACGACTCAATTTTACTTTTATAAACTAAATCTAGTTTAGTTTTGATAATTTTTTACAGTGATACGTAAAAATTTACGCACGCAAGTGTAAAATTGGCTCCCCCAGCGGACTAATCTCTTATTCGCCACTGCCCCTAATGTTGAAAAGTTGGATCAATTGTCGATATTATTATATGACACAAATATTTTGTTCCTTATTATGTACCAGTTGTTTATCAATTGGTTCTAAAAACAAAATTTATATTTTTTTTGTGAGAATTTGGAATTAATATTTTTAAATTCGATAAAATATTTGTATTTTTCCCAACTCGTACAAAATATAGTATAATTTTTTAATTGTTTTCACGTCTATTTATATGGTTCTAATTTATTATGAATGTGTGATAAAAATGATGCACAGATGAAATATAGACATGACTTGATTGTACGGTTTCATATGATGGTTCATGTTAGCCGACCTCGAATCATTTCGGGACTAAGGCTTTGTTGTTGTTGTTGTGTGATAAAAATGATGCACATATGAAATATAGATAACATGATTCATGAATGAGAAGAGAGTCTGATAAATTATTTCTTAAATTGACCATTTTTACCAACATCAAGTATAAATTTACTCTTCATTACCAACATTAGAAGTAAAATTGTATTATTTTTTTTTATAACTTATTCCAAAATTTAATAAACTCATCCAAAACTTTTTTTTACCAAAATTGGGTCATCTCAAGTTACTTATTAGTTATATGCTTTTTTTTTTTTGTAATATTTTTGGGGCTAATACATCATGAGATCTATCAACTTGGTTCAAAAAGTAGATTGATTTTCTGAATTTACGTGTTTTATTAACCCCTGAAATTTACTTGATTAACTCCTTATGTTATCGGAAAATAAGAGTGAATTTTGACAAAATAAAAAATATACAACTTTATGCAAGTTTAGAGGACGAATATATCCTTTTAAGCAACTTCAGAAAGCTAATATGTCATTTTAAACAAATTCAGATGATCAATAGGTCAATTCATGGAGCTAACGAAACACTCTATAAATTTAAAGAGTCAATTTGTTTTTTAGACTAGGTTGAAGGGGCTCCCGATGTAGTAAGCTTTTACCATAAAAAAACGATAAGTAAACCAATCATGTTCTACATTATAAAATATTTACCATAAATTTTAAAATGTAAGCACATCTTGAAATATGTAAGATACAATTAGGCGGAGTTGTTATAATTTGAATACTGGACCACTTCATTTCTAAGAAGTCTTGATGTCATGTCATGAAATCATATTAAGAGCTAATAATAACTTTTATTGTTAATTTTTGACACACTCTTGCACACGAATGCCCTTGGATTTGAAACGCGTATAGTATTAATCAAGAAACGGGGATGTCAAGATTCGAACTATTAATCGCTTGATTTAAGAGACTCTAATACCAATGAATCATTTGAAGTAAAACCTTAAACTGGTAGTTAAATCCCAAAAGTAGCTTTTATTAAATCGGACACGTGTAATCACATAATTTGAGTTGGAGATAATATAAACATTATTATTAAAATGAATTTATTAATGAGATTATGTTTAATACATCTCAACCATTCATTATAAAATGAATGATTGAAATTTAATTAGTTATTGAATGAATAATTAATTACCACTATTTAGTAAGTAATCTCAACTATTAATTTTGCAATTAATGATTGAGATTACAATATCATTTGTAAATTGAAATTCAAATTTGAAAAAAAAACTTTAATCCCTTTTAAATATATCATAATTTCTAAAATCAAATACATGTAATCAAATCGTAACAAATTCATATTTAGAAATATTATTATTTATTAACTCAAGGGCTGTAGTCGAGCGGTAGGGGTTTTCCACCCTTAACTAGGAATGAGGGTTCAAATCTCACTTATATTTACTTTAAAATAAAATAAAAAATTAAAGTTAATTATCTAAACCCGTTTTGAATTAAAAATAATTCAATATAGCCTTTATATTTAAAAAAATAACCTGAAAATTTAAATTCATAGATAAGATTCAATTATTATTTTATATATTATTCGAGCTAGTTCAAGTTCCAGACCTTTGACGTCGTCTTGTAAGTTTTAACCTGTATTAGAATATATTTGTTGGGTTTACTCTTAAAACTTAAGTGAGTAATAAGTACGAGTGAAAGTTAGAGTATCTAATAATAAAAAGAAAAAAAGTAAATATTACCTATAAAATGACATAGAAAGAGAAAAAATAAATATTACCTATTATAAAATGAATGATTGAAATTTAATTATTAGTCATTGAATGAATAATTAATTACCATTATTTAGCAAGTAATCTCAACTATTAATTTTACAATTAATGGTTGAGATTACAACACATTTGTAAATTGAAATTCAAACTTGAAAAAAAAAACTTCAATCCCTTTTAAATATATCATAATTTCTGAAATCAAATACGTGTATTCAAATCGTAACAAATTCATATTTAGAATATTATTATTTATTAACTCAAGGGTTGTGGTTGAGCGGTAGGAATTTTCCACCCTTAAAATAAAATAAAATAAAAAATTAAAGTTAATTATCTAAACTCGTTTTGAATTAAAAATAATTCAATATAACCTTTATATTTAAAAAAATAACCTGAAAATTTAAATTCATAGATAAGATTCAATCATTATTTTATATATTATTTGAGTTAGTTCAAGTTCCAGACCTTTGACGTCGTCTTGTAAGTTTTAACCTATATTAGGATAGGTCTGTTGGGTTTACTCTTAAAACTTAAGTAAGTAATAAGTACGAGTGAAAGTTAGAATATCTAATAATAAAAAAAGAAAAAGTAAATATTACCTGTTATAAAATGAATGATTGAAATTTAATTATTAGTCATTGAATGAATAATTAATTACCATTATTTAGCAAGTAATCTCAACTATTAATTTTGCAATTAATGGTTGAGATTACAACATCATTTGTAAATTGAAATTCAAACTTAAAAAAAAAAACTTCAATCCCTTTTAAATATATCATAATTTCTAAAATCAAATACATGTATTCAAATCGTAACAAATTCATATTTAGAATGTTATTATTTATTAACTCAAGGGCGAGAATTTCAGAATATCTCGCTTTTGTCGAGCAAACCCTAAACGTCGCTGTCACCTTGCCACCGTGCTCCGCCGCCTAACCCAATAGAATCCATTACTGATCTATGCGAACACATCACGCTGGACTCTGAGAATGCTACTGGCCTCACTTTATAGGATGCTGATGTCGGTGCGACTCCATGTGCCCTGACCTGGAGTATTGTGGGAGCCTTCCTAACCGATCGAGCTGTGAAGGTGCCTTTCATGAAGAATACTATGGCGGACATATGGATGCCGTCCAAGGGTCTCTACATTGAGGAGTTGGGCCATAATCGGTTCCGTTTTGAGTTTTATCATCCATTGGAGAGAGATAAGGTTCAGAGAGGAGGGCCATGGACCTTTTATCAACACCTCCTTATCATCCAAAAACTAGAAAAGGGCTCTAATCCTAGAGAGTTATAGCTAACAGACACAGAATTGGTTGCAAAGAGCATCGGCAACTTCCTGGGCACTTTTATAGAAGCGGATCCAAATAACTTTACGGGCATTGGGAGAACCTACCTCCGTATACGGGTATCACTGAATGTATATCACCCCTTAAGAGGAAAATGAAAATATGCAAGGAAGGCGGGGCTATTTTCTAGGTGCAATTCAAGTACGAAAGGCTCCCCACCTTCTGCTTTTATTGTGGATGTATCAGACATGCCGACAAGTTCTGCCCGGCCCTGTTAGATGTAGCTGAATCTGAATTGGTAGAGAAAGTGTACAAGACTTGGATGCGTGCAACAAACAGACGCACATACAGTCAGCCTCAGTCACGTTTCCTCCTAATGAACTCGTTACGAACCGCAACCTCTCCCGTGCTATCTGATATCACTAACGCTAACGTTAGCGCTAGCTCATCCTGCAAAATCCTAAAAATCGCCAAGGCTACGGGATAGGCTGGTGGCCAGCCACCAGAACTACAGAAGCAAGGTCTGTTAGGCTTCAGAAGTGGAAGGGGGCAGGGGCTTTCTTGGTTTCAGAAATCGATAGTGAGGAGGTTGATATTTCAGAAGCCAAGTGTAAGAGAGTCGAGGGTCAGAACAAGCAGAAACATACAGGAGGTGATGGTTCTACGACCTACGCTATGAACCCAAGTGGTATTGCTGCTGGTATGAACGTTGAAGTGAATTTCACGGGTTCTGATGAGCAGACCCGCCAGGGGCCATGAGCGTTTTATCTTGGAACTGTAGGGACCTCGAGAATTTCCGTACAGTTCGTCAACTCACAGAATTGGTGTCCCGTCGAAAGCTGGATTTTATCTTTTTAATGGAAGTTAAATGTAATCGTATTAAAGTTGAAGCAATAAAAAGAAAAGTTAATTTTGCTGGTTTATTCTGTGCGGATCTTGTGAATTGTGGTGGTGGCCTTGCTTTCCTTTGGAAGAACTCTGGTTCAGTTAATATGCTAAGATTCTCTCCTAACTTCGTTGATGTTAAAATTTCTGTTCTTGGTTTGTCGGAGTATCGATTAACCGGTTTTTATGGCTTTCCGGAGAGGTCCCAGAGATCGGAGTCTTGGCGTCTACTGACATCACTGAGCTCTATGTTCCCCTAGCCTTGGTTGGTTATTGGAGACTTTAACGACATTCTGATTCCGTCTGAGAAGAGAGGGGGCAACAGGCACCTGAATTCCCTAATGCGTGGCTTTCAAAAAGCAATTTCTGATAGTGGCTTATCTGAGGTGCAGATGATAGGGTACCCATTTACATGGGAGAAGAGCAGAGGTTTGCTAGCCTGTATAGAGGAAAAGTTGGATCAGGGATTGGCCTCAGGGTCCTGGTTAGCGCTTTTCCTTAGGGCTGTAATTTCCAATGAGGATACTGTGAGTAGTGATCATACGGCCCTCTACTTATTTGTTTTGTCTCCAGCGTCTATCCCTCACCGGAGGTTCCATTTTGAAAATAGTTGGATAGGCGAGACAGATTGCGAGACAACTGTCCAGCTAGCGTCGAAGCCGGGCCTAGCAGTAGACATTACCCAAAAACAGCACGACTGCAGCGCGGCTCTAAATGCATGGGGTCGCCAGCTCCGCAAGGTGTCGCATCGGAAGATCGCAACCAGTCGGAGGGATATTAGACGGCTAAAGTCCGAACATAGCCCGAATTCACAAGAGCTGTTCCTTGAGGTGAGGAAGAAACTAGATGAGTTACTGTTACGAAAAGAGATATTTTGGAAACAACAGAGCAAGAGGCTCTGGTTGCAGGCAGAGGACTTTAACTCCAAATACTTTCATGCAGCAGCCTCTAGTCGCAGAAAAAAGAATACTATATTCAGTTTGAAAGATAGTACTGGTTCATGGGTAGACTGGTCCTCTAGTTTGCCATCGCTTATTTCGGATTACTTTAGGGACATCTTCTCATCTTCGGGTATTGACCTGGATTTTATTTTGAACAGTATTCAGCCCCGGATATCGACAGCTGATAATCAGCAGCTCCTAAGACCCTTCACAAGCATTGAGATTAAGAACACAGTCTTCTCTATGCATCCGGATAAGAGTCTGGGCCCGGACGGCTTTAACCCATGTTTTTATCAACATTACTGGGACTTGGTGGGACTGGATGTAGTTACTTCGTGCCTTCAATGGCTCAATTCAGGTAAACTTTCGGAAAACATCCATGATACTCATTTGATACTGATTCCAAAGAAATCAAAACTGGAATTGGTCTCCGATCTCATGCCCATAGCATTGTGTAATGTTATATATAAAATTCTATCGAAAGCGATTGCTAACCGGCTAAAGTCTGTCCTTCATCTTATCATCTCTCCTGCGTAGAGTGCCTTTATTCCGGGTCGGCTTATATCGGACAACATTATGCTAGCTTTCGAGGTTAACCACTTTTTAAACAGGAAATCTTAGGGGCGGGATGACTTTGTCTCTCTGAAGCTAGATATGGCTAAATCCTATGACAGGGTGGACTGGAATTTTCTGCGTGCAATAATGGAAAAGATGGGATTTGCTGATAGATGGATACAGCTTGTAATGTAGTTTGTCAGCCAAGCCTCATATTATGTTGTGAGTGGTGAGCATACTATCAGCCCTATTATTCCAAGCCGGGGACTCAGACAGGGTGACCCTATCTCCCCCTATCTGTTCCTGATCTGTGCGGAAGGTCTCTCACCCTCATTAACTCACATTGAATCCGAGGGTTTAATCCACGGGTGTCGTGTGGCTCGATAAGCACTGTCTATTTCCCATTTTTTCTTTGCAGATGACAGTTATCTGTTCTTCAGGGCTACTATAGAGGAGTGTAATGCCATCAAACACTGCCTATTGATGTATGAAAAAGCCTCCGATTGGAAGGTGAACTTTAACAAGTCTTCTATTTCATTCAGTAAGAACTGCAGTCAGGTTTTATGCTCAGACTTAAGCTCCCTTTTTAACATCACCATGCTTGCAATACCTGGCAAGTATCTAGGGCTTCCATCTCTGGTGGGAAGAAATACAACTGAAGTGTTCCGTTATGTGGAGGATAGGATTCAGGCTCGTCTGAATAGCTGGAAGGCCAAATTCCTGTCAAGAGCAGATAAATAAATTCTGTTTAAGTCAGTCAGTCAATCTATTCCCTCGTATTCCATGAGTCTATTCCTACTTCATGTATCTCTTTGTGATGACTGAGAGAAACTGATGAACTCCTTCTGGTGGGGTTCGATAGGGAATCAGGGTTCTGGTATCCACTGGAAATCATAGGATAAATTGTGTATTCCTAAGTCGGAGGGTGGTTTAGGCTTTCGGCAAATGCATCAGTTTAATTTAGCCCTATTAGTTAAACAAGGGTGGCGCCTACTTTCAAATCCAAGCTCCTTAGTAGCTCGGGTATATAAAGCTCAATATTACCACGACTCTTCATTTTGTGAGGCAGGGATACACAATAACCCGAGCTTCCTTTGGAGGAGCATCATGGCTGCCCATAATATGATCACTGGTGGGGTGAGGAGGATTATAGGTACAGGGGAAAACATTAACTTATGGGAGGAACCTTGGTTACCGGATGATAATCCGTTTGTGGAAAGTGACAGAATGGAGGGATTTGAATGCGAGATGGTATCGGATTTGAGGATTCCAAGTGAAAGGGGCTGGGATATGAACTTGGTTAAGGGACTGTTTACTGAGAGGGATGCTACTTTAATCTCAAGAGTCCAGCTTAGTTTACGTGAGGTCTTAGATTCATGGAGCTGGCGCTGGTCGACGTCGGGCCGATTCTCGGTGAGCAGTGCATATCAGCAGGCTATGCGGGAAGTGTCTGATCCGCGTCACTGTATTGTAAGGGCTGATTGGAAATCTGTTTGGAGACTACAGGTACCTCCAAAAATTCATAATTTTTTATGGATAACTTTGGCGGATTGTCTGCTGACATGCTCAGTTCTTAGGCGGAGGCACGTTCAGATTGATACAGTATGTCAGTGTTGCAATGTTCGGGAGGAATCTCCATTCCACGCCCTGGTGGGATGCATGTACGCTCACTATGTTTGGAATTACTCAGCTATTGGGGATGTGAGCAGTAGTTTTGCATCTTTTCCTGAGTTCTGCACATGTCTTAACTGGCAAGCCAAGGAACATTGTAGAACAAGCTGCAGCAATCTTCTGGGCTATCTGGATCGACCGTAATGAGGTCGTGTGGTAGTAGAGCAACACGACAGCTGGGATCAGCTATGGAAAGGCAACGACATTCCTAATGCAGTGGCAGGCTACGCATACCAGTATCAGCAGCGGGTCTGCTCGTGATCCCCAAGGGGTCGAACGATGGTCACCTCCTCCAATCGGAATGTACAAGGTTACTTTTGATGGTGTGTTATTTATGAGTCAGGGAATAGGAGGCTTCGGTGTCATGGTAAGGGACGACAGGGGCGGGTTTATTGCTGTAATGAATGGTACCTTGACTTGTGAGTTGGATTCGTTGCTCATTGAGGCTCTCTCGTGTAGGGAGGCGTTAAGCTGACTGAAGAGGAAAGGATAGAGGAAATTTATGCTCGAATCGGACTCACAAATGCTAGTGTATGCCTTACAGTGAGAAACTAGCGATTGTTCGACACTAGAGCTCATAATAGATGATTGTAGGAGTCTATTAAACGACCTTAATAATAATTTGGTCACTTTTGTTTATAGATCAGAGAATTCGGTAGCCCATTGTTTTGCAAGGGCAGTTGGTTCTAAGTCTGATCGTGGGGAATGGATCTCGTATCTGCCTCCTTTTGCTTGTAATGCTATTCTTTCTGATTATTAATAACATCATTCTTTATTCAAAAAAAAAAAACTCAAGGGCTATGGTCGAGCGGTAGGGATTTTCCATCCTTAACTAAGAGTGAAGGTTCAAATCTCACTTATATTTACTTACAAATAAAAAAAATTAAACTTAAGAATGAATTCTGTTAAGGCCTTCCCCTTCATTAGTGGCATTCCAGAATAAAATGGGCTTTATAAAGTGAATTTGGTCTTTTTATGGGTTTAGTAAAAAGCAGATTCCCCTTGACTATCATTAATGTGATCATTGGATGGCCACTCGAAAATCATACAGTAAAGAGGAAGAGAGCTTATGATGATAGGAAGCGGCTCTAAGAGTCAAGCTTTGGATTTTCATTCAGTAGTTTGAAGAACACCCCAAAGCAAGCTCATAAAGATTCCCTCATAATTGACATGGTCATTAAGAACTTCACTATTCGAAAGGTATTTATTGATAGAGGGAGCTCCACAATTATCATAACCAGGAAAGACTACGAGGCTCTAAAGACAGACTCAGTCATGCTTGTTCCAACCCTATCTCCTTTAGTTGAGATAAGCTGACACACGACTCTTCAACTAGGTAGAATTAGACTAAAAATAGAAATTGGCGATTGACACCCAAAATGGAGGAAGAAATTAGAATTCCTCGTGGTTGATATTATATTGTCATACAACTCCATTATATGGATGCCTCTTTTGTAAGAGTCGGTCGGAGCCCTAACCCACTCGCTACTTATCTTGGAATATACATATGGAGGAAGGAATGATGATTACTCAGGGAAACAAAATAATCTCCAAGGAAATGTATATGGATTCATTTGAAATGAAGCCCACTAATATGGAGATATATGAAGAAGAAAAGGAACGTGACAAACTTGTAAGAGAAATAGAGACACTCAGCTTGGCCGAAGACAAACCAACAAAAGTTGTGGGAGAACTCTCGATAATGATAATAGAAAGCATAGTGGAAACCTTGAAAATAAACATGTTAGCCTTTGCATGGTCCCAAAAGGATGTCATTGGATTATCACCGAAACTCATGACGCATACCCTAGATGTGCATCCCGACGTGGAACTAGTAAGACAAAATAAGAGAAACCATGGGCCTGAAAGGCAGAAACCTATCAAATGAGAGGTAGATAATGAAAGAGTAGGATGCTTGATATTCAATTGATAGAAAGAAGCCGTATATATGGATGTACAGGGAGAGTTTGTTACAACAAACAATTACAAAAAGATACAGATAGAATAATACCAGAGAATACAATTTGAACAAGTCTAGGTTATCTAATTATGCAAAGACTATAATAACCTTATCACCTTCCCTCAAATTGATGGTTGGGAAACCGTCAATTTGGACCTTAAGGACTGGAACCGTGACTTGGATAAGGGCTTAGTAAGGATGTCAGCTGTTTGATCAATGGTGGAGATATAATAGACACGAAGTTCCTTGCATTGAACCTTGTCACAGACAAAATGAAAGTAGATTTCCAGATGCTTGGATCGATCATGAAATATTGGATTGGCAGTTAGGGATGTGGCACCAAGATTATCACACCAAATTACAGGCGTCTTAGATGAGCCAAATCCAATTTCTTGTATCAGCATGGTTAACCATAAAATTTCCAAAGAGAGAGAGAGGCTAGTGCTCTATATTCAGCCTCAGTGGAAGAGCGGGAGATGGTGTTTTATTCCAAGAGACTAAATTGGGTCCAACGAAAACAGCAAACCCGGATGTGGACTTATGATCATCAACGTCACCGCCCCAGTCAGAATTTGAAAATCCAATGACATCAAATGTTTTTCCTTGCCGGAAAATGAGACCATGAGATGGAGTCGAAGTAAGATAGCGAAGAATTCGCCAGTGATCCAGAGTTGGATTGTGCATATATTGGCTGACCTTGTTAACAGCAAAACTAATATCGGGTCTTGTGATTGTGGCATATTGGAGGCCCCCGACGATGCTTCTATACAATCCCGGATCGGAAAAGGGTTCGCCAGTCGCATGGCTTAGCTTAGTGCTGGTGCAGAATGGAGTTGAAATTCCCTTGGATTCATGCATTTTACTTTTGTGCAAAAGATCAGAGATATATTTGCGTTGGCACAGGTGTAAAGAATGAGGACCCCAAGTTTCTTCGAGCCTAAGAAAATAGGAGAGCTTGCCAAGATCACGAAGAGCAAACCGTGTCTGAAGTTCAAAGATTAATTTTGCAACGGATTGTTCACAGGTCCTTGTAATTAAGATATCATCCACATAGAGCAAGCAAAATATTCGAACATTCTGCAAGTGTAAATAATATAGAGATGAGTCGACTTTGGAACATTGAAAACCAAGAGACAATAATGCTTGAGTTAAGCAACGATGCCACATGCGAGGAGCTTGTTTGAGGCCATACAAGCTTTTCTTTAATTTGCAAACATGAGTAGAAAAATCCGAATGAATAAATCCCGAGGGTTGTTCCATGTAAATGACTTCATCCAATGTGCCATGTAAAAATGCATTACTAATATCAATTTGCCTCACCATCCAAGAGTTTGTAACAGCTATTGACAAAAGTAAACGAATTGTGGTAGGCTTTATTACCGGACTGAAGGTTTGTTCATAGTCATAACTCGATCGTTGGTGATATCCTTTGGCCACAAGACGAGCTTTGTAACGACTAATTGAACCATCAAGATTGAGCTTACGACGAAGGACCCAATGACAACCAATTTTATTTTCAGCTTCACTTGCCGGAACAAGTTCCCATGTTCTGTTTGTAATGAGAGCATTGTACTCTTCACGCATAGCCTCTCTCCATTCTGAATTTTTCATAGCCTGAGTATAACATGTTGGGGTTGCGTCATCAATGACAACATGAAAAACTTTGGGTTTAAGGGAATTAGTTTGGCATCTGGTCACCATTCGGTGTGTTCGGGTGACTGATTTAGTGGGTCGGTGGGGCTGATTTGAGGAAGCAATGGTCGTGGGAGGTAGTAGTGTTGTTGGGTTTATATTTGTGGTAGACTAGTTTGTTGGGGAGGTGGGGCGTATGTGGGTGGGCTATAGAAAGAGGATAATT
Source organism: Euphorbia lathyris (assembly GCF_963576675.1). NCBI lineage: Eukaryota > Viridiplantae > Streptophyta > Magnoliopsida > Malpighiales > Euphorbiaceae > Euphorbia > Euphorbia lathyris. The sequence goes on from NC_088915.1 coordinate 87,011,867, forward strand.
GCTCTATTAGTGTTGGCGGGTGATGGGTTTCTGGGTGCAGTAGGAGGGATAACTGTGAATGATTCTGTGTTGTGAGGAAATGTAATTGGGATTGGGCCTTCAAGATGATTGGCAGTAGACTCTTGGTGCAGTTCACGAGCTAACGCAGAGTAAGGAAATTCCTGTTCATGAAAAATGACATGGCGTGAGATAAATAGTTTATTGGTAATTAAATCATAACATTTGTAGCCCTTATGGGTTTTACTATATCCAAGAAAGATACATTTTCGGGAACGAGGAAGCAACTTATTAGAATTATAGGGTCGAAGCCATGGAAAACATAGACAACCAAATGGACGGAGCATGTTATAATCAGGAACACAACCAAACAATTTTTCATATGGTGTTTTGTACTGAATGAGTTTGGATGGTAATCGATTAATTATAAACATTGCACAATCAAAAGCATATGTCTAGAATTTATTTGGTAATTTGGCATGAGACAATAATGCCAGACCAGTTTCGACAATGTGTCGATGTTTTCGTTCTGCACACCCATTTTGTTCAGGGGTGTAAGGACACGAAACGCGATGATTAATCTCATTTGTACTAAGATATTCAGTTAATGCTTGAAACTCGCCACCCCAGTCAGATTGAAAACTGATAATTGGTCGATTAAAGAATTTTTCAACAAGGGTTCTAAATTTCATGAATACACTAAGCACTTCCGATTTATAACGAATGAAGAATATCCAAGAGAACTTGCTATAGTGATCATAAAAAAGTACATAGAACCTGAAATTGTCATGAGAAGTAATTGGAGCAGGACCCCAGACATCCGAACAAATCAATTGAAGAGGATTAGAAGCAACAAAAGAAGAAGCGGGAAATGGAAGGTGATGAGCCTTACTAACACAACAAGCATCACATTGAGAAACAGAATTATTACGAGGATCAACATCCAATTTATTCAATGCAATAGTTTTCTGAACAATTGGAAAATTAGCATGTCCCAATCTGGCATGCCACAAAGGAAGACTAATATTAAAGGCTTTTATTTTGGATTGATGCGAAGACGGAAGTGACATGATGTAGAGCCCATTTTTAGTGGTTCCTCGATAAATCTCCTTCTTTATCTTCAAATCCTTCAAAACAAAATGATTAGAGAAGAATTCAATGGAAATAGGGTTAGCACGGGTTAAGAAGAGACAAACAATAAATTATTGAGTGTTTGAGGAACATGAAGAATATTTTGAAAATTAACAGGAGTATTGGAAATGGAAAGAGAAGAGCTACCAACATGAGATATGGGGATAGAATGACCATTACCTACAACCACTTCCTCAGGGCCTGTGTATTCACTGTGAATATGGAGATTTCCCAAATCTGACATAAGATGGTGAGTTGCACCGGAGTCTAAGAGCCAATCAGTTGAGCTATGGTGAGAGGTGGCAGCCATGTTGGAGGACGGTTTGAACGAGCTACGGGTGTTACGATTAAAACGGGGAGAGGGACATTGTTTGGAGATGTGACCATTATCCATGCAATTATGACAGATAAGAGTTGTGACATCAAGAGGAGCATAAGCACTCCCAAATACACAACCAGAAGGTGGGAGAGGCAAAATTCCACGGCCAGAAGAAGGAGCAAAGAAATTATGGCGGCCTCGACTTCGTCCGCGGCCATTTGTTCGTGCAGTGTAATGAATAGATGGTGTAAATGGGGTTTGCACATTATCACGCTCCAATTGTCGTTCTTCAGAGAGTAAAAGGTCAGTGAGATCATCAAAGGATACAGGTTCGTGATGAGCACTGAGAGCTCTAGTAAAAGGTCTATAAACTGTTCCAAGACCTTCAAGAATAGCAGCAATGAAATCGTCTTCAGGAACAGGTTTTTGAAGGGCGGTCAATTCATCTTGAATTGATTTTGCTTTGAGTAGATAATCAGAGATACTGTCATTCTCTCGAGTCAAGTGAAAGAGTCGTTGTTTAAGATTTTGAATTTGAGTTTGGGAGCCAGCGGCATAGGCTTTTGCTAGTTTTGTCCAGGCAGTAGCGGTGGTTTCAGCACCGACGATTTGGGGAATGACGGTAGGCGAGAGAGAGGCAATGATGAAGGAGAGAACTTACTGATCTCTCTGTTCCCATGTGTCGAAGGCAGGATTAGCGGCGCCAGAAGGTAATTATTTGGGCGGAACATGGGAGGAGGAATCAATATGTTTGCCCAAATTGTGGACTTTCAAAACAGGTAAGATCTGTGTTTTCCATATGAGATAGTTTGAGGAGGTTAATTTGTGAGAAATTTGAGATGTGAGGGAAGAGAAGGAGAGGACGTTGTTTGAATCGGATGTGGCGGTTAGAGTAGTGGCCATTAGGGCAGAGATTGAAAGTGATCGGAAAATGAGAAGAAGAGAAAAAGAGAAAAAAAGTTTGCAGAGTTGTTAAACCACTATAGCTCTTGATACCATGAAAGAGTAGGATGCTTGATATTCAATTGATAGAAAGAAGTCGTATATATGGCTGTATAGGGAGAGTTTGTTAGAACAAACAATTACAAAAAGATACAGATAGAATAATATCAGAGAATACAATTTGAACAAGTCTAGGTTATCTAATTATGCAAAGACTATAATAACCTTATCAGATAAGCTAATCAACTATGGTCATATCAAGGATGTGCATTATGTCCCGTGGCTGTCCAATATGGGTTTGGTTAAAAAGGCCAATGGCAAGTGGAAGTTATATGTTGACTTCACTGACCTTAACAAATCTTTCCCGAAGGACTCATATCTCCTCCATTGCATTGACATATAGGTAGACTCCTCATATTGATATGCAGTTTACCCTATGTTAGATGCAGGGACTAGATACCATCAAATCCTAATGGTCAACTGAGATAAGGAAAAAATGGCTTCATCACCCATGAAGGTACATATTGCTACAAAGGCATGCTCACTGGGTTAAAAAAATGCAGGTGCAATTACCAACAACTAGTAAATAAAATCTTCAAAGATCTTATTGGGGGTAAAATTGAAATCTATATTGACAACATGTTTGTCAAAACCAAGATCATTAAATAGCAAGCTTTCAGAACTAGAAATGGCCTACCAAACATTAAAGTAGCACAAACTTAAGCTTAATCCTAAAAATTGTACCTTTGGACTGATCTTTGGAAAATTTATAAGATTTATGATCTGATGTATGGGGGATAAAAGCAAACCTTGACAAAATTCAGACTATCAACGATGTCTAAAAGCTCAATGGAAAAATCAATGCTCTATACCTTTTCATTTCTTGATCAGCCAAGCGAAGCATGCCTTTCTAAGAGAGCCTAAAAGGTGTCCAATAACTTCAACTAGATGGCCGAGTGCCAAACGTCCTTTGAAAATTTAAAAGAGTTTTTGAACTCACTTCCACTTCTAAGTTGCTCGCTCATAGAGGAAATGATAGGGGTATTTTACCCCTATCTTTTAGCGTGATTTACGGGTTGATTTTGGATAAAATAAATAAGTTTAATTATAAAAATAAAAGTGTTTTGATAAAATAAAGAAATAAAAATAAATCTCGTACTTTCAGTTAATTTTCTGTGTTTTTTATTAGTTTAGGAAATAAAAACATCAAGCTAACTCGGCTAGCAAGATTTGTATTTCAGGTACGAGCAAGGAGCAAAAATCTACTCAGGTACGCGGGGCGTGAAACATGTTGTCAGCAATAATTGCCTTATCCGCATGCGCCATGTGGAATTGACTCAGCATAAGCGGGGCGTATGCCACCCTACGCGGGGCGTATGACACATGTCGGAAATAATTGGCCTAATCCTGAAACTCAGACTGCACTGTCTCCCTGAGTCAACTCTTCGTATGCGGGGCGTATAACCATACACGCGAGGCGTACCAGGCAATTCCTCAATGATAAAAACTCAGAGACTCTTTTACGCGGGGCGTACTTCAGCTACGCACGGCGTAAAAGCTCCAATTCAAGCAATAAAACTTCAGAGACTCAAACACGCGGGGCGTACTTTAGCTACGCAGGGCGTGCTTGAGACAACAAGACACGGAATTGGTCCACATGCAGGAGATTTCTGACGGAATGGGCACTTACGCGGGGTGTAGACCACCTCACGCGGGGCGTATCATGGGATTTCTGCACCAAATAATGTTGCTCCGTACTTGTACTTTGTGAAGTTACAACATTGCCCTTGCTTGATGTCTATAAATAAGAAGCTCTTGAACTTCATTTGACACCAAGAAACAATTACACAACTAGAGAGAGCAAAAACTATACTTGTTTGATTATTTGTAGTTTAGGTTTGTTTTTAGGCTTTGTGTAACTAAACTCTTCCATCTCGAGAGCTTGTCCGTTGCTCCCGGCATTTCGCCAAAGTTCCGCTCCATCTCCGCACACCAAGCTCGAAAGCTCCACCATTCAAGACCTTAGAGACGGCTTTTGAGTCCGGTTAGCTAGTTCCGAGGGTGGATTCTTCCCTTTACACTTGCTAATTAGCTTGATCTCATCCTATGTACTAGGCTTGTTTGTAATTCATATTTACACTTTCCATATTTATAATTTATGATTCATAATCCTCTTTTCTATATATGTGTTGATGTTTGTTACTTGTTTTGACATTTATAAACTGACTATTGTGTAGGAGAACGCGATTTCCGACGCCATTCGGGCTATCTTTAGGGATTCATATAGGTGTTGCCTTACCGGAAGTAACAAACCGGAAACCGTAGAAATTGACAAGCCACGGAACTTACGGGCCCTAATTTCTGGTCCCAAGCATTAGACACGCCTTGACTAGGAACCACGTAGTCTAAGTACTTCACGGGTCGGTTATACTACACGTAGTCGTCTTTGCACGAGCAAACCTTCAACCGTATAAACATTAGAAGTCATTATTTGTCATAGTTATAACTTATCACATTCACATCACTCCATAGAGTTTCGTTATATAAATTCGCCTCACAACATAGTTAGTAGTAGCTTGTAGTTGTGTCTCACACCAACCTTAAAGTATTCACCGCTTAAATAACGTATAAAACCGAGTCGTTTAATACTTGCAGTTATAAATCCCGTGGATTCGATACCCGGTCTTAACCGGATTATTACTTGATACGACGGGGTACACTTGCCCCTAAGTAGTGACGTCTAGTAAAGATTGAGCATTTAGAAAGATCACATCCATAGTCATAACGCACTTATCATAATATATATTTCGTCGTAGAAACTCTACCACTAGGCGTCACCCTATCAAGTTTTTGGCGCCGTTTCCGGGGATTTATAATTTCTTGCAATATTAGACAAAAACGTTTTATTGTTAGTTTAAGCATTTGTAAATATTACTTTCTTTTTGTGTGAATAATTTATTTTGTTTCGTGTTGTTACTAATGATTTGTTTCATGGTATGATGCCTCATAGTCGTCGTCTGTGGGACGACCGCATGGATGACGAATGCCCACACTCAACCTCGCAATTCGATGTGGTAATCTCTATGCTTAAAGATATTCAAGTGAGATTATCTAACAATGAGGCATTTTGCAGGGATTTGGGAAATCAAGTCGCTAAATTGACGTCTCGTATCGATTCAACCGCAGACGAATCAATTAGAGACACCAATCCAGTTGATCAAAATGTAGAGCTCGAGTTAATTGAGCTCTCTCAAGAGGAACCCCCAAATTATGTAGGTTGTCTCAACTGCGGGAAACCGAAAATCCTAATCGATGAGCCGGTTGTGTACGGGCCCATGGAAATGAATCCACAACTAGAAGAGTTTGAGGTTCCTTCTACCTCGGGTTATTTCATTTTTTTTGAGCTACCCAAGGAGTCAAAGAGGGAGCAAACTAAACTCTTCAATAATTTCTGTAAATATAGTTTTTGGTTTTTGTTAAATTTTTTTGAAGCTAACAATCCGTTTTGTAGGTACGGATTGTTTATTCAAGAATTTGCATTTCTAACGCGAATGGAAGCATACACCTAGGAGGAAATGCTAAGTCGAGCTCACCGACTATAACGTAGCGCTTCTTGGGAGGCAACCCAAGCTCGAATAAGGGAGTTTTCTTCCCCAATTTTTATTTCCCGCATTTTCCTTTCCAATTTCGTTTCTTTTAAATAAAAATCACCGGAAAAACAAATCCCATTTTAATCCAAAAAAAAAAGCTACGCGGAGCGTACACACCAGTACGCCCCGCGCAGCTGCGTTTCTTTTCCATTTCCATGCTCGTTATTTCTGTTTTTGCGTGAGTTAATAACGTTCACGCGGGACGTATCCCTTTCACACCCCGCGTGCCCCACCTTGTCCCAGATAAAATGGCCCAGAGCTCGGAACACGCGGGGCATTCCTCTACGTGCGCCCCGCGTATTTGAGTCTCTGGCCAAAAATGGATTAAAATGCCCCTCCTACGCGGGGCGCCCCCTTGGGCACGCCTCGCGTAGGACCTGACCTTCAAGGGTCTATTTCTCCATCTTTATTTTTGTTTTTGTTTTCTTTTGCGACGCCCTTGGAATAGGCGTCATTTTAATAACGCGGAGGGTCGTGCAACCCCGCACTCTTAGTTTGGTTTGCACTAACAAAAACAAAAATAAAAATTAAATAAATAACAAAATAATTAAACTAATTTATTGATTCTTAAATCTATCCCGACACACTACCTCCCTCGGAAATTAATTAAAGTTCCGTTATTTGTCATTAAAATAAAAAATCGGAACACAAAGGATCGGTTTTAGTGAGAAATTTTAGTCTTAATTTTGAAGTTCTAGAATTTATGCAAAGCCTAGGTTTATACTAAACAAAAGCATTAAGTCCTAACCCACATGTCATCTCCATAATAAAATTTAAAAAGGCAATAAATGTTGGGGTTTAGTGTCCTATAGACAATTGTTGCAGGATACAAACTTATTGTAAATGAATTGTTCTTTATATCATTTGTATAAGATATATGTTTTATAACTATATAAAGGCAATCCCTTTTAAAGCACTAAATAAAGTCTAATAAAAGGAAATCCGTAAGTTTGCTTAAAGTGATTATAAAGTGTTCATACAAGCATGAAGTGAGACAAAACTTTATAATAAACTAATAAACTTAAAACCACCCCAAGTCAAGTGATATGTTTAGGATTGATATATCACTGTTGAGACTTGTATGTAACAATGTCTTCTGTCCGACAGAAAGCTGATCTCACAAGCTTCACATATATAGATATCTGGACAGTTACATAGATCCGGTGAAACGTTGTTCATTAGGATTGGGGATCCGACTTGAGATAACAGGATGGGTAGATTCATCCTTGTCACCTGTTCATCTCATTGGTATTAATAGGTATAACTAATCCTCAAACTCAAAGGAATGTTAATTGGTCATCCTGAATTACTGAATGTGAGACTTTGATCGTGTGGTCCCACGATCCTTAACAGAGATGACTCTGGGGTGTGAACTGCAAAGGTTGGGTGTCACAGGAGGTAATGTCAGGGTAGTTATACATTGGATTGAGCATTTATCACTCCCGATGAATGGGAGATACATCCAAGGATCGCTTGTGGAAGACTCGACTCTAAACCCTTGCAAGGTGATAGCTTAAGAGTAGAAATTCGGATTTCACTTAATCTATCTTTTGAGTTGACTCGGCCAATAACAAGTAAAATGAACGTCTCGCTATATGTGACTTGACATTACCCATAGTCATAAGATTCAGTTCAAGGATGTAGTTGATAAAGGATCGTATTATACCGTAACTAATACGGAAGGGTTAACGACAGAATCAACCTGTCTTCTTAACGGACTCTGGGGGAATGATTATGGACTTGCCAATAACATACTCTGTACATCATTCCGTTATGCAAGGGATTAAATATAATTCTTGAAGAAATTAATTTAATAGGTTGCATACGGCCAGAAGTAGTAAGGACCTAATGGATCACACGTAAGACTTGGAACCAAAAGGAGAGATGGATATGATTAATAGATGGAAGCCCAAAATTAAGCCCAGTAAGGCCCAATTACATGGAGGGGCCGAAATTTATATGTATTTGAGTAAGGAATTAATTTATTCCATTCATCTTAATTTGATTAGGATTGTGAAATTAAATTAATTAAGAGATAATCAAGTTAGGAGTTTTAATTAGATTAATATACTCCTATTATTATCTAACTAGGTTATTTATTATTATCCTAATTATATTAGATATATAGTAAGATAATAATTAGAAATCCTATTCCGAATTGGATTCCTATTAAGTAACCTATTCCTATCTAACTAGGGTTTAGATACAAGCAAATATATATACCCCTCCTACATGTGAATTTCGACCTAAGCCTCTACCCTCCCCTAAAGTGATTTTCGAAATTGCTTAGTTAGAGAGAGAAAAGAATTCTCATCCCCAAGTTCGTGGACAAGAATTCATTCGGCATTCCATCGATTGATTAATCTAATTCATCCCTCTTTCTCCTTGATCTTGTGTTGGTTAATTAGAGGTAATCTATTTTGGTTACATCTCATAAGGGTTGATTCTAATTTAACCTCACCGTGTTCACGAAAGAAGAAAAACAATCAAAAGGGAGAAATTCGTTTTTCTTCGCCTACATCAGGTCAGTTCACTATTTCGAGGATTCCCGGAGATTGAACCGTCGGATCGTCGCGATTTTTGGACAGTAGCTTTTAGACATATTCTTCCACGTTTCCACCGAAGGGATTATCGTTCGGAGGTCTGGAAGGTCTGTTTCGAATAGGGGCAGATTGGTAAACAGTTTACCTCTCCTTTGAAGTTGTGGGCACTTCGTTTGCAACGGTAGATTGATCAACGAAAGGTATTTCTTCTTATTCCTCTTTATATGAATTAACGATTAACGGATCCTATGGTTAAAAGGAAGTAGGCTAAAATTTTTATATTTCCGCTGCTATACCTTAGCCCTATTTCCAACAATAAAAAGGGGATGTTTTGAGAATTTAGCGAAGACTTGATAGTACATAATTTAAACCCGAACCTTTGTGAGGTATTTTTAAGCCTAAAAGAGTTCGTACGATAACTCTAATTCTTTCATAATTTTTCGAGAGCTTTGACTTCACTCGACTCATAGAATTTGCATCCAATACCGGGTTAAGTACACTTATTTTTGGTAAAAAGACAATAGATGATAAACTGAACCCACTTAGGCTAATTTTTCTTAATTTATTTTTCTCGTTTTCATTGAACATTAGGAAACCCCTTCGAGCCTATTAACCAACCTTTTTGTTAACACCCTTTTAAACATTTAACCCTTTTTCCTCTTGTTCAAATACCGACATAATCAAGTTGCACCCGAATTACCCGAAATAAGTCACGGCCTTAACAAATGAGCACCATAAGTTTTCAAAATATTGTTTTTGTGCCTCTATCAAAACAAAGGATACGATAAAAATAAAAAGGCATTCTCAAGCTCCACCCGAGCAATTTTGTAGTATACTTTGTAAAATTCGCCAAGGCCGAAATAAACAAAAATACGGTACAATCACAAAACGGTATTTTTGAACTCGAGTTTCTTTAAACTAACCACTAAAGAAGCCACCCACATTACAACCCCCCTCCGGGTTCATTTTTAATGTTGCCTAACCATATTTTAGGAGGAAAAACCCGGATGAAAATGCAAATTCAACATGATCTCGAGTAAGTGCAAAGAAGAGTGCTAAAACACCGACCCACCTAAAATTGAGCGTAAGAGCGAAATCCCTTGGTGAGGTACTATCGGGTTCTCAAAAGATAATCAACCCCCGTTAATATTGCCTATTAAATCTTGATCATGGAGGTTTCAAACAAGTTTTGTACTCAATTGTTTGCGTAGGTACTTACCGAAACCTTTGCACAAAACCATAACTTTGAAATCACGCACTTGGCAAAACCAACCTTCGGTTTGTTTCTTAATTTTCTCAATCCCTTGTCTTTCGATTTCTTTTACTTGAGGACAAGTAAAACTTTAAAGTCCGAGGAGGTTTGATAGGGGTATTTTACCCCTATCTTTTAGCGTGATTTACGGGTTGATTTTGGATAAAATAAATAAGTTTAATTATAAAAATAAAAGTGTTTTGATAAAATAAAGAAATAAAAATAAATCTCGTACTTTCAGTTAATTTTCTGTGTTTTTGATTAGTTTAGGAAATAAAAACATCAAGCTAACTCGGCTAGCAAGATTTGTATTTCAGGTACGAGCAAGGAGCAAAAATCTACTCAGGTACGCGGGGCGTATCACCCTTTACGCGGGGCGTGAAACATGTTGTCAGCAATAATTGCCTTATCCGCAGGCGCCATGTGGAATTGACTCAGCATACGCGGGGCGTATGCCACCCTACGCGGGGCGTATGACACATGTCGGAAATAATTGGCCTAATCCTGAAAGTCAGACTACACTGTCTCCCTGAGTCAACTCTTCGTACGCGGGGCGTATAACCATACACGCGAGGCGTACTAGGCAATTCCTCAATGATAAAAACTTAGAGACTCTTTTACGCGGGGCGTACTTTAGCTACGCACGGCGTAAAAGCTCCAATTCAAGCAATAAAACTTCAGAGACTCAAACAAGCGGGGCGCACTTTAGCTACGCAGGGCGTGCTTGAGACAACAAGACACGGAATTGGTCCACATGCAGGAGATTTCTGACGGAATGGGCACTTACGCGGGGCGTAGACCACCTCACGCGGGGCGTATCATGGGATTTCTGCACCAAATAATGTTGCTCCATACTTGTACTTTGTGAAGTTACAACATTGCCCTTGCTTGATGTCTATAAATAGGAAGCTCTTGAACTTCATTTGACACCAAGAAATAATTACACAACTAGAGAGAGCAAAAACTATACTTGTTTGATTATTTGTAGTTTAGGTTTGTTTTTAGGCTTTGTGTAACTAAACTCTTCCATCTCGAGAGCTTGTCCGTTGCTCCCGGCATTTCACCAAAGTTCCGCTCCATCTCCGCACACCAAGCTCGAGAGCTCCACCATTCAAGACCTTAGAGACGGCTTTTGAGTCCGGTTAGCTAGTTCCGAGGGTGGATTCTTCCCTTTACACTTGCTAATTAGCTTGATCTCATCCTATGTACTAGGCTTGTTTGTAATTCATATTTACACTTTCCATATTTATAATTTATGATTCATAATCCTCTTTTCTATATATGTGTTGATGTTTGTTACTTGTTTTGACATTCATAAACTGACTATTGTGTAGGAGAACACGATTTCCGACGCCATTCGGGCTATCTTTAGGGATTCATATAGGTGTTGCCTTACCGAAAGTGACAAACCAGAAACCGTAGGAATTGACAAGCCACGGAACTTACGGGCCCTAATTTCTGGTCCCAAGCATTAGACACGCCTTGACTAGGAACCACGTAGTCTAAGTACTTCACGGGTCGGTTATACTACACGTAGTCGTCTTTGCACGAGCAAACCTTCAACCGTATAAACATTAGAAGTCATTATTTGTCATAGTTATAACTTATCGTATTCACATCACTCCATAGAGTTTCGTTATATAAATTCGCCTCACAACATAGTTAGTAGTAGCTTGTAGTTGTGTCTCACACCAACCTTAAAGTATTCACCGCTTAAATAACGTATAAAACCGAGTCGTTTAAAACTTGCAGTTATAAATCCCGTGGATTCGATACCCGGTCTTAATCGGATTATTACTTGATACGACGGGGTACACTTGCCCCTAAGTAGTGACGTCTAGTAAAGATAGCGCATTTAGAAAGATCACATCCATAGTCATAACGCACTTATCATAATATATATTTCGTCGTAGAAACTCTACCACTAGGCGTCGCCCTATCAGGAAACATTCTACCTTATGTAAGAGGACTGAGCAGTTCCCAATGTATTTCATAGGTAGGGTGCTAAGAGATGCCAAGATGAGATATTTGAAGCTAGAAAAGCTGGCTTACGGGGTGGTTATCACTACTCAAAAACTTCAACACTACTTCCAAATCCAATCAATAGTAGTATGAATGGAAACACCCTTGAGGAAGATTCTACAGCGTCCAAAAACCTCTGCCAGGTTCGGTGAGTGTGCTTTGCGCTTAACTAAGTTTGATGTCAAGCTCGAACATTTGAGGGCCTTTAAAGCTCAAGCCTTGAAAGATTTAATATACATGAATTAGAATCTGATGTTCACACAACACCACATGTATGAGAAGTTTTTATGCCAGTTCTAGAAAGGATAGAGCATAAATTGCCAATTGGGACTCACATCAAAGGGCTGCAGTGTGGAATTTTCCACCTCCAATTATGTAGAAGAATATGAAACCATGATCCAAGGGATTAAAATCTTGAATATCATAAGGACAGACCGAGCAGTCCTCAAAAGTGATTCAAAACTCATGGTCAGCTAACTTTTGAATAGCTACGAGGCTAAGAACCCATAATACAATAGTATCCAGGTTTAGCCAAGCAATTTATGGCCTTTAGACAAAAAGAGGGGAACAATTGCCCCCTTCAGGATCAAATCTAACTTAGACCAAAGCTTATTCAACGTTAATAGCTCCAACCAGGCTTTGAGCGATAGTTGGCATGGACACAAGTGAAACTCTTCCAAAATGGCTAAGATAGGAGCCAGAAGGGGAAACCTTATGCCATAGGTAAAAAAATTGGATGTAAACTCTTATGAAATCTTTGTCGTCCTTCATGAGTTCATCATCAACATGTTGCCCGTGGTTAGGTAGGTACATTTTCAAGTTATCAAGGGAATGCAACTCGATCATCCACCAGTTGGGAGGCCGTCAAAATAGAGCCTTGATCTCCGACCTTGGGATTCTGCTTTTTCTCGATAACTATTTCCTTACGCTTATCAGTTTCCCTTTTAGTCTATTTCAGTAAAGGCATATCACTGGAGGAGGTTGGATGAAGGATTACAAATGTTTGGGATTTACGAGAATTCTTCTGCTTAAAAACTTCCATACAACAAAAATAAAAGGTAGGGGAAGAAAGAAGACTTGCAATTTCTAAGGATGAAATGGAAGCTCATAACGTATGGAAGAAATGCAAAAGACTGGAATAAGAAATTCATCTCTCATGGGTTGCTTTTATATTGATTTTTTAAAAGGCATGTGAGAGTTCTCCATCAATGAGAGACTGGGTGTGTCCTCACTCATGGAAATCATGAACCTTTCTCCTACTTTCACTTAGGTTAAAACGCTTAAAACACATGTCGTGCATCCCGTGGAATTAAAAAGCGGTAGGAATGATGATTGCAGAAAGACTACACATCTACTAAGAATGATGTCACTCTTAAGCCACACGACACGGCATATCACTTACCCCGAAGATAAAAGATCGCATATGACGCAGCCAATGACAAACATCAACCTGAATGTAACGTTCAGACAAACGAGGTATCTACAGAATTTCGAACCATTCCCTCACAAACCATAGCAAGACCCCATGAATGTTTACTAACCGAAGCTCTAAAGAGCTTCAAGAGTCAAAAGGGGGACATATGATATCATCCGAAAAACATCAAGCTCCACATGTCCTCCTCCTAAACCAACAGGGATGTCCGGAGCAAGTAAGATAGTCGTATTGAACTAAATAGGAACACACAATCCTCCTCCTCGAGACAGGTGGACCAATGGGATACTTGTTGAATCCTCTTTGGATCATGATCCTTCAAATCACGTCTAAAATTGAGAAATCTCAATTTGAATATATTATAACTACTTAAAATGTGTACACTACCGAGAAGATGACATTTGCCATCCATAGAATCCAAAGAGAATGTTCTAACACCGACTCGCGATTTTACCTTTGGGTTCCTTGAATGACTCTGTAGTCAAGGTCCCGATACTTATCTATTGCAATTATTCTCAATTGTTTTGTACTCTTAATCCGATACTCTTCTAACTTAGATATCGAAATAGGATCGCTCGTGAACAGCCTCATTTTGATTTTTTTTTTTTTTTCTATGTTTACAATTTTGTTTCACTTATGGCCAAAATGGGTTAAAGAAAGGTTTATATGTTTGTGTATAAGGTGGTTGCCTGGCAAGAACTGAAGGCGGTTTCAAATTGGGGAATAATATTCTTTAAATTGTTTTTGCTACAAGTGTTCTTTCATTCGTAAGCAAACAATTAATAATTTTCAGAAAAAAAAAATAATTTAATTGTAACAGATATATTTCCAGATAATACTGCCAATTCAATTTTTATGAAAATATTTTAAAAGTTTCTCTCTTTTTCTTAAAAAAAAAAATAAGCACAAATAAATTGTGGTTTTGGGTATTTGCAAAAATATATTCATGGTTTAAAAAGGCAAGTATGCGGTTTTTTCATTTTTTTTTATACAGGAGGGTTCAGCGAAATACTATTAAGAGATTATCTTTCTAGGCCAGAAATCACACTAACATCTTATCAGAACTCACGACTGACATTAGAGGGGCAATTCTGAAATACATAGATACTTCTAAGCAAAGTCAGTGCATAGTTAGTCAGATTATCTGTCACTTTGTCACATTTTCTAAAGACATGAAGAATTATGATATCACAGCTTTTATTAATGAGCTAAGAACATGCACGAATAAGATTGTTACATTTACTTGAGTTATCATCTCTATTATTGATCCAAGAATAGTGCTCACTTATACCGTGAATAATCAAATTTGAATGGTATAATGAGATAGAAAGTCGTATGAATTTTTTATTGTGAACTGTCATGTGACAAATATATATCTATTTAATTAATTTTGGATACTTAATTTAAGGAATAAAGTATAAAAATGTTCCTAACATTGATAGGTAGGAACAATTTTATTTTTAACGTCTAAAATGATGCAATTTTAACTTTAATATTGGTAGCCAAAAATAATTTTACTTCTAACATTGACGGTTGAGTAAATTTGAAAAATAATTCATGAAAATTGTCTTCTCAGTCATAAATTTTATCATATCCATTGTACATGCACTTCATTTTACCACTTGACGATAACAGATCACAAATATATGAAAATACATGAAAAAATATTATAAAATTATATTGTTTTATAGGAGTTGGACAAAAAAAAATCTAAATATTTCGCCAAATTTAAAAATATATTAATCTCTAATTTTGTTATGAAATTATAAAAAAACACAAAAATATTTTTGTAGAACCAATTAATATGTAATTGATGCAAAATGCGAGTATAAAATATTTGTGTTTTTTAATAATGTCTGAAATTGACTCTGCTTGCCAACGACAGGGTAAAATTACTCTTGGTTGCTAAGATTAGAGGTAAAACTGTGTCATTTTAGACGTTAGGGTAAAATTACGTTATTTTAGACGTTAGGGTAAAATTGCTCTTAGCTAGAGGTGGTAACTATCGGGCTCGTGTTTGGTCAATTTGGGGGTAATGTAAGATTGAGTCAACCCAAACCCAATTCAAAATCTTTCTTGTGATAATCGTGTTAACCTAATCAGATTAGTGTCAGTTTCGTGTCATGTTTTCGGATCACATGTAATTTTACTATGTATGTACGAC
The DNA here is from genome assembly GCF_963576675.1 of Euphorbia lathyris. NCBI lineage: Eukaryota > Viridiplantae > Streptophyta > Magnoliopsida > Malpighiales > Euphorbiaceae > Euphorbia > Euphorbia lathyris. The sequence continues at coordinate 87,027,319 of NC_088915.1, forward strand.
TATTAAAATTACAAGAGGATATGGTACTATTTTTAAATATGTTATGTTATTTTTTATTAATATATTAACAATAATCATCGAAAAATCTGTTACATGCTGGGGGATAATGTAGGGGTAAACTACACCAATGGTACCTGAACTTTATACAGTTTATACTTTGGTACCTAGATTATATTTTGTCCCAAAAATATACCTGAAGTAATGATGATCGGACAATTTAGTATATTTTTACCGGTTATGACCGGTCAACGCGAGTTTCATGAGTTAATTACATTAATGGTACCTGCACTTTACCATAATTCACATTTCGGTACCTGAATTTTATTTTATCCTAAAAACATAACACAAGTAAAAGTGATTGAAAGGTTTAGTTCATTGGATCGGTTAGTGACCGGGTGACATGAACTAAACATTGGGACTCACCATACACTCAATTAACATAAAATTATAATATTGTCATTTATAAGCTAAATGACAGTATTATAATTTTATGTTAATTGAGTGTATGATTAGTCTCAATTTTTAATTTAAAATGGTCAAACTCGGGTTGATCAATCACTGATCGGTTAAATATACTAAAATATTGAGTCATCTTTACTTGAAGTGTATTTTTTGGACAAAATGAAATCTAGGTACCAAAATGTGAATTCAGGTAAAGTTCAGGTACCATCAATGTAATTTACTCATCAAAATCGCATTGACCGGCCATTAACCGGTAAAATATACTTAATTGTCCGGTCATCGTTACTTAGGGTATATTTTTGAGACAAAATGTAATCTAGGTACCAAAGTGTGAATTAGGGTAAAGTTCAGGTACCATTGGTGTAATTTACTCGATAATGTAATGTATTTATAATAATATAAGGGGTTTAAGTTGTGTTTGCAATAATAATTGTAATTTTATTATGTTTAATAATAAAGTGACATGTAAAAATATGAGATAATATAACAATAATTTTATAATTTGGTTTAATGCATTATTTGCCTCATGTACTTGTTCAAAAAGTTTTATTGGCCTCCTGAACTTTCAAAGTGTTCAGATAGTCCCTTCAACTTGTATAAAGTGTTCAGTTAGCTTCTTGAACTTGCGTAAAATGTAATCAATTAATCACTTAGTTGCAAAAAAAAAAAAAAGTTAAATGCGGAAATTATAGTGCACGCGTCTTAAAAAAAAAAGTAAAACGACCAAAGTCAGCATATGTGGTTCTAATATTAGAGAAGATAAATTTTACAATTAAGCAAATAAGAACTTCATTTTTAATCTATTATGTAAATTACGTAACAACATTCTAAGGTGCATGGAACACAACTTCCACATGTAGCTTACTTTTTTTTGCAACCGGGTGATTAATTTATTACATTTTGCACAAGTTCGAGGGGCTAACTGAACCTTTTATGCAAGTTGAAGGGTCTATCGAGATACTTTGAAAGTTCAGAGGAACAATCAAGCTTTTTGAACAAGTTTAGCATGTCACCCTCATCCAACCTAAAAATTTGCATGTCAATTTCGTGTCAATCCAAAATTATACATTATCTACTAAGTTAAACTCAAATACTAAAATTACGTATCGATTTCATACTTTTTCTACCTATACTCTTAGCTGTCAACATTAATCTCTTTTTTTTTTTTTGGTAAGAAAGGAAAGGAAAAAAACAAAACCAACAAAAAACCTTGATTTGGGTTTTTTTTTTGAAAATAAACTCTTATAAATATGCATAATTAATTATAAAAAATTACAACTAAATCAGATTATGAAACTTAATTTTGAATATGTCATTATATTCTATATATAGCAAATAAAGTACATTTTAATTTAAAAAAATTAAACTCCAATTCATAAATCTTAAATCCTAGATAAAATATCCTAAATTCCAATTTATAAACTCTAATTCTTAAAACATGTTAAAAATAATGATTTTATTAGTTTGATATAATGAAAAATTATGATTTGATATAATTGTAGATTGTTTTTCAAAAGTGTATTTCTATGTAAATTTCCCTCAAAGACTTCAGTTTGCAAGCTTTGCTGACAAGCCTTTTGGAATGAAAAGAAGTCAATTTTGGGCTTTTGAAGTGGAAGGAGTTAGAGCTAAAGTAAATGGGTTGGGCCTTAATTGCAAGGAAATGAACATATATTTTAGGGAAAATTACACAGAAATTCATTTTTAAAAACTATTTCCAACAATGTCAAATCATAATTTTGGATTATGTCAAACTAGTAAAATCAGTACTTTTAATATATTTTAAGGATTAGAATTTATAAATTATAAGTCTATAATATATTTTCTAAGGTTTATTATTTATAAATTAGAGTCTAGAATTATGATGTAAAATCATAATATATGGAGAATAATTACATATTAAGAATTAAATTTGTTGATATTACTTAGTTGTAATTTTTTACTTAATTATGATATTAATATATTTGACCCTATATTTTAATATTTTTTCTTTAATAGTCTATAATATATTTTTTAGGGTTTATGATTTATGAATTAGAGTCTAGAATTTTTAAATTATGGTGTAAAATCATAATATATAGAGAATAATGACATATTAAGAATTAAGTTTGGTGATATTACTTTTTTTTTTTTTAATCAGAAAATGGAATTAGATTAAAGAAGCAATATTGTCTTCAGAAACTACAAGTGCAAGCCAATCTGGCAAATAAAAAAAAAACTAGAAAAGCTAGCATAGGAAAGAGCGCTTCTAGCAACTAGGTGAGCGGCTCTATTCGCTAGACGAGGGATATACCCTACTACAAATGCTTTACCAAGCATTAATTGCTTACAATCTCCAATTAAGTCACCAAAAACCGAAATATCCACACCACTTGCATTAACCCCATCGGCTACCAATTTAGCATCCGTTTCGAACAAAACGTGGGTCATGCCTTGATCAATAGCCCAAATCATACTGGCTCTTAGTGCAAAAGCTTCTATCACCCTAGACTCATGTAATCCTTCAGTTGAACCCACATCAATGTTACATTTCAGCCACCCTAATGAAGGTCGGGTCCACCGCTGATCATCCCGTCGTTGAGCAGAATCCAAAGGATTCCTAGCTGAAGGCGCTGCCCGCGGCACTGAAGATGCCATACCAGCAGCCCCATTTTGCTGATTCGGCCTAAAAGACGCCGTAGCGCCACTGCCATCCATTTCTGAGGGGTTCTGTTGCGGGATTTCTGCAGATCTTTGTTGTTCTATTTGGAGCTGAACCGACTGTCCTTTCGTCCCACAAGCTTCCCGCCCCTCCTCTTGCCATAACCTGGTCCCACTGACCACCTCCGCCACCTCTACTTTCGCCTGCTGCCAGTCCCGAATAAATCCCATAGAATGCCTGTAACCATCAGCTGCCAATCACGCATGGTTCCCCCATAAAACATTGTTGTGATTCTGCCACACAGTGTAGAAAACACAAACTGCACGGATCAACCAATTGTTAGCTTTATTGCTACACTGATAAGCAAACCAATCTACAGCATCATCAAACTCACCCTCAGGGGTCTGCAAACCAGCTTCCTGCCAACAATTTACATTATATGGGCAAGCACAGAATAGGTGCCAGGTATATTCCAAGTCAATTTCACATACAATGCAGTTACTAGGGATTAACAAATGGCGTGAACGAAGTAAAGATCTCATAGGCAAGGATCATGAGCAAAATTTCCACATAAACAGCTGAACACGAGGCGGGATTTTAAGCCTCCAGATTCTAGCCCATCCCACCTCACCTAAGCTACCCCACTCCCTACTCTCAAGGGTCTTATACCCAGATTTGGTTGTATACATCCCATTATTAGTAAATCTCCATGTCATCCTATCAGGAATGTTACGGGATGAAACAATGATCTTACTTATAGCACTAACCTCATGAGGTGATAGTAAAGACTCTAATTTTCCCCTGTCCTATATCTTCGATCTTTCACCCTAGTCCCTACATCCCTCCTTTGGTTTCCATTCCCTTCCCCTACTTGAGTTATACCCTCCACCCAATGATCTTTCCACACTTTAATTGACTCCCCATTTCCCACCTTCCATAATAACCCCATTCTCAACAACTCAACTGACTTCCACAACCCTCTCCAAATAAAACTAGGATTAGTGCCCAACTTTGAAGAGAGAAAGTCCCTATTAGGAAAATATTTAGCTTTGAACATCCTGCTAACTAAGGACTGTGGATTTGCTACAATCTTCCAACCCTGCTTACCCAACAACGAAATATTAAACATATGCAGGTCCATATACCCCAATCCACCCTTAACCTCAGGGTTACATAATTTTCTCCACTCAAACCAATGTATCTTCCTACCCCTTCCCTCCTTTTTACCCCACCATAACGAATTCATCATTTTTTGCAATTCCTCACAAATAGACTTAGGAAGTAAAAAAGTGCTCATGCAGAAAGTAGGTAAAGCTTGGGCTACAGTTTTAATCAATATATCCTTCTCCGCACTAGAGAGAAACTTAAAACCCCAACAGCTAAACCTCTTCCTAAGTCTATCAAGAAGAAAAGAAAAAACCCGTTTTTTTTATCTCCCGATTAAGGAAGGCAACCCCAAGTAGCGACCCGTGTTTAACGGAGTTCAAACACCCAACAGTGTACAAATCCCATGCCTAACATCTGGTTTGACATTCTTACTAAAAAATATACATGATTTGTGGACATTTATTGCTTGCCCCGACGCCTGCTCATATTTTGTAAGAATGTCCAGAATGATGTCTGCTTCGCCAACAGAGGCCCCAAAGAATAAGAAGCTGTCGTCAGCAAAGAACATGTGGGATACTACCGGAGCACTCCTACACACCCGACATCCACGAATTATACCACCCCTCTCAACCTGATAAATAAGCTGTGATAGCACCTCTGCACACATGATAAACAAATACGGGAAAAGGGGGTCACCTTGTCTCAGCCCTCTGCCAGGCGAAATTGGCCCTACAAGCTCATTGTTTACTGAAACTGAATAGGACACTGTCGTTACACAAAGCATAATCCATCGCACCCACTGTGCGCCAAAACCCAGTCTTTCTAATACTTCCTGAAGGAAGTTTCAATCCACCCTATCATAGGCCTTGCTAATGTCAATTTTAAGGGCAACTTCACCATTCCCTCCTCTACTATTTCTTTTCATATGGTGGATTGACTCAAAGGCAACTTGTACACTATCAATTATAGACCTGCCAGGGACAAAAGCTGATTGGCTCTCACTAATCAGCTTAGGTAATATAGTCTTAAGCCTGTTGGCAAGGACCTTAGCAATAACCTTATACAAGACATTGCATAAGGAAATTGGTCTAAGCTCTGCCATATTTTTGGGGGAATCAACTTTTGGTATCGGAACTACCACAGTGTCATTTAAATTTGCCGGGAACTCCCCCTTCTCAAGCCATCCCGAGCAAGCCTCAGCCACCTCCTTACCGATACAAGGCCAAAAGTGCTGGAAAAAGTCTAGATTTAATCCGTCCGGGCCCAGTGATTTGTCAGGATGCATCTGAAAAACAGCCGATCTGAACTCCTCAACACAGAAAGGGGCCTCCAACCCCCCGTTATCAGCCTCTGAAACCTTCTGAACAAGCACATCCACAATTTCCAAATTGACTACATAAGTAGGTGCAAACACCCTTACAAAATAATCTCGGACATGAGATTCTATCTTCCTCATCCCTTCAACCCGTCCACCCAACTCATCTTCCAAAACTGAAATCTGGTTCTTTTTATTTCTGGCTTGAACACATGAGTGGAAAAATTTAGTGTTCATGTCTCCACCCTATAACCAGAACTGCTTAGCTCTCTGCCTCCAGAAAGCGTCCTCCTGCTCCAGAAGCTTATTTAGCTGTAATTGGACTTCCTCGAACCTGCGGACAGATTCCCCATCCACCAAATCCCGAAGCCGTCCCAGTTGCCATTTCATGTACTCGATTTGGCTTATAAAGCGGTGCCAAAACTCATCCCCAAACTGCTTCATAGCTACAGCACAACTTTCTAGCCTATCTGGTACATTTTGTGTTCTACTCCTTTTCCACGATTCTCTTACTAGCCCATCAAATCCTCACTCAAACAGCCACGCCTGCTCAAACCTGAACCTACCCTGTGACTTACTCCCCTCTTTTTCCTCAAGAGTCAGTACTAGGGGATAGTGATCCGAATAAGCCACTGCAATATTTCTAAGTTTGAACTGAGGGAAACGAGTCAACCAAAGCGGACTGCTGAACATATGATCAAGCTTCTCCCTCACCCATCTAGCAGTACCTCTACTGCGTTCCTAGGTAAATGGACTCCCCTCCTGCCTAAGTTCCGACAACTCACAGTCCTGAATTGCTGATTGAAACCGGCGAATCAGACTCTCAGGATAATCCCCACCCCCCTTCTTCTCTACCTGTTCAAGCAGACAATTAAAGTCCCCCATCAAAACCCACGGGACTACTGACTCCCCTGTAATCAATCGTAAAAGCTGCCATGATTCTCCATGGAGGCTTCTGTCAGTGTACCCATAGAAACCCACACGGCGCCAGTCCCCTAGGCTCACATCGGTCACAAGGGCATCAATGTGATGATCCGAGTAACCATTAACAGTGAGCTTAACCCCTTCCTTCCACAGCATAGCCAAACCACCACTATGCCCCCGATTCTCAACCACAAAACAACCCTCAAACTTCAACCTCTTACTAATCTTCATTATTCTACTTTTATCTACTAACGTTTCTATGAGGAAAAGAACTTTCGGACGACTAGATCTCACCAAGTCTCCAAGTACCTGAACTGCACGAGTATTCCCCAGTCACCTGTAGTTCCAACTTACACATGTCATGGTGATCGGCGGGTATGGGTGCCAGACCTCGCCTTTTCTGTCTCTCCTGAAGAGCCATCATCAATCTTAGAAAAGGCTCCTCATCATTGTGCCCCTGTTTTTTTGTTACTTCCTTCTTCTCCCCGTCATCTCTTCCTATCCTCCAGTAATCTGAGTTCAGCCTCCTCCTCATTCTCCATATGCGTATCATTCCCTTCCCTTCCCCCTTCCTCGACGTGATCATGAGATTTCTCATGAGGCTCCTTAGCTCCTTCTCTACCCTCCTCAACCACCTGTTGCTTTCCTTCCCTTCTACATGCACCATTCATCTTCTCTAGGATTGGCCCTCTCCAGGACGTGTTAACGTTCACTTCCTCCAATGGTTTCCTCCATTGGTTTATACTCGAGAACCTTCTCCCCCCCCCCCCCCCCCGAACCTCCAATCCCGTCCCTCTCCACTTCCGGTTCCCTGAGCCATCGTGCTCCACTCATGTCCCCCTCTCTCCTCAACGGAGCTTTTAACCAAGATCCCCATTCCCTAGGAATCATCTCACTATCCTGCTCAAATTTCCTTTCACAGAAACATTCCGCGTGACCTAACAGACCACACAAATAGCAGAATGTGCCAATTCTTTCATATTTAAACTTCACAAACATTAGATCCCTACCTGCCTTACAAATCTTTTTAAATCTAATCTGGGAATGCGGAACAGTGATCTGGGTCTTCGTCGGGAAGGTTCGGCTTCTTCGGGGGTCGTCACTGCGTGGGGAACGGTCCCTGCGGACACTCCGAAGATTAAGACAGTTAGTGGTTCAAGAGAGTATTCTAATCAAATGTGAGTGAGGTAGGAAATTAGTTACCCGATCCCCTCTTCTTCCTTCATTGGTATATTTATAGTGGATTGACTTGGGCCTACGGGCCCTCTGTTGTCTTGGCCCATTCGCTGGTCGGGCATCGTTGGGCCTCCTGGGCCTAAGTGATATTCCGAATCAAGTAGTCCCCCCCCGGCTAGGCTAGCCGAGTATTGCATGCGAGGAGACGAGGATTTTAGTTGATTATTCTCCTCTTAACAAGTGATTTACAGCTGTATGCAAGCTACCCGATTTCCTCATAGAGACCCTTCAGATTTGATGCATGCGCTTGTGGGTTTTAGCGTGCGATTTATTGGCCTGCATTAAATGCTCCTGCACGCGCCGTAAAAAAAGACTTTGAATGTCGTGCTTTGCCGGCGCCTCTAATTTCGGTTTAGATATAAAATGCAAGGGGAGGCCCTATTTCTGTCTTATTTCGCCAAATTCTTCTCTCATTGCGATTTGGCCGTCTCGCTTTCCCTTTGGAGCCGCTGTTTTCTGTCGATCGTTTCGTCGTTGCTCTGTCGTTTGCTCGCGGTTGCTGGGCACCGAGTATAGGGATTGACGACGCTCTTCTAAAGATTCTCTACGACGCTCGTCGTAACCTTTTCGAGGTCAGTCGAAATGCTTCTCTCCTGTCTTTAGTTCTTTTGTTTAGTTGTTTTTTCTGGGGAGGGGGAGTATGTCAGAGGGTTCTTCGCGGGGAGCCCTAAAACGACTGCCGCCAGTGACACCGGGCGACTTTACACTTCGTGACGCTTCTCGAAAATGATCTGTAAAGCGAAAAAGGCGAGTAGGGGCGGCGGAGGAGGGCGGTGTTGCCGCTGGAAAGAAAAGGTAAACCGTCGTGGTACGCGTGTCGCCCAGCACTGAGCGCCCGCCCGGAGGGCCCGCCGTTGGTGTCCTTGAAGTAGTTGTGGTTGTACTAGAGGGAGTGATTACCGAAGAGTGACCTTTGGCTTCGATCTACGAACAGATATGGGAAAAGGTATGGACAAGGTCGCCAGGTGTGACGAGTGTGGACGGCAAACGCTTTGAGGGGAGGCACCGCCCGAAGAGGCCAGAATCCTTTGCGGTGGACGATGCCTATAGTATTATTGTGTCCGCAGACTTGGCCGCCATTTCTGCCGTGTATCGACTAGGGCAGCCTTATGAGTTGGTGGCGTTGGAGGAAGATGATCGTGCTCATCATGTGGGCGGGGCGAACGAGCTGGTTGTATATGAGGAGCAGTTGGAGTCGGGGATGTTGCTACCTTTGCTTCCCTTCTTTGTGGAGGTATTAAAAGAGTATGACTTGTGTCCTGGTCAAATTCATCCGAACGGGTGGAGGATGATGGTGGCTTTTTATTCTTTGTGCCGGTCAGCTGGATACCAAGCTACTGGGCTGGTGTTTCGCGAGTTCTTCCGGCCGAATAAAGGACCCCGCTCTCAACACGTGACCTTCTCTCATCAGAAGTTCAAGGTACTCGGTGGCCTGAAGGATAAGATCCCCGAGTTTAGGCATCGATACTTTCTAGTGCGGAAACTGGATGGGGACTTCCCTTTCCGCGTGACATGGAATGACGATCCCATGGATTCGGGTAGGTGGCTAAAAATGCGACCAATGTTGCCATCGGAGGAGCATCTGATAAAGTACCTAAAGGGGTTTCCTAACATCACAGCATACTCGGATTCGCACAATCGAACTCATTCTCCCTACCACACTCTTCCTATCAATATCTACGAATTCCCCCAGAAACTCTCCCAACTGTCGACCCACTGCCTCATTTCTAGCGCCAAAGGGAAGTTCAGAAACTTGGACCCATATTTCCATCATGTGCATATCAATCTCCTCAGGTTTCATCAATTCCGACCATTCGCTCATCACTAAGACGTAATTGTCAAACGTCTAGGGTCCTCCAACCAAAATCTTCTTCTTATCCATTACATGGAAGAACTCAAAAGAGTAGAGGTTAGTCGCAATTTCTGCAATAGTTATGCCCCTCCCGGGTCTCCACAGCCCTGCCAGTTTCAACTTCATACTTAATTATGAGATTCATATATTTGACCCTATATTTTAATAGTTTTTCTTTATCAATAATGTTTTTATTTATGCTCCCTCATATTATTTTGTGACATTTATCCCAAATCAAAAATTGACGTATAGAGTGGAACCCACGGCTTCTGAGCTTATAACAATACATCACATTTAGTTCAATCTAGTCTAAATAGTGTATATATAAAGAGATTTATTAAAAATTTGCGTGTGATGCTAACCACATCACAATTGTTATAATATTTCACGAATTAGTTACCTCAATACACATGGACAAAGGAACGTGGATTCGAGACACAAAAAAAAAGATTGGGGAATCAATATTAATCCACTTTTAAAAATAATAATAACAAAAAGTTGCCTTAATTTTCATATAATATTTGATATCTCAAAACTACTTTGTTTCTCCACTTGTAAAACTTTAGAACAGCAATTCTTCTCCATCTGATTATCAATCACCTCGCGTGATTTAACGGGTCTCTTTATATACATGCTAATTTCTATCTAAAGTGGACTAAATGCAACACGTTATGGGTAAAATATGATTGATTGCTATATATATACCAAGAGGTTAATGTTACAAAATAATACATCATGGATAAAAATAAAATATATTTTCTTAACATTATTGATCCAACTAGAAATGATATTATGATAAACTTTAAATCTTAAACTTTTTGATTTTAATATCAGCTAGGTATTGTTTGATTAAGAGAGTAAAAATTTTGAAAATGGTAGTTCAATTGAAAATATTTCTCTAAACAACTTTAATTTGTGGACTTCTCCATTTTAAGATCATCATCTGTCATTTTTGAATTAGGTCATGTTTGATAAAATTGAAAATTTTAGTACTAAAAAAATAATTTCTGATTTTAAATGTTGAATATTGTAGGTGCCGAAAGTATTAAATAACTTAACTGTTTGATAAATACAAAAAATAAGTACTGATATAAATTTATTAGTTGATAATGTTCATCTTAAAAGTTTAAATTAAATATTTTAACTAATCAAAATAAGTGATTTTTAACTTACCTGAACATTTTAAGTGTTTGAATAATTATAGTTATCAAACACACTTAATGTAAATAAGTGCTTAAAACTATTAAAATAAGTGGTTTTTGAGGTTATCAAACAGGGTTTTAGTCAACGATAAAATAAGCCATTATATTAGTAAAGTGCAAGATTCACAAACCATAATGTCCAATTTTGAAGTTCAAAGATCCTAATAAAAGTAATTATAAAATTCAAGGATCATAAATGCAATTTGCCTACTAAAGGGAAGGGAGATGCATTATAGAAGAATTTTGACCCAGTTTTATGGTTTTTCCTCATTCTTCTCTACAACTTTTTCTATTAGATTGTAACACTTATTTGGTTCAGTTTGGTTCGATTCGGTAACCGAACTAACCGGTGTTCACCCATATTGACTAGTACTATACTAAAATGGTTCAATAGAGTATCAATCGAAAACAGTGTCAAATACTCGAGCTAATCAATCCGGCCTAACTAATAATAATAATAAAAGAAGACTAGAAGCTTATGAAATGTCCGTTTGTTTCCATTTTCCGGAACTCTATTTTGTTTTTTTTTAATTCTAAACAATAGAGAGTGTTGCGTAAAATTTTGAAACAGCTGCAAAAATCAACTAATATCTACTCCCTAGCAAACAGCTAATAGCAAACGGGTCCGAAGTAACTAAAGAAAAACTCAAAAGCTCAAAGTTTTATTTCATTCGAACAAACTTCCCGCAACAATATTTATATGAATTAGGCAATGTCACCCTCTCGTGACAAAAAAACCTACGAACAAAGAGCACGTGAACAATCTCGAACCGAGTAATCGGATGACAAAACTAGTTTTAAAAAGGCCTAGTGTGTCGACCTCTTGCTCTACCGCAAAGAATAGCATTTCTTGGTATGGGATATTCATCTCTCCATGAATTTGAAGATGTATATACTCTTAGATAAAACTGTTGCCCCAAATATTGCCTCGCCCAGTTTTCGGACCGTATGTTCCACATTCCTACGTTGTCTAACGCCATGTATACCGCTGTCCATGACTTCGGGTACACCTGCATTTTCGATATCACTTATCAAACACGGATCAAATGCATCGACTGTCACTGAAGTATACAAATATCAAAGGCATTACATCTGGTCCCCATTCTATCCTAAAATAAAAAACTGTAACTATTTGATATACACTGTAACAATATGTGTTGGTTCAAAATTAGTTTGGGAAAAAGAGTCTGAAACTGTTCAACCGAATGATTTTCGATGAGACCTCAATTAATGGCTTTTGTTTAGAATAGGGACTCAATTGATGATTTTTGGTTAGTTCAGGGGTCTGATTGATGATTTTGATAGTTTGAGGTCCTAATTGAATTTGAAGCTTTAGTTTAGGGAGCTATATGAATATTATGCCAATATCAAACACGGAAAATGCAACGATTTTCATTGAAGTATTGCATTTGGTGATGGTTACTAAAGTCAATTTTGTATCGGTAAAATCACTAAAGTTTAATTCCGGTATCAAGAAAATTACTATGGCTAGTTTAAGAAAAAAAGTCAATCGGAAAACTGATGTGACCAGTCAATCCAAAGTCCTACTTGTTAACGTATCGCCATATAAGATTCTTCATTACAATGCCACGTATTGACCATGTGGTTATGTAGCATATACATGGCGAAAATATAGATGAAGAATCTTACGTGGCGATGAGTTGGCAAGTAGGAATTTGGGTTGACTTGTCATGTCAGCTCTCTGGTTAGATTTTTTCTCAAACCGGCCGTAGTGACTTTATTGATATTGAAATTAATCTTTAATTCGGGTATCAGGAAAGTCACCGTGGCTAGTTTAAGAAAAAAAGTCAATCAGAAAATTGATATGACCAATCAAATAAAGACCTACCTGTCAGCTTGATCGTCACATAAGATTCTTCAAGACATTATCTGACACGTGTCAGCGACATGTTTGCCACGTGTCCATGTAACGGACAAGTGGTAGATATATTGATGAAGAATCTTATGTGGCAATGAGCTGGCAAGTAGGAATTTGGATTGACTTGTCATGTTAGCTTTCTGGCTTTTTTCTCGAACGAACTGGCCGTAGTGACTTTATTTATGTTGAAATTAATCTTTTGTGATTTTATTGACACAAATTGACTACCGACACATAAATGCAATACTTGAGTAATCATCGTTGTCAATGCTTCTGTAAAGTTTAATTCCCATGTCAAGAAAGTCTGTGACGGGTTCAAGAAAAAAAAAGCCAACCAGAAAGCTGACATGGCATGTCAATCCAAAGTCCTACTTGTTAACTCATTGCCACATAAGATTCTTCATCACAATTTTTACCACGTGGTCACATTGCATATACATGGCAAAAATATTGATGAAGAATCTTATGTGGCGATGAGTTGACAAGTAGGAATTTGGGTTGACTTGCCATGACAACTTTCCGGTTGGCTTTTTCCTCAAACTTGCCCATAGTGATTTTATTGACACCGGAATTAATCTTTAGTGATTTTATTGACACAAAATTGACTATAGTGACCCCCGAAACACAAATGCAACACTTAGTAATCTTCGTTTTATTTGACTATATCAAACGCCTCAACAAAAATACGATCTATCTGTCTATCTATCTACAATGTTAAGTTCGTCTCCAGAAAACTCGTGTTTTTACCCCTCAACATCGCAAAATTTGTCAGTTTAACTCGTGTGTGTGTATATATATATACCTGAGTTGTGCAACGAGCCACCGCGTCTCTCAGATTATACTCCGCCCTGCTCGCCTGTGTCCACTGCCCTCCATCCATTCTGCTCACATCACAAATTGCCAGTAAGTTTTTAACATTTGCCGGTACCGAGAATATTCGGATACCGAATACCGCTACAAATCCACTCAACATATGCAGCTAGCTTACCCAACAACAAAGAAAGAATGACCATCAATGTGCCATGACTGAACTGTGTCCTCCCAGTTTTGGAAAATAATCTCGATGAATTCGTGGAAGTTAGCACCCATCACCGAGGTCTGGAGGTACGCATTCCCCCAACTCGGAGTACTAGGCATACTTCCGAGGTTAAAAACTCCAGGAATCTTGAAGTAATCGGCGAGTTTTAAGGGCGTGTCCGGAGGAACATACGAGACACCGTTGACAGCAAACCTCTGCTTTCCATTTATAAGAGGAGCCGAGTTTCCTAGCATGATTGTCCGGGTGGTCTTGATCATTCCATAGTGGTACGAGCCTTGTGGATTTGGCCTTGGCCCGCTCGCTGTCAAATTCCAACTGATATAAAAGACACGTTAGATAGATAAACCATGAATGTCGAGCAAATATACCTGAAGTGACGATGACCGGACAATTTAGTATACTTTACCGGTCAGTGGTCAGTCAATATGAGTTTGACAAGTAAATTACACTGATGGTACCTGAACTTTACCCTAATTCACACTTTGGTACCTAAATTTCATTTTCTCCAAAAATACACATCAAGTAAAGATGACCCAATATTTTAGTACATTTGACCGATTAGTGATCGGTCCATGCGAGTTTGACTATTTTAAATTAAAAATTGAGACCCATCACACACTCAATTAACATAAAATTACAATACTACTATTTAGCTGTCTCTCTCTCTCTATCTATATATATATATGTATATATTAAATGACAATATTATAATTTTATGTTCATTGAGTGTATAGTGAGTCTAGTTTAAAATGGTCAAACTCACGTTATCCGGTCACTAACCGATCAAATGAACTAAATTTTTCAGTCACCTTTACTTGAGTTATGTTTTTAGGATAAAATAAAATTCAGGTACCAAAATGTGAATTAAGGTAAAGTTCAGGTACCATTGATGTAATTAACATATGAAACTCGTGTTGACCGGTCATTAACCGGTAAAATACACTAAATTGTCCGATCATCGTTACTTCAGGTATATTTTTTAGACAATGTAATCTAGGTACCAAAGTTTGAATTAGGGTAAAGTTCAGGTACCATTGGTGTAATTTACCCAGCAAAGAAATGTACAAACAAATGGCGAACATACCGTATTGATCTAGCCTGATTGATAGACCAATTGATCTGTGTAGTAGGACCACCCGGGATTGGACCAGAAAGTCCATTGCGCGAGTTGCTATAGTGAAGAATTGAAGTTGTTGTGAGTACCCGAGTGGTGAAGCGTGTGGATACTACAATGTAGTAGTCTCGGGCGGGTTGATCAGCCGTGACCAAGACAGAATAGGACTGTCCGAGATGAACATCAAGGGCAGCATATGTGTTTTGAAGTGTGTGAGATCCTTCTACCTCTACTACTTTCATCATATGGCCTTGGATTCGGAAGTTGATCGATGTCGAAAGACCGACATTCGATATCCTGAACCTATATGTCCTGCCTGCAAGTAGATATTCAGAATGTAGTTTGAATTTCGTTACTAAAAAACACCAATGAAGTTCGGGAAATACACGCGGACGAGAAGAAACTCAACATGGAAAAAAAAGCGGATGAAGAAACGACAATTTCAGCAATACTGATGGACCAGCACTCCGAGCTAGCTCAAAGTGCCGGCAAAGCAGCAGCTTTCGCCCCACCAACACACTGAGCTAGGAGTAGGGCTGTAACTGAGCCGAGCTTTGGCCTGGTCATGCTCGGCTCTTTAGAAAATTGACGAGCTCGAGCTTGAGCTCAACATCTTGCTCGTGAGCTTGTTCACAAGCTTTGCTCGAGAGCAACTAGTTAATAATGTTCATGAACTTCGCTCGCAAACGACTTATTAATTATGTTTATTTGAAATTTCTTTAACACGAAACTACATAGATGAAACTACATAGATTTGAAACCTACAAAACTATATTGTTTTACATATCCTCTTTATAGAAATACTATAATTAAAAAAAGGGTAAAGTTCAAATAAAACCCCTGTGGTTTCACTAATTTTCAGATAAAGGATTATGGTTTACTTTTTATCAAAACGAGGATTGAGGTTTCACACTTTTAATAATGCTATTAAAACTATCTTTAACGACCTGAAAATGAAATTTTTTAAGAATTAAAGTTATTCAATGCCATATTTTCTATGGAACTACATTTTCGATTTTAGAAAATCATATTTTTTAGAACTTTCTCTCTCTAAACATTAACTTTCCCTCTCTTTACCTAATATCATCTAAATAATCTCGAAATAAAAAAGTTGAAGAATTAAAGTTGCTTAGAATATTAGTAGTTTTTAAAATATGTCATTTTTGAAGTCGTCAAGAGTGATTTTAATAGTATCAATCGAAAAAGTCCTTATTTTGATAAATTTGAAAACCTCAGTCCTCGTTTTGACAAAAAGTAAACCAGTCCTTTATCTGAAAATTAGTGAAACCACAGGGGTTTTATTTGAACTTTACCCTTAAAAAAATAATCAAACCAAGCTTGCTCACGAGCGTGTTCATGAATATTATAATCGAGCTTGTTCATGAACATTATAATCGAGTTTGTTCATGATCTTGTTCATAAACCTATAACTGAACCTGCTCGTTAGCTTTCGAGCTGAGTTTTACCGTGCTCAAGCTCAGCTCGTTTATAAATCCAGCCGAACATGGTTGAGATTTTATCAAGCTGAACACCGAGCCGCTCTTGAGCGGCTCAGCTCATTTACAGCTCTAGCTAGGAGTTAAGGGAAGATTCGGAATTTTTCCTCTTTAGTCCAAAGTTTTTATATTTTTAATTATAACCCCTAATTGTACTCATTGATGCATACCTTGATCAACTGTAAAAGTGTTTCCGTTCCATCCACGACCATTGATAAGAAGACCATCGGGGAAGGGAAGATCACGACCGGCATCCAAGAGTCGTCTCAATTGCTAAAATCAGGGAAAAACAAATTTAGTGCCCGTTCAGTTCTCCTTTTTATAGCTCTTTTTTATTGTTTACTCCAAACAGTAGATTTAAAATGTTCGGTAAAGATTGAGAAAAACTGTTTAAACTAGCAAACAGTAAACAACAACAACCGAACTAAACAAACCATTACATACGAATTGGAAATGCAGAATAAGAATTTGAAAATTTTGCTTACATAGTGATCTCTCTTGTACCAATCTCCGGCTAGTACGATAAAATCTCCAACCGGAGGAGGGAAAGGAATCGGAATCCGAGGACGGTTCCAGATTCTGATACCGCCGAACCCTCCAGCAGCCTTGTGCATCCAAAGAGATGGGAAGTAAAAAAAGCTACCAATCTGGTCCTTAACTTGGAGGATATAAGTGAAGTTTTTTCCTGGCATGATGGGGCATGTTGTACCATAAACTCCATCCTGCCATGAATTTCTTCTCTGTTGTATGCCATTCCTGTTGGAAAATCATTAGCTATTATGAGTCTAAATTCCATAATGAATTTAAGAACCTTATTATAGACATAATGTGAGGGCGGTGAGTAAGGTAAACATCGTTGTCGTGTGATCGAGAGGTCACGGGTTCAAGTCTTAGGAGTGGCCTCTTGCCAAAAAAATTGGCAGGGGAAGGCTTGCATCCAATATACCCTTATGGTAGGACCCTTCCCCAGACCCTTCCCCAGACCCTCGCTTAGCAAGGACATATAGTGGATAGGGCCGCTTTTTTTTATTGTAGACATAATCTCAAAGATGTAATTACTCGATCTGTTTATGTTGCACGGATGGTCACGGAAGTTTGGGGTCCACAAAGGTCAAGTTCTAGCTAATTTGTGTATAAAAGCTCACCGGAATATTGATATGGTACAAAAGACAGTTGACTATATGCCAACTAGGTCGTAGTGTTGGAAAATGATGTGATGTTTTGAACAAATTTATGCTTACGTGTCCACGTGGTGTAATCGAGTCGATCTTTAGCTCATGCTTGGTTCATTAAAGGATTGACGAGCTCGACCTCGAGCTCAACATCATATACGTGAGCTTCTCGCGAGCATCTTCACGAGCTTTGCTAGCGAGTAGCTCATTAATTATGTTCATGAACAATTCATTAATTATGTCCATTTGAAATTTCTTTGATAAAAAACTACGTAGTTTTGAAACCTACAAAACACTAAAGTTTACACAAAACTATGTTGTTTTACATTTCCCCTTTATATAAATACTATTATTAAAAAAAAAAAAATAATTGAACTAAGCTTGTTCAGGAGCGTGTTCATGAACATTATAATCGAGCTTGTTCGTGAACCTATAATCAAGCTTTCGAGTCGAGTTTCGCGATGCTCAAGCTCGACTCACTTATAAATCGAACCGAACACGGTTGAGATTTTATCATGCCAAGCGACTCGGCTCATTTACAGACCTACTTATGTGCCACGTTAACATTCCAATGAGCTTTTTTGTACACAAATTGGTCGGAATGACACCTATTGAAATCAAATGTGAAGTCCCATGATTTTATCGAAAGAAAATGAAATTTAATGATCTCTATATACGGACAGTTGTGTTCACATGGACCGTGAATGACCAAATAAATTTGATCAGTTACTGTTAGATCTAGACTTATTAGAATCCTATGGTGGAGATTCAAAACATTCTAAGACTTATATTTAATAAGCCTAGATCTAACGGTGAATGATCAAATTCCTTTAGTCATTTAGGATCCACGTGAACACTACCGTCCCCCTGAAATAGATCTCAAACTTTAATGACCGTTGTTGCAATTTACCCAATAGTTCAAGGGGTAAATTACACCCATGGCCACTGAACTTTACCCATTTAATATTGTGGTCACTGAACTTCAATTCTTAACACTATGGTCACTGAACTTTACACTTTTTAACACCAGTGGCCACTCAACTTTAACTAACTCTTAAAATAACTGTTAACGACCTCAAAATGAAAATATTCAAGAATTAAAGTTGTTCACAACCACATTTACCATGAAACCACATTTATTATTTTCCAAAATCAACTTTTTTGGAGCTTTCTCTTTCTAAAAATTCACTCTCTCTCCTAACCAAACAACGTATAAATGACCTCAAAACGAAAATTTTCAAGGATTAAAGTTCCTTAGAATATCATTAACTCTTCGAATTTTTTATTTTGAGATCATCCACTGTCGTTTTGAGGCATTGAATGGCTATCGGTGTTAAAAAATGTAAAGTTCAGTGGGCAATACCTTTAAGAATTGAATTTCAAACGTTGAGTGGTCATGGGTGTAATTTACCCATAGTTTAAGTTAACAAAGTTTGGAGCTTTCAGTAAAATTATAGGAGGGAAATCATATGCTTCATTGACATTAATATCAAAACTCAGTCAAATTTGGTAAAAACTGATTAATCTGTGCAGAGAAAGAGTGAGACAAACAGAACAATTTGTCCTCATTTTCCCAGATCTAGATGCTAGACAATTTCTGTTTTTATGTCAGCAGCAACAATAATTTATTTAATTTAAAAAACATTATCACAAGATTACTGACAATAAATATCAGAAACATAAATATAGGTCTCAAGATGTGTAGCATGTGGGTAGTGAAATCAATTACAACTTGCATAGCTGGAATATTTAATAGCATATTCCAAGGTAGCACATGAATGGGTCCTCATACAATTATAAGTTTTTTTTTAATGGTTGATACAAGTATAAGTTAATCAAACTGAGATTTAAACATGCATGCAGTAATGATTCCATGTGTTTTCAGATTTTTTTTGTCGGTATTGGTAAAATTTTTATTTTTCTAAATTTGACTGATAACGAATTCAAAATGTAAATTTTCAAGAATTAAAGTTGATTAGTATATTTTTTATTTTTCAAAATTTTCATTTTGAGATCGTTATCGGTCAAATTTGGAAAAATGAAAATTTTGACAAACACAGGTACCAATCTGCAAAAAATATGAAACCATAAGGTTTTGTTTGAAATTAACCCTAAAAACTAGGCTTAATAAAAACTTGTCTAAAAAGTTTGACTGGTCTCCTGGATAATTTACATAGTGTCTGGTTAACCCTCTCAACTTGCTTAAAATTATCTATCGGTCATCTGAATTTGTTTAAAGTGACCTATTAGCCCTCTAAACTTGCTTACAGTGACCTATTGGCTCCCTGAACTTGAGTACAGTGGCCTATTTGTTCTATGAACTTGTTTAAATTGATATACATTGCAATTTGTCTAATTCTGAAAAAAAAAAAAAAAAACTTAAAAAATAAAGGCCTAATTCGTGATTCTAAGTCTTTAAAACAAATGAATTTTCTATTTTGTATATTTTTATCGTGTTTTTATAGATTCAGGAACTTAATCATTATACTTTAAGCAAGTTTAAGAGACTAATAAGATACTGTGAAAGTTCACAAGACGGTCAATTTTAGACAAGTTATTAAGCCTGGAAACTAAGATTCTGAATTGACATGAGTAGGAATAACAATTATAAGGACTACCAAGAAAAGTGGTTGAAATAGTGGTTCTGTTGCACATTCAACGGTAACTAACTAAAGGTATAACTTTATTTGCATAAATCACTAAACTTTTCATTATTTCGGTCAATTTATGTAGAAAAATTCATTGAAATGTAATACCATCTAAGCAACAAATTCTTATATTAAGTACTGGGTCTTCCGGAATTTTCACATGCATTGCTCATTCACCGTTAGATCTAGGCTTATTAGAATTCTAAGGTAGAGATTCAAAGCATCGTGAGGCTTAGATTTAATAAGCCTATATCTAACGGTGAATGAGCAAATTCACTTCCTCATTAAGGTGCATGTGAAAATTCCTGGTGGGTCATTCGGAAGATCCGCAATTCACATTTGAACATGTGTATTGTGACCCCACGTAATAATTAAAATAGTAGGACCTCTTATAATATGTGTGGGTTCATGTCATATATGTCAAAATATGTATGGGAGGTCCCCCATTTGACATGGAGAACCGGGTGCTTCTAATAATTTGCCCTAAGCATAATAACTACATACATGCCATGTAACACATCCTAAGCCACAAAAAAAAAAATCATGTTTTTATTCAACGAAGCGCTTGGTAAACTGTAATCGAGCCGCCGAGCCGAGCATGAACCTGTTCATGCTCGTCTTAATAGAAAATTGACGAGCTCAAGTCCAAGCTTAAAATCATGTTCATGAGCTACTCGTGGCAGAAATGTCATAACTACCTATGTGCCATGTGACACATCCTAAGCCAAAAAAATATACCATATTTTTATCTAACGAAGCGCTTAGTAGGGCTCTAATCGAGCCGCTAAGCTGAGCTTTGACCTATCTATACTCGGCTTAATAGAAAATTGACGAGCTCAAGCTCGAGCTTAAAATCATGTTCATGAGCTGCTCGTTGCAGAAATGTGCTAACTACATATGTGCCATGTGACACATCCTAAGCCCGCTAAAAAAAATCGCATTTTTATCCAACCAAGCGCTTGGTAAACAGTAATTGAGCCGCCGAGCTGAGTTTTGACATGCTCATGCTCGGCTAAATAGAAAATTGACAAGCTCAAGCCCGAGCTTATAATCATGTTCATGAGCTGCTCGTTGCAGAAACGTGATAACTACATATGTGCCATGTGACACATCCTAAGCCCCCTCCCCAAATAAAAGGCGTATTTTTATCCAACCAAGCGCTTAGTAAACAGTAATCGAGTCGCCAACCCGAGCTTTGATCTGCTCATGTTTAGCTTAATAGAAAATTTACGAACTCAAGCCCGAGCTTAAAATCATGTTCATGAGATGCTCGTGGTAAAAATGTGATAACTACATATGTGCCATGTGACACATCCTAAGCCACAAAAAAAAAAATCATATTTCGCTGAACCGAGCTTTGACCTGCTCATGCTCGGCTTAATAGAAAATTGACGAGCTTAAACCCGAGCTTAAAATCATGTTCATGAGCTGCTCGTTTATTTGTTCACGAGCTTTGCTTGCGATGAGCTCATTAATTATGTTCATTTGAAATTTCTTTAACACAAATTTAAGCTAAAAAACTAAAATTTACGTAAAATTATGTTGTCTTATATTTCCCATTTATAAAAAAAATACTATTATTAAAAAAATAATTGAACCAAACTTGGCTACGAGTGTGTTACTCGTGTTCATGAACATTGCAATCGAGCTTGTTCATGAACGAATAACAGAGCTTTCGAGCCGAGTTTCACCATGCCGAAGCTCGATTCATTTATAAAACATGGTCCAGTTTTTATCGAGCAGAATGCCGAGCCGCGCTCATGGACGGTTCGGCTCATTTACAGCCCCTAGATCTAGTACATTGTTCAAACCCAGATCATTTTTAGCAATCCACAACAGTAAAAGCATAACAATGTAACACCCAAAACTAAAACCCCCAAATTTCTTCCATTAATGAACTAAGAAATTCCTATTAATTACCAAGAAATGAGAAATGGCTCCCTCAGATAGTTGAAAACATTGATAATCAGATTATCATTTGTGATTGCATCAATATGAGGCCCTGGAAACTGCCCATTAATCAAAATCCCCTGCAACACCATAAAAAAACCCCCAAAAAAACAGTCAAAACCCCAAATTGAAAACACAAACAAAGTTCATTCCTTTCCACATTATAAACTTAACCCAGTACCTGTTGCTTAACACCCAGAGGGTAAATGTCACCATAAGTGACTTTCCAGTTGAAGAATCTATAAGGGTTGTCGCCATTAACGCCATTACTAGCAAGAAAGAAGAAGAAAACTAGAGGAAGAAGATGAAGATACTTGCAATTTCTCATTTTCTTTCTTTTTTTCTCTGTGGAGTGTTTGGTTTCAGTGGAAATTGAAAAAGAGAGAGACTTTAAGCATGCATTATAAAGAAAGAGAGAGTGAGTGAATGGGTCCCCATTTCTTGTTCTTGGAATTTTTATCTATCTCTGGTTATTTTATTTTTTGGTAGCAGAGCTAGTAGGGAGAAAGATGGGCATGGCATTGGCTTTTTTTAACTAAACAAAAAACAGAGATTGGCGCATTAGCTGGCGCTCTCCATTGGGTTTTGTGACAATACACTATTTTAGTGTTTTTACATACAAAAATTAAAACTTTTTCGATGTTTTTCCACGATAAGTGAGTATTCAAACCCTCTAGATCCATCTTTGCCTGTATGCACGAGCACTTCTAGTTAGTAGCCTTTCTGCGTCTCATATCTGTGTCCGTGTCTATTTGTTATAAGATATTTTATGAAGGTTATGTATTAGAAATAACGTTTCTAGTATCTGTTTCCGTGTACATGTCTGTTTCCATGTACGTGTGTCCGTTCAACATAGGTCCCTGGTCATATGAACTTGCTTAAAATATTCTGATAGCTTCATAAACTTGTTTAAAATGTAGTCTAAGTAATCACTCAGTTGCAAACAAAAAAAAGTAAGCTGAATGCGAAAAATGTGTAGCATGCGACTTGGAAAAGTTAAACAACCAAAGTCGAGGTATAGAGTTTTAATATTAAAGAGACCAAGTTTTACTGTTGAGCCAGTAAGAAACATTCTAAGGTCTCCGTTATACATCTTCTACATGCAATTTACTTTTTGTAACAGAGTGATCACATGACTATATTTAAACAAGTTAGGGGCTACCGGGACATTTGAAGCACGTTGGAAAACTATTGATACAATTTGAAATTTCAGGGAGTCAATCAAAGCTTTTTGAACAAGTTTAGGGACGGATGATATATTAAGTCATAAACTGAATATATATGTTGCCCTTACACTTAGTTTACAATTTCAACTACCCACCAAAGTTTCAAAAGTTTCAAATGACCTTCTATTTTTATCTAATTATATTGGCTTAATGCCCCTCCAGTCCTTTTAACTTGTCCAAATTGGTCATTTTACCCCTCCAACTCTTCGAATGTCCTATTTACCCCCTTAACTTTGTAAAAATGGTATTTCTCACCCCTCAACTTTTCCAAATTGGTCATTTTACCCCTCGCCAACTCATCGAATGTCCTATTTACCCCATTAACTCCATAAAAGTGGTATTTTTCACCCCTTATGATCATATTTACCTTCTTAACTCCATAAGTGCAAAATTAATAAGACATATTCAAATGAGTTTGAAAATATATTTTTTTAATATCAACTTTTTATTTTGTTTGAATTTGATAATTATATTGATCTTTCATGTATTTATTACAATAATATTTTATTACAATAATTAGATAATCAAAATTTAACTAGCAAAAAAAGTTGATAAGAGAAAGAATGAATAAAAGATACAAATAACAAGAACATTAACATAAACAAATTAAAGACATTATATGTAGGGATAAGGTACCAAAATAGACCTATGATTTTTGGGAAAGTATCAATTTAGCACGTAAAAAAAATAGTACCAATACAGGTTTAACGTTTAAAAAATGTATCAATTTAGGCCTCAATAACGAATTGTAAGGGGTGATAAATACCACTTTCATGGAGTTAATGAGATAAATAGGACATTCTAGGAGTTGGGGGTAAATGGACAAGTTGAGGGGGGTGAGAAATACCACTTTTATGGAGTTAAGGGGGTAAATAGGATATTCGATGAGTTGAGAGGCTAAAATGATCAATTTGGACAAGTTAAAGGGGGTTGGGGAACAATAGGCCAATTATATTCAATAACCTCTTATTCTGGTTTCATTAAAGTCAATAACCTCAAAACTTCAATTGCCCCATAAACTTTTAAAAGTTCCTAATTATCGTCTATTTAGTATGTTCTTTTTAAGACGTGTCGAGCACTTTTACATTTGGTAGAACGTGTCTCCTATTTTCTGTATCCAACAAATTTTATTAAGGAATAAAGGGTTATTGAATTCAATTGACAAAAATAGAGATCATTTGGAACTTTTAAAAGTTTAAAGAACATCTGAAGTTTTAGGCTAATTACAAGAGGCAATAGATGTTTTAAGCCCAAACTATACTATATGATGGATAAATTTGACTGTCATTTTTTTAAGCCCACGTTTGACCTTGATATATGAAATGGTATAAATTTTATTTCTAACTTTTCCAAGTAAACTCAATTTTACCTATAGTTTTTTTTTTTTTTTTTTTTTTTAAAATTTGAACGAATTGGTTTGACAGTTATTTAACTATAATATCGAATCTTCTAAACAAGTTTGTCGATAAACTAAAACAATTTTATAGTTTTTGTTGGTTATGTGTAACTATATTAGTAACACAGTAAACATTACTTTGACTAAAAAAAATTGTGATTAACCTATAGTTAGAAGATTTAATTGTTAGCATTTTAACAGATATTTTTTGTAACTCTATTAGTAATACACTAAAAATATCTTCGACATAATTAAAGTTTTGAATGTTTCATGTGACATTTAAACCAGTCCTTTCAAATTCTTGATAAATATGAATAAGATTGATCTTAATTGAAAAGGATAAATTTGTACTATTTTATCTGTCGGTTTGAATCTGCACTTATATTTATTTTATTAATCGAGATATAATTGTGATATTAAATTATTGATGATATAAATCGTCTAAGTTAGATCTTAAGTTCGAATCCTAATATATGAAAAAAAAAAAAGTTTCAATTGATAGAAAATTCATCTAAATGCTGTCCGATGAATCGAGAAATCAGATTAAACCTAAAAAAAAATAAAAAATAAAAAGTTATTGATGACATAAGACATGTAGTAAACTTTTTAAGACGTGTGAAGAATCTAGTGGACTTTTAGTCTTTTACACCTCAAAATCTAGTAGACAAAAACCCATAAACAACAACTAATTAATTCGATTTTTATTGATTAAATTTTAAGTGAATATATTAACATATTAATCGAGAATAAGATGTAAAAATATCCTAATGTTTACAGTCAGAAACAATTTTATTTTTAACATTTAAAATTGTATAATTTTATCCGAACGTTGATAGCGAAGAGCAATTTTACCTCTAATATTAGCAAATTGAGTCAATTTCAAATACTATTATAAAAGACAGATATGTTGTTCTTTATATTGCATCAAATGCATATATGTTGGTTCTGTTAGAAAGATTTCATATTTTTCATGATTTAATAATAGAATTGGGAATTAATATTTATAAATTCAGCGAAATATTTAAATTTTTTTTATCCAACCTGCACAAAAAACAGTATGCTTAAAAAAAATTATAATTTTTTTTTCATATCTAATCATATGTTTGTGATCGATTACTAATGAGTGATAAAATGACGCACATTTAACTGTAAATGTCAAAGATTCATGATCAAGAAATAGTTTGATGAATATTTCTCAAATTGACCCAATTTGTCAACGTTAGGGGTAAAATTGCTATTGACTGCCAATATTAGAGGCAAAATTGCACTATTTTCGACGTTACGAATAAAATTGCTCCTGTAAACTTTAATGATAAAATTGCTTCTGGATATAAACGTTAGAGATATTTTTGCACCTTATTTCATTAATCAATTATTATTTTGATATATTAAGTCTGGACGGTTCAATCAATTATATATGTATAATTCAAATTTCATTTAGCAGGTCTAAAATTGCTAGCATTTCTACTATGGAAATTAGCAGTGGCGGAGCCAGAACGAAATGCTCGGAAGGGCTCCAAAGTATGTAGAAAAAAAAATTAAATAACTCAAGTTGGATATAAGTTGGATAAAAAAAATTCAAATATTTTATCGAATTTAAAAATATGAATTTCCAATTCTATTATGAAATTAAAAAAATATTAAACAAATTTAGAACCAACTAATATGCAACTGATGCAGAATACATGAACAAAACATCTGTGTCTTATTCATTGATGTCTAAAATTGACACAATTTGTCAATGTTACGAGTAAAATTGCTCTTGATTGTCAATATTAGGAGTAAAATTGAATTATTGTAAACGTTAAGGGTAAAATTGCTCTCATCTATTAATATTAGGAGTATTTTTGCACATTATCCCTAAAAAAATTAAAGGCTAAACAAAATATTATAAGTTTATATATGTTTTGCCAATTAAGGTCCCTTTGTTTGCCAAAAAATATTGTGCAGAAAAATATTTTTCTGATTTTTCAGTGTTTGTTTGCTTAGGAAAATAAATCAATAAAAAAATTTAGATTTGTCAACCAGAAAATTTATGGAGAAACTGAGAAAAATGCTTCTCTTTGAAAATAGAAACATTTTCCTAAACTTTTAGAACTCTACTTCATTCATTTACCCTTTTAAAAATCGTCATCACCCATCACTTCTTTTCTTTTTTGGTGTTATAGCTAAACACCGAAAATTATTTTATTTTCCAACACAAAAATATTCTTTACACAATATTTTCTGATAAATAAATGACTGTAAGTATGGTCACCAACAAAAGTTGTTCTTAGTTGCCAACGTTAGAAGTAAAATTGCATTATTTTAGACATTAAAGAGAAAATTGCTATCAACTCTTAACATTAGGAGTATTTTTTGTACATCATCCCTAAAAGATTAAAGGCTAAACAAAATATTAAAGGTTTAAATGTGTTTTGCCAATTAAGGCCATGTTTGTTTGTCGAAAACTATTATGCAGGAAAATATTTGTCTGATTTTCCGGTGTTTGATTGTTTAACAAAATAAGTCTAAAAGAAAATATAAGAAGAAAGTAAAAAGTATAAAACATTTTCTTAAACTTTTGGAACTCTACATCGTTCAGTTAGGGCTGTAATCGAGCCGAGTTGAGCCGAGCTTTGGCCTGTTCAAGCTCGGCTCGCTATAAAATTAACGAGCTCAAGCCCGAGCCGAGCTTGCTATAAAATTAACGAACCGAGCCCGAACCGAGCTTTGGCTTGCTCAACGAGCTTCGAGCTTGTTTCGAGCCCAAAATCCTCTTTTGAACTTGGTTCATTAAGAAAATTATCTAACCATGAATTGTTTGTGGGTAAATTGTTAATTATATTTGTGAAGTTTGCTCACAAATAACTCTTTAATTGTGTACATAAACAAACTCACAAGCAAAGTTCGTGAATAAATAAACAAGATGCTTACAAATAGTTCGTATATTACTCATTTATTATGTTTATGAACGAACTCATCTAATAGCAAATGAAATGATATTAAGTTTAGATATTTGTGAACTAACACAAAACTATATAGCTTTCTACAAAACTAAAATTTGTTCATAAATGTTCTAATCAAACCTGCTCGCGAGCTTTCGAGCGGAGTTTTGGCATGCTCAAGTTTGGCTCGTTTACGAACCAAGCCAGTAAATCGTGTTCACGAACGGTTCGTTTACAAATCGAGCCGAGTGTTTATTGAGTCGATCACCGAGCCGCTCATGAGCGGCTCGGCTTATTTACAGCCCTACGTTCAGTCAATCCTTTTAAACATAATGGTCACCCATCCAATTTCTTCTCGTTTTTTAGTGTTATAACTTATAACCAAATACCGAAACCTGTTTTATTTTTTAACACAAAAATTTCTTACATTATATTTTCCGACAAATAAATGGGGGCGTTGTAGCATAAATTTCGGGGGTCAATGATTGGATTTTAATCGATTGAAACTGAGATGCATGTGATTGACTTGTAAACTGAAATCTGAGTGAGTTCTGATCAGTGTTACATATTCACATGTTACAATACAAACAAAGTGAATAAAGACGAAGGTACTTAAAAACCAAGGAATTGTAACTAATATAAATAAATTAATAAAATTTGCAGTCTACATTGCGGGGATAGCTCAGTTGGGAGAGCGTCAGACTGAAGATCTGAAGGTCATGTGTTCGATCCACGTTCACCGCATTTTTTAATAACAAATCAATTTTAACCCCGCGTTATTTTAGAAGGTCTGAATTGTTTAGGCTAAATCTGTATTTCACTTAAAATATTGGGTTAAATTTGATCTTTATCAAATATTTTAGATGGTTTGACAAAAGAAAAATTGTGATTAACTTATATATATCTGATTTAGTTTTTTTTAGCATTTTAAGAGAATATTTGTAATTGTGTTAGTAATACAATAAATATTTTAGACATAATTGATATTTGAAAAGTCTGAAGTGACAGTTAAATATCGGTTAAACTAGTTTTTTCTAATTTCCGATAACATAAGGCTAAAATTGATCTTCTTTAAAAATATTAGAGTTAAATTTACATTATTTCAATTCCTTAAAAAGTTAGGTTTAAATTTGATCTTTAGCCCATTATTATTTCATTTGAACAATTGGTTATTAACTTTTGGCTCTTACTAAATACATCGGGATAAGGGTCAAATTTGATCCAATATTTGAAGTGCAAATTTAGTCTTAAATATAAATTGTCTAAATTTAATTATAATGTTTTCAGGTAAAATCAATTTTAACACTATGTTACCGAAAATTTGAAAATACTTGTTTGATTGTTATTTAACTATTACAACAGACCTTTCGAACATCAATTACGTCTAAGATATTTAATGTATCACTAACACAGTTACACAAAATTTTGTTAAAATGCTAATAAGGCTCTGTTCTTTATCGCTGAAAAAAACTGAACTGAACTGAATTGAACTGAACTGAACTGAACTGATTTGAATTGAACTGAACTGAACTGAACTGAATACTGCTGAATACTGAACTGAATTTAACTGAATACTGAACTTAACTGAATGCTACTGAACTTAACTGAATGCTACCGAACTTAACCGAACTTAACAATGATGATGATATTAGACTTTAAAATAATTTTCATGATAATATTGGACATTAATGAACTTATAATAATAATAATAATGGTTCTAATAAATTTAATAATATCAATAATAAATAAATATATTATTAAAGATAAAACTAAATTGAATATCAAATAAAAGCCCGGGATGATAAAATCTTGGCTCGATAAAAGCCTATGAAATTAAATAAAAATAAGTCTAATTTAAATTAAAAATACAAATTACATACAAACACAAATTTATATATAATTTAAAGCTTATGAAATTAAATACAAATCTTCATATGAATACAAACTCTTAACTTTTTATTTTAATTAAGGGTTAAAGTGCAAAAATAACGTTTTCGGTCAGAAGTAATTTTACCTCTAACGTCTAAAATGGTGGAATTTTATCCCTAACATTGATAAATTGGATAAATTTGAGAAATAATTCATAATATGGATGCAATTCCTAATTTTTAAATATGGATTCATACTTTAGTTTTATTTTTTTTATTAAACCATATATACTTTAATAAACTATCATTTCTTACTTTTATCTTTTTTTTTTTTTTGGTAAGAAGGGAAAAGAAAAAAAACAAACAAACAAAAACCTAACCCGGGATCAGTCTAGGAAGACTGACCCCAATCCTATCCTCAAGAAGAGAAGGTAACAGAAAAGAAGGAGGAACGGAAAGGGTAGAAACACCTAACATCCTCCCATGCCCAGCAGCTGCCAAGCGATCCGCCACGCGGTTTTGCTCCCTATAAATATGGGAGAAGGCAAGAGAATCGAAGGCAGGACGAAGCCTCAAGATGGTTTTAATGAGATTCTGACTCTTAAGACAAACAGCCTGGCTATCCGAAATCCTGTTGATAGCCTCCAAATTGTCAGACTCCACCGAAAGCCTTTTAACACCCATGCGAATGGCGAGTTTAATGCCTGACAAGATCCCCCAGAGCTCCGTAGAAAAGGAGGAGCCCGTACCCAAGTTATGGGTAAACCCAGCCAGCCAGGCGCCACCAGCATCCCGAAGAACTCCACCAGCAGCAATTCTGCCATTACTAAGGCAGGAGCCATCCGTATTCAACTTGACAACCCCTTCTCTGGGCTTACTCCAACCAACTAACTGGACCTCTTTAACCGGGGAAGGGCGAACCAGGGGCTCTCCTTCAAAACTCCTTGTAACAACAGAGAGTTTTTTCGAGAAGTAAAATCGCAGGTCAGGAATAAAGACAGTCTTCTCAGCAAATAACTCTTCATTCCTCCATTTCCACATTTGGTGACAAATAATAGCGAAGAGAATAGCCCCGTGCTCCATACTGGCCAACAAATTCCCATTAACGCCTTCAGAGAACCAGTCAATATCAGAGAAACCCATAAAGGAAGGAAGGATGTGGTGAGGAAGGACCCCTTCCCAAACCTTTCTACTATTCGGGCAATCCCTCAAAGCATGGCACAAGGTTTCCACATGGCCGCTGCATCTGCTACAGGCACCAGATACAGCCAAGTGCCTTCTGTGTCTATCTGCATTCGTGAGGAGCCTGTCTTTGACTCCCAGCCATAGGAAACTCCTAATGCGGTAAGGGACTTTTAGGGCCCAAATGGACTTCCAAATTCCCAAGGGAGGATCAGCCCTATTAGGGGTAAAAGCTTCATAGGCCGATTTACAAGAATAAGAACCATTATTAGTCAAGGTCCAGCAGTGTCTGTCCTTATCCTCCTCCTGATTACTAATCTTCACACCTCTAATATTAAGGAGGGTCTCCAGGCTAAGGAAGGAGTCGAACTTAGACCAGATCCAGTCTCCCTCCGAGTCCACCACATCAGCAATTTTCCAGGAGAGGAGATCATTCGGCGGAGGGGCGATGCACACCTCAATCAACGGTTTGTCACCAATCCAGGTGTCATACCAGAAACTAATGGATCTCCCATTACCCACCTCCAAGCCAATCCCCGTACAGAACTCAGCAAAAACAACACTAAGCCCTTTCCAGAGGAAGGAACAGCTGACAACCCTCTCTTTCGGGCCACCAAAGATTCTATCTTTCCTATACTTGCCGCACAGAAGATGAACCCAAAGGGAGGAGGGGGATTGCCACATTCTCCAAAGAAGCTTCATTAACAGGACTTTATTATTGTCCTTAGTTTGCCTTATACCAAGACCCCCCCTGCTCTTAGGCTGGCAGGCTTCCTTCCAAGGGACCAGGTGAATCTTCCTCCCATCCCTAGACTCTCCCCACAGAAAACGCCGATTAATTTTATCAAGGTCGTTGAGGACCGGCTCAGGGAGCTTACAAGCTTGCATGATGTGATTTGGAGCAGCGCAGTTGATAGACTGGATTAAAGTAAGACGACCTGCAAGGGAAAGAGAATTAGCTTTCCAGCTAGCACACAAACCGTTAGATTTGTCCAAAATGTCTTTAAAAGAGGCTTTGGACACCCTGTCACTATGAAGAGGGACCCCAAGGTATTTCCCAAACGATTGAGTCAGGGGAATGCCAGACATCTCACTCAGTCTTCTACACAAGCTATTATCCATATTCTTGGAGCATAGCATACGGGATTTATGGATGTTAATCTTCTGGCCAGAAGCCTCACAAAAGCAGTCGAGGATATCCATCACAGCCTTAATTTGTTCCTCATTACCCTCCACAAAAAGCATGACATCATCAGCAAAGAGTAAATGGGTAACAGGGGGGCAATGTCTGTTGATGGAAACAGGGTGGAGAGTCCCTTTGCTCACCGCCTCTTGGATCAGGTGAGACAATCTTTCCATGGCAATAATAAAAAGGAAGGGGCTCATATGATCCCCTTGACGAATCCCCCTAGATGGAGAGAACTCATCCGACATATCCCCATTGATCATAACCTGGAAAACAGGAGATGAGATACACTTTCCAATCAAATTCTTCCAGTTCTCCGGGATACCAGCTTTGGCTAAACTATCCAGAAGAAAGCTCCAGTTCAACCTATCATAGGCTTTCTCTAGATCCAGCTTGAGAGCCACGATCCCTTTCTTGCCTTTCTTAATCTTCATAGAATGGACAACCCCCTGGGCAATAACAACATTATCCATCAATTGTCTACCAGGAACAAAGCTCCCTTGATTTTGGCTGATAATATCCGGAAGGATCTTCCGGATTCTATTAGCCACAATCTTAGTAATAGCTTTATACAAGACATTACAAAGACTGATGGGTCTCATCTGGAGAAAGGAATGAGGCTTGGCAACCTTAGGAATCAAGACAAGGAGGGTTTTATTAACCAAACTGATATCGTTCGAACCACCAAAGACACCTAACACAAAGCTGTATATACCCTCTTTCACAGTGTCCCAGTGTTTATGATAAAAACTAGCGGGGATACCATCAATACTAGGAGCCTTAGTGGAACCGATGCTGGAGAAGGCCAGATCAATCTCTTTAAGCTCAATAGGATGGAAAGCATCATTAATAGCATCCTCCCCCAAACGAGGAAAGGAAATGCCAGAGTGGGCACTCTCTAGGTCCACAGCTTCCTCTCTGAACAGGTCCTTATAGAAATCAAGGGCAAGGCGCCGAATGTCCTCCTCCTTAAAAATCCACTCACCACTGGCGTCTTTAATAGCCTCGATCCTATTTCGCTGTCTCCTAATGATCGTTGAGAGGTGGAAAAACCTGGTATTCCGGTCCCCGTCTTGAATCCAAGCCTTCCTAGATTTCTGGAACCACAGAAGCTCTTCCTGTCTAAGCACAGCTTCCAACTCGTTCTGAAGAGCTCTAAGGTGACCATTAAGGCTATGATCGAAACGAACCTCCAAGCAACGCTGAACACCTTCCATTCTCCTCAAGAGTTTGTTCTTCCTCCTGATAATATGACCGAAGATATTTTTATTCCAAACAGCCACATTCCTCCTGAATTCCTCAGTAGCGAGGAGAACATCAGAGTGGGGATGCCAATTGCTTTTAACGAAATCTTTAAACTCGGGGTGAGACTCCCAAGCCACCAGATACCTAAAAGGTCTATTACCTTTCAGCCGATTCCCTTTGACCAAATTAATGAGGATAGGGCAATGGTCAGAGTGACGGAAAGGGAGATTAAGCACCTTGACCTCAGGAAACCTATAAATCGCTGCAACATTAGCGTACACCTTATCCAACCTAACAAACACACTATTCCTTTTCCAGGTAAATTTGTGGCCAGCAGCACCCAGGTCCGAAAGCCCGCACATATCCATACTTTGCTTATGATTAAGACACCGGTTCACATAATGATTACCCCCTCCTCTCTGATCACTCAAGAGGGCAATGTCATTAAAATCCCCGGCAACCAACCACGCCTCCACCATGTTAGAGCTAAAAGAATGAAGGATCTCCCACAGCCTTCTTCGGTTAGTCAAAACAGGATCAGCATAGACGAAGGTAATAAAGAAAGGTTTATTACCCGGGTAACACACCTTACTATGGATGAATTGACTGTCCATAGTAACAATATCAATATTGACTTGACCTGGCTTCCAAAAGAGCCAAATCCCCCATGCCCGGCCAGTAGCCTCCGACCTGACGCAATTCCAATTCTTAAACTTTCTAACCACCTCATTTGCTTTGGCTCCACTGACCTTGGTCTCTAGAAGGATAAAGCAGGAAGGGTTAAACTGTTTAATGAGATCATTGACATGAATGCGGGTAGCCTTGCTCGCCGCACCTCTAACATTCCAAACGAAGAAGTCCATTAGAGGGGGAGACTACAGACGCAGGCCCAAACCCTAGATCAGGTATTTGTTCGGGGCTCCGGAGAGCCTAGAGGAGGTCCCAGAAGGACCCCTTTTATCCCAAGAATTCAAACTATGAAGGTTCTTTTTAGGTTTCCCTTTGGGATTCTTCATGTTTAACTTACTCACTCCTATAGCTTTACCAATAGGAGCATCAACAGGAGGATGTAGAATACTCGCCTCCCTACTCAAACCCTTCCCAGCTGACAGGATAGACTGGGGAATCTCTATGGCTTTAGCAGAAGCATTAGAGACAAAGAGAGGATTAATAGAATTACCCAGACTAGAGGCATGCTCTACCGACTCCAGACCAAGCATGCTTAAATCAATCTGCTTATCAGAAGGATCCGAGTCCTGATCTTCCTCCATAGATAAAACACCGAACCTTGACCCGGAACCCGAAGCTGAGTCCACTCCAGTCTCAATCCCCTTCTTAATATCCGGGGGTCTGACCTTGATCTCAGGAGCAATCTGGAGAGTAGTCATCTTCGTACTGATATCTGGTGAATGATTAGAAATAACATTAGCCCGTGGCTTCTTTCTCACTGGCCTTTTGGCAAGCATCCATAGGCCAAAACTCCTTACTTCCCCTTGACTCTTCTCAGCTTCACCTATGATAGGTTGCACTGACTCCTCCACGTCCTTCCTCCTCTTAGGACAACCCTCAAGGGTATGGCCAAACATACCACATTCATAGCAGATGTTGTGTATACCTTCATATTCAATATGATAGACCTTGTTTTGAGTACAGAACTGAGAAAGAAGAGGCTTAGCGAGATCAATATCGATACAGACCCTGGCAAACTTGCCTCTCACTGCCCCAATGGTAGTCTTATCAACATGGTGGACTTTCCCAACAAGGCTACCAATCTTGTTCAGGAACCTATCACTGTAGTATTCAAGAGGTAGGCCCGGGAACCTAACCCAAGTAAGGATCCTGTTAACAGAGCAATCATGGGGATCAAAATTTGGGACCCAAGGTCTCAGAGCCAACACATGATTGGAGATAATATACGGACCACCATTCACAACAGCATTGAAATCCTCAGCCCTTGTGAATTTAATGACATAATAGTCATTTTCAAGGTCTGTGATAGTAACCTTTCCTTTCTTTGCCCATTGAGCCTGGATCCTCTGGGCAAAGTAATTGAAACTGATCCTTTTCCCCAACACAGTGACGATTAACGCCAATTTCCACTTCAATCTCATGACCCGCTTGTCTTTTGAGGATAGTCGGATCCTAGGACACAGCGGGTTATCAGGCTCTCCATCCTCAGAATCGGAATCAGAGAGAAAATCCCCGGAATCATTCTCAAAAGCATCCACCTCCATCATGGGATCCTCCTCTGACACCCCTAGCAACTTATCCCTCCAAGAGGGGGCTCCCAAATCCACGGAAACTCCCACTTGAGCGGCTTGCGCAGCCTGCGCGGCTTGCGCGGCCAGCGCGGCCAACGCGGTCAACGAAAGTCGCACGACATGCTCATCATACTGGGGAGAGACGGTAGGTAATCCCTGTGACCCAAGCACCAGAAGCCGCCCTACCACTCCGGATTCATGCGCGCCTCCATCCGCGACAAATGAATCCAGGGACGCGGCCGCGGCACCAACACCTTCCAGCCCCCGATCGGCCGCCGCATCCCTAGAAAACCCCAACGGAACCGTCGCACCCCTAGCACCCCCCGTCGAACCCACCGAATCCACCTCCCCGCCATCCACCCACTCCGATCTGCTCCTATCCCTAGACCGATCCCTCCGAATCCCGTTGCTCCGCCTCCTCCCTCGAGGAGATCCCTCGGATCTCCCATCATCCGCCGTCGCCCACGCCTCATCGATCCCGGAGTCATTGCCCCGCCCGCACCCCGCCACCACCAGATCCGACACAGGCCAGCCGCCTGCCTTTACCGACCCATCCCCCTTAACCTTCACGATCGCCTTGGTCATCGCTTGGAGAGAGAGAGAGAGAGAAAATCTTATAGATAATGATTACTTTTATCTAATTTATAGATAATGATAAATTATAGATAAATAATAATAATAAATTATATATAAATAATTATAATATAATAAATAATGATAAATTACTGAATGCCGAAACTGGATGCTGAAACTGAATGCTGAAACTGAATGCTGAACTGAACTGAACTGATTGTTACTGAAATTAAGTGATAAAGAACATGGCCTAACTAAGTCTGTCACATAACAAGTTAAGTACAGTTGTTTTTATCAATGTGTTTAAAATGTTTAGTGTGTTAGAAATATAGTTATAAATAACCAACAAAAAATATATGAAACTTCTTCAATTTATCAACAAACTTGTTTCGAATGTTTGATATAACAGTTAAATAATAGCCAACCCAACTTTTTTAAAAATTTCAGTGATGTATGGCTAAAATTGATCTTGCTCGAAAATACTGGGATTAAATTTACATTATTTCATACGTTTATAGATTAAATTTTGTTTAACAACTATTGTAATCCCCGTTACATAAAAAAAATAGTTTAAATTCTCATTACATCCAAAGCATGTAATCCTAATTTCTACCTTTAAAGTTCCATCTAACTTCTCATTTGTCAAATCTCACTTCTCATCATTCTAAAAAACGCAAAAATAGAAAAATGTGAAAAACTGAAAACGAAAAAAAAACAAAGAAAAATAAATAAAAAACGAAAAAAATGAGAAAATAGAAAAAAACGTTAAAAAACGTTGAAAATGAAAACCGAACAAAATGAGAAAAATATGAAAATGCGAAAAACTATATACTAATTCAACTGTTTTTAAGTTTTCATGTTTTTCGTTTTTTGTAATTGTATAAATAAAATTTTATGATTACATTTAACTAGGCAAAAATAAGTATTGTAATGGTTATTACATTTCATTATTTTCTTTTAATTTTTTTAACCAAACATGGTAATGGAATCACCATTCCATTCCATTACTACTTTGATTACATTACAACTTTGATTACATTACATTGCATTACGATATGTTAAATAGACCCTTAATGTTTTTAGTTTAGTGAAACTCAATGGTTTGGAGCTTGCAATGTATTGGTGGAATGATATGAAACGAGATGTAATAGAGTTTGTATCTCGATGTTTTGTCAACACGTGAAACTCAAACATGAGAAACCTTCAGAATTACTACAACAACTACCTATTCCAGAACGGAAACGGAATCGAGTAACACTAGACTTTGTAATTGTATTTCCTTTTACATTGATCAAATAAGATTCAATTGGGTGATAGTTGATAGATTAACCAAGTCATCGCATTTTCTGCCAATAGAGACAACATATTCAATAGCTATGTTGGCATAGTTATATATAGATAAAATTATTTACCTACATAGACACTAGTGTCCATTGGATCAGACAAAGGCTCGGTGTTTAACTCTAAATTTTGAGAAAAACTTCTTCAATGCATGACCGTGTTTTGAGGGGTAATCGGAGCTATGCCGGAAAAAGTATGAGATCTACCAAAAGTTCAGTTTTCTGATCGAATTTGAGGGTTTTGATTGGATTAAACCTTCATTTGGGGTTATTTTTATAAAAAATTATTCTATTGGACCTGGTTGGGAAATATTTCCCTAGAAGGGACTATTTCCCAACTATAGTTACAATTCTAATTTTTTTAAATACTTTCTACCCATTACGGCGCCTATGACACCGTAATGGGCTAGTTGCCAGGAATCCCAAAGGGATTCCTGGCAACTAGTGGGGCAGTGGCTTCCCCAAAACATTAAAAAAAAAATTGATTTATTATTTTATAAAAATCAAAACAAAATTTATAAAAAGAAATTAATTTATTATTTTCTAAAAATAAAAATAAAATTGTATATAAATTATACTGATATTAATGAATTTGTATAATTTTCGATCAAGATCAATTTTAACCACACACTATCGAAAATTTAAAAAGATTTGTTTAACTATTAATTAACTACATCAAACTTTCTAAATAGAAGCAGTTTCATACATTTTTTTAACTGTATTAATAACACAGTAAAATATTTTAGACAGTTTCTAAAAAATAAATTTGCTACATATAAATTAATCACAATTTTTTTTTTGAAATTATCTAATATTTTACTGTGTTATTAATGCACTAGATATTTTTTTTTATTAATGCACTAAATTATTTAACCTATACGTTTCAAGCGAAGTGCAGATTTAGCCCTAACGTACGAAATTGTGCAAATTTAACACTAACGTTTCCTTTTTTTTGGTAGAAACAGGAAAGGAAAACAAACAAACAAAGAAGACTAACCCGGGATCAGTCTAGGCAGACTGACCCCAATCCTATCCTCTAGAAGAATAGACGAAAGAAAAATGGGAGGAACAGAAAGGGTAGAAACACCTAACATCCCCTCATGCCCAGCTGCCGCCAAGCGATCCGCAACCCAGTTCTGTTCCCTGTAGATATGGCTGAACTTTAAGAACTCAAAGGAAGGGCGAAGCCTTAAAATTGCTTTGATAAGATTTTGGCTGTTAAGACAAATAGCCTGGTTATCTGAAATCCTGTTGATCGCCTCCAAGTTATCAGATTCCACAGATAACCTCTTAACACCCAGGCTAATGGCAAGCTTGATACCCGAGAGAATACCCCAAAGTTCCGCCGAAAAGGATGAGCCCATCCCCAGGTTATGGGTAAACCCAGCCAGCCAGGCGCCACCTGCATCACGAAGAACTCCTCCGGCAGCAATTCTGCCATTGCTAAGGCAGGAACCATCCGTATTCAGCTTCACTACCCCTTCTCTAGGCTTGCTCCAACCAACAAGGTGGACCTCTTTTTCCTGGGTAGATCTGACAAGGGGATCCCCTTTAAAGCTCTCCGAAATAATAGAGAGTTTTTTCGAGAAGAAATCAAGTAAGTCAGGAATAAGGACAGTTTTATCAGCAAATAACTCCTCGTTCCTCCACTTCCAAATTTGGTGACAGATGATAGCAAAGAAAATGTCACCGTGCTCCATGTTGGCTAATAATTTCCCACTAGCACCGTTAGAGAACCAGTCAACCTCAAAATGAGCCATGAAGGAAGGGAGAGTGTGGTGAGGGAGAATCTTCTCCCAAACCTCTTTACTTTTAGGGCAATCCCTCAGAGCATGGCACAAGGTTTCCACATGGCCTCTGCATCTACTACAGGCTCCTGAATCCTCCAAGTGTCGTCTGTGCCTATCCGAGTTAGTGAGCAACCTGTTCTTGACTCCCAGCCACAGGAAACTCCTAATACGGTAAAAGCTTCATAGGCTGACTTATAAGAATAAGCGCCATTGTTGGTCAGGGCCCAGCAATGCCTGTCCTTATCTTCCTCTTGATTACTAATCTTCACTCCTCTAATTCTAAGGAGGGTCTCCAGGCTAAAGAAGGTGTCAAACTTAGACCAGATCCAGTCTCCCTCCGAGTCCACCACATCGGCAACTTTCCAGAGACGGATGTTACTAGGCGGGGGGGATCTACACACTTCTATAAGCGGTTTGTCACCAATCCAAGTGTCATACCAGAAACTAATGGACTTACCATTACCCACCTCCAGGCCAATCCCCGTGCAGAACTCAGCAAACACAGCGCTAAGCCCTTTCCAGAGGAAGGAACAGCTGACAACTCTCTCCTTAGGGCCACTAAAATTTTTATCTCTTCTATACTTGCCACAGAGAAGACGAACCCAAAGAGAGGATGGGCATTGCCACATTCTCCAGAGAAGCTTCATTAAAAGGACTTTATTGTTGTCCTTAGCTTGCCTTATACCAAGACCCCCCCTGCTTTTCGGCTGGCAGACCTCCTTCCAAGGGACCAGGTGAATCTTTTTCCCTTCTCCAGACTCTCCCCAAAGGAAACGCCGGTTAATCTTATCAAGCTCGTTGAGAACCGACTCAAGGAGTCTACAGGCTTGCATGATATGGTTCGGAGCCGCGCAGTTGACAGATTGGATTAAAGTAAGACGGTCTGCAAGGGAAAGAGAATTAGCTTTCCAACTAGCACACAAACCGTTAGTTTTGTCCAAAGTGTCTTTAAAAGAGGCTTTGGAGACCCTGTCACTGTGAAGAGGGACCCCAAGATACTTCCCCAAAGAGTGAGTCAGGGGGATGCTGGAGAGATCACTAAGCCTTCTGCACAAGCCATTGTCCATGTTCTTAGAACAAAGCATCCGAGATTTTTGGATATTAATCTTCTGGCCAGAAGCATCACAGAAGCAATTAAGGATATCCATCACCACATTAATTTGCTCCTCATTACCTTCCACGAAAAGCATCACATCATCAGCGAAGAACAAATGGGTAATAGGAGGACAATGTTTGTTGATGGAAACAGGGTGGAGAATCCCCTTGCTCACCGCCTCTTGGATCAGGTGCGACAATCTTTCCATAGCAATAACAAAAAGGAAGGGGCGCATAAGATCTCCTTGGCGAATTCCCCTAGAGGGAGAGAACTCATCAGACATGTCTCCATTGATCATAACCTGGAAAACAGGAGAGGAGATGCAATTCTCAATTAATTTCCTCCAGTTCTCCGGGATACCAGCTT
This sequence comes from Euphorbia lathyris, assembly GCF_963576675.1. Lineage (NCBI taxonomy): Eukaryota > Viridiplantae > Streptophyta > Magnoliopsida > Malpighiales > Euphorbiaceae > Euphorbia > Euphorbia lathyris. The sequence goes on from NC_088915.1 coordinate 87,067,812, forward strand.
CCATCAAACTATCCAGAAGAAAGCTCCAGTTTAGTCGATCATAAGCTTTCTCCAGATCCAGTTTGAGAGCCACGATCCCTTTCTTACCTTTCTTTATCTTCATGGAATGGACCACCTCCTGGGCAATAACAACATTATCCATCATTTGCCTGCCAGGAACAAAGCTCCCTTGATTCTGGCTTATAATATCCGGAAGGATCCGCCGGATTCTATTAGCCACAATCTTAGTGATAGCTTTGTACAGCACATTGCAAAGACTGATAGGCCTCATCTGAAGAAATGAGGAAGGCTTATCAACTTTAGGGATCAGAACTAGGAGGGTTTTATTAACCAGCCTAATATCATTAGAACCACCAAAACACCTAACACAAAACTGTAAATGCCCTCTTTCACAGTATCCCAGTGTTTATGGTAGAAACTAGCAGGGATACCATCGATCCCTGGAGCCTTAGTAGAATCGATACTGGAGAAAGCAAGATCAATTTCTTTCAGGTCAATAGGATGGAAAGCTTCCTTAATAGCATCCTCCCCCAACCTAGGAAAGGAAATCCCAGAGTGGGCACTCTTCAAGTCCACCGCTTCCTCTTTAAAGAGGTCTTTGTAGAAATCAAGGGCAAGACGTCGAATGTCTTCCTCCTCAAATGTCCAATCACCATTGGAGTCTTTGATAGCATCGATCCTATTCCTCTGTCTCCTAATAATCGTTGAAAGGTGGAAGAACCTGGTGTTCCGATCCCCGTCCTTTATCCAAGCCTTCCTAGATTTCTGGAACCAAAGAAGCTCTTCCTGTCTAAGCACTGCTTCCAACTCGTTTTGGAGAGATCTAAGATGACCATTCAGACTGTGGTCGAATCGGACCTCCAAACAACGTTGAATGCCTTCCATCCTTCTCAAAAGTTTGTTTTTCCTTCTGATAATGTGGCCAAAGATGTTTTTATTCCATCCTACCACATTCCTCCTGAACCCCTCAGCGACAAGGAGGACATCAGAGTGAGGTTGCCAATTGTTTTTAACAAAATTCTTAAACTCGGGATGTGAATCCCAAGCAACAAGATACCTAAAAGATCTATTCCCTTTAAGCCGATTACATTTAACCATCTTAATGAGGATAGGGCAATGGTCAGAGTGACGGAAAGGGAGATTAAGCACATTGACCTCGGGAAATCTATAGATTGCAGCAACATTAGCGTAAACCTTGTCCAACCGAACAAACACACTATTCCTTTTCCAGGTAAACTTGTGACCAGCGGCTCCCAGGTCCGACAACCCGCATAAATCCATACTCTGCTTGTGATTAAGGCACCGGTTCACATAATGATTACCCCCTCCTCTCTGATCACTCATAAGGGCAATGTCATTAAAGTCCCCAGCCACTAACCAAGCATCCACCATGCTAGAACTAATAGAGTGCAGGATCTCCCACAGCCTTCTCCGGTTAGTCAAAACAGGATCGACATAAACAAAGGTGACAAATAAAGGTTTATTACCAGGGTAACACACCTTACTATGGATGAATTGACTGTCCATACTAACAATGTCAATATTGACTTAACCTGGCTTCCAAAAGAGCCACATCCCCCCTGCCCGACCAGTAGCCTCCGATCTGACACAACTCCAATTCTTAAACTTTCTAACCACCTCATCTGCTTTGGAACCACTAACCTTGGTCTCCAGAAGAGCAAAACAAGAAGGATTAAATTGTTTAATAAGATCATTAACATGGATGCGGGTTGCCTTGCTCGCCGCACCTCTAACATTCCAAACAAAAAAAGTCCATCAGAAAGGAAGACTACTGACACAAGCCCATACCCTAGATCAAGTATTTATTCGGGGCTCCAGATAGCCTACAAGAGGTACCAGAAGGCCCCCTTTTATCCCAAGAATCCAACCCATTATGGTTCTTTTTAGGTTTAGCTTTGGGTTTCTTCATATTCAACTTATTAATTCCCATAGCTTTTCCAATTGGAACATCAACAAGAGGATTCAAATTACTAACCTCATTATTCAACACTTTCCCTGCTGAGAGGAATGTCTGGGAACTCCCTTTGGCATCAGCTTTAGAGACAAAGAGATGATTAATAGAATCACCCAGAATGGAGGCAGGCTTGGCCGATTCCAGACCTGGCATGCTTAAATCCATATGCTCATTGGAAGGATCCGAGTCCTTTCCTTCCTCCATAGACAAGACACCGAACCTTGACCCCGAACCGGATGCTGAATCCACACCAGCATCACCACCCCTCTTGATATCAGGGGGCCTGACCTTGATCTCAGGAGCAATCATACGCTACCGAAAATTTAAAAAGATTTGTTTGACTGTTATTTAGCCACGTCAGACCTTCTAATCCAATTTGTCGATAAATTGAATCAGTTTCATACATTTTTTTAATTATATTAATAACGCAGTAAAATATTTTAGACAGTTTCAAAAAAACTAAATCTGCTACATATAAATTAATCACAATTTTTTTAAAAAAATGTCTAAAATATTTTTCTGTGTTATTAATGTACTAAATATTTAACCTTCACGTTTCAAGTGAAGTGCAGATTTAGCCCTGACGTATGAAATTGTGCAAATTTAACACTAACGTTTCCAAGGAAGATCAATTTTAACCATACGCTACCGAAAATTTGAAAAGATTTGTTTGACTGTTATTTAGTCACATCGGACCTTCTAAACCAGTTTGTCGATAAATATAGTAAAATATTTTTTTCGTAAGTATATTAATAATATAGTAAAATATTTTAGACAGTTTCAAAAAGCTAAACCCGTTACATATAAATTAATCACAATTTCTTTGAAAATGTCTAGAATATTTTATTGTATTAAATTAATCACTAAATATTTAATTTTAATGTGTCAAACGAAGTGCGGATTTAGCCTTAACATATAAAATTGTGCAAATTTAACCCTAACATTTCCAAGCAAAATAAAATTTAAATTTTAATCAAATTTCTATAAAACAAAAATTCAATCAACACCATTGTAATATATAATATTATTTTTATAAAAATTAATTTCTTTTATATTTTGTTTTATAAATTTTATAAAAAATAATTAATTTTTTTTTTATATTTGTTGGGGCAGTGGCGTGAAGCCACTGCCCCACTTACTGCGCCATATGCGCCGTAATGAGTAAAAAATTATAAAAAAATACAGTTTTTAACTCTGATTGAAAAACAGCCCCTTCTAAGGAAATATTTTACAACCAGATCCAATGGGGTAATTTTTTAAAAAAATTACCCCAAACAAAGTTTTAATCCGTTTGATTGTGGTTCCTGACTGCTGAAATCATAAGGAACAAGGTGGGACAATTAGTTTCTCAAAACAACCAATCTTAATTTTTACGATAGGCAGATCCCGACAACAGACTATATTTTTCTGGTGAGATGTAAAAACGGTGCAGAAAATCAACCTTAATTTGGAGCAACATTAATTCTTGGATCATGGCTTAATTCCTTACGATTTAGTCTCTATAAATTACAAAAGTATATTAGTTGGATAAAATTGAGGAAAATAAATTAAATGGAGTTTGAATATAATTTTTGGATCCTTATTCATATAAATTTCAGAATATATGAGTTGAAAATAATGGTTGAGGAAAGATTAGATTAGATTGATTATATTTAATTAATTATGTTCTTAGTATTATTGATTATTTAATTTGAAATATAATAATCATAATTTGTACGTAATTTTTTATGGTCTAAATACGTGTTATGAACATGCTTTCCGGTGAGCAACATCAGGATATTATGCGCACGGGTACTACCAGATTATTGGTTATTGATGATATTATTATTCTGAAATTATAATTTATGAAATTAGCTTGATTGAGTTATTCCCGAACTATATGCTATATTGGAATTGGAATGTCATTTTTTATCCTCCAACTGACTAGGTGCATGATCGGTTGAGTTGTTCTCGATCCCCAAGTCATTGAATATAAGAGAGCATATGACTATACGTATTAAACTACCTATCTATTTATTTATGGAATGATTTTTCGACAATCATATTGTGTGACTGCTTATATTATGTATATTATTTATATTATTGTGTGCGGTTGTGAATGTTAAATTAGTCGTGCATTCTATATAATTAAATTACTATATGAGGTTTGACTCCTAATTTTTCAGGTGATTAGGAGTCAGTTGTCGTCCAAGATCTTCCTCCGGGCAGCATGTTTATCTTGACTATGTGCGATTATTCTTAGAATTATGTTAAGTTTTAAATTCTAGACCACAGTATGAGTTTGAGAATTATTTTATGTGAGTACGTGAAAGATTTAATATTTAAGTATATTAAGGTTATGATAATTAATGAAATGATAAAAATAAAATATGTGATAAGGGTGGATCAAACATGTGACCTTTAAATCTCCAGTCTAATGCGGTGAACATGGATCGAACACGTGACCTTCAGATCTTCAGTCTGACGCTCTCCCAACTGAGCTATCCCCGCAACACAAATAATAACATTTTTTAATTAATATTATTATTTTCATATATAATTTTCATTATTTATATTTTTAAATTTAATTTATAATTAAATATATAATATATTGTTTTATATTTAGCAATTTCTCTCACTTCTTGCAAAATAAATAAGTTTGCAATGTCTCACTTTTGATGACCTGGTATTTAAAACTGGGTAAGAATGTCTCACTTTTGATGTATTGATAGTCGTCGGAATCAATGAGTACTTTAAGTTGCAACTGTCGGGAAATGGACAATCCGGATAATTTATATGCTAGTAGACCTTGTGTCTCACTATAAACCTGATTTAAATTTTTTTTTATGGAAGTGAAATATAATATCAATAAAATTGAGGCAATAAAAAAAACTTGATTTTGTTGGGCTTTTCTTTGCAGAACCAATTAATTATGGAGTCGGGCTTGCTCTTTTATGGAAGTCCATTATACAGCTCAATTGTTGGGCTATTCTAGAAACTTTATTGATGTTAAAGTTTCTATCCAAGGGACTCAAAATTGGCGTCTCACGGGCTATTATGGTTTCCGTGAGAGAAATCGTAGGAAGAATTCTTGAATTTGAAACATCTTCATTGCTATTCTACCATTCCATGACTCATAATAGGAGATTTCAACAATCTGCTTTATCAATTTGAAACATCTTCATTGCTATTCTTTGCTAAAGGCTTCGATGATACAACTGAGGCTTACAGACTATTTAAAGTTCAGTTAATTGCTACCTTTACATTTGGGAGAAAGGGAGGGGCTCGAGTTGTTTGGTTAAGGAAAAGCTTGATCGTGTTATGAGTTCGTCAAATTGGCTGGAGGCTTACAGACTATTTAAAGTTCAGTTAATTGCTACCTTTACATTTGGGAGAAAGGGAGGGGCTCGAGTTGTTTGGTTAAGGAAAAGCTTGATCGTGTTATGAGTTCGTCAAATTGGCTGGCGATTTTCACTATGGTGAAAGTTTATTACGGAGATTGAAAATGCTTTACCCCCCTTTCTTGTATTCATTATTTATATTATTAAACTTAATTTATAATTAAATATATTGTTTTATCTTTAGCATTTTTTGCAAAATAAACAAGTTTGTAATTGCGGTGAACGTGGATCGAACACGTGACCTTCAGATCTTCAGTCTGACGCTCTCCCAACTGAGCTATCCCCGCAACATGAACGACCACATGTATTAATTTATATTACTTAGTAGTGCATTAGTCTATGTTCACTTTTGTGGCATTGCATAATGTGAATTAACTTGTGTTCACTTAGACCCTGAATAACCAAATGAATTTGATCATTCACCGTTAGATCTAAGTTTATTAGAATCTAAACCTTGAAATGTTTTAAATCTCCATCCTAGGATTCTAAGACCCTGTTCTTTTTTACTGGACTGAACTGAACCGAACTGAATGCTACTGAACTGAAATGATAATATTAGACTTTGAAAATAGCAATAATTAAAATAAATAAGCTTATAACAATAATAATGGTTCTAATAATAGTAGTAATAATAATAATAATAATAATAATAACAATAATAAATAATGATAAATTACTGAACTAAATTAATTAAATGCTACTGAATTGAAATTAAATGATAAATAACATGATTTTATAAATCTACATCTAACAGTTAACAGTGAATTTAATCATTAAATGAGCACTGTTGGATAACTCACCGAGATTTCACTTTCCAAATCCATCACATGTAATGTTTTCTTAAAATAATGTTTTTTTAGACAAATTCCTTAAAATTTGTCTAAACCTAATATTTTTTTTTGCATAATATTTGACCAAAAACTTGAAATTTTAAAAGTTTCAAAATGATATTTTATTCTTATCCAATTGCATTTAATAACTCTCTGTTTTTCAATAGAATTTGTTAGACGTGGAAAATAAGAGACACAATCTTCCACATGCAAAGTGCTCACCATATATAAAAAAGAAAATGCTAAATAAACAAATAATTGAAATTCTTGTTAAAGTTCACGAAACAGTTGAAGTTTTAGGATAATTAAATATAAATGGACTAGAATATGAGATTATTGAACCGCAATTGCATAAAAAAAATAAATCATTTCAAAGTTTTAAAATTTGGAGCCAAATATAAAAGAATATAAGTATTAAGTCTAAGATTTTTTTTTCTTCTAAATGGTAGAGCACATGGGCGGAGATAGGGGGCCTGGCCCCCTCCGGCCGCTGGAACCACTATAGCCACGAGTAGTTTCAGCCCTATGTCTCCATAAAATTTAAGGTTGTGGTGATTCTGGCCCCTCTGTTTCTAGAAAATTTAGCTCGGGTGCTATATTAGTATCCCAAAATTTGCCCAGGTTCCGTTAAATCCTCTCTAAATCCAAAATTTCAATTTATTGGACCTGTTAGGCACTCTCTAAGTCCAAATTTCTATTGTTTTTTTTTTTTGCATGTTAAACCCTCATGTGACAAAAATTTAACAAATCGGTTAGTTTTTTTTATTTAAAATAGATTAAATATAACCTGTGAAAATACTTCAATGGAAATAATATCACATAGAGCAAATTACAAAATTTTGAATACCACGTGAGCCAAATGCGATTTAATCATATTAAAAAGGGTAATTAATTTATTAGTCCCTATATTTTGACAAAACACACTGTTTAGTTCCTGTATTTTTAAAAACACATGGTAAGGTCCCTAACCTTTTTCTCAGTGAACTGTTTAGTCATTCCGTCTGTTTGTTAGATTTTTTACCGTTTATGACTTTAAAAATGACTAAATTACCCTTTACTATTTACCTTCAAACTTCAGAAGAGGAAATCCAATTTAGAAGAAGAAGCTATTTGTATGGAGAACAAGAAAAAGAACAGATCCAATGCTTATGAATTTGAACGATTAAAAAGAAAATCAAGAAAAAGAACACTCAAAGTTGATTTCAGATGCATTAGAGTTTAAAGGAAAGGAAAATAAAGGAAAAGAAGAACGCAAATCCAAATTGACTAACAGAATCTTTATGAGAGTCTAACGGCAGGGACTAAACAGTTCATCGAGAAAAACGTTAGGGACTAAACAGTTCACCGAGAAAAACCTTAGAGACTTTACCGTGTGTTTTTAAAAATATAAGGACTAAACAGTATGTTTTGTTAAAATATAGAGACTAATAAATTAATTACCCTATTAAAAATTCAGTGATTCAATTATAGGGTACAGTATTAGACGTTATTATTGTTTAAAAAGTTTTAGAGATAAAATTACACAATTTTAAACGTTAGGAGTATTACTCCCGACTATTAGGGTATTTTTGTCATTTTATCCCTTCATTTATTTTTTACTGAAACCCCAAAATAAACCCCCCAAACTTCATGCGAAACATGAATCAAACTCCACCTACTTTGGTTTGACTGTACTTGATTTCATTTGAATAAAGCTGTAAAAAAGTACAGTAGATTCTTCACATTTGACTGTATATTGACCCATTCAATATCTCTTTATAATGCATGCTTAAACTCTGTCTTTTTAATTTCCAGTAAAGGGTCTTCGTCTTCTCTATCTAATATCTTTCACTTCTTCTGGTTTTTTTCTTATTTCTTGCTAATGGCGTTAATGGCGACATTCATTCATCCTCTCGGTGTTAAAGTAACAGGTAATATAATGAGTTATTGCTATGCTATCTTTTTCTTTTCTTGATCTTGGAAAGGATAGAACTTGGTTTATTACATTGTTAGTTCTTATTCCATCTACTTGTTTAGAAAATATCAATGTGTATCGCATCGTTCTTGGGATATTTCCATGCCCCGAAGGATACATGGGATATCGAGGATAAAGTAAAAAAAACATTTTGTTTTTACGTTTTGTTAAATAGGTATCTATAAAAAAAAAAAAATTATCCAAACGGAAAAAGAGTTTTTTCGGTTCACTAAGCAAGTTTAATTCTTCCAGTTTTTAATTTTTTGAGTATTGTTTGGTGAGAATAAAGAAAGTGAATGTTTAGAGAGAGAAAACTTTTCGAAAATAAAAAATGTGATACTACCAAATTTTAATTCTTTGAATTTTTTTATTTTGAGGTCGTTAACAGTTAATTTTATAATATCAAACTAAAAAATTCACGTTTTAAGCAAAACGAAAACCTAATCATTTGAAAAGCACGAGACTTTTTTTTTTTTTTTTTACTTTACCATATGTTTTATTTTCTTGATTTTGGAAAGGAGATAGCTTTGGTTTAATACATTCATATAGTTCTTAATCTATGTACATGTTTAGAAAAAATCAATTGTTTGTGGGACTTATACTTTTAAAGCGTCTTATTTACTTTCGGAGAGTATCATAATAGTTTTTTTCATGAAGAGACAATTTATTTCCAACGTGTTCTAATTTCAATTCTAACGTTTGTCAAACAGTATAATTAACAGAAATTGATGTAGCAGATTACTATGTCGTTAACTTCCTACACCTAGACGCCATATATTTCAGTTCTGATATATCACTTTTATCTTTCAGCATTACAAATTGAGAAACGTTACGGCTGAAATTGTGTTGTTTTGTAAGTGTGAGGGTTAAATTGACACTTTCTAAAGAATCTGGAGAATATTTTGGTACTTTATATTTTTACTTTTTGAACTTTGCTTAAAGTGATATGAATTACCTTCTAAGTCCACATGCTAGATATTGATGATATTCGTGAATCTATTTCGAGATCTCTACTTTATGGCAAGAGTGTTGTTTTTTGTGTCATTTTTCCTACTTCTACGGTTATAGGTTTGCATTTTTACCCAATATGGGAAGCGTCATAGTTACAATAGGTTTTTCAACCGTAATAGATCTTTATTCTTTTTTTATCATTATTTCTAATTTCGAGTTTTCTTGATTCTCATCCAGATAAAAAAGATTAAAAGGGGGGGAATTCGGACAAGTTGAATCACGTACTATTTAAACAAGTTTAGAAAGCATTGACTATTGTAGTTTAGAGTGCCTATAACCCATTTTAAGAAAGTTAAGATGTTCGTATATCATTTTAAACAAGTTCAAAAGATAAATAATATGTTTTGAAAGTATAAAACGACAATTTGTTCAAAGGCATGTTTAAGCGAAAGAATTGTCTTTTATTTTCAGGGAGAAAACTTGTTGTTCCAATTTAGTATCTCCTTTTTTGACCTCTTTTCACAAAAAAAAAAAGGTTTACACTTAATTAAAATAATATATTGTGTGGGTTAGGAAGATCCATACAGGAAAAATATGTTGTTTTTGTGAGATGAGACATGGAGGATACCAAATTAGGACAACATATTTTCTCCCGTATTTTCAAGTGACTTTTACGCCCCCGTTTGATATTGTTTTCCCAAACTCTAAAATCAGTTTTCCCAATTAAAATCAGCGTTTGGTAAATGCAAAACTGATTTTCTTAAAAGCGGAGAAAGTTCCTTTCAGCAAAAACTACAATTTGTAGCTTTTTAGGAAAGTAGTTTTCACAATTTATCTACAAAAACTTACATTAATTATATATATATATATATATAATGGTTGATTTATTAGAAAAAAAGTTTTTCCTAATTATTGTCAACATACTATATTGTGCTTGGAAAAGCTAGAAATAAACTATTGTTTAAATAAAAGAATGAAGTTAAAAAAAATGCGAAGGGGATGGATCGGACATGTACCTTTAGATCTTTAGTCTGATGGTCTTTCAAATGAATTATCCTTAAAATATGAATAGAAATCTTTATTATTTTATTATTATTTTTGTTTTCTTATATTCTGAATGCGTTCATTAGTTACTTTTGTGAATTAGTTTATACGTAAGAATGTTTAATTATCTATATAAAAAAAGATCAACTCTTTTTTCCTATTTATTGTCAATATGTTCTATATGTTATGTTTTGATAACATATATAGCATGTTGAGAATGACTAGAAAAAAAAAATGGTTGAGTTTTTTTTTTTTATATACATAAGGAAACATTTTTAGGTATTAATTAATTCTCATAGTAACTAACGAATGCATTCGGTAAAATCAGAAAACATCAGTAATATAAAATAAGAAAGGTTATTACTCATATTGCTGGGATAATTCAATTGGAAGAACATCAAATTGAAGATTTGAAGGTCGCGTGTTCGATTCACGCCCATCACATTTTCTTAGAGATTAAAAATTAAAATTTATCGATGGTCATTATAGTTAAGATTAACAAATAAAATTTTCACAGTTGATTCCAATTAACTCACCAAATGAGCCGAATTTAGATAAAAACAAATAACTTTAGGATTGGGTTATAAAAAATAGCACCGGTTAGTTAAGTCTGACTGCCTATTAATATTATTTAGGGTAATTAATTTATTAGTCCCTATATTTTGACAAAACACACTGTTTAGTCCTTGTATTTTCAAAAACACACGGTAAAGTCGTTAACGTTTTTCTCGGTGAACTGTTTAGTCCCTAACGTTTTTCTCGGTGAACTGTTTAGTCCATGCCATTAGACTCTCATGAAGATTCTGTTAGTCAATTTGGATTTGCGTTCTTCTTTTCCTTTATTTTCCTTTCCTTTAAACTCTAATGCATCTGAAATCAACTTTGAGTGTTCTTCTTCTTGATTTTCTTCTTAATCGTTCAAATTCGTAAGCATTGAGTCTGTTCTTTTTCTTGTTCTACATACAAATAGCTTCTTTTTCTAAATTGGATTTCCTCTTCTGAAGTTTGAAGGTAAATAGTAAAGGGTAATTTAGTCATTTCCGAAGCCATAAACGGTAAAAAATCTAACAAACAGACGGAAGGATTAAACAGTTCACTGAGAAAAAGATTAGGGACCTTACCATGTGTTTTTGAAAATACAGGGACTAAACAGTGTGTTTTATCAAAATATAGGGACTAATAAATTAATTACCCTATTATTTATTAGATTTATAAATTTCCATTTTCAATTATAAATTTTAACTTTTATTATTAAAAACTATATATATATATATATATATATAGGGGAGGGATCAAGTGAGAACCCTCCCTTAGGTGAGAACCCTCCTTATGTGAGAACCACTCAAAACTACGTAGTTTTGAGTGTAAAAATTAATTAAAAAACACTGATGTTGCTGCTGGGGTTCAAACCCTGCCCTCCTTTCTTACACTCCACACTACTTACCACTGAGCCATTTGTTTCTCTTGTGTATTTTGCTGCGCGCTCATTAATATACCAATACCCTTGTAGCTTCTATTGTTTAATATTTGATGCATGCACTTATTAATATTGATTAAATTCACATAATAATTATTAATAGAAAAAAACAAATGTGCATAATAATTAATTATTAATAACCAAGGACATGCTCTAATTTCTTATTTATTTAATTCCTCTACATTTTTATTTTTATTTTTATTGAAGAGTGGGAACAGCAGGAAAGTATTGAACAGACATCCCAACCAGGTTGGCACCCCTGCCGCTACTAGAACCCCGCCGCCCAATTTATTAAAAAGAATAAAGAATAAAAAGTACAAGGGAGAAAATAAATGTTATCGAAAGCGGTAAATGGTTCGACCTCCTAAATTACTAAGGAAAGCCGAAATGCAAAAATGAGGAAGCTCATTCCACTAGTCATTATGAGTCGATAATCTACCATAATTTTCCAGAATATCCGCAACCTGGTTCCCTTCCCTGTATATGTGGGAGCAAACAATAGTCATTGAGGCTATATTTTGCAAACACTGTAACCACTCTTGCTTGATCGTCCACGGCACCATTAAGGAACGCGAGTTCAGAATATGCACTACATAGCTAGAATCGCTTTCCACCCAAAGAGCGTGCCAACCTCTCGCATAAGCCATATTTATTGCCGTAATAGCAGCTAATAGTTCAGCAGTAAAGGAGCAGGTACTGTCCGTGGGGAAGGCAAAAGCACCGACGAAGATCCCGTGCTGCGTTCTGAACACTCCCCCACAACCAGCTGTGATAGGAGAGCTAGCCACAGATGCGTCTGTATTAACTTTCCACCATCCCGGAGGTGGGCTTTGCCATCGGACAGGGAGAATTCGCGGTGCACGGTGAGGTTTCCTTTGCAGGCCGAGCTCATTTAAAATTTTACCTTCAACGGCGGAATTCCACATCGTGCCAGTTGACAAACCTCCAGACTCCCAAACCAGCTTCCAAAGACGGCGGAAGGCTAAGGTAATATTCGGACTTTCCCCTTCAAATGTAATTCTGTTTCGCGTATACCAAAGAACCCAAACTCCGTTAACGACGGTCGAACTCCACAGAGCAGCGATTTGCGAGCTGAACCGCTGTTGCGCTGCGTCCTTCATCAAATTCAACACCGTGGAGTCTAAGCGGACCGTTCTACCAAATAGATTACCCACGCCTTTCCAAAACTCGAAAGCAAACCTACAACTGATGAAAAGATGTTCAGCGGATTCAGAATCTTCTGCGCAAAGGCAACATCTCGAGACAACCTGACAACCTCTCCTTATTAATCTGTCGTGAGTCGGTAAACCTCCTAGAATCTCTTTCCAGCAAATTAAGGAGTGCGATGGCAAGATGTATGGCTTCCAAACTAGACAACACCAATCCTGTTTGTCTAAATCAGGTCGGAGCCACTCGTAAAACCTTTTGGTGGTGAACTGACCATTAATCGACGGCTTCCAAATACAGACATCCTCGTCATTCAATCCTCCTCTAATCCCGCGGATCTGATTTTCAATTTCCACCGGTAGTCTAGGTAGATTCTCCCATCTATTGTCAACCAAATAAGTTCCAACTAGCTCTGTCGATTTATGCCGCTGCTTAAGGGGGATATCGAGCTGTTCATTAATTGATGGATTGATCCAACCACCGTTCCAGAAACTCAACAGAGTTCTCCTGCCAATCCACCACAAGCATTGGCTGCGCACAATATCGAAAACTAACCTGATAGAACCCCATATTGAGGAGTTTGCAATATACTCCTTTCCCAAACCAGCAGGGGAGATGAATCTGGAACGAAAAAGGTTAAAGCATCTAGAATCCTCCTGCAGCAATCCCCATGCCATTTTCCCTAAAAGAGCCGAATTAAGTGACCCAAGATCTCTGATTCCGAGTCCGCCCTCTTTCACCGGACGACAACATTTATCCCAGGACATCGTAACAAGTTTCTTGGAATCAATGCAACCCGTCCAGATAAAGTTCTTAATGCAACGAGTCATTCGAGACAGAAGCATCTTAGGCCATTTATAAATTATGAACGAATGTATAAAGCTGCTTGTAATTACAGAGTTTACCAGAGCTACACGACCCGCCATTGACAAGCAGGAACCCTTCCATCGACTGAAGTTTGCCAGAATTTTGTCCATGATGACAGCCAAATGCTGCTTCCGCGGTATGCCAAAAAAAAGGGGGACACCTAAATAGCGAAAAGGGATCCGACCTTGCTTTATCCCGAGAATACCGGCCAGTCGACCACTACGCCCAGCTGCAACTGACGTACCAGTGAAGATTTCAGACTTCTCCCAATTAACCAGTTGACCGGAAAAGGTCCCATACTGCGAGAAGGCTTCTTTAATGGCAATTATGTTACTTGTGGAGGCTTTGCAGAAAAGCAGAATGTCGTCAGCATATAATAGGTGAGTCGGAAAGGTGACCATTCGAGTGTAATTCATAGGTTGAAGTTGTCTTGTGTCTTCCAGAAAACTCAATCTCCTGCTTAGAAAATCTTCTGCAATCCCAAATAGAATAGGTGAGAGCGGGTCTCCCTGACGAACCCCATGAAAGCATTTAATCGGAGCTGTTATCTTCGAACCAGCCATGACGGATATTCTAGCGGATGAGAGAATATTATGCATCCAATTCCTGAACTGGGGTGAGAACCCAAAAGCATGCATCACCATTAGCAGAAAGTTCCAATCCAAAGTGTCGAAAGCTTTCCGTATATCAATTTTCATCGCCATGTTATCACCAAAGCATTTTTCGTTTAGCAGGTTAATTCCTTCAGACGCCACAACTATGCCTTGGTGAATGCTTCTGCCCCGAATGAAGCCAAATTGACTGTCTGAGACAATTCGCGAAGCAATCCCTACCAGCCTATCAGCAAGCAGCTTTGAGATTATTTTGTAGGAGAAGTTGCTCATGGCAATGGGTCTGTATTGATCAATTGATACTGCATTGTCAATCTTCGGCAGTAACACCATTAAACTAGAATTCATACCTGGTAGAACAGCCCCAGTTTCAAAGAATTGCTGAACGGCTTTATAGACATCAGCGCACAGGATGTCCCAGAATTTTTGGTAGAACGTCCCAGTAAAGCCGTCTGGCCCAGGAGCACTGTCACTGTCCATTGTAAAAACCGTATCGCGAACCTCCTCCATACTCGGACAAGCCGTCAGAAAGTTATTATCAGAATCATCCACTACCTGTGGAATAGTGTCCGTGATCAGCCTAGTATTCGTATCGACTGAAGGATCAGCTTTAAAAAGAGTACCAAAAAATTCAGAAATGTGCTGTGATATCTGATCCGGATCTGAGACAAGTTGATCATTCACCTTAAGCACGTTAATGCCAGAAGATGAGGCTTTTATATTGGCCGTTCGGTGAAAGAAAGTGCTGTTTTTGTCGCCTTCCTGTAACCATCTGATCCTGCTCTTCCCTTTAAGGTAAATTTCTTTCCTTCGTATAGCCATGTTGAGGTTCGAGTGAGCCTCAAGTTCTTCTTGAACCGAATCCGTAGATGAGCTAGCCTGAATATTGTGCAAAGCCGTTTCTGCCTTGTGGATTTGCTCATCCAGATTCCCAAACACATCCTTGTTCCATTTTCTGAGCACTGATCGTAACCGTTTGAGCTTATCACACAACGATTGCATGGGCGGAAGATGCGGATGATCCCCATTCCAGAAATCACTAATCACCCCTCGGAGCTCATCATGGGTAACCCACATAGCTTCAAATCTGAACCGTGATGGCTTCTGAACCTTTGTATAGTAGCAAAACAAAATCGGACTATGATCCGATTGATGACGGCTAAGAACAGTGCAGCTATATCTGTCCCAGCCATCGCAGAGCTCGTGCGAGACCAAGGCTCTGTCAATTCTACTCTCAACTCTAGCCGTACCTTCTCTGCCATTACTCCATGTGTAGTACAGCCCTTGCGTTGAAGCATCAAGGAATTCGCCTTCCTCAATAAAATTCCGGAAGTCCGCGCAAGGTCTACGGGCCGGCACTCTTCCTGTCTTTTCATGGGCTCCCAGGATCGCATTGAAGTCACCAATTGTGAGCCATTGCCCCGTTAAATTACTTCTAAGGTGAAGTATGCTGTTAAATAAATCCAGTTGTAGACACCGAGTCGGAGGACCTGTGACGAAAACCCGAAACAAGACGGTCGAAGTGATTGATTCCGGAAGTTTTGAAAAATATATAGAGAATAATAAGCTGAGGAAAATTAACGGCACGGCGCGGGCACACAACGACATCCCGCACGCGGACGACGATGGTCGAACGCCCGCTTGACGGCTCGAGACGTGCGCGCAGCGTCCGTCGGACGCACCGCGAGTGGCACGCTCTCGACGCCCGAGCAATGCCTGGGACCGCTGGCGGTGCGCGCCCTCGTGGGCCGTTGAGCACACGTGCCTGGCAGCGCGGAGCGCGCGTTCGGCGGCCGCGACGTGCGAGCGTCTAGCTGCGCAGAACGCGCGCTCGGCGGCCACGGAGTGCACGCGTCCGACGGCGCGGGGCACGCCCCGAGGGTCGCCGGGCGGGCGCCCAACCTCGCGTTGGGCGCTCGCCCAACGCCGTTGGGCGCTCGCCCAACATTGTTGGGCGGCCGCCCAACTATTGTTGGGCGGTAGCCCAACACTAGGTTGGGCGACCGCCCAACCACAATGGGCGACGCCCAAATTTTTTTGGGCGTCGCCCATTGTTCCGGGATCCGTTTCCCTATATAAGGCCACAGATCCCAAGGTAAAAAAAAAAAAAGAAAAGAGGGAGGAGGAGGCTTTTGGAGGGGAAAACTTTCTCACTCTAAACATTTTTAGAGAGAGAGAGAGTGGATTTTTTTTGAGAAAAATATTTTTTTTCTCAAAAATTCCAAATTTCCTAAGTTCAATTTTTACTAAATTTTTATTAAAATCGGGAGTTCGCGGTTCGTGGAATCAATCGGCTTCGACTGTCAGATACCGAATCAAAGGTATTATCCGAGGACTAGACTCTTTATTTTATTTAATTCATTTCTCTCCTTCTATTTATTTTTTTAGGCTATAGTTTTTTTATTCCTTTAGTCATTTATTTATTTTGTCACGTTTTATTTAGTTAGCGCATTTATTTAATTTTCGTTTCGTGTTAAATAAAGTTCGGTTTTGTTTTAAAATAAAAACCTCGTTTTGGATATCCCAATACGAACCATGATCCAATAAAAAGGTAGTTCGGGTATCGAAAATGTTGTAATTATAAGTTTTTTATTTAAAAGAGGTTTCCAAATAACGTTTTAAATTAAAAACATCGTTTTAGGAACTTCCGTTTTCGACTATGATCCATCTTTGGTAGTTCGGAAATCCAAAACGATTGAATTAGATTTAACTTAAAGCTTTTGAATAAATCTGGAAAATATTGGAGTGCTTCTGTAATTTGCCAATTCTGTCACTAAATGCTGTTTACCGATGGATTTTCCGTCGGTAAATCTGCTAAAATGTAAAAAATGCCATTTTAGTCCCTTTTTCTTAATTTTTAGACTTTTAATCCTTAGTATATATATATATAATTATGTAATATATTCTTTTCAAATTGTTTTAAAACTTTAACATATATAATTATCTTAGGACATTGGTATTCCATTTTTATTCTAATTTTTTTTGTATATTTACATATTACTTTCTTTTTTATTATTATTCATTTAAATTACATTAAATTCTATTTTAAATGTTATTTACTTGAGCATTTTGGAAGGTAATTAGTAGATATTGGGGGATGAACATATAGTCTTTTTGACATTAGGATTATATTAGTTATGTATATATATAGTTTTGGGGTATATTTAGGTTATCTTAATTATTGTTAAATAAAATTATTTTGAGTGATAAATGCTATTTTCTTATTTATGAATTTCATTCACTATTTTCTTATGTTTAAAGTATAAATATATTATTTTCATTATTCTTTCTTATAGATGTATTAGATAGTATATTTTCTTTTACTCTTATTTTATGTCTTTTGGGCTAAAATGTGTAAATATATATCTATATTATTTCTTTTGGTTATTTATAAGTCCATGTTTCAAATGGGCTTCACTTGGAAAATTTAATTTTTGGGGCCTAAATGTGTTTATTGATGTAATTATAATAGTTAGAGAGTCCATTAAATAAGTGGAGAAAATAAGTCACAAAAAGAGGGCTTTCAATTAAATTATTTAAGCTAATGAGCTTTCTTAGATCTCTAATGTAGATAAATAGAGTCATTTTGGTTGATATTTCAAATCGTCTTCAAAACACCACGTTTTAAAACCTTAGTCCGTTCCAACGACGGATTAAGCGAACATTGTAATCAAAATCGTTTTCTTTGTTGATAATGGAGATTTTGAATCGCTTTCTTAATGAATTTGTACAAAATAAAATTGACTTGTATGTTTAACCACGTTTTCTTATTAAAAGGCTTTTACTTTAACGTTTTCAATTACTCGAGTCGTTCCAACGGCGATTCGGGTAAGCTTCATCAAACGGGGTTTTAAAACGCACCTAAATCGTTCCAACGGCGATTAAGGTGCGAACCATGAAATAAACATCGTTTTGGGGAAATAAATTAATGTAGAATAGACACACAATATAACATTTAAATACGGTTGTAAATAAATCACTTCTTTCTTCCCCCCTCTCTGTGTATGTATAAACATGAATGGGTGATTCTTTACTGACGTGGCTTTTCAATATCATATGCTCAAAATGGTTTCCAAAAAGAGAAAGAAAAGGGTTTCAAATGAATTTTAAACTTAAAGAAGTATACGATTAGTCCGTTATCGCCTAACATGCTGAGTAGGAGGCCGGTGGTTCATAACCGGGCGATGTCGGGGTGCCTAGTAGCCTTTCTCCGGAAAGGAGCTAGCCTTCTCGGCTCGTACCTAAGTTTCCCGAACCCACGCCGGTCTCCCGCAAGGGATCGGTGTTCATTTTCCCATTCGTGGGTGGCGACTCTTCCATATCTCCGAGCTCCGGTCCTGCCGAGCAGCTTGATTCCACGATTGGTTGCTTTCGGCGCCAATCACCGCTTACGTCGCCATGAGGTTGTCCACCCCCCGGTCCGCCCGGGAGATTAGGCCGCGGCACATCGTCTAACAAGTGGCGACTCTGCTGGGGAAGCGAGAAATTTGATTCCGGAAGGCATGCACTAAGCCCTTAACGGGGACGGATCGTTTTACTTCTTTTCGTATGCATTCACGAGCATTATTGCAAACCCTTTGGGTAATTTCCGCGAAACCTCTAGCGAGAGTCCATTCGTCGCTCGAAAGAGGATAGCGTAAGTTCCCCCTTACAGTAAGGCGCCAGAGGGTCCCCATCCATTCGTTAGGGGCGAATCTGTGCGGTCCTGTGAGGTCCCGCGGTCAGCCGTGTCAGCATATAGTAGCCTTAGAAGTTTCCATAGGATTACCCGTTACTATTGTTGATGTGATAAATGAATCAGTTTGTGTTTTCAAACCGCCATGATACGTGTCTAATCCTAAACAATGTAAAGAAAATGAGACGATGCGTTAATATATACTCATGAATCGACATACTAATTACCCTAAAATATCGAAACGATTTGAACTAAAGACGACTTAATCATCTCATATGAATGAACATGTGCGACCCGCCTTGTCCCTTTCGGTGTCCCGACGAAGGCACGTGTTCAGGAAATACGTTATGACGTAAGCACGTATTAGTATGAATCGGTTCGGTATTAAGGATAGTTACATTTCGATACAAGAGACTATATTAACGGTGGCCGTTATTCACATTCTTTAAATAAATTGGGATAAAACGAGATCACGAAGAAACAAAAACAAAGAACATTTCTGTTTCGAACGACCTTGTTGTAACGTGAAAAGTTTCGCACAAGTAGCCCGTCCCTTCCGAATAAAAGACGAGCTTTTACGTTATGCCTTGCGTCATTCTTAAGAGAAATGGACGTGTCCGCAAAAGGTGACTAAGAAAAGAAAAATGAACTAAAAGACCAAAATCATTCCGAATCTGCGATATATGTCAAATCCCGAGAGTAGTTAAAGAAAATAAACCAATACCGTTGAATACGTGCCTCAAACGAGTGTATACCCCGTTTAAAATCTCGAAGCCGAATTAAGCCAAACCATATAATTGCGCCATATGGACGAGACTGCGGGTTTTGACTAACGACTCGATCATTTCGACCGTTACCAAAACTGCAAGAAATATGGCCCGATGTACGTGTTTGCTTAAATCGTGCCTAAAGGAAGGAAAACGGTGATATCCTTGCTTCGAATAAACACGCGATTCAACGAAACGTTTATTTTCTATAACCACACTGAGATGATATATCCCGTGGAGTGGGAGGAACAAAGAGTTGTAATTAGCCGAAAGATTATCGTGCACTCAAAATAAGACTCGCCTTCTTTTCACGTAGCAAAATGAGCAAACGGATCCTCGACGCTAAGAACAAACGCGTTACGCGATGAGTCTGTTCCCTAAAATAAAATCCAAAAGTGATTCCATCACTAAATAAACACGTGGTTACGTCTCTCGATAGATCCAAAAGGTCCTGTTGTAATCTAAAAATCGAGACACGGACCCACGCGAACAAAAGGGAACGAGTCATTGACAATAACGAACGATTGGACTAGAAAAATAACTCGAACCACGTCTAAAAACTGAGATGCGCTCAAAGGGAGTCAAAACCCGAATTAACGCGTCTCACGAAAGGACGACAAACGAGTTATTCTGAAAGAACAATTCAACGTGGTCGATTTCTTAGTCACTGAACGTGGATACGTCAAAACGAACTGTATTGTCTGATGAATGATTTATTTTCCCGCAATAATCGACGGCATCACGCGTCCCCTGGACCGCAATGTGAGCCAAAAAACCAAAATCCTAGGAAAGAGACCTGGACCAACGAGTGTGTGGAGGAATAAGGGTGGAAGAGAGATGTTGTGATACATGTAAATAGAACTAACGTTTGTTCTTCTTATCTTATAATCGTAAATAAATAAACGCACACACCACGAATCATGCATATGAAATCATGCATACATACTAATGGATACCGTTCGCGCAGACGTCATAATTAAGCGGTTGTGGTTTCGCGAGAGTGATCGGCTTGTCAGACAGTTTGATCAGCTATGAGTAGACAGTTCCGAATCAGTAGTTGTGGCTTCTGAATCGTCTTCATCCGAGTATACTCAGTCTTCCGTCAGTATGTCTGCAACCGACGAGAAGGTGGCTGAATTGGAGAATTCCGTGAATAATATCAATGATCAGCTGGCCGCAATCTTGGCCCAGCTAGCTGAGTTAGCACTGAAGGACAACAAGAGTGGTAGTAAGCGTGCTGAGAATGAGGTGAACGATGGCCCTCGCTTTGGGAATGAGGAGGATTATCAGGATTATATCCGAAAACAGCTGGAAAAGGAGAAAGCTAAGGAAGAGGAGTGGAGGCAACACATCACACAGGAAGTGCAGGACTTGCGCGGAGGAAGCTCCGGAAGTCAGGATTTCTATAACTTGAAGAATTGCTTGACAGCAACAGCTTTGCCTCTGAAATTTCGGCTCCCTGACATGAAAAAGTTCGATGGAACTGGAGATCCCACTGCTCACATGAATCAGTACGTTGCGGTGATGAAGCACACGATCCTGACCGAGGATCAAGTCTTGGGGCTGTTTAACACTTACCTGGAGGGGGCTGCCCTCACATGGTTCCACGCGTTGCCAATGGTGACAAAGAAGGATTGGAAGGAGTTAGCGAAGTCATTCATCGCTCAGTATAGTTTTAACACCATGTTGGAAGTCACTTTGAAAGAGTTAGAGAGCACTAAGCAGCAGACGGGGGAATCCCTTTCAGACTTCGTGAAGAGATGGAGGGCTAAGGCCGCAGTCATGAAACAGAAGCCGCTTGAGCAAGATCAGATCCGGATGGTGATTGGCAATACGTTGCCGTATATTAAGAATGAGTTGAGATATATGCCGTTCACAGATTTCAATCAGATGTATAGTTGCGCCTTGACTGTCGAGGGCGATGGGGAGCCGAAGAAAGCTTATACCAAGTGGACGAAGTCGGGATATAGTGCCGGAGGGCCTAGCGCGAGTGCGGAATCTGCGACAGTGAAAGTGGTTGATCTTAATGCTATCGAAAAGAGGCGGTTCGCCAAATTCGATCAGACTTACGCAAAGGTTTTTGAACATCTGCAGAAGAAGGGATTGTTGAAAGCCCTTACCCCGTATAGAAAAGCTCAACCTACTCCGCAGATTCAGGCTAGAGGGTATTGTGAATTCCACAGCAGTTATGGACATACGATTGAGAATTGCGAGAGGCTGAAACACGAAATCCAAGATTTGATTGAGGAGAAGAAGATAGCTGATCCTTCGTCAGCAAACCCTTCCGTTAGGCGCAATCCATTGCCTAATCATAGGGTGAGCGTGATCGGAGTTGGTTTGATGGAAACTGTAGTGATGGAATCTTTTGAGGAAGATGTAGAGGAGTTGTTGGACTCCGTCGAAAGAAGCAATGTGGGAAATGGTTTATATGTGTCCTTCTTAGGTGAGGAACAAGAGGACGAACCAATGGAGGAAGGATCAGATGGTGGAGCACCATATGACGAGGATAGTGCCGAAGAGACCGGAGAAGGGTCGTCTCGGACTATCGTGCCTAATTTGGGTTTGTTCAGTGGAGGAAGGGATCCTGAAGTGCACTTGCGTGAGTATATGCACGACATGTTTATTGAATCCTTTGGGGTAGATGAAATTGCTCAGTGGTTCCACCATTCACTGGTAGGTGAGCCTTTGCAATGGTTCCATTCATTGCCCGACTCTTGCAAGCACGATTGGGATCGGTTGTCGGATTTGTTTCTTGAAAAGTATAAGAGAGCTGAGGATAGAACCGCAGAGCACTTTGCAATGCATATTGGACCCATCAAGCGTCCATTGCCAAGGGTGAGCAAGTATAACGGCAATAAGGACCCTATGGAGCACCTTCACTTCTATTTGTCAGCTATGACAGCCTTGAGTTTCAAAGAGGAAGAGATCACTAGCTTGTTTTGTAATTCATTGATGGGTGAACCGCTGATGTGGTACATGTCGCTGCCGATGTATGTTAAGATCGATTGGGCAGCTATGACGAAGAGATTTATCAAGGAATATACGGTATGGATGCTAGCAGAGCAAACTCCTGATTCCCCATCTTACCAAACACCTGATGCGGTGTTAGCAATGCCTAGGTATGGTGGATACCGGGATCCTGTAGAGCATGCGAGGATATTCCGCGATCATATGTATAACGCTGGATTCCCACAGTGTGAGTTGCATGAACATTTTCCGGAAACCTTGATGGGTGAAGCCTTATTGTGGCATCAGGGTCTGTCAGAGGAAGAGATGTGTCATTGGATACCGCTCCGAAATGCCTTTGTGGCGAGATATGAAATGTACATTCCATGGACGGGATCCCTGGATGATCTGGACAGGATTAGGCAATTCCCCGAGGAACATTTTGTAGATTATGCTAGAAGGTGGAGGCACCGTTATGAGCAGTGTAATGAGGCAATGAGCGATAAGGTGCAGCTTATGTGCATACAACGAGGCGCTATTCCATTGGCCGCGAGAAGGATGAGTAGAGTGTCCCTCCGTGACTATGATGAGTTGATAGGTTGGGCCTTGTATGGATCGGCGGATCCCTTTTTCCTGAATCCGAGTGTTCCTCACGTCATGGATTTAATGGTCGTAGACATCTGGGCGAGTTCCTCGGACGAGGAGGATGCCAATCGGAAGATCCCTATCAACATTTGGGACGAGTCGGATGATGAGCCGGAAGTTGCGGTGATGACGAGATCAGGTCATGTGGCCGAGGGAAAGGCACCAATGGTAGAGATTGAGATTGGAGAAGGTTCGGCTCCTAAGCCCGACGACCAAGTTCTTGAACAGTTGAAGAAGACGCAAGCTAAGTCTACGGTCTGGGAAGTTTTATGCCATTCTAAGTACCATCGTGAGAACCTGATGAAGGAGTTGCAGAATTTGGTGATCTCCACCGACACTGAGCCGGCAGCGCTAGTAGGGGCAATAATGGCCCGAAAGAAGACTGAGATTACGTTTACCGACGAGGATCTCCCAGAAGAGGGGAAGGCTCACAACAAGCCATTGTATATCCGAGCGGAAATTAACGGGAAGAAGACTAGCTGTGTTATGGTCGATGATGGATCGGCCATTAATGTTTGTCCTTTGAAGCTCTTGTCCAAGTTAGGAGTGGAGAGAGGAGATTTGACAGCTTCTGAAACAGTGATCAGAGCATACGATGACAGCCGTAGGCATATTGAAGGAGTTTTCAAGGCCAAGTTAAAAGTGGGGCCGCACGAGGAAGAAACTGAGTTCACAGTGTTGGATATCCCAGTAACTTTTGCTGTGTTGTTGGGACGCCCTTGGTTCCACAAGCTGGGAGGTGTGCCCTCCACGCTCCACCAAATGATTAAGTTCCCCTTCGGGGAGGAGATAGTTACAATTAGAGCTGAAAAGCTGAGCTCGGTGGCAGCATTGGGAATTGAGCCTCAACTTTTCTCCGGATTCCAAGTCTCTGGGATTTACGAGTCGAGCATGACCACCGATGTGGTGAAGATGATGAAAGGAAGTTTCATCCCGGGAATGGGCTTAGGAGCACACCATCAAGGGTTGTCGGAGTTTCCGGATTTTAAGAGTCAGAAAACCCGGAGGGGTTTGGGATATGAGCAGGGGAGTCCATCCAACATGAGTGCAGAAGGAAAAATAGGCTTGAGGAAGCATTTTGTAAGCGAGGGGCATGGAAGGCCATATGCGGGAACGTCCGAGTCGTGGACTAGCACGGAAGGAAAGATTCTGCCAGGGTTTGAAATCTTCAATGATGTCGCCGACTGGGGCAAAGGAAAGGCAAGCTGCTTTGTCGAGGAGATCATGATGCTGGATTCAAATGCCGAGGAGCAGGTCATTACCACTGAAGCGGCTACAGGAGCTGAAATTGAGCCTAGTACCTCGAGAGTATATGAGAAGTCCGAAGATATTGAGGATGAAAATTATATTACTGCTTTGTTTGAGTCTGATGATGTAATCACCCACGCTATCAATGAAGTGAATTCTGATTTTGCTTACTTGCTTGATGTTGATCATGATCATTCCATGCATTCTCATTCATATAACATGCCTACATTTGAAATCAATACAATAGAAATGTCAACTTTCAATCTTGGTACGGATGAAAATCCTAAACTTATACAAATTGCTCAAGAATTAACTATTGAAGAGAGAAAAGAATTTGAGAGAATAATTAAAAAATACGAAATTGTATTCGCGTGGACATACGAAGACATGCCTGGAATCGATCAATCAATCGTAACTCACCGTATTCCAACATATCCCGAGGCGAGGCCCGTAAAGCAGAAGCTCCGACGTATGAGACCCGAATGGACAGATAAGATCAGAGAGGAGGTGAAGAAGCAGTTAGAAGCAGGATTCATCGAAGTGATCGACTATCCCCCTTGGGTCGCAAATGTAGTGCCCATCGCGAAAAAGGATGGCAAAGTGAGGATGTGCGTGGATTACAGAGATCTTAACAAGGCATGCCCCAAGGATGAGTTTGCCTTACCTCATATCGATGTATTGATCGACAGTGCAGCATCAAGCGTCTTACACACAAATGTGGATGGTTTCATGGGCTACATGCAAGTTCAGATGGCCGAAAAGCACAAAGCGAAAACGTCGTTCATAACAGAGTGGGGAACATACTGTTACAGAGTGATGCCGTTTGGTTTGAAAAATGCCGGGGCAACCTACCAGCGAATGGCCACAGCCCTGTTCCATGACATGATACACAAGGAGGTAGAAGTCTACGTGGATGACATGATGGTCAAATCAGAGACAAGAGAAGGGCATTTTGCCGCCCTCGAGAAGTTTTTGGCCCGAATTGCAGAATTCAAGCTAAGGTTAAACCCGAAGAAGTGCTTTTTCGGCGTTTCGTCGGGGAAAATCGTAGGCTATGTAATCGGAAATAAGGGAATTGAGGTGGATCCCGATAAAGTGAAGGCTATAAAGGAAATGCCGGCGCCGAGAAATGAGAAGGAAGTGAGGGGGTTTCTGGGGCAAGTTCAGTATATCAGTCGGTTCATAGCAAGACTCACCACAATCTGCGAGCCAATCTTTAAGTTGTTAAGGAAAGACCAACCCGTCGTTTGGAATGATAAGTGTCAACAGGCGTTGGAGAGTGTCCGAAGTTACTTGTCTAATCCGCCAGTGTTAAGACCGCCTAAACTGGGAAAGCCACTTCTCCTCTATGTAGCAATTGAGGAGCGATCTATCGGAGCAATGTTAGCTCAAGAGGGAGACACCGGTGTGGAACACGCGGTGTATTATTTGAGTAAGAAGTTTCTAGAGTATGAGCTCAAATACAACATGATCGAAAAGACATGTGTAGCAGTGGTGTGGTTGACGAAGAAACTGCGGCACTATTTCCAATCGTATAAAGTGATCATTATTTCTCGGATGGACCCCGTAAAGTATCTATACAGAACTCCATCCTTGACGGGGAAGTTAGCCAGATGGTTGTTGCTTTTGTCCGAGTTTGACATTGAATATGTGACAAAGAAGGTTATCAAAGGAAGAGCTGTGGCAGAATTTTTGGCTAATCAACCCCTGAATACAGAAGAAGAAGAGATAAGCTATGATTTCCCCGATGAACATTTGAATGCAATCGAAGTTATACCGTGGAAAATGTTCTTCGACGGAGCAGTTAATTCGAATGGAGCCGGAGTAGGAGTACTACTTATCTCCCCGAAAGGAGAAAGAATCCCGATGGCGAAGAAGTTATCCTTCCCCCTTACCAACAATATGGCCGAATACGAAGCATGCATTTATGGCTTGGAGTCATTAGCAGCACTGGGAGCGTCATATGTCGAAATTTGGGGTGACTCCAAGTTGATCATCGAACAGGCACAAAGAAACTGGGAAGTGAGAGAAGAAAGGCTACGTCCGTATCTAGATCAGCTAGAAGGGTTGGCATTGAGATTCCAAGAATGTCGCTTCTATCACATTCCTCGAGCTCAGAATCAGGCCGCGGATGCCTTGGCCACTTTGGTGTCAGTTTGGGACAATCCCCGAAACCTTGCTTCGAAACCATTGGTATTGAGAAGATCTCACAAACCGTGCTACGAAGACGTAATGCTGTTAGGGGCAGATGAAAAACCATGGTATTTCGATATCGTGAACTTCATGAAAGATGGAACATATCCGGCAGAGTCAGAACCTAGGGATCAAGCTGTGATTAGAAGGCTAGCTCGTCAGTTCGTCATACATAACGACTTGCTTTACAAAAGGCACATTGATGGATTACAACTAAGATGCTTGGATGCGGGGGAAGCCCGCGAGGCGATGGAATCAGTACATTCAGGAATTTATGGAGCCCATATGGGAGGAGTAGTACTAGCTAAGAAACTTATCAGACAAGGCTTCTATTGGCTCACCATGGAAAAGGATTGTAACGAGTATGCGAAGAAATGTCACGATTGTCAAATCCACGGCGATTGTAGTCATCTTCCGGCCATGGAACTACATGTGCTAGCACCTATTTGGCCATTCGCTGCCTGGGGCATTGACATCATCGGTGAAGTAAGGCCTAATGCTTCAAATGGACATAAGTTTATTGCAGTCGCCATCGATTATTTCACCAAGTGGGTAGAAGCAGAGTCGTTTAGCAAACTGGGATCCAAGCAGATGAGAAAGTTCATTGAAAAACACTTGATCACCAGGTTCGGAGTGCCTCATCACATGATCACGGATAACGGAGTCCAGTTTCAGGGGGAAGTAAGGAATCTTTTCCGAGAATATGGCATTGAACATCACAGGTCTTCTCCGTACCGTCCACAGGCTAATGGGGCAGTAGAAGCAGCTAATAAGAACCTTAAAAGGATCCTCGTAAAGACGGTAGAATCACATCGGAACTGGCATGAGCACCTCCCACTCGCGTTGTGGGCTTATCGCACGACAGTCAGAACCTCGACTGGGGCAACACCATTCTCTTTGGTGTATGGCACAGAAGCAGTTTTGCCGATTGAGATCGAAAAGCGATCGTTGAGAATCGCAGTAGAAGCAGAAATTCCCGAAACAGAATGGGTGAAGAGGCGATGTGAGCAGTTGGCTTTAGTTGATGAAAAAAGGATGGAAGCCCTTTACCATGTACAGTTATATCAAAGAAGGATGGCTCGGGCTTTCAATAAAAAAGTCAAGACCAGCCCTATCAAAGAAGGAGATTTGGTGCTGAAACAGATCCGTGTGACGCACACCGACCCGAGGGGGAAGTTCAGGCCTAACTGGGAAGGACCATTCGTCGTAAAGAAGATACTAAGCAAAGGAGCGGTGAAGTTAACCACAATGGACGGCATGGAGTTCTTCGAACCTACCAATCTGGATAGGCTTAAGAAATACTTTTCGTAAAAAAAAAAAAAAAAAAAAAAAAAAAAAAAAAAGAGAAAAAAAAATAAAGAAAAATTCCCGATAGGTTGAAAACCCGCAAAGGGCGACTTATGCAACAATAAGGGAAATCCCAGTGGATGAAAACCCGAAAGGGCACTCACTTAAAAATTCCGGGATAGTAAAAGGAGAGGAGAAAAATCGCCGGGATCCGAAAACCGAAAGGCGGGTCCTGGTAACAATAGTTATAACTTGAGCAATTACAAAAACAATGTATAAGAGACTAAGTATTTCTGTTGTTTGTAAATAAATAAAGGCATGAATATATTTGACGAGAATGATTGGAATCATCATAATCTACTGAATGCATGGTAATATGAATCACGAGTTATACATTTCCTATCCTACTTTTCACAAAAAGCCTACCTACTATCCACCCCACTCCCTATACATCAGCTATACATCGGAGAAACCCTAATAAAAGCTACAAAGCAACAATGAAAGCTACGAGCCTAATACGGAGGGAAGTCCCAATAGTTCTCAAAATCTCTCAGGTGAGATGCCCGCTCCGCAGATAGTGTCTCCTCGGCAGCACGCGCTCTCTCATCAGAAGCTCGCGCTCTCTCATCAGAAACCCGTGCTCTCTCATCAGCAGCTCGTGCTCTCTCCTCTGCAGCAAGGCGTCTGATCGACTCATCACGCGCCCTCTCCTCGACGGCAAGGCGACCCTCAGTCTCCCGTCGCATCACCCCCGACCAGTGGTCGTTCCTCTCTTGATACACACGACCAACTCGGGCATCAGCTTCCCGCACTAGCTCACTCTGTCTTCGCTCATGGGCATGAAGATCACTCTACAAAAAAAAAAAGAAAAAAAAAAAAGATAAAAAAAAAAAGATAAGAGGCAGCATAGGCAAAAACATAAATCATACATACATGCATACATTTCACTACACTAAAGTACAATGATGATACATACCAGGTGGTCGGTGCAGCGCAAGCTGAGGCAATCTCGTAGGAAGCCGGATAGATCCACGTAGTCTGTATAGGTCTCCCTAGTGGTCAGTGAAGCGTCCGAGGGATCAAACGGGATCCTCGAGGAGAAGATAGGAGGGGCCGCCTCAAATCCCGCATAAGGTGTCCTAGACTCGTCATAGCGGATCGTAGCATAATCCCTCCCGTAGCCTGGTATGGGCACGCCTATGGACGATCTCTCCGGTCGGGCTGCGCTGGAGGACTCGCCGACGAAGTAGGGCTGCTCGCGCGCTGGTGTCTGAGTCTGAGTGCCCTCGAAAAAATCAGATAAGTGGGCACTCCTCAAAGATCCCTCCTGCAAAAAAAAAAAAACACACACAATAAAACCTCCGAGCATATCATGAATAAAATGAAAAGAGGGCGGAATCACTTACCGGAACCTCCGCCTGACCAAAGACGGCCTCGACCGCCTCTCTCGAAAACACGTCCACTACTGGATCTACCTCCATCGCTGTCGCCGGGGCATCCCTCGCGCTCAGTAAAGTAGACAAATAAGGCTCGCGGCCCCCGGCATGAATCCAGACCACTCTACCGACAAAATGGCGGGTCAGATCTCGACGAATAGTCGATAAGGGCAGAGTCCGTACAGCAAACATGGAAACGAGAATCTCCCCCGGCGTCCAGTGAACATCACTCACTCCGGTGATGCCTCGATCTCCCAAATACCACGCCCGCACACAAGGGCCGGTGAGCACGCACTGCTGCTCCTGGATCATCGATGCGTATGCATAATCAGGGCCGAAGTCAAGATCATCCCACCTGAACTTAATCTAAAGAAAAATGCACAAGGAGAAAGTCAGAGGGACTCAAACAAAAATCTAGCTTGATTAGGCAAAATCTACCTATCCCAGGGTCAGTGAGTCGATCCAATCCAGAAGCCGCGACACTGTCCGACTCCTCTCAGCGCTCAAGTCGAAGTCCCTCCATCGAGTCATAAATGGCGGCCTCGGCACTCTCGGTCGAGGTCGAGACCGGCTAGGAAGGATGTGTCTCTCGTATGCCCACACCTGCGGTAAAAACAAGGACTAGGAGTGTGAAAAATGCGAAAAAGATAAGACGGATAAGTCGAGAAGGCGCCACGTACCAACAGGGCAAAGGTATAACCGCCGAAGTCCTTGCGCTTCCGGCAAGTCAGATCCAAGAATTTGTAAAGAAAGGCTAAGCCTGCCCCTACCCAATCATAAGAAGCCGCTGCATCCAGATCGCTAAGTGCCTGAATGAGACCTGCGTGTACCTTCCCGCCCTTCGTGCGAAAAATCGTCTCACTCAGAGCATATACTAAGAAACTACGAACCGCCAGGTCGGTAGCGTCAGTCTCGCAGAAATCACGTCTACTCAAGAGGCTCGCGGTAGAGACAAACTTCGCCGGAGTAGACTTGGCGCATAAACGAACTCCCGGTCCAATCAAGGCGGCAAGCCTAGCAGGGTCGACCCGTGGTCGCATCATACCAAAGTGGAAAGGGACAGGAGTGTTGCTCCCTCGCAATCCCGTCAACAGCGAAAAATCTCGAGGCGAGATGGTCATCTCCCCAAAGGAAAGGTGGAAGGTGTGGGTCGAGTCAACCCACCGCTCGCATAAGGCACGTAGGCCAAAAGGATCACACACCCCGTTGGTGCGGGGCAGCACTGCGATAAAGGGCTCGAAGCCCAACTCGCGCACGCGGGCTCTCGCCGCGGCACCTAGCCTATCATACCATGAGAGAACCTCGGCGGTGGTCCCCGAAATCTCAATGAACTAAAAAGGAACAAGACAAGAAAATTTAAATACAACTCCTAAAGCCGGCAATTGAAAAGAACGCGTTAAGACTAGGTATTCTTCCATTATCTAACCTAGAGACATCCGGTCAGTTAGGACCAATTTTCGGTAAAAATCTCTCCTGTAGGGTCATTCACGTAAGGTTTAGTCAATTCTTTAATCCACCCTCGTCTGCGGTAACGAGGAGCGTAGATTAGGTTTTACTATTCACGTTCTACTATTCACGTGCATTAGCTAAGTTTTTACTATTTATGTCTACTATTCACGTGCATTAGCTAAGTTTTTACTATTCACGTGCACTATTCACGTCGTTTTCACTATTCACGTGCATTAGCTAAGTTTTTACTATTCACGTGCACTATTCACGTCGTTTTCACTATTCACGTGCATTAGCTAAGTTTTTACTATTCACGTTGTCACTATTCACGTGCACTATTCACGTGCATTAGCTAAGTTTTTACTATTGACGTTGTCACTATTCACGTTTTACTATTCACGTGCACTATTCACGTTTTTACTATTCACGTGCACTATTCACGTTTTACTATTCACGTTGTTTTTACTGTTAACATGCATAAATTCGTAGTGTACTATTCACATGCATATAGCGCGCATTCTTACAAAAACAAACAAGTGTTACGTGTAAATAAAGGAATTCACGTTTTCTAGCTAAAGTCCTCTAAGGCAGTCTAAGAGTTAGCATGCAAATCATGTTCGTATAGGAATGCTAAAGCCTAGAGTTCAAATCAAATAAAAGTGAGAAACCACTTACCTCGTTGCAGCGTGTCCTGCTCAAATGTGTCGTAGGGTCGTGGAAGGTATCCACTCTATCCAGGTTCACATAAACCTCGTCCATGCCTCTAGTGCCATCCCATTCGTCTAAATCCATCCCGAGAATAATCCAAATTGAAGTCTAGTGAGAGAAAGAGGAGAGAGAAGGTGTGGGGTTGGAATGAAACCCCACCACCTTATATAGGAAAAGGAATGGCATTCCCGTAAATAGGAAAAAAGTACGATTTGACATAAAGGTAAAAAGTAAATAATTAATTACCAGGTGCACAGACCTCCGATTTGCAGTCCGTTTCAGCCTGCATTTCTCCCAGACAGCGACTAACATTGTCAAAACAACAATTCCAGACAACAGCTAATTTTTACAGGACAGTGACACCAGTCAAAATACAGACGACAGTCAATAGAAAAACAATTAGTAGTCTATTTCATTTCGGATTCAGACGTGTGCCCATCGAATCGTCGAGATGATAGCTCTAGTGAGAAAATACAGACAACCGTGTGGTAAGAAAATCTAGAAACAGAACCCGCTTTTGAGCCATTTGACTCTCGGTCGCAGACCGGAGTTGCTTTTGAGCCATTTGACTCTCGGTCGCAGACCGGAGTTGCTTTTGAGCCATTTGACTCTCGGTCGCAGACCGGAGTTGCTTTTGAGCCATTTGACTCTCGGTCGCAGACCGGAGTTGCTTTTGAGCCATTTGACTCTCGGTCGCAGACCGGAGTTGCTTTTGAGCCATCTGACTCACGGTCGCAGACCGGAGTTGCTTTTGAGCCATTTGACTCTCGGTCGCAGACCGGAATTGCTTTCGAGCCATTTGACTCTCGGTCGCAGACCGGAGTTGCTTTTGAGCCATTTGACTCTCGGTCGCAGGCCGAAGTTGCTTGTTAGCCATTTGACTCTCGGTCGCAGGCCGAAGTTGCTTATTAGCCATTTGACTCTCGGTCGTGGACCGAAATTGCTTTTGAGTCATCTTCACCGCAATTTTGAAATAGGGTAGCTGTTTAGCCATTATCCCCGTAATCTTGAAATAGGGTAGCTGTTTAGCCATTATCCCCGCGATCTTGAAATAGGGTAGCTGTTTAGCCATTATCCTCGCAACCTTGAAACCAGGGTAGCTGTTTAGCCATCATCCCCGCAGTCGTAAACCAGGGTAGCTGTTTAGCCATCATCCCCGTGATCTTGAAATAGGGTAGCTATTTAGCCATTATCCCCATGATCTTGAAATAGGATAGCTGTTTAGCCATTATCCCCGCAATCTTGAAATAGGGTAGCTGTTTAGCCATTATCCCCGTAATCTTGAAATAGGGTAGCTGTTTAGCCATTATCCCCGTGATCTTGAAATAGGGTAGCTGTTTAGCCATTATCCCCGCAACCTTGAAACCAGGGTAGCTGTTTAGCCATCATCCCCGCAGTCGTAAACCAGGGTAGCTGTTTAGCCATCATCCCCGCGATCTTGAAATAGGGTAGCTTTTTAGCCATTATCCCCGCAATCTTGAAATAGGATAGTTGTTTAGCCATTATCCCAGCAGTCGTAAATCAGGGTAGCTATTTAGCCATTATCCCCGCAATCTTGAAATAGGGTAGCTGTTTAGCCATTATCCCCGCGGTCGTAAACTAGGGTAGCTATTTAGCCATTATCCCCGAGGTCGTGAACTAGGGTGCAGCCCGAAGCAGAGTCTGATGCAGTCAGAGAGCAACGCCGGAGCGCGCAGCGCAAAGGTCAGGTATGTTTCCTCCTACTCGTTACGTGTCTTTTACTTTTATATGTTTTACATTGCATGTGTTACGTTAGCAAAAACGTTTTCGAACCACACACATCACTGTCAAAATAGAAAAGTAGGGGCAACTGTAGACACCGAGTCGGAGGACCTGTGACGAAAACCCGAAACAAGACGGTCGAAGCGATTGATTCCGGAAGTTTTGAAAAATATATAGAGAATAATAAGCTGAGGAAAATTAATGGCACGGCGCGGGCACACAACGGCATCCCGCACGCGGACGACGATGGTCGAACGCCCGCTTGACGGCTCGAGACGTGCGCGCAGCGTCCGTCGGACGCACCGCGAGTGGCACGCTCTCGACGCCCGAGCAATGC
The DNA here is from genome assembly GCF_963576675.1 of Euphorbia lathyris. NCBI lineage: Eukaryota > Viridiplantae > Streptophyta > Magnoliopsida > Malpighiales > Euphorbiaceae > Euphorbia > Euphorbia lathyris. The sequence goes on from NC_088915.1 coordinate 87,101,502, forward strand.
CTGGGACCGCTGGCGGTGTGCGCCCTCATGGGCCGTTGAGCACACGTGCCTGGCAGCGCGGAGCGCGCGTTCGGCGGCCGCGACGTGCGAGCGTCTAGCTGCGCAGAACGCGCGCTCGGCGGCCACGGAGTGCACGCGTCCGACGGCGCGGGGCACGCCCCGAGGGTCGCCGGGCGGGCGTCCAACCGCGTCGGACGAACGCCCAACGCATCGGGCGGACGCCCGATGAGGGTTGGGCGCGGGCGCCCAACCTCGCGTTGGGCGCTCGCCCAATGCCGTTGGGCGGCCGCCCAACTCATGTTGGGCGGCCGCCCAACACTAGGTTGGGCGACGCCCAAATTTTTTTGGGCGTCGCCCATTGTTCCGGAATCCGTTTCCCTATATAAGGGCACGGATCCCAAGGTAAAAAAAAAAAAGAAAAGAGGGAGGAGGAGGCTTTTGGAGGGGAAAACTTTCTCACTCTAAACATTTTTAGAGAGAGAGAGAGAGTGGATTTTTTTTGAGAAAAATATTTTTTTTCTCAAAAATTCCAAATTTCCTAAGTTCAATTTTTACTAAATTTTTATTAAAATCGGGAGTTCGCGGTTCGTGGAATCAATCGGCTTCGACTGTCAGATACCGAATCAAAGGTATTATCCGAGGACTAGACTCTTTATTTTATTTAATTCATTTCTCTCCTTCTATTTATTTTTTTAGGCTATAGTTTTTTATTCCTTTAGTCATTTATTTATTTTGTCACGTTTTATTTAGTTAGCGCATTTATTTAATTTTCGTTTCGTGTTAAATAAAGTTCGGTTTTGTTTTAAAATAAAAACCTCGTTTTGGATATCCCAATACGAACCATGATCCAATAAAAAGGTAGTTCGGGTATCGAAAATGTTGTAATTATAAGTTTTTTATTTAAAAGAGGTTTTCAAATAACGTTTTAAAATAAAAACATCGTTTTAGGAACTTCCGTTTTCGACTATGATCCATCTTTGGTAGTTCGGAAATCCAAAACGATTGAATTAGATTTAATTTAAAGCTTTTGAATAAATCTGGAAAATATTGGAGTGCTGCTGTAATTTGCCAATTCTGTCACTAAATGCTGTTTACCGATGGATTTTCCGTCTGTAAATCTGCCAAAATGTAAAAAATGTCATTTCAGTCCCTTTTTCTTAATTTTTAGACTTTTAATCCTTAGTATATATATATATATATATAATTATATAATATATTCTTTTCAAATTGTTTTAAAACTTTAACATATATAATTATCTTAGGACATTGGTATTCCATTTTTATTCTAATTTTTTTTTATATATTTACATATTACTTTCTTTTTTATTATTATTCATTTAAATTACATTAAATTCTATTTTAAATGTTATTTACTTGGGCATTTTGGAAGGTAATTAGTAGATATTGGGGGATGAACATATAGTCTTTTTGACATTAGGATTATATTAGTTATGTATATATATAGTTTTGGGGTATATTTAGGTTATCTTAATTATTGTTAAATAAAATTATTTTGAGTGATAAATGCTATTTTCTTATTTATGAATTTCATTCACTATTTTCTTATGTTTAAAGTATAAATATATTATTTTCATTATTCTTTCTTATAGATGTATTAGATAGTATATTTTCTTTTACTCTTATTTTATGTCTTTTGGTCTAAAATGTGTAAATATATATCTATATTATTTCTTTTGGTTATTTATAAGTCCATGTTTCAAATGGGCTTCACTTGGAAAATTTAATTTTTGGGGCCTAAATGTGTTTATTGATGTAATTATAATAGTTAGAGAGTCCATTAAATAAGTGGAGAAAATAAGTCACAAAAAGATGGCTTTCAATTAAATTATTTAAGCTAATGAGCTTTCTTAGATCTCTAATGTAGATAAATAGAGTCATTTTGGTTGATATTTCAAATCGTCTTCAAAACACCACGTTTTAAAACCTTAGTCCGTTCCAACGACGGATTAAGCGAACATTGTAATCAAAATCGTTTTCTTTGTTGATAATGGAGATTTTGAATCGCTTTCTTAATGAATTTGTACAAAATAAAATTGACTTGTATGTTTAACCACGTTTTCTTATTAAAAGGCTTTTACTTTAACGTTTTCAATTACTCGAGTCGTTCCAACGGCGATTCGGGTAAGCTTCATCAAACGGGGTTTTAAAACGCACCTAAATCGTTCCAACGGCGATTAAGGTGCGAACCATGTAATAAACATCGTTTTGGGGAAATAAATTAATGTAGAATAGACACACAATATAACATTTAAATACGGTTGTAAATAAATCACTTCTTTCTTCCCCCCTCTCTGTGTATGTATAAACATGAATGGGTGATTCTTTACTGATGTGGCTTTTTAATATCATATGCTCAAAATGGTTTCCAAAAAGAGAAAGAAAAGGGTTTCAAATGAATTTTAAACTTAAAGAAGTATACGATTAGTCCGTTATCGCCTAACATGCTGAGTAGGAGGCCGGTGGTTCATAACCGGGCGATGTCGGGGTGCCTAGTAGCCTTTCTCCGGAAAGGAGCTAGCCTTCTCGGCTCGTACCTAAGTTTCCCGAACCCACGCCGGTCTCCCGCAAGGGATCGGTGTTCATTTTCCCATTCGTGGGTGGCGACTCTTCCATATCTCCGAGCTCCGGTCCTGCCGAGCAGCTTGATTCCACGATTGGTTGCTTTCGGCGCCAATCACCGCTTACGTCGCCATGAGGTTGTCCACCCCCCGGTCCGCCCGGGAGATTAGGCCGCGGCACCTCGTCTAACACCAGTCTCCTATTAGCCCAGACACTCCCATAAACTGCACACAAATTCACAGTCACTCCTGAAGTCTTCCATTGCAGCAGGACAAATTGCTCATGTCTAGTATGGATACTCATCTCATGTAGACATTTAGATAAAACAAAAATCCAAAGAGAAGGGACTTCTCTACAGTTGTAGGAGATCCGAGTCATTCCAAGACTTTCCCAGAAGGTAGTACGGATTACCTGAAAATCAACCATGGGTTCTGCCAGACACAAAATTGTTGGCTTATGAAGCTTGCATAAATTAAATAAGTAACGCTGGGTGTCCAAGTTATGGATACCTCTACAGTTCCAATATAGAACATTCATTGATGTTTAGAAGTTTGTTTACCGATCTGACGAGCTCGGTGTTTCTTTGCGATGACTGTCTCCCAGACGCCTTCCTCCTCATCAACCATGTCAGCCCATGACGAACCATTTTCTACCCCAGGAGATGTCGGCCTCTCTTCCAGTTCCAGCCCAGGTTCGTGTGATTGTCCCTGTGGACTAGCGAGTAATAGTGGTTCATTTTGATCAGTGGCATGTGATTGACCTTGCGGCCTAGCTGGTATAACTGCAATCTGCATTGGTTGATTCTGATCTGTGACTTTCGTCCGATCTGCTGCTTTCCCATTCGGATGCAAAGCTGTAAGAATTCTGCTTGTCACTTCCGGAATTGGTATCTCTGTCCGAGCTCCAACTCTGGTCCGTTTCCTCTTTTCTGTCCCTGCACCTTGCCTCTCAGGTGCCGGCTTCTTATTTCTTCTACAGTCATACGCCATATGCCCGACGTTTGAGCAAACCTTGCAGAAACTCGGCATCTTTTCATAGGACACTTCGATCCAGATTTGTTTTCCCTCCCTTTCAATACCCAGTTGAACCGGAAGTTCCGATGCCAGATCCACATCAACTAATGTTAAGCCCAAAATATACCTAAAATATCATTAACATTTACATCATTTTTATTACAAATTCGTGTTATTTATATCTGTTTAGATTACTTTTACTCTCGAATATCTTTCTTTCTTGCAAGGTACCTAAATATTTGGTAAAATCCAAATAGGAACGAAAAATGATCTAAAACAGAAGAAAAACCCTACAAAAGGAGTCAAAGACGATGTAAATCGAAAGCGCCAAGTCGAAGACACGAATGAAAGCTAAGAAGTGAGAAAAATCACCGGGCCGCGACAGTGGATCCTCAACCCGCGGCCGCGACACGCGTGGTATAGCTATTTCTCCCCTTCGTCCGTCGTTCAAATCAATGCTACGTCATTCACGGCCGCGGATTACCATCCTCGGTAAGTGCAGAAAATTTACAAAGAGCATTTAACACATGCTGAAAATCCAAGAAACGCGTTCGTTCAAGTGGATAAAGACGTCCTTTCACAACGAACATGACTCTTAACCAACGGATACATCACTTCAAACATAATCCTTCAACATCTATAAATAAAGAGTTGATGTTGAGAAAAAGTAGCAGTGAAATGTTATAATATAGATATAGAATCAGAGCGTAGAACTTATGTCGAAGTTCTAAGTAAACACATTTCGAGAGTTAGAAATTAGATTCTGTACAAAACAAGATGAGGTACACATATTGTTTATAGTTTAATTACAACTCAGTAGCGTTTAGACATTGTTCCAGTTTTAGTTTGCATAATGGTAGTGGCCGACAGAATCCCTATTACGAAGTTACAGCGAGAAGATTGAGTAGAGTGTTCGCCCCTGAGCCTGACAACCTCTTAGGAAACCCAAGGAAGCGGAACCGATCAAGCCCTTCACTTGCACGCCCTCGAAGAACTCGATGCTCCTTGTTCTCTGTAAACTTGTATCAATTTATATTTCATCTAATAAAGTTCGTTCTATTCGACAAATCGTTATGCAGCACTTATGGTAACCAATCCAATATAAGTGAGGCTGGTGTTTTCATTAATATGCACTTGAATTCAAAATCATTACAAGGAAACTTTGTTGAACACTTAGGCAAATTATCATCTCGAAAGAGTTTTAATTTGAGTAAGGGCAACTATCCCGAAAGGGTTTTGTCGCGTTCAAAGCCAATTAATTAGAGGTTCCGTCATTTATTTCATCATCATAATTGATACAAAGTTTAAGTTGTTTTCTTTGCTTAATGCAAATGAATAAATTCATTCGTTTTTCTAAAAAGTTCTAAATGTTCCTGTTTTGTAAAATTCATCCTTAAAATCAGAAGACCTTTCTAACAATCGATTTATTCTAAATATAAAATCTTATTCCAGCATTTTCAAATACTCAAAGTTCACAAATTCAATTAAACAAATTTCCTAAATTCAATTAAACCAATTTTCAGTTTTCATTTACATTTAATAGTAAATCTAACTAGTTCGAAATTAACAGATTCAAAAAATAAGTTTTTTCGTTAAAAAAACGTATCCCTGTGGGATCGATATTTTTATTACTACAAGCGAAACCGTGCACTTGCGGAAATCGCTCAACAAGTTTTTGGGAAAGATTCAGCATCACTCCAAGGAACAGAAATACTTCCCTTGGTCCCTAGAATTATTCCACATACAATATTCCCGAATCCAACCTTCTTAGCCTTGGATCTAGATGCGGCAACAAGACCCTCCATCAGAATTTTTGAAGAATCTACCACGTTGCCTTGAAATATATCGCCAAGGACATAAAGATCAGATTCTTGGACGACACTACTGAACGTGCGATAGTATCAAGCAAATTACCTACTAAACTCAAAGATCCCGGATGCTTTACCATTCCGTGTACTTTGGGAAATATGGAATTCCCAAGTTGTCTTTGTGATTTAGGAGCTAGTATAAACTTGATGCCATTGTCTATTTTTGAGAAATTAGGTTTAGAAGAAGACATCAAGCGTACTAATATGGTTTTGCAATTAGCGGATCAATCCACTAAAAGACCATATGGTATAATTGAAGACGTTTTGGTGAAAGTTGACAAATTTATTTTTCCTACTGACTTTGTTATCTTAGATTTTGCTTATGATGCTAATTATCCGCTAATCTTTGGTAGACCATTCATGAACACGGGACGTGCTCTAGTTGATGTGTCGGAAGGAAAAGTAGTTTTAAGAATAGGTGACGATAAGATCGAGTTCGATATGAATCAAGCAATGAAATATCCTATGGAGGATTTCGCTTGTATGAAGCTTGATTTAGTTGAAGAATGTGTTAATGAAATTGTTCAAAGAGAAGAAATAATGGAACCTATAATGGGTGAAGAATTAGAAGATAAGGACCCAGAGCCTTTGATTCGAGAAGATGGACTAGTTCCGCCTTCAGTAATAGTTCCACCTAAATTAGAACTTAAAGAATTACCAAACCATCTGAGATACACTTTCCTAGGCGGAAGTGATACTCTACCTATAATCATCTCTAACAAATTAACAGAAAATCAAGAAGAAAAATTGAAAGAAGTTGTTAGAAATAGAATAGGAAGTATGGGATGGCAGATTAGTGAATGGGTTAGTCCAATCCATTGTGTACCCAAAAAGGGAGGTATAACTGTAGTAAGGAATGATGAAGGTGAATTAATACCTACGCGAACCACCACCGGTTGGAGGGTTTGTATAGATTACAGGAACCTAAATAAGGCAACTAGGAAAGATCATTTTCCTTTACCTTTCATCGATCAAATGATCGAAAGGATAGCCGGTCATGCATTTTATTGTTTTCTTGATGGCTATTCCGGATTCTTTCAAATATATATTTACCCGGATGACCAAGATAAAACAACCTTCACATGTCCTTATGGAACATTTGCATATAGGAGAATGCCTTTTGGTCTATGTAATGCACCAGTAACTTTTCAACGTTGTATGACTGCAATTTTTAATGATTTCATCGAAGATATCATGGAAGTATTTATGGATGATTTTTCAGTTTATGGAGATTCTTTTGATGCATGTTTAAAAAACTTAGATAAAGTTCTTTCTAGATGCGAAGAAACGAATTTAGTGTTAAATTGGAAAAAATGTCATTTCATGGTTGACGAAGGAATTGTTTTAGGTCATAAAATATCCGAAAAAGGATTAGAAGTGGATAGAGCAAAAACTTCAGTAATTGAAAAATTACCCCCACCAACAACTGTCAAGGGAGTAAGATCTTTTCTAGGACATGCAGGTTTTTATAGAAGATTTATAAAAAACTTTTCTGTAATCTCCAAACCACTTACTAATTTACTTATGAAGGATTCAACCTTCGACTTTAATGAAGATTGCATTAAAGCTTTCGAAACATTGAAAACAGCCTTAGTCAGTGCACCCATAATTGCTAAGCCCGATTGGGATTTACCTTTTGAAATCATGTGTGATGCAAGTGACCTAGCAGTGGGATGTGTTTTAGGTCAAAGAAAGGATAAAAGATTACATGTTATTTATTATGCAAGTCACACATTGTCCGGTGCATAATTAAATTACACAACAACAGAAAAAGAGATGTTAGCCGTAGTATTTGCATGTGATAAGTTTAGGTCATACTTGTTAGGATCTAAAGTTATTATTTATACAGATCACGCAGCTTTACGTTATCTGTTTGCTAAGAAAGATGCAAAACCGCGTCTGATTAGATGGGTTTTGTTGTTACAAGAATTTGATATAGAAATTAAAGACAAAAAGGGAGTAGAAAACCTTATCGGCGATCATCTATCGAGACTAGAAGATGAAAACGGTCCTATAGGTGAAACTGTCGGTATACGAGATGATTTCCCCGATGAACATCTCTATCAAGTAGAAAGTATCATGTCACCATGGTATGCAGATTTTGCTAATTATCTTGCAACCGATATTGTTCCGGAAGGATTATCTTCCCAACAAAGGAAGAAATTTTTCTTCGATATTAAACAATATTTTTGGGAAGATCCCTTTCTATTCAAATCATGTGGTGACGGGATAATTAGGAGATGTGTTGGAGAAAATGAATATGAATCTATAATAACAGAATGTCATTCCAGCTCATATGGAGGACATAATGGAGTTAATAAAACGGTAGCTAAAATATTAGAATGTGGTTTCTTTTGGCCTACAATGTTTAAGGACGTTGGTTCATTTATTACTCGTTGTGATAAATGCCAAAGAACGGGAAATTTAGGAAGGAAAGATGAGATGCCCCTCAAAAACGTGTTGGAAGTTGAAATCTTCGACATGTGGGGAATTGATTTCATGGGACCTTTTCCGCCTTCCAATTGTAAAACTTACATATTAGTAGCCGTTGATTATGTTTCGAAGTGGGTTGAAGCAATTGCAACCCCTACGAATGATTCTAAAGTAGTTATTAATTTTCTTGACGATATATTTTGTAGATTCGGTTGTCCTAGATTCGTTGTTAGTGATGGCGGTACCCATTTCATAAATCGAAATTTTGATATGCTTATGAAAACATATGGAGTGCGCCACCGCGTGTCAACGCCATACCATCCTCAGTCGAATGGTCAGGCGGAGATCTCAAATAGAGAACTCAAATGGATTCTAGAGAAAATTGTTTCATCATCAAGAAAAGATTGGTCACAAAAACTCAATAATGCGCTATGGGCATACCGTACTGCATTTAAGTCACCAATAGGAATGACTCCATACCGTTTGGTATATGGAAAAGCATGTCATCTACCAGTTGAATTAGAACATAAAGCCTATTGGGCTATTAGAAAACTTAATTTTGATTTACAACAAGCAGGAAAGAAACGTTTGCTTAATTTAAATGAGTTAGATGAGTTACGACATCTATCGTATGAAAATGCGAGGATTTATAAAGAAAAAGTGAAAAAATGGCACGATGCCAAAATCAAAGTCAAACACTTTAATGTTGGAGATAAGGTGCTGTTATTTAATTCACGGCTTCGTATATTTCCAGGAAAACTTAAGTCCAGATGGGACGGACCGTATTTAGTCGTCAAAACATTCGACTATGGTTCTTTGGAACTTGAGGAAACCAACGGTAATCGTTTTAAAGTTAACGGTAATCGATGTAAAATTTATTACGAAAATATTTCCGAAATAGGAACTAATTTCGTAACAAGATTTCCTGACATATAAATCATTTCATTTTTCTAATAGTTAGTTTTTATTATTATTTTTTATTTTTATTTTTGTTTTGTTTAGATTATATCATTTTATATTAGAATTTTAGATATAGAAAAATATATACAAGTCATGATTTTAATTAATTTTTAGGAATTTAATGAGAATTAGAAGAAATTCAGTGATTCTCAGTTGAGAATTCACATATATAGAATTCTTAAGGAGGTAAGAAATTTCTGAACTTATAGAGAATTTAAAATTCTCAGTTGAGAATTTGGGTATAATTAGTAGCCAGGAAAATTTCTGGACTTATAGAGGATTTCAGATTCTCAGTTGAGAATTCTGATTTCAAATTGAAAGGAAAATTTCTGAACTTACCGAGGATGAGGATTCTCGGTAGAGGATCAGAAATTTAGAGTTTTGACAACTGATTTCCGCAAGGAAATTAGCGTGTCGCGACCGCGGGTCAGCATCCTCGGTCGCGACACGGGGAAATTATGCAAAAATTGAACCTTTTTCCAGCAGATGCAATTCTTCAGAAACGAAGCGTTAAGTTTCTTCATTTCTAAAAGGGTTGTTTCATGCCTTTTCATTTCAAAAACAACACCTTTTTTCGTCCTAGGATCTTATAAATAGGTTCTAGATGTTCAGTTTTCTATCACTTTCTTTTCATCTCTATCAGAACTATCTCTGATTTTCTTACCATTCAACAACCCAGAAATTAAGTTCAGAACCTTTCTTCCTTACTCATTCCAAACACCATGACTTCCTCAAACACTTCATCTAAGAAAGCTATTGCTTCACGCAATAAACGTGTTGATATATCAGAGCGTTACGGATGTAACTTTCCCATCTTCAATCATGATGAGGGAAGGCGATTCTTGAAGCTTCGATACACATTCTTTGTCGGAATGCTATACATGGATGACTTTCTTAACGATCAGTTGGGAATTAAAGATGATATGAGTCGCTACATGGAACGTTTAGGATGGACCAGATTTATTAATATGAAGTTTCCTACAATTGGGGACTGGATATTAGAGTTCTTCTGTACGGTTCGCTTTGTTAACAAGCGTCGGGTGCGTCTTAGTTTTCGTCGGGATGGCAAAACTTTCACTTTTGGATATCCAGAATTACATGCTTGGTTTGGTTTTCCATTAAAGGATACTATCAAACGTCATCATGGAAGAGATATGACGTCTACTGATATTTGGCGAATGCTCACCGGCATCTGGCCTTTCCACCCAAAACTTGCCTATAATAAGTCTTTCTATTCCAACTCTATGCTATATTTGCATAAGTTTCTGAGTCACAGCCTGTTCGGTCGCACGTTCAGTAGTGTCGTCCAAGAATCTGATCTTTATGTCCTTGGCGATATATTTCAAGGCAACGTGGTAGATTCTTCAAAAATTCTGATGGAGGGTCTTGTTGCCGCATCTAGATCCAAGGCTAAGAAGGTTGGATTCGGGAATATTGTATGTGGAATAATTCTAGGGACCAAGGGAAGTATTTCTGTTCCTTGGAGTGATGCTGAATCTTTCCCAATGCTAGACTATGAGTTTTTAGAATATGAAGGTCTAGTGAAACGAGTATTTCGATCAGGACCCAATTTTCTTTCTGCACCAGAACGTCAAGCCTTCGTGCAGTTGAAAATAGACCGCTATAGAGCTAAGAAAATCCCGATTGAAAGGGACGAATTTTTAGCATAGCTTTTGTTTCGTTTGTTTGTAAATATGTTTCTATTCAATAAAAATCTTTCTCTTTTGCATTATTTCCTGTTTTTGATTATTTGGTTAAACTAACATTTAATTCCATAATTCTAAACTAATGCACTTATTAAATGCAAACTTAATCCATTCATTACTAATTAAATGATTAATAACTAAGTTTCAATTCCTTAAATAAAGATTCATTTAACTTACATTAATACATGCACATAAATGCTTCAATTAATTTTAGTTCCAAACCTTTCCTATTCTTAATTTAACATCCATTAATTAAAGCATTTTTCATTTATTTTTCCATTAATAAGGATAAACCTTTGGTTTTCCTTATCATTTAATGTTTTACATTTATGTTCTTAAGTACAGATTACATTGTCCAGGAGTACAGGATCAAATTTATCAAAGAAATTACACAAATAGGAGTTAATATGCAGATTTGGGTAGCCACGAGGTGATCCGCAGCCGAGAATTAATGGATTCTCGGTAACTTCAGCAAATTTACTCCAAATTCAGACAAAAAATTCGCTGCCAAACGCGATTCGCGGCCGCGAATGGTGTATTTCTCGGTAACTTCAGCAAATTCCCACAACAATTCAAAGAAAAATTGGCTGAAAAACGCGATCTGCGGCCGCGGATACACATCCACGACCGCGACACGCGTGTTAAAGGCAACTCCAAGTCCGGATTTTTGGCCTAATTTTCAACCTTTTTCCTATTCAACCTCTACCTATTACTCTTCCTATTCCTCCTCTACTTACACCTCTTCCTATTCCAACTATACTCATTACTCTTCCTATTCCTACTCTACCTATTAAACTTCCTCTTCAAACCCTATATATATACCTATTCCTTACACAAACCTTACACCACCTCCAATTTTAACCAATTTCCTACTCTTACCTCTTCCCAATACTTCACTTTTACTCTTCCCAATTTCATCATTACCCTTTTCAATCACTTACCCCTTTCAATTCAAGTCTACATACAACACTTCTACTTCATCTTCAACCTCAAGCTTTTCTCTCTTTTCATCTTTTTCATCTAAACCCTAAACACCATAACCATGCCTAGAGCAAAGCGTGTTGGACACAAGCCGGCTGTCACTGAGGCTAGTCGCCTACGGATTAGTTGCGGGGCTTATTTCGACATTCATTCTGAAGAAGAAGTTGGACGTTTCAAGCACTTTTCAAACGCCAATCGTAAGTTCGTGGATATGCAGTTTCTTGACTTTGATTTGGTAAGGAAGTTGAACTTCACTACACAAATTACTGCTTTTATTGAAACTTTGGGATGGGAAACTTTTGCTTCTATGCGTTTTCCACAAATTCAAGAGTATGTGGTTGAATTTTTGGTTACTTTGACGATGAACAAAAAGAGGACTGAAATTTCTTTTCGGAATAATGGTGTCACCTATACCGTTGATTATGAGGCTATGGGTAACATGTTTGGTTTCCCTACTAGTGATTTTTATGATAAGCCTCGGGATTTTGACAATAACTCTTTTTGGCAAACTCTTTTTGGCAAACTCTTTCCGACCAAACTTCTTTTGATTCTAAAAACACTTCAAGCAAGTTGATTAAGGACAATTGTGTGTTCTTCTTTCACAAGTATTTGAGTTTTTCACTTTTTGGTCGTGTTGAGAGTTCGAAGATTCAAGTCCGGGATTTGTTTGTTTGGGATTGTTTGTTCAAGGGTTTACGGGTTGATAGCATTGGAATGATTTTTGACAATTTATATCGTGCTTCGAGGGCTCATACCACTCAAGTCCCTCTCGGTAATTTCATAACCGCTATTGTTTTGGGAGCACGGGATGAATTGGCTACTTTTGATATGTCCACCTACCATGGATATGTTCCGGTTTTGGACATTGCGGCTCTTGAGCGGGCTCATTTGTTGGTTTCTGCGGCTCCTCCGGTTTTTATTTCTTATGCTACCCGTATTGCTCATCTTCGTGGCACTATGGGTGGAGGTGCTTCTAGTTCTCATAATGTAGGTACCGAGGGAGAAAGAGCGGAGGAAGGAGCGGAAGATGCCCCACAAGCCCAAGCAACACAAGATAATGATCCGGTGGATTTAAGGAGAATTTTGAACCAAATCAATGCCAATAATCGACAAATGAATTTACGGATTGATGATTTGGTGGAGAACAACATGGTGATGAATGACAACCTCAATTCTTTGAGGCGTGCGCATAGATCGACTCGGCATCGGATGCTTTCGTTTTTCCGACGCCGAAATGTGGAAACTTCACCAACACCTCCGGATTCCCCGCCGCATGCTTAGGTTTTATCTTTTATTTTTATCTTATCTTGTTTTCATTTCAGTTTCGTACATTTTTATTTTCTTATGTTTCGTACAATTTCAGTTTTAATTTAATTTTATGATGCATGTTTTCTTTGCTATATCTTTCATTTCTTTCCGTTTGTTTTATCTTTAACGTTTTATCTCCATTTTTGCACCAATGAGGACATGGTCCAATTTAAGTGTGGGAGGAGATATATACATATATCATTTTTATACAAACGAATGAATGAACGAATGTATGCAAATGAATGAATGAATGTATGCAACACTTGTTTGTTTTCAAAAATACAAAATGCAACGTATATTGCAACACTTTTAAGTATATTGCAACAAATGAAAAAAAATTAACATTTTTCGTGAAATATCATTTTTACATTTATAAATTAATCATAAGTTAAAATTTTTACGATTATTTTTAGGTTATCATTATCGATAGAAATAAATATTTCTATACGGGTAATATTTTTCAAAATTTTTCACAAATCTTCGACACGATTTTAAGTAAAAATTGTCTCGAGTAAATGTATTTAAGTAAAAATTCTTTATTTTCAATCTCTATTTCATATCATGAAATTCATGATATAATAAATCTTATTTTAAATTTTCAATTAGGTTTATAGGCATTAAATTAAACTAACAATTTTTTAGCTGGGTTTTGATTTTGTCTTACATTAACACCAATTGAAGTTTTTAAGGAAACTTTAGCCATAATACATGTTGAATTTTAAGTCAATATAGGATGAATGTGCTAATTTTCTTTTTCCCAAGTTACAATTTATAATTCATAATCATATTCTTAACTTTTGGCCACGATTGAGACCAACCTTATCACAGTCGAGGTATGAAAGGGAAGAAATAAATAAGTAAAGCGTACTTTTGGCCACGATTGCGACCACCCTTATCACAATCGAGGTATGGAAGGAACGTTTAAATAAGAAAAATTAAGCGTGTTTAAAGTTTAAAGTAACGATTGCGTCCACCCATGGCATGGTCGGTACCTCTTAAGCGAACACAAATAAAATGCATATAAAGTTACGATCGAGACCACCCTTATCACGGGCGTAACTAAGCAAATAAATTAAACTTAATACTCATATATAATAATTCAAGTTTGGGAAAGGAAATTTGGTGCTTTGAAATGCCTTGAGATGAAAGACTCAATAACATGCGTGCTTACATCGTCCCGAATACTTCAATTTAAACATTGAAATACAAGACGAATGATATATCGTACTTATACTAAGTTAGTTTGATATTTTGCGTATAAATTTGCCAGGCAAAGTTAGTCTTTTCGGCTTAACTAATTTAAAAGGTAAACACAAAGATATATGTTTTATTTTCATAAAGAGATTAGTTAAGGAATAAATTCAGTGAAATTTTATTCGGGACTAGCAAAAGATTAAGTGTGGAGATTTGTTAAGCCCAAAATATACATAAAATATCATTAACATTTACATCATTTTTATTACAAATTCGTGTTATTTATATCTGTTTAGATTACTTTTACTCTCGAATATCTTTCTTTCTTGCAAGGTACCTAAATATTTGGTAAAATCCAAATAGGAACGAAAAAGGATCTAAAACAGAAGAAAAACCCTACAAAAGGAGTCAAAGACGACGTAAATCGAAAGCGCCAAGTCGAAGACACGAATGAAAGCTAAGAAGTGAGAAAAATCACCGGGCCGCGACAGTGGATCCTCAACCCGCGGCCGCGACACGCGTGGTATAGCTATTTCTCCCCTTCGTCCGTCGTTCAAATCAATGCTACGTCATTCACGGCCGCGGATTACCATCCTCGGTAAGTGCAGAAAATTTACAAAGAGCATTTAACACATGCTGAAAATCCAAGAAACGCGTTCGTTCAAGTGGATAAAGACGTCCTTTCACAACGGACACGACTCTTAACCAACGGATACATCACTTCAAACACAACCCTTCAACATCTATAAATAAAGAGTTGATGTTGAGAAAAAGTAGCAGTGAAATGTTATAATATAGATATAGAATCAGAGCGTAGAACTTATGTCGAAGTTCTAAGTAAACACATTTCGAGAGTTAGAAATTAGATTCTGTACAAAACAAGATGAGGTACACATTTTGTTTATAGTTTAATTACAACTCAGTAGCGTTTAGACATTGTTCCAGTTTTAGTTTGCATCATGGTAGTGGCCGACCGAATCCCTATTACGAAGTTACAGCGAGAAGATTGAGTAGAGTTTTCGCCCCTGAGCCTGACAACCTCTTAGGAAACCCAAGGAAGCGGAACCGATCAAGCCCTTCACTTGCACGCCCTCGAAGAACTCGATGCTCCTTGTTCTCTGTAAACTTGTATCAATTTATATTTCATCTAATAAAGTCTGTTCTATTCGACAAATCGTTATGCAGCACTTATGGTAACCAATCCAATATAAGTGAGGCTGGTGTTTTCATTAATATGCACTTGAATTCAAAATCATTACAAGGAAACTTTGTTGAACACTTAGGCAAATTATCATCTCGAAAGAGTTTTAATTTGAGTAAGGGCAACTATCCCGAAAGGGTTTTGTCGCGTTCAAAGCCAATTAATTAGAGGTTCCGTCATTTATTTCATCATCATAATTGATACAAAGTTTAAGTTGTTTTCTTTGCTTAATGCAAATGAATAAATTCATTCGTTTTTCTAAAAAGTTCTAAATGTTCCTGTTTTGTAAAATTCATCCTTAAAATCAGAAGACCTTTCTAACAATCGATTTATTCTAAATATAAAATCTTATTCCAGCATTTTCAAATACTCAAAGTTCACAAATTC
Organism: Euphorbia lathyris; assembly: GCF_963576675.1. Lineage (NCBI taxonomy): Eukaryota > Viridiplantae > Streptophyta > Magnoliopsida > Malpighiales > Euphorbiaceae > Euphorbia > Euphorbia lathyris. The sequence continues at coordinate 87,117,133 of NC_088915.1, forward strand.
AATTAAACAAATTTCCTAAATTCAATTAAACCAATTTTCACTTTTCATTTACATTTAATAGTAAATCTAACTAGTTCGAAATTAACAGATTCAAAAAATAAGTTTTTTCGTTAAAAAAACGTATCCCTGTGGGATCGATATTTTTATTACTACAAGCGAAACCGTGCACTTGCGGAAATCGCTCAACAACTAACAATCTTGCAAAATGCCTAAAGTCGCCTTCGATGGTTGCCCTGTCAATTCGGATCAAACCCCCAATTCCTTTGGCAATATCAGACAAAATCTGCGGATCCCATTATTCCCAGGGTAAAGAATATAGGCGAACCCAGACCTGAGCGTTGGTTGATTTTTCTGCAAATGGGTCAAAGTCCGGGACCCATGGTTGAAGTCTGAAGATGCCTGGCTTGATGCTAACGACCCCTTTGGAGAACACTTGATTCTGCACATCCTATGAGTTCAAAACAACTTGATAATACCCCTTCCCAATGGAAATAAGCCTCCAGTTACTAGTGATTCCCCATACCTTTGTAAGTGTCTGCTTAAGATCCGCAATCTTCCAGGGCGCGTCACCCTTGCTCAAAATTAATCGTCCTATCAACGAGGTGGTACACATCGCAGCGCGCCTGTCATAGGCCGATTGATTGATCTTAACTGTTCTGATGCCTCCCATTTCAGATACTACTGCTGCCGATGGAGGCGCTTCAATCGGCTTTGTTCCAAGAATGTCGGCATAAGATCTCTGATTCGGTGTTGCCTTCGGTGCTGCTGAGCTTCTGAGTTTTGGATTGAAGAGAACTCGTATGTCCATATAGTCCTCGAGGTCGGTTTTCCCGTCGCTGGCCGGGACGGCCATGGCGGCGCGATCAGCAAGCTCTTCGGAGATGAGAGAAAGCTATGGCGAGGTTGCTAAGTAATTCCTCTACATTTTTGTAATTTATGTTTTAAATTGTTAAGGACGATGTTCTAAATATTGTTACATATGTTCTAAACTTTATAATTTGTGTTCTAAAAATTAAGATAATGTTTTAAAAAAATAGTAAATATATGGGCCATTTTTTTTGTTCAAAAAAAAAACTCACATTCTAAATAACATAACGTATGTTCTAAAGTTTATAGTTTGTGTTCCAAAAATTAAGTATAATTTTCTAAAAAAAGCAGTAGATATCTGGATCGTTTTTTCACTTGTTCTATAATATAATTTATCACTCATGTTCGAAAAAACATAACACGTGTTCTAAAAAACATAACGTATGTTCTAAAAAATATGTTGTACGTTCTAACTTCATAGTTCGTGTTTTAAAAGTTAAAATATATGTTATAACGTATGTTTTAAAAAATATATAGTTTGTGTTCTAAAAATTAAGTATAATGTTCTAAAAAATCAGTAGATATCTGGATCGTTTTTTCATTTGTTCTATAATATAATTTATAACTCATGTTCGAAAAAACATAACACGTGTTCTAAAAAACATAACGTATGTTCTAAAAAATATGTCGTACGTTCTAAACTTCATAGTTCATGTTTTAAAAGTTAAAATATATGTTCTAACGTATGTTTAAAAAAATATATTTTCTTATATAAAATAAATTACAAAAATATAAAGGAATTAAATAAATAAGAAATTGGAGCATGTTTTTGGATTTTTTTTCTATTTATAATTCATTATTATGGAAATTTTCTTTCTATTAATAATTCATTATTATGCAAACTTTTTTTTTTCTATTAATAATTTATTATTATGCAAATTTAATCAATATTAATAAGTGCATGCATCAAATATTAAACAATAGAAGCTACAAGGGCATTGGTATATTAAGCAGTGCGCAACATAATATACAAGAAAAGCAAATGGCTCAGTGGTAAGAAGTGTGGAGTGTATGTGAGGATGCCAGGGTTCAAACCCCAGCAGCAACGTCAGCATTTTTTAATTAATTTTTACACTCAAAACTACGTAGTTTTGAGTGGTTCTCACCTAAGGAGTGTTCTCACCTAAGAAAGGATTCTCACAAGAGCCATCTCCTATATATATATATATATATATATATATATATAGGTATGTTTATTTGGGTTAGGATTGAAATTTGATTTTTAAATTCGAACATGTCTAAAATAACAGCAGTTGAACTAGACATGGACTAAGTATTTTTTGGCAAAAGCTCGTTCAACTTGTCCAATTTCAGCCCGACCCATAAACATGTCTATTCCAAATGGTTAAGTTCTTGATATTTTATCCCTCTTTTCTTTATACTCATCTCTCATTGTATATAACTCTTGCTTGTAACTAACTTAATAAATCTCTACTGTATTAGTTAGTTAGGTAACATGTAAAAATATAAGAAAATATAATAACAATTTTAAATATTCGTATCTGAGGTTAACTATTAAATCTCAATTCAATTTAAAAAAAAACAAAATAATAGCTATTATAATATGAAATTATTCTAAAGTAATTAGAGTGACATAATACTTCTAACCTCGATTTAGTATGAAAAATAGGCAGAGGAAAGGTTAAGACTTATACCGGACTCCGCTACGGAGCAATCATCTGCTAAGATACAACAACGAACTTGACAACGAACTTGACCGTACTCTACCGTCTAAATTCTATAGAGACAGACTTAATTGTGCATTAAAATTTATGTCTAAACAAACTAGATTTTTAGACATTGAATGGTCATTTACCTTCTTAGACTTTCAAAGGTGATTAACCTTTTTCTGATTTCATTTTTATAATGCTTGATTTTTTAATATAATTAAGGGTTAAGGTACAAAAATACATCTAACGTTTTGGGTCAGGAGTAATTTTACCCCTAATGTCTAAAATGGTGTAATTTTACCCTAACGTTGGTAGCCAGGAGCAATTTTACCCATAACGTTGATAATTTGAGTCAATTTTACCCTTATTATCAAAAAGAAATATTTTTAATCCTTATTTTGCACCAATTCCATATCAATTCATTCTAAAAAAAAGAATTTCATGTTTTTTATAATTTAATAATAGAATTGAAAATTAATATTTATAAATTCGGTGAATTTTTTGATTTTTTTTTGTCCAATTTGTACAAAAGACTGTATATTTTTATTTATTTTTTTACTTTTTTTACATTCCAACATATGTTTGTGATTTGTTACTGATAAAATGACGCATGTGTGAAGTGTAGATAACAAGATTCATGACTGAGAAGATAGTTTGATGAATTATTTTTCAAATTGATCCAATTTATCAATGTTAAGGGTAAAATTGCTCTTACCTTCCAACGTTAGGGGTAAAATTGCACCATTTTAGACGTTAGGGATAAAATTGCTCCTGACTCAACACGTTAAGAGTATTTTTCCACCTTAACCCTATAATTAAACATGGTGTACTAGACTAATGGATGCACTTTTAATTCAGTATCACATCCAAATTAACTTTTGTTCGCACCGTAAATATAACAGAGTAGTCTACTATCACGTAGATATTATTTTAGTCTCAAAATTTATCAAATCACACAATTAAAGCCCTCACTAATTTCAGTTAAAGAAGACATTAATTGTAACATTTGACAAACGTTAATACTGAAATTGTGTTGTGTTATACGTAGAGCTAAATTCGCTCTTTCCTAATAACCTTAAAAGTGTTTAAAAAATTTAATATCTTATCTCAAAACTAAATAAGACGTTCACAGGATATAAGAGAAAATTGATATTTTTTTCTAATAATTCTTCTGCATTTAACCTACTTTTTTTTATAACCGAGTGATCAATTGATTACATTTTATGCAAATTTAGTGGGCTATCAGGATAATTTGAAAGTTCAGGGACCAATCAAGTTTTTGGACAAGTTTCAGGGAACTAAAGATGTATTAAGCCTCTAAAAATGACATAAGATATTTACAAATAGTAGGCTTAATACATCGTTTGCCTCCTGAACTTGTCCAAAAAGCATGATTGGCCACCTGAATTTTCAAAGTGTCTCGATAGCCCCCTGGACTTGCATAAAATGTCCAGTTAGCTCTCTGAATTTGCGTAAAATGTAATCAATTGATCACTGGGTTGTAAAAAAGTAAGTTAAATGCGGAAGATATATTCCACGTGTCTTAAAATATTATTACATAATTTAAGAATTGAGTAAAAGTGAAGTTAATACTTGCTCAACTATAAATTTTTTATTCTCTACTATTACAACCGTAATACTCCAATCTTGATTATTTTATTTTTTTAAGACTCGTGCACTAAATTTTTTTCATTTAACTTACTTTTTTTGCAAACGAATGATTAATTGGTTACATTTTACGCAAGTTCATGAGGTTAACTGAACATTTTATGCAAGTTCGGGGACCTACCGGGACACTTTAAAAGTCCAGGGGGGTCAATTAAGTTTTTTGGACTAATTCAGAAGGCAAATGATGTATTAAGTCCAAATAGTATAACAAAATTACATGTAACTTAAAGGCATTTGGTATTAATTAATTCTCATTGTAACTAATAAATGCATTCGGAAAAAGCAGAAAAGATAAATAGCCTAGAATAAGAAAGATTTGTACTCGCATTGCGGGGATAGCTCAGTTGGGAGAGCGTCAGACTGAAGATCTAAAGGTCGCGTGTTCGATCCACGCTCACCGTATTTTTTAAGTTTCTCGGTTTCTTTTTATATATGAAAATACAAAATTACCCCGTATATTACATATCGATATTTCTAAAATTATATATATATAGTAAAACCTCTATATATGAATACACTTGGGACCGAACTATTTGTATAACAATTGGGAGGTTATTACTAAATAGAGTTTGGTATAATAAAAAAATTCAACACATATAATTTTAAATTTTAAATAATACCACTTGAAATTGGTTAAGATTATCATAGATATACATGGTTTATATATGATGTATAACAATAGACATTAATGGAATAAATTAAATATTTAGAATTTCAATTTAGAGTTTAGGTTTTCAATATATAGATAATTGAAAGAGTCTTATGGGAAAAATATAAACATCAATGAGAATACTAAATATTTATAATTTCAAGTTGTAGTTTGGGTTTCCAACTCGTAAATAATTTCAATAGTTTTTTTTTAATATTTTATGATTTAGTTTGAATTCTTAATATATACATATAAATATATAATTATTACTATATGGAGGGATAATTTCTAAAGGTGGGACTTGAAAAGTGTATAACGAATAACGTTTGGGAGGTTATTCCTATTTATAACTGGTCCAAGTTGGGACCAAGTTTTTTTATAACAAAATAGAAGTTATTCATATATAGAGGTTTTACTATATATATATATATATATATATATTAGCTATAAAAAATATAAGTACTATTTATTCTCATACGTTTTAAAAAACTAATATTAAATATTATTATAAATAGCAATAATTTTTTCAAAAATTATATTTTTCATTTTATTCGTAAAGTTAATTAGAGATTACAAATTCACGTCCATAATTTTATATAGCTATATAATACTTCTTAAAATATTTGTCATTAATTTTTTAATAAATTAATTACTGTTGTAAATATGTAGTCCTGATTACATATGGGTGTAACATATATATAGATATAACAGGGGTATAATGGTCATCCATTACATTATTTATAACACTCCCCCTTGGATGTCCATTATACAAAAATAAGTAAATGCGCTTGGGGATGCTGCCTCATTAAAAAACCTTACCAGGAAAACCCAGTGGGAAAAACCATGGTCAAGGAAAAGAGTGCAGCACGCATTTACTCCCCCTCATGAATACATAGCTAAAAATCTTTACAACGACGCAATCCAATGCGATAAACTAACTTCTTGAAAGTAGCAGTTGGAAGCGCCTTGGTGAATAAATCCGCCAAATTGTCACTTGAACGAATCTGTTGAACTTTCACATTACCATTCTTTTGTAGATCATGAGTGAAGAAGAATTTTGGTAAGATATGCTTCGTTCTATCTCCTTTAATGTATCCTTCCTTCAGTTGTGCAATACATGCAGCATTATCTTCATACAAAACTATTGGAGCTTCTTTTCCGGTAGATAGACCACAATCTTCTCGAATATGTTGAGTTACAGACCGTAACCATACACATTCACGACTAGCTTCATGAATAGCTAAAATTTCTGAATGATTAGAAGAAGTAGCTGCTATGGTTTGCTTCATAGAACGCCAAGAAATTGCAGTATCACCACATGTAAACACATATCCCGTTTGTGATCGAGCAGTATGAGGATCAGACAAATATCATGCATCAGCAAAACCAATCAAGTCCTCTTTGGACTGGTTAGAAAAGAATAAGCCCATATCTTTCGTACCTTGAAGGTAACGGAATACATGTTTAATCCCATTCCAATGCCTTCGGGTTGGATATGAGCTAAACCTTGCTAACAAATTCACAGAAAATGATATGTCGGGTCTTGTATGACTAGCAAGGTACATCAATGCCCCAATTGCACTTAAGTATGGTACTTCTGGACCAAGAACTTCTTCATTGCTTTCCTGAGGACGGAATGGGTCCTTATCCACATCAAGTGATCTTACAACCATTGGGCTACTCAACGGGTGTGCTTGATCAAAATAGAATCTCTTAAGCACCTTTTCTGGGTATGTTGTTTGATGCAGAAGTATTCCATCTTTCAGATGTTCAATTTGCAATCCCAAGCAAAATTTTGTCTTTCCAAGATCTTTCATCTCAAATTCTTTTTTCAAATATTCCACTGTATGTGAAATCTCTTCAGGAGTTTCGATGATATTTAAATCATCAACATACACTGCAATTATGATAAATCCAGACCCAAATCTCTTAATAAAAATGCACGGACTGATAGGGTCATTCTTATAGCCTTCTCTTATCAAATATTCACTAAGGCGATTATACCACATACACCCTGATTGTTTCAATCCATAAAGATATCTATTTAACTTTATGCAGTAATGTTCTCGAGAACTAGATCTTGCTGCTTCTGGTAGTTTAAATCCTTCCGGGACTTTCATATAAATTTCATTATCCAGTGGACCATATAAGTAGGCTGTGACTACGTCCATTAAACGTAAATCAAGTCCTTCTTCATTGCCAGACTTATGAGAAACCTAAAAGTAGTTGCATCCACCATAGGAGAATATGTTTCTTCATAATCAATTCCAGGTCTTTGTGAGAATCCTTGTGCAACCAAGCGTGCTTTATATCTCATAATTTCACTGTTTTCATTCCTTTTTCTCACAAAGACCCATTTATGTCCCACTGGTTTTACACCTTTAGGTGTACGGACTACAGGTCCAAATACTTCTCTCTTTGCAAGAGATTTCAATTCTGTCTCAATTGCTTCTTTCCATTTTGGCCAATCATTACTTTGTGTACACTCCTCAATGGATTTTGGTTCATGATCCTCATTTTTATCCATAACATCAACTGCTACATTGCATGCAAAAATTTCATTGACGTCGATTTTATTTCGATTCCATTTTATTCTAGACATGACATAATTAATAGAGATCTCTTCATTCTCAGGTACCTGAATTTCTTTCTTTGTCATGTTTATAGTCTCTTCAGGAGATCCTTCATTGTTCTTTGGTTCCTCGGAAAGGCCATTGTCAATTTCTGCTCCTTTTCTTTTTCGAGGATTCTTATCTTTGGAACCGATAGGTCTACCACGCTTCATGCGTGTGTGAGAATCATTAGCAGTTGGATGTTGTCCTTCAGGGACTTCAATTATATTTGGAGCATTTACAGCTGGAATATGTGATTTGGTCACTCTCTTTGGGTCAGAAAATGCGTCTGGCAATTGATTCGCTAAGTTTTGTAAATGAATTATCTTTTGAACTTCTATTTCACATTCTTTAGTACGAGGATCAAAATGAGACAGAGATAATTCATTCCAACTAATTTCTTTTTCCAACTGTTTCTTTTCTCCCCCTAATGTTGGAAAAACTGACTCATTAAAATGACAGTCAGCAAATCGAGCCTTAAATAGATTTCCAGTAGCTGGCTCTAGATACTTAATGATTGATGGGGATTCAAATCCGACATATATTCCCATCCTCCTTTGAGGACCCATCTTAGTGCGTTGTGGTGGAGCAATTGGAACATATACCGCACATCCAAAAACTTTCAAATGAGAAATATTTGGTTCCTGACCAAGAACCAATTGTGTTGGAGAGAATTGTTGATTACTCGTTGGCCTGATGCAAATTAATGCTGCTGCATGTAATATAGCATGTCCCCAAGCTGATATTGGAAGTTTGGACTTCATAAGTAATGGTCTAGCAATCAACTGCAAACGTTTAATTAACGATTCAGCTAGACCATTTTGTGTGTGAACATGAGCTACGGGATGTTCAACATTTATCCCAATGGACATACAATAATCATTAAAAGCTTGTGAAGTGAATTCACCAGCATTATCGAGGCGAATTGCCTTCAAAGGAAAATCTGGAAAATGTGCTCTTAATCTAATTAATTGAGCAAGTAATCTCGCAAACGTCAGGTTGCGAGTTGATAATAGGGAGACGTGTGACCATCTAGTCGAGGCATCGATTAAAACCATAAAATATCTAAATGATCCACACGGTGGGTGAATTGGCCCACAAATATCTCCTTGTAAGCGTTCCAGAAAATTGATTGATTCATGTATAACTTTGGCTGGTGAAGGCCTAATTATTAATTTTCCTTGTGAGCAAGCAGCGCATGTAAAATCATTAGGAAGAATCTGCTGGTTCTTCAATGAATGTCCACATGAATTTTTGATTATTTTTCGCATCATTATTGAACCCGGATGGCCTAATCGGTCATGCCAAACAGTAACATTATCAGTAAACTTCTGGTTTACTATATCATATGATTCAATTGTACTAATATTAGTGTAGTACAATCCAGTGGAGAATGCAGGTAATTTCTCAACAACATGTTTAGTGCCTTGGGTAATACTCGTGATTTGAAGGTATTCTACATTTCCTTCACTTATTGTCTCAATATGATATCCATTCTGACGGATATCTTTAAAACTCAATAAATTTCTTTGAGACTTGGGAGAGTATAATGCATCCATAATGTCAAATTTCGTTCCCATAGATAATAATATATTTGCTCTTCCGGAGCCTTCAATAATCTTTGAACTACCCGATATAGTATTAACACAAGTTTCTTTCATTGTCAAATGAGAGAAATATTTCCTACTTCTCAGTATGGTATGAGTAGTTGCACTGTCTGCTAGACATAATTCTTCACTATCCATGTTCTGATCGATGACAATGGATTATAAGGAAGAACAATCTCAGCAATGCGTGAAAGTATCTCTTAGTTGTGTTGGACGCCTCGGGTTTCTTTTGGCGGCCAAAAAAAAAGAGTCTAGTATTTTAGGGTGGCTAGTGGCGTCTACGATTGATGGGAGGCGTGCTCAGACGGCTAGGGTTTCATGCTGATAACGTATTGTAAATGTGTAGTCCTGATTACATATGGGTGTAACATATATATAGATATAGCAGGGGTATAATGGTCATCCATTACATTATTTATAACAATTACTTAATATTAGAGATATTAAAATTATGTAAGATTAAAACATAAAATCGAAAAAGTAAATATTTTATCATAAAATATTTATTTGGTTATAAGGATTAAAGAGTTAGGAGAAAACAAAACTGGGGATTAATGTAATTGTTTTTAAAAACATAAGTCTAATTAGTATAATATGTAAAATATTAACGATTTATTTTATACTGGTGGTTAATGAATTTGGATCAAAGTAACTAAATTTTATTTTCTTTCAATAAAATTATTTAACTCCACATTTAATTTAAATTAAGTTTTTCCGGTTAATTTGAATATAAAAACTCACTGAAATGTTAACGTAACATAGAATACAGTTGACTTTGACAAACTAAACATCATATCTGACATATTTGAACAAAAAATGTTGTCAGTTTCTGCTCGTATCGCATGGATAACTCAGTTGGGAAACTATCAGATTGAAAATTGTGTATTCGAACCATATTATACCAATCCAATGCACACATATGGCGAACTTATCTATATCATATACAATAACGGTCTGCGAATTGTAATTAATATCTTTATTAAGAATGACATATCAAAATATAAGAGAATATAGTAACAATTTTACATATTCGTGGTGAGTTCGTATCGTGTTGACAGGGTGTAACCAACATGTCAACACAATTGTCACTCCTAGATGCTTGACCCGTATCAAGTATGGAGGAATGCGTAACCTTTTGGAACTACAGGCTAATGAATCCAGCCAGTGACGTATCCAATATTCATTAATGGGGTGCTAGCATATTGTGGTCACTCGTAAGTACTAAAATAATATTTTTTTTAGTGTTTTTACATAAACAATTAAATCATCGTACACAGTGTTGAAACACCTTTCCACAAGATTTTGATTTGACAAAATCATCCATGATTAAGAGGAAATTAAATTTAAATGCTTTGATTTAATTGTACTAATATGTTTGTAAATCTTGAGTGCAAAAATATATAAAGTAAAAGACAGGACAAAAGACAGCACAAGCGAAGCTGAGAACTCAGCATGACAGTATGGAAGCTGAGTGGAGTTAAAGTTCAGAAACAAAGCGAAGCTGACCTTGGAGGAACTCAGCATGAACCATGAACAAACGAAGCTGAGTATTCAGCATGACAACATGAAGGATTCGTTCTACTAAAAGACAAAGTCTGCCAATCATCTGCACCAATAATTGGTACCTCGAAGATACCTAAGAAGACTAATTCCGAGAGTCATGGGACGTTGGATTATTGGAAATAGACAACTGTCACAAACAAACAAAACAGACGCAAAAAGACAACCTGACGCCTGAAGTAAAACAGAAGCAGGGAATGGTGTGCAGTCTGAAGATTTCCAGAAAATGTTCCCTAAAAGAGCCGTTTTGGTGGCAACGGTCAAGACATTTTAAACGATCAAATCCACAGGATTTAGCCTATATAAGGACAATCGAAGAACCAAAACGATGTCGAACTGAAGTATCAAAAGAAAAATACAAGAGAGAAAGTTTCAAAAGCACTCAAAAACAAGAAGAATCTTACACAGACATTTCTATTCTATGTGTAAATGCTAGATTGAGCTGTAATAATCTAAAGTGTTCTTTAGTTCAAAAAGGAACAAGTCTGTGATCAATAGTGATATTGAGAGAATAAAGCTGAGTGCTAGGTTGTTAGCATTTCAGTAGTAGAGAAATCTAGGTGCTGGGCTGTAGCACTTAGTAGGAGTTGAGTAGACGAATAGAGGAAGGTACTCTTGCATATTCAACTGCCTTGTAATTGGTTTGTGCTCTACCGTTAAAGAGCTCAGTATTGGATTCAAAAAGCCCGGAGGACTCTGGGGACTGGACGTAGGCAGAGAGGCCGAACCAGGATAAGTGATACTGAGTAATCTCTGAACTCTCTCTTATATTGCATGTGTTGTTTGCTAAATTTACTCAGCATATAAATTATCTAAGCTGACTTTGAGTAAATAAGTGGTGCTGAGTTAGAAGCTGACCTTTAAGAGTGTCAATTCTCAACTCACGTAGAAACAACCTTAGTCAACTCCTGACTAAAGCTGTCTTCAAATATATCTCACCAAGCTGACCAAAATCAGAGTTAATAAACTCCCAATATAACTTCTGGTCATCTCAGTTAAAACGAAAAAAACTTATATTAGTTCCTAACCCCCCCTTGGAACTAATTATCAGGGACCAACAAGTGGTATCAGAGCCTAAAAGCTCACTATTCAGAGATTTAACAATCTTGAGCTGATCCCTAAAAATGGGTGAGAATAGCACTCGTTTCCTTCCTGGAAACCAAACAACACAGATACTCCCTGAGGGATTATCAATCACCAGACCACCCCTATTCTTTGGATCAAATTACACATTCTGGAAGAATAGGATGAAGAACTTTATTCAAGCCACAAACATGAGTGCATGGCTTGCAATTGTTCAAGGTCCACATGTGCCATACAAAACTATTAACAATGAGAAAATTGTTAAGAGTGAGGTTGAGTGGACAGAGGATGACCTCAGAAAACTACAAAATAATGCTTCGGCTATAAATATGCTTCACTGTGCATTAGATGCTGCAGAACACAATAAGATTTCAGGTTGTGAGTCAGCACAGGAGATTTGGAAGAAGCTTGAAGTAACCTATGAAGGCACAAGCAAAGTTAAGGAGTCTAAAGTCAATCAACACATGAGACTCTACGAGTTGTTTGAAATGAAGGAAAATGAAGACATCTCAGAAATGAACGCAAGGTTCAAAAACATTATAAATGAGCTAAAAAGGCTTGGAAAGAACTTCACTGAAGAAGAACAAGTAAAGAAGATTCTGAGAAGTCTGCCCAAAAGCTGGCAAGCAAAGAAGACAGCTGTAGAGGAAGCTCAAGGCTTGACTACCTACAAATATGATGAGCTGATAGGATCCTTGCTGACCCATGAAATCTCTATGAAAAACTTTGAAGCCAAAGAGAAGGAAAAATCAGAGGATAAAAAACAAAAATCTCTTGTCATGAAAGCAGACTCAACTGAAGCAGAGTCAACCGATGATGAGGAATTGGCCATGTTCACCAGAAAGATGAAAAAGCTGTTCAGAAGGAATGATAGAAATGGCAAAAGATCATTTAGAAGAAATGATAAGTACAAAGCTGAGTCAAGCGACAAGTACAAAAAAGACAGCTCGAAATCTGTCACATGTTTTGAGTGTCATCAAACCGGGCACATCAAGTCAAGCTGTCCCAATCTCAAGAAAGAGAAGAAGGTAAGCAAAAAGGCTATGGTAGCCACATGGAGTGACAGTGATGAGTCAACATCATCTGAAGCTGAGCAGAATGAAACAGCCAACATATGTTTTACGGCAGATGATGGAGCTGACCAATCTCAGACTGAGCATGCTGACCTTTCTGATGAAACTGACCAAGAAAATCACAACAATGAGGTAACATCCTTACTTTTGCTTAGAAATGAAATGGTGAATGCCCTGAGTGACTTATATACACTAACTAAGAAGTGTAACAAAAAGATTAAGGCACTCAGCAGGCGCTGTGATGAGATTGAAGAGGTCAAGCTGAGTGATCTCTGATATCTTCTCCAGGACAACTCTGACTTACATACCAATATGCAAATCTTACATAAGTTTGTCACGGAGGTCCAATCTGAGTCAAAGAAACTTAGAAAGGATATCACACAATTACAAAGTCAAGGAAAAGGCTTAAATAGAAATAGAGCTCATGCTGAGTATGCAAATACTAGTCAGCATAAGCAAGTCACTCAATGTGAATGTTGTGGGAAACGGGGACACACAACAGATGTGTGTTGGCATAACAAGCGGACTGTCCAATGTGACTTCTGCGGAAGAAAAGGGCATACCACAAAAATATGTTGGCATGCCCAACACAATAATGCTGACTATACTCAGTTCAACCCACAAAGGGTACCTTTTTGTGACTTCTGTGGTAAACCAGGCCACACCATAAAAGTATGCCGTCATAAATTGAAACATGATTTTGCACCTGTCTACACTAACAAGAAAGGACCCAAAAGAAATTGGGTACCTAAAAATGAATAGTTTGAACTGTAGGTCAGCTTGACATGCGTGGAGAAGACAAAACTATGGTATATAGACAGCACATGCTCAAGGCATATGACAGGTGATGAAACTCAGTTCATCACACTAGAGCTTAAACGAGGTGGAAGTGTAAGCTTTGGAGACAACAAGAAGGGTAAGATAGTCGGCTCAGGTACTATTGGAGGTAACCCAACCATTGAGTATGTCTCCTTAGTTAAAGGTCTAAAATACAACCTGTTGAGTGTAGCTCAGCTTTGCAAAAGCGGCAAAAGGGTTGTATTAGATGATACTAAGTGTCAAATACTCGAGGGAAATACAAATGAATTGATTTTAACTGCCCCTCGTGTAGAAAATGTATATATATTGAACTTGGAAAAACAGTTTTCTAAAAATATATGCTTGGTATCTAAAGAGGACAACTCCTGGCTATGGCATAGAAGACTTGGGCATGTCAGCATGGATCTTCTTGCCAAATTAGCTAGAAAGCAATTAGTTGAGGGATTACCCAAATTAAAGTTTGAAAAAGATCAACTATGTAAAGCCTGTCAGCAAGGAAAACAAACTAAAAAGTCATTTCATAGTAAAAATGTCGTTTCAACCAAAAGGCCATTGGAATTACTACACTTAGATCTTTTCGGACCTATCCAGCCACTCAGCTTGGGAGGTAAGAAATTCTCTTTGATTATTGTAGATGATTTCTCTCGGTATACTTGGATCATCTTGCTTAGTAGCAAGGATGAGACCTTTGAGATGTTCACCACATTGATCAGAAAACTTGAAAATGACAAAGACCTAAAAGTAGCTCATATTAGAAGCGACAATGGTGGAGAATTCAAAAACCAACAGTTTGATGAATTCTGTGAAACCTGTGGTATTGACCACAACTTCTCTGCTCCAAGAACACCTCAACAAAATGGGGTTGTTGAGAGGAAAAATAGAACCATTGTTGAAATAGCTAGGACGACGCTGAGTGAAAATAGGCTTCCAAAGTACTTCTGGGGTGAAGCTGTTCACACAACATGTTATATACTGAATAGGGCTCTAGTCAGACCTATACTTAAGAAAACCCCATATGAACTTTGGAAAGGACGAAAACCCAACATTGGATACTTTCGTGCCTTTGGTTGTAAGTGTTTTATACTCAATACAAAAGACAACCTTGCTAAATTTGATGCTAAAGTTGATGAGGCGATCTTTTTAGGGTACTCAACAAACAGTAAAGCATATAGAGTATTTAATAAAAGGACTCAAATTGTAGAAGAGTCTGTACATGTTGAGTTCGATGAAACTGACCCTACAGGTAAGTCAGCTCAGCCTGAAGAAGAAGAACCAGGCTCAGCTTCCGCTGATCAACCAGAAGCCACAATGCCTAACATACAGGAGCGGACTCAAGGTAAGCAAGAAATTGAAATATCATTTACTGACCCATCTATTCCTGTAGAGATTGTAGAAACACCTCTTCCAAACGACTCAGCACTGCCAAAGGAAATAAAGATCCCAAGAGGCCATACAGAACAAGCCATTCTTGATGCCGCTAACAACAAACTGATGACCAGGGATCAACTTAGAAAATACCTCAGCAATGTTGCATTCGTTTCAATACATGAGCCAAAGAATTTTGCTGATGCCGAGCAAGATGAGTATTGGATCAATGCTATGCAAGAAGAGCTTGATCAATTCACCAGAAATGAGGTATGGGATTTAGTACCTAAGCCTAGGAATCAAAAGCCTATAGGAACTAAGTGGGTTTTTAGAAATAAGCTAGATGAACATGGAAATGTGATTAGAAACAAAGCTCGACTTGTAGCCCAAGGATATAGTCAGCAAGAGGGTATAGACTATGGAGAAACATTTGCTCCTGTTGCTAGATTAGAGGCTATACGTATACTATGTGCCTATGCCAGTTACATGAATTTTAAATTATACCAAATGGATGTAAAAAGTGCATTTCTTAATGGCTTTATAAATGAAGAAGTATACGTTAATCAACCTCCTGGATTTGAAGACTCAAAATTTCCAAATCACGTTTATAAACTCAAAAAGGCTCTGTACGGCCTAAAGCAAGCTCCAAGAGCTTGGTATGAGAGGTTGACCAACTTCTTGCTGACCAGGAACTATGTCAGGGGAAAAGCTGACACAACCTTGTTCATTAAGAAAAAGGGTAAACATACCCTACTTGCACAGATATATGTTGATGATATAATCTTTGGTGCTACTGACGAATCTTTGTGCAAGGAATTTAGTCAACAGATGCAAACTGAGTTCGAAATGTCCATGATGGGAGAACTCAACTTCTTCCTTGGACTCCAAATCAAGCAAGGTAAAAATGGCATATTTATAAGTCAGTCTAAATACACCAAGGAAATGTTAAAAAAGTTCAGCATGGAAGAATGCAAACCAATATCAACCCTCATGGGTACTAATACTGTCCTATGCAAGGATGAAAAGAGTAAGTCAGTTGATAGTAAACTCTATCGAGGTATGATAGGATCATTACTCTATCTCACTGCTAGTAGACCAGATATTCAATACTCAGTATGCTATTGTGCTAGATATCAAGCTGACCCCAGGGAATCTCATCTAACTGCTGTAAAAAGAATTTTTAGATACTTGCAAAGCTCAGTTGATGCAGGTCTATGGTATCCAACCTCAAATGACTTCACACTCATTGGATATACTGATGCTGACTACAGACGAGATAAGCTAGAACGGAAAAGCACTTCAGGAGGATGTCACTTCCTTGGAAGCTGTTTAGTATCCTGGTTTAGCAAGAAGCAATCATCCATAGCTCTATCTACAACTGAAGCTGAGTATGTAGCTGCTGGAAGCTGTGTTGCACAAGTCCTATGGATAAAGCAACAGCTCGAGGATTATGGAGTCAAAACAAAGATAATAGAGATCAAATGCGACAACAAGAGTGCCATTGATCTATCCAAAAATCCAGTCCAACACAGCAGGATGAAGCATGTTAGCATAAGGCATCACTTCATCAGAGATCATGTACTAAAGAATGAGATCAAGCTGACCTATGTACCAACAAATGATCAGCTTGCAGATATCTTCACAAAACCCTTGGCACGAGAGCAATTCAACACACTAAGGGAAGCAATTGGTATGTCAAATCCACTGGAACTAAATTTTACATTGAATATTTATGAGTGGAGCTTTGAATGATTGTACATATGTCATGTTGAGAAAAATCTTTATTATCCACTAAGCTTAGGTTGACATAGCCATCCTGTGTACACATGGTAAGCAATTACACTAAGTTAAGCATAATGGTTAAATAGACATCCCATGCTGAGTAGATAAGCGAATTACTTCATGCTGAGTAAAGACTCAAGCTGAGTGCGTAACCTATGTTGAGTCAATAGGAAATAGAAAGATCGCCTTAACAAACGATAGGTACTCAATATCATTGACGTTTCGAATTTCGACAATAAACCATTCTTATAAAGTAAACCTACACGTGTAAAATCTGACACATTGGGAATACGCACATTAATGGCAAAAACCCATGCGCCAAAGATATCATAATTAACAGAGTATCTGACGATTGAACGTCCCTAGGAGAAAAACGGAAAGGTAATAATTTAGGATCCTCAGAGATTTATATAAAATAGTTGAACCCTCACTCGTCCTTTCTCATTCTTGCAATCCCTAAAACTCAAACCTCTTCCTTTCCAAAAATCTCAAAATCGCCAAAAATGTCTCCAAGCAAAAAGAAAACCCCTGAAGCGCAGAACACGTCTACTGACCACGCTGGTCCTTCAACAAAAAAAGAGAGGATAATGATCAAGGTACACTCGAAGGTCAACAATATGGAAGTGTTAAAATGCCGGTGGTTCTCTTCGAGCTTCGTGTCGAGTGAAACGCCATTCTGTGAATGGATTGCTAAAAACAACTGGACAGGTCTCTTTTCCCTTCCAGGAACAGCCTACCCAAGATTAGTTCGAGAGTTCTACTCAAATTTATGAGTTGATGCAGACGACTCAGATTACTTGGAGACAAATGTGAAAGGTCAGAAAATCATTATTACCCCTGCTTATCTAGCCACACTGTTAGAGATACCGAACAAAGGAATCCAATTTCGAACAACAAAGGAATAGATACCTAAAGCCACGTCTGAAAAGTTAAAAGGGTTCTGCAAACCCAAAGATCATAAAGGAGAAATACCCAGTACTTGTATGGGTAAGGATCAGAAGATGGTTCATTTTATGCTGACTAACTTTGTCTTTCCTAAACTCAGCTCTGCCTCCTCCGCGTCCAACTTCGAACAGTGCTTTATATGGCACATGTTGACTTCCACTCCATTTAATCTCCCTGTATTTCTAGTTGGAGCCCTTCAACGAGGCGGTAGGAAACTACGTTTGGGTTCACTCATTACAAAGATTATACAGGACAAGCAAATAGAAACTGTGGGTGAGGTAAGTTCGTTGGGAAATGAAATCACTGTTGTCCTCCTGAATGGACTATTGTACAATCAACCCTTGAAAGGGTATGAAGGAACTAGAGATGCAGAGGAGGATGAGGAAGAAGAGCATGCAGAAATGGAACCTGAAGCAGAGCCTGCTCAAGAAGTTGAGGCTCATACTGAGTCACCCAAGTCAGTTCAGCCTGAAAAAGGGAAGAAGAGGAAGGCTTCAGAAGTTAGCTCCAAGGATATCCACTCTGTTCCAAAGAAAATAAGGCTTTCATCAAGGCAGAAAGCCAAAGCTGACAAAGTTGATGAGCACGGTGAGAAAAGGAAAAGGCCAGAAATGCCTGAAGATGAGGACGAAGAGACTCCGGAAACCCCACTAAAGAAAAGAAAAAGAGATCACTCCTTGAGGATAGTGGAAGCCGTACCACAAACTGAAGGTCATGGGATTGACCTAGGAAAGAAAGATGTGGAACAAGCTGAGCAACAAAAAGGTAATACTGAGGAGGAAGCATGCCCTCGTGATGATACTGAGCAAACAAGGGAAAATGGTAATATTGAGCAACCAGTAGGGGAAGGAACTGTTGCTGCTGAGTCAAGTGAAGGTCTTCAACTTGACCATTCTCCGCCAAAAACTGAGACCCGGCGGAGATTAAAGAAGAAAGTGCAAAAACATCTTGATCTAATGACCGATTTTCCCCTTGACGAGCCAGAAATAGATCTGTCTACAATACAGTTCAAGTATTTCTCTACTGCCACTGAATCTCCACCGGAAGATGTAGCGGAAAAGCAAGCCACTGTTACTCAACATGAGGAACATGCCAAGAACCCTACATATCCAAGTCAAGCTGCACCAATTGAGCCAACTCATATCTCAACTCCACCTCCATCACAGAATGTTGATAACTCAGCTCAACAACTTCATAAAAGTCCAAGTACTCAGTCTGGAAAAGAACCAACACCTCCACCATCAGAGAATCCTACACCAGCCTCTGAATCCAATACTGCAAAGTTCGCATACCTGAATGCAACTGAATCTGGCCGTAGGGTCATTGATTCAGCTCAGTCTTTACTTAAAGACTTTCATTCTACTCAAGCTGAAGGTAGCCAGCCCACTCAAGAGCCCTCTCACCTAACCAGTATCACTCAACTTCTACAAGAACTCCGAAGCCTGAAAGACTTGGTCAGTATTATTATTGCAGTACAAACCCAGCAACCAACCCAAGAGCAGATGGCCAAACGGACTGATGTAGTGCTCATCATGGCCGCTCATCTGAACACTCTTGAAGGAAAAATTCAACAATTATCTGAAGTCAATCCAGGGTACGTCACTTCCTCTGAGCTTCAAAACCATTTTGTTAAGCTAGCAGAGGAACTGTCCCCCTCCAAAGCAACTGCCCACACTGGATCTGCAACATCTGCTGAGTTGCATGATTGCTTCACCAAGCTATATGCTGAGCTAACTAAATCCAGTCCACCAAGCAATACCGAATCTGTCACCACCTTCGAGCTCCAACAATGTTTTACTAAGATTCAAGCAGAGCTGACAAGTACCCGGGACCTTGTATCCTCTTCCTCTCAATGCACGATTGATCAACTGAGTGAGGCAGTAAGACTCTTGAACATTGATAGGGCACAGATGGACGTTGATCCAGTATCCAACACAGAGCTAATGGGCTTCTCGCAAGCCATCATGAAAGCCATGCGGATCAACAATGCACAACGAATGTTCCATTACTCTGCGGTGTTAAAGCTGTTCCATCAATCCTACAGTCAGGTCACTAGCTCCATTTCTTGTCTGAGTAAGGCACATGAATGTCTCCTGAGCATGATAAGCAGTTCTCTTAGAATCCCCAGACATGTTCAGGACGATAGCATTCCTGTAATTGACTGTTTGGGAGAAAGCACCAAAAGGCTTCAACGCTATTCCAATTACCTCTCCTCTGCCGCCAGGAATAAAACCTTCCTTTATCATCCCGATGATGGCAAAACGGGGGAGACTAGTACAAAAGGAACTCAGAGAGGAACTCAGCCTCTGACCTTAGGTGGAACTGCGTCTGCGTCTGGAAGCAAAGGCAAAGGCATTGCTCATGTTGACCCATCAGCTCTAAGGAAGAAGAAGTGAAGTAAATCTAGCCAGTCTGTGTCTAGAGCTTGTGTCTAGAATTTTGGGAATTTTGGCACCATATCATATCCTGTTTTGTTTTCATTATCCACTGTTTAGGATAATGTGCTTTTGTTCTGTTATGGTTGTTGTATGTGTTGTTAACAGTTATCTAATATCAGTTTGTCCCTTTCCTGATCCATCCAGTCAAAGAAACAACATCTTTCCACAATTAAGCCAATATAATCAAAAGCAACAAATCTAACCATAGAAGGCCTAAGATAAAATGAATGCAACCCTTACGGGGGAGTCAATTCAGAAATTTCAATCATGGGGCAACTTAAAACTGAGTTCCGTAATTATGTATTTTGCCAACATCAAAATGGGGGAGTTTGTTGAAACACCTTTCCAGAAGATTTTGATTTGACAAAATCATCCATGATTAAGAGGAAATTAAATTTAAATACTTTGATTTAATTGTACTAATATGTTTGTGAATCTTGAGTGCAAAAATATATAAAGTAAAAGACAGGACAAAAGACAGCACAAGCGAAGCTGAGAACTCAGCATGACAGTATGAAAACTGAGTGGAGTTAAAGTTCAGAAACAAAGCGAAGCTGACCTTGGAGGAACTCAGCATGAACCATGAACAAACGAAGCTGAGTATTCAGCAGGACAGCATGAAGGATTCGTTCTACTAAAAGACAAAGTCTGCCAATCATCTGCACCAATAATTGGTACCTCGAAGATACCTAAGAAGACTAATTCCGAGAGTCATGGGACGTTGGATTATTGGAAATAGACAACTGTCACAAACAAACAAAACAGACGCAAAAAGACAACCTGACGCCTGAAGTAAAACAGAAGCAGGGAATGGTGTGCAGTCTGAAGATTTCCAGAAAATGTTTCCCAAAAGAGCCGTTTTGGTGGCAACGGTCAAGACATTTTAAACGATCAAATCCATAGGATTTAGCCTATATAAGGACAATCGAAGAACCAAAACGATGTCGAACTGAAGTATCAAAAGAAAAATACAAGAGAGAGTTTCAAAAGCACTCAAAAACAATTTCTATGTGTAAATGCTAAATTGAGCTGTAATAATCTAAAGTGTTCTTTAGTTCAAAAAGGAACAAGTCTGTGATCAATAGTGATATTGAGAGAGTAAAGCTGAGTGCTAGGTTGTTAGCATTTCAGTAGTAGAGAAATCTAGGTGCTGGGCTGTAGCACTTAGTAGGAGTTGAGTAGACGAATAGAGGAAGGTACTCTTACATATTCAACTGCCTTGTAATTGGTTTGTGCTCTACCGTTAAAGAGCTCAGTATTGGATTCAAAAAGCCCGGAGGACTCTGGGGACTGGACGTAGGCAGAGAGGCCGAACCAGGATAAGTGATACTGAGTAATCTCTGAACTCTCTCTTATATTGCATGTGTTGTTTGCTAAATTTACTCAGCATATAAATTATCTAAGCTGACTTTGAGTAAATAAGTGGTGCTGAGTTAGAAG
This sequence comes from Euphorbia lathyris, assembly GCF_963576675.1. NCBI lineage: Eukaryota > Viridiplantae > Streptophyta > Magnoliopsida > Malpighiales > Euphorbiaceae > Euphorbia > Euphorbia lathyris. The sequence goes on from NC_088915.1 coordinate 87,138,711, forward strand.
CTGACCTTTAAGAGTGTCAATTCTCAACTCACGTAAAAACAACCTTAGTCAACTCCTGACTAAAGCTGTCTTCAAATATATCTCACCAAGCTGACCAAAATCAGAGTTAATAAACTCCCAATATAACTTCTGGTCAGCTCAGTTAAAACGAAAAAAAACTTATATTAGTTCCTAACCCCCCCTTGGAACTAATTATCAGGGACCAACACACAGTTTTCATGTAATTTACAACGTTTTCCGATAACCAGTAGATGCTCAAACTCCATAACTCCCTTCTGGACTCGTCCCTAAATCTAGCAGATAGTGGTGCATATCCCTTTACCGTCTTTTTTTTTTTTTCTAAATTCTCTTTGCAAACATTGAGATCTTAACTAAAAACACCAAGGTGCCATGGTAGATATAAAATTGTATGATACTAAAAACCGAATAATGTTGTTCGTGACAAAAAATCCTTAAAGCCCGATTAAAAGTTTGTTCAGGTCTAATGCTCATACATGGTTTGTCAAACTATATATAAAACCAATTTTCAAAACACCGGTTTCAAATGCAAAGAATCTAGTATTTAAATCACGAGGTTCAATGACAAATGTGAATATCCAACACCGGTTTTTGATGTCTTGTTGCTACTTTTTCAGTTGCAACAACATTTGAAACCGAATTGGTGATCCAATTAGTCGGTTCTTAGCATTTGAAAACAATATTTTGAGCACCGGTTTCATACCCCTTCCACAATCCAAAAAATTAAAACCAGATCTTACCGAATTCCCTTTTCAAAAAAGCATTATTTCGAAGAAAAATCCAATTTTTAACGAACTATTTAATCCAAGGAACGAACCGGATATGATCAAAGGAGATTCATACAAAACTTATAGCCAGGGGCAGATACTGGGGGCGAGCCCCTCCGACCACCATAACCACGAGTATTTGAGGTTATGGTGGTTCTGACCCCATATCTCCAAACCCAAAATTCTAATTTTTTTGGTTTGCTAGGACCTCTTTAAATCCAACAGATTATAACATGTATATATACGAAAAATATTTGAACAAGATCAATTTAGCAAAAAGAAAAGATTTTTTTACACACCACGTGTAAAATCGGCCCCCCAACCAAACAATCCTATATTCGTCACCGCTTATAGCAGGAGACTTCCCAAAATGCTCCCAAGCCTTTTCATCTATTGGCTGTACAAAATTGCATTTCAAGCAAATGCTGAGTTTTCTAAAACTAAATCCCAGAAATCGTTAACAGCAATCCATAATGATCACTCGGCAAAACCGGGAGATCAAACAGCTTTATCTCTTTCTTCACTTTCTTCTCCTTCACATGAAACAACCCGAGGATCGCATCCTTACCAATCATCTCAATCTGATCAATTCTGAAATCTTTCAGATTACACACAAATCGATCGAGTCGTTTCTGCAATGTCCGGTTACCAGACAGCATCTGATTCGACTTGGTATCATAAGTCCACCCGTTATCACCTGGTTTTAGCTCTCCCCAGGCATCAATCCACCCGTCAGGTAAAGGGAAATTGCCGTCTAACTTGTCATCCCAGTTCATGTCTCCACCGAAAATCACATTCTGATTCTGCTTGAGAAAGTCTGTAGCTTTCTTCGCTTGCTCGATGCGTTCCTTGCTGAACATCTGATTCCATGTCGGAGGTGCAGGGCAGGGACTCTCGAGATGGCTTGTGGCGATGACTAAGGGTTTGTTCGGGTGAAGTTGGAGCTCGGCTGTGCAGAGTTCTCGACCCATTATAGAGTTGTCGAATTGTAGAGTTTTGAAGGATTTCACTGGAACTTTGCTTAACTGCAAGCAAAAATATCAACAGATTGAACTAAAATCAAATTCAGCAATTCATTTTTTGTTAGATTGAAATTGGAAAAAGCCTCGATAATCCATCTTGCTCGCTCGGCCTAGCAATTTTCGAGTAGAATTCTTAATATACAAAGCAGACTTGCGCGGGAAAATGACACGTTTGTGGTAAATTAGCAAACTATTTCTTCGCTTTATGGCCTATGTTGCACGGAAACTCATCTGCATTAGTGTTTCCGCATTTCATTAGTGTTTCCGCATTTCGTATCCACCCTTTCCTAGCTATAATTTTTTTTAAATAATGTCTCCCCGGTATCTGTTTCCGTGCAACATAACTTATGGAAGATTTAAAAGTACTTCTGAGAAGGGGTGTTTTTAGCTGCATCTGCCGGTCTCTTCATCCACCATTCAAATTAGCGGAAAAATAGGAGAATTTTAGACTGATCTGCCTTTCAAGAAGGCGGATGTAAAGTCAGCTGCCTGTATGCAAGGCGGACAGAGCAGCTAGCCATTCATACTGGCGGACACTAGTAAATTTGATCCTCTAATTCTGACTCCACGCCTTTTATATGAGTATATCCGCCAATATGACCGGCAGGGTGAATCAAACTTCATCCCAAAATGCGCCATTTTCCCGACCTTCAAGTGGAGATAATTGCTTACTAACATGCAAAAGTATGGTCTCGAAAAAATGACACATTTGTGGTAAATTAGCAAACTATTTCTTAGCGTACCGCAGATTTAAAAGTATTTTAAGGGGTGCTTTTAGCTGCATCTGTCGGTCTCTTAGGCATATACATTCATCCACCATTCAAATTGGCAGAACAAAAAGGAGAATTTAAGACTGTCATCCGCCTTCTTGAAGGCAAATGGAAAGTCAGCCACCTGTATGAAAGGCGGGCAGAGCAGCCCGCCTTTCATACTGGCAGATCACTAGTAAAGCTGATCCTCCAATTCTGACTCCACGCATTTTATATCGCGGATGTAAAACATCTGCCAATATGACCGCAGGGAGAATCAAAATTCACCCCAAAACCAGAACTTTTTTACTATGAAAAACAACCCGAAATGTTGTCATTTTCCAGACCCACGTCAAGTAGTGAAAATTGCTTACCAACATGCAAAAGTATGGTCTCGAAAGTTCCAGCTCATTAGAAACAGAACAACTATATGTTTTCCACCAGCTGGACCGCCGAAATATGTCATATATATTAGGAGTAACCTCCTGCAAAGTAAAGTGGTTTCGAGTAAGAAGAAAGTAAGGTTAATCCGATCCATAGAACAGAACACCGAAAAAAATAAAACCTGAAAACAAATGACTTCAGGTGAATGCAGTTGAATGAGATCTCCGATAGCTTTCATCCTCTTATGCAGCTCCAAATCTTCTCGAAACCAAACATTATAGCTCAAGATCTTAAACGAAGTCGAAACAGCTGGTGAGTTAGTTTCCTCTGCAACACATTATAGAAATTTTTTCAATAATGTTCATCGGAAAAGTCATGATGTTGAAACAAACATAAACTACACATGATAGGGTCATGTCGTGTCTATCTACTTTGGTGATCCATTAAGGGTCAATCCTTAAACGACCAATTTAATAATCGGGTCACATGATAGGACGAGAAATTTAAACGGATTGACATAGTTAATCAAATGAATTGAATATGGGTCAAAATAACAGAACACATTTGACACGATTAATTAGAATTTGTAGAGCAAGGTCAAATTGACACGACCCGCCAACTCGCCAACATTATAAGGGTTATAACGAGTTGACGAGTCAACTCACGAGACGACCCATTTATGTATGACTGGCAGATTAAAAGAAAACAATGAACCACAAATATCAGACTTGCCCTTTAAAACTGTCACAGCCTTGTTTGATGCCCCAAATCCTTGAAATCCACCCAATTTTGTGCCGTCTTTGCTACCTGCTCCATCTGCATAACAGAAGCATTATTCACAGTTAAATCATGTAAATAAAGGCATTATTCACATTATGTTGTACGGACACGGCAATGGACTATAACATAACCTTCACAAAATCGCCTTAAAACAGCCTTCAAACAAAAATGGACACTGATACGGACATGAAACGGCCACAGACACAAAAACGCTACTAAAGAGAAGTGTCCGTGTAATATAGCTCACACATATAAAGAGTAGTTTAGCTGCCTAGTCAAGCAATGTCGTATATTGGCTTAATACCTCAGCCGCCGCCACCTGAACTTGTCTCGTTTTGTCACATACCCCCTTTATTCGGTGGCCAATCTATCAGGCCCGTCAACTCAACAAATGTAACACTTTGTGTCGCTTTATATGCCTACACGGCATTGATTAGCTCCCTCAACTCATCTTGTGTATCCTATTAGCCCCTCAACTCGCCAAATGTAACACTTAGTGCCCCTTAGGAGGAGTTCTTATATTAAGCATCCGGTCTTCCATGTCACTTGGAGGACCCCCAAATCACATTTGGACACGTGTATTGTGACCCCACTGAATAAATAAAATAGTAGGGCCTCTTATAATATGTGTGGATCTGTATTACACATGTCAAAATATGTATGGAAGGTCCTCCGTTTGACATGGAGAACCAGGTGCTTCTAATAATTTTTGCCTTAGGAGGTATACTCAATGCCATGTAGGCACAAAAGGGGTTAAATGTATGACATACAACAAACCAAGGTCTAGGTTTAATACATTAGTTACCCCTATATTTGTCCCAAACCTTCAATTGACCCCAAAACTTTCAAAAGTTCAAAATTACCCTTATTCTTGTCCGATAACATTCAATAAATCTCTATTCTTGTCCAATTGCATTCAATAACCCCTTATTTTTGTGTAATTACATTCAATAACCCCTATTTTGTGCAACTGCATTTAATAACCTTTTATTTTTGTCCAATTTGTTGGAGGTAGAAAATGGGAGACACTCTGCTCCGTAGTGCTAGCCACGAGTCAAAATGAAAATGCCAAATAGAACAATAATTAGAAACGATTGAAAGTTCACGTTACAGTCAAAATTTTGGGAGTTATTGTATACAATTGGATAAGAACGGTGCTCATTTGGAACTTTTAACTCCTCCCATAACGTATCTAAGAAATGAGTGGATTGACTCGAATCATTTAGCTCTCTAACTAAGCAATGTAGGATATTTAACAAATCGACAAACACAACCGATTGAAAGAAACATAAAAAGTTAGAATCTTTCTGAACTTTCACTCCACAAAAACTACCCAATTCAACAAAATCCCCACAACCATCAAAATAAGAATACGATTTAACCATCATCAAATCACCTTCCCAACATGGGTTAAGGCAAAGGAAGAAGTGAAAATAACAGAAAACATAGAGTTTGAGTATTGGCGAGCCTTGGCGCAACGGTCAGCATTGTTGTCGTGTGACCAAGAGGTCACGGGTTCGAGTTTTAGGAGTGGACTCTTGCCAAAAAAAATTGGCAGGGGAAGGCTTGCCCCCAATACACCCTTGTGGTGGGACCCCTCCCCGAACCCTCGCGTAGTGCATCGAGCCACCCTTTTTTATAGAGTTTGTGCATATCCTCATTTAAAGAAGCATAAAAGGAACAATTTGAACTATCCAACTTGCCTTTTAAAACTGTCACAGCTTTGTTTGATGCCCCAAGCCCTTGAAATCCACCCAATTTTGTGCCATTTTTGCTACCTCCATCTGCATAACAGAAGCACTATTCACAATCACAATTAAAACATGTAAACAAAGGCATAAGTCACCCAAAAAGGAATTTCTTACACATTATGTTGCACGGACACGGAAACGGACTACTGGTAACTATTTCTAAAACATAACCTTTATAAAATAGCCTTCAAACGAAAATGGACAAGGAAACAAAATGGCCACAAGCACAAACGCTACTCAAGAGAAGTATCCGTGCAATATAGCTCACACACATATAAAGAGTAGTTTAGCTCCCTAGTTAAGCAATATTGTATATTTAACACTCTCTCCCTCACGTCCAAACAAAAATAGACACAGACACAAAATAGCCATAGATACAAAAACGCTACTAAAGAGAAGTATCCGAGCAATATAGCTCACACATATAAAGAGTAGTTTAGCTCCATAGTTAAGCAATGTAGTATATTTAACACACTCCCCCTCACATCCAATTCATTTGAAGCGTGGAGATAATATTAACAAGTATCCAAGATTAAACCATGAGCATGACTATGATATCATACAAAAAACAAAGGTCTAGGCTTAATATTTATTGCCCCTGTATTTGTCCCAAAACTCCAATTGACCCCTAAACTTTCAAAAGTTTCAAATGACCTCTATTCTTATCCAATTACATTCAATAACCCCCTACTTTTGTGCAATTGCATTCAATAAACCCCTAAGCACACGGACACGAAACAGCCACAGACACAAAAACACTACTAAAGAGAAGTGTCCGTGCAATGTAGCTCACAGATAAAGAGTATTTTAGCTAACTAGCGTCAAATTCATTTGAAGTGTGAAACTAATATTAACGAGGATCCAACATTAAAGACTAATGTCATACAAATCTACAAACAAACAAAGGTCTAGGCTTAATATATTTGTTGCCCCTATATCTGTCCCAAAACTTCAATTCACCCCTAAACTTTCAAAAGTTCCAAACAATCCCTATTCTTGTCCAATAACATTCAATAACCTCCTATTTTTGTGCAATTGCATTCAATAACCTCCTATTTTTGTGCAATTGCATACAATAACCCCCTATTTTTGTGCAATTGCATTCAATAACCCCCTATTCTTGCGCAATTGCATTCAATAACCCCCTGTTTTTGTGCAATTGCATTCAATAACTCACTATTTCTCAATAGATTTGTTAAATGCAGAAAATAGACAGATAATTAGAAACTATTGAAAGTTCAGATGGAAGTCAAAGTTCTGGGTTATTGGATAAGAACAGTGCTTATTTGAAACTTTTAACTCCTCCCAAAACATATCTAAAAAATGAGTGGATTGACTCCAATCATCTAGCTCTAACTAAGCAATAAACAATGTAGGATATTTAACAAATCAGCAAACACAACCTATTGAAAAAAAAAAACATAAAAAGTTAGAATCGTTCTAACCTTTCACTCCACAAAAACCACCCAATTCAACAGAATCCCTACCACCATCAAACGAATCCCCAATTTTCCTTTTGCAACTCTTCAATGGCTGGAACACAGACCCAACAGCAGAATCCAAGCCCTCATCTAGACCAATATCATTCAAATCATCAAAACAAGAAAGGGAAGAACCAGAAGAAGCCCTAGTGCCACAGATTTCACAGCTAGTATTCTTGTATAAATTCAAGTAAGTGCAGGCATTGCAGGACCATTTTGGGACATTTGAAGTAGAAGAGGAGGAAATTGAAGGAGAAAGATTTGGGGAAGACGGTGATAGACAGAGTCCGCAATTGGGTTTTGAAGATGGGGAATTTATGAAAGTGCATTTCTTGCAGGCCCAAGACATGGTGAAGGTTTCGCCGGAAGTGGGTTTAGGGATAGTTCCTGATCGGAGATAGGGTGGATTTTGGGAGAGAGTACGAAGAGTTGCTGATCGGAGAATGATTGGGTTTTGGAAGAGAAGACGAACAGTTGGGGATTGAAAGATCATGCCGCCATTTTATGAGATTTTGTAATCTATTTACCTTTTTAATTTCAATTTCAAACTGGTTGCTCTTTCACTCGAGGTTACGTGGAAGTGTGACCCGCGTGGGAATTACACGTGTGTGTTATGTGGGCCCACGTTTTTGGATTATGGGCTTCTATACATTTGGGCTAATCTTCAAGAACTTAAAGATTTAGGTAAAATTACACAGAAATTCATCTTTTAAAAATTATTTACAACTATGTCAAGTTATAATTTTAAAGTATATCAAACTAGTAAAATCAGTCTTTTAATATATTTTAAGGACTATAATTTATAAATTAGAAGTCTAGAATATATTTTCTAGGATTTATGATTTATGAATTGAAGTCTAGAATTTTTAAATTATGGTGTAAAATCATAATATATAGAGAATAATGACATATTAAGAATTAAGTTTGGTGATACGATTTAATTGTAATTTTGTATTTAATTACAATATTCATGTATTTGACCCAAAGATTTAGGGTTAAGTAAAAAATTACAATTAAATCATATCACTAAACTTAATTATTTTTGGGTCAAATACATGAATATCATAATTAAGTATAAAATTAAAACTAAGTCATATCACCAAACTTAATTCTTAATATGTCATTATTTTCTATATATTATGATTTTACACTATAATTTAAAAATTCTACACTCCAATTCATAAATCATAAACCCTAGAAAATATATTCTAAACTTCTAATTTATAAATTCCAATCATTAAAGTATATTACAAGTACTGATTTTATTAGTTTGACATAATCTAAAATTATGACTTGACACAGTTGTAAATAGTTTTTAAAAGATGAATTTCTATGTAATTTTCCCATGAAAGAAGTAGGGGTGGCAAGGATTGAACCGAGCCAAGTCAAAGCTTTGATTGGCTCATGTTTAGCTCAGTAGAAAATTAACGAAATAGATTTGAGCCTTGAGCTCGGTTTGTGTTCAAGATCCTATTGACCATGAGTTGCTCATCAGCAAGTTGTTTATTTTTTTTACGAAGTTTACTCGCGAACACCTCACTAATTTTGTTCATGATTTATGCTCACAAACAGCTTATTAATTATGTTCATAAACAAAATATATGAACAAATGAACAAATTGTTCGTAAATAGTTCATTTATTGCACATTATTATGCTCCCGAACATATTCATCTAATAGCAAATAAAATAATATTAAATTAAAAAAGACTTTATTAGAAATTGAATAAAAAACAATTACCTTCAAGAAAAGAGTTATAGTTATGATAAAGCATGGTCCCACCGTCCATCTCCACCAAAAGCACACCACCATAATAAACTCCAAAACCTCTCCAAACCACCAGAAACATTTCTCGATCGACTTAAACAACTTCACAACTTTCTCCTCAACAACATTAGGCGCATAAGACAATGGTCCATTGGGTTTTGGATTCCAATTCCATGATTTGGGGGATCTCAAAGGAACACCTTCATCAAAACCTCCTTGATGAAAAAATATGCAACCCAATCGTGAATGTTAGATGCCTTTGAGTGAAAAGGATTGTATCTTGTTTTCCGTTGAAACGTGACGTGATCCTCAACTTTTCACCGGATCATCCAATGTAATGATCGAAATACTCGAGGCCCAAAAGGAATCCCAAATTACTCGCCAAATAAGAGTCGCAAAGGGGAGATCTATCCATTGAGGTACAGGCTGCATCATGCAAATGTCAGTCTTGATCACATACACCTTAATGAGCATGTAGAATTTGCTCATTAACCATTAGATTTAGGCTTATTAGAATTCTAAGGTGGAGATTCAAAGCACCTTAAGACTTAGATTTGATAAACCTAGATCTAACGGTGAATAGTAAATTCATTTGCTCATTAAGGTGCATGTGAAAATTCCTACATGCAAATGAAGATTAAAAGATGAGCAATGATATAATATAACCACTCCTTAGGCCATCTCCAACCGTCTACTCTATTTTTCTTACTTTAACTCTACTTTTTTCTACTTCATCTTCAATTATAGAGTCACTACAGTAACACTTCTCCAACCATCTACTCTATTTATAACCCTAAAAAAATATTTCTATTAACAAATAATATTTTATTATCATTATATTAATTTTACATACCATTTATTATATAAAATAATATTTTTACTCTTAAACAATCATTAAACCTTACTTTAAAAATAGAGTAAGACATTTTGATTCTTCATATATAGAGTATCAAAAACCTTACTCTAAAAATAGAGTAAGGTTTTAAAGTGCCATTGGAGTGCTCTTTTACTCTAAACATAGATTATAGAAAATGATTGGAGATGGCCTATGGATGATTTCAGGCAGGGCCGGCTCCAGGGGGAGGCCGCCTAGGCGGTCGCCTAGGGCCTCCGATCGGAATTTTTTTAAATTTGATAATTATTAAAACATTTATGGTTAAAAGGTATAAAGATTTAGATATATAACAAAATAATATAGGTAGATTGAATGGTAAAGACATAGTGGAGATGTTTATAAAGGTGAGAGTTTGATTCTTATGAATTACAATTGGTAATTTGGTGCAAAATGTTATTTAGACTCTGATTTATTGAAAATTTTAATATTTGGCCACTAATTTATTATTTTGTCACATTTAAACCATAAACTATTTAAATTGATGAAATTTCACTCAATTTTTTTTATGATTCCTTGGATCAGCATTTGTTAGTTCATTTTTTCTCTTTTTTTTTTCTTTCTTTCTTTTGACAACACCTGTACTGATTTTTTTCTAAACTTTTTTTCATATTTGGAAACAATGTATAAACTATTATTTTGTTATTGTAGTGATTTTTAAATTTTTTATTTTTTTAATTACAAGATGAAATGCACTTATAAATTACAATTTCTAATTTGGTATAAAGTATTATTTAGACTCTCATTTATTTAAAATTTTAATATTTGACCACTAATTTATTATTTGGTCACATTTAGACAATAAACTATTCAAATTGATGAAATTCTACTTAATTATGATGAAGTCTTGATAAAATTGTTTTCTTATAATATGTGGTGATATTTTGACGTATGAGTTTGACATATCGTACGTTTTAAAGTTGATTTACCCAAATAATTAATGAGATTAAAACAAGAAAACAAATCTCTAAACTAAAATTTATCAAGTCTAGTTATCAAAATATCATCATATGTCAATAATTCTATTAAGTTTCCATCCAAATTGGATTGAAATTTCACCAATTGGGATAGTTCAGTGACCAAATGACAAAATTTTGGATAGATCAAGCGCCAAATGACAAGATTCCTTGGATTAATCGATGTCCAAATAGTGATTTAAGCATGTAATTCATAATAAATACGCGACTCAACTAATTTTTAATCTCGAAGATAAATTCTTCTCTTTCTTTCCATAGAATCTTGCAATTAGGTTCGAGTTCAGCCGTCCGATATTAATTTCCAGAAATTAATACTTTACCGTCTGCTTTCTTCTCGCATGACTGGTGAGAAGAAACTTGATTTTAAATATATAAAAGAAAACTCGATTTTAAATATATAAAAGAAAACTCGATTTTACATATACAAAAGCAAGAAGAATAATAATTTCTTATATTTATGTTATTATTATATGACTTGAATTGTAGTTAATAATATATTGGTTTTACTATTACTATTTATTATTTCTAAAATAGTATTAGATTTAGATATGAAAAAAAGTGCACAATGCGCCTACGGCCTCCAAAATGCTGGAGACGGCCCTGATTTCAGGCTGTGAGGTTGCGTAGGCACCCCCATGCGCCCTGCCTCCGTCTTTGGACATAAGTATGAGTCTCTTTTATATATTCTTTTACCTGAGAGCCTAAAATTACTCCAAATTTGAAATATTAAGGACAAAAATTTAATATTTCTTACATTATCGGTATATTTGAACTTTCCCAGTAAAATTTAAACGTTTTTGCGAATTTAATTTAAGATTTTGTTAATTATCAAGAATTTTCACATGCATCGTGAATTTGCTCATTCACCGTTAGATATAGGCTTATTGAATCTAACCCTCATGATGCTTTCAATCTCCACCTTAAGATTCTAATAAGCCTAGATCTAACGGTGAATGAGCAAATTTTACATGCTCATTAAAGTGCATGTGATCAAGACTGGTTAATTATATGTTGATACATGACACTATTTGATTAATTTGATTAAAAAAAATGAAAAGAAGTATACGAGACCTCTCATCTTTCACTCTATTGTTCATTAAGCTTGATTTTTTTATTTGGATACATGAAGCTTATAACTTTTTTTTTTTGTCTCATTAAGCTCCTAAAAACACAATTTTGAACATAAAATTTGGTTAATTAAATGTCGTTCATTTTACATGCGTTCAAAATTTTTATTTTTCACAATTTGAAAGCGGTTTTTAATATGTAATATATATGACTATAGAAAAATAAGTAAAAACTTTATTTCAACACAGTAAAAACATATAATTTTTAATACAGATGAAATGAAAAATGTATTTTTGACTGAACTAAACGTTCACAATTAACTAATTTAGTAAGAACTTAATGTGATAAAAAAATATCAAAAGGATTAATGTGACCAAATAAAATAGGGTTAAGGTGCAAAAATACCCCTAACGTTTTGGGTCAGGAGCAATTTTACCCCTAACGTCTAAAATGGTGCAATTTTACCCCTAATGTTTGTAGCCAAGAGCAATTTTACCCATAACGTTGATAAATTGGATCAATTTCAGACACTATTATAAAATACAGTCATTTTTTTTCTTTATTTTGCACCAATTGTATATCAATTTGTTCTAAAAAAATATATAATGTTTTTTGTAATTTAATAATAAATTGGAGATTAATATTTATAAATTCGGTGAATTTTTTGAATTTTTTTGTCTAATTCGTACCAAAGACAGTATATTTTTAATATTTTTTCACATCCCAGCATATATTTGTAATTTGTTACTAATAAAATAACGCATGTGAAGTGTAAATGACAAGATTCATGACCGAGAAGACAGTTTAATGAATTATTTCTCAAATTGACCCAATTTATCAACGTTAGGGGTAAAATTGCTCTTGGCTTCCAACATTAGAGGTAAAATTGCACCATTTTAGACGTTAGGGGTGAAATTGCTCCTGACCCAAAACGTTATATAAGCCAAAAAGTGAAAGATCGGGACTTTGATGGTAATTTTTGCCAAAAACAAATTAAAAAAAAAACAAATTATAGACAAAATTGATCCTTGATGTTGATATCAAATTTAGTATCAACCCTTTATCCAAAATAATCTATAACAAATTGGATTTGTTCTTCCCATAAAAAAAAAAGTAAATTCCTTTGTTATTTTTCTATTTACAGTAGCTGAAAAATGACCTAAAATGAGAAAAATCCATTTCAAGCCAAAACACAAAACTTTCATTCACTTGAGGACAAAAATACAACATTTATTATAAGAATAGTTTATACATTCCTTACCTAAATTATATTGACTAAAAATAGAAATAAAAATGACAAAATGGAATGAATAGAATACTTCAATTAAAAAAAATCATCTATTTTTTCCCACCTAAACACCATGTTACAAAACCCCTATTCCCCCCCCCCCCCCCCCCCCCCCCCCCCCCCCCCCCCATCAATTCATCTACAGATAAAATTACATTTAAACCTTTATCAATTGAGATTATTCTATTTGCGGTAGATGATGAAGACAGAAAAAGAAGGCGAATTGATCTATTTCGGTGGTTTCCAAAGGTTCATGATGCACCTGTGATTCCTATTGTATCTAAAAAAATCAACATAAATGATCGGTTTTAGAGGTGTATGATATATTTTTAAAAAAACGAGAATTGTAAGATGCACTTAGAAAACATGCAATTCACGATAAATACAAATGCAAATTCCAACAAGTCTTTGCTTAAATTTAGACATGATACATGACACCTTTTTATTAATTTGACAAAAAAAAAAGTAGAAGTCCAAAGAAACCACTTGTGCGTTAACGTTTTGTCAAACAAGTATTTTTTTTTCCAAATGGGGACTGAAGTTTTTGTTTTGCTAAAAACGAGATCTTTTAATTTGACACTATAAAAATAATTCTTAACGATATTAAAGTTTATTAGTACTACCATATTTAGACCATGTTTGGCAATTAGCTGTTAGTGGATTTGACTAGCTGATTTGACCAGCGGATTGTGTGAACTTGTTTGATAAAACTTAGCTGATTGGTAATAGATGTTTGTGTAAAATAACAAATAAGGACATGGTAAACCATTTATTTGGGATTAAAGAATATTAATTAGGGGTAAAAATGTCCATATAAAGAGATTGAGCAATAAACTAATTGAAAAAGCTCCTAAAATGAGTTTTTTCAAAATTAGTTTTTTTAGACCCAATAAGCCCTTTCAAACCTCTTTTCACCAAACACCACTATTAGAGGTTTGACTAGTCAAAACCTCTAAAGTGGTTCAAACGTCTAATTTTACTCTAAAAAACTCTTTACCAAAAATGGTTACTATGGAATCAATTTTTTTATTTTTCAAAATCATCATTTTCGGAGTTCTCTCGTTAAATATTAACTTTCTATCTTTTCAGCAAATAATATCTAAATAACTTTAAAATTAAAAAAAATAAAGAATTAAAGTTGTTGAGAATATCATCAAATCTATAAATTTTTCAATTTTAAAATCGTAAATAGTAATTTTAATTTTGAGATCTTGTTTTTAGCAAATTGAAAAACCTCATTTATCTGCTGATTGAAAAAAAAAAAAAATTATACTCGTGTTTAGACAAAATGTGACAGCACATGAGTTTTTTTTAAACCTTACCCTAAAAAAATATCCAATTATAAATCAAAATTGATACTTAATGTTGATGTCAAATTTAGTATCAACCCTTTATCCAAAATAATCAATAACGAATTGGGTTTTGTTCTTCCACAAAAAAGTAAATTCCTTTGTAATTTTTCTGTTTAAGGTAGTTGAGAAATGATCTAAAATGAGAAACATCCATTTCAAGCCAAAACACAAAACTTTCATTCACTTGAGGACAAAAATACAACATTTATTATAAGAATAGTTAATACATTCCTTACCTAAATTATATTGACTAAAAATAGAAAATAAAAATGACAAAATGGAATAGAATACTTCAATTAAAAAAAAAATCATCTATTTTTCCCACTTAAAATGGAGCAATTTTACCATTAACGTTTAAAATTATGTAATTTTATCCCTAACGTTGGCAGTCAAAAGCAATTTCATCATATAACATTGACAAGTTGGATCAATTTCACACATTATTACAAAATACGGATATTTTGTTCCTTATTCTGAACCAATTGTACGTAAATTGACTCTAAAAACTAGATTTCATATTTTTTTTGTAATTTAATAATAGAATTGAAGATTGATATTTTTAAATTCGGTAAAAGTATTTTAATTTTTTTTTTCCAATTTGTACAAAATACAATATTTGTTTGTAATTTTTTTTTAATTATTCGCGTTTAATCATATGTTTGTAATCTGTTACTAATTAGGTATCGGACTAAACAGTAACAGGGGAATGCCTTTAGAGTGGTTCTGAGGTGCTCTTCCCACAATAAGCGTCTCTGTGAGGGGATCGGTCTCTGGGAACACTCTGACGATCAAGTCAGTACTAGTTTGTGCGAGGTGCAGAGTAATATAGTAGAGAGAGAGAATGTAGCATACCATTTGTGAGAGCTATTTGAGAGGTATTTATAGGCATTGTTAGTGGGTCTGTTGTGCTGGGTTGGCCCGGTGGGTCTCGATATGGGCCTGACCCATATTCCTAATGGGTTACTAATAAGTGATAGAATGACCGAGAAGACAATTTGCTGAATAATTTCTCCAATTAACCGAACTTATCAACGTTAGAGGTAAAATTGTTCTTAGCTGCCAACATTATAAGTAAAATTACACAATTTTAGACATTATAAATAAAATTACTATAAAAGTTAAGAGTATTTTTACACTTTATCCCAAAATAAATCAAATTATAGACCAAAATTGATAATTAAATGTTAGATGTCAAATTTAGTATCAACCCTCTATCCAAAATAATCAATAAAGAATTGGGTTTTGTTCTTCCCACAAAAAAGTAAATTCCTTGGTTATTTTCTGTTATTTTTCTATGAGAAATGACCTAAAATGAGAAACATCCAATTCAAGCCAAAACACAAAACTTTCATTCACTTGAGGACAAAAATACTACATTTATTATAAGAATAGTTGATACATACCTTACCTAAATTATATTGACTAAAAATAGAAATAAAAATGACAAAATGGAATGAATAGAATACTTCATTTAAAAAAAAAAAATCATCTACTTTTCCCACCTAAATACCATGTTACAAAACCAGAGATTATTACAGACAAAATTACATTTAAACCCCTATCAATTGAGATTATTCTATCTGCTGCACCACTTGATATTGTTGTATTCAATGTTGTCCTCGTTTTATTGCTTATGTTCCTACTGCATTTGTGTAGGAAAAACCTTTATCAGTAACACATAATCAAAGGGTAAAACGGTAATTGAAGTTTGGAGTCCGTAATTTCATTTTCTTTCAATAAAATTATTCCGGCCGATTCACGTAGGAAAGCACATTGAAATGTTGATGTGACACATAAGATACTTGACTACACGTCAACTAAGCATCATGCTAGACATCGGACTTTTACGGCTGACATAGCAGGAACATGGCTGCTACATATGTGCCACATCCAAAGCCATATGGAATTTTGAAAAATCACATTTTTGCTCAACATTGACGCTTAGTTGGCATATAGTCAGGTGCCACAACTGTGGCACGTTAACATTTCGGTAAATTTTTGTACACAAATTGGCCGTAAGATTTTATTGAAATCAAATTGTAAAGCACTGAAAGAAAATGAAGTCCTGAAGTTTGGAATCTGTTTAAATTCTTTTTCTTTCAATAAAATCATTATGGCGAAAACACACTCGAACATTGATCTGACACATATGATGCTTGACTACGCATCAACTAAGCTTCACGCCGGACATATCCGACTTTTGCGACTGACATGGCAGAGACATGGCTGCCACGTGCCATATAAAATTTTGAAAAACCATATCTTTGTCGGACTTGATGCTTAGTTGGCATATAGTCAACTGTCTTCTATGTCACGTTAATATTTCAGTAAGTTTTTGTATAAAAATTGGTGAGAATGATTTTATTGAAATCAAATGTGGAGTACCGAAAGAAAATGAAATCCCAACTTCAGCCATCGTGGGTGCAATTTTTTTTTTTTTAAAAAACAATGTCTTACCTTCCAGGAAATATACAGCTACCATGACCTGCAAATATTACCAAGGAGAAAATAAGTACATCAGGTTTTCTTAATGCAAATATGCAATATAGGCACAAAACACCTGTTATTTATGGCTCAATAATTTACCAAATTGAACATGAGATGTCAAAACGGATTGTCGTATCATAATCATGTTACATGATATATATTACACATGACTATATATAATAGCGTAAATAATTTATTAGTCTTCTCCTTTTTACCTAACATACTGTTTAGTCTTCATATTTTGAAAAACATCTCTATCTTTTGCCACTGTTAAAATTTTGGTCTTTCTGTCTATTTTTTTTAAGCACTTATATTCGGCATATAAACTGGCAGACAAAAAATAACAGAATAACAGAGTTATTTTGTAAAGCCCTATGGCTATCCTGAAAGCTAAGATATGTTTGGTTAATAATCTAAAAGAAAAAATGATAAAATGACCAAAGGGTTAACAGTGATCAAAGATAGAAACCTTATGACGCCCTGTTTGGTAAGGAGCTTTTTGAGGTAAAATTAGAGGATTGAGCCACATTAGAGGTTTTGACTAGTCATACCTCTAATAGCGGTGTTTGGTGAAGAAATGTTTGAATGAGCTTATTAAGTCCAAAAAACTAATTTTGAAAAAACTGGTTTTAAAAGTCTTTTCAATTAACTTATTGCTACATCTCTTTTGTACGACATTTTTCTCCTAATTACTACTCTTTAACCCCAAATAAAGGTCTCGATATGTCCTTATTTGTTATTTTACACAAACAACTATCAGCTAAATTTTACAAGTTTACCCAATCAGCTCACAGCTAACAGCCAAACAAGGCCGATGTGTTTTTCAAATTAGAGGTTAAACATTGTGCTACATGTAAAAAGGTGGCGGCTAATAAATTATTTACTCTATATTATAGACAGAAATGCAACAAAGATGATGATTGTAATGACCCAGTTCGGTTTTGATCACATGGACCTCAATGACCATGCACTATTTGGTCATTCACCATTAGATCTAAGCTCATTAGAATCCTAAGGTGGAGATTCAAAACATCCTGTAGCTTAGATTTAATAAGCTTAGATCTACCGGTGAATGACCAAATTCACTTGGTCATTAAGGTCCATGTGAATATTCCTGTGACCCAGTCATGAGTGAGTGGTGTCGGGGTAAGACCTTAGTAAAGAGCAACTATAAGATATGACAATAACAGCAAGAATAAACTGACCCCATAGCAAAAATGAAGAGAGTTACTGGAATATATGTAGACGTATTTAAAAACCGTGAAATCCAGATCAAACTGTTAGAATAATAGTGTAAAATTTGATAGTGAAAACAACAATGAACAAGTTAAATTGTCCTTTCCACTTGGGCTCCACTAGACCCATATTCATTGTCTATAATGAAATCATAGTTTCTTGTAACCAAGAAAATGTTAGATTCCATCCATACCCTTTTTCCTACACTCCAATCAATCACTCAAAGAAAAAAAAGAAGGGCATGTGACTTGTCAGGTGTGAATCACACACAATGATTCTTCAAGTCTGTCTGTCTATCTTTGTCCTCATCATCAGTTACCTATCTCTTGAGAATTGTATGATTGGGGGTTTTCACTGTTCCCTTTTATGAACTAGGATTTGCAACTTCTATTTTACTCTTGACAAGCCTTAATTAAGGTACTTAATAGATGGTTTAGTGCATGTTTATTGTTTCTTAAACAAGTGTTAAATTGTCACTAGAACACATGTTATATTTGAATTGATTTGTTAAGGGTTAAATTAAACTCATGGCAACTTTACTCATTTTCATTTTCAGAGTATGACTGTGAACTTTAAAACGTTAAGATAAAAGTCGCGAAACTTTAATTGTTCAACTTTTTCGTTTTAAAAGTTTTAAGATTATTTAGGTGTTTTTTTAGTTATGAGAGATAAAAGTGAATTTTTAGAAGATGAAAAATAAAAAATGTGGTTGTAAGTAACTTTAATTCTTGTACATTTTCATTTTGAACGTTAATGGAAGTTTAATGGCCATGATATTAGAAAATGTAAAATTAAGTGACTTTGATGGGGTTAAATGCACCATTAGTCACTGAATTTACATGGTTGTTTTAAAATGGTAATGCAACTTCAATTTGTTTCAATAAAATCACTCAACTTTGATTGTTGTCTCAATTAGGTCACTTTGGCAATTTAAGTAATTAAAAAACATCGGAATAATGACACATCAGCTGGGTTAACTAAGATCTCTGACCGAAACGACATATGGCATCCACGTATGCGCCACCTGGCTATCACATGTCGTTTATTTTTACGAAAAAAACAAAATTTAGTTTATTTTCGTAAAAATAACCGACACATGGCTGTCAAGTTTCGTTTCCATCAGATATCTGTGTTAACTCATGTTAATGTGTCACCCATGTCATTATTTCAATATCTTTTAATCAGTGAAATCGACATAGTGACCTAATTGAGACAAAACTCAAAGTAGAAAATGATCAGTTTGAGACAACCATGTAAGTTCAGTGACCAATGGTGCATTTAACCCGATTTTTATATCTCATGTCGTGTCAAAGTTCGAATTAATGTCAAAAATGCTGACATGAACATGACAAGTAAGCATATCTGTGCAAAAAAAAGCAAACACGCGACTGGTCAGACACGAAAAACATGACAAGACACGAGTTTTACATTTTAAAAGCTAAACATGTTAATCTAACATGACCCGACCTGCTAATACAACCCGATAAATATTAGTTGATTTTCTTCTAAATGTCAAAAAAAAACTAATTGAACCAAAAGTTTTAAATTGATAGTTAATATCCAATAATAACTTTAATTATATTATCTAATATATTATCTAACATAAACAGTTGTTTCTCGATCCTAATCACACTTTACATCTTCTATTTGAAATAAAAGAGCAAAGAAATTACCAAAAATAAAACCAAAACATAGACTAAGGTGGTGTTTGATAAAACTGAAAATTAAGTGCTGAAAAAATAAGTACTGAATTTTAAGTATTGAATATTATAAGTGCTGAAATTATTAAATGATATAAGTGTTTGATAAATATTAAAAATAAGTGCTGAATATTAAAATATTAGTTGATAATGTTTAACTTAAAATTTTAGTTAAATATTTTGACTTATCTGACTTATCAAAATAAGTGATATGTAGCTTAATTCAATAATTTAAGTGGTTAATAAAATGTCATTATCAAACATACTTAAATTAAATAAGTGCTTAATTTATTAATTTAAGTGATTTTTGTTGTTATCAAACATGGTCTAACCCTTTATCCATCAAAGGATATTCTTTTTACTACTCATGTCTTGCCTTTTATAATTAATTTTTGATTTAATAGTTACTTTGAAGATGCAAAAGTTTTATAACCCCATCTGAAGTTGGAATAAGCATGTCGATAAAAGCGATCGGACAAAAATACCCCCCAACTATAACCGTATTACCAAAAAATTCTTACCATTTTGTCACAAAAAAAATTCCACAAAACACAAGATTTTTGTTTGAACTTTTCCCAAAATTGTATGAACTCTTTCATTGGATACACTTAAATGATAGACAAGTATAGTTATCATCTATGTTGCACGGTCATGGAAACAGATACCAAAAACGTTATTTCTAAAACACAACTTTAATAAAAAGTGGATTGCTAAATACCACCCTCATTTGGACTTTTTTACCCTTCTCATAATTTTGATCAAAAACTGAAAATTCTCTCTCCAAAATCACAAACCCGAACAACAATAATTGAAATTATGAAAATAATTGGTGCGTGACAACCGGAGAACCCAAGAAATGGATGATTACGAGTAAGAAACATTAAAATTTACATTTTTTATCAAAGAAATCATGAAAATAATGCATTTTTTTTGTGACGATTTGGCATTTTTCATCACAAAAAATTTGACAATTTTTCGTAATTTCTTTTTATGCCTAGGCGGATCTCCATTCATCCGCCTAGGCATAAAACGGGCGGGTTCTCTAAAAAAAACTTACGAAAAGGGCAAGATTGTACAAATGGAGCAGTGATAACTAATTTGGGGTCGGTAAATAGCAACACCCTAATAAATAGCCTTCAAACAGAAACCACTTTCTCATCATTTTGATCAAAAACTGAAAATTCTCACTCCAAAATCACAAACCCGAACAACAATAATTGAAATTATAAAAATAATTGATGTGTGACAACCCGAGAACCTAAGAAATGGATGATTACGAGTCAGAAACATTAAAATTTACATTTTTTATCAAAGAAAACATGAAAATAATGCATATTTTTTGTGACGATTTTGTATTTTTCGTCACAAAAAAATTGACAACTTTTCATAATTTTTTTATGCCTAGACGGATGAATGTCCCGTCTGGCCTATGGGCAGGTGGGAGATTCATCCGCCTAGTCATAAAACTGGCGGATTCTCTAAAAAAAAAAATATGAAAAGGGAAAGCTTGTCCAAATGGGGGTGGTGATAACTAATTTGGGAACGGTAAATAGCAACACCCTAATAAAATAGCCTTCAAACAAAAACCACTGACACTAAACGCAAAAACGCTACTAAAGATGAGTGTCCGTGCAACATAGTTTATAATCAATTTCAAAACCAAAAAACATAGCATAAGAATTGAAGAACTTACTTGGATCAGAAGTGGTAATAATGGCAACACCTTTGAAATCACAAGAACCAGGAGACTTCCCTTCCTTCTGATAATAGCTATCAAAAGCAAAAGAGGCATGGTTCTTTACATTATTAGGCTGATAACAATTCTCCCCCGGTTGAATCTCGCTACAATTAGCCCGTCCCGGACCACACGCCCAATCCAACGCAGATTGCAACGTCTTCGAATCAACATCATCAATTGCAATACAATAAGTCTGATTTGTTGTATCATTAGCCAAAAAAGTCCCACTTCCATAAACATGAAGCAAATAAACCGGCGTCGAATTCCCATAAAACAACCCCCAATTCGCCTCCGAAACAGGCGGAGATCTCAAATCCTCATTGAACAATTCATACAAATACACACTAGAACTCACTTCAGGATGAAAAGGGGTTCCCGTCCGATCAAGAACATGCTTAATCAAATTAGAATTATACATGTCAGCATTATCAATTGTAGCATACGCCTCTTTCGAGTCCCCTTTTGAAGGCCAGCCAGTCTCAGTAACGAGCACAACAACATCACTAACATTCAAGTTCTTCATAGAAAAATAGGCAGCATCAATCATAGCATCAAGAACATTAGTGTAATGCAATAAAGTATTAGGATCAACCATTTCTTTTGAAGGTGTTAAAGGCTTAAACAAGGCATTATCTAAAGGAACAACCCCTTTGTTCTGCATAAACACATAGTAAGGATATAAATTCATCATCAATGGCGACGCGGTTTTCGACAGAAATTGAAGTAAAGGAAGCATTACTGAACTACTCCATGTCTGGTTAAAGTAAGATTGAGAAGGTGGAAATGGATCAAGTATGATTGAAGCAGCATGAGGAGTTGAAATTTTGATTTGGGAATGTAAATTTGCTGCAACTAAAGCACTATAAAGTGACTCAATAGCAGGCATAAGCAAAGGGGCTGAAGAAGGAACAGTAGTTAAAACCTCATCTCCGACGGCAATGGCAGTAATCAAAGTCTCCGGCAAGTAAGCAACAACATTCCGGCCAATCCATGAAGCTGCAGTTGAATTAGAAGATCCAATTGCAAGAATCTGGTTATTGGGTACACTGATTATGACGCGGATCTTCGTTTTCGCCAAGGCTCTGAGGATTTCCGGGTCAGCATCATAAATTCGAATGTGGGTAATTTTCTCAAGTTGCAGAAACGAAACAAGCGCAGTAGCTGACATGAAATTGGAGACATCGGAGCCTATATTCAAACCCACAAAAGGTTCCGTATCTAGGTCTTTAGCTGCATAAATTTGTAAACAAAATGTCAGAATTGGGGTTTCAGAAATTGGGGGTTTCAGAAATTGGGGGATTCTGAAATTGGGGGAAATTCAAATTTGAACATACCTTGAATTGAATTGAGAAGTTCAGTGGAGAAGAGGAGTAGAAAAATGGCGGTGGTGGTGGTGAAGAGGATACTGGAATTAGAAGCTGCCATTGATGAAGTGAGAAAGCTTTATTTCTTCATCCTCTGGTTCTGGTTCAGCTATAGATTCTTGCATTACTATTTTTTCAGGAAAGGGGAGAGCTTTTTGGGGAAATTTTGGGGGTTTTGATTTGGGGGTTTTGATTTGGGGGTTTTCGTGTTGACTACCAGGGGATTAACAGTGTGAAGAAGAAAGGAGAAGACTTCAATTAATGAATTCAAATGAGGGGAAGGAGTTGTCACTTGGAAGAACTTGGTTCTGGTTTTAAAGTTCTCTCCTTTTTGAGGAATAGTTAGGGTAAATTTCACTCTTAGTACCTTAACTTAGCTCTTGTTTTCTTTATTGGGTTTGAATTTCAAAATTGGATATAAAGGTGAGAACTTTACATTTACTATTGCTGTATATGAGTCTGCCTCTCAATGCGATATTCGTTTCGATAAAAGCTTTAATATTTTCGGCTCGTTTATCGAGTCGAGTTTGAGTACGTCGAACTCCGGCTCAGAAATGCTCGTGAGCAAACTTAGTATGATTATTATTTTAATAATAATATTTTTATAAAAGGGATATAAAACAACGTAATTTTTGTATAAATTTCAGTTTTATAAATTCAAAAATGTTTAGTTTTGTATTAAACAGATTTCAAATCAATATAATTAATGAGTTGTTCGCGAGTAAAATTCATAAACTGAATTAACGAGCTGCTCGCGAGCAAAGCTTCTGAACAAACTCGTTAACAAGCTCGTGAGAACTTCACAAAAAGAATGTTAAACTTGAACTCGCCAATTTTTTGACGAACCTGAGCATGCCAAAACTTAGGTCAGCTATAACTATATTTACTAATATAAATGTTTCGTATAAAAAGTAAATAGTCTAATTAATAACCTCAAAATGGAAAAGTCAATTAATTAAAGTTATTTAGAATCACACTATCCATGAGTAATATTTTCCATTTCTCAAAATCATCATATTCAGTACTGTTTCTCTTTAAACGGTCATTTTTTTCTAACTAGACAACACCAAAGTGATCGTAAAATAAAAAAATTCAAGAATTAAAGTTGATTCAAATGTCATTTCTAACCCCAATAAGGATTAAGACGAGTGGTAAGGAGTTGATATCTCTACCTTTATTGGTAGACGATCTGTAAATTCTATTGTAATTTCTCATCCAGGTCTAAGATTTGCACTGACCTTGGGAGTGGACAAGTCTACCTCATCTAACCTCAGATTTAAAAAAAAAAAAAATCTCATTAGTTTTCTGAATCTACTTAAAATGACTTATCACCTTAATTTGTTTAAAGTGACGTACCAGCTCATTAAACTTGCTCGTATCGCCATTCTAAACTTATTTAAAGCGATATATATTTTAATTTGTTCAAAACATAATATTGTTTTGTCACTCGAAGCAAAATAAAAAGGTTAATAAGTCACTTTTTACATTTGGGGGGAGTCGGTAAAATTTTGAGCCAATTTCAGGGACTACTAATGTATTAAGCCAAAAAAGCAAGACTTAAGTGTAATTTACCTATAAAGACATGTGCATTGTCGAAAAGGGCCCTGGGGACCGACATGAGCTTTTGTCTCGTTCCAAGTGCATCTTTTAAGACAAAAAGGTGAAAACAATACAAAACTGAACTAGGGGCCATTTTTGTAATTTTACTAGATTGACTTGGCTTCTTGTGGACATTGGAGAGACTTCTTGAACTCACAAAATATAACAGCCTGGCATTTCAGAGACACGTTAACTCTTCTCTTCAGGAAAATTTTAAAAAAAAAACAGACCTCTGCAGCTTCTTCTAGTATTTGGGACATTTTTTACTATTAGGGTCAAAATAGTCATTAAAACATGAATTGAATTTTAAGAATTTTAAGTATTACTTCCTCCATTCTCAAATAAGTGTCGTTTTAAAGTTTTTCACACAAATTAAGAAACATAATTAATATGCACTTAAATTAATAAATTTACATAGATTAACTAAATAAAAATTCTCTTATAGGATTGGAGAAAAAACTTTGAAATCTTAAAAAACACACAAATCAAGACAAAATTTAAATGCTTAGATCAAAAAAACTATACTAAATTTTATTGAAAAACGAAAACGACACTTAAAAAAGAATAAAAACAATTATCTAAAACGACACTTATTTGAAAATAAAGGGAGTAATTTAGTTGTAAAATTTCGATTGAGCTTGAAAATGAAATGTATTTACAAAAATAGCTTATAAAATGTTGATGTAGGACTTAACTCCGTGTTAAGGAGAACTAAAAGCTTACTAAATTGAGTAGTTGGGAGTTAAAAATAATTAGAATTTATCGTGTTTGATTTATCTGTGATTTGTTGTTAGTTATTACAGTTTGTTATTTGTTGTTGAAAAAACGGAGATTCGATATTTATTTTGAAGTTATTGGTTGGTTCCAGTTTGAAAAAGTTGTCAAATGGTCCATTTATAATCATAGATTCATAATAACTATTTTCCTTTTAGAAGTTTTCTCACTCGTTTGGGTTCATATAACTTCTTTTTAACTGCTCTACTTTCTCAATTATTCTCATTTCAATGAATAAGGTTTTTTCCACAAATTTGACATTGTATAAAAAAATAAAATAATGTTTTTTTATTTACTTTTATATATTATAAATATAGTATTCTTATATTTTATTATATAAATATTATTATTTGAAATAAATTTTTTGTTTGGAGAGATTAAATAAAGAAAATGTGTTGGAGCAAAAACATGATAGGAACATTAAAATAAAGAGAAAAAATAAAGAAAATATGAATTTAGTAAACATGATAAAATCCTTGTGGAGTCTGATAACTTGGAGGTCATCAATATGATTTTGGATAATCATGCCATGGGTCTTCATAGCCGCAACCTTATTAAAGCTATTAAGAGGTTTAGCTTCTCATTTGAAATCCTTGAGTTCAGCCACATTTTCTGGGAACAGACCCGTGTTGCAGATCACTTGGCGGTGGCTAGCCATGAGAGGATGTTAGGTGTTTCTACCCTTACCGTTCCCTCTATCGCTCTTTCTCATCTTCTTTTAGAGGATAGGATTGAGGTTAGCTTTCCTATGCTAATCCCGGTGTAGTTGCTTTTGTTTCGTTTGCTTTCCTTTCCTTTTCTACCAAAAAAAAAAAAAAGTAAACATGATAAAATGGGTTAGAGATGGTCTCACTTTCTCCATCTATGTAGATTATTTTAGAGTAAATTCCAATCATTGCTTTTGAACTTCGTAGTTACTTTTAGTAAGGGTTACCTATCATTGAAGTAATTGTTTTAATCAATGTTAAAATAAGTCATTATGTTAATAAAGTGCAAAATTAATGTGGTGAAGCTCTTAGTCTAGTGGTTGAGAGCTTACTTATGACTAGAGAGGTCATGGGTTCAAATCACATTCAGATCGCATTGTGCGCAATTTTTTTTTTTTAAAAAAGTGCAAAATTTAGAGCCATAATTAGAGGTGTCAATGAATATTGGTAGTTCACAAACTATTCGAGTTTGACTCGATGAAAGCTTGGTTTGAAAGGGTTTGACCCGAGTTCAGGATCGGTTCAAAAGCTCGCAAACAAACTCGATTATACATATATATATTATTATTTTCAATTTTCTTTCATTAATTATTATTAGTTTTATCACAATTCACAACTCACGTAAGCTTCAACTCATAAAAAAAAATGAAACAAAAAAACTTAGGCTTTTGAATCTTTAACTAGAAAATTAGTTTTTGATAAGGAACAACATATATTACAAACTTTAACATGTATTTCATTGTTTGAAATTTTTCTTCGAGTTTGTGTTTTCTAACTACAAGTACCCATCTACTATTCTTCAATCTCAGTAATAACACATGATTGTGAGTATATTATAATATTTTTTTATTTTCTACGCTACTTATTCTATGCATCTATAATGAATTTGGTTAAAGCTTGTTAGAAGTTCGATAAAAGCTCGGCTCGGTCAAAACTCGGGCTATTAACAAGGTACTTGTGGTCGAGATATTAACAAACCTATCTAGGTCCAGGCTTGGCTCGGCTCGTTTACACCCTAACCATAATGTTCGATCTTGACGTTCATAAGTAAATAAAAGTGAAAGAAAATTTCAGGGGCCATGGGTGTAACTTACCCAATTAATTAATCAAGTTTAATTTTCCATTATGCAAAAGTTTCTATAGTGAAAAAATAAAAATATATATAAAAAAAAAACAAACTCCAATTCGTGCACTTTTTAGTAAAAGAAAAAAAAGGTAAAAAACAGTGTTATTGGTTGAGTGTAAGAAACAAAAGACGAGACAGGGAAGCCCATGTCCCAGGCAGACACCATAATCAACAGACTTAATCACGAGCTCAATAGAAAACAACAACAACTTCTTCCATTTCACATGTCACTCACCAATCTTTTCTTATTATATAATACCCTTGATAAGGGATGCAAACGATGCGGGACGGGGCGGGGAATTAGGGCTGTAAACTAGAGGTGGCAAAATGACACACGACCCGATTACACGATACGGATTTTTAGTGTTAGTGTTGAGCTTAATAGGTAATGGGTCATTTTTGGGTTGACACGAAACTGACACGTAAATTTTTGGGTTGGGTTAGTGTTGATATGTGAACCCGAAAACTACACGAAATGACACGGATATTGGAAATTATTATTATATTCTCTCATATGTTTTATGTCATTTTATTAATAAAGATAATAAAATTATAATTATTAATTGTAAATATTCATTTGAATTTCCTAAATTGTTATAAACACATTACATGACCCTCTAACATGATATTATCGAACTTTTTGATAATTAGTGTTAACATACTAATCTAAAAATGATATAAAATGTTTAAAAACAGTACCATATCTTCTTATATTTTTAAGAGTTATTATTAATATATATGCATAATAAAATTACATGTAACCCAAAAACACGACACGAAATCGACACTAACCCGAACAGGTTAACACGACTTTGACACGAAAGTTTTTGGGTTGGATTTGGGTTTATTCTTTTTGACACGAACCCGAAATGACACGACTCGAACACGATAATTGCCAGGTCTACTGTAAACGGGGCAGGTTGGTGTGGGATTGCATTAACCATCCCCGACTACTAGTCTATCGGGGATTCCCCGTCCCCGCCCCAAATAACATATGGAGAAAATTTTGGCTACCATCTCCGTCCCCGTTTAACTTTTTAATTTCTTTACTTTTTTTTAAGGTTTTAATTATCTAAGATTTTCATCCTCACAGGGAATCTGTATCCCCGGTGCACGCATTACTTATTAGCTTTCAATTTTTTTATTTTATAATTTCTACTATTAATTGCATAGGTTCCATTTTAATTTTAAACCAATCTAAGAGTTCTTACTTAATCTATCTTAATTTATTTTTTAGAATATATTCCGTTTTAAAGCAACTAGGTTACAACTCAATCTTTTTAGTTTATCTAAACCACATATATATATTTTTAGTTTATTTTTTTGATATTCGGGTATTTAATCGGGGATACCCGTTAGGGACATTCGGGGACGGGGATGGAGACGGGGATGGGGATGGAACACTTGTAACCATACCCGCCCCGTCCCCAACTATCGGGGACAAAATAAAAACCATCCCCGTCCCATGGGGATCACAAACGGGGATTCCCCGTCCCCAACGGGCCGGGTTTCCAACGGAGATGGGGAATCCCCAACTAATTGATAGCTCTACGGGGAATGCATTTCCTATCCCCATTCCCGACTAGTCGAGGATTCCCTATTCCCGTCCCCGCGAGTTAGACGAGCATAGATTTGTCTCCATCTCCGTTCCGTGGGAATCCCCGTCCCCATTTAAAAACACTTTTTCCCTATTCCATATCCCCGTCCCCACGGGGAATCACCATTTATATTTTAAAAAAACTAGTATATATTTCTTTTCTCTTCTCCTTTCTAATTTTAGGTTTTGTTCTAAACAATGTATGCATTTGGTTTAGTTTATGTTAGGAAAAATATTCATTTAATCCTTGGCTGATATTTTATTTAACTCATTTGATTTTTTATTTGAAAATAAGTCTATTTAATTTAAGTTAAATGTTATAAATTATAATATTTAAAGTATAATTTTAATTATAATGGGGAATGATTAGGGATCCTTCGGATATTCCTCATAGGGGATTAACGGGGTGGGGTCGGGGATCCCCACGGGACGGGGATACCATTCCCCATGGGGATAAAATTATCCTCATTCTCATCCCATGGGGATTCTTATCAGTGATTTCCCGTCTCCGTCGGGGCGGGTCACCGATGGGGACGGGGAATCCCCGCGCCACTTGCATCCCTACCTTGATATATATAAAAAAAAGTAATAAAATGAATTTGGCAACAAAAAAAAGAAGAAACCTGATAGACCCGAACTTACAAAGAGTTTTGTTCGCCTCCTAAATTTGTTTTAAGACACGGAGATTCATTACATTCTCAGCTATCCAAATTTCCCTGGAGACAAAGGGGGACTGGAGGGGCCGAGGCCCCACAGGCCGCCAAAAATACTCCTACCATGGATAGTTTTGTTCATCTTTTTCCGACAAATGAAGGTTCGAGGTGGTTAATTAACTCACTGGGTTTGTATAGAATTATAAAAGACAACTTGATTAATATATGATAGGCGATAAATTACTCTAAGTTTTTAAAAACGACTCATTTTATTTTTGTAGTCCAAATCTAGCTTAACTTTAAAAAGTTTTACAGTGTACGTAAAAATTTGTTTTGAACCACTCAAATGTATATATATACACTAAAAAAAAATTATGCATGCATATATATTGGTCCCGATAAACTAATCTTATATTCACCAGTGTTCGGAGATGAGTGGTTTCGAACGGTTCTCCATCTCAAACGAGGGTTTTGAAGTGGTGACCGTGGTTATAGAAAAAAAAAAGCCAATGGACAAAAATGGGTGTTATTGATCAGCGGGGGATACATTTGTCGCTAATTTAGTCGGAAATGTTGAATTTGTCCCAAATTCTGGAAAAACAACATTAGCAGCGGAATGTTTCTGTCTAACTACGTAAATATTCGTTGATAAATATAATTTTTCGTTATTTTCTCCTGAAGTCGATGAACGAACCCTCTGTGGTCCCTTTAGTTTCTCCCATGAGTGGTGACACAGGTTTGATCGAATCTGAAGATATGAAAATCTCTAAAATTATACTTAATGAGAGTTAATAATACAATTTGGTCCAGTCTTAAAGAAAAAGTCAATAGTTCAGTACAATTTTTAATATTTTTATTCGGGTATTTAGTCTATTTCAGGAATCTTTAGTATATTTGCTCAGTAATAGTGAGAATTTAAAAATCTCCGGAATCCTATCTAATGTAAATCAATGGTACAATTTAGTTCGATTCTAAAAAAAAGTTCACAATTCAATTTAATTTTAAATTTTTTTATTCGAATATTCGGTCCGATTTAAAGATCCTTAAAATACTAAAATTATACTCCAAAATTAACGACGTCAGATCCTCACAATTGATGTTGAATGTTTCATTCTTAATGGCTTCCTAGAGGATTCTTTAGTCAACTAAAACTAGCAATTGACTTTGGAACGTACATTGTAGTTTCGTTGGTAATGCTGAATCAAGATTCTAGAAAAACGAAACTACTGATGGATTTTTATGTTTAGTTATAAAATTTTCTACTAGTAAATCTATTTTTTCGTTATTTTCTTTCACAGTCAGTGGGTCGACGGACCTTCTATGACCCTATAGTTCCGTTCTTACCTACATGCTATAATCGTGTTATGTGATTTATGATTATATTATATATTATAATTTCATACGATATAAATTTAATAAAAATCATAATTGTGTTAGGCAAATTGTCTTTATAAATCGTGTTATAGTATCGAAAAGTCAACTACTAAATACCGCAACCAAATTCCTTATCACCGCTTCTTTTGGACTTTTTTGCCCTTCTCATAATTTTGATCAAAAACTGAAAATTCTCTCTCCAAAATCATAAACCCGAACAACAATAATTGAAATTTTGAAAATAATTGATGTGTGACAATCTGAACCCCGAAAATGGATGATTACGAGTCGGAAACATTAAGATTTACATCTTTTTATCAAAGAACTCATGAAAATAATACATATTTTTCATGACGATTTTACATTTTTCGGCACAAAAAATAGGAGAATTTTTCATTTTTCGTCATAAAAAATTGAATGATTTAGTATTTTTCGTCACTAAAATTTTTACGATTTTACATATTTCAAAATTTGGTCTAAACGGATGCGGCATACCGTTCGACCCATGGTGAGAACGGATGCGGCATACCGTTCGACCTATGGCGGGAATGGATGCGGCGTACCGCTCGACCCATGGTGGGAACGGATGCGGCATACCGTTCGACCCATGGCGGGAACGGATGCAGCATACCGCTCGACCCATGGTGGGAACAGATATGGCATCCGTTCCCGCCATGGGTCGAACGGTATGTCGCATCCGTATAGCCTAAATTTTGAATTTTCTCTCAAAAAAAAATTTCGAAATTTCGAAATTTTTTTTTATGCCAAGGTAAAATTGTCCAATGGATGCGGTGATAAGGAATTTGATTGCGATAAATAGCAATACCCTATCGAAAATTGACTGCTATCATATAGCAATAGACTTTGACTTTAGTTATAGAACCATCAAAGTTTTGAGTTGACATTCCATGTGAATATTTGATTGCTCTATTACCATTGTCCATATAGGCTCTTTTTATGCTCCTACACAGTGAAAGAATAATATTAATGATTATTGTTTACAAAGTTGATTTAAAAGAGGAAATAATTGAACTTTGTTGATTAATGATAACTTTATTTAAAAGAAAAAGGTTTTACTTTCAGAAAAGCATAAGATTCATAAAAAATTTAGCCTTTTTTCTTTAATCTTTAGTATTTAGTCGGTCATCTCCAGCCCATTACGTTATTTCTATCTTCATTTTCTATTGTTTATACATCAAATCCTATTTTTCTCCAACCCACTACATAAAAAAAAAAAATCTCTACTTTATTCCATAATACTTTTATTAATATTACTCCGTTAAGTTCTGTCAATTGTACATGGAGAGAGAAATCAGAACTTAACGGAGTACTAGGAATAACGTGTCCTATCCGTTATCGATCCCCAAATTAATGGGAGAAATCTGTTGTCCCCTTCCATGTTCATCTCACAAAAAGTGGTCCCTTTTAATTAAAATAATATATTTTATGAATCAATGGGACCCACATGATTAAAAGGCACCACTTTTTATGAGAGGGATATGAAAAGGGACACCGAAATGAGGGCATCAAATTTTCTCCCCAAATGAATATTATTTTTAAATGTTAAATCTATATTAATACTATTTTGTACGTAGAACATAAATTAATACTTTCCTAAAAATTATAGACCTATTTTGGTACCTACAACATATCAATTTTCATCAAAATATCAATTTTAATAAAAATATATATATTACAGATTTTCTTTTTTAAAAAAATAACAATTCCACCCATTTGGTGGAACAGCCAAACTTCAACAAAAAAAAAAAAAAGGTTGAAGTTGGCACTCCACGCCAATGAGGCGTGAAGTTTTGGCGGTGGTTGGAGTGCCAACCGCCGCCAATTTGCATCTCCAACCCTCAAATTGGTGAGGGTTGGAGATACCCTAAATATATTGCAAAAAATAGTGTTAGTTCTGATTTCAATTGCCAGTATAAGAGTTTCTCAACTCCATGTACATCGGGTGTAGTACACGTGGCGTATTAAAAGAATAATACATTTCAATTTATCAGAGATGATTGGTGTTAAGAAATAAATACGTGTAAGTGACATTTTTTTATTGGATGAGTGTATTACATCGAGAGTATTGTAGAATTTCTTTATATATGGTTTAGTATCATATTTATCATGGAACCATATTTTATATTTTTTTAAAACATCATTTTTGGAGTTTTCTCTCTCTAAACATTAACTTTCTCTCTCATAAAAAAAATAACACTTAAATAACCTCAGATATAAAAGTTGAAGAATGAAAGTTGGTTAAAATATCATATAATTTTTGAAAATTTTCATTTTAAAGTCGTTATTGGTCTAATTTGGTAAAGTCAACCCAAAATGAAAATTTCGCTAATCACATAGTTTGTTTTGTAACAAAAAGAACTACAGGTACCGATCTGAAAAAACGTGAAATCATATGAGTTATATTTGAAATTAACCCTTAACATAATTAATGAAGAACAAATTTCATGAACAAAATTAACGAGCTGCTCGCGAGTAAAACTTGCAAACAGCTTGTAAGCAACTCACGAACAAAATGTTAAGCTTCAACTCGTTAATTTTTTGATGAGCCAAACATGAGCATACCAAAACTTGAATCGGTTTGATTCTAGTTCTATTCGCAATCGGTTTTTTAGACGAAGTTTCGGGTCTCTTGATTATTAAGGCTATATTCTATGGGGTGAAAAATAAATGAGCAAAGAGCCATAAGAGAATAGTTGTTTCTGATTGCTTATGACACAGAAAAGATGCTTTTCATCTTATAAAGAAACATCATATTCCCATTATTTTAATTTGTAAATTGGTATCCTATGAGAGCTCATTGTTCTTGACTGAACCAAACAGTAAATATAAAAAATAATTGAGAAATTTACATGAAAATACATTTAAAAATTATTTAAATTATGTCATAATCATCACGTTTAATATATTTTAAAGACTATGATTTTATAAATTACGGATATAAGATATATTTTTTAGGGTAAAATTTTATAAATTTGAAATTTCTATTCCTCTAAGCTGTATAACGGTAAAATTTCACCACTTAAAGTATCACGGAAACCCTCAAATCCGGGAAGATTGTTTTATGGATGTCCAAATTATGGGATTAGTTGTTTAATAACTTAATTGGTTATGATGAATTAACAACTGCATTTGACGAATTGCTAATTTTTTAAATTTTGATTTAAAAAAAGAGGTCAAAAGAGTTACAATATTTGAGTTTAAGTGGCTAAATGGGAAGACCTAAAATTAAAGTGGCAAAATGAAAAAAAGTTACAAGTTTAAGGGGCTGAGAATGGGTTAGGCCTTGAGTTTAAATGGCTAAATGGAAAGACCTAAAGTTAAAGTGGCTAAATGAAAAAAAGTTACAAGTTTAAGAGGCTGGAAAGGGTTAGACCTTAAAAAATCATATTTTTTTATGATTCAATAATAGAATTGGAAATTAATATTTATAAATTCGGTGAATTTTTTTAATTTTTTTATCCAAATCTTACAATAGATAGTATATTTTTAATTTTTTTTTACGTCTAATCATATGTTTATGATATATTACTAATGAGTAATAAAATGACTCGCATGTAAAGTGTAAATGACAAAATTGATGAATCAGAAAATAGTTGGCTTAAAGCATTATTTGGCCCTTGACCTATCCAAAATTGTGTCATTTGGCCCCTGACCTATTATTTGGTCACATTTGGCCCCTGATCTATTCCAAATTGGTGAACTTTCACCCAATTTGGATTCAAACTTAACCGAATCATGATCTCATTGATAAGTAACGATATTTTGACACTTGAAGTTCCATGGACAAGGAAACATGTTTAAACTTCAATTTTAGTTAGGATAAGAGCCAAATTTACGGTGGTTTTCACCCGGACAGTGACTGATCAAGTGAATTTCGTCAGTCACCATTAGATCTAGGAGGTGTGAATCTAAGTCTTATGATGATTTTAATCTCGACCACACGATTTTAATAAGCTTCAATCTAACGGTGATTGACTAAATTCACTTATCGAAATTGAAATAGAAATCGAGTTGTACCGTGGCGGGAGCCATTGCCTTAAAAGCGATTTCGGCAGATCGAGGTGCAATTTGAAATCCGATCGCTCCCTAAGGTTAACACAGAGACCTTTGAACTTGTGCACTCAAAGTCGAAAGTATTGGAACAGCAAGAGTATATGATTGCCCAGAAAGTGAAAAGAAAAGATGAAAAACTGTGTGTGTCAAAACTGAAAACTCAATGTATATATAAAGGTTAGAAAATATCAAAGTTAGAACGTGCAATTTCTGGAGATAGAACATGAGAAAAATCAGGATCCGTTGTTGACTAAATAATTTGTTGAAGAAAACTTTAAAGGAGTAAAACAGATATTGTGTAGAGAATAAAAAATAAAATTCGGGCACAGTCCAGTCGGGACAGGCGTCGCGCGCGTGTGTGGTATATTTGCTAAAACCCACTCAATACAATTTAAAGGCTTATAAATCTCAAGCATTTATATACCCTTGGAAACTTTGATAAGTTTCCCATGTGAGATAGGAAAAGAGCTCCTAAGAGAAAATCATAAATTATAAATATACTTACACCAATCAAAGCTATTTTTCTCACAATCCCCCATAATGAACCAAAGCCATTTTCTCACAGTTTGCACCCGGTCAATGACTAACCAAGTGAATTTGATCAGTTACCATTAGATCTAGAAGGTGTGAATCTAAGTCTTATGATGATTTTAATCTCGACCACACGATTTTAATAAGCTTCAATCTAACGGTGATTGACTAAATTCACTTGGTCAGTTACTGACTAAATGAAAATTACTAGCCAAATTTAATCATAACGTTTCAAGCGAAGTGCGGATTTAGCCGTAACTTATGAAATTGTGTAAATTTAACCTTAACGTTTTCATACAAAATCAATTTTAGCCCTGCGCTATCAAAAATTTGAAAAGTCCGATTTGATTGTTATTTAACTGTCACATCGGATATTCCAAACAAGTAAATTGAAGCAGTTTCACACAATTTTTTGTAACTATATTAATACGCAGTAAATATTTTAGACAATTTGACAACAAATGTGATTAACTTATATGTAACAGATTTAATTTTTAACATTTTAACAGAGTTTTTGTAATTTTATTAGTAATACATTAAACATCTTAAAATAATTGATATTTGGAAGATCTGAAGTGACAGTTAAATATCAGATTTTTTTATCTAATTTTCAGTAACGTATGACTAAAATTGATCTAGCTTGAAAACGTTAAATTTGCACCATTTAATACATTAAGGCTAAATCCGTATTTCTCTCAAAATGTTATGGTTAAATTTGATCTTTATCCCATTTTAATTAATTTTACTTTCATTATAACTTTTGATTTTTAAAGCCGAATATTATAGCCTATGAACTTTATATTTTACTAATATCACGACTCCTCTCACGATTGACCGAGTTAAAATGACTAAGGAGGTTCTCAAAATGAAAAAGTTCAAAAATTATAATTGTTTAGAACCATATTTTCTATAAAACCATTGTTTAGATTTTCCAAATCACCATTTTTTTTTGTAGTTCTCTCTCTAAAAAGTTAAATTCTCTCTCATACCAAACAATACCTAAATCATTGAAAATCGACAATTTCAAGAGTTAAAATTGTTTAGAGTATAATTTCCATCAATTCTACGATGAAACTTACCTACTATTAGAGTTGTCATCTTCTTCAACGGTACTAAAATGCAAAATTTATAAGTCATAATACCATTGTTTTAAAGTTTTAGGGTCATAATGAAAATAAAAAGCAAAATTAAGGAGCTATGAGTGTAATTTACCGGTACGAGTTTTGCACAAATCCTAATAAAATTCTTAACACAGTCCCATTCGAATTGGGACTAATACCCGAAGTCTATATCAAAACCAAAAAGCTAGTAAAAATAAAATAAAGGCCCTGGACTGGACCTATGAAGCACCTCGAAGCGGCGGTGTTAGATTCTTTTTGGATATGGGGATTCGTCGGGGACACGACTAGACTCGTACCCGACACGGTAAAAACGTATTCTATTATGTTCAGTTTTTTAA
Source organism: Euphorbia lathyris (assembly GCF_963576675.1). NCBI lineage: Eukaryota > Viridiplantae > Streptophyta > Magnoliopsida > Malpighiales > Euphorbiaceae > Euphorbia > Euphorbia lathyris. The sequence continues at coordinate 87,175,425 of NC_088915.1, forward strand.
AATGAAAAAAAAACCAATAAGTTATCGCGTTTGAGTAAGAAGTCAAGCAGAATTTACCCTCTAATGACACTTTTACATTTATAAATATTTTTAAAGTTAGTCTTCAAAATAGTCTTGCTAAAACAAATATAATTACGCAGCAAAATAATTGGACTGAAAAACGACACATTTACCCTCTATATGTAGAGAAATAATCCGACTGTAAATTGTATACTTTTATCACTTTTAAATCTTATTTATGTTTTTTTTTATATATTTTTAGATGTAATATATATATATATATATATATATATATATAAAATTAATTATATAGAAAATTGTCGTGTTCCGTCACACCCGTGTCTCCTATTTTTTTAAAGCCATCGTTTGCTGCACCGACACCCGCACCCGTGTTCGCGCCCAAGTCGGTGCTTCATAGCCTTAGACCATTGTCCTTTGAAATCGGTCAGACGGGTCTGACCTTGAGATGAAAATGGCTATTGGAGTCCCATGCATTTTCTGGAGTTTGGAATCATCCCAAAAACGATGCGAGATCCCTCCCTTCTAAGATATACATGGAAAAGAAAACACGAATCAACCTCGGACCCATTTTATAAAATCGACCAAACGGGATTCGGGGTGGAACCGTGACCGTGAATCAAACGGGTTCAATGAGATATCTCCCTACATTTAGTTTTATTGAATTGTTTGTTCAAATGATCAAAATCACCACAAAGTTGGTAGCCAATATCAATTTAATAAAATATTACAGTAATGTAGCCTCTCCATCCTCTTCCACAAGTCAAAATGTAAAATTAAACTTGCCTAAATCATCATTGCATTAAAATTTTTTTTAACAAATTTTAGTTAATTTAAACTTCAATTTTAAATTAATGTATAGTTCTAAGCTTTTTTATGGCAATAAATTGAGGCCCGTTTGTTAAGGGGTAAATATTTTTTTAATTTTTCTATTTGCTTAAAAATAAAAATAAAGGATAAGAGGTAAAAATATCTTTAATGTTTTAAAGCCAGAAGCAATTTTATTAATAACGTTTAAAATTGTACAATTTTATCTCTAGCGTTGATAAATTTGATCAATTTCAGACATTATTATAAAATACATATATTTTGTTCCTTATTTTGCGCATATCTCTTGATTTTAAAAAAAAATCATATTTTTTTATGATTTAATAATAAATTGAAAATTAATATTTTTAAATTCGTAGAAATATTTGAATTTTTTTTCCAACTCGTACAAAAGATCAATATATTTTTTTAATTTTTTTCACATCTAATCATATTTTTAGGATCTACTACTTTTTTAAAGGTTTTGTTTGTGATCTGTTACTAATTAGTGATAAACTGTCGAACATGTGAAATGCAAATTATAAAATTCATGATCGAAAAAACAGTTTAATGAAACTTAAATTGACTCAACTTATCAACGTTATGGATAAAATGTTAATATTAAGGATAAAATTACTCTTGGATGCTAATGTTAGGATAAAATTATACAATTTTAAACGTTATGAATAAAATTACTTGTGATTGTAAATGTTAAAATCCTAAAAATAAATCAATTAAAAATATTATACAAATACAAATCAACAGAGAAATAATAGAATAAAAGGTAAAAAAATATGGAAAATGTTAATACTCTTTTATAACATTTTCCAAAACTCTTCAATTCATTTCCAACTTTGTTAAATTGGATCGAAATAAATATTTTACCTTTTTAATCATTTTCTTATAAATAAACTGGCTTTGTTCTCAATTTTTTTATTGCATAAAATAAGACTTTTTTTATATACACTTTTATTGTATAAAAAACTATTATTAATAGTATATCCGTCAAAACTTTAAACTTCAGTAATTTACTTTTCTAAAAAGATATTTTTCTAATTTATGAATGGCAAACTTCAAAAATAATTATGTAGTTTGTTTGTATTAAAAATCAGTTTAATACTGTTATGTTAGAGTTTTTTTTTTTTTTCCGTAACCGGAGAAGGGTAAAAACCAAAAAAACAAGAAACCGATCCCCATTTAAAATAGCTTAAAAATCTACAGAAGACACGTCACACTCACACCCGTGATGATACAATCAACATTTATATTGGTATATTATGTGTTTGGAATTATTAATATTATATTTAAATCCAACGTGACAGGATCGTTGGAATTCAGAAAATATCACATTTTTATTTTTCCGAATACTAAAAAATATTTTATTTTTCTCACTATTTTCCTACAAACAAACGCAATCTCATAGCCGTGTATTTTACAGAGTTAATTGTAAAAAGATCCAACATAAATCATTAAATTGGTCTTTAAATGGAAACTCAGAAATACACAATACCTGAACTCTTTATTAACCAAAATTTCTTGCCTATAAAAACACTCTCAAAGCTAACAACAAAAAACTGTGAAACAAAAAAGATGTATATATACCATACCATACCAACCAACACTATACAGAAAAGCCCAAGGTATATTGCCATGACTAATAAATATTGCTATAGAAAGCAAACATTTAAGTTATGCTCAAGGTTCAGGCTCCCATTATTCAATTTGTTTTCATCTGTATAGCACCATGGATGAAAAGCTAACCTTGGATTTCTGTCTCTCTTCAACAATGAATTTTTGTTTCGATTTTGATGTTTCGATGTTTCGGTTGGGTGGGTTCGGTTCAGCGAAGAGCATTGATGAAAGTCATTAGAGAATCTACATCTCTTTTCTCTGTGGGGTACTTGATAGGCCTGGAGGAGAATTTGGGGAAGAAAAGGATGCTAGGAAAGCTTCCTAATTGTAGTTCTTGTTTCGCGAACTCTTTCTGATCTCCGTCCGCCCTGAATTTTCCGACTTTTACGCCACTTCCTACTAATTTATCAGCCAATTCAACATATGATTGTTCCATTCCTTGACAGAATTGGCACCATGGAGCATAGAGTACAACAATCCATGGTTCCTTTCTGTTCTCCAACCTCAATAAGTTCTCCATTCCGGTTCGGTTAAGTGTGACCAAGTTTTGGGAGTTGAAAATATCAGCGACTTCGGGAGCTCCATTAGCGTGGAGAGCTCCATTTCCGTTGCCGTTGAGTTGAGCAGCTGCGTCCTCCTTTAAGTTTCCTTTGTGAAGGCCACATTCCTTTGCCTTAGCATCTTCCCACCACCATCTTCCTTCTCTCTCGTGTTGGCCTGGAAGGACCGGTCTTGTGCAAGGCTCACAACCAATTGAGACGTAGCCTTGTGAATGTAGGGAGTTCACTGGCACGTTCATGGTTCGGAGGAAGTTCCATGCGTCTGCACCCTCTACATTTGCCATTGGGTTCCACTTTATCAGACTTCCAACTCCACCATCCAGTCCCTCAAATACAGGGTCTACTTGAACAACGGGGATTTCAGCCCGAGTACCAGGGGATTGATCTTTTCTTTGTCCGGTAATCCAGGCACGTAGTCCCTTGAGAGCCCTTCGCAAGGGTCTTACTTTCCTCACGCGGCAGCATTCCTGATGGCCGTCCTCGTAGAAAGAGAACAGGCCCTTGCTTCTTACCAATGCTTGAACTTCAACAGCATCAGGAAACATATACTCAATTCGTATGCCATAAGTCTTCTCAACAGTGTCAAAAAACTTGTATGTTTCTGGGTTTAATCTCCCGGTGTCCAGGCTAAAAACCCTAAAGGGCCTCCCAGTTAGTTTTGCATATTCAATCAAAGCAACATCCTCTGCACCACTGCAAAAGAATGGATACTTGTCAAATTTCAAGCCACAATTGTTCAAGAAATCACACTGAAATTCCAGACCACATACTGAACTGAACCAATTTCACTATTTCATCATAAAATCTAACATTTTCCAAATGCATATTAGTAAACTATACACCGGCAGAACTCAAAGCCCCCAATTCATCTCAGGGGCGACAATTCAGGTTATCGAATTATGTTATCTATATATTCCATATGATTATATATGGAATAAATCATAAATGCAATAAAAATGATAGTATGATATGGTCAGCTACGCATTTTCTGGTAATTTCTCCTTCCAATAATATCATTTCAAAACAGGAAAACCCTACCCATGAATACTCCAAGCCACACAAACAAAAGAATTTTCACTTTTTCAAAATAAAATCGCTACAATTATGAAGCAAATGATCAAATAGTGCGACAATTCAAAGATCCAACATCATACGCAAGGAATATCCACCACAATGAATGTTTATCCTATACATTTCAACTTCAAAAAATCAGAAAATTGCAGGTTAAACAAATTCACAGGCCAAAAACAATAATAATTACCTGAATGCAATAGCAATTTCATTGCCAAACTTTTCAAGTGCCTTATCCATAATCTCCAAAGGAGAGGATTTCTCAAGCTCCTTGGCCAACTGCTCAAAATCCTCCACCTCTACTTTCTCTGACACCTCTGCAAATTTCAATATAAATTTTAACGCCCAATTCAACAATAAAATCATTTTCGGTCAAAAACTATGGGTCCGGAACATATAAAACTTACCAGGCTCAGCGATAGCAGCTGCAAGGGGAACAATCGAGTCATTCCTTTTAGGCTCCGCATTCACAGGCTTCACAGCGCATCTCCGTTGCGATAGATTCAAGGCAGCCGGCCGATCCAGAAGCCGAAATGAACCGAATTGCGGAACTGAAAACAAAAACTCTCAATATCATCACCAGAATCCATCAAAACGAAAGCAAAACATCTAATTCAAACTCATAATTGACGAACTTACCTTTGAGCTCAGAAGGAGGAGTTGAGCGAGAATAATTGGTAGCAGAAATCGCAGTTGCAGAAGAAGAAGAAGAAGAAGAAACACTGAAAGCCATTACAGAATCCAAAATCAAAATTGATTTTCTCTGATTTAACAAAGGCGAAATGAATTGAACTTTTTTTGATTCTGTTGTTCTTATTTTTCTGTTATGAGCAAGCTCTGGTTTAAGGGGAGGGATTAAATAATAGCCAAAGAAATAGCGGTGTAACTAGGTTCATTGAACCTGGACGATATTTCGAACTGTATGAAATCGGTTTGTGGTGTCAACGTGTCATGTTCTGATTGGTTAATGGATTTTTTTTCTGGACTCATTGCTTTCGTCACGTGGATGTGTGAAGGAGGCGGGATGGTGTGCTCTAGGGAGTGTACAGTACAGCCACCGTAGATAATATTTCCTCCTCCTTCTCGTCCGTTTCCTTTATTTTGGGACAAAGAATATTTCAAACAAATTTTAATTTATAATTATATACTTTTCATAAATTATAATTACAGTTTAAAAATATTTTGGCCTAATATATCAAAAGCTTCCTAAACTTGTCTAAAAATAGTAGATTGACTTTCTGAATTTTGTAAGTGTCTCTTGCTTATTTCGTATCATCAGCTCCCTAAACTTGTCCATAAAAGTATATTAGCTCTCTGAACTTTGCAAGTGTCTCACCAACTCTTATTTCATATCACCAGCTCCCTAAACTTGTCCATAAAAGTATATTAGCTACCTAAACTTTGCAAGTGTCTCACCAACTCCTCAAATTTGTTCATTCTGTAACAACTAAATACAAAAAGCATAATACTAACTCTCGATCTTCATCCATTCAATCTCTTAAACTTGCAACACTAACTCTTATAATATGTTGAAAGGTAGGAGAAGTGAAAAATTACCTCTCGAATAGATAAAGACATATTTTTAGAATTTAGGTTTAATAAGTTTTTGTATTTAGTTCTTACATAATAAGCAAATTTAGGGAGTTGGTGAGACGCTTGCAAAGTTCAAGGAGCTAATCTACTTTTATGGACAAGTTTAGGGAGCTGGTGATACGAAATAAGCAAGTTTAGGGAGCTGGTGAGACACTTGCAAAGTCTAGGAAGTCAATATATTATTTTGGACAAGTTCAGGGAGTTGGTAATGTATTAGGTCAAATATTTTTAATGTTAACTGCAATTTTATCAGAATTGGATTGGATATCAAACCAGATTTCTAATTAGATTATAAGTTACTTCGTCGTATTGGATGACTCGAATTAGTCGGACCGAATAATTCGAATTGATCGGAATGAATAACATAATAAGGGCTTGTTTAGTTCAGCTGTTAGCTAATAGCTGTTGTGGTTGTTATTAACTGTTTGCAGTTGCAGTAAGCAGTTAGCTGTTGTTATTAGTTGATTAATTACTAGTGTTTGGTAAAATTATATTGAATTGTTGTTGTTCGGATTTAAAATGTCTAAAATGGACATTTTTTAAATTAATCAACGATGAAATTATAAAAAGAAAAATGTGAAAAAATGCCCATAACATTTACAACTAGGAATAATTTACTCTTAATGTCTAAAATGATGCAATTTTACCCATAACGCTGACAACTAAGGACAATTTTACCCCTAACATTGAAAAGTTGGGTCGATTTCAGATATTATTAGAAAATGTATATTTTTTATTTCTTATTATACACCAATTGCACATACCAGCGGTTCTAAAAAAGAGATTTCATATTTTTTTTGTGATTTAATAATAAAATTGAAAATTAATATTTATAAATTCGATGAAATATTGGAAATTTTTTTGTCCAACTCGTACAAAGGACAATTTTTTTTAATTTTCTTAAAAAAAATTCACGTCTAATAATATGTTTGTGATTTGTTACTAATGATGATAAAATCGTGCACATGTGAAGTGTAGATGATAATATTCATGACCAAGAAGACAGTTTGATAAATTATTTCTCAAATTGACCTAACTTGTCAATATTATGGGTAAAATTGCTTTTGGCTGCCAAAATTAAGGGTATAATTACCTCATTTTAGATGTTAAGGATAAAATTGCTCCTAACTATAAATGTTGGGGTATTTTTGCACATTATCCTATTATAAAATAAAAAATGTGTTACAAAATTAATAAAAATAATCTATATAAAAAATAAAAAATTTATTGAACGCAACAAAACCTTGTTTTTCCGGTAATTATAAATAATGTTAAAGAATATACATATTTTGTGGAAATAAGAAGGATAATTCTGTCAAATAACAACTAACTACAAACAACTGTTTATGAAAAGCTCCAAATATAAGCTTTTCGTGAAATGCTCCAAAATATTATAGTTTTCAGAGAAAATGCTAAACGCTGCGGTTATATAAACCTAACCAAACGCTATATTTCCTGCGGTTTGGAGTGAAACGCTAAACGCTCTTCCGAAAAGTTGAAACAAACACCCTCTATATAAATAAATATTATTTATATATCGTAAATATATATAATTATTTTTAAATTAATTTAATATGATTTAACATACTCATTATTTTCAAATTAAAAATTAATATAAAAAAGTTTTAAATAATAACTAACGTATGTTGAAAATTTTGTATTAAAATAGCAATTTTGGTTTATTATTTTTTTTTTATCAATTTGAGGTTTAAATAAAGGTGTCTGCTATGGTTACTTTATTTTTTTACAAAGTACCGTTACTTGGTGTGTTTTCACCATTGGATGATGGAGTATAAAATCAATCCAATGGTAAAAACACACAAAGTAATGCTTACTTTGTAAAATACAAAGTAAGCATAGCCTTCACCTTAAATATATAATGAATAAATGGAGTTTAAAATAATTTGAAATACGTGAACGTATTCTATATCATGAGATTTTTTTAACGGTATATTATAAACTCAAAATAGACGAATGATGAATAAGAAATTGAGTCTCTATTAAGTATGAGTATAAGAGGTTCAAATCATATTTCTAAGTAATAATTGTAATTTTATTACTTTTATTAACAAAATGATATATAAAAATACGATAGAAGATGATGATAATTTTAAGCATAAAGTCCAAAAAAAAATTCATGTGCTTCCACGTTTTGTCAAACTAAATAATCCTCATTTTTAGCAAAACGAAAACCTCAGTCGCCGTTTAAAAAAAAAAAATTACAGGAACCAATTTGACAAAACGCGAAAGCACGTGAATTTTTTTAGACTTTATCCTAATTTTACATATTCGTGTTATTTTCGAATTAACATGTCAATCCTAACCCAATCTAAAAATTTATATGTCAATTTCGTGTCAATCTAAAAACGACACATTATCTATTATACTAAAACCCAAATACTAAAATTACGTATCGATTTCGTGTGTATTTTTCGACCTCTACCTAATAAGTGGAAGGAATGGAAATTTTGAATTTCCTAATAATCAATAATTTAATATAGGAGGATTATCATCTTCCTATATAAGAAATACAAGTAAAGATGCACATCTCTCTCCAATCATACCTATCAATTTTAATGACATAAGGCTATGGTTCTAGTTTGGGGCAGGAACCTTATCTAAGGAACTCAATAACTCCACACATGTTAATGGTGCACAAACTAATACTTTAGAGAAAATTATTTCCATGGGGCATCCATTATAAGGATTTCTCTACCAATCTTGAAGTCACGTGGCCTAATCCGCTGAGACCAATGAGTTGTCTAAGTTGGAACTGTCAGAGTGTAGACAATCCATGAGCGGTCCAATCTTTGGAAGAGTTAAAAACTTATGATTCCGATATTTGTCTTTCTCATGGAAAAATTAGTTGATAAAAGAAGAATTGATTTCTTACGGCGGAAGTTTCATTTTGAAGGTTGTTTGTGTTAACTGTAGAGGTAGAAGTGGGGGGTTGGATATGTTTTGGAAGGATAATTCAACATCATGATTCAGATCACCATATTAATACCATGATTAATGATAGGGTAAAGTGCAAAAATACCACTAACGTTTATAGTCAGGAGTAATTTTACTCATAACGTCTAAAATGATATAATTTTACTCATAGCATTGGTAGCCAAGAGCAAATTTTACCATAATATTGTCAAGTTGGGTCAATTTGAAAAATAATTCATCAAACTGTCTTATCGGTCATGAATCTTGTCATCTACACTTCACATGTGAGTCGTTTTATCATCATTAGTAACAGATCATAAACATATTATTAGATGTGGAAAAAAAACTTAAAATATATTGTCTTTTATATGAGTTGGACAAAAAAAATTTAAAATATTTCGCCGAATTTATACATATTAATTTCCAATTCTATTATAAAATCAAAGAAAATATGATTTTTTTTAAACAAACTGGTCTGCAATTGGTGCGGGATAAAGAACAAAATATCTATGTTTTATAATAATATATGAAATTGACCCAAATTTCCAATGTTAGGGGTAAACTTGTTCTTGGCTGCCAATGTTAGGGGTAAACTTACTCTTGGATGCTAGTGTTAGGGATAAAATTGAATCATTTTAGACATTAGAGGTAAAATTGCTCACAGCTATAAACGTTAGGGGTATTTTTACACATTATCCCTTAACTATAACTTGAATAGAGACTGGCGTATAATTGCCATTTTATGGGCTCACAAACAAAACTAGACATAAAGAATATTGAGACCTCCTTCATTCGATTGCTCTTTTTTCTTCTATGCCATGGGTTATAATCGGGGATTTCAATTACATATTAGAGTAGGGAGAAAATCTTGGAATACATCTTGAAATATCTCCTAGTTTTTATGGTCTTAATCCGTGTTTTTTTCCCATGATCATATCAACAATCTTCGTCCAATTTTACTTTGCAATGTAAGATTATTACTAAACTATTGGCTAACCAATTGAAATGTGTTCTTCATGAGATTATTTATGATAGTTAGTCGGCTTTTGTTCCGAGTCGCTCTATTATGGACAATGTATTGAGTCGATTCACTACATGAAAAATACAAGTAGGTTAAGGAGGGAAATGCGGTCTTGACGATTGATATCAATAAAGCTTATGATATAGTTGATTAAGGCTTCCTATAGGCTTTTTTTTGGCATATGGGTTGTCATGATCACTAGATTAGCTAGATATGTTGCGTGTTACCTTTGTATCCTACTCAATTATTGTTATTAGGAATCTTGTTACTCATATTAATCATGTCGTGGTTTAAGACATGGAGATTCATTTTCCCCTTATTTGTTTATTATTTGTGTTGAAATTTTTTTTTTTTTTTTTGAAAAGTGTTGAGGTTTATTATTCACTCAGCTGAGACTATATGATAATGCTTGTAAAATCATGAGAGCTACTCATAGTATCTCCCTATTATGTTTCATGATGATAGCTTGTTGTTCTTCAAAGCCATAATGGCTAACAGAAATACTATCCTGAATATTCTTGTTGAGTACGAGACTATTTCTAGTCATGCCATTAATCTAAATAAGTCGGGTATTTTCTTTCAATAATAATGTTTCTAAAGCAACTCAGATGGAAAATTGTGATCTTTTAAGGGTTCATTTATCATTCAATACATGCCAGTATTTAGGCCTTCAAAGCTCTAAAATTCAATCTTTGGTTTTCTCAACGATAAGCTTAATAAGCAATTTAGTAGCTGGAGTTTGTTGTTCTTATCCTCTGTTGGAAAGTAAGTGATTTTGAATTCTGCTACTCAAGCTCATACAACCTTATACATGAGTACCTTGTTACCTTTTTGCTATTAGGATCTATGTGTGATTAACTCTAGAAGATGATGAAATCTTTCTGGTAGGGTTCGAAAAGTGGGGGGCATAGAAACATTCACTAGTTTAACTAGAACCGATTATGTCATAGAGGGATAAATGAGGTTTGGGTTTTCGGGATCTCTATGATTATAATGTTTCTCTTTTAGGGAAGCAGAGTTGGAAATTTATCACTAAACCGTATATTTTAGTTAGCCGTATGTTCAAAGTTAAATATTATCCTAGACATACTTTTTTTTATCTTCCAAGTTAAACGTTAATTCTAGTTATGCTTGGAGGTGTGTGTGGTATTCTAAGCATGTCCTTTCAAAGGTTTATAATGGTGAATTATATATGGTTCAAATATTAGTGTATGAAGTATCTGAGGTTGCCTAATGAGTCTAAATTAATGGTCCGATCACCTTGTGTCACTAGGAATGAAGATATTAAGGTGCCAGATCTTTTTATTATGGGTAGTCGGATATGAGACCATAGTAAGATTGAATCTTTATTGTTTCAAAATTAAGGAAGGGTATTTGTAATGATTGTCCCCATTTGTAGTCGAGCTAACTGTCTTATATGGCATTTCAGTCATGATGACATTTACACTTTGACATCTGGTTATAAGGTTTTGGAAAGTATATGTGGCAATGTTGATAGTGAGAATGGTTGTAAGGTTTTATGGAGCTTGCCTTTACCTCCCAATCTAAAAGGGTTTTCTTTGGAAATTATGTACGAGATGTTGTCCTACCAGAAATAGACTTAGCTTAAGATATGTTAAAGTTTGACTTGTTTATAAGATCTGTAATATGAATGTTGAATACGATTGGCATCTCTTCGTCAGCTTCCCATTTTCTATTACCTACTGAAATTTTGTTAGAGTTGATGTCCTTAATGGCGATTTTGATGAGTTCGGCGACTAGTTTCTTCATGTCTGTAGTGAGCGATCAAAGGATTCGCATTGTGTCGTGGCTTCAGTCATATGGATTATTTGGACTTGGCATAATAACATAGTTTGGAACGGGGTTTCAACTCTGGAAAATGTCGTTATTCAATCAACAATGGCTCTTTCTAAGAATTGGAAGGACTGTGGAGGCTAAAGTTGTTGAAGCCCTTGCTTTGTGCCAAACTCTTTTTTAGATCCTTTTGTCGTACCTTGTTAATGTTCAGGTTTAATCAGATGCTAAATCTTTTGTTGACAATATTTACTCGGTGAAGGAGGATATCTTTGAGTTTGGTAATATTATTCAAGATTGTAAGGAGTTGATTCTAGATAGTCCGATATTAGAGTGTCCTTTGTTTCAAGGCTAGGAAATCATGTTATATATGTCATAACACAACATCAACATGCATGTTGTTTTTAATGCTAATGCTTTTATTTCTTTTTGGCTTAATACATTATTTGCCTCCTGAACTTGTTTAGAAAGTTTGATTGGCCTCTGAACTTTCAAAGTGTTTTGATAGCTCCCTCAACTTGCATAAAATGTTCAGTTAGCCTCCTAAATTTGCGTAAAATGTAATCAATTAATCATTTGGTTGTAAAAAAGTAAGTTATATGCGGAAGACGTGTTGCACATATAATAGAATGTTATTACATAATTCACATAATATATTAAAAAGGAAGTTCTTACTTGCGCAACTATAAAACTTGTCTTCTCTAATATTAGAACTGCATCATCCGACCTTGGTCGTTTTACATTTTTTAAGATGCGTGCAATACATTTTCCGTATTTAACTTACTTTTTTTTTTGTAACAGATTGATTGGTTGATTATATTTTACGCAAATTTAGAGGGCTAACTAAATATTTTATACGAGTTGAATTGCTATCAGGACACTTTAAAAGTTCAAAAAGTCAATTAAACTTTTTGAACAACTTCAGAGGGCGAATGATATATTAAGCGTTTCTTATTCACTCCTAATTGTTAGAGTACGAACCTGGAAAATATAATATCCTTTAAGTTTTTTAGAAAATGAAGCATTTATAGAGACGAATGGAGCAATAAAAATATAATGATAAAAAAAAGGCCTAATACACCAATAACCCCCTGAACTTGTCCAAATATTGCAACTGCCCCCCTCAACTTTCAATTGTAACAACTTACCCCTTAAACTTGTCCAATTGTAAAACATAATCCCAAATTGGGAATTTTTTTACCCCGTATTTGAAGCAACCGTAAAAAAGTTTTCCCAAATTCGTATCACGCCAAAAATCTGATTATCATACTCCACGAGCGTTGCAGATTTTGTATTTCACGTGTTTCTTCAATTGCAGTCCAAATCAGCAATTTGGGGTTGTGTTTTACAATTGGACAAGTTTAAGTGGTAAGTTGTTACAATTGGACAAGTTTGAGGGGTAAGTTGTTACAATTGAAAGTTGGAGGGGGCAGTTGCAACATTTGGACAAGTTTAGGGGGTTATTTGTGTATTAGGCCTAAAAAAAATACATCTAAATTTTGTAGTTTATGAATTTACATTAAACAAATAACAATATTATGTGGAAAATAAATGGATCCCACATAATAACATTATCATAGATATTTGAAGAAGATTAATTGAAATTGATAGATGGGATGATGAATACCATTTGTTGTCACTTGAGGTTGAGAAAAATGGATATGGAAAAGAAGGCTATGATCATTTAATTATTTTGGACCTCAAATTTAACATGGTTGTGGAGTAACATTAATTTAATTTTTATTTGGGAAATAAAAATTATATACTATAGACAAAATAGCATAAAGAATTATGTCTTTAGATACCTTTCTAAATTGGAAATGAAATACTAAATTGTAAGAGCATCTTACTAGTCTATTCAAATTTAGGGGAAAAAATCAATAAAAATGGCTTAAAGCTTAAGTTAAAAGTCAATTAGATATTTAAACTTTTAAAATTATCCGATTAAATTTTCAACTTATATTTTTTATAAAAAAATTAATTAGATTTTTAACCTTTTAAAATGATTAATTACATCATCAATGCATTTTGAAACTTTCAATTAGATTATTTTTTCAATTAAACTAAAAATTTTGATTCGGTTTTTTAATATATTCAGTTCGTTTTTTATCAACATTTTACGATTTTTTAGTTTCATTCAGTCACAAATTTAATTGTTGTATATTTTCGGTTCATTTTGACTAATATTTATGGTATTTCGAGGTTTCAGTTTAATTTTAGTAAAAATATTTGATTAAACCTAATCAAAATAAATTATATATATATATATGTTTGTTTGTTTGTGTGATATATTAATTGATTCGGTATTTTTCAATTTGAATTGATAATGAAAACTTAAAATATATATATAAAAAAATATTGATGAAAACCAAATTGAAATTACAAAATTAATTAATTAATTAAATTAAATAATAGTTTCTTACTTTCTGTTTCTGTTTCCTTTTTTTTCTCCCCGAGGCTGCAACCTCTCTCTTGTTACCAAAAAACAAAATAAATAAATTAAATTTTATTTCAACTACGGGAGGAGTCCAATCAACTATTTCAATATATATTAAAGTCAATGTTTAGAAAAATCAATTAATATCTGTTATGCTACCTGTCGATAACAGCAAACAACTAAAAGCAGCAGTAAATAATAAACAGAAGAAGGTGAAATAAATAGACTCTTAGAGTATCTCCAACAGTCTCTTAAATTGGCTCTTAAGTTAAAATTTGAAGAGTGAGAATAAAAAATAAGCTCCAACAGCCTCTTAGAGCATCTCCAAAAGACTTTTAGTGCACTCTCTAAAAATAATATAAATAATTGACTCTTAGTGATTTAAAAGTGACTAAGACATATCATCTCCAACAATACTTTTTATACTCACTCTTTATTTATTATTTTATCATTAAAATTATTAATTGATGTTATATTTACCAATAGTGAAAGGAGAGAGACTCTCTATAATGGAAATACTCTTAGTGATTTGAGGAGGTACTAAGAGGCTGTTGGAGCTGATTTTTCATTTTCCCTCGTTAAATTTTAACTTAAGAGCCAACTTAAAAGGCTGTTGGAGATGCTCTTAGTGGCTGTTCAAATCACTAAGAGTTTCTCCATCATCTCTATTAATAGAGAACCTCTTTCCACTTCTTAGTGCCTCATAACTTTGATGACTTGTGGAGAATTTCCGTTCAGCTTCCGTCCCTGTGGGGGGCGTCGTTGGGTTCGACGGAGGGAAGCTCCGATGCCAAAGTCAGTATAAGGTATGAAAGAGTAAACTGAATTGACAAAGTAGGGTTTCTAGGATTGTGTGAATGTGTACCTTGATAGCTTGAGATGCAAGCTATATATAGTAGTGAAGTTGTAACCATTAGTAACTAGAAAGTATCCATTAATACTTCATTAATGGCGGTTACAGATTTCCTCTAAGTATGCCTGTTAGCTCATTAATAGCTTATTAATGGTCTTTATTGTGGGATCGGCTCAGCTGTTCCGCTGGCGGATTGAGAGGTTATGGCGATTCGCCCCCTAGGTTCGCCCGCGGATCCCTTGTGGTGAGGTCTTGGTGATCCGCCTGTCGGATCCCTTTGCTTGATACGTCGTCACATCCCGGTATCAGGTGATTAATACGTGGCCGTTCTAGGCGAATATCTCCTTTGATCCTTTGGATAATATCCCAATGTTATCAGAAGCCCACCTAAAGTTCTTTTAAAGTCCTTTAGGGCTTTTGAGCTTCTTCGCGCGCCGTCATGATGACTTGCATTAATGGTCACTCTGTTCGATGCCAATCGACGGGTGACACGTGTCATGGGAGCGCCGCCCGAGGGAAGAGAAATCGTCTTCTTTCTTCCTCTCTTTCTCTTTCTATTGCATTTGCGTTCTTCTTCCATTTTCGTCGAGTTCTTTTGCCCAAAGTTCTTCCAGAATTCGGAATCTTTCAAAGCTCTTAACTCCCATGTAAGTGAATTTTTGCTTTGATTGCTGAATCTTTAGGAGTTCTTCTTCATCTTCTGGGTCTACTTGTGAACTTTTTAATTTGACCACTTCTTCCGAAACCGTAGTTAGCTGGACTTCTTCCTCTTTTGAGAATTCTGATTCTTCTGAAGGTACTGTTAGTTGCGATTTAGCTGAGTTGCATAACTCTGCGTGTAATAGCGGTCGAACTCGTTCAGGTAGGATTCGGAAACTTCCCGTTGTCGTTGCTCGTCTTGCTCCGGTAATAGATTCTAGGTGTTTTTCGAGGATGGAGGCATCTTCTTCGGCCCCGTTTAGGAAAAAGGCGCCTCGTGCGGAGTCCACTTCCTCTCGTATAAGCGCCAATGATCTAGCGGATCTGGCGAATCGCTTTCCTTAGATAAAGGAATATGAGACTAGGTTGGCGGAAGCTCATCAGCGACCCGCCTGTCCGCCAACAGGGTATCTATCTGTATATAGTTGTCACGTAGAAAGAGGTTTTCGGCTTCCTCTTCCTAAGATGATGGCGGACATCTTAGCTTACTTTGATATTGCCGTCAGCCAGCTGCATCCAAATGGCTGGTTAGATGTAGCTTTGAATTGTTACTTAGCTTCAAATTTAGGGGTAGTTTGTAACCCTCGTGTCTTCCGAACCCTTCACAAACCGACGAAACGAAAAGCTGAGTCTTTTTACACCTTTGCTAAGTTTGGATCTTATTCGTCGTTTAGCGGTAAGATGTCCAATTTCCATCTTTGGGATGAAAAGTTCTTCTACGTAAAGATAAAGGAGGGCGAGTCTCTAGGCTTTCCGTCGGTTTGGAGTGCTAGACCCTTGCATATGGCTGGAGATATGCGTATATTGACAAACAGTGATGAGCAAGTGGTGAATGTCATGAAAAGTGTCAAGGCAAAGGCTTGGACTTACGCCGACGCCTTGGACTTCATGATGAACGACATCCCTTTGATTCGCCGGGAAGGGGGCGAGATCACTTATGTGATGTTTACATAGCTTGATGAAGGTAACTTTGTTTTTCCTTGAACCTTGATTATTTTACGGTTCTTTTGTCAGGGGTTTGTCTAAGGCCAGTCACGCTCTTGTAGAGATACGTAAGAAACAGAAGGAGGAGGCGGCTCGAAAGAAGGAGCAGGCAGCGGATCCCCAGAAGGGCGCAGGAAAGCATCCCGCTGATACAATGGCTGATCTTTCTTTGCAAAAGAAGAAGAAGCCTGCAATGTCCGGCGGACGGAAGTTTATGGCGGATGCCATGAGAGCCGCGATACCTACTGTGGAGAAGGAACAAGTAAGCTGCTGTAGTGTTTCTTTTCCCCATTTTGTGAATCTAAGTTTTGACCTCCCTATCTTTGTGCAGATGGTGAAGCCCGACCTGGGCGGTTACTGGTCCGCCAAATATGGTGACAAGAGATCCTTGAGGAATGAATCCGTCATCAATGACCTGGACGAAGCTCTTAGTCAATTAGGCGAGGTGCGGAGGAGTCAAAACCTGATCCCCATGTTCAGATGGGAAAAACGGAACTTCTCATGGTAAGTTCCTTTTATCCTTTTGCATTTTTCGATGAAAGAGTGATCTTCCTTAGGAGTCAAGACTTTTCCTTTTGTTCTTTTGCTTAATTGGGTCTTTATTTGGATAGGTATACACCCGTATGCATGCTATGGAAGCGGATCTCCTTCAGGGAGTGGCGGATAAGGCCACTATATAAAGGTTGGAGAAGGAGGTTGCTGCGGCCAAGGCGAACGCTGCGTCCGCACTTGCCTTAAAGGATGAAGAGATCCTCAATTTGAAGAAGCAAATTGATGCGGATGCGAAAGAACATGAAGCGGTTTTAGATGAAACGGAGATCCTGGCAGGGGAGCGAGCTTACTACTATGGCGAGTGGATCATGGCGTACGTCCAACTGGCGTATCCCGAGATTAATTTTACAGATCCGGAGTTCGTGGTTCTTGACGTGGATGTGGTCCTCAAGTATCGCAAAATCCCGGAAGTCAAGGACTACATCCGTGATTACATTCGCAAGGTGATGAGTGGATCTGTCGAGGAAAGCAAACCCCTTATTGATCTTGAGCCAGAGGTCCTCGATAAAATGCCTCAGAAGGCGGGTGACCAGAATGTGGAGCTGATAACCGATGGTACCACTCCTCAAGGAGAAATTATTTCTGTAGAGAAGGAAGCCCCTTTGGAGGGCGCATCTAATGTAAACGATGCTAAGGAGGATGCTCCTGTTAATGTTTAGTTTTGTAAAACTAAGTACAATTTTTAATCCTTGCTATAACTTATTTGTGTTTACTTTATGCTTTGTGCAAGTAAATTTATAGGCTTTAGGATTGATTTTGAAGTAGGTGGCCAGCCATACTTCATTGTGTGAACCTTTGTGAAGGTTGGAAGCTGTTTTATTCCTTTAGAGGAAGTTAAGCTGCCTTAGGGGATCGATTTGCTTCCTATCTTTGAGGTGAATCGATCCGCCCTTAGGACTTATGAACCCTTCTTTGGGAAGGATGTAAGAGAGTGTAAAGATCTCGCGTCCGAGAAATGTTTTAACCCTATCTCTAATGGTGATCATTTAAGGATTGATCCGCCCATGAGAGTGTTCTCCTATCCTTGAGGAGAAAAAGTAGTTGTGTCATGATAGCAGTACTTTTTTGTGTGGGTGCCCCCCTTCTTTTTTAGGCTGGAATATTTATATTGCTGCAAGAAAATACTTAAAAAAGAATATTGACAAGAGAACAATTGCCTTTTTATTGATTGGTGATACGCTTTATTACAGCAAGCGGGTCTTATATGTGATCCTCATTAAAACCTTTAATAAGAAAAACCTCTTGGGAAAAAAGCTTACTAAAGGAAAAAGAGTACTCAAGACCTTGTTTACATTCTATTTTCTGGCGAAATATTTACGGAGATTTTGGAGATTCCATGTACGCGGCAGCGTATTTCCCTCCATGTCTTGAATTTTGAATGTGGCGAACCCAATCTTGTCGACTATTCTGTACGGACCCGTCCAGGTGAGTCCTAGCTTTCCTTTCCCTTCCTTAGACTGGATTTTGTCTGCTTTGCGGAGTACGAGGTCTCCCACATTCAAGTTTATAAGTTTGGCATTTTTGTCATGATAGGCTGCGATCCGCTGCTTGTATGCCGCCATGCGTACGTATGCCTTTTCTCGCCTTTCCTCCACTTGATCAAGACTTTCTTTCAATCTTTGGCCGTTTTCATCTTCGCAATAGAATGCAACTCTGTCACTTGGGACTTGTATTTCAACTGGGATTACAACTTCTACACCGTGAGAAAGGGCGAATGGCGTCTCGCCCGTGCCTGTTCTGGGAGTAGTGCGATACGCCCATAGGACGCTCGTTAACTGATCCGCCCATTTCTTGTCGTGCTCTCCCAATCTTTTCTTTATTCCTTTAACGATCATCCGATTTGTAACTTCGGTCATACCGTTTGATTGAGGATAATAAACTGAGGCGAATCTGTTCAGAATGCCCAATTCTTCATAGAAAGTTTTGAACTCTGCACAGTTGAATTGCATTCCATTGTCAGTGATAATCGTATGAGGAACTCCATACCTTCCTGCGATGTTATCCTTGACGAACTCCACCATTCGTTCAGCATTGATAGAGGAGACGGCCTCAGGCTCTACCCATTTGGTGAAATGATCCACAGTCACTACGACATACTTCCTCTGTCTTCTGGTAGGAGGAAATGGTCCAACGATGTCTATTCCCCAGACCGCAAAGGGTTGACCTTCGATGATGGGCCTTTGAAGGTGCTTAGCAGTGTGTGATTCATTTGCATGGATCTGACAATTATGGCAAGACTCCACAAACTTTTGAGCATCAAGTTCCGCCGTAGGCCAATAAAATCCTGCTATCCTGGATTTCTTCAAAATGGAGGCAGATGCCTCATGAGCTCCACATGCGCCTTTGTGCAACTCTTTGAGGATCTATTGTCCCTCTTCCTGCACGATGCATTTCAGCCAGGGGTGGCTAAAAGACTTCATGTATAGGAAATCATTTATCACGGACAAATAGGCCGCCTTTCTTACGATTTGCCGAGCTTCTTCCTTGTCCAAAGGCAATGCTCCATCTGTTAGATACTGGAGGATTGGCGATCTCCAATCATTCTCCACAGACATGAGTAAGGATACTGTCTTTGAGGCGAATGCCGGTGCTGTCTTAACCTCAAACGGGCATTGCAGATCCGCCCAATGCTCCTTGCTTGAAGCCATTTTGGCTAGGTGATCAGCCTCTGTGTTGGATCCTCGGGGGACATAGATCAATTCCCACTTGGTGTCTTTGGCTTCGAGATGATTTAGCAGTTTCTTTACATCTTCAACATATTTGGCAATAATGTCATCTTTGACCTCGAAATTTTTGATCACCTGGTTGACCATTAATTTGGAATCGCTGTAGATCACGATCCGCTCGGGTGTAATTTCCTTTAGTAGGCGTAGTCCCAATATTAAGGCCTCATACTCAGCTGCATTGTTGGTTGCGAGGAAATCCAATTTTGCTGCGTAGTGTAGCTTTATATATTGAGGACCTTTGATCACGATGCCTACACCTGCACCTTCTGCCGAAGAAGCCCCATCTGTGTACATCGTCCATTCCTCAACTTTAGATTTGGGGAGATTCACTCCCTCTTCAGTGAATTCATTCACAAAGTCTGCCAAGACTTGACTTTTCAGGGCTGATCGGCTTTCATAGCGAACGTCGAACTCTTCTAAGCGGATTGCCCATTCCATCAACCTTCCTAAAGTTTCTGGCTTTTACAACACTTTCCTCATTGGTATACTTGTACGAACTATGACAGTATGAGCTTGAAAGTAAGGCCTGAGGCATATTGACGTGGTGACGACGGCCAGTGCCATTTTATCCAGTTTGGAGTATCGGGTCTCAGCATCCTTTAATACTTTGCTCACGTAATAGATAAGATATTGCTGGCCCTCTTCTTCCCTTATCATGACCGTGCAAACAGCTTTATCTGTAACTAAAACATACATGTAGAGATTCTCACCTTTCAAGGGTCGACTCACTAGGGGTGGTTCCGTGAGAAACCGTTTGATCCCCTGGAAGGCTTTCTCACAATCCTCGTTCCATTCAAACACCTTTTGCTTCTTGATTACCTCATAAAAGGGTTGGCATCGTCGGGCTGAACATGAGATAAACCTGCCCAAGGTTACGATATGCCCGTTAAGACGTTGCACTTCCCTAATATTCTGCGGCGCTTTCATCTCCAAGACTGCTTTGATCTTGTCAGGGTTTGGGCTTACTCCCTTCTGGCTAATCATGAATCCCAAGAACTTTCCATATGTTGCTCCAAAAGTACATTTCTCCGGGTTTAATTTAATGTTGTGATGCCGAAGTACGCCCAGTACCTCCTTTATATCATCCGCATGCTTCTCTACAGTGGTACTTTTGATGATCATATCGTCCACATAGATAGAAAAGTTATCACCTTTGCTTTTTGCGAATATTTTGTTCATCATCCGTTGATAGGTTGCACCCGCGTTCTTAAGCCCAAAGGGCATGACTTTGAAGCAATAGGTGGCTTGGTGAGTCACGAATGAAGTTTTGATTCTATCCGAAGGCTCCATTGGGATCTGGTGATAACTTGACTTCACATCGGTAAAGGAGTACATGGCGTGTCCCGCGGTCCCATCTACTAGGATATCAATACACGACAGGGGGTAGTTGTCTTTGGGACAAGCTTTGTTGAGATCTGTAAAGTCAATACATATGCGGTATGATCCGCCTGCTTTCTTAACCAGAACCACATTCGCCAGCCACTGTTTATAAAGTACCTCTTCGATGGCATCCGCCCGTTTGAGCTTGGTGATCTCTTCTTCTATCACCTTCTGCCTCTCAGGGCCATGGTTTCTCCGTTTTTGTGCCACCGATACCGCGTCCTTGTCGATATTGAGTTTGTGAGTGATCACATCTGGACTAATCCCGGGGAGAATCTCATCTTTCCACGCAAAGACATCTTCTGACTCATGGAGAACCTTGGTGATAGCTTCTTTAATTTCTCCCTTTAGCCCTTTAGCCATCCGTACCTGCTTTTCATCCGCCATGAGGTACATCTCTATTTCACCCAAGGCCATTGTGACAAGTTCTTCCTCGTCCTTATCTTTAGACTGTGGGCGAATCATTAACGATGCCGAATACGTCTCCTGAGCCACTTTTTGGCTTCCTCTGATCATTACACCTCCCTTGGCCGTGGGGATGTAAAGAGTTAAGTGGCGTATGGAGATAAGGGCTGCAGCTTCGGAGATAAAGGGTCGCCCAAGGATGATATTATAAGCTAACTGGCCATCTAGGATGGAAAATTCCAGATCTCCCTTCTAAATTTGATCTTCATCCGCTAACTCACAATCTAATGTTACCTGGCCCTTTGCTTGGATGGTGTGTCCTGTGACTCCCAGAATATCCACTATGGTGGTTTCCACTTGGATTGGGTCGACCATGAGCTTGGCGAATGCTCCTCTTGTGATGACATTGCATGAACTTCCGGTATCGATCATCACTCTTTTCATCTCCCAGCCTTCCACCATCATAGTAATGACCAAGGCGTCCGCATGAGGAGAGATCTCCGGGCCGGCATCTGCAAAAGGGCGATTAAATGATCCCCTATCCAGAGTAGTGGTTTTTGCCTTTTTCAACATAGATTGGTAGCCAGGTCCGCCTGCTATGACATTGATGGTCCCTTTTGCCTTTTTCTTCTGATCATCACTGGATCTATCGCCATCTGCCTTTTTGCTATCATTTTGGACGAACCTGTCCAACTTTCCTCTTTCGATAAGCCTTTCTATCTCTCTAGCTAACTCCCAGCATGCATCCGTGTCATGGCCATTCTTCATATGGTATTTGTAATAATTTTTGGGATTTTTCCCGGTGTTGGTGTACTCCCCCCCTTTTGGTTCGGGGTATGAAATGCTTCGCTTGTGCTGGCTATTCTCGATCCACATTAGCACTTCGCTTTTAGAGGCATTGAGCGGCATAAATGACAACACAAATGTCGATTTGTTCTTAGAGCCCCTTCGTCGACCTCTAGTGGATGAATCCTGGTGCTTGTCTTTCTCCTTATCTCGATGGCGAGATTCACCTCTGTCTTTCTTGGGCGGAGACAGTGACTCTCTGCGGATGTCATCTACCTCCATGAAATCCTTGCATCTTTCAATTAATTCTGCCATATTCCTAGGCTTCTTCCGAATTAAATCTTCCTGCAAGCTTTTACACGTGGTGGTTTTTGCCAGAGCTTCTGCTGCCATGGAGACATCCACATCGACAATTCGTATACACAATTTGTTGAAATTGTCTACATATTCTCGAAGGGGTTCATTCGCCTTCTGCTTTAGTTCAAAAAGCTTCTGTGACTTGACCACTGGAGGGATACATCCGGCGAATTTAGCGCAAAACTCTCTACTCAACTGATCCCAGCTGTCTATCGATCCGGGAGGTAAAGATTGGAACCAATCATAAGCGGGACCTCCCAACGTGGTGATAAACATCCGGCATAATACCGCCTCACTTGCACGGTTAAGGCTGAGCAACATTCGGTACTTTCTGGCATGGGCCTCGGGGTTGTCTGCACCCATGTACACCGGAATATTAGGTATTTTGAAATGCCTTTCTGTTTCCTCAGCTTTGATCCATGCCGTAAAGGGCGAATCACAATTGGTGAATGGGTTATGTCTGGCATTCTCTTCATTTATGCGGAGCACTGCAGCTCTAACGCGATAATCAAAAATTTTCGGACCCGCCTTGGGGCGTCTCCTACGTGGCGATCTACTTGGAGAAGATGAGGAGCTTGAACCGGACGACGGGTCTGATGGCGAACGCCCTCCTCCACCACCAGGTCCCCCAGGAGGAGCTTGTCCATCATCACCTCTGTGGTCTCCTGAAAGAGCGTGTCTATCCTCTCCTTGGTTTGGTGGGGGTGGTGGCCTATCCAGACGTGGTGTCTCTGCTGGCCTCTTGATCTGCCTACGACCGGAGGACGGGGGTGATCTACCCCGATGGGAAGATCTTTGTCTTGGGGACGAAGGTGATTTTGATCGTCTGCTTTTCCCCTTTCTCCGCTTTTTGTGTCTTCGACCTTCCGATCCGCCTTCTGGGAGACTCGACCGCGGGCGACTTGGGACTCCTGATTCGCCCAGAACCATCTCATGGCCTGCTGACCCCTCCGAGAGAGTTTGGTTGTTCCTTCGACTCCCCTCTGCTCCATCAGAAAATAATTGCCGATTGAGTGGCGGGTTATTACCTGCTACGGTAGTAGTCACCATGGAATCCGTAGGTTGAATTTGGAAGAATGAAGAATTATGGGCGTTTGATCCTATAGCTGCCTGTGGCCATTGAGATGTTGTAGGATTTGTGCGCCGAAGCTCTGAAACTATAATGAACGACCTTAGGCGACTCTCCATCTCAGGGCCAAACGCTCTTCCTATGGATCCCGCGCATGTCTCGATGAACGTATCTGGCGACATACTCCTTCCATCATGCATCACAGGAGTGCTTATATCAACGCGTCCAGCGCTAGTTACAGGTTGGCTTGATGGTGTTACCAACGGTGTTTCAATCCCTGAGGTGGGATTTTGCTCTCCACTCGTCATGTGTTTAAAATACGAATGTAAACCCTTGTTTGGTTAGGGTTCCACGTTCACCGCACCAATTGATGACTTGTGGAGCATTTCCGTTCAGCTTCCGTCCCTGTGGGGGGCGTTGATGGGTGTCGAATCCACCAAAGATAATTATAACTTCACTTAGCCGAAAATAAATCGTAAAAGAGCAAGTAAAGGTCGTACCCAAAGGATTAATACTGATCTAATCACAAATATAACCAAGCAATTAACAAAAAGTAAATAGAGGGGGATTGAAATTGTTGATTAATGAATAAATAAAAATTGCAGAATCAAATTGAAATTGAATGTAAAATTAAATGTTGGAATTTCAGTTAAGGGGGATTCCGCAGGCCAAACAATTATTTCCCATCGATCATTGACGGTGAGACATTATCTTAATTAACATGATCTGGATTGGTTATAGCCGTTCCTTATTCATTCCCGACCTAATCCTTCCTTAATTGTAAAGCAAATCCTAGAGCGCCTAAAGATAAGCTCCTATTCAATCAGACAGTTATAGCTTAGCGCTTAGAATTTAATCCGTCGAAAGCATTAGGAATTAGAAGGACCCATTCTAAGTTAACCGAATTCTTAGCGATTCCGATTCAAACCAAATCACATGTTCATGCGCTTAATCATTGTTAAGATATTCAGATGATTACAAATCCTATTTCCTAACGTTGTTCAATGAATGAAAAAGCAAAAGTCTGGCCAAACCTTCACCTGAACCTCCAATGATGGTCTGATTTTGCAGATTAACAAACATGCAAACAGCTCATATAAATTCAGATTTCTAAATTAAAGAGTAACAATCTCACGATAGAAAATAATGCTCGCCTTTGATTAATCCCTTAACCGAATAAAGTGTTTAGCTACACATAGTCATGAATTCAACTATGATAACCATTAAAGATGAAAAATAAATAAAGCTAACTAAGAATCCAAAAAGAGAAAAAAAACCTAAAAAGAACTTCTCCTCCAAGGTGTAAATTCTCATCTATTTATAGAGAAAACCCCCTCCTAAAAGTTGGGTAACAAAATAATATCTATCTAAATCATCAACCTCTTTTACAAATTTCAAATCCCTGATTTTCTGCCTTCTATTTCGAGTTGGAAAAGGTCCTGGTCAATTTGAACATCAGAAGATTCGGAGGTCCTTAGTCTTGGGCAAGACTAACTCCAATTTCGCTTCAGCTCCTTTAATTCAGCACCAAATTCCTTTCTGGTCCAAAGTTTCTCCAATTAAGTCCAATTCTGCTCCTTTTAATCACTTAAGTCCTGTGGAGGCAAATCAAACCAAAACAAGCAATAATACCCAAAATAACACCAAATTAATTAAATAACCTAGCATTAAAGTGGACATTTGAACGTTGAATTGGACACTTATCAAATACCCCACACTTACCCAATGCTTGTCCCTAAGCATATCAGATCATGCCAACAGCTCTTTACTCTTATGATTTCGTGTTTACCAACCTTTCTCAATCCCCCTCATAATATAAAGATTATCAGCCATCAATTCTCAAAGCCAATATATTATTCATGTTTAAACACACAACGTAACTACTTGAAGAATCTCAGCAATTGAGCTTTTGACCATGTGCATAAGGTATGAATTAAAATCAACAACACCCTCACGGAAGCCACTCATTGCACTCAAGTGTTTGGGCTATAATTAATTTCAAGAAATCACTCAAGTCGCAACCTAGAATGAAGTTACCATAAGCTTGCCAATATATCAAATCTCCACCACTTAGTATGAATTCAAGACACTAAATCAAAGGGACTTAAAACAAGGTGTAACGTTGGCTGGGGGTAAGGTTTGGAAAGGAAATGAAGGAGAAGGGTAATTGATGAAAATGGAAATGGCCAAACATGAAAACCAAAACACAATTGTGTACAAATTACTTACAATTCTCAGACTTCAGAATAAATGAATCAGAGGGACTTAATCAACCATAAACAAACTGAAATGAACAAACTAAACAAAAATTTGTTTTGTTCTTTTTTGCCTTTTTTTTCTTTTTTTTTTCTTTGAGGCTTTTTTCTTTTCTTTCTCTTTTTTTTTTACTAAAGATAATACTTCAGGCTAGAATAAGAAAGTTACTACTTTTCATGCTAATGTCCATTTAGACACCTTTTGAAGCACAACCACATATAATTAAAGGACTATTCAATTGAATCCTGATAACAAGTAGAGAAATTCTGATCAACTTCCGTCCCTGTGGGGGCGTCGTTGGGTTCGACGGGGGGAAGCTCCGATGCCAAAGTCAGTAAGGTGAATCAAGGAAACAAACTGAATTGACAAAGGTTGTGAGAATGTGTACCTTGATAGCCTAGGGAATCAGGCTATATATAGCTAGGAAGTCGTAACCTTCAGGCAACTAGAAAGCCTCCATTAATGCTCCATTAATGGCGGTTACAAGTTATCTTTAACCTGGCGGTTAGCTAATTGATAACTCATTAATGATCTTTATGGACGAGTCGGCGGCCAGCCGTTACAGTGGCGAATCAGGTGAATGAAGAGATTCGCCTCATAGGTCCGCCAGCGGATCTCTCTGAGCAGAACCGTGGAGATCCGCCTGCCGGCTCCCCTTTGGGGATTAATACGCGGCATTCTCAACGCGAATATCCCTTTCGGTCCTTGGGATAATACCTCTATGTTATCAGAAGCCCCCCCAAAATGCCCTTAAAGTCCTTTAGGGCTTTTGAGCTTCCGCGCGTCATCATAAACATCTGCATTAATGAGCACCCTGTTCGATGCCAATTGATGAATGACACGTGTAGTGGACGCACTGTCCCAAGAAGGAGAAAACATCCTTCTTCCTCTTTCGCTTTCTCTTTCTTCTCCATTTCTTCTTCATTGTCTCCTTTACTGTTCGAAGCTTTTCCTGGAATTTTCAGAGTTTCGTTCCAAGCTTCCGATTTCTCATGTAAGTTCATCTTTTTCTGTTTAACTTTTCTCTGAAGGTTTAGAAGTTCGTCTTCATCTTCTAAATCAACTTCAGAGCTTTTTAATTCGACCCCTTCTCCCGAAATAGTAGTGGATTTTAGTTGGACCACTTCGTCATCGGAGAACCCCTCTTCCTCCGAGGACACGGTTAACTCCGATTTAGCTGGGTTTAGTAACTCGGCGTGTAATCGCTACCAAACTCGTTCCACCAGATATCCAGTTCTTTTTACCTCTGTCTCCGGTACCGCTCCGGCCGTTAAGGCTAGGTGTTTTCCGGAGACAATGGCCTCTGCTTCTATCCCACCTAGGAAAAAGAACCCTCGAGCGGAGTCTACTCTGTCTCGTGTGAGTGCCGCGGATCTAGTGGATCTGGCGAGTCGCTTCCCCTGGATCAATAATTATGAGACTCAGTTAGCCGCAGCCCATCAACGACCTTCCTGTCCGCCCAACGTTTTTCTAACAGTATATTGTAGTCATGTAGAGAGAGGGTTCCGACTTCCTCTCCCAAAGATGATGGCGGACATCCTCTCCTACTTTGATATTACAGCCAGCCAACTGCACCCCAACGGTTGGTTGGATATTGCTTTAGACTGCTACCTCGCCTCAAATTTAGGAGTGGTATATACGGGTCGTGTTTTTAGAGCTTTCCATAAACCCTCGCAACGGAAGTCCGAATCCTATCTCACTTTCGCCAAATTTGGGGCATATTCGCCATTTAGTGACAAAATGTCCAATGTCCATTGCTGGGATGAGAAATTCTTCTACGTGAAGATAAAAGAGGGCGAATCTCTGGGTTTTCCCTCGTTTTGGAATCCCAAGCCCTTACACATGGCGGGCGATATGCGAATATTGACCGATAGTGATGAAGTGGTGGCGGAGCTCATGAAGAAGATCAAGGCGGATGCATGGACATACGCAGAAGCTTTAGCCTTCATGATGAGCGATATTCCGTTGATTCGTCGAGAGGGGGAGCAATACATTTACTCCAAGATTGCGCAATTTGACCAAGGTAACTTTTATTTCTTCTCGAACTTTGATTACTTCAATGTTTTCCTTGGCAGGGGTTTATCTAAGGCCAATCACGCTATTGCAGAGAAGCGTAGGAAGTTTTTAGAGGTTGAAGCCCGTAGGAAAGATCAAGTGGCGAATCCTCAAACGGAAACTGGAAAACGCCATGCGGGAACAGTGGTCGAGCCGCCACTAAAAAGGAGGAAGCCTATAGCCACTGGAGGCCCTAAGCTTATGGCGGATGCTACGAGGTTCACCAGGCCTGTTGGGGAGATAGAACAGGTAAGTTGCCTTTTATTTTTACCTGTTCATCAAGTTTTAAGTTTTGACCCTTGAATGTTTGCGCAGATGGCGAAGCCTGATATGGGCGGATACTGGTCCGCCAAGAATGGCGCTCAATGATCTTTTAAGAATGAGTCCATCATAAACGACTTGGATGAAGCCCTGGGTCAGGTGGGCGAAGTGCAAAGGAATCAGAACCAAATTCCTGGTTCCATTCATGAGCAAAAGGGGAAAACAGAGCTCCTTATGGTGAGTCCCCTAGAAAGGATTTCTTTTTGTAGAAAAAGTTGTCCCTTTGCTCTTTTCTCTTAAAAAGATATACATTTGCTTTTGACAGATGTATACTCGCATACGTGCTATGGAGGCCGAGCTCCTTCAAGGTGTGGCGGATAAGGCAACCATTGAAGAACTGGAAAAAGAGGTAGCGGATGCCAATGCGCACATTGCTTCTGCTAATGCGAACCTTGCTTCTGCCACAACCGCCTTAGTCCTTAGAGATGCGGAGATTGAGAAGCTGAAGGAAAAGATTGTGACAGACGCCAAGAACCATGAGGACGCCCTAGGAGAAGCTGAATATATGGCGGGTGAGCAAGCCTTCTATTATGGCGAACTGCTCATGGCGTACTTTTCCCTGGCGCATCCCGAGATTGATTTCATAGATCCGCAGTTCGCCGTCCCCGAACCAGAACACGTAGCCAAATATGACAAGATGTCAGACGCTAAGGAATACATCCGCGAATATGTTCGGAGATGGATGAAGGGACCCATGGAAGAAAGCAAACCCTCCACTACTGTCCCTCTAGTGGAGCTTGAGGAAGTGCCCCCCAAGGCAGGTGAAGAACCGATCACTGATAACGCCCTTCCTCTTGGTCCCACATCTTCCGTGGAAAAGGAGGTACTTTTGGTTGGCGTATCTGAGGCTGTGGAGAAGGAGGCTTCCCAGGCAAGCACCGTAAGCAAGGATAGTGTAAAGGAGGATGCTCCCACTATTACTTAGTTGTTTACTTGTGATTTGTAAAAAATCGTTAAGTACAATTTGTTTTAATCCTTTATGGCAGCTATTTATTTTACTATTACCTTTGCGTAAGTAAATATATAGGCATCTAGGATTTATTTTAGAGTAGGTGGCCAGCCATACTCCATTGCATGGACCTTTGTGAAGGTTAAAAACTGTTTTATTCCATTGAAGGAAGTAAAGCTGCCTAGGGGATCAATTTGCTACCTGTCTTTGAGGTGAAGTGATCCGCCCGTAGGACTTGTGAATCCTTTTTTGGGAAGGATATGTAAGAGAGTGTAAAGACCTTGCGTCCAAGGATCGTTTTAACTCTATCGGAGATTGGGATCCTCTCAGAGATGGATCCGCCCATAAGTTAGATTCTCTTATGTCTAAGGAGAAAAAGTAGCTATGAGATAGCGATACTTTGTTAATGTGGAGAGCGTTGGATGCCCCCCTCTTTTTTAAGACTGGAATATTGATATTGCTGCAATAAACTTTAAAAAGAACACAGATAATAGAACAAATGATGTTTATTAATGGGAGAAATGCTTTATTACAGCAAGCATGTCTTATAGGTGAGCCTCGTTAAAACATTTAGTAAGAAAAACCACATGGGAAAAAGCTTACTAAAGGAAAAAGAGTACTCAAGACCGTGTGTACACC
This sequence comes from Euphorbia lathyris, assembly GCF_963576675.1. Classification (NCBI taxonomy): domain Eukaryota; kingdom Viridiplantae; phylum Streptophyta; class Magnoliopsida; order Malpighiales; family Euphorbiaceae; genus Euphorbia; species Euphorbia lathyris. The sequence goes on from NC_088915.1 coordinate 87,205,323, forward strand.
TCATTTTCTGACAAAATATTTGCGGAGATTTTGGAGGTTCCATGTGCGCGGCAATGTGTTGCCCTCCATGTCCTGAATTTTAAATGTGGCGGATCCAATCTTGTCCACTATCTGATACGGACCCGTCCAGTTGAGCCCTAACTTGCCCTTGCCTTCTCGAGACTGGATTTTGTCGGCCTTTCGGAGCACAAGATCACCCACATTCAGATCCACAAGCTTGACATTTTTATCATGGTAAGCGGCGATCCGCTGTTTATACGCCGCCATGTGTACATAGGCTTGGTCTCTTCGATCGCCTACCTGATCCAGACTTTCCCTTAGACTTTTGCCGTTGTCCTCTTCGCAATAAAAGGCCACTCTATCACTTGGGACCTGTATTTCAACCGGGATCACAGCCTCTACACCATGAGAGAGGGCGAAGGGTGTTTCTCCTGTGGCCGTCCTAGGAGTGGTGCGATAAGCCCATAAAACGCTTGTCAGCTGATCCGCCCACTTCTTATCGTGCTCTCCTAATCTCTTCTTTATCCCTTTTACGATCGTCCGATTCGTGACTTCAGTCATCCCGTTGGATTGGGGATAATAAACGGAGGCAAATCTGTTCAGAATGCCCAACTCTTCACAGAAAGTTTTGAATTCGCTACAGTTGAACTGTGTTCCATTATCGGTGATGATGGTATGCGGAACACCGTATCTTCCCACGATATTGTCCTTGACGAATTCCACCATTCATTCTGCAGTGATGGAGGAGACAGCTTCGGCTTCTACCCACTTGGTGAAATGATCCACTGCCACTACCACGTACCTCCTCTGTCGGCGAGTTGGAGGAAATGGGCCGACAATGTCTATTCCCCAGAGGGCGAATGACCATCCTTCTATGATGGGCCTCTGGAGATGTTTGGCAGTATGTGATTCATTCGCATGAATCTGGCAACTATGACAAGATTCTACCAATTTTTGGGCATCCAATTCGGTCGTGGGCCAGTAGAAACCCGCTAACCTGGATTTCTTCAAGATGGTGGCGGATGCTTCATGAGCCCCACATGATCCCTCATGTAGCTCCCTGAGGATTTGTTGTCCCTCTTCCGGTAGAATGCACTTCAACCAAGGGTGGCTAAAAGATTTTTTGTAAAGGTCGTCGTTGATTATGGAGAAGTAAGCCGCTCTCCTAACTATCCTCCGTGCCTCTTCCTTATCCTCAGGTAAAGTTCCACATAGCAGATATTGGCGAACGATCTCCAATCATCTTCTACCGTTGTGAGTAGGGATACTTCCTCTGAAGCGAAGGCTGGAGCTATTTTAACTTCGAAGGGACAATCTGGATCTGTCCAGTTCTCCTCACAAGAGGCCATTTTGGCCAAATGATCTGCCTCAGTGTTGGACTCCCTTGGTATGTGAATCAGTTCCCATTTGGTTTCCTTAGCCTCAAGGTGATCCAGCAATTTTTTGACTTCCGCTACGTATTTGGCCAAAACATCATCTTTCACCTCGTAATTCTTGATTTCTTGGTTGACCATTAGCTTAGAGTCACTATAGATCACAATCCGCTCAGGAGTGATTTCTTTGAGTAGGCGTAATCCCAATACCAGAGCTTCATATTCAGCAGCATTATTAGTTGCATGGAAATTTAATTTTGCCGCGTACCGTAACTTTATGTATTGGGGACCCTTGATCACAACGCCTACGCCAGCTCCATCCGCTGAGGAGGCGCCATCGGTGTACATTGTCCACTCCTCTACTAGAGGCTTGGGATGATCTATCCCTTCATCAGTGAATTCATTCACAAAGTCTGCCAGGACCTGACTCTTTAAAGCTGACCTGCTTTCATATCTCACATCGAATTCACCAAGGCGGATTGCCCATTCCATCAACCTTCCGGAAGTGTCTGGCTTCTGCAACACCTTCCTCATCGGTATATTCGTTCGAACCACCACAGTATGCGCCTGAAAATATGGTCTAAGGCGGATTGCTGTGGTGACAACAGCCAGCGCCATTTTATCAAGCTTAGAATATCTGGTTTCGGCGTCTTTTAGAACCTTGCTCACATAATAAATCGGAAACTGCTGGCCATCCTCCTCTCGTATCATGACCGTGCACACAGTCTTATCCATAACCGATACAACCGATACATACATGTAGAGGTCCTCTCCCTTCATTGGTCGACTCATCATGGGCGGCTCCGTGAGGAACCACTTGATTCCTTCGAAGGCCTTTTCACAATCCTCATTCCACTCGAACGCCTTTTGCTTCTTGATGACCTCGTAAAAGGGCTGACATCTACGAGCTGAGCAAGAGATAAACCTGCCCAAGGCTATGATCCGCCCATTAAGGCATTGTACTTCTCTGATGTTCTGTGGTGCTTGCATTTCTAGGACAGCTTTAACCTTGTCAGGATTTGGGCTAACTTCTTTTTCGCTGATCATGAACCCTAAGAATTTTCCATACGTCGCACCAAAAGTACACTTCTCTAGGTTCAGCTTAATGTTGTGGCGTCGGAGTACGTCCAGTACCTCCTTTATATCGTCTGCATGCCTTTCTATGGTTGTGCTTTTGATGATCATGTCATCTACATAGACAGAATAATTATCCCCTTTACTATCTACGAATATCTTATTCATCATCCTCTGATAAGTTGCACCCGCGTTTTTAAGCCCAAAGGGCATAACTTTGAAGCAATAAGTGGCTTGATGCGTTACGAACGAGGTCTTGATTCTATCTGAGGGCTCCATGGGGATCTGATGATAACTTGACTTCACATCCGTAAAGGAGTACATGGCGTGACCGGCGGTTCCGTCCACAAGCATGTCAATACATGGCAGAGGATAGTTGTCTTTGGGACAAGCTTTGTTGAGATCCGTAAAGTCAATACACATGCGGTACGATCCGCCCGCCTTCTTTACCAGAACGATGTTCGCCAGCCACTGAGTATAAAGCACCTCCTCAATGGCGTCCGCCCGCTGGAGCTTGGTGATCTCTTCTTCTATCACCTTCTGCCTTTCGGGGCCATGGTTTCTCCGCTTCTGAGCCACTGGAACTGCATCTTTATCAATGTTGAGCTTGTGAGTGATCACGTCTGGACTGATTCCGGGGAGAATTTCATCCTTCCATGCGAAGACATCCTCCGCCTCACGGAGTACCTTGGTGATTGCATTTTTAATTTCGCCTTTGAGCCCTTTAGCCATTCGCACCTGCTTTTCATCCGCCATAAGGTATATTTCTGTCTCGCCCAAGGCCATTGTGAGGAGCTCCTCCTCATCCTCCTCCTTAGATTGGGGGCGAATCATTAGCGATGCCGAATATGTCTCCTGGGCCACCTTTTGCCTACCTCTGATCATTACACCTCCCTTGGCCGTGGGGATGTAAAGCGTTAGGTGGCGTATGGAGATAAGGGCTGCAACTTCGGAGATAAAGGGTCGTCCGAGGATGATATTGTAAGCTAACTGACCATCCAAGACAGAAAATTCCAGATCACCTTTCCAGACCTGATCATCGTCTGTAAGCTCGCAATCCAGAGTGACTTGGCCTTTTGTTTGGATAGTGTGTCCCGTCACTCCTAGGATATCGACCACAGTTGGCTCTACTTGGACTGGATCAATCATGAGTTTGGCAAAAGCTCCTCTGGTGATGACATTGCACGAACTCCCAGTATCAACCATAACTCTTTTCATCTCCCAGCTGTAGACACCGAGTCGGAGGACCTGTGACGAAAACCCACGATGAACGGCTAAATCGGTTGATTCCAAGGATTAGAAAATTTAAAAATAATAACGTAATAAAATGGGGAAACTCGGAGAACCGACGCTTGAAAGCCCCGCTAACAAGTTCGGCATCCCCTGAGTGAGGACGGGCACGTTCGCTACTACGGCAGTAAGCAAATGTGCCTCGGAGGCCGAGCATCGACCGGTGGGCAACGAATGGCGCTCCCAGCAACGACGGTCGCTCTATAAAGGACGGTGCGCGGCACGTCGGGCGCTCGTCCGACACGTCGAACGTCACCCGTCGAGGGGCGGGCGTCCCCCGTCGAGCGTGGTCCGACGCACGGACGGCGTCATCCGATGAAAGTCCGACGAGTGCCGGACCGCTTCGGACGACGCTCGACATCGTCGGGCGAGCCCCGAAGCTCGATTGGGCGGATGCCCGACTTTCGTTGGGCGATCACCCAAAATGTTGGGCGATCGCCCAACAAAAACAAATTTTGGGCGATCGCCCAAAATGTTAGGCGATCGCCCAACAATTGTTGGGCGGCCGCCCAACCTCTTTGGGCGACGCCCGATTTTACTCGGGCGTCGCCCAAAGTTCTCCGGGGATCCATGCCTATATAAGGCAAGGATCCCCATGCATTTAAGGAGGAGGCTTTTTGGGAAAGATTTTCTCACTCTAAACATTTTTAGAGAGAGAAAATTGATTTTTTGGGAAAAAACATTTTTTTTCCTAAAAATTCCAAATCTCCTAAAAGTTAAAATTTTACCAAAAACACCGGGAAGCACGATTCGTGGAATCAACCGACGTCAACCGTCAATACCGAATTTAAGGTATTATCCGAGAACTAGACTCGTTTTATTTTATTTAATTTATTTCTTTCCTTTATTTATTTTTATGTCATAGTTTTTATTTATTTAGTTATTCGTTTATTTATCACTTTTTATTTAATTGGGTGTATTTATTTAATTTTCATTTCGTGTTGAATAAAATTTGGTTTTGTTTTAAAATAAAAAAAACCTCGTTTTGATATCCCAATACGAACCGTGATCCGATAAAAAGGTAGTTCGGGTATTAAAAGACGTTGTAACTATAAGTTTTTTTTAAAAAGAAATTTCCAAATAACGTTTTAAAATAAAAACGTCGTTTTAGGAACTTCCGTTATTGACTATGATCCATTTTTGGTAGTTCGAAAATCCAAAACGATTGAATTAGACTTAATTTAAAGCTTTTGAATAAATCTGGAAATAATTGGACTGCTGCTGTAATTTGCGTTTTCTGTCACTAATTGCTGATTACGACGGATTTTCCGTCGGTAAATCTGTCAGAATGTAAAAAATGATGTTTTGGTCCTCCTTTCCCAACTTTTAGACTTTAGGTTCCTTTATATATATATATATGTATAGTTATGTAATATATATTTTCAAACTATTTTTAGATATTTGGTACATATAGTTATTTAGGATGTTTATGTATTATTCTTCATTAATTTGATCTAATTTAAGTATATGTATATATATTTTCTTTAAAGTCATTTAAACTACATTATGTATATATATATATATATAGTTTTTGGGCTATTTAGGTTATATTAGTTATTATTAGATGAAACTATTTTGGGGGATAAATGTTATTTTCTTATTTAGGAGCTTTACCCATTATTTTTACATGTTTAAAGTAAAAATGTATTATATTTAGTATTTTCGTTATTATTTCTTATATATTTATTACATAGTATCTTTTCACTTATTCTTATTTTATCTATAAATATTTCATGGTTTTTTTTAGCTAAAATGGATATATATGCCTATATTATTTTCTTTATTCTTTGGACATTTATGGGTCCATATTTTAAATGGGTTTTGTTTGGAGTGAATTTTGATTTAATATGTTTATTGTCGTAATTATGACAAGTAAAGAGTCTATTGAGTAAAAAGGGGAAAATAAATCACAAAAAGAGTTTTCAATTTAATTATTTAAACTAAAGGTTTTTTTAGAGGTTCCTAATGTAAATAAATAGCGTCTTCTTGACATTTTAAATCATTTCTTAAAACATCACGTTTTAAAACCTTAGTCCGTTCCAACGACGGATTAAGCGAACCTTGTAATTAAAATCGTTTTCATTGTGAATAATAGAGTTTTTGAATCGTTTTCTTAAATAATTTGTATAAAATAAATTGACTTGTATGTTTAACCACGTTTTCTTATCAAAGGTTTTTATCTCCACGTTTTCAAACGCCCGAGTCGTTCCAACGGCGATTCGGGTGAACTTCATCAAACGGGGTTTCGAAACGTACCTAAATCGTTCCAACGGCGATCAAAGTACGAACCATGTAAATAAACTCGTTTTGGGAAAGTGAGTTAGTATAGAATTAGTATGTCACACGAAGCATAAATCATGTTGCAAATAAACCAATTCTTCCTTCTCCCCCTCTCTTTCCTATGTATTTTGAACTGATGTAAATGGGTGATTCTTTACTAAAGTGGCTTTTCAATAATATATGCTCAAAACGGTTTTCAAAACGAGAAAGAAAAGGTTTCAAATGAATTTTAAACTTAAAGAAATATACGATTAGTCTGTTATCGCCTAACATGCTGAGTAGGAGGCCGGTGGTTCATAACCGGGCGATGTCGGGGTGCATAGTAGCCTTTCTCCGGAAAGGAGCTAGCCTTCTCGGCTCGTACCTAAGTTTCCCGAACCCACACCGGTCTCCCGCAAGGGATCGGTGTTCATTTTCCCATTCGTGGGTGGCGACTCTTCCATATCTCCGAACTCAACCTCTTAGCTAGTAGGTCATCCTCATACCCCATTGGTACTCTCGGTCATACCTTGTATATCGATACGTCATTGTACTAAGGTGACCCGTGCATACTTGGCCTTCTTGAGACGCCCCGTCACATCTTCAAAACGACCAAATCAATGAGACATACCAGGTGTGTCGTCATATATCGTAACACGTCAGTATTCTAAACATGTGACACTAGTGCTTCGAACACGTATCAGCTTTCGGTGCATATCCCGTATGTCACCGCTTGTGCTTTAGTCATACGTTGGGCCTTGTCAAAACATGCCCCACATGTCGCATTATCATCGGCAATATTTGTAGTCCACGAATATGTCATCAGGCTATCCAATTCTGGACCGACCTTTGACGCACGTTCCGTGTGTCATCCCTCGCACCTTACTCGCATATCAAAGATTGAGTCGCTTATACCATCCAGTCGGGGTTAAGCTTGTGGCACACACCCCCATACATGGTTTGGTACGTCCTGTTCGCAGGTCAAATGTCGAGTCATTCATGTCATTGAGTTCAAGTCGAATCTGGGGCAAGTTCATATATGTCATCACGTGCATCTCACTTACATCTCCAATGTCGAGTCATTTGTATCGTCAAGTTCGAGTTGAACTTTGGGCACGTACCTGTCATATGGAGTGATTCATGTCATCGTGTCCAAGTCATACCATTAGGCACGTACCCTATGGGCCATCTTGGGCGTCCCGCTCACACCTTGACACACTGAGTCGTTCATATCGTGAGGCTCCTGTCAAACTTTCGATGTACGCCCCGTAAGTCATCACTCATGTCTTGAGTACGCCCCAAACAGCGGTTTGTTTCTATTGTCAAATCCTCGACACGTTCCCCTACATCATTGCTACCGTTGTCCATGTAGACTCCGAATTTCCTTATTTACGAGTCTGAGACACATGCCTTATGTGTCGCTATTTGGGTCCCGCTCGTATCAGTAGTATCGAGTGGTTCGTACCGCGTCTAAATCCAACATTTGGCACTTACCTCGAAGGTCTTGGTCTGCGCCTTCGTTGTTCCTCGAATTGTTCATAGTGATAGGTTCCAGTAGAACTATCGATGTCTACCCTGTGTGTCATTGCTGTTGTCTCAAGATCTTTAGGGATTCTCATAAAACATATCGTCGTCGGGTTTGAGCTACGAAACAAATTGACCTTTGACACATACCAGGTGAGTCGTCGTTTTCGTCTCGTTGGTACCTCGATCGGATTAGGACACCCCTCATTCTACTAAACACACCGATGTCTGCAAATTCATCGAGGTATTTAGCTTGATTTAATCCTTAGACTGCACCCTGCGGTTGGTATCGTGTCTGGCTGACACCTCCAATGTTGTGAGGAGGTACCTCTCGGGTCATCTCTGTGCTTCATCTATGCCCAAAGTTGGTCAGACAATCATATGTGTACCCTATTCGTGTCTCGTATCCAGCATGTCGGATTTCCCCCGCGACGGTCGAAATCCCAAAATCGAGCCATCGCATCGTTCGTGAGTTGTGTATAAGTCAATCGTGGGGGCACATCAAATGTGACTCCCATCATGCCTTTTGGCTACCTCTAAGGCATACCATGTACGTCATCGTACTTCCTAAATGCACCATGTTTCAAACCACTCTGTCATGATACTAGTGAGCCAAGTAGGAGTTAATAATTGGCGCATACCTCGTATGTTGACATATGCATCCTATTCGGACCTCGAGTATCGGGTATTCCGTGTTCATTGTCCCGTTAAATAATACCCATCATCGTAATAGTTGCTTTTCACGAGAAGCTGACAATTGGCGCACATCACGTATGTCACTCGAGTCTCCCCTATGCCTTAACCTGTTTAAGGCATGTCCCGTGCGTCACCACTTTCTGCATAACACGCCAAGGTTCCATTGGTATGTCTACGTATTCGTGTCTTGGGTTTAAACTAACCATTGACCCACGCCCCATATGTGGTGGTCTCGTCCCGCTTGCTTCTAGTTTAGGACACACCCTCTCTGTCGGTTTGTTTCAGGAAACTTGTGTTTCCTAGAAAGGCAGTTCCCTGCTATCAGTATCGTTACCAGGTAAACTATGGACACATGCCCCGCACGTCTCCATCATGGTCTATTTAGGTCTCGGACATACCATGAGCGTCACATCAGCCCGCGTAACACCCCGTATCTTCGAAGTACGTCATTACAACCGATGATCACAATCCCTAACATACACCTTATACATAGTCGCTTATGTTTTTTTTTTAAATCGTGAGTCATGTCGACGTACCAAGTATGTCATTCCCCCCACTCATGTCGCTACCCCTTGAATATATCTACACGTCACGGATATCATCGGGGTACACTCTCATCTACCTAGCGTCCTAGGGAATTTTACTCATCATGAGGGTCGTCTCAATCTCACAAGTGTCAGTCGTGTCGAGCGTCATTCAACATTGTACATCTTGTAAAGCATTGCAAGGTAAACTTGCAGGATTCGTACTAATGTGTGTATAACAGTTGAAATGGTTTCGAGCATCGGCACTTCCAAACAGGTAAGTTAGCACAGACGACTGAAGTACTGCCGACGGCTCTGGTAAAAAAAAGAAAAAAGGGAAAAAAGAAGGGGTTTAGCTCTAGTCAAATCGTGTTTATGTTGTGAGAAATAAAGCGCACACCACGAATCATGCATAAATCATACATCCATCGATAGGAGGCACAAATAGATAGCTTTGGCATTCGCATCACACATGCATCGCATCATCAAAATTCATAATGCCTAAAAAGCTCCACTCACCGATCCTTTTTCCTTGTTAGAAACCCAACTCATGGCCCAGTCCAACAATTCAAACCACAATCTCGAGAGCCGTGTGCAAGGGGCCTTAGCCAAGTACATCTTTTCTGACGAGTTCAAACGTGCTCTTAATGATCCAAAGGCTGCTAGGAATGATGGGGTTGAAAGTTCCCAGGAGATGATAGGAGATTTCAATCTCAGAGCAGAAATCGAGCGGGTTCTTCCCGATGTCCTCGCTTCAGATGAATTCAAGATAGAGCTGAAAAGGTTGGTCCGGGAGGTCCTCAGTGAGTCACTGGTTGCGGAAATCCCGAAAGCGACTGTGGAGAAACCTATGTTCCAGCTCGCGTCACAAGCTAATCCACAAACATTCACTCCACCAAGGGTAGTCTCACACCATGTTTCACGAACACAACAAGATCCACACCATCGGGGACATGAGTTTACCAGGGTTGTTCGCCCTCCATCACCCGCTCAGTGTAGAAGGGAGGGAAGGAAGTTCTCCACTTTCACTCAACCCTTATTTAAAGTGTTGGAGGGTCTACAAATGCACGACATACTTCATCCTCTACCAGCCACGGGAGGTCAAACCACTGAGTTAGTCAAACGCAAGGGTTACTGCCACTTCCACCAGAAATATGGTCACGAAACAAGTACTTGCATGAGGTTGAAGCATGAAATCCAAGATCTCATCGAAGCTGGAAGGATAAGTGATCCAGATCCTTCTCAGCAGAGGAAGCCTTCCTCTTGTTCCTTGAACGATGAAGTCTACAACGGAGCGGGATGAGCTAAAGAAGAAGTTCTCGAGATCGAGGACACTTATGAAGTGGAAGAACCTGAAGCTTCCTGAAGTAGCATGAGAGAGAGGATTGCACTTGTAGTCCTTATCCTCGTCTTTTATTTTATCTTCTATTCCACAAGATGTTACGAACCTCCTTTTGAATTCAATGAAATTTCATTTCCGCAAATTTTGACCTAATTATATGCATTTACATTTGACATTCACCCAATTGAGATATTCCCGCTTCTTATCATGGAATGGACGTAAGCTCTAAAATGTACTTATTGCTCAGTACTTAACCACTGAAGAGAGAAAATTGAGAGAGAGTAAAAAAAAAAAAAACAAATCCTGAGAAATGATTCCATGGCTCTACGATGACAAGTCGGACATAGACCCATCAAACGAAGGGTTCTCATCGGCTTGTGCCAAAAAGAAGACCGAACGACAATCAACAAAGTCCAATACGAGAGAAAAAGAAAAGAGAAGGAGGAGCAAGCGACAGGCCCCAGAAACCGTGCTAGCACTAAGGCACCGACGAAAATTTCTCCCAAAGGGGACACAAATACATGGGTGCAGCACTCAGAACAAGACGAGGGCAACTGGCCTATCAACGATAAAGGATCCTATTCCAGGATCAACGAAAGGGTTTAGGTCTATGATGGCTCAAAGGAAAAGGATGATGCTAAAAAGGCCCAGGGGCAAAGTCAGCCAATCAGAAGTAAGAAGAAAATTATTCAAATAAAAAGCAGACGTAACTAGCCGAGGAGCGTCAAGGCGACAAGAGAAGTTGACATTGCCCGACTAATGGGTGATCCAGTGTACGAGAAAAACTCGCTTTAGCAAAGAAAGATCAAATGAGTAGTCGAATGAAGACAATGACGGTGATGAAGTTTAGAACTACGATCAATCTCAAAGGAACCAAGGAATCTTTCTCATCAAATACGCAGTCAAATGAAGACAAAGGCGGCGACGAAGTTTAGAACTACGTAACCAAGGAATCTTTCTCATGAGAAAAAAAAAAGAAAAAAAAGAAAGAAAATCCCGATAGGTTGAAAATCCGCAAAGGACGGCCTATGCAACAATAAGGGACACCCCAATAAGCGAAAACCCCATGGGGCGCTTAATTGAAAATTCCGGGGATAAAAGGAGAGAGTTAAAATAACTGAAATGTGAAAACCCGAAAGGGCATGCTTTGGTAACAGTGGTTGATAAACTGAGCAGTAAACAATTCAATGTATCTTTGCGAAGTGCTTTATCTAAGCTAGACGGTTGCATTTGCAATGAAAACGCCCGCATCAATAGACACCCCATCTCAACTAAAGTCGCCTCGACACCCATGAACCAATCCAAAATCTATGAAAAGAAAAAAAAATTAAAAAAAGGACTATTCTTCTCTCTCATGCTCCATGAAGGTTTGTTCCTCTGCTCCTCTGTTGTCCTCTCAAGAGTCAAACTTCGACCGAAGCGTCTCTCCTCCATAACGGCAGTATCCCTAGCTTAGTGCACGTGAAATCTCACCTCGAGTTGGCAGGGGCATGCGCTCGCATCAACTTCTAATCTACACCAAGACGGTAACTTCAATCGGGGGCACGACCATGCAGTCAGACCACTGTCCATCTCACTCCAGAAGTTTCTGCATCAGCGAAGGCATCGGGCATGAACTCATCGCCAAATGCTCAGCATAGAAGCGGCCCGTAGATATGAACCCCCTGTGCTATCTGGTATCATTTACATTCAAGAAAGAAAAAATTGAACAAAAAGAGTTGGATTGAAAACCTCAAAAGAGGCGATCCAAGCAAAAGGAGAGATAGAGAAAATCTGTGAGATATAGAAAAGATGAATTGAAAACCCCTAGGGGCAGTTCATGCAAAAGGAGAGATAGAGAATATCGGAGGGATCCCGTCGAGTTGAAAACCCGAAAAGGGCGACTCAGGAAAAAATTAGGGAAAAAATGAATACGTCAAACTCAGGTTAAAGGCGAGAGCCCCTTGGCACAAGCTCATCAACACCAAATCCCCATCCTTACAACCCTCGGTCTCAAACTTATCATTGCCCTCATCCCTGCACACCTTGGGTATGGCCTGAAACATCATTTCTCGATCTTAAGCTACCAAAATCCCCCAACCTATGAAAAGAGAATCCATTCAACCATCTCATCCACACATACATAGTTTGCATACACACATGTCCATACATCCGCATAAAGCAAAATGCATAGGCCACGCTTACATACATTCAAACACATGCGCAGTCATCTGCGTACACACGCTTAGATAGTTACACGCATCCATAGATTAGGCTACATCCACCCATCTACATGCATCACTACACGCTCGCGGTCGATGACCAGGATTGCTAGAGAGAACCACTTTACCCGCCCATGATTTAGAGACCAAGGTTGCTAGGGAGAGCCACTTTACCCGCCTACGATTTAGAGACCAGGGTTGCTAGGGAGAGCCACTTTACCCGCCTGCGATTTAGAATTGCCAAAGAACTTTTTTGCCCTTGAGCCATCTTACCTACGGTTCACGACCGATGTAGCTTTTTAGCCATCTTACCTACGGTTCACGACCGAGGTAGCTTTTTAGCCATCTTACTTACGGTTCACGACCGAGGTAGCTTTTTAGCCATCTTACCTACGGTTCACGACTGAGGTAGCTTTTTAGCCATCTTGCCTACGGTTCACGACCAAGGTAGCTTTTTAGCCATCTTACCTACGGTTCACGACCGAGGTAGCTTTTTAGCCATCTTACCTACGGTTCACGACCGAGGTAGCTTTTTAGCCATCTTACCTGCGGTTCACGACCGAGGTAGTTTTTTAGCCTTCTTACCTACGGTTCACGACCGAGGTAGCTTTTTAGCCATCTTACCTACGGTTCACGACCGAGGTAGCTTTTTAGCCATCTTACCTACGGTTCACGACCGAGGTAGCTTTTTAGCCATCTTACCTACGGTTCACGACCGAGGTAGCTTTTTAGCCATCTTACCTACGGTTCACGACCGAGGTAGCTTTTTAGCCATCTTACCTACGATTCACGACCGAGGTAGCTTTTTAACCATCTTACCTTTGGTCCACGATCGAGGTTGCTTCCGAGCCGTTTTTACCAACAGTCCACTTAGGCTAGGGTCCGTTAGAAGAACATCCGCCGGTGGTCGTTTCAAAGGCGAGGACAGAAAGAATCGGGAACGATGCCGGAACGCGCAGCGTAAAGGTCAGGTATTCTTCCTCCAACTCTTTACGTGTCTTTTACTTTTATATGTTTTACATTGCATGTGTTGCGTTAGCAAAAAACATTTTCAAAACACACACATCACTGTCAAAATAGGAAAGTAGGGGCAACTGTAGACACCGAGTCGGAGGACCTGTGACGAAAACCCACGATGAATGGCTAAATCGGTTGATTCCAAGGATTAGAAAATTTAAAAATAATAACGTAATAAAATGGGGAAACTCGGAGAACCGACGCTTGAAAGCCCCGCTAACAAGTTCGGCATCCCTTGAGTGAGGACGGGCACGTTCGCTACTACGGCAGTAAGCAAATGGGCCCCGAAGGCCGAGCATCGGCCGGTGGGCAACGAATGGCGCTCCCAGCAACGACGGTCGCTCTATAAAGGACGGTGCGCGGCACGTCGGGCGCTCGTCCGACACGTCGAACGTCACCCGTCGAGGGGCGGGCGTCCCCCGTCGAGCGTGGTCCGACGCACGGACGGCGTCACCCGACGAAAGTCCGACGAGTGCCGGACCGCTTCGGACGAGGCTCGACATCGTCGGGCGAGCCCTGAAGCTCGATTGGGCGGATGCCCGACTTTCGTTGGGCGATCGCCCAAAATGTTGGGCGATCGCCCAACAAAAACAAATTTTGGGCGATCGCCCAAAATGTTGGGCGATCGCCCAACATAGGTTGGGCGGCCGCCCAACCTCTTTGGGCGATGCCCGATTTTACTCGGGCGTCGCCCAAAGTTCTCCGGGGATCCATGCCTATATAAGGCAAGGATCCCCATGCATTTAAGGAGGAGGCTTTTTGGGAAAGATTTTCTCACTCTAAACATTTTTAGAGAGAGAAAATTGATTTTTTGGGAAAAAACATTTTTTTTTCCTAAAAATTCCAAATCTCCTAAAAGTTAAAATTTTACCAAAAACATCGGGAAGCACGATTCGTGGAATCAACTGACGTCAACCGTCAATACCGAATTTAAGGTATTATCCGAGAACTAGACTCGTTTTATTTTATTTAATTTATTTCTTTCCTTTATTTATTTTTATGTCATAGTTTTTATTTATTTAGTTATTCATTTATTTTATCACTTTTTATTTAATTGGGTGTATTTATTTAATTTTCATTTCGTGTTGAATAAATTTGGTTTTGTTTTAAAATAAAAAAAACCTCGTTTTGATATCCCAATACGAACCGTGATCCGATAAAAAGGTAGTTCGGGTATTAAAAGACGTTGTAATTATAAGTTTTTTTTAAAAAGAAATTTCCAAATAACGTTTTAAAATAAAAACGTCGTTTTAGGAACTTCCGTTATTGACTATGATCCATTTTTGGTAGTTCGGAAATCCAAAACGATTGAATTAGACTTAATTTAAAGCTTTTGAATAAATCTGGAAATAATTGGACTGCTGCTGTAATTTGCGTTTTCTGTCACTAATTGCTGATTACGACGGATTTCCGTCGGTAAATCTGCCAGAATGTAAAAAATGCTGTTTTGGTCCTCCTTTCCCAACTTTTAGACTTTAGGTCCTTTATATATATATGTATAGTTATGTAATATATATTTTCAAACTATTTTTAGATATTTGGTACATATAGTTATTTAGGATGTTTATGTATTATTCTTCATTAATTTGATCTAATTTAAGTATATGTATATATATTTTCTTTAAAGTCATTTAAACTACATTATGTATATATATATATAGTTTTTGGGCTATTTGGGTTATATTAGTTATTATTAGATGAAACTATTTTGGGGGATAAACGTTATTTTCTTATTTAGGAGCTTTACCCATTATTTTTACATGTTTAAAGTAAAAATGTATTATATTTAGTATTTTCGTTATTATTTCTTATATATTTATTACATAGTATCTTTTCACTTATTCTTATTTTATCTATAAATATTTCATGGTTTTTTTTAGCTAAAATGGATATATATGCCTATATTATTTTCTTTATTCTTTGGACATTTATGGGTCCATATTTTAAATGGGTTTTGTTTGGAGTGAATTTTGATTTAATATATTTATTGTCGTAATTATGACAAGTAAAGAGTCTATTGAGTAAAAAGGGGAAAATAAATCACAAAAAGAGTTTTCAATTTAATTATTTAAACTAAAGGTTTTTTTAGAGGTTCCTAATGTAAATAAATAGCGTCTTCTTGACATTTTAAATCATTTCTTAAAACATCACGTTTTAAAACCTTAGTCTGTTCCAACGACGGATTAAGCGAACCTTGTAATTAAAATCGTTTTCATTGTGAATAATAGAGTTTTTGAATCGTTTTCTTAAATAATTTGTATAAAATAAATTGACTTGTATGTTTAACCACGTTTTCTTATCAAAGGTTTTTATCTCCACGTTTTCAAACGCCCGAGTCGTTCCAACGGCGATTCGGGTGAACTTCATCAAACGGGGTTTTGAAACGTACCTAAATCGTTCCAACGGCGATCAAAGTACGAACCATGTAAATAAACTCGTTTTGGGGAAGTGAGTTAGTATAGAATTAGTATGTCACACGAAGCATAAATCATGTTGCAAATAAACCAATTCTTCCTTCTCCCCCTCTCTTTCCTATGTATTTTGAACTGATGTAAATGGGTGATTCTTTACTAAAGTGGCTTTTCAATAATATATGCTCAAAACGGTTTTCAAAACGAGAAAGAAAAGGTTTCAAATGAATTTTAAACTTAAAGAAATATACGATTAGTCCGTTATCGCCTAACATGCTGAGTAGGAGGCCGGTGGTTCATAACCGGGCGATGTCGGGGTGCCTAGTAGCCTTTCTCCGGAAAGGAGCTAGCCTTCTTGGCTCGTACCTAAGTTTCCCGAACCCACACCGGTCTCCCGCAAGGGATCGGTGTTCATTTTCCCATTCGTGGGTGGCGACTCTTCCATATCTCCGAGCTCCGGTCCTGCCGAGCAGCTTGATTCCACGATTGGTTGCTTTCGGCGCCAATCACCGCTTACGTCGCCATGAGGTGTCCACCCCCCGGTCCGCCCGGGAGATTAGGCCGCGACACCTCGTCTAACACCAGCCTTCCACCATCATAGTGACGACCAATGCATCCGCATGGGGAGAGATTTCAGGACCTACATCGGCAAAGGGGCGATTTAACGATGCCCTGTCAAGAGCGATGGTCTTTGCCTTTTTCAGCATTGGTTGATATCCAGGTCCGCCCGCTATGACATTAATGGTACCCTTTCCCTTCTTCTTTGGGTCCTCTTTGGATCTATCGCCATCTCCTTTCTTGCCATCATTCTGGACGAACCGGTCCAATTTGCCTCTCTCGATGAGACGCTTGATTTCCCGAGCTAACTCCCAACATGCATCAGTGTCATGGCCATTTTTCCTGTGATATTTACAATAATTTTTAGGATTTTTACCAGTATTGGTGTACTCCCCCCCCTTTGGTTCGGGGTATGAAATGCTCCGTTTGTGTTGACTGTTCTCAATCCACATAAGGACTTCACTTTTAGAAGCGTTGAGAGGTGTGAAAGAGGTGACAAACGTTGATTTGTTCTTAGAACCCTTTTGTCTGCTTCTAGAGGAAGAATCCTGATGTTTGTCTTTGTCTCTATCTCGATGGCGAGATTCGCCCTTGTCCTTTTTGGGTGATGACAGTGATCCTCGGCGAATGTCATCCACCTCGATAAAGTCTTTACAACGTTCCATCAATTCTGCCATGCTGGTGGGTTTCTTTCGAATTAGATCTTCTTGCAAGCTTTTACAAGTGGTGTTTCTCACAAAACATTCCACTGCTATGGAGATATCCACATCAACGATTTGTATGCACAATTGGTTAAAAGTGTCTACGTACTCCCGATTCATTCGCCTTCTGCTTTAACTCAAAAAGCTTTCATGATTTAACCACTGGAGGAATACAACCGGCGAATTTAGCACAAAATTCCCTGCTCAATTGATCAAAACTGTTTATTGAGCCCGGAGGTAAAGACTGAAACCACCCATAGGCTGGACCTCCTAGCGTGGTGACAAACATTTTGTAGAGCACAGGCTCGGTGGCACGGTTGAGTTTGAGCAGTATTCGGTATTTTCTGACGTGAGCTTCCGGATTGTCAACACCTGTGTAGATAGCGAGATTAGGTATTTTAAAAGCTCTATCAGTTTCCTATGCCTCAATCCAAGCTACGAAAGGTGAATCTCTATTGGCGAACGGATTATGCCTGGCATTTTCCTCATTCATACGGAGCACCAGAGCTCTAACTCTATCATCGAAATTCTCCGGATCCGCCCTTGGGCGACCCCTTCTTGGAGATCTGCTTGGAGAAGAAGAAGAACTTGACCCAGATGATGGATCTGATGGCGAACGCCCTCCTCCAATTCCGCGTCCGCCTCCTCCTCCGCTACTACCTCCTCTGCCCCCCCCCCTCCCGGGGGAGCTTGCCCACTACCTCCTCCATGGCTTCCCGACGGGATGTGTCCAACAGTTCCCGAGGGTGGCGGGGGTGGTGGTCCACTCAAAGGGGGCGTCTCCGCTGGCCTTTTACTCCGTCTAGGACCAGTAGATGGGGGCGATCTGCCCCGACGTGAGGATCTCGGTCGTCGAGGCGAGGGTGATTTAGACCGCCTACTTTTCTCCCTTCTACGCTTTTTGTGTGTTCGCCCCTCGGATCCGCCAAGGGAGAGATTCGTCCGTGGGCGCCTTGGGATATCGAACCCGCCTAGATTTAATCCAGGACCCGTAGATCCGCCCGGAAGGGTTGAATCATTCCTTTGACTTCCTTCTGCGCCACCAGGGAATAACTCCCGATTGATTTGTCGTTCTCCAACTGCCGCCGTAGTAGTTACCATGGAATCCGTGTTGTGAGCTTGGAGAAATGAAGAACTCTGGGCGCCCGGTCCAAAGTTTAACAAGGTTCAGGATGATACATTCGATGTGGACGCCATGCTCCAATGTGGAGTGAGGGTCATGAACGACCGCAGGCGATTCCCCGTCTCGGGCCCAAACCGCTCTCCGATTGCTTGTGCACACATGTTGATGAAAGCATCAGGGTTCATACTACTTTCGACGTGCGTTGCAGGAGCAGTTGAATCTGTGCGGCCAGCACTAGATGGTGTAACTAATGGTGCTTCAATCCCTGAAGAGGGATTCTGATCTCCAGTTGTCATAGTTTCTTAATGTGAACGAAAAACCCTTTGTTTGATTAAGGATTCCACGTTCACCGCACCAATTGATAACAAATAGAGAAATTTTGATCAACTTCCGTCCCTGTGGGGGCGTCGTTGGGTTCGACGGGGGGAAGCTCCGATGCCAAAGTCAGTAAGGTGAATCAAGGAAACAAACTGAATTGACAAAGGTTGTGAGAATGTGTACCTTGATAGCCTAGGGAATCAGGCTATATATAGCTAGGAAGTCGTAACCTTCAGGCAACTAGAAAGCCTCCATTAATGCTCCATTAATGGCGGTTACAAGTTATCTTTAACCTGGCGGTTAGCTAATTGATAACTCATTAATGATCTTTATGGCCGAGTCGGCGGCCAACCGTTACAGTGGCGAATCGGGTGAATGAAGAGATTCGCCTCATAGGTCCGCCAGCGGATCTCTCTGAGCAGAACCGTGGAGATCCGCCTGCCGGCTCCCCTTTGGGGATTAATACGCGGCGTTCTCAAGGCGAATATCCCTTTCGGTCATTGGGATAATACCTCTATGTTATCAAATCCTTATACTTTAACGAACTTGTGGTTTTTGAATATGGACATTGCTCAAAGCAACAACTAAACATAGAAATAAATGAAAGAATATACAGACTCTGATGGCTAGAACGTCCCTGGCCAAGGGACTCGAACAAAGGTGTGTCAAGAATGGAAAAAAGGCTCAAATGTGGCTAACTAAGGGCTGGTACTGTTATTTTTGTTAGTCTTGAGCAAGACTAAGGGTTCAAATTTTCTTTGAAATGGCTAAGAAAAGAAACCTACTACCCTTATCATTTTTAATGCTTGAATACATCAGTGTGGTCTCGAAATGCATAACATCGCAAGTTCTAGAATTCCAAACTAGAATTGGATAACACTCGGAAAGAATAGAACAAAGTGTAATGTTTTTGTTCTTGCATTTAGGCTCAAAAACTTTCCAAAAATTGGGGTTAAATTGGTGTTGCTTCATCGTCTGTCATGTAATGGGAGATTAGTCAAGTGACTCATATGCATGCTCAAGACAATTGTGCAATCCCAACCTTTTGAAATCGAAAGCTTTATTCAAAACAAAACTTAAGGGTTTCAATACTGAGTTGGCAACCTATTTTCAACCAAGTGCAAAACTAAGAGCTAGCATTGTTATTTTTAGGGACAAAACAAAGGGTGAACACCCCACACTAGACTCGAGCATATTTTCTGGGTTTTTTTTTCACTTGAGGTGGACACCTCACACTAATTTAGCACATATTCCATGAAATTAAACCCAAAAAATTGCAGCAGTAAAATAAGGAAATTTCAGCAGCATTAAATTTTCAAAATAATCAGCAGCCTTTCAATGAATTAACCATCACAATCAGCCAATTAACTATGAAATCAAACACTTCTATAGCAAAGGTCCCTCCCCCACTTTCTCCTCGCACTGTCTCAGAGCTAGTACAGAGTCGGTCAATTTTGCAGGATCAAGCCCTGGGAGCACCCCACTTTTCGTGCAGCAAAGAAAGAGGAAAGGTTGGTCAGGCCCTTCCCCATAAGGCCCCACCGTCGGGGCATAAGCGCCCGTGTAGCAAAAGGGGATTGGGAGTCCCTGTACTGTGTGAGTCGCTAAGACTGGATAAAAAGGTAAAGTTTATAAAAGTTAGGTAGCGTGCGGAATTCACAAAAATTAGGGGCAAAGGGCAGCAAACATGAGAAAAATGAATAAATAGAGAAGAAAAGATTATGCTTACTGTCCTTTGTTTGGTGGTTCATGTGTTGGGTTTGCTGTGTCTGTTGAAGTCGCAGCCATCACTAGTTGCGATATGAAAAAGACGGCTGTGATTTTTGGGCGTAAGGGAGCAGCAGTGATGTGCGAATTGGAAGGGAAAAAATTGAAGTGAGAAATTAAAGGAAAGGAAAAGAAAAAAAATCAAAAATTAAAGGAAGTGGAAGTTGGTGATGGTGGGTGGAAGTTGTAAGAAATTGAAATTGAAGAAAGGGAATGATGCTGGTCGAATTTGAGAGAGGAGAGGTGAGGGCAAATGAAGGGAATTAAAAGTAAAAAGAAAGGGTTAAAACCAAGAGTTATAATTAGCCCTTCTTTTTCATTCTTCTCAGCATATTGGGCCTCTATTATTTCACTAACTCTCTTATTTCCCTCCCTTGGACCTACTTCTCAATTCTTTTCCTTTCCTTCACACCTGCAAACCAAAACCCAGAACCACAATTTAATTGGAGAAGATGATGGTAAAATTGGTTATTCCATATGAATTGAATAAATAAATAAATAAATAAACAAAGACTGAATATAAATGACAGATGCTAGTCCTGGGTAGGACCAACACTGGGTTGCCTCCCATTAGCGCCGCTAGTTAACGTCTTTGGCTAGACAGAATAAAGCTTCAAGGCTAGTCTCCAGGAACTTGTATCTTCATAACTTCACCAATTTCAATCGGGATATTCTCATAAAATGGCGTATGGCCATTTACTTTTTGCACTTTCCCGTTCTCCAAGCGCTGAATTTCCACAGCTTCATTCCTTAGTTCCTCAAGCTCTTGTACTTTCGGCTTCCTAAGTTTTACTGCTTCATCAATATTCATGTTACACTGCTCAATTGCCCATAAGGCTCTATGTTCTGATTTTGGTTCCTGCAAAACGGAAGCTAAAAGATGTTGAGTGGTGTGTGAAATTGTTTCAGCATTAGAACGCCCAGGTTCTGATTTCAGAGCTGCCAACTGTTGCATTACTTCCTGCACATCTTCTCCAATCTCCACTTCTTTCTTCTCTATTTTGCTGCTCACATCTAAGCTTTTTTCTATTACTACTTGCATCATGTCTTCCCTACATGCTTCAAAAACTTGATGAGTTATTGGTTCAATAGCATCTATGCCACAAACAGAAGACACTTCATTAGGAATTTTCATGGCCTTGTAAACATCAAATTGAACAATTTTACCATCAAACTCCATAGTCATTGTTCCTTTGTGAACATCGATTTTTGTCCGAGCAGTTGTTAGGAATGGTCTACCTAACAGGATTTCCGATGAATCTGAAGAGTGATCTTCAACTTCCATGTCTACGACATAGAAATCAGCTGGGAAAATTAAACCATTAACCTGCACAAGAACATCTTCCAACAAACCTTCAGGATAAACTATAGATCGGTTAGCGAGTTGGATTACTACTCCTGTTTTCTCTAAAGGACCAGCATTTAAAGATGAATAAATTGATTTAGGCATGACATTAATTGATGCTCCTAGATCACACATTGCTCTCTTAATACTAGTATTCCCAATTTGACAAGAAATAGCAAACATACCTCTATCCTTACATTTTTGGGGCATTTTCTTTTGGAGTACAGCAGACACATTCTCACCCATGGTAATCTTTTCATACCCAATTTTTTTAATCTTGTTAGCACACAATTCTTTAAGGAATTTAGCATATCGAGGGATTTGTCTAATAACATTAAGCAATGGAATATTCACCTCAACCTTACAAAATACCTCAAAGATGTCTTTCTCCTCTTTTTCTTTCTTTGATTTGGCTAAACGACTAGGGAAAGGGACCTTAATTACAAAAGGCATGTCTTGCTCTTCGGATGTGATAACATTGTGATATTATCCCAAGGATCAAAAGGGATATTCGCCAAGGACCTACCACAAGAGACCCGTGGGCGAACCTATGAGGCGAATCTCCATGAACCCTCGATTCGCCATTAGAAACAGCTGGGCCACCCCGGCAGTAAAGGCCATTAATAAGCTATCAATTAGCTAACCACCAGCTTAAAGGTAACCAGTAACCGCCAGCTTAAACCAGTAACCGCCATTAATGGGACATTAATGGAGACTTTCTAGTTACTGGAAGTTACAACTTCATGACTATATATATAGCATATACATCAGGCTATCAAGGTACACATTCACTCATCCCTTGTCAATTCAGTTTGCTCTCTTTTTCCATATTACTGACTTTGGCATCGGAGTGTCACCGGCCGATCCCAACGGCGCCTCATAGGGAAGTGCTCCGATCAAGGATTTTTCCCCGAGTTATCAATTGGTGCGATGAAGGTGGATCTCTAACAAACAGAAGATCACAAAATCTTGATTGTATAGAGTTTCACAAAGAACAAAACAATGGAGTCAACAGAATAGAAATCACAATCTCAAACTTTGGCTTAATCAGTACAACAAATCTATCCAAAGATACAGTTCTCCATATATTGGTGGGAAAGAGTTTTCTACATTAAATCTGGAATTTTATGATGAAAAAGATAAGTTTACTCCCCTTTCTTATTCCATTTTTAATTAAAGAAAATTGAGATCCTTCACTCTTATAAAGTGCTATGAATATCATTACATGTTATTATGATAAATCTAATAAACTGTGAAAGATGAAGTCATAAACACAAATCTTTCATTAAATCTTATATGCTTACTATGCCCTCATATTTTTATGCATGACAAGTGTAATATGATATTATCATTGAATTAGTACAAACGCATGTATAAGACCCGTAATCTTGGGATTTACAAAAAAAATCATCCATTCAATGTGATTTTGTCATTTGATATTAAAATATCATAAAAGGGCTCATGTAATTACAATTGATTTAGATTTGGTCGGTCTTTTGGATGAACATGCATATAACTATTAGAAGAAATTACAAAAAAATCATATTTGGTTTTTCCTTGTACAATTCACCATCTATATATGGCTTTTCTCCTATATAGTACTTTTAATATCAAAAATTCATATTTTTGAATATTGTTTTGTCAAACAGTTATTTCATTCCCTTTTTTTTTACAAGGATGTGTCTATTCATATAAAAACTGTTTATTTGACATTGTTAGAATTTCTCTTACCAACACAAGAGACTTGAAAATATTGAGTCTATTTGTAATTATCCTGTAATTGTCCCTAACTATTAAGGCCATTATGGGTTGATGAATTACCAAATTGGATAAACAAAACTTTCATGTCCTGAGCTAACTACAAAATAGTGCAAGTGTCGGTTTCGGATCAGAACCTTAATTTATGCGAAATTCTTAAGATATACATGAGCATTCCTTAAAAATTGGAGGATTGTATGTGAAGGTAGGTGAGAGTGGATTTTGAGTAATTTTCCTTACACTCCAAATTGGAGGAGAATCATGGTACATGTATTTTTCTTCCAAAAATTACCCTTTCTCTTTTATTTTATTCGTACAAATGAAATAATATAAGAGTAATTTTATATATAACTATATTAGCACTTACCTTTCTTTAATTACACCTCATTCAAATGAGGCTTTAATGATCTCTGAATGCCATTAATGTATGAATGCACAATATTAATTGCAAATAAATAGCAACTATGTAAGATACCTTACCCAATATAGAATGTCATAACTTTTATGACGTTTAACATAAATATGCTATCTCGGATATTAATGCGCATTGAAATACAAAAGGCCATTTTTCTTAAACCATTCTCATTATGGTTACTTATTAAGAATTCATTATGATATTCATGTGCAGTAGCAATCTTTATGGTTATGACCGTTATACGTGATATTATTATTAAAACAAGCACGATTAAAATTCTATTATGAATTTGTTTGACATATAATATTTGCTCGGTTTTATCCTTTGACTAAGTTCATTCTAGAATCAGGGACCAACGCGAAGGAATTATTAAGTTGATTCCAAGATGAATTAAAAATTCCATAAAGAGAATTGCATCATACATGATATTTGCCAACAAGGCCAATGCAAACAGTCTTTTGCTATGAAGTATGTTCCGTGGATCAAGCCACTGATCCCCAAGGTAAGTGAATATAGCTTTTATGCCTTATCACAATCTTTTAATAATGGACAGGGTATGCCCCACTTATAGAGTTCTTTCAGTGCTAACCCACAGGTACAAGGGAATTGCTAATAATGCAACCAGTGCCAAACACTAGCATGAAAAATAAAGCTCAATCCAGAGAAGTGTATATCCAGAGTCACTTCAGAAAAATTCCTTGACTATGTCATTAGCAAAAAGGAGTTAGAGCAAATCCAGATAAAATAAAAGCCTTGCGAGGAAAAAGGTGAAAAGAGCGCCTAAATAAAAGCCATGCAAGGAAAAAGGTGAAAAGAGCGCCTAAATGAAAGCCCCACTATGGGTGAGAAAGATCTAGAGGTTGAACGGGCGGATCATCGTACTAGAAAGATTGTCAACAAGCATATCAAGGTATAAAAGAAAAGATTCAATATAAGCGGACATTACATATCCCGAACCCAAAGGAGGGGAGCATGTAACCGTTGGAAGAAACGCCAAAGCGTACTACAGGTTGGCCACCACACTGAAGCTTGTTGGGAGCTGGCAAACTAGATAGCTTTGTCCAGAATAACAAATAACAAGATGACAAGCAGAAGACAGATCCCAAAAATAAATTCAAAAGTGTCATTAATGTCATAGCAGATGGACCAGTGTATCAGCCACCAGTGGAAAAAGAAAAAATATCCGCTCTGCATAAAACATCCCTCCATTTCTCCTTTTGCAGAAACAGGTCCAGTAATCTCTCCACATACAGATGCGTTGACAATTGAAGGATGGGAGATGAAATGAAGCGAGTAATGGTAGACACGGGCAGTTCTTGCAATGTCATCACCATAGGTGCATTCGCCAAACTAGAGGTTGATCTGATCCAAATAGAAACAACCATTGTTGACATCATTAGAGTGACGGGTCACACTATCCAGACCAAGGGCCAGAGGTTGCAACCCTAATTTCCATCCGTCGTCTGACAATGTACATTCTCACCAACAAAGGAGGAGTAATGATTAGCGGGAACCAAAAGGTGGCTAAAAGAGACTTATACTCGGCGTCACTATCAATCCGCCCACAATCCAAAGAGGACGAAGGTGAGAAATATTAACTTGTCACTACAGCTTTGGGCGACACAGAAACGCTCCTTATTGCTGATGGAAAGCGGGTGCGAATCGCCAAAGGATTAAAACTTGAGATCAAAGAGGATGTTAAAAAATTCTCATTGAGTCTGAAAGCCTATTTGCATAGGAGAATGAGATCCCTACAGGAATAAGCCCAGATGTGATCACTCATAAGTTAAACATCATTGAGGATGCGGTTCTAGTTGCTCAGAAAAGACGGAACCATGGGCCTAAAAATCAGTATTTTTACATATTCTTATATGTGCATTAAACTGTTATAGTATCCTATATTTTATAATTTATTCTTTCTCGCCATACTTCTTATATTCATTTGCCTAGCTTTTAGTGCTGATATACGCCTAGTGGCTGGCGAATCATAAGTTCCACAGGTGGATCAATTACCTCAAAGATAGGATAATTGATCCCATCACGGGCGGATCCCCTTTCCATAAAGATAAGAAGCACAGACCCTCAGGAGCTTTCAAATGAGCTCAACTCTCTCCTCAAAGACAGGAAAAGGATTGAGCACCATCAAAAGCGGGTTAAAATCGTCTCAAACATGAGATCATTACACCCTCAACTTTCTCCTCAAAGATAGGAGAACACTCTCATGGGCGGATCCATCTTTAGATGATCACCATTCGAGAAAGAGTTAAAACATTCCTTGGACGCAAGGACTTTACACTCTCTCACTCCCTTCCCAAAGAAGGGTTCACAAGTCCTACGGGCGGATCGCTTCACCTCAAAGATAGGTAGCAAGTTGATCCCCTAGGCAGCTTTACTTCCTCTAGAAGGAATAGAACAGCTTCTAACCTTCACAAAGGTTCACACATTGGGGTACGGCTGGCCACCTACCCTAAACAATCGGAGAAATCCTAAACCAGATTCTAAAAAGTTACTTGCTGAAAGATATAATGCATTAGTAAAAATAGTTCTGGAAAGAAAAGGGTTCATCTCCAAATAATGAAGCCTCGTCTTCATCTCCAAGTAATGAAGCCTCGTCTTCATCTCCAAACAATGAAGCCTCGTCTTCATCTCCAAGTAATGAAGCCTCGTCTTCATCTCCAAATAATGAAGCCTCGTCTTCATCCAAGTAATGAAGCCTCGTCTTCGTCTCCAAACAATGAAGCCTCGTCTTCATCAAAGTAATGAATTCACGTCTTCATCATAGAAATAACGAAGTCTCGCCTTCACAAATGCAAAGTAAAAACACTTTGGAAAATGAGTAAAGGCTAAAAAGGCAAGTGCCTAGAGTGCCAAAACCCTCCACAAAATGCACAAAAGTCCCTAAATGGCTGATCATTCTTACTGATCCCTAAGGGCGGGTCATTCTCCTCAATATGGCAAAACTGAAGAAAAGAAGTCCCTAAGGCGAATCATAATCCTATGCGGTAGGAACAAATGGTCCCATAAAGGGCGGGTTATTCCCTTTCTAAAGGAAATATAACTCTCAAGAAGCCCCTAGAGGATAACAATGGATACGGTTGGCCACCTATCAATAAGGAATCAAAAGCCCCTAAAAGTGCATCATATCCATATATGATCCCACATAGGGCGGATCTTGTTCATAAGATCCCGCATAAGGAAGCCCCAAAAGGTGCATCATTTCCATATATGATCCCCCATCTAGGGCGGGTCCACTTTCCTCCAAGATAGAAAAATAAAACACGGCGGATCAAGCCCTGATCACCGCCAGGATTAAAACATTTCTCAGACGTGAGATCTTTACATCATTCAAAACTTGTCTCAAAAAGAGGAGTTTTCTATACCTATGGCAGATTGATCCACCTCAAAGATAGGAAGCAGATCAAACGCTTACGGTAGCTTGATTCCCTCAAAAGGAATACCAAGCATACAAACCTTCACCAAGGTTCAAGCCTTCACAAAGGTTCAAGCCTTCACAAAGGTTCAAACCTTCATAAAAGGTTCACATTCTTAGATACGCCTTCTAGAGGAGCTTCATTCTCCTTAGTCGAGGTTACCACAGCAGGGACCGTGCTGTCAATCACAGCAGTATCAGCTTTGTCACTCGCCTCCTTAGACACATCATCAAAATCTCCTGATTCAAGGTGATAAAAGCACGCCTGGGAGATCAAACGCCCTAAAGGGAATTCTCGGTATTTTAGGGGGGCTTCTGATAACATTGTGATATTATCCCAAGGATCAAAAGGGATATTCACCAATGACCTACCACAAGAGACCCGTGGGCGAACCTATGAGGCGAATCTCCATGAACCCTCGATTCGCCATTAGAAACAGCTGGGCCGCCCCGGCAGTAAAGGCCATTAATAAGCTATCAATTAGCTAACCGCCAGCTTAAAGGTAACCAGTAACCGCCAGCTTAAAGGTAACCAGTAACCGCCATTAATGGGACATTAATGGAGACTTTCTAGTTACTGCAAGTTACAACTTCATGACTATATATATAGCCTATACATCAGGCTATCAAGGTACACATTCACTCATCCCTTGTCAATTCAGTTTGCTCTCTTGTTCCATATTACTGACTTTGGCATCGGAGTGTCCCCGGCCGATCCCAACGGCGCCTCACAGGGAAGTGCTTCGATCAAGGATTTTTTCCCGAGTTATCAGGATGACTTACCAGTTGAACCTTCTGTAGCTAAACCTTCCGTTTATTTTTTGAATACCTCCTCTTTGCTTGCCGATTTCTCTGACACAGTCTGTTCTGATTCGGAAGCGGACTTAGTCTTGGGCAAAACTAAAGCTTTTCCGCTACGGAGTGAGATTGCGCTCACATTCTGTCTCGGATTTGCTTCGGTTTGTGAAGGTAACTTCCCCTAGGATTGTATTGCACTTAGAGTGGTCGCTATCTGACTCATTTGCTTCTCTAAATTTTGGAAGTTTGCTTGAAGATTTACATTGATCTTGCTTTGTTCTTCCTGAAATTTCAACAAGTTAGAAAGAACAGATTGGTCATTAGGATTTGGCAGCATACCTGAATTTGGATCTGTTTGAATAGGTCTATATTGTTGAGGTCTTTGCTGATTGTAACTGAGATATGGGTGATCACGCAATCCTGGATTATACGTGTTGGAGTATGGATCATATTTATATGGAGGTTGCCCCTGATATCCGAGGACGACATTAATCTGTTCTGGTGTTCCTTCATGCAATGTGGGACATTTATCTGTAGCATGTCCAATAACCGAGCATATCCCGCATGTTTTCACTTGAGCTATCTTCCCTACAACCAAATTTTGTACAAGAGATGTCAAAGTATTTAATTTTTCTTCAATGGAAGAAGTACCTACCTCATACGCTTTTCGTGGAGCATCTTGTTGTTTTCCAAATCGTTGGGAAGTTGCTGCCATGCTTTGGATCAATTCTTTAGCAGCAGATGGAGTTTTATCAATCAGGCTTCCCCCACTAGCTGCATCTACCATTTTTCTTTCCATTCCTAACATTCCCTCATAAAAATATTGAATAAGAGAATGTTCAGTTATCCCATTTTGGGGACAGCTTGCACATAGCCTTTTGAATCTCTCCCAATAATCATGGAGTGTCTCAATATCTTTTTGTCTTATTCCACTAATCTCCCTTCGAATCATTGCTGCTCGAGAAGCTGGAAAATACGTTTCTAGGAATGCTTGTGCCATACCCATCCATGTTGTGATGGATCCAGAGGGCAGATTGAGAAACCAGTCTTTAGCCGCATCCTGCAAAGAAAAGGGAAAAGCTCTTAATTTCACTTGTTCCTCGGTTATTCCTTGTGGACTCATACCTGAGCAGACCGCATGAAATTCTTTGAGATGATTATGTGGATTTTCACTTTCCATTCCATGAAACTTAGGCAAATAATGAATCAGTCCCGATTTAAGTTCAAAAGCCGCATTTAGGACTGGGTATGTGACACATAAGGGCTGTTGATCAGCCTGAGGAGCATGGAGTTGTCTTAAAGTTCTGCCTGCCATTATTTCTGCTTCAGATGACTCGCTTTCTTCGCTGGAAATTTCCTCTTCTTCGCTAGAATTGGAAGTTTCAAACCTGGTCATATATGGAATTAAATCAAGTTAAATTAATCCCCGGCAACGGCGCCAAAATTTGATGGGTGTCGAATCCACCAAAGATAATTATAACTTCACTTAGACGAAAATAAATTGTAAAAGAGCAAGTAAATGTCATACCCAAAAGATTAATACTGATCTAATCACAAATATAACCAAGCAATTAACAAAAAGTAAATAGAGGGGGATTGAAATTGTTGATTAATGAATAAATAAAAATTGCAGAATCAAATTGAAATTGAATGTAAAATTAAATGTTGGAATTTCAGTTAAGGGGGATTCCGCAGGCTAAACAATTATTTCCCATCGATCATTAACGGTGAGACATTATCTTAATTAACATGATCTGGATTGGTTATAGCCGTTCCTTATTCATTCCCGACCTAATCCTTCCTTAATTGTAAAGCAAATCCTAGAGCGCCTAAAGATAAGCTCCTATTCAATCAGACAGTTCTAGCTTAGCGCTTAGAATTTAATCCGTCGAAAGCATTAGGAATTAGAAGGACCCAATCTAAGTTAACCGAATTCTTAGCGATTCCGATTCAAACCAAATCACATGTTCATGCGCTTAATCGTTGTTAAGATATTCAGATGATTACAAATCCTATTTCCTAACGTTGTTCAATGAATGAAAAAGCAAAAGTCTGGCCAAACCTTCACCTGAACCTCCAATGATGGTCTGATTTTATAGATTAACAAACATGCAAATAGCTCATATAAATTCAGATTTCTAAATTAAAGAGTAACAATCTCACGATAGAAAATAATGCTCGCCTTTGATTAATCCCTTAACCGAATAAAGTGTTTAGCTACACATAGTCATGAATTCGACTATGATAACCATTAAAGATGAAAAATAAATAAAGCTAACTAAGAATCCAAAAAGAGAAAAAAACCTAAAAAGAACTTCTCCCCCAAGGTATAAATTCTCATCTATTTATAGAGAAAACCCCATCCTAAAAGTTGGGTAACAAAATAATATCTATCTAAATCATCAACCTCTTTTACAAATTTCAAATCCCTGATTTTCTGTCTTCTATTTCGAGTTGGAAAAGGTCCTGGTCAATTTGAACATCAGAAGATTCGGAGGTCCTTAGTCTTGGGCAAGACTAACTCCAATTTCACTTCAGCTCCTTTAATTCAGCACCAAATTCCTTTCTGGTCCAAAGTTTCTCCAATTAAGCTCAGTTCTGCTCCTTTTAATCATTTAAGTCCTGTGGAGGCAAATCAAACCAAAACAAGCAATAATACCCAAAATAACACCAAATTAATTAAATAACCTAGCATTAAAGTGGACATTTGAACGTTGAATTGGACACTTATCAGGCGTCGTTGGGTTCGACGGGGGGAAGCTCCGATGCCAAAGTCAGTATAAGGTATGAAAGAGTAAACTGAATTGACAAAGTAGGGTTTCTAGGATTGTGTGAATGTGTACCTTGATAGCTTGAGATGCAAGCTATATATAGTAGTGAAGTTGTAACCATTAGTAACTAGAAAGTCTCCATTAATACTTCATTAATGGCGGTTATAGGTTTCCTCTAAGTATGCCCGTTAGCTCATTAATAGCTTATTAATGGTCTTTATTGCGGGATCGGCTCAGCTGTTCCGCTGGCGAATTGAGAGGTTATGGCGATTCGCCCCCTAGGTTCGCCCGCGGATCCCTTGTGGTGAGGTCTTGGTGATCCGCCTGTCGGATCCCTTTGCTTGATACGTCGTCACATCCCGGTATCAGGTGATTAATACGTGGTCGTTCTAGGCGAATATCTCCTTTGATCCTTTGGATAATATCCCAATGTTATCAAACTTTATTTTTTATTTATAATTTATTATTGAGCAGTCTCTCTCCTCACACTATTGGTAAATATAATAATAAACAATAATTTAATAATAGAATAATAAATAAGGAGTGAATATAAAGAGTATTATTGGAGATGATATATTTTAGTCACTCTTAAACCACTAAGAGTCAATTATTTATATTATTTTTAGAGAATTTACTAAAAGTCTCTTGGAGATACTCTTAGAGGGTGTTTGTTTTAGCTGTTCGGATGAGCGTTTCGCGTTTCACTCCAAACTGCAGAAAATATAGCGTTTGATTAGGTTTATATAACAGTAACGTTTAGCATTTTTTCTAGAAATTGGAGCGTTTCACGAAAAGCTTATATTTGGAGCTTTTCATAAACAGTTGTTTGTAGGTATTTGTTATTGATAAAATTATCCTTTTTATTTTCACAAAATATGTTTGTTCTTTAACATTATTTATATTTCTACAACGTAATTACCGGAAGAACAAGGTTTTGTTGCGTTCAATAATTTTTTTATTTTTTATATAGATTATTTTTAGGGTTAATTTCAAATAAATGCTATGTGGTTTCACATTTTTTATAGATTTGTATTTGTGGCTAGCAAAAAATTTATTTTTTTCAAATTTGGCCGATAACGAACTCAAAATGAAAATTTTCAAGAATTAAAATTGTTTAATATCATATTTACTATGGAACCATATTTTTTATTTTTCAAAATCACCATTTTTGGAGTTTTCTCTATCTAAACATTAACTTTCTCACTCATAGAAAACACCACCTAAATGACTTCAAACCTAAAAGGTTGAAGAATTAAAGTTGCTTAAAATATCATTTAATTCTTAAAAATTTACATTTTGAGGTTGTTATCGGTCAAATTTGAAAAAATGAAAATTTTGCCAACCACAAATATCGGTCTGTAAAAAATGTGAAACCACAAGGTTTTGGCCTTGTTTGGGAATTAGCTGTTAGCTGTTAGCTGATTACATTAGCTGTTAGCTGTTAGCTGATTACATTAGCTGATTTGACTAGCTGATTTGATTAGCTGTTTGTGTAGACCTGTTTGGTAAAAATTAGTTGATTGATAATAGCGGTTTGTACAAAAAGACGAATAAGGGCATTAATTTTGGCGCAGGAGAAGAGGGAGTCTATCTATTAGGGTTAAAGAAGTCCATTAATTTTAATATTGCAAAACGCTAATTGAAAAAACTCATTTTAAGAGCTTTTTCTAAATTAGCGTTTTCATCCCAAAACTCTGTCCCAAACCTCTCTCCACCAAACACTCCAATTAGCGGTTTCAGTAGTCAAATCTCTAAAGTTGGTCAAAACCGCTCTTTTTATCCCAAAACGCTCTTTACCAAACAGTTGAAATTAACCCTTATTTTTATTAATTTGTGTAACACATTTTTTATTTTATAATAGGATAAGGTGCAAAAATACCCCTAACATTTATAGCTAGGAGCAATTTTACCTTTAACGTCTAAAATGGTGCAATTATACTCTTAATGTTGACAGCCAAAATCAATTTTACCCCTAACATTGACAAGTTTGGTCAATTTGAGAAATAATTTATCAAACTACCTTCTTGGTAATGAATATTGTCATCTACACTTCACATGTGTACCATTTTTATCATCATTACTAACAGATCATAAACATATGGTTAGTCATGATTTTTTTTAAGAAAATAAAAAAATATATTGTCTTTTGTACGGGTTTGACAAAAAAAATTCAAATATTTTACCGAATTTATAAATATTAATTTTTAATTTTATTATTAAATCACAAAAAAATATGAAATCTCTTTTTTAAAACTATTAATATGTGCAATTGGTGTAGAATAAGAAATAAAATATCTATGTTTTCTAATAATATCTGAAATCAATCCAACTTGCTAATATTAGGAGTAAAATTGCTTTTAGCTGCCAGCGTTATGGGTAAAATTGCACCATTTTAGACGTTAAGAGTAAAATTATTCCTAATTGTAAATATTTTGGGCATTTTTCACATTTTTCCTTTTATAATTTCATTGTTAATTAATTTAAAACATGTCCATTTTAGACATTTTAAATCCGAACAACAACAGTTCAATATAATTTTACCAAACACTAAACAGCTAACAACTGCAAATACAAACAGCTTACTGCAACTGCAAACAACTAACAACAATCACAACAACTATTAACTATTAGCTGAATCAAACATGCCTTTAATATACATAAAAATCTTTAACTATAAGAGATCCGTTTAAATAATGTCTAACGAGTCTAAAATGGATTGTTATTATTTTGGGTGAAACTCAAGTGGCTGCTGATTTATTAAACCAAATCTTGATATATATTTGTGGTGTGTTCCGTATGCACACCCTCCGCTTAAAAGTTATAACACTTTATGATTTATTTATTTTTAAAATAATAATTTGTGGTCACCCGTTTATTAGACTCTAGGAGGGACCATTTTAATTATCTGATGTCATATGATAGTGATCATGGACTAGAGTACACAAGATAAAAAGTGAGGTCACCACAAGCATCAGAATAGAATCAGATATTAGATAAGAATCTCTATCTTTTATTTAGGGTAAATTACATCCATGATCACTGAACTTTAACTATTTTAACATTATGACTACTAAATTTTAATTCCTAACGGTATAGCATTAAAACTTTACATTTTTTAACACTGATAGCCACTCAACTCCTTAAAATGACCATTGTCGGTCTAAAAATAAAAAAAAATTGAAAAGTTAATGATGTTCTAAGAAATTTTATTTCTTGAAAATTTTCGTTTTAAAATCATTTATGTTTTATTTGATTAGGAGAAAGAATGAATTTTTAGAGAAAGAAAGCTCCAAAAAAAGTGTTTTAGAAAATAAAAAATTTAATTTTATGGTAAATCATTCTGAATAATTTTAATTCTTAAATATTTTCATTTTGAGGAGATAATTTCAAATTGAGTGGCCACTAATATTAAAAATCGTAAAATTCAATAGTTATACAATTATGAATTGACGATATTAAATGGATAAAGTTCAGTGGCCATAGATGTAAGTTACCCTTTTATTTACGTCTATCTCTTACTTACGGAAACTTATGGGTTAGGCTATGCTTACTTTGGTTTTGACAAAGTAATCCTTACTTTGTTTTTATCACCATTGGATGAACTTACTTTGTTAAATTCCACCATCATCCAATGGTGAAAAAAACAAAGTAGACTTTACTTTGTAAAAAACAAAGTAACCATAGAAGACACCGAAACTTATATATTCATTTTATTTCATGATAAAAAAATCGAATCACGTTATAATTTAATTATTATTCTAATAATATATAGTGATAAGTCTTTTATTTAAATGATTATAGAGGATTACTACATAAAGGTGGACATATGTTTTTATTAGGTTGAACGTGGATTTCAAAGATTTTGAATTCAGAATTAGATTGAACCGTTGACATTGTTTTTGGGATCGAATCGAATTATAGTATTATTGATGATATTTTTTTATAAAAATGTCATATTTCATTCCATAGAATTACAAAATACAAATACAGCATGATAAAACTTCCCACCCATACAGGCAATAACCAGTATAAGATCCACAAAGAACAAGAAAAAGACTACAAAGAGCAAATAAAAACCATAAAAAGTATAAATACAACAAAATAGAAATCATATATTCCCCGTAAGTCGAATCCCATTGAAAAACAGTTGTAATCCATTCTTCATCATTTAGTCTCTTCCGGACATTCGGATCTGAGTCCTTTCTTTTTTTGCAACCACGCAGATCTTTAGATTTACAGACAAGATGAACCTTTTCCGCTCTTGCTAAGACCGAAAAAAGAATAAACGATAAAAGTATAGTTAACAGGTGTAGATCTGAAGGAAAAGAGATTCGAAAAAGTATATAGACTTCAAATTAGGAAGAAAAGATAAAACTGAAGCTAAAAAAAACAAAGACTAAAACATAAATGGGAGGAGGAAGAAGGAAGGCAAGCTTCCTCCTTCCTCCTCAGGGGCGGAGACATGGGTGGGCTCGGGGGGGCCTGGGCCCCTCCGGCCGTCGGAACTACCATGGGTACGAATAGTTTCGACTCCCTCAAATATTAGTTTATATATACTCAATGTAGTAATATTTCATTGTTTAAAGGTAGATGATATGATTAAAACACTTGCTTATTTTTAAAAGGTCCTAGGTTCAATTCCCCCAAACCTCAATTTATTTTAGAAAATATTTATTTATTTAAATTTTATTTTTTAATAATTATAAAACTATGTTACCATTATTAATTTATTTATTTATTTTCATAGCACTTTTGAATTCATTTTTATTATTTCTTTTCCAATCCGTTATCGAGACATAAATTGATACCATTTTTTAAATGTTAAGTCTATACTAGTGCCATTTTGTACGTAGAGCTTAAATTGATACTTCACCAAAAACCATAGCCCTATTTTAGTACCTTATCCCTGATTTTTTTAGAAACTAGTATTGAACTAATAAAAAAATTAAATATATCCCATTAGGCTTGTCCAAAATTGAAAATTTCAATTTTTGGACCTATTAGGTACTCTCTCCGTAATCCAAATTTCTATTTTTTTAGGCTTGTTAAGCTTCTCTAAATCCAAATTTCTAATTTTTTTTGGCCTCTTAGGCCTCCTTAAATCCAAATTATTAATTTTTTTTGGCTTGGTAGGTCATCTGAAATCAATTTTCTTAATTTTTTTACATGTTCAGCCCTCCCTAAATCTAAATTTTTTTTACATGTTAGGACTATTAAACGAAATCTAACTTAATTTTGAGAAATTGTACATTAATACTTAAAATTAGTTCTTGATCATTCAAATTATAACACGTATATATACAAAAAAAAAAAGCAAATTCGATTTAGCAAAAAAAAAAAACAAAATTCTGAACGCACATGTAAAATTGGCCCCCCAACTAAGTAATCCTGTATTCGCCACTGTTCCTCCTCTAAGGGAACCCGAATAGAAAGGAGGAACCGGATTGTAAAACTAGACTAAATATTAGTAAGTAAATACGTTAGAGATTTTAAAACTAGACTGGATAACCAGAAAAAAAAGAAAAAAAAAAAGATTAAGAACTGGATTGTTAGTCTTAAAAGTTGATTCACGATTACCCAAATTTACATTAAGTTCAGAATTCATTTTAGTGGAGAATTGAATGATTCCTAATTTTGATTTGTAATTGATTGAGTAAATTTGTTTGAAGCTGTAGATGAATTATTGTGAATTGAAAACCGTGGTCTCTTTCTCTTTCTAACGCTTCACGATAACTGCGCGTTTTCATGTTGTGAGAAGAAGAGAATTTTTGGAAAACGAAAGCTCAGATTGAAACCTCGGTTCTGATACATGAAATCAAGCAAAATTTGAATTGATTTCATATATTCAGTTTAAAGAAAGATACGGAAAGCAATTGTCATTATATAAACAACCGTTACAAATGGAAATGAATAAAAACAGAATGCAAGAAAAAGAAAATACAGTAATACTCTGTAGTATCCGTTACAAAATTAACTTATTTTTAAGCAACGAAGGAATCCTAGTGGACGTCAGTCTTAACCCTTCCTTTCATCTCATTTTCTATCTTATCTGAGGTAACAATGGACTTCTAGTTGACGTTAGAAAATTACACTCAAATTTACTTACATCAAATTAGTGCCGCGTAGATTGAACAAACACATTCATGTCTCATCTAAAAAAAATTATGAACCCATAATCGTGATGTCTTTTTCAAGAACCCAGAACTCATGTAGACGCTACGGACAATCTCCTCAGTTTCCTCCAAATCACACCTGACCTCGACTACCGTATTGAATAATACTTATGATGAGATTACCAAACAACTCATAGTAAAAATTGATATTTAAAAAAAGGCTTAATATTTTCTTAGTCATTCAAGTTGTTCCAATACTGCAATTGACCTCCGAATTTAGACTTATGACAACTAACCCCCTCAACTTGCTTATTTGGAACAAATAACCTTTTAAAGAGGTCAATTGAAACAAATAACTCCTCAAGTTGTTTATTTGGAACAAATAACTCCTAAATCCCAAAAAACATTCAACATAATATATACTACATCAGAAATAAAAGATTTTCAAAATATCGGTTGATACATCTAACTAATCTACTGATACATTAACTAAATGGCAACAAAAATTCTCGAAATCGCAAATATTAACCTATGTGAGGGGTTATTTGTTCCAAATAAGCAAGTTGAGAGGGTTAGTTGTTACAAATATAAGTTCATGGGTATAACACCCTGGTCCAATACCATGTAGATATTGTCCGCTCTGGTCCAATTCCAACATATTGGGCCTCACGGCTTTAAAATGCGTCTACATGTATTGGATTCACACCTTACTAATAAGCCCCAATCACTCCCTCTCCATTTTCGATGTGGGATTCAGTTCATTCCTATTCCCATCGCCATCCCTTAGAGCCGCTCCTTGCTCAGGCCTTCTACCTCGGCGCTACCCACTCCGGAACGGGTCGTTATAATGGGTCAGTTGTAGTATTGGGACAATTTAAAGGCTGGAAGGTATTAAACCTTAAAAAAAAAAAAAAATTCAAACATGGTCTTGTTGCAATCAAAACTCACCCGGAAAAAGAAGTAACAAACCCTATATTTGGCACATAAATAAATGGTGATGCATAGTGGACCTTTGGTTGAAGGAATGGGTATTAAATATTTAAACATGGGAAGGGTCAAGGAAATTTATTATATTATATTGTGTTATATATTAGAGATTGGGAGAGGAATAATTGAATTATGCCCAAAATGGTGTCTACATTCCATCAAAATTAAAAATTTCATATAATATAGTCTAGATCTTAGCCAACTTTAATGGATTTTCTTTAATAAAGTTACCAAATTGTCATCTATTTTATCTTTTAGTTCATATGCTTTACATTTTTTAATCAAATTACTTTTTTTTTATTTTAATGACTTAATACCTTTCTAGCCCCTCAAGTTGTCCTAATACTGTAACTGACCCTCCGAACTTAGACTTATGACAACTAACCCTCTTAATTTATTTATTTGGAACAAATAATCCCTAAACCCAACAAGCATTCAATATAATATTACATCAAAAATTAAAAAAAATTCAAAATATCAGTTGCTACATCTAACTAATCAACTGATACATTAACTAAAGGGCAAAAAAAACTCCCGAAATAACCTATTTGAGGGGTACTTATTCCAAATAAACAAATTGATTTATGTCGAAGAGATAACCCCCTAAATCCAAAAAACATTCAATATAATATTACATCAAAAATAAAAAAATTTCAAAATATCGGTTGCTACATCTAACTAATCTACTGATACATTAACTAAAAGATAATAAAAACTCTCGAAATAACCTATTTGAGGGATTATTTATTTCAAATAAACAGATTAAAAGAGTTAATTGATACAAATCTAAATTCGAAAGTCCAATTGCAGTATTGGGATAATTTAGGAGGCTGGAAAAGATATTAAAGCTATTTTAATTCAATTTGAACTTTTTCTCTTTCTAATCATGGAATCGAGATGCATCACATTTATGACTTAAAAAACATTACCAACTTAATAAAAACTTCTATGTTGTTGTGAATCAAAATATTGACTGATTCGATTTAAATTTTGAAAAAAAAAATCGATTAAAAAAACAAATGTGACATCATATAAATGAACCCATGATGAACCCAATCATTCATGAGTGGTTTAGTATTTCACTTAATAAAAGTTCGATCGTATTCGGCTCAATTTATAAATGAGTTGAATTTGAGCATGACGAAATCGGCTTGAAATCTCGTAAGTAGGTTCGATTACAGATTCATGAATAAGTTCGAATATAGTATTTATAAATACGCTCGTGAGCAAGCTTGATTGGACCTTTTTTTAATGATAGGAGAAATGTAAAACAACGCGATTTGTGTAAACTTTAATTTTGTAGATTTCAAAACTATGTAGTTTTATGTAAAACAAATTATGTGATGATGATGAATTTTATCATGATGCAAATGGAAATGATTATGATGAAGATGATGGAATTTACCATGATGAGGACGAGTTTCGGGACGTCGGGGGGAACCAACACGGGGTCACATATGAAGATGATGAAGATGAGTTTTACCATGATAGGAATGACTGTCGAAATACTGAGTGGAGCCAAAATGTGGCTGCTTATGAAGATGTCGAAGATAGGGTCTATCATGATGAGAGTAAGCTGCGACACATTGAGTGGAATCAACTCGGGACTATTTATGAAGATGATGAATATAGATTCCATTATGATGATGAGTTAGGGGATGTTGAGTGGAGCCAAAACTAAGATACCTCTAAAGGTGATGATGATGGCGAGGAGCGAGTTGTGTATTTGGTGATGAGGGTGTTAATGTCTAGTCAAGAGGAGCATGACCCACAACATCAATTATTTAAAACTCGATGCTTAGTTCTTAGGAAGAAATGTGAGGTGATTATCGACAAAGGAAGCCAAGTGAATGACATTAGTCGAGTCGCCTTGAGCAAGTTTGGTTTGGTTCCCGAGCCACGTCCTACACCTTATCACATTGGTTGGGTCAATAAGGTGGATAACACTATGCCATTTTCCCTTTCACATTACACAAGATATATGACAAATATTTATTTTCATGTCATCTGAATGTTTACATAAAATCTCAATGAATGAAATGAGTGCTAATCACTCTTATTTATACACATCAAGTTCGTGGGTAAAATCATAAATACACAACTTACAAGTAAGAATTCACATTGCAAATGCAAGATTCACATGGCACGCCCCGCGTGGATGGGAGCACGCCCCGCATGTCTGTCAATTGCCCATCCCGTTGATGATTTCTCCTACGCGTTGACTGATTTCAGAAGAGTTGACTCAACCATGCTCCGCGTAGACCGGAGTACGCCCCACGTGGTTGAGCTCTTGGAACAATTGTCACTATTTCACACCTTGCACGCCCCGCGTGCTCTGCTCTACACCCCGCGTGGTTGGTGTTGACTGTGTGGGAGTGCGCAGGTTGACTGTCGTGACTTAGTGGGAATTGCACAGTTTCGTGGCACGCCCCGTGTGTGGTTTTCTATGCCCCGTATGCTCTGCATTACTCATTCTTTATTTGTTCATTCTATTTCGTACATGCAAAATACGACTTACGAGCACCGAATTAGCTTGATGTTTTGTTTTCTGAAATTAATCAAAAGTAAAGGAAATTCTCAAAAGTACAAATTTTATTTTTATTTTATTATTCATTTGAAAACACACTTATTTTTGTGATTAAACTTAATTATTAGCTCAAAATTAAACCGTAAATCACGCTAAAAGATAGGGACAAAACGTCCCTATCAACCTCCTCGGACTTTAAAGTTTTACTTGTCCTCAAGTAAAGAAAGTCGAAAGATAAGGGATTGAGACAATTAAGAAACAAACCTCCGGTTGGTTTAACCAAGTGCGGGATTTCAAAACCAAGGTTTTATGAAAAGTTTTCAACGAGCACTTACGTAAGAGGATGAGTGGTCAAACTTATTCGAAACCTCCATGGTCAAACTTAATAGGCAATATTGACAGGGGTTGATTATCTTTTGAGAACTCAATTGTACCTCACCAAGGTATTTCACTCTTTACGCTCAATTTTTGGTGGATTGGTGTTTGTACGCTCTTCTTTGTACTTACTCAAAGTCATCCCGAGTTTGCATGTTCATCCGAGTTTTTCCACCTGTATTATGGTCGGGTAATATTAAAAAGGAACCCGGAGGGGGGTTGTTATATAGGTGGGCTTTTTAGTGGTGAGTGGTTAATATTAGGAACTCGAGTCCGAATACCGATTTTGGTGATTGCATCATCTTTTTATTATTTTATCCTAGCAAGCACGAAAGGTAGATTTTGAAATTGCTCGAGTGGAGCTTGAGAATGCCTATTTTTCTCTCTATTTTTGCTTTATTTATTTTTCTTTTCTTTTTATCCGAGAGTGGCACAAAAACGATTTCAAAGACTACTTGTGCTTTCTTGCTAGGGACTTAGCTTGTTTCGGATCTTTTTGATGCATTTGATTTTAGTATTCGAACTAAAGGAAAAAGGGTTATGTGTTAAAAGGGCGTTAGCAAGGAAGTTGGTTAATAGGCTCGATGGGGCTTCCTAGAGGTTTATGAAAACGAAGAAAAATAATTAAGAAAGAATTAGCCTAAGTGGGTTCGTTTTATCATATATTGCCCTTTTTACCAAAATAAGCGTACTTAACCCGGTATTTGATGTAAACTCTATGAATTGAGTGAAGCAAAAACCCTCAAAATATTGTGAAGAAAAATAGAGTTATCGTACGAACTCTTTTAGGCAAAAAAATACCTCACATTAATTTCGGGTTTAATTGTGTACTTTCAGATTCTCGTAAAATTTTCAAAAATTCCGTTTTTATTGCCTTTTTAAATTTCACTATGGAGATAACTCGTGGGTTAGGACTCGTTGCTTTTGTTAAGTGCAAATCTCGACTATACATAAACTCCCTAGCTTCGAAATCAAGACTTAAACTTCTTAATTAGACCGATCCTTTGTATCTAAATGTTTTTAACTTTTAAGGACAAACAACAGAACTTTTAATTTATTTCCGAGGGGGGTGATGTGTCGGGAGAATTTTTGAACTAATAATGTAGTTTAATTATTTTGTTTATTTTTATTTTATTTCTGTTTTTGTGATTTTTTAATTTGTTTTTATTTTTCTCTGATTTTTAATATTGTGACCGTTTTTAAGTGATACCACGCGGGGCTTGGTTTTAGCTACGCTCCGCGTGGTATGCGTTAAAAACGGTCATAACTTGCAGAGACATGGTTACGCGGGGCGTGCCTAAGGGTGCGCTCCGCGTGAACCATTATTCTAGCAGTTTATTAACTCAGAGACTGGTTTACGCGGGGCTTGCCCAAAGGCACGCTCCGCGTGAACCTTATTTTATTTATTTGCTGCACGAAAATTAAACGTCTAAAAACGTTATGAAAATGTACTAAACACGAAAACATAGAAAAGTAGACTTCAAAATGTTAATATATTAATATATAAACATAAATGAAAAATAAAAACAAAGATAACGTGCAAAACAAACTAAGTGCGGGGTTGCACGGCCCTCCGCG
This sequence comes from Euphorbia lathyris, assembly GCF_963576675.1. NCBI lineage: Eukaryota > Viridiplantae > Streptophyta > Magnoliopsida > Malpighiales > Euphorbiaceae > Euphorbia > Euphorbia lathyris. Next base: position 87,247,598 of record NC_088915.1, read on the forward strand.
TGACGAAAATAGACGTTAATTCCAAAAACATCTAAAAACAAAAAGAACACAAAAACATAAAAATAAAAATACCAAAAACATAAAATAAAGGACACTATGGTTGAGATGGAGGGGGAGAGAGGTGGGAATCCAATTGATTTTCGGATTCCTAGGAGGCACGCGGGGCGTGGACAAAAAATTGGTCGAATGAGACCATGGCACGCGGGGCTTGCCAGAAGGCACGCCCCGCATGTTCGTGTCTCTGACCAAAAATCGTAAGAAGGATGGGCGGCACGCGGGGCTTGCCAAGGGGCACGCCCCGCGTGCCTGAGATTTCAGACACAAACGGTGGGAATTTGAAAGGTTTTTGGGTTTTTAATTATATTTAATTTGTTTTGGGATTTTAAATGTTAATTAATTGGAGAGATTTAATTGGGAAATTAATGGGGAATTAATGAGGGAATTAAGAGGGAAATTAATGAGTTTGAATTTTGAATTTATGGGTTTTAATTGGTGAAAAGAGAGGTGGAGTGGAGAAGTGGGAGAGATTAATGGGGAAGAGGGAAGAGTGATGTGAGTGGTGGAAGAAGAAGGTGGAGTGTGAGGATGGAGAAGAGAGGGGGAAAGCTGCCATGGGGAGTTGCAATTCGTAACTTCCCCAGGACACGCGGGGCGTGGTATGGGGGCATGCTCCGCGTGTCTTGTGTAGGCGCAATTGAGGGCACACTCCACGTGAAGTGCTTTTAGCACGTTGTTTTTGCCAGAAACTCGTTTATGCGGGACTTGCCTATTTGCACGCCCCGCGTAAACTTTGGATTTAAAAGGGATTTGTTTTTCTTTTATGGGTTTTGTAATTTTTTTTTTGTTGGTTATGATTGAGGTTTTAATTAACAATTGCTTATTTAATACAATTGTTATTCTCCCAATCCTCTTTATTTTCCCAAGTGCTTTCGAATCTAACTTCCACAACTAAAAAATGCTTACTTTGACAGCAAGCGACTAAGTGTCGCGCGGGTTGGAAAAATAGCCCCGTTACACTTATCTCCTTCATTTGCTTGCTTTTATTTTCGCTTAGTAAACGCTTAACTTGAGTCTACCGAGTTGTGCGATCTGGTGCTGAGCTCAGGAATAGACTTCCAAGTGCTATTTCCTGACTCAACATAAACAACTTTAGTTGTTGATCAATTAAAGCTGCCTCTAACCACACCTAATATCATTGTGCTATTAATCTAAGTGAAAAACTATAACTCACAACGGTAACAAGTCAGCCTAAATACTTAAAATTTTAAATAGTTCATTTAACCCCCCTTAGGAACTTATTCTCATATCACAAGGGACCAACAATCATATCCTAAAATCATAAACTGTGACTATTTGACATAGATTGTAATGATCTCTGTGCTGACTAAAATGAGTTTGGGGAAGAGGGCCTAGAACTGTTCAATCAAATGATTTTCGATGAGGACTCAACTGATGAGTTTTGTTTAAAATGGGGATTTAATTGATAATTTTTGCTTAGTTTAGGAATATAATTGATGATTTTGATAATTTAAGGTCTTAATTGACTTCAAAGCTTTAGTTTGGGGAGCCAAATGGATGTTATGTCTTCGAAATATATTAAAAATACATTTTTAACATCTAAAAATTAAAAAGTATAATAATCTTTATTTTTATTTTTGGTAAGAAGGGAAGAAAAAAAACAAACAAACAAAAACCTAACCCGGGATCAGTCTAGGAAGACTGACCTCAATCTTATCCTCAAGAAGAGAAGGTAACAGAAAAGAAGGAGGAACGGAAAGGGTAGAAACACCTAACATCCCCCCATGCCCAGCAGCTGCCAAGCGATCCGCCACGCGGTTTTGCTCCCTATAAATATGGGAGAAGGTAAGAGAATCGAAGGCAGGACGAAGCCTCAAGATGGCTTTAATGAGATTCTGACTCTTAAGACAAACAGCCTGTCTATCCGAAATCCTGTTGATAGCCTCCAAATTGTCAGACTCCATCGAAAGTCTTTTAACACCCATGCGAATGGCGAGTTTAATGCCAGACAAGATCCCCCAGAGCTCCGCAGTAAAGGAGGAGCCCGTACCTAAGTTATGGGTAAACCCAGCCAGCCAGGCGCCACCAGCATCCCGAAGAACTCCACCAGCAGCAATTCTGCCATTACTAAGGCAGGAGCCATCCGTATTCAACTTGACAACCCCTTCCCTGGGCTTCCTCCAACCAACTAACTGGACCTCTTTAATCGGGGAGGGGTGAACCAGGGGCTCTACTTCAAAACTCTTTGTAATAACAGAGAGTTTTTTCGAGAAGTAAAACCGGAGGTCAGGAATAAAGACAGTCTTCTCAGCAAATAACTCTTCATTCCTCCATTTCCACATTTGGTGACAAATAATAGCGAAGAGAATAGCCCCGTGCTCCATACTGGCCAACAAATTCCCATTAACGCCTTCAGAGAACCAGTCAATATCAGAGAACCCCATAAAGGAAGGAAGGATGTGGTGAGGAAGGACCCCTTCCCAAACCTTTCTACTATTCGGGCAATCCCTCAAAGCATGGCATAAGGTTTCCACATGGCCGCTGCATCTGCTACAGGCACCAGATACAGCCAAGTGCCTTTTGTGTCTATCTGCATTCGTGAGGAGCCTATCTTTGACTCCCAGCCATAGGAAACTCCTAATGCGGTAGGGGACTTTGAGGGCCCAAATGGACTTCCAAATTTCCAAGGGAGGATCAGCCCTATTAGGGGTAAAAGCTTCATAGGCCGATTTGCAAGAATAAGAACCATTATTAGTCAAGGCCCAGCAGTGTCTGTCCTTATCCTCCTCCTGATTACTAATCTTCACACCTCTAATATTAAGGAGGGTCTCCAGGCTAAGAAAGGAGTCGAACTTAGACCAGATCTAGTCTCCCTCCGAGTCCACCACATCAGCAATTCTCCAGGAGAGGAGATCATTCGGCGGAGGGGCGATGCACACCTCAATCAACGGTTTGTCACCAATCCAGGTGTCATACCAGAAACTAATGGATCTCCCATTACCCACCTCCAAGCCAATCCCCGTACAGAACTCAGCAAAAACAACACTAAGCCCTTTCCAGAGGAAGGAACAGCTGACAACCCTCTCCTTCGGGCCACCAAAGATTCTATCTTTCCTATACTTGCCGCACAGAAGACGAACCCAAAGGGAGGAGGGGGATTGCCACATTCTCCAAAGAAGCTTCATTAACATGACTTTATTATTGTCCTTAGCTTGCCTTATACCAAGACCCCCCCTGCTCTTAGGCTGGCAGGCTTCCTTCTAAGGGACCAGGTGAATCTTCCTCCCATCCCCAGACTCTTCCCACAGAAAACGCCGATTAATTTTATCAAGGTCGTTGAGGACCGGCTCAGGGAGCTTACAGGATTGCATGATGTGATTTGGAGCAGCGCAGTTGATAGACTGGATTAAAGTAAGGCGACCTGCAAGGGAAAGAGAATTAGCTTTCCAGCTAGCACACAAACCGTTAGATTTGTCCAAAATGTCTTTAAAAGATGCTTTGGACACCATGTCACTATGAAGAGGGACCCCAAGGTATTTCCCAAACGATTGAGTCAGGGGAATGCCAGACATCTCACTCAGTCTTCTACACAAGCTATTATCCATATTCTTGGAACAAAGCATACGGGATTTATGGATGTTAATCTTCTGGCCAGAAGCCTCACAAAAGCAGTCGAGGATATCCATCACAGCCTTAATTTGTTCCTCATTACCCTCCACAAAAAGCATGACATCATCAGCAAAGAGTAAATGGGTAACAAGGGGGCAATGTCTGTTGATGGAAACAGGGTGGAGAGTCCCTTTGCTCACCGCCTCTTGGATCAGGTGAGACAATCTTTCCATGGCAATAACAAAAAGGAAGGGGCTCATAGGATCCCCTTGACGAATACCCCTGGATGGAGAGAACTCATCCGATATATCCCCATTGATCATAACCTGGAAAACAGGAGAGGAGATACACTTTCCAATCAAATTCCTCCAGTTCTCCGGGATACCAGCTTTGGCTAAACTATCCAGAAGAAAGCTCCAGTTCAACCTATCATAGGCTTTCTCCAGATCCAGCTTGAGAGCCACCATCCCTTTCTTGCCTTTCTTAATCTTCATAGAATGGACAACCTCCTGGGCAATAACAACGTTATCCATCGATTGTCTTTCAGGAACAAAGCTCCCTTGATTTTGGCCTATAATATCCGGAAGGATCTTCCGGATTCTATTAGCCACAATCTTAGTAATAGCTTTATACAAGACATTACAAAGACTGATGGGTCTCATCTGGAGAAAGGAAGAAGGCTTGGCAACCTTAGGAATCAAGACAAGGAGGGTTTTATTAACCAAACTGATATCGTTCGAACCACCAAAGACACCTAACACAAAGCTGTATATACCATCTTTAACAGTGTCCCAGTGTTTATGATAGAAACTAGCGGGGATACCATCAATACCAGGAGCCTTAGTGGAACCGATGCTGGAGAAGGCCAGATCAATCTCTTTAAGCTCAATGGGATGGAAAGCATTATTAATAGCATCCTCCCCCAAACGAGGAAAGGAAATGCCAGAGTGGGCACTCTCTAGGTCCACAGCTTCCTCTCTGAACAGGTCCTTGTAGAAATCAAGGGCAAGGCGCCGAATGTCCTCCTCCTCAAAAATCCACTCACCACTGGCGACTTTAATAGCCTCGATCCTATTTCGCTGTCTCCTAATGATCGTTGAGAGGTGGAAAAACCTGGTATTCCGGTCCCCGTCTTGAATCCAAGCCTTCCTAGATTTCTGGAACCACAGAAGCTCTTCCTGTCTAAGCACAGCTTCCAACTCGTTCTGAAGAGCTCTTAGGTGACCATTCAAGCTATGATCAAAACGAACCTCCAAGCAACGATGAACACCTTCCATTCTCCTCAAGAGTTTGTTCTTCCTCCTGATAATATGACCAAAAGTATTTTTATTCCAAACAGCCACATTCCTCCTGAATTCCTCAGTAGCGAGGAGAACATCAGAGTGGGGATGCCAATTGCTTTTAACGAAATCCTTAAACTCGGGGTGAGACTCCCAAGCCACCAGATACCTAAAAGGTCTATTACCTTTCAGCCGATTTCCTTTGACCAAATTAATGAGGATAGGGCAATGGTCTGAGTGACGGAAAGGGAGATTAAGTACCTTGACCTCAGGAAACCTATAAATCGCTGCAACATTAGCGTACACCTTATCCAACCTAACAAACACACTATTCCTTTTCCAGGTAAATTTGTGGCCAGCAGCACCCAGGTCCGAAAGCCCGCACATATCCATACTTTGCTTATGATTAAGACACCGGTTCACATAATGATTACCCCCTCCTCTCTGATCACTCAAGAGGGCAATGTCATTAAAATCCCCGGCAACCAACCACGCCTCCACCATGTTAGAGCTAAAAGAATTAAGGATCTCCCACAGCCTTCTTCGGTTAGTCAAAACAGGATCAGCATAGACGAAGGTAATAAAGAAGGGTTTATTACCCGGGTAACACACCTTACTATGGATGAATTGACTGTCCATAGTAACAATATCAATATTGACTTGACCTGGCTTCCAAAAGAGCCAAATCCCCCCTGCCCGGTGAGTAGCCTCCGACCTGACGCAATTCCAATTCTTAAACTTTCTAACCACCTCATCTGCTTTGGCTCCACTAACCTTGGTCTCAAGAAGGACAAAGCAGGATGGGTTAAACTGTTTAATGAGATCATTGACATGAATGCGGGTAGCCTTGCTCGCCGCACCTCTAACATTCCAAACGAAGAAGTCCATCAGAGGGGGAGACTACAGACGCAGGCCCAAACCCTAGATCAGGTATTTGTTCGGGGCTCCGAAGAGCCTAGAGGCGGTCCCAGAAGGACCCCTTTTATCCAAAGAATTCAAACCATGAAGGTTCTTTTTAGGTTTCCCTTTGGGATTCTTCATGTTTAACTTACTCACTCCTATAGTCTTACCAATAGGAGCATCAACAGGAGGATGTAGAGTACTCGCCTCCCTACTCAAACCCTTCCCAGCTGACAGGATAGACTGGGGAATCTCTTTGCCTTTAGTAGAAGCATTAGAGACAAAGAGAGGATTAATAGAATTACCCAGACTAGAGGCATGCTCTACCGACTCCAGACCAGGCATGCTTAAATCAATATGCTTATCAGAAGGATCCGAGTCCTGATCTTCCTCCATAGACAAAACACCGAACCTTGACCCGGAACCTGAAGCTGAGTCCACTCCAGTCTCAATCCCCTTCTTAATATCCGGGGGTCTGACCTTGATCTCAGGAGCAATCTGGAGAGTAGTCATCTTCGTACTGATATCTGGTGAATGATTAGCATTAACATTAGCCCGTGGCTTCCTTCTCACTAGCCTCTTGGCAAGCATCCATGGGCCAAAGCTCCTTACTTCCCCTTGACTCTTCTCAGCTTCGCCTATGATAGGTTGCACCAACTCCTCCACGTCCTTCCTCCTCTTAGGACAACCCTCAAGGGTATGGCCAAACATACCACATTCATAGCAGATGTTGTGTATACCTTCATATTCAATATGATAGACCTTGTTTTGAGTACAGAATTAAGAAAGAAGAGGCTTAGCGAGATCAATATCGATACAGACCCTGGCAAACTTGCCTCTCAATGCCCCAATGGTAGTCTTATCAACATGGTGGACTTTCCCAACAAGGCTACCAATCTTGTTCAGGAACCTATCACTGTAGTATTCAAGAGGTAGGCCCGGGAACCTAACCCAAGTAAGGATCCTGTTAACAGAGCAATCATGGGGATCAAAATTTGGGACCCAAGGTCTCAGAGCCAACACATGATTGGAGATAATATACGGACCACCATTCACAACAGCATTGAAATCCTCAGCCCTTGTGAATTTAATGACATAATAGTCATTTTCAAGGTCTGTGATAGTAACCTTTCCTTTCTTTGCCCATTGAGCCTATATCCTCTGGGCAAAATAATTGAAACTGATCCTTTTCCCCAACACAGTGACGATTAACGCCAATTTCCACTTCGATCTCATGACCCGCTTGTCATCTGAGGACAGCCGGATCCTAGGACACAGCGGGTTATAATCTAAAAAAATACTTTTATTCACAAACTCATCTTTGAAAAATTAATTTTTATAATCTAAAACAGTTTTATATTTCTATAATTTAATTTTAGGGCAAAGTACGAAAAAAATGCTCGTGGTTTGCCTTATTTGCAAATAGAGGTCCGTGGTTTAAAAGTTTACAAATAGATGTATGTGGTTTGCTTTTTTTACAAAACAAAGTATATAAAATTAAACTTTTAAGTAATTGATGACAATAAGAGCGTTTTTTATTTTTTTTTTTCAATTACATTTATATATTGACAAAACACAGATCTAAAAATCAAATTATAACTATGTAAAATGACTTAAATATCAATTTAGTTCGTAAACTGTCAGATTAGTAAAAAACTTGAAATTCCATCATATTATTTATTTTTTCAATTTAGGAAGTTGTTTTTTTCGGAGGTTGTATTTTGCTGATATGTAAGAATAATTTTTCTTAAGATAAAAATGTATTTTTTTTTTAAAGAAAGAACCACTTTATTGAACTAAATCGGACAAAAGAATGGTAGAAATAATGGGAGGAGCACAGGACCACTCCTCACGAACAGACTCAGAACTGACTGCTCTAGCTAGGCTATGAGCTGCGCAATTCGCTGAACGTTTAACAAATGAGATAGAGACATCTTCTAGCTCATGTAATAAACTACTACAAAAAGAAATAATATCCGCAATGTAAGATAAAAACAGAGTTTGGTTATTAATGGCCTGTACTGCTGAGAGGCAATAAGAGCGAATCTCCACTTTGGTCAGATTGTGTGCCTTTATCCAGGAAAGAGCTTCTTTGATTGCCATTGTCTCGGCAATAATGGGCTCGTAAATGCCCTCAAACGCTGCGTGCTTTGCAAATTTGCATCTACCATCGTGGTCTCTAATGACGAAGTCGTAAGAGCTATATCCTGCTTCTTGAAAGATCCCGGCATCGACGTTGCAGGCCAGATGCCCTTCTGTTGGTTTCTTCCATTTTGTCATGTAAGTGGTTTGTTGGTTACCGATTAAGTTCCGTTTCTCCTTAGCCCATGGCCAATCTGCTTGTTCCTGCATAGCTTGAACCAGTATTTCATCTGGATTTAATTTTGTATTGTTCCAAACTAGGTTGTTCCGATCCTTCCAGATCCACCATAATATGTGTGCAATTTTTGTAGTCTGCAGAGGTTCAGGACAATCAATTATCGCAGATAACCAAAGATCAAAGTTTGCAATTGAGTTCATTCTGCTATCCCCAAAAAACTTGTGCCATAGAAGTTGCGCAGCTGGGCAGTGAATAAACACGTGGTTCTCATCTTCGATTGAGGATTTGCATACTGGGCAGAGTGGGGATAGATTGATGTGTCTGAGCACAAGGTTCTGCATAACCGGTAAGCAACCTGACAGAATTCTCCATATGAGGTTCCTTATCTTTGGTGCAGCTTGTATCCTCCAAATAACGCTCCAATCTTTATGCTGGTATTCATTATGAGGATGTTTATCTGATGTTAGAGTTTGATAACCAGATTTAACTGTATAGTGACCTGATTTATCCATTCCCCAGTACCATGAGTCCGATAGCATCATATTTGTCCGTGGGATTGATAGAATAAGTTTATGATCTCTAGCATTGAAACAATTTTGCAGCAGATTGCGGTTCCATCGTCCATCCTCCGATAACAGATCATTGACATTTCCAGTTGGTAGCGCATGAGATACTGGGCTAGTAATTGTTGGCTCCTCGTCGGTTGGCAGCCAGGGATCTCCCCAGATCCGTGTTTGAGTACCATTGCCCACCTTCCTTTTGAAGCCTCTTAACAGTAAAGGTTTGCAAGCTAGAATGCTTCGCCAGACAAAGGATGGGTTATGTCCCGTACCTGCATTAAGAAAATCCGAGGTTGGATAATACCTGGCTTTTAGCAGGCGGCTTGTGAGTGACTGCGGATTTTGGAGGACTTGCCATGCTTGTTTCGTGAGAAGTGCTATGTTGAACTCATGCAAATGTCGAAAGCCAAGGCCTCCAAGTTTCTTAGGGGCACAGAGTTTATCATAGCTCATCCAGTGCATCCCGTTGCTTGCTGTACTATCGTTTTGCCACCAAAATCGGTTCAGAAGTTTGTAATTAGAACTTAAATGTGTAATTGTAATACTTTATTTTCTAAATAAAATATACCACAAACCTTTATTTGTAAACTTTTAAACCACACACCTCTGTTTACAAATTGGGCAAACCACAAACATCTTTTTCGTACTTTTCCCTTAATTTTAATCTATGTAATTTTCTGGATATTTAAAAATAGTTTTTATTATTAAAAACAATTACAGAATACTAATTAATTCAATATCAATTATCCTATACACCTAAAAATAAATCAAAAATCACAGAAAATCATACGAGTACTGTAAAAAATCGACACCAAGCAGACGTCCAGAGACATCGCATGCGTCGCTTTCCCTGCATCTGACAGGGTCGGGACTTTGGGCAATGGGGGGTTTTTTGGGATCTATGAGTTCGATGGTATGGCTGGTTTCGGGTTTCGAAGACTGGAAATTAGCGAAACAATATATACAGACCCTAAATCGTGCGCGTCAAATCACTTAAACACGCCAGAAATTTCCAGCAGCCACGAGGCGATTTCAGCAGACCAAAAAGCATCCAAGATACATTAAATACACAGATTTGAGACACGACTCAACCAAGCATGCTTTTATCCAATCAAACAGATTAGTAGAATCATAAACCATGTATAAAGGGTTCCTAACAGATGGAACACATAGCTAAATGACTCTGATACTAATGAATGCTCTAATAGCCATAATGAATTTCTCTAACCTCTAATAGACGGGTAATGAATCCAGATCTATTAATAAATAAATCAATAGATTTAGGCTTTCCTCTTGTAGCACAGATCCGTTGAACAACAACGGAAGTAATCAACCTTGGCTCTGTATCACCGATCTAGGAGGTTACTATATCGAAGGAGCAATCTCCGTTGTTCCACGAACTCAAAGCGCTACCCTAGAACAAAGGGATGCGGTGGCTAGGGGAGAGTGAATAGAGGGATTGCCTTTGTGCATTCTCTGATATCTATACTATATATAATAGTGGAAGTAGAGAGAAATGGGGAGAAGTGTTTTAGAAGCTTTTTTGATGAGTTGTCAACGTAGTATAAAATCAAAATAAAAAAGATTTAATTAATTAAAAATAACAAATTTATATTTATAATATATTAAACAATTATTACCCTATTAATTAAAATAATAAGAGACAGTAAGAGTTACAGGAAGATGAAAAAACACAAAGCAAAGGAAATCCAAAAGTCACAAATAAACTTCTATATAAAGCATGATAGATATTCCACCATTATATTCATTGGCCATGATAGACAGTATTATATTTCTGAAGGTAATTATTCGATTTTTTTTCATTTGTTGTAGTTATTTTGTTCCCAATTGTGTTGTTGTTTTATTTTTATTAAACAATAGTGGTTATAGTTTTATCTTTCAGATCCATTTCTGTCGTTACCCATGTTCTATACCTCTCGCTACCTTATCCATGTTTTCTTTTTTTATTTGTCTTTTTTTTTCCAAACCGATATCTCCAATTGAAGAAATCCGATAAAAATAGAAGATGCATGGACAACTAAAATCGGGAAACATAAAGGTGTCAAAAATTATAAAAAATTATTATGTTTCTCAAGGTAATTATTCGATTTTTTTTCATATGTTGTAGTTATTTTTGTTCTCAATTGTGTTGTTTTATTTTTATTAAAAAATAGATGTTATAGATTCATCTTTCAGAGATGAAATTCCATTTTTGTCGTTACCCAGGTTCCATACCTCTCGCTATCTTATCCATGTTTTCTTTTTTATTTGTCTTTTTTTTTTCAAAATGACTAAAATAAAGATTTTGTATATTTGCATTCTTTTTTAGTATATGTTGCTAGGTGTTATCGTTTCGATTGTTAACTCTAACTAAAATTTAGATTTTCGGCTTTATATGAACTCAATTGTTAGCTTTAATTGAAGTTAGATTAATTTTTCTAATTCGGAACCTGTTGAAATCCACTCATTTTTTTAGTTTGAGTTTATCTAACTGATATGGATTATATTTTTTATTTTTATACATTTTGGTACAAATAGATATAAAGTTTCACACAATAGTTGTTCATTGAAGTTAGAGACATATTGAAGAAAATATTAAAGAGGAATTGAAATGTTATACTTACAATGAAGTTTATTTCAATTATAAATTATGTTATATCATTATTAGTATTATTATTATTATTATCAAAAAGGTATTTTTTTCTCAGTTCTTTAGACAAAGAGATTGTAAGCGTCTAATACACTTGATAAGATGTTTATTCTTGAAGAATTTGAATTATGCTAGATACGAATTCAAAATGAAGGTAAATAAAAATAAATTTTGATGCTCAAATTCCTAAAAATGTACATTAATTATGAGATATTGAGATAACTGCTTTTGCAACATTGACTTATATTGTTTTTAACTATTTTATTGTGGTTTGTACAAAATTGTTAGTATTTCAAGAGTTTTTAATAGATGAAAATGAAACATGATCATAGGACAAGTTGTTGGAAAATATTAATTAAAAAATATTATTATTTGAATCTCTTCAAATTCTCAAATGTTGAGCATAATGATTCTAATTAATAGAATTAATTTCATATATTAATTATAAAATATTTTTTTTGTACTGAGTGGTTACAATTACGATTTAATTCTATTTAACCTAAAATTAATTTATAGACTTAGTAATTCATTAAGAAAAAAAATAAAAAATTTAATTAATATGCAAAAAGTATTTTCACTCTCCTCTTTATATATTTATATCTTGACATTCTCTCTTATTTTCGAAAAAAAACGAGATGAAGATAATTCTCTCCTAATTATCTTTTTTGTCCCTTCATTTTTGTTTTCTAATCTTTTGTTTGTTTTTCTTGCTTACGAAATTCAAGAATATATAATTATTAGAAAATATTAATGAAGTCAAATAAGTAATATCTGCGAGCGTGACTGATATTCTATACAATAAAAGAATGAAGAACAAATTGATTGAATATCTTGATGAGATATTACGAGATGAAAATAAGAGAAATCATCACTTTTTTTTTACAACCATTGAAGCATATATTAACAATCAAGAAGAAGCATATTACAAATAAAATCAGGGGGTACAGAAAACCACTCACCCCGATGTAAAGGTAAAATACTACTTCTAGCTAGCAAATGAGCAACAAAATTTGTAGAACGACAGACAAATCGAATAGAGCAATTAAAAAGCTTGTTCAATGAAAAATGACAATCATTGGCTAAGACGTTAAAAGGAGATGAAACTTCTAACGGGCGGGCCATAGACTGAACCACGATCAAAGAATCTGATTCAATGATTACATCCTTCCATCCGCGATCTTTGATCCAACTGAGAGCTTCACGGACCGATAGCGCTTCAATGAACGATGCATCTTGATAATTCTGCAAGATACCATTTTTAGCCGCAACAAACCGGCCCAACTCATCCCGAACGATACACCCAAACCCAGCCACATTATCGTTTGCAAATGACGCACCATCCACATTTAGTTTTGGAAAGCCTGTTGGAGGACGATGCCACGCCGTCGGGCTTGGCACAACCGGACAGCCAGAAGGAGAAACCGATGCATGCGCTTTCTTCCATGCCTGTAGAAAGGAACCGGCCGAATGGTACAGGATCGAGGCGTGTGAATCCTTTCGATTCCACACAACGTCGTTTCTATAACACCAAATAATCCACCATAAAACCGCTACAGGCTCAACAAGCTCCACCGGTTTAGAAAAGATCCAGCCCCAATAATAAAAAATGTTATGAAATTGGGTTCCCACATCCCCAATAGGCGAGAGAGTCCAAATAGCTCGAGCCATAGTACATTTGAGGAAAATATGATAAGAATCTTCCACTGCCCCATGACAGAGCTCACATAAATCTGAGATAGGAACCCTCCGGGCCTTCAGCGCGACTTTAGAAGGGAAACAACTAGCAAGAACCCGCCAAATAAGGTTCTTAACTTTAGGGGACACTTTAAGATTCCAAAATTTATTCCAAACTGGAGAATCAATGAACCAATTTGTTCCAAATCCAGCCATAAGCTTTCGGTACCCACTTTTAACTGTATAGTTGCCCCGTTGGTCATCCTTCCAATACCACCCATCATGATCAATCCGATTAGATAAGGGGATACGGAGAATAAGTTCTGCATCCCGAGGGACAAAAATGCCCGAAACTAACCCAACATCCCATGACCGCCGAACCTCCTCCATAAGATCAGCCGCCACTTCCACCCCTAAACCATCCAATTTTTCACTTTCAATATATGGAAAATGATCGTCAGGGAGCCACGGGTCATCCCAAATCCGGACTCACCACCCGCCCCTACAAACCTGCGAATACCAGACTTTAACAACTCTTGAGCTCCCATAATACTACACCAGATAAAGCTAGGCCCATCAGATAACGATGCATCAAGAAAAGAGCTATTCGGATAATAAAGAGCTTTAAAAACTCGTGCCACAAGAGACTCAGGATTTGAGCTAAGTCGCCAACCTTGTTTAGCTAATAAAGCTAAGTTGAAATTATGCAACTTTTTGAACCCCATTCCACCAAATTTTTTAGGGCAGCACAGCTTATCCCACGATTTCCAGTGTAAACTACCTTTACGTGAATTATCCGATCCCCACCAAAAATAATTCATCAACTTCTCTAGATCATCACAGATATTCATAGGAAATAGGAAGAGACTCATAGCATAAGTAGGAAGCACCTGCACAACAGATTTGATCATAATCTCCTTTCCTGCTCTTGATAGAAACCTGGCTTTCCAACTCTTTAATCTAGACCGCACCATGTCCTCAGCAAAGCCAAAAACCTGTGACCTATTCCTTCCTACCACCGAAGGTAGACCCAGATACTTATCCGGGAGGGCTACAGTGGAAACGCCCAAGATATTACTAGTTTCTGCACACCCACCATCTGGGCAGTTTCGACTGAACGATATAGAGGATTTTGATAAATTTATTTTCTGTCCAGAAGCACACTCATAGTCATTTAGAGCTTGTTTAATTGCTGAAGATTCTGATCGATTGGCTCCAAAGAAGAAGTAACTATCATCGACGAAGAACAGATAAGAGATTGTTGGCGCTTGGTCCGCAACAACACAACCTTGGATCCGACCCTATGACTCCAGCCGAGATAAGTAGAGAGAGAGACCCTCCGCACAGATAATAAAAAGATATGGTGACAGCGAATCCCCTTGACGGAGTCCCCTCTGTGAAACAATAGGGCCCATGCTTCTCATGAACAACCCTATATTTAATCTTTATAACGCACTGCATTAAAAGGTTAACAAAGCTTGATGGGAAACCAAGATTCAATAACATCTCCTGAAGAAATCTCCATTCCCTGTCATATGCTTTAGGCATATCAAGCTTAAGAGCAGCCATACCACTTGAAACCCTTCTAGTCCTTTGATGGAGATAATGATTCACCTCAAATGCCAGCATGACATTATCAGTGATTAGTCTGCCTGGGATAAAAGCACTCTGGGATGGAGATATAAGAACATGAAGGACTTTCTTTAACCGATTAGCTAAGACTTTAGAAACAATTTTGTATATCACATTACAAAGAGCTATCAGTCTCAAGTCAGAAACCATCTTAGGTTTTGATTTCTTAGGGATTAATACAATATTAGTTTCATGAATCACATCAGGCAACAATCCATAATTTAACCATAACAAACAAGCTTCAGTAACATGATCTCCTACTACATCCTAAAATTTCTGATAAAATCCGGGGTTAAAACCATCAGGACCAGGGCTTTTGTTAGGGTTCATTGAAAACAAGGCTTCTTTAATTTCCATAGCATTAAAAACACCACAGAGCATATCACAATTTTCCACAGACAACTTCGGCTCCACATTTTCAATAATAGGACCCAAAACACAACCATTCGAGGTAAAAAGCTGGGAAAAGTAAGAGAGAATAACAGAATCCAAACCTGCACCCCAGCTGCACCATTCTCCATCTGCATCACGAAGCCTCTCAAAGCTATTCTTTTTCCTCTTATTATTAGCAGCTGCATAAAAAAAATTGAATTCATATCATCGCCAGCCAGCCACAATTTTTTTGCTCTTTGCTTCCAATACAATTCCTGTTGGTACAGGATATTTTCCAGCTTTTCCCGAGCTTCTATGAGTAACGCCTGATCTGCCCCGTTGACGCGATTCTGCAGCCTTTTAATCTCAGCTCGACAATCTACAAGTTTGGAAGAAAACCGACTGCGCAGCTCGGTTCCCCACTGATACAGCGCCTGCCCACATTGCTCCAGCCGAACCAAAATGTCAGCCGAGCCATTCACATTCCAGGAGCTTACAATCCGATCACGGCAATCAGGTTCTTGAGTCCAGGCAGCTTCGAATCGGAATCGGCGAACAAACACCCCTTCACTAGAGGTCGGATATAGCACAAGAGCTGAATGGTCAGAGGCTGAAGCTTCCTCATTAATAAGTTTGGCCGAAGGAAACAATTGAAACCAACTGGACGACGCTAACCCCCGATCTAACTTCTCCTCAACAAAATTATGACAGCCTCTGCTCTTTTCCCAAGTAAACGCATGCCCAATCATAGGGACCTCGAACAGATTACATTGCTCAATCACATCAGAAAAACCATTAATTAAATTAGGTGGATGTTTGCGACCACCACTCTTCTCACTCTGTAAAGCCATGTCATTAAAGTCTCCAATAATTACCCAAGGCAAAGAATGGTTACTACACAGATCCCGGATCATCTCCTAAGAAGCTGGCCTTCTAGAGCGCTCAGGAAAACCATAAAAACCGGTTAATTGATACTCCGGCAAACCCAGTAAAGAGACTTTGACATCAATAAAATTTCTAGAAGCACGTAGCAAACTGACTGAACCATTAATTTTCCAAAGTAAAGCCAACCCCCCACTTTGGTTAATAGGATCAATGAAAAAGAGACCAGAATAAGAAAGACTACGCTTTATTACCTCAATTTTCTCGCGGTTGCATTTCACCTCCATCAGAAAAATAAAGTCGGGCTTGAACCTAGCAACTAAGTTCTTTAACATACGAACTGTTCGAGGGTTGCCCATACCTCGATAGTTCCAGCTTAACGTACTCATTCTCCTCGGCGGGTCTGGTCACCAGAGCCCGCCTGCTGTAAGTTTTTTGAACCAGTCACCATTGGTGTTGTATCCATCACCATATCAGAGGTTTTATCCTCAAGTACCTCCTCTTTTCTTCTCCTCTTTGTCTCCATTACAACCAGGCTATCCTTCTTGTCTCCTTGCTTTGAGATAGTCCCTTTATTATTTTCAAACAAGGAAACAGTATTCTTTACTGTCTTTGTTCCAACTCCTTGTTTCATAATCCCTCCAATAGGACTTTCCGGGGCCGCAATAATTTCCATCGGATGAGCAGTTTCAGGCGGCTTTGTCAAGAGCCACTTTGACTGCGGTGGAGGCTGCTGTAGGTGCCGCGGCCTCGCCCGGGCGGACCGGGGGGTGGACACCGTTGACGACAGATGCTGTGATTGGCGCCGAAAGCAACCAATCGCGGAATCAAGCTGCTCGGCAGGACCGGAGCATGGAGTATGGAAGAGTCGCCACCCACGAATGGGAAAATGAACACCGGTCCCTTGCGGGAGACCGGTGTGGGTTTGGGAAACTTAGGTACGAGTCGAGAAGGCTAGCTCCTTTCTGGAGAAAGGCTACTAGGCACCCCGACATCGCCCGGTTATGAACCACCGGCCTCCTACTTAGCGTGTTAGGCGATAACGGACTAATCGCATATTTCTTTAAGTTTAAAATTCATTTGAAACCTTTTCTTTCTCGCTTTGAAAACCGTTTTGAGCATGTTATTGAAAGCCATTTTAGTAAAGAATCACCCATTTTGCATAAATTTAAAGTATATAGGAGAGAGAGGGAGAAGAAAGAATTGATTTATTCACAGTGTGATTTTATGCTTTAAACTATACACTAACTCGAAGCTAATCTCATTCCCCAAAAACGAGTTTATTTACATGGTTCGTACCTTAATCGTTGTTGGAACGATTTAGGTACGTTTCAAAACCCCGTTAATTTACATGATATCGACTCGAATCGCCGTTGGAACGACTCGAGCGTTTGAAAATGTGAGATAAGAGGTTTTTTTTTTAAAAACGTGATTAAGCATACAAGTCCGTTAATTTTTGTACAAAACCGCTTAGTTGGAAAAATGATTCAAAAATCTATTAATTACAATTAAAAGACGATTTTAATTACAAGGTTCGCTTAATCCGTCGTTGGAACGAATTAAGGTTTTAAAACGTGATATTTGAGAAATCGTTTGAAAACGATAAAGAATTAAAGAGAAACCTTTTAATTACATTAGGAACCTCTAGAAACCATTAGTTTAAATAAGCAAATTAAAATCTCTTTTTGTGGTTTATTTTCCTTTTTTCACTCACCTTAATCCTCACTTCCATTCACTCAATGCCAACATAATTACAACAATTAGCAAATTAGATCCACAATTCACACCTTACTAATACATTTGAAATATGTCCATATAAGTACAAAAATAGAGTGAATATACATATACATTTTTATCAAAAATAAGGATATATCTATAGATTGGGAAAAACGAGTAAAAGATACTATATTATATAACTAAATATAGGTATAATAATAAAAATGAAAAATACTAAATATAATACATTTTTATCTCAATATGTAAGAATAATGGACGAAATTCATGAATAGAAAAATAACATTTATCCCAAAATAGTTTCAAATAATAAATATATAGAAAATAACCTCCACCCAAATAATAGCTAATATAACTTGAATAAACCCCAAAGTACATATATATACAAATATATTACTTTACAAGACCAAATCAATGTGAATTAAATTTCAAAGATGAAATATATAGATATATAATATATAATTAATAGTTATATAGCCCAAAAATGATTTTCAAAAATATATTACATGATTATATACTTATATATACAAGGATCAAATGTCAAAAAGTAAAGAAAACGGGTTTAAAAGAGCAATTTTCGGATTCCAGCAGATCACCGACGGAAAATCTGTCGTTAATATGCTGTTAGTGACAGAAATGACAGAATTTCAGCAGTAGTCCTTATACTTTCCAAATTTATTAAAAGGTTTTAAATCTAATTTATTCTATCATTTTGGGCCCCCGAACTACCCAAATCGGGTCACAGTCTATAACGGAGACTCCTAAAACGATGTTTTATTTCAAAATGTTAATTTAAAAAAGCTTTTCTAAAATCTATACATATACAACGTTTTAATCCCGAACTACCCTCAAATGGGATCACGGTTCGTATTGGGACTTAAGACGAGGTTTTTTATTTCAAAACAAAACCAAACGTTTATTTAATGCGTGGCGGAATTTAAATAAATACGGAAAAATAAATAAATGTGATAAATAAATAAATAAATAAATAAATAAAACTATCTCCAAAATAAATGAATAAATAAATGAAATAAATAAAATGAGTCTAGTTCCTCGGATAATACCTCAAGATCGGTATTGACAGCTGAAGTCGGTTGATTCCACGAATTATGATTTTTCGGTGTTTCGGTAAAATATTTAACTTTTAGAAAATTTGGATTTTTTGGGAAAGAAAAATATTTTCTCCCAAAAATTAACTTTCTCTCTCTAAAAATGTCTAGAGTGAGAAAGCTTCCAAAAATCCTCCTCTTCAAATGCATGGGGATACGTGCCTTTTATAGGCACGAATCCCAAAAAAAATTTGGGCATCGCCCGACGGGGATTGGGCGGACGCCCAAACTACTTGGGCGAACGCCCAACTTAAGCTGGGCGAACGCCCAACTGCTGTTGGGCGTTCGCCCAACCTCGTCGGGCGTTCGGCCAACCTCGTCGGGCGTTCGTCCAACGAGCGTTGGGTGTTCGCCCGACGCCGTGGGGCGTCCGCCCATCGAACGTCGGGCGACGTCGACGTGCCTCGGGCTGCGCCCAACGCTCGACGAGCGACGCCCATCGTCCGACGGGTGACTTTCGACACCCGGCCCGTCGGGCGGGCATTCGACGCGTCGCGCGCCGTTATTTACGGAACGACGATTATCGCCGGGAGCGACATTAGTCATTCATCGGCCAACGCCCGACTTTCGGGGCCTTCTCATACATTGATACGACGATGAACATGCCCGACCTTACTCAGGAGACGCTGAATTTGTTAGCGGGGCTATCACATGCCGGCTCTCCGAGTTTCCCCTTGATTTTTAAAAATTTCCTAATTAATGGAATCAACCGCTTTAGCCGTTTGTCGCGGGTTTTCATCACAGGTCCTCCGACTCGGTGTCTACAGCTGCAACCTACGGGGCAGAGCACGTAGTTCGACCGAGAATGGCCGTATGACAGTAGCCGGATCAGGCACTTCAAGCAATTTTAGACAAAATCTCTCAGCATGCCCTAAACAACCACAGAAGAAACAGAATACAGGCAGTCGTTCATATTTGAACGTAATGGTTTGCGGAGTCTCACCCGCTCTGCCGATAGGCATGGAAGCACATAAGCTTTTCCGAACATCAAGAGAAACCCTAACCCTCATATACGATCTACCGACGCCATTGAAGTTGTTCGGATCCGATTCAACGAAATTCCCTAAAGTATTGCCAATCAATTCAGCCACCCTCTCTGACATAAAACCACTCGGCAAATTATGAACTTGAACCCACATTTCCGTATGCATTAGTTCTTCATCACCACGTACAACATCCCCTTCAAGTTTCTGCATGATTAAAAGATGTTGGTCAAAAGTCCAAGGGCCTCCTTTTAAGATCCGTTCACGCTCCCATGGATGATATAGATCAAACTGAAACAGATTAGGATCCAATGGTTCCACCGTCAAACCTTTTGTCGGCTGCCAGATATCAGCCAAAACACTCGGCATTTTTTGGGTCTTTATAATCCTCTCCATCAAAAAACACCCAAGAAAGCTCCAACGTTGAATTGGCGCCGTTTGTACCACATCATCTGCTTCAATCACAAGTCACAACTACAGATTTCTTTCCACCCCATCAACCATATCATGATTACTTGAAGGCGCCATTGAAATGAATACAACAACGGGATCGGAAAGCAGGAAGAAATTACATTAAAATTGACCGCTAAGATACTCAAGTCCTAACCCTACAACTCCTCATACGGGAGAGATTCTTAAATCTTACTGTTAAAAATAAACTTGTTCAATGACCAATTAATAATGAAATAAATCCCTTTTTATCTTTTTACTTGTACCAAAGGTTTAATATAATTATTGTTCTTTTCCATTTTTCAAAATAAACACAAAATTATTTATTCCAAAAGAGTCGCAGATTCTCGAATACGGATCGGACCGGCACCGGAGCAGAACCGCGAGCCAACAGAGAAGAGAACGACGATTAGGGAGAGCAACGAATAGAACGGCGGCAGGGGAACAACCACATAAGCGAACTTAACGGCGACAAGGAGAGAACACACAAGTCCATGGTCTAAATAGAAGGGAACGACGGTGAATAACCTTCACGATTCCGGATCGGAACAGCGCCTTACAGATCTGCGAAACTAAGTGAGTAAACTGCGGCGAAGAGATGGCGGCGGACGAGAGAACAGATCCGTGAATCTAATCGAGGAGACGACGGCGAGAAGGGAGCGGCGGTGGAGAAATACCAAACCCTAGCAAAACCATTCTTTTCCTCTGTTACGATTTATTATTCCGGTTACTATTGTCTGAATCTAAGCGGGGAGACGACGACGAAGAGAACGCGGCAGACGGGAGATCAGATTCGCGGAACTAATTGAGGGGACGACGGCAAGAAGGGAGCGACGATGGAGCAATATAAAACCCTAGCAGAGCCATTCCTTAGTAGTTTTTCATGTTGAATTGATAATATAACATTTGTTATTGTAGCATAATGAATAATTAAATTCAAATACTTGGTTATTATGAAATTCCATCAAGCAAAATGAATATCATCAAGATGAATTAGTGACTAAGTCTTATGAATTTTATTTTTTTATATGTAACATATTGAATTGATAAAGTTTCTTCATGTGCAACATTAGAAAAGTATTGATTGTGATTGTTTATAGCATAATTTATTGATGTTGCTTCCATTTTAACATAGATTGTAATTCTTTTGTATCGTAGATATAATATTTAATTTTAATTGTAGTTTAATTCAATTTTTGTTTAATATAAATTGTAATTCTTTTGTATCCTAGATATAATATTTTTTTTTAAAAAAAAGGTTGTGTGCAATGCATTTATATTAAACAAAGGAAGATTACATTAAAGAGAAAGAAAAACCCCCAACCCATCCCATCCATGTGATTCTAATATATTTTTTAATTAATCTCCTATTTTATTATCATTGTTTCACAGAATTCGAGTTATATAAAAATATAAAAATGTATTAAAATTATTAAAAAGTACAAATCATTGAATTTTGTAAAAATAAATAAATCATTCACCTTTAATTAAAATTCTATAAAAAAAATTAATCAATAATTTTCAAAATTAATTTAATTTAATTTGAATTATCAATAAAAAATATATATTAATTTCAAATATACATAATATAAATTTTTTTCATAGGATGATATAAATTACTTAAAAGTAAATATGTCAATTTATTTATTTATCTAAATTATATAAAAATTTCATATCCCGTGCACCGCACGGGTTTTCGACTAGTTTTAGGGTAAACTGGTGTAGACAGTATATTATGTCTCTTGTGCTTGTTAGGTTTAACCTTCATAGCTATCTATTTATAGTTAGGCTAAATTTAAACCTTAATCCTAACGGATCAGGTTATAGTGGGGTATAAATGGATGGTAAATGGGTTCGGACCGTTTCCTCCATTTATCTTTCTTTTTCAAAATCTAATCTTAAATTGGTATATGATTCTCATGTTTTGACTCAATAATCAAGGCTTCCATTGATGCCATCAAGGCAATTTGTTTTCTTATCAATATGATATGGTATATAATGTAATATATGAATGATATTTTTCTTTTGGCACAATGATATCTATGATATTAATCTCTATTTATCGTCAACATATTTAAATATATATTCTTTGAATGTTTGGTAGCTATAAGTAATTAACGAAAAAGTGTGTATTCTTCAATTCCACTAAATAAAGATGAAAACAACACTCCATAGAAATTTGGAGAAAAAAATCAGCAAAACCTTCCACACACACACATTAACCACTCCTTTTGCAAAAGATTATCACCCATAAATCTCTAGACTCCATTTAGGATATTTGATTCGTGCCTGAACAACACAATGAAATTAAGAAAGAGAAATAAATGGAATGATTCTGAATTTTATTGTCGGTTTATTTCAGTTCCAAAAAGAAAATGATATATATATATATATTTTTTATGAGAATGCTACAATTTTATTAGATGATAATAAAATTGATAGTATAGCATGGAAATAGTAAGGAATAAAACCTCACATACATATAGACCAAGTCTATTACATGGTACACAAAGGCAAGAAAAAGACTACAAAAAGCAAAAAAAAGGCCATGAAAGGTACATCTAAAATAGAAGACAGTTGAAACATATATTTATCGTAACCCCGGATTCGCAGCGGAGCAACTGTAGTCCAATCTTCATCCTTTAACCCATTCTGAAACATCGGATCTAAGTCCATTCTTTTGCAACCACATAGATCCAGTGATCTACGGATAAGATCTACCTTTTCCGCACTTGCTACAACAGAAAATGTTACAAAAACAAAGATTTTAACGAACAGATGCACGTCAAACGGATCCAAAGATCAGATAAAATATGTCAGATCCAACCAAAATAAAATGATACAAACGAAAGGAAAACAACCAATACAACAGAAAAATAAGAACATGGGGAGGAGGAAGAAGGAAATCTTCCTTCTTCCTCCTCAACTAGATAGAAGTAAACTTGGACTTTGTTGTGAGATCTGGGCAAACACGGATATTTTCCCAAGAAAGGGAAGGGGAGAGGGGTCGGGTGCAGGAAAGGAGGAGAAGAGGGGTGGTGGGTGGCGGATCTGAAAAGAAAAGAAAAAAGTTGAAGAAACTAGAGAGAAGGAAGACCTTCTCTCACTAGGTCGGAATCGCCTAGAGAGAGGAATCTTGAGTGCTTCCACATTAATGAAAATGATATATCTTAATTCCCTTTATGACTGTTTGGTTCAAATAGGACAATAAACCACAGTTGTGGATCGTTTTTAACAATAATTTATATAGTATGAGTATCTGCATTAATAAATTAATCACATGTAAATATAAGAAATAAAATTAATTACTTTAATCAATAAAATCAAAAGAGGTAAAACTGAGAAAACTGAAATTAAATTAATCAAGGAAAATACATCAAGTTTGGTTAATTTGAAAAATAATTCATCAAACTGTCCTTTCAGTTATGGATATTGTCATTTGCACTTTATATGCGCGCCATTTTATCACAAACATATGCATAGACGTAAAAATAACTTTAAAAAATTGAAAAATTATTTTGTATTTTGTACAAGTTTGATAAAAAAAAATTTAAATATTTTCTCGAATATAAAAATATTAATCTCATATTCTATTATAAAATTTAAAAAAATGTGATTTTTTTTTTAGAAACGACTGATTTGTAACTGGTATAGAATAAGAACAAAATATGTATATTTTCTAATGATGTCTCGACTTGATCCAATTTGCATAAAGTAAAACTATAAAAGATAATGTTATAATTTGCTCTATCTTTTTTTCCTTAAAAAAATGCAGATATATCTATAACGTACGAAATGATGCAATTTTGCCTATAAATTCATTTTATTTATGCTTAACAGAAAATTTAAACTTACCGATTTACTATTATTTGATTCATTATTTAATTATCACATCATACTTTTCAAATATCAATATGACTAAAATATTTATTATGTTACTAACACAGTTATAAATAACCTCTCAAAATATTACTATTTAAATCGGTAACATACAAGTTAATCACAAAAATCTGATTAAAATATTTACTATGTCGTTTAAATAATTATAAACAACCTGCAAGAATGCATGAAATTTCGTCAATTTATAGATAAACTTATATCAATAAGATAACTGTCAAATCGGCTCTTTCAAAATTTCTATTATGTAAGAGTAAAATTGATCTTCCTTTAGCAATGTTAGGAGAAAAATTACACAATATCGTACGTTAGAGGTAATTCTATACTTTCTATATTTCCATTTCAATACATGCATGTCACATGTATTTTTTTTTAAATTACATTCTTGTCTCATACTCTTTTATATATGATTCGGATGATCATATTAAGATTATGGTTGTAATCGAGCCGAGTCGAGTCGAGCCGAGCTTTGGCCTCCTCAAACTTGGCTCGGTTTAAAATTAACGAGCTCGAACCCGAGCCCGAGCCGAGCTTTGGTTTGCTCAAGCTCGGTTCAGCTCATTAGAAAATAAACGAGCTCGAGCCGAGCTTCGAGCTTGTTTCGAGTCCAAAATCCTCTTTGAAATTTATTCATTAAGAAAATTATTAACCATGAATTATTTATGAGTAAATCGTTAATTATATTTATGAAGTTTGCTCGTAAATAACTTTTTAATTGCATACATAAATAAATTCACAAGCAAAGTTCGTGAATAAATAAACAAGATGCTTACAAATAGTTCGTTTATTTCTCATTTATTATGTTTGTGAACGAAATCATCTAATAACAAATGAAATAATATTAAGTTTGGATATTTGTGAACTAACATAAAACTATATAGTTTTGTACAAAACTAAAATTTGTTCATGAATTTTCTAATCGAGCTTGTTCGCGAGCTTTCAAGCCGAGTTTTGACCTGCTCAAGCTTGGCTCATTTACGAACCGAACCAGTAAATCGTGTTCGTTTATAAATCGAACCGAATCGAACCGAGCTTTTATCAAGCCGACCACCAAGCAGCTCATGAGCGGCTTGGCTCATTTACAGCCTTAATTAAGATCGGATACTACCGAATACCCACGAATCTTGTAGCGGTTACCATCAGTACCCATTACCGGTTTGACTTGCGGACGAACCAACAGAAAATCAAACCACCCGCCCTTCATAAACCCGAAAGAAATCAGTGTCTTCTTCAGTTCACTCTATCAGGTAGCTCTAAACCTCTTCCTCTAGAGGTAGGGTTTGTTTTTTCTATCCCAATTTGAATTCTGAAATAAATTCATGGTAATTTGAATATGAATCATGCTCGATTTCTTTTATTGATATTTGAATTATGTGCTTGAAACAGATTATACTTGAAAATGGCTGCGGATGCTCCAAATGCCGAGCTCTTGGAATGGGCGAAGAAAGATAAGCGCCGATTACTCCACGCTGTGTATCGCGTTGGTGATCTCGATCGCACCATAAAGTAATTCATCTTTTGAAACTCCACTGTAGTTCTTATGCATATTTTCTTTTGAAAAAAAAAAATTCGGTGTTCTTTTCCTATTTTTATGGGTTTTCAATGTTTATATATGGTAGGTTTTATACTGAATGTTTTGGGATGAAGCTGTTGAGGAAAAGAGATATCCCGGAGGAGAAGTACTCAAATGCTTTTCTTGGGTTTGGTCCTGAAGAGTCTAATTTTGTTGTGGAGCTCACTTACAGTATGATGCTCTTGCCTTGATTTTCCTTCTCTCTCTTTTTATATCTGTGTAAAATAGAGCTGTCAATTTATGACAAGAAAATACTATTTAGAGAGATAATGTGTTTGACATGATTATTGTTTCATATATAATCACATAACACCATTATGATGGTATAATCCGTTTTGACACCTTGATGGACAATTTGATTGGCAATAGAAATTCAAGTTTGATGTCCAATACTCTATTCTATTCATCTTATATTCAGGGTTAAATGCACGATTGGTTACTAAACTTTGGGGTTTGTCTCAGAATGCTCACTGAACTTCAATTTGTCTCAATAAAGTCATCCAACTTTGTTTTTTTTTTTGTTTCAATAAAGTCACTCCAGATTGCTCTTAGATTAATGGAGTGACCAACGGTGCATTTAACCCCGTATATTCATCATACATTATTTCTGCTGCTTTGATTTTATTTTCTCAGGTGTTAATGGTTTAGCTTAATTTCTTAGAGTAGTTCTCAAAATTGTCCATCAAATTTTAGGCTTCATTTTCTTGCATTTGTTCTTGTTAAAGGTGTGTCTGTTAGGGAGGATGAATGGAAGATAGTAAAGGAAGCACAAATTTTGAGGAATGTATCTAGTCTAGATACATTCCTCAAAATTTGTGCTTCCTCTTCTTCCTTCCTAACAAACACGAATAAATGCTCTGGATAATGCTCCATTGGAGCATTATTTCAGGTTGATTATCTGGCTAGAAATAGTGCCCGTAGTAGTGCTCTGTAATAGGGTGAAATTGGATAAAGATTATCCGATTTTAAAATTGCAAAGAAGTCGGACAAAGATTGTCAGATTTCTTCTCATTGTACTTCACCCAAGCCATAATGCTTGGGTTACGGTTTTGTCCCACCCAAAAGCAGCACGGAGAACCATGCTGCTTTTGGAACGACTTCCAACAAGGAAGTCGGACAATCTTTGTCCGACTTCCTTGTTGGATGTCGGACAAAACTGTAACCTGAGCATTACATGGGATGCGATTGTCCGACTTCTTTGCAATTTTAAATGGAATAATCTTTATCCGATTTCACAGTAGTTTAGAGAGCACTATCACGAGCATTATTTCTAACTGGACAATCAACGTGAAATATGCTCCAATGGAGCATTATCCAGAGGATTTATTCAACAAACACAACATAAGACTAACACACAGGGCCGTTGTGTCTAGTTAAGAAGTGCAGCATGTCTGATAATTGGTAGAAAGCAGAGATTTTCATTAAGGTATTGAAGGTGTTAGAATATAGGCAGGGGATGTGAATTTTACTGTTATAGAGACTGACAATTAAATGATTTCAATTTTTCCTTGGGATATCAGTTTGATTGCTAAAGAAGTTGTGATGAAGGCTGAACACCTTATTTTAATAATGTGACATCTTAGGGATTTACTTGGTCACTGACTTGCAGATTATGGAGTGACTTCATATGATATTGGCACTGGTTTTGGACATTTTGCAATCTCAACTCAAGATGTAAGTATCGTTATTCCAAAAGTCTGATAAGTGACTTTTACTTTTTCCTGGTGCTTAAAATAGTTGTTCTGTTGTCTTGGCAGGTTTACAAATTGGTTGAAGATGTCCGTGCTGCTAAGGGCGGCAATGTCACCAGGGAGCCTGGTCCAGTCAAAGGTGGATCGTCTGTTATTGCCTTTGTAAAGGATCCTGATGGTTATATCTTTGAGATCATACAAAGACCACCAACTCCCGAGCCCCTATGCCAAGTCATGCTCCGTGTTGGTGATCTTGAGCGCTCTATCAAATTTTATGAAAAGGTAGTTTCAACCAGACATTGCATATTTTCTCATGACAGCTGAACTTATCTTTATTCCAAATTTTTGCAAAATTAACACATTTGGTGTCAGAAGAAATGTGTAAACTTTCTGTTTTTCAAGCTATTGCATGCACTCTTTTTGGTTGGGTTGTGGCGGGTTGGAGGAGAGTTGGCAATTTTGCTCTGAAACCTAATGTATATATGCATTTATCTCTTATAGCTGGAACTAACATTAACAGATCCGAAGGAACCATTTCTCTTCGAGTCGATTATGTCTTGGATTCGGTGTCCACGGGTTGTGAGATCCAATGGCAGGGGGTTGCATACCCCTAGACCCTGATCACTTTGTTAGACCTTTTGAACTTTAACAAAGTGAGATACGATCACACGTAATATATAAAGTGTGCAGTGAGGGATCTTTATAGGCAGTCAGTCTTTACTTAACTTGGCCCAAACAATGCCCAAAGTCTCCCATGCCTTTCTTGGTTGGACCAACCCATCCGGCAATTTCCGACAAGTCTTTCTACAGGGTGTTCCTTTCCTCGGTCGGTCTTTCTTCCGTTTTTCTCTTCCTTTTGACATGCCACTTACAGGGAAATGCCTCTGTAACTTATTAAGAAATTATGGTTTTCAAATCGTGTTGTTATGTCATAATCGTGTTGTGTGATCTATATACTCCACTTGAATATAAATGCAACAAAAATGATAAGCATGTCAGGCGGGCTGTCAGAAATTGACAGCCTTGTGTTGCACTGGGCTAAATAAATTATCAGGGTAAATATAGTTAATCACTGGCTTCATCTCTTCTTTGCTTTTTCCTTCTGCAGGCCTTAGGAATGAAGATGTTAAGGAAGGTTGATGTGCCTCAGTACAAGGTAAATTCATTAATTATTTTAATAACTTCATGGTTCAATCATAAAAAATGTGTATAGATCATGTTTGTCAAAATCGGGATTGGTCAATGAACCGAAAAAGACAAAGGGTTTTGAGAACGAAAAAAAAGAGGATCGAACCATTTCTTCTGACGTTGTTTCAAATTCGATGAATGTTGTTGTAAATAGTCTTTTTTTGGCATACTTTACGTGCCTCGTAAAGAACAAAAAAAGAGTTCTTTTTGCCGTATTCAATTTCAATCAATATATATAAACAAAACAATATAAAGATAAAACAAACAATATACTTCTCGTATTCTTAAATTCATTTATTGTTTTAATAACTTCATGATTCAATCATAAAAATGTGTATAGATCATGTTTTGTCAAATCAATGAACAGAAAAAGACAAAGGGTTTTGAGAACGAAAAGAAAAAAAGGATCGAACCATTTCCTCCAACTCTGTTTCAAATTCAATAAATGTTGTAAAATAGGCTCTTTTTGGTATACTTTACGTACCTCGTAAAGCACAAAAAAGAGAGTTCTTTTTGCCGTATTCAATTTCAATAAATATAAACAAAACAATAGAAGGATAAAGCAAATATACTTCTTGTATTCTTATTAATTCGAATAGATATGTTTTTAGATCTCACATCTTGAATCCTCCTTTATTCTAATAAATACTACTTTTTATTTTATTCTAATACATAATGACAATACATATAGAATCACCTATCGCACTCGTAGTCTCTGAAGGATGAGAACCAACTATGTAGCATCTACATCGAGAATTTTATTGTGTACGTCATTAGTCCGATCTTTTGTAGGATATCATTTGAAAATGAGTAGTTCAGATAGAACTGAACTTTCGATTGACCCAGAACATTGGTACTGAATATCCTTTAGATATAGAACGAATTGTTGCTGTTCTCTCTGTTCTCTAACTTGATTGCATTCATTTTGCAGTATACCTTAGCAATGATGGGCTATGCAGACGAGTATGAGACGACTGTCCTCGAATTAACTTACAACTACGGTGTGACGGAATATACTAAGGGAAATGCATATGCACAGGTTAGTATTATCTTTAAGCTCTTTGAATCCTGGAATATATCTGGTTGTTGCCCTTTTTCTTCACTTCCATCTTTTCTCCTTTTGCTGTCAATAGGTTGCAATTAGCACTGATGATGTCTACAAAAGTGCTGAGGTTGTCAACTTGGTTACACAAGAGCTTGGTGGAAAGATAGCAAGACAGCCTGGACCTATTCCTGGAATTAACACCAAAATTACTTCTTTTCTAGACCCGGATGGCTGGAAAACAGTACGTCTCCTCTATTCTGCTTCTAGTTTCTATCTGTTTTGGGGTAAAATACATTTATATAATATTACGGCCCCTAAATTTTATTTCGTAACCTAAAATTTCCTTGAATGTTACATTATACTAATATTAAAGTCCAAATCAAAGTAAATCTGTTAACAAATTAACGAAATGATGACCTGGAAATAGATATTTGACCATAATTTGTGGACAGATAAAAAGAGTCAAGTGATATAGTCAAATTTTTCCATGTCATAATTTCATTAAATTTTTTAAATGAATTTTCTTCGATTTGGACTTTAATGTTAGTATAATGTAAAGTTCAAGGAGTTCTATGTCACGAAATGAAGTTTAGGGGGCCATAATGTTAGTAAAGCTATTGTTGATGGGCTATATATGTATTTTACCCATCATTTGGCATGTTAATTTGATTGCCTATATTTCTATGTTGTATGGTATGCTATTGAAATTGTCCATTGAGTACTCACATGTCTCAGTGACACATCATCGCCACACCGGTGCCACGTTAACACCATGTGGCATTAAAAGATAATTAACAGTAGTATTTTTTGCTCTATTTGGAGTTCACAAATTGTTCGGATCAATTTTTTCCGAATAGATAAGGGTCAACTGATGATGTGGGGTTGACATGGCGCTAACATGTCACTGAGTCATGTGAGGGGATGTCATGTCAGTATTTCTGGCAAGAGTGTGACCGAAAAACGTCCAAAGTGTTTTTTATTGGGACAAAAGAAAGATGAGTGATTTTAGCAACACAAAATGAACTTTTGTGACTTTTTGGGGACATTGTCATAATATGACCGTTGGTGCTAATTACCCCCCGAATCTCATAATAGTGATGTGCTTAGGATCTAAAACTGAACAGTGAACTAGAGGGTTAAATACACCCATGGTCCTTAACTATCATAAATGGACAAAAAATTGCCATAAATCTAAATTGCTTAACGATAAAGCCAGCGCCATCGCCATTTAACTTTAGTTTCACCCATTGTCCTTTTGTCCGGAAACTGGCAAACACATTTGCAGAGATGTCACTTGGATGAGCGATTGCTTTTCTAGTTAAAAATTTAAGATTTTATGACATTTCTGTTCCATTTCTCATAATTGAAGAACTATGGATGTAATTAACTCGTGAACTCGAATCAAAACAAGGGAATAAGAGGAGTAGGTTATGGGGTTAAATGCGCAGTTGGTCACTCAACTTAGATGGTTGTTCAAAATGGTCACTCTAAACTTTCAATTTTGTCTCAATTAGGTTACTCCGGCAATTCCAGTGATTAAAAAGGAATGGAATAATGACATGAGTTACACATTAGCATGAGTCAACTCAGATATTTGATCGAAACGACACATGACAGCCACATGTCGGTTATTTTATGAATGGATGTTGAGTATCGTTTCTGTTAGATATTTGAGTTAACTCATGCTCACGTGTCAACCAAGGCATCATTATTCAGTTCCTTTTTAACCACTGAAATCGCTGGAGTGACTAATTGAGACAAAACTCAAAGTATAGTGATTTTATTGAGACAAATTGAAGTTGAGTGGCTATTTTGAAATAACCATGTAAGTTAGTTGAGTGACCATTTTGAAATAACCATGTAAGTTTAGTGATCAATTTATGCATTTAAGCGGTCGGTTATTTGCAAACTTTAGGGAAGCTAGAGCTCATGGTTTGTTTTCCTCTCATTTTCTATAGGTCCTTGTTGATAATGAAGACTTTCTCAAGGAACTTCATAAGGAAGAGTAGAAGGGTTGTGTGGCCGCTCTAGCCATCAATGTGTCACACTAGTAGTATATGAATAAGTGAGTGAGTCTCTGCATATTTATCAAAAAGAGGCTGAAAAATAATTGTAATTTAGGCATTTCATAACATACTTGTATCAATGTGATATTGTAGTGTATTCAGGCTTTGTTTGTTAATAAATTTCTGCATGTTATCTCGTTTATAAATCGAGCCGAACACGATCGAGCTTTTATACAGCCGAACACCGAGCTATTCATGAGTGGCTCCTAATCTTAGTTGCGACTATTTGAATCTCTTCCATTTCCAAGTACATCAGTGTCTTATTGATTTTGAAATAATGTCATGTAATCTGTTGAGTTTTTCAAGCCTTGTGATGGCTGTTCCCTGATTCTCGAGGGACACGATAACACTATTTATCAAGATAACCTGTTTGAGATGATTATTATTTTTTGTTAAATTTGTATTATATATAATTATGTGAAGTATATATGTATATATCACGTAACATAACACGATGGTTACCTTGAAACTTGGAAACGTAGCTCCAAATGTTTAAGGGTAAATTACATTTATTTTATGGCTAAATCGAACTTTGTGGCTCCAAGATTTTACATTTTATTAACACCCATTTTAATGTTGGACACGTGAAAATTATGAATGATAATATCAAAATGAAAAAAAAAAAATTAAGAATTAAAGTTGTTTATGGAATTGCTGTTTTTAATTTTCCAAATTATAATTTTGAATATTTTCTTTTTAAACAACCATTTTTTTTTCATAATCAAACAATACTTAAATGACTTAGAAAATAAAAAATTGAAGTGGCTTAAAATATCATTTTTACTAGTTCTATGATGGAGGGTTACCTACTATTGGATCATATTGATCAATATTAAAAAGAATCACTATGTTAGTCAATGTTATCAAACCCGGACCAGTTCGACTGGGAACCGGTAGGCAGTCCGGTCTGATCTTGTCTGGGTTGATGAATGGCAACAATATTATTTCTGGTGCCATTATTCTTGAATCTTCTAAAAACCGATGTGAACCGGCAGTGGACCGGTGGTTAAACCGGAAACCGGCCAACCCGGTTCACACCGATTGTAAGGAAATGGAAAGAAAAAGAAAAATAAAATTTAAGGAAAAAATTTTTAATGGAAAGAAAGGAAAATACAATTTAAGGAAAAAAAATTTAATGGAAAGAAAGGAAAATACAATTTGAGGAAAAAAAATTAATGGAAAGTTTCAAAAAGAAAACGAGATAAAATCTAGCAAAAGGAGACCGGGCTTCACTTGTCCGTTTTGAGTTTATAATATATCGTTAAAAAGACCGCATTTCATAGAATACGTTTACATATTTCAAGTTATTCTAAATTCTGTTTATCCGTTATATATTTAAGTCTCAAGTTGACAAAAAATAACAAACCAAAAGTTGTTTATAATTTGTTTTGGATATATATAATTTATAAAAATAATTTTAAATTAATTATATATATTTAATATATATAAATATTATTTATTTATTACGTCATCCGGTTTGACCAATCCGAGCCATCCGGTCCGACCAAGTGACCCGTGACCCAGTCACCAATCCGGTTTGATTTCCGATCCGGTTCTGATAACATTGATGTTAGTAAAGTATAAAGCTCAATGACTATAATATTCTATTTTGAAGTTCATGAACCATAATGAAAGTAAGTATAAAGTTCAGAGGCTATGAATGTAATTTATCCGAAAGTTTGACAATGATTCTTCATCGACTATATTAAGTTGAATGAGATCACTCGTATGTTTGTCATATACACATTGATGAATGCTATTGGACAACTCTAACGTCATATTGCAGGTGTAAGCCAGTTTGGTTTACAGGTTGTTTGTTGTTGAGAAAATAGAGATTTCTAATCAAACACTTAAAAATCTTCTTTTTAATATATGAAAAGATAAACAAGAGGGAAAAATTGAGTAAACAAATACTCCTAAACTTCTACTTCCAAACTGTTGCTTGTGTATTGATCACCTAGCAATCGAGCATTAAGCAATGTGTGAGTCGGCTAGTTCTCGACGACTGAATTGCAATTCACTAGGAATCATGTGAGCTGGCGCTAGGAAGTTGTAAAAACCGAACAGGTTAAACCGGAAAAAATAAAGGGTTAAAAGTTCAAGGTTCACACTGGAGTTCAAGAGTATTTTAAAAATAATGTATAACTATTTTTATTTTCATATAATATTCTAACATAGTAAATATTAAGTTCTTAAAAAAAATAGTAAATATTAACAAATTATACTAATATTTAAGATGAGGGTTTCCCTTTCTCTTCAATGTAATCTTCCTTTGTTTAATATAAATGCATTGCGCACAACTTTAAAAAAAACATATAAATAAATAAAAGATTATATTTTTTATAATTAAATTTGAATTATGTAAATTTTTTAATAAAAGCAAGGACGAAACAAATGACAGGTGATGGACATCCCAACTAGGTTGGCACATTCACCACATCGAATAAAAGCTAAACTCAAATATTATTAAAAAGAGAAAAACTAGTAACAAAGAAGGGAAGTTTAAATATATCTTAAATGTTCTAAACTATAAAGATCATCAAAAATAAAAGAATGACAGAATTGAGGAGTGGAGTGTAAGGGGGGCAGTTTGGCAATAGGAAAACTCAACCCCAAGCATTGGCAAAGCTACGAGAAGGCTTCAGCATGGAGTGACGAATGGGGCATGCCAACGTACGTCGATGGAAGAGGCGGAGTTGGTAAAAGGAACATTATAGAGGACATGGACTACCTGGCGTTGGATCTCCGCCACCCCTGGGTTAGTAGTCGGAACTGGCTTAAGCGATCCACCCTCATTCATTAGGGACAGGAGAGTCGGGTATACGTCCTTCGTGAAGGAAGGCGGATGTCTCCATAGAGGGGAACTCTATGGACACTGTGGGCGGACCGAACCCACAATGCGTGCCCATTCTAGGATGAGGTTTAACCACAGGGAGACCCTCCGGGACGGAATATCGACAAAGGCATTAACGGGACCCTTCGGTAGGAGTTGGCTGGCGGAGACTTGGAGAAAGTCAAAGCGCCACATGGGGTTTTGGCTTGGTCTAGAGTTGGCCCCGTGACAAGGAGCTCCACCACATGATTCCCTTAAAAGTAACCAAGTAATCCCGAAACAAGTCAGTGCGTCTGCCATCCGGTTACCTTCTCTATGAAACAATTATCTCCATATTGGGCTAAACATGTTAACCAAGCCTGGCTAAACGACCAAAGAACCTTAGTGTGGACCGCTGTTTTAGAACTTGTTTGGATAGAGGTATTTTAAAGTGAGGGTAAGTGAGGGTAGCTAATCTTGTTTGTTTTGAGGTGTAATTGAATGTAATAGTAAGTGATGGTAGGTGAGGTGAAATTTGGCTGATTTTCTTTACACCCCAAATTGGAGGGTAGGGAGGTGATAGATTTTTCTTTTCCAAAATTACCCTCTATATTTTATTTTAAAATAAGACATTGTTTGGATATAAAAGTAATTTTGTATATAACTTACCTTACCTTACTTTACCTTACCATCAGTGGCGAATCCAGGATTTGAGAGAGCGGGGGGCAAAATTCTACGTAAAAAAATTTTAGACAAAAAATATAAAATTGTTCAATTTTTTATGACAAAAAATGCAAAATTGTTCAATTTTTGTTGACGAAAAATGTAAAATCGTTCAATTGTCATGCATTATTTTCATGATTTTTTTTTTGATAAAAAACGTAAAATATAATGTTTCCGACTCGTAATCATCCATTTCCGGGATTCTCGGGTTGTTACGCATCAAATATCTCTAACGTTTTGCGTCAGGTGCAATTTTACCCCTAACATCTAAAATTGTGCAATTTTACCCCTAATGTTTGTAGCCAAGAGTTATTTTATCCCTAACGTTGATAAATTGGATCAATTTCAGACACTATTATAAAATACAGTCATTTTTTTCTTTATTTTGCACCAATTGCATATCAATTTTGTAATTTTGCACCAATTTTACCCCTAACGTTGATAAATTGGATCAATTTCATACACTATTATTCATGACCGAGAAGAGAGTTTGATGAATTATTTCTCAAATTGACCCAATTTAAAAACGTTAGAGGTAAAATTGCTCTTGGCTTCTAACATTAGGGATAAAATTGTACCATTTTAGACGTTAAGGATAAAATTGCTCCTGACCCAAAACATTAAAGGTATTTTTGCACTTTCACTCTTATTTTTAGACTAAAATTTTTTTTTTTTTTAATGGGATGGGGGGGCAAATGCCCCCTTTGACCCCCCTCTACATCCGCCCCTGCTTACCATCAAACCAAACACAATTACATTATTAAACCATCACTTACCTTACCTTCTATCCAAACATAACAAATTATTTCATTCACTTCACTTACCTTACCCTATCTTACTTTACTTTAAAATACCCCCATCCAAACAAGGCCTTAGCAAATTAACCACATAGATTGAATTTCAATCCATACTCATGTAATTTATTAGCTTTTTGTAAGATCTATTTTGTATATATTTAAAACGTCATTAGTATTGAAAAAATAAAACAAGATTCTCTTTATAATATTTTTTTTGAATGGAGATTCTCTTTACAGTATTTATTGAAATAAAAAAAAAAATTGTTGACAAATAATATTTTAACTATCTATCTATATAGGTTAATAGGTGTGCTAATGGTTACACGGATTTGTAAATGGATACCTGTGATATTTTTTTTAGAAACGCAACCTTATGGTTGTAAAATTTTGCATTTTTTTTATTTTATCAAATTTGACCGATAACAACCTCAAAATGAAAAATTTCAAGAATTAAAGTTGTGTAGTATCATATTTACTATGAAACTATATTTTTTATTTTTCAAAATCATTATTTTTTGAGATTTCTCTCTCTAAACATTAATTTTCCCTTTTATAAAAAAACACTTAAATAACCTCAAACCTAAAAAGTTGAAGAATTAATGTTGCTTAAAATATCATTTAACGCTTGAAAATTTAAATTTCGAGGTTGTTATCAGTCAAATTCTGACAAAGTGAACCCAAATATAAAATTTTGCAAACCACATTATTGCGTTTGCAAAATTTTGCAAACACACAGGGTTGTCTTTGCAAAAAACAAAAAAATACCACAAGTACGCATCTACAAATCGACGAAACCACAAAGCATCTATATGTAATTAACCCATAACATAATTTAATATTGTAAAGTATGTGTATTTAAAAGCTGGATTTTTATGGTTCGAATCTCCTAACATACAAATTTCAGTCCAAGCCGCCCAATCAGAATTGGGTCAACCGATTCACAGCTGATCCAGACGGTTTCAATGGTTCTAACCGGTTTTCAAAGTTTAAAAATTCTAACCATCTCCAATCCGAAAATGTAATCGGTTCTAGTGACCCGACTGGTCCAGTCGGGTCTGGGTCTAACAACTATGTTTGAGCTGGTTATAGCCCTTGACGATGACTGAATGACAATTCGCTAGAAATCAGGTGAGCCGGTTATAGTCCTTGACGACCGAGCATGAAGCAACATATATTAGACTCAAATATGCAGGTCCGGAGCTCTTCAAACTCTTAAAAGATGAACCAAAACTACTTCTCATAATCTTTTTTCATTTATTCAGTATTGGACCATCAATAGCAGTCATAAATTGATAGGATTTAGCATTTACACCTGAACCACTCAACCAAATGGCTAGTAAAGGCCATTTATGGCGTGAAACCAGTGTTTTAAGTAACGGACTCCTTGCGCACTCTGACAATCCGAGCATTAGGCCCGAATTATTTTCTAACTAGGCTACAGACATCTCAAAGAGACTCTTAGTCCACTTTCTAAAAATAATATAAATTTATATTCATTATTTATTTATTATTGGGAGAAGGTAGGTAAAAATACCCCTAATATTTACATCTAGGAACAATTTGATCCCTAATGTCTAAAATGACGCAATTTTACCCTTAACGTCGGTAGCCAAGAACAATTTTAACCCTAACGTTAACAAGTTGGATCAATTGGAAAAATTATTCATCAGTCATAAATCTTGTTATGTACACTTTACATGTGCGACATTTTATTATTCATTAGTAACAGATTACGAAAATATGATTAAAAGTGAAATTTAAAAAATATACCATATTTTGTAAAAGTTGGAAAAAAATTCAAATATTTGACCAAATTTAAAAATATTAACGTCCAATTCTATTATTAAATTACAAAAATATGTTTTTATATTTTTTTTTTTTAAATCAATGTAAGCGCAATTGGTGCACAACAATGAACAAAATATATGTTTTATAAAACTCACCAACATTAGGAATAAAATTGCTCTTGACTGCCAGGGTTAAAAGTAAAATTGCAACATTTTAGACATTAAAGATAATATTGCTGCTAGTGTAAACGTTAGGGGTACTTTGCACCTTATATCCTATTATTTTAGCATTAAAATTAGTAAATATTGTTATATTTACGACTACTTAATAAAAAATTAAAATAAAAAGACATTATAACAGAGAGTTAATGATTCGAGGAGTGCTGTTGAAATTGGTTTTTAACTCTCTCCTCAAATTTTAACTAACAGCCCAACTAAGATGCCGTTGAAGATGCTTAGGTTTTTTACTCAAAAACCACATTATTTTGAGGCGAAAAAATCAAAATTTATTACGAAACAGATGATCACTAGCCACACAAACTACAAATTGTTACAGTTTAATGATCAAGTAAGAATTTTGAAAATGAATGCAGGTTATGATACTGTTAAATAAAAATGGAGGAATGTCCCCCATAACCAATTGCCTCCCCAATAGTTGTATATTGTCCTAACATCCATCCCAATTTGGGGATGAACAGAAAAATGAAAATGCCTCAGAATCAAGAATGCTGTCAAGCTGCCTCATCAACTAGCTGCAACTGCGAATTCGGGCCCGTCCCTGCATGTAAATACATTTTTCTGTACAACAACAAAGGCTGAATTGAATCTTTCATAGGAAACCGAAACTAACCGGTGCTTAAATATTTGTATCCATTGGGTAACAACCAAGAATGCGAATGAATCTCGCGAATTCCTGCAAGATAAACGAAACGAATGCATATTAAACAGCGTCCCTGGATATATGATGTATCTCATTCAACAGAAGTGTTCATAAGTCGGGGTAGTTCACAAACTATTCGAGCTCGATTCAGTCAAAGTTCGGTCAAAGCTCGAGACATTAACAAGCTGAGCCTGAGCTCCATTAAGTTCGGCTCGAAAGCCCGCAAAGAGACTCGGTTGTTTTTTAATTACTATATATTCATTAATTTTCAATTTAAAATAAAATAACTAATGACTATGTGCAAAAAAGGAGTAATTAGTCGTTAACTCTAATTCTCAACTAGCCACATCTCACAAGCCTATAAAAACACTTAACGTATGCTTTAGACATTTGGCTAGTACCAAGCCTAAAGACTAATTAGCTTGTCCTTCAACCAAGTTCTCCGGTCACCGATAGCTACTATTCTTAGAGTTCGGCCATGACATATGTGATTTTTTTCTTTTTCTTTTTTTAAGGCCTAATACATCATTTGCCCCCTGAACTTGTCCAAAAAGTTTGATTGCCTCCCTGAACTTTCAAAGTGTCTCGATAACCCCCTCAACTTGCATAAAATGTTAAGCTAGCCTCCTGAACTTGCGTAAAATGTAATCATATGATCATTCGGCTGCGAAAAAGTAAGTTAAATGCAGAAGATGTATTGCACGCGTCTTAAAATGTTATTACATAATTCGAGAATAGATTAAAACGGAAGTTATTACTTTCTCAACTATAAAACTTGTTTTCTCTAATATTAGAACCGTATTACCCCGATCTTGGTCATTTTACTTTTTTTAAGACGCATACAATACATCTTCCATATTTAACTTACTTTTCTGCAACCGAGTGATCAATTGATTACATTTTAGGTAAGTTTAGGGGGCTAACTAAACATTTTATGCAAGTTGAGGGGCTATCGGGACACTTTGAAAGTTCAGGGGCCAATCAAGCTTTTTGGACAAGTTCAAGGGGCAAATAATGTATTAAGCTTTTTTTTAATATTTATGTTAAGGATTTTTTGTGTGTCTTCTAGGCTACTTATTCTACTGATGAATATAGTTAAAGCTCTATAAAAGCTCGTCTTGGTCAAAACTCGGTAAAGCTTGACTCAAGAGGGCTTGGCTAGAGACATTAACGAGCCAATAATGAACTTAACTAGGTTCGATATCGGCTCGGCTCGTGAACATCCAGCTAGTAGCATTTGGAAATGTTATAGAACACCCTAGTGAAATGTGTATATAACTTGATCAGAACTATAAGCATAGTAGATATGATTATGCAGACAGAACGAAAGAACTACACAATAACACAGCAAGCGTTTTAAAGTGATGAACATTCGACCTTATCGAATCGAGATCACGACGTAATAACACGCAGCCACTAGAAGTGAACCAAGAATGATTTGACAGTTCAAATATCAAACTAGACAAGCAAACACAGCCTCATTCA
This sequence comes from Euphorbia lathyris, assembly GCF_963576675.1. Classification (NCBI taxonomy): domain Eukaryota; kingdom Viridiplantae; phylum Streptophyta; class Magnoliopsida; order Malpighiales; family Euphorbiaceae; genus Euphorbia; species Euphorbia lathyris. The sequence continues at coordinate 87,287,715 of NC_088915.1, forward strand.
ATACGATATTTCTAATCTAAACTCGTTGATAAAGGTAGGATATTACTCGTAGTAGATGAATTTCGGTTTCCGAAGACAATAGATATGGAGAAAGTAGAACTATATAGAAATGACTTAGCATGAAAGTTTAGCATTACGAATTTGCTTTCTTTGATTCGATGAAATAGCATAAACACAACACACCAACCTGCAAATGTCCCAACGCGTTTTGGGCACGCGGTTCAGCCATAGAAGCTTCAAAGTCGACATAAAAAAGGTAGTCAAAGTACCTGTCATGAGAGTTACACACAAGAAAGGTTTTAGAATCCTTCTTTTTCCATTGTATAATGAACAAACTTGAAAAGGTTGCCTTTTTTTTTCTAGAGATTTAAAACTTCACCATATTCTTGATTAAATTACACCCATGGCCATTCAATTTACTCATTTTCACCGTATAGCCGCTAAACTTCGGAACAATAACATAAAAGTCAATTAACTTAACAGTTTTATGGCCACTGAACTTTAATCAACGCCTCAAAATGACTGTTGACAGCCTCATAATACAAAATCAAGAATTGATGATATTGTAAGCAACTTTAATTCTTCAAAATTTTCGTTTTGTTGTTTGGTTATGAGATAGAAAGCTCTAGAAAATAAAAAATGTGGTTTCAGAGTAAATATCGTTTTAAACAACTTTAATTCTTGAACATTTTCATTTTGAGAAGTTAGTTAAAGTGTAGTGACCATAATGTTAGAAAGTGTAAAGTTGAGTGGTTTTTATATTACGCTTTGAAGTTTAGCGGCGATACAATGAAAATGAGTAAAGTTCAGTGGCCATAGGTGTAATTTAGCCCACATTCTTCTTGCTCTTTTAGAGATGCAAATTCCTAGCAATATAATTGTTAAATACTTCTAAATGTTGCTAACTTTACCAGTAATTCTTAGGACTTGTTTGGTTCAACTATTATTGTTTAATGTATCGTGATGTTGCTAGTTGTTTGTTGTTGTTGGTAGATGATTTTCCTTCCAAAACAGCTATCAACAACTGTTTCTCAATGCTAATCAGACACTTTATATCTAATGTTTGGAGTAAAACTCCGAAAAGGACTTATAAAAAGGAGAACCAAAACGACACTTAGGGCACGAAAGTGTTGTAGAAAAGAATTTATAAATGTTTGTTAAATACATGGTAAAAGCTCTAAAAGTCGAAGAATAAAAAATAAATATATACATGTTATATTATATTTAAAGTTATGATTATTTTTGTCAAAAAAAAAATTAATATCAAATTTCTGATAAGCTGTGAAAGCTAATTTCCCCAAAAGCTACATATTGTAGCTTTTTCTGAAAACAGATTTCCTAGCTTTGTAAGAAAAACAGTTTTGCATTTACTAAATGCTGCTTTTAGATGGCAAAGCTGGGAAAAGTACTTGTTAGGGTTTGGGAAGTCAATGTCAAACTGACCCAAAATGTCCGTTTGGTTCTCCTTTTTATAGCTCCTTTTGCTGTTTTAATACTAACAGTAAATATAAAGTGTTCGAATAGGATTGAGAAACAACGGCTGATAGCCATTTTAGAAGAAAAATTAGCTAATATCTACCAAAAACAAAAGCTAACAAAAACAACAAAGTAATCAACAGTTGAATCAAACAGATCCGTAATAGTAAAGACTATTCGCATCCAAATTGCAAACCTTTCTCCCCCCAAAGAAAACTATTACTTACTTGGCACTGCCCTTATTAGAGGCATCGACAACCCTTAGAGGACGGTTTTTTTGTGGACGGCTCTCTATCTACATATTGATTAGGAAAGGGAGGAATTAGAACCTATACATTGGCAAAAAAACAGTAACAAGCTCTTTAGTTACTAAAATTACCTTGGACAAACTAATGCCTCTCAAAGCAAATACTGCCAATGCTTTGAACAAAACACCAGGACCTTCTTCCAGAGAGAAAACAACACTTGTCTGTAGCATGGAAACAAATTTCAGTAGATGCAAAATGATGGCTAAATAACACTCTTAATAATCAAGGAAAATAAAAGGCTCAATACATCTGTTGCTGCCTCTATTTGGCCCAAAACTTCAACTGTCTCCCTTAACTTTCAAAAGTTCCAAATGACCTCTATTTTTGTCCAATTGCATTCAATAACCCCTATTTCTCAATAGATGCAGAAAATGGACGCTCCACCACGTGTCAAAGTGCCCGCCATGTGTTCACAAGAAAATGCTAAATAGACAAATAATTAGGAACTTTTAGAAGTTCATGGGGAAGTTGAAGTTTTGGGAGTTATTGAATGCAATTAGACAAGAATAGGGGTTATTCAATGCAATTGGACAAAAACAGGGGTTACTGAATGTAATTGGACAAGAATATGGGGTTATTGAATGAAATTGGACAAGTATAGGGGTCATTTGGAACTTTTGAAAGTTCGCCGTTGAAGTTTTTGACCAAGTACAAGCGCGACAGATGTATTAAGCCAACATAAAAGGGCTTAATACATTATGTGCTCTAGCCTCTCTGTACCTGACCAAATAATCCGATTAGTCCTGTAAACTTTGGAGATGTCTCATTAATCCTTTCAATTTATCTAAATCTCCACCTTGTTCTGCCACGTAAGGCTTCGAGGGTTAATGGTATCACTTTAAGTGAAATTAGGGGGCTAATGAAACATTTCCATCGTTCAGGAGACCATTCAGATTATTTGGCCAAGTACAAGCCCCCCAAATGTATTAAGCAGAAATAAGGCTAAATATATCAGGGGTCCTTGAACTTGGTCCAAAAAACCAATTAGCACCCTGAACTTCGAAGATGTTCCATTAGCCTTCTGAAATTACTTAAAGTGACCTAATGGCCGCCTGAACTTGCTCAAAGTGACATATTAGCCCTCTGGACTCAATTAAAAGTGACCTACTGACCCCTTGAACTTGCTCAAAGTGACATATCAGCCTCCCGAACTTAGTTAAATAGATATGCGCTTCAACTTGTCCAAATCTCCTCTTATGTTTCCACGAGCAATAAGGGGGTTAATCATGTCATATTGACTATTAAGCAAGTTCGGGGGTTAATGAGGCATCATTAAAATTCAAGGAGTCAATCGGTTTTTTGGACCAAGTTCATGAGGGACCTGATGTATTCAGCCCAAAAATAAAAGGCTGTTAACAAAGCAACAGTACCTTATAGGGCCTAACCATCCCTGGAATTACAGGTTCCCTTGAAAGTATCAGAAAACGGGTAATACTGCCAACATCATCCTGAAAAAGAAAAAAAAAAAAAGTAAAATTGTTGCAGCCATTTCAAATCTTAGGAGTTTTAAGCATTCAATACAAGCCTTGTGAATAGAAAGGTATTTAGAGAAGTCTTGCAAAACATTGAAAGTGGCATTTTATTGGTCATTAGGTCCGATTAATCAGTTCGAGGTTGCTCGGTTATCCTTTAGATGGCTCAGGACTCGAACTTGAGATCACTAGATTGAAAGGGGTTAAATGCAGCGTTGGTCACTGAATTTTCATGGTTGTCTCGAAATGGTCACTCAACTTCAATTTGTCTCAATAAAATCATTAACTTTGAATTTTGTCTTTAAGAGCAAAAAGACATAGGAAAAGCGATGTGATTGTTAAATCAGGTAGCAGCAGTAGTCAACGAGTTTTTATATTAAGCACCCGGTCTTCCATATCACTTGGAGGACCCCAATTCACATTTGGATACGTGTATTACACATGGTAAAATATGTATGGAAGGTCCTCCATTTGACATGGAGAACCAGGTGCTTCTAATAATTTCCCCGAAACAACACATGTAAGCTAGGTGGCAGCCGTGTTTCAGTCAGCCAGTCGCCAAAGTGACTCTATTGAGACAAAATTCAAATTGAATGATTTTATTGAAACAAATTGAAGTTGAGTGATCATTTTGAGATAACATTAAAGTTCAGTAACCAATGGTGCATTTAACCCAGATTGAAAGTGATATTAATTACCTGGAATTTTTCTGCTAGAATGTTGAGACCATAGATTTCTGCTGCTCGAGCACTTGCAATGGCGCCGGTTTCTCTGATACCATTTCTAGCAACCATCTGTCTCAAAAAGGTTTAGACTTTAACATAAAAAACTGTCTCTAGTATAATCAAAGATTGTAAAAAACAGTCCTTGGAGGATTTAGAAGTTTACCTGAGCAGCACCAGCAGTATCATCAGTGCTCACTCTAATAACACCTAGCTTGTTCAATGTCTTCTCACAGTGCGAAAGTGCCTGAAAACAGCATATAAAAAAAAATAGACCATAAGATTTTGGTTCAATTAGTTTCTTGAAGTGGTATCAGAGCCTCTTAGACCAAGTGGTCGGGTTCGAATCCTGGCAACCCCATTTGTTAGACTAAATTTTAACACATGGTAAGATGTCATGGAACCGTTTGAACTAAAAGCTCGAGCTTATAGTTAAGACCCAATCGTATATCTTATATTCAGATCTGACACACCCTCACACGTAAATGTCCCTTGGGCTTGCAGGGTGTACAACACAGGCCCATCCCACCATGTGTTTTTAATTCCATAAATTAATGAGGTTGCCAGGACTCGAACCCTCGACCGTTTGGTCCAAGAGGCTCCGATACCATATCGTAAGATGAGCCTGAGGAAGTGGGGAGGCAGTTGGACCGTAGGCCAATTGGCACAAGCAATGACATACACTCCGTCGGCCCGAGATTTCTGCCATCCTTGGGCCAACAAATGTGCACATGGTTTAAGTGATCCACTCTAGTCCATCTGGGACTAGGAGACGAGCCCTTGGAAAAGGAAAATTGACCTTAGGCCCAGCCCAGTCAGGCCCGCTAAAGCCCACTTATTTTTTGGGCGGGCTTGGGATTGAGCCCTGCCCACCTATTAATATTAATTAGTGAATTTATATATGTATATATCAAATATCTAGTACAAATTTTATTTTATATAATTAAAAATTATGTATAGTTTTTTAGGCGGGCTTATATGGACTGGGCTTAGATTCAATTTGTAAGCCCGGTCCCAGCTTGCCCCGAGCGGGTCTAAATTAACAGCGGGCTGGCTGAGCTGGGACGGAGTATTTTTAGATAAACAACTGTTAGGCCCAGCCCAAGCCATATACAGGTCTAATTCTAGCCTTGGGAAAGAGCGGCAGGATGTCTTTAATGGGAAGGAGTCCTATAGATGTTATGGGACCATCGGATTCATAGTGCGTTTTCCTACAAGGGTCGATATTTGATACATAGGAGAATCTTGCGAAACAGTATTCAAAAGTGGCTAACGAGTATTGGATTATGTTGCACGGAAACTCTTCTTCGTTTCCGTATTTCGTGTCTATTTCCATTCCCGTTTCTTTTCCATTACCGTTTCCTAGCTAATTTTTCTTAGAATAACGTTATTCTAAGAAAAATCTCTTCAATATCAATTAGTTGGCCGATGGCCTCGGAAAGTTTCGGCACCACATTGGAATTTTGGCATTAGCCAAAGTTTGCCAAAGTGACACCTGGCTGGATCAATGCCCCTATACTTTAAAAACGTCTTATTTACACCTTAAATTTTCTTAAAGTAATCTATTAGCCCATAAACTTGCTTAAAGTTACGCACTTCAACTTGTCCAAAATCTCCCCTAGCTCCTCCACGTGGATTTTAGAAGGTCAACAAGTTACGTTAAGCAAATTCAACGGTAAATAGCACGTTTTGAACAAACATTTTGACCGCAAATTGATAACAAGACATTCTTCGAACTAACCTGGGGGTGGCTCAAAACATGTGTCAAATCCTCCTTGTTGACACCTGGCAGTCCTAATAGGCAATGGTTGACTATCATCTGAACCTCTCCTACTATATGCAACCTATGCCGGAGAAGCAAGTCGTAGTTCCGATGGACACTGCCGCCGACTGAATCCTCTATCGGAAGTACTGCTTTATCAACTAACCAAAGTTCAACTGCCTGATCAATGAAGCACAAGAGAATAAATACCAAGATAACATGTCAATAGGAAGATAATAGACTTAATATATAATTACACGCCTAAATTTGCTACTTTTTATCGTTAGACACTTTATATTTATACTCGGACCTATCACACGCCTAAACTTATAAGTTTTTTTGCAGTTCGGCACTCGGAACTTATCAATTTTGCACCTATGGCACCGTTATTTGCCAATTTGGGACGCTCCAAATTTGATCCGGCATGCAATGTAGGTTTTATTTGAATGCCGAATCAGCAAACAAGGGTTTTCGAGGCCTAAAATTGACAAGTCGGGGTGCCAAAAGGCAAAAAGTTACAAGTTTAGGTGGGTAATAGGTCTAAGTAGAGTACACGATGCTGAACAGAAAATCGTTACAAGTTTAGGTGTGTAATTATATATTAAGCCAAGATAATACGTCGATCGTCCTCGAGCCTAAACGCAAGTGTGAGCTTGAGCTACACAAGGCGTGTTAAAGTAAAATAATATATAACATCATAAACAATATGTCAATCATAGTTATTAAAAGCGCAAAGCACATTAACGCGCTAGGAGTCATCGAGACTAGGCGCAAGTGTGTGCCAAAGCTACACAAGGCGCGTTATCTAAAAAGTACACACGACCCGATTACACAATACGAAATTGGAATGCAATTTTAGCGTTTGAGTTTAGGTTAGTAGGTAACGTGACATTTTTAGGTTGACACGCAAATTTTTAGGTTGGGTTAAAGTTGACATGTTAGCCCGAAAATAACACGAAATGACACGATATTTAAAATTATTGTTATATTCTCTCATGTTTTTACATGTCAACTAGGTAATAAAATTACAATTATTACCTGTAAACACGACTCGAACCTCCTATATTGTTATAAACACATTACATGACCTCCCAACATTATATTAGCGGACTTTTGGATAGTTAGTGTTAACATATTAATCCAAAAATGACATAAAATATTTAAAATAATATCATATTCTCCTATATTTTTAAAAGACACCATTAATATACGTACACATGTGGCCCGAAAACACGATACGAAGTTGACACTTATCCGATTAGGTTAACACGATTATGATACGAATTTTTTTGGGGTTGGGTTAGGGTTGACTCATTTTGACACTAACCCAAAATTGAAACGACACAAACATGACATGAACCCGACAATTTCCACCTCTAGATATGCAATCTCTTCAAGCGTACATCATATAGATACGAACGCGTTGAGATTGAAATAACCACTCTTTAACTTGGAACCTAAAAGAAATATCTGTTACAAAATTGCGCCTCCAGCAAGGCGCTAAGCTCAAAAAGGCGTGTTCTCTTGAACAGGACCTGCCTTTTAGCTTCTCAAACGACACGCCTAGAGCCTAGTTCGTAAGGCACGCGCGCCTTTGACAATTATAATGTCGATACAATCAATTCGAGCAAATTATCTATAACAAGTAAGTAGATCAAACCTTGAATGCAGATTCAAAATCTTCGCACGGGACAGTTTCACACATAGGGTATGCTTTTAGTGCAGCAGCCTCACTATATGCACCTGCTATTCCCTAACATGAACACCAAAAAAACAACATAAGAACAGCGAAATGACATGAATATTTCATTGAAAAAGATTACTCGATTGCTTACCCGATACGCAACCCGTACTTTTGCACCATTATCGCGTGAACAACACGAATCCATCGCTGTTAATGGTTCTGTAATCAACAGCAATGCAGAGCAATTCATTACCTCTTGGTCACACGACAACAACGTTTACCGTTGCGCCAAGGCTCGCCCTCAATTCATTACCATTTATTAAATGTCAAAAAACTTCGGAATTGGCCCGATTGTTGATTATAATAATATTCGTATGCCGAGCAAGAAATTAAACGTGTTATCACAAAAAGAACATATTTACGTGGTTCGGTATTTCATAATAGTTAGTTAGCATAATAGTAAGGAAATTACGTCCTTTATCGAAGTCATTAACTCTAAAATCTCATTAAACCAGATTACACGAAAAAGCTTATACATATATATATATATATATATATATATATATATATATCTGAAGCGCCACGTGTTCTAAAACTCTTCCTGCAAACAAAATCATATTAAGGTTCACTTATATTGTGTTTTGAGTTAGCTTACGATTTTCTTTCTATATATTAATCTTTCTTAATCAATGCACGATCCGATCCGATCGATTTCAATTCCGAACACTTTTCTGCTAAGATCATTACAAACAAAATCATTCTTCAATATAAGCCCTAATTACATAAACAAACTCTCCAAGTTGGTTACAAAAATTGATTATCTATCCGAATGATGAAAACGACAAATTAACAAGTTTAAAATGAACTATTAGTCCTCTAATCTTTACTTAAATGACTTGTTGACCGCTGAATTTGAAATCAATGCTAAGATCATCACAAACAAAATCATTCTTCAATATAAGCCCTAATATATATACACAACCTCTCCAAGTTGGTTACAAAAACTGATTATCTCTCCGAATGTTGAAAACAACCGATTAACTCCTTAAATTTGCTTAAAATGCACTATTAGTCCTCCAATCTTTACTTAAATGACTTGTCGACCCCTGAATTTGAAATCTAACACTTTTCTGCTAAGATCTTCACAAACAAAATCATTTTTCAATATAAAGCCTAATACATACACAACATCTCCAAGTTGTTTACAAAAACCGATTATATCTCTAAATGTTGAAAACGACCGATTAACACCTTAAACTTGCTTAAAGTGTACTATTAGTCCTCTAATTTTTACTTAAATGACTTATTGACCCCTGAATTTGAAACCAACACTATCACAAACAAAATCATTCTTCAATATAAGCCCTAATACATACACAACCTCTCCAAGTTGGTTACAAAAACTGATTATCTCTCTAAATGTTGAAAACGACCGATTAACTCCTTAAACTTGCTTAAAATAAACTATTGATCCTCTAATCTTTACTTAAATGACCTGTTGACCCCTGAATTTAAAATGGATACATGCTTCAACTTGTCCAAATCTCTAGTTGCTCTGCCACGGGGTTAATCACGTGAATTTAAGCAACTTCAAGGGGCTAATCGATCATTTTCAAAGTCGGATTGGTCATTAGACTTTTCCGGGGAAGTTTCTGAGGCCAAATATGGTACCTATGCCTAAAAAAATATCTGATAGAAACCACAAACTCTATACAATTACAACACACAAAAATTAATCTACAGTAGAGTCTCTCCGAATGTTGAAAACGACAAATTAACTCCTTAAACTTGCTTAAAATGAACTATTGGTCCTCTAATCTTTACTTAAATGACTTATTGACCCCTGAATTTGAAATCAACACTTTTCTGCTTAGTTCATCACAAACAAAGTCATTCTTCAATATAAGCCCTAATTACATACACAGCCTCTCCAAGTTAGTTACAAAAACTGATTATCTCTCTGAATGTTGAAAACGACCGATTAACTCCTTAAACTTACTTTATTGGTCCTCTAATCTTTACTTAAATGACTTATTGACCCTGAATTTGAAACCAATTTCAATATAAGCCCTAATACATAGACTCTCCAAGTTGGTTACAAAAACTGATCCTCTCTCCGAATGCTGAAAACGACCTATTAACTCCCTAAAACTTGCTTAAAAATGAGCTATTGGTCCTCTAGTTTTACTTAAATTACTTGTTGACCCCTGAATTTGAAATCGATACACGCTTCAACTTGTCCAAATCTCTAGTTACTCTGCCACGTGGTACTTAGGGGTTAATCATGCGACTTTAAGCAAATTCAAGGGGCTAATAGGTCATTTTCAAGTCGGATAGGTCATTAGACGTTTCGGGGAAGTTTCTTAGGCCAAATATGGTACCTATGCCTACAAAAATATCTGATAGAAACCACAAACTCTACACAACAACATCACACAAAAATCCATCTACATTGCATAACATAACAAAACATTTCAAAATCCAAAAAGAGTAAATGAAACTCACTAGGAAGAAGGTTCAAATCCTTGTGAAACACACTAGTCTGAGTGTCTTGAACCTTATCAATTGCTTGAGAAGACTCTAATGGCTTCTCATCATCAACAGGAGTAATAGCTCTATGAGCTAAATCAGCCAAACAACAACATTCCAGTTTACTCAACCTATCAAAATCCCAATTACCTCTGAAATCCAACCCAAACCCACATCGCCAATTTCTCAAATCTGAACCACCCACATTCGAATAAACCCTCTCTGGACTAACCCAGATGGATCCAACAGCTTTCAGAGCCATGAAAAACAATAAAAATCAATGTAAACTGATACTAAATGCTAAAACAACCGCATTAAGAGAGGAGGAGAAGGGGGTTTTCAAAATGGGGTTTGCTGAAACCACATTATGGACTCATTGACCCATTGATTTTGACCCCAACAATGTTTTTTCATAGAAATTCCTAAAATTCCTAAAATTGCTTCTTCTTAGATGCTCTAATGGAGTAAGGTAATGACATTTTGCTAAGAATGGTGAAGAAGGAGTAGTAATTGAAAACAAACAGCAATCTGATTTGGTAGGTAAGTAGAAAGTCGGCTACACGTTTTCTTTAGCTTCTAGAAAGGGTCGGCGAAGGAGGAAAGAGAAGCTAAACTGTCTGAAAATTAATTTGAAAAAATGGAGTTTCATCACTCTTAAATGCATTTTATCCTATCTCTTCCCCAAGGATGGGGAAGAGGGTAATAATTCATATTTTTTCTTTGTCTCTCTCACAATTATTAGATTTTGGTTAAAACCCTTTTTGTTTACTATAGTACTAGTTTATTATTAGATGTTTTCAGTAGCGATCGGTCCAGTATTCGAGTTATTATATTAAGCATTCGGTCTTCTATTCGAGTTATTATATTAAGTATTCGGTCTTCCATATCATTCGAAGGACCCAATTCACATTTGGACACGTGTATAATGACCTCACATAATAATTAAAAGGGTAAAGTTCAAATAAAACTCATGTGGTTTCAGATAAAGGACTGTGGTTTACTTTCTGTCAGAATGAGGACTGAGGTTTTCAACTTTAGCAAAATAAGGACTTTTTCGATTGATACTATTAAAATCACCTTTAACAACTTCAAAAATGACATATTTTAAGAACTACTAATATTCTAAGCAACTTTAATTCTTCAACTTTTTTATTTCGAAATTATTTAGATGATGTTTGGTAAAGAGAGAGAAAGTTCCAAAAAAGATGATTTTCTAAAATCGAAAATGTAGTTCCATAGAAAATACGACATTGAACAACTTTAATTCTTGAAAATTTTCATTTTCAGATCGTTAAAGATAGTTTTAATAGCATTATTAAAAGTGCAAAACCTCAGTTCTCGTTTTGACAAAAAGAAAACCACAGTCCTTTATCTGAAAATTAGTGAAACCACAGGGGTTTTATTTGAACTTTACCCTAATTAAAATAGTGGGGCCTCTTATAATATTTGTGGATCCATATTACACATGTCGAAATATGTATGGGAGGTCCTCTATTTAACATGGAGAACCGGGTGCTTCTAATAATTTTCCCCAATATTCACTTATATATGTGTCATAATATTACTGGTAGCGATCTATTAGTTCAATTATATATACACGTGTCGTAATATCGTTAGTAGTGATCGATTTAGTATTCAATTATACACGTGTTATAATACCGTCAATAGTAATCGAAATCAATTATACATGTGTCGTAATATTTATAATATTTAATTGAAATTTGAATAAGTTACAAAAAAAATATTAGTAAAAAGTAATTTTAACTCCTAGCGTTATAAATAGTACAATTATAGTTTTGACGTTTATAAGTTAGACCGGTTTTTACCTCTAACGTTTGAAAGTTCGTCAAATTTTCACTCGATAATTCATATTTTTTTCTTTGTCTCTCTTACTTATATATGTTAGATTTTGGTTTAACCCCTTTTGTTTACTATATTGGTTATTTATTGTTGATGCTTTCGGTAGCGATCGGTCTAGTATTTACTTATACACGTGTCGTAATATCGTTGGTAGTGATCGTATTCAATTGTACACGTGTCGTAATATTTATAGTATTTAATTGAAATTTGAATAAGTTACAAAAAAATATTAGTAAAAAGTAATTTTAACTCCTAACGTTATAAATAGTACAATTATAGTTTGGACGTTTGTAAGTTATACCAGTTTTTATTTTTAACGTTCGAAAGTTCGTCAATTTTTCACTCAATAATTCATATTTTTTGTCTCTCTCACTTATATATGTTAGATTTTGGTTTAACCCTTTTTGTTTACTATAGTGGTTGTTTATTGTTGATGTTTTCGGTAGCGATCGGTCTAGTATTCACTTATACACATGTCGTAATTATTGGTAGCAGTCGGTTTAGTATTCACTTGTACACGTATCGTAATATTGTTGCAGTGATCGGTCTAGTATTCAATTATATATGTGTTCTAATATCTATTGTATTCAATTGAAATTTAAATAAGGTATAAAGTATTAGTAATGTTGACCGTTAAAAGTAGTTTTAACTCTCATGCTATACCTAACTTTTGAAAATCGTGTGAATTTTTATTTATTATTAATAAAATACTTTATGCAGTTATGAATTTTACTATCTCCATTTTACTTGTACATCGTGATATATTCTATCTCTTCCAAACATATGGGAGAAGAATAATAATTCATATTTTTTCTTTGTCTCTTTCTCTCATATATCTTGAGTTGGATGTTAACTATATTTATTTAGTGTTTGTTATCGTTGGTAAATATTAATTGTTTTTATTCTAAAATATTTATTCCATTCTTTTTATCCGTCATTTTTTAAGAAAATTGAAATCTTAATTATATGTAGTTTATTTTGACTTAAAAAATCAAGTTGCTATGAGGCTAACAAGAGGATCGCGAGTTTAACTACTTTTTCTTTTAGTCAATCATGAGATATTAATTTATCAACAGAGTTTCCGTTGCACATTCTATCTGTTCCCTGTGTTCAGCGGGTAGCTCCCGCTCTTAGTTCACATTTCTTTTTGGCAGGAGATATCAAGTCGAAGTCCCTTTACTTTAATAAGGAGGGAATCGACTCTTGCGATGGAAAGTCTTTTCTAGCGTATTCATATAGAAAGCGCATGAAAGTATTTAGAGATTTAGGTTATGTGTTAATTGTTTGGAGTCAATTGGATTTAAGTTAATGAATTAAATAATTTTAAATATTTATAAGTTAAACATAATTTAATCTTAAAAATCAAATTTCATAAATTTAAAATGAATTAATTGTTACTTAATTTTTTTTGTAAAAACAATATGTAGAAAATTTGGCATCGGTTAAATAGTTCATCCATGATGAATATGAAGCATATTAGGTTTCATGGATTTGGATTGACCCGTCAGCTTAATTATATAAACATACTTAGTTTAAAACTCTAAACATGAGATTTATTAATACCTAACTGAGAAAGAAAACATACAAACTCTATCCTTTCCCTCTTCTCTACGCGTCGCCCCCTCCCCTCTTCGTCTCATTCATTCATTCTTAGTTCATGGGTCTTCGTATATACTCTCGATCTGCCTCAATGTAGCTGATACGTGATCGATGACACACAACCAATCTCAACGAATTTCGTGTTGCAAGAGGTAACTCGAGAACTCATTCTTGTATTCGAATTATATATATATATGTGATAATCCCTTCATTGGTATCAGAGCTGATAGTTATGTGTTCTATCAATTTTGATCTGTTTGGTTGAGTAAAATGAATTTCTAGATGCATTTCGGTATAAGCGACACTAGAATTATGTTAAAATATTGTGTTTTGTGAAATTATTGTTTTGGGTATTGTATCTAGACGTGTACCACTCTCAGGAGAGGGTATGTTATGCACAAAATCTCACTTTTGATTATGGTATGGACAAACAGACTTCACCAAGAAGACCAGAGACTCCAAAAACCCTATATTAGAAAAAAAAATCCAGGACCAACGAATGTCGTTTAGACAGTGCGTGGGATGCACACACCTCTTATAGGGTTGACACGTCTCTAACACGTTAGGCCACGTGTCACGTGATGATTCGTCGTTGTGTAAGATGTGGCACTCTTTGTAAAATTAAAATTTTCAAATTGTATAGAAGATTCAGATGGAATGATGTGGAGGCAATTGTGTTTCACACGATCAAGTTGCAGAAACTGATGCAAGATTGCATCGAGGCGGTGGTCTAGCTCATGGGTAAAATCACACACTAATCATCAATGAGTTAAGGAGATCCATGCAAGCCCTTAAGTTGAGGTGATGGTTGACTGCAAGTTGGACTAAAAGTGGGAACAAATATAGAAAGACATTGAATTTTTCATGGAACGATTGAGCGAACTATGTGTTACAACTCTCGTCGGTTATTCTGGTATAAGGCTTAGATTTGTTTACAATAGTGGTTTTTTTGTTGTTGATGTTCTTGGTAGTGATCGATCTAGTATTCACTTATACACATGTTGTAATATCTATGATATTTAATTGATTGGAATAAGGTACAAAAATATTACTAACATTGTTACATCTTAACGTCGTAAATAGTATAATTATACCATTTATGTTTCCAAATTGGGCCAATTTACTCATAAAGTTTGAAAGTCTTGTAAATTTTCAATCATTATTAACATAACAATCTACGCAATCATGAATTTCATCATTAACACCTTACATGTACATATGTTATATCTTATCTCTTCCGAGCGGGTGGGGAGGAGAATAGGAGAATAATAGTTCATATTCTTTTCTTTGTCTCTCTCATATATGTTAGAGTTTGATTTAGTTATATTTGTTTAATATTATTGTTGTTGATAAGGATTGGTCGTTTTTATTCTAAAATATTTATTCCATTCTTTTTTATCAGTCATGTTTTAGCAAAATTGAAATCTTAACTATATGTCGTTTTTTGCTTTAAAAAAATTCATGTTTGCCCTTATTTTGAGATTTAGATTATGTATTAATATGTTTTTTAGAATCAATTAGATTTAAGTTAATGGATTAGATAATTTTGAATATTTATAAAATAAAGGTAATTTAATCTTAAACGTTCAACTTTATCGTAAATTTAAAACTAATTCTTGCAAAAACAATAAATCAAACTACTTTTTAGTTCTAACCAAATATTTTATATCTATTGGTGGAATAAAACAACGAAATTAAGCTTCAAAATATGTCATAAGTTAGAGTTAACAGTGATTCGTAAGAATTTAGAATGGGTAAATGGCATTCATGACTCCTTAATTTTCTTCTTACTTTTATTATGGTTTATACACTTGAAAATTGAAACTAAGGTCCCTGAAGTTTGCATTTTATTAAAACGATGACTCCTTTTATAGTTGAATGAGATTACCACTAGTTTGAGAGAGGTGATTATCGCTTATTGGAATTAAATTTGCCCTAGTTTGCCTCATACATTTTGAATCTTTTTGAGTCTTCTTTTAGTTTATTTTCAATACTGAAATGCAATCAAGTTCTTTCGCTTTTCATTTGTTTTTTTAGAACATTTGGAACTATTTTTGAAATAAAAGTGTTTTATTATTCTTTTATTGGTTTTGAATAGAGTTGGAATCGATTTAATTTACTTTTACTGTCTTTCGTAGACTTTCATTGTTTTTTTTTTTGCTAAAAGTACCAGTATGATTAAGCATAGAAAACAATCCAGAACAACAAAAACAACTCCAGTCAATTGAGCCAACACGACTAACATCTATATCATCTCTAACCCCTTTTCTATATCAATTTGTATATAACAGTCATCTTAATTTGCTCAATAATTATCTGAACATTAAAACTCTTGTTAGCAAAATAGACTCTATTTCACCACAACCAAACACAATATATGGCAGGAACAATAGCAATTCGTCGATAGCAAGCTTTTAAAGTTTTCCCCCTTGCCTTTTTGCAGCACCAACTAACAATATGACGCAACCAATAACATTCCTTGGGATATTATACATCTCCTGAATATCAAACAAAACCCTTTTAGTTTGATCACGGCTAAAGAATAAATGGTTCATAATTTCTCTGTCTACATTACAAAGTCCACACTTAGCATCCAAATAAGGCTGCCATTTTTGCAAATTGGATCTAACAGCAATTTCCCTTTTCAAAGCAAACTAAGCAATGGAGCTCTATCTAGCAATAAATTTAGGACCCCAAACCATTCTCCACCAACACACCTTAGACTTCTTAATTCTCAACTTATTATAAGCACTGCTAATAGAAAATTGCTTATTTCTTGTACCTTTCCAAAGGACTCTATCACAAAAGCCCCCATGAATTGGAATTGACTGGATCTCTTGCCAAACTCTAGCCATAAAAGCAAAACTAGGATCAAGGAGCCTCCAATTAAAATCCCTAATCAAATCAACAACCAAGACACGCCTAGAGATGTCATTGTCCTCTACTAAGAATTAAGGGTGATAATCACCCAAGCTTTTTCCTTTGAACTAAGGATCAAACCAAAAATATAAAGTAGTAACGTCCCCCACACTATAATCTACCAAAGGCTTCACATCTTGATTGATTTTATTCAGTCATCGCCAACTCCAACTAATGTCGAACAACTTGATAATACCCCCCAAAAACTCATCAATTGCAGCTTTTGCTGAATCAGCCAACTAGCCCATAAAGTTTCCTTATTAGCAATTAATTCCCAAATGTGCTTACTAATAACTTCTTTGTTCCAGACCCCAATGTCTTTAATTCCAAGCCCCTTTCACTCTTAGGGAAACACACATCAGCCCACGCCACTAATGCCTCAGAGCTTACTTCACTATTCCCTTTTTATAAGAAATTATTGCACTTTACATCAATTTCTTTGATCGTCGATTTAGGTAAAATACAAACAAGCATCCAAAATACATGAATACTATGAAACACATAGATAATCAATTGAAGGCATCCATCATAAGAAATGAAATTAGCCCCCCAAGCATTAACTCTGGCAGTGATCCTTTCAACAAGCACCCGACAACCAGTCTTAGTCAAAGTTGAAGATAGCAAGGGCAACCCAAAACACCTCATTAGCAATATTCCAAGCTTGAAGTTAACCCGTTGCACTTTGAAAAACTTGTTAAGCCTCATTCAAACCCCTAATGAACATTTCAATTTTGTTGGAATTAATTTGCAGCCTTGACATATCACCAAACAGATTTAAAATATCAACCAACTCCAAAACAGAACCTAGACGAGCCTTACAAAATAAAAATAGATCATCAGCAAACATCAAATGAGTGATTTTCAACTACTTACAGCCCTAATGAAATTGAAACTCAGCGAAGACGCAACCAATAAATGAGATAGATAATCCATGACTAAAACAAATAACAATGGTGAGAGCGGATCCCATTGCCCAAGACCATTAGTCCCCTTAAAGTAACCATGAGCCTGCTCATTCAGAGCCATATAATATATTAAGGATTATAATGAAATTGTATAGCTGTAATTATGTAATAGGAGTGAGGATATATTAGTCTTTTTATGTTGTTAGTTATCACTTGCTTAAACAGCTATTTAAGGAGAGAGTTGGGCTGGTTTAGGGATTAAGGAAAATAATTCAGTTTGAGAGCAAACTCTCCGATTCAATATTCTTCAATAGAATTTCATCTTCTTCATTTTCATTCATCTGGTATAATATTCTTCAATAGAATTTACTCTTCTTCATTTTCATTCATCTGATATGGTATCAGAGCTAATCGCTTCCGCATTCATCTTCAATCTTTGATCTTCCTCTGTTATTCAGCGTTTATGTGTTGAATTTATCTTTCTTTTGTTCTGTTATTTGGACAAAATCTCCTTTTTTTAACACATCGCTATTGATTTGTTCATTCAATCGAAACCCTAATTTTTCAATCTTGTTCTCACAATGTCAATTCCTAATGATCGCAATGTTAATAGTGAAATTCCTCTTCAAGATCATCCCACAAGTCCACACGGTACTCAATCCAACAATCTTCCTCCCGTAGATCCGTCACTCAATCCATCTAGTCACTATTATCTTCATCCTAGTGAGAATACTGGTCTTTCTCTTGTTTCTAAGGTTCTTGATGGTTCGAATTATCATCCTTAGCGTCGCGAGATGGAGCGCGCCTTGCGTGCTAAAAACAAAATTGTTTTTGTTAATGGCATTGTTAAACCGCCTGTTGTTAGTAGTAACTTGCGTGCGGCTTGGGATCGATGTAATACTATGGTGTTTACTTGGTTGACTCGATTTGTTTCTCCTATTATTGCTCAGAGTCATACCTGGTTTGAGAATGCTTATGATGCTTGGGATAATTTGAAGGCAAGATTTTCTCAAGGTGATGCACTCAAGATTTCTGAACTTCAAGATGAATTTTATACTTTTAATCAAGGTTCTTATTCAGTAAATGAATATTTCACTCGTCAAATGATTGTTTGGGAAGACTAGTTAGTTATCGCCCCTTACAGATCTGTTCTTGTGAACCTAATTGTGTTTGTGCTCCATTACTCAAACAAGCTAAGAAGTATCAAGATGAGGACTATGTTATCAGGTTTTTAAGAGGTCTTAATCCTGAATATAGTGCTATTAGGTCTCAGATTCTTCTTATTAGGCCTTTTCCTGAGATAAATAAAGTGTTTTCTATGGTTATTCAACAAGAAAGACAACTTTCTAGCCTTCAATTGCCTGCTTTGGAATCTTCTATCAACTATGCTAAAGGTTCTAAGCCGGATTCTAAAAAGAAGTGCAGTCACTGTGATAAGCATGGTCACACTGTTGATCAATGTTACAGAAAGCATGGATTTCCTCAGAATTTCAAGTTTACAAAGAAAGGTTCTCAAGGCAGTTCTGGTAGTCATTCTCAGGCTAATCTTGCTGAAGGCACAGAGACACAGTCTTTCTCAGAAATTTCTATTCCTGCATCTACACAACCAACACAGAGTCTTGCTAATCTTCAACTTACTCAAGGACAAGTGGATGCATTGATGCAAATGCTACAGAATACTCAATCTACTCCTCATCATGTTAGCAATCTTGTTACTACTCATGAACCATGTATTAATGTTATCCTTGCTAACTGTGATTCAATTAATAATGTTGCTTGGATACTTGACTCTGGTGCAACCGATCATATTGCCAATTCTATTGATTTGTTTGTTAATCTTCAACCTGTGAATAACATTAGAGTGCGTTTGCCAAATAATGTTAGTGTTCCTGTTACTCATATACGAGATGTCAAGGTTTCTGATAAATTGTTATTGCATAATGTGTTTTATATGCCTACATTTCATTTAAATATTATTTCTGTTAGTCAATTAGTACAAGACATAACCCTTCAATGCATTCTTATGTCTGGCTCTTGTCAGATATACAAGATCAATCATCTGGAGATGACTGGTTCAGCTGATATCATGATTGCAAAGGCTGCCATTCATAAAGGTCTCTATTATCTGTATTCAGCCAAACCAGACACCTCTCAATCCTCTGTTCATACATTGAATAAGATTTTACTTAGTACTAATAATGCAGTTGTTCATTCTATTTCACAAAATAGTTTGTTTGATCCTGCTCAATTGTGGCACTATAGATTAGGCCATTTACCTTTCAATAAGATAGATATCATTAGGCAAAGTACTTCTTCTGTTCCTAGTTGTAATGATAAAAAATTTACATGTACTATCTGTCCATTGTCTAAGATGAAACGCTTACCCTTTCCCGATAGTACAACTGGGACAGATTCTGTTTTTTCTTTAATTCATGTTGATGTATGGGGACCCTTTGCTACTTCTTCTAATAATGGATATAAGTTTTTTCTTACTGTTATTGATGATCATACTAGATTTACTTGGATTTTCTTGTTAAAAAAATAAAGCTCAGGCTCCTGCTTGTATTCAAGGATTCTATAAATATGTTTTAGTTCAGTTTAATGTAGCTATTAAAAGCATTCGTACTGATAATGCACCTGAACTACAACTGGAATCTTTTTGTTTAGAAAAAGGTATTATTCATCAATTTAGCTGTCCTTATACACCTCAACAGAATAGTATTGTTGAAAGAAAGCATCAACATCTTTTAGCTGTTGCTAGGTCTCTTAGGTTTCAAGCATCTTTACCTCTTTCTTTTTGGGCAGATTGTATACTTCATGATGCTTTTCTTATTAACATTATGCCCACCCCTTTATTGCATAATGATACTCCTTATTTCAGGTTATATAAAACTGAACCTGATTATTCTAATTTAAGAATTTTTGGGTCTTTGGTTTACATTTCTAATTTGAAACACAAAGGTAAATTTGATGCTAGAGATAGACCTTGCATGTTTATGGGCTACAAAGCTAATGTCAAAGGTTTCAAAGTTTTTGATCTTCACTCTCACACATACACAATCTCTAGAGATGTAAAGTTTTTTGAACACATATTTCCATATACTACTATTGAGTCTAGTTCTGTCACTGAACCAGCACTTTTTCCAACTCTTAGTGATAATTTCACTCAAGATTTGGAACTTACCAATACTGATCTAGAACAACTGTCCTTTTCTAATATACACAGTCACACACCATCTAGTACTTTTGTTAATCCAACTTTGCAGGAACAACACACTTTACCTATTCATTCTGTGTCATCACCTGACCATTCCAATACTATAATTCCTGCTCCAACAATTGTTCGCTCACGTACATCAGACCCTATAGTTCAGCCTTCATCCCAGGATCCTACAGATGTTGTTCAACCTATTGTTCATGTTCCTCCATTCAGAAAATCTTCAAGACCTAAACATGCTCCTACTTATCTTCAAGATTTTATCTGTAATCATGTGATATCCAATGATTCTTCTGTTTCACATTCTTTATCTAATGTGGTGTCTTATGACAAAGTTTCTAGTGATTACAAACATTATATTTGTAATCTTAGTATAATTCCTGAGCCAAAGAATTATAAAGAGGCTTCTAAACATGATTGCTGGAAACAAGCCATGCAATCAGAGTTAGATGCTCTCCATAAAACTCAAACATGGACACTTACTAAATTACCTCCAGGTAAGAAAAAGGTAGGTTGTCTTTGGGTTTTTAAGGTCAAACTTAAAAGTGATGGCTCACTTGAAAGATATAAATCCCGCTTAGTAGCCAAAGGCTATACACAAGTGGAAGGTTTAGATTATGTTGATACTTTTTCTCCTGTTGTCAAGCTAACCACCGTTAGACTTGTTTTAGCTATAGCAGCCACTCAAAACTGGAAATTGTATCAATGTGATGTAAATAATGCTTTTTTACATGGTTTCTTAGATGAAGAAGTTTACATGGAGCCTCCTCCAGGTCTTGTACTTCCTGAACCAGGCCTTGTTTGCAAGCTTGAAAAATCTCTCTATGGATTAAAACAAGCCAGCAGACAATGGTTTGCTAGATTATCTTCCTTTTTAATTCAACATGGTTATAAACAGTCTCCTGCTGATCATTCTTTGTTTACTAAAACTTCCAATGGCAAAAGTACCATCTTGTTGATATATGTAGATGACATTATTCTTACAGGTACTAATGACATTGAAATTTCTAGTATTAAACATAAATTAGATATTGAATTCAAGATAAAAGATCTAGGTGAATTAAAGTATTTCCTAGGTTTAGAAATAGCTCGTTCTGAACTAGGAATTAACATTTCCCAAAGGAAATATACACTTGATCTTCTTAGTGATGCAGGGCTTTTGGCTGCAAAACCAGTTTCAACTCCCATGGATCCTTCCCCCAGATTAACCAAGACAGATGGCATTCCGCTTTCAGACTCTACTTCTTACAGGAAACTCATTGGCAGATTGATCTACTTAACGAACACTCGTCTAGACATTACATTTGCTGTCAATACACTAAGCTAGTTCCTTTCCAAGCCAACTGATATACATTACAAAGTTGCACTTCGCATTTTGCATTACTTGAAACAAGATCCAGGCAAAGGACTTTTCTATTCAGCAAAATCAAAGATGCAACTTTAAGCATATTCTGATGCAGATTGGGCCACCTGCTTGGACACCAGAAGATCTATAACATGATTTTGTGTCTTCTTAGGCCACTCTTTGATTAGTTGGAAAAGTAAGAAACAGCCTACTGTCTCTAAATCCAGCACAGAAGCAGAATATAGAGCCATTTCTTCTGTTTCTAGTGAAATCCAATGGCTTCACTATTTGTTCTTAGCTCTCCAAATCCCTCATCCTCAACCCACTCCTTTATTTTGTGACAATGTCTCTGCTTTATACATTGTCAAAAACTCCACATTCCATGAGCGTACTAAACACATAGAGATTGATTGCCATTTTGTACGGGAAAAGTTCTTATCTGGCCTTATCAAACCTCTTGGCATTTCTACTTTGTTCCAAATTGCAGACATTCTGACTAAAGCATTACCACCAAGACAGTTCTCTTCTCTCATACGCAAGTTGGGTGTTCAATCTATATACACTCCAACTTGAGGGGGGGGGGGGGGTATTAAGGATTATAATGAAATTGTACAGCTGTAATTATGTAATAGGAGTGAGTATATATTAGTCTTTTTATGTTGTTAGTTATCACTTGCTTAAACAGCTATTTAAGGAGAGAGTTGGGCTGGTTTAGGGATTAAGGAAAATAATTCAGTTTGAGAGCAAACTCTCCGATTCAATATTCTTCAATAGAATTTCATCTTCTTCATTTTCATTCATCTGGTATAATATTCTTCAATAGAATTTCATCTTCTTCATTTTCATTCATCTGATATAATATGTTGCATTCCTGACACACTTCATCACCCAAGCAGTAAACTTCCTTAGAAACTTCAAACCATACATAACTTCCTCCAAAAAAAAAATCCCAACATGCACTATCATATACCTTCCTTAAATCCACTTTCAAAGCACAATTATTCTTCGCATTTCCCTTACGATAGTTACGCATTAAGTCATGAGCAACTAAAATGTTATCCGTAATTTTCCTACCTTGAATAAAAGCACACTGATTTTTAGCAATAAGGTGCGGAAGGATTGTCCCCAGACGATTGCAAAGCACTTTAGTAATGATTTTATAGAGAACAGTACAATAGGACAAGGGTCTGAAATTCGTTAAATTTTCATTATTGGGGACCTTAGGAATAATAACAAGAAGAAGGCAATATTAGAGTACATGATTTAAAGGATCATATTGCAGATTCAATTGTAAATCAGCCACTATTTTTCCTTGTTCAGTAACACGTTCAGAAATATCACTATATACTTCTTTATTAAGCTCTTTATTGAACTTACGCAATGTTGAAATTGAATTAAAGTGTATTAAATTGTATGTTTTTGTTGTTTTTATTTATTTCATGATTTGTAGGTTTTTTATATATATATTAGATGATTTTTTTTTTACATATATGAGAATTTTGATGATGTTATTCTATTATTTATGTGTTCCAGATTATGAGGTTTTTGGACTCGATTTTTTATTTTAAAATTCAATTGAATATCTGTGTTTTCAAATCGAAATATTGAGTTCTTCGAGTTTATTGTCGTCTTAGATAAACTTGAATTTCTATGGAGACATCGAAATTGAAAATGTTGTTGCTGCGCATTTTTTTTTTAGTTTTAGAGTTTGTACGTAGATTCAACTTTGAGATTGTTTGTTTTAGTACGTGTTTACATAATGTTTGATATTTTAAGAATGTTAGGAAAAACGGTATTTTAAGAATATTTCTTTTAATTTTCTACTATAGCATATTTGACATTTTAGAAATAAATATATTGTTTTGCAGGGTGTTTAGGTGAATTTTTCGGTAAAATTAGCATCTAATAATAATTATCTTATAACTTAAAATTTAAGGTTAAATATTATTTTTATATTAATTGAAATTTAAATAAGATTATCAAATAAATAAAAAGATGAATTATACTTAATTTATTTTAGATTTTATTTATTAATCGCAGGTCACATACCTTAAAATTAGTATAAACTAGTCGAAAACCCGTGTGATGCACGGGGTATGAAACTTTTATATAATTTAGATAAATAAATAAATTGACATATTTACTTTTAAATAATTTTATATCATGATATGAACAAAAATTATATTATGTATATTTGAAATTAATATATATTTTTTAATGATAATTCAAATTAAATTAATTTTAATAATAATTGACTACTTTTTTATAGAATTTTAACTAAAGATGAATGATTTATTTATTTTTACAAAATTCAATGATTTGTACTTTTTAGGAATTTTAATACATTTTCATATTCCAAATATTCTGTGAAACAATAATAATAAAATAGCAGATTAATTAAGAAATATATTAGAATATAATAAAAAAACCAAAAATTGAATTAAACTATAATTAAAATTAAATATTATATTTACGATACAAAAGAATTACAATATAGGTTAAACAAAAATTGAATTAAACTCCAATTAAAATTAAATATTATATCTACGATACAAAAGAATTACAATCTATGTTAAAATGGAAGCAACATCAATATATTATTGTATAAACTATTACAATCAATACTTTTCTAATGTTGCATATGAAGAAACTTTATCAATTCAATATGTTACATATAAAAAAATAAAATCCGTAAGAATTAGTCACAAATTCATCTTGATGATAATTATTTTGGTTGATGGAATTTCATGATCACCAAGTATTCGAATTCAATTATTCATTCTGCTACAATAACCCAATATATCTAATTGAATCAGTTTAAGATGATGATTTCTCATATTTTCATCTCGTAATATCTCATCAAGACATTCGATCAATTTGTTCTTCATTCTTTCAGTATATAGAATATCAGCCATACTCGCAGATATCACTTATTTGACTTCATTAATATTTTCTAATAATTATATATTCTTGAATTTTGTAAATAAGAAAAACAAACAAAAGAATTGAAAAAAAAATGAAGGGACGAAAAAGATAATTAGGAGAGAACCATCTTCTTCTCGGGTTTTTTTTTTTTTAAATAAGAGAGATTGTCGAGACATAAGCGTGTAAAGAGAAGAGTGAAAATATTTTTTGCCCATTAATTAAACCTTTTATTTTTTCTTAATGAAGTATTAAGTCCATAAATTAATTTTAGTTAAATAGAATTAAATCGCAATTGTAACCACTCATTACAAAAAAAAACGTTTTATAATTAATATGCGAAATTAATTATATTAATTAGAATCATTATGCTCAACATTTGAGAATTTGAAGAGATTCAAATAATAATATTTTCTTAATTAATATTTTTCAATAATTTGTCCTATGATCATATTTCATTTTCATCTGTTTAAAACTCTTGAAATACTAACAATTTTGTATGAACCATAATATAATAGTTAAAAATTATATAAGCCAGTGTTGCAAAAGCAATTATCTCAATATCCATAATTAATGTACATTTTTAGGATTTTGAGCATCAAAATTTATTTTTATTTACCTTGATTTTGAATTCGTATCTAGCATAATCCACATTCTTCAAGAATAAACATCTTATCAAACTTATTAGACGCTTACAATCTCCTTGTCTAGAAAATTGAGAAAAAATAACTTCTTGATAATAATAATAATAATAATAATAATATAACATAATTTATATTGAAATAAACTTCATTGTAAGTATAATATTCCAATATCTCTTTAATATTTTATTTAATATGTCTCAAACTTCAATGAACAACTATCGTGTGAAACTTTATATCTATTTGTATCTATCGTGACCAATGAATATAATGGTGGAATACTATCTATCATGCTTTATATAGAAGTTTATTTGTGACTTTTGGATTTCATTTGCTTTGTGTTTTTTCATCTTCCCGTAACTCTTGCTTTCTTTTATTATTTTAATTAATAGGCTAGTAATTATTTAATATATTATAAATATAAATTTGTTATTTTTAATTAATTAAATATTTATTTTTAATTAATTAAATATTTATTTTTAATTAATTAAATATTTTTAACCTGATTTTTTACTACGTTGACAACTCATCAAAAAGACCTCTAAAACACTTCTTCTCATTTCTCTCTGCTTCCGTAATTATATATAGTATAGATGTAAGCTATCTCAAAATTAAAAGTGCTGATTTGTAATGGATTCTCTTAGGATTTTCACTAAAAATAGGGATAGATATTATTACTTGTCTCCTTTTTATTTAACACACTTTTATCACCCTATTTTAGAAAACACATTATAAGGTTTATATCCGTTGTTACTGTTACTTTTTAGTCCATCTGTCTATTTTTAAAAAATTTAACTGTTATATTTGGCATAAAAAAATAGATAGAAAATAACAGAGTAACACGGTTATTTTGTATCACACTATGGCTGTCTTGAAATCTAAAATATATTTGGTTAAAAATCTAAAAAAAAAAAAAATAGACAAAATGACTAAAGAGTTAACAGTGACAAAAGATATGGACTTTATAATGTGTTTTCAAAATAGAAAGACTAAACAGTGTGTTACGTAAAAAAGTGGGACTAATAAATTATTTATCCTAAATTTAATATCCTAAAATTTTTAACCCCTATGATTATTGGGGAAGAGCATATTTAGTGTTTACATACAAAATAGTACAATAGTGAACCTAACGTTTACTAGTTTGTACAATTTCATACCTCATTAAACGAATATGAGTTTTTTTTTCATATGCGATTTCATGCTCTTACCACCCGCCAACTTTTACCGTTCTAGCCACTCGAGATGACTTAAAATTATATAAATTTTATTAATAAAAAACCATCTTTTATTAACGAGCCTTGAGATTACATAGACTTAAGACTGCAGTATTTTATATGTGTACCCGAAAACTAAATTTATATCTTATCTCCTAAAAATATAAGGGATAATGGTCAAATTTAACTCTAACGTTTTAATGAAAGTGCAGATTTAACCTCAACGTACGAAATGGTATAAATTTAACTCTAATGTTTCCAAGCAAGATCAATTTCAATTATGCATTACCGAAAATTTGAAAAGACTGGTTTGACTGTTATTTAACTGTCACATCGAACCTTCCAAACAATTTTATCGATAATAAACTAAAGCATTTGCTACATTTTTTTTTGTTATTTGTAATTATATGGTACATTAACTATTTTAGACACTTTGATAAAAAAAATATTAAATAACCGTCAAACAGTTCTTTTCTAATTTTCGATAACGTATGACTAACATTAATATTGCTTGGAAACATTAAGATTAAATTTACAGTATTTCGTACGTTAAGGTTAAATCTACACTTTCTTTAAAACGTATGGTTAAATTTAACTTTCTCCCAAAATATAATCTTATCTAGATTTTCATATTGCCATTTGGCATTTTAAGAGAAATTGGCAACGCAAAATCTTCAATTTGGGTGGTTAATAGTAGAACATGTTCATGGATTGGGCGGGTTCAGATTTAGGTTGGGTTTAGTCCGGAGTCAACCGGATTGAACGCTAATATTCTTTATTCGAGTACAACCCAGCTCGCACCTTTCAACATTCAGGCTCGGGCTGGGCGTAACCTGAGCACAAAACCTAAATCCCAAACCCAGCTAATCCGTCCAAATATTTGCATAGTACGTGTTGATATAATGTTTAATATTTTAGAAATATTGGGAAAACGGTATTTTAACAATGTTTCTTTCAATTTTCTAATATTCTTCAAATATTCGCACATTTGATATTCTAGAAATAGAAAGGCTTAATACATCATTTGCTCTCTCAATTTATCTAAAAAGTTTGATTGGCCCCTTGAACTTTCAAAATGTTCCGCAACTTATATAAAATATTCAGTTAGCCCCTTGAACTTACATAAAATGTGATCAATTGATCACTCGGTTGTAAAAAAGTAAGTTAAATGTGGAAGATGTATTGCATGAGTCTTTAAAAAAGTAAAACGACCAAAATCGGGGTATACGGTTCTAATATTAGAGAAGACAAATTGTATAGTTGAGTAAGTAATAACTTCATTTTTAATCTATTTTTGAATTATATAATAACATTCTTATATGCGTGGAATACATCTTCCGCATTTAACTTACTTTTTTGCGACTGAGTGATCAATTGATTACATTTTATACAAGTTCAGTGGAAAGAGTCGACTGAGTTTGCAGAATAGGAAGTGCGTGTTGGTCCCTTATAACGTGACAAGTTAGTTCCAAGGGGGGGATATGAACTATTTAAAAATTTGTCCGTTGAGGCTGACTTCTTTTCTTATAAAAAGGTTTACACAGCGTCACTAAGTAGATTCAAGACACAAGCTTAGTCAACTTGTGACTAAGTCTGCTTCTTTACTTTAGACAGGAAATAGCACTCAGAGTCTATTCCTGAACTCAGCCTCTTAGTAACCTTAACTCAGCGTGAGTTTTTTACTTAGTCAGTTTTTTTTATAGCAAGCAAAATATATTAAAGGAGTTTAAGGGTTAGAAAGATGTTACTCAGCAGACTTATCCTGGTTCGGCCTCTCTGCCTACGTCCAGTCCCCGGAACTCGTTCCGAGCTTTTTGAATTCTCTACTGAGCTCTTTAAAGGTAGAGCACGAAACCTTTTACAAATAGAAGCTGAGTATAACAAGAGTACCTTCCTCTATACCTCTACTCACTCCTATATCTATGCTGAGTACTATAACCGAGTACTCAGCCTCTCCTTTCTATTCTTCTAGAAATGATAAAGTGTTTTTCCTAAACAACAATTGCTAAGACACTTTAGATGATTGAAAATCACTCTAGACTTTTACACAAAGATTTAGAATTTGGTGTAAGGTATTTGCTTTGCTTTTCTCACAGAAACTTCGAGTATGAATTTGGTCAGTGTTTCGACTAATTGAAGTTCTGCATCGATTGAAGCAAATGGATGGCCTTTATATAGTGACACTTGAGGCACCTGGTCATTTCGAATTTCGAAATAACCGTTGGAGGGAAACAGCTTCTTGTCGTTGTCACTCTGGGCGTGCTCAGCGTCGTTGGCCAATAGGATTCTTGCATCTTCTGTCTTCGTCAATCTTCGGCAGAATGTTTCGCCATTTAAGGAAAAGTCCACGGGACAGCTCTCTGCGCCTTCTAAACTTTTCCCAAAGTAGAAATACTTTGTCAAGAAGTTGAACATTTCCTGCCGCTGTCCAGACTGCTTTGTCGTCCAACTCAGCAGCTTCTTCTTGAAGCTTTTGCCATGAAGGCTTCTCGATCCTTCTCATGCTGAGTCGTCGTTTTAGTTGATACGGCTTCGTTTTGAACTCTTAAGCCGAATGGTGTTGATGTGTTGACTTGGACTTGACTTCCTCTTTATGGGCCTTTGGGCTTTTTAATCTCAATGTCTTATACATAATTAAACTCAACATTGAACACACACATTAGTGTAAATAAATCAAAGCATTTTAAATTTAATGTGTTAGAATATTTTTATCATTACTTAAATAATTTTGTCAAATCAAAATCATGTGGAAAGGTGTTTCAACAAACTCCCCCATTTTGATGTTGGCAAAAATATTCAGTCGAAGAACTCAGTGTTGAGCTCCCCCATGATAGTTGACCTTAATTTATCAAATAACTCCCCCGTAAGGGTTGAGCTACTGACTTAGTTTTACTCTAAACATTTCAAGGTTTAATTGAGTAAGTCTAAGGTCAGTTTTCAGAGATAGGTCAGTTCATGGAACATATTCTTTTTAACTCAGTTTTATGCGGAAGATTTAAATATCAGAGAGCGCTGAGTAAGCTTTGTTCAATGAGTTTTAGTTACGTGGACATATAAGAAGTGGTCAACATGTATGATCAACACAGCAGACATATCATTAATTAATATAGACAGTGTAGCACAGTTGATTTAATGAAGATGCGTTTTAACAAATTATATCAATCACTTAAGTAAGCATCGCACAATAGTAGTCAGTATGAAAGCGATAGAGATGCATATAATTTGTTTTAAAGTCAGCACAACAAGGTTCACAAAAAGAACACAGATATCAGGGTTCAAAAACAAAAGCTATCCTACACAATACAAGTTAAGCTACTTTTGTTTGCCCTTGCCCTTGTGTTGCTGCTGACTAACTGAGGCTTGCTGAGTTCTTGCGGCTTGTTCTTTCTCCCTCGTTTTGCCATTATCATGTTTTGGAATGAAGGTGGCTTCAATTGCAGCTTGAGTGAGGCGCTGAGAAAATGCCTTCAGCTTTCTCGTGCTTTCATTCATTCCGTCGAAAATGGGAACACCATCATCCACAATGGATCGAGGAATTCCAATAGATGCAGCACTCAGCATACTTAAAACAGCGGCTTGAGACTTGCCAATCCAGTGCATGGTTTCAGTGAGCATGGCAAAGGCTTGATGAAACATCTTGAGCAATGAGGAGTCATAATACTCACGCTGATCGTTGATTTTGCGCACATTGCTGAAAGTTGCTCGAGAATACTTGAGAATCTCATTAGTCTTAAGCTCGCCAGTTGCCATCTCTTGTCTGTTTAAGTTCAGCAGACGCACAGCTTCGCTGATTTGCTCGATGGAGCATTGAGAAGAGTTGGAAAGCTGGTGATTGGTTTTCTCTTGCTCGGTGTGAAGCTGGCTGAAGAGATTATGTACTTCGGCGGAAGTGGCATATGCTGAGTTCGCAGCTGACAGTTGATGAAACTCCCTTTGTAGTGAGTTTATATGGTTGACCATGGTCAGCTGGAGTTCGGCCAGCTTCAGTATTGAGTCATGCCTGGGCTGTTGAGATTGGAGTGTAGTCATGACACTCATAAGATCCTTCATACCTTTGATCTCGGTGAGAAGCTGAGTGACAGACGAAAATGGAGTTGTCTCAATAGTGTTGGATTCAGCGGCATGGGTACTTGATTGATGGAGGTCCTAGATGAGAGCTTGAGCTGAGTCAACAATTCTTCGACCAGACTCAGAGGCAATAAGGTAGCTAAAGGATCCATCTTGTGTTGGTCCAGATGCCGGAGGTGGAGTAGAACCGGATAAGGGCAGTGTTTGGTTCTGTTGGTTCTGCTCGTTATTGGAAGGCCCAGCATTGTCAGCGGCTGGCCTGGTATTAGTATTGTCAGTGGAAACTGACTGAATTTGAGTCTGCTCATTTAGATGGGGAAGTGGAAGATCAGCAGAAAGAGTAGCTTGCTCAGTGTCAGGCTGAAGCTGACTAGGTGATGGAAGGTTAGGAAGTTCAGTGTCCACCTGAGCAGGAAATTCCTTAGTTTGCTCAACAGTTTGAGGAGCGGAATGTTCGAGCACTTGCTCGGCATTGCTTTGGTCGGCATGTTCCTTCCGAGAAACAAAGGCTTGATTTTCTTCAGACTCTGGTTGAGACACAGGTGTGTTGGAGAAGTATTTGAGTTGGACATCTGTAAGATCGGGAATCTCATCCCTCAGTGGTGAGTCACCCATGATGTCAATGACGGGTGGTTTGAAGGCTTTCTTCTTTCTCAATCTCATAAGCTTTGGAGGAGTAGGGTCACACGGAATAGACTCAATGGAGTCAGTGGGTGAGGCATCCCCTTTAACAGCAGGAGCATGTTCTTGGTGCTCAGTTTCTTCTTCATCATCAACCAACTCAGTGTTGATTGGTTCAAGATGCTCATCATCTGCTGGTTCCTCAGTGTCATCCTGACCACTTTCTTCTTCTTCAGACTCATCATCCAGTTCTTCTTCTTCTAACTGGTCATCCAATTTTTCCTCATCAAACTGACCACCCAATTGGTCTTGGTCTTGTTCTTCCTCAGCCTGTTGCTCAGCGTCAATCCCTTCACTCTGTGCATAGTGTGAGTTAGGAGGAACGACAATGTCTGTTGGCATGGCCTCAATAGGTCTTAACTCAAAGTTGAGCTTCTTCTTCTTCTTCAATGGTTGGTCATCAACCTCTCTTTCTTCTGTTTCAGGCTCAACTTGCCTAGGTCTTTTCTCAGCTGACCTGGATCCACCCTGACCTGGTTGAATCTGAGGCTTAGTTCCTCCGCAGAAAAATTTAAGCTTCTTTGGGGCAGAAGCAGTAGCTTTAGAGGTGCTGTGCATAGCTTTCCTCTTCCTTTGTGTTCTGCCTTTTCTAGTTACTACCCCTTTAGCGGTAGTCCCCTCAGCGTTCTGGACAGCTTCTCCTTTTCCTTCCTTCAGCACGATTGGTAGGTCATGTGCCAAACCAAATAGGGCAGCAGCTGTAATTTCAGTTCCCTGAACTTGGATTTCCCCAACCGTGTCCACTTTGTGATCCTGGAGGATGCGAGTGATGAAGGAGCCCAGCCTAAGGGTTCCTGTACTTTGTAGAAACCCACTGATGATGAAGATAGGCATATTAATCGGCGTGAAGGTTAGCATGTGCCATATGAAGCACTGCTCGAAGTTGGTTGCTAAGTTGGTGCAGTTGATTTTGGGGTAGAGGAAATTTGTCAGTATGTAATGGGCCATTTTTTGATGCTGACCCATGGAAGTGCTTGAAATTTCACCTACATGACCCTCAGGTTTGCAGAAGGTCTTAATGTAGTTGGTTTTGTCATGGTCACCTGACTTACGAAGTATAGCTCCTTCGTTTTTCAATTTGAACAGTGAGGCAAGGTACGCTGGGTTGATGGAGATGTTCTTTCCTCGAACATTAGTTGCTAGATAGTTCCTGTTGTCATTGACGACTCTCAGGTTGGCGTAGAATTCTCGTACCAACTCAGGGTAAGTGGGATCCCAAACTGAGAATAGCTCGGTCCATCCATTGTTCTTGATCCACTCACAGAAAGGTTGCTCGGCCTCCATAAATCCTTTTGAGAACCACCGCGAGTGGTCAATCTTCCATCCCCTCACACTCTCGAAGACCTGAGTGTAGGTGCGTTGTACTACTTTCTTACCCTTGTCCTTTTGCTGTTGTTTCCCTTTGGAAGAGGTGGCTTGGGCAGCATAAGCTTTCTTGCTCGGTGTAGTAGCTCCAGCGAGATTGCGCTGAGTAGGAGAAGTGGGATTGTCATCGGAGCGGTTATGGGAAAGACCGACACCGGAGATGTTTAGAGAAACTCTTGTCATATTCTCAGAGAAGTTTTGGGAATTTTTGAGAGAGAGTATAAATGCCAAAGATTTCTAAGCGTAAAGAAATAAAAGTGGAAATTCATCCACTATTTATAGCGATGTTGAGTTAATCCAAGGCGTTGAGTAGTCTGTTTTGTCTCGAGATTCTCAATCGATAAAGATTCTGGCATTTATGACACATACGACGCGTGTGTTTTCTAATTATAGCCTATACGTCATCCTAGGTGGCTATTTAATTCGCGTGCTTTGCATTAAAGTTTGCAACGACTCTTTACTCAGTGTTAAGAATTTCAAGCGTTTAAAATTCTGAGTAGTCAGTGTTATGCAAAGGAATAGATATAATGCATAGAAGCTCGGTTTGAGGTAAATACTCAGCATATATATTTATCTACTCAGCATGCAATATCACAAATCATTCGTCATAGAAATTCACTCAGCATGCATACTATACTTGGAATTTATTGAAGAGGATTAAACATACCAATGGCTTCTCTAAGTATGTTGAATTGCTCACGAGCCAATGACTTTGTGAAGATATCAGCAAGCTGCTCATCCGTTGGGACATAGGTCAGCTTGATCTCACCTTTGAGTACATGGTCTCTAATGAAGTGATATCTGATGCTGACATGCTTCATCCTGCCATGCTGGATTGGGTTCTTTGATAGATCAATTGCACTTTTGTTATCACATTTGACTTCAATTGTTTTAGTCTGAACACCGTAATCTTCAAGCTGTTGCTTAATCCATAGGACTTGAGCAACACAGCTTCCAGCAGCAATGTACTCAGCTTCAGTGGTTGACAGGGCTACCGACGCTTGCTTCTTGCTGAACCAGGACACAAGACAGCTCCCAAGGAAGTGGCATCCTCCTAAGGTGCTTTTTCGTTCAAGCTTGTCTCGTCCGTAGTCAGCGTCAGTGTATCCAAGAAGTGTGAAATCTGAAGTATTGTGATACCATAAACCTGCATTCACTGAGTCTTGCAAATATCTAAGGATTCTTTTTACAGCTATGTAATGAGATTCCTTAGGGTTAGATTGATATCTAGCACAATAACATACTGAGAACTGAATGTCCGGTCTACTCGCTGTTAAGTAAAGTAGAGAACCTATCATACCTCGATACAATCTGCTGTCTACCGACTTACCATTCTCATCAGCGCAGAGGACAGTGTCGGTGCCCATTGGAGTAGATATTGGCTTACAATTTTTAAGTTCATATTTCTTCAATATCTCCTTAGCGTACTTAGTTTGACTTATAAAGATGCCATTTTTCCCTTGTTTGATTTGAAGTCCAAGGAAGAAGTTGAGTTCTCCCATCATTGACATTTCAAACTCAGTTTGCATCTGCTTGCTAAATTCCTTGCACATTGACTCGTTAGTGGCACCAAAAATAATGTCATCAACATATATCTGAGCCAGAAGGGTATCTTTACCCTTCCTCGTAATGAATAAGGTTGTATCAGCTTTACCTCTGACATAATTTCTAGTCAGCAGGAAACTGGTCAGCCTCTCATACCAAGCACGAGGTGCTTGCTTGAGGCCATACAGAGCCTTTTTGAGCTTATAAACGTGGTTTGGGAATTTAGGATCCTCAAACCCTGGGGGCTGATTAACATAAACTTCCTCGTTTATAACTCCATTAAGGAATGCACTCTTAACATCCATTTGAAACAATTTAAAGTTCATGTAGCTTGCATATGCACATAAAATTCTAATAGCCTCTAGCCTTGCCACTAGGGCAAAGGTCTCATCGTAGTCAATACCTTCTTGCTGACTGTAGCCCTGAGCTACAAGTCTTGCTTTGTTTCTGACCACGTTCCCTTGTTCATCCAGCTTGTTGCGGAAGACCCATCTTGTTCCTATGGTCTTCTGGCTTCTTGGTTTTGGCACTAGATCCCATACTTCATTTCGTCTGAACTGATCAAGTTCTTCTTGCATTGCATTCATCCAGAATTCATCATACTCAGCTTCAGCGAAATTCTTTGGTTCCTGGATTGAGACGAATGCTACATTGCTGAGGTATCTCTCGAGTTGATTTCTCGTCATCAGGGTATTCTCAGCGGCATCAAGAATGGCACTCTCTGAGTGACCTCTTGGTATCCTAATCTCCTTTGGTAGATTGATGTCTTGCATTGGTTGTGTTTCAATGATCTCTGCAGGTGTAGACTGGTCAGTGAAAGTAATTTGAGTTTCACATTTACCTTTGGTCAGCCCTTAAGGAAATGACTCAGCGGCAATTTCTTGGTCAGCGGGTGCTGAGTGTGGATCATCCTCGGTCAGTGGCTGGTATCTTCCTGCAGGGTTAGTTTCATCGAACTCAACATGTACTGACTCTTCTAAAACTTGAGTTCGTTTATTGAAAACTCTGTATGCTTTGCTGTTTGTTGAGTAGCCTAAAAAGATAGCCTCATCAGCTTTTGAGTCAAACTTAGCTAGGCTGTCTTTAATATAGGTCTAACTAGAGCCCTATTAAGAATGTAGCACGATGTGTTAACAGCTTCTCCCCAAAAGTACTTTGGAAGCCTATGCTCACTCAGCATTGTCCTGGCTATCTCAACCAAGGTTTTGTTCTTCCTTTCAACAACCCCATTTTGTTGAGGCGTTCTAGGAGCAGAGAAATTATGGTCAATGCCATTAGTTTCACAGAATTCAACAAACTGTTGGTTCTTGAATTCTCCACCATTATCACTTCGGATGTGAGCTAACTTAAGGTCTTTATCATTTTCAAGTTTTCTTACCAAATTTGAAAACGTCTCAAAGGTTTCATCCTTGCTACTCAACAAGATGATCCAAGTGTACTGAGAAAAGTCATCTACAATGACCAAAGAAAATCTTCTTCCACCCAAGCTCGGTGGCTGGACTGGACCGAAGAGATCCAAGTGTAGCAACTCTAATGGACGCTGAGTTGAGACGATGTTTTTACTATGAAAAGATTTTTTGGTTTGTTTTCCAGCTTGGCAAGCGTGGCATAATTGATCTTTTTCAAATTTAAGTTCTGGCAGCCCCTCAACCAATTGCTTTCTTGCTAATTTGGCCAGGAGGTCCATGCTTACATGACCAAGTCTCATGTGCCATAGCCAGGAATTTTCTTCCTTTGACACTAAGCATACAGTTTTTGAAAACTTCTTTTCTAAGTTTAGCATAAAGACATTATCAATACGAGGGGCAGTTAAAATTAACTCATTTGTTTTACCCTCGAATATTTTACATCTAGAGTCATCAAATATAACTTTTCTCCCATTGTCACATAGCTGAGCTACGCTGAGTAAGTTATATTTGAGTCCGCTGACTAGGGAGATAGACTCAATAGTAGGATTACCACCAACGGTTCCTAAACCTACTATCTTACCCTTTTTGTTGTCTCCAAAACTTACACTTCCACCTCGTTTACGCACAAGTGTGATGAATTGAGTTTCATCACCAGTCATATGCCTCGAGCATGCGCTGTCAATATACCACATCTTTGACTTCTCAGCACACCTCAGGCTTACCTGCAATGTAACTAGTTACTTTTAAGTACCCAATTCTTTTTGGGTCCTGGCTTGTTAGGTTCAACAAGTAAAGCATCATATTTCATTTTATGACGACATACTTGGATGGTATGTCCATTCCATCCACAGAAGTCACAGCTGACCTTCCGTTTAGGATTTCTCACTGACTGGTCAGCACCCTGGTGCTGAGCGTGCCAGCACACCTTTGTGGTGTGTCATTTCTTCCCACAGAAGTCACACTGGACATTCCGCTGAGGATTCCATATCTGCTGACCAGTACCTCGGTACTGAGTGTTCAAAGGAATGTTTCTTTTATTTGGAACCTTCAATTGGTTCTGAATGGATGTGACGTCCTTTCTCAGTTTCTTAGAATCTGATTGGACTTCAGAGACAAACTTATCATGATTTCCATGTTATCATGCAAAGTCGAGTTGTCTTGGAGAAGGAATCTAAGGTCACTCAGTTTGACCACTTCAACCTCGTCACATCGCCTACTGAGTGCTCTAACCTTTTTATTACACTTTTTGACAAGTGTGTAGAGGTCACTCAGGGCATTAACCATTTCATTTCTGTGCAAGGGTAGTGACATTACCTCAGTTGAGTGTTCCTCATCGCCAGATGCAATGGAGGGGTCAGCATGCTCAGAAGCGCATGGCTCAGCAAGTTCGTCAGCCATGAAGCAAATCTTCGCTGACTCAGTAGCATCAGCTTCTGATGATGAAGACTCATCACTGTCGCTCCAGGTTGCCACCATTGCCTTCTTGCTGTTCTTTCTTTCTTTCCTCAGCGTGGGACAGCTTGACTTGTTATAGCCAGTTTGATGACATTCAAAGCATGTAATGGGCTTTGAGCTGTCCTTCTTGTACTTGATGTCGCTGGACTCAGCCTTATACTTATCAAACTTTTTGTAAGGATTTTTAGAATATTTGTCATTCTTTTTGAACAGCCTCTTCATCTTTCTAGTGAACATAGCCATTTCTTCATCGTCTGTTGAGCTCCCATCAGTGGAGTCAGCTTTCATGACAAGAGACTTTCGCTTCTTGCCTTCAGACTTCTCCTTCACCTCGAAGTTCTTCATTGATATCTCGTGGGTCAGCAGCGAGCCAATGAGTTCATCATACTTGTAGGTGGTTAAGTCTTGAGCTTCCTCAACAGCAGTTTTCTTTGCTTGCCAGCTTTTAGGAAGACTCCTAAGAATCTTCTTGACTTGTTCTTCCTCAGTGAAGATCTTTCCAAGTCTCTTGAGCTTGTTGATGATGTTTGTGAACCTTGCGTTTATGTCTGAGATTCCTTCATCATCATTCATTTCAAACAGCTCGTACAACCTTATGTGCTGGTTGACCTTGGATTCCTTCACCTTATTGGTTCCTTCATAGGTGACCTCCAGCTTCTTCCAAATCTCCTGCGCTGACTCATAACCTGAAATCTTGTTGTATTCTGCAGCATCTAAAGCACAGTGAAGCATGTTTATAGCCGAAGCATGATTTTGTAGCTTCTTGAGATCATCCTCTGTCCATTTAGTCTCAGCTTTGACAACCGTTTGGCCATCAATAGTTTCAACAGGAACAAATAGGCCTTGGACTATAGATAACCATACACTCATATTTGTTGCCTGAATGAAATTTTTCATTCTATTCTTCCAAAAGGTATAGTTAGGCCCGAAGAATAGAGGAGGCCGAGTTATGGACAGACCCTTAGGCAAAATCTGAGTTGTCAGATTTCCTGGGAGAAACCGAGTGCTGTTCTCAGCCATAGTGGGGATCAGCTCAAGGTAGTTAAACCTTGCACAGTGAGCTTTTAAGCTCTGATACCACTTGTTGGTCCCTTATAACGTGACAAGTTAGTTCCAAGGGGTGGGATAGGAACTATTTAAAAATTTGTCCGTTGAGGCTGACTTCTTTTCTTATGAAAAGGTTTACACAGCGTCACTAAGTAGATTCAAGACACAAGCTTAGTCAACTGTGACTAAGTCTGCTTCTTTACTTGAGACAGGAAATAGCACTCAGAGTCTATTCCTGAACTCAGCCTCTTAGTAAACTTAACTCATCGTGAGTTCTTTACTTAGTCAGTTTTTTTATAGCAAGCAAAATATATTAAAGGAGTTTAAGGGTTAGAAAGATGTTACTCAGTAGACTTATCCTGGTTCGGCCTCTCCGCCTACGTCCAGTCCCCAGAACTCGTTCCGAGCTTTTTGAATTCTCTACTGAGCTCTTTAAAGGTAGAGCACGAAACCTTTTACAAATAGAAGCTGAGTATAACAAGAGTACCTTCCTCTATACCTCTACTCACTCCTATATCTATGCTGAGTACTATAACCGAGTACTCAGCCTCTCCTTTCTATTCTTCTAGAAATGATAAAGTGTTTGTCCTAAACAACAATTGCTAAGACACTTTAGATGATTGAAAATCACTATAGACTTTTACACAAAGATTTAGAATTTGGTGTAAGGTATTTGCTTTGCTTTTCTCACAGAAACTTCGAGTATGAATTTGGTCAGCGTTTCGACTAATTAAAGTTCTGCATCGATTGAAGCAAATGGGTGGCCTTTATATAGTGACACTTGAGGCACCTGGTCATTTCGAATTTCGAAATAACCGTTGGAGGGAAACGGCTTCCTGTCGTTGTCACTCTGGGCGAGCTCAGCGTCGTTGGCCAATAGGATTCTTGCATCTTCTATCTTCGTCAGTCTTCGGCAGAATGTTTCGCCATTTAAGGAAAAGTCCACGGGACAGCTTTCTGTGCCTTCTGAACTTTTCCCAAAGTAGAAATACTTTGTCAAGAAGTTGAACATTTCCTGCCGCTGTCCAGACTGCTTTGTCGTCTAACTCAGTAGCTTCTTCTTGAAGCTTTTGCCACAAAGGCTTCTCGATCCTTCTCATGCCGAGTCGTCATTTTAGTTGATACGGCTTCGTTTTAAACTCTTAAGCCGAATGGTGTTGATGTGTTGACTTGGGCTTGACTTCCACTTTATGGGCCTTTGGGCTTTTTAATCTCAATGTCTTATACACAATTAAATTCAACATTGAACACAAACATTAGTGTTTCAACAGTGTGCAGGTTGAGGCTCGATTGAGATGACCTGAGGGTGGAAAACGCTGCCACTAATATGGACTGAAAGTAGAGGAAGGTTGTGTTGGTCCCTTATAACGAACAAGTATAGTTCCAAGGGGGGGGATAGGAACTATTTTAAAATTTGTTCGTTAAGGCTGACTTCTTTTTCTTTATGAAAAGAATTACACAGCGCGCTGAGTGAGTTTAAGACACTAGCTTAGTCAACTGGTGACTAAGTCAGCTTCTTTCCTTGAGTCAGGAGATAACACTTGAGTCTATTCCTGAACTCAGATACTCAATGCACACAACTCAGTGTGACCTCTTTACTTAGTCAGTTTTCAAGCAAGCAAAATATATATCAAAGGAGTTTAAGGTTAGAGAGATGTTACTCAGCAGATTTATCTAAGTTCGGCCTCTATGCCTACGTCCTGTCCCCGGAACACGTTTCGAGCTTTCGAATTCTCTACTGAGCTCTTTAAAGGTAGAGCACCAAACCTTTTACAACTAGAAGCTGAGTATAACAAGAGTACCTTCCTCTATACCTCTACTCACTCCTATTCTATCGCTCAGTACTATAACCGAGTACTCAGCCTCTCCTTTCTATTTCTAGAATTGATAATAAGATTGTCCTAAACAACAATTGCTAAGACACTTTAGATGATTGGAGATCACTCTAGACTTTTACACAATAATATGGAAATTGGTGTAAGTATTGCTTTGCTTTTCTCACAGATTCTTCGAGTATAAATTTGGTCAGCGTAATTGCTAGTTGAAGATCTACATCGAATGGAGCAACTGAAAGGCCTATTTATAGTGACACTTGAGGCATTCGGTGATTTCGAATTTTGAAATAACCGTTGGAGGGAAACGGCTTTATGTCGT
This sequence comes from Euphorbia lathyris, assembly GCF_963576675.1. NCBI lineage: Eukaryota > Viridiplantae > Streptophyta > Magnoliopsida > Malpighiales > Euphorbiaceae > Euphorbia > Euphorbia lathyris. The sequence goes on from NC_088915.1 coordinate 87,328,014, forward strand.
TGTCACTCAGTCTGCTCAGTGCCGTTGGCCAATCAGATTCTTGCATCTTCATTCTTCGGTCAGTGCTGAGCAGCTTTTGGTCAGTCCAGCAGAATGTCTCTCCTTTTATGGCAAAGTCAACTAGACAGCTTTTTGTGTCTTCTGAACTTTACCCAAAGTGGAAATACTTTGTCTGGAAGTTGCTCTTGCTCAGCTGCTGTCTTGTACTCTTTGTCGTTCAACTCAGCGGCTTCGTTCCGAAGTAGTCAAGGAAGGTCTTCTCGATCCTTCTCATGCTGAGCTGCGTTTTATCAACAACGACATCGTTTTGCTAACACGGGCCGAGTGGTCTTGATCTGTTTGACTTGGGCTTTGACTCTCACATTGGGCCTTTAGCCTTTTAATCTTTTATGTCTTATAAACAATTTAACTCAACATTTAACAAACACATTAGTGTAATAAATCAAAGCACTTAAACTTAGTGTGTTTAGAATATTTTTAATTGTATACTTAAATAATTTTGTCAAATAAAAATCATGTGGAAAGGTGTTTCAACAAACTCCCCCATTTTGATGTTGGCAAAACTATTCAGTGAAGAACTCGGTGTTGAGCTCCCCCATGATAGTTGACCTAATATTACTTAGCAAACTCCCCCGTCAGGGTTGAGCTATTGACTTAGTTTTACTCTAAACATTTTAAGGTTTAATCAAGTAAGTCTAAGGTCAGTTTTTAGATATAGGTCAGCTCATGGAACATATTCTATTTTACTCAGTTTTAAGCGGAAGATTTAACTATCAGAGAGCGCTGAGTCTGTTTTTGTTCAATGAGTCTTTATAAGACAGTGTGTTTAAAACATACAAGTTAATGTCAACATTTGATCAGTACAGCAACAAGTATTACACAGTAAACATAGTTGATGTATTTGAAGATGCATAATAACTCAGCATTATATAAGATAAATCAAGTTGGATAAAAGATGCAGGCATTGTATTAAGTTTAAAATAGTCAGCATACATAAGCAAAATAAACATAGAAGATAAAACTAAGAAAGTTGAGCTAGCTAGTTCTATTTCTTTTTGCTCTTAGGCTTTTGCTGACTGCTCTGCTGACTGCTCCCAACAGCATCCTCTTGCTGAGTTCTTCTAGCTTGTTCTTTCTCCCCCATTTTGGCAGCATCGGGAGGAGGAGGAGGTCTAAAAGAGCTTGTTTGGACAGCTTCAGTAATTTTAGCTGACATGTTTTTAAGCTTGAGGGTGCTTGCATTTATGCCATAAAAAATAATGACACCCTCTTCCAGTACATCTTTATCAACCTCGATGTTGGATGAGCTGAGCATGCTCAGCACATATTCTTGTGATTTGCCTACCCAAGTTATGGTGTCCGTCAGTGCAGCAAATGCCTGATGAAACATTCTCAGTAATGCTGTGTCATAGTACTGACGCTGGACGTTGGAATGATGTATATGGGTGAAGGTACGTTGTGAGTACTGGAGAATTTCATTCCGCTTCAGTTGGTCAGTTTCCATCTCTTCCTTGTTTAGATTCAGCAAGCGAACAGCTTCGCCGATCTGCTCAACTGAGCATTGAGAGTAGGAAGCCAGCTGATGGTTGGTCTTTGCTTGCTCAGTTTGCAGCTGGTTGAATAGATGGTGGACTTCAGCTGAAGTGGCATACCCAGAATTCGCAGCTGACAAGGTTTGGAATTGTCCCTGAAGGGAGTTAAGGTGTTGAACCATAGTTAGCTGGAGTTCAGCCAGCTTTGTTATGGACTCCTGCTTTGGTTGTTGAGCTTGGATATTGGTCATGACACTCAACAGGTCTTTTAGACCTCGAACCTCGTTGAGAAGTTGAGTGACTTGTGAGAGCTGAGTGGACTCATTGTCGGCAGACCCAGCAGCAGTTTCTGAGGTCTGATGAAGGTCTTGGATCAAGGCCTGCGCCGAATTAATGATCCTTCTACCAGACTCAGTGGCAGTGAGATAGTTGTATGATCTTTCATCAGTTTGACCAGTTGGTGGAGGTGTTAGGTTTAATTCAGCATTTGAAGTGCCAGCAGGGTCAGTGACTGGTCTTGGTGTTTCAATCTGCACTTGTTCTGTTGGTTTGGGAAGTGATTGAACAGCAGCATTGATGATAGGTTCAGAGTCAGGCTGAAACTGACTTGTTGGTGAAGGTAGGATAGGTTCAGTGCTGTCAGGAGCAGGAATTTCCGTTGTCAGCTGAGGACTAGGTTCAACAGCGGCATCGAGAACTTGCTCGGTGTTGGTCGGATTTTCAGAAGCATTTAAGTCGGCTTGTTCCTGTGGAAGAGAAACAGAGGCTTGCTTTTCAGTTTGCTCTGGTAGAGAAGTAGAAGGTTTTCTGAAGAACTTTAGCTTGGTACGTGAAGGATCATGGGTCAGCTCAGGTATGTTTTCAGTAAAGTCCAAAACTGTAGTCTGATGTGCCTTTACAAGTCTTCTTCTTTTTCCCTGAGTCTTTGGAGGAGTGGGATCAGTGGGAATTGAATGAGATGGAGAAGGTTCTCCCTGATCAGTATTGTGCTGTTCTGTGTGCTCAGCTTCTTTGTCTGCAGCCAACTCAGTGTTAGTTGGCTCAGCATCTTCCTCTTCACTTTCTGACTCAGTGTCATCCTGACCACTTTCTTCGTCAGATTGTTCTTGCTCATCATCCTGCTCTTCTTCCTCTAATTCTTCTTCTAGCTGTTCAATGAACTGATCATCCAGTTCAACTTCATCGTTCTGTTGCTCAGGGTCAACGCCTTGACTCTGGGCATAATGAGAGTTGATGGGTACGAAGAGGTTGGTAGGTAGAGCATCAATTGGACTTAACTATGAAGAGTTCTTCTGTTTCTTGCTCAGAGGTTCTTCATCAACATTTTCCCTTTCATCTGCCTCAGGCTCATCTTGCCTAGGTCATTTCTCAGCTGACTTGGGCTGAGCAGTTGTTCCTTTGGATACAACCTTCAGTTTCTTTGAAGGAGGAACAACTTCCTTAGAGGTGCTTTGCACAGCTTTCCTCTTCCTATCAGCGGGAGCTTTGGTTCTTCTGCTCTTTTTAACCACTGTTCTCTCAGCGGTCTGATCAGCAGCACCTTTTGCTTTCTTGATTGGCTGATTAAACTTTAAAGCAAATAGGGCAGCGGCAGTGATCTCTGATCCTTGGGCCTTAGTTTCCCCCGATAGGTCCACTTGGTCGTCCAGGAGGATTTTGATGATGAGTGAGCCCAGCCTTAGAGTTCCAGTGCTCCTTTGAAAGCCGGCTATTAAGAATACCGGCATGTTGATGGGCTTGTAGGTCAGCATATGCCATATGAAGCATTGCTCAAAGTTTGTCGCTAAGCTGGTGCAATTTATCTTCGGGAAGATATAATTGGTCAGCAGGTAGTGTGCCATCTTTTGGTGTTGGCCCATTGAAGAACTGGAAATTTCTCCAGCATGGCCAGGAGGTTTGCAGAACGTAGTGGAGTACCCAGTTTCGTCCTGATCTCCAGACTTCCTAAGAATGGCTCCTTCATTCTTAAGGTTCAGAAGGCTGGCTAAGTAGGTGGGATTGATGAAGATGTTTTGTCCTTTACCTTAGTGATCAAGGAATCCTGGTTATCATCAGCGGCACGAAGGTGGTGGTAGAAGTCCCTCACCAAGTCAGGGTAGGTAGGATCTCTTATTGAGAACAGCTCGGTCCAGCCATTCTTTGAGATCCACTCATAGAATGGTTGCTCAGTTTCCACAAATTCTTTCGAGAACCACCTTGAGTGGTCCATCTTATATTCCCTGACGTTCTCATAGACCCTGGTATATGTTCGTTGCTTAGGTTTCTTTCCCTTGGAGGAGGTACCTTGGTCAGTCTGGGTTTTCTTGCTCGGTGTGGTAGCTTTGGTTTGATCATGCTGGGTAGGAGGCTTAGGGTTTCCAGCAGATTGGTGACCGGCATCGGAGATGTTTACAGAAGCGTTCGTCATTTTCGCAAAGAAGATTGGAAGGATTTGAAGTTTTTGAGAGAGAAAGTATTAATGGCAGAGAATTCTGTAAGCGTAAAGAAATAAAGGTGGGGGATTTGCCCACTATTTATAGAGGTGAGAGATGGATCTTATCGAATCCATGTGTCAGTTTTGCCCTTGGGATATTCAACCGATAAGAATCCTGGCATTTATGACACATTCGGCGCATACGTCATCCTAGGTGGCTATACGCGTGCTTTTGCATTCAATGCAACGGATCAATTTACTCAGTGTGAGAATCCTAATCATTCTATATTCTGAGTAGTCAGTTTTATACAAACGGATGGTTTAAGAAATTGGTTGCTCAGTTTGAGATAACTACTCAGTGCGTATATTTGCTCAGTATGTGATATTCATTCATTTAGCATTAAACACTCAGCATACATCTATTCACTCAGCAAGTAATAGCATAAATCATTAAGCATGGTAATTCACTCAGCATGAATATATATTTAGAACTGGAATTTACTGAAGAGGATTAAACATACCAATGGCTTCTCTCAGTATGCTGAACTGCTCATGAGCCAGTGGCTTCGTGAAGATATCCGCAAGCTGCTCATCCGTTGGGACATAGGTCAGCTTGATCTCACCCTTGAGTACATGGTCTCTAATGAAGTGATGTCTGATGCTGACATGCTTCATCCTGCTGTGCTGAATTGGGTTCTTTGATAGATTAATTGCACTTTTGTTGTCACATTTGACCTCAATTGTCTTTGTTTGAACACCATAGTCTTCAAGCTGTTGCTTAATCCATAGGACTTGAGCAACACAGCTTCCAGCAGCAATGTACTCAGCTTCAGTGGTAGACAAGGCTACTGATGCCTGCTTCTTGCTGAACCAGGATACAAGACAGCTCCCTAGGAAGTGGCATCCTCCAGAGGTGCTTTTTCGTTCAAGCTTGTCTCGTCCATAGTCAGCGTCAGTGTATCCAACGAGTGTGAAATCATGCGTGTTGGGATACCATAAACCTGCGTTCATTGAGCTTTGCAAATATCTAAGGATTCTTTTTACAGCTATGTAATGAGATTCCTTAGGGTTAGATTGATATCTAGCACAGTAGCATACTGAGAACTGAATGTCCGGTCTACTCGCTGTTAAGTAAAGTAGAGAGCTAATCATACCTCGGTACAATTTGCTGTCTACTGACTTACCATTCTCGTCAGCGCATAGGACAGTGTCAGTGCCCATAGGAGTAGATATTGGCTTGCAATTTTCAAGATCATATTTCTTCAATATCTCCTTGGCATATTTAGCTTGACTGATGAAGATGCCATTTTTTCCTTGTTTAATTTGAAGTCCAAGGAAGAAGTTGAGTTCTCCCATCATTGACATTTCAAACTCAGTCTGCATTTGTTTGCTAAATTCCTTGCACATTGACTCATTAGTTGCACCAAAAATAATATCATCAACATAAATTTGAGCCAGCAGGGTATCTTTCCCCTTTCTCTTAATGAATAAGGTTGTATCAGCTTTGCCTCTGACATAATTTCTAGTCAGCAGGAAACTGGTCAGCCTTTCATACCAAGCACGTGGTGCTTGCTTGAGGCCGTACAGAGCCTTTTTGGGTTTATAAACGTGGTTTGGGAACTTAGGGTCCTCAAACCCTGGAAGTTGGTTAACATAAACTTCCTCGTTTATAACTCCATTAAGAAATGCACTCTTAACATCCATTTGAAATAATTTAAAGTTCATATAAGATGCATATGCACATGAGATTCTAATAGCCTCTAGCCTTGCCACTGGGGTAAAGGTCTCACCATAGTCAATACCTTCTTGTTGACTGTAGCCCTGAGCTACAAGTCGCGCTTTGTTCCTGACTACGTTCCCTTGTTCATCCAGCTTGTTGCGGAAGACCCATCTTGTTTCAATGGTCTTCTGACTCCTTGGATGTGGCACTAGCTCCCATACATCATTTCTTCTGAATTGATCAAGTTCTTCTTGCATGGTGCTCATCCAGAATTCATCGTGCTCAGCTTCAGCGAAGTTCTTTGGTTCCTGAACTGAGACGAAGGCTACGTTGCTGAGGTATCTCCTGAGTTGATTTCTTGTCATCAGGGTATTCTCAGCGACATCAAGAATAACACTCTCTGAGTGTCCTCTTGGTATCCTTATCTCCTTTGGTAGATTGATGTCTTGTGCTGTCTGTGTTTCAACAATCTCTGCAGGTGTAGACTGGTTAGTGAAAACAATTTGAGATTCACTTTTACCTTTGGTCAGCCCTTGAGGGAATGACTCAGTGGCTGTATCTTGATCAGCGGGTACTGAGTGGGGATCATCCTCAGTCAGCGGCTGATATCTTCCTGCAGGGTTAGTTTCGTCGAACTTAACATGTACTGACTCTTCTAAAACTTGAGTTCGTTTATTGAAAACTCTGTATGCTTTGCTGTTTGTTGAGTAGCCTAAGAAGATAGCTTCATCAGCTTTTCAGTAAAACTTAGCTAGGCTATCTTTGGTATTTAATATAAAACATTTACAGCCAAAGGCACGAAAGTATCCATTGCTGGGCTTTCGTCCTTTCCAAACTTCGTAGGGGGTTTTCTTTAATATAGGTCTAACAAGAGCCCTATTAAGAATATAGCACGCTGTGTTGACAGCTTCTCCCCAAAAGTACTTTGGAAGCCTATGCTCACTCAGCATTGTCCTGGCTATTTCAACCAAGGTTCTGTTTTTCCTTTCAACAACCCCATTTTATTGAGGCGTTCTAGGAGCAGAGAAATTATGGTCAATGCCGTTGGTTTCACAGAATTCAACAAATTGTTGGTCCTTGAATTCTCCACCATTATCACTTCGGATGTGAGCTAACTTAAGGACTTTATCATTTTCAAGTTTTCTTACCAAATTTGAAAATGTTTCAAAGGTTTCATCCTTGCTACTCAGCAAGATGATCCAAGTGTACCGAGAAAAGTCATCTACAATGACCAAGGAAAATCTTCTTCCACCCAAGCTCAGCGGCTGGACTGGACCGAAGAGATCCAAGTGTAGTAACTCTAATGGACGCTTAGTTGAGACAATGTTTTTACTATGAAAAGATTGCTTGGTTTGTTTTCCAGCTTGGCAAGCGTGGCATAATTGATCTATTTCAAATTTAAGTTCTGGCAGTCCCTCAACCAATTGCTTTCTTGCTAATTTGGCCAGGAGGTCCATGCTTACATGACCAAGTCTCCTGTGCCATAGCCAGGAATTTTCTTCCTTTGACACTAAGCATACAGTTTTTGAAAACTTCTTTTCTAAGTTCAGCATGAAGACATTATCGATACGAGGGGCAGTTAAAATTAACTCATTTGTTTTACCCTCGAATATTTTACATCCAGTGTCATCAAATATAACTTTTCTCCCATTGTTACATAGCTGAGCTACGCTGAGTAAGTTATATTTGAGTCCGCTGACTAGGGAGACAGACTCAATAGTAGGATTACCACCAACGGTTCCTGACCCTACTATCTTACCCTTTTTGTTGTCTCCAAAACTTACGCTTCCTCCTCGTTTACGCTCAAACGTGATGAACTGAGTTTCATCACCAGTCATATGCCTCGAGCATGCGCTGTCAATGTACCACATCTTTGACTTCTCAGCACACCTCAGGCTTACCTGCAATATAGCTAGTTGCTTTTAGGTACCCAATTCTTTTTGGGTCCTTGCTTGTTAGGTTCAACAGGTAAAGCATCATATTTTATCTTATGACGACATACTTGAACAGTATGTCCATTCTTTCCACAGAAGTCACATCTGACCTTCCATTTAGGATGTCTCACTGACTGGTTAGCACCCCAGTGCTGAACGTGCCAGTACACCTTAGTGGTGTGTCCTTTCGTCCCACAGAAGTCACACTGGACATTCCGATGAGGATTCCATCTCTGCTGACTAGTACTTCGGTACTCAGTGTTCAGAGGATTATTTCTTTTATTCGGAACCTTAAGTTGGTTCTGAATTGATGTGACGTCCTTCCTCAGTTTCTTAAAATCTGATTGGACCTCAGAGACAAACTTTTGCATAATTCCTATGTCACTGTGCAAATCTGAGTTGTCCTGAAGAAGATATCGAAGGTCACTCAGTTTGACCTCCTCAACCTCGTCACATCGCCTGCTGAGTGCTCTAACCTTTTTATTACACTTTTTGACAAGTGTGTAGAGGTCACTCAGGGCATTAACCATTTCATTTCTGAGCAAGGGTAGTGATATTACCTCAGTTGAGTGTTCCTCATCGTCAGATGCAATGGAGGGGTCAGCATGCTCAGAAACACATGGCTCAGCAAGTTCGTCAGCCATGAAACAAATCTTTGCTGACTCAGTGGCATCAGCTTCAGATGATGATGAATCATCACTATCGCTCCAGGTTGCCACCATTGCCTTCTTGCTGTTCTTCCTTTCTTTCCTCAGCGAGGGACAGCTTGACTTGATATGGCCAGTTTGATGACATTCAAAGCATGTAATGGGCTTTGAGCTGTCCTTCTTGTACTTGCTGTCGCTGGAGTCAGCTTTGTACTTATCAAACTTCTTGTAAGGCTTCTTAGAATATTTGTCATTCTTTTTGAACAGCCTTTTCATCTTTCTAGTGAACATAGCCATTTCTTCATCGTCTGTTGAGCTCCCATCAGTGGAGTCAGCTTTCATGACAAGAGACTTTTGCTTCTTGTCTTCAGACTTTTCCTTCACCTCGAAATTCTTCATTGAGATCTCATGGGTCAGCAGTGAGCCAATGAGTTCATCATACTTGTAGGTGGTTAAGTCTTGAGCTTCCTCAACAGCAGTTTTCTTTGCTTGCCAGCTTTTAGGAAGACTCCTAAGAATCTTCTTGACTTGCTCTTCCTCAGTGAAGATCTTTCCAAGTCTCTTGAGCTCGTTGATGATGTTTGTGCATCTTGCATTCATGTCTGAGATTCCTTCATCATCATTCATTTCGAACAGCTCGTACAATCTCATATGCTGGTTCACCTTGGATTCTTTCACCTTGTTGGTTCCTTCGTAAGTGACCTCCAGCTTCTTCCAGATCTCCTGCGCTGACTCACAACCTGAAATCTTGTTGTATTCTGCAGCATCTAGCGCATAGTGAAGCATGTTTATAGCCGAAACATGGTTTTGTAGCTTCTTAAGATCATCCTCTGTCCATTTAGTCTCAGCTTTGACAACCGTTTGGCTATCAATAGTTTCAACAGAAACAAATAGGCCTTGGACTATAGATAGCCATGCGCTCATGTTTGTTGCCTGAATGAAGTTCTTCATTCTATTCTTCCAAAAGGTATAGTTAGACCCGAAGAATAGAGGAGGCCGAGTTATGGACAGACCCTTAGGTAAAATCTGAGTTGTCAGATTTCCTGGGAGAAACCGAGTGCTATTTTCAGCCATAGTGAGGATCAGCTTAAGGTAGTTAAACCTTGCACAGTGAGCTATTAGGCTCTGATACCACTTGTTGGTCCCTTATAACGAACAAGTATAGTTCCAAGGGGGGGGGATAGGAACTATTTTAAAATTTGTTCGTTAAGGCTGACTTCTTTTTCTTTATGAAAAGAATTACACAGCGCGCTGAGTGAGTTTAAGACACTAGCTTAGTCAACTGGTGACTAAGTCAGCTTCTTTCCTTGAGTCAGGAGATAGCACTTGAGTCTATTCCTGAACTCAGATACTCAATGCACACAACTCAGCGTGACCTCTTTACTTAGTCAGTTTTCAAGCAAGCAAAATATATATCAAAGGAGTTTAAGGTTAGATAGATGTTACTCAGCAGATTTATCCAGGTTCGGCCTCTATGCCTACGTCCTGTCCCCGGAACACGTTCCGAGCTTTCGAATTCTCTACTGAGCTCTTTAAAGGTAGAGCACCAAACCTTTTACAACTAAAAGCTGAGTATAACAAGAGTACCTTCCTCTATACCTCTACTCACTCCCATTTTATCGCTGAGTACTATAACCGAGTACTCAGCCTCTCCTTTCTATTTCTAGAATTGATAATAAGATTGTCCTAAACAACAATTGCTAAGACACTTTAGATGATTGGAGATCACTCTAGACTTTTACACAATAATATGGAAATTGGTGTAAGTATTGCTTTGCTTTTCTCACAGATTCTTCAAGTATAAATTTGGTCAGCGTAATTGCTAGTTGAAGATCTGCATCGAATGAAGCAACTGAAAGGCCTATTTATAGTGACACTTGAGGCATTCGGTGATTTCGAATTTCGAAATAACCGTTGGAGGAAAACGACTTTATGTCGTTGTCACTCAGTCTGCTCAGTGCCGTTGGCCAATCAGATTCTTGCATCTTCTGTCTTTGGTCAGTGCTGAGCAGCTTTTGGTCTGTCCAGCAGAATGTCTCTCCTTTTACGACAAAGTCAACTAGACAGCTTTCTGTGTCTTCTGAACTTTACTCGAAGTGGAAATACTTTGTCTGGAAGTTGCTATTGCTCAGCTGTTGTCTTGTACTCTTTATCGTTCAACTCAGCAGCTTCGTTCCGAAGTAGTCAAGGAAGGTCTTCTCGATCCTTCTCATGCTGAGCTGCGTTTTATCAACAACGACAGCGTTTTATCAACAACGACAGCGTTTTGCTTACACGGGCCGAGTGGTCTTGATCTGTTTGACTTGGGCTTTGACTCTCACATTGGGCCTTTAGCCTTTTAATCTTTTATGTCTTATAAACAATTTAACTCAACATTTAACAAACACATTAGTGTAATAAATCAAAGCACTTAAACTTAGTGTGTTTAGAATATTTTTAATTATATACTTAAATAATTTTGTCAAAATCAAAATCATGTGGAAAGGTGTTTCAACAGGTTGAAGATGAATGGCGAATTGGAGAAGATCGGACTAAAAGCTGAATTGAAAGGGGTTGTACCACCAAAATAGAGTTTTTAGGTTTCTTTTATTATTATTAAAACTGAAAAAAAAAATTAAAATAAAGATAACAAAACAAAAAAAATAATGAAAATAAAATAAAAATGTAAGACTTAGAAAATAAATGGGCAGAAGACTAGAGTTTCTAAGCCATGCCTATAGGAAAAAAAATTGTGCAAACTTAATAAAAAAGATTTGGATGTCTAAGCCATGCCCATGGGAACTGCAAAACTTAATTCAAAATTTTGGACAGAAGACTAGAATGTCTAAGCTGTGCCCATGGGAACTGCAAAACTTAATTAAAAATTTTGGGCAGAAGACTAGAATGTCTAAGCCGTGCCCATGGGAACTGCAAAACTTAATTAAAAATTTTGAGCAGAAGACTAGGATGTCTAAGCCGTGTCCATGGCTTTTAAAAAAAATTTGCACTAAAATTTCATATGGGCACACTTTGGGGCTAGTTCCGAAAATTTATTCAAACGTAAGTAAAATCAAAACCAAAAACATGAAATTATCCTAAAACTAAATTAATATAAAATAAATGAAAATAAATTTGGTTGCCTCTCAAAAGAGCGCCTTTATTTACTGTCTTTGGCTAGACAATGATCATGCATCATCCAACTCCAACTCGCTCATTCTTTTCATCATCCCAATTATTGATGAATGGAATTTGGAACAAATATTTCATGCCTCCTTTCTGTACACTTGAATCAATCATGTCAATGATAAAAACAAATTCAATTTCATCATGTGTATTACCTTCATGCATATCAATTTTCACAGTATTGGCCTTTATAGGTATGTTACTTGATAAAATTGAAAATGAGTTCATTGTTTCTTTATCATTAATATCCAAGGCACAAAAATCTTTTTCACATATCAGCTCATTAGTCACAATGGAAATTCCATCATGAATTAATGTCTCATCAATTTGCTTTTCTTCTATATGCAATAACTTAGAATCTCGAACCGAAAATTGTGTTTCTAAGTTACACACAAGTGTAAACATTTGATTCATTTGTGACTGCAAATTCTCTAGACTTGTTCGAGTCTCTTGTTGAAATATCAAAGTATTATGTTGAAATTGCAAAATATTAGCACCTAAAGCATGTACAATTTCTTCAAGAGACATACATGAGCTTGATGAACAGTGATCACTAGGAGGAGATTGATAGTAATTTTGAATTAATTGATTCTTAGAACTAAAACTAAGACATGAATGATCAACATAATAGCCATCGTTCCATTGGAACTCATTAACATGTTGAAGTGCATGATCCATTTCTTTCCAAAATCACCAAAAGGAAAAGGAAATAAAAAGAAATAATTATGTTAAAGACACCAGTCCCCGGCAACGACGCCAAAATTTGATGAGTCTCGAATTCACCAAAAATAAAATACCTACTCTTGGAACTAGAAAACTGTAGTAAATGTGGAGTAGGGTCGAATCCACAGAGACTGGTCGAATTATAACTTTGTAAAATGAACAATTTAAAAGTAAAAAGGGGGGAGGGGGGTTGGTTTGTGGATTTCAGTGAATAAAATTAACTAGAAGTAATTAAGCAGCAAAACAATTAAACAACAAGCAATGATTGAATTAATATGAGGCGATTCTAGCTAGAGGCTAAATTCAAGTCTTGAAATTAACTAATTGATCATCGATCACAGAAAATATAAGTTTCAACCCTTCAAATAAATTAGTTATGGTTATTAAAAAACATTAACAACCTATCTCTTCTTACCGTTTAGATAATCAGGAAACGTTCACTAATTACCTCTAATCAATCAAACAGTTCTAAACAAGCTTTAGAATTTAATTTGATTGAAAGCATTAAATATAAAAGAGATGCTAATTCTACTCAACAATCACACAAGCGGGATTATTTAAAGCATATCAATCTCAATTCACAACATAGGTTAACAGTTTGTCCACAATCAACTATGTTATTTGTACTTATATCAGATAATTTAAACGATTACGTATTTAAACATCTAATTAGCGAAACGATTGCAAGTAAATAATTAAATCAATGATTCAATTAAATCATGCAATATGAATAAGAACATAATGGAAATCAATTAATTGAAATAGATGAAAAAGATGAAGTACAGGATGATCTCACAATTCTATTGTTCAAGACCTAAATCCTCTAGCTAGAAGCTGGAATTTAGTTCACCATGGAAGAAGAATAAAACGCCAAAAGATGAAGAAGCTTGAAGAAGAACCGATATTGCTGGAAGAAAAGATGTCGATGATGAAAAAATGATGTTTCCATGTCCTTGCTTGTCCCTTTAAACCGTAAAACCCACTCTTCCCACTCTTCCACCTTCCACGTTTTTCTCTCAGGAGAAAACTAAATAACTTCCTATAAAAATCTAATAATAAAAATCCTATATAGAATTAAACTCTCATTAGGATTCTGTATTTTGAAATCCTAATAGAATTAAATCCTATAATAATGTCTTAATATAATTAAAATTAATAATGAAAATTACAAATAGTAAAAATCATGAAATAAAAGTCTTCCAATCATAATCTAACTCTTAAATTCGGACTGGTCCTTACCCATGGGCATGGGTTAGGACAAATCAGCTTTTTAGTGAATAATTTCCTTCTTCAGCATGGCTTAAGCCCTGGGCATGGGTTAGGATTTGACAGATTTCTCCAATTTCACTTTAAGCTCCATAAGGTTAGCATTTTAATCTCCAATTTGAATTGAATATCGAAAAACACCTATAAAACACAAAACAAGATAAATAAGCACTAATAAAGTAAAACTAACATTAAACTAAAGAGAATTAAGATATAAAGATGTTATATACACATCATCTATATAAAATTAGCATCCAATAATAATTATTTTATAACTTAAAATTTAAGGTTAATTTTTATACTAATTAAATTTAACCGAGGTTATGAAATCAGTAAAAAATTTACACTTAATTTATTTTAGACTTAATTTATTAATTGTAGGTGTTCAATAAGCACCCCCTAGTATAAATGTTAAGCTATCTCAGATTAAAAATACTGATTTTTTTTGTAATGGATTCTCTTAGGATTTCTACTAAAAGTATAGATCTGTAATGGATTCTCTTGTGTTTTTTTTTACTAAAAATAGAGATACATACCAATTTAAGGGTTTATCACATCTGGGACATTTTCGCCCTTTTCATTTTTCCATTCAAAAACTTAATATCCTCTCTCCCGAACCAAAAATTGGATTTATGAAAAATGGACCCGAAAACGTTGAGGAAATCGAATAACTACAGTTCCTATTTACACTAATTGAAATTCGTCTCCAAAAACTAACCGATTTAATCAATATATAAAAAAAATTCTTCGAAAATGTACTAAATGGGTGATTCACACCATTCCGCCTAGGTAGAAACTAGGCGGAATGGTGTGAATCACCCGTTTAGTACATTTTCGATGAATTTTTTTCCGAATCCGGAGATGAAACTCGTGCTTTCGATTCAATTTTCAAATAAAAATACTTATCCGGGGAATCATTGGTCTTTTTCCTTTACCGTGTCTAAGTTCCATGAATGTTGTTCGGGTTTTTGAATTTCGAAGAAATTTGAGAGAATTTCAGTTTTTTAGTTTAAAAAATGAAAAGGGCAAAAATGTCCAAGAAGGGGCGGTGATAAGTAATTTAGGGGTGGTAAATAACAATCCACAAATTTAATCATGTGAATATTGAGGAAGAGCAGGTTTAGTGTCTACTTACAAAATAATGGAATATTAAACTTAATGTTTAGCGGATGGTATAATTTCCAATACCAAATATCAAATCGGATTTATAGCTGGGTCATAGGATACCTTGGTCGGACTGGATAGCTCGGATTGGTCGAACCGAATGGCTCGAATTGGTTGAACTGAATGACGTAATAAATAAATAAATAATATTTTTATATATTTAATTTAAAATTATTTTTATAAATTATATATTTCCAAAACAAATTATAAACAACTTTTGGTTTGTTATTTTTTTTTTTATCAATTTGAAGCTTAAATATATAACGGATAAATAAAGTTTATAATAACTTGAAATATATCAATATATTCTATGTCATGAGATCTTTTTAACGGTATATTATAAACTTAAAACGGACAAGTGATGAATGAGAAATTGATGCTCGAAATGAACCACTTGAAATGGTTTGGAAGAAGATAAAAAGAAATTAAGCCTTCTCATCCCATATAGGAAAGAAATAAGAATTTTAGCTAGTTTATAAGTAAATGTCATTTACAAGTCTTTAACGATTTTCTCACGCGCAGGAGGTGCAATCGAAACACCATCGAGTTAATGGCGCATCAGCACGATATTGGCGACGCAAATGACACATCGAAATAAGGTCCCTTGAATTAGCCACTTTTGCTTCTTTTTAAAAAAATATATATACAAATTTAAAAGTAGCTATTATAATATGTTTTTCATTATTTTTTTAAGGGAAAAGTATAAAAATAAACCTTGTGGTTACACCCATTTTCGAACAACACCCATGTGGTTTAAAAGTTTGCAAAGTGGTACCATATACTTTATTCCGTTAGCAAACACATACCAAATTGACTAACGGTATTAAAAGTCAAAGGAAAAAGAGTTAATTTGGTCTTTATATTTATTTATTTTTATAAATTGACCTCATTATTATCTAATTATCACAAACAAACCCAAAATAAAAAATAAAAATCAAATATACCATCTTCTACATCTCTCTTTAATTTTTTTTTTCTTCTTTCTCTCTCCTCTTTCTTAACTTCTCTCTCTAAAATAAACTATCCCATCAACACTTTCAAAATTAAACTTGCAACCGGATCACATAAATTAAAAAACATTCGGCTCATTGCAATTGGTGCAGGTTCTGTTTAACCCCCCCTTCTTCTTCATGTTTTTTTTTTTATTATTTTATGTGATCCGGTTGCGAGTTTAACCTTGATTGATATCTATGTCCCTATTATATATATATATATATATATATATATATATATATATATATATATTTATTGAAAGTGTTGAAGGTGGTAGCTTTATTTTAGAGAGAAATTAAGAGAGAGGTGAGAAAAAGAATAAAAAAAATAAGAAATTAAAGAGAGATGGAAAAAATAGTATATTTGATTTTTATTTTTTATTTTAGGGTTTGTTTGTGATAATTAGATAATAATGGAATCAATTTATAAAAATAAATAAATATAAGGACCAAATTAACTCTTTTCTTTTTGACTTTTAACACCGTTAGTCAATTTAGTATGTGTTTGCTAACGGAATGAAGTACATAGTACCACTTTGCAAACCCACATGGGTGTTGTTCGAAAATGGGTGTAACCACAAGGTTTATTTTTGTACTTTTCCCTTTTTTTAAATTTAAAAAAAAATATTTTTTTTGTTAAAGATCCCGGTCGAACCGGTTCAACCCTCGGGGTAAAATTGAAATCCTTCTCCAATTCTATTATTAAATTATAAAAAACATGAAATCCTTTTTTTAGAACGAATTGTTTTGTAATTGGTACAAAATAAGGAACAAAAATATCTGTGTTTTATAAGTGTTTGAAATTGACCCAATTTATCAACATTAGGGGTAAAATTGCTCATGATCCAAAACGTTAGGAGTATTTTTGCATCTTAACCTTTTTTTATTAATAAGCTTTGAAATTGCATAGATTTAAAATGTTGTATTTTGTAGGGATAAGGTGTAAAAATACTCCTAATATTTATAAGTATGAACAATTTTATCTTTGACGTTTAAAATAATACCATTTTACTTTAAAGTTGGCCGTCAAGAGTAATTTTACCACTAAAATTAATAAATTGGCTAAATTTGAAAAATAATTATAAAATCCTGAATGCAAAAAAGAATAATCTTCAATGCCGGGTTCAGGTCTGGTTCAACCGGATTGAACACTAAAATTCTTTGTCCAGATGCAACTCAGCTTCCGCCTTTCAAAATTTGGGCTCAGATTGGACTGAAGCCCAAGCACAAAATCTAAATTTCAAGCCCAGCAAATCCACCCAAACTTTTTCTTAAAATAATTTTATTTTTAAAATTTAATAGTGAATTATATAATAATTTTCGTAATATGTAAAATCTTCAGTGTAAAATTAATATAATTATATTACATATAATAAATTTATAATGCAACTAATGAATCCCTAAAATATAGAATCCACAAAAATTAAAAATTAAAATCTAAATTTCTTTTAGCTTTCTAATGATGCAGATACAAAGTTCATAATTTTTCTTTTGGGTTAAGGTGCAAAAATACCCCTAACGTTTTGGGTCAGGAGCAATTTTACCCCTAACGTCTAAAATGGTACAATTTTACCTCTAACGTTTGTAGCCAGGAGCAATTGTACCCCTAACGTTGATAATTTGGGTCAATTTCAGACACTATTATAAAACACAGATATTTTTGTTCCTTATTTTGCATCAATTTCATATCAATTCGTTCTAAAAAAATGATTTCATGTTTTTTGTAGTTTAATAATAGAATTGAAGATTAATATTTATAAATTCGGTGAATTTTTCAAATTTTTTGTCTAATTCGTACAAAAGACAGTATATTTTTTTTTATTTTTTTTCACATCCCAACATATATTTGTGATTTGTTAGTGTTGAAATAGCGCACGTGTGAAGTGTAGATGATAAGATTCATGACCGAGCAGACAGTTTGATTAATTATTTCTGAAATTGACCAAAATTATCAACGTTAGGGGTAAAATTGCTCTTGGCTAAAAACGTTAAGGGTAAAATTGCACCATTTTAGACGTTAGGGGTAAAATTGCTCCTAACCCAAAACGTTAGGGGCATTTTTGCACCTTAACCCTTTTCTTTTCAAATTCTAAATGAAATTTAATAAGTTATTAACTTTATCTTATTAATATTTTTTAAAATTTAAAATTTATTATTTTATTAACTTATAAATAACATAATTATAATTATATACATAAGTTTCAGATTGGATCGGTTTGGGCTTGAGTTTTAAGACAGATCCAAGCCCAACTTATCTTATGTTTGGATTTATGTGGGATTGGGCCGCGTGAGACCAATTACTCAAAATGTATGTCCAAATTCAATCCATAAGAGTGGAATGAACATGTTTAGTTAATAGCAATATTTTTAATGGTACGAGCCCTAATTTTGAATAATCAAATTGTTTCAAATATTAATATTAAAATGCAAAATTTGTATTCATAGAAACAAATATTAAAATTGTTCCATTCGGGAGCATTTGTCTTTGTGTATGTACATTTAAAAACCAAATTTTTTTACTCCTTGGACAATGGAAGTTCTAGGATTACATAAACACTAAGGATGGTGCAAGATCAGGGATAGTCTAACATGATCATAGAGATGGATGCAGAGGAGGTAGTACGAGGAATGCTTACTCAAATTGACGATTTTACTGAGATTAAGGTTATTATTGAGTCCTTTCGGCATTTATTAGCTGGGTGTATTGATATTTCTGTAATTTTTAATTAAAAGTCATCCAATCTTGTTGCTCACTTATTAGCTAGTGAAGCCTAGTCCTTGGCTACGCCTATCATTTGACATTCAGAACATTTTTTTTTTTAAGATTTCTTTTGTCTTCTAATGTAATGTTCCTTAAATTGATTATTTTATTTTATTGTCTTAAATTTTTTTTTAGAGGATTTAATTAGATTAAGTTATACATGAAACGAATGCTACTTGTATAAGTTGATGACAATTTTTCAAAATAATTTTATTTTTAATTTGTAAGAAATTTAATTATGGTTTTAAAATTATCAACCTAGTTAAAATCCTAAAAATTATCAACTTATGGTACTTTATTACACTTTTTTTTTGGTATAATATTAATCATAATTTCTCTATTTATATAGTATGAGTTTAATTAGTAATTATTATTTCGAAAAAATTTAGTAAACAAAATTTAGTTATTTTTTTTGAAAAAATAACCGACAAGTGGATGTCACGTTTCATTTCGGTCAGAGATCCGAGTTGATTAATGTTGATGATAAGTGTCCAATTCAACGTTCAAATGTCCACTTTAGTGCTAGGTTATTTAATTAATTTAGTGTTATTTCGGATATTATTGCTTGTTTTGGTATGATTTGTCTCCACAGGACCCAAATGATTAAAAGGAGCATAATTGGACTTAATTTGAAGAAACTTTGGACTTGGAACGAAATTGGAGTTAGTCTTGTCCAAGACTAAGACCTCCGAACTGATGATGTTTAGATTGATCAGGACTCTTTCCTACTCAAAGAAGAAGGCAGAAAATAAGGGATATGAGAAGATTAGAAAAGATTTGTGATTGGGAAAGATATTATTTTGTTAGCTAATTTTTAGGGATATATTTTATCTACAAAACATTAGGTTTTAGATGAGATTAGATCTCTCTCTTCTCTCTTAGACTTTTTACATTTTTTGGAGAGAACGTATCGTTCTTGAGACTGGAAAAACTAGAAACATTTATTTTGTTCTTTATGGCTATTCATAGCTAAACCCTTTATTTCGGTTAAGGGATAATTCAAAGGCAGGAATCTTCAAGTATTGTGAGATCGTATCTCTTCTAGTATTTTCTCTTTATTCATATCATTTGTTTATTCATTGTGTTTAGGGATTTTATCTCAATTGTTAGTTTGCTTTTGAATGATACGGCCGATTGTTCATTTGATTAAACTGGCATATAGCTGTCTGATTAAACTAGATAATCAAACGAGTCATTATTTAGTTAAATCTGAGTTAGTAGCAATTGATGCTATAAAGTTGAAATCTAGATTGTATTTGGGGATAATCAGATTGACAAACTGAGAACTCTCCATATGACATTAATACATCTATTTTCGACTTTATCACATCAAGTGAATGAGTAATTAAGTTTCTGAATCGATATCGCTGAGAATCGGTTGGCTTAGATTAGGTTCTTCTAATTCCTAACGCTGTTAACGGGTTGAATCTTAGCCGCTGAGGTAAGGTTATTCGTTAATTAGGAGTTAACTACAGTCTTACTTGGTTAATTCATTATTTAGGAAGAATATACCAAACTAGTCTGATATGCAATAAAGAAGAAATATCATTTCTGTCAATGATCAAGACTAACGAAATTCCTTGTCTGAGAATCCCTTAGCTGAAATTCTAATTAATCATTTTATTCAATTTCAACTCAACTCTATTACTTTTGTCAATTTAGCAATCAACTATTCCAATTTCCCTTTTTTACTTTTTATTTATTTGCTTGGTTATATTTACAAATTAGATCAGTATTAGTCCTTTGGGTACGACCTTTGCTTACCCTTGTGCAAGCCTAAGGGCTGTGAAGTTATATTTTATTTTTAGTGGATTCGACAACCGTCAAATTTTGGCGCCGTTGCCGGGGACTAATCTAACTTGATTTAAAGCCATTTATGACCAGGTCTGAAACTTCGGAGCAACTTCTTTTTAATTCAGAAATAGAAAAAACAGTAAGGAAACTCCGAAAAGAAGCAAAACTGCAGAAATTACAAGGTGCTGAAACTTCCAGTTCTAGTGAATAAGAGGAAATTTCCAGCGAGGAAAATGAACCATCTGAAGTAGAAACAATGGTGGAACGAACTTTGAGGCAGCTTCATGCACCTCAAGCTGATCAGCAACCCTTGTGCGTCACATATCCAAACCTGGATGCGACCTTTGAGCTTAAGTCAGGGTTGATCCATTACTTGCCTAAATTCCATGGGATGGAGAGCGAAAACCCGCACAATCATCTAAAAGAGTTTCATGTTGTCTGTTCAGGTATGAGCCCACATGGAATTACTGAGGAACAAGTTAAATTGAGAGCTTTTCCTTTTTCTTTGCAGGATGCAGCTAAAGACTGGTTTCTCAACCTGCCCTCTGGATCCATCACAACATGGATGGGTATGGCACAAGCATTCCTAGAAAAGTATTTTCCAACTTCTCGAGCAGCAATGATTCGAAGGGAGATTAGTGGAATAAGGCAGAAGGATATTGAGACACTCCATGACTATTGGGAGAGGTTCAAAAGGCTGTGTGCAAGCTGCCCCCAATATGGGATAACTGAACACTCATTGATTCAATATTTTTATGAGGGAATGTTAGGCATGGAAAGAAAGATGATAGATGTTGCTAGTGGGGGAAGCCTCTTTGATAAAACACCAACTGCAGCTAAAGAGCTGATCAAAAGTATGGCAGCAACTTCCCAACAATTTGGGAAGCAACAAGAGCCTCCATGAAAAGCATACGAGGTAAGCACCTCATCCATTGAGGAGAAACTTAATACACTGACATCTCTTGTTTAAAATCTGGTTGTAGGAACAGCAGTTCAAGCTAAGGCGTGTGGGATTTGCACAGTTATTGGTCATGCCACAGATGAATGTCCCACATTGCACGAAGGTACACCGGAACAGATCAATGCCGTCCTCGGATATCAGGGACATCCCCTAAGGAAGTATGATCCATACTCGAATACATATAATCCTGGATTGCGGGATCATCCGTACCTCAGCTACAAGCCGCAAAGTAATGTGGTTCAACCGAATATTCCCCAACAGTACCAAAGACCTCAACAATATAGTCCCGTTCAAACGGATCTAAATTCAGGTATGGCGTCTAGTTTTATTGATCAGTCTGTTGTGTCTAACTTGCTGAAATTTCAGGAAAAACAATGCAAGGTCAATGCCAATGTTCAAGCAAACTTCCAAAACTTGGAAAAAAAAATGAGTCAGATAGCAACCACTCTGAGTGCAATACAGTCCCAGGGGAAGTTACCTTCGCAAACTGAGACGAATCCGAGGCAAAATGTGAGTGCAATCTCGCTTCGCAGCGGAAAAGAATTAGTCTTTCCCAAGACCAAGTCTACTTCCGAATTAGAACAGCCTATGTCGAAGAAATCTGTAAGCAAAGAGGAGGTATTCGAAAATGAGACAGAAGGTTCTGTTGGTAAGTCATCCGGAGAAAAAGCCACAAATCAACACACACCTATGGTAATTAGACCACCTTTCCATGGTCGTTTAGCCAAATCAAAGAAAGAAAAGGATGAGAAAGACATCTTTGAGACGTTCCGCAAGGTTGAGGTAAATATTCCATTGCTTGATGTTATTAGACAAATCCCTCGATATGCTAAATTTCTCAAAGAATTGTGTGCTAACAAGATAAAACAAATTGGATATGAAAAGATTGTCATGGCTGAGAATGTGTCTGCTGTACTCTAAGGCAAAATGCCCCAAAAATGTAAGGATAAAGGTATGTTTGCAATTTCTTGTCAAATTGGGAATACTAGCATTAAGAAGGCAATGTGTGATTTAGGAGCGTCTATAAATATCATGCCTATGTCTATCTATTCGTCCTTAAATGCTGGACCTCTTGAGGAAACAAGAGTAGTGCTTCAACTTGCTAACCGATCTATTGTTTATCCCGAAGATTTGTTGGAAGATGTTCTAGTTCAGGTTAATGGTTTAATTTTCCCAGCTGATTTCTATGTATAGACATGGAAGATGAAGATCACCCTTCAGATTCATTAGAAATCCTGTTAGGTAGACCATTCCTAACAACAGCTCGGACAAAAATCGATGTTCACAAAGGAACACTGACTATGGAGTTTGATGGTAAAATTATTCAATTTGATGTTTATGATACCATGAAATTTCCTAATGAAGTGCATTCTGTTTGTGGTATAGATGTTGTCGAACCAATAACTCAGCAAGTTTTTGAGATTTTTAGGGAAGATAAGTTGCAGGTGGTTGTTGAGGAAAGTCTGAATGTGTATGATGAAATAAAGGAGAAGGACGTGGAGCTTAGAGAAGATGTGCAGGAAGTCATGCCAGAAATGGCAGTGCTGAAATCAAAACCGGAAAATTCTGATGTTAAAACAATTTCTCGTGCTAATCAACACCCATTACCTTCTATTTTACAGGCACCAAAACCAGAACACAGAGCTTTATGGGTGATTAAGCAGTGTGACATGAATATTGATGGTGCAGTGGAAACTCAGAGCTTGAAGAATGGGAATGTGCAAAAAGTAAACGGCAACCGACTTAAGCCGTTTTATGAGAATATCCCAATTGGAGTCCTCGAAGAAGTGCAATATCTTGATCCAGGAGACTAGCCTTAGAGCTCAAGAACGTCTAGCCAAAGACGTTAACTAGAGGCGCTAATGGGAGGCAGCCCAGTTTTAGTCTTGTCCAAGACTAGTGTTCATAATTTCATTTTCATTTGATTTATTTATTTATTTATTTTTGCAGCAACTAAGTTAACTAACATCATCTTCCCCAAAGGTTTTAATTGTGGAGTTTTGATTTTCAGGTGTGAAGGAAGGAAAAGAATGGAGAAATAAAGGCCCAAGAGAATGAGTTATGGAGTTAATTAAAGCCCAAGAGTGCTATTCATGAAAATTAAAGATATAAGGGGTAAAAAGAGAAAAAAAAACCACTTATCAATAAATAACCTAGCACTATATACCCACCGCCCCACTCACTCTCTCTCTTCCTATCCTATGTCCTCCGTAACATCGATTCGTTCCCTCACCACCGCCTTCCTTTCTTCCAAATGAATTTTGAACCCACTCACTCATAACCATCGCCACTTCCTTCCCTCATTTTCTACCTTCACCATTTTCAACTCCCAATCACTCCACCACCGCCACTTCAAATTTCTTTCTTTCACCCTCACAATTCACCCGCCATTCACTTCACCCACCATCCCACTCATTTTTCTTTTTCTTCACTCCCTCAATTTTCCACAAATTGGAACACCACAGCCACTTCCTTTAAATTCCCATTTCAATTTCATCTTTCAATCGCATCCTTCAAGCCACAACCTTCAATTCGCGACATCTTGCAACTTCACAGCAGCGTCAATCGGTTCCACATCCAGCACCAATCTACAATTTGCAGACTCAATCCACCAAGCCAGGTATGTGTCTCTGAAAACCAAGCCTTTTGAAAGTTCACTTTGTGTAAATGATGCTATTTTGGTTTGGTTGAGTTAAATTTGAGATCTAATTTTGATAAATTTGTTAGTGGAATAGGTTGGAAGAAATTCTTTACCATGAATTATCCCATTTTTGATAAGTTGCTGCATGAATTTTTACAGTACCTTTGATTTTGCTGATGACAACTTTGATTTAGGGACCAAGTCCATTCATTTTTATATGTTATACCAAAAGCATGATTTATCCATAACTAAATTCAATATAGCTTTAGGTTTTAACAGATAGTCAATTTTCTAAGTTTGATGCATATTTTGACATATACTGTAATTTTCCTACAAATTTTGATGATGAACCTATTTTCAAGGATTTTACACTTGAGTCTGCACCTAAATTTAAGCCATCTAAGACTAAAGCTCATTATTTTCTCAATCCTGCTATTCGTTTGATGCACCATTTCTTGGCCATTAATTACTCAGCTAGAAATAAGGATACAAAGACCCAACTATTTATATTTGGGATATTTGATCACGTCTTTGGCTGTGAATCTTTGTGAATGTTGCACAAACTGATAGACACATATCCTGTACCACACCACCTCTTGATATAGAAGTTTTGAAAAATATGCATTTGTTACGCCGAGGAGGGCAATCTTTGTTTTTTTGATACAGGAATGTTAAATGAGATCAAGGAAATACGTGCAAATCAAGAGGCTTACTTCGAGTATGTGAACTTTTTTCAAACCTTCCCATAGAAAGATGAGGCACGAGGTTCCCTCCTCCAAAAAGGGCAGTAAGCACAATTTCTCTTTCACTTTATTTTTCTCCTGTTTGCTGCCCTTCGCCCCTAATTGTGTGATTTCCGCACCGAGACAGTGCGAGGAGAAAGTAGGGGAGGGGTTTTTGATATAGAAGTGTGTTTTGTTTGTTTGTTTTGATTTTGTCTAACTTTCATGGAGATATACTGTTTCATTGCCTCATTTTATGCATGTTCTTTCCAAAATTTATGTATATTTTTGTCTGCAATAGTGTGGGGTGTCCACCATTTGTTTTGTCCCTAGAAATAACAATGCTAGCTCTCAGTTTTGCACTCGGTTGAAACTAGGTTGCCAACTTAGTACTTAAACCCCTAAGTCTTGTTTTGAGTAAAGCTGTCGATTTCAAAAGGTCAGGGTTGCACAATTGTCTTGAGCATGCATATGAACCACTTGATTAATTTCCCATTACGTGACAAACGTTTTGAATGAAACAACACCAATTTACCACAATTTTTGGAAAGTTTTTGAGCCTAAATGTAAGAACAAAAACATTACACTTTGTTCTATATTTTTCTGAGTGTTGTCCAATTCTAGTTTGAAATTCTAGAACTTGCCATGTTATGCATTTCGAGACCACATTGATGTATTCGAGTATTAAAAATGATAAGGGCAGTAGGTTTTTTTCTGTTAGCCATTTCAAAATAAACTTTGCACCCTTAGTCTTGTCCAGGACTAACAAAAAATAACAGTACCAGCCCTTAGTTAGCCACATTTGAGCCTTTCCCCATTCTTGACATACCCCTGTTCAAATCCCTTGGCCAGGGATGTTCTAGCCATCAGAGTTTGTACATTCTCTTGCCTATTTATGTGTTTAGCTGTTGCTTTAAGCAATCTCCATATTCGAATTAACCACAAGCTCATCAAAGTATGAGGATTTAGCACAAGCCTTTTGCTTATATGTGGTTGTGCTTCAAAAGGTGTCTAAATGGACATTAGCTTGGAAAGTAGTAGCTTTCTTATTCTAGTTTGAAATATTATCTTTAGAAAAAAAAAAGAAAAAAAAAAGCCTCAAAAAAAAGGAGAAAAAGAAAAAAATCAGAGGCACACAAAAGAAAGAAAAAAAAAACAGAAGCAAAAAGAAAAAAAAATGTTTCGTTAACTTATTCATTTCAGTATGTCTATAGTTGTTTAAGTTTGTCTTAAACATTCATTCATTCTGAAGTTTAAGAATTGTGAGTCGTTTGTAAATAATCGTGTCTTGATTTTCATTTTTGGCCATTTCCATTTTCATCAATTACCCTTCTCCTTCATTTCCTTTCCAAACCTTACCCCCAGCCAACGTTACACCCTGTTTTAAGTCCCTTTGATTTAGTGTCTTGAATTCATACTAAGTGGTGGAGATTTGATATATTGGCAAGCTTATGGTAATTTCATTCTAGGTTGTGATTTGAGTGATTTCTTGAAATTAATTATAGCCTAAACACTTGAGTGCAATGAGCGATTTCCGTGAGGGTGTTGTTGATTTTAATTCATACCTTATGTACATGGTCAAAAGCTTGTTTGCTGAGATTTTTCAAGTGGTTACATTGTATGTTTAAACATGAATAATGTCTTGGCTTTGAGAGTTCATGGCTGATAATCTTTACATTATGAGGGGGGGGATCGGGAAAGGTTGGTAAACACGAAATCATAAAAGTAAAAAGCTGTTGACATGATCTGATATGCTTAGGGACAAGCATTGGGTAAGTGTGGGGTGTTTTGATAAGTGTCCAATTCAACGTTCAAATGTCCACTTTAGTGCTAGGTTATTTAATTAATTTAGTGTTATTTCGGATATTATTGCTTGTTTTGGTATTATTTGTCTCCACAGGATCCAAATGATTAAAAGGAGCATAATTGGACTTAATTTGAAGAAACTTTGGACTTGGAACGAAATTGGAGTTAGTCTTGCCCAAGATGAGCTGAATCAAAGGAGCTGAAACGAACTGGAGTTAGTCTTGCCCAAGACTAAGACCTCCGAACTGATGATGTTTAGATTGATCAGAACTCTTTCCTACTCAAAGAAGAAGGCAGAAAATAAGGGATATGAGAAGATTAGAAAAGATTTGTGATTGGGAAAAATATTATTTTGTTAGCTAATTTTTAGGGATATATTTTCTCTACAAAACATTAGGTTTTAGATGAGATTAGATCTCTCTCTTCTCTCTTAGACTTTTTACATTTTTTGGAGAGAACGTATCGTTCTTGAAACTGGAAAAACTAGAAACATTTATTTTGTTCTTTATGGCTATTCATAGCTAAACCCTTTATTTCGGTTAAGGGATAATTCAAAGGCAGGAATCTTCAAGTATTGTGAGATCGTATCTCTTCTAGTATTTTCTCTTTATTCATATCATTTGTTTATTCATTGTGTTTAGGGATTTTATCTCAATTGTTAGTTTGCTTTTGAATGATACGGCCGATTGTTCATTTGATTAAACTGGCATATAGCTGTCTGATTAAACTAGATAATCAACGAGTCATTATTTAGTTAAATCTGAATTAGTAGCAATTGATGCTATAAAGTTGAAATCTAGATTGTATTTGGGGATAATCAGATTGACAAACTGAGAACTCTCCATGTGACATTAATACATCTATTTTCGACTTTATCACATCAAGTGAATGAGTAATTAAGTTTCTGAATCGATATCGCTGAGAATCGGTTGGCTTAGATTAGGTTCTTCTAATTCCTAACGCTGTTAACAGGTTGAATCTTAGCCGCTGAGGTAAGGTTATTCGTTAATTAGGAGTTAACTACAGTCTTACTTGGTTAATTCATTATTTAGGAAGAATATACCAAACTAGTCTGATATGCAATAAAGAAGAAATATCATTTCTGTCAATGATCAAGACTAACGAAATTCCTTGTCTGAGAATCCCTTAGCTGAAATTCTAATTAATCATTTTATTCAATTTCAACTCAACTCTATTACTTTTGTCAATTTAGCAATCAACTATTCCAATTTCCCTTTTTTACTTTTTATTTATTTGCTTGGTTATATTTACAAATTATATCAGTATTAGTCCTTTGGGTACGACCTTTGCTTACCCTTGTGCAAGCCTAAGGGCTGTGAAGTTATATTTTATTTTTGGTGGATTCGACAACCGTCAGTTGACATGCCACCTTATGTTATTGTTTCGATGTTTTTAACCACTGAAATCGACGGAGTGACCTAATTGAGACAAAACTCAAAGTTGAGTGACCATTTTGAGACAGTCATGTAAATTCAGTGAACAATAATGAATTTAACCCTATTAAAATTAGCTAACATTAAAGAAAAGTTTTATGTGGAATTGATTGATAGATGAATGAGTTTCTGAATAATTCACTATTACAATTGATTTCATCTTTGAAGAATGATTTCCGATAATCGGAGTGCATTGACACTCCGTCCTCTTTTGCTTTCGCTTTTGAATCCAGGTAAAAGTCTCCCGTTTATAGGATATGTTATGTGTGTTTAAAAACGTTAATGAAATTTTTTTATCATTTCTTATATTAATAGTATAATTGTATCTCCCCAAAAACGTTACGAGTAAATTTGTACTTTATTCAAGAAAAGAAATTTCAATCAATTAAAGAAAGATTCTCTATCAAAGTTTGTAAAATAGTAAAATTAAGAAGAAATTCTTTACAATATTTCTAGAATAAAGCTAATCAAATTGTGCTAAGACTGTAGATTGAATTAGATATGTAAAATATATTTCTAAAAAATCAATTCTAGATTATATATTTTTGGGTTAAGGTGTAAAAATACCCTAAACGTTTTAGGTCAGGAGCAATTTTACCTCTAACGTTGGAAGCCAAGAGCAATTTTACCCCTAACGTTAATAAATTCGGTCAATTTTCAGACACTATTATAAAACATGGATATTTTTGTTTCTTATTCTGCACCAATTGTATAACAATTGGTTATAAAAAAAAGGATTTGATGTTTTTTTTATAATTTAATAATCGAATTAGAGATTAATATTTATAAATTCGGTGAATTTTTGATTTTTTTTTGTCTAATTCGTACAAAAAAGACAGTATATATTTTTTATTATTTTTTTCACATCCCAACATATATTTGTGATTTGTTACTGATAAAATGACGCATGTGTGAAGTGTAACTGATAAGATTCATGACCGAGAAGATATTTTGATGAATTATTTCTGAAATTGACCCAATTTATTAACGTTAGGGGTAAAATTGCTCTTGGCTTCACACGTTAGGGGTAAAATTGCACCATTTTAGACGTTAGGGGTATTTTTGCACCTTAACCCTATTTTTTTAGTAAATAATTTATTAATCCCATGTTTTTTACTTAACACATTGTTTAGTTCCTTTATTTTGAAAAACACATTATAAGGTTTATATTATTTGTCATTGTTAACCATTTGGTCATTTTGTCTACTTTTTTAGACTTTTAGGGGTCGTTTGGTTTGGGGTTTCAGGAAAGGGTAAGGGAAAGGGGAGACTTAATTCCCTTTGTTGGTGTTTGTTTTCCTAATTCAATGATTCCATTTCTCCTTTTTTTAGTTTTGGGTTTACCCCTAACTCCTCTAACCCATTTCCCCCTCCCCCTAAGGTTTTCTATTCCTTTTTCCCTCTCTTTCTAACTTAAACTTCTACGCTCCTTATAAAATTCTACTTTACTCTCTATTTTATTTTTTTATTTTTATTTTGGTCTCTATATTTTTTTATTTTTATATTTCTTTATCTTTGAATTAATTTTATTTTCGTTATATATTTTTAATTTTTTTACTCAAAAAATATTTTTGACTAAATTTTACTTTTTTTTTTATTTTTGTTTAATCCTTATATTTATTTATTTATATTTTTTATCACTAAATTAATTTCACTTTTGATCCTTATACTTATTTATTTTTACCTTTTTACCCTGAAAAATAATTTTGACCAAATTTTTTTCTTTTATCATATTATTCAGTTTTAATATTTATTTTTAATCATTTTAAAATAATTATTTTCTTTTTAAATATAATGTTTATGCATTTTCTTTGATTAATTTTATTTCAGTTTCCTCTATTTCATTATCTTTTGATTTTAATTCTTATATTTTATTAATAGAGGCACATGTATGTATAAAAATTGTTGTCAAAGATTTTCTTGGTGAAAAGGACAATGAAGATGCTTAAACTCTTTCCGGTGATGAAGTATTATGCTTAGAAGACTATTGACTTTTGTTTTTATTTTTTTTTAATTTGTATGAACTTTGTTAAGTTTAAATTTTAACTTTTATGAACTTTATATTATTATCAATAAGGGTAGCAAGTGAGTGACGTTTTGGATTGTTTGGGATTATATATGAAGTTATTTCACGTTTTATGGAAACTATAGTAAAAGAGTTGAATTTTTTTATTATTATTATATATGAAGTTAAAAAAAATAGTTTTGATTCCCTATTTGAACCAAACATCCACAAAGGGAATGAGGTGGAATTGCATTCCCTTTCCTAAACATATCCAAACACATATGAGTATGAATGCTTATTCCTTTCATTTCCTTTAGTTTCCCTTTCTTGATTTTTTTTCCCTTACCCTTTGTGAACCAAACGCCCTCTTAGCAGTTATATTTGGCATAAATAGACAGACAAAAAATAACAGAGTAACATGATCATTTTGTATTATACTATGTCTGTCCTGAAAGTTAAGATATGTTTAATTAAAAATCTAAAAAAATAGACAAAAGGACCAAATAGTTAATATTGACAAAAGATAAAGATATTATAATGTGTTTTTCAAAATAGGGAGCTAAATAGTGTGTTACGTAAAAATATGAGGACTAATAAAAAATTTACCCTATTTTTTTACCATTAATTTTAACTAAAATCGTAAAGTTTAAAATATTTTTTTGTTGATTTATTAAGTGATTAATACACAATTAATTATGTTCAAGATCATGAAACATTAATCAAACAGTATAATCACATCAACCTAATAACGAACTATGAAGATTAGTTTTATGGTATAAATACCTCTTATAGGATACCCAAGTAGAAACTATGATTATCATCACAAAGAAGAAATTTGAGTGATGAGACGAAGCGTTTTATGTTTCTTAGTATTACTGTAACTAATCTTTAAAAAATGTTTAAGGTGCAAAAATACTCTCAACGTTTATAGTCAGGAGCAATTTTACTCATAAAGTCTAAAATTGTACAATTTTACCCTTAACGTTGGCAGCCAAAGGCAATTTTACCCTTAACTTTGTCAAGTTGTGTCAATTTCAGACATTATTATAAAATACAGATATTTTGTTTCTTATACTGTACTAATTATATATCAGTTCATTTAAAAAAAAAGATTTCATATTTTATGTGATTTAATAATAGAATTGAAGGTTAATATTTATTAATTCGGTGAAATATTTTGAATTTTTTTTTTGTCCAGCTCATAAAATATCTGTATATTTTTTTTTAAATCACGTCTAATCATATATTTATAATCTGTAACTAATAAGTGATAAAAATGACTTACATGTAAAGTGTAGATAACAAAAAAATGACCGAAAAGACAGTTTGATGAATTATTTCTAAAATTGACTCAACTTGACAACGTTTAGGAGTAAAATTGCTCTTGGCTGCCAACATTTAAGGGTAAAATTGCTTTTGATTGTAAACATTATGGGTATTTTTACACCTTATAAAAAAAACATTTCTTTTATATATATATATATATATATAGAATGAAAAGTCATGTGTTTTCATTTAATCGGTTCGGATCCCATCACGATTACCCAACTGAAATATCCAACAATTTTTAACGATCTAATTCATTTTCTATCCCAAAAAAAAAATTCAGAAACTCTTTAATGAGAAGCTAAATATTTTGATAAATAAAAGTAGAAAAACTGAGTCCAAATTAAATACAAAAATTTGTAAAAGAAATTAAAAAAAGTATAGAGGTTAAAATATGAATTTTGTCGAAATGGGAAAGACCGGTCAGAAAGTAAAGAGAAAACATGAAGGCCCAATAAGAAGAGAAAAGTTATGGGCAAAGGAAAAGGGCCTAAGCATTGGGAAATGGCTTTTTTTCCTTTTCAAATTATTAAAAAAAAATCTTAAACAATAATTATAAAACATCAATGATTATGATTTTAAGTATATGATTCTTTTTGTAGTTTTTTTAGGCGTAATACATCTCACGTGACTTAGGACCTATTTGGTTCAGCTGTTAGCTAATAGTTGAACGGTCGATGTTAACTGTTTGCAATTGCAGTAAGCTGTTAGCTGTTTGTTATTAGCTATTTAATTATTAGTGTTTGGTAAAATTATATTGAACTGTTGTTGTTCGGATTTAAAATGTCTAATATGGCTATGTTTTAAATTAATCAACAATTTTTTTTTTATATTTGTGGTCTATTACTAATTATGATAAAATGACGCATATGTGAAGTGTAGATGATAATATTTATGACCAAGAAAACAGTTTAATGAATTATTTCTCAAATTGATCCAACTAGGGGTAAAATTACTCTTGGATGCTTAGGGGGTATAATTGCACCATTTTAGACGTTAAAGGTAAAATTACTCATAGCTAGGGGTATTTTGCACCTTATTCTATTATAAAATAAAAAACGTGTTACACAGATTAATAAAAATAATCTATATATATATATATATATATATATATATATATAATTATTAACAAAACCTTGTTCTTACTGTAATTATGTTGTAAAAATATAAATAATGCTAAAGAAGAAACATATCTTGTGGAAATAAGAAGGATAATTTTGTAAATAACAAAAAACTACAAACAACTGTTTATGAAAAGCTCCAAAACGCTGCAGTTTTAAGAGAAAATACTAAACGATGCGGTTATACAAATCTAAACGCTATATTTCCTGCAGTTTGGAGTGAAACGTTAAACGCTCATCCGAAAAGCTGAAACAAATACCCGCTTAAACTTGTCCCCAAACGCTACCTGATCCCGAATTTTAAAAATGTTCTATCGATTTTCTATATTTGCTTGAAGTGACCAATTGACTCTCTGAAAGGTACCTATTAGCCTTCTGAAATTTTTTAAAGTGATATATTATCCTCTTAAATTTGTTTAATGTGTACACATTTCAACTTTTCCTAAATCTCTCCTTACTCCGTCACTTGAATTTTAGAGGATCAACTGTTCACTTTATAAGGGTCAATAGGAAATTTTTAAAGTTCATGGGCTAGTTGGCATTTTGGGACAAGTTCAGAAGGTGCAAGATGTATTAAGCCTTTTTTTATATAAGGTACAAATTTGACTCTATTATTTTCGGAGAAGTATTAACGTGAAAAATAGTAAAATTTTGTCGTTACTTTTTTTAAGTAATATCAATTTTACCCTATCTAACAGAAAATTTGAACGAATTGATTGATAGTTATTTTACGATCATATTGGATATTCCAAATAAATTTATCGATAAAGTGACGTTTCGTATATTCTGATTGGTTGTTTATAATTGTTTTAATGATATTTTTGTCAATTATTTGTGATTAACTTATATATGACACTTAATTGATAGACTATTTGTAGTTGTGTTAGGAACAAAATAAATATTTTAGACATAATTCGAGTTGGATGGAAGTAAGAAAATTACCTTATTTGAAAATATTATAGTAAAATAATATCATATTATATATAGAGGTAAAAATGTAATTTTATAAAAATGATAAGTGTAAATTTGGATTTTTTTTAAATAGTAAATATATGAGTGTAGTTAACATATATTAGTAGTTACCAATAAAAAAAATAAATGAACTAAACAGATTCAGTTATATTATTAATTAAAAAAACAAAATATTAATATTATTTAATAAAACTAAAAATTAAGTAATAAAAAATAAATAATGAATTTTAAGTATTAAATATTATAAATATTTAAAGTATTAAATGATATAACTGTTTAATAAATACAAAAAATAAATATATTTTTTTATTGTGAGGGTAACTCGATAACTGCCTCTTGTGTTTCAAGATTGCTTTAGGACAGAATCATTCTGTTTTATTTAAAGTTTTCATTATGCTTGTTTTGGTACTAACCCAATTGAGACCTAGTCGAGCTTTTCTAAAGAAATAAAAAAAACACTGAATGTAGAAAATATTAATTAATAAATAAAATTTCTAAGTTCAGTATTTTTATTTAATTAAATATTTTAAATTATTATCAATTAAGGTTGATTTGAATGGTTAAATGTATCAAATCGTTTAAGTTAGATCTCGAATTCGAGTCCTAGCGTGCGCAAAACATTTTAATCAGAAGATGATCCGCCAAATTTTAATTGGAAGATAATTCATCTAAAGAGTGTCCGACGAATCTCGAACCAACAAATGAAATAAATTATAAAAAAATATTTTAAATTATTGAATCACTACATTAAAATATATTATATGTTTAAACTATTAAATAAAGTGATTTTTTAATTGATTGAATTGAAAAAACAAAAAAGACAAAATAAAACAAACACAAAGAGGTTAAAATGAATGGATCCAAAATCCGTTAGGATTTGTCCACCTTAATGCATACGCTGTTTTGTTTTTATTTATTATTTTTAATGTATAGGCTTTTCTGTTCCCTGTTCAATGTTTTGTCTTTGACTTTCTTTATCTACATATTATATACTATATTTTATTTTATTTTTATTGATAAAATATATGTATATATTTCAATTGTGCCCCTACCCAGTCATTAGCCATATAAATCACCAATATTACCAACTATGTGAAAATTGTATATAGGCATTACACCCTTTTGCTGTTAGAGATGCAAATGGGACGGGGATTCCCCGTCCTTATCAGTGACCCACCCCAATATGGATGGAGAATCCCCAATAAGAATTCCCATGGGACGGAAATGGAGATAATTTTATTCTCTGTGGCGGGGATGGGAAAAGGTATCCCCCATCCCTACCCTGTTAATCCCCGATGAGAATCCCCGATTATTATCCGTGATAATTGATTTTTTTGGATGATTTAAGTCCATTTTAATTAGGTGATTGATTGTTTTCAATTTTTAGTTTTTTTTTTATTTGAAAATGGTTGTTAATACTTGGTATTATTAGCTATTGTTTCTTAAAGGTTTTTGCCTTTACTATTTTTTAAACATAAACGGTGATTCCCCGTGAATGTGGAATGGAGAATATGGATAATATTTTTGGAACATCTGTAAACGGAGAATGAGGATTCCCGTGGGGATGGGGATTCCCCGCATGATGGGGATGAGGATCATTTTGTCCCCGTTTAGCTCATGGAGATGGGGATGGTGAATCCCCGACTAGTCAGGACAGGGATGGGAAATGCATTCCCCGCTCCGTTTACATCTCTCTTTGCTATAAACTGTAATAATCTCTATGTTGGTTCAAATGAGTTTGGAGAAGCGAGTTTGAAACTGTTCAACCGAATGATTTCTGATGAGGTCCCGATTGATGATTTTTGTTTAGAATGAAGACTCAATTGATGATTTTTGGTTAGCTCAAGGACTTGATTGATGATTTTGATAGTTTAAAGTCCTAATTGACTTTAAATCCTTAGTTTAGGGAGCAAAATGGGTATTATCCATTGTATGTAAGTATATATTTTTTTTATCTTTCAATATAATGAATAAATTTTATATGTACTTTCAATTTCATTCCGGATAGTTTAAGCATAAAAACTTATTCTAATATTAACGTGGATATAGATGAGAATTAATTATATATATATATATTATCATATATTAGCTGGTTTGATTGAATTTGGATGATAGTGTTTCAATAACGAATAAAATTCAAACTGCGATTTAAGTAAGATAGAAAATAATTAAGGAGGGGTTGAAGACCTACAACTCTACTCTGATGCTTAAGTTATTAGAGTTTAGGAATGTGAACACTAATCATTTGAGAATGAATTGGAATAGATGTGTGTATATATCTTGATTATGACATCACATTCCATTTATAAGATACTATGACAATTATGGTAGTCGGTGCAAAGTGTGTATCCTAATCCATTTGAGGAAAAATGTTGACTCATGGATGATGGATGTAATTTAGGTAGTTTGTAATGTGTCCACCAAACCCCAACCCATAGATTTTCGTCGTGTATCATGGACCTTTATTTTGATGTTGATTCAGAATAACTTTCACTGGTCCATGTGTCTTCGCGGTTACATATCCTAGCGTGGTTTCATCTGGAGGCTCTTCTTACACCATGTGCCCTTATGTCTTCCAGATGACGAGACGTGTACATGTCCTTATATTCGCATGGTATCAGATGCCCTCATATCTTTAGCATTTGAAGCACTTTAGAGCTTTGCCTTTTTGTGATTTGGGGAGTTCTGAGTAAGTTTCAACAATTTGATTGAAGTATAAACTACGCCTCCCTATAAAATTGTTGAAGGTAATTCCACTTTTGAGTAGCTTGCCCTTTTATTTTTTGGATGCAGGCACAACTTCTAACTTGAGTGCTTGTATGCTAGTAGTGAGGAATCATCAAGTTGTTGAGAATCCCGATGCTCCAAATACTGAAGTTTCTGTAGGATCGAACGTGGTTAAGGTTTCAACCACTACTATTGAGGGGTGGAGGTGCCTATCCCTAGAGGCACGAAAACTTCTGAATCTTAAGTGAGGGAGAAGGGAGTTTTCTCCACAGTAGTTATTGGTGTTGTTCGGTATGTCCATAGGGCGCTGTGAAACTCCTCCGCTCAAGATGTTTTCAAGGCTTCAAACCTTATTTTTAAACCATATAATATGGTTTAGTTCGTTATCTTAGTCATTTCGTTCATTGGAGGATAAGATACTAAGGTGAACCAAAACTTGATACATAATCTTTCAACACAAGTTTGGAAGGCCTGGAAATCAAACTATTTTCTATTGTCAGCAATTATAATGTTGGGAATTCCAAATCTACTGGGTATGTAGTTTTCCGTGAATTCTATTATTCATTTAGAGGTGATAGAAGAAACTGCTTCGCCTTTGGCCCATTTAGTGAATGGCCTACAACCATAATGAGGTACTTTTTTTTAATATTAAGCTCTGGGAAAGGTTATACTGTATCAATGCTCCATGTTGCAAATGACCATTTCAGATGAATGACTTTTCTCGCAAATGCTGGAGCCTTTATGTGGGGTAAATAGGTTTGACTTGGTTTGCACTTTGAACAAAATCTGCCTCATCATTAGCCATATTGGGCCAGTATAATTCTTGTTGTCGAGCTTATCTTACTAAGGTTTCATTGCCCTGACATCTTTTGCATATGCCTTCATGAATCTTCTCAAGGATGTATTGAGCATTAGTGAAGCCATCACATTTGATATTGAATTCGGTGATTTAGTTACAACCCAAATATAAGCAAAGATTATATAATTAAGTTCAATTACACCATTTTACATGTTTAACATCTAATTCTAGTATTTTAAACATCAACATTGATTAATTGAATAACTAATGAAAACTTTCTCAATTCTAAAACATATGATACTGAATTCAATTATCGAGTTCTTTGTTTCCCGAAAATTTGCTTTGAACAACGGTTGCAAATGCACTCCAACAGCCAAAACAAAACAATTCTTTTTTTGGTAAAACATTAAAAAAAGTTTAGGGGGAAGAGGGGTAACTCTAGTCTAGGACCAGAGAAAACTTTAAGATCACATAAAGGCTTTAGAACCCAAGTGGGGATGCCACAAGAAATATTTCCGTACTGTTGGTCCCACACACATAGTCATAAAAAATATTAGAATAGTTTTTTTTAACTAAATCGTACATGTGTAAAATTTCAAATTTTATAAGTGATATATAAATAATAGATAATATTAGGCAGTAAATTTAACAGACTTCATGATGTATCATTCATTCTCAGTTAGAAAATCATAAAAACGCACACCAAATTGTGTGTATCTTGTCTCTCTACACACTATTTGATGTTGAGATAATAAAAAGATAAATCTACATCTCTTCATTTTATACAACAAACAATTTGGGTTAGGTAGCTCCCTGATTCTTCATTCGTGCTAGTATGGCATTATGAAGAGACATGTTAGAAGACATTCTTTCTCCCAATAATACAAAGCGACAAAGTTAAAAAAAAGGCAAGTCGGCCTTAAGAAGCTTATGGAACCCTTTATAATCAGGCTTAAGTACTCACCTTGATTTACTTAGAGAACAATTGGAAAACCTTCGCCAATGGCTTCCACCAACTCTCGATACCTCATTTGGTCATAAAATGACCATAGAAATCCCAACACCCTCTCTCCTCCACTAAAAGTTCTCTCTTATCCCTCCAAGTGTCAAAAACTTGTAGGGTTAGCTTTTCATCTGGTAGCAAAAGGGAAACCCTCTAAAAAGGACGACTAGGGATATTTTTTTCCATCCCCCCCATATCCATTTAGGTTTAAAGCCTTTAGCAGACTCGTTCTTATTGTTCATAAATTTTTTCCTCTCATGCGAACCCGACCCTAGTGAAATTTTTTGCCTGTTGCTTTCTTAGTAGGACGCTATAAAGATCGAATATGGCCTCATTATCTTCACGAAAGCCACCAGATCTAACCATAAATTTAGCAAAATTTGACTGAGACGCAAACTGAATTTCTGATAGATGTCCACTACAGATTGATGTAGGGGAAACCTTATTCGCCACTCCATGGGGAGCTAAAAAACGCCTATATATTTATAGTGACACTATGAGCGCGATGCTCTTGTGAAGGCAAGATAACCTATAGGTTGTGAAGTCCTACATATTTCCATCATACATCCAAGACTTCCTCTTTATGTACCAAGGATGACCAACCCCAATTTTTAAGGTTGAGTGTTTAGACATGAGCTAGTCATGACGTGCTTGCCATAACTTAACAAATGTTGGTTCTTCAATCTGTTTTTAGGAATGGATTTGCAAGAATTCTTTCAGGCAACAGTTCCATAAACAAAAAAGAAAAATAAAAAGAAAAGAATATAAAATTGCTTATCTCAAAGAGAAAAATTAAAAAAGGCAAGAATCTTAGAAAATCATAACATATGAGAGAACATGAGGAAAAATATGAATGATTTTCTCTCTTTTATGTAGATCACTGGACTTAGAAGAGTGAATCGACGATAAATGGCATCATTACAAAATGTAGTGGGCAAAAACCCCATATTAAAAACCCTTTTAAATTAAAAAAATAAACCCTTTACCTCCCATAACTATAAAATGGCGGCAGGGCTAGGGAGGCGTGACATCCATTCATAAAGATTTTAGATAAATTTGACAATGATTGTCACCCCATCACGTGTCATTTCAAATATCTTCATCTTCTCACACTTTTGTTACAACCAAAGTGCATAGTCCAAGCAGTGTCAAACCCTTAAAAAGTTAAAGGTTACTAAAAAAAACCTTTGGGTCTCCGAATCGTTACAAAGATAAAGCTCAGTTGAAGCCCTCACGAGCTTTAATAAATTGAAGTGAGAGAGGGCATCTCATAATAGGCAAATTACCTAATATGACACATGAACCAATAATACATCCCTGAATAGAGCAATGATGGAAAGGTAACTGCCTCGAACATGTGGACCAATGGGATATGCACGCTAATCTCCGAAAGCAGATATCCTGATTTGCGCGACTTACAATTAGCATATGCTAAAAATATATGGTCCCACAAATTGATACACCTCCAACCTCATCCCAATACATGTCCTAAATATCATCTAGGCATAAAATTCATGCTTTTCAAAAATTCCCATAGTGTTTTATAAATCAAGGATGGAGCTGGCCGATATATCATATATATCATTCTACCAAGTTGAGTCATTGAGAGAACAGAGTAATGAAAACACAAAGGGTGGCGAAAAGTTAAAAGGTAGCTGCCAATCTATGGGAGCAGGGGAAGGTTTAATTTAGTTATAATGGAGCAAGTAATAATTATGATCAAAAGTTTAATTCAATTACAGAAGCTATTAATGAGGTCAGTAATAATTATGGTCAAATGTTTAATTCAATTATAGAAATTACTAATGGGGCTAGTAATATTAGTGAAAGATTAATATGATAATCAGTGGCCTTGGAGGGTCATGTGTTATTAATGGGCAAACTACAATTACAGATCAAGATGAGAGGGGTGGTAATTATGGATCCCAAGCGTAGAGGGAAATATGAGTTTGGGGAGGAGGGAGTAAGTTTTGAAAGCACCACTAATTTGTGCCCAAAAAATGGGCTCCTCACGAGTACTACAGGTCAGAAACGTCCATCATCATGAGTCTCCTTAGGTGAAACTGTCGTGGGCTGGTTCAACTCGGAGACAGTTAGAGTGTTGTTGGACTTGTCCTGTAACTATAAACCTAGTCTTTTTTTTTCTATGAAACACGTATTGGGGAGGGGAGGTTGGATGCTTTAAGACGAGGAATGCTTTATGCAGGATGCGTCAGTATTAACTTTATTGGTAGGAGTGGCGGTTCAGGGCTTATTTGGAAAGATGATCATATGGTTCAGATTAGGGACTCAAGTAAAAACTTCGTAGCTGCAACAATTCATTTGTGTCTGGATCAACCATAGGGGTTTACGAGGTTTTATGGAAAACCAGGAGATCGAAAAGGCAGGAGTCTGACATCTCCTTCATCATTTTTCATCCTATTCGAATAAACCATGGTGTTGTATGAGTAATTATTTGGCTAAAGATGGAGACGTTACGAAGATTAGAGAAACTCTTAATTGACTCAAAAATTATGTTTTGAATAATTGTTTGATATTGTAATAGTGATTGAGCATCATAGACAAGTTCATTTGCGATCTAACATATAATCCTATCTTAATAGACTTCAATTTTTTACTTTATTTTTTTCTCAACGTTAATATCAAATTTGTTGATCGTTTTATTAATAGTGTGACTCACAAACTAGATAGAACTTCCAATTTTATGTCATGAATTATGAATTGATGGAACAAACCTAACATATTTTATTTATCCAACTTTATACTTTGATTTGATTTGCATTAATATATCAATTTCTCTTAAAAGAACAAGGGATAAGGGGCAAAAACACCTCTGACGTTTACACATACGAGTAATTTGACCTGTAACGTTTAAAATGATACAA
Source organism: Euphorbia lathyris (assembly GCF_963576675.1). Classification (NCBI taxonomy): domain Eukaryota; kingdom Viridiplantae; phylum Streptophyta; class Magnoliopsida; order Malpighiales; family Euphorbiaceae; genus Euphorbia; species Euphorbia lathyris. The sequence continues at coordinate 87,368,544 of NC_088915.1, forward strand.
TTTTATTATTAATATTGGCAGCTAAAATCAATTTTACCCTTAATATTGACAAGTTTGGTCAATTGAAGAAATTATTCATCAAATTGTCTTATCGGTCATGAATCTTGTCGTCTACACTTCATATATGTGTCATTTTATCACTCATTAGTAATAGATCATAAATATATGATTAACCTAAATTCTTTTAGGAGTAAAATTACATTACTTTAGATGATAAAGATAAAATTAATCATATCTTTAAATATGAGGGGGGTATTTTTCACCTTATAAAAAAACAAATAAAATTTAAACATGTAATAAGTTAAAAAATATAAATAAAATAAAGTATGTTAGTACTATAATTTACACAAAATATAATTTATTTGAAATTTATCACTTTACTTTTACCTCACAGTTTGCACTGCCAAATAATGGTTTAAGCAACAAATTCCACGGACTCTCTGCTCTGTGTGAGAGAATCACAAAAAGGCGCGCCAGATTGCGTGTATCTCGTCTCTCTCTCTCTTTCTCTCTGCACACTCTTCCATGTCCAGACCATAAAAAGACAAATCTACCCTCCACCCATTCCCTTTTCCTCCTCCTCCTTTACTCCAAAAAATTCCAAACTGAAATTCTCTGCCGCAAAAATCCCCCTTCCTCCCTCCTCCTCCTCGTCCTCCTCATGTCTAAGACGTCGGCGGCATCGCCGTCAACCAAACCGGAAAATTACTCTCACAGCCCTGTCCATTTCGCTGTTGCTTTAGGTGACCACACTACTCTTTCCCGCCTCGTTTCTACTCTCCCTCGCCTTACTGATCCTTCCAAGATCCACTCCGAGTCCGATTCGTTGAGTCAAGAGCGAGTTTCTGATCAGATCTCTGCTGTTCTCGACCGCCGCGATGTTCCTTATCGAGAGACGCCGCTTCATCTTGCTGTAAGGTTGAATGATTTGTTTGCTGCTCGTACTCTTGCTGCTGCTGGTGCTGATGTTTCTCTTCAGAATTCTTCTGGTTGGAATCCTCTCCAGGAGGCTTTGTGTCGTCGGAGCTCTGAAATTGCGTCGGTTTTGGTAAGGCTTCACCACCGTTCTGCTTGGGCTAAGTGGCGGCGACGTTTGCCACGTGTAATTGCTGTTCTTCGTAGAATGCGGGATTTTTATATGGAGATTTCGTTTCATTTTGAGAGCTCTGTTATTCCTTTCGTCGGGAAGATAGCGCCGTCTGATACGTATAAGATTTGGAAGCGGGATGGGAATCTTAGAGCGGATACTTCTCTTGCTGGCTTTGATGGATTGAAGATACAACGTGCTGATCAGAGTTTTCTTTTCCTCGGCGACGGTGACGATATCCATAATGTTCCTCCGGGCTCTTTGCTTGTACTGAACCGTGATGATCGGAAAATATTTGATGCGTTTGAAAATGCTGGAGCTCCGATGACGGAGTCTGACATTGCAGGATTCTGTTCTCAAACGAGCGTTTACCGACCGGGAATGGATGTTACAAAAGCTGAATTGGTAGGCCGTACTAATTGGAGGAGACAAGAGAAGACGGAATCAGTTGGAGAATGGAAAGCTAAAGTCTATGAAATGCAAAATGTCGTTTTCAGTTTCCGATCACGGAAAGTTGCGCACGCCGAAAACGACGTCGCTGGGGAGCAAGTCTTACCGTTAGAACTTGACGAAGATGACGATGGATTCTTAGTGGCTGAGAATCCGAGTTTTGGGTTTAACAGTGATAAGAGAAGACACAGCAGTTTCGTCAGGGAGGATAGAGAGTGGGTGACCGTAGGGAGGAAGAGTGTGGATATAATTCCGTCATCGGTTTCTATGTCTGCTTCTAATCAGGAAAGAGAGCGGGTGACCGTAGGGAGGAAGAGTGTGGATATAATTCCGTCATCGGCTTCTATGTCTGCTCCGATGAGAAGATCGACGGTTACTTTTGCTCCTACGCCGCAGACGAAGGAAAAGGAATACGTGAAGAGTCTGAGGCCGTCCGTTTGGTTAACGGAGCAGTTTCCTTTAAAAACAGAGGAGTTACTTCCGTTACTTGACATTTTGGCCAGTAAAGTAAAAGCGGTTAGAAGGATGAGAGAACTGCTGACAACAAAGTTCCCGACGGGAACATTTCCGGTCAAGGTAAGGACTACTACTACTATATTGAAAGTTTTAATTTCATTGAATTGCGGGACCCATAGTATCGTAATTAAAAGTGGGGACCTCTGTCTTCTTTTTTTTTTATGCTTTTAATGGTCTAAGCAAGCAACGAACAAAAGCAGTGTCTCCGTTTTATGATTAGTGGAGAAGAAGCTTTTGTGGGGACCGTCGCCTGTGGTGGTGGTCGGGGTTTACTGTGTTTTTACTCTTTAATAATCACACGGTGGTCGGCGTGGGACCCAAAATCTTCTTAGTGTAGCACAGTTTGGGTCCCATATGAATCCCAATGTCTTAGACTAAACAAATTGCTATACCCAATGCCCACACACCCTCATTCTGTTTCTGCACAACTTGTTTATATCCAATGGTTAGCGTCACGGCTGATATATATATATAGATTCTTTATAATAAGATTCAGAATTGGATTCATCTATTGATTTACATTAGGTATATTATGTAGATTTTCAAATTCTTAGAGTAAATATGTTCAGGATTTTAGAATGGGTCGAATATCTAACTAACTAAAATTTAGAATTGGATTGAATCAATGACTTTTTTTTTAGGATCGAAATCAAATTGTATTATTGACTTTTTTTCGATACAATTTGTAGATTTTCAAATTCTAAATTATACTACTGACTCTTGTTATATACAATTTGGAGATTTTCAAATCACAACTGGTCTCACCATTAGTTAGAGGGTGAATTTGATTTATGAAACTAATATTTGTGTGTTGTGTATGGATGGAATAATTTTAGATTTCATTAATAGCATATCCAATGAAACAAATTTAGACTACATGTATATAAAACGTTCAAAATTAGCACTAATGTTTGGTTCCACGTGGATATTAGTGGAGATGAGATAACACGATTTTTTTAAATTGGATCTGCTATTAGTGGAATTTGAAATTGTTCTATCTATAAAGCAGTAGTGCTAACATTGTGCATTTTTTTTTAATGTAGAGTTGATCCCCAAAAACTAAACAGATTTAAACTACACATGTAAAACGTTGAATATTAGCACTAATATTTGGCCACATGGATATCAATGGAGATGAGATAATCTAGACATCTAACCAATTTAATCGGGAAATGAGTTCCTATTGGATTTACTATTAATGGAGTCTGAAATTGCTCCATCTATAAAACACTAGTGCTAATATTGTGCGGTTTTTTTTAGAGTCTAAATATACAGCAATATTCATCCCAAAAACTACTGAGTTAATTTTATATTTTATCCCTTATACTTACATACAAAAGATGTGCTCTTGTTTGGCTTGGCTTGGCTTAAGTTGTAGGAGTAACTTGTAACTACAGTCTACATCCACTCACTTAAGTTGAGAGCTAACAATTTCTGATACAATAGCACGATGTCCGGATAATTTGATTAACACGAAACAAAATTTATTTTGTTAGTATTCATATCATATATAACCCTTGCAACATATGTATATGAGATAACACAATTTTAATATGAAATTCGAAATTGCCACCATACCGAAATCGGATTCACGAATTATGAATCCTTAAGCTTGATTTGGTGTTTTGATTAACTTGTACTAATGTTTTCTTTGGTTGTAACAGTTGGCCATTCCTGTTGTCCCTACTGTAAGAGTGGTGATAACATTCACAAAATTTGTAGATCTTCAACCAACAGAGCAATTCTACACTCCATTATCAAGTCCTAGACACTTAATTAATGGAGGAAGAGTATCATCATCAGAGGATGAACTGAAATCAGGTACTCATTATTCATCATTGCCGTCATCTTCATCATCAACTGGGTGGCTCCGGCGAAACAACGGCCACAGCCACTCTGCAAGTAAGCTGCAGCAAGAAAAAGACCCATTTGCTATTCCTAGTGAGTATACATGGTCAAATAGTTCTGATGAGAAGTCAACAAAAATGAAGAAATCTAAGTCAGTAAGAAAATCTAAGTAAATTAAAGCTAAATATCAAAGTAGGAAACAAAGGGAGAAAAAAATGTTAACTTTAGTTGATCATATGATTCATTGAGTTTCATGGCAATGTTGCTTCTTCTTTTGGCTTGGAAATATTAGTCTAGGCACACACCACCTTCTTATTTGAAGCATGACTTGCAATTTTGGCCTATGATTGTTATATGGTCATATTTGGTCGACTTGTAATCATTTTGTTTTCCTTCATAATTTTAATATTTAATGGTAGTGTTGGCTCTTAAACCATAAATTCCACCTCATAACCTTCATTTCTCTTTTTATGGTGTAAAGTGTACTAAATGATACTATTCAATATGTGTGATAGTGCTCCGATGACAGCGTGAACTAAGGAGAAGTCGTTGACCCACGACTCCAGTTTGATGCCTAAGTTAACAACGTTAAGGATGAGACAACTAAAAAATTGAGTAATAATTGCAATACATGTGTGTATGTACCTTGGCTGTGAAGTCACATTCTATTTATAGAGTGTCAGGGGCAAATCTAATAGTTGGTGAAGATGTTCGTCTAACTTCCTTGGTGGACAAGTAGTTGGCTTTCGAGTGGTGGACGTATTTTAGGTAATTAGTAATATAGCCGAATTGAGATTCCTTAATTCTAGGTGTGAATCGGGGATCCTGATTTGAAGAGGATTCATAGTGTATCTTATTGGTTCACGTGTCCCGAAGGTTATTTATTCTAATACAGTCTGATCTGAAGGTCCTCGTTGCTTTGCATGTTTTTGTTAACTCGAGATGAGGACACGTGTAGATGTTCCCCCTTTCGATTTCTAAAGCTCTTTGGGTTAGTTGTTGTATGTCTTATGGGCATTGTTGCAACTTCTTTGGAATGGTTCGGCATTTCGTAGATGCTAATCACCTAACATTCCTTTTGATAGGGCTCAAAATTCGTTGGTGTCGTACTTGATCTTTTTTTACCTTATGAGTAGGTGAGACGTTGCCTTGTGTTGCCTTAAAGTAACGTCATCCTTAGTAATCACGCAATGTTCCATGTAAGCATCATTTCTACCGTTACTCAACTCCATGGGATGTGCAACACGTACCCCTAGGCGCTTAACCTAGAAGAAATTGACGAAAAAGAGTTGCGAGTTCCAAAGAGCGTCGTCATTAGAGGTCTTTCATTGAAGGCAATGTTTCACCCATCTTTTAGAAAACTCTATAAACGGAGAATGAAGATAATGTCTTTCCTTTTTCTGACTCCTGCATTTCTTCCAATTCTCTAGAAATTTGTAAGTTTGCTTTTCTCCTGGTTTTTCTTTTGTATATGGAAGTTTTGAGGCGAAAGAACTCTCACAATCCAATGACGTTCGTCATCATTGATCCATCTTCTTGTAGTGACTTCGAAATCATGCCTCCTAAGAAACAGTCCCAAAAGAGCTCTTATAAAGGCAAGAAAGTGGTGATCGAGAAAAAGCAGAACCCAAAAGTTTGGGCGCAATGTTCCATCTTAACAACATCCCAAGTGGTGGATTGTCTTGTGAATATCCGGAACTTGGCCAAATGGAGATGCACCTGCCCAATCCCGACCAAACATATTGACGATGGATATAAAAACAACAAGGATGAGTTTTTCGAAGTTTATGTTCAGTTGTTCCTCTACGGTATGAGATTCCCCCTCCCTAGCCCCATTGTTGTGGTTTTAGATGAATTTCACATGTGCACCTACCAACTATCACCTATTACTCGGCTGGAATTGCTTGCTCTGAACAAGTTCTGCTCGGATTTAGGTTTGATACTAAATAAGGAAGTTGACCATCAATTTTAGAAATCCACAAGAAGAAAGGGGGAAGATGTCTACTATTGGACTATGGGAGGTCGGACCTTAATGGCATCGGAGACCAACCCTCCTATTCAATAAGATAGACAAGATTAAAGGATTCAAGCAAAAGTGATTTTGGCTAGGATCGAAGAAAGGTTCTCCTGACAGCCCGTATCTGGAGGGCTTCCCGTTTAAGACTGCCTAGTTGGATCCAAATAACAAAGCGACCTGGCAGAAACAATGATTCTTAACCCTAGAGGAGGATATAGAGGTCTTTGAGGGAGATTTTGGCCTTTTCGAGTTTCTCGCACTGGGCTAATATGTTTTTTTTTTTTTTTTTTTTTTTAACTTTGCTCTTTCTTTCATTATTTGATTGCAATAATGGCTTATAATATGAGTTCCTGTGCTCGTATGAGAGCGAGACAAAGACATATTGCTTCCTTGACTAGTGTGTCGAACATTGGAGTCCTTAAGGCTTCAAACATAGTTGGGACATCGGTTGTCAAAGTGTCCACTATTCCTTCTTCAACATCCGGAGGACCGAACCTTGAAACATCCCCCACTTTCCCAAAGTAGGAAAGTCCACAGTTCCCTCGGAAGGATCTCTCACTTTGACCTAAGGGATTCTAGCTGATGAGGTTTGATCTCAAAGCGATTCCTTATCAACTGTGATTGTTCCGGTTCCAGAGGATATTCCTTTAGTGATGGTTGACCTTCTGAATGAAACACGCGTAGTTGAAATTAGTCCGAGTTCTTGACTTAATAGAGGTTGAGACGACTTCCTCATCGCCTTCTGCTACCTCAAAGTATTCTCCTCTTCAAATAAGGCCATAACTTATGTTCCTTCTTCTTACGAGCCTTCTAAAGGTACAAAGCTGAAGTCTGGTTGTAAGCCAGTTGATTCAATGATGACCCCTCACTCTTCCATTGTTCCAGGGGTAGAGGCACAAAAGAGGAAAGCACAAATACAATCTGATCTAAAGGTCCTCCTTGCTTCACCCATTTTTTTAGCTCAAGATGAGAACATGTATATCGTGATAGTATTTATATGATATCACTAAATAATAATCTAAATTGTAGTATAACACGATGTTCCAATAAACATGAAAGAATCCAAGTGCATAATGATGTATGTATAATTAAAACAAGGGATAAGGTACCAAACTAAGTCTAAGGTTTTTAGGAAAGTATCAATTTAGTCCCCACGTACAAAATAGCATCAATATAGGTTTAATGTTTAAAAATAGTAACAATTTGGGCTTCGATAACGGAACGTGAGACGTCATTCATATTATTTTGTTAAGTTCTATCAATTGTACGTGGAGAGAGAAATGACATGTCACATTTCGTTATCAAGACCTAAATTGATATCTTTTTAAATGTTAAGTCTATATTTGTGTTATTTTGTACGTGGTTTCTGAATGGATACTTTTCCAAAAACCTTAAACCTATTTTGGTACCTTATCCCTTAAAACAATATATATCAGTCGCCTCCCTTCTCCTTTGATCTTCTTCTTCCTCTCTTCTCTTTCAATCTCATAAACTATCAAACATCAAATTTTCCTATTTTGTGGATCTACTTTGAGGAGATAGAAGAAAGTTCGGCTTCCTTCTTTATCCTCCCACTAGGCCTGGTTTCCTACATTTAAAGTAGTTTCTTTGTTGTTATTTTCTTTTTAGTTGGTGTTCATATATTTTATCGGATCTCTTTATCTGTGTGAACTATATATGCTCTATATTATTTTTTTCATTTATACATTTTTCGGATTTAGTTGGAAACGATTAGTCTTGTCTGTAGATCAATAGATCTATGCGATTACAACAAAAGAAATGATTTAGATCCGAATGTCCAGAAGAGGCTAAATGATGAAGATTGGATTCCATGTACTTTTATGTGGATTTAGATTTACGACAAGTATATGATTTATAGTTCAGTTTGTGTTTTTTGTAACTTTTATGAGTTTTTTTTTTTTGTAGTCGTTTTCTTTCCTTCGTGGATATTGTATTGGCTTTAAGTCTATATTTGTATGAGGTTTTATTCCTTACTACTTTATTTTTTTATTGTATTTGTATTTTTTCATCTAATGGAATGATATAATCATTTTTATTAAGAAAAACAATATATATCAAAATAAGAAAATCTGAAATTTGTAATATTGCAAAGTTTTACCAATCAAATCGTACGGGAATTATCTAAGTTATTTTTTTATTTTTTATTTTTTTAGGAGAATAAAAATTTATACAATATTAGTAGAAATAAAAAAAGGATATTCTATTGAAATAAAGATTTTAATAAAGAAATCTCATATAAGTAAATGTGAAGAAAAATCATATTTATAATATTTTTATTTTCAAAATAAAGAAACTAAATAGTGTTTTATGTAACAATATAAGGACTAATAAATTATTGGGTAAATAATTATAAGGTCATTGAGTTTCTACTTAATTTACTAGTAGGTCCATCATGTTATTATATGGTCCTTAGGTTTTATCTTAATCAACTCTTTAGTCCATTTATTTATTTTTATACATGAAAGTACAAAATTGCTCCTAATTATACAAATAAAATAACTTATCCTCTAGTTTTCAAATTTAATCAAAATAGTTTTAATGAATTTTGTGTAGTATATATACACCGAAATTCTTATACTTGTGTATATTAATTAAAAGAAATTATATTACTTATTCTCTTAAAAAAATCACTTTTATAATTTTATATAGTTCTACTCCTATTTTGATAATTTTTATAATATTATCATTTAATTTTTTAATAAGTTCTACACTGTCAAATTAAAATTTATAATTATATAAAAATTAATGAAACAATATATATCTTAGCCTGTTAGTTGAGAGCTTACTTATGATCATTGAGGTCATGGGTTCGAATCACATCAGGGTGGGGTGAGTTAGTGGTATTCCTTTATCTTTAATGTAATTTTCCTTTGTTTAATGTAAGTGCATTATGCACAACTTTTGAAAAAAATAAAAAAAAATAAGGAGAGATTATTATTATGAAGGAAAGAAATAAAAAATAGGAAAAATGGTTTTTATTATTAAAACATATAGTAAAGGGTAATTTTGGTATTTAAATTTTATTTAGTCTAATTTAACTATTCACTCAAATATAGGACTAAAAAGTTGACGAAAATAAAAACCAAAGGATTATATAATTATTTCTAAAAACACGGGGACTAATAAGTATATTATATAAAAACAGAAAGACCTTATAATTATTTATCCTAAATTATTTAGTCTATTTAGAGCAATTCCAACAGAGGGTGTTTAGAAAAGTGCTTGTTTTCGCATTTTTTAAAGGGCGTCATCTATTGGAGTAAGGGTGGTTGTTTAACAAGGTTGTCACTTTTTGACAATCTTGCTTGTTTTAAGGTTGTAAACTTTTTTTAATATGAAAAAATGATTTACTTGATTATTATTGGTGCATCTTTTTTATAATATTTATAATTGAAATAAACTATATATAAAGTAATAATTTGTGGGATCATTGTGGCAACTTTTAAAGTTGCTTATTTTTTTAACAAAAGTTACTAAAAGTGATTTGGATGATTAAAAAATAAAATATTTTATTTTATTTAACTTATTAAGTTTTGGCCCTCTATTGGAGATGATCGTGATAACAAAAAAGAAAATGTGAATAGAAACATAGGGTTAGGCTATGCTTACTTTGATTTTGACAAAGTAAGTCTTACTTTGTTTTTTCCATCATTGGATTGTGATGAACTTTGACAAAGTAAGCCCATCCAATAGTAGAAAAAACATAAACCTATTAAGTTATAGACAATTTGTAGCAAGAATAATCATTTGGTCGATTTCGCTTCTCTTAATTAGGACTTGGCGACTTAAACTCTAGCAATGTATGAATTTGAATACGAAATCTGCCGTCGAACGGCGGCAGCTGCTCCGATCAAATAACCGGCGCAGACTTTGCGCTGCTTGTAGCGTGATATTGTGGCTGATGAAGATACCCTTTCTATTATCCCCACTGATCTCACTAGTGAACGAATCGTCTCTGTCCTTGATACAAGCCATCTCACCCCTATATTGAGTCCCCACTTAACAGAGTAATATCAATAACGTGTCTTGTTCCATTATCGAGGTCTAAATTGGTATCTTTTTTTAAACGGTAAGCCCATATTGGTGCTATTTTGTACGTGGAGCTTAAATTGATACTTTTCCAAAAACCATAGACCTATTTTGGTACCTTATCCCTTTAAGGTATGATATGACTAAATCAAATTAAGAAAAGACTTTCGAAAAAAAGAAGAATTTAGAAAGCCATAACTTTTATTATACAAAGAGTATTTTACAATGGGAGCAAATGATGATCTTACAAAGTGAGCTAAGACTTCCTTATATAGAAAAAACTTTATGAACAAGACAAAAACGAAAATGGAGATAAGAATAACATTTTATCTTTCTTACGCATCACATCATTATTTTATTAAAAGATAAGAATGAAATCTTACGTTTCTTACACACCACACCACACTATACTATGATTACATTACAAGATAAGAAAAACATAAACTCTATACTTAAACCATAATTTTTGAATGACATTTTAGGACAAGTTCAAAAGGTGCATGATATATTAAAAAAAAAAAAAAAAAACTAAATCTTGTTTGATAACTCTTAATCACTTAAATTAAAATGTTAAACACTTATTTAATTTAAGTGTGTTTGATAATAATTATTTCTCCACCATATAAATTAGTTGATTAAGTTAAAAATCACTTATTTTAATAAGTCAAAATATTTAACTTAACATTTTAAATTAAACACTATCAACTAATATTTTTATAAAAGTTACATCATTCAATACTTTTACACTTATAATATTCAACACTTAAAAATTCAGTAATTATTTTTTCAACACTTAATTTTCAGTTTTATCAAATTGCATCCAAATGAAACAATAAAAAATAATAATCTTCAGCTTTATCAAACAATACCTAAATGAAACAATAAAAAATAATAATCGAATTCATACACCAAATTGAAAATTCCGAGCAAATAAATTAATCCTGGCACCAAATTGAAACTTCTGAGCAAATAATTCCTGAATAAATGGAAAATACTTTATCCGTTCTCAATCCCCGAATATTTTAGATAGAGGTAAAAAGGGTATACACGATCCGATTGCACGACACAATCAATACGTAATTTTAGTGTTAGATTTAGATTAGTATATAATGTGTCATTTTTTGGTTGACACGTAAATTTTTCGACTCACTTGGCATTTTAACTAAAAATGACACGAAATAACACGAATATTTAAAATTATTATTATATTCTCCCATATTTTTACATGTCTCATTTATTAATAGAAGTAATAAAATTACAAATATTGATTGCAAACACGACTCGAACCTCCTATATTGTTATAAACACATTAGATGACTCTCCAACATGATATTAGCAATTTTTTTTGATAATTAGTGTTAACATATTAATCCAAAAATCATATAAAATATTTCAAATTAGTAACAATTAATATACGTACATAGTAAAATTACATATGATTAAAAAAACACAACACGAAATCGACATTAACCCATTTAAATTAACACGATTATGACAAAAAAAAAGATTTTTAATTAGATTAGGATTAACTCATTTTAACACTAACCCGAAATTGACACAACATGATAATTGCCACCTCTAATTTTAAACGACTCAGAAAATCTCTTTGATCGCCTTCTCTTTTTAGAGACCTGTTTACAATTTATATATAAAAGCAAATATCAGGTAAACCAAACAAGTCTTTAAAAATTCACTATCTCCGGCCAACGGAATTTTTTTTTCGAGAATTCTCCATCCCAAAGACAGTAAATACTATCAATTAAGTTAAGCTGACCCCTGATCAACGATTTGAAAAAGGAAAGGACTTAACCATTCAAACATCAGACCAAAATACCATCAGATGTAATAATAGGTTTTTACCAGTTGTTATCAGCAAAAATAGAACATTAATCCTCATTTTTTACTGCATAACCCAGCTCTAAACGCAGCGCAAAAAATAATAATACTGTATGCCATGTAATTTCCAAGTAAAAAAAAGCACGAAAACTAACGGTGGCTCTCTTTTCCACAGCTCTTCTCAGACTGTCTATTCCTAAGCACGAATTCCCCGGTTGAGATTAACCATCCGGTTGGAAGTATCCATCTGAGATCCCCTCACTGTACTTCTACCTGACCCACTATATCCGGAGTCTTGATATCGCCCGCCTCCAGAATATCCACCAGCTCGTCCAGTTCCTCTCGAATAGCCACCACCACCACCGGACGTGTGGCCTAATGCTGGTGGTCGCCCACCACCGACATTATACCCTGAACGACCTTGTCTCCCTTGAGTGAAGTTTGAATTGTCGTGCCACTTGCCTCCTCCAGCAGCCATGCTGGCATAATCCTGGCCATCTTTTCGCCTCGTAGATAGATCCATACCACCGCCACCACCAATCCTTGCCTCAACGGCCCGTTCATTGCTTTCAGCCAGGATGGCTAACTTGTCTGTTAACTGGAACGCTAGAGCCTGCAACCTCGTGTGCTTCACATCATGGAAAACAATGCACTGTGTTGGCTGGTCCCAACTTGCGTGGAGCTCGTCATTTATCATCATTTTACTGACAATGCTGTGTGTTTGGGATGGCGAGAGGTCGAAGATTTTGGTAAGTTGGTCCAAACTAAGTGACTCATATGATGAAGAGTAGGTAAAAAGATATGTCCTTAAGGCTTCTTCCTTGATCTTTGCCTTGAGCATATCGAGCACGGTATCTTTGTTCTTAAGTAGTCTCCAGACGTCAAGAGAATTGATGATATCGAAAGATTTCTGAAAATCACCTTTGGTAAGAGCACGGGTGGCAGCCATTACGTGATCCCTGACATTTTCTGGAGGGCCTGTGAAAGTTTGTCTCTCACTAACCTCGAGCAAACGCCTGAATGTCTTGCTAATGAATCTGCGCTTTGACTCATGCGTGTTGGCTGCCATGTTAGGGACCTCCAGTAACATTGCACAAATAAGGTGGACAGCCTCGAGAAGCTCGAGATTTATGTGCATGTGATATGGCATCTGCCGTCTCCTTTCAAGCCTTTCCTGTTGAAATCCAAAATTAACAACAACAAGAGTTACTAGTTCAGAACTTCAAACGACAATAAAAAGGCGATACTCAATTACAGACATACATAGAAGAAAAGACAGAAGAAATGTACCTGCTCTGGAGTTTTCTCATGGTAACGACTTTGGGAAACACCTTGTGCTAACAGCTCTTTTACTCTTCCACCAGAATACAGCTCGGAAAGACAACCATGTCCTTCAGTAATAAGCCCAACACGGAATGCACATAAACCGAGCTGTGCCATAGCCCTGTTGAAAAGTATCTGAGTAGAAATATCCATGTGCTGGATACTATCCTGCAGATGACTCATCAACAGCAAGTCACGGGATGTTGAGAACTCGTCCAGGAGAGCATGGTGATAAATGTCACACAGCATAGCACGAGCTTTAGTGCGCTCATCTCCATGCTTGTATATGAGAGAGACCAAAATATCCATCATTGTCCTGCTATTATCAGGAAATGTTGGCTTCCGAGACACAACTTCAGGAGTCGGAACAAATGCTGACGGACCCCTGCTTTCCTCAACCTTCAGATCCTCTCCCAACCTTTCACCATTATCTGTCTGCTCAGCTAACTTCCTCATAGCATCATAAACTCCTTGCGGTTTGTAATAAATAAGTTCAACACGCCTTAAGGCGACCTTTGCTGCAGCTTTAAAGTCTCCGACTCGCTCCAGATATTCCTGAACATTTTGAGCAAGCACCAAAAATATAGGTTCATCCTGAAGCCTCTCAACATACTCACGTGTATGTGGATCAATGCATTGCAAACTCTTGAAGAACTCGCCATCTACTCTCTCAACGAAAGCCACCAAGTTCCCCCAAACCCGAATTGTCCCATCGTAGTCGGCACCCTTTTGGCTTTCATTCTCATCAGGCTCAACCATATCATCCACTACAATGTTAGTGTTCTGCACAAGAATATCGAGAATAATCTGCATATTTTGCACACATTTCTTCCAAACATTTATAGGCATATGGCCACTCAGCCCGGGATTCACATCAAACTGAGCAGATACAACACTAAAGAGAATCTCCAGCTTCTGTGCAGGTGTCTTAGCAACCTTAGTCAAAAAGGTTAGTTGCTCAACCAGCTCAAACCTTCCAGTTCCTTTCCTACCTCGAGCAGCAACGACCTCTTTAAACTTTTTGTTTACAATATCCCAAGTAATTTCACTAGGATCTTTCATAAACTGTTTATCCATGAGCTTATCTTTCTTGCTCATCATCTTCTGCCAGTCTCCTTCATGCTCTTCATTTTCCGGATGATCATCAATATCGTCCCCAGATGATGGATAGGCAATCTTCGATGGATCCTCCACCATCTCTGAATCTGTATCTGACTCCTCTTCTGACTCCTCATCATTCTCCTGCTCCTCTTCACTCTCAGGGCTTTCCCGGCATTTATTAATCAACTCTTCATACTGCTTATTGTTTTTCTTTAGCTTCTGTTTCATTGAGTTCAATGCCTTAGCGTTACTACTGCTCATCTTTTTCTTTGCTTCTTTATTAGCCATTGCCTGATTCAAGAAATCCTCTAACATAACAAGAGCTTTGATGTAAAGGCCAGGAGCCTTTTCAGATTCTGTGACACGCAAGACTTTCTCGAGCTGTTTGTTCATTTTATCAAAGCTCTCTTGCAAACTGACCCAATCATTGATCTTCATTGCATTCTTCATTTGATCAACAGTAGATGACATCTCCTCAAACCGTTTGTCTTTGGCTGATCTGACAACACGTTTTTGGTCATCTGACTCATCACTATCACTAGCAGTTCCTCTGAGATATCTGTTTTGCGGGGCTTGGTTACTAGGCTCGCCTGCTTCAACATCAACAACTTCGTTGTCAATATCACTCTCTTCTTCCTCAGAGTCACTTCCACCCTAAATGATAAGAAAGGTATCTCGATGTCATTAAAATGACACTGGGAATTTAAAAAACTGCAAAATACAGACTAAATCTATAACAAACCTGTCCCCAGAATCGTGATGCCATCTTCAAAAAAAATCAAGATTTTAAGTCGGAGAACCTCTACAACCTGCAAGAACAAACATAAGATAATCATATGGTGAATTCTTTAAAAAAATCTAAAGCTCAGAACAAAAGGACCAAACACTCAAGGCACAAAAAGGACATATTTAGTATTTTGTGCTTCCTTCTCTGTTCATCTCCTTTGAGAAAGGGCAGACTTAGAAAGCTCTGCATCAAGTTCGTGAATTATATCAACCAATAAAAAATACGAATACGGCATGCAAAATCATTGGTGTCCAATGTCCAGAAACTAAACAAGAACACCACCTACTAAAAACACGATTAACATGACACAACAAGAGTTATATGTGAAAGTAATTAAACATGGTATCCTCGCATGACTTAATCTGCCAACTCGAATAACCAGAACGAATCTAGCCTATTAGCATTAACATGACCCAAATACATCATATAATACATAAAATCTCCAAAAAAAAAAAATTATACATATTCATAAGAAAAAAACCCATCAAAGACACAAAATAATGCAACATATTTTACAAATTTTAGTGAGTCACAAACTAGAAGATTCATAAAATCTATACGTGGGTAAGGGTTTGCTAATTTTGTATCATGTTTTAGCTCTATCGTCACATCATCATCGCCATTCAACAGAATATTTTCATCCACCTAAATTTTTTGATGAGCAATACCCATTTCATCCATTTTTCATGTCAAAATTCAAATCAAATTACCAAAACAACTAAATGATTATCAATTTGGTCATTAAACAAAAAAAAGGGGGAAAATGAGAGAGTAAGACCAATCCTCAATTTATCAAACCTAGAAACCTGTGCACCAAAAAACTCTGTTTTTAGCAGCAGAGACAAACACATGTCTTAGTAATTTTCACTATATGCTATAACAACTTAAACAATGTCAAAATCAGAAATAATATTCAAGAACAGAGAAATGAACAAAACAAAATCGACTTAAAACACAAAAATACCAAACAATTTCTCAGATAAAAAAAACACTGATATAATTAAACATGTTATCCTCAAATGAATCTGCCAACTCAAATAAACAGAACGGATCTAACCTATTAGTATTAACACGACCCAACTACATCATATAATACATAAAATCAACAGATAGACAATGAAGAAAAAAAGTATAAAAACTTGGCTTAAAGGAAGCCCATACGCTTCTGATTTCCTTAAAAATGCAATCTATCTGCTGCTTCGATCTACAAGAGATGTGATTTCATGTCAAAATTCAAATCAATTCACCAAAACAACTTAAGAATTCTCATCAATTCTCAATTTATCAAAACTTAAGAATTCTCAAATTAAACACGAAAAGGGGGAAAAAACGAGAGAGTAAGACCAATTCCCAGTTTATCAAAACTAGAAACCTGTGTACCAAAAACTCTGTTTTTAGTAACAGAGAGACAAATACAAGTCTTAGTAATTTTCACTATATGCTATACCAACTTAAACAAGGTCAAAATCTGAAATAATAATCAAGAACAGAGAATTGAACAAAACAAAAAATTGACAGAAAACACAGAAACACCAAACAATTTCTCAGATAAAAAAAACCCACTGTCATAATTAAACATGTTATCCTCACATGAATCTGCCAACTCAAATAAACAGAACGGATCTAACCTATTAGTATTAAAACGACCCAAATACATCATATAATACATAAAAATCAACAGATAGACAATGAAGAAAAAAAGTATAAAAACTTGGCTTAAAGGAAGCCGATACACTTCTGATTTCCTTAAAAATGCAATCTATCTGCTGCTTCAATCTACAAGAGCTGCGATTTCATGTCAAAATTCAAATCAAATAACAAGTTAAGAATTCTCATCAATTCTCAATTCTCAATTTGGTCATTAAACACGAAAAGGGTGGAAAATGAGAGGGTAAGACCAATTCTCAATTTATCAAAACTAGAAACCTGTGAACCAAAAACTCTGATTTTAGTAGCAGAGACAAATACAAGTCTTCGTAATTTTCAATACATGCTATAACAACTTAAACAATGTCAAAATCAGAAATAATACTCAAGAACAGAGAAATGAACAAAACAAAATTGATAGAAAACACAAAATTACCAAACAATTTCTCAGATAAAAAAATAAGCACTGTCACAATACGCATAAAAATCAGCAGAGAATGATAGACAATGAAGAAAAAAGGTACAAAAACTTGCCTTAAAGGAAGCCGATCTACAAGACGCCTCTGATTTCCTTAAAAAATGCAATCTATCTGCTGCTTCAAGCTCTTCTTCAGGCTTCAAGAGCTGCGATTTCCCTCTCCGTCCAGATTGGTTGGGATATGGAGCAGACGGCGGATAGATTAGAGAGAGGAGGTTGAGAATGAGGGAACTGCGTATAGCTCTAACCCTAAGGCCTTGTTTGGATCTTGTATATAAAATTATTTTTTATATCTTTTCATTTTTATAAGGGTAAATTACACCCATGGCCACTGAACTTTACCCATTTAACATTGTGGCCACTGAACTTTAATTCTTAACCGTATAGCCACGGAACTTTACACTTTTTAACACCATACCGGTGGCCATTCAGTGTCTCAAAACGACCGCTAATGGTCTGAAAATAAAAAATTGAAGAGTTAATGATATTCTAAGGAACTTTAATTCTAGAAAATTTTCGTTTTGAGGCCATTTAGATGTTGTTTAATTAGGAGAGAGAGTGAATTTTTAGAGAGAAAAAGCTCCAAAAGAAGTGATTTTGGAAAATCAAAAATGTGTTTCATGGTAAATGTTGTTCTGAACAACTCTAATTCTTGAATATTTTCATTTTGAGGATTTGGTTAAAGTTGAGTGGCTACCAGTGTTAAAAAGTGTAAAGTTTAGTGGTCATACCATTAAGAATTGAAGTTTAGTGGCCGCAATTTAAAATGGGTAAAGTTCAGTAGTCATGGGTGTAATTTACCCTTTTTATAAATAAAAGAGATAAAGTGTAAATATACCCTAACGTTGACAGTTATGAGTAACTTACCCCTAATATCTAAAATGGTGTAATTTTACTTCTAATATTGTCCGTCAAGAGCAACTTTTACCTCTTAAATTGGACCAATTTCAAATATCATTATAAAATATAATGTTTTGTTACTTATTATGCCTCAGTTATGTATCGACTAGTTCTAAAAAGAAAATTTCATTTTTTTTATTTTGTAATAGAATTGCAGATTAATATTTTTAAATTCGGTGAAATATTTAAATTATTCTGTCCAACTTGTACAAAATATAGTATAGTTTTTTAATTTTTAACTTTTTTCACGTCTATTTATGTGTTTGTGCTCTGTTACTAATGAGTAATAAAATGACGTACATGTAAAGCGTAGATGATAAAATTTGTGACTTAGAAGATAGTTTGATGAATTATTTCTCAAATTGATCTAATTTACGAAAGTTAAGAATAAAATAGCTCTTGGCTCCTAATTTTAGAGGTAAAATTACACTATTTTAGACGTTAGAGGTAAAATTACTCTTAGGTATCAATGTTAAAGTATTTTTGCACCTTATCTTAAATAAATAAAAGTCAATGGATAATTTTGAAAGAAAACGATATGTATTATGATTCCTTCCAATTTGGGGTGCGAGAAAAATTACTCAAATTTCGCTCTCACTTATCCTCACTTACTATCACTTTCAATTATATCTCAAACCAAACAAGATTATTTCATTATACTTACCCTTACTTATTTTAAAATATCATCATCTGAACAATCTCTAAATTCCTAGAAAGAAAAAAAAATAAATTTCGTTGGTAGTTCGGTTTCAAAGATATTCAATATTTTTTTTCTCTAGAAATTTTAGTATTATTATTCCATTAATTAGCCATTTGAAAACTTCAATATTTAACAAATTAATCTGTTTATTTGGAGAAAAATATTAGGTTAAAAATAAAATGTTTTACTGTGTTTATTTATATGTTTATATCATATGAAAATATTTTTCTATCACTACTTTAAAATATATAATATTATATTCATTTATAATTTTTATTTTTCAAACAAATTTTGTGTAATATAATAAATAGAATAAAGGAAATAGTAAAATGTGAAGAAAAGAATATGAAAATACAAAAACACTGGAAAACGTGAAAAATAAAAATAATAACTCGTTCTTAACCGGACTATGGATTGCAGTGAGTATGGCGACATTATTGACTCCTGCTGAACTCTCTTACATCAACATGACTCATTTACAGTCTCTTTTATTAGGCGACAAGCTAATAAGGTTGTTCATGCCCTGATTAGAGGATCTCGTTTCTCTACTTGTTTGATTCTTTACTCTTTTATGCCTAGTTTAATATTGGGAAATTTACACAGAGATTCATATTTGAAAAATTATATACACCTATATCAAGTAATGATTTTGAATTATGTCAAACTAGTAAAATCGGCATTTTTAATATATTTTAAAGATTAGAATTTATAAATTAGGTGTCTAGGATATATTTTCTAGGGTTTAGGATTTATGAATTGGGGTCTAAATTTTTTAAATTATAGTGTAAAATCACAATAAATAGAGAATAATAACATATTAAGAATTAAGTTTGGTGATATGACTTAGTTGTAGTATTGTAGTTTTTTTTTTGAAACAAACAGAACACTTTTATTGAATTAAATCATCAGACAAAATGTTAACAAGAAACGGAGGTGGAACCGACCACTCCCTACAGACAGGCACAGAATTAGCCGCTCTTGCAAGACAATGAGCAACAAAGTTCACTGTCGGTTTAACAAATGAGATGTAATGACTATTTTTTTTGTCTTTTTGTGGCCCATTAATAACAAAGGTCATATATTTTAGTCTTATTTAATATTCACAACTAAGTGGCTCATTAGTTAAAAATTTAATGTATACTATTATAATTGACCGAGAGCTAAATGTGATAAATTGAAAAGAATAAGGGCTTTAGAATATTTGTTTTCCTTTAAATTAATATTGTATGATTTGTAAACCCTATTTATTTGTAGAAATATTGTGAATTAAAATATTTTCTTAATTTTCCGGTATTTGTTTGCTTAGAAAAATAAATCAACGTAAAGTTTAGGTTAGCCAACAGAAAAATTTATGAAAAAATTGAGAAACATATTTTACGAGTAAAACATTTTCAGAAGCTTTTGAAACTCTACTTTATTCCTTTCTATTCTTTTGAAAACAATAACACTACTTGTTCATGTTTTATGGTGTTGTAATCAAGCACCAGAAAATATTTTATTTTTCAATATAAATTTTTTCATTACCCAATATTTTTCAAAACAAAATATTTTCCAACAAACAAACATGACATAAGATTTAAAATTATCCTACATTTTTTAATAGGGTAAACTAATTTGATATGTGAGCCTATAAGTTTAAGAGTGTTAATGAGGCTTAGTAATTCGTAAACTATTCGAGTTTAGCTCGGTCAAAACTCGATCAAAGCTCTGCTTGTTAGGAGTTCGAGATCAGCTCGAGCACTAACGAGCCTCCGTCTAAACTTCTTTAGATCCGGCTCGAAAGCTCGAAAATATACTCAATTATTTTTTAATTCTTATATATATTTCATTACTTTTTTTTATATATAATATTATATTTCACTGTTTTAAATTTTTCTTCATTAATTATTATTAGTTTTTCATCGTAAAACATATAAGATTTAAATCATCAGAAAAATGATAAAAAGACATTAGTTTTTGGAACTTTAGCTAGAAAATTAGGTCTTGTTAAATAACAAAATACATTACAAATTTTAATAGATATTTCATTGTTTTAATTTTTTTTGTGAGTTTGTGTTCTCCGACAATGAGTTTCATCTACTATTCTTAAATCTTAGCCACAACATATAATTTTATTTTAATATTTTAAATCACATAGAGTATCTATACATATATGATCAATTTGGTTAAAGCTCAGCTCGATCAGATTCAGTCAAAGTTCAGCTAATCAAAACTCGGTTCGAAAGGACTCAGCTCGAGATATTAACGAGTCAATACCGAGACTAACTAAGTTCGGGCTCCGCTATACAGGTAAGTAAACTCAATTAAGAAAAAACCCTAATTTTGAGTGAAGTGATCCATACAAATAAAATAAATTGTAAATGAAAAAGAAAACAATCACTCTGATATTGGTTCGGCTTGGTATTTAAAAAAGACTATTCATTTCAATACATTATCAGGGAAAACACTCAAGCTGAACTTATTCAAAAATCCAAAGCATAAGCATCATAAATTGTTTCCTAAGAGCAAACCAAATTCATATTCCTTTGTTCGGCCATTTAAAAATTCAACTTCCACCAACATTTGAGGTCTGATAATATTAATCCAAAAGTTCTCGATTTGCAAACATCGACAAGCACAATTTTCGTTTTGACAACAAAAAAAACCACAGTACTTCATCTGCAAATCAATGTAACCACATAGGGTTTTTTTATAACCCTAATAATAATAATAGACTCAATATGAAAAAAAACTACAAAGTTCATATGGTAAATAAAAAACAAAATTACAAATCTCCAGACTGCAGCCAAAAATAAATATGAATTATATCAGCAACCGACTATATCTAGATACTATTGTTATCCGTATCTCCAAATAATGAAATGAACCTCTTGTTTCTCCTCCGCCTTTCATTGCTTTTGTGTACTTTAATACTCGAAAGTCTAGGGGCATTCTTCGCAGCATATTAACTCATCTCCATCTGCACATATTTGGCATGTATCATCATTACCATCTTCTACACCCGGTTTGAGAACTACACCATTGTATTGGATAGTTCCTGTTCGATCCTTAATTCCAAATCTTCAAAAGATGTTTCGGCAGCGAGTGATTAGTCCGAATCACAACTATGGATTCGTATAGTCTCTTAGATAAACCGCGAGAATGAATCTCGAAATTGAGCACATTCATCACAGTATTGCAACACATCCGCACAAAGCACCTTTTCTTGTTACTATCCCTTCCTTTCTGATCATTCTATTGATTTCTCCTTGGTTTATCAGCCATGAAACTACTTTTTCCTCTTCTGTTTCGGTTCGTCTTGATGATGTGCTGCATTCATGATTTGAAGCAGCAGGAGAAAAAGAAGTAAGTTTTCTCCTTTCCCTTGGTTTACCAGCTCATTGGTTTTGGTTCTCGTCATGGACTCGTCTTTTCTGGTGTAAGCAGGATTAGAGAAGGTATCAGTTTTGTCCTCATCTTATTCTTCACTGTAATGGTAGTTTGAAAGAACACCATTGTGTCTCCTGAGAACGAAGCTTTCGCCGGTGACGTTCTGCAATCATTGCTTTTTTCATCTGACTTAGTATGAGTGCCAGGAATGAATACTGCCTCTCCGATATTTTGCTCAAATGTCCAAGGTTCAACTCCTATTTTGGGTGTGGAATTGAAGGTGATGGTAGAACCCACATGTGATCTTAGTCGTTCTATTGATCAAATGCGCCAGGAATACGAGTTATTCCATGAAAAATGAGCCGCTTAATACGCACACCAGAAGACTACAGATATGGTTTTGTACACCAGCCCTCAATTGCCACAAGTAAAAACAAATGCTACCAACTGGGAGGACATGAATTACCCTTCCACTTAGCAGCAAGATCTCTGCAGCTCAAATCCCGGGATCTACTATCATGTTGTACCTGCATATAAAATATAAAAATAAAATATTAACCATGTTTAACTTTAAATATTATAAAAATAAAATATTAACCATGTTTAACTTTAAATATTAGTCTAAAAATGCAATTTTAATGTTAAAATAGAAATTACATCAAGTTATCAACCAAATACTTAAGTTAAAATTCAAATCTAATGCAATTCTAATAAAATAAATTGACAAAGCATTCTTCATCATCAAAAGAATCATAAAAAGAAAGAAAGAAAAGAGTTGGCTGGGACGGGAGGGTGACTCTAACAGAGAAGAAGGCTAGTTGCAGAGGATGAAAAAGAAACAGAGAAAGACAGAACGAAAAGAAACAGAGAAGGAAAGAAAGAGTTTGGAATTTGTAGAGTCTCCTAGCTTTCTTCAATGTCTTTTTAAAATTAGGGATAAGGTACTAAAATAGGCTTAACTTTTTTCAATTTAGGCTACAAAATAGCACTAATGCAGGCTTAACGTTTAAAAAAAAAAGTATCAATTTAGGCTCGATAACGAAATGTGACACGCCCTTCATATTAATCCGTTAAGTTGTGGTTTCTCCCTCGGTGTACAATTGAAAGATCTTAACGGAATAATATGAATGATGTGTCACGTTTCGTTATCAAGGCCTAAATTGGTTATATTGGTACTATTTTGTACCTGAACCCTAAATTGATACTTTGCCAAAAACCTTAAACCTATTTTGGTACCTTATCCCTTTTAATTAGTTTTGCATCATTTTTACTCCATAAAATTAAAAACAATTTTTTTTAATGGAGTACATGAATCGACAGAATTGGTGGACTCGGCCGATTCAGGTATGATTTTGAGTCATACCATATATACGACTCGAAATCATACAGAATCGACTAGTCGCGGTTGGACTCGTACGATTCTAACAACAGTGAAAGGAACCAATACAAACACTTCATCTTTTTTCCCTTAAATAATGCAGATTTAACAAGCAATAAGGGATTAGTTATTCTACAGATCAGCTTACTTGAAGCCTCATTTTATCCTCAGTCCCTTGAGAAGGGAGTTTTCGCCGACGACCTTCTACAATCATTGCTAGAATATACTTTTTTTCACCTGACTTGGTATGAGTTCCCAGAAGATCGGCTGAAGCACTCATATATGGACATGGATTTTCTTCCATTTTCTCGACCTATCGTTTTTCCTGCAAAAAAAATTAAAATCATCATATGAATCAGATCAGATGCATATGAAAGTTGTTTTCCCTTGTCAACCATCCCAGGAACTATTCAGATTTCTCCCTAATCACAAAATCAGCTAAACATGATAACCATCAAATAAACCTAATAAGAATACATTCTAGATCTGTTCAGATTTCTGTTAATTTCTTAAACATTTCAAGCTAGATCTTTGAAGATTTTTCCTAATTTTGTATCATGTTTAGCTCTATCATCACATCATCATAGTCATTCAACTGAATATTTTCAAAATCCAAATCAAATTACCAAACCAACTCAAGAATTATCAGATCAGACATAGTACTCAAGAACAGAGAAATGAACAAAACAAAATTGACAGAATACGCAAAAGCACCAGACCATTTCTCAGATTAAAAAAAAAAAGCACTGTCACAATACACATAAAATCCACAGAGAATGATAGACAATGAAGAATAAAAGTACAAAAACTTGCCTTAAAGGTCGCCGATCTACAAGACGCCTCTGATTTTCTTAAAAATGCAATTTATCTGCTGCTTCAGTCTACAAGAGCTGCGATTTCCCTCTCCATCCAGCTTGGTCGACACATGCTTATAGCTCTAACCCTAAATTCCTTAAGGTCAAAATTGGAAGATAGTATCAAATTGGAAGATAGTATCAATTTAGTATCAATAACAGAAGAAATTAAGCTTAACCCTAATTTTTCTCATTGAAGCTTATAATTCTAACTATTACATTTATATATCAAAAACTAGGTGGGCTGAGCAAGAAATGTCAAGGCTAAGTAATTAAGGACAAAACAAATGTCACAATCACAACCGTTGATTATATTCCCTTGTGATGGATGGTGGTGATTCACCGAGCAAATGATGAAGTGTGATAAAGTGCATTATGGAATGGTCTCAATGACAAAATAAATGTCTCAATACTGTTGATTATATTCCCTTGTGATGGATGACGGTGATTCACTGAGCAAATGATAAAGTGTGATAGAGTGCATTGTGGAATGGTGGACTGCTTCTGGAATATACTGAGGATGTTGAAAATCATATTCCCTTGTCACGATGGAGGTGATTGAGCAAATGATGAAGTGTGATAGATTGCATTGTGGAATGGTGGACTGCTTCTGGAATATACCAAGGATGCTGAAAGTTTTAAATACCTCCAAGGATTGCGCAAAGACAAAAATACCCCTGGGTAAACAAAAGGTCTGGCCGACATAGCATTTATATGTTTGGGGCTTTGTACTTGAGTGTTAAGACACGACTTCTTATCTCTTCTTCCAAACTCTTCATTTCCTTTAGTCTAAAAAACTCTTCTTCTTCTTCTTCCTCTTCCTGTTGTAATGAACTCTTTCTCTACATTTCATCAATAATCAAAACCTTTATAATATGTTTATGTTTGTTATTTCAATTAGAGAAATGAGAACTTAACTAAATAAGTGTATCATATTCCGTTATCAAGACCTAAATTAGTACTCTTTTGTAAATATTAAGCTATATCGTTGATGTTTTGTACGTGGATACTAAATTGATATTCTCCCAAAAACTTTAGATTTATTTTGATGCTTTATTCCATTTATAAACGATGTAAAATTAAGTTCCATTTGTTTGAAGAAAAATATTAAAAAGAATTTTTTATTGAAAAATAAAATATTTTACGGTATTTATTTTATATCATATGACAATATTTTCTATTTATTGTCTTAAAGTATATGATATTATATTTTAGCAGTGGAAAAAGTAAAAAAACGTAAAAAACGTTAAAAAATTATTATTTGGAGAAATATTTTTAGTGAATTTAATATTTACAACTAACTAACCATTTCATTAATTGAAAGTTTAATGTATGTAATTATAATTGAGCGAGAGCTAAATATGATAACTTGATCCATTGAATTGAAAAGAATAAGTACTTCAGAATGTTTGTTTTCCTTTGAATAATATTATATGATTTTTAGACCTCATTTGTTTATCGAAAAATATTATGTATTAAAATATTTTTCAGTATTTGTTTGCTTAAAAAAATAAGTCAGCGGAAAATTTTAGTTAACAAAAAAAAAATTATAAAGAAATTGGAGAAAATATTTTACCATTTTAAATAGAACAAAACATTTTTCTAATTGATATCAGGCTAAATGATATCACATCCGTAACGTTATCACTATCCTCTTTACAGTCCAGACCCAATAGACATGTCGGGTTAAAACTCATCACCAAATGTCTCTAAAACCTCAATACATCAAAGGACCTTCTAGAATCTTAGATTTTTTTTTTTTTTTTTGTCTTCTACACTATTTATTCTATGCATATACGATCAATTTGGTTAAAGCTCGACTCAGTCAGATTCGATCAAAGTTCAGCTCGATCAAAACTCGATTCAAAAGGACTAGGCTCAAGATATTAACGAGCCAATACCAAACCTACCTAGGTTCGGCCTCAGCTCGACTCGTTTACGTCCAACTCAATTAAGAACCAATCCTAATTTTGAGTGAAGTGATATTGGTTCCACTTGGTATTTAGAAAAGCCCTTTCACTACATTATCTAAAATCCAGAAACATAAGCATCATAAATTGTTAAAAGTCTGCATATATGCCTGGTAATGATCTGCTAAGACCAAACCAAATTCATAATAATAGTAAGTTCCTTTGTTCCGCCAATTTGTTTCCATCTCGAAATTAAAAAAATTCAATTTTCAACAAGATTTGAGGTCGTCAAAGGTCAAATTTAGTAATATCAACCCAAAAGTTTTCGATTTGCAAACATCGACCAACACATGACAAAAAATCAGTCCTTCATCTGCAAATAAGTGTAAGTTTTTTTCTTTTTAATTTCCCCCTACTAATAATAGACTCAATGAAAAAAATTACAAATCTCTAGACTACAACCAACAACAACAACAACAAAGCCTTAGTCCCGAAATGATTCGGGGTCGGCTAACATGAACCATCATATAAAACCGTGAAAATCAAGTCGTGTCAGCGACACAGATTCGCTCCCTCCACTCCGTCCTATCCACTACCATATTTTCCTCAATTCCCAATAAACTCATATCACTCTCGATCACCCTCCTCCAAGTTTGCTTAGGTCTTCCCCTACCCCTCACCACTACATCCCTTTGCCACTCTTCGGTTCTCCTAACCGGCGCATCAAGCGCTTTACGTCTCACATGGCCAAACCACCTTAGTCGGTTTTCTCTCATTTTATTCTCAATAGATGTGACCCTACTTTTGTCCTAATTATTTCATTACGCACCCGGTCCTTTCTCGTGTGACCACACATCCATCTCAACATACGCATCTCCGCCACCGACATCTTATGGATGTGGCAGTGTTTCACTGCCCAACACTCCGTACCATATAACAATGCTGGTCTAATTGCCGTCCGGTAGAATTTTCCCTTCAATCTATTAGGCATGCCGGGATCACAAAGGAAACCCGTAGCACTCTTCCACTTCGACCAACCAGCTTTAATCCTATGGGCAGCATCTCCATCTACTTCTCCATCCGTTTGGATAATAGATCCTAAATACCGGAAGCAATCCGAGGCCTGAACAACTCTCCCATCTAGGGTGATTGTCCCTGCCTCCCTACTCCTACGGCCGCTAAACTTACACTCCAAATATTCTGTCTTACTTCGACTCAACTTAAAGCCTCTAGATTCTAGAGTTTGCCTCCATAGTTCCAACTTCATCTCCACTCCTTCTTTCGTCTCATCAACCAACACAATATCATCTGCAAACAGCATGCACCATGGTATACCATCTTGAAGTGAACTTGTTAGTTCATCCATAACGATGGCAAAAAGAAATGGGCTTAGTGCGGAACCTTGATGCACTCCAATCGTAATAGAAAACTCTTCAGTTTTCCCAACACTAGTACGTACACTCGTGCATACTCCCTCATACATGTCCTTTATGATGTCAATATATTTCCGCGAAATGCCTTTCTTTATCAAGGCCCACCAAAGTACTTCCCTTGGTACCTTATCATATGCTTTCTCCAAGTCAATGAAAACCATATGCAAGTCTTTCTTCTTATTTCGATAGTGCTCCATTAATTGTCTCATTAGATGGATGGCTTCCATAGTTGATCTTCCCGGCATAAAGCCAAACTGGTTTTCCGAGATCTTCACCGTCCTCCTTAGCCTTTGTTCAATCACTCGCTCCCAAAGTTTCATAGTGTGACTCATTAATTTGATTCCCCGATAGTTGGCACAATCTCGGACATCGCCTTTGTTCTTATACAAAGGGATTAAGGTACTTTTCCTCCATTCTGATGGCATCTTATTGTTTCTCCAAATTTTGTTGAAGAACGTCGTCAACCATTCGATTCCTCTTTCTCCCAAACATCTCCAAATCTCAATAGGGATGCCATCAGGTCCTACTGCTTTCTTCAACTTCATCTTACTTAATGCCATTTTGACTTCACCCTTTTGAATTCTCCGCAGGCATTCATGATTTATCATATCGTGATGGATACTTATATCTCCAACATCTTGTTGGCGATCTCCATTAAATAAGTCATCAAAATAGGACCTCCATCGTTCCTTGATATCCTTATCTCCAACTAGGACTTTCTGGTCCACATCCTTCACACATTTAACTTTTCCGAGATCTCGCGTCTTCCTATCTCTCATCCGAGCAATTCTATATATGTCTCTTTCCCCTTCTTTCGTATCCAATCTTGTATACAGATCCTGATTCACCTTTGCTCTAGCATCTCGTATGACCTTCTTTACTTCCCTTTTAGCCTCTTTGTATTTTTCGTAGTTCTCGTCACTCCTACATTTCCCCAATAGTTTATAGGATTCTCTCTTACTCTTTACTGCTTGTCGTACTTCTTCTGTCCACCAAGATGTGTCCTTACCCGGTGGCATGCTACCTTTAGATTCCCCTAGAACTTCCTTCGCTACTTCCCTTATACTATGCTCCATCTTATTCCATATCGAATCTATATCTGAATCCATATTGCAAGTCCAAATATCTTTTTTGGTCATCTCATCCACAAATTTTTGTTGATTCTCCCCTTGCAATTTCCACCACTTAATCTTAGTCTCTACTTGAGGTGTTTGTTTTCTTATACATTTCCTACTTCGAAAATCTAGCACCACTACTCTATGTTGGGTTGTCGTACTCTCACCAGGGATCACCTTACAATCAATATAACTCTTTCTCCAAGCACTCCTTACTAAGAAGAAGTCAATTTGGCTCGCATTACCGCCACTCCGATAAGTCACTAAGTGGGATGTTCTCTTCATAAACCATGTGTTCATGATACTCAAGTCATAGGCTGATGCGAATTCCAAAATATCATTTCCTGCTTCATTCTTATCTCCAAAACCATACCCTCCATGAACACTCTCAAACCCATCTCGCCTAGAACCCACGTGTCCATTGAGATCACCCCCTAGTACCATTTTTTCATCCCTAGGAACCTGTTGCACCACTTCCTCTAAGTCATCCCAAAAAGCTTGTCTTATAGACACATCTAATCCTATTTGTGGCGCATATGCACTAATGACATTCACAACCTCATCCCCTATCACTAGCTTAACACTCATAATTCTATCGCTCTTCCTAGACACCGCTACTACCTCATCAATATACTCCCTATCAATAAGAATACCTACTCCATTTCTACCCTTATCCTTTCCTGAGTACCAAAGCTTATAACCCCAAGGAGCTATCTCTCTAGCCTTGGCTCCAACCCACTTGGTTTCTTGTAGGCATAATATATTTATTCTCCTCCTCTTCATAACATTTACAATTTCAGCTAATCTTCCTGTCAAAGAACCTATGTTCCATGTCCCAAAGCGTAACCTACTACCCTTACCCCTACCCCTACCATTACCGTGGACTAGCTTATTTACCCGCAACCCTTGCATATTTGACACCACCCCCGGGTCCTGGGGTGGCGCGCCGCTTCGGGGCGACGACCTAGCAACCCTTGCACATTTATCACTACACCCGGGTCTAAGAAGTGCAGCGCGTCGCTGAGTAGGGAACGCCCCAACGGTATTTATATTATGGTTCATGTCATAAGATGTGGCTAAGTTTTACGCTGGCCGCCACAAACCTACCGCAACCCTCCTCCTTTGTCCGGGCTTGGGACCGGCTGTAGAGGCCACCAAGTGACCTCTAGACTACAACCAAAAAATAAATATCAATATCCATATCTCCAAATAATGAAATGAACCTCTTGTTTCTCAACTTTAATTGCTTCTGTACTTTAATACTCGAAAGCCGAAGGGCATTCTTCGCAGCATATTAACATATTAACTCATCTCTATACGCACATATTTGACATGTATCATAATTACCATTTTCTACACCCGGTTTGAGAACTACACCATTGTATTGGATAGTTCCTGCTCGATCCTTAATTCCAAATCTTCAAAAGATGTTTCGGCAGCGAGTGATTAGTCTGAATCACAACTATGGATTCGTATAGTCTCTTAGATAAACCGCGAGAATGAATCTCGAAATTGAGCACATTCATCACAGTATTGCAACACATCCGCACAAAGCACCTTTTCTTGTTACTATCCCTTCCTTTCTGATCATTCTATTGATTTCTCCTTGGTTTATCAGCCATGAAACTACTGTTTTCTCTTTTGTTTCAGTTCGTCTTGATGATGTGCTGCGTTCATGATTTGAAGCAGCAGCAGTAGTAAGTTTTCTACTTTGCCTTGGTTTACCAGCTCCTTGGTTTTGGTTCCGGTCCCGGACTCTTCTTTTTCTGGTGTAATCAGGATCAGAGAAGGTATCAGTTTCGTTGTCTTCATCTTCATCTTCGCTGTAATAGTAGTTTGAAAGCACACCATTGTGTCTCCTTTCTCTGAATTCATATGCCATTGTTCTGTTTAAAAAAAAAATCAGTTTCGTATGAAAGAACAAATATCTGAAACTGAACAGAGACGGATAGAATTATGCAGATTAAATTGCTGTATAAAACACAAATTAAATTTGGTCGAGGAGCATTCTTCGCAGCATATTAACTCACCTCCAAGCACGCGAAGATGGTAACGATGGTACATGTCAAATATCATTTCTTTTCTGCTGAACTCTCTCCGGAATTTGATCTGTTACATGTGTATGCATCAATCTCCTTGCCATGCACTCTGCAAAGCACGAAAGATCTAAATTATTTTAAGGCTCAATAATTATGCAACTGAAGAACACAATAAACCAATACAAAAACTGATCTGTTAATCAATAGAACGATTTTCTATTCATCCGGATCGAGCATTTTCTCATACAACTTAAGAACACAATGAACCAATACAAAAAAACTATCTGTTAATCAGTAGAACGGTTTTATTTTCATTCAGATTGAATAAGGCATTTGCTCATTCAGCTTAAGAACATGATGAACCAATACAAAAACTCATCTGTTAATCAGTACAATGATTTTATTTTCATTCGGATTGAATTAGGCATTTGCTCATACAACTTAAGAACACAATGAACCAATACAAAAGCTTCATAGAATTAAAAAAAAGATATAAGAAATAAAGAAATAATTCCAATTATTCTACATATATAATGTCAATTAAATTAATTTATATTTAAGTAATAAAATGGTACATAACAGAAAAGAAATTAAAGTAAACATATATCGAGATAATAAGGGAGAGAACCTGAAGGCTCTCGAAGAATGAAGAAAGATAGCAGATCTCGTTTGTCACAGAACAACTCAGAACCTTCACCATTTTCCTTCAGACATCCACACTTCATTTACACCTATATAAACACACACACATATATGCTTTAAAATCCATGTCCAGAACAGAAACTAAAATTAAACAGAACACTCAAAAGAGTTGAAAATGAGAAACCATCTTCCTCTTAGCATTTAGCTGCACCTTCTTCATACTCTCAAATGCATCTCTTTTCCCCGGAAGCCTGCTAAGCGACCTCTACCGATTTCCGGATCCATTTAGAGTGTTAGAACAAATTCCATTTGGGATTGAAAAGGAAGAAAGTGTGATACTTTCTCCGGCCAGAGTAGACTGGAAAGAAACACCTGAAGGACATAACATTATGCTTGATGTGCCTGGTTTGAACAAAGATGGCTTGAAGATTGAGGTTATGGAAAACAGAGTACTGAAGGTGAGTGGAGAGAGGAAGAGAGAAGAAGAAGAGAAGAAAGGAAATCACTGGCACCGGGTTGAGAGATCTTACGGTGGTAAGTTCTGGAGACAGTTTAGGTTGCCAGATAATGTTGATTTGGATTCTGTGAAAGCTAAGCTTGCAAATGGTGTGCTCAATTTGTCTATCTCCAAGTTGTCTCCTGATAAAATGAAGGGTAAGGGTCCTAGGATTCTCAGCATTGCAGGAGAGGAGGATAAGCCTGAAACAGGAAAAGCCCAAAAATGAGGCTAAACAACTCTGTTGGATTATCTAATGAGATTTCATCATCTATAATTGATGCTAATATTTCTAAGGCTTCATCATTTGCCACTTGAACTTGTCCAAAAAGCTTGATTGACCCCCTGAATTTTCAAAGTATCCAGATAGCCCCTCAACCTGCATAAAATGTCTAGTTAGAACTTTCTTTTTAATCTATTTTGTGAATTATGTAATAACATTCTAAGGAGGGAGCTAAATGGACATTTTATGCAAGTTGAGTGGCCTTTCGGGACATTTTGAAAGTTAGGATTGTCAGCATTGCAGGATAAACCTGAAACAGGAACGCCCAAAACTGAGGCTGAACAAGAGCTTTAGACCTACAATAAAAAGCTTAGAACAACTCTGTTGGATTATGTACTGAGATCTCATCATCTATAATGAAATTATATGATGCTAATATTTATAAGCTAAGATCACTAATACTCCAATGTCATTCTCATATGCAACTTATAAAGTATTAAAACATGGATAAGGTACAAAAATACCCCTAATGTTGACGGTCAGGAGCAATTTTACCCCAACATCTAAAATGGTGCAATTTTACCCCAACATCTAAAATGGTGCAATTTTACCCCAACATCTAAAATGGTGCAATTTTACCCCTAACGTCTTAGATGGTGCAATTTTACCCCTAACATCTAAAATGGTGCAATTTACCCTAACTTTGGCAAAATTGCACCATTTTAGACATTTGGGTGAACATAAAATGTCGGAAAATACATTGTGAAACAATTAAGGGTAAGAACATAAAATGTTTTAGGTGAACATACCAATCATAAATATGCTTACAGGAGGATCCTAAGCTTGAGCTCCTCCAATCAAAATCTTGAAAACTCGTTAGTTTCGCAGTGCTAAAGTCTGACGGTTTGTAATATCTTGTATATCTCCTCCCATTTAGGATGTGTTTTATCAACAGAGTAGAACTGATAAACTTCATTATCAACCTCTATCCAACTACAACCTGGTATTTTGTAAGCATTTTGCTCCTTCAACTTCTTTCTTACCACACGAACCTCATCCCACTTCCCTAACCCACCGTATAAATTTGCTAACATTATTCCATAGCCTCCATTTTTTGGGTCAATTTCAATTAGCTTTTTAACAGCAAATTCTGCCAAATCAGTATTACCATATACTTTACAGCCATTAAGCAAAGAACCCCAAACTACTTCATCCGGTTCAACCTTCATATCCCTTATAACTTCCAGTGCTTCTTCAAATCTTCCGGCACGACCAAGAATATCTATCAAGCATCCATAATGCTCAATCTGAGGTTCAATTCCATAATACTCTGTCATCATATGGAAATAGTGACGCCCTTCTTCAACCAGTCCACCATGAGTACAAGCATTCAACAAGCCAACAAAAGTAATCTCATCTGGTCTGACATCATTTTGATGTTTCATCATTTCCTCATATATGGAAATTGCTGTATTACATTGCCCATGGAGGGCGAAACAATTTATCATTGAATTCCAAGATGTCAAGCTTTTCTTCGAGGTCATATTAAAAACCTTTCTTGCCTCTCTTAAACTACCGCATTTCCCATACATATCCACCAGAGCATTTGATAGAAATGGATCAGAACACAAGCTCTTATTCCTGTATAAGTAACCATGTATCAATTTCCCAAGTTGAAGCATGCCCGTATGGCCACAAGCAGAGAGAGTACACACAAGTGTAACCTGATTAGGCCTGTTATGTTGTTCATCTGCTTGAGAAAAATATATCATCTTTCTGAAGAGTGAAATAGCCTCAGAAAACATCCCATTCTGCGTACATCCAGCAATAACTGCATTCCAAGATGGAACATCTCTCTCAGGCATTTGATCAAACAGAGAAAGAGCATGTCCAATCTCACCAAGTCTAGTATAACCAGAGATCATCGCAGTCCAAGACACCACATTTTTCTCAGACATTTCATCGAACACCTTCCGTGCACATCCAATATCAGACGAAGACCTCCTAGAATACGAATCAACGAGAGCAGTTTGAACAATTGTATGCCGCCCAAACCCCGATTTTGCAATGTGGGCGTGCACAAAACCAGTGGCATTGCAAGATTTCAAGACATGGGGGAAGATAAATTGATTGGGTTTAGGGTGGTCACGACGAAGCATATCGCGGTACAATTGAAAGGCTGAAAGATGATCGGAAATAGAGGCATAGGCAGTGATGAGAGCAGTATAAAGGTAAATGTTGGGAGTGTAGAGATGATTGAAAATGCGACGAGCATAGTTAAGATTGGAAAGGTTGAGAATTGAAAAGCGAACAAGTTTGAAGGCATAAAATTGAGTTTGGGAATGGCCAAGAGTTGTAAGAAAAGATTGGAGTTGTTTGAGGTGATTTTGATGATTCGATTTAGAAAGAACTCCGAGAACAAGTTGATTTAGATTCTGAGTTTCTGCCATGACTTGGTGATGCCATACAATTGAACAATGGCATGCCAAGAAATCCTATCAAGTGCAATTGGAGAATGTTAATATTTTGAGGCTTATACATGTTATGTGTACATGTATATTTCATGTGATTATATACTATGATATAAATGATATAAAAATGATAATTGTGTCAAACGAGTCGTGTCAAGAAGATTCACAAATCTACTTATCATGTTTTAGCTCTATCATCACATCATCATCCTTGTTCAACTGAATGTTTTCATCCGCCTTAAAAAATTGATGAGCAATAACCATTTCATCTATTTTTGCATATCAAAATCCAAATCAAATTACCAAAACAAGTTGAGAATTATTAAATTGATCATTAAACACACACAAAAAAGAAAAAATAAATTTGAGAAAGTACGCCCAATTCTCAATGTATCAAAACGAATAATATGTGCAACAAAAAACTCTGTTTTTAGTAGCAGAGACGTAAACAAGTCTTAGTAATCTTCACTATATGCTATAAAAACTTAAACAAGGTCAAAATCAGAAATAATACTCAAGAACAGAGAAATGAACAAAACAAAAATCAACAGAGAATGATAGACAATGAAGAAGGAAAAAAGTACAAAAACTTGCCTTAAAGGAAGCCGATCTACAAGACGCTTCTGATGTCCTTAAAAATGCAATCTATCTGCTGCTTCAATATACAAGAGCTGCGATTTCCCGAGAATGGGGGGAACTGCGTATAGCTCTAACCCTAAATTCCTTGAAGAGCACAATTGTAAGAAAATAAGCTTTTTGGGTCAAGTTTCAGTTTGAGAAATATCAAAGACGATTTCAATATTTTTAAAAAAAATATAAAGGTTGGTCCTTAAAGTTTGTATGAATGGTTAATTTAGCTCATATTAATGTTTTGGTATCAATTCAGTCCTTAAAATTGGAGTGAAATATCAAATCGACCATAATCAAATCAGTCCCAAAGTAATATATTTTTGACGCATTGAAATTGAACCGAAAGGATTTGGTGGATTGAAATCGAAAAACATACTGGAGGTACGTTCCAGTTGAAATTTCTAAAAAACAAAGTGACTTTTTTATTACTTTCCTAACTGGATTTAATTATTTTTTAGTTTTTGGCTTTTCAATCTATTTTTAACTAGTCGAAAACCCGTGCGATGCACAGGATATGAAACTTTTATATAATTTAGATAAATAAATAAATTGACATATTTACTTCTAAGTAATTTTATATCATCCTATGAAAAATATCTATATTATGTATATTTGAAATTAATATATATTTTTTTATTGACAATTCAAATTAAATTAAATTAATTTTGAAAATAATGGATTAATTTTTTTTATAGAATTTTAATTAAAGGTGAATGATTTATTTATTTTACAAAATTCAATGATTTGTACTTTTTAATAATTTTAATACATTTTTGTATTTTTATATAATTGGAATTCTGTGAAACAATGATAATAAATTAGGAGATTAATTAAAAAATATATTAGAATATAATGAAAAACCAAAAATTGAATTAAACTACAATTAAAATTAAATATTATATCTAGGATACAAAATAATTACAATCTATATTAAACAAAAATTGAATTAAACTACAATTAAAATTAAATATTATATCTACGATACAAAAGAATTACAATCTATGTTAAAATGAAAGCAACATCAATATATTATGCTATAAACTATTACAATCAATATTTTTCTAATGTTGCACATGAAGAAACTTTATCAATTCAATATGTTACATTTAAAAAAATAAAATTCATAAGAATTAGTCACAAATTCATCTTGATGATAATCATTTTGCTTGATGGAATTTCATGATAACCAAGTATTTGAATTTAATTATTCATTATGCTACAATAACCCAATATATCAAATTGAATCAGTTTAAAGTGATAATTTCTCCTATTTTCATCTCATAATATCTCATCAAGACATTCAATCAATTTGTTCTTCATTCTTTCATTGTATAGAATATCAGTCACGGTCACAGATATCACTTATTTGACTTCATTAATATTTTCTAATAATTATATATTCTTGAATTTCGTAAGCAAAAAAAATAAATAAAAGAATAGAAAACAAAAATGAAGAGACAAAAAAGATAATTAAGAGAGAACTATCTTCCTCTCGTTTTTTTTCGAAAATAAGAGAGAATGTCAAGATATAAACATATAAAGAGGAGAGTGAAAATACTTTTTGCACATTAATTAAATTTTTTATTTTTTTTCTTAATGAAATATTAAGTCTATAAATTAATTTTAGTTAAATAGAATTAAATCACAATTGTAACCACTCATTACAAAAAAAACGTTTTATAATTAACATGTGAAATTAATTCTATTAATTAGAATCATTATGCTCAACATTTGAGAATTTGAAGAGATTCAAATAATAATATTTTTTAATTAATATTTTCCAACAACTTGTCCTATAATCATGTTTCATTTTCATCTGTTAAAAACTCTTGAAATACTAATAATTTTGTACAAACCACAATATAATAGTTAAAAACTATATAAGCCAATGTTGCAAAAGCAATTATCTCAATATCTCATAATTAATGTACATTTTTAGGATTTTAAGTATCAAAATTTATTTTTATTTACCTTCATTTTGAATTCGTATCTAGCATAATCCAAATTCTTCAAGAATAAACATCTTATCAAGTGTATTAGACACTTACAATCTCGTTGTCTAGAGAACTGAGAAAAAATACATTCTTGATAATAATAATAATAATAATAATAATATAACATAATTTATAATTGAAATAAACTTCATTGTAAGTATAACATTTCAATTCCTCTTTAATATTTTCTTCAATATGACTCTAACTTCAATGAACAACTATTCTGTGAAACTTTATATCTATTTGTACCAAAATGCATAAAAATAAAAAATATAATCCATATTTAGATAAACTCAAACTAAAAAAATGAGTGGATTTCAACAGGTTCCAAATTAGAAAAATTAATCTAACTTCAATTAAAGCTAACAATTGAGTTCATATAAAGCCGAAAATCTAAATTTTAGTTAGAGTTAACAATCGAAACGATAACACTTAGCAACATATACTAAAAAAGAATGCAAATATACAGAATCTTTATTTTAGTCATTTTGAAAAAAAAAGACAAATAAAAAAGAAAACATGGATAAGGTAACGAGAGGTATGGAACCTGGGTAACGACAAAAATGGAATTTCATCTCTGAAAGGTGAAACTATAAAATCTATTGTTTAATAAAAATAAAACAACATAATTGAGAACAAAAATAACTACAATATATGAAAAAAATCGAATAATTACCTTGAGAAACATAATAATTTATTGTAATTTTTGACACCTTTGTGTTTCCCGATTTTAGTTGTCCATGCATCTTCTATTTCTATCGGATTTCTTCAATTGGAGATACCGATTTGGAAAAAAAAGACAAATAAAAAAGAAAATATGGATAAGGTAGCGATATGTATAGAACATGTGTAACGACAGAAATGGATCTGAAAGATGAAACTATAACAACTATTGTTTAATAAAAATAAAAGAACAACACAATTGAGAACAAAATAACTACAACATATGAAAAAAATCAAATAATTACCTTCAGAAATATAATATTGGCTATCATGGCCAATGAATATAATGGTGGAATACTATCTATCATGCTTTATATAGAAGTTTATTTGTGACTTTTGGATTTCCTTGCTTTGTGTTTTTTCATCTTCCTGTAACTCTTACTGTCTTTTATTATTTTAATTAATAGGGTAATAATTGTTTAATATATTATAAATATAAATTTGTTATTTTTAATCAACTAAATCTTTTTTATTTTGATTTTATACTACGTTGACAACTCATCAAAAAGGCTTCTAAAACACTTCTCCTCATTTATCTCTGCTTCCGCTATTATATATAGTATAGATTTTTTAAAGTTAATTTTTGAAAAAAAAGGGTCTGGTCGTCTAATTGGAGAGGGGCCACTCGGCTCTGTTCTTAATGAATAGAGCCATATTCACATTTTTCAAGTCTTTTTGTGCAATTTTCGATTTTTAAGTCCGTTTTTGAAAATGTTTAATGCTAAATTCTAGCAAAAACTCTATTTTGGGGTTTTTAGCCTATTTTGCATTTAGTGTTTTTGGGGGTTTAGCCTATTTTGGGGTTTTTATTATTAAAAAGAGATCATTTGCAAATAAAATTCTCATATTTTTTTTGGGTTTCATAGCATTCAAATGAATATTTGGCTCATTGGGATATTTTTTTGAAATTGTTATATATTTATTATAATTTTCTTATTTTTTTTTATGAAAAATAGATTTCTTTCAAATAAAAATCTCATTTTATTTTCAAGGGTTTCACTTGTATTTTAAAGGATGTTCATATTTCTTGAAAATATCTGAGAATTTATTTTGATTTTCTAGCTTTATTATTTATTTCTAAAAAAAATTCTAAGAGTATTCAAATCAATATTCCACACTTTGAAGAATATTTTGGAAATATTTAAGTAATTATTATAATTTCCCAAAATTTTATAGCTTTATTCAGCCTTTTTAATTAAAAATAGAAATCTTATTACTTCTCAAAAAAAAATATAAAAATATTCAAATAAATATTCCACACTTGAAAAATATTTTGAGAATATTTGAGTTGTTATTATAATTTTCTAAGTTTTTCTAGCTTTTATTAAGTTGTTATTTCACAAACATAGAATTTCATCGATAAAAGTCATATTTTCATTTTCAATAATTTCAAGAATATTTGAATGAATACTCTTCATTTCAAAATTTAATTTGAGGGTATCTAGATAAATATCATGATTTTTTAGATTTCAATTAGCTTTATTAGCTTTTACTTTCAATAAAAAAAAATAGAATTTTATTGATATAAGTCTTATTTTCATTATT
Source organism: Euphorbia lathyris (assembly GCF_963576675.1). NCBI lineage: Eukaryota > Viridiplantae > Streptophyta > Magnoliopsida > Malpighiales > Euphorbiaceae > Euphorbia > Euphorbia lathyris. Next base: position 87,408,106 of record NC_088915.1, read on the forward strand.
GGGGATTTCAAGAATATCAAATTCGATATTCTTTCCATTGGAATATATTCCAAGAATACTTAGATAATTACCATAATCTTCTAAGTTTTCATCAGAATAAGCAGTATTTCTGTCAGTGGTTATCATGACTGCTATAAGATTTTCGGAGGTTATCATGACTGCTATAAGATTTCCGGAACAAAGTAACACGCCTACACAGTTTCATCGCATTCTTCGAAATATGGATGTAATTAACTGTGAATACTTCGCACTTTAATTTCAATAAAAATAGAATTTTATCAATATAAGTCTCATTTCCATTTTCGGGGATTCTAAGAATATCAAATTCAATATTTTCCATTGGAATATATTCCGAGACTACTTAGGTAATTATCATAATCTTCTAAGTTTTCATCAGAATAAGAGGTATTTCTGGCAGTGGTTATTGATAGGGCTGAATCGTATATGTCAATTAAAAGCAAGTGGACTCTATCATATCAAGTAGTAAACGTTACTAAGAACGGTATCGATCTCACATAGACTATTTTTCAATAAAACTCTATGTTAACTAATGATTGAATTAAACATGAGTTGGTTTTTCACTTATAATTACTAGATTAATAATATAAAGCAAAGGAAGATTATTCAGTTGTCTTATGAATGAGCGGAAGGCTAAGATTTCGGATCCCCGTGTTCAACTACTATAGATTAACTCGTGTATATTGTGTGTAACGAAGATAACTCAAGACGGTAGCTTTCCTAACTAAGATAATAATTCTGACCTAGAACTATTAACTCTATTCCTAACACCCCTAGGCTGATGCTTGGTTAGGCAAAATCCCTAAGTGTGCTAGGAAGCATTAATTATGTTGAAAGCTAAAGCTAAGTCGTGACTTAGACTACGAAGTCGCACTATCCTGTTAAGATAACTTGACAATTTAGTACATTTGACCACTCAGAGACTGAGGTAAAGTTCATGTATCATTTGTGTAATTTATCCCCAAATAATTTAGAAAATAAAATAGAGAAATAAAAATAAACCTTATGGTTTGACTGAATTGCAAAAACAATCCACGTTGTTTAAAAGTTTGCAAGCGAGATTTGTACTTTTTACTGTTTATAAACCCAGTCAATCTTTCAAAAATTATTGTTGTGACTATCTACCACAAAAGGGAGCGATTCGGAGCAATTAAAAAGACTTACTTTGCAAATTATCTAAAATTCAAGGTCTAACCTTACAATTTAACTAAATCACAAGTATTATTTAGCCGAAAAATTGACCCACATATCCTTTAAACCACGAGCATTGCCTTTACACCTCGACCAAACCAAAAGGTTTATTTTTATACTTTCCTTTATAATTTATACATACTAAGAAACAAGAGGATAAATGGAAAACCCCAATATTTTTTACCATGTGACGGTCAGAGTGATACATGCCACATTAAATGACTTCCTAAGTCACACATTTCTCTCATATTACATTAACAAATTCATATATAAATTAGGCTGAGCGTTGATCTTGAAGATTCAAAATTGGATTAAACTGTTGATTTTTTATTTAGGACAAAACCGATTATACTGTTGAATTAATTAGCTACATTTATGAAGATTCACTAGCTAATTTTGGTAGAACAACAGATGCTCCTGTCTGGTGGGATGAGCTCCCCAATTTTTGTCTTTCTGATTTCTTTTACAACCTTGCGGGACAGCACAATGATAGGGGTATTTTACCCCTATCTTTTAGCGTGAATTACGGGTTGATTTTGGATAAAACAAATAAGTTTAATTACAAAAATAAAGCGCTTTGATAAAATAAAGAAATAAAAATAAATTTCGTACTTTCAGTTAATTTTCCGTGTTTCTGATTAGTTTAGGAAATAAAAACGTCAAGCTAACTCGGCTCGTAAGATTTGTATTTCAGGTACGAGCAAGGAGCAAAAATCTACTCAAATACGCGGGGCGTCTCATCCTTTACGCGAGGCGTGAAACATGGTGTCAGCAATAATTGCCTTATCCGCAGACGCCATGTGGAATTGACTCAGCATACGCGGGGCGTATGCCACCCTACGCGGGGCGTATGACACATGTCGGAAATAATTGGCCTAATCCTGAAAGTCAGACTGCACTGTCTCCTTGAGTCAACTCTTCGTACGCGAGGCGTATCACCATACACGCGAGGCGTACCAGGCAATTCCTCAATGATAAAAACTCAGAGACTCATTTACGCGGGGCGTGCTTCAGCTACGCACGGCGTAAAAGCTCCAATTCAAGCAATAAAACTTTAGAGACTCAAACACGCAGGGCGTACTTCAGCTACGCAATGCGTGCTTGAGACAACAAGACATGGAATTGGTCCACATGCAGGAGATTTCTGACGGAATGGGCACTTACGCGGGGCGTAGACCACCTTACGCGGGGCGTATCATGGGATTTTTGCACCAAATAATGTTGCCCCATACTTGTGCTTTGTGAAGTTACAACATTACCTTTGCTTGATGTTTATAAATAGGAAGCTCTTGAACTTCATTTGAAACAAAAATTTACACACTAGAGAGCAAAACTATACTCTTTTGATTATTGTAATTTAGATTCAGATTTTGTAGTTAAACTCTCCCCCTCGAGAGCTTGTTCGGTTGTTCCGGCGTTCCATCGAAGTTCCGTTCCACCACTCGTCACCAAGCTCGAGAGTTCCACCTCCACGACCTAGGAGACGGCTTTGAGTCCGGTTAGCTAGTTCCAAGGGCGGATTCTCCCTTTTTACCTGCTAATTAGCTTGTACTCTTCCTATGTACTAGGCTTGGTTGTATTTCATCTATTCACTTTCCATATTTATAATTTATGATTCATAATCTCTATTTCCCTTTACGTGTTAATGTTTATTACTTGTTTTGATATTCGTAATTGATTATTGTGTAGGAGAACGCGATTTCCGCCGCCATTCGGGCTATCCTTAGGGAGTTATATAGGTGTTGCCTTACCGGAAGTGACAAACCGGAAACCGTAGGAATTGACAAGCCATGGAACTTACAGGCCCTAGTTTCTAATTCCCCCGCATTAGACACGCCTTGACTAGGAATCACGTAGTCTAAGCGCTTCACGGGTCGGTCCTATTACACTTAGTCATCTTTACAAGAGTAAATTATTATCCGTATACATTTAGAGTCGTTATTTATCGTGGTTATAACTTATCGTTATTCATCATACTTCATAGGGTTTTAGCTACATAAATCTGTGTCGCTAATAGTTAGGGATAGTGTGTAGTTGCGTCTTACTTTACCCCAAAGTAATCACCGCTTAAATAACATACGAAACCGAGTCGTCTAATATTTATAATTATAAATCCCGTGGATTCGATACCCGGTCTTAACTGGATTATTACTTGATACGACGGGGTACACTTGTCCCTAAGTAGTCGTAGTGTCTAGTGGAGTTAAAACATTTAAAAGATCACATCCATATTCATAGCACATTCACCGCAATACACATTTAGTCGTCATTAGAAAACTCTACCTAGATCCTACGCCCCATCAAGTTTTTGGCGCCGTTGCCGGGGATTTATAATCTCCTACAATATTAGACAAAAACGTTTCATTGTTAGTTTAAGCATTCTTTTTGTATAAATTGTTTATATATACTTTTACTAACATTATTCTTTCTTGTTGATAATTCTTTTATACTGGTTTTACTTTATGCACGCCCGATCTAAGAGTGATTCTCTCGTACCTATTGATCTCGAAATTGAACATACTCTTTGTAGGTTACGTAGAGAAAGAATGGGAAATCTCAACAATGAAGCTAACCAGCCCGAGTTCAACCAAAGGGTGCCGGAACAACCCGTGAATAACGGCCGTAATGGTGAAGGCAACGACACGCGTTCGATGTTGGAGATTCTTGCTCCACATCACCCTCAAATCCGCCATAGAATCGTTGCCCCTACCATTCCGGCTGACACATTTGAAATAAAGACTAGCATGATCCAATTAATCCAACAACTCGGTCAATTCGGAGGGGAACCCCATGAAAACCCTAATGAACACCTTGATAAATTTCTTATGTGTGCCGAAACTTCGCGGCAAAATGGTGTTTCGGTTGAGGCCGTCCAACTAAAACTATTTCCTTTCTCTTTGATAGGGCAGGCATTGGAATGGTTGCACTCGTTAGAGGTGGGATCGATCACCTCTTGGAAGGAACTTGAGAAGGAATTCCTATCTTACTACTTCTCGCCCTCTAAAACGGTTAAGTTGAGAAAAGATATCACCTCCTTTCGGCAACTTGGATACGAGGCCCTCCACTCAGCTTGGGCTAGGTTTCGAAAGTTGCTCCGAAGCTGTCCCCATCACGATATCCCTAAACATGATCTAGTAAGTACCTTTTATCATGGCTTAACACCTACTAATCGTGAAACCGTTGATTCTGCCGCAGGCGGGGATTTGTTTCGCAAATCGACAAGCGAGGCGTATGAGCTCATTCACGAATTAGCTAGGAAAAGCATCCAATGGCAAGAAGATCGACTTGCCAGACCCTCGCAACATCAAACCTTTGCCGTAGAAGACGAGGCTCCCACAATCTTCATGATCGAAATGAATAAGAAGCTGGACGCTTTAATGGCGCAAATGAGCCTCCAGAATTCAGCACAAGTCCTAGTATGCTCTCATTATGGTGGTGACCACCAAGGTAAGGATTGTCAAGCCGGAAGCCCTTTTGCCGGCGACATCGAAAGCGTAAGTTATGTAGGGGGACAATAAAGGTATAATTCTCATTATAACTCCTATCCTAACACGCATGCTTATCACCACCATAACAATAATAATAACGGATGGAGGCCTCAACACCCGATTCCATCTTATAATAACAAGCGGAATGTGTTGAAGCCCCCATCCGAACCCCATGGTAAATTTGTGGAACAAGGGTTGGGCCAATTCCCTCATGTCCAAGGAGGGCAAAAATCACAACCTCCTAGCAATACACAAGACGCAATGGTAATTGATCTCCTTAAAGAAATATCTTCCCGTCTTGCTAACAATGAAGCATTTTGCAGGGACTTGGGACAACAAGTGGCCCAATTAAGTCGCCAACGACAAGGGAGACAATATGGGTCTCCCCCGATTAACACCGAACAAAACCCGAGACCAAAAGATTGGGAGACCGCACAAGCAATAACTCTCCATAGTGGTAAGGGTTTGGAACCACCGGTTCCAAAGGCGACTCCACCCGCTCCATAGGTAAGTGATGAACTGGAAGTGGTAAGCAACCCCGGTTCGGATCCAAAACTCGCGACTTTCTTGGATAAGAATAAAAATGTGTGTGATCCAATTGGAGCTTACGTACCGAAGCTCCCTTTTACATAACGACTTAAAAAGGAAAAATTGGACCACCAATACGGCAAGTTTTTGGAAATTTTTAAGAAACTTCACATTAACATTCCACTTGCGGAAGCATTGGAACAAATGCCTAAATATGCGAAATTTCTTAAAGAAATCCTCGCCAAAAAGAGGAAGTTGGATTATAATGAGACGGTAGCGCTCACGGAGGAATGCTCCCCGATTATAACGAACAAACTCCCACCTAAACTCAAGGATTTAGGTAGTTTTTCTATCCCTTGCACGATTGGTAATGTTGAGTTTAGGAGAGCTTTATGTGATTTGGGTGCTAGCATCAATCTAATGCCTTTATCTGTGTTTAGGAAGCTCGACTTGGGAGAACCAAAGCCTACCAATATGACGCTCCAGCTGGCCGATAGATCCATTGTCCGGCCAAAAGGGGTTGTGGAGGATGTCTTAGTGAAAGTGGATAAGTTCATTTTCCCCGCCGATTTTGTAGTGCTTGATATGGCGGAAGACGATACTATACCAATCCTCCTAGGACGACCATTTCTTGCAACAGGTAGGACTCTCATTGACGTCCATGAAGGTAAACTTATCCTACGGTTGCAAGACGAAGAGGTAGAGTTTAACGTGTACAACTCCATGAAATTCCCGTCTAACACCATGGAGGATTGCAATTTTTTAAATTCCATAGACTCTATTGATCTTTTTGTTGAGGATTTTTGTGATAGGTCTTCTGCGGGAACCTCTTCGGAATTCGACGGTATTGAGCATTTGGATGAGGAGCCATTGAACAAGCCATTTGAATACTCCTCCGAAATAGAACAATGTCTGTTGGCAAAGAGCCGGTTCGAGGGTTTAGACCGGGAGAGCAAAGCAAAGCCGAAGACCTCTCTTGAGGAACCTCCAACTTTGGAACTTAAACCCTTGCCTCCTAATTTAAAATACGTATTTTTACAACCTCCCAATTTCTTACCGGTTGTTATTTCTTCGCTTTTGACAGCGGAAATGGAGGAAGCATTAATTGCGGTGTTACAAAAACACAAGGGCGCATTTGGGTGGACTATTCACGACATTAAGGGGATCAGCCCCACCATTTGCACACACCACATCTTTATGGAGGATAAAGTCAAGCCCTCCATGCAGCCGCAATGGCGACTTAACCCCAATATAAAAGAGGTAGTGAAGACCGAGGTAATCAAACTCCTCGACGCAGGTATAATCTTCCCTATCTCCGATAGTCCATGGGTTAGTCCGGTCCAATGCGTTCCTAAAAAGGGGGGCACTACGGTGACGGAAAATGATCAAGGGGAATTAATCCCCACACGGAAAGTAACCGGGTGGCGAGTATGCATTGATTATAGGAAACTTAACGAAGCCACCCGAAAAGATCATTTTCCCTTGCCGTTCATCGACCAAATGTTGGAAAGAATGGCAGGTCATAAATTCTTTTGCACCCTCGATGGCTTATCCGGTTATATGCAAATTCCCGTCGATCCTTCGGATCAAGAAAAGACGACATTCACTTGTCCGTATGGGACATTTGCATATAGGCGGATGCCGTTTGGGCTTTGTAACGCCCCCGCCACCTTTCAAAGGTGCATGACGCCTATATTCTTCGAAATGATTGAGGATTTCATGGAAGTCTTCATGGACGATTTTTCTGTTTTTGGGTCGTCCTTTGAAATTTGTTTAGGTAATCTTGATAAAGTCCTCCAACGTTGCGAAGACACTAACCTTGCGCTTAGTTGGGGAAAATGTCAATTTATGGTTCAAGATTGCATTGTTTTGGAACACAAGGTGTCCGGAGAGGGGATCGAGGTCGATCCGGCCAAGATTGAGGTAATTGAAAAACTACCTCCACCAATCAACGTTAAGGGAATTCGGAGTTTCTTGGGTCATGTGGGGTTCTATAGACGATTCATCAAGGATTTCTCTAAGATAGCAACCCCCTTGACCCAACTCCTTGCAAAGGATGCGGAATTTAGTTTTTCCCCCGAATGTTTACTTGCATTTAATACGCTAAAGGAAAAACTAGTTAATGCACCTATCCTGGTGAAACCCGACTGGAACCTCCCCTTTGAACTAATGTGTGATGCGAGTGATTTGGCTGTAGGTGCTTGTTTGGGCCAACGGGTGGATAAACTCTTTCGCCCTATCTATTATGCGAGCAAAACGCTCAATGAGGCCCAACAAAACTATTCCATCACGGAAAAGGAGATGCTTGCCGTTGTTTTTGCTTTCGATAAATTTAGATCATATCTTGTGTTATCCAAAATTATCGTATACACTGACCACGCAGCTCTCAAGTACTTGATGACTAAGCAGGATGCCAAACCACGCTTGATACGGTGGATCCTACTCCTACAAGAATTCGACATCGAGATCAAAGATAAAAAAGGAGTAGAGAATGTTGTGGCCGACCATCTCTCTCGCTTACAAGGCGAGCAAGACGAATCTCCGGAAACTATTGAGATTAAGGAGACCTTTCCCGACGAAGCACTCTACGCGGTAACATCTTTACCTTGGTATGCCGATATGGCAAACTACAAAGCCGGTAATATTCTTCCCCCGCACCTTACATACGAGCAGCGTAAGAAATTCTTTCACGATGCTAAGCACTATTTTTGGGAAGAACCCTATCTGTTCAAATCATGTGCTGATAACATTATTGCTTGGGTGGAGCTTGGCGAATTTTACAAAATTTACTTCAAAATTGCTCGGGTGGAGCTTGAGAATGCCTTTTTATTTTTATCGTATCCTTAGTTTTGATAGAGGCACAAAAACAATATTTTGAAGGCTTATGGTGCTCGTTTGTTAAGGCCGTGACCTTTTCCGAGTGATTTGGGTGCAAATTGATTTTGTCGGTATTCGAACAAGAGGGAAAAGGGTTAAATGTTAAAAGAGTATTAACAAAAAAGTTGGTTAATAGGCTCGAAGGGGTTTCCTAATGTTTAATGAAAATGAGAAAAATAAATTAAGAAAAATTAGTCTAAGTGGGTTCGGTTTATCATCTATTGCCTTTTTACCAAAAATAAGTGTACTTAACCCGGTATTGGATGCAAATTCTATGAGTTGAGTGAAGTCAAAGCTCTCGAAAAATTGTGAAAGAATTAGAGTTCTCGTACGAACTCCTTTAGGCTCAAAAATACCTCACAAAGATTCGGGTTTAAATTGTGTACTATCAAGTCTTCGCTAAATTCTCAACTATCCCGTTTTTATTGCCTTTTCAAAGTTCATTATGGAGATAACATTTGGGTTAAGACTCGATGCCTTAGTTTAGTACTAACCTAAGCTTTGCACAAATTCCCTAATTTCAAAATCAAGACTAAAATTCCTTAATTAGATCATCCCCTTGTGTCGACGTCTTTTATTTTTGATGACAAATAACGGAACTTTAATTAATTTCCGAAGGAGGGATAGCGTGTCGGGAAAAATTTGAAAGATTCAATAAAGTAGTTTAATTATTTTTGTGTTTATTTTATTTTTATTTTTGTTTTTGTTAGTGCAAAACAAAAGTGCGGGGTTGCACGGCCCTCCGCGTTATTTAAAATGACGCCTGTTCCAAGGGTGTCGCAAAAAGAAGTTAAAACAAAAACAAAAATAAAGGTAAAGAAGGAAAAGAAGACCCTTAGTGGTCAGGGACCCTACGCGAGGCGTGCCCAAGGGGGCGCCCCGCGTAGGGTGGCGTTTTTATCTCTTTTTGAGCCAGAGACTCAAATACGCGAGGCGTAGGAACAGGGTGCCTCGCGTGTTTGAGTTTCTAAACTTTTTTAAGTAGGGGAATGCAGGGTACGCGGGGCGTACCATGGGGTACGCCCTGCGTGGTGTTACTTTAAACAACAAAAACAACCACAATGAAAGCACAAAACACAACCGGAATTTAACAATATATATTAGAATGAAAGCATCGTACACTAAAAACATAAAAAACAACACAGGAAATACAAAAACAACATCAAAAGGAAATACATAAAGAAAACATAAAAAGAAAAATGGAAACTATGGTTGTGGTGGAGGAGGGTTGCCATGGATGTTGAAGTGGGTGTAGAAGGCGTTGGTGAATGCGTCAAAGTTAGCCCTATCCGCTTGCCTTTGAGCTTCGAAGGCGTCGAAGCGAGCGTCAAAGGCATTGAAGCGTGAATCGAAGTGAGCCCGATCACGACGTTGGTTATCCTCCAAGATATCCAACCGAGCATAAAGAGCGTTGAAGTCGTGAAGGGGCGGAGGACTGAAATTGAGACCCATGATTGAATCCGAGTCCCCTTCCGCATTGGAGTGAGCCGCCCCCGAAGTCTCGCCCGGGCCAGAAGTTGGACGCTTTAAGGATTTAAAGGCGTTTTTGTCCAACGGCTGAGGCATAAGGCGCAGGAGGCGCTCAATGGCGTCGGAGCCGAGAGTGGAGAGGCCGAAGATGGTGACGAGGTGGCCGAACCCGAGCTTGGCCCGTTTTTGGATGGGCATGGAGTGGAGGTGAGCAGCCACGTGATAGGCGAGGTCATAGGTGAGCCCATTGGCACAACAGTAGAGGGCCAACAGTTCGTGCTTGTTGACCTTAGAGGACTCGGACTTCCCCGAGAAGTAAAATGAGATGAAGCGGTGGAGAAGTTGGAGGATAGGGTCGCGGATGAGAGATGGGCGGAGGTTGGAGATATCATAGTCCTCGGACCCGGTGATGGAGGTCCAAAACTCATGAGCGGCAACACCGTCGGGCCAACGGGATGTGCCCCCCTCCGCTTGGAAAGTGAAATGGTGTTGGAGCCATTGAGTGTCAATGGAGAAGGGGCGGTTGTGGAGGCGGAAGTTGAAGAGGGCGGCTTCGGGGACGTTGTTGGAGGTGAGGGTGGTGTAGAACTCAATGACCAAGGAGGGGTACACGTGGTATTCTTTACTGTAGATGTCATACCACCCGAGGGAACGGAGACGAGCTTCGAAAGGCATACCGAGATCATGTTGATCGAGCACGCTACGTTGGATATAGGGAAGCTCCATGACGGTGGCGGCACAAAGGTCTTCGTACCGGGTAGCCTCCTCCTCGGTGAGAAGGTGAAAAGGAGCCTGGTATAGGCGGGTGAGGGGGGGTGTGCTTTCCCGCTCGGGTGGTGGTCGTGATTGGTTTTGGGTGCGGCTAGTATGGGCACGAGTGGCTCGTGGGGGACGCATATCGGTGGTGTTCTTTCGCCTAACCATGGTGGAATGTGAGAGATTTAAGAGAGGGTGGAAGAAGGTTGTGAGAAAGTTGAGATAGTTGTGAGGAAGAAGGAAAAGAGAAGGGTGATTATATATAGGAAATGAGGGAAGTGGGGATCCAAGCAAAACTCGGATCCCCAAGAGGGATACGCGCGGCGTGAAGCGGCCACGCCACGCGTATCCCACCTTTTTGAGCGTCAATTACGCAATAGGGGCGCGATACGTGGGGTGTACATGGGGGTACGCCACGCATAGTGCACCTCCTGCCCTTTTGGATGGAAGAAAAAGGCAGGGACGCGGGGCGTACAGGGTAGTACGCCGCGCATAAAAACGAATTTGGAACAGTCTTTTTCGGTTTTTAGATGTATTTTGAATTTTTTTTGGAGTTTTTGATTTATGATGTTATTAATGAGGTGTTAATGTTTTTATGGTTTTTATGTTGAGTTAATGTTTTTGTGTGTTTTAATTTTGAAAATAAGAGGGTAGTTAATGCAAAATTTATTACGGAGGGAGGTTGAGGATTTGAATTTGAAAAGGTAGAAGTTGATTGGAGAGGAGAGGAGGTGGAGTGGAGAAGTGGGAAAGATTTTTGGGGAAGAGGAATGATGGGAAGTTATGAAGAAAAAGCTGCCATGGGGAGTTGTGATTCACAACTCCCCGAGGATACGCGCGGCGCACCCCAGGGTACGCCCCGCGTGTCCTTTATTAAAACGAATTAGGGAGGGTACGTGGGGCGTGCCTCTAGGTACGCCCTGCGTAGTGTGTCCTTTATTGAGTGAAATGGGCAGACACACAACTACGCGGGGCGCTAGGGGTTGTACGTCCCGCGTATCTTAAAATTTTTGGATTAATGTGAGATTTGTTTTTCCTTTAATTTTATAAAAATAAAAGAAAATAAAATAAAGTAAAATAAAAATGAAGAGCAGGAAAGATGAGAAGTAGAGCAAAAGATGGAAATGAGAATAAAATAACAACGATTCAAGGAAAAAATAAATAAAAAAGAAAAGAGATAAAATAAGTTTATAATACATATAGATAAGTGGTTCGAGAAATTCAAACCGATGCTACGTTTTGAGTCGAAGTAGCTCGACTTTCTTATACGACGGCTCATTGCAAGACGTCCGCGTTGGAGCTTGACAGGTCCGAACTTCCCCTATTCATGAGTGTGATCGCTTGTCCGGATTCCCGATTCTTACCCCGCGGGTTCTGCTCAGTGTTCGCCGGGAGGGTTCCTAGAGGCCTTTCTTGCTGTTGACGGTTCAGGTGGGCTACTTGGCGGCTAAGATCCCTGCAAAACACTTCGCTATCGGAAAGACGGGTTAATATGTCTTTCAACAAAGACGTGACCGATTGGTCGTGTACATTATTGGAAGGTGGAGCGTTCTGATTACCGGGCGCGGCTTGTGATTGCCCGAGCCCGTTTTCCCGATATTCTTGCTCAAAGCTGGATGGGGGCCTCAACACGTTATTATTATTGCCATATGACAAGTTCGGGTGTTGGTACCGAGGCCTCCATCCGCCGTTATTATTATTGTGGTGGTGATAGGAGTTCGGATTAGGATTATACCTTGGATTTCCTCCTACGTAACTTACACTCTCGATGTCGTTGATAGGGGTATTTTACCCCTATCTTTTAGTGTGATTTACGGGTTGATTTTGGATAAAATAAATAAGTTTAATTACAAAAATAAAGCGTTTTGATAAAATAAAGAAATAAAAATAAATTTCATACTTTCAGTTAATTTTCCGTGTTTTTGATTAATTTAGGAAATAAAAACGTCAAGCTAACTCGGCTCGCAAGATTTGTATTTCAGGTGCGAGCAAGGAGCAAAAATCTACTCAAATACGCGGGGCGTGAAACATGGTGTCAGCAATTATTGCCTTATCCGCAGACGCCATGTGGAATTGACTAAGCATACGCAGGGCGTATGCCACCCTACGCGGGGTGTATGACACATGTCGGAAATAATTGGCCTAATCCTGAAAATCAGACTGCACTGTCTCCTTGAGTCAACTCTTTGTATGCGAGGCGTATCACCATACACGCGGGGCGTGCCAGGCAATTCCTCAATGATAAAAACTCAGAGACTCATTTACGCGGGGCGTGCTTCGGCTACGCACGGCGTAAAAAGCTCCAATTCAAGCAATAAAACTTCAGAGACTCAAACACGCGGGGCGTACTTTAGCTACGCAGGGCGTGCTTGAGACAACAAGACATGGAATTGGTCCACACGCAGGAGATTTCTGACGGAATGGGCACTTACGCGGGGCGTAGACCACCTCACGCGGGGCGTATCATGGGATTTCTGCACCAAATAATGTTGCTCCATACTTGTGCTTTGTGAAGTTACAACATTGCCCTTACTTGATGTTTATAAATAGGAAGCTCTTGGACTTCATAGAGGACACACCAATTTACACACTAGAGATCAAACTATACTTGTTTTGATTATTGTTGTAGTATAGATTCAGTTTTTGTAGCTAAACTCTCCACCTCGAGATCTTGTTCGGTTGCTCCGGCATTCCATCGAAGTTTCGCTCCACCATTCATCGCCAAGCTCGAGAGTTCCACCTCCACGACCTAGGAGACGGCTTTGAGTCCGGTTAGCTAGTTTCAAGGGCGGATTCTCCCCTTTTTACGTGCTAATTAGCTTGTACTCTTCCTATGTACTAGGCTTGGTTGTATTCCGTTTATATACATTCCATATTTATAATTTCATGATTTATAATCTCTATTTCCCTTTACGTGTTAGTGTTTGCTACTTGTTTTGATATTGATAATTGATTATTGTGTAGGAGAACGCGATTTCCGACGCCATTTCCTTAGGGAGTTATATAGGTGTTGCCTTACCGGAAGTGACAAACCGGAAACCGTAGGAATTGACAAGCCACGGAACTTACGGGCCCTAGTTTCTAATTCCTCCGCATTAGACACGCCTTGACTAGGAATCACGTAGTCTAAGTGCTTCACGGGTCGGTCCTACTACACTTAGTCGTCTTTACAAGAGTAGATTATTATCCGTATACATTTGGAGTCGTTATTTATCGTGGTTATAACTTATCGTTATTCATCCTACTTCATAGGGTTTTAGCTACATAAATCTGTGTCGCCAATAGTTAGGGATAGTGTGTAGTTGCGTCTTACTTTACCCCAAAGTAATCACTGCTTAAATAACATACGAAACTGAGTCGTCTAATACTTGTAATTATAAGTCCCATGGATTCGATACCCGGTCTTAACCGGATTATTACTTGATACAACGGGGTATACTTGCCCCTAAGTAGTCGTAGTGTCTAGTGGAGTTAGAACATTTAAAAGATCACATCCATATTCATAGCACATTCACCACAATACACATTTAGTCGTCCTTAGAAAACCACTACACTAGACGGTACGCATCAAGTTTATGGCGCCGTTGCCGGGGATTTATAATCTCCTACAATATTAGACAAAAACATTTCATTGTTAGTTTAAGCATTCTTTTTGTATAAATTGTTTATATATACTTTTACTAACATTATTCTTTCTTGTTGATAATTCTTTTATACTTGTTTTACTTTATGCACACCCGATCTAAAAGTGATTCTCTCGTACCTATTGATCTCGAAATTGAACGTACTCTTTGTAGGTTACGTAGAGAAAGAATGGCAAACCCCAACGCCGAGGTCAACCAACCCGACGGAAACCAAAGGCCGCACGTGAACAACATCCGCGGGGGCAATGATACGCGTTCGATGATGGAGATCCTTGCTCCGCATCGCCCCCAGAATCGTAATGGCATTGTCGCTCCCACGATCCCGGCCAACACATACGAGATCAAGACCGGCATGATCCAACTGATACAACAATGTGGTCAATTCGGAGGGGAACTCCATGAGAACCCCAATGAACATTTGGATAAATTTCTTATGTGTGCCGATACCTCTCGGTAAAATGGTGTTCCCGTTGAGGCTGTGAGACTAAAATTATTTCCTTTTTCATTTACAGGACAGGCGTTGGAATGGCTACACTCATTGGAGGCGGGATCCATCACGTCATGGGAGGAGCTCGAAAAGGAGTTCCTTTCCTACTATTTTCCGCCATCCAAAACAGTCAAGTTACGGACCGATATCACGTCCTTCAGGCAATTGGAATGCGAGGCCCTTCATGCAGCTTGGGCTAGGTTCCGGAAGTTGCTCCGAAACTGCCCCCACCATGACATCCCGAAGCACGACTTGGTGAGCACTTTTTACCACGGGTTAACCCCCACTAACCGTGCGACTGTTGATTCCGCTGCAGGTGGGGATCTATTTCGGAAGTCAGCTAGTGAGGCCTACGAGCTCATTCATGAGCTCGCGAGGAAAAGCGTGCAATGGCAAGAGGATCAGCTTGCCGGCCCGTCGCGACATCAAATGTTTGCTGTGGAGAAAGAGGCTCCGAAAAGCTCCATGGCAGAGATGCATAAGAAACTTGACTCATTAATCGCCCAGCTAAGCCTCAACAAAAGTGCACAGGTCCTGATGTGCAATCACTGTGGTGGAGACCACGACGGACTCAACTGCCAAGCCGGTAGCCCTTTCGCCGGCGACATCGAGAGTGTAAGTTACGTAGGAGGAAATCCAAGGTATAATCCTAATCCGAACTCCTATCACCACCACAGTAATAATAACAACGGTTGGCGGCCTCGGTACCAACACCCGAACTTGTCATATGGCAATAATAATAATGTGTTGAGGCCCCCATCCGGCTTTGAGCAAGAATTTCGGGAAAACGGGCTCGGGCAATCACAAGCCGCGCCCGGTAATCGGAACGCTCCACCTTCCAACAATGTACACGACCAATCGGTCACGTCTTTGTTGAAGGACATATTAACCCGTCTTTCCGATAGCGAAGTGTTTTGCAGGGATCTTAGCCGCCAAGTAGCCCACCTAAACCGTCAACAACAAGAAAGGCCACTAGGAACCCTCCCGGCGAATATCGAACAGAACCCGCGGGGTAAGAATAGGGAAACCGGACAGGTGATAACGCTCCTCAATAATAGAAGTTCGGACCCGTCAAGTTCCAACCCGGACATCTTGCCCTAAGCCGCAGCGTGAGAAAGTCGAGCTACTTCGACTATAAACGTAGCATCGGTTTGAATTACTCGAACCTTTTTGTTTATATGTATTATAAATTTTTGTTCTTTTCTCTTCTCTTTAATTTTTCCTTTTTGAGTTATTGTTTTACATTTTATTTTCGCTTGTGTTTTAATTTTTACTTTCATTTTTATTTTTTAGCTTAGTTTCTATTATTTTTATAAAACCAAAAGAAAAACAAATCCCTCTTTAAATCCAAAAATTTTGTGATACGCGGGGCGTACGCACCTATACGTCCCGCGTATCTGCATGTCTGATCCTAATTCTTAAATAAACAGACACGGTACGTGGGGCGTCCCTCCAACCACGCCCCGCGTACCCTTTATCTTTTTCGAAGCTCCTGAATAAGCGCCACATGGGAAACACGCGGGGCGTACCCTAGGGTACACCGCGCGTATCCTCGGAGAGTTGTGAATTACAACTCCCCATGTCAGCTTTTTCTTCATAACTTCCCATCATTTCTCTTCCCCAAAAATCTTTCCCACTTCTCCACTCCACCTCTTCTCCTCTCCAATCAACTTCTACCTTTTCAAATTCAAATCCTTAAACCTCCCTCCATAATAAATTGTGCATTAACTACCCCCTTAATTTCAAAATTAAAACACACAAAAACATTAATTAAATATAAAAACCATAAAAACATTAACACCTCTTTAATAACATCATAACTCAAAACTCCAAAAAAATTCAAAATACATCTACAAAACCGAAAAAAATTGTTCCAAGTTCGTCTTTACGCGCGGCGTACTCCCCTGTACGCCCCGCGTCCCTGCCTTTTTCTTCCATCCAAAAGGGCAAGAGGTGCACTACGCGTGGCGTACCCCCATGTACGCCCCGCGTATCGCGCCCCTATTGCATAACTTACGCTCAAGAGGTGGGATACGCGTGGCGTGGCCGCTTCACGCCGCGCGTATCCCTCCTGGGGATCCGAGTTTTGCTTGGATCCCCACTTCCCTCCTATATATACACCCTTCCTTTCCTCCTTTTTCTTCCTCACTCATTACCCCAACTCTTCACAACACTCATCTTCTACTCTTTCTATCTCACATTCCACCATGGTTCGGAGAAAGAACACTGCCGATATGCGTCCCCCACGAGCCACTCGTGCCCGTACCGGCCGCACCCAAAACCAATCACAACCACCACCCGAGCGGGAAAGCACACCCCCCCTCACCCGCCTATACCGGGCTCCTTTTCACCTCCTCACTGAGGAGGAGGCCACCCGGTACGAAGACTTTTGTGCCACCACCGTCATGGAGCTACCCTATATCCAACGTAGCGTGCTCGATCAACATTATCTCGGCACGCCTTTCGAAGATCGTCTCCGTTCCCTCGGGTGGTACGATATCTACAGTAAAGAATACCACGTATACCCCTCCTTGGTCATTGAGTTCTACACCACCCTCACCTCCAACAACGTCCCCGGAGCCGCCCTCTTCAACTTCCGCCTCCACAACCGCCCCTTCTCCATTGACACTCAATGGCTCCAACACCATTTCACTTACCAAGCGGAGGGGGGCACATCCCATTGGCCCGACGGTGTTGCCGCTCATGAGTTTTGGACCTCCATCACCGGGTCCGAGGACTATGATATCTCCAACCTCCGCCCATCTCTCATCCGCGACCCTATCCTCCAACTTCTCCACCGCTTCATCTCATTTTACTTCTCGGGGAAGTCCGAGTCCTCTAAGGTCAACAAGCACGAACTGTTGGCCCTCTACTATTGTGCCAATGGGCGCACCTATGACCTTGCCTATCACGTGGCTGCTCACCTCCACGCCACATCCAATCAGAAACGGGCCAAGCTCGGGTTCGGTCACCTCATCACCATCTTCGCCCTCTCCACTCTCGGCTCCGATGCCATTGAGCGCCTCCCGCGCCTTGTGCCTCGGCCGTTGGACAAAAACGCCTTTAAATCCTTAAAGCGTCCAACTTCTGGCCCAGGCGAGACTTCGGAGGCGGCTCACTCCAATGCGGAAGGGGACTCGGACAAGCATGGGTCTCAATTTCAGTCCTCCACCCCTCCACGACTTCAACGCTCTTTATGCTCGATTGGATATCTTGGAGGATAACCAACGCCGGGACCGGGTTCATTATGACTCCTAATTCGCCACCCTCAACACCCGCTTCGACTCCATCGAAGCACAACAACGGGAGGATCGGGTTCATCTCGATGCTCGATTTGATGCCCTCACCAACTCCTTCGCCTCCTACTTCAACCTCCACGACAATCCTCCTCCGCCTCAACCATAGTTTCCCTTTTTATGTTTTCCTTTATCTTGTGTTTTCGTGTTTATTTTAGTTCATTTTATTTTCGTTCGTTTTGTTTTAGTACGTTTTGCTTTCTTGTACTTTTGCTTTCTATTTTAATATCTATGTAATGTCTTTTTATAGTTTCCGTTCATATTTTGTGTTTATTTTTCACAGTTTTTTTTACCATAAATAACATTCACGCAGGGCGTACTCACCTTTACGCCCCGCGTGATCATCATTTTTCGTACATGCAATGTTCAGAAACTCAAACACGCGAGGCGCCCTGTTCCTACGCCCCGCGTATTTGAGTCTCTGACTCCACAAAAGATAAAAACGCCTCGCGTAGGGCCCCTGACCACTAAGGGTCTTCTTTTCCTTCCTTACCTTTATTTTTGTTTTTGTTTTAACTTCTTTTTACGACACCCTTGGAACAGGCGTCATTTTAAATAACGCGGAGGGCCGTGCAACCCCGCACCTTCAGTTTGTTTTGCACTAACAAAAACAAAAATAAAAATCAAATAAACAACAAAATAATTAAACTAATTTATTGATCCCTAAAATTTTTCCCGACACACTAACCTCCCTCAGAAATTATTTAAATGTTCCGTTGTTTGTCCTTAAATGTAGATACCGTCGGAACACAAAGGATCGGTTTTAGTAAGAAATTTTAGTCTTAATTTTGAAGTTAGGGAATTTGTGCAAAGCTTAAGTTAGTACTAAACTAAGGCATTGAGTCTTAACCCTAATATTATCTCCATAATGAATTTTGAAAAGGCAATAAAAACGGGATAGTTGAGAATTTAGCGAAGACTTGATAGTACACAATTTAAACCCGAATCTTTGTGAGGTATTTTTGAGCCTAAAGGAGTTCATATGAGAACTCTAATTCCTTCACAATTTTTCGAGAGCTTTGACTTCACTCGACTCATAGAATTTGCATCCAATACCGGGTTAAGTACACTTATTTTTGGTAAAAAGGCAATAGATGATAAACCGAATCCACTTAGGCTAATTTTTCTTAATTAATTTTTTTTTGTTTTCATCAAACATTAGGAAACCCCTTCGAGCCTATTAACCAACTTTTTTTTGTTAATACCCTTTTAACATTTAACCCTTTTTTTTCCTCTTGTTCGAATACCGACAAAACCAATTTGCACCCAAATCACTCGGAAAAAGTCACGGCCTTAACAAACGAGCACCATAAGCCTTCAAAATATTGTTTTTGTGCCTCTATCAAAACAAAGGATACGATAAAAATAAAAAGGCATTCTCAAGCTCCACCCGAGCAATTTTGAAGTATATTTTGTAAAAATCGCCAAGGCCGAAATAAACAAAAACAAGGTGCAAACACAAAATGGTATTTTTGAACTCGAGTTTCTTTAAACTAACCACTAAAGAAGCCACCCACATTACAACCCCCCTCCGGGTTCATTTTTAATATTGCCTAACCATATTTTAGGAGGAAAAACCCGGATGAAAATGCAAATTCAACATGATCTCGAGTAAGTGCAAAGAAGAGTGCTAAAACACCGACCCACCTAAAATTGAGCGTAAGAGCGAAATCCCTTGGTGAGGTACTATCGGGTTCTCAAAAGATAATCAACCCCCGTTAATATTGCCTATTAATCTTGATCATGGAGGTTTCAAACAAAGTTTTGTACTCAATTGTTTGCGTAGGTACTTACCGAAACCTTTGCATAAAACCATAACTTTGAAATCACGCACTTGGCAAAACCAACCTTTGGTTTGTTTCTTAATTTCTCAATCCCTTGTCTTTCGATTTCTTTTACTTGAGGACATTTAAAACTTTAAAGTCCGAGGAGGTTTGATAGGGGTATTTTACCCCTATCTTTTAGCGTGATTTACGGGTTGATTTTGGATAAAATAAATAAGTTTAATTACAAAAATAAAGCGTTTTGATAAAATAAAGAAATAAAAATAAATTTCATACTTTCAGTTAATTTTCCGTGTTTTTGATTAAGTTAGGAAATAAAAACGTCAAGCTAACTCGGCTCGCAAGATTTGTATTTCAGGTGTGAGTAAGGAGCAAAAATCTACTCAAATACGCGGGGCGTATCAGCCTTTACGCGGGGCGTGAAACATGGTGTCAGCAATTATTGCCTTATCCACAGACGCCATGTGGAATTGACTCAGCATACGCAGGGCATATGCCACCCTACGCGGGGCGTATGACACATGTCGGAAATAATTGGCCTAATCCTGAAAATCAGACTGCACTGTCTCCTTGAGTCAACTCTTTGTACGCGAGGCGTATCACCATACACGCGGGGCGTGCCAGGCAATTCCTCAATGATAAAAACTCAGAGACTCATTTACGCGGGGCGTGCTTCGGCTACGCACGGCGTAAAAAGCTCCAATTCAAGCAATAAAACTTCAAAGACTCAAACACGCGGGGCGTACTTTAGCTACGCAGGGCGTGCTTGAGACAACAAGACATGGAATTGGTCCACACGCAGGAGATTTCTGATGGAATGGGCACTTACGCGGGGCGTAGACCACCTCACGCGGGGCGTATCATGGGATTTCTGCACCAAATAATGTTGCTCCATACTTGTGCTTTGTGAAGTTACAACATTGCCCTTGCTTGATGTTTATAAATAGGAAGCTCTTGGACTTCATAGAGGACACACCAATTTACACACTAGAGAGCAAACTATACTTGTTTTGATTATTGTTGTAGTATAGATTCAGTTTTTGTAGCTAAACTCTCCACCTCGAGAGCTTGTTCGGTTGCTCCAGCATTCCATCGAAGTTCCGCTCCACCATTCGTCACCAAGCTCGAGAGTTCCACCTCCACGACCTAGGAGACGGCTTTGAGTCCGGTTAGCTAGTTTCAAGGGCGGATTCTCCCCTTTTTACGTGCTAATTATCTTGTACTCTTCCTATGTACTAGGCTTGGTTGTATTCCGTTTATATAATTCCATATTTATAATATCATGATTTATAATCTCTATTTCCCTTTACGTGTTAGTGTTTGCTACTTGTTTTGATATTGATAATTGATTATTGTCTAGGAGAACGCGATTTCCGACGCCATTCGGGCTATCCTTAGGGAGTTATATAGGTGTTGCCTTACCGGAAGTGACAAACCGGAAACCGTAGGAATTGACAAGCCACGAAACTTACGGGCCCTAGTTTCTAATTCCCCCGCATTAGACACGCCTTGACTAGGAATCACGTAGTCTAAGTGCTTCACGGGTCGGTCCTACTACACTTAGTCGTCTTTACAAGAGTAGATTATTATCCATATACATTTGGAGTCGTTATTTATCGTGGTTATAACTTATCGTTATTCATCCTACTTCATAGGGTTTTAGCTACATAAATCTGTGTCGCCAATAGTTAGGGATAGTGTGTAGTTGCGTCTTACTTTACCCCAAAGTAATCACCGCTTAAATAACATACGAAACCGAGTCGTCTAATACTTATAATTATAAGTCCCGTGGATTCGATACCCGGTCTTAACCGGATTATTACTTGATACGACGGGGTACACTTGCCCCTAAGTAGTCGTAGTGTCTAGTGGAGTTAGAACATTTAAAAGATCACATCCATATTCATAGCACATTCACCGTAATACACATTTAGTCGTCCTTAGAAAACCACTACACTAGACGGTACGCATTTAACTTATTTATACAAAATGACTGCTAGCAGATTTGAACTGGATTGCTACTTTCTAGGAGCTAATTAAGGAGAGCCCAACTACCACCTAATTACAGAGATAATTAATTTACAGCAGTAATTATAGTTGTCTATCATTAATGTACAGCTGTTCAAATGTACACACTAATAATGGCCGGTGTATAAATTAAGTTAACTTTAATCTATGCTAGCCTTAATTCTGAACTAGTAACAATCCTAAAATTAACAGAATATCAAACTCGTTGAAATTACATCATAAAAGCTTAAGAAACCAACTATTAGTTTACACCTCAATATTCAAAAGTCTCTAGAAGATAAATAAAACTAAATTTAAAGCAGCCACCTTCAACATCATTCCAAAGGCTACCTCACGAACAAAGATCCTAATCTGAAAAAAAGAAAGATTGAATATGGTATGAGATTTTCGTTTATCCGAGTGAAAACCTCGGTGAGTGATAGCTATATCACACAACA
Organism: Euphorbia lathyris; assembly: GCF_963576675.1. Taxonomy (NCBI): domain Eukaryota; kingdom Viridiplantae; phylum Streptophyta; class Magnoliopsida; order Malpighiales; family Euphorbiaceae; genus Euphorbia; species Euphorbia lathyris. The sequence continues at coordinate 87,430,110 of NC_088915.1, forward strand.
GGAAAGGAACATGTATGCAAGCTGATACTCCTCAATCATGACAATTATAGTATTTCAAAATCAGTTAAACTAAAGGGCCAATATAAGATGATCAATTCAAAATACGGGTAATCAATTGTCAAACATAATAATGAAGCTTTTCAAAATATTTTAGATATTAGGATAATCAGAAAATAAGGTAAAAGCTTTAAAACACATGGTACGGTGTAACAGAGTGGTGATACTACACACCACCAATGCCAGATAAATGGTAAGCGCGCTACCAATAACAGATACAGATAGTAGATAACAGATAATTGTCTTCATCGATGTTATGCATGATTCTAATGCTGACACAACTAACGACAAACTGACAATAGACAACCTGACTCAAAGACAGATGCAAAGTCATAATGTTATGAAGATCAGTGAGAGGCTAGATGATAGATACAGGTATACCGAGCACTTATACCATACTTTTATAATCGGGAGAAATTATACTCATAACATGTTAGAACTGTAATATAAAAAACAGCAGGAGACCGAACAAAAATAAATGGGCAGAGTCGCGGACAATGTCGCTTTCTTTAAGACGTTCGCGGAACTGTCAAAAAATTGCAAGCAGTATGAACTCCGGTCGCCTCCAGGATAAAACAGCCCTCTATAAATACGAAATTGTATTGCAAACCGTACAATTTCGTTTCTGTCTACACTCTCTGTTTGCTCAGTTTCGAAAAACGAATGAATGTAAATGAATGAAATTAATCTGTTTCTAAAGCAGTCTCTCACACACCTATTTATACTGGAAAAAAGAGCTGTTGAGCTCTGATTCAGTGGAGAAGAAGGTGGGAGGAAAATCAGGAAGGTGGAGGAGACTGAGTTTTAAAGAAAGACACGTTCTAAAAATAGACGTTATGAATAACGTTCAGAAAGACTAAATCAGAGACTAAATAAAAAAAATAAAAAACGAATTTAATAAAATAATAATAAAAATATTATTAATTTTTCAATAAAAAATTATAGTATTTACACCACACCAACCCGGCCCGGCCCGGTTCGGTCGGACGGACAGCGGCGGCGGCGCGCGCGCGTGTGGTGGTCAACCAAAGAGGTAGGTCCTCACCCTTTCACAAAAGTGGGTACCTCTTGGGGCACACCCCAAGCATGTGAGGACATCCTTAATAAGTATCTCCACTACGTGCTTTGAAAGCAATGTGGGATACTTTCCATCTTAAAAATCAAAGACATGTGTTTTTTTCATAAAATGTATTTGGGCCAAGACCAACAATCCCCCACTAGAATTTTTGAAAAACGTTTTACTGAGCAATTACATAAGGTCAGACATAAACAGAGGTATCTTTCGATTTGAACCTTTGCGTAGTGAGTATAGTTCAGATTTTACTAGAGTGACTCGTAGTCTTGAACTCTATCTCTGACATTATATCACGCCATAACCTTTTCAAAGTGTAGTTCTAGTAGCCCGTGCGTTTATGGTCATGCACGTCTATCCCAGTTTAATGAATGCTCTAGAGTTTTGCCCTAAACTCATAGGAAGCGGCCTCACTTCCACATTCATATAGGTGAGTCTATCAAAAGTACTTCTGTAGCTATGTACTTCACCCCAAATGGAGTATAGACTTCATTAAGAGTTTCTATTATCTCAACCTCACATCGCTTCAGGATATTCATGCTTCAAATTGCATGATCTGACACATATTACATCACAACTTGTTATTACCCATTGAACCTATTTCTTGGGATCTCCAATCTATAGGTTGGGTTACCATTGTGTGTAACTCATCACTGTAGGGGCATAAGTCCCATACTCTTTGCCGTATTCTGGACTTTCTCTCTAGCTAACCCTTTCGTCAAAGGATCAGCTAAATTCTCTTCTGAGCGTATGCGATCCACTCTAACAGCTCCTTTAGTGAGTAGCTCTCCATTCTGAATCTTAGCAATAGTCGCGGTACTATCGCAGTGGATCAATACAGCTGGAATCGGTTTTTCCCATAGGGGAATCTCAGCTAACAGACTTCTCAACCAACCTGCTTCTTCACTAGCCATAGCTAGTGCAATCAATTCTGATTACATGGTTGATTGACCTAGAATAGTCTGTTTCTTAGACTTCCATGAAACAGCACCACCAGCTATATTGAAAATATAGCCACTAGTAGCTTTGGAATCATCTGATAAGGTATTCCAGTCAGCATCACTATATCCTTCAATGACTGCTGGAAACCTTTGATAATGTAATCCAAGTTTCATGGTTCTTTTAAGGTATCTCATGACCCTTTCTATAGCATTCCAATGCTCCACACTAGGTCTACTAGTAAATCTGCATAGCAATCCTACGACATACGCGATGTCAGGTCTAGTACAATCAGTGGCATAACGAAGGCTGCCAATTATGCTAGCATACTCTGATTGTCTTACACTGTCTCCAGTGTTCTCAAAAAGTTTTATACTAGGGTCATAAGGTGTACATGTAGGTTTACAATCAAATTAGTTATATTTCTTTAGAATCTTCTCAATGTAGTGAGATTGATCTAAAGAAATTCCAGTTTCAGACCTAGTTATCTTTATGCCAAGAATGACGTTCGCTTCTCCTAGATCTTTCATATCAAAGTTTTCACATAGCATTGACTTAACAGAATTCACAACATGAATATTAGATCCAAAAATAAGTAAGTCATCAACATATAAGCATATAATGGTGCAAAGACCATTTTCATATTTGTAGTAGATACATTTATCACTTTCATTCATCTTAAAGCCATTTGAAATAATCAGGTTATCAAATTTTGCATGCCATTGCTTAAGTGCTTGTTTTAGCCCATATAAAGACTTATCTAACTTACATACCTTATGGGCTTGATCAAAAACTACAAAGCCCTCAAGTTGATCCATACCTCTTCTTCTAATTCACCATTCAAAAAAGCAGTTTTCACATCCATTTGGTGCACCACTAGATTATGCACAGAAGCAATAGCAACCAAAACACATATAGACGTAATCCTAGTAACAGGTGAATAAGTATCAAAGAAATCAGCATTTTCTCTTTGTCTAAAGCCTTTAGCTACAAGGCGAGCCTTATACTTATCTACTGAACCATCAGGTTTCAGTTTCTTTTTAAGGATCCATTTACAACCTATTGGTTTGCAACCTGGTGGTAAGTCTACTAAGTGCCAAGTTTGGTTTGACTCAAGTGAGTCCATTTCATCATTAATGGCTTCTTGCCATAGATCAGCGTCTAAGGAGGTTAAGGCTTCATGTATAGTAAGTGGATCCTCTTCTACTATGAAAGCATAAAAGTCAGAACCAAAGTCTTTGGATACTCTAGGTCTCTTACTTCTCCTAGGTTTAGATTCCTCACTCTCATTTTGCACTATAGGTCTAACAACAGACATGTTACTAGATGATGCACCCCCACTATTTCTCAATTTAAAAAGAAATCTATCTTCATAAAAGTCAGCATCATTTGACTCCAAGATGACTTTTGCATTCAAATCATAGAACATATATGCTTTGATATTCACAACATATCCAATAAACACACATTCATAAGCCCTACTAGCAAGTTTGACTCTCTTTGGGTCAGGAATCCTAACATAAGCCAAACAACCCCAAGTTCTAAAATATGATAGGCTAGGTGTTTTATTTTTCAAGATCTCATAAGGAGAGATTTTGCTTTTTGATTTAGGGACCCTATTTAGCACATAGCAAACAGTCAAAAGGATTTCTCCCCACCAATGTGAGGCAGCACCTGAACTAAACATAATAGCTACTACAGATTCGGTAAGTGTCCTATTTTTCCTTTCAGCCTTTCCGTTCATTTCTGGTGAATAAGGTGCTGTGGTTTCATGTATAATGCCATGTGATTTATAAAAATCAATAAACAAGCTAGAACCATATTCCGTGCCTCTATCACTACGAAGTCTCTTGACTTTCCTATTGTATTGATTTTCTATTTCAACTATGAACAACTTAAACATGTCAAACGCTTCACTTTTATTTTTCATCAAATAAACAAAAGTAAAGTCAGAACAGTCATCAATAAAGGTTATAAAATACCGTTTGTCATTTCTAGTAAATTTTCCATCTAATTCACATATATCAGAATGAATTAAATCTAGAGGTTCAGAATCCCTAACAACAGATTTATGAGGTGTTTTTGTGATTTTTGCTTGACCACAATAATCACATTTAAGAAACTCATTTAAATTCAATTTTGGAATTCATCTTAAGTTACTCATGTTCTTAATGATACGCTTATTAACATGAAAAAAAACGAGCATGCCAAACATTAAAAGTACACAAAGAGTAAACAGAAGCATTCACTTTATTAATCTCAACATTCAATTTAAACATGCCTTCAGTTGCATAACCTTTTCCTACAAACACATTGGTCTTAGTCAAAGTAAATAAATCTGCTCCTATAATCTGAGTGAAACCAGCCTTGTTGAGAAGATAGCCCGAAACCAAATTTTTCCTCATTTCTAGAGTGTGCATCACATCCTTCAAAGTTAAGGTTTTTCCAGATGTGAAGTTCTATTCCACATTACCAATTCCAGCAACAATAGTGGTATGGGAATCACCCAACAACACTTTCTTATCTTCGGTCACAGCAGTGTATGTTTTGAACATACTTCTATTATAGCAAATATGGCGGGAAGCACCAGTGTCTACCCACCACCCATCTGATACAAAAATACCAAACAATTACTCAGATACAAAAATCAACAGAGTTGAAGAAAGAAAGTACAAAAACTTGCTGATCTACAATACGCCTCTGATTTCCTTAAAAATGCAATCTACCTGCTTCTTCAATCTACAAGAGCTGCAATTTTCCTCCCCTGTCAGCTTGGTTGGGATATGCAGCCGGCCGCGGCTAGATTAGAGAGAAGAGGTAGAGAAGGGGGGAACTGCGCATAGCTCTAACCCTAGAATAAGATTTTTATAAGCCGATCTAACGGCCAAGGAACAAATTCACGTCATTGAAAGTTACTCTGCAAAAATGATTTTGGGTTTTCCCACTAAATAATGCTAAAATCACAAATAAGTCCCTATAAAATGTTTGATCAAAAACCAAAATTTATATCATTTCAAAATTTTCTTGAATATAATTATAAATAATCATAAAAAAATCAACGAAATTGGTTTGAGCTTATCAGAAAACTTATTTAAAAAAAATCGACCAGACAGTTAAATAATAATTAAACTAATAATTTTTAAATTTTCAGTAACATTGGCTAAAATTGATCTTATTTAGCAACGTTAGGGTTAAATTTGTACAATTTCGTACATTAGAACTAAATCTACACTTCCCCTAAAACGTTAGGGATTAAATTTTGCCATTATTTTATTATTTTTTAATTATAATATATAGTTAGATATAAAAAAACCTAAATAATATGATAGTGTAAGTCCAAAAGGAGCTCGATTTTTTTTATTGAACTAATAATTTTTAAATTTTTGGTAACATTGGGCTAAAATTGATCTTATTTAGCAACGTTAGAGTTAAATTTGTACAATTTCGTACATTAGAACTAAATCTACACTTCCCCTAAAACGTAAGGGATTAAATTTTGCCATTATTTTTTATTTTTTAATTATAATATATAGTTAGACATAAAAAAACCTAAATAATATGATAGTGTAAGTCTAAAAGGAGCTCGATTTTATTTTTTTATTGAAATCTATTTTAAATTTTTAAGTAAAATTTATTTATTAAGAGAGCTCTAATCTCTTATTTTCCTTACGATCCATAAAATGTCAGAAACGACAACTATTCCATTATTGCAGTTCTTCTATTTGTATTTTTTTTGATAGAAATTGGGACGAGACAGACCTTGAGCGGGGAGAGCACCCGTGGCCCAAGAACAGTCAAACCCGTCATATATTAATAAAAGAAAAAGTGAGTGTTTGAACAAGAGAAGAGGAAGGAGAACAAATAAGAAGAAAGGGGAAGGAGAAAAGTTTAGGAAAGATCAAGAAAAACGCAAATGAAAAATATTACAAATGTCATCATTGATAAACCTTTGACAAAAAGCAGGAGCTGAAGGCCACCAATTGATCACAGAGGAAGAGACTCCAAACTTTGCTAAAGCATCAGCAACGCGATTCCCTTCCCTAAAGATGTGTGTAAAAATAATGTTCATCCTAGAGCAAATGCTGAGACAGTGCAACCACTCTTGTCGAATACTCCAAGGAACATCCATGGAACGAAGTCGAAGCAGATTAACTACGTACATGGAGTCTGACTCAACCCAAAGATGATGCCAATTTTTCTCCCAAGAAAGTTCAATTGCGAAAATAGCGGCTCTCAATTCAGCCATATAAGCAAAAGAAGGAGGGGTAGAAAAAGCAAAACAACCTTTGGGAAAGCTGCGATAGTTACGAAAGATACCCCCGCTCCCGCCTCGCCAGGAGTACCAATGGACCGGAATAATGTTGGGAGCCAGAGGCGGCCTTGGAGAAGCCAGAAGATGGGATAAGATATCAGCATCTCTCCTTGAAGAGCAAAAACCTTTAGAAGAAGCAAATGACTCTCCAATCATTCGAAATAGGGTGATCTTTGAGTGTTGAATGGAAGGAGAAACCTCCTTAAAGGTTGCTTCATTCCTGCAATGCCAAATTAACCAAATGCAAGAGACAGCGGCAACACGCCAGATCAACGACACCTGTGAGCCAAAATGAATGCTACAAAGAGTGTTGAAGAAGTGGATGAATCGGGAATGACGAGGTAAAGCGCAGTCAAAATGAATCTCAAGGGCCCTCCACAAAGAATCTGCAAAAGAACAGCTAATGAATAAGTGGTTAATGGACTCAGCATCCCTACCATAAAGAACGTAACGAGAGGCAAAAGAGAAGCCTAGACGCTGGAGGAGGTCGTGAGTCGGAACCCTTCCATGCAAAACTCTCCGGGATGTGAAGGAATGAGAAGGGGGAGTGTGAGCATTCCAAACAAATTTATACCAGTCCACTGAATAGGAACGAGGATTGATAATCGAATAGTACTCTCTAGCAGAGAAAATACCCTTCGTAGAGGGCTGCCAAACGCATAAATCAAAATCATCTCTACCCCTGTGAATAGATCGAATACTGTCATGAACAACCGAAGGCAGAGTGCTTAAGCCAAGCCATTTCGAATTGACCAAAAAATCATCAACAGAATTAAAGCGTGAACGCTTATCCTGATGATCAAGACCCAGTCTGTCCGCCATCGATGGAATGATCCACCGATCAGTCCAGAAATTGAGCGTTGAAGACTGGCCAATCCACCAAAAGGTCTGGTCCCAAATGGATGAATAAACAAATTTACAGGAAGACCAAATCGAGGAAGGAGCAATGGTAGCTTTAGGCAAACCAGAGACAACCATAAATCTAGACTTCATCAGAGAAATAGCAAGACTGTTGCCTTGAATTAAATCCCAACACATCTGCATAACAGTTGCATAACCTTTTCCTACAAACACATTGTTCTTAGTCAAAGTAAATAAATCTGCTCCTATAATCTGAGTGAAACCAGCCTTGTTGAGAAGATAGCCCGAAACCAATTTTTTCCTCATTTCTAGAGTGTGCATCACATCCTTCAAAGTTAAGGTTTTTCCAGATGTGAAGTTCAATTCCACATTACCAATTCCAGCAACAATAGTGGTATGGGAATCACCCAACAACACTTTCTTATCTTCGGTCACAGCAGTGTATGTTTTGAACATACTTCTATCATAGCAAACATGGCGGGAAGCACCAGTGTCTACCCACCACCCATCTGATCCTGCACTTACGTGCCATATGACCTGGTTTCCCACAATTAAAGCATAGGAAAGCAGCATCATTTCTGGGTGGCTGTTGCTGTGGCCTATTTTGGTTCCTTTGAAGGTTCCAATTCAAATTAACTCGGGTGTTGCGATTTTGGATTGGTTTGCGGTTCTGATTCTTAAAATTCTTTTGAGTGGGTTTCAGAACCGCAGTGGATCTTTTAGTGTTATTCGAAACAATAAGCACTTCTTCTTTTAAATCTTGTTTTCGAGCTTCCTCCTCTATTCGGAGACATGTAATCAGACTTTCCATCGAAAATTCTTTTGTTTTGTGCCTCAAAACATTTTTAAAATCTTTCCACGAATGAGGCAATTTGTCAATAATGACAGCAACTTGAAATTGATCATTTAGAGGCATACCTTCTGAAATGATTTCATGTGCTATTTTTTGCAACTCATGAGATTGAAACTCCACTGATTTGTCATCTGTCATCTGAAATTTGAGGTAGCGGCTGACAACATATTTTTTCGACCCAGCCTCCTCTGTGTCATATTTCCTCTACAGAGCTTCCCAAATTTCTTTGGCAGTTTTTTCTTCAGCAGTATAATAATCATATAGGTCATCTGTTAACCCATTGAGAATATAGTTTTTGCACAGGAAATCAGTTTCTGTCCATTTTTCAGCAGCACGAACATTTGCCTCATCACCATCTTCAGGAACAATCGGTTTTTCAGAAGTCAGAACAGAAGCTACCTTCTTTGTTGTGAGGTAAAACATCATCTTCTGTCTCCATCTTCGGAAGTGAGCTCCTTCAAACCGGAATGGTTTGTTGATTTCAGCAATCCCATTTGATTGTTCGGTAGCCATCTCAGCAGTAATCAAACCGTCTTAAAATTGTTAGAACTGTAATATAAAAAACAGCAGGAGACCGAACAAAAATAAATGGGCAGAGTCGCGGACAATGTCGCTTTCTTTAAGACGTTCGCGGAACTGCCGAAAAATTACAAGCAGTATGAACTCCGGTCGCCTCCAGGATAAAACAGCCCTCTGTAAATACGAAATTGTACTGAAAACCGTCCAATTTCGGTTCTGTCTACACTCTCTGTTTGCTCAGTTTCGAAAAACGAATGAATGTAAATGAATGAAATTAATCCGTTTCTAAAGCAGTCTCTCTCACGCCTATTTATACTGGAAAAAAGAGCTGTTGAGCTCTGATTCAGTGGAGAAGAAGGTGGGATGAAAATCAGGAAGGTGGAGGAGACTGAGTTTTAAAGAAGACACGTTCTAAAAATAGACGTTATGAATAACGTTCACAAAGACTAAATCAGAGTCTAAATAAAAAAATGAAAAACGAATTTAATAAAAATATTATTAATTTTTCAATAAAAAATTATAGTATCCACACCAACCCGGCCCGGTCGGACGGCGGCGGCGCGCGCGTGTGGTGGTCAACCAAGGAGGTAGGTCCTCACCCTTTCACAAAAGTGGGTACCCCTTGGGGCACACCCCAAGCATGTGAGGACATCCTTAATAAGTATCTCCACCAAGTGCTTTGAAAGCAATGTGGGATACTTTCCATCTTAAAAATCAAAGACATGGGTTTTTTTCATAAATTGTATTTGGGCCAAGCCCAACATAACATTTTCAAGTTTGGTCGATTTAAAAAATAACTCATCAAACTGTCTTTTTGGTCATAAATCTTATTGTCTACACTTCATATGTGACTAGTAACAAATCATAAACATATGACTAGACGTGATATTTAAAAAAAAAAATTAAAACAATATATTGTCTTTTGTATGAGTGGAGAAAAAAAGTTCAAAATATTTGACCGAATTTATAAATATTAATCTCAAATTCTATTATTAAATTACAGAAAATATATTTTTCGTTTAAAACAAACTGATATGCAATCGGTGCATAATAAGGAATAAAATATATGTGTTTTACAATATTAGATGTAAAATTGTTTTTGCCTGCCAATATTAGAGGTAAAATTGCATTATTTGGACATTAAAGGTAAAATTGCTGGTGATGGTAGAACCCACATGTAATCTTAGTCATTCTATTGATCAAATGTGTCAGGAATACGATTTATTGCATGAAAAACGACCACCAAATGAGCCAATTGCTGCCAGGAATCATCCCCCTGAAAAGAGAAAAGGAATGACGAATGCCAAAAGAACCATGTGACTGCTCAATGTGCACATCAGGAGACTACAGATATTATTTTGTACACCAGCCCTCAATTTCCACAAGTAAAAACAAATGCTACCAATTGGGAGGACAAGAATTACCCTTCCCCTCAAATGATACCAACTGGGAGGACAGGAATTACTATAATGCTCTGCAAATCTTGCCAAAAGTCATCCTCGTGACATTTTCCAATGACATTTTCCAATGACATCCCCAGTCAAGAAAAACTAGGTGCACAAAATGCTACCTCCTTTGTTTCGATTCGTCTTGATGATGGCAAAATGCTACCTCTTTTTTTTCGGTCCGTCTTATCATCAGATGATGAATCTTCTTCACCAGATCATGTAGAGACAAATGGAGTTGATGAGCTGAATTTCTCCCCAAAAATTGAAATTGATCAACCTGCAAAAGAAATGACATCTGCAGGTATGGATGATGATGATGAGCAAAAGCCCTTGGATATCATGATTCATCCATGTAAAGCTGAAGCTACAATCTGGCTTGTTGAAGAAATTCACAGGCTTACTACATCTCATCAACATGTCGCTATACTTTAGATGTCAGATCCAACGTACCATGCTTCTATTGATACCATTTTCCACTCAACTTTCTTGACAGTTAGCTCATGTTAATAACCATCTAGGTGATTTTGTCAGGTATGAACTTGGTGAGGATGAGCAGCTGGATTAATCTGATAAAGAAAGACACAGAGAAAGACAGATGAAGAGAGAGAAATAGAGGAAGAAAGGTGAAATGGGGATATACAATTTTAGAAAGAGAGGAGAGAGAGAACCGGTAAAAAATGAGAGTCAAAATTAAAAAGTGTTTGATCAAGTAGCCATCGGTGTTAAAAAGTGCAAATTTCAGTGGACTTATAGTCAAGAATTGAAGTAAAAACAAATGGGAGGACAAGAATTACCCTTCCCCTCAACAGCAAGATCTCTGCAGCACAAATGCTACCAACTGGGAGAACATGCATTACTATAATGCTCTGTAAACCTTGCCAAAAGTCATACTCTTTGACATTTTCCAGTGACATCGCCAATCAAGAAAAAATAGATGCACAAAATGCTACCTCCTTTGTTTCAGTTCGCCTTGATGATGGAAAAATGCTACCTCTTTTTTTTTCGGTCCGTCTTATCATCAGATGATGAATCTTCTTCACCGAGATGATGTAGAGACAAATGGAGTTCATGAGCTGAATTTCTCCCCTAAGATTGAAATTGATCAACCTACAAAAGCAATGACATCTGCAGGTATGGATGATGATGAATCTTTTTTTTCGGTCCGTCTCATCAACATGTCGCTACAGTCTGGATGTCAGATCCGACCTACCATGCTTCAATTGATGCCATTTTCCCTCAACTTTCTTGACAAAAATAAGTTTATTGAAACAGAATCAACAGATTGAAAGCCAAAAAAATAAATTAAAAAGAACCAATATAGAAACTTCATCTTTTTTCCCTTAGTTCTTGTTTAGGAGAGAGTTAATGGAGGTAAATGGAAGTAACAGAAGATTAAATATCACACTAACATTAATAGAAGTTAAATGTTTACTTCCTTTACCCTCCACACTCTAACCTCCAAATTGGGGGTTAATGGAAATAACGTAAAGTTATCTCTGCCCTCCTATTTTGCAGTAGTAGCATCAGAAACAGTAGACACATTCGCTTCATGTGCGCTTGCTTGTGGTGCAGGAAGCATGAAGGTGGGTTTTTTTGTGGATTGAAGCATCCCTTCAACAGTTTTCAATTTGCTCAACAGTTTATAGTAATCAATGTGGATGCCTTTTTGAGTCACTAGATTTTGAATGCATGATTTGAAAGGATCACCAACATTTTTGTATAATAGTGATGGTAGCAGATTCATGGGATACGGGTTGCCAGATGCAGCCAGATCATCGAGAATAGCTTTGAGTTTTTGCATATACTCACCAATGGGTAAATCATTTTGTTCAAACTCATGTAACTGAATGCTTAGGTGAAACTGTTTATCATCAGTAATAATGCCATACGCATTCTCAAGTGTAAGCCAGATGTCATGTGAATATGGGAAACAAGTTATAATTTCATACACCTCTTCTATGATAGAATGTAATAACAAAGACATGACAGCATTTTCCAAGTCATCCCACACAGAGTAAGCCGGATTGAGAATAACATCATCATTATTGGACATAAAACCTCCCCTGGACAAGAATTTTGGTGGTGGTGGTATATTGCTTGTGATGTGATCAAAGTAGTGGTGAAATTTAAGAGTGGATACAATAGCCATCCTCCACGCTTTATAGTTATGTGGTGTTAACTTGATATGAGTTTGAGTATGCGTGGGAGGAGGACGAGACTGATTAACAGACTCAGTCCTGGGGGTGAAAAAAGTTTGATAATTAGACGAGCCAATATGATTATGATGTTGATTAAATGGGCGAGATTGGGGTGGATTCGCAAGAAACGAATCATTAGAGTGTGTGTGTAGGGAAGTAGGCAATTGAGAACTCTGATAGGACGGGGGAGGTCCAAATCCAGGTCTGATGGGTGGTGCAAAAAAATTACCTGGAGGATGAAATAACGGCGGATGAGGCTGCTGTAATTCTGTCCTCTGTGTTTGTTCATGCTGTCGCGGACGAGGGAACAGCCCGCCATCATGTTGTTCAAATAAGTAGGAGGAAGTCACCGATGACAGCGGCGCCGTCGTGAAAGGGGAGTCGAATCTCTAGCCAGACGACGGCTGGAGCGACGACGCTGATGCCGTGTCCACGGTGTATTCCGTGGCAAAATTTCTCAACAGTGAATTCGACCGAGCGGCCGCAGCAGACGGTGGCGGAGTCGCAAAGCTCGTGGCTTCTCCAGTTTCTGCGATCGACATGACAGCAGGGAGGGATGCCGCTGGATGTTGGTTATTTGCCGTGATCGGCATTGATTCAGAAAGAAAAACCGACGACATCTGTTGTTCTTGGGACAAAGGTGCCGATTGATTGAGGGAATTGAGAGGGATTGATGTGGAAGCGGAGCCAGACGGATTAGAACCGTGTCCTGCTCGTGATACCATGTTGAAGTAATTCGGTGTTCAAGAGAGAGAGAGGCCGAATTACGTAGATAGAGAGAGATAATGAACGAATAATAATTCCCTTGATTAGGGTTCGTATTGATCACAAGTATATATATGACAGACATATGAATCTATTCTAATTAGGTTTTCTGAACCCTAATTAGTTGTATAGTTTAGATACAACTCTAAGACTTAATCCTAGATAAGATGGAATCTTATCTCTGCACACTAACTAGACTTGTGTATAGACTACAATTCTATTTAGAGTGGGGATAATTATTTGTAGAGATAATACTGATATTATCTCTAACATACACTTCATATGTGACTAGTAACAAATCATAAACATATGACTAGACGTGATATTTAAAAAAAAAAAATTAAAACAATATATTGTCTTTTGTATGAGTGGAGAAAAAAAGTTCAAAATATTTCACCGAATTTATAAATATTAATCTCAAATTCTATTATTAAATTACAGAAAATATATTTTTCGTTTAAAACAAACTGATATGCAATCGGTGCATAATAAGGAATAAAATATATGTGTTTTACAATATTAGATGTAAAATTGTTTTTGCCTGCCAATATTAGAGGTAAAATTGCATTATTTGGACATTAAAGGTAAAATTGCTGGTGATGGTAGAACCCACATGTAATCTTAGTCATTCTATTGATCAAATGTGTCAGGAATACGATTTATTGCATGAAAAACGACCACCAAATGAGCCAATTGCTGCCAGGAATCATCCCCCTGAAAAGACAAAAGGAATGACGAATGCCAAAAGAACCATGTGACTGCTCAATGTGCACATCAGAAGACTACAGATATGATTTTGTACACCAGCCCTCAATTTCCACAAGTAAAAACAAATGCTACCAATTGGGAGGACAAGAATTACCCTTCCCCTCAAATGCTACCAACTGGGAGGACATGAATTACTATAATGCTCTGCAAATCTTGCCAAAAGTCATCCTCGTGACATTTTCCAATGACATCGCCAGTCAAGAAAAACTAGGTGCACAAAATGCTACCTCCTTTGTTTCGGTTCGTCTTGATGATGGCAAAATGCTACCTCTTTTTTTTCGGTCCGTCTTATCATCAGATGATGAATCTTCTTCACCAGATCATGTAGAGACAAATGGAGTTGATGAGCTGAATTTCTCCCCAAAAATTGAAATTGATCAACCTGCAAAAGAAATGACATCTGCAGGTATGGATGATGATGATGAGCAAAAGCCCTTGGATATCATGATTCATCCATGTAAAGCTGAAGCTACAATCTGGCTTGTTGAAGAAATTCACAGGCTTACTGCATCTCATCAACATGTCGCTATACTCTAGATGTCAGATCCAACGTACCATGCTTCTATTGATACCATTTTCCACTCAACTTTCTTGACAGTTAGCTCATGTTAATAACCATCTAGGTGATTTTGTCAGGTATGAACTTGGTGAGGATGAGCAGCTGGATTAATCTGATAAAGAAAGACACAAAGAAAGACAGATGAAGAGAGAGAAAGAGAGGAAGAAAGGTGAAATGGGGATATACAATTTTAGAAAGAGAGGAGAGAGAGAACCGGTAAAAAATGAGAGTCAAAATTAAAAAGTGTTTGATCAAGTAGCCATCGGTGTTAAAAAGTGTAAATTTCAGTGGACTTATAGTCAAGAATTGAAGTTCAGTGGCCACAATGTTAAAATAGGTAAGTTCAATGGCCATAGGTGTAATTTACCCATATTTTATTCAGAAAAATCAGGCCATTTTCTTTTTTAAAAAAAAGAAAAAGAAAAAAGAAAAATTAGATGTAATAGATTGAGTTTCATCAACACAAGTATAAAATACCTCAGAACTCATAGCAGAGATGGAAGTCCAATAATCTCTTTGTTGTTCAGGATTATCAACCTCAGGAAGCCATATATCTTCATAATCAAACTCCAATTCCATCTTCTTCATTCTCATTTGAAGGAGAAGAACATTTGATCTCAAATTTCGACTGCAAAACAAAAGATGAAATGAAATGTTAAAGTAGCTAAGGCACCACCAAGCAAAGTGCATATATAAGCAAGAAAGAGTAAATGAAACACATGGCCAATGAATTTTATTTATTCTCACAGTATGACCACTAAACTTCAAAACATTCAGATCGATGCTATTGATATTTAATACTCAAGCCACAATTCCAATGCTCAATTTTGAAACAGATTATGATCCTATTGAAAGGCAAAAATAAGTCAATTGAAACAGAATCAACAGATTGAAAGCTAAAAAAAATAAATTAAAAGGAACCAATACAGAAACTTCATCTTTTTTCCTTTAAATAATGCAGATTTAACAAGTAATAAAGGATTAGTTATTCTACAAATCCGCTTACTTGAAGTCTCATTGTGTACTTTGTCTGAGAATAGAGTTTTCGCCGGCAACATTCTGCAATCATTGCTAGATTATTCTTTTTTTCATCTGACTTGGAATGAGTCCCCAAAACATCGGCTGAATCACTCATACGTGGACATGGATTTTCTTCCATTTTCTTGACCGTCTGTCTTTCCTGTAAAAAAGAATTTAAATTCATCATATGAATCAGATTAGATGCATATGAAAGTTATTTCCCCTTATCATCCATCCCAGCTTGCTAGAACTATTCAGATTTCTCCCTATTCGCAAAATCAGTTTCAAATGATAATCATCAAATAAAAAACTTATAAATATTCATAAGAAAAAAACCATCACATACACAATAATCCAGAAGATTCATCAAATCTATAGAGAATGAAGAAAGAAAGTACAAAAACTTACCGAACTACAATATGTCTCTGATTTCCTTAAAAATGCAATCTATTTGGTATTTCTTCATAAAAATCAACAGAGAATGAAGAAAGAAAGTACAAAAACTTGCCGAACTACAATATGCCTCTGATTTCCTTAAAAATGCAATCTATTTGCTTCTTCAATCTACAAGAGCTGCGATTTTCCTCTCCGATTTAATCGATAACGTTTTAAGGGAAGTGTAGATTTAGTTCTAATGTATGAAACTGTACAAATTTAACCCTAACGTTGCCAAAGAAGATCAATTTTAGTCCCACCTTACCAAAAATTTAAAAATATTAATTTGACTATTATTTAGCTGTCTCTTCGATTTTTTTTAAATAAGTTTTCTTATAAACTGAAATAATTTCGTTGATTTTTTTATGATTATTTATAATTATATTCAAGAAATTTTTGAAATGATATAAATTTTGGTTTTTAATCAATATTTTATCGGGATTTATTTGTAATTTTAGCATTATTTAGTGGAAAATCCAAAATCATTTTTGCAGTTAACTTATTAGGTTTTAATTTTTCAAATTATGAATTTGAAATAAAAATTCAAATTATTTGAAATGACAGGTCGGGTCGTGTTAGACAGGTCGTGTTGAGCATATTAGGTCGTGTTAGCAGGTCAGATCGTGTCAATTTAATTGGTTGTGTAAAAAATTCGTGTCGTGTCGTGTTTACCGTGTCAAGAGCAGGTCGTGTTCGTGTTTTGATTTTGTGACACGAAAAGTTTTCGTGTCGTGTTCGTGTTTCAGGTTTTGACACGAACCCGAAACGTGACACGACACGAACACGAAAATTGCCATGTCTAGATCTAACGGTCAACGTCATTGAACGTTACTGCAAAAATGATTTTGGATTTTCCACTAAATAATGCTAAAATTACAAATAAATCCCTATAAAATATTGATTAAAAACCAAAATTTATATCATTTCAAAAATTTCTTGAATATAATTATAAATAATCATAAAAAAAATCAACGAAATTATTTCAGTTTATTAGAAAATTTATTTAAAAAAAATCGAAGAGACAGCTAAATAATAGTCAAATTAATATTTTTAAATTTTTGGTAAGGTGAGACTAAAATTGATCTTCTTTGGCAACGTTAGGGTTAAATTGTACAGTTTCGTACATTAGAGCTAAACAGTCCCGTTCAATTGGACCCTAATGACCAAACTATATTTGGTCCTTCACCGTTAGATTAACCGGTAATATAATCCTACTGTGTTAAAATTTGTTAATTAAATTTATTTGTTTTTTGTTATTCAATTAATCTCTTAACTGATTCATGGAAAAAAGAACGGTGTAGAGAGAGAAACCACCGCTTTCTCTAAATGACAATCTGGTTCCGATCAAGCGATTCTCCCTCGTAACGCTGGTTAGGTTTTATCGAAAAACATCCAGGAAGTTTAAGACCTTTTTCTGTCGACAAATTGTAGGGGAATTATTCAATCTGTTGAATGATAATACCAGTCATGCTGGAGCAAAAAAATCAGAAAAATAAATCTTGAAATTCCTGAAAACTAATGAAAAGTCTGCTCTTCTCTTAAAATTTAACTATTACCAACCAGATGGTATTACTATTTGGTGAAGAGTTTATTGAGAGTTTTTGGGTATTTCGGTTTTTGGCTTTAACACCAACAGAGCTCTTTATTAGCTAAAACCAAGAATTTTAATTTTGATTTAAATGGATGTTAATTACATTTATTTGGTTTTGATTTTTTTAATTCTTATAAGCTCCACCATCGTTAAGCCATGTTCAGGCAATTGAGTTTTTCTTTCAACAAATATAGAAAGGGCAATATGAAGAACCTTGAATGATATATAAAGGGCAAGAGGAATAATGGTTCAACGAGATTGATGATTCCTCTGTTTTTTTTTTTCCGGCAAAGAAGAAGAACATCAACCGGCTGAAGAACGGAATTGTCTTCTCTCTTTTATAAGATGGTTACAGTCCTTTTCTCTCTCTACCTATCTAGGTTCGTTGTTTTTAGAAATACAAAAAGTATTATTAAGATTAAAGAATAACAAAATTTGTTTATTAATCTTTTAATTACTTAATTTCTCTAACCGTAGGATTATATTACCGGTTAATCTAACGGTGAATGACCAAATATAGTTTGGTCATTAGGGTCCAGTTGAGCGGGACTGTAGAACTAAATCTACACTTCCCTTAAAACGTTAACGATTAAATTTTGCCGTTATTTTTTTATTTTTTAATTATAATATTCATTCAGGCATAAAAGACCTAAATAATATGATAGTGTAAGTCTAAAAGGAGTTCGATTTTTTTTATTGAAATCTATTTTAAATTTTAAGTAAAATTTATTTGTTAAGAGAGCTCTAATCTCTTATTTTGTTTACGGTCCATAAAATGTTGGAAACGGTCATGTATAGACTATTCAATTATTTCAGTTTTTCTATTTGTAAAAATAGTCTTTTCAACTAAAGCGGTCCAAATTATGTCTACGGAATAAATAATCAACTAAAAAACTTTAGCCGTAATTTCATCTCATTATATACCTCCGAGTATATAAAAACGTTTAAAGCAGAAAAAACTAACAAATTGACTGAAGGAAATCAGAGGCGTCTTATAGATGGGTTGATTTTTATGTGTACTGTGACTCTGGTTATTTTTTATCTGAGAAATGGTCTGGTTTTTTTTTTTTTTGTGTGTTTTCTATTAATTTGTTTTGATTTCTCTGTTCTCAAGTATTATTTTTTATTTTGGCCTTGTTTTGATGTTATGATAGAGCTAAAACATGATACAAAATTTGCAAATCCTTACCCACCTGTAGATTTTATGAATCTTCTAATTTGTATCATAGAAAGGAACGCTCGGGATTAAACATTTCTGGTGTCCCAGTTTTCTACTCTATAATACCATATCAACGAAAGTCCAAGACGATGTCCTATGTAGATAACCATCGGCTATGGTCTATCTCTCTTTCGTGTAAAAGAAAACTATAGTTTGTCTTCAAATATCGCATCTGAGATCACAATTCCTAATTAGATATTTATTGTGTTACTAATATAATTATAAAAAAAATCGTGCTAAAATGCTAATAATTACGGGCAAAAAGCATCATTGCGTCCCTGATCTTTCATTTTTTGGATACATTAAGCTCATGATCATTTATTTCTAGTCTCATTAAGCCCTTTAGTTATTTAATTTCCCCCTCCCTCTGTAAGACTTTTTATTTTATTTATGCTATTGGGTTTTCTGGTCTTTGTGCCTGGGGTGCCAGCCTGGCTGGGATGTCAGGCTCCTTGATCAGTTCGTCCCGACCTTTATTCAAAAAGTAAGTTATGAACATTTAATTCTGTTAAAAATACGTTATTAACTTCGTCTGTAAATATTTTTACAGTTTGAATTAAGGTTTTTACAATTTTCGGACAGCCACATTATACATCCAAAACTGCTTTCAAACAGTGAAAAAATACAAATTTTGAATGCAGGTGCAATGAATAACAGTATGTTAACCGAATTTTATGTTCAAAATTAATTTTTTTGGTAATCAATGACTTAATGAGACCAATAATAAATGATCAGAGGCTTAATATATTCAAATAAAAGATCAAAGACTCAATGAACCAAAAAATAAAAGATCAGGGGCCTAATGATGCATGTTGCCATAATTAAGTCTATCACGTATAATTCAATAAAATAAAGTAATTTTGTACATTTTTTTTTTGTTGGTTGTTTATAATTTTTTATTTATTTAATCAATGTTCCTTGTAACTTTTATTGATTAAGTTTATGATTTTTAGATTTTTTTTGATTAAATTTATGATTTTTAGTTTTCATACGCATTAAGTCATTCATTAACGGTTTAACCAACAACAATGTTATTGAAAAGTCAATATGTGTGAAAAATAAAATTTAAGGACTTAATAAAAAAATAATTAAATACTAAACCTTTAAAACTATAAAAGTTTAAAGACCTAGTTATGTGTTTAACGTTTATTCTAAAAAAATAATGGAATGACATAGGAGAATGTAAATTCTGGTGTTTCAGTTTCCCACTCTTAATTGTGTTGTTGCTCATACTTAAATTTTGGTGAGATTTTCATATTTTTGTTTCAATCCCCCCTCTCTTAATTAATTGCAATTTCAAACACAACTGTCCACATCATCTTCCATCTTTTTGAATTTTCTGAAATTAAATCCTAATCGTGTATCATTGAAAGAACACCAATGATTAAACATCTCCTATGTCTCAACTTTCCATTCTACAATACCACGTCAACAATCCAAGTCCCAAACGATATTCACCGTAGATAACCAATAGAATCCATGATTGCCGTGTTGCAAGTGAAGGGTCAGATGTTGTAGTGCAGAGAGTGAGCGAGAACTCGTCTTAATATGAATCTTGCTCCATAAGCGTGTTTATGAAATTATTATCATGCTAATTAATAAAGAATAAATTGATCATTGTAAAAAATCACCATAATGCATTCCATTTTGTGTTTTAGTTGCTTTTGTTTTTTTAGTGTTTTATTTTTATTATTAAGTGAATTTGGAAAACCCGGAGCTTATTACATTTCAACATTAATTATAAAATTAAAACTCATGGTTAGAATTCATTAGATCAAAAAGGAAAGAAAACTATTTAGGCTAGAAAATCACTAAATCTCATTTTTGAAGATTTATGCAACGAAATTCGGTCAAAAGACCCATGACATAGCAGTGGTTTTTTTTCACCGTTGGTCCATTTCCTATCAAAATATTAAATCTGAAAACCTAAGAACTCTAAACCCTAATTTGACACGTCATTTGTTTCAATATTAAAAAAAATGATAATTGTGTCAAACCAGTCATGTCAACTTGATTCATAAAATTTATAAAAACGAGTAAGGATTTGCTAGTTTTGTAGGCTTAATACATCATTTGCTCTCTGAACTTGTCCAAAAAGCTTGATTGACTCCCTGAATTCCCAAAACGTCCTGATAGCGCCCTCAGCTTGCATAAAATGTTTAGTTAGTCTCTTAAACTTGTGTAAAATGTAATCAATTGATCACTCGGTTGCGAAAAAGTAAATTAAATGCGGAAGGTGTATTGCACGAATCTTAAGAAAAGTAAAATGACCAAGATCGGGATATGAGGTTCTAATATTAGAGATACAAGTTTTATAGTTGAGCAAGTAACAATTTTTTTTTAATCTATTTTTGAATTATGTAATAACATTCTAAGATGCATGAAATACATCTTCTACATTTAACTTACTTTTTTAGCACCCGAGTGATCAATTGATTACATTTTATATAAATTCAGGTAGGTAACTGAATATTTTATGCAAATTCAGAAGACTATAGACATACTTTAAAATTTCAGAGGACCAATCAAACTTTTTGAACAAATTCAGAAAATCAATGATGTATCAAACCAATTTTTTTTTATCATGTTTTAGCTCTATCATCATCACCCTTGTTCAACTGAATGTTTTCATCCACTTTTGCATGTCAAAATCCAAATCAAATCACCAAAACAATTTGATAATTATAAAAATGATCATTAAACACACAAAAAAAAAATTTGTCTCCTAAGATGAAACCAAATTGATAATAATTGTAAGTTCCTTTGTTCCTTCAACAAGATCATTAACAGCCAAATAATTTGATCAGTTAATCAGTACCATGATTTTATTTTCATTCGGATTGAATCAGGTATTTGCTCATACAACTTAAGAAAGAGGCATTACGCTGTCTTTGGTCTGCAATTCGTAGCTCTGATAGAATCAGCAACGGATCGGTTTGGAA
Source organism: Euphorbia lathyris (assembly GCF_963576675.1). Lineage (NCBI taxonomy): Eukaryota > Viridiplantae > Streptophyta > Magnoliopsida > Malpighiales > Euphorbiaceae > Euphorbia > Euphorbia lathyris. The sequence continues at coordinate 87,451,668 of NC_088915.1, forward strand.
TTCTGTTGTGGAGTTATCTATTCTCCACAATCTCGGGTTAAACACTCGTCATCATAGGGCCACTCGAATCATTGAAGTTAGATGGCAGCCCCCTCCGTCTGATTGGATTAAAGCTAACACTGATGCCTCCGTGATCTCGGGTAGAGCTGGTTGCGGTGTGGTTTTTCGAAATAGTCAGGGGCATCCCCTTGGGTCATTTGCCTTCCCCCTTGATTGTACTTTGGTACACATGGCGGAATTGCAAGCCGCTATTTTATTCGAATTTTCCGTGCCCGTGCGCAGATCATTCCCTGGACAATGCGTGTGGATTGGTTAAATTGTTTAGATTCAATGACACATATTCGGGTGGTTGTCTCTCATGTGTTCCGTGAGAGAAATCAAGAGGCGGATGCTCTTGCTAATTACGGACGTCTGGCCTCAGATTTACAAATGTGGAATACCCTTCCAGACTTCTGCTCCCTTCTTGCTAAAGATAATGCCCTTGGTAGGGATATGTTTAGATTTTCTTAAAACATTCTTTGTACTGGTTTCGTACTTTTTTCATCTCTTCATTTATATATTTGGTTCTTTGCCTTTTCGGGGATGCCAACCTGGTTGGACTTCCCATTGGGCTAGATCCGTATTTCAATTAAAAAAAAACTTAAGAAAACACAATGAACCAATACATCTTCTAAGTAGAACGATTTTCTTTTCATTCAGATTGAATAAGACATTTGCTCATACAACTTAAGAGCACAATGAACCAATACAAAAACTCATCTATTAATCAGTACAATGATGTTATTTTCATTCGGATTGAATTAGGCATTTACTCATACAACTTAAGATGACAATGAACCAATACAAAAACTTCATTTTTATTTTTCCAGGACACATTAACACTAATAACTTAAGATGACAATGAACCAATACCGGCAGTCTCAATTCATCTGAGTCTGAGAACGAAGTTTTCGCAGGTGACATTCTGCAATCATTGCTTTTTTCATCTGACTTGGTATGAGTTCCAGGAAGGAATACTGCCTCTCCAACGTTTTGCTCAAGGTTCAACTCCTATGTGAACTTTAGGTGTGGAATTGAACTGATGGTAGAACCCACATGTGATCTTAGTTAATCTATTGATCAAATGCGTCAGGAATACGATTTATTGCATGAAAAAGGAGCAGCAAATGAGCCAATTGTTGCCAGGAATCATCTCCCGAAAAGAAAAAAGGAATGACTAATGCCAAAAGAACCACGAGACCGCTCAATGTGCACATCAGAAGACTACAAATATGATTTTGTACACCAGTCCTCAATTTCCACAAGTAAAAACAAATGGGAGGACAAGAATTACCCTTCCCCTCAACTGCAAGATCTCTGCAGCACAAATGCTACCAACTGGGAGAACAGGAATTACTATAATGCTCTGCAAACCTTGCCAAAAGTCATACTCTTTGACATTTTCCAATGACATCGCCAATCAAGAAAAAATAGATGCACAAAATGCTACCTCCTTTGTTTCAGTTCGTCTTGATGATGGAAAAATGCTACCTCTTTTTTTTCTGTCCGTCTTATCATCAGATGATGAATCTTCTTCACCGAGATCATGTAGAGACAAATGGAGTTCATGAGCTGAATTTCTCCCCTAAGATTGAAATTGATCAACCTACAAAAGCAATGACATCTGCAGGTATGGATGATGATGAATCTTTTTTTTCGGTCCGTCTCATCAACATGTCGCTACAGTCTGGATGTCAGATCCGACCTACCATGCTCCCTTAACTTTCTTGACAAAAATAAATTTATTGAAACAGAATCAACAGATTGAAAGCCAAAAAAATAAATTAAAAAGGACCAATACAGAAACTTCATCTTTTTTTGCTTAGTTCTTGTTTGGGAGAGAGTTAATGGAGGTAAATGGAAGTAACAGAAGATTAAATATCACATTAACCTTTTTTGTAGAGTAAAAAAAGGTTAATGGAAGTTAAATGGTTACTTCCTTTACCCTCCACACTCTAACCTACAAATTGGAGATTAATGGAAATAACATGTGCACTCCCATTTACATTTTATAAACTCCCAAACAAGGTTAACTTTTAAATTTCATTTCCATCACTTCTCTTTTCTTTCCATTATCTCCTTTAGCTTTCACCTCATTAATCTCTAAACTTCCAAACAAAGGCTTAAATAATGCAGATTTAACATGCAATAAGGATTAGTTATTCTACAAATCAGCTTACTTGAAGTCTCATTATGTTCTTTGTTTGAGAACAGAGTTTTCGCCGACAACGTTCTGCAATCATTGCTAGAATATCCTTTTTTTTCGTCCGACTTGGAATGAGTTCTTAAAACATCGGCTGAATTACTCATATGTGGACATGAATTTTCTTCCATTTTCTTGACCGTGTCTTTCCTACAAAAAAAAAAAAAAACTCAATTCATCATATGAATCAGATCAGATTCATATGAAAGTTATTTTCCCTCGTCATCCATCTCAGCTTGCTAGAACTATTCATATTTTTCCCTAATCACAAAAATCAGTTTCAAATGATAATCATTAAATAAAAAACTTATAAATATTCATAAGAAAAAAAAACCATAGCATACACAAAATAATGCCGAAGATTTATAAAAATCTATAAGTTTTAGCTCTATCATCGTCATTCAAATAAATATTTTCATCAACTTTAAAAAATTGATGACGAATATCCATTTCATCAATTTTTTCATGTCAAAATTCAAATCAAATTACCAAAACAACTTAAGAATTATCAATTCTGTTTTTAGAGGCAGAGACACATACAAGCCTTAGTAAATTTCAGTAACCCTAAAACCAGAGGAATAAACAAAACAAAATTGAGAGAGAACACAAAAATACCAAACAATTTCTCAGATACAAAAATCGTATAGAGGATTAAAAAATGCGAAGCCACCTCTCTCCTAGCTTCCTTATCTCTTTTATAAGCACCTCTAGGTAACCGCCTTCGGCGGTTACCCCTCCTGTGCCACGTCCCCCACGTGGTCATATACGTGGTCCTTTATAACCGTTTCTCTGAGTGGGTGGTTTAGTGTCTTATTAGGATTTCGGGCGGTTAGCCCTTTCCTTTATTAGGAGCCCATTCAACTTGAACCGTGGGCTTAAGTTATCGTGGGTTGGGCCCGTGTTTTGGATTCGGGTTGGGCCCGTGTTTTGGATTCGGTCCAGTTGGCTTCGCGAATCATCACATGCATCCCCCCTGGTCTGGTAAGAGCCCTTTTAGGGTCTTTTCATACGTTTAGGCAACTCTTCACATTCGTCTGGGTATTGGAAAGTTGGGGGTTTTAACCAGTAGCTCTTTCGTTTTCTGTCATTTCCTCTCCAGCATCAACCCTCTTGTCTTCGTTCTTCCCTGCGTTCTTTCTCACATGTAAGTTTCTCTTTCTGTAACTCCTTCAACCATTTTTTATTTCTGTTCGTTTCCTTCACCGATATGTCGAACCCTGAACTTGATTTCACACCCTTCGACGAAAATTACAATCGCGAGGTGTCCCACGAGGTTGATGAGATGGTTGATGAAGTCTCAACTAGCTCTCCTAGGTCTGATTCTCATCCCGTCGAGTTTCTCCATCTGGCGAATACGACTGATGAGGGCCTAAGTTTCGACCCTAGGAAGTTGATTCCACCACCTATCCCAACTCCCCGTTTATTACCGAAGAAGGATAGGTCAGGAAGCTTAGTTTGCCGCGAGACGATTGACGACTTGCGGGAGCAGTACCCCTGGCTTCAAGGCTTGGAAACAAGCATTCCCGGGGAAAATAGAGGTCCCGGCGACTTCCCAAAGGGGTATTTTACCATATTTGTCGCCCAAATTATCTGCGGTTTCACGTATCCGCTGGCGGATGAGATTGCTTCCATCCTTGATGGTTATGGAATCGCACCTGGACAACTGCATCCCAATGGATGGGCCGACTTGACCCTGGATAAGTTTTTGGCGGATTGTCTGGAGGTCCCCTTCTCGCTCAAGATCTTCTCCAAGCTTCACCACTTCAAAAGTTCGGGGGAGTATTTTACCTTCATCCGACAGAGCGGTTACTACGGCTTTGATGAGAAGTCGAACAAAATCCGCGAGTGGGACATGTCTTATTTCTTCATCAAGTTTAATGAAGAGAATCCAAACTTTCTTCGTTGCTGGGGTCGACCTAATGTAAAGAGTTTGAACTTTGGTTATCCGAGCCAGGAAGAATCCGCCATTATAAAATTCTTGAAGAACACTCCCCCTTTCATATGGACGTATGATCAGGCATTCCATATGTTAAGGAGCCGAGTGGCGATTGCTTATCGCGAGGGAGATCATGTTGTCTATATCCCTTATCGCGTTTTCGTACAAGGTATTGTTAGCTTATTTCCTTAGTTGATGATTTCTCTCAACCCTTTGCAGGGGTGACCCTTTATCCCAACTCGCTGCAGATCGAGAGGCGAAAGCTTTGGCGAGGAGGAAAAGGCGGTCGGCGGGAACAACTTCTATTGCAGGGGTGAATTCTCCTGTGGGGGCGACTCCTTTTATTGAGGCGACTTCCCCCACAATTGCTTCCGTTTCACTGGGCCCTGCTTCTGAGGACCCTCCCTTAAATCGGAAACGGAAGAATAATGCGGATGTGGAGTCTTCTCGCCCTAGGAAGAAAAATGCCTATGTATCCTTGTCTGTTGGTGTCACACCCATATCCACCCCATCCAAAGAAAAGGGCAGTACTCCCATTCATGAGGTATCATAATTTGCTCTCTCTTCTCGTTTTCTTTATTTTCCCTTACATTTTATCAGTCACTTGCTATTCTCCTGATCCCTCTCCTTATGTATTCGCAGCCGATTCCTGATATTAGCGGATGGTGGACTAGAACCTTCGGTAAAGCCGTGAGCTTTTCCTGTAAGAACATTGTTTCTTCCATATGTAATGTCCTTGGACGACTCCCATCTGCTTCTCGCGTCCGCGAACAAGTGCCGCTTCCAACTGCCATGGAAGGGATTGAGAAGCGTGCCATAGAGGTATATTGCTTTTTACTCATGTTCCATCTTTCAAATACGTGTCTCCATTCACTCTTTTATTCATGTATCGTCCTACGTGTAGATTATCAATTTTGCGGAGGGTGCCCTCTGTAGGGATGTTGAAAGGGCGAGAGAGCTGGAAAACCTTGGTACTGAATTGGCGACTCAGAAGTCGCTCCTTGATGATGTCCAAGGCAAGGTAAAGTTCCTCGAGGATGCCTGTCAGAAAGCTGTCAGCGAGAGGGAGGAAGCTCTTAAATTACTCCAGGCTAAGTCCAATGAGCTTCAGAAGGCCGTTGATAAGCTGAATTCGGCCAACGAAGCTTTGGAGATGCAAAAGAGGAAGGCGAAGGAGATCGTAGCTGAAGATAGCTCCCGCATCTACTGGTATGGAGAGCGGATCCATGCGGCCTATGAACATGGGCATCCAGAGCGCGTACTCAATCATCCCAAAGTTTCCATTCCTGAAAAGGATTTAGCTGAAAAATGGGACAAGTTGGAGGCGAAAGATGCTGTCATGGATGAGGTACTTCTCCTTGACTGGCAGAGTTCCAATGACTTTCCAATCAGCCGCGAGATCCCAAACCAGGATGTAGAAGAAGGTGCACCGCAAAATGTTTCTCACGTCGAGCCAGAGGTACCTCGCTCTGATGCGATTACTGATCTTATTGTTGGGGATTCGCTTGAAGCAGATCACCTTAAAGAAGATGGGGAAGCCGCTGGAGGCGAAGGGGGCAACAGAGGCGAAGAGGAAGAAACTGTAGTATAGTTTTATTCATATCTAAACTTTTGTATGTAACAAACTTTAAGCATATATTAACCGAGTGACTTTACTTTCTTCGCTTGCCGTTTTACTTACATGTGCAATTTCTGTGGGGTTTCTATTCCTTGTTGCCTTAATGCCGGTTACTTTCGTATGCGACCCTTGCCTTTTGCCGACTTCATACTTGTAATTTTTCGTAGTTAGTTTTGTTTTCGTTAGGGTGGCCAGACCCTTTTCGCAATTTTTGAGTACTCGTTTATTCGCTTAATTTTATGCCTGCCTTGTAATTCTTAAACAATCATAAGGTTTAATCATAAGGTTTTGCGAATGATGCGTAATCATGCATCCGCCTTTCTTTTTGTAGGCAACACATTTATGTGTTTCTATTATCAGTTGAGAAGGACATGCATTCAGCTGTTGCATATTGAATAATTGTAACCGTTGAATATCTTTATTTTGCTAAAAATAAAAAACTTTACGTTACATGGATACATAAACTGTGCGGGATCAAAGCCTCATTAAAACCTTTTATCAGAAAACCCAGTGGGAAAAAACTCATAAAAGGAAAAAGAGTACTCGTCATTTCCCTTAACTACTCAGCCTGTTTGTATTGGCGCAAGTTCTCTAGATTCCAGGTGCGCGGGAGCTTTTTCCCGCTCATTTCTTCTATTTCAAAGGTTGCCGGTCCCAATTTCTTGGATACCCTGTAAGGCCCAACCCAATTGACGCCTAATTTTCCTTTGCCTTCTCTGGATTGTATTTTGTCTGCTTTTTTCAAGACCAAGTCCCGCTCATTGATTATCACCTTTCGCACCCTTCTGTCATGATACTTTTTGATTCTATTGCGATATACTGCCATTCGCATGTAAGCTTTTTCTCTTCGCTCTTCAACAGAATCCAATGCATCTTTAACATTGATAGGATTTTGGGTGGCGCAGTAATAAATCACCCTGTCTGTAGGTGACTTGACTTCAACAGGAAGAACTGCTTCGGCCCCATAAACCAGCGAGAAGGGTGTTTCGCCTGTCGCTGCCTTCACCGAAGTTCTGTATGCCCATAACATATGCGGTATCTCATCCACCCAACCCGTTTTCTTATCACCGAGTCGCTTCTTGATGCCCTGAATCATGGCTCTGTTGGTAACCTCTGTCATACCATTCGATTGGGGATGATTCACGGAGGAAAAATGATTCTTGATCCCCATGCTTTCGCAATATGCTTTGAATTTGACACAGTTGAACTGGGTACCATTATCGGTTATGAGCATTTGCGGGATTCCAAACCGCATGATAATGTTCTCTCATAAGAACTCGATCATTCGCTCAGGCGTTTGAGCGGTTACTGCCTCTGCTTCTACCCATTTGCTGAAGTGGTCCACCGCGACTACCAAGTACTTCCTTTTCCTTGTTGCTTCTGGGAACGGGCCCACTATATCGATCCCCCACGTTGCGAATGGCCACGCCGTCATTATAGTGACTTGTTCGGCTCCAGGGACATGCTTTTCATTCGCATGGATTTGACAGCTGTGACATTCCGCTACCATTTTCTGGGAATCCTCCACCACCTTTGGCCAATAATAGCCCATCAACTTGACTTTTCTTGCCAATGTTGCGGATGCCTCATGTGCACCACAAATTCCTTCATGAAGTTCTCTCAGCACGTAATCTCCTTCGTTGCGGCTAATACATTTCAGCCATGGACATGTATATGATTTCCGGTACAAAGTCCCATCTCGAATTGAGTATCTCGCTGACTGCCCAATTAGCTTTCTGGCCAAACTTTTATCAACCGGCAAATCTCCATTTTCCAGATATTGGCGGATGGGCATCCGCCAATCTTCATCATCTTCTAGCTCTTCGATGACCATAATCTGATCGGCTTCGAATGCTGGTGACGACCTTATTTCCAAATTATATGCTTTTTGACTCCATGGGTCCCTACTTGCCGCCGCTTTTGCCAACTCGTCAGCCTTCTTATTCTGGCCCCTTAGAACATGTACCATCTCCCAGATGATTCCTTTATGTGTTAACTCCTGCGTCAATGTACTAACAACCTGATGATATTTGACCAGATCTTCCTGTTTCACCAGATAATTCTTTGTGATCTGATTTATCATAAGCTTAGAGTCGCTGTAGATTACCACTCTTTCTGGCATAAGTTCGTTAATCAATTTCAATCCGCATATCATTGCCTCATATTCTGCAGTATTGTTAACATTCAAGAATCATTTTTCCTCCGTGAATCATCCCCAATCGAATGGTATGACAGAGGTTACCAACAGAGCCATGATTCAGGGCATCAAGAAGCGACTCGGTGATAAGAAAACAGGTTGGGTGGATGAGATACCGCATATGTTATGGGCATACAGAACTTTGGTGAAGGCAGCGACAGGCGAAACACCCTTCTCGCTGGTTTATGGGGCCGAAGCAGTTCTTCCTGTTGAAGTCAAGTCACCTACAGACAGGCGAATAACGTCCGGACCTTTGATAACGACTCCTAGTCCAGCCCCATCTACGGATAATGCCCCATCTATGAACATACTCCACTCTTCTTTTTGTGTTTTTGGACATTCGTTTTCATCCCACGTGAACTCATTCACGAAATCGGCAAGTACTTGATTTTTTAAAGCTGGTCTTCCTTCATAACGAATGTCGAATTCTCCCAAGCGAATTGGCCATTCCATTAATCGTCCGGATGCGTCAGGTTTCTGCAATACCTTTCGCATTGGAATTCCAGTTCGCACAATAATAGTATGCGCCTGGAAGTATGGCTTCAACCTAGCCGCCGTGGTTATCACCGCGAGGGCCATTTTATCTAACCTCGAATATCGAAGTTCTGCATCCTTCAAGACTTTACTCACATAGTACACCGGATACTGTTGCCCTTCTTCTTCTCGCACCATTACGGTGCATATCATCGTGCTGGTGACAGATACATAAAGAAATAAATCTTCTCCATCCACTGGCCTGCTCATCAAGGGCGGATAACATAGTAATCGTTTTATCCCCTCGAATGCTTCTTGACAATCCGGCGTCCACTCGAAGGACTTAGATTTTTTGATGGCATTGTAGAAAGGTAGACATCTTCTAGCAGAGCATGATATGAATCGCCCTAATGCCACCAACCTCCCATTGAGTCGTTGTACGTCCCTTATGCTCCTTGGAGTCTTCATCTCCATCACCGCCTTAACCTTCTCAGGATTCGCCTCAACTCCCTTGCCACTAACAATAAAACCCAGGAATTTTCCTGCTCTCGCCCCAAACGTGCATTTCTCCGGGTTTAATTTGAGGCCATATTTGATCAGTACTTCCAGAATTTCTTTAATATCCTGCGGATGATCTTGCATTTTTTTGCTTTTAATGATCATGTCATCTACATAGATCGAGAAGTTCTCACCTGATTTGTCTGAAAAGATCTTGTTCATCATCCGTTGATATGTTGCTCCCGCATTTTTCAGTCCAAAGGGCATCACCTTGAAGCAATAAGTCGCCTGATGAGTTATGAATGACGTCTTGATCTCATCCGCTTTCTCCATTGGTATCTGGTGGTAACTGGATTTCACATCGGTGAATGACAAAGCTTCAAATCCCGCAGTCCCATCTACCAATATATCAATGTTAGGTACCGGATACATATCCTTCGGACAGGCTTTATTCAAATCTTTGAAGTCTACACACATTCTGTAGGTTCCATTTGGCTTTTTAACCAGCACTACATTAGCTAGCCATTCTAGATAAGTAACCTCTCGGATTGCATCTGATTTCAGCAAATCCGCCACTGCTTTTTCAATCGCCTTCTGCCGCTCTGGAGCGTGTCCCCTCTTTTTCTGCCGCACTGGGGTTGCACTTTTATCCACATTCAATCGATGTGTTGCTATTTCTGGACTTATCCCCTTCAGTACTTCATCTGGAGCGGCGAATGCCGACTCGCATTGGATCAACACTTCAGTAATGGCCTTCTTCATTTCTTCTGGAAGTCCTGCCGCTATTCTTACCTTCTTGTCATTTGAAATGGAAAATAGCTCTGTTTCTCCTAACGCCTCAGCCGGCAACTTCTCGTCAACTTTATCTTCTTCGTCTGGCTTTGTTTCAAGTGACAATGTATAAGCTTGTTGAGATATAAGCTGATCACCCTCAACAATGACTCGCCCTTGGTGTGTTGGCAGATGCAATGTCAAATGCTTCATTGAAATGAGCGACTCCGTTTCCGATAGGAACGGACGCCCCAGAATTATATTATAGGCCAACTGAAGATCAACAATTGCGAATTCCAGACCACCTCTCCACTTTAGGTTCTTATCACCCATTTTTGTTTCCAGCACAACCTGTCCATTTGTTTGAGATGATTGACCTCCAAAACCAGTTACATCCATGAAAGTATGTTCTACTCGCTCGTCATGAATTCCCAACTGGTTGAACGCAGTTTGAGTAATAACATTGCAAGAACTGCCCGTGTCTACAAAGACTCGCCTGATGTCCCATCCTTCAATGGCCACCGTGATCACCTCTCCATAATATTTAGGTATCGCCGGTGCTTTTATTCTGTGATCTGGAATAAATTCCCGCAACGATGGGGCAAAAGGCGAATCACTCTGCACTACTGCTCTCGCCCTAGGGGTGTACCCCATTCGCTCCATCATGTTTCGCAATTGATCTTCCAATTCAGCATTGGGTTCCCGCCGAACTTCTTCCATCCGCTGCTGGTGAATTCTGGGTGATATCCACCTACCATACTGTGTTGACACTTGTTCTCGTTGTGGGTCTAACCGTTGTTCAGTTATAGGATCAAAATTCCAAGTGTGCTCCCGCCCAGACATATTCGCTCCAGATGTCACCAACTCTGAATGTCTGTGAACAAAGGGCTCCGTTTGTTGTAGCGGAAAAATTCCTTGCATTCCTGACATCGGTTGGGATGCTTGCCAGGTCGGATGGATCGTCATATTAGGATCTTGGTGCGAGTAGTCGCCTGGATTGCCATGTGGTGTCATGCGACTATTCTGACCCACCTGATTTGTCTCTCGAGACGACTGCGGAAGCGTAGATACGGCAGGAATAGTTGATGGTTGTGTCGAGGTGACAACGGGTTCTTGAGGGGCAGCCGCTACGGCGGTATTGTGATCAGCGACTGCAGTTAATAAACTAATCATTCGATCTCCCGCCGCTTGGCTCATATTCGCAGCCAAGACCTGTCCTGCCATTTGTACGAACTCACTATTCGACATCTCCATCTCAGTTTGCACTTGGACCTCCAATAATGGACTCAACTGTCCTGAAGGATTCGACGAGCTGGGTATTACAGGCTGTGTACTCGTAGGCTGCGAACTCACAGTCCGTGGACCTCTTGAGTTCATACTAGTTGATCTGGTTGTAACTCCGGTTGTACGTGATGGTTCTGACATGTTCTTGGTGTACCTTTAACCAGATGTTGGTAAAAAAAAGGTCCACGTTCACCGCACCAATTGATAACTTGCCGAATTTGATTGGATGATCCTCGTTGTAATTACCTGCAAAACAAAACCGGAGACAGGATCTCCGGGAAAACTCTCCGACGTCAAGTCAGTTTTATATGGAATTTAGTAGATCGATAATCGTATAGAGGATTAAAAAATACGAAGCCACCTCTCTCCTAGCTTCCTTATCTCTTTTATAAGCACCTCCAGGTAACCGCCTTCGGCGGTTACCCCTCCTGTGCCACGTCCCCCACGTGGTCATATACGTGGTCCTTTATAACCGTTTCTCTGAGTGGGTGGTTTAGTGTCTTATTAGGATTTCGGGCGGTTAGCCCTTTCCTTTATTAGGAGCCCATTCAACTTGAACAGTGGGCTTAAGTTATCGTGGGTTGGGCCCGTGTTTTGGATTCGGGTTGGGCCCGTGTTTTGGATTCGGTCCAGTTGGCTTCGCGAATCATCATAATCATAAAAAAATCAACGAAATTGGTTTCAGCTTATCAGAAAACTTATTTAAAAAAATCGACGAGACAGTTAAATAATAATTAAACTAATAATTTTTAAATTTTCAGTAACATTGGGCTAAAATTGATCTTATTTAGCAACGTTAGAGTTAAATTTGTACAATTTCGTACATTAGAACTAAATCTACACTTCCCCTAAAACGTTAGGGATTAAATTTTGCCATTAATTTTTTTATTTTTTTAATTATAATATATAGTTAGATATAAAAAAAACCTAAATAATATGATAGTGTAAGTCTAAAAGGAGCTCGATTTTTTTTATTCAACTAATAATTTTTAAATTTTCGATAACATTGGGCTAAAATTGATCTTATTTAGCAACGTTAGAGTTAAATTTGTACAATTTCGTACATTAGAACTAAATCTACACTTCCCCTAAAACGTTAGGGATTAAATTTTGCCATTATTTTTTTATTTTTTAATTATAATATATAGTTAGACATAAAAGAACCTAAATAATATGATAGTGTAAGTCTAAAAGGAGCTCGATTTTATTTTTTTATTGAAATCTATTTTAAATTTTTAAGTAAAATTTATTTATTAAGAGAGCTCTAATCTCTTATTTTCCTTACGATCCATAAAATGTCAGAAACGACAACTATTCCATTATTGCAGTTCTTCTATTTGTATTTCTTTTGATAGAAATTGGGACGAGACAGACCTTGAGCGGGGAGAACACCCATGGCCCAAGAACTGTCAAACCCGTCATATATTAATAAAAGAAAAAGTGAGTGTTTGAACAAGAGAAGAGGAAGGAGAACAAATAAGAAGAAAGGGGAAGGAGAAAAGTTTAGGAAAGATCAAGAAAAACGCAAATGAAAAATATTACAGATGTCATCATTGATAAACCTTTGACAAAAAGCAGGAGTTGAAGGCCACCAATTGATCACAGAGGAAGAGACTCCAAACTTTGCTAAAGCATCAGCAACGCGATTCCCTTCCCTAAAGATGTGTATAAAAATAATGTTCATCCTAGAGCAAATGCTGAGACAGTGCAACCACTCTTGTCGAATACTCCAAGGAACATCCATGGAACGAAGCCGAAGCAGATTAACTACGTACATGGAGTCTGACTCAACCCAAAGATGATGCCAATTTTTCTCCCAAGCAAGTTCAATTGCGAAAATAGCGGCTCTCAATTCAGCCATATAAGCAAAAGAAGGAGGGGTAGAAAAAGCAAAACAACATTTGGGAAAGCCGCGATAGTTATGAAAGATACCCCCCGCTCCCGCCTCGCCAGGAGTACCAAAAGCAGAGCCGTCCATATTGACTTTAACCCAACCCGGAGGAGGTTTAAGCCAATGGACCGGAATAATGTTGGGAGCCGGAGGCCGCCTTGGAGAAGCCAGAAGATGGGATAAGATATCAGCATCTCTCCTTGAAGAGCAAAAACCTTTAGAAGAAGCAAATGACTCTCGAATCATTCGAAATAGGGTGATCTTTGAGTGTTGAATGGAAGGAGAAACCTCCTTAAAGGTTGCTTCATTCCTGCAATGCCAGATTAACCAAATGCAAGAGACAGCGGCAACACACCAGATCAACGACACCTGTGAGCCAAAATGAATGCTACGAAGAGTGTTGAAGAAGTGGATGAATCGGGAATGACGAGGTAAAGCGCAGTCAAAATGAATCTCAAGGGCCCTCCATAAAGAATCTGCAAAAGAACAGCTAATGAATAAGTGGTTAATGGACTCAGCATCCCTACCACAAAGAACACAACGAGAGGCAAAAGAGAAGCCTAGACGCTGGAGGAGGTCGTGAGTCGGAACCCTTCCATGCAAAACTCTCCAGGATGTGAAGGAATGAGAAGGGGGAGTGTGAGCATTCCAAACAAATTTATACCAGTCCACTGAGTAGGAACGAGGATTGATAATCGAATAGTAGTCTCTGGCAGAGAAAATACCCTTCGTAGAGGGCTGCCAAACGCATAAATCAAAATCATCTCTACCCCTGTGAATAGATCGAATACTGTCTTGCACAACCGAAGGCAGAGTGCCTAAGCCAAGCCATTCCGAATGGACCAAAAAATCATCAACAGAATTAAAGCGTGAACATTTATCCTGATGATCAAGACCCAATCTGTCCGCCACCGATGGAATGATCCACCGATCAGTCCAGAAATTGAGCGTTGAAGACTGGCCAATCCTCCAAAAGGTCTGGTCCCAAATGGATGAATAAACAAATTTACAGGAAGACCAAATCGAGGAAGGAGCAATGGTAGCTTTAGGCAAACCAGAGACAACCATAGATTTAGACTTCATTTGAGAAATAGCAAGACTGTTGCCTTGAATTAAATCCCAACACATCTGTAAAAAGTACCTTTTCCATTAAAGCGATCCAAATTATATAAACGGAATAAATAATCAACTAAAAAATTTCAGTCGTAATTTCATCTTATTATATACATCCGAGTATATAAGAACGTTTTAAAGCAGAAAAAACTTGGCTTAATTTCTTTTATTAATAATTTTAGGCCTAATATATTACCAGCTTCCTGAACTTATCCTTAAAAGTAGATTGACTCCTTGAACTTTGTTAGTGTCTCACTAGCTCCCTAAACTTTCTTACTTCGTATCACCAGCTCTCTAAACTTGCCCATTAAAGTAGATTAGCTCCCTAAACTTTGCTAGTATCTCCTCAGCTGTCTAAAATTGATTATTCCGTAACAACTAAATACAAAAACTTATTAAACCTAAATTCTAAGAATACACCTTCATCTATTCGAGATGTACTTTTTTCTCTTCCCATACCTTTCAACCTATTATAAGAGTTAGTGTTGCAAGTTTGAAAGATCGAATGGATGAGGATTGAGAGTTAGTATTATGGTTTTTGTATTTTAGGTGTCCCAATTTTCTATTCTACAATACCACATCAATGATACAAGCCTCAGATGTTATCTGATGTAGATAACCATCGCCTACGATCTATCTCTCATTTGTATGAAAGAAAACCATAGTTTGTCTTCAAATATTACATCTGAAATCACAATTCCTAATTAGATATTTATTGTTTGACTAATATAATTACAAAAAAGAACCTGCTAAAATACTAATAATTAAGTCTGTCACGTATAAGTCAATAAAATGAAGTAATTTTATATTTTTTTTGTTGGTTGTTTATAAATTTTTTTATTTAATCAATGTTCCTTATATTAAGTTTGTGATATTTTGATTTTTTTTATTAAATTTATGATTTTTAGTTTTCATGTGCATTAAGCCATTCATTAACGATTTAGCCAATGACAACGTTGTTGAAAAGTCAATATATGTGAAAATTAAAATTTAAAGGCTTAATAAAAATAATAATTAAATACTAAATCTTTAGAACTATAAAAGTTTAAAGGCCTAATTGTATATTTAACGTTTATTCTAACAAAAGAATAGAATGACATAGAAAATGCAAATTCGGGTGTTTCAGTTTCCCGCTTTTAATTGTGTTGTTGCTCATGCTTAAATTATGGTGAGATTTTCATATTTATGTTTCAATTTCCTGCTCTTAATTAATTGTAATTTGAAACATAATTGTTCACATCATCGATCTTTATGAATTTTCTGAAATTAAATCCTGTCTGTGTATCATTGAAAGAACGCTGAGGATTAAATCCCAGCTTTCCATTCTACATTACCACGTCAACGATCCAAGCTCCAGACGATATTCACCGTAGATAACTAACAGATACGATCTATCTCTCTTTTGTATCAAAGAAAACCATAGAATTTGAAATCGCAATTTCTAATTATCACTTTTTGATCCTAAAACCATAGTTTGGAATAAAATATTTTATGGGCTAGGCTCATTTTTAAAAAATCATTTAATTAAAGTTTAATATTGGATATTACATATCCTTGTTGGGTCGGACTCAATTAATTATCCCAATTCAATCTTAGTCAAATCTATATAATCCATATTAGACATAATACAAATATAAGTTCTAGAATAAATATTTTGTTAAATGCATAGCAAAATGAAAAGATTAAAATGAAAACTTTGCCAAATTTGACCCATAACGATCTCATCAAAATGAAAATTTTCAAGAATTAAAGTTGTTTAGTATCATATTTACTATAGAACTATATTTTTTTTATTTTTCAAAATCATCATTTTTGGAGTTTTTTTTTTTTTCTAAACCTTATCTTTTTCTCTCATAAAAAAACACCTAAATGACATCAAACCTAAAAAATTGAAGAATTAAAGTTGCTAAAAATATCATTTAACTCTTGAAAATTTTCATTTTATCCACCAAATTCTGACAAAATAAACTCAATTGCAAATTTTTTGCAAACCATAGGTTACGTTTAGAAAAAAAAAATTACAATAGATAGCAGTCTGCAAGTCGGCTAAACCACAAGATAGTTATTTATAATTAATCAATGTGAAAAATCAGTGTTTTAATTGCGTTTGTTTTTTTAGTGTTTTTTCTATTAAGTGAATTTGGAAAACCCAGAGCTTATTACATTTCCACATTAATTACAAAATTAAAATACATGGTTAAGAAAAGAAAACTACTTTAAAATTTAGGCTTGAAAAATCACTAAATCCCATTTTTTAAGTTTTAAGTAACGAAATTCGGTTAAAAAACCCACAACATAGCAGTGGATTTTTTTTACCATTGATCCGTTTCCAATCAAAATAAAATCTGAAAATCCTAAGAATTCTAACCCTAATTTGACACGTATCATTTGTTCGGACCCGGGTAATAAAAAATAATAATTGTATCAAAAAAGTCGTGTCAACAAGATTCGCAAAATTTAGGCAAAAAGCATATCTAAACTTCTAAACTTTACATGTTTTAAGGAAGTCCCTATTAAATTATTTTTCCATATTGAGCCCTTCATATTTGATTCACTAATTTTCAAATAAAAGACTGTGATTGACTTTTTTTTCAAAGTAAGGACTGAGGTTTTCAACTTTAGCAAAATTAGGACTTTTTCGATTGATACTATTAAAAACACCAGTGACGACTTCAAAAATGACATATTTTAAGAACTATTAATATTCTAAGCAACTTTAATTCTTCAACTTTTTTATTTTCAAATTATTTAGATGATGTTTGGTAAAGAGATAGAAAGTTAATGTTTAGAGAGAGAAAGTTTCAAAAAAAATAATTTTCGAAAATCGAAAATGTAGTTCCATAGCAAATATGATATTGAACAACTTTAATTCTTGAAAATTTTCATTTTCAGGTCGTTAAAGATGGTTTTAATATCATTAATATAAAAGGTCATTGTTTTATTAAAACTGGGAAACCTCAATCCTCGTTTTGACAAGAAGTAAACCAATCCTTTATTTGAAAATTAGTGAAGCTACGGGGTTTTATTTGAAATTTACCCTTGATTTTATTATGGATTCGGTTCTTATTTAAATTTTCCGTCGAGTTTGGGCAGCACACGTCTTCGGCTTATTGACGTGGACAAATAAAAATAAGAGTTTATTGACTAGGATAAATAGAAAGTAAAAAAACACAACAAATTAATTTCCACTAAATTCTTCCAAACTCGATCTTCTCCTCTCCTATTTTGTGATTTTCATCATTAGAATTACCAAATCAATATACTCCTCTTCCAAACTCGATGGAAAAATTAAATAAAGGTCAAATCCATAAAAAAATCAATGATCAAGGGTTCGATATGAAAAGATAATTAACCAGGAACTTAATCCTTAAAACAGGTAAAGTTGAGATTAATTATACTTGTTGCCTAAAATTTATAGAATCGTCACCATTATCATGCTTGTTCAACTCTGAATGTTTTCATCCGCCTACCTTATAAAATTGATGAGCAATACCCAATTCATCCATTTTTGCATGTCAAAATCCAAATCAAATTACCAAAACAATTTGATAATTATCAAATTGATCATTAAACACAAAAAGGAAAAAATAAATTGTCTCCTAAGAGGAAACCAAATTGATAATAATTGTAAGTTCCTTGGTTCCTCCAAGGAGATTTTGAGATCTTAACAACCAAATAATTTAATCAGTTAATCAGTACAATAATTTTATTTTCATTCGGATTGAATCAGGTATTTGCTCATGCAACTTAAGAACACACAATGAACCAATACAAAAACTCATCTCTAAGTAGAACAATTTTCTTTTCATTCGGATTGAAACAGGTATTTGCTCATACAACTTAAGAACACACAATGAGCCAATACAAAAACTCATCTTCTAAGTAGAACGATTTTCTTTTCATTCGGATTGAATAAGACATTTGCTCATACAACTTAAGAGCACAATGAACCAATACAAAAACTCATCTATTAATCAGTACAATGATGTTATTTTCATTCGGATTGAATTAGGCATTTACTCATACAACTTAAGATGACAATGAACCAATACAAAAACTTCATTTTTATTTTTCCAGGACACATTAACACTAATAACTTAAGATGACAATGAACCAATACCGGCAGTCTCAATTCATCTGAGTCTGAGAACGAAGTTTTCGCAGGTGACATTCTGCAATCATTGCTTTTTTCATCTGACTTGGTATGAGTTCCAGGAAGGAATACTGCCTCTCCAACGTTTTGCTCAAGGTTCAACTCCTATGTGAACTTTAGGTGTGGAATTGAACTGATGGTAGAACCCACATGTGATCTTAGTTAATCTATTGATCAAATGCGTCAGGAATACGATTTATTGCATGAAAAAGGAGCAGCAAATGAGCCAATTGTTGCCAGGAATCATCCCCCGAAAAGAAAAAAGGAATGACTAATGCCAAAAGAACCACGAGACCGCTCAATGTGCACATCAGAAGACTACAAATATGATTTTGTACACCAGTCCTCAATTTCCACAAGTAAAAACAAATGGGAGGACAAGAATTACCCTTCCCCTCAACTGCAAGATCTCTGCAGCACAAATGCTACCAACTGGGAGAACAGGAATTACTATAATGCTCTGCAAACCTTGCCAAAAGTCATACTCTTTGACATTTTCCAATGACATCGCCAATCAAGAAAAAATAGATGCACAAAATGCTACCTCCTTTGTTTCAGTTCGTCTTGATGATGGAAAAATGCTACCTCTTTTTTTTCTGTCCGTCTTATCATCAGATGATGAATCTTCTTCACCGAGATCATGTAGAGACAAATGGAGTTCATGAGCTGAATTTCTCCCCTAAGATTGAAATTGATCAACCTACAAAAGCAATGACATCTGCAGGTATGGATGATGATGAATCTTTTTTTTTCGGTCCGTCTCATCAACATGTCGCTACAGTCTGGATGTCAGATCCGACCTACCATGCTTCAATTGATGCCATTTTCCCTCAACTTTCTTGACAAAAATAAGTTTATTGAAACAGAATCAACAGATTGAAAGCCAAAAAAATAAATTAAAAAGAACCAATATAGAAACTTCATCTTTTTTCACTTAGTTCTTGTTTGGGAGAGAGTTAATGGAGGTAAATGGAAGTAACTGAAGATTAAATATCACACTAACATTAATAGAAGTTAAATGTTTACTTCCTTTACCCTCCACACTCTAACCTCTAAATTGGGGGTTAATGGAAATAACGTAAAGTTATCTCTGCCCTCCTATTTACATTTTATAAACTCCCAAACAAGATTAATTTTTAAATTTCATTTCCATTACTTCTATTTCCTTTCCATCACTTCTCTTTTTAAATTTCATTAATCTCTAAATTCCCAAACAAATGCTTAAATAATGCAGATTTAACACATAATATGGAATTAGTTATTCTACAAATCAGCTTACTTCAAGTCTCATTATGTCCTTTGTCTGAGAACAAAGTTTCCGTCGGCAACATTCTGCGATCATTGCTAGAATATCATTTTTTTCATCCGACTTGGAATGGGTTCCTAAAACATCGGCTGAATCACTCATATGTGGACATGGATTTTCTTCCATTTTCTTGATAGTCTGTCTTTCCTACAAAAAAAAAAGTAAAATAATAAATAAATAAATTCATTATATGAAACATATCAGATGCATATGAAAGTTATTTTTCCTTGTCATTCATCTCAGCTTGCTAGAACTATTCAGATTTCGCCCTAATCACAAAATTAGTTTCAAATGATAATCATCAAATAAAAAACTTATAAAATATTCATAAAAAAATCAATCATATACACAAAATAATGCAGAAGATTCATCAAATCGTCATTCAAATGAATATTTTTCATGTCAAAATTCAAATCAAATTACCAAAACAACTTAAGAATTATCAATTTGGTCATTAAACACAAAAAGGAGTGAGTAAGATCAATTCTCATTTTATCAAAACTAGAAGCCTATGTACCAGAGGAATGAGCAAAACAAAATTGACAGAGAACACAAAAATACCAAACAATTTCTCAGATAAAAAAATAACCACTGTCCCAATACACATAAAAATCAACAGAGAATGAAGAAAGATTGTACAAAAACTGACCGATCTACAATATGCCTCTGATTTTCTTAAAAATGCAATCTATCTTCTTCTTCAATCTACAAGAGCTGCCATTTTCCTCTCCGGCCAGCTTGGTTAGGATATGCAGCTGGCGGCGGCTAGATTGGATAGAGGAGGTAGAGAATGAGGGAACGACGCATAGCTCTAACCCTAAAATAGGATTTTTATAAGCCTCCATCTAACGGTGGAGGATCAAAAACACGTTTTCATTGAACATTACTGCAAAAATGATTTTGGATTTTCCCACTAAATAATGTTAAAATTAGAAATAAATCCCTATAAAATGTTTGATTAAAAATAAAAATTTATATCATTTCAAAAATTTCTTGAATATAATTATAAATAATCATAAAAAAAATCAATCATTTTAAAAAAATCGATAAGATGGTTAAATAATAGTCAAACAAACATTTTAAAATTTTTTATTACGTAGGGCTAAAATTAATTTTGTTTGGGAATGTTAGGATTAAATTTGTACAATTTCGTATATTAGAATTAAATCTACACTTCTCCTGAAACGTTAGGGGTTAAATTTTGCCGTTATTTTTTTTATTTTTTAATTATAGTATCCATTTAGACATAAAAGACCTAAATAATATCCATGTAAGTCTAAAAGGAGCTCGATTTTTTTTTAATCTATTGTAAATTTTTAAGTAAAATCTATTTATTAAGAGAGCTCTAATCTCTTATTTTACTTGCGATCCATAAAATGTCAGAAACAACAACTATTCCATTATTGCAGTTTTTCTATTTGTAAAAGTTGCCTTTTCCATTAAAGCGATCCAAATGTTCACTACTTAATTTTTGTGAAGGTGGTTGAATATAGAACATCAAATTCAAGTACCCTTTAGCTTGAATACTAAGGCATCAATCATAATAGACAGTGTACTGGGATGCAGAGGAGGTGGTATCCTCAGATTTTTCTTCATTCTTTCCTCAAAAGAAAAGAAAAATCACCACAAACTTTGGGTTCCATCCTCAAACTTCGGGTTCCATTTCTCAAACATACACTATACATGGAGAAATGTTCATCAAGATTGGTCACATTGCTATTAGAAGGTCACACCTTGCTATTGGAAGCCTAACAATTTTGTTTTAAGTTTTGATAATGTTATGATTTTAATGTTGTTATTGTTGCAATCTTGTTGTAAATCTTGATAATAGAATTATTGTTACGCCCTTGTTGTTATGCTTTTTTTTTTTTTTTTGTTATATATCACTTCGCATAGAGGGCGAGCCTTGGCGCAACGGTAAAAACGTTGTTGCCGTGTGACCAGAGGTCACGGGTCGCATACTTCGCATATTGCGAAATATGCGAAGTCAGATGGGAGGGAGAAAGAAGAAAGACTAAAAAATTTCTAAGTCTCGTATATATATATATTAAGGGTACTTTGGGAAAGTCATACAAAAATAGTCTAGATATGCATTAGGTTGGGTAAATGTACTAAATGCGTAAATGAGTCTTCCATTTGACCCAATTTTGTAATTTTTCCTAACTTTTAATGATTAAGTTTTTTACCTTTAGAATTTTTTTTATTAAATTTATGATTTTTAGTTTTCACACACATTAAGCCATTCATTAACGGTTTAACCAACGACAACGTTATTGAAAAGTCAACATGTGTGAAAATTAAAATTTAAGTGCTTAATAAAAAACTAAATAATTAAATACTAAATCTTTAAAACTATAAAAGTTTAATGGCCTAATTATATGTTTAAGTTTATTCAAACGAAAAAAAGAATGACATAGAGAATGCAAATTCTGGTGTTTCAGTTTCTCGTTCTTAATTGTGTTGTTGCTCATACTTAAATTATGGTGAGATTTTCAAATTTGTGTTTCAATTTCCCGCTCTTAATTAATTACAATTTAAAACACAATTGTCCATGTCGTCAATCTTTGTGAATTTTTTGAAATTAAATCCTAACCGTGTATCATTGAAGAAGCTGCAGATTAAACATCTCTTACGTCCCAGCTTTCCATTCTATATCATACCACGTCAACGATCCAAGTCCCAGACGACATTCACAGTAGATAACCAGCGGATACAATCTATCTCTCTTTCGTATCAAAGAAGCTCATAGTTTGCGTTCAAATATTGTATCTGAAATCACAATTTCTAATTATCACTTTTTAATCCTAAAACCATAGTTTGGAATAAAATGTTTTATGAGTTAGGCTCATTTTTAAAATCATTTTATTAAAGTTAGAAATATGAGTAAGAATACTTGCAAAGAATTGAGCAATTTGTCTGGTATTCCCCTGACCAATTCTTTGGGCAAGTATCTTGGCGTTCCCCTCCATAGTGATAGAGTCTCCAAAGCTTCATTTAAAGAGACTATTGATAAAACTTCTAGCAAATGTGCTAGTTGGAAAGCTAATACTTTATCTCTTGCTGGACGTCTTACTCTGATTCAGTCTGTCAATTGCGCAGTTCCTAACCATATTATGCAAGCTTGTAAACTGCCTGAGCCTGTCCTTAATGATTTTGATAAAATTAATCGGCGGTTTCTTTGGGGGAACTCAAAAGAAAGTAAGAAAATCCATCTTGTTCCTTGGAAGGAGGTTTGTGAACCTAAAAACATAGGGGGCCTGGGGATTAGACATGCTAAAGATAATAACAAAGTGTTATTAATGAAACTTCTTTGGAGGATGTGGCAACTTCCTTCTGCTCTTTGGGTTCGCTTATTGTGCGGTAAATATAGAAAAGATAGGATTTTTGGAGGTCCTAAAGAGAGAGTTTTAAATTGTTCTTTTCTTTGGAAAGGCCTCAATTCGGTTTTCTCGGAGTTCTGTTCTGGGATTGGTTGGGCTGTGGGTAATGGGAAGTCTATCAGTTTCTGGAATGATAAGTGGATTGGTAGTAGTTCTTTATTAGAAGTGTGCAGTTCCCCGCCCCCAGTTAATATTCATCACTGGAAGATTGCTGATGTGGTGGATTCGGAGGGAGACTGGATTTGGTCAAAATTTGATTCCTTTTTCAATTTGGATACTCTTCTGAGAATTAGAGGTTTCAAGATGAGTAGCAAGGAGGAGGATAGGGATATTCATTGTTGGGCGTTGACTAAAAATGGAAACTATACATGTAAGTCGGCCTTTGAGGCCTTTAGCCACAATGAGGAGGGTCCTCACTCTGATATTTGGAAGTTTATATGGGCCCTTAAGATTCCTTACAAGCTTAGAAGCTTCTTATGGCTTGGTATTAAAGAAAGACTGCTTACTAATTCCGATAGGAAAAGACGCCGTCTGGTGGAGTCTGGTGAGTGTAGTAGATGCAGAGGGAATGAGGAAACTATTTGCCATGCCCTTAGAGATTGTACTAGGAGCAAAGAGGTGTGGAGGAAAGTTCTCCCTAACCATATATACGATTCGTTATTTTCCCATTCAGATCTGAACTGGTTTGTTGATGGTGTTAGAGGGAAGTTGCTGGCTAACCTGGATCATGGTGAGATCTTCTTTGCAGTTGTCTGTCACCAGATTTGGAATTGGAGAAATGAGATCTTTGGAGCTGAAAAGGTTTTTATCCCTAACTTGGTTGAGTTCTTCGCTAAAAAATTACATTATATTATAGATAGCTTCAAGGAGGATCCTCTTGCTGTGTATACCCAGAGAAAGGTTAGCCATCTCCTTTGCTGGAAAAAACCTAGGGAAGGTGTGGTGAAACTGAATACTGATGGATCTTGTCTTCTTGATGGTAAAATTGCTGCGGGTGGTGTCTTGAGGGATAATGGGCGGGCTTGGCTTTCTGGGTTTGCTCAGAATCTTGGCTTGGGTTCGTCCTTTTCAGCTGAGATTTGGGGCATTCTTTCTGGCCTTAGTCTTGTTAAAAGTCTGGGAGTGGAAAAGCTGCTGGTGGAATCTGACAATATGGAGGCTATCAAAATGATCTCCAGTAACAAAGCTATTTGCTTAAATAGCCAAAATTTGATTAAAAGTATTAAGAGAATCTGCTCTTCCTTTATTTCCATTAGTTTCAGCCATGTTTTTAGAGAGCAGAACCGGGTGGCGGATCGTATGGCGGCTGCAGGTCATGAAGAGTTGGGAGAGAACACAACCTACTCTTCTCCTCCGGCGTTTATTTCTTCGTTCCTTTTGGAGGATGTGATGGGGGTTAGCTTCCCTAGGCTAATCCCGGGTTAGGTTTTTTTGTTGTTTGCTTTTATTTCCTGTTCCTACCAAAAAAAAAAGATTGAACTCAATTAATTATCCTAAGTCAATATTAGTCAAATCCATGTTAGACATAATATAAAGGGATAATGTGTAAAAATACCCTCTAACGTCTAAAATGCTGCAATGTTACTGTTAGAATATATTATTGTTATTAGAATATATTTGTATATATGATTTATGTATTATTTAGTCAACCTATAAATATGGTTGGTTAGAGGATTCTTATCTGATTCTTCTCCTATGATTACTCCTGATATACTTGTATTTATTCCTAAGTGATTAATGAGAGAGGCAACAAATTATTCTCTTTCATGGTATCAGACTCTAGGTCTAATTCCTAAGTCTTCCGCTTTCTCTCAACCTCTCTCTCTCAATTAATTTTTTGTTTTACGACAGTTCTCTGCCAAGGAGCCGGCCGAACCCCTCCCCCATCCTTCTTCTTTCCGATCTGTTCAACCTTCCGCCATGTCGGACACTAAATTTCACCCCGCCCTCGCCGTTTCTAATATCCGCAATCACATCAATATTACCCTTGAACTGGAAAATGTCCAATACTCTACCTGGGCGGCATTATTCAAGATTTGTGCCCTCTCCCATAAAGTCCTTCAACATATTATTCCTCCCGACACCGCTCCTGGTCCGAGGAGTGCAAGTGACGAAGAATTATGGATCACTCTCGACGCTACTGTTCTCGGGTGGATTTATCCTACTATTTCCACCGACCTTCTCCACACCATCATTGTTCCTGGTTCCACGGCCATGGCGGCTTGGAATCGCTTATGAGATCTGTTTGAAGACAATAAACACTCTCGTGCCGTCGCTCTTGAACATGAATTTTCTCACACTACAATGGAGAATTTTACCAATGTTTCGGCCTATTGCCAGCGCCTTAAAGAATTATCTGATCAACTTAAAAATGTTGATGCCCCGGTATCTAATGACAGATTGGTTCTTCAAATGGTTTCAGGCTTGACAGACGCCTTCATCTTCTAAGCAGAACGTTTTTCTTTTCATTCGGATTGAACAAGGTATTTGCTCATACAAGTTAAGAACACAATGAACCAACACAAAAACTGATCCGTTAATCAGTAGAACAATTTTCTTTTCATTCGGAATGAATAAGGCATTTGCTCATACAACTTAAGAACACAATAAACCAATATAAAAACTCATCTATTAATAGGTACAATGATTTTATTTTCATTCCGATAGAATTAGGCATTTCTCATACAACTTAAGAAGACAAAGAACCAATATAAAAACTAATCTATTAATTAGGCATTTGTTCATAAAAAACTTAAATCTTTTTTCAGGGACAGATTAACACTAATAAGAGATTAGTTATTTTAAACATCAACTTACCTACAGTCTCATTTCGTCCGAGTGAGAACGAAGTTTTCGCCGGTGACGTTCTGCAATCATTGCTTTTTTCATCTGACTTAGTATGAGTGGCAGGAATGAATACTGCCTCTCCAACATTTTGCTCAAATGTCCAACGTTAACCCACATGTGATCTTAGTCGTTCTATTGATCAAATGCGTCAGGAATACAATTTATTGCATGAAAAACCAAACAGATGATGAATACAAATGCTACCAATTGGGAGGACAAGAATTACTATAATACTCTGCAAACCTTGCCAAAAGTCATCCTCCTTGACATTTTCCAAAGACATTGCTGGACAAGAAAAAATAGGTGCACAAAATGCTATCTCCTTTTTTTCGGTTCGTCTTGATGATGTGATGCATTCATGATTTAAAGCAACAACAGATGATGAATCTTCTTCTCCAGATCATGTAGAGACAAATGGAGTTGATGAGCTGAATTTCTCCCCTAAGATTGAAATTGATCAACCTGGAAAAGAAATGACATGTGCAGGTATGGATGTTGATGATGAGCAAAAGCCCTTGGATATTATGATTCATCCATGTAAAGCTGAAGCTAAAATCTGGCTTGTTGAAGAAATGGATGAACAGCTGTTGTTCTTGATGAGGATGAACAGCTTGATAAATCTGATAAAGAAAGACACAGACAAAGACATAGAAAGAAAGGGATTAAGATAAAATGGGAATATACAATTTTAGAAAGAGAGGAAACAGAGAACCAGTCAAAAAGGAGAGTCAAAAGTAAAAAATGTTAGTAACGGTCTTAGTGGCCATACTGTGGTCATACGTTAAAAATTGAAGTTCAGTGGCCACAATGTATACAAAGGAGGTTTATGGTTTTTGGGAAAATATCAATTTACACTCCACGTACAAAATAGTACCAATATAGGATTAACGTTTAAAAAAGAGTACCAAATTTAAACGTTAAGCTTATATTAGTGTTATTTTGTACGTGGAGGCTAAATTGTTAGCCCTTTTTTAAGGTTAAGCTTACATTAGTGCTATTTTGTACCTTATCATCATACTTATTCAGAAAAATCAGGTCATTTTTCATTAAAAAAAGAAAAAGAAAAAAGAAAAATAGATGTAATACATTAAGTTTCATCAACATAGATATAAAATACCTCAGGAAGACATAAATTTTTATGAGCGTCCTTGAGCCACCATATTACAGAGGTTGGAGGATATTCAAAATCAAACTCCAATTCCATCTTCTTTTGATTCTCATTTGAAGGTGAAAAAGGTTTGATTTCATATTCTGACTGCAAAAAGATGAAATGTTAAAGTAGCTAAGGCACCACCAAGCAAAGTGCATATATAAGCAAGAAAGGGTAAATGACACCTATGGCCAATGAATTTTATTTATTCTCATAATATGACCACTAAACTTCAAAACATTCAGCTTGGTGCTATTGATATTTAATACTCAAGCCAAAATTCCAATGCTCAATTTTGATCCGTATTTTCACTCATTAACAAACAGATTATGATCCTATTGAAAGACAAAAATAAGTTGATTGGAACAGAATCAACAGATTGAAAGCCAAAAAAGGAACCAATACAGAAACTTCATCTTTTTTCCCTTAACTCTTGTTTGGGAGGGAGTTAATGGAGGTAAATAGAAGTAACAGAAGGTTAAATATCTCATTAACCTTTTTTTGGAATTGTTTTTAGAGAGTAAACGAAGGTTAATGGAAGTTAAATGTTTACTTCCTTTAACCTCCACACTCTTAACTTCAAAATTGGGGGTTAGTGGAAATAACCTAAAGTTCATTAAAAAGTTACCTCACTCTCGTTTACATTTTATAAACTCTCAAACAAGATTAATTTTTAAATTTCATTTCCATCACTTCACTTTCCTTTCCAGATTTAACAAGTAATAAGTAATTAGTTATTCTACAAATCAGCTTACTGGAAGCCTCATTATGTCCTTTGTCTGAGAACAAAGTTTTCGCCGGCAACGTTCTGCAATCATTGTTAGAATATCATTTTTTTCATTAAACTTGGAATGAGTTCCCAAATCATCGGTTGAACCACTCATATCTAGATATGGATTTTCTTCCATTTTCTTGACTGTCTGTCTTTCCTACAAAAAAAAAAATTAAATTCATCATATGAATCAGATCAGATGCATATGAAAGTTATTTTCCCTTGTCATCCATCCCAGCTTGCTAATCACAAAATCAGATTTCAAATGATAATCATCAAATAAAAAACTTATAAATATTCATAAGAAAAAAACCATCACATACACAACATAATGCAGAAGATTCATAAAATCTATAGGTGGGTAAGGGTTTACTTGTAGCTCAATCATCGTCATTCAAATGAATACTTTCATAAGCTTTAAAAAAATGATACCAATATTCATTTCATCAATTTTTTCATGTCAAAATTCAAATCAAATTACCAAAACAACTTAAGAATTATCAATTCGGTCATTAAACACAAAAGGGGGAAAAAATAAGAGAGTAGGATCCATTATCATTTTATCATAGTAATTTTCACTGACCCTAAAACCAGAGGAATGAACAAAACAAAATTGACAGAGAACACAAAAATACCAAACAATTTCAAAGATAAAAAAAATAACCACCGTGGCAATACACATAAAAATCAACAGAGAATGAAGAAAGAAAGTACAAAAACTTGCCGATCTACGAAATGCCTCTGATTTCCTTAAAAATGCAATCTATCTGCTTCTTCAATCTATAAGAGCTGCGATTTCCTCTCCGGCCATCTTGGTTGGGATATGCAGCAGCTGGCGGCTAGATTAGAGAGAGGAGGTAGAGAATGAGGGAACTGCGCATAGCTCTAACCCTAAAATAAGACTTTTATAAGCCTGATCTAACGACGAAGGATCAAATTCACGTCATCGAAAACGTCATTGAACGTTACTTCAAAAATGATTTTGGATTTTCCCACAAAATAATGCTAAAATTACAAATAAGCCCCTATAAAATGTTTGATTAAAAACCAAAATTTATCTCATTTCAAAAGTGAATTTCTTGAATATAATTATAAATAATCATAAAAAAAAATCAACGAAATTGTTCAGTTTATCAGAAAACTTATTTAAAAAATCGATGAGACACTTAAATAATAGTCAAACTAATATTTTTAATTTTTGGTAACGTGAGGTTAAAATTGATTTTGTTTGGCAACTTTAAACTAAATTGGGTTAAGGTGCAAAAATACCCATAATATTGGCAGCCAAGAGCAATTTTATCCCTAAAGTTGATAATTTGGGTCAATTTTACCCCTATTATAAAACACATGTTTTTTTTCTTATTCTGCAGCATATCAATTCGTTCTAAAAAAACATATTTTATTATTTAATAATAGAATTAAAGATTAATGTTTATAAATTCGATGAATTTTTTTAATTTTTTTGTCCCATCCGTACAAAAGACATTATATTTTTTTATTTTATTTTATTCACATCCCAACATATGCTTGTGATTTGTTATTGATATTGGCTTTCTCTATATTTCGCACATATTTTCTCGAGTTTCACCAGGTTCACAAAAATTAGATTTATAAATGTGTTAAGTTCCCTTCATTCTAAATTAATATTCTTATATAAATAATCAACTTATTGATGATTATGAAAGAATTATAAAAGAGATAAACAAATGTAAAGATCTTGATGCTCAAATAAATCATTTGGCATGTAATCAGGTCTACATACGGTTCTTTATAATTTATTTGAATAACTAATTTATTTGTTCAGATGTATATACATATGTTTGATTTTTATAAATAGGAGAATGAAAAGTCAATGTGGAAGAGACGTTAATGTTGTAATGCAAAACCAATTAGAAAAACAACCCGATGAATTCAGGAATATTCGCCAGGAGGAAATAGAATGAAAAAAGACATTGAATCTTTTAAGATATGCATAATTTGTTTAATATATATTTTTATTGGATAACATGGTTTGTATTCTAAAAAATATGGTTGTGCTCTAATTTTTTTTAAATGATGAACAAAATAAATCATATAACATCAATTTTAAAATTTATATTTGTTAAAACTTTCAAGTATCCATAGAAAGTCAATGCAAAATGTTGCAGTATATTAAACTTATATTGAGATTTGATATAGACAATATTGATGTAGTGAAACAACTTGGACTAGATGACCTTCTTAAAATTTCGAGTCAAAACTTGAAAAATCAATTGATTACCGATCTTGTGTATGATGTGAAAAAATGTGAACTCTATGTTCATGAGAAAAGATTAAAGTTTACTGCTAAGGATATTGAAAGAACTTTAGTTTTGCCTTCAAAATGCCAAGATGTAAAACAGTTCCAAGGTGACTGTAGACCTGGGCATGGGTCGGGTCGGTCCGGGCCGGGCCGGGCTTTTAATAAAGCCTAATGAGCCCAAGCCCAGCCCACAGAAAATTTAGTCGGGCTCGGGCTCGGGCCTAAGATATGAATCCCAAGCTCGTCCATCCAAACCCATCTGTATTTGTAAAAATTAAAATCATAAAATTACTATAAAATTCACAAAACACAGAGGTAATTCACAAAACACATAAAAGGCATGCAAAGCAATAAATATGTAGGCCTTTAAGCATACATAAAGTTAAAGGATGTACTGTACATGAAAAAAAAAAGATATTACTAATTTTCTTCTCATGGAAATTTCAGCTAAAGAGATTACTCTCATAAATATAAATAAAGTCCATGCATATAAAATAAAATTAATGCGGAAATAAGTAAAAAGAGGACATGATTTGCATTTCAATTACCTTAAAGATTGAATTAATCTGTTGAGTGCTTATAAATACAGTTGATTAGATCATGTTTCAAAAAAAAAATACAGTACTATAATTTATGTCTATAAAATTATATTATAATTTATATTTATATAATATAATAATTTATAATTTATTTACATGATATGTTATATCGCGTCGGGCAGGCCGGGCCGATGTAAAATTTGTAAAGCCCAAGTCTGCCCAGTTTTTGGAAGGCTTATACGGGCTTGGACCGGGCTGGGCCTAACAGCATTTTCATGTGTCCAAGCCCGGCTAAATGGGCCTGGACGGGTAGGCCGGGCTCGCCGGCCCATGCCCAGGTCTAGGTGACTGTAATGGTGATACCTTATAACGGCTAAATATCTCTATGAAAATGGATAGTGTGAAACATTTGTACAATGAGCTTCAAGCTTTACCTAATGGAGAGAAATTCCAAGCTTTTATTTTTTGTATGCTCTTGGTACAATTATTGTCTCATCTTCAAATACATACATTCATAAAAGAATATATTACCCTTTTAAATGACTTGTCTAAAATTAGAACTGTGAATTGGGAATAGTACACATTAGGGTTTCTTCAAGATGGAATTTTAAAGTTCAATCAAAATAATTATGGATGTTAAACAGAAAATGCCTAATGGTTGTATTCTTATATTGCAGTTATGAATTTTAATTTTCATTAAATGTTACTTTTCTTGTATATTATCTAAAAATTAATATTTTGTTTAGAACATACATTTGTTGGATATTCTAGTTTATCTATTACCAATCAAGAAATGTCACGGCCCAAACTAGGTCATGGCCGGTGCATAAATTAAGTTAACTTTAATATATGCTAGCCTTAATTCTGAACTAGTAACAATCCTAAAATTAACATAATATCAAACTCGTTGAAATTACATCATAAAAACTTAAGAAACCAACTATTAGTGGCTACACCTCATTAATCAAAAGTCTCCAGAATGTAAATAAAACTAAATTTAAAGCAGTCTCCTTCAACATCATTCCAAAGACTACCTCACAAACAGAGATCCTAATCTGAAAAAAGAAAGAAAGATTCAACATGGTATGAGATTTTTGTTTATATGAGTGAAAACCTCGGTGAGCGATAGCTATAGCACACAACAGGAAAGGAACATGCATGCAAGCTGATACTCCTCAATCATGACAATTATAGTTTAAAATATAGTATTTCAAAATCAGTTAAACTAAAGCGTCAATATAAGATGATCAATTCAAAATATAGGTAATCAACAGTAGTGTTCACATGGACCCTAATGATCACAGTAAATTTGGTCATTCACTATTAGATGTATGCTGATTAAAATTCTAAGGTGGAGATTCTAAACATCCTAAGATTTAGATTTAATCAGTTTACATCTAACGGTGAATGACCAAATTCACGTGGTCATCAGGGTCCATGTGAAAAATACTGAGGTAATCAATTGTCAAACATAATAATGAAGCTTTTCAAAATATTTCAAATATTAAGATAATGAGGAAATAAGGCAAAAGCTTTAAAACACATGGTACGGTGTAACAGAGTGGTAATACTGCACACCATCAATGCTAGATAAATGGTAAATGTGCTACCAATAACAGATACAGATAATAGATAACAGATAATTGTCTTTACCGATGTTATGCATGATTCTAATGCTGACACAACTAACGACAAACTGACAACAGATAACCTGACTCAAAGACAGATGCAAAGTCCTAAAGTTATGAAGATCGGTGAGAGGCTAGATGATAGATACAGGTATATCGAGCACTTGTACCAGTTTGAAAACATATAATATAAATATAAATATATGTCAGAAATCATAACTGATTGAATGAATTATCAGATTTTAAAAATAAAAGTAATACCTACGGTAAATTGCGTATACCAATCATATCAAATCAAAATCTCAATAATTTCATTGTAGATAATAAAACAAATCAAATATAAAGGCATGTTTCCATAATATACTCTTTAATACTAAGGATATTTAGTAAACATAAGGTTCAAGATATACGTTTTTATTAAAAATAAATCCAATCAAATGCCAATTTTTTATAAACGATTTCCAGTCTGATATTTCAATCAAATAGTGTCATGTACTATAATTACTACTCACTTGAAATACGGAAGAATGTTTGGTCAAAGATCGCAACTTCCAGTCAACTAAACGTCTGGGGGAATTCTAAAGTTCATAGATTAAGAACGATGGGAACCAAATAAATTAATCTAAACTCATTTAAAGTAAAATGTAAAAGGGCAATGGATCTAAGGAAAATAAAGGTTTAAGTTATAAGTTCCAAACAGGGGTTCATGATGCTATATTTGGAGCTGATTAATGAAATGAGGAATTAGAAACCACATTGAAAATTTACAAGAATAAACAACAACCTAAAAAAGATTTCAGAGTCTGATTACAAAAAAAAATGTAAATAAAACACTCTATAAATAAACTGAATTGGACTGATGGAATAATTTCATGAAAAAAACTAATTGAATAATAGCATAAAATAGGAAGATGTTTAATTCCATAAAAAATCATGGCATCACTTGACATTTTATCTATATATATATATATATATATATATATATATATATATATATATATATATATGTATAATAAAGCTTTCTTGGTCCATAAAGTTGGAATCACAAAACTAATGAAATTCAATGCACAAAACTTTTTTTTGTTTGTTTTTTTATTGATGATAGTGATTGAAAACAAATAAAACAAAACTCTGATTATACAAATACAACTTAGCATAGAAAACCATTATTAAATTAAGAAAAGGAACTACATCTTTGCCCAAAAAGTAACACACCGGGAGGGGCAATTAATTGAGGACAGTCATCTAAGAAAGCAATAAATCCTACTAAGTCTGTCTAAAAGAAATCGGACAGGCACACAAAGAAACCAACCTGAAGACTTGAAATAGCTTTACCCAGAGAAAATCACCACAGAGAAAACAATTTAGACGGAGGACTGAGGTAAAGCGGCTACTCTTCAACCAAAAGGAGGAAAGTATATTATTTTTTTTTATCTTTTAGGGTTAGTTGCGTGAAGAGTGGGTAGTTTTAGGAAGGCTGACTCAATATTAAATAAAGTAAAATAAAAGTGGATAGTTTTTAGAAAAGATAACTTGATACTAGATAAAATAAAAGTGGATACTTTTTTATAAAATAATAATAATAATTGATAAAATTCAGGATCATACAAGAAATTTCAACAATACAATATTGGAATGCTGATGTTGTTAGTAAAGTTAACAACAACATTTTGAGTTTGGGAGATGTTAAGAGTGAAAATATATGAAGTGCACTTTTTTGTTGCAATTTTTAAATACTAAACTAACAGTTCACATATATTTTTTGTTGCAATATTTTGTAGGTGAAGCTTCTATATGGAAATGATATGGAATCCTACAAATGCAACGTGAATTAACTCTTTATACTATTATTCATCTTATAACATTATCATTAATGATAATTCTAACTTTATAATTTAACATAAATTGTAAATTTGATTTAATATTGATATTATATATGATGTTATCATTGAGATTCAAGATCTTAAAAATGAAATTGAAGTTGCAAAGAAAGATATCAAAGTTCAGTTGAAGAGTAATTTTGCAAAGGTGAACACCAATATTCAAAAAGTACAAAATGTCAATGATGTTCAAAACGTAAAAACCGAATTTGATGATTTAAGAAATGAAGTTAGAGATTTCAAAAGTCGTGTGTTATTGAAATTAGACCAAATAGCAATTTTCATATCATAATCCTCTCCTACCCTTCATAATTTGGATACTGAGGTAGCAGGTGTAAAAAAATTATTGATTAAAATGTTGAAAAAAGAATCTCCTTTGCAAGATCCAAAATCTTCATTTGATCAAGTTGAGGAACACACTCCAAAAAAATAGTAAAGGCTTAGAATCTGTTAAACAAAAAAGAGGCTTAAGACACGGAAACCAAAGCGACACACTCGTTCCAATAACTATATCGAGATGTACGTATATGTTTCTATATTTTCTGTAAAAAAAAATTAAACTTCCATTTCACAATATGTTTTTATATGTATATTATTCTTAACTTAACTATATTTTTTAATATTTACGTGTAGTCTTGTTCTCCAATTCAAATAACGAGTTCGGAATCTGTTATGGAGGTTACACCTAAGCACGTGTTGGATGTAAAAAATCAATATTGTTCGATCAAAGAAATGACAAAGTAGTCGAACTTGAATCTAGCTGTGAAAATAAAATGAAGAAATGGAAACATTCTCTAGTGATGGTAAGAAATTGGATACAATATTTATGTTAACCCAAAAAAAATATATTAATTTCATATACAATTTCAAGAATATGGTACATTTTAATCACAAATAGATTTTTAATCAGGAGAATGTGGAAATACAACCTCACGAATTATATAAGTGATATATGTGATTTTATATTTGAACAACAACACATAATAATGTAACTAATTATGATTTAAATGTTATTGGTGGATTTGATTTTTTTATTTGACTTGTATATGCATAATATGTTCTATATATTATTTCAGTTGTCTGAATCCTTATGATTTTGGTAATGCATTTGCTAGTATGATTGAATTGTCAACCTTGGATCCTACAGCATATATATATATATATATATATATATATATATATATATATGTGTGTGTGTGTGTGTGTGTGAGATCTAGTGTGACAAGGGGTTAGGGTGTGACAATGAGCTTATTGTGTGACATAACAAAACTATATAGTTTTGATGATAATTAAAAAGGGCAAGATGGCAAATTTGTAAATAAAATGAAAGAGATGATAGAGAAAATTGTTTTATTTCTTTTCTTTAAAATACATTTTTCCGACATCTCTAACATCGTTTTCCAAAAATTTTTATACTATTAGACTCGTCTAAATTATACGGTCATTTTAAGATCCCTGAAGCTCAAGTAAAAAAAATTCCGGTGAACGGAATTCGGGTGGACGTTTTCCGGCGAGAAAAAAAGTGCCCAGAAAATTCTCAAAAAAATTCAGAAAATGTAAAACATTATTCTAAGAAACTTTAATTCTTGGGTCGAAGCGTGATTTCTTACGTTTTAGTCCCAATAAAACTTTTTTCTTAATTTTATCCATTTTACATGCTTCAACAATTTGTTGGGTCAAAACTGTAAGGAATCTCGCTTTGAGCTAAGAATTAAAGTTTCTTAAAATGATGTTTTAAATGTTTTGGAATTTTTTGATAATTTTCTGGGCACGTTTTTTGTCCTACTTACGTTGTTCCAAATCAGTGTACCATTTGTTCCAACATGATACTTATATTGTTCCAACAGAAAATTGTTTTATTTCTTTTCTTTAAAATGTATTTTTTCGACATTTCTAATCTCGTTTTTCGAAAAAATTTATACTATTAGACTCATCTAAATTAGACGGTCATTTTAAGATCCCTGAAGTTCAAGTAAAAAAATTCCGGTGAACGGAATCCGGGTGGGCGTTTTCTGACGAGAAAAAAAGTGCCCAGAAAATCTTAAAAAAATTCCAGAAAATGTAAAACATTATTGTAAGAAATTTTAATTCTTGGGTCGAAGCGGGATTTCTTACGGTTTAATCCCAATAAAACTTGTTCCTTAATTTTATCCATTTTACATGATTCAACAATTTATTGGGTCAAAACTATAAGGAATCTCGCTTTGAGCCAAGAATTAAAGTTTCTTAAAATGATATTTTACATGTTTTTAAATTTTTTGATAATTTTCTGGACATGTTTTTTGTCCTACTTACATTGTTCCAAAGCAGAGTATCATTTGTTCCAAATCAGTGTACCATTTGTTCCAACATAATACTTATATTGTTCCAACAGAAAAATGTTTTATTTATTTTCTTTAAAATACATTTTTTCGACATTTCTAACCTCGTTTTTCGAAGAATTTTATACTATTAGACTCGTCTAAATTAGACGGTCATTTTAAGATCCCTGAAGCTCAAGTAAAAAAAATTCCGGTGAACGGAATCCGGGTGGGCGTTTTCTTGCGAGAAAAAAGTGCCCAGAAAATTTTCAAAAATTTTCAGAAAATGTAAAACATTATTCTAAGAAACTTTAATTCTTGGGCCGAAGCAGGATTTCTTACGGTTTTGACCCAATAAATTGTTGAAGGATGTAAAATGGATAAAATTAAGGAAAATGTTTTATTGGGACTAAACCGTAAGAAATCCTACTTCGACTCAAGAATTAAAGTTTCTCAAAATAATGTTTTACATTTTCTGGAATTGTTTTAGAATTTTCTGGGAAGTTTCGGGTTTTTTATCGGAAAACGCTCATCTAACCGCCGGATTCCGTTGATTTGGGACTAAACCGTAAGGAATCTCTTTTTGAGTCAAGAATTAAAGTTTCTCATAATAATGTTTTACATTTTTTGAGAATTTTTTGGACATTTTTTTCTCACAGAAAAACAGATCGCCGGATTCCATTCACCGAAAAAAATTTTACCCGAGCTTCTGGGATCTTAAAATGACCGTCTAATTAAGACGAGTCCAATGGTATAAAATTTTTTGAAAAAACAAGATTGGCAAAGTTGGGAAAATACATTTTAAAGAAAAAAATAAAACAATTTTTTATTTCCTTTTATTTACAAATTTGCCCCCTTCCCCTGGTTAATTATAAAATTGGTCATTGTCACACAATAAGGCTTGTCACACCATAAGAGATGTGTCACACATGATCTGTGTGTGTGTGTGTGTGTGTTTCAGATATTGTTGCAATTGAACATATATCAACTTTCTGTAGCGTATTATAAATGTAATAGATGTAATGATAAAGGCGTTAACTCTTAGAGAGAAAGAAAAGAAAAGAGGTTGGACTAGATGGTATATGCCTTCATATTTTTCGGTATGTATTTAATAAAATTTTGAACTTTTTTTGTTTTGATTTTTCCATACTTACTATTTAACTTATTTGTCCAACAACAAGTTTTATTAGAAGTACAACCTTCATTGGACACGTTTCTTACATTTTACAGGAAAGATGATAAATATATGACACAACGAGGAGATTTGAGCAAGTAAATCATTTGAAATTATTTTATAGTTTGAAAATGATAATACATTATTAATTTGGTTATATCTTAAAGTTATGTTTTTTATTCCTACTAGATTTTTATACTTTTTTTTATAAATGAGGAAAACATGTGTTGGTATTTATTGGTGATCAACCTTAAAGACAATAAAACAATCATATATGACATTCTTCTAGCAATGAACCAATCAGTTAGAGAGACAAAAACTAAAAAACTGGTAATGTTGTAATGAATTTATTGCATTAATAAATATTTACTTTATTTTTCTATTTTTGAGCATTTACTATCATAATTAAAAATAGTAATTGTTGTTTTTTCCTTGAGAGAAGTTTTCTCTCACTTGAGTTTTCTCCTTGAGAGAAGTTTTCTCCTTCTTTCATTAGAGAAGTTTTCTCCTTCTCATGGGAGCTATGGTTTTCTCCTTCTCGTGGGAGCTACGGCTTGTGGTTTGGTTATTTTGAGGTTTGTTTTCTCTCTCTCAGAACTGTCTTCTCTCTCTCAGATCTGTCTTCATTCTATCTCGGATCTATTCTCTCTCTCAGATCGATCTTCTCTCTCTCAGATCTGTCTTCTCTCTCTCAGATCTGTCTTCATTCGATCTCAGATCTATTTTCTCTCTCTCAGATCTGTCTTCTCTTTCTCAGATCTGTCTTCTCTCTCACTCTCTCAGATTCGTCTTCTCTCTCTCAGATCTGTCTTCATTCGATCTCATATCTGTTTTCTCTTTCTCAGATCTATCTTATCTCTCTCAGATCTGTCTTCTCTCTCGCAGATCTGATGGCGAAAGACAGAGAAAGAGAGAGACCTAGGGTTAGGCGGACCTTGGAGGGGGGCGGTGATGGCGGAAATTTCGATCTTGGTGAGGCGGATCGGGCGGCTGGGGTAGGGCGGGCGTCGGATCTAGTGCAGGATGGAGTGTCGGCTGGTGGCGTTGTGGCTTCGGCAGGGGATGCAAGGGAGAAGAGGGGGCATGGCGAGCGGGTGAGGGACTGCTCCCGGGAGCGGCGTCGGGGGGCTTGGCAAGGGTCCGATGGGTTAGATCCGGCAGGTTGCAGTGCCGGTTTAGGGGATTGGGGGGCTGGAGGGGCCTGGGATCGTGGGGACAAGGGCGTGGCGCCTGGATCGGTTGCCTTGCTTGCAGATCCGGCTGGGACGCATGCGGCGCCACTGGAGGGGGATTCATCGGCAGGGAGGTTGGACGAGCGGTGCCCTGTGCCTGGGGCAGTGGTTGTAGGATGTTTAGGGGGTGGGCGCATGGGATCGGGTGACGCGGTTGCCCGCCCCTTGCTCCCTGCGATCCCGGATGGACAGGTGGGCAAGTTGCCGCCTGCGGACTGTGCGGCGCCTGTCCTCCCTACCGATGGCGCTGGGCACCGCAGGGGGCCTGCCGATGCTTAGGCTGGGCGTTGGCCTGGTTTTTCCGGCATTGTGCCTGACATTGATTGTCCTATTCCGGTCAGTGCTGGGCAGGCTGAGGTTGCTTTTGGGGGGCAGGTTGCCTCGAGTCAGAGCCCTTTTGAAGTTGGGCATGATATTCAGGGACAGGGGAACATGGCCTCCCCCAGGACTGCAGTTGGCAATAACGGGATAGGTAAAGGGTCTTGGAAAGACACTGTTATGGGAGTGGTTGAGGAGGAGCTCTGCTTTGAGAAAGTGGAGATGGTAGGGGATTCTGCGGATCTTTTCTCTGATTCGGACGAAGAGGATGGTGTCCAGGATGATCCTCTTTGTCCGGTTATTAGACTGTCTTCGGAAGAGAAGAGGGAACTCAGAGAGAAGTGGAAGGTGTCTTTGATAGTTAAGGTGTTGGGGAAGAGGATCAGCTTTAATTATTTTGCCCAAAGGATTCAAGTCCAGTGGGCTAGGAAAGGGAAAGTCAGTATTACTGACCTTGAAAATGACTTCTATGTCATCAAGTTTACTAGAGTTGAGGATTACAATACTGTGATCAAGGGGGGCCCATATATTATTTCCAACCACGTTCTGGCTTTACGGCCTTGGGTTCCTAATTTTAATCCCCATGATTCTACTGTTAACAGGATTTTGACTTGGGTTAGGTTTCCGGGCCTTCCCATTGAGTATTACAGTGAGAAATTCCTAAGCAAAATAGGAGGCATGGTTGAGAAGGTCCACCATATGGATAAGACTACTATTGGTGCTATTAGGGGCAAGTTTGCTAGGGTTTGTGTGGATGTGGATCTTGCGAAACCCTTATTATCTAAGTTCTGTGTTCAGAACAAGGTGTTCTTTAAAAAATATGAAGGCTTACATAACATTTGTTATGATTGTGGCATTTATGGTCATTCTCAGGAAGGTTGCCCCAAAAGGGAGAGTGTTTTGAATGAGACTGTTATGGAGAGTGGGAGTATTTCTGTAGGTAACCAAAGAAATGAAGGAAACTTCGGTCCTTGGATGGTAGCTAAACGGACTACTCGTCGTAGAACTCAGTCTCCTATTATGCAGAATCTTCCTCCTGATATTATCAAGAAGGGGATTTCCGCTCCTTCTAAGCCTATGGCTGCCCCTAGTGTGAAGGAGAAGCCTATCCCCAAGGCTAGGGAGGAGGCTGGTACCAGCTTAGCTCTTAGGTCTGGCTCTAGGTTTGGTGCCCTATCTATTGAAGACGTTCATGAGCCTGTCCAGGGAGATGAGCTTATGGAACACAGTTTGCCGGGTCTGGAGTCTGTTGTGTCTTCTGAGCTAGTGGTTGATTCTGTTAATCCCCTCTTTGCTTCCAAGAATGAAGCTCAGGGGGGGCCCCTAGTTCAGGCGGCCCGAAAGATGAAGGAAACTAATGAGGGTAGTTCTTCTATTCTTACTGGTGGACCTGGAATTGGGAATCCAATGGGGGTTATTAAACCTGGCTTGAAAAAGCCAAAGGGCAAACAAAAAAGCATCCAGAATTCCTTGGCTTTTTCAGAGAAGAGGGGACCTGCGGGTACCTCGGTGAGGCTCTCAGGAGCCCCTAGTAAATACCTGGCTTAGGTAGGTTGGTGCGGTCAGTCTCCTCCTTTCTATGGACTTGTTGTGCTGGAATGTTAGGGGTGCGGCTAGCAAGGCTACCCGTATCCATATTAATGACCTAATTAAACAGTTTAACCCCTCGTGTTTTGCTTTACTGGAAACTAAGATTAGTGGAGAGAAAGAAGATGAGGTGGTTAATAAGTTTAAGAACTGGAGGTGTGTTAGATCGGAGGCTACTGGCCGAGCTGGTGGGATCTGGCTTTTCTAAAGGCCAGATCGGATTCATTTTGATGTTATTAGTATCGATAAGCAGTTCATTCACTGTAAAGTGAGCATTTCTGGTATACTCCCTTCTTGACTACCCTTGTGTATGCTGATCCGATCTTAGTTAATCGCAAACGGCTGTGGGAGATCCTCTTTTCGATGAGTGGCAGCATCTCTGAGCCCTGGTTTATTACAGGAGACTTTAATGATATTGGCCTTATGAGTGACCAGAGAGGAGGTTCCAATCATTATGTTAATCGCTGTCTTCACCACAAAAATAATATGGATTTATGTGGGCTTTCCGACTTGGGGGCTTTGGGTCATAGATTCACTTGGAAACGCAATAGTACCTTTGTTCGTTTGGACAAGGTCTATGCTAATGTGGCTGCCCTGACTTCTTTCCCTGAGTGTTCTATTTAAATCTTCTGTTCCGTCATTCGGACCATTGCCCTATTTTGTTTAGACTTTTGAGAGGCAACCGGCCTAGGGGGAAGAGACCGTTCCGGTACCAGCTGGCGTGGGAGTCCCATCCTAAGTTTAAGGAGTTCGTCCAAGATAATTGGAAACCTCATTCGAATGTCCTGCAAGCTTCTGAAGGGTTCAGGAAGAAGGTGCTTGGTTGGAATAAGAATGTCTTTGGGCACATTATTAGAAGAAAGAATAAGTTGTTAAAAAGGATGGAGGGCGTTCAGCGTAGGTTGGATGTGAGGTTTGATCACAGTTTAGATGGCCTCCTTAGAACCCTTCAGAAGGAGCTGGAAGCTGTGCTTAGGCAGGAGGAGCTTCTCTGGTTCCAGAAGTTTAGGAAATCCTGGATTAGGGATGGGGATCGTAATACCAGGTACTTCCATCTGTCTACTATGATCAGGCGGCAGAGGAATAGAATTGAGGCTATCAAAGATTCTGATGGGGAGTGGGTGTATGAAGATGAGGTGATTCGGAATTTGGCTCTGGAGTTCTATAAGGAGCTTTTCAAAGAGGATCCTGTTCAGCTGGAGAGAGCTCACTCTATTGCTACCTTTCCTTTGATCAGTGAGGATATCAGTCAGAGTGCCTTTCTTCCTATTTCCCAAAAAGAGATTGACCATTCCATCTTCAGCATTGGGGCATCTAAAGCGCCTGGTATTGATGGTCTTCCAGCTGGCTTCTACCACAAGCACTGGGGTGTTGTGAAGGAGGGTATCTATGAGTTTATCATAGGTGTGTTCAATGGGTCTAAGGATATTGAGCTGGTTAATAGAACTCTCCTGGTCCTTATTCCTAAAATTGATAAGCCTTCTTCCTTTTTGCATATGAGACCCATCAGTCTTTGTAATGTTCTTTACAAGACGATTACAAAAATTGTGGCTAATAGAATCCGTGGCATTCTTCCGAAGATCATTTGTCAGAATCAGGGTAGTTTTGTACCCAGTAGACAAATGATGGATAATGTGGTGATTGTCCAAGAAATGGTGCACACTATGAAGATTAGGAAAGGGAAGAAAGGCATTGTGGCTCTTAAGCTGGATTTGGAGAAGGCCTATGATCACATCAACTGGAACTTCCTGATGGAGAGTCTGGAGAGAGCTAGGATCCCGGACAGTTGGAGAAATCTTATTAAGGTTTGTATTACTTCTCCTGTGTTTCAGGTTATGGTGAATGGGGATATGTCGGAGGAGTTCTCTCCGGGTCGGGGCATCCGTCAGGGTGATCCTATGAGTCCCTTCCTTTTCGTTATTGCTATGGAGAGGCTGTCCCACCTTATTCAAGATGCCATTGATATTGGGAGTTTCCACCCAGTGGCCATCAACAGTTTCTATCCCCAGGTGACCCACTTATTCCTTGCGGACGATGTCCTTATCTTTCTTGAAGGTAATGAGGAGCAGTTGAGTGTCATTATGGATATTCTGGATCGTTTTTGTTCGGCCTCTGGTCAGAGACTTAATATCCAGAAATCTAGGATGATGTGCTCTAAGAATATGAATCCGAGAATTTGTAAAAGATTAAGTGATTTGTCTGGTATTCCTCTTACTAATTCTCTTGGGAAGTATCTGGG
Organism: Euphorbia lathyris; assembly: GCF_963576675.1. Taxonomy (NCBI): domain Eukaryota; kingdom Viridiplantae; phylum Streptophyta; class Magnoliopsida; order Malpighiales; family Euphorbiaceae; genus Euphorbia; species Euphorbia lathyris. The sequence continues at coordinate 87,494,478 of NC_088915.1, forward strand.
GATTCCTCTCCATAGTGAGAGAGTGTCTAAAGTTTCTTTTAAAGATACTTTGGACAAAGCCAATACGAGGTGTGCCACGTGGAAATCCAAGACTCTCTCCCTCGCTGGCCGTCTGACTTTAATTCAATCTGTGAATTCCGCTGCTCCCAACCACATCATGCAGGCTTGTCAGCTTTCGAATCATGTGCTTAATGATCTTGATAAGATTAACCGAAGGTTCCTGTGGGGGGAAGCTGCGGAGGGAAGAAAGATCCACCTAGTGCCTTGGAGTGAGGTTTGTCAGTCCAAAGATTCAGAGGGTTTGGGCATTAGGAGAGCTAAGGATAATAATAAAGTTTTATTAATGAAACTCCTTTGGCGTATGTGGCAATGCCCCTCCTCTCTCTGGGTTCGCCTTCTTTGTGGTAAGTATCGAAAAGATAAGATCTTTGGGGGCCCGAAAGAGAGAGTTATCAATTGTTCCTTCCTCTGGAAAGGGCTTAGCGTCGTTTTTGTTGAGTTTTGCTCGGGGGTTGGTCTGGATGTGGGTAATGGTAAGTCCATAAGCTTCTGGTTTGATACCTGGATTGGGGATAAACTTTTAGTGGATGTGTGCACTTCCCCCCCGCCTAGTGATATCCAAAACTGGAGGTTAGCCGATGTGGTGGACTCTGAAGGGGACTGGGTTTGCCCTAAATTTGATTCTTTCTTTAGCCTTGAGACTCTCCTTAGAATTAGAGGAGTGAAGGTGAGTAATCAAGAGGAAGACATGGATAAGCATTGCTGGGCGCTGACTAACAATGGAGTCTATTCTTGCAAATCTGCCTTTGAAGCTTTTTCCCTTAACAGGACTGATAATCCCTCGGATATTTGGAAGACCATTTGGTCCCTTAAAATCCCCTACCGCATGAGGAGCTTCCTGTGGCTGGGCGTTAAAGACAGATTACTTACTAACTCAGATAGATACAGAAGGCATTTGGCGACCTCTGGAGCTTGCGGTAGATGTAGAGGCCATGTTGAATCGTTGTGCCACGCTCTTAGGGATTGCCCTAAGAGTGAAGAGGTTTGGAAGAAAATTCTCCCTCATCATACTTTCTCTTCCTTCATGTCCCATTCTGTGAACGACTAGTTCTCAGATGGTATTAGGGGAAAGTTATTGTCTTATATGGAGCATGGGGACATTTTCTTTGCCATTATCTGTCATCAAGTGTGGAAATGGAGGAACGAGGAGATTTTTGATAATAAAGCTGTGCTTTTGCCTAACTTAGCTGAGTTCTTCTTGAAGAAACTCTCCTCTATTATTGATAGTTTCAAAGGTGAGTCCCTTGCCAGATCTTCCCCGAGTAGTGATGTCCACCTCGTGAGCTGGAGCAGGCCGAGAGAGGGGGTTGTGAAGCTGAATACTGATGGTTCCTGCCTCAGTAATGGTAAGATTGCTGCCGGAGGTGTTCTTAGGGATGCGGGAGGCGCCTGCCTTTCTGGGTTTACCCAGAATTTGGGTTTGGGTTCTTTTTTCTCTGCGGAGCTCTGGGGCATTCTCTCTGGGATCCAGCTGGCGATTAGGCTGGGTGTTAAGAGGCTTTCTGTGGAGTCAGATAACTTGGAGGCCATCAATATGATTTTGGGTAGTCATGCCATGGGTCTTCATAGCCGCAACCTTATTAAAGCTATTAAGAGGCTTAGCCCCTCATTTGATATCCTTGAGTTCAGCCACATTTTTCGGGAGCAGAACCGTGTTGCAGATCACTTGGCGGCGGCAGGCCATGAGGGGGTGTTAGGTGTTTCTACCCTTACCGTTCCCCCTATCGCTCTTTCTCCTCTTCTTTTAGAGGATAGGATTGGGGTTAGCTTTCCTAGGCTAATCCTGGTGTAGTTGCTTGTTTTGCTTTGCTTTCCTTTCCTTTTCTACCAAAAAAAAATAGTAATTGTTAATCTTTAATATTTTATCTACAGTTAGCATTCCTAAACCATTTTTTCATACTTTCTGAATTTCAAGAAAATGAGAACAATTCACTCAAGTTTTTTAGTACATATCCAATTGTGCCCGGAAATACATTTCAATAACCAAATTGGTAAGGATAAATTTTGATTTGTTTTTTCACATGCGTGTTTTGTATTATTTGTTTTAAAAGTTTATATTTTATGGATTGTTTTGAAATTTGGTTTGTAGGTACGATTGTGGGATTTATGTATTACAACACGCAACATGATTTTTTGGAAATCCCCTTTTGTGGTAAATATCTTTGGTTTGTATCTGTTAGCGATATTTTGCGAATATGCTAATTTTCAACCTTGTCACGTGTGGTTAGGGTGCGAGCGTGCCAGAGAAGATTACCTCTCAATTAAAATGGTTAAGTTTATGGAATTTGCGCGCCAAAACTTGAATTCTAAACGAAACGATTGGCGAGGGACGCAAGGATTGAAAAAGTCCCTCTTAGGTCTCTCGCGCCGTTATAGAAACTTTGCGAGATAAATTGTTTTTATTTAAGCTAAGCGTATAGATTGAAGACGGGAAAAGTAAAGAAATTGAAGGTGCGAAATTAACACGAGATTTGGTGAACAATCGGTATTTTATTGATGTAAATCAAGGTTCGAATACATGTGTTTGAGGTAAGCATGAAATTGAAAATGAATTACAATTGAAGAACTTCTATACTAAACATATAGCTAATTCAATTGAACTGGAAGAACAAATCAAATACAAGAAATTGAAATGCAATTAAAATAAATTGGAATTCAACAACAAACTCAGAGCCACAATAGCTATCTCAGATTGATGTTGAATTTTGGTGTCGGTGCGAGGTCCTTGGAGAGCTGCAACCGGTCGGGCCCGTACGGTATGTGATCTTGGCAATGGCAAAAACGTTGGTAGGCAAATGGGGCAGATTTAACTCTCAACTTCGGGAGGCTCGTTTGGATGCTTAAGAACACGAAATTGGACGAATAAATAGGCTAAATTTAACTTCAGGAGGTCAGGAACAACTTTGTCGAAGGGATTGAAAGCAAAAAATGACTTTAAATAGACGCAATCGGGCTTTGAAAGTAATTGGACGAATCTAGAAAATCGATTTGAAAACAGAGCTCTAGCTAGGAATTGAGCAAATTAAAGACTTGGAATACTAAATTGAATTAGAAAAACTTGGAAAGAGGCTATTGGAACTTTAATTGGAGCTAAAGAAGAGCTAAAAGAGGAATCGAAGCTAAGAAAAAATGAAGAACGAAAGAAAGAACTTGAAGAACTAAGAACAAAGGGACTTAAGAACTAAGAACTAGAGAGCATTGGAAGGGACCTTAGGAAGGGGTTTTGTTGTGTTGGATTGAGTGATTTTTTATGAAGGGGAGGGGGTCTATTTATAGTATTTTGGAGTGGCATTTTGGTAATTATTCAGTGGAATTTTGGTAATTATTCACCAACTACCCCTTGAAATTCTCTCCCACTAACTTGCCACATCACCAACTAACTTAACTTCTTCAACTAACACTAACTGCTGTTGACTGCTTCCAACTGTTGCCGGAAGAGAGGATACGCCCCGCGTAATGTCGGTTACGCCCTGCGTATCAGGGCTTCTAAAGCTTGCGCGTTTTGTCGATGACGTTTACGCGTGGCGTATGGAAGGGTACGTCCCGCGTAAACGAGTCTCTGAAGTGGAACGTCTTCGGATGCGCGGTATACGCCCTGCGTATGGAAATGCACGCCCCGCGTAAACGTGCTCCTGATCTTGAAATGCCTTTGGATGTGTGGAGTACGCCCCGCGTATGAAGATGTACGCATCGCGTATTTGGGATGAATTTACGAATGTATTTATTATTTTATTTTATCATTATTATTTTCTAGATACAATGAAAACTATATCCTAAAATTGACAAACAAGCATTATATATATATAAAATTTATTTATTTATTTTGGGCCAACAATTGCCCCCCTCTTTTGTGCATAAATGAATTAACAAAAATAAAATTTATGCATAAAAAAAGTTTTATTAAATATCTTTTTCTCTTTTTTTTATATTATCAAGATAATAGAGAGAGAATCCTGCAGGATTTTTAGAATTTGAATTGCCTAGGAACTCTCTCCATCTTAATCAATCTACAACTCTTCTTCCTCTTTTGTTATTTTTGTTTCTACCATTTTCTTTTCCCAAAGCTCAAGAAGCATTCGGAATCAAGCTCTCAATCTTTTCAAACATGGGTATGCAAGCTATTTTCCTTCTATATTTTCTTTCTCTGTTTCTTTTGCTTTTGTATATGTAGAATTATATTCATTGAAAAGCTGATAAATTGAATTGAAATTTAATGTGAGAATTTTTAGAACTACCATGTGTGAATGGGATTGTATTGCTGAAATTTTATGTCTGTCTGTCTCAGCTGCGTGTTCCTATTCTGACACCATTCGCGCTGATTCTCGCTTAGGCATAACATTTGGCTTGCAGGAGGTAATTTTCAATGAACTTTGCAATTTCCTGATCATGTGTTTGAAGGTAGCATCGATAGGCTTTAATTAATCGTGTTTATACTTCAATTTCAGGATAGTGTCTTTACTATTAGCCCTATTGCTGCGAATAATTCCCCTTTGCCCCCATATCCCATGAGCAGTTCTACCGAATTGGCCCTCCATAGAAAAACTTATCAATTCCCTGCAAGTAAGAAAGGGCTGATATTTCCTCGCTGTTACATTGGATGGAATGACCTTGTAGATCGCCTAGAGCCGAGATATGCGAGTGTTTGGAACCAAGTTGGCATTAGGGATTTTATTCGTCTGACCCGTCATGAAATTACTCCTTGTGTGAATGTACTGGAGGGGGTGCTGAATTATTGGTCGCCGGTGTGTAATTCGTTGATCCTTCCACTGGGTCCCATGTCTATCACCTTACGTGATGTAGTGGCTTTGATGGGGTTGCCTATTATCGGAGAGGAGGTCCCGAGTTGTGTTGAGACGAATGCGTTTCCTCAAGTGAAGGCTATCTTATCCAAAGAGGCCGGGACGTATGTCCAAATGATCAGAAGGAAATTGGACAAGAGGGAATTGGATGATGAGGATCATGTGCATTTTCTGTGGATGATGCTTAGCAATTATATCTTTGAGCCGTTAGGCCTCAGGCCTACTGCAGAAATATTGATCATTGCTAAGGCTCTAGCTTCGGGCCGTCGTTTAGCTCTTGGAACCATGTTGTTGGCCTCAACATTCCATCGCCTGGCTCTCACTATTGAGGATAGGCCATTCATAAAACCTAGAGGTGGTTTGTGGCTATTGCAGCTGTGGCTTTTTATCTATTTTCCTCATTTGGCCACCACATCGTCGATGGAGACTTCGGGGCATCTTGGCGTGGACCTTTGCTACAGCTCTTCGAGTTTGGCTGTCAGTGTAGTTGTGAGATTTATTCGTACTTTGGTGCCATCTACTCATAACACGCTGTTTCTTTTTTGGGAAAAGAATAACTCGTGTCTACCATCTTGGGCTCACTCTTATTTGTCTGCTGCCCCCCATGAAGGTGCTGAATGGTGGATGATGGTATGTGCGACACGTCGGTTACACCATGGGGTGAACCGAAACAGAATCTCTCGCTCATCAAACCCTGGTTTGACCTTGTATGCACCATGTCTTTGGGCACGTCAGTTAGGCTTTTTCCAATCTATCCCAGGGCAACTCCCATTTCCTACCCCTTCTCAGCGGTGTGGGGCTAGTGATGAAGATATAGCGGCTGCGGTTCTGGATGCGGGATACGATCAGGGACCACTTCTGCTTGGATCGGATCAACCTTCGTTTGATGCTTGGTGGGAAACCATTTTCCAACATTGTATCCCACCTGTTGGTAAGTTCTTTTGTTTTATTTAGATATATATATATTTTTTATATATCTTTGTTTTTATTTTTATTTTTATTATTTTTTTTTTTTTTAGATTCAAGCGGTAGCTCAGGGAAAGACAACAATCCGACTCTCCTAGCCCCGAATGTGCTTGACAATAACGATAAGGGAAAAGGAAAAGCAGTCATGATGGATGAGGGAGAGAGGGCGGCTGCTGCAGCAGGGCCTTCTGTGAGACAAAGGGAAGAAGAAGAGGACTCCAACGAAGGCCTATACTTCGGTTTTGAGGATGAGACACTGGATCAACTGGGGGCACGTTGGAACTTGACGTCTTCGCTTGGCACCTTGTCCCTTGATGAGGACTCGACTGAGGTAGCTATGACTCCATTACAACTTCCGGCACGAACCCATCTTCCTTCTGCGTCTTCCCTGAACCGATTGGTTCTTGCACCATTGTCTCAGGTTTGTGTGATCTTGCTAATCTGTTATCTATGAGCTATGCTTGAGATTAATTGTCTAGATTGATTGATTGAATTGCTGAAATATGGCAGGAATCAGCTCTTGTGCGTCCTTTGTTGTTGGTCCCTGTCGGTCTTAAAGCTGATAATCCTTTTGCCGGCTTGGATTTTTCATTTTTGAAAGGACCATCTACTGTTGCAGCTGATTCATCATTGCCTAATGATGACTCCTTGAGTGACGCTCGTGCCAATCTTAGTAAGCTCGTTGCTTCTCCTCTTGATTCCTGGACTCCCACCCGTATGGAAAGGGTAATGATCGATTTTGATCTCATGATGGGTGCGTGCGCTCATCCTTTCAAAACTGAACTGTTGAAATCCGCCAAGAACCATGTGTTGTTTTGCTATCAGTCCTACGTTACTGAGAAAAACGTGGTAGCGGGCCTTGCAGCTCGGGTTAGATCAAACATGGCGGAGCTTGAGTCCTATAGCAAGAATTTTAATGCTTTGGTTGATGCTGAAGAAGCGGATAGGCAACGGTTAGCCAAAATTGCAGCTGTAGAGGAGCGTCTTTTGGTCTTAGAGAAGGAGGTGGCTGAAGCTCGAGCGTCTAAAGCGGAAATGGTTAGAGCCAGTTCCGGGTTTAGAGCTTGTTTCCCACGGATGGAGGAAGAGCTGGGCCGTGAGAAAGATCGATTGGCCAATCATTATGACGAGATGTTAGAATGGCACTGACAGAGCGAGAAACACAAAGAGGCTGCTTTCAAACTTTGTGAATCTTGGGCGAAATACCCAAAGCCTGATTTTTGTTTGTTTCCGTGAGGTACGTTCATGGGTTGCTTGTGCTTTCCCTTTTGTTTTGTGTTTGCGACTATGTACGCTCATTCTTTCATTCGTTTATGTATGTAGCACAAATGGACATTATTTTACGAGCTGATTGCCGCTTGAATATTTGCTAGTTTATCTATTTTCCTGTTTGTGTCGAGAAGAATGGTACGCTCCACGTAGGTCTAGATACGCCCCGCGTGTAGGAGCCTCTGATCCTGGGGCGTCTCATTGATGATGACTACGTGTGGCGTAACTTGCGTTAAGCCGCGCGTAGTTGAGCCTCTGGAGTATGACTTTCATGCGTGCTTGGTTTACGCCCCGCGTAGGTCCAGCTACGCTCCGCGTATTGGAGCCTCTGACCCTGAAGCGTCTTATTGATGATGACTACGCGGGGCGTTTCTGGTGTTACGCCGCGCGTAGTTGAGCTTCTGGAGTATGACTTTCACGCGTGCTTGGTTTACGCCCCGCGTAGGTCCAGCTACGCTCGGCGTATTGGAGCCTCTGACCCTGAAGTGTCTTATTTATAATGACTACGCGGGGCGTTTCTGGTGTTACGCCGCGTGTATTTGCACTTCTTCTACATCTCGCGGGCTGGTTGCTCCGTGCGGTGCAAAACGCTTTCGTTGGTTCCTATGCTAATTACGTCCCACATACTTTGAAAATATTTCTTCAAATATTTGCCGTTGATGTATCTCCTATGTGGTTCTCCGCCCAAGCTCTTCAACCAATATGCGTTCCCAGGAAGCACCTTGTGGATTTGAAATGGTCCTTCCCATTTGGGTGACCATTTCCCAAGCTCACGGTCTTTCGTCCCGATTGGTAGGATTAGTTTCCATACTAGCTCGCCCTCCTTGAAGCTTTTCTTCTTTACTCTCTTGTTGTACACGTCCTCCACCTTTTTCTTTTGGACCATCATGCAATCGAGCGCTTTCTGCCTTTCGTAGTCCAAATCTTCTAGTTCCATGGTCATGGTTTGCACATAATTCTGACGCATTACTTGTAATGAAGGCACGATGACTTCTAATGGTATTACTACATCATGACCAAACGTTAGAAAAAACGGACTCACTCCAGTCGATCGAGTCTTAGATGTTCGCATAGCCCAAAGTGTTTCTGAGAGAACTTTATGCCACTCCCTAGGATTTTCTTCTAGCATCTTCTCCAAGATTTGGATCAGGATCTTGTTGGATGCTTCAGCTTGACCATTCGCTTGTGCATAAAATGGAGTGGAATGAATCAATTTAATCCTGTACTCTTCCGCGAACTCATTCATGTCTTCGCCTGTGAACATGGTTCCTTGATCCGTGGTGATGGATTCTGGAATTCCGAATCTATGAATTAAGTTTTCTTTGATGAATTGGATCACTTGTGCTTGGCCGACTTGCTTCATTGGTGCTACTTCTACCCACTTGGAAAAGTAATCTGTGGCAACTATGATGAAACAATGGCCATTTGATGAAGCTGGAAATATTTTCCCAATTAGGTCGATGGCCCATCCTCTAAAAGGCCATGGTTTCACAACTGAGTGTAATTCTTCTGAGGGCACCCATTGTACTTGGCCATACAATTGGCACTTCTTGCAACCCTTCGCATACGTGATGCAATCTCGTAGAATCGTGGGCCAGAAATATCCATGACGATTAATAAGCCACCGCATTCTCCTTCCCGACTGATGAGCTCCGTATATGCCTTCATGGACTTGCTTCATGACCTCCATTGCTTTTGGGAAGCCGAGGCATTTAAGTAGCATTCCGTCGTAGTTCTTACGGTACAAATCATCTGCCATCAACATGTAATTTCAAGATTGAATGCTTAGTGAATATTTTACTTTTTTTGTTGGGTCATTGAGGTATTCGACGAACGGTTTCCTCCAATCCTGAGCTAAGTTGATATCGATGTCGAATGATTCGAACTGGACACCTCTATCTGTCACGGAAGGATGACCATGTCTTCTGATGATGACGACTTTGTATGCTGTCTCTTTAGAGATCTTCATTCCAGAAGCGATTTGGGCTAACTCGTCAGCTTCCCAATTGTCATTTCTTGGAATATGCTCCAAACTGACCTCGTCAAACATCTCCAGAAGTTGGATTGCGAACGCGAAGTAAGGTAACAGAGATAAACTTGAGCATTTGTATTCTCCTGTTAGGTGCCGGATGACCAATTGTGAATCTCCGAAAATCTTGACCTCTTTTGCTCCTATGTCGATTAAGATTTCCAAACCAATGATCAGAGCTTCATACTCGGCTTGATTGTTCGTGCATTCGAAGTCCAAGTTTACAGCTAATATCGTCTTAGTCCCGGATGGGGCTGTGATGACTACTCCTGCTCCGCTGGAGCTGTCTGTGCTCGAACCATTGAATTTTAACTGCCAAGGTTCTTTATGTGTCAGATAGATTGGGAGTTCTGCTTCTTCGGGATATTGGAAACTGGTTGGGTGATCGGTTATAAAATCTGCAATTGCTTTCCCTTTTACTGAGGATTGTGGGAGATATGTTAAGGTGAACTCGGCCAATGCTAGTGACCATTTCCCTATTCTTCCCGAGAGGATAGGCTGGTTTAGCATGTACTTGATCAAGTCTGTGCTGACGATCACGTAAACTCTTGCTTTGAGCAAGTAATGCCTCAAGTTCGTGCAAGTGAAATAGAGGGCAAAGCACGTTTTCTCAGCTGGACTATATCTTGTCTCTGCTGATAACAATGTTCGGCTTAGGTAGTAGATGGCTTGTTCATGGCGGTTTGCATTATCTTGGGCGAGTAGACACCCAATCGACTCGTCGGTTGCTGATATATAGAGCTTGAGTGGGGTGCCCTCTCTTGGTGGCATCAAGACAGGTGGATTACTCAAGTAAGTTTTGATTTCCTCGAACGCCGCTTGATGCTTGTCATCCCACTTGAAACTTTCTTCGTCTTTGAGCCTCAACAGATTTGAGAATGCTCTGGATTTCCCAGCCAAGTTGGATATGAATCGTCTCAAATAGTTTACTTGGCCCAAAAATCGTTGTAACTCTTTTTTATTCTTCGGAGGTTGTGCTTCTTTGATTGCTTTTGCCTTATGGTTGTCGATCTCGATCCCTCTTTGATGGACTAAGAATCCGAGGAAGTTCCCCGCTTTGACTCCGAAGGTGCACTTTAGAGGATTGAGCTTCAAGTTATACTTTCGCATTCGTTCGAAGCTTTTCCTCAAATGATCGACATGTTCTGCTTCTCGCTTGGACTTAATAACGATGTCGTCTACGTATACTTCCATAGAGGTGCCGAGTAAATCGTGGAAAATGGCATTTATTGCTCTTTGGTATGTGGCGCCGGCATTCTTTAAACCGAATGGCATGACGACCCATTCGAAGGTGCCGATTGACCTTGGGCATCGAAATTCCGTTTTTGCAATGTCTTCCTCGGCAATGGGGATTTGGTTATATCCCGCATAGCAATCACACAGAGATATTAATTCATTTTTAGACATAGCATCTACTAACATGTCGGTTATAGGCATCACATAGATGTCTTTTGGTGTGGCTAAATTTAGATCGCAGAAATCTACGCATACGCGTAGTTTACCATTCTTTTTCACTACAGGCACGACGTTAGATAGCCATACAGTGTACTTTGCTGGTCTGATGAATTTGGCCTTGAAAAGTTTTTCTATTTCTTCCTTCACCTTGCCTTCAACCTCTTTGCTCATCCTCCTTGTTGGTTGCTTGAATGGTTTGAATTCTGGTTTGATCGGCAATCTATGCTCCACAACGTCCTTGCTCAGCCCGGGCATTTCATCATAATTCCAAGCGAAACAGTCTTTGAACTCATGAAGTAAACTGATAATGGCTTCTTTTAATGTTGGGCATAGTAAGCTACTGACAAATGTAACCCGAGGTTCCTCTTCCGTTCCTAGATTTACTTCGTCTAAAGGATCGACTGCCATGGAACCTTCATCTTCTAACTTTGGGTTTGCCCTCTTCAGATCTTATAGTTGGATTTCTTCTCCTTGAGGATTTAGTTCTGTTATTCCTTTGGGGGTTTCGACTTTTGAGACCCTCATATCGTTTTCTTGGTACAGTTTCTCCGCTAGTTGTTGTGCATTCAGTTTTGATATAGCGGCTGAAGCTACCACTTCTTTTCCCGATTTTGTCTTAATCATGGAATTTCTTCAATTATCGGTTCATTACGGAATGGCCTTCGGCGAGGCACGATTGCCATTAGCTTTAAGATATTCTTAATCTCTTTACCACATGATTGCTCCTTGTAACTGGACCCAACTCGGATTGGGCCAACAGATTCCTCGTAGAGTCTGGCTTCGACCATATCGGAGTAAGTTTCGAACGGCTTCTCGTTCGCCCGAACAACTTCCACATCGTCTCCCTTCCAAAATAGAAGGGGTTGGTGTAATGACGAGGGGATGCATGAGTTGGAATGAATCCAATCTCTCCCCAAAAGCGCCTAATAGCTCACAGTCGAATTTACCACGAAGAAAGCAGCCATGGTGGTGTGAGAGCCAATAGTGAGCTCCAAAGGTAGGACACCGTAAGTCTTCGCAATTTCTCCCGTGAAGGCTGAAACCGACACCTCTGACGAGATTATATCTTCCTCCGATTTTCCTAAGGCTAGGACCATCTTCATCGGCATGATGTTGATGGCTGATCCATTATCGATGAGCACTCTGGAGATTGGTTTGCCATCTACATGAGCCTTGACGTATAAAGGTTTAATATGGCGGGTCATCCTTGGAGTAGGCTTGTCAAAGTAAACCCTCTTCATGCCCTCTTCACCTGATGCCTTCGGTACTGTGTCTTCTTGCTTTTTGTGCTCGAGTTTGGGGACTTCTTTCTTGGTGTCTTCACCTCTAAAATCCGAAGGTAAGATTAAAGAGGTAGCGGCACAATCTATTCGTATGATGAAATCTCCAACCCGGATCTGGAGGTTTTTCTCTTGGTTTTTTCCTCCTCCTTTCGCGTCATTAGAGTTAACACTGGATGATTCCTTTCGATCATTCCTCTTTTCTGCCTCTCTCTTCCTTAATTTTCTTTTCGCATTTTTGGAGAGAGGTCTTGGGAACTTCTTGTGGCTATTCAATTGCCATTGATTGACGGGTGACGTGCTCGAAGGTGTCACAAAACGTGGTCATTGTTGTTGCACATCTTTTCTCCTTGTATTTTGTGATTGCCTTGAGCTATCCTCCAACTTAGACGGTATCGCTTTTGGTACCCATATCTTTCGGGTCTTTAGGTCGCAATGTTGCTTTCCTTTGCCCCCCCCCCCACACTAGTGAAGTGGCATTGATCATGTTGGCTATCGGGAATGGGTCCTCATCGATCAGCATGCTTTCCTTCTTTTCCGGGAATTGGAGTATCCCACGGTTAATCCTATCCTGCACAGCGTTTCTAAAACCAAAACAAGCTTGAGTGTTATGGCTCCAGTTGTCGTGATACTTACAGTAATCTCGTCCGCGTATTTCATCTTTGGATGGGATCACATGTCTAGGAGGCAATGTGATGAACTGCTCTTTTAGCAAGTAATCGAAGATCTCTTCTGTCTTTGAGACGTTGAAAGTATATTGGGTGGTTGGAACCCTTTTGACTACCTCTGGGGTTTTGGGATTTTTTAACAACACGGGACATGTTCGAGATCCGGTGTTTGTTAAATCGGCGATGGCTACCTCATGTGTTTGTACATCCCCTTGATAGCTTCCCATCGAGTTCTTCTTGCGTCGATGATCTTCTCTCATTAGTTCCTCATACTCCGAAACTTTGGCCACCATCTCATAGTAATCATGAAAATCAATCCCCTGAAATTTCTTCCGGTTCTCGAATTCTAGTCCGCGTTGGGCAATCTTTACGAATTCGACCTCGGGGATATTGATTCGACATCGATGTCGCATCTTTTTGAATCGGTTGACAAAATTTTCAACCGGTTCCCCATGTCGCTGTGTCATTCGGGACAGTTCCGCCACGCAAACTTCGAGCTCCGTCCGGTAGAATTGGTTGTGGAAAAGCCTTTCCATTTGCTCCCATACGTGAATGGAACCTGATGGCAGAGTGGCATACTAAGAGAACGCTGGTCCCGTTAATGATCCTGGGAATAGTCGCAAGCGCAACATGTCAAAGTTCGCATCCATGCTCAAACCACTGCACTGAAAGGTGAAGCGTGCCACATGTTCTACGGTGGAGTGCCCTTCCTCTCCTGAAAATAAAGTGAAATCAGGGACTCTAAAATTGTGAGGTAAGGGATAGAGTTGGTCATACTGCCGTGGGTACGGTTTTTGGAATTCGGGTCGGTACACCTCCCTCACGGCTGGCCCATAAATCTCTTGGATGATGTTCTTTATGCGTTGGGCCTCCCCTACGTTGTTGGTGGGTTCCACGCGTGTATGCGTCGTCCGTTGTGGGTGAAAGCTGCTTCCTCTCCCATTGCCCCCTGAATTACGAGTATAGCTCTCCTCGTAATGTTCGGCATGGTTACTAGGTCCGGTATGAGACCTAAACTGTTGTTGAGGTGGTGGGACTTGGACGTGTGCTGGGCTAATCCTATCGTCGCGTTCATTGAACCTGAGGTTTTCTTCCCGGATTGGTGGAGGGGTATATCTTTCGTTGGCACCTGAGATCGGCGTTCCTTTTCCATTGCTTGCCGGTCCTTGGGATCTTGACTTTTGTGAGAAAAGCTCGGCGCATTTCTCTGGGATTTTGCCGATTTCTCCGGTTAAATCGACAATCCTCTCCTCGAGGGCCGGAACCTTGTTGGAATTGTTTATCGCCTCGTTGCTAGCTTGCATTGCGTTGTATATAGCTTCATTATTCTCTCTCATGGTTTGTGAAAACCCATATAGAAATTGGTTGATTTGCTTCTCCATATTTGCTATAAATGGTGCCAAGTCGAATATGGGTGGGCCTTGAGGTGGTTGTTGGTTTGTATCGCGACTATGGCTCACAGTCTCGGCCACAAAGCCTTCGGGCATTCCGGGCTCATTGTTACAGTCTTGGTTTTGATTTTGACTCTCTTCGGAGTCCGATGGAATTGGATCTTTCCCGGTGTTCTTCCTAGGAGGCATCCTCCGTGAGTATTTATAAGTGAAAATGATGAAATTAAGTTAGTAAATCTAGTGTCGAAAAAAGAAAGAACAAAGAAATAAATAAACACTTATTAATGGAATTAAAGCAAAGCATGAAAAACAAGTGGTTTAAAGACTAAATGAAAAATATATACGTGGTTTGAAAAGAAACAGGCTTTTAAAATTTTTGGCAAAGCTTAAAAATAGGTCCCACTGGGCGTGCCAAAAATTGTTAGCGATATTTTGCGAATATGCTAATTTTCAACCTTGTCACGTGTGGTTAGGGTGCGAGCGTGCCAGAAAAGATTACCTCTCAATTAAAATGGTTAAGTTTATGGAATTTGCGCGCCAAAACTTGAATTCTAAACGAAACGATTGGCGAGGGACGCAAGGATTGAAAAAGTCCCTCTTGGGTCTCTCGCGCCGTTATAGAAACTTTGCGAGATAAATTGTTTTTATTTAAGCTAAGCGTATAGATTGAAGACGGAAAAAGTAAAGAAATTGAATGTGCGAAATTAACACGAGATTTGGTGAAAAATCGGTATTTTATTGATGTAAATCAAGGTTCGAATACATGTGTTTGAGGTAAGCATGAAATTGAAAATGAATTACAATTGAAGAACTTCTATACTAAACATATAGCTAATTCAATTGAACTGGAAGAACAAATCAATACAAGGAATTGAAATGCAATTAAAATAAATTGGAATTCAACAACAAACTCGGAGCCACAATAGCTATCTCGGATTGATGTTGAATTTTGGTGTCGGTGCGAGGTCCTTGGAGAGCTGCAACCGGTCGGGCCCGTACGGTATGTGATCTTGGCAATGGCAAAAACGTTGGTAGGCAAATGGGGCAGATTTAACTCTCAACTTCGGGAGGCTCGTTTGGATGCTTAAGAACACGGAATTGGACGAATAAATAGGCTAAATTTAACTTCAGGAGGTCAGGAAAAACTTTGTCGAAGGGATTGAAAGCAAAAAATGACTTTAAATAGACGCAATCGGGCTTTGAAAGTAATTGGACGAATCTGGAAAATCGATTTGAAAACAGAGCTCTAGCTAGGAATTGAGCAAATTAAAGACTTGGAATACTAAATTGAATTAGAAAAACTTGGAAAGAGGCTATTGGAACTTTAATTAGAGCTAAAGAAGAGCTAAAAGAGGAATCAAAGCTAAGAAAAAACGAAGAACGAAAGAAAGAACTTGAAGAACTAAGAACAAAGGGACTTAAGAACTAAGAACTAGAGAGCATTGGAAGGGACCTTAGGAAGGGGTTTTGTTGTGTTGGATTGAGTGATTTTTTATGAAGGGGAGGGGGTCTATTTATAGTATTTTGGAGTGGCATTTTGGTAATTATTCAGTGGTATTTTGGTAATTATTCACCAACTACCCCTTGAAATTTTCTCCCACTAACTTGCCACATCACCAACTAACTTAACTTCTTCAACTCCCACTAACTGCTGTTGACTGCTTCCAACTGCTGCCGGAAGAGAGGATACGCCCCGCGTAATGTCGGTTACGCCCTGCGTATCAGGGCTTCTAAAGCTTGCGCGTTCTGTCGATGACGTTTACGCGTGGCGTATGGAAGGGTACGTCCCGCGTAAACGAGTCTCTGAAGTGGAACGTCTTCGGATGCGCGGTATACGCCCTGCGTATGGAAATGCACGCCCCGCGTAAACGTGCTCCTGATCCTGAAACGCCTTTGGATGTGTGGAGTACGCCCCGCGTATGAAGATGTACGCCTCGCGTATTTGGGATGAATTTACGAATGTATTTATTATTTTATTTTATCATTATTATTTTCTAGATACAATGAAAACTATATCCTAAAATTGACAAACAAGCATTATATATATATAATAAAATTTATTTATTTTGGGCCAACAGTATCTTAAAGTTCTAATGCAATCTAATAGTTATATATTGTCAATAAGATGGATGGTGATGTCTGCATACATTCAATCATTTTTGTAGGAGGTGGATAAGGAATCTAATAAAATGCGTCGTGAGATTTTAGTCGGGCTTATATCAAATCCCTCAAATAAACAATGCACATGAGTTCTATTTGCAACTTCTAATTATGAGTGGAGATGCGGATTTAAGACAGATCATTTTAAGGAATATCATCTTAATAAAGCATGCAATACAACATCACTAGTTAAA
This sequence comes from Euphorbia lathyris, assembly GCF_963576675.1. NCBI lineage: Eukaryota > Viridiplantae > Streptophyta > Magnoliopsida > Malpighiales > Euphorbiaceae > Euphorbia > Euphorbia lathyris. The sequence continues at coordinate 87,510,749 of NC_088915.1, forward strand.
AATGTGTTGGAGGATTTACAGAAAGAATTATAAAATTTAACCTACTTGAATTTTCAAGTTTTTTATATTTTTATTGTCAAATCAATTATTAAAGTTGAAACAGAGCTAGCAAATATATTGTTCATAATTGTAACATGGAACAAATAATACGAAGGGTATAAACACAATTGCACAAACAACAAATAACACATTTTCCAAATGTGAAGCAGAAAATTATTTAAGTGTTAAATTGTATAGTTAGAGAAACAAATTTAGAAGCCTTATAAATAGGGATAGGGATGGTAATTTTCCTATTGGTGGGGACGTGGGCAGCGGTCTTCATCCTCACTCTACCACATTTACAACCCTGACTGCAAGGTGTAAAAGATGTGATAACCATGAATGAACTAATACATCTCTTTTGGTATATCCATTGGTTGAAACAACATCATTTTGATCACTTTCATCATTACTTACAACAACTATAATTTCCATACTTTCTTGCTTATGCACTTTTAGAAGTATGATTAAAACACATGCCTTTAGTTCTTACACATTTTGGATCATGAATTTCGTCAAAGTGTGCACTAGGCATATGAAAATGGCTTTCTTATTCTAAATGGGTAACCATTTTTGTTACCTTGTAATTTCTTTAAATCTTGTAGTGGATTTGGAGGCAAGTTAGCATATTCTCTTATAAGTAGAAGTCAAAACACCATATCAAATCAAAGAAAATACCTCATCAGAAATAACATCTTTAGCAGTTGTATTTAAGAAGTCATTTTTTGAATTTTTAGTCTATCATTTAAGGAAGCAAGAATACATAATGTAAGACAATTGCTCTAACTTCATAACAAAAATAGAGTGGTAACAAGGGAATCCTCATGATTTAAAATACATACAAGAACACTTTATTGTTTTCAAAACAAAATTATCTATAAATGTCCTTATATGACCTTCATTTCTCTATCTAGAAAACTGATAAATGTGTTCATTGTCGTTATATTCCACTACCTCATTCATAAGATAAGCAAATTCTTTATTCAACTCATCTTGGAACTTCTGAAAGCTTTTGGCATGTATTATTCAATAGTCTAGCTTTCATATGCCTCTATGTGCATTTAGGTTTATAATATAATGCACTATGGTCAGCTTTGATTTCATTGTAACGAATCTTATCTAATGCCCTATCAAATTGCTTGAAAAATTCTAACAAATCCAACTTCGTGTTCACATATTGATTAAAATATGAATGCAAACCCTCACACCTAGATGTGGTTTTAGTTCCAAGGAAACCCTCTAAGATATGTCTCAGCCCACATCTTACGATCTGCGTACATACGTTGAATCTAAGAATCATTTTGCATATTATACATTAAAACCAAAGATGATAAATTTTCTTCAAGTTCTTGCAACTCCATATGAGTTACCATAATGTGTCTAAATCATGACTGAAATTAATACCCCTCACGTCAACACCTGCATTTCTTTGAATATGCCAGTTGCACAACTTGTGAGTGACACCAGGAAAAACCTCCCTAGTAGCAGCACACATAGCTAAATCCCCATCAGTAACAACAGAAAAAAGGTTTTATTCCGCTCATACAATCTAGAAAAGTACTTAACAACCAATTATAAGGGGATTCTTGCTCATCCTCTAATAATGCACATGCAAAAATAATTAACTGACAATAAATGTTCATTTTATAACTTGCAGCAAATTCAACCACATCAACGAAAACAGAATAATTGAGTCTACATATGGAATCTAACCAAAATAATTTACCTAATTGCCCATTTTCCTTAGTTGTGTACTAGAAATAAAATCCAGGGTCAGTTTCTTTTTTGGTAGCTAGAAAACTCAACATTGTGAATGCATCATCATTCTCTATCTCCATTCTCCTAGTAGAGTTCATAATGTTGTACATGTCTTTTGTAATAAATCCCAAAATTTAAAAACCGCCACTATGACGTGTCAATAACTCAATAATTTTACTCGTCTTAATACCAATATCGTGCATTGCTTTAGCTTATGCCATATCACCATCATCAATGCTTCTATGAGATTTCAAAAATTGAACATACTTATGTGCAGGTAATTCATGGTTATGCAAAGGACCAAAGTTTCTAACCAACCATTTATCAGTTTTACTATCCAACTTCACATGAGAGGAAGCGGTACATTCCTATCGAATCAGACTATGCTTCCTTCTTTTATTCTATTGTGACTCATTAGTGCCAATACTTTTCTTTGTTCCTTCTTTTTCACATACCCATTTTTTCATTCTTAACTCACAATTTTCATTTATCTGTGAATCACTCGAAAGCTAAAAACTGATTTGTTTGTTATAATCTTTATAAAAAAATATTTCGCTGCATCTAACGAATCAAATACCTTTTTGGTAATTTCATCAACATTTTGGTTTGCTACTCCTGGAGAAGCTAAATTTTCTTGAGTAGAATGAAAATCTCCAATACGTGCTTCTCTAGTATGCATATTGTAAACATCAATCTGTTTATCTCAATCATAAATTAGGCCACCTTTAACTGTATCTCCAATCAGTTTGCACATGGAGATGAAATGTTTAATCAACAAATTAAGTAAATAAACTAAGAATTAATCTCTAGTCTTTTTTCTACAGAGTTAAAGCAACAATAACCACAACATATATAAAAAACAAAAAAAAAATCACAATATAATGGAAACACACATCATTTTTGAAATTGCAATTAAATTATGGATGGAAAATATATTTTTGAATTTCACCTAGACATTTATTAAATGGCTCGAACATGGAGCATGTTGTAGATTATAAAATAAGACATCATTGGAGTTAGATTCCAGCTAATCGATGGGGGTAATTAACATGACGCCTTAATGAGTGCTCCTAAAGATCAGAATCTATAATACCAACCATAATGCAACTGGTGCTTCATCTCAACAACTCATAGTGACTGCTCGCCCACTTCCCTCTTCCAATGTTGTTATGATATTTTTCAAGTCCAACAGCACCTGCAAAAGTATAAGATGGAGTTAACAAATGGATACTTGATGTAGAGACATCTGCACAAGATTATAAAATGATCACCATTCCTCTTCAATCTTCAGTAGCAGTGAAATCACAACATTCATCTCATTGAAATTCAAAAGTTGTTTAAGGTGCTCAAGGCGATGCGTATCCTGTATTAGAAGGAAGATGCCTAAATCACACAATAAAGTTCTATCGAGCATAGTGTCTTCTGGACATGCAAGCTAGAAAACTTGTTTACCTTAAAAACATGTTGCCAAAATTGATATGCACACAAGTTTCCAATTAATATCATCTCTTTTTTACCAATTTGTACAACATTGACACAATCACGACCAAAGTAGTGGTAAGTGTAACGCCCGCAAAATTTATTCGTACTTTTACATTTATTTCTTCTGGGTTAGTTAAATTTATCAACTGACTTATGATATTTTATATTACATATAGTTGACTATGTGTTTTATTATTGGTATTTTATCCTCAAAATTTAATTCTGAAATAATTATCGAGTTAGGGTAATAAAACGAATTTGTAATAAAGTGTTATTTGTAATAGGAAATAAAGTAGATAAAGTAAATGAATTAATTTAATTAATTACCACAAAAATGTATATTAATATTCGTTAGAATTTCTTAACTAATTAGTTAAGTAATGTCTTATATATAAAAAAAATGGAAGCAACTTAACCTTAAGTTATATAGATATACAAAAAAAGGACACGTAATTAAAATAATAATTAGGGTTTTGAAAGAAAACTAAACCTACCAAATTAGTATAAATACAATAGAGAGGAGGCTAATTGATTTTGGGGGGTGGTTCTGCCGCAAAAAACACAGGAAAGAAATATTAGAATTTTCAATTGCTTCATTTACAAAGAATACGAGAATCAAGTGGACGGTTAAAGCATAAAAGTTAGATGCGTAGTTAAATTTTCGACCGGAATTTGAGGTAAGTGGTTAATTACATGTCTAGTTATATTTGTTTGTACGTTCTTTGTACTTGATTGTTAAATTGGTAGTTGATATGGTTCGTTGATTGAGGTGTTAAGTTTGTGAATATGAAACGATTGATGATGTCTGCCGTTTTTATTTTTCGATGATAATATTGATGATGTCTGAAACTACGCGACTGTTGTGACTTGCCTAATAAGTGCAGCTAGTGGCATATATATTAATGTGATATTAAATATTATGAAATAATTATTATTGAGGAAAACGAATGTTGGATGTCTTTGGTAAAGCAAGGAATTGTGAATAATTAAAAGTATGTCTTGATCAATTATATTCAATGGTTCATTCGTGTACGTGTTGATGGTATATATGGTTGAGTGGAGATATGATTTGCTAGACGCTTGTCCTTGAGGCTAGTGTCGGAGTATCTCGAGATGCAGGAAATACTTTGTGCTGTTTTTGCTACGCACCGGGGTGGTGCGGGGATACTGGCAGAGAGCGGTATCATGTGCTGTTGATTATGATAAGATTGTGATATTTTGAATTGACCGGTGAACCATTGGGTATATCTCTTCTTGACAAGCAAGGCCCTTAACAGATATTAATAAATAAATAATAAAAGTCGTGTTTTGATGTTTGGTCACCTATTAATTATTAAACGAATGTAGACTGAATTGTATGCGAGTGTCATTGTGCTACGTGTATAATTAACTATCTTGCTGAGCCCTCAAAGCTCACTCCACTCTCCACCAGTTTTCTTTTCAGGTTAAAGGGTACTAATTGACCAACGGTTCACCTATTAGGATAGTCAGTAAGTTAAACTACATTGCAATTTATAGTTAAAATATAGACTTATTGTGAAATTTTGAGATGTAAAGTTTGGTCAATTAATAAATCAGTGTGTTTATCATAGTTGTTCATTTTAGTGACATTTTAATTATCTATAATGGTTAAATATTAATTGAATAAAAACATAATTTGAAGGGGGTGTTACATTATGGTATCAGAGCGTCAGTTTTACGTTCCTAGGGGTAAAATAGCAGGAGGTATAATATATATTGGCTAGGCGTCTAGTGAAAATTTTATAAAATATTAACGTTAATAATTCATTAATTTCGAGAACAAAATTTCTGTTTAGTGGGAAAGAACTGTAACACCCGTAAAAATAATTTAGATGGATATGTAAATTACTTTTATGTATTTATTATAATTGATTATCATATAAAATAATAATTTATTTCTGAGGAAAAAGATGCGTATTTCTGTTTATTAAAATAAAAAAAAAAATTAGATTGGTTATTTAATTAATCGTTTTGATTTAGTTTCATCTTATTTTTTTAAAACAAATTTTAATGCTTAATGCTAATGTGATAAGAAAAGAAATAAAGTAATACATAAAAAAACAAAAATTCAAATTATTATTTTGAAAAAAAAAACGTGATTATATATATAGGAATGAGGTTGTTATATATAGGATATATATATACTTTAAAAATACATTTAGCTTTCTAGTTTTCTATTTTTTTTTTTAAATAAAACTACCCAAACTCCATAGATATGGATTTACAGGAAAAGAAAAGAAAAAAAAACTTACTTGTTTTATTCCTCTCGTCCGGCATGGAGACACGAAGATCAAATGAAAGGTAGGTCGAAAGAGTCAGTTGATTATAATTAGACTTCCAAATTAGTTGATTAAATATACGGTACATTTAATTGTACTTTTGTTGGTATTGATTGTTTATTGGATTGATCTTTGGTATACAATGATGTTGATTATGTTAGTATGTATGGACTTGAGAAGTTAGTATTTATAGACTTGAGAATAATATTGATGACGATAATGACGAAGTGACACTTAAGCTATATATATATATTGGTCTATAGACTATGTTAGAAATTCTAAGAATTACAAGTTTAAGTAGGATAGTATATTCAATGGTTGTTATGAAGTGAAAATAAAGATTTTTTTTATTACATGAAAAATTGACACCGGGTATTTGTTACGATAGGATACCGAGAGATATATCATTGGGGTACTAGGTATTTGTTACGATAGGGTACGCCCATGATAATATGACCATGCAACCATTGAGTATTATTAGACTAGTTTAAACAGTGGCCAAATAAATAGTTTAATTATTAAATAGTAACTGATGAATGTTTGATAAACTAATAAATTAAATGCACGACAATTTACTTCCTGTATGTGGAGTTCTAAACCTACGATTTTTTTATCATTATTATTATTTATTAAAAATTTAGGTTGTATTAATTTTATTCCAGCTGAGCATTAGTGAGATTAATTGTATTCATTTTGAGGTTACATTAAATCAAAATGATTGTTGTTTATATATTTATGGTTTGTGAAAAATGGGAGTTACATTTATAGTATTAGAGCGGATCTACATTTCTAGAGATAAGATATGCTAGTTGTACTATTGTTAGCGTTAATAGTGTTATATTAGATGGTAGAAACATAGCTTCAAGAATTAGGATAGATTCTGACTATCTTATCTTATGAGGAGTTTATAAAGTTCACTTATGTGTCAATTGTGAATTATAAGGAGTCTATTAATTATAACTATACCAATATTATGTTAAATTCAATATTGTATTTTAGTGCTTATTAATTATATGTCAGTGAAATTCTATAATTTTAATTCAGTGACAGTTTTTAAATTTACTTACCCTAGAGATTAAAGAAAAAAAAACAAACATACTGCTATCAATTTTTTTTATACTGAAATCTTTTCTATTATTCCATTAAAAGAAAATATCAACAAAATTTATTGAGTATTTAAAAAAAATATTGTGTTTAATATATATAAGGTTCGATTTTATGATTTTCAATATTCAATTAAGTTTGTATTTTATTTTTATTTTTTTAAAATCTTTTAGTCGTTTTAGTGAAAATTAATATTACATTATTATATATTATGTTTTTGATTTATTTTATTAAGCCTTCTATTTAGTATTACATTATTATTGAATACATTTATCATTGATATGTTTTTGATTTATTTTATTAAGCCTTCTATAATTCTCGACTATCATATTGATATCCTATTTAGTATTCAAGATTTTAGTTGAACTCAAGCCCATTTACCTAACCTTTTTACCCTAACGGAGTGTTTGTTAGAAGGGATATAGGAGGTGGGATAGGGATAAAAAAAAACACGATATAAGTTATCCCGTGTTTGTTTGGGAGATAGAAGAGTGAGACGGATGAGGGATAAGCTTCTTATCCCTCAAATCCTATACCCAAGAGGGTGGTGGTATAAGGAGGTGGGATAAGCTCATGCGGTTTTAATAGGATGGAAAATTTCATCTTATCCCTCAAATTAATGTTATGTAGTTTAAATAGGGTTAAAATAGTAAAATGTATTATTTTATCCCTATCCTTATCCCACGTACCAAACATTGAATAATAATTCTCGACTATCATATTTTTATCCCTATCTCAACCATTTATCCTTATCTCTATCCCAACCTTTATCTCTATCCCTATCCCAATAGAATACCAAACGCCCCGTTGTAGTTAATTTTCTTGAATACATTTATTATTGATATGTTGTCATTTATTAATTTAAGTTTCTTTTTACTCATATATTTATAACTAAGTCCTTTATTTCAACTAAGTTTTGGACTTGTGGTGAAGCTCTTAGCCTAGTGGTTGAGAGCTTACATATGCCTTGGGAGGTCATATGTTTGAATCACATCCGAGTCTGGTGGGGATTGTTCTCTATTTTTTGTATTATATTGTTAGATATTAATTTTATTATTTTGAATTAAATTTATTTATTTGTACATATATAATTAATAAATGTTGTTTTATATAATTAATATATACTAGTATTGTGCCCGCGCGTTGCGCAGGTGGATAAATTTTTTGTACATAAATTTAATATTTTAATATTTTTAAAATTTTATATCATTTACATATAGTAATATTAATCTTAAAATAATTTAAATTTACAAATTATAAATAAATTAACAAACATATCTTTATAATTGCTTGATAATATTGTTTGGAAGTTGTTGAAATCATAATCTATTGTCCCTATTGACATGTTTGCAATAATCCTTCATTTCCGTTCTTGTATAATGTTTTTTTATATAATCTTGCAGTTTTAAAATATTTACTACACTTTGTGGTGATGTTTTTTCAATCAAATTTTAACTCTCCTCAAAATTCTTTTTATCGTGCTTTCTAAAATCTTTGATAAATCCATGGATTTGAAATAAGCATGTCTTTTTTTAAAATTTTATTTGGTTTACATAATAGTTTGGATGTTTAAATATTGTATTAATTATTATAATGAAAAATTAAATGTGTTATAAATTTTTTTTTTCAATTATATTGGTTTTAATGCTATTTATTAAAGTTAAATTAATGGAATTTGAAAAGATCCTTAAATTATTTTTATTGTTATATTTTTTTTTTGTAGGAACAGGAAAGAAAACAAAAACAAAAAAAAAACCAAAGCAATTAACATGGGATTAGCCTAGGGAAGCTAACCCCATTGCATCTTTATATAATTTGTTTTCTTTGAGATATTTTGTAAGTTATTTTATTATATTTATTAAATATAAATATAATTTTTTTCAGTTATATGTTTTAATGCTATTTATTAAAGTTAAATAAATTGAATTTGAATGGATCCTTACATTTTTTTTTGTCATTATATACTTTTTTTTTGTTAGGATATTATGTGAGTTGTTTTATTATATCTATTAAATATAATATTTTTAGATTAGATATAATATTTTTAGTTTTCCTTTGTTACTATTTTGACAACTTATCAAAAATGCATCTAAAACTGTACTCATTAATTTCTCTATACTTCCACTATTATATATAGTATAGATATAGGATCCATCACTAAAAATGAGAAAGAAATTTAGAACGGTAGTCATAACATAACATAATTTATAATTGAAATAAATTTCATTGTAAGTATAATGTTTTAATACATCTTTAATTATTTTCTTCAATATGTCTCTAACTTCAATAAACAACTATTGTGTAAACTTTATATCTATTCGTACAAAAAAATGCATAAAAATAAAAAATTCAATCCATATGAGTTAGATAAATCCAAATTGGAAAAATCAGTGGACTTCACCAAATTATGAATTTGGAAAATTAATCTAACTCTAATTAAACCTAACAATTGAGTTCATATAAAGCCGAAAATCCAAATTTTAGTTAGAGTTAACAATCGAAACGATTACACCTAGCAACTTATACTAAAAAAAAATGAAAATATACAAAATCTTTATTTAATCATTTTGAAAAAAAAAGACAAATAAAAAAGAAACATAGATAAAGCAGCGTGAGGTGTGGAACAATACAATTAAGAATTGAAAATAAAATAACTACTATATATGAAGAAGAAAAAATCGAATAATTACCTTCTGAAACATGACGATTTTCTGTAATTTGTGACACATTTGCTTTTTTCGATTTCAGTTGTCCATGTTTCTTCTATTTCCATCAGATTTCTTCAATTGGAGATATCAAAGTCTAAATTCTTCCAATTCTTAAAAAAAATGCTATTAATACAGTTTATCAATTGATCGCTCTAAATAAATCTGAATCTCTTAATGAAGTGAGAACAAAATTATAAGACTATATTATTTAAAGTAAGAATAAAATTATAAGATTAAGAACAAAACTAATACATAATCAAAATTAAAGATCGAGGAGGTCTTTGATTTTCGGTGGCCAATGAATATAATGATAAAATATTATATATCATGCTTTATACATAGGCTTATTTGAGACTTTTAGATTTTCTTCGCTTTGTGTTTTTTCATCTTCCTATAACTCTTACTTTATTTTAGTACTTTAATTAATGGGCTAGTAATTGATAATAAATAATGTATTAACATAATATTCATAATATAGAGATAATTAAAACTCATTAACTTATTTATTCTTTTTGCTCCTACGGTGCCAATTAAGCCAAAAAACCTCTAAAATACTTCTTGCAAATTCTCTCTGCTTTCGCTATTATATATAGTATAGATTATTTACCATCCCAAATATTGGTATGAATCCATCCCTGTAGTGTCGCTTCAACTAATGAGAGATAGCGGGAAAAGTTGTGTCGTTCGAACATAAATGCAGAGTTCAATTTCCTAGACTCTAGACTCTAGCCTCTAGCCTCTAGCCTCTAAACCAACATTAACATTTTCAGCTTCCAATTTCTCATCTAAACCAATTTCTACTTATGGAGCAGAGCATTTCTCTGATTTCTTCCCCAATTCCAATTTCTTCCTCTCCTTATTCCGAAGGTACTTTCTGTTGGTCCCGTGTAACTTAATATGATTAGTTCCAAGGGGGGGTTAGGAACTAATGTAACTTTTTCGCTTAATAATGCTGACTTAATTAAATGTTTGATAATTTAACTCAGCTTTAGGTCAGCAAGGCTGAGTGTAGTGTGAGACAGCTTTAATCAGACTCTGACTAGAGCTGTTTCAATTGTGAGTTGGGAGATAACACTTTTAGGTCAGCTTCCAACTTAGCACTCTGATTACTCAGCGTCGGCTTATACAAATTATATACTGAGTGATTTAAGCACGCAACATATACATATATATATATATATATCAAAGGAAAGGGTTAGAGATTACTCAGCAGTCTTATCCTGGTTCGGCCTCACCGCCTGCGTCCAGTCCCCAGAATCCCTCCGGGCTTTTTCAATCCACTACTGAGCTCTTTAAAGGTAGAGCACAAACCGTTTACAAAGCAATTGAGCATGCAAGAGTACCATCCTCTATTCGTCTACTCAATCCTACTGAGCGCTATAACCGAACACTCAGATTTTCTCTACCGCTGAGTACTAAAACCGAGTACTCAGCTTCACTCTTCTAACCTTTATGATTGATACAAAATTGTTCTCTCTAAATGAAGAACACTTTAGATGAATACAAATTCACTCTAGACTTTTACACAATGATTGGAAATTTGGTGTAAGAACTTGCTTTGTTTTTCAGACAGCTTCTATTTTGGATTTTCACTCTTGTGAAGATTTGCTTTTCTGTCTGTATTGGCTTGTATGTGTCGTAAGGATCCAAGTGATGAACTTGTCATTTTATAGTGAATTCTGAAGCTTCAATGATTTGAATTCGGACATATCCGTTAAATTCAAACGGTCTTCTTTCGTCATTCATTGGTCAGCATTCAGAATCGCAGACTAATCATGTCGTCTGAATTTAGCAGGCGTCAGGCTTGCCAGTTTCGTCTTCTTGCGCCAAGTTCGTCTTCTAGCGCCAGGTTTGTCTTCTTGCCAAATGACAGGCGATCCATGCATCTCGAAAAGGCCTCTTGGTGTAATTTCGAGGCTTCAGAATTGGTGCAGACCTTTGTCGGACTTTGTCTTCTAGTCAACGGATCATTGGCGCTGTCCTGAAAAATACTCAGCTTGATTGTTTGGTCTTGCTTGTAAGATTTCCTTTGACGGGGCTGAGTTACGTTCTACTCAGCTTCTTCGGTTGGCTTCGCCTTCAAGCATTATTTTGAAGAAGACTTTTCTTTTATGATGCTGAGTTACATTTTACTCAGCTTCTGCTGTGTGTCTTTGCTCATGCTGACTTCGTTCTGTCTTTCTTATTGAACACTTAGTTCCTGTTCTCGTTAGTAAACTTTACTCAACATTGAACAAACTCATTAGTACAATTAAATCAAAGCACTTAAATTTAATTGTCTTAATCATGGGATTAACTTAAATAATTTTGTCAAATCAAAATCATGTGGAAAAGTGTTTCAACAAACTCCCCCATTTTGATGTTGGCAAAAATATTTAATTAAGGAACTCAGTGTTGAGCATCCCTCATGATTGTTTACCTTTCTTATTCTTCTGAAATTACTCCCCCGTAAGGGTTGCATCTATTGACTTAATTCAACTCTAAACCTTCTAAGATCTAATCGAGTAAAATTAAGGCATGCCTTTACTTACTTAGTTCAATTCTAGACCTTCCAATATCTAATTCAGATGAGCCTAAGGTCAGTTTTCAGAAGTGGGTCAATGCTTGGAACATATAGTTATTACTCAGTTTCAAATATAGGTATCAGAGTTTATGCTGAGTATGTTTTACTTGTATATTCCTTATGTTCACAAGTTCTAATTTGTTGTTCAATGAATAGTTAAGTATGACAGATCAGCATATGAGCACAAGTAAGCATCGCATAAACATAGTCAGTTTTTGGATAAAGGATGCATATATATTAGATAGTCAGCTCAACAAAATAGAACACGCCAGATATAAAGTTACAAGTCATAAACTAAGACTAAGGCTATTTCTAATCTATTTCTTTATGTTGACTTGAACTTGGTTAGATTTGCCCTTGTCCTTGGCTGTTCTTTATTGCTGACTCTGATTGCTCGGGACAGCAGAAGTTGAACCAGGCTTCTGCTGAGTTCCGGCAGCTGGCTGCTTGGCTGTCTCCCTCATTTTTTGCTGAGTTCCAGAATGCTTTGTTTGTTCTTTCTCCCCCGTTTTTCCAGCATCCCGAGGTGGAGGAGGAGCATAGAAAGTCCCTTGTAGAACAGCACGAGTCAGTATCGATGAATACTGCTGCATTTGACTCGTACTTTCCCTTAGACCCTTAAAGACCTGCACGCCATCGGCCATACTTGAGGCGGGAATTTTTATGTTGCCACTGAACATACTGAGTAAGTACTCTAAAGATTTCCCGATCCAAGTTATTGATTCAGTCATCCGTGCATAGGATTGATAGTACATCATGAGCAGCGCAGTATCATATGACTGACGTTGAACATTTGTGTGCCGGACATGCGCAAGTGTGGATTGAGTGCATTGCAGAATCTCATTGGTCTTGACCTGGTCAGTGTCCATCTCTTCTTTGCTTAAGTTGAGTAGGCGAATGACTTCACCAATCTGTTCTATGGAGCATTGAGAAGAAGAGGAGATAAGTTCACGAGCTCCGGTCAGCTCAAAGGACAGCTGGGAGAAAAGGTGATTGACCTTAGCAGAGGTTGCAGATGTTGAGTTCGCAGCTGATAAGGCATTAAGTTGACCTTAGATGGAGTTCATGTGATTCACCATCATCAGCTAGAGTTCAGCCAACTTCACTATGGACTCTTGCTTGGGCTGTTGAGAGACGAAAGATGTCATGACACTCATCAGTTCTTTGAGACCTTTAAGTTCGGTCAGAAGTTGAGTGACAGAGGATAATTGGGTTGGCTCAGCAGGAACAAACCCAACAGCATCGACGTGAGACTGATGAATATCGTGAAGTAGAGCTTGAGCTGAGTCGATGATTTTTCTTCCAGACTCAGAAGCATTCAGATAGGTGTAGGATTCATCAGTGATATCCTCAAGGGCCGGAATCTTGTCAGCACCAGATGGAGGACGTGTTTGGTGTTGTCCAGAAGCGGAGGTGCCAGTTTGGTCAGCAGATGCACTTTTATTGAGGTCAGTAGCAGGTGCTGACTGGTTTTCTTTCTGCTTGGTAGGAGTAGGAAGAGGTTGATCAGCAGAGTTATTAACCTGCTCAGTGTCAGTCTGAGGCTGAGTAGAATTTGGAGGTTGAGGCAACTCAGAGCTGGCTTGAGTAGGAGGAGTTTCCTTTGCTAACTCGTTGGGTTGAGCAGCATGGACTTCGAGCACTTGCTCAGTGGAAGGATGAGCAGAAGTGTCGGCAGAAATTGGACCATTAGAAGCTTTCGGGTCGGCTTGTTCCTCAGCTCGAGAAACAGAGGCTTACTTTTCTTTCACTTAGTCGGGAGAAGGTTCAACGATGTCTGTGAAGAACTGGAATTAAAGCCCAGTGAGATCAGTGATAGGGTCCCTCAGCGGAGATTCATCCAATAAGTCGATGACTTTGGGTTTCAGAGCCTTGTGTTTGAACCGCTTTTCTGTGCTATCCTTTTGAGAGTTGGTTTGAGGGGAAGGAACAACAGTAATAGAGTCAAGGGACTCAAAGGAAGAGTTGAGTCCAAGGTCAGCATCAAGGCCTTCCACAACCTTGTCCTTCACTGGTGACTCAGCTTGGTTCTCAGCAGGTTGCTCAGCAGCACCTGTGTTACTTGGCTCAGCAGAACCCATCTTGTCATCTTGAGGCTGACCTTCAGTACCGCCATGTTCTTCCTCCTGATCACAAGGAGTCTTCTCCAGATCAATTTCTTGACTTCGCACGAAGTGTGATTCCTTTGTAATCACAAAGTCAAGTGGGTCAGCCTCTATCGGCTTCAACCCTGAGGTTTTCTTCCTCTTCAAAGGCTGATCAGGTGTTTCCTCACTTTCTTCCTCAGGCTCAACTTGCCTTTTCTGTTTCTCAGCTGACTTAGGTTCCCCTTGAGCTTGCTCAGCAAGAGCAGCTTTATTCACACTAGATACTATCCTGAGCTTCTTCGGAGCTGAGTTAATGTCTTTGGTTGAGGATTCGTCAGCTTTCCTCTTTTTGTCCTGCCTAGTGCGCTCAGCGGGTGCTTCTTTAACCCTAACTTTCTTTCCTTTCTTGGTCAGCTCATCCTGATCTTCTTCAACCATATTATCCCCTTCCATATCTCCCTCAGCGGGTTCAATAGCCCCTTTTCCTTTCTTGGGTTTGATGGGTTGGCTATGAGCTAAGCCGAACAGTACTACTGAGGTGATCTCAGTGCCCTCAATCTCAATTTCCTCTACTAGACTGACCTGGTGATCCTGAAGTATTCTGGTGATGAGAGAACCCATCCTGAGGATCCCGGTGCTTCTTTGAAATGCTCCGATGAGAAATACGGGCATATTGAGCGGCTTGTAGTTCAGCATGTGCCAGATAAAGCACTGCTCAAAGTTCGATGCTGAGGAGGAGGAGTTGACCTTAGGGAACAGGAAGTTGGTCAGGATATAGTGGGCTTGCTTTTGAGGCTGACCCATGCAAGTACTAGTGATCTCTCCTTTGTGATTTTTTGGTTTACAGAACTCAACAGGGTAATCAATGCACAGGTAGTCGTTCGTGCACCTGAGTTCTGATCCTTTTGCCTTCAGCTTTAGCAGGTTAGCGAGATGAGATGGATTGATGATGATATCCTTGTTTTTGACCTTGGTGATCATGTAGTCGTTGTCATCATCGGCTACTCTGAGATTAGTGTAGAACTCCCTTACTAACTGCGGATAAGTGGTTCTAGGGAGAGAGAAGAGCTCGGTCCAGCCATTCTTTGAGATCCATTCGCAAAAGGGTTTCTCGGCTTCTACGAATCCTTTGGAGAACCAGCGGGAACGGAAAACCTTGAGGTTTTTGACGTTTTTGAATACTGGGGAGAACGTCCGTTCCTTAGGTTTCTTATTCGTTTTCTCCTTCTTCTTTTTCGATGGAGTTGCTTGGTCGGCTTAGGGGTTTTTATGAGGCATGCTGACTTTGGGAACAGATTGGTCATGCTAACCGTGGGTTTGTTCTTGAGACTCTGTGGAAGTCTCCGGATATTCCTGCTCAGCAGGAGATGGAGGATTGATTGTCGTCGTATTCTTGGCCGGAGTTGTTCTAGGAATCGCTAGACATGGTGTTCTTGAGAATTTGGGAATTTAGAGAGAGAGAAATCGAATGCCAAAGATTTCAAGTGTAAAGAGAAGTTAGTGGGAAATCGTCCACTATTTATAGTCGTTCCACGTTGATCTGATAGGTTGGAATGGCGATTTGTCCTCGAGTTGATCAATCGACAGTTATCTCTATCATTAATGACACATTCGGCGCATGGTTTTCTAATTATTACACTTACGTCATCCTAGGTGGCTACTTAAATGCACGTGCTAGCATTAATTGTGCAAATGGCTTTACTCAGTATCTAGAATACTAAACGTTTTGAAGTTCTGAGTGCTTAGTTTTGCGTAGAAGGGATTTTAGCATGCTTAGTAACTCAACACATAGTAATCACTCAATATGTATGTCTACTCAGCATAAGATGATTTTATATCATTCATATTAGCTCAGAATACGATAGTTACTCATTAAGCAATACTCACTCGGCATATTATAATCACTCAACATTCATTTAGTGCAGAAAACTTATTAAAGAGGATTAGACATACCGATAGCTTCCCTTAGTATATTAAACTGCTCACGAGCCAAGGGCTTCGTAAAGATATCCGCAAGTTGTTCATCTGTTGGAACATAGGTCAGCTTGATCTCACCTTTGAGTACATGGTCTCTGATGAAGTGATGCCTAATGCTGACATGCTTCATCCTACTGTGTTGGATTAGATTTTTGGATAAGTCAATGGCACTCTTGTTGTCGCATTTGACTTCGATTGTTTTTGTTTGTACTCCATAATCCTCCAGTTGTTGCTTAATCCATAGGACTTGTGCCACACAGCTTCTAGTAGCAATGTACTCAGCTTCAGTGGTTGACAGGGCAACTGACGACTGCTTCTTGCTGAACCAAGACATTAGACAGCTTCCAAGGAAGTGACATCCTCCTGAAGTGCTTTTACACTCCAGCTTGTCTCGTCCATAGTCAGCGTCAGTGTATCCAATGAGTGTGAAGTCATTTGTGTTTGGATACCATAAACCTGCATTTACTGAGCTCTACAAATATCTAAAAATTCTTTTCACAGCTATATAGTGAGATTCCCTGGGGTCAGCTTGATATCTCGCACAGTAACATACTGAGTACTGAATGTCTGGCCTACTAGCAGTTAGATAAAGTAGAGAGCCAATCATACCTCGATATAACTTGCTGTCTACTGACTTACCTTTCTCATCAGCACAAAGCACAGTGTCAGTACCCATTGGGGTAGATATGGGCTTACATCCTTCCATATCAAATTTCTTCAATATCTCTTTGGCATACTTAGACTGACTGATGAAGATGCCATTCTTTCCTTGTTTAATTTGAAGTCCAATGAAGAAGTTGAGTTCTCCCATCATTGACATCTCAAACTCAGTTTGCATCTGTTTGCTAAACTCCTTGCACATAGTTTCGTTAGTAGCACCAAAGATAATATCGTTTACATATATTTGTGCCAACAGGGTATCTTTACCCTTTTTCTTAATGAATAAGGTTGTGTCAGCTTTTCCTCTGACATAGTTCCTCGTCAGTAGGAAGCTGGTCAGCCTTTCGTACCAAGCACGTGATGCTTGCTTTAGGCCGTACAGAGCCTTTTGAGTTTATAAACATGGTTTGGAAATTTTGAATCCTCAAACCTTGGAGGTTGACTAACATAAACCTCTTCATTTATAACTCCATTAAGAAATGCAGTTTTTACATCCATTTGGAACAATTTAAAGTTCATAAAGCTAGCATATGCACACAGTATTCTAATTGCTTCTAATCTAGCTATGGGTGCAAAGGTTTCACCATAATCAATACCTTCCTGCTGACTGTAACCTTGAGCTACAAGTCTGGCTTTGTTTCTGACTACGTTACCTTATTCGTCTAGCTTGTTGTGAAATACCCACTTCGTTCCGATGGTCTTTTGATTCTTCGGTTTAGGCACTAAATCCCATACTTCGTTTCTCTTGAACTGGTCAAGTTCCTCTTGCATAGAGTTTATCCAAAATTCATCGTGCTCGGATTCTGAGAAGTTCTTTGGCTCGTGAACTGAGACGAACGCAACATTACTGAGATATCTCCTGAGTTGATTTCTTATCATCAGGTTGTTCTCAGCAGCATTAAGAATGGACTTCTCTGAGTGTCCTCTTGGAATTTTGATTTCTTTTGGTAGTGTTGAGTTTTCAGGAACAAGTGTTTCAACAATTTCTGCAGTTTTAGATTGGTCAGCAAAGGTAATTTCAGGTTCGTTTTTACCTTTGGTCAGCCCTTGTGGTAATGACTCAGCGGCTCCATTTTGGTCAGCGGAAGCTGAGCATGGGTCATCTTCGGTAGGCTGACTTATCTTCCCTGCAGGGTCAGTTTCATCGAACTCAATATGTACAGACTCTTCTACGACCTGAGTTCGTTTATTAAACACCCTATATGCTTTGCTGTTTGTTGAGTACCCTAGAAAGATAGCTTCATCAGCTTTAGAATCAAACTTAGCAAGGTTGTCTTTCGTATTAAGAATAAAACATTACAACCAAAGGCACGAAAATATCCAATGTTGGGTTTTCGTCCTTTCCAAAGTTCATAGGGGGTTTTCTTAAGTATAGGTCTAACTAAAGCCCTATTGAGTATATAGCAAGCTGTGTTGACAGCTTCACCCCAGAAGTACTTTGGAAGCCTATTCTCACTCAGCATTGTCCTGGCTATTTCAACTAAGGTTCTGTTCTTCCTCTCAACTACCCCATGTTGTTGAGGAGTTCTAGGAGTAGAAAAATTATGGTCAATGCCGCTGACTTCACAGAATTCATCAAACTGTTGGTTTTTTAATTCTCCGCCATTATCACTTCGGATGTGAGCTAATTTTAGGTCTTTGTCATTTTCAAGTTTTCTAATTAGTGTTGAGAACATCTCAAAAGCTTCATCCTTGCTACTCAGCAAGATGACCCAAGTATACCAAGAGAAATCATCTACAATGACCAAGGAAAATTTCTTACCCCCCAAGCTCAGTGGCTGGACTGGTCCGAAAAGATCCAAGTGTAGTAATTCCAATGGACGCTTGGTTGAGACTACATTTTTACTTTGAAAAGACTTTTTGGTTTGTTTACCTTGCTGACAAGCATTGCATAATTGATCCTTCTCAAATCTAAGTTTGGGTAATCCCTCAACTAGTTGCTTTCTTGCTAATTTGGCAAGGAGGTCCATGCTTACATGACCAAGTCTCCTATGCCATAGCCAGGAATTATCTTCCTTTGACACTAAGCATATATTTTTCGAAAACTTCTTTTCTAAACTCAGCATGAAAACATTGTCAACACGAGGGGCGGTTAAAATTAAATCATTTGTTTTATCCTCGAGTATCCGACACTCAGTGGGATCAAATACAACCTTTCTACCGCTGTCACACAGCTGAGCCACGCTCAATAGGTTATTTTGAGACCCCTGACTAGGGAGACTGACTCAATAGTAGGATTTCCTCCGATAGTACCTGATCCTACTATCTTACCCTTTTTGTTGTCTCCAAAACTTACATTTCCACCTTGTTTATGCACAAGTGTGATGAACTGAGTTTCATCACCATTCATTTGCCTCGAGCATGCGCTGTCAATGTACCATAGCTTTGACTTCTCCGCGCACCTCAGGCTCACCTGCAATTTAAACTAGTCATCTTTAGGTACCCAATTCTTTTTGGGTCCTCGTTGGTTAGCGTGAACAGGTGAAGCATCATATTTTATTTTGTGATGGCATACATTTATGGTGTGGCCATCTTTACCACAATAGTCACAAAAAAACTACCCTTTGAGGGTATTTCCACTTTTGGTCAGCACGATGGTGCTGAGCATACCAACACACATTTATAATGTGTCCTCTCTTTCCACAACAGTCACACTGACTATTCTGCTGAGTGTACCGGTTATGCTGACCTGTACCTTGATACTCAGCATTTGGATAGAACCTTTTCTTAGCCGATGTACTCAGCTGGTTCTGTATAGATGTGATGTCCTTTCTCAGCTTCTTAGAGTCTGATTGGACTTCAGAGACAAACCCGTGCATGATTTTCAAGTTTTCATCTTGCCTGGTATTGTCTTGGAGCAGATGTCGGAGGTCACTCAGTTTGACCTCTTCAATCTCATCACATCGCCTGCTGAGTGCTCGTATTTTCTTATTACACTTTTTGGTCAGTGTATAGAGATCACTCAGGGCATTAACCATTTCATTTCTGAGCAAAAAAAGAGATGTTACCTCATTGGAGTGTTCCTCTTGGTCAGATCCATCTGAGAGGTCAGCTTGCTCAGATCGGCAGTGGTCAGTAGATTCGTCAGCCATGAAACATATGTTTGCTGACTCAGTGGCATCAGCTTCTGATGAGGTTGACTCATCACTATCACTCCATGTTGCCACCATTGCTTTTCTGCTACCTTTCTTTTCTTTCTTCAGAGTGGGACAGCTTGATTTAATGTGCCCAGTTTGATGGCATTCAAAGCAAGTGACAGGCTTCGAGCTGTCCTTCTTGTATCTGTTGTCGCTGGACTCAGCTTTGTATTTATCGCTTCTTTTGAATGGCCTTTTTTTGTCATTCTTTCTAAACAGCTTCTTCATCTTTCTGGTGAACATGGCCATCTCCTCATCATCTGATGAGTCAGCTTCCGTTGAGTCAGCTTTCATGACAAGAGATTTTTGCTTCTTGTCCTCAGACTTTTCTTTAGCCTCAAAATTCTTCATGGAGATCTCGTGGGTCAGCAGAGATCCAATCAGCTCATCATATTTGTACGTGGTCAGGTCCTGAGCTTCTTCTACGGCTGTCTTCTTAGCTTGCCAGCTCTTGGGGAGACTTCTTAAGATTTTCTTCACTTGTTCTTCTTCTGTGAAGTTCTTGCCGAGTCTCTTAAGCTCATTTATGATATTGGTGAACCTTGAGTTCATCTCAGAGATGTCTTCATTTTCGTTAATCTCAAACAGCTCGTATAGTCTCATGTGTTGATTCACCTTGGACTCCTTGATCTTGCTTGTTCCTTCATAGGTCACCTCCAGCTTTTTCCAGATTTCCTGTGCTGACTCACAACCTGAAATTTTGTTGTACTCTGCAGCATCTAACGCACAGTGAAGCATATTGATAGCCGAAGCATTATTTTGTAATTTTTTAAGGTCATCCTCTGACCACTTAGACTCACTCTTGATAGATTTTACTCCGTCAACAATTTCATAGGGAATAAACGGGCCTTGGACTATGGCCAGCCATGCACTCATGTTTGTTGCCTGAATGAAGTTTTTCATTCTGTTCTTCCAAAATGTATAGTTTGACACGAAGAACAGAGGAGGCCGACTAATCGATAATCCCTCAGGGAGTATCTGTGTTGTTTGATTTCCTGGAAGGAAACGAGTGCTGTTCTCAGCCATTTACAAGGATCGGCTCAAGATAGTTTTATCTTGAATAGTGAGCTACTGAGCTCTGATACCACTTGTTGGTCCCGTGTAACTTAATATGATTAGTTCTAGGGGGGTTAGGAACTAATATAACTTTTTCGCTTAATAATGCTGACTTAATTAAATGTTTGATAATTTAACTCAGCTTTAGGTCAGCAAGGCTGAGTGAAGTGTGACAGCTTTAATCAGACGCTGACTAGAGCTGTTTCAATTGTGAGTTGGGAGATAACACTTTTAGGTCAGCTTCCAACTCAACACTCTGATTACTCAGCGTCGGCTTATACAAATTATATACTGAGTGATTTAAGCACGCAACACATACATATATATATATATCTCAAAGGAAATGGTTAGAGATTACTCAGTAGTCTTATCCTGGTTCGGCCTCACCGCCTACGTCCAGTCCCTAGAATCCCTCCAGGCTTTTTCAATCCACTACTGAGCTGTTTAAAGGTAGAGCACAAACCATTTACAAAGCAATTGAGCATGCAAGAGTACCATCCTCTATTCGTCTACTCAATCCTACTGAGCGCTATAATCGAACACTCAGGTTTTCTCTACCGCTGAGTACTAAAACCGAGTACTCAGCTTCACTCTTCTAACCTTTACGATTGATACAAAATTGTTCTCTCTAAATGAAGAACACTTTAGATGAATACAAATTCACTCTAGACTTTTACACAATGATTGGAAATTTGGTGTAAGAACTTGCTTTGTTTTTCAGACAGCTTCTATTTTGGATTTTCACTCTTGTGAAGATTTGCTTTTCTATTTATATTGGCTTGTATGTGTCGTAAGGATCCAAGTGATGAACTTGTCCTTTTATAGTGAATTCTGAAGCTTCAATGATTTGAATTCGGACATATCTGTTGAATTCAAACGGTCTTCTTTCGTCATTCATTGGCCAGCATTCAAAATCGTAGGCCAATCCTGTCGTCTGAATTTAGCAGGCGTCAGGCTTGCTAGTTTCGTCTTCTTACGCTAGGTTCGTCTTCTAGTGCTAGGTTTGTCTTCTTGCCAAATGACAGGCGATCCATGCGTCTCGAAAAGGCCTCTTGGTGTAATTCCGAGGCTTCAGAATTGGTGTAGACCTTTGTCAGACTTTGTCTTCTAGTCAACGGATCATTGGCACTGTCCTGACAAATACTCAGCTTGATTGTTTGGTCTTGCCTGTAAGATTTCCTTTGACGGGGCTGAGTTACGTTCTACTCAGCTTCTTCGGTCGGCTTCACCTTCAAGCGTTATTTTGAAGAAGACTTTTCTTTTATGATGCTGAGTTACATTTTACTCAGCTTCTGCTGTATGTCTTTGCTCATGTTGACTTCGTTCTGTCTTTCTTATTGAACACTTAGTTCATGTTCTCGTTAGTAAACTTTACTCAACATTGAACAAACTCATTAGTACAATTAAATCAAAGCACTTAAATTTAATTGTCTTAATCATGTGATTAACTTAAATAATTTTATCAAATCAAAATCATGTGGAAAGGTGTTTCAACACTTCCGATTTCTTGCAAGTGGGAAATCAACTTGTGCCCTCGTTTCTTCATAGATCGATTACGTTTAGCTCGGCCGATCAAGCTTTCTTTCTCTTATCATTTATTGCTTTCACGGTATATCAATTTCTTTAATTTCTTTTCGCATGTGACATATATATTTCTCGAAATTCTGATGCCGATATAAGTTCTCAATTTACTGTTTCTTTTGTTATATCATTATCAGTGTGCAAATTTATACTAATTTTATGATATGGTCTCTAGGGTTTTTAGATTAAGGCCTTTATGTTGCGTTATTAAAAAAATATATGCTGCCTTTTTCACGTGCTAATTTGGTTCATAGCTAAAATTGAAGTTCATGTAATAGTGTGTATTATTATTGGTTCATCCATGTGCCAAATTGGGTCATAGCTAAAATTGAAGTTCACGTAATTATTAAATATGAAGAACTAGCAATGTGTATTATTGTTCGTTGATCGGCATGCTATTGTTGTATGGAGTTATAATGTGAGGCTATGAAATAGATAGTATGCTCTTCAAATCAAATTAATCCGTCATATGCACGTGAGCAGCATTCTATGTGTTTTTTGCTTTTCTTTTTCTATGATTTGTAGTAGGAAAGCTTTGTTCTGGTTGTTTGGCTTATGAATTTGTTGATGGTGAGTTCCTTTGACCCGAGTCTAATTGCTGATACGCAGACTTTTGTAGCATCTATAAGCCTTGTCATTGCTGCCATCCCAACACTCAATGTAAGTTCTACTTCCTATTTAAGAAACCAACATCAATTCAGAGCAAGTTTAACATTATTTGGAAACATTATTTGGAAACATCATTCATTTTGATTAAAGACAAAATGTGATTTGATTGTGTGTTTTAATTTTTACATTAATTTTATGTTATGTATACACATACCAATTGCTCTTGGCATGTGATGATAAATTTTATTAAAAGACAAGCATATGTCTGAATTATCCCTATGTTGAATACATAATCTTCTCTATGAGGCTGTTTCATTTTTCACCTTTTTTTGTGTTATTGTTTTTAATTAAAATTGAAGCCAATGATGAGATAGTGTATCATGTAATATTATGATAAATTCATGATTAACTCAATGCTACTGCCTTCCTTCTTGATTTTGTTTTTGTGTTTTTTGTGAATGTAAATTAAATCAAAAACAGGGGGTCAAGTGATGATTAGATGCATAGTTCAAATGATAATTTATATTTATGATTACACATTTGAAACTAGTCTTTCGCTCCTATCTGATCACTCCTTGAATTTTACCTTGTGTTTGGGGACACTGATGACTCAATGTGATTGGTCTCGTTCGTCGTAATGGTGATTTTCACCTTGCCGACCATCCTGTTATGATAAATTTTGTGCATATGTCTGCTTCCGTATTGCGGTCAAGTCAGGGTTTTGTATGTGCCGCCATTACGAGGTGAAATTGAAATGAAAAATGGAGAAGAACCATATGTTATGCTTCTATTTCTGTTGGGTTCTGCAAAATATGTTAGTTAAACTTTTGTTCTAGTTATAGTTTACCTCTAATTGGTCTTTTTCGTCAGACAAAATAACCATATTTTCAGGACAAGAAATGTGTTCTTGGTTCTCCACATAAACTGGTTTTCAATAGAACCTTACTATATAGTATATCTGTTGTTAATGGTTGATGTGTGGGATGAGCGGATAAGATTAAAGAGACCTAACTAACCTTGCACTATTTTTTGCTCCACTTTCTAACCGAGAGTGACTAAAGTTATATGTATATTACTAATACATAACCATCACTTGTAGGTCATCAAAAATGAAAGCGCGGGCAATTCGAAAGTGATTGTGAGAGTATTGGAGATAACTTTGAATTTTATTTAAAACGTAGAACTAATCAAGAGGTTAGCAACAATTTATGCTATTGATGATCTCGACATATGCCTCTAATTAACAATTTATGCTCTTGATGATTTTGATGTGTCTGCTTGTTTAATTGTATTTCTTGTTATTTTATGTAGATGCCCTACATATGGACAGACGAGAGGTTGCAACTCCTAGTAACCAAGTTCTATGATCATGTGCAGAATCCAGACACAATGTTGTTTAATCGCTCAAGTAATAGGCACTCGCTATTATTGGACACACTGAAAACGAAGCTTCTCACACTTACTAATGATGAAGCTCACGATTCTCCCACTGAAAATGACATTACAAACAAACTCGATGACATTGCTAGATGTTATAGATTTAAAGATTCCAGTTATTATGACTTGAAATAAATTCTTGGTCAAAATATATGCAAAAAATTTAGGGTGCTGGTTAGACATGAAAGGTTTGACCAATATGTTCCAGTGGGTGCTAGATCCCGTCGTGTCAGGATTTCACAAGCTGTAGAGGTTAGTAACTTCCAATTAACAATTAGTGCTCCTAATGATTTTGATTTATTTGTTTGTTTTACCCTCTAATTTTTATTGTGCTCCTAACATATTTGTTGGTTTTTCTCTAGTTGAGCATGTCTCCTAGTAGTGATCACTTTTATTGGACAGAGAGACGGTTGCAAGTCTTAGTGAGTAGGTATTACATGTATCTGGAGGATTTAAAAAGTGATTCATGTGAACAAGGTACTAGTAAAAAGAATAGTGAAAAGTGCTTGGCGAATCTGAATAAAAACTTAGGTGGGAAAGTCCCGACTCCAAAGTTGAGAAGTAAGCTCGATAAATTTTTTAAAGATTATGAAGAGAAGGTAAGTTGTTTTCTTTGTCAAATATAGGGTTGCTCATCAAATTTTTAATGGTATTGATACAAATACAGTCCTCCACTCATCAAGAATTTAGGATCAGAATTGGCAAGGACATGTGCACCTTATTTGACAATCTGGTAAATCTTGACTGGGATTTGTACAAAAAGAAATATACGACTTCTTCGAGGAGTTGTGGTACAAGTTCCAGACTTAAGTCTTCTAGCAGGAGTATACCTAGGATGTCTCTGACAAATCAAAGAAATGTAGAAGCGAATAGAGTGAATATGGAGTTGCTGAAATTAGGGTTAGAGTTGAACGAAGAACAGGTTGCACTTGCCATGTTGAAGCTCAGTGATAATGATAAGCGGAGTTTTTTTTGGGCATGTGAAGGTGCAGTAAGAAAACATTCCGTGCTGCACTTGATCAGGTAGGAATTTATATTCTACTTTGACTTGCTGGGAGCCTGGGTGTAATTTGTGGCTGCACCAATGGATTAATGTCACAAAGCGGCAGCTTGGCTAGATCGTTGTTTACTTGGTACTCCGGCTACTGATAATATGTTACCTGAACTTTTTATTTATATTGTTGTCGTGAACTTTAAATCTCATTTTATTTACAAAGGATTTTTTTTTCTATTGAATAAATAAGATTTGGAATTTATTTAAATTAGCTACAGTTGTATTTGGTGTAGAAATAGAATTCATTTTTTTTTAATATTTCTAGAATAGCATTCCTATTTGTGTACGCCTTTTGGTAGGCGAGAACGTGGATTTGTCGGTAAAGTCCACATGGTTGAAAAACGAAATGAGATAAATATGCTAAAAACTTCTAATCGAGACGATTGTGTTAAATCGAAAGGACAAAACGACTAAAATTTGCCATTAATTTCTGAAGATTAATAATTAATTAAAATAAATTTACCACAGCAAGAAATGAAATGAGAATTGATTTACTATATCCACTAGTTTACCTATCTAATTAACTTGAAGATATCAGCAATGAAATAGACTTGCAAACTACAACACTTAAGTGAATATTCAATAGAATTATATATTCTAAAATTCTAAATTATAATAATTTAATAATAACTCAATGTAAGAAACAATAGGTATTTTTTTCTAGTTTTGAAAAATAGATTGCAGCTATACTCATTTGCAACAAGCTTGAGCATGCTTGAAAGTAATAGAATATTCATGCTATGATATGCCATCTGCTACTAGTGGAGGGACAATTGTGCAACCTTTTAGATTTTGCTCAAAGATAAGACCAACTTTGAATAGCTTCTCCTGCAAATAAATATTCACTCATCACTCAAAATCCAATATAACAATTACAACCTTATCAAATGCAGCAACAATCATTTGAATTGATGTTTATATCCTGCACCTTATTATTAGTTATTAATAATACTAATATTTAGTCTAAATTTGGGTCCATTAATACTAATATTTAGTTATTATCATCTAAGACAAGCAATGGTTAATATGTACATATAACATATAATTGATGTTTATATATACCATCTAAAAGAGTGATTAACATTACAATACTATCAAATATTTATATGCCCAATCCTAGCTACAAGATCACCAATACTTGTTGTCGGACCACCCACCCAACGAAGATAATTGCATGGGTCCTAACAAGAAAAATAATAAATTCAATATCGTTTTAGAGATAAATTCTAAAATAGATAATTATTTTGTTATATCCACAAATAAAAAAAAATCCTTGGATACAAACTTACATCAGATGGGCATATGTAGATTTTACGCCCAACATGCTTTCCTGAAGTTATTGTTATAGTTTCACAAATTCCACTACCACATCCACACTTCATATCCCTTGCCCGCATCATGAAGTTACAATTCTGAAAAACGTAAAAGGAAAACTATATATTAGCCTAAGAAACAAATGAGTTATATGATGCATTACAAAACAAATTACTCACAGGGGTTGTACATGTGTATATATGATTCCCAAATTCTTCTTTCTCAACTGCAATTGATAATCTTGTCAATGCTCCACAATTAGGGCATGCATAGTCCTAACAGAAAAAAATGAATAATGCATGTCAGATCATGCTGAAATGGAAACAAAAATTCAAATAGAGCATTTCAAACATACATGGACATCATAATCATGTACGTTTCAATACCCGTTCAATGTCGTAACCCCTGAAAAATATATGGAAAAAGTAATAATGAATGTTTCAATGACTTAAATTATACCTTCTTACATATCCTCTCTTCACTGAGGAAATTACTAAAAACTGTTTGAGCCTTTTCAAGCGTGTCAAATGATGCATGAACAACATTTCTGTAACCACGAATCTCCTTTTCATATGTTAGCCAGTTTTTATAAATTCCAGGGTTGTAGCCAACCAAAACAACATAATGTTTTTCTGTTCTTTTCTTCGAACTGCTCATTTTGACTGTTAGAAATTCAAATCCATATACAAAAAAGAAGGGAGAAATACTGATTATATTGATAGATAAGAGGAAAACTAAGATTAACAAAGATAAATGGTTGAGCTAATGCCCTAAACCCCACATGAGATGCCCCCTCTCTACCAAAGTAGAGTCACTGATATAGGCATCTAAATATAACAACCAAAACAACCCTGTAACTTACTCTTTAACTATGAAAAAACATGGAGGCAAGAATCCTAATTCAAGACATACCATAACCATCATGACAAGATTAAATCCCTACATTTACAAATCAAAACACCTTAGGAGGCAAAATTTCTAAAATCAAAATGACAAACATATTATCCAGCCAACTAAGTAAGTAAAACACAAACCCTAATTAGAACCAATGCTACTGCAGTAAAACACAAACACAACCCTAATCAATTGAATTTAACATATCATAACAAAAAAACCAATAGAACACAAACACAAACTAAGTAAAACACAAACCCCAATTAGTTTAATTTAACAAAAACCCCAAATACATCAGTATTTCTCAAAAAACACAAAATTAGGTTTTGCTGCAGCTTACCTTTTTTCAGCAGAAGAAGAGAAGAGAAGAGAAGGGCGGCCGGGCTTCAGGTTGTGTCCCTATCTGCGTTGAATATTGTCTGAGTTGAAGAATGATCGATGTTTTATGTTTATTAAAAATTTAGTTTTAAAATTATAATTAACCCCCCTATCTCTTCTTAATTTAAAAACGAACCACGGAAGTGTTTTGACATAAAACATGAGTACTATTTAAATTAATTGTTATTATTTTATTTGACATTTTCTTTAAATACTGTAATTTATTAATTTAACTTGCCTTAATTAAGAAGTTAAAAATATGGGTTAAGGTACAAAAATACCCCTAATATTTTGGGTCAGGAGCAATTTTACCCCTAACGTCTATAAATTAAGTCATTGAAACATTCATTATTACTTTTTCCATTATTTTTCAGAGGTTACAACATTGAACGTGTATTGAAACATACATGATTATGATGTCCATGTATGTTTGAAATACTCTATTTGAATTTTCGTTTCCATTTCAGCATGATCTGACATGCATTATTCATTTTTTCTGTTAGGCTATGCATGCCCTAATTGTGGAGCATTGACAAGATTATCAATTGCAGTTGAGAAAGAAGAATTTGGGAATCATATATACACATGCACAGCCCCTGTGAGTTATTTGTTTTGTAATGCATCATATAACTCATTTGTTTCTTGGCTTGATATATAGTTTTCCTTTTACGTTTTTTAGAATTGTAACTTCATGATGCGGGCAAGGGATATGAAGTGTGGATGTGGTAGTGGAATTTGTGAAACTATAACAATAACATCAGGAAAGCATGTTGGGCGTAAAATCTACATATGCCCAGTTCAGTTTAGTTCAGTTCAGCTTATTATTATTATTATTATTATGTATTGTTTTTATATATAATTTATTATTTATAAGTTGAGTTCAGTTTAGTTCAGTTCAGTTCAGTTTAGTTCAGCAAAAATAAGCTGAAAAGAACAGGGCCTAAGAAAACGGCTTATTTTTATATCCACTGCACATTAACCAATCTATACAAGGAAAAATATTAACTAGAACAATGCACAATGCAAACATATGATCACATTGCAAAAAATAAATATTAGAAATAAGAAGGATACACATCAATTTAGTTGATGGGTCGGTCCATAACAATTTGGCCCTCCTTAAGTTGAAATATTTCTGAGGAAATTGCACCATTGATCATATATTAATTAGAAATGTATTATAAGTAATGACCTTTTGTTGTTTTTATTAATATATTATATTCTTGTAATTATATTATCAAAACCACCAATTCTTGTTCTGCTTTTGTCATTTCCCGCAGTTAGGCATGATATTACTACCAGACCACTATTGGAAAATAGGCTTGGGAATGTTAAAAAAACACATATTGTGAAGTAATGATGTTGAACAATATAAATAAAAATTTGAACAAAAGATTGATTTGAATAAAATCTCTTTTACTGAATAATAATAATAATAATAATAATAAATGACTGCACATCTCAAATCAACCTCACCTCACCATAACTTTTGTACAATCTCAAAAAGGGGCTTTCAATAGATTTGTTGTTAGAGAAACTCAAAATGTTGATGGTGTTAATGTAATTGGAACTTCAGTGGAATGTTTAGTTTGTGACAATGAACTAAATCATAAAAAGAATCTAGGACTAGATGAGAGTGAAAAAATTGGAATTGATGCAGTACACAATCAAAATGATGCAGTACACGATAACGAAGAGGTCACCAATAGTTTTTTTGATGATAGTTCTAAGGTTTCGATAGATATTTATGACCCAAGAACATAGGATGGACTTGATGCAAAGTCAAGAGATTTATTGATATCAAGTGGTCCAATAAGAGATTTTCCAATAGAAAAAGGTCCCAAAGATAAGTTTTCTAGATGTTTCTCTTCGAACTATTATACCCGTTGTTTGTCAAATGGTGAAAAACGTGATAGAACATGGTTAGTGTACTCGAAGGAACTTGATAGAGTTTTTTGTTTTTGTTGCAAGTTATTTAAAAGATATCCGCAAAAAGAAAGTCGATTGATAAATGAAGGGTTTGATGATTGGATACATGTTAGTGCAAGGCTTAAAGAACATGAAAATAGTAGTGACCATGTCAACAATATGTGTACTTGGATAGATTTACATGCTAGACTAGAGAAAAATAAAACAATTGATAAGAATATTCAAGAGCAAATCAAAAAAGAAAAGCAACACTGGAAGGAGGTACTACAAACAATTTGGCTTTTCGTGGAACAAAAGAGAGACTTTTTGAGGATAATAATGGTAATTTTTTGGGACTAATAGAAATGATTGCTAAATGGGATCCAATAATAAAAGAACATATCCGGCGCATTGAAAATAATGAAATCCATTATCATTATCTTAGTCACAAGATTCAAAATGAGTTAATTATTTCTTTGGCTAGTCAAATTAAAAGTATCGTGATCAAAAAAATTAAAGAAGCAAAATATTTTTCTGTAATACTTGATCGTACTCCAGATATAAGTTATCAAGAACAAATGTCTTGGATATTAAGTGCTCTTGTAACTCTTGATCTTGACATTGATAATATTAGAGGACAAAGGTGTGATAATGGATCTAATATGAAGGGTAAGTATCAAGGTGCTAAAAAAATTGCTTGATATAAATCCTAGGGCTTTTTATACTCCATGTGGATGTCATAGTCTTAATTTAACTCTTTGTGATATGACAAACTAATGTCCAAAAGCAAAAGATTTTTTTGGGGTTGTACAAAGAATTTATAATTTGTTTTCAAATTCAACAAAACAATGGAAAATTTTAAAAGATAATGTTAAAATTAGTGTTAAGCCAGACTACAAGATGGGAAAGCCATGTTGAAGCTGTTAAAGCAATTAGGTTTCAACGTATTGAACTAAGAGAAACTTTACTTGAATTAGCTGAAACTGATAATGATGTTTGTTGTCGGGCTAATGCTTTAGTAACTCTTTATGTTGGAAATTTTGAGTTTTTGATAGTTATGGTTATGGTATGATGAGATTTTGCATGCTTGTTAACTTGATTAGTAAACATTTACAATCTAGTGATATGCTTATTGATGTTGCTATTGATGAAGTGAATGGACTAATTGAGTTTTTTAAAAAGTATATGGAGACTGGTTTTAGTGATGCCAAAAATATTGCTAAAGAAATTGATGTTGAAATGAAAATAGATTCGGTTTTTCAAGAAAAACATAGAATTCATAGATTTTTTTTTAACGAAAATGCTTCTTCACAAGATACACAATTACTAGACGAATCTTTTAGAATCAGTTATTTTATTTATTTAGTAGATCAAGCAATTGGATCATCAGAAAGAATGTTTGATCAATTCACTACATACGAAAAGAATTTTGGATTTCTTTTTTCTTATGAAAAGTTAAATTCAATGAATGAAAGTAATTTGAAAATATCATGTGATAATCTTGAACATGTTTTAAAACACAAAAATTCTTGTGATATTGATAGTCAGGATATATTTCAAGAGTTAAAAAATTTACCTACTATTTTACCAAAAGAAATAAAAAAATGTTTTTGATATATTGAGTTATTTGAAACGGTTTGATTGTTTTCCAAATGTATTTATTGCTTAACGATACTCGTTACTGTTGCATCTGCACAAAAAGACGTTTTTCAAAATTAAAGTCACTTAAATCATATTTACGATCAACCATGCCACAAGAAAAGTTAAATGGATTAGAATTATTATCCATTGAACATGAGTTGCTTGAAGATGTTGATTATAAGAGTTTAATTAGTGATTTTGCTTCAAAAAATTATAGAAGAACTATTTTTACTCGATTTTTTTTATTTAATTGTAATTTTTTTTTGAACTTTATTAGCTAGGCACTTTTTTACTTTTGTACAGGGCACTCCAAATCTCAGGACCGGCCCTGTCACTGATTGTAAAAAAGTAAGTTAAATTCGGAAGATATATTGCACACATGTGTTGTTTGATAAAACTGAAAATTAAGTGCTGAAAAAATAAATACTGAATTTTAAGTGCTGAAAATATTAAACGATGTAATTGCTATAAAAATATTAGTTGATATTGTTTAGTTTAAAATATTTTTTTAAAAGAAAATACCATATATTAAATAGAATCAGAATACAAGGCTTGAACAATGAAATCTGGAAGATTAGTATGCCACTTCATCAGTTCTGGCATGGAATAGGATGCCCTTGCAAGTTCATGGGAAACACTATTCGCAAAACGACTAGCAAAAATGATACTAACATCATTAAAGGAATGAATCAACCTATTACAATCATTAAAAAAACAAGACTGTAATAAGACCTGAAGGTAGGTTGATTAAGATCTAAAACCACCATCTCTACGTTGGTTTCAATAAGACAGTCGTCCATACCCTTTCTGTTGAGCCAACTTAGAGCTTCCTGAATGTCCATAGCTTCCCCTACACGAGGCAAGAAATCACCCCACACAAGTTTGGAAAAAAAGCTCCACAAAACTTGTCGATACAGTCTCATAGCACCGCACCTAAAACCAACATACCTGACCCCGAGATAGTAGAGGCATCCACATTCAGTTTAAAGCGAGCTGGAGGTGGCCGTAACCGGCGAATTGCACCCCGAGCAGACCCTGCCCCATCTGGAACAACCTGGACACAAACATTCATCCCCTCTGATTGAGCATCCTGCCACTCCTTCAACCCAATGCACGCTAGACGAAAACAAACATATGCAGAATTCCTTGAATTATTCCAAATAAAATTGTTTCTATTCAACCACATATTCCACACAACCATAGCCCACAAACAACAATTCTCAACACTAAAATTTGCAAGAATGGAAAAAATGATACTTGGTTTGTTGACCCGGACAAGATCCAAGAGAACTCGAACTGAACATAGGTTGCCCAGCCCACGTTGGTTTAG
This sequence comes from Euphorbia lathyris, assembly GCF_963576675.1. Taxonomy (NCBI): domain Eukaryota; kingdom Viridiplantae; phylum Streptophyta; class Magnoliopsida; order Malpighiales; family Euphorbiaceae; genus Euphorbia; species Euphorbia lathyris. The sequence continues at coordinate 87,543,766 of NC_088915.1, forward strand.
CTTAAAATGTTAAGTTACATACTTTGACTTATCAAAATAACTGTTTTTTTTAATTTAATTTAGTAATTTAAGTGGTATAGAAGTAATTGTTATCAAATGCACTTAAATTAAATAAGTCCTTAACATTTTAATTTAAGTGATTAAGTTAAATTTTATATGGTTTATAGAAGGCTTAGGCCCTGTTCTTTATCACTTAATTTCAGTAACAATCAGTTCAGTTCAATTCAGTTCAGTTCAATTCAATTCAGTTCAGTTCAGTTCAGTTCAATTCAATTCAGTTCAGCATTCAGTAATTTATCATTATTTATTATATTATAATTATTATTATTATTATTTATCTATAATTTATCATTATTATATATTATTATTATTATTATTATTCATACTTTATCATTATCTATAATTAGATAAAAGTCAAGAAATGATAGTTTATTAAAGTATATATCGTTTAATAAAAAAAATAAAAACTAAAGTATGCATCCATATTTAAAAATTAGGAATTGCATCCATATTATGAATTATTTCTAAAATTTACCAAATTTATCAATGTTATGGATAAAATTGCACCATTTTAGACGTTAGGGGTAAAATTACTCATGACCCAAAACGTTATGTTTGCACTTTAATCCTTAATTAGAATAAAAAATTAAGAGTTTATATTGATATGAAAATTTGTATTTAATTTCATAGGTGATAACTCGGGGAAAAATCCTTGATCGGAGCACGTCCCTGTGAGGCGCCGTTGGGATCAGTCGGGGACACTCCGATACCAAAGTCAGTAATATTTCTGAGAATAAACTGTAAGCACAAAAGTAGAGAATCAGTAAGTGTACCTTTGATCCTAGGAAGCTGGGGTATTTATATAGGTTTCTGTAACCTTCAGCATTAATGGGGAAGCAGGTGAAGAGTTGTGTCATTACTCATCTTTAATTGCTATGAATTCTCCATTAATCCCAGCATTTAGCATTGAAACCCTCAGAGTTGAGGTATTCGAACAGTCAAGTCTTTATTCCCCTTTAATGGCTATTAATTGCAATTTAATTGTATTTATTCCCATTCATGGATGGTAATAAAGGCGCCTTTTCATATTCTTTGATCCGTCAAGGCGTATGTACGCTCTCCTTGAGAGCTATGGTGGGTCTCCACTACTCGCTCTCATCGGGCGTATCTCGTTATGGCGTATCTCGCCATGGTCCATGTGGTGTGGCATAATGCTAGAAACTCGTTCCTTTTCCTCATTATTTGCATATTCACCCCTGCATTAATTATCATTAATTCCACATTAATCATGCATAAATATCTCTTTTAGAAGAAATAATGGTTTGTCATTATTTCTATTAATTTTCCCTTATTCCTTATTCAAGAATAATTTGGGTTGTTATCAGAAGCCCCCCCCCCCCCCTAAAGGTATAAAAAGCTCTTTAGGGCTGTCTAAATGGTGTTTTATTTTTCTATCTTGGAGGAAAGTGGACCCGCCCTAGATGGGGGATCATATATGGAAATGATGCGCCTTTTGGGGCTTCATTATGCAGGATCTTATGAACAAGATCCGCCCTATGTGGGATCATATATGGATATGATGCACTTTTAGGGGGTTTTGCTTCCTTGTGGATAGGTGGCCAACCGTATCCATTGTTATCCTCTAGGGGCTTCTTGAGAGTTATATTTCCTTTAGAAAGGGAATAACCCGCCCTTTATGGGACCATTTTTTCCTACCGCATAGGATTATAATTCGCCTTAGGGACTTCTTTTCTTCAGGTCTGCCATATTGAGGATCATGACCCGCCCTTAGGGATCAGTAAGAATGATCAGCCATTTAGGGACTTTTGTGCATTTTGTTATTTCTATGATGAAGACGTGAATTCATTACTTTGATGAAGACGAGGCTTCATTACTTGGATGAAGACGAGGCTTCATTATTTGGAGATGAAGACGAGGCTTCATTATTTGGAGATGAAGACGAGGCTTCATTATTTGGGGATGAATACGAGGCTTCATTACTTGGATGAACCCTTTGCTTTCCAGAACTATTTTTACTAATGCATTATATCTTTTAGCAAGTAATTTTCTAGAATCTGTTTTAGGATTTCTCTGATTGTTTAGGGTAGGTGGCCAGCCGTACCCCAATGTGTGAACCTTTGTGAAGGTTATAAGCTTTTATTCCTGGTGAGGAAGTTAAGCTGCCTTAGGCGATCGATTTGCTTCCTATCTTTGAGGTGAATCGATCTGCTGCCAGGTCTTGAGACTCTTCTTTGGGAAGAGTATTTGAGAGTGTAAAGTTCTCACGTCTGAGAAATGTTTTAACTCTGTCTCTGACGGCAATCAATTGTTTCCTATCTTTGAGGTAGATCGATCCGCCGCTGAGATTATTGTCCGATTGTTTGTAAAACTTAAGTACAATTGTTTTAATCCTTATGGTCGCCATTTACTTTTACGTTTGCGTAAGTAAATATATAAGTTTGTAGGATTTAATATGGAGTAGGTGGCCAGCCATACTCCGTTGTGCGAACCTTTGTGAAGGTTTGAAGCTGTTCTATTCCTTCTAGAGGAAGTAAAGCTGCCTAGGGGATCAACTTGCTACCTATCTTTGAGGTGAAGCGATCCGCCCGTAGGACTTGTGAACCCTTCTTTGGGAAGGGAGTGAGAGAGTGTAAAGTCCTTGCGTCCAAGGAATGTTTTAACTCTTTCTCGAATGGTGATCATCTAAAGATGGATCCGCCCATGAGAGTGTTCTCCTATCTTTGAGGAGAAAGTTGAGGGTGTAATGATCTCATGTTTGAGACGATTTTAACCCGCTTTTGATGGTGGTCAATCCTTTTCCTGTCTTTGAGGAGAGAGTTGAGCTCATTTGAAAGCTCCTAAGGGTCTGTGCTTCTTATCTTTATGGAAAGGGGATCCGCCCGTGATGGGATCAATCGTCCTATCTTTGAGGTAATTGATCCACCTGTGGAACTTTTCATTCGCCAGCCACTGGGCGTATATCAGCACTAAAAGCTAGGCAAATGAATATAAGAAGTATGGCGAGAAAGAATAAATTATAAAATATAGGATACTATAACAGTTTAATGCACATATAAGAATATGTAAAAATACTGATTTTTAGGCCCATGGTTCCGTCTTTTCTGAGCAACTAGAACCGCATCCTCAATGATGTTTAACTTATGAGTAATCACATCTGGGCTTACTCCTGTGGGGATCTCATTCTCCTATGTAAATACGCTTTCAGACTCAATGAGAACTTTTTTAACATCCTCTTTGATCTCAAGTTTTAATCCTTTGGCGATCCGCACCCGCTTTCCATCAGCAATAAGGAGCGTTTCTGTGTCGCCCAAAGCTGTAGTGACAAGTTAATATTTCTCACCTTCGTCCTCTTTGGATTGTGGGCGGATTGATAGTGACGCCGAGTATAAGTCTCTTTAGCCACCTTTTGGTTCCCGCTAATCATTACTCCTCCTTTGCTGGTGGGAATGTACATTGTCAGACGACGGATGGAAATTAGGGCTGCAACCTCTGGCCCTTGGTCTGGATAGTGTAACCCGTCACTCCAATGATGTCAACAATGGTTGTTTCTATTTGGATCGGATCAACCTTTAGTTTGGCGAATGCACCTTTGGTGATGACATTGTGAGAACTGCCCGTGTCTTTACTCGCTTCATTTTATCTCCCATCCTTCAATTGTCAACGCATCTGTATGTGGAGAGATTACTGGACCTGTTTCTGCAAAAGGGGCAATTGAGGGATGTTTTATCCAGAACGGATATTTTTGCTTTTTCCACGGGTGGCTGATACACTGGTCCATCTGCTATGACATTAATGACACTTTTGAATTTCTTTTTGGGATCTGTCTTCTACTTGTCGTCTTGTTATTTGTTATTCTGGACAAAGCTATCTAGTTTGCCAGCTCCCAGCAAGCTTCAGTGTGGTGGCCAACCTGTAGTATGCTTTGGCGTTTCTTCCAACGGCTACATGCTCCCCTCCTTTGGGTTCAGGATATGTAATGTCCCGCTTATATTGATTCTTTTCTTTTATATTGTGGCAAGTTGGAAGCTTTAATCATTTTTTCCGCCTCGTACCCCATGATTCGTGCTGTGAATGGCGAATTCTTGTTAACTGGATGGCGTATCTTTCTGCATTGTTCTCTTGTCTATCCAGAGCGGCATGCACTCGCCTTTCAATCTCATCATTCGTGTGTTCAATGTTGAATCATGATGGTGAAGCCGGTTCTTGATCTTGATCTCGATCATGTTGAGGTTATGCTTGGAGATATGGTTTAACGCGGATGGATGTTGTCACAACCGTGGGAGCCATTTTATCTAGCTTCGGATATCTTGTCTCCGCATCCTTCAACATTTTGCTAACATAATAGATGGAGAACTGTTGACCTTCTTCTTCTTGAATAACCACGGTGCACATAGCTTTATCCATGACAGATTGATACAAATGCAGGTCTCCCCTTCAGATTGGTCTGCTCATCAAGGGTGGTTCTGCTAGGAATTGTTTTATACCTTGATATGCTTATTGACAATCTTTCTAGTACGATGATCCGCCCGTTCAACCTCTGGATCTTTCTCACCTATTGTGGGGTTTTCATTTAGGCGCTCTTTTCACCTTTTTCCTCGCATGGCTTTTATTTAGGCGCTCTTTTCACCTTTTTCCTCGCAAGGCTTTTATTTTATCTGGATTTGCTCTAACTCCTTTTTGGCCAATGACATAGTCAAGGAATTTTTCTGAAGTGACTCTGCATATACACTTCTTTGGATTGAGCTTTATTTTTCATATCAGTGTTTGCACTGGTTGTAGTATTAGCAACTCCCTTGTACCTGTGGGTTAGCACTGAAAGAACTCCAGAAGTGGGGCATACTCTGTCCATTATTAAAAGATTGTGGTAAGTCATAAAAACTATATTCACTTACCTTGGGGATCAGTGGCTTGATCCACGGAACATACTTCATAGCAAAAGACTGTTTGCATTGGCCTTGTTGGCAAATATCATGTATAATGCAATGTCTCTTTATGGAATTTTTAGTTCATCTTGGAATCAACTTAATAATTCCTTCACGTTGGTCCCTGACTCTAGAATGAACTTAGTCAAAGGATAAAACCGAGTAAATATTATATGTCAAACAAATTCATAATAGAATTTTAATCGTGCTTGTTTTAATAATAATATCACGTATAACGGTCATAACCATAAAGATTGCTACTGCACATGAATATCATAATGAATTCTTAATAAATAACCATAATGAGAATGGTTTAAGAATAATGTCCTTTTGTATTTCAATGCGCATTAATATCCAAGATAGCATATTTATTTTAAACGTCATAAAAGTTATGACATACTATATTGGGTAAGATATCTTACATAGTTGCTATTTACTTGCAATTAATATTGTGCATCCATACATTAATGGCATTCAGAGATCATTAAAGCCTCATTTGAATGAGGTGTAATTAAAGAAAGGTAAGTGATGATTTAATAACATAGTTATACATAAAATTACTCTTATATCATTTCATTTGTACGAATAAAATAAAAGAGAAAGGGTAATTTTGGAAGAAAAATACATGTACCATGATTCTCCTCCAATTTAGAGTGTAAGGAAAATTACTCTAAATCCACTCTCACCTACCTTCACATACAATCCTTCAATCTTTAAGGAATTCTCATGTATATCCTAAGAATTTTGCATAAATTAATGTTCTGATCCGAAACCGACACTTGCACTATTTTGTAGTTAGCTCAGGACATGAAAGTTTTGTTTATCCAATTTGGTAATTCATCAGCCCATAATGGCCTTAATAGTTAGGGACAATTACAGGATAATTACAAATAGACTCAATATTTTCAAGTCTCTTGTGTTGGTAACAGAAATTCTAACAATGTCAAATAAACAGTTTTTATATGAATAGACACATCCTTGTAAAAAAGGGAATGAAATAACTGTTTGACAAAACAATATTCAAAAATATGAATTTCTGATATTAAAAGTACTATATAGGAGAAAAGCCATATATAGATGGTGAATTGTACAAGGAAAAACCAAATATGATTTTTTTTGTAATTTCTTCTAATAGTTATATGCATATTCATCCAAAAGACCGACTAGATCTAAATCGTTTGTAATTACATGAGCCCTTTTATGATATTTTAATATCAAATGACAAAATCACATTGAATGGATGATTTTTTTTTTTGTAAATCCCAAGATTACGGGTCTTATACATGCGTTTGTACTAATTCAATAATAATGGCATATTACACTTGTCATGCATAAAAATATGAGGGCATAGTAAGCATGCAAGATTTAATGAAAGATTTGTGTTTATGACTTCATCTTTCACAATTTATTAGATTTATCATAATAACATGTAATGATATTCATAGCACTTTATAAGAGTGGGGGATCTCAATTTTCTTTAATTAAAAATGGAATAAGAAAGGGGAGGAAATTTATCTTTTTCATCATAAAATTCCAGATTTAATGTAGAAAACTCTTCCCCACCAATATATGGAGAACTGTATCTTTGGATAGATTTGTTGTACTGATTGAGCCAAAGTTTAAGATTGTGATTTCTATTCTGTTGACTCCATTGTTTTGTTCTTTGTGAAACTCTATACAATCAAGATTTTGTGATCTTCTGTTTGTTAGAGATCCACCTTCACCGCACCAATTGATAACTCGGGGAAAAATTCTTGATCGGAGCACGTCCCTGTGAGGCGCCATTGGGATCGGCCGGGGACACTCCGATGCCAAAGTCAGTAATATTTCTGAGAATAAACTGTAAGCACAAAAGTAGAGAATCAGTAAGTGTACCTTTGATCCTAGGAAGCTGGGGTATTTATATAGGTTTCTGTAACCTTCAGCATTAATGGGGAAGCAGGTGAAGAGTTGTGTCATTACTCATCTTTAATTGCTATCAATTCTCCATTAATCCCAGCATTTAGCATTGAAACCCTCAGAGTTGAGGTATTCGAACAGTCAAGTCTTTATTCCCCTTTAATGGCTATTAATTGCAATTTAATTGTATTTATTCCCATTCATGGATGGTAATAAAGGCGCCTTTTCATATTCTTTGATCCGTCAAGGCGTATGTACGCTCTCCTTGAGAGCTATGGTGGGTCTCCACTACTCGCTCTCATCGGGCGTATCTCGTTATGGCGTATCTCGCCATGGTCCACGTGGTGTGGCATAATACTAGAAACTCCTTCCTTTTCCTCATTATTTGCATATTCACCCCTGCATTAATTATCATTAATTCCACATTAATCATGCATAAATATCTCTTTTAGAAGAAATAATGGTTTGTCATTATTTCTATTAATTTTCCCTTATTCCTTATTCAAGAATAATTTGGGTTGTTATCAATAGGCTTTAAATTATTCTTACCAAAAAAAAAAATAGGCTTTAAATTATATGTAAATTTGTGTTTGTATGTAATTTGTATTTTTAATTTAAATTAGACTCATTTTTATTTAATTTTATAGGCTTTTATCGAGCCAAGATTTTATCAACCCGAGCTTTTATTTGATATTCAATTTAGTTTTATCTTTAATAATATATTTATTTATTATTGATATTATTAAATTTATTAAAACCATTATTATTATTATTATTATTATTATTATTATTATTATTATTATTATGAGTTTATTAATGTCCAATATTATCATTAAAATTATGTTAAAGTCTAATATCATCATTATTGTTAAGTTCGGTAGCATTCAGTTAAGTTCAGTACCATTCAGTTAATTTCAGTAGCATTCAGTTAAATTCAGTTCAGTTCAGTTCAATTCACTTCAGTATTCAGTAGCATTCAGTTCAGTTCAGTTCTATTCAGTTCAGTTCAGTTCAGTTCGGGTTTTTTCAGCGATAAAGAACAGAGCCTTAATACCCTCCCAGTCCTTTCAAGTTGCCCTAATACCGCAACTGCCCCCCTCCCCCTCGTACTTACACTTTTAACAAGTAACCCCTCAACTTGCTTATTTAGAACAAATAACCCCTCAAATTGCTCAATTGTAACAAATAACTTCTTAAGTTGCTTATTTAGAACGAATAACCCTTAAACCCAAAAAAAACATTCAACATAATATTACATCAGAAATAAAAGATTTCAAATTATCGGTTGCTACATTTAACTAATCTAGTGATACATTAAGTAAATGACAAAAAAACTTCCGAAATAACCTATTTGATGGGTAATTTGTTCGAAATAGATAAGTTGGAGGGTTACTTGTTAAAAGTGTAAGTACTGGGTGAATTGAAGTATTGGGCCAACTTCAGTGGGGCTGAGAGGGTATCAAACCTTTGTAAGTCTTTGTTAAATATTCAAAATTTTCAAAAGGCCTAATACTTCCCTAGCCCCCTTAACTTATCCAAATTGATCATTTTACCCCCTCAACTCATCGAATGTCCTATTTACCTCCTTAACTCCATAAAAGTGGTATTTATCACACCTTCAACTTGTCCATTTATCCCTCCAACTCATAGAATGTTCTATTTACCTCCTTAACTCCATAAAAGTGATATTTTTCACCCCTTACAATCCGTTATCGAAGCCTAAATTGATAACTTTTTTTAAACGTTAAACCTATATTTATGTTATTTTGTAAGTGGAACCTAAATTGATACTTTCCCAAAAATCATAGGCCTATTTTTGTACATTATCCCTACATATAATGTATTTAACTTCTTTATACTAATATTCTTGTTATTTGTATTTTTTATTCGTTCTTTTTCTTTTCAACTTTTTTACTATTATAAAGGGATAAGAAATACCATTTTTATAGAGTTAAGAGGGTAAATAGGATCATAAGTGGTGAGAAATACCACTTTTATGGAGTTAAGGAGGTAAATAGGATATTCGATGAGTTGAGAAGGGGTAAAATGACAAATTTGGACAAGTTAAGGGAGTAAGAAATACAATTTTTATGGAGTTAAGGAGGTAAATAGGACATTCGATGAGTTGTAGGGGTAAAATGACCAATTTGGACAAGTTAAGGGGGCTGGAGAAGCATTAAGCCTTTTCAAAACAAACGGATCTTAATTTTAAGGTTCTTACAATTTTGCCCTTCAAGGAATTTAGGGTTTGAGCCATACGCAGTTCCCTCGTTCTCTACCTCGTCTACCTAATCTAGCCGCTGGCTGCTGCATATCCCAACCAAGCTGACGGAGAGGGAAATCGCAGCTCTTGTAGATTGAAGAAGCAGATAATTTGCATTTTTAAGGAAATCAGAGGCGTCTTGTTGATCGGCTTCCTTTGAGGCAAGTTTTTGTACTTTTTTTTCTTCATTATCTATCATTCTATGTTGATTTTTGGGTGTAGTCTGACAGTGGTTATTTTCTTATCTGAGAAATTGTTTGGTATGTTCTCCAGTATCATTTCTGATTTTGACCTTGTTTAAGTTGTTATAGTATATACTGAAAATTACTAAGACTTGTATTTGTCTCTGCTGCTAAAAACGGAGTTTTTGGTGCACAGGTTTCTGGTTTTGATAAATTGAGAATTGGTCTTACTCTCTCATTCCCCCCTTATGTTTAATGACCAAATTGATGATAATTCTTAAGTTGTTTTGGTAATTTGATTTGAATTTTGACATGAAAAAATTGATAAATGGGTATTGCTCTTCCTTTTTTTTTTTTTAAAGCTGATGAAAATATTCAGTTGAATGAAGATGGTTGGTGATGTGATGATAGAGCTAAAACATGATACAAAATTAGCAAACCCTTACCCACCTAAAGATGTTATGAACATTCTAGTTTTGGATTCACTAAAATTTGTAAAGTATGGTACATTATTTTGGGTCTTTTCTTACGAATATGTATAAGTTTTTTTGGAGATTTTATGTTTATGTGATGTATTTGGCTCCTATTAATACTAATAGGTTAGATTCGTTCTGGTTATTTGAGTTGTCAGATTAAGTCATGCGAGGAAAACATGGTTAATTATTTACACATATAACTCTTGTTGTGTCATGTTAATTGTGTTTTTAGTAGGTGGTGTTAGTGTTTGGTTTTTGGACATTGCACACGAATGATTCCATGATGTGTTTGTGTTTTCCATTTTTATTGGTTTATATAACGTAAACATAATTCACGAAGTTGATGCAGAGCTTTCTAAGTCCGCCCTTTCTCAAAACACCAAATATGTTCCTTTTGTGTCTTGAGTGTTTGGTCCTTTTGTTCTGAACTTTAGATTTTTTTTTTAAAGAATTCACCTTACGATTATCTTATATTTGTCATTGCAGGTTGTAGAGGTTCTCCGACTTAAAAGCTTTTTTTTTTTTCACAAGATGGCATCACGTTTCTGGGGACAGGTATGTTCTAGATTTAGTCTGTATTTTGGATTTGTTTGTTTTTTTTTAAAATTCCTGTGTCATGCTACTGACATTGAGATACCTTTCTTATCATTTAGGGTGGAAGTGACTCTGAGGAGGAAGAGAGTGATATTGACAACGAAGTTGCTGATGTTGAAGTAGGCGAGCCTAGTAACCAAGCCCCGCAAAACAGATATCTCAGAGGAACTGCTAGCGACAGTGATGAGTCAGATGACCAAAAACGTGTGGTCAGATCAGCCAAAGACAAACGGTTTGAGGAGATGTCGGCTACTGTTGATCAAATGAAGAATGCAATGAAGATCAACGATTGGGTCAGTTTGCAAGAGAGCTTCGATAAAATGAACAAACAGCTTGAGAAAGTCATGCGTGTCACAGAATCAGAAAAAGTTCCCGGCCTTTATATCAAAGCTCTTGTTATGTTAGAGGATTTCTTGAATCAGGCAATGGCTAATAAAGAAGCAAAGAAAAAGATGAGCAGTAGCAATGCTAAGGCATTGAACTCGATGAAACAGAAGCTGAAGAAAAACAATAAGCAGTATGAAGAGATGATTAATAAATGCCGAGAAAACCCTGAGAGTGAAGAGGAGCAGGAGAATGATGAGGAGTCAGAAGAGGAGTCGGATGCAGATTCAGAGACGGTAGAGGATCCATCGAAGATTGCCTATCTGTCATCTGGGGACGATATTGATGATCGTCCAGAAAATGAAGAGCGTGAAGGAGACTGGCAGAAGATGATGAGCAAGAAAGATAAGCTCATGGATAAACAGTTTATGAAAGATCCTAGTGAAATTACCTGGGATATCGTAAACAAAAAGTTTAAAGAGGTGGTTGCTGCTCGAGGTAGGAAAGGAACTGGAAGGTTTGAGCTGATTGAGCAACTAAACTTTTTGACCAAGGTTGCTAAGACACCTGCACAGAAGCTTGAAATTCTCTTTAGTGTCGTATCTGCTCAGTTTGATGTGAATCCCGGGCTGAGTGGTCATATGCCTATAAATGTTTGGAAGAAATGTGTGCAAAATATGCATATTATTCTCGATATTCTTGTGCAGAACACTAACATTGTAGTGGATGATATGGTTGAGCCTGATGAGAATGAAAGCCAAAAGGGGTCTGACTATGATGGGACAATTCGGGTTTGGGGGAACTTGGTGGCTTTCCTTGAAAGAGTAGATGGTGAATTCTTCAAGAGTTTGCAATGTATTGATCCACATACACGTGAGTATGTTGAGAGGCTTCGGGATGAACCAATATTTTTGGTGCTTGCTCAAAATGTTCAGGAATATCTGGAGCGAGTCGGAGACTTTAAAGCTGCATCAAAGGTTGCCTTAAGGCGTGTTGAACTGATTTATTACAAACCTCAAGGAGTTTATGATGCTATGAGGAAGTTAGCTGAGCAGACAGATGATGGTGAAAGGTTGGGAGAGGATCTGAAGGTTGAGGAAAGCAGGGGTCCGTCAGCATTTGTTTCTACTCCTGAAGTTGTGTCTCGGAAGCCAACATTTCCTGATAATAGCAGGACAATGATGGATATTTTGGTCTCTCTCATATACAAGTATGGAGATGAGCGTACTAAAGCTCGTGCTATGCTTTGTGACATTTATCACCATGCTCTCTTGGACGAGTTCTCAACATCCCGTGACTTGCTATTGATGAGTCATCTGCAGGATAATATCCAGCACATGGATATTTCTACTCAAATACTTTTCAACAGAGCTATGGCACAGCTCGGTTTATGTGCATTCCGTGTTGGGCTTATTACTGAAGGACATGGTTGTCTTTCCGAGCTGTATTCTGGTGGAAGAGTAAAAGAGTTGTTAGCACAAGGTGTTTCTCAAAGTCGTTACCACGAGAAAACTCCAGAGCAGGTACGTTTCTTCTGTATTTTCTTATATGTATGTCCGTAATTGAGTATCACCTTTTTATTGTTGTTTGAAGTTCTGAACTAGTAACTATTGTTGTTGTTAATTTTGGATTTCATAACTATTGTTTTTGTTAATTTTGGATTTCAACAGGAAAGGCTTGAAAGGAGACGGCAGATGCCATATCACATGCACATAAATCTCGAGCTTCTCGAGGCTGTTCACCTTATTTGTGCCATGTTACTGGAAGTCCCTAACATGGCAGCCAACACACATGATTCGAAGCGCAGATTCATTAGCAAGACATTCAGGCGTTTGCTCGAGGTTAGTGAGAGGCAAACTTTCACAGGCCCTCCAGAAAATGTCAGGGATCACGTAATGGCTGCCACCCGGGCTCTTACCAAAGGTGATTTTCAGAAATCTTTCGATATCATCAATTCTCTTGACGTCTGGAGACTAGTTAAGAACAAAGATATCATGCTCGATATGCTCAAGGTGAAGATCAAGGAAGAAGCCTTAAGGACATACCTTTTTACCTACTCTTCATCATATGAGTCACTTAGCTTGGACCAACTTACAAAAATGTTCGACCTCTCGGCATCCCAAACGCACAGCATTGTCAGTAAAATGATGATAAATGACGAGCTCCACGCAAGTTGGGACCAGCCAACACAGTGCATTGTTTTCCATGATGTGAAGCACACAAGGTTGCAGGCTCTAGCATTCCAGTTAACAGACAAGTTAGCCATCCTGGCTGAAAGCAATGAACGGGCCGTTGAGGCAAGGATTGGTGGTGGCGGTGGTATGGATCTATCTACAAGGCGAAAAGATGGCCAGGATTATGCCAGCATGGCTGCTGGGGGAGGCAAGTGGCACGACAACTCAAACTTCACTCAAGGGAGACAAGGCCGTTCAGGATATAATGTCGGTGGTGGAAGACCACCAGCATTAGGCCACACTTCCGGTGGTGGTGCTGGCTATTCGAGAGGGACTGGACGAGCAGGTGGATATTCTGGAGGCGCGCGATATCAAGACTCTGGATATGGTGGGTCAGGTAGAAATACAGTGAGGGGATCTCAGATGGATACTTCCAACCGGATGGTTAATCTCAACCGGGGAATTCACGCTTAGGGATTGACAGTCCAAGAAGTGCTGAGGAAACGAGGATTTTATATTAGGATCCTGGATAATATTAGGACCTTCCATACAATTTTTGAGGCAAGTGATCTCTGTTCTCCATCCAGCCACAGTTGTCACCGCTTCTGATCTCCACTGTCAAACAAGTGCAGGTCGTTGGTGATTAATCAGACTCTTAACATTCATCAGACTCTTCTCGAGAGAAAGACGGAGCAAGCAAAGGCGATATTGGATTTACTTCTCAAGAATTCGACATCGGTGTTTCTGTTTTAGGACTAGACTGTTGTAATATATTATTGTCTTTCTGAAGTTTGTATGTTTTGCTGAAGTTTGATTTCTGAAGAAGCTAATTAAATAAACCATGGCACCAGAATTTAAGATACTATACAAATTTGCTGAACAACTGACACCCTCCAAAGCCTATAGAATATAACTGGTTGGCTTAGCCATCTTACACATTCGATTCAACTCTATTTCAAGCTGGATCTATAAGGCGAATTTAAATTATAAGCGAATCTTAAAGTTCACTTCGATTCACTTTGATTTAGGTATATTTTGAGCCTGTGAATTTCTTCAACAAGCCAGATTGTAGCTTCAGCTTTACATGGATGAATCATAATATCCAAGGGCTTTTGCTCATCATCATCATCCACACCTGCAGATGTCATTTCTTTTGCAGGTTGATCAATTTCAATCAGTGGGGAGAAATTCAGCTCCATTTGTCTCTACATGATCTGGCGAAGAAGATTCATCATCTGATGATAAGACGAACCGAAAAAAAAAAGAGGTAGCATTTTGCCATCATCAAGACGAACCGAAACTAAGCAGGTAGCATTTTGTGCACCTATTTTTTCTTGACTGGCGATGTCATTGGAAAATGTCACGGAGGATGACTTTTGGCAAGGTTTGTAGAGCATTATAGTAATTCATGTCCTCCCAGTTGGTAGCATTTGTGCTGCAGAGATCTTGCTGTTGAGTGGAAGGGTAATTCTTGTCCTCCCAATTGGTAGCATTTGTTTTTACTTGTGGCAATTGAGGGCTGCTGTACAAAATCATATCTGTAGTCTTCTGATGTGCATATTGAGGCTGTAATTCTTGATGTGCATATTCGTCATTCCTTTTTTCTTTTTTGGGGATGATTCCTGGCAACAAATGGCTCATTTAGTGCTCGTTTTTCATGCAATAAATCGTATTCCTGACGCATTTGATCAATAGAATGACTACGATCACATGTGGGTTCTACCATGACTTCAATTCCACGCCCAAAGTTCACATAGGAGTTGAACATTTGAGCAAAATGTTGGAGAGGCAGTATTCCTTCCTGGCACTCATACCAAGTCAGATGAAAAAAGCAATGATTGCAGGTCACCGGCGAAAACTTCATTCTCAGACTCGGACGAATTGAGGCTACAAGGTACGTTGATGTTTAAAATAACTAATCTCTTATTAGTGTTAATCTGTCCTGAAAAAAAGATGAAGTTTTTGTATTGGTTCTTTTAAATTGTACGAGCTAATGTCTAATTCAATCCGAATGACAATAAAATCATTGTACTGATTAACAGATGGGTTTTTGTATTGATTCATTGTGTTCTTAAGTTGTATGAGCTAATGCCTTATTCAATCTGAATGAAAAGAAAATCGTTCAACTGATTAGATCAGTTTTTGTATTGGTTTATTGTGTTCTTAAGTTGCGTAATTATTGATCCTTAAAATCATTTATATCTTTCGTTACCATTCAAATTCCTGATAGAGTTGCAACAGAAAAGAAATGATATTTGAATGTATCCTCGTTACCATCTTCACGTGCTTGTAGGTGAGTTAATATGCTGCGAAGAAGGCCCCTCGACCAAATTTAATGTGAGAAAGGAGGAGACACAATGGTGTTCTCTCAAACTACTATTACAGCAAAGATGAAGATGAAGACAAGGAAATTGATACCTTCTCTGATCCTGATTACACCAGAAAATGAAGAGTCTGGGACCGGAACCAAAACCAAGGAGCTGGTAAACCAAGGCAAAGGAGAAAAGTTACTACTTCTGCTGCCTCAAGTCATGAATGTAGCACATTATGAAGACAAAGCGAAACACAAGAGAAAATGATAGAATGATCAATAGAAGGTGTTTTGTGTGGATGTTGCAATACTCTGATGAATGATTTCCGTTGAGAATGAATCTCGAAACCAAGCACATTCATCACAGTATTGCAACATCCACACAAAACACCTAACCCTTTCTTTTTGATCATTCTATTGATTTCTCCTTGGTTTATCTGAGAGACTGTACGAATCAATAGTTGTGATTCGGACTAATAACTCGCTGTTGAAACATCTTTTGAAGATTTGGAATAAGGACAGAACAGGAATTATTCAACACAACATAATGGTGTAGTTCTGAAACCTGGTTCAGAAGATGGTAACGATGATACATGTCAAATATGATGCGATGAATGCCCCTTGACTTTCGCGTATTAAAGTATGCAAAAGCAATTAAAGTTGGAAGAGAAACAAGAGGTTGATTCTTAACTCACGAGCAACAAGCACCAACTATGTATAATTTATATTTATTTCTAGTTGTACCCTAGAGATTTGTAATTTTTGTTTTGTTTGGTATATGAACTTTGGGTAAATTACACCCATGGCCACTTAACTTTATCTATTTTAACATTGTGGCTACTGAACTTAAATTTTTTAACGGTATGTCCATTAAACTTTACATTTTTTAACATCGGTGGCCACTCAATTTTAACTAACTCCTCAAAATGGCTGTTAACGACCGTTAACGATCTCAAAATGAAAATATTCAAGAATTAAAATTGATCAGAACGATATTTACCATAGAACTACATTTTTTATTTTCCAAAATCACATTTTTTGGAGCTTTTTCTCTCTAAAAATTCACTATCTCTTCTAATAAAACAACACCTAAATGATCCCAAAACGAAAATTTTTAAGAATTAAAGTTTCTTAGAATATCATTAACGCTTTGAATTTTTTATTTTTAGACCGTCAACGGCCGTTTTGAGACGTTGAGTGGCTACCGGTGTTAAAAAGTGTAAAGTTCAGTGGTCATACTGTTAAGAATTGAAATTCAGTAGCCATAATATTAAATGGGTAAAGTTCAGTAGCCATGGGTGTAATTTACCCTATGAACTTTGTAGTTTTCTTAGATGCATCATCTGAATTAACGTGTAATTTCCATGTAAAACTAGTGTTGGATTGATGCCCTAGATTATCAAAACAAACTCTCTAACATTTGTAAATGGAGGATTTTTGTGTTAGACATTGTTAAATTTGGCCGTTAATGACATTAAAATGAAAATTTTGAGGAATTTAATGAGCATTAACATGAAAATTTTGAGGAATTTAATGATATTTTAAGTTTTGAGGTCATTTTAGATATTGTTTGAATAGAAGATAGAAAGTTAATGTTTAGAGAGATAAAGCTCACAAAATGATGATTTTGAAAAATAAAGGCTTAATAAATCATTTGCTCCATGAACTTGTCCAAAAAGGTTGATTGGTCTCCTAAACTTTCAAAATGTCCCGATAGCCTCTTGAATTTGCATAAAATGTTCAATTAGCCCTCTGAACTTGCGTAAAATGTAATCAATTGATCACTCGGCCACAAAAAAAAAGTAAGTTAAATGCGAAAAATTTATTGCACACGTCTTAAAAAGAGTAAAACAATCAAGATCGGGGTATTGTGGTTGTAATATTAGAGAATACAAGGTTTATAGTTGAGCAAGTAATAACTTCATTTTTACTCTATTATTGAATTATGCAATAACATTCTAAGCCACGTGGAATACATCTTCCGCATTTATTATTATTTTTTTTTTTTGCAACCGAGTGATCAATTATTTACATTTTACGCAAGTTCATGAAGCTAACTGAACATTTTATGCAAGTTTAGGAGGCCATTGAGACACTTTAAAAGTTCAGGGGTCAATCAACCTTTCCGGACAAGTTCAGGGGGCAAATGATGTATTAAGCCAAAAAATAAAAAATATGATGATTTTGAAAAATAAAAAATATGGTTAAACATACCACGATTTGATGATTTTAAAATGAAATTTTGAAAAATAAAAAATATAGTTAAGAGCGATGAAATTGAAACACAAATATGAAAATATCACCATAATTTAAGCATGAGCAACAAGACGATTAAATTTGCATTCTCTAAGAGCGGGAAACTCAAACACCTGAATTTGCATTCTCTAAGTCATTCTATTTTTTTGGTAGAATAAACCTTAAACATACAATTGGACCTTTAAATTTTATAGTTTTAAAGATTGGGTTAATTATAAATCTGACCCATTTGAAAGCTCATTTACATATTAAGGTGTTGTTTAATAAAACTGAAAATTAAATGTTGAAAAAATAAGTACTGAATTTTAAGTGTTGAAAGTATTGAATGATACAAGTTTTATAAAAATATTAATCGATAATATTTAACTTAAAATATTAAGTTAAATATTTTGATTTATCAAAATAAGTGATTTTTCACTTAATTAACTAATTTAAGTGATAGAAAAATAACTGTTATCAAACGCAATTTTTTTTTTTTGAGGAAAGTTGAATTTGTATTACTGAATAGCAAGATTACATATATCCTGTAAATAACAATGGGATATTTCATCCGGTACCTCCTCTACAAGGATAACCGCGTCATCAAGATTTCGCCCCCATCTAGCTAGTTCATGTGCCACCTTATTACCATCTCGTTTTGTATGCACGAGCTCTATCTTTTGAAAATCCAAGGCTAGCACCTTTATGTCCATAATCAGCATTGATCCCGACACCATTTGCAACCGAAGCTCCATTTACTGCTTCTACAATATTTGAGCTGTCAGTTTCAAGTATGATATTGCGCCAGCCTCCGTCACGTGCCAGCTCCAGAGCCCAGATTGCAGCCTGCAATTCTGCCATTTCAGCGCTAAGGCTGGCCTCATTTCGCTTCGCGGCCGACAGCAAAACAACACCCTCCGAATCACGGATAATTACACCAATTCCGCCTGGACCCTCCTCCGTCCATGCTGCATCGGAGTTGACTTTAATTATCCCCATCCCCGGCGCCCGCCAGACGACAGCCTTCGCAGGATCAGCGCTGCTACTTCCACGATCATTTTCCATTTTCTATAATATCAGCATCCATTCCCGTCTCATCTCCTCTGCTCTCTGCAAAATATCATAATCAGGGCTGATATCCTTTTGGTGCACTCTTTGGTTTTGAACATACCATATAAGCCAAACCACGGTTACAATTAATTCAATCTGTTCCCTGTTTTCGTAGCCTCTGATATGTTCAAACCATTCTCTTATACTCAGTACCTCAGCCTTCCATCTGCGGTCCTATCCGAACAACCTCTTCCAAATTTTTCTAGTTTCAGGACACTGAACTACCAAATGCATAGCGTTTTCGTTCGGTACTCCGCACTTGATACATTGTAACGGCGTGGTGACCCCCTCCCTCGCAGCTTGTCAAACGTGGGTAGCGTATCCTTACATAGCCTCCAAACAAAGTGTTTAATTTTAGACGGTACATTGAGCCACCATATCCAGCTCCATTCTTCCAATTTGTTTGCAGACCCCGATGCCCTACATTCCTCGCTTGCTCGGATTTGCTCAGCAAGGAAATAAGCGGATTTGACAGAGAAGGTTCCGAACTTTGTTTCTGACCAGTACAGTTCATCTTGGAGTCGATGCCAGCTAATGGGGATTTTTTCAATTGCTGCAGCCTCGTCCCTGCTAAATAATCGGCGAGTTGAAGTCTGATTCCATTGGTTTGTTTCCGCACAGATGAGACTATCTACTGTTGTGCAATCAACTTCATCTAGTTTTGTCACTGCTTTTTTGAAATTTAAAGCTGGTACCCAATTATCTTTCCAAATGTCAATTTGTTGTCCGTTGCCTACCTTCCAGCACATCCCCTTTTTTTTTTATCAATTCTCGAGCTTTGATCAAACCCCTCCACACGAAGCTGTCATTGCTTTCGCCTCTTGCTTGTATAAATACTGAGTTTGGGAAATATTTGCCTTTAAATATCCTTGCGCATAGGCTAGAGGGCTGTGTTGTTAATTTCCATGCTTGCTTTGCCACCATCGCCAAGTTAAATGATTCGAACCACCGGAATCCCAGCCCGCCTTCCCTTTTAGCTTTGCACAAGGCATCCCAGGACAGCCAAAAAATAAAAAATATGATGATTTTGAAAAATAAAAAATATGGTTAAACATACCACGATTTGATGATTTTAAAATGAAATTTTGAAAAATAAAAAATATAGTTAAGAGCGATGAAATTGAAACACAAATATGAAAATATCACCATAATTTAAGCATGAGCAACAAGACGGTTAAATTTGCATTCTCTAAGAGCGGGAAACTCAAACACCTGAATTTGCATTCTCTAAGTCATTCTATTTTTTTTGGTAGAATAAACCTTAAACATACAATTGGACCTTTAAATTTTATAGTTTTAAAGATTGGGTTAATTATAAATCTGACCCATTTGAAAGCTCATTTACATATTAAGGTGTTGTTTAATAAAACTGAAAATTAAATGTTGAAAAAATAAGTACTGAATTTTAAGTGTTGAAAGTATTGAATGATACAAGTTTTATAAAAATATTAATCGATAATATTTAACTTAAAATATTAAGTTAAATATTTTGATTTATCAAAATAAGTGATTTTTCACTTAATTAAATTTAAGTGATGGAAAAATAACTGTTATCAAACGCTTTTTTTTTTTTGAGGAAAGTTGAATTTGTATTACTGAATAGCAAGATTACATATATCTTGTAAATAACAATGGGTATTTCATCCGGTACCTCCTCTACAAGGATAACCGCGTCATCAAGATTTCACCCCCATCTAGCTAGTTCATGTGCCACCTTATTACCATCTCGTTTTGTATGCACGAGCTCTATCTTTTGAAAATCCAAGGCTAGCACCTTTATGTCCATAATCAGCATTGATCCGACACCATTTGCAACCGAAGCTCCATTTACTGCTTCTACAATATTTGAGCTGTCAGTTTCAAGTATGATGTTGCGCCAGCCTCCGTCACGTGCCAGCTCCAGAGCCCAGATTGCAGCCTGCAATTCTGCCATTTCAGCGCTAAGGCTGGCCTCATTTCGCTTCGCGGCCGATAGCAAAACAACACCCTCCGAATCACGGATAATTACACCAATTCCGCCTGGACCCTCCTCCGTCCATGCTGCATCGGAGTTGACTTTAATTATCCCCATCCCCGGCGCCCGCCAGACGACAGCCTCCGCAGGATCAGCGCTGCTACTTCCATGATCATTTTCCATTTTCTATAACATCAGCATCCATTCCCGTCTCATCTCCTCTGCTCTCTGCAAAATATCATAATCAGGGCTGATATCCTTTTGGTGCACTCTTTGGTTTTGAACATACCATATAAGCCAAACCACGGTTACAATTAATTCAATCTGTTCCCTGTTTTCGTAGCCTCTGATATGTTCAAACCATTCTCTTATACTCAGTACCTCAGCCTTCCATCTACGGTCCTATCCGAACAACCTCTTCCAAATTTTTCTAGTTTCAGGACACTGAACTACCAAATGCATAGCGTTTTCGTTCGGTACTCCGCACCTGATACATTGTAACGGCGCGGTGACCCCCCTCCCTCGCAGCTTGTCAAACGTGGGTAGCGTATCCTTACATAGCCTCCAAACAAAGTGTTTAATTTTAGACGGTACATTGAGCCACCATATCCAGCTCCATTCTTCCAATTTGTTTGCAGACCCCGATGCCCTACATTCCTCGCTTGCTCGGATTTGCTCAGCAAGGAAATAAGCGGATTTGACAGAGAAGGTTCCGAACTTTGTTTCTGACCAGTACAGTTTATCTTCGAGTCGATGCCAGCTAATGGGGATTTTTTCAATTGCTGCAGCCTCGTCCCTGCTAAATAATCGGCGAGTTGAAGTCTGATTCCATTGGTTTGTTTCCGCACAGATGAGACTATCTACTGTTGTGCAATCAACTTCATCTAGTTTTGTCACTGCTTTTTTGGAATTTAAAACTGGTACCCAATTATCTTTCCAAATGTCAATTTGTTGTCCGTTGCCTACCTTCCAGCACATCCCCTTTTTTTTATCAATTCTCGAGCTTTGATCAAACCCCTCCACACGAAGCTGTCATTGCTTTCGCCTCTTGCCTGCATAAATACTGAGTTTGGGAAATATTTGCCTTTAAATATCCTTGCGCATAGGCTAGAGGGCTGTGTTGTTAATTTCCATGCTTGCTTTGCCACCATCGCCAAGTTAAATGATTCGAACCACCGGAATCCCAGCCCGCCTTCCCTTTTAGCTTTGCACAAGGCATCCCAGGACAGCCAATGGATGACCCGCTTTTCAGAGGTACCACCCCACCAGAACCGTCCGATTAGACTTTGGACCTCCCTGCAAAAAGATTGGGGAACAATAAAGCACGATAATAAATATTGCGGTATAGATTGGGCAACCGCCTTGATCAGAATCTCCTTTCCACCACTCGACAGCAGTCGCTCTCCCCAGCCTTTAATTCTCTTGCTCAATATTTCAAGTAGGAACTGAAATACTGCTTTTTTGGATCTTCCGATAGTAGTCGGCATGCCTAGATACTTTGGAAACTGGCCGACCTCTTGTACACCAAGTGTCTGAATGATCTGATCCCTCATTTCCCTACTTACACCTCCACTGAATGAGATATCTGACTTCTCATAATTGATCATTTGTCTAGAGGCTCTCTCATACTTTTCCAGAATCATTTTAACCACCTTTCCTTCTTCATTAGTCGCTCTACCAAATATTAATGAGTCATCTGCAAACAGTAAGTGGCTAATTTCGAGGCATCTTCTTCCGGCTTTTATTCCGTGTAGCTTCCGACTCTGGTTTGCCAAATGTAGCTGCGTAGACAGTCCTTCTGCACAGATCACGAATAGATACGGTGATAGAGGATCACCTTGCCGGATTCCCCTTGTCGGAGTCACAAAACCACTGGGCTTTCCATTCACCAGGAAAGAGAAAGAAGATGATTTAACACATGCCATGATCATCTTGATAAAGTTTGGGGGATAACCCATTTTAGCCAGCATTTTCTCCAAAAAGGACCACTCAAGCCTGTCATATGCCTTACTCATATCCAACTTAAACGCAAATGCTCCTTTCTTACCTTTTAGCCGTTTTTTCATGGAATGGAATACTTCAAATGCAATTAATGTGTTGTTTGTAATTGCTCTACTAGGTACAAAGGCACTTTGGTTTTCAGATATCACTTTACTCAAAGTGTGTTTTAATCTATTTGCCAGAACCTTCGCCAAAACTTTGTAAAGCACGTTGCAGAGGCTAATAGGCCTCAGGTCCTGAACCCAGGTGGGGTTGTTTACTTTTGGTATCAGCGTGACATAAGTATGATTTAAATTACCCGACATGATACCACTATTAAGGAATTGTAGAGCCATTGCAATAACATCAACCCCAACGATATCCTAATAAGTTTGATAAAATAAAGAAGGCATACCGTCAGGGCCAGGTGCTTTGTCCGGGTGAATTTAGAATACAGCGCCTTTTATCTCCTCTGTAGTGAATGGCTGATTAAGATTTTCAATGCTATCCTCAGACAGGGTACATCGCACGGCCTCAAGAAATTCATCTTCCCCTTGGACTTGCCCTGCACTAAACATATCTTTGAAATATGATTCGATTACTTCCCCAATTCCATCCTCAGACTCAACCCAAATCCCTTGATCATTCTGCAGCTGTCTAATTTTGTTCATATTTCGCCTACTGGAAGCTTGTGCATGAAAGAAACCAAAGTTTCTGTCGCCTTCCCGTAGGCATGTCACTCCAGCCCGCTGCTTCCACATAATTTCTTCTTTGGCTTGTAGTTTCGCCAACCTTTCCTGTATCAATTGCTGCTCCTCAGCACTTTCACTACTATGATTCATTTTCTGTAGGTTCAGTAGTTGACTAGATGCCTACTGGATCTGTTTAGCAATGTTTCCAACTGTATTCTGATTCCAGCTCGATAACAAAGTCACGCACTGTTTAACCCGTGCTTCAATATCATTGCCGTTTTCCCCACGGAGCCATGCGCTTTCTACAACCTCTCTACAGGTGCTCTCCCTCAGCCACATTTTCTCAAATTTGAATTGGCGCACTCGGCCTCCCGTTCTTACTTGTTCTGCTTCTGTTTTAACAAGAATTGGGCAGTGATCAGACCCAAATCTTGTTAAGTGATTAACTCTGTAATGAGGGAAGATGTCCTGCCATGCTTGGTCACTAGTAAATCTGTCTAAACGCTCCATTATTAATCCATGTTGCTGTCTCCCATTAGACCAGGTATACTGTGGACCCGCAAAGCCTAAATCATGCAATCCGCAGTCTTGAAGGCAGTCAGAGAAACCAACCATCTTATTACACTCCTTTTCTCGCCCCCCAACTTTCTCAAATGGATAAAGGATCTCATTGAAGTCACCAAACGCTAGTAGTGGGTATGTGTGGAGTTCTGATAAATGCCTGAGTAACTCCCACGTACTGTACTTGTTTGTCTCCTCGGGCCAACCATAGCACCCCACCCCTCTCCATATCACCTTATTATCCCTGTTTCTGACAAAGAAGTATATATAGTGATCCCCATAATTCTTTATCTCTACTATAAGGTCCTTCCTCCAAGCTAAAAGTAAACTTCCTCTCCTTCCCCTTGGCTGAACGTTGAATATTTCAAAGTTGCTGTAAAAAAATTTCAACCCTGCAAGTTCATTGTCAAATGCTTTTGTTTCCATCAAGAACACTATATCGGGGCAGCTTTCCCTTAATTGTTTTTTAAGGGCATGGAATGCGCGCGGACTCCCCAACCCTCGCACATTCCAGCTAAAGATTTTCATAACTCCGGTTGGGACCGTCCTGTGGTCGCCACCCTTTCCTCAATATCTCCAACCTGCATTCTTAGTTTTTTCCCATCATCCACCGGTGTCATTTCAATATCATCATCCAGAGGCCTTTTGTGACCTTGCTTGGGTTCAATAGTACTTCCCACATTGTAGTTTTGTTGTGGTGCAACGGTCTGGCTTCTTGCAAGGTTCTTCAATCAGAATTTCCTCCTCTTCTGTTGAACTTTCCCGCCCTTCTCTGTGTAGCACCCAATTTCAAATCCTAGTTTGTCGATGTTTTGGATTTGGTTCACGTTTGTAGCATCGTCAGTTGTGGTGGTATGGACAGCAGTCACAATATTTATAATTCTGAGACCCTGGCTGTCTTGTACCTGGCTAACCGATACTTCTTTTGCCATCTGGTTACCTTGCACTTGGCTAGCGGATGTTTCCTTCTCCCTTTGGTTGCGCTGTTCAGCATTCTGGACAAACAATTGCCTCCTAGCAGAAGAATTGCTTCCTTCCCCTGATTCTGTCTGGCTACACTGGCTCTCATCCCTTCGCTTCTCTTTAAATCCACAGTTAAAGGACTTTAGTTTCACTGGTGTAGCCCTTAGACTTGGACCATATGGGCACTCATCCCCTTCACTTTCCTCGTATCCCTATTCACAGTCATCCTTTACATGTCCAATCACACCACACACGTAGCAGTAGCTTGGAAATTTTTCAAATTGGCACTTGACCTAGGTTTGGAGACCATCCCCATTCCTAATTTTGATTCCTCGCTTCAATGGTTTGCGAATATCAAGGCTGACTCGTACCCGCACATAATTTGCCCAGTTCGTCAAGCTCTCTTCATCAACCGACATTGCAGTCCCTGCACTGTTTGCAATCTTCAGAATTGTTTTGGCCCCCCGACAGTTAAAAGGAATTCCGCTCAATCTGACCCACGTCTCACAGAAGTTAAGATCAATCTGCGTTAGTTGCGTAATCCCTTCGAAGTTAGCAAGAATGACTAGTTGTCTATCGTAATGCCACGGTGAATCGTCCAGTACTCGATTTTTGTCCCTCTTCGACTCAAATTCAATCATGAATATACCGTTACCCCATTCGTTCACTTTAAAACCCTTATTCGTTTGCCAAATTGAGGAGAAAGCATTCGCCATAGATTTGAGGTTCAAGGGTTTTGTCGAAACTAACATGCCAATCAGTTTGAGCTTTGCTATAGGATCTTCAATAAGTTCTTCTTGCTCAATAATAATCTCTTCCTCGTCATCTTCGTGTAATTTTAATTTCCTCCAAGCCGCCTCCAATTCGTCCCCCATCTTCCTACAATCTTCCTACGATCAGTTCCGCACCACGGCGGCAGTGTAACACCAAGAGTCGGTATTACCGGTGAGGCCACAGCGGCCGAAATCCTGAGAAGACCTAAAGAGAGCTAGGGTTCCAGGCAGAAACCGCACAAGGGGCTTTTTTTTATATATTATCAAATGCACTTAAATTAAATAAATGCTTAACATTTTAATTTAAGTGATTAAGTGGGGGTTATCAAAAAAGGCCTAAGTCTAGTTGTCCAACATCTTAAAAATCTAGACACTTTCACTATACTTAGACAAAAATACCATCATCTTCCTCATTCCTCATCTTCAACCTCAGATATATCGAAAGCTCGTATCTTTCATTTCTTCCCTTCTTTTTTTTTTTGCTTTTTATATGTGTATAAGATGATGTATATAAGATATATATGTCGAGGATTAATAAAAAAAATAGTTTAGGTTTATGCAATTCGAAACTATACATCCCATTGAAACTTTGCATTTTCAATAAGTTCTCATAATACTGCATTTTTCTGCAATTCCTAACATTTATCGCATCTGTCACATTTCCACTTAATGCGACAATTGTGTAGTGTTTTTAATCTTGTCGCATCTGTCGCATTTTATCATGATACGACAAACTTCAGTAATTTGAACTTATCGCGTCTGTCGCAACATTTTACCAAAACTTTTCATTCTCTAATTCTTTCAAACTCTCAACTCTCTAATCTCTCCTAAAATTAGATTTCGAAACGAGAATCATGTCGGGAAATAGATTCCATCAAGCATGACAAAATCAATTATGATTTGAAAGATACCGATAATAGATTCCATCACAAACATTATTATACAAAAAAAAAATGAGATAATAACATACTAATCGATCACTTTAAACAAGAGGTAAATTAAACATTTTAACATTATAGGGAGGAATTGACTTGTTTTAGACAAGTACATGAGCTAGGGATAGAGATTTTTTAAGCGAACTTAAATTGATCCAAATGGTGATATATTTATATTCATCCGTTACAAACCTTTTCCAATAAATAAGGGGTAAATTATATCTATGGCCACTGAATTTTACCCATTTTAACATTGTAGTCATTGAACTTCAATTCTTAACGGTATGACCATTGAAATTTACACTTTTTAACACCGGTGGCCACTAAATTTTAACTAACTCCTCAAAATGACCGTTAACGACCTCAAAATGAAAATATCCAAGAATTAAAGTTGTTCAGAACGATATTTACCATGAAACAATATTTTTTTATTTTTCAAAATCACATTTTTTTGGAGCTTTCTCTCTCTAAAAATTCACTTTCTCTCTCCTAACCAAACAACACCTAAATGACTTCAAAATAAAAAAAAAATCAAGAATTAAAGTTCCTTAGAATATCATTAAATCTTCGAATTTTTTGTTTTGAGGTCGTTAACAGTCGTTTTGAGGCATTGAGTGGCCACCAGTGTTAAAAAATGTAAAGTTAAGTGGTCATACCGTTAAGAATTGAAGTTCAGTGGCCATAATATTAAAATGGATAAATTCAGTAGCCATGGGTGTAATTTACCCACTAAATAAGGCTTAATACTTTTGGAGTCCCTTGTCTAATAAAATTTGATTGGCCTTACAACATGCAAAGTGTCTCGTAAGCCCCTGAACTTGCTTAAAGTAACATGATTAACTCCTTAAATGAACATGGAAGAAGAAGATTGGTTTTAGACAAATTTAAATATTTGTCACTTTAAGCAAGTTCAAGGGGCCAATTAATCACTCTAAGCAAGTTCAAAGGCTAATAGGCCACTTAAAACAAATTAAGGTGGTTAATAGGTCATTTTAAGCAAGTTCAGCAGGCTGACGAGAGGCTTTGTAAGTTCAAAAGGCTAATCGACCTTTTGAGGCAAGTTTAGGGAGCTACTGATGTATTAAACCAATAAATAATAATAGGCTTAATACATCATTTTGCTCCCTGAACTTGTCCAAAAAGCTTGATTGCCCCTCTGAACTTTCAAAATGTCCCGATAGCCCTTTCAACTTGCATAAAATGTTAGTTAGCTCCATGAACTTGCACAAAATATAATCCATTGATCATTCGGTTGCAAAAAAAAAAGTAAGTTAAATACAGAAGATGTATTGCAAGCGTTTTAAAAAAAGTAAAACGACAAAGATCGGGGTATGTGGTTCTAATATTAGAGAAAACGAGTTTTATAGTTGAACAAGTAATAACTTCCTTTTTAATCTATTCTTGAATTATGTAATAACATTCTAAGATGCATGCGTGGAATACATCTTCCGCATTTAACATGTCAACCCTAATCCAAACCCAAAAAATTACGTGTCAACCTAAACATAACACATTAGAGCATCTCCAACAGCCTCTTAAGTTGGCTCTTAAGTTAAAATTTGAGGAAGGAGAATGAAAAATGAGTTCCAACAGCCTCTTAGTGGCTCCTCAAATCACTAAGAACCTCTCCATCCCCTCTATTAATAGAGAGTATCTTTCCACCTCTGAGTGACTCTTAATTCATTTTTTATTAATAATTTATTATTGAGGACTCTCTCTCCTCACACTATTGGTAAATATAACAATAATTAATAATAAAATAATAAAATAACAAATAAGGAGTGAATATAAGGATTATTGTTGGAGATGATAGTAGGGTTGGGCGCGGATCCTGGAGATACTGGACCGGGCCGAATATCCGAGGAAAAAACTCTAGAATTGGACTGGACCGTTGACTTTTTTTGGAGAACCGAACTGGATTGGACCGTTGACTTTTCGTCAAAGAACTGGACCGAATTGGACCGAAATTTATCCAGGATCGGACCGATAACCGGATTGGATTGGATTGGATTGGACCGAACTGAAATAACCAAAAGTTAATAATAAATTTATATTTCATACATTAAATTTATATAAAGAGAAATATTATATAATATATAGTTATATATTTTCTAAGGTTTGGTAAACTAATTACAACAATATAAATTTATAATTTATTAATAAGGTATAACATTATTATATAGTCATAAAAATTATCCCGATTAATTCCCGTTTATAAAATGAAATAAAAAATATTGACCTAAAATGTAGACATGGAGAATCGAACACCTAACCAAATGGAACATTGTTGTAGACACCGAGTCGGAGGACCTGTGACGAAAACCTGAAAACAAGACGGTTGAAGCGGTTGATTCCGGAAGTTTTGAAAAAAAAATAATAAGTACATAATAAGGAAGAAAAAGTTACGGCGGGTCGCTGTTGTCGATCGGATGGCTCGCGAATGCTTAGCGGCAGCCGACGCGCGTTCAACGACAGTCGGACGCCCGCTTGACAGCACGAGGCGCGCGCTCGACGTCCATCGGACGCACGCATCTAACCACGAATGGCACGCGCTCGACGTCCGAGCGATGCACGGGCCCGGCGGCGCGGAGCGCGCGCTCGTCGGCCACGGGGCGTGTGCGCCCGACAGCGCGGAACGCGCGTTCGGCGACCACGACGCGTGGGCGCCCGACGGCACGAAACGCGCGCTCGACGGCCACGGGACGTGCGCGCCCCGGCGGCCGTTGGGCGAGCGCCCAACAACGTCGGACGAACGCCCAACGATCGTTGGGCGAACGCCCAACGGCAGTTGGGCACGCGCCCAACCTTTCGTTGGGCGCTCGCCCAACGCTGTTGGGCGATCGCCCAACAAATGTTGGGCGATAGCCCAACGGAAGGTTGGGCGGCCGCCCAACATGCCTTGGGCGACCGCCCAACCCTCTTGGGCGACGCCCGATTTTGCTCGGGCGTCGCCCATTCTTCCGGGGATCCGATTTACTATAAAAGGCACGGATCCCCATGCATTTGAGAGGGGGAGGAGCCTTTTTTGGAAGGATTTTCTCACTCTAGAAATTTTTAGAGAGAGAAAATTTATTTTTTGGGAAAAAACATTTTTTTTCCTAAAAATTCCAAATCTCCTAAAAGTTAAAATTTTATCAAAAACATCGGGAAGCACGATTCGTGGAATCAATCGACGTCAACCGTCAATACCGAACTTAAGGTATTATCCGAGGACTAGACTCTTTTATTTTACTTAATTTATTTCCTTCTTCTATTTATTTTTATGTTATGTTTTTATTTATTTAGTCATTCATTTATTTCATCACTTTTTATTTAATTTTGGGTATTTATTTAATTTTCATCTCGTGTTGAATAAAATTGGGTTTTGTTTTAAAATAAAAAACCTCGTTTTGATATCCCAATACGAACCGTGATCCGATAAAAAGGTAGTTCGGGTATTGAAAACGTTGTAATTATAAGTTTTTAATTTAAAGAAATTTCCAAATAATGTTTTAAAATAAAAACGTCGTTTTAGGAACTTCCGTTATTGACTATGACCCATTTTTGGTAGTTCGGAAATCCAAAACGATTGAATTAGACTTAATTTAAAGCTTTTGAATAAATCTGGAAACAATTGGAGTGCTGCTGTAATTTTTCGTTTCTGTCACTAATTGCTGTTTACCGACGGATTTTCCATCGGTAAATATGCTGGAATGTAAAAAATGCTGTTTTGGTCCCTGTTTCTTAACTTTTAAGCTTTTGGTCCTTTGTATATATATGTGTATTTATGTAATATATATTTTCAAACTATTTTTAGACATTTGATACATATAGTTATTTAGAATGTTTATATATCATTTTTTATTTTATTTTAAATATAAGTATATGTATATATATCTTTTCTTTTCTTTTTCCTTTACTTAAAGGGTAATGAATTTTATTTTAAAATGATATTTACTTGGGTGTTTTAGGAGTGATTAATTAGTAGACATTTTGTAGATAAATGGATATTATTTTGACATTTAAATTACATTAGGTATGTATATATATAGTTTTTGGGCTATTTGGGCTATATTAGTTATTATTAGATAAAACTATTTTGGGGACAAATGATATTTTCTTATTTAGGGGTTTTATTTATTATTTTCACATATTTAAAGTAAAAATGTATTATATTTAGTATTTTCATATATGTATTATATAGTATCTTTTCATTAACCTTTATTTCATGTTTCTTTTTGGCTAAAATGTATATATATATTTGCCTATATTATTTTCTTTATTCTTTTGGTGGAGTGAGTTTGGATTTAATATGTTTATTGTTATAATTATGACAAGTAAAGAATCCATTGAGTGAAAAGGGGAAAATAAATCACAAAAAGAGTTTTCAATTTAATTATCTAAACTAAAGGTTTTTTAGAGGTTCCTAATGTAGATAAATAGTGTCTTCTTGGCATTTTAAATCATTTCTTAAAACATCACGTTTTAAAACCTTAGTCCGTTCCAACGACGGATTAAGCGAACCTTGTAATTAAAATCGTTTTCATTATAAATAATAGAGTTTCGAATCGTTTTCTTAAATGATTTGTACAAAATAAATTGACTTGTATGCTTAACCACGTTTTCTTATTAAAGGTTTTTACCTTAATGTTTTCAAACGCTTGAGTCGTTCCAACGGCGATTCAGGCGGACTTCATCAAACGGGGTTTTGAAACGTACCTAAATCGTTCCAACGGCGATTAAGGTGCGAACCATGTAAATGAACTCGTTTTGGGGGAAATGAGTTAGTATAGAATTAACACGCAACACGAAATGTAAATCACGTTGTAAACAAATCAATTCTTCCTTCTTTCCCTCTCTTTTATATGTACATTGAACTGATGTAAATGGGTGATTCTTTACTAAAGTGGCTTTTCAATAATATATGCTCAAAACGGTTTCCAAAATGAGAAAGAAAAGGTTTCAAATGAATTTTAAACTTAAAGAAGTATACGATTAGTCCGTTATCGCCTAACATGCTGAGTAGGAGGCTGGTGGTTCATAACCGGACGATGTCGGGGTGCCTAGTAGCCTTTCTCCGGAAAGGAGCTAGCCTTCTCGGCTCGTACCTAAGTTTCCCGAACCCACACCAGTCTCCCGCAAGGGATCGGTGTTCATTTTCCCATTCGTGGGTGGCGACTCTTCCATATCTCCGAGCTCCGGTCCTGCCGAGCAGCTTGATTCCACGATTGGTTGCTTTCGGCGCCAATCACCGCTTACGTCACCATGAGGTGTCCGCCCGAGAGATTAGGCCGCGGCACCTCATCTAACAATTGTTAATCGACTTAACCATCTGAACCAATTTGAGAGAATCTTGTCAAAAATTTCCACACACAAAAGACTTGACTAAAGCATAAACCACTAAAGACAAAGCTCAAACAATTTTACTATTTGACAAGCCAGCTGATAAAGAACAAGGAAAATTAGCTTTTCATCATTTTGATCAGGAATCTTGTAGAAAAGATTTGGTTAAAATGATTGTGATAGATGAAATGCCTTTTAGAACTATTGAGAAACCTGGGTTTAAGACGTTTTGTGCTAATAATCTTTCAGAATTCAAAATCCCTTTAAGGAGAACTATTACCAGGGATTGTTTTGCTTTGTTCAACACAGAAAAAATGAAATTGAGAAGGAAGGTTGCAGGAATCTGGGGATTGTGCGTGCTCGGACGACTGCAACGCTCGATCCTACTGCTGACAAAAGAACCGACGCCCAAATGCAAGACCAAGGTAATCAACAAATTAATAGGGAAACCTCAGAACTGGTGAATGGCCCGGTTCCTACTACGGATAGCGACAATGTCGAGACAAACTATGGAGATTGGATTTGCATCACCAAACGGAAATACAATCCACACCCGAAACAAACAGAGAGCTCTCTTCAATCCAAAACACCAATGAACGCCTAGCTGATATAACTAGAGAGGATAAGTGTGCTGCAGAGAGGGGAAGCCGGACCAAGTCGACCTAACCAGGAATCCATTGGATTCTCGTTCAAAACGCCAGGCTCCCGAGGGAAGATTCTTAAGTCACGACAAGTGCCGAATGGAGGGAAAACTCACGTTTCTCATAATGTTTTTGGGTCCTTATTGGATAGTGTCAGTGATGGGGTGATGGATCTTGATAAAGCACATAGGATAAGGAGAATTGCCTGATGATTACCGATTGCCCAGGGAGAAGCAACCGGAGTAGACCAAGTTCAGTTGCGCAGGTTCTGTTATCTTCTCTAGACAGCTATGTGATCAATGAAGTAATGGGTCAGAATTCTGGCCTTGAAGCTCAACCTCAGTAAAAAGAGGGTCTTGTGCATTACTGTTGACAATGCTTCAGCAAATGATGTTGCTATTGAACCTCGGTAAGAAGAGGGTCTTGTGCATTACTCTTGATTGCTAAGTACACTGAATTTTATAGTGAGAACGATGCTAATGAGTTGGTGGCACAAGTCACAAAGATTATTATTGCATTGTTAGATGGGTATATAGTGCAAAATGTGCAAGAAAATAATCTTGGAGCACATTCTTCTAGTTTGGATGAAGCGGATGATGACATTGCTGATGACATTGATGATTATTTTTGAATATTGATAAAGATATGTCAATGAGGCACCTGAAAAATATGTAATTGAGTTTGACCTTCTATTATGGTGGAAGGTTAATGCTATGCGATATCCTGCTTTATCCAAAGTTGTAAAAGATGTTTTTGCAATTCAATGCTCAACTGTGGCTTCTGAATCTACGTTTAGCATAAGTGGTAGAACTTTGGATCAATTTAGGAGTTCTTTAACTCCTGCTACAGCTGCGGTTTTGATTTGTTGTCAAGATTGGTTGAAAACTTCAACTCAAGCTTTCAAGCATGAAGAAGAAGTTGAAGATCTTGAAGCTATTGAAGAAGGTAATATTTACTAGTTTTATTTTAATTAAATGTTTATGAATACTAACTATATAAATGTTATTTAATTTGTAGAAATTAGTTCTGATCCTGAAATTGCATAATCTCTTTTATTCATATTTCAATTGGATATTTAAGGTTTTTTTAACCGAATCAAATGCACTTTGGTAATCATATTTTTTTCCTTTTACTTTTTGCTAGTGTGTTGACTAATTTTATTCAAGTGAAAAAGCTAATTAATTTAACATTTGTTGATTCACTAATATAGTAAATTTTATATGTTTAGGTTGATGTTTGGCTTTTACTGCCTTTCTTTGGAAAACAAGGAATTTGTTGTGTTAAGAAGATTCAATTACAAATTGAGATGATGATTAGAGAGATTTTACTAATGAAGTGTTGTCTTTTTTGAATTAAAGGTTGTTTGTTTTTATGGATTTGTTATTTTGTAACTTTGATTTTGTGGGTTTTTATAGCCTTGTTGTCTACCGTGACTTTTAATACTTTGATTTTGTGGGGGTTTTTTAGCCTTATTGTCTACTGTATCTTTTAATGAATGTTGTTTACTTTCTACAAAAATATCATTTATTTCAAGTTATGTAAGATAATAAAATTTTGTAAATTAAATTTTTAATTTATTTTTTAGGACTTAAACTATTAGATATTTATCCGAATCATCGAAAAATTATATTGGATTGGACCGGAACCGAATCTCCGAATCCCCGAACTGGACTGGACTGAAATTTTGGGGCAATTCAATTCTGGAGATTTCCTTTTATTAATCTCCGAATCTCAATCCAGTACTGGAGATTCATGAATCCCCAACTTGGACCGAATTGTGCCCAGTAGTCACTCTTAAATCACTAAGAGTCAATTATTTATATTATTTTTATAGATTGCACTAAGAGTCTTTTAAAGATGTTCTTATCTACTAAACTAAACTAAACCTAAACACTAAAATTATGTGTTGTATAATCGGATCGTAGGTACTTTTTCTATCTCTACTACAAATGAGTAAAGTTAAGCCAATTATTTGAATATAACAAGAAAAAGGAAGAAATTATTAAAAGAAGAAAGAAGAAATGTTGAGATTCCAAAACCAAACATAGTTTGCTTCACAAGTAGGAAACAGGTGAGTTGGCAATTCATCTTTTAAAAAAGGAAAAACAAAAACTGAGATAAAAACAGACAGATAGGCAGACAGCCAGACCCATCTACTACTCCATCAATGGCAGCCTGGACTTTTCCTTTTCATCAAACAACAACAATCTCATAGACAGAGTCACAGTCCTCTCTTCTCAATTCTCAATTCTGAATTCTGATCCAGTCAGGTACTTCCTCTTCTCTTTCTCAGCCTAATTTCTTCATATGCTCTTTTCGATCTTTCAATCTGTCAATATGTTCTTTGATTCTTTTTCACCTAGTGTCTGTTCATGATCTTGAGCATAGGCGGAGATAGGGGTCCACGGGTTTAACAGTGACGGATCTAGATTGTGTTTAATTGAATTTCTTTTTAGGATACTTTTAACCTAGAAATTTAGATTATAGCTTTATACATAAATTCAATTGAGTTTTCCGACCATCAATGATGCTTAACCCCCTTTCCAACTCCATAGATCCTGTCACTAGAATCTACTTTAACAGAGGTGGTTCCAGAGACGAATTCAGAATTCAGAATTCATTGAAGGGTGGTTATATGGTTTCGTGGGTGTTAAATTGGTATTTTTAGAATTCAGAATTCATTGGAGGGTGCTTATGTGGTTTTTTTTTTTTTTTTTTGTGATTTATGGATATTAAATTGGTTTTTTTGGTGTTTTTGCATAAAAAAATTAAAGCCCTGTACACGAACTGGTGACAATGGATGCTCAAGCCCCTATTCCCTTGGATCCGTCCCTGGGTGTTTCCAGACACTCAGTCTATAAAGAGTCTTGAGAATTCTGAGATTGAGCTAGCCCACTGATCTTGAATTGATGAATTATTCTGATTATATATCTAGGTTTGTTGGACTTTTGGGTTTATTAAGATGATTGTGGTGGTCTCGTGATTTGTCGACGTTGAATTGATATTTTGTTGGGTGCTTTACACAAAAACCCACACATTT
Source organism: Euphorbia lathyris (assembly GCF_963576675.1). Taxonomy (NCBI): domain Eukaryota; kingdom Viridiplantae; phylum Streptophyta; class Magnoliopsida; order Malpighiales; family Euphorbiaceae; genus Euphorbia; species Euphorbia lathyris. Next base: position 87,579,138 of record NC_088915.1, read on the forward strand.
TTCATAGAATTTTTGGCGTTTTCTAGCAAATAGTGGATGCTCAAACCCCTGCTTTCCTCTGGATCCGTCCCTGGATGGTTGCAAACGGCGTTCGGAATAGAAAGAGAGTTCTGAGATTGAGTTAGGCCACTGATCTTGAATTGATGAATTATTCTGATTATATATCTAGATTTGTTGGAATTTTGGGTTTATTGAAGTTTCCATCGTTTGATGATTATGCTTGATTATTATCATTCATTTCCAAATTTGGTTCAGAAACAAATGTAAGGTGTTGTTTCGCCAGAGGCGGAGTAAGTGGTGCACGGGTTCCAATGACGGATTCAGGGGTGTTCTAATGAATATAGGTGTTTAATTGAATTTTTTTGTGTGTTTATTCTAAATGTTTTAAAGCTTCATACACAGATCCAATCCAATGGAGTTATCCGACGATCAAGGGATGCTCAAGCGTCCTTTTAACCCCAGATCCGTAACTGACTGGGTCCCTTTGCACTCCATGTCACTAGAACCCACCTTAAGGGAGGTGGTTCAAGATGGCACTCCGTCTAGAAAGAAAATCTGGGAGTATTGCGATTGCGCCTCCGGATTTGGAATTCTAGCTCCGCCACTCATCTTGAATTGATGGATTATTTTGATATAGATCTAGATTTGTTCATGATCTCGAGTAGAAGCCGAAAAACGGGTGGACACGTTCTAGTGACGGATTCAGGGTGTGTTACAATGTCTGTTGGATGCGTAATTGAAATTTTTCATTGTCTTTTACCGTACGAAATAAATATCCATACACAGTTTCGATGAAGGTTTGTGGCGATTAGTGGACGTTCAAGCCCCCTACCGACTCCCTAGACCCGTCGGTGACCGAGTCCCTTGCACTCCCTGTCACTAGAATCCACCTTAGGGGAGGTGCTTCCAGACGGCCCTCTGTCTAGAAACAGAATCTGGGACCAGCTCCCTAGATCTGTCCTGACCGAGTCCTTGCACTTCCTGCCACTAGAATCCACCTTAAAAAGGTGGTTCCAGACATCCCCATCTAGAAAGAGAATCTAGGACTACCGCAATTGCACCTCCCGATTTAGAATTCTAGCTCCGCCCCTGATTTCAAATTGCGGAATTATATTATTCCGATTATACATCTAGACTTTTTACACATCTGGGTTCATTACAATTCCATTCTTTTCATCATTTAATTGATTAATAATCTCCAATTTTGGTTTCAGAAACAAGAAAAAATGGCAACTCCTTAATTATGTTAATTAATTATAGTGATTTGAAATTTGTTTAACACAAAACTACATAGTTTTGGAATCTACAAGTTTACACGAAACTACTTTGTTTACACTTCGCTCAGCTCATTTACAGCCCTACTGCCGACCTATGAAGCAGGGACTCTTCCCCGGGGTCGCCGTGGCCGTGTCGGACTCGCCGGGACACGGTGGGACTCGTCGGTGACATGGGACACGGATGAGACTCGGCAGTGACACGGTAGGGACACGGCGGGGACTCGGGGGGACACGGCGGGGACTTGGCTAATGGTGAAAATATGTAAAAGTTTAGGGTTTTTTTTTTAAATCTTTTAAAACCTATGGTTCAATTACAAAATTTGACAAAAAAAAAAAAAACTAAACTATATCTAATTCTCACCTGTGTATCGTGATTATAAACGCTTAGAGCTTCGTTCTCTTCCTTCTTCAAGTTTTTTTTTATATATTTTATATCTAATATATATATAATTAATTATACAGAATTTGCCGTGTCCCGCCGCATCCATGTCTCATATTTTCTAAAAATGCCGTTTGCCGTGTCCGCACCTGAGTCCGCATCCGTGTCCGCACCCGAGTCGGTGCTTCATACTGCCGACCCTAATCCATCACCTCCCGATTTGGAATTCTAGCTCCGCCCATCTGATGATTTATTATTCCGATTATAGATCTAGACTTTTAACACATCTGGGTTCATCAAAGTTTCAACCTTTTCATCATTTAATTGATTATCAATCTCCAATTTTGGTTTCAGAAACAAGAAAAAATGGCAAGTGAAGCACCAAGTTGGGCAGATCAATGGGGAGCAGGAGGAATTGGAGCAATGGAAGAAGAAGAAGACACAGCTACCAACAAAAAAGACAACAACAAAAAAGGAGATGGAAAAACTGGATTAAACAAAGCTAAATCTGCAGCTGTTCTTGGTGCTCAGAAGTTCAAATCTGGTGCATCTAATAGCTTCAAATGGGTCAAAGATAAGTGTCAGAAAAAAGGATCCAATCCTAAATGAAACTTCTAAAGATTTGTTTAATTGTTTGTGATGATATTACAATCATGTTCTTCAATGAGTTTGATCCTGTTATTTTGAATCTCGTGGAGCAAATTAAACGAATTAAGATTGAGGTTTAACGGGTTCGGGTTGCAAGTAGATTGACACGTTTAACTTATGAAATAAATGGGTTGTGGTACGGGTTGACTCGTCAACTCATTATAAGCCGTATAATTCAGTTGATGGGTTGTGACAGATTGACTTATCTAGGGGAGGAACTAAAGGGTTACAGAGGATAAGTCGACCCCTCGATTCCGGAAAGAAAGAACAAAAATTATACTTACAAGTCGATAAACATAAGTGTCAGAAAAAAAGGATCCAATCCTAAATGAAACTTCTAAAGATTTGTTTAATTGTTTGTGATGATATTCAATCATGTTCTTGAAAGAGTTTTATCCTGTTATTTTGAATCTAGTGGAGCATTGATGGCATGATTCGTTTAATTCGTAAATTAAACAAATTAAGATTGAGGTTTAATGGGTTCGGGTCGTAAGTAGATTGATACGTTTAACTTATGAAATAAATGGGTTGTGGTACGGTTGACTTATCAACGCGTTATAACTCATATAATCAGTTGGTGGGTCGTGATACAAATTGACTTATCTAGGGGAGGAACTAAAAGGGGTTACGGAGGATATGTTGACCCTTCGACTCTCAAAAGAAATAACGAAAGTCGTTAGTTCTAGAATCTATGAGAAAATTGACATAATTGACGGAATAGGCAGACATTAGTTCTAGAATCACATGGAGCATTTTCCTCCTATTTTCCTAATTTTTTCTATCTATTTAACTAAGGAGCCATTAAAATGATTATACGATAACACGATTCACATAATTTGCAAATTAAACGAATTAATGTTGAGGTTTAATGGGTTTGGGTTGATACATTTAACCCATAAAATAAATAGGTTGTGGTATGGGTTGATTCATCAACTCGTTATAACCGTATAATTCAGTTGGTGGGTCGTAAAGGTGGCAAATTACACACGACACTCAATTTTAGTATTTGGATTTAGCACTGAACATAAATTTTTTGGTTGGTTAGGGTTGGCATGCTAAGACTTGAACCCTCAACCGTTTGGTTCAATAAGCTCTGATACCATATCATAGAACTATTTAAATTAAAAGCTCAAGCTCATAGTTAAGGCTCAATTATAAATCTTATATTAATAACTATATCCTTTTATATTTTTAAAAGTCGTCATTAATATACGTATATAGTAAAATTACATGTGACCCATAAACACGACACGAAATCGGTACTAACCCGATTAAGTTAATACGATTTTGATATAGAAGTTTTTGAGTTTGGTTAGGGTTGACTGATTAGGTTAACACGAAATCGACACTAATCCGATTAGGTTAACACGATTTTGATATGGAAGTTTTTGAGTTGGGTGAGGGTTGACTGATTTTAATATTAATCCGAAATTGACACGATACGAATCCGATAATTGTCACCTCTAATAAGTTGTGGCACAAATTGACTTATCTAGAGGAGGAACTAAAAGGGGTCACGGAGAATAAGTCAACTCCCGACTTTGGAAAGAAAACAACAAAAGAAAACTATATTTACTGATGGAAATTCTGTATAATTTCGGTGGTAATTTTGTTCGTGCTAGAATCTATGATAAAATCGACATTACTGACGGAATATGCAGGCAGAATGTTGCTGAATCTTAAACCAAAAAAAATAAATCTATATTTCTTATTATATTTTTGTCCATTAATGCCCTGAATGTTTAGTTCTAGTTCCGTCACTGGATTCACCAACTCGTCATATATTAAGGGGGTGTTTCTTTTACCTTTTCACATCTGCGGTTTGCTGTTTGGGACTTAAAAGGAGATATATAGCTGTTTGGTTAAAAATTTGTAACATCTGCTGGTTGCTATTTAAATGGCAAACCGCTGCTTTTTGCATCAGCAGCATAGAGCTACTTTTTGCTCTATAAATTGTTGCTGGTGCTTTTTTCTCCTTAATAAAATAAGGCTTAATAGGCACCCAGCCCTCTAAACTTGTAACTTTTTTTCACATGGTCCCTTCAAGTTAGGGGACAACCTCTCAACCCCCTTAACTCTCCAAAAATATCACATACAACCCCTTAAATTTGTAACTTTTTTCCACCTGGCCCCCTCAATTTAGGGGACAACCTCTCAACCCCCTTAACTCTCCAAAAACATCACATACAGCCTCTTACACCCCTATATCCGGTCAAAATATTGACCCGTGTAGAAAACGCGCTTGACTGTTGACCACACTAATGCCACGTGTCATTTTTTTCTTAAAATTTTCCATGTAAATCCAGTAAATTACCTATAATTTGGGCATCCGTAGAGTCTTCTTCCTTGATTTGCAGGTTTCATGAAACCTTAAGTACAACATATTCACCACAAAAACATGATTCATGAATACCCACCATGAAATCGGTTTCAAGAACAACACAAGCCATAACCTAATTGATAAAAAAAAGAATTATCTCAGAAGAAGAAGAAGAAGAAGAAGAAGAAGAAGAAGAAGAAGGTAGAGGAGGAAGAAAGGAGATGAAGGAGATGAATACTTACTGTTGAACTTGAATCGGAGACCGATCAGAGACAGAAAAGAGGTGAATCCAAGGAATCGGAAAAGAGGAAGGAAGGATTTCTGAGGAGAACGTTAGGGATTTAAGAAGAAAGGGGATTTTTTTACCGTTTAAGTTTCTAAAGCCAACTTTCACGCGAGTGCAATCCCAACTTATTCCATGTCAGAGCCACGTAGGCGTTAAGGGGCTATATGTGATGTTTTTAGAGAGTTGAAGGGGTTGAGAGGTTGTCCTCTAAGTTGAGGGGATCCGGTGAAAAAAAGTTGCAAGTTTAAGGGATTGTATGTGATGTTTTTGGAGAGTTAAGGGGTTGAGAGGTTATCCCCTAAATTAAGGGAGTCAGGTGAAAAAAAGTTACAAGTTTAGGGGGCTGGGTGCCTATTAAACCGTAAAATAAACTCTGAACTTATTATTTCTATAGCTTCTCCCACTCATCTGTCCCTTTGTCCACCACTTTCTTGGTTTTTTTTTTTTGTTTTTTTTTTCGTCTTTTTCACCTTTTATTATTTAAAAAATCTTCAACATAACTCTTTCTTTTCTTCATTTTTTTTTTGGAAATTGATTTAAAAAGGCAAAAGCAAATATCCAAACAAACACAATGCATAATCTAAATTATTATTGTTCACATGGGTAGTTTAGTTTGGAGAGCTAATTTACATTAATTTAGATTATGCATTGTGTTTATTGAGTTCAAAGAGCTAATTTTAATGTGGTGAAGCTCTTAGTCTAATGGTTGAGAGCTTACCTATGACTATGGAGGTTATGGGTTCGAATCACATCCGGATGGGGCCGGGATTTTTCTTTCTTTTTTAATGTAAGCGCATTGTGCGCAAATTTATTTTTTTTTAAAAAAAGAGCTAATTTTAATCATAGTTCTATATAGAAAAATGAAATTATTTATAAAATGATTATTTTTATGTAATTATTTTCATTATTTTTAGAATTAATTTTATATATTTATTTAAAACATGTCCATATTAGTCATTTTACATATTAACAGCAACAGATAATCATAGTTTTACCAAACACTAATAATCAAACAGCAAATAACAAACAGCAAACCGTAGCAACAAACAACAACAACAAACAGCAGGTAAAACAAACAGGCCCTAATTCAATTGACGGTCATGTCAACTCATCCCTTTAACCCATTTAAATTGACTATAAGTGTTGAAACACTATAATTTTGTAAAATCACCCGTGTTATTTTTCCCCCATATTAAATTTGTTTAGCTAATTGTATAAACCTGTTTATTTAAATACGACGTGCCAAGATTGATCGTTAACGTCCTTAACGGATCACTAGGATAGATCAACGTGACATGTTTATGGACTCGTCAACCTTTTTTAAACCCATATATCTGACCTCCATAGAAGCTTCAATCCCTAAGAAACACATGAACAACAAATTCGAGCCATTGTTACTGCTATGCACGAAACTCGACCTGAAATCTCGCTTAAGGAAAATAAACTTCCCTAAACACGACACTAAAATTTGTTTATAAATGTTCTAATCGAGCTTGCTTACGAGCTTTCGAGCCGAGCTTTGGCCTGCTCAAGCTGGCTTGTTTACGAACTGAGCCAGTAAATCATGCTCACGAGCGGTTTATTTACAAATAGAGCCGAATCGAGCCAAGCTTCGACCACCGAACCGCTCATGAGCGGCTCGGCTCATTTACAGCCCTACGTTTAACCATTTAAGTTGACTATAAATGTTGAAACACGGTAATTTTGTCAAATCACCCGTGTTATTTTTGCCCATATTAAATTCGTTTAGCTAATCGTATAAACCTGTTTATTTAAATACCAGGTGTCAAGATTGATCCTTAACATCCTTAACGGATCACTAGGATAGATCAACATGACATGTTTACGACTCATCAACCTATTTTAAACCCATATATCGGACCTCCATAGAAGCTTCAATCCCTAAGGAACACAGGAATAACAAATTCGAGCCACTGTTACTGGGCTTAATACATCATTTGCCTCCCGAACTTGTCCAAAAAGCTTGATTGGGTCCCTGAACTTTCAAAGTGTCCCGATAGCCCACTGAACTTGCATAAAATGTTCAATTAGCCCCCCGAACTTGCATAAAATGTAATCAATTGATCACTCGGTTGTAAAAAAGTAAGTTAAATGCGGAAGATGTATTCCACGTGTCTTAGAATGTTATTACATAATTCAAGAATAGAGTAAAAATGAAGTTATTACTTGCTCAACTATAAAGCTTGTATTCTCTAATATTACAACCGTAATACCCCAATCTTGATTGTTTTAATTTTTTTTAAGACGCGTGCAATATATTTTTCGTATTTAACTTAATTTTTTTGCAACCGAATTATTAGTTGATTACATTTTATGCAAATTCATGGGGCTATCGAAACACTTTGAAAGTTCAAAGGGCCAATCAAACTTTTTGAACAAGTTCAGAGAGCAAGTGATGTATTAAGCCACTGTTACTGCTATGCATGAAACTCGACCTGAAATCTCGCTTAAGGAAAATAAACTTCCTAAACACATCGTTCAAAATGTTTTTTTTTTAAATTAATTCAATTACTCAGTTTGAAACTCGTCAGACTCTGTTTTTTTTTTTTTTCATAACCATTATATTGCAACAGAAGATTTCTTCGGGCCGAAACCAAACTTGCATAAATAACTAAGAAGATATGTCTATACATGATTAGAAAGTGAAAAACATAGGATGATCCGAAACTCTGCCGGAATACAAATGCATCCAATCGATTCCATTTAATGTCAGTTAAGATGAACAAAATAGAATTAGCAGATCAGATCATAGAACCCGTAAGACGGCTAAGAATTTACATCTTGTAAGAGTATCATTTACGCATATAGATTCGACTCCGATCGATCTTAGTGCAATCCGAACGTATTCTCTCCGCTGTAGACCATGTACAGAAAACCATCTTCATCCTTGTTTTCCTCGTAGATTGCAGACATCAATGCAGCTGCAATAAAACAAGAACATTACCGCTTAGAACCATTCATAGGTTGGCTCGGTCGGACTTAATGGATTTACACCTAAACATCCTCAGTTCAGCCCGAGATTAATTTAGGTGAACTCGAGCTTGAAAATCAAATATCAAACAACTTCACACGGGCAAAACTATTGGGGTCATGGAGGGTCCGTCAACCCCTGACTCGGAAAGAAAATAATGAATTTTATATTTACCGACATAATTTCCGTCTCAAAACATAAAAAAAATAAAAAAAAAAAGTGTAAATACATTAGTTCCAAATTTTTTGACAAGTTCGAAATTAATGACTTAATTGGTGACGGATTTTTTCGTGCCGATTCTTAATCCAAAAAAATTTGGATTAATACATCACTTGCCTCCTAAACTTGTCCAAAAAGCTTGATTAGCTCCCTATACTTTCGAAGTGTCTCGATAGCCCTCTGAACTTGCATAAAATGTTCAGTTAGCCCCCTGAACTTATATAAAATGTAATCAATTAAGCAATTGGTTGCAAAAAAGTAAGTTAAATGCGGAAGATGTATTGCACACGTCTTTAAAAAAGTAAAACGATTAAGATCAGGATATACGGTTCTAATATTAGAGAAGACAAATTTTATAGTTGAAGTAAGAACTTCCTTTTTAATCTATTTTATGAATTACGTAATAACAATCTAAGACGTGTACAATACATATTTCACATTTAACTTACTTTTTTTGCAACCGAGTGATTAATTGATTACATTTTACGCAAGTTCAGGAGGTTAAATGAACATTTTACGCAAGTTCAGTGGGCTATTGATCGAGGCACTTTGAAAGTTCAGAGGCCAATCAAGCTTTTTGGAAAGTTCAGTGGGCAAATTTTTGTCAAAAAATCTGTTTTTGTACTAAATTTTTGTCCATTGACCTCCGAGTTTTTGGTTCTCGTGCCGTTACTGGTTGCACATAACCTCACCTCAAAAAATATATTTTTTTATTTTATCAATTATATATATATATAATCATTAATATTAATAGGCCGGACCAGTCCGTCCTACTTTTATAAATCCCAGGCCCGCTTGAGAAAATAGACAGATTTAGACGGGCTTGGGTAGGCTAAATGTCATTTTCTTCCATTCAAACCCGAAATATTGAACGCAACATATGCATTACCCGGGCCAAAAACAGGTCCAGTTACCAATAGAGCTCATGGAAATTATTTATACATAGAATGTTAAAGAATGTAATTTACCAGTAGGAGGCAGTGTGTTCTTCACAAACACAAATATAGCCTTTTCGGCACTGAGCTTAATCCTTTTCCGGACAACATAGACGAACTGTCCCACAGTCAAATCAGCAGGCACAAGATATCTGAAACAATGATACCAAAATATTCGTTTCAAATGAATAGTGTTAGATAGATTCTCTCTATAAATTGTGTTGTCGTGTCAGAAATTCGTAGTCCTACTTCCAAGTTTCATATGCTTTTCAAACCCAAACTAAGAACTACGGGAAATTGACACATTTGTGGTTAATTACTAAACAATTTTTTCGTTTTTGGGCAAATTTCGAACTATTTCTTTAACTCGCTCTGCCGATCAGGAAGACGGATAAGGAAGCTTTCAGAATTTTCTATCAATCCTCCTACCACACTGACGGACCAATATCAGTCCTACCACACAGGGGGGCTAATATCAGTCTGTTTGTCACACAGGCGGACCAACATTTTACGATTGTTTGGTCTAATCGAAACAATTGTGAAATCGAATTCCTTGGCATTTGTTTGTCTAGCTTACCGAGGTTTTTGTCATTCCTTAGCTTCATTCGAGCTGACAAAGATTTCAAAATTTCACAATTGTTTGATGATCAATCTGTCTCCTAAAATGGATTCTCAAGTTGTAATTCGGACACTGATCGATATCCGTCTGCTTGTCACACAGACGGACTGATATTCGCCCGTGTGACTGATACAACAATTCCACATCCGCTTATCTTTCTAACCGGCAGAGCAAGCCAAAATTACCACAAACACGCAGAAATAGTTTGAAATCTACCGTAAATGAAGAATTTGTTTAGAAATTGACCACAAATGTGTCAATAACCCGTCTACCCCGAAACAATCATGCTAACAAAAGTTTTAACAAGAATATAGAGAAGATGCTACTGACTTTTTCTTATCAATATCAGGAACATCAGTTCTTTCAGCCTTTTCCACAATTACCTGCATAACATCCAAAGAATATTCGCATAACTTAAGATGAGACTTTAAATACGAATTAAGGCTCAAAATGGCGTCTGAAGTTAGCAGGCATGATCGGTTTAGCCCAAATCGAAGATTAGGTATCAACTCAGCCCTGAAGTTGGCAATATTCGATAGATTAGTCCAAATTTGACAATTTTTCAGGTATTGAAACTGATTGTATTTGGGCTAATTTGTCAAATATTACCAATTTTAGGGCTCAGTTGATATCTAAAACTTCGATTTGGGCTAAACTGATAATGTTTGTCGACTTCTGGCGTCATTTTGAACCTTAATTCCTTTAAATAGACAGACATTGAAAACAGAATCTTACTTACTGGTATTCTATCGGGATACTTCTCCCTAATGCGAGTAGCTTCTGCTTGTCTCCTCTCTGAATAAATACACACAAAGTAAGTGTAAACGAATGCCTAATTCACCCCCAAAGGTATCCGAAAGTAGAAGAATTGTCTCACATATACAAAGACTCATGCAGCTATCTAATTAAATAATGTGAGATATCTAACACACTCCCTCACATCCAAAACCATTTAGAGCGTGAAATACATATCCACGTATGGAGAGGTGGCAATTTCTTGTTTCGTGTCAAAATTGTGTTATCTCATATATAAGTTCCATATGGTTATATATGATATAAATGCTAGAAAAATAATTTTCGTGTCAATCGTGTCGTATCATTCGGGTTGTCTTGTCTCTATGAATTGTCTTTTCGTGTCAGAAATTGCCACCCCCCTGAAATACAAGATTCTGATACTATCAAAGAACTATTTGACCAAAAGCTTAAACTCGAAAGTAAGGCTCAATAATGACGTTTATTATCATCTCCAGTAATCAAAGCCTATGATTACAACATCTTCACCCTATTAGGGAGGTTAGTGTCGTCACAACCTTGGTTCGGGTGCGAAGAGAAGATTGTTGGGTTTACTCACATCGGTTGTGAAAGTAGCTGTGTTTGGTTAATAAGTGTGAGAGATAAATTTTATCGTTTGAGCTAGCTTTTAGGTTTAGAAGGCCCAATAGCGCCCAACACTAATTGTTGCGTTTTCCCACATTGGTTGTAGAAGGGGCGGGTGTTTCGGTAATAAATGTGAAGGAGAAATCTCATACTTTGAGCAAGCTTTTAGGGTGAGAAGGCTAATAGCACTCAATACTGGTATTAGAGCCTCTTAGAACGAGCGATTGAAGGTTACGGTTCAAACCCTGGAAAAACTCCATTTATTAGTAGAATTTTAACATATGGTAAGATGAGTTTGTGTTGAACACACTTGTGGATCAAATGTTTCCTTAATAAAGAAGATGTAACGATAGAAGGCCTAAACAAGGAGCAGCTCCAAGGGATGGCGATGGGTTCATGCATGAACTGAATTCCACATCAAAAATGGAGAAGGAATCTATGTTGCACAGAGAACACGGGAAACATTATTTCTAAAACATAATCTTCATAAAATAGCCTATAAATAAAAATAGACATGGACACGAAAAGCAGAAACGCTACTAACTAGAAGTGACTGTGCCTACTAGCTAGAAGTGTCCGTGCAACATAGGAGGGAACGAATGAGTTATATTAGTAAGGTTTGTTTCAATAGACTTAATACATCCTCAGCCCCTCTAGTTGTCCGAAAACTGCAACTGATCCCTGAACTTTAAAACGTTACAACTAACCCCTCAAGTTGCTTATTTGGAACAAATAAGCCCTAAACCCAAAAAAACATTCAACATAATATTACATCAGAAATAACAGATTTCCAAAATATCGATACATTAACAAAAGGGCAAAAAAAACTCTCAACTCACAAATATTAACCTATTTGAGGGGTTATTTGTTCCAAATAAGCAAGTTGAGGGGTCAGTTGCAAAATTTTGAAATTTAGGGGTCAGTTACAGTTTTTGGACAACTTGAGGGGCTGGGGATATATTAGGCCTTTTTAATACATATAAATGCATTTTAAAGTCGTGAGTCCAATGTTTTGAATTTGAGTCAAAGCGGACAATATCTAGATGGTATTGGATCATACTATTACAATTGATATCACATTCGACTCTCCATGTACGATTGTGTTGGTTCGGAGATGAATCAGGCGGAAGTTGGTAAACTTGTAACGAACTGGTTCGGAGTCTGTAACGCCGGGGTAGACAGCCTGAGCAAGGAGCCACTCTAAGGGACGGCGATGGGATAGAAGGCCAGAGCAAGAAGCGACTCTAAGGCAATGACGATGGGAGTGGGAATGACCGGGTTATATTAGTAAGTTGTGTTTTCAATATATATAGACGCCTTTTAAAAAGGTGAGATCTTATAAATTGGAGTTAGATCTGGGGAGGGGGCCGGTGCACTACGCGTCCCCGCTGAGCGAGGGTCTGGGGAGGGGTCCACCACAAGGGTGTACTTGGGGCAAACCTTCGTCTGACAATTTATTTGGCAAGAGGCCGCTCCTAAGACTCGAACCCGTGACTTCTTGGTCACACGACAACAAAGTTTACTGTTGCGCCAAGGCTCGCACTCATAGTCTTTAGAGAATATGAATGAAAAATTATCACCAATGTAAGCAATCCAAAGGTTTCACAGACAAAAATCAGCTCAAAACCAAAATAAAAAAAAGGCTGCGCCGTGCACTATGCGTCTCCGCTAAGTGAGGGTCGGGGGAGGGGTCCCATCACAAGGGTGTATCGGGGCAAAAATCAGCTCAAAACCAAAATAATCAACAAAATTAACCCAAGAAATAGAAACGAACCAAGAGGCTGTTCAAGCTTGAAAGAACCCTTAGCCATGGTTGAAGACGAGCTCCAATTACACCTCCCTGCAAATTTCAAACATGAAAACACCATAACCTCTCAAATAAATGTCGAAAATCCCCTACACCATGAAATCAGAGAAGAAAAAACAACAAAAGATGAATTTAACAGACGGGAAGTTTGAAAATCGATAACATACCTAAGAATTAGGGTTTCCGAAGAGAATTGATTGGTTGATCAAATTCAGAATTTGTGACAAGAACAGCTCAAAAGGTCAATATCAAAGAGGATTATAGATTTCTAATTGAGAGGAAACTTATAGAGTTTGATTCAGATTCCAACACGAAACCTTAATCTTTGTAGGATTTTCAGTTCTGAAGAAACCAACTTTTTCAAGATTGGAAAATTTCGATTTGGATTGCCTTCAATTCAAGCAAATTGGGTTGTCTTCGCGTCAGCAATTTGTTTCAGGCATGGCTTCACTCCTTCGTTTTTCTATCCGACGTCGTATAACTTGAGTCAAAATTCATAATTACAATAATTCTAATTAGATACTTATTTTTATTTTTTTTTTACATTTTTATTAAGAACCCAATTCAAAACCATACAAATAAAAGTCGCAGGCGCAGAGATCCAAACCCCACGATCACACTCAGACGCCTTAACTAACAAGTGGATGACCCGATTTGCAGACCGTTTAGAGAATAGGACCGAAGAAATATCGAGCTCTTTTAGAAGAGCTTTACAATCATCCACAAGAATGTCAAAAGGAGAAACCAACACACTAGTGCTATTAAGTACCAAAACTAGAAATTGCGAATCTGATTCTAATTGAACATTGAAGAGGCCAAATGTTATTAACTAGCCCAATGTTTCTCAGCAGCTAAGTGCTTTTGCCATGAGGGGATCCGGGATAGAGGGGATCAAGCCGTTTGCAGCAGATACGAACTCACCAGATGAGTTTCTAATCACCATTCCGAAATTAGAACAGCCCAATTCCTCGAAGGTTGTTACGTCGATGTTTAACTTCAACTTGTTTGGCGGTGGGGGCTAACACTTAATGGATGCAGCCACTGGGCTAGAAACCAGGAATGATGCTTGAGCCTGCTTCCATTTACTCAAGTAAGTTGTCATGTTGCTAAAAGAAATACTAGGAAGAGTAGACCTGTTTGTCCAAACTTTGAGGTTTCGATCTTGCCAAATGGCCCAACAAATTGTAACAGTTGTCTTAAGAGTTTTCCTCTCAAAACTTTCTTTCACGTGTGCCCAAAATTCATGGAAATTAGACACCAGTAAAAGAATAATTCCATATCAGTTTAGCTCTAGGGCATGCGACCAAAGCATGATAATCAGTCCCTGAACCAGCATCAATTCGGGGACAAGAGGGTGGCACATCGATATACCTGCAAATTAACGTTGTGTGGGGATGCATTTTGCACTGGTTCGCCAGATAAAACTTCTAATTTTTGGCGGGATCGAATTTGCCAAATGCTATTCTAGAATTCTATAGAATGAACAGTAACATTAGCGCCATTGACAGTATTCAGGAGCATGTACCCACTACGTACCGTGTAGCTACCCTTATTATCCGCGTTGTACCGCCAACGGTCCCACACATAACGGTTACTCAATGAGATCCTAATTATAAGAGCTTTATCCTTGACCGAGAACAAATGATTGAGAACCTGCATATTCTAGGGACCGTTTGGGCTGATACGTAAACTGTCAACAATAACATCTTCAAGGTCTAGGGGGAAAGACTCTTGATGAGGGTTGAACTCATCCACCAACCATGGGTCACTCCAGACACTAGTCGTCGACCCATTGCTTACCAGAATACAAGCTCAAATTTTAAGAAGGGGAATGCTTGACAGAATACTGTGCCATATGAAACTAGGATTTGCTTTAATAGTCGCATCAAGGAGTGACGTAGAAGGGAAGTATTTTGCCTTAAAGACTTTAGCCACCAATGAAGTCGGATTAGTAAGCGTCCTCCAGACCTGTTTTACTAACAATGCAATATTGAACTGGTGAAGGCGACAAAAACCATTGTTATCATATCTCTTTGGAATGCACAGCCGCTCCAAGGACTGCTAGTAAATTCAATGAGTACCACCTTCTTTTGAGCCCCACCAAAAGGAATTCATCATATGTTCCCGGTCTACACAGAGAATTTCAGGAATGAGAAAAAGGCTCATGACATAAGATGGTAAAGACTGAAGCATAGATTTGATAAGCACTTCCTTACCAGCCTTAGATAAGAACTTAGCCTTCCAACTGGTAATCTTATCCTTAACATACTTTGAAGATAACCAAACACCTCAGTTTTATTCCTTCCAATAAGTGACGGAAGGCCTATCTATTTACTAGGGGTCGAGGCCACGTGCACCCCAAACGGGAACTCAGGGCTGGTTGCATTTCAGAAATGACATTTTTGCTGAAAGTGACAGATGACTTAGCAAAAGTAATATTTTGCCCTGAAGCCTTTTAATACAAACAAAGACACTTTTTAATTTCCTCACATTCATTCACATTAAATGGTTGTCATCAATAAAGAAAATTAGGTGACAGATTGGAGGGGCGTGCTGAGTTATCCTACAACCGTGAATGGATCCACGGGCTTGTAGGGTTGAGAGGGATGCTGAGACCCCTTCAACAGAAATAATGAAAAGATACGGAGATATTGAATCTCCCTATTTGAGGCCTCTGTGTGGAATAATATGACTAATAACATGATTAGCATTAATAATGTGATACCAGATTTTGGTGACACACTACATTAACTGAACTCGTTGGTTTCTGAAGCCCAGCTTTATCATCATCTGCTCTAGAAAGACCTCATCAACTCTATTATAGGCCTTAGTCATATCTAGTATCAGCAAGGCATAACTTATTTTACCCTGAGTTTTTCGATTTAAGTAATGGTTTACTTCGAATACAAGCATAACATTATCCAAGATCAGTCTTCCAATAATAAAAGCACTATGTGTGTCAGATATAAGCAAAGACAACACACATTTCAATCTGTTGGCAATTTCTTTACACATAATTTTGTAAAATCACATTACACAGAGCAATAGGGCGGAGATGAGATGCATATTCGGGAAAACATTTCTTTGGAATAAGAACTAGAGTTGTTTCATTGAACTTGTCAAGGAAAGACCCTGCATTCATCTAACTAAGACATGAACTAGTGACTTTATCTCCCACTATTTTCCAAAATTTCTGATAAAAGCAAGGATTGAAGCCATTTGGACCAAGACTTTTGTCATGATGTATAAATGACTACGTCTTTAATTTCTATAGCAGTAAACGGCCTTAACAACTCAATATCATCCTCGGTAGAGAGTTTTGCAAACAACATTTGCCAGAATAGGTTCCACATTGCAACCATCAGAATTAAATAGTGTATTGAAGTAATCTAACAAGATATGATCCATACCTTGGTCCCAACCGCACCAACTGCCATTCACATCCTGTAGACGGGTAAGTTGATTTTTACGTCGACTAGTGGCAGCCATGTGAACGTATTTTGAATTTAGATCCCCTTCCCAAAGCCACAATTGCTTTAAGCACTATCTCCATTATACCTCTCATTGTACCAAAAGAGTGTCTAAAAGTTGTCTAGCAGTAAGATACTATTGTTGAGTAAACTAATTATGATTTGAGTTTTTCTACATGAAAATTATAATCAGTTATAAAACTACAATTAAATCATACTAATAGAATTAATTCTCAATATATCATTATTTCTATATATCACAAATAAAATATGTTTTATACCCTAATTTAAAAAAATTAACCTAAATTCATAAATTTTAAATCCTAAAAAATATACCATAAACCTATAATTTATAAATTCAGTTCTTAAAATATATTAAAAACAATAATTTAATTAATTTAATATAATTCAAATTGTTATTTATAATTGTAGATAATTTTTTAAAGGGAACTGTGCAAAAATATCTCTAACGTTTACAAACAGGGGCAATTTTACTCGTAACATCTAAAATGGTGCAATTTTATCCCTAAAGTTGGCAGCCAATAGCAACTTTACCTATAACATTGATAATTTGGATCAATTTGAGAAATAATTCATCAAACTGTCTTCTCGATCATGAATCTTGTCATCTACACTTCATATATGCGTTATTTTACCAGTAATTAGTAACATATCACAAACGTATGATTAAACGTGGAAAAAATTCAAACAAAAATTTAAAAAATATATTGTATTTTGTACGAGTTGGACAAAATAATTTCAAATATTTCACTGAATTTAAAAATATTAATCTCTAATTCAATTATTACGTTTGAAAAAAGTATGATTTTTTTTTTGAACAACAGATATGTAATTGGTGTAGAATAAGGGACAAGATGTGTGTGTGTTGTATAATTATGTCTGAAATTGATCAAACTCGCTAACGTTAAGGATAAAATTGTTCTTGATTGTTAATATTAGAGATAAAATTATATAATTTTGGACGTTAGAGGTAAAATTGCTCCGGATGTAAACTTTAGGGTATGAAATATTCTATGTGGGAATAAAATTTGCTCCGGATGTGCAATTGGATTGTTATTATATTTGTTGGGTGGGCTCAATGGGCTTGAAATTGAGTTTTTGGGAAAGAGCTATGATCGGGTGTGGAGGGGACACAAATCTGCGTGTGGCCCAAATTTTAATTTGTGGGAATAAAATAAAGGGAAAAGTATAAAATAAATCATGTGGTTTGATCAATTTGTAAAATAATTTATGTGTTTAAAAATTTGCAAACAGGTGTACTTTATGAATTTTGCAGTTATAAGATCAAATTTTTCGATCAAATAATATTTCTAATTTAGTTAATTTACAAAATTAGAGCTGAATTTTAGATAATTTACAAAATCAGTCTTGCTTTTTTTTAAATAAATAGTTACTACAATAATTTTTAAATAAATGATAGCAAAAAAAAAAAAAAACACAAAGCGCAGGCTTGTTGTGGATTGGAACATGAGGCTTGTTGTGTATGTAAAACTAACTAAAACTATGTTGGCGCCGATCTTAAGAAACTAAAGGCGTAATATATCATTTGTCCTTTGAACTTGTCTATAAAAGTTAATTGTCCCTCTAAACTTTTAAAGTATTTTGATAACTCCCTTAACTTGTATAAAATATTCAGTTACTTTCATGAACTTGCGTAAAATGTAATCAATTTGATCACTTGGTTGTAAAAAAATGAGTTAAATAGAGAAGAATGATTGCACGTGTCTTAAAAAAGTAAAACGATCAAGATCAGGGTATGAAATTCTAATATTAGAGAAAATAAATTTTATATTTGAACAATTAATAACTTCAATTTTAATTTATTTTTGAATTATGTAATAACATTCTAAAATTCGTGGAATACATCTTCCGCATTTAACTCATATTTTTTGCAAAACCGAGTGATCAATTGATTATATTTTAAGCAAGTTCATGGGGCTAACTGAATATTTTACACAAGTTAAAATGGCATATTGGGATACTTCGAAAGTTTAGTGGGATACATTGTGTTTTGGAACATGAAGCTTGGTGTGTATGTACGACAATCTTCTTCACTTCTTCTACACTTCCAACATACATCGTGACGTGCCTCCCATGGCTTTCAATCCCGCAATCTCTTTCTTCCTCGCTTTCCTGTATCAGAGTCATGGTTTAATGTTAGGATCACCGTTGATATTAGCGTCACACACAAAATAAAACGACATAACAAGAGCGTGTTAAATATATGTCATATTACTAAATTGAAAAGTTGTATATCTCCTTAAATATGTGAAGCAATCCTCATTGTTTGAGATATTTTTTAAGGTGAATATAAATGCCAATGTAAAGACCACACAAGTGTTCATCCCTTGCAAGCTAAGCAGGGTCTTATGTGAAAAATTCTACTGTAGACCAAGATCAATAATGACCCCTCCACTCAGATGATGCCACATCATCCCAATTGCTAATCTGACATCATTTGAGTGGAGGGATCACTACTGATCTCGGCCTATAGTAGAATTTCTCGTCTTGTGTTTGTATTTGATCACTTTGAGTATATATATTTTTTAAATACTTTCTTTGCCCGATCTAGATTTAACATATTACTAGACTGATTTCCTCTGCCATTTCCACTCATAGATTCACTAAATCTATATTTTCATGGTATCAGAGCCATGATTCAAAGTTGAGATTCCCTCTAATATTATTGTCACGGCACAAAATGAGTTAGATATGAAGAGGGTGTGTTAAATACATCTCACATTGTTAAATTGAAAAACTATATAACTCTTTCAATATGTAAAACAACATTTCTCTTTTGAGATACTCTATCCGTTTTTTTATATGTCATTTAAGGTTTTTTTTATCAATACCAATGCACTATTAATTAGATTATTAAAATAACTAATTTACCCTTAATACTTCTCTCATAAATTTCTATTTTCAATGAAAAATCATCTCTCTTATTAAATTTTATAGCTTAACTAGGATTGTTTGTATTTAATACTAAGCCTCTTCCGTATTTAATGATTCAAAAAAAAAAAAAATACTAAACCTCTTCCTTATTATAAATAAGAGTTTATTGCTAATACAAAATTAGGGCCGATCCTGAGCCTAGGCCGGGGAGTGTGTCGGCCTAGGGTCTTGGAGGGGGTCCAAAAACAAATTCTAAATCTATATATATAGTTTAATTTTTTTACTCATATATTAGTCATTTAGATTTTAAAGGGTTCAAATGATTGATATTTTAGACATAAAAGTGATCCAATTGACTTTTTGAATATTAGTTGTGGGTTAACCTAACGAAATTGTGAAACATTTTTTTTTTTATTTTGCGTAACCAAAGGTATTTGGTAAACATAATAATAAGTACCGTACAATTATTAATGAAATACCTTTTTATTTATTATTTATAGGAATATATTTTAAAATTTTATGTATAATTGTTTTTTTAAAGGGACCTTTATTCTTTTATTTCATCTAGGGTCCATAAATTGTCAGGACGAACCTTATATAAAATGATATATAAAAATGAACAAATTGAAAAACCTACAACGATATTTTTACCATTGTACTGTGGTAACTAATTAGTTTTTATTTATTCTCAAAGTAAAAAGACAATTTAAATAGTGGTTTATTTAATAAAAGTTAATTAATATATATGGATTGAATCAAAACGTCGTATATTATGAAACTAAAAAAGATTTTCAAATGGTCAAACGGATGGAGTATACTACAAAATTTGAAAGGAGTATATATCTCTCTAAACTAAACATTTATTCACATGATAACATCTTCTATTATCCCTTACTAGGTAAGTAGGGTCTTAGTGATAGTAATTATTTTTAAACACTTTTTCATTTCTAATTAAATACTTTTTTTTCTATTAATTGTGCTTCCAAACTAAGAATTATACGGACACTTATTCTTTCCCCCAAACAAACAAGTTCAAGTCTCTACCTTAGTAGTTGGGACAAATTTTGAGGATACCTTAATAATAATAATAAAAAAATTGTGGATACGATATTAGTTATATTTAAATAAAAAAAAAGTAGGTACTAGGTATTAAATAAATTGTTATTATATTTTGATGGGAAGGTAATAAAGAATTAGGTAAGAAATGTGTAATAGACATAAATATGATGTATGATGGGGTCCATTGGAGTGAGTCAGAAGATTTGAGTAATTAAATAAAGAAGATCACGTGAAAACAGTGAGAAGTTAAAAATAGGGGAATTAATGAAGGGTACAAAACATCTTTTCCGTTTTCAGATCATTTTTTGCTTTCTTTTCTAGAGAAAAACTTTGTCACTATTTGTATTTTTTTTTTCAAATTTCTTATAGAAAATATTTTTTTATTTTTAATATAAGGTAAAAAAATACTTTTTTTATACAATAAAAAAATACTTTCATAAAAAAAATTAATATTTAATTTTATCTCTAACGTTATAAATGATGCAATAATATCTAAGAGTACAAACGAGTCGAGCCGAGTTCAAACTAGATAGGTTCGTGATAACCCGCGAAGCCCAAAACGGGTTATATTCATTTCGCAAGCCCAGCCCATATTAAAGCCCCATGGGCTAAGATTGGACGGGACCCGAATGAAGGAAGCGGGCACAGCGAGTAAACCGCCCCGAATTCCTAAACGGAGCGTCAAGACTCCCACTCAGAACCACGTTCGTTGCCATGAAAGCCACGAAAGGGACATGGCCTAAAAAGGGGTAACCGTCCTCAGAACGTGGCCCACTAAGGAGTAACCGCCCTCGGCGGAATGTCACCAGCAGCGGATGGAAGAGGTCCGGCGAGTACCCGATATTGACTTAGAAGATCAATTACGGAGCATGATGGAGCGAATGGGGTACTCACCTCGGCCGAGAGCAGAGGTCCAGAGCGATTCACCTTTTGCCCCTTCGTTGCGGGAATTCATTCCAGATCACAGAATCAAAGCACCTGCCATACCAAAATACTATGGGGATCCAAATTCTGACCCTGAGGCTCATGTCAGGAACTATAGAGAGTTAATGGATGTTGCAGGGGCAAGCGAAAGCATAATTTGCAGGTTATTCTCGACAACTTTGGGCGGAGCCGCATCTGATTGGTTTCGATCTTTACCCGCAGAATCTATTCACAATTGGCATCAATATAGTCGGGATTTCTGTGCGAAATTTGTGGGCTGTAAGGCAGCGTATGTGACGGATAGGCAGCTAAAGGAGATCAAACAGAGGAACTATAATTCCATAAGGGAATTTGTTGTCGCATTCAACGATATTCTGGTGCGATTGCAAAACCCGGATATCGTGAGCATCCGCAACATCATGGCAGATGGAACCACAGATTGGAGTATGCGGGAGGAAATCATCCGCAACAAGCCGCGCACAGTGGCCGAACTCATGAAAATAGCAAAGGAATTCATGGAAGTGGATGATGTCAACAGGGAACATAGGGCTCAAACTCGGCGAGAAAGAGATGCCGCTAGATCCACTTCGGACAATCGGCGCCAGACCCAGTCCAAGAGTAATTTTGCTCGAAGAGGCGATCGCCCCTTTCAAAGTGGCGGATATCAGACACCATTAAACACGACTCGCCAGGAGGTTGGATCGAAAAGAGCCCCCTGAAGAAGGATGTGCGGTTCCCCGAGGTAAAAGGTCGAACCAGTTTGGGGCGACATCCTAACAAATATTGCAGGTTCCACAGATTGAACGGCCACGACACGAACGATTGCTATGAATTGAAGAAGGAGATTGAAAGGCTGATCGAAAGGGGCAGGCTGAATCAATTTGTACGAAAGGAGACTAGTGACGAGAAAGCAACGTTACCACATGAAGAAGAGGCAAGGCCCGAAAAGAAGCAGAAAAAAGGAGTGATAAACGTGATAGCCGGCGGGATCTATGAGCCTCCAATAAAAAGAGCTCGCCGTGAACAGCGAAAAAGCAACACTCATAGGGGGGATGCCCTCAATTACTCATTCGCGCGAATCATGGAGCCGCATGCGGATGCTTTGGTGATTACAATGGCTGTAGAAGGATGGGACGTCAAGCGGGTCCTTATTGATACTGGCAGTTCTTGTAATGTTATTACTCGGACTGCATTCAACAAGTTGGGAATTAATGACGAGCGAGTGGAACATACATTCATGGATGTAACAGGTTTTGGGGGTCAATCCTCTCAAACAAGTGGACAGGTGGTGTTGGAGGCAGAAATGGGCGATAAAAAGCTAAAATGGCGAGGTGATTTAGAATTCGTAATTGTTGATCTCCCATTGGCCTACAACATAATTCTGGGACGCCCATTCCTGTCAGAAACGGAGTCGCTCATCTCAATGAAGCATTTAACATTACATTTACCAACACACCAAGGGCGAGTCATAGTTGAAGGTGATCAACTTGTATCTCAACAGGCCTATACATTGTCACTTGAACCAAAGTCAGACGAGGAAGATAGGGTAGAGGAGAAGTTTCCAGCGGAAGCATTGGGAGAAACGGAACTATTCGCCATCTCAAACGACAAAAATGTGTGAATAGCGACGGGCCTCCCCGAAGAAACGAAGAAAGCCATTGCCAAGGTGCTGGTCCAATATGAGTCGGCATTTGCCGCCCCAAATGAAATACTGAAAGGAATAAGTCCAGATGTAGCAACCCATCGTTTGAATGTAGACAAAGGTGCAACCCCAGTGCGACAGAAAAAGAGAGGACATGCTCCTGAACGGCAAAAGGCGATTGAAAAAGCAGTGGCGGATTTGCTAAAGTCAGATGCAATTCGAGAAGTCACCTATCCGGAGTGGTTAGCCAATGTGGTGCTAGTCAAAAAGCCGAATGGAACGTACAGAATGTGCGTCGACTTCAAAGACTTGAACAAGGCATGTCCGAAAGATATGTATCCACTTCCTAACATTGATATATTGGTAGATGGAACTGCAGGATATGAAGTTTTATCATTCACCGACGTGAAATCCAGTTACCATCAGATACCCATGGAGAAGGCGGATGAAATCAAAACATCATTCATAACTCACTAGGCGACTTATTGCTTCAAGGTGATGCCCTTTGGATTGAAAAACGCGGGAGCAACATACCAGAGGATGATGAACAAGATATTTTCAGACAAATCCGGCGAGAACTTCTCGATCTATGTTGATGACATGATCATCAAAAGCAAGAAAATGCAAGACCACCCGCGGGATATCAAAGAAATCCTAGAAGTGTTGATCAAATATGGCCTCAAATTGAACCCAGAGAAATGCACATTCGGAGCAAGAGCGGGAAAGTTCCTGGGTTTCATTGTTAGCGGCAAAGGGGTTGAGGCGAATCCTGAGAAGGTTAAAGCAGTAATGGAGATGAAGACGCCAAGGAACATAAGGGAAGTACAGAGACTGAACGGGCGGTTGGTGGCATTAGGGCGATTCATATCATGCTCAGCTAGGCGATGTCTACCTTTCTACAATGCCATCAAAAAATCCAAGTCCTTTGAATGGACGCCGGATTGTCAAGAAGCATTTGAGGGGATAAAACGATTACTATGTTATCCGCCCTTAATGAGCAGGCCGGAAGATGGAGAAGATTTGTTTCTTTATATATCCGTCACCAGCATGGCGATATGCACTGTGATGGTGCGAGAAGAAAAAGGGCAACAATATCCAGTGTACTACGTGAGCAAAGTCCTGAAGGATGCAGAACTCCGGTATTCGAAGTTGGATAAAATGGCCCTCGCAGTGATAACCACGGCGGCTAGATTGAAACCATACTTTCAGGCGCATACTATCATTGTGAGAACTGGCATCCCGATGCGAAAGGTACTGCAGAAACCTGACGCATCCGGCCGGTTGATGGAATGGTCGATTCGCCTGGGCGAATTCGATATCCGCTATGAAGGAAGACCAGCGCTAAAGAGCCAAGTGCTCGCCGACTTCGTGAACGAATTCACCTGGGATGATGATGAATGTCCAAAGGCACAAAAAGAAGAGTGGAGCATGTACACAGATGGGGCCTTATCTGCAGACGAAGCTGGGCTAGGAATCGTCATCAAAGGTCCGGAGGTTATCCGCCTGTACTATGCAGTAAAATTAACTTTCAAAACTACCAATAATGCCGCAGAATACGAGGCTATGATATGTGGATTGAGGTTGCTCAATGAACTCACCCCAGAAAGAGTGGTAATCTACAGCGATTCCAAACTCATGATAAACCAGATCACAAAAAATTATCTGGTGAAACAGGAGGAGCTAGTAAAATACCATCAGGTGGTCAGCCGATTGACACTAGAGTTAACGCACAAAGGAGTCGTTTGGGAGATGGTGCATGTTCCACGAGGCTAAAATGCAAAAGCTGACGAATTGGCAAAAGCAGCGGCAAGTAGAGAACCATGGAGTCAAAAAGCATGCAGCTTGGAAATAAAATCGGCACCAGCATTCGAGGTTGATCAGATTATGATCATCGAGGAACTGGAAGATGATGAAGATTGGCGGATGCCAATCCGTCAATATCTGGAGCAGGGAGATTTGCCGGTTGATAAGAGCTTAGCCAGAAAAATAATTGGTTAGTCGGCACGATACTCAATGCGGGATGGAACTTTGTATCGGAAATCGTACACATGTCCATGGTTGAAATGCGTTAGTCGCAATGAAGGAGACTATGTGCTGCGAGAACTACACGAAGGAATTTGTGGCGCGCACGAAGCTTCGGCGGCATTGGCAAGAAAGGTCAAACTGATGGGATACTACTGGCCCAAGGTGGTGGAAGATTCCCAGAAGATGGTTGCGGAATGTCACAACTGTCAAATCCATGCGAATGAAAAGCATGTTCCCGGAGCTGAACAAATCACTATAATGACGGCGTGGCCATTCGCAATATGGGGAATTGATATAGTGGGTCCATTCCCAGAAACAACAAAGAAAAGGAAGTATTTGATAGTCGCAGTGGACCACTTCAGTAAATGGGTAGAAGCGGAGGCAGTAACCGCACAAACACCTGAGCGAATGATCGAGTTCTTACGAGAGAACATTATCATGCGATTTGGGATCCCGCAGAACCTTATAACCGACAATGGCACCCAGTTCAACTGTGCCAAGTTCAAAACATACTGCGAAAGCATGGGAATCAAGAATCATTTTTCTTCTGTAAACCATCCCCAATCAAATGGTATGACGGAGGTTACCAACAGGGCCATGGTTCAAGGCATCAAGAAGCGGCTAGGTGACAAAAAAACAGGTTGGGCGGATGAGATACCCCATATGTTGTGGGCATACAGAACCTCTGTAAAGGCAGCAACAGGCGAAACACCTTTCTCGCTAGTTTATGGAGCCGAAGCAGTCCTACCTGTTGAAATCAAGTCGCCCACAGATCGGACAATTTATTATTGCGACACACAAAATCCTATCAACATCAGAGATGCTTTGGATTCTGTGGAGGAACGAAGAGAAAAAGCTTACATGCGAATGGCAATGTACCGCAATAGAATCAAGAAATACCATGACAGAAGAGTGCGAAAAGTAATGATCAACGAAAACGACTTGGTCTTGAAAAAAGCAGATAAAATACAGTCTAGAGATGGCAAAGGCAAGCTAGGCATCAACTGGATCGGGCCATACAAAGTATCCAAGAAGATGGGACCGGCCACTTTCGAAATAGAAGAAATGAGTGGAAAGAAGCTCCCGCGCACCTGGAATCTAGAGAATCTACGCCTATATAGAAAGGCCGAGTAGTTCGAGGAAATAACGAGTACTCTTTTTCCTTTTATGAGTTTTTCCCACTGGGTTTTCTGATAAAAGGTTTTAATGAGGCTTCGATCCCGCACAATTGGTGTACATATGTAATAAACTTTTTCTCGTCATCAATAAAAGTTATTACATTCACTCAGTATGTTACAACAAAATGCGGATTCTTTACAAAAACACATAAATGTGTTGCCTCTTAAAGAAAGGCGGATGCATGATTACGCATCACTCGCAAAAAACCTTAGGGTTAAAATAAAAAACACATAAATGTGTTGCCTGTTAAAGAAAGGCGGATGCTTGATTACGTATCACTCGCAAAAAACCTTAGGGTTAAAATCAAAAACACATAAATGTGTTGCCTGTTAAAGAAAGGCGGATGCATGATTACGCATCACTCGCAAAACCTTATGATCAAAACTTATGATTATTTTTGAAAGAAGAATTATAAGTTAAGGCATAAAATTAAGCGAATAAACGAGTACTCAAAATTGCAAAAAGGGTCTGGCCACCCTAGCTATGAAGAAACACAAATATGGAGTCGGCAAAAGGACAAAGGGCACATATAAAGGGCAAAAAAGTGACAATCACACACATATGAAAAGCAACAACCGAAAGAAAATATGTATATCAGAGCGGTTTGTTACATGGTTTTTACATACAAAAGTCCAAATATAAGTTAAGCTATGCTACAGCTTCCTCTCCTTCGCCCCTAATGCCCTCCTGGACTGCGGAGACTCCCTCATCTCCTCCGGTAGGAGGATCTACTTCAAGCGAATCCTCAACCCTTGAATCGGTAACCGCTTCAGTAACCTCTTTGGTGAGAGGTACCTCTTGCACAGGTTGAGAAACGGCTTGGGGTGCCTCTCCTTCCGCGGGCTGAATAGGGATCTCGCAGCTAATCGGAGGATCCTGAAGACTCTTCCAATCTAAGAAGAGTACCTCATCCATATCAGCATCCTCGGCTTCCAGCTTATCCCACTCCCCAGTTAAATCCTTTTCAGGGATGGGAACTTTGGGGCGGTTAAGTACTAGACCCTGATGCCCGTGCTCATAAGCCGCATGAATCCGCTCCCCATACCAGTAGATGCGGGCGCCATCTTCAGCCAAAATCTCCTCAACCCTCTTCTTTTGGGCCTCCTTGAAAGCAGCTAGGTCGTCGAGGGCTTTTTGCAGTTCATCGGACTTGGCCTGAAGGGATTTAAGGGCCTCCTCCTTCTCGCCCACGGCCTTCTGACAGGTGCCCTCTAGGACCTTCACCTTCCCTTGGACATCATCATAAAGCGACTTCTGAGTCGCCAATTCCGTACCAAGACTTTCCAACTCCTTGGCTCTCTCTGCATCCCTTCGAAGAATGCCCTCAGCGAAATTGATAATCTGCATATAACACGTCTCACAAATAAAAATGGGCGAATAGAAATATGCGGTTACAATGAACACAAGATATTTGAAAGCGAAGGACAAAGCAATAATATACCTCTACAGAACGCTTCTCGATCCCTTCCACAGCAGTAGGGAGCGGTACTTGCTCGCGCACACGGGAGGCAGAGGGAAGTCGCCCGAGGACATTGCATATGGAAGATACAATATCCTTGCAAGAGAAGTTCACGGCCAGGCCGAAAGTCCTAGTCCACCATCCGCTAATATCGGGGATTGGCTGCAAAAGCATAAAGAAAAATATCAAGAGAACGACAGATAGCTCATGAGGAAAAAGTAGCAATACGAGAGGGAGTAGATCAAGATACCTCGTGAATGGGGGTACTGCTCTTTCCTTTAGACGAGGCGGATACAGGTGCGCCGCCAACAGTAAGGGACACAGAAGTGTTCTTCTTTTTAGAACGAGAAGACTCTGTATCCGCACTTATCTTCCGCTTCCTGGTTAAAGGAAGATCCTCGGAGGCAGAAGCGGGACCTTGTGAAGCGGAAGCCCTAACCGAGGAAGCCGCCCCAATAGAAGGAATCGTCCCTCCAGAAGGATCCGCCCCTACAATGGAAGCGGTTTCCATCATCCGCTTCTTTCTTCTCGCCAGGGCTTTAGCCTCCCGATCTGCAGCGATTTGAGATAAAGGATCACCCCTGCAAAGGGTTAAAAGAAACCATCAACTCGGAAATAAAAAGTACCTTGCACAAAAACGCGATAAGGAATATAGACAACGCGATCCCCCTCGCGGTACGCAATCGCTACTCGACTCCTTAGCATATGAAAGGCCTGATCGTATGTCCATACAAAAGGAGGAGTGCTCTTCAGGAACTTGATAACGGCGGATTCTTCCTTGCTGGGATACCCGAAGTTCAAACTCTTTACGTTGGGTCGGCTCTAGCAACGAAGGAAGTTCAGGTTTTCCTCATTAAACTTGATAAAAAAGTAAGATCGATCCTACTCGCGGATCTTGTTCAGCTTCTCGTCAAAACCATAGTATCCGCTCTAGCGGATGAAAGTGAAATACCCCGCCGAGCTTTTGAAATGGTGGAGCTTGGAGAAGATTTTGGACGAAAAGGGAACCTCCAAACAATCCGCCAAGAATTTATCCAGAGTCAAATCGGCCCAGCCGTTAGGATGCAATTGCCCGGGCGCGATTCCGTAACCGCCTAGGACGGAAGCAATCTCATCCGCCAGCGGATAAGTGAAGCCGCAGATAATCTGGGCCACGAAAATAGTGAAGTACCCCTTTGGGTAATCGCCCGGTCCCCTATCCTCCCCAGGAATGATAGTCTCGAGACCTCGGAGCCAGGGATAATGCTCCCGCAAATCATCGATTGTCTCTTGACAAACCAGACTTCCCGACCTGTCCTTCTTTGGTAAGAAACGAGGGGTTGGGACAGGTGGCGGAATCAACTTTTTGGGGTCAAAACCTAAACCCTCGTCGGTTGTATTCGCCAGATGAAGGAAGTCGGCGGGATGAGAATTACACCCAGGAGAGCTGGTTGAAGCTTCCTCAACCATCTCTTCGACCTCGTTAGAGACCTCGCGGACATAATCGTCGTCAAACGGCGCGAAGTCGAGGTCTGACATGATCGATAAAAGGAAAACAGAAGCAAAAGGCCGAACAAGGAACAAATGTGAAAAGAAAAACTTACATGAAAAAGACAACACAGTGAAGTGACGGGATTAAGAGGTCAACGCCGGAAAAGAAGTAACGGAATTAAAAGGTCGACGCCGGAGAAAACGAAAGAGGGGAAATGCACAAATTCAAAACTTTGAAATAATCGGACAAAGACGAAGCGTCCCCTATAAAAAGATCCTAAAAGGGGTCTTGCTAGACCAAGGGGGAGGCATGTGATAACCCGCGAAGCCCAAAACGGGTTATATTCATTTCGCAAGCCCAGCCCATATTAAAGCCCCATGGGCTAAGATTGGACGGGACCCGAATGAAGGAAGCGGACACAGCGAGTAAACCGCCCCGAATTCCTAAACGGAGCGTCAAGACTCCCACTCAGAACCACGTTCGTTGCCATAAAAGCCACGAAAGGGACATGGCCTAAAAAGGGGTAACCGCCCTCAGAACGTGGCCCACTAAGGAGTAACCGCCCTCGGCGGTTACCCAAAAAACACCTATAAAAGGCCTTAAGAATAAGGGGGGAGGTACGTTCACATTTTTTCCCACAAAGCTATTTCTAAATTATAGACTCATTTTTACAAAAACTGACTTGATCGTCGGAGAGTTTTCCCGGAGATCCTGTCTCCGGTTTTGTTTTGCAGGTAACTCCGGCAAAGAATATCAAAGTGGATCCAGCAAGTTATCAGTTCGGTTTTGGCTCGTTAATACCTCGAGCCGAGTTTTGATCGAGTTTGTAATGAGATTTAACCAAATTTATATATACATAAAATAAGTAAAGACAATAAAAAAAAGTTTATAATATAATCTATATGAGTTTGAAATATTTTTTAAAAAAAACCAATCACATGTTATGATCGAGATAACTGAGTCTACTTGCGAGCTTCCAAGCAAACCTAAGGAAGATCAAGCTAAGGCTCGTTAGTGCTCCAACCGATCCCGAATTCAAATTGAGACCAGCCAAGCCGAGTTTTGACCGAACCGAGCTCGAATAGTTTGCGAACTACCAAAACTCACTGACACCCCTAATGATATCCTTACCTTTGTAACTTGAGCCAATATTCTTGATGTTTAAAAGTTAGACCAATTTTTTCATTATTAATAGAGAATTATGTGGTCATGAATTTCATTATTTTCACTCCATTTGTGTGTTATATTTTAAACAAGTTTAATTCGTGAACTTTTTTTAAGTCATTTAAGTATTTTTTTTTTAGTTCAGAGAGAAAAAATGAATGTTTAGAGAGAGAAAACTCCGAAAATAACGATTTGAAAAATTAAAAACATGATTCTAAAATTGCAATTATTAATTTTTTTCTATTTTAATATCGTCAACTGTCATTTTTGTAGTTATTTATATTCATAAGAGACTTGCATTAATAAAAGGCAAAGTTCAAATTTTTTATATCCGGTTTTAAAGTTCGGAAGTTATAAAAAAATTAGATTAAAGGAAGTATGGATGTAATTTACCATACAATTTAATTAAGAATTGATAAATTAAGGAAAAGGTATAAAAAAAATACATGTGGTTTTGCCTATTTATAAATACATGTGGTTTAAAAATTTAGAAATTTCTATTTCTGATACATTTTACGAAACAAAACATTTTAAATTACATATCGATAAAGTATAGTTCGTCATAAATAAAAATCTTCCTGAATAGAAATCATAAATCATATTATAGACATTTTATAGATATTTTTTACTTATTAAACATTTTATGAACTTAAATTAAGTTGATTTCACATGATTAATTATGCAATCTAATTTGAAAGAATGATGTTTTTATTAATTTGTAAATATAATTTTTTTAAAAATAAAAATACATTTGATTATTATCATAAATTAATAGTATAAATTAAAATACTTTATTTTATTCCTAATTTCTATAAGAAAAATAAAATACTTTATTTTATAAAAAAATATATTACCAAATTTTATTTGTAAATTTTTAAATGACATATCTATATTTACAAATAAAATAAATCACATTTTTTTTTTTCACTTTGCCCTGCCCTATAGTTAATGTTTGTCCAGAACAACTAACTCATCAATATATGCACGCTTTTATTAATATGTATGGTCCCTAAAGCATATTCATGAGATGAAAATGTTTCCTTTGGAATATATTACAATGCTCACATGATGATTATGAATTTATGGTAGCCAAGGCTCTAAATGAGCCTAGTAGCTCATGAACGGTTTGATGTTCAGTTTGATAAAAGCTCGAGTATGTTCGGTTTGATTTATAAAATGAGTTGAGTCTGAGCATCGCGAAACACGATTCAAAAGCTCGCGAGTAGATTCGATTGTAGTTTTATGAGCAAGCTCATCAATATGCTCGATTATAATGTTTATACGCTCACTAGCAAGCTTGATTATTTTTGTAATAATAATATTTCTATAAAGAGAGAAATGTAAAAAATGCAGTTTTATATAAACTTTAGTTTTGTAGATTTCAAAACCATGTAGTTTTGTATTAAAGAAATTTTAAATCAATATAATTAATAAGTTTTTTGCGAACGAAATTCATTAATTAAAATAACGAGCTGGTCGCGAGCAAAGCTCGTGAACAACTCACAAATAGAATGTTATACTCGGCCTCGTTAATTTTCTGACAAACCGAGCATAAACAAGTTAAGCTCATATGACTATATAATCGGCTCGATTACAGCCCTAACCGTAGCTGAATCAATTTTAACATCAAAATAAAATAGATATTTTTTTTATAAAAAGTTATAGTTAAAGGTAGTTGTATCCATTTTGAGGTTATTGCAAACTATAGACATGGGTAAGACTTTATAATAGACCAACGGTCCGTTTGTTTTACCTGCTGTTTGATGTTTCCTGTTTGAAAAAACTGATTTTTCAAAAAGTAGGGATTCCTTGCTTTTATAAAAAATGCTACACGATGAAGATCGGGAAGGGGAAGAAAGGCATTGTGGCTCTTAAGTTGGATTTGGAGAAAGCCTATGATCGCATCAATTGGAGTTTCCTGATTGAGAGTCTGGAAAGAGTAAGGATCCCTGACAGTTGGAGAAGGTTAATTAAGGTTTGTATCTCTTCTCCTGTTTTTCAAGTTATGATTAATGGTGATATGTCGGAGGAATTCTCTCCGGGCCGGGGTATCCGTCAGGGTGACCCAATGAGTCCCTTCCTTTTCGTTATTGCTATGGAGAGGTTGTCTCATCTGATTCAAGATGCTATTGATAATGAGAATTTCCACCCAGTGGCTATCAATAGTTTCTGTCCCCATGTTACTCACTTATTCTTTGCAGATGATGTCCTAATCTTCCTGGAAGGTAATGAGGAGCAGTTGAGTGTTATTATGGATATTCTTGATTGTTTCTGTTCGGCCTCTAGGCAGAAGCTTAATGTCCAGAAGTCTAGGATGATGTGCTCTAAAAATATGAACTAGAGAGTCTGTAAAAGGTTAAGTGATCTGTCGGGTATTCCTCTGACTGGCTCCCTAGAGAAGTATCTGGGTATTCCCCTCCACAGTGAGAGAGTTTCTAAGGTGTCTTTTAAAGATACTTTGGATAAAGCTAATATAAAGTGTGCCACGTGGAAAGCCAAGTCTCTCTCTCTCGCTGGCCGCCTTACATTAATTCAATCTGTTAATTGTGCGACTCCCAATCACATTATGCAGGCTTGTCATCTTCCGGATCCTGTGCTTAAAGATCTTGATAAAATTAATCGTAGGTTCCTGTGGGGGGAAGCTGAGGAGGGGAGAAAGATCCATCTTGTGCCTTTGAGTGAGGTTTGTCAGCCTAAAGATTCAGGAGGTCTGGGCATTAAGAAAGCTAAAGATAATAATAAAGTCTTATTAATGAAACTCCTGTGGCGAATGTGGCAATGTCCTACAGCTCTTTGGGTCCAACTCTTATGCGGGAAGTACCAGAAGGATAAGGTGTTGGGGGGCCTAAGGAGAGAGTGGTTAATTGTTCCTTTCTTTGGAAAGGCATTAGTGCTGTGTTTGCTGAATTTTGTTCTGGGATTGGCATTAGTCCATCAGTTTCTGGAAGGATATTTGGGTAGGTAAGAAGCCTTTATTGGAGGTTTGTACTTCTTTGCCTCCGTTGGACGTTCAGGACTGGAGGATTGCTGATGTTGTGGATTCTGAGGGTGAGTGGATTTGGGATAAATTTGATTCATACCTTAGTTTGGAATCGCTCCTTTCTATTAGAGGGGTTCACATTAGTAATCAAATTGAGGATCAGGATAGTTACTGTTGGGCGCTGACAAACAATGGGGCCTATTCGTGTAAATATGTTTTTCAGGCATTCTATCAGGGTTTGGATTCTTCTTCCCCAGGGGTGTGGAAGACGATTTGGGGCTTGAAAGTACCATACCGCATTAGGAGCTTCCTGCGGCTTGGGGCTAGGAATAGGTTGCTTACTAACTCGTATAGAAAAAGGAGGCACCTGGTGGATTCTGGAGCCTGTGGCAGATGCAGAGGGTTTGAGGAGACGTTGTGCCATGCTCTCAGGGATTGTGAGAAAAGTTTAGAGGTTTTGAGAAGAATTCTCCCTAGGGATGTGCTTCCTTCCTTTTTAGCCCATTCTGAAAATAATTGGTTTGTTGATGGTATTAATGGGATTCTTCTTCCTGGGAATCAATGTGTTCTTCTTTTTGTGGCGGTGTGCCATCAGATTTGGAGGTGGCGGAACGAGGAGATCTTTGGAGGAGGAGTGGTTTCTATGTCAAATGTCCTTGATTTCTTTTCTAAGAAGATTAGTACCTGGGTTGAGAGTTTTAGTGAGGACCCCTTAGCTAGGGTGGTTCAGAGGAAGAAGGTCAATCTTTTAGGCTGGTGTAGGCCAAGTGAAGGTGTGGTTAAGCTCAACACTGATGGTTCTTGTCTGAGAGACGGGAGAATTGCTGCAGGAGGGGTCCTTAGAGACGATGGAGGCAGGTGGGTTTCTGGCTTCTCTTAGAATTTGGGTATTGGTTCTTCCTTTTCTGCAGAGCTTTGGGGGATTCTCTCTGGCCTGAAGCTGGCTAAGGATCTAGGGGTGAAGAAGCTTCTGGTTGAGTCAGATAACCAAGAAGCGGTTAAAATGATTTCTGAGGGCAAGTCTGTTTGCCGGAATAGCTTGAATATTATTAAAGGCATTAAAAGGATTGAGTCCTCCTTTAAGTCTATTAAGTTTGTTCATATTTATAGGGAGCAGAACCGCGTCGCGGACCGTCTTGCAATGGAAGGGTACTCTGGTTTGTTGGGTCTTTCTACCTTTTCTTCTCCATCGGGCTTCATTTCTTCTTTGATCTTGGAGGATGTGGTGGGGGTCAGTTTTCCTAGGCTGATCCCGGGTTGAGTTGTTTTGTTTGTTTGTTTTTTTTTCTTTCCTTTCCTACCAAAAAAAATAAAAATAAAAAATGCTACTTTTTAGCTATAAAAGGCAAACATGAGGTGTCTAATTAAACATCTAAAACTCTCATTTTCAAAGTGAAAAGGCAAATAGAGGGTCAAAAAAACAGCAACCAAACACCCCCCAAACTATAATTGCAAAGCGTAGACCAAATTAAAATGCCAAGATAAATTTTGAGGTTTATGAATTTTTCACTTTTTTTATGCACAATGTTAGACTTATTCGGATTTGGGCCAAGGCCCGCCGATGGAATGTGCCTAACTCAAATAGAGAAAAATAACTAGAATTTTAATCTAGTCTTTCCCTTGGGTTCGCCTCCTTTGTGGTAAGTATCGGAAAGATAAAATCTTCGGGGGCCCGAAAGAGAGAGTTGCTAATTGTTCCTTCCTCTGGAAAGGACTTAGTGCTGTGTTTGATGAGTTCTGCTTGGGAGTTGGCCTGGAGGTGGGGAATGGTAAGTCCATTAGTTTCTGGTTTGATAACTGGATTGGGGATAAACCGTTAATTGAGGTGTGTTCTTCCCCCCCGCCTAGTGATATACGCAACTGGAGGATTGCCGATATGGTTGACTCGGAAGGGGACTGGATCTGGTCAAAGTTTGATACTTTCTTTAGCCTTGAGACTCTCCTTAGAATGCGGGGAGTGAAGGTGAGTAATCAAGAGGAAGACTTGGATAGGCACTGTTGGGCGCTGACTAACAATGGAGTTTATTCTTGCAAATCGGCCTTTGAAGCTTTCTCTCTCTTTAGATCTGATCCTCCCTCGGATGTGTGGAAGTCGATTTGGACCCTTAAAGTTCCTTTCCGTATTAGGAGTTTCCTGTGGCTGGGCGTTAAGGACAGGCTTCTTACTAATTCGGATAGGCACAGAAGGTACTTGGCTGATTCTGGAGCTTGCAGTAGATGCAGAGGCCATGTTGAGACTTTGTGCCATGCTCTTAGAGATTGCTCTAATAGTAAAGAGGTTTGGAGGAAAATTCTCCCACACCATATTTTCTCTTCCTTCATGGCACATTCTGAGGTCGACTGGTTCTCTGATGGTGTTAGAGGAAAGTTGCTTCCATACATGGAGCATGGTGACATTTTCTTTGCTATTATCTGTCACCAAGTTTGGAAATGGAGAAACGAGGAGATTTTTGGAGATAAAACTGTTTTTATGACAAACTTAGCTGATTTCTTCTCGAAAAAACTTTTCTCTATTATCGATAGTTTCAAAGGAGAGTCCCTTGCCAGAGCCTCTCAGTGTTGTGATGTCCATCTCGTGGGATGGAGCAGGCCAAGAGAGGGGGTTGTGAAGCTGAATACTGATGGTTCCTGCCTCAGTAACGGTAAGATTGCGGCTGGAGGTGTGCTTAGAGATGTAGGGGGCGTCTGGCTTTCTGGGTTCTCCCAGAATTTAGGGTTGGGTTCTTCCTTTTCTGCGGAGCTCTGGGCTATTCTTACTGGAATCAATCTTGCTAAAAGGCTGGGTGTTAAGAGGCTCTCTGTGGAGTCTGATAATTTGGAAGCAATCAAAATGATTTCTGAGAATCATTCTATGGGTCTTAACAGTCGCAACCTCATCAAAGCTATTATAAGGCTTTGCTCCTCCTTTGAGTTCGTAGAGTTCAGACACATTTTTAGAGAGCAGAATCGTGTTGCTGATCGCTTGGCGGCGGCGGGCCATGAAGGGACATTAGGCGTTACTACCCTTCCTGTTTCCCCTAGTTTCATCTCTCATCTTCTCTTAGAAGATAGGATTGGGGTTAGCTTCCCTAGGCTAATTCCTGGGTAGTTTGTTGTTGTTCGTTTTTCTTTTCCTTTTCTACCAAAAAAAAAAAAAAATAGATAGTTAAACTGTTTAACTTAATATATAGAAATAACCCAAGAATGGAAAAATGCCCCCTCTATCTCTTTAACACATCTGTGCTGCCCTTTCTATCTCTATGTCTCCTAATTACAGTTGCTCTTAGTTTGTGGATCAGCCATTTTCTCTTTCGATTATTCCGATGTAGATAAAACGTGACCGACAATACAAAGATCATGGTGATTCGTAGTTCCACTGTAAATTACATCAAAAGTTATTTGTGCTACAAGAGATAATCTGATAACCCGTATAGAATATGTGATATTTATCCCTCATTTGTATTAGAGCCACATATCTCGTGTTATGTCAGTTTTGATCTTTGAATATGGAGAAAAACATAGGTTTTCTTGCTAGGATTGATATTTGTATTGACTCTATGTTTATTAGACATGAATACGTATTTTTCGGACTGTTTGTAGTGAAAAACGGCACTAAAATTTCATACAACTGTCTATTTTTATGATTTAAAGTTTTTCCTCAAACCCTAATTTTCATCTGTCATTTGGATAAACACAATTCACCAACATGACCAGATACCCCTAAAACCTTATACCTAACCAAATATTAAGGGCAACCAATGGCGGGAAGGTGGCGATTGACCCTGCGTGTGGCATTAGATGTGACACGCCTGAACATATGCGCTAGCCACGTGTCGTGCGTGTGGCGCACGTTTCTATCGCGTCATGACACGTGGCGACCAAGAAGCTATCCGCACGTGCCATGTGGTGCATAGGGGGGTTCTGGTGGTCGTTTTTCCTCTAATTTTTTAGATCCCTATTTGTAATTTTTTTGGTGTATTTTGTGTGATTTTTAAAACAGATTGAATATTTATTTTTAATATTTGAAATATTCTAAAATCATTTTAAATTAATAAATTTTTTTTTCAATATCTAGAAATTATGAATTTTTTTTATAAAATTCGAGAATATTAAAAATAAAATTTGTGGTTTGACCGATTTACAAAAACAATCCACACGATTTAAAAGTTTGCATCCATGGATTTGTGTTTTTTGAAATTTACAAACCCAGTCATTTTTTCAAAAATTGTTGTGACTACGTATCCCAAAAAAGAGCAATTTGGAGCAATTAAAAAGACTGACTGTACAAATTATCCAAATTCCAAGTTCTAACTTTGCAAATTCAATTAGCTTGAAGCTGCTTGATATCATTTAATTATGAAATCAAATATACTATTATTTAGAAGATTGTTTAAGAGCATAAATCGATTTGATCGGCTTGCAAATCGTTTGTTCATTGCCTTCTATAATGAAATCTATAGGTTGATCCATGTAGATCTCTTTGTTCAATTCTCCATTGAGAAAAAACAGTCCTTAAATCCATTTGGTGTAATTCTTGGCCTAAACTTCCCACTACTGCTAGAATAAGTCGTATTGATGTAAATCTCACAACAGGTGAGAAGGTTTCCTCGAAATCGATTTCTTCTTATTGTGTATAACCTTTATCTACCAGTCGAGTTTTGTACCTTTCGATACTTCCAACAACCTTTCGCTTTATCTTGAGGACCCATTTATTACCAATTGATTTCCATCCTTTAGGAAGATCAACTAGTTCCCATACCTGATTCGATCTCATGGAAGACATCTCTTCTTCTATTGCTTTCAACCATTTATCCTTGTCTAGACATGATAGTGCTTCTTTGATGTTTTTGGGTTCTGTGTCATCCCTAGGGGATACTAGAAGAGTTGTGCCTTTGATACCGAATCTTCAACGTTCAACTTTCTGTCCTTTAGTATGACCTGGTGGTTCCGAATCTTGGTAGCCAAATTTCTGATATTCGTCATACTTTAGAATGCTCCCACTTGGATCAAGTTCCATATCTTCATAAGATTAATGAATAATCTCGGTTAAGATCAGATTTAGATCGTTTGTAACACCCTGAGGATGAATGATGGGGCGTACGGCTAGGTAGAGCTCTTACGGTGAAATGTGTATATTATGATGAGTGCGTTGCGACTATGGATGTGATCTTCCTAAATGCTCTATCTCTACTAGACGCCACTACTTAGGGGCAAGTGTACCCCGTCGTATCAAGTAATAATCCGGTTAAGACCGGGTATCGAATCCGCGGGATTTATAACTACAAGTATTAAACGACTCGGTTTTATATGTTATCTAAACGGTGAATACTTTGAGTTGATTTGGGGAACAACTACAAACTAATCCTAACTACGGGTGAGACAAATTTATATAGCAAAACTCTACGAAATGATATGGAAAGCGATAAGTTATAAATATGACAAACAATGACTCTCAATATATAAACGGTTAATGATTTACTCTTGCAATGACGACTACGTGTAGTGTGACCGACCCGTGAAGTACTTAGACTACGTGGTTCCTAGTCAAGGTGTATCTAATGCTTGGGACCAGAAATTAGGGCCCGTAAGTTCCGTGGTTTGTCAATTCCTACGGTTTCCGGAGCGTCACTTCCGGTAAGGCAACACCTATATGAATCCCTAAAGATAGCCCGAATGGCGTCGGAAGTCGCGTTCTCCTACACAATAATCAATTACGAGTATCAAAACAAGTAACAAACATCAACTCATATATAGAAAAAGAGATTATGAATCAAATATTATAAATATGGAGAATGTAAATATGAAATACAACCAAGCCTAGTACATAGGAAGAGTACAAGCTAATTAGCAAGTGAAAAGAGAAGAATCCACCTTCGGAACTAGCTAACCGGACTCAAGGCTGTCTCTTAGGACTTGGAGGTGGAGCTTTCGATCTTGGTGAACGGAGATGGAACGGAACTTTGACGGAATGCCATAATCAACGAACAAGCTCTCAAGGTGGAAGAGAATTTCTATGTAAACTAAAATCTCAAACTATCTAACAAGAACTATATTAAGAATTGTATATCAAAAGATGTATACAAAGTCTAAGAGATATCTAAATGAGTGCTAGTCACTCCTATTTATACACATCAAACTAGGGGTAGAGTTGTAATTTCACAAACTACAAGCATGGAGGAACATGATTTTCTGCAGATTTCCCATGATACGCCTCGCGTATGGTGGAGTACGCCCCGCATATTTGCCCATTTCGTCAGAAATCTCCTGCATGTGGACCAAATCCAGATCTTGTTGTCTCAACCACGCCTCGCGTAGACTGGGGTGTGCCTCGCGTGTTTGAGTTTCTGAGATTTTATTGCTTGAATTGGGTCTTTTACGCCACGCGTAGTTGAAACACGCCTCGCGTAAATAAGTCTCTGAGTCTTTTAGGTCGAAGAACTTCCTTACATGCCCCGCGTAGGAGAGTTGACTCTGGGAGACCATGCAGTCTAACTTTCAGGATTAGGCTTATCATTTCTGACATATGTCCCACGCCTCGCGTGGTGGTTGATACGCCCCGCGTATTGGTGACTAGATCCCACGTGGTGCCTGTGGATTGAATAATTATTTCTGACCAAGTGTTCCACGCCCCGCATGAAGGGTGATACGCCCCGCGTATGTCGGTGGATTTTTGCTCCTTGCTCGTACCTGAAATACAATTCTCGAGAGCTGAGTTAGCTTGACGTTTTATTTTCTAAATTAATCAAAAATAAGGAAAATTACCTGAAAGTACAGAATTTATTTTTTATTTCGTTATTTTATTAAAACACTCTATTTTTGCAATTAAACTTATTTATTTCATCTAAAATTAAACCATAAATCATGCTAAAAGATAGGGACGAAACGCCCATATCAAACCTCCTCGGACTTTAAAGTTTTACTTGTCCTGAAGTAAAAGAAATCGAAAGACAAATGATTGAGATTATTAAGAAACAAACCGTCGGTTGGTTTTACCAAGTGCGTGATTCCGAAGCTAAAGTTTTATGCAAAGTTTTCAGCAAGTACCTACGCAAACAAATGAGTGACCAAAACTTGTTTGAAACCTCCATGATCAAATTTAATAGGCAATATTAATGGGGGTTGATTATCTTTTGAGAACCCGATAGTACCTCACCAAGGGATTTCACTCTTACGCTCAAATTTTGGTGGGTTGGTGTTTTTGCACTCTCCTTTGCACTTACTCGAAGTCACTTTGAGTTTGCATTTTCATCCGGATTTTCCTCCTATGTTATGGTCTATGCAATATTAAAAATGAACCCGGAGGGGGGTTGTAATGTGGGTGGCTTTTTAGTGGTTAATTTTTAAGCACTCGAGTTTAAACACCATTTTGATGATCGCACCGTGTTTTTATTTTGGCCCTAGCAAGTTCGTAAGATATAACTCGAAATTGCTTGGGTGGAGCTTGAGAATGCCTTTTGCTCTTTATTGTGTTTTTCTTTTTCTTTTTGTTTTGAGGGCGGCACAAAAACGATTTCGAAAGCTTATGGTACTTACTCATCAAGGCCTTGGCTTATTTCGGGTGCGATTTGATTTTGTTGGTATTTAAACAAGAGGAAAAAGGGTTAATTGTTAAAAGGGTACTAGCAATAAAAAGTCGGTTAATAGGCTCGAGGGGGTTTCCTAGAGGTTAATGAAAATGAGAAAAATACGTTAAGAAAAGAATTAGACTAGGTGGGTTCGTTTTATCATCTATTGCCATTTTAACCAAAATAAGTGTATTTAACCTGGTATTAGGTGCAAACTCTATGAATTGAGTGAAGTCAAAGCTCTCGAAAAATTGTGAAAGAAATAGAGTTCTCGTGCGAACTCTTTTAGGCTCAAAAATATCTCACAAAATTTCGGGTTAAATTGTGTACGTTCAAGTTCTCGTCAAA
The DNA here is from genome assembly GCF_963576675.1 of Euphorbia lathyris. Taxonomy (NCBI): domain Eukaryota; kingdom Viridiplantae; phylum Streptophyta; class Magnoliopsida; order Malpighiales; family Euphorbiaceae; genus Euphorbia; species Euphorbia lathyris. The sequence goes on from NC_088915.1 coordinate 87,620,178, forward strand.
TTTTCAACTATCCTGTTTTTATTGCCTTTTTAAATTTCATTATAGAGATAACCTTTGGGTTAGGACTCGATGCTTTTGTTTAGTACAATCCTAGGCTTTGCATAAATTCTCTAACTTCAGAATTAAGACTAAAATTTCTTACTAAAACCGATCCTTTGTGTCAACGTCTTTTCATTTAAGAACAAATAACAGAACTTTTATTAATTTTCGAGGGAGGTAGTGTGTCGGAAAATTTAAGAATCAATAAATTAGTTTAATTATTTTGTTGTTTATTTGATTTTTATTTTCGTTTTTGTTAGTGCAAAACAAACGGTGAGTGCGGGGTTGCACGACCCTCCACGTTATTAAAATGACGTTTATTCTAAGGACGTCGCAAAAGAAAAGAAAAACAAAAACAAAAATAAAAATGGGATTAAAAAGGGACCCTTGAAGGTCAGGTCCTACGCGAGGCGTGCCCAGGGGGGCGCCTCGCGTAGGAGATGCGTTTTTAGCCAATTCTAGCCAGAGACTCAGATACGCGGGACGCACTAAGAGGGGTGCCCCGCGTGTTTGAGTTTCTGGGCTAGTTATGCAAGAAAAATGGCGAGCACGCGGGGCATAAAATGGAGTACGCCCTGCGTGAAGGTTATTAATGGTGCATAAACAGAGAAAAATGAACACGAAAAGAGAAAATAAACAAAACGAAACATAAAGGGAAATCATAAATATATTAAAATAAAAAGGAAAGTACAATAAAAACACAAAAAGATAACAAAAACAACAAAAGAAACACGAACTAAAATACACACGAAAAGAGAAAACACAAAACAAAGGAAAACATAAAACAAAGAAAGGGAAACTAAGGTTGAGGCGGAGGAGGATTGTCGTGGATGTTGAAATGTGTGAAGAAGGTGTTGGCGAAGGCGTCGAAGCTGGCCCTATCCGCTTGCCTTTGAGCCTCGGCGGCGTCGAAGCGAGCATCAAGGGCGTCGAAGCGCGAGTCGAAGTGGGCCCAATCACGTCGTTGGTTGTCCTCCAAAATGTCCAATCGGGCGTAGATGGCGTTGAAGTCGTGGTTAGGGGGTGGACTAAAGTTGAGGCCCATGTCCTCGTCCTCGTCCTCGTCGTCTTGGGGTTGGGCTGCCCCCGAACTCTCACCCGGGCCGGAGGTAGGGCGCTTGAGTGATTTGAAGGCATTTTTCTCCAAAGGCCGTGGCTCCAAGCTGGGGAGGCGGTCAAGAGCAGCTTCGCCAAGAGCGGAGGTGGCGAAGATGGTGATGAGATGGCCCAACCCGATTCTGCCATGTTTTCGGGTGGGCATGTGGTGGAGTTGGACGGCCACGAGGTAGGAAAGGTCGTAGGTGAGGCTGTTTGCACAACAATAAAGGGCCAAAAGCTCGTGCTTATTGACCTTGGTGGACTCAGACTTCCCCGAGAAGTAGAAGGAGATGAAGCGATGGAGAAGTTAGAGGATCGGATCGCGGATGCACGCCGGGCGAAGGTTGGAGATATCGTAATCATCGGACCTGGTGATGGAGGTCCAAAAATCACGAGGGGAGACACCCTCGGGCCAATGTGCAATGCCCACCTCCGCTTGACGGGTGAAATGGTTGCGGAGCCATTGTGTGTCAATGGAAAAAGGTTGGTTGTGAAGGCGGAAGTTGAAGAGGGCGGCTCCGGGAACATTATTGGATTCTATGGTGGTGTAGAACTCCACGACCAACGAAGAATAGACGTGGTGGCATGCCCGATAGTGATCGAGCCAATTTAGAGCACGGAGGCGATCCTCAAAAGCACCTCCAACATTGTAGCGATCAAGAACGCTACGTTCGATGTACGGGAGTTCCATTACGTGGGCAGCGGAGAGTGTTTGGTAAGATTAGGCTTCTTCTTCGGTGAGAAGATGGAAAGGAGCCCGCTATTGGCGGCTTAGTGGTGGTGTTTCTCCTCGTTCGGGGGGTGGTGGTGATTGGCATGGTTGGGAACGAGAAGTACGGGCCCGATTGGACTGCGGGGGGGCGCATGTCGGCAACATGTTTTCGTCTTGCCGTGGTGTTAGTGAGGGATTGAGAGAAAGTGTAGGAAGAGTGTGGGAAGTTAGAGTGAGTTGTGAGGAAGAAGAAGGGAAAAAGGGGGAGTATTTATAGGGGAGTAGTGGGGAATCCAAGTAAAACCCGGATTCCTAGAGGGGTGCGCGGGGCGTGAAGAGGCCACGCTACGCGTATCCCACCTCCTGCCCATTATTTGACACGAAAATGGCACGGTACGCGGGGCGTGCGGGGAAGAACGCCTCGCGTATCGCACATCCTGGCCCTAAATTGATGGGAGAAGGGCGAGGACGCGGGGCGTAAATGGAGGTACGCCCCGCGTGGAACAAATAGTTTTCGGTTTTAAGGAGTTTTTTGAATTTTTATGTGTTTTAATTGCTTATTTAATGTTTTTATTATTTTAATGAACAATTAAGAGGGTGGTTACAAAAATAATGAAGAGGGAAGTTTTGAATTTGAAAAGGTGAAAGGTGATTGGAGGAGAGAGGAGGTGGAGTGGAGAAGTGTGAAAGATTTTTGGGGAAGAGGAGAGAGTGATGGGAAAGGTGGGAGAGGGAAAGGCTGCCATGAGGAGTTGTAATTCGTAACTCCCCTAGGATACGCGGGGCATGCCCTATGGGGCGCCCCGCGTGTCCAATACGTGGCGTTTATTTGAGAGGGGGTTAATTGCCGAAGGTTACGCGGGGCATGGTAGGAAGGACGCCCCGCGTAACGTGTCTTTTATTGCGAAAATGGATCAGACACGCAGATGCGCAGGGCGTACTGGGTTGTACGTCGCGCGTGGTTTTTTTTTTTTGAATTAAAAATGGGATTTGTTTTTCTTTTGATTTATGAGAAATAAAAAATAAAAATAAAAATGAAAATAATTAAAAGGAGAAAACTAAAAATAACATAAAAGAGAGAAACATAAAAATAAATAAAAATAAGTTGAAAAACGGTTATGATACATATAAACAAGTGGTTTGAGAAATTCAAACCGAGGCTACGTTTAGAGTCGGAGTAGCTCGACTTTCTCATGCGGCGGCTTACTGCAGGTTGTCCGAGTTGGAACTCGATGGGTCCGAACTTCTATTATTTATGAACGTTATCGCCTGTACGGACTCTCTATTTTTGCCCCGCGGGTTCTGCTCGGTGTTGGTCGGGAGGGTTCCTAATGGCCTCTCCTGTTGCTGACGATTCAAGTGGGCTACTTGGCGGCTAAGGTCCCTGCAAAACACCTCACTATCGGCAAGACGGGTTAAGATATCCTTTAACAAGGACGTTACTAACTGGCCATGCACATTATTGGGAGGTGGAGCGTTCCGATTACTGGGTATGGCTTGTGATTGCCCTAGCCCATTTTCCCGATATTCTTGATCAAAGTCGGATGGGGGCCTCAATACATTATTATTATTGACATACGACAAGTTAGGGTGTTGTACCGAGGCCTCCATCCGCTGTTATTATTATTGTGGTGGTGTGAGTAGGAGTTTGGGTTAGGATTGTACCTTGGATTGCCTCCTATGTAACTTACATTCTCGGTATCGCCGGCGAAAGGGCTACCGGCTTGGCAATTAAGTCCGTCATGGTCTCCACCACAATGATTGCACATCAGGACCTGTGCAACTTTGTTGAGGCTCAACTGGGCTATCAAAGCGTCAAGTTTTTTATTCATTTCCGTCATAGAACTTTTCGGAGCCTCTTTCTCCACGGCGAACGTTTGATGTCGCGAAGGTCCGGCAAGCCGATCTTCTTGCCATTGTACGCTTTTCCTTGCGAGCTCGTGAATGAGCTCGTATGCTTCACTGGTCGACTTCCTAAACAGGTCCCCACCTGCTGCGAAATCCACGGTGGCACGATTAGTAGGTGTTAATCCGTGATAAAAAGTGCTTACCAAATCGTGCTTGGGGATATCGTGGTGCGGGCAGCTTCGTAGCAACTTTAGGAATCTTGCCCAAGCCGCATGAAGGGCTTCGTGTTCGAGCTGCCGAAAGGTAGTGATGTCGTTCCTCAACTTAACCGTTTTGGAAGGCGGGAAGTAGTAAGAAAGGAACTCCATCTCAAGTTCCACCCATGATGTAATCGAACCCGCCTCCAACGAGTGCAACCACTCCAACGCTTGTCCTGTCAAAGAGAAAGGAAACAACTTTAGTCGGACGGCCTCAACCGGTACACCGTTTTGCCGAGAAGTTTCGGCACACATAAGAAATTTATCTAAATGTTCGTTAGGGTTTTCATGAGGTTCTCCTCCGAACTGGCCAAGTTGTTGGATGAGTTGGATCATGCTAGTCTTGATTTCGTATGTGTTGGCCGGGATGGTTGGGGCAACGATTCCATTGCGGTTTTGAGGACGGTGCGGAGCAAGAATCTCCATCATCGAGCGCATGTCATTGCCTCCACCATTGCGGTTGTTATTCACGGGTTGCACCGGCGGCCTTTGGTTGACCTCGGGTTGGTTAGCTTCATTGTTGAGGTTTGCCATTTTCTCTCTCCGAATCCTACAAAGAGTACGTTCAATTTCAAGATCAATAGGAACGAGAGAATCACTCCGGGATCGGGTGTGCATAAAAAATGAAATAAGTTATAAACAAGAAAGAATATTGTTAGTAAAAAGTATACATAAAGAGTATATATAAACAATTTATACAAAAATAATGCTTAGACTAACAATAAAATGTTTTTGTCTAATATTGCACGAAATTATAAATCCCCGGCAACGGCGCCAAAAACTTGATGGGGCGTATGGCTAGGTAGAGCTCTTACGACGAAATGTGTATATTATGATGAGTGCGTTACGACTATGGATGTGATCTTCCTAAATGCTCTATCTCTACTAGACGCCACTACTTAGGGGCAAGTGTACCTCGTCGTATCAAGTAATAATTCGATTAAGACCGGGTATCGAATCCGCGGGATTTATAACTACAAGTATTAAACGACTCGGTTTTATATGTTATCTAAGCGGTGAATACTTTGAGTTTATTCGGGGAACAACTACAAACTACTCCTAACTACGGGTGAGACAAATTTATATAGCAAAACTCTACGAAATGATATGGAAAGCGATAAGACTACGTGGTTCCTAGTCAAGGCGTGTCTAATGCTTGGGACCAGAAATTAGGGACCGTAAGTTTCGTGGTTTGTCAATTCCTACGGTTTCTGGAGCGTCACTTCCGGTAAGGCAAAACCTATATGAATCCCTAAAGATATCCCGAATGGCGTCGAAAGTCGCGTTCTCCTACACAATAATCAATTACGAGTATCAAAACAAGTAGCAAACATCAACACAAATATAGAAAAAGAGATTATGAATCATAAATTATAAATATGGAGAATGTAAATATGAAATACAACCAAGCCTAGTATATAGGAAGAGTATAAGATAATTAGCAAGTGAAAAGGGAAGAATCCACCATCGGAACTAGCTCACCGGACTCAAGGCCGTCTCTTAGGACTTGGAGGTGGAGCTTTCGATCTTGGTGAACGGAGATGGAACGGAACTTTGACGGAATGCCGGAATCAACGAACAAGCTCTCAAGGTGGAAGAGAATTGCTATGTAAACTAAAATCTCAAACTATCTAACAAGAACTATATTAAGAATTGTATATCAAAAGATGTATACAAAGTCTAAGAGATATCTAAATGAGTGCTAGTCACTCCTATTTATACACATCAAGCTAGGGGTAGAGTTGTAATTTCACAAACTACAAGCATGGAGGAACATGATTTTCTGCAGATTTCCCATGATACGCCTCGCGTATGGTGGAGTACGCCCCGCGTATTTGCCCATTCCGTCAGAAATCTCCTGTATGTGGACCAAATCCAGATCTTGTTGTCTCAACCACGCCTCGCGTAGACTGGGGTGCGCCTCGCGTGTTTGAGTTTCTGAGATTTTATTGCTTGAATTGGGTCTTTTACGCCACGCGTAGTTGAAACACGCCTCGCGTAAATAAGTCTCTGAGTCTTTTAGGTCGAAGAACTTCCTTACACGCCCCGCGTAGGAGAGTTGACTCTGGGAGACCATGCAGTCTGACTTTCAGGATTAGGCTTATCATTTCTGACATATGTCCCACGCCTCGCGTGGTGGTTGATACGCCCCGCGTATTGGTGACTAGATCCCACGTGGTGCCTGTGGATTGAACAATTATTTCTGACCAAGTGTTCCACGCCCCGCATGAAGGGTGATACGCCCCGCGTATGTCGGTGGATTTTCGCTCCTTGCTCGTACCTGAAATACAATTCTCGAGAGCCGAGTTAGCTTGACGTTTTATTTTCTAAATTAATCAAAAATAAGGAAAATTATCCGAAAGTACGGAATTTATTTTTTATTTCGTTATTTTATTAAAACACTCTATTTTTGCAATTAAACTTATTTATTTCATCTAAAATTAAACTGTAAATCACGCTAAAAGATAGGGACGAAACTCCCCTATCAATGAACATTCTCTTATTCTTCCTCTGAGTTTCTTCCACTCAATTGGAGAGATCTATTTGATTCTATTCCTTCAAATAAAGTGAGATTTTAGTCTATGTCTCCTAACTTTGGAAATTCACTTTTCAAGAAGACAACATCACATGATTCGAATTCTATAACTCTATTGTCCTTAATTTTCATCCACTAAGTCATATCCATCAGATAAGTCAAGATATAAATATACTATTTTACTCTCCGACTAAGTTTTTTGGACTTGTTTGAGGTGTCGTGAGCAAAAATGGTACAACCCAATGGTTTAAGTTCACTTAAATCGGGTTTACGCCCTATCCATAACTCATATGAAGTAGAAGTTTAAAGATTTTGAGGGTATTCAATTTAGGACATAAGTTGATGTGAGCAAAACATCGCCCCAATACGTAACTGGAAGGTTTTCTGTAGCCATCATTGACCTAACCATGTTAAGAAGAGTTTTGTTTCTTCGTTCAACAATGTCATTCAATGTCATTCTATTGCATAGTATGAGGTATTGGCAATTGATATGGTCACACAAAGCTTGAAATTCATCTGCAAGATATTCTCGATCTCAGTCAATTCTTAAAGCTTTGATCTTTCTATCTAATTGGTTTTCAGCAAGATTCATAAACTTTTTAAAATAGCTCAAAGTCTTTGACTTATGAGAAATTATATAGATATGACCATATCTCGTATAATCATTAATAAATGTTATGAAATAATAGGTGGTATGCCTAGCCTTCACGTTCATCTGACCATATACATCAAAATGGATTAATTAAAAAAGGATATTCAGCTTTGGTGGCTTTCCAAACGATTTTCTAAATATTTTTCCTTCAACACATGAATGACAATGAGGTAATTCTACTTTACTTAAATTACCCAATAAACCTTCTTTAGCAAGATGATTCGTACGTTCTTGTCCTATTTAGTTTAGTCTAGCATACAATAATAAAACATCCTTATCACTCATAGGAGAATGAGTAGTATTTAAAGAAATATTATTGTTTGCATCATTATCTAAATTAATGTCTAAAACAGTCAAACCATCAAAAATAAAATCAAAACCATAAAATGTATCTCCCAAATACAATTTTAAAGCATTATCCTTAAAATAGAAATTATATACTAATTTCATTGAGATAGTAACGGTCTGGAACAAACAAGACATCATGTAATAAAAGAGTTTGTCCACCTTGTAGGTTCATTCTACAGGTTATTATCCCTTTAACTTTAGTTTTGAATTTATTCCCTACATAGACACACTTTGATCCTCTTGGGATCCATCGAAATTTGATGAAGGTGTCTTGATCTTTAATCACGTGGTCTATGGAACTTGAATCAATAATCCATATAGGACTAAATTCAGTTAAAAGAACAGTAATAGATACACATATTTCACTCATCTTTGAGTTAATAGAATTTTTCTTAGGGGATTTGCAATCTTTTGCATACTTCCCTTTCTCTTGGCAATTATAACACTTTATTTTAGTGAAATCTACATTCATGCTGCTCCTTTGCTTCTTGTTCTCTTTCTGTTTAGACTTCTCGTTTTATGTTTCTTTCCCTTTGCCCTTACCCTTGCCAAAGGAACGTCCTTATTTATTGCCTTGTTTGTTAGACTGATTTCCAACTGAGGAAGAGGCATCATAATTTGCTTCAACATTTACTTTAGATGCTAAATGGTCATCCTCAAGTTCAAGGTGCTTTATGGAATATTTGAAAGCCTCAATGGTTATTGATTGGGTCAGATGAATTTTCACATGCTTCTAGTTATTAAGAAAAGAGCAGATAATTTTTTGAACTTGTTTCTCATCTGTCACTCCATGAACTATTGCATTAAGCTAGGTGATCATATTGGACATCAGTCTGAGATGATTTTCATGGTATGATTAGATAATTTCTTATAGGTATCAAACTTGATGGTTAGAGGCCGAAGCTTTCTCATGGAGATACCTCCGAAAGCATATTCCAAAGATTTCTAGAGATCATTGGTAGTTTTATGTTCACAATACTCCATAGTCAGGTCATCATCCATAGCACTGAGTATGATAAGACGAGCAGCAAAATTCTTCTTTTTCCATACTAGATAAACGTCTTTGTCCCTCCTGTGTTGAGCAGTTTCTCATGTTCATCCAATACAGTTTCTAAAGGCGTGTGATAGAATTAGAATCACGAGACGTTGTCTTTTTGGAGAATGAGTTCCCTAAATTAGGAGACATAGACCATGACCTCATTTTATTTGAGGAACTAGAATCAAACGGGTCTCCTCATTCGAGTGGGAGAAATTTTAAGAAACAAGGTCAAGATCCAGTACCTCAAAACGTTGCAAATGATCTAGATCCTATACTTTAAGTGGGAGAGTGATTCCTAATTCTTATGAGAATATGGATCTTGGTCCCAGTGGGAGCATACCGAACTATGATGAATATATACGACACTTTTTTTATCAAGACTTTGATCCACGTCGCACTAAAAGGAAAAAAGTCGAATATCGTCGATTTAGTATCGAAGGTATGAATCTTTTAATCACTCAAGATGACACGGAGCCCATGAATGTTCAAAAGGCTTTCTCATGTCCAGCAAAAGATAAATGAATTAAAGTAATTGAAGAAGAAATGTTTTCCATGAGATCAAACCAAGTTTGACAATTGGTTGATCTACCAGAAGGACGTAAAAATATTGGGAACAAATGGGTTCTCAAAATTAATCGAAAGACGAACAGAAATATCGAAAGATATAAAGCCCGTCTGGTCGCTAAGAGCTATACTCAACAGGAAGGGATAGACTTTGAGGAGACGTCCTCACCTATTGTAATGTTTACATCAATAAGACTGGTCCTAGTTATAGTAGCAAGTTTTAAACCTATAGCTATATCAAATGGATGTAAAGATTGTATTTCTCAATGGAGAATTAAATGAAGAAATCTATATAGAACAACTTGTAGGATTCATTGAACCAGTCTTCAAGACAATGGTACATTCGATTTCACAATGAGATGAAGTTACTTGTAAACATATTTCCTTTTTTTCATGTATTTGTAAACACATAATGTTCCAAAATGATAGTCTTTTCCCTCTAGACTGTTATTTTGTAATATTTCCGCTTCACCTATAAATGTGGATAATACGATAACAATTATGTTAAATATTTACCAGTTCGCTAAATTTTTATGGAACATGTTTTTGTTAGGTAGGTTAATGTTTCAACAGATCGTTAACTTACCATTCACATCGGTTAAGCTTCATTTCACTAATTTTGATAAGTGCAAATATTACTAAATAACAAGTCAATGGACAAAAATCAACATTTTGGATCGATGAGTGCGAAAAATATTACCAAATAATAGATCATGAAGTAAAAACCTATATATATATATATATATATATATATATATATAAGGGATAAAAGCCAAAATTGATCCTAATGTTTTTGAAAAAAAAATGTAGATTTGGTTCTAATATATAACTCTAACGTTTCCGAGCCAAATCAATTTTATCCCCACGTTACAAAAAAAAATTGAAAAGACTGATTTAATTGTTATTTAACTGTCATATCCAACCTTCCAAACACCAATTATCTCTAAAATATTTAGTGTGTCACTAACATAGTTATAAAAAAACATGTTAAAATGTTAACAACTAAGTTTGTCATATATAAGTTAATCACAATTTTTATTATCAAAGTGTCTAAAATATTTACCATATTAACAATATAGTTACAAATAACCAATAAAAAAATATTCGGAACTGTTTTAATTTATCGACACTTGTTTGGAAGGTTCGATATGTCAGTCAAATGATTGTCAAACCAGTCCATGCAAAGTTTCAATTGGATGGGGAATAAAATTGATACTGCTTGAACACGTTGGAGTTATATTTGTACTATTTCATACGTTGGGACCAAATCTACATTTTCCTGAAAACGTTACATGACACTTATCTAAGAATGACAACAGGCAGGTAGGGTACATGTAGGTAATGTCAATCACTAACCCTTACCTTTTTATTTTTTCATTACTCGTACACTTCCCATCACCCTAACGGACATACTTCATGAATCCAATACCCGTCCCATCTAAATCGTGGGTACCAATACTCTTTAACAATCAATACATAAAACAAAACTATTACAAAATTTAATAAACCATCTATAAATAATTCATCTACAAATTTTACAAATATTCCAAATTAAAAAAAAATTCTAAATCAACCTTAATCAATAAAAATAAATTAGCTTAATAGTTAAAGTAAATAGATGAAATTCAAATATATGGCGGGTAAATAGTACCGGGTACCTGGGGTATTCTCATGCCCGTCTCATACTCGTCACGGTTAATTTTTCATTATCTATACTCGTCTCATTACCCTAATGAGTATACTTTTTGAATCTAATACTCGTCCTATTTAAATCGTGGGTACCCTTACCTTTAAGAATCAATACATAAAACTAAACTATTACAAATTTAATAAATCATCCATAAATAATTCATCTACAAATTTAACAAATAGTCCAAATTAAAAAAAAAAAAATTCTAAATCAACCTTAATCAATAAAAATAAATTGGCTTAATAGTTAAAGTAAATAGATGAAATTCAAACATATGGCGGGATAACTCAACAAATGGGGCTGCCAGGAATCGAACCCAGGACCATTTGGTCACACTGGCTCTGATACTATGTCATGGAACCGATTGAACTAAAAGCTCGAACTATAGTTAAAGGTCCACTTCATATTAATAGATGACATTGGGTACCTAGAGGTATTCTCATACCCTTCACGGGTAATTTTTTAAGTTCATACTCATCCCATACCTGTCACGGGTAATTTTTTTGAGCCAATATTCATCCTATTCGTACTAGTAATCTTATTAGGATTGGATAGTGCCGGATACCCGCCATCCCTTACCTTTATTCCTATATAAAATTAACAAAGAAACAACCTAGAAATTTAAGTGTACCGAACCAAGAAAGACTTTCTTGTTCTTGTTTATGTTTTTGAAATTCAAATGGAAAAATAGTTGTCATTAAATAGAGAAAATAAAAGCTGAAGGGATGTCATGAGTGAGCTATCTCCATTGTCCCCTTTTATGCTTGAAATTAAATACACACACCTCTTTTTTGTTGGGTTGGTAACTTCCATTCAATGCTCTTCTTTATTTCTTCTTCCTCTTACCTCTTAAATAAATATTTCTCATTTCACTTCATTCCAACATTCTTTTTCACTTCCACATTTGCTTCTTCTCTCTTTTCCATTGCTACTTTGAAGAAACAACAAATTTACCAGATATCGGTGCGGTTCGATCAAGTCGTAAGTGTATTTTTTCTCCCATAGGAGAAAAAATAACGAAAATATGAGATACGGGTGCCGCTCAATCAAGTGGTAGTTTATGTCATTTCTAGTTCGGTGTATTTTTTCTCCCGTATAGGAGAAAAAATAATGGAAATATGGGATAAGGGTGTGGTTCGATTAAGTTGTTTCTTTATCTTAGTTTATGCTACTGCTAGTTCGGTATATTTTGCGGTTTTATCAAGTTGTTTCTTTATCTTAGTTTATGTTATTGCTGGTTCGGTATATTTTGCGGTTCGGTCAAGTTTTATCTTAGTTTAGGTTATTGCTACTTCAGTATATTTTTTTCTCTTGTAGGAGAAAAAATAACAAAATTTCGAGATATGGGTGCGGTTTGATTTGATCAAGGTGTTTCTTTATCGTAGTTTATGTTATTGCTCGTTCGGTATATTTTTTCTCCCATTTAGGAGAAAACATAACAAAAAATATAAGATACGGGTGCGGTTCAATCAAGTTGTTTCTTTATCTTAGTTTATGTTATTGCTAGTTGGTGTACTTTTTTCTCCCCTAGGAGGAAAAATAAGGAAAATACGAGATACATGTGCGGTTCAATCAAGACGTAGTTTATGCCATTGCTATTTCGATGTATTTTTTCTCCTCTAGGAGGAAAAATAACAAAAATACGAGATATATGTGCGGTTCAATCAAGTCATAGTTTATGTCATTGCTAGTTTCGGTGTATTTTTTCTCCTGTAGGAGACAAAATAACAAAAATACGAGATACGGGTACTAGTTTCGGTGTATTTTTTCTCCTGTAGGAGAAAAAATAACAAAAATATGAGATATGGGTACGGTTCAATCAAGTTGTTTCTTTATCTTAGTTTATGTTAATGCTAGTTCGGGAGGAGAAAAAATAACGAAAATATGAGATGCGGTTCAATCAGGCCGTTTCTTTATCTTAATTTATGGCATTGCTAGTTTGATATATATTTTTTCTCTAGGAGAAAAAATAGCGAAAATACGAGATACTGGTACGGTTCGATCAAGTTGTTTTCGTTATCTTAATTTATGGCATTGCTAGTTTGATATATATTTTTTTCTGTAGGAGAAAAAATAGCGAAAATACGAGATATGGGTGCGGTTCGATCAAATTATTTCTTCATAGTTTATGTTATTGCTAGTTCGGGTTATTTTTTCTCCCATAGGAGAAAAACAAACCAAAATACGAAATGCAGGTGCCGGTGCCGGTGCAGTTCGATCAAGTTGTTTCCTTATCGTAGTTTATGTTATTGCTAGTTCGGTATATTTTTTCTCTTGTCGGAGAAAAATAAGAAAAGTACGAGATATTGGTGCGGTTCAATCGGAGAACTTTACTCTTTGTTTAGAGTTATTTTGTTTGATTGAGCCGTGCCAATATCACGTATGCGTGAAACTTCCTTTCTTTATTTTCCGAATTCAATAAATTGTTATTATTTATTCTTAATTTTATTTTATTTAATATGTTAACTATATATTGATACAAAATGATTCCATTTCATTCGCATATATGTTTGATTAACTCGGTTTTATTTTTCCTGCTTAGCGCATTATCAACGACATTGGGGCCTTATCAATCAAATTCGGCTAGAAAATCTTGCCAACGGGCTTGTCTGGGGCTAAGCTAGCACACTTCTTTTGAGTTGAAATTAGCTCGTGGCAACATTATCCGTCATTATCACAAATCTACTACCGAGGAGATATATAGTGACGCCTTTTGATATATGTCGTTTATCTGGCTTGTAACAATACACCGCATATGGCAACATCCGAAACATCTATGTGTACTTCGAATGGCATCTCGAGCTTCTCAAAAGCTTCTTGGCATCCTTGAGTCCAATGCGACACGGGGCTGCTATGGGCGAATATCCGTTAATAAATCGTCGGTAATAGTTCGCAAGGCCAACGACGATCATAATTCGAGCATTTTACTAGGAAGTTGCCCCCATTCTTTTAATAATTTTCGAGCATTTAGTGATTATATTGTATATTTTTTGTGATTAATTGCAGAAACTACATTTTATATATTTTTCCAGCTGTTTGATCAACTAAAGAAATTGGAATTTGTATTAATTTAGTACATATTAATTAAAAATTATGAAGTATTCTTTTAGCGAGCGCTTTCTCTAAACAGCTATAATGGATTTCTCTAACCTCTAAAGGACGGATAATAAACCGGATCTATCAATAAATAAATCAACAGATTTAAGCTTACCTCTTGTAATGCAGATCCGTTGAACAGCAGTAGAAGTAATCAACCTTGGTTCCGTATCACCGATCTAGGAGGTTACTAAAATGAAGAAGCAATCTCCGTTATTCCACGAACTAAGAATGCTACCCGAGAACAGAAAGGGGACATCGGCTAGGGAGAGGGAACATAGTGAAAGTTGTCTTGTGCAGTATCTCTCAATATGTGTTATTAAGTTATAGGCGGACCATTTAAGTAAATAGGCCAGAACCCGTTTACTCCATTTATTCTACATTTAGTTATGATTTGGTACATTATATATATAAAAAAAAAAATTGAGAATGAAATTTTATTAAAAGAAAAAAAAAATCATGATTAATCAATTTTTTTTATTTTCAGGTAGGTGGAGAGGAGACAATAATTTTTTCTCTACAATTGATTGTTCCTTCTGCCCAATACTACATTTTGTTATTAATTATTCTCTCTCTTTTATTATTATTCTTTTGACAAACTTAATTAGTTGGCCCGGTCCGGTCTGGTCACTGCGACCCCTTTGTAAGGAGACACCTTTCTGCTGAAGTTACGAGACTATTTTACCGAATTCTTTAAAAAGAGTGGTCTCGCCCCAAAATATTCTCTACCTACCCAATTGTGTAGGTTTCGGTATAAGTACATTCGAGCTTTCCCCGAGACTCGGTTCGTGGTGTCTAGTAGGGTGATCAAAATTGACTAATAACCGTTAACCAAACCGAAACCAAAACCAAAATTGTAATTTGGTTTGGTTCAGTTTGAAAATGGAGTAGTTTGGTTTTCAGTGATCGTTAGTTATTTAAAAATAAAATCAATATAACTGAAAACAAAAAACGGAACCGAATTATGTATATAATATGAAAATGTTTTCTAAATTGTATATATACATTTTTTTTATTTTTCCTAGTTATTTAATATATTTACTGCTAATATACTACTATTTTTTTATCATTATAATTTTATTTACTTATTATAATAAAAAATTTGGTGGATCATCAGTTAGTAATCGAACCAAACCGATAAAATTCGTTTCTCTTATTTCAATTATTAAGCTTATTCGGTTCGGTTTTAATTTTAAGAGAGATTTCAGTATGAATTACACCATGGCCATTGAACTTCACTCATTGTCACGGGGTAAATTACACCCATGGCCACTAAACTTTATCCATTTTAATATATGGTCACTGAACTTCAATTCTTAACGGTATAACCACTGAACTTTACAGTTTTTAACACTTCTTGCCACTCAACTCTAACTAACTCCTCAAAATGACCGTTAACAACCTTAAAATGAAAATATTCAAGAATTAAAATTGTTCAGAACGACATTTACCATGAAATTGCGTTTTTTATTTTCCAAAATCACCTTTTTTGGACCATTCTCTCTCTAAAAATTCACTCTCCCTCTCCTAATCAAACAACACATGAATAATATCAAAAAGAAAATTTTCAAGAATTAAAGTTCCTTAGAATATCATTAACTCTTTGAATTTTTATTTTAAGACCGTCAATGGTCGTTTTGAAGTGTCGAGTGACCATCGGTGTTAAAAAGCGTAAAATTCAGTAGCCATACTATTAAGAATTTAAGTTCAGCGGCCGCAATGTTAAAATGGGTAAAGTTCAGTGGCCATGGGTGTAATTTACCCCATTTTCACAATATGAATTTTGATGTCATAAATGATACTTTTGATGTGTTAATTGAAATTTAGTAGTCATAATATTAAAAAGTGTAAAATTGAGTAACTTTTATGTTCGTTTTGAAATTTAGTAAGGCATATTAGTGATTTGATTTACAGTATGAATTAACAAGAAGTGTTTATAAGCTAAAGAATTACAATTTATTATGTTTAGGACCATAATTTTTTGATCCTCCAACAGTTCAAAAAATTGCATTTTACTCCCTCCCTCTCTTTCTATACCCTTTTTCTTATTTTTTTTTCTCTATTGTATGATCTTATTATAAACTGATATTACATACATTTTATCCCATGAATCCACAGGACATCTATACCTCAACCTTATTCATTTATCTTCCTCGGTACGGAAGCCAAAAAATACGACGAACGAATCAATCTAATCTCTACCATAAGCTTGAAGACCATAAAGCATTCTTGTCTTCACCGCAGCGCTCGTGGACTTCCATCATCCTCTCGACGGACTTGCAAACCCCGCTGCATTTCCAATCGAAAGAAGCCACACAGACGTTGCCTAGCTGAGCCTTCCACTCGCAATCTGCACGCGCAAATTACAGCAACATTGGTGTCAATGCCATCGGACTCTATCTGACTAGTAGCCGTTTAGGCTCAAACGTTTTGGTCGAAAATCGAATCCTGATACTATTTGTCTGTATGAAACCCGCAGTCTAATACAAAAAATTCCAAATTCACTCACGTATCAAGATGTTAGGTATCGATAACAATCTATACTATTTCGGGCTGGAAAAAGGGGACGGTCCATTGAGTCGAGGAATGTGATTCCTCCCGGATAGGATCGATACATGTCTGTATAAGCAGATCATAGCCTGAGTTTGGACAATAACCAAAACTAAGTATCGCAAGAAGGTTATATGTTCGTGTCTTACGTTAAAGTTCATGTCTGCAGCACACGACGCATTCCGAATTCACCTGGCCGGGTACCGCAACATAAGCTTAACTATGTGATTTCAGTATGCAGCACATGACTTGTTATACAGACAAATAGTATCAGGACTCGATTTTCGACCAAAACGTTTGAGCCGCTAAATAGTATTAGGACTTAAACCGGACGTACCTGGCGGGGTACCGCAACATAATCTTCTATCATCGATATGCTCCACGTCTAATCCAATTAACCAAGATCCAATAGAAACATCTTCATTTGCAAATTTATGAAGTACATGTCTAAGATAAGCGCAATAAGATCAAATTAGAAAGAAAAAAAAAAAGGTTAATTTGCAATTTCATTCAATAGAAGGCTCGAAACTTACTGATTTATTGATATGTAGGTTGCCAAATCCTTCGATATGGCGTAAAGTTGTCCTGTAGCGTGACGGAAATACTTATTTCCGGCCTCTCCAAACTTCCAAAACTCTGGTTCATGATATTTCACTCCTCTATTTCATTCAAAAGTAAGATAATAATACATAATAACGAACAAAACCGGGGTAAATTACACCAATGGTACCTGAACTTTACCCTAGTTCACACTTAGGTACCTAGATTACATTTTGTCCAAAAAATATACCTGAAGTAACGATGAACGGACAATTTAGTATATTTTACCGGTCAATGACCGGTCAACGCGAGTTTTACGAGTTAATTACATCAATGCACCTAAACTTTACCACAATTCATACTTTGGTACCTGGATTTTATTTTGTACTCAAAATATAAGTAAAGTAAAGGCGACTGAACAATTTAGCAAATTTGATCGGTTAATGATTGGTCACCGTGAGTTTGAGCATTTTAAACTAAACATTGGAACTCACCATACACTCAGTTAACATAAAATTAAAATACTGCCCTTTAGTTAAATGGTAGTATTGTAATTTTATGTTAACTCAGTATATGATGGGTCTCAATTTTTAATGTAAAATGGTCAAACTCGAGTTTACCGGTTACTGATCGTTCAAATGTACTAAATTGTTGAGTCATTTTTACTTGAGGTGTATTTTTTGGAAAAAATGAATCTAGGTACCAAAGTGTGAATTAAGGTAAAGTTCAGGTACCATTAGTATAATTTACTCGCCAAACTCGCATTGACCCGTCATTGATCGGTAAAATATACTAAATTGTCCGGTCATCGTTACTTAAGGTATATTTTTAGGACAAAATGTAATTTAGGTACCAAAGTGTGAACTATGTAAAGTTCAGGTACCATTGGTGTAATTTACTCCTAAAACCGAGCTCAAAAGAAAAAAAAAAACCAGCTGAGCGTACTTTCTAGCAAGTACAGGACCGGACTTCATGCAGCCGATATAAACTCGTGGTTTCATACGATGTCCCGCAAGAGCCGTTCCAAGTGTTGCTGTGGTCAATTTGAGCATTTAGACTTGTAAGACACGAGTATTTCAGCACAAATGCGGTTGCTTAATGAATAAGGACATACTCTTTCAGCATTTTACCTATAATGAACATTAACATAATCATCGATTCGTTTACCTAAGTTCACATGAACATCGTCATCGACTTTAACATAAAATTCAGCATCCCATAAATCGAACGCAGTAGTAAAATATGCCTTCGTCTTGGCTGATAATTCCATGTAGCCTTCAACGTGTTGTTGCTGCTCACATAGAACAAAAAACCGAAACTGATGATATTTTCTTTCAACATATCTTCGGGTAAATTACATACGTAGTGTATAATCTATCTTATTTCACAGTTTGTGGTACAACCTTCAATTTTGCAGATAAATCTGTACCTCCCACTAGAGTGTAATGCAGGTAAGTATGACCGGTCAACGTGAAGTCAACGCGCCACGTCAACAATTTTGACTTTTAGAGAGGTCAACTTGCTGACGTGGCGCGTTGACCAGTCATAATTACCGGCTGTACACTTTAGTGAGAGATCACCAAAAGGTTAGTACAGTCTTGTGTGCAAATTTGAAGGTCGTACACCAAAGTGTGAAATAGCGCAAAAGTTGTACACCATGTATGTAATTTACCCACGTATCTTTACACAGTCAAAATGTAAATCCAAATTGAAAGACTAGGAGGTTATTCGAATAAATAGAAGCGAAAGGTTAAGAAGATTACAAGCCTCAAGAAATCCCCGTGTGCCATTTCCTCTGCTTCGATAGCTTTGTCGAGAATGCCACCAGCTGTTGAACTTCAGACGAAAATGGGATTGATAAGGTTATAAATCCATGGAAATATGCTACAAGATTACGGTGTTTACTGTTTTCTGTAATGTGAGAACTAACTGAATGCAAGCTCCGTTGAAATAAATTTCATCTATGTTGCAAGGAAACTCCGTTTGAGTAGCGTTTCCGCATTTTGTGTCCGTTTCAGAAAAGGAAACTCCTGGAAACCAGTACAACACGTTTCCGGGCACATTTCAGTAAATATTGAAAATAGGAAACTCGTTTCTGGTTTAGGAAACTGTTTCCGCCGGCAAACACGATCCAATTCCAATTCCAACTATGATTCTAGCTAATTGAGACTTCTTATTTCGCTGTAACTTCTTCATTGATAATAAAATCTATTCCTCAATTTCTAATTATTTCTATTTCCCGCTCACCATTGTCATCGTCCGTAGAGTATAAATACAAATTTTTTTTGGCTTAATACATCAAAAGCCCCTGAACTTGTCCAAAAAGATTGATTGGCCCCTCAACTTACATAGTGTCTCATTAGCCCCCTCAATTTGTTTAAAATAACCTATTGGCCACCTGAATTTGTTTAAAATAACCTATTGGCCCCTGAACTTGCTTATAGTGATCCATTTGCCCCCTGAACTTGTTTAAAGTGACCTACATTGCAATTCGTGATTTTAAGTCTTTAAAACAAATTAACTTTTTATTTTGTAACTTTTTATGACGTCTTTGTAGATTTAAGGACTTAATCATGACCGTTTAAGCAAGTTTAGGGGGCTAACGAGACACCAATCTTTTTAGACAAGTTCAGAGGGCTTTTGATGTATTCAGCCAATTCTTTTACTATTATACTTTTAGTATTTATAAATATATCCCTATATTTTTAATATTTACACGTATACGTTTCCTATGTTTTTTAGAAATAATGTTTCCCGGTATCCGTTTCCATTTCCGTTTTTGTGTCCATTTCCGTGCAACATACGATAATGTCAATCCTAAAGCGAAAAGCTACAGTAATATGTGCATAATGAACTGCATCATATGATGCATACAAATAAATCAACTTTAAGTCGGTATGCCTCATCTAATAGATCGTTTTTTAGTATGTTATTCGGTAGCTGTTGTTATTATTGCTAATTTTCTTTCCAAAAGAGCTATCAGCAGCCGTTTTTCAATCCTATCTGAACATTTTATATCTACTATTTGGAGTGAAAAAAAAGAGCTACAAAAAGGAGAACCGAACATGCACTTAGAATCACATTCAACAAGCTATTGTGCAAACAGCATATTTCGTCCCTAAATTAGCATTTGTTTCATGAAATGTTTTCACTAATATCATTAGGGTTGTAACCGAGCCGAGCCAAGCCGAGCTCTAGCCTGCTCATGCTCGACTCGTTAGAAAATTGACGAGCTCGAGCTCAACATCCTGTTCGTGAGCTGCTCGCGAGCTTGCTTGCGAGCAACTCGTTAATTCTATTCATTTGAAATTTCTTTAACACAAAACTACATAGTTTTGAAACCTACGAAACTAAAGTTTACACACGAGCCAAGCTTGCTCACTAGCGTGTTCATAAACATTATAATCGAGCTTGTTGATGAACTTATAATTGAGCATGCTCGCGAGTTTTCGAGCCTGCTCACGAGTTTTTGAGCCGAGCTTGAGCACTAGCCTGCTTGCTAGTTTTCGAGCCGAGTTTCGCCGTGCTCAAGCTCGACTGTTTATAAATCGAGCCGAAAACGGTCGATCTTTTATCGAGCCGAACGCCGAGCTGCTCATGAGCGGCTCGACTCATTTACAGCCCTAAATATCATTGCATCAGTTTCAATTTTACTAATATAAAATCATCAACAACAGCAACACAAAACATGAGGGAGGCAACAAAAACCTCACCTGTGACCAATGACAAAGCGGATGATAATCCCCCTTTCTTCCTCCAGTTTCTTCATTTTCTCGCCTTGGGGCATCCAAGTCGCACGAACTGAGTCTCTTCGCTTCCTGCTGCTAAAAGCTGTATTAATTCCTATGACCATAAAGTATTTTCTTCTTGTTGGAGGAGATTCATTCGACAAAGATAAATGCGCGGCCTTAGCAGCTTCCAATTTCATCTCCAATGCCGAAATCTTGGTATCTAGTGTCCTGTAATCCGTATACAACAACGTAACTTCCTGTTTAGATCAAGAGGTTCTCATTTATAGGAAGTGTCTCACTAAAAGCCTTTGATACTTGCCGTGGATTGTAATCGTGTTTATGGCTAGAAATCTTCTGCAAAAGCCAATTTGGCAAAATAATTTAACAAACACTTCATTAGAAGCCTATAACAGGCATAGGTAGATGCATACAATTGTGAAAGAAACGTTAGCCGCTAGTCGGGCGGTTAGGGCCCTTGGGACGGATCGGGGATTAATCGGATTTGTAATTTTGTATTTTCTTATATAAATGCAATTAAAATATGTATTATACTATCTAAAAATAATAATATATAATGATTTAGTATTCAAAACATGTATATTTGTAACATATATCCTTAAAAACTTGTAAAAAAACATCTGAACAACAATATCACTGAAACAACTAAAAAGGGCGGCCTGGTCGCACTACGCGTCCCCGCTGAGCGAGGGTCCGGGGAGGGGTCCCACCACAAGGGTGTACTGGGGCAAGCCTTCCCCTGCCAATTTATTTGGCAAGAGGCCGCTCCTAAGACTCGAACCCGTGACCTCTTGGTCACACGACAACAACATTTACTGTTGCGCCAAGGCTCCACTGAAACAACTAAAACAAGTAAAAAGTAATGTTTATAAGTAGCAGTAGGGTAAATAATTTATTAGTCCCCACCTTTTTACGTAACACATTGTTTAGTCCCATTATTTTAAAAAACATATTATAAGATCCCTATGTTTTGCCAATATTAACCCTTTGGTCCTTTTATCTATTTTTCTTAGATTTCAGGATAGTCATATTACAATATAATATAAAATGACCATGTTTGTCTATCTGTTTATGCCAAATATAACAGTTAAAAGTCTAAAAAAATAGATAAAAGGACCAAAGGGTTAATATTGGCAAAACATATAGCTCTTATAATGTGTTTTCCAAAATAGAGGACTAAACAGTGTGTTAGGTAAAAAGTGGGGGACTAATAAATTATTTACTCTAAGTAATATAATTAACCGAAAACTGTGAAACAATGTCCTTAAAGTCTTCAACCATATCATGAAAATAAGCTATCTGAAAATAATAAACATAATTCACCAAAAACCACGCGACAATGTTAAAAAATGAATTATATTAAAACAAAAAAATCAAAATAATAATGACAAAAAAAAGTTTTTTGTGTTGATCGCCGCCCAAACGGCCCCTATGCAGCTTCCAGGTAGCCAAAAAACGCCCAAGGGGCCAAGGCAGAAAAAATCAAAACGAATTCTCGATTTTTAGCGCCTAAGCGCTCCAGGCGGCCTTGTTTTTTAAGGCTTATCAGAGCCTTGTATTCAATGTTGGGTCACATGAATATTTGCTTTACGCTCCGTATGGTTATGAGGATGGGGTACATGTTAGATTTCTCATGTTACTTAATTAGGAAGCTATATGGCTCCTAATGTTATTCTGTTACTTAAATAACGGGCAGATAGAAACTTACGAGCTTCAGATTACAATCTGCAGACTCTTGTGGCACTGTCCATATCCTGATACATGATTTCAATTAATACAATAGGCATGTACGAGAAGCAAGCGATTCCAAATACGTTAAGAAATTGCAAGCTTGAAAAAATGCAGCATTAACCAATTTATCAGAAGTTTACTAAATGTTCAGTGCAAAAACAAAATAAAAATAAGTGATCTCGGGACAAACAAGCACTGGCGAAACATAGGATGAATCGGCTTACTTACAGCAGCAGAGAAGCAAATGCAGAACTTACCGTTTTGCTGTCAAATTGCATAGGTGAGAAAACTATGGGAAGCAGGGGTGAGTACGGTTCGGTACAATTCGGTGATTTGAAAATCTCTAGAATTGTCTCTGCTAAAGTCAACGGTACAATTCGGTTCGGTCCTAATGAAAAAGTCAACGGTTCAATCCGGTTCTGGATTTATTTATTTTCAGATATTTGGTCCGGTTCTAGAATATTAGGAATTTGAAAATCTCCAGAATTGTACCTAACTAAGTCAACGGTACAATTCAGTTCGGTCCTATAGAAAAAGTCAACAGTTCAATCCAATTCTGGATCTTTTTTTTCGGGTATTCAGTCCGGTTCAAGAATCTCTGAGATCCACGCTCAGCCGTAATGGCAAGCAACAACAGGAAGTTTAGATGATTGCATTGGTGAAACTTTGTATTTTTAGTGATTTGAAAATCAATTTAGATGATCGAATAGGTGAAATCGGAAAAGCTATTTTCTGACAACTTGAACATCATTGGCTGCAAAGAGAACACTTTGAGGATGCTTCAGTAAAGAGTGTCGCCGAGACCCCAAGTTGGTATAAGGACTACCATAAGGTATAGCCACTCTTCGACGTAAGGATCACCACCACCTCTTGCCCAGTGAATTGACATGTGGCTTAAGTGATTCATCCGGATTTATCGGGATGAAGAGGCGAGCATCTTGCCTTGCAGCAAAGAAGCGGGATGTCTCCATAGGAAAATAATCCTATGGACACTATGGAGCCGTCGCGTTCATAGTGCCACACCTACAAGGATTAAGCACTTGCTTAAGTAATTCATCCTAATTCATCGGGAACTAAGAGGCGGGCATGGGCATCTTGCCTTGGGGCAAAGAAGTGGGATGTCTCCACGAGAAAAGAACCTACTATGGAGCCGTCGGGCCCATAGTGCCGCACCTACGAGGATTGAGCACTTGCTTAAGTGATTCGTCCTAATTCATCGAACACTAAGAGGCGTGCATCTTGACTTGGGGTAGAGAAGCGGGATGTCTCCACAGGGAAAAACCCTATGGACACTATAGAGTTGTTGGGCTCATAGTGCCACATCTACAAGGATTCAACACATGCTTAAGTAATTCATCCTAATTCATCGAGGACTAAGAGGCGGACATCTTGCCTTTGGGAAGGGAAGTGGAATGTCTCCATAGAAAAAGAACATTACGGACACTCTGGAGCCGTCGGGCCCATACTGCCGCACCTAAGAGGATCGAGCATTTGCTTAAGTGATTCATCCTAATTCATTGAGAACTAAGAGGTAGAGGCGGACACCTTGCCTTGGGGTGGAGAAGCCGGATGTCTCCACAAGGAAAGAACCCTAAGGACACTAGAGAGCTGTCGGACCTATAGTGCTGCATCTACGAGGATTCCTCTTGCCTTGGGGCAGAGAAGCGGGATGTCTCCACAAGGAAAGAACCCTAAGGACACTATAGAGCCGACGGACCTATAGTGCCGCATCTACGAGGATTGAACACTTAAGTGATTCGTCCTAATTAATCGATGACTGGGAGGCGGACAATCTTGCCTTGGGGCAAAGAAGCGGAATGTCTCCACACGGAAAGAACCCTAAGGACGCTATAGAGCCATATCTACAAGGATTCAACACTTGCTTAAGTGATTCATCCTAATTCATCGAGGACTAAGAGGTGGACGTCTTGCCTTGGGGGCAGAGAAGCGGAATGGCTATGGAAACTATGGAGCCGTCGGAGCCATAGTGCAACACCTACAAGGATTGAGGTTTTATACACAAGGGAATCTTACGGGATAGTATCCAGCATATATACTAATATTCAGCTATACTCTCGAAGTAGGACTTGACAGAATACTTATAAAGGAGAAATCCACTCAGTATCGGTTAACTAGCCGTTAACTTTGAAAAGTATCGGCACCACACGGGGACTTTAGCTAGTCCAAGTTCATCCCCGTGCCACAATGCAGAACGTAGAATATATACTTACAGGCTATGTTGCACGGACACAAACATAGAAACATACATGCACACGGAAACGGACAAGGGAAACCTTATTTCTAAAACATAAACTTCATAAAATAGCCTTCAAATGAAAATGGACACACGATACGGACATGGCACAGACACAAAACGCGGAAGCGCTGCTAAAGAGAATGTGTCCGTGCAACATAGCTTACAGGTTATATATAGCTTCTATTCCAAAAGTTTAAATAGTGTCGGTGGAGACAAAATAGCTCAAAAAAACTCCTAAAAATCAGCATTCAACTCCACAAAACCTCAATTCACTAATTGCAAGAACATCAAATTAGTCATAAATCATTACTGCATTTGGGATTAAACCCGAAAAAGGAAAAGTCAGGTTAAAATTTGAAAAAAAGGGGGAAATCTATGGTTCATCAACACCAAAGAAAAGTATCAATCTTTAGATGGTTAATCCACACCTATTTGATTCAAATGCATCAAATAATCATTACAAGCACATTGAAGTAACAGTAAAGTCACTATATGGAGCCGTCAGGTCAATAATGCCGCACCTACGAGAATTGAACACTTGCTTAAGTGATTCATCCTAATTCATCGACAACTAAGGGCAGAGAAGCGGATGTCTATGGACACTATGGAGCCGTCAAGGCCAAAGTGCCACACCTACAAGAATT
Organism: Euphorbia lathyris; assembly: GCF_963576675.1. NCBI lineage: Eukaryota > Viridiplantae > Streptophyta > Magnoliopsida > Malpighiales > Euphorbiaceae > Euphorbia > Euphorbia lathyris. The sequence goes on from NC_088915.1 coordinate 87,645,528, forward strand.
GAGGTTTTATACACAAGAGAATCTTACGGGATAGTATTCAGAATATATGCTTAGGTGCGGCTATACTCTCCAAGTAGGACTTGAGAAACCACTTGTAAAGGAGAAATCCTCTCAGTATCGGTTGGCTGGCCGTTAACTTTGAAAAGTCTCAGCACCACACGGGGACTTTAGCTAGCCCAAGTTTATCCCCGTGACACAATGCAAGAATGTAGAATATATACTTACAAGCTATGTTGCATGGACACAAACATAGAAACATACGTGCACATGGAAACGGACAAGGGAAACGTTATTTCTAAAACATAACCTTCATAAAATAGCCTTCAAACGAAAATGCACATGGACACGGAAAACCTTATTCCTAAAACATAAACTTCATAAAGTAGCCTTCAAACGAAAATGGACAAGGACATGATAGGGACACGCACAGACACAAAACGCGGCTAAGGAGAAATGGAAACAGGAAACGAAACAGAAACGGATACCAGGAAACATTATTTCTAAGAAAAATTAGCTCGGAAAAACATAATGGAAACGGACATGAAAGGCGGAAACCCTAATGAGAAGAGGCTTACAGGTTATATCATCTATTCCAAAAGTTTAAATAGTGTCGGTGGAAACAAAATAGCTAAAGAAACTCCTAAAAATGCATCATTCAACTCCACAAAACCTCAATTCAATAATTGCAGAGAAGAACATCAAATTAGCCATAAAACATTACTGTTGTTCATTGCAATTGGGATTAAAAATTGAAAAAAAAGGGGAAAAAATCTAAGGTTCATCGACACCAAAAAAAGTATCAATCTTTATATGGTTAATCCACACCCATTTCATTCAAACTCATCAAATAATCATTGCAATCACATTGAAGCAACTATAAAGTAAGTAAATTCAAAGAGAAGCAACAAAAACCCAGTAATAAAAAACAAAAAAACACCTGTTAGTGAAGAACAATCCAACAAAGAAGCACATTGAGCACTTGCTTAAGTCATTCGTCCTAATTCGTGGGGGACTATGATATATTAATCTCTGACACACACCCACACACAAATACCCCTTGGGCTTGCACCATGAGTTTTTAATTCCACAAATTAATGAGGTTGCCAGGACTCAAACCTTCGACCGTTTGGTCCAAGAGGCTCTGATACCATATCATGGAACCAATTGAACTAAAAGCTCGAGCTGATAGTTAAGGCCCAATCGTACATCTTATATTAATCTCTGACAGAGGTTTTATACACAAGGGAATCTTACAGGATCGTACTCTGCATATATACTAAGATTCAGGTATACTCTCGAAGTAGACTTGACAGAATACTTATAAAGGAGAAATCCGCTCAGTATCGGTTGGCTGGCCGTTAACTTTGAAAAGTCTCGGCACCACACGGGTACTTTAGCTAGCCCAAGTTTATCGCCGTTACACAATTCAAGAATGTATAGTATATAATTACATGCTATGTTGCACGGACACAGACATAGACAAGGGAAACATTATTTCTAAAGCATAACCTTCATAAAATAGCCTTCAAACGAAAATGGACGCAGGCAGACATGATACGGACAGCGGAAAGACTGCTAAAGAGAAGTATCCTTGCAACATAGCTTATTCCAAAAGTTTCAATAGTGTCGGTGGAAACAAAATAGCTAAAAAAACTCCTAAAAATGCAGCATTCAACTCCACAAAACCTCAAAATTCAATAATTGCAGAGAAGAACATCAAATTATCCATAAAACATTACTGCTGTTCATTGCAATTGGGATTAAAAATTGAAAAAAGGGGGAAAAATCTAAGGTTCATCATCACCAAAAAAGTACCAATTTTTAGATGATTAATCAACACCCATTTGATTCAATTGCATCATATAATCATTGCAACCACAATGAAGTAACTATAAAGTAAGTAAATTCAGAGAGAAGCAACAAAAACCCAGTAATAAAAAAAAAAAAAAAAAACCACCTGTTAGTGAAGAGCAATCCAGCAAAGAAGCACATTGAGCACTTGCTTAAGTCATTCGTCCTAATTCACCGGCCACCACACGGGCACTTTGGGTACCCCAAGTTTATCCCCGTGACACAAAGCAAGAATGTCACGGACACAAACATAATGTCATGGAATCGATTGAACTAAAAGCTCGAGCTAATAGTTAAGGCACACCCCCACACGCAAATGCCCCATGGGCTTGTACAGACCCATCCCGCCATGTGTTTTTAATTCCACAAATTAATGAGGTTGCCAAAACTTGAACCCTCGAACGTTTGGTCCTAGAGACATGGAACCGATTGAACTAAAAGCTCGAGCTGATAGTTAAGACCCAATCAAATATCTCATATTAATTAATCTCTGACACATAGAAACCGATTGAACTAAAAGCTCGAGCTGATAGTTAAGGCCCAATCATATATCTCATATTAATTAATCTCTGACACATAGAAACGGACATGGACACGGAAACGGGCACCGAAAACGTTATTTCTAAAACATAACCTTCAAACAGAAATGGAAATGGACACAAAATGCGGAAATGCTGCTAAAGAGAAGTGTCTTTGCAACATAGCTTACAGGTTATATGATCTATTCCAAAAGTTTCAATAGTGTCGGTGGAGACAAAATAGCTAAAAAAACTCCAAAAAATGCTGCATTCAACTCCACAAAACCTCAATTCAATAATTGCATACAAGAACATCAAATTAGTCATAAATCATTACTGCATTTGGGATTAAACCCGAAAATGGAAAAGTCAGGTCAAAAATTGAAAAAAGGGGGAAAAAATCTATTGTTCATCCACACCAAAAAATTACCAATCTTCAGATGATTAATCAACACCCATTTGATTCAATTGCATCATATAATCATTACAAGCACATTGAAGCAACTATAAAGTAAGTAAATTCAAAGAGAAGCAACAAAAACCCAGTAATAAAAGATAAAAAGAACACCTGTTAGTGAAGAACAATCCAGCAAAGAAGCTTCCAAGACAGAGAAAAAGAGCCAAATTCCTAGGCATAGAAGCTCCTCCTCCGCCACTTACTCTACTCTTAATTGACATTTTCTTTTCCATTTTAATCAAATGATGGAGGAAAGAAAATCAAAACCCAGAATTGGAATCATTTGCAACAGACAAAGAGAGAGAGAGATGGAGTAGTAAAAAGACCCACTAACCAATTTCTAATCTGTAAACCTCAAAATTACTTAACCGTGAGAATTGAATTGAAAAACTGTTCATGAAATCAAATCCTCGCCATTGAAATGTATTAGTTTTGTGTTTAGGACATTGATTTCGTTTTTATTAACAGTAGCAGAGTTGGTTTCATCATGGGTAGTGGGAATTGGGTCTGATGTAATTGTTTTGGGTTTTAATCAGTGGATTTGGGCCTAATTAATTACAGAAAGACTTGAAATTTAGTAACATTAATAGTTTGTTGGGGGTGAAAGTTGGAAAACTGAAATGAAAACAACATGTTGATTTTAACGTTATTTATAGTAGAATAAAGGTTAATGCTCCTCCAACCCCTTAACTTGTTCAAATTGGTCATTTTATCCTTCCAACTCATCAAATGTCCTATTTACTTTCTTAACTCTATAAAAATGGTATTTTTTACCCCTTGACTTATCCAAATTGGTCATTTTACCCCTCCACAACTCATCGAATGTCCTATTTACCCTCATAACTCCATAAAAGTGATATTTCTCACCCCTTATGATCCTATTGACCCCTTAACTCCATAAAAATGGTATTTCTTACCCCTTATAATGCAAAATTAATAAGACTTATTCAAATGAGTATAAAAATATATTTTTTTAATATCAACTTTTTATTTTGTTTTAATTTGATAATTATATCGATCCTTCATGTATTTATTACAATAATATTGTATTACAATAATTAGATAATCAAAATTTAACTAGCAAAAAATGTGGAAAGAAAAAGAATAAATAAAAGATACAAATAACAAGAACATTAATATAAACAAGTTAAATACATTATATGTAGGGATAAGGTACCAAAATAGGCCTATGGTTTTTTATGAAGTATCAATTTAGGTTCCATGTACAAAATAACACAAATATAGGTTTAACGTTTAAAAAATGTATCAATTTAGGACTCGATAACGGATTGTGAGGGGTGAGAAATACTACTTTTATGGAGTTAAGGGGGTAAATATGACATTTGATGAGTTGGAGGAGTGAAATGACCAATTTGGACAAGTTAAGGGGGCTGGAGAAGCACTAGGCCTAGAATAAATTACAAAACTGGCCCACTTGAGTGACTCGTTTATATATTTAGACTCATTACAGTGTTTCTTTTTAAACTAGACACTATCAGTATATATAGGCTTAATACATCATTTGCCTCCTGAACTTTTTCAAAAAGCTTGATTGACCCCCTGAACTTTCAAAGTGTCTCGATAGTCCCCTGAACTTGCATAAAATATTCAGTTAGCCCTTTAAACTTACATAAAATGTAATCAATCGATCATTCGGTTGAAAAAAAGTAAGTTAAATACGAAATATATATTCCACGTGTCGTAGAATGTTATTATATAATTCAAGAATAGAGTAAAAATGAAATTATTTCTTGCTCAACTATAAACCTTGTATTCTCTAATATTACAACCGCAATACCCCGATCTTGATTGTTTTACTTTTTTTAAGACGCGTGCAATACATTTTTCGCATTTAACTTACTTTTTACAACCAAGTGATTAATTGATTACATTTTACGCAAGTTTAGGGAGCTAACTGAACATTTTATGTAAGTTCGGGGAGCTATCGAGACATTTTAAAAGTTCAGGGAGCCAATTAAACTTTACGGACAAGTTTAGAGGGCAAATGATGTATTACGCCTTATTTTTATTAATAAAGACGACATGTAGAAATATGAGAGAATATAAACAATAATTTTAAATATTCATATCATGTTGTGTCATCTTTGAGTCAGAATGTCAACCATCATCACCCAAAAATGTGCGTCAATTTTGTGTTAATCCAAAAACGAAAAATTATCTACTAAGCTAAATCCAAACAGTAAAATTATGTGTCGTGTAACCAGATTATATATATATATATATATATATATATATATATATATATATTCACCTCTACTTAAGGGTTTAAAAACGTGTTTAATATATTAAAAACACGTCTTACTAATATACCTCAATCACTCCTTCTAACGTAAAATTTAGTTCGTTCTTCCACCGTTATCCTTTCGGTCTATTTCTTGCGTACGTTCACACTAATGGTTTCAGTAAGTTGGGCCTAATGCATATAAATGGATGTGGCCTGCTCTTATAGCATTTCTAGTCAATTTCAATTTAAAGTATGAAACAAGCTCTTTTAAAAAAATAAAAATAATAATGGATAATAACAAAAATATTTTTGTTATAGTAGTTAGGCTTAATATGTGATAACTTATTATCTAAATGGGTCCCGTGTTTCGACCATGACGTCGTATCCGAGCGTATAAAACAATAAGCAAGTCAGACGGGGTTGGAGTCTGGCAAACCTGCTCCGATGTCTAAGTCAGTTTATGATCAATGATCGAATGGAATGGAATGGACTAGTTTAGAGATAGTAGTTAACGTACCGAACCTTATGTCTATACCTGTATATTTACAGTGCATGGTTAGGTTTAACGTTTGTCGCATTCTTAGGAATCCTTACAAGTTTAGGATTCTGTATCTAAGGATTCCAGATCCTAAGAGGAATCTTTTATCTTGTAGGATTCTAGAAGGCCATTTGATGTGTTGAGGTTTGGAGCCTTTGGTGATTGGTGATGAGTCGCCGCTTGTTTGGGTTTGGACCGCATCAATGGGTTTCTGTCATGCCGAGGTCATTTGGGTTTGTTACGCGTGGGTCTAAGTTGTAACAAGGGTGGTGATGACGTCATGCGTATGATATTGTTTAGCCTAATATCAATATGCAACATCATGATCGTAACATCAGGTAGATATCATCCATTTTGCTCTAAATATAACACATTGGGCGTCATGGATTTAAAACGCGTCTGTATGTATTGGATTCTCACCTTACTAATAACCCACAATCACTCTCTCCATTTCAGATGTGAGATTGAGTTCATTCATGCCCTCACCGCCATCTCTTAACGCCGCTCCTTGCTCATACCTTCTACTCCGGTACCGACCACTCAGGATCAGGTCGTTAGAGGCCCACTAGCTTCCGTCTGGTTCATCCATGAACTACACATCGTAAACTAGATCGATTTCATTATATATGCATCTCATTATTATTCATCATATATAAAAATAGAACTAGCTATGCGATTGATGCGAAATGCGAGAACAAAAAAACCAGTAATTTTTAATGATATTAAAAATTGATCCAATTTGTTAACGTTAGGTAGAAAATTGTTCTTGGTTATCAACGTTATGAGTAAAATAGTACAATTTTAGATATTAAAGATGAAATTTCACTTGACCGTTAATGTTAAAGGTATTACACTTTATATATTTTTACATAAAAATATAAAAAAGTTAGAAATAAACATTAACTTGATTCCAAGAAATTAACTAATTTGTAAGTACTTCAGCAATCAGACAAAATGTAAACAGTAAAAAAGTGGGATGGGATGTTGCCAAATTTGCTTTAATTACACCGACTACAATAAATATCGATAAATGAATATTAGATAAATTAATAATTTTGATTAAATAATAATTTTCTACGGTCCTGATTTGGATTAATAGAATAAAATAATAATCTCGCTAAATGCATAAGATAATAATTTTTTAAAAAAATTCTTGAGATTTATTGAAAATATAAAATAACAATTCATTAAATATGTATGAAAATAAAAATTGTATATAATTAAAAAAGTAAAGCATTCATAAATAATTTTTATTTCAGATTTTAAAGTACGTGAAATAATTTTTGTTTCAAATTTTATTAAATACGTATAAAAAATTACTTGAAACAATTCACAGCACTTCATATTCTAATATACATTTTAATCTGGGAATGCGGAATAGTGATCCGGGGCTCCGTCGGGGAGATATTGCCTTCTCGTGGGCCGGCTCTGCGCGGGGATCGGTCCCTACGGATACTCCGAAGATTAAGACAGTTAGTTATTCTTAGAGAGCTTTCTAGGCTAGTGTGAATGAAGTAGAGAAAATAAGAAAGAGTTACCCGCCCCTTCCTCCTTGAATGGGTTATTTATACCGGACAGTCCTGGGCCTAGGGGCCATCTGCCACTTGGTCGCATGATGGGCCGCCCTTGGGCCTTAGTGTGGTAATCCGAATCACATTTTATTTTGAATCACGTCAATCCAAGATTAATAAACTTCTTTTTGACAAGATTAACAAACTTAGATACAATGCATCATCATTAATTAATTGTTTATTTTTTTTCTTAGTTACCTAAAAAAAATTAATTGTTTAATTTAATAAATATAATGTAAAAAATAAAAATATTCTATAAAGTAATACATATTAATTTATCGATAAGTTAATAAATATTCATTTATCGATAAATTAATTAATAATTTTCCAGATCCCAAGAATATTCATTTATAGAGGTTTATTGTATCTAAAACTGACTTTATCACCATACGGTAATTGAAATGGATAAAAAGAAGATATGAGGTATTTGAGCATGTATGTTTGTTTGTGGAAAAATATTTTTATGATTTTCCAGTATTTGTTTGCTTAGGAAAATAAGTTAATGGAAAATTTTATGTTAGGTAAAAGAAAAATATAGGAAGAAAGCGATAAAAATGTTTTATCCATTTGAAAAGAGTATAATATATTTCTAATCCTTTTAGAACTATATTCCATATTTTTTTACTCTAATGAAACAGAAATCACCCACCACTTCTTCCCGTCTCTGTTGTAGCCAAACTGTTAGAAATCTTAAGATTTCATCATAATATTAGATAAACATTAATTGCCCAGATGTTCGAATAAGATGATTTTCACAAACACTTAATAATAGTCAGAAGAGCGTACATTGATCCATGACAATTATAATTGAGTTCTTCTGGAATCACAAGAATTGTGTTTCTCTCACTTGAACCCTTTAGACTTTACAGATTTTCTAGATGGAGAGAAAATCACTTTTAGATAGGTTAGAGAGAGGGCCAATTCTGATGCGTGTTCAATAAATATACCTTCCATCAAGGTATCTCTTTATTCATAAGGTACCTTTTCGTTTATGAACCAATAGGATTCAGTGTACTTTTTCATTAATCAATCAATATGATTGATCATACCCTTACATGAACTGACCAATAGGATTTATTGTTTTATTTTATCAAACATTTAGTATATAATATACTAGGACCATATTTTAACTTAATGTAAATTATGGAAAATCCAACATTCTCCCACTTGGTCCGTGTGAAATTATATATACATTTTAATAACAAACATAAGGCGCGTATTAAAATAAATCCATTACCATACTGGTCACAACATAAAGTTATTGTTAAGCAATAAGACTAATAAGGATCATAGCGGTTCTATGTCAGTTTATCGGCATAGTCCCTTCCATGTATCACAATATAAATCTAATACTTAAAATGAACTATAATAAGGCTTTTTCATGATGGTCCAATAATAATGTCTTTCTTAGAGACTATATCCTGTTTAATTCCCTTAATGCATTCATGTATATATACTATTCATAAGAAACAGGATTCATAAAAATTTATATCAGAAACAATATGTAAATAAGCTCAGAGTGTCAAATACATTATAATATAAGATATAATTATAACATCATTAGTGATATCCGATAATCCCCATTCTTTCAACATGTTCACTAAATACCTTAGGGGATAATCCTTTTGTCAACGGATCTGTAACTATAATATTTCTGCTAATATGTTCGATTGACACTCTTTGTTTCTGAACTACTTCTTTAACAACACTGTATTTGATTTCCGTATGTTTAGCACCTTGACAATACTTGTCGTTTTAGAAAAGAAGATTGCTGCAAAATTGTCACAATAAATTTTCAGCGGCTTGGCAATCCTATCGACAATTTCAAGTCCTGAAATAAAGTTCTGCAACCATAATACATGAATCGTGGCCTCAAATCATGCCACGAATTCAACCTCCATAGTGGATGTAGCAATTATTCAACCTCCATACCTCAAAAAATATTTTTTTCAACAAAAAAAAAAATAATTTACATAATATTTTTTGGCAAACAAATTGGACCTCAATATTAATAAGTTTGATTAATTTTAAATATCATACGAAAAAATTAAATATTATATTTACGTCTATGGAACAATTGTATATTAGTTGGTTGGGAAAATAAGAGTTTTACGTTTTTTGCTTTTTTAAAATAGGTTTAGGGATGAAAGATCTTTAAGGTAGATAGAATGTTCGGGTGCTTAAAAAAATCTATCAAACATGGCAGAATACGTAATAAGAATCCGGACAAAATGAGTCGGGCAAGATGTCATATGTGTACAATTATCTTTGGTTTGTTACTGATAAATAATAATATATCGTGCAAGTAGGGATATATGTAAAGGTGTTAGGGTAAATTTCATGAATGGTGTACAACTTTTACCTCATTTCACACTTTGGTGTACAACCTTCAATTTGTCTCAGTAATATGTACGAACTTATAGGTGACCTCCCACTTTAGTGTATAACATGTAAAAATGACCGGTCAATGTCTGGTCCACGTGCCACCTCAACATTTTTTATCTACTCATTTAAAAAAGTGGGACCCACTTCTTATACAATTACTAAAATACAATTCTTCCTTTTGAAATTACTCAAATACCCTTATTCTTGATCCACACCATTCTCTCCATCTTTCCCTTTCTCTCTCTAAGTCCTCTCTCTCACTTCTCTCTCTAAAAAACTTTCAATCTCTCTGAATTATTTGGAAGGGCAAGATTTGTGAGAGTGAGTCAAAACTGTTCATTCATAGGGAATTGAGGTGAAACACCTATGGCATCACTGCTTGATTGGTATGAAGGCTGTGGCGATATAGAAGGTCTTGATTCGGTATAACTCATTTCGTTAAAGTTTCTAGACTAGAAACTGAACTCGATTGAAGAATTAATCAAAGAATACGCAGATTATAATTTCTATAACAGCAACCTAACTATCAATCTATAACAGCAACCTAATTTAATCAAAGAATACGCATATTATAATTTCTAGCAAAGAGATAGAAAAAAGAAAAAGAATATCAAAATTTCTTCACCCTGTCTCTTTCCTACAGATCAACAAATCCAGATAGCGATTAATAACAATAACAGAAAAGTATTTGGGGGTAAATAGAACTTATTTGGCCAAAGTAATGATAGATTAAGAAGAGAATATATGTACAGGAGGTTTTGATCAGAGATTAAAGAGAAGAAAAAATTGTAATTAAACCCTTAATGATAATTATCAAAGTTTAGAGCTTAATATATACAACCCTTCTATCTACGCCTAATCCCCTATTTCTATTTGTATTGATTTTTTTTAGAGAGAGAATTTAGAGAGAGAGGACTTAGAGAGAGAAAGGGAAAGATGGAGAGAGGGGTTATAAAGAAGGGGATAAGGGTATTTTAGTATTTTCAAAAGGAAGAAGGGTATTTTAGTAATTGTATAAGAAATGGGTCCCACTTTTTAAATGGGTAGATAAAAAATGCTGAGGTGGCGTGTTGACCAGTCGTTGACTGGTCATTTTTACCTGCTATACACCAAAGTGGAAGGTCACCTATAAGTTCGTACATATTACTGAGACAAATTGAAGGTTGTACACCAAAGTGTGAAATTGGGCAAAGGTTGTACACCATTCATGAAATTTACCCAAAGGTGTTAAGGAGGTTTGAACACCTATTTGTTTCTGAAAAATGAGAAAAATTCTATAGAATTTGTTCCTCAACTTATAAAATGTTTCATGTTGAACTTGTTTAAAGTGACATACTAACTTCTTAAAATTGTTTAAAATGACTTAATGGCCTCCTAAAGTTGTTTAGAATGATATATTCGTCTCCTAAACTTGCATAAAGTGGCATACTATTCAATTTGTCGAAGTTCGCTCATGTTCTGGCACGTGGAGATAAGGAGTTAATCATGACACTTTATCCAAGTTCAGTTAGAGCTGTAAATGAGTCAAACCGTTCATGAGCGGCTTGACATTCGACTCGATAAAAGCTCGACCGTGTTCAGCTTGATTTATAAATGAGCCAAGATTGAGCAAGCAAAACACATCTCGAAAGCTCGTGAGTAGACTCGATTATAGGTTCATGAACAAGTTCAAATAAAATGTTCATGAACACGTTTGTTACCAAGCTTAGTTTGATTATTTTTTAATGACAGTACTTCTATGAAAGGGAAAATGTAAACTTACATAGTTCTACGTGAAACTTTAGTTTTGCACGTCTCAAAACTATATAGTTTTGTGATATAAAAAAATAGATAAATTACACTAATGGTACCTGAACTTTACCCGATTCAAACTTTCGTACCTAAATTACTTTTGTCTCAAAAATATACCTGAAGTAATGATGACCAGATAATTTAGTGTATTTTACCGGTTAATGACCGGTCAACGTGAGTTTCATATGTTAATTACATCAATGGTACCTGAACTTTACCTTAATTCACGTTTTGGTATCTAAATTTTATTTTATCCTAAAAACATAACTCAAGTAAAAGTGACTGAAAAATTTAGTTCATTTGATCGGTTAGTAATCGAATAACATGAGTTTGATCATTTTAAACTAAACATTGGGACTCACCATACACTCAATGAACATAAATTATAATATTGCCATTTAATATATACATATATATAGAGAGAGATAGAGAGAGATAGAGAGACAACTAAATAGTAGTATTGTAATTTTATGTAAATTGAGTGTGTGATGTGTCTCAATTTTTAATTTAAAATGGTCAAACTCGCATTGACCGATCACTAATCGGTCAAATATATTAAAATATTGGGTCATCTTTACTTGATGTGTATTTTTAGAAAAAATAAAATCTAGGTATCAAAGTGTGAATTAGGGTAAAGTTCATTTACCATCAGTGTAATTTACTCGTCAAACTCATATTGACTGGCTATTCACCGGTAAAATATACTAAATTGTCGAGTCATCGTTACTTCAAGTATATTTTTGAGACAAAACGTAATCTAGATATCAAAGTGTGAACTAAGTAAAGTTCAGGTATCATTGGTGTAATCTACTCTAAAAAAAATCAAATGGACATAATTAATGAGTTGTTCACGAGCAAAATTCAATGAACAAAATTAGCGAACTGCTTGCAACTAAAGCTCGTGAACAAATAAACAAGCAGCTCATAGACATGATATTGAGCTCGAACTCGTCAATTTTCTGACCCTGCGAGCATGAATAGGTCAAAACTTGGTTCAGCTCGCCTCGGGTCGATTACAATCCTAAGTTCAGTGGGCTAATGAGACCGTGAACGGATCCAAATGGGATTTAGAGGGGTTGAACACCCACTGTTCGCAGAAAAACATAAAAAAAATCTATGAAAATGTGAACATGATTTTAATTTCTTATGTAAAAATACTCAAAAAAAAAAAAAAATATCAATTTAGTACTCATGATAAGCATCCATTCTCAATGAATCCTGGATCCGTTACTGAATTAGACATTCTATAAATTTAGGAAGTCAATCTACTCTTTGGACATATTCAGTGAGCACCAGATATATTAAGTGCTTGTTTGGGAGGAAGTTAATAGAGGTAAATGAAAGTAATTGAAGGTTAAATATCACATTAACCTTGTTTGTGAGTTGTTTTTGGAGAGTAAAAGTGTTCGAGATTAATATAAGATCTATGCTTGGGCCTTAACTATCAGCTTGACCTTTTAGTTCAAACGGGTTCAGCTTGTACAAACATGCCCATTTCGCCATGTGTTTTTAATTCCACACATTAATAAGGTTGACAGGACTCGAACCTTCGACTCTTTCGTCCTAGAGGCTCTGATACCATGTCATGGAACCGTTTTAACTAAAAGCTCAAGCTGATAGTTAACGCTCAATCATAGATCTTATATTAAGCTCTGACAAAATGAAGGCTAATGGAAGTTAAATGTTTACTTCCTTTAACCTCCAAACTCTAACCTTATTAAAAAAAAAAATTGACCTCTACAGAATAAATTTAACTTTCCTTCCTCTGCATATTTAAACTCCCAAACGAAGTTAAATTTTTACCTCCATTTACATTCTACGAACTCTCAAACAAGGTTAATTTTTAACTTTCATTTCCATCATTTTGCTTTTCTCCATTACCTCACTTAACTCTCACCCCATTAACCTCCAAACTCCCAAACAAATGCTAAGTTTTTTTTTATTCCATAAAGACCTAATACATCACCAGCTCCCTAAACTTGTCCATAAAAGTAGATTGGCTCCCTAAACTTTGCAAGTGTCTCTCACCAGCTCCTTGAACTTGATGATTTCGTATCACCAACTTCCTGAAGTTTTCCATAAAAGTAGATTAACTCTTTGAACTTTACAAGTGTCTCACCAACTCTATAAACTTGCTTATTCCATAACAATTAAATACAAAAACCTATTAAACCTAAATTCTAAAAATACATCTTCATCTATTTGAGAGGTAATTTTTTTCTCTTCTCCTACCTTTCAACCTATTATAAGAGTTAGTGTTGCATGTTTGAGAGATCGAATGGATAAGGATTGAGAGTTAGTATTATGGTTTTTGTATTTAGTTGTTACCGAATAAGCAAGTTTAGGGAGTTGGTGAGACATTTATAAAGTTCACGGTGCTAATATATTTTTATGGACAAGTTCATAGAGTTAATATACTTTTATAGACACTTATAAAGTTCAGAAAGTTAATATACTTTTATAGACAAGTTCAGGAAGTTGGTGATACGAAATAATTAAGTTCAATGAGCTGGTGAGACAATTGCAAAGTTTAAGAAGTCAATCTATTTTTATGGATGATGATGTATTATGTCTTCCATAAAAGAATAGGTGGGGTTTAATTAAATAGATGGAAAACATGGGATTATGCATGTTTAGCTGTAAAAGTGAAACATGATGGATTTAGCTTTAACAATGTCTATAATCACAAAAACAAAGGTATCACCTTTAAATAAACTTCTTTTCATGAAAGAAGCAACAACTTAGGATAATGGCAACTATTAATTAATATGGAATCGAATATCCATTTAAACAAAAGGTTCCAAATCAAAGTTATTTTCTTTTTTCATGAATCCCAAAACAACAAATGACAAATCATCATCAACCAACTTTTGTAACTAGCACATGGTAGGTTAGAGCACAATCATAATCATAGGATACTATTTTTAGGTCATGATACATTAGGATAGGTCTAGGTATCTTCGAATCTCCTCCCTACTGCTACTGATAGGATACTGACGGTGTGATATTAGTGTCTTAAAATTAATAAAATCAAGTGTGCATTATTCATATATTGTGTCCCTTTCCGTGATGATTGCTTACTGTTATGTATGATCTTTGTGGTTTGGCTATGTGATATTGATGTGAATGCTTGCCCCTATATTATTCCGGTTTATAGCTTGTCCTTAACCCGTATATGTGCCTATTACATATATTGTGAAGCATAACTCTTGGTTGGCTTACTTAAACGTCACACGGTGTCAACGAGTTAGCCCCGTGCCAGGTGGTATCACGTGGATTAATGTTATTCTTCAAATCCAGAAGATTCATATGAACCGTTTGATCTGAAGAAAGAAATATTCTTTATAAATGTGAACAATACCCTTTGACCACGTGGATAAATATTCACCGTCCGTCCTAACAGACATATGATAGGGGTAAAAAATCTCTATCTTTGGGTACGGTTTTAGAACGGTTTTTAGCGTAATTTTATGAATAAGCGAGCAATTCTCGCATTTATATGCTTTTGTGTGAGTTAGTTAGAAATTGTATATGTTCTATTTATTTTTCGTTGTTTAGGCTCGTTTTCTGATTATTTTAGGTAAATATGGCCAAATTAGCATGTACGTTAAATGTCCATTATCTTTTATGGCTAATTGGTCCGCCAAAAGTCGCACCAAACAGAGTGTTTACTCAAAACAAGTGATAGCCTCGGAACTAATGTTATTTGGAGTTTACGTGCGTGTGCAGGTTAAAATAGCAACGAGTTCGTACGAAATTACGTTTCGGGACATCCGACAGTCGCGCAAGGCGTTCTGGGCATTCCCGCTCGTCGAAATGGCCTTTTTGGGGCCAGATCGGTGAGCTAACCCCTGGAGGCCAGCTCGCCGAGCTGGCCCTCATGGACCTGCTCGGGCGAGCTGGAGGCCAGCTCGGCGAGCTGCGCTGCGGGAATCAGTCAAAAGACTGATTCCCGACCCCATGATGTCACGATCGACCCCACGTCTTTCCACCTACAAAAGAAAACGAATTAGGTTAGAAAGAGGGCCCGAACCGCGACTATAAATAGGACTTTCATATTGTAAATTAGATATCTTTTATCTTTTGTAAAAACCTAGCTTCCACTTTGAGAAATCCTCTCCACCTCCTCCATCTCCTTCAACCTCCATTGAAGACACCTTCGAAGCTTCATTCACCGAGGATTGCTCAAGTTCCATCCTTAAGTCCTAGGAAGACGCCTGCATTGGTAGACAGATTCCCTGAAAGGGATTTTTCTTCTCTTTTTATATTCTGTCTAGCCTCTGATCCATGTTATCAATCCTAGGCTCATTGTATCTCCATGACAATACTTTTCATCTTTAATATATATTATAGTTTTGTTTATTGAATTGTTCTATTACTTAAATCTTTATCTTACGCTTTGTCTGATTGGTTTAACTCATTCGATAATCCCAAAATTAAGTTGGCACATATTGCGAGCTGAATCTGACCTAGTCAGTGCCTGTGGGATTAACGACCCTATATAAGATTAAGCCCAAATTGCTGAGCCTTAGAGCTAGTTTCGGCCTTACAAGGAAATCATGAACTAGGTACCGCAGGAAGATAGGTAGGGTTAATCGCCTCAGACACAAGTGACTTAGATTAGGTTTTAATTCCATTGTCTAAATAATCTATTTTCATTATTATCCTATCACCTCATGTCCCTTCGGGCAATTACATTGGTAAAAGATCACCTAGGAGTAGAATAACTTAGATAGGAGTAGAAGTAACTTAATTAGAAGTAGGTTAATTTAATCAAAACCAAATTCAAACCCCCCATAGCCTAGATAACACCTGAGACCAAGTAGCTCGATACTTGTGGGAATAAATCCAGTGGATTCGATACCTGGACTTGTCCAGATTTTATTACTTGATAACGACGGGGTACACTTATCCCTTAGTGAGCCTTCAACGGGAGGCGCATCAACATACGACTTGGAAAGAGGAACCATTGAATCAAGATAAACGGTTGCGTATAAGCCAAAGTGTACCGCCTCACACCACGAACGACCGAAAGCCTTAGGCCAATGAAACAAGGACTGGCAGCACGCTTGTTATGTGGTAGGTGCACCACTTGACAACGTCGTAGTCCGGAGATTGTAGAGCCAACCGAAGGTTGACACGTGTTTGGTGAGTTATTAGGACACATTCCTAAAACGATGGTAGTTAAACGCAACACTTATCAATATTCTTAGTATCTTCAACCTCTCATCAACCTTTACCGACTTAAGCATCAAAGCGTGTTCGTTGGATGTCGGCCCTCTCTGACTAGCTGTTATTGTTATTTCAGACTGGGCAATAAGGTTTTAGAAGATTATTCATATTACATGATATCACATATGTAACTATCCGATTCAAACTGGGCGGAGTGGGGGCAGAAGTCTAAGTAAGCAACGATCCTAATGAATGATGATAGCAAGAATGGGCTAATTTACATTCATGGCCTCTGAACTTTGCAGCTACTTTCATTATTGTTTATGAACTTCAAAATCGAATGTCACGATCATAAACTTTGTATTTTACTAACATAAAAGATTGTTTCACCGTTGATCAAGATGACCATTCCAATAGAATGTGACCCTTAATGTTAGATCTGATTGAAATAATATTCTAAGCAATTTTAATTCTTAAAATTTTTAGTTTTGGGGTCATTTAGGTGTTTTATTAGGAGTGATAAAGTAGTTGTTCAGAGAGAATAACTTTGAAAATATTAATTTGGAAAATCTTAAATGGTAGTTTCATGGAAAATGTGGTTGTAAACAACTAATTCTTGGACTTTTCCATTTTGATATCGTCAACGTCATTTTAACTTAGTCAACAATAAAAGGAGTCATTATATTAGCAAATTATAAAGTTTAGGGGTCATAATATTTGATTTTGAAGTTTAGGGTCCATAATAAAAGTAAGTGCAAAGTTTAGGGTCATGAGTGTAATTTACCCAACAAGAATGAACTGAATCAATATAAAAACGAGAGAGAGTGATTGAGTCTTATTATTAAGGTGCATTTCTTATATATATAAACATGTTTTAAAACCGCGAGACCTAAAATGTTGGATTTGAACCAAAACAGAAAATATCTATATGGTATTAGAACAAACTGTTACAACATATATTAAGGCTTAATGCATGAGAAAACTCGGTAGTCGGTAAATAATTCGATTGAACCTTCTAAACTTTAAATATATCTCACTAGTTACTCTGAACTTGCTTAAAGTAATATGATTAACCTTCCTAAGTCCTATGTAAAAGAGTAAAATGGAAATTTAAACAAGTTGAAGCACGTATAACTTTAAGCTAGTTTATAGAGTAATAGGTAATTTTAAGAAAGTTGAGAGGAAAAATAAGGCATTTTAAGCAAGTTTAACGAGTCTTTAACCAAGTTTAGAAAGCTAATAAAATATCTTCAAAGTTCAGAAGCCAGTCGAATTATTTGACAAAGTAGAAACTCTGATGTATTAAACTTGTATTATACAATATAACACGGAAATATTTGATGTGAACCCTACAAAATAAGGGAAAAGTAGAAGAAATTAAGGGCTGATTTGGTTTACCTGATATTTGATGTTGTTATTTGTTGTTTGCTGTTACGGGTTGTTGTTGCTATTAGAAAAGCAGAGATTCTCTGCTTTTAGAAGAAGAAAAAAACTATTTTTCATGTATAAAAGTCAAATAGCAACTCTCTAACCAAACACCTAAAACTCTCATTTTCAATATAAAAAGAAAAACATGAGGTGAAAATTGAGTAAACAAACACATCCTAAGCCCAAACAGAACCAAATCGTCGGCGGGTAAAAAATGTGTTTTCATCCATTTGCAAGTAGATAAATGTTGTATTTTTTTTTATTATACAATAAGGTATGTGTTTGCACCGTTAATAAAATAAATAAATTTGACTAATAGTGTTAGTCTTTGATGATCTGGAACATATTAAATTTTTTTATCTCAAATTAAACTAACCACTTTAAAACATTAAAATGATAATGCATATGGTAAATATAAACCAATATTAGAGACCTATAATGAGTGCAACCACTGCAACTTAAGGGTGGAACCGGTGTTCGGTCCTCCCTCCGGCTTGGCAAAAGGACATGTGTTTTATATAGTTAAAAAAAGAATTTGATTAAAGTTCATCAAGTCAATATTTCATGTCACCAGATCAACATGTCATCTTATCGGGTTAACATGTCATCTTATCGGTCAACATGTCTCGTGAACAAAAAAGTAAACATTTCATTGTTCCATGTTAGCAAAATCAACATATCATATTCTGATATTTATTATTATTATTATTATTATTAAAATAAACTATTTATTTTAACTCATCTTTATTATATCTATTTTCCATAAAAAAAAATCAATTTCTTACTTTTAAAATTTAAATAACTTAAATTTTAAATTAAAATTAATTTAAAAAAATTATAACTAAAAATAAAAGAAATAAATGTTATAATTTTTAAGAATAGTGTTGGAATTATAAAACATTAAATATATTTATTCCTTTTATATTGGGTACTTTTAATTTTTGAGAACACGTAAGTTTTAACATGTTGAAAGCTAATATTATTTTGTCCTGTTTGTCTGCGTGGTTAAAACTAGCCTCCAAAGTATAAATTTCTAGCTCTGTAGCAAAAGAAATAAATAAATAAACATTTCTCTATTTACAATCTATTTACAAATAGAACAAATTACATTATTTTTTATTTTATTTAAACTTTTCCCTAAAAGTAATAAAGGTGTGAAAATCTAAATGCTTTATTTACGTGTTATAAAAACAAAATTTTACTAATTATTTAAATTTTTCTTCATATTTAAAATTGATATACTTTTATTTAAAAACATTTTTGAAGAAATCTTATTCCTGGGCGTGTGGCTATCGTACGGTCGGGCGTGTGGCTATCACGCCTCACCGTGTGGTCGGGCGTGATAGCCACACGTCTCACTGTATGGTCGAACGTGTGGCTATTACGCCCGGCCACACGGTAAGGCGTGTGGCTATCACGTCCGACCGCACGGTGGGGCGTGATAGCCACGCGTTCGCGCATCAGAAGGGTAAAAAAAAGCTTTTTAACACCCAAAACCTTTGAAAGGGTATTTTCATCCTTTCACGGGGCTAAGGGTGGAAATTTGAGGCTGGGTATAACAACACCCTTTTTAAACGGGGAAGTAGTATGCAATACATTTTTTCTATACGAGCATATAACATTGTATTTATATGCATTGATTAAGAGGTAAATTACACTCATGGCTCCTGAACTTTTCACTTATTATAATTATGGTGTTTAAACTTCAAAACCGAAAATTATGACTTCTGAACTTTGCACTTTACAAATATAATCACCAATTTTAATGATAATCACATTAAAATTACCAATTATGATCTCATGAGAAATATGGGTCTAAACAACTTTAATTTTTAGATTTTTTCAAATAACAATTTTGAATATTTCTCTCTCTAAATAATCATTTTCACTCTCACAATCAAACAATATCTAAATGACCTAAAAAAAAAAAAATCAAGAATTAAAGTTTCTCAAAATATCATTCTACCAGTTCTATAATAGAGGGTTAATTGTTATTGGAGTGATCATATTAATCAATGTTAAAAAAGGGCCATTATACTAATAAAGTGTAAAATCCAGGATTATAATGACAGTAACTATAAAATTCAGGGGTCATGAATGTAATTTATCTATTGATTAAGATGCATATAATTGAGGGGTAAATTACACTCATGGCAACTGAATTTTACTCATTTTCACGATATGTCCATTAAACTTCAAACCATAACATAAAAATCATTCAACTTTGTTATATTATGGTCACTAAACTTTAACTAACGCCTCAGAATAACCATTAATGACCTCAAAATGGAAATGTTCAAGAATTAAAGTTGTTTAGAACGACTTTTACCATGAAACCAAATTTTTTATTTTCCAAAATCATGCTCTTTCCTAACCAAACAACACTTAAATGATCTTAAAACGAAAAATTTGAAGAATTAAAGTTTCTTAGAATATCATCAAATTATTTATTTTTTTTATTTTGAGATCGTCAACAGTCATTTTGAGGCGTTGATTGAAGTTTAGTGACCATAATGTTAAAAAGTGTAAAGTTGATGTGACTTTTATGTTACGCTTAATACATCATGTACCCTTGAACTTGTCTCAAAATACCAACTGACCCCTAAACTTTAAAAATGTTCTATACTTGTTGAAAATGAACACTTAACCCACAAAATCTATGTGGTGGATTAAGGATTAGTTTTGAAAAAGTTGAAATGTGAACACTTTAAGCAAGTTCATGGGACTAATAGATCACTTTAAGAAAGTTCGGGAGAGTAATAAATACCTTTCAGAAAGACAATTGGTCACTTTAAGCAACTTCAGGGGGTAAATATAGTTGAATTTTTTGGACAAATATAATGGACTAAAGATGTATTAAGCGTTTATATTATGTTTTGAAATTTAGTAGTTATACTGTGAAAATGAGTAAAGTTCAGTAGTTGCGGGTGTAATTTACCCTATAAGTGAGCAAGCAATTAGTCCAAAGGAATAATGAAACTAGAAGAGGAGTAGATAGTGACCAAACATATTATTTATAATGGAAAAAACCACTTATCATTTTCACATAGTCAATTGAACACTTAACTTTGAGTTGATGGGTTCCCAACAATTAAGAGAAACCTTTGAGTTGTCCTTTTTAAATGAAATGATAAAAGTTTTTTTAAGAAGTTGAGTGGGGAATTTTCTCCATCATTGCATTCAATTCTTATTCTTGTCGGTCATATTAGGTTTTGAGATCTTTGAATTCTATGGCTTAAAAGTTTTTAGATGCTAATATTTATATGTGTTTTGATTATGGTGTTTACTGTTTGTTATTACTGATGTTAATTATTTTGCGAGTGAGTATAAAAATCAATGAACTCGGTGAATTCTTTTATAAGTTGTTTCCCCTGGAAGTTGCGATGTAGTGATCACGTAAGAACCTGACGAGTTTCAAGGAAAAACTCGGTTAGTCGATTCTGTTGCTTTCTGAAATGTTTTTTGGTTTGTGACTTGTCTCATTTTCGTGGAAATGACTCGAAACACTAGAAAACATATGAAAATATGAAAATAGGAATAAACATCAACAATCAAAAGGATAATAAATAAGTGTATAAATGAGTAAAAACACGTAAAACTAATACAGTATACGAGGATTATTTCACGTTGATTGTCCGATTAGAAATGATGTTTGTGATAGTTTTCTGTAAACTATGGTGAAATCGGATAAAGATTATCTGATTTTAATATTGCAAAGAAGTTTACATCGTACGCAACTCGAGCAATAATGCTCAGAAGAAGGTTTTTTCTGACATCCAATAAGAAAGTCAGACAAAGATTGTCCGACTTCTTATTGCAAGAAACTCGGATAAAGATTGTCCAACTTCCTTGTTGGAAGTCGTTCCAAATGCAAGACACCTCTTCGTGTTGCTTTTTAGTGGGAGTTCTTTCTACAAGATTGTCCATCTTCCTTACAATAGGAAATCGGACAAAGATTACGTGACTTCCTTTCTCGGGTTACGTATGTGGTGAAGAAATCATATGATTTTCATTCGATTACTTTACATTTTGAAATTGGATGAAAATTGCCCTACTTCATCCTGGTTAGCGGAGACTACGCGTATAATTATTTTTAACTGAAAAAATGCAATGGTAACGTTCCAATGGAGCATTATCCATAGCATTTATTCATACTATACATGTAAAAAAAAATACATGTTGTTATTAGTCAATATGTCAAATTTTCAAGCCAATATGTCACATAAGTAAAAGTCAACGATTTATCTTTTCACTTCAATAAGTCAATATAAACCATCATCAAAGTCAATATAAAACGTCATCCAAATCCACGTGCCATATTGAAGTCATTATGGCACATCCTCAAAGAATTCTTTATTAGATAAATTGCATGTAAGTAGGGTTTTTTTTTGTCCAAATGGATATTGAGATTATTTTTTTAGTTTAACACTATAAAAATTATCGTTAACAACATCAAAATGGAAAATTCCAAGTATTAAAGTTGTTTAGTACCACGTTTACTATGGAACTAATATGAACCCACAAAATTCATATTTTAAGTACCTTAAATATCTTGTTTTATTAAATAAACCAAGAGTTCATTAATAGATTCAAGTATTATATCTTCATTACGTGTTTTACTTTACTTTTCAGGTACTTAAGAAGGATCTAAGCTAAACTTGCCCCTAAAAAAATGTAAAGGAACCAAGCTTATGAAGAAAGCTGAAATTCCAAACTGCCCGAGCGCGCAATTTTCAGATTCTACACAAAGTCACAGACGCTTCACCTAACGGTTTCCTTCTCAGATCCTAAAAGCCCTATCATTCCGAAAAAAATCTAAAAGACTTTCTTCTGCCCCAAAAGTTGCATCTTTCTCCTCCCAAAAGACATGTTATCATAAAAAGATGTATTGAAAAGTAAGCCAAAATGAGAATCAGAGATACAGAAACACATCTGAGAATTGTTACAAAAGAATTAGAGACCAACTCATCATTTACAAGTCAATTTTGGGAAATAGAGATCAAAGAAGAAGAACTACGGGCCCGTTCGTTTTACCTACTATTTACTGTTGTTGTTTGCTGTTACGATTTACTGTTTACTATTGCTGCTTGCTGCTTGCTGTTTGCTGTTTGCTGTTACGGTTTGCTGTTTGCTGTTGGAAAAAACTGCTTTTCAAAAAAACAGAGATTCTCTGCTTTTGTAAAAGGCTGATTTTCAGGTGTAAAAAAGCAAATAGGATGTCACTAACCAGAAGGTCACTAACCAAACACCTGAAACTCTCTATTTTGAAGTGAAAAGGCAAACATTGACACGAAAAGGAGAAACCAAACACCCTCTACATGTAAATGATAAAGATATCATTATTCCCTTTAAACTTCATTTGTTCTTACTTGAATCGCTACATATATTTATGTTTAATGTTATGTTTATGGATTACATTTTACATCAAATCAATGTTCAAGTGTTCTTCATTTACTACTAAATTCTATTACAGAGTTTCCTTATTATATGAATGTTTTCAATCTTTTCATGTATTGATATTCTTAAGTTAGGAAACAGATCGAGAGATTGATCCTAACTAAGATTATAAGAAATTGATCATTCAATATTCACTAGAGATATTAGGTTTATTAAATAATTATCATATGTTAACTTGTATACTTGTAATTTTCTATGTTAGTAAAATTAACTTTCTAAGTGAGAACTAGAAATTAATGTTTCATATGAACTTATAACTCTAATTTATGTCGAGAGAGTAAGTTGGAAACTATAATTAACTTAGTATGTAAAATTTCAAAAAATGTTATGAAAACCTACTTTAATTACAGTCGTTCCATTTCATTTCCATAAAATTCATTTTTTCATCAAAGTTGTTCCTAGTTTACTTTAGATTAGTTTAGACTTTTAAAATCAGATGTGATGTAAACAAAAGAAATATATAAAAGTGATAGTGGGATCGATATCTTTTATTACTACAAGGAAACCGTGCACTTGCAGAACTTCCTCAACGGGAACCAAATTTTGTATTTTCCAAAATCATCATTTTTCAGAGATTTCTCTCTCTAAACATTTACCTCTCCTCACCAAATAACACCTAAATGACCTCAAAATTAAAAAGTTAACGAATTAAAGTTGCATAGAATTAGACCTGGGCATGGGCCGGCGAGCCGGCACGGCCCGTCCAGGCCCATTTAATCGGGTTGGACACATGAAAATGCTGTCAGGCCCGGCCCAACCCGTATAAGCCCGCCAAAAACTGGACGGGCTTGGGCTTTATGCATTTTACATCGGTCCGGCCCGATATATATATATATATATATATATATATATATATATATATATATATATATAAACATAAATATATTTTTATAAACATTTTAAATTTAATTGTATTTTTTTTAATATACAGATGGGCTTGGACGGGCGGGCTTGGGATTCATATCTTAGGCCGAGCCCAGTCCAAGCCCGAACCCGACTAAATTTCTTGAGGGCTGGGCTGGGCTTGGGCTCGTCAGGCTTTATTAAAAGCTCGACAGGTCCAGTCCATCCCGGCCCATGTCCAGGTCTACATAAAATATTATCGATTCTTGTAATTTTTCAATTTTGAGATCGTCAACAATCATTTTAATAGTGTCAACCTAAAAAATCTTTGTTTTTAGCAAAGTGAAAAACCTTAGTTACCTACCATTTTGGGAAAAAAAAAACACACACAAACTACCATTGACAAAAATATGACCACATGGTTCTTTTAGGGTTAATTCCAAATTAAATCATATGGTTACAAGTTTTTACAGATCAGTACCTATGATGTTTGTTTGTCACAAACCGAACCATGTGGTTTGTAAAATTTTCATTTTGGATTGATTTTGTCAAAATTGGCCGATAACGATCTCGAAATGAAATTTTTCAAGAATTAAAGTTGTTTAGTATCATATATACTATGGAAATACATTTTTTATTTGTCAAAATCATAATTTTTAGAGTTTTCTCTCTCTATACATTAACTTTCCCTCTCATAAAAAAAAAAGCATTACCTAAATAACCTCAAACCTAAAAAGTTGAAAAATTAAAGTTGCTTAAAATATCATTTAATTCTTGAAATTTTTTATTTTGAGGTCGTTATCGGCCAAATTTCACAAAGTCAACCCAAAATGAAAACTTTGCAAACCACATTATTTGGTTTGTAACAAAAAAAACTCACGTATACCGATCTGCAAAAACGTATAACCACATGAATTAATTTTTTTTTTTTTTAAATTTACCCTTCCTTATTTTAGTAACCATGTGGATCACATGTTTGTTTTGTAAAAAAAAAAAAAAAAAAAAAACGATTTCTTGATAAATCTCTAAAATAAATGATTTATATATAATTTTTTTTACAATTTTTTTTTATTAAATCATAAAAGCACCTAAGAATCTGTCCTAGGACAACAAACAGGACGATTCTTTTGTTGAACTTTATAAGTTAGTGGATTTTTGAAATCTTTTTTACAAGTCTTGAATTCTATTATAGGCTCTCTATACCTTTCAAAGAATCTAATAGACTTATATAACTCACATCACATGCCAAACGAATAAAACTAGGAAAAAAAAAAAACTCAACTAGTCTATAACTTAAACCAATTTTAGAATTTTATTTAAGGACCATTTTGATTGGTTTGGAAACATAATTGTTTCAAAATTTATTGACCACATGACGCACAATTGCATCGGCATCATCACACCGGACGTAACGAGTCATCTAGCATTTTCTAATCTCCTTTTATAATTTCCGCAGCTTAGCGAATTGAGCATGAGTCCGAGAAACCACTAGTGTTGTTTTGGTAGAAACCATTACTGTCAAAAAGTAATGAAAACATTAAAATGACTTAAAGTATATATAAAAAAAACGGCATTTTCAATCCAAAATACATTTCAATTGAACTAATTGTGCTTCCAAACAATTTTTTTTTTACTTGTAGTAATTTTATAAATATTTCTTTAATTTTCTAGAAATATAAAAAATATTTTATGTAATTTATAAATGATTTTAAAGCATAAAATAAATCAAAAATAAATATTCTTGACACAGAAAAATTACAAAAATATACCATAAAATTAGAAAATTTTCAAAATAGTGCCTAGAAAAATTTGGGTAAAAACGGGGTCGGGGCTACCTCCCGCGCGTCGTGTTGTGATTGCTGCGTGCGCCACATGCGCAACGCGTGGTGCGCGCCTGCACACAGGCGCGTGGCACCTGTAGGTGGGGCGTGGTGACCACGCGCCGCCTTCCTGCCGTCAGTTTGCCTTGGGGTTCAATTCAGTATAGGGTTTTCAGACTCCGTGGTCACGATGGTGAGGTCTGTTTGTCCACGAAAAATTAGAGTTTGAGACTCAAACACACTCGGCTAAGACTAAAATGCATTTTAAATTCAAAACTTAATACCCTAAAACTAAAGTAACATAGCTTTTTGCAATTTCACAGTCGTTCTACGCTAAAAACAGTCCAAAAAACACGTATACATGCCTAAAAAACACATATATTAATCCTAATATGCAAAAACCATGTTTTTCTTCATTTTCACAGATCAAAACTGACAGAACACAAAATTTGTGGCTCTGATACCAATAAAGGAATTATCCATTAAATAATCTCAATACAACAAGGGGTTTAAGACTTATCTCTTGTAGAGCCCGTTGAGTTGATTAGCAGTAGAAGAGTATGATCTACCACAATCTCGTATCACCGGTCACGAATCACTCATCTAGATTAGTCTCGAGATGAAAACGATGGATCCACGAACTAAATCGGACTTCTGAGACAAAGACAGAGGGTGGTGCAAAGAGGATGGAATTTAGTGTGGATTTTTTTATCAGGTGACTATCTATTTGTAGCCTATATTTAACTTATAAAACACTAAACCTAATTCTCCATCATTTTGGATGGGTTTGGCCATTTCACTTACGGACGGATAAATATTTCGGTTCATAATCCGGATCTTTCTAACATTTTTAATCCAAACTCTTTAAATTTTAACTTAAGAACCTAACAAAAAAATATTCTGGAAATGTTATAAAACATTTATCCATTTCTTATCTCCCGGCTCTAATCATAAAACAAATGGTAATTAATTTATTAGTCCCTATATTTTGACAAAACATACTGTTTAGTCCCTATATTTTAAAAAACACATGGTAAGGTCTCTAACCTTTTTCTCAGTGAACTGTTTAATCCTTCCGTCTGTTTGTTAGATTTTTTACCGTTTATGACTTCGGAAATGACTAAATTACCCTTAATATTTACCTTCAAACTTTAGAAAAAGAAATCCAATTTTGAAGAAGAAGCTATTTGTATGGAGAACAAGAAAAAGAAAAGACTAAACACTTACGAATTTGAACGATTAAGAAGAAAATCAAGAAGAAGAACCATCAAAGTTGATTTCAGATGCATTAGAGTTTAAAGGAAAGGAAAAGAAGAATGCAAATCCAAATTGACTAACAAAATCTTCACGAGAGTCTAACGGCAGAGACTAAACAGTTCACCGGGAAAAACGTTAGGGACTAAACAGTTCATCGAGAAAAAGGTTAGGGACTTTATCATGTATTTTTTAAAATACATGGACTAAACAGTGTGTTTTGTCAAAATATAGGAACTAATAAATTAATTACCCTAAAACAAATGACTCTCACATTTTTTGTATCTATCAAAACTCCCTTTTATTTTATTGTACAATTTAATTCAATTTTTTTCCCATTGTACAAACTCTATTTCAATCTCACCATTTTTCAAGAATTTTACTCACTTTTAAAAGTGTAAAATTGAACTAAATTTCTATATAAAATTAAAATTGAACTAAAATTTTCATCATACAAACAAAATCCAACTATATTCTAGGTTGTTTGTTTCTTCCATTTTCACGTCTTTTCATTTTAAAAAGGTAACCGTTAGATGTTTGGTTAAAAAAACTTTTATTTATATGTTATATATGAAAAACAGTAAAATCTCTATTTTTAGAAAAATAATTTTTTTTCATTTTCTTAATAATTTTGAGGCTAAATTTAACCCTTATCCTCTATATTTACCTTAAATGTTATGATCCTATATAGTATATAGGCTTAAACCACAATTTAGTCCTCGATCTATCTAAAATTTTGTTATCTGACCCCTGACCTATTATTTGGTCACATATGGCCCCTGACCTATCCCAATTGGTGCAATTTCACCAAATTTAAGTGGAGATTTGAAATATTTATTATTTTATTAGCACATGATGATATTTTGATACTTAAATTTGATAAATTTTAATCTAGAAATTTGTTTTTATTTGTTTTTCTTTTTTAATTTAATTATTTATTTTGACATAAGAGAGTTTATCTGACAAATAAAATTTAAGACGTGTAACATGTCAAGCTCATATGTCAAAATATCATTACATATGAGGGGGGGATAACAGTTTTGTTAAGTTTTCATCTAAATTGAGTGAAATTTCACCAATTTGGATAGTTAAGGGGCCAAATATGATCGAATGATAAATCAGGTGCCAAATAACAAAATTTTGAATAGGATAGGGGCTCAATAACACGTTAAGCCTAGTATATATAACAATAAAGGGTAAATTACACCCATGACTACTGAACTTTATCCAATTTAATATTATGGTCACTGAACTTTAATTCTTAACGGTATGGCCATTAAACTTTACACTTTTTTAACATCAGTAGCAACTCAATTTTAACTAACTCCTCAAAATAACCGTTAATGACCTCAAAATGAAAATATTCAAGAATTAAAATCGTTCAGACCAACATGTACTTCTTTCCTAACCAAACGATACCTAAATGATCTCAAAACAAAAAAAAATCAAGAATTAAAATTCCTTAAAATACCATTAACTCTTCGAATTTTCTATTTTAAGACCGTCAATAATCGTTTTAAAGCGCTGGATGACCATCAGTATTAAAAAATATAAAGTTCAATGGTTATTACCAATCACCGTTCACATTTTTTATTTTTCTTATCAATGAATAAATCTTTTTACCTGTATGACTTAGACGTGTCTCGGTAGTCATGAATGTAATTTATCCATTTCATACGTTACTACTACTCAAAAAACGTTACAATAAAATTTCATCCTTATCCCTAACAAAAGGAAACAAAAAAACAAAGGCAAGATGCATAGTAAAAAATTAAAAATGATCACTTTTTCATATATATCCATCCAGTCACAGTCACAGGTAGTAGACTACAAAATTCACCAGGCTAACAGACAAAAATCTCAGAGCTGCTGCCATACTAAAAACCCACAGCCAAAAAGGCCACCTCTGACTTCTCTCTTAAAAAGTACCATAATTAGCAACAATTAACACTAAAATTAAAAAAAAGATTACATCTTTTGATACCCTAATTAATCATCTATCAAACCCAATTGGGTTTTTTTTTACCCCCAAAAATTTCACTCCAAAAACCCAGTTTTGGTCAGAATTGCATTCCTCATTTTGCTAAGATCTCTCCCTTTGAGTGTTCTTCCTTTTCCTTCATAAACTGATGAAGAAATTTGAGTCCCTGCAAGTTTTTTTGCTATCAATTCATGTGGGGGTACCCATTCTTCATCATCATCATCATGACCATCATCATCATGATCATGGTCATGATCATGATTAAAGGTTTGAGCTTTATGATACCCATCATGTTCTTCATCTTCCCATGATCCAATTTTGTTTCCCCCATAGATTTTTGACCAATCTGGGATGTTTACAGGTGCTGATGATGTTGATCTCAATTGGGTTTTTTCTTTTGTTGATTCTGATGAAGAAGAAGAAGGTAGTTTTCTAGGAGAAAAATGGAGTCTTCTTGATGAAGAAGATGAAGAAGAAGAAGAGGAGGAGAAAAAGTTGTTTTTCTTCATGTTTGGACTTGAATCTTGTGTTGTAGACCATACTTCATCTTCATTAAAGTCTTCATTTTTATAGCTACAAATGCTATTTTTCCCCCAATTTTCCATTACTGAGAAAAGGGAGAAAAAAGGGGGAAGTGGGGAGGACTTGACTTGAGGTATAAAAGAGAGTGTATAAATAGATGGGGGAAGGGGAGTAAGAAAAAAAAAAGTCATAGCACTAACCCTAAAATTAAAACTTTAACACCCTAAGCTATCAAAATCGGATCTCTGAACTACCCATTAAGGATAATAACATGTGCTGTATCTGCAGGTATCCGGTACTATCCGATTCTAATGAGACTACTCGTACTCTATATGAAACCATTAGCCTAACGGGTAATGAAACATGTATGAAAATAACCCCAGAGTATCCGGTATTCAATACCCGTCATAACTCTTTTATATAGTATAAAATATTATTGTTTTTAGATGTGAGATTTAAATCCCAACTTTTTGTTCATAAACCATTAAGTGGTATTACTAAGTTACTTTATTCTTATTGATTAAGATTTAATTTGTTCAATTTTGTATGCATGATTTATTAAATTTATATTTTATTAAATATGTAATATTTTTTGTTCTATTTATTGATTCTTAAAGGGTAAGGGTATGTGATGAGACGAGTATGTAATATGTATCCGCGAATTAAATGAGACGAGTATGTGATGCAAAAAGTATACCCGCTAGGGTAATTGGAAGGGTATGAGTAATTAAAAAATAAACAGATAAGAGTTTGAGATTGATACTACCGGCGGGTACCCTACCAGTTGCCATTCTTAATCAAAATCGGTCACTGAACTATGCAAAAATTATAAATTGAGTCCTGATTTTAAGCAAAATTCATCAGTTAAGTCTTTATTGAAAATTTCTCCTCAAACCCATTTGAGACAACACGACTATCATTATAGTTCTTGTTAAATAGTCACCGTTTCTGACTTTAGAATAGGATGATGATTGAAATGATGATGTTTTCTTAGTTTAGGACCTAATTGATCATTTTAATAGTTTAGTGTTATAATTGAATTTGAAGCTTTAGTTTGGGGGTTAAAAGTGCTATGAAAAAAGAAAAAAGGACTAAAAGGGCAGGTCTTTCCTTTTTAGTTTTTTCTTTAAGGGAATAATTAGATACATTAAAAAGGAAAGAAGAAAAGGTTGGGATATACTAAAATACAGTCTATTAATAGTTCCAAAAATAAGGACATTTTGTCAATTTCAATTCAATTTCAATACCCAAAACCCAAAGTTCAGACCTTTTTCTTTGTGAACTTCAATGGGACAAAGAACTAAACTAAACCCAATTGGAATAGGGAAAAAACAGGTCAATTTCAATGCCTAAAACCAAAGTTGAGACCTTTTTCTTAGTGACCTTCAATGGGGTTCATGAAAACTAAACCAGGACAAGAACTAAACTAAACCCAATTGGAATATGTAAAAAAAAAAAAAAAACTTAATGTAGATTTACAACTTTAAACTTAAGACGTTTTGCGATATCCTGAACTGTTAAAATAACTTATTGTTGGTCCCTGGTAATTAGTTCCAATGGGGGGTTAGGAACTAATATAACTTTTTCTTGTTTTAATTAAGCTGACTGGAAGTAATTTTGAAAGTTTAATAACTCTGCTTTTGGTCAGCTTGGTGAGAAATGTTTGAAGACAGCTTTAGTCAGATGTTGACTAAAGTTGTTTTCTTGTGAGTTAAGAATTGACACTCTTGGAGGTCAGCTTCTAACTCAGCACCACTTATTTACTCAAGGTCAGCTTAGGCAATTTATATGCTGAGTAAATTTAGCAAACAACACATACAATATAAGAGAGAGTTTAGAGATTACTCAGTACCACTTATCCTGGTTCGGCCTCTCTGCCTACGTCCAGTCCCCAGAGTCCTCCGGGCTTTTTGAATCCAATACTGAGCTCTTTAACGGTAGAGCACAAACCAATTATAAGGCAGTTGAATATGCAAGAGTACCTTCCTCTATTCGTCTACTCAACTCCTACTAAGTGCTACAACCCAGCACCTAGATTTCTCTACTGCTGAAATGCTTACAACCAAGCACTCAGTTTTATTCACTCGATATTTCTATTGATCACAGACTTGTTCCTTTGTGGACTAAAGAACACTTTAGATGATTACAACTCAATCTAGCATTTACACATAGAATAGAAACGTGGGTGTAAGATTCTTTTTGTATTTTTGAGTGCTTTTGAAACTTTCTCTCTTGTATTTTTTTGTTGATGCTTCAGTGCTTGTGATTGTT
Source organism: Euphorbia lathyris (assembly GCF_963576675.1). Classification (NCBI taxonomy): domain Eukaryota; kingdom Viridiplantae; phylum Streptophyta; class Magnoliopsida; order Malpighiales; family Euphorbiaceae; genus Euphorbia; species Euphorbia lathyris. The sequence goes on from NC_088915.1 coordinate 87,677,632, forward strand.
TAGGTTCTTCGATTGTCCTTTTATAGACTAAATCCTGTGGATTTGATCGTTTAAAATGTCTTGACCGTTGCTACCAAAACGGCTCTTTTGGGGAACATTTTCTGGAAATCTTCAGACTGCACACCATTCCCTGCTTCTGTTTTTCTTCAAACGTCAGGTTGTCTTCTACCGTCTGTTTTGTTTGTTTGTGCCAGTTGTCTGTTTCCAATAATCCAACGTCCCATGACTCTCGGAATCAGTCTTCTTAGGTATCTTCGAGGTTCCAATTATTGGTGCAGAAGATTGACAGACTTTGTCTTTTAGTAAAACGGATCCTTCATGCTGTCCTGATGAATACTCAGCTTCGTTGGTTCATGCTGAGTTCCTTCAAGGTCAGCTCCGTTTTGTTTAACCCCTCCTGAAGAGGTCTTCAGCTTTAGTCAGCTTCGTTTTGTTTCTGAACTTTAACTCCACTCAGCTTCTATTCTGTCATGCTGAGTTCTTTTCTACTCAGCTTCGTTTGTGCTGACTTTTGTCCTGTCTTTTACTTTATATATTTTTGCACTCAAGATTTAACAAACATATTAGTACAATTAAATCAAAGCATCTAAATTTAATTGCCTCTTAATCATGGATGATTTTGTCAAATCAAAATCTTGTGGAAAGGTGTTTCAACAAACTCCCCCATTTTGATGTTGGCAAAATACATAATTACGGAACTCAGTTTTAAGTTGCCCCATGATTGAAATTTTTTGACGTGACTCCCCCGTAAGGGTTGCATTTATTTTGTCTTAATTTTATTCTAAGCCTTTCAAGATCTAATTTCATTAGATTTGTTGCTTTTGAGTATACTGGCTTAATTTTGGAGAGATGTTGTCTCTTAGTTTAGTTTTAGTGTCTTTTTGAGTTGTTTGTTCAAACTTGATTAGTCAGATAGAGGAAGAGAAAACTGATATTGATTTGGATTTAAAAACAACAAAACGAAGCATAGTATCCTAAACAATGGATAACAAAAACACACAGATAACAGCAGATAACAGGATATGGTTTGATATGGTGCCAAATTTCTAGACACAAACTGGCTACATTCACTTCTTCGTTCTTTGAGCTGAGGGGTCAACATGAGCAATGCCTTTTCCTTTGCTTCCAGAGGCAGACGCAGTTCCTAAAGTCAGAGGCTGAGTTTCTCTCTGAGTTCCTCTTTTACTAGCCTCCCCCGTTTTGCCATCATCGGGTTGATAAAGGAAGGTTTTATTCCTGGCGGCAGAGGAGAGGTAGTTGGAATAGCGCTGAAGCCTTTTGGTGCTTTCTCCCAAACAGTCAATTACAAGAACGCTATCATCCTGGACATGTGAAAGAGTTACTAGCAGTCGTACATTGCCTGCGGGTATGGCGCCACTATCTGTTGGGATCCAGGTTCATAGTAAAGACAGACAACACAGCGGTTAGTCATTTCCTGACTCAACAGGGATTGACATCCAAACAGGCCCGATGGCAAAGCTTGTTAGCAGAATTTGACTTTGTACTAGAGTATCACTCAGGGAAAATTAATCAAGTGGCAGATGCATTAAGTCGGAAGTCAGAATTAGCAGAGTTGACAAGAATAGCCTCTTTGTCCAACAGTCAACTATCATCCCCATTACGAGAACAGATCCGGGACAACCTACAGAAACACCCTCAGGCAACTGCTATCATCAACCTGGCAAAGCAAGGGAAAACCAGACAGTTCTGGATGAGCGATGACTTGTTAATAACAATCAAAGAAAGAGTGTATGTACCAACCGCCGCTAATCTGAGGAAGACACTGATGAAGGAATGTCACGACACACTATGGGCAGGCCATCCGGGGTGGCACCGCATGCTAGCTCTCCTCCAGCGAAACTATTATTGGCCAAGGATGGAAGATGATGTGAGAGAATATACAAAAACGTGTCTAATCTGCCAACAAGACAAGGCCGAAAGAAAGAAACCTGCAGGGCTGCTGCAGCCACTGCCAGTACCAGACCGACCATGGGAAAGTGTCTCCCTCGACTTCATCTCCAGCCTCCCCCGAGTGGGCGACTTCGACTCCATCTTGGTGGTGGTTGACAGGTTTTCCAAATATGGAACTTTCATTCCGATGCCAAAATATTCAACTGCGGAAGTGACGGCACAGGCTTTCTTCAAGCAGGTAGTCAAGTATTGGGGAATCCCAAAGAGTATTGTCAGCGACAGAGATGGTCGGTTTGTGGGAACCTTTTGGGCCGAATTATTTCGACTCTTGGGGTCGAGCCTCGATATGTCCACTAGTTATCACCCTCAGACTGATGGTCAAACAGAGCGATTTAACAGCATGTTGGAAGAGTACCTTCGGCACTTTGTCAATGCCAGTCAACGAAATTGGCCTTCCTTGTTGGATGTGGCGCAATTCTGCTTTAATAGCCAGAAAAGTTCTGCTACTAATAAATCACCTTTTGAAATTGTTACAGGTCAACAGCCGCTGGTGCCTCATTCAGTTGACATTCCATACACAGGCAAAAATCCAAAGGCGTACCTATTCACCAAATAGTGGAAACAGAACGAGGAGATCGCGAAGGCGCATTTGACAAAGGCATCAAGGAGGATGAAGAAATGGGCGGACACAAGCCGACGTCCACAAGAGTTCCAAGTGGGAGACATGGTCCTGCTCAAACTTCGACCTGAACAACTTCGCTGCCTACGGAACAGAGATAGACGACTTGTCAGGAAGTACGAGGGACCCCTCCTAGTCCTAGCTAAAGTGGGACCCGTAGCCTACAAACTGGACCTCCCACAGTGGATGTCATTCCACCCAGTATTCCATGTCAGCAACTTGAAGGAGTACCACCCAGACACAGTAGACGATCAGCGCAACAAATCAAAGCGACCTCCAATTACAAAGAAAGCACCTGCGAGCAAAGAAGTGGAAGAAATCCTTGCAGAACGCACAGCAACGGCATGTCACCGCCGCCCGCACACAGAATACCTTGTTAAGTGGAAAGCCCAAGGAATAGAAGAAACAAGCTGGGAGAAAGCAACCGACCTCCAACCCTTCCAAAACAAGATTGAAGACTTCATCAAGACCCGTTCGACAGGGACGTCGAACCTCTGAGTGGGGGAGAGTGTAAGGGAGGATTATCTTTGTAATCAAACTATGTAACAATGGGGAGAGACTTACTCTATTGTGTTATATGGAGCTTTGTAATAGCCATTGTCAGTAGGACTCAAGTTGGTATAAGAAACACTATAGGGGGGAGTGACCTGTCATACTGGACAGTCACTCGGTTGTTGGTAGTCTACCATCTCTAGTAGTTGCCCCCCTACTACTATGAGATGGGACCCGTGGTGTAACACTGGTTCTTATCTATGAATAACATCATCCGCGTATTGTTCCTTCTTGAGTGTCTTACATGTTATCCTTGTGTGTGCCTGATTGAGATGCTTGTCCTTATGTTGCTATCGTATGTATGCTATTATATTCACTACATGTGGTTCCTATCTAACCCTTGCATGTGATCTTTGCAGCTAGAGTGATCTAGTTCCCTTGGCTGGCTTACTTCGGGGGAGACAAGTAAGCGCCGCACGGGTTCGGACGGTAGGCCCCGTGACACCTTGCTCAGACAGGAAATGGAGCTGGTGACCTGACTGTAGGATTGATGGAATAGTTTTAGCAAAGCAGAGTCATAGAACATGCGCTGTGCATTGTTGATCCTCATGGCTTTCATGATAGCTTGCGAGAAGCTCATGAGCTCTGTGTTGGATACTAGATCAACATCCATCTGGGCTCGATCAATGTTCAAGAGTCTCACTACCTCACTCAGTTGATCAATCGTGCATTGAGAGGAAGAGGATACAAGGTCACGGGTACTTGTCAGCTCTGCTTGAATCTTAGTGAAACATTGTTGGAGCTCGGTGGTGGTGACAGATTCTGTATTGCTTGGTGGACTGGATTTAGTTAGCTCAACATATAGCTTGGTGAAGCAATCTTGCAACTCAACAGATGTTACAGACTTAGTGTGGGCAGTTGCTCTGGAGGGGGTCAGTTCCGCTGCTAGCTTAACAAAATAGTTTTGAAGCTCAGAGGAAGTGACGTACCCTGGATTGACTTCAGAGAGCTGTTGAATTTTTCCTTCAAGAGAGTTTAGATGAGTGGCCATAGTAAGCACTAATTCAGTCAGTTTGGCCATTTGCTCTTGGTTTGGTTGCTGAGTTTGCACTGCAGTGATAATACTGATCAAATCTTTCAGGCTCCGGAGTTCTTGTAGAAGTTGAGTGATACCTGTTAGTTGAGAGGGCTCTTGAGTGGATTGGCAACCTTCAGCTTGAGTAGAATGAAAGTCTTGAAGTAGAGACTGAGCTGAAGCAATGACCCTACAGCCAGACTCAGTTGCATTCAAGTAGGCAAACTTAGCAGCTTCAGACTCAGAGGCTGGTGCAGGATTTTCCGATGGTGGAGGTGTTGGTTCCTTGCCAGATTGAGGACCTGGATTTTGAGGAAGTTGTTGAGCTGAGTTGTCAACTTTTTGTGATGGAGGTGGAGTTGAGGTATGAGTTGGCTCAAATGGTGCAGCTTGACTTGGATTAGTAGGGTTCTTGGCATGTTCCTCATCTTGAGTAACAGTGGCTTGCTTTTCCGCTAGATCTTCTGGTGGAGATTCAGTGGTAGTTGAGAAATACTTGAACTGAATTGTAGACAAGTCAGTTTCTGGCTCGTCAAGGGGAAAGTCGTTCATGAGATCAAGGTGCTTTTACCCGAATGAGGGGATAGCACCCAATAGAGAAGGGGACCTCTAGTTAGGCAAGCACTGATGAGGGGGCGTGTGGGTTAGTCCTTTCTGGTTCCCCCGAAACTAGGCGGGGCTATTTACTGATGAAAGTGTAAAGGAATTGATCTAACTCAAATAAGAGACGCTTTCTTCTTTAATCTTCACCGGGTCTCAGTTTTTGGCGGAGAATGGTCAATTTGAAGACCTTCACTTGACTCAGCAGCAACTGTTCCTTCATCTACAGGTTGCTCAACATTACCTTCTTTCCTTGTCTGCTCAGCATCATCATGAGGGTATTCTTCCTCTTCAGTATTACCTTTTTAGTGCTCAACTTGTTCCACATCTTCCTTTTCTTGGTCAATCTCATGACCTTCAGTTTGAGGAGAGGTTAGTGGTACGGCTTCCACTATCTTCAAGGAGTGACCTCTTTTCCTTTTCTTTAGCGGGGTTTCAGGAGTCTCTTCGTTCTCATCCTCAGGCACTTCTGGCCTCTTTCTTTTCTCAACTTGCTCATCAACTTTGTCAGCTTTGTCTTTCTGCCATGATGAAAGCCTTATTTTCTTTGGAACAGAGTGGATATCCTTGGAGCTAACTTCTACAGCCTTCCTCTTCTTCCCTTTTTCAGGCTGAACTGACTTAGGTGACTCAGTATGAGCTTCAACTTCTTGTGCAGGCTCAGCTTCAGATTCCATTTCTGCTTGCTCTTCTTCCTCATCCTCCTCAGCATCCCCAGTTCCGTCATACCCCTTCAAAGGTTGATTATACAATAGTCCATTCAGGAGGACATCAGTGATTTCATTTCCCAATGAACTTGTCTCATTCACAGTCTCTATTTGCTTGTCCTGTATAATTTTCGTAATAAGTGAACCCAAACGTAGTTTCCTACCGCTTCGTTGAAGGGCTCCAACTAGAAACACAGGGAGATTGAATGGAGTGGAAGTCAACATGTGCCATTTAAAGCACTGTTCGAAGTTAGATGCGGAGGAGGCTGAGCTGAGTTTGGGAAAGATAAAGTTACTCAGCATAAAATGAACCATCTTTTGATCTTTACCCATACAGGTACTGGGTATTTCTCCTTTATGATCTTTGGGTTTACAGAACCCCTTTAGTTTCTCAGAAGTAGCTTTAGGTATCTTCTCTTTTGTTGTTCGAAATTGGATTCCTTCGTTCGGTATCTCTAATAGTGTGGCTAGATAGGCAGGGGTTATAACGATTTTCTGACCTTTCACAGTGGTCTCCAAGTAATCTAAGTCGTCTGCATCAACTCATACATTTGAGTAGAACTCTCGTACCAACCTTGGGTAGGCTTTTCCTGGAAGAGAAAAGAGACATGTCCAGTTGTTTTTCGCAATCCATTCACAGAATGGTGTTTCAGTCGATACGAAGCTCGGAGAGAACCACCGGCATTTTAACACCTCCATATTGTTAACCTTCGAGTGTACTTTCAGCATTATCCTCTCCTTTTCTATTGAAGGACCAGCGTGGTCAATGGGTGTGTTTTGCTCTTCTAGGGTTTTCTTTTTGCTGGGAGACATTTTTAAAGATTTTGAGATTTTTGGAAAGGAAGAAGTTTGAGTTTTAGGGATTGCAAGAATGAGGAAGGACGAGTAGGGGTTCTACTATTTTATATAAGTTAATGAGGATCCTAAATCATTATCTTGCCGTTTTTCACCTAGGGACGTTCAATCGTCAGATACTCTGTTCATTAGGATATCTTCGGCGCATGAGTTTTTGCCATTAATGTGCGTCTTCCCAATGTGTCAGAATTTACACGTGTAGATTTACTTTATTGCTGAAATTCGAATCGTCAACAATATTGAGTGCCTAGCGTTTGTTAAGACAATTTTTTTTATCTCCTATTAACTCAGCATAGATTACATACTCAGCCTATGTTTTTACTCAGCATGGAGTGACTTGTTTTATCTACTCAGCATGGAATGTTTACTTAACTTTTAAGCCTATTTAGTATCATTACTTACTACACAGGGTGGCTTTTTCATTTTAAGCTTAGTAGGGAACAAATATTTCACTCAACATGGCATTTGTACAATCATTTAAAGTTCCACTCTTAATTATTCAAAACAGATTTAGTTAGAGTGGATTTGACATACCAATTGCTTCCCTTAGTATGTTGAATTGCTCTCGTTCCAAGGGCTTTGTGAAAATATCTGCAAGCTGATCGTTTGTTGGTACGTAGGTCAGCTTGATCTCATCTTTTAGTACATGATCTCTGATGAAGTGATGCCTTATGCTAACATGCTTCATCCTGCTGTGTTGGACTGGATTTTTTGATAGATCAATGGCACTTTTGTTGTCACATTTGATTTCTATAGTCTTTGTTTTGACTCCGTAATCCTCAAGCTGTTGCTTTATCCATAGGACTTGAGCAACACAGCTTCCAGCAGCTACATACTCAGCTTCAGTTGTAGACAGAGCTACGGATGATTGCTTCTTGCTAAACCAAGATACTAGACAGCTTCCGAGCAAATGACATCCTCCTGAAGTGATTTTTCGTTCTAGCTTATCTCGTCCGTAGTCAGCATCAGTATATCCAATGAGTGTAAAGTCATTTGAGGTTGGATACCATAGACCTGCATCAACTGAGCTCTGCAAGTATCTAAAAATTCTTTTTACAGCAGTTAGATGAGATTCCCTGGGGTCAGCTTGATATCTAGCATAATAGCATACTGAGTATTGAATATCTGGTCTACTAGCAGTGAGATAGAGTAATGAACCTATCATACCTCGATAGAGTTTACTATCAACTGACTTACTCTTTTCATCCTTGCATAGGACAGTATCAGTACCCATGGGGGTTGATATTGGTTTGCACTCTTCCATGCTGAATTTCTTTAACATTTCCTTGGTGTACTTAGACTGACTTATAAATATGCCATTCTTACCTTGCTTGATTTGGAGTCCAAGAAAGAAGTTGAGTTCACCCATCATGGACATTTCGAACTCTGTTGGCTAAATTCTTTGCACAAGGATTCGTCAGTAGCACCAAAAATTATATCATCAACATATATTTGTGCAAGTAGGGTATGTTTTCCCTTTTTCTTAATGAACAAGGTTGTGTCAGCTTTTCCCCTGACATAGTTCCTAGTCAGCAGGAAGTTGGTCAACCTCTCATACCAAGCCCTTGGAGCTTGCTTTAGGCCGTACAGAGCCTTTTTGAGTTTATAAACGTGATTTGGAAATTTTGAGTCTTCAAATCCAGGAGGTTGATTGACGTATACCTCTTCGTTTATAAAGCCATTAAGAAATGCACTTTTTACATCCATTTGGTATAATTTAAAATTCATGTAACTGGCATAGGCACACAGTATACGTATAGCTTCTAATCTAGCAACAGGAGCAAATGTTTCTCCATAGTCTATACCCTCTTGCTGACTAAATCCTTGAGCTACAAGTCGGGCCTTGTTTCTAATCACATTCCCCTGTTCATCTAGCTTATTTCTAAAAACCCACTTAGTTCCTATGGGCTTTTGATTCCTAGGTTTAGGTACTAAATCCCATACCTCATTTCTGGTGAATTGATCAAGCTCTTCTTGCATAGCATTGATCCAATACTCATCTTGCTCAGCATCAGCAAAATTCTTTGGCTCATGTATTGATACGAATGCAACATTGCTGAGGTATTTTCTAAGTTGATCCCTGGTCATCAGTTTGTTGTTGGCGGCATCAAGAATGTCTTGTTCTGTATGGCCTCTTGGGATCTTTATTTCCTTTGGCAGTGTTGAGTCGTTTGGAAGAGGTGTTTCTACAATCTCTACAGGAATAGATTGGTCAACAAATGATATTTCAATTTCTTGCTTACCTTGAGTCAGCTCCTGTATGTTAGGCATTGTGGCTTTTGGTTGATCAGCGGAAGCTGAGCCTGGTTCTTCTTCTTCAGGCTGAGCTGACTTACCTGTAGGGTCAGTTTCATCGAACTCAACATGTACAGACTCTTCTACAACTTGAGTCCTTTTTATTAAATACTCTATATGCTTTACTGTTTGTTGAGTACCCTAAAAAGATCGCCTCATCAGCTTTAGCATCAAATTTAGCAAGGTTGTCTTTTGTATTGAGTATAAAACATTTATACTCAAAGGCCCGAAAGTATCCAATGTTGGGCTTTCGACCTTTCCAAAGTTCATATGGGGTTTTTTTAAGTATAGGTCTGACTAGAGCCCTATTCAGTATATAACATGCTGTGTGAACAGCTTCACCCCAGAAGTACTTTGGAAGCCTATTTTCACTCAGCATCGTCCTAGCTATTTCAACAATGGTTCTATTTTTTCCTTTCAACAACCCCATTTTGTTGAGGTGTTCTTGGAGCAGAGAAGTTGTGGTCAATACCACAGGATTCACAGAATTCATCAAACAGCTGGTTTTTGAATTCTCCACCATTGTCGCTTCTAATGTGAGCTAATTTTAGGTCTTTGTCATTTTCAAGCTTTCTGATCAACGTGGTGAACATCTCAAAGGTTTCATCCTTGTTACTAAGCAAGATGATCCAAGTATACCGAGAGAAATCATCTACAATAACCAAAGAAAATTTCTTACCTCCCAAGCTGAGTGGTTGGATAGGTCCGAAAAGATCTAAGTGTAGTAATTCCAATGGCCTTTTGGTTGAGACGATATTTTTACTGTGAAATGACTTTTTAGTTTGTTTGCCTTGCTGACAGGCTTTACATAGTTGATCTTTTTCAAACTTTAATTTGGGTAATCCCTCAACTAATTGCTTTCTAGCTAATTTGGCAAGAAGATCCATGCTGACATGCCCAAGTCTTCTATGCCATAGCCAGGAGTTGTCCTCTTTAGATACTAAGCATATATTTTTAGAAAACTGTTTTTCCAAATTCAACATATATACATTTTCTACACGAGGGGCAGTTAAAATCAATTCATTTGTATTTCCCTCGAGTATTTGACACTTAGTATCATCAAATACAACCCTTCTGCCGCTCTTGCAGAGCTGAGCTACACTCAACAGGTTATATTTGAGACCTTTAACTAAGGAGACAGACTCAATGGTTGGGTTACCTCCGATAGTACCTGAGCCGACTATCTTACCCTTCTTGTTGTCTCCAAAGCTTACATTTCCACCTCGTTTAAGCTCTAGTGTGATGAACTGAGTTTCATCACCTGTCATATGTCTTGAGCATGCGCTGTCTATATACCATAGTTTTGACTTCTCCACGCATGTCAAGCTGACCTGCAGTTCAAACTATTCATTTTTAGGTACCCAATTTCTTTTGGGTCCTTTCTTGTTAGTATAGACAGGTGCAAAGTCATGTTTCAACTTATGACGGCATACTTTTATGGTGTGGCCTGGTTTACCACAGAAGTCACAAAAAGGTACCCTTTGTGGGTTGAACTGAGTGTAGTTAGCATTATTGTGTTGGGCATGCCAACATACTTTTGTAGTATGCCCTTTTCTTCCGCAGAAGTCACATTGGACAGTCCTCTTGTTATGCCAACACACATCCTTTGTGTGTCCCCGTTTTCCACAACATTCACATTGAGTGACTTGCTTATGCTGACTATTATTTGCGTACTCAGCATGGGCTTTGTTTAAGCCTTTCCCGTGACTTTTTAAGTGTGTGATGTCCTTCCTAAGTTTCTTTGACTCAGTTTGGACATCCGTGACAAACTTATGTAAGATTTGCATGTTGGTATGCAAGTCAGAGTTTTCCTGGAGAAGATATCAGAGATCACTCAGCTTGACCTCTTCAATCTCATCACAGCGCCTGCTGAGTGCCTTAATCTTTTTGTTACACTTCTTAGTTAGTGTATATAAGTCACTCAGGGCATTCACCATTTCATTTCTAAGCAAAAGTAAAGGTGTTACCTCATTGTTGTGGTTCTCTTGGTCAGTTCCATCAGAAAGGTCAGCATGCTCAGACTGGGATTGGTCAGCTCCATCATCTGCCATAAAACATATGTTGGTTGTTTCATTTTGCTCAGCTTCAGATGATGTTGACTCATCACTGTCACTCCAAGTGGCTACCATAGCCTTTTTGCTTCCCTTCTTCTCTTTCTTGAGATTTGGACAGCTTGACTTGATGTGCCCGGTTTGATGACACTCAAAACATGTGACAGATTTCGAGCTGTCCTTCTTGTATTTGTCGCTTGACTCAGCTTTGTACTTATCATTCCTTTTAAATGATCTTTTGCCATTTCTATCATTTCTTCTGAACAGCTTTTTCATCTTTCTGGTGAACATGGCTAATTCCTCATCATCGGTTGACTCTGCTTCAGTTGAGTCTGCTTTCATGACAAGGGATTTTTGTTTCTTATCCTCTGATTTTTCTTTTTCTTTGGCTTCAAAGTTTTTCATAGAAATTTCATGGGTCAGCAAGGATCCTATCAGCTCATCATATTTGTAGGTAGTCAAGTATTGAGCTTCCTCTACGACTGTTTTCTTTGCTTGCCAGCTCTTGGGCAGACTTCTCAGAATCTTCTTCACTTGTTCTTCTTCAGTGAAGTTCTTTCCAAGCCTTTTTAGCTCATTTATAATGTTTGTGAACCTTGCGTTCATTTCTGAGATGTCTTCATTCTCCTTCATTTCAAACAACTCGTAGAGTCTCATATGTTGATTGACTTTAGACTCCTTAACTTTGCTCGTGCCTTCATAGGTTACTTCAAGCTTCTTCCAAATCTCATGTGCTGACTCACAACCTGAAATCTTATTGTATTCTGCGGCATCTAACGCACAGTGAAGCATATTTATAGCCGAAGCATTATTTTGTAGTTTTCTGAGGTCATCCTCTGTCCACTCAGCCTCACTCTTAACAATTTTCTCATTGTTAATAGTTTTGTATGGCACATGTGGACCTTGAACAATTGCAAGCCATGCACTCATGTTTGTGGCTTGAATAAAGTTCTTCATCCTATTCTTCCAGAATGTATAGTTTGATCCAAAGAATAGGGGTGGTCTAGTGATTGATAATCCCTCAGGGAGTATCTGTGTTGTTTACTTTCCAGGAAGGAAACGAGTGTTATTCTCACCCATTTTTAGGGATCAGCTCAAGATTGTTAGATCTCTGAGTAGTGAGCTTTAGGGCTCTGATACCACTTGTTGGTCCCTGGTAATTAGTTCCAAGGGCGGTTAGGAACTAATATAACTTTTTCTTGTTTTAATTAAGCTGACTGGAAGTAATTTTGAAAGTTTAATAACTCTGCTTTTGGTCAGCTTGGTGAGAAATGTTTGAAGACAGCTTTAGTCAGATGTTGACTAAAGTTGTTTTCTTGTGAGTTAAGAATTGACACTCTTGGAGGTCAGCTTCTAACTCAGCACCACTTATTTACTCAAGGTCAGCTTAGGCAATTTATATGCTGAGTAAATTTAGCAAACAACACATACAATATAAGAGAGAGTTTAGAGATTACTCAGTACCACTTATCCTGGTTCGGCATCTCTGCCTACGTCCAGTCCCCAGAGTCCTCCGGGCTTTTTGAATCCAATACTGAGCTCTTTAACGGTAGAGCACAAACAATTACAAGACAGTTGAATATGCATGAGTACCTTCCTCTATTCGTCTACTCAACTCCTACTAAGTGCTACAACCCAGCACCTAGATTTCTCTACTGCTGAAATGCTTACAACCAAGCACTCAGTTTTATTCACTCGATATTTCTATTGATCACAGACTTGTTCCTTTGTGGACTAAAGAACACTTTAGATGATTACAACTCAATCTAGAATTTACACATAGAATAGAAACGTGGGTGTAAGATTCTTTTTGTATTTTTGAGTGCTTTTGAAACTTTCTCTCATGTATTTTTCTGTTGATGCTTCAGTGCTTGTGATTGTTTAGGTTCTTCGATTGTCCTTTTATAGACTAAATCCTGTGGATTTGATCGTTTAAAATGTCTTGACCGTTGCTACCAAAACGGCTCTTTTGGGGAACATTTTCTGGAAATCTTCAGACTGCACACCATTCCCTGCTTCTGTTTTTCTTCAGACGTCAGGTTGTCTTCTAGCGTCTGTTTTGTTTGTTTGTGCCAGTTGTCCGTTTCCAATAATCCAACGTCCCATGACTCTCGGAATCAGTCTTCTTAGGTATCTTCGAGGTTCCAATTATTGGTGCAGAAGATTGGCAGACTTTGTCTTTTAGTAAAACGGATCCTTCATGCTGTCCTGATGAATACTCAGCTTCGTTGGTTCATGCTGAGTTCCTTCAAGGTCAGCTCCGTTTTGTTTAACCCCTCCTGAAGAGGTCTTCAACTTTAGTCAGCTTCGTTTTGTTTCTGAACTTTAACTCCACTCAGCTTCTATTCTGTCATGCTGAGTTCTTTTCTACTCAGCTTCGTTTGTGCTGACTTTTGTCCTGTCTTTTACTTTATATATTTTTGCACTCAAGATTTAACAAACATATTAGTACAATTAAATCAAAGCATCTAAATTTAATTGCCTCTTAATCATGGATGATTTTGTCAAATCAAAATCTTGTGGAAAAGGTGTTTCAACAAACTCCCCCATTTTGATGTTGGCAAAATACATAATTACGGAACTCAGTTTTAAGTTGCCCCATGATTGAAATTTTTTGACGTGACTCCCCCGTAAGGGTTGCATTTATTTTGTCTTAATTTTATTCTAAGCCTTTCAAGATCTAATTTCATTAGATTTGTTGCTTTTGAGTATACTGGCTTAATTTTGGAGAGATGTTGTCTCTTAGTTTAGTTTTAGTGTCTTTTTGAGTTGTTTGTTCAAACTTGATTAGTCAGATAGAGGAAGAGAAAACTGATATTGATTTGGATTTAAAAACAACAAAACAAAGCATAGTATCCTAAACAATGGATAACAAAAACACACAAATAACAGCAGATAACAGGATATGGTTTGATATGGTGCCAAATTTCTAGACACAAACTCTAGACACAAACTGGCTAGATTCACTTCTTCGTTCTTTGAGCTGAGGGGTCAACATGAGCAATGCCTTTTCCTTTGCTTCCAGAGGCAGATGCAGTTCCTAAAGTCAGAGGCTGAGTTTCTCTCTGAGTTCCTATTTTACTAGCCTCCCCCGTTTTGCCATCATCGGGTTGATAAAGGAAGGTTTTATTCCTGGCGGCAGAGGAGAGGTAGTTGGAATAGCACTGAAGCCTTTTGGTGCTTTCTCCCAAACAGTCAATTACAGGAACGCTATCATCCTGGACATGTCTGGGGACCCTAAGAGAACTGCTTATCATGCTAAGGAGACATTCATGTGCCTTGCTCAGACAGGAAATGGAGCTGGTGACCTGACTGTAGGATTGATGGAATAGTTTTAGCAAAGCAGAGTCATAGAACATGCGCTGTGCATTGTTGATCCTCATGGCTTTCATGATAGCTTGCGAGAAGCTCATGAGCTCTGTGTTGGATACTGGATCAACATCCATCTGGGCTCGATCAATGTTCAAGATTCTCACTGCCTCACTCAGTTGATCAATCGTACATTGAGAGGAAGAGGATACAAGGTCATGGGTACTTGTCAGCTCTGCTTGAATCTTAGTGAAACATTGTTGGAGCTCGGTGGTGGTGACAGATTCTGTATTGCTTGGTGGACTGGATTTAGTTAGCTCAGCATATAGCTTGGTGAAGCAATCTTGCAACTCAGCAGATGTTACAGACTCAGTGTGGGCAGTTGCTCTAGAGGGGGTCAGTTCCGCTGCTAGCTTAACAAAATAGTTTTGAAGCTCAGAGGAAGTGACGTACCCTGGATTGACTTCAGAGAGCTGTTGAATTTTTCCTTCAAGAGAGTTCAGATGAGTGGCCATAGTAAGCACTAATTCAGTCAGTTTGGCCATTTGCTCTTGGTTTGGTTGCTGAGTTTGCGCTGCAGTGATAATACCGATCAAATCTTTCAGGCTCCGGAGTTCTTGTAGAAGTTGAGTGATACCTATTAGGTGAGAGGGCTCTTGAGTGGATTGGCAACCTTCAGCTTGAGTAGAATGAAAGTCTTGAAGTAGAGACTGAGCTGAAGCAATGACCCTACGGCCAGACTCAGTTGCATTCAAGTAGGCAAACTTAGCAGCTTCGGACTCAGAGGCTAGTGCAGGATTTTCCGATGGTGGAGGTGTTGGTTCCTTGCCAGATTGAGGACCTGGATTTTGAGGAAGTTGTTGAGCTGAGTTGTCAACTTTTTGTGATGGAGGTGGAGTTGAGGTATGAGTTGGCTCAAATGGTGCAGCTTGACTTGGATTAGTAGGGTTCTTGGCATGTTCCTCATCTTGAGTAACAGTGGCTTGCTTTTCCGCTAGATCTTCTGGTGGAGATTCAGTGGTAGTTGAGAAATACTTGAACTGAATTGTAGACAAGTAAGTTTCTGGCTCGTCAAGGGGAAAGTCGTTCATGAGATCAAGGTGCTTTTGCGCTTTCTTCTTTAATCTTCGCCGAGTCTCAGTTTTTGGCGGAGAATGGTCAATTTGAAGACCTTCACTTGACTCAGCAGCAATTGTTCCTTCATCTACAGGTTGCTCAACATTACCTTCTTTCCTTGTCTGCTCAGTATCATCATGAGGGTATTCTTCCTCTTCAGTATTACCTTTTTGGTGCTCAACTTGTTCCATATCTTCCTTTTCTTGGTCAATCTCATGACCTTCAGTTTGAGGAGAGGTTAGTGGTACGGCTTCCACTATCTTCAAGGAGTGACCTCTTTTCCTTTTCTTTAGCGGGGTTTCAGGAGTCTCTTCGTTCTCATCCTCAGGCACTTCTGGCCTCTTTCTTTTCTCAACTTGCTCATCAACTTTGTCAGCTTTGGCTTTCTGCCTTGATGAAAGCCTTATTTTCTTTGGAACAGAGTGGATATCCTTGGAGCTAACTTCTACAGCCTTCCTCTTCTTCCCTTTTTCAGGCTGAACTGACTTAGGTGACTCAGTATGAGCTTCAACTTCTTGTGCAGGCTCAGCTTCAGATTCCATTTCTGCTTGCTCTTCTTCCTCATCCTCCTCAGCATCCCCAGTTCCTTCATACCAGTTCAATAGTCCATTCAGGAGGACAGCAGTGATTTCATTTCCCAACGAACTTGTCTCATTCACAGTCTCTATTTGCTTATCCTGTATAATTTTCGTAATAAGTGAACCCAAACGTAGTTTCCTACCGCTTCGTTGAAGGGCTCCAACTAGAAACACAGGGAGATTGAATGGAGTGGATGTCAACATGTGCCATATAAAGCACTGTTCGAAGTTAGATGCGGAGGAGGCTGAGCTGAGTTTGGGAAAGATAAAGTTAGTCAGCATGAAATGAACCATCTTTTGATCTTTACCCATACAGGTACTGGGTATTTCTCCTTTATAATCTTTGGGTTTACAGAACCCCTTTAGTTTCTCAGAAGTAGCTTTAGGTATCTTCTCTTTTATTGTTCGAAATTGGATTCCTTCGTTCGGTATCTTTAATAGTGTGGCTAGATAGGCAGGGGTTATAACGATTTTATGACCTTTCACAGTGGTCTCCAAGTAATCTAAGTCGTCTGCATCAACTCGTAAATTTGAGTAGAACTCTCGTACCAACCTTGGGTAGGCTTTTCCTGGAAGAGAAAAGAGACCTGTCCAGTTGTTTTTCGCAATCCATTCACAGAATGGTGTTTCAGTCGATATGAAGCTCGGAGAGAACCACCGGCATTTTAGCACCTCCATATTGTTAACCTTCGAGTGTACTTTCAGCATTATCCTCTCATTTTCTATTGAAGGACCAGCGTGGTCAGTGGGTGTGTTTTGCTCTTCTGGGGTTTTCTTTTTGCTGGGAGACATTTTTGACGATTTTGAGATTTTTGGAAAGGAAGAAGTTTGAGTTTTAGGGATTGCAAGAATGAGGAAGGACGAGTAGGGGTTCTACTATTTTATATAAGTTAATGAGGATCCTAAATCATTATCTTGTCGTTTTTCACCTAGGGACGTTCAATCGTCAGATACTCTGTTCATTAGGATATCTTCGGCGCATGAGTTTTTGCCATTAATGTGCGTCTTCCCAATGTGTCAGAATTTACACGTGTAGATTTACTTTATTGCTGAAATTCGAATCGTCAACAATATTGAGTGCCTAGCGTTTGTTAAGACAATTTTTTTATCTCCTATTAACTCAGCATAGATTACATACTCAACGTATGTTTTTACTCAGCATGGAGTGACTTGTTTTATCTACTCAGCATGGAATGTTTACTTAACTTTTAAGCCTATTTAGTATCATTACTTACTACACAGGGTGGCTTTTTCATTTTAAGCTTAGTAGGGAACAAATATTTCACTCAACATGGCATTTGTACAATCATTTAAAGTTCCACTCTTAATTATTCAAAACAGATTTAGTTAGAGTGGATTTGACATACCAATTGCTTCCCTTAGTATGTTGAATTGCTCTCGTTCCAAGGGCTTTGTGAAAATATCTGCAAGCTGATCGTTTGTTGGTACGTAGGTCAGCTTGATCTCATCTTTTAGTACATGATCTCTGATGAAGTGATGCCTTATGCTAACATGCTTCATCCTGCTGTGTTGGACTGGATTTTTTGATAGATCAATGGCACTTTTGCTGTCACATTTGATTTCTATAGTCTTTTTTAACTCCGTAATCCTCAAGCTGTTGCTTTATCCATAGGACTTGAGCAACACAGCTTCCAGCAGCTACATACTCAGCTTCAGTTGTAGACAGAGCTACGGATGATTGCTTCTTGCTAAACCAAGATACTAGACAGCTTCCGAGCAAATGACATCCTCCTGAAGTGATTTTTCGTTCTAGCTTATCTCGTCCGTAGTCAGCATCAGTATATCCAATGAGTGTAAAGTCATTTGAGGTTGGATACCATAGACCTGCATCAACTGAGCTCTGCAAGTATCTAAAAATTCTTTTTACAGCAGTTAGATGAGATTCCCTGGGGTCAGCTTGATATCTAGCACAATAGCATACTGAGTATTGAATATCTGGTCTACTAGCAGTGAGATAGAGTAATGAACCTATCATACCTCGATAGAGTTTACTATCAACTGACTTACTCTTTTCATCCTTGCATAGGACAGTATCAGTACCCATGGGGGTTGATATTGGTTTGCACTCTTCCATGCTGAATTTCTTTAACATTTCCTTGGTGTACTTAGACTGACTTATAAATATGCCATTCTTACCTTGCTTGATTTGGAGTCCAAGAAAGAAGTTGAGTTCACCCATCATGGACATTTCGAACTCTGTTTGCATCTGTTGGCTAAATTCTTTGCACAAGGATTCGTCAGTAGCACCAAAAATTATATCATCAACATATATTTGTGCAAGTAGGGTATGTTTTCCCTTTTTCTTAATGAACAAGGTTGTGTCAGCTTTTCCCCTGACATAGTTCCTGGTCAGCAGGAAGTTGCTCAACCTCTCATACCAAGCCCTTGGAGCTTGCTTTAGGCCGTACAGAGCCTTTTTGAGTTTATAAACGTGATTTGGAAATTTTGAGTCTTCAAATCCAGGAGGTTGATTGACGTATACCTCTTCGTTTATAAAGCCATTAAGAAATGCACTTTTTACATCCATTTGGTATAATTTAAAATTCATGTAACTGGCATAGGCACACAGTATACGTATAGCTTCTAATCTAGCAACATGAGCAAATGTTTCTCCATAGTCTATACCCTCTTGCTGACTATAGCCTTGAGCTACAAGTCGGGCCTTGTTTCTAATCACATTCCCCTGTTCATCTAGCTTATTTTTAAAAACCCACTTAGTTCCTATGGGCTTTTGATTCCTAGGTTTAGGTACTAAATCCCATACCTCATTTCTGGTGAATTGATCAAGCTCTTCTTGCATAGCATTGATCCAATACTCATCTTACTCGGCATCAGCAAAATTCTTTGGCTCATGTATTGATACGAATGCAACATTGCTGAGGTATTTTCTAAGTTGATCCCTGGTCATCAGTTTGTTGTTGGCGGCATCAAGAATGGCTTGTTCTGTATGGCCTCTTGGGATCTTTATTTCCTTTGGCAGTGCTGAGTCGTTTGGAAGAGGTGTTTCTACAATCTCTACAGGAATAGATTGGTCAGCAAATGATATTTCAATTTCTTGCTTACCTTGAGTCAGCTCCTATATGTTAGGCATTGTGGCTTTTGGTTGATCAGCGGAAGCTGAGCCTGGTTCTTCTTCTTCAGGCTGAGCTGACTTACCTGTAGGGTCAGTTTCATCGAACTCAACATGTACAGACTCTTCTACAACTTGAGTCCTTTTATTAAATACTCTATATGCTTTACTGTTTGTTTAGTACCCTAAAAAGATCGCCTCATCAGCTTTAGCATCAAATTTAGCAAGGTTGTCTTTTGTATTGAGTATAAAACATTGATACCCAAAGGCCCGAAAGTATCCAATGTTGGGCTTTCGACCTTTCCAAAGTTCATATGGGGTTTTCTTAAGTATAGGTCTGACTAGAGCCCTATTCAGTATATAACATGCTGTGTGAACAGCTTCACCCCAGAAGTACTTTGGAAGCCTATTTTCACTCAGCATCGTCCTAGCTATTTCAACAATGGTTCTATTTTTCCTTTCAACAACCCCATTTTGTTGAGGTGTTCTTGGAGCAGAGAAGTTGTGGTCAATACCACAGGATTCACAGAATTCATCAAACTGCTGGTTTTTGAATTCTCCACCATTTTCGCTTCTAATGTGAGCTAATTTTAGGTCTTTGTCATTTTCAAGCTTTCTGATCAATGTGGTGAACATCTCAAAGGTTTCATCCTTGTTACTAAGCAAGATGATCCAAGTATACCGAGAGAAATCATCTACAATAACCAAAGAAAATTTCTTACCTCCCAAGCTGAGTGGCTGGATAGGTCCGAAAAGATCTAAGTGTAGTAATTCCAATGGCCTTTTGGTTGAGACGATATTTTTACTGTGAAATGACTTTTTAGTTTGTTTGCCTTGCTGACAGGCTTTACATAGTTGATCTTTTTCAAACTTTAATTTGGGTAATCCCTCAACTAATTGCTTTCTAGCTAATTTGGCAAGAAGATCCATGCTGACATGCCCAAGTCTTCTATGCCATAGCCAGGAGTTGTCCTCTTTAGATACTAAGCATATATTTTTAGAAAACTGTTTTTCCAAATTCAACATATATACATTTTCTACACGAGGGGCAGTTAAAATCAATTCATTTGTATTTCCCTCGAGTATTTGACACTTAGTATCATCAAATACAACCCTTCTGCCGCTCTTACAGAGCTGAGCTACACTCAACGGGTTATATTTGAGACCTTTAACTAAGGAGACAGACTCAATGGTTGGGTTACCTCCGATAGTACCTGAGCCGACTATCTTACCATTCTTGTTGTCTCCAAAGCTTACATTTCCACCTCGTTTAAGCTCTAGTGTGATGAACTGAGTTTCATCACCTGTCATATGTCTTGAGCATGCGCTGTCTATATACCATAGTTTTGACTTCTCCACGCATGTCAAGCTGACCTGCAGTTCAAACTATTCATTTTTAGGTACCCAATTTCTTTTGGGTCCTTTCTTGTTAGTATAGACAGGTGCAAAGTCATGTTTCAACTTATGACGGCATACTTTTATGGTGTGGCCTGGTTTACAACAGAAGTCACAAAAAGGTACCCTTTGTGGGTTGAACTGAGTGTAGTCAGCATTATTGTGTTGGGCATGCCAACATACTTTTGTGGTATGCCTTTTTCTTCCGTAGAAGTCACATTGGACAGTCCGCTTGTTATGCCAACACACATCCTTTGTGTGTCCCCGTTTTCCACAACATTAACATTGAGTGACTTGCTTATGCTGACTATTATTTGCGTACTCAGCATGGGCTTTGTTTAAGCCTTTCCCGTGACTTTTTAAGTGTGTGATGTCCTTCCTAAGTTTCTTTGACTCAGTTTGGACATCCGTGACAAACTTATGTAAGATTTGCATGTTGGTATGCAAGTCAGAGTTTTCCTGGAGAAGATATCGGAGATCACTCAGCTTGACCTCTTCAATCTCATCACAGCGCCTGCTGAGTGCCTTAATCTTTTTGTTACACTTCTTAGTTAGTGTATATAAGTCACTCAGGGCATTCACCATTTCATTTCTAAGCAAAAGTAAAGGTGTTACCTCATTGTTGTGGTTCTCTTGGTCAGTTCCATCAGAAAGGTCAGCATGCTCAGACTGGGATTGGTCAGCTCCATCATCTGCCATAAAACATATGTTGACTGTTTCATTTTGCTCAGCTTCAGATGATGTTGACTCATCACTGTCACTCCAAGTGGCTACCATAGCCTTTTTGCTTCCCTTCTTCTCTTTCTTGAGATTTGGACAGCTTGACTTGATGTGCCCAGTTTGATGACACTCAAAACATGTGACAGATTTCGAGCTGTCCTTCTTGTATTTGTCGCTTGACTCAGCTTTGTACTTATCATTCCTTTTAAATGATCTTTTGCCATTTCTATCATTTCTTCTGAACAGCTTTTTCATCTTTCTGGTGAACATGGCTAATTCCTCATCATCGGTTGACTCTGCTTCAGTTGAGTCTGCTTTCATGACAAGGGATTTTTGTTTCTTATCCTCTGATTTTTCTTTTTCTTTGGCTTCAAAGTTTTTCATAGAAATTTCATGGGTCAGCAAGGATCCTATCAGCTCATCATATTTGTAGGTAGTCAAGTCTTGAGCTTCCTCTACGGCTGTTTTCTTTGCTTGCCAGCTCTTGGGCAGACTTCTCAGAATCTTCTTCACTTGTTCTTCTTCAGTGAAGTTCTTTCCAAGCCTTTTTAGCTCATTTATAATGTTTGTGAACCTTGCGTTCATTTCTGAGATGTCTTCATTCTCCTTCATTTCAAACAACTCGTAGAGTCTCATATGTTGATTGACTTTAGACTCCTTAACTTTGCTCGTGCCTTCATAGGTTACTTCAAGCTTCTTCCAAATCTCCTGTGCTGACTCACAACCTGAAATCTTATTGTATTCTGCGGCATCTAACGCACAGTGAAGCATATTTATAGCCGAAGCATTATTTTGTAGTTTTCTGAGGTCATCCTCTGTCCACTCAGCCTCACTCTTAACAATTTTCTCATTGTTAATAGTTTTGTATGGCACATGTGGACCTTGAACAATTGCAAGCCATGCACTCATGTTTATGGCTTGAATAAAGTTCTTCATCCTATTCTTCCAGAATGTATAGTTTGATCCAAAGAATAGGGGTGGTCTAGTGATTGATAATCCCTCAGGGAGTATCTGTGTTGTTTGGTTTCCAGGAAGGAAATGAGTGCTATTCTCACCCATTTTTAGGGATCAGCTAAAGATTGTTAGATCTCTGAGTAGTGAGCTTTAGGGCTCTGATACCACTTGTTGGTCCCTGGTAATTAGTTCCAAGGGGGGGTTAGGAACTAATATAACTTTTTCTTGTTTTAATTAAGCTGACTGGAAGTAATTTTGAAAGTTTAATAACTCTGCTTTTGGTCAGCTTGGTGAGAAATGTTTGAAGACAGCTTTAGTCAGATGTTGACTAAAGTTGTTTTCTTGTGAGTTAAGAATTGACACTTTTGGAGGTCAGCTTCTAACTCAGCACCACTTATTTACTCAAGGTCAGCTTAGGCAATTTATATGCTGAGTAAATTTAGCAAACAACACATACAATATAAGAGAGAGTTTAGAGATTACTCAGTACCACTTATCCTGGTTCGGCCTCTCTGCCTACGTCCAGTCCCCAGAGTCCTCCGGGCTTTTTGAATCCAATACTGAGCTCTTTAATGGTAGAGCACAAACCAATTACAAGGCAGTTGAATATGCATGAGTACCTTCCTCTATTCGTCTACTCAACTCCTACTAAGTGCTACAACCCAGCACCTAGATTTCTCTACTGCTGAAATGCTTACAACCAAGCACTCAGTTTTATTCACTCGATATTTCTATTGATCACAGACTTGTTCCTTTGTGGACTAAAGAACACTTTAGATGATTACAACTCAATCTAGCATTTACACATTGAATAGAAACGTGGGTGTAAGATTCTTTTTGTATTTTTGAGTGCTATTGAAACTTTCTCTCTTGTATTTTTCTGTTGATTCTTCAGTGCTTGTGATTGTTTAGGTTCTTCGATTGTCCTTTTATAGACTAAATCCTGTGGATTTGATCGTTTAAAATGTCTTGACCGTTGCTACCAAAACGGCTCTTTTGGGGAACATTTTCTGGAAATCTTCAGACTGCACACCATTCCCTGCTTCTGTTTTTCTTCAGACGTCAGGTTGTCTTCTAGCGTCTGTTTTGTTTGTTTGTGCCAGTTGTCTGTTTCCAATAATCCAACGTCCCATGACTCTCGGAATCAGTCTTCTTAGGTATCTTCGAGGTTCCAATTATTGGTGCAGAAGATTGACAGACTTTGTCTTTTAGTAAAACGGATCCTTCATGCTGTCCTGATGAATACTCAGCTTCGTTGGTTCATGCTGAGTTCCTTCAAGGTCAGCTCCGTTTTGTTTAACCCCTCCTGAAGAGGTCTTCAGCTTTAGTCAGCTTCGTTTTGTTTCTGAACTTTAACTCCACTCAGCTTCTATTCTGTCATGATGAGTTCTTTTCTACTCAGCTTCGTTTGTGCTGACTTTTGTCCTGTCTTTTACTTTATATATTTTTGTACTCAAGATTTAACAAACATATTAGTACAATTAAATCAAAGCATCTAAATTTAATTGCCTCTTAATCATGGATGATTTTGTCAAATCAAAATCTTGTGGAAAGGTGTTTCAACACTTATCACATACGTATAGTTGGTTTAAAAACTTATCACACACCTATAATTGGTTTTAAAAACCTATCACATACATATAGACACACAAAATCATTGATCTGTCATCTTTGACAGATCAGGCGACATACAGAATGAACTCACACGCTTTCCTTTTTCTATAGCACGCACATGCGCCATCTCATCTGTCAAAGATGACAGATCAACGATTTTGTGCACAGGAGGTTTGAATGAACCAACTATAGGTGTGTGATAGATTTTAAAGCCAACTATAGGTGTGTGATAAATTATTTTAAAAGTTCGGATGCCAATAGATAAAACTTGTCAAGTTTAAGGGTATAAATATGCATTAAGTAAAAAAAAGGTCACAAAAAATAAGGGGTTTAATGCGTGCTCTAAATTTGGCTCAAAAATTCAACTGTATATGAACTTTTTAAAAGTTTTAATGACCCTATATTCTTATTCAATTGAATTGAATAACCTTCTATTTTTGTCCGGATGCATTCAATAACTCATATTCATATCCAGTTGTATTTGATAACCAATATTCATGACTTCAACTGCCCCGTGAACTTTCAAAAGTTCTTAATTTTTTACCTATTTGACATTTCATTTTCTTTTTAACACGTGACATATAACTTGTTTCTCATTTTCTAACAATTGTTATTTAAAAACAGTGGTTATTGAATGTACTTACACAAAAATAAGAGTGATTTTAAACTTTTAAAGGTTTAGGAGAGCACAACATATGTATTATGCCAAAATAAGGACATTATGTCCACATCTAGCTACCACTTCACTCTTCACTCCCTTGGCTCTGTTTCAATTCAATTTCAATACCCAAAACGAAAGATGAGAACTTTTTGGTACCAAAGGTGAGACCTTTTTCTTTGTGACATGAAAACTAAACCCAATTGGAATAGGTCCAGAAAAAAGGTCACAAGAAATAAGGACATTATGTCAATTTCAATACCTAAAATCAAAGTTGAGACCTTTTTAGTACCAAAGATGAGACCTTTTTCTTTGTGACCTTCAATGGGGTTCATGAAACTAAATCAAGACTAGAACTAAGAATTAAGGCTCAATTTGGCCCCCTAAAATTGACAAATAGGTTCCGTTTATTCAAATCGAAATATAGGTATAAACTCGGTTTTGAAATTGATGATATTTGATAAATTAGTACAAAATTGATAAATTTTTAGATATTGAAATTGATTATATTCGTACTAATTTATCAAATATTACCCGTTTAAGAACATAGTTAATACCTAAACTTAAATTTTGGCTAATTTTAGGGGCAAGTTAACCCTTAATTCCAATAACTAAACTAAACCCAACCTAAAAAAAAAACAAGTACATTGTGTCAATTTCAATACCCAAAACCCAAAGTTGAGACTTTTTAGTACCAAAGATGAGACCTTTTTCTTTGTGACCTTCAATGGGGTTCATGAAACTAAATCAAGACAAGAACTAAGAATTGGGGTTCAATTTGACCTCTAAAGTTGACATATAGATTCCGTTTATTCAAATCGAAGTATTGGTATAAGTTCGGTTTTGAAGTTGACAATATTTGATAAATTAATCCAAATTTGATAAATTTTTAGATATTGAAATTGGCTGTATTCGTACTAATAAATCAAATATTACCAATTTAAGAACAGGGTTAATACCTAAACTTAAATTTTGGCTAACTTTAAGGGCAAATTAACCCTTAATTCCAATAACCAAACTAAACCCAACAAAAAAAAAATTCATTATGTCAATTTCAATACCCAAAACCCAAAGTTGAGACTTTTTAGTAGCAAAGATGAGACTTTTTTCTGTGTGACTTTCAATGGGGTTCATGAAACTAAATCAAGACAAGAACTAAGAATTGGGGCTCAATTTGGCCCCTAAAGTTGACATTTAGATTCCGTTTATTCAAATCGAAGTATTGAAAGTTCGGTTTTGATGTTGACAATATTTGACAAATTAATTCCAATTTGATAAATTTTTAGATATTGAAATTGATTGTATTCGTGCTAATAAATTAAATATTACCAATTTAAGAAAATAGTTAATACCTAAACTTAAATTTTGGCTAACTTTAAGGGAAAATTAACCCTTAATTCCAATAATGCATAATACACATTTGGCTCCACAAACTAAAGTTTTAAAGTCAAATAGGATCTTAAACTACCAAAATCATTAATTAAGTCCCTGAATTAAGTAAAAATCATTAATTGAGTCCACATTTTAAACAAAAATCATCAATTGAAGCTTCACAGAAATTCATTCAGTTGAACGATTTCAAAACCTCTTTCTTAAACTCATTTTTAACCAACACAAAGATTATGATAGTCTATATCAAATAGCTACAATTTTTTATTTTAGGATATTATTGGAACTCAATTGATATTTTTTACTTAGTTTATGGATCTAATTAATAATTTTCGGTAGTTTAGATAATTTTAAAGGTGAATTACTATATCCAGCCTCAAATTTCCACCCCTAGCCCCGTAAAAAGATCGAAATACCCTTTAGACAATTTTTAGAATTCTCAAATCCTCTCAAACAACCTAAACTCTCTTTAATCTAATCCGAACTAATTTATCAATAAAAGCATGGATCGGTAAAGGAAAGGGACCTATGATACGTATTTCCGTTTGATTTTGATGTTTTTTGGACGTTTTTTGCATCGATTTTTGCTGTTATTCAAAATCGAAATCGGGACATGGGGCGTGTGGAGATCACGCCGTCACCTCTGGTGCGGCGTATGAACATCACGCCGCACCACAAGTGAAGGCGTGATAGCCTCACGCCTCACCACAGGTGACGGCGTGATAACGCCGTGACCTGTGGTGAGGTGTGATGTTCATACGCCCTCACAATGGTGACGACGTGATGCCCATGCGCCCGTGTGGCGTATGGGTAATTTTTTTTTAATTTGTTTAATTTAGTTTAACTAAATTTTTATATTGTAAATTTAATTTGTTTAAGTTTAGTTGTTGTAAATTTTATTTTGTTTAACTAAATTTTTATTTTGTTAATTTTAGTTAATATTTATTCATGAACTTATATTATTGTTAAGGGCTTTAATTAAAATTGTATGTTATTTACAGGTTTTAATTAAAATTGTGTAGCTTGAACACGTAACATATATTTACGGGTTTAATTGAATAGCAGACTAATTTTTTTCCCTTCCGACACGCGGACGTGTGGCTATTACGCCCCACAGTGAGGTCGGCGTGTGGCTATCACGCCTCACCGTGTGGTCAGACGTGATGGCCACACGCCACACCGTGTGGTCGGGCGTGATAGCTACACGCCTGACCACACGGTGAGGCGTGTGGCTATCACGCCCGACAACACGGTGAGGCGTGATAGCCACACGCCCGTGTGTCGGAAAGGAAAAAAAAAAGACTTTTTTCACCCAAAATCAATAAAAGGACATTTTCATCTTTTCACGGGGCTAGGGGTAGGAATTTGTGGCTAAGTATAACAACACCTTTTAAAGCTTTAGTTTAGAAAACTAAATGGGTGTAAATAACTAAACTAAACCAAAAAAACAAGTACATTGTGTCAATTTCAATACCCAAAACCCAAAGTTGAGACCTTTTTAGTACAAAAGATGAAACCTTTACTTTGTGACCTTCAATGAGGTTTATCAAAACTAAACCAGGACAATAACTAAGAGTAAATTACCTCTATGACTACCAAACTTTATCTATTTTAACATTGTAGTCACGGAACTTCTTAACGGTATGTAACTGAACTTTGCACTTTTTAATACGGGTTTCCACTCAACTTTAACTAGCTCCTTAAAATAACTGTTAACGAACTCAAAATAAAAATATTCAAGAATCAAAGTTGTCCAGAACGATATTTATCATGAAACGATATTTTTTATTTTCCAAAATCACATTTTTTTTTGAGATTTTTCTCTCTAAAAATTCAATCTCCTAACAAAACAACACTTAAATGACCTCAAAACGAAAATTCTCAAGAATTAAAGTTCCTTATAATATTATTAACTCAATTTTTATATTTTGAACTCGTCAACGGTAGTTTTGAAGCATTGAATGACCATCAGTATTAAAAAGTATAAAATTCAGTAGTCATATACCGTTAAGAATTGAAGCTCATGGGTGTAATTTACCCAAAAACTAAACAAGGACATTAACTAAACTAAACCCAATTGGCAAAGGTCCAAAAAGGTCACAGATTTCAAAGAAAAGGACAAAAAATAAAATGGGGTTTGGGATAATCAATCCAAATCCTGATATGGGAAAGCATAGGTAGAAGAAGAGAGAGAAAGAGAGGTTGAAGATGGTGACAATGATAGAGATTGAGATGGGATTTGATGAGAATCTGAGTAGAGTAGAGAGGCAGTCTGGAAATGGGTCACTGTTGCTTGAGTACATAAGAAAAACCAGAGAGAGAGAGAGTGCCCATAGGAAGTAAGAAAGAAAGAGAGAGAAGTTGGGGTTTTGGGAGGCAAAATTGGATGAAAATTGAGCAAACCCAGAAACAGATATCACATCAGATTACTATATATTTACAACCCTTTATGGAAAAAACCAAACTTTACAACTACTAACCACTTAAATATGCTTATGAGGTTAGGGTTTTCTTTCTTATAATTAGATTTGGAGTTTGTTTTACAAAACTTAATGGATAAGGTTCAAATTTGATACTCAATCACAACTCAACTTTATTCATTTTAATATTGTTACCATTTAATTTCAATTTATAACGGTATGATTATTGAACTTTACACTTTTTAATATCGGTGGTCACTCAACGCCTCAAAATGATTGTTGGCGGTCTCAAAATAAAAAATTTGAAAAGAATGATATTCTAAGAACGTTAATTCTTGAAATTTTTTGTTTTGAGGTCATTTAGGTGTTGTTTGGTAAGGAGATGGTGAATTTTTAGAGAAAGAAAGTTCTAAAAAAATGTGATTTTGGAAAATAAAAAATGTGGTTTCATAGTAAATGTCGTTATGAACAACTTTAATTCTTGAATATTTTAATTTAGAGGTCGTTAACGGTCATTTTGAGGATTTGGTTAAAGTTGAGTTGCCATCTGTGTTAAAAAGTGTAAAGTTTAATGGCTATACCGTTAAGAATTGAAGTTCAGTGGCCACAATGTTAAAATAGACAAAGTTCAGTGGCCATGGGTGTAATTTACCCGGTTCAAATTTG
Organism: Euphorbia lathyris; assembly: GCF_963576675.1. Classification (NCBI taxonomy): domain Eukaryota; kingdom Viridiplantae; phylum Streptophyta; class Magnoliopsida; order Malpighiales; family Euphorbiaceae; genus Euphorbia; species Euphorbia lathyris. The sequence goes on from NC_088915.1 coordinate 87,706,207, forward strand.
ATATTTATGGCCACTAAATTTTAACCATTTTTAATATTGTAGCCATTTGATTTCAATTCTTAACGGTATAGCCACTGAACTTTACACTTTTTAACACTAGTGAACATTCAACACCTTAAAACGATTGCTAACGGCCTCAAAAAAATCGAAGAGTTAATGATATTCTAATAAAATTTAATTTTTGAAATTTTTTTAGGTGGTGTTTGGATAAAAGAGAGAGTTAATTTTTAGAGATAGAAAGTTCCAAATAAAATGATTTTGGAAAATAAAAAATTTGGTTTCATGGTAAATATCGTTCTAAACAACTTTAATTCTTAAATATTTTCATTTTAAAGCCGTTAACGGTCATTTTGAGGAGTTAGTTAAAGTTGGGTGGCACCGGTGTTAATAAGTGTAAAGTTCAATAGTCATACCGTTAATAATTGAAGTTTAGTGACCACAATATTAAAATGGGTAAAGTTTAGTGGCTAGGAGTGTAATTTACCCCATCATCTTATATATATTTACATATGGAAAAAACCAAACTTTACAACTACTGACCACTTACACTTGACAGGTTTAGCTTTCTTCTTTCTTGGGATTAGGTTTATAATTAAAATTTGGAGATTTTTTACAAAAGTTAATCATTTGATTCGGATAAGATTGAAATTTGAGAATATGTAAAAAAAAAAAAAACATTTTGAAAGAAATATTTTTTTTAATGGTAGATTTACTCTTAACATACGAAATAATATAGATTTATCTCTAACGTTTAAAAAAAAGATTGTTTTTAATCCGAATTAAGGGACAAATTGGTCCTTAAAGTTGACAGTCAAGATTAATTTAACTCAAATCGAAGTTTACATACCAACTCGGTCATCAAGTTGGAAAATTTTGACCTGAATGTAATCAGTTTTAATTGCAAAAAATTATAAAATTTGGATCAATTTGTCAAAATGTACCAACTTAAGGGCTGAGTTGATACCTAAACTTTGATTTAGACTAAATTGGTCTTGACTGCTAAGTTTGAGGTCTAACATACGAAATAATACAAAGTTAATTAGAACGTTTTCAAGAAAGATTGATTTAAACCCGAATTAATGGTCAAATGGGTCCTTAAAGTCAATATCAATTTAACTCATATCGAGGTTTAGGTATCAAGTTGGTAAGTTTGGACAAATTGGACCAAATATAATAAGTTTTAATAGCAAATATTTATAAAATTTGGATTAATTTGTCAAAATTTATTAATATTGACGTTTTGTTGATATCTAAACTTTGATTTGGACTAAATAGATTTTAACTGTGAAGTTTGAGGTTGATTTTGACCCTTAATTCTTTTAGGGTAAATAATTATAAAGTCCTTATGTTTTTTCTTAACATATTAGTAGGTCCATCATATTATTATAAGGTCCTTAAGTTTTATTCTAATCAACTCTTTAGTCGTTCAATCTGTTTTTGTAAATGAAAGTCCAAATTGCCCCTAATTATTTGCATAAAAAACTTACTCCCTCCGTTTCTTATTACATGTCTTTTTAAAGAGTTGTATAGAAATTAAGGATATTGGAAATAAGACATTGTTGTTCCTTATTTATTGATTCCAATATTTATTTATTGTATAATAAGTCCATTATTCTAATTAATTTCCGTAAACTCTCATTTTATAGTAGAAAAAAAGACGACTTAACGTGTAGTAATCATATAAAATGACATGTAATATGAAACAAAAAAATCTCTAGAAAGACATGTAATATGAAACGGAGGTAGTATCTTTTAATACCAAAATTTAATCTAAATAGTTTTAATAAAGTTTATGAAGTATATATACACCAAAATTTATATAATCGTATATACTAATCATTAAAAATGTATTTTTATTCTCTTAAATTTTTATTTTTTAATATAATGTTTTTAAACTAACATTAAATATTAATAATTTTTTAAAAAAATCATATTTTTCTCCATTTATAAAATTTATTAGAGATAAATAAAGATACTTTTTACAAAAGTTATATAGTTTTCCTCCTATTTTGATAATTTTTGAAATATTTTTCATTCATTTTTTAGTTAACAAAGTTTAGGCTGCTAAGTTACAGTTCTATAAGTATATAAAATTCAATAAATTAATTACTCAATATTATAGAAATTATGTAGGAGAAAAGGAGAAAAAAACATAAAATAGGAAAAAATAGATGTTTTATCATTAAAACATAAAGTAAAAGGTAATTTTGGTATTTTGAAATTTATTTGGTATAATTTGACTATTGACTCAAACATAAGAACTAAGGAGTTGATGAACACAAAAATTGAAGGACTATATAATTATTTCTAAAAACAGAGAGACTGACTAATGTATTAAGTAAAAACTCAGGGACCTTATAATTATTTACCCATTCTTTTAACTCTATCTAATTAAAAATTGAGATAAAGTATAAAAATATCTTTAACATTAACGGTTACAACAGTTTTACGGTGTAGTTGGCAAACCCTTGAACATATATCACATCATGATATATAAGCAAACTTTACAACTATTAACCACTTAAATATGCTTATGAGGTTAGGTTTCTTTCTTATAATTAGATTTGGAGTTTGTTTTACAAAAGTTAATCATTTTATTGGGACAAGGTTGAACATATATTAGGATAAGACATAAAAATATCCATAACATTAGTAGGTATGAGCAATTTTATTCATAACGTTGACAAGTTGGGTCAATTGCATACATTATAAAAAAAACACAGATAATTTGTTATCGTATTTTGCTTCGGTTACATATTAGTTGATTTTTTTTTTTTTTGCATTTTGTTGGGTCTAGCCCAAGAGCTCGATCATTTACTAGGTCTCTAGAGGTTCACATGCGATGGGGTGGGCCTCTGAGTACACTCTGATATCAAACTCAATGAGGTTGTTAGAAATTACCGTCAAGGAATGTGAATTTTGTCCTGAAAGAGAGAGAGAGAATTACCTTTTTATAGGGGGTTCTGAAGTGTGAGATTACCTTACTGCCCCTAGGTGAGGCCATGATTGTAAATCGGTATGAGACTTTTGTGTCCATATAAGGAAGGACCCCTTTAAGAGTCTGAGATTCATTTGAGCTTGAGTTTTTAACGTGTTAAATTTGTAACAGGTTTTCTATAATTTCATAATAGAATTAGAAATTAATATATTTTCAAATTGATGAAACATTTGAATTTTTAATTTTTTTATCCAACTTGTAAAGAACATAGTACAACTTAAAAAAATACGTGTATATATATGTTTGTGATATATTATTGATGAGTGATAAAATGATGTATGTGTAGTGGGGATGACAAGCATCATGAGTTAGAAGACAATTTGATTAATTATTTTTCAAATAAAAAAATAGTATATATATATATACAAAAAAAAATGAGAGATTTATGTTACAAAAATAAGATTTTGAATTTCTAACAGACAAAATTCTTTCGAATCTATCATATATTTTAAAATAATTTATCCGTAAATTTATCTACCCACAAAATCTCATATTCTCCACACCTTTACCTTTAGACAACTTTACAACCCGTAAAAGACCTTTTGATCGTGTTTGTAGTCAGTCGCCTTTAGTAAAGATTGAATAACAATGCAAATTTTTAATAGTTAGCGTTTTTATTGGATTTGAGCGAAACAAATCCTATGGTTTGCGCGGTTATTAGAATCAAGGCAAGGCCTTTAACACCGTTAAAACATTGACGTGGTAGTGGACTTTTCAAAGTCAATTTCCCCCCCCCCCCCCCCAAAAAAAAATACCCCCTGCCATGTCTGCATTTTAATAGAGTTAAGGATTTGCCTTGATTCTACTAACGATGCAAACCACATGGTTTATTTTGGGGTAAAAAAATCCACAGATACCGATCTGTAAAAACGTGAAACCACATAGTTGTTTTTAAATTAAGCCTAGAATTTATATTGTTTATAGACTAGTTTATAATTTTTTTTTTCTTATTGCAAAGGAAGATAAACAAGAGAAAAAGAAATAAAAGGCCGCACTAAGCAGCAACAAGGCGGGGGAGAGCAACTCTTAGATAGTCATCTTTCAGCACCGGCAACATGGCTTGAGGGATCTCAGCAATATCGATCATACCAATTGGACAAGAGAATGCCTTTCTCGCAAGGAAGTCGACACAATATTTCTTTCGCTATACACATGGGAAATTTTAATATGCTCAAAGCTGTTCATAAGAATTTGAATGCTTTTGATCAAGGACCGGGAGAGATGGTGAGCATGACAACAGTTATTAATCATAGCCACTACCTCGGCACAATCCGATTCAACAACAAGTCTTAAAACCCATTTAGATTTATAGAGTGAAGACCTGAAAGAATACCCTGAAGCCCCCTTTCTCAATATTATGCATAACGCCACCAAATGAAGAGTCATTGCTATCTCTGAGTAAGCCACCAACAAATATGTCATGATCTTCATCCTTATGGGAACCATCAATGTTTAGCTTTCAACATAAGCCATTAGGTTTCGAACACCCCAGCCACCTCTCAATCTTCTTCGGCTGAGATTTAGACAAATGAATGAGATCCCAACATTTGTTATTATCAGTAACCTTTAGGTGAATAGTATCCCCTGTTCTCTGAAGAGGCAAAAAATCAGATTAGAAAAGAGATTTATTTATCTAATCCCAAAGGGCACCATCGACTCGTTTATAAATCGAACCGAACATGATCGAACTTTTGTTCAAGCCGAACACTAAGCTATTCATGAACGGGCCAACTCATTTAAAGCTGTAAATGGAGTAGATACTTGTATCGGTATTCTAGAAGAAATGGATATTGAATTGAGTACTGAAAAACAGTTTGATTGGTGAAAGGCGATTGGTTAGAGTATTGTACAGATTTAAAAATAGTACCATATCCAATTATATTTTTAAAGTTCTATTAATATATGTATATAGTAAAATTATATGTGATCCAAAAACAAAATATGTCACTAACCCAATTAAGTTAACATGATTATGACACAATTTTTTTTTAGTTGGATTAGAGTTAACTCATTTTGACACTAACTGAAAATTGACACTATATGAATACAACATGAACCCGATAATTGACACATCTAGTCTAGAGATGGTAATGGGTAGGGTACCCGCGGGTAGTTCCAATCTCAAATCTTTATCCGTTTATTTTTTAATTACATGTATTTGTCCCGTTACCCTAACAGGTACACTTTTTACATCTCATATCCGACCTATTTAATTTGTGGGTTCCCTTACCCGTTAAGAATCAATACATAAAAGAAAAAATATTACAAATTTAACAAAGTATAAATTTAATAAACCATATATCTAAAAATTGAACAAATTGAACCTTCATCAATAAGAATAAAGTAGCTTAATGGTATTATTCAATGGTTGAATAACAAAAAAAAAAAAAATTGAGGTTTGAATCCTACATCTTATAACTAAAAATATTTATTAATATATAAAAGATTTATAATGGTTACCCATTACTCTGAGGGTATTCACCCGTAATGGTTTTGATCTCATACATATTCTATACCCTTTTATACCGGGTACGTATTGTCCGTTTACGACCTGATAGTGCCGGCTACCCATAAGTGCAGTACTCGTTGTCATCCCTACTGTAGTAGGGATGGCAACGGGTAGGGTACCCGCGGGGAATGCCATTCCCAAACCATTACCCTTTTATTTTTTAATTACTCGTACCCGTCCCATTACCCTAACGGGTATACTTTTTGCATCTCATACCCTTCCCATTTAATTCGCGGGTACCCGCGGGTACCCTTACTCGTTAAGAATCAATAAATAATAAAAAAATTTATAAATTTAACAAACTATAAATTTAATAAATCATCAATCTAAAAATTGAATAAATTGAACCTTAATTAATAAGAATAAAGTAGCTTAGTGGTATCACTCAATTGTTGAAAAATAAATAGTTAGGGTTTAAATTTCATGTCTTACATCTAAAAAATAATAATATTTATTAATATAATTTTTTTATGACAGGTAACGGGTACCGGGTACCCTAAGGGGTATTCCCATACCCGTCCCATTACCCTAACGGGTAATGATTTTGATCCCATACCCGTCCCATACCCTTTTATACAGGGTACGGGTAGTCCCATTAAGGTTGGATAGTGTCGGGTACCCACGGGTACACTACCCGTTGCCATCCCTATACTGTAGTCCAAATGTTATGAGTATAAATTACTAATTTACCCTTATTCTAGAAGAAATGAAATATTGTAAAAAGAGTAAATTTTGATTGGTGAAAAGTGGTGAAAATTGATTGGGTAGAGCAGTCTCACAGATTTGGGTAACCTTATCCACAAATTCACTCACTCCCATTAAAAGATTTGCCTAGGTGAAATAAATACTACTTAAAGATTTGATTTTTATTTTTAGTTGGCTTCTGAGTTTACTTTTCTTTTCCTGGGTTTTGGGGATTACAGACAGACATCACCAGATATTTTATTTACTTTTAGAGAGATAAAATATATGGACTTAATTGTAATTATATCAAATCAGGAGGGTCTCTGTTGGATAAAGACCTGAGGAAAGTATGTGGGTCAACGCTTTCTTTTTCTTACATTATTATAAGATGCTGACTCTAGTGAGAATTATTCTCAGCTATGGGTGAGTATCAGTACTAACCGAACTGAACCGAGTTTGCTCTATTTTCACAATCAAACCGAACTGAATGAGATTGGTAATCGACAACTGTTGCCGCATTTGTGACGAAATGCGAAAAATTTCGTCACAAATGCGACAACAATGGAGGAAAATGGCGGAAAATGGTGAAAAATAGAGAAAATTGAAATGATACCATTACAGATGAAGAAAGAGACAAGACCAGCGAGAAAAGCAGAAGTATAAGCTAAAAACATATCATTTCTATGGGAAATTGAACATAATACTTCAATAATCTCAAAAATTGCTAACGATTGGTATCAGAAATTGAAGAGGATGAATCGAAGAAGATGAACCGAAGAAGAAGAAGAAGAAGAAGAAGCGGATGAAGCAGAAGAAGAAGAAGCAGATGGACCGATCGAATAGAATTAAGGGTAATTTTGTCCAAAGTGGATGAAAGTGTCTAATTTGGTGAGATGGAAGCAAAGTGGGTTAGATATATAAATGAATCCTTTTAGTTGGGCTAGATTTGTAATTAGCCCTATGATTAAATTGAAATTTTTTGGTTCGGTTTAGTTACTGAACCAAATAACCAAAAACTTAAAATATTTATTTATTTTGTATATTTTTATTTAATTAATTTCCAAATAATGTGAAATTAAACGCTACTAAACCAAAATTTATATATATAAAGATGAATATGTATTTTTTAAGGTTCGGTTTATATTTTATAAGTTATTTATGTATATAAAGATAAAATTATATTTTTCTTATATTTATATATTAAGTTTGGTTCGGTTATCGGTTATACCTATATTTTTTTTAATGACCGGACCGATAATCGATTACCAAATTAAGCCAAAATTAAAATTGAACCGAACCAGAATGTTAAAATAACCGAACCAAACTAAGATTTCAGTTCGGTTATCGGTTTAGTAGTCGGTTACCGGTTACTTTGCTCACCCCTAATCTCATGGATTAGATGTTAAAATACCTCTAATGTTAACAACTATAAGCAATTTTATCTCCGACGTCTGAAATGTTGCAATTTTACTCCTAATATTGGCAGTCAAGAGCAATTTTGCCCTTAATATTAGCAAATTGGGTCAATTTGAGAAATAATTCATCCAAATATATTCTCATTTACAAGTTTTATCATCTACGCTTTACATGTGCGTCATTTTATTACTAATTAGTAACAGATCACAAAACACATCAATAGATGTGATAAAAAATAAAAATAAAATTAAAAAATTATATTGTATTTTGTACGAGTTGGACAGAAAAATTTAAATATTTCGTCAAATTTAAAAAATATTATTCTCAAGTTCTATTGCTAAATCGCAAAAAAAATGAAAGCTTTTTTTAGAACTAACAGATATGTAATTAGTGCAGAATAGGTAGCAAAACATCTGTATTTTATAATGATGTCTGAAATAGACCTATCTTACCAACACTTTGCTGCCAATTGTTAGGGGTAAAATTGCTCTTGGTTGCCAATGTGAGGGTAAAATTGCATTATTTTAGACGTTAGAGGTAAAATTGCTCATGACTGTCAATATTGAAGGTATTTTTGCACCTTATCCCTTAATCTTACAAAAATCTTAAAATTACCTAATTAACTCCTTAAATCCACGTAAAATAAGATAAGATTTTGATAAGGAATAAAGTGCAAAGGAATAAAAAGCAAATTTAACTCTAACGTTTTAAGTGGACTGCAGATTTAGTCTTAACGTATAAAATTGTATAAATTTAACACTAACATTTCTAAGTAGGATCAAGTTTAACCCTACGTTATCGAAAATTAGAAAAAAAATGGGTTAACTGGTATTTAATTCTCATAATATCAATTATGTCTAAGATATTTAGAGTATTTGTAATAAAATTATAAAAAATTTGGCTAAAATGCTAAAAACTAAATTTGCTACGTATAAGTTAATAACAAATTTTGTTTTTTCCAAATTGCCTAAAATATTTACTGTGTTACTAATAAAGTTACAAAAAAACTAGGGTAAATTACACCAAGAGCCACTGAACTTTATCCATTTTCACATTATGACCATTGAATTTTATTTCTTCTCAGTATGGCCACTGGATTTTACACTTTTTAACACTGGTGGCCACTTAACGCCTCAAAACGACCGTTGACAGCTAAAAATAAAAAATCCAAAGCGTTAATGATATTCTAAGGAACTTTAATTTTTGAAAATTTTCGTTTGAGGTCATTTGTGTATTGTTTGGTTAGAAGAGAGAAAGTGAATTTGTAGAGAGAGAGAGCTCCAAAAAAATGTGATTTTCAAAAATAAAAAATGTAGTTTCATGGTAAATATCATTCTAAACAACTTTAATTCTTGAATATTTTCATTTTGAGGTTGTTAACGATCGTTAACGGCCATTTTGAGAAGTTAGTTAAAATTGAGTGGTCACCGGTGTTAAAAAATGTGGGCTGCTATATACCGCCATGCTTATACTTTCTACCGCACTTTTTTGACAATTTTGCCATCCTCATAATTTAAACTCAAAAACTCAAAACTCTCAAATCCTCTCTAGCTTTTTGGATTTTCAAAAAACCCGACCTAAAATGACATGCCGCCAAAGCCAGGAGCGGGTAAAGGCTTCATGAATGCTCCGGTAAGTTTCTTTTATTTAAAATTACTCTGAAATCACGGGTTCCGCCTCTGAATCGGAGGCGGAACCCGTATGAATATAGCCCAAACGGCGGCGCCGTGCCGTTTCCACCACGGGTGGAATGGACGAATTGCCCGTTCCACCCCTAGTGGAAACGGCACCCGCCGTTTGTTCCACCGTACCGTGGAACGAACGGCATGCTCGTTCCACCTTACGGTGGAACGGTGAGCGGTGCTCGTTCCACCGTAAGGTGGAACGAGCATGGCCCCCAGGTCGGCCCTATGGCCGACACGAGCGCCGAAATCGTTCGGCCCAGCGGCTGGACGGTTGCGGCGCTCTGTTTAGGCAAAAATGGGCCCGAAATTTTGTTTTTTTAAATAACTTCGTTCGACCCGGCCTGTAGCAATGCAAAATTATTAAAAAAACTGAAAAACGAGAAATTGAGTATATTTAAATAAAAATGCGTTATTTTCTTATATGTGTAAAATGTTTTTGGTTTTACAGGCTGATAATGCTGAGGCCCGTTCTGGACAGAGACATACAAGGTCACGTGTTGTGACTGCCTCTGCCCGGAGGGAAAGGGCGGAGCAGATATTGATGGGGGATGCCCAGAGGGCATAACCTGAGGAGATGGCGGATGCTGTGGAGATGGACGGAGATGACTCTATACCTCCTCAGAGTTCATCCTCTGTGCGAGTACCTACTAAGACCATACCGAGGGGTCGTGACGGACGTTTTGCTTCTACAGTAGGGTCGTCTTCGGGTGAGAAATTTAAATTTAATTATTATTATGTGATTTATTCGTGATTATTATAAAATATACGAATATAATAAATGAGTTTACTGTAATTTCAGGTAGCAGCAAGCGCTCAAGGAGTGATGGAGAGGATGACTGGATCGTGAAGACCCCGGTTCCTGGGGGTCCATCTGATGGTCTTGTGATCCCAAGCTTCCTGGGACATATTGCCAATGCTATCTGGAGCGGGCAAGATAGGGGCCTCCTCAGGTGTCAGACACGATCAGTATATTGTGGGAAGCTGTGTGTATGGTACGGTGGTGCTTCTCAGTAGATCTAGAAGCGTATAGAGTCAACTGGGTTGTCCCATTTACCCAATATCATGTATGGCCACATCAATGTGCCCCTGATTGCGGCCTTTGTGGAGCGGTGGCAGCCAGACACATCATCATTTCACATGTCGTTTGGTGAGATGAGCATTATGTTGCATGATGTGTGGCAGATTTTGCGCATCCCCATCGATGGGGCTATGGTGACTGCTGATGCGAGTGTTGAGGAGCTTCAGTCTTGTGCGATGGAGTTGTTTGGAATGACTCGGGAGGAGTTGCTGAAGGGTCACTACTATAATGGCGGTATACGAGCGGCTTCAGTCCTGGATTATTGTCAAGGAGATCGGATTGCTGATGCACAGGCTATTGCTTGGACGTTTCTGATGCTCGGTTGCACATTGTTCGTGGACAAGAGTGGGGACCGCATTCGACCTTCTTGTCTGTCCGAGGTACATGACTCTGTATTTGGAGCAATTGGACTCTCGTGTGGCTCAGCTGCACTAGCATATCTATACCGTCATCTAGGTATTGCTAGCAGAGGAGACTGCGGGCGGATCACGGGTTGTCTGACACTACTTCAGGCATGGATTTATGAGTACTTCCCGTGCTTCAGGCCTCAGCAGGAGGGAGTCACATTGGATCCATCGATGTCGAGAGCTTGCATGTGGCCATCTATACCGTTGGAGAAGAGCGGGGATCGACTGAAATCATATCGCGTCCGGCTTGATAGATTGACTGCTGATGAGGTACAATTCCAATTTAATTAAAAAAACCAAATTCATTTACTTGTATTATTTGTATGTTAATATTGTTGTATACGTTTGTAGGTGATGTGGATGCCATATGGTCCTGATGTCATTACGCATACCCCTAGGACGATATACGCCGGATGGATACGTTACAGGGATGTGATCGAGCCGTACATACCGGGGAGATGCCTTCACCAGCTAGGTTACATGCAGACCATACCTCGACCGATCTTGAGGCCGTTGAAGTCCGTACGTCCTTGGTCCAGCTTGAAGTATTGGGTAGAAGTGCCCGTCGATATGGCGGAGGATCTTTGGACCTCGTTTCCCGAGGCTTGCATGCTTATATTGTCTCGGTTCACTCTTGCACGGACTCCTTCGGACTGTGAGGAGCAGTACATGCCGTGGTACTGCCTGCATTCACACCCTCATCTACTACCGGATATGCCTGCACCCGGACCGGTTATTCATACTCGCTCGAATAGCGAAGTGGTAAGTAATTTAATTTTTAATCAATTTATTTACAATTATCAAATTATATTAAATGAAGTGATATTTATTCATTTTGGATTATTTCTTTTGCTAGTGGGTTAGCCGTTGGGCTAACTGGGGAGAAGGTGCATTGGACGCGATGAACCTTCTTGATGAGGATGTTGCGGCTGAATGGAGATAGTCGTACGACCAGATTTTGGATGCTTGGAATTCCGCCAAGTGATTTGTGGTTGTGTTTTTAGTACTTTTTATTATAAGTATATGGACGTTGGCATTTTAGTACTTTTTGGCATTCAGATAATATCTTTTATTATGTACTTGGTATTTTAGTACTTTAATTTTATAAGTACGTTGTTAATTACTATTTGTTAAACAGAATCAAACATAATCAACCTGATCAAACAGAAATCAATCAGAAACATATATAAAGCTAACTGGATCAATCCAGATCAATACAGAATCAATACAAAAACATATATAAAGCTAACTGGATCAATCAAGATCAATACAGAATCAATACAGACACAAACTGTAACTCGAATGAACAAAACTGAGTCAAAACAATGACTGTTTATTATCCAGATCAATACAGAATCAATAAAAAACATATATAAAGTTAACTGGATCAATCCAGAATCAACCTGAAACATATATAAAGTTAACTGGATCAATCCAGATCAATACAGAATCAACCTGAAATATATATAAACCTAACTAGATCAATCAAGATCAATACAGAATCAATACAGACACAAACTGTAACTCGAATGAACAAAACTGAGTTAAAAAAGTGACTGTTTATTATCCAGATCAATACAGAATCAATCAGAAACATATATAAAGCTAACTGGATCAATCCAGAATCAACCTGAAACATATATAAAGCTAACTGGATCAATCCAGATCAATACAGAATCAACCTAAAACATATATAAAGCTAACTGGATCAATCAAGATCAATATAGAATCAATACAGACACAAATTGTAACTCGAATGAACAAAACTGAGTCAAAATAGTGACTGTTATTATCCAGATCAATACAGAATCAATCAGAAACATATATAAAGATAACTGGATCAATCCAGAATCAACCTGAAACATATATAAAGCTAACTGGATCAATCCAGATCAATACAGAATCAACCTGAAAAATATATAAAGCTAACTGGATCAATCCAGATCAATACAGAATCAATATAGACACAAACTGTAACTCGAATGAACAAAACTGAGTCAAAACAGTGACTGTTTATTATCCAGATCAATATAAAATCAATCAGAAACATATATAAAGCTAACTGGATCAATCCAGAATCAACCTGAAACATATATAAAGCTAACTGGATCAATCCAGATCAATACAGAATCAACCTAAAACATATATAAAGCTAACTGGATCAATCCATATCAATACAGAATCAATACAGAGACAAACAGTAACTCGAATGAACAAAACTGAGTCAAAACAGTGACTGTTTATTATCCAGATCAATACAGAATCAATCAGAAACATATATAAAGCTAACTGGATCAATCCAGAATCAACCTGAAACATATATAAAGCTAACTAGATCAATCCAGATCAATACAGAATCAACCTGAAACATATATAAAGCTAACTGGATCAATCCAGATCAATACAGAATCAATACAGAGACAATACAGACACAACCTATAACTCGAATGAACAAAAATGAGTCAAAACAGTGACTATCCTAGCTGCATATATAAAGCTAAATGGATCTAAGTTGAACCAGTCTTGTCCATTGTGTTGTCCTAGCTGCATAAATGCGATCCCACCCTTCAACGCTACGTTCATAGTGTTGTTTCCACCATTCTAGTACATGGGGGACTGGAAAATTAGGAGATAAATTTAAACGAATATAGTGGCGATAATGCGTACCCAAATGAGCTATGCAGATCTCTCGTTCTAGTCTCGTAGCAGTGGAAGGGGCATACACTGGTAAAACAGTACCACAAAAACTAGAGTTATTTCCACCCATGTAACCGAAAAACATTACATCATCATTGTACAATGTAGCAATCAGAAACAAGTCATCATAAGCGAGCATCCAATGCTCCCGCGAACAAGCTCCACCGTCCCAACTGATTCTATTAATTGCTGCATCAACACCGTCAATTAACACAGATTCATACCGAGAACGGTTAGCAATTACTTCATTCCTAAGGTGATGCCTAACTGATTGCCACTTCTCTTCGATGCCAAAAATGTAGGAAGAAACAACACGGAAGCCACAATTTCCATCACCGACTACGTCGCAATATGTTTCAACGTAGGGCTTAATGATCCCAATTATTTTATCAGAATGAATGAAATCATTAACTTCATACGTATTTCCATCTGCATTGAGTGAAATAAGATATTGTAGACCGCACATAACTTATATTAAGTGTAAATGAAATAGATATTGCAAAACTGTATTACCTGAGGATGCAAAATTATGGACAGGTGATAAAGAGCTTTTCCTACCACTTCTACCACGGCTCATAGACGAACTACTAGAACGAGCACGTCCACGCCGAGTTTCATTGTACTCCCAAGCACTAGGCATACGTTTTGTAGATTTACACGCCTTCGGTCGTCCTCGAACGTTAATTTTCACATCAGGTTCGGTGTAATGTGCTTGATCAGGGTGTAGTTGATCATGTATAAGTATTGAAATGTTTCGCAGCAAGGCTGGGTCACCTGTAGAGACCTGGTCGACTAAGGATTTAAAATATCTCGGATCCTCTGTCTGATCATGACACCCTTCAGTTTCATGAGTCTGACCATAATTAATCAAAAGTGTTCTCCAGAACACATGAACCCTCTCAACACTGATCATATCGCCAGACTCATAAGCTTGTTTGATCTCGCATGCACATGGTATCTGATGAGAGGTACTCAATACACATCCATAACGCGCATTCACTTCATGGCTCAAACTTCTCATGCGAGCTAACTCAACATTGATCAGTTGCATGCAGTAGTGTGAGACTTTGCATACCAGGTAGTTAAAGGGGAATTTGGAGTAAGAGACTCCTTTATGAAGCCTGGACTGCTCAAGCATGTACCTAATAAGAATATAAACATACTATCAGTTGACTGAGATTTACAAATACATGATAAGAATACAAACATCTTCCAATAGAACCTATTGAAAATACCTGATATTAGTTGCATGGGCTTCTATATGCTTATGAACCTTTTGCCATACCGTATCCAGCGATCCTGTGGATGTATTGAGCCATTGCTTTAGACTCGCATGTTCGCTCTCCACACGACAAGTGGTTGTGTTGCCAAAATGTAAGAAATTTTTCGTCCATGCAACAACAAACTTCTCCTTATGCACCAACCACGTCTCCTCAACGTACGAGATAAGAGTTTGGTACCTGCTCATCGAATCCTGCATCTTGCCCAGATTTTCCTCGTACTCCGCAATGGATAAAGATTTAATTAATGTTCTCCATTTTTTATTCTTGAATTTACCGGCAATTGATTTGTCTTCCATAATTTTGTACGCCCGATCTTCTACATCCTTGTTTATATGCCAGGTGCATAGCAAATGTGCTATATGTGGGAAAACCTCCAGAATCGGTTTCAACAACCCCAACTCCCTATCACTGACGATAACAGTCGGGTTGAGATCAAACCCAATCAAAACCCTCAGCCGCTGCAGGACCCAACGGTAACTTCCTTCACTCTCATCTTTAATGATGGCATATGCGATCTTGAAATTGTTATTGCAAGGCGTCATCCCAACAATTTCAACAAATGGCATTTTGTACTTGTTAGTTTTGTATGTGGAATCAATGCCGATGTACCAGTGATAAGTCCTGAATAAATCTACTGATTCTGGATGTGCCATAAACACATGTGTAATGACGCTATAATCACCCTCAGTTTGCGTATAATTGCATACTTTTCTCAAGAGCGATATGATAGAACTGACTAGCCAAGTCTCTACCTTCAAACCCATCCTTCCTCATCTTATCTCTATAGTTGTAGACGTGTTTAATTGTTGGGTGGTCTTTAGGATGCTTTTTTTAACGGCTGCTAAAATAGCACAAGGCTTTGCTTGAGCCGAACTCATATCACGAACGATTAATTTAGATGCGATACTGAGTCCGCTCATCTGCCGACTTCCCTCTGGATACACACGTAACGAATGATTGTGCTGACCAGTTAATCCATCCTTAGCCTTTATCCCCCAACCAGTAAGGTCTGACCGTTGATAGGCTTTAATCTCAAATTTACACATGCACGCTTTAGTTTTAGTTTTTCGTATTAACCCTGCGTCATCTGTTTTCCCTCTGTAGCGTTCACCCCGTGAACATCTCAATTGCTTTTGCTTTCCACCATTTTTATGCGAAGATATTGTAATCTCAAACCCAATTTGAATAGCTACCTGTTTTGCCCAAGTAACAGCATCTTCACACGAAGGGAAAACGGTGTCCGTTATAAAACGAGAACTGTAATCAATGCCGTCCGGTTGCCAATCTTCTAACGGTTCCTGAATATATAAAAAATGCATAATATGTATTAACAATACGCACAAAAATATTAAAAAATGGCATTCAGTTGCATAATAGGTATTAACAATACATGTAAAAATTTAAAAATATAAATTTAGGGCTTAGTCGGGTTAAAAATTACAATTCCGAGCTTGTTCGGTCCTCGTATAGGCTAAACGGACAGGCTGCCCCGTTAAAATGCAAAAAAATTGGGCAAATTATGCCTAAAGGGGCAGCCTGCCCGTTCCACCGTAGGTGGAAACGGGCAGGTCACGCTGCTCGTCCGACGGCGGAACGAGCGGCATGCGCCGCTCGTCCGCACGGTCGAGCGGGCAGTTCGTCCGTTTGGCCGTGCGGACGAGCGGCATGCGGTGCCCGTTTAAGCCAAATCCAATTAAAAAAAAATTCAAAATTTAATAAACGAAATTTTAATTTTAATTTATATCGTAGGATTACCTCGTGTATGAAATCATGGTCTTCGAGAATGCTCGGGTCCATTTTCGTCCAATTAGGGTTTTTAGGCTTGGGAGAGAAAGAGAGGGAAAAAAAGTTTTGGTTTTTGATAAAAAATTATGACAAGGGCATGAATGTTAAAAGAGTGCGGTGGGTGAAAAAAATATTGCGGTATATAGCAATACCCTAAAAAATTGTAAAGTTCAGTGGCCTTACCGGGAAGAAATGAAGTTCAGTGGCTATAATATAAAAATGGATAAAGTTCAGTAGCCATGGGTGTAATTTACCCAAAAAAATCAATACAAAATGCATGAAACTACTTCAATTTATCAACAAACTTGTTTGGAAGGTCTAATGTGACAGTTAAATAACAGTTAAATCAATCTTTTCAAATTTTCGATAGCGTTAAATTTTCTTGGAAACGTTAGAGTTAAATTTGTAATATTTCATACGTTAGAGATAAATCTGTACTTCGCTTGAAACGGTAGGGTTAAATTTGGCCCTTATCTCAAGCACAAAAATATACCTAGTGTTGACAGTTAGGAGCAATTTTACCCTTAACGTCTAAACTTGTGCGATTTTAACCTTAGCGGCCAATAACAATTTTACTCTTAACATTAATAAGTTAGTTAAATTTAAGAAATAATTCACTAAATTATCTTCCCAGTCACTTATCTTGTCATCTACACTTCAGATGTGTGTCATTTTATCGCTCACTGTAACAGATCACAAACATATGAATAGAGGTGAAAAAAATTAAAATAAAAAATAAAAAAATTATAATGTATCTGGTACGAGATGGATAAAAAATTCAAAATATTTTATCGAATTTAAAAATATCAATTTCCAATTCTATTATTAACTCACACAAAAAAAAAACAATTTGTTTTTTTTATTGTAAGGGTATAGTTTCGAACCCACAATCAATCATCTCTGTGATTTTAGAGGGATATCAAATGAACTATGCTCCTTTGATAAAAAATTTTTGGAATTAACTGATATGCAACTGATGCATAACAACGAATTAAATAAATGTGTTTTACAATAATGTCTGAAATTGACCAAACTTGTCAACATTAAAGGTAAAATTGCTCTCAACTGCTAAAATTATGGGTAAATTGCACCATTTTAGACGTTAGAGATAAAATTGCTCATGATTGTCAATGTTAGGAGTATTTTTGCACTTTATTCTTTTTGATAAATTGAAATGTCGCTGACACGACTTGATTTCACAGTTTTATATGATGGTTAATGTTAGCCGACCCCGAGTCATTTCGGGACTAAGGCTTTGTTGTTGTTGTTGTTGTTGTTGAAATGTATATCACTTTAAGTAAGTTCGATGACCAATAGATCGTTGTAAGCAAATTCAAGAGGCAATATGCCAGTTTAAATAAATTCAATGACCATCCATACAATTTACTCATAAAATCTCATACCCAATGACATAGGATTGGAAGAAGTCATGAAAAGTTGATATCTTTGTTTATCTTTTAATTTGTCATTCATTTAAAATTTAGTTCTAGTCTGTTGGATTAAAATCCAACGTTATGGGCTTTATATGTATAATTGTAATTATGGGCTATCATATGTATGAGCCCGATTAAGTGATCTAAATTAGTTTATGGGCCTGTGGCATATATAATGGATATGGGCTTAAATATATGTAGATACCCAGTTGTAATTTACTAATACTATGATGGGCAGATTAGTAATTGCGACAATTAGGTTTTCAGTATAAATATAGGGTTATGGTCCCTAGGGCATAAGCATTCTAAATCTACAACCTCCCCCATCAAGTGTAGATGTGCTAGTTGCTTTTAGCCCTAGAAGACCAATCAACCTAAGGTGTCTCTGATTCTCTTCAATCTCTGCGCTATGGATTCAGGTACGCTTCCGCTTTAGATCTTAATGGGTTAGCATGAGTTTATGATCTTGTGGTTTGTGGATCTAATTCCAATAAGTATTTCCAACATAGTCTGTTTTCATTTTTCATTTTTTTTTACAGATGCTTTTAACTGAAAAATCAATTAATATCTATTACATATCTATCATAAACAGCTAACAAAAACAATAAACACCAAATGAACATGTGAAACGAACGAGCCAATAGTCCTTTTAATTAGGGATGACAATAGATACTGTATCTGTGAGTACGCGACACTACCCGAGTGTATAAAAAGATACAAGATCAATAAAATTATTCATGGCTGGTATGGAAATACCATCAGGCTACCTGTCATATATTTTATTTCTTGATTATTGGAGTAGTTTAGAATTTTAAATTTGGAATATTTGTTAAATTTGTAGATAAATTATTTATAGATGGTTTATTAAATTTATTCTTTATTAAATTTGTAATATTTTTTGTTTTCTCTATTGATTTTTAACGGGTAAGGGTATCTATGGGTACCCGTAATTTAAATGGGATATGAATTAGATTCATGAAGTATACCAATTAGGGTAATGAGACGGCTACGAATAAAATAAAAATAAACGAGTAAGGATTGGAGATTGACACTACCCGTTGTCATCCATACTTTTAATAGTGACTACATAAATTTCATTATAGACTCTCATACAAAATGAGAAATTCTATTATACTCTCGGTGCAATATATTCGTTCAATCAAATAATATCATTGTATATGGGGATAAAGTGTAAAAATACCCATATATTTATAGGTAGGAGCAATTTTACCCTTAACGTTTAAAATAATACAATTTTACCCCTAATATTGGTAGACGAGCAATTTTATCCATAACATTGACAAGTTTAGGCAATTTCAGATAATATTATAAAACACATATATTTTGTTCCTTATTCTGCACCAATTGCACGTAAATTGATTCTAAAAAAATCATATTTTTTGTGATTTAATAATTTTATTGGAGATTAATATTTTTTAATTCAGCGAAATATTTAAATTTTTTTTTGTCCAACTCGTACAAAATATAATATATATATATATATATATATATATATATATATATATTTTTTTTTAAATTTCACGCTTAATCATATGCTTGCGATTTGTCACTAATGAGTAATAAAATAACGCACATGTGACGTATAGATGACAAGATTCATGACCGAGAAGATAATTTTGATGAATAAATTGTGTCAACGACATAAATTCTCTCACTCCACGCTGCATTATCCACTGTCATATTTTCATCGATCCCTAATAAACCTATATCACTCTCAAATCGATACTAACCTGAATAGGCTAACACGATTGTAACATGAAAGTTGGAGTTGAGTTTACTCTTTTCAACACGAACACGAAAATACACGACTCGAACACGAAATTAACAGGTCTAAATAATATAATTAAGGGTTAAGGTGCAAAAATACCCCTAACGTTTTGGGTTAGGAGCAATTTTACTCCTAACATCTAAAATGGTGCAATTTTACCCCTAACGTTAGAAGCCAAGAGCAATTTTACCCATAACATTGATAAATTGGGTCAATTTGAGAAATAATTCATCAAACTGTTTTCTCGGTCACAAATCTTGTCATCTACACTTCACACTGCGTCATTTTATCAGTAACAAATCACAAACATATGTTGGGATGTGAAAAAAAATAAAAAATATACTGTCTTTTATACGAATTGGACAAAAAAATTCAAAAAATTCACCGAATTTATAAATATTAATCTTCAATTCTATTATTAAATTATAAAAAATACGAAATCCTTTTTTTAGAACGAATTGATATGCAATTGGTGCAGAATAATGAATAAAAATATATTGTATGTGTTTTATAATAGTGTATAAAATTGGCCCAAATTATCAACGTATTAAATTTGCTCTTGGCTACCAATGTTAGGAGTAAAATTGCACAATTTTAAACGTTAGGGGTATTTTTGCATATTAATCCCATAATTAATATTAATTGGATGTTGATCAACAAGTTTAAAGGACATAAAAAGAAGAAGATCCATGCAAGGTGGGAGCCAATGTTGGTACTAAATTATTGTGATATAACTTTTAGGTTAGATATCAATGATATAACACTTTTTTCTTATTTTTTACAAAGTTATCACCAGATTATGCAGAAGAAAATATACATTAAATCTATGGAGATCTCTTTGCATCTTATGGTAATTTTTCTCCTCTTTTCTTCAGCTGGAGCAACCCAAATCAAATACTGCGGTCAGTTTTCCTCTAATTTCTATTTATTTTCATTACTGAGATTTCACGGTTTCCTATGACAGTTCATGTTAGCCGATTTCGAATCATTTCGGGACTAAGATTTTGTTGTTGTTGTAATTGATGATACAGATAAAACGGGAAATTATCCTGTACAGGTAGAGGGAGTTAAGATATGGCCGGAACGTGTGGTGACCGGAAACCCGACGACCTTTAATTTATCAGCTTCTACTGGTAATTTTGCGGTATTAATATATATATACATTTATTGTATTTATATATATATAGAGAGAGGTACATAGTTGTTAGAATCGTACGAGTTGCGAATAAGCTCGTACAATTCGATCCGATTCTTGATGATTTTGATTCGTATCTATAGTAAGACTTGAAATCATCAAGAATCGGACATAAATCGGCTGAGTCCACCAATTCAGCGATTCATGATACCGTTAAAAAAAATTGTTTTTAATTTTTAAAAGCGAAAAACACGTGTATAGAAGAATTAAAACTATTTAATAAGCAGTTATGGAATATAAATAGATATAGAAGATTCTTTTAAGACTTTATAAATTCCAAACCTTCGGTTTCTCTGTTTTTTCCACTACTTATTTGTTCTTTTCAAGTGTCCTTAGTAATATTTTTTCGTTATCTTCAACTTTTTCGATCCGATTCTTAATGATTTCGAGTCGTATTTATGGTAAAGCTCGAAATCTTCAAGAACCAGACATGAATCAGTTGAATCCGTGGTGAATTGGCCGAGTCCACCAACTCAACTATTCATGATACCATTAAAAAAATGTTTTTAAATTTTAAAAACAAAAAAACATGCGTGTAGAAGAACTAAAACTATTTAATAAGCAGTTATGGAATATAAATAAGGCTTAATAGGCACCCAGCCCTCTAAACTTGTAACTTTTTTTCACCTAGCCCCCTCAACTTAGGGGACAACCTCTCAACCCACTCAACTCTCCAAAAACATCACATACAACCCCTTACACCCCTATGTTCGGTCAAAATATTGACCCGTGTAGAAAACACGCTTGACTGTTGACCACACCAATGTCACGTGTCATTTTTTTTATTAAAATTTTATCATTCTGGCATAAGAATTCTGATCGAAATCCATCTCTGGTAGTTGCTCGCCGAGCAGGGGTCTCAATGGAAAAATTTAATAAAAAATGACACGTGACATTGGTGTGGTCATCAGTCAAGCGCGTTTTCTATACGGGTCAATATTTTGAGCGGATATAGGGGTGTAAGGGGTTGTATGTGATGTTTTTAGAGAGTTGAGGGGGTTGAGAGGTTGTCCTCTAAGTTGAGGGGGCTAGATGAAAGTTGAGGGGGCTAGATGAAAAAAAGTTACAAGTTTAGGGAACTGGGTGCCTATTAAGCCTATATATAAATATAGAAGATTCCTTTTAGACTTTATAAATTCCAAACCTTTTGCTTCTCAGTTTTTACCTTTTGGTTTTCTCTTCTTTTCTATTTATTTGTTCTTTTCAACTGTTGTTTTCTCTGTAATATTTTTTTCGTTATCTTCAACTTTCTGTCTCTGGAAAAAGAAGATGGTGATGATTCTTTTGATACTTGATTGATAACTTGATATAATTTCTATTCGGATATTAAAATTGTATTTTTAGACTAATATTTAAGGCTTAATACATAATTTGCCTCCTGAATTTGTCCAAAAAGTTTATGTAATAACATTTTAAGACACATAAAATACATTTTCCATAGTTAACTTACTTTTTTTTGCAATCGAGTTATCAATTGATTATATTTTACGTAAGTTCAGGGGCTAACTGAATATTTTATGCAAGTTCAGGGGCTATCAGAACATTTTGAAAGTTTAGGGATCAATAAGCTTTTTGGATAAACCAATATTTAAAGTTAAACATGGTTAATATTTTATTTTTTTATAATATTTTAAATTTGATTTGAATCTTACTATTTTATTCGATTTTGCGAGTCCCAATTCAGAAAATGAGGATTTCGAGTCACGAATCGATTCCCAATTTAACAAGTGAATTGCTAAATACCACCCATTTTTATTAGTTACTGCCTCCGTTTTGACATTTTTGCCATTCTCATAATTTTGATTAAAAACTAAAAATTCTTTCTCTAAAATCACAAACCCAAATAATAATAATTGAAATTATGAAAATAATTAATGTGTGACAACCTAAATCCCCGAAAATGGATGATTACAAGTTATAAACATTAAAATTAAGTTTTTTAGTAAAAAAAAACATGAAAATAATGCATTTTTAATGATGATTTTGTATTTTTTGTCACAAAAAAAGTGAGATTTTTTCCATTTTTGTCACAAAAAATGGAACAATTTATCGTTTTCGTCGTTAAAAATAGAACAATGTCTGGGTGGATGCTGGATCTAGCCAGCCCATTGGCTGGGCGGATCCGGCATCCGCCTAGGCCTAATTTCGCGTTTTTTTTAATTCAAACTTTTCAGTTTTTGAATTGTTTATGAAAAGGGTAAAATTGTCCAAATGGGAGCGGTGATAAGTAATTTGAGGGCGATAAATAGCAACACCCTTTAACAACTATGGTATAATGTATCGTTTTGTTTTGTTTCGTTTCAGATGAATATATCGGCGGAGGGAAAGTATTAATTATCGTATCGTACTTTTCGGTACCGGTTCATATTGAAATTCATGATCTTTGTGAGAAAGTGGCATGCCCAGTTCCCGGCGGCGACTTTGTGCTATCCCACACCCAGATTTTACCTAAAATTACACCCCCTGTAAGTTCATGCTAGATTTAATATTTGAATTTGGCAAGAAAAAAACATAATTAAACCTCCGAACTTTGGCTTTGAATTTCTATGTTTTTACAAACGCTATATATCATGGAACCGTTTGAACTAAAAGATTAAACTAATAGTAAAAGGCTAATTGTAGATTTTATATTAATCTTTAATACATTCTCACACATAAATGTTACATAAGCTTGCAGCCAGTGTTGTTAAAAGTCGCTAGACGTTAATCGGTTGGACAAAACTTCCGAAAATTAATCAGATTTGTATTTTCTATTTTTTAGATTTATATTAAATAAATAGTATATAAGCGCTTTTAAAATATATTTTATATTATCTAAAAATAATAATAATCAATAGGAAAAATACCTGTTTGACTCCTTAAACTAAGATTTTAAAGTCAATTAGGATTTTAAACTATCAAAATCATCCATCAGGTCCATGAACTAACAAAAAATCATCAATTGAGTCCTCATTCTAACAAAAAATCATCAATAGAGGCCTCATCGAAAATCATTCAGTTGAACAGTTTCAGACCCTCTTTCCCAAATCAAATTTGAACCATACAGATATTATTACAGTCTATATCAAATAGTCATAATTTCTGTTTTTAAGATATGATGAAGACTCAATTGATGATTTTTTGCTTAGTTCATTGACCTGATTGATGATTTTGATATTTTAGGATCGTAATTGACTTTAAAACTTTAGTTTGGAGACCCAAATGTAATGCCCTAATAAATATTATATAATTGAAAGGATAAATAATTATAAGGTCCCTGTGTTTTTACCTAATACACTACTTAGTCCTTGTATTTTTAGAAATAATTATATAGTCCTCCAGTTTTTGTTTTTCTTAACTCCTTAGTCCTTATTCTTGGATCAATGGTCAAATTATACTAAATAAATTTAAAAATATCAAAATTACCTTTACTTTATATTTTAATAATAAAACATCTATTTTTCCTATTTTATATTTTTTTCTCTTTTTTTTCTACATAATCACAATCTCTTCAATATAAAGTAATTGATTTATTATTTTTTATATAATTATAGAACTAATTTAATAAGGTAAAATTTATTAACTAAAAAAATAAATGAAAAATATTTTAAAAATTATTAAAATAGGAATAAGACTATCATTGTTCTAATAAATTTTACGAATGAAGAAAAAAATATATGATTTTTAAAAAATTTATAATAATATTTAATGTTAGTTTAAAGATATTATATTAAAAAGTAAAGAAAAAAATAATTACAGTTTAAGAAAATTAATAATATATTTTTTCAAGTATATTAATTTCAGTGTATATGTAGTTCAAAAACTTCATTAAAATTAATTAGATTAAATTTAAAACTAAAAGATAATTTCTTTTATGTATATAATTAGGGGCAATTTTGGACTTTTATTTATAAAAACAAATGGAAGGACTAAAGAATTGATTAAGATAAAACTTAAGTATCTTATAATAATATGATGGACTTACTAGCATGTTAAGTAAAAACATAAGGACCTTATAATTATTTACCCTAATAGAAAAATATAAATATTTGTTTTAAATAAATAATAAAATAGTTATTAGTTAATACTAATTACTTGTATTATTTTTTACTAATTGTAATTTATAAACTGAGCCGATTTAAACCCATTTCAGCCGATTTTTTCCGTCTAATCGGCTTGTCCGATTGAACCCGGGCTCCCGATTTATGCCAACCAGTTATACAAAATCGGGCAGTGTTGTAAAACTCACCGATATATCGACCGATTAGTCACCGATTTGATTGATTTTTACAACACAAGCTTATCCTGTTATGTATTTTGAATTTCACAAATTAATGAGATTCTCAAGACTTGAACCCTCGACCATTTGGTCCAAGAGGCTTTTGATACTATATTATTTAACCGTTTAAATTAAGTTTAAACTAGTCCAATCGTAGATCTTATATTAATTTCTAACATACAATTGCAATTGCAGGGACATTACACTCTTTTGGCCAGAATGTCCGATGAAGAAGGCCAGGAACTCACCTGCATTAGCTTTCATTTCAATATCTATGTCAAAAATCTACCTTCTTAATTAATTTACTTTGTTTTGTTTTATTTTAGGGTAAATAATTTATGAGTTCTTTACTTTTTACCTAACATACTGTTTAGTCCATTTATTTTGAAAAACACATTATAAGGTCTCTAGCTTTTGGCAATATTAACCCTTTGATCTTTTTGTCTAGTTTTTTTAGACTCGTAATCATTATGTTTTAGCATAAACGGATTTATATATAAAATAACAGAGCACCATAGTCAACTTGTATTGTATTGTGGTTGTTCTAAAAGCTAAGATATGTTCGGTTAAAAATCTAAAAAAGTAGATAAAAGGACCACAAAGTTAATATTGGCAAAAGATAGAGACCTTAAAATGTGTTTTTTAAAATAAAGAGAATAAACAGTGTATTAGATAAAAATTAGATGACTAATAAATTATTTACCGTCTATTTTATTATATTAAGACAATCAACATATGGGATCCTCATGTAATAAATATATATTGTAACTCTTTCCCTTTTATTATATACTTTTAAACAGTCTTTATCTAGGATGGAAAGGTTTCTGTCACTATATATACATATATAGTTTCTACGTTTGAAATTAATAAGGAGAAAATAACATACGTGGTGTACAATTTTTATCTTTTTTCACATTTTGATGTACAATCTTGAATTTTATATATTAAAAGGCTTAATACATTATTTGCCTCCCGAACTTGTCCAAAATGGTTGATTGGCCTCCTGAACTTTCAAAGTGTCTCGATAGCCCCCTGAACTTGCATAAAATGTTCAGTTAGTCCCCTGAACTTGTGTAAAATGTAATCAATTAATCATTCGGTTGTAAAAAAGTAAGTCAAATGCGGAAGATATGTTACACGTGCCTTAGAATGTTATTACATATTTCACAAAATAGATTAAAACATGTTAAAAAAGAATTTCTTACTTATTTAACTATAAAACATTCTCTTTTGTAATATTATAATCGCATACCCCGATCTTGGTCGTTTTACTTTTTTAAGATGCGTGCAACATATCTTCCGCATTTAACTTACTTTTTTACAACCGAGTGATTAATTGATTACATTTTATGCAAGTTCAAGGGGCTATCGAGACACTTTGAAAGTTCAGGGGGCCAATCAACCATTTTGGACAAGTTCAGGGGGCAAATGATGTATTAAGCCTATATAAAACTGTAAAAAATTTTAGTGACCTCCTACTAAACTGTATAACCGGTAATTGTGACCGGTCAACGCGCCACGTCAGCAATTTGACATCCCTAAAAATCAAAATCGCTGACATGACACGTTGACTTCTTAGCTTTTGACTTTGATTCACAAGTTCAACATTCACAAATTCGTATTATTTTCAAGCAACCTACTGTGTATACCTGAAATTATGATGTGAATCTATACAGTAACCTATATTCATTTCTATAAGTAAAGAACGATTAACCTCCTATAATAGCTTCCCATGAATTGAGAGCAACTTCACTACTCTCACATATTCTCTACAATAAGATGGTACACATAACTGCAGTGTTGAAATCCTACCCTTTTCTCTTCTGCTGTCTCGATCTTCGACTCTATGTTGAATCGTCTCCTTTCACTAGAGTCATTACATGAAGCCCCCCATCCAACACTACAAAAGAAATAAAAGAATAAATTCCGTACAATATGTATTAGTGCATAATATCAGTATACTAATACTATTTTAAGGGAGTTTTAAAAAAAATTCTTTTTTTTTTTGAAGGATTTAGAAGGTTTTTATCTGTTTTGAGGATTTTTTATCAAAATTAATTATTCGTAGTCCATGCTCATATTTCAAGTGATTTTCTTTATTAGTATTTATTTAATGGAAATTAGTATGAGTACAAAGGGATAAGTACTAACTTATTATTGTGATTTATATAACATATTTATATAAATCACAATAATAAGTGAGATGTAGTACATGAAAACAGTCTGCGAAACTGAAAATCACATAGTTATAGTTAGGTTTAATAGACATCCAATCCCCTAAATTTGTAATTTTTTTCACCTGGCCCCCTTAACTTAGGGGACAACCTCTCAACACCCTCAACTTTCCAAAAACATCACATACAACCCCTTACACCCCTATGTTCGGTCAAAACATTGACCCGTGTAGAGAACGCGCTTGACTGTTGACCACACCAATGCCACATGTCATTTTTTTTATTAAATTTTTCCAAGTGATTATTGTATGCGAGGTGTTGTCGCTATTTGTCGTCACAACCTTATCGAGGTGCTGAGGTTGGCGGTAGTGGTCGTCGAGATGAAATCCCTTGGAAAAATTTAATAAAAAAGTGACACGTGGCATTAGTGTGGTCAACAGTCAAGCGCGTTTTCTATACGGGTCAATATTTTGACCGAACATAGAGGTGTAAGGGGCTGTATATGCTGTTTTTGGAGAGTTGAGGGGGTTGAGAGGTTGTCCCTTAAGTTGAAGGGGCCAGGTGAAAAAAAGTTACAAGTTTAGGGGGTTGGGTGCCTATTAAGCCTTATAGTTGAGATGAAACTATTCAACTTTGTTAACATAATAATTTTTATATAATTGTACTAAAACATTGTTTTAGTTAATGTGAGAGCTACTAATTAATTAGTGCACAAATAAAAAAAACTCGTGTGGTTTTTTTTTTTTTTTTTTTGTCAATTGCATGTCTGTGATTTTTCCTCTCCAAAAATTAATAATATTTTAAACTTGACCGGTACAAGAACTCCATTTTCAATGAATTCGGGGTCTGTGCGCTTAGCAGCCCCTACTTTCACATTTCTTCCTATGAAACTCGAGTCACGGAAATAGACCCACTACTGATTCATTCAATTCCAGCTGAGCTGCTGATTACGTTAATTCATTAACTTTTTAATTTGAGGTTATTTAGGTGTTATTTAGTGAGTAGAAAAATTCTAAAAATGATGATTATGGAAAATAAAAAATTTGGTTCCATAGTAAGGGCCCGTTTGGTTGCTACTTTTCACGCTCCTGTTTGCCTTTTCATTTCAAAAGGGAGAGTTTTAGGTGTTTGGTTAGTTATCTCCTATTTACCTTTTAAATCTGAGAAGCAGTATTAGGTGTTTGGTTAGTGACCTCCTGTTCCCTTTCACACCTGAAAAGCAGCCTTTTATAAAAGCAGAGAATCTCTGCTTTTTGGAAAAGCAAACAGCAAACCGTAACAGCAAACAGCAAACCGTAACAGCAAATGGCAACAACAAACAACAAATCATAACAGCAAACAGCAAACAGCAACAGCAAACAGTAGATAAAACAAATGGGCCCTAAATGTAGTACTAAACAATTTCAATTCTTAAAATTTACCATTTTAAGATTGTTAGCAGTCATTTTATAGTGTCAAACTAAAACCTCGTCATTGTTTTTATTTTTTATTTATTTTTATTGAAGCCCAGTTAGCGAGAGAGTGCAAAAAACAGACATCCCAACTATAAAACCTCATCGTTGTTAGCAAAACGAAAATCTCAATCCCCCGTTTGAAAACAATCATGGACACATAAATTGACAAAAAGTATAACCATAGGATTGAATTCTGAGAGGGTGTTTGGTTTAGCTTTTCGGATGAGCATTTAGCGTTTCACTCCAACCGCATGAAATATAGCGTTTGATTAGGTTTATATAACCCCAGTGTTTAACATTTTCTTTGGAAACCGCAATGTATGTTTTAAAATATAAAAAAAAACTCTGAAAATCATTAGTTATGTAGGTTTTTGTTAATTTTTTTTAAAATAAATATAATTAATGCGTTGTTTGCGAGCGAAACTCGTGAACAAATAAATTAGAAGCTCTTGAACATAATGTTAAACTCGAGCTCATTAATTTTTCATTTTTAGAAAAATAAAAAAACTCCGAAAATCTCGTTATGGAACAACCGAGGAAAAAATAAGACCTTAGTACATTCCCAACCCCTCTAAGTTGTTTCAATACTGCAACTGCCGAACTTAGACTTGTGACAACTAACTCTCTCAACTTGCTTATTTAGAACAATTAATCCCTCAAGTTGCTCAATTCGAACAAATAACTTATCAAATTTCAATTCCAGCTGCTGATTACGTTAATTCATCAACTTTTTAATTTGAGGTTATTTAGGTGTTATTTAGTGAGTAGAAAAATTCCAAAAATGATGATTATGGAAAATAAAAAATTTGGTTCCATAGTAAATGTAGTACTAAACAATTTCAATTCTTGAAATTTACCATTTTAAGATTGTTAGCAGTCATTTTATAGTGTCAAACTAAAACCTCATCGTTGTTTTTATTATTTATTTATTTTTATTGAAGTCCGGTTAGCGAGAGAGTGCAAAAAACAGACATCCCAACTATAAAACCTCATCGTTGTTAGCAAAACGAAAATCTCAATCCCCCGTTTGAAAACAATCATGGACACATAAATTGACAAAAAGTATAACCATAGGATTGAATTCTGAGAGGGTGTTTGGTTTAGCTTTTCGGATGAGCATTTAGCTTCCAACCGCATGAAATATAGCGTTTGGTTAGGTTTATATAACCGCAACGTTTATCATTTTCTCTGAAAACCGCAATGTATGTTTTAAAATATAAAAAAAAACTCTGAAAATCATTAGTTATGTAGGTTTAAAAAATATGTAGTTTTTTGTTAATTTTTTTAAAATAAATATAATTAATGCGTTGTTTGCGAGCGAAGCTCGTGAACAAATAAATTAGAAGCTCATGAACAGAATGTTAAACTCGAGCTCATTAATTTTTCATTTTTAAAAAAATAAAAAAACTCAGAAAATCTCGTTATGGAACAACCGAGGAAAAAATAAGACCTTAGTACATTCTCAGCCCCTCTAAGTTGTTTCAATACTGCAACTGCCGAACTTAGACTTGTGACAACTAACTCTCTCAACTTGCTTATTTAGAATAATTAATCCCTCAAGTTGCTCAATTGGAACAAATAACTTATCAAATTGCTTGGGTGGGAAGTAATCCCTGAGTTCTGCGCCTCGGCTTATTTATGTAATTTAAGCAAGCGATATGTTTATCGTTTTGCCTAATCTTTCCGCATTTTTTACCTAAACTTTTGTATTCTTTTATTCTTTTTAATAATATTGGTTTGGGTCTGCGGTTCGGGGTGCCAACATAGTTGGGATGCCTTCCCTGTCCCACGTACCACGCCTTCAATTAAAAAAAAACTTATCAAATTGCTTATTTAACCCCTAAACCCAAAAAAAACATTCAACATAATATTACGTAGAAATAAAAGATTTTCAAAATATCAGTTGCTACATTTAACTAATCTACTGATACATTAACTAAAGAGAAAAAAACTTCCGAAATTACAAATATTAACCTATTTGAGGAGTTGTTTCAAACAAACAAGTTGGATGGATTAGTTGTCACAATTCTAAATCCGGAGTCAATTGCAGTATTTAGATAACTTGAAGGGCTGGGAAGATATTAAGGCAAAATATACAAAGGAAGTGTGGCTGCCCGTTAATTTTTTATTTTTTTTAAAGTAAAAGAACCCTGAATATCTCATTTAGGGCTGTCAATTAGTTGGAGATTCCCCATCTCCGTTGGAGACCCGATCCGTTGGGGATGGAGAATCCCCGTTTGTGATCCCCATGGGGCGGGGATGGTTTTTATTTTGTCCCCGATAGTCGGGGACGGGGCGGGTATGGTTATAAGTGTTCCATCCCCGTCCCCGTCCCCGTCCCCGTCCCCATCCCCGTCCCCGTCCCCGAATGTCCCTAACGGGGATCCCCGACTAAATACCCGAATATCAAAAAAATAAACTAAAAAAGTATATAGGTGATTTAGATAAACTAAAAAAAAAGATTGAGTTGTAACCTGGTTGCTTTAAAACAGAATATATTCTAAAAATAAATTAAGATAAACTCTAACTAGGTTGGTTTAAAATTAAAACGGAACCTATTCAATTAGGAGTAGAAATTATAAAATAAAAAAATTTGAAAGCTAATAAGTAATGCATGCACCCATGATGGGGATTCCCCGCGAGGATGAGAATTTTAGATAATCAAAACCTTCGAAATCTTAAAAAAAAGTAGAGAAATTAAAAAGTTAAACGGGGATGGGGAATCTCCGTTGGGATCCGGATTCCTCGCGGGACGGGGATGGTAGCCAAAATTTTCCCCATATGTTATTCGGGGCGGGGACGGAGAATCCCCGATAGACAAGTGGTCGGGGATGGTTAATACAATCCCCGGCCCGACCCGCCCTAATCTCATTATGAAAAAACTGAGGAAAAAATACAAAGGAAGTGTGGCTGCTTGTTAATTTTTTATTTTTTAAAAAATAAAAAAACTGAAAATTTCATTATGAAACAACTGAGAAAAAAGTAAAAAGAACGTGTGGCTGCTGGGATTCGAGCCCAGGTCTCCACGGCCACAACGTGGAATTCTTACCACTAAACTACAGCCACTTTGTGATAGAGCCTCATAATTATTTTATATAACGTGTTACAATATTTAAATTACTTCACAATTTTTTTTTTTTTTTACTTGAAATTGTTAATAAGAAAGGAGGCGAAAAAAATAATTAATCTCAATCTCTGTAATATGAAAATATTTTTTTATCTGTCATAAATTAAAATCACATTTATTAGTTTGTAAAATATAAAAAATCACAATGATTCTTATTAGGGGGCGTTTGATTTAAACTTTGGAATCGGAATCGGAATGATAGGGAATCAGAATCGGAATCACAATTTAATAATTCTGTTTGGTTTAATCCGTAATCGGAATGTAATATTTATTTATTAAATTAATTAGACGAATAATGATTTTGATAAATATAATTTACTAAAATAGAATATAATATATTATCTACTATTATTATTATTATTATTATTATTATTATTATTATTATTATTATATATATATATATATATATATATATATATATATATATATATATATAACTAATCATGAGTTATAATGTTGTAAGTGGATTGTTTTTGGGGTAGTGGGTGGGTTTTACGGTTTTATCTATTATTATTTTTTATTTCTTTTATTTTATTTTGTTAAATTGAATAAATAAGGGGGAATGAAATTTGATTAATGTGGTTAGAGATGGGAATCATGATTCCCATAGTTTGAGAATTAGATTCTCATTCCTAAACTAATTTTAGTGAATCAAACATTATAAAAGGGAATCAATTACTTTCATTCTCATTCCAATGTATATTTTTAGTGAACCAAATACCCCTTAGATCTTATATATATATATAAGAAAAAAATGTTGTGACACTATTTTTTTTTTAAGTATGCTTAAGGAAGTTCTCAGTGCCTGAAGTAAAATAGAAATATGATTAATACGAAATCATTGACCGATGAACCCTAGAGTATAAGATAAAATACTAAGCAAATGAGTGTAATGGCAGAAGATGAGTATATGTACCTTGATTGTGAAGTTGCATTCTATTTATCGGAAGTCTAGGGGTAGAATCGCCAGTTAGTACTCTTCTTAGATTCCTCGGAAGACAACTAAGTGATGGACAGTTTGCATTATATTTGATTTGAGATTCTTTAATTCTAGGCAAGATTGAAGGGTTCCGATCCGACAAAGACTAATATATTCTTATTGGTCCACGTGTCTGAAGAGTTATTTTAATTCTATTTAGTTTGATTCGACGGTTCTCCTTAATCTGATCATCCTTGTTAATTTAAGATAAGGTTACGTGTATACTGATATTATTTGCATGATATCAGGTTGTAAATTTATTTGTTGAAAATACGTCATGTTTGAAGAGGCTGGTATATACAGGGTGTTTTGTTTCAATTTTTCGGAACAACGTTTCACTAATATGGGTAGGTAGGTTTATACAATAGTAGCTTTTATTTATTTATTTTTTATAGAAACATCATCGTTTTGGAGTTTTTTTTATAAACAACTGTTTGTATTTATTTTATCTTGACAAAATTATCCTTTTTATTTTCACAAAATACATTTTTTATTCCTATCTCTATAATATTATAGCTGAAAAAACAAGATCTTTTCCGTTCAATAAATGATTATTTTTATTTTTTATTTAATTATTTAGATTATTTCTATTAATTTATGTATTATAAGTTTTATTTTTATAATTTATTTATTGATTAATTTAAAACATGTTCATTTTAGACATTTTACATTCTAACAACAACAAGTGAGCAAAGTTGTAAAAAATGTTAGACGCTAGTCGGACAGATAGAGTCCTCAAGGATTAATCGAGGATGAATCGGATTTGTATTTTTATATTTTTTATTTATTAATCAACAAATTTTTATATAAATTCAATCAAAATATGTATTATAATATTTAAAAGTAATAATATAAAATTATTTAATATAAAAAAACACGTATATTTGTAATATATATCTTTAAAAATATGAAAACATCAATATTTCAACAACGATATCATTGAAACAACTCAAAATGAATTATAATAAAGCAAAAAATAAATTCACAATAAAAAAATACTTTTGTTCATCATCGCTTAGACAGCTAAAAACCGGTTAGGGGCTAAAAAAATTAGATGGACTAATCAGAGAAAATTGGGGAGGATTCTCGATTTCAAACTCCCAAGCATTTAAAGCGGTCTTGGTTTTGAACAGTAGGGTGAGTATGGTTCGGTACAATTCGAGGATTTGAAATCTCCAGAATTGTATCTAATAAAGTGAAGGGTATAATTCGGTTTACTCCTACTGAAAAAAGTCAATGGTTTAATACAGCTCTAGATCTTTTTCATGGATTTTTGGTCCGTTTCTAGAATTTCCAACATATTTTCTCAGTAATTTTAAAATTTTGAAAAATCTTCAAAATTATAACTAATTAAAAGTCAATGGTATAATACAGTTCGGTCTTAAAAAAATTAACAATTCCATCCAATTATGGATCCTTTTATTCTCAAATTCAATCGAATTCAAGAATCTCCAAAATCCAACCTCGTGGTCAAACAAATACCCTAATGGAAGAGATCCTAAACTGAAATTTCTTGTTAGACAGGGCATTTATAACACGGCCCAAATAAGCTTCAGAAATTCTTCCTATTGCATTTAGTTAAAAATTTAAAATATAAAATTTTGATTTGGAGAAAAGACTTTTAAAAAAATCTATAAATAGAATATCATATTCCAAAATTATTAACATTTTAAAAAAAATAATAATAAAAAAGTCACACTTGTACACCTTTTATTTTCCTTAGACTTTATGGAAACTTTAAAACCGGACATTATGTCTTCTAAACTTAGGGGAGTGCATCAGTTCGGTTTAAACCGCATATCGAACCGAGTTGAGTGAAATCGGTTTTTCAGTTCGGTTTTTTTAACAATTTGGTTTGGTATCGGTTTTAATTTTAAATGTATTTCGGTATTCGGTTCGGTTCGGTTTGACAGAAAATGTAAAAAACCCAAACCGCACCGAATTACACATATTTTGCATTTTTATATATATACACACACATCTATCTATCTATACTATATATAATAGCGGAAGCAGAGAGAAATTAGGAGAAATATTTTAGAGACCTTTTTGATGAGTTGTCAACGTAGTAAAAAATCAAAATTAAAAAGATTTTATTAATTAAAAATAACAGATTTATATTTATAATATATTAAACAATTACTATCCCATTAATGAAAATAATAAAAGAAAATAAAAGTTACAAATAGATGAAAAGACACAAAGCAAAGGAAATCCAAAAATCACAAATAAACTTCTATATAAAGCATGATAGATAATATTCCACCATTATATTCATTGGCCATGATAGATAGTATTATATTTTTGAAGGTAATTATTCGATTTTTCTTTCATATGTTGTAGTTATTTTGTTCTCAATTGTGTTGTTGTTTTATTTTTATTATACAATAGTTGTTATAGTTTCATCTTTCAGATCCATTTCTGTCGTTACCCAGATTTTATACTTCTCGCTACCTTATCCATGTTTTCTTTATTATTTGTCTTTTTTTTTCAAACTGATAACTCCAATTGAAGAAATCTAATAGAAATAGAAGATGCATGGACAACTAAAATCGGGAAACACAAAAGTGTCAAAAATTACAAGAAATTCTTATTTTTCTCAAGGTAATTATTCGATTTTTTTCATATGTTGTAGTTATTTTTGTTCTCAATTGTGTTGTTTTAATTTTATTAAACAATAGTTGTTATAGTTTTATCTTTCAGATATGAAATTTCATTTTTTCGTCACTCAGGTTCCATATCTATCACTCCATGTTTTCTTTTTTATTTGTTTGTTTTTTCAAAATGACTAAAATAAAGATTTTGTATATTTGTATTCTTTTTTAGTATATTTTATTTTTTATTTTTATGGATTTTGGAAAAATAGATATAAAGTTTCACACAATAGTTGTTCATTGAAGTTGTAGACATATTGAATAAAATATTAAAGAGGTATTGAAATATTATACTTACAATAAAGTTTATTTCAATTATAAATTATGTTATATTATTATTATCATCAAAAAGTTATTTTTTTCCAGTTCTCTAGACAGAGATTGTAAGCGTCTAATACACTTCATAAGATATTTATTCTTGAAGAATTTGAATTATGCTAGATACGAATTCAAAATGAAGGTAAATAAAAATAAATTTTGATGCTCAAAATCCTAAAAATGTACATTAATTACGAGATATTAAGATAATTGCTTCTGCAATATTGACTTATATAGTTTTTAACTATTATGTTGTGCTTTGTACAAAATTGTTGGTATTTCAAGAGTCTTTAACAGATGAAAATGAAATATAATCATAGGACAAGTTGTTGAAAAATATTAATTAAAAATATTATTATCTGAATCTCTTCAAATTCTCAAATGTTGAGCATAATGATTCTAATTAATATAATTAATTTCAGATATTAATTATAAACGTTTTTTTTGTACTGGGTGGTTACAATTGTGATTTAATTCTATTTAACTAAAATTAATTTATGGACTTAATACCTCTTTAAGAAAAAATAAAAAAAATAAATTAATGGGCAAAAAACATTCCACTCTCCTCTTTATATGCTTATATATTGACATTCTCTGTTATTTAAAAAAAAAGATGAAGATAGTTCTCTCTTAATTATCTTTTTTGTCCATTCATTTTTGTTTTCTATTCTTTTGTTTGTTTTTCTTGCTTACGAAATTCAATAATATATAATTATTAAAAAATATTAATGAAGTCAAATAAGTGATATCTGCGAGCGTGACTGATATTCTATATAATGAAATAATGAAAAATAAATTGATTGAATGTCTTGATGAGATATTACGAGATGAAAATAGAAGAAATCATCACCTTAAGCTGATTCAATTGGATATATTGGGTTATTGTAGTAGAATGAATAATTGAATTTGAATACTGGGTGATCATGAAATTCCATCAAGTAAAATAATTATCATCAAGATGAATTTGTGACTAATTCTTATCAATTTCATTTTTTTATATGTAACATATTGAATTGATAAAGTTTCTTCATGTGCAACATTAGAAAAGTATGGATTATAATAGTTTATAGCATAATATATTGATGTTGCTTCTATTTTAACATAGATTGTAATTCTTTCCTATCGTAAATATAATATTTCATTTTAATTGTAGTTTAATTCAATTTTTGTTTAACATATTGATAACTTGTGGAAAAATCCTTGATCGGAGCACTTCCATGTGAGGCGCCATTGGGATCGGCCGGGGACACTCCGATGCCAAAGTCAGTAATATTTCTGAGAATAAACTGTAAGCACAAAAGTAGAGAATCAGTAAGTGT
Organism: Euphorbia lathyris; assembly: GCF_963576675.1. Lineage (NCBI taxonomy): Eukaryota > Viridiplantae > Streptophyta > Magnoliopsida > Malpighiales > Euphorbiaceae > Euphorbia > Euphorbia lathyris. The sequence continues at coordinate 87,743,449 of NC_088915.1, forward strand.
ACCTCAATAGCTTGGGATGCAAGCTATTTATACTCATGTAGTTGTAGCTCCAGATAACTAGAAAGTCTCCATTAATACCTCATTAATGGCGGTTACTGATCTTATTCAAGTATGACCATTAGCTTATTAATGGGTTATTAGCTGCCTTTATTGGGAATCGGCTTAGCCGTTCCTTGGGCATATCGATGTTTGACGACGGGTCTCCCAAGGCATTTGACCCTTTGAGGCGTGTTGAGGAATCCATAGATCTGCCACCTATGAGTCTTGCTTCATACGCCATCTGGAGATTCGCCAGTGGATCCTTATCCATAAGAGTATTGATGGCGGATCCTTCATTCTTTATCTAATTATCCTTTTTCCCCATGTATGATATTTGGATGTTATGGAGATGTAGATGAACAGTCATGTTATTACTTATCTTTATTTGCTATCAATTCTCCATTAATCCCAGCATTCATCCTTGAAACCCTCAGAGTTGGAATATTCGAACAGTCAAGTCTTTATTCCCCTTTAATGGCTATTAATTGCCATTTAATTGTATTTATTCCCATTCAGGGATGGTAATAAAGGCGCCTTTTGGTATTCTTAGATCTGTCAAGGCGTATGTACGCTCTCCTTGAGAACAATGGCGGGTCTCCATTACTCGTTCTCATTGGGCGTATCTTGCTATGGCGTGTCTCGTCATGGTCCACGCGGCATGGCATAATGCTAGAGACTCTTTTCTTTTTCTTCATTATTTACATATTCACCCCTGCATTAATCCTGCATTAATTATTATTAATTCCATATTAATCATGCATAAATATCTCTTTTAGAAGGAATAATGGTTTGCCATTTTTTTTATTAATTTTTCCTTATTCCTTATTCAAGAATAATTTGGGTTGTTATCAGAAGCCCCCCCTAAAGGTATAAAAAGCTCTTTAGGGCTGTCTAAATGGTGTTTTATTTTTCTATCTTGGAGGAAAGTGGACCCGCCCTAGATAGGATCATATATGGATATGATGCACTTTTAGGGGTTTTTTCTTCTTCGTGGATAGATGGTCAGCTGTATCTATTGTTAGCCTTTAAGGGCTTCTTGAGAGTTATATTTCTTTTAGAAAGGGAATAACCCACTCTTTATGAGGCCATTTGTTCCTACCGCATAGGATTATGATTCGCCTTAAGGACTTCTCTTCTTTAGTGGGTTGCTTTTCCGTCATATTGAGGAAAATGACCCGCCCTTAGGGATTAGTAAGAATGATCCGCCATTTAGGGACTTTTTGCGCGTCTTGTGGAGGGTTTTAGCACTCTAGGCACTTGCCTTTTTAGCCTTTACTCATTTTCCAAAGTGTTTTTACTTCGCATTTGTGAAGGCGAGACTTCGTTATTTCTATGATGAAGATGAGGATTCATTACTTTGATGAAGATGAGGCTTCATTGTTTGGATGAAGACGAGGCTTTATTATTTGGATGAAGACGAGGCTTCATTATTTGGAGATGAAGATGAGGCTTCATTACTTGGATGAAGACGAGGCTTCATTATTTGGATGAAGACGAGGCTTCATTACTTGGATGAAGATGAGGCTTCATTATTTGGAGATGAAGACGAGGCTTCATTATTTGGATGAACCCTCTTCTTTCCAGAACTATTTTTACTAATGCATTATATCTTTTAGCAAGTAACTTTTTAGAACCTGGTTTACTTAGGATTTCTCCGATTGTTTAGGGTAGGTGGTCAGCCATACCCCCAATGTGTGAACCTTTTTTGAAGGTTTAAAGCTTTATTCCATTTGAGGAAATTAAGCTGCCCTTGGCGACGATCGAATTTTTCCTATCTTTGAGGTAAGTCGATCCACCGGCGGGTCTTTTGATTCTCTTGTGAGGAGAAAGTTGAGGGTGTAATGATCTCATGTTTGAGACGATTTTAACCCGCTTTTGATGGTGGTCAATCCTTTTCCTATCTTTGAGGTAGATTGATCCGCCATTGGAGCTTTTTGTTCTCCTATCTTTGAGGAGAAAGTTTAGCGTGTAATTTTCTCATGTTTGAGATAATTTTAACCCGCCCTTGGTGGCGACCAATCCTTTTCCTATCTTTGAGGTAAATTGATCCGCCGGTGGGACTTTTCATTTGCCAGTCACTAGGTGTATATCACCTCTATGATTACATCCGCCTTCTTCAGCTTTGCTATTTCTTCTTCTATAGAATTTGGAAAGATATAGAACAAAACTAGGCAAATGAATATAAGAAGTATGGCAAGAAAGAATAAATTATAAAATATAGGATACTATAACAGTTTAAGGCACATATAAGAATACGTAAAAATACTGATTTTTAGACCCATGGTTCCGTCTTTTCTGAGCAACTGCATTTGAATCTTCCATGATGTTTAACTTATGAGTAATCACATCTGGGCTTACTCCTGTGAGGATCTCATTCTTCCATGCAAACACGCTTTCAGACTCAATAAGAACTTTCGTAACATCCTCCTTGATATCAGGTTTTAATCCTTTGGCGATCCGCACCCGCTTTCCATCAGCAATAAGGAACATTTCCGTGTCGCCCAAAGCTGTAGTGACAAGTTCATCTTCCTCACCTTCGTCATCTTTGGATTGTGGGTGGATCGATAGTGACGCCGAGTAGGTCTCTTGAGCCACCTTTTGGTTCCCGCTAATCATTACTCCTCCTTTGCTGGTGGGAATGTACATTGCCAAATGGCGGATGGAAATTAGGGCTGCAACCTCTGAGATGAACGACCACCCAAGAATGATGTTATAAGCTAATTGTCCATCCATAATAGAGAACTCCAGATTACCAATCCACGCTTGATCATCATCCGCCATCTTGCATTCCAAAGTTACCTGGCCCTTAGTCTGGATAGTGTGACCTGTAACTCCTATGATGTCAACAATGGTTGTTTCTATTTGGATCAGATCAACCTTTAGTTTGGTGAATGCACCTCTGGTGATGACATTACAAGAACTGCCCGTGTCTACCATTACTCGCTTCATTTCATCTCCCATCCTTCAATCGTCATTGTTACTACCAACGCATCTGTATGTGGAGAGATTACTGGTCCTGTTCCTGCAAAAGGGGCAATTGCGGGATGTTTTATCCAGAGCGGATATTTTTGCTTTTTTCACGGGTGACTGATACATCGGTCCATCTGCTATGACATTAATGACACTTTTGAATTTCTTTCTGGGATCTGTCTTCTGCTTGTCGTTTTGTTATTTGTTATTCTGGACAAATCTATCTAGTTTTCCAACTCCAACAAGCTTCAAAATGTGGTGGCCATTTCTTCTATGGAACCTGTAATACGTCTTGGCGTTCCTTTCAACGGTTACATGCTCCCCTCCTTTAGGTTCGGGATATGTAATGTCCCGTTTATATTGCACTCTCCTCCTTTATATTGTGGCAAGTTGGAAGCTTTAAACCTTCTGTCCGCCTCGTATCACATGATCCGTGCTGTGAATGGCGAATTCCTATTAACTGGATGGGCGTACCTTTCTGCATTGTTCTCTCATTTATCTAGAGCGGTATACACTCGCCTTTCAATCTCATCATCCATGTGTTCATTGGTGGCGAAGTCGGCTCTTGATTTTGATCTCGATCATATTAAGGTTATGCTTGGAACTACGGTTTGACGCGGATGGATGTTGTCACAACCGCTGGAGTGATTTTATCTAGCTTCGAATATCTTGTCTCCGCATCCTTCAATATTTTGCTAACATAATAGATGGGGAACTGTTGACCTTCTTCTTCTTGAATAACCATGGTGCACATAGCTTTATCCATGACAAATAGATACAAATGCAGGTCTCCCCTTTCAAATTGGTCTGTTCATCAAGGGTGGTTATGCTAGGAATTGTTTTGTACCTTGAAATACTTGTTGACAATCTTCCTAGTACGATGATCCGTCTGTTCAACCTCTGGATCTTTCTCACCCTTTGTGGGGCTTTCATTTAGGCGCTCTTTTCACCTTTCTCCTCGTAGGGCTTTTACTTGATCTGGATTTGCTCTAACTCCCTTTTGGCTAATGACGTAGTTAAGGAATTTTTCTGAAGTGACTCCGAATATACACTTCTCTGGATTGAGCTTTATTTTTCATGCCAGTGTTTGGCACTGGTTGCAGTATTAGCAATTCCCTTGTACTTGTGGGTTAGTACTAAAAGAACTCCAGAAGTGGGGCATATCATGTCCATTATTAAAAGATTGTGGTAAAGTATAAAAGCTATATTCACTTATCTTGGGGATCAATGGCTTGATCCATGGAGCAGACTTCATTACGAAAGACTGTTTGGCCTCGTTGGAAAATATCATGTACGATGCAATGTCTCTTTATGGAATTTTTAGTTCATCACGGAATCAGCTTAGTAATTCCTTTACGTTGGTTCCTGACTCTAGAATGAACTTAGTCAAAGCATAAAACCAAGTAAATATTATATGTCAAACAAATTATAATAGAATTTTATTCATGCTTGTGTTAATAATACCACATATAACGGTCATAACCATAAAGATTACTACTGCACATAAATATCATAATGAATTCTTAATAAATAACCATAATGAAAATGGTTTAAGAACAATGTCCTTTTGTATTTCAATGCACATTAATATCCAAGATAGCATATTTATTTTAAATATCATAAAAGTTATGACATTCTATATTGGGTAGGATATCTTACATAGTTGCTATTTACTTGCAATCAATATTGTGCATCCATGCATTAATGGCATTCAGAGATCATTAATGCCTTCTTTGGATGAAGTGTAATTAAACTAATATAGTTATATATGAAATTACTCTTATATCGTTTCATTTGTATAAATAAAATAGATACAAAGGGTAATTTTGGAAAAAAATACATATACCATGATTCTCCTCCAATTTGGGGTGTAAGGAAAATTGCTCAAAATTCATCGTCACCTACCTTCATATACCATAATCCAAACAATCTCTAAGGAACTGTCATGTATATTTTAAGAATTTTGCACAAATTAATGTTCTGATCCGAAACTGACACTTGCACTATTTTGTAGTTAGCTCAGGGTATGAAAGTTTTGTTTATCCAATTTGGTAATTCATCAGTCTATAATGGCTTTAATAGTTAGGGAAAATTACATGATAATCACAAATAGATTCAATATGTTCAATTCTCTTACGTTGGTAAAAGAAATTCTAACAATGTCAGATAAACAGTTTTTATATGAATAAACACATCCTTGTAAAAAAGGGGATGAAATAACTGTTTGATAAAACAATATTCAAAAATATGAATTTCTGATATTAAAAGTACTATGTATGAGAAAAGTTATACATAGATGGTGAATTGTATAAGAAAAACCAAATATGATTTTCTTTGTAATTTCTTCTAATAGTTATATGCATGTTCATCCAAAAGACTGATCAGACCTAAATCATCTGTAATTACACGAGCCTTTTATGATATCTTAATATTAAGTGATAAAATCACCTTGAATAGATGATTTTTTTTATAAAATTCCAAGATTATGGATCTTATACATGCATCCTGTACTAATTCAATGATAATGACATATTATACTCGTCATGCATAAAAATATAAGACATATTGAGCATGCAAGATTTAATGAAGATATGTCTCTATGACTTTATCTTTCACAATTTATTAGATTTATCATAATAACATGTATCGATATTCATAGCACTTTATAAGGGTGAGGAATCTCAAATTTCTTTAATTAAAAATGGAACAAGAAAGGAGAAGAAACTTATCTTGTTTATCATAAAATTCCAGATTTAATGTAGAAAACTCTTTCTCACCAATATATAGAGAACCCTATCTTTGGATATATTTGTTTGTACTAATTGAGCCAAGGTTTGAGATTGAGATTTCTATTCTGTTGACTCCATTGTTTTGTTCTTTGTGAAACTCTATACAATCAAGATTTTGCGATCTTCTCTTTGTTAGAGATCCACGCTCACCGCACCAATTGATAACTTAAGAAAAAATCCTTGATCGGAGCACTTCCCTGTGAGGCGCCATTGGGATCGGCCGGAGACACTCCGATGCCAAAGTCAGTAATATTTCTGAGAATAAACTGTAAGCACAAAAGTAGAGAATCAGTAAGTGTACCTCAATAGATTGGGATGCAAGCTATTTATACTCATGTAGTTGTAACTCCAGATAACTAGAAAGTCTCCATTAATGCCTCATTAATGGCGGTTACTGATCTTATTCAAGTATGACCGTTAGCTTATTAATGGGTTATTAGTTGCCTTTATTAGGAATCGGCTTGGCCGTTCCTTGGGCATATCGATGTTTGACGGCGGGTCTCCCAAGACGTTTGACCCTTTGAGGCGTGTTGAGGAATCCATAGATCCACCACCTATGAGTCTTGCTTCATACGCCATCTGGAGATTCGTCGGTGGATCCTTATCCATAAGAGTATTGATGGCGGATCCTTCATTATTTATCTAATTATCCTTTTTCCTCATGTATGATATTTGGATGTTATGGAGATGTAGATGAACAGTCATGTCATTACTTATCTTTAATTGCTATCAATTCTCCATTAATCCCAGCATTCATCCTTGAAACCCTCAGAGTTGGAGTATTCGAACAGTCAAGTCTTTATTCTCATTTAATGGCTATTAATTGCCATTTAATTGTATTTATTCCCATCCAGGGATGGTAATAAAGGCGCCTTTTTGGTATTCTTAGATTCGTCAAGGCGTATGTACGCTCTCCTTAAGAACAATGGCGGGTCTCCATTACTCGTTCTCATTGGGCGTATCTTGCTATGGCGTGTCTCGTCATGGTCCACGCGGCGTGGCATAATGCTAGAGACTCTTTCCTTTTTCTTCATTATTTGCATATTCACCCCTGCATTAATCCTGCATTAATTATTATTAATTCCACATTAATCATGCATAAATATCTCATTTAGAAGGAATAATAGTTTGCCATTATTTTTATTAATTTTCCCTTATTCCTTATTTAAGAATAATTTGGGTTGTTATCACATATATTGTAATTCTTTTATATCATAAATATAATATTTAATTTTAATTACAGATTATATTCTAATATATTTCTTAATTAATCTCCTATTTTATTATTATTGGTTATAAAAAATATGAAAATGTATTAAAATTATTAAAAAATACAAATCATTAAATTTTGTAAAAATAAATAAATCATTCACCTTTAATTAAAATTCTATGAGAAAATTAAACAATTATTTTCAAAATTAATTTAATTTAATTTGAATTATCAATAAAAAATATGTATTAATTTCAAATATATATAATATAAAAAAATTTCATAGCATGATATAAAATTACTTAAAAGTAAATATGTCAATTTATTTATTCATCTAAATTATATAAAAGTTTCATATCCCGTGCATCGCACGGGTTTTCAACTATAGTATATTTGATTATACAAGTTTAATTTTTTTTATTATTGTTAAGATAATAACCCAATATAGATATATTGTAACGTCCGCAAAAAAATTAATAGGCATGCATTATAATGTTTCATTAATTTTGGTATAAAAATATATAAAATAAATAATAATTTAATTTCAAGGGATAAAAATTATTATATTATATATTATATTTATTTTTTTAAAGTGTAATTTCATATTTATATAAAAAAAATGTATTTACAGTATAGATATTAAAGAATCTTAAAAGTTATTTAAGGGTTTAATTATTATTATCATTAGTAAAATTTTAATTCCAAAAATACTCTAAACCCTACCCAAACCTCCCTATATATATATATATATAAAAACTACATTCTCATATACTTGCAATTTTGAATTTGAAATCCAAATGAAAAATTGGTATTATCTGTTTCGGTTTATATTATTATTATTAAAAAAATCCTTGAAGTTTTTTTTTTTTATAACATGAACTTATATTAAACAACACAAGCCAAATCGTTTTGGATACAAAAAGCAATACAATCAGGGAAATCTTCAATAAGAATTTCCATAACAGATAGAGAACGTGCCCAAGCTGCTAAACCATGTGCAACAGTGTTCGCTTGCCTTCTCTCAAACATAAACTCGATCGACATAAAAGAATGAAGAAGATCGAGGATATCATCACGAATAACACTCAACCAGTTTGTCAAACATTGATCTCCTTTAAGCAAATTAATAGCTGAAATTGAGTCAGATGCCACCACAATATTTTGCAACCCGCAATCACGAACCACGCATAAAGAATTGTATATCGCTAAAAGCTCAGCATGTAGCACCGAAATTGAGGATCCAAGAGGCCCACCACCAGATAACATCACATTTCCATAACAATCCCGCACAACCATGCCAAAAGAAGCGGAACAGGAAAGAATTGAAAAAGAGGCATCACAATTTAGTTTATACGAATTTGCACATGGAGGAATCCACATAGCTCGATCAATCTCAATCCGCCTAACACCATTCGCACCATTTAGCTCAGGTATTCCGCCAGTCTCTAACAAACCTGCATCAAAAAAAATTAGGAAAATTTCCTTGAAGTTGATTACACTGTTAAAGAGCCTAATTGATTAAATAAGTGGGTTACTAAACCCAGCCCCATTTTCACACTTCCAGCCCCGAAAAAAGACCTAACCGCCCTTTGAACAAAAACTGAAAATTTGAATCCCTCCCAAACTCTCTCAAACTCTTTTTCATCCGAATCAAAGACAAAACGTTTGATGGAAGACAATCCGTTATCACCGAGAGTAGACGGGAGTGATGCTACGTCTGAAGTCGAGGTATGTTTCCGATTTAACTTCCTTGCATTTCTGTAATTTGAATTGGAAAAAAAAAATCTGGTTCGGCACTCGGGTGTGTGAGCATCACGCCCCACCACATGGTCGGGCGTATGAGCATCATGTCCCACCATGTGGTGGGGCGTGATAGCCACACGCCTCACCATGAGGTGGGACGTGATGTTCATACGCCCCACCATGAGGTGGGACATGATGTTCATATGCCCCACCATGAGGTGGGGCGTGATGCTCACACGCCCGAGCATATTTGTGGCTGTTTTTCGGGTTTAGACACTGAAACGCTATAGAAATATCACGTTCTGATACAAAATGTTCGTTATTAATCATTTACAGGAGGTTTCGTGGGAAGAATTTGACGGAAACGGCATAGATTACAGCTCGCAGTTTTTTCCTAAACAAACATTTCAAACATATCATGAAGCTGTTAACTGGGCAAAACAGATGGCAATTGGGATCGGGTTTGAGTTAACAACAGCGTCGCACAAGACGGGGTGCAAGTCAAAGTGGATATTGGTTAAATGTGCTCGTGGTGTTAAGAATTATAAAAGGAAAAAGGATGTGGATATGGATGTTATACTACGGAAGAATACAAAAACAAAGTACTGTGGTTGCAAATTCCAGATAAAGGTTATGGAAATCGGCGAATTGGGCGGTTGGGTGGTGAATGGGATTCCTAGAGATAGAGGACAGCACTGTCATCAGTTGGCTGTATATCGTCAGGGCTACAGACAAATGAGCGGACTAAGCCCGGCTTCCAAAAAACTTGTTCGTGAAATGAGTTCAGCTCAAGCTAAGCCTTGTGCTATTTTTGTTGCAATCAAAGAAAAACATCCGGAGGATTGCCCGACACAAAGACATATCTATAACTACAGGGAGAAAATCAGGACTGAGAGCTTTGAGGGTCGGGATGTAATTGGTCAGTTTTATCGGCTTGCTATAGATAAGGACTATATACATTGGACGCAAGCGGTGCCGGGCAGTAATGTCGTGACTCACTTATTTATGGCACATCCAACATCGATCACACTGTTCCGATCTTATTACTTGTTTGTTGGTATGGATTCAACATATAAAACAAACAAGTATAAGATGCCATTCTTTGAAATCATTGGAATGACGCCTTCTAACAAAAACTTCTTGATCGCCTATGCAATCATGAAGGATGAAACCGAGGGTAGTTACATGTGGGTGTTACAAAAATAGAAGCTTTTGCTCCAACCTGATGTGCATCCGACAGTCATTGCTACAGACCGGGACTTAGGACTGATGCGGCCGGTTCGTGAGGTATTTCCTCATTCTCATCATTTATTGTGCACATGGAATATTAATAAAGATGTGGAGGATAGAGTTGGCAAGTTGAGTGGAATGAAGAAGTTTGGCGAAATTTTTAAAAATTCCAAATGGAAACGTATAATTGAAGCCCCGACAGAAGCTGAATATGGGGCGGCAGTGGTAGCCATGAAGAATACTATTGGCAACTGGCCTGGTGTGATTCAGTACGTGGAGACCACGTGGCTAGTGCATAAAGAGAAGTTTTGTCGAGCATGGACGAACAAGGTGTTGCACTTAGGAAACACCACAACCTATCGAGTGGAGAGTTCACATGCACAGTTGAAACAGTGGTTGAATTCATCTACTGGTGCACTTGATACAGTGTGGGCGAAGGTGCACAAGGACATTGAGGCTCAGATCGAGGCGATCAAGTAAGACATTTATTCTGTTATTTGCTTTAATCTTTTAAAATTTAATACATTAGTTTTGTAATCCGTCATTGTATATAATCAGATACTCACTCGAGGACTCGAGAAGAAGATCTACGGTGAATCACTGTGGAGAACCTTTCACGTATCTCGACTTACACGTTTCACATTACTGCTTGGCTGTACTAAATGATGAGCTCAAGCGTATGCACGTATTGAGTATGGATGCGGTAACTGAATGCGGATGCGTGTTGCCCATGACTCATGGCATTCCGTGTGCATGTGAGCTGAAAACATATATTGACACAAATGAATCGGTCCGTGTTGACCGCATCCATCCTTTTTGGAGATCTCTTGCGTTTGAAGGGTTGAGTGACATATCAGTTACTGCTCCAGTATATGCTGACGGGTCTGAGGATCACCGATTTTTTCAATCTCTTGTGGAAAATGTTGAAAAATTAGATCCTTCAATGGTGCGTAGCATATCGATGTACATTCATGATCAGATAAACCCGGAACAAAGTGGCTTTAAAGAACCTGATGTCAAAGACACTGTTAGGGGTAGACCAAAGGGAAATTCATCAACAAAACGAAATCTGAGTGCATGGGAGTACAATCAGTCACCACGAGGTTGTAGCAGATGGTAACTGTGGATTTCGTGTTTTAGCCGATGCCATCATTTTTAACCAAGAGGAGTGGAAGCTGATGAGAGTGCTCATAGAGAATGAGATGCGGGCAAACCATGATTTGTATGTGCCAGTGTACGGGAACGGATTTGATGCTGCCCTCACACGTATTAAATGGGCAGGAGCGGGTTGTGGTGAGTCCCACTGGATGGTGAGTCCGGATGACTTATTTGATGCTGCATCTGTATTGAACGCAGTAATTTTCCTCTTTACTACAGAACAATTAGGATGTTGCACTATACTGCCGATGCGTTCGGACGATGGAAGACCACCTGAGCGAGAGATTGTGATTTATCATTTGGGGAGTTATCGTCACTACATACGTCTTTATTTACATCCTTCGTTTCCAGTGCCTCCCATTGCCACCCAATGGCGATTATTTTCTCATCAGAGTGTTCGTCACTTGGAGAATTTATACGCTGAAAGGAGAGAGGCTTGGACTAGATTATATTAGTTTTATATGTTGTGATTAATAATATTTATTAATTAACTTATATTATTTTTTGGTTTTAAGTACAATTTTGTAGTTACGGGTTTAACCGCATATTTACGGGTTTAACGGACTATTTACGGGTTTAACGGACTATTTACGGGATAAAAAAGCTATTTTTTTTGCGGATTCGACACGCGGGCGTGTGGCCATCACGCCTCACCTCGCGGTCGAACGTGATAGCCCCACACCTCACCGCGTGGTCGGCCGTGACAGCCACACGCCTGACCGTAAGGTCGGGCATGTGGCTGTCACGGCCGACCACGCGGTGAGGCGTGGGGCTATCACGTTCGACCGCGAGGTGAGGCGTGATGGCCACACGCCCGCGTGTCGAATCCGCAAAAAAAATAGCTTTTCCCCTCCCAAAACCTATGAAAGGGCATTTTCGTCCTTTCACGGGGGGTGGAAAAATGGGGCTGGGTTTAACAACACCCTTAAATAAATGGGCATGATCTATAATTTACCTTCCTCCATCAAAAATTAATAGTTGTACATTGAGTTAAAAATGTTATATAATTAACATAGATTTTTCGTTGTAAATAATTTATGATATTAATGAATGTGATATATGGGCATCTGAATAAATAGTGTCAAATAAATTCACAAGACGTAAGATTAAGTGAAGAATTAGCTCGACGTGTAAATTAAGTGGAGAATTAACTGAGTAGTTAGACTTGCTTTTTCTGATAGAGGTGAGTAGTTAATTAAATATACAACACCTTTCATAATATGTTTGTTGTCATGTTGATTGGTTGAGATAAATTGTCTATTGGTTCGATCTTCGTGTTGACATGTGTAAGTGGTTAATTAAATATATAGTATGTGTTCCTGTTTGTTTGGGTGCTATATTTGACTTGGTGTAATAATTTCTTATTGGTTGATTTATATGTTTGGCATGTATACTTGATATATTTATGATGACTACGGTGATGTGAATGAATTGAATTTTGATATTGATGGTTGTGAGGACATGAATGGATTTTAGACCGAGACTTATTAGGGATAGAATGGAAATGGATTATGATACAGTTGATAAAATTTGGATAAACTGAAAGACTAAAAAATTATAAGAATAAGAGCTTATCTAGGATAGTATATTCAATGGTTGAGATTGAAATGTGAAAAATGAATATTGTGATCACGTGAAATATAAACACCGGGTATTTGTTACGACAGGGTGTTAAGGTACCAGGTATTTGTTACGACAGGGTACCTAGAGATATGAGACGGGATACCGGGTATTTGTTACGACAGGGTATCCCAAGATATGATTTTATTGGCCAAGCAACCATTGGGTATTACTAGACTAGAGTAAGTAGGGCACTTAGGATAGATTAATAATAATTTATTTATTAATTATTGGATGTTTTGTATGCGCGTGTGGTTGAACTGAGTATTTAATTACCTATCTTATTGAGTCGACAGCTCACCCCTTGCCACCTCCACTTTTCAGGAATAAAATACTAGCGACGCTCGTATGGATCGGCCAATATGTAGAGTTGTCTTTCTTAAGATTTTATTTCTAATAGTCTAGCTTATCTGCACTTTTAGTTTTATTAGTATATTAAATAGAATTTATTATTATTTAAAAAATTGACGGTTTCTAAAAAGGGGTGTTACATATATTTTGGAAATATTTCAATTTTTGTTGTTGTTGAGGTAAATTTAATGAGAAAATATAGTGATTTTTATTTGTTATTTGTTATTTTTAACTTAATTCGGTTTGTTCGGCTTAAACCGAATCAAACCGCATATTTCGGTTTGGTTTTACCTATTATTCGGTTCGGTGTGAATTATTTTGATCATTTCGGTATTCGGTTTTTTTGGTTCGGTTCGGTTTTGTACCGATGCACACCCCTACCTAAACTTTACACTTTATTAATATAATCGTTTCTTTAATCGTTGATCAAGTCAAAATAATAGAGGATATCAAAATAGAAAAATATAAAAATTAAAGTTGTTTAGAACTATATTTTTATGGAACCATCAATTTTTATTTTTAAATCACCATTTTCGAAACTCTTTTTTTTTGGGTAGAAATGGAAGGCTAAAGCCCAGAAACAAATAAACTAACAAACAATTAACTAGTCACTATCCTCAATGTCGAATGCCCGTAGCGGTCCGCAAAGAGATGTTCTGAAGGCCTGCAGGAGGCACACCACACTCGTAATGACCCAGAGGAAGAGTACTTTCGAAACTCTCTCTAAACAACTACTTTATCTTTCTTAATCAAACAACAACTAAATTACATTAAAGCCATAAAGTCCAAAAATTAAAATTTCTATCTCTTTCATCTAACTCTACAATGAGAAATTATCTGTTATTGGAATAGTCAGTTTGATCAAATCTTAAAAGGGATTATTATGTTAATAAAGTACAAACTTCATGGACCATATTATTCAATTTGAAGTTAAGGGGCCATAATGAGAGTATAAACAAAGTTCATGGATCATGGATGCTATTTACCCTAGTTACAATTGATGCTATTTACCCTAGTTACAATTTTTTTTTTTATCAATTGTATACTTTGTTTTTTTTTTCAAACGTAAACAGAAGTTTTCGCTTCGCTAAAAAATTGATTTTTTTAGTTTGATACTACAAAAATGATCGTTAATGACTTTAAAATGGAAGATTTCAAGAATTAAAGTTCTTTAGTACCATATTTAATATGTAACAAAAAAATTTTGTTTTTCAAAATCATCATTTACGGAGTTTTTCTCTCTAAACATTCATTTTCTCTCTCCTCGCCAAACAAAACCTAAATGTATCAAAATTAAAAGGTTGGAGAATTCAAGTTGCTTAAATTATAATCAATTCTTAGAATTTTCAATTTTGAGATCGTCAACAGTAATTTTAACAGTGTCAACCTAAAAGTTCATTTTTTAGGCGTAATACATTCCTAGCCCTCTGAAGCTGTCCAAAAACTACGACTGACCCCTAAATTTCAACAATTAACCCCATCAACTTGTTTGTTCAAATAAATACCTCTCAAATGTCACGTGGCAGCGTGTGATTAGTATTGTAGGTTAGTTGTAACTTTTTAAAGTTCCAATCATGCGCTGCCACATTGCATGTAAGAAGTTATTTGTTCCAAATAAACAAGTTAATGGATTATTTGTAAAGTTTAGAAATCAGTTGCAGTTTTTGGATAACTTTAGAGAGCTCAGTCATCTCCTGATCGCAAACATAATCTCCGTTAGGATAAAAAATAACCCACAAACATGCCATTGACAAAAAAAAATGTAAGACAGTTTTATTTTTTAAAATTTACCCAATTAATAAAAAAAAAATAGTAATAGTAAAAAGAGGTTGTGAAAGAGACTTATAATAATTAGAAACAAGAAGCAATATCTACCATCCAAGAAGGAATAACCCCACTTGATAATAACTTATGATAAGATAAATCACAACTTAATCTCATTTTTTTTCTATACTTTTTGGGGGTAATTAATTAGTGGGGTCTTAAATCAAAGGTCAATTTTTTATTAATCAAATTACAAGGTCACAAATATTCAAAATATCATTTTCACAAACACTAATGCTCATTTTTATCAACCAACTTTGGATGGTTAATAAGGCCATATGTGCTAGCCAACTAGTAGATTTAATTTGTTCTTAAATAAAGTTTTGGGGTAAATTACATACGTGGTGTACAGTTTCTGTTATTTTTTACAATTTGGTGTACAACTTTCAGTTTTACATAGAAAACTGTACAACCTTTTGGTGATCTCTCACTAAAGTGTATAACCGGTGATTATGACCGGTCAACGTGCCACGTCAGTAATTAACCTCTTTAAAAGTCAAAAGTTGACCGGTCAATGAAAAGTCAACGAACCACATCACCAATTTTGATTTTTATGGATGTCAATTTGGTGACGTGGCATGTTAGCAATTTTGAGTTTTATGGAGGTGAAATTGCGGATGTGGTGCGTTGACTTCGCGTTAACCGATCACAATTACCGAATCTATACTTTAGTTGGAGGTCACTAAAAGGTTGTACACTTTTGTGTCTAAAATTGAAGTTGTATACCAAAGTGTGAAATACGACAAATGTTGTATACCACGTATGTAATTTACCCTAAAATTTTGTTTGTTTATCGAAAAATATTGGGTTAAGGAATATTGAGTGTTGGAAAATAAAATATTTTTCGGTGTTTGACTACAACACTAAAAAACAAGTAGTGGTGAGTGATCAGTAAAAAAAGGCCGAATAAGAGACTTCAATCATAATTTGAAAGGCTGACCAAATAATTATTCGAGTCGTGTTTGTGTCGTGTCATTTTCGGGTTCGTGTTAAACAGCACAAACTCAAACAAATATAAAACAAATTTTACTATGGAGAAATTAAAGAATCGATTAAGACAAACTTAATGACCTTAAAATTGATGTGGACTAACTAAAATAATATGTTAAAATTTATGTGTGGACTACTTTGGAACGATTAAAAATACAAAATTCGACTACAGATAAAATGAATAACGCGATACTAAAGATCAAATTATATCCAAGATTTTTAGTGTATTCAATTTATCTACAAACTTATTTGAAAGGTTCGATGTAACAGTTAAATAACAATCAAACCAGTCTTTTCGAATATTCTATAGCTCGCGAATAAAATTAATCTTACTTGGAATCATTAGGATTAAATTTACACCATTTTATACATTGGGGCTAAATCTACACTTCATTTGAAACTTTAAGGTTAAATTTGACCATTATCTCAATTAAATATAATAATGTGAAATATATAAATCACATAACACGACAACTGTTTTACCAAGAATCATACTAATGCAAAACTGGATTGATATAAATCGATTCATTTTTCGTTTGATTTATTTTTTTATTCCAAACAATACATATGAAGTGTTAGGGGTAAATTACATACGTAGTGTACAACCTTTTACCTATTTCACAATTAGGTGTACAACTTTCAATTTTACACACAAAACTGTACAACCATTTAGTGACTTTCCAATAAAATATACAACTGGTAACTGTGACCGGTCAACGCGTCACATTAGCAATTTGACCTCTCTGAAATTGACCGGTTAACGCACCACGCCAACAATTTTGACTTTTAAGGAGGTCAAATTGTTGAGCTGTCGTGTTGATTTCGCATTGACCAGTCATAATTACCGGATGTACACTTTAGTGAGAGATCACCAAAAAGTTGCACAGTTTTATGTGCAAAATAAATGTTGTGAAAAAGGATAAAATTTGTACATCACGTATGTAATTTACCCGAAGTGTTAGATTAGGATTTAAAAACAGTTGTTAAAATCTAATTCTGAAGGAAAATCAGCTACCGGCAACAACATTAATAGCAAACGACAAACTGAATTAAACGAGCTCTCGGTTTAATTACATATTTGTACTTTTTATACATTTTGTGCACGAAGGGAAGAAGAGTAAATTCAATCTCTAAACTAATGAAAGTATGATACCTCCTATTATTTAAAGCGGGGAATTTATCACTGGGGTCGAAAAAATCCGTAATCACATAAAAGTCGGAAAAATCCGTGTTCACGGACGTAACTAAGTGCTAAAGCTGTACAAATGGTGTGCATATACATTCTGTGTAATTTGTTAGTTTCACTTGCGAGCTGAATGGTAAAGCTCCATGTAATCAAGAGCAGGTTTATTCCAAGACCAATCTTGCTCCATAACGGTTTTGCATAACGAGTTAAACCATTCTCTTCCATCGTACCAAGCCGATATCGCCCTGAAAATTCCATCGCAAAACAGTATTATTTCATCGTCTCGTTAACAAGACATGTAGCTGTGATTCTGTGAAGAGTGATGGATCCAGGATTCACGGAGACTTGTTGTGATTTATGGATGCTGAATTAATATTTTGAGTGTTTTTACGTGAAAAATTAGATCCCCGTTCATAGTTTCTACAAAATTTTAGGTATTTTCTGACGACTAGTGGGTGATCAAGCCCCCTCTAAACCCCCTAGATTCGTCCCGGCTGTGAACATCAAACTCGATTAAAAGTATACGACTTATTTCATTTCTTTTCCAGTCGAAATGAAGATTTTTTTATACCGGCATATAGTGGAGGATCCAGAAATTTTCAAAAGGAGGGGCGACACCGGTAAGAAAAAACATAAATGGTGAGAAAAGAGATGAGGAGAGGAGATATTTTTTTCATAATAGAGTTTTTTTGTAAATTTTGGAGACGAAAATGTTATTTTAAAGAGAAATTATTAGAAGCATCGGATCCTCCATTTCCCATACATATTTTGCCATGTGTAATGTGGGTTAAATGCATCGTTGGTCACTAAACTTTCCAAAATGATCACTCAACTTCAATTTGTCTCAATAAAATCACAATTTTGAGTTTTGTCTCAATTATATCACTTCAGTGATTTCGGTGGTTAAAATACATCAAAATGATACTATGGCTGACACGTGAGCATGAGTTAACTCAGATTTCTGACCGAAACGACACGTGGCAGCCACGTGTCGCTTATTTTTATGAAAAAAAAACTAAATTTTGTTTTTTTTTTCATAAAAATAACTGACACATGGCTGTCAGGTGGCGCATATGTGGATGGCATGTGTCGTTTCAGTCAGAGATCTGAGTTGACTCATACTTACGTATCACTCATCTCATCATTATGATCCTTTTTAATCACTAAAATCGCCGTAGTGATCTAATTGAGACAAAACTCGAGTGATTTTATTGAAACAAATTGAAGTTACGTGTAGACAACCATGTAAGTTGAGTGACCAATGGTCCATCCTGTGTATTATGCACCCACACATGTTATAAGAACTCCGCTATTGTGGTTTATTAAGCGAGGTTGCAACACGTGTCAAAATGTGTACGAGGGGTCCTCCATGAACGCCACTTTAAACAAATTCAGGTGACCAATATATCACGTTAAGCAAGTTCGAGAGCTAACGAAACACCCAGAGGAGGGGGGAGGGGAATGAGCTTTTAACAGTGGCGGAACCATGGGGGCACGGCGGAGGCTTCCCCCTGCCCCTCTAGATCCGCCACTGCCGGCATATGCATAAAAGTTTATAATTTCGGATGCAAATGAAATGAGCAATAGATTTTGATGTTCACAGACCGCCATAGGGCAGGAGGTAAGGGGGCAGCTTTCCCCCTGCCCCTCTAGATCCGCCACTACCGACATATGCATAAAAATTTATAATTTCAGATGCAAATGAAATAAGCAATGTGTACAATTATAGTTAGTCGAGGAGGGGTCGATGTGCCGAATTGAAAGTACTCAGAATGTTTTTTTCTATTGAATATCCAAGTTCAAGGGAACTATGTTTTCTTCAAGTAAAAGAAGATTACTTTAGAAGGGGGAAATTGGGGTAAAACACACCCATGGCTCCTAAACTTTACCATACCGTTATTAACATGATGACCCCTAATATAAAAGTCCGCATTGACCAGTATAAATGTCGGTTGACCATGTGAAATGTCGGTAAATCACACTCCTTAAAGAGCCATCACGTTAATAACCTCAAAGTTGAGGGACCATCGTGTTAGTAAGTGAATGTGATTTACCGACAATTCACGTGGTCAACGGTCATTTGAACACTTATGTTAGTATATGCCAAAGTTCAGAAACTTTTATGTCCGGTATAAATACCAGTTGACCATGTGAAATGTCGGGAAATCACACCCCTTGAGGAGCCATCACGTTAATAACCTCAAAGTTGAGGGACCGTCGTGTTAGTAAGTGAATGTGATTTACCGACAATTCACGTGATCAATGGTCATTTGGACTCTTATGTTAGTATATGTCAAAGTTCAGAAATTTTTATGTCCGATTTTAAAGATAAATCATGTTAAAAACACCAAAGTTGAAGGGTCGTGAGTGTATTTCACCCGGAAAAATTGGAATCATCTGTATGACAAAACAGTTGCAAATAGTACAATACAACACATTCCAATAAAGAAAAGCTTGGATGTAAGGAGCTCCCTGAACTTAGTCCCCCGAACTTACAAAGTGTCTCGTTAGCCCTCTGAACTTGCTTAAAATGACATCATTAACTCTGTAAGTCCACGTAGCAAAACAAAATTGGTTTTGGACAAATTGAAATGTATATCACTTTAAGCAAGTTCAAGGGATCAATTGATCACTGTAAGCAAGTTTAGGGGGCTAATAGGTCATTTTAAAGAAATTAAGGTGGTCAATAGGTCATTTTAAGCAAGTTCAGGAGGCTAACGAGACACTTTATAAGTTCAAGGATAAATCGACTTTTTGAGTCAAGTTCAGGAGCTACTACTCCCTCAGTTCCATAATACAGTCTTTCTAGGAGAATTTTTTTTGTTCCATAATACATGTCATTTTGATTCAATCCATGCACATTAATTGATTTTTACCAAATATACCCCCACTTAGTTGCCTTTTTACTTAGGGAATAGATAAAAAATAATTAGTGGATGCAGTTTTTTTTTTTTTTTTTTTTTAATTAGTGGATGCAGTTAATACAAGAGTAACAAAGTCTTTTAGTTAAAACTAATTGTTTTTCTTAATTCTTGTGCCTTAACCTTAAAAGACATGTATTATGGAACAGATGGAGTAAGATATTAAGCCCGCGGATGTACTAACCTATTTAGAGCATAGTCAACGCCAGCAGCATCAGCTCCATCAAAACTAAATCCATTTGGTTCAATGCCATGTGCTTGTGCTCTCTCTTTATCATGGTCCACATCAAACACTGTGTCATAAAGTCCTATACCCAAACAATTATATAATTTCAGCAAAAAAAAAGCTAGCCCCTATAAGCAGAACTGTAAATATCTAACACGACAATACGATTTACAATTTACAGAATTAAAGGGGTAAATTACACCTATGGCCACTGAACTTTACTCATTTTAATATTGTGGCCACTGAACTTCAATTCTTAACAGTATGACCACTGAACTTTATTCTTTTTAACATTGGTGGCCATTGAACTTTAACTAATTCCTCAAAATGAAAATATTCAAGAATTAAAGTTGTTCAGAACGATATTTACCATGAAACCATATTTTTTATTTTCTAAAATCACATTTTTTGGAGCTTTCTCTCTCTACAAATTCACTATCTCTCTCCTGACCAAAAAAACACCTAAATGACCTCAAAACGAAAATTTTCAAGAATTAAAGTTCCTTAGAATATCATTAACTCTTCGAATTTTATTTTGAGGCCGTCAACGGTCGTTTTGAGACGTTAAGTGGCCACGGTCTTAAAAAGTGTAATGTTCAATGGTCATACTGTTAAGAATTGAAGTTCGGTGACCACAATGTTAAATGGGTAAAGTTCACTGGCCATGGGTGTAATTTACCCGAATTAAAGATATCCATTTGACAAATTTTTTATTCTTTTTGTATTTATACAATCATGTAGAATACTATGATTATGACACGACAATTCGTTTTAAAACCCTTACTTGTAAGTAGTGCATTTGTCACTTTGACTCTCCGTACTTCTATTCAAGCTCGGCTCGGTTAAAGCTTGGCTCAATAGTCTCTCTCGAGTTCAGGATTGGCTCAAGCATTAACGAGCTTGAGCTTAAGGTTCAGCTTAAAAACTCGTAAACATGCTCAATTATTTTTTAATTACTATATATATTTCTTTAATTTTTAATTTTATAACTATGTATATCATTTTAATTTATTGTAAATTATATGTTAAATTTGGTGTTTCCTACATCAAAATAATGGAATTAAGTAACAAAATATCAAAACAAGTAATTTGAGTACCGGATAACGTACAAAAATATCCCTAACATCTAAAATGGTGAAATTTTGCCTCTAACACTAGTAACCAAGAGCAATTTTACCCCTAATGTTGGCAAGTTGGGTCAATTTCAAACATCACCGTGATATTTTGTTCCTTTTTTGCACCAATTGCATATCATTTATTTCTAAAAAAAGATTTCACATTTATTGTGATTTAATAATAAAATTGAAGATTAATACTTTTAAATTAGATGAAAAATTTGGATTTTTTTGTCCAATACGTACAAAATACGGTATAGTTTGATGAGTTATTTCTCAAACTGACCCAACTCATTAGAGGTAAAATTGCATCAACTTTAGGGTTATTTTTGCATCTTATCGTACATTCAAGTCAAGTTGTTCGCGAGTTTTTTTTCAAGCCGAGACTATTTTTGGTCCTCTCAAGCTCGAGCCAAGCCTGACCTCATCGATTCCTGAGCCGAACCTACCTAGGTCTGGTCTCAGTTCGGCTCATTAACACCCCTCCTAGTCACAGGTGCTTTTACTTTTCGTTAGGCCCTTGATAGACTGTTCCATTCGCGCTTTTAAAATTGTTTTCCGTCTATCAAACGCCAAACTCTATGTTTAAAAACAACTCATACGACATATCAAAATGTCCCGAAAAGAACGTAGGAACACACCTCCAGTTTTCCTAACCACGGGTATTGAACCGTATCTCATGGCTGTAAGTTGGGTGAGCCCACACGGCTCAAAAATCGACGGGACTAGTATGAAATCGGCACCTGCATATATCTAACAAAACGAACAAGAGAACGAAGCTTAGTTAGTATGGATCAAATTACAGTTGAAACTTGTAAATTACATTCAAAGAGATTTATACCAAGTGTGACAAGGGTTCATCATATGTCAAACAAAGGCGGGCACGGTCACTATGCAAATTATGCAATTGGTTCGACAAGTTCACGAAATCAGTCTGTATCCGAGGATCGGGGGCTGAACCGAGCAATACGACCTGCGAAAACGAATTGTATCAGGTGAAACAGAAGAATAATACATGTTTGATCGAAAAGGTTCAAATTGGCCCTCAAAATTAGCATTGAGGGTCAATTTAGCCGAAATCAATCTTTAGGTATCAACTCAACCGTTAAAGTTGGTCGGAAAGGTCAAATTAACCCAAGATCAAATCAGTCCTGAAAATATAATATATTTTTAATACCTGAACTTTATCATATTTACATTTTGATACCTGAAATCTATTTTTATCCTTAAAAACTATTATATTATGCGCAATGGCAGAACACTTTGATGTCGGCACATTACTTTATGTGTTAGTGCAGAATGTCAATGCAATAATACTGTTTTGAGGGGTTCAGTGAAGTTTTGACTGTCCCTGTTTCGGGGAGTTTCTCTAAGAATTAATTGTTCGTGGCCCATATTCCTACTTCGAGAGATTTCTTTTGTTAGTGCAATTTTTACCTCTATTTATTGAGTTCTTATATTAAGCACCCGGTCTTCTATGTCACTCGAAAGACCCCCAATTCACATTTGGACATGTGTATTGTGACCCCACATAATAATTAAAATAGTGGAGCCTCTTATAATATATGTGGGTCCATGTTACACATGTCAAAATACGTATGGAAGGTCCTCCATTTGACACGGAGAACCGGGTGCTTCTAATAATTTGCCCTATTTATTTTTCTCACTTGTTACCACTTAATATAATTATTTCATTAAAAAAAAGGGGCGGCCCGGTCGCACTACGCGTCCCCGCTGAGCGAGGGTCCGGGGAGGGGTCCCACCACAAGGGTGTACTGGGGCAAGCCTTCCCCTTCCCCTGCCAATTTATTTGGCAAGAGGCCGCTCCTAAGACTCAAACCCGTGACCTCTTGTTCACACGACAACAACGTTTACCGTTGCGCCAAGACTCGCCCTCTAATATAATTATTTCATTAACAAAAAAAAAAAATTTAAAATAATATAGTGTAATTAAATTCTAAATTCAATTAATTCTTATCCAAAATTAGATATTCTGCACCGACGCATAAAGTAATACATCGAAGCCAAAACGTTATGCGGTTGCGTAGAATATAATAGTTTTTAAGTAGAAAAACATATTTCAGGTATCAAAATATAAACATGATAAAGTTCAGGTATAAAAAATATATTATATTTTCAGGGCTGATTTGATCTTGGGTTAATTTGACATTTTCGATCAACTTTAAGCGCTGAGTTGATACCCAAAGATTGATTTGGGTTAAATTGACCCTCCATGCCAACTTTGAGGGCCAATTTGAACCTTAATTCGTTGAGCATGTTCATAAACAAACCTGTCCACCGCGATCCAACGTTCGCCAGATTGCGTGCTTGATAAGGTGGATTCCTTTTTGATGTGTAAGACGTGTAATAATCCCGACTACAGGTAAATCGGCTTTCTTTATGGCAAGCCTTTGCTGCAAATAATCTTTCGCAGCTCGTTTTCCCTCAACCACATTCTCGGATGTGTAACAAACCTATAATTAAATCACAGGCATTACTCACAACTTCTCCGGCAAAGCACCGGAGAAAACATGTAGAACAATGAATCCGAAATAGCAACAAGGACTTTAAATTCAAGAACATTTACTCGAGAAATTTAAATACGGTATTGCTATATACTCACAGGAATAAATTTATCATTATAAGGATCCCATATATCTGGATCAATTCCATTCAGTATACCATGGAATTTCTGGAGATGCGGAGCAACTGCAGAGTTTCCCGCAACCTCCCTCGCATACGTGGGAGATACCTGAAGATGTTACAATAAGTTGTTAGATACTACTGCAGAACAGAAATGAGACTGTGCTACTTCCACTGTTAATTTCTGACACGAAAACATGATTTACAGATCGCTTGATACGATTATCATTTTTGTCATTTATATCTTTTAGGGATAAAGACCAAATTTAAAGCTAACGTTTCCAAGCAAGATCAATTTTAGCCCTGCATTATCGAACCCTAGAAAAACTGGTTTCACTGGTATTTAACTGTCACTTCAAATCTCCCAAATATCATTTATGTCTAAAATATTTAGTGTATTACTAACGAAATTACAAAAATTCAGTTAAAATGCTAAAAACTAAATCTACTACATATAAGTTGATCACAATTTTTATTTTGTCAAATTATCTAAAATATTTAATGTCTTCTTAATATAGTTAAAAAAAGGCTTAATACACAAATAACCCCCTGAACTTGTCCAAATGTTGCAACTGCCCCCCTCAACTTTCAATTGTAACAACTTAGCCCTCAAACTTGTCCAATTGTAAAATATAACCCCTCAAACTTGTCCAATTGTAAAACAGAACCCCAAATTGCTGACATGGGCTGCAATTGAAGAAACACGTGAAATACAAAAGCTGCAACGCTCGTGGAATGTGATAATCAGATCTTTGGACCCAAAAAAATCAGTATTTAAGTAACCAAATCCTCAATTCTTCAACTTATTCTTCAACCTAACGGCCTTCTTTTTGTTATTCCTATTCGTTTTTTAGTGATTTCTTGATTCAAAGTTTAGAGATATTATGGGGGTGAAAAGGTGTTTATGTGGAGAAATAGCTCCATTGAAGATTTCATGGCGTGATACGAATCCGGGAAAACGTTTTTACGGTTGCTTCTAGTACGGGGTAAAAAAAATCCCAATTTTGGGTTATGTTTTACAATTGGACAAGTTTGAGGGGTTATGTTTTACAATCGGACAAGTTTGAGGGGTAAGTTGTTACAATTGAAAGTTGGAGGGGACAGTTGCAACATTTGGACAAGTTCAAGGGGTTATTTATGTATTAGGCCTTAAAAAAACCAACAAAAAATGTAAGGAACTGTTTCAATTTATCGACAAACTTGTTCGGAAGGTCCGATGTGATAGTTAAATAACAGTCAAACTAGTTTTTTCAAATTTTCAATAGCGCAAGGCTGAAATTGATCTTGTTTGGAAACATTAGAATTAAATTTGCACCATTTCATACGTTAAGGCTAAATACGCACTTCGCTTGAATTGTTAGTGTTAAATTTGACCCTTATCCCATATCTTTTATAATCATGTAAAACATATAAACCACACAATAATATGGGTATATTACATCCACGCCCCTGAACTTTGCACTTCCATTATGAAGTCTGAACTTCAAAACTTGACATTATGGTCCCTGGACTTTACACTTTACTAACATAATGACTCCATTTACCGTTAACCAAGTTAAAATGACTAATGACGATCTCAAAATGAAAAAAAAAATAAAATAAAAATCCAAGAGTTAAAAGTTGTTTACAACCACATTTCCCATGGAACCAATTTTTTATTTTCCAAAACACCATTTTCGGAATCTTCTCTCTCCAAACAATCATTTTCTCTTTCTTGACCAAACAACATCTAAATGACTTCAAAATCAAAAAAGTTCAAGAATTAAAGTTTCTTAGAATATCATTTCCACTGGCTCTACAAATTTGATCAACGTTAAAAGGGGTCACTATGTTAGCAAAATGCAAAGTTCAGGGGCATAATGTTCGATTTTAAAGTTCATGGGCCATAATGAAAGTAAGAGCAAAGTTAGGGGCTGTAAATGTAATTATGCCATAATAGGATTATAACATGATAACCATCTCTTAGGATGCCTAAGGCAAAAGAAAATGAACTTATATTTAAAAATTTAGTAAATGAAAAACTGAAGATCAAGAGTTGCCGCAAAGAAACCTCAAAGGAGAATGATTGTCTCATGTAAGGAGCCATATAACCTCCTAATTAAGCAATGTGTGATATCTAACGCAGCCCCTAACCCGAGAACCATCTCGAGCATGAAGCAAATATTCATGGGTGACCGAATATTGAGTACCAAGGCCCTCATACCATGTAAATAAAGTCCTAACTCACCTCAAAAGATAGGGCTGTAATCGAGCCGAACCGATCTTTGACCTGCTCATGCTCAGCTCGTCAGAAAATTGATGAGCTCGAGCTCAAGCTCAACATCCTGTTTGTGAGCTACTCACGAGCTGCTCGCTGTCTTGTTCATGAGCTTTGCTCGCAAGCAACTCATTAATTTTGTTCACAATTTTCGATCGCGAACAACTCATTAATTATGTTCTTTTGAAATTTGTTTATACATAATTTTGGAACCTACAAACTAAAGTTTACACAAAATTAAGTTGTTTTACATTTACCCTTTATAGAAATTCTATTATTAAAAAAACAATGGAAAGCTTGCTCACGAGCGTGTTCATAACCTATAACTGAGCCTGCTCGGCTCGTTTATAAATCGAGCCAAACACGCCGAACCGCTCATGAGCGGCTCGACTCATTTACAGCCCTATCAAAAGGTACCTCAAAGGAGGAGAATTGACTCACAAATATAAGAAACCATATATATAGCCCCTAACTACGCAATATAGGACATCTAACGAAATCCAAGGAATCAGTAGTACTCACAGTCGTACACTTGTCAGCATATGCCATAGCTTTTCCAATGTTGGCTGCCCCAAATTCAAGGTTATGAATTGTGAAGACAACCCGAGCTTTGCTAAGACCGTAATTCAGATAATAGTCCTTAAACAACCATGTAACCGGAGCACTAGACCAATCATGACAATGGATAATATCCTGCAAGTATAAACAACCTATTAACATGGATATCTTAAAGCGTCGAAAGGAGTTTTTTTTTAATTAATAAAAAAAGCTTACAGGATGAAATCCGGTTTGTTGTAAAAACTCGAGAGCTGCGTGACAAAAGAATGCAAACCTCTCACCATCATTCCGACTTCCGTATATGCAACCGGTCCAAAACATCCTGTATAAGAGAAATCATCATGAGATAATCGGTAAACTGTTTCTAAATGCAGATGCAGCGGTTGAAATTCGGGAAAAGGCACATGACAAACATTCAAGAGCACGGGAAAACGCGGAAACATTAGTAAATACTTGCTCGAAATCTCACTGTGGAAGACGACAACAACATCAACTATAATGCAAGCCGTTCAGATAACAGAGCAAGCATATATTTAGAATGCATTTCTTTTAGAAAACACGTGTCTCGGAGCAGCTATCATTAGGTCAAGTTTCATTCTAAATATTCATTTATCCTTCTGCAAACTACAAAATTACTAACAACGATACCATCATGCAAGTTTTCATCATTACAAAAGCGCATCCATTCAAGATTTCAAGGGTAAGCACGAACTCGTAAATGCAATAGTTTAAATCAATAATCATTCTGAAATCTGGCGCCAACAACAGCATACGGAATCAGGGACAGATCCAGAGGGAAGCTAGGTGGGCTTGAACACAATAGTCGCCGAAAATTGTTGAAAATTCCATGAAATTGTGTACGGGACTTTAAATTTTTTTTTTATGTAAAAACACCAAAGAAAAACATCAATTTTGTCCGAGATTAATATAAGATCTACGATTGGACCTTAACTATCAGCTTGAGCTTTTAGTTAAAGTGGTTGCACGACATGGTATTAGAGCCTCTTGGACCAAACGGTCGAGTGTTCGAGTCCTGACAACCTCATTAATTTGTGGAATTAAGAACACATGGCGGGATGGGCCTGTGTTGTACACACTACAAGCCCATGGGGCATTTGCGTGTGGGGGTGTGTCAGAGATTAAACTATCAGCTTGAGCTTTTAGTTGAAGTGGTTCCATGACAAATTTAGCATTATATTCCGGGACAAATAGTAGCAGTAACAGAACAGACAATATGAGAACGAAAAAAGAAGTAATAGCTTCTCTGATTTACCCATTTTGAGGCTCCAAAAAGTAAACGGAGAGGCCTTCCACCTTCCCGAACCATACTTTTATTTCCGTGCCGCCCCAGGAATAGCTTTTCTGGTTATGAAGGTCCTTCACCTATTTCAGAACATTCACATCTGATGAATTAGGAAATCAGGCCACATATAAGCGTTGAGCAAATTGTTTCATTGTTCCGAAAACAAGAACAAGTTTACAATATATATAGTTTGGCACGTACACATACTGAAAACCACCAGACTACGTGCGGTGTTATAACTATTTTTTTTTCTTGCAAGGGATTAGGAAAGGGTTAAATGGACCATTGGTCGCTGAGCTTTTATGGTTGTCTCAAAATGGTCACACAATTTCAATCTGTCTCAATAAAATCATGGGTAATTTCAAATAAAACCCCGTGGTTTCACTAATTTTCAGATAAAGGACTGTGATTTACTATTTTTCAAAGTAAGGACTGAGGTTTTCAACTTTAGCAAAATAAAGACTTTTTCGATTGATACTATTAAAATCACCATTGACGACTTCAAAAATGACATATTTTAAGAACTACTAATATTCTAAGCAACTTTAATTCTTCAACTTTTTTATTTTGAGATTATTTAGATGATGTTTGGTAAAGAGAGAGAATTAATGTTTAGAGAGAGAAAGTTCCAAAAAAGATGATTTTCGAAAATCGAAAATGTAGTTTCATAGAAAATATGACATTGAACAACTTTAATTCTTGAAAATGTTCATTTTCAGGTCGTTAAAGATAGTTTTAATAGCATTAATCCAAAAGGTCCATGTTTATTAAAAGTGTGAAACCTCAATCCGCATTTTGACAAAAAGTAAACCACGTGAAACCACATGGGTTTTATTTGAAATTTACCCTAAAATCATTCAACTTTGAATTTTGTCTCAATAAAGTCACTCCGGCGAGTTCAAGAGCAAAAAGACACCGGAAATATGATATGGCTTCCAAGTCAGCACTAATCAACTTTCACCGCTGACCTAAAGGATATGTGTCTGCCACCTAGCTGACACGTGTAGTTTCAGTCAGATAGGTGGCAACCACGTGTCATCCAGGTGGCAGCACATGTCGTTTAGGTCAGTGGTGAAAGTTGACAACGGCTGATGTGGCAGCCACGCAACTTTTCCGTTGTCTTTTTGCTCTTGAAGTAGCCAGAGTGACTTTATTAAGACAATTCAAAGTTGAATGATTTTAATCATTTTACTGAGACATTGAAATTGAGCGACCATTTTAAGATAACCATGAAAGTCAGTGACCAACAGTGCATTTTTAACCCGATTAGGAAATGATAAAAAAATTGGTCTTGCAAATTCTTTGTAATACAAATACTATAAACATAAAATTAAGGAATTGAGACGAATCAACAGTTGCCATAAAAAAAGACTCGTCGTCCAAAAAAAAAGTTGAAATATCTATATAAAGAAGCAGCAATGAAGCTTACTTGGCTAAGGTTCAAACAATCATACTTTGGGAGAATGATGTCCACGCTGTTATTTAAATCTTGAACAGCTCGGGAGAGACTAGTCACAACATCACCGAGTCCTCCAACCTGCAATAGATATTCCATCCCACCATGTGTTTAAATTCATCGATAAATGAGGTTGCCAGGATTCGAACCCTTGACCGTTTAGTCCAAGAGGACCCGATACCATGGCATGGAACCAACTAAAAGCTTAGGACTGCAATACAGGTTTAGATCTTTTAGCTAAAGTTTCAGAATTTTATCTATTTAATGTTTTAAATTATTGAATATTCTATTATTTAGGATTTTCATTGTTTAGGAGTTTTAAGATTTAGGAGTTTTATAACTTACGAGTTTTTCTAATAAGAATTCTTATGTATTTAAAAAGTTGTTATCTATTTAAACCGGACAATCATATTCGATAAAATTAATTAAGAACTTTCCGGTCAAAAAGAGAACTAAGGTTGTTAGCTTCAAGGATAGGCGAACAGGAAAATCAAGGGAATCAAGGATTTTCTGGTGAAAAGACATGTGACGAGATCCTATTCACGGGAACATAGTAGAAGATATAACTATATGAGTAAAATCCAATAAGACTAAAAATGGCGCTTATCTTGTCAAGCAAGCAGGACATATAATAATGATTCCGGTCTATAAAAGTTTTTGAATTCAACCTTTTAAAGGACCAATTATGTCGGGAACAAAGACAACATTCATGGTGACTAATCATGCCATAAAAATGTACTATTTCTCTCTATATAAATGGAAAGAACATGCATAAATAGCCTTCTCGGGAGCCATCTTTCCCTTATTCCTTTAAGGGAAGGACTCTTTAAGTCCTAATAGAAAGCAGTTTTATTTTTTGCTTAAAAAACAAACTCGACTCAAATCAAAGAAAACAGAGAACGAACATCCGTGTTTTTAGGTTGATTGGAAAAAGGATAATACTTGTGAGTTAATAATTTTTAGGCTAAATACATCATTTGCCCCCTGAACTTGTCCAAAAAGCTTGATTGGCCCCCTGAACTTTCAAAGTGTACCGATAGCCCCCTCAACTTGCATAAAATGTTCAGTTAGCCCCCTAAACTTACCTAAAATGTAATCAATTATCACTCGGTCGAAAAAAAGTACATTAAATGCAAAAGATGTATTCCACGCATCTTAAAATGTTATTACATAATTCAAAAATAGATTAAAAATGAAGTTATTACTTGTTCAATTATGAAACTCGTCTTCTTTAATATTAGAACCGCATACCCCGATCTTGGTCATTTTACTTTTTTTTAAGACGCGTGCAATACATCTTTCGTATTTGCAACCGAGTGATCAGTTGATTATAGTTTGTGCAAGTTCAGGGAGCTAAATGAACATTTTATGTAAGTTGAGGGGGCTATTGGGACACTTTGAAAGTTCAGGGGACCAATCAAGCTTTTTGGACAAGTTCAGGGGCAAATGATGTATCAAGCCCAATTTTTATTCAAGCTCTATATGACAAACTCCGAAGGTCATATGTTGATTTTTGTGCATTTACGTGGTCAACCCGTATTTACACTGGTCAACAGTCATTGGACTTTTATGTCAGTATGTGTCAAAGTTCAAGGATTTTTATGTCCGGTTTTGAAGGTTTCAGGGGCCATCATATTAGTAACGCCAAAGTTGACGGGACATGGGTGTATTTTACCCGCCATTCTGTATAGATTAATAAATTTGATGAATTAAAGTTACCTTTGCTATTGGGGCCATTTCTACAGCAATATGCACAATATGCATTGGTGGCTCCTTCGTAATTCCTCCGAAGACGGGTACATGGTAATCCATGCCATCTTTATTATCAAAAATTCCACCTTCTTCCTTCTCCGAGAATACAAAATCCATCAGGTACGCATCCAATGGAACCTTGACTGAGAAAAAAAAACATATGAGAATGAAACAATTCTAATCATTTCTGCGGAAAAACTCTATGAATTCATCTATTAAGTTTAAATCATCTGACATTAGAAAAGCAAGGAAGATAGCAAAGAATAAAAGATGGATTAATACATCTGTTGCCCCCTGTATTTGGCCCAAGACTTCAACCGCCCCCCGAACTTTCAAAAGTTTCAAATGACCCCCTATTCTTGTCCAATTGCATTCAATAACCCCCTATTATTGTCCAAATGGATTCAATAACCCCAAAACTTCAACTGCCTCGTGAATGTTCAAAAGTTCCTAATTATGTCTATTTGCCATGTCCTTTTTGACATGTGGCGAGCATTTTGACATGTGACGGAATGTGCATCGCATTTTCTGCATCCAACAAATTTTATTGAGAAATAGGGGTTATTGAATCCAATTGGACAAGAATAGGAGTCATTTGGAACTTTTGAAAGTTCAGGGGGCAGTTGAAATTTTGGGCCAAATACAGGGGGCAACAAGTGTATTAGGCCATAAAAGATCCTCCCCAAACTCTCAAAGAACTTCGTGTACAATTGGACAAGCCCTTGACAATATAGTAGATTGATATGATATGGAATCATTAGCGGTGGAGGGGCAGCGGGTCACGGAGGTCCATCGACCCAACGACTCCCAGGAGGAAAAAAAAAGAATTACCAACAGAAACTTCCGTTGCTAAATGTCTAATTTCCGTCGACAATTTCACTCTATTCAGAATCTGTAACATATTTGGCATCAGTGACGAAATCTGAGACAGAAATACCCGTCCTGATGCTAAGTCCCGAAAATAATTTTTAACATATGCTCGTCCATTGGCCCTCCGAGTATTTTGTTTTGGCTCTGCCATTGGCATCATGATAAATTCCTACAAAATCTGTATGGTTGACTGTTACCGAAACAAAGCCTCAGGTAGCTAAGAGATCACTACTAGGGTATGTTTTCGTATTGGAATTACGTGACCTATGTATTGTGATAATGCCAATGTCAATTACAAGGATAAGGAAATAAATGAGAAGCATCAACAACCCGGCTAACTTCTGAAGTTCATGCAAATAAAAAAAACTAAAATCATATTATCACTACTACACAATTTAACCTGAGTTGGAGAAAAAATTGGAGAAAAACAAGACACTGAATAACAGACGCACGAAGACAATAAAAGTTAAGAAACGAATGCACCATAAGTTTACTTAGATGAATAATAGAATCAGATCGGAAAACTTACCGGTGGCTTTGACATGAGAACCATTATCTGCAGGCAACATTTTCTGGGGTGGCAATGGACCATTGCGGTGTGTCCAACGATTAAATGAACCTCTGAACCAAACCTCGGGTTTACCATTCAGAACTGTGTTTGCAGGATTATAGAAAATTGTCACTGTCTTTCCTGCTTGAACATCAATAGGATCGGTATAAACAATATGCTTTTGTGACAGCAGAAACTTTTTCATAGTTCTCTCCTTTCTTTCCGCTTTCATGCGTGCCGTTTTTTCAGCCTGTAACGACATAATGACAGAGCAGAGATACTTAGCATACTTGGAATTGAAACATTACAAAGAACAATGGAGATAAAGTTTTCAATAAATTTAGGCCTAAACCATACGAAACCCCCTAAAGTAGTCCATTGTGGTCAGTTTGCCCCCCGAAGTTAAGGGACAACCCATTAGCCACGCCAACTCTCCCAAAGTGAGATAACGTGCCCCTTATTTTTCTTCAATCGGAGAAGATGTTAACATGTGTGGACCACTTGCCTTTCGGTTGACTTCCCATACGCAATATGGCTTTTCTTTTCACAAAAAGTTGCAACGTGGCCTTTCGGGATGTATTTCAAAGTGTGTATGAGTTTAGAGAGACTACTGTAAAATACTCCCTCTGTTCCACAATATTTGTCTTTTAAGGTTAAGGCACAAGAATTAAGAAATATAATTAATTTTAACTAAAAAGACTTTGTTACCCTTGTATTAATTGCATCAATTAATTAATTTTTAATTATTCTTAAAATAAAAAGGCAACTTAAATAGGGATATATTTGGTAAAAGTTAATTAATGTGCATGGATTGAATCAAAACGTCATGTATCATGGAACAAAAAAAATTCTCTAGAAAGACAAATATCATGGAACAGAGGAATATGCTCTAAGGGATAAATTCTTGTAAGGGAAAAGCCACATTGCATATGGGAAGTCAACCGAAAGACAAGTGGTCAACATCTTCTCCAATTGAGGAAAAATAAGAGACGTGTATACCAGTTTCAGGGAGTTGGAGTGGCTAATGGGTTGTCCCTTAAGTTCGGGGGGCAAAGGGATCAAAATGGAAAACTTTAGGGGGCTTCGTATTTAGGCCATAAGGGAGGTTTACAACTAGCAGCTAATATAAGATGCTCTTCTTAAACTGTAAAACAAGTTCACAACAATATTCGTTTTGTGCGGATTACAATTTAAGTCGCCTCACTAGGACCGCCTGAATTTTTGTGCTCGTGTTGAAGGTACCAAAAGGGCAACACAATGTTTTTTAGAGGTAACAAACAGGAAAAGCTTTATCTTAATACAATAATTTGAAATTTAAGAATCAAACTGACCTTGGCACGGATCGCCTCCTCCCTTATCCTCCTTTCCTCCCGTAGCCTCCTATATATCCGATGTTCTTCCTCAACCCAAAACAATTCTTCAGTGAAGGGTATTGGGACAATTGCGTGGAAATCTTCCCGTTTATTATTATCATAGGTAGAGGCACCCTGAGGTGGACCGTCCGCAAAGACCCAATCCAAGATAACGGCTTGATCGGGTACAGAAACTGCAGAAAAAAAAATTGCAACAGGTAATGCCTTGTGCCAATACTGAACGCTAGATTTCAGTAAAGTATGCACAGAAAGCGAGCAATTAAGAAAATAAAAATACTATTCAGAAGACGAATTTATTGAGAGTTTACTAATCCAAGTGATACAAATCATAGTTGTCAAATCGAGATTCGACTTGTGAATGGAAATCCTCATTTTGTGAATCGTGACTCGTGACTCGTGAATCGGTAAACCGAGTAATTAAAATTCAAATCTAATGCAAATGCAATCCTAGTAAACTAATTCACAAATCAAACTTTGTTTAATAACTTAGTGGAGATGGAGAGTTTGAGTTTCTGTCTCTGTTTTTTGCCTTGTTGCCAACTTGATAATGATGGAATGGAACTAGTTTGAGTTGATAACTTGATAAATAATAATCGGACTAGAGGAGAGTGAGTTTAGTAGTTAGTGTTGTTGAAGTTTTTTATGAAACCGTGGTGAAGATCCGACTCGAAATAAAGCTGAATCGAATTGAATTGTATGATTCGAATCGCGAATCATAACATGCTGTTATAATTTAGATTCGCCCTATAGATCCGGCTCGAAATAGAGGTGAATCAAAAAGTACGATTCGAATTATGAACTGTAAGATTCTAATAATAGAAACTGCAGCAGTAAAATTACATTTGAGCAATTTCAACACATAATCACAATCTAAACCACCCGAAAAAAGTCAACAGGTTCAGGAATTGTTTCGTTCTTAAGGGTAAAGTACACCCATCGCCCCTCAACTTTGGTGTTACTAACATTACGACCTCTGGACTTCAAAACCGGACATAAAATTCTCCGAACTTTACCATACACTAACATAAAAGTCCAAATGACCATTGACCAATGTAAATACCACGTAACTGCCTGTAAATCACACTCTTTTACTCACTTGATGACCCCTCAACTTCGAGGTTACTAACGTAATGGCCCGCTAAGGAGTGTGATTTATCGGCATCTCATGTGGTCTAACAAGGGGTCTTGGAGCATAGGCTCAAGGCGGAATGCAAGGCGCCTGAGGAACACTATGCATCCCGCTAAGCGAGGATCCGGGGAGGGTCCCACCACAAGGGTGTATTGGGGGCAAGCCTTCCCCTGCCAAATTTTTTGGCAAGAGGCCGCTCCTAAGACTCGAACCCGTGACCTCTCGGTCACACGACAGCAACGTTTACCGTGGCGCCAAGGCTCGCCCTATATCACACAAAACAGTAAAAAAAAAAAAAGTAGTGAAAACAGTATATGCTACTGAGGAGCGCCTTGATTCAGGCTCCGAAGCCCAGGCGAGGTGCACAAGGCGAAAGCCTTTCAAACTGCGCCTCACCTTGTGCAATCAAGGCTCACTACCTTGAGTCTTGCGTAAGGCACGCCTTTAACAACTATGTTCATATGTAAATCCCCACTAAATTAAAGAAATTGAATATTCTCACGTACCATTAGCACACCACCAGTCGCCATTTTTTCTTTCGGTCCTCACAAGATTCTCAACAATGGTCAATCCACCACTCCAGTTATTGAATCCGCCATGAATCCAAACGTTGTTAGCATGAGCAAGCGGACTGGAGCTTTTATTATAATACAACCGAACCAAATCTCCACCTCGGAACTCAGTAGGCTCAATAAACCATAAATTATCAACAGAACTTTCCGCTTTTTTAATCAACTGCTGCACTATTTCTCTCCTCTTTTCCGTTTCAATCTTCGCTTGTGCTCTATCCGCTTCCATTGCAGCCTTCTCCGCTTCTCTTTGCCTCTCCTCCTCTGCTAGTCTTTCCCTCTCAGCTTGTTCCCTTGCAAGTTTCTCTTGCTCCCTACGTTTTTCCTCGAGCAAGAAATCCTCAAATTCATCTGTGCCCATCCCACCTTCAACGAGTATGCAGAAATCCTTTTTGTCGTTATTGTCGTATAAATTTTTGTCATTAAAGAAGACAAAATCCATTTTATATGCTTCTTTCGGAACATGAACCTTACAAGCCCACCAATCCCCATTCAGATGCGTTTTGTTCAACCGTAAAGTAAAAGATTGCCATTTCCAGTCATTGAAGGCGCCCATAATTAGAACATCCGGCTCATTATTCAGCGTGGATAGACTCCTATTAAGGTACACTTCTATTTCTTGATCCGGTTTCACCACCGATGGATAAACAAACAATTTGTTTCCCCTTGAGAAATTATCCTCAGCAAGCGCCTCAATTTCTCGCTTCCGCAAATTTTCTTCCATTTCCAGCCTTATTCGTAAATCTTCAGTTGCTTTTTCATCGGTATCAGCACTTTCTTCTACTTGCATAGAAGCGAATTCAGTTGCCTTTTCATCAGTTCCCGCGCTCTCCTCATCAGCTGGCACAATAAAACTCTTATTGACACTTCCATTTTGCTTAGTATGATTGCTTTTAGCAGCACGCAACTTTTTGCTCATCGATGATGCTTCTGCAGATATCTTTTCTTCTGTAACGTCCACACCACGAATTAACTCAATTGCGTGTTCTTCACCAATATCATCTTCGGTTTTAATTGATTTCTTATATGTATCCACATTTTGACTCGATTTTAGAGTAGTTGAACCCTCTTTATTTGCATTTTCCTTCGAATCCCTTTTCTCGGTGCTGGTTCCTACAGGTATTTTTGGAGTTGGTCCTCTAGACTTCAAAGTCGGCATTTTTTTGCGTCTCCTCTTACCAAAATCTGCATGACAAAAAAAAAAATTAAGAACGTAACAATTTTTTTTGGAAAAATTAATCAAAATATTAACGAGCTACTAACCTGCACTGGCAATTATATCAAATGAAAAACCACTTGTTGGGAGCTTGTTGCTCCATGAAGTCAGCTGAAATGGAACGCATTAAATCGAATAGATTATTTACTTCGATAATTTAATTCCATTCATCAGCTAGGAACAAATTAACTAATTAATCAAGATCGTTTAGCTGTCAAAAAAAGGACAGTTAAATGGAACAGTATTACGGATCCTAGGCTATTTTGACCGGTCAGCAATTCAAGGTGTCCAGAAAGAGATTCGGGAAAGGTGCAACATTCCTAGACAGATTATTCATTGGCGAAGAATTATTAGTTGGTTATTGATAAATCTTTTTGGCAAATCTGTGGTGGCTGCTATGAGGCGTGTTTCTGTCGCTTCTGCTATCTACTGGATTTAGAGAGAGAGAGAGAGAGAGAAAACAGAGCATTTTTTCCACTGGAAAGCTGAACAACAGAAACGGACACCGGGAAATGTTATTTCTAAAAACATATAGCTAGGAATGGGTATTGGAAACGGAAACGGACACAAAACGCGGAAACGCTAGTGAAGAAGAGTTTCCGTGCAACATACATCATAGGCAATATTTAGTGATAATATGCAGATTTGGAATAGAATCTTAGGGATATATGGCAGTGATTTTCCATGGTGTTGCCGTCGTTTTGTATCTGGTATTTTAGTGTTCAATAAAGTCCATAACTTTCGTCAAAAAATAATTATTCTTTCCATTGCTCATCAGAACTTGGCGGGCCCAAATCGATGTTTAGGTATCAATTCAGTTCCGAAGTTGTTAATATTTGACAAATTAACGCAAATTTAACATATATTTATGTATTCAAACTGAATGGGTTTGGCTAATCTGTCAAATATTGCCAACTTCACGGCTGAGTTGATAGCTAAACTTTGATTTGGACTAAATTGATTATGTCTGCTAATTTCACGAGACATTTTGACCCTTAATTCGAACAAATTGATCAACTCAAGCCATGCTTAGGTATCAACTCAGTCCTGAAGTTAGTAATATTTGACAAATTTGTCCAAATTTGACAAAATTTTACTGAACGGATTTGGGTAATTTGTCAACTTCACGGCCTGAGTTGATAGCTAAACTTTGATTTGGCTAAATTGATTGTGTCACTGCCTGAGTTTCTAGCTAAACTTTGATTTGGGTAAACTGATCGTGTCTGTCATTTCAGGGGCCATTTTGACCGTTAATTCGATCAAATTGATCAACTTTAAACCGGCAAAAGAACCAAGGAAGTAACTATTAAGCAGCAGAATTAGAATTAAAATTAAAATTAAATCAAAGCAGAAAAGCCAATGGGACCCCAAAAAAGCAAAAGCCTCAAACTCAATCAGTAACAAAAAGGCATACAGAACCCCAACTATGAACAAATTCAGGAACCTGCAAAAAAACTGAAAACTTTACACAATCATCGATATAAAAGGGGGAAAAAGAAGCACACATTTTACAATTGGGAATCAAATATCAAATTCAATTCAATTCAATCAAATAGCCACCAACACGAACTCACCCAATCCAAGCAAAAAAAGCAATGAATACCAAAATTTAGGGACAAAAAAGTACTTACACATGTAAATTTGCTGGTTTTTCCATACCAATGTAAAACTTCTCAAAATTAAGCTAGATTTGAACTACAAAAAGTAAGATTGGGTCCCGAAACCACCCCTAGGAGGGGTGGTTCAGGTGGCGGATGGGCCTAGCCCCCAAGCCTCCCCTATCATATATTAATCAAGTTGGATTTTGTAATTAAATACAAACTCAATGAGCTAATTAACCATCCCAACCTTAATCTTCCGGAGACAGGAGATGGACCGAAACCACCCCTTTCCGGTGGCGGATGGGCCTGGCCCCCAAGCCCCAACCCCTTTCTCCGCCCCTGATTGGAATTAAGGGTCAAAGTGGCCCTTGAAGTTGGCAGGCAGGGTCAGTTTAGCCTAAATGGATGTTTTGGTATCAACTCAGCCCCGAATTTGGTAATATTTGACAAATTAGCCCAAATTTAACAATTTTTTTACTATCGAAACTGAAGGGATTTGGACTAATTTGTGAAATATTACCAACTTCACATCCGAGTTGATAGCTAAACTTTGATTTGAACTAAACTGATCATGTCTCCCAATTTCGGGGACCATTTTGACCCTTAATTCGAACAAATTGATAAGATAAACTTTAAACCGGCATATAAAAAAGAGGGAAGGAAGTAACTATTAAACAGCAGAATCAGAATTGAAATTAAAATTAAAATCAAAGCAAAAAAAAAGAAGCCAATGGGACCCCAAAAAGTAAAAGCCTCAAACTCAATCAGTAACAAAAAGGCATACAGTACCCAACTATGAACAAATTCAAGAACCTGCAAAAAGGCTGAAAACTTTACACAATCATCAATATAAAAAGGGGGAAAAAAGGAGCACACATTTTACAATTGGGAATCAAATCACCAATACCAATAACAATTCAATTCAATTCAATCAAATAGCCACAAACTCATCCAATCAAAGCAAAGCCCAAAAATCAATAGCAAAATTTAGGGGAAAAAAAGTACTTACAGATGTAAAATTGCTGGTTTTAGCAGGAGGAAAAGACCCGAGAAATGGCTTGATCTTTAAGAGTTGTGTTCTTTCCAGAAAAACAGTTCTGCAACTGGGTATTCTCTGCACTTGAAAACCCACTTCCATGGCTACTCGTTTTACTCAACTCACTGAGTCACTGTCAAAATTAAAATCGACTTCACTTTGATTCCATTAATCTAAGAATGAATGAATCCATTTCCCTCAAAAACTGTGTAAATGGGAATAAAATAAAAAATTGAAGAACATGCTCGACTGATAACGATGGGGGAACAGAGTCAGAAATCTTAGCCATAAACGTCTATCATTTCAAACTAAATTCCAAAGCCTACTGACTTGGTACTACTTAATAATATAAGACCTCTCAAAAATAAAGCATAACACTCGCTTTAATCCCTAAACTAAAATTTGAAAGCCAATTAGCCTAACGTTTTGGGCCATGAGCAATTTTACTCCTAACGTTTAAAATTGTGCAATTTTATCCCTAACGTTGGAACCCAAGAGCAACTTTACCCCTAACGTTAATAAATTGGGTCAATTTGAGAAATAATTCATCAAACTGTCTTTTTGGTCATGAATCTTGTTATTTACACTTCATACGTGTGTCATTTTATCAGTAACAAATCACAAACATTCGTTGGGATGAGAAAAAAAATAAAAAAAAATTCAAAAAAATCCACCGAATTTATAAATATTAATCTCAAATTCTATTATTAAATTATAAAAAACATGACATCCTTTTTTTAGAAAGAATTATTATGTAATTGGTACAGAATAATGAACAAAAATATCTGTGTTTTATAACAGTGTCTGAAATTGATCCAATTTATCAACGTTAGGGGTAAACTTGCTCTTGGCTTCCAACGTTAGGGGCAAAATTGCACCATTTTAGACGCTAATGGTAAAATTGCTCTTGGCCCAAAACTTTAGGGGTATTTTTGCACCTTAACCCTTATACTATCCTAAAATCAGAAACTGTAACTATTTGCATGGACTATAGTGATCTCTGTATTGGTTCAAAATGGATTTAGGAAAGAGAGTCTGAAATTATTCAACCGAATGGTTTTCGATGAGATGATTTTTGCTTAGGATGAGGGCTCAATTGATGATTTTTACTTAGTTTGGAGGCCTAATTGATGATTTTGATAATTTAAGGTTCTAATTGACTCTCAACTTTAGTTTGAGGATCCAAATGATATTATGCCAAAAATAAAAATAATATTTTTTTTTGCTTTAAAAATAAAAATTAATAATACATATAAGACCCTATTTTGGTTCATGTCATAAGACATCTCCATCTACTTTGGTGGGCCTTGATAAGGAAAGGCATTTCGCGGAAATATATTGACATCATAAAGGACATGTATGAGGGAGTATGCACGAGTGTACGTACTAGTGTTGGGAAAACTGAAGAGTTTCCTATTACGATTGGAGTGCATCAAGGTTCCGCACTAAGCCCATTTCTTTTTGCCATCGTTATGGATGAACTAACAAGTTCACTTCAAGATGGTATACCATGGTGCATGCTGTTTGCAGATGATATTGTGTTGGTTGATGAGACGAAAGAAGGAGTGGAGATGAAGTTGGAACTATGGAGGCAAACTCTAGAATCTAGAGGCTTTAAGTTGAGTCGAAGTAAGACAGAATATTTGGAGTGTAAGTTTAGCGGCCGTAGGAGTAGGGAGGCAGGGACAATCACCCTAGATGGGAGAGTTGTTCAGGCCTCGGATTGCTTCCGGTATTTAGGATCTATTATCCAAACGGATGGAGAAGTAGATGGAGATGTTGCCCATAGGATTAAAGCTGGTTGGTCGAAGTGGAAGAGTGCTACGGGTTTCCTTTGTGATCCCGGCATGCCTAATAGATTGAAGGGAAAATTCTACCGGACGGCAATTAGACCAGCATTGTTATATGGTACGGAGTGTTGGGCAGTGAAACACTGCCACATCCATAAGATGTCGGTGGCGGAGATGCGTATGTTGAGATGGATGTGTGGTCACACGAGAAAGGACCGGGTGCGTAATGAAATAATTAGGACAAAAGTAGGGGTTACATCTATTGAGAATAAAATGAGAGAAAACCGACTAAGGTGGTTTGGCCATGTGAGACGTAGAGCGCTTGATGCGCCGGTTAGGAGAACCGAAGAGTGGCAAAGGGATGTAGTGGTGAGGGGTAGGGGAAGACCTAAGCAAACTTGGAGGAGGGTGATCGAGAGTGATATGAGTTTATTGGGAATTGAGGAAAATATGGTAGTGGATAGGACGGAGTGGAGGGAGCGAATCTGTGTCGCTGACACGACTTGATTTTCACGGTTTTATATGATGGTTCATGTTAGCCGACCCCGAATCATTTCGGGACTAAGGCTTTGTTGTTGTTGTATAAGACCCTATTTTGATGATAATGATATATTGACCGTCCAAGTGTACGTATCATAATTACTGAAATTTATGAGCCAAAATATATATTAAAATTTTTGAGAAAATAAAAATACATATAAAAATATATGCAACAATATTATTTGATGGTTTATTTCAATTTTTACGGTGTTGGTAGCGAAGGCGTTGGAAGAGTTGGTACATGTAGTCTTTATCACATGCACCTTAATGAGCATGTAGAATTTGCTCATTAACTATTAGATCTAGGCTTATTAGAATCATAACGTGTAGATTCAAAACATCACGAGGCTTAGATTTAATAAACCTAGATCTAACGGTGAATGAGCAAATTCACTTGCTCATTAAGGTGCATGTGAAAATTCCTGACACGTACACATTATAATTGCCCAAGATTTTTTTTTATATAAGCAACTGTGTGTCGCTGAGATTTCCCCGAGTTTCGACCAGCCAACTTATAGGATCTATCCTCTTTAAGCTTCAAGCATCCCATCAATTCGTCCGTCGGTATTCCGTCCCGGAGGGACTCCTGTGGTTAAACCTTGCCTCACCAAGAATCCGCACTATGGGATAACTCCCGAGCCCAACAGAGACATCTATCTCCTTTTCCAAAGGCTGGATACCCGACTCTCCTATAGGGTAGATCGTTTAAACTAGTCTCGACAACTGGCCCAGAGTGACACCAAGTGAACCCTGTCCCCTTATAGTGTTTCTTACGCCGACTTGAAGCCCACGACCAGTGAGACATTAAGAATACATGGCATAAAACTGGGGGATGGAGACGCCCATGAGCTCTTGCTCCAAAATCTTCCTTATAGTGTTGATCCTTAATAAAATCATCCCAGAATAAAATAAAATAAAAAATATGTATAAAGCACTCACTTCAAATTTTGCAGAAGATGAAAAAATAATGAGGTCCTTATTTTCAACTAAAATGTCTTATATATATATATATAGACTACAGACTGAGATTTGGGGATAAATTTCATCAATGGTGTATAATCTTTGCACCATTTCACACTTTGGTGTACAACCTTCATTTTATCTCACTAATATATACGACCTTATGGGTGACCTCCCAATATGGTGTACAACCGGTAAAAATGACCGGTCAACGCAAAGTCAATGTGCCACGTCAGCTGTTTGACCGGTCAAAAAGGCAAAAATTGATCCACCATATATGTAATTACTAAAATACCCTATTCTTCATCTTCTTCTCTTTATTTATTTCTCTCTCTAACCTTCCTCTCTTATTATGACTGCCATGGATCTCACTCAACCTATTATCGAAGGTCAACTTTCTAAACTAAACCCTGATTTCATTTTCTTCGATTTTTCTTATTGCTTGCCATCGATTTCAATCTCTCTCGGTATAAAATCTGTGAATTATTGCATTATCAGTCTTCTGTTGTTGGATAATATTCTGGCCTAAGAGTTCCCTCTGAATTTCACCTTTACGCATTGGCATCATTGATGGAATACCCAAACTCTCCTTCCAGAATTAACCAAAATTTAGAAATCATTACAGTCTGTTCGACTACCGAAGCTTCCTGATTTTCGTTCAGACTGAACTGCTGTAGAAGAAGCATGAATCTTCTCCAGACCATTTGCAATATCAACAAAAGAAGCAGTCGAATTCGTTTCTAAGCAATCAATAGCAGAGTTGGGACAAGAGGATTGCAAGAAATTTATCCCAAAATGTGGCGGTGTTACAGGAGCTTTAATTGGGAAAAAAATTAATGGAGGCTTTAATTGGGAAAGAAAATAGTGGAGGCTTTAAATTGATGTATAATTGATCGTATTAGTGGAGGCTTTATTTGGAAAAAAATTCCCAGAAATTCCATGCTTTGGTTTTCAATTTTCTTCCACTTTTTCCATGCTTGCTCATAGTTGTATGCTGCTCTGGTTTTCAATTTTCTTTGAAAAAATTTGAATTTCAGATCTTAAGTAAAGCATAAATCGTGTTTTTGAAATTGAGATGGATTTAAATATTCAGGTTTACTTTCTGTTTGATAACTGAAGCTTTTGTTCAGTCATGGTTTAATAGGTGGTTTTTTTGCTTGAAAGAGAGAGAAAGAAAGAGAGGAGAGAGAGTCTTTCTTTAATAAGGGTATATAAGTAATTTGTCAAAAAAAATATTTTTGACTGGTCAAAGCTGAGGTGGAACGTTGACTGAGCGTTGACCTGTCATTTTTACCTGTTGTATACCGTAGTGTCCGGTCACCTATAAGTTCCTATATATTAGTAAGACAAATTGAAGATTGTACACCAAAGTGTGAAATAGGGTAAATGTTGTACACCATTGCTGAAATTTACCCGAGATTTGGGGGAGCAGATTAGAGAACAGACTGATTTATACCAATATTAGCAAAAAAAAATGGCATTTTGGAAACAATTTTTTCTATTCAATTTTGGTAATTCATAAATTTGAATCTTCTTTCAAATCCCAAATATGGTATAGAATTATTATTCCCTATTTACAAATTAAAACCAACCTTAGATTTTGCAAATATTTATTAATTTCTTTCTGCACATTAAAACCACCATTCATTTCAACCTATGGCACACGAAGATTATTGGCCAGAGTTTCCATCTGCAAAGCTTATTGCGAATCCAAATACTAAACGACAGAAAGGAAGGCCAAAGTCAAGCAGAATAAGAAATGAAATGGATGTGAGGGAG
This sequence comes from Euphorbia lathyris, assembly GCF_963576675.1. Taxonomy (NCBI): domain Eukaryota; kingdom Viridiplantae; phylum Streptophyta; class Magnoliopsida; order Malpighiales; family Euphorbiaceae; genus Euphorbia; species Euphorbia lathyris. The sequence goes on from NC_088915.1 coordinate 87,788,203, forward strand.
AAAGGAAAAACTTCGTATTCATGTAGTATATGTGGAAAAGGCGGACACAACAAAAGACATGTGTTGCAAGGGCTAGCACTTCTACTTTGCCTAATTGATAGTCAAAGTTGTAATTGCATAATTTGCTGTTCACCTAACAATATTTTGTGTATTACTGCACTTTTAATGTATGTGTATTAACTCCTAATTAAGCATGCTATTTTGGTATACTCATCATTTTGTATTTTTATGGAATAGGTTATTGCAAATAGGCAATACAATCATTTCAATAACGGAGAAATAATCGATAAGTACGTTGATCCCACATGTGAAACATGGTACGGTCGAAAAAGACTTTTTTCTATGGTCCGAAGTTCATATTGGATGGGGCCCACCAATGCGGGACATATTTTTGAAGGATATCACAGTACATATGTTCCTGCAAATGGCAACGACATGGATTTTGTCGTTGGGATATATTTTACCATGAAGCAATTTGGCTTCGACATACATTTCGTTGGTATATCGTTGCTAACAGAGATTCCCAACGAAAATCAGTCATTTACCAACGACATGTTGTCGTTGGTAAGCGATTATTTTCTTGTAGTGTGAGATTATGGGAAGTTAGATGTGAGCTTGAATCATATTGTATATGTCACAGTTTACCTAGACCTAAAGTCATATCATCAACATTGCCGAGTCGAACACTTCAAAACATTGAAATTGTGAAAGAACAATTGCAATGTGAAATTGATATTATGGAGATTCGCCTAGATAAATTACATGGTGAAGAAGTCACAACTCTTGAACCGTCAATTATAACATCGGATTTATCTTTTGACAGCGATGAAGACTTTCGAGGCTACTTACCATCTTATTTGCCTCGTTGTTGTTACCACACATTTCGTCTTTAGGATATGGTGAACATGTTTATGTCATATCTTATTTGCTTCAGTGATATTTTATAATTGAAAGACTTATATTTTATGAATAATGAAAGATAATATATTGTAATTGTTCTTATTTAAACTAGAAAGTAATCTCTTTATGTAGGTTTGTTGAATATGCCGATAACATATAATCCTGGTGATATATATCGTTGGATGGGACGAAAGTGGGCACTTGATGATGATTTTGTGTATCCTTTAGATCCGAGACAACATAACACGAAAAATGTCATGTGTATAATGCATGAAGAATTGGAGTATCGAGTCAATGAGGCAGATGTTTTATGTGGAGATGCAACAACTTGGGGGGGTTCATAAACCTTGTTTTAAGTCCATTAACATGCCTCGCACGACCAGTAATGAACTCCACTTAGCTCTTCATAGAATACAGGAAGAAAATAACCGTATTAAGATCAAACTAAACTGATTTGAAATGAGAAAACTTGCACGCGAGTATGCTGAAGATGGTGACATAAATGAAGCACGTATATTCATGAGTTATGTCACAAGTCCAAATAATAGATCTGATATAGAAATGTCAGATGAGGAAATATGAAAAAATACAAGCTTGTTTGTTAATTAACTCTTTTTTTATCATCAATTGACTCTTTTGTTTGGTGTGATTCTATGATGCAATTATGTGTATGATTTAGTTTGACTATGTTAGTTTGCATATATTCTAACATTATATAAATATTGAAGGCTGTTTAGGTGGAGGGCGATGACAACTAGAACTATTAACTAGTTGTTGGCGCCATTCAATGATGACTACCAAAATTGTCGTATAAGTGATCCACGCGAGTATTATTATGGTTTGAGACGTGAATGGCCATACAGGTTTGCAGAATCAGAAATGCTAGCCAATGACTTACCACTATACAATTTTCCCTTTCACATGACACAAGATACATGACAGACATTTGTTTTCGTGTCATCTTAATATTTTTCGTGACAGTATTTTAACTGTATGTGATCTTAAGGCGAAATAAAAAATGCGCTCGATTCTCAAATGACATTACGATTACAGAATCCTGTCATCCAAAGAAAACGCGCGTTTTCGTTAAATTTGATGCGCTCATACAGATGACACTTCTAATAAATGAATGTCATTGTATGCCGAAAACAAAAAAAACGGCAAATGAAATTTCACTTACGCGGACATACCAAATTTTAGGTGCTCTATATCATTTGATTGAAATTTCAGCTGATATATAAACCCTCTCTCAATCCCAAACCCTAGTTAGGTTACGCAAGCTTCATCCCTCTCATCCCTCTCTATCACCATGGTTGATTTGAACATGCAATCACTGGGTGAGCTCGAAACACGGTACTGGTAAGCCATATTTTCTTCGTTCCTAGATGTATCATTGTTCTTTACTCTATATTTTCATCATCCGATTTACTTTTGTGTATGTCGATTTCAGCAGCTGGTATAAGGATCTTGTGATTTTCAGACTTATCATTGAAAGGTTTAGATCTCTCGCTTAGCTACACAGATTTTATTATATTTAGATTCACTGCTGTAAAGCTTGGGTCTTTATCTTTTTTAATCTAGGGCAAGACAGTGCCTGATACAGTAGATGGTATGAACTCATCTGATTCCTTTTTATTTGAACACTATTTGCAGGGATAGTAAGAATGCTTCAGTACATGGGAAGGCTGACTGAAGAGATTGTTAATCGGTTTATGCCTTTAGCATATGGGAAGATTTCTTTAACTTACTGAATATATATTAATGTTATGAAACTTTGAACTGATTGGTCATGCCTTTAGAAGTGATTGTGTATGTTTGATGTACTGTTTTGGAACCTAGAACTCATTGATTTAGGAAACTAGCATGCTAGAAGTGATTGAGTATGTGTATGTGTATGAAACATGCTTGTGTATGATGTTCTGTTGATGCTTATATTTGAGGTTCTGTATAAGTATGTGTACGATTGTTCATTTGGGCATGTAGCTTACTAATCATGCATCAAGTATTAGAGGAACATTGTAAAAGGGTTATTAAGCATGTGGCTGATTATGCATACTCTAAAGCTTTGAATGTTCATTGAGATTGGCACTACTCTTACACCTATGAGTTATACTGCTATAAGTGATTGAGTATGTGTATGTGTATGAAACATGCTTATGTATAATATTTTGTTGATGTTTATGTTTGAGGTTCTGTATGAGTATGTGTACGAGGAACATTGTAAAAGGGTCATTGAGCATGTATTAAAAGGTAAATTTAGGCAAATTGCATGTACTGATATGGCTTGCAAATGATAAGATATCACCATACTCTTTTTGAAATTAAACATGACCTATGATGATAAGTAAGGAATAATTTGTCTTGAATAAGTAACAAATAGACATGCACGAATAAGTTGTCTACTTATTATAGCATGTTCACTTGAATATACACGTCTACTTGAATAAGTTGTCTACTTGTTATAGCATGTTAGGCATACTCTTAAAGCTGAAAATGTTATGAACTCAATTGGCTCATTTTTATTTGAAATGATAAGTAAGGATTCTGAATGCAATTCGTTTATGAAGCATGTATTAAAGGGTAAATTTAGGCTAATTGCATGTACTGATATGGCTTGTAAATGATAAGATATATTTTGATTAGATAGAATATACATATACATACGAACAGAATAACAAGCTCTACATAAAGGGTTATGTATGTGCATTGGCCATACTCTTACTATGTTTCTTTCCACTCGGTTTGATATCGTAACAACAACATTAAACATTGATAACATCGAGATATTCTCCACAGGATCAAAGAGGATATTTACCAAAACGACAGCGTATTGGGAACGCCAGGGAAGCGATGGCGTATCAAGTAAGTCATCCGAGTGGCGGATCACCTAGACTCTACCACACGAGATCCGTAGTCAAACCTACGTGAGATCCGCCTAACGAATGGTTGAGCCGATTCCCAATAAAGACAATTAATGGACCGTTAATGAGCTAACGACCACACTTAAAGGAGATCTGTAACCGCCATTAATGAGGCATTAATGGGGACTTTCTGGTTACTGGGAGTTACAATCACATGACTATAAATAGCTTGCACCCTAAGCTATTGAGGTATACATTCACTCTCTCTCTTAAACCCTACCTTGTCAATATAGTTTATTCTCCTTTTTCCATACTGACTTTGGCATCGGAGCTTCCCCCCGTCGAACCTAACGACGCCCCCACAGGGAAGGAAGCTGATCGGAAACTCATCACTGTTTATCAAACATGGTGATAGGTTTATGATGCATTCAGCACAAACAGAGTCCCTTGTTTTGACAGCATCATAAACCTCATTACCAAGTTTAGAGTACCACGAGTACAACCCAAGTGGAAGGAGCATTGTAAAAGGGTCAATTTAATCTACTTGCACATACATACAAACTGAATAGCAAAGCTCTTCGTTATATTACAAAAGGGGGGATGAGTGTTGCCTTTCGGTTGTAATTGACAGTCCAAAGTTCCTTAGCTGTTTTGACTAGTGAAAGGAAATTTGGAATTGGAATGAGAACCACATTTGGATATCACATTGTCTTTCAATTCTCCTTTCACTTAGTCAAGACAGCTTAGGAGATTTGAACACCTTTCATATTCAGCACAAACAGAGTCTCTTGTGGTGACAGCATCATATGTCACGTCCGTGTTATAAATGTATATATGTAGCTATGTTAAGTAAAGTTGGATTTTATAGCTGATAGTTTCTTACTGAGATTTTTGTCTCACGTTTTTAAATATTTTAATGTTTTTAGATGAGAAAGTACAGGATATAGAGAAGGTTATCGACCGATTAGGCGAGGTTTGGAAGTTGGCTGCTTATTGTTAGAATTAGGGTTAGAACTTTGATATTTCAATTGTAATATAATGATATTTGAATAAATTGGAGACTCCTAAGTACTGATTATGATCTTTCTATTTCATGTCCGATGCCGATTGAGGTCGTTTAGGGTCGGGTGTGACATCATAACCCTCATTACCAAGTGGAAGAAGCACTATAAAAGGGTCAGTTTAGGAGCACAAAGCTCTATGTTATATATTACAAAAGGCGGGGAATTAAAGGTCCAAATCTCCTTAACTATTTTGACTATAGAAAGGAAATTTGGAATTGGAATGAGAACCACATTTAGAGCTCACATTGCCTTCCGATTCTCCTTTCTCTTAGCCAAGATAGTTTAGGAGATTTGTACACCCTCATATACACTTTGCATACTCCTCAGTCCATATCCGGGCGATCCCCTCATACTCTTCCCTGTTGCTGCGGTATTGCTCAGCAACTACTTCTTGCCCAGGAAATGGCTCCTCATTGTGGGGCTGTAGAAGTAGATCATATATGTGCCACAGACACTACAAAATGCATAGAATAATTAGAACAAAAATATGATGTTGTATGTTTAACAAATGAAATAGATAAATGGTTGCATTATACCGTGGCGGTGGAAAAGCGATGGTTATTAAGGATACGGGGAAGATGAATCGACCCCTGAGGAGCCATGTTAGGATGATATATCCTATTCCGGAACCAAAACTGAGAATAAGAGGAGAGATGTATTAGTGTATGTTTCATATAGGTGATTATATCTTACTGATCTGAGTTAATATTACGTTTGCAGGTCTGTTTGGGAAATACGGATGGTAGCTGATTCTGATTTCAAATACACCCATTTCATATGGGGTGTATTGGGGGCCTTTCATTCTGATCGACCATTTGAAGAAGTTACCATCGAGAGGACCTGTACGTTATCATCCAAAAAGAATCATTAGAAATACATAGAAGAAACCAGGAAGGGTTACAGAACAACTATGGATTGACATACGTACCATTGATGGCCAGAAGCCACTCTAGGTTCTCCATGTATAACTTATTCAAGTCAGCAATTATTTCTCCTGGAGTTTCAACAAGGGGATCCATTGTTGGTAAGTTTTCTGGCTGTTGAAGGTATGATTCTGAATTATGATGCATATATTTATAGTGATATGATTGTGGTAAGTGAAAGGCTGTGTTAGGGGAAGGGTCACGTAATTACTACTGAGTTTAGGGTTGTGTGTAATATTAATGACCTGCTTGGCTTTTGCAGATAGCAAGACCTTTGGGATTATAGGCCTAATTATTACTCCAATATATGGATTAACTTATGGAAGATATTGGTTATTATTTTTGTGTTTTAATTCAGAAATGTATTGGTTATTCAAGATATGGATTGACGTTAGGCACAAATGTAAACATATTATGAGTATTGGTCTCCAATAAAATTGAAACCATTGATATACATAATTTAATCTTCATATTTTAGAATGTTTCTGTATTCAGGTATAAAAACTAAAAATTCAAACGAAGAAGAAGGCATAAAGTGACATTTTAATTTTTAAAAATGTCATCTAAACATCAATAAAAAGACATTAAAATTAATGTTTCTGTCACATGAAAAAAATCATTTGACATGATTGATTAAGACGTGTGCCATCTAAACAGGCTATAACGGCAGAAATTATTATACGAACTGTCATCTCAAATTAAATATGCCAATTTCCCATACGCTAACCTGACGGTTTTAATTGTAAAAATGTCAGTTGATGACATTAAAGGTGACAGCAGTAATAAATAAGCTGCATCGTAACAAGGGTAAAATGATAGTAAGAAAATAGGCTAATGTCATGTGTGATGACGAAACATGACAGAACCTGACCGTCGTCTGAAGGTGCAATAGACGGCAACGAGCTCCGTGACAGATTTATATCCCGCGGGACGACGATTTTTAACCGTCGTCTGAAGAGGGTTTTGGCATAGTGTACGTTCCTTGGGTGTTCAGCTTGTACACCGTAGGTCTTTCAATATGCCAAGACGAAATGTCCGTGACTATGAAATGGCTGTGAAACGAATTCGGAATGAGAATAATAAAATGTTATTGCGACAAACACGATATTATATGTTAAAATTGGCCAAAGAACATACTGTTGGGGTTTAGTGTCCTATAGACAATTGTTCTAGGATACAAACTTAATAAAGGCAATCCCTTTTAAGCACTAAATAAAGTCTAAAAAAAGGAAATCCGTAAGTTTGTTTAAAGTGATTATAAAGTGTTCATACAAGCATGAAGTGAGACAAAACTTTATAATAAACTGATAAACTTAAAACCACCCCAAGTCAAGTGATATGTTTGTGATTGATATATCACTGTTGAGACTTGTATGTAACAATGTCTTCTGTCCGACAGAACGCTGATCTCACAAGCTTCATATATACAGATATCTGGACAGTTACATAGATCCGATGAAAAGTTGTTCATTAGGATTGGGGATCCGATTTGAGATAACAGGATGGGTAGATTCATCCTTGTCACCTGTTCATCTCATTGGTATTAATAGGTATAACTAATCCTCAGACTCAAAGGAATATTAATTAGTATTCTGGATTACGGAATGTGACGCTTTGACTCTGGTGTAACACGATCCTTAACAGAGATGACTCTGGGGTGTGAACAGTAGACGTTGGGTATCACAGGAAGTGATTGCGGGATCGTTATATATTGGATTGAGCATTTATCACTCCCGATAACTGGGAGATACATCCAAGGATCGCTTGTGGAAGACTCGACTCTAAATCCTTGCAAGGTGATAACTTAAGACTTGAAATACAGATTTCACTTAACCTATCTATTTGAGTTGACTCGGCCTGTACAAGTAAAACGAACGTCTCGCTATATGTGACTTGACATCATCCATAGTCATAAGATTCAGTTCAAGGATGTAGTTGATAAAGGATCGGATTATACTGTAACTAATACGGAAAAGTTAATGACAGAATCAACCTGTCTTCTTATAGCTCTGGGGGAATGATTACGGACTTGCTAATCACATACTCTGTACATCATTCCGTTATGAAAAGATTAAATATAATTCTTTGAAAATTATTTAATAACGTTGCATACGGCTAGATGCAATAAGAACCTAATGGGTCACACATAAGACTTGGAACCTAAAAGAGATATAGATGTTAATTAATTGATGGAAGCCTAATTGAGCCCAATAAGGCCCATGGACCAAGGGGGGTCGAAATTCATGTAGATAAAATACATGAATGATTAATTTGATTTTATTAATTCTAATTAGATTAGGATTATGAATTAAATTAATTAAGAGATAAATAAGTTAGGAGTTTTAATTAGATTATAATACTCCTATTATTATCCAATACGGTTATTATTATTATCCTTAATATATTAGATATATAATGAGATAATAATTAGGAATTCTATTCCGAATTGAATTCATGTTCAGTAACCTAATTATATCTAACTAGGGATTAGATACAAGAGATTATAAATACCCCCCCTTAGGATTTTCGAAATCCATTAGTGAAAACCCTATTGAGATTTTCGAAATACTCAGTGCAACCGGGAGAGAGAAAATTTCGACACCCCTAGTTCGAAGACGAGATTTTCTACGGCTTCCTTCCGATCAATTGATTTCATCTATTTCTTTTATCATTGATATTGTGTCGATTAGTTAGAGGCAATCTACTTTGGTTGCTATTCAACGGTTGATTCTAAATTAATCTTCCCGTGTTTTATTTCGTGTTTGGGAACTCGGAAAAGAGTTGTGGACACTTCATTAACAACGGTAGATTGATCATCAAAAGGTAATTCCTCTTATCCCTCTTTATATGAAATAACGATTAACGGATCCTAGGGTTAAATGGAAATAGGTTAAAAATTTTATATTTCCGCTGATATACCTTAGCCTAATTTCCAACAGTGGTATCAGAGCCATCGTTAAATCCGTTATTTCATATATGAAAATTTAGAAGTTTTTCAATAGGATTGAATAAATATTTATAGTTAGGATTAATTAACAAATTGTTTTGATTAATTGATTCTAAAGATAAATAAGTTTTAATTAAGTGTTAATTAAAATAGATTATGCGTATGTTCCTAATTATTTTGGTTGATAATCATTATAACGAAATCTATTAGTTTTATAGTTAGATTGATAAAATCAGTTTTATTAATTCTAAAGATAAAACGGAAATCTATAGTAGTTTTTCCTATTTTCTGAAAATCATTTTAAAACCGTTTTAGAACTGATATATATATATATTTAAAATTGTTATTATATATATATAAAAAAATACGACAGCAGCCCGAGTCGCGCCTCGCGGCGCGACTGACCACTGTCGCGCGGCTGCTGCCTCGCGGTAGCAGCCGCGTGCGGCGCCTAGCCGCCGCTGCCGTAAGGCAGCGACGGTTCAGCCGCCCTAGGGCTGCTGCCAATTTGCAGCAGCCCACTCTCGGGCTTGGCCCGAGACCCACTTAAATTTTAAATTGTTTAAAATCGGTTTTTATATATTTTAAATATATATGTTTCAGAAATTGATAGTTTTCTGTTTTGATTATCGAATGAAAATTTGTTTAAAAGTTTGTTTTACCAATTTGTAAATCAAAATGTTAAATGAATTAAAATCAAAATAATTGGAATGTGAATAATTAAAGTTTTGTATAGTTATATTAATCTAAAAATTAATATAAAAGATACGAAACTATTAGAAGTAAAATTGGATGAAAGTTAATTTGATAAGTTAATGTGATTAACATAAATATTACATAAGATAGTTATGTAATCAACCAATTAAATTTATTTAATTGAGTCTATGCATGCTTGGAGTTATGGACATATTTGGACCCTCTTTTAGTCTTTTGGTATTTTTGAAATAGGGCCTGCGAGTCCTGCCTTTCTACTATCTATTGTAATTTCTCCTCTCATCTGATTCCCTTCAATTCAATTGAAGTTTTCTTTAGTAGTATAGAAATTAATATGTAATTTCAAGGCGCCATGGAGAAGACGGAGGACCTAAAGAGAAATATGTAATAGTTAGTATTTCCTTAGGTTTGCCCTTTTATTCCGTCTCTGGCTCGACGGAATAATTTAGATGATATGTCCATAACGCCAATGTATGTGAATGTATGTGTCTGATGTATGCTAAAGCAAATCAAGACTAAGTTGGATTATGAGACCTAAAATAAAATCTCTCATTAAAAAGTTAAGTAAATAAACAAGTTATTAAAATCGGTTGCCCCTCCCTAATATTATAATTCAGCCGGCAGTGCTGGGGACCTTTGGGTTGTTGAGCAAACTCAAGCTCGGGGTCCTTTCGGTAACACCTGAATTATCGAAAATTACTTTTCATGAATATGGGGTAATACTTAAATTAGATTATGATAATTGGATTAGCAAACTCATGTTGTCATAAACTAATGGGCAAGATGGTTGGGATTAATGTGAATAGCATATTAGTTACTAATGTGGTTAGTAACCCAATAACCTAGGAATCACATTAAAGATGTGATTGATTACATGAATCTACCTAACGAATGAGACTAGCTTGTTGAGCAAACTCAAGGCGAAATCTCAGGAGTTAGGATCCTAGCTCACTAAAGGATTTGTGAAATTCTTCGAATTAATATGGAGGGCTATTAATTTGGCAAAATAGTGGGAGCAATCTAAAATAAACTAAAAGGCCTATAATTTTAGATTGATATACTTTAAGCAAATAAATGATATACGTTTACTCTTTCTCACTCTCAGGTTTAATTAAACACACTCTTAAAATCATGACTAACACCAATCTGCAAAACATTCTTACCGATAACAAATTGAATGGTTCAAACTTCACCGACTGGTATCGCAACCTCAAAATTGTTTTGAAGTTCGAGAGGAAAGGGTATGTACTTGATACACCGATACCCCCTTACCCAACGGATGATGCTCCCTACCAAGAATTTTATGCTTACTTGAAGCATAAATCTGATGACGATCAAACGGGAGACATCATACTTGCATCTTTGACACCGGAAGTAAAAAGGCAACTACATTCAGATATGGATGCCTATTCCATGGTCAAGCACCTAAAAGAGTTATTTGTGAATGAAACTCGGTGCGAGCGCTTCGAAATAACAAAGGAGTTATATAAAAAGCAAGATGCAGGTGGGCACATCTGTAATGGCACATTGTGCCAAGATGATCAGCCTTATCACCAAGTTTTCTAGTATTGGAGATGCGATGGACCATGAACTAAGTGAAAACTTACTTCTTCAGTCCCTCCCCGAGAGTTACTAATAGTTCATCATGAACTACCAAATGAGTGGCTTACAAACCTCTCTTGTAGAGCTTGCACATATGCTCGAGTCAGTCGAGCCCATTATAAAAGAAAACGAGGAGATACTGGCCCTTGCTATTGAAGGATCAAGAAAAAGGAAAGGGATCTTTCCCAATCCAAACCATCTTGATAAAGGCAAGGAGGCTATGCTCACCGAAACGAAGGGAAAGGAATTAAAGAAGCCCAAAGGAAAGTGCTACTATTGTGGTGACTTGGGGCATTGGAAGAGGAACTGCATGGAGTACCTAACCTTCCACGAGAAGGAAAATGACGGTACTTCAGCATCTGGTATGTTTTATATTGAAATAAATACAGTTTCATAGTCTGAATCTTGGGTACTTGATACCGGATGTGGATCTCATATTTGTACAAATATGCAGGAGCTAAAACAGACTAAGGAACTAAAGAAAGAAAGCATAAACTTGCGAGTGGGAAATGGAGCAAGAGTTGCCGCCCTCGCAATTGGAGATTATGTTTTAAATTTGCCCTCTGGGCTTGTAATAGAATTAAGGAACTGTTTGTACGTTCCGCAAATGTCTCATAACATTATTTCTATTAGCCGTCTTGTTGACGACGGTTTTCATATTTTAATAAAAGACAAGAGTTGCAATTTTTATAAAGATTCGATCTTTTATTTTTCAGGGATATCACAAAATGGGATTTATGTGTTAGATGTCAAAATTCCTGTTTTTGCAATTGATACCAAAAGACATAAGCTAGATAATTCAACTTACTTGTGGCATTGTCGTTTAGGCCATATAAACAAGAGACGCATGCTAAAGCTACATTCAGATGGGCTTATAGATCCAATTGATCTCGAATAATTGGAAACATGCGAATCATGTTTAAAAGGTAAAATGATAAAGACACCCTTTAGCAATAAAGGTGAGCGTGTATCAGACACTCTAGGACTTATTCATTCAGATGTATGCGGTCCTATGTCAGTCCAAGCAAGAGGAGGATTCAGATTCTTCATAAGCTTCATAGATGACCATACCCGATATGGTTACATCTACTTGATGAAGCACAAATCAGAAGCTTTTGAGAAATTCAAATGCTTCAAGAATGAAGTAGAAAATCAATTAGGAAAGAAAATAAAGACGTTTCGATCTGATCGAGGTGGCGAATATCTTTCAGATGATTTTCTGAATTATCTAACTGAATGTGGGATATGCTCACAATGGACACCTCCCTATACACCACAACACAATGGTGTATCCGAGAGGAGAAACCGTACCCTACTAGATATGGTACGATCCATGATGAGCATGGCCTTACTTCCAAAGACGTTCTGGGGCTATGCCTTAGAAACTGCCCTCTTCACCCTAAATCGAGTACCAACTAAATCCACTAGTTCCACACCATATGAATTGTTCGTTGGTAGGAAACCCGTGTTCTCATTCATGAGAGTATGGGGTTGTTCAGCATTTGTCAAACGCATTGCGTCCGATAAACTAGATTCGAAATCTGATAAATGTTTCTTCATTGGATACCCTAAGGAAACTGTGGGATATTACTTCTATCATCCAGATGATCAGAAAGTGATAGTATCCAAACATGCAACCTTCTTAGAAAAAGAGTTTCTCGAAGAAACACAAAAGGGAAGCATGATTGAACTTGACGAAGTTCAAGAAGAAGAAACACCGACTGAAACAACAGAGGCGGTTGAGTTACCCGAAGGAGTCCCATTAGATGAGACTCCAGTGCCACCTATTCGTAGATCACAAAGATTTCATAAACTCCCAGTTAGATATGGTTTTCTAGTGGGAGATGATAATGAGGTTCCCGTGTTAGACGACGAAACCGAAAACTATGAAGAGGCTCTTACTAGTCCAGATTCTAAAGCATGGCTTGAGGCCATGGATTCTGAAATGGATTCCATGTATACTAACCAAGTGTGGACTTTGGTTGATCCACCCGAAGGGATAAAACCCATTGGGTGCAGATGGATCTTCAACAAGAAGACAGACATGGATGGAAAGGTTAGCACCTACAAAGCTAGGTTAGTAGCGAAAGGATATCGTCAGAAGCAAGGAATTGATTATGACGAAACTTTCTCTCCTGTGGCTATGTCCAAATCAATCAGAATCATGCTTGTAATTGCCGCTCACTTCGATTATGAGATTTGGCAAATGGATGTGAAAACAGCTTTCCTAAACGGAAACCTGCTTGAGGATGTATATATGATGCAGCCTAAAGGTTTCATATCGAAGGATGCAAATAAAGTTTGCAAACTTCAGAGATCCATTTATGGACTCAAGCAAGCATCAAGAAGCTGGAATAAGCGTTTTGACGAAACCATAAAACAATTTGGTTTCGAACAAAGTTGCGAAGAAGCTTGCATTTACAAGAAAGCAAGTGGGAGCTCTATAGCATTTCTCATACTATATGTGGACGATATATTATTAATGGGAAATGACATTGCTCTACTACAGTCGGTAAAAGTATGGTTATCTGGTAACTTCTCAATGAAAGACCTTGGTGAAGCAGCTTATATACTTGGTATAAAGATCTACAGAGATAGATCGAGAAGACTGCTTGGTCTTTCACAGGCTACATACATTGAAAAGGTGCTAAATCGGTTTAGCATGCTTGAATCGAAACGAGGTAACTTACCCATGCTACATGGAGTAAAGTTAAACAATCATCAATGTCCTAAAACCGATGATGACAAAAGACGCATGTCTGTAGTCTCGTGCGCCAACGCAATCGGTTCGATTATGTATGCTATGCTATGCACTAGACCTGACGTAGCGTTTGTGTTATCTGTAACGAGTCGTTACCAAGGAAATCCGGGAGACGAGCATTGGATTGCCGTCAAGAACATTCTTAAGTACTTGAGAAGAACTAAAGATATGTTCCTAGTGTACGGAGAAGGTGATCTGAAAATAGAAGGATTTTCAGACGCAAGTCATCTCACAGATGAGAATGATTTTAAATCCCAATCAGGATACCTGTTTATCTTGAATGGGGGCGCGGTCAGTTGGAAGAGTTCCAAGCAGGGAAGCGTAGCTTTCTCTACGATCGAGTCGGAGTATATCGTAGCTGCGGAAGTAGCAAAGGAAGCGGTTTGGATAAGAAAGTTCATTACAGAACTTGGTGTGGTGCCTGACATTGTAAATCCCATTACACTGTATTGTGATAACAATGGAGCCATTGCGCAAGCAAAGGAACCACGGTCTCATAATGCGTCCAAGCATTACCTTAAGCGATACCACATCATAAGAGAGATTGTGGCTAGAGGGGATGTGAGAATAGAAAGAGTACCTACAGAGGACAACGTTGCAGATCCGTTGACAAAGACTTTAACCCAGAGAGTACATGATCGTCATTTAACTTCTACTGGGATAAGTTTTAGAAACAATTGGCTTTAGTCCAAGTGGGAGTATGTTGGGGTTTAGTGTCCTATAGACAATTGTTCTAGGATACAAACTTAATAAAGGCAATCCCTAAATAAAGTCTAATAAAAGGAAATCCGTAAGTTTATTTAAAGTGATTATAAAGTGTTCATACAAGCATGAAGTGAGACAAAACTTTATAATAAACTGATAAACCTAAAACCACCCCAAGTCAAGTGATATGTTTGGGATTGATATATCACTGTTGAGACTTGTATGTAACAATGTCTTCTGTCCGATAGAAAGCCGATCTCACAAGCTTCATATATACAGATATCTGGACAGTTACGTAGATCCGATGAAAAGTTGTTCATTAGGATTGGGGATCCGATTTGAGATAACAGGATGGGTAGATTCATCCTTGTCACCTGTTCATCTCATTGGTAATATGTATAACTAATCCTCAGACTCAAAGGAATATTAATTGGTATTCTGGATTACGGAATGTGACGCTTTGACTCTGGTGTAACACGATCCTTAATAGAGATGACTCTGGGGTGTGAACAGTAGACGTTGGGTATCACAGGAAGTGATTGCGGGATCGTTATATATTAGATTGAGCATTTATCACTCCCGATAACTGGGAGATACATCCAAGGATCGCTTGTGGAAGACTCGACTCTAAATCCTTGCAAGGTGATAGCTTAAGACTTGAAATACAGATTTCACTTAACCTATCTATTTGAGTTGACTCGGCCTGTACAAGTAAAACGAACGTCTCGCTATATGTGACTTGACATCATCCATAGTCATAAGATTCAGTTCAAGGATGTAGTTGATAAATGATCGAATTATACTGTAACTAATACGGAAAGGTTAACGACAGAATCAACCTATCTTCTTATAGCTCTGGCGGAATGATTACGGACTTGCTAATCACATACTCTGTACATCATTCCGTTATGCAAAGATTAAATATAATTCTTTGAAAATTATTTAATAACGTTGCATACGGCTAGATGCAATAAGAACCTAATGGGTCACACATAAGACTTGGAACCTAAAAGAGAGATAGATGTTTAATTAATTGATGGAAGCCTAATTGAGCCCAATAAGGCCCATGGACCAAGGGGGGGTCGAAATTCATGTAGATAAAATACATGAATGATTAATTTGATTTTATTAATTCTAATTAGATTAGGATTATGAATTAAATTAATTAAGAGATAAATAAGTTAGGAGTTTTAATTAGATTATAATACTCCTATTATTATCCAATAAGGTTATTATTATTATCCTTAATATATTAGATATATAATGAGATAATAATTAGGAATTCTATTCCGAATTGAATTCATGTTCAGTAACCTAATTCTATCTAACTAGGGATTAGATACAAGAGATTATAAATACCCCCCCTAGGATTTTCGAAATCCACTAGTGAAAACCCTATTGAGATTTTCGAAATACTCAGTGCAACCGGGAGAGAGAAAATTTCGACACCCCTAGTTCGAAGACGAGATTTTCTACGGCTTCCTTCCGATCAATTGATTTCATCTATTTCTTTTATCTTTGATCTTATGTTGATTAGTTAGAGGCAATCTACTTTGGTTGCTATTCAACGGTTGATTCTAAATTAATCTTCCCGTGTTTTATTTCGTGTTTGGAAACTCGGAGAAGAGTTGTGGGCACTTCATTAACAACGGTAGATTGATCATCAAAAGGTAATTCCTCTTATCCTTCTTTATATGAAATAACGATTAACGGATCCTAGGGTTAAATGGAAATAGGTTAAAAAATTTATATTTCCGCTGCTATACCTTAGCCTAATTTCCAACACATGCGATAACTAATGGGAGAGAGTTGTCTTCCATGCATGAACGAAGAATTTTACCAGTTATGCGCTACCAATCTGATGAGGAAATATCAGACGAAGAGCGAGTAGTTATTTGTACTATAACAAATATATTTCAATTATGACAACTTTTTATAAATGTGAAATTAAGTTAAATTTAAGTTGTATCAAATAAGTTACATTTAAGCTATAAGAATGAAATAAGTTACATTTAAATTACTACTATCACTACTCAATTTAAGCTATAAGAATGAAATAAGTTACATTAAAGCTATAAGAATGAAATAAGCTATAAGTTAAATTTAAGCTGTATCAAATAAGTTACATTTAAATTACTACTCTCACTACTCAATAATGTCCCCCAGTTCCACAATGAGTGTTATACCGAATTCTATTACTTACTCTACGGCCTTGTACGGCTGCTGGCCTTTGTATTTCTTTTGGCAACTTCTTCTTCGTTTGATATATTAACCACCCCTTAATTTTAACAATAAAAAAAATTAATTGTATTAGTATAAATCATTGTAAATGAATTGTTTAAAATATGACTAGATCACAAGTTTATTACCTGAATTTAACTCACTTTGCCCTTGGTCAAATCCAAAAAGTCCAGGACCACCAAAAAATTGTTGATTGCTAGACCCAATGTTGCAAGGACCTCCATGATCATGTATGTTATAATCAAATTGGCTTGATGATGCACCACTTGCATATGCTGCAAATGCATTTGAACCAGATGCATATGCTGCAAAGGCACTTGAACCAGATGCATGTGTCCTAAATGTGGGTACCATATGATCACGAGGTATGATGGTATACCCCTCATTATTATGCTGGGAATAATCAATTGGATTAAATTGTGGACTTGTATATGTCTCCATTGGATTAAATTGTGGATTTGGGTATGTCATCATTGGATTTTGTGGATTTGGATAAGCCATTAGTGGTGTTGGGGTTGTGATGCGTGTAAAGTCTAGGGGTAGAGTTTCTTACGACGATTTAAATGTGTATTGCGGTGAATGTGCTATGAATATGGATGTGATCTTTTTAAATGTTCTAACTCCACTAGACACTACGACTACTTAGGGGCAAGTGTACCCCGTCGTATCAAGTAATAATCCGGTTAAGACCGGGTATCGAATCCACGGGATTTATAATTACAAGTATTAGACGACTCGGTTTCGTATGTTATTTAAGCGGTGATTACTTTGGGGTAAAGTAAGACACAACTACACACTATTCCTAACTATTGGCGACACAGATTCGTGTAGCTAAAACTCTATGAAGCGGGGTGTGTATGATAAGTTATAACCACGATGAATAACGACTCTAAATGTATACGGATAATGGTTTACACTTGCAAAGACGACCAAGTGTAGTGAGACCAACCCGTGAAGTACTTAGACTATGTGATTCCTAGTCAAGGCGTGTCTAATGCGGGGGAGCTAGAAATTAGGGCCCGTAAGTTCCGTGGCTTGTCAATTCCTACGGTTTCCGGTTTGTCACTTCCGGTAAGGCAACACCTATATAATTCCCTAAAGATAGCCCGGATGGCGGCGGTAATCGCGTGCTCCTACACAATAATCAATTATCAATATCAAAACAAGCAATAAACATTAACACGTAAAGGGAAATAGAGATTATAAGCCGTAAATTATAAATATGGAAAGTGTTTAGATGAAATACAACCAAGCCTAGTACATAGGAAGAGTACAAGCTAATTAGCAAGTAAAAAGGGAGAATCCGCCCTTGGAACTAGCTACCCGAACTCAAAGCCGTCTCCTAGGTCGTGGAGGTGGAACTCTCAAGCTTGGTGACGAATGATGGAGCGGAACTTTGATGGAACGCCGGAACAACCGAACAAGCTCTCGAGGGGGAGAGTTTAACTACAAAATCTGAATCTAAATTACAAGGAAAGAAAAGAGTATAGTATAGCTCTCTAGTATGTAATTGCTCTCAAATGAAGTTCAAGAGCTATCTATTTATAGACATCAAGCAAGGGCAAGTTTGTAATTTCACAAAGCACAAGCATGGAGCAACATTATTTGGTGCAGAAATCCCATGATACGCCCCGCGTGTTTTGGTCTACGCCCCGCGTAAATGCCCATTCCGTCAGAAATTTCTGCATGTGGACCAATTCGTTGTCTTGTTGACTCAAGTACGCCCTGCGTAGAGGATTATAAGCCCCACGTGTTTGAGTCTCTGGAATTTTATTGCCTGAATTGGTGCCCTTATGCCGTGCGTAGCTGAAGTACGCCCCGCGTAAAAGAGTCCCTGATCTTTTATGTTGAAGAACTGCCTTTTTACGCCCCGCATAGGTATAGTTGACTCTGGGAGACAGTGCAGTCTGACTTTCAGGATTAGGCCAATTATTGCCGACATGTGTCATACGCCCCGCGTAGTGTGTCATACGCTCCGCGTATGCTGAGTCAGTTCCACATGGTGCCTGCGGATAAGGCAATTATTTCTGGCACTATGTTTCACGCCCCGCGTACAGGATAATACGCCCCACGTATTGAGTGGATTTTTGCTCCTTTCTCGTACCTGAAATACAAATCTTGAGAGCCGAGTTAGCTTGACGTTTTTATTTCCTAAACTAATCAAAAACGAGAAAAATAAACTAAAAATACGAGATTTATTTTTATTTCCTTATTTATCAAAAACACTTTATTTTTGTAATTAAACTTATTTATTTTATCCAAAATCAACCCGTAAATCACGCTAAAAGATAGGGGTAAAATACCCCTATCAAACCTCCTCGGACTTTAAAGTTTTACTTGTCCTCAAGTAAAAGAAATCGAAAGACAAGAGATTGAGAAAATTAAGAAACAAACCAAAGGTTGGTTTTGCCAAGTGCGTGATTTCAAAGTTATGGTTTTGTGCAAAGGTTTCGGTAAGTACCTACGCAACAATTGAGTACGAAACTTGTTTGAAACCTCCATGATCAAGATTTAATAGGCAATATTAACGGGGATTGATTATCTTTTGAGAACCCGATAGTACCTCACCAAGGGATTTCGCTCTTACGCTCAATTTTAGGTGGGTTGGTGTTTTAGCGCTCTTCTTTGCACTTACTCGAGATCATGTTGAATTTGCATTTTCATCCGGGTTTTTCCTCCTAAAATATGGTTAGGCAATGTTAAAAATGAACCCGGAGGGGGGGTTGTAATGTGGGTGGCTTCTTTAGTGGTTAGTGTAAAGGAACTGGAGTTCAAAAATACCGTTTTGTGATTGCACCGTATCATTGCTTATTTCGGCCTTGGCGGATTTTACAAGACGTACTTAAAAATTGCTCGGGTGGAGCTTTGAGAATGCCTCATTATTTTTATTGTGTCCTTTGTTTTCATAGAGGCAGAAAAACAATATTTTGAGAGCTTATGATGCACTTTTGCTAAGGCCGTGACTCATTTCGGGTAACTTGGGTGCAACTTGGTTATGTCGGTATTTGAACAAGAGGAAAAAGGGTTAATTGGTAAAAGGGTATTAACAAAAGAAAAGTTGGTTAATAAGCTCGAGGGGGTTTCCTAATGTTTAATGAAAACGAGAAAAATAAATTAAGAAAAATTAGCTTAAGTGGGTTCGGTTTATCATCTATTGCCTTTTTACCAAAAATAAGTGTACTTAACCCGGTATTGGATGCAAATTCTATGAGTCGAGTGAAGTCAAAACTCTCGAAAAATTGTGAAAGAATTAGAGTTCTCGTACGAACTCTTTTAGGCTCAAAAATACCTCACAAAGATTCGGGTTTAAATTGTGCACTATCAAGTCTTCGCTAAATTCTCAACTATCCTGTCTTTATTGCCTTTTCAAAGTTCATTATGGAGATAACATTTGGTTCAAGACTCAATGCCTTAGTTTAGTACTAACCTAAGCTTTGCACAAATTCCCTAATTTCAAAACCAAGACTAAAATTTCTTCATCGAATCATTCCTTTATGTTCCGACACTTTTATTTTTGATGGCAAATAACGTAACTTTAATTAATTTCCGAAGGGGGGGGATAGCATGTTGGAAAAATTTAAAAGAGTCAATAAATTAGTTTAATTATTTTGTAGTTTATTTTATTTTTATTTTTTGTTTTTGGTAGTGCAAAACAAATGTTAAGTGCGGGGTTGCACGTCCCTCCGCGTTATTTAAAATGACGCCTATTCCAAGGGCGTCGCAAAAAGAAATGAAAACAAAAACAAAAACAAAAATAAAGTGAGAAAAGGAAAAGAAAAAGAAGACCCTTAGGGTCAGGGGTTACGCGAGGCGTGCCCAGAGGGGCGCCCCGCGTAACCAGTACGTTTTGTGGTGTTTTTGGGTAGAGACTCAACTACGCGGGGCGCAAGAAAGAGGTGCCCCGCGTGTTTGAGTTTCTGAACCATTTTTAAACATAAAAACGAAGGGACGCGGGGCGTGCCATGGGGTACGCCCTGCGTGGCTTTATTACAAGCAGCAAAAATAAGCGAAAAACAACACGAAACATAAACGGAAAGTACTAATATATTAAAAATTAAAAAAGATAGTACATGAAACATCAAAACAGCAAAACAAAGGAAAATGAAAACAAAAGAAAATGAAAACATAAAGAAAATGGAACTATGGTTGAGATGGGGGTGGAGTGCTATGGAGGTTGAAGTATGAGGCGAAGGAAGCGGTGAGAGCATCGAAACGAGTGTCGATATGGGCCCGGTCCTCCCGTTGTTGTGCTTCGAGGGAGTCGAAACGGGTGTTGAGGGTGGCGAATTGGGAGTCATAATGGACCCGGTCCCGGCGTTGGTTATCCTCCAAGATATCCAACCGAGCATAAATGGCATTAAAGTCGTGGTTGGGTGGAGGACTGAAATTAAGACCCAAGCTTGAATCCGAATCCGGACCCCCTTCCTCGTTGGCATGAGCCGCCCCCGAAGTCTCCCCGGGCCCGAAGTGGAATTGTTAAGGGACTTAAAAGCATTTTTCTCCACGGGCCTCGGTAAAAGGCTGGGGAGGCGAGCAAGGGTAGCCTCGCCAAGAGCGGAAGTGGCGAAAAGAGTGACTAGATGGCCCAGCCTGATCTTACCCCGCTTCCGGGTGGAAATGTGGTGGAGTTGGACGGCCACAAGATAAGAGAGGTCATAAGCACAGTTGTTGACACAACAACATAGTGCTAGAAGCTCGTCCTTGTTAACCTTTGTGGATTCCGTCTTTCCCGAAAAGTAGACGGAGATAAAGCGGTGGAGAAGTTGGAGGATTGGATCACGAATGAGAGAGGGA
Source organism: Euphorbia lathyris (assembly GCF_963576675.1). NCBI lineage: Eukaryota > Viridiplantae > Streptophyta > Magnoliopsida > Malpighiales > Euphorbiaceae > Euphorbia > Euphorbia lathyris. The sequence continues at coordinate 87,809,715 of NC_088915.1, forward strand.
CGGAGGTTGGAGACGTCATAATCCTCGGACCCAGTGATGGAGGTCCAAAAATCACGAGCAGAAACCTCCTCGGGCCAATGGGAAATACCGTTTTCCGCTTGCTTGGTGAAGTGAGTGCGGAGCCACGGGGTATCAATGGTGAAGGGGTGGTTATGAAGGCGGAAATTGAAGAGGGTAGCACCGGGGACATTGTTAGAGGTGAAGGTGGTGTAGAACTCCAAAACTAAGGAGGGGTAAATGCGATGTCTTGCTAGAAAATGATCGTACCAAGAGAGAGCACGGAGGCGCTCTACGAAGGCCTCGCCAAGACCGAAACGGTCAAGGGTGTTCCGCTCTATGTACGAAAGTTCCATAAAGTGGGTAGCGGATAGTGTCTGGTAGTGCTCGGCCTCCCCCTCGGTTAGGAGATGAAAAGGGGCCCGGTGTAGGCGGGTAAGAGGTGGAGTTCCCTCCCGTGGAGGTGATTGTTGGTTTTGTGCGAAACGGGAGGAACGGGCCCGTGTGGACCGTGGGGGACGTATGTCGGCGGCTCTCTTGCGTGCCATGGCGATAGTTAGGAATGGAGAGGGATTGAGAGAAGGTGGGAGAAGGTTGGGGTAAAGTTGAGATAATAGTGAGGGAAGAAGAAGGAAAAAAAGAGATATATATAGGGGAGAAGTGGGGAATCCAAGCAAAGCTCGGATTCCCAGAGGGGTACGCGGGGCGTGAAGGGGCCACGCCACGCGTATCCCTCCTCCTGATGTTATTTGATGAAAAATCAGTGAGATACGCGCGGCGTAAGTAGGGTTACGCCACGCGTATCGGATCTCCTGCCCCCTTTTATGTCAAAAAGGGCGAGGACGCGGGGCGTAAATGGGGTTACGCCCCGCGTAAACGGACGGAAGAAGAAGGATCTTTGTGGGTTTTTTTTGTGGATTTATGAGTGTTTAATGATTTTTAATTATTTTATGATTTTTATGTTCTATTTATGGGTAATTAAGGTGGTGGTTAATGACAATTTATTGTGGAGGGAAGGTGGAAATTTTAATTTGAAAAGATGAGAATTGATTGGGTGGGAGAGGAGGTGGAGTGTGGAAGTGGGAAAATTGTATAGGGAAGAGGAGTGATGGGAAGTTGGAGAGAGAGAAGGTTGTCATGGGGAGTTGTGATTCACAACTCCCCGAGGATACGCGCGGCGTACTCTAGGGTACGCCCCGCGTGTCCTACACATGGCATTTATTAAAAAGAGTTCGTTTTTTTTTGTTTTTTTTTTGTTTTTTTATATGGAAAGCGTACGCGGGGCGTAAATTTAGGTACGCCGCGCGTGTTGTGTCCTTTATTAAGTAAAAAGGGCAGACACACAACTACATGGGGCGCAATGGGTTGTACGCCCCGCGTATTTCAAGATTTTGGATTAATGTGGGATTTGTTTTTCTTTTGATTTTATGAAAATAAAAGAAAATGGGAAACAATAAAATAAAGCAAAAGATGAAGATGAAAATAAAATCACAATAATGCAAAATAAAGAGAAAGGAATAACATTTATAATACATATAGACAAATGGTTCGAGGGACTCAAACCGATGCTACGTTTTGAGTCGAAGTAGCTCGACTTTCTTGTATGGCGGCTTATTGCAAGACGTCCGTGTTGGAGCTTGACGGGTCCGAACTCCTATTGTTGAGGAGCGTTATCGCTTGCCTGGATTCCCTATTCTTACCCCGCGGATTTTGTTCAGTGTTTGCCGGGAGGGTTCCTAGTGGCCTTTCTTGTTGTTGACGGTTCAGGTGGGCCACCTGGCGGCTAAGATCCCTACAAAACACTTCGCTATCGGAAAGACGGGTTAATATGTCCTTCAACAAGGACGTGACCGATTGGTCATGTACATTGTTGGAAGGCAGAGTGTTTCGATTACCGGGCGCGGCTTGTGATTGCCCGAGCCCGTTTTCCCGAAATTCTTGCTCAAAGCCGGATGGGGGCTTCAACACGTTATTATTGTTGCCATATGATAAGTTAGGGTGTTGATACCGAGGCCTCCATCCGCTATTATTATTATTATTGTGGTGGGAATAGGAGTTCGGATGGGAATTATACCTTTGGTTACCTCCTATATAACTTACGTTTTTGGCATCGCCGGTGAAGGGGCTACCGATTTGGCAATTAAACGCATCATGGTCTCCACCACAGTGAGTGCACATCATGACCTGTACACTTTTATTGAGGCTTAATTGGGCGATCAACGAGTCAAGCTTCTTATTTATTTCAGCTATGGAGCTTTTCGGAGCCTCTTTCTCCACAGCGAATGTCTGGTGTCGCGACGGGCCAGCAAGCCGATCCTCTTGCCATTGCACACTTTTCCTTGCGAGCTCATGAATGAGCTCGTAGGCCTCACTAGCTGACTTCCGAAATAGATCCCCACCTGCAGTGGAATCAACAGTCGCACGGTTAGTGGGAGTTAACCCGTGGTAAAAAGTGCTTACCAAGTCGTGCTTTGGGATGTCATGGTGGGGGCAGTTTCGGAGCAACTTCCGGAACCTAGCCCAAGCTGCGTGAAGGGCCTCGCATTCCAACTGCCTGAAGGATGTGATATCGGTCCGTAACTTGACTGTTTTGGACGGCGGAAAATAGTAGGAGAGGAACTCCTTTTCAAGCTCTTCCCATGACGTGATGGATCCCGCCTCCAATGAATGTAGCCACTCCAGCGCCTGTCCTGTCAATGAAAAAGGAAACAATTTCAGTCTCACAGCCTCAACGGGAACACCATTTTACCGAGAGGTATCGGCACACATAAGAAATTTATCCAAATGTTCGTTAGGGTTTTCGTGGAGTTCCCCTTTGAATTGACCGCATTGTTGTATCAGTTGGATCATTCCTGTCTTGATCTCGTATGTGTTGGCCGGAATTGTGGGAGCGATAATGCCGTTACGATTTTGGGGACGATGCGGCGCAAGGATCTCCATCATCGAACGCGTATCATTGGCCCCGCGGATGTTGTTCACGTGTGGCCTTGGGTTTTCGTTGGGTTGGTTGACCTCGGCGTTGGGGTTTGCCATTCTCTCTTTTCGAATCCTACAAAGAGTACGTTCAATTTCAAGATCAATAGGAATAAGAGAATCACTTTTCGATCGGGTGTGCATAAAGTAAAAAGAAGTATAAAAAAGAATTATCAATGAGAAAGAATAATGTTAGCAAACGTATATATAAACAATTTATACAAAAAGAATGCTTAAACTAACAATGAAACGTTTTTGTCTAATATTGTAGGAAATTATAAATCCCCGGCAACGGCGCCAAAAACTTGATGCGTGTAGAGTCTAGGGGTAGAGTTTCTTACGACGATTTAAATGTGTATTGCGGTGAATGTGCTATGAATATGGATGTGATCTTTTTAAATGTTCTAACTCCACTAGACACTACGACTACTTAGGGGCAAGTGTACCCCGTCGTATCAAGTAATAATCCAGTTAAGACCGGGTATCGAATCCACGGGATTTATAATTACAAGTATTAGACGACTCGGTTTCGTATGTTATTTAAGCGGTGATTACTTTGGGGTAAAGTAAGACACAACTACACACTATTCCTAACTATTGGCGACACAGATTCGTGTAGCTAAAACTCTATGAAGCGGGGTGTGTATGATAAGTTATAACCACGATGAATAACGACTCTAAATGTATACGGATAATGGTTTACTCTTGCAAAGACGACCAAGTGTAGTGAGACCGACCCGTGAAGTACTTAGACTACGTGATTCCTAGTCAAGGCGTGTCTAATGCGGGGGAGCTAGAAATTAGGGCCCGTAAGTTCCGTGGCTTGTCAATTCCTAAGGTTTCCGGTTTGTCACTTCCAGTAAGGCAACACCTATATAATTCCCTAAAGATAGCCCGGATGGCGGCAGTAATCGCGTGCTCCTACACAATAATCAATTATCAATATCAAAACAAGCAATAAACATTAACACGTAAAGGGAAATAGAGATTATAAGCCGTAAATTATAAATATGGAAAGTGTTTAGATGAAATACAACCAAGCCTAGTACATAGGAAGAGTACAAGCTAATTAGCAAGTAAAAAGGGAGAATCCGCCCTTGGAACTAGCTAACCGGACTCAAAGCCGTCTCCTAGGTCGTGGAGGTGGAACTCTCAAGTTTGGTGACGAATGATGGAGCGGAACTTTGATGGAACGCCGGAACAACCGCACAAGCTCTCGAGGGGGAGAGTTTAACTACAAAATCTGAATCTAAATTACAAGGAAAGAAAAGAGTATAGTATAGCTCTCTAGTATGTAATTGCTCTCAAATGAAGTTCAAGAGCTATCTATTTATAGACATCAAGCAAGGGCAAGTTTGTAATTTCACAAAGCACAAGCATGGAGCAACATTATTTGGTGCAGAAATCCCATGATACGCCCCGCGTGTTTTGGTCTACGCCCCGCGTAAATGCCTATTCCGTCAGAAATCTTCTGCATGTGGACCAATTCGTTGTCTTGTTGACTCAAGTACGCCCTGCGTAGAGGATTATACGCCCCGCGTGTTTGAGTCTCTGGAATTTTATTGCCTGAATTGGTGCCCTTACGCCGTGCGTAGCTGAAGTACGCCCCGCGTAAAAGAGTCCCTGATCTTTTATGTTGAAGAACTGCCTTTTTACGCCCCGCGTAAATAGTGGTACGCCCCGCGTAGGTATAGTTGACTCTGGGAGACAGTGCAGTCTGACTTTCAGGATTAGGCCAATTATTGCCGACATGTGTCATACGCCCCGCGTATGCTGAGTCAGTTCCACATGGTGCCTGCGGATAAGGCAATTATTTCTGGCACTATGTTTCACGCCCCGCGTACAGGATAATACGTCCCGCGTATTGAGTGGATTTTTGCTCCTTTCTCGTACTTGAAATACAAATCTTGAGAGCCGAGTTAGCTTGACGTTTTTATTTCCTAAACTAATAAAAAACGAGGAAAATAAACTAAAAGTACGAGATTTATTTTTATTTCCTTATTTATCAAAAACACTTTATTTTTGTAATTAAACTTATTTATTTTATCCAAAATCAACCCGTAAATCACGCTAAAAGATAGGGGTAAAATACCCCTATCAGGTTGGTGTACTTTGGTATAATTGTTCAAAACTAGCTTGACCATACATAGGATACAACATTGGGGGATCAATTTGTTGGATATCGATGGGCAATGGAAGATTAGGAATTGGTTCAACACGATCCCGAAAAGTACGCCGCCGACGTCTACCTTCACGTGTAGGCTCAGGAACGCTTGCAAAATTAAGAGTTGGGGGAGCACGTTGGGGAATATATGTATCAGCTAAGTTATGCTCTTGATTAAAAGCTCCAATCAAACTGGTTGCTCGTCCCCTAATAACCTCTCTATTTACTTGTTGATCAGGCAAATGATATATTGCCTGAAGACCATCTCCCTGTAAATTGAAACATAAGAACACACATTACGAATATATATATATGTGTACATAAATTAAATCATTCAATATTTTATACATATACGTACCATTGCACCCCTGACTCCTCCAGTAGGACTTATCCATCTTCTAGTCTGCAAAACATACCATTGCATATATTCAGATTGAGGACCAAGTGGTCCTCTTAATCTCCGTGTGGTTGCTATAGAATTGTGCCGATCATTCCATTTCTCAATGAATACCCGATGTCGAACCTCCCATTCTACCCTGGTACTATTGCGTAACTCAATAGTGTGGAGAGACTGCACCTGCAATGGAATCCCCGGAATGGGCTGATCCATACCAAATTGTCGAAGACATCGATCAGGTTAATGATATTCGACAATATTAAAACATACTAATGGTACAACAGAACGCCACACTGATTGACCAGCAACGCAATATTGTGGCAAATGATCGAGCACATTCTTGTATGGCTCCCAGCACATCTACAACATAACACAAAATTGTCGTCAACATATTTATGAATATGATACATGTAATTCAGATTGATTTACAAAATCCAAACCTCATATTGTTGTTGTTCATCCAAGGCCCTTCGAAATTCTTTCAAATTATGTGCCAACGCCGGATATTTCCTATCTGGTCCTTTCCACCTACAATTTAAACAAATACACATATAACAATTTAACCAACTATACATATAACAACTTTTAATTAAATATTTACCTAAAAGAGTATGGCTTATCCATTGCAAAATGATTTTCTACACGAGGCGCAATCCTAGGAATTCTTTCACATGCCCACACTTGTAATAACTGTAAGCATCCACTGATTTGTGCAGTCTTGGGTTTTGTTGCTTTACACATTTCTCTATACAAGTGAGCTAGAGCAGCTGAACCCCATGCATATTCACCTGCCTCATCAAAATCGTGTAGTAATGGCAACCATATAAAATGCACATAGCCACTATTCTTCCCTCCAAATAATAAACCACCAATGACATGTAACATGAATGCTCTTGCATAACATTCAACCGTATCATCATTAGCATTAGGTTCCAAGATTTGAAAATGTTGAGCTAACCATGATAATTTTATGGCGTTTCCCTTCATAGCACGTGAGGAGGTACAACTCCTAAGTACAATTGACAAGTTAGTGGAAAGTCGTGGTTTACAGCCCGTCAGTACCTCAACATCGTGTAAGGTAATGGTGGCTTCACCCACTGTTAGATGAAAAGTGTGTGTTTCTGGTCTCCACCTTTCAACCAATGCAGTTATTAAGCTATAATCCACGCTTATTCCACTGATCTTTATAATGCCCTCAAAGTCGGCCCGACGTATATAATTATCAAATCTCGGGTCTACATTTGTATACATTTCACTGTTTGTTGCAACTTGACATCGCAATACATCCATTCCATCCTGACCACATAGCAGAACATGTCATCATATATTAAGTTAAATATATCATACTTAATTTTGAAATAATTATTATTGGTTAATTTCCATTTCATTAGTTACCTCATTTTGCCATACAAGTTGGGATCTATGAATACTTTGCATGTCTAAAACATCATCCAAAATTGGTCCCGGTTGCATTATTTGTGCTGCTCTCCTTACATTTGCCATTTTAATATATGATACGCCTATATAATAAATTATGATAAAGTACAAAATCATTTATTAAACTAAATATAATCAAATTAATAAGAAAGTACAAACTAATTTATTAAACATAATATAATAAGATTACAATACATTATTAATAAGCAGACTTAAAGTTCTCCCTATTACAATAATCGTGTTGCGATAATGGGATTGATTGTCTAACTCTACACATCATTTCCTTATATAATAAATTTTGTCTTGGGTTATCATCCTTGCAAACATATTCCAAATGGACTAAATTTAACGCCACCATTTTATAGTTTCTTACATTTATTGCTTCAATTATTTCATTATATGTTTTTTTTGTATCTACATGATAAACCTTCATACAAAATCTTTAACTTCCATTTCTCATGACCAACGGGATAACCGGTATTTATAATATCTTGGATTTCATTATTAATACTCGTAATAAATTCCACTAGACTTCTACCACGTTGCATTTTCATCTCCTTCATTTTTTTTTATTTTTTGTCTAGCCTTTTCCTTTGCAAAACGAGATATACATGCATGTGGAACCAGATATGATTTAGCCATCTATAAAACAAATAAATCATACAATGTAAGTTCATCATACCTTTTTACTTAATATTTTTAAATAAAACATAGATTAATTACAAATTAATATTTTAAAGAATTAATATTTTTGAATAAAACATAGAGTTAATTACTTAATAAGTCAATTGTAATTATAAATATTATAAACTTATGAGATTTTCTAAGCATGAACTAATATTTCTAAGCATACTTATAAACTAAGAGATTTTTTAAGCATGAATTAACATTTCTAAGAATAGTTATAAATTAATATATTTTTTAAGCATAAATTAAATTTCTAACCATAATTAATAAACTAAGAGATATTCTAAGCATAAATAATTTTTTTATAAATTAATATTTCTAAGTATAGTTATAAATTAAGAGATTTTTTAAGTACAAATTAAAATTTCTAACCTTAATTATAAACTAAAAGATATTTTAAGCATAATTTTATTTTGAGATATTTCTAACCATAATTTTATAAACTAAGAAATATTATAACCATCATTATACATTTTGAGATATTTTAAGAATAAATTTTATTTGCTAAGCATAATTATAGATAGAGAGATTTTCTAAGCATAATTATAAATCAAGAGATTTTCCAACTATAAATTAATATTTCTAAAGATACTTATAATTTAAGAGATTTTCTAAACATAAATTAATATTTCTAACCATAGTTATAAATTAGAGATTTTCTAAACATCAATTAATTTTTCTAAACATGCATATAATATTTCTATGTATAAGTTATAAATTAAGAGATTTTATTAGCATAAATTAATATTTCTTAGCATAAGAACACATATATTAAGAGAATTTCTAAGCATAACAACACATAAATTAAGAGGTTTTCTAAACATAAATTATAATTTACAGTATAAACATTAAACACATAAATTAAGATATCTAACTATAATTATAAATATTTCTTAACTAAATATAATTAACAAAATTAAAATACATACCTGAAAATGAAGAGTTAAGAATATAGAAGGACTGCATATGATATTTTTGCAAGAAGGGAGAGAAGGAAAAAAAATATATATGCTGAAGGCAGATAATATATCTGCCTTCTTCTTCTTTCTCCCTTTAAAGGAGAAGCAGGAAGAATAAATTGTATTCACGGGTCAAATGACCCGTGAATACACAATAATAATAACACTACGCAAAGCTGAAAACCAGCTTTGCGCAGTGTTTAATAGCCATTACGGCGTGCAGAGTGCCGTAATGGCTACTTTGCGCAAAGTTGCCACTGCGCAGCAACTTTGCGCAGTGGAATAGTTACCATTCCGGCACCACATGCGCCGGAATGGTAACTATTCTAAATAGTAGTCCACTACGCAAGTTTGATTTGCGCAGTGGTACCCATTCCGACGCCTAGTGCGCCGGAATGGTTACGTTTTCCTAACCAGAGTTAAAAACAGCCCCTCCCTTGAAATTAATTTTCAACCATCCTTATCTCCCTATTTATCTCCCAAATCAGCCCCAAACAGAGGTTTAATCCCATTTTCTTTACGTAAACGGAAAAAACGACACGTTAGGACCGACTTTAAGATTTAGTACCTGATCGGGTTAATGATCTCAGAAGTATGTTATTGTTAGATGTTGGTCTTAAATTCCAACTCTATAAATTAATTGAAGCGTTGATATCATTTATTAAAAAAATATATCAGAATTATCATTTATAGATGTGGCGAAGAGAAATCTCTCACTTCTTAATAAGCTTCACAATGGCCCCCCATTAGAAAGGCGTCCTCGTTGGGAGGAACAAGGTGTCAAGAAATAAGGTCGACACAGATCTTGCTATCAAATTCTAATATTGTTTGCCCAAGATTATGGGTGGTATGGTTTTCGGAAGCTCATGACTTCAATATTGCTCTCTTAGCCCCACAAACCTAATGCTTATTAACTGCTCATAATTCTCTCGTTGTTTAATATAAAGCTAGATATTACGCTGGTTGTTCTTTCTTTGAGGCGAAGTTGGAAAATAGTCTGAGCTTTGTCTCGAGAAGAATCCTAGCCGCCAATGACATTATAAGAGATGGTGCTCGATGTTTAGTTAATCCTGGTAATAGTATTAATGTCTAGCCTGACTCTTGATTTTCAGATGGTGCTCATACTTACGTTCAAACAACTTGCCCTACTGGTCTTAATAAATTAATGGTGCATGATCTTAAATCTGCAGTTGGGAATAGATTGGATGTGAATATTGTTAGCAATTTATTCAATGATAGAGATGCCAAGCTCATTCTTCAAATTCCGCTTAGTAATCGTACTACTACTGATAATTGGCACTGAATCTGGGATAAAAAATGTATTTTCTCGGTCAAATCTATGTATCAGATGCTTCGAACTACTACTGTTACTGCTATTTGCCCTACTTCATCCCCATCAATATAGAATAAGCTCTAGAATTTACATGTGCCCCCAAAGTGAAGGAATTGTTATGGCGTGTTTTATCTAAATCGCTACCTTCACTCTCTGCTTTAAATCATCGTTATGTTCCGGTAGGTAGATGTTAGTTACCTTATTTATCTTTCAAATGGAGGATACGACTTCCACGCATTGGTTTGGTTGTTCAAAAACTCGGCAGGTTAGGCGGTTGTCAGATATAGGCAACTTGAGCGATAATTTCAATGATTTTATGTGTGTTTTGGTGTTTTATCATGAATAATAAAAACACATAGGCTTTTATGTCTTGCTGCCAGGTTGTTATCGAGTATTTATAAATTTTATAGTAATCAGAATAATTTTGTGTGGAATAAAAAGTCTTTGCCGCTAGGTTTAATCTTTTCTAATGCCACTACTTTATGGTCAAGTTGGAAGCAAGCCCAATCGGCGATCTTGCCCTGCATCGTCCCAGTTCAGTCGAGCTCTACTTGGATTCCACCACTCACTGGGTTTTTGAAGTGTGGTGTTGGTGTTACGATTTTCTCTAGCTCTGCTACGGTCGGTTTTGGGTGTGTGATGCTCATGGTAACTTTGGGGCAGCTAAACCAGATTTATTAAATTGTATTGTGGATCCATTACTTGCGGGAAGTATGGGCATTCGAGAAGCTTTTGTTGGTCCCGTGTAACGTGACAGTATTAGTTCCAGGGGGGTTAGGAACTATTATAAATTTTTTTATGTTAATGCTGACTTATTTTAAGTTTAAGACTTTAACTCAGTCTTTAGGTCAGCACAGCTGAGTAGGGTTTGACACAGCTTTAGTCAACTGCTGACTAGAGCTGTTTCTACCGTGAGTTGAGAAGCAACACTTGGGTCTGTTTCAAACTCAGCTCTCAGATTACTCAACTCAGTGTATACAAGTTCTTGTTTTGTTGAGTAGTATTTAGCAAGCAGTATATGTATAAAGAGATAAAGGGTTAGAAGTTACTCAGCAGACTTATCCTGGTTCGGCCTCTCCGCCTACGTCCAGTCCCTGGAAATCCTTCCGAGCTTTTTTAATCCTCTATTGAGCTCCTTAAAGTTAGAGCACAAACCGTTTACAATAGCAACTGAGTATGCAAGAGTACCTTCCTCTATTCCTCTATTCCTCTACTCAATCCTATCTCTACCACTGAGTACTATAATCGAGTACTTAGCCTCTCTTTTCTAACCTTTTACAAATGATAAGTAATTGTTCTTAATACAATAAAAAACACTTTAGATGAATAAATCACTCTATACTTTTACACAAAACTAGGAGTTAGTGTAAGAGCTTGCTTTTTGCTTTTGAGATAGAGCTTCTATTTTGTGTTTTATTAATGGTTGACTTGATGAAGATCTGCAATGATTCAAGTGTTGGAGGGGCATTTTTATAGTAATATCAGAGGTGTCAATTATTTGCATCCCGACATAGCCATTGTGGGGAAACGTTCTTCTTTCGTCATCACTTGGTCAACACTCAGTGCTGCAGGCCAATCATGTCTTCTGTATTTGTCAGACGCCAGGTTTGTCTTTTTGTTGACGTCAGATAGTCCATGCTTTTTCTGGAAAAGTCTTCCCGACAGATTTCTGTGGCTTCTGAATTTTTCAGAAATGGACAGACTTTGTCTTCCAAGTTGATCGATCATTGATGCTGACCTGACGATCATTTAGCTTGACTCAGCGGCTTCGCCTTCAAGCTTTTAAAGAAGACTTTTCTTTTCAAAGTTGAGTTGCATTTTACTCAGCTTCGGTCGTGTGACCTTCATCAGCTGACTTTGTCTTGAATTTCTCTTATGAGTTTTTAGTCCTTGTACTTATGAATCAACTTACTCAACATTGAGCAAACACATTAGTACAATTAAATCAAAGCAATTAAATTTAATTGGAATATTTTTATCATGGAGATTTTTACTTAAATAATTTTGTCAAATCAAAATCATGTGGAAAGATGTTTCAACAAACTCCCCCATTTTGATGTTGGTAAAAATATTCAATAAAGAACTCAGTGTTGAGCTCCCCCATGATAGTTGACCTTTTCTAAACTTTTGAAGATTCTCCCCCGTAAGGGTTGAACCACTCACTTAGTTTTACTTTAAACATTTTAAGTAAGTCTAAGGTCAGCTTCAGAGAAAGGTTAGTACTTGGGACATTTTGTCTTTACTCAGTTTCGAAGGTTGATTACCTTAAGTTCAATTATTGAAGTGGAACGCTGAGTATATCAATTGGTGCTGAGTAGTTTTACTCAGTGGCCAAGTACTTGTATAATTTTTATGTTCACAAGTTTTAATTTATTTTGTTCAATGATTTCGAAGTGAGTAGTTTATATAGGAAAGGTCAGCATTTAGATCAACACAGCAGATAAAGCAACAAATATAAGACAGTATGTGAAAAGATACGTTTATAGATATTCATCTCAATAAGAAACATGCCAGTTACGAAACACAAGTTACAAGCTAATTCTATTTATAGTTCTATTTCTTGATGTTAACTTGGACTTGGTTAAATTTTGGGTTTGGTTTGCTGGCTAGGCTTCGATGTTCCTTGTTGCTGGGTTTGTTTGCTTGGGGCAGCAGAAGTTGAGCCTGGATGATTCTTCTGTTGAGTTCCTTCTGCCGGGTGCTTATTTTTCTCCCCCGTTTTTCCAGCATTAGGCTGAGGGGCAGAAGCATAAAATTGCCCTTTAAGAACAGCACGAGTCAGCAGAGCTGAGTATTATTGGAGTTGACTCGTACTCTCTTTCAGACCGTCAAAAACCTTTAAACCACCTGCCATGTTGGATGTCGGAATGTGCATGTGGGAACTGATGACACTGAGTATGAACTCAAGTGACTTCCCCATCCATGTAATAGAGTCAGTCATTCGGGCAAAAGACTGATGATACATCTTTAGCATGGAAGCATTATAGATATGGCACTGAGAGGATTGATGCTGGACATGCTCATACGTTGATTTGGCAATGTGAAAGATTTCATTGGTCTTGGCCTGGTCAGTTTCCATCTCTTCTCTGTTTAAGGTGAGTAGGCGCACAGCCTCAACTACTTATTCAATTGTGCACTGAGAGGTAGAAGAGACTAAGTCTCGAGTAGTAGACAGCTCAGAGTTCAGTTGTGTGAAGTGCTGGGTCACTTCAGCAGATGTGGCAATCGCTGAGTTGGCATTAGATAAAGCATTGAGATTTCCTTCAATGGTGTCCATGTGTTGAACCATGTGTAAGTGAAGGTTAGCCATTCTAGTTGCAAACTCCTGTTTGGGATGCTAATCAACCATATTTGTGAGTACACACATTAGCTCCTAGGGGTGAGCATCGGTTCGGTTACTAACCGAACCGAACTGTCGGTTAACCGAACCAAAATTTGCCCTATGTTCATAACCGAACCGAACATGTTTGGTAACCGAATTTCATTTAACCGAAAATTTTCAGTTCGGTTATCGACCGAATAAGTGCGAATTAATCAAGCGTAAAGGTGAATAGTGAGAAATATTTCACTATTTATAGCCGAGGAGAGTTGATCTGGTAGGTCAGGGTAATGGTGGGAATTTGAACCACTCAATCCCATTTAATTCTGACATTAATGACAGATTCGGCGCATGGGTTTTCTAATCATGATGCTTATATCATCCTAGTTAGCTACTTAAATACACGTGCAAACCCTAATTGTGCAGGTTGTTTTACTCAGCAACGAATGTACTCAGCGGTTGAAGTGCTGAGTCTATAAAACAAATTTATAATTTTGCATAGTAAAAAACACTCAGCGTGCATAGCAACTCAGCAGGTAGTAATCACTCAGCATGTATAGCAACTCACCATGTAGTGATCACTCAGCATATATATTCACTCAGCATATAATAATCACTCAGCATATAATAATCACTCAGCATGTATTGCACTTGGAATTTTATTGAAGAGGATTAAACATACCAATAGCTTCTCTCAATATGCTGAACTGCTCACGAGCCAATGGCTTCGTAAATATATCAGCAAGATGCTCATTCGTTGGGACGTAGGTCAGCTTGATCTCACCTTTGAGTACATGATCTCTGATGAAGTGATGCCTAATGCTGACATGCTTCATCCTGCTGCGCTGGATTGGATTCTTTGACAAGTCAATGACATTTTTTTGTCACATTTGACTTTAATTGTTTTGGTCTAAACTCCATAGACATCTAGCTGTTGTTTGATCCATAGGACTTGTGCAACACAGCTTCCAGCAGCAATGTACTCAGCTTCAGTGGTTGACAGGGCTACTGGCGACTGTTTCTTACTGAACCAAGACACAAGACAGCTTCTAAGAAAGTGACATCCTCCTGAGGTTCTTTTTCTCTCAAGCTTGTCTCTTCCATAGTCAGCGCTAGTGTATCCAATGAGTGTGAAATCATTAGTGTTAGGATACCATAAACCTGCATTCACCGAGCCTTGCAAATATCTAAGGATTCTTTTTACAGCTATGTAATGAGATTCCTTAAGGTTAGATTGATATCTTGCACAGTAACATACCGAGTACTGAATATCTGGCCTACTTGCCGTTAGATAGAGTAGAGAGCCAATCATACCTCAGTATAATTTATTGTTTACTGACTTACTATTTTCGTCAGCACAGAGTACAGTGTCAGTACCCATTGGGGTAGATATTGACTTATAGTTTTCCATTTCATATTTCTTCAATATCTCATTTGCATACTTAGTCTGACTGATGAAGATGCCATTTTTTCCTTGTTTGATTTGAAGTCCAAGGAAGAAGTTGAGTTCTCCCATCATTGACATTTCAAACTCAGTTTGCATCTGCTTACTAAATCCTTGCACATAGACTCATTAATAGCACAAAAAATAATGTCATCAACGTATATTTGTGCCAGCAGGGTATCTTTACCCTTTCTCTTAATGAATAAGGTTGTGTCAGCTTTTCCTCTGACATAGTTTCTAGTCAACAGGAAGCTGGTCAGCCTTTCATACTAAGCACGTGGTGCTTCCTTCAGACCATACAAATCATTTTTGAGTTTATAAACATGGTTTGGGAACTTGGGATCCTCAAACCCTGGAGGCTGACTAACATAAATATCTTCATTTATAACTCCATTAAGAAACACACTCTTGACTTCCATTTGAAACAATTTAAAATTCATAAAGCCGACATATGCACATAATATTCTTATAACTTCTAATCTAGCCACATGGGCAAAAGGTCTCACCATAGTCAATACCTTCCTGCTGACTGTAACCTTGAGCTACAAGTCTGGCTTTGTTCCTGACTATGTTTCCTTATTCATCTAGCTTATTACAGAATACCCACCTTGTTCTTATAGTCTTCTGATTTCTTGGATTGGGTACTAAATCCCATACTTCATTTCTTTTGAATTGATCAAGCTCCTCTTGCTTGCATTTATCCAGAATTCATCGTTTTCAGCTTTTGAGAAGTTTATTGGTTTAAGAACTGACACGAAAGCCATGCTACTGAGATATCTCCTGAGTTGATTTTTGGTCATCAGGGTGTTCTCAGCAGCATCAAGAATGCTACTTTTAGAGTGTCCTCTTGGAACCTTGATTTCTTTTGGCAATGTAGTGTCTTCGGGTGTACGCGTTTCAACAATCTCTGCAGGTTTGCATTGGTCAGTGAAAATGATTTGAGGTTCGTTTTTACCTTTAGTTAGCCCTTGAGGTAGTGACTCGGCGGCTCCACCTTAGTCAGCAGATGCTGAGCATGAGTCATCTTCAGTCGGTTGATTTACCTTTGTTGCATGGTCAGTTTCATCGAACTCAATGTGTACAGACTCTTCTAAGACCTGAGTTCGTTTATTGAACACTCTATATGCTTTGCTGTTTGTTGAGTAGCCTAAGAAGATAGCTTCATCAGCTTTTGAATCAAATTTAGCAAGGTTGTCCTTAGTATTTAGAATAAAACATTTGCAACCGAAGGCACAACAATATCCTATGTTGGGGTTTCGTCCTTTCCAAAGTTCATAAGGGGGTTTCTTTAGTATAGGTCTGACTAGAGCCCTATTGAGTATGTAGCATACTGTGTTGACAACTTCTCCCTAGAAATACTTTGGAAGCCTATTCTCACTCAGCATTGTCCTGGCTATTTCAACTAAGGTTCTGTTCTTCCTCTCAACTACCCCATTCTGTTGAGGAGTTCTAGGAGCTGAAAAATTGTGGTCAATGTCGGTGGCTTCACAGAATTCATCAAATAGTTGATTTTTGAATTCTCCACCATTATCACTTCGGATGTGAGCTAATTTTAGGTCTTTATCAATTTCAAGTTTTCTAACCAGTGTTGAAAACATCTCAAAAGCTTCATCCTTCTACTCAGTAGGATGACCCAAGTGTACCGAGAAAAGTCATCTACAATGACTAAGGAAAATCTCCTACCACCCAAACTCAGCGACTGGACTGGTCCGAAGAGATCCACATGTAGCAACTCTAATGGACGCTTGGTTGAGACAATATTTTCACTTTGAAAATATTTCTTAGTTTGTTTTCCTTGCTGACAAGCATTGCATAATTGATCCTTCTCAAACCTGAGTTTGGACAATCCCTCAACTAATTGCTTTCTTGCTAATTTGGCAAGGAGGTCCATGCTCACATGACCAAGTCTCATATTCCATAGCCAGGGATTATCTTCCTTTGACACTAAGCATATATTCTTTGAAAACTTTTTTTCCAAGTTCAGCAAGAAAACATTGTCAGCACGAGGTGCAGTTAAAATCAACTCATTTGTTTTGCCCTCGAGTATTTTGCATCCAGTGGCATCGAATATAACCTTTCTACCACTGTCACACAGCTGAGCTACGCTCAGTAGGTTATATTCAAATCCTCTGACTAGGGAGACTGACTCAATAGTAGGAATACTACCAACAGTTCATGACCCTACTATCTTACCCTTTTTGTTGTCTCCAAAACTTAAATTTCCTCCTCGTTTATGCTCAAGTGTGATGAACTGAGTTTCATCACCAATCATATGACTTGAGCATGCGCTGTCAATGTACCATAGCTTTGACTTTTCAGCACACCTCAGGCCCACCTGCAATGTAACTAGTTATCTTTAGGTACCCAAGTCTTTTTGGGTCCTTGTTTGTTAGGCTCAGTAGGTGATACATCATATTTAATTTTATGGCGACACACATTGGTAATGTGGCTATTCTTCCCACAGAAGTTACAATGAACCTCCCTTTGGGGGTACTTTACTTGTTGGTCAGCACGTTGGTGTTGAGCATGCCAACACACCTTTGTGGTGTGTCCTCTCTTTCTATAGAAGTTACATTGACCATTCTGTTGAGGACTCCATCTCCGCTGACTAGTACCTGAGTACTCAGCGTTCAGATGGTAATTTTTCTTAGTCAAAATCTTCAGCTGGTTCTGAATGGATGTGATGTCCTTCCTCAGTTTCTTAGAATCTGATTGAACTTCAGAGATAAACCTATGCATGATTTTTAGATTTTCATCTTGCCTGGTATTGTCCTGGAGAAGATGTCGAAGGTCACTGAGCTTGACCTCCTCAATCTCATCACATCGCCTGCTGAGTTCTCGTATTTTCTTATTACACTTTTTGCTAAGTGTGTAGAGATCACTCAGGGCATTAATCATTTCATTTCTGAGCAAAGGTAGAGACATTACCTCAGTTGAGTGTTCCTCATTGCACAAGAGAGGTCATCTTGCTCAGAATGGCAGGGATCAGCAGACTCATCAGCCATGAAACAGATGTTTGCTGACTCAATGGCATCAGCTTCTGATGAGGTTGACTCATCACTATCACTCCAAGTGGCCACCATTGCCTTTCTACTGCCCTTCTTGTCCTTCTTCAAGGTAGGACAGCTTGATTTGATATGTCCAGTTTGATGACATTCGAAACAAGTAATGGGCTTTGAGCTGTCTTTCTTATGTCTGCTGTCACTTGACTTAGCTTTGTATTTGTCTCTCTTTTTGAATGACCTTTTGCTGTGTTTGTCATTCTTTTGAAATAACATTTTCATTTTTCTGGTGAACATGGCCATTTCCTCATTATCTGATGAGTCCATATCTGTGGAGTCAGCTTTCATGACAAGAGACTTTTGCTTCTTGTCTTCAGACTTTTCTTTTGCTTCAAAATTCTTCATTGAGATCTCATGGGTCAGCAGGGATCCAATAAGCTCATCATACTTATAGGTGGACAGGTCCTGAGCTTCCTCAACAGCTGTTTTCTTTGCCTGCCAGCTTTTGGGAAGACTCCTCAGAATTTTCTTCACCTGTTCTTCCTCAGTGAAGTTTTTGCCGAGTCTCTTGAGCTCATTGATTATATTAGTGAACCTTGCATTCATTTCAGAGATTTCTTCATCATCATTCATCTCAAACAGCTCGTACAAACGCATATGTTGATTCACCTTGGACTCTTTAACCTTACTGGTTCCTTCGTAGGTAACCTCCAGCTTCTTCTAGATTTCTTGTGCTGACTCACAACCTGAAATCTTATTGTATTCTGCGGCATCTAAAGCACAGTGAAGCATGTTTATAACCGAAGCATCATTTTGTAATTTCTTAAGGTCATCTTCTGACCATTTAGCAACACTTTTAATAGTTTTTACACCGTCAATAGTTTCATATGGAACAAAAGGGCCTTGGACTATAGCTAGCCATGCACTCATATTTGTTGCCTGAATAGTATTTAGCAAGCAGTATATGTATAAAGAGATAAAGGGTTAGAAGTTACTCAACAGACTTATCCTGGTTCGGCCTCTCCGCCTACATCCAGTCCCCGGAAATCCTTCCGAGTTTTTTGAATCCTCTACTGAGCTCTTTAAAGGTAGAGCACAAACCGTTTACAATAGCAACTGAGTATGCAAGAGTACCTTCCTCTATTCCTCTACTCAATCCTATCTCTACCACTGAGTACTATAACCCAGTACTCAACCTCTCTTTTCTAACCTTTTACAAATGATAAGTAATTGTTCTTAATACAATAAAGAACACTTTAGATGAATAAATCACTCTAGACTTTTACACAAAAATAGGAGTTGGTGTAAGAGCTTACTTTTTGCTTTTCAAACAGAGCTTCTGTTTTGTGTTTTTTATCAATGGCTGACTTGATGAAGATCTACAATGATTCAAGTGTTGGAGGGGCCTTTTTATAGTGATATCAGAGGTGTCAATTATTTGCATCCCGATATAGCCATTATGGGGAAACGTTCTTCTTTCGTCATCACTTGGTCAGCACTCAGTGATGCAGGCCAATCATGTCTTCTGTATTTGTCAGACGCCAGGTTTGTCTTTTTGTTGACGTCAGATAGTCCATGCTTTTTCTGGAAAAGTCTTCCCGACAGATTTCTGTGGCTTCTGAATTTTTCAGAAATGGACAGACTTTGTCTTCCAAGTTGATCGATCATTGATGCTGACTTGACGATCATTTAGCTTGACTCAGCGGCTTCGCCTTCAAGCTTTTAAAGAAGACTTTTCTTTTCAAAGCTGAGTTGCATTTTACTCAGCTTCGGCTGTGTGGCCTTCATTAGCTGACTTTGTCTTGAATTTCTCTTATGAGTTTTTAGTCCTTGTACTTATGAATCAACTTACTCAACATTGAGCAAACACATTAGTACAATTAAATCAAAGCAATTAAATTTAATTGGAATATTTTTATCATGGAGGTTTTTACTTAAATAGTTTTGTCAAATCAAAATCATGTGGAAATGTGTTTCAACATCTTTCAGTTGGGTTAAGAAAAAAAGGGATACAGTAATGTTATATTTGAGACAGACTCTACTTCGGTTGTGGCGGCGCTTCAAAGCTCAGAAGAGTCTATTTCTTTGTTTGGCATTCTTATCTCTGATTGTAAATCTATTCTAATAGATCTTAATAATTGTTCTGTCAATTATATTCATCGATCAGAGAATCGGGTTGCTCGTGTTCTTGCCCGGGCTACTGATTTCTTAGTTGGTCGTGGAGTTTGAATCACGCGTTCTCATCCCCACCTTTGTAATGTTTTAAGAGTTTAATGCAATCTCTCTTGCTTTAAAAAAGATAAAAGAAAATATAGGAAAAAGTATAAAAATAAACCTTGTGGTTACACTTGTTTTTTATCGGCACCCTTATAGTTTAAAAGTTTGCAAAATGGTACCTTGAGGTTCATTCCGTTAGCAAACACAGACCAAATCGACTAACGGTGTTAAAAGTCAAAGAAAAAAGAGTTAATTTAGTCCTTATATTTATTTATTTTATAAATTGACATCCCTTATTATTTAATTATCACAAACAAACCCCAAAATAAAAAATAAAAATCAAATACACCATATTCTCCATCTCTTAATTTCTTTTCTTTCTTCCTCTTCTCTCTCTAAAATCAATTGAATTTCCATCTCTTTCCATATGTTAACTTTTCCGTCTCTCCCTATTTTACCCCTCCCTCCCACTTTCTTTCGCAACTTCACCTCTTTCACTCTATATGTTCTCTCTCTTTTTCATCTCTTTCTCTCTCTTCCTCCAAAAACTCTAGCAGTGAACTACCGAGTTTGCGAATATTTTGAAAGAAAATTCAGTGAACTTAAAAATCCAGTTCCTTTGAATTAACTTAAAAATCAGTTCGAAAATAGAAACTCTAACGAACAAACAATCCTGATAAAACCACAAAAACTTAGATGTTGTATGAATAAAATTGTTATCTAATTCTAGTGCTACTTTCTGTTTTCAAGAAAATGTTCTTAACATTCTCTAATGTCTACTTTTATTTCTCACACATATCTTGAAGCAGGGGCGGAACCAAGTGGGTGTTAGGGGGCTCGAGCCCCAGCAGACGGCCAGAGAATTGAGAATTTTTTTTTAGTAATGGTGTCCGGTAATATTTTGGAAAGAATTATATTGACTCTATGTAGTATTATTTTAAAGTTTAAAGATGGATGAGATGGTTGAGGATGCTTACTTATGTTTAAGCGGTCATATGTTTGACTCCATTCAACATTATTTTTTTTAAAAAGTTTTTATTTATTTTTATTTTATTTTTCAATAATTATAAAAACATGTTACCATTATTAATTAATTTAAATTGACTCTTTATTTTTATTTTGATAACACTTTTGAATTCATTTTTAATGTGTCTTTACCGTTAAAAAAATAGACATATTTAATATTCATTTTATTATGTCTTTACCATTTAAAAAAATAAACATGTTTAATTTTCTATTAGTTCAATGCTAGTTTCTAAAAAAATGATAATATTTGTACAGTTTTAATGCGTTGGAGGCTAAAAAAAATTTGCACAACCCTAACGGGTTGGCTTTTGAAAATTTACCGTCAACCGCACAATTAATTTCGATATTTTTTTTTTGACATTTTGAAATTTTTTTACTGATATGTTTGAGCCCCAGGTTATCCGGGGTTTTGGTTCCGCCACTGTCTTGAAGACGTTCAACACTGAACAAGAATTGATAAAGCCCTCTTCATAACTCAACATTCAGGAATCGGGGAATGGAAGAAAAACTACGTCTTTTACAATTTGGCCTAACGTTATTGAATTCCTTTTGCCAACTAGCATGGTTAAATTACATACGTGGTGTACAACCTTTACCCTAAATCACACTTTGGTGTACAACCACAATTTTGTCACACTAAATCATACGAACTTCAGGTGACCTCCCACTAAAGTGTACAGCCGGTTTTTATGACTGGTCAATGCTGGTCAAAGTTGCCACATCATCATTTTTCATTATAACATGAAAAAAAGTGGGACTCACTCTTTATAAGATTACTAAAATAGTTTTATCCCTTATAAAATTACTAAATTACCCTCATCTTCTTCCTTCATCTCTCTCTACCATTTTCTCTTTCACTCCTCTTTCTCTCTACCATTTCTCTCTCACTCCTCTCTCTCTCCCACATATGCCCAGTCTTCCATAATAAGTGGGAGTTTTTTTGGTAATTTGAAGAAGGCTAGAAAAAACGAGTACAAAAAAGGAAGAGAAAAAAACTACACTATAATTATTCAATACCCACCCAACTTTCAGGTTTCATTTCTTTCATTTTCTTAAATCTCTCCTGCATTTTCCACAGATGAGTCAAGAAGACTATGACCCATCCACTGACCAATTAACTCTATCTTCCAAATAAAAGCACTTTTAGAAAATATTAAGCAAAACAAGGCTTCAAATGGAAAGGCAATCTATCAAAAGTTTAGTCTCAAAATAGAGTTAATGCTAATCTCACTTGTTGAAACATTTAAAACATTGGTATTTTTGATTGCTAACCATTCCTCTTTCCCTTTTTTCCCATGTATTGTCCCTCCTATAACTCTTGCAGCTAGTGGCAATCCTCTGCACTTGCTTGCAATTTCGAAATATGTTCGAAATCTGAAAAACTGGTAGCTGGTTCAAAAATTTGTTCAAAAAACAACAGCAGAAAATCGAAATCAAAGGACTAACAGACGAGATTATAAAGGAGGCAGCAGCCAAAACTGAAGGGTTTTCGGGAAGGGAATTGGAGAAATTGATGGGTAGTGCTCAAGCTGCAGTTTATGGGAGCCAGAATTGTGAACTTGATGCAAGTTTGTTCCGGGAATTTTTGCTTAAAAATTGGCTTTAAAGGGAGAGAGAGAAAGAGAGAATTGGAGAGAGAGAGAAAAGAGAGTTGGAGGGAGAAAGTGAAAATGAAAATGAGAGAGAGGAGAGTTAAAGAGAGAAATGATATTTGATATGGTTTTTGAGTGCCTCTAATAACAATGTTTCAATTGAAATAAATTTTAGTGGGAGAAAATTAGATACATAAAGGAAGAAAGAAATAAATAACAATATTTGAATTGAAATAAAATTTAGTGAGAGAAAATTAGATATAGAAAGAAAGAAAGAGTTAGAGAGAGAAATTGATAATTGTAGATTTAGAGAGAATTTTAGGAGTGAGAGAGAAATGGTAGAGAGAGAGGGGAGTGAGAGAGAAATGGTATGGAGAGAGAGGAGTTGAAGGAAGAACAATGAGGGTAATTTAGTAATTTTATAAGAGATAAAGCTATTTTAATAATTTTATAAAGAGTAGGTCACACTTTTTTTTAATGTTATAATGAAAAATGATGATGTGGCAACTTTGACCAGCGTTGACCGGTCATAAAAACTGGTTGTACACTTTAGTGGAAGGTCACCTAAAGTTCGTACGATTTAGTGTGATAAAATTTTGGTTATACACCAAAGTGTGGTTTAGGGTAAAGGTTGTACACCACGTATGTAATTTACCCCAACGAGCAGTAGGGATGCAACTGGGGCGGGGAATACCCGTACCCGTCGGGACCCCGCCCCGACGGGGCGGGGATTCTCCGCCCCGTTTTTTGGCAGGGACGGGGACCAATATGGTCCCCGTATACGGGGTACGGGAAATGGTATCCCCGCCCCGCGGGGATCCCCGTACCCGTAATTTACCCACCCATGCTTGTTCTCCTTTCACCATTAATCTGTGGTTTCCAATTCACTTCACACTATTGCGATTAGGTGCTGTTTCTCAAAGAGCTTTGTTTTTTCGAGTGGTATTCTACATGAGAAGAAAAGCATGGTGTTAATTCTGATTGATGGATGTAATGATTATATATTCCCAAATGCAATTAACATGAATCACCATTTGGAAAATGGCACCTTCATCAAAACTACTTTTATCCATTCTTTGCATTTGTGACTTTTAAATTACCATTTACATGAACTTTGGAATATCTGGATCATGTTGCTGTAGATGACCATAGATAAAAGACTCTTTAAGTTATTTTTTGTGTGTGTTTTGGTGAAAAGAGGTCCTGCCGTTTTTGTAAATGGATAAACGGGGATTCCCCGTACCCGCGGTTTCCCCGTGGGGCGGGGACGGGGATGGGGAATCCCCGTTTAGGCGGGGACGGGGATGGGAAACCAAATCCCCACCCCGCCCCGCCCCGTTTACATCCCTAACGAGCAGTGACGTACTGGGCTTATACCTATTTAACCCAAGATTTATCTTCACCTATTCCAATACCTGATCAAACATTTCCATGAGAAAAGCTCCAAACTTTAGAGAGAGAACTTACGAGTCGAGAAGATTGGACAAAAGATGCGGAAAAGCACCATGAAAGCTAAATGCTTTTCCATTTTCATTCATTTTCAGCTTTGTAAAAGTTAATTTTGTCATAGATTTAGGGCGCGTTTGTTTCAGCTGCTCCTGTTTGCTGTTACTAAATAAACATCAGATATTAGTTTATTTTTGGCTAAAAAGCAGATGCTTCGAATTTTTATCAAACGCTTTTTGTCTCCTGTTTAGACTTGAAAGGCAAAAGGCAGTTCCGAAAAATGGAAACAAACGAACACTTAGTGTAGTAAACTAATTAAAGATTAGATTTAGAAAGAGATGGAAATTCGATTGATTTCAGATAGAGAAATTAATAAAGAGGAGAGAGAGAAGAGAGATAAATAACAAAAATTAAATAGAGATGGATAAGATATTGTATTTGATTTTTATTTTTTATTTTTAGGTTTTTTTGTGATAATTAGATAATGAGGAAGATTAATTTATAAAATAAATAAATATAATGACTAAATTAAGGGCCCGTTTGTTTTACCTACCGTTTGTTGTTGTTGTTTGCTGTTGCTAGTTGCTGTTTGCTGTTACGATTTGCTGTTTGCTGCTTGCTGTTGCTGTTTGCTGTTGGAAAAAGCTGATTTTCCAAAAAGCAGAGATTCTCTGCTTTTGTAAAATGCTGCTTTCCAGGTGTAAAAATCAAACAGGAGGTCACTAACTAAACATCTAATACTGCTTTTCAAGTGTAAAAGGCAAACAGAAATGTCACTAACTAAACACCTAAAACTCTCCATTTCGAACTGAAAAGGCAAACAGGAGCACCCAAACACCCCCTAACTATTTTCCCTTTGACTTTTAACACCGTTAGTCAATTTGATCTGTGTTTGCTAACGGAATGAACCTCAAAGTACCATTTTGCAAACTTTTAAACCATAAGGGTACCGATCGAAAACAGGTGTAACCACACAGTTTATTTTTGTATTTTTCCCAAAAATATATCCATCTTATCAATGAGATAAAGCAGGACATTGCTATTTATATACAAGAAAAAAAGAAAGTAAAAAATGCTAATACATAAAGATATGATATGAAATTATCTTATTTTAACCAGCCCATATTAACTATAATCTGGGGTCTAATAGCCTCCCATCAAGATGAAACATATGAATGTTCATCTTGCCAATGTTGCAGACATTTGTGAAGTTGTTAATAACTTGGTAGGTAAATCAGCTAACTGTGATTAGGGATGGCAACGGGTACTCTACCCGCGGGTATCCGGCACTATCCGACCTTAATGGGACTACCCGTACCCTGTATAAAAGGGCATGGGACGGGTATGAGATCAAAACCATTACCCGTTAGGGTAATGGGACGGGTATGAGAAGACTCCCCAGGGTATCCGGTACCCGTTACCCGTGATAACTTTTTTATATATTAAAAAATATTATTGTGTTTTAGATGTAAGATGTGAGATTTGAATACCAACTTTTTGTTCTTTGACCATTAAGTGATACCACTAAACTACTTTATTTTTACTTATTAAGGTTCAATTTTTAGATTGATGATTTATTACATTTATACTTTGTTAAATTTGTAATATTTTTTGTTTTATTTATTGATTCTTAACGGGTAAGGGTACCCGCGGGTACCCGTGAATTAAATGGGACGGGTATGTGATGCAAAACATATACCTGTTAGGGTAATGGGAAGGGTACGGGTAATTGAAAAATAAACGGGTAAGGGTTTGGGATTGGTACTACCCGCGGGTACCTTACCCGTTGCCATCTCTAATTGTGATGTAGTTGATACATGGGACGGGTATGTGATGCAAAACATATACCCGTTAGGGTAATGGGAAGGGTACGGGTAATTGAAAAATAAACGGGTAAGGGTTTGGGATTGGTACTACCCGCGGGTACCTTACCCGTTGCCATCTCTAATTGTGATGTAGTTGATACATGGGCCGGATTGGGTTGGACTGGGCCGGGTTG
Source organism: Euphorbia lathyris (assembly GCF_963576675.1). NCBI lineage: Eukaryota > Viridiplantae > Streptophyta > Magnoliopsida > Malpighiales > Euphorbiaceae > Euphorbia > Euphorbia lathyris. The sequence goes on from NC_088915.1 coordinate 87,835,707, forward strand.
ATACAAGTGTCTTTAATATGTCATCGATGAGTATGAATAGACCTGTCCATGGATTGAACTAGACTTGGTTTGAGCCGGATCTAACGAGTATTTATGTAAAACTGCTCATCTCAAGCCCAACCCAACCAACTTATTTGCATTAAATATTTTCATAGTCATAGCGGTTGTTCACAAGAGGTTTGTCGCTCCTCTTGGATGTTGGGACCTTTCTCAATCAAAGCAGTTATTCACGAATTACATTAATTTCGGGATCGGGCTTAAAAATCAAATATCAAACTCAATCTATATAAGTTCACCTAAAAAAGTATACATAATTTTTAATTATAAAAATAAATATTTAATTATAAATATATAATTTTTTAATTAATATTAATAAGACAGGCCGGCAACTCGGCTATTTTCATTAGTGCCAAACCGGCCCAAAAAATAAACGGGCTATAGCGGACTTGCACCGGACTGGGCCAATTATCAATTTTCATTGTCTAAGTCCGACCTAAAAGATATGGGCATGGACGGAGCGGGCGGATACCTGAACCCGTAGACAGATCTAAGTACTGAGTGGTAGTATAACATACATGTGGATGTGGAGTAAGTGAAGTAACAGTAACATGTAAAATCGGCTCAAATTATCAATTTAGGGATAAGGTACTAAAATAGGTTTAAAGTTTTTGAGGAAGTATCAATTTAGGGCCCACATATAAAATAGTACTAATTAAACTGGGTTTAACGTTTAAAAAAAATGACCAATTTAGGTCTCAATAATGAAACGTGACACGTCATTAATATTACTCTGTTAAGTTATGAATTTCTTTCTCCACGTACAATTGACAAAACTTAACCGAGTAATATGAATGACGTCTCACATTCCATTATCGAGACCTAAATTGGTACTCTTTTTTAAACGTTAAGCCTGTATTGATGATATTTTGTACGTGGAGTCTAAATTGGCAATTCTCCAAAAACCTTAAGCCTATTTTGGTACCTTATCCCTACCATTTATAATTATCAAGGTTAATTTCAAATAAATGCCACGTGATTTTAAATCTTTGCAAATCAGTATATGTGGGTTTTTTTTTGTTCAAACCGAACCATGTGGTTTACAAAATTTTCATTTTTCGTTCACTTTGCCAAAATTGGCCGATAACGACCTCAAAATGAATGTTTTCAAGAATAAAATGATATTTTAAGCAACTTTAGTTTTTCAACCTTGTAGGTTTGAGGTTATTTAGGTGGTGTTTTTTTTATGAGAGAAAATTGATTTTTAGAGAGATAAAACTTCAAAAATGATGATTTTGAAAAATTAAAAATGTGATTCTATCGTAAATATGATACTAAACAATTTTAATTTTTGAAACTTTTTATTTTAAGGCTGTTATCGGCCAAATTTGGTAAAGTCAATAAAAAATAAAAAATTTGCAAAACCTCTTTCGGTTTGTAACAAAAAGACCATAAGTATCGATATGCAAAAATCATGCGTAATTAGCACATGTGGTTACAAAAGTTTGGTCAGTATTCCCAAAAGTTTAATTTGTCTCAATAAAATCGCTTAAGTTTGTTTTTGTGCTAATAAAATCATTTTGAACGTTTTTCAGTTATTTTTTCACTGAAATTGTTCACGTGGCATATCAACGTGATGTCAGCGCTACCTGACATACTAAGAAAATGTAACTACACATTTTAATTGATAATCGATATATCATGTAGGTCAATTTGTGGTTAAAATTTTAGTTGAAAAATCTTATTTACTTGGGTTAATTTGTAGTTCAATATAAAAAAAAAAAAGTCCAAAATGACTTTATTGGGACAAAAACAAACTTAAATAATTTTATTATTTTTTTTACCTTTTGAGACCATTGTCCAAATTTTTTTGACCACCGATACTAATTACATCAAATCACGAAACATTTATTTGAAATTAACCTAATATCAAAACTAAAATTGTTATTGATTATCAATAGCTGATTAACCATTGATGTGATTGATTATCAAACTCCAAACTTTATACTATAAGTCAACAAATCAATGATTTCATTCAATTTACAAAAAAAAACTTTATTAAAATATGATTATGAATTTGATTTATTTCTGGGTAAATTTTTTCATTGTATGACCACAAAGTCACTGAATTTTATACTAAATTTACATTCATCTATGGTCATTACTATCGTGGACCATCTTTTTAACTTTTAACTCACCCTTCACTAGTTAATAAATGGCTTAATAGGCACCCAACCCTCTAAACTTATAACTTTTTTTCACATGACCCCCTTAATTTAGGGGACAACCTCTCAACCCCCTCAACTCTCCAAAAACATCACATACAGCCCTTTACACCCCTATGTTCGGTCAAAATGTTGACCCGTGTAGAAAACGCGCTTGACTGTTGACCACACCAATGCCACGTGTCATTTTTTTATTAAATTTTTCCATTGAGACCTGCTCGGCGAGCAAGCCCAATTGTGCTCGGCGAGCAACTACTAGAGATGGATTTCGATCAGAATTCTTATGCTAGAATGAAAATTTTTAATAAAAAAAATGACACGTGACATTGGTGTGGTCAATAGTCAAGCGCGTTTTCTACACGGGTCAATATTTTGACCGAACATAGGAGTGTAAGGGGTTGTATGTGATGTTTTTGGAGAGTTAAGAGGGTTGAAAGGTTGTCCCCTAAGTTAAGGGGGCCAGATGAAAAAAAGTTACAAGTTTAGGGGCTGAATATCTATTAAACCTTAATAAATTTCAATAACTTTTTATGTTATATTTTAAAGTTCAATATAAATACCGTGAAAAGTTAAGGGGGCCAGATGAAAAAAAGTTACAAGTTTAAGGGGCTGAATATCTATTAAACCTTAATAAATTTCAATAACTTTTTATGTTATATTTTAAAGTTCAATATAAATACTGTGAAAAAATGAGTAATATGTAGTGATCACGGATGTAAATTACCCCATAAATTAAGAAAGACGATTTACTATAAAAAAACAATATATAATTTTATAAAAAAATAAACAACAGATATTTTTTTTATATATAGTTTATCCGATTTTTCAATTTTAAGGTTGTCAAACATGTTAAAAAAAATTAATAAACTTAATTTTGAAATAAAAAAATAATAAAGAAAAATTAAATAAAGAAAGACATGTGATGGTATGGGTTGTCAAAGTCATTGTATGAGGTTTGGTTTTTATTTGTCATATATGTTAAAAATGTCAAAGTAGTAGTATGAGTTTAGTATGGATTTAATTTTTTATTTATGAAATAAATTGTGCAATTGGAATGGTGAAGTAGTATATATATATATATATATATATATAAATACTTAATATTGAGTGTAGTGTGTGTAAAAAATAAAGAAAGTGAAGTCTTTAATCTTTTGTATCTTTTGTATCCTTGAATGAAATTAATTTTTCCATAAAGTAATTAGTCCCTCTAGTCTAACAAAGTGGTATCAGAGCCACGTTACGAGAGTCAGTCTTCCGCCAAACAGACCCTATAAAAAATATCAGACGGTCTCAAACTTCCTTATCAATACCCTCAGCTCACCAAAACCAATTATTCAAGTTGGTGTATTCGAATGAAGGCGTTACTCGGATGTCAAGATGTCTGGGATATAGTCGAAAAAGGCTACATAGTCCCAGGTAACGAGGCAGCGTTGACACAGACAGAAAAAGATACTCTGCAGAAAAATCGCAAAAGCGATCAAAAGGCGCTTACTCTCATCCATCAAGGTTTGGATGAATTAATGTTCGAGAAAGTAGCCGAAGCTACGACCGCCAAACAAGCCTGGGAAATTTTACGAGTTTCTCTTCAAGGGGAGGAGAAAGTTAAAAAAGTTCATTTGCAGATGCTGAGAGGAGAATTTGAGATGATGAGGATGAAAGAGACGGAGGCCATTAGTGATTACTCATCCCGAGTAAAATCTGTCGTAAATCAGATGCGGCAGTATGGAGAAAAAATTGAAGAGTCCAGAATTGTTGAAAAAATTCTGCGTTCACTACTACCAAAATTTGATTACGTAGTGGTGGCTATGGAGGAGTCTAGAGACATCAGTGAAATGTCCGTTGATGAAGTTGTAGGGTCACTACAAGCACGAGAGGAGCGATTTGAGAAACGAAGAGAAGATTCCGCAGAACAAGTCTTAGCAACAAAGGCTGTGTTTAAAAATGGCGAAAGTAGTCAGTCCGGCAGAGGACGCGGAAGAGGTCGAGGAGGAAATGGTAGAGGACGAGGACGTGGCAGAAGTCAAGGCAGAAATGAAAACGGCAATAACAACAATGACAGAAGCACCCAATTCACCAGAGGCAGAGGAAGAGGCCGAGGACACGATCAAGGAAGAGGAAACTGGAGGCCGAATGAAGGACGCGACAAGTCCAATATTCAGTGTTATAATTGCTCCAAGTATGGTCACTACGCGGTAGAATGTTGGAGTCCGCCTAAGGAGGTAGAGGAGACTGCCAATAATATTCAAGATGAGGAAGTAACTGGCACTGTGTTACTTACCTACGAAAGTGAAGAAAATCGCGAAAATAATATATGGTATCTTGACAATGTGGCAAGTAACCATATGTGTGGTGACAAGAAGATGTTCGTGGAGCTCTATGAATCCGTACGTGGTAATGTTGTATTTGGAGATTCCTCTAAGGTTCCTATTACAGGCAAAGGAACCATTCTTATTTGGCTCAAAAATGGCGCTCACCAGTTTATTGATAATGTTTATTATGTTCCCAACATGAAAAGCAATATTTTGAGTTTGGGACAGTTACTGGAAAAAAATTATGAAGTTCACATGGTGGACCGAAAATTACTCCTGTTGAATGAGAAAAAGGAGTTGATTGCACGAGTACCAATGGCGAGAAACAGAATGTTCACAATTAACATTCAGACGGACGTGGCCAAATGCTTGAAAGCTTGTGTGCAAAGTCCCCCCTGGCTTTGGCATTTACGGTACGGACATCTCAATTTTGGAGGACTGAAGCAGTTGGGACAGAAGCAGATGGTAAACGGATTGCCTCACATTGACCAGCCTCATCAACTGTGTCAAGGATGTCTTGTTGGAAAACAATTCAGAACCAGTTTTCCAAAGGAGTCCATGTCAAGAGCAAAGGCGCCACTTGAGCTAGTTCACACAGACGTGTGTGGACCGATCACTCCACAGTCTCTTGGTAAAATAAATATTTTCTACTTTTCATTGATGATTATAGTAGAAAAACTTGGGTGTATTTTTTGAAGGAAAAAACAGAAGTTTTTGAGACATTTAAAAAATTCAAAGTCCAAGTGGAGAAAGAAAGTGGTCATTTTATTAAGGCACTCAGATCAGATAGAGGCGGTGAATACATGTCCATCTCTTTCAAACAATTTTATGAAGATCATGGAATCCGTCATTTCCTTTCAGTCCCGAGATCACCTCAGCAAAATGGCGTAGTAGAAAGAAAGAACAGAACTGTGCTCAACATGGTGAGGAGCATGTTAAAAAGCAAAAATTTACCGAAGGAGTTATGGGCCAAAGCAGTAGACTGTGCTGTCTACCTGTTGAACAGATCACCAACTGTCAGTGTTTGGGATCAAACTCCACAAGAAGCATGGAGTGGAATAAAACCCAGTATTTCTCATTTGCGTGTTTTTGGCAGTGTTGCTCATGTCCATGTACCGGATGAAGAACGCAAGAAGCTAGATGATAAAAGCAAGAAATATTTGTTTGTGGGCTATTCAAAACATTCCAAAGGGTACAAAATGTTCGATCCTCAAACTCAGAAAATCATCATCAGTAGAGATGTTGTTAAGCCCAAAATATACCTAAAATATCATCAATAATTACATCAATATTGCTACGAATTTATGCTATTTATACCTATTTAGAATGCTTTTACTCTCGAATATGTTTCTTTCATGCAAGGTACATAAATATTTGGTAAAATCCAAATAGGAGTAAATAGAGCTCAAAAATAGAAGAAAAGCCCTACAAAAGGAGTCGAAGATGACGAAAATTAATAACGCCAAGTCGAGGACACGAACGAGAGCTGAAAAACGAAAAAAGCTCCGTGCCGCGACCGCGGCTTCCCCTTTTCACGGTCGCGACACACGTCGCCAGTCACTTTTCCCCTTCGTCCAAAGTACAATTGATGCTCCCCCATTCTCGGTAGTGAATTTGATAAATCTCGGTACGAGCAGGAGATTTAGAAGCCTAGTTACACACTTTCATTTTCGACGGAACGCGATCGTTCGGGTGGATAAGAACGTCCCTTCACAAGGTATACGTCCCTTCACAAGGTATACGTCCCTTCACAAGGTATACGACTCTCCACAACGGATACGTCTTTTCGCAACGGACACGACACTTCGATCAAGACTCTTCAACATCTATAAATAAAGAGTTGATGGAGAGTTGATGAGAGAATAATGACATATAGTGATATGTGTAGAAGAAAGAGATTAGTGTAGAATTTATGCAGAAATTCCGAATCAAGTGATTCAGAAGTTAGATTTAGATTCTGTTAAAAGCAATATGATGTACACACATTGTTTACAAATTAATAACAAATTCAGTAGCGTTTAGACATTGTTCCAGTTTAGTTTTCATTTTGGTAGTAGACCGACCTAGTCTCTATTACGAAGATTCAACGAGAAGATTGAGTAGAGGATTCGCCCCTAAGCCTGACAAACTCGAACGAAACCCAAGAAGAGGATTGACAACCCGTTCACTTGCACGCCGTCGAAGAATTCAATGCTCCATGTTCTCTGTAAACTTGTATCAATTTATATTTCATCTAATAAAGTCCGTTCTATTCGATAGATTTTTATGCAGCACTTTGGTAAATGAGCCGAAGTGGATTGATGCTGGTGTTTTCATTAAAACGTATTTAATTCAAATCTTTACAAGGAAACTTTGTTGAACACTTAGGCAAATTATTATCTCGAAAGAGTTTTAATTTTATTAAGGGCAACTATCCCGAAAGGGTTTTGTCGCGTTCAAAGCCAATTAATTAGAGGTTCCGTCATTTATTTCATCTTTATAATTCGTACAAAGTTTAAAGTTGTTTCTTTGCTTAATGCAAACAAATATACCTGTTTACTTTTCTAAAAGTACTAAAACGTTCCTGTTTTGCAAATTCATTCTTAAATCAGATATTTTCTAACATCTTCATACTCTAATCTAATTCTCATTCTAGCTATTTCAAAACCAAAACCGATTAAACGATTTTTCCATATCATAAACCTAAAAGTAAATTTAACCGATTATAAATAAGTTTTCTTTAAAAAAGCGTTCCCTGTGGGATCGATATCTTTTATTACTACAAGCGTATACCGTGCACTTGTGGAAATCGCTCAACAAGTTTTTGACGCCGTTGCCGGGGACACGCTAAAATTTTTGACAAAATTTTAAATTTTTCGTGTTTTATTACGAATCTAGGTTTATTCATACTTATTCAAACTTTTATATTTTTAATTATTTTCAATTACTAACTTATTTATTTTTCAAGTTCTGTTTTGTAGGTAGTTTCGGTTCGTGCGAAATTTCAAGTTCATGCGCAGTTCTCGAAGTTCGGGCACGTCACCAGATCCTATTGACCCAGAAATTGAAAGAACTCTTAAAAAGAACAAGAGAGAAAAGAAAAAGAAAAACCAAACCCCAATAAAAACTAAAAATTACCGAGCCAGAAGTAATGGCCACACTTATGGATTACGCTAGGCCAGGAGTGGCCGGTGTAACAAACAGTATAGTTAGACCCCAAATCAATGCAAATCAATTTGAAATTAAGCCTGCGTTGCTTAACATGTTGCAAAATAATGTAACGTTTTACGGGTTACCTAACGAAAATCCTAATACCCATTTGACAAATTTCTTAGAAATTTGTGACACTTTTAAAATACCAAATGTGACTGCGGAAGCGATCAATCTTTGCCTTTTTCCTTTTACTTTGAAGGATCGAGCCAAATAATGGTTAACTTCTATGCCAGCCGCATCAATTGAGACTTGGGAGCAATTAGCCCAAGCATTTTTATCAAAATTTTTCCCTTTAGCAAAAACCGCAAGAGTCATTAAAGAGTTAACATCTTTTTCTCAAAATGATAATGAAACTCTTTATGAGGCTTGGGAACGTTTTAAAGAACTTCAACGTTTATGCCCACACCACCAATTGCCCGCTGAACTTTTAATGCAAACATTTTATAATGGACTAAATCCTACAACTAGAGGTTCATTGGACGCTATGTCTGGAGGGTTATTCATGAAGAAAACATCTGCCCAAGCAAGAGAACTTTTGGAGGAAATGGCAATCAACAGCAGTATGTGGCCCGCGGAACGTGGACACCTACCATCAGCGAAACCATCATCCTCAACAACATCATCAGTTAAAGGTATAGTGAATCTTGATCCAGTAGCGATGTTGCAAGCCCAATTTTCTGCCTTGTCGCACAAAATTGATAGGTTTATGGCACCGTGTGATCCTAATGGTCAACCAATCCGAACGGATGTGGATTACGAAGGTATGAGTGAAATTGAACAGGTAAATTTTGTCCAAGGGCAAAACCAAACTAATAATCCTTATTCCAATACATATAATCCTGGATGGAGAAATCATCCTAACTTTAAATGGAGAGATAATAACAATAATAATGTTAATGCTAATCAAAATCGTACTACTAATTATCAAAATCAATCAAGAGATACGATTAGCACCTTATCTTCTAAAATCGACAAATTCATTGATGCGATGAGCGGAAAAATAAGTAATCACGACGATGGTTCTAAACGGGTCGAGAATAAATTCGATCAGCTTATTAAAAACCAATCATCTAGCATCTATAATTTGGAGATTCAAATTGGACAACTCGCTAAATCGATTCCATCCCGCAAAGAGGGAAGTCTTCCAAGCCATACGGAAGAAAATCCAAAAGATGATGTTAAGGCTATCACTCTTCGTTCAGGGAAAAATTACTTAGGTCCGGAAATGCCCGGAAATTCGACTTTACCTGGAACTGATTTACCAAAGCCCAAAGAAGATACGTTAAATCAAAAAGATGCACCGATTGACTCTAGTACAAAAACTTTTGTACCCAAACCACCTTTTCCACACAAAGTCCGCAACAAGGACTATGATAAACAACTTTTAACATTTTTAGACAAACTTAAGAATTTGCATATTAATTTAACGTTTATGGATGCGATTACGCAAATTCCCAATTATGGTAAATTCCTCAAAGATTTAATTTCAAAGAAAATCAGTTGGGAAGGAATTTCATCCATTTCACTAACTGAAGATTGCAGTTCGATTGTGTCAAGCAATTTGCCCACAAAACTCAAAGATCCCGGATGTTTTACCATTCCGTGTAAATTGGGAGATATAGAATTCCCCAGTTGTCTTTGTGATTTAGGAGCAAGCATTAACTTGATGCCATTATCTATATTTAATAAGTTAGGTTTAGAAGAAGACATCAAACGTACCAACAAGGTTTTACAATTAGCGGATCAAACCACTAAAAGACCATACGGTATAATTGAGGATGTTTTAGTTAAAGTTGACAAATTTATTTTTCCTACCGATTTCGTTATTTTAGATTTTGCTTATGACGTAAATTGTCCGCTAATCTTTGGTAGACCGTTCATGAACACGGGACGTGCTCTAGTTGATGTGTCGGAAGGGAAAGTAGTTTTACGAATAGGAGATGATAAGATTGAGTTTGACATGAATCAAGCGATGAAATATCCTACGGAGGATTTCGCTTGTATGAAACTTGATTTAATTGAAGAATGTGTAAATGACATTGTTCAGAAAGAAGAAATAATAGAACCTATAATGAGTGAGGAACTAGAAGATAAGGACCCAGAACCTTTAATTCGAGAAGATGGACCAGTTCCGCCTTCGATTATAGTTCCACCTAAATTAGAACTTAAGGAATTACCAGGTCATTTGAGGTACGCTTTCTTAGGCGAAGGCGATTCTCTACCTATAATTATCTCTAACAAGTTGACACAAGTTCAAGAAGAGAAATTGAAAGAAGTTGTTAGAAATAGGATAGGAAGTATGGGTTGGCAAATTTCAGACTTAAAAGGTATTAATCCAAGTATTGTAATGCATAGAATTCACTTAGAAGAAGATAAGCCACCTAAAGCGGATAGGCAAAGACGCCTAAATCCGAACATGAAAGAAGTAGTAAAAAATGAGATTACTAAACTTATGGACAATGGAATCATCTACCCTATCTCGGATAGTGAATGGGTTAGTCCAATCCATTGTGTACCTAAAAAGGGAGGCATAACAGTTGTAAGGAATGAAGAAGGTGAATTAATACCTACGCGAACCACCACTGGTTGGAGGGTTTGTATAGATTATAGAAATTTAAATAAAGCAACTAGGAAAGATCATTTTCCTCTTCCTTTCATTGATCAAATGATCGAAAGGATAGCTGGTCATGCTTTCTACTGTTTTCTTGATGGTTACTCCGGATTCTTTCAAATATACATTTACCCGGATGACCAAGATAAAACAACTTTCACATGTCCTTACGGAACATTTGCATATAAAAGAATGACTTTTGGTCTATGTAACGCACCTGCAACATTTCAACATTGTATGACTGCGATTTTTAATGATTTCATTGAAGATATCATGGAAGTTTTTATGGACGATTTTTCGGTTTATGGAGATTCTTTTGATTCATGCCTAGAAAACTTGGATAAAGTTTTGTCTAGGTGTGAAGAAACAAATTTGGTATTAAACTGGGAAAAATGTCATTTCATGGTTGACGAAGGAATTGTTTTAGGTCACAAAATCTCTGAAAAAGGATTAGAAGTAGATAGAACAAAAACCTCAGTAATAGAGAAATTACCCCCTCCAACTACTGTAAAGGGAGTAAGATCATTCTTAGGACATGCTGGTTTTTACAGAAGATTTATTAATAATTTTTCTGTAATTTCCAAACCACTTACTAATTTACTCATGAAAGATTCAACCTTTGATTTTAATGAAGAATGCGTTAAAGCTTTCGAAACATTGAAAACTGTTTTAGTCAGTGCACCTATTATTGCTAAACCCGATTGGGATTTACCCTTTGAAATCATGTGTGATGCAAGTGATTTAGCTGTCGGATGTGTTTTAGGTCAAAGGAAGGATAAGAAACTTCATGTCATTTATTATGCAAGTCACACACTGTCTGGTGCACAATTAAACTACACCACAACAGAAAAAGAAATGTTAGCCGTAGTTTTTGCATGTGACAAGTTTAGGTCATACTTGTTAGGTTCGAAAGTTATTATTTATACTGATCATGCAGCATTAAGATATTTATTTGCTAAAAAGGATGCAAAACCACGTCTAATTAGATGGGTTTTATTGTTGCAAGAATTTGGTATAGAAATTAAAGACAAAAAGGTAGTTGAAAACCTTGTCGCCGATCATCTATCGAGACTTGAAGATGAAAATGGTCCTATAGGTGAAACTATCGGTATACGAGATGATTTCCCTGATGAACATCTCTATCAAATGAAAAGTTTTATATCACCTTGGTATGCAGATATTGCTAATTACCTCGCAGCCAATATTGTTCCGGAAGGATTAAATTCCCACCAAAGGAAGAAATTTTTCTTCGATATTAAACAATACTTTTAGGAAGATCCCTTTTTGTTCAAGACTTGTGGTGACGGGATAATTAGGAGATGCGTTGGTGAAAATGAATTTGAATCCATAATGTCAGAATGTCATTCTAGCTCTTATGGAGGACATAATGGAGTTAACAAGACAGCAGCTAGAATATTTGAAAGTGGTTTCTTTTGGCCTACGATGTTTAAAGATGTCCGTTCATTTATTACTCGTTGTGATAAGTGCCAAAGAACAGGAAATCTAGGAAGGAAAGATGAGATGCCCCTCACAACCGTATTAGAAGTTGAAGTCTTCGATATGTGGGGAATAGATTTCATGGGACCTTTTCCCCCTTCCAATGGTAAAACTTACATATTAGTTGCCGTTGATTATGTTTCAAAGTGGGTTGAAGCAATTGCAACCCCGACGAGTGATTCTAAGGTTGTCGTTAATTTTCTTGACGATATATTTTGTAGATTTGGTTGCCCAAGAGTTATCGTTAGTGATGGTGGTGCTCATTTTATAAACAAGAGTTTTGAAACGCTTATGAAAAAATATGGAGTACGCCACCGCGTATCAACGCCGTACCATCCTCAGTCAAATGGTCAGGCAGAGATATCAAACAGAGAACTCAAATGGATTCTCGAGAAAACGGTCTCATCTTCTAGAAAAGATTGGTCTTCTAAACTTAATAATGCATTATGTGCATACCGTACTGCGTTTAAAACACCAATAGGAATGACTCCGTACCGTTTAGTGTATGGTAAGGCATGTCATTTTCCAGTCGAATTAGAACATAAAGCCTATTGGGCTATTAGAGAACTTAACTTTGACTTACATCAAGCAGGTAAGAAACGTTTGCTCAATTTAAATGAGTTAGATGAGTTGCGTCATCTATCTTACGAAAATGTAAAGATTTATAAAGAAAAAGTGAAAAAATGGCACGATGCCAAAATTAGAGTTAAACACTTTAATGTTGGGGATAAAGTGTTGTTATTTAATTCACGACTTCGTTTATTTCCAGGAAAACTTAAGTCTAGATGGTTAGGACCATATTTAGTCGTCAAAACATTCGATTATGGTTCTTTGGAACTAGAAGGTCCTAACGGAGTTCGATTCAAAGTTAATGGTAATCGATGTAAAATCTATTACGAAAATATTTCACAAATTGAAATTCCGTTCGTAACGAGATTATCTGACGTATAAATTACTCAGTTTTTCTTGCACATTTTATTTTGTTTTTCTTATGTTTTTGTTTTTTTTATTATTTATTTTATTTTATTTTATTTCAAAATGCCATTTTTATGATTAGATTACTTTATGTTATGATTTAGTAATGTAAATATTTTTATTTCATGATTTTAGATTTAATTTTTAGGAAATTAGGATGATTTTGTAGTTTAAGGCAATTCTCTGCCGAGAATTGGAAATTCCCTGCCGAGAATACTCTGTTTCAGAATTGTCTATGTTGATTCGGATTTCTCTGATCATACCGAGAATATTTAAATTCTCTACCGTGAATCAGGAGGTGGCTTTGATGCCTGATTTCATCAAGGAAATCAGAGTGTCGCGACCGCGGCTTTGCCATTCGCTGTCGCGTCACGCGTATTTCCTGCACTATCAGGCCTGAAACACTCTCACCCTTTCGACGAACCTCTTGGCAATTGAAACATTAAGTTTCTTCATTCCAGAAAGGTACAAATTATACCTTTTCATAATTAAAACAATACCTCTTTTCATCCTAAACTCTTATAAATTAATCTTAAAGGATTCAGGTTCTGTTCCAATTCTTTTCATCTTTGTCAGAACTCTGATTTTTCTTCGCAAACACCGTTCTTTGCTAAAGTTACACTAACTTTGCACCATGCCTACCAAATACAAATCACCTAGGCACAATGCTGCCTCAATCAACAAACGCCCAGACTTATCCAAGCGATATGGGGCGCCTTTTCCTATCTTCAACCACGATGAAGGTAGGCGTTATTGGAATCACCGTTACAAATTCTTCATCGGAATGTTGTATATAGATGAATTCCTTAACGACCAATTAGGCATTACTGAGGACATGAGCTGCTATATGGAGCGCTTAGGGTGGACAAAATTCGCCCAAATGCGATTTCCAATAATAGGCGACTGGATACTCGAATTCTTCTGTACCATGCGTTTTACTAATAAACGACGAGTACGTCTCAGTTTTCGTCGAGAAGGCGAAATCTTCACTTTTGGCTATCCCGAGTTGCATGCTTGGTTTGGTTTTCCCCCGAGGGATACAATCAAACGTCATCCTAGACGAGACATGACATCCTCGGACATTTGGAGAATGCTTATAGGATTCTGGCGATTCAATTCAAAACTCGCCTATAATCACTCTTTTCGCTCCAACTCCATGCTGTATTTACATAAATTTCTGTGTCACAGTTTATTCGGGCGCACATTCAGTAGTGTGGTCCGTGACACAGATTTGTATGTTCTTGGAGATATATTCCAGGGCAATGCAGTGGATTCTTCCAAAATTCTGATGGAAGGTCTTGTCGCCGCTTCTCGATCCAAAGATAAGAAGATTAGGTTCGGCAATATAATCTGTGGAATAATTCTCGGTTCAAAGGGTACTATTGATGTTCCCTGGAGTGAAGATGAATTCTTCCCGACAATTGACTATGAATTTCTCGAGCGCGAAGGACTTGTGAAACGTGTCTTTCGAGCAAGGCCTCAATTTTTGTCTGCACCGGAACGTGAAACTTTCGTGCAGTTTCAAATTGATCGTATTAAGGCCAGAAATATCCCGTTAGATATGGATGAATATGTAGAATAGTTTCTGTTTTTTTTTGTATATATTTTGTTTTGTTTTGATTATTGGTTTGTTTTCATTATTTTGTACATATGTTTATATAATAAAAATCTTATTTAGTTTAATTCTTAATTTTTATCCATTTGATCCATTATCTATACTTAGCATATTTCATATGGGTACTTTCTACTTTTTCTTACTTAAATTAAGATTAAAAAGATTCACTTGAACTAAATATGTGTTTTTTTATTTTTTCCACATATTTATCAACGTTTAATTTTATTTTGTAACTGGATTAGAGATGGGGATCGTAATACCAAATACTTCCATCTCTCTACCCTGATCAGAAGGCAGAGAAATAGAATTGAGGCCATTAAGGATTCTAATGGTGATTGGGTTTATGAAGATGAGGTTATTCGGAACTTAGCCCTGGATTTCTACAGAGAGCTGTTCAAAGAGGAACCTGTTCTTTTGGAGAGGGCTCACTCTATTGCTACGTTTCCTTTAATCAGTGAGGATTGTAGTCAAGAGGCCTTTCAACCTATTTCTCGAAAAGAGATTGACCAAGCTATCTTCAGCATTGGGGCTTCTAAAGCTCCTGGGATTGATGGTCTTCCGGCGGGCTTTTACCATAAGCATTGGGATGTCGTGAAGGAAGGCATCTATAATTTTGTCTTGGGGGTGTTCAGTGGTTCGAAGGATATTGAGCTGGTTAATAGAACCCTCCTGGTTCTGATTCCTAAGATTGATAAGCCTTCTTCCTTTTTGCATATGAGACCTATCAGTCTTTGTAATGTTCTTTACAAAACTGTTACAAAGATTGTGGCTAATAGAATCCGTGGCATTCTTCCTGCGATCATTTGTCAGAATCAGGGTAGCTTTGTGCCTGGTAGACAAATGATGGATAATGTGGTGATCGCCCAAGAGATGGTCCACACGATGAAGATTAGGAAGGGGAGGAAAGGCATTGTGGCTCTGAAGCTGGATTTAGAGAAGGCCTATGATCGAATTAATTGGGATTTCTTGATGGAGAGCCTTGAGAGAGCTAGAATCCCGGACAGCTGGAGAAGTTTAATTAAGGTATGTATTTCTTCTCCTGTGTTTCAAGTTATGGTCAATGGGGATATGTCGGAGGAATTTTCCCCGGGCAGAGGAATCCGTCAGGGGGATCCTATGAGCCCTTTCCTTTTTGTTATTGCTATGGAGAGGCTCTCTCACCTGATTCAGGATGCGATTGATAATGGGAGTTTCCACCCTGTGGCGATCAACAGCTTCTGTCCCCAGGTGACTCACTTATTCTTTGCAGATGATGTCCTTATCTTTCTTGAGGGTAATGAGGAGCAGTTGAGAGTCATTATGGATATTCTGGATTGTTTTTGTTCGGCCTCTGGGCAGAAGCTTAATATCCAGAAATCTAGGATGATGTGCTCTAAGAATATGAATCAGAGAGTCTGTAAGAGATTAAGTGATCTCTCAGGTATTCCTCTTACTGATTCTCTTGGGAAGTATCTGGGCGTTCCCCTCCATAGTGAGCGTGTGTCTAAAGGCTACTTCAAAGAGACTTTGGATAAAGCTAATTCAAAGTGTGCCACTTGGAAAGCCAAGACTCTGTCTCTCGCTGGCCGCCTCACGTTAATTCAATCTGTTAATTGTGCTGCTCCCAATCACATCATGCAGGCTTATAAGCTTCCGGATCCTGTGCTTAATGATCTTGACAAGATTAACCGTAGGTTCCTGTGGGGGGAAGCTGTGGAGGGCAGGAAGATCCATCTTGTGCCTTGGAGTGAGGTTTGCCAGCCTAAAGATTCTGGGGGTCTGGGTATTAGGAAAGCAAAGGACAATAATAAAGTTTTATTAATGAAACTCCTTTGGCGTATGTGGCAAAACCCCTCCTCTCTTTGGGTTCGCCTCCTTTGTGGTAAGTATCGGAAAGACAAAATCTTCGGGGGCCCGAAAGAGAGAGTTGCTAATTGTTCCTTCCTCTGGAAAGGACTTAGTACTGTGTTTGATGAGTTCTGCTCGGGAGTTGGCCTGGAGGTGGGGAATGGTAAGTCCATTAGTTTCTGGTTTGATAACTGGATTGCGGATAAACCGTTAATTGAGGTGTGTTCTTCCCCCCCGCCTAGTGATATACGCAACTGGAGGATTGCCGATGTGGTTGACTCGGAAGGGGACTGGATCTGGTCAAAGTTTGATACTTTCTTTAGCCTTGAGACTCTCCTTAGAATGCGGGGAGTGAAGGTGAGTAATCAAGAGGAAGACTTGGATAGGCACTGTTGGGCGCTGACTAACAATGGAGTTTATTCTTGCAAATCGGCCTTTGAAGCTTTCTCTCTCTTTAGATCTGATCCTCCCTCGGATGTGTGGAAGTCGATTTGGACCCTTAAAGTTCCTTTCCGTATTAGGAGTTTCCTGTGGCTGGGCGTTAAGGACAGGCTTCTTACTAATTCGGATAGGCACAGAAGGCACTTGGCTGATTCTGGAGCTTGCAGTAGATGCAGAGGCCATGTTGAGACTTTGTGCCATGCTCTTAGAGATTGCTCTAATAGTAAAGAGGTTTGGAGGAAAATTCTCCCACACCATATTTTCTCTTCCTTCATGGCACATTCTGAGGTCGACTGGTTCTCTGATGGTGTTAGAGGAAAGTTGCTTCCATACATGGAGCATGGTGACATTTTCTTTGCTATTATCTGTCACCAAGTTTGGAAATGGAGAAACGAGGAGATTTTTGGAGATAAAACTGTTTTTATGACAAACTTAGCTGATTTCTTCTCGAAAAAACTTTTCTCTATTATTGATAGTTTCAAAGGAGAGTCCCTTGCCAGAGCCTCTCAGTGTTGTGATGTCCATCTCGTGGGATGGAGCAGGCCAAGAGAGAGGGTTGTGAAGCTGAATACTAATGGTTCCTGCCTCAGTAACTGTAAGATTGCGGTTGGAGGTGTGCTTAGAGATGTAGGGGGCGTCTGGCTTTCTGGGTTCTCCCAGAATTTAGGGTTGGGTTCTTCCTTTTCTGCGGAGCTCTGGGCTATTCTTACTGGAATCAATCTTGCTAAAAGGCTGGGTGTTAAGAGGCTCTCTGTGGAGTCTGATAATTTGGAAGCAATCAAAATGATTTCTGAGAATCATTCTATGGGTCTTAACAGTCGCAACCTCATCAAAGCTATTATAAGGCTTTGCTCCTCCTTTGAGTTCAGACACATTTTTAAAGAGCAGAATCGTGTTGTTGATCGCTTGGCGGCGGCGGGCCATGAAGGGACGTTAGGCGTTACTACCCTTCCTGTTTCCCCTAGTTTCATCTCTCATCTTCTCTTAGAAGATAGGATTGGGGTTAGCTTCCCTAGGCTAATTCCTGGGTAGTTTGTTGTTGTTCGTTTTTCTTTTCCTTTTCTACCAAAAAAAAAATTTTATTTTTTAACTCAATTTATTTTCAATAAATTAAGTTATCTTTTTATCATTTTAATTCATGTGTTAAATATGTATTAACATGCACTTATTATGCATTTAATATGGTTCTCTTAACTTATATGCATAAATGAACATTTAAGTTTCATTAATTACTCATAAATCAATTTATTATACTTTAATTCAATTTATTAAGGTAAAACCTTTGGTTTTCCTTGCAATTAATGTCATTTATTTAAACGTTTTTTAGTACAGGAACAATTAATATTAAGTTCAGGAACCATTTCAACAAAAACAATGCACAAACCAAGTCAAAAGGAACCAAATTTGGCTATTTCAACCAATTCTCTACCGAGAATTAAGAAATTCTCGGTATGAGCAGCAGGTTTGGACCGATTTCAGGGCAAAAAATTGCCTGAAAATCGCGTGCCGCGGCTATGCCATTTGCGGTCGCGACACGCGTCCAGATTGCCCTATTAAATCCGATTTTGCCAATATTTTTGCCTATTCCTATTCTATTTCTACCTATTCACTTACCTAATCACCCTATATAACCCTACCTCTTACACAACACCTCACATCACCTCTATTTTTACCCAATCCCTTACTCTAAACTCTTCCCCAAAAATCTACTTTTTATCTTCCCAATTTATTCACTCCAATTTCTATCCAATTTCCTATTTTCAATCACTTCCATTTCACAACCCCAAACTCATCTTCAAGCTTAGGTCTTTCTCTTTCACTTCTTCTTCTTCTTCTTCTTCTTCTTTTTCTCATACCATAAGCCCCTAAATACCATCACCATGGTTAGGACAAAGCGTGTTGGTAACAAGCCCGCTGTTACGGAAGCTAATCGCCTCCGGATTCAATGCGGAGCTTATTTTGACATCTATTCGGAGGAAGAAGCCTCTCGTTTCAAACATTTTTCACAAGCCGACCGCCAATTTATGGATATGCACTTCTTAGACTTCCATTCGGTAAGAGTATTAAATTTCTCTACTCGAATTGATGCCTTTATTGAAGCTTTGGGTTGGCAAGAGTTCGTTAATATGCGTTTCCCGCGTATTAATGAGTATGTTGTGGAATTTTTTGTCACTTTATCCATGAACAAGAAGAAAACTTCAATTTCTTTTAGGAATAATGGTATACCTTATACCATTGATTATGAAGCAATGGGAAATATGTTTGGATTCCCTACTTCTGACTTTTACGATAAGCCTAAGGATTTTGATAATGATGCTGTTTGGCAAACTCTCTCGGATAAAGATTATTTTAATTCCAAAAACACTTCAAGCAAGTTGATTAAGGACAATTGTGTGTTCTTCTTTCACAAATTTTTGAGTTTCTCCTTGTTTGGTCGTGTTGAGAGTTCGAAGGTCCAAGTTCGGGATTTGTATGTTTTGGATAGTTTGCTTAAAGGTTTGAGGATTGATAGTATTGGAATCATGTTTGACAATTTGTTCCGTGCTTCGAGGGCTAGTACAATTCAAATCCCTCTTTGTAATTTTATCACCGGTCTTGTGTTGGGAGCACGGGGTGAATTGGCCGACTATGACATGTCTACCTACCGTGGGTATGTTCCGCTTTTGGACATCTCGGCTCTTGAGCGAGCTCATTTATTGCTTCCCCAAGGACCTCCCGTCTTTATTTCCTATGCTACCCGTATTGCCCATCTTCGTGGAACTATGGGTGGTGGCGCTTCAAGTTCACAATTTGTAGGTACCGAAGGCGACGAAGATGCGGAAGGAGAGGAGGATGCACCACCGGCTCAAGCACAACCCCAAGCACCTCAAGCGGAGGATGATCCGGTAGATTTGAGGAGGATTTTGGACCAAATCAATTCCAACAATCGCTCAATGAATCTACGCATTGATGATTTGGTTGAAAACAATATGGTGATGAATGACACCCTCAACCTTTTGAGGCGTGAACATCGATCGACTCGGCATCGGATGCTTTCCTTTTTCCGACGCCGCAATATGGAGACGTCACCTACACCTCCCGATTCACCACCTTATGCTTAGGTTGTTTTCCTTTCATTTTTTTTTATTTTTTAATTTTTATCTTGTTATATGTTTGATACATTTTCCTTTTATTATGTTTGGTACAATTTTTTTTTTTATGTTGAATGTTTCATTTGCTTAATTTACATCTTTGTTTCGTATGCCTTATTTCGTATTCTATATTTTCTCCATTATTTTTGCACCAATGAGGACATGGTCCAATTTAAGTGTGGGAGGAGACATACATATATCAATTTCTACATAAATACGAAATACGAATAAATTCAACAAAGATATTATTTTGCAAAACAAAATAATAAATGCAACGAATGATATTCATGCAAATGCAACACATATATATATTGCAAAACATTTTTCACAATAACTTAACATTTTCATATATTTTTAAAGTTAATCATATAAGTTTTTATGATTATTTTTAGGTTATCATTATCGATAGAAATAATATTTCTATACGGACAATATTATTTTTCAAATTTTTTTCACAAATCTCCGATACGATTTTAAGAAAAATTGTCTCGAGTGAATGTATTTAAGTAAAAAAAAATTTCTTTATTCAATCTCTAATTTTATATCATGCAATTCATGATACAATAAATCTTATTTTAAGTTTTCAATTAGGTTTATAGGCATTAAATTGAACTAACAAATTTTAGCTCGGTTTGATTTCGTCTTACATTAAAACTAATTGAAGTTTTTAAGGAAACTTTAGCCATAATACATGTTGAATTTTAAATCAATATAGGATGAATGTGCTATTTTTCTTTTTCCCAACTTATAATTTTATAATTCATATTAATTAATCAATTAGTTGAATTCTTAACTTTTGGCCACGATTGAGACCAACCTTATCACAATCGAGGTATGAAAGGGAATAAAATTTAAGTACCGTTTACTTTTGGCCACGGTTGCGACCACCCTTATCACAATCGAGGTATGGAAGGAACGTTTAAATAAATAATAAGCGTGTATAAGTTTAAAGTAACGATTGCGTCCACCCATGGCATGGTCGGTACCTCTTAAGCAAACACAAAGAAAAAGAAAAAAAGTAATAGTAAAAGCGTATAAGGTTACGGTTGAAACCACCCTTATTTCGGGCGTAACCAAGCAAATAAATTAAAATCAAGTACTTATTCATTTTAATATATCTTATATATTAGTTTAGGTTTGGGAAAGGAAATTTTGTGCTTTGAAATGCCTTGAGATGAAAGACTCAATAACATGCGTGCTTATATTGTCCCGAATGCTTCAATTCAAAATTGGAAATACAAGACGAATGATATATCGTATTTATACTAAGTTAGTTTGATATTTTGCGTATAAATTTGCCATGTGAAGTTAGTCTTTTCGGCTTAACTAATTTAAAAGGTAATACAGAGATATATGTTTTATTTTTATAAAGAGATTAGTTAGAGAATTAGTTCAGTGAAATTTTGCTCGGGACTAGCAAAAGATTAAGTGTGGAGATTTGTTAAGCCCAAAATATACCTAAAATATCATCAATAATTACATCAATATTGCTACGAATTTATGCTATTTATACCTATTTAGAATGCTTTTACTCTCGAATATGTTTCTTTCATGCAAGGTACATAAATATTTGGTAAAATCCAAATAGGAGTAAATAGAGCTCAAAAATAGAAGAAAAGCCCTACAAAAGGAGTCGAAGATGATGAAAATTAATAACGCCAAGTCGAGGAAACGAACGAGAGCTGAAAAACGAAAAAAGCTCCGTGCCGCGACCGCGGCTTCCCCTTTTCACGGTCGCGACACACGTCGCCAGTCACTTTTCCCTTTCGTCCGAAGTACAATTGATGCTCCCCCATTCTCGGTAGTGAATTTGATAAATCTCGGTACGAGCAGGAGATTTAGAAGCCTAGTTACACACTTTCGTTTTCGACGGAACGCG
Organism: Euphorbia lathyris; assembly: GCF_963576675.1. NCBI lineage: Eukaryota > Viridiplantae > Streptophyta > Magnoliopsida > Malpighiales > Euphorbiaceae > Euphorbia > Euphorbia lathyris. Next base: position 87,857,406 of record NC_088915.1, read on the forward strand.
ATCGTTCGGGTGGATAAGAACGTCCCTTCACAAGGTATACGTCCCTTCACAAGGTATACGACTCTCCACAACGGATACGTCTTTTCGCAACGGACACGACACTTCGATCAAGACTCTTCAACATCTATAAATAAAGAGTTGATGGAGAGTTGATGAGAGAATAATGACATATAGTGATATGTGTAGAAGAAAGAGATTAGTGTAGAATTTATGCAGAAATTCCGAATCAAGTGATTCATAAGTTAGATTTAGATTCTGTAAAAAGCAATATGATGTACACACATTGTTTACAAATTAATAACAAATTCAGTAGCGTTTAGACATTGTTCCAGTTTAGTTTTCATTTTGGTAGTAGACCGACCCAGTCTCTATTACGAAGATTCAACGAGAAGATTGAGTAGAGGATTCGCCCCTGAGCCTGACAAACTCGAACGAAACCCAAGGAAAGGATTGACAACCCGTTCACTTGCACGCCGTCGAAGAATTCAATGCTCCATGTTCTCTGTAAACTTGTATCAATTTATATTTCATCTAATAAAATCCGTTCTATTCGATAGATTTTTATGCAGCACTTTGGTAAATGAGCCGAAGTGGATTGATGCTGGTGTTTTCATTAAAACGTATTTAATTCAAATCTTTACAAGGAAACTTTGTTGAACACTTAGGCAAATTATTATCTCGAAAGAGTTTTAATTTTATTAAGGGCAACTATCCCGAAAGGGTTTTGTCGCGTTCAAAGCCAATTAATTAGAGGTTCCGTCATTTATTTCATCTTTATAATTCATACAAAGTTTAAAGTTGTTTCTTTGCTTAATGCAAACAAATATACCTGTTTACTTTTCTAAAAGTACTAAAACGTTCCTGTTTTGCAAATTCATTCTTAAATCATATATTTTCTAACATCTTCATACTCTAATCTAATTCTCATTCTAGCTATTTCAAAACCAAAACCGATTAAACGATTTTTCCATATCATAAACCTAAAAGTAAATTTAACCGATTATAAATAAGTTTTGTTTAAAAAAGCGTTCACTGTGGGATCAATATCTTTTATTACTACAAGCGTATACCGTGCACTTGCGGAAATCGCTCAACAGATGTCACCATTGATGAAGAAGCAGTTTGGGACTGGACCGGTGAAAAAGAAAACAGCTACAGTTTTTATCCGTTCATGGATGAAGACAATGATCAGGAAGAACCAGCCACAGTCATAGCCACAACACCAGCAACCAGTTCGACATCAGCAAGCTCAACCAGTTCGAGTTCATCCTCGAGTAATGAAGACAGCTCAGATGAACATCCGCCCGGAAAAGCCAAAAAAATTCATACCTATTAAAGATCTCTATGATGTAACAAGAAATCTCGATGATGAATTAACTCTTTATTGTCATTTTGTTAATGATGAACCAACAGATCCAGAAGAAGCAATGAAAGATGAAAAATGGAGAAAAGCTATGGAAGAGGAGATTCATTCAATCGAGAAAAATAAAACATGGGAGCTGACATCACTTCCGGCCGGTCAAAAACCCATTGGAGTTAAATGGGTGTTCAAAGCAAAGAAAGATGCAAACGGTGAAATTATCCGATATAAAGCAAGGTTGGTGGCGAAAGGGTTCAGTCAACGACCCGGAATTGACTACAATGAAGTTTTTGCTCCTGTTGCCAGAATGGAGAGTATCAGACTGGTAATTTCTATAGCTGCTCAACACGGGTGGAGAATCCATCAAATGGACATGAAATCCGCATTTCTCAACGGATATCTGGAAGAGGAAATTTATATCCAGTAACCACCTGGATATGTTGTGAAAGGTCAAGAAAATAAAGTGCTAAAATTGAAAAAGGCACTTTATGGTCTTAAGCAAGCACCACGAGCCTGGAACAGTCGCATTGACAAATATTTTCAAGAAAATGGTTTTGTCAAATACCCACATGAATATGCCCTGTATGCAAAGGTGAAAAATGGAGATATGTTACTTGTTTGTTTGTATGTGGATGATCTCATTTTTACAGGGAACAATCCTAAGATGTTTGAAGAGTTCAAAAATACAATGGCTCGTGAGTTCGAGATGACTGACATTGGTCTAATGGCATATTATCTTGGCATTGAAGTGAAGCAGAATGACGACGGAATTTTTATTTCTCAAAGTGGTTTTGCAAAGGAGATCTTAAAGAAGTTTAAGATGGAAAATTGTAATTCCGTCAGCACGCCAGTCGAATGTGGAATCAAGTTGACAAAAGATGAAGGTGGAGACAGAGTCAACCCGACATTATTCCGAAGCTTGGTCGGAAGTCTCAGATACTTGACATGTACGAGACCAGATATTCTTTATGCAGTCGGCTTAGTAAGTCGATACATGGAAGCCCCAACGGTGCCACATTGGAACGCAGCAAAAAGAATTCTCCGTTATGTTAAAGGTACAACTAATTTGGGTTTACTTTATTCAAAATCTGATGATTTCAAATTAGTTGGGTACAGTGATAGTGACTGGGCCGGTGACAAGGATGACCGAAAAAGTACAACTGGTTTTGTATTTTTTCTGGGTGATACTGCATTCACATGGAGTTCAAAAAAGCAACCGATCGTGACGTTATCTACCTGCAAAGCTGAATATGTCGCTGCAACATCTTGTGTGTGTCATGCGATTTGGCTCCGGAAATTGCTAAAAGAATTTCAGATGAGTCAAAATGATCCAACGGAGATTTTTATTGATAATAAATCTGCACTGGCATTAGCGAAAAATCCAGTGTTTCATGATCGAAGTAAGCACATTGATACGAGGTATCATTTTATTCGAGAATGCATTGAGCAGAAGGAGGTGAAGCTGAAGTATGTGAAAACTCAAGATCAGATTGCAGACATTTTCACGAAGCTGCTAAAATATGATGTGTTCAGTCATTTGAGAGCTCAATTGGGAGTCGTGGAAAATTAAGTTTAAGGGAGCATGTTAAAAAAAATTAATAAACTTAATTTTGAAATAAAAAAATAATAAAGAAAAATTAAATAAAGAAAGACATGTGATGGTATGGGTTGTCAAAGTCATTGTATGGGGTTTGGTTTTTATTTGTCATATATGTTAAAAATGTCAAAGTAGTAGTATGGGTTTAGTATGGATTTAGTTTTTTATTTATGAAATAAATTGTGCAATTGGAATGGTGAAGTAGTATATATATATATATATATATATATATATATATATATATATATATATATATATATATATATATATATATATATATATATATATAAATACTTAATATTGAGTGTAGTGTGTGTAAAAAATAAAGAAAGTGAAGTCTTTAATCTTTTGTATCATTTGTATCCTTGAATGAAATTAATTTTTCCATAAAGTAATTAGTCCCTCTAGTCTAACAAAACATAAATCTCATCCCAATTAAAGCTTTCTCGATTATTCTAAATCATAAATAAAATTTCTTTTATAAAAATGCATGGTTATCAAAACCGGACCGGTCAAAGAACCGGAAGAGCTAAAGGGTGAAGGGTTTAAGGTTTAACCAGGGTTTAACCGGGGTTGAACCGAGGTTCAAATAATCTTAAAAAATAATAATTTTAATTTTATTTACACCTTCAAACACAATAAAAATGTTAATTTGAATTTTATATCCTAATATATAATTTAATTATCATGACGAATTATAACTTGCATATTCTAAATGTAACAAAAACTTAACTTGATTGATTATAAATTTTATATTATGATATATAATATAAAATTAAATAGTAATATAACTTGATTTCAGTACATATATCATTAATATTTTTTTACTACATATCCATCAAGCATGATTTAATTCAAGCATGATTTAATTTAATGGTTTATTCTTTGTGAACAAACAAAAATCAATCATCGACAGAGACTTATTGATAATCAAATGAAAGCATGAATATCAAATCATTAACAAATATTTCAGTACTACATTAGTACTAATTTGAAAATTATTTTTTTAAAATGAAATTCAAGTTAATTTTTTATTAATTGGATTAGTTAATTTTAATTGAACTCTAAATTTTTTATTTATTTTTTAAAAAGTTAGAGTACAAACATTGAACCGTTTGGACCGTAAAAACCGTGACCGGGTTTCCGGGTCGCTGGTTCAACCGGCCGGGTCACCGGTTTTTCAACGGTTTTCTAAGATGTAATAAAATGGCCACTTCCGGACCGGAATACCTACCGGGTCCGGTTCAACCCGGTTGAACCGACCGGGCCGGTCCGGGTTTGATAACCTTGTAAAAATGTACTAGTTATTTTCTAATCTTTCTAACACATCTTTATTTATTATTCATAAAAATTAATTTGTCTATAATCCTAATACCATTATTACTAAAAGCAATTGTGATAATTTAATATTCATTCAAACTCATACTAGTAACTTAAGGGTAAAAAAAGGCGGTTTGGTACACTACGCGTTCCCGTTAAGCGAGGGTTCGGAGAAGGGTCCCACCATAAGGGTGTATAGGGGACAAGCCTTCCCTTACCAATTTATCTGGCAAGAGGCCGCTCCTAAGAGTCGAACCCGTGACCACTCGGTCACACGACAACAATCATTTACATATTTAGACCAATTACCCAATCATTACCTATCTAGACTATTTATTTGTGACTTTTCCAAAATGTCATTCTTATATATATATATATATATATATATATATATATATATATGGGACAATTACAAAACTAGCCCTATTTTAAAACCCATTTACATTTTTAATCTAGTTATCCAACTTTTTACAAATGTAGGCAATTTTGTAAAATTTGGACAAATTTGCCCTTTCTTTCCCATTCTCTGTTCTTCACCCTAAACGTATCAAATGCTGCGATATGAAGAGAAGGAAGAACGAGAAGCAACGGAGGCACACTCGAAGAGGAGGAGAAGCGAACGGCGGCGATAGGAAGAGGAGGAGAAGAAGGCGAACGACGAACAGAAGAATCTGGCCATCTCGTCCCAATGTATATTGTTTCTCTTCCTTTTTCATGTTTTTCCTGATCGTGCGAACCCCAAAAACAATGACATTGTTGTCTAAAAATGCATTTTGGTTGGAATATCAGTTTCAGATTTTTTCCCCGACAGCGTCGATATCTGTTGATTTCTTATCAATATCGACAGATATGACGATATAACTGTTGAAACACCTTTCCACGAGATTTTGATTTGACAAAATAATCCATGATTAAGAGACAATTAAATTTAAGTGCTTTGATTTAATTGTACTAATGTGTTTGTTCAATGTTAAGTATATATGTATATATCAAAAAGTAAAGACAGAACGAAGTCAGCATGATATCACGGCACAAGCTGAGTAGAGTGGAACTCAGCGTAAGAAAAGACAAGACATCTTCAGAGTAGAAGCTTAAAAATCAAGAAGCTGAGTGGAACGAAACTCAGTATCAAAAGTAGAAAAGACTTCTTAAGAACTATGTCTTGCAGAACGAAGCTGACCATGGAAGCTGAGTACAAAAGAACTCAGTATCTGAATTGGCAATAATCAAAAGACAAGTAACAAAGTCATGCCGAGTGATCTTCAGGACAGCACCAATGACCCGTTAGCTAAAAGACAAGTCCGACAACTGTCTGAACCAATAATAGGAACCTCGGAATTACGCACAGAAATGATTTCGAGACGCATGGGTCAAACGTCCGTTAGCTAAAAGATGAAACCTGTACAAGAAGACAAAACTGCAAGAAAAGGACAAGCCTGGCACCTGAGGAAATCAAACGACAGGATTGGCCTGCAAGCCAGAAGCTGACCAGAGCCTTGTCTCCCAAAAGAGCCGTTTTGGATTCAACGGACAAATCAAATTCAAATGATTTGATCCTCAGATTGCAACTATAAAGGGGCAAGCATACCTCTTGGATCATCGCCGATTTACAGAAAATACAAGAGAGAAATACAAGCAAAAAGCACATCAAAACAAAAGAGATCTTACACCAAACTTCTATCCTTGTGTAAATGCTAGAGTGATTTTTGTAATCATCTAAAGTGTTCTTTGTCTGAAAAAGAACAAGTCTGTATCAATTGTATTATTGAGAGAATTGTGCTGAGTGTTTGGTTGTAAATACTCAGTGGTAGAGAAACCTAAGTGTTCGGTTATAGCACTTAGTAGGAGTTGAGTAGACGAATAGAGGAAGGTACTCTTGCATATTCAATTGCCTTGTAAACGGTTTGTGCTCTACCTTTAAAGAGCTCAGTATTGGATTTAAAAAGCCTGGAGGGATTCTGGGGACTGGACGTAGGCGGAGAGGCCGAACCAGGATAAGTCGTACTGAGTAATTTCTAACTCTCTCTCAATATATATATTTATCTGTATGTGTTGCTTGTCATATTTACTCAGCATATAAAATTGCTTAAACTGACACTGAGTAAATAGGAGTGCTGAGTTGGAAGCTGACCACAACAGTGTCAATTCCCAACTCATACGTAAAGTTGTTTTAGTCAACACCTGACTAAAGCTGTCTTACACTATAATCGGTCGTGCTGACCAAAGCTGAGTTGACTAACTCAAGAAAATAAATTAAGTCAGCTTAATCAAATTACGAAAAAGTTATATTAGTTCCTAACCCCCCCCCCCCCTTGGAACTAATCACACGGGACCAACAAGTGGTATCAGAGCTAAATAGCTCACTATTCAAAGATTTAACAATCTTGAGCTGATCCCGATAAATGGCTGAGAACAGCACTCGTTTCCTTCCCGGGAACCAAACAACACAGATACTCCCAGAGGGATTATCAATTAGTCGGCCTCCCCTATTCTTTGGATCAAATTATACATTCTGGAACAATAGGATGAAGAACTTTATTCAAGCCATAAACATGAGTGCATGGCTTGCAATAGTTCAAGGCCCATATGTGCCATATAAAACTGTTGACAATGAGAAAGTTGTTAAGGGTGAAACTGAGTGGTCAGAAGATGACCTTAAAAAATTACAAAATAATGCTTCGGCTATCAATATGCTTCACTGTGCATTAGATGCTGCAGAATACAATAAGATTTCAGGTTGCGAGTCAGCACAGGAGATTTGGAAAAAGCTTGAAGTAACCTACGAATGTACAAGCAAGGTCAAGGAGTCAAAGGTGAACCAACATATGAGATTATACGAGCTGTTCGAGACGAACGACGATGAGGACATCTCCGGAATGAACGCTAGATTCACCAACATCATAAATGAGCTAAAGAGGCTCGGCAAGAACTTCACTGAAGAAGAGCAGGTGAAGAAAATCCTGAGAAGCTTACCAAAGAGTTGGCAAGCTAAGAAAACTGTCGTGGAGGAAGCTCAAGACTTGACCACATATAAATATGATGAGCTAATCGGATCTCTGCTGACTCATGAGATCTCTATGAAAAATTTTGAAGCAAAAAAAAAGTCAGAAGACAAGAAACAAAAATCACTTGTCATGAAAGCTGACTCAACCGAAGCTGACTCATCGGACGATGAGGAAATGGCCATGTTCACAAGGAAGATGAAGAAGCTGTTTAGAAAGAATGAAAAGAACAGCAAGAAGCCATTCAGAAGAGGCGATAGGTACAAAGCTGAGTCCAGTGACAAATACAAAAAGGACAGCTCCAAGCCTGTCACGTGCTTTGAGTGTCATCAAACTAGGCACATTAAGTCAAGCTGCCCTAATCTAAAGAAAGACAAGAAGGGAAGCAAAAAGGCTATAGTGGCCACATGGAGTGACAGCGACGACTCAACATCATCTGAAGCTGATGCCACCGAGTCAGCAAACATATGCTTCATGGCCGATGACACTGCTGACCATACTCGATCTGAGCAAGCTGACCTCTCTGAAGAATCTGAACAGGAGGAATACTCAAATGAGGTAACATCTATACACTTGCTTAGAAATGAAATGATTAACGCCCTGAGTGACTTATATACACTGACTAAAAAGTGTAATAAGAAAATAAAAGCACTCAGCAGGCGGTGTGACGAGATTGAAGAGGTCAAACTTAGTGACCTTCGATATCTTCTCCAAAACAACTCAGCTTTGCATAGTAACATGGAAATTATGCACAAGTTTATCTCGGAAGTCCAATCAGATTCAAAGAAACTGAGAAAGGATGTCACAAACCTTCAGAACCAAATAAAAGGTTCAAACAAGTCCCATGCTGAGTACTCAGGTACTAGTCAGCAAAGACAGTTCACTCAATTTGATTGTTGTGGGAAAAGGGGGCACACAAGAGATGTGTGTTGGTATAACAAGCGGATTGTCCAATGTGACTTCTGCGGAAACAAAGGGCATACCACTAAGGTATGTTGGCATGCTCAGCACAATGGTGCTGACAAAAAACAAAGTCACCCCAAGAGGATAACAATCTGTGACTTCTGTGGTAAAGCTGGCCACACAATAAAAGTATGCCGTCACAAGTTAAAACATGACTTTGCACCTGTTTATGCTAACAAACGAGGACCCAAAAAGAATTGGGTACCTAAAGATGAATGATTCAAAATGCAGGTGAGCCTGAGGTGCGTGGAGAAGTCAAAACTGTGGTATATTGACAGCGCATGCTCGAGGCATATGACTAGTGATGAAACTCAGTTCATCACACTTGAGCTTAAACGAGGTGGAAACGTAAGCTTTGGAGATAATAAGAATGGTAAGATAGTGGGATCAGGCACTATCGGAGGTAACCCCACCATTGAGTCAGTCTCCTTAGTTAAGGGTCTCAAATACAACCTATTGAGCGTAGCTCAGCTTTGTGATAGCGGTAGACAGGTTATATTTGATACTACTCAGTGTCGGATACTCGAGGGAAACAAACTGATTTTAACTGCCCCTCGTGTTGACAATGTATATATGTTGAGTTTAGAAAAACAGTTTTCAAAAAATATATGCTTAGTGTCTAAAGAGGATAACTCCTGGCTATGGCATAGGAGACTTGGTCATGTAAGCATGTACCTCCTAGCCAAATTAGCTAGAAAGCAACTAGTTGAGGGATTGCCCAAATTGAAATTTGAAAAAGATCAATTATGTAATGCTTGTCAGCAAGGTAAACAAACGAAAAAGTCTTTTCAAAGTAAAAACATTGTCTCAACCAAAAGACCATTGGAATTACTACATTTGGACCTTTTCGGACCTGTCCAGCCACTCAACTTGGGCGGTAAGAAATTCTCCTTAGTCATTGTAGATGTTTTCTCTCGGTATACTTGGATCATCTTGCTGAGTAGTAAGGATGAAACGTTTGAGATGTTCACAACATTGATTAAAAAGCTTGAAAATGACAAAGACCTAAAAGTAGCTCATATTAGAAGCGACGATGGTGGAGAATTCAAAAACCAACAGTTTGACGAATTCTGCGAAACCAGTGGTATTGACCACAATTTCTCTGCTCCTAGAACTCCTCAACAAAATGGGGTTGTTGAAAGGAAAAACAGAACAATTGTCGAAATTGCTAGGACAATGCTGAGTGAAAATAGGCTTCCAAAGTATTTCTGGGGTGAAGCTGTCCACACAGCATGCTACATACTCAATAGGGCTTTAGTTAGACCTATTCTTAAGAAAACCCCATACGAACTTTGGAAAGGACGAAAGCCCAACATTGGCTACTTTCGTGCCTTTGGGTGTAATGTTTTATACTCAATACAAAAGATAACCTTGCAAAATTTGATACTAAAACTGACGAAGCGATCTTTTTAGGGTACTCAACTAACAGTAAAGCATATAGAGTATATAATAAACGAACTCAAGTTGTTGAAGAGTCTGTCCATATAGAGTTCGATGAAACTGACCCTGAAAGAAAGACAACTCAGTCCGCCGAAGATGAACCAAGCTCAGCTTCCGCTGACCAAACAGGAGCTACTGAGTCATCAGTACTAGGGCTGGCCAAAGGTAAACACAAACCCGAAATTACCTTTGCTGACCAATCTATTCCTGCAGATGTTGTAGAAACACCTATTCAAGACAACTCAACATTACCTAAAGAAATAAAAATCCCAAGAGGACATTCGGAGAAGTCCATTCTTGATGCCGCTGATAACAAGCTGATGACAAGAGATCAGCTCAGAAAGTATCTCGGAAATGTTGCATTCGTCTCAGTAAATAAGCCAAAGAACTTCGCTGATGCTGAGCACTATGAATATTGGATCAATGCTATGCAAGAAGAGCTTGATCAATTCACAAGAAATGGGGTATGGGATTTAGTACCAAAACCTAGGAATCAAAAGACCATAGGAACTAAATAGGTCTTTAGAAATAAACTAGATGAGCAAGGCAACGTAGTTAGAAATAAAGCCCGACTTGTAGCCCAAGGCTATAGTCAGCAAGAGGGCATTGACTATGGTGGAACCTTCGCACCCGTTGCTAGATTAGAGGCTATATGAATATTGTGTGCATATGCTAGCTATATGAATTTTAAATTATATCAAATGGATGTTAAAAGTGCTTTTCTTAATGGCTTTATAAACGAAGAGGTATATGTTAGTCAACCTCCAGGGTTTGAAGATCCAAAATTTCCAAACCACGTTTATAAACTCAAGAAGGCCCTGTATGGCCTAAAACAAGCTCCAAGAGCTTGGTATGAGAGGTTGACCAACTTCCTGCTGACCAGGAATTATGTCAGAGGCAAAGCTGACACAACCTTGTTCATTAAGAAAAAGGGTAAACATACCCTGCTGGCACAAATTTACGTAGACGACATAATCTTTGGTGCTACTGACGAATCCTTGTGCAAAGAGTTCAGTAAACAGATGCAAACTGAGTTCGAGATGTCCATGATGGGTGAACTCAACTTCTTCCTTGGACTTCAAATCAAGCAAGGTAAGAACGGCATCTTCATTAGTCAGTCCAAATACGCCAAAGAAATGCTAAAGAAATTTGATATGGAAGATTGTAAACCCATATCAACCCCAATGGGTACTAACACTGTCCTATGCAAAGATGAGAAAGGTAAATCTGTAGATAGCAAGCTATATCGAGGTATGATTGGCTCTTTGTTGGTCCCTAGTAATTAGCTCCAGGGGGGATAGGAACTAATGTAACTTTTTCACTTTTAATTATGCTGACTTAATATTATTTTAAGAGTTTGATAACTCAGCGTGTTGGTCAGCACGGCCGATTGATTAGTCAGACAGTTTTAGTTCTATGCTGACTAAGAATGCTTGACTTGAGAGTTGGGAATTGACACTTGAAAGGTCAGCTTCCAACTCAGCACTCAGATTTACTCAGTTTCAGTTTTAACAATTTATAAGCTGAGTAAATTTCACAAGCAACACATGCACATATATATATATATATATATTGAGAGAAAGAGTTTAGAAGTTACTCAGCACGACTTATCCTGGTTCGGCCTCTCTGCCTACGTCCAGTCCCCAGTTCCTCCTGGGATTTTTCAATCCAATATTGAGCTCTTTCAAGGTAGAGCACAAACCCTTTACAAGGCAGTGAGTATGCAAGAGTATGTCCTCTATTCGTCTACTCAGCTCCTACTAAGTACTACAACCCAGCACTTAGATTTTTTTACCACTGAATGCTTACAACCAAGCACTCAGCATACACTCTCAATATAACAATTGATAAAACACTTGTTCTCTTTTCAGTAAAGAACACTTTAGAAGATTACACAGAATCACTCTAGCATTTACACAGAGAATAGAAGATTTGGTGTAAGATCTTTTTGTATTTGAGTGCTTTGAAGATTTTCTCTCTTGTATTTTTTCTTTTGATACTTCGGCAATGATCCAAGGTTCTTGATTGTCCTTTTATAGATGGAAATCTGCAGATGGATCATTTGAATTGTTTTAGCCGTTAACACCAAAACGACTCTTTTAGGGAACATCTTCAGGTCAGCTTCAGACTGTTCCGCCATTCCCTTCCTCTGTTTTCTTCAGGCGTCAGGTTTTGTCTTCTTGCATCAGACTTGTCTTTTTGTGCCAGTTGTCTTTTACCAATAATCAATTGACCCATGTTTCTTGGAATTAGTCTTCTGTGTATTTTCGAGACTTCAATTATTGGTGCAGAAGATTGGCAGACTTTGTCCTTTAGTGAACGGATCCTTCATGCTGTCCTGACTGTCACTCAGCTTCACTCGTTATCTTCGAATGTTCAACTTCCATGCTGAGTTCCTTCTTAGTCAGCTCCATTCTGTTTATTCGATTCTGAAGGAGTCTTCTAATTTAGTCAGCTTCGTTCTGGAAACTTTGAAGAAGACTTCTGAGACTGAGTTCTACTCCACTCAACTTCAATTCTTTTATGCTGAGTTCCGTTCCATTCAGCTTGTATTCTTTCATGCTGACTTTTGTCCTGTCTTACTTTATATATATATTTTTGCACTCAATATTGAACAAACACATTAGTACAATTAAATCAAAGCGTTTAAATTTAATTGCCTCTTAATCATAGATGATTTTGTCAAATCAAAATCTTGTGGAAAGGTGTTTCAACAAACTCCCCCATTTTGATGTTGGAAAAATACATAATTATGGAACTTAGTTATAAGTTACCCCATGATTGATATATTTTTGAAATAACTCCCCCGTAAGGGTTGCACACATTGTCTTAACTTAATTCTAAACCTTCTAAGATTTAATTGAATTAACCTTAAGGCATTTGTGTATACTGACTTAGTTTAATGTTAGATTTTTCAAGATCTGAGCTAATTTGGATTTAAGTTAGTTTTCAAAAATATTTGAAGTATGTTGTTACTCAGTTTATTACATAAGTATTTTGGTGTTAATGTATACTGAGTATGTTTTACTTCTTAATTTGTTTGTTCAATTTTATCAGCCAGATTGAGAAAATGGTACTTGTCATAGATTAAGCAAAAACATATGAAGAAAGATTCTATGCTAAGTTCTAAACATTGACTAGGCTATATCTAGTTCTTCTTCTTCTTAGCTTGATAGTCAGCTTGATCAGCTTGATATATTCTTTTGCCTTTATCTTTACTTCCTGAGGCAATACCTGCAAGCTGAGTTCCTTCTTGGCTTGTCTCCCCCGTTTTTCCATCATCGGGTTTATAAAGGAAGGTATCGTTGCGAGCATGAGTGGAGAGGTGAGTTGAGTAACGCTGGAGCCTCTTAGTACTTTCACGCAAGCCATCAATTATAGGAACACTGTCATCTTGGACGTGGCGAGGAACCCGGAGAGAGCTGCTAATCATGCTGAGTAGGCATTCATGGGATTTGCTAAGCCAGGTGAGCGCACTGGTGAGCTGACCAAAAGATTGGTGGTACATCTTTAGCAAGGCAGAGTCATAAAACATGCGCTGAGCATTGTTGATGCGCATTGCCTTCATAATTGCTTGGGAAAAGCTCAAGAGTTGACCATTGGAGACTGGATCAACATCCATCTGTGCTTTGTTGACGTTGAGTAGACTTACTGCTTCGCTCAGTTGGTCAGTTGTACACTGAGAGGAGGAGGAGACTAACTCACGCGTACAAGTCAGCTCAGCATTGAACTTGGTAAAGCATTCTTGGAGTTCAGCAGATGTGGCATACTCAGTATTGCCCGGTGCGCTTGATTTGGACAGTTCTGCAGTTAACTTAGCAAAATAGCCTTGAAGTTCAGTGGAAGTTGCATACCCTGGATTAACTTCCAACGGTTGTTGGATTTTGCCTTCAAGCGAGTTCAGATGGTTTACCATTGTGAGTACCAATTTAGTCAGCTTTGCTATTTGGTCTTGCATGGGTTGCTGAGTCTGAACTGTGTTCATAACACTTACTAGATCCTTGAGTCCTCTAAGTTCATTGAGAAGCTGAGTGATACCAGACAGTTGAGAGGACTTAGCATGAGAAGATCTAGTAGCATTAGCTTGAGGAGGGTTCAATTCTTGAAGCAAGGACTGAGCAGAGGCAATGATTCGTCGGCCTGACTCAGTAGCATTTAAGTATGTGAATTGAGCCGCATTTGCCTCAGAGGCTGGAATTGAGCTTGATAGAGGTGGAGTTGGCTGTTTGCCAGACTGATCAGCTTGATTGGTGACAGGACTTTGATGCAAATTGGCTTCAGGAGCTGAGTTATTAACATGCTGTGTTGAAGGTGGAGTTTGGTTAGTCATGTTGACCTGCTCATCCTGAGTGGGTGAAGTTGAAGCAGGATTTGTTCTATCTTGAGCAGTTTTTGGATTCTCTGGAGTCTTGGCTTGTTCCTCAATATGAGTAACAGAGGCTTGGTTTTGCACAAGATCTGTTGGAGGAGACTCAGACTCAGCATCATGAGAGAAATATTTGAACTAAATTTTGGAGAGTTCAGCATCAATATCTTGAGGAGGGGAATCATCCAGAAGATCAATTTGCTTTTGTGCTTTCTTCTTGAGTCGCTTGAACCTTGTTTCTTTAGGAGGAGATGGGTCAGCATGAATAACCTCCTCATCAGTATCAACTGTCTCTTCTACCACAGTTGGATTCTCATGTTGCTCAATATGATCCTCAACAGCAACATTTTCTTCTTCCTCAATTCTCTGCTCAGCATCATCCTGATGTTGCTCAACATTAGTAGGTTGTTCCTGCTCGGTATTGACTTCTTCCTCAATATGAGTTTCTTGCTCAGCATCCTTGACCGGCTCAGCATGAGTTTGGTCTAGGTCAGTTCCATGACCTTTTGAAGGTACAATCCAATCCAAGGGATTTGCTTCAACTGTCTTTGAGGTATGACCCTTCTTCCTTTTCATCAAAGGGGATTCCGGAGTTCCCCCTTCTTCATCCTCAGGCTCTTCTGGCCTCTTTCTTTTCTCTACCGACTCAGCTTTCTCCTTAGCTTGGTCAGTATCAACATTCTTAGCTCTGCTCATAGCCCGCTTCTTCCTGGGCACTGAGTCAATATCTTTTGCGCAAGTTGCCAGCGCTTTTCTCTTCTTCTTGTCCTTAGGGAACTCAGCAGGAGCCTCCACTTCTTTCTCAGGCTCATGCTCAGGTTCAACTTCTTGCTCAGCTTCATCATTTTCCTCAGCATCTTCAACTTCTTCATATCCTTTCAATGGTTGATTGTATAATAATCCAACCAGCAGAGTTGCAGTGATTTCGCTTCCCAAACTGTCTATTTCATTCACGGTCTCAATCTGCTTATCCTCCAGAATTTTTGTGATTAGAGAGCCCAATCGAAGTTTCTTTCCTCCTCGTTGAAGAGCTCCAACTAGAAAGACTGGAAGCTTGAGAGGAGTGTAGGTCAGCATGTGCCATATGAAGCACTGCTCAAAGTTGGAAGTGGATGAGGCTGAGTTGAGTTTGGGGAATATGAAGTTGGTCAGTATGTAGTGTGCCATCTTCTGTTCTTGCCCCATACAGGTGCTGGGTATTTCACCTTTATGATTCTTGGGTTTACAGAACCCCTTGATCTTGTCAAGCTTTTCATTTGGTACCTTCTCTTTTGTTGTCATAAATTCTATTCCTTCGTCTGGTAAATTTAGCAAAGTAGCTAGATAGGCAGGGGTTATGGTGATTTTCTGACCTTTGACTGTAGTCTCCAAATAGTCAGCATCCTCTTCATCAACAAACATGTTGGAATAAAAATTCTCTGACCAGTCTAGGGTATGTTTTTCCGGCGAGTGAGAAGAGACCGGTCCATTTGTTCTTTTCGATCCAGTCACAGAACGGTTTCTCAGAAGTGACGAATCCTGGAGAGAACCATCTGCATTTCAGAACCTCCAAGTTGTTGACCTTCTTATGGACCTTGATCATGTTCCTTTCTACTGGTTTAGATGAACCGGCTGGGTCAGCTTGAGTGGGTTTGCCAGATGTTTGGCCAAGCTGAGTGGTGACGTTAGGGATTTCGTTTTTGCCGGAAGCCATTGTTACAGATGAAGGTTTTAAGGTTTAGGGAGAGAGAAGAATTCGATTTCAGAAGATTTTAAGCGTAAAGAGTAATGAGTGGGGATCCTTCCACTACTTATAGAGTTTTGAGTCATTAATGAACTAGCCATTTTCATCTTGGGACTTTAATCGACAAAGATTCTGCCATTTATGACAGGTTCGGCGCATGGGTATTCATTATTACTTGTGTTTTTCTAGGTATGATTTGTTACACGTGTCATTGTTTATCGGTGCAAGTGGGCTTTTACTCAGTTTGCCAGAATATGAGTCGTTTATGATACTGAGTATTTAATTCTACGTAGATGGATTTCCTATCTCTTAGTAACTCAACATACGTTAATCACACAACATGTACATCTACTCAGCATAAGATGATTAGTCAATATGTTTATCTACTCAGCAAAGAATATTTTACTCAACATTTGTATCTACTCAGCATAGACTATTAAGCTCAATGTGCAGTAGTTACTAGATTGATATCAGTCAGCATGGTAATCACTCAACATTTATTCAAATATTTAGAATTATTGAAGAGGATTAGACATACCGATTGCTTCCCTTAGTATGTTAAATTGCTCACGAGCCAAAGGCTTGGTGAAGATATCTGCAAGCTGTTCATTTGTTGGCACATAGGTCAGCTTGATCTCACCCTTTAGTACGTGATCTCTGATGAAGTGATGCCTTATGCTGACATGCTTCATCCTGCTGTGTTGGATAGGATTCTTGGATAGATCAATGGCACTCTTGTTGTCACATTTGATCTCTATTGTCTCAGTTCTTACTCCATAATGCTCAAGCTGTTGCTTTATCCATAGGACTTGAGCTACACAGCTTCCAGCAGCAACGTACTCAGCTTCAGTTGTAGACAGAGCAACTGATGACTGCTTCTTGCTGAACCAGGATACTAGACAGCTTCCAAGGAAATGACATCCTCCTGAAGTACTCTTACGTTCTAGCTTATCCCGTCCATAGTCAGCATCAGTGTATCCTATGAGTGTGAAGTCATTTGAGGCTGGATACCACAAAACTGCATCAACTGAGCTCTGCAAATATCTAAAAATTCTTTTTACAGCAATTAAGTGAGATTCCCTTGGGTCAGCTTGATATCTTGCACAATAACATACTGAGTACTGTATATCAGGTCTACTAGTAGTGAGATAAAGTAAGGAGCCTATCATACCTCGATAAAGTTTACTATCTATTGACTTACTTTTCTCATCTTTGCATAGGACAGTATCAGTACCCATAGGGGTTGATATGGGCTTACAATCTTCCATATCAAATTTCTTTAACATCTCCTTGGTGTACTTGGACTGACTAATGAAGATGTCGTTCTTACCTTGCTTGATCTGAAGTCCAAGGAAGAAGCTGAGTTCTCCCATCATAGACATTTCGAACTCAGTCTGCATCTGTTTGCTAAACTCTTGACATAAAGATTCATCAGTAGCACCAAATATTATGTCATCTACATAGATTTGTGCAAGTAGGGTATGTTTACCCTTTTTCTTAATGAACAAGGTTGTGTCAGCTTTTCCTCTGACATAATTCCTGGTCAGCAGGAAGTTGGTCAACCTTTCATACCAAGCTCTTGGAGCTTGCTTCAGGCCATATAAGGCCTTCTTGAGTTTATAAACGTGGTTTGGAAATTTTGGATCTTCAAAACCGGGAGGTTGATTAACATATACCTCTTCGTTTATAAAAACATTAAGAAATGCACTTTTAACATCCATTTGATACAATTTAAAGTTCATGAAACTAGCATATGCACACAATATACGTATAGCTTCTAACCTAGCAACTGGTGCAAAAGTTTCACCATAATCAATACCCTCTTGCTGACTATAGCCTTGGGCTACAAGTCGGGCTTTGTTCCTAACTACATTTCCATGCTCATCTAGTTTGTTTCTAAAAACCCACTTAGTTCCTATGGATTTCTGATTCCTAGGTTTAGGTACTAAATCCCATACCTCATTTCTCGTGAATTGGTCAAGCTCTTCTTGCATAGCATTGATCCAATACTCATCATGCTCAGCATCAGCAAAGTTCTTTGGTTCATGAACTGATACGAAAGCAACGTTGCAAAGGAATTTCCTAAGCTGGTCTCTAGTCATTACTTTGTCGTTGGCATCATCAAGGATGGACTCTTCAGAATGTCCTCTTGGAATTTTTATCTCCTTGGGTAATGTTGAGTTGTTTGGAACAGGTGTTTCTACAATCTCTGCAGGGACAGATTGGTCAGCAAAGGTAATTTCAGTTTCAATTTTACCTTTGGTCAGCTCTTGTGCTGATGGCTCAGCACCTCCAATTAGGTCAGTATGAGCTGAGTTCGGCTCATCCTCCATGGGTTGGGTTGTCTTACCTGCAGGGTCAGTTTCATCGAAATCTACATGGACTGACTCTTTTACAACTTGAGTTCTTTTATTATAAATTCTATATGCTTTACTGTTTGTTGAGTACCCTAAAAAGATTGCTTCGTCAGCTTTGGCATCAAATTTTGCCAAATTGTCTTTTGTATTGAGTATGAAACATTTACACCCAAAGGCACGAAAGTAGCCAATGTTGGGCTTTCGTCCTTTCCAAAGTTCATAGGGAGTTTTCTTTAGTATGGGTCTAACTAAAGCCCTATTCAATATATAACATGCTGTGTTGACAGCTTCTCCCTAAAAATACTTTGGAAGCCTATTTTCACTCAGCATTGTCTTGGCAATTTCTACTATTGTCCTATTTTTCCTTTCAACAACTCCATTCTGTTGAGGAGTTCTAGGGGCAGAGAAATTGTGGTCAATACCATTAGTTTCATAGAATTCATCAAACATTTGGTTTTTGAATTCTCCACCATTATCACTTTTAATGTGAGCTACTCTTAGGTCTTTATCATTTTCAAGCTTTTTGACTAATGTAGTAAACATCTCAAATGTTTCATCTTTTCTACTCAGCAAGATGATCCAAGTATACCTAGAGAAATCATCTACAATAACTAAGGAAAATTTCTTACCTCCCATGCTGAGTGGCTGGATAGGTCCGAAAAGATCCAAATGTAGTAATTCCAATGGTCTTTTGGTTGAGACAACATTTTTGCTATGAAAGGACTTTTTGATTTGTTTACCTTGCTGACAAGCATTACAAAGTTGATCTTTTTCATACTTTAATTTGGGTAATCCCTCAACTAATTGCTTTCTAGCTAGTTTGGCAAGGAGGTCCATGCTGACATGCCCAAGTCTCCTATGCCATAGCCAGGAGTTGTCCTCTTTAGATACTAAGCATATATTATTTGAAAATTGTTTTTCTAAACTCAACATATAAACATTTTCTATACGAGGGGCTGTTAAAATCAAATCGTTTGTTTTTCCCTTGAGTATTTGACATTGAGTATCATCAAATATAACCTTTCTTCCACTCTTGCAAAGCTGAGCTACACTTAGAAGATTATATTTGAGACCCTTAACTAAGGAGACTGACTCAATTCTGGGGTTACCTCCGATAGTTCCTGAGCCGACTATCTTACCCTTCTTGTTGTCTCCAAAGCTTACACTACCTCCTCGTTTAAGCTCTAGTGTGATGAACTGAGTTTCATCACCTGTCATGTGTCTTGAGCATGCGCTGTCTATGTACCAAAGTTTTGATTTCTCCACGCATGTCAAGCTGACCTGCATTTTAAACTATTCGTTTTTAGGTACCCAATTCTTTTTGTGTCCTTTCTTGTTAGCGTAAACAGGTGCAAAGTCATATTTCAACTTGTGACGACATACTTTTATAGTGTGGCCAGGCTTACCATAGAAGTCACAAAAAGGTACCCTTTGAGGGTTGTACTGAGTATGGTCAATATTGTTGTGTTGGGCGTGCCAACATACTTTTGTGGAATGCCCTTTTCTTCCGCAGAAGTCACATTGGACAATCCGCTTGTTATGCTAACACACATCTTTTGTGTGCCCCCTTTTCCACAACACTCACATTGAGTGGATTGCTTATGCTGACTAGTACTTGCGTACTCAGCATGGGGTTTATTTCTACTTGAGCCTTTCACTTGACTCTGCAAGGTTGTGACATCCTTTCTAAGTTTCTTTGACTCAGATTGAACCTCCGTGACAAACTTATTCAAGATTTGCATGTTGGTATGTAAATCTGAGTTGTCCTGGAGGAGATATCGGAGGTCACTCAGTTTGACCTCTTCAATCTCGTCACATCGCCTGCTGAGTGATTTTATTTTGTTATTGCATTTTAGTTAGCTTATATAAATCACTCAGGGCATTTACCATCTCATTTCTAAACAAAAGTAAGGGTGTTACCTCATTAGTGTGTACTTCCTGGTCAGTTTCATCAGAGAGGTCATTATGCTCAGATTGAGAATGGTCAGCATCGTCAGCCATGAAGCATATGTTGGCTGTTTCATTTATATCAGCTTCAGATGAGGTTGACTCATCACTATCGCTCCATGTTGCTACCATAGCCTTTTTGCTTCCCTTCTTCTCCTTCTTAAGGTTGGGACAGCTTGACTTGATGTGCCCAGTTTGATGGCACTCAAAACATGTGACAAACTTGGAGCTGTCCTTCTTGTATTTATCACTCGACTCAGCTTTGTATTTGTCACTTCTTCTGAATGACCTTTTGCCATTTCTGTCATTTCTTCTGAACAACTTCTTCATTTTTTCTAGTAAACATGGCCATTTCTTCATCATCAGTTGACTCAGCTTCAGTGGAGTCAGCTTTCATCACTAATGATTTCTGCTTCTTATCTTCGGTTTTCTCCTTAGCTTCAAAATTTTTCATGGAAATTTCATGGGTCAGCAAGGAACCGATCATCTCATCATATTTGTATGTGGTCAGGTCCTGAGCTTCCTCTACAGATGTCTTCTTAGCTTGCCAGCTTTTGGGAAGACTTCATAAGATTTTCTTCACTTGTTCTTCTTCAGTGAAGTTCTTCCCGAGTCTTTTGAGCTCATTTATTATGTTGGTAAACCTGGCATTCATTGCTGAGATGTCCTCATTGTCAGTCATCTCAAACAGTTCATACAGTCGCATGTGCTGGTTTACTTTAGACTCCTTGACCTTGCTTGTGCCTTCATAAGTCACTTCTAGCTTCTTCCAGATCTCCTGTGCTGACTCACAACCTGAAATCTTATTGTATTCTGCAGCATCTAGAGCACAGTGAAGCATGTTGATAGCCGAAGCATTATTTTGCAATTTTCTGAGGTCATCTTCTGTCCACTCAGTTTCACTCTTGACAACTTTCTCATTATCAACAGTTTTGTAAGGTATATGTGAACCTTGAACTATTGCAAGCCATGCACTCATGTTTGTGGCTTGAATAAAGTTCTTCATCCTATTCTTCCAGAATGTATAATTAGATCCAAAGAATAGGGGAGGCCGACTAATTGATAATCCCCCAGAGAGTATCTGTGTTGTTTGGTTCCCTGGAAAGAAACGAGTGCTGTTTTCAGCCATTTATCGGGATCAGCTCAAGATTGTTAGATCTTTGAGTAGTGAGCTTGTTGCTCTGATACCACTTGTTGGTCCCTAGTAATTAGTTCCAAGGGGGGGATAGGAACTAATGTAACTTTTTCACTTTTAATTATGCTGACTTAATATTATTTTAAGAGTTTGATAACTCAGCGTGTTGGTCAGCACGGCCGATTGATTAGTCAGACAGTTTTAGTTCTATGCTGACTAAGACTGCTTGACTTGAGAGTTGGGAATTGACACTTGAAAGGTCAGCTTCCAACTCAGCACTCAGATTTACTCAGTTTCAGTTTTAATAATTTATAAGCTGAGTAAATTTCACAAGCAACACATGCACATATATATATATTGAGAGAAAGAGTTTAGAAGTTACTCAGCACGACTTATCCTGGTTCGGCCTCTCTGCCTACGTCCAGTCCCCAGTTCCTCCTGGGATTTTTCAATCCAATATTGAGCTCTTTCAAGGTAGAGCACAAACCCTTTACAAGGCAGTGAGTATGCAAGAGTACGTCCTCTATTCGTCTACTCAGCTCCTACTAAGTACTACAACCCAGCACTTATATTTTTTTACCACTGAATGCTTACAACCAAGCACTCAGCATACACTCTCAATATAACAATTGATAAAAACACTTGTTCTCTTTTCAGTAAAGAACACTTTAGAAGATTACACAGAATCACTCTAGCATTTACACAGAGAATAGAAGATTTGGTGTAAGATCTTTTTGTATTTGAGTGCTTTGAAGATTTTCTCTCTTGTATTTTTTCTTTTGATACTTCGGCAATGATCCAAGCTTCTTGATTGTCCTTTTATAGATGGAAATCTGCAGATGGATCATTTGAATTGTTTTAGCCGTTAACACCAAAATGGCTCTTTTAGGGAACATCCTCAGGTCAGCTTCAGACTGTTCCGCCATTCCCTTCCTTTGTTTTCTTCAGGCGTCAGGTTTTGTCTTCTTGCATCAGACTTGTCTTTTTGTGCCAGTTGTCTTTTACCAATAACCCATTGACCCATGTTTCTTGGAATTAGTCTTCTGTGTATTTTCGAGACTTCAATTATTGGTGCAGAAGATTGGCAGACTTTGTCCTTTAGTGAACGGATCCTTCATGCTGTCCTGACTGTCACTCAGCTTCACTCGTTATCTTCGAATGTTCAACTTCCATGCTGAGTTCCTTCTTAGTCAGCTCCGTTCTGTTTATTCGATTCTGAAGGAGTCTTCTAATTTAGTCAGCTTCGTTCTAGCAACTTTGAAGAAGACTTCTGAGACTGAGTTCTACTCCACTCAGCTTCAATTCTTTTATGTTGAGTTCCGTTCCATTCAGCTTGTATTCTTTCATGCTGACTTTTGTCCTGTTTTACTTTATATATATATTTTTGCACTCAATATTGAACAAACACATTAGTACAATTAAATCAAAGCGTTTAAATTTAATTGCCTCTTAATCATGGATGATTTTGTCAAATCAAAATCTTGTGGAAAGGTGTTTCAACACTCTCTACTTTACCTTACCGCTAGTAGACCTGATATTCAGTACTCATTATGTTATTGTGCAAGATATCAAGCTGACCCGAGGGAATCTCACCTTATAGCTGTAAAAAGAATCTTTAGATATTTGCAGAGCTCAGTTAATGCAGGTTTATGGTATCCAACCTCAAATGACTTCACACTCATTGGATACACTGATGTTGACTATGGACGAGATAAGCTTGAACGTAAAAGTACTTCGGGAGGATGTCACTTCCTTGGAAGTTGTGTGGTATCTTGGTTCAGCAAGAAGCAGTCATCAGTTGCCCTGTCTACAACTGAAGCTGAGTACGTAGCTGCTGGAAGCTGTGTTGCATAAGTCCTATGGATTAAGCAACAACTTGAGGATTATGGAGTCAAAACAGAAACAATTGAAGTCAAATGCGACAACAAAAGCGCCATTGACCTGTCTAAAAATCCAATCCAACACAGCAGGATGAAGCATGTCAGCATAAGGCATCACTTCATTAAGGATCATGTACTCAAGGGTGAGATCAAGCTGACCTACGTTCCAACAGATGAACAGCTTGCGGATATCTTCACCAAGCCTTTGGCTCGTGAGCAATTCAACATACTAAGGGAAGCTATCGGTATGTCTAATCCTCTCCAATAGAATGATGTACTTAATTGAATGTTGAGTGATTACCATGCTGAGTGATATGTGCTAAATTAGTAACTTCTACATGCTGAGCTTAATATGCGTTATAGAAAATCACCCTATGCTGAGTAAGACATACATGCTGAGTGATTATTCTAGGCTGAGTTACTAAAGCAGTATGAAAACCCCCTACGTAAAAACTATGCACTTAGTACCACAAAACGCTTAATATTCTAACAAACTGAGTAAAAATCACTTGCCCAATTAATGCTAGCACACGTGCCATAAATGGCCACCTAGGGTAACGTAATCACAATAATGTAAACGCGCCGAACATGTCATACATGCCAGAATCTTTGTCGATTGATCATCTCGAGGTAAAACGGCTAGTTCAAACGTTTAGGATCATTCGAAATTCTATAAATAGTGGAAGAATTCCCACTTATCACTCTTTACACTCAAAATTCTTGGCAAAAAGATTACCTTCTCTCTCACTCTCTAAATCTCAAAAACCTCTTAAAAATCTCTGAGAAAACCATGTCGGACTCTCAGAATATCTCCGGCGGTGATTACGACAGAAATCACTCCGATGAAAATCCTGAATCTCCCCCTCAGCAGGAGTATATCGAAACTCCCACCAAAGGACAAGGTCAGCATGACCAAACTCCGAACAAAAGCTCCCATGCTGACTTGGCTGTTTCATCGAAAAGGAAACTGAAGCAGGATAAGGGAAAGAAACCAATGGAACGTACCTATTCCCTAGGTTACAACAGCGTAAGGGGATATAAGGTTGACCACTCCCGCTGGTTCTCGAAGGGATTTGTGGAAGCTGAGAAACCCTTCTGTGAGTGGATCTCAAAGAACGGCTGGACCGAGCTATTCTCGATTCGAGAAGCAACTTATCCTGAGTTAGTGAAGGAGTTCTACGCTAACCTAAGAGCCGCTGATGATGACCAGGACTACATGGTCACCAAGGTTCAAGGAAAAGATATCTTCATCAACCCTCCTTACTTTGCCAAACTGCTAAAACTGAAAAACGAAGGAGCTAAACTTCGAAAAACAGGTGACCACGAAAAAATTGACTATCCCACTAAGTTTTGCAAACATGCCGGTCATGTTGGGGAAATCTCTAGCACGTCCATGGGTCAGAATCAGAAGATGGCCCACTATATACTGACCAACTTCCTCTTCCCAAAAATCGATGCTGCGTCCTCAGCATCCAACTTCGAGCAATGCTTTATTTGGCACATGCTGACTTACCAGCCGATCAACATGCCAATCTTTCTCATCGGTGGTTTCCAGCGGAGTACCGGTACCCTTAGATTAGGCTCCCTAATCACCAGAATCCTCAAAGACCACCAAGTAAGCTTAGTGGAGGAAATTAATGTCTGGGGCACAGAGATCACAGCTGCTGTATTGTTTGGTCTTGCCTTCGACCAACCAATAGTGCCCAAGAAAGGAAAAAGGGCCGCGGTTGAAGACCCGCAAAAAGAAAAGAAACCTGCTAATCGCACTCGGCAGGATAAAAAGAGGAAAGCTGACCAGGCAGCTAAAGACATAAACACAACTCCAAAGAAGCTGAAAATTGTGTCAAGGGGAAAGAAGGTTGGAGTTGAGCAAGGTCAGGAAGAACCTAAGTCAGCTGAGAAAAGAAAAAGGCAAGATGAGCCTGAAGAAGAAAGTGAAGAAACTCCAGATCAACCTCTGCTGAAGAAGAAGAATTCTGGTTTGCAACCTATTGAAGCTGCTCCTCTTAAGTTGATAGTGACTCCTGACTCCCATTTTGTGAGAAGTCAAGGCATTGATCTCAAAAAACCACCCACTGACCAAGATGAAGAAGAATTTGAAAATCTCGGGGGATAGGTTGATGCTGAGGAGCAAGAACATGTTGAGCAAACTGAGACAGCAAATTTTGAGCAACATGAGGAAGTGGATGATGAGCTAACAATAGGTGCTGAGCATGAACAGATAGTCAATACTGAGCTAGTTGAAGAGCAAGCTGAGCCCACAGCAAAGGAACATGCTGACCTAGGGGTACATTCACTTTCTGACTCTCTTGATTCTATTCAAGCTGACCCCTCTCCTCCAAAGGCTAAGAAATTGAGAAGGCTTAAGAAAAAGGCTCAGAAGTCACCAGTTATTGATCTCTTGGGTGATTCTCCTCTACGGGATCCCATTACTGACCTATCGGATATGCAGTTTCAATTCTTCTCAAATCCCACTGAGCCTTCTCCGACAGACCTTCAGAAAAATCAAGCCTCTGTTACTCATCTTGAGGAACAAGCCAAGTCTCCGGAACATCCAATTCCTGCCGAGCAAGAGCTCGAAGTCCAAGCTGCTCCAAGAGAGAAGCATGCTAAGGAAAATCCTGCTCAGCCTGAGTTAACTCCTCCTGCACCAACTCAAACCAATACTGAGTAGGTCAATATCTCTGCCGATCCACCTCCTTCCCATCCAATCTCGCAGAATGTTGAGCAGTCAGTTCCTACTGCTAATCAAAGTCCAGTTGTACATCATGCTGGCCCCTCAAATTCCACTCGAATTTCGGCAACTGAGTCAATTCCTGAAACAACATATACTTATCTGAATGCTACTGAGTCCGGACGTCGCATTATTGACTCCGCTCAAACTATTCTTTAGGATTTGAATGCTTCTCATGTCGATGCTGCTGGGTTTGCTAATATTGAGTCACCCCAAATCTCATCTATCACTCAGCTCCTCAATGAGATCAAGGGTCTCAAAGATCTGGTAAGTGTAATGGCAACTGTCCAAACACAGCAACCCAAGCAAGAATCCATCGTCAAGCTAGCCGAACTGCAGTTAATGATGGTGAATCACATGGATTCCCTTCAAGGTCAAATTAATACTCTTTCTGCGGTCAACACGGGCTATGCTACCTCTGCTGAGTTGAATCAACATTTTACCAAGTTGAACTCTGAGCTGACCAACACTCGCGAGCTAATCTCCTCAACTTCTCAATGTTCGGTCGAACAAATTAGCGAAGCTGTCCGTCTACTCAACTTGAGTAAAGAGGAAATGGAAACTGATCAACTAAAGACCAACGACCTGTTTCAATACTCTCGAGCAACTTACAAACATGTGCGTCACACAAACGCTCAACGTCAATTTTATGATTCGGGTCTGCTTAAAATGTACTATCAAGCCTATGCCCAGCTGACTGACACAATCACATGGCTTGGAAAATCCCAGGAGTATATACTCAGTATGTTCAGTGCCTCCATCCGAATTCCTCGTGATACATTGGATGATGGTATCCCTGTTTTTGATGGGTTAAGGGAAAGCACGAAAAAGCTTAAGGCTTATTCAGTAAGATTAACTCGTGTTGTTCTCAACGACACTTTCGTTCCTCCTCCGCCTGATGGTGGCAAAACGGGGGAGAAAGAACAAGCTGATAGAACTCAGAATGCAAGAGAAGCGTCTGGCAGTCAGCAGCAGCAAAAGGGAAAAGGCAAAGTGAATCCTGCCCAAGTCCAAGTCAATTGAAGAAATAGTCTGGCTAGATTTGATAGGATTTATTCTTGACTTGTATTTTTGTGCGTATGCTGTCTTGCTGACTATCTATAAAAATTATGCATCTCTTATTCCAAATTGATTGATCTTATTTGATGCTTACTTAAGTATTGTGCTTTATGCTGATTTGTCTTAATTGAACAAACAAACAAAAGAAAAAGGAATGAACTCAGTACACGTTAGATTTGATACATTTGCTCTGAAAAAGTTTTCCCATAACTGTATTATCAAACCAACCATGTATCAAAACTGAGTTAAAACTCATTGACCTCTTCTGAAAAGCTGACCTAGGCTCATCTGAAATAGATCTTGGAAGGTCTAGAATTGAACTAAGTCAGTATAAGCATGCCATAATTTTACTCAATTGAATCTTAGAAGGTTTAGAGTTAAGTTAAGTCAATAGATGCAACCCTTACGGGGGAGTAATTTCAGAAGCACAAAAAGAATTTCAATCATAGGGAATCTCAATGCTGAGTTCCATCAATTAAATATTTTGCCAACATCAAAATGGGGGAGTTTGTTGAAACACCTTTCCACGAGATTTTGATTTGACAAAATAATCCATGATTAAGAGACAATTAAATTTAAGTGCTTTGATTTAATTGTACTAATGTGTTTGTTCAATGTTAAGTATATATGTATATATCAAAAAGTAAAGACAGGACGAAGTCAGCATGATATCACGGCACAAGCTGAGTAGAGTGAAACTCAGCGTAAGAAAAGACAAGACATCTTCAGAACAGAAGCTTAAAAATCAAGAAGCTGAGTGGAACGAAAATCAGTATCAAAAGTAGAAAAGACTTCTTAAGAACTATGTCTTGCAGAACGAAGCTGACCATGGAAGCTGAGTACAAAAGAACTCAGTATCTGAATTGGCAATAATCAAAAGACAAGTAACAAAGTCATATCGAGTGATCTTCAGGACAGCACCAATGACTCGTTAGCTAAAAGACAAGTCCGACAACTGTCTGAACCAATAATAGGAACCTCGGAATTACGCACAGAAATGATTTCGAGACGCATGGGTCAAACGTCCGTTAGCTAAAAGACGAAACCTGTACAAGAAGACAAAACTGCAAGAAAAGGACAAGCCTGGTGTTAAGCCCAAAATATACCTAAAATATCATCATTAATTACATCAATATTGCTACGAATTTATGCTATTTATAACTATTTAGAAAGCTTTTACTCTCGAATATGTTTCTTTCTTGTAAGGTACATAAATATTTGGTAAAATCCAAATAGGAACGAAAAGAGCTCAAAAACAGAAGAAAAACCCTACAAAAGGAGTCGAAGACGACAGAAATTAATAACGCCAAATCGAGGACTCGAACGAAAGCAGAAGAACTGAAAAACGTTCCGTGCCGCGACCGCGGCCCCCAAATTCACGGTCGCGACACGCGTTCCTCAGTTTCCCCTTCCTTCCATTTGAAGACCAATTGATGCTCCCCCATTCTTGGTAGAGAATTTAATATTCTCGGTACGAGCAGGAGTTTGTAGAGGCCTAGTTACATGTTGAAACACCTTTCCACAAGATTTTGATTTGACAAAATCATCCATGATTATGAGGCAATTAAATTTAAATGCTTTGATTTAATTGTACTAATGTGTTTGTTCAGTATTGAGTGAAAAAATATATATATAAAGTAAGACAGGTCAGAAGTCAGCATAAGCCAAAAGCTGAGTGGAACGGAACTCAGCACAAAAGGATAGAAGCTGAGTAAAGTAGAACTCAGCATCAGAAGCTTCCTTCAAGTTGCCAGAACGAAGCTGACTAAATTAGAAGACTCCTTCAGAATTGAATAAACAAGAACGGAGCTGACTAAGAAGGAACTCAGTATGGAGGTTGAACATTCGAAGATAACGAATGAAGCTGAGTGACAGTCAGGACAGTGTGAAAGATCCGTTCACTAAAGGACAAAGTCTGCAATCTTCTGCACCAATAATTGAAGCCTCAAAAAT
Organism: Euphorbia lathyris; assembly: GCF_963576675.1. Classification (NCBI taxonomy): domain Eukaryota; kingdom Viridiplantae; phylum Streptophyta; class Magnoliopsida; order Malpighiales; family Euphorbiaceae; genus Euphorbia; species Euphorbia lathyris. The sequence continues at coordinate 87,886,242 of NC_088915.1, forward strand.
ACAAAGAAGACTAATTCCAAAGATCATGGGTCAATGGATTATTGGTAAAAGACAACTGGCACAAAAAGACAAGTCTGATGCAAGAAGACAAAACCTGACGCCTGAAGAAAACAGAGGAAGGGAATGGCGGAACAGACTGAAGCTGACCAGAAGTTGTCTGCTAAAAGAGCCGTTTTGGACTTAATGGCTAATTCATCCCAAATGATCCAATCTTTAGAAATTCATCTATAAAAGGACAATGATAGTTCTTGGATCATTTGCTCAAGCATCAAAAGAAAAATACAAGAGAGAAAATTCTGAAAGCACTCAAATACAAAAAGATCTTACACCAATTTTTCTATTCTCTGTGTAAATGCTAGATTGATTGTTTTGTAATCATCTAAGGTGTTCTTTAGCTGAAAAAGAACAAGTGTGTGATCAATAGAAATATTGAGAGTGTTGAGCTGAGTACTTGGTTGTAAGTATTCAGTGGTAGAAAAATCTAAGTGCTGGGTTGTAGTACTTAGTAGGAGCTGAGTAGACGAATAGAGGACGTACTCTTGCATACTCACTGCCTTGTAAAGGGTTTGTGCTCTACCTTGAAAGAGTTCAGTATTGGATTGAAAATCCCAGGAGGAACTGGGGACTGGACGTAGGCAGAGAGGCCGAACCAGGATAAGTCGTGCTGAGTAACTTCTAAACTCTCTCTCTCTCAATATATATATATGTGCATGTGTTGCTTGTTGTATTTACTCAGCTTATAAATTGTTAAAACTGAAACTGAGTAAATCTGAGTGCTAAGTTGGAAACTGACCTTTCAAGTGTCAATTCCCAACTCTCAAGTCAAGCAGTCTTAGTCAGCATAGAACTAAAACTGTCTGACTAATCAAACACCCGTGCTGACCAACACGCTGAATTATCAAACTCTTAAAATAATATTAAGTCAGCATAATTAAAAGCAAAAAAGTTACATTAGTTCCTAACCCCCCCCCCCTTGGAACTAATTACTAGGGTCCAACAAGTGGTATCAGAGCCTAAGCTCACTACTCAAAGATCTAACAATCTTGAGCTGATCCCGAAAAATGGGTGAAAATAGCACTCGTTTCCTTCCAGGAAACCAAACGACACAGATACTCCCTGAGGGATTATCAATCACTAGACCTCCCCTATTCTTTGGATCTAATTATACATTCTGGAAGAATAGGATGAAGAACTTTATTCAAGCCACAAACATGAGTGCATGGCTTGCAATAGTTCAAGGTCCACACGTACCTTATAAAACTGTTAATAATGAGAAAGTTATCAAGAGTGAAACTGAGTGGACAGAGGATGACCTTAGAAAATTACAAAATAATGCTTCGGCTATCAATATGCTTCACTGTGCTCTAGATGCTACAGAATACAATAAGATTTCAGGTTGTGAGTCAGCACATGAGATCTGGAAAAAGCTGGAAGTAACTTATGAAGGCACCAGCAAGGTCAAGGAATCCAAAGTGAACCAACACATGCGATTGTATGAGCTGTCCGAGATGGCTGACAATGAGGACATCTCAGCAATGAATGCCAGGTTCACCAACATAATAAATGAGCTTAAAAGACTCGGTAAGAATTTCACTGAAGAAGAACAAGGGAAGAAGATCTTGCGAAGTCTTCCCAAAAGCTGGCAAGCCAAGAAGACAGCTGTAGAGGAAGCTCAGGACCTGACCACATACAAATATGATGAGCTGATCGGTTCCTTGCTGACCCATGAAATCTCCATGAAAAACTTTGAAGCTAAAGAAAAATCTGAGGATAAGAAACAGAAGTCACTAGTGATGAAAGCTGACTCCACAGAAGGTGAGTCAACTGATGATGAGGAAATGGCCATGTTTACTAGAAAAATGAAAAAGTTGTACAGAAGAAATGAAAGAAACAGTAAGCGGCCATATAAGAGAGGAGACAGATATAAAGCTGAGTCCAGTGACACCAGATACAAAAAGGACAGCTCCAAGCCTGTCACATGTTATGAATGCCATCAAACTGGGCATATTAAGTCAAGCTGTCCTAATCTGAAGAAAGATAAGAATGGAAGCAAAAAGGCAATGGTGGCCACGTGGAGTGACAGTGATGAGTCAACATCATCTGAAGCTGAGCAAAATGAAACAGCCAACATATGTTTCATGGTAGATGATGGAGCTGACCAATCTCAATCTGAGCAAGCTGACCTCTCTGGAGATTCTGAGCAGGAGGAAAACAACAATGAGGTAACACCCTTACTTTTGCTTAGAAACGAAATGGTAAATGCCCTGAGTGACTTATATACACTAACTAAGAAGTGTAACAAAAGGATTAAAGCACTCAGCAGGCGCTGTGACGAGATTGAGGAGGTCAAGCTGAGTGACCTTCGATATCTCCTCTAGGACAACTCAGATTTACATACAAACATGCAAATCTTACATAAGTTTGTCACGGAGGTTCAAACTGAGTCAAAGAAACTTAGAAAGGATGTCACAACTTTACAGAACCAAACAAAAGGTTCAACTAAGAATAAATCCCATGCTGAGTACTCAGGTACTGGTCAGCATAAACAGTTTACTCAATGTAGCTGTTGTGGGAAGAAAGGACACACAAAAGCTGTGTGCTGGCATAACAAACAGACTGTCCAATGTGACTTCTGTGGTAAGAAAGGTCATACTACCAAGATATGCTGGCATGCTCAGCACAACAATGCTGACCACACTCAATATCACCCTCAAAGGGTAACTATGTGTGGCTTTTGTGGTAAAAGTGGCCATACTACAAATGTATGTCGTCACAAGTTAAAATATGACTTTGCACCTGTTTACACTAACAAGAAAGGACCCAAAAAGAATTGGGTACCTAAAAACGAATAGTTTAAAATGCAGGTCAGCTTGACATGCGTGGAGAAATCAAAACTCTGGTATATAGACAGCGCATGCTCAAGACACATGACAGGTGATGAAACTCAGTTCATCACACTAGAGCTTAAACGAGGAGGTAGTGTAAGCTTTGGAGACAACAAGAAGGGCAAGATAGTTGGCTCAGGAACTATCGGAGGTAACCCTAAAATTGAGTCAGTCTCCCTAGTTAAAGGTCTCAAGTATAATCTTCTAAGCGTAGCTCAGCTTTGCAAGAGTGGAAGGAAGGTTATATTTGATGATACTAAGTGTCAGATACTCGAGGGAAAAACAAATGATTTGATTTTAACAGCCCCTCGTGTAGAAAATGTTTACATGTTGAGTTTGGAAAAACAATTTTCAAAAAGTATATGCTTAGTGTCAAAAGAGGACAACTCTTGGCTATGGCATAAGAGACTTGGGCATGTCAGCATGGACCTCCTTGCCAAACTAGCTAGAAAGCAATTAGTTAAGGGATTACCCAAATTAAAATATGAAAAAGATCAACTGTGTAATGCTTGTCAGCAAGGTAAACAAATTAAAAAATCATTTCATAGCAAAAAGGTTGTCTCAAGCAAAAGACCATTGGAATTACTACATTTGGATCTTTTCGGACCTATCCAGCCACTCAGCATGGGAGGTAAGAAATTTTCCTTAGTTATTGTAGATGATTTCTCTAGGTATACTTGGGTCATCTTGCTGTGTAGCAAAGATGAAACATTTGAGATGTTTACCACATTAGTCAAAAGGCTTGAAAATGACAAAGACCTAAGAGTAGCCCACATTAGAAGTGATAATGGTGGAGAATTCAAAAACCAATTGTTTGATGAATTCTGTGAAACTAATGGTATTGACCACAATTTCTCTGCCCCTAGAACTCTTCAACAGAATGGAGTTGTTGAAAGGAAGAATAGGACAATAGTAGAAATTGCTAGGACAATGCTGAGTGAAAATAGGCTTCCAAAGTATTTTTGGGGAGAAGCTGTCAATACAACATGTTATATATTGAATAGGGCATTGGTAAGACCTATATTAAAGAAAACCCCTTATGAACTTTGGAAAGGACGAAAGCCCAATATTGGATACTTTCGTGCCTTTGGGTGTAAATGCTTTATACTCAACACTAAGGATAATCTGGCAAAGTTTGATGCCAAAGCTGACGAAGCGATCTTTTTGGGATACTCAACAAACAGTAAAGCATATAGAATTTATAATAAAAGGACTCAGGTAGTAGAAGAGTCAGTCCATGTAGATTTCGATGAAACTGACCCTGCAGGAAGAACAACTCAACACATAGAGGAAGAACCCAACTCAACTCCTTCTGACCAGAATGGACATGCTGAGTCACCAGTACAAGAACTGACCAAAGGTAAAATCGAAACTGAAATTACCTTTGCTGACCAATTTGTCCCTGCAGAGATTGTAGAAACACCTGTTCCAAACAAATCAACATTACCCAAGGAGATAAAAATTCCAAGAGGACATTCAGAAGAGTCCATCCTTGATGATGCAAATAACAAAGTAATGACTAGAGATCAGCTTAGGAAGTTTCTTAGCAACGTCGCGTTCGTTTCAGTCCATGAACCAAAGAACTTTGCTGATGCTGAGCATGATGAGTATTGGATTAATGCCATGCAAGAGGAGCTTGATCAATTCACGAGAAATGAGGTATGAGATTTAGTACCTAAACCTAGGAATCAAAAATCCATAGGAACTAAGTGGGTTTTTAGAAACAAACTAGATGAGCATGGAAATGTAATTAGGAACAAAGCTCGACTTGTAGCCCAAGGCTATAGTCAGCAAGAGGGCATTGATTATGGTGAAACCTTTGCACCAGTTGTTAGGTTAGAAGTTATACGTGTATTGTGTGCATATGATAGTTTTATGAACTTTAAATTGTATCAAATGGATGTTAAAAGTGCATTTCTTAATGGCTTTATAAACGAGGAAGTATATGTTAATCAACCTCCGGGCTTTGAAGATCCAAAATTTCCAAACCACGTTTATAAACTCAAGAAGGCCTTATATGGCCTGAAGCAAGCTCCAAGAGCTTGGTATGAAAGGTTGACCAACTTCCTGCTGACCAGGAATTATGTCGGAGGAAAAGCTGACACAGCCTTGTTCATTAAGAAAAAGGGTAAACATACCCTACTTGCACAAATCTATGTAGATGACATAATATTTGGTGCTACTGACGAATCTCTGTGTCAAGAGTTTAGCAAACAGATGCATACTGAGTTCGAAATGTCTATGATGGGAGAACTCAGCTTCTTCCTTGGACTTCAGATCAAGCAAGGTAAGAACGACATCTTCATTAGTCAGTCCAAGTACACCAAGGAGATGCTAAAGAAATTTGATATGGAAGATTCTAAGCCCATATCAAGCCCTATGGGTACTGATACTGTCCTATGCAAAGATGAGAAAAGTAAGTCAATAGATAGTAAACTTTATCGAGGTATGATAGGCTCCTTACTTTATCTCACTGCTAGTAGACCTGATATACAGTACTCAGTATGTTATTGTGCAAGATATCAAGCTGACCCAAGGGAATCTCACTTAATTGCTGTAAAAAGAATTTTTAGATATTTGCAGAGCTCAGTTGATGCAGGTTTATGGTATCCAGCCTCAAATGACTTCACACTCATAGGATACACTGATGCTGACTATGGACGGGATAAGCTAGAACGTAAGAGTACTTCAGGGGGATGCCATTTCCTTGGAAGCTGTCTAGTATCTTGGTTCAGCAAGAAACAGTCATCAGTTGCTCTGTCTACAACTGAAGCTGAGTACGTTGCTGCTGGAAGCTGTGTAGCTCAAGTCCTATGGATAAAGCAACAGCTTGAGGATTATGGAGTAAGAACTGAGACAATAGAGATCAAATGTGACAACAAAAGTGCCATTGATCTATCCAAGAATCCTATTCAACACAGCAGGATGAAGCATGTCAGTATAAGGCATCACTTCATCAGAGATCACGTACTAAAGGGTGAGATCAAGCTGACTTATGTATCAACAAATGAACAGCTTGCAGATATCTTCACCAAGCTTTTGGCTCGTGAACAATTTAACATACTAAGGGAAGCTATCGGTATGTCTAATCCTCTTCAATAATTCTAAGTATTTGAATAAATGTTGAGTGATTGTCATGCTGACTGATATTAATCTAGTAACTACTGCACATTGAACTTAATAGTCTATGCTGAGTAGATACAAATGCTGAGTAAATATTTTGTGCTGAGTAGATAAACATATTGAGTAATCACCTTATGCTGAGTGAATATACATGTTGTGTGATGAACGTATGTTGAGTTACTAGAGATAGGAAATCCATCTACGTAGAATTAAATACTCAGTATCATAAACGATTCATATTCTGGCAAACTGAGTAAATGCCCACTTGGACCGATAAACAATGACACGTGTAACAAATCATACCTAGGAAAACGCAAGTAATGATGAATACCCATGCGCCGAACCTGTCATAAATGGCAGAATCTTTGTCGATTACAGTCCTAAGATGAAAACGGCTAGTTCATTAATGACTAAAAACCCTATAAGTAGCGGAAGGATCCCCACTCATTCCTCTTTACGCTTACGATCCTCTGAAATCTAATTCTCCTCTCTCTCTAAAATCTTAAGAACCTTCCTAGGTAACAATGGCTTCCGGCAAGAACGAAATCCCAAACCTCACCACTCAGCCTGGCCAAACCTCTGGCAAACCCACTCAAGCTAACCCCGCCGGTCCTTCGAAGCAAATAGAGCGAAATATGATCAAAGTCCATAAGAAGGTCAACAATTTGGAGGTTCTGAAATGCAGATGGTTCTCTCCAGGATTTGTCACCTTTGAGAAACCGTTCTGTGACTGGATCGAGAAGAACAAATGGACTGGTCTCTTCTCTCTCTCAGGAACAACCTACCCTAGGTTAGTACAGGAATTCTATTCGAATCTATATGTTGATGAAGATGATTTCGATTATTTGGAAACCACGATCAAAGGTCAGAAGATCACAATAACCCCTGTCTATCTAGCTACCTTACTAGATTTACCAGACGAAGGAATAGAATTTAGGACAACAAAGGAGAAGGTGCCAAAAGAAAAGCTTGAGAAGATCAAGGGGTTCTGTAAACCCAAGGATCATAAAGGTGAAATACCCAGCACATGTATGGGGAAAGAACAGAAGATGGCTCACTACATGCTGACCAACTTTATCTTCCCTAAACTCAGCTCAGCTTCATCCGCCTCTAACTTTGAGCAGTGCTTCATATGGCACATGCTGACCTACACTCCACTCAATCTTCCCGTCTTCTTAGTTGGAGCTCTTCAACGAGGTGGTAAGAAACTTCGTTTGGGCTCTCTGATCACAAAAATTCTCGAGGACAAGCAGATCGAGACAATAAATGAAACAAGTAGCTTGGGGAGTGAAATCACTGCAGTTCTACTGGATGGATTGTTGTATAATCAACCCTTGAAAGGCTATGAAAAAGTTGGAGATGCTGAGGAAAATGAAGAAGCTGAGCAACTAGAAGTTGAGCTTGAAAATGAGCCTGAAAAAGAAGTAGAGGCTCATGCTAAGTCACCTAACACAGCTCAGCCTAAGAAGAAGAAGAAGAAGAGGAAGGCTCTTGAAACTTGCTCTAAAGACATTCACGCTGTCCCAAAGAAAGTGAGGCTGTTGTCTCAAGAAAAAGTTAAAGCTGACAAGGCTAAGGAAAAAGCTAAGTCAGCAGAGAAGAGAAAGAGGCCAGAAAGGCCTGAAGATGAAGAAGAGGAAACTCCAGAATCCCCCTTAATGAAAAGGAAGAAGGATAATACCTTAAAAACAGTTGAAGCTGATCCCTTAGATTGGGCTGTCTCTGACGGTCATGGAACTGACCTAGAAAAAGAAGCTGAGAAAGAAGCTGAGCAACAAGCTGAGAAAGAAAGGGAAACTGAAACTCATGCTGAGGAAGAAGTTCATACTGAGAAGGAAAAACCTACAAATGTTGAGCAACCTCAGGATGAGGCTGAACAGAGAGTTGAAGAAGAAGAAAGTGTTGTTGTTGAGGATCATGCTGAGCAACTTGAGAATCCATATGTAGAAGAGGAGACAGTTGATACTGAGTCCAGTGAAGGTATTCTAGCTGACCCTTCATCCCCAAAAGCTCTGACACGACGGAGACTCAAAAAGAAGGCACAAAAGCAAATTGATCTTATGGACGACTTTCCTGTTGATGATATTGAGACTGACCTCTCCAAAATCCAGTTCCAGTATTTCTCGAATGATGCTGAGACTGAGTCACCTCCAGCAGATCCCGTACAAAAACAAGCCTCTGTTACTCAGAATGAGGAACAAGCCAAAACCCCTGAAGATCCAATCCTGCCTCAACTTCGCCCATTCAAGTTGAGCAGGTCAACCTGACTACCCAAACTCCACCTCCAACTCAGCATGTTGACGACTCAGCTCCTGAAGTCAATCAAAGTCCAGGTACCAATCAAGGTACTCAATCTGGCAAAGAGCCCACTCCTCCACCACCATCAAGCTCAAATCCAGCCTTTGAGACAAATGCGGCTCAATTCACGTACTTGAATGCTACTGAGTCAGGATGCCGTATCATTGCTTCTGCTCAGTCCTTTCTTCAAGAATTGAACCCTCCTCAAGCTGATGCTGCTAGATCTTCTGACACTGAGTCCTCTCAACTGCCTGGAATCACTCAGCTTCTCAATGAACTCAGAGGACTCAAGGATCTAGTAAGTGTAATAACCACCATCCAAACTCAGCAACCAAGGCAAGACCAAATCACAAAGTTGACTGAACTGGTTCTCACAATGGTAAACCATCTGAACTCGCTAGAAGGACAACTCCCACAACCATCAGACGTTAATCCAGGGTATGCCACTTCTTCTGAACTTCAAGAATATTTTGTGAAGTTGACTGCAGAACTGACCAAATCAAGCGCACCTGGCAATGCTGAGTTTGCCACCTCTACTGAACTTCAAGAATGCTTTACCAAGCTTCATGCTGAGCTGACTAGTACGCATGACTTAGTATCTTCCTCTTCTCAGTGTACAATTGACCAACTGAGTGAAGCGGTCAGCCTACTCAACATCAACAAAGCACAGATGGATGTTGATCCAGTATCCAATAGTGAACTCTTGAGCTTTTCCCAAGCAATAATGAAGGCAATGCGTATCAATAATGCTCAACGCATATTTTATGACTCTACCTTGCTCAAGATGTACCACCAATCTTTTGGTCAGCTTACCAGCTCGCTCACCTGGCTTAGCAAATCTCATGAATGCCTGCTCAGTATGATTAGCAGTTCTCTTCGGGTTCCTCGCCATGTCCAAGATGATAGTGTTCCTATAATTGATGGCTTGCGAGAAAGTACTAAGCGGCTCCAGCGTTACTCAACTCACCTCTCCGCACATGCTCGCACTGACACATTCATTTATAAACCCGATGATGGCAAAACGGGGGATAACAGCCAAGAGGGAACTCAGAGACAAGGAGGAACTCAGCTTGCAGGTAATGCCTCAGGAAGCAAAGACAAAGGCAAAGGAATAGCTAAAGTTGACCAGCAAGCTCAGAAGAAGAAAAACTAGATATAGTCTAGTAAATGTTTAGAACTTAGCATAGAAAAACCTTCACATATGTGTTTGCTTTATTTTTCATATATGTGTTTGCTTTATTTTTCTTCTTCAGTCTATGACAAGTACTATTTTCTCAATATAGTCGATAAAATTGAACAAACAAATTAAGAAGTAAAACATACTCAGTATACATTAACACTAAAACACTTAGGTAATAAACTGAGTAACAACATACTTCTAATATTTTTGAAAGCTGACTTAAAATTCAAAAAGTTCAGATCTTGAAAAATCCAACATTAGACTAAGTCAGTATACACAAATGCCTTAACGATAATTCAATTAAATCTTGGAAGGTTTAGAATTAAGTTAAGACAATATGTGCAACCCTTACGGGGGAGTCATTTCAAAAATATTTCAATCATGGGGTAACTTATAACTGAGTTCCATAATTATGTATTTTGCCAACATCAAAATGGGGGAGTTTGTTGAAACACCTTTCCACAAGATTTTGATTTGACAAAATCATCCATGATTAAGAGGCAATTAAATTTAAATGCTTTGATTTAATTGTACTAATGTGTTTGTTCAGTATTGAGTGCAAAAATATATATATAAAGTAAGACAGGTCAGAAGTCAGCATAAGCCAAAAGCTAAGTGGAACGGAACTCAACACAAAAGGATAGAAGCTGAGTAAAGTAGAACTCAGCATCAGAAGCTTCCTTCAAGTTGCCAGAACGAAGCTGACTAAATTAGAAGACTCCTTCAGAATTGAATAAACAAGAATGGAGCTGACTAAGAAGGAACTCAGCATGGAGGTTGAACATTCGAAGATAACGAATGAAGCTGAGTGACAGTCAGGACAGCATGAAAGATCCGTTCACTAAAGGACAAAGTCTGCAATCTTCTGCACCAATAATTGAAGCCTCGAAAATACAAAGAAGACTAATTCCAAAGATCATGGGTCAATGGATTATTGGTAAAAGACAACTGGCACAAAAAGACAAGTCTGATGTAAGAAGACAAAACCTGACGCCTGAAGAAAATAGAGGAAGGGAATGGCGGAACAGACTGAAGCTGACCAGAAGCTGTCTGCTAAAAGAACCGTTTTGGACTTAACGGCTAATTCATCCCAAATGATCCAATCTTCAGAAATTCATCTATAAAAGGACAATGATAGTTCTTGGATCATTTGCTCAAGCATCAAAAGAAAAATACAAGAGAGAAAATTCTGAAAGCACTCAAATACAAAAAGATCTTACACCAATTTTTCTATTCTCTGTGTAAATGCTAGATTGATTGTTTTGTAATCATCTAAGGTGTTCTTTAGCTGAAAAAGAACAAGTGTGTGATCAATAGAAATATTGAGAGTGTTGAGCTGAGTACTTGGTTGTAAGTATTCAGTGGTAGAAAAATCTAAGTGCTGGGTTGTAGTACTTAGTAGGAGCTGAGTAGACGAATAGAGGACGTACTCTTGCATACTCACTGCCTTGTAAAGGGTTTGTGCTCTACCTTGAAAGTGCTCAGTATTGGATTGAAAATCTCAGGAGGAACTGGGGACTGGACGTAGGCAGAGAGGCCGAACCAGGATAAGTCATGCTGAGTAACTTCTAAACTCTCTCTCTCAATATATATATATATGTGCATGTGTTGCTTGTTGTATTTACTCAGCTTATAAATTGTTAAAACTGAAACTGAGTAAATCTGAGTGCTAAGTTGGAAACTGACCTTTCAAGTGTCAATTCCCAACTCTCAAGTCAAGCAGTCTTAGTCAGCATAGAACTAAAACTGTCTGACTAATCAAACACTCGTGCTGACCAACACGCTGAATTATCAAACTCTTAAAATAACATTAAGTCAGCATAATTAAAAGCGAAAAAGTTACATTAGTTCCTAACCCCCCCTTGGAACTAATTACTAGGGACCAACATTACACACTTTCGTTTTCGACGAAACGCGATCGTTCGGGTGGATAAAGACGTCCTTTCGCAATGGACACGATCCTTCACAACGGACACGACACTTCAATCAAGACTCTTCAACATCTATAAATAAAGAGTTGATGGAGAGTTGAAGATATGTAGAAAAAAGAGATTAGTATAGAATTTATGCAGAAATTCCGAGTCAAGTGATTCAGAAGTTAGATTTCGATTCTGTAAAAAGCAATATGCTGTACACACATTGTTTATTCAATAATAACAAGTTTAGTAGCGTTTAGACATTGTTCCAGTTTAGTTTTCATTTTGGTAGTAGACCGACCCAGTCTCTATTACGAAGATTCAACGAGAAGATTGAGTAGAGGATCCGCCACTGAGCCTGACAAACTCTAACGAAACCCAAGGAAAGGATTGACAACCCGTTCACTTGCAAGTCGTCGAATGTTTCCATGCTCCATGTTCTCTGTAAACTTGTATCAATTTATATTTCATCTAATAAAGTCCGTTCTATTCGATAGATTTTTATGCAGCACTTATGGTAACCAATCCACTAAAGTGACTGCTGGTATTTTCATTAAAACGTATTTAATCTAAAATCTTTACAAGGAAACTTTGTTGAACACTTAGGCAAATTATTATCTCGAAAGAGTTTTAATTTGATTAAGGGCAACTATCCCGAAAGGGTTTTGTCATGTTCAAAGCCAATTAATTAGAGGTTCCGTCATTTATTTCATCTTTATAATTCGTACAAAGTTTAAAGTTGTTTTCTTTGCTTAATGCAAATAAATACATTTGTTTACTTTTCTAAAAAGTACTAAACGTTCCTATCTTGCAAATTCATTCTTAAATCAGAATATTTTCTAACGTTTTCAAAATCTAATCTAATTCTCATTCTAGCAATTTCAAAACCAAAACCGATTAAACAATTTTTTTCCATGTCATAAACCTAAAAGTAAATTTAACCGATTGTAAATAAGTTTTGTTAAAAAACGTTTCCTGTGGGATCGATATCTTTTATTACTACAAGCGTATACCGTGCACTTGCGGAAATCGCTCAACAAGTTTTTGGCGCCGTTGCCGGGGAACGCCAAAATTTTTGACAAAATTTTAAATTTTTCGTGTTTTATTACGAATCTAGGTTTATTCATACTTATTCAAACTTTTATATTTTATTTATTTTCAATTACTAACATATTTATTTTTCAAATTCTGTTTTGTAGGTAGTTTCTGTTCATGCGAAATTTCAAGTTCATGCGCAGTTCTCGAAGTTCAGGCACGTCACCAGATCCTATTGACCCAGAAATTGAAAGAACTCTTAAAAAGAACAAGAAAGAAAAGAAAAAGAAAAACAAAACCCCAATAAAAACTAGAATTACTGAGCCAGAAGTTATGGCCACACTTATGGATTACGCTAGGCCAGGAGTGGCCGGTGTAACAAACAGTATAGTTAGACCCCAAATTAATGCAAACCAATTTGAAATTAAGTCTGCGTTGCTTAATATGTTGCAAAATAACGTAACATTTTACGGGTTACCTAATGAAAATCCTAATACCCATTTGACAAATTTCTTAGAAATTTGTGACACTTTTAAAATACCGAATGTGACTGCAGAAGCAATCAATCTTCACCTTTTTCCTTTTACTTTGAAGGATCGAGCCAAAGAATGGTTAACTTCTATGCCAGCCGCAACATTTGAGACTTGGGAGCAATTAGCCCAAGCGTTTTTATCAAAAAAATTTCCTTTAGCAAAAACCGCAAGAGTCATTAAAGAGTTAACATCTTTTTCTCAAAATGATAATGAAACTCTTTATGAGGCTTGGGAACGTTTTAAAGAACTTCAACGTTTATGCCCACACCACCAATTGCCCGCCGAACTTTTAATGCAAACATTTTACAATGGACTAAATCCTACGACTAGAGGTTCATTGGACGCTATGTCTGGAGGGTTATTCATGAAGAAACCATCTGCCCAAGCAAGAGAACTTTTGGAGGAAATGGCAATCAACAGCAGTATGTGGCCCGCGGAACGTGGACACATGCCATCAGCGAAACCATCATCCTCAACTACTTCATCAGTTAAAGGTATAGTGAATCTTGATCCAGTAGCGATGTTGCAAGCCCAATTTTCTGCCTTATCGCACAAAATTGATAAGTTTATGGCACCGTGTGATCCCAATGGTAACTCAATCCATACGGATGTGGATTACGAAGGTATGAGTGAAATTGAACAGGTAAATTTTGTCCAAGGGCAAAACCAAAATAATAACCCTTATTCCAATACATATAATCCTGGATGGAGAAATCATCCTAACTTTAACTAGAGAGATAATAATAATACTAATGCTAATCAAAATCGTACTACTAATTATCAAAATCAATCAAGAGATACGATTAGCACCTTATCTTCTAAAATCGACAAATTTATTGATGCTATGAGCGGAAAAATAAGTAATCACGACGATGGTTTTAAACGGATCGAGAATAAATTCGATCAGCTTATTAAAAACCAATCATCTAGCATCCATAATTTGGAGATTCAAATTGGACAACTCGCTAAATCAATTCCATCCCGCAAAGAGGGAAGTCTTCCAAGCCATACGGAAGAAAATCCGAAAGAGCATGTTAAGGCTATCACTCTTCGTTCAGGGAAAAATTACTTAGGCCCGGAAATGCCCGGATATTCGACTTTACCTGGAACTGATTTACCGAAGCCCAAAGAAGATACATTAAAACAAAAAGATACACCAATTGACTCTAGTACAAAAACTTTTGTACCCAAACCACCTTTTCCACACAAAGTCCGCAATAAGGACTATGACAAACAACTTTTAACATTTCTAGATAAACTTAAGAATTTGCATATTAATTTAGCGTTTATGGATGCGATTACGCAAATTCCCAATTATGGTAAATTCCTTAAAGATTTAATTTCAAAGAAAATCAGTTGGGAAGGAATTTCATCCATTTCACTAACTGAAGATTGCAGTTCGATTGTGTCAAGCAATTTGCCCACTAAACTCAAGGATCCCGGATGTTTTACCATTCCGTGTAAATTGGGAGATATTGAATTTCCCAGTTGTCTCTGTGATTTAGGAGCAAGCATTAACTTGATGCCATTATCTATTTTTAATAAGTTAGGCTTAGAAGAAGACATCAAACGTACCAATATGGTTTTGCAATTAGCGGATCAAACCACTAAAAGACCATATGGTATAATTGAGGATGTTTTAGTTAAAGTTGACAAATTTATTTTTCCTACCGATTTCGTTATTTTAGATTTTGCTTATGACGTAAATTGTCCGCTAATCTTTGGTAGACCGTTCATGAACACGGGACGTGCTCTAGTTGATGTGTCGGAAGGGAAAGTAGTTTTAAGAATAGGAGATGATAAGATTGAGTTTGATATGAATCAAGCGATGAAATATCCTATGGAGGATTTCGCTTGTATGAAACTTGATTTAATTGAAGAATGTGTAAATGACATTGTTCAAAAAGAAGAAATAATAGAACCTATAATGAGTGAGGAACTAGAAGATAAGGACCCAGAACCTTTGATTCGAGAAGATGGACCAGTTCCGTCTTCAATTATAGTTCCACCTAAATTAGAACGTAAAGAATTACCAAGTCATTTGAGGTACGCTTTCTTAAGCGAAGGCGATTCTCTACCTATTATTATCTCTAACAAATTAATACAAGTCCAAGAAGAGAAATTGAAAGAAGTTGTTAGAAATAGGATAGGAAGTATGGGTTGGTAAATTTCAGACTTAAAAGGAATTAATCCGAGCATTGTAATGCACAGAATTCACTTAGAAGAAGATAAGCCACCTAAAGTGGATAGGCAAAGACGCCTAAATCCGAATATGAAAGAAGTAGTAAAAAATGAGATTACTAAACTTCTAGACAATGGAATCATCTACCCTATCTCGGATAGTGAATGGGTTAGTCCAATCCATTATGTACCTAAAAAGGGAGGCATAACAGTTGTAAGGAATGAAGAAGGTGAATTAATACCTACACGAACCACCACTGGTTGGAGGGTTTGTATAGACAATAGAAATTTAAATAAAGCAACTAGGAATATCATTTTCCTCTTCCTTTCATTGATCAAATGATCGAAAGGATAGCTGGTCACGCTTTCTACTGTTTTTTAGATGGTTACTCCGGATTCTTTCAAATATACATTTACCCGAATGACCAAGATAAAACAACCTTCACATGTCCTTACGGAACATTTGCATATAGAAGAATGCCCTTTGGTCTATGTAACGCACCTGCAACATTTCAACGTTGTATGACTGCGATTTTTAATGATTTCATTGAAGATATCATGGAAGTTTTTATGGACGATTTTTCAGTTTATGGAGATTCTTTTGATTCGTGCCTAGAAAACTTGGATAAAGTTTTGTCTAGGTGTGAAGAAACAAATTTGGTATTAAACTGGGAAAAATGTCATTTCATGGTTGACGAAGGAATTGTTTTAGGTCACAAAATATCTGAAAAAGGATTAGAAGTGGACAGAGCAAAAACTTCAGTAATAGAAAAATTACCCCCTCCAACTACTGTTAAGGGAGTAAGATCATTTTTAGGACATGCCGGTTTTTACAGAAGATTTATTAAGAATTTTTCTGTAATTTCCAAACCACTCACTAATCTACTCATGAAAGATTCCACCTTTGATTTTAAGGAAGATTGCGTTAAAGCTTTCGAAACATTGAAAACAGCTTTAGTCAGTGCACCTATTATTGCTAAACCCGATTGGGATTTACCATTTGAAATTATGTGTGATGAAGTGATTTAGCTGTCGAATGTGTTTTAGGTCAAAGGAAGGATAAGAAACTTCATGTCATTTATTATGCAAGTCACACACTTTCCGGTGCACAGTTAAACTACACCACAACTGAGAAAGAAATGTTAGCTGTAGTTTTTGCATGTGATAAGTTTAGGTCATACTTGTTAGGTTCGAAAGTTATTATTTACACTGATCATGCAGCATTAAGATATTTATTTGCTAAAAAGGATGCAAAACCGCGTCTAATTAGATGGGTTTTATTGTTACAAGAATTTGGTATAGAAATAAAAGACAAAAATGGAGTAGAAAACCTTGTCGCCGATCATCTATCAAGACTTGAAGATGAGAACGGTCCTATAGGTGAAACTAACGGTATACGAGATGATTTCCCTGATGAACATCTCTATCAAATAAAAAGTGTCATGTCACCATGGTATGCAGATATTGCTAATTATCTTGCAGCCAATATTGTTCCGGAAGGATTAAATTTCCAACAAAAGAAGAAATTTTTCTTCGACATTAAACAGTATTTTTGGGAAGATCCTTTCTTGTTCAAAACTTGTGGTGACGGGATAATTAGGAGATGCGTTGGTGAAAATGAATTTGAATCTATAATGTCGGAATGCCATTCTAGCTCTTATGGAGGACATAATGGAGCTACCAAAACAGCAGCTAGAATATTTGAATGTGGTTTCTTTTGGCCTACGATGTTTAAAGACGTCCGTTCATTTATTACTCGTTGTGATAAGTGCCAAAGAACAGGAAATCTAGGAAGGAAAGATGAGATGTCCCTCATAACCATATTAGAAGTTGAAGTCTTCGATATGTGGGGAATAGATTTCATGGGACCTTTTCCCCCTTCTTTTGGTAAAACTTACATATTAGTTGCCGTTGATTATGTTTCAAAGTGGGTTGAAGCAATTGCAACCCCGACGAGCGACTCTAAAGTTGTCCTTAATTTTCTTGACGATATATTTTGTCGATTTGGTTGTCCAAGAGTCATCGTTAGTGATGGTGGTGCTCATTTTATAAATCGAAGTTTTGAAACGCTTATGAAAAAATATGGAGTACGCCACCGTATGTCAACGCCATACCATCCTCAGTCAAATGGTCAGGCGGAGATATCAAATAGAGAACTCAAATGGATTCTAGAGAAAACAGTTTCATCCTCAAGAAAAGATTGGTCTTGTAAACTAAATAATGCGTTATGGGCATACCGTACTGCATTTAAAACACCAATAGGAATGACTCCATACCGCTTAGTGTATGGGAAGGCATGTCATTTGCCAGTCGAATTAGAACATAAAGCCTATTGGGCTATTAGGGAACTTAACTTTGATTTACGACAAGCAGGTAAGAAACGTTTGCTCGACTTAAATGAGTTAGATGAGTTACGCCATCTATCTTACGAAAATGCAAAGATTTATAAAGAAAAAGTGAAAAAATGGCACGATGCCAAAATTAAAGTCAAACACTTTAATGTTGGGGATAAAGTGCTGTTATTTAATTCACGACTTCGTTTATTTCCAGGAAAACTTAAGTCCAGATGGATAGGACCATATTTAGTCGTCAAAACATTCGATCATGGTTCTTTAGAACTAGAAGGTCCTAACGGAATTCGTTTCAAAGTTAATGGTAATCGATGTAAAATCTATTACGAAAATATTTCACAAATAGAAATTTCGTTCGTAACAAGATTTTCTGACGTATAAATCACTCAGTTTTTCGATCACAGTTTATTTTGTTTTATTTCTTTTTATATTTTTGTTCATTTTATTTTATTTTATTTTTATTTTTATTTTTATTTAATTTTATTTCCAAATGCCCATTTTTGTGATTAGATAACTTTATGCTATGATTTATATGCATAAAATATGTTTATTTCATAATTTTAGATTTGATTTTAGGAATTTAGAGTGAAATTGAAGTCTCAGGCAATTCTCTGCCGAGAATTTAGAGTTCTCTGCCGAGAATTCTATTTTTCAGATTTGTCCAAATAGGTTAGATTTTCTCTGAACTTATCGAGAATAATAAATTCTCTACCGTGAATCAGGACATGGCTTACGACGCCTGATTTCCGCAAGGAAATCAGCGTGTCGCGACCGCGAATTCGGAATTCTCGGTCGCGACACGCGAAATTCCTGCACATTCAGGTCTGAATCAACCTAAACCTTTCGACGAACCTTTTGACAAACGAAACCTTAAGTTTTTTCATTTCTGAAAGGTGTAATTTTATACCTTTTCATGATTAAAACAACATCTCTCTTCATCCTAAAACCTTATAAATTAGTCCTAGAGGATTCAAGTTCTGTTACAATTCTTTTTCATCTTTATCAGACCTCTGATTTCTTCAAAACACCATTTTTTATTTAGTAACAGAAACTTTGTTTCCTTTAAACCAACACCATGCCTACCAAATACAAACCTTCAAGGCACAATGCTGCCTCAAGCAACAAACGCCCAGACTTATCCAAACGATATGGGGCGCCTTTTCCTATCTTCAATCACGATGAAGGTAGGCGTTATTGGAATCTCCGTTACAAATTCTTCACCGGAATGTTGTATATGGATGAATTTCTTAACAGCCAACTAGGCATTACTGATGACATGAGCCGCTATATGGAACGCCTAGGGTGGACAAAATTCGTCCAAATGCGATTTCCAATAATAGGCGACTGGATACTCGAATTCTTCTGTACCGTGCGTTTCACTAACAAACGCCGAGTACGTCTCAGTTTTCGTCGAGAAGGCGAAATCTTTACTTTCGGTTATCCCGAGTTGCATGCTTGGTTTGGTTTTCCCCCGAGGGATACAATCAAACGTCATCCTGGACGAGACATGACATCCTCGGACATTTGGAGAATGCTCACTGGATTCTGGCGATTCAATTCAAAACTCGCCTATAATCACTCCTTTCGCTCCAACTCCATGCTGTATCTGCACAAATTCCTGTGTCATAGTTTATTCGATCGCACATTCAGTAGTGTAGTCCGTGACATAGATCTTTATGTCCTTGGAGATATATTCCAGGGAAATGCAGTAGATTCTTCAAAGATTCTGATGGAGGGTCTTGTCGCCGCTTCTCGATCCAAGGATAAGAAGATTGGGTTCGGCAATATAATCTGTGGAATAATTCTTGGTACAAAGGGTACCATTGATGTTCCCTGGAGTGATGATGAATTCTTCCCGACAATTGACTATGAATTTCTCGAGCACGAAGGACTTGTAAAACGTGTCTTTCGAGCAGGGCCTCACTTTCTGTCTGCACCGGAACGTGAAACTTTCATGCAGTTTCAAATTGATCGTATTAAGGCCAGAAATGTCCCGCTTGATAGGGATGAATATATGGAATAGTTTAGGTTTATAATTTTTCTTTTTGTGCATATTTTGTGTGTTTTTGTATTATTTGGTTTCATTCTTTGTTTTTATAATTTTTGTTTTATTCAATAAAGTTCTATTTCATTTTAGTTCATTTATTAATTTTTACAAAGGTTAGATATTAGTTTGATTCCATTTCTTATATAATCATGGTTACATCTATATAAAATCTATAATATTGAACAATCATGGTTTTCTTAATTAACACATATATTCACACTTAATCCAATTTCCACAAACTTCATTCGTTGAGTTTAAAACATTAATTCATTCAATTGACTAAGTTCCTATAATTAATATATATTTATATGCACTTATTATGCACTTAATATGATTCTTTTAAGTTATATGAATAAATGAACATTTAAGTTTCATTAATTATTCATAAACCAATTTATTACACTTTAATTCAATTTATTAAGGTTAAACCTTTGGTTTTCCTTGCAATTAATGTCATTTATTTTAGTTTTTAAGTGCAGGGACACTTTATATTAAGTTCAGGAACCAAATCATCAACAAATTTGCACAGACCATGTCAATAGGCATCCAAATAGACCATTTTGACCAATTCTCTACCGAGAATTAATAATTCTCGGTATGAGCAGCAAACACGGACGAATTTCAGGAGAAAAATTCCCTGAAAATCGCGTGCCGCGGCCGCGGCTTTGCTATTCGCGGTCAAGACACGCGTGATTTATGCCCTTTTGATTCCGATTTTGCTACTATTTTTGCCTCTTCCTATTCCTATTCTACCTATACATTCACCTAATCACCCTATATAACCCTACCTCTTACAGAAACCTCACATCACCTCTATTTTTACCCAATCCCTTACTCCAATCTCTTCCCCAAAAACCTACTTTTACTCTTCCCAATTTATTCACTCCAATTTCTATCCTCTTTTCTATTTCAATCACTTCCAATTCAAACCCCCAAACTCATCTTCAAGCTTTACTCTTTCTCTCAATTCCTTTTTCTTCTTCTTCTTCTTCTTCTCAAACCCTAAACACACTAAATACCATTACCATGGTTAGGACTAAGCGTGTTGGTAACAAGCCCGCTGTTACGGAAGCTAATCGCCTTCGGGTTCAATGTGGAGCTTATTTCGACAATCGTCAAATGAACTTAAGAATTTTGGACCAAATCAATTCCAACAATCGTCAAATGAACTTAAGAATTGATGATTTGGTAGAAAATAACATGGTGATGAATGACAACTGTTGGTGTGCCCTAGTTCTTAGGCATTGGTTCAAGTATATTGTATTATGCTTTTTGATTATTCTTGCATAGATACACTATTTGTGTTACATTAATAAAGGCATTAATCTAGTTCATTTATATCTTGTGCTATAATATGAATAGAGAATCCATTGATTGATAATCGTAAAACCATATCCCAAGTCTATTCTATCATGGGAATGATTAGGACCACAGACTTGTATATTCGATGACTGTATGGTAGTAATTGATACTAGCCATAGCACTTGATAAGTCAGTTGTGAATATGGGTACATGTTGTATACATGTGACTGGATCGATCCGCTCGAGAAAACTACATGGTGGTTGTGTCATTAGTTATTCTTAAGTAGGTCTCTAACTATCTTCAGACCAGATTTCATTATAATATCAATATGGGATCCGGTTCACTTTGACATACGCCTAACAGGTCTGTAACAGGATGCTAAATACGGGTATGATTGGGTGAACAGGTGAACACGTTGGTATTGATATTGAAGTGATGGAATTACCACTCATGTAATAGTGAGATGATATCACAGGCCACTTGATAAGTGAGATTGATAAGTGTGTGGCCACACCCTGATAAGTAGTTTACTTATCTGTTTCATCAATCTACTTAAGATCAAGAAATATCATAAACATCAGAGAGGATGACAGCCGCCATGCCTCTAGTTTATAATATCGATATCAAATGGTAAAAGAAGTTAAGAGATAACTACAGGGTCTCTGCATCTTTAGACTGCTGAAACTCTATCTTGGTTAGGGACAATAATGGTTTGCTAGAACCCACTTACTGTCTGTGGGCCGTGAGCCCACTGCTAACTAAGGACAGTCCCATAGGATCGTGCACATCGAACATCTGAGTTAGAACTTATAGAACGGTACATTGGAGAGATGAAATTAATTAATTGGTTGACAGTAAAATGTCAAGGTAATTAATTGGTGGTTAATTAATTGATTAATTGGTACTTCGTATCAAGGTAATTGATTAATGGTTTTAAGTGTTGGGTATTTAATTGATTAATTAGTTTACGGGATGTAATTAATTAATTTGTAAATTAATTAAATTGCATTCAGTGAATAATTAATTAGATTAATACGTCAATTTATTAATTAGTGTTATTCATTTAATTGGGGTAATTAAATTTAATCTAATCACAACTAATTGCATAGAATAAATACTATTGGTATTTATTTATGTAATTAGATTAGGATTGGATTAGTTTTGTAATTAACCAATTAACCCTAAACCAATTAGGTTTAGGAATACACTATATATATAAATTAAAACACTCTAAAACCCTAACTCAAAAACACAATATTTCGGCCACCACTAATCCTAAGCATAGGATTTTCGGCAAAGCTCCACTAAATTGAGAAAGTGGGATTGTATTGAAAAATTTCCTTTCCTCTCCAGTTCTTCGGCTAGCACCGGTTCTGACTCAATAGCTGTTCGTGCACCTGACTACGGAGATCTTACTACCTTGTGGATTCTTCAGCCGTCAGTCCGGGTATGTCTATATCCTTAAACGGATCAAAAGGTTTTATTTAATCAATGGTTAACGGACAAAGATCAAACTCAAAGGGATTAGAAATAAATTTTAAACCGCAATTCCGCTGCGCTACAGTTGATTAACTGGCCATAATCCCTAACAGTGGTATCAGAGCCATGGTTTAGTCCGTTTTGATTGATTGAAAAATTAATATGATTTGGTTTTATTATTTTTCCATATCAAGTTTTGAAATTTCCTATTAATTCCTCGTGTAGAAATTGTTCTAGGAAGTTTTCATTTTTATTTCTGTCTATATTTTTGTTGTGTTTGGTTCTGAAATTAATTTTAGAATAATAAATTAAAAAATATACAGCAGCAATTTATTTAAACAAAAAAAAAATAGTTTCGGACACGAAATAGCAGTCGCGGGACTGCTGTCCGCGAACAGCAGCCACGCGGCTGCTGTTGGGCGGACAGCAGCACTGTTGTTGTCCGCCAGACAGTAGTCACGGGGCTGCTGTCCGTGGACAGCTGCCCCGTCGCTGTTCCGGGTCCGTTAAAAATTCAGAATTTGTTTAATTTTGGATTTGACGGGACTGATTTTAATCTTTAAATTTTTCTCGGGTAATTTTAATAAAATCAGGGCCCTAATACCGTTTAATTTATTAAACACGTTTTGAATAAAAATTAATTGGTATTAAAACGTTTTTGATTGGCATGCATATTTAATTTTAATCGAATTGATAATTTGTATAAAATTGAATATGGTTAATTTGTGAAATTGGCCCAATAGACCGTGACACCGGTTTAAATTGGGAGGGCTAAATTTTAGATATGTGACGACCCTAAAAATTTAGTGGGAGCGAAATTGTAATTTTGTATTTAAATGGATGTTAACCGTTTGGGCCTTTATGGGCCTTAGTCACATATGGTAAAATTGGCAATTTCACCCTAAGTAACTCAGCTTAACTTTATTAGATGTTTTGGAATGCCATGATCATGCATTATATTTGTATGTCTTACCGTGCAGCAATGTGTTATAGAGTTCTATGGGCCCTAAATTAAAGTCGGTTTGTAATTTAATTTATTTTGAGAAATATGGCCTGCGTGCCATTCTTTCATTAATGTAATTTTTAGAATAGGTTCTATTCATATAAAAAAAAAGATTGTACTTGGTCGTGAAGAAGCCCAGATGGTCCAAGTCCATGGTGGGAGCCCAAGGAGACTTGAAGCAAGCCCGTGAAGATTAGATACTCTATCTAGTTTCACTAGGATGTATTATAAGGCCCATAGAGTCTCTATGTTTATTATGATTATACAATTGCTTAGTATAACATGAAATATAAGTAGCAACGATCACCAGATCATCACCCGCGATAATTATATGTTAAAGCCGTATCACTTAATTAATCCAGATAATGAAATATTGAGTCGCTTAAAAGTGCTTTCCAGATTCACACCTCTTCCTCCCAGGTAGTGCTACAGTGTATGACGTGCCCTAGCAGGTATGCTGTAGTAATTAGTGGGCCGTCGAGGGTTAGGATACTTCGGTATGGCTAACACGTGTATGGTGGTTGGACTCAACGTGGGTAGCATTAGCTCAGAGCGGGCCCTAAGCACAGATAGGCTAAGTGTCACAAAGCCCATCAAACCAAGAGTCCTTGCGAAGGATTGGATAGTTTATCCTACCAAATCGTCAATGATCGATGGCGGAGCCCTAGCTCGGTCTATTATTGATGGATTGTGGATCTTGGTCAAGACAGCCAAATAAATATCACCAATAACAAATTAAAATGGATTATTAATTTGATCTTTGGCTTAAGCCCTTTATTCTAACTCTAATGTAATTTTTCCACGTAGATAAAAATCACCAAGTTACATAAAAGAAATAATGAATGCAACAAGCAACAACTCACTCAGACCACTCCTGGAAAAGGAAAAACTTTCAGGGACTGATCTCCTTGACTGTCCTATAAACTCACAAAAGGTTTGTAGACACGAGTGGAAGGAATCTGTACTGATTGCTACCTTACCAGCCAACAAAGGGAACACACCTAAGGGAAAGGCCAAGTCCAAGTCCAAGGCGAACGCCCAAAAGGCCAAGTCAAAGACAAGGAAGGCGGCAGCTCCTAAAGGTAGGTTGGCCTTGGCAGATGATATCTGTCACGAGTGTAATGAGAAGGGACACTGGAAGAACACGTGTCCAAAGCTAAGGGAGAAACAGAAGGCTAAAGCTTCTGGTTCTGGCATTTATGTTGTTGAGATAAATCTGGCTATTTCTACATCTTGGGTTTTAGACACTGGATGTGGTACTCACATTTGTTCAAATGTGCAGGGACTAAGAAATAGGAGGTTGTTAGGATCTGGTGAAGTGGATCTTCGAGTCGGCAATGGTGCTCGTGTAGAGGCCTTGGAGATCGGAGATTACACTTTAGAGATGCCTACTGGTTTAGTTTTAGAACTTAGAGATTGTTGTTTTGTACCTGCAATGCGCAGGAACATTATCTCAGTTTCTATGTTGGATATTTCCGGTTTTAATTTTAATATTGGACGTGGTAGGATTTCTATACATTGTGGCAATATTGCTTATGGAACCGCATTTCTAGAAAATGGTTTGTATATCCTTGATCTAAAACGTAGTGAATCAATCTATAACATAAACGCTAAAAGGATTAAGACTAATGAACTGAATCCTACATATATCTGGCACTGTCGTCTTGGCCACATAAATGAGAAACGCATAACTAGGCTTCACTCTAGTGGAGCGCTAGGGTCATTTGACATGCAGTCTTATGACACGTGTGAATCCTGTTTAAGAGGGAAGATGACAAAGGCGCCTTTCACCAAAACTGGTGTAAGGGCCACAGAGCTATTGGAGCTGATACACTCAGATGTATGCGGTCCAATGAGCACCGGTGCTAGATCTGGTTTTCTGTACTTTGTTACCTTCACAGATGACTATAGCCGATACGGGTATGTGTATCTGATGAAACATAAATCTGAAACTCTTCTGAGATTTAAAGATTTTAAAAATGAAGTAGAAAATCAACTTGGCAAGAAAGTAAAAGCGCTTCGGTCTGATAGAGGGGGCGAATACTTGAGCCAAGAGTTTTTCTCATTCTTGAGAGAGTGTGGGATTGTATCCCAACTCACTCCTCCTGGTACACCCCAATGGAATGGAGTGTCAGAAAGGAGGAACAGGACCCTGCTTGACATGGTCCGCTCAATGATGAGTCAAGCTTCTCTCCCTATCTCCTTTTGGGGATTTGCTTTGGAAACTGCTGCTCATATAATTAATAATACACCGAACAAGGCAGTTGAAGGAACACCATATGAATTATGGACGGGCCAAAAGCCCAACGTTTCCTTCATGAAGATTTGGGGCTGTGATGCACATGTCAAGAAATTGATGAGTGGCAAACTAGAGTCCAAATATGTCAAATGCCAGTTGTTAGACGAGGTGCCGCGGCCTAATCTCCCGGGCGGACCGGGGGGTGGACAACCTCATGGCGACGTAAGCGGTGATTGGCGCCGAAAGCAACCAATCATGGAATCAAGCTGCTCGGCAGGACCGGAGCTCGGAGATATGGAAGAGTCGCCACCCACGAATGGGAAAATGAACACCGATCCCTTGCGGGAGACCGGTGTGGGTTCGGGAAACTTAGGTACGAGCCGAGAAGGCTAGCTCCTTTCCGGAGAAAGGCTACTAGGCACCCCGACATCGCCCGGTTATGAACCACCGGCCTCCTACTCAGCATGTTAGGCGATAACGGACTAATCGTATACTTCTTTAAGTTTAAAATTCATTTGAAACCCTTTTCTTTCTCTTTTTAGAAACCGTTTTGAGCATATGATATTGAAAAGCCACATCAGTAAAGAATCACCCATTTATGTTTATACATACACAGAGAGGGGGGAAGAAAGAAGTGATTTATTTACAATCGTATTAAACGTTATGTTGTGTGTTTATTCTACTCTAACTTATTTCCCCAAAGCGGATTTATTTACACGGTTCGCACCTTAATCGCCGTTGTAACGATTAGGGTGCGTTTTAAAACCCCGTTTGATGAAGTTTACCCGAATCGCCGTTGGAACGACTCGAGTATTTGAAGACGTTTGAGATGAAAACCTTTTAATGAGAAAACATGGTTAAACATACAAGTCAATTTTATTTTGTACAAATTCTTTAAGAAAATGATTCAAAAATTCTATTATTCATGAAGAAAACGATTTTATTTACAATGTTCGCTTAATCCGTCGTTGGAACGGACTAAGGTTTTAAAACGTGGTGTTTTGAGAAACGATTTGAAATGTTAACAAGAATGACTCTATTTATTTACATTAGAAATCTAAAAAACTCATTAATATAAATAGTTCAATTGAAAACTCTCTTTTTGTGATTTATTTTCCCCTTTTTATTTAATGTACTCTTTACCCATTGTAATTACAATAATAACCACATTTAAGCCCAAAATTAATTTTTCAAAGTGAAGCCCATTAGAAACATGGACTCATAAATGGCCAAAAGAGATAAAGAAAATAATATAGATATATATTTACACATTTTAGCCCAAAAGACATAAAATAAGAGTAAAAGAAAGTATACTATCTAATACATATATAAGAAAGAGTAATGAAAATAACATATTTATACTTTAAATATATGAAAATAGTAGATGAAATTCATAAATAAGAAAATAGCATTTATCACTCAAAATAACTCTATTTATCAATAATTAACATAACCCAAATATACTCCGAAACTATATATATATACATAACAAATATAATCTTAATGTCAAAAAGACTATATGTTTATCCCCTAATATCTACTAATTGTCTCACAAAATACCCAAGTAAATAACGTTTAAAATAGATTTTAATGTGACTTAAACAAATAATAATAAAAAAAGAGAAAATAATACATACATATATAAAAATAAAATGGAACACCACTCTTCTAAAATAATTATATATGTTAAAATTCTAAAACAATTTGAAAATCATATATTACATAATTATATATATATATATATATATACTAAGGATTAAAAGTCTAAAAGTTAAGAAAAGGGGACCGAAATGGCATTTTTTACATTTTGGCAGATTTACCGACGGAAAATCCGTCGGTAAACAGCCTTTAGTGACAGAATTGGCAAATTACAGCAGCACTCCAACATTTTTCAGATTTGTTCAAAAGCATTAAATTAAATCTAATTCAATCGTTTTGGACTTCCGAACTACCAAAGATGGATCATAGTCGAAAACGGAAGTTCCTAAAACGATGTTTTTGTTTTAAAACGTTATTTGGAAACCTCTTTCAAATAAAAAAACTTATAATTACAACTTTTTCGATACCCG
The DNA here is from genome assembly GCF_963576675.1 of Euphorbia lathyris. Lineage (NCBI taxonomy): Eukaryota > Viridiplantae > Streptophyta > Magnoliopsida > Malpighiales > Euphorbiaceae > Euphorbia > Euphorbia lathyris. Next base: position 87,913,884 of record NC_088915.1, read on the forward strand.
AACTACCTTTTTATCGGATCACGGTTCGTATTGGGATATCCAAAACGAGGTTTTTATTTTAAAACAAAACCGAATTTTATTTAACACGAAACGAAAATTAAATAAATACGCTAACTAAATAAAACGTGACAAAATAAATAAATGATTAAAGGAATAAAAACTATAGCATAAAAAATAAATAGAAGGAGAGAAATAAATTAAATAAAATAAAGAGTCTAGTCCTCGGATAATACCTTTGATTCGGTATCTGACAGTCGAAGCCGATTGATTCCACGAACCGCGAGCTCCTGATTTTAATAAAAATTTAGTAAAAATTGAACTTAGGAAATTCGGAATTTTTGAGAAAAAAAATATTTTTCTCAAAAAAATCCTCTCTCTCTCTCTAAAAATGTTTAGAGTGAGAAAGTTTTTCCACCCCAAAAAATCCTCCCCCTTTACCTTGGGATCCGTGCCCTTATATAGGGAAACTGATCCCGGAACAATGGGCGACGCCCAAAAAATTTTGGGCGTCGCCCATTGTGGTTGGGCGGCCGCCCAACCTAGTGTTGGGCTACCGCCCAACCTTGTTGGGCGGCCGCCCAACAATGTTGGGTGATCGCCCAACGGCGTTGGGCGGCCGCCCAACAATGTTGGGCGATCGCCCAACGGCGTTGGGCGAGCGCCCAACCCTCGTCGGGCGTCCGCCCGACGTGGTTGGGTGCCCGCCCGGCGACCCTCGGGGCGTGCCCCGCGCCGTCGGACGCGTGCATTCCGTGGCCGCCGAGCGCGCGTTCCGTGCAGCCAGACGCTCGCACGTCGCGGCCACCGAACGCGCGCCTCGCGCTTCCAGGCACGTGTGCTCAACGGCCCACGAGGGCGCGCACCGCCAGCGGTCCCAGGCATTGCTCGGACGTCGAGAGCGTGCCACTCGCGGTGCGTCCGACGGACGCCGTGCGCACGTCTCGAGCCGTCAAGCGGGCGTTCGACCATCGTCGTCCGCGTGCGGGATGCCGTTGCGTGCCCGCGCCGCGCCGTTAATTTTCCTCAGCTTATTATTCTTTATATATTTTTCAAAACTTCCGGAATCAATCGCTTCGACCGTCTTGTTTCAGGTTTTCGTCACAGGTCCTCCGACTCGGTGTGTACAGTTGCCCCTACTTTTCTATTTTGACAGTGATGTGTGTGGTTCGAAAACGTTTTTTGCTAACGTAACACATGCAATGTAAAACATATAAAAGTAAAAGACACGTAACGAGTAGGAGGAAACGTACCTGACCTTTGCGCCGCGCGCTCCGGCGTTTCTCTCTGACTGCATCAGACTCTGCTTCGGGCTGCACCTTAGTTCACGACCGCGGGGATAATGGCTAAATAGCTACCCTAGTTTACGACCGCGGGGATAATGGCTAAACAGCTACCCTATTTCAAGATTGCGGGGATAATGGCTAAATAGCTACCCTGATTTACGACTGCGGGGATAATGGCTAAATAGCTACCCTATTTTAAGATTGCGGGGATGATGGCTAAACAGCTACCCTGGTTTACGACTACCGGGATGATGGCTAAACAGCTATCCTGGTTTACGACTGCGGGGATGATGGCTAAACAGCTACCCTGGTTTACGACTGCGGGGATAATGGCTAAACAGCTACCCTATTTCAAGATTGCGGGGATAATGGCTAAACAGCTACCCTATTTCAAGATTGCGGGGATAATGGCTAAACAGCTACCCTATTTCAAGATTGCGGGGATAATGGCTAAACAGCTACCCTATTTCAAGATTGCGGGGATAATGGCTAAACAGCTACCCTATTTCAAGATTGCGGGGATAATGGCTAAACAGCTACCCTATTTCAAGATCACGGGGATAATGGCTAAACAGCTACCCTATTTCAAGATCGCGGGGATAATGGCTAAACAGCTACCCTATTTCAAGATCGCGGGGATAATGGCTAAATAGCTACCCTGATTTGCGACTGTGGTGAATATGGCTCAAAAGCAACTCCGGTCTGCGACCATGAGTCAGATGGCTCAAAAGCAACTCCGATCTGCGACCGTGAGTCAGATGGCTCAAAAGCAACTCCGGTCTGCGACCGTGAGTCAGATGGCTCAAAAGCAACTCCGATCTGCGACCGTGAGTCAAATGGCTCAAAAGCAACTCCGGTCTGCGACCGTGAGTCAGATGGCTCAAAAGCAACTCCGGTCTGCGACCGTGAGTCAGATGGCTCAAAAGCAACTCCGGTCTGCGACCGTGAGTCAGATGGCTCAAAAGCAACTTCGGTCTGCGACCGTGAGTCAGATGGCTCAAAAGCAACACTGGTCCACGACCGCGGGTCAGATGGCTCAAAAGCAACCCTGGTCCACGACCGCGGGTAAAATGGCTCAAAAGCAACCCTCATATCTAAATCGACCGCAGGCAAAATGGCTCAATAGCAACCATGGTCTCTAAATCGACCGTAGGTAAAATGGCTCAATAGCAACCCTGGTCTCTAAATCGACCGCAGGCAAGATGGCTCAAAAGCAACCCTGGTCCACGACCGCGGGTAAAATGGCTCAAAAGCAACCCTGGTCTCTAAATCGACCGCAGGCGTGTAGTGATGCATATAGATGGGTGAATGTAGCCTAGTCTATGGATGCATGTAAACACCTATGTGTGTGTGTGCAGGTGACTGTGCGTGTGTTTGAATGTGCATAAGTGAGGCTTATGTGTTTTGCTTTATGCGGATGTATGGACATGTGTGTATGCAAACTATGTATGTGTGGATGAGATGGTCGAACGGATTCCCTTTTCATAGGCTGGAGGATTTCGGTAGCTTTAGATCGATAAATGATGCTTCGGGCCATCCCCAAGGTGTGCAAGGACGAGGGTGAGGATAAGTTTGAAACCAAGGGTTATAAGGATGGGAATTTGGTTTTGATGAGCTTGTGTCAAGGAAAGGTATGTGGCGATGCATAGAGATGGGTGGATGTAGCCTAATCTATGGATGCATGTAAACACTTATATGTGCGTATGCAGGTGACCGTGCGTGTGTTTGAATGTGGGCACGTGTGGCCTATGTGCTTTGCTTTATATGGGTGTATGGACATGTGGGAATGCAAACTATGTACATGTGGATGAGATACTCGGATGGAGTCCCTTTTCATAGGCTTGGAGGATTTTCGTAGCTTCAGATCGAGAAATGATGGTTCGGGCCGTCCCCCAAGAGTGCGAGGGTGAGGGCGAGGTTAAGTTTGAAACCAAGGGTTGTAAGGATGAGTATTTGGTCTTGATGAGCTCGTGTCAAAGGGGCTCTCGCCTTTAACCAGAGTTTGACGTATTCATTTTCTCCCTAATTTTTGCCTGAGCTGCCCTTTTCGGGTTTTCAACTCAATGGGATCTCTCCGATATTCTCTATCTCTCCTTTTGCATGAACTGCCCCTAGGGGTTTTCAATTCATCTTTTTTATATCTCACTGATTTTCTCTACCTCTCCTTTTGCTTGGATCGCCTCTTTTGAGGTTTTCAATCCAACCTTTTTGTTCAATTTTTCTTCTCCTTTTCTTTCTTTCTTGATTGTGAATGATACCGGATAGCACAGGGGGTTTATATCCACGGGCCATTTCTATGCTAATCATTTGACGATAAGTTCATGCCCGACGCCTTCGTTAATGGAGAAGCTTCCGGAGTGAGATGGACGTTGATTTGATTGTAGGGCTGTGCCCCCCGATTAAAGTTACCGTCTTGGTGTAGGTTAGAAGTTGATGCGGGCGTATGCCCCTGCCAACTCGAGGTGAGATTTCATGTGCGCCAAACTAGGGATACTGCCGTTGGGAGTAGCTATGGAGGAGAGACGCTTTGGTCGAAATTTGACCCTTGAGAGGACCACATAGGAGCAGAGGAACCAGACTTCATGGAGCATGAGAGAGAGGAATAGTCTTTTTTTTTTTTTAGTTTTTCGTTTTTTATAGATTTTGGATCGGTTTATGGGTGTTGGGGTGATTTCAGTTGAGATGGGGTGTCTATTGATGCGGGTGTTGTCATTAGAAATGCAACCGTCTAGCTTAAATAAAGCACCTGGCAAAGATACATTGAATCGTTTACTGCTCAGTTTATTAACCGCTGTCACCAAAGCATGCCCTTTCGGGTTTTCACACTTCAGTTATTTTAACTCTCTCCTTTTACCCCGGAATTTTCAAATAAGCGCCCCGTGGGGTTTTCACTTATTGGGGTGTCCCTTATTGTTGCATAGGCCGTCCTTTGCGGATTTTCAACCTATCGGGATTTTCTTTCTTTCTTTTTTTTTTTTAATTTTCATGAGAAGGATTCCTCGGTTCCCTCGAGATTGATTAAAGTTCTGAACTTTGTTGCCGCCTTCGGCTTCCCTTGACTACGCATTTGATCTTTCTTCGTTACAGTGAGCTTTTCTCGTACATTTGATTACACATTTGTTGGACAATGTCAACCGCTCTTGCCACCTTGACGCCTCTTGGCTGATCACGTCAGCTTTTGATTTATTTTCTTTTACTTCCGATTGACTTGACTTTGCCCCAGGGCCTTTTTAGCATCATTTTTTTTTCTTCTTCCTTTGTTTAACTTTGAGTCATCATAGGTCTAACCCTTTCGTTGATCCTGGAACAAAATACGTTATCGCTGATAGGTTAGTTGCCCCCGCCTCGTTCTAAATGGCGCACTCCTGTACTTGTGTCCCCCTTTGGGGGGAGAAATCTTTGTCGGTGCCTCAGTGTAAGTATGGCTCTGAGGGCTTGTTGCTTGCTCCATATTTTCTTTTCTTTTTCTCTCTTTTGGACTTTGTTGATTGTCGCTCAATCTTCTTCTTGGCAAAAGCCGGTGAGAACCCTTCGTTTTATGGATCTACGTCCGACTTATCATTGTAGAGTCAGGGAATCGCTTCTCATGATTTATTTTGCTTTTTTTTTATTCTCTTAATTTTCTCTCTTCAGTGGTTAAGTACTGAGCAATAAGTATATTCTAGAGCTTATGTCCATGCCATGATAGAAGCGGGAATATCTCAATTAAGTGGATATCAAATGTAAGTACGTATGTTTAGGATAAACTTGTGGAAACGAAATTTCATTGAATTCAAAAGGAGGTTAATAACATCTTGTGGAATAGAAGATAAAATAAAAGACAAGGATAAAGACTACAAGTGCAATCCTCTCTCTCATACTACTTCAGGAAGCTTCAAGTTCTCCTGCTTCATAAGCGTCCTCAATCTAGAGAACCTCTTCTTTCGTTTATCCTGATCCGTGGTAAACCTCACCGTTCAAGGAACAAGTCGAAGACTTCATCCGCTGAGAAGGATCTGGGTCACTTATCTTCCCAGCTTCGATGAGATCTTGGATTTCATGCTTCAACTTCATGCAAGTGCTTGTTTCGTGACCATATTTCTGGTGGAAGTGGCAGTAGCCCCTGCGTTTGACTAATTCAGTGGTTGGACCTCCCGTGGCTGGTAGGGGATGAAGTATATCATGCATTTGTAGACCCTCCAACACTTATAATAAGGGTTGAGTGAAAGTGGAGAATTCCCTTCCCTCCCTTCTATACTGAGTGGGCGACGGAGGGCGAACAACCCTGGTAATCTCATGTCCCCGATGGTGTGGATCTTGTTGTGTTCGTGAAATATGGTGTGAGACTACCCTTGGTGGAGTGAATGTTTGTGGATTAACTTGTGACGTGAGCTAGAACATAGGTTTCTCCATAGCAGCTTTCGGGATCTCCGCGACTAGTGACTCGCTCAGGACCTCCCTGACCAACCTTTTCAGCTCTATCTTGAATTCATCTGAAGCAAGGATATCAGGAAGAACTCGCTCGATTTCTACTCTGAGATTGAAATCTCCTATCATCTCCTGGGAATTTTCAACCCCCTTATGCTTAACATTCTCCAGATCATTAAGAGCACGTTTGAACTCATTAGAAAAGATGTATTTGGCTAAAGCCCCTTGCACACGGCTCTCAAGATTATGGTTTGAATTGTTGGACTGGGCCATGAGTTGGGTTTCTAACAAGGAAAGAGAAAGGATCGATGAGTGGAGCTTTTTAGGCATTATGAATTTTGATGATGCAATGCACGTGCGATGCGAATGCTAAAGCTATCTATTTGTGCCTCCTATAGATGGATGTATGCATGATTCGTGATCTGCGCTTTATTTCTCACAACATAAACACGACTTGACTGGAGCTAAACCCCTTTTTTCTTTTTTCTTTTTATTTACCAGAGCCGTTGGCAGTACTTCGATCGTTTGTGCTAACTTACCTGTTTGGAAGTGCCGATGCTTGAAACCATTTCAACTGTTATACACACATTAGTACGAACCCTACAAGTTTACCTTGCAATGCTTGACACGACTGACACTTGTGAGATTGAGACGACCCTCATGATAAGTAAAATTCCCTAGGGCGCTAGGTAAATGAGAGTGTACCCCGATGATATTCATGACGTGTAGATACATTGGAGGGGTAGCGACATGAGCGGTGGGAATGACATACTTGGTACATTGATATGACTCACGATCTAAAAAGAACAACCTAAGCGATCATGCATGAGGTGTAGGTGAGGGATTGCCCTCCCTGGTAGTAATGACGTACTTCGAAGATACGCGGTGTTACATGGACTGATGTGACGCTCATGGTATGTCCGAGACTCAAACAGACCGTGATGGAGACATGCGGGGCACTTGTCCATAGTTTACTTGGTATTGATACTGATCACAAGTTTCCTAAAACAGGCCGGCATAGAGGGTGTGTCCTAAACTAGAAGCAAGCGGGACGAGGCCACCACATATGGGGTGTGGGTCGATGGTTAGTTTAAACCCAAGACACAAATGCGTAGACGTACCAACGGAACCTTGGCGGGCTATGCAGAAAGTGGTAACACACGGGGCGTGCCTCAAACAGGTTAAGGCATAAGGAGGACGCGAGTGACATACGTGATGTGTGCCAATTGTCAGCTTCTCTTGGAAAGCCACTATTGCAATGACGGGTATTATTTGACGGGATAATGCACACGGAATACCTGATACTCGAGGTTCGAATAGGATGCATATGTCAACATCAAGGCATGTGCCAATTATTAATTCCTACTCGACTCACTAGTGCTTGGGCAGAGTGGTTCGAAACATGGTGCATTTAGGAAATGCGGTGACGTACGTTGTATGCCTTAGAGGTAGCCAAACGACAGGATGGGAGTCCCACTTAATGTGCCCCCACGATTGACTTATATGCAACTGACGAACGATGTGATGGCTTGATTTTGGGATTTCAACCATCGTGGGGGAAATCCAACATGCTAGGTACGAGACACGAATAGGGTATGCATACGACACACGTATTATCTGACCAACTCTGGGTATAGACGAAGCACAGAGATGACTCGAGAGGTACCTTCTAACAACATTGGAAGTGTCAGCTACACACGATACCGACACGCATGGTGCAGTCTAAGGATTAACTTAAGCTAGAGACCCCAAATACCTCGATGAATTTGCGGACATCGGTGCGTCTGGTAGAATGAGAAGTGTCCTAATTCGATCGAGGTATCAACGAGGCGGAAACGACGACTTACCCGGTACGTGTCGAAGGTCAATTTGTTTCATAGCGCAAACCTGATGATGACATGTTTTATGAGAATCCCTAAAGATCTTATGTGGATATTTACGACGTATAGGGTTCATCACCGATATTTGAGATGACTAGGACCTATTACTATGAACAACTCGAGGAGAAACGGGGACACACACTAAGACCTTCAAGGTAAGTGCCAAATGTTGGATTTAGCCGCGGTATGAACAACTCGATACTACTGATACGAGCGAGACCCAAATAGCGATACATAGGGCATATGTCTCAGACTCGTAAATAAGGCAATTCAGAGTTTGGGGCGCATAGACAATAATACCAAGGGTGTAAGGGGAGCGTGTCGAGGATTTGACAACGTAAACAAACCGCTGTTTGAGGCGTACTCAAGATATGAGTGACAATTTACAGGGCGTACATCAAGAGTTTGATAGGAACCTCACGACATGAACGACTCAGTGTGTCGAGGTATGAGCGGGATGCTCGAGACGGCCCCATAGGGTACGTGCCTAAGGGTGTGACTTGGACTCGATGACATGAATCACTCTATATGACAGGTACGGGCCAAAAGTCCAACTTGAACTTGTCGATACAAATGACTCGACGTTGGGGGTGTAAGCAAGATGCACGTGATGACATATATGAACTTGCCCCGGATTCGACTGGAACTCAATGTCATGAGTGACTCGACATTTGTCATACGAATAGGACGTACCGAACCGCGTATGTGGGTGTGTGCCACAAGCTTAACCCTGACTGGATGGTATAAACGACTCAGTCTTTGATATGTGAGTAAGGTGCGAGGGATGACATACGGAACACGCGTCAAAGGTCGGTCCAGAATTGGATAGCCTAAGGACATATTCGTGGGCTACAAATATTGTCAATGACAAGGCGACATGTGGGGCACATTTTGACAAGGCCCAACGTATGACTAAGGCACAAGCGGTGACATACGGGATATGCACCGAAAGCTGATACACGTGGGATGTCTTAGCGTGGGATATGCACCTAAGGTTTCGATCTTACAACCACGTAACTTTGGAGTATAGGTGCACGGCGCGCCGACACACGTGGCATGTCTTAGCGTGCGAAGGTCATGATGGCAACCTACGAGGTGAGGGGCATGGATAATACCACAACGTAATTTGGAATCACCTAGGCATGGTGTATAGCATGGCGACATCCGTGGGTATGTCTTGAGATACGAAAGGGAGGTGACGACGACCTGTGAGATTATGGTTCTATTTGAGATCAAGGTACCAGTCATAATCTTGAGATGTGTTGGCTAAGGCGTAGCGACATACATGGTATGTCTTGAGGCGTAAGTAGGACGTGTGTGAGACATGTGATGAATGGTTAATTCGAGTCTTGAGGGAACCGACGTCGTGATAATTTTTTCTCTTTTTTTTTTGAACAACCGATATGTTGTCGGTGACATGGCGACACACCTAGTACGTCTTGAGTTGACCGTGCAGACAGTGTACAGGATTTGCCCCAAGATGCGAATGTCAGGATAAGCGGGGTATGACCACCAAACAAGCCTAACCACGATAGAGGGATACAGGATACATTACGACATATGGGATATGTCTTCGGATGATGTAAACACCACGGTGAAGGCGCATGTGACATGTCACGATGCACCAGGTACACTCTCTAATGGTATGAACAGGATGATAAAGACATGTGCGGTGTATCCCCCACAAAGTATAACATGGCGAAGACGTAGGGAATACCTAAAGGTCTAAAGGTGCTCCTCCGGACTAATATATGAGACACATCACAACATGCGGGGTATGTCTTCTGTTACACGGGATATGGCTCTGGACTAGTGTATCTGATATGGAAGCTGCATATGCGACCTATCGTGATGTACGACCTTGACAATACCCGAACGTACATGATGCACAGTTGTGCATCGAGCACACGTCTTGATTGGTCTATAGCTGACGTGATGGAGACGCATGGGACCTTTCACGATATGGAAGATGGGACGAGGTAAGGACGTATGGGATATGTCACGGCCCAAATGGTATGCCTTTCATCTAACGTACATAGCATGGTGAACAAGCACCTGACATGCCCTGACATATGGGGCATGCAACTCATGCCCCTCGCTTGGCACAAGGAATGAGGTGAAGATGTACAGGATGCGTTATGACACATATAGTACACTTTCTGACCGGTGTGTAATGACATGGTAGAGACACAAGGAATGGGTCATAATATACGAGGCACAACACGGAAAAGACATATGGGATATGTCACGACATAACGGGTACGCCTCTTGATCGGTGTCTGAATGATTAATGGAAGATGCATGGGGTGCGTTACGTCTCATGGAGTATGACAAAGTAAAGATGCAAGGAATACATCATCCCATGACAGGTGGGACTCACGACGGGTGGACACGTGATGATATGACGCAGCAAGGATATAGGGGATACGTCACGAGAGAACAGTACGCCTCTTGACAGGGTAAGGACATATTGGAGGTGCCGTGACATACGAGGTATGCCAAAACAAAAGCGTATGGGACATGCCATGACATAAGGGTTGTACCTTCCGACTAGTGCCTACGACACTGAAGAAACATACGAGGTACGCTACCATGCATAAGGTATGCTAAGGCAAAGACGCATAGGATACGTCACGATATAATGGACATGCCTCCTAGCTAGCATACAAACGACACGGTGAAGACGTGCGAGACGTGCCAAGGACGCATAGGATGCGTCCCAACACATAGGTATGACAAGGCAAAGACGTATGGGATACGTCACGACATAACTAGTATGCCTCCTGAATGACACGCGACGCTGGGGTCGACTCTTTCTCACTTTCCTAATAAACACGTCCTAAATCTATGAAACCTAGAATGGCTGCACGCAATACGGTTAGCATGCAATGCTCTATATGGTATGATTGCAATGATTCGTTAAGCAGAGAACACATTATAACTTAATCTGACTCGACTGATGTACAACAAGACATAAATCTATACAAACAAACTAGTTAGTGAAAATCGTACATAATGCGTAAGTAGATCGCAATAAGAGAAAGAAAACGTTAGATAATAATCACATTCATCACATCATCTCTCTTCCATCCTTATTCCTCCACACACTCGTTGGTCCAAGTCTCTTTCCTAGGATTTTGGTATGGGCTCACATCATGGTCCAGGGGACGCGTGATGCCATCGATTATTGCAGAAAAGTAAATCATCCATCAGACAATACAGTTCGTTTTGACGTATCCACGTTTAGTGACTAAGAAATCGACCAAGTTGGATTGTTCTTTCAGAATAACTCGTCTTTTGTCCTTTTGTGAGACGCATTAATTCCGGTTTTGACTCCCTTTGAGCGCATCTCAGTTTTTAGACACGGTTCGAGTTACTCTTCTAGTTCAATCGTTCGTTATTGTCAATGACTCGTTCCTTTTTATTCGTGTGGGTTCATGTCTCGATTTTTGGATTACAACGGGATCTTTTGGATTTATCGAGAGACGTAACCACGTGTTTATTTAGTGATGGAATCACTTTTGGATTTTATTTTAGGGAACGGACTCATCGCGTAACTTGTTTGTTCTTAGCGTCGAGGATTCGTTTGCTCATTTTGCTACGTGAAAGACGGTGAGTCTTATTTTGAGCGCACGGTAACCTTTCGGCTAGCAACAATTCGTTGTTTTTCCCAATCCACAGGATATATCATCTTAGTGTGGTTATAGAAAATCAACATTTCGTTGAATCGCATGCTTATTCAAAGCGAGGACATCACCGTTCTCTTTCCTTTAGGCACGATTTAAGCAAACACGTACATCGGGCCATATTTCTTGCAGTTTTGGTAACGGTCGAAATGATCGAGTCGTTAGTCAAAACCCGCAGTCTCGTCCATATGGCGCCATTATATGGTTTGGCTTAATTCGGCTTCGAGATTTTAAACGGTGTATACACTCGTCCGAGGCACGTATTCAACGACATTGGTTTATTTTCTTTAACTACTCTCGGTATTGATATATATCGTAGATTCGGAATGATTTTGGTCATTTAGTTCATTTTTTTCTTCTTTATTTCCTTAGTCATCTGTACGGACACATCCATTTCTCTTAAGGACGACACGAGGCATAACGTAAAAGCTTGTCTTTCATTCGGAAGGGACGGGCTACTTGTGCGAAACTTTTCACGTTACAACAAGGTCGTTCGAAACAGAAATGTTCTTCGTTTTCGTTTCATCTTGATCTCGTTTTATCCTAATTTATTTAAAGAATGTGAATAACGGCTATTGTTAATATAGTCTTTTGTATCGAAATGTAATTATCCTTAACACCGAATCGATTCATACTAATACGTGCTTACGTCATAACGCATTTCCTGAACACGTGCCTTCGTCGGGACACCGAAAGGGACAAGGCGGGCCGCACATGTTCATTCATATGAGATGACTAAGTCGTCTTTAGTTCAAATCGTTTCGATGTTTTAGGGTAATTAGTATGTCGATTCATGAGTATATATTAACGCATCGTCTCATTTTCTTTACATAATTTAGGATAAGACACGTATCATGGCGGTTTGAAAACACGAACTGATTCATTTATCACATAAAAAATAGTAACGGGTAATCCTATGGAAACTTCTAAGGCTACTATATGCTGACACGGCTGACCGCGGGACCTCACAGGACCGCACAGATTCGCCCCTAACGAATGGATGGGGACCCTCTGGCGCCTTACTGTAAGGGGGAACTTACGCTAGCCTCTTTCGAGCGACGAATGGACTCTCGCTAGAGGTTTCGCGGAAATTACCCAAAGGGTTTGCAATAATGCTCGTGAATGCATACGAAAAGAAGTAAAACGATCTGTCCCCGTTAAGGGCTTAGTGCATGCCTTCCGGAATCAAATTTCTCGCTTCCCCAGCAGAGTCGCCACTTGTTAGATGAGGTGCCGCGGCCTAATCTCCAGGGCGGACCGGGGGGTGGACAACCTCATGGCGACGTAAGCGGTGATTGGCGCCGAAAGCAACCAATCGTGGAATCAAGCTGCTCGGCAGGACCAGAGCTCGGAGATATGGAAGAGTCGCCATCCACGAATGGGAAAATGAACACCGATCCCTTGCGGGAGACCGGTGTGGGTTCGGGAAACTTAGGTACGAGCCGAGAAGGCTAGCTCCTTTCCGGAGAAAGGCTACTAGGCACCCCGACATCGCCCGGTTATGAACCACCGGCCTCCTACTCAGCATGTTAGGCGATAACGGACTAATCGTATACTTCTTTAAGTTTAAAATTCATTTGAAACCCTTTTCTTTCTCTTTTTAGAAACCGTTTTGAGCATATGATATTGAAAAGCCACATCAGTAAAGAATCACCCATTTATGTTTATACATACACAGAGAGGGGGGAAGAAAGAAGTGATTTATTTACAACCGTATTAAACGTTATGTTGTGTGTTTATTCTACTCTAACTTATTTCCCCAAAGCGGATTTATTTACATGGTTCGCACCTTAATCGCCGTTGGAACGATTATGGTGCATTTTAAAACCCCGTTTGATGAAGTTTACCCGAATCGCCGTTGGAACGACTCGAGTATTTGAAAACGTTTGAGATGAAAACCTTTTAATGAGAAAACATGGTTAAACATACAAGTCAATTTTATTTTGTACAAATTCTTTAAGAAAATGATTCAAAAATTCTATTATTCATGAAGAAAACGATTTTATTTACAATGTTCGCTTAATCCGTCGTTGGAACGGACTAAGGTTTTAAAACGTGGTGTTTTGAGAAACGATTTGAAATGTTAACAAGAATGACTCTATTTATTTACATTAGAAATCTAAAAAACTCATTAATATAAATAGTTCAATTGAAAACTCTCTTTTTGTGATTTATTTTCCCCTTTTTATTTAATGTACTCTTTACCCATTGTAATTACAATAATAACCACATTTAAGCCCAAAATTAATTTTTCAAAGTGAAGCCCATTAGAAACATGGACTCATAAATGGCCAAAAGAGATAAAGAAAATAATATAGATATATATTTACACATTTTAGCCCAAAAGACATAAAATAAGAGTAAAAGAAAGTATACTATCTAATACATATATAAGAAAGAGTAATGAAAATAACATATTTATACTTTAAATATATGAAAATAGTAGATGAAATTCATAAATAAGAAAATAGCATTTATCACTCAAAATAACTCTATTTATCAATAATTAACATAACCCAAATATACTCCGAAACTATATATATATACATAACAAATATAATCTTAATGTCAAAAAGACTATATGTTTATCCCCTAATATCTACTAATTGTCTCACAAAATACCCAAGTAAATAACGTTTAAAATAGATTTTAATGTGACTTAAACAAATAATAATAAAAAAAGAGAAAATAATACATACATATATAAAAATAAAATGGAACACCACTCTTCTAAAATAATTATATATGTTAAAATTCTAAAACAATTTGAAAATCATATATTACATAATTATATATATATATATATATACTAAGGATTAAAAGTCTAAAAGTTAAGAAAAGGGGACCGAAATGGCATTTTTTACATTTTGGCAGATTTACCGACGGAAAATCCGTCGGTAAACAACCTTTAGTGACAGAATTGGCAAATTACAGCAGCACTCCAACATTTTCTAGATTTGTTCAAAAGCATTAAATTAAAACTAATTCAATCGTTTTGGACTTCCGAACTACCAAAGATGGATCATAGTCGAAAACGGAAGTTCCTAAAACGATGTTTTTGTTTTAAAACGTTATTTGGAAACCTCTTTCAAATAAAAAAACTTATAATTACAACTTTTTCGATACCCGAACTACCTTTTTATCGGATCACGGTTCGTATTGGCATATCCAAAACGAGGTTTTTATTTTAAAACAAACCCGAATTTTATTTAACACGAAACGAAAATTAAATAAATACGCTAACTAAATAAAACGTGACAAAATAAATAAATGATTAAAGGAATAAAAACTATAGCATAAAAAATAAATAGAAGGAGAGAAATAAATTAAATAAAATAAAGAGTCTAGTCCTCGGATAATACCTTCGATTCGGTATCTGACAGTCGAAGCCGATTGATTCCACGAACCGCGAGCTCCCGATTTTAATAAAAATTTAGTAAAAATTGAACTTAGGAAATTCGGAATTTTTGAGAAAAAAAATATTTTTCTCAAAAAAATCCACTCTCTCTCTCTCTAAAAATGTTTAGAGTGAGAAAGTTTTTCCACCCCAAAAAATCCTCCCCCTTTACCTTGGGATCCGTGCCCTTATATAGGGAAACGGATCCCGGAACAATGGGCGACGCCCAAAAAATTTTGGGCGTCGCCCATTGTGGTTGGGCGGCCGCCCAACGCGAGGTTGGGCGCTCGCGCCCAACCCTCGTCGGGCGTCCGCCCGACGTGGTTGGGTGCCCGCCCGGCGACCCTCGGGACGTGCCCCGCGCCGTCGGACGCGTGCACTCCGTGGCCACCGAGCGCGCGTTCCGTGCAGCCAGACGCTCGCACGTCGCGGCCGCCGAACGCGCGCCTCGCGCTACCAGGCACGTGTGCTCAACGGCCCATGAGGGCGCGCACCGCCAGCGGTCCCAGGCATTGCTCGGACGTCGAGAGTGTGCCACTCGCGGTGCGTCCGACGGACGCCGCGCGCACGTCTCGAGCCGTCAAGCGGGCGTTCGACCATCGTCGTCCGCGTGCGGGATGCCGTTGCGTGCCCGCGCCGTGCCGTTAATTTTCCTCAGCTTATTATTCTTTATATATTTTTCAAAACTTCCGGAATCAATCGCTTCGACCGTCTTGTTTCAGGTTTTCGTCACAGGTCCTCCGACTCGGTGTCTACACCAGTTCGTGGGTTACCCTAAGGAAACTAAGGGTTATTACTTCTACAACCCAGCCGAGAATAAAACATTCGTGGCTAGGTTTGCAGTCTTTTTGGAAAAGGAATTCCTTTCCAAAGTAGACAGTGGGAGCGATATTGATCTCGCTGAGATTCAAGACTCACTGAATCCTACAGCAGATGCTGAGGATGCTCAGGTAACTGATTTAGGTCCTCAAGAAATTGAGGAGGCTGATCCAGTTACACAGGAACCTAGAAGGTCTGATAGGACACGTCATCAGCCCGAGAGGTACGGCTTTGTCGTGACTGATGATGGGGAGATAATGGTCGATGACCAGGATGAGCCCAAGACCTATCAAGAGGCTGTTGAAAGCCCACAATCAGATCAATGGCGTAAAGCTATGGAGGCTGAAATGCAGTCTATGCATGATAACCAAGTGTGGAACTTGGTGGATCCACCTCCGGGTGTTAAAACGATTGACTGCAAGTGGTGTTTCAAATTAAAAGCCGATAACACCTTCAAAGGGCGACTGGTGGCAAAAGGTTATAGACAAATCCAAGGAATTGACTATGATGAAACCTTTTCACCAGTTGCTATGTTCAAATCCATTAGGATAGTACTGGCCATAGCTGCATGGTATAACTATGAGATATGGCAGATGGATGTTAAAACCGCTTTCCTGAATGGGAAGTTACTGGAGGATGTCTACATGACACAACTAGAGGGTTTTATCGATCCGAAGTATCCTAACCGAGTATGTAAGCTTCAAAGATCCATTTATGGATTGAAGCAAGCATCTAGGTCTTGGAATCAGAGATTCAATGAAGCCATAACTGAATATGGTTTCGTGCAGAATCCTGATGAACCCTGTGTGTATATGAAATTCAGTGGGAGCATATCCACTTTCCTAATATTGTATGTCGATGACATACTACTCATTGGAGGCGATATACCAACACTGCAAGGCGTGAAGCAGTGGTTGAGTAAATGCTTCGCAATGAAAGACTTAGGAGAAGCCAAAACGATCTTAGGGATCAGGATCTACAGAGATAGATCCAACAGACTTCTAGGCTTGAGTCAGGCAACGTACATAGACAAAGTTCTTAGAAGATTCAGCATGGACCAGGCTAAGAAAGGATTCATGCCTATGCGCCATGGGTTGAAACTTGGTAAGAAAGATTGTCCTCAGACAAAGCAGGACAGAGAGAACATGGAAAAGGTCCCATATGCGTCAGCTATAGGATCCATCATGTACTCTATGTTATGTACAAGGCCAGATGTTGCATTTGCACTTAGCATGACTAGTCGGTACCAGTCAGATCCCAGTGAGGAGCACTGGAAGGCAGTTAAGGCTATCCTAAAGTACCTTAAGCGTACCAAGGATCTCTTTTTAGTTTTTGGTGGGCAAGAGGAGCTGGCAGTATCAAGTTACACTGATGCAAGTTTCGAGACTGATGAGGACCAGAAACAATCACAGTCTGGTTATGTTTTTCTCCTGAATGGCGGTGCCATTAGTTGGAGATCCTCAAAGCAGCCTACCATTGCCGATTCTACAACGGAAGCTGAGTACATAGCTGCATGCGACGCTGCAAAAGAAGCAGTTTGGATCAAGAAGTTCATAACTGACTTAGGTGTAGTTCCTACTATCCTAGGTGCAGTTGATGTTTTCTGTGATAACAACGGTGCCATAGCACAAGCACTGGAGCCCCGATCACACAAGAGATCCAAACATGTACTTAGAAAGTTTCACCTCATCCGGGAGATCCAGGCGAGAGGTGACAAGCATGGTTAGGACTAAGCGTGTTGGTAACAAGCCCGCTGTTACGGAAGCTAATCGCCTTCGGGTTCAATGTGGAGCTTATTTCGACAATCGTCAAATGAACTTAAGAATTTTGGACCAAATCAATTCCAACAATCGTCAAATGAACTTAAGAATTGATGATTTGGTAGAAAATAACATGGTGATGAATGACAACTGTTGGTGTGCCCTAGTTCTTAGGCATTGGTTCAAGTATATTGTATTATGCTTTTTGATTATTCTTGCATATATACACTATTTGTGTTACATTAATAAAGGCATTAATCTAGTTCATTTATATCTTGTGCTATAATATGAATAGAGAATCCATTGATTGATAATCGTAAAACCATATCCCAAGTCTATTCTATCATGGGAATGATTAGGACCACAGACTTGTATATTCGATGACTGTATGGTAGTAATTGATACTAGCCATAGCACTTGATAAGTCAGTTGTGAATATGGGTACATGTTGTATACATGTGACTGGATCGATCCGCTCGAGAAAACTACATGGTGGTTGTGTCATTAGTTATTCTTAAGTAGGTCTCTAACTATCTTCAGACCAGATTTCATTATAATATCAATATGGGATCCGGTTCACTTTGACATACGCCTAACAGGTCTGTAACAGGATGCTAAATACGGGTATGATTGGGTGAACAGGTGAACACGTTGGTATTGATATTGAAGTGATGGAATTACCACTCATGTAATAGTGAGATGATATCACATGCCACTTGATAAGTGAGATTGATAAGTGTGTGGCCACACCCTGATAAGTAGTTTACTTATCTGTTTCATCAATCTACTTAAGATCAAGAAATATCATAAACATCAGAGAGGATGACAGCCGCCATGCCTCTAGTTTATAATATCGATATCAAATGGTAAAAGAAGTTAAGAGATAACTACAGGGTCTCTGCATCTTTAGACTGCTGAAACTCTGTCTTGGTTAGGGACAGTAATGGTTTGCTAGAACCCACTTACTGTTTGTGGGTCGTGGGCCCACTGCTAACTAAGGACAGTCCCATAGGATCGTGCACATCGAACATCTGAGTTAGAACTTATAGAACGGTACATTGGAAAGATGAAATTAATTAATTGGTTGACAGTAAAATGTCAAGGTAATTAATTGGTGGTTAATTAATTGATTAATTGGTACTTCGTATCAAGGTAATTGATTAATGGTTTTAAGTGTTGGGTATTTAATTGATTAATTAGTTTACGGGATGTAATTAATTAATTTGTAAATTAATGAAATTGCATTCAGTGAATAATTAATTAGATTAATACGTCAATTTATTAATTAGTGTTATTCATTTAATTGGGGTAATTAAATTTAATCTAATCACAACTAATTGCATAGAATAAATACTATTGGTATTTATTTATGTAATTAGATTAGGATTGGATTAGTTTTGTAATTAACCAATTAACCCTAAACCAATTAGGTTTAGGAATACACTATATATATAAATTAAAACACTCTAAAACCCTAACTCAAAAACACAATATTTCGGCCACCACTAATCCTAAGCATAGGATTTTCGGCAAAGCTCCACTAAATTGAGAAAGTGGGATTTTATTGAAAAATTTCCTTTCCTCTCCAGTTCTTCTCCGTTCTTCGGCTAGCACCGGTTCTGACTCAATAGCTGTTCGTGCACCTGACTACGGAGATCTTACTACCTTGTGGATTCTTCAGCCGTCTCTAGAAGAGACAGT
Organism: Euphorbia lathyris; assembly: GCF_963576675.1. Classification (NCBI taxonomy): domain Eukaryota; kingdom Viridiplantae; phylum Streptophyta; class Magnoliopsida; order Malpighiales; family Euphorbiaceae; genus Euphorbia; species Euphorbia lathyris. The sequence continues at coordinate 87,932,817 of NC_088915.1, forward strand.
CCGGGTATGTCTATATCCTTAAACGGATCAAAAGGTTTTATTTAATCAATGGTTAACGGACAAAGATCAAACTCAAAGGGATTAGAAATAAATTTTAAACCGCAATTCCGCTGCGCTACAGTTGATTAACTGGCCATAATCCCTAACAACAACCTCAACCTTTTGAGGCGTGAGCATAGATCGACTCGGCATCGGATGCTTTCCTTTTTCCGACGCCGCAATGTGGAGACTTCACCTACACCTCCGGATTCCCCGCCTCGAGCATAGGTTGTTTCATTTCATTTTATTTTTCTCTTGTTATATTTGGTACAATTTTAATTTTTATATGTTTGGTACATTTTCTATTTTCAATTTTATGTTGGATGTTTAATTTCCTACAATTTTAATCTTTGTTTCGTATGCCTTATTTCGTATTTATATTTTTTATGTTTTCTCACTTTTTGCACCAATGAGGACATGGTCCAATTTAAGTGTGGGAGGAGATATACATATATCATTTCCATATATACGAATAAATGCTACGAAAATATCATTTTGCAAAACGAATAAAAGCAACGAATAATTTTTATACAAATGCAACACATTTTGTTTTTCAACACTAATATATTGCAACACATTTTTTTCATATGTTCATAAATTAACCATAAGTTAATATGATTATTTGTTTAGGTTATCATTATCGTTAGAAAGAATATTTTTATACGTATACGGGTAATATTTTTCAAAAATTTTCACAAATCTGAAATTTTTTTCACAAATCTCCGATACGATTTTAAGTAAAATTGTCTCGAGTGAATGTATTTTAGTTTCAAAAATTCTTTATATTCAATCTCTATTTTATATCATGCAATTCATGATACAATAAATCTTATTTTAAGTTTTCAATTAGGTTTATATGCATTAAATTGAACTAACAATTTTTAGCTCGGTTTGATTTCGTCTTACATTAACACCAATTGAAGTTTTTAAGGAAACTTTAGCCATAATACATGTTGAATTTTAAGTCAATATAGGATGAATGTGCTATCTTTCTTTTTCCCAAATTACAATTTTTATAATTCATATTAATTAATCAATTCATTGAATTCTTAACTTTTGGCCACGATTGAGACCAACCTTATCACAATCGAGGTATGAAAGGGAAGAATAATTAAGTACTGTTTACTTTTGGCCACGGTTGCGACCACCCTTATCACAATCGAGGTATGGAAGGAACGTTTAAACAAAAAATAAACGTGTATAAGTTTAAAGTAACGATTGCGTCCACCCATGACATGGTCGGTACCTCTTAAGCGAACACAAAGCAATAAAATACGTATAAAGTTACGATCAAGACCACCTTTATCTCGGGCGTAACCAAGTAAATAAATTAATCCTAAGTACTTATTTAAATATATAATATATCTCACATATTAGTTTAGGTTTGGGAAAGAAATTTTGTGCTTTGAAATGCCTTGAGACGAAAGACTCAATAACATGCGTGCTTATATCGTCCCGAATGCTTCAATTCAAAATTGGAAATACAAGACAAATGATATATCGTATATTATACTAAGTTAGTTTGATGTTTTGCGTATAAATTTGCCATGCGAAGTTAGTCTTTTCGGCTTAACTAATTTAAAAGGTAATACAAAGATATATGTTTTATTTTCATAACGAGATTAGTTTAAGAATAAATTCAGTGAAATTTTGCTCGGGACTAGCAAAAGATTAAGTGTGGAGATTTGTTAAGCCCAAAATATACCTAAAATATCATCATTAATTACATCAATATTGCTACGAATTTATGCTATTTATAACTGTTTAGAAAGCTTTTACTCTCGAATATGTTTCTTTCTTGTAAGGTACATAAATATTTGGTAAAATCCAAATAGGAACGAAAAGAGCTCAAAAACAGAAGAAAAACCCTACAAAAGGAGTCGAAGACGACAGAAACTAATAACGTTAAATCGAGGACGCGAACGAAAGCAGAAGAACTGAAAAACGTTCCGTGCCGCGACCGCGGCCCCCAAATTCACGGTCGCGACACGCGTTCCTCAGTTTCCCCTTCCTTCCGTTTGAAGACCAATTGATGCTCCCCCATTCTCGGTAGAGAATTTAATATTCTCTGTACGAGCAGGAGTTTGTAGAGGCCTAGTTACACACTTTCGTTTTCGACGAAACCCGATCGTTCGGATAAAGACGTCCTTTCGCAACGGACACGATCCTTCACAACGGACACGACACTTCAATCAAGACTCTTCAACATCTATAAATAAAGAGTTGATGGAGAGTTGAAGATATGTAGAAAAAAGAGATTAGTATAGAATTTATGCAGAAATTCCGAGTCAAGTGATTCAGAAGTTAGATTTCGATTCTGTAAAAAGCAATATGTTGTACACACATTGTTTATTCAATAATAACAAGTTTAGTAGCGTTTAGAAATTATTCCAGTTTAGTTTTCATTTTGGTAGTAGACCGACCCAGTCTCTATTACGAAGATTCAACGAGAAGATTGAGTAGAGGATCCGCCCATGAGCCTGACAAACTCTAACGAAACCCAAGGAAAGGATTGACAACCCGTTCACTTTCAAGTCGTCGAATGTTTCCATGCTCCATGTTCTCTGTAAACTTGTATCAATTTATATTTCATCTAATAAAGTCTGTTCTATTCGATAGATTTTTATGCAGCACTTATAGTAACCAATCCACTAAAGTGACTGCTGGTGTTTTCATTAAAACGTATTTAATCCAAAATCTTTACAAGGAAACTTTGTTGAACACTTAGACAAATTATTATCTCGAAAGAGTTTTAATTTGATTAAGGGCAACTATCCCGAAAGGGTTTTGTCATGTTCAAAGCCAATTAATTAGAGGTTCCGTCATTTATTTCATCTTTATAATTCGTACAAAGTTTAAAGTTGTTTTCTTTGCTTAATGCAAATAAATACATTTGTTTACTTTTCTAAAAAGTACTAAACGTTCCTATCTTGCAAATTCATTCTTAAATCAGAATATTTTCTAACGTTTTCATAATCTAATCTAATTCTCATTCTAGCAATTTCAAAACCAAAACCGATTAAACAATTTTTTTCCATGTCATAAACCTAAAAGTAAATTTAACCGATTGTAAATAAGTTTTGTTAAAAAACGTTCCCTGTGTGATCGATATCTTTTATTACTATAAGCGTATACCGTGCACTTGCGGAAATCGCTCAACACCTGGCACCTGAGGAAATCAGACGACAGGATTGGCCTGCAAGCCAGAAGCTGACCAGAGCCTTGTCTCCCAAAAGAGCCGTTTTGGATTCAACGGACAAATCAAATTCAAATGATTTGATCCTCAGATTGCAACTATAAAGGGACAAGCATACCTCTTGGATCATCGCCGATTTACAGAAAATACAAGAGAGAAATACAAGCAAAAAGCAGATCAAAACAAAAGAGATCTTACACCAAACTTCTATCCTTGTGTAAATGCTAGAGTGATTTTTGTAATCATCTAAAGTGTTCTTTGTCTGAAAAAGAACAAGTTTGTATCAATTGTATTATTGAGAGAATTGTGCTGAGTGTTTGGTTGTAAATACTCAGTGATAGAGAAACCTAAGTGTTCGGTTATAGCACTTAGTAGGAGTTGAGTAGACGAATAGAGGAAGGTACTCTTACATATTCAATTGCCTTGTAAACGGTTTGTGCTCTACCTTTAAAGAGCTCAGTATTGGATTTAAAAAGCCCGGAGGGATTCTGGGGACTGGACGTAGGCGGAGAGGCCGAACCAGGATAAGTCGTACTGAGTAATTTCTAACTCTCTCTCAATATATATATTTATCTGTATGTGTTGCTTGTCATATTTACTCAGCATATAAAATTGCTTAAACTGACACTGAGTAAATAGGAGTGCTGAGTTGGAAGCTGACCACAACAGTGTCAATTCCCAAGTCATACGTAAAGTTGTTTTAGTCAACACCTGACTAAAGCTGTCTTACACTATAATCGGCCGTGCTGACCAAAGCTGAGTTGACTAACTCAAGAAAATAAATTAAGTCAGCTTAATCAAATTACGAAAAAGTTATATTAGTTCCTAACCCCCCTCTTGGAACTAATCACACGGGACCAACAATAACATCGTATCGATATTGGTCAATATCGATAGATATCGACCAATATCGATACGATGCTATATCGTCATATCTGTCGATATTGATCAGAAATCGACAGATATGGACACTGTCGGGGAAAAATCTGAAATTGATATTCCAACCAAAATGAATTTTCAGACAATAATGCCACTATTTTTTGGGGTTCGCACGACCAGAAAAAACATGAAAAAAGAAGAGAAACAATATACGATGAATGGACTAAGCTTTAAATCTTTTCAATGAAACTAAAAACCAATGAAAAACTTACATGATTGTAAAAATCTTGTTGTATAAACTGTGGGCTGGATTGATTGTTGTAGTATTCGTAGTCGTTATGTAGATTGTTCTGTTCTTTAGAGAGAGAAAGAGAGAGCGAGAGAAAGAGAGGGAAAGACAGAAGTTCTGTTTAGGAAGAATATGAGGGCAAAGTTGGAAGTTGTCTGTTGAAATAGGTTAGTTTTGTAAAAAAATTTTGAAAGAGGCTAGAAATGTAAACTAACCCCTTAAAAGTGACTAGTTTAGTAATTGTCCCTATATATAACCACTTAGAAATTTCTTACTATTTTTTCTTTCTTGGTTTGCGAACTTGGCACTCTGTTTCTAATTATTGACTCATATATACATAAAATCTTTCTTCTTGCGAACTTGACACTCCATTTTTTATTATTTCGTACATTTTTCCTATGGTAATACTTTCAATACATGATTTTACTTCGCATTTTTTGCAAACTGCGAAGCCTGCGAAGGTAAATACTATTTTGCAAAATGACTTTTTCTTCGTAGTTTTCACAAATTGCGAAGCAAAATCGTGTACTGAAGTAGTATTTACCTTCGCAGGCATCGCAGTTTGCGAAAACTGCGAAGTGGTATATAACATTAAAATCATAACATTATCAAAATCATAATAATAAAATTGCAACAATAATTATAACATTAAAATCATACCATTATCAAAATTTACAACAAGATTGCAACAATAATTCAAACCCTAAACCCCAACAATGTGCTTCCAGATTAGAATGATTAGCAAAAATGTTGTAGAAGCACACTTTCTCTCTAGTGTGCTTCTAGGATATTTGATAGAGAGTGTGCTTCTAGAGCATTTGCTAAGAAGTTCAGAAGCAAAAGGAACTAGAACATTTGGTGAAGTTCAGAAGAAAAAAGAACTAGAATATTTGGTCTTCACCATCTTCATCACATCCCAATCACCCCTCACTGTGATTGATGCCCATGTATTCAAACTAAGTAGATACTTGAATTTGATGCCTTGGTCTTCACCATCTTCATCACATCTCAGTCTCCCCTCACCGTGATTGATGTTAGTGAACTTTATCCATTTTTACATTATGACCACTGAACTTCATTTCTTCCCAGTATGGCCACTGAACTTTACACTTTTTAACACCGGTGACCACTCAATTTTAACTAACTTCTCAAAATGACCGTTAACAATCATCAACGATCTTAAAATGAAAATATACAAGAATTAAAGTTGTTCAGAACAACATTTACCATGAGACCACATTTTTTATTTTCGAAAATTACATTTTTTGGAGCTCTCTCTCTCTAAAAAATCACTTTCTCTCTCCTAACCAAACAACACCTAAATGACCTCAAAACGAAAATTTTCAAGAATTAAAGTTCCTTAGAATATTATTAACGCTTTGGATTTTTTATTTTTAGCCGTCAACGGTCGTTTTGAGGCGTTGAGTGGCCACCGGTGTTAAAAAGTGTAAAGTTCAGTGGTCGTACCAGGAAGAAATGAAGTTCAGTGGCCATAATGTGAAAATGGGTAAAGTTAAGTAGCCATGGGTGTAATTTACCCGAGAATAAAGACCCTTTAGTGATTTGATGAGTGAATAATAGTTTATTGAGTTAGTTTTTAAACCGAACTCCTCAAAATTTAATTTAAGAGCTCAATATAAGAGTCTTTTGGAGATACTCTAACATTGTATTTTAATGTTGAGTGCTCGTGAATTTTTATTTCACACTTCATATAGCTCTAAGATAAGATGGAGCGTGCGCCTTAGACACGAGGTGGGTGTACCAAGTATCTCACATTGTTTAATTAGCAAATCATTATTCTTTATAGATGTAGGACAATCTCTCTCTACACGTATCGCTTAATTAGTGAATCATTTTATTCTTTATAAATACAAGTCTTTCGTTTTTTAGGTATGTTTTTCCAACACACAAGACCTTCGACAAAAATCTTCAGTCATGTATCCGGATTTCGAATTGTCAAACCATGTATATTGAATGGTTGTGAGTAAGGACCATTGGAGATGGTCGAAGTAGAGTTTGGAAAAAGAAAAATTATTTATCCTATTTCACACCTATTACAAGCATATATTGAATGAATTTACCACAACTTTAAGCAGAAATTGTTGAGATGGAAACGCTAATATACACAGTGACAGAACCAGAATTCACTGATAGTAGAGGTACTTATGGCGGTCTCTCATAATTTATGGATTCTAAATTGATATTTTTATGTGTGTTTTTACATAAAAAAACCTGTATGCAGTTTCCCACATTTTCCGACAACCAATAAGTGCTTAAGCTCCTCGTGGATACATCACTAAATATACATATAATTGTCGGAGATTAATATAAGATATATGATTGGGCCTTAACTATTAGTTCGAGCTTTTAGTTCAATTGGTTCCATGACATGGTATCAGAGCCAGTGTGACCAAGTGGTCCTGGGTTCGATTCCTGGCAACCCCATTTGTTGAGTTATTTGCAAGACATGGTAATATGAGCCTGTGTTGTCACGCTTCAAGCCCAAGTGAGCTTTTAGCTAAAACGGTTCCATGACATGGTATCAGAGCCGCTCGGACCAAACGGTCGAGGGTTCAAGTCCCGGCAACCTCATCAATTTGTGGAATTAAAAACACATGGCGGGATGAAACTAGACTAGGCAAGAGGATTAACCACATATTCGGATTTTAGATTGTGAGAGTCGGTACAACACCGGTGTTCAAAACACGGTAAGAAAGCAAAGAACTCGTTATATAATCAACAGGTTCAGTGTAAAATGTTATTGCAATAAATGTTCCGACTTTCGATTCCGTTGTTCCAAATAGAAGTAATCATATGTCAACCGTGTCACATGTTCATATTTGACACTAAACCCGATGATGATTAACATGTTCTTCACATTTGAAATCGATGTTTTGAACACCAAATTCGAGAGCCTATCAAACATGTCACATGGTGATATTTGACACTAAATCCAATGATTAGATTACCATGTTTTTCACATTTAAAACCAGTGTTTTTCAACACCGAATTCGGGAACGTGAGTTACCTTTAACTCGATTAAAATCATCAATTACCCTTTGAATATATCCTCATAATGTGAGGGAAAATCCCTTAATCTTATTTATCAAATAAAATGCAGTTCTCAATGTGCAAAGAGAGGTTTACAAGCAATATGAGAATTACAATTTAAGTAAAGTTTAAAAAAAAAAATTATTCATCCTATCTCATACCTATCATCAAAACAAGCATATATTGAATGAATTTACCACAACTTTAAGTAGAAATTGTTGAGATGGAAACACTAATATACATAGCGACGAATCTAGAATTCACTGGTAAGAGTGTTTATGGTGGTCTCTCGTAATTTCTGGATGCTAAATTAATATTTTTTTTAATGTTTTTACATTAAAAAAAATTAAAACCCTATACACAGTTTACATAGAATTTTCAAATCTACGGAAAAAGCCATAGGAACAATGCAACAATTCGGTGTTTTGAAATTGTTGTTCCAAATACAAGTATCATATGTCAAACGTGTCACATGCTGATTTTTGACACTAAATGAACCTATAAAATGTGTCAGATGCTGATATTTGACACTGAATCTGATGATTGGATTACCATGTTTTTCACATTTAAAACCGGTGTTTTGTTATACTGAATTCATGAACCTCGACCGTGTCACATATTGTGAATTCGATGATTGGATTACCATGTTCTTCACATTTGAAACTGATGTTTTGAACACCGAATTCGGAAACCTATCAAACGTGTCGGCGTGTCACATGCTGACAGTTGACACTGAATCCGATGATTGTGAAACCGATATTTTGAACACCGAATTCGGGAACCCTTCAAACGTGTCACATGATGATATTTGACACTGAATCCGATGATTGGATCACCATATTCTTCGCATTCGAAACAGGTGTTTTCAACACAGAATTCAATCCCTTTGACACGATTAAAATCACCATTACAATGAATTACCCTTGAATATATCCTTAATCTTATTTATCAAATAAAGAGCAGTTCTCAATATGCAAAGAGAGGTTTACAAGCAACATGAGAATTACAATGTAAAGTTTGGGGAAAAAAATTATTTGTCCTATGATACCTATTATCAAAACAAGCATATATTGAATGAATTTACCACAACTTTAAGAAGCAGAAATTATCGAGACGGAAACACTAATATACACAGTGACAGATCCAGAATTCACACGCTATGTTTTCTGACTACCAGTAAGTGCTCAAGCCTCCCTTAGCCCCCCGGATCCGTCCCTGAATATACATATAATAAACTAGATTAGACAAGAGCATCAGCACCGGCAACAATCTCCAAAATTTCTCCAGTAATCTTAGCCTGACGCTTCCGGTTATAAATCCGAGAAAGTTCCTTCTGCAAATCACTAGCATTATCAGTTGCATTGCTCATAGCACTCATTCTAGCCGCAAGCTCACTCGCCAAAGATTCCTGCAACGCTTTCAAAATCTGACTATTCAAATACAATGGCAAAAGAGCATCAAGAATCTGAACCGGATCTTGCTCGAATTGCAAAATCGCAGAGAAATCCGCAGTTTTAGTCCTCGTAACACCTCTTTCAACCGTCAATTTACCTTCCTTTGTTGTCAATCTGAAGAACTCATCTTCTGCAGCATCCACACAGTTTCCATTAATGTCACAGATTTCCCCCTTTGGTGAAAGTGGAAGCAAAGTATGAATTACAGGGCTAGATTTGATTAGAGACACAAATTTAGTGTACAGAAGCTCAACTTTATCCACTTCTTCACTAACAAACAATGAAAAAACATCATCAGCAATTGCTTGAGCTTCTTTAGCTGTAGGAAGATTAGTCCCTTCAATAAACCTATCCACCGGAATATAAGGTCGCCGGCCGAAATACGAGTTCCCTTTCTTTCCAACACTGATAACAGTATACTCAACACCAAGACCTTTCAATTCTCTCATTCTAGCCTCAGCTTTCTTCAGCATGTTATTGTTATAACCCCCGCAAAGACCTCGATCCCCGGTAATCACAACTAACGCTACTTTCTTCACAGGTCTAACTTTGGTTAAAGGAGCATCAACATCCTCAATTTGAAGCTGTTCATTGATGTTATAAAGAACTTCCACAAGAGTTTCAGAGAAAGGCCTACCATTAACAACAGCTTCCTGAGCTCTTCTCACTTTTGCAGCAGCAACAAGCTTCATAGCTTCTGTGATCTTCTGTGTGTTCTTGACAGAGGCAATTCGGTTGCGGAGATCACGGAGACTGCAGTGAATTGGGGTTACAGAAGAGGATCTTGACGGGTTGTTTGAGGGTGAACCAGAAGGGAGGTGAAAGGGGTTCAGAGAAGAGCAGAAAGAGAGTGAAGAAGTATCAGAAAGAGATGATTTTGAAGAAACACACATTGTTAGATTTGAGCAAGACATGGTTGAGGTGGAGAAGAAGAAGAAGAGGGGGGAATTCTGCAATAAATTTCTGCAATTTGGGGTTTTACAATTGGATTAGAAAAGGAAGGTCTTATCTTTTTTTTTTTCTGGTTTTATGGTATGGAGGAAAAGAGAGGAGGGAATGAGTGGAGGAAGAGGGGGGAAGTGGATGAGGTTTGGGGATAAGGATTTTGACAGGTGGAGATTTTTTGGGAGGGAAGAATTTAATGATCTGATGTGGCAAGATCTGATTGGAGGGATAGTTTTTTCTATCATACTATTGGTTGTACAGAGTGAGAGGTATATGCGGCTGTGCGACTTTGATTCTCTCTGCCTGCCAGTTTTATTATATCAGTGAAAGTTGAAGTTAAAACTGGCTGCCAAAAAAGTTGATTGACCCGAATTTACAAACTATCTCGTTAATCCTCTAATTTTGTTTAGAATAATATGATTAACTCTTTAAGTTCACGTAACAAAATAAATTTAATTTTGGACAAATTGAATTGTATATCATTTCATTCAAATTCAAGGAATCCATCGATCGCAAATTCAGAGAACTAATAGAGCAATTTAAACAAATTAAGGTGATCAATATATCATTTTAAGCAAATTCAGAAGGCTAACGAGACACTTTGCCATTTCGAAAAGCCAATCGACTTTTTGAGTAAAGTTCAGGGCTAATGATGTGTTAAGCCTAAAACTGCAGTTTCTTACTTAGGCAAAGCCACCCAAACTCTTTTACGAAAAATTCTATAATAGTCCCGATTCATGCCTCAATCCCTGTCCTGAAGAATCAATAAATACATATTCATTGGTTCAGTTGATTTGGGTCGAAACCATGATAGAATTTTTCCTACCCTTGGCAAGTTCGCCTAATTTCATACATCATTAATGAGTCATTTTCTCAATTATAAATCACGTTATTTCACTCCATATATTTTAACAAGAATTAAAGTTTTATGATAATGATCAAAATTTTGAAAAAAATAAAAAGTTCTTTTAACCCCTATTGTACATCAGTAATAGTATTCCATCGTTTTCATGTATGAAAAATGTGATTATAAGGGGTAAATTACACTCATAGCTCCTCAATTTACTCTTATTTTCATCATGCCCTAATTTCAAAACATAACATTATGACCCATAAATATGCACTTTAATAACAGAATGACCCTTTTCCCAATTAATAAAGATGACCTCTCTAAGAGTATGTGATACTCTTTAAATAACTTTAAACTGTTAGAAATATTTGATTTTGTGGTCATTTAAGTTTTGTTTGGTTACGAGAGAGAAAGTGACTATTTAAAGATAGAAAGGTCCGAAAATGGTGATTTGGAAAGTCGAAAACAACAGTTTCATAGAAAATATTGTTCTGAACTTTTGTCTACTTCTTGGGCTTTTTCATTTAAGATTGTCATCGGTTATTTTGACTTGGTCAACGGTAAAAGGGTCATTAATGTTAGTAAAGTACGAAATTCAGGGATCATAATGCCCGGTTTTAAAATTCAATGGCCATAATGAAAGTAAAAGAAAAGTTGAAGGGTCATGGATGTAATTTACCCGTGTTATAAGAAATAAAAAATTTGGAGCCACATAATGCGAATTCATCATCCAACAATTTGACACCTTTGATGTTTCCTTTTCCTTTTCGGAAACTTCAGAATGAAAATTTACTAATACCATCTTTTCTGTTAAAATGATTCTAGATTCTAGTGTCAGTGAAGTTCTTTTTTTTTTAAGCTCGTTTTTGTTGTTAAAAACCCGCTTGAAACTTGCTTTTACAAATCGGGGCAAGAGACTCTTTTTCTCTTCAAGGCATATTCATATATTGAAGAAAGGCAAATATAATTAAGAAACAAGAATATACCATCATATAAGGAGCACGGACACGACACGAGAAGCGAATCACAGCACCACCGAACTCAGGAATCAACGTTTTCATTCGGAAGAAGCGGACTAACTAAAGCATTATACGTCTGTTTATCAGGAACTACTCCTTTAAGCACCATGTAGTCATGGAATTCAATCACTTCTTTGGTGCTGCAATTCTTCCTGAAACTTGTTATGAGAGTAGTGTATGTTATATGATCGGGTATAATACCCCGAATGACCATCGTCTCCGTTAGTTCTTTCGCTTGTTGAAGACAACCGAGCTTGCATAGAACATTTATCAATGTGTTATAAGTGGCATGACTAGGTGAAATTCCTGCATTTCTAATTTCTGAAGACAAAGCAAATGCCTCATCAATCTTCCCACTCTTGCAATACGCATTCATCAACGTGTTATACGTTATGACATCGAACGAATTAGTCCTCTTTAATGTATCGATAAGAAGTCTTGCAAGATCGATGAATCCCGCCTTGCATAAACCGTTGACAACAGAATTGTAAATTAACAAATTGGGGGTTTTGCCTGCCATAATCATTTGATCATAGACATGAATTGCATCTTCAACACGACCCTCTTTGCAGTGGCCATCAATCAGAGTACCGAACGTAACAACATCGGGGACTAATCCGCGGACGTACATACTGGCCAATAATTGCTTAGCTCCTGCAAAATCATTGTTTCTACACAAGTAATAGATAAGAATATTGTGTGAAAACGCGTCTCCGAATAGGTTATCTTCGAGAATCTTGTTATGAAACTTCAGAGCTTCGTTGATACGACCATTCCTGCAAAGACCCTCGATGAGAATCGAATATGTGAACTGATCCGGGCGTATCTGCTTATCAATCATGTCCTGCAACAGCAAACAAGCTCCTTCCATATCTCCTTCCACTGAAAGCTGATGAATGATTGAATTGTACACAACGGAATTCGGAATCAATCCCTTTTTCACCATTTCATCGCACAACCTAAACGCCTCCTCCAAACTCCCCGCTCGTGCATAGCCATCTACCAAAGTTGCATAAGTCCTCACATTAGGCTCATTATGTTTCTCCATCATTCCATTCCTAATTTCCTCCGCCATACTTAGCTCCCCGATTTTGCAGAACCCGTTGATAAGACAATTATAAGTCACAGAGTCGGGCTTAATCAAACACCCCGACATAGCTTCCATCTTACTAACAAGCTTCAAAGCAAGATCCATAGCACCCATCTTGCAAGCACCATCTATGATAATGTTAAAAGTAACAATATTAGGCCAAATACCGCACTTCAAGCTTCGATAGAATACCGACATTGCTTCGAGTAATTTGCATTCCTTACAAAGAGCATAAATAACCAAATTGTAAGTATTAACATTTTCAACATATCCATAAGAAATCATTTCCGAATACCCGTTCCAAAACTTACTAATCTCATTCAACTTCAACAGATGACTCAAAAAGTTGTTCCAAGCATGAATTGAAACCCAAAAACCCCTAATTTGCAGCTTCTTGATCACTTCATAAGCACACCTGGACGCCCCGAACTGATTACAAGCCCGAACCAATGAATCAAACACGGCTGGACTTGAATTGCACATTCCATAACTATCAACTAATGCATCTAGGATTTCCAAAGGAGAATTTCCATTTGAACTCATCAAATTCCGGATAAGAAACAACGCGTCATCAAACCTTCTCGAGTTCACCAGGACATGAATTACAGAACAAGAAGACTCAATTGAGAGCAAAACACTCCTTCTGTCCCCAACCCAATTGTAAAATTCTAAAGCCAATTGAGGTGAATTTTGAAATTGACAAACAACACGATTCACTAATGAAGAAGTTAAATTGGGGGAAATTTGCTCCATGAAATTCCATTTCCTATGCTTGAGATTAGCACAAATTGCTTTGAAAATAATATCCTCTGTATTAGGGTTTAAGAAACGCCGACCCACATGAAAAGCACGATTCAGGACAGAAAAAGTTCCTCTGCTCAACCAGAAGCTCCAAATCATAGGATACAGAAGACTAAATTCATCAATTAGCTATTTCATCTGTTTAGCACACTGTAAGAACCATATAAACCATGCGAATAGGAATTTGGAGTGCAAATTGCAGAAGACAAGGAATTCGAAGCAAATTAATTGGGGATAATTGAAATTACCTTTCTCCGACTTTGTTATTAACATGTGAACAAAGACTGAGCGACATTTGCTCCATGAAATTCTATTTCCTATGCTTGAGATTAGCACAAATTGCTTTGAAAATAATATCCTCTGTATTAGGGTTTAAGAAACGCCGACCCACGTGAAAAGCACGATTCCAGACACAAAAAGTTCCTCTGTTCAACCAGAAGCTCCAAATCATAGAATACGGAAGATCCAATTCATTAATTAGCTATTTCATCACTGTGAGAACCATATAAACCATGCGAATACGAATTTGGAGTGCAAATTGCAGAAGACAATGAATTCGAAGCAAAATAATTGGGGATGATTGAAATTACCTTTCTCCTTCTTTGTTATTAGCATGTTAACAAAGACTGCTTGTTTATGCTGTTCCGAATACAGGCGGCCACGCCGCGAAGGTCGTAACTTCAAATTCCATGTTTTGTTGTAGTTCTTCGAAGTTCAAATAATTGCCGGCTTTTTTCCTTTTCCGGACTCTGTGTGAATGAATGAAAGCACTTGTGATGGTTTAAATGCACTGTTGGTAACAATGCGCTAGAGCGGTAGGGTTGTTCCAATATGTTCTCTCTCTCGTTAATTCTGGGCTCAACACATCATTTGCAAACTTGTCCAAGAAAAACTTCATTTTTTTCTTGAACTTTTAAAATATCGTAATAGCCGCTTAGTTTATATAAAATATTCACATAATTCACATAATAAATTTAAAATGAAGTTTTTACTTACTCAACTACAAAACTTGTTTTCTATAATATTAGAATCGCATACCCCGATCTTGATATTTTACTTTTTTTAAAACATGTGTAATACATCTTCAGTATTTAACTTACTTTTTTTTTACAATCGATTGATCTGATTATATTTCACGCAAGTTCAGGGGCTAAACGAACATTTTATACAAGTTTAGAAGCTATCAGAACACTTTGAAAGTTTAGAGGGCCAATGAAACTTTTTAGACATGTTTAGGGGCAAATGATGTATTAAGCCTTAATTTTGTCATCTACCCTATGTATACATCATTTCATCATTCATCAATAATGCATGATAAATATAGAATATTGCTATTTACCGCTTCAAATTACCATTCGGAGTCAAAACTGAATTTTTTTAAGAGGATCGGCCAAATTTTGGCCTAGGCGGCATGCCAAATTTTGGCCAGTGTAAAATCGTAAAAATTTTAGTGACGAAATATACTAAATCGTACTATTTTTGTGATGAAAAATGCAAAATTTACTAATTTTTTGTGACGAAAAATGCAAAATCGTCATAAAAAATATATATTATTTTCTTGAGTTAATGTTTCCGACTCGTAATCATCCATTTTCTGGGTTCGGGTTGTCACACATCAATTATTTTTAAAATTTCAATTATTGTTGTTCGGGGAGAATTTTTAGTTTTTTATCAAAATTATGAGAAGGGCAAAAAAATCCAAATAGAGACGGTGATAAGTAATTTACGGGTGGTATTTAGCAACCAACTAAATATATGTATACACATAAATTTATTTTGAAAATTATTACAAAATTATATTGTGTTCGGTATGAGTTTGACAAAAAAATCCAATGAACGGCCGCACTACGCGTCCCACCACAAGGGTGTACTGGGGGCAAGCCTTCCCCTGCCAATTTATTTGGCAAGAGGCCGCTCCTAAGACTCGAACCCGTGACCTCTTGGTCACACGACAACAACGTTTACCGTTGCGTCAAGTCTCGCCCTCCAATCCAATTTACCAATATTAAAGATAAATTGCTCTTGATTGATATTTTTGCGTAATAAAAAATATATATTTAAGATGTCTAAGGTTTAGAATTTCGAAGAAAACAGAGAATAGGAGAAAGAAAATATTTCAAACAAAAACATCTTTGTCAAGTTAGTATTTAACGATTTTAGAGAGAATCGCATACATACATTCCAAAAAACGTCTAACCATATGTAATTTACCTTTTTTATTTTTATGGTGCCTTCTATACTTATTCGTTAAAGATCTATAATATTAGTAAACTAAACCAATTTTAAATATTATTTAAAAATTCCAAATATTTTATTCTCGTATTATGTAGAAATAAAAGAAAATTCTTTTACAATTTTAAAATAAGCTTGAAGATCAAATGTCTCAACAATATCATTTATATATTTTTTTTTTTTAAATTGTCCAATATGTACATAATATGTGATAATAAAAAGTTGGATAAGATGGATTTACACATACTACGTGTATATATGTGCTTTTAATCTGTTAATATCTGGAATTAACCCGGCTTATAAATGTTAGACCCTCAATTATATTGTTAATAATTTTAGAGATAACATTACTCTTGTAGTATTTATATACCTTGAGTGCTCAAATCAAATTAACAGTAAATTGACTTCTGTTATATCCGAAATTATTCCAAAATTATTCCATCTACAACACATTAATTCTATCATTACACGATTTTATGCGTAAAATTTAAATTTATTATCCCCTAGTAATAATAGAATGAATTTTATATTTTATCCCTTTTAAATTATATGATTGAAAAGAATTATTGAAAAGATTAGATTCAATTCGTTTGAAATAAAGTTTATACAATATAAGAAATATATTCTTTTAAATCAAACTTATAAAGAAAATATATCCAATAATATTACTAAATTCACTTAATAAGTAAGGAAGTGTTACACTTATTTATTTTAAACTAAAATAAGAAGAAAGGCACCAAAACATTAGTTGTAAAGGATATGCCAAATCAATTACAAAACCAAAATAATTGAAGCATGCGATCTAGCTGAACTGACATTTTCTAAAAGCAATTTGAAATTAAATGAAATAGAACTAGTCGAAATTCTGAAATAAGATGCCATACGTCGAGTTTTAGTGAAAATATATGCAATCTGAGTATGAGTTGAAACATGAATCAATTTGATGAAGCTTTGATTGACACATTCTCTGGCACAGTGGCAATCAATATCAATATGTTTGGTAGTTTCATGAAAAACAGGATTAGTTCTAGCAATAGATGTCTGACTGTCACATGAAACCAAGGTAGGAAATTGAAGTTAGAAATCAAAATCTGTAAGAAGATAGGATATCCACTTAAGTTCACCACATGTAGAAGCTAAACTTCTATATTCCTCTTTAGCATATGAACGACTAACAACAGTCCATTTCTATGCCTTCCAAGAGATTAAAGATGAACCAAGGAAAATACTAAATCATGTAAGTGATTTTCTTGTAGTTTTGCACCCACCTCAATCAGAATAACAATAGGTTTGGATTGTAAAAGTTGTATGATGAGGATAAAACAAGCTAGAATGCAGAGTTCCCTTCAAGTGTCTTAACACATGGATAACAGCATCAAAATGATGAATATATGACTTCTGCATATATTGGCTTAATTGTTACAATAAGCAAGACCATGGCTAGAGAAATCCAAGTACAAGAGTCTACCAATGATTATTCTATACATTTCTGGATCATGTGCTTCTTCTTTTGGATCAATCATCACAACTCTTGAGGGTAATGGACTGATAGCCACTTTAGCATCCTACAATCCTGGATCTTTTAACATATTTGTATTGTATTTGACATGTGATCGTAATGTTCCCCTTACTAATCTAGCAATCTCAATTCCTAGAAAATACTTTCACAGAACTAATATTCTTTATAGTGAAAAGATAGTATATACGCCTTTTTAACTTCTTCGATACATGCATCATCTGATCTAGTGATTAGAATATCATCTACATAGATGATCAAATCGGTAAAATGACCAGCAAATGAATCTTTCTTTATGAACATATATTCATCATATATTGATCTAATAAATTCAAAAAAATTCTAATTTAGTTGAAAGTTCCTAAGTAAATGCATGTCAGCTTGTTTTAAGCCATATAAATACTTAACAAGCCTGCAAATTTGCCCTGGTCGAGCCTTTTGATATCCTTGTGGTGGCAACAAATACAGCTCCCCAGCTATAGTGGCAACATGACTAAAAGACTTATGAAAGTTTATGCCTTGTATTTAGTTGAAGCCGTTAGCTACTAACCTGGCTTTGAATCTATCAACTTGGCCATTTAGTTTATATTTGATGTGGAAACCACACTTGGATGCAATTGGATTTTTCCCTTTTGGTAAGGTAGTAAGAATCCAAATGATGTTTCTCTCTAATGCTTCCAATTCAGACTGCATTGCTTCCACCCATGGTGGTTCAACTGCATCTTCTTGGTAATTCTTTGGTTTTTTGTATTGAAAGAGATTAGCAATACAAGCTCTGTGTTTTGAGAAAAATTTTGTAACATGAACTAAGTTATGCATACAGTAATAGAATTAGTAGTAGTGCAATGACTAACAAAATCTCTCATCCAAAATGGAGGATTACTCACTCCACTAGACCTTCGGAAACACAAATAAGTATCAATTGTAGGATTAGAAGCTAAGAGGTCTCCCGAAGAAGTATAATGTATTTCAGCAAAAGATAGTGAACTAGTGACTATATTATGTGAATGCTGAGAATTTGGAACTTCAGGTATGTCTCGTCCTTACAAGGCAATTTATCTTCAAAAAATGCAATATCTCAAAAAGTTACAATTTTATGCTGCATTAAGTCGTAAACTTTGTAGCCTTTCTTGCGTGTTGTAAATCCCAGAAAATCCACTTTTCAGCTCTTAACAACATCTTGTCTGTAATTGTATGATTTTTATAAAAACAAAAAATGATAAACACATGGACATTTAAGTAATCTAGTTGTGTACCATGAAATTTGAAATATGGTGATTTCCAACCTAATATTTTGCTAGGCAGTACTTTCACAATTGCGGCTTCCATTAAGGTGGCATCTTCCAAAACAATTTGATGGCAAAGTAGCATGTATTAAAATGGCCTTTGTAACTTTTAGTAAGTGTATGTGCTTACGTTCCACTACCTCATTTTGTTGAACAACTTCTATGATGAACAATGGCTTTTGTTCTAAACAATTCACTACAATGTTTGTTAACAAACTCTCCATCATTATCACTTTTTATTGTTTTTGTCGCACCCTGGCTTCCGGTTTTTACGCGGGTCGGGGTGCGTGGCCGGCTCGATCTGCCTTTCTCGTCTTTTAAGATTTCGAGTCGCCACCAATCATCACTTGGAAACACGTATGCGGGCGTGATTGGTCGCCCTATCTGTTTGATTGACTCTGTGCGGTTTAGGTTTGGTAAAGATGGTCTCTGGAGAGATTCAAGGTTCGTTTTTCCGGTTACGTGTAGGGAAGAGATGTGATCTCACCCTACCCCGCCCCGACGTATCGGTACTATTGTGATATTATGTGTTTGCTATTTGTTTTGCTTTGAATTATCGATATAAACCAGGCACTCGTGGATTTTGGGATTATCGCGCTTAGTATTGTATTCTAATGACGTTTTCACATCGATTAGAATTAATTAGTTATGAATTCGGATGACGTTTTCACATCGATCCGAATTTGGTTACGAATTCGGATGACGTTTTCACATCAATCTGAATTAATTTAGTTATGAATTCGGATGACGTTTTCACATCAATCCGAATTAATTTGGTTTATGAATTCGGATGACGTTTTCACATCGATCTGAATTAAGTTAGTTTATGAATTCGAATAACGTTTTCACATCGATCCGAATTAATTTAGTTATGTATTCGGATGACGTTTTTACATCGATCCGAATTAATATGATTATAAATTCGAATGACGTTTTCACATCGATCCGAATTAATTTAGTTACGAGTTCGAATGACGTTTTCACATCAATCCGAATGAATTTGATTTATTTTCTATTGATTCGAAATAACATTTCAAATTGGTTCATTTTTTATTTTGGGACTACATGTATAACATACACGTAATTTGTATTTTACGAATTGAAATTCAATTTGTCATTCGTATATCACATATACAATGAATAAAAAATATGAATTTAGGTCCAAAATGTTTTGGATATATTATGAATTCAAATGACGTTTTCATATCAATTTGAATTAATTTTATTGACTCGAGATAACATCTCGAATTAAATTAATTTTGATTTAGACTTTTTCGAGGGATCCAAAATAACATTTTGAATCAACTTGTTTTTATATAAATTTACGCATATCATGTGGGTACGCATAAAACATATATATGTACAAAAGCGGAAACATTTAATTACGAATAAAATTACGAATATTAACGATTAGGCTAACAGACATGAAAGACAATTTATTATAGAAATTCAATTAATTAGGATGTACTAAACTATGCTAATAAAAAGTAAACTAATCAATCTAGAAGTCATTAATAAAATTAATCTAAACCTAAAGACTAATTGAATCACCTTTAAATTAATTAAAACCATGAACAAACTAAGCTAATGATCACATAAATAAATTTTAAACTTAAAACATCAACAATAAACTTAAAACATCAACAATTAATTAAAGCATCAAGGTATAAGTTTAGTGGACCTAAGCAAAAATCGGATTGGCAAGTGCTCTTAAGTCCAAAATAGTAATTAAAGCATTAAAAAAAAGTCCAAAGTTAAAACAAGTTTCATTTTAATCCTAAAAGGGTCAAAAATATCATAATTAAGCACAAAATTATAACTAAGTCATATCACCAAATTTAAGTCTTAATATGTCATTATTCTCTATATATATTATGATTTTACACCATAATTTAAGAAATCTAGACTCCAATTCATAAATTATAAACCCTAAAAATATATTTTAGACTTCTAATTTATAAATTCCAATCCTTAAAATATATTAAAAGTACTGATTTTAGTAGTTTGATATAATTCAAAATTTTAATATAATTCAAAATTATGACTTGACATATTGACAGTTGTAAATAGTTTTTAAAAGATGAGTTTATGTGTAATTTTCCCATCCTAAAAACATGTGTTCAAACCTAAATTAGATCTCTCTTACCCTCACTTCATTTTCTTCTTCCTCTTGCCTTTTCACGAAGCCAGAGCTCGGCCTCCTTCATGGCGGCTTCATTTTTGGTCGACTCTCCCTCTACTCTTTCCTCCTTTCTCTTTTCGAAGTCGGGAACCAGCGAGAACGTTGACCAAGGCCTCTATATCTACCTACCTCTTCCCCTTGAAAAAAAGCCCTTACATTGTGTTTTTTTTTATTACAGCCTTTTTCCCCCATTACACTGATAGACTTTCTCTATTTATAGTAGGAGATTTGTCTGTGAATTATTGCTCATCATTTTTCTTTATTTCCTTCTGTACCCTTGAGGGTTGTTTCGTCAATCTGCTTGCCCATTTTCTCTGGTCTCGATACCTGCTGAATATGAGATCATCTTTGTTGAATTGGTGATCTTTTTGGCAAAAATGCTGTTTGGTCCATGTAGTTGTGATTTTTTTGCAGTCTGACGCCGTTGGACTGAATTCTGACCTGAATTTGACGCGGACCCGGATTGAATTTGAATCATTTTTCACCCGAGCGGACTCTGTTGGACTCGTACGGACAAAATCCCGAGCTTTGGAATTTGTTAGGCTTGAACTGATAGTCATTCGTGCTTTGGAATCGGACTTGAACTGACAATTACCCGTGCTTTGGAATCGGGCTTGAACTTTTGGGGACAACGAGAATTTTTGGATATTTCAGACATTGGCGAGCGGGTCTTTGGATCCGTTAAAATTACTGTAAAAAAAACAAAAATAATAAGAGAAATATTTATATTAATAATGCAATATTTATTTATTACCAAAAATTTCATTTTTTAAGCGTTCAATTGTCGTTAATTTATTAACTTCTCAATATTTGAATCCCTTTGTCATAATTCATTATTTAGAAATCAACTATATTCTAAACGTTTAATTATAATGTAAATCATAACCAAAGGTAATATTAACTTTAACTTTAATATATGATATTGCGTTTCTCTTAATTTTCTCTAAACTTTTCTCATCCTCTCTTCTTTTTGTTTGTTCTTTCCTCTCCTCTTGTTCAAACGTTCATTTTTTCCTTTTTTAATATATTGCGGGTTTGACAGTTCTTGGGCCATGGGTGCTCACCCCGCTCTAGTTCTGTCTCATCCCAATTTCTATCAAAAAAAAAAACTTTAATATACGATATTACATCATAATTCGCAATTCAGATTATAAACATTTCTAGATATAGTTTACGACAAATAAATAAGCATTGAAATGTTAATTCGATTGATTGACATCTGAACCTTAATAAATTATAATTCGGATTCAAGCAATTCAATTTTATTCAAAATACGAGGAATATATCTCGAATAAAATTTATAATAGGTTAAATTGTACTTTAATTCTATTAAGTCACATTTCGAATATAATTCGATATTTTTTACCGATTTATACCGAAATATGACAAATTAGTCTTAACAGCACAATTTTTCCCCAATAAATTATTTTCGAGATAATACCATATATTTTGGATAATTCATGAATTGTTCAAATTTTGAGTGAAATTTATTAAAAACTTAAAAATTGGCCCGGACAAAAATGAGTATCTACAACTGCCCCCCTTTATATATCTCCATTAAAAATGAAGTATACAAAGTACACATAGATAGCCATTTTGCATTTTATTGAGCGAAAAAGTAAAGACTCAAAAACAAAGAAAGGTTTAGTAAAACTCCCTGAATGTTTGGATCAATCTGTATTGATCTGACTTGATTTGTGCTGATTTGATTATGAGATGCAAGCTTTTATAGCGGCTCCCCCGCAACTGATATGTGAGTGTTTAGAGCGGCTCCCCGCAAGTGATATGTGAGTGTTTAGAGCGGCTCTCCGCAAGTGATATGTGAGTGTTCAGAGCGGCTCCCTGCAACTAATAGGTGAGTGTTTAGAGCGGCTCTCCGCAACTGATATGTGAGTGTTTAGAGCGACTCCCCGCAACTGATGGGTGAGTGTTTAGAACGGCTCCCCGCAACTGATATTTGAGTGTTTAGAGCGGCTCCCCGCAACTGAATACTTGTGCAGAACCACTTAATCAATGTGACTAACTAACTACAAAGATCCATTAGGTAAAGTAACACTCTCACTTCTTGTTACTTTATTTGATGTAGAACACCATTTTTAACTTGAACACATGTAGGAGGCAACCCCACTATCAACAATCTAGAAATTAAAATACATTTCAGTATTGGAAGAATTATCACATGTATTGTCTGTAAAGGCATTGAATTTTGACCCTTAAATTAAAATACATTTCAGTATTGGAAGAATCATCTCAGTTCCTCTTCAATTTATTGAAATAAATCATTAAAGAAAGATGGGTAATTAATTTATTAGTCCTTATATTTTGACAAAACACACTGTTTAGTCTCTGTATTTTCAAAACACATGATAAAGTTTCTAACCTTTTTCTCGATGAACTGTTTAGTCCCTAACGTTTTTCTCGGTGAACTGTTTAGTCCATGTTGTTAGACTCTCATGAAGATTTTATTTGTCAATTTGGATTTGCGTTGTTCTTTTCCTTTATTTTCCTTTCCTTTAAATTCTAATGCATCTGAAATCAACTTTGAGTGTTATTTTTCTTGATTTTCTTGTTAATCGTTCAAATTTGTAAGTATTAGGTCTGTTCTTTTTCTTGTTCTCCATACAAATAGCTTCTTCTTCTAAATTGGATTTCAACAATATCATAGCATTTACTTAATGAGTAAGGAAGTCTTACAATAATTTATATCAAACTAAAGGAACAAGAAAAGCACCAAGATTAGTTACAAAGAGCGCGACAACCAGTTACCAAACTAACTAACTAACTGAAACATGTAATCTATCTGAGTTGACATCTTCTAAAAGCAATCTGAAATGAAATAAAACTAGGTGAAATGTTGAAATAAGATGTCATATGCCAACAAACCCAAATGAATTCCACCGCAAAATTGAACCCAACAAATAAGGAATTTTAAGGAGGGACGAGTCATTAGAGTCGCCAAATCATATTTTCCAACACGTGTAGCAAAATGAGTAGGGAGGGTCCTTGGGAGGACTTGATCCTCCCTAAAATTTTCCCAACAAAAGATATTTTAGCAACAATGTTATCTGCGACAATAACGTGGAGCATCAATGACATCTTTTCATTTGTTGTTCTTATATGTCTGTTGGTTGGGAGTAGGGACCGTCATCCAAGATGACATTGATCTTGTGTCTGAGGAGCTTGTTCTCAAACTTTGTATTGTTTCTCCATCGGACTAGCTTTGCAACATCGCCATCATCCTTAGAACAATATGGACTCGGCAGAATGGGAGGTTTTGTAATCAGAAGTTGGCAACCCCGTCAGTTGCAATTTAGTAAGATTTTGTTTTCTTCAATAACTAGAAACGTATGCAGGTTGAGACTTTGATTCGTCTACTTGTTGTTTCTCATTCTTCTGATTGCTAGGAGAAGCCACCTTTAGGGAGGTTCAAGTGCACTGACAGTAAATGTGATTAGGGTGCAATGCTTAGGGCTAATAAGAGAGTTTGTCGATTATTATAGCTCCGCCAAAACGTGTCTTTTCAATGCTAAAATGAAAGCATCAATAGCCCTTCATGATAGCGTCACCTTCAAGATGGATGCAAATGTTGTGATTGGTAGTTTTCTCTCTTCAAATATTGATCTCTCGGAGTTTGGTTATTGCAGAGAGTATAATTCTTCTTTGTAATCATTCTGATTTGTTAATTAAGTTTCATCCTGAATTAGCAAATAGAACTGCTCTTTTCAATGCTAATCCTTTTCTTTCTTTTTCTGTTTCGTCCTTTTAGACTCATGAAGTTTAGTTTCCTCTTTAAAAAATAAAAAAATAAATTAGAATGCAATTGTGAAGCAATATTTGATAATTTATTTCTCAATTGCAATATTGACAATTAAATATGCACTAGCAGAATATACAAGAGAGATGCCATCTATACAAATATTTTTTTTAAAGAGAGAGAGAAGAAAGGAATTAGGGTTATATTTGCCCCAAAAGTTATTAGAAAAGTTCAATTTTACCCTTATCATACCAAATAACTTATCTTTTTATAAATAAATACTGACAAAAAATTACAGAAAAAATTCCTTAAAAAGGGATGAAAATGAACTATGACTTCTACCATTAAGAAAAAATTGAATGGTTTTGTACAATGAGAGTAAAATTAAACTTTTTCAATAACCTTAGGGGTAAAATTGACTCTTATACTAAGAAAGAAGGCTTAATACATCATCTGCCCCTGAACTTGTCCAAAAAACGTGATTGGCCACCTGGACATTCAAAGTGCCTCGATAACCCCATCAACTTGCTTAAAATATCCCGATAACCTTCTCATTTGCTTAAAGTATATTCAATTAATCACTCAGTTGCAAAGAAGTGACACGTATGCGGAATGTGTGTTGCACGTGTCTTGAAAAAGTCAAACAACCAATATCGAGACATGAGATTCTAATATTAGAGATGTCAGGTTTACGGTTGAGCAAGTAAGAACTTTTTTAATATGTTTTAATCTATGTTGTAAATTATGTAACAACGTTCCAAGACACGTGCAACACACCTTCCGCATGCAATTTAGGCTATCAGGACATTTTAAATAGGTTGAGAGAGCTATAAGGACACTTTGAAAATTCAGAAGTCCAATAAACCTTTTTGGACCAAGTTCACGGGGCGGATGACGTATTAAGCCGAAAGAAAGAACATTTCCTCCATTAATGGACATCAAGCTCAGAAAAGCCTATAGATATCAAAATTTCCTTTACTCTTTAGCTTTGGACTCTACATGTTCATTTGTTAATTGGTTGATAATTTACCAGTATAACATATATGGCTAATTCAAACTATGCAACTAATTTTTACAAATAATAATAAAAAAAAAGGTGAAACTTCTGCAACTAACCGGGTTTATCTTGATCATATCGGGAATTTTCGGTTTTCATTCCCGTGCTGAAACCTGTATTTGTTCGACAAACCCGCTTCCTCGGCTTCTTCTTCAATGAGGAAACAGCAAGAGGACCAAGGCTGAGTTCTTGAGCCATGTCTTCTGTTGCAACCCTTTTGGTGCTTGCTGTTATCTTCTTACTGATTCGGTTTGGACGACTTACGGCTAACTTGTTTGCCTTTGAGCTTGGAGGGTCAACGGGTGCACATGAATCTAAAGTTAACCATGAGGTACTTGAACCGTCCTTCCTCAGGTTCGTTAGACCCAAGTTTAAGAAAGGACTGTTGTTCCCAGGGTTAGCACTGGCCTGAAGAAGACCCGGACCAGGACCAGGACTCCTCGGTTCGAATTGTTCACTGGAGTAATCTGCGCTGGTAGTAACCGTTCCTGTGGGAAAACTTGGAAGGTCCTGTTCAAAATGATTAAAAAGGGCATCAAACAAAATTGAAGGAAATACGTTAGGAAATATTTACTAGCCTCTCTGCTCGAACAATGTCAGAAAATTTACGGAAAAGTTCACAAATCGAACAACCTGATTTAGCGTTTTGACACTTAAAGGACTGGAATTTTTTGAGACAAAAAGGTACCTGTGGTTTTCGAAGTTAGCAAAAAAAAAGAAAAAAAATTGAGAAACACAAAGGGAATTGTTGGTATCACTGTTGAAATTGATGACATGGCAGATGAGATTTATGTCCAATTTATCGTCTCGCATGTAACTTTTACAAAAAAAAAAAATAGCGCACGAGGAGAAATTTCAAAATAATAGCCAAGATAAAACACAAACACATTGTCTACTCTCTCAATCAACAGAATTTTTCAGTGAAAATGGTGACATAAAGTGGTTTGGATTATTTGCAGAAAATAGCAAAATGGAATACCTATTCTGAGAAAGTAATCGGACAAAAGTTGTCCGACTTTTAACACTATTACACACAGTTATTTCAAGCGCACTAAAAGACGCAAGGGGGTCCTAGAGCCTACGTGCAAGGCGCAGGGGCACGCCCGAGCGACACAAGGCACACTAAGAAAGAAATATATATAATTATAAAATGACAAAATTAACATTTCAAAAATACAGCAAATACTCAAAAAACAACCTTAATCATATAATGCATGAAATAATTTCAAATTAACTATTAACTCTTTCATAATTATAATACATAATAGAATTTTATATCTAAAAACTCTGTTTTGCAGCAGAGCCCTCACGACTCACACACCCACGCAAAAAAAAGGTGGAAGTGCGGAATATTCAATACTTTATGATCTGTATCTATTTTCCTTTGCGTTTTCTGTTTATTTCTTATTTCTAATTTTTTTTTCTTTTCTCTTTCTAATTTAATCTCAGCCCTTGATCATGAACATATCATACGAGAGAAAATCTGTTGTCCCCATTTCGGTGTCCCCTTCCATGTCCCTCTCACAAAAAGTGGCACCTTTTAATCATGTGGGTCCCTTTGGCTCATAAAATATATTATTTTAATTAAAAGGGACCACTTTTTATAAGAGAGATATGGAAGGGGACACCGAAATCGGGACATCAGATTTTCTCCCATATCATACGGCTGAGATTAGAACAACTTATTGTAATTCAAATCCCTAAACAATCCTACACCTGCGCCTAGGCACACCTCAGACAAGGTGACACTAGACCTGGCAATTATCGTGTTCGAGTCGTGTTCGTGTCGTGTCATTTCGGGTTCGTGTCAAAAAGAGTAAACCCAAACCCAACCCAAAAACTTTCGTGTCAAAGTCGTGTTAACCTGTTCGAGTTAGTGTCGATTTCGTGTCGTGTTTTCGGGTTACATGTAATTTTTTAT
Source organism: Euphorbia lathyris (assembly GCF_963576675.1). NCBI lineage: Eukaryota > Viridiplantae > Streptophyta > Magnoliopsida > Malpighiales > Euphorbiaceae > Euphorbia > Euphorbia lathyris. Next base: position 87,960,378 of record NC_088915.1, read on the forward strand.
GCATATATATTAATAATAACTCTTAAAAATATAAGAAAATATGGTACCGTTTTTAAACATTTTATATCATTTTAGATTGGTATGTTAACACTAATTATCGAAAAGTTCGATAATATCATGTTATAGGGTCATATAATGTGTTTATAACAATTTAGGAAATTCAAATTAATATTTACAATTAATAATTATAATTTTATTATCTTTATTAATAAAGTGACATAAAAAAACACGAGAGAATATAACAATAATTTTCAATATTCGTGTCATTTCGTGTCGTTTTCGGGTTCACATATCAACACTAACCCAACCCAAAAATTTGCGTGTCAGTTTCGTGTCAATCCAAAAATGACCTATTACCTGTTAAGCTCAACACTAACACTAAAAATCCGTGTCGTGTTCGTGTCGTGTAATCGGGTCGTGTGTCATTTTGCCACCTCTAGGTGACACGCTCCACGATGCGCACCCCAGGAACGCAACCGATGAACACCGCCCGCCTCTCTGCTGCAGAGGCGGTAAGCCCTGAGCCTGAGGTCAGGGCTGCCTTTAACAACCATGTTATTAGCAAAAATTCCTTTTTTGCTAACATCGAAAACCACAAGAACTTATTTTGTAACAAAAAATCTCAGAGTCAATTAAAAAAAGTTCCTTCCCCCCCCCCCCCCCCCCATTCGGTTTTTTTTTCTTACGACACTAAAATCAAAGATTTTTTGAACAAAACATCAATCTACGGATGCAATACCAACCAAAAGCCTAAGAACAGCCTACCAAAAGAGAGAGTAAAAGTTACCTTATCTTGTACTTCAGCTGCTGGTTCACAGTCCACATGCTCCTCTCCATCAGAATCAGCCATCTCCTCGCACTCAAATTCTACATGTTCTTCAGTTTCTTCATCCGAGTCACTCAACTCTTCCTGTTCCATCACAATCTCTGGGTGAGACTGGTCTCCTACATCATCCATATTGAATCTGCTGCCATCATTACTTGGGGCATCTGATGCATCGCCACCTGGAACAACGTTGTTCTGAACTGTTGGGCAACTTTCAGAGTGTTGATGGCACGGACTGCTCGTTCTATGCTTTTCAATTGTATTTCCAGTTTGTGCAATTGTTGTTGACTTTGGTCTATTCGTTGCAGCAACATCTTCACTTCCCCTACTTTTCTCCTTCGTGCATGAAGAACTTAGATGGATTTCCAAGTCCAGATCAATTGCTTTTTCGACAGGACCAGAAGATTTTGAGCTTGCAGCAGATGCGCGAGCACTGAGTGGCGATTTAGTCTGAAAAACACCTAAAGGATTTTGAAACTCAGTAGATTTTCCACGAGAACAAACATATGGTTGTCTACTAGGACATGGTGCAGCAAAATCACTATTTTCTACATCAGCTCTTTGTAAGAGTGGATGGAAATCAATGCCACGTGATGCTGAAGCGGATTCCTTCGTCTTTGAAGATTTATTCGAACAGTCAACAAGTTGGTTTGCTTGATATGGACTATGGAAAAGACTGAGATTCAATTGAGGCTGATTTGCTGAAAAGAAACTAAAAGGAACAGCAGTACTAGCACTGGAACGCAGTGGGTAATAAGATGACGGTCCAACTTCAGGGGCCTGGAACAATAACGGGTGCATCTGAAGATCAGAGTAAGTCCCTCGTTCTTCAGTACCACGCAGAGTACCAGAGTCCTCTGGTTCTAGTCGTGTAAGCTCATCCGGGCATGAATTTGAAATATTATCCGCCATTTCATTGCTGTTATCCCCCTTAGCTTTTACCAAGCTGGCAGTTCTCGAATTTTCATGTTGAAGCTGGGAAACGATATTTTCTTTTCCAGAACCACTAGTACCAACTCCTGGGGCGGATAACTTTTGAGGCGTTCCACACTGGCTGCTTCTGAAAGCTGACTGAGAAATGACACGAACAGTAGGCGGAAGATTCACAGGAGGCAAGTCTGGTGCTAATTTCACTAATTGTGCACCATGAGTTCTACGGGTTCGGTACGGCCATGGATAGTGAGATTTCGCAGCATTTGGTGTTGGACAGGAAACTTGGTTGTTCAGTTGCATGGAATAAGGAAAATTTCTAGCATGAGTAAAATGAGATTGCTCCGTTGACAGTGCAGCACTACAAGGGTTTTTCTCCTTAATGTTTAACCAGGAACGTTCGGATGCAAGTACTGAGTCATCTGGTCTCCAATCTGCTAAAAATGCCTGATGGACGTAAGCTCCGCTTGCATCATCGATATAATCATCTCCACAAGTTTTTTCCCCACCACCACTGTCAAACTGCTTCTCCTGCACCAGGGGAAGAACTTAATGAAGTTACATAACCATCTAAGCACAAAACTCAAGATGTGTGAAATAATAGTGTTATGTTACAGAGCAAACAGGACTGAATTTGGAACAAGTTGATTACACATTGAAAAACAAAATAAAAACTACATAATTTACTAATTAATTCTAGACTCTGCCATATTCTGTAAATAAATTAAGCAAATGAAACAAGATTATTTTCTATATGACTAATTCATCTGATTATCCCATTCCATCCATAATCCTTTCGACGTGATAAGCTAGATCGAAATGAGTCAAAATATGAAGCCCCGAGGTTGACGTACACGTATCGGATACTCTGGGAATACAGATACGCCGGGATACATACGGGACACGGCGAAACAAGTATCCCTTTTTTCTGTTTTCTTTTAAGGATGAACGGGATACTTCGGGGATATGTTTCAGAGTTAATTAGGTAAAATTTAGGTTTTTTTAAATAAATTTTCAAAAATAGGGGTTAATATAAAAAAGAAAATTAAATATAAATAATTAACAAGACCAGCCTGCACCCACCTTTTTATTTGCAAAAAAAAACTAAAAGCTAATCAGTATTAACTGTTTGTAGATGAAGATCGTGAAAATGTCTTAGAATAGTCTTTAGACTTGGTAGTTTAAATAGTTTGAAGTATTAAATGTTTCTTTTTGATGAATTAATGACTTATTAGTTAGGTAAATAATTTATTAGCCCCAATATTTTTACCTAATATATTATTTAGTCCTCATAGTTTAATAATATACTACTTTGTCCTTAACTTTTGTTGTATTCAACAGGTTAGTCCCTTATTGTTTAATAATTCAAATATTTGAGGGACTAAATTGTTGAATAGAACAAAAGTTAAGGACTAAACAATGTATTATTAAAATATGAGGACTAAACAGTGTGTTAGGTCAAAATGTAGGGATTAATTAAATTATTTACCCTATTAGTTATTATGACTTATTTGTGGTTTTATAATGACTTATGAATGTTGTTTATGGTTATATATATATATATATATATATATATATATATATATATATATATATATATAATTTGGCATATCCTGTCCGTACCCGTATGCATATTTTTTTTTACAGTGATGTTTGCCGTACCCGTATCTTCATAGGAGTCAAACTACGCATAAGCAAGCTAGCCCAAAACCCATATTATGCCAATAATGTGATGAGCCAGGACCGAATTGAGCCCAGACCGGCATGAGCAAGCTAGTCCATAACCCAAATTCAGGCATTTACGCACAATATTTAAAAGCAAGTAGGATATCTGAGCATTTATGCAGTCAAAAGACAGTTTAAAATTAAGACGAGCCACCACAATCTTATGGCTATAGCATAACATGGAAAAATATGACAATGCTAGATAAGACAAATTCTCCTTTTAAGATACCTGTTGCCAGTTCGCCAAATCTTCTGTTTTGCACCTTCTTCTGTTTGACTCATACATGCGCCTCTTTTCCCTTTTAGCAGCATCTGATTTATACGACTTCTGAGTTCCAATGGCAGTCCGCCACTGCCGGGGAAGCAAGGATGGATCTCTATGTGGGACAATAAATCTCCATACTGACATCCAATCATGTTTGAAAACCCTGAGACCCTGCAGTGAGGTGGTTAAGATCAGATAGCTAATTCTACTGCTACGGTTAGGAGATGAAGAGGGAATTGATAAAATTTCCCACACATGATTACCTCCTGTATACAATCAATCTCCTCTGCAGTCAACAGAGAGGTTTTCATCCTCCGAACTGTCTGCATAAGTTAGCAAAACGTTCACTAAATTTTCACCAAATTAAGATGAGAAAAAAAAAATTATGTGCTCATCGAACTGGAAAACAATACCAAACAGGCCTAATTGATTCACTACCATAAAAAAAGGGCGGCCCGGTCGCATTACGCGTCCCCGCTGAGCGAGGGTCCGGGGAGGGGTCCCACCACAAGGGTGTATTGGGGGCAAGCCTTCCCTTGCCAATTTAATTGGCAAGAGGCCGCTCCTAAGACTCGAACCCGTGACCTCAGGTCACACGGCAACAACGTTTTACCGTTGCGCCACTACCATAAAGGGAAAAAAAAAAAAGATGAAATGAAATAGTACATAGCATAAATATGGAAGTAGGTGAACATTATTTTCATTATTCCATAATTTATGATGTCAAAGTGTTGGGATCGTGCAGAACACCCAGGTTGCTTCAATTGAACATGTCTTCAAACGCAATCCAACCAACCATGGAAAGCTAGCACCCAAAGTAAAAGGTTTTTTCCTTTGTAATTTTCACTTCCAAATCCCATAAATTACGAGAAAACTTTCAAACAGATTAAGACACGTTTAATGGCAGACAGTGTTGAGTAAAAAATATTGCTGTGCAGTTTCATAGATTAGCTCGGGAAGTGGAGTGCGAAAGTTGGGGAGACCACACTGTATAGGTATCATGTATCAAGAATGAAGAAAAACGGAAAAATCATGGTTCCAACAAGTAAAGCCTGAATTTATTTAGTGCACATACCTTTATGGGATTTTCCAATGCTTTTGACGAGCAGCGATTTTTCTGCCTGACAAAAATCTGTAACACAAGTAACAATTTACATGAATGTGGCTAACATTATAAAACAGTCAAGCAACACTTTCTTCCAATTTTAGAAATGTAACAGTTGGACATATCTGAAAATAAAAGAAAGTAAGAAACATATTGTGTCGCTCCAAAAGATTTGGAAAAAAAAAAGACTGCTTTAACCAGCATCCTAGAAACTAAAAATCCGATCCTTTTATTCACTACAGCATATGACAATAGATACCATATGCACAACCTAGGAAGACACAGGTACTCGTATGGGTATGGGTGCGGGTGCAGCAAACGGCATTTTAAAAAAAAAATAAACAAGACACAGGTGGGGCGGGGACACGCCAATTGTTTTATATATATATATCATAATAACATTCATTAGTGATTATAAACCATAAATAACATCCATAATAAGTCATTAATTCATCAAAAATAAAAATTTAATACTTCAAACTATTTAAACTACCAAAAAATGGGCGGCTGCTATATTCTTTTCACTAGATTTTTATTTCTTTTTTTTCATTAGGATCTTATTTTATTTTTGTATATATCAACCCCTCTTTTTTGTAACATTATTAGAAGATACCCCTATATTCTACTTAATTAACTTAGAATCCGTATCCCAAAAGTGTCCCAGAAGTGTCCCCGAAGAGTCCGAAAAGTGTCCCCATTAAAAAAAGAAAAGGAAAAGAGGGGACACTTATTTTGGAGTGTCGGGTGCATGTCCCCAAGTGTCCCTGGAGTGTCGGAGTGTCCGACATTCGTACTTTAAACTTCTAGAAGTCTCGGTGCTTCCTAGTGCACAACTAAGTTTACATTTTCTTTCATGCAGAATTACCAAAGCTAGTGTAATTGGAATACAGAATCTACAACACAAACTACCTGGTGCTTAGACTTGCATGGAAGAAAACGCTGTTGAATTGCTTTCCAATCTGTATTAAATTCCAGGATCCCCAAAGCTAATAATCTGCAATCGAAATCCTTATTAACAAATGCTGAACTATAAATAAGCACGACAAGCATACTTGTTAATGGTGACACCATGGCACAAGGCGCACAAGGTTCAAGGCTGTGAGCCTTACCACCGCCTAAGGCGGACAATGTTGCTCTAGCGATGCCAAGGCACGCCTTTGTGTGCCTGGATATGGTTATCATGGCGCACCTTTTGTGTCACAGGTTATTTTTTTAAGGTTTTATATCATCAACCTACATGTTCAATCTCCACCGTTGGATTAGACACATAACAAAAACAAGTAGACAGACTTTCAAACTGAACAAACATAGAAAAAATTAGAGAGAGAAAAAATGCATAATGCGAAACAAAGGGAAAGAAGAAGCACACAACAACAATAAAAATACCAAAGTAAAAGAAGAAAACAAGGGCATAACTTAAAATTGGAGACTTTTGATAAGAAGTAGCTATTAGTCAACTTAAGATTTACTATTTAGAATGTAGGGTTTATTGCATGTTAGAATTTATTATTAAGAATATTGACATGAATTCTTATTTTTTGCATTTAGATTTTAATCACAATTTCTTATATTTTCAATATTATCATTTGCGGTGATTCTATATAATTTTATTCTTTTAATGCGTCTTGTGTCGCTCAGGCGCGCGGCGGTGCCTTGCGTCTGGCGTCGTGCGCTGAGGCCCTAGGACCCCCTTGCGCCGTAGTGCGTCTTACGCATTTAATAACTATGATGGCAAGTATTGTTTTATGCTTACATTTATTCTTCCAACTCACAAAGGGTCCAAATAATGAAAAGTCATGACCTTGAGCATAAAAATAGTCGAGCAGCTATATAAGTTCAATTGTTAAAAAAGAATATAGAGAAGATATATATATATCTACAGAAGCAGGACACTTACTCATCCTCTGAATCAGTAAAAAGAATTCGATTAGCAACAGCTGCAGTAGGTGGCTTATGAGGAAACAAAGCTGTATTGAACAGTGGTAGAAACCTTTGTATTAACTTGCTAATATCTTTTGGTACAAAAGCAATTGATTGCTTCTTTGCGCTTTCGACAATAGAAGCAGCCAGTGTCTTCTTAGGTGGTGGTTGACCAGATGTGCTGATAGTAGGCGTCATGTTCCCTTTTGAAACTTCACCATTTGGAAGGTGAAAGAGTGGTTCCTTCTCCTTCCATGTATCACTACTAGAATTCAAATGCAGCTTTCTGTACTCCCGGGCAGCTGCCAAGTTTAGTAGAATCAATGGAAAAGCATTCAAAGTTTATATAGCAGAATAATCATATCAGATAAAAACCTAGGAAGCACCAACACGGGTACTCGTACGGTGTTGAAGGAACACCCCAAACTTTAATATCTATATTATATATATATATATATATATATATATATATATATATATATATATAACATTCATAAGTAATTATAAACCATAAGTAACATCCATAATAAGTCATTAGTTCATCAAAAAGAAACATTTAACACTTCAAACTATTTAAACTACCAAAAAGGGGTGGCGGCTATATTATTTTCTTTAGATTTTGAATTCTTTTCTTTTTATTAGGGTTTTTTATATATATCAACCCCTCTTTTTTGTAAAATTATTAAGAAAAACCCAATATTCTACTTAATTAACTCCGAAGCCATGTCCCCATATTAACAAAACAAACAAGGGGACACTTATTTTGGAGTGTCGAGTGCGTGTCCCTGCCTGGAGTGTCCGACACCCGTAAGTTAACCTCCTAGAAGTTCGGTGCTTCCTAGATAAAAACAAAATGGCCTACTTGACTTCAAATGTCTTACCATTAAGAACATCATCCATTCTACTTAATTCACTCAGAAGTCGTGTTCCCGAAGTGTCCCCATATTAAAAAAAAAAAAAAAAAGGAAAAAGAGGGGACACTTATTTTAGAGTATCGAGTGCGGAGTGTTCCTAGAAGTGTCAGTGCTTCCTAAATAAAAACAAAATGACCTACTTGAGTTCAAATGTCTTACCATTAAGAACATCATCCATATATTTTCCAGCTAAATTAAGTGGAGCTACATCCAGAATTGATATCACTGAACCACTCACTGATGGTACCCAGGAAGAACTAGTAGTTTGTGAGGAACTACTCTGTCGATTGCAAACATCATCACTTTTCCCCTCATTTGTGGGAATGTTTTGAGAAACTGATGATTCAGTGGGCTTAAAGCTGGAGACTTCATCTGTTACTGATGGGGACATATATGAAGACTGAAAGCAAATACTGGGATATGGCACATTTCGGCTGGCTATTCCTTCATCTCGTTTACGAAGCATATCGAAGATCAATCCCTGAACCTGGGATGCAATCTCCTGCTTCGAAGGATCGAGAATGCAAAGGGAAAACACTTGAATTAGAAGTTGAACATGCTCATGTATCAAACAATGCAACTGGCCTATTTGCTGTGGACTGAATCCGCTTATCAAATCGGGATAAGCCTGATTACCCGGGGCAGTTCCAGGCACAGAAGCTTTCATATTAACACTAGGCAATGAAGCAACTCCTCCATTTGGTAAAATTGGTAAAAACGGCCTCAATGGCCTTTTTGTCTGTTCTAATAGCTTCTGTTTATATTGAGCAGAGGCTTTCTGCCGTCTATTTTGCCTGGTTTCTGGCCGTCGAAGACTTTTCTCGTACTCTCTCTTTCTATCCTCTTCTTTTTTACTGTCATCAACATCACTCTCAAGCAACTCTTCAAGCTCTATCTCAAAATCTGCATCATTATCCTCATCTTCATCATCAACATTTTCAACACCTTGAGCAGATTGACCCTCACCATCTCCTCCACCGAGTAAAACAGCTGCAAGAAACTTCTTGTACTCTTCTTCATCATCAACATTCGGAAGGTCATCTTCATCATCAGTTTCCTGAAGGAAAGTCTCGAGTTCATCTAGGGTGAAACTTGCAAGTGAGTAACGAGCTCTTGTGCGCTTCCAGATAGCATCCTCATCATCCGAATCGATATTTTCCTTCTCTTGAACACTTTCCCTTCCTATGGAATCAGATACCTTCTTCTTACATTCTGTATCAATAGGTCCTTGCATCACAACCTCCTCTCCATGCTCAGAATCTCCAACAGGATAGTTCCGCACCTCATCAACTGTTATTTTCGATGAATTACCATCCAAAACTTCGATTTCAGAGCTAAGACTTGACGAAGCCTCCGGCGAAGGTGTTCCCTTTAAAAAAGGATTGAAATCTAAATCTTCTTCTTCCTCCTCTTCCTCTTCATCTCCATCTCCGTCTCCATCTCCATCATCTCCCCCCTCTTTCTCAATTTCTTCCGCCTCTTCAGGTTTCGAATCAGTCTCACCGATTCCCAGAGAGGAATTTGATCGATCAATCAGTTGCCCATGGATAGACGAAGACATTTTGTACAAAACACATTCAATACAACCCAAGCGACTCTAATTGAATGAAAATTTGTAGCAAAAATCAATGCAAAATTAAAATTTCTGTGCAATGAGGTTAAGATCAGCAGAAACCCTACAAACCAGAAACAGACAACCAGGAAAATTGCGGAGGAAGCTAAAATCGCCGGGAATGTTTTTCCGAACACAAAATTCAAACTCTGCAGACGCCGAAGATGATCAAAACAAAACACAATTGAAGAAAAAAGTTTTGTACCTCTCAATTGGATTGGACCAATAATTGCAGTTTTGGGGGTTTGAATATCATGCCCGTTGTTCATCTTTGATACGCAACTGTTGTATCCATATCAAAACGACCAGTCGTTTCACTGCCCAAGACGGCGACGTTTAGAGAAAATAAAGCTTCTTTTCTGACCGAAAAACAGGTACAAGGAAAGGGAGTTAATTACACCCATGGCCACTGGACTTTATCCATTTTAACATTGTGACCACTAAACTTCAATTCTTAACATTATTACCACTAACCTTTATACTTTTTAACACCGATGGCCACTCAACTTTAACCAAGTCCTCAAAATGACCGTTAAAGATCTCAAAATGAAAATATTTAAGATTAAAGTTGTTCAGAACAACATTTACCATGAAACCATATTTTTTATTTTCCAAAATCACCTTTTTAGAGCTTTCTCTCTCTAAAAATTCATTCTCTTTCCTAACCAAACAACACCTAAATGACCTCAAAACGAAAATTTTTGAGAATTAAAGTTTCTTAGAATATCATTAAATCTTTGATTGTTTTATTTTCAGACTGTCAACGGTCGTTTTGAGGTGTTGAGTGACTACCAGTATTAAAAACTGTAAAGTTCGGTGGTCATATTATTAAGAATTGAAGTTTAGTGACCATAATATTAAATATGTAAAGTTCAATAGCCATGGGTGTAATTTACCCAAGGAAAAGGTATAAAAATAGTACTACAATTATAAGTTAGGTCTTGGGAAAAAAAAAATTATAAGTTAGGTTAACTTTAAGTCAAACTTTTGAAAGTATACTTTGAAGTGATTTATTAACGGGACACTAACACTATTAAAATATAAACTCGTCATGTGGCACTTACAAAATCTGAACCAGCATTTGGAAAAAGTGAACACGTGGTATTTTTATTTCCAAACTGATTAATACAACTTCATATTGATAACTTTGGTTCGGGAAGTCTCAAAACACTCAGTTAATGATCCATCCATTAAAGCAATCACGTCCGATCTCGTGAATCTTGGGTTTAGTGGGCTGGAGAAATATTAGGTCTCGATATCTGAGCGCATGTTCACTTATCAACAGGTGACACATAGCATATCACTCTCTTCAACTTATAATGTCTTCTACAGTCCGAACTAAGTATAAGTAGAGTGAGTTCAGCTCAGGGTATACTACCTCTCATCCATTCATTAAACTTACACTACAACTTTGATTTACTGTTGTGTTCATCATCGAGTCCTACCTCAAACTGACTTAGGTATCGGAGTGGGTTAGCTAGACAACAACCTCCCATTTGACTTTTTTTTTGTCCAATTACAGGTCTCCAAGTGGATTTTCATGATTCAATCACATCAACGTGTATTTGAGAGTTCTTATCAGGGTCGGTCCTAATAATTTACAGGCCCTAGGCGGAATAATAAATAAGGGCCCTTTTAATAAAAATATTTTATGTAAAAAAATAAAATATATTTCAATACATGATAAATAAAAAAAGTATTATTAGTAACTATAAGGTACGTATTATTACGTTCACTAAATACAATTGTTTATCCAAAATAAAGAAGATGTTTTACAATTTTTTTTAATTATGGATTAAACTCCTATTTGACCCATATGGTATATATCCAAAATTTTATCATTCGGCTAATGTGGTATTATTTGATAACATTTTTCCATTGGAGTATTTTCCATAAAGGACATTTAACTCATTTTGGATAAAAAAAAAAAAACCTAACTGATTTGTTCAATTTTTCGCCAGTAATTCTTTTTTTTATTTTTCTACACATACTTAATACGTGGATAAATAAAAAAATATTATTTGTCTACATATTAAATCTATATGGTAAAAAATTAAATCAATTGCCGCGTGTCAAAAATTATGTCATGTGACAAAAAAATTAATAAATCGATTAATTTTCTATCCAAAATGAGCTATGTATCACTTATGGAAATACTTCAACGGAAAAATACTACCAAATGATATTACAAAATTTTGGATATCACAAAATCCAAATATGAGTGTAATTCTTAAATTAACCCTTAATATATATTCAAAAAACCAATTGGGTCTCTTTTGAGTTTAAAATATTAATTATTTGGACATTTTAAAATTTAAATAATTTTTAGAGCTTTTCACATGAATACTACAATTATTTACAAAACTATAATTAAATCATATTATCAAAATTATTTTTTAATATATCATTATTTTTCATATATAAAAAATAAATTGTGATTTTATACTATAATTAAAAAAAAAATTAGAACCCAATTCATTAAAAAAATTACATTGGATAAGAGTGGTAGGATTTACCACTAGGAAACTTATTTAGCTTTGATATATATGATTTTCTACTCTTTATATATACAAATATGCACCTAATAAAATATTTGGACCCCCTTACAGCCTTGAACCCTAGGCCAGGGTACTGTTGGCCTAGGCTCAGGACCGGTCCTGATTCTTATATTAAGTACCAGGTCTTCCACATCACTTTAAGGACCCTCTAATTCACGTTTGGATACGTTTTATAATCCTACTTAATAAATAAAATAATGAGACTTTTTTATAATATGTATGGATCCATGTTACACATGGCAAAATATGTATTGAAATTCCTCCATTTGATACCAACAACTGAATGCTTCTAATAAATTTCCTAGAATTACACTACAAGGAGGTACATTACACTCATGGCCACTGAACTTTACCTATTTTAAATTGTGGCCACTGAACTTCAATTCTTAACGGTATGACCACTGAACTTTACACATTTTAACATCGGTGACCACTCAGTTTTAACTAACTCCTCAAAATGACCGCTAACGACCTCAAAATAAAATATTCAAAAATTAAAATTGTTCAGAACAACATTTATCATGAAATCACATTTTTATTTTTCAAAATCACCTTTACTGAAAACTTTCTCTCTCTAAAAATTCACTTTCTTTCCTAACCAAATACCACTTAAATGATATCAAAATGAAAATTTTCAAAAATTAAAGTTTCTTAGAATATCATTGACTCTTCGAATTTTTTATTTTAAGACCATCAATGGTTATTTTGAGGCATTGAGTGGCAATCAATATTAAAAAGTATAAAGTTCAGTGATTTTACTGTTAAGAATTGAGTTAAAATGAGTGAAGTTTTGTAGTCATTGGTGTAATTTACTCCACTATAAGGTCTAAATGATAGGGATAATAAAAATTGGGCCCTTTTATTGTAGTATTTCAGCAAAGATTAGAAAAGCCCAAACCCAGCCCAATACCAATATATCCCCAACCTCTTCTAATTGGGATAAGGTACAAAAAATACTCATAATATTTATAGATATGAGTAATTTTACTCGTAACATCTAAAATAGTGCAATTTTATCTCTAAAGTTGGTAACCAAGAGTAATTTTACCTCTAACATTGACAAATTGGGTTAATTTGAGAAATAATTCATCAAACTGTCTTCTCGGTTATGAATTTTGTCATCTATACTTTACATGTGCATCATTTTATCACTTATTAGTAACAGATAATAAACATATGATGTGAAAAAAGTTTATTTTTAAAAAAAAAAATATGATGTCTATTGTACGAGTTGGACAAAAAAATTCAAAATATTTCACATAATTTATACATATTAATCTTTAATTCTATTATTAAATCACAGAAAATATGATTTTTTTAAAAAAATGAAATGATATGCAATTGGTGCAGAATAAGAAACAAAATCATCCGTGTTTTATAATAATATCTGAAATTGATCCAACTTGTCAATGGTAGGGGTAAAACTGCTTTTGACTGCCAACATTAAAAGCTTGTTTGGTTGAGGGTTTTTCAAGGTAAGGTATGATAAGTGTATAAGAGTTACCTTGTTTGTTTTGAAGTGTAATTGTGAAGTAAAGTAAGGTGCTGTTTGATAAAACTTAAAATTAAGTGCTGAAAAACTAAGTGCTGAATTTTAAGTGCTGAATATTATAATAGCTGAAAATATTAAATTCTGGAACTGTTTGATTTATACTGAAAATTAAGTACTGAATATAATTAATCTGTTTGATAACTACAATACGAAAAATTATAAAACTATAAAAAGGACAATATTACCCTTTTACATTATTTAATTAATTTAAAGCTAAAATATAATAAATTGGATCCATATATTATAAATTTAATAAATATTATAAATTATAAAATAAAACTAAAATAATGATAATAAAAAATTGATAAGAAATTTGATCTCATAAGTCGCTCATACACAGTTGATACGATTGTCCACAGCAATGTTTTGTGAAATATTATTTAGGGATCTTTCAAAAAAATCAAGTCTTTTTCATTAAATCTATCCTTGAACAATATGTAATAATAAATTATAGGAGAATGAATTATTATAACCACTGAACATGAGAAAGAAAGACATAGGAAGTCAATCATATGATTTTATCATCAACGGTTAAATTATTTTCAAATTTCAGAATCTGGAAAAAAAAAGATGGACAAAATCTGAAAAAAAAAAAGTGAAAAGGGGAAACCATATGTTGCACAGAGAAAAGAAAAAGAAGGAAGTAGATAGATTCTGGACCAAAAAAAATCATGGGTATAACAGTAAATAGCTTTAAACATAATCAAACAATATATCTGAGCGTGTTAAGTGCTCAATTTAAGTTAAAAAAATTAACTTACCTATTTAAGTGGATAATAGCTTAATGGAATAATTTAAGTGCCTAATAAAAAGTTATTATCAAACACACTTAAACTAAATAAGTACTTAATCTATTAATTTAAGTGCTTTTTTATTTTATCAAACAAGGCCTAAGTGAGGGTAGGTGAGGATAAAATTTACAGGGTTTTTGTTTCACCCGGATTTGAGAGGTAAGCATGGTTAATCAATTTTTTTTCCCAATAATGCCCCGACTTTACATTTTATTTCCAACTATTTTTGCTATTTATCAATTGTTTTCTATTTTGTGTTTGTTGCCTAACCAATGAGCTTAGGTTATGAATAAAGATTAACCATTAATAACATAACTTGGGTATAAATATAGTAATTGATGTAATTTCATTTCAATTGAATTAAAATATATATATAAAAAAAGTAACAAGTACCCATAACCAACACCTAAAATTTTATTTTGAATGTTATAAATGATAAAAAATTAGTATATTGTAATTTAATTAAATTTTATTAGAATTTTATTTAGTTTATAGAGAAATAAAAGTTGGGCTAATTACTAATCTAGCCCATTTGAAGGGGTCTATTAACATAGTTGACTCGCTTTACTTTCATCTCACCAAATTAGACACTTTTATCCACTTTGGACAAGAATACCCTTATTTCAATTCACCTTCTTCCTCAGACTCTCAATGTCTTTTTCGCCATCCCAACCCGACGAAAGCGACATTACCGCCACGTCTAGAGAGAGAAAAGACAGTGGTTTATAGAGAGAGAAATAAGAGATTATGTTTATAGAGAGAAAAGACGGTGGTTTATAGAGAGAAAGAAGAGAAAATGGTATCATTTCAATTTCCTCCATTTTCCTTTATATATAAACCCCTTTCTTATCCCAAATCCCATTTTAGGTTTCGCCCTCTTTGGCTAAGGCTTCATCTCTCTCACCCCTCTCTATCTTCAGTTGCTTTCTACATGCAAATCACTCGGACTAAGATCGAAACATGGTAATCCATATTTTCTTCGTTCCTGGATGTATTAGTGTTTCATTATTCCTTACTCTATCTTTTCCTCATCCGGTTTACTCTTGCGTATATGAATTTGAGTAGCTGGAATAAGGATCTATTAATTTTCAGATCTATCATTGAAAATGTTAGACCTCTCGCTTAGATACACTGATTTTACTGTATTCATTGTTAGATCTTTTGCTTAGATACACTGATTTTATTGGGTCTTTATCTTTTTTAACCTAGTGTAATATACTTCGTGATGCCGAAAATGTTATGAACTCATCTGATTCCTTTTTATTTGAACATAATATTTGCAGGGGTAGTAAGAATGCTTAAGTATATGGGAAGGCTGATTGAAAGAGGTTGTCAATCAGTTCATGCCTATAACATATGGGAAGATTTCTTTAACTTATTGAGTATATATATTGTTATGTTGGTATGAACTTATTGGTTGAATGTATGATGTTGGTTGAATATGTATAAACTGATTAGCCATGCTTTTATACTATATATTTTCATTGCGTATGTGTATGAAGTATGATCCTTTTATAGGTTAAATCATAATCCGTTTATGGTTGAATATGTATGAACTGATTAGCCATGCTCTTATGATACTACAAGTTATACTGCTATGAACTTATCCTGTTTATGGTTGATGTTCTGTTTAGGAAGCTAGAACTGACTGCGAGTATGTGTATGAAGCATGATCCTGTTGATGGTTGAATATGTATAAACTTATTAGCCATGCTCTTATACCATATATGTTCATTGCATATGTGTATGAAGCATGATCCTTTTATAGGTTGAATCATAATCTGTTTATGGTTGAATATATATGAACTGATTAGCCATGCTCTTGTGTTCATTGAGTATGTGTATGAAGCATGATACTACAAGTTATACTGCTATGAACTTATTCTGTTTATGGTTGATGTTCTGTTTAGGAAGCTAGAACTGACTGTGAGTATGTGTATGAAGCATGATCATGTTGATGGTTGAATATGTATGAACTGATTAGCTATGTTCTTATATTATATATGTTCATTGCGTATGTGTATGAAGCACGATCCTTTTATAGGTTGAATCATAATCTGTTTATGATTGAATGTGTATGAACTGATTAGCCATGCTCTTATATTCATTGAGTACGTGTATGAAGCATGATACTACGAGTTATACTGCTATTAACTTATCCTGTTTATGGTTGATATTCTGTTTAGGAAGCTAGAACTGACTGTGAGTATGTGTATGAAGCATGATCATGTTGATGGTTGAATATGTATAAACTGATTAGCCATGCTCTTATACTATATATATGTTCATTGCGTATGTGTATGAAGCATGATCCTTTTATAGGTTGAATCACAATATGCTTATGGTTGGATATGTATGAACTGATTAGCCATGCTCTTATGCTCTTATGGTTGAATATGTATGAACTAATTAGCCATGCTCTTATGTTCATTGAGTATGTGTATGAAGCATGATCATGTTTATGGTTGATGTTCTGTTTATGGTTGAATATGTATTTACGATGTTCCTTTTCACTTGGCTTGTTATCTTAAACTAAAGCATTCAGCACGGTGATAAGTTTCTGATGCATTCAGCACAAAGAGAGTCCCTTGTGGTGACAGCATCATAAACTTCATCACCGTGCTCATCTTTTAATGAGTACAATCCAAGTGGCAGGAACATAGTAAAGGGCCATTGAGCATGTATGAAGCATGTAGAAGGGTCAATTTAGGCTACTTGTATGTTTTGATATGGCTTGTAAATGATAATACTGAATATATATATATATATATATATATATATATATGAACTCTACGTTATATTACAAAATGGGGGGTGAGTGTTATTTCCATTCGGTTCTCCTTGAATTTTCAAATCTCCTATACTATCACATGGATAGTACACGAGTTTTGGAATTACAAGGAGAACCACGTGTGGAACTCATATCCACCTTGCATGCTCCTCAGTCCATCTCCAGACGCTTGAATCATAATCTGTCCTGTTGTTGAGGTATTGCTCAGCAACTTCTTCTTGCCTGGAAAATGGCTCCTCAGTGAGGGGTTGTATTAGTAGATCATATATATGCCACAACAACTACAAAATGCATAGACTAATTAGATCACAAACATGATTAAATGTTTATCAAATGAATTAGATAAACTGTGGCAGATCTATATCGTGGTAGTGGGATAGGCAGGGCGTGAAATGAGAGGGGGAAGAGAAATCATTCCCTGAGGAGCCACATTGATAAGCCCGCAATACACCTAAATTAGCATGCATAAATATATTCAATTTCATGTAAAATATATATTAATTATATTATTTTGTTAAGATTTTACGTTGATATTTGTTACTTGTGTACAAGGTGTTAATTTTTTGGAAAAATCCAAATAGGAGCTAAAACGGAGCAAAAACGAGTAAGAAATCATGTTTTCAGTAAAAGACACGTACGAGATTCAGAAGCCGCGCCAGAGATTTTGGAATCAAAATAAGGAAGCGACACGGAGTGTCTATCGCGACCGAGATTCTCATTATCTCAGTCGTGACACGCTAATAGCAAGCCCAGCAATGCAAGTTTCTTCCATTCCTCCTTATCATTCGTATATGTTCAGAATCATTGTTTATTATATTTTATAACTTATCGTCACCCGTATCATTTTCTTAGAGTTGAAGTATACAAAGTCTGTCTCACCATAGTTTAGGAGTAGTTTGTAGTTGTCACCCAAACCAAACTAAAGTATTCACCGCTTAGATAACGAATAGAACCGAGTAGTTTAATACTTGTGGTTATAAATCCCGTAGATTCGATGACCGGTCTTAACTGGATTATTACTTGATACGACGGGGTACACTTGCGCCTACGTAGTAGCGTCTAGTAGAGCTAAAGCACCTAATAGAAAGACCTTAATCATAACGCACACATACAATAACTTATATTCACACACCGTACTACTAGGCGCCGCACGCGCATCAATACTTATCACCGACGGAATTTTCTGTAGGTATTACACGTTTTTCTTATAGTGATAGTCACTTGTTATAAATTAATTAGCTTTTATTATATTTCCTTGTTTAGCTTCTTACATCTTGTTTAAATACTTATACTTATCATTCAGGAATTCAATTAATCCAATATGTCTCAACACGTGAATAGAAGGGGAGAACAATTTTATTACAACCATTTGTATATAAATGGAGCAGAAATGGAGTTGGCTATATACTGTATATTACCGAACTCAGTTCATCAAGGAAATCGTGAGTCCTTGTGTTTTTTATTACTATTTTCTTCAAGTTTTATATTTTTTATTATTTTTGTTTCTTCAACTTACACCCACTCTTTTTAAAAATAAAAATTCTCTAACTCATTAATCTTTGTTTTGTTTTTGTGCAGATAATACTTGTTTATATCATGCTAGGATAAAGGCTTATGAGTCTAGACTACGTCTATCTCAAAAGTTAGGAAAGCTTGAAATATCAGGCCAGTACCCACACTATCAATACAACATGTCATAGATGCGTGTACTGAAATGTCAATAGAGTCAATAACAAAGTTTCTCAAAAACATTGGAGTCACTACGGTGTATCGATATCCGTTTAAGGGGCCAAAAGGTCCAAACCATTGTGAAAAGGTAAGTTTTACAGTGTTAACAAATTTTAGTCAAATAAAACTTTCATTTTCATATATTTTAAAATGATATGTGAGTCAATTTTTAAGTCAAATAATATTTAGTTAATTTTTTAAAATTAGACCTTATATTTGAGATAATTTGTGGCCTCTTTGATTTTTTTTTTATCTTCTTCAGACGACAAAACATATATCATACATGTAGCAATTAACGCCTGCAAGGCTCGTCTGAGACTCGCCCGGTGGAGGGTGGATCCAGATTGGGAATCCCTGAAACTATCAATCTAGTACGGTATTGACTTGTTGATGTTCGCTTCTTTTCTTTCTTCCGACATTTTTTAGCGATTAGTTTTTTACTCTATCTTCCGCAACTGTTTGTCTTCCTCCAACTTGTATGTTTCTTTCTCTCTCTCACTGATGATTTTACTTCTTATCTATCATTGTTCTTTGTTTATATCCATTGATATGTTTTTTCTTCTTCTTATGAAGTTTAGATCAAGTATTCCCTCTTATTTTATTCTTTTTTTGTTTTACTTTTGATACTATCGAAACTAAGTTGTCAAAATAAATTTTAATTTTCATTGAATTTAAGGGGTGAAATTGATTTTTCAGTTAAACCTTAATTTGACAGCTTAATTTATTAATGGTTTGATTGGATGGATAGAATACAAAAGTGTTTCAGAGGGTTAGTATAAGAAAGGTTTGGAAAAGAAATAGAACTAAGTTATCATCCAATCAAAGCCTCAAGTCGCAAAACGGAAATTATATGTAATTAACTGATGCTAAACAATTGAAATCTAAAATATTGGGTATTTCTTTTGGTTTGTTGGATCAACTTCTCCTGTTTGCCTTGCTTTCATTTGTGTATATCTGTAACCCCCGTCCCGGGTCACATTGAAAACGCATAGGACCAAACAATCATCACAATTAAGCATAAATACCAACATAACTACATAAAGGCTCTCTATTTATTTCCATCTATCAAAGTCTCATAACCAAAAGGTTAAATAACCAACCAAATAATTTAATCCATCAACAATATTCACTTAAATTTAAGCAAATAATCCAAACCAATAATATAATAAATCCTAATGAATGTCTACAAAATTGCTAATGGGAATGTGACGCTTATACTTGCCAGCCTGAACGCAGGGTAACCCTGAAAATCTAGCAAATAGGAGAACCTCTGAACCTAGCCTGAAAAATATGGCAAGTGGTGAGCTGCCTACTCAATAAGCATAATTACAAATATTCATACATATACATATATAAATATATATCATTCACACCTATTATATTTAACCAGATAACATAACAAACCAGACTGTTGACTATAACTAATATCCTAAAGTTAATATATTTATTTTTAAGGGCCCTAGCTAAACCTAATTGAAATATGTCCAATGGCCTCATGGTTAACAATATTCAATCGTAGATATACACTATCGCCCTCAGTTTCAGGACATGTATCCTTTTAACCTTATAATAATTATCTAAGTAATACGGTACTGCTATCGCCCCCAGTTTCAGGACACAGTACAAATTCAATTAGAGTAAAATAACACCCTACCCAGGTGCCTGTGATCACAGTATCAACAAACATCCAGACTATTGTACTTATCCACTTAAGCTAGCTAATTAAGTGAGATTTTAAAATGAAACGTATTGTTATTCTACCATAGACAATCACCTTGTAAAATAATTACTTCAACATATGATCAAAATAATATGCATCAACTGTGAATTTAAGCACAACCATATCCAAATTTCAGACATCTATCGATCCCATCATTGCGTAATCTATGATTTTAAATTTGATTCTATCCAACTAAATAATAATTATTTTTCACCATCCGATCAGCCAAGACTAAAAAAACTCAATCATCGTAATTAGTAAGTTTTTCCAAAACATCACAACCATATACATAATTCCCTTTCCTAGAACAATAATCCATAGCATATAATAATCATAGCAAGTTTATGCACATATAACAATCCATAGCATGGTTTCATCATCACCTCACACATATATATATTTCTTTGAACAATTCACATATAGATATATATAAACATATAAATATTAATAATTATGACTACCTCTCGTTCCAAGTTAATCAACCTGTTCGAGTTCTTGTTCACCCGTTTCTTCCTCCCCTATAAATATAAAAATGCATTCCTACAATTAATTCATGTTTTAAAAAAAATGATAGATATGTAATGTATGTTCTGAATGTCCCTAACCCCTCTAATTAATCAATAACCATTTACTTAAATCTAAAATTCTAACCCTTTAAAAATTCAATTATCATAGAAGACTAATAATTTAGAAAAAACATCATATATATCAGAACCTATACCGGGTAAAATTCTGGTTGAAAAACGCTCACCGGAGTCTCGCCGGAAAGCGGTGGCCGGTTGCCGAAATTCCGTCAGACTTGTCGGAAGTGCGAACTGAGATTACCACGAGATAGCCGGCGTTCAAAGGAATGCAAAAATATACTCCTTTCACTACTAAAATCGCCTAAAAGGTCGGGATCTAACACTTTTCCGGTGAAAATACCCGCTCCGGTCACCACCCTTTTCGGTCAGAAAAATATGAATGGTGGTCTCAAAATCTTCCTTATGAAATAAGGAATTCAATGGTATGATTTTCTCTTCAAGAGGTGATCGGAGTAGGGAGTTACGAAGAAAGTTAGGATTGGAAGAAAAGAAAAAATAAAGCTGCGCAGGGAATGAATTTGGTTCTGGTGTTGGTATCTCGAACCCCAACTCCACTAAAATATTAATAATAATAATAATAAGGCTTAATACATTATTTTCCCCCTGAACTTGTCCAAAAAGCTTGGATGGCCCCCTGAACTTTAACAGGGTTTAAGTAGCCCCCTGAACTTACAAATAGTGTAACCAACTGCTCCCTCCATCCTATGTGGCAGTGCACGTACATATCAGGAAAAGAGAAGCGCGTGAACAGCCAAAAGAAGAGGATTTCCTCCTATTTTATACCGTTTGACAATGGTAAAATCCATGATTCTTTTGAATCTTTCTTCAAAGTAACGGACTTCGTTCTTCGATCTTCAATCAAGATGGTAATTTTTTCTTTTTCGTTTCTTATTTTATTCAGCTGATGGTTTAGTTCTTCTGGCGATCCTCATTTTTGTTCAATTATATTTTAATCTGGTGGAAATATTAGGTTTGATCTGGTTTCCTCAATATTAGGTTTTATGAATTTGGTTTTATGAATTTTTAGTTTTTGTAAAGTAGGTTATTTGTTCATCCTTCTTATTGAAGGAATTGGTTCTTCTTATTTTTTCCCCCTTCTTTGATTTTGGTTTCTGAATTTACTTTTGTTAGATTGATTATGGAGGTGATGGTATACCCAATTGTTATTGTGGTCAAATTACAACTTTAATGGCTTCATGGAAAACACCAAATCCAGGAAGAAAGTTATTTGGTTGCAGAAAATATGATGTAAATAGCAATTATAATTAGAAAACACTGATTTGATTTTTGTTAATTTGATTAATTAAATAGAAGGTATGTAATGCAGGGGAATGAAAAATGTGGTATGATCCTCCTTTGAATGATCATTATAGGCAAGTTATGTGGGGGTTGCTGGTGAAGAAAAATATAAGAGAAAATTCAATTCAAGAAGACATTGTGCATGAAGTTGGCTTTGGAATGCAGCAATGCAAGAGAGCTAATTGGAAGAAATTCTTAGCATTTTCATTTTAAGTGTAACATGTGGTACTTTAATTTGGCTGGTGTAATTAGGAGACATGTAATTTGGTTAAGTGTGTTTGCTGTAATTTGGTTAGGTGTATTTGCTGTAATTTGACAATACGTATTTGCTGTATATTTAAGGTATAAATTGCTGTGTATTTTTACCTTAATTTGTCTACAATATTGCTATTACAAATTATACCAGCATTGTTGGCACATATTAATATACCTGTATTATAAATTCACACGAATAACTTGTAATATAAATTCAACAGAAATGGATTAAACACAAAATGATAATTTGTTCATTACAAAATCATTCCCAAAATAACGAATTACAAACTTCAAGTTAACAGTCTTGTGTCCAAAAAAGTACACAATTTATAAGTTTAGCTACTACTTATTAAACCACCTAACAACTGTAGGTTGTGAGTTTGTTTTATCAGTTGAATGAGTTGCTGGTCTTCTTTCACTAACTTCGGGTTGACTGGAAGTAACACGTTGTCTGTTTGCTAATTCTTGCTGCAATTGTTGTGGAGTCATAGATTTCTTTCCAAAAAACTTAAGCTTTTGTGGCTGGAATCCATTATCTCCTGTTACATCAACAGAATTTTTGATGTTCCTTGCACCAGTTGTAACAACTCTTCCACCTAGTGTACCAGACTATTAAAACACATCAAACAGTGAACGGTGTTAAAACTGGTCTCTGATATATTATATAAAAAAAAAGAATTAAAAGTAATTACTTACAAGCTCGGTTGTAAAACCGGTCCTCTCTGATATAACAACGCCATACCCAGACAACCTTGGCCTCTTGTACGCAGCTTGTTTATTTGCATTAACACTTTTCTCCTATAATTAACAGCTTAATTATGATTATAAATAATGAAAGTAATTAAATAAACACATTATTTAATATTATTACCGAATTGTTTCTTTGTGTACTAGTAAGAGTAGGCCTAGTAATTGGCAGTTTAGCTGGTCGTGTAGAAACACGAGCTGCATGTGAACTGGAACCCTGCAAAAATCAATTACATGTGAAAAAATACAAGTTCAGTTGGTCTTATAAATCAATCCTTCTAACAGAACACAACCTACAAATATCAACATCAGTATTGAGATGGTAAATATGCGAATTGGATCATTAATCAGGACCAATCTTTATTAATTATTAACACAGCTCCATTGTTAAAATATGAAGGCATTAATTATCAATTAGGCCTACTAATTAGGTTACTATATTAATGCTTTTATATTGATCAAGCCTACTAATTAGGCTGCTATATTAATGCTTTAAACCTTTGAGTTTAATATAATCTGCTGGTATAGTTATTAGTATCATGTTTAAAAAAAAACTAATGAACAATTACCTCTGTCCCAGCTTCCTTTCTCTGTTGACAACTCTTTTTGTTATGGCCTTCCTTTTTGCAAAATGAACAAGTCATCAATGTTCCTTTCCGTGAATATTTCCCAATCTTCTTTGGCTCATCCTTTGATTTGCGTCTATTCTTTTTTGGTCTACCTGGCAGTATCTTAACCTCGGGTGGTTCAATAGGTGGGTTGTTTGATTGTGGCCACATTTTCATATTCAACATTGGCTGAATACAATTTGCATAAGCTTTCATATAGGTTGTTTTGTGGTACCAGTGAGCAACAAAATTCTGTGCGTCCAAACCTTGCCTATGCAATGCGACAATAACATGTGCACATGGAATTCCTTTAAGGCCCCAAGCCCTACAAGAGCAGGATTGCTTCTTCAAATCAACCACATGTCTGTATGCTCCTTCCACTACTTCAAAACCAAACTCCCCATTCCAAGTTATGCTACATTTCATTGCCCTAGAAGTATTCTTCTTCAAAACATCCATAGCCATAGGTGATATATCAGCAATCCATTTTTTTTCCACAAATTCTCTCATATCTACTATCCTATTCATCATTTGCAATCTAACTTCTTCAAACAGTGTAATTATTGTTTTGTGTCTTGCTTTCAGTATCCATCCATTAAATGTTTCAGACATGTTATTATCAACGAAATCACAGTTAGTTGCCATTGAAAAATAAGTCCGACACCATCCTTCTTTATCATAGCACAAAAGTTCCTCAACAATATTCTGACCTAACTTGCTTAAAGCTGCTAAGTTATCATTAAATTCAGCTTCAAACATGGATTTAGAACATCTCCAGAAACAAGCTCTTCGTTCAACACCCCTCCATTTTTTTGACCAATTTGCCAAAACGTGTCTTGCACACATTCTATGCTCCGCATTTGGGAGAACCTCTTTAATAGCCGGAATTAATCCCTATCGATAAGCATATAAAATAAACACAGAGATTAGTAAGCACAGTAACAACATATTAAGCATATAATAAAGCACAAATAACCATACAACTTGGAATAACAGAACATTAATAAGCACAATAAAAAGCATAAATAAGCATCCAACTTAAGCTGAAAAATAAATTATACCTTCTGCATATCAGTCACCACAGTGTATCCATCACCAAGAGATAATTCCAAGTCTGCTTGCAACAATTTGATAAACCATTTCCAAGTGTGTTTTGTCTCGGAATCTGTCACTGCCCAAGCAATCGGATACATTTGATTATTACCATCTTTTGTCACTGCAACCAACATTTGCCCTTTACATATTCCTTTCAGGAAGTTTCCATCTAACCCAATACATCTTCTGCATCCCTCTTTGAAACCTTTTTTCAATGCATTGAAGCACATGTAAAAACCCCTAAATATCAATGTAGGAGGTATCCCTTTAGAGTCTACATGGACTACACAGGTACTCCCTGGATTGGACCTTAAGATTTCATCCCTATAGTCATAAAGTCTAGCAAATTCTAATCTATAGTCACCCATCAATTCCCCTATAATATTATTCTTGGCCTTCCTGCATGATGTTTTACCAGCATATATCTCAAGCTTCGTTTTCACCAAGTCTTGCAATTGCCATATCTTGATCCCTGGATTTTCAGTAACTTTTTCCTTGAAATACTTTGTTAGAAATTTGGCATTGCAATGCCTATTTATGTTAGTCCGGTAACAAGTGTGCACTGGATGGTAAGTCTTGATGGTAAAATTATGTGACCTTTTCTCTAAACTGCCAAAAAGATGCCATTCACATGTTTTGATACATCTAGCCCTAACTCTATCACTATCGTTTGGCCTTATTGTCAACTGCACACCCTTCCTCACTGCATAATTGCAAATTGCTTCCCTAAATTGATGCACATTCTCAAACACCATCCCCAATTCCCATAGGGTCTCCTCACATTTTGGATCATAGTGGACCCTTGTATTTCTCTTTCTGGTTCTTTCTTGTATGCCATCACCATCTTCATCTTCAGTGCCAAAGCTGTCCACATCAGAGCTCCCTATATAGTCTTCATCACCACCTAGAAGTCCAGCATATCGGTTACCTTCTTTCAACCAATCCAGAAATCCAATATCACTTCCAGCTTCTCTCAATTCAATTTCCTTGTTTTGAAGACCTTTATTTCTCTTAGATCTTTCCCTCCTGTAACTCGAAACAGTTTGTTTAACTTGTTCTACCTCCTCATCATTCTCACTACCTTCATCATCATCAATATCTGCTTCATATAACTCATCTTCTGTTGTAGCAGAGTCAGATCCATCACAATTTTCATCATTCGAGTGACCTGACTGGTTTTCCTCATCTAAGCTAGCATAACTTGCATCCTCTTCATCTCCATTTCCCTCGTCTTGTATAGCTTCTTCATCTTCAGCTAAGTCATTAATGGGAAGATGTGTATTAAATGCATTACTATGGATAGAAATAACCATATTTGCAACCTCTTCCAGGGTTGCCCTATTTTCTTCCACATCAGCCTGGTGGGACCCATCTATATAATCCACATAGACATCAACACTCTCCCCATTATTTACACCATCTAACATATCCATAACCACCCCATCATGTATTATCTCAATAAATTCTCTTGTACCTCTATGTTGGTAGTATAAAGGGCCACATACAACATATTTAAACACCTCACGTACTGTCCAAAGAAGGTCTAACCTGCTGATTTTATCCATGTCTATAATTTTTTCCACTTCCTGAATACCCCCAACGTATTTCTTTGACCCTCCTTCATCCTTTAATTTCCCTCCATGATGCCATTTAATATGGACTGACATTTCACCACTAGTTTGACTGAAAATAAAACAATTTGAGCAAAACAACTTGGTCAATAACTATAGAATTGAATAAAGAAAAGCAATCCAACAAATCACAGCTTTTTTAGTCTTTTAACAATGAAAATAACTGCATATTTAGACAGGAATGGAGGAATCCACACAAAAAAAAAACAAAATGGCTACAGCAAAAGCAATTAAATATGACTACATAAGACTTTTTCAACAGCAAAAAAAATGATAAACAAATGAAAGAGAATCTCAAGACAAAAATTAACCCCACATGCTCAACATTATGCCAAAGAACAAAAATACCCTTACTTTCCATGTATAATATCCATTTTACACATTCAGTAAAAGATTCAGTCAAATGCCTATATAAACTCAATGAAATAAGCCATAAGAAGAAAACAACTAACCTCAAGCAACCAAGATGATAATGGAATATGATTACTTTAA
The DNA here is from genome assembly GCF_963576675.1 of Euphorbia lathyris. Lineage (NCBI taxonomy): Eukaryota > Viridiplantae > Streptophyta > Magnoliopsida > Malpighiales > Euphorbiaceae > Euphorbia > Euphorbia lathyris. The sequence continues at coordinate 87,987,526 of NC_088915.1, forward strand.
TGGAAACAACTAACCTCAACGCCAGGATAAATCACTTCATTGAATCGCCTTTCAACTATGGAGGAATGTAAATCTCAGTTGACTGTTCATGGAAATTAGGGAGAAATATTTGTGATGAAAAGGAAGAACTTTGTGTTTATGGAAATTAGGGATTGCAAATGTGTGATCAAAACGATTTGTGATGATGGAAATTTGGGAAACTGATGTTGAAGATTAGGGATTTTTGACTGTTCAGTTTTCTGTCACGTTTTGAGAGGGAAACGTAAGAGAATCATTTTTCTTCTGATTAAAATGACATGGCACTCATTAATCCTATGTGGCGACAACTGTCACTCTATTTTGAAAAGTCAATGGCGCGTGGGTCCCAGTTCCCATCTATATTCTGGAATTGAGAATTGAGGGAGCAATTGGTTACACTATTTGCAAGTTCAGGGGGCTACTTAAACCCTGTTAAAGTTCAGGGGGCCATCCAAGCTTTTTGGACAAGTTCAGGGGGCAAATAATGTATTAAGCCTAATAATAATAATAATAACATGGTCCACTCACCTATTTCTTTTCCTCTTCTTTTCTTTTGACAAAAAGAACTAGTCCCCTTTCTTTTATTTATTTATTTATTCCTATTGTTATTTTTTTTAATTATGCATAACTATTTAGATGTTACAATATCACTGACGGAGATGCTTATCACCGACAGAATTTTCTGTAGTTATTACACGTTTTTCTTGTAGTGATAGTCACTTGTTGTAATTAATTAGCTTTTATTACATTTCCTTGTTTAGCTTCTTACATCTTGTATAAATACTTATACTTATCGTTCAGGAATTCAATTAATCCAATATGTCTCAATGTATGAATAGAAGAGGAGAACAATTTTATTACAACCATTTGTATATAAATAGAGCAGAAAGGGAGTTGGCTATACACCGTATATTACCGAACTCAGTTCATCACGGAAATCGTGAGTCCTTGTGTTTTTTATTACTATTTTCTTTAAGTTTTATATTTTTTATTATTTTTGTTTCTTCAACTTATACTCACTCTTTTTAAAAACAAAAGTTCGCTAACTCATTAATATTTGTTTTGTTTTTGTACAGATAATACTTGTTTATGTCATTCTAGGATAAAGGCTTTTGAGTCTAGTCTACGTGTATCTCAAAAGTCGGGAAAGCTTAGAATATCAGGCCAGTACCCACACTATCAATACAACATGTCATTGATGTGTGTACTGAAATGTCAGTAGAGTCAATAACAAAGTTTCTCAAAAACATCGGAGTCACTACGATGTATCGGTATCTGTCTAAAGGGCCAAAAGGTCCAAACCGTTGTGAAAAGGTAAGTTTTACAATGTTAACAAATTTTAGTCAAATAAAACATTCATTTTCATATATTTAAAAATGATATGTGAGTCAATTTTTTAGTTAAATAATGTTTAGTTAATTTTCAAAATGAGACCTTATATTTGAGATAATTTGTAACCTCTTTGATTTATTTTTTTTATCTTCTTAAGACGACAAAACATGTACCATACATGGTGCAATTAATGTCTGCAAGGCTCGTCTGAGACTCACCCGGTGAAGGGTGGATCCGGATTGGGAATCCCTGAAACTATCAATCTAGTACAGTATTGACTTATTGACGTTCGCTTTTTTTCTTTCTTCCGACATTTTTTAATGATTAGTTTTTTACTCTATCTTCCGCAACTGTTTGTCTTCCTCCAACTTGTATGTTTCTTTCTCTCTCACTGATGATTTTGCTTCTTATCTATCACTGTTCTTTTTTATATCCATTAATATGTTTTTTCTTCTTCTTATGAAGTTCAGATCAAGTACTTCCTCTTATTGTACTCTTTTTTTTTGTTTTACTTTTGATACTATCGAAACTAATTTGTCAAAATAAATTTTAATTTTTTATTGAATTTTAGGGGTGAAATTGATTTTTCAATTGAACCTCAATTTAACAGCTTAGTTTATTTATGGTTTGATTAGAATAGAAGAGTGTTTCAGAAGGTTAGTATAGGAAAGGTTTGGAAGGGAAATAGAACTAAGTTATCATCCAATCAAAGCCTCAAGTCGCTAAAGGAAAATTATATGGAATTAACTGATGCTAAACAATTGCAATCCAAAATATTTGGTATTCTTTCGGTTTGTTGGATCAACTTCTCCTATTTGTCTTGCTTTCATTTGTGTATATCACACATGAAGATGCTTATCACTGGCCGAATTTTTTGTAGGTATTACACGTTTTACTTGTAGTGATAGTCACTTGTTGTAAATTAATTAGCTTTTATTATATTTCCTTATTTATCTTCTCACATCTTGTATAAATACTTATACTTATCGTTCAGGAATTCAATTAATCCAATATGTCTCTACGCATGAATAGAAGGAGCAAACAATTTTATTACAACCATTTGTATATAAATGGAGTAGAAATGGAGTTGGCTATACACCGTATATTACCGAACTCAGTTCATCAAGGAAATCGTGAGTCCTGTTTTTTATTACTAATTTCTTCAAGTTTTATATTTTTTATTATTTTTGTTTCTTCGACTTACACCCACTCTTTTTAAAAACAAAAATTCTCTAACTCATTAATCTTTCTTTTGTTCTTGTGCAGATAATACTTGTTTAAGTCATGCTAAGATAAAGGCTTTTGAGTCTATACTACATCTATCTCAAAAGTCGGGAAAGCTTGTAATATTACGGCCAGTACCCACACTATCAATACAGCATGCTATAGATGCGTGTACTGAAATGTCAGTAGAGTCCATAACAAAGTTTCTCAAAAACATCGTAGTCACTATGGCGTATCGGTATCCGTTTGAGGGGCCAAAAGGTTCAAACAGTTGTGAAAAGGTAAGTTTTACCGTGTTAACAAATTTTAGTCAAATAAAACTTTCATTTTCATATATTTAAAAATGATATATGAGTCAATTTTTTTAGTCAAATAATGTTTAGTTAATTTTTAAAATTAGACCTTATATTTGAGATAATTTATGGCCTCTTTGATTTATTTTTTTTATCTTCTTCACACGACAAAACATGTACCATACATGCAGCAATTAATGCCTGCAATGCTCGTCTGAGACTCGCAAGCTGGAGGGTGGATCTGGATTGGGAAACCCCGAGGCTATCAATCCAGTACGGTATTGACTTGTTGCTGTTCGCTTCTTTTCTTTCTTCCGATATTTTTTAGCGATTAGTTTTTTACTCTATCTTCTGCAGCTATTTTGCAAGGCTCGTCTGAGACTCGCACGGTGAAGGGTGGATCCGGATTGGGAAGCCCTGAGGCTATCAATCTAGTACGGTATTGACTTATTGTTGTTTGCTTCTTTTCTTTCTTCCAATATTTTTTAGCGATTAGTTTTTTACTCTATATTCCGCAACTATATTTCTTCTTCCAACTTGTATGTTTCTTTCTCTCTCTCACTGATGATTTTGCTTATTATCTATCATTGTTCTTTGTTTATATCCATTGATATGTTTTTTCTTCTTCTTATGAAGTTTAGATCAAGTACTCCCTCTTATTTTACTCTTTTTTTGTTTTACTTTTGATACTATCGAAACCAAGTTGTCAAAATAAATTTTAATTTCATTGAATTTTAGGGGTGAAATTGATTTTCAGTTGAACCTTAATTTGACAGCTTAATTTATTTATGGTCCAAAAAGCTAAAAGATCCAGGGTGCAAGGCTATTTATACTAGGTTAGTTGTAACCCTCGATTTTGTAACTAGAAAGTCTCCATTAATGCCTCATTAATGGTGGTTACTGAGTTCTTTCAAGTATGACTGTTAGCTCATTTATGAGGCTATTACTTACCTTTAATGATGTCGGTTTTCTTCTAGGAAGACAACGCCAATATCCTTTGGGCGTATCGATGCCTGATGACGGGTTTCCCAAGACATAGCGGTTACGAGCCTCTTTATGACGTCTGACCATCTGTGGCGTATCGATGAATCTAGGGATCCATCGTGGCGTACAACTTACCTCGCACGCCACAATTCTGCCATATCCCTTGGCCGTAGTCATTCGGTTAATTGATCCTTCAGTCCCTTGATAGTATCTGGATGTTATCAGAAGCCCCCCTAAAAGTGACAATAAAGCCCTTTAGGGCTTTTAAGCTTCTTCGCATGCTGTCAATAGGCGACTTATTGATGGGTGTTATGTCCCATGCCACAGGTAGGTTGCCAGGTGTCACTTGAAGGCTCTTGTACCGAGAAAGATGAAGTCAGGGTCCCCTTTTTAAACTTTTTTTCTCTCTCTTCGGCTTTTCACTTGTTCTTCTTGGTTCATCTTCTCGAGCTCATCTGACTCTTCAAGCTTTGGAGTTTTCTCTTTTCCGGAATCCTTCGATCCCACCGTCGATCTTTCCATCGTTCATCCTCGTCTTTCACTCCATTGTCCGTGTAAGTTCGTCTGACTCTTCTCATTTTCCCTTTCTTCCTTATTTCCATGGGTTCGAGTTCTGAACTCTTAGGCTGAGTTCTTCGACTGAAGATTCTTCGAGTGAGAGTTCTTCCGTGAGGGCTCTGAGTTGTGAATTCACAAATTTAAGCAGTCTTAGAGAGAATCGGGAAGTTTGTTAGCCTGGGTTTTTAGAAACCCAGGGTCCTGCCGTTGTTGCTTCTCTAGTTGCGACGGCGGTGCTTAGATTGGCTTCTGGTAAAGAGGCCTCCTCCTCGATTCCTTACAGGAGGAAGATGAAGGGTCCAAAGATGGAAATTACTCCATCACGGATGAGCTTTGGGGATCTGACCGCGCTGGCGGGTCTTTATCCCTGGATGAAGAGAGTAGATTTATTACTAGCAGATGAGACACATCGTCCTGGTCAGCCCCCGAAGGGGTATTTCGCTGTATACATGAGCCACGTAGAGAGGGGGTTTGTTTTTCCAGTCCCTTGATAATATTTGGATGTCAAAAAAATAGAATTTATATCAAAATGAACAATATCTATATAATATTAGACCAAACCGCTATCATCCAGCGGTACCAATTGTACCCCGACGCCCTCTTCCCCATTCAGATTAATTAATAGATGGAAAAAAGCATAATTAAGCCCCTGAACTTTGCCTGTTTTAAGGATAAAGCCAATGATTAATTATTTTTCCATATTGAGTCATTGATCATTAAATTTGTTATGGATCCAGCTCTTATTTAACTTTTTCGTCGAGTTTGAATGAGATGCGTCGTTAAGGGATTCAGACTGTTGATGTTGACATTTTCACTGTCATGTGGACAAATAAAAAAAGGTAAATTACAAAACTAGGTCAAATGGGAGGCCCATTTACATATTTAACTCATTTATTCAACCTACTACATATCTAGACTGTTTTTGTGTGACTTTCCCATAATACCCTCAATATTTGCGCACGTCAGTCTCCCTCCCGTATGACTTCGTAGATTCGATCATATGCGAAGCCTGCAAAGCTAATGTTTGGTTTACTTGATGAATTTAATTAGCATATGTGAAGCCTGGATGTGTTTTGAAGCTCATTCGCGAAGTGGTATATAACAAAAAATACCAAACAACAACGAATTCTAACATTAAAATCATAACATTATCAAAATTTACAACAAGATTGCCACAATAACAACATTAAAATCATAACATTGTCAAAATTTACAACAAGATTGCCACAATAAACTCCTAACAAATCACTTCAAAGTGAACCTGACTAATCTGGACGGAAATTTCTCCCTCTACAGGAAGTCCAGACTTTTTGGGATGATAAATGGAAGTCCAGACCTTTTGGGATGGACGTGTCCCATGGTGCACACTAAGATTGGCACAATCTCTCCTAACTAATCATTTCAAAGTGAATGTGCCAATCTTGAGGGAAATTTCTCCCTATATAGGAAGGAAAGTCATCTCCCCTGCAGCCCAATACGCCGCCTTCCAGAAAGGGATGTTATGTAATCAACCACCTTTAGGAAATATTAATCGTGCTAAACAGGGAAAACGATGATTTTGGCTTCGCGAAATGAGGATTAGTGAAACATGCGAATGTAAATGTGCAGGGAAAGGATGATTTTACTTCGCGAATTGATGTTTTCGCGAAGTCTGCGAGGTTTGAAACGTGACGATCTATGTCGCATATCGATGCTTTCACGAAGTCTGCGAGTGAAATCATGAACTTTTCTACTCGCAGACTTCACGAGCTAATCGATTCGCGAAGTAGATCGACACGTTTCAGGCTCTTTCTCTTCGCAGATCTTCGTGAAATCATCGACTACGCGAAGTGATTTCATGGAAAAACGTAGAAGAAACAGCAGATACTTACATTTTTCGTGCCTTTCACCCTTAAAAGCGACAATAACAATATGATAAACTGGGAAAAATGATGAAAATAACGTAGAATAACCATTTTTTTGATGGTAACAAGAAGAAAGAAACCAAGTAACGAGCAGGAACAGGAAGATGAAGAACCATGGCTTCATTTTCTAGGATTAGGAAGTTGCAGAATCAAGAGATGAAGAGAGGAAAAAGAGAAATACATTGTGATTTGGAGAAATGGTGCAGATTTCGTGCAATTTAAAGGAAGATAGGAAGATCAAAAGTCTTGGAATCATTAATGGAGGAGCCAACTGTTTTGCGTAACCAAGGAGAAGGGGGGGGGGGGGGGGGATCGTTCGCGTTGGGGGAAGTGGGAAGGTTAGGAGTATTATGGGAAAGTCACACAAAAACAGTCTAGATATGTAGTAGGTTGAGTAAATGAGTTAAATATGTAAATGAGCCTCCCGTTTGACCCATTTTTATAATTTACCCATAAAAAAAGTTTCTTAACTAGAGAAAAGAGAAAGTAAAAAGTAAAAAGAAATTACAGAAATCGATTTCCAGTAAGTTCTTCCAAGCTGGAAATCGAGTTTGGAAGAACAATGCGGGAACTAGATTTTGGTGGTAGGGGAGAAGATCAATTTGGCGATTCTGATGCTACAATCGAGAAATGTGAGAGGAGAAGACCGAGTTTCGAAGAACTTACTAGAAATTGATTTCTGTGATTTCTTTTTATTTTTTACTCTCTATCTCTTCTAGTCAAGAAACTCTTATTCTTATTTGCCCATGTCAACATGCTGAATCACTCTAACACGTGTGCCATCTAAATTCGACAGAAAAGTTAAATAAAGATCGGATCCATAAAAAATTCAATGATCAAGGGTTGGATGTGAAAATATAATTGATCAGAAACTTCATCTTTAAAACAAGTAAATTCATCCGCTATTTATTAATGGGTTTTCTCTTTCCATGTGATTGATAAACCGTTGTAGACAAGAAGATGAAAGGTAGACTATCATGGAACTTAAAAAATTATTTAATTAATCATCAAAATATTGAAAAATCTAAATTTGTCTTGAACTCCAATAATTTAACTGCAAAAAATGGATAATGATCACCATTTTTGTTTGTTTTTTTGTTAGTTTTTGTTCTTGATCATCATCATCATCTACAATGCATAAAATGCCAACCCAACAAACTCTAGAATCTCAACTACTAATCCAATTTAGAACTACCAGTCTTATTTTTTCCACCAATTTTTGAAATTTCCCCTTTTTAAATACTGGGTTTTCTAAAAGTTCAAAACTTTATAAGTTTCTTGTAGGAATTTGCAAAAAAAAATGAGTGACTTAAATCACACCTCAAATGATGACACAATTGAAGATGCTAATAAAGGTGATATCTTTGACACTAGAAAGTTTAATTCTGTTTAAATTTAGGGGTACGGTATCAAAATAGCTTTAATTACGTATAAAATAGTATCGTTTAGTGTTAATATTCGTGAAATAGTGCAATTATAGTTCTGGGTAACGAAACTTGAGGCATTAATATTTGTAAAATAGTATCAACTCAGCCTCAAGTTTCGTTGTTCAGGGATATAATTGCACGATTTCATAAATGATGTTATTTTCTACGTTAGGCGCTATGGCACTTTTTCATAAATTTTGAGGCTATTTTGGTAGGAATTAATGGTCAATTTCGCCTCGCAGACAGGTTCAGTTTAGTCGAAATCTAAGTTTATGTATCAATTCAGCCATGAAGTTAGTAATATTTGACCAATTAGTCTAAATACAATCAGTCTCAATATCTAAAAAATTATCAAATTTGGCTAATTTGTCATAATTTGATAACTTTAAAGTTGAATTGATACCTAAATTTCGATTTGAACTTATCTGCCAAATTTCGTTCGTGAAATGGTGCAATTATAGTTCTGATTAACGGAATTGAACGTCTCAATGTTTGTGAAATGGTATCAATTTATCTTCAAATTTCGTTACTCAGAGCTGTAATTACACAATTTCATAAATATTGAGGCTAATTAATATGATGTTATTTTGTATGTTAGGGCTAAATTGACACTTTTCAAAAAATCTTGTGGCTATTTTGGTAGGATTTAAGGGTCCATTTCACCCCTAAAGTTGATAGATAGGTTTGGTTTAGTGCAAATCGAAGTTTAATATCAATCCAATCCTGTAATGTTTGATAAATTAGTCCAAATACAATCCATTCCAATATTAAAAAATTATCAAAATTGAGCTAATTTGTAAAAAACTGCCAACTTCAAATCTGTATTAATATCTAATCTTCAATTTCAACTAGACTGAATTTACACTCAAATTATTTTTGGAAGGTTATTTCTTAAAGTTGTCATCTTTATTTATTTTAATTATTTGGGTTTTTTTTTTTAAAGATGTAAAAAGTGAAGATTCTAGTCCAGATTTCTCGGAGGATGAAGAGAGTCTCATTGCAAGAATGTTCAACTTGGTCGGAGAGAGGTTTGGTTAAATACTTAATTCTTCATATGTTTTTTTTTTTTTTTTTAATGAAATAGTTCTTTAGATGTCAATTAGTTAGTCACTTGTTGAAGTTTGGAGTTCGTTTCACGAAATTACTTTTCTTTCGATAAAATCATTCTGGGTAACATAAAATGTTCAAGAAAACAGACGCATAACCATTTAGGTGATTGGATTTTCCACAAATCGGTGATCAGATCAGGTAAATGTTTTTGGTATTTTTAGACCGCCTGAGCGGCGAGCGAAATAAAAAAAAATTATTTTCGAATATTTTTATTTAGTTACGTTTTTTATTTGTTTTTATTTGTTTTTATAATATGATTTGAGATTTTAAAGATACTATTTATAATTTTTGATAAATTATATTACTTATTTACTGTTTCAATAATATTGTTAGCACATTTTTTAAAGGATTATTTATTAGCACATTTTCAATGATCTATATTATAAATATATACATATTTTTCTATATTAAGTCATTTTATATAATTATTTTTAAATAATATAATATATATATACAGTGGCGGAGTCAGAGCTCAAGGGTCGGAGGGGCTCCATTGCATGAAGTTTTTTTTTTTCTTAATAACAACTTAAGGCTTTGATTCATAATAGGCAAATCAAAAAATTTTGAATTTTGATAATATAAAGGTAAATTTGATCATAATTGGAAACATTAGGGCACAAAACAACTGAGATTCAATATAAAGTAAGGATCAGGTGCAAAAATACTCTAATTTTTACACCTAAGAACAATTTTACCCCTAACGTATAAAATTGTGCAATTTTACCCTTAACGTTGGCAACCAAGAGCAATTTTATCCCTAACGTTAACAAGTTTGGTCAATTGGAGAAATTATTCGTCAAGTTGTCTTTTCGGTCATGAATTTTGTAACTAAAAAAATACAATTAAAAATAATAAAGGAGAATGAGGTTAATAATGATTAAAAAGGATACTTAATATTTTTAAAGGAGAATGAGGTTAAAATGGGATAAAAAGTGGAGAGAGAGAGATTTGAACATAAAACCAATTGGATGTAGAGATTCCTTTAATTATTAGTACAACCAACTATGCAAATTTAGTTTTATGTCATATAATCACATTCTACATTATAAGTACTAATTTTAACTATTTTGGGGGCTGCTCAGGACTGAACCACTGTTCGTCAAGGGTGTTCGAGAGGGTCGGAGGGTCGGGAGACCCTCCCTTACTCCCCTAGCTCCGCCCTTGTATATATATATTAATCACATTTATAAAAAAATTTATTAATTGTTCATTAAATATAAATTTGAGTAATCTCTGAGCGTTTATCTGTCTAACTAACATCTAATATTAGAAGTTTGAACCACTTTTGAGGTTTTAACTAGTAACCTCTAATAATGTGTTTGGTGAAAAGAGATTTGAAAGAGTTTATTTGGTCCAAAAAGCTAATTTTGGAAAAACTGGTTTTAAGAGATTTTTCAATTAACTTATTGTTTCATCTATTTTTAAAGACATTTTTATCTATAATTATTACCATTTAACCTCAAATAAATATTTTACTATGTATTTTACACAAACAGCTATTAACAATCAGCTAAATTTTAATAAATAATTTTATACAATCAGCTAATCAAATAAGTTCATAAAAAATGTAATCAGCTAACGGCTAATTACCAAACATGCCTAAAAATCAAATAAGAAGAAGCTCAATAACTTTTATGAAATAGATGTTAAATTTTAATGACCGTTAATGCAATTTATTCGGGTTTGATTAATGTTTATGATTAATTACTGTTATAATTATCTTTTAGGTGGTCACTGATTGCTGGAAGAATACCAGGAAGAACAGCAGAAGAGATAGAGAAGTATTGGACTTCAAAATATAGTTAGTTATTTCATGAACAAGTTGTTTGGAAGTTCAAAATTCAGTTAGAGAGTCAATCTTAATATTCTTAATTAGTTCTGGTTTTGTCATTGGGTTGTAATAATTTACTGTTAATTAGAATGATAATCAAATAAAATATTGATCATGTGTGGACTTTTGTCTTTGTATTGATGTATGTTTTTTTTGTAAGTCCCCTTTTTTTTTTTCAAATTTGTGCACAATGCGTTTACATTAAAGAAGAAAGAAAAATCTCCACCCCACCTGGATGTGATTCGAACCCATGACCTCTCTAGTTATAGGTATTCTCTCAACCACTAGGCCAAGAGGTTCACCACTTGTAAGTCTCCTTTAAGATTGTTGACAGGTAGAGATTTTTAATCCTTATTATTTGTTATTTGTTCCAAGAAAACACACATCATTAGGCTCCCGATCTTTCATTTTTTAGTTCATTAAGTCTTTGATTTTTTATTTTTGGTTTCATTATTGTAATTATGTTAAAAAAACATTATTAACTTCATATGTATTTAAAATTATTAAACAAAATATTTTTTACAGTTTGAATTAAGGTTTTTACAGTTTTTTTATAGTCACATTATACATCTAAAACTGCTTTCAAACAGTGAAAATATAAATTTCGAATACAGATGCAATGAATATCAGTCTGTTAACCGAATTTTATATCAAAATTACTTTTTTTGGATTTTTAAATTTAAAGAAAAAACTTGATTTTTGAGTTGGAATCAATCTCTTTTCCAGCTGAAAAATCATTAAGGGCTTAATGAGACAAAAAAACCAAGAGTTTAATGTATTTAAATAAAAGACCAGGAGCTTAATGAACCAAAAAATAAAAGTTCAGGGGTCTAATAATGCTTTCTGCCTTTGTTCTAATGGTTAGGGATGTAATCGAGCCGAATGATTTTTAGCCTACTCATGTTTGGTTCGTTAGAAATTTGATGAACTCGAACTAGAGCTAGTATCCTATTCCTAAGCTGTCCGCGAGCTTGTTTAGGAACTTTGCTCCTAAGCAGCTCGTTAATTTTGTTCGTGAACTTCGCTTGCCAATAACTCATTCATTATGTTCAATTGAAATTTCTTTAGTACAAAACTATATAGTTTTAAAACTTACAAAACTACGTTGTTTTTTTCCCTTTATAAAAATACTATTACAAAAAAATAATCAAATCAAACTTGCTCACGAATGTGTGCATGAACATTATAATCGAACTTATTCATGAACCTATAACTAAACCTGATCGTGAGCTTTCAAGCCGAGTTTCGTTATATTCAAACTCGGTTCGTTGATCAAACTTTTATCGAGCCAGACATCGAAATGCTAAGGAACAACTCAGCTCAATTACAGCTCTGATGGTGATTGAAGCCCCCTTTCCTTGAATATGGCCAACATAATTAATAAATTATATAGGTGCCTGCGATGGTTATTTTGTTTTTTAGTACAATTTATGAATCTATAGCGGACACCATATATATATATTCTTCTATTAATTAGTACAATTTATGAATCTAATTATAATATTATTTAAATAATTCATACATGTTATTAGTATAAAAATAATAATTCATACATATCATTCATATTTAATGAAGACACTGAATTATTGTAATTATCTTTTATTAATGTATTCTTGAAAAAAAGTATATTTTATTAGTGTAATGTTTTTATTTTATATAAATTTAATTAATTGATATTTGAAAATAACATAAAAACTCTGTGAGAATGAAGAATCCACGAACTAAAACCAACACTACAAAAAAAAACTGACTTTTAAGCACAAATGGTTAAGGACAAAACATTATTTTTGTCCTTAATTCTAGTTTTGAAATTAATATAGAGGACAACTATATATATTGCCTCCAATTATTTTTTAATCTAGTAAAGGGGACAAATTTAATTAATAAAAATTAGATTATACTTTTATATATAAATTTACTATTATTTGGGGACAAAATCAGATTCATTTTGTCTAACCGCAACTTTTCTCTCCCACTCCCTCTCTCTCGTTCTTGGCTCCCCTCGTTGCCGGCCTCCATCCATAACCACCGCCCCACTCATACATTCTCTCTTTTCTCTTCTCTCTATTTGTTTTCCCTCGTCATTTGCGTTCCTCTCTCCCTTTTGTTTCCCCAAGTTTCATCGACGAATTCAATATCAAAGGTAGGTTTGCGATATTGAGCAGCAAAATTGGAGCGGGATCCCATCAGATCTGATGAATTTTCAAGGTTAGTTTTTCTATTTTTTTTTTCATGAAAATCTCAACGTTTGGTATATCTACCTTCAATTTAATGAAACTGATAGTTAAATGCTTGATTTATTCCTCTGTTATAGTAGCTTCAACATGATGTGTAGCTTCAACATGATGTTAGATGTCGTAATCTCAGTATGAAATTCTAAATGAAACCATTAGTTAACAAAGAAAGGAACAAAGAACAAACTGCAATTGAGACTTTTTCCTTTTGCTTGTGTTTTCTATTGATTATTTGCACATGTCTCTGTTTTATTGTTGTTTTTGTTCATTTAGATTAAGGATGATGAAGATTGGATGGAGGACAATGCTGGTTTGTTCATCCAGATCAAGAATTCGATTGACACAGCCATTATTTGTATCGTTCAACACTGTTTTGATATCTGGAAAAGAGGAACCAGAAGCAATACTATCTCCTATAATGGATGTTGTGGTGAGAGTGTACAAACCTGTTAGTGGTCTATCAGGTGGTGAAGGTGATAGTACATCCCTTGCTATTTCTGGTACTGCATTTTGTTCCATACAGTTATTGGTTGCATCTTCACAAGCTATTAACTTAATTGGAAAGCAAGGCTTTGTAATAAAATAGATACAGGAAAACACTGGTGCTACTGTAAGGGTTCTTGGTGAAGACACGCCTTCATATGCTACTTCTGATGAGAGAATATAGAGATTCATGGTGAAGTTCTAAGGAAGTTCTTGGTTGATCATAGCGTCATTCCTATATTTGAGAAAACTTACAATGCAACAATTTCACAGGAACGCACTACTGATGCCCGAGCTGATAAAACTCACCCTCATTCCATTCAGCTCCTGCACCTCAGATTGTTGTTGGTTCTGATTATACCATGTCCTTGAAGCGGGATCCTTCAATATATGAGCGTGAAACACTTCTTGATCCAAACAATCCGCAATCTGCGCTGTCACTTTATGTACAAAATTCTGCACTTAGTGGAATTTGCTCAACGGGACCAACAATAGGACTTGGTCATGCAACTGCTCCTCTAGTTACTCAGATGACACAAATAATTCAAGTACCTCTTTCGGGAAGATTGACGCCGAATATAATTCATATCCCCAAGTACCAGAAACAAGCAACTCTACATCTTCTTTCGCCTCCTATCTAGTTGGCGCCGGCTATGGATATTCAAGCTTAGGAGGGTATGGTTCCCCTGGTTTAGGAGGTTATAGCAGTTACAGATTTTGAATGTTGTTTTTCTCACAGTAGGACTTGTACAATTGTTTCATTATTGATTGTTGTTGTGTTACAATGACAGACATGACAAATGATATAGAGAAGGAAAACTCAGTTTCATACCTTTGAACATGCTTGTAAGCTGCTCAAGAATCTTCTTAACATTTTGCAAAGAGAAGTTAGAGGCCAAAGAATGGAGATAAGATCCTTGATCAGGTTCTATTAATTCACTATTATTTACTTTCTTTCACATTTAATAGCGGGGTGTTCTTACTTGTGGGATATTTGAAGTCATTTTATATTTTTTTGGTTTCTGATGCGTATTTTCATAATCTGTCATTTTTTGTCTGGGTATCCTCGTTACTGTCATACAACCAATTGAACTAAAATCAAAGCTAATAGTTAATGCCCAATCATATATCTTATATTACTAATCTCTCACAATTATTGTTATTTGGTTCTCATTCGTGTTCCTTAATTAAAGCAAATATAGGATTATGTTGATATACCCAAACTTAATTTAAGAAACTATTTTTTAGATTTGTTGGCAGTGGTATTTGAGTAAGATGGACTTCAGGAGACAAATATAATGGTTGTGCTATTAAATATGGCCATTCATTTTCTACTCCTAACCTTATTTGTTATGTCTATGAAAAGTTTATTTCCACAATTCAAGATTTGTTCCTAATCGTGTGTGATTTTGGTGTGGGCCATTTGGGTTTACTGGGTGTATATAACATTCTTCATCAAATTAGCAAGTTAAGGGAACTTAATTCAAACCGCCATACTAGTGGAGTTGCTTGAATTTCATTTTTCTGCATGTTCAATGCATTCTTTTCTTTTCCTTTCTAAAACATGAATGAGCTTTACAAGCATGGAAGCAAGAGAGAGGAGAAATATGACTTGATCCATTTGGAGAACTGTAGACTAGATGGAATGTTACTGGGGGAAGAAGTAAATGTATCATCTAATGGTAGAGCGAATTTCATGAATCCACACAATTTGCAGTCGAGAATCATGATTCAAATATTAATCAGAGGCAAAACTAATAATTTTTTTTGAAGAAAACCAGAAAATTGAAACACTTATTTTATCTTTCTTCATTTTCAGCATGTTTTAGGACTATCATAGAAGTGGAACTTTTTTTAGTTTAATTTATGATAATATTTATGTTTGAATCCATGCTATTCAAATATTTTAACCCTTGGTTAGAATTTTTTTATCATGTGTTTGTTGATTCCTATTTTGCAGGGAGGATTCTCCTGCAAGCACATTCTGTCCACGTGCTCGACCACTTTTCCCGTATCGTCACAACAGGTATAAAATGGGAGATCCTTCGAATTGTGGTTGCGATGTTATGTTTTCGTCTAGGTTGCAGACATTTTTATTATCCGTCTTTTTCATGTCCATTTTTAATCACTGGCTTGAGTTTTTCATCTATTGTTACTGAGCTCAAGTTTTTCAGATGAATGCTAACACTTAATTTATTTGTATGAACTTATTCTTCCCATGTTGTAAAATTATTCTTTTTTCATAGATAAAGAAATTGTACTAACTGAGACACTAAATATTAAATATAAGGAGTGGATGTTAAGCCCAAAATATACCTAAATTATCATACATAAATATATTAAATTTACATTGAAATCATGCTAATTATATCCATTTGGAATACTTTTACGTCTTTATTTACTTCTTTGATGCAAGGTACTTAAATATTTGGTAAAATCCAAATAGGAGCAAAAACGGAGCTAGAATGGAGGAAAAACCTTAAAAACGTACCGAGAATGCATATCAGTCAGAAGAACGCTCGAGGAGGACGAAAAGCAGTCGAGAGACAGGGAATAATCTCTCTGTCGCGACTGAGATTCTACTTGTGGAGGCCGGCTCGGGGGAAAAACGAAGTTTCAAGCTCGCCCCTATACCCCCTGTCGCGACTGAGATTTTCAGAATCTCAGTCGCGACATCGAACCTCCCTGCACACTAAACACATGTTTAAAACGGAAAAACGCGTCTGTTCGTTCGGATAAAAGCGACCCTTCACCAGCAGACACGACCCGTCATTTACAACCCTTCAACAACTATAAATAAGTGATCCATTTCAGAAATCAAGGTTGGTTAGGTTGGAAAAGTTAGAGAAATTAGAGAAGAAAGTTATTATGTTGAGTTTCTGACTCAAAAATGAGTCAGAAAGTTAGATTTCATTTTTGTATAAACAAACTTGATATACACAAGTTGTTATTAGATTAGTTATAAACACAGTATTAGTTTAGTTTTCATTCTGATAGTGGACGAGACCAGTCTCTATTCCGAAGATCCAGCGAGAAGAATTGACGGCTGAAGCACATGAGGTTTGACGAACCTACGGAGTTTGAGAGAAAGATTGACGATCCGGATCTCAAAGTTTTCGTTGCAATGCTATCCAAGTTTCTACTTCTCTGTTAACTTGTGAAAATTCACATTTCATTAATGATATACTTATTTATTCAATACATTCTTACTGTTTGTTATTTTGATATTGTTCTGACAAAATGATTTTCAAAATGATAAATTGGTGTTTTTATTAAAACGTTCTATTCCATCTTATTCATATAAGAACTTTGTTGAACACTTAACAAATTTAGTTTTTATGGATGACATGATCGCTGATCGCGGCTTATCAGAAATAAAACACTAGTTTGATTAAGGTAGGAATCATCTCAACACCAGGGGGATTTCTATGGTTCGAAGCCATTTAATTGAGTATATCGCTATATTGTTACATGTCCATAATCTCACAAAGTTAAAGTTGCTTTCTTTGCTTTATGAAAATAAGTTCTATTTTATTCCGATTACGGAAGTATCTGCTTTATAATCAAAATTCCAAAACGGAATTGTTCTCTAAACTCAATATAATCCTTCTATCTAATCCTAATTTACCAAAACCAATTCCATCAATTAAAACGTATTTCTTTTATTAAACCTAAACACGTGATTAAACCGAATTAAATAAAGTTTTAGTTAAAAAGCGTTCCCTGTGGGTTCGATATCTTTTATTACTACAAGCGTATACCGTGCACTTGCGGAAATCGCTCAACAAGTTTTTGGCGCCGTTGCCGGGGAACGCCAAATTTTTAACAAAAATTTATATTTTTCGTGTTTTATTCCGAACCTTGGTTTATAATATATGTATTTATTTATTTATTTTTATATAGTATTTTATTTATTGAGGATGGTCGCTAGGACTGAATCCTCGTTGTTATTTAACGTTTGCATTTAGATTTTTGCAGATAGAAAAAAAATCCAAGTTTTTTCAAAGATAAACTGGAGATTTGATCATCAATATAAATTCACAGAAGGAGTCCACAGAAAAGAAATCCAGTATACAGATACATCAGAAAGGAAAGGAAATTGTTGAAACAGAGTGTCAGACGTGACAGATATAATTTTTCCAGAAAAATTTACCTTTTTCCCAAACACCTTTACCTCTTTTCTATACACTAAACCCTTCACCAAAAACATCATTTCTCTTTGTGAACAAATTTATACAAACCCTGCATTAAAACCAAATAATTTCTTTTTCTTTATTCATACCACTTCCTTAAACACTTACATTTATCTCTCTAAGAATTAGCCGATCAACTCTTCTCAGACAGATATATCAAAAAAAAAAAAACGGAAATGAGGAATACAGTCGATGAAATTATCTTATCCGCCAGGAAGGAATTGTATACTTTTAATATAGTTTTGAAAGTTTCAGTTAATGTGCGTAGTTTTTGTTCGTGGCCAGAACCAGAAGTTCGGACATTCAACCGAAATCATTAGATCCTTAAATTGAGAAAACGCTAAAAAGAAAGCGCTTAAAAAAAAGAGAGAAGGAAAAAAAAAATAATTTCATAGTTTGGGATACATTTCTACTTTTTTTTATTCCCACTTGAAATTATTCTCAGGTAAGTAAACAGAACCATTATTTAGAACCGGTCTAGGTAATTGACTCTGTCCAATATTTTGATTCTCCTTGAGAATTCTTAAGGATTATCACATTTTTAGTTTTTAATATTTCATATTTTAATTTTTATATTTCATTTTAGTTTAATTTTTATATTCATCTTTAGTTTAGCAATAATGATTAGATTAGAAATAAAAAAATTTATTGAAAATATGTTATGTATCTTAAATATTTGTACTTGTGTCTTTATATTTAAAAAATCTCAATTGAGTTAAAAATCACACAAAATTTAAGTTTCTAATTATATAGAGATTTTTAAACAAATCTCTACAGTGATTTTTATTTTTATTTGACGTTTTATAAATTTCTGAACTTACTGAGAATTTTTAATTCTCAACTAGATTTTAAAATTCTCTATAGAACTAGGGAGGACCAATGCAAGCATTCCTTGCCAATGGGCAAAACGAGTCGCGATCGATATTCCAATTTCTCGATCATGACACGCATAATTTTCAATAAGATATCTTTTGTCCTATAAAAATTAATTTATTTCGTTTTCATATTTTTAATTTTTTTTTAGTTTTTCTTATTATATGTTCATAATTTTTATTTTTCTTTGTTTTTAATTTAATTTATTTTTATTTTAATTTTTAACAGATACAACCTTTCACTTATAGGATTTATATATTCCTGTAGGATCAGACTTTTTCCATTTCACTTCATCTTTCTGAATTTCTTTCTCAAATTCTCAAATCCTACAGACTTCATTTTCTTTTCTCTCACAGACATGACTAAGTCTCTGAAAAATGTTCAAAAACACAATTCTTCTCAAAAAGGGAAAGTTGATATCTCCGATCGATATGGTGCATGGTTTCCCATTTATAACCATGACGAGGGGAAACGCTTTATGCAATTCAGATATGCTCAGTTCTTTGGCATGATGTATCTGGACGAGTTTCTGAACGAGGAACTCGGGATAAGCGAAGACATTGATCGCTATCTGACTAATTTGGGTTGGTCCAAATGTGTTTCTATGACATTTCCTATAATTGGAAATTGGGTTTTGGAATTTTTCTCCACCGTTAGGTTTGTCAACAAGAGACGTGTTCGTCTCAGTTTTCGTTGTGAGGGGGAGGTATTCACTTTTGGGTATCCAGAACTTCACAATTGGTTTGGATTTCCACCTCGAGACACAACTCAACACCATCCTGGAAGGGATATGACTTCTAGAGATATATGGAGGATGCTAACAGGATTTTGGCGATTCAATCCACGTCTTGCCTTCAACAAATCCATTAATTCTAATTCCATGATGTATCTGCATAAATTCCTCTGTCACAGCCTTTTTGGTCGAGTCAGTAGCAATATTGTGAAAGATACTGATCTTTATGTGTTGGGCGACATTTTCCAAGGCAACTCAGTGAACTCCTCGAAGATTCTAATGGAGGGGTTAGTTGCTGCTTCCCGTTCAAAGAAACGGAAGATTGGGTTCGCCAACATCATATGTGGAATAATTTTAGGAGCCAAGGGAACCATTTCTGTTCCTTGGATTGATACAGAACCATTCCCGATTTTAGACTACGAGTTCTTGGAGAACGAGGGACTTGTCAAACGAGTTTTTCGTTCTGGTCCAACATTCCTTTCTGCACCAGAGAGGCAAGTCTTCATTCAAATGAAGATTAACAGGGCCAATGCACGTCGTTTTTCTAATTCTAGGGACATAATTTGAGTTTCTGTTGTTTTATTATATATATGAGTGTTTGTTTTTATTTTTTTTGTGTTTATATGAGTAACATGTTTTTATGTACTATATTTTAAGGTATTGTTTATGTTTTAGATTATAATAAATAAAAGTGCATTAATTCCTTAGTTTATTTTCTTTTATTTAAGGAACAACCTTTGGTTTTCCTTTAATTTAATGTTTCAGTTTTGTTTATTTCAGTTTTAGGTATTAATTTTAACATTAATGTCACTTAATTTTAAGAGGAATTGGTTTAGACGTGTTAAAATCATCACCAATAGTCCCAATTTTACCCAGATTTTTCAGAATCTCAGTTGAGATTTCGAATTCTCAGTTGAGACAGCGAAGGATGAATTTTTGAGCGAAATTTCGCCCCTTTCCCCACTTGCTGTCGCGACTGAGATTTTGAAAATCTCAGTCGCGACTTGCAACCTGCAGGTGCGGGATTGGGCGAAATTTCACCCTCTTTTCCTATTCCCACTCTATTTACTACTCTATTTACCTATCCTAATCAATACCTATACTTACACCTATTTATATCACCTATTTTTACACCAATCAATCATTTTTTCTCTTCCCAATAACAAGATTCACTCATCTTCCCCATAAATATTTACCCTATTCATCTTCTTCCCCAATTCACCACCATTATCTTTTACTCTTACCTTCATCCTTTCATATTTTCTTCATCTATTTCACACAAATTTCATCTATTTCACCCAAATTTCACAAACAAATCAATATGCCTAGACAAAAGACCGTTGCAAACAAAGCCAAGGCCACCGAGATCAATCGTTTACGAGTTCAATATGACGCACCGTTCGATATTAAGTCGGAAGCCGAAGGACGCAAATATCGCCGATTCTCTAATGTCCTAATAGAGTTCGTCGACATGCCTTTTCTTGACACCGACACGGTAAACACACTTTCCTTTACCGAGCGTATTGATGAATTTCTTACCGTTCTTGGTTGGAAACGATTTGCTAGTATGCGTTTTCCTAGTCTTAAAACGTATATTATTGAGTTTTTGGTTACTCTAACCTATGACAAGAAGAAAGGAGTTATCTCTTTTCGTAGTGATGGAGTTCGTTATGATGTTGGATATGCGGCCATGAACCGTTGGTTTGGTTTTCCTACTCGGAATTTTTATTCAAAGCCAAAGCCTTTTGATTCACACATGGTTTGGAATTCTTTAACCGGTTTAGATGTTTTTAGTCCAAAGAATACATCTAGTAAGCTAATTAAGGATGATTGTATCTTCTTCTTTCACAAGTTTTTATCATTTTCCTTATTTGGTCGGGTTGAAAGTTCAAAAGTGCAAGTTCGTGATTTGGTTGTGTTTGATGCTATTTTTAAGGGTTTGACAATTGATAGTATTGAGATGATATTTACTAATTTAGTTCGAGCTTCTAAGTCCCGCAATAAGCAAGTGCCTATGGGTAATTTAATTACCGGCATTGTTTTGGGCGCTCGAGGTGAATTAGCGGATTATCAAAATATGTCTCATGTTGGTTTACCTTCATTGGATCTCACGGCACTTCAAAGAGCCAATTTATTGAAGAAGTTGGGACCCCCCGCTTTTATATCTTATGCGGATCGCACAAGACGTGTTTTTGCTACGATGAGTAGTGAAGCCTCGGGTTCTCAAGGTTTAGGTGCCCAAGATCATGATGAGGAGGATGATGAGGAATTTGAAGAAGAAGAAGAGGAGGAGAATGTTGATGTTAATGCCAACGAGCAAGCGAATGTGGAACCAAATGAAGAAGAACAAGTTGGATGGCAACGTGTTTTGACACAAATGAACGAGCATAACCGTCACATGAATTTGCGGTTAGATGAAGTCGTTGCCAATAATGCCGAAATGAGTTCAAGGATCACTACGTTGAGTCGTGAGCACAAGTCTACTCGTCGCCGGATGCTCTCTTTCTTCCGACGCCAAGGAGTTGAGACTACACCTTCTCCACCACCATCACCTTGATAGGTTTTATCGTTTCTCTCTTTAACTCATTTTCGTTATTATTATTATGTTTTATTCGGTTTGGTACAATATTTTTACTTATGTTTTGTGCAATTCTCTTTATTATTCATGTTTGAATATTAACGTACTATCTTTTTCATTTCTAATTCGTATGGTTTATTTCGTACTATTTTTCGTGTTTTATCGCTTTTTGCACCAATGAGGACATGGTCCAAATTAAGTGTGGGAGGGGATATCTCATATATCATTTTATTTTTAAGTACGAATGAATGCCACGAATGAGAATGAATGCTATTTATTTAAAGTATAAATTCATATTGTTACTCAAGTTTAAGTAAAATATAATATGCAACATTTTCAAACAACAAATGCAATATTTTCATATAATGTGCAACACTTTTCAAAAATAATAGCTATTTTTCATAAACATATATTTTTGATTTCATATGTTTTAAACATTTTAACTTTCAAAATAATGTTAAGCATATTTTAAGGTTATCATTATTGGTAGAAATAATATTTCTATATGCGCTATATTTTTACAAATATTTTTACAAGTCTCCGATACGATTTTATCAAAAACGTCTCGAGTAAATGTATATAAGTAAAATTTCTTTAGTTTCAAATCTCTACTTTATATCATGAATTCATGATAAATATAAATCTTATTTTCAATTTTCAATTAGATTTATAGGCATAAATCGAACTAACAACTTTAGCTTTTTAGCTCGATATTATTTTTCGTCTTACATTAAAAACCAATTGAAGTTTTTAAGGAAACTTTAGCCATAATACATGTTGAATTTCAAGTCAATATAGGATGAATGTGCTATTTTTCTTTCCCAGTTTTATTTTCATATTAATTAAATCAAGTAGTCATATTCTTAACTTTTGGCCACGATTGAGACCAACCTTATCACAATCGAGGTATGAAAGGGAAGAACATTAAGTACCGTTTACTTTTGGCCATGATTGCGACCACCCTTATCACAGTCGAGGTATGAAAGGAACGTTAAAAAAATTAAAGCAAAAATTAAACGTGTTTAAAGTTTTAAGTAACGATTGCGTCCACCCATGGCATGGTCGGTACCTCTTAAACGAACACGAAAGCAAATTAATGCGTATAAAGTTACGATCGAGACCACCCTTATCTTAGGCGTAACTAAAGCAAATATATTAAACCTAAAGTCCTTAAATCCATATTTGTAATAGTTTAGGTTTGGGAAAGGAAATTTTGTGCTTAGAAATGCCTTGAGACGAAAGATTCGGAAACATGCGTGCTTACACCGTCCCGAATACTTCAATATAAAAATTGAAATACAAGACGAGTAATATATCTCTTTTCTATTAGCTAGTTTGATGCTTTGCGTATAAATATACCATGAAGAGTTTATCTTTCGGTTTAACTAATTTAAAAAGGAATATATGGATATATGTTCTATTTATAAAGAGATTGGTTAAAGAATAAATTCAGTGAAATTTTGCTCGGGACTAGCAAAAGCTTAAGTGTGGGAGTTTGTTAAGCCCAAAATATACCTAAATTATCATACATAAATACATTAAATTTACATTGAAATCATGCTAATTATATTCATTTGGACTACTTTTACGTCTTTATTTACTTCTTTGATGCAATGTACTTAAATATTTGGTAAAATCCAAATAGGAGCAAAAACGGAGCTAAAATGGAGCTAGAATGGAGGAAAAACCTTAAAAACGTACCGAGAATGCATATCAGTCAGAAGAACGCTCGAGGAGGACGAAAAGCAGTCGAGAGACAGGGAATAATCTCTCTATCGCGACTGAGATTTTGAGAATCTCAGTTGCGACTTGCGGAGGCTGGCTCGGGGGAAAAACGAAGTTTCAAGCTCGCCCCTATACCCCCTATCGCGACTGAGATTTTCAGAATCTCAGTCGCGACAGCGAACCTCCCTACA
This sequence comes from Euphorbia lathyris, assembly GCF_963576675.1. Taxonomy (NCBI): domain Eukaryota; kingdom Viridiplantae; phylum Streptophyta; class Magnoliopsida; order Malpighiales; family Euphorbiaceae; genus Euphorbia; species Euphorbia lathyris. The sequence goes on from NC_088915.1 coordinate 88,011,217, forward strand.
CACTAAACACATGTTTAAAACGGAAAAACGCGTCTGTTCGTTCGGATAAAAGCGACCCTTCACCAGCAGACACGACCCGTCATTTACAACCCTTCAACAACTATAAATAAGTGATCCATTTCAGAAATCAAGGTTGGTTAGGTTGGAAAAGTTAGAGAAATTAGAGAAGAAAGTTATTATGTTGAGTTTCTGACTCAGAAATGAGTCAGAAAGTTAGATTTCATTTATGTATAAACAAACTTGCTATACACAAGTTGTTATTAGATTAGTTATAAACACAGTATTAGTTTAGTTTTCATTCTGATAGTGGACGAGACCAGTCTCTATTCCGAAGATCCAACGAGAAGAATTGACGGCTGAAGCGCATGAGGTTTGACGAACCTACAGAGTTTGAGAGAAAGATTGACGACCCGGATCTCAAACTTTTCGTTGCAATGCTATCCAAGTTTCTACTTCTCTGTTAACTTGTGAAAATTCACATTTCATTAATGATATACTTATTTATTCAATACATTCTTACTGTTTGTTATTTTGATATTGTTCTGACAAAATGATTTTCAAAATGATAAATTGGTGTTTTTATTAAAACGTTCTATTCCATCTTATTCATATAAGAACTTTGTTGAACACTTAACAAATTTAGTTTTTATGGATGACATGATCGCTGATCGCGGCTTATCAGAAATAAAACACTAGTTTGATTAAGGTAGGAATCATCTCAACACCAGGGGGATTTCTATGGTTCGAAGTCATTTAATTGAGTATATCGCTATATTGTTACATGTCCATAATCTCACAAAGTTAAAGTTGCTTTCTTTGCTTTATGAAAATAAGTTCTATTTTATTCCGATTACGGAAGTATCTGCTTTATAATCAAAATTCCAAAACGGAATTGTTCTCTAAACTCAATATAATCCTTCTATCTAATCCTAATTTACCAAAACCAATTCCATCAATTAAAACGTATTTCTTTTATTAAACCTAAACACGTGATTAAACCGAATTAAATAAAGTTTTAGTTAAAAAGCGTTCCCTGTGGGTTCGATATCTTTTATTACTACAAGCGTATACCGTGCACTTGCGGAAATCGCTCAACAGTGGATGAAGAGATACTTTTTTATATTAAAATAGCTTGGTTAAGTAAGACAACAAATGCATGTCTGAGGGCAAAGCAAAAGAAAAAGGCTATGCGATCATGTTCATGCGAGAAACTGATTGGTAATATGCTTTTCGGTTATGTAATACATTGTTGAGAAACACCTGTTACTTTGCCAATCTAGTTTTATATTGATGGATTTCAATTATTGTCAGCTTTGTTCGTATTTTAACAATTGATGTTAGTTACCTGATTTCTCCCTCGTCTCATATTTTTCTTTTAAATAAATTTGACCAGTGAACAACAACCATTACGGTTGAACCCTGCTGAAGTATGTGAGGTTATTGCTGCAGTTATAGCTCAGAGACATATTGTCCAAATTCTTACAATTTGACTGTATCATCTAGATTAAGCAACACTAGTGGAAAGCCCTCAGTGGATGCGGCTGTGAGTGTCCTCATCAAACTTGTGATTGACATGTAAATCATTCCGCAACTCCTTGCATTATTATTTCAGTCTATTCCATTACTTATTTGTTGCTGAACCTTGTCTTTTCTAAAACTATCTATTTGACATTTGTCTTGTTACATTGTGATATTCATAATATTAAGACTTGACATGTGTGCCCGAGTCCATAAAACATGTATAAACCTTTATTGCAATATATGGTTTTATACATGGCTGTTATATTGTAATTATCATAGATTGCTCATAATTATTTGATTTAGGATGGCAAATGTTATATGCATTTTTTGTGTGTATTTGCAGATGACGGATTTCATAAGAATGAAATGATTTAAAGCTAAAGGGGATATGGTTTGATTGATCTTAGAAATTATGGTAGAATCGATGTTATTTGGGAAGAACGAGCTCAACAAATTTGTACTTGTTAGTTCCTTTGTTCTAATCATTTTTTGTTGAATATTACTATTACATAATAAATCATTTTGTGTTGGATTTTTTTTTCTGATTTATGTCTATAAATGAGGTTATGATTTGCTGTTGAAAAATGAACTAGTAAATTACCGATTATGGTTGCTGTTGAAAAATGAACCCGTAAATTACCGATTGAAAATCAATAATTTACTGGTTTCAATTAATAATTAACATATTTTTTTAGAGCGTGTGTCGTCCTTTATTGTAGGGACAAAAATATGTCACTATTACATGGGGACGACAATTGTCCCTAAGAATTGGGACGAAAGTCATCCCTATGAACAGGGATGAGATGTTGTCCCTAAGAATAGGGACGACAGTCGTCCGTAAGAACGAGGACGAGATGTTGTCCCTAAGAATGGGGACGACAGTTGTCCGCAAGACCGAGGACGAGATGTTGTCCCTAAGAACGGGGATGACTGTCGTCCCTCTTAACGGGGACGACAATCGTCTCTAAGAATGGGGACGACAGTCGTCCCTAAGAACGGGGACGACATCATGTTTTTCGTCCCCTATAGAATCAAGGACAGAGGAAACAAGGACGAAAAATAGGGACGAAAAAATTATCTCCAAAAGTATAGGGGACAAATTTTTATGTTTTTGGGGACGATTTTTTCCGTCTCTGAAAGTGTTTTTTTTTGTAGTGCAATATCAGACGGAGAGGGATAGGCATAGAGAGTATGAGGCTCAGGGGAGAATAATGCATCATCTGATTAGGGTTAGCTATCTATCTATATATATATATATATATATATATATATATATATATATATATATATATATATATATATATATATATATAACCTCTTTTTTAGTTTAAAAACCCTAACCCGAATCCTCCATCTTTTAGATGGACTTAGCCCGATTTCATTTCGAGCGGATTAGTTATTTGGTCCATAATCTCAATAATTCTAACATCTCCCACTCACACGTAATGAAATATATTCCAATCTTTATCTCAATCTCATCCATACTATTGCAAATAGTTCATGCGATTGACATATTATCGAGAACTCTTGTGCTATATACTCGTTGGAACATATAGCTGCTCGATGTATATATATCAAACTTGGGCTATACATTCATTGGAGATATAGTTTTTAGATTTGAACATGGATCATCCCTAGTGTACGCTTTATCCTAGATTTCATATCACATTCACTGTAATAACATTGATCTCTACAGTTTCTATGTTTTCACAAATATGCACATGGACATAAGTGTCCGGATAGTGAAATATAGAAACTCTTAAGATGTGAACTTCATGAATATCTTTCACTCATACTTTATTCTTTCCATCATAGTCTAATTTGCTTATCCAACCAGGTTCTTTTTGGTTGGAATTATCATGTTGAGCGATTTCCGCAAGTGCACGGTATACGCTTGTAGTAATAAAAGATATCGAACCCACAGGGAACGCTTTTTAACTAAATTTTATTTAATTCGGTTTAGTCACGTGTTTAGGTTTAATAAAAGATAAACGTTTAGTTGATTGAATAGGTTTTGGTAAATTAGGATTAGATAGAAAGATTATATCAAGTTTAGAAGACAATTCCATTTTGGAATTTTGATTACAAAACAGATACTTCCGTAATTGGAATAAAATAGATCTTTATTTTCATAAAGCAAAGTAAACAACTTTAACTTTGTGAGATTATGGACATGAAATAATATATCAATTTACTCAATTAAATGGCTTTGAACCGTAGAAATCTCTCTAGATCGGAGTAGATTGCTACCTTAATCAAACTAGCATTTTATGTTTGATAAGCCGCGGGCCAGCGATCATATCATCCATAAAAACTAAATCTGTCAAGTGTTCAACAAAGTTCTTATATGAATAAGATGGAAATATAACGTTTTAATAAAAACACCAATTTATTATTTTGAAAATCATTTTGTCAGAACAACATCAAAATAACAACAGTAAGAATGTATTGAATAAAGAAGTATATCATTAATGAAATGTGAATTTTCACAAGTTAACAGAGAAGTAGAAACTTGGATAGCATTGTAACGAAGACTTTGAGATCCGGGTCGTCAATCCTTCTCTCAAACTTCGTAGGCTCGTCAAACCGTGGGCGCTTCAGCCGTCACTTCTTCTCGTTGGATCTTCGGAATAGAGACTGGTCAGTCCACTATCAGAATGAAAACTAAACTAATACTGTGTTTATAACTAATCTAAATACAATTCGTGTACAACACGATTGCTTACAGAAATGAACTCTAACTTTCTGATTCTTTTCTGAATCAGAAACTTTAACATAACAACTCTCTTCTCTAATTTCTCTAACTTTCCCAACATAACCAACCTTGATTTCTGAAATGAATCACTTATTTATAGTTGTTGAAGGGTTGTAAATGATGGGTCGTGTCTGCTGGTGAAGGGTTGCTTTTATCCGAACGAACAGACGTGTTTTTACGTAATTAACATGTGTTTAGTGTGCAGGAGGGGTGTCTGTCGTGACTGAGATTCTGAAAATCTCAGTCGCGATAGGGGGTACAGGGGCGTGTTTTCGAGATTTGATTTCCCCCGGTCTGGGCTCCGTAAGTCGCGACTGAGATTTTGAGAATCTCAGTCGCGACAGAGAGTATTCCTCCCTGGCGTTCGACTGTTTTTCGTCCTCCTCGAGCGTTCTTCTGACTGATATGCATTCTCGGTACGTTTTTAAGGTTTTTCCTCCATTTTAGCTCCGTTTTAGCTCCGTTTTCGCTCCTATTTGGATTTTACCAAATATTTAGGTACCTTGCATCAAAGAAGTAAATAAAGACGTAAAAGTATTCCAAATGAATATAATTAACACGATTCTAATGTAAATTTAACGTATTTATATATGATATTTTAGGTATATTTTGGGCTTACATAAACCAAAAGGCATTCTCCTATATGCAAAAGTATTCCGGAACTGGTCCATTTTCTCTAATCAAAGGCTCTGGGTCCTTATCGTCTAATTCCTCATTTACTATAGGTTCAATTATTTCTTCACGTTGAATTATATCATTGACACATTCTTCGACTAAATCAAGTTTCATACAAGCGAATTCCTCCATAGGGTATTTCATCGCTTTGTTCATGTTAAACTCGACCTTATCTTCTCCTATCCTTAAAACTACCTTCCCTTCCGACACATCTACTAGAGCACGTCCCGTGTTCATAAACGGTCTACCGAAAATTAAAGGGCAATTTACATCATATGCAAAGTCTAATATAACAAAATCGGTAGGAAAAATAAATTTATCGACTTTGACTAAAACATCTTCAATTATACCATATGGCCTTTTAGTGGTTTGATCCGCTAACTGCAAGATCATATTGGTACGTTTGATATCTTCTTCTAAACCTAACTTGTTAAAAATAGACAATGGCATTAAGTTTATACTTGCTCCTAAATCACAAAGACAACTTGGGAATTCAATATCTCCCAACTTACACGGAATAGTAAAACATCCGGTATCCTTGAGTTTAGTGGGCAAATTACTTGATACTATTGAACTACAGTCTTCAGTTAACGAAATGGATGAAATTCCTTCCCAACTGATTTTCTTTGAAATCAAATCCTTTAAAAACTTACGATAGTTAGGAATTTGTGTGATTGCATCCATAAACGTCAAATTGATATGCAAATTTTTAAGTTTATCCAAAAACGTTAGAAGCTGTTTATCATAGTCCTTATTTCGGACTTTATGCGGAAAAGGTGGTTTGGGTACAAAAGTTTTGGTACCTGTGTCAGTTGGTGAATTATTTGTGTTTAATATATCTTCTTTGGACTTTGGTAAATCAGTTCCTTGTAACGTTGCATCTTTGGGCATTTCAGGCCCTTGATAATTTTTTCCTGAACGAAGAGTAATAGCTTTCACCTGCTCTTTCGGATTTTCTTCCGTGTGGCTGGGAAGACTTCCCTCTTTTCGGGATGGAATTGATTTAGCAAGTTGACCAATTTGAACCTCCAAATTATGGATGCTAGATGAGTGGTTTTTAATAAGCTGATCGAATTTATTTTCGATCCGTTTAAAACCATCGTCGTGATTACTTATTTTTCCACTGATAGCATCTATAAACTTGTCGATTTTAGAAGATAAAGTGCTAATCGTATCTCTTGACTGATTTTGATAATTAGTGGTACGATTTTGATTAGCACTAACATTATTGTTATTGTTATCTTTCCAGTTAAAGTTAGGATGATTCCTCCATCCAGAGTTATAAGTATTAGAATAAGGATTATTAGTTTGGTTTTGTCCTTGGACAAAATTTACCTGTTCGATCTCACTCATATTTTCGTAGTCCACATCCGTTTGGATTGGATTACCATTGGTATCGCGAGGTGCCATAAACTTGTCAATTTTGTGCGATAAAGCAGAAAATTGGGCTTGTAGCATCGCGACTGGATCAAGTTCAACTATACCTTTAACTGACGATGAGGTTGAGGATGATGGTTTTGCTATCGGCATATGTCCACGCTCCGCGGGCCACATACTGCTGTTGATTGCCATTTCCTCCAAAAGTTCTCTCGCTTGGGCTGATGTTTTCTTCATAAATAACCCTCCCGACATAGCATCTAATGAACCCCTAGTTGTAGGATTAAGTCCATTGTAAAATGTTTGCATTAAAAGTTCAGCGGGTAATTGGTGGTGTGGGCATAAACGTTGAAGTTCTTTAAAACGTTCCCAAGTTTCATAAAGGGTCTCATTATCATTTTGAGAAAAAGATGTTAATTCCTTTATGACTCTTGCGGTTTTTGCTAAAGGAAAATATTTAGATAAAAACGCTTGGGCTAATTGTTCCCAAGTGGCAAAAGTTGCGGCTGGCATATAAGTTAACCATTCCTTGGCTCTATCCTTCAAAGTGAAAGGAAAGAGGCGAAGTTTGATTGCTTCTGCAGTCACATCTGGGATTTTAAAAGTGTCACAAATTTTTAGGAAATTTGTTAAATGGGTGTTAGGATTTTCGTTAGGTAACCCATAAAATGTTACATTATTTTGCAACATATTAAGCAAAGTTGGCTTAATTTCAAATTGATTTGCGGTGATTCTGGGTCTAACGATACTATTGGTTACACCGGCCACACCTGGCCTAGCGTATTCCATAAGTGTAGGTGGGTCTGCCATTTTGTCTGGCTCGGTATGTGTTTTTACTGGGGTCTTATTTTTGTTTTTCTTGTTCTTCCTAAGGGTTTTCTCAATTTCTAGGTTTATAGGGTCTGGTGCAATGCCTGAATTTCGAGAACTGCGCATGAACCTGAAATCTTGCACGAACCGAAACTACCTACAAAAACAGAATTTGATAAATAAATAAATTAATTAGTATATGAAAACTTTTAAATTATAAAAGTTAGATTAAGTATGTTTAAACCTAGATTCGAAATAAAACACGAAAAATTTAAAATTTTGTCAAAAATTTTGGCGTTCCCCGGCAACGGCGCCAAAAACTTGTTGAGCGATTTCCGCAAGTGCACGGTATACGCTTGTAGTAATAAAAGATATCGAACCCACAGGGAACGCTTTTTAACTAAATTTTATTTAATTCGGTTTAGTCACGTGTTTAGGTTTAATAAAAGATAAACGTTTAGTTGATTGAATAGGTTTTGGTAAATTAGGATTAGATAGAAAGATTATATCAAGTTTAGAAGACAATTCCGTTTTGGAATTTTGATTACAAAACAGATACTTCCGTAATTGGAATAAAATAGATCTTTATTTTCATAAAGCAAAGTAAACAACTTTAACTTTGTGAGATTATGGACATGAAACAATATATCAATTTACTCAATTAAATGGCTTTGAACCGTAGAAATCTCTCTGGATCGGAGTAGATTGCTACCTTAATCAAACTAGCATTTTATGTTTGATAAGCTGCGGGCCAGCGATCATATCATCCATAAAAACTAAATCTGTCAAATGTTCAACAAAGTTCTTATATGAATAAGATGGAAATAGAACGTTTTAATAAAAACACCAATTTATCATTTTGAAAATCATTTTGTCAGAACAACATCAAAATAACAACAGTAAGAATGTATTGAATAAAGAAGTATATCATTAATGAAATGTGAATTTTCACAAGTTAACAGAGAAGTAGAAACTTGGATAGCATTGTAACGAAGACTTTGAGATCCGGGTCGTCAATCTTTCTCTCAAACTTCGTAGGCTCGTCAAACCGTGGGCGCTTCAGCCGTCACTTCTTCTCGCTGGATCTTCGGAATAGAGACTGGTCAGTCCACTATCAGAATGAAAACTAAACTAATACTGTGTTTATAACTAATCTAAATACAATTCGTGTACAACACGATTGCTTACAGAAATGAACTCTAACTTTCTGATTCTTTTCTGAATCAGAAACTTTAACATAACAACTCTCTTCTCTAATTTCTCTAACTTTCCCAACATAACCAACCTTGATTTCTGAAATGAATCACTTATTTATAGTTGTTGAAGGGTTGTAAATGATGGGTCGTGTCTGCTGGTGAAGGGTTGCTTTTATCCGAACGAACAGACGCGTTTTTACGTAATTAACATGTGTTTAGTGTGCATGAGGGGTGTCTGTCGCGACTGAGATTCTGAAAATCTCAGTCGCGACAGGGGGTACAGGGGCGTGTTTTTGAGATTTGATTTCCCCCGGTCTGGGCTCCGTAAGTCGCGACTGAGATTTTGAGAATCTCAGTCGCGACAGAGAGTATTCCTCCCTGGCGTTCGACTGTTTTTCGTCCTCCTCGAGCGTTCTTCTGACTGATATGCATTCTCGGTACGTTTTTAAGGTTTTTCCTCCATTTTAGCTCCGTTTTAGCTCCGTTTTCGCTCCTATTTGGATTTTACCAAATATTTAGGTACCTTGCATCAAAGAAGTAAATAAAGACGTAAAAGTATTCCAAATGAATATAATTAACACGATTCTAATGTAAATTTAACGTATTTATATATGATATTTTAGGTATATTTTGGGCTTAACATATCACATCAACCTAAATGTGACCTTTCCACGGTAGCCACATCAGACTATAACTCTAGAATAAGTTAAGGGTCTTTAGGATAAGGAGGAATGTCGAGGAATCATTATTTCACGATGTAAGTTTCACACTAGTAAAAAAGGCAAGACCGTCTCCTTTCCAACTTGTGGTCATTAAAGCCCACATGGTATGAAACATGTGTTATGGTTTTCAATTATTTCTTGGAAAGAGGAGCATGTCTCTCATCTTAACACCATACAAAAGTATAGGTTTAGATGTACCAAAACATCTAAATTTAGTTCATTACATATAATGATATTCCGACTGTATATACATCAGGCTTTAAATTGTCTCAAACTTATCTTTCAAATTACACTTAATCTATTTCATACACATGAAGTATATATTATCATCTTGTACTATGATGAAATTCCTTTCATGCCGTTAGCAAGGTGACTTCGATTATTGAACATGCTCTCGAATTGTTCAAAAACATCATCATCCTTCTATTTGTTACCATATGACAAAATAAGGGTAAACGATTGTGTGAGTGAGCTCATTTCTGTCTCACGTCCATTATAACATATAATAACGAACTTTAACAAAAAAAAGGTAAAGTACGAAAAAAATGCTCGTGGTTTGCCTTGTTTGCGAATAGAGGTTCATGGTTTAAAAGTTTGCAAATAAATGTATGTTGTATGTTTTCTTTTACAAAACAAAGTATTTAAAATTACATTTTTAAGTAATCGACGATAATAAGAGCATTTTTTTAATTTTTTTCAGTTACATTTATATATATTGACAAAATATAGATACCAATATCAAATTTCAACTGTAAAATGAACTTAAATATCAATTTAGTTAATAAACTGTCAGTTTAGTAAAAAACGTAAAATTCCAACATATTATTGATTTTTTCGATTTAGAAAGTTGTTTTTTTCGTGGGCTCTGTTATGCTCATATGTAAGAATAATTTTTTTAAGATAAAAATGTCTTTGATTGTAATTAGAACTTAACTGTGTAATTGTAATACTTTGTTTTGTAAATAAAACATACCACAGACCTTTATTTGTAAACTTTTAAACCACATGTCTCTGTTTGCAAAATGGGCAAACCACAAGCATTTTTTTCGTACTTTCCCCCCCAAAAAAATATTTGCACTCATGTATTGAAAAAATTTCATAAACCTATATTAATACATAATGTTCTCAAAATATATAAAAACAAAAGTATCCCCAGATCCTACGCAATCCTTGGTATCAAACATGTTTAATATAAACATCTCTCTTGACAGGTCTGGTAAGGGAGTCCACAACCATGTCGTGAGTCGACACATACTTCTTACTAAATTATTTGCTTGCAATTAAAGTCCATAACAAAGTGGTAATTAATCTCTATATGTTTTGTCTTGTTATGGTATATCTGATTCTTAGCAAAAGCAGTAGCATATTGACTATCACTATTAATATAGCATAAAGTAAACGGGCTCAGGCAAAGGCTCGGCTGAATCTAACATATGGACCTGATCTAAAGACTCATATAAAAAAAGATTACAAAAGCTCACTGGTATGAAATCTTCTTCAGGAAGCTGTCTAAAAGGACATGTGGACCAATGGTTGTCTTGGACCCCAAAGGCACACTCCTAATCCCCTAAATCAAGCCATGTATTACAAAATGATATAAAAGGGAATAGTCTGAAGCCAACCAGAAGCCGACACATATACAACTTATTATTAAAGCCAATTAGAAGCTGACACGCGTAAAGAGCATGAGCTTTTCAAGTACATATTTGCCTATAAATAGTCTTAGGATCAAAATCCCAGGTATGTCACAATCACTTATTACCTACAATCATTTTTCTTTCAAGTTATTATGTACTCTCAAGCACCTTGCTGACTTAAGCATCAGAGTGGGGACATCGGAATCCGATCCCTCCCTGACTGTTTGTTATTGGTTTAGGTGATTAGAAGACGTGACCAGAAAGAGTGTTCATAATTGAAGACATCAACTATTAACTACGATTGAAGTATTAGAGGTAGTAACATTTGGATGATTTAGGAAACTTTTCAACCAAATTCCCTCTTGAACTACTGATGAGTATGATACGTACTCGGATTTCATGGTGGATAAAGCTACACACAAGTCTGTTTACTACTCAATAAAATGGTACCATTTTCTAGCAAGAATACGTAGCTTGGCGTGGACTTTGTCTTGTTCAAATCTCCTGCCCAATCAACTTCTATGTATCCTCTCAAATGGAGATTTTTTCCTTAAATAGCAAAGAGAATAGTTCACAGTTGCTTTAAGAAACCTTAATATCCTTTCAATAGTTGCACAATGTGCTTGTCATGGATTGGACTAATATTTTCTTACCATCCCAATGACGTGACAGATATCGGGTCTCGTACACAACATAACATACATTGGCCTATTGAAGACACTAGCATAATGGACATTTTCATCCGTTTTTTCTTTTCTTGTGTTTGTTGCCACATATCGGTACTAAGGGTGATGTTCTTATCACCGGGCTATCTATGGGCTTGCAACTGCGCATATCGAATCAATCGATGACCTTATTAATATATGTCTCTTGAGAAAGTCAATGTGTTCTTCGAATGATCTCTTGAAATTTTAACTCCAAATCTTACTATTTCATAAACCTTAATGCCCTAGATTTGACATCCAATGTCTATAACCAGTGAAACACCATTACAATTATGGCACATATTAGTCTTTAGTTAGCTATCATTTTCACGACAGTAACAGATCAGTGATATTTAGTATCTTGTTGTCTAAAAGCTTCACTTGACCAGGTCCTTCACCTACCAAATATGAGCAGATCACTGATCTATGATACTTTGTTAATTAGTTTAAACAAGTAAGTTAACTTAACAAATTATTTAGTTAATTAGTTACGTCAGATATAACGTCTCGAGACTAAGGCATACTCCAACACAGACTTAGTGTATCGTGTGACAACTTCTAATTCTCGAGTCGCTCAACAAAGGAATTCCTATCCTCTTCGCTAGATTTGTCTATCCAATAAATGTTTAAAAAAAAAGAGAGTTTGAGCATTTCACAAGAACTAAAGAAGAAAAGCAAGTTACAAATCTTCGAAAGTAAAAGCTGAAAGAATTCATATAAAAAGTAGTTGAAAGTTGAAAGGAGCAAAGTGTTGGAAGAAAGGATTGTGAAGCGAAAAACTAACCAAATATGGTAAAGTTCTTTCACTATGGGAATCAAATGCAAATGAAATGTAATCATTATACACCGAGAACTACTGAATGTGAAAAGGTTTTTTTTTTTGTAACTAAGCCATAATTTATATACCTTTTCCACTACTATAGGTAACCGCCAGTTTTGCATAAACGATTACACAATTATCGATCAACAATAATTAAACTTCGGGAGAACAACAAAAGGGTAATTCATTAACTACATTTTTACAATGGAGAGCGAGCATTTGTTTCGGATCAAGTCTAGACACATGCTCAATTTGCTTTCTAAACTCCGTTCCACTTTAAAAGGCCCACTAAAAAAGGGGTTGTCCATAATAAAAACTACCCTACTCGTTGAGATTATGAATAAAATGGTATTTTCACATTAGTAGAGGAGTCCTATAAATAGACAATCTTTACTTTCTCTATCTTCATTAGGTTGGATATCACTTAATCTATTTTGATCGGTTACTAACTTTAGTATTAGAGCGTTTGCAGGATCCATCCCGACGCAAGTCAACTATCTAAAAAAAGTCAATGCTGAAATTAGATCAGACTCAACCTAATATCTAAAATGAGTAATAATACATTATAAAAATACATGATAATAATAATGATTATATAATCATTTATTAAATGAATTGTGTGAATTAAAGCATTACTATAATGATTGTGTTATTATGTCTAAATTATCATCCGCGACAAATAAAAATAAATTATGTCACTTTCTTGTCTGTTATAGGATGATCTACATTTTCTGCTACAAGATAATGCCCATTTTTTCTAATAATAATTAATCACTTTGTTATGTCTAATGAAAAGTTGAATTATTAGGATGAATTAACATCGACTTGAGTGGTTAAGAGTATTTTCAAAAACGTCTTAATTTGGCTTTTAAGAAAAAATTAAAAAATGGAAGTTAAAAATCAGTTCCAACAGTCTTTTAGTGGCTCATCAAATCACTAAAAGACTTTTCATCATCTCTATTAATAGAGAGCATTTCTTCACCTTTTAGTGCCTCCTAAATTCATTTTTTTTTATTAATAGTTTATTATTAAGGAGTTTCTCTTATTTCACTATTGGTAAATATAACAATAATTAATAATTTTAATAATAAAATAATAAATAAGAATGAATATTGTTGGAGATGATATATCTTAGTCATTTTTTTTGAATCACTAAGAGTCAATTATTTATATTATTTTTAGAAAGTACACTAAGAGTCCTCTTGGAAATGCTCTAAAGACCTTAAATACTCCATCCGTCTCATTATATAAAGTTTTAGAAAGTGATTTTTTTCTCCAAAATAGAAGTCGTTTTGGTTTTCCAAGAATTTTTAGTTTAGTTTTATTGGTCCAAGCATTAATTTTTTTTGTCGTGATCTATTAACATTCCAATACTTATTGCTCAACCATTACATGAGAGATAATTTTTTTTAAGTTAACCAATGTAAAATTCATTAATTAGGTTCTACATTAATTGTGCTTTTTAATTTATGTGAAAATCTCTAGAATGACTTATATTATGGGACTGAGATAGAAGTTTAATTGGGAGAGGATTAAATGCAATGTTCAACTTGTTGTCATCTAGCTGACTTGCCACCTAGATGAGAATAAATAACATCGTTTAGAATGGTACTAATTTAGTCACGAGTCATGACATTTATGATTAAATTGGTACCATTTTAAAAACGTTGAGACATCAAGTTCTGTTATTTAACACTAAGGGGATATTTGGTTGCTCCATTTCATGTTCATGTTTACATTTTCACTTAAAAATGAAGAGTTTTAGGCGTTTGGTTAGTGATTTCCCGTTTGTCTTTTACATTTGAAAAGCAGCATTAGGTGTTTGGTTAGTGATCTCCCGTTTGTCTAACAACAAACAATTGTAACAGCAACAGCAGTAACAAACAGCAAACCACAATAGCAAACAGTAACAGCAAACAATAGGTAAAACAAACTGACCCTAAATTAGAAATATTTTATAAACGTTAAGAGTTAAAATGGTGTTAATGTTAGAACTAAGACGGGATAATTACTAATCTAACCCAATCAAAGACCCCAATTTACATATCTAACCCACCTTGCTTCCATTTTACCAAATTAGACATTTAAACCCATTTTGGACAAAACTACCCTTATTTTAGTTTGAAGGTTCATCTCCTACCTCCCGCTGCTTCCACTTCGACTTCCTCACCTGACCTTTCTCATTCAACTTCATTGTGGTTCATCTTCTTCAGTTTTAGTGTGTTTCAACTGCATTTTACGTTTTGAATTCATCACTATATATAATCCGGGCCGTTCTTCTCTGCATTTTCATTTTGATTTTCATCTCCTACCTCGCGGCCCGTTTTCATCTGCTGTGCACGGCGAGGATGGCGAGAAAACGGAAGGCGACGGCGACAGCAAGCGAAGAGGAAGGACGGACGAAGCATAAGGTAAGCATGCATCATCTTCTTCCTTGTTGTTACCGCCATTAATGAAGATTAAATGCGCTCGAATGCGATCATATGTTAACTGTATGTAAATATGGTCGCATTTGTTACCTAAATGCGTTCAAATGCGACAAGGAATTATACGTGAACTTGGTGTCGCATTTGTTACCTAAATGCGCTCAAATGCGACGAGCCATTACCTTAAACTGTCGCATTTATTACCTAAATGCGCTCAAATGCGACAAGCTACACCCTTAAACATTGTCGCATTTGAGCGCATTCACAGACGAATACGACAAGATTGTAAGTGAGACAAGGAATTATACATAGAATATGTCAGATTTGTTAGTGAATTTAATATGTGTATGTTTAAAATTGTTACAGCATGATCCCAGGGAATCCAAAAAGGGCAGACATAGTTCCATTTTCAAATATCCCAAGGCGGTTGATTCAGGTGCTCAAGTAACAGTGATGTTTAATGTGGATTATGGGGTCATGATAAAGAAGTATTTGAGTGAAAAGCAGTTAGAAATGTATAGGAAAACATGTTTTGGTCAATATTTGGATATGTAGGTTGCTGGTTTCTCTTCTGGAATAGTTCATCATGTCCTATCGCGGGAGATTAAACATAAAGAAAGTAAACACAGGGAGATGTGGTTCAGGGTGAGGGGAGTTGATATGCGGTTTGGAGATTGGGAGTTTGGCCTGATAAGTGGTTTAAGGTTTGGGGTAAACATGAGAGAATTCATGGAAAGAATGTATGAATTAGAGATGCCGCATAGGTTGCGAAATAAGTACTTCAAGCAATACGAGACAATAACGACCATTAACTTCTTGGAAGTTTTGCAAAGTATACAATGGAAGAAGAAGGATGCGACTGACAGATTTAACCAAGATGCTGTGATGATTGCCATGTTGTACTTTGTGTATGGCAATGTACTGGACAATGCTAACGATAGGCCTTCTTTTCTGACCTTTTGGTCGACCAGCAGACCGCCCCTCCTTCTTAGGAGGAAGCACCTTCATAGGATTCTCGTTCACTTTCCATTCCGATTGGTGACCAAGTGGATATATCGAGTCACCCCATGCCAACTTAAGTGACTCGTTGGTGTAGTAACGATGCACCCATCTATAGGCGTTGTCCATCCTATGTTTGGAAGCAACTTTGTATACGTGTTCACATGGAAATTGTGCTAGTTGCCATTTCCTGCATGTACATGTTCCTGCATTTAAATCAACAAGTCCCCCCTTTACCCGATCGCCGATTTGAAAGGTATGATTATCCACAGGGAAATACGAACAACGTACTGCTGCCCCTACACGCTTTATCATCTTTTTTTCCGGCAACTTGGCCAAATACCCCACACATTCTTCTGCAGAAACATATTAATCTCATAAATAGTTATGTATGATAAAAATAAAATAAAATAAAAGACACGTTTATAACCTGCTTCTGTACGCCTCTTGTAAAACCATTTCTGTAGTGTCATACGTATGAACTCAACCAACATTGTTATTGGTAGACGTCTAGCCTCCACCATTAACGCGTTGAATGATTCTACAACATTCGTGGTGATAATGTTATACCGACGGCCACAAAAGAATGCACGTGACCATTTCTCTTTTCCAGCTTGCAGTAAATAGTCGGCAGCACCAGAATGTAGTAAACGAAGTGTCGCAAAGTTTTCCTCAAAATCAGATACCCGATAGGATTTTGCACATTTCTAAAATGCCTCATCTATCTTACGAATTCCACGAAATTTGGCCTTCACATTTTGTTGCAGGTGATGAGCGCATGCCCCATGTACAGCATTAGGAAAAACCAAATTAACTGCATGTATAATGCTCTGATTTCGATCTGATATAATGGCTAGATCCTCAACATCGTGCAGACACTCTTTCAATTTATTCATAAACCAAAGCCATGATTCATTACTTTCTTTCGGGCCAACACCAAATGCAATAGGAAAGATCATTTTGTTCCCATCAATGGCAACTGCAATGTATAATATGCCGAGATATTTACCTTTTAGAAAAGTTCCATCAACGGCTAAGACAGGTCGAATATGTTGTTCAAAACCTCTCAATGAAGCACCCATAGCCATAAAGAAAAATTTAAATTGATCATCATCATCTGTCTCTATATGTGTCACGGTTCCCGGATTTGTACTCTTCAACATCTCATAGTAGTCCGGTAACAACATGAACGATTCTTCCGGCGAACCACTCTGCGCTTCCAATGCCCAGTGTCTTGCTCTCCAAGCTTGCATATAAGAGAGATTAACAAAAAAATCTCGTTCAAAATAAAAAACAATATCCTTTGGTCGATGCACCCGATTTTCCAAATCAATCCCTGCAACACGTTTCCCCGCTTGCCTATGGTGCAGACATATCTGATCTCTCCCACAAGTGTGCATGTCCATACCATCCATTCTTGAAAGCCTGAACAAATTGGAACCTGGAATGACGATCCCTCTAGCCCTCCATTTACATTTGTCCACATCCTTACATTTCACCTCAAACAAAGACTTGTTTGATTTGTAAACCTTCCATTCAAACGAATTTTCAATTGCATATTTTCCAAGTGAATCTTGCAATTCAACTTTGTTTGAAAATATATCATTGACCCTCAAAGTAGTCCCTCCGTTTGATTTCTTAGGTGCAATCATATTCACGGGCGCATCACATGGCTTTGGGCACCATCGAAATGGATCAGTCATCCTTTTCATTCTATCTTCATCACCATCCTCATATGGGATACGTTGGATGTATGCAGATTGCTTAGCTATTTCATGAACACTTTTAACAGGAATTTCGTTCAGAGTGATATCTTCATTCTCCACATTGTCACCATTATCGTAACAATAATCATTATCATAATGCTCATCATAATGATCATGATTATCATTATTCAGATAATCATCATTATTGTAGTTCTGATAATCGATACCATTTCCACCATCGTTGTCATCCTTACCATGTATAGGAGCATCCGGTTCGATGGTGGGATCATTACTTACTACTTCTGTTGGTTTGCTTTGACCAACATGTCCATCCTTGTTAGGTCGCAATGCTGAAGCTTCTGTTGTTCGCATGTTTAGAGTAACATACAATGGAATCAAATCGGTCGGATTCATTCGGCAATACTCTATGAATCCCATGACATCTTCATCGTCATCAATATGTGCTATCCCACCACGCAGTTTATTTGGACCATATGTCGCCTGCATGGATATTTGGAGATCATACGAAGTTGAATCAACGCGAAGTGCACCATAAACTTTCTCTTTCAACTTTTGCAAGTCAATCTCTGTTGGCAAAACCAACAACTTCGCTTTACCACCCACATATGTCATCACAGTTCCTTCTGTGGTCCACAGTCCGTTCCAAGATAAAAAACACGTACACCTCTATTTGGTTGACATACTTCTACATTTAGTAAAATGGACACGTGATCAAAACATAATAAAGCTAATTCATATGTAAATGATGCTTAAATGCGACATGATACACCAAAATGCGACTCAAATGCGATAAGCTATACCAAAATGCGACCGCCAAATGCGACATGCTACATCAAATGTGACCGCCAAATGCGACATGGCTATGAATGCGACAAGCTATATGTTAGTCCTTGTCGCATTTGATTCTCTGTGTCTCATTTGAGCACCAGAATGCGACACATCGGGCGACAATGGCGGAATCGAAAAATGTCAAGATTCAAACAGATGCATTCGAATACCAACTGTGTATTTCTAGTAATGTGTATGAAAAATGAAGATATGATACTTACATGAACTTGAATGGGGTATGGATGTGCTTAGATCTTGGGTTGAGTTGATGAATTTTGCTGTGAGAATGTGAAAGTAAATGAAAGGGAAGGAGGAGATGGTTGTTATATAAGAATAAGAGTAGTTTTGTCCAAAATGGGTTTAAATGTCTAATTTGGTAAAATGGAAGCAAAGTGAGTCAGATATGTAAATTGAAGTCTTTAATTGGGTTAGATTAGTAATTATCCCGAACTAAGACACCTCTCTAAAAAGAATTCTTGACCAATTTGCTACCTTAATCTTTTTTTTTTCCCTTAACCCAATGGGCTTGAGTTCTCCATTATCCTATAATGGGCAATTGTGCATGAAGCCTTAAACCCTCCAATATAGGGTTTTAAATTCTGAAACTCCCCATTTTTACAGAGGTTTAGCATTACAGAGAATCAGAGTGAGAGAAGATGGAGTTCCACAAGAGAAAGGCGGCAACTCTATCGTCATTGAGTTCATCGGAGACTGACAAATCACCAAAAGGAACCGTCGATGCCCCAATTATCCCACTTCTCGATTCAATCAACTCCCATCCATCTTACTTCACTACCAGTTCTTGTTCCGGCCGTATCTCCATCCTTGCCCAACCTAAACCCGCCCAAATTACACCTACCTCCTCCACTAAGAAGAAAGCTCGCGGCGGTTCATGGCTGTTTGTCTCCCACGAACCAGCAGACCCTGAAATTATAATCTCCCTTCTCTTCCCCTCTGATTCACCAGCTCAGTCTTCCGACCTGGTTTTCAGATTCGAACCATTGATTATTGCAATTGAATGCATAGATGTTGAAGCTGCTCAGATTTTAGTTTCCATGGCAATTTCTTCCGGGTTTAGGGAATCTGGGATTACTAGTGCTAATAAGAAGAGAGTGATTGTAGGAATTCGATGTTCGATTAGAATGGAGGTGCCGCTGGGTGGAAGTGATAGGGTTTTGGTGTCGCCGGAGTATGTAAGGTTTCTTGTGGATGTGGCTAATGAGAAAATGGAGGCAAATGGGAAGAGAACACAGAGTTTTTTTGGGGCTTTGATTAAAAACGGTTTCGTAGGCTCTCCAGTTTTGGAGAATGGTGATCGGACTTTTGATTTACAAGATGGGGATATTGATAACTTGGAGAGAATTGTTGAAGATGCTGATAATTTGGGGAAAGCAGATGGGGAGGTTGATAGTTTGGAGAGAGCTAATGGAGATGTCCAAAACGGTAATTTTATGCTGTGTTTTTCGTTGATATCTCATTTGAGCAAATTATATTGAAAAGAAAAACATTTTATATGATATACAAATTTGCCCTCTTTAGATGAATTTTGATACTAGTTATCTTAGCCTTTGTTTGGGAGTTTGGAGGTTAATGGAGGTGAGAGAGTTAATGGAGGTAATGGAAAGGGAAGGGAAGGGAAGTGATGGAAAGGAAAGTTAAAAATTAACCTTGTTTGGGAGTTTATAGGATGTATATGAGGTTAAATGTTTAACTTCGTTTGGGAGTTTAAATTTGGAGGGGAATGAAGGTTAAATTTACTCTGCACGGACAAGAAATTTTAAAAAAGTTTACGTTACTCCCATTAACCCCCAATTTGGAGGTTAGAGTTTGGAGGTTAGAGGAAGTAAAGATTTAACCCCATTAACCTCCATTTACTCTCAAAAAATAACTCCCAAACAAAGTTAACTTAATACTTAACCTTCCATTACTTCCATTTACTCTCATTAACCTCGTCCCAAACAAGGGCTTAGGAAGCACGGGCACTGGTACTGGTACGGGAGAAATTCTACTGGTCCCGGTATGTTGGACCTTGCCAATAGAAACATGACAATTGTACACTTTCTTTCATGGTATTACCTTAATTCACCATGAAGAAACACTTAGTACTTCAAACTATTTGAACTACCAAAAAAGGAACGACTGCTATATTCTTTTCATTAGATTTTAATATCTTTTTTTATTTGGGTTTTATTTTATTTTTGTATATATTAAACCCCTCTTTTTTGTAAAATTATTAAAAATACTTCTACATTCTACTTAATTAACTTAGAATTTGTGTCCCCGAAGAGTCCCTGAAGTGTCTCCATAAAAGAAAAGAAAAAGAGGGACACTTATTTTGGAGTGTTGGGTGCATGTCCCCGAGTGTAGGAGTGTCAAGCACTCTAGTAGTTATCTCATTTGGGGTTTTAGCTTTGCTTTTTCCTTTTTGGGACAACAATTAGTGCTGTTGAAAAGAATATTTAGGATCTAAAATGTAGAGGAATTTTGCTGCAAGGTGATGTTTGAGACCCATTGAGTAGGGCTGACAACACGATTGATAGAGACAACAATCTGTGTGTTTGATACAATTATCGTTTTTGTTGCATTTATATTATATGTAATCATGTGGAATATATAGATCACATAACACATTATGATACAACAACCCGTTTTGACACCCCTACCATTGAGAGCTTAACAGGTTACTTAGGTAATATATGAAAATGCAATTAGTTTTTCTTAAATATGTATGTTCTAGGAATAAGTTTTACTTGACATCAAGTTCAACTATGAATTCAGGGCATCAACCAAGACTCCGTTGTGTATGATAATTTGATAAATAAGGTCTGTCTATTATACTTCTCTTAATTGGGAATTCTCAAATGTTTATTATTCCTCCGAGAGAATTCATATATCACTAGTCTGAAAAGCCGATATATGTTTGATTGCAGGAGTCCTCTCCTTTTGATGTGACACAATCGTCTTTGAATCATTGGCAGGAAGGGCTAGTTCCGGCTGCAGTTTATCTGTTGTTGAATTGGTAACTCTTGGCGAACCTTCTGAGAAAATTTTCCTTTGGGGTCACTCAACATGTGTCTTGAATCATAGAAAAAACGATATTCTTTTGTTCGGTGGTTTTGGAGGAATGGGAAGACATTCCCGGAGAAATGATACTTTACTTATTGATCCGATAAAGGGCACATTACGGGCAATAGATGCTGTCAATGCTCCATCTCCACGAATAGGCCACACAGCTTCATTGGTTGGTGACTCTGTTTTTGTTATTGGAGGCAGATCTGATCCCTTGAACATTTTGGCTGATGTATGGACTCTCAATATTGCTAGTAATGAATGGAAGTTATCAGAATGTACTGGCAGTATATTCCCGCCTAGGTAATGTATCTCTTTAGCAGCTTCAATTTTTATTCTCTTTGTTTTCCATGAAAATGACATACATCATAATTGTAAGTTTAGGTCCTCTATTTTTTTTATCATGGCTTAATACATCCCTAGCCCTATGTACTTGTCCAAAAAAGTCAATTGCCCCCCTATAATTTTAAAATGTTCAATTTACTCCTGAATTTGTTTAAAGTGGCCTATTAACCCCTAAAATCCATATGGTGGAGTAAGGAGAGATTTTTGAAAAGTTGAAATTTGTACACTTTAAGCAAGTTTTTGGGGGCTAATAGATCACTTTAAGCAAGTTAAAGGGTAAATAGAACTTTTTCAAAGTACGGGGCAATTGGCTTTTTTGGACGAGTACATGGGGCTAAAGACGTATGAAGCTATTTTATTATTATTAAAGTAGATGAGGGATTTTAGGGGTTGAACCCCTAAAATTAAGGCTGCACAAAACTAACTGAAAAAACTTTTTCCCGAGACCTAAACCAAATAAGAAAATAGGTTAACTTAACTCAAACTGATGAACTAGGGAATGGTTTTTCATTTTGAAAACCTATGGTTAACCGACCCCGAAAAATTAACCCATTATGTATATATACACATATAACTAATGAAAATTCATGTAGAATTTTAATTGTCCATATATAAATATGCATATTTAAGTTGAATTTTTAAGTCAAAAATATTTAAAATCTTCTTGCGTGAGTGCTTTTTTTAGTTGAATTTGAATTTCAATATATTCATTTAATATTTAAATAATTATATATTAATTTTGAAGTGAATAATTATAGACTAAAACTTTTTTTCTTATGAAAAGTCACTAATCATTAACGACTGAAATATAGGTTAACCGTCTGAAGTAATAGGTTAACCGATATATGGTAAACCAATTCTAATCGATTGGTTAACCGACCATGTGCACCCCAACCTAAAGTCTTGTCCGATTGCATTCAATAACCCCCTATTTCTCAATAGAATTTGTTGGATGCAGAAAATGGGAGACACGCTCTGTCACGTGTCAAAAAAAGAGTCAAATAGACAAATAATTAGGAACTTTTGAAAGTTCACGGGGCAGTTGAAAGTTTTGGTGTTATTGAATGCAATTGGACAAGAATAGGAGGTTATTGAATGCAAGTGGACAAAAATAGGGGGTTATTGAATGCAATTGTACAAGAATAGGGAGTCATTTGTAACTTTTGAAAGTTCAGGGAGTCAGTTTAAACTTTTTGGTCTAAGTACAGGGGCAACAGATGTATTAAGCCCACAATAATACCTTATTTCTGTCAAAAATACTTTTGACTCTCTGTCTCTCTTAACATTTCTATAATGGGTTAATGATTCCTTGATATCCTAGTGCCAAATTTGCAAACAACTCATTCTGAATTCTTACACATGTTACGCAGGCATCGACATGCTGCAGCTGTTGTAGGCTCAAACATATATATATACGGTGGACTTAACAATGATACTATATTTTCATCCTTGTATGTCCTGAACACTGAAAATCTGCAGTGGAAAGAGGTATCGGTCGGAGGGGAACAGCCGTGTGCCCGTCATTCACACTCAATGGTGGCTTATAGCTCTAAATTATTTATATTTGGAGGATACAATGGAGTGAAAGCTCTGGGAGGCTTATATAGTTTTGATGTCCAAACAAATGTTTGGAAGAAAGAAGAGACATCCGGAGGAAGTCCACATCCGAGATTCTCGCATTCTATGTTTGTCTACAAAAGTTTCATTGGAGTCATTGGGGGTTGTCCCGTGAGACAGCATACACGAGAGTTGGCATTACTTGATCTAAGGAACTGGACATGGAAGCATGTTACTGTGGATTATATTGGCAAGGAATTGCTTGTTCGTAGTACAGCCAATGTTGTCGGTGATGATCTTGTTATGGTTGGTGGTGGGGCTGCTTGCTATGCATTCGGAACAAAGTTCAGTAAGCCATTAAAAGTTAAGTTGCTTCAGTTGATATCCATGGAAGACAATGGTCGGTACAGTGGGGTAGGAGAAGAAAAGAATGTCCACAATCAAGGTCGGGAAGATGGAAATGAAGAAACTTCGACTTTTACTAGCGGAATTAATTGTCGGTACAATGGTGTAAGAGGAGAAAAGAATGTTCACGTTCAAGGTCAGGAAGACGGAAATGAAGAAACTTTGACTTTTACTAGCGGAATTATTTCTGAGGTTGAGCAACAGCAGTCAGTTGCTTCACATTGGGTGCTACAGCTTCAAAAGAAATATGCAAAATTGGGGAAGGACATATTGAAGAAATTTGGATGGTTGGATCTTGGAAGAAAGGTTAATTCTCAGAAGGATGGATTGCATATTTGTTTCCCTATCACTGAAAAATTCCGTGCTATCATTTCAGAATTACAGAATGAGTCGGGGAAGGTGTTTGAAGGGCAGAATAATATTGCAGAAGAAAAGGTTCCATTAAATGAGCTCTCTTGCTCAACAGCATTGAATCTCCTAATGAATTGTGGTGCCACTTTGCTGGAAGTTGATGATATTGAAGTCAGAAGAACTGCCAAATCCCTGTTCCAGATAATGAAAGAGGCGGTAGCTTCTCTGATCAAACGTAAAGGCTTATCGGAAGAACTGTTAGATCAGCTACCCACTAGGTTAGTTATTGGAACTTGGCCTTTCCAATGCCTTATTTTATGCTTCAATCTGAAACATTCTGCACTTAGAGATATAGTGCCCCGTAAGAGAGCTATGTAAGAGTTTAGTGCCGATTTTATAGCTTTCTTCGGTTTAATTCTAACAGGAAGCTTTAGTTGTATATATTGTCAGGTGGGAACGATTGGGGGATATTCTAGTGCTTCCAGTAACATGCTTCAAGGATCCATCATGGGACTTAGTTGGAGAGGAACTATGGCCTACCATAGCCAGATCGCTTAACGCTAGTCGTTTAGCACGCAATGTAAGTTATGTCTAACCGAAACTACTAATTTTTCTTGTTCAGAATTTACTTGTTCATCATTATTTTGTAAATTGTTATGTGTCTAGTAACAGTTAGACCTTTATATGATAGCCCGTAACTGTCTTATAAGTCGTTCATAGAAATTGTTATTTAGGATAGGTGTGTCATGGATTGCATATGAGATGATAAGATAAATATAGAAGGTTGCATATCAACAAGTTAGCTGAATTGCAAATTAGTTACTGAAGCTCATAAATGCTGGCAGCCGACAGCCATGTTTGTGGTTAGTGTATGCTGATTTAGGTTCAGCTATTGTTGTTTACTGTTTGTTGTGGATGTTGCTGGCAGCAGCTAGACATTAGCTGATTTTCTTACAAAATAGCTTTAAACGACAGTTTGTCAATCCTCCTAACCAAACACTTCATATGGTGGGCACAAAAAAAAATACATGAACTTAGGATGACTAGACAATGTAGTACCTATGACCCGCTACAACCGGTTAACGGGTAAATTACATACGTGGTGCACAACCTTTGTTCTATTTCACACTTAGGTGTACAATCTTCAATTTTGCATACAAAACTGTACAACCTTTTCGCGACTTCCCACTAAAGTGTACAACCGGTAATTGTGACCTGGTCAACGCAAAGTCAATGCGCCACGTCAGCAATTTGACCTTCCTAAAAGTCAAAAGTTGACTGCTTAACGCGAAGTCAACGCGCCACGTCAGCGGGAGGTCAAATTGGTGATGTGGCACGTTGAATTCGCATTGACCGGTCACAATTACCGGCTGTACACTTTAGTGAGAGGTCACTAAAAAGTTGTACACTTTTGTGTGCAAAATTGAGGGTTGTACGTGAAAAAGGACAAAGGTTGTACACCACCACCTATGTAATTTACCCACCGGTTAACCATTAAAAATGTGGGTATATCACAACTATTGTACCTGAACTTTAACTTCTTTCACACTTTTGGTACCTAGACTTCATTTTTGCACATCAAAGTACTATATTGTCCATTCATCTTAAGTTCAGGTATTCTTTTTGTGCAAAAATGAAGTCTAGGTACCAAAGTGTAAAACAGGGGAAGTTCAGGTACCATGATTGTAATTTACCCCCATAACATTACTAGCGCTATAGTGCAGGGGCCATGACCCAGTGAATTTCAGTTGTAAAGAAATTTGCTGGGTTTAGATGTTAACATAGCATGCTATCTCATACATCCATTTGATGAATTTGTGCTATTTCAGGGACGAGTTGCACCAACAGGAACAAGAGACAGTACTTTGGAGATTCTGGTAGGAGATGACGGTTGGGTTAATCATCGAGAAAATGGAATTCTATATTCTTTTGATGCTACCAAGTGCATGTTTTCTTGGGGTAATCTTTCGGAAAAGCTTCGCATGGCTCATTTGAACTGTGAAGATGAAGTTATAGTGGATTTATTTGCTGGAATTGGATATTTTGTGCTGCCGTTCCTTGTTAGGTAAATTGTTGTTGCTATTGTGTTGATTTTTCATCCTTTTCATCAATTCTGAAACTTTATCTTTGCTTGGACTGTTCCTCTCTATGTAAATATACACATTTAATTGTTTTTTCCTTTTAGTTTTCTCAGTGTACTTGATAAAAATTAAAGGACTAAACCATAGGGAGCCCCCCTAAAGTTGTCCATTTTTGTCTCTTTGTCCCCCGGATTTAAGGGACAACCCATTAGCCACTCCAACTCTCTGAAAGTAACGTAACGTGCCCCTTATTTTTCATCAATCAGAGAAGATGTTGCTCGTGAGGACCACTCGCCTTTCGGTTGACTTTACATATGCAATTTGGCTTCTTTTTTTAGAAAATTTTGCTACTTGGCTTTTCGGGATGGTATTTCAAATTGCGTATGAATTTAGAGAGGCTATTGCAAAATATGTTATAAGAAGGGGGACATTTTTTTGAAGGGAAAAACGACATTGCATATGGGAAGTCAACCGAAAGACGAGTGGTGAACATTTTCTCCGATTGAGGAAAAATAGGGGCGCGTTATGTCACTTTGGAGTGGCTAATGGGGTTTTCAGGGGGCAAAGTGACCAAAATGGACAACTTGAAGAGGCTCCATATGGTTTAAGGCCTAAAAGTTAAAAGTTGGGATCTATGTTGCGCTGAAACCTTGATGTTAAAGCGTTTCATGTTTCTGAAATGTTCAAAAACGGAAACTCTTGAAAACTTGTACAAAACATTTCGGGTCACTTTTCTACAATTTAATGAAATAGAATGTGGAAACTCATTCCTAGGATGTAATGTGTTTCACGAGTAGATCCACATGCTCTATAAATCCCTAATATTTTCTAATTTAACTTTTACAAGATTTCAAAGTGAAGGTCTTTTTTTCCCTCTATTGTGTGATTTGTATGCAATTTTATTTAATGTTATATGGGGCGGCCCGGTCGCACTACGCGTCCCCGCTGAGCGAGGGTCCGGGGAGGGGTCCCACCACAAGGGTGTACTGGGGGCAAGCCTTCCCCTGCCAATTTATTTGGCAAGAGGCCGCTCCTAAGACTCGAACCCGTGACCTCTTGGTCACACGACAACAACGTTTACCGTTGCGCCAAGGCTCGCCCTCCATTTAATGTTATATATAAAAAAAAATTAAAAATATACATCCTTTAAAAATTTCATAGATAAGACCTATGTATTTTTATTATTTTCACGTTTCTGTTTCCTATACTTTTCACAAATATGGTTTCTCAGTGTCAGTTTTCGTTTCGGTCTCTATGTAACACAGGTTGGGATGATAATCTATGTTTCTATATTCATTGACTCAGGTTGGGATGATAATCCATGTTTCTATATTTATTGATTCGGCCTTTTGAAATTAACACTTTCTGGGTTTGATTTAGTGAATGGAGGAGATAGTGCGTTGCTTGCAAGCTATGTTGCAGGGAAACTCTTCTTCACTAGCATTTTCACATTTCGTGTCTGTTTCTGTTCTTTCCGGTTTCGTAGCTATATTTTTTTAGAAATAACGTTTCCCAGTGTCCGTTAATTTATGAAATGGTTATTCTTGTTGTTGATTAAATTTCACCTGCCTGTTTAGATTATCATTGTTTTGCTTCTGTATTTGCAACAGGGCCAGAGCAGAACTGGTTTATGCTTGTGAATGGAATCCTCATGCTGTCGAGGCACTTAAACGTAATCTTGAAGCAAATTCTGTCTCTGATCAGTGTGTAGTACTTGAAGGCGATAATCGGATGACAGCTCCTAGAGTACGTGCTTGTTTGATTTATTATTCTGTTAAATGATTTTATGTTACTTGTTGATTACTGCAACCGTGGAACTTGTCTTGCTTACTCACCTGCATCTGATCTAAAGTACCGAAGGCTTCAGAAGTAAAATGTTGTAATGATTACTCCCTCCGGTCTCCAATAGATGTCATTTTAGGATTATCAATTTGGTGTTTGTTTAATATGACGTACCCTAAACGACATCTATTTGAGATCGGAGAGAGTATAATTTATCACAGGAACAATGAACTGGAATTGAATTAGTTGGATTGCTTTGTTACAGGGAGTTGCAGATCGAGTTTGTCTTGGTCTTATTCCGTCGAGTGAAGGCAGTTGGGTAACTGCTGTTAGAGCATTAAGGTAAATCCTAACATTTTGCAACATTTGGTACATACCAGTTACCTCTGTTGTACGGAAACAATTCTTCATTGATGTTTCCGTTTTCGTTTAGTTTCTTTTCGGTTTCCTAGTATAATTTTTTAGAAATAATGTTTGTCGATATCCATTTCCGTGCAACTTAGTGAGTCAGAAGTTGAAATCTTTAAGCATGAAAGAAATAATTTTCACTCAAATGTTTGTTGGTATCCATTTCCTAGTCGATAACGTATATCTGTTACGTTCCGCTTCCATTTGCACGCCTCTTTCCGATTTTAATCGTATTGCTATATGCTACTCCAGGAGTAAGGGCGGGATGCTGCATGTGCACGGAAACGTGAAGGACTCGGAAGAAGGATCATGGACGGAACATGTTTCCAGTTCAATAAGCGAAATTGCAAAATCAGAAGGTATAGTCCCCTTCATTGATTCCTGAAGCTCACTCTAGATCATTTATTTTTAAGGATAGTGTGAGAGATGGCATTCGTTTGCAGGTCGCTTGTGGGAGGTTTCTATTGAACACGTGGAGAGGGTAAAATGGTATGCTCCTCATATCCGCCACTTCGTTGCAGACGTGCGGTGCAGACAGGTTCCGAGATAATCGTGGCCCGAGATGCTCTTGTTAAAGGTAATATTGCTCTAGTAAGAAGCCTAAAAGGTGCAGTTACTAGACGCTCAATGGGCCAATGGCATGTTTTTGTGCAAACTATGCTCATTTTCTGCAAACAATATTTGGATGAAGAGCTGCGGTAAATTCCCCACAACGGGCCTGTGCTAGTCGCCCATCGGGCCCGTGCGTATTGCCAGTCATCCAAACAGTGACAGAAACGTGAATGTTATTTGTAGTGTGCCAATTTCCATGTATGAATTTTGAAGAGGTTGTGATGTGTTTGTGTGATTAAGTAAAGGTGTAGATTATCTATTGAGACAGTAAATTTTGTTTAATTGGATTCATTTGAAGTATAGGTAACTATTGTGTACCAACAACAACAACAAAGCCTTAGTCCTGAAATGATTCGGGGTCGGCTAACATGAACCATCATATAAAACCGTGAAATCAAGTTGTGCCGGCGACACAAATTCTCTCCCTCCACTCCCTTCTATCCACTATCATATTTTCCTTAATCTCCAATAAACTCGTATCATTTTCGATCACCCTCTTTCAAGTTTGCTTAGGTCTTCCCCTACTCTTCACCATTACATCTCTTTGCTGCTCTTCAGTCTTTCTAACCGGCGCATCAAACGCTTTTTGTCTTACATTGTCAAACCATCATAGTCGGTTTTACTTCATTTTATTTTCAAGGGTTAATTACAAAAATGGGTCAAATGGGAGGTCCATTTACATTACCAAAATTTTCAAGGGTTAATTACAAAAATGGGTCAAATGGGAGGTCCATTTACAGTCTTTCTAACCGGCGCATCAAACAACAATGGATTCTAACATTAAAATCATAACATTACCAAAATTTACAACAAGATTGCCACAATAACAAAATTAAAATCACAACATCAAAATTTATAACAAGATTGCCACAATAAACTCCTAACAAAGCACATGCACTCCTAAAATGGTTGGTTAGTAGAGATTGTGCCAATAATCCGGTACCAATTTTGAAGCGGATGAGTAATCTTGGTGTGCACCATGAGACATATCCATCCCAAAAGGTCTGAACTTCCATTTCTCATCCCAAAAGGTCTGGACTTCCATTTCTTTTTGGGATGAGAAATGGAAGTCCAGACCTTTTGGGATGAGAAATGGAAGTCCAGACCTTTTGGGATGGATGTGTCCCATAGTGCACACCAAGATTACTCATCCGCTTCAAAATTGGTACCGGATTATTGACACAATCTCTCCCAACTAACCATTTCAGGAGTGAATGTGTCAATCTTGAGGGAAGTTCATCCCTATACAGGAAGGAAAGTTATCTCCCCTGCATCCGAGGACGCCGCCTTCCAGAAAGGGATGTTACGTATTCAACCACCTTTAGAAAAAATTAATCGTGTTAGGCAGCGAAAAAGACGATTTTGGCTTCGCGAAATGAGGATTAGCGAAGCATGCGAATGTAAATGTGCAGGGAAAGAGGTGATTTTACTTCGCTAATCGATGTTTTCGCGAGGTATGCGAGGTCTGAAACGTGACGATCTACGTCGCATATCGATGCTTTCGCGAAGTCTGCGAGGTCTGAAATGTGACGATCTATTCGCAGACTTCGCGAACTAATCGATTCGCGAAGTAGATCCACACGTTTCAGGCTCTTTCTTTTCGCAGATCTTCGCGAAATAATCGATTCACGAAGTAGGTCATCACGTTTCAGGCTCTTTCTCTTCACGAAATCATCGATTCACGAAGTGTATTCATAAAAAAACGCAGAAAAAACAACAGATACTTACATTTTTCGCACCTTTCACCCTTAAAAGCGACAATAACAATATGATAAACTGGAAAAAAACGTAGAATAACCATTTCTTTGATGGTAACAAGAAGAAAGAAACCAAGTAACGAACAGGAAGATGAAGAACCATGGCTTCGTTTTCTAGGGTTAGGAAGTTGCAGAATCAAGAGATGAAGAGAGGAAAAACAGAAATTCATTATGATTTAGCGAAATGGTGCAGATTTCGTGCAATTTAAAGGAAGAAAGGAAGATCAAAAGTCTTGAAATCATTAATGGAGGAGCCAACTTTTTGCGTAACCAAGGAGATAGGGGAGCGGTCGTTCGCGTTGTGGTGGGAAGTGGAAAGGTTAGGGGTATTATGGGAAAGTCACACAAAATCAGTCTAGATATGTAGTAGGTTGAGTAAATGGGTTAAATATATAAATGGGCCTCCCATTTGACCTAATTTTGTAATTTTTCCTATTTTTAATAGATGTAATCTCTACTTTTGTCCTAATTATTTCATTACTCATGTGATCCTTTCTCATATGACCACACATTCATCTCAACATACGCATCTCTGCCATCGACATCTTATGAATGTGACAGTGTTTCACTGCCCAATGCTCTGTATCATATAACAATGTTGGTCTAATTGCTGTGCGGTAGAATTTTCCCTTTAATCTATTAGGCATGCCGGGGTCACAAAGGAAACCCGTAGCACTCTTCTACTTCGCCCACCAGATTTAATCATATGAGCAACATCTTTATCTACTTCTCCATCCGTTTGGATAATAGATCCTAAATACCGGAAGCAACCCGAGGTCTGGACAACTTTCCCATCCAGGATGATTGTCCCCGCCTCCCTACTCCTATTGCTGCTAAACTTACACTCCAAATATTCTGTCATACTTCCGTTCAACTTAAAGTCTCTAGATCCAAAGTTTGTCTCCATAGTTCCAACTTCCTCTCCACGCCTTCTTTCGTCTCATCAACCAACACAATATCATCTGCAAACAACATGCACCATGGTATACCATCTTGAAGTGAACTCGTTAGTTCATCCATAACGACGGCAAAAAGAAATGGGCCAAGTGCGGAACCTTGATGCACTCCAATTGTAATAGGGAAATCTTCACTCTTCCCAACACTGGTACGTACACTCGTGCACGCTCTCTCATACATGTCCTTTATGATGTCAGTATATTTCTGCGAAAAGTATTTCTCTTGGTACCTTATCATATGTTTTCTCCAAGTCAATGAAAACCATATACAAAGTGTTAAAAAAAAGATGGTTGTCTAGACCGTCTCTCAAAATCGAGAATTCGTTCCGATTTTTTTTATTAGGCCCTCTAGATGTTTTTGGCTGCCTGGGCGATGCCTAGACTACCTATAGATGGCAATGAGTAGGGTGCCTACGGGTAGTGCCAACTCAAACTCTTACCCGTTTATTTTTTAACTACCCGTACCCGTCCGTTAAGAATGAATAAATAAAACAAAAAATATTACAAATTTAACAAAGTATAAAGTTAATAAAGCATTCATCTAAAAATTGAACAAATTCAACCTTAATTAACAAAAATAAAATAGCTTAGCCATATTACTCAATGGTTGAAGAACAAAAGGATTAGGTTCAAATCTCTCATTTTACATCTAAAAAACAATAATATTTTTTAATATATAAAAAATTTATAGCGGGTAATGGGTACCCTGGGCGTATTTTCATACCCGTCCCATTACCCTAACAAGTAATGGTTTTGATCTCATACCCGTTCCATAGTAGTCCCATTAGGGGCGGGTAGTGCCGGGTACCCGCGGATACGACACCCGTTGCCATCCCTAAGACTACCTGTCAAGACAACGATTGGACAACATATTATATTTTTATTTTTTTTTATAATTCACTTTTGAACATTATTACGTGATTTTTAGATATTTTTTAATGTATTTTCTACTGACAATTGTTTGTAGTTTTTCGTGAATTTACTATTTATTGAAATTATTTTTTAACTTTTTACTTGTTTGAGTTACTTCAATCATATTGTTGTGAAAACGTTATTTTTTATATATTTTTTAGATTATATATTATAAATATACATGTTTTTCTATATTAAATTATTATGTATTATTATTTTAGATAGTATAATACATAATTTAATTGTATTTATATAATAATTTGTTTATTAAAAAATAAGAAAATACTAAAATATGAATTTGATTAATATCCCAAGGTCTTATTCGCCTAACTAACTGACAACATTTTTTTACAACCTCGTTGCATATACAATCCTGCAACACGACACGACATGAATTTAACACAAATTCTATGGGTTAGCGTTTTATTAAACAAGTTACCGGTCAAAATCTTTAAATCAACAAGAGATTGATATTAAATGTGCAAATTTCTGAACAAGAGATTGACCGTTAATGCACAAATTTCTGGGTTGCGTTAAGGTTGAACTACTAACTCGAAATCTTTGAATTGTAGTTAAAGTTTATTTGGGGCAAGTTTGCAAAAGAAAATCTCAGTACTGCCAGAAGAGAAATCCAACTCAATAATTATCATAATGCATAACCCATAGTTCTGATAATGATTATCACTTTCATTCAACAAAGCGGGTAAATAATTTATTATTTCTTACATTTTTATTTAAAATATTGTGAGTTCTCATATTTTAATAATGCAGTGTAGTCTTTAACTTATATTTGATTTAAAAATTTAGTCCCTAGTTTATATTTTATTCAACAATTTAGGAATTAAGCTATTTAATAATTCAAGTATTTGAAAGATCAAAATATTAAATAGGATAAAAGTTAGGCTTAATAGGTATCCAGCCCCCTAAACTTGTAACTTTTTTTCACCTAGCCCCCTCAATTTAGGGGACAACCTCTCAACCCCCTTAACTCTCCAAAAACATCACATACAACCCCTTAAACTTGCAACTTTTTTTTCACCTGACCCCCTCAACTTAGGGGACAACCTCTCAACCCCTTCAACTCTCTAAAAACATCACATATAGCCCCTTAACGCCTACGTGGCTCTGGCATGGAATAAGTTGGGATTGCACTCATTAGAAAACGCGTGAAGATTGGCTTTAGAAACTTAAATGGTAAAAAAATCCTCTTTCTTCTTAAATCCCTAACGTTCTTCTCCTCAGAAATCCTTCCTTCCTCTTTTCCGATTCCTTCGATTCACCTCTTTTCTGTCTCCGATCGGTCTCCGATTCAAGTTCAACAGTAAGTATCATCTCCTTCATCTCCTTTATTCCTCCTCTACCTTCTTCTTTTTATTCTTCTCCTCCTTCTTCTTCTGGTTTGCCTCTTTCTTCTTCTGAGATAATTCCTTTTTTTTTTGTCAATTAGGTTAGGGCTTGTGTTGTTCTTGAAACCAATTTCATGGTGGGTACTCATGAATCATGTTTTTGTGGTGAATATGTTGTACTTAAAGGTTTCGTGGAAACCTGCAAATCAAGGAAGAAGACTCTACGGATGCCCAAATTATGGGGTAATTTACTGGATTTACATGAAAAAATTTAAGAAAAAAATGACATGTGGCATTGGTGTGGTCAACAGTCAAGCACGTTTTCTATACGGGTCAATATTTTAACCGGATATAGGAGTGTAAGGGGCTGTATGTGATATTTTTGGAGAGTTAAGGGGGTTGAGAGGTTGTCCCCTAGGTTGAGGGGGCCAGGTGAAAAAAAGTTACAAGTTTAAGGGGTTGTATGTGATGTTTTTGGAGAGTTAAGGGGTTGAGAGGTTGTCCCCTAAGTTGAGGGAGCCAGGTGAAAAAAAGTTACAAGTTTAAGGGGCTGGATACCTATTAAGCCTAAAAGTTAAAGATTAAACAACGTGAAATAAAATGATTAAATAGTGTGTTAGATAAAATGTACATATTAAAAAATTATTTATCCAATATTTTTTATATATGTACCACAATTATACTTAGGGTCTTTTACATAAAACACACTAATAGGAATTATATTTATACGTTAATCAATATGGACAATTTAATTAACAATATATCAAAAACATTAAATATATGGAAAATTTACACAGAAATTCATGTTTTAAAAACTATTTACAATTATGGCAAATCATAATTTTGGATTATATCAAACTAGTAAAATTAGCATTTTTAATATATCAGGAATTTTCACATTCACCCTAATAAGCAAGTGAATTTGCACATTATTTTAAGGATTAAAATTTATAAATTAGAAATCTAAAATATATTTTCTAGGGTTTATGATTTATGAATTGGAGTCTAATTTTTTTAAATTATGGTTTAAAATCATAATATATAGAAAATAATGACATAGTAAGAATTAAGTTTGGTGATATGACTTAGTTGTAATTTTATATTTAATTATGATATTCGTGTATTTACCCTAAATATATTCAGGTCAAATATTCAGCCCATCTTCCCAAGCCCATCATGTCTAGTGACCGGATTTAGGTAGGCAATAATGGACTTTTTACATGAATATCATAATTAACTACAAAATTACAACTAAATCATATCATCAAATTTAATTCTCAATATGTCGTTTTTTCTATATATACCAAATAAAATATGCTTTTACAGTTTAAATCTCAAACTTTTTACAATATATATTCTAGACCCTTAATTTATAAACTTTAATCTTTAAAAATAATGATTTTATTAGTTTCACGTAATTCAAAATTATGACTTAATATAGTTGTAAATAGTTTTTCAAAAAATGAATTTCTATGTAAATTTTCCACAATAAAAGAAAATTACAATGTTTGAATTTTATTTTATATTTAACTAATTCTTATATGTATTTTATCATTCCATATTTTACTTTAAAATATATTAAAATTTTATACTTTTACTTTTAATTTTGTCAAATTTGTACTTTTATTTTTAATTTTTTCAAATTCAATTACTGAGTTTTTTAAAAAAAAAATGGTAAATTTACAGTTTAAATTACTGTCATAATTAAAATAGTTTTTTTTAGTATTTAACACTTATAAATATTTAATGCATTTATGACTATTGTGTAACTAATTCAATTTGTGATTGCTATGACCGTTAAGCCAATTTATTTCTGTTTCGAGCTTGTAATCTATAAAAATAGTAATTCCATCTATTAATATTTTTTAATTTAAATGGGAGAAAATCTACTGTTCCGATTTCGATGTCCCTTTCCATGTCTCTCTCACAAAAAGTGATTCCTTTTAATTAAAATAATATATTTTATAAGCCAAAGGGACCCACATGATTAAAAGGGACCACTTTCTGTGAGAGGGATATGGAAGGGGACACCAAAATAGGGACAACGGATTTTCTTCTAATTTAAACCATTTTGTATCTAAGTCTGATAATTTAGACTAATTCAGATATAAGTTGGTTTACCATTAAGTATTTAATAACTACTAATTCTCATCTTTTAAGATGTGAGCCCTCGTTAAATGGTTAAGTTGAATCAGTTAGGGGCGTTAGTGAGCTAAAATAAATCGCAAACTATTCGAACTCGGCTTGAAATATTAATGAGTCGAGCCTGAGTTTCCTTAAGCTCAATCCAAACGTCTGTAATCAAATTCAATTATCTTTTAACCACTATATATATATTTTTTATTATTTAAATTCGTTGCGAATTATATGTTAAATTTAATTTTTTAAGCTTATAATTAGTATTTCTTTCACTAAAAAACTAAAATTAAATAACAAAATGTTAAAAATGTTAAAAATATGTACATTTAAGTACAAAGTTAACCTCAAGATCATTCTCTAGCCATTTTCAAACCGAGTTATTTGAGCCGTTCTCGAGTTGAGCCTGTGTTTGGTCTCACGAGATCGAGCTGAGACCAAATTTTTGAGCTCGATTTCACCTATTTTCCAGTCGAGTCTATCTAGGCTCGGCCTCGATTCAATTAACATCTCATAGATCTAAGGATGTAAACGGGATGGGTGGGGATTACATTCCCCATCCCTATTCCATGTCCCAAAAATCGTCCCACAGGAATTTTCATTCCACGTTTCATTCAATTTATATATTGATAACTTGCCGGATCCGATTTGATATTCTCTGCCAGAGTTACCTGCAAAACAGAACCGGAGACAGGATCTCCGGGAAAACTCTCCGACGATCAAGTCAGTTTTTGTAAGAAGGTTGGTAATTTGACAATAGTATTGCGGGGAAAATTGTGAGCGTACCTTTTTCCCTCGTTCTTAAGACCTTTTATAGGTGTTTTTTAGGTAACCGCCGAGGGCGGTTACTCCTTAGTGGGCCACGTTCTGAGGGCGGTTCCCCCTTTTTAGGCCATGTCCCTTTCGTGGCTTTCATGGCAACGAACGTGGTTCTGAGTGGGAGTCTTGATGCTCCGTTTAGGAATTCGGGGCGGTTACTCGCTTCACCCGTTTTCGCTTATTCGGGTCCCATTCGGGGCGGTTACTCGCTGCGCCCGCTTCCTTTATTCGGGTCCCATCCGATCTTAGACCATAGGTCTAAGTATGGGCTGGGCCTGCGAAACGAATATAACCCGGTTTAGCCTCGCGGGTCATCACATGCCTCCCCTTTAGTTTGATACAAGAGCCCTTTAGGGTCTGTTCATAGGGGACGCTTCGTTTTTGCTTGTCTATTCAAAATTCAAAAACTTGTGAATTTTTCCTCTTTCGTTATTTCTTTTCCGGCGTCATCTTTTCCGGCGTTGACCTCTTATTTCCGTCATTTCTCTGTGTTGTCTTTCCCATGTAAGTTTTCCTCTTCATAATTTGTACCTCGTTCGGCTTTTTACTTCTGTTTATTTCTTTTCCTCAACATGTCGAACCCCGACCTTGACTTCGCACCGTTCGATGAGAGCTACGTCCGCGAGGTTTCTCATGAAGTTGATGAGATGGTTGATGAAGTTTCAACCAGTTCTCATGGGTCTGATTCCCACCTCGCTGACTTCCTCCACCTGGCGAATACAACCGACGAGGGTCTAGGTTTTGACCCTAAGAAGTTGATTCCGCCACCTGTCCCAACCCCCCGTTTGTTACCAAAGAGGGACAGGTCGGGAAGCCTAGTTTGTCGCGAGACCATTGAGGATTTACGGGTGCAATATCCTTGGCTCCAAGGTCTCGAGACCATCATTCCCGGGGAGGATAGAGGACCGGGCGATTACCCAAAGGGGTATTTCACCATTTTCGTCGCCCAGATTATCTGCGGCTTCACTTATCCGCTGGCGGATGAGATTGCTTCCATCCTCGGCGGTTACGGAATCGCACCCGGGCAGTTACATCCAAATGGATGGGCCGACTTGACCCTGGATAAATTTTTGGCGGATTGTTTGGAGGTTCCTTTCTCGCTTAAAATTTTCTCCAAGCTTCATCATTTCAAGAGTTCGGCGGGGTATTTCACTTTCATCCGCCAGAGCGGATACTATGGTTTTGACGAGAAACTGAACAAGATCCGCGAGTGGGATCGCTCTTACTTTTTTATCAAGTTTAATGAGGGAAATCCGAACTTCCTTCGCCATTGGGGCCGGCCCAATGTGAAGAGTTTGAACTTCGGTTATCCCAGCGAGGAAGAATCCGCCGTCATCAAGTTCCTGAAGAGTACCCCTCCTTTTGTATGGACATATGATCAGGCCTTCCATATGCTAAGGAGCCGAGTAGCGATTGCCTACCGCGAGGGGGATCGCGTGGTCTATATCCCTTATCGCGTTTTTGTACAAGGTACTTTTTATTTCCAAGTTGATGATTTCTTTTAACCCTTTGCAGGGGTGATCCTTTATCTCAAATCGCTGCAGATCGGGAGGCTAAAGCCCTAGCGAGAAGGAAGAAGCGGATGGCGGGAACCACCTCCGTTGTAGGGGCGGATTCTTCTGGAGGAACGATTCCTTCCATTGAGGCGGCTTCTCCTGTAAGGGCCTCCGTTTCACAAGGTCCCGCTTCTGCCTCCGAGGATCTTCCTTTGACGAGGAAGCGGAAGATAAGTGCGGATACAGAGTCTTCTCGTCCCAAGAAGAAGAACACCTCCGTGTCCCTTACTGTTGGCGGTACACCCGTATCCGCCTCATCCAAAGGAAAGAGCAGTACCCCAATTCATGAGGTATCCTGATCTATTCCCTCTTTCTATATTGCTACTTTTTTCCTCATGAGCTATCTGCTGTTCTCTTGATATTTTTCTTTACGCCTTTGCAGCCAATTCCCGACATCAGCGGATGGTGGACTAAGACCTTTAGCATGGCCGTGAGTTTTTCTTGCAAGGACATTGTCTCTTCCATATGCAATGTCCTCGGGTGGCTTCCCTCTGCTTCCCGTGTGCGCGAACAAGTACCGCTCCCTACCGCTGTGGAGGGGATCGAGAAGCGTTCTGTAGAGGTATATTGTTGCTTGTCATTCTCTTTCAAGGATCTTGCATCCATTGTAACCGCCTATTTTTATTCGCCCTTTTTTATTCATGAGCCGTCTTATATGCAGATTATCAATTTCGCTGAGGGCATTCTCCGAAAGGATGCCGAGCGAGCCAAGGAGTTGGAAGGTCTTGGTACTGAATTGGCGACTCAGAAGTCGCTTTATGATGATGTCCAAGGGAAGGTGAAGGTCCTAGAAGGCGCCCTTCAGAAGGCTGTGAGCGAGAAGGAGGAGGCTCTTAAATCTCTTCAGGCTAAGTCTGATGAGCTGCGAAAGGCCCTCGATGATCTAGCTGATTCCAAGGAGACACAAAAGAAGAGGGCTGAGGAAATTCTGGCTGAAGACGGTGCCCGCATCTACTGGTATGGGGAGCGGATTCATGCCGCTTATGAGCATGGACATCAGGGTCTCGTACTTAACCGCCCCAAGGTTCCCATCCCTGAAAAGGATTTAACTGAGAAGTGGGACAAGCTGGAAGCCGAGGATGCTGATATGGATGAGGTACTCCTCTTAGATTGGAAGAGTTTTCAGGAATCTCCAATTATCGGCGAGATCCCTACCCAGAATGCGGAAGAAGAGGCACCGCAGGACATCTCTCAGCCTGAGCAAGAGGTACCGCCCTCTGAAGCAGTTATTGATTCGAGGGTTGAGGATTCGCTTGAAGTAGATCCGCCCACTGGAGGAGATGAGAGAGTCGCTGGAGGCGAGGAAAGCAATAGGGGTGAAGGAGAGGAAGCTGTAGCATAGTTTAATTTATATTTGGACTTTTTGTATGTAACAAACTGCCCGTATATATTAATTTTCTTTCACTTGCCGCTTTGCCTATACGTGCGATTATTGTCACTTTATTTTCATGTATGATCCTTGCCTTTTGCCGACTTCATACTAGTAATTCTTCATAGTAATTTTTGCTTTCGCTAGGGTGGCCAAACCCTTTTTGCAATTTTTGAGTACTCGTTTATTCGCTTAATTTTATGCCTTACTCTATTATTTTTCTTTCGAAAATAATATAATCATAAGGTTAATCATAAGGTTTTGCGAGTGATGCGTAATCATGCATCCGCCTTTCTTTAATAGGCAACACATTTATGTGTTTTTTGAGTTTAACCCTAAGGGTTTTGCGAGTGATGCGTAATCATGCATCCGCCTTTCTTTAATAGGCAACACATTTATGTGTTTTTTGAGTTTAACCCTAAGGGTTTTGCGAGTGATGCGTAATCATGCATCCGCCTTTCTTTAATAGGCAACACATTTATGTGTTTTTTGAGTTTAACCCTAAGGGTTTTGCGAGTGATGTGTAACCATGCATCCGCCTTTCTTTAATAGGCAACACATTTATGTGTTTTTAAGAACAATCCGCATTCGGGCGTAACATATTGAATAAATGTAATAATTGAATACCTTTATTGATAAAGAGAAAAGGTTTATTACATAGGTACACCAACTGTGTGGGATCAAAGCCTCATTAAAACCTTTTATCAGAAAACCCAATGGGAAAAACTCATAAAAGGAAAAAGAGTACTCGTCATTTCCTCGAACTACTCGGCCTTTTTATATAGGCGTAGATTCTCTAGATTCCAGGTGCACGGGAGCTTCTTTCCGCTCATTTCTTCTATTTCAAAAGTGGCTGGTCCCAGCTTCTTGGATACTTTGTATGGTCCGATCCAGTTGACGCCCAGCTTGCCTTTGCCATCTCTGGATTGTATTTTATCCGCTTTTTTCAAGACCAAGTCGTTCTCGTTGATTATTACTTTTCGCACTCTTCTGTCATGATATTTCTTGATTCTATTGCGGTATACTGCCATTCGCATGTAAGCTTTTTCTCTTCGTTCCTCCACAGAATCCAAAGCATCTCTAATGTTGATAGGATTTTGTGTGTCGCAATAATAAATTATCCGATCTGTGGGCGACTTGATTTCAACAGGTAGGACTGCTTCGGCTCCATAAACTAGCGAGAAAGGTGTTTCGCCTGTTGCTGCCTTTACAGAGGTTCTGTATGCCCACAACATATGGGGTATCTCATCCGCCCAACCTGTTTTTTTGTCTCCTAGCCGCTTCTTGATGCCTTGAATCATGGCCCTGTTGGTAACCTCCGTCATACCATTCGATTGGGGATGGTTTACGGAAGAAAAATGATTTTTGATCCCCATACTTTCGCAGTATGCTTTGAACTTGGCACAGTTGAACTGGGTGCCATTGTCGGTTATAAGCTTTTGCGGGATTCCAAATTGCATGATAATGTTCTCTCGTAAGAACTCGATCATTCGCTCAGGTGTTTGTGCGGTTACTGCCTCCGCTTCTACCCATTTGCTGAAGTGGTCAACTGCGACTATCAAGTACTTCCTTTTCTTTGTCGTTTCTGGGAATGGACCCACTATATCGATTCTCCATGTTGCGAATGCCACGCCGTCATTATAGCGATTTGTTCGGCTCCGGGAACATGCTTTTCATTCGCATGTATTTGACAATTGTGACATTCCGCAACCATCTTCTGGGAATCTTCCACCACCTTGGGCCAGTAGTATCCCATCAGTTTGACCTTTCTTGCCAACGCCGCCGAAGCTTCGTGCGCGCCACAAATTCCTTCATGTAATTCTCGCAGCACGTAGTCTCCTTCGTTGCGACTAATGCATTTCAACCATGGACATGTGTACGATTTCCGATACAAAGTTCCATCCCGAATTGAGTATCGAGCTGACTGCCCAATTAGCTTTCTGGCTAAGCTCTTATCAACCGGTAAATCTCCCTGCTCCAGATATTGGCGAATGGGCATCCGCCAATCTTCATCGTCTTCCAGTTCTTCGATGACCATAATCTGATCGACCTCGAATGCTGGTGCCGATTTTATTTCCAAATTGCATGCCTTTTGACTCCATGGTTCTCTACTTGCCGCTGCTTTTGCCAATTCGTCAGCCTTTGCATTTTGGCCTCGC
This sequence comes from Euphorbia lathyris, assembly GCF_963576675.1. NCBI lineage: Eukaryota > Viridiplantae > Streptophyta > Magnoliopsida > Malpighiales > Euphorbiaceae > Euphorbia > Euphorbia lathyris. The sequence continues at coordinate 88,053,034 of NC_088915.1, forward strand.
GGAACATGCACCATCTCCCAAACGACTCCCTTGTGCGTTAACTCTTGCATCAATCTGCCGACTACCTGATGGTATTTTACTAGCTCCTCCTGTTTCACCAGATAATTTTTTGTGATCTGGTTTATCATGAGTTTGGAATCGCTGTAGATTACCACTCTTTCTGGGGTGAGTTCATTGAGCAACTTCAATCCGCATATCATTGCTTCATACTCTACGGCATTATTGGTAGTTTTGAAAGTTAATTTTGCTGCATAGCACAGGCGAATAACCTCCGGGCCCTTGATGACGACTCCCAGCCCAGCTCCATCTGTAGATAATGCCCCATCTGTGTACATGCTCCACTCTTCTTTTTGTGCCTTCGGACATTCATCGTCATCCCAGGTGAATTCGTTCACGAAATCGGCGAGTACTTGGCTCTTTAGCGCTGGTCTCCCTTCATAGCGAATATCGAATTCTCCCAGGCGAATTGACCATTCCATCAACCGGCCGGATGCGTCAGGTTTCTGTAATACCTTTCGCATTGGGATGCCAGTTCTCATAATGATAGTATGCGCCTGAAAGTATGGTTTCAATCTAGCCGCCGTGGTTATCACTGCGAGGGCCATTTTGTCCAACTTCGAATACCGGAGTTCTGCATCCTTCAGGACTTTGCTCACGTAGTACACTGGATATTGTTGCCCTTCTTCTTCTCGCACCATCACAGTGCATATCGCCATATTGGTGATGGATACGTAGAGAAATAAATCTTCTCCATCCTCCGGCCTACTCATTAAGGGCGGATAACACAGTAATCGCTTTATCCCCTCGAATGCTTCTTGACAATCCGGCGTCCATTCAAAGGACTTGGATTTTTTGATGGCATTGTAGAAAGGTAGACATCTCCTAGCTGAGCATGATATGAATCGCCCTAATGCCACCAACCGCCCATTTAGTCTCTGTACTTCTCTTATGCTCCTCGGCGTTTTCATCTCCATTACTGCTTTAACCTTCTCGGGATTCGCCTCAACTCCCTTGCCGCTAACAATGAAACCCAGGAACTTTCCCGCTCTTGCTCCGAATGTGCATTTCTCTGGGTTCAATTTGAGGCCATATTTGATTAGCACTTCCAGGATTTCTTTGATATCCTGCGGGTGGTCTTGCATTTTCTTGCTTTTGATGATCATGTCATCAACGTAGATCGAGAAGTTCTCGCCGGATTTGTCTGAAAATATCTTTTTCATCATCCTCTGGTATGTTGCTCCCGCGTTTTTCAATCCAAAGGGCATCACCTTGAAGCAATAAGTCGCCTGGTGAGTTATGAACGATGTTTTGATTTCATCCGCCTTCTCCATGGGTATCTGATGGTAACTGGATTTCACGTCGGTGAATGATAAAGCTTCATATCCTGCAGTTCCATCTACCAATATATCAATGTTAGGAAGCGGATACATATCCTTCGGACATGCCTTGTTCAGATCTTTGAAGTCGACGCACATTCTGTACGTTCCATTTGGCTTTTTGACTAGCACCACATTGGCTAACCACTCCGGATAGGTGACTTCTCGAATTGCATCTGACTTTAGCAAATCCGCCACTGCTTTTTCAATCGCCTTTTGCCGCTCAAGAGCATGTCCTCTCTTTTTCTGTCGTACTGGGGTTGCACCTTTGTCTACATTCAAACGATGGGTTGCTACGTCTGGACTTATTCCTTTCAGTATTTCATTTGGGGCGGCAAATGCCGACTCACATTGGACCAGCACCTCGGCAATGGCTTTCTTCGTTTCTTCGGGGAGGCCCGTCGCTATTCGCACATTTTTGTCGCTTGAGATGGCGAATAGTTCCGTTTCTCCCAATGCTTCCGCTGGCAACTTCTCCTCTACCCTATCTTCCTCGTCTGGCTTTGGTTCAAGTGACAATGTATAGGCCTGTTGAGATACAAGTTGATCCCCTTCAACTATGACTCGCCCTTGGTGTGTTAGTAAATGTAATGTTAAATGCTTCATTGAGATGAGCGACTCCGTTTCTGATAGGAATGGGCGTCCCAGAATTATGTTGTAGGCCAATGGGAGATCAACAATTGCGAATTCTAAATCACCTCGCCATTTTAGCTTTTTATCGCCCATTTCTGCCTCCAACACCACCTGTCCACTTGTTTGAGAGGATTGACCCCCAAAACCTGTTACATCCATGAATGTATGTTCCACTCGCTCGTCATTAATTCCCAACTTGTTGAATGCAGTCCGAGTAATAACATTACAAGAACTGCCAGTATCAATAAGGACCCGCTTGACGTCCCATCCTTCTACAGCCATTGTAATCACCAAAGCATCCGCATACGGCTCCGTGATTCGCGCGAATGAGTAATTGAGGGCATCCCCCCTATGAGTGTTGCTTTTTCGCTGTTCACGGCGAGCTCTTTTTGTTGGAGGCTCATAGATCCCGCCGGCTATCACGTTTATCACTCCTTTTTTCTGCTTCTTTTCGGGCCTTACCTCTTCTTCATGTGGTAATGTTGCTTTCTCGTCACTAGTCTCCTTTCGTACAAATTGATTCAGCTTGCCCCTTTCGATCAGCCTTTCAATCTCCTTCTTCAATTCATAGCAATCGTTCGTGTCGTGGCCGTTCAATCTGTGGAACCTGCAATATTTGTTAGGATGTCGCCCCAAACTGGTTTGACCTTTTACCTCGGGGAACCGCACATCCTTCTTTAGGGAGCTCTTTTCGATCCAAAGTAACACCTCCTGGCGAGTCGTGTTTAATGGTGTCTGATATCCGCCATTTTGAAAGGGGCAATCGCCTCTTCGAATAAAATTACTTTTGGACTGGGTCTGGCGCCGATTGTCCGAAGTGGATCTAGCGGCATCTCTTTCTCGTCGGGTTTGAGCCCTATGTTCCCTGTTGACATCATCCACTTCCATGAATTCCTTTGCTATTTTCATGAGTTCGGCCACTGTGCGCGGCTTGTTGCGGATGATTTCCTCCCGCATACTCCAATCTGTGGTTCCATCTGCCATGATGTTGCGGATGCTCACGATATCCGGGTTTTGCAATCGCACCAGAATATCGTTGAATGCGACAACAAATTCCCTTAGGGAATTATAGTTCCTCTGTTTGATCTCCTTCAGCTGCCTATCCGTCACATCCGCTGCTTTACAGCCCACAAATTTCACACAGAAATCCCGACTATATTGATGCCAATTATGAATAGATTCTGCGGGTAAAGATCGAAACCAATCAGATGCGGCTCCGCCCAAAGTTGTCGAGAATAACCTGCAAATGATGCTTTCACTCGCTCCTGCAACATCCATTAGTTCTCTGTAGTTCCTGACATGAGCCTCAGGATCAGAATTTGGATCCCCATAGTATTTAGGTATCGCGGGCGCTTTGATTCTGTGATCTGGAATGAATTCCCGCAACGAAGGGGCAAAAGGTGAATCGCTCTAGACCTCTGCTCTCGGCCTAGGCGAGTACCCCATTCGCTCCATCATACTTCGTAATTGATCTTCTAAGTCAATATCGGGTATTCGCCGGACTTCTTCCATCCGCTGCTGGTGAATTCTGGGTGGCATCCACCCGCCCATCGGTGTTGAGACGTGTGCCTATTGGGGGACTAACCGCTGTCCCGTTATAGGATCAAAGTTCCATGTGTGCTCTCGCCCAGGAGTCATCAACTTCGAATGTCTGTGAGGAAAAGGTATAACTTTCTGTAGCGGAAGAGTGCCTTGCACTCCTGGCAACGGTTGGGATGGCTGCCAGGTCGGATGTATCGTCGTAATGAGATCTGGGTGCGAGTAGTTGCTCGGGTGGCTGTGTGGGTTTGTGCGACTACTCTGGCCCACTTGATTTGGCGTCTGAGATGGCTGCGGGAGGGCCGATATGACAGGGATAGTCGGTGATTGTGTTGAGATAACCACAGGTTCTTGAGGAGCAGCCGCCACGGCGGTATTGTGTTCGGCGAGGGCAGTTAGTAAATTAATCATTCGATCTCCAGCCGCCTGGCTCATGTTCGAAGCCAAGACTTGTCCTGCCATCTGCACGAAATCACTATTGGACATTTCCATCTCAGTTTGCACTTGGACTTCCAATAAGGGACTCAATTGTCCCGAAGGACCCGATGAGCTAGGCACCACAGGCTGTGTACTTGCAGGTTGCGAATTCGCAATCCGTGGTCCTCTGGAGTTCATACTGGTTGATCTAGTGGTAACGCCGGTCGTTCGTGATGGTTCTGACATGTTCTTCGCGTACCTTTAACCAAATGTTGGTAAAAAAGGTCCACCTTCACCGCACCAATGATAACTTGCCGGATCCGATTTGATATTTCTGCCAGAGTTACCTGCAAAACAGAACCGGAGACAGGATCTCCGGGAAAACTCTCCGACGATCAAGTCAGTTTTTGTAAGAAGGTTGGTAATTGTGAGCGTACCTTTTTCCCTCGTTCTTAAGGCCTTTTATAGGTGTTTTTTAGGTAACCGCCGAGGGCGGTTACTCCTTAGTGGGCCACGTTCTGAGGGCGGTTCCCCCTTTTTAGGCCATGTCCCTTTCGTGGCTTTCATGGCAACGAACGTGGTTCTGAGTGGGAGTCTTGATGCTCCGTTTAGGAATTCGGGGCGCTTACTCGCTTCACCCGTTTCCGCTTATTCGGGTCCCATTCGGGGCGGTTACTCGCTGCGCCCGCTTCCTTTATTCGGGTCCCATCCGATCTTAGACCATAGGTCTAAGTATGGGCTGGGCCTGCGAAACGAATATGACCCGGTTTAGCCTCGCGGGTCATCATATATATATAACTTTTATTTTACCTTTTCTCCATCTTCTTGGCATTTCGTAAACACACTAAAATAAAACCAAATCGGAAGGAAAAAGGGAGAATAAGTTTGAGTTGAGTGAAGAAATATAATAACTTTAAAAAAAATCACAAAAAAATACATTTATAAAAACAAAAAATAGATGTGATGTCACGTCCGTGTCTAAATTTCTAGAATTTATATCTTGATATTAGTATATATTAAAATTATTGGGTATATGATATTAATTTGGTACTATAGGAAAAGTTTGGAATTAATTTGATGGTTTTAGGTGTAAATTAAAAGTTTAGAGTAATTTTTAAAGATTATATAAAGATGAAGGACCAAACTGGATATTTGCCAGATTTGGAATATATATACGTGAAGAGGTGGGAGATAATCCTATTTTCTTTTTCTGTTTCTGTTTCTTTCCTCTGTCAGTTTTATCAAATCGTTCTTCGACCGTTTCTCCACCGTTCCTTTGATTTACGGAGACTCGATCATCCGAATCACTTGAAATTTAAAACATAGCATCCTTATGTATAGATCTAAGTCCTAACCGAAGAGTTTTTGAGTTTTGGCAGTGATTGGAGGGAAACGTCTTAGACAGAATTTAGAGGAGAATTGAACGGGTGTATTTTTTTTCAATTGGTAGCCAAGGTAAGTAACTATCACCTATATTTTGAGTTTTATGTATACATATATATATATAATCAAAGAAGTTTCAGAAATTGATATTTTAGGGTTATGCAGGAATTTAAAATTGGGGTTTTTCCTGATTTTGCTTTTTATTGTGAAATTACGGTTCAAATGAAGCTATTGCTTATGCTTCTATGTGAATTTCAGATTTTACTCGATTATGTTGATTTAAGGCTTAATTTGGTTGATTTGCATATATACATATATGTTTTTGGTTTCAATATAAATCTATATTGAACAAAATGAATTTGATGATTTCTTACGAATTGTTTTTGGATTGAGAAATCTGTTGCGGTTATTGTTGTTATTATTTTGGATTGAAGTCCAAATATGATTTTTATCATACAAAAGGGCTAATTGAAGCCAAATGATTTTTGGTTATGAAATAGTTTGGAATTTGATTGTAAAAGGATATTTGAGCACGTTATGATTTTATGATTTTATATCCATCGAGAGCTATCCGGATCGGTGGTTCCATATTTGAAGACCATGTTCAGTGAGAGACATGGCCTGTGTACACAGTTTGAAAGACCTATTGGGTATGGCAAAGAAGTGTCGGGTAAAACCATATGGGATAGGCAATGTTAAGAGACGTCTCGACTATATATGTGGCTATGGATTGATACTTAAGGGGAGAAACTCGAGGATGGATACAATGTTTTAAGTTCATTTGGATTATGTTTTCCGTTATGATTGATTTTGGTATAAGGTTTTACGTTTTATTGATTACAATTTGGGTTTGATAAAACGCTTATTTGATTATACTATTTAATAAGGTTTTGAACTCAAGAGTCGATACAAGATTATATATTTTTGGTTTTTGGTTTATTACTTTGACTATATTATGAACTTGGTTTTGAGTATATTTAATAATATTTTGATTAAATCCTTTTCTAAAGGTATATATGTAGCTATGTTAAGTAAAGTTGGTTTTTATAGCGGATAGTTTCTTACTGAGATTTTTGTCTCACGTTTTTAAATGTTTTACTGTTTTTAGGTGATAAAGTACAAGATATAGAGAAAGTTACCGCCTGAATTTGATGATTTCTTACGAATTGTTTTTGGATTGAGAAATCTGTTGCGGTTATTGTTGTTATTATTTTGGATTGAAGTCCAAATATGATTTTTATCATACAAAAGGGCTAATTGAAGCCAAATGATTTTTGGGTATGAAATAGTTTGGAATTTGATTGTGAAAGGATATTTGAGCACGTTATGATTTTATGATTTTATATCCATCGAGAGCTATCCGGATCGGTGGTTCCATATTTGAAGACCATGTTCAGTGAGGGACATGGCCTGTGTACACAGTTTGAAAGACCTATTGGGTATGGCAAAGAAGTGTCGGGTAAGACCATATGGGATAGGCAATGTTAAGAGACGTCTCGACCATATATGTGGCTATGGATTGATACTTAAGGGGAGAAACTCGAGGATGGATACAATGTTTTAAGTTCATTTGGATTATGTTTTCCGTTATGATTGATTTTGGTATAAGGTTTTACGTTTTATTGATTACAATTTGGGTTTGATAAAACGCTTATTTGATTATACTATTTAATAAGGTTTTGAACTCAAGAGTCGATACAAGATTATATATTTTTGGTTTTTGGTTTATTACTTTGACTATATTATGAACTTGGTTTTGAGTATATTTAATAATATTTTGATTAAATCCTTTTCTAAAGGTATATATGTAGCTATGTTAAGTAAAGTTGGTTTTTATAGCGGATAGTTTCTTACTGAGATTTTTGTCTCACGTTTTTAAATGTTTTACTGTTTTTAGGTGATAAAGTACAAGATATAGAGAAAGTTACCGGCCGATTAGACGAGGTTGGAGACTCCTAAGTGTTGATTGTGATCTTTCTATTTCACGCCCGATGCCGATTGAGGTCATTTAGGGTCGGGTGTGACATGTGAAACGAAAAATTAGTCGGAAAACATGTCAGGATCTCTATGGGAGCATATTGGAGATGAGTACGGGAATCCCAAAAGAAATATATCAATGAATTTCTATGAAATGGTTTCACGGGATTCAGCCAATTGTCTTGATCGTGGGATCTTTCGCTGCACGGATTTCCTGATGAACAAAGTCATAGGCACATAGATTCAAAGCTAGATCGACTACTCCAAGAGCACTCATCCATAAAGCAGTTACTGGTACAAATAATATAAAAAAATGTAACCAACGTTTATTGGAAAAAGCAACCCCAAATATTTGAGACCAAAAGTGGTTAGCAGTCAGAGAAATGGAGGTTTGAGCTCTAGAGGAAATTGGTGTTTCTCATATTTTACAATAAATGCTTACTTATAAATCTGATCATATTAGAGCTGGCCAAGAAGTGTTTGGTACTATGATCATTGGAGGAACAATACATAAACCTAAAGATGCTCCAAAATCTTTTTGATTGCTCGTTCGAGAACTATGATCTTTGGTAGTTTCGAGTTTAGAATATATATCAACTCATATATCTTTTTCATTCGTATCAATTGTAATTACTATTCATTTAATAACATTATTAGTCGATGAATTCGTAGAGGCGAGAATATCTATCTCTACCCTATCTGTGGAGGATAAAACAATCTTCATCTCCGCCCTATGAAGATTTTAGTCGGAGATTCCCGATTAAATTACACCCATGACCAACTTTACCAATTTTAACATTGCGGTCACCGAACATCAATTTTTAACGGTATGATCATTAAATTTTACATTTTTTAACACCGGTGGCTACTCAACTTTGGGCAATTTTTACAGTCAGTAATTTTAATTGCTCCAAATCGCTCATTTTTCGGATAAATAGCCACGACAATAATTTTAACAGAATTATTGAGTTTGTAAAGTGCATAAAACACAAAACCATTATTTATAAACTTTTAAATACGAAAATATCGGTCAAATCATAAACGTTTACTAGTTTTTAACTTTATTATTTCACCTTTATCATCCAATTTTGAGATAAACTACATCATGGCCATTCAACTTTACTCATTTTAATATTCGGTAAAAAGCATTACTAGACCTCTGATTTTTCATTTTTTACTTCATTAACCTCTTGATCTTTTATTTGGATACATTAAACTCCTTATCATTTACAGATGAAGTTAATAACGTATTTTTAACATAATTAAATTTTCATAACTTACTAATTTGGTCATAAAGGGTTTAATGAGACCAGCAATAAATGATCAGGGACTTAATGTATCCAAATAAAAGATCAAGGACTTAATGAACCAAAAAAATGAAAGATCAGGAGCCTAATTATGCTTTTTACCTTAATATTATAACCATGAAACTTCATTTCTTAACATTATGACTACTGAACTTTATATTTTTTTAACACCGGTGTCCACTCAACTTTAACTAACTCCTCAAAATGAAAATATTTAAAAATTAAAGTTTTTCAGAACGACATTTACCATGAACCCACATTTTTTATTTTCTAAAATCACATTTTTTGGAGCTTTCTCTCTCTAAAAATTGACTCTATCTCTCATAACCAAACAACATATAAATATCCTCAAAATGAAAATTTTCAAAAATTAAAATTCCTTAGAATATAATTAACTCTTCGAATTTTTATCTTAAAACCGTCAACGATCGTTTTGAGGTCATTATCGATGGGACGGACCCCAACGACGACGGGAATCTTGTCCCACAAGCCATAAACATGTGCAAGCAAAACACATAAATACACTCTCACTCCACTTAAGGCAGTGTGGCACTCTACTAATAAATTTGTCTATTTTAAATATCTAAATTGTATTCTAGCTTAAAGTTTGTAGGGTACACAAATAATTATTTAAATTAAATACTAGTGGATATAATTATCAATTTATTTTTTGTGAATCTCTAGACAAATGTTGACAAATTATAGACATAAGAATTCAAAATTACTATAAAGAAATAATGATTAAGCATCTCTAATTAATTGAGAAGAAAGAGGCATTTATTGATTTTTTGGGGAAGCATGTGGGGTAAATTACACAATTGCCACTGAACTTTTCTCATTTTCACCTGTAAATTACACCCATGGCTACTGAACTTTACTCATTTTAATATTGTGGCCACTGCACTAGTGGCCACTCAATTTTAACTAACTACTCAAAATGACTGTTAACGACCTTAAAATAAAAATATTCAAGAATTAAATTTATTCAGAACCACATTTACCATGAAATCACATTTTTTATTTTTTAAAATTACATTGTATATATATTTTTCTCTCTAAAAATTCACTCATCATTAACCAAACAATACCTAATTGATCTCAAAATGAAAATTTTTAAGAATTAATAAAGTTCCTTATAATATCATAAAATCTTCGAATATTTTGTTTTGAGGCCATCAACTGTCGTTTTGAGGCTTTGAGGGGCCACCAGTATTAAAAAGTATAAAGTTTAGTGACTATACCGTTAAGAATTGAAGTTCAGTTGCTATAATGTTAAAATGAGTAAAATTCAGTGGCCATAGGTGTAATTATAGTCATAAGAATTCAAAAATACTATAAAGAAATAATGATTAAGCATCTCTAATAAATTTAGAAGAAAGAGGCATTGATTGATTTTTTGGGAAAGCATGTGGGGTAAATTACACCATTGCCACTGAACTTTTCTCATTTTCACGGGTAAATTACACTTATGGCTATTGAACTTTACCCATTTTAACATTATGACGACTGAACTTCAATTCTTAACAATATAACCACTGAACTTTACACTTTTTAATATTGGTGACCGCTTAACTTTAAATAACTCCTCAAAATAACAGTTAACGACCTCAAAATGAAAATATTCAAGAATTAAAATTGTTCAGAATGATATTTACTATTAAATCATATTTTTTATTTTCCAAAATCATATTTTTTGGAGATTTCTCTCTCTAAAAATTCACTCTCTCCTACCAATCAACATCTAGATGATCTCAAAACAAAATTTTTCAAGAATTAAAGTTCCTTATAATATCATTCTCTTCAAAAAAAATATTTTGAGGCCGTCAACGGTTGTTTTGAGGTGTTGAGTTGCCACCAGTGTTAAAAAGTATAAAGTTCAGTGACCACACCGTTAAGAATTGAAGTTCAGTGGCTATAATGTTAAAATGGGTAAAATTCAGTGTCCATAGGTGTAATTTACCTAATTTTCGAGTTCACTAAACTTTAACTAAAAGGTTAAATACACTATTGGTCGCTAAACTTTGATGATTCTCTCAAAATGGTCCTTCAACTTTAATTTGTCTCAACAAAATCATTCAACTATAAATTTTATCTTAATAAATACACTCTCACGATTTCAAAAGCAAAAAGTTACAAAAAATGTGACATGATTTACACGTTAGCACTAGTCAACTTTCAATATTAACCGAAACGATATGTGGCTGCCACTTAGCTGACCAAAACGACATGTGGTTGCCACCTAGCTGACATGCGTCTTTTCGGTCGGCTAGATGATAGCCATATGTCGTATAAGTGGCAGTCATTTGTTGTTTCGGTCAGCGGTGAAAGTACTACCGTTGATGCGGCATTCGCGTCATTTTTCCAATGTATTTTTACTATTTAAGTTGTCATAGTGACTTTATTGAGACAAAATTCAAAATTAGGTGGTTTTAATGAGACAAATTGAAGTTAAGTGACCATTCTGAGACAACCATAAATATTCAGTGACTAACGGTGCATTTAACCCCTCAAAATGACCGTTAGCTACTTTAAAATGAAAATATTCAATAATTAAAATTGTTTAGAACGACATTTACCATGATACAACATTTTTTATTTTCAAAATCATAATTTCTGGAACTTTTTTTCTCTAAAAATTCACTTTTTTTAAAAAAAATAAAGTTGCTTAAAATATTATCGATTTCTAGAATTTTTTATTTGGGTAAATTTCAAAAAAAACCCCTGTGGTTTCACTTTTTTGCCAAAAAAGGACTGTGGTTTTTTTCGTTTCAAATACAGGACTGTGGTTTATTCCGTTACACTATTTACGGATTTGGTGAAGATGCCGTTAATTTGCTGACGTGGCTGAAGGGCAATTATGAGTTTTTAAAAAAATTGGGATAAATTTTTTTAAAAAAACCATGTGGTTTCACATTTTTGCAGAAAAATGATTGTGGTTTTTTTCTTTTCAAATACAGGACTGTGATTTATTCCATTACACTATTTACGGATTTGGTGAAGATGTCGTTTATTTGCAGACGTGGCTGAAGGGCAAATATGAGTTTTTTAAAAAAATTGACTATAAAAGGCCTTGAACAACCATGTGAGATTGCGCTCATGTGAGATTTTATAGTCAATATTGTAGCCACAAAATAGTTATAAAAAATTCATCGGTAAATATTGTAGACCCAAAATAGTTATAAAAAATTTATTGATCAATTTTTTTAAAAATCCATATTTACTCTTCAGCCACGTTAGCAAATAAACGACATTTTCACCAAATCCGTAAATAGTGTAAAGAATAAATCACAGTCCTGTATTTGAAAAGAAAAAAACCCATAGTCCTTTTTCTGCAAAAAAGTGAAACCACAGGTCTTTTTTTTAAAATTTACCCTAATTTTTTTAAAAACCCATAATTGCCCTTCAGCCACGTCAGCAAATTAACGGCATCTTCACCAAATCCGTAAATAGTGTAACGGAATAAACCACAGTCCTGTATTTGAAACGAAAAAAACCACAGTCCTTTTTTGGTAAAAAAAGTGAAACCACAGGGGTTTTGTTTGAAATTTACCCTTTTTATTTTAAGGTCTTTAATGGTTATTATAACTTGAGGTATTAATTGAAGTTAATAGCCATAATATTAGAAAGGCTTAATACATCATTTGCCCCCTGAACTTGTACAAAAAGGTTGATTGGCCCCCTCAACTTTCAAAGTGTTTCAACAACCCCCCGAATTTACATAAAATGTTCAGTTAGCCCCCTGAACTTGCATAAAATGTAATCAATTAATCACTCGATAGTAAAAAAGTAAGTTAAATGCGGAAGATGTATTCCACACATCTTAGAATGTTATTATATAATTAAAAAATAGATTAAAAATGAAGTTATTGCTTGCTCAACTATACAACTTGTCTTCTCTAATATTAGAATCATATACTCTAATTTTTATCGTTTTACTTTTTTTAAGACTCGTGGATTACATATTCCACATTTAACTTAATTTTTTTACGATCGAGTGATCATTTGGTTACATTTTACGCAAGTTCAGAAGGCTATCGTAACACTTTGAAAGTTCAGGGGGCCAATCAACCTTTTTGGACAAGTTCAAGGGGCAAATGATGTATTAAGCCGAAAGGTTTGATATAAAATTAAGTGACTTTCATATTACATTTTTAAGTTTAGTGATCATACTGTAAAAATGAATAAAGCTTAGGAGTCATGCGTGTAATTTGCATATGTAACTTTATTACATGACACGAAGGTTGGTGGTTGAGGGATAAGATAAGGATATTATAGTCATAAGGCTCGTGACTATTATTTGTAGTGTCGGTTGCTAGTTTTAGCCGGCTCTCAAGCTGGACTTTTAGCCATTTAGCTCGGCTCCTTCTTTGGCTAATGTCACCCCATCTCCTTATTTTGTTCAAGGATAATTCTTTTTCCTAAATTTACCCTTATCTTGTTTTGAATTCAAAATTAGATGTGGAGTTTGAATCTTAGTATACGTAAAACTTTAATTAGAAAATGATCCATTTAAAAACTCTCTAACGATCCTCAAATCAAAAAATTAAACAAATTATATATAAAAAAAACTAAAATCCCCTTTGTCATAGTAATTTTAAACAAGTGGAAGAAAAAATAAATATTATATATATATTAAACCTTTATAAAATGGGCAAATGTTATCGATATGGTATTATATAAATGGGTCTCAAATGTTCAAAAAAAAAAAAAAGATTTAACGGACGAATCTAAATTCACCTGTGTAAAATGTCACATGTGTAGAATTCCATATGGGAGCTGCCTAAGCGGAAATATGGACCAATAGTTATTTCCGATCACAAATTCACCTGAGCTCCTAGTTCCCATCAAATGTGGAACGTATGATGTCTGAAGCCAATAAGAAATTACTACATGTAAAGGTACATAACCTGTTATTCAAGTACACAATTACCTATAAATAATATTGGATTTAGGGTCTCATGTACGTCATTCTTAGACTTAATAGGCACCCAACCCCTTAAACTTGTAACATTTTTTCACCTGGCCCCCTCAATTTAGGAGACAACCTCTCTACCCCCCTCAACTCTTCAAAAACATCACATACAACCTTTTACACCACTATGTTCGGTCAAAATATTGACCCGTGTAGAAAACGCGCTCGACTGTTAACCACACCAATGCCACATGTCATTTTTTATTAAATTTTTCCATATTCGTGTGAGGTGTTGTCGTTGTTTGTCGTCGCAGCCTTATCGAGGTGATGAGGTTGGCGAAAGTGGTCGTCGAGGTGAAATGTATCCAAGTGATTGTTACAAAAATGACATGTGGCATTGGTGTGGTCAACAGTCAAGCGCGTTTTCTATGCGGGTCAATATTTTGACGGAACATAATGTGTAAGAGGTTGTATGTGATGTTTTTGGAGAGTTGAGGGGGTTGAGAGGTTGTCCCCTAAGTTGAGGGGGCCAGGTGAAAAAAAGTTACAAGTTTAGGGGGTTGGGTGCCTATTAAGCCTCATTCTTAAAATATTATCTTCTAATCGTCTGCTTTCAAGTTACCTGTACTTTTCAGTACCACACTAACTTAAGCATCATGAAGGGTTCGTCAAACTCTGTCCCTGACTGTTTTCTACTGTGTCTCAGGTCACCGGAGACCGTTAGAAAGTCATGTGCAGTATAGAGGACATCAATTATTTATTGGATAAGGTACCAAAACAGGTTTATGGTTTTTGGGAAGTATCAATTTAGGCTTTACGTACAAAATAGCACCAATATAGACTTATGTCCCGTTTGGTAAGCCGTAATGAGCGTCGTAATGGAATGCCCATTCCGATGGAGACTCATTACTATGTTTAGATAAGTCGTATTATTTTTATTGTAATGGAATCACAAATACATCATTAAGTTTTCTTTACAATTTATGTTATGAGCATTACATAAATAATAGACATGTATCCTCATTACGACTAACTCTTGCATTTTTTTTATTAATACTATTTTGTACAATTCTTATTAAACGATAAAACAAAAAACTAGAAAAACATTAAAAAAACGTGAAAACTCGAAAATACGAAAATATGAAAAACGAGAAACTCAAAAAACGTGACGGAATATTGCCCGTCATGATTTTTTTTCGTCTTTTTTTGTTGCATTTTTTCATGTTTTTCGCGTTTTTTTCATTTTTCACGTTTTCATGTTTTTCGATGATTTTAATTGTATATATTAAATTTTATGATTATATTTTAACTAGGCAAATATTAAGTATTGTAAGGGTAATTAAGTTTCATCATTTTTTTAGTTTATCAACCAAACATGGTAATGGAATCACTATTCCATTTCATTACATTATAAGGTTGATTACATTAAAAGTTTGATTACATTACATTGCATTATGTCATACCAAACAGACCCTTAGCGCTTAAAAAATGTATCAATTTAGGTCTGGATAACGGATTGGACACGTCATTCATATTATTCTGTTAAGTTCTGATTTCTCCCTACAATTGATAAAACTTAACAAAATAATATCAATAACGTATCTCGTTTCGTTATCGAGATCTAAATTGATATTATTTTTTAAACATTAAATCATATTAGTGTTATTTTGTTGCAAAAATCATATACAAAACCTGTTGGAAAATTTTGAATAAAATTATTTGTTAATTTTAATACCAACAAACACCTCCTTTTATGAACAGTCGTGTCCTTCGTGAACAGCCGTGTTCGTACGTAAATAGTCGTGTCTGTCCGTGTACAGTCGTGTTTATTCGTGAAATGATATATCCTTTCGAGTTCTATTTATATAGAATGGATTGTCAAATTCACATACTGTTGGAGAAAATATTCTCTAAGATTCTTCCAACTCTCTGTCTGTTCACATTGTTCTTGTTTTCATACTCCGGTGATAACTAGACTACACACGGTTTGAGTTCGCTTGCGTAATCTGTTGTATCCTCGGAGACGATCGTCAATAGCGACGACATCTGTCTTAAGGAAACTGTTAATACAAGCCTCAGATTTGTCTATCTCTTTCTTTTTAATTTCTGTTTTTACTGTTCGTATGTTTTGCTGTGTTTGTTTTGTCTTTTGGTTAATCACATCCAACATTTTTAAAACAGACGTAATCGTTTGTCTAACAATCTTAAGACAAATAGATTATTTTCTTAAAAATTTAACATTCTTAAACAGAATATATGTTTATGTTTTTTATAATTTCCAGTTTTACTGTTTATATTTTTCTGTGTTTGTTTTGTTCTTTGGTTAATCACATACAACATTTTTAAAACAGACGTAATCGTTTGTCTAACAATCTTAAGACAAATAGATTATTTTCTTAAAAATTTAACATTCTTAAACAGAAGTAATTATTTGTCTAACATTCTTAAAACAGAATATATGTTTATGTTTTTTATAATTTCTAGTTTTACTGTTTATATTTTTCTGTGTTTATTTTGTTCTTTGGTTAATCACATACAACATTTTTAAAACAGACATAATCGTTTGTCCAACAATCTTAAGACAAATAGATTATTTTCTTAAAAATTTAACATTCTTAAACAGAAGTAATTATTTGTCTAACATTCTTAAGACAGAATATATGTTTATGTTTTTTATAATTTTCAGTTTTACTGTTTATATTTTTTTCTTGTGTTTGTTTTGTTCTTTGGTTAATCACATACAACATTTTTAAGACATACATAATCGATTGTCTAACAAAACCTATGCATAGCCAAATAAGCCAAGCTGAAGCCACTTCTCCAAGTTGCTTTTGAATCTTTCCAATCAAAATAATTATTATTTTTTCTTTTCAAAAAATAGAGCTTACTGTTCCTTTCTATGGCATCATTTCCTTTATTTATATATATTTTGTCCCTTTCCTTATTCATTTTCTATTCTTTTATAATAAAGTCACGAAAGTCACGACAATGATATATATATATATATATATATATATATATATATATATATATATATATATATATATATATATATGAAATTACTTGGCAATATGTTAATGTTTTTACCTCATCTTGGCGTATACCTTATCAATTTTTTTTTTAAATCATTCAATTTTTATTTTTATTGATATATGATAATATTTAAGATAAAATTTATATAAATATGAAGTTCAAAAGTATATTTATTGGCCTAATATATTATCACCTCCTTGAATTTATCTAAAATAATAGATTGGCTCTCTGAACTTTACAAGTATCTCATCAACTCTTCAAACGTACTTATTTTGTATCATCAGCTTCCTAAACTTGTCCATAAACTTATTTTGTAACAGCTAAATACAAAAACCATAATACTAACTCTTAATCCTCATCTATTCAATCTCTCAAACCTGCAACACTGACTCTTATAATAGGTTGAAAGGTAGGAGAATTGAAAAAATTACCTATCGAATAGATGAAGACGTATTTTTAGAATTTAGGTTTAATAAGTTTTTGTATTTAGTTGTTATGAAATAAGCAAGTTTAGAGAGTTGGTGAGATATTTGTAAAGTTCAAGGAGCTAATCTATTTTTGTGGACAAATTTAAAGAACTGGTGATACAAAATAAGCAAATTTTAGAAAGCTGATAAAATATTTGTAAAGTTTAGAGAACCAATCTATTATTTTGGACAAGTTCAGAGCCATATTTATTTGTTGTAAGAGTACTGGTATAAATATTAAATACTCAAGGACTAATGGTCGGAATTAAATAATAATAATAATGATGATGGTTTGGTCTGACCCATCTCCAAAGTTCAAAATAAACGATAGATCTCCATTAGAATTTAAAATGAAATTTATAAATTGTCCATTAATAATAGTTAAATTTTAATGGAATAGAGAATACAACTTCAAACTTTGACAAAAGGTTTAAAAAAAAAAAAATTACGTACAATGCGCTTATATTAAAGAATAAAGAAAAATCTCCATCAGATCCGGATGTGATTCGAACCCATGACCTCCCAAGGTATAGGTAAGCTCTCAACCACTAGACTAAGAACTTCACCACAACTTGACAAAAGGATTTACTTCTTAAAGCATCTTCAATGAGTATAATTTGTTAAATAAAAATGAATAAATTAAATAATTAATTTAAATACCAATAAACATATTCCTTCATGAATAGTCATGTTCGTGAACAGTTATGTTCGTTCGTGAAAATACATGTCCTTTCGAATTCTATTTATACAGAATGGATCTGTCAGATTAAAAGACCGTTGAAAAAATTATTTTATGAAATTTTATGCTCTCTGTATATCATATTATTCTTATTTTTCTACTCCGGTGATAACAAATCTATACACGGTAAAAGTTCGCCTGTGTAATCTATTGTATCCTAGGAGACAATCGTTAATAGCGACAGAATCTGTTTTAAGAAGACTGCTAATGCAAGTCTCAGATTTGTCCGAATTCTTACTGTTCATATATTTTTATGTGTTCAGATAAAATCGATGAAACGGAAGAGATCCAAGTGAATGGAAAGGAAAAAAAAAACAAAGAATGAATTCCATTTTCACTTTAAAGAGATGTTATAAAAAATAGACCACTTTATAAAACTTTTTATCTGGATGAGAATCAAGAAAATTCGAAGTTAGAAATATTGATAGAAAAAAAAACAAAGATCTGTTATGGGTTGTTCTTTATATGTTTTGGTTAATCACGTCTAACAACTTTTTTTTTTATTAAACTCTCTTCTATTGGAGTGAGTTTAATATATTGAATACTTATCAATCACTCATTAGATATTGAGTAATTTATTAAGCTTTTGATTATTTTTATGTATATATTTTTAATTTTTAAAATAATATGATATATAAAGTTTAATTAATTGATGAATCTCTTATGATTGGTGGATCGTTTATGATTAAGTGGCTATAGAGCAAATGTTTATAAAATTTAATCATTAAAGTTGATAGTTTAATAAAATAAAGTTGATTAAATAGATCTTACAGTAATAATATAATATAGGGTAAATAATTATAAAGTCCTTATGTTTTTGCTTAACATACTAGTAAGTCCATCATATTATTATAAGGTCCTCAAGTTTTATTTTAATCAACTCTTTAGTCCTTCCATTTGTTTTTGTTGGGCTTGGCCCAAATATAATTTATGAAATGAGCCCACCCATGTGTCTTCATTTGTCTTTAAGTGTTTTCAAGTGAAAAAACATCCCACATTGCTTTCAAAGCACTTGGTGGAGATGTTTATAATGAAGGTCCTCACATGCTTGGGGTGTGCCCCAAGGGGTACCCACTTTTATGAAAGGATGAGGACCTATCTCTTTGGTTGACCACCACACACGCGCGCCGTCCGACCGGGTTGGGTTGGGTTGGTGTAAAATTTATAATTTTTTATTGAAAAAAATTAATAATATTTTTATTATTATTTTTTTTTAATTTCGGAAATCAATTTTTATTTAATTATTTTTTACTCTGATTTAGTCTTTGTGAACGTTGTTCATAACGTCCATTTTTTCTGAACGTGTCTTCAGTCTCCTCCACCTTTCTGATTTTCCTCCTTCACCTTCTCCATGAAATCAGAGCTCAACAGCTCTTTTTTCCCTGTATAAATAGGTGATGTGAGACTGCTTTTCATGTACAATTACTTTCCATTCATTCTGTGTTTTTTCGAAACTCCTAGAGGCGACTGGAGTTCATACTGTTTGCTAATTTCTGAAAGTTCCGCGAACGTCTTAAAGAAAGCGACATTGTCCGCGACTCTGCCCATTTAATTTTTGTTCGTGTCTCAACAATTTTAAGACGATTCAATCACTGCTGATGGCTACCGAACAATCAAATGGAATTGCTGAGATCAACAAACCATTCCGGTTTGAAGGAGCTCATTTCCGAAGATGGAGACAGAAGATGATGTTCTACCTCACAACAAAGAAGGTAGCTTCTGTTCTGACTTCTGAAAAACCAATTGTTCCTGAAGATGGTGATGAGGCAGATGTTCGTGCTGCTGTTCGTGCTGCTGAAAGATGGACATAAAATGATTTTCTGTGCAAAAACTATATTCTCAATGGGCTGACAGATGATCTGTATGATTATTACACTGCTGAAGAAAAATCTGCCAAAGAAATTTGGGAAGCACTGCAGAGGAAATATGACACTAAGGAGGCCGGATCGAAAAAGTACGCTGTAAGCCGCTACCTCAAATTCCAGATGACTGATGACAAGTCAGTGGAAATTCAATCACATGAATTACAGAAGATAGCACATGAAATTATTTCAGAAGGTATGCCTTTAAACGATCAATTTCAAGTTGCTGTCATTATTGACAAATTGCCTCCTTCGTGGAAAGATTTTAAAAATATTTTGAGGCACAAAACAAAAGAATTTTCGATGGAAAGTTTGATTACTCGCCTCCGAATTGAGGAGGAAGCTTGAAAACAAGATTTAAAAGAGGAAGTGCTTATTGTTTCTAATAGCACTAAAAGGTCCACTGCGGTTCTGAAACCCACTCAAAAGAATTTTAAGAATCAGAACCGCAAACCAATCCAAAACCGCAACACTTGAGCTAATTTGAATTGGAACCTTCAAAGGAACCAAAATAGGCCACATCAACAACCACCTAGAAATGATGCTGCTTTCCTATGCTTTAATTGTGGGAAACCAGGTCATATGGCACGTAAGTGCAGGAACATGCCAAACACTACTCCTAGTGTTAACCTGACTGAAGAGCAACATAACTTTGTTGCTATGATTTCTGAGATCAACCTCATAGGTGGATCAGATGGGTGGTGGGTAGACACTGGTGCTTCTCGCCATGTTTGCTATGATAGAAGTATGTTCAAAACATACAGTGCTGTGACCGAAGATAAGAAAGTGTTATTGGGTGATTCCCATACCACTATTATTGCTGGAATTGGTAGTGTGGAATTGAACTTCACATCTGGAAAAACCTTAACTTTGAAGGATGTGATGCATACTCCAGAAATGAGGAAAAATTTGGTTTCGGGCTATCTTCTCAACAAGGCTGGTTTTACTCAGACTATAGGAGTAGATTTATTCACTTTGACTAAGAACAATGTATTTGTAGGAAAAGGTTATGCTACTGAAGGCATGTAAGTTGAATGTTGAGATTAATAAAGTGAATGCTTCTGTTTACTCATTGTGTACTTTTAATGTTTGGCATGCTCGTTTTTGTCATGTTAATAAGCATATCATTAAAAATATGAGTAACTTAGGATTAATTTCAAAATTGAATTTGAATGAATTTCTTAAATGCGATTATTGTAGTCAGGCAAAAATCACAAAAACACCTCATAAATCTGTTGTTAGGGATTCTGAACCTCTAGATTTAATTCATTCAGATATATGTGAATTAGATGGAAAGTTGACTAGAAATGACAAACGGTACTTTATAACCTTTATTGATGATTGTTCTGACTTTACTTTTGTTTATCTTATGAAAAATAAAAATGAAGCGTTTGACATGTTTAAGTTGTTCATAGTTGAAATAGAAAATCAATACAATAGGAAAGTCAAGGGACTTCGTAGCGATAGAGGCACAGAATATGGTTCTAGCCTGTTTATTGATTTTTATAAAACACATGGCATTATACATGAAACCACAGCACCTTACTCACCAGAAATGAACGGAAAGGCTGAAAGGAAAAATAGGACACTTACCGAATCTGTAGTAGCTATTATGCTTAGTTCAGGTGCTGCCTCACATTGGTGGGGAGAAATCCTTTTGACTGTTTGCTATGTGCTAAATAGGGTCCCTAAATCCAGAAGCAAAATCTCTCCTTATGAGATCTTGAAAAATAAAACACCTAGTCTATCATATTTTAGAACTTGGGGTTGTTTGGCTTATGTTAGGATTCCTGACCCTAAGAGAGTCAAACTTGCTAGTAGAGCTTATGAATGTGTATTTATTGGATATGTTATGAATAGCAAAGCATATAGGTTCTATGATTTGAATGCAAAAGTCATCTTGGACTCAAATGATGTTGACTTTTATGAAGATAGGTTTCCTTTTAAATTAAGAAATAGTGGGGGTGCATCATCGAGTAGCATACCTGCTACTAGACCTATAGTACAAAAAGAGATTGAGGAATCTGAACCTAGGAGAAGTAAGAGACCTAGAGTATCTAAAGACTTTGGTTCTGACTTTTACACTTTCACAGTAGAAGAGGATCCACTTACTATACAAGAAGCCTTAACCTCATTAGATGCTGATTTATGGCAAGAAGCCATTAATGATGAAATGGACTCACTTGAGTCAAACCAAACTTGGCACTTAGTAGACTTACCACCAGGTTGTAAACCAATAGGTTGTAAATGGATCCTTAAGAAGAAACTGAAACCTGATGGTTCAGTAGATAAGTTTAAGGCTCGCCTTGTAGCTAAAGGATTTAGACAAAGAGAAAATGTTGATTTCTTTGATACTTATTCACCTGTCACTAGGATTACGTCTATACGTGTTTTGATTGCTATTGCTTCTGTGCACAATCTAATGGTGCACCAAATGGATGTTAAAACTGCGTTTTTGAATGGTGAACTAGAAGAAGAGGTTTATATGGATCAACCTGAGGGCTTTGTAGTCTTTGGTCAAGCCCATAAGGTATGTAAGTTAGATAAGTCTTTATATGGGCTAAAACAAGCACCTAAACAATGGCATGCAAAGTTTGATAACTTGATTATTTCAAATGGCTTTAAGGTGAATGAAAGTGATAAGTGTATCTACTATAAATATGAAAATGGTCTTTGCACCATTATTTGCTTATATGTTGATGACTTGCTTATTTTTGGATCTAATATTCATGTTGTGAATGCTGTTAAGTCAATGTTGTGTGAAAACTTTGACATGAAAGATCTAGGAGAAGCGAACGTCATTCTTGGCATAAAGATAACTAGGTCTGAAACTGGAATTTCTTTAGATCAATCTCACTACGTTGAGAAGATTCTAAAGAAATATAACTACTTTGATTGTAAACCTGCATGTACACCTTATGACCCTAGTATAAAACTTTTTAAGAACACTGGAGACAGTGTAAGACAATCAGAGTATGCTAGCATAATTGGCAGCCTTCGCTATGCCACTGATTGTACTAGACCCGACATCGCGTATGTCGTAGGATTGCTATGCAGATTTACTAGTAGACCTAGTGTGGAGCATTGGAATGCTATAGAAAGGGTCATGAGATACCTTAAAAGAACCATGAAACTTGGATTACATTATCAAAGGTTTCCAGCAGTCCTTGAAGGATATAGTGATGCTGATTGGAATACCTTATCAGATGATTCCAAGGCTACCAGTGGCTATATTTTCAATATAGCTGGTGGTGCTGTTTCATGGAAGTCTAAGAAACAGACTATCCTAGCTCAATCAACCATGGAATCAGAACTGATTGCACTAGCTGTGGCTAGTGAAGAAGCAGGCTGGTTGAGAAGTCTGTTAGCTGAGATTCCCCTATGGGAAAAACCAATTCCAGCTGTATTGATCCACTGCGATAGTACCGCAACTATTGCTAAGATTCAGAATCGTTATTACAACGATAAGAAACGACAGATACGTCGTAAGCACAGCACTGTGAGAGAGCTACTCACTAAAGGAGCTGTTAGAGTGGATCACATACGCTCAGAAGAGAATTTAGCCGATCCTTTGACGAAAGGATTAGATAGAGAGAAAGTCCATAATACGGCAAAGAGTATGGGACTTATGCCCCTACAGTGATGAGTTACACACAATGGTAACCCAACCTATAGACTGGAGATCCCAAGAAATAGGTTCAATGGGTAATAACAAGTTGTGTTGTAATATGTGTCAGATCATGCAATTTGAAGCATGAATATCCTGAAGCGACTTGAGGTTGAGATAATAGAAACTCTTAATGAAGTCTATACTCCATTTGGAGTGAAGTACATAGCTACATGAGTACTTTTGATAGACTCACCTATATGAATGTGGAAGTGAGGCCGCTTCCTATGAGTTTAGGGCAAAACTCTAGAGCATTCATTAAACCGGGATAGACGTGCATGGCCATGAACGCACGAGCTACTAGAACTACACTCTGAAAAGGTTATGGCGTGATATACATCAGAGATAGAGTTCAAGACTACGAGTCACTCTAGTAAAATCTGAACTATACTCACTACGCAAAGGTTCAAATCGAAAGATACCTCTGTTTATGTCTGACCTTATGTAACTGCTCAGTAAAACGATTTCAAAATTCTAGTGGGGGATTGTTGGGCTTGGTCCAAATATAATTTATGAAATGAGCCCACCCATGTGTCTTCATTTGTCTTTAAGTGTTTTCAAGTGAAAAAACATCCCACATTGCTTTCAAAGCACTTGGTGGAGATGTTTATAATGAAGGTCCTCACATGCTTGGGGTGTGCCCCAAGGGGTACCCACTTTTGTGAAAGGGTGAGGACCTATCTCTTTGGTTGACCGCGTCGTCCGTCCGACCGATACTCTGATTTAGTCTTTGTGAACGTTGTTCATAACATCCATTTTTTCTGAACGTGTCTTCAGTCTCCTCCACCTTCCTGATTTTCCTCCTTCACCTTCTCCATGAAATCAGAGCTCAACAACTCTTTTTTCCCTGTATAAATAGGTGATGTGAGACTGCTTTTCATGTACAATTACTTTCCATTCATTCTGTGTTTTTTCGAAACTGAGCAAATAGACAGAGAGTCTATACAGAACGATTTTTGTACGGTGCAATACAAAAATCGTATATTCATAGGGCTGTTTTATCCTGGAGGCGACCGGAGTTCATACTGTTTGCTAATTTCCGGCAGTTCCGCGAACGTCTTAAAGAAAGCGACATTGTCCGCGACTCTGCCCATTTAATTTTTGTTCGTGTCTCAACAGTTTTTGTAGATGAAAGTCCAAATTGCCCTAGTTATTTACATAAAAAAAACTTATCTTTTAGTTTCAAATTTAATCT
The DNA here is from genome assembly GCF_963576675.1 of Euphorbia lathyris. NCBI lineage: Eukaryota > Viridiplantae > Streptophyta > Magnoliopsida > Malpighiales > Euphorbiaceae > Euphorbia > Euphorbia lathyris. The sequence continues at coordinate 88,077,541 of NC_088915.1, forward strand.
AAATAGTTTTAATAAAGTTTATGAAGTATATATATACCAAAATTTATATAATTGTATATATTAATCATTAAAAATACAGTTTTATTCTCTTAAATTTTTATTTTTTAATATAATGTCTTTAAACTAACATTAAATATTAATAAAAATTTTAAAAATTATATTTTTTTTTCATTTATACCATTTATTAGAGATAAATAAAAATTACTTTTTACAAAATTTATATAGTTTTGTTCCTATTTTGATAATTTCTGAAATATTTTTCATTCACTATTTTAGTCAATAAATTTTAAGCTACTAAATTACAGTTCTATAATTATATAAAATTTAATAAATTAATTACTCAATATTGTAGAGATTATGTAGGAAAAAATGAGAAAAAAATATAAAATAGGAAAAATATATGTTTTATTATTAAAAACATAGAGTAGAGGGTAATTTTGGTATTTTGAAATTTATTTGGTATAGTTTGACCATTGACTTAAACATAAGGACTAAGGAGTTGATGAACACAAAAACTGAGGGACTATATAATTATTTCTAAAAATAGAGGACTGACTAGTGTATTAAATAAAAACTCATGGACCTTATAATTATTCACCCTATAATATATATATTGAGTGGTTATAGGCAGTGTTTTGAAAACCGGACCAGACCGGTCGGTCGAACCGGTCGAACCGCGAACCAGTCAAGTGTCTGGTCCGGTTTTAGCTATACAGGTTCAACTATATTAAACCGCATCAAACCGGGGTTGTACCGTAAACCGGTATTGAACCAGTGAACCGGATTGACCCTGGTTTTTTACCATTTTTTGAAAAAAAATATTGAATTAAGGAAAAAATTTAAAAATTAGGTAGAGAACAATCTCTTTAATAATTGGTGTTAATTAATTTAATTTTAATCTTAATATTGTGTTAAATTATGGGTTTGATTTTAGATGTGTGAATTTTTAATTAATGTGTTAAATTAAGGATTGGTTACCGATGTGTGAATTTTTATATTATCTATATGATCTTTAATTTTTAATTAATATATTAACTTAAGAATTGTTTATTATGAGTATAAAATTTTTAATTTTATGTTCAATAAAACATCATTTTATTTTTTATATATATTTATTTATTTTTTTTATCCGGTTGAACCTATTGAACCTTGAACCAGTTGTCTCACCGGTTCAACGTCCGATCCGGTTTTCAAAACATCTATATATAATATAAAACAGTAACGATGGAACTGAGATGTCACTTCCTCCTTTTTTAGTGATAAAAAATTTAATATATTAATTTTAATTGTATTATTATATTTATCTATAAAAATATTATTTTATCCGTACTATATCTAAAAGTTCTACAGAATTTAAATTAATTCCTAAAATCTCTCTAATTCTCTACATATTTATATATAATATAAAACAGTAACGATGGAACTGAGGTGTCACTTCCTCCTTTATTACTGATAAAAAAAATATAATATAATATATAATATATTAATTTTAATTCTATTATTATATTTATCTATAAAAAGATTATTTTATCCGTACTATATCTAAGAGTTCTACAGAATTTAAATTAATCATTAAAATCTCTCTAATTCTCTACATATCTATATATAATATAAAACAGTAACGATGGAACTGAGATGTCACTTCCTCCTTTTTTAGTGATAAAAAAAGCTTAATACATTATTTGCCCCCTAAATTTTTCAAAAAACTTGATTGGCCTCCTGAACTTTCAAAGTATTCCGATAGCCCCCTAAACTTGCAAAAAATGTTCAGTTAGCCCCCTGAACTTGCATAAAACGTAATCAATTCATCAATCGGTCGTAAAAAAATAAGTTAAATGCGGAAGATGTATTCCACGTATCTTAGAATGTTATTGCATAATTAAAAAATAGATTAAAAAGGAAGTTATTGCTTGCTCAACTATACAACTTGTCTTCTCTAATATTAGAATCGTATATTCCGATTTTGGTCGTTTTACTTTTTAAAAGACTCGTGGAATACATCTTCCGTATTTAACTAACTTTTTTACGACCGAGTGATCAATTGATTACGTTTTACGAAAGTTCAGGGGGCTAACTGAATATTTTTTGCAAGTTCAGGGGCTATCAGAACACTTTGAAAGTTCAAAGGGCCAATCAAGCTTTTTGGACAAGTTCAGGGGGCAAATGATGTATTAAGCCGATAAAAAAATTTAATATATTAATTTTAATTGTATTATTATATTTATCTATAAAATGATTATTTTATCCGTACTATATTTAAAAGTTCTACAGAATTTAAATTAATCCCTAAAATCTCTACCATTCTCTATATATCTATCTATTTATAATATAAAACAGTAACAATGGAACTGAAGTGTCACATCCTCCTTTTTTACTGATAAAAAATATAATATAATATATAATATATTAATATTAATTTTATTATTATATTTATCTATAAGAAGATTATTTAAAGTAAATGTAAAAATAAAATAATAATATTTAATTTATATAGCATCTTTATGTCATTAATTGTAATTATTAAATTATATTTTTATTAATATTTATATATTAAGATGAATCCATGCATCGCACGGGCCAAAAACTAGTTGTATAAAATATTAGAAACGCACTTACACTCCAACCAACTCATGGACTAATAATAATAATAATAATTGCTTTTTATTATTGATGTATTTATGGACTTCAATACATATCTATTTTGAGATCTCAGTATGTTAGACTTGAGTTTACCAAAAAAAAAAATATAATAATACTTTGAATTTCTGTATTGAAATTCAAAATAATAAACTATTAAATTTATTTGGTAATTCAGAATCCAAGTAAATATTATTGATACTATATATATTTTGTTTTTTTATATAAAAATGGCATAATACATCACTAGCTTTCTAAACGTGTATATAAATATTAATTCTCTCTGAACTTTGTTAGTGTTTCACTAGCTCCCTAAATTTAGATTAGCTTCCTCAACTTTACAAGTGTCTCACCAGCTCCTTAAACTTGCTTATTCCGTAACAACTAAATACAAAAATCATAATACTAACTCTCGATTCTGATCCATTTGATCTCTTAAAGCTGCAGCACTAACTCTTATAATAGGTTGAAAGGTATAAGAAGAGAAAAAATTACCTCTCGAATAGATGAACATGTATTTTTAGAATTTAGGGTTAATAAGTTTTTATATTTAGTTGTTACGGAATAAACAAGTTTAGGGAGCTGGTGAGACATTTACAAAGTTCAGAAAACTAATAAATTTTTATGGACAAGTTTAGGGAGTCGGTGATACGAAATAAGCAAATTTAAGGAGTTGGTAATATATTAGATCAATTTAAATTTTAGGATATTTTGAATCTCTATCTTAAAATTTTAATAAATCCTGATTTAATATTGAATAATGAAATAATATATATATATATATATATATATATATATATATATTAATAAAAAAATTAAATTGGATTGGGTTTGAAAGTTCATCTCAAAACTCGAATTTGTATAAAAATGAGGTAGATTACAGCCGGATTTAGAAAAATATTTTTTATAGATAAGTTGGCTGGCTTAAGGACAAATTATACTAAGCACAAGTTTCTTTCGAAGGAATCAAATACATTTTGGGGGCACGTGTCGTTAAACGAGACACATCACAAAATATCTTTGGTTTCTCTAAAGATCCTCTGGAATTTTCACATGCACCTTAATGAGTAAGTGAATTTGCTCATTCACCGTTAGATATAGGCTTATTAAATTTAAACCTTAGGATGCTTTGAATCTCCACCTTAGGATTTTAATAAGTCTAGATCTAACGGTAAATGAGCAAATTCTACATGCTCATTAAGGTGCATGTGATCAAGACTGACTCAAACAAACCCAACTTCAATTTGAGGGTAAATTACACCTATGGCCACTGAACTTTACCAGTTTTCACGGGATAAATTACTCCCATGGCCACTGAACTTTACCAATTTTCACATTATAGCTACTGAACTTCATTTCTTCCCGGTATGGCCACTGAACTTTACACTTTTTATCACTGGTGCCCACTTGACACCTCAAAACGACCATTGACGGCTAAAAATAAAAAATCCAAAGCGTTAATGATATTCTAAGGAACTTTAATTCTTGAAAATTTTCGTTTTGAGGTCATTTAGGTGTTATTTGATAGGAGAGAGAGTGGATTTTTAGAGAGAGAAAGCTCCAAAAAATATGATTTTCGAAAATAAAAAATGTGGTTTCATGGTAAATGTCATTTTGAACAACTTTAATTCTTGAATATTTTCATTTTAAGGTCGTTAACGATCGTTAACGGTCATTTTGAGAAGTTAGTTAAAATTGAATGGCCACCAGTATTAAAAAGTGTAAAGTTCAGTGGTTTTACCAGGGAAAAATGAAATTGAATAGCCATAATGTGAAAATAGGTAAAGTTCAGTGGTAATGGGTGTAATTTATCCGTTTTCACGGTAAGCTAATAAATCTGAAAATGTAATATAATCATTCAACTTTACACTTTGTTAAATTCGTAGCCATTAAATTTTAACTAACTCTTCAAAATAACGTTTTATGATTTCAAAATTAAAATATTCAAGAATTAAAGTTGTTTATAACGAAAGTTAATATGAAACTATATTTTTTATTTTCTAAAATCACCATTTTTGGACTTTCTCTAAAAATTCAATTTCTCTCTCCTCCAAACAACACATAAATAGCATTAAAATAAAAAATTTCAAAAATTAAAGTTTATCAAAATATCATTAATTCTTAGAATATTTTTTTTTTCAGACTGCCACCGGTTATTTTGAGGCGTTGATTGAAGTTTAGTGGCAACAGGTGTAACAAAGTGTAAAGCGGTGTTTGGTTACCTATTTTTCACTGCATGTTTGCATTTTCACTTTAAAAGACAGAGTTTTAGGTGTTTGGTTAGACACTTCTTGTTTGCGGTTTACAGCTGAAAAGTAATTTTTTTACAAAAACAGGGAATCTCTGCTTTTTGGAAAAGAAGCATTTTTTAAAAACAAACAACAAATCGGAATAGTCAACAAGTAGCTAAACGGACCCTAAAGTTCAGTAACTGTTATGTTAAATTTTGAAGTTCAGTAATCATACTGTGAAAATTGCGAAAGTTTAGTAGCCATGTGTGTAATTTATCCTTTAATTTAATGGTAGTTTTATCAAATCACCATTCAAGTTCAATTCGTGTCAATAAAATCATTAAACTTTTTCAATAAATTCATTCTGATGACTTTAGAGCAAAAAGACACCGAAAATATGACGTGACTTCCACATCACACTAATCAACTTTCTCCACTAACCGAAATGACACGTGACCGTCATCTAGCTAACCAAAACAACACATAACTACCACCTACTTGACCGAAATGACATGTGGCTGCCACCTAGCTGACATGTGTATTTTCGATCAACTAAGTGGCAACTACTCCGTCGAATACACATAACTACTCCCTCCATTTCAAAATAATTGTCACTTTTGATCAAATTTTTCCATTTCATATTATTTGTCAGGTTTAGTTTCCAATGCAACTTTTTCCTATTTTACCCCTATTAATGAGCTTAATATTAATTACACTTTTTGCTATTTTAAGTTTTCAATGTATGGAGAGGGGTTCAATTTAATGAGAGACACAAAAAATGATAATTATTAATGAAGAGAGATAGAGGGTATTCTAGTCTATGTTGCATAAATTTAATGCAAATCAATCATTTCCTTTTTTTTTTTTTTTTTTGACAATGAATAACCGAATTTTATATATCAGAAAGTAGAACCGTACAGATATAGGGGGGAGGGTGAGAAATCCAAACCATCCTATCTGTGCCTGATGTAGCTGCACGGGCTAAAGAATGAGCAGCCCTGTTGGCTGTTTTACGAACAAATGAGATAGAGACATTGACAATTTCCTTTAATAAGAACTTGCAATCTTCAATGATCAGATCAAGAGCTGAATTGCCGCTAGTTTCTCGTTGTAAAGCATACACTAGCAATTGGGAATCACACTCTACTAGTACATTCCGTCTACCCGTCTCCTTCAACCAGCTTAACGCCTCGCGGCAAGACATAGCCTCTACCAAAAAAGGGTCCAGTCGACAATGGAGTGTACCATTTCCCGCTGCAACGAAATCACCCTCACTGTTCCGAAGTACAAAACCGAACCCTGCACAATTTCTCTCCATAAAAACCGCCCCATCGACATTTAGTTTGGTCCAGCCGTGCGGGGGGCGGTGCCATTGTTATGCGCACGGTCTGTCCGTTGCATCAGCAGCAAGGCGACGGGGTTGAGCAGCGCGCCAATTTGCCAAATACGACACAGCCAAAGAGTGAAGAACAATTGGGGTAGAAGATTTTTTATTCCATACCTGGTTGTTTCTGTTTATCCATAGGAACCAGCAGCCAACAGCCGCCATGTCCGCAACCTCCGGTTTGACAACCAATAATTTCCGCCAGAAGTCGGAGAAACCCGTGCAACCATCTATCAGCCCCGACAGACCCGTCAAACACCAAAACAACCTAGCCTTCCGACAAGTGACTAGTGCATGATAGTCATCTTCTTCCATTTGGTTAACATAGGACACGCACTATTAATCTGAACCCTCAGGGAATTAAGAGCTTTTAGTGATGGGAGGCATCCGGATAGCGTTCGCCAGATCAGATTCTTTACTTTAGGAGGGGCCTTGAGCGACCAAACCGAATCCCAATTAATAACAGCGCTTACCAGGTTCAGTTGTGCTCTATTCTGATCCGCCCACAATTGCCGATAAGCACTTTTGACCGTGAACTTACCTCTTGAGTCCCAAAACCACTCCCACGAGTCACTGACATCCCGTAAGCTGAGCGGAATGCTACTTATGAGCTCAACATCTCTGTCAACAAAGATTCCTCGAATTAACTGTAGATCCCAGTCGCCCGACTCGGTCTGGAGACTCACTACTATTTCACAGCCTAGACCAGTAAGAGGGGTGCTCTCCACATAGGGGTTGGCTGGATCCGGGAGCCATGGCTCGTCCCATATGTTGATTAATTCCCCTGACCCTACCACTCTCCTTGCTCCAGATGCTACTAAAGACTGAGCCGCATGAATGCTGCGCCAGATGAAGCTGGGCTTGGTACCAACCTGTGCTCCCACAAATGAGGTAAAGGGATAATACCTGGCCTTGTAGACACGGCCTACCAAAGAGTCCGGGTTGGTAAGCAGATGCCAACCTTTGTTTAGCTAGGAGGGCAATATTAAAAAGATGTAGCTTGCGGAAGCCCATTCCCCCTTCACATTTTGGCACACACAGTTTCTCCCAAGACTTCCAATGAATACCTCCCTCGTTTGAGCCAGACGAACCCCACCAGAAAGAATTCATCATCCTCTCCAAATCCGCACACAGAAGTTAGGGCAGTAAGAACAAACTCATAACGTATGAGGGGAGAGCCTGAATCACTGACTTGAGTAGAATTTCTTTACCTGCTTGGGATAAAAGTTTGGATTTCCAACTTGTGACTCTGGATCTGACCCTATCCGCAATATACTGGAAAACCTGAGATTTGCATCTTCCTACTAACGCGGGGAGTCCCAAGTAAGTAGCAGTATTCGACCCAAAAGGGATTCCCAACAGAGTGCTCAACTCAAGTCGTAAATTGGCGGTGCAATTCTTGCTGAAAGACATAGATGATTTGGAAAAGTTCACCTTTTGCCCCGAAGCAGCTTCATACTGGTTTAAACAGTTCTGAACCTCCATACATTCCTCCCTGCTAGCTTTGAAGAACAAATAACTGTCATCGGTGAAAAAAAGATGAGAGATGGATGGAGCAGACATGGCAATGCGACACCCGTGGATCAACCCTTGTGTTTCTAACGCCTGAAGAGATGCAGACAGCCCCTCAGCACAGATTAAGAAAAGGTAAGGAGAAATAGGGTCCCCTTGTCTTAGCCCGCGCTGTGGGAGTATGGGTCCGATTGTCTGGTTGTTATGAGTAATATTGTACCGAACCTTTGTAACACACTGCATGACCAAAGAAATCCATCTATCATCAAAACCCAACTTCTGCATCATCTGCCTCAAAAAATCCCACTCCACTCAGTCATATGCTTTTGCCATGTCGAGTTTGAGAGATACAAAACCTTGCTGCCCCCCGAGTCTTATGCTCCAGAAAATGATTAACCTCATAGGCCAGCATAATATTATCAATAATAAGACGATAAAAGCACTCTAAGTAGGCAAGATGATAGTGTTCAAAACCCTTTTAAGCCTGTTAGCGATTACCTTAGCCAGAATTTTGTATATCACATTACATAATGCTATAGGTCTGAGATCAGAAATTCTTTCAGGAACTGCCTTCTTCGGAATCAGCACAATGTTGGTGTCATGAATGCTTTCAGGAAAAACCCCTTCGTGCAACCACTAAATACAAGACTAAACCACCTCCGGGCCAACTAAACCCCAGTAATGTTGATAGAAGCAAGGATTAAACCCATCAGGACCTGGGCTTTTATCCGGATGCATAGAAAACACAACCCTTTTAATTTCCTCCTCCGTGGAAGGTTGTAACAGGTCATTATTCATCTCAACAGTAATCTTTGAATGAACATTATCCAACACAGGAGTAGCCCCACATCTAGAAGAAGAGAAGATGTCATTGAAGTAATTAAAAATAAGAGAGGACAAACCTGAATTCCAGTCGACCCAGTTTCCTGACCCGTCTCTTAGCTTCCTGACCTCGTTCCTTTTCCGTCTGACACTGGCTGTAGAATTTAGAGTTTAGATCCCCGGCCCTGAGCCAAAGAGCCTTACTTCTTTGCTTCCAGTACGTCTCCTGCTGTAAGAGAAGTTCATCAAGGTGGATACGGGCTTGAGAAAAAGATTCACGGTCAGGGATGCTTTCTTTATCCTTCAGCCTTTTGATGATTATACGACATTGTCGAATCTCCTTCTTAAACCGATTCCGAACTATTAACCCCCACTTTTCAAGAGTTGTGCCACACCTTCCTTGCTTTTCCAGAAGACCACTATCAGCTGACTCTTGCCAAGCCGCAGAAATCTGATCCCGATAGTCCCCCTCCTTAATCCAGGAGTTCTCAAACCGAAAACACCGCGCCACTGTTCCTGGGATATTAATAAGAGTTAATAGAAGGATCAAGTGATCACTGCAATGGGCATCTTCATTGCAGACGAAAGCAGAACTGAACTTAGAAAACCACTCCATATTAGCCAGGGCTCGGTCCAGTTTTTCCTCAATGGAGTTAGCAGTGCCTCTACCTCTCTCCCAAGTGAACGGGTACCCTGTCATATGAACTTCAGCCAAACCACAATCAGTAACCGCAGCGTTAAAACCTCTCAAAAGTGCAGGGGGTGCCTATTGCCTCCCTTCTTTTCTGATTGAGAAAGGATGTCGTTGAAATCTCCGATAACAACCCAAGGATCAGCGTTGCTAGAAGATAGACCTCTTAATAACTGCCAAGAATCTGCCCTCATCGACCTCTCAGGAAAACCATAAAAACCGGTTAATCGATACTCCGGCAAACCTAGTAGAGTAACCCTGCAATCAATGAAATTGGAAGAGAAACCCAGTAATTAGACTGAACTAGCTGTTTTCCACATCAAAGCTAAGCCTCCTCCGGTGTTAACAGGCTCAACAAAGAACAGACCATGAAAAGAGAGCTTTTTCTTCAGAGCCTCAACTTTAAGACGGCTACATTTGACCTCCATCAAAAAAATAAATTCGGGATGGTGACTTCTAGCAAAGTCCACAAGCTGACGAACTGTCCGGGCATTCCTGATCCCCCGGCAGTTCCAAGATAGAATGCTCATAACTCTGTGCGAGCCGGGGGTCCGCGGCTCGCCTCTATATTACTGCTACTGCTATCAGTACTGTCCTGCATACCCTTTGTTTCCAGCTCCCTAAGCACTGCTGCTATACTCTCATTATCGTCTACCCCGGTTCGTTTACGCTTCGGGTCAGATAGCTCGATACCTTCCTCTTCAAACATCTCAATCATGCTGTTAACAGTTTTCACTCCACCCCAAGGGATGTTTTCCTTTCCCCCTGCCCCTGTAGCAACCTTTGTTTTGTCGTCAAAGCCTGGAGGGATCACTGTAGCTATCTTTGGAATACACGTTGTATGAGCTGTCGGCACTACCCCTGCACTGTTGTGTGACGCATTTGAACTGTTTGCCTGAGGGATAAGTTGAAGGGGACGGTTCAGAAGAAACCTTGATTGAGGCTGAATAGATGACCGGCGCGTAGGGGCTCTAAGCCATGGGCCATAAGGTCTCTCAGTTTTAATCGGGTCCGCCACATGCAGCAAGGCGGGGTAGAATTTATCAGCATGCCCAATGAGTCCACAGACAAAACAGAACGTTGGCAAACGCTCATACTTAAAATTGACCCAGAATACTGTACCGCCTGTCACACTGATCTGCATTTTCCTCTTCAACGGCGTGAAGATATTGATTGAAACTCTGATGCGGAGATACGTTCTTGCAATCCCTGTGAAGTTATTAGGATCTGCTTCAACAAAAGCTCCCACAAAATTGCCAATACTAACAGCAACCCGCTCAGACATAAAGCCGGTTGGGAGGTCATATACCTGCAACCAAAAATCTGTATGTGATAATTCAACATCCATTGGGTTCTGGCCATCCACAAGAGGTTTCAGGATTAATAAATGTTGCTCAAAGGTCCACGACCCTCCCTGTACTACTCTGTCACGCTCCCAAGGATGATAGAATTCAAAGCGAAAAAGATTAGGTCCCATATCTTCAACAAACATACCTTTTGAGGGGCTCCAGACATCGGCCAAAGTTGTTTTCATAAACGAGCTTTTAATCGGGCGATCCGTGAGGAAAGTCCCAATTAAGCTCCAGGACAGCGGGCAAGGGCGCGGCTCAGACTCCTCTGGCTGGAGGACAATGCCGGAATTCAATTCTTCTTCTAGCGTTAACTGGACACTTTTATCCACAAGAGCATTCATACCTTAACTGAATTGGGCGCTGCAGCAACGAAGGAGGCGAAGCAATTCGGAATTCCACCTCGCGGCGAAGTTAGGTCGCGGGAAAGCCACAATCCGCGCAGCGAAAAGCAAGCGGGGATGGCGAAGGGTTAAGGGGAGATGGGTCAAAGTTTCTGGTCGTGGCCGGAATTGGGCAGACGGCGCGCCGGAAGGGATGGGGTTTCAAAGAAGCGGTGATCGGTGGAAGGGGAAGGGGGCTCGACAGTTGCGAGAGGTTCTTACTTTCTCAATATTCCATTTCCAATCATTTCCTTAATATGTGTGCTTTGGTCAAATGTGACAATTATTTTGAAATGGAGGGAGTATCCCTTTTTCGATGTCTTTTTTACACTTTAAGTCGACGGAGTGACTTTATTAAGACAAAATTCAAAATTTTACTATACAAATTTGAGTGATCATTTTAAGACAACTGTGAAAATTCAGTAACCAACTGTGCATTTACCCAATTTGTTATAGGATAGGGACGGTTCTTTCTTCATTATGGAAGTTTTAACAAGCAATTGATAATCAATGCCATTAATTAAGCTATAATTAATTAGTAATTATAGAGCTCAAAGGTCTAAAGTACTTGAAAATGAAGGCTATTAAATTTTTATTAATAGAAGATAATAGAATTTAGGAAAGAAAATTATTTCTAAAATCAATAAGAAAAAAGAAATAAAAGCAACTCACTAATTAATTTGATGTTTTCTGTTTAACAAAATTAAATTAACAGTAATGGTATTGAAATTGACTAATTAATTTATTAAAACTTAATTACAAAATTTGTCAAATTAGGTGAAAAATTAAATACATAGTCTAATATATATATAGTTATCTAAATTTTCTCGGTATTCAAAACACTGGTCCTGGAAACAAAATTCCCGATGATAAAATCACCGGGTTCAATGTTATATATTGTTGTAGTTGAGAAAGTTATAAGAATTGTTGACATCGCAATGTCATACGTATTAGATATTGATATTTATTATATGTCACCGAACTTGATGGTACAATCGTCGGGTTATTTGTATTGGAAACTTCTGAAAAATACAAGTCACATTTATAATGACGCTAAAGTCGTTTGATTTTAATAAAATGGAATTTTAAGTCCTATTTGTTTTCCGGAAAATATTATGCATGAAAATATTTTCTTATTTTTTCGGTATTTGTTTGCTTAGGAAAATAAATGACCCAAAAACTTTAGATCACTGAACATAAATATATATGAAGAATGTGAAGAAAATGTTTTATCCTTCTAAAAAGAGTAAACATTTTTCTAAATCTTTTTTAAAAACAACATTCATCCACTACTTCTTTTCATTTTTCAGTATTTTTTTTAATAAGAGTTGGGACTGAGCAAGGCTAGGAAGCAGATATCCCAACTAGGTTGGCACCCCGACATGTAGCCTGACAAACCCAAAATATAAAATTAAAATTAAAATTGTTCAACAGAAAGAGAAAAACTAAGAAAAGCGATAATGAGCAATATTACAGATACATCAAGAATAAATGTGTGACGAAAACTAGGCGAAGAACACCACCATTGAATTCCGGAGGCCGAGACGCCGAATTGAGCAAGTGCATCCGCAACGCAGTTCCCCTCCCTAAAAATGTGCAAGATTACAAGCTCCATAGCCGAGCATTGAGCCAAACATTTTAGTCAATCCTGTCGAATCTGTCATGGGACCTCAGTAGATCTTCGTTGAAGCAGATGCACCACATATATAGAGTATGATTCTATACAAAATTTAAACCAGTCCCGTATCCTGGCCACATCTATCGCAAAATTGTATTGTAATCAAACACCGAAAATATTTGATTTTCCAACAAAAAGGACCCAATATTTTCGCTTAATTGAAATTTTCCACTCGAATGCTTTTCTTGAAAGATAATTTTAAAATTGAAAACATTAAAAAAATTAGATATAAGTGTTGAATTAGTTTCTTTCTATCAAATTAATAAAATTATTCTGATTAAATTATTATTTTGGGTTAAGGTGCAAAAATACCCCTAAGGTTTTGGATCAGGAGCAATTTTACCTCTAACATCTAAAATGATGCAATTTTTCCCATAACGTTTGTAGTCAAGAGCAATTTTACCCCTAACATTGGTAATTTGGATCAATTTGAGACATTATTATAAAACACAGATATTTTTGTTCATTATTTTACACCAATTGCATATCAATTCATTCTAAAAAAAAAGGATTTCATGTTTTTTGTAATTTAATAATAGAATTAGAGATTAATATTTATAAATTCGGTGAATTTTTTTTGTCTAATTCGTACAAAAGACAATATATTTTTTTATTATTTTTTTCACATCCCAACATATGTTTATGATTTGTTACTGATAAAATGACGTACGTGTAAAGTGTAGATGATAAGATTCATGACCGAGAAGACAGTTTGATGAATTATTTCTGAAATTGACCCAATTTATCAACGTTAGGGGTAAATTGCTCTTGGCTACAAACGTTAGGGGTAAAATTGCACAATTTTAGACGTTAGGAGTAAAATTGCTCTTGACCCAAAATTTTAAAGTATTTTTGCACCTTAACCCTATTATTTTTAGTTACACTGATTAAATTATTACTCCTAAATTTTGTAAATTAGTACTAATTTATTATAGACATTGCGTGCAATTTAGAGTAGATGCTGAAAACGAGATTGATGACATTAAGATCTTAATTTCGTCAAACATTTTGGAATAATACAAAATCAATAAATTGATTTTTTCCCTTCTAACTTGTTCGGTAGTATATAAAGGCGGGAAAAGTGGTTGACCTTTTTGTTACGGTGCATTTTAGCTAACGTATTTGTGCTAACTTACACCGGCTTTGGAATCGAAGAAGAGAGATCGAAAACCTAAGATCACGTCGATTGATGACTGTTTTATGTGCTTTAGATAGTAAGGACTCGTTTGTTTCAGCTGCTCCTACTTACTGTTTACTGTTGCTGTTAGCTGTTAGCTGTTTGCTGTTTGCTGTTTGCTATTACGGGTAAGCAGCATATATTAGTTGATTTTTGTCTAAAAAGTAGTTATTTCGAATTTTTACCAAACGCTTTTTGTCATCTGTTTAGACTTGAAAGGCAAAAAGCAGTTTTGAAAAATGGAAACAAACGGACACTAAGTCTAAGTTTGAAGAGGAGAAGATCGATGAGGAAGGAAGTTGTGGAATCCCCTTAATCTTCCAATTATGAGATTTCGTTAGTTTCTTAGGGCAATGTTGATGATGATCTTTCGGCTATGAAAGCTAATTAGGTTGAGCTGGTAGCGACTGATGTGGGGGAATTTTGGAGGGGTCTTCTAGGATGCGATTCGAGGTTGGTATACCATGTGATAACACAAAAAAAAAAGATAGATAAAGGAGGAGCTGTAAAATTGGTGGTCTCACTTTGATGTTTAAGTTAGTATAGAGGTTTGGGAAATGAAGATGAACACTGAAATTCAGTAGGTTAAGATTTGGTTGCACATCATCGGTTTTTTTATTTATAAGGTTCCAGGGTATTCCTGGGAAGGCCCAGTTTTTATGCACTGGCTGTCATTTGGGATAGGTGGAGGGAGGAGATTAGAAGGGTGCCTTCTGGTGAGATGCACAGATTTGATATGTACCAACTATCAGCCATAACAATTGAGGTAGGAGTTATTAAGGGATGATGTGCTTATTTGATTGATCCACATGTCTAAGACAATTATCATTCATCTTTACCTTTACTTGAATTATATGATTGGTATATGTGGCATACTAGTTTATTAAATGTTCCTCCTTTTTTATTTGAGGAAGCTCTTTAGGCTTCGGCTGCTTTTCCCCTCGTACTTGGTTTGGCGAACATGAAGTTTTGTATCGTGTTCAGTTACTTTTTTTAGACTGAAGGGTCTGATATATCCTATGTTGGAACGATTGCGCATGAATTGCACCATTTTGATATATGTGTCGGGGTCAGGGACAGGAAGTGAAGAGGTTTTAGAAAAACACGTGCTTTCTTGACATACATTTTCAATTTATCAAAGATTCTTGTGAATGGTTGCCACGTGTCGCTAAGCATGTCGTTGTTTCACACGAGAGGGTTTATTTTTTGGTTTGAATGGTGCTCTTGTTTCACACGTGTCACTAAGCCTATCGTTTCTAGGTCTGTAACATACTGCTCGATTGTCTTGCTTTTCACAATCATGTTGTCAACATAGATTTCAATTTTCTCTTTGATCATGCCTTCGAAGATCATGTTAACGAGCCTTTGGTAAGTATCGCCGACGTTTTTTCGAGTAGAGTTTCGATACGAAGCAATTCCTATTTTTGTCGTAGCTCGTCGAGTTATCTGGATTTTACAGGTTTTTCGAAGGTTGACTTCACTATATTTGGTTGACTTTGAAGTATGGCTCATCGTCGAGTTGGTTCTGTGAATTTTGTCATTTTTACTCCTTTTAAGGGCCAATTGTATCTGAAATAGCTCGAAACTCTTACCAGACCAAGATGAGGCAAAAGAAACTATAAATCAGAGGAAAACATTGACAATTCACATAAATAAGGCTAAACTAGACTCTAAAACTCTATATAAAATGATGTAGTCTTTCCGAGTGCTCTTGTGGTTTCTTTCGGTCTCCGTCTCTATCGCTCCAGGGTTGTCTGTACGCACTGGTGGAGACATCGTTATCTTTTAATAGCGGGTTTAACTTGTGACCCTTCCATCTGTATAAGTCTCTTGCCCGATTCATCAGGTCTTTGAAGGTTAATGTCATGTTAGTCATCAACTCTCAAGATAGCTCCTTGTTGAGGTAATTGTCTACCATGATACCTAATGTCCCCTCCATATTTAGCATCTTGACTTGGATATCTTTTTTTCTAGACATGCTCCATATAGTCTTTCAAAGTTTCATTCTCATGCTGGAAGAGTAGTTGAGGTCCCGCATGATTTTGCTTTCGGGGATGGACATCACGAAGTGGTCCGCGAATTGTCCTACCATTTTCTTGATGCTGGTGATTGATCTCGTGCCGAACTGTTCATACCAGTAAGCAGAGGCATCATTCAAGGTTGTAGAGGAAGAGGTGACGCATTACAACGTCTGTAGCTATTGTAGTGTCGATATCGAGCCTAAAGTTCTTTACGTGGGTAGTAGGGTCTCCATTTCCATTGTACTCTTTTAGTCATGGGTATTTGAACCCTCTTAGTATTGGCTCAGTCATAATCTTCGTACATAACATTATTTCAACTTCCGTTATGTCGGGTTGCTTCTAGTCGATACTTGCTTATGCGATGGTGTTCTTTAACTCTGCTAACTCTTTTCGGATTGCCTCATATTTAGATTCAGAATCTCCAACTCTTTTCAGAGTGCCTATCTCATTGGGTGGCCATCAATCCTGGGTCTTAGGCCTGGTCAACTTCTTCTTATCCTCTTAGCTTATGTATCGAGACTCGACTGATTTGTGTCGGATCTTCTGCGATTTGAGTCTGGGGCCCTTCTATTCTGGGAGGGCCATTTTTCTTCTCTCACCCTGGTCGACCTCAAAGGAGATTGCTCATTGGCTCTCCTCATGTTTCGTGCATGTGGAGTTATGTATCTATATCATCTTATCGGGGAGTCTTCTCTTCCCCTTGACTGACCGCCAGACCCTATTGGTCGATTCACCGGCGATCCGTCTCGATGATGACGAATGTTTTAGATGGTGTGATGTCCGATAGAGAAGACTGTATGCTCAGATATGTTAATGTATTTGATGGTCTCTTCGGATATCTATAATTTATCCTTTACCTCTGCCACTTCAAGGGCAATGCTTTTGTCGCATTATGTTGGCGGCCTCTTGGACTGATCCGAGGTTTTTCGCTAGTTGTCTAGAGATTGTTCCTAAGAACCTATGCTATTGTGGCTCTAAAGCGTCATCAACTTCCACCATTTTCAGAGCTAGGTCGTTATAGACCTATTGCAGTCGACGTGCTTCTTCTTCCGTTGTCCTTTGAACTCCAAACACAGTGAGTGCGCTGGAGAAGGGAAATGAATGGAACTATTTATACGAGTCATGGTTATGTTTGATCCACGCTCACCGCACCAATTTGATGTGGTTAAATCATGCAGGTCCTCTTGTAAGCCTAAAATAACAGGTTCAAGGTCAAAGGAGGAACCTGAGTCCGACTAACATGCTCTGATGCTAAGTTAGCTTATAGGGACTATTTGAAGATGAACACAATAGTAAATCAAAACTAGAATATAACCTTAGTGAATATGAATAAAATGTGTATCTTGGAGGATATCTTACTCTATTTATACTGTCATCGAACAGGGAGAGGCAGTTATAAGTTTTGAAGCGTATTGTATTATATGTCATTTATTGATAGGCGAACGTGTGTCCACCCGCAGATCGAGTTCCGATTTTCCTCAAGTCCACTTGATCCTTCATTGATAGGATTGAGCACGATTACTGTAACAGATTGATCTTTGATAAGGTCGATACGGATCAAGACTATGAGACTGTACATGAAATTGATTTTCTATAATGATTTCACGTGAGCTCTGATCCCGAGTGATGGCTCGGCCTTCATAGATGTCTGGTAGGTGTTTTTATATTCATCACTACATGACAAATATATGTTTATCAAGTCTAGATTCCCTTTGTTCAAACTTTGTTAATAGGCTTACTTCAGCATTGTACGTTTTTCAACAGTTCCTTTAATGCTTCTGTTTTAGGTAAGTTTTGTTTTACATTTGCTTGATGCTTTATACAAATGCCAATAAAGCAAATT
This sequence comes from Euphorbia lathyris, assembly GCF_963576675.1. Taxonomy (NCBI): domain Eukaryota; kingdom Viridiplantae; phylum Streptophyta; class Magnoliopsida; order Malpighiales; family Euphorbiaceae; genus Euphorbia; species Euphorbia lathyris. Next base: position 88,095,269 of record NC_088915.1, read on the forward strand.
ATGTGTGGAAAAATGGGTTAAATTAACAATTGGTCACTAAACTTTTATATAATTGTCTCAAAATGGTCATAATTTCAAGAAATAAGGTATTATAATTCTTGGAGAAGTATCAATTTAGGCACCACGTACAAAATAACACCAATATAGACTTGATTTTTAAAAATAGTATCAATTTAGGCCTTAGTAACGGATTGGATACGTCATTCCTATTATTTCGTTAAGTTCCATATACAACTGATAGAACTTAATATAGTAATATCAATGACATGTGTAGTTCTGTTATCGAGGTCTAAATTGGTACATTTTTTTAAAAGTTAAGCCTATATTAGTGCTATTTTTTGTATGTGGAGCCTAAATTGATACTTTCCAAAAAACCAAAACCTATTTTGGTACCTTATTCCTAATTTCATTTTGTCTCAGTAAAATTATTTAAGTTTGATTTTTATCTTAATTAAGTCATTTTTAACTTCAAGAGTAAAAAGATACCATAAAAATAACGTGACATCTACATCAGCAGTAATCAACTTTCACAGCTAATCAAAAGACAATTGGCTGCAACTTAGAAATGACACGTGAGTCAGTTAGGTGACAGTCAAGTGTGTGTTTAGTCACAATTTGACGTGACTTCTACCTTTTTATTTTGACTAATTAATTTAGTAGTCCCTATATTTTGACAAAACACACTATTTAGTCTCTGTATTTTCAAAAACACATAGTAAGGTCCCTAACATTTTTTCTCAATGAACTGTTTAGTCCTTCCGTCTGTTTGTTAGATTTTTTACCGTTTATGACTTCGGAAATGACTAAATTACCATTTACTATTTACCTTCAAACTTTAGAAGAGGAAATCCAATTTAAAAGAAGAAGCTATTTGTATGGAGAACAAGAAAAAGAAAAGATCCGATGGTTACAAATTTGAACGATTAAGAAAAAAATCAAGAAGAAGAACACTCAAAGTTGATTTCAGATGCATTAGAGTTTAAAGGAAAGGAAAAGAAGAACGCAAATCCAAATTGACTAACAAAATCTTCATGAGAGTCTAACGACAGGGACTAAACAGTTCACCGAGAAAAACGTTAAGTACTAAATAGTTCATCGGGAAAAAAGTTAGAGACTTTATCATGCATTTTTGAATATATAGGAATTAAACAGTGTGTTTTATCAAAATATAGGGACTAATAAATTAATTACCTTTTTATTTTTTAGTATCTTTTTACTTTTGAAATCGTTGAAGTGATTTAGTTGATATAAAATTCAAGATTGAATAATTTATTGAGATAAACTGAAATTGAATTTGAGAAAAATATAAAATCCATGAAAAAATTGGTCTTGGGTTATGTGTCTGATTTTTATACTATAAAAGTTTTCTTTTTATATAAAAAAGTACTAGTAGTAAATACTCCATCGTTTTATATTACATGTATTTTTAGAAAGTTGTATAGAAATTAAAGATATTACAAAAAAAAAGATATTGTTGTCCTTTATTTATTGATTCTAATATTTATTTATTCTATAATAAGTCTATTATTCTAATTAATTTCTGTAAACTCGCGTTTTATAGCAGAAAAAAAAGATGACTTAACGTATACTGATCATATAAAATGACATGTAATATGAAACAAAAAAGAATTTCTAGAAATACATATAATATGAAACGGAGGTAGAACATTTTTAGGCCTATATTTTTATACAATTTAATCTTTGTATTTTATCTAACATTTTAGTTTCTTATAAAGAGACTATACTATTTAATAATTTAAATATATTTAAAAGACTAAACTATTGAATAGAACAAAAATTAAAAACTAATTAATTTATTATTAAAATATAAAAACTAAACGATATATTAAATAAAAATATAAGGATTAATAAATTATTTACCATATAATAAAATAAAATTTTTTTAAAACAATAAATTGATTTATTAAATATAATAAATATAAGATTCTTACTCATTCTGAATAATTTCTTTAGGGTAAATTAAAAAAAAAAGATCATTTGATTACGCAAATTGTCAAACACATATATTTGTCATTCTTTTAAGGTTGCTAAAAACGAGATTTTTTTAGTTTGATATTCTAAAAATGACAATTAATGATTTCAAAATAAATTTTTTTAAGAAATATAGTTATCTCCGTCCCATTCCCATCAGCGACATCCCACTCCATTACATCCCTAATCACAACTCTATATAACAACAAAGACTATTCCCGCGATTTAAAAGTTTGCAAATATGGATTCTGAGCTTTGTGAAATTTACAGATAAAAAATACGCTCATTATTTTTTAATCAAACAATACTTGTTGTTTAATTAATTTACAAAGTTAGACTTTGTATTTTGAGCAATTTTTAAAGTATTTTTCATTGGCCAAAATTGTTCATTTTCAAGTAAATAGCCACAATAATAATTTTAACAGAATTACTAAATTTATAAATTGCACAAAACATAGAACCATTATTTGTAAACTTTTAAATTACGAAAACTATTTTTTTTTTTTTTTTGCATATTGAAGAAATAATAAGTTTACTAGTTTTTACCTTTATTATTTCACTTTTATCATCCAATTTTAGGTAAATTACATCCATAACCACTAAACTTTACCAATTTTAATATTATAACCACGAAACTTTATTTCTTAACAACATAACCATTGAATTTTACATTTTTTTTAATACCGGTGGCCACTCAACTTTAACTAACTCCTCAAAATGACTATTAACAACCTTAAAATGAAATACTCAAGAATTAAAGTTGTTCAGAATGATATCCACCATGAAACCAAAATTTTTATTTTCCAAAATCACATTTTTTAAGCTCTCCCTCTCTAAAAATTCACCATTTCCTAATCAGACAATACCTAAATGACCTGAAAACGAAAATTTTCAAGAATTAAAATTCTTTAAAATATCATTAAATCTTCGAATTTTCTATTTTGAGGCGTTGAGTGACACCAATATTAAAAAGTGCAAAGTTCAGTAGTCATACAGTTAAAAATTGAACTTCAATGACCATAATGTTAAATGATAAAAGTTCAGTAGCCATGAGTATAATTTACCCAATAAATTATGTGAATTACTAAACCCAGCCATGAATTCCCACCCCTAGCCCCGTGAAAAGACCAAACTACCCTTTACCCAAAATTTAAAAAAACACAAAACCTCACAAACACCCTACACACTCTTTGATCAAATCCGGACTAATTTGTGAACCAAAACATGGAGCGTAACAACAACCGTAAAGGGAAAGCGAAAATGATAAGATTTACCGTTTTTGTTTTTTGATTTAAGCTTAAAAATGGAATATGTGTGAGATTTTTCAAAAACGCCGGAATCGCAGTTGGGCGTATGAACATCACGTCCGACCTACGGTTCCGGCGTATGAATATCACGCCCGACATGTGGTCCGGGCGTGATAGCCTCATGCCCACACCATAGGTCGGGCGTGATATTCATACGCCGAAACCGTAGTTCGGGCGTGATGTTCATACGTCCGACCTATGGTTCGGGCGTGATGTTCATACGCCCGAGGAGTTTTTGAATTTTTTAAAAAAAAAATTATATTTACATTTTACTTAAATTGTTAAATGTTTAGATTAATTTGGGGTTTAATTTATATGTGAAATTTTGATATTAATTTGATTATAATTTATATGTTAAATTTTTAGATTAATTTAGTGTAATTTTGTAGATTTTTAGTTAAATTTAATTAAATTTTTGTAATTTTTCGTTTGTTTTATTTAATTTAACTAAATCTTTATTTTGTTAAATTTTTATTTTGTTAATTAAGGTATTTACGGGTTTAATTCAATAGCGGACTAATTTTTTTACGGGTTTAATTCAACAGCGGACTATTTTTTTTTACGTAACAGGTATTTACGGGTTTAATTCAATAATAGACTAATTTTTTTGCCCTCCCGACACGCGGGCGTGTGGTTATCACGCCCAACCGTGAGGTCGGGCGTGTGGCTATCACGCCTCACCGTGTGGTCGGACGTGATAGCCCCACGCCTCACCTTGTGGTCGGGCGTGTAGCTATCACGCCCGACCACACGGTGAGGCGTGGGGCTATCACGCCCCGACCACACGGTGAGGCGTGATAGCCACACGCCCGCGTGTCGGGAGAGCAAAAAAAAAACATTTTCCCACCCTTAACCTATGAAAGGGCATTTTCGTCCTTTCACGGAGCTAGGGGTGGGAATTTGAGGTTGGGTATAACAACACCCTAAATTATTTACCTTTTATATTTTCACTTTCATCATCCAATTCCACAAATTACTTTACTTTATTCCACAACCTACCCTTCAATTTCCATTATTTAAACAACCACCCAATAGAGTTTCTAACTCAAGCTTTTCTTTTCTCACTGAAAGAGAAAAGCAAACCAAACCAGAAAAATGGGTCTCACTCCCACACATTTCATCTTCTTCGCTTTCTTATCCATCTCAGCAGTATCACTAACCCCAGCTTTTGCAGAGAATGAAGAACAAGATCCAGGTCTCCTTATGAACTTCTACAAAGACACATGTCCTCAAGCTGAAGACATTATCAAAGAGCAAGTCAGACTTCTCTACAAGAGGCATAAAAACACTGCGTTCTCTTGGCTCCGAAACATCTTCCATGATTGCGCTGTTCAGGTACTTTTGAAATTCAAAACCCCCAAATTGATTTTGCCCTAATTTTTTTCTGATTTTGATTTGATTGATTTTGTGGAATTGAAATTATAGTCATGTGATGCTTCGTTGCTTCTGGATTCAACGAGGAGGGACTTATCGGAGAAGGAGACGGATAGAAGCTTTGGATTGAGGAATTTTAGGTATCTTGATGAGATTAAAGAAGCTGTTGAAAGAGAGTGTCCGGGTGTTGTTTCTTGTGCTGATATTCTTGTTCTATCTGGTAGAGATGGCATTGTTTCTGTAAGTTTCTAAACCTTTCTGGATTCATTTATCTTCTTTTGTATACTGTGATGGATTCAGTATTCAGTTATAGATAAGTATTTATGGTTGCTAAATTGAATTTTTTCAGTGTTTTTACTGTCAGAGAGATTAATACAAAAGATATGATGGGATATTATCTACTAGCTCGACCTTTTAGTTTAATCGGTTACATGATACGGTAACAGAGTCTTCTTAGACCAAATGAGCGGTTTAATACAAGATATATGATTGAAACTTAATTATAAAGTTGGACTTTTAGTTAAATCGGTTCTATAATATTTATACGAAAAATTAAAAACTTTATAGTTTTTATAGAATTTTTGGAGTTTTCATAGGGATGATTCCGGCAGCGAGAGGTGGGCCCATCCAGGTCCTCACTTGTCTCCAACTGATGTTTTGTAGATCTAAATGTAGATCTAGATGGAGCAATTCTAGACTTTAACCAAATCTTAGTGTTCTTGTAACGGTTTTGTACGTGGAGTCTAAATTTGTCTTTTCTAATTTAACAGCTTAATCTATCGGCCTAATACTTTGAAAACGTTCTGGTTAATAGAATTTGTTTAAAGTGACATATTGACACTTAAAATCCACTTGCCGGAGCAAAGATTTTGTAAAAATTGAAAAGTGTCTACTTTAAGCAAGTTCAAGAGTCAGTACACCACTGTAAGCAGGTTTAAGTAAGTTTAATGGGCTAATAGGTAATTTTCCAAGTTAATAAACCATTTTAAGTAAGTTTAGGAGTAAATTGAACTTTTAAAAAAAAATATAAGGAAATAGTTGACTTTTTTTTTGGATAAGTATACGAGAACTAAAGATGTATTAAGCCTAATACATTGGTAGCCTTTTGTATTTGTCCAAAAAAGTTAATTATTTTTTTTATATTTTGAAATTGTTCTATTTACTCCCCTTACTTTGTTTAAATTGACTCATTGGCTCTTTAAGCTTTTTTAAAGTTCATATTGCTCCCATGAACTTAGATCTATTTGTTCCCTAAATTTCACATTTCAATTTGTCCAAAATCTCTTCTTACTTTGCCACGTGGATTTTAAGAAATAAATAGATAAGAAATAAATAGGTCACTTTAATCGAATTCAATAGATAAGTAGAACATTTTTAAATTATAGAGGGCAATTGACTTTTCTAGACAAGTACATCAGACTAGGGATGTATTAGGCTCCCCAATAATAGTAGTACTAAAATTGTACTTCGCAAACGTGGAATCAAATTAACGAAGAAAAATGGGTTTCTCTTTTTTTTTTTTTTTTTTTTGAGAAAATGGGTTTCTCTTGGATACGTCGTTAATGGGTTCTTAAATTGCGCTATCCGCAAAAAGTTAGTGTTGACATTCTGCCGTTTTATACGTAGAGTCTAAATATGTTTCAAAAGCTAAATTTATACTGTATTTCTACCTAGTTAATTTCTGACATGATAACGCGATTTATTTCAGCTCGGAGGACCTTACATCCCTCTAAAAACTGGGAGAAGAGATGGACGGAGGAGCAGAGCAAATATCCTAGAGGAGTATCTTCCTGACCACAATGAAAGCCTCACTGTTGTTCTTGACAGGTTTGCGGCCATGGGGATTGACACCCCTGGTTTGGTTGCTTTGCTAGGTATGCATTTGTTTAAACTTTTCATATATGGACTAAAGGAGAAAAAAATAAATTGTTCCGTATTCGGTCAAATAATCTAATCGGTCACTTAAATTTTCGAGATGTTTCATTAGCTCTATGAATTTGCTTGATTTATTCGTCTCTTAAACTTGTTTACAGTGATCTATTGACTCTCTGAAGTCTGAATTCCCTTAAAGCGATACGAATTTCAATTTGTGTTTATAGTGACCTATTGACTCTCTGAAGTGTGAATTCACTTAAAGTGATACGGATTTGAATTTGTTCAGTTCTATGTAGGACGTAGGATTTGGAGGGCTAATCACGCCATTTTAAATAAATTTAGGAGGCTAATGATATTTTTTCAAAATTTAGAGGGTCAATCAGATTATTTGGCATGATGTAGTCAAAATGTTGGTTTTTTGGTCCCTCACCCCTCATCTATCCAATATTTTAGTTTTTGACCCTAACCTATTATTTGATAATTTTTGGTCCTTGATCTATTCAATATTTTAGTTTTTAACCCTAACATATTATTAGATAATTTTTGGTCACTGATCTATCTAAAACTTTAGTTTTTGGCCCTGATCTATCTAAAATGTTGGTTTTTTTTGTGTAAATAATTTATTAGTCCCACCTTTTTACCTAACACGTTGTTTATTAACCTTTTGTTCATTCTGTCTATTTGTTTAGATTTTTAACCGTTATTTTTGGCATAAAAAGACAGACAGAAAATAACAAAGTAACATATTCATTTTGTATCGTACTATGACTGTACTGAAAGCTAAGATATGTTCGGTTAAAAATCTAAGAAGAAATAGACAGAAGGACCAAATAGTTAAATTTGATAAATGATAGGGTCTTATAATATGTTTTTCAAAATCGAGGGACTAAATAGTGTGTTAGGTAAAAGGAGAAGGCTAATAAATTATTTACCATTTTTTTTATTCCTAACCTATTATTTGGTAACGTTTGACAACTCATCTATTCAAAGTATTAGTTTTTTGACCCAAAATTGGTGAAATCTCAGCCGTCTATACTGGTTAAGATTTCAACAATTTTAAATAAATCAGAAGCAAATGTTATCAAATAATCGGTGATAGGGCGAAATAAACATTGTAAATTGGTTAGAGATAAATATTACCAAATAATAGAACAGATGCCAAAAACTTACTATTATGATTATTCATGGATTTATCGTTTGATCTTTTTTTTTATCATATTAAGTTACTGATAATTACATTACTTACCTGTAAATATTTAATTTAATTAAAAGAACGTTACTCATTTTCTTACCGCAGGTTCTCACAGTGTCGGAAGAACCCACTGTGTGAAACTGGTCCACCGTCTCTACCCAGAAGTTGACCCACAATTAAACCCAGACCATGTTCCCCACATGCTCCACAAGTGTCCAGACCCAATCCCGGACCCAAAAGCGGTCCAGTATGTGAGAAATGACCGCGGTACCCCTATGATTCTAGACAACAATTACTACAGAAACATCCTAGACAACAAAGGTTTATTACTTGTGGATCATCAACTAGCCACAGACAAGAGAACTAAGCCTTATGTGAAGAAATTTGCCAAGAGTCAAGATTACTTTTTTAAGGAATTTTCAAGGGCTATAACCATTCTTTCTGAGAACAATCCTTTGACTGGAACAAAGGGTGAGATTAGAAAGCAATGCAGTGTTGCTAACAAACTCCATTAGGAAGAAATTGCGAAAGTGAAAGTGTCTGAAAGTGAGTGAAAGTAAGTGAAAAGTGAGTGAAAGTAAGTGAAAGTGTCTGAAAGTGGGAGAAAGTATCAATAAGGTGGGGTTAGTTTGCTTTCAGAAATGGAGGCTTTGCTGTTCTAGTGCTAGTGATGAGTGCCCCTAGTTTTTTCAATTGGGTATTTGCTACTCTATGATGATGGGTAGCAATCTATGTATGTATGTATCTATGTATGTTAGGATGGATGGAAGGATGGTGTATGATGTATGGACTTTAATGATGATAAGTTATGAAAAAAGCATCTTTTAGTTCCTTATCTTTTCATTTTTCATTTTGGTTTATTACATCATTTGTCCTTTTGATTGATCTCTTAAACTTTCAAAGTGTCTCGATATATAGTTCTCTCAACTTATATAAAATGTTCAGTTAGTTTTCTAAACATGTGTAAAATGTAATCAATTAATCACTCGATTGTCAAAAAGTAAGCTATATACAGAAGATGTGTTGAACGCATAAAAAAAAAAGTAAAAAAGACCAAGTCGGGGTATACGGTTCTAATATTAGAGGGGTATGCGGTTCTAATAGAAGATAATTTTTAAAGTTGAGCAACTAATAACTTTTTTTTAATCTATCCTGTAAATTATGTAATAATATTTTAAGGCACGTGCAACACATTTTTTTGAATGCAATTTACAGTAAAACCTCTATAAATTAATACTCGATAAATTAATACTCTTTAAAATAATAATTTCTTCTGGTCCCGACTTGGGCCAGTTCAAAAATTGATCAATTTTAATAAATTAATAAGATAATAATTTTCTAGAACAACTCTTTATAAATACATTGTATTACTACCTCTATAAATTAATAATTTCTCAAATACATATGCGATATATATATATATATATATAGATAGATATACATACCTAGGATACTTTAGTAAAAATATGAATCTATAGTATTTTGTTTTTTCTTGAAATTTAAATCTAGTTGAATTTCATCTCTAATTATTCTCAATGCATTCAAAAGTTCTAGTGTATTCTTGTCAAATTGTAACAAAAAATTGTAAAGAGTGGATGATGCTATAATTGCTTCATTTCTTGTGACTGGTTCCAAATGTACCGAATCATCCTTACCTTCATCCTCAATTGAATTTTGCATAACGCTCGACACAATTTCTTCTAAACTTTGGACTTTTGAGCATTCAGTGTTTTCACCTGGATAATCCAATATGTATTTGATTGACATTCATTTGATTGCGGTAACCAAGCTAACCAATCATTCCCTCAAGTTCATGAATGTCTTCTTCAGTAGTTGCTTCCTCTAAATTCATTGTGCATCCCCTATATGAATTTTGCAATGTTTGAAACGATTTCCTATTAAAACAATTAGCAATTAAAATTTATTTTTAAAAAATTTAAAATCACTTTATAAATTAATAATTATTAATTTATCGATTAATTAATATCTCTATAAATTAATAAAATTTCATAGTCCTAACATTATTAATTTATAGAGATTTTACTGTACTTTTTTGCAACTAAGTGTTTAATTGATTATATTTTACGTAAGTCCAAAGGGCTAAGTTAACTGAACATTTTATGCAAGTTGAGAGGGTTATCGAGACACTTTGAAAGTTTAGGGCCAATCAATCATTTTGGACAAATTCAAGTGGCAAATGATGTATTAAAGAATTTGCTAAGAGTCAAGATTACTTTTTCTAAGGAATTTTCAAGGGCTATTACCATTCTTTATGAGAATAATCCTTTGACTGGAACTAAGGGTGAAATTAGAAAGCAATGCAGTGTTGCTAACAAGCTCCATTAGGAAGAAATTGAGGAAGTGAAAGTGAGTGAAAGTGAGTGAAAGTAAGTGAAAAGTGAGTGAAAGTAAGTGAAAGTGTCTGAAAGTGGGAGAAATTATCAATAAGGTGGGGTTAGTTTGGTTTCAGAAATGGAAGCTTTGGTTTGTTAGTGGTAGTGATGAGTGCCCCTAGTTTTTTAAATTGGGTATTTGCTACTCTTGTTGTTGGTGATGATGATCATGATGATGGGTAGCTATGTATGTATGTATGTATGTATCTATGTATGTTAGGATGGTGTATGATGTATGGACTTTAATGATGATAAGTTATGAAAAAAGCATCTTTTAGTTCCGGCTTAATACATCATTTGCCCCTGAACTTGTCCAAAAAGCTTGATTGCCTCCCGAACTTTCAAAGTGTTCCGATAGCTCCCTGAACTTGCAAAAAATGTTTAGTCAGCCCCCTGAACTTGCGTAAAACGTAATCAATTGATCACTCGGTCGTAATCAATTGATCACTCGGTTTGTTGGTGATGATGATCATGATGATGGGTAGCTAAGTATGTATGTATCTATGTATGTTAGGATGGTGTATGATGAATGGACTTTAATGATGATAAGTTATGAAAAAAACATCTTTTAGTTCCTTATCCTCTCATTTTTCATTTTGGATTAATATATATTTCCATAAATTTGTTCAAAAAACTTGATTCACCATCTGAAATTTAAAATTGTTTTGATAGTCCCCCAACTTGTATAAAATATCCAGTTAGCTATTTGAACTTATGTTAAATGTAATCAATTAATCAATTACTCGGTTGTGAAAAATTAAGCTGTATACGGAAGATGTATTGAAAGTGCTTAAAAAAAGTAAAATGATCAAGATCGGGGTATGTGGTTTTAATATTAGAGATGATAAATTTTAAAGTTGAACAAGTAAGAATTTTCTTTTTAATCTATTTTGTGAACTATCTAAACATTCTAAGGCGTATGCAATACATTATTCGTATTTAATTTACTTTTTCTGCAACCGAGTGATTAATTGATTACATTTTATACAAGTTGAGTAGGTTAACTGAATATTTTATGTAATTTGAGATAAGCTATTGACATATCTTGAAAGTTTCAGTGGTATTAAGCTTTTTTCAATTTTGTTGATTGGGTTGCTTATCTTTCAATTTGACACATTAAATCCTCAATCAATTATAACTACATTTAATCGTAGTTATTAAGTCTCTATTTGTTTAATTAGTTAGTTGTCAATAAATTTATTCACGGGTTAGTTGGATTGAGCTCGGGTTGGATCTAATCGGGTTTTGCATTAAACTAACAGGAAAAGATTGAGAAAGTGAAAGTATCCGAAAGTGTGGAAGAAATTATCAATAAGGTGGGGTTAGTAGTGCTAGTGATGAGTGTCCCTAGTGTTTTTTTTTCTTTTTTTTTTTTTTTTTTTTTTTCTATTTGCTACTTTATGGGTAGCTATCTATGTATGTAAATTAGGATGGATGGATGGTGTACTATGATGCATGTATTTTAATGGCTTAATACATTATTTGCCTCCTGAATTTGTCCAAAATGCTTGATTGGTCTCCTGAACTTGCATAAAATGTTCAGTTAGCCCCCTGAACTTGCGTAAATTGATCACTCGGTCGTAAAAAAGTAAGTTAAATACGAAAGATGTATTCCACGCATCTTAAAATGTTATTACATAATTAAAAAATAGATTAAAAAGGAAGTTATTGCTTACTCAACTATACAAGTTGTCTTCTCTAATATTAGAATCGTATACTCCGATTTTGGTCGTTTTACTTTTTTTTTAAGATTCGTGGAACACATCTTCCGTATTTAACTTACTTTTTTTACGACCGAGTGATCAATTGATTACATTTTACGCAAGTTCAGAAGGCTAACTGAACATTTTATGCAAGTTCAGGAAGCTGTCGGAATACTTTGAAAGTTCAGGGGGCCAATTAAGCTTTCTGGACAAGTTCAGAGGGCAAATGATGTATTAAGCCTATTTTAATGATGATAAGTTATGGCAAAAAGCATCTTTAAACCTGTCTTTTTTTCATTTTTATTGATTGGGTCCCTTATCTTTTCAATTCGATATATTGAATCCTAAGTCAATTATTATTGGCCTAATACATTTGTTACTTCCTATACTTCTCAAAATTTCAACTGCCCACTGAACTTTTAAAGGTTTTAAATAACTCTATATTCTTGTCCAATTGCATTCAATAAACTCATATTTTCTAATATGGATGTAAAAAATGGAAGATAAATTTCGCCATGGGTTAAAAAGAAAATGTTAAATAAACAAATAATTAATAACTTTTGAAGTTTCGGAGTTATTGAATACAATTGAATAAGAATATGGAGTATTGAATGCAATTTAACAAAAATAAGGGTCATTTGAAACTTTTGAAAGTTCAGGAAGACAATTGGAGTTTTGGGTCAAGCACATAAAGCAACAGATGTATTAAGCCGCCAATTGAATATCACATCGAAAATGGAGAGGGAGTGACTGAAACTTATTAGTAGGCGAGTGACTGAAGCTTATTAGCAGGCTTTGTATCCAATAGATGTAGACGTATTCTAAAATCGTAAGACCAAGGTGTTGGATTTGGATTAAAGTGAACAATATCAACATGACATTAGGTTAGGCAGTTACAATTCGTATCAAAGCCGACTCTACAAGTACGATGTTTAGTTCAAATGTGTACGTATTTTAAAATCGTGAGGTCCAACGTGTTGGATTTGGATTAAAATGGACAATATGAACATGGTATTGGATTGCCTATTACAATTTGTGTCAGAGGTGACTCTATATGTACGATGTGTGATTCATGCAGAAGTTGGTGAGCTTGTAACGATCTGATTAAGAGTGCGTGAGGCTGTGATAAAAAGTCTGAGCAAGAAGTGGTCTCGAAGGGATGGCCTTCAGGGATGACGATGAAGATATGAATGAACTGAATCTCACATAAAAAAATCGAGAGGAAGTGATTGTAACTTATTAGTAGAATGTGTATTCAATATATATAGACGCATTTTAATATCATGAGGCTCAATATATTGGATTCGTGTGAAAGACGATAATATCTACATGGTATTGAGTCGGACTGTTACAGTTGACTAGTACGAGCTTAATGTGAGCTATTATAATTGATTGAGAGTTAATCTATAAAATTTAAAAAGTAAGGGTTGAAACAATAAAGAATAGAAAGCATGGGGCGTTAAAAATCATTTTCCCCATAAATTATTGATAGTTCATGGCTTTTATGATGGCTAGCTACTTCTTTTGGAATCTAAGAATAAAAATAAAACTATGTGGGACCCACTTGTGCATTATTTGAGTAGCATAAAGACAATATGAAAAACAAATTAAATAGTATATTTATATGATGACATATATTGCATTATTGTCCACCTAAGCATCTTGAATTTCCTAATATATAATCTTTCCGTTTCAAATTAGGTGTCTTTTTAGAGAATTATATAGAGAAATTAAGGATATAATAAGAAAGACATTGTTACCTTTTATTTATTTATTGATTCTAATATTTATTTATTCTATAATAAATCCATTATTCTAATTAATATCCGTATACCGATTTTATAACAGAAAAATAAATGACTTAACGTGTACTGATCATATAAAATGACATATAATATGAAATAAAAAATAATTTCTAAAAAGACATGTAATATGAAACGGAGGTAGTATTTTTTATTTTTACATATAAGTTTGTGAATTTTCATTTCTAGAAACATTGACTTTTATGAATCAATTTAACTTTTTTCATAGATGGGTAAATTACACCCATGGCCACTGAACTTTACCCACTTAATATCCTATTTAATATTGTGGCTATTGAAGTTCAATTTTTAATAGTATGGCCACTAAATTTTACACTTTTTAACATTGGTGGCCACTCAACGTCTCAAAACGACTGCTGACGGTCTAAAAATAAAAAGCGAAGAGTTAATGATATTCTAAGAAACTTTAATTCTTGAAATTTTTTGTTTTGAGGTCATTTATGTGTTGTTTGGTTAGGAGAGAAAGTAAATTTTTAGAGAGAGAAAACTCCAAAAAAGGTGATTTTGGAAAATAAAAAATATGGTTTCATGGTAAATGTCGTTCTGAACAACTTTAATTTTTCAATATTTTCATTTTGAGGTCGTTAACGATCATTTTGAGGACTTAGTTAAAGTTGAGTGGCCACTAGTGTTAAAAAGTGTAAAGTTTAGTGGTCATACCGTTAAGAATTGAAGTTTAATGGCCACAATGTTAAAATGAATAAAGTTCAGTGACCATAGGTGTAATTTACCCTTTCATAGATATAAAGACCAAATTTAGCCTTTGAAGGGCATATTTAGCTTTAACGTATAAAATTCTGTAAATTTAACCCAAATGTTTTGAAGTAAGATCAATTTTAGCTTTACGTTATCGAAAATTAGAAAAACTAGCTTGATTGATGATGTCTTCTATACTAAACTGGATCTTCTAACTGCTACAAATGACCTGAGATGATAGCAAACAATAAAGAAGGGGCTAAAATCCGGTGAACTCAATCTGACGCTCAAATGACCTAAGAATGTGTATTGGGAATGACGTACTTAAGGTCCTGATTTCAAGGCCTTTTATAGATAATTGTGTACCTGTATAAAAAGGTTATGTATTTTTACACATAGCAGTCCCTTATTGGCTGCATACCCTTTCTTTTATAATATTCCATATTTGGCGGGAGTTAAGAGTGTGCCTTTGGGATCCGGGACAACTATTGGTCCAAATGTTTGCATAGGCAGCTCTTGTAGAAGATTCTTCACAAATGAGCTTTCGTGCTTATATCGGACATGGGCTTCTTAGATTAGATTTGATAAAACTTATTCGTTTTGGCGTGTTAATTATAAAATTAAAAGTGTCAAACGTGAAAAGCATAACCATTTTAATTTTCTGTAAGTTCAATGGTAATTTCTTAAATTAAAACTCTAAATCATAACCCTTAAAATAAGATAATGATATTAACATTTTGATTTAAGGGAAAAGTTTAACTTTTTAATTAAGGGAAAAAAAATTAAAATTGGATAACGACGGAAAAAAATTAAAATTGGTGACTTTTTTATTCAAGGGGAAAATAAAATAAAATTAGAGATAAAAAATAATGGTTTGGATATGAATTTTTGATTCAAAACTAATAGAAAGTA
The DNA here is from genome assembly GCF_963576675.1 of Euphorbia lathyris. NCBI lineage: Eukaryota > Viridiplantae > Streptophyta > Magnoliopsida > Malpighiales > Euphorbiaceae > Euphorbia > Euphorbia lathyris. The sequence goes on from NC_088915.1 coordinate 88,110,536, forward strand.
AAACCAATTGTGTTAAGTTATTCTTTTGTTTTATATCACATTCACATGTATAAGTATAAATATTTCTTTCTTAGGGAGACTGCCTAGGACGGTACCACCCCTACTCTCGGGTGGTGTCGGAGACCGCGGGGATACCCCCGACACTAGGCTGTCTCCGCTCCTGGTTTTGCGAATATTTAATGGGTGTTGCTATTTACCGCTCCCGTTTTACTTTTCACCGCCTCCTATTTGACAATTTTGCACTTCTCATTTTATTTTGATAAAAAACTGAAAATTCTTTCTCTCTCCCGAGTAAAACCGGAATTCTAAAAATAATGGACCCAAGAACTCCGGAAATGACGATTTCGAAGACAAGGTAAAAAATGGATCCGAGAACTCCGAAAATTGACGATTTAGATTTTTTTTATACTCGTATTTGGTCTCGGCGGGAGAAAATCCCGCATGCCCAAAGGGTAGGTAGATGAATCTCCTGCCGGTCCAAAGGCCGGGTGGGAGTGCCCATAGGTCAGACGGGAGATTCATCCGCGTAGTAGGCGGATGACGAGTTCCGTCTCCAAATCCGGAGACAGAAGTTGTGTTTTCGATGAAAATTTAACAAAAAAAACTCAACTTTCCAATAAATTTGTCGTAATTTCCTGCCATGATTCTCGTGTAGGGGTTTGTGATTTTTGGAGAGATTAGAGAGAGAATGAGAAGTTTTGATAGAAAAAAATGACAAGGGCAAAAACGTCAAAATAGGGGCTGTGATAAGTAATTAGGAGGTAGTATTTAGCAATCCACTATTTAATTCAGTAAAAAACGTTATTCACTTTGTATATGTTTGAAATTATATTTTCTTACAGTTTCAAATATGGTTTTACAGTTTTTCTATAGCTACATTACACATTAAAAACAGTTTTCAACTGCTTTCAAACTGTGATAAGTACAAATTTAAAAAACATATGAAATGAAAAACACTATGTTAATCGAGTTTTATGTTCAAAACTAGTTTTTTTTTTGTCATTAAGAGTTTAATGTGATAAAAAAAATTAGATACTTAATATATCTAAATAAAAGATTAAGGTCTTAATGAACTAAAAAATGAAAGATCAGGGACTTAATAATACTTTTTGCCTTAAATAAAACAGTTGAATTTATTATTTCAGATAATTAAAAATAACCAACAGAATTACACAAGAAGCACACCTCAAATTAAATTTGGTTCAAAAGATTTAATTACATAAACTTGTGGATAAGCTTCTGATTTGGATTCGATATTGCACAGACACTCCTCTTTAGTATTTCTGCATTTCGTGTTCATGTCCGTGTCCCTTTTATATCCACACCCATTTTCATTTTAAGACTATTTTATAACGGTTATATTTTACAAATAACATTTCCAATGTGTTAGATAAACGATTACGTCTGTCTTAAAAATGTTAGATAAACTATTACGTCTGTCTTAAGAATGTTAGATAAACGACTACATCTGTCTTAAAAATATTTGATGTAGATTGAAGTCGATTGAGAGTTTTAATCGTAAACTCACAAAGATGATAACTTCTCTAGCTAAACTAGAAGGTTGAATAACCCAACAAGGATAACCTTGGAGCTCCAATGGAGGCTTTACTTTCAATTTCATAAAAAGTTCTTTAACATTACAAAGAGAAGAGTTTATATACCCTTACCCAATCATGAGGAAAGGACCCAAAGGCCCCTAAATAGGGTTTCTAATTTAGTCTAAAAGATAGGGTCCCAATGGAAAAGAAACATAATAAGGGCAATTTTAGTAAATAGGGGTAGTGGCAAAACAGTAATATCATATGGGCAGAGATGGTCCCCAACAATGAAGAACTTGGTGAAGAAGTCTTCCCCTGCTGAGTACGCCCCGCGCCTCCGGTATCACACTCCGCGTCCTTGATCCTCTGAACCTGAGGACTAGAACTGGTGGGAGCTACGCGTGGCGTCCATAGTGGTACGCCCCGCGTCCTTGACCCTATGAAACTGAAGACTCGAACTGGTGGGAACTACGCGTGGCGTCCATGGTGGTACGCCCCGCGTGGTTGACCTCCTGGACATTCTTCACTCCGGAGGTTGGTTCCACGCTCCGCGCACCTGGTGGGGCGCCCCGCGTGGATGGGCTATTGAACTTTCGCCTGGAAACGAGACTCTCCATGCTCCGCGTAGTAGGAGGCACGCCCCACGTGTTATGTGGAATGCTCTTGCTCTCGTTCTCTTCGGATTGCCTTCCCCGTGTCACGTCTCTTGGCTCCGTGTTGGGACTTATGGAGGAAGGGATGCCCTCATCATTCTCCCCTTCTTTGAAAGAGTCGGACTCCGCCTCCGAGGCCTTGGTCGGCAATGTTCCCTCCGGTTTCCACAAGCTAAGGTCCTGCACATTGAAAGAAGAAGACATTTTCCCAAGCCAATTAGGAAGGGTTAGTTGGTAGGCATTGACACTAATCTTCTTGGCAACTCGGTACGGGCCATACTTCCTCGGCCTCAATTTGCTACTAGTGGCGTGCATGAGTCGCTCTTTGCCCAAATACACCATCACCTCATCCCCAACCTCAAACTGTACATCCCTTCGGTGCTCGTCAACCTTGGCTTTGACTTTGTTATTTTTCTCCTCAATGCTATGCCGAACTTCTTGGTGCATTTGGTGGTAGTCGGTGGCCAAGTTGTGGGCTGCTACTCTTCCTCTCTCCCTTTGGAACTTCTCCCAAATCAAGAGAATGGTTCGGTGCCTTGGTGTATACAACCTCGAAAGGTGATTTCCCGGTGGTCGAACTCACGACGGAGTTGTAGGCAAACTCGGCTTGGGCAAGCACATAATCCCACATCTTGGGTTTGTCTCGACACTTGCCTCTTAATAGATTTCCCAAAGTCCGATTTACCGCCTCAGTTTGCCCGTCCGTTTGCGGGTGAGCCGTGGTACTAAACTTCAAGGTGGTGCCGAGGATAGCCCAAAGGGTTCGCCAAAAGTGACTAACGAACTTCGTGTCCCGATCTGACACTATGCTCTTCGGAACCCCATGTAACCTCACCACTTCATGAACGAAAAGCTTAGCAATGGCGGTGGCATCATTAGTCTTCCGACACGGGATGAAATGGGCCATTTTTGAGAATCTGTCCATTACCACAAAGATAGAATCCATACCGCGCTGAGTCCTCGGTAGCCCCAACATAAAATCCATTGAGAGATCCTCCCAAATGGTCTCCAGAACGGGTAGGTGCATACGTAATCCGACATTCGTAGCATGCCCCTTGGATGTTTGGCAATTCTCACATCGCTCCACGATGTATGCAACATCCCTCCTCATCCTAGGTCAAAAGTACTGGGAGCTAACCGCTTCAAAGGTCTTGTCCCTACCAAAATGACCTCCTAACACTCCTCCGTGTAGTTCCCGGATTACTCTCTCCCGTATGGACGTACCCGGAAAACACAACTGACTCCCCCTCATGAGGAAACCGTCAATCAACTGATACTCACTCTCTTCGGTGCCACTCCTACACTTCTCCCATTCATTTCCAAAGTCCGGGTCATCATGGTACTCCCCCTTGATGTGCTCAAAGTCACCTAACTCAAGAGAGACTGTTTTGAGGAGGGCGACCCTTCGACTTAAAGCATTCGCCACTTTGTTTTGTTGACCCACCTTGTGGAGAAGTTTATAAGGGAACTTGTCCACAAAAGCGGACCATCTAGCGTGCATGGAGTTCCGGAGTTGCTTTTGACTTCCCAACTATTTGAGGGCTTGGTGGTCGGTGTACAAGATGAACTCCTTTCCAATGAGATAGTGCTCCCACGTCTTGAGAGCCCGCACTACCGCATAGAACTCCTTATCATAGGTGGCCGAGTCACACAACTTCTCACTGAAATAAGCAATGGGTCTCCTCTCTTGCATCAATACTCCCCTAACTCCTACTCCACTCGCATCACACTCGACTTCAAAGAGCTTATCAAAATCTAGAAACGCTAGAACTGGAGCGGTGCTTAGCTTTTCCTTTATCAATGCAAAGCTACTCTCTTGCTCGTCTTCCCACTTGAAGCCTCAACCCTTCTTCAAGCACTCGGTCATAGGAGCCAGAAATAGCGCTGAAATTCCGGATGAACCGTCTATAGAAGGTAGCCAACCCGTGAAAGCTTCTAATGTCCCTAACGATCTTCAGAATCGGCCACTCCCGAATAGCTCTAACTTTCTCTTCATCAACCCGGATACCATTCCCACTGAGCACATACCCGAGAAACACTAAGCTCTCCATCGAAAAATCACACTTCTTCGTGTTGGAAAAGAGTTGGTTCTCCCGAAGTAATACTAAGACGGTCCTCAAATGCTCTACATGTTCTTCCAACGTCTTACTATGGATGAGGATATCGTCGAAGTAGACCACTACAAACCTCCCAATCACCGAACGCAAGACTTGGTTCATCAACCTCATAAAAGTACTCGGTGCATTGGTCATCCCAAACGACATCACTAGCCACTCATACAACCCATCACGCTTCTTAAACGCCGTCTTCCACTCATCTCCCGCCTTAATCCGAATTTGGTGGTATCCACTTCTCAAGTCAATCTTTGAAAAGACCTTAGACCTACCCAATTGGTCAAGCATATCATCAAGTCGGGGAATCAGAAACTTGTACCATATGGTGATCTTGTTGATGGCTCAGCTATCTATACACATCCTCCATGAGCCATCTTTCTTTGGTGTCAACAATGCCGGCACCGCACATGGACTCATACTTTCTCTAACATAGCCCATTCTTATTAACTCTTCCACCTTCTCTTTCATCACTTCACTCTCTTTGGGACTCATCTGGTAGTGGGAAGACTATGTAAATTAGCTCCCGGCACTAGATCAATATGGTGTTGGATGTCCCGTAGAGGTGGCAATCCATAAGGTAACTCTTCCGGAAAGACGTCACAGAACTTATTAAGCAATCTCCCACATCTTCCGGAACTTCTCCATCCTCGCTTCCTACTCCATTCGACGGTGTGCTTGACTTCACCATAACTACATAGACCGTTTGACTTTCCTCACACTCGTTAATGAACGCCTTGTGAGTTGGACAAACGATCAAGGTAGAATTCTCTTTGGTCTTAGCCTCCCCTACAAGAGGAGTGAGAACATAACGAACCCCATCCTTCACAAACCGATAGGTATTCTTCTTCCCGACATGGGTAGCATCTCTATTAAATTGCCAAGGACGTCCCAATAAGAGGTGGCAAGCATCCATTTCCATAATGTCACAATAGACCTCATCCCGATACTCTCCAATCTCAAGAGGTACCCGACACCTTTGAGTGACCTTCAACTTTGCCACGTTCTTGATCCACCCCACACTATATGGACTAGGGTGCGCCTCAATAACCAAACCGAACCTCTATGCAGTGGTGTCACTAATAATGTTCTCTTGGCTGCGACTATCAATGATCACATTGCACTTCACCCCTTGCACTAGACATCGGGTTCGGAACAATTGGTGCCTTTGGTCCGCTTCCACTCTACTCGAGACCAAGAGCCTCCTCACGACATGTATGGCTTGCCCACCATCATATTCCCCATCATAATCATCATCAATCGGATCACAACAAACATCCCCTTCATCATTATATTCCTCATCGTCTTCATACCGCTCAACCATGTTGGCGCTCCTTCTCTTGGGACACTCATTGGAACGATGGCCCGACTTATTGCATCGAAAACACTTGAAAGGAGCCGGCCTTGCATAGGGGTTGTTGCCCCTAGAGGGTGGTGCCGCCTTAAAAGGTCTTACATCCCCACTAGGTGCCTTTCCCGCACTAGGCGCCTTGGGATCGCTTGAACTTGCAATGCCCTTGCCTTTATCAATCCCCTTGGGAGCTCCTCTCCCTCCATAAGTACTTTCAATCCCGGCTCTCCTATAACCATCACGCCCCCTCAAACTCAACTGCGACTCAGCCTTCAATGCTAAGTTATGGGCGTCTTGGACTCGAATCACCATTTGCGTTCCAATCCGGTCTTGAATGTTATACCTCAATCCTTCAAGATACCTTGAAATCTTTTGGCTTTCGGTTTCTGACAAGTTAGCCCTTACCGAAAGCCGCAAGAACTCCGAGGTGTACTCGTGCACACTCCTTGCACCTTGAGAGCAATTCCGATAGGAACTGTAGATGTATTGCTCGTAGTCGGGTGGTAGAAACCTCTCCCTCAACATCGACTTCATTCTAAGCCAAGATCTAATCGGCTCCCTTCCTCCTCTTCTTCTCCCTTCTTTGACATTATCCCACCAAACCGAAGCTCCTCCTTTCAACCGATAAGCCACTAAACGGACTTTTCGATCCTCCGGTATTCTCGCATAATCAAAGAACCGTTCCACCTCTAGCAACCAATCGAGAAAACCCTCTATGTCGAGTTCTCCTCCAAACAATGGTAAGTCCACTTTTAATTTAAAAGCATCATCCCTCTCAAAATTCCCTCCATATACCATTCTCACATTCGGCTCGCCTCTATATCCGCCTCTTTCATTACCCCTACCCCCATACAGATCATTCAAACCAACATTCTCCCTCTCATAACCACCTACAACATCATTATGCACAATATCCATATTCCCGGCACGCACATGCGCGAGACCAACAACATCATTTGCATTCATATCATGCCTAAGTCTATCATTCATAGCATTGTCATCAATTCGAATCCCCATATTCCTAGCAATCCTAGGCATATCATAATCATCAAACAAATCCCTATCACTATCACTAGCCCCATTTCTAATAATTACGGGATTAGTTCGCCTTACCTCTTGAACCCGAAGGTCCATCGGTTGGGGTGCATAATTTCGTCTTGGGGGTGGTGTCGGTTGTTGCTCAAGTTGGGGTCGGGTGTGCTCTTCTTGCCACCGGTGGGGTTCTCCGGTTAGAAGAGCTTGAGTATTGCGGTTTCCGATTCTTAGTTCTTCAAGGGCGAGAAGAATATCTCGGGTACTCGTGTCGTGCTTCTCCTTTAACGTTCTTAGGGACTCCGTTAGATGCTTCACATTGCCTTCTAGCATATCAACTCATTGCTCCATGGATCCGGTGGCTTCGTTTGTGATACGTGGTTGAACCATTTCCGAGAAGAAGTCTCCGGGAAGGAAAACGACTCGGCTCTGATACCAACTGATGTAGATTGAAGTCGATTGAGAGTTTTAATCGTAAACTCACAAAGATGATAACTTCTCTAGCTAAACTAGAAGGTTGAATAACCCAACAAGGATAACCTTGGAGCTCAAATTGAGGCTTTAATTTCAATTTCATAAAAAGTTCTTTAACATTACAAATAGAAGAGTTTATATACCCTTACCCAATCATGAGGAAAGGACCCAAAGGCCCCTAAATAGGATTTCTAATTTAGTCTAAAAGATAGGGTCCCAATGGGAAAGAAACATAATAAGGGCAATTTTAGTAAATAGGGGTAGTGGCAAAACAGTAATATCATATGGGCAGAGATGGTCCCCAACAATGAAGAACTTGGTGAAGAAGTCTTCCCCTGCTGAGTACGTCCCGCGCCTCCGGTATCACACTCCGCGTCCTTGATCCTCTGAACCTGAGGACTAGAACTGGTGGGAGCTACGCGTGGCGTCCATGGTGGTACGCCCCACGTCATTGACCCTCTGAACCTGAAGACTCGAACTGGTGGGAACTACGTGTGGCGTCTATGGTGGTACGCCCCGCGTGGTTGACCTCCTGGACATTCTTCACTCCGGAGGTTGGTTCCACGCTCCGCGCACCTGGTGGGGCGCCCCGCGTGGATGGGCTACTGGACTTTTGCCTGGAAACGGGACTCTCCACGCTCCGCGTAGTAGGAGGCACGCCCCGCATGTTATATGGAATGCTCTTGCTCTCGTTCTCTTCGGATTGCCTTCCCCGCATCACGTCTCTTGGCTCCGTGTTGGGACTTATGGAGGAAGGAATGCCCTCATCAATATTAGATGTGATTAACCAAAAAATAAATCAAACACAGAAAAACATACAAACAGTAAAACTGGAAATTAAACGGAAAGAGATAGACAAATCTGAGGCATGTATTAGCAGTTTCCTTAAGACAGATGTCATCGCTATTGACGATAGTCTCCAAGGATACAACAGATTACGCAAGCGAACTCAAACCGTGTGTAGCCTAGTTATCACCAGAGTAGGAAAACAAGAACATCATGAATAGGCAATGAGCACAAAATTTATCAGAGGATAATTTTCTCAACAACTTATGAATTTGACAATCCATTCTATATAAATAGAACTCAAAAGGATATGTCTTTTCATGAACGAACATGACTGTACACTGACAAACACGACTATTCACGTACGAATACGACTGTTGACGACGGACACGACTGTTCATGAAAGGAGGTGTTTGTTGGTATAAAAATTAATATATAATTTTATTCAAATTTTTCCAACAATCTCCCACATGAATAAAATTAGAAACGAGATGATTTACGAAGTGGTAATAACTTTCTACAGAAGATATTTGCATAGGATAGGTAGCTAATGTGTCTTGAACCTTCCCTTGTGAAAGTATATTTACTTTACTGGCTGACTAGTAGACGCGATGTCTTTGAACTATTCTGTCGTTTGTGTAAACGATGATATACCCCACACAGATACCAACATAACACAATATGGTTCTCATGGTTATGTTCGTTATGGTCATGAACATCGTCTGGTTCTATGAGAGTTTAAGATAACTAGGCCCCACACTAGCCTCCATCGAAGCGACCCCACTTCACTCTGACATAGGTGATTTATTTGCTCAGAATACTGACGCACAATGTATCATTAAAAGCATATAGCTTAACCTTTTCCCGTTGGTCTCACTGTTTACATCTAGAAATGGATGAGGGTTTAACCCCCACAGTGAACGTGCAAGGTTTATGCAATTAGGTTGTCCCTTTGAACTTAGATCTTGGGATCTTCAGTCAACTAGGTAGGGTTTTCCTTCACATAACGCCTCTTCTCTATGGGCTTTAGTCCCATTCCTTTCGATGATTTTTCAATTTGATTTCGGTTTAACCTCTAGGTTAGTTCCGTTGTATTATCCTTTTGATTCTACAAAATCAATTAGAATAACACTCGTTGAGATCAATTGACTAATGTTGTTATCACACGGAAGCTTTTCTACTTGTAACTCATCATACAAAAGTTTTTTATATCGTATATTCACCAATTGATATGATATGTTTCTTCGATTCCATCATTGTGACGTACTTATTTTAAGGCGATTTGATTTCTACATTTTTAGTGACTTTTACAAATTAAATCTAGCCAACTAATGTTCATCTACCAGCGTCTAGCTCGGCTAGATAACATCACTGCTCAGATTTGTCAATTTATGACATTTCACATTTCTAATGTAAATCAACCATTACGCGCGAGAATATCAACATATGGATTTTTTCGCATATCATCATCATTTCTAAAGAAGCCAAATTTTTCTTTTATCACAAAGTCTTTAAAATTCATACCGATGAATTTCCCTAGACTTTCGTTGTGGCTTACAAACGTTGCCACTGGTACAAGTAGGCCTATAGCCTCTGAAGTGACCGTGTTCTTAGAACCGGATCCATCTTCAATTAATGTATATGTACCAACACATTTAAAAGACAATTAATCTGTTTAAACAAACAGAACAACGCAGTAATTGACAAATTTTCCTTCCTAAAATTCCAAACAAACCAAGTTAGAATCGGAAAATTATAATCTATTAAACAAATAGAAACATAAGCAAATAATTAACAACATAATTATAAACTATATATATTAAGTTGTCCTCCAATCTGCTATCTGCCAGCCATTAGATTGACTAAAGCTTGACTTTCATAAAAAGAACCAACATCCCAATCTTCAGTTGAAGATGAAAGTGTCATAAGTGCAACCACTATTGACCTCATGCTTGGCCTTAGTTGAGGGTTTTCTTGTGTGCATGCTTTAGCGAGTTGAGCCATCTGCGACGAATAACAAACACGTTTATGACACGATAACTTATTTTAACACATATGCTCGATAAGATCTTCAGGGTCATGTTTTTTATTACAATTCATCATCACCTTATGAACCGAGTCAACTGGGTAGTTATCTCCGAGCTTAGGATCGACGAGTTTGCACAGATCGTCTTTTGGGTCAGCTTGACTCAGAACCTCCTCAAACTGCGCTACATCAATAATAGCCATCTTATGTTACTTTTTCGGATACTACAGTTTTAAGAAAATATTTTACATCTCTAATCTCCAATACTTATCCAGAAAAGTCAACTGTCTCTTATACTTTAAAAATATCCTCTTTAGTCCATGAACATGTTAATGTAACCTATTGGCCCCTTAAAATACAGATGGCAGGCCAAAAAGAGATTTTCGACAAATTGATGTGTATACACTTTAAGTAAATTTTGGAGCGAATAGATTATTTAAAGCAAGTTTAGGGGGGCAAATATGATATTTAAGAAAGTTGAGAGATTTAATAGCATAACTTAAATAAGTTCAGAAGGTAAATAGGACGTTTTCAAAGTATAGAGGGCGGTTAACTTTTTTGGACAAGTACACGGGCTAAAGATATATTAAGATTTTCTAGTCCTAATACAACCCCTCCAAGTTGGCTATAAAAGCCGATTGATCCTCCGAACTTTGACAACGACTCATTAATTCCTTAAACTCGTTTAAAGCGACCTATTAACCCCTGAACTTACTCAAGTGATCTCTTGACCTTGAATTTGCTTAGAGTGATGTACGTTTTAACTTGTCCAGATCTTTAACTTGCTCTACCACGTAGGACTTAAAGGGTTAATTATGTCAATTTAAGCGACTTGAATGAGCTAATCCATTGTTTTCAAACTTGGAGAGGTTAGTTAGACTTTTTTAAACAAGTTTGGAGGACCGGGGCCAGCCCCGAAAATTTATGAGCCCTGAACGAAATAAAAGATACGGGTCTACTTATTAAAAAAAATTGTATGTACAAATTTAAAATATATTTCAATAAATGATAAACAAATGAATATTTCATTAATAATTATACGATACATATTGTTACGTCCACCAAATACTTTCATTTATTGAAAATCAAAAAGATATTTCACCGTTTTTTTTAAATTAACCCTCAATCTACATTTAAAAAATTAATTGGGCTCTTTGAAGTCTAAAATATCAATTATTCGAAACCTTTAAATTTTAATTGGTATTTGTCATGAAACCGTTTGAACTAAAAATTCAAACTGATAGTTCAAAGTCCACTTCATATTAATATATGACAGTATTAATATATGTATAATTGTTTTACCCATATATATAGACTTAAAAAAATTTGAACCCCTCCAACCCTGGGCCCTAGGCCGGCGCACTGCAAGCCTAGGCCCAGGGCCAACCCTATGGAGGATTAGAGATGTATTAGCTGTACTTTTCTGCTATTTGTGTGCAGAGTGATCTGTCCATGGGCTGGGCCAAGCCTAATAGACTTTATATAAAAATACACCGTCCAAGTCTATCCTAGCTCATCCTGCTGTTAGACGGGCTCGAGCTTAAAAATTAAATCCCAAACACAACCATAATTCACTAATTAATATTAGGATAAATAATTTATTAGTCCCCTCCTTTTTACCTAACACACTGTTTAGTCCCCTTATTTGAAAAATAAATTATAAGATCCCTATCTTTTGTCAATACCCGTTGGTCTTTCTGTCTATTTTTTTTTCTAGATTTTTAACCGTTATATTTGGCATAAACAGACAAGCAGAAAATAACAGAGTAACATGACCATTTTGTATTTACTATGACTGTTTTGAAAGCTAAGATATATTCGGTTAAAAATCTAAAAAAAACTAGACAGAATGACTAAATGGTTAAAATTGACAAAAGATAGGAACCTTATAATATGTTTTTCAAAATAGGGGGTTAAACAGTGTGTTAGGTAAAAGAGAAGGGACTAATAAATTATTTACCCTTAATAGGACGGGCCGGTCCGTGCTATTTTTATCGATCCCAAACCTGCTAAAAAAAATAGACGGGTTTAGCGGGGCTGAACTGAGCTAGGCCTAAGGCCAATTTTTCTCGTTCAAGCTTGGCTCAAGGGACACTAGCCTGAACGAGCCAGATGGATACCCGAGCCCCGTGGACAGGTCTAGTGCGGAGAAAGAAAGAAGAAGAGGATAAGAATTACCAAGGCAACTAGTCCCTTGGACTCGGTTATGAATTCATTAGTCTTGACCACAGCTTGTTTTGCAGATATAAGTTCATACAACACCACACCAAATGCATATACATCAACCTTGGTTGAAATATCACCATACTGTGCATACCTGAACCACAAATATCCCAAAATTAAGGGACCATTTTATGCAAATAGGACATAAAGACTATGAGTAAATTGTACCTAGACGGTCACTGAAGTTCGGGATCTATTTCACAATAGTCACTCAACTTTATTTTCTTTCAATTAGGATTGTAAATGAGCCAAGTTGCTCAGTATTTTATGGAAACAGGACACGAACACTACGAGTAAATTGTACTGAGAGCATCACTGAAGTTTGGGATCTATTTTATAGCGGCAACGCGTGATTGAAACTTCAAAATGTTACAACTGACCCGAAGTTGACTTGCTTATTTGAACAAATAACCCCTCAAATGCTACGTTGCAGCGCATGATATTAGGGGGTCAGTTGTAACATTTTGAGGTTTTAGGGATAAGTTGCAGTTTTGGAAAACTTGAGGGGGCTTGGGATGTATTAGGCCATTTTACAACCGTCATTCAACTTTATTTTCTTTCAATTAGGTTGTAAATGAGCCGAGCTGCTATTCGGATCGATAAAAGCTCGACCGTGTTTGGCTCGATTTATAAACGAACCGAGATTAAGCACGATAAAACTTGGGTCAAAAGCTCGATTATAGGTTCATGAACAAGTTCGATTATAATGTTCATGAATATGTTCGTGGACAAGTTTGGTTCGACTTTTTTAATAATAAAATATCTATAAAGGGAGGAATGTAAAAGTAGTTTATAAGTTTCAAAACTACGTAGTTTTGTATTAAAGATATTTAAAAGGCTTAATACATATTAGGAGTCCCTTGAACATGACCCAAAAAGCTGATTTGCCCCTGAACCTACAAAACGTCTCGTTAGCCCCTGAACTTACTTAAATTGATATGATTAGCTAAGTGCATATGCAAAAACGTGATTGGATTTGAATAAATTGAAATTTATATCACTTTAAGCAAGTTTAGAAAGCCAATAAGTCATTTTAAACAAATTAAAGTGGCTAATAAATTACTTTAAATGTGTTCAGGGAGCTGATGGGACGCTTTGTAAGTTCAATGGGTCAATTAGGTTTTTGAGCCATGTTTCAGGGGGCTTAATTAATGTATATTTACACCCTTAAACTTGACACGTTTTGCCTTTAGGCATTCTGAACTTTTAAAACAATCTATCACACACTTATAGTTGGCTTTAAAACCTATCACACACCTATAGTTGGCTCATTCTGACATCTTGCACACAAAATCGTTGATCTGTCATCTTTAACAGATGAGGTGGTATACAGAACGAACTCACATGCTTTTCTTTTTTCTATAGCACGCATGTGCCACCTCATTTGTCAAAGATGACGGATCAACGATTTTGTGTTCAGGAGATCCGAATGAGCCAACTATAGGTCTATGATAAGTTTTTAAAACCAACTATAAGTGTGTGATAAGTTATTTTAAAACTTCAAGGTGCCAATATGCAAAAGTTGCCAAGTTTAAGGGTGTAAATATGCATTAAGCTTTTTAGGAGGCTTTTAATGTATTAAGCCAATTTAAAATAAATATAATTAATGAGATATTTGCAACAAAATTTATAAAAAGAATTAACCAGCTGCTCGCGATCAAAACTCTCACGAAGAGGATATTGAGTTCAAGCTCGAACTTGTCAATTTTCTAACCAGCCGAGCAAGAACAACTCAAAAAGCTCAACTCGGCTCTATTCGATTATAGCCCTACTTTCAATAAAGTAACTCAACTTATCCCGAACTTCAGCGACTATCACTACATTCTACCGCAAAAACTAGCTATAATCATAAGACAATAACTTACTCCGGCGGCATGTAACCGAATGTGCCTACCAGTCGTGTCTGCATCGAACCACTTCCATATTCAGTTAACTTTGTTAATCCGAAATCTGCAACCTGTGAATCAGATCAGTTAAAATAATATTGCTACAAAATAAAATATACTCTAATCTAACAGAGGGAAAAGGAAATTCAAAACCTTGGCGCGAAAGTTCTTGTCGATAAGAATGTTCGCCGATTTGACATCGCGGTGGATATAAACCGGAACAGTATGCTCATGAATATATTCAAGTCCTCTAGCTGAATCTAGAGCAATTTGCACTCTACTCAACCATGGTAATGGATCTCTATCTGGATCAAAGTGAAAATGTGCACAACTTAGCTGTAAACTTAGTTAATTTATGGAGAAAGCGACGATCGTTTAGAAAAGCGACGCCAATAATAATATTGGTGACAGTTCACTCTTCTTTAGTTAATTTGCACTAGTGTTATTATAACCTATGTTGTATTGACACTCTTTTTTTAGTAGCGTTTCGTATATGTGTCGTTTTCGTTTGAAAACTATTTTATTACAATGATAAGGTGCAAAAATACCCCTAACGTTGACAGTTAGAAACAATTTTACCTTTAATATCTGAAATGTTACAATTTTACACCATAACATTGGCAAATTGAATCAATTCCAAACATCATTACATAACACAGATACAGATATTTCGTTCACTATTTTGCGTTATTTGCAAAAATACATCTAATATTGACAGTCATGAGCAATTTTACCCTTAACGTCTAAAATTGTAATTTTATCGCTAACATTGACAGTGAAGAGCAATTTTACAGCTAATGTGGCAAGTTGGATCAATTCTAGACAATCATTATAAAACAAATATTAGTTGGGTTAAGAATAAAATTTCACATTTTTTGGGATTTAATAATAGAATTAAAGATTAATATTTGTAAATTCCACGAAATATTTAAATTTTTTGTCTAACTCATACCAAATACAGTATAATTTTTTTCTTAATTTTTGTTCACATCTATTCATATGTTTGTGATATGATAAAATAACGCATATGTAGAGTGTAGATAACAAAATTCATGACTGAGAAATCAGTTTGATAAATTATTTCTCAAATTGACTCAACTTACCAATATTAAGGGTAAATGTACTTTTTACTGCCAACTTTAGGGATAAAATTATAATATTTTAGACTTAAGGATAAAATTGCTCTTAGACTGTATGTTTACACTTTATCTTTATATTAAAGTTATGTATTAGAAATGATTAATACCTTCCAAGCCCCTCAAGTTGTCACAATACTGCAACTGACCTCCCGAACTTAAACTTGTGACAACTAACCCCTCAACTTGCTTATTTGAAACAAATAACCCCTTAAGTAGGTTATTTTGGGAGTTTTTTTGCCCTTTACTTAATGTATCACTAGATTAGTTAGATGTAGCAACCGATAAATTGAAATCTTTTATTTTTGATGTAATATTATGTTGAATGTTTTTTGGATTTAGGGGTTATTTGTTCTAAATAAGCAACTTGAGGAGTTATTTGTTCCAATTGAGCAATTTGAGGAATTATTTGTTCGAAATAAACAAGTTGGAGGGGTTACTTGTTAAAAGTGTAAGTACGGGGTCAGTTGCAGTATCGGGCCAACTTGAGGGCGCTGGGAGGGTATTAAGCCTAGAACTAAAGATTAATATTTTTAAATTCAACGGAAAATTTGGATTTTTTTTTGTCTATCATACAAAATACAGTATACTATTTTTTCTTAATTTTTGTTCACATCTATTCATTACTGAGAAGTCAGTTTGATAAATTATTTCTCAAATTGACTCAACTTACTCATGTTAGGGATAAATTTACTTTTTATTGCCAACGTTAGAGGTAAAATTAGAAGTTTTAGGCGTTAAAAATAAAATTACTCTTAACTGCTAACATTGATGGTATTTTATTTTTAGACTTTATCCTTATATTAAAGTTAGGTATTAGAATTAATATTTTTTGGTGTCTGTGTTCGTTTCCGTTTCCGTTTCCGTTTCCGTATCCGTGCAATATATGAAAACTAAAACCATCGTTGCGTATTTGAATTTCCTCATCCTCACCTGTGCCCCTGAGATGCTGACTTAAATTGCCATTCTCAATGAACTCATACACCAAAAACAAGGAACCTTCAACACAATATCCTATTAACCGCACCTGCAATTCAATGAAGATTGATTAGAGACGTCAAAACGAGTTGTCGTTTCATAATTGGGCCCAATTAAAAGATCCCTAACCCGTTACTTGTCCAGAAATGTCAATTCTAATAAGTTAAAGTCAAAGTGATCTATTGACCTTTCTAAGTCTACGTGACAAAGCAAAGAAGATTTTGGACAAGTTGAAGTACGTATCACTTTATTAAGCAAGTTTAGAGGCTAATAGATACTGTAAGCAAGTTCAGAAGTCAATAAATCACTTTAAACATGTTCACGAGATAACTAGGATGTTTCCAAAGTACAAGAGAACACCAGAATTTTTTCGAACAAGTAGATGGACTAGGGATGTATTGAGTCGTCATATATAATCTTATTATGTATTTTGTATATTCCACATAAGCAAAAAAATGATTAATATATCTAATGAGTCGTAATAGGCGGGTTATCTCTGTAAATTGTTTTGTCCTGTTGAATATTAACAGCCCTAATATTATTGGCTAGAATATTTAGGGGTAAATTACACTCATGGCTCCTGAACTTTGCATATACTTTCATTATAGCTCCTGGACTTCAAAACCGAACATTATGGTCCCTGAACTTTATACTGTACTAACATAATAGACCCTTTTAATGCTGACCACGTCAAAATTACCAATAATGATCTCAAAATAATAATAAATAAATAAATAAAATCCAAGAATTAGAGTTGTTTAGAACAATATTTTCCATAAAACCACCATTTTTTTTATTTCCCAATCATAATTTTTAGATATTTCTCTCTCTAAACAATCATTCTCTCCCTTAACCAAACAACACCTCAATGATCTGAAAACCAAAAAAGAATTGACGTTGCTCAGAATATTAATTTTTAACAGTTCTGCAATGGAGGGGTGCCTTTCATTAGAGTGGTGATATTGATCAATATTAAAAGGATCATTACGTTACTAAATTGTAAAGTTCAGGAACTATAATGTGCGAATTTTAAATTTAGGGGTCATGCGTGTAATTTATCCCAATAAATTAAAGTTGCTCAAAATATCAATTTTTAACAGTACAATAGAGGGGTGCCTTCTGTTAGAGTGGTGATATTGATCAATGTTAAAAATGGCCATTACGTTACTAAATTGTAAAATTCAGGAGCTATAATGTGCGATTTTTAAATTCAGGGCCATGTATATAATTTACCGTAATAATTGGGGTAAATTACATATGTGGTGTACAACCATTGTCCTATTTCACATTTTGGTTTACAATCTTCAATTTTGCACACAAAAGTGTATAGCCGGTAATTGTGACTGGTCAACGCACCACGTCAATAATTTGACATACTTAAAAGTCAAAAGTTAACCAGTCAACATGCCACGTCAGCATTTTTGACTTTTATGGAGGTCAAATTGTTGATGCGGCATGTTAACCAGTCATAATTACCGGTTGTACATTTTAATAAGAGATCACCAAAAGTTGTACAGTTTTGTGTGCAAAATTGAAGGTTGTGAAAAATGACAAAAGTTGTACACCATGTATATAATTTACCCCATTGGGTATTATTTTGTTGAAAATTGACAAAATCAGATGGAAAATAAACTCAAAATTTCAACTTTCAAAGTGAACCAAGAAATTAAAGCAATGTAGATAGGGAGAGTACCATACCAAGTTGAGGTGATGAACATGAGTTAAAACCTTGAGTTCAGCTAGAAATTCCTTTGAGGCTTGCATATCCATCTTCTTTATTGCAGCTTTCTGCAAGTTAATTTTACATTTTAAATGAGGACGAAAGAATTAATAGAACAAACAAATTGTTGTAATAATTAGTTCTGTAATCGAGTCATGCTTTGACCTGCTCATACTCGGCTTGTTACAAAATTGACGAGTTCGAACTCGAACTCAACATTTTATTTGTGAGCTTACTCGCGAGTTTGTTTACGAACTTTGCTCGCGAGCAGCTCGTTAATTCTGTTCATGAACTTCGCTCACATTAAGTTCATTTGAAATTTCTTTAGGCTTAATACATCTGTTGCCCCCTTACTTGGCTCAAAACTTCAACTGTCTCCTGAACTTTCAAAATTTTTTATTTTTTTTTATAAAAGAACTTTCAAAAGTTTCAAATGACCTTTATTCGTGTCTAATTGCATTAAATAACCTCATGTTCTTGGTCAATTGAGTTCAATAACTTCATATTCTTGTCCAAATATATTCAACAACCTCAAAACTTCAACTGTCCGTGTACTTTCAAAAGTTCATAATTATTTGTATATTTGTGGTAAATTACATACATGGTGTACAACCTTTGCTCTATTTCACACTTTGGTGTACAACCTTCAATTTTGCACACTAAAGTGTATAAACTTCTGGTGACCTCCCACTAAAGTGTACAGCCGGTAATTGTGACCGGTCAACACGAAGTCAACGCGCCACATCAGCAATTTGACTTCTCTAAAAAGTCAAAATCTGACCCACTAATATAAAATTACTGCTATACCCTTATATTTTATATAATTACTAAAACCATATCTTCTTTATGCCCTCTGTTTTTAGCCATTTCTCTCTCTAAAGCTTCCACTCTCTCTATCCTTTCTCTCTCTAAGTCTTCTCTCTCTAAAGCTTTCACCCTCTCTACCCTTTCTCTCTCTAACTCGGCAAAAGATTTCTTACTTTCCCGTACCCGAGTGAGCTCTTGTTTTATGAAGCTCGCATCCTCTTCCTCGCCTCTGCTACATTTTTAGCAATTTCATGGAGACACAAATGAAGCAATTAATTTCAACTCTTTTATGAAGCTCGCCTCCTCTTCCTCACCTCTGCTACATTTTTAACATTTTCATGGAGACACAACTGAAGCAATTAATTTCAACTCTTACCCATTAATTAATTTCTTTTATTTCTTTTATAATTTAATTTTTAGAGTTATGATTAGCAAATTGAAGCAATTTCTATACCGTGAAGATCATAACATTAATAGGTTGTTTAGTAGCTTTTCCTTCGATAATTATGTTGTTAGAAAATCGCCAAGATCGAATCTCGCTAAACTCAAAGGGCTTGCAGAAAGTTATAGGAGGAGATTTTTGGGCAGAACTCAGTTGTAGACTCTTCACGCAATCATGAATAAGGAAAAGCAAAACATGAAAAACTACCAAATGAATAAGAGAGAGCAGGAGATTAAAATTGGAAAAATTGGAGGAAGATATTTGCCTTTCCTGCTCAGCTACCTTCTTGGCTTGATCCCGTCTCCTTCGAAAGGTCAGATTTAGGCCTAGCTGCGCCTCGCTTTTGTTATGTCACTAGCTTCTCTCCTGCTCTTCATCTTTCAATTTTGAATGATGAATTTATAATAATATGCATTATTTTGTTGCTTTGGGTCAATATTTGGAGTTAAATCGAAAGCAGTGAGAGGGGTCAATGTTTGACGTTAAATCGAAGCCATTATTGTTGGTAATGACGTTTTTGTCGATCATGATAATACCAAATTCCTAATTCCCACCATGAAAAACATTGAGCAATTACAAGGAAGTTAGAGAGAGGGAGAGATGACTTAGAGAGAGAAATAGAAGAGTTAGAGAGAGAAGAGAGAGAGTATTTAGAGAGAGAACGGGAAAGATGGAGAGAGGAGTTGCAAGGAAGAAGATAAGGTTATTTGAGTAATTATATAAGAAAATATGGGTCTTTTAGTAATTAGATAAGTGGGTCCCACTCTTTTAAATGAGTATGATAAAAAAAATGTTGATGTGGCGCGTTGACTTCGTGTTGACCAGTCACAATTACCGGCTGTACATTTTAGTGGGAGGTCACCAAAAGTTTGTACACTTTAGTGTGCAAAATTGAAGGTTGTACACCAAAGTGTGAAATAGAGCAAAGGTTGTACACCATGTATGTAATTTACCCTGTATATTTGACATTTTCTTTTTGACACGTGACAGTGCATGTCTCTCATTTTCTACATCTATTAAATTTTACTGAGAAATACGGGGTTATTGAATACAATTAGACAAGAAAGAGTTATTTCGAACTTCTGAAAGTTCAGGGACAATTGAAGTTTTGGGGTTGTTGAATGTAGTTGGATTCAATTGTGTCCAAATGACCTCTGCTCGTATCTAATTGCATTCAATAATCCTCATATTCTTGTCCAATTGCGTTCAATAACTCCCTATTCTTATCCTATTATATTCAATAACTCATATTCTTGTCCAATTATTTTCAATGACCCCAAAACTTCAACTGTTCTGCGAACTTTCAAAAGTTCCTAATTATTTGTCTATGTGACATTTTCTTTTTGACACGTGACGAAGCCTATCTCTCATTTTCTACATCCATTAAATTTTACGAAGAAGTAGGGGTTATTGAATACAACTGGACAAGAATAAGGAGTCATTTGGAACTTCTGAAAGTTTAGGGGACAGTTGAAGTTTTCGGCCAAGTATAGAGGCAACATAAGTATTAGAAACAACATGATTTTCAAACCTATAAAACTAGGTTGTTTTATTATAATCGAGCTTATTCATGAATTTATAACAAAATCTGCTCGTGAGCTTTGGAGCCGAGTTTCATCATGCTCAAGCTCAGCTCGTTATAAATCGAGTCAAATGCAGTCGGGCTTTTATCAACCACAAACTGTTCATGAACGGCTCGGCTAATTTACATCCCTAATAATAACGGAGTATTAATTACACACCTCGCCTCGTAGTTCAGCATAATAGACAGTTCCGAATCCACCTTGTCCAATTTTGTTGGAGATGTTGAAATCATTTGATGCTGAAGCAAGTTCTTGATATGAAAACTCCACAGATTTATCCACTGTAAAACCTGAAAGCCCCGGAGCAGCAACAAAACCAGCTGCCTCTGAATTTTTATTCAAGCTACTTCCATAACCTATAAGTTTCATAGGATTGAATTTCAAATCAAGCATATGATAAACTATTTAGAGAATTAGAGTGTTTACAAATCATTTTACAAATTTGGAGTAGTCATGGTTGGTTTCCGCCAGTATTTTAAAGGTCATAGGCAGCAGAGACGCACAGTGCACCAGGCCGCCCTTTAATTTTCAATTGTACCAAGAAGAACCAAATAAAGATCAATTTTTAAGGCAATTTGAAGAGAACGAAGTCGTTAACAACTATATTATTGTGAGATAAGGTACAACTTTATCATTATGGTTATTGGGAAGAACAAATTTAACCTCCACTTACAAAATATTGCAATCTTCAGCCTAATGTTTATGACACGGTTTACTATGAAACCCAGTTAATGAAAGTTGGTTTTTTTATTGTGCAATTTCATATTCTGGCTATCCTTCAGCCTCTAATAATGGATAGTTTATTTGCTATTCAAAATCGCAGAAACTGAAATTTACTCACTTTCACAGTATAGCACCAAAACTCAAAATGTAACATAAAATTTTACACTTTTTAATATTATGACCACCAAAATTTAACTAGTGTCTCAAAATGACGGTTAACGACCTTAAAAAAGAAATGTTCAAGAATTAAAGTTGTGTAGAACGACATTTACCATCAAACCACGTTTTTTATTTTCCAAAATCACAATTTCTGTAGGCTTTTTCTCTAAATATTCTCTCTCTTTTCTAATCAAACAACACATAAATGACCTCAAAAATGAAAATTTTGAAGAATTGAAGTTGCTTAGAATATTATTAATTACTAGATTTTTTTTTATTTTGAGATCGTGAACAATCATTTTGAGATATTATTAAAGTTTAGTGACCATAATATTAAAAAATGTAAAATTGAATAATTTTTATGTTACATTTTGAATTTTAATGGTTGTACCGTAAAAGTGAGAGTAAATTTTCAGTGGCAATGAATGTAATTTACCCCAATATATCGTATTATACCACAGAAATAGACATTGTGTACATATACACGTACAGAAACGAACATGGGAAACGTTATTTCTAAAACATAAACTTTATAAAATAGCCTTCAAACGGACACCGGCATGAACATGAAAAGGACACAAACACGAAAACGCTACTAAAGAGAAGTGTCGGTGTAACATAACAGATTAAAAAGAATAAATAATTACCATGTCCATGTTGAAAATAGTGATCTTCAGCTGTATCTTGGAGCAATGATGCATCTACTTTCTTCTTCCTAAACACCCCAAAGTATACCCAACACATAAAAAGCAGAACTCCTGCAATTCCAGCAATTGATATGCCAGCAATAGCTCCACTTGAAATTCCTGCTTTTTAATCATATTACAACAACATATAATAAAGGTCTGTTTTTCAAATCTTATAATAAATTTGAGGAAATTGTGAAGAAAGTTTTTTACCACCTGTGCTGCAAAAATAACATGGAAAAAGTTAGTTCAAATGTTAATAGCTCCATTGAAATATATTAAAAGAACGCGGGTAAATTAGACTAATTGTAACGGGTAAATTGCACTCACTGAATTTTATACTTTTTAATATTAGTGGCCACTCAACTTTAACTAATTTCTCAAAATTACCATTAACGATCTCAAAATGAAAATATTCAAGAATTAAAGTTGTTCAGAGCGACATTTACCATGAAACCATATTTTTTATTTTTCAAAATCACTTTTTTTTTTAGTTTTCTCTTTAAAAATTCACTATCTCCTAACCAAACAACATCTAAATGACCTCAAAACGAAAATTTTCAAAAATTAAAATTTTTTAAAATACTATTAACTTTTCGAATTTTTTATTTTGAGGTTGTTAACAGCCATTTTGAAACGTTGGTTGAAATTTAGTGGTCATAATATTAGAAACTATAAAATTAAGTAACTTTTATATTACATTTTTAAGTTCAGTAATCCGTAATTAAAAATATTCATAAATAAAATTTACATAAATTTTTTTTATAGTGCACAATGATATATAAGCATGAGAAGCTAGTACCTTACCTTGTTCTTAATGGAGGAAAGTTTCCAGTTGCATCTGCGGAAGGTGTAAACATGAAAGTTTCTTTACGTAAATATTACGAGTTTCGAATTGAATAATCAGATAAATTAAAAAAAATAGGGAAAATTACACAGAAATTCATTTTTCAAAAACTATTTACAACTATGTCAAGTCATAATTTTATATTTTATCAAACTAGTAAAATCAGTACTTTTAATATATTTTAAGGATTAGAATTTATAAATTAGAAGTCTAGAATATATTTTCTAGGATTTATGCTTTATGAATTGGAGTCTAGAATTTTTAAATTATGGTGTAAAATCATAATATATAGAAAATAATAATATATTAAGAATTAAGTTTGGTTTGTACTTAATTATGATATTTACCCAAAAAAAAAAAAATATCAAATGTTACTAGAGTGGTGGTTGGATTGGGCTGTTCTTGGATTAGAATTCTATTAGTCTGCCCAAATGATGATACAAATATATTTAAGGGTTAAATATATAAATATCATAATTAAATACAAAATCAAAACTGAATCATATTATCAAATTTAATTTTTAATATGTTTATATATAACAAATAAAGTATGATTAATGTTATAAGAACTGGACCGGACATCAAACCGAATTTATAAAAGAATCACGGGTCACTTGGTCGGACCGGATGATGTAATAAATAAATAAATAATATTTATCTATATTAAATATATGTATAAATTTAAACTTATTTTTTCAAATTATATATATATATATATATATCCAAAACAAATTATAAATAAATTTTAGTTTTTATGTTTTTTTTTTCTAATTTGAGACTTAAATACATTTGGTATCAGCACACTGTATTCCTACGATTTGTCTGCTGCTACTGACAGGTGGCCTTTGGTTCTTATCTTTGAGGCTTTTCAGTGCCTCTTTGATAGAGCCTTGGCCTCTTCTGCTGTTAATTCCTGCTTAGCAACAAACATCTTCGAGGTCCCGTTCGTTCGACATAGGAGACGAACTGGTGTTCCTTCGTCAGTTTGCTTTGTTGCTGGGCAACCATTAGGATATCTGGGCTCGTGCGTAATATTTTTTTAAATACAAAATTTATCTAATTATTATTTTTTATTAAGATATCATATGATTAGAGTTGTTGTACTTAGTGTCTAACTTTAAATGACATTTGAATTTGAGTGTATTATGTTTTCAAAACATATATTATGATGAAATGAATAGATAATATTTATGTGTTGCTTTTGTCAGAAAAGGACTACCCATTTTTTTTATATTCATTTGAAATCCCTGACCGGTTTCTGGTTCGACCGGTCCGATCGCCTGATTCGGTTTTTATAATAGTATTTTGTACTATAATTTAAAAAATTTAGATCTCAATTTATATTAAACCTTAAAAAATATATCCTAAATCCATAATTTATAAAATCCTTAAAATATATTAAAAATACTAATTTTACTAGTTTGATATAATTCAAAATCATTACTTAACATAATTATAGATAGTTTTTTAAAAGTGAATTTATATGTAAATTTCCCGATATTTAAAGATCATTTAAATTATTTTCTGTATAAAAAATTAGAGTATTATTGTTGATGAAGGTGTATTTAAAATTTTGATTAAATATTTAGTAATTCTGAAATATATATATAATTTTATAAACTAAGAAGTCAATAAATAAGAATTAAAAAAAAATACTATTCTATAATCTCATTTTCATTTACTAATTCTCACACAATATTTACTATTTTCTCATTAATTACAATACAATTAAAATAGATAAATTTATAAAATGACACAATTTTCTCTCTGTTATCACATAATATTCTCTTATAAACGTTTCAAGAAATTGCAATACAATTAAAATAGATAAATTTGTAAAATGCCACAATCTTCTCTCTGTTATCACTCAATATTCTCTTATAAATGTTTCAAGAAATTGCAGTACAATTAAAATAGATAAATTTATAGAAAGCTTAATACATTATTTGCCCCTGAACTTGTCCAGAAAGCTTGATTGACCCCCTGAACTTTCAAAGCATCTCGATAGCCCCCTCAACTTGCATAAAATGTTCAGTTAGCCCCTAAACTTACGCAAAATATAATCAATTGATCACTCGGTTGCAAAAAATTAAGTTAAATGCGGAAATTCTATTGCACGAGTCTTAGAAATAGTAAAACGACCAAAATCGGGGTATATAGTTCTAATATTAAAAACGACAAGTTGTATAGTTAAGCAAGCAATAACTTCATTTTTAATCTATTTTTGAATTATGTAATAACATTCTAGGATGCGTGGAATACATCTTCCGTATTTAACTTACTTTTTTGCGACCGAGTAATCAATTGATTACATTTTACGCAAGTTGAGGGGGCTAATGAACATTTTATGCAAGTTGAGGGGGCTATCGGGACGCTTTGAAAGTTCAGGGGGCAAATAATGTATTAAGCCTTTATAAAATGACACAATCTTCTCTCTGTTATCACTCAATATTCTCTTATAAACGTTTCAAGAAATTTCAATACAATTAAAATAGATAAATTTGTAAAATGACACAATCTTTTCTCTGTTATCACTGAATATTCTCTTATAAACTTTTCATATTCTTGGAAAGATGCGTTATTAAAGAAATAGTTTTTTATCAACGGAAAAATTGAGAAAACGAGTGAAATTGAGTAAAAACGACTTATAATTTAGAATTTTTCTTCCTCCCTTAAACGACATATAATTCAGAATGGAGGGAGTAGTATATTCATAAGTTTATAAAAAAAAAAAGTATGTTTTATAAGTGTTTAAAATTAATAAAGGATAAGATGTAAAAATACTCCTAAGAATGACCGCCAGAAGTAATTTTGTCATTAACGTCTAAATAGTTCAATTTTAGCCCTAACGTTGGCATCAAAGAGCAAATATAACTCACCATTGACAAATTGGATCAATTTCAGACATTAATATTTGTTTCTTATTGTGCGTCAGTAGCGTAACAGTTGGTTCTAAAAAAAATACTTCACATTTTCTCTGATTTAATAATAGAATTGAAAATTATTATTTTTAAATTCGACAGAATATATGGATTTTTTCCAACTAATAATACAATTTAATTTTTTATGTTTTTTTAAAACATTTTCTGTCTATTCTTATTGTTATGATTTGTTACTAATTAGTGATAAAATGATTCACATGTGAAATGTAAATGATACAATTCATGACTGAGAAAATAGTTTGATGAATCATTTATCAGATTGACTTAACTTGCCAACATTAAAAATAGATTTGTTTTTTTTGCAACGTTAAAAATAAAATTGTACCATTTTAAACATTTTAAACATTTTTATTGCGTTAATAAATGATTGATTAGGTGGGTGGAATAAAATTAATAAGAATTTTAATGCAATGATTTTTTTTTTTTTGATGAAAAATGTTAATGCAATGATAAGTAAGCGACAAACAATGAATGTGTATGATCGTATCCTTTGATAGTTTTATTCTCCAATTTTAATTTAATACTGTCTTATTAGCCACAATAATTTTAATTAATTAATTATGTATAACACAAATGGCATAATCATGAAATAAGTTTAAAAATAAATTAAAATAATATAAGGTATGTGTCAAAGAGGCTATTGGTGGCAATTATAAATTATAATACCGTATTGACAAGGCCAGCTTCAAACTTAATTTGAGGGTATTAAAATATGTTAATTATATTCTTAATTTTGTCGCCAAATTCTACAATGAGACTTATAAAAGGGTAAATTATACTAATGGCTACTGAACTTTACTCATTTTAACGTTGTAGCCGCTGAACTCCAATTCTTAATAGTATGACCATTAAACTTTACATCTTTTAATACCGGTGGTCATTCAACACCTCAAAACGACCGTTGACGGACTCAAAATAAAAAAAATTCAAAGAGTTAATGAAGTTCTAAAGAACTTTAATTCTTGAAAATTTTCGTTTTGAGGTCATCTAGGTGTTGTTTGGTTAGGAGAGAGAAAGCTTCAAAAAAATGTGATTTTGGAAAATAAAAAATGTAGTTTCATTGTACATATCGTTATGAACAACTTTAATTCTTGAATATTTCATTTTGAGGTCATTAACGCCATTTTGAGGAGTTGGTTAAAATTGAGTGGCCACCGGTGTTAAAAAGTGTAAAGTTCATGTCATACCGTTAATAATTAAAATTCAGTGGTCATAATGTTAAAATAAATAAATTTTAATCGTTATGGATGTAATTTACCCCTATATAAGGAGACAAAATATTACACTCAATATTCTTAATTTGTCTCCTTCCATCTGAATTATATCTCGTTTAAGAGAGGGAGACAAATTCTGAATTATAGGTGGTTTACTTAATTTCACTCATTTTCTCAATTTTACCATTGTTAAAAATTATGTGGACATCTCCAATGGAAACCCAAGGCTTGAGAAGGAAGTGACTCACACAGACATGTGCCATAAGCCACATGACATGTGAGCTAAGTGTTGATTAAAGAATTGGGAGAAAAACATCCACACATCGTGTCACCGGTGGCACACGGCGTATGGACAGCTGATGAGCTCCTGGAAGTCGACGTGGTAATGCACACGGCGTGTGGCTATTACTCACACATCGTGTGTTGCAAGAGAACCCTTGAGGGATGTTCGTCGAGCGTTGGACGGTCGGAGGAATCAACCACACAACGTGTCACTACTATCACACGCCGTGTGAGAAGACTTAGCCTCCAAGGAGACCAATGCTGCTTGAATTGTTGCTCTTTCTTATTTAGGGTATTAAAGTTTTTTATCTTTAAATTGGAGGAGGTATTTAAACTCCATTGTTTGTAAGGATATTCATCTTTTTTATCAATCAAATTCAAAACTCCTTTGAGAGCAATGTTTTACGTCTATCAATGAGATTAACTCCTTCTAGTTGACCTAGAGAAGAAACTTCTTTGTTCGTTTACTATTAAAACTAATTACGTTTATGAGAAATTCATATTAAAAAAATTCTCCATTGATAACATATCTTGCCAAGGATATGGAAAATTTATAAGAGAAGATTGCGTCACTTTACAAATTTATCTTTTTTAATTCTATTATAATTAACGAGGAGATGGTGAATATTGTGTAAGAATTAGTCATTAAAATGAAATTATAAACTATTGCCCTTTTAAGTTTTATTTAATGACTTTTAAATTTATGAAATTGTGTTTTAAACGACATATATTTCAGAACGGATTGAGCAATATTGTACTGTTTTAGGCAAAAACCTATTAATCATTAGGTTAATTTTTTTTCGTATTATTATTTACGATATTGAATTCTGCAAACATTAATTATATCTTAACTATAGTACTACCACAATTACAAAATATTTATTAAAATATCAACAATTTAAATCGGTAAATATAAGTTTGTCATACAAAAACTGTCTAAAATATTTACTATATTATTAAAATAGTTACAAACAATTTACCAAAATATACAAACTGCTTCAATTTGCCGATAAATTTATTTAAAAGATATGGTATGGTACTCAAATAACGATTAAATCAACTTATTCAAATATTCTGTTAGATATGAATAAAATTGATCTTTGTTTGTAAATGGTAAACTTTACGCGTAAAGCACTATTAACCTATTATTTTATCCTATATCTAACAAAAAAAAATACAGACTATTTTACTATTATTCGAGTCATTATTTAACTGTCACATCGAGCAACTATAAAAATTCAGTAACCAATGATGCATTTAACCCTCCCATATGGTGTACGGAGCCAATGTTAGGTCACAACCTTATTTGCATTTCGAACATTGTGGTATGGTTTTTGTTCATTTATGTTTATTATTTTCATATATTTTTATTTAATTGCATCATCTACTTGTTTTCATGATATTATTGAAGATTTTAAAGAGATCGTTTTATAGTTTTCGGTTAATTACATTATGTATGAACATTACTTTACATGTTTCAGTTGTTTTAATAATATTGTTGTTGAAATATTCTTTTAACACGTTTTGAATGATATATAATGTTACAAATATATATGTTTTTCTATATTAAATTTATTTATATTATTATTTTTAGATAGTATAATATATATTTTAATTGCATTAATATTTTTATATTATTAAAACATATATAAAAAATTTGCCAAAAATATGAAACTACTTACGTTTATCGAAAAACTTATTTAGAAGATCCGGTGCGGTAGAATAAGTATTACTAGATTGAATAGAGTTTGGGTTAGAGATTGAAGGGTTTGAAAAGGGGGGAGGTGGTTGAGGTTAAATGCACTGTTAGTCACTGAACTTTTATGGTTGTCTTAAAATAGATCACTCAACTTCAATTTATCTTTATAAAATCATTCAATTTTGAATTTTGTCTCAATAAAGTCATTCTGAAGACTTCAAGAGCAATAATACATAGAAAATATGATGTGGCTTCCATGTGAGCATTAGTCAACTTTTACTAATGACTGAACCGATATGTAGCTCCTACCTAGCTGTCCGAAATCGCATGTGTCTGCCATCTAGCTGACACGTGTCGTTTTAGTTAGCTATGTTTCATCTAGGTGGCAACCATATGTCGTTTCTGTCAGCGGTGAAAATAGACTGTTATTGATGAGTCATCCACGTCACTTTTCTAGTTGTTTTTTTTTTTTTTTTGCTCTTGAAGTCGCTGAAGTGACCTTATATAGTCAAGATTCAAAGTAGAATAATCTTATTTAGGTAAATTGAAGTTGAATGACCATTTTGAGATAACAATGAGAGTTTAGTGACTATCGGTGCATTTAACCTGGAATTTTTCGATCGAAAAGGTTTGCGATGTATGTGAGATCTGTTTGGTTCGCCAGCTCTTGTTTGTTTTTGCTATTGATATTAGCTGTTTGTTGTAGTTGATATGTAGTAAATGTTAGTTGATTTTTTATACTAAAAACAGTTATTTCGAAATTTTACCAAACATTTCCTATTTCCATATGGTATAGCAAGTTATTGCTAGGTTACAACTTGATTTGCATTTCCAACGTTTTTGCTTGATTTTTGGTGAATTATGTTTATTATTTTCATTTAATTACGTTTTCAAGTGAATTGTGTTTATTATTTTCAGATATTTTTATCACTTTAAACGAGTTAAGAGTTAACAGAAAATAGAATTTGTTTAAAGTAGAGGGACTAGTTGACATTTTCGGACAAATACAAAGGACTAAAAATGCATTAAGCTTTTAAATATAAAAAACTAACCTTTAGCCGGCACATAAGCAATACCACTCCCACCACTAAAATCCAACCCCGGATTATACCTCTGCAACAACTCCGACACGACACCAGAATCCGCCGCCAACGACGACAAATTCTCACCGGAGAGAAGTGGATAAGTCGCAAACAACCCATACTTCATCGACACACTCTTATCTCCGCAAGAACAATTGACAGTAACATTAATCGGAACATTATCAGGAATTCTAGTAGGATCATAAACATTGACTCTATGAATCCAATCTTCATCCGTAAGATTAGAAAAAGCAATTCTAGCAATTTTATCATAAGTATCACCAGATTGAGTTGTGTAATTGAAAGTATGACCTAAGAAATCGCCATTTAAACACTCACAAGAGAAAGGTATGTTGATTCTTGAATCGGCGAGGATGGAATCTGGGTTAGGGATTGAGGGATTGAAGAGGAGGATTTGGGGGATTTTTTGGGTGAAAAGGTTTGAGATGTATGTGAGATTTACTCCTTCTGGTATTGTGTATGAAGCTATTGCTAGATTACACCCTGATTTGCATTTGGATTGGGTTTTTGTGGAGAAGAAGATGAAGATGAGGAGGAAGATGATGAAGATTGATGAGGTTGAAGATGAGGGTAAAATGGTCATTGTGTTTTGGGTTGATGGAGATCATTTGCTTGGTGAATAAGTTGAGATTGAGAGCATTTGTTTATGGTGGTTTGGTATTTTTGCTTGTTTTGATTTTTGTTTGCATGTTTATAAATATATATATATATATAAGGCACAAGAGCCAAATATGGGTAGGGCTATAATAGAGTCGTGCCGAACTTTGTCCATGCTCGGCTCATTACGAGCTTGAGCTCAACATTTTGTTCGTGAGCTGCTCGAGAGTAACTCGTTAATTTTGTTTATGTATTTTGCTAGCGAACAACTCATTAATTATATTTATTTGATTTTTTAATATAAAACTAGTGATAAGGTGCAAAAAATACCTCTAACGTTTAGGGTCAGGAGCAATTTTACTCTTAATGTCTAAAATGGTACAATTTTACCCCTAACGTTGGCATGAAAGAGCAATTTTATCCCTAACGTTAATAAGTTGGATCAATTTGAAAAATAATTCATCAAATTGTTTTATATCATGAATCTTGATCATCTACACTTCACATGTGCGTAATTTTATCACTCATTAGTAACAAAACAAAAATATATGATTAGACGTGAAATTTTTTTTGACAAAAAATAAACAACTATACTGTTTTCTTTTTGTAGCAGGATAAAAAAAAATTCAAATATTTCACCGAATTTATAAATATTAATCTCCAATTATATTATTAAATCACAAAAAATATAATGTTTTTTATAAAACAAACTGATATAAATTAAGGATCAAAATATTTGTTCTTTGTAATCATGTCTGAAATTAACTCAATTTGCCAACATTAGAGATTGCTCTTATCTCCAACGTTAGGGGTAAAATTATACCATTTTAGGCATTAAGAGTAAAATTGTTCCTGATTGTAAACGTTAGGGGTATTTTTACGCCTTATCCCATAAAACTACGTTTTTCCCTCCATATAAATACTATTATTAAAAAATCGAACCAATCTTGCTCATGCGTGTTCATTAACATTATACTCAAGTTTTCATGAACCTATAATCGAGTATGCTCGCGAGTTTTGTACCGAGTTTCGTCGTGCTCAAACTCGATTCATTTATAAATGGAGCTACACATAGTCACTTTTATTGAGCCGAACACCAATGGCTTGGCTCATTTTATAACCCTAAATCTAACCTTAATGAACGGGGAACGACTCGGCTCATTTTGCAACGCCGAACGTGTTCTACACCACATATGCAATTTACCCTTGAGTTGTGTAATTGAAAGTATGGCCTAATAAATCACCATTCAAACACTCACAGGAGAAAGGTATGTTGATTCTTGAATCAGCGAGGATGGAATCTGGGTTAGGGATTGAGGGGTTAAAGAGGAGGATTTGGGGGATTTGTTGGGTGAAAAGGTTAGAGATGTATGTGAGATTTACTCCTTCTGATATTGTGTATGAAGCTATTGCTAGATTACAGCCTGATTTGCATTTGGATTGGGTTTTTGTGGAGAAGAAGATGAGGAGGAGGAAGATGATGATGATTGATGAGGTTGAAGATGAGGGTAAAATGGTCATTGTGTTTTGGGTTGATGGAGATCATTTGCTTGTTTTGGTTTTTGTTTGCATGTTGTGTATTTATATATAAGAAATGATTTAAAGAGGCTTGTTTGTGATTTGTTGATCAACTCCCAAATGAATATGATATTAGAAATTTACTTAGGGATAAGTAGAGCCCTAAATGAGCCGAGTTGTTCATAAGCGGTTTGTGTTTGGGTGGATTTATAAACGAGTTGAGTTTGAGCATGATGAAACTTAGCTTGAAAGCTCGTGAGAGCGGTTCAGAGTGTGTTCGGGTCGATTTATAAACGAGCTGAGTTTAAGCACGTCGAAACTCATAAACAATTTTGACTATAATGTTTATGAACAACTCGTGACACTAGTATAAAAATGGACTTTAAGGACAGTTTTTTTGGGTAATTTGCGTCGGTTAAGCGACCAAAGCCAATATTGGACGACACTACAGTTTGGTGTTGGTTGCATAACCAACGCCAAAGATTAAGTCTTTGGTGTCGGTCGTAATCGACGCAAAAGATGTCATTTGGTTCGGTTGTTAGAAACAACCGACAGTAAACATGTCAATGGGGTCGGTTGTTTGCTAACAACCGATCCCAATATCATTGTCATTGGCATCAGTCATTACTAATAAGCGACGCCATTATATAGGGTCGGTTGGTTACGAAAGACCGACCTTAGCACAAGTATTGGGGAAGGTTGACTGATATAAACCGACTCACGTCAATTGTTATTAGTTTAATACATAAAAGTATATATTATCTATTATAAATATAAAACATAGTAACAAAAAGCATACTTGGCATAATATTAGAGTTTTAGCTGATGTGTCGTGATATGAGTATTGGATCAGATAAATAAACTTTCACATGTACAGGGAAAGAGTAAAATTACTTGAAGATGAGGGTAAAATGGTCATTGTGTTTTGGGTTGATGGAGATCATTTGCTTGGTGAATGAGTTGAGATTGAGAGCATTTGTTTAGGGTGGTTTTGGTATTTCTTTTTTATGTTTTTTTGTTTGTTTGTATGTTATATTATAGGGTAATTAATTTATTAGTCCCTATATTTTGATAAAACACACTGTTTAGTCCCTGTATTTTCAAAAACACACAATAAGGTCCCTAACCTTTTTCTCGATGAACTGTTTAGTCCTTCCGTCTGTAGGTTAGATTTTTTACCGTTTATGAATTCAGAAATGACTAAATTACCTTTTACTATTTATCAGTCAAAAGCAATTCACATCTCCATATCTTTCCCTTACAACTCGCACTCACAATTTACCTTCAAATTTCAGAAGAGGAAATCCAATTTAGAAGAATAAGCTATTTGTATGGAGAACAAGAAAAAGAACACAGACCCAATGCTTACGAATCTGAATGATTAAGAAGAAAATCAAGAAGAAAAACACTCAAAGTTGATTTCGGATAGTCTAAAGGAAAGGAAAATAAAGGAAAAGAAGAACGCAGAGATGAGAAACAATGAAAATAATGGTCTTATATATTTGATTTTATGGTAAAGAGTAGTTAAGGCATTACATTTTTATTTTAAATAGATTTTGACTCAAATCCAAATTGACTAACAGAATCTTCATGAGAGTCTAACGACATGGACTAAACAGTTTATCGAGAAAAATGTTAGAGACTAAACAGTTCGTCGAGAAAAAGGTTAGAGACCTTACCTTGTGTTTTTGAAAATAGAAGGATTAAACAGTGTGTTTTGTCAAAATATTGGGACTAATAAATTAATTACCCTATATTATATATATAAAGAAATGATTTGGAGAGGTTTGCATGTGATTCGTTGAATTTGATCAACTCTCAAATGAATATGATATTAGAAATTTGATTAGGGATAAGTAGGGCTGTAAATAAGATCAGGTGCTTATAAGCGGTTCGTTGTTCGGTTTGATAAAAGCCCGATCGTGTTCAGTTTAATTTATAAACGAGCTGAGATTAAGCACGGAGAAACTCGGCTCGAAAGCTCACGGGCAGGGGCGGAGCCAGCCCAGGGCTCGGGGGGGCCGGAGCCCCCCGGCCACCGGCTCCACCCTTGAGTATTTATCGTTTTGTCCCGGTAGCCCCTCCTAAAATTAGGATAAATTAATTCTATGTAGTATTATTTCAATGTTTAAAAGGTGGATGAAATGGTTAAGGTTGTATGCTCATATTTAAGAGGTCATAGGTTCAATTTCTCCAAATCTCATTTTATTTTAGAAATTTTTTATTTATTTTAACTTTGCTTTTCAATAATTATAAAAACATTTTACCATTATTAATTAATTTAAATAGACTCTTTATTTTAATAACACTTTTGAATTCATTTTTATTATGTCTTTATCATTAAAAAATTAATTTCTTATTTTTGAGATTCAAATAACTTAGTTTTTAAATTATATCTTAAATTATGAAAAATATAAAAAATTTAAAAATAAAAACCGTAAAAATATTATAATTTTTTAGAAACTAACATTGAACTAATAGAAAATTAAATATATTTACTATTTTTATGCTGGACACTTTTAGCAATCACACTTTTAATGTTTTAGCGAACACACAAAACCGATGGTGTATTCGCTAAAACATTAAAAGTGTCCAACGTGAAAAGAGTAAACATATTTAATTTTCTATTAATTCAATACTAGTTTCTAAAAAATTATAACATTTTTACAGTTTTAACATGCCGATGGTGTGTTCGTTAAAATATTAAAGTGTCCAACGTGAAAAGAGTAAACAAAATTAATTTTCTATTAGTTAAATGCTAGTTTCTAAAAAACGATAACATTTTTACAGTTTTAACGCATTGGAGGCTAAATTTTTTTTCCAACCCTAACGGGCTGGACTTTGAAAATTTACCCTCAACTCCACGGCTAAATTTAGCCCCCCCAAATCTAAATTCCTGGCTCCGCCACTGCTCACGGGTAGGCTCGGTTATACATTCGTGAACAATCTCAATTATAATGTTTATAAACACGCTCGTGAGTAATGTTATTTCGATTATTTTTTAAATAACAGTATTTTTATAAAAGGGAAAATGTAAAACAACGTGGTTTTGTATAAATTTTTGTTTTATAGGTTTCACAAATATGTATTTTTGTGTTGAATTAAACACCTTGTTTATAAATCAAACCGATCATCTTCAGTTTTATTTATAAAAGAGCTGAGCTTGAATATGGAGAAACTCGACTCGAAAGTTCGCTAGTAGGCTCAGTTCATGGATACGCTCCTGAGCAAGCTTTCGATTTTTTTTAATAATAGTATTTTTATAAATGAGAAAATGTAAAACAATGTAGTTTTATGTAAACTTTAATTTTGTAGGTTTTAAAATCATGTAGTATAGTGTTAAAGAAGTTTCAAATGAACATGATTAATTCGAGAGTAAAGTTCGTGATCAAACATCACACTAACTGATACTTAGTAATCATGTGGACAACATGAGGCTGCCACATGATTGCTGCTCCAATCATGTATATGACGTGTCAATGAGGTATCGTTGACATCATCATTCTAGTGGAGCAAGTCAGCCTGATTCGAGCGTAGTGATTTTATGACGGAGATGTACTACTTTAGTGATTTTATTATCTCAAAATCTACTTTACTGTCCATCAGCGTAAATACCTCTACTTTAATGAAATCAATTTTACTTTTAATGTTTAAAATTGTGCAATTTTACCCCTAGCAATGTCGGCAAATAAGAGAAATTTTACCTCTAATGTTAACAAGTTCGCCAATTTGAGAAATAATTCATCAACTATATTTCTTAGTCGTGAATATCGTCATATCTACTACATAGTAGTATTCACATGAACTCTAGATGATCAAATATATTTGGTTATTCACCGTTAGATTTAAACTTATTAAATCTAACATTTATGATACTTTGAATCTCCACCCTAGATTTTTAATAAGCCTAAATCTAATGGTGAATGACCAAATTCATTTTGTGATTGAGGTGCATGTGAATATGGCCGTATAAGTATATCATTTTATCATTTATCAGTAACATAGGTATATACTGGAAAAGAAATTTGAAAAAATTACAGTGTTTTATACAAATTGGAAAAAATCAAATTTAAAAATATTAACCACTAATTTTATTATGAAATTTTAATAATAAAACAGTAAAAAGTTTAAGAATATGATGCTTGGGGTATGGAAGAGTTGAATTGATGGGGGTTGAAGATGAGGATAAAAGGGTCTTTTTTTTTTTGTTTTTTTTGATTGATGGAGATCCTTTGCTTGCTGAATGAGTAATGGTGAGTGCGGATCTTGAAGATTTTTGAACTTGGTGGAATATCCGAATAAAAAAATTTAGAATTAGATTGAATTGTTGATTTTCTTTTTTTTAGAATCGAATCGAATTATCTCTATCTTTTTTTTTTATTGTCCAATGTCAATACCTCAATGTAGATAAGTTCGGTATAATTCTTTGTTCCATAGTTTGATAAAAAAAAATTATCATGTTCGGTTCCATCTGATAAAAAATTATCACCTATCTCTAGGATTGACTTTGGGCTTTCTCAGTGCAACTTAGGTGGGAGGCAACTTCATTTTTGTGAATGTTTCAACATATACAAAAGGTCTAATGTTTTCACAACCTCCTTAACTTGTCTAAATTGGTCATTTTACCCTTCAACTCATCAAATATCCTATTTACCTCCTTAACTCTATAAAAGTGGTATTTCTCACCCCCTCAACTTGTCCATTTAGCCCATCAACTCATAGAATGTCCTATTTACCCCCTTAACTCCATAAAAGTGGTATTTCTCACCCCTTACAATCCGTTATCGATGCCTAAATTGATACTTTTTTTTAAACGTTAAACCTATATTGGTGTTATTTTGCACGTGGAACCTAAATTGATACTTCCCCAAAAGATATAAACCTATTTTGGTACCTTATCCCTACTTATAATGTCTTTAACTTGTTTAACAAAATAAAAAGTTGATATTAA
The DNA here is from genome assembly GCF_963576675.1 of Euphorbia lathyris. Lineage (NCBI taxonomy): Eukaryota > Viridiplantae > Streptophyta > Magnoliopsida > Malpighiales > Euphorbiaceae > Euphorbia > Euphorbia lathyris. Next base: position 88,148,003 of record NC_088915.1, read on the forward strand.
AAAAATATATTTTCAAACTCATTTGAATAAGTCCTATTAATTTTGCACTATAAAGAGGTAAGAAATACCACTTTTATGGAGTTAAGGGCGTAAATAGGATCATAAGGGGTGAGAAAATACCACTTTTATGGAGCTAAGAGGGTAAATAGGACATTCGATGAGTTATGAATGTGTAAAATGACCAATTTGCACAAGTTAAGGGGGTGAGAAATACCATTTTTATGGAGTTAATGGGGTAAATAGGATATTCGATGAGTTGGAAGGATAAAATGACCAATTTGGACAAGTGAAGGGGGCTGAAGGAGCATTAGATCTATAAAAAAATGATTTAGAATCTGACGGTAAAAACCGATGTACAATTTATTTTGTATCAAATGGTGGGTATCTTATTAGTTTATAAGAACAATGTAGCAGTTTTAGTAATCAAATTTCAAAAAATTATAAAAAATTATAAAAGCAATAATTTATTAAATGTTTCCATTTCCCGATAAAATGATCTTGTCAATATCAGTATAAATTATCTTTCCCTAAAACAGAATATGGAATGTACTTTATTGGATTACAGACGGGCATTTTACCAAATAACAGTTCTAAGTAGTCAAATTCCTTATCGGGTAAGTTCCGACACAAGAAATGCTTACTTATAAATATGATCATATTAAAGCTCGCCAAATCTTTGCTTTGGTTTTCCGACCTGAAAAAATGGATTTAGAAAATCAAATAAAATACACATTAAATCTATTTAAAATTGGAAAAATATGAAATAAATTCTAGAAAAATACCAAAAATTATTTCAAACCCATAAAAACATCTTAAACAAATAATATTAATTTCAATTAATCTATTAATTAAAATTCACTTTTAATTTATCTCAAATCAATTAACCTAACCTACAGCCAATGAGTGTTGGTCCGAGTGGTAAAGCGTTGAACCTCTGCTTGACAGGTTTGAGGTTCGATTCCCCATTCCGTTTAAACTTATGTTACAATCCTACTACCATAAAGGCTGAGTGTAGATCTTGGAGAATCTTGAACCAGGCCTAATACTTAAATAAAAAGATCCAGAATTAAACTGTTGACTTTTTCTTTAGCATCGAACCAAATTGTATCGTTGACTTAATTAGATAAAAATTTTGGAGATTTTTAAATTCATGATATTTCTGAGTAAATATATTGGAGATTCTAGAACCGAACTGAATATCCGAAAGAAAGTCCAAAATCTTTATTTAAAATAAAACTGAATTGTACCACTTAATTCTGGAGATTTTTAAATATTCAAACTGTATCGAATCATACTCACCCTAACCACTATATAGGGTAAATTATACATATAGCCATTGAACATTTATTAGTTTTCAGAGTGTGATCATTGAATTTCAAAACGACATTTTTTATGAATCTACATTTTTTATTTTTCTAAATCACATTTTTTGAGTTTTTTCTCTCATAACCAAACAATATCTATATTATCACAAAATGAAAATTTTCAAGAATTAAAATTATTTAGAATATAATTAAGGGTAAATTACAAAATTGGATAAAATGGGAGACCCATTTATATATTTAACACATTTACTCAACCTACTACATATTTAGACTGTTTTTGTGTGACTTTCCCATAATACCCCTAACCTTTCCACTTCCCCCTTACGCGAACGGTCTCTCCCCCCTTCTCCTTGGTTACGCGAAACGGTTGGCAGCTCCTCCATTAATGATTCCCAGACTTTTGATCTTCTTATCTTCCTTTAAATTGCACGAAATCTGCACCATTTCTACAAATCATCATGTATTTCTCTTCTTTCTCTCTTCATCTCTTGATTCTTCATCTTCATAACCCTAGAAAACGAAGCTATGGTTCTTCATCTTCCATTTCCTGCTCATTTCTTGGTTTCTTTCTTCTTGTGACCATCGAAGAAATTGTGATTCTACGTTATTTTCATCGTTTTTCCCAGTTTATCATATTATTTTTGTCGAAAAATGTAAGTATATATTGTTTTCTCTGCATTTCTTCCTATAAATTCACTTAGCATATGTCATTTCGCGAAGTCTGTGACGAGAAATTTATCGATTTAACTTCGCGAAATGATGATTATGCGAAGTTTGCGAGGTAATTCGATAAATTTCTCCTGCATACTCCGCGTAATCATCGTTTCGCGAAGTCAGAGTGTCACATTTCTCCTTGCAGACGTCGCGAAATCATCGTTTCGAGAAGTAAAATCACCCTATTCCTTGCATATTTATTTTCGCATACTTAGCGAATCCTCATTTCGCGAAGCCAAATCTTCCTTTTTCTGCCTAACACGATTAATTTTTTCTGAAGGTGATTGAATACATAATATTCATTCCTGGAAGTCGGCGTGCTTGGGTGCCATGAGAGACATCCATTCCAAAAGGCCTGGACTTCCAACCATCGGTAGCGAATAGGAGCTTACACCATGGGACACGTCCATCCCTCAGTGGTGAATAAGAGTCTATATATCGTGAGACATCCATCCATCGGTGGTGAATAAGAACCTATGTATAATGAAGTGATTTGTTATGAGTTTATTGTGACAATCCTGATTGAGGGTACCGTGAGACACATCCATCCATCGGTAGTGAATAGGAGCCTATGTATTATGAAGTGATTTGTTAGGAGTTTATTGTGGAAATCTTGTTGTAAATTTTAATAATATTATGATTTTAATGTTAGAATCCGTTGTTGTTTGGTATTTTTTGTTGTATACCACTTAGCGAATTTTGTTAAAAACACAACCAGACTTCGCATATGCTAATTAAAAGCATCAACTAAAGCAAACATTAGCTTCGCAGGCTTCACATATGCTAGAATGTGAGTCAGACAGGAAGGAGATAGCCGCTCTGTAAATATTGAGCGTACTATGGGAAAGTCGTAAAAAAACAGAGGTAGGGATCCTCTAAAGTTGAAAAGCCTCTAGAGTTGGTGGAGTTGTAATCTCAATCATTAATTACAACATTACTGGATGAGATTTAATTGATAAATTTTAATATTTAATTAGTCATTTATTGATCAATTAAATCTCATCCATTCATTTTGTAATTAATGGTTGAGATGCATATAACTCTACCAACTCTAGAGGATTTCAACTCTAGAGGATCCCTACCCAAAAGCAGTCTACATATATAGTAGGTTGAGTAAATGGGTTAAATATGTAAATGGATCTTCCATTTGACCCTTTTATTTTATTTTTTTGGTAGAAAAGGAAAGGAAAGCAAAGCAAAACAAGCAACTACAGTGGGATTAGCCTAGGAAAGCTAACCCCAATCCTATCCTCTAAAAGAAGAGGAGAAAGAGCGATAGGGGGAACGGTAAGGGTAGAAACACCTAACACCCCCTCATGGCCTGCCGCCGCCAAGTGATCTGCAACACGGTTCTGCTCCCGGAAAATGTGGCTGAACTCAAGGATATCAAATGAGGGGCTAAGCCTCTTAATAGCTTTAATAAGGTTGCGGCTATGAAGACCCATGGCATGACTACCCAAAATCATATTGATGGCCTCCAAGTTATCAGACTCCATAGAAAGCCTCTTAACACCCAGCCTAATCGCCAGTTGGATCCCAGAGAGAATGCCCCAGAGCTCCGCAGAGAAGGAAGAACCCAAACCCAAATTCTGGGTAAACCCAGAAAGCCAGGCGCCTCCTGCATCCCTAAGAACACCTCCGGCAGCAATCTTACCATTACTGAGGCAGGAACCATCAGTATTCAGCTTCACAACCCCCTCTCTCGGCCTGCTCCAGCTCACGAGGTGGACATCACTACTCGGGGAAGATCTGGCAAGGGACTCACCTTTGAAACTATCAATAATAGAGGAGAGTTTCTTCAAGAAGAACTCAGCTAAGTTAGGCAAAAGCATAGCTTTATTATCAAAAATCTCCTCGTTCCTCCATTTCCACACTTGATGACAGATAATGGCAAAGAAAATGTCCCCATGCTCCATATAAGACAATAATTTTCCCCTAATACCATCTAAGAACCAGTCGTTCACAGAATAGGACATGAAGGAAGAGAAAGTATGACGAGGGAGAATTTTCTTCCAAACCTCTTCACTCTTAGGGAAATCCCTAAGAGCGTGGCACAACGATTCAACATGGCCTCTACATCTACCGCAAGCTCCAGAGGTCGCCAAATGCCTTCTGTATCTATCTGAGTTAGTAAGTAATCTGCCTTTAACTCCAGCCACAGGAAGCTCCTCATGCGGTAGGGGATTTTAAGGGACCAAATGGTCTTCCAAATATCCGAGGGATTATCAGTCCTGTTAAGGGAAAAAGCTTCAAAGGCAGATTTGCAAGAATAGACTCCATTGTTAGTCAGCGCCCAGCAATGCTTATCCATGTCTTCCTCTTGATTACTCACCTTCACTCCTCTAATTCTAAGGAGAGTCTCAATGCTAAAGAAAGAATCAAATTTAGGCCAAACCCAGTCCCCTTCAGAGTCCACCACATCGGCTAACCTCCAGTTTTGGATATCACTAGGCGGGGGGGAAGTGCACACATCCACTAAAGGTTTATCCCCAATCCAGGTATCAAACCAGAAGGTTATGGACTTACCATTACTGATGCTCGTAAAATATATAGCGGTTAACAGGACAAGTGTATCCTATCGCAGCAAGTAATACAGTGCTAAGAACAGGATCGAACCACAAGGACTATTTATCACAACTAGTCGGCCCAAGGTAGGAACACAATTGTTCGGAAGGGTAAATATGTGGTAGAGTGATTAAAGAGGCTAATTTCTAAAATAAAAGATAAAAACGTTTGACAGGGAAGAATTCGAATTAATTGATGACACAATCTAAGATGGGGGATTCCCTTAATTGGATCCCATGTATGATTTACTGGGATTTAGTTTCATATCATAATGATAATTGACGGTAACCACCTAATTAACCACATGGAGATTGTCAGTCTCCTGTAGTCTATTCACATGCATTTGGTTGACAGCTTGATTAGGCATATAACCTAGGGCATGTAAAGCATTAGGGTCTGTGGTGATTAAGGCTAAAGCCGTAGCCCAACCACTAGCCCGCACTCCTAGTGGTCTCTAGCGAGGTCAGATTGTGCTAATTCGGATTAAGTAATTCCTTGGTCAGGTATCTACCTATCTACAATCCTAAATTTGTCAGACTCAAGGCATTAGGTTCTGCTATGTCAGGCTAGTTGATCATCATCGAATCTCATTCTAGCAATCATCCTATCTCTGACAAATCTAGACATTAAGCTCACATAATCTAATCAATTGGAAATAATCCAGTAAACTAAATCCCTAATCATACATGGTTACGCAATCAATTCATCCCCATCCCAGATTGGATGGGGATTAGTTCATAGTTAAATTACACAAGCAACTATAACACGCATTATAAGCCTGAATCATCATTAATTCAAATAAGCAAAAAGCAAGAGACAGAGTAAGGAATTAGGAATATAAAACCCGATTTCGTCTGATTCTGATTACAAATCGGGAGAGCCACTATCCTATATCAATCTTCCCCCCAAGCTAAGAGCTGTTACAATGGAAGTAAATCAATAAAATTGAATACAAGGAAAGAGAGAGAGAGAAGAACAAAAAGGAAAAAAGGAAGAACCCTAACAAAGATGACATCCTTTTCTATTTATAGTGCAGGCTTATTTAGGGGTAGTTTGGGCAATTTGCAGGTTGAAATTCGCGCCTAAGGAGTGAGGAAACGCTGGGAAATTGCTTCCAGCGTTTCATCTCATCGAGACAAGAAGTATCTCGACGAGACAAGAGGGTGTCTCGACGAGACACTAGGCGTCTCGTCGAGACACCACGCGATAGTTCCTTTTTGGGAACCATCGGCCCGCCTCGTCTCGTCGAAACGGGCAGTGTCTCGACGAGACGAGGGCCTGTCTCGATGAGACATGCACTGTCTCGGCGAGACAGGCACTAAATTGGGGCTGAGTCCGGGTTTTTTTCCTTTGTTTTGGTCCCTGGACTTCCGAAATATGCTTCGACGGTCCCTGAATTGTCCGGAGGTGCTCCACAAGGCACGAGTTTGGTTCGAAAATGCTCAAACAGTCCCAAAACACCTGAAAATACAGAAAATGCCATAAATAATGGAAATTACTGATTTTGACTGAAAGATAGCAAAATGATACTGAAATTGAATGGAAATAAAGCAAAAACGAATTAAAACAATCCTAAAAACCCTATATAAATGGGAGCTATCAACCTCCCCACACTTGAATCTTGCTTGTCCGCAAGCAAGAAAAAATCAAAGGGAATGAAAACTCCACAAATAGCTCCCGTACACAGACAAAGATCCACTGCACTTTTATCATCTATACTGTCTCAGACTACTCAAGTTACAATTAAAAACAAAGTGAACCTCAGATAAATCTCCAAAACTGATTAATTAGTTTTATCAACCAACACTTTGCGAAAACGAAAAGGCGAGGACTATGATTGCTAGCTCACAGGTGGTCGCTCTTGCACTCAAGTGTTTGGGTGAAATATGAATTTGGCAAACGCTCTACAGTCTACTGCACAAAATGGTCACGTTGGAATTGCATCATCCATCCAGTCGAAATTACGCATCACAATCAAACAAGATTATAGGTCTTCAAAGGGTTGTAACATAGGCTAAGGTTTGGGGGTAGGAAAAAGGGAATTTAGGCAAAAAGTTAACGACTCAACTAGCTGGAATTTTTTTGCAAAAATTGGCACTTTTCCCACTATATGCGAGATAGAAGCTCAAGGTTGATTTATTTCCGTTTGGGAAGTAATTAAAGAATGCCTTTTATCATTTCCTCTGTAATTTATTCGGTTCAATTTTTGAACCATATATATTTCTTTTCTTTTCTTTGGAGATAGAGGGGACAAAGGGTCAATTTGAATTGGTTACTTCTTCTATTTAGAATTACAACCTTTCAATGGTAGCTAATGGAAATTTGAAGGATGTGTGCCTAAGGATTTTCTAACCTAAATTGAGTCAATTAACTTGGGTGAGAAAGGGTATTTAGGAAGGCTAAGGGCTTGTAACAAGGTTGATCAAAGAAAAGGGGTAAATAAGGCTCAAAGGGGCTTATCTAGTGGAATTGGTAAGGGATTTTGGCTTATCAAAGAATAGGCTAAGTTCACAAAGGGCTAAACCTAGGTTGCCTAATCATTTCAAGTTCGATTATAACACAAAATTCAACCAGTATTGGATGCAATTCCTATGAGCATAATGACAATAACTGTAATCCCACACCTAAGAGATCAATTGTTCCTAAAAATGAGTCTAAAATATTGACCTTTAGGCTCTAGCTCACAATTTAGGGGTTATTTGCAACAATCCTAGCCTCACCTAACGAAACGTTCCATGTCAATCTTAGTTAAATAACACTCTTTGGAGACTCAAATGTTGTTCACAAGTTTTTGCATGCATCGATTTCAACTAAGCTTTCAGACTTTCAAAGCACAATTTCAACTGTAATGTCAGGATTGCTAGATGCATCAAAAATCAACTGCCTAAGATTCTTTTTATTTCTAACTACTAAAAGCGAAATATTGAAAGCAAAAGCTAAACATGCCACAAAACACAAATACAAATAGTGGCATAAAACATGCAATTGGTACATGTACAAAATGTCCTATCCTATTGCCTCCTCCGCCACACTAAATCATGCATTTAATTCCAAAAGATGCATATTTATGAAATTGAACAGTAAGTGAAAGAAAAGAGATAGGATAGGAAAAACTCCCTCATGGGGCCTCTATGTAACGCAGTGTTTCCACTACGCCCAAGTTATCTTCATAAATTTTTAGACGCTGCCCGTTGACCTTGAAAGGGGCATTGTGGCCGTCTGTGATCTCGACTGCTCCGGAGGAGAATAACTGGGTGACCTCAAACGGTCCATACCACCTCGACTTCAGCTTACCAGGGAATAATCACTGCCTGGAGTTGTATAGTAAAACCTTATCCCCTACCTCAAAGTGGCGTTTGATTATTCTCTTGTCATGCCATCTTTTCGTCCTCTCCTTGTAGATCCGTGAATTCTCATAAGCACTGAGCCTGAACTCTTCCAGGGCATCAAGCTGCAATAACCGTTTCTCACCTGCAACTCGTGTATCAAAGTTTAGAAAACGGGTAGCCCAGTAGGCTTTATGTTCGAGTTCTACAGGGAGATGACATGCCTTACCGTAAACTAGCCTGAATGGGGACATGCCAATTGGTGTTTTGAATGCTGTCCTATATGCCCACAAGGCATCATCTAATTTGAGTGACCAATTATGCCTAGAGGAATTTACAGTTTTTTCAAGAATGGTTTTGATCTCTCTATTTGACACTTCAACTTGACCACTGGTCTGGGGATGATACGGGGTAGCCACTTTATGAGTGACCCCATATTTATGCAGGACCTGTTTAAAAGCTTGGTTACAAAAATGAGACCCGTCGTCGCTAATAATGGTGCGGGGGGTGCCAAACCGTGTGAAGATATTCTTTTGCAAGAATCGGATGACAGCCTGCGCATCATTACTAGGCAGGGCTACAGCCTCCACCCATTTAGAAACGTAGTCCACGGCTACAAGGATGTACTCGTTATTGAACGACTTCGGGAAAGGTCCCATAAAGTCTATCCCCCAAACATCAAAGATTTCACAGACTAAAATTGGTTTCATAGGCATGGCATGTCTCTGTGAAACGTTACCAGTTCGTTGACACTTATCACAGTTTTTAACAAAATTAAAAGCGTCATGGAAGATTGTGGGCCAATAGAACCCACTCTGGAGTACCTTAGCTGCAGTTCTGTCCGCGCCATAGTGGCCATCTACCTCTTTAGAATGACAGAATGCAAGGACGGAAGCTACCTCCTCCTCAGGAATGCACCGACGGATGATGTTGTCGCCACAAACCTTGAATAGGTAGGGATCATCCCAGAGGTACTGCTTTGCGTCGTGCAGGAACTTCCTCCTCTGCTGGTAAGAGAGGTCTGGAGGGATCAGCTTTCCTACAAGGAAATTAGCAAAACCGGCAAACCAAGGGACATGTCTAATTGACAGTAAGTGCTCGTCGGGAAATGTCTCCTGGATGTCTGCATCGGTGTCTGTATCCACCTCCTCTTGTTCCAATCTAGAAAGATGATCAGCAACCACATTTTCAACTCCTTTCTTATCTCGTATCTCCATATCAAACTCCTGCAGTAATAGAATCCACTTAAGGAGTCTAGGTTTGGCATCCTGTTTTGAAAACAAATACCTCAATGCAGCATGGTCAGTGTAAACAATAACTTTTGAAAGCACCAAATATGAACAAAACTTGTCAAGTGCAAAAATCACAGCTAATAACTCTTTTTCTGTGGTGGTATAATTTAATTGAGCGTCAGTCAGAGTTTTACTAGCATATGAAATCGGTCGGCAAATTTTATCCACTTTCTGACCTAAGCATGCACCTACAGCTGTGTCACTGGCATCACACATTAGCTCGAATGGTAAATCCCAGTTGGGACTAACCATTATAGGAGCTTTAATCAATTTGTCTTTTAAAGTGTTAAAAGATTCAAGACATTCAGGTGTGAAAACAAAATTGGCATCCTTCAGCAACAATTGGGTCATAGGCCTGGCAATTTTAGAAAAATCCTTAATAAAGCGCCTATAAAAACCAGCGTGGCCTAAAAAACTCCTAACTGCTTTGACATTGGAAGGGGGAGGTAGTTTTTCAATGACCTCAACTTTAGCAGGGTCTACCTCAATCCCTTTTCGTGATACCTTATGCCCTAAAACTATACACTCAGTGACCATAAACTGACACTTTTCCCAGTTTAGGACTAGGTCGGTTTCCTCACATCTTTGCAGCATTAATCCCAAGTTATGCAAACAGCTATCAAAAGTGGTACCAAAAACAGAAAAATCATCCATAAAGACCTCCATGAATTTTTCTATCATATTAGAAAATATAGCTGTCATACACCTCTGAAACGTAGCAGGTGCATTGCATAACCCGAAGGGCATCCGTCTATATGCAAATGTCCCAAAAGGGCAAGTGAAAGTGGTCTTTTCCTGATCGTCAGGATCCACTGATATTTGCATGTAGCCCGAATACCCATCCACACAACAGAAGAAAAACTTACCTGCCATGCGTTCAAGCATTTGATCAATGAACGGAAGAGGGAAATGATCCTTCCTGGTGGCGTCGTTCAATTTCCTGTAGTCCACGCACATTCGCCACCCGGTGGTTTTCCGCACCGGGATCAGTTCATTCTTCTCATTCAATGTCACTGTTGTGCCCCCCTTCTTCGGCACCATATGCACGGGACTCACCCACTGGCTGTGAGAGATTGGATAGATCATCCCTGTATCAAGCAACTTAATTACCTCAGCCTACACTACTTCCTTCATTTTTGGGTTGAGTCTTCTCTGTGGTTGAGCAGTCGGCTTCACCTTATCCTCCATATAGAGCCGGTGTTCACAAAGAGACGGGCTGATTCCCTTGATGTCCGACATTTGCCATCCAAACGCTCCCTTGTGCTTCCTCAGCACCTCCACCAAGCGATCTTCCTCAGGACCTGTAAGTTCAGCCGAAATAATCACAGGTAAGTGTAAAGGAGGTGCCAAGAACACGTATTTTAAATGGGCAGGTAAGGGTTTGAGGTCGAGGGTCGGCGGTTCTTCAATCGAGGTCTTAGGCCTTGTCTTTGTTTCTCTGTCCAGGAGTTCGTCGTGCTGGGCCCAATGACAACCCTCTTTACCTTCTACCTCGGTCTCCAAATCTAATGGCTCCTCATCTAGTTCAATACTCAGGTTCCGGTCTTCAGTTTCCTGGAAAACATTCTCAACCAAAGAGTCAGTTACGCTCAGAAAATTACAACATTCATCATCAACAGGAAATTTCATAGATTTTAGAATGTTGAATTCCACTTCCTCGTTTTGAAGCCTGAGAATCAGTTTGCCTCCCTCAACATCAATCAGTGTTCGTCCAGTGGCGAGAAAAGGCCTCCCTAACAAGATCGGGACTTGATCATCTTCTTCAATGTCCATGATCACGAAGTCAGCTGGGAAGATGAACTGATCTACCTTGACCAAAAGGTCTTCTACCACTCCAACCGGACGCGTTATAGACATGTCAGCCAACTGAATCGTGACTAACGTAGGCTTTGAGTCTCCCATTCCTAATTTCCTGTAAACAGACAACGGCATAAGATTTATGCTTGCACCAAGATCACATAAAGCACGTTTAAAATGAACCTTGCCTATTGTACAGGGAATGCTAAAACTACCAGGATCTTTAGATTTTTTAGGTAACGGATTTGTTAGCATGGCAGAACATTCCTAGCTTAGCATTACAGTCTCATGATCTCCTAGTTTTCTCTTTTTAGAGATCAGCTCTTTTAAAAAATTTCCATACACAGGCATATTCTCAAGAAGTTCAAGAAACGGGAGGTTAATCTCGATTTTCTTAAACACATTTAACATTTTGGAATAATCCTTGTCTAACTTAGCTCTCCTAGAAGTAGGATAAGGCAAGGTAACCTGTGTTGGTGGTACATCAGTTTCAGTAATCGGAGTTGGATCAGAAACACTTACCTGTGGAGCAGACGGGGTAGAGATATTACCAGGAATGGGGTCTGCCTTGTCTTGCTGAGGCACAAAGGCTGGTGCGCTTACCTGTGTTCCGCTCCTAAGCGTGATTGCTCGTGCTTCCTCTTCTACCAATTTATTGACCTGTGTTTGAAGCCTTTGTCAGAAAGCTTCATTGTGTGCCAATCTTCCTTCTATGGCACTCAGGCTCTCTCTCAGGACATCTATACTTCTCTCCCATTCAGTCTCAGAACCTGATCCTCGATGTCTGTCCTGCTGCCAATGCGTGCCATTTGACCCATACTGTTTTAGATAATGGATCTGTTCAATTACAATCGGGCACTCCACGTTCTTGTGCCCTCCGCTGCACACCTCACAGCTTGCTACTGGTTCCGATGATTTCAGGTGAGTTTCCAGTAGATCTACTTTTTCTATAAGCACTGCTATCTGATGATTTGATTCTGAAAATATTCTAGGGAACTCTTTGGCTGTTGTGCCTCTTCTTGGAGCCGGCTTCTCAACTTGCCAACATGCGCTTCGTTCAGCTAATTCTTTCATCAGATTGTATGCTTGAACTGCAGTCTTGTTGAATAGATTTCCTCCCGCTGCTGCATCTAGAAAGGCACGGCTGACAGGAGATATTCCTGAGTAGAACATATCAACAAGCTGGTACCGCTGGTAACCATGGTGGGGGCACCGTCTTAACAACTTCTGGAACCTCTCCCAGGCTAGATACAAGTTCTCACTGTCGGACTGCCTAAACGAGGTGATGTCGCTTCTGAATTGTGCAGTCTTTGACGGAGGGAAGTACTTTACTAGAAACGCTGATACTGTAGTGTCCCAGTCAGTGAGAGACCCTGGCTCAATGGATTGTAGCCATTCTGCAGCTTCTTCTTTCAAAGAAAATCTAAACAGCTTCTGGAAGATCTGTTCAGATGCGACGTCTTCACACTTGAAAGTGCTGCAGTATTCCATGAATTTGTCAAGATGTGAGTTAGGATCTTCGTAGTAATCCCCACCGAACTGTCCCGAGTTCTGGATCATCTGAATCATTGTTGGTCTGATTTCAAATGACATTGCTGTTATTGTCGGATCGAGGATGCCAGAGGTGCTTATAGGCCGCTTTGCCCTCAACGGCTCCATGACCGACGGATCTTCGGCCATTGTGTCACCCTTTTACGTCCTGCAAGAACAATATCAGCTTAAGAATCAAAATGCAATGAGGAGTAATTCCCAGAACCTCGGTTCTTGGAATTCCAAACAATTATATAAACCTATCACCAAAAGTAAACTAGTTATAAACAAAAATAGTCCCCGGCAACGGCGCCAAAAACTTGATGCTCGTAAAATATATAGCGGTTAGCAGGACAAGTGTATCCTATCGCAGCAAGTAATACAGTGCTAAGCACATGATCGAACCACAAGGACTATTTATCACAACTAGTCGGCCCAAGGTAGGAACACAATTGTTCGGAAGGGTAAATATGTGGTAGAGTGATTAAAGAGGCTAATTTCTAAAATAAAAGATAAAAACGTTTGACAGGGAAGAATTCGAATTAATTGATGACGCAATCTAAGATGGGGATTCCCTTAATTGGATCTCATGTATGATTTACTGGGATTTAGTTTCATATCATAATGATAATTGACGGTAACCACCTAATTAACCACATGGAGATTGTCAGTCTCCTGTAGTCTATTCACATGCATTTGGTTGACGGCTTGATTAGGCATATAACCTAGGGCATGTAAAGCATTAGGGTCTATGGTGATTAAGGCTAAAGCCGTAGCCCAGCCACTAGCCCGCACTCCTAGTGGTCTCTAGCGAGGTCAGATTGTGCTAATTCGGATTAAGTAATTCCTTGGTCAGGTATCTACCTATCTACAATCCTAAATTTGTCAGACTCAAGGCATTAGGTTCTGCTATGTCAGGCTAGTTGATCATCATCGAATCTCATTCTAGCAATCATCCTATCTCTAACAAATCTAGACATTAAGCTCACATAATCTAATCAATTGGAAACAATCCAGTAAACTAAATCCCTAATCATACATGGTTACGCAATCAATTCATCCCCATCCCAGATTGGATGGGGATTAGTTCATAGTTAAATTAAACAAGCAACTATAACACGCATTATAAGCCTGAATCATCATTAATTCAAATAAGCAAAAAGCAAGAGACAGAGTAAGGAATTAGGAATATAAAACCCGATTTCGTCTGATTCTGATTACAAATCGGGAGAGCCACTATCCTATATCAATCTTCCCCCCAAGCTAAGAGCTGTTACAATGGAAGTAAATCAATAAAATTGAATACAAGGAAAGAAAGAGAGAGAAGAACAAAAAGGAAAAAAGGAAGAACCCTAACAAAGATGACATCCTTTTCTATTTATAGTACAGGCTTAGTTAGGGGTAGTTTGGGCAATTTGCAGGTTGAAATTCGCGCCTAATGAGTGAGGAAACGATGGGAAATTGCTTCCAGCGTTTCGTCTCATCGAGACAAGAAGTATCTTGACGAGACAAGAGGGTGTCTCGACGAGACACTAGGCGTCTCGTCGAGACACCACGCGATAGTTCCTTTTTGGGAACCATCGGCCCGCCTCGTCTCGTCGAGACGGGCAGTGTCTCGACGAGACGAGGGCCTGTCTCGACGAGACATGCACTGTCTGGGCGAGACAGGCACTAAATTGGGGCTGAGTTCGGGTTTTTTCCTTTGTTTTGGTCCCTGGACTTTCGAAATATGCTCCGACGGTCCCTGAATTGTCCGGAGGTGCTCCACAAGGCACGGGTCTGGTTCGAAAATGCTCAAACAGTCCCAAAACACCTGAAAATACAGAAAATGCCATAAATAATGGAAATTACTGATTTTGACTGAAAGATAGCAAAATGATACTGAAATTGAATGGAAATAAAGCAAAAACGAACTAAAACAATCCTAAAAACCCTATATAAATGGGAGCTATCAATTACCCACATCCAGACCAACCCCCGAGCAAAACTCAGCAAAAACGGCGCTAAGCCCTTTCTAGAGGAAGGAACAATTGATAACTCTCTCTTTCGCGCCCCCAAAGATCTTATCTTTTCGATACTTACCACAAAGAAGGCGAACCCAGAGAGAGGAGGGGCATTGCCACATACGCCAAAGGAGTTTCATTAATAAAACTTTATTATTATCCTTAGCTCTCCTAATGCCCAAACCCCCTGAATCTTTGGGCTGACAAACCTCACTCCAAGGCACCAGGTGGATCTTTCTTCCCTCCGCAGCTTCCCCCAACAGGAACCTTCGGTTAATCTTATCAAGATCATTAAGCACAGGATTCGGAAGCTGACAAGCCTACATGATGTGGTTGGGAGCAGCGGAATTCACAGATTGAATTAAAGTCAGACGGCCAGCGAGGGAGAGAGTCTTGGCTTTCCACGTGGCACACCTCGTATTGGCTTTGTCCAAAGTATCTTTAAAAGAAACTTTAGACACTCTCTCACTATGGAGAGGAATCCCTAGATACTTCCCAAGAGAATTAGTAAGAGGAATACCAGACAAATCACTTAATCTTTTACAAATTCTCGGATTCATATTCTTAGAGCACATCATCCTAGATTTCTGGATATTAAGTCTCTGACCAGAGGCCGAACAAAAACAATCCAGAATATCCATAATGACACTCAACTGCTCCTCATTACCTTCAAGAAAGATAAGGACATCGTCCGCAAAGAATAAGTGGGTCACCTGGGGACAGAAACTGTTGATGGCCACCGGGTGGAAACTCCCAATATCAATGGCATCTTGAATAAGGTGGGACAGCCTCTCCATAGCAATAACGAAGAGGAAGGGACTCATAGGATCACCCTGACGGATGCCCCGACCCGGAGAGAACTCCTCCGACATATCCCCATTCACCATAACCTGAAACACAGGAGAAGTAATACAAACCTTAATAAGATTTCTCCAACTGTCCGGGATCCTAGCTCTCTCCAGACTCTCCATCAGGAAGTTCCAGTTGATGCGATCATAGGCCTTCTCCAAATCCAGCTTAAGAGCCACAATGCCTTTCTTCCCTTTCCTAATCTTCATAGTGTGCACCATTTCTTGGGCAATCACCACATTATCCATCATTTGTCTACCGGGTACAAAACTACCCTGATTCTGACAAATGATCTCCGGAAGAATGCCACGGATTCTATTAGCCACAATTTTTGTAATCGTCTTGTAAAGAACATTACAAAGACTGATGGGTCTCATATGCAAAAAGGAAGAAGGCTTATCAATTTTAGGAATAAGGACCAGGAGAGTTCTATTAACCAGCTCAATATCCTTAGACCCATTGAACACACCTATGATAAACTCATAGATACCCTCCTTCACAACACCCCAGTGCTTGTGGTAGAAGCCAGCTGGAAGACCATCAATACCAGGCGCTTTAGACGCCCCAATGCTGAAGATGACATGGTCAATCTCTTTTCGGGAAATAGGAAGAAAGGCACTCTGACTGATATCCTCACTGATCAAAGGAAAGGTAGCAATAGAGTGAGCCCTCTCCATCTGAATAGGATCCTCTTTGAAAAGCTCCTTATAGAACTCCAGAGCCAAATTCTGAATCACCTCATCTTCATACACCCACTCCCCATCAGCATCTTTGATAGCCTCAATTCTATTCCTCTGCCGCCTGATCATAGTAGACAGATGGAAGTCCCTGGTATTACGATCCCCATCCCTAATCCAGGATTTCCTAGACTTCTGGAACCAGAGAAGCTCCTCCTGCCTAAGCACAGCTTCCATCTCCTTCTGAAGGGTTCTAAGGAGGCCATCTAAACTGTGATCAAACCTCACATCCAACCTACGCTGAACGCCCTCCATCCTTTTTAACAACTTATTCTTTCTTCTAATAATGTGCCCAAAGACATTCTTATTCCAACCAAGCACCTTCTTCATGAACCCTTCAGAAGCTTGCAGGACATTCGAATGAGGTTTCCAATTATCTTGGACGAACTCCTTAAACTTAGGATGGGACTCCCACGCCAGCTGGTACCGGAACGGTCTCTTCCCCCTAGGCCGGTTGCCTCTCAAAAGTCTAAACAAAATAGGGCAATGGTCCGAATGACGGAACGGAAGATTTAAAACAGAACACTCAGGGAAAGAAGCCAGGGTAGCCACATTAGCATAGACCTTGTCCAAACGAACAAAGGTACTATTGCGTTTCCAAGTGAATCTATGACCCGAAGCCCCCAAGTCGGAAAGCCCACATAAATCCATATTATTTTTGTGGTGAAGACAGCGATTAACATAATGATTGGAACCTCCTCTCTGGTCACTCATAAGGCCGATATCATTAAAGTCTCCCGCAATAAACCAGGGCTCAGAGATGCTGCCACTCATCGAAAAGAGGATCTCCCGCAGCCGTTTGCGATTAACTAAGATCGGATCAGCATACACAAGGGTAGTCAAGAAGGGAGTAATACCAGAAATGCTCACTTTACAGTGAATGAACTGCTTATCGATACTAATAACATCAAAATGAATCCGATCTGGCCTCCAGAAAAGCCAGATCCCACCAGCTCGGCCAGTAGCCTCCGATCTAACACACCTCCAGTTCTTAAACTTATTAACCACCTCATCTGCTTTCTCTCCACTAATCTTAGTTTCCAGTAAAGCAAAACACGAGGGGTTAAACTGTTTAATTAGGTCATTAATATGGATACGGGTAGCCTTGCTAGCCGCACCCCTAACATTCCAGCACAACAAGTCCATAGAAAGGAGGAGACTGACCGCACCAATCTACCTAAGCCAGGTATTTACTAAGGGCTCCTGAGAGCCTCACCGAGGTACCCGCAGGTCCCCTCTTCTCTAAAAAAGCCAAGGAATTTTGGATGCTTTTTTGTTTGCCCTTTGGCTTTTTCAAGCCAG
Source organism: Euphorbia lathyris (assembly GCF_963576675.1). Taxonomy (NCBI): domain Eukaryota; kingdom Viridiplantae; phylum Streptophyta; class Magnoliopsida; order Malpighiales; family Euphorbiaceae; genus Euphorbia; species Euphorbia lathyris. Next base: position 88,165,443 of record NC_088915.1, read on the forward strand.
GTTTAATAACCCCCATTGGATTCCCAATTCCAGGTCCACCAGTAAGAATAGAAGAACTACCCTCATTAGTTTCCTTCATCTTTCGGGCCGCCTGAACCAGGGGCCCCCCCTGAGTTTCATTCTTGGAAGCAAAGAGGGGATTAACAGAATCAACCACTAGCTCAGAAGACACAACAGACTCCAGACCCGGCAAACTGTGTTCCATAAGCTCATCTCCATGGACAGGCTCATGAACGTCTTCAATAGATAGGGCACCAAACCTAGAGCTAAGCTGGTACCAGCCTCCCCCTAGCCTTGGGGATAGGCTTCTCCTTCACACTAGGGGGCAGCCATAGGCTTAGAAGGAGCGGAAATCCCCTTCTTGATAATATCAGGAGGAAGATTCTGCATAATAGGAGGCTGAGTTCTACGACGAGTAGTCCGTTTAGCTACCATCCAAGGACCGAAGTTTCCTTCATTCCCTTGGTTACCTACAGAAATACTCCCACTCTCCATAACAGTCTCCTTCAAAACACTCTCCCTTTTGGGGCAACCTTCCTAAGAATGACCATAAATGCCACAATCATAACAAAAGTTATGTAAGCCTTCATATTCGATAAAGAACATCTTGTTCTGAACACAGAACTTAGATAATAAGGGTTTCGCAAGATCCACATCCACACAAATCCTAGCAAACTTGCCCCTAATGGCACCAATAGTAGTCTTATCCATATGGTGGACCTTCCCAACCATGCCTCCTATTTTGCTTAGGAATTTCTCACTGTAATACTCAATGGGAAGGCTCGGAAACCTAACCCAAGTCAAAATCCTGTTAACAGTAGAATCATGGGGATTAAAATTAGGAACCCAATGTCGTAAAGCCAGAACGTGGTTGGAAATAATATATGGGCCCCCCTTGATCACAGTATTGTAATCCTCAACTCTAGTAAACTTGATGACATAGAAGTCATTTTCAAGGTCAGTAATACTGACTTTCCCTTTCCTAGCCCACTGGGCTTGAATCCTTTGGGCAAAATAATTAAAGCTGATCCTCTTCCCCAACACCTTAACTATCAAAGACACCTTCCACTTCTCTCTGAGTTCCCTCTTCTCTTCCGAAGACAGTCTAATAACCGGACAAAGAGGATCATCCTAGACACCATCCTCCTCGTCCGAATCAGAGAAAAGATCCGCAGAATCCCCCTACCATCTCCACTTCCTCAAAGCAGAGCTCCTCCTCAACCACTCCCATAACAGTGTCTTTCCAAGACCCTTTACCTATCCCGTTATTGCCAACTGCAGTCCTAGGAGAGGCCATGTTCCCCTGTCCCTGAATATCATGCCCAGCCTCAAAAGGGCTCTGACTCGAGGCAACCTGCCCCCCAAATGCAGCCTCAGCCTGCCCAGCACTGACCGAAATAGGGCAATCAATGCCAGGCACAATGCCGGAAAAACCAGGCCAACGCCCAGCCCCAGCATCGGCAGGCCCCCTGCGGTGCCCGGCGCCATCGGCAGGGAGGACAAGCGCCGCACAGTCCGCAGGCGGCAACTTGCCCACCCGTCCATCCGGGATCGCGGGGAGCAAGGGGGCAACCGCGTCACCCGATCCCATACGCCCACCCCCCAAACATCCCGCAACCACTGCCCCAGGCACAGGGCACCGTTCGTCCAACCTCCCTGCCGATGAATCCCCCTCCAGCGGCGCCGCCTGCGTCCCAGCCGAATCCGCAAGCAAGGCAACCGATCCAGGCGCCACGCCCCTGTCCCCACGATCCCAGGCCCCTCCAGCCTCCCAATCCCCTAAACTGGCACCGCATCCTGCCGGATCTAACCCATCGGACCCTTGCCAAGCCCCCCGACCCCGCTCCCGGGAGCGGTCCCTCACCCGCTCGCCATGCCCCCTCTTCTCCCTTGCATCCCCTGCCGAAGCCACAACGCCGCCAGCTGACACTCCATCCTGCACCAGATCCGACGCCCGCCCTACCCCAGCCGCCCGATCCGCCTCACCAAGATTGGAATTGCCGCCATCACCGCCCCCCTCCAAGGTCCGCCTAACCCTAGGTCTCTCTCTCTCTGTCTTTCGCCATCAGATCTGCGAGAGAGAAGACAGATCTGAGAGAGATAAGATATATCTGAGAAAGAGAAAACAGATATGAGATCGAATGAAGACAGATCTGAGAGAGAGAAGACAAATCTGAGAGAGAGAAGACAGATCTGAGAAAGAGAAGACAGATCTGAGAGAGAGAAAATAGATCTGAGATCGAATGGACAGATCTGAGAGAGAGAAGACAGATCTGAGAGAGAGAATAGATCCGAGATAGAATGAAGATAGATCTGAGAGAGAGAAGACAGTTCTGAGAGAGAGAAAACAAATCTCAAAATAACCAAACCACAAGCCGTAGCTCCCACGAGAATGAAAAAACTATAGCTCCCATGAGAAGGAGAAAACTTCTCTAATGAAAGAAGGAGACAGAATATTTTGACCCTTTTATAATTTACCCTATAATTAATTGTTGGATTTTTTTTTTCAGTCGTTAACTGAAGTTTGATGACTATAAATGTAACAAAGTGTAACGTTTATTCGCTTTTATGGTTAACGTTCACTGGTCATCGGTTTAATTTGCCCCCACTCTATATAACGAGAATAGCAATTGTATCGTCGTTGTCGTCGAAATTAGGGATCGACGGAAAGAAGAGTTTGCGAAGAACTTAAACCGTATGAACTGCAGAGTTTGCTTTAATTATATGTCTCTTTATTATTAATTTGCGATTTTTTCTTTTCTCTTGGATTGTTCTGCAATTAAAGGGTGCAACGAGGAGCATCGCAAGGAAATATGGATGGAGACTCCGACACTCACCAAATCGAGGAGGAGGAGTGCGGCGGCTTTAGGTAAAGTTTCTAATTTATTAATGAATTGCTTCAGCGATTGTTTAGGGTTTCGAATCAAAAACCATACATAGTCTGATAAAATAATAGATGAAATCCTGATTAGTTCTTATGTTTCATGAATTCATTTGGTGTTTTCTTTCTTCTATATTGCTGTGTTCTGAAAAGTTGTGCAAATTAGTTTCTGATTTTGATTTGGTTTGTTCTGCAACTCACTGATTTTACCCCTAACTTTGCCAACAAAGTGCAATTTTACTCCTAACATTCACAAGTTGGATGGATTTGAGAAATAATTCATTAAACTGTCTTCTTCGTCACGAATTTTATCTACACTTCACTTTTGTGTCATTTTTTTTTATTGAATTTAAAAAAAATTAAAAAAAGTATACTGTCTTTCTAGGAGTTGGACAAAAAAATTCAAATATCTCGGCGGAATTTATAGATATTAATCTCCAATTCTGCTTTCAAATTTTTTATTATTTCTCAAATTCTATTATTAAATCACAAAAAATATGAAATCTTTTTTTAGAACCAACAGAACAAGAAACAAAATATATGTGTTTTATAATAAAAACAACTGATATGCAATCGGTACAGAACAAGAAACAAAATATCTTTATTTTATAATAAAAACAACTGATATGCAATCGGTACAGAACAAGAAACAAAATATCTTTATTTTATATTAAAAACAACTGATATGCAATTGGTACAAAACAAGAAACAAAATATCCGTGTTTTATAATAAAAACAATTGATATGCAATTGGTACAGAACAAGAAACAACTTATATGCAATCAGTACCGAACGAAACAAAATATCTATGTTTTATTATAGAAACAACTGATATGCAATCGGTACAGTTTGTGATTTTGATTTTGTTTGTTCTGCAAGTGATTGTCGGGTGTGTGAAGGAAAAGGAAAGATGGCCAGAGACCCTCACACAACTTGGAGGAGTTATATGCATCGGGGAGGGTAAGGTTCTCTAATTTTTGCATCGACACTCCTCTTTAGTAGCCTGTCTGATTTTCGTGTTCGTATCTGTTTTGTCTCCGTTTCCATTGTAGTTTCAAAGCTATTCTATGAAGGTTATGTTTTAGAAATAATGTTTTCCATGTCCGTACGTGTCTGTGCAACATAGCTTCAAGCAAAACCTAAATCTTTAATTAAGATTTGTTATATTTGGCTAGTCAAATTATACCATGGTCCGATAACAAACCAAATCCTGATTAGTAGATAGCTATGAAGCACGGAAACCTGAACTTACAGGCGTTTCACAACAGCCATAAACAGTGGCGGAGCCAGAGCTCAAAGTCCGGAGGGGCTCAATTGCATGAAGATTTTTTTTTAATAACGACTTAAGGCTTTGATTCATAGTAGTCAAATCGAAATTTTCAAATTTTTGATAATATAAGGGTAAATTTGATCATAATTGGAAAAATTAAGGTACAAAACAATTGAGAATTCAATATGAAGTAAGGATAAGGTGCAAAAATACTCTAATGTTTACACCTAAGAAACGTATAAAATGGTGCAATTTTACCCTTAATATTGGCAGCGAAGAGCAATTTTATCCCTAACGTTGACAAGTTTGGTCAATTGGAGAAATTATTCATCAAATTGTTTTCTCGGTCATGAATTTTGTAACTAAAAAATATAATTAAAAATAATAAAGGAGTTTGGTCCCAAAAAAATAATAAAGGAGAATGAGGTTAATAATGATTAAAAATGATATTTAATATTGATATTTTTAAAGGAGAATGAGGTTTAAGGGAAAAAATTAAAATGAGATAAAAAGTGAAGAGAGGGAGATTTGAACACAAGACCACTTGGATATAGAGATGCCTTTAATTATCACTACAAGCAACTATGCAAACTTAGTTTCATGTTATGTAATTACATTCTACATTATAAGTATTAATTTTAACTATTTTGAGGGGGCTTCTCGGGACTGAACCACTATTCGTCAAGGGTGTTCCGGAGGGTCGGAGGGTCGGGAGACCCTCCCTTACCCCCCCTAGATCCGCCCCTGGCCATAAACAGGTGCGATACGTTTCGGGGCAGTTTCAATAATATTGGAAACTTGGATACAAGATTCCTTCTAGGAAACGCGTTTCCCAGATCAAAAGGGATGCAGTTCCTTTTCAGAGACAAAGACGGAGAGAAAAAGAGAGCAGTTGCAGATACGAAAGGATGCGATGCGACTCCTAATAGGAACCGAACTGACTCTCAAACTTCTCAATCTCTAATAGGCCATTTGGGATATCATTTGCTGGGTTATTTGGAGATCCTTTCATGTGGGAAAGTATTTGATGGGCTCTCCTCCTTTGCATGATTTCATGTACCTTTCCCGTGCGGTCGAAGATTCTAGCTCCTCTTGTCAGGCCTCATTCATCGATAAGAGTAAGACTCTTTACGCTAAACTAAAAAGAGTCCTTTAGGGAAGTTCTTGTTTGATATTTTCATTTGAAGTACCTTTTCTTTACGGATTACATTATCTTTAACCCGATTACAACCTAACTTAGGGTCTATAAAACCAGCTTGTTTCACTCCTGGCCTGTCCCTATAAAGGATTTCATTCCTCTCACTCTCTTTCCATGCGTGTCAGCTTACTCTGATGGACATAAAAATAGGCCATTCCCGGCCTTTTCCTCATAGAAATATAAGACCAATGCCACTTGCCTTTGCTTTAATAGTTTCTATTTAGGGAGCGCACCTTAACTTTTCAAACTCAAAGTGCAAGCTAACTAATGGCAAAGGCCGTGGATAGAGAGTGATAAAAAACACATATATGAGATCAGTCAATACATGCCACTTTATTCTTGACCCAATTATCAATCCGTTTTGGGTTTCTAAAACATTGATAATAACCTAGATAAAACAACTATCTAAAATTTAGTTCACAGCAATATAGAATAAAATAAAAACTCTATTTCAATATAGGTATATAAACACGATCAATAGTGTCAAACTCTATCCTACCATATCCACGATCACTCCAGTTGGGTCCTCAACTATACTGATACTTCCAATAACTAATCCATTTCTGCTCTATTTCTGACCAATATCCTTTGTATCCGCAGATCATCGCAGCATGTCTCCAAGGGAGCCGAATACCATCCTGCCTCAGAAATGTTGAAGTGAATATAGAATTTTCAATATGGGTAGTTCGGACATAATAGGATCCCACAAAAGGCTTGCATTGATTTGGTGAGTTTATGAGATTTTCCATAGTTTCACGTATACCAACATTTGATTTCGCTCGTCGTGTTCGAGTATTCACCGACTATGGGAAATCAAATGTTGGTATACGTGAAACTATGGGAAATCTCATAAACTCACCAAATCAATGCAAGCCTTTTGTGGGATCCTATAATGTCCAAACTACCCATATTGAAAATTCTATATTCACTTCTAATGGTGAAATTGAAACATTCCCAGACATGATGATATTTGGCTTTCTAAGAAACATGTTATGATGATTTGCGGATACAATGGACATTGATCCGAAATGGAGCAGAAATGGGTTGGGTATTGGAAGTATTAGGATAGTAATGGGCCCAACTGGAGTGATCGTGGATATGGTAGGTTAGCATTTGACACTCTCGATTTTGTTTTTATACCTATATTGTAATAGAACTTTTATTTTATTCTATATTGCTTTGAACTAAAGTTTGGACAGTTGTTTTATCTAGGTTATTAACAATGCTTTAAAAACCCGAATCATAATTGGGTTAAAAATTAAGTGATCTAGATTGAGTGAGCTCATTTATGTGTTTTATAACGATGTCGCAAATGGTTGAAGCAAATTTGATCGACGCAAATGGTTGAAGCAAATTTGATTGACGCAAATGACTATTTTTTCCGAATTAAAAAGAATTGGATTGAATGGAGCTCAAAAATTTATTATAACGGTTAGAGAGAACTAACTGAAAGACTACATACAAAATTGAATATATTTGGCTTTAATGCATGAAAAAATTACAATTGGACTAGACTTAAAGAAACACAACTACTGGGATCTAAAAAAACAATGATAACTGAGCATAAGTTTGTTTTATGGATAGGGACAAATAATTGAAAATAAGATGGACCTTATTAAAGTCTAAAATTACCTCTATGTGGTAGGGGTCGAGTTATCGATGTGAGATGGAGGGTTCCTGTTATAATCCAGAAATGTTTCGTGTATTATCGTGTCAAAATCTTGTTATGTTAAATTTATGTTTCATATGATTATATATGATATAAATGCAAGAAAAATGATAATTGTGTCAATGGTGTTGTGTTTTCAAATCGTGTTGTCGTGTCAGAAATTGTTACAGTTATAATGTGAATAGATGTGTGTGAATAGGTGTAAATAGTATAGTCAATAGATTAATTATAGTCAATAATCAATAGCTTAATTATAGATGTAGCTTTTACTAGCTTTTCTAGCTTAGCCATACATTCTTGTATGTATACCTATCATAGTTATTAAAGGCGCGCCTATGGCGCATGGCGCACCAGGCGCAGGCCTTAGCGCCATGGCAGCTCCATGGCGAGGCGCAATCGCCATGGCGCGCGCCTGGTGCGCCTTTTTGCGCCAAAAGCAATTGCCAAAGGCGCGCCTTGGCAGTTAGAGGCAGTTATGGGCAGTTTTTTTATATATCTGGGATGAAGCACATGTTCTATTAACAAAAAGTATTAAAGAGGAGAGAGATTATACGTTTTAAACTAATTAGAAGACGAAGAGACAGAGTCATTTGAAGAGTTGAAGATGAACTCGTGTTTGAAAATGATACTCTAACATGGGGTTTAGTTGGTAAGGCTGCTGGAGTTGAAGAGATTGCATATAACACTAGAAGAGTAGGAAAAAAGGCTAAAGTATCATCTTCCAAGGATCGAGGAAAAGCCCATGTAGTTGTTCGAGATGAGGCGGAAGAAGAAACTGAGTTTGTTGATGAGGATGATGAGGATCAGTTTGATGATGATGCTTTAGATGAGGAGTGTGATATTGATGATGAGGAGTGATGGATTTGGAGAGTTTTGATTAGGAGTAGAACTTAGGAATTAGTATTCAACTTTAAAGTTTGCTAGCATTTTAAATTTATTTATGCTTAAGATATTTTCATGATTTAGTATTCATTGCATTTTTATGTTAGTTTTATAGTTTTATAATTTTTATTTTTGTAAGTGCGCCTTGTCTCGCTATGGCGCGCGCCATCGCCGTGCGCCATGCGTCAAGGCTCCAGGACCCCTTGCGCCTTAGTGCGCCATGCGCCTTTAATAACTATGATACCTATCATCTATGTTACATGGACTCGGTAAAAATGCCGCCGTACAGCAGAAACTGCAACTATACAATCATTCTTAATGCTTGCTGCTTTTGACTATACAGTCATTATGTTTATCAACAACAGTTTTATTTTTATATATAGAAAAACCTGATAACGTGAAAAAAATGCGTTTTCGACGTTTTCGTGTTTTTCACATTTTTTTTTTTTGTTTTTCATGTTTTCTTGTTTTTTTGTTCATTCGTTCACGTTTTTATACTTTTTGCATTTTTCACGTTCTTGTGTTTTTTTTGCCTTTTTTTTTGCATTTTCGCGGAACCTGTAAGAAACTGTTTTTTCAACAAGGTGATTGGTGGCTCTCATGTATAGTCCACGTTAATCTTTGAAATTTTGTAAAAGCAAAGATGCAACGTTACTCGGCCCTTTTACACGAGGTCGTACGCTTTTTGTTTTTTTCACAATCATCGTGAAAGGTAATTAGTTTTTGTCGATAATGTTCAAAGCTGATATATATTGTGTGTGGAATTGTTGGTCTATCTATATTGTACAGTTTTGATCATATGGACCTTAATAACCATGCAATATTTGGTCATTCACCGATGGATCTAAGCGGAGATTCGAATATGTTTGGCTATAGTTTGTTTTAATTATTGGAAGGTCTTAGTGATAGGAAGAGAAAGCTCAAACTGTGTTGATAGGTTTTGCTTGTGTAATTAGACCTTGGTTATTTCATTTTCTATTAACTCATATTTGTTCTTATTCTTTATCAACTCAGATTTGTTCTTTGGGGACATTTGACATGTTTTTCCTTTTCTATAAACTCAAAGTCTGAGACTGGTGAGGGGATTTGAGTCTAAAAGTGTAAAATAAGTAGTCACATCTGGTTAAGGATTACATCTAAAAAATTTCATTCGTATTAGAAAAGACATGAATCTGTAAAATGTATTGTTGGTGTTATGAATGCAGAGTTGAGGGTCTTTTAAGTGAGGTGGGTCTTTAAATGAGGTGAAAGAATGTATTGTTTGGTGTATTATGGCGAATGTATTATCTTATTTGCTTATGGTTATTTAGTAGCTGACACTGTAAAATATGATCAGACTAATAACAATAAATTGACTTTCTGTACTTCTTTTGTTTGTTTTTCAGGCTTCTTCCGATCAATCCAATGTCGATCTTTTCATACCCTTTGTTTTGAGCATTACAGTTGCCATGTGCATCACGCTGCCTAGCATCATCATTATCATATGTCAATATACTTGGCCGACTGTATTCCTGTTAATTCCACTCGGTTGGCTGAACTTCTGGTACAGGTATGATGCCTCATTTTACCTATGCTCTGCAGTTTCTTCACGAAAAGAACACCAGCATGTGTTGTGTACCTGCTGTATATGAGATCAATTAGAATCTGTCCCAAAAAGAACCTTTAGATATTCTTGTAGACAATATTCATTTTTTCGATTGATACTTTTAAGTGCCCGTATTGGAGTTTACTTTGTCATAAACCGGGCGTTTGGTACGAGGGATAAATGGAGTAGGATAGGGATAAATAAAACAAGACTCCTTTATCCATGTTTGTTTTAGAGATAAGATATGAAGATATGGAAAAGGGATAAGGGTCTTATCCCTCAAATCCTATACCCAAGAGGGGGATGGTATAAGGAGGTGAGATAAGCTTCTGTAATTTTAATATGATGTAAAAGTCCATCTTATCCCTCAAATCAATGTTATGTAGTTTAAGTAGGGTTAAAATAGTAAAATATATTAATTTATCCCTATCCCTATCCATCATACCAAGCATGGAATAATAATTCCCGACTATCATATTTTTATCTCTATACCAACCATTTATTCTTATCCTTATCCCAGCCTTCATCCTTATCCAAATAGAATACCAAACGCCCTCAAAGTACTAATAAGCTCTCTATCTTGATAACTTGTCTTCTTATTATGATTGATAACTTGATGGATTCCTCATTAACAAAATAATGAGTTGAACAAGCAACAGTAACTTTTGTTTCTTACTCAGAAAGGTATCTCTTTTTTGCAGGAATGCTTCCTTTGTAATTCGGATGTGGTGTCAAAGCAAGTGGGAGAAGGTTGACAAGAATTCATGGGTTCGAGCAATGTCACATTTTTACCACAAGATATTGGATATATGAACAACTGGTTCATTATCGGGAAACCATTGAACTGTCCTTTGAAGAAGGTGATTTTCGCGTAGAGACATGTTTGTTTGTTTTGGGATTACGTGAGGTTAATTAAAGGAAAGTTATTTAGCTAACTTTATTTGTAATGGAGCTTAAATGGAGGTGAGAGCTAAATGGGGGTTAAACGAAGGTTAGAAAAATTTGAAATAACCCTAATTTCAGTCCCACCAAATTGGTGAGATTTAGAGGTTAACTAAATAACCTCACCTCCCTTTAATGAACCTTGTCAAACCTTCATCTAAGTAGACCCTTATTCACTTATAGGGCTGTAATCGAGCCGAGCCGAGCTTTGATCTGCTCAAGCTCGGCTCGTTATAAAATTAACGAGCTCGAACCGAGCCAAGCTTTGGCTTGCTCAAGCTTGGGTTAGTTCATTAGAAAATAAATGAGCTTGAGCCGAGCTTTGAGCTTGTTTGGAGCCCAAAATCCTCTTTGAACTTTGTTTATAAGGAAAATATCTAACCATGAATTGTTGGTGAATAAATCATTAATTATATTTAAGAAGTTTGCTCGCAAATAGCTCTTTAATTGTGTACATAAACAAACTCACAAGCAAAGTTCGTGAATAAATAAAAAAGATGCTTACAAATAATTCGTCTTATTCACTTATAGGGCTGTAATCGAGCCGAGTCGAGCTTTGACTTGCTCAAGCTCGGCTCGTTATAAAATTAACGAGCTCGAGTCGAGCCAAGTTTTGGCTTGCTCAAGCTCGGATTAGTTCATCAGAAAATAAATGAGCTCGAGCCGAGCTTCGAGCCCAAAATCCTCTTTGAACTTTGTTCATAAGAAAATTATCTAACCATGAATTGTTTGTGAATAAATCATTAATTATATTTATGAAGTTTGCTCGCAAATAGCTCTTTAATTGTGTACATAAACAAACTCACAAGCAAAGTTCGTGAATAAATAAACAAGATGCTTACAAATAATTCGTCTTATTCACTTATAGGGCTGTAATCGAGCTTTGATCTGCTCAAGCTCGGCTCGTTATAAAATTAACGAGCTCGAGCCGAGCCAAGTTTTGGCTTGCTCAAGCTCGGCTAAGTTCATTAGAAAATAAATGAGCTCGAGCCGAGCTTCGAGCCCAAAATCCTTTTTGAACTTTGTTCATAAGAAAATTATCTAACCATGAATTGTTTGTGAATAAATCATTAATTATATTTAAGAAGTTTACTCGCAAATAACTCTTTAATTGTGTACATAAACAAACTCACAAGCAAAGTTCGTGAATAAATAAACAAGATGCTTACAAATAATTCGTCTATTTCTCATTTATTATGTTTGTGAACGAACTCATCTAATCGCAAATGAAATAATATCAAGTTTGGATATTTGTGAACTAATACAAAACTATATAGTTTTCTACAAAAATAAATTTGTTCATAAATCTGCTAATCGAGCCGGTTCGCAAGCTTTCAAACCGAGTTTTGGTCCGCTCAATCTCGGCTCGTTTATGAACTGAGCTAGTAAATTGTGCTCACGAGCGACTCGTTTACAAATCAAACCGAGTTAAGCCGAGCTTTTATCGAGCCAATCACCGAGCCGCTTATGAGCGGCTCGGCTCATTTACAGCCATATTCACTTATATGTGCATTTTATGTTAAGTGTCGCATCACCTTTGAGCAAGTTGTTGGCTTTTTACTACTGCATTTCCATGGTAATTAGTATGATCCTTGTAATAGTTGTGGTCCTTTTTTAGGTGATGATGCTTTCACGTTCATTATTTTTGGAATTTTAAGTGTGATTTTATACTTTTCACTATCTATGTTGTCAGCTCAGCATTTGAAAATAATGCACAGGACAAAGTACTTCAATATAATTGGTTGTTTGGATGAGCACTCAAATATTTTCTTTGGTTTAAATGGTGCTTTAGTTAGCAGTTTGAATCTGTCTCGAATTGAACTTACTTCTGATCTTGTCTGATCTTGATTATTTATAGGGGATGAAGCTTCTGCCAACTGGTCGGAGCAACTCAATTCCAATCTTTTTGTACTCATCTATTGTGAGTAGTACTTTTCTTATCTCATTTTCATTTAATTTTGTCCATTTCCATAAAACAAACTTATGCTCAGTTACCATTGTTTTTTTTAGCAATTCATTGTTTTCTTATCTCATTTTCATTCAATCCAACCCACTGAACATCAGGCTATACTATAATGGGCTTAAGCCATTTGGGGTATCATTTGCTGGGTTATTTGGAGATCCTTTCATGTGAGGCTCTCCTCCTTTGCATGATTTCATGTACCTTTCCCGTGCGGTCGAAAATTCTAGCTCCTCTTGTCAGGCCTCATTCATCGATAAGAGTAAAACTCTTTACGCTAAACTAAAAAGAGTCCTTTAGGGAAGTTCTTGTTTGATATTTTCATTTGAAGTACCTTTTTTTTTACGGATTAAATTATCTTTAACCCAATTACAACCTAACCTAGGGTCTATCAAACCAACTTGTTTCACTCCTGGCCTGTCCCTATAAAGGATTTCATTCCTCTCATTCTCTTTCCATTTGTGTCAGCTTACTCTGATGGACATAAAATTAGGCCATTCCCGGCCTTTTCCTCGTAGAAATATAAGACCAATGCCACTTGCCTTTGCTTTAATAGTTTTCTATTTAGGGAGCGCGCCTTAACTTTTCAAACTCAAAGTGCAAGCTAACTAATGGCAAAGGCCGTGGATAGAGGGATAAAAAACACATATATGAGATCAGTCAATTCAAGTCACTTCATTCTTGACCCAATTATCAATCCGATTTGGGTTTCTAAAACATTGATAATAACCTAGATAAAACAACTGTCTAAAATTTAGTTCAAAGCAATATAGAATAAAATAAAATTTCTATTTCAATATAGGTATATAAACACGATCAATAGTGTCAAACTCTATCCTACCATATCCACGATCACCCCAGTTGGGTCCGTTACTATCCTGATACTTCCAATACCCAACCCATTTCTGCTCCATTTCAGACCAATGTCCATTGTATTCGCAAATCATCACAGCATGTCTCTTAGGAAGCCAAATATCATTATGGCTCAGGAATGTTTCATTTTCACCATTAGAAGTGAATATAGAATTTTCCATATGGGTAGTTCGGACATTATAGGATCCCACAAAAGGCCTGCATTGATTTAGCGAGTTTATGATATTTCCCATAGTTTCACGTATACCAACATTCGATTTCCCATAGTCGGCGAATACTTGAACATGACGAGCGAATTTTTTTTTCCATTTCTATCATGCATAATATTAACCATCACTATAGAAATGGAAAAAAAAATTCGCTCGTCATGTTCAAGTATTCGCCGACTATGGGAAATCGAATGTTGGTATACGTGAAACTATGGGAAATATCATAAACTCGCTAAATCAATGCAGGTCTTTTGTGGGATCCTATAATGTCCGAACTACCCATATGGGAAATTCTATATTCACTTCTAATGGTGAAATTGAAACATTCCTGAGCCATAATGATATTTGGCTTCCTAAGAGACATGCTGTGATGATTTGCGGATACAATGGACATTGGTCTGAAATGGAGCAGAAATGGGTTGGGTATTGGAAGTATCAGGATAGTAACGGGCCCAACTGGGGTGATCGTGGATATGGTAGGTTAGCGTTTGACACTCTTGATTTTGTTTTTATACCTATATTGTAATAGAATTTTTATTTTATTCTATATTGCTTTGAACTAAATTTTGGACAATTGTTTTATTTAGTTTATTACCAATGTTTTAATAACCGAATCAGATTGATAATTGGATCAAGAATTAAGTGAGCTCATATATGTGTTTTATAATGTTGTCCGAAATTAAACAGATTAGGGTTATTATTATTAAATGAAGCATATTTGTATCGACATCAGTCTTTAAGTGATGCAAAAGCTCTCGACACAAATGGTTGAAGTATTTTTGTATCGCATATTTATAGAGCCGACGCAAATGACTATTTTTTCTGAATTAAAAAAAATGGATCGAATAGAGCTCAGAAATTTATTATAACAGTTGGAGAGAACAGAAGAATAAATGAAAATGAGATGAGAAAAGTAATACTCATAACAACAAATTAGTACATAAAGATTGCTATTGAGTTGCTCCGACCAATTGGCAGAAGCTTCATCCCTTGTAAATAATCAAGATCATAATGAAGTCCAATTTAAGGGATAAGGTACTAAAATAGTCGTACGGTTTTTAGGAATAGATGTAGAAGACGAAAAAAAATCTGATGTGTTTCTTTTCTTTTTTTTCTGTATAATAATAAAAATTAGGGTTGTATACACTAGTTAAGTAAAATTAAAAGAATTGAAAGCGATAGAACATACATTGTTGTTGAAGGTGATGAAGTTCGACTCCAAGATCAGAAGAACTGGAATAGAGAACGAATCGATGCAGAAGACGAATGAAAATCTGTTGTGTTTCTTTTCTTTTTCTTTTTTTCTTTCTTTCATTATAGTAATAAAAATGAGGTTTACATACTAAGTAAAATTAAAGGAATTGAAAGCGGTATAATATACATTGTTGTTGAAGGTGATAAAGTTTGAATACATGATCAAAAGAACTGGAATAGAGAAGGAACCGATGTACAAGACGAAGGAAAATCTGATGTGTTTCTTTTCTTTCCTTTTTTCTTTCTGTATAATAATAAAAATGAGGTTTATATACACCGGTTAAGTAAAATTAAAGGAATCGAAAACAGTAGAACATATATTGTTGTTGAAGGTGATGAAGTTCGAAGGAAAGAAAAGAACATATATTTTGGAGTCGAACTTCATCACCTTCAACAACAATATATGTTCTACTGCTTTCGATTCTTTTCATATTTTCCTTCGTCTTGTACATCGATTCCTTCTCTATTCTAGTTCTTCTGATCTTGTATTCGAACTTCATCACCTTTAACAACAATGTATGTTATACCGTTTTCAATTCCTTTTATTTTACTTTAACCAGTGTATGTAAACCTCATTCTTATTATTATAATGAAAGAAAGAAAAAAAAAAGGAAAAGAAACAAACAGATTTTTCTTAGTGTTCTACATCGATTCGTTCTCTATTCCAGTTCTTCTGATCTTGTAGTCGAACTTCATCACCTTCAACAACAATGTATGTTCTACCGTTTTCAATTCCTTTAATTTTACTTAACCAGTGTATACGACCCTCATTTTTATTATTATACACAAAGAAAAAAAGAAACACATCAGATTTTCTTTCGTCTTCTACATCTATTTTTAACGAGTGTATACTAAAATAGTCGTACGGTTTTTAGAAACCCGAGTGATAAAATAATGTGAGAAAAATAAATAGTAAAAATCGCAGAGACAGAAAAAACTCCACTGGACCCCTCAAAATAGTATTAGTGTATTGATATTTTGCACTGACACCTAAATTAATATGCCGACACCAAATCTTTCTGCGGCTGTGCAGAATATAATAATTTTTAAGTATCAAAATATAAACGTGATAAAGTTCTGGTATCAAAAAATATTATATTTTTATGATTAATTTGATCACGGGTTAAATTGATATTTCCGACAAATTTTAAGGGCTAAGTTGATACCTAAGATTTATTTGGCTAAATTGACCTTCCATGCCAATTTGAACCTTTATTCGGGTATATTTTCTTTGTGTTTTCTAAGAAGGGGAGTAAACAACCATTATGGGGGTTGTTAACAAATATAGTTTATTATCAAATTTAAATACAAACTTGTTACAGAAACAACAAAAGGTAAGTAAGAGGCTGGGAGTACAGGGTATGATAATAAATTATTCAGTTTATTTCCAATTGCCATTTTGAAGTGAAAAGGCAAATAAGAGTATGAAAAAAAGCAATCAAACACCTCCTTAATTATAATATTAAAATGACTAAATTATCCTCATACATCTGTCCTAAATCTCCATTTTCTATGAAAAAAATCTCATTAACACTAAACCTCTCTCCTACGATAAATAAGGTTAAGTTTGGGAAAATATTGCTAAAATTGGTAATGTAAAACAACATATAACAATCAACAAATTGAAAAGGCTAAAACATCATATAATAAAAACCAGAGGAAGTATTATACCTAGTTTTCAAACGGTAATAAAAAGTAATTTTTTTATAAAATTTCATTTTTAATCCTTTTAGTGTAATTATAATATTTTCTAAAAAGCCTATGAATCTAAGTAAATTCTCATTTCACACTATGAAATAGGGCTGTATTTGTATATGGTCGGTTAACCAGTCAATTTATTTCGGTTAATCTATATTTCGATCGATTAATCATTAGTGACTTTTTGTAGCAAATATCAATTTAAATCTATAATTATTCACTTTACAATAAATATATAATTATTTAAATATTAAATAAAATTATTGAACTTCAAATTTAATTAACAAAATCACCAAAACAAATAAATTTAAAGTTATTTTAATATTTTTAACTTAAAAATCAAACATAAATATGTATATTTATATATTGATAATTAAAATTCTATATATATTTATACTAGTTTTATGTGTATTAATACATAATCGGTTTATTTTTCGATTTCGGTTAACTATCGAATTTTGAAATGAAAAACTATAACCTAGTCCATCGGTTATGGTTAACCTATTTTCCGGTTCGGCTTCGATTTCAGAAATCGGTTTTTCGATGTTTCGGTTAGTTTTATGTAGCCCTACTACAAAACATTTCTCATTCTTCCTAATTATGCCTAGGGGTGTTCAACGGTCAACCGAACCGTAATAACCGAATACCGAATAAGACTTAAAATTAACACCGAACCTAACCGAATAATATTACAAACGGTTCGATTTTCGGTTATAACATTTATTAAACAATTTTTTTATTTTTTATTTTATATTAAAAAAAGTAACGATGGAATCCATGAGTGTTATTCATTAATCATAAAAGTTAAGATTTAAATTTTATATAACTACATAGGCAGTATATATAATTATGTGTGCAGTATATGTTAGGGTAATTAATTTATTAGTCCCTATATTTTGACAAAACATACTGTTTAGTCTCTATATTTTCAAAAACACATGGTAAGATCCTTAACCTTTTTCTCAGTGAAATGTTTAGGCCTTCCGTCTGTTTCTTAGATTTTTTTACCATTTATGACTTCGGAAATAACTAAATTACCCTTTACTATTTACCTTCAAACTTCAGAAGAGGAAATCCAATTTAGAAGAAGAAGCTATTTGTATGGAGAACAAGAAAAAGAACAGATCGAATGCTTACGAATTTGAACGATTAAGAAGAAAATCAAGAAGAATTAGAGTTTAAAGAAAAGGAAAATAAAGGAAAAGAAGAACGCAAATCCAAATTGACTAACATAATCTTCATGAGAGTCTAACGGCAGGGACTAAACAGTTCACCGAGAAAAACGTTAGGGACTTTACCGTGTGTTTTTTAAAATACAGGGACTTTACCGTGTGTGTTTTAAAATACAGGGACTACCGTGTGTTTTTTAAAATACAGGGACTAAACAGTGTGTTCTGTCAAAATATAGGGACTAATAAATTAATTACCCTAAAAATAACTCAAATGTTATCATAAAAAATGTAAAATATTATATATCTCGCGCAACGCGCACATCTTCTACTAGTTATCGAGTTTTAGGAGCGACCTCTTGCCAACAAAAATTAGCAGATGAAGGCTTGCTGCCAATACAGCCTTATGATGGGACTCCTCCCCGGATCCTCGCTTAGCAGGGAAGCGTAGTGCATCAGGCCGCCATTTTATATAATTAAGGGTTAATTTCAAATAAATATCCTGTGATTTCATGTTTTTACAGATCGGTACTTGTGGTTTTTTTGTTACAAACCTGATTTGCAAAATTTCCATTTTTTGTTGTCAAATTTGGCTGATAACGATCTCAGAATGAAAATTTTCAAGAATTGGACCATATTTTAAGCAATTTTAATTCTTCGATGTTTAGAGAGAGAACTTTCAAAAATGATGGTTTTGAAAAATTAAAAATTTGGTTCCATAGTAAATATAAATACTAATCTAATTATTGAAAATTTTCATTTTGATGTCGTTATATGTTAAATTTGGCAAAATCAATAAAAAAAAATGAGAATTTTGCAAACCACAATATTCAGTTTGAAAAAAACAACTCACAGATTTCGATCTGCAAAAGTGCGAAACCACAGGGTATTTATTTGAAATTAACACTATAATTTCTCTTATTCATCGGTTTGCAGCTAATAGATGCATTTTGAAAAATAAAAATTGTGGTTCCATAGTAAATCTGATACTAATCAACTTTAATTCTTAAAAAAATTCATTTTGAGGTCGTGCATCTGTCAAATTTGACAAAATCAATAGAATTTTGCAAACCACAGGGTTCGGTTTGTAACAAAAAAAATCACGGATATTGATCTGTAAAAACGTGAAACCACAAGATTCGGTTTGTAATAAAAATGTGTATATTTAAGTAATCTCTCTGTTTTTGTTGATGTGAACTCTCACCGGCTAGGATGTTAACATTGGCTATGCACTTTGTGCAGGATTCAACCATGGTTGTATTGTTTGCCGGCCTAGTGAGAAATTTCATCATGCGGATGGATATAGGGTGGTCGTCCTCCATGGTATGTACCAGAAGAGATATATGATTAATCAATTAGGCACCCTGATTGGTATCTAGAGTCGGAATGAACAAACAGATGAAACTATGACAACAAACTCATTGAGCTATTAAGAAATGTGTAAGGAAGAAGAAGAGGGGTAAAAAGATTATATATTAATTGTAAAAAATATTTAAATGAAATAAAAGTAATTATTAATTTGTGGATCCCACTATTAATTTTTTAGGGGTTGAAAAATGATGACGTGACATAGTTGACCTCCGTTGACCGGTCATAAAAACCGGCTGTATATTTTAGTGGGAGGTCACTTGAAGGTTGTACACTTTAGTGTGAAATTTTTTCGGTTGTACACCAAAGTGTGAAAATAGATAAAGGTGTACACCAAGTATATAATTTACCCTAATCTAAAAGGATAAGATGAAAAAAAAACCTTTAACGTCTTATCTCTCTCTAATGTTAGCAGGCAAGAACAATATTAGAACGTGTTTGCCAAGTAACTAAATGAACGGCACTATTTGCTAAACGAGGGATATAAGAAAGTGAAAAATCAGTATTATCACTAAGAATGTTTCTACAGTCTTGGATTAGAGTACCGAAATCGGATGTATCTAAATTGTTTGCATTCACCCCTTCCAAGATGGTCTTTACATCGATTACCTATTTATACTCGATCCCATTTAATTTATGGATACTCACGGGTATCCTTACCCGTTAAGAATCAATATATAAAACAAAAAGTATTACAAATTTAACAAAAATATAAATTTAATAAATCATCAATCTAAAAGTTGAACAAATTGAACTTTAATCAATAAAAATATAGTAGCTTAATGATATTATCCAATGTTTGGAAAATAAAAGCAGGGTCGGCCTTGGGCCTAGGCCAGAGCCCAAGGCCATAAGGGGGCCCGCATTTTTTATTAGGTGATTCAGTATATATAATTTGCAAAAAAACATTTGTATCAAAATGAATAAGTGTTCCAGTCGTAAAGCTAGCAATTATTATCCTAATGCTCAAATTTTTTTCTTCTAAAATTACACAAATATGAAAATTATTATGTATAAAAATCACTTTTAAGAACTTATTTATAATTATGTTAAATAAAATCATTTTAATATAATTTAAGGCTTAAAATTTATAAATTAAAAGTCCAGAATATATATTAAAGTTTAGAATTTATGAATTTGGATCTAAATTTTTTAAATTAGAGTATAAAATAAAAAAGTATTGGTAAAAAATTTAACAAATTGGTTAATTTTGTTTATCCAAAATGAGTTAAATTTCCTTTATGGAAATACTCCAATGAGCAAATATTATCAAATAATACCACACTAGCCAAATGATAAAATTTTGGGTACCACGTGGGTTAAATAAGGGTTTATCCATAATTTAAAGAAATTTTGAAATATCTTTTTTTTTTTATAAATAATTGTATTTAGCGATCGTAATAATACATACCATATAATTTACTAATAAAATATTTTTTTATTTATCATGTATTGAAATATATTTTAATTTTTTACGTAAAATATTTTTATTAAAGGGGCCCTTATTTATTATTCCGTCTATGGCCCGTAAATTATCAGGACCGGTCCTGAATAAAAGGTTGGGGTTTGAATCACATATCGTACATCTAAAAGACAATAATATTTTTTAATATATAAAATATTTATGACGGGTATCAGGTACTTTGGGATAGTCTCATATCTGTCTCATTAGGATCGGATAATGATGAGTACAGTACCTATTGTTATTTCTAATTGGATGTGTTTTTTCCTATATAGCAAATGGAAGTAACATTTGTTACTTGGTAAAATTGCTTCTCACGGTCAATGTTAGAAGTATTTTTTGCACCTTATTTCTTGGAAAAATTACACAGAAATTCATCTTTTAAAAACTATTTACAACTATGTCAAGCTATAATTTTAGATTATGTCAAACTAGTAAGATCAGTGCTTTTAATATATTTTAAGGACTAGAATTTATAAATTAGAAGTCTATGATATATTTTCTAAGGTTTATGGTTTATGAATTAGAGTCTAGAATTTTTAAAGGGTAATTAATTTATTAGTCCCTATATTTTGACACAACACACTGTTTAGTCCCTGTATTTTCAAAAACATACGGTAATGTCCCTAACCTTTTTCTCAGTGAACTGTTTAGTCCTTCCATCTGTTTGTTAGATTTTTTACCGTTTATGAATTTGGAAATGACTAAATTACCCTTTACTATTTATCAGTTAAAAGCAATTTACACCTCTATGTCTTTCTCTCACAACTCACGTGCACAAAAAAAATAGAGAAAGGATTGAATCCCTAACCCATAATCGAATCACTCATGCTCACTCTTCCTGTTTGAATTGAAGGTAGAAATCGACTCAAATCTCTCTTGCTTACTCTTTCTATTAAAATTGAAGGTGGAAATCCTTTTACTCTCAATGGTGAGTTTAATTTCCTCCATATCCTCAACTCATGTTTACTGCCAACTGCTTCAGTGATGACGAAAGATGTTTCTGCTAATCC
Source organism: Euphorbia lathyris (assembly GCF_963576675.1). Taxonomy (NCBI): domain Eukaryota; kingdom Viridiplantae; phylum Streptophyta; class Magnoliopsida; order Malpighiales; family Euphorbiaceae; genus Euphorbia; species Euphorbia lathyris. The sequence continues at coordinate 88,186,876 of NC_088915.1, forward strand.
AAATTGATTAACAGAATCTTCATGAGAGTCTAACGGTAGGGACTAAACAGTTCACCGAGAAAATCGTTAGGGGCTAAACAGTTTACCGAGAAAAAGGTTAGGGACCTTACCGTGTGTTTTTGAAAATGCAGGACTAAACAGTGTGTTTTGTCAAAATATAGCGACTAATAAATTACTTACCCATTTTGAAATTATGATGTAAAATCATAATATATAGAGAATAATAACATATTAAGAATTAAGTTTAGTGATATGACTTATTTGTAATTTTGTACTTAATTATGATATTCATGTATTTTACTTAGTTATATGAAAAGCCTTATGGGCCATCTCTCGGCCCACAACAAGCACGGATAGAGGAATTTATAATGGGCTATTGGGCCAAATTAAGACCAATAGAAAGATGTAATCTATAGCTAAAAAGATGATAACTAGAGGATAAGAAAAAAACGAATGGAGTTGGAGATATTTGTGGGTAAATTACAACCATAGCCACTGAAATTTACTCATTATCATAATATGACCAATAAACTTCAAAATATAACATAAAAACCATTCAACTTCACATCAAAATTAGCACTAAATTTTAACTAACACATCAAAATGAATGTTAACGGCTTCAAAATAGAAATTTCAAGAATTAAAATTATTTAGAACGAATTATCATGAAACTATATTTTTTATTTTCCAAAATCACCACTTATGTACCTCACTCTAAAAATTTATTTTTTCTCTCCTAACAAAATAACATCTAAATAACCACAAAATGATAATTTTGAAGAATTAAAGTTTCTTAGAATATCATCAATTTCTTAAATTTTCTATCTTTCAACTGTCATTTCAAGGCATTGATTGAAATTTAGCGGTCATAATGGTAGAAAGTATAAATTGAGTGACTTTTATGTTACGTTTTGAAGTTTAGTGACCATACTGTGAAAATGGATAAAATTCAGTGGCCATGAGTGTAATTTACCTATTAAAAATTGGGATAAGGTGCAAAAATATCCATAATGTTTACATACAAGAGCAATTTTACCCTTAACATCTAAAATGGTACAGTTTTACGCCTAATGTTGGCAGTCAAGAGCAATTTTTCCCTTAACATTGGCAAATTAGGTCAATTTGAGACATTATTATAAGATACATATATTTTGTTACTTATTTTGCACTAATTGCACGTAAGTTGATTCTAAAAAGAAAAAATTTCATATTTTTTGTGATTTAATAATAGAATAGGAGATTAATATTTTTAAATTTGGTGAAATATTTGATTTTTTTGTATCCAACTCGTATAAAATACAGTATATTTTTTTATTTTTTCACGTTTAATCATATGTTTGTGATCTGTTACTAATGAGTGATAAAATAATGTATATGTGAAGTGTAACCGACAAGATTCATAACTGAAAAGATAATTTGATGAATAATTTCTTCAATTGACCTAACTTGTCAACATTATGAGTAAAATTGCTCTTAGGTGTCAATGTAAAGGTAAAATTGCATCATTTTAAACGTTAGGGGTAAAATTGTTTCTAGATGTATATGTTAGAGGTATTTTTGCACCTTATCTCTTAAAAATTTACAGGATCAATTCTTGTAATTTTTTATTGAGTCGTCAACGGCGGTGATTGAAGTTTTATAGTCATAGCGTAAATTTAAATGACTTTAATGTTATGTTTTTTAAAGGTTTAATATATCATTTGCCCTCTGAACTTATCCAAAAAGCTTGATTGGCCCCTGAACTTTTAAAGTATCTTGATAGTTCCCTGAACATGCATAAAATACTCAGTTAGCCCCCTAAACTTACGTAAAATATAATCAATTGACCACTCGGTTGCAAAAAAAAAAAGTACGTTAAATGCGGAAGGTATTATCTTAGAATGTTATTACATAATTATAAAATAAATTAAAAATGAAGTTATTATTTGCTCAACTATACAACATGTCTTCTCTAACATTAGAATTACATACCCTGATTTTGGTCTTTTTACCTTTTTTAAGATTCGTACAATACATCTTCCGCATTTAACATACTTTTTTGCGATGTGATCAATTGATTACATTTTACGCAAGTTTAGGTATGTAAATTCAGGAGCTATCAGGACACTTTGAAAGTTCAGAAAGCCAATCAACCTTTTTGGACAAGTTCAGAGGCAAATGATGTATTAAGCCTTTTTTAAATTTAGTGATCATATCTCAAAATGTGAGTAAAGTCCAGTGACCATAAGTGTAATTTACCTGATATTTTGTTCATAAATGATAAATCTGGTGGAATCTCTGTAAATCTTGTTATTGTGAACAGAGGCATAAATGGAGTCATCTTCTTCGCTTGTCTTGCTCTCTCAGATCTCCTTTTTCCCTCAAAACTCTAAAAATCATTTGGTATTCAAGAACAAGCCAAGATTCCATCGATTAAACTGCCAAAAGATGTTCGTTCCTGGTAAGTTTTCATCTGGAAACTCTTTGTGCGTTTTTTGCGTTTCGTTTGGTGTCTGTTTCCGTTTTTGCGTTTCCATTACCATTTTCTAGGTATAGTTTATATAAAAAAAAATAATGTTTTCCGGTGGGTGCAATATAGTTTTTCAGGTTAATTACAACGTATATACTTTTTTTTGGTTGCACGAAAACTCCTTTTCGATAGTGTTTTTCGTGTTTCATGTCTATTTCTGTTTAATGACCACCAGTTACGAATTCAGAATTCATTAAAAAAAAGAATGATCACAGGGATTTATGAATGTTAAATTGACATTTTTAGGATCCGTTTATGGGTTGGAAATCGAGAATCCACTTCAATTTTATCTTATTAGTCCCTCTAATCTTTTTTTTTCCCTAAGTGGGATAAATAAAAAAATATTTTACCATTACTTTTTTACTTTATTATAATTTCCGAATAACTATTGGTGAATTGTGTTTATTATTTTCAATTTTTTTGGTTTAATTGCATTTTCTTCTTGTTTTCGTGATATATTTAAGACTTGTCGTTTTGTAACTTTTTGGTTAATTATATTACTTATAAATATTATATTTTATTTGTTTAAGTTGTTTCGTGATATTATGGTTGTAATTGGAATATTTACATATTTTTTTTATGTTAATTAATTTATATTATTATTTTTAGATAGTATAATACATATTTTAATTGGATTAAATACATCATTTGCCCCTGAACTTCCCAAAAAAGCTTGATTGATCTTTGAACTTTCAAAGTGTTCTGATAGTCCTCTCAACTTGCATAAAATGTTCAGCTAGCCTCCTGAACTTGCGTAAAATGTAATCAATTGATCACTCGGTCGCAAAAAAGTAAGTTAAATGCGGAAGATGTATTCCACGAATCTTAAAATGTTGTTACATAATTCAAAAATAGATTAAAAATGAAGTTATTACTTATTCAACTATGAAACTTGTCTTCTCTAATATTAGAACCGCATATCCGATTCTTGTCGTTTTACTTTTTTTTCAAGACGTGTGCAATACATCTTCCGCATTTAACTTATTTTTTTTTTTTGCAACCGAGTGATCAATTGATTACATTTTCTGCAAGTTTAGGGGGCTAACTGAACATTTTATGCAAGTTGAGGAGCTATTGGACACTTTGAAAGTTCAGGAGGCCATTAAGCTTTGTAGACAAGTTCAGGGAGCAAACAATGTATTAAGCCTTTTAATTGATTTTATATAAAATTTCAAAAATACAAATCCAATTAATCGCTGACTAATTCCCGAGTGATCCTGTACGACCCAATCCACCAAACTAGCACCTAGCCGGTTTTACAGCTTTGGTTCTTTTATATAATAAAATAACACAGTCTCCCTAAAATTTTCGGCCTTTTCCAATAAGCAAGGGTGTTCAAGCCCCCCAAAACTCCTTGATCCTGACCATGTTTTTAAAACTATTTAGAAATAACATTTTCCGCATGTTCGTATCCGTAATCCAATATTAGTATCCGTTTCAATTTACGTTTGAATTTGATAATGTTGGGGCTATAGGATTCGGAGAAGCATCACCAGAGGCGAAAGCTGCTAAGAATCTCAACAATTTCTTCACTTATGTTGCAGTCCAGATTGTCACTGCTCAGCTTGAGGTTAGAAATACTCTGTTACTTAACTTTCTTATTTACTTCATTTTTCCGTGTTTTGTATCCGTATCCGTTATAAGTGATGGATCCAAGATTCGCTTTTCTCGCAATTTATGGGTGCTAAATTGGTATTTTTGATGTTTTTATATAAAAAATTAAAAACTCATACACAATTTCGATAGAATTTTTAGCGTTTTCTGACTACCAATGAGTGCGCAAGCCCCCAAAACCCCCATCTAGATCCGTCACTGTTTCATTTCTGTTGTCTAACTACGTTTTGAAGTATTAAATGTTTTTTTTATTTATGAATTAATGGCTTATGATGTTATTTATGGTTTATAATGGTTATGGACTATAATGATCTCTGTGTTGGCTCAAAATAGATTTTGGGAAGAGAATCTAAAACTGTTTAATAGAATGATTTTCGACGAGAACTCAATAGATGATTTTTCCGATGAGGACTCAATTGATGATTTTTACTTAGTTCAGGGACCTTATTGATGATTTCGATAGTTTAATACTCTAATTGACTTTAAAGCTTTAGTTTGAGGATCCAAGTGGGTATTATATATATATATATATAAAAACTAATTGAATTAAATGGCATAATACATCCTCAGCTTTTCAAGTTGTCCAAAAACTGGTCCAGAATTTCAAAACGTTACAACTAACCCCTCAACTTGTTTATTTGGAAGAAATAGTTCCTCAAATGTCACGTTGCAGCGTGTGATTGGAACTTCAAAACGTTACCACTATTACACGCTGCCATGTGGAATCTGAGGGGCTATTTTTTCCAAATAAGCAAGTTGAAGGGGTTAGTTGTGATATTTTGAAGTTCAGGGTTTTTTTTTTTTTTTGACAATTTGGGGTGTTGGGGATGTATTAGGACTTTTTATATTAATTTATGACATATCCATACATTAATGTCCATTGGGCTTGAAGATATAGCACAGGCTCATCTTATCATATGTTGAAATTTAATCAACAAATGAGATTGTCATCATTCAAAATCTCGTGATCTAAGATACTATATATATATATATTTTGGAGTGTTCCTACTGTGCTCGTGTCTCGTATTTTTTTAAAATTATCGTTTGCTGCACATGCATTCGTACCCATGCCGGTGCTTCTTAAGATATGAATGACTTTAGTTAATTTAGTAAACATTGAATTCCCAGAGCAGAGCTATAACTTTGAGGCATACGAAGAACTGATGGAATTTTTAGGAAGACACTCTTTAAATGATGGGGATAAGTTCTGCTCCACTTTGATGCGAGAATCTTCAAGGCATAAAACTTTAGGTAACGTTACACGAAAATACGATTTACAGTGACAATTTTGATATGATCCATTTGATACAATTATACTTTCCTTTCTCCTATTTCCTTATTAACTGAATTTTCCGAATCACTTTTTCAGCATTACGGATACTAGAGGTTAGTGAGTTAATATATTTTTACCTGCTTTGTGAATGTAGGAGAAGTTCTACTGTAGACTGGGACCAGTATTAGACTGACGTGGCATTATCTGAGTGGAGGGTCCAATATTGGTCCCGGCCCATTGAAGAAATTTTCTGACAGAGAAGTTCTCCTGTGGACTGAGACCAGTACTGGACACTCCACTCAGATAATGTCACATCGTTAGTTGGACTGACATGGCATCATCTGAGTGGAGGGTCGAATATTGGTCCCGACTCATTGAAGAAATTTTCCGACAGAGAAGTTCTACTATAGACCGGAACCAGTACTGGACCTTCCACTCAGATAATGTCACATCAGCAGTTGGGCTGACATGACATCATCTGAGTGGACGAGACTAATATTGGTCCCGGCCATTGAAGAAATTTTCTGACAGTAATTCATACTCTAAAAAATTGTATATGATGTCTTGGCGTAGGTTCGATCTGCGTACTGTAAAAATGATTTTGAATGGGACAACTTGGAGCGATTAGCAAAAGAGGTAACACTCACTTCACTCTTTTTTTTGTAATCGGGTTTAGTCGTTGGTAATGTAACACATTTATTGATGTGTGGTACGTTGCATTGTTGACTTTTATTGATGTGATATATTAGCTTGATGACGTGTCAAATGATTGAATATTTTTACAGATGATTGAAGACTCCAATACAAAGCTCATGAGAGAGTATGTTTCAGAGACAAGTCGTCAGACATAGAAAGTGAAAAGTCAACATAACTCTGATCCATACCGGAATATGATCATATTTCTAATAAAAAAATTATAAATCTCAAAAATTTATCGTTTTGTAGCTACAATTCTGTCCTATTCTTAAAGATCTCCAATAACTATGGAAATCCATATAATTGTATAGGATATAAATGACAAGAATAATAATCGTATCAAACGAGTTATTTTATAAATCGTGTTATCATGTCAGCAATCGATAACTTTACTAATTCTTTATTTGGATAAATTTCATTATGTATAGGGTAAATAATTTATTAGTCCTCTAGTTTTTACCTAACACACTATTGAGTTTTATTTTGAAAAACACATTACAAGGTCCCTAGTTTTTGCCAATATTAACCTTTTGGTCATTTTGTCTAGTTTTTTTAGACTTGTAACCGTTATATTTTAGCATAAATAGACATATATAAAATAACAGAGTAACATGGTCAACTTGTATTGTACTGTGGTTGTCCTAAAAGCTAAGATATGTTCGGTTAAAAATATAAAAAAATAGATAAATGGACCACATGGTTAATATTGGTAAAAGATAGAGACCTTAAAATGTGTTTTTCAAAATAGGCGGACTAAACAGTGTGTTAGGTAAAAACTAGGGGTCTAATAAATTATTTACCCTTATGTATAAGATACAAATTTTATGGAAAATGCATATATTAGTAACAGATGATGAACGGATCGTATCAAGCAAATTGTCTCTGTAAATTGTATTGTCATGTCAGCAATTCACTCCCTTACACTACACAAACTTAAGGCTATATATTAATTTGATGACCTATCAATTTTGATTGAATATTTTTATAGATGGTTGAAGACTACAATACAAAGTTCATGAGAGAATATATTTCCGAGACAAATCATCAGACATAGAAAACAAAACCCTTATTCATACCGGAATAGGACCATATTTCTTATAGAAATTTCATAAGTCTCAAAATTTATTGTTTTATAGCTACAATTCTGCCATATTCTTAAAGATCTCAAATAACTATCGAATTTCATAATTATATATAATATAAATAATACAAAAATAATAATTGTATTAAATGAGTTGTCTATATAAATTGTGTTGTCATGTCAGCAATTGACAACTATACAAATTCTTTATTTAGATAGACTCATAAAGTATTTTGTAAAAAATGTATAGATTAGTAGCAAAAAATTAAACGGGTCGTATCAAGTGAATAGTCTCTGTAAATCCCATTATCAATTAACTCCCTTGCTTTGCACAAACTTAAGGTTATATATTAACTTGATGACGTATCAAACGATTGAATATTTTTACAAATGGTTCAAAACTCCAATACAAAGCTCACGAAAGAATATGTTTCAAAGACAAGTCGACAGACGGAAAAAGTGAAAAGTCAATAAAACCCTGATCCATACTGGAATAGGATCATATCACCAATATATATTTCATAAATCTAAAAATTTATCGTTTCGTAGCTACAATTCAGTCATTCTTAAAAGTCTCAAATAACTATCGAATTCTATATGATATAAATTATACAAAAATAATAATCGTATTAAACGAGTTGTCTCTGTAAATAGTATCGTCGTGTCAACAATTGACAACTCTACAAATTCTTTATTTAGATAAACTCATAAGGTGTAAGATACCAAGTTTTTAAAAAAATACATAGATTAGTACCAAAAGATAGAACGGATCGTATCAAGCGAATTGTCTCTGTAAAGCGTATTGCCAAGTCAGCAATTCAATCCCTTGCTCTGCACAAACTTAAGGCTATCCAGAGATCTGTTGTCTCCTGTACATAAAGTTTCTTGGCAATTGCATGTTTCAAAACTGATAGCAAAGTTATTTACTTGACTGATCCTTCTGTAATCCTAAATAAATTTCATGTCATCTTCCTTTGATAGCTGCAAAAGGTAACAAAGTGATTACGTTGAATGATGGAAAAGAATCATCGTCCATTTATCGATTCCCTTAATTTTATTTCTTTTGTTCATCTTTTCCCAGAAGGTTATTGAAGTTTAGGATTTGTTTCACAAAGTTCACTGAACTTCATTTTATTTCAATAAAGTCATTCCCGGCATCCGGCTAAATTGTTTACAAAAACTCAACATGGCACAAAAGATCAATTACACAACATATCCACGTGACACATCCTAAGCTAAAAAAAAAAATCAACGAAACATATCATTGTCCAACGTCGCACCTAGTTGACATATATTCAAAAATGTTTTTCCGTGTCAAGATCTGGTGAGTTTTTATACATAAATTGACCCGGAATTACTTTATTGAAATCAAATGTGAAGTCGAATGATTTTATTAAAATAAAATGAAGTTATGTGACCTTTATGAAATAAACCCCAAACTTATGTAACCGTCGGTGCAATTCACCCTTTTTTCCCTTTTGTTGAGCCGAAGTAAGACATAATATTTGGAGTATAAGTTTAGAGACGATAGGAGTAGGGAGGTAGGAACAATCACCCTAGATGCGAGAGTTGTTCAGGCCTCGGATCGCCTCCGGTATTTAGGATCTATTATCCAAACGGATGGAGAAGTAGATGGAGATGTTGCTCATACGATTAAATCTGGTTGGGCGAAATGAAAGAGTGTTATGGGTTTCCTTTGTGACCTCGGCATGCCTAATAGATTGAAGGGAAAATTCTACCGCACGACAATCAGACCAGCATTGTTATATGGTACGAAGTGTTGGGCAGTGAAACACTGTCACATTCATAAGATGTCGGTGGCGGAGATGCGTATGTTGAGATGGATGTGTGGTCATACGAGAAAGGATCGGATGAGTAATGAAATAATTAGGACAAAAGTAGGAGTTACATCTATTGAGAATAAAATGAGTGAAAACCGACTAAGGTGGTTTGGCCATGTAAGACAAAGAGCGCTTAATGCGCCGATTAGGAGGACTGAAGAGTGGCAAAGGGATGGGTAAGGGAAGACCTAAGCAAACTTGGAGGAGGGTGATCGAGAGTGATATGAGTTTATTAGGGATCGAGGAGAATATGGTAGTGGATAGGACAGAGTGGAGGGAGAGAATTTGTGTCGCTAACACGACTTGATTGCACGGTTTTATATGATGGTTCATGTTAGCCGACCCCGAATCATTTCGGGACTAAGGCGTTGTTGTTGTTGTTGTCGTCGTCTTTCTCCCGGAAGGTTATTGAAGTTTAGGATTTGTTTCGCAAAGTTCACTAACTTCATTTTCTTTCAATAAAAATAATTGAACTTTCACATTTTATTAAAATAAAGTCATTTCGGGCCTCCGGCTAATTTGTGTACAAAAACTCATTGGAAACGTAGCACAAAAGATCAATCACACAGCATACCAAACATTTCTAACTTTTATGGTTGACATGGCAGAAATTTGGCAGCCACGTGACACATCCTAAGCTACAAAACAAAATTCAACAAAACATATTTGTCCAACGTGGCAATTAGTTGACATATATTCAAAAATGTTTTATGTGTCACGTAACATCCGGTGAGCTTTTATACAAAAATTGACCCATAATGACTATATTGAAATCAAATGTGAAGCTGAGTGATTTTATTAAAATAAAATGAAGTTCAGTGACCTTTATGAAATAAATCCCAAACTTATGTGACCGTCGATGCAATTCACCCTTTTTTCCCTTTATCTTTATTTCTTTTGTTCGTCTTTTTCCCAAAAGGTTATAGAAGTTCAGGATTTGTTTCGCAAAGTTCACTGAACTTCATTTTCTTTCAATAAAAATCATTGAACTTTCACATTTTATTCCAATAAAGTCATTTTGGGCCTCCAGCTAATTTGTGTAAAAAAAAACTCACTGGAATCTCAAACTGGCACAAAAGATCAATTCCACAACATACCAATCATTTCTAACTTTTATGGTTGACATGGCAGAAACATGGCAGCCACGTGACACATCCTATGCTACAAAAAACATCCAACAAAACATATATTTGTCCAATGTGACGCTTAGTTGACATATATTCAAATGTCTTCTGCGTCATGTCAATATCCGGTAAGTTTTTATACATAAATTGACCCGGAATGACTATATTGAAATCAAATATGAAGCTGAACGTAATTTTCTTCAAGGACAAAAATTACCTTATGGATATCATTTGAAGCATGGATATGCCCAGTGCCAAAATATGACTGAGCGTATTCTTCAATATTCTCAACCCTGCAAGTCATTATCCAATGCAATTATTATTTGATGTCTCGAATCATTTGGGTATATAGAAATCAATTGAGTTATATAAAATGGAAGAGCCTCCGCGTTTAGTAGCGGATCCAAGATCTCAAATTTGGAGGTGCAATTGCAGTACTTCTAAACCCTCTTCCTAGACGGAGGGCCGCCTGGAACCACCCATCCCAGAATGAATTCCCGCGGCCGAGGATGCAACGGACCTTCCGTGCGCCCGTCTCCCTCCGCCTCTATTAGAGTTGTTGTTGTCATTAACATAAAAGTCGTTCTTTGCATCAAGAATTACCTGTAAACATAGTTCACCATAATACCTCCGCTTTGGCGAAGGGCGTTCTCAGACAGATCTGCCATCCAATTTATTCTTTCAATCATCTGCGTGACATCAAATACTGAAAGTTATCCTATGAACTTCTCAACTAGTGAAGCTTGCTATTCTAAAATTTCCAGTGTTCAAGAACAAGGCTGCCTGGACCACCTAGGCATTTAAAATCGAGAATCCGTTGTGATTTTACCTGCCTAGGCCCACTGAACTTTTTTTGGCCGCCTGGAAAACAAAAAATGTTTTTTTTTTTATTATTACTTTGATTTTTTGCTTTATTATAATTCACTTTTGAAAATTGTCAGAATGGTTTTTGGTGAATTGCATTTATTATTTTCAGAAATATTTTTGTTAAATTGTGTTTTCTACTTATTTTCATGATATGGTTGAAAACCTTAAGGACTGTGTCTTCAGCTAATTATATTAGCTATGAACATTATTTTTTTGTTGTTTCAGTTGTTTCAATAATATTGTTGTTAGAATGTTTTTTTAACACGTTTTTAAGGATATATGTTACAAATAGAAATGTTTTTCTACATTAAATCATTTTATATTATTATTTTTAGATAGTATAATACATATTTTAATTGCATTTATATAAGAAAATACAAAGTACAAATCCGATTAATCCCAAGGGCATGTCCGCCTAACTAGCGTCTAACGTTTTTTATAATCTTGAAAATTGCCCCCTCCCTAATCATTAAAAATACACACAATCAACCCGACTAGCGCCTAACGTTTTTTATAATCTTGAAAATGCCCCCTCCCTAATCATTAAAAATACACACAATCAGCTGTAGAATTTGGAGTTTTGCTTCTATTATTGAAATCCTTTCCGACTCGATTAATACTAAATGTCAAATACAAAGGTATGAAAGAAACTATAGTGGTTCAGCCCATTGTTTTAGTAAATTACTATACCCAGCCTTGAATTCCCACCTCTAGCCCCGTGAAAAGACCGAAATACCCTTTAGACAATTTTTAGAATTTTCAAATCCTCTCAAACAACCTAAACTCACTTTAATCTAATCCGGACTAATTTATCAACGAAAACATGGATCCGGACTAATTTATCAACGAAAGGGACCTATGATACGTATTTCCGTTTGATTTTGATGTTTTTTGGACGTTTTTTGCATCGGATTTTGCTGTTATTCGAAATCAGAATCGGGACATGGGGGCGTGTGGAGATCACGCCGTCACCTCTGGTGCGGCGTATGAACATCACGCCGCACCACAGGTGACAGCGTATGAATATCATGCCGTCACCTCTGATGTTCATACGCCGCACCATAGGTGACGGCGTGATGCCCATACGCCCGTGTGGCGTATGGGCAATTATTAATTAATTTTTTTTAATTTAATTAATTTTTTGTAATTTTTAGTTTGTTTAATTTAGTTTAACTAAATTTTTATGTTGTAAATTTTAGTTAAGTTTAGTTGTTGTAAATTTTATTTTGTTTAATTTAGTTTAACTAAATTTTTATTTTGTTAGTTTTAGTTAAATTTTTATTTTGTTAATTTTAGTTAATATTATTCATGAACTTATATTATTGTTACGGGTTTTAATTAAAATTGTATGGTATTTTACAGGTTTTAATTAAAATTGTGTAGTTTGAACACGTAACATGTATTTACGGGTTTAATTGAATATCGGACTAATTTTTTTGCCCTACCGACACGCGGGCGTGTGGCTATCACGCTCCACCGTGAGGTCGGGCGTGTGGCTACCACGCCTCACCGTGTGGTCGGGCGTGATAGCTACATGCCCGACCACAAGGTGAGGCGTGGGGCTATCACGCCCGACCACACGGTGAGGCGTGATAGCCACACACCCGTGTGTCGGAAAGGAAAAAAAAAATTGCCTTTTCCCACCCTCAACCCATGAAAGGGCATTTTCGTCCTTTCACGGGGCTAGGGGTGGGAATTTGAGGCTAGGTATAACAACACCCTTGTTTTAAGGATAAATAATTTATTAGCCCCTACATTTTTACCAAACACATTATTTAGTCCTCGTATTTTAAGAATACAATTATTTACCCTTGTTTTAATTGCTAGTCAGGACTTAATTACTCTTATACAAGTTGAGGTTTTAATTGCTAGTCAGGACTCCATTACTCTTATACAAGTTGAGGTAGTCCTCGTATTTTAATAATACAATTATTTACCCTTGTTTTAATTGCTAGTCAGGACTCCATTACTCTTATACAAGTTTGAGGTTACAGAAACATACCGCTCCGTTTTGCAAGTGAAAATTTGCAACAGAATCCAAAGCTTTTCCTCTCTTTTTCTCTAGCAGAAGGTACCTGTATTCACATAAATAACTTGTTCAAATTTCAGTCTACAAAATCCAGAAATGCAAGCTTCATCCAACCAATCATTTCAATTCACGAATTGAGGTATGAATGGTAAACATTATGCAGCACCTGGCACACAATCGCATCAGAGGAGGCTCTAACGCTGAAACCGCTACAGTTGATTTGATCCACTCATAATTATTTGATGTCAACAAATTGAACATCATTTCCATCCCATTTTTTCCAGGAAAGCCTTCCCTACAAGCACACACAAGACAATTTTTCTGTCAAAATCACAAACCAGAACAAAAAGAAGGAATTGGTGTTACTATGAGCAAAGCTCGTGAACAAGCTCACGAACATGATGTTGAGCTCTAGCTCAAGATGGTTAGTTTTCTGATGAGCCGAGCATGAGCAGACCAAAGCTCGGCTCAATTGCAGCCCTACTAAAGATAGAGCATATCATAGTGGTTTGGTGCAAAAGAACCTTGGAAAGTAATGGAATCATCATAAAAGAGTACGCGGGCAATACTACTGTATTTTCACATGGATTCGACCAGTTTCTCTTTTTTTTATCACCCAATATATATATATTGTTTGCAACAAACACATCTAACGACTTAAAACTGTTTCCAGGCCAAATTGTACAATTATACCATTAAGTTTGAGCTGTAAGAAAGCCCATCCATTCTCTGAATCTCAAATATTTAAAGGAGATTTAGGTAATATATCTCTATGTGCTTCCTATGGAGGAGCTAAAGCAGTAATAAAAATGGAATCAAGAAATGAGACTTAGTCTTCTGATTATCTGTGATTAGAGAAACCTGTAGTTCGATGCAAAAAGGAATTTTTTCTATGGAGATAAAAACCAATGCATTCTTGTTCATCCTCTTGTTTTTCCTTTATGGTTTTCTATATACGAAAATCGGGATAACATGGGATAATGCATATATCAAAATCAATAGCTCACCGGGAACAGTTCATAAGTAATCTTTCTTCATCTGGATCAAGTATGTTCTCCTTAAAAGTGGAAACAGATTGACCTGAAGATGATGATGAAATGTTCTCCACTTCAGCAAGGATCGATTGGGATGCCAACTTCGATAGCAGCCACGACATGAATCCAGGAATTGGGCTTAATGTTGCAAATGTCTATATAGTTAAACATGAAATAGAAATATCATTAAGTCATTTATATATTTGTTAGACCAAAAATTGAGAACTCAAAAAATACAAACTGGAAAAGAAGACACAAACCCAAAACTGAAAATAGTTTTAATATTCAAAATATGATTTGAATGCAGATTCACGGTTCTATGTATGCTTGAAGTTCAAGTCCAAGTTCAAATAATAGAGTTTCAAAATTAGACCAATTCAAGAGCTGCAACAGCAATCCTGCAACCAATATGACTTTGGGGGATGTTTGTTTCAGCTTTTTGGAGCCACATTTAGCATGAACTCCAAACTGCGGGAAATATGATGTTTGGTTAGGTTTATTCAACAACTGCTCAATGTTTTGGAGCTTTTTTGAAGCTTTTCATGAACAACAGTTTGTTTTTATTTGATGTTTGACAAAATTATACTTCTTATTTTCACAAAATACATTTCTTTCTTTATTGTTGTTTCTCTCTCTATAATATTTTTTCCGAAAGAATAAGGTTTTACTCCATTCGATAAAAAAAAAAAAATTAATTTTTTATTTAGTTATTTAGATTATTTTTATTAATTTGTGTATTACAATTTGTATTTTTATAATTTATTTGTCGATTATTTTAAAACATGTCAATATTAGACATTTTACATACTAACACCAACAATTAATCACAATTTTACGAAATACTAATAATTAATCAGCTAGTAACAAAAAGCTAACAGCTGAACCAAACAGACCATTTATATGAATAGACCACAAGAAATTACTTACAGATATATGCGGCATCTCTCTTTTCACCAGTGTAATGACACGTTTAATTAGAAACTTTCCCAGGTTGATCCCTGCCAAGCCAGGCTGTCAAACTTCTGTAAGTGTCTAGTTAGATTCATCGCAGAATAAAACCAGTCATTGTTGTTTTAAGGGAAAAAAATGTTTAAGCAGACAAATAATGAAGAATGGCGACGACTACAAATTTTGACCATCTTGTCCATAAATGATAATTGATTACGGGTCAATTTGGACCCTGGAGTTGGCAGACAGGTTCAGTTTAGTCCAAATCAAAAATTTAGGTATCAAATCGGCCCTGAAGTTGGCGATATTTGACAAATTAACCCAAATACAATCAATTTCAATATCTAAAAATTCGTCAAATTTGGGCTAATTTCCCAAATATTGCCAACTTCAGGCTGAGTTGATACCTAAACTTCGATGTGGGCTAAACCGAACCTGTCTGCCAACTTTAGGGGCCAAATTGACCTTTAATTCAATGATAATTTCATCAAACAAAAAATAAAGCAAAGAGCAAGGCCTAGTCTTTTTAACTATATACAAACAAACGTAGTTGTTGCTTGGTGAGTCCCTTCCCTTCCAATTTTTTGATAAAATAAGATCTTTATTATCTCTTCGTTCCTCTCCTTACAGTTGAGTTACATATTGCCTCCAGGGAAGTGGAGACAGAATAAAGGATCTCAGATTATGGCTAACCCCCGATCTGATCCAAAGAAAGAGAAAGGAAAAGGCTAAACCTATAATTAAGCCCTTGAACTTTCACAGTTTTAAGAATTGAGTCATTGATCATTTATTTTCCAGATTAAGTACCTACACTTTAATAGTTTTAAGGATTAAGCCCTTAATCTTTAATTTTCAAACATATTAATCTTTAAAATCTTAATAGTTCAGGGGCTTAATCATATACTTTGATATTATTTACTTAATCATCTTATCACTTTTAAACCATAATAATTTATTTATTTATTTATTCTTTTTAATTTTGAAGAGGGCGAGCCTTGGCGCAATGGTAAATGTTGTTGTCGTGTGACCAAGAGGTCACGGGTTCGAGTCTTAGGAGCGGCCTCTTGCCAAATAAATTGGCAGGGGAAGGCTTGCCCCCAGTGCACCCTTATGGTGGGACCCCTCCCCGGACCCTCGTTCAGCGGGGACGCGTAGTGCACCGGGCCGCCCTTTATTCTTTTTAATTTTGAATAAAAAATAAAAGTTCTATGAAGATGACTTTGTGTTTTTAACTTTAAAAAATACTATTTGAATTAATTTAACGTGAAATTACACTTCCAAACTAATACATATGAAAAAAGGGTAATAAAAAATATACTAACTAAACCCATATAAAAGTTTCTTAAATTAGCTAACCTATAATACAGTAAGTCTCTCTAATTCATATTTGTTTTTGTTATTATAGACAAAAAGTATATTTAAGCCCCTGAACTTTTAAGATTTTAAGGATTGTGATCTTTTAATTTTGGGGCTCAATGTGTGTGAAAAATAAAGATCAAAGGCTTAATCCTTAAAACTATTAAAGTTCAGGGGCCTAAACTGAAAAAATAAATGATCAGGGCATCAATCCTTAAAACCGTGAAAGTTCAAGGGCTTAATTATGGGTTTAGCTAAAAAAAATTCCATATGGAGTAGAAAGGATTTTTAGTAGGACACGTGTGTTCATCTGTGAAATTCTGGTAAGCATATGCCTAACAACGTTTATCATATGAGAAGTGTTGGGAAGATTTTCCAGAAACATAAAGATAAGTGCAAAGAATAACTTATTATACCTGAGTTGATGATATAGAATAAAATAACGCACATGCTGCCTCGGACTCGGGTATCGGAGGATTATCCCATAACACTTCCTGTTATTAGAAATTGTCAGATATTAATATGAATTGGGTCTTTAACTATCAGCTTAAGCTTTTAGTTTCATGACATGGTATTAGAGCCTCTTTGACCAAGTGATCAAGGGTTTGATTCCTAGCAAACCCATTTGTTGATTTAATTTCAACACATGGTAAGATGGGTTTGTGTTGTTCATGCTTCATATCAGATATTAATATGAATTGGGCCTTTAACAGCTTAAGCTCTTAGTTCAGAATGAGATTATGTAAAACAAACCTGTATAGTTTGAGCCACATTTTTTAGAAGTGCAACTTCTATGAAAATCAGGGGCTCACCTGAAACATAAAAATTTAAAAATCAGACTAAATCAAGTAACTTGAGAATAACAAGAGAGTCAATTAAATTTTGGGACAGTTATTCAAACCTAAACTCAGTTACCTCGGTAGACATAAACTTAGAGAACCATAAGTCATTTATAACTACTATCAAATCAATCTCAAATTTTGAGCTTGGAATTGATTTCTGTTAAATGATTTCATGCCATGGGATGATTCAAGATCTATTCTCAACAAATGCGTTCTAAATCAGACAACATCAAGTAAATTTGGAAAGTAAACAAATGAGAGATCAAGAGACTTCATTTTTTGGTGCCAGTGTATGCATTTGGAAGGCGTATTAATATGAAAAAGAAATGCCAGTTCATCTATAAATGATTTAAAACACACTATACGAAACCAGATAACCAAACAAGAACTTCAAATAGTTTCAGAACTTTGCCGAATAAACTACTGACATCCCGCAGAAAGGTTTGCTAACCAGGTATTGCTGGATGTAAGTATCCAAAACAACGACGACCATAACCCAACCTTCTTTTAAGATCTAACAAATTGCTGATTGGATGTACAGCCTGCAAAAAAGGTAGCTATTAAAAAGATATACGCATATACAGCTCAAATAATCTGCAATCATCAGAAAGCGAAAGACAAACAGGTTAAAGAAATATACCTCATAAGCCACAATTTTCTCCAGCAAAGAAGCAGGATCATTCCATGTAATATGGTGAAGCTCCAATGCAGCAGGACTTAGCCAATTATTAAGTTTTTCCTTTAAGTAGGAATCTAGTGCACGTACCGATGCAACATTTTCCTCTCTGCACAATTATAAGGGACAATGAAGCACTAATATCATCACTATGCATTTTGTTTTCACAGCAATTTGGAAATCATCAACTTCTACGAAGATTGTACACTTAAAATGTAGGCTTAGTACATCATTAGCCCCCTGAACTTGGCTTAAAAAGTCGATAGGCCCCCTGAACTTACAGAGTGTCTCGTTAGCCCCTTGAACTTGCTTAAAATTACCTATTGGCCACCTTAATTTGTTTAAAGTGACCTATTAGCCCCTTGAACTTGCTTACATTGATATATTTGCCTCTTGAACTTGCTTAAAATTATATACATTTCAATTTTTCCAAAACCAATCTTGTTCCGCCACGTGGACTTAGGGAGTTCAGGGGACTAATGAGACACTTTGTAAGTTCAGGGGGCCAATCAACTTTTTGGGCCAATTTCAGGGGCTCCTAATATATTAAGCCTAAAATGCAAGTTCAGGCACCCACGAAATGAAAAGATTTTCAAATAGAAAGAATATTAGTGAATGAATATAATGTTCACATATTCCATTCTAAGAATATATTATTTTCTAAAAGGCTTTACTTTCAATCATACATATAGTACAAAGATAATTGAACAAAACAAAAATTATCAAAATTATGTAAATATGAACATAGACCATAACCTTACGCGAGAATAGAAAGAATATCAGCGCGAAGGATGGACAAGAACTTCAATCCCCCAGGGTGGTTGTTGAGTCGTTCAAAAAGAAGTTCATATCTGGGTCTAAGAGCATGTCTCAAGTTGCGTTCAATGCGATAGAAATATGAAAGCATGGCATCATCATCTTCAGTGCCTGATTCATCTCCATCAGCTGAAACCCAGAAATCCCAACTTTTCTCAGAATCTTATAATTACAAAAAGTAGCAAGCATTTTTTATAATACATGTTGTATTGTGTGTGTATTCCCGGGACATACTCGGTGTTGAACCCAGCATCCCATGATTGACATAGAAACCATAGTTGTTAAAGGCACAAGGCACATTGAGGCACTAAGGGGTCCTAGAGCCTAGGCGCAACGCAAGGCACACGCCTGAGGAACATGAGGCGCAGAAAATAATAAAAATATATATACTCTATTACTAGTTAAAGCATATCAATATCACTAATACTCCATTACTAGTTAAAGCATAAACCAAAAGGGATCTGGATCAGTTGTGTGCCGAGATCGTATGTCCTGCACATAGAGGAGGAAGAAAGCCTATTGAAGCAAGATCTGACTTTTAAAGCTTCCTTAGGGCTTTTTAAAGATAAGGTCTAGGACTGAACTAGAGACTTTTCTTTCTCGCCTGAGTAAGGATAAGGGACCGTGGTCCCATGCTTGCCCACCTCCTCCAGGAAATGAGATTCCGACCAAGACCACACTTATGACCACATACAAACATAATACTACATGTCAAAAACACCAAGTTAAGTTCATACTTCATAGAGAAATTAACATAAAACAGTAAAAAAAAAAAAAACCTAGTGAAAACAGTATGAGTATATGTTCTATTCTTATTTAGGTCTCTTGATATTCTTATTTAGATCAAGGGTTAAGACTAAGTTTATTTAAATTAGATTAGTGGTTGAGATTAATCAACCATTTGTTTTACACAAAACAGTTAAAAAAAACCCTAGTGAAAACAGTAAAAACAGTATATGTTACTGAGGCACACCTTGACTCACGCTCCGAATCCCAGGTGAGGCGCACAAGGCGAGAGCCTTTTAAACTGCACCTCGCATTGTGCAATCAAGGCTCACTACCTTGAGCCTTGCTTAAGGCACGCCTTTAACAACTATGATAGAGACCTCTCCCAATTCAACCAAGGATGAATTGGTAGCAAGCCACTTTTAAGATTAAGATATAGAAAGATGAAAGATACACAAGGAACTTACAGCAAGGAAGTTCAAGCCCTAGATATTGTTTTATGAGGTCTCGAACTTGAACTCTATTGAGATCATACACTTTGGCAAGCAGCAGCAATAGTTTCCGTTGGTTTTCAAACGAAAGACCAAGATAACCCTGCATTGTCATAATCAGAAAGGGCATATATATAGCATAACCTTTGCTCTCTCTTGGAATATAGATATGAAATTAACAAAGTGAAAAGAAAGGAATTTGTAGAATGCACCCCATCCCATCCCATAATCATAGCCATATTTGTCAAACTGAGATTCGACTCGTGGATCGAAATCCTCATTTTGTTGAAGTGTGACTCGTGAATCGAATTGTAAGATTCGGTTCAAATTCATAATATTAGAAAAAATAAAATATTTACCATGTTAAACTTAAAATATTATCAAATATTAGTCTAGAAATTCAATTTTAATGTCAAAAAAGAAATCATATCAACCAAGTACTTGAACTTCAAATCAAATGCAAATGCAATCCTAATAAAACTAATTCACAAATTGGACTCTGTTTAATAACTTAGTGGAGATGGAGAGTTTGAGTTCCTGACTCTGTTTTCTTGCCTTGTTGTCAACTTGATAATGATGGAATGGAACTAGTTTGAGTTGATAAATAACAATCGGACAAGAGGAGAGTGAATTTAGTAGTTAGTGTTGTTGAAGTTCTTTATGAGATGAAGATAATTTGCTTCCAGTCATCTGTTGTTGCACCATGGCAAAGCAAAGTGCCAAAGTCGTTTTCTGAATGGGATGAGATTGGACTTGCATATTGATTTGAAATTGGAAAGTCATATATGTTAATGTGTTTTGATTTGTTAAGGATTAATAATAATTTATTTTATTTCTTTTTTTTTTTAATTTCAGATTGGTTCTTTTCCACTAATTTATTTCCTTCCTTCGTTAGAGACTTCTAGTTTTCCTAAACTAGAATTAGGAATCTGCTGCAGTAATTATTATCACGATTTTTTTAGCATATTTCCCGAATCGATGGAATCGGCTGACTCGACCTATTAGGTCGATTCACCACCGATTCCAACAATTACATCCAATTCTATTATTAGAGTCTCCCCATAGATCCAGGTCGATTCACCACCGATTCCAACAATTACATCCGATTCTATTATAATTTAGAGTCTCCCTATAGATCCAGCTCGAAATAGAGTTGGATCGAATCACGGATCGTACGATTCTGTTATAATTTAGATTCGCCCTATAGATTCGGGTCAAAATAGAGCTGAATCGAATCGAATGTTATGATTCGAATCACGAACCTTAAGATTCTGATTACAGTGATCATAGCTTATTGTAAACAAAGGCCTACTACCTCATTCGAGGATTTTCTCACATATTTAAAGAGTCATATAGTTACCTAATTCGGATATTTAACACACCCTTCACGCCTAATTCATTTGCAGCCTAAAGCTAATATTAGTGAGGACCCAACATTGAACCATGGCTCTGGTAACAAGTAAACAAAAGCCTAACTCACCCCCAAAAGTCATATATTCATACAGCTTTTTAATTAAGCAACTGAAACAAAATTTTCCAACTGCACAAATGAAACCTACCTCAGAGAAATTATTAAGCACCATATCAAGAACCTCAGTTTTGTCAAGTGAAATAGCCGAGTGCATAGATTCTCTGACGGAATCAAAACTCCTATAAAACGAAGCAAAAAACATGTGATAACTAAAAAAAGAGGCTGCCAAACAACTCAATTTTAACGAAATTAAGACCTATCGCAGTGAGCAGAGGCGTTGAGCTTGCCAATTTCATCCTCCCCAGGACGATGAGAAATTGTAACATCGAAATGATTCGCTTGAGGATTATTCGGCATTTGATTAACCTTGGTCTGTTATGAACAAATCACAAAAAAAAATTGAAATCACAAACAGAAACTAAATACAACCGATGCAATTAGACATTTGAAAATAGAAAATTACCTTGACAGTGAAGATGGATTGATTGTTGGCTGGATGACTTGAAGGTCTCATTCTGGCTCTCAACAAAATTGACAAGCTTTTCTTGTTCATTACTATTTGATTGTATTACGAAACCATTATAGAGTTTAGGAAGATTGAAGATTCAGAAAGTTGATTTGATGTTTTGAGAAGAGAAACTTGATTTGATTTTGCTTTCTACTGTCCACAAGTTCGTTTTTCTCGCTTCCTGGTCCACCAAACAAACATTTCCCGTTTTCACCTCCGGCGGAAACGATGTCGTTTTCTTTTGCAGAAGATTGCATTGATGGGCCTAATTTTGGACTCTGGAAATTGGGCCATCATAGTTTTAGGAGGAAATTACATGATTTTAAATTTATGTATTTTATCATTATTCGATTTTAAATCTTAAAATATCAGATATCATAATTTTATTTTTGTTTTTATCAAATTTTTAGTTATTCAGTTGCAGGAAAAAAAAACAGTTTTAAGAAAACCACCAGATATGACATTTAAATAAATTTGTTTAAGGGTCTGAGGCCGTTGTAAATAATTTGTTAATTCTGACCATTGTATAATTTACCCTACTTTTAGATATTATATGTGTGCATCGGTTCAAAACCGAACCGAACTAAAAAAACGAATACTAAAATTATTAAAATAAATGACACTGCTACCAAGCTGAATAATATATAAAGATTGTCATTCTCAATAGAGAACTGGACGAAGAAATTAATATGGTCAACTTGTAGGTTTTATCGAACAAAAAGCTTACAAATTGAGTAGATAAATTTATGGCTTTTAAACAATGAGTTGATATCAAACGACTTCAATCTAATTGAAGAGATCATTGTGCTCTGGAAGTAAATTTTCCATCTCGTCATTATATGTTGATAACTTCTACATAGCTTGAAATTACATTGTATATGTAAACCAAATCAAATCTTGGTTAAGTTCTGTTTTGAAATAGCATACATGGATTAAGCAACGTATGTTCTTGGAATAAAGGTTTCAAGAAATTGTTCAAAGAAATTATTGGTTTGTCAAGGCATATATCAATAACATTCTTGAACAATTCAATACGCGAGATTGCAAACTCGTACATAGCCCAATAGGTAAGGGTATGACCCATGATATTGAAATATATTCCTTAACACAACAAAGAGGTTTAAACATATGAGAAATGTTTTTTATAGTAACATCGTGGATAGTTGTGTTATGATGTGCACAAGACCAGATGTACGTCACACCATTAAGATAGTGAGTAGATATGAGTCCAACTCAGCACAACATTGGATTGTTGTAAAAGAGTACTAAGGGACTTTAGAGCAATTGCAGTTTACTCTCTAGGTCATCTAAAAGGATATGTGGTTAGAATAATTCAGAGAGAAATTGAATAGAAGAGTTGGATATGAGAAAATCCATGTCTACTTGGGTTTTCTGATTAGGCTAAAGTGTCACATTGATTAAGTAGTGAGAAAATTGGTGAGTCCATATTTGCTATAGGAGTTGAATATGTGTGATACTCGTCTGCAATACAAGTGGTAGTATCGTCAAATCGATTTGTGAACTATTTAGTAACCTCATATACTCCTGTACTGACCAAAAATGATAGGCAATATGATGAGTTTTTGCTAAGGATCAAAGGATCCATAGCAATCTAAAGCACATAGAAATTAAATTTTGTTAGAAGTTTAATTTCATTTAAAGAAGTTAATATATGAAGTATGCATCTACTCATGACAAGTTAGTATATCCACTTGTCAAAACTGTCATAAAAGATGTTAGAACAGAACATGTTAGATACAAGGATTTGTGTTGGATCTAAACATACTTCTATTTCATGTATTTAAAAACATAATTATTCAATTAAGGTTGAATGTTTATAATACACGAGTATAAATATCATTTGTTGATATTTGCTGTTATTCTATTATACATGTCAAAGAAAGAAGTAGCTCATTCACACGAGTGTTTGCCCTTATTTTATTATAATGGTGACAAATGGAGTAAGGATGAAGTTGTTGTTTTGATAAAACGAGGTCTAGCTCAATAAACGTGAGTCACCTTGCACAAGGGATGAAATTAGTTTCATTTAAAGCACAAGATGGGTATATATGTATGTTATAACATATAGACATATAAGAGAGTTACATGGTATTAAAATCATAAGTTAAAGATAACTTGAGATATTCTGTAGTCTCTGTGTGGTGTTGACTGAAGTTAGATGTTTTGGCACATCTGAACTGGAATTTATATATAGTGTCAGTGAGATAGACATGCTCAAAGGAAGGGATAGAATGACATAATACATTATTTCGTATCATGTGTGCCTTGTGACAATAATATGGAAAAGCATTATATATAATGAGTCTCAACTTTTCCTAGTGTGAGAATCACGTTGTGAAAATATGATTTCTTGAATTTATTCTATCCTCAGAACGTTTAATTTGTTCTGAAAGTATGACCTAATTTGACTTGTCTTGGAAGAAAATTCTGAAGACCATGAGATAATTCGGAGTATAAAAAAATCTGATCATTTAAGCAAATTAGATTATGATGGAAGGAACAAAGTAAGAGAGGAATATTTCTATTTGATCACATCTAAGCTTTTATATATTTCAATGACATTTATATATGTGCATACTTGTGAAAATAGAAAATTATAATGAGATCAAGGTATTACATATGGTTGTAACATAGAATATGGGATAGAGCATATAGCTTGTAACGATCCATGTTCAATTAAAAGACTACATATCTCTAATCAGTGTATATCTATAGATTTGATACATGTACATCGAGCCATTATATATCTCAAACGAGTGTATAACGTTAAAGCTCTCAAGTGTATGTCGATTGCACGAACTATTTACAAGTATGAATGAGAATGAGAGGAGATAGAAAAAAATATTATGTTATGTGCGAGTGAGAGATATTGAAAATATTGATATAAATCAATATATAATCCGCATGTAATGAAAATGGACCAGATATAAGTTGAACGAGTGTTTAGAGATTAAGGTCTAGTTGTTGCTATAAATAAATAGTCATACCTTATAACCTAACCATAATGGACAAAATTAGAAAAGGAGCTCTCTAGTATCATTTCTCCTCCTTGTTTGCACCTCCCTCTCCCTCAGCCTCAACTACTGCTCTTAGTTCG
Source organism: Euphorbia lathyris (assembly GCF_963576675.1). NCBI lineage: Eukaryota > Viridiplantae > Streptophyta > Magnoliopsida > Malpighiales > Euphorbiaceae > Euphorbia > Euphorbia lathyris. Next base: position 88,211,896 of record NC_088915.1, read on the forward strand.
TGGATCTATCGTGTTTTCTCTCGATTAATCTTTGTGTAGTTGATACGTGACTGGTAATACGAAAATCGTGATTTCCATTCTTTCGTTGTAATCAACTCAATGGATTTCTGTTAGAGGTGAGCATCGGTTCGATTCGGTTACTAACCGAACCAAACTTTTGGTTAACCGAACCGAATAAGATTGGTAACTGAATTTATAACTGAAAATTTTTGGTTCAGTTCGATTACCGACCGAATAACCAAAAACTCATAATATTTAATTTTTGTATATTTTTGTTTAATTGGTTTTCAAATAATGCTTTTGTATAAAAGTTATAATGGAAGAAATTAAAGGCTAATGAACCAAAATTTATATATATAAAGATAAAAGTATATTTTTTAAGGGTTGAATTTTATATTTTATAAGTTATTTATATATGTAAAAATATAATTATATTTTTTATATTTATATAATAAGTTTGGTTCGGTTATCGGTTATATCGATATATTTTTCAGTAACCGAACTCATAACCGATTACCAAATTAAATCAAAATTAAAACCGAACCAAACCAAAATGTTAAAATAACCGAACCAAACTAAAAATTTGGTTCTATTATTAGTTTGGTAATCGGTTACCGGTTATTTTGCTCACCCTAATTTCTGTAAGGGTTAAGGTGCAAAAATACTCCTAACGTTTTGGGTCAGAAGTAATTTTACCCCTAACGTATAAGATGATGCAATTTTACCCCTTACGTTTGTAGCCAAGAGCAATTTTACCCTTAATGTTAATAATTTGGGTCAATTTTCGTCACTATTATAAAACACATTCATTTTTGTTCTTTATTTTGCACAAATTGCATATCAATTCGTTCTTAAAAAAAAAGATTTCATATTTTTTGTAATTTAATAATAGAATTGGAGATTAATATTTATAAAATCGGTGAATTTTTTGAATTTTTTTGCCTAATTCATACAAAAAAATATTTTTATTTTTTATTTTTTCACGTCCAAATATATGTTTGTGATTTGTTACTGATTAAATAACGCATGTATGAAATGTATATGACAAGATTCATGACCGAGAAGACAGTTTGATGAATTATTTCTCAAATTGACCCAATTTATCAACGTTATGGGTAAAATTGATCTTGGCTTCCAACGTTAGGGGTAAAATTGCACCATTTTAGACGTTAAAAGTAAAATTGTTTTGGGTATTTTTACACCTTAACCCTTTCTGTAATAAAAGGTAACCCGGTAATCCATATTCGTGTTTATATACATATGTGTTATATAAAACTTCACTTTGTAACTTAGGAGTATTTTTTTTTTTTTTAAGAAATTACATAAAAGAGTACTTTTCCAAAAAATATTTACAAGAAAGATAAATGTAATGTTAAAGTTTTTGGATTGCTCGGTTGTCCAATTATTATCTAAAATAGATAAATGGTCTTGAGGCAGCTTTATGGTCAAAATAATGGAGTTCATGTGATTTTATAAGAAAATGACAAAAAGTAAGTGGAATTTTGACAACTTGTATGATTCTTTTCTTCCTACATTTTGCATTAAAAAACACCAACATAATTTTTAATTTCTGTAACTGAAATAATAATAATACAATATATTCACAAGTTACTATAAAGCCATGTTGCAGGGAAAATATCAGCTGTTACAATAAATATATATTTACATATATATGAATTAATCCTAATGTGTGAAGCGAAGTTGAAATTTAGTCTTAACGTGTAAAATTATGTAAATTTTACATTAATATTTTGAAGTAAGATTATTGGGTTACAAATAACTACTCTGTGGTTTGGCTGATTTGCAAATCTTTACCTGTGGTGAATTTTTTTTTTTTTTTTTTTTTTTTTGCAAACACAACCATGTGGTTTGCAAAATTTTGCATTTGAGTTCATTTTGTCAGAATTTAATTGATAACGACTTCGAAATGAAAATTTTCAAGAGTTAGATGATATTTTAAGCAACTTTAATTCTTCAACTTTTTAGATTTGAGGTCATTTAGGTGTTTTTTTATGAGAGAGAAAGATAATGTTTAGAGAGAGAAAACTCAAAAAATGATGATTTTGAAAAATTAAGAATATTGTTCCATAGTAAATATGATACCAAACAAGTTTAATTCTTGAAAATTTTCATTTTGAGGTCGTTATCGGCTAAATTTGGTTAAGTAAAAAACATGTAATTTTGCAACCATAGAGTTGTGTTTGCAAAAAAAATACCAGAGGTACCACATTGCAAATCGGCAAACCACAGGGTAGTTAGTTGTAACTAACCCAAGATTATTTTAGACATATGCTATAAAAAAAACTGGTTTGATTGTTATTTAACTGTCATATTGGACCTTCCAAATAAGTTCGTCGATAAATTGAAACAGTTTCGTATATTTTAGTTGGTTTTGTAACTATATTAATAACATAGTAAATATATTAGACAATTTAGCAATAAAAAATTTTGATTAACTTATATGTAATAGATTTAGGTTTTAGCATTTTAACGGAATTTTTATAATTTTGTTAGTAATGCACTAAATATTTTAGCCATAATTGATATTTGAAAGGTCTGAAATGACAATTAAATATCAGTCAGGGTCGGTCATGAGTCTAGACTGGGAGTGCGGCGGCCTAGGACCAAGGCTATAGGGGGCCCAAAATTATTTTTAGGTCTATAAGTATATGGAGCAAATTTTTATATTAATACTATTAAGGTTTTACCAGGTCGAATTGATTTTTTTAATATAGATTAAGAGTTAATTTTAAAAAAATATTGTGAACCATCTTTGTGATTTTCGATAAATAAAAGTATATTTGGCGAGCGTATTATTACGTACCATACAATTATTAATTTATTAAAATATATTTTAAATTTTTATGTATAATGTTTTTTTATTAAGGGGGTTCTTATGTATTATTTCGCCAAAGGCTCATAAATTGTCAAGACTGACTCTATTTTTTATAACGTACGGCTAAAATTGATTTTGTTTGAAAATATTAGGGTCAAATTTGCTCTATTTCATACGTTAAGGCTAAATTTAGTCTTTATAGTTAAAAGTATATTTTTCGTGTCAATTTAAACTAAGGATAAGATGTAATAAAACATACTCTTAATATTAAGAGTTATGAGCAATTTTACTCTGAACATCTAAATTGGTGGAATTTTATTTTTAATGTTAGCAACCAAAAGCAATTTTACATCTAATATTGATAAGTTAGGTTAATTATTGAAAAACACAAATATTCAATTCTCGTTTTGTGCATCAATTACATATCGGTTGATTCTAAAAAATGATTTTTGCATTTTTATAGTTTTGTAATAAAATTAGAGATTAATATATTTTTAAATTCAACCAAATATTTACAATTTTAATTTTTTCATGCATATACATATCTTTATGATCAGTTACCGATAAGTGATAAAATAACGAGAATGTGTAGTGGAGATAAAAAAAAATTATGACTGAGAATATATTTTGATAAATTATTTCTCAAATTAAACCAATTTGTCATCGGTAGGGCTAATATTGCACCATTTTAGATGTTAGAGGGAAAATTGCTCCTAGTTATCAACGTTGTGGGTATTTTTGCACATTACCCCTTTAAACTAGGAATAAAATCTAAATTTACTTCTATTGTTATTGAAAAAGTGTAGATATATTTCTAGTAACATTTTACCCCTAACGTTTTCAAGTAAAATCAACTTTACACATACTTAATAGAGAATTTGAACAGATTGATTTGATCTTTATTTAATTGTCATAAAAATGTATGAAATCAATTCAATTCAATTTAATAAGTATTGTTTGTGATTTAATAAAGTAATTGGGTTAGTTTCAAATAAAACCATGTGGTTTCTTTTTTTTTTCAGATTGGTATCTGTGGTTGACAAAATTTTCGTTTTTTCAAATTTAGCCGATAAGAACCTCAAAATGAAAATTTTTAAGAATTAAATAATATTTTAAACAACTTTAATTCTTCAATTTTTTAGGTCTGAGATTATTTAGGTGTTTTTTATGAGATAAAAAATTAATATTTAGAGAGAGAAAACTCTAAAACTGATGATTTTAAAAAATAAAAAAACTAAACAACTTTAATTTTCGAATTTTTTTATTTTAAGATCTTATTGGCCAAATTTTAAAAAAATAAAAATTTTATCAACAACATATACCGATCTATAATTTTATTTGAAATTAAGCCTGAGTAATTGCAAAATATAATAAAATGTAAATTTGATATTGAAAAGGCAGTCTTGATCACATGCACCTTAATGAGCATGTAGAATTTGCTCATTTACCGTTAGATATAGGCTTATTAGAATTTTAAGGTGGAGATTCAAAGCATCCTGAGGCTTAAATTTAATAAGCCTATATCTAACGGTGAATGAGCAAATTCACTTGCTCATTAAGGTGCATGTGAAAATTCCTGTGGAAAAGGACAGCAAATTCCATCAAGAATGTGTTATTTTAGTACCAGCCCTGATTTCTGTTATTTTATGAAGAAAATAAATTATCAATAATATCAAAATTAAAATGGGACCCCCTTTAGACAGCAGTGGGCAGCCAATTATTTACCCAAAGTTCAACAGTTGCAATGGGTCCATTTTCATATTTTCACGAGTCAAATAGCTCTGATTATTTTTTATTTTTTTTATTTAACTACTGTGTAAACTTGTTGAATAAAAACCCGTTTATTTTACCTACTGTTTGTTGTTGTTGTTTGCTGTTATGGTTTGTTGTTTGTTATTGCTAGTTGTTGTTTGTTATTACGGTTTGTTGTTTGCTGTTGGAAAAAGCTGATTTTCCAAAAAGCAGAAATCTCTGCGTTTGTAAAATACTGCTTTTCAGGTGTAAAAAGCAAACATGAGATCACTAACCAAACACATAATGCTGTTTTTCAAGTGTAAAAGGAAAACATGAATGTTACTAACTAAACACCTAAAACTCTTCATTTCGAACTGAAAAGGCAAACATGAGCACGAAAAGGAGCATCCAAACACCCCCTAAAACTTAGAGGATGTTTGGTTCATGCAGAGATAATGGAATGAAATTAAGAAAAGGAAATAAGGAGAAATGAATAGAATGACCCTGAATTACATTATCTGTTTGTTTCAGTTTCACAGATGGAATAACATATTCATAATTCCATTTGTGGCTGTTTGGTTCAAATGAGGTAATAAATCAGAGTTGTGTTTTTAAGAATAATTTCTATACATATATGTGTCTGTATTAATAAATTAATCGCCTGTAAAGTAAGAATGAAAATGAATTCATTCAACCATAAAAATCAAAAGACGATGAAACTGAGGAAACTGAAATAAAATAAAATAAATCAGGTAAAATGTATAGACATTCTATTTTAAAAAGAAAATAATTATTTTAAAATAATTAAAAATAAATACTAAAACTGAATAATATGATAAAAAAAATATGTTTCAGGGTAAAAAATTAAAACAAATAAATATAAGGATCAAAAGTGAAATTAGTCTATAAATAAATAAATATATGGATCAAAAAAATTCAAAAAGTTAAATTTAGTCAAAAATATTTTTTGAGGGAAAAATAAAAAATATATAAGTATAAGGATTAAAAGTGAAATTAACCCAAGGATTAAAAGAGTAAAAATAAATAAATGGATACTAAAATAGAATTTTACAAGGATAGTACATGTTCAAATTACTAAGAGGGGGAAAGGGAATGGAAAACCTTAGGGGGGTTGGGGAATGGGATTAAAGGAGTTAAGAGTAAATCCAAAACTAAAAGAGGGTAAAAGGAATGATTGATTAAGAAAAAAACGCCAACAAAAGGAAGGAAACCTTCTCTTTCCTTTACCCTTTTCTGAAACCCCCAAAACAAACGCCTCTAACTGATTATTAATAGTTGTTTGTATAAAATAACAGATAAAAATATGGTAAAGCCTTTATTTAGGGTTAAATGGTAGTAATTAGGAGTAAAAATATCATTCAAAAAAAGGGCAAGTTATTAGAAGCACTCGGTTCTCCATGTCAAATGGAGGACCTTCTATACATATTTTGACACGTGTAACATAGACCCGCACATTTTATAAGAGGCTCCACTATTTTAATTATTACGTGGGGTTATAATACACGTGTCCAAATGTGAATTGAGAGTCCTCCGAGTGACATGGAAGATCCGGTGCTTAGTATAAGAACTCATTCAAAAGAGATAGAACAATAAGTTAATTGAAAAAACTCTTAAAACCAACTTTTTTAAAAATAGTTTTTTTTACCAAATAAAGCTCTTTCAAACCTTTTTTCACCAAACACTAATGTTACAGATTTGACTAGTCAAAATCTTTAAAATGGCTCAAACCTCTCATTTTACCCAAAAAAACTCTTTACCAGTCAGAGCCTTTGTAAATTGCAAAACGTTACATTCAAATAAGGGAAATTTATAAAATTCGTTCAATCAAGAGATTTATTTATATTTTTATACTCATTTAGATATATATTACCAAATTAGATTTTTCTAATATATTTTTAAAAAAAAACCCTCACAAACTATTTATCTTCTTCAACCTCATCTTCTTGTTCAACCCATCTTCTTCAAACCCCTCCTATTCTTCCCGGCGTGCACTTTCTAAAGCATTGTCATAAATTAGCATATAATTTAACTATAAAGATTATCGCAACAATCTAGTAAGCAATTTAAACTGAAGAATATCAAACAACAATCTAAAAGGACTATGTGTTAATCTTTGACGTATTCATTGCAAATTCAAAAATAACTAAGCATAAGCACGCAAATAGAACCTAATTAAACAAAAATGGTTTGCATTTTATGATTTTTAGTTCGCATTTTGTGATGTGCGAAACTATATTTGGTTCTCATTTTATAATTTGGTTAACTATATTGGGTTCTTATTTTATTATGATTTTGGTTTGCATTTTATGAAATTATAAATTTTTTTCTTCTCATTTCATAAAATGCGAACCAATAATCATGGTGGATCGATGTATCAGCTATTTCGACTTTTCTCCATAGGTATCAGCTATTTCGAGCTCATTTTAAAATTTTAGGTTTCGAGTATGTTTATGTTCCTTAGAGGTGTTAGAATCAACATCAATGGAAAGAAATGCTCCAGTTCAGTCGTGCTGATGAAATGCTCCAGTTCAGTCGTGCTGATGAGGTTGACAACAATGAAACTTTTCATATTTTGAAAGTTTGCATTGAGTTTGGGATAGAAAGTTGAAGAGTCTAAAGGTGTCTTAGGTATACGGGTTGAAAGTATCTAGTACAGTAACATATGTTGAAATAGGTCTAAAAACGTAAATGGACTTCTCCAAAAGCCAGTTTTATAAATTTCCTTTCAAGTAAAATAGAAATTTATCCCTATCGTATTTTAGAAGTCCAAAATTACTTTTTTTTTTTTTTTTTTTTTTGTAAGTTGAGAAAGCAATAACAAACAGAAAAAAACAACAAGCTTCCACATTATCTTCCAGTAAAAAGCCAGACACCGATTTTGGAGGCTTTGAGAGAATAGACACACAGTCCAAAATTACTATTAACGTTTCTAATCAAAGATAAATTTTATTTTGATATTCCAAAAAAAAAAAAACTGATTTAACTATTATGTCTAAAAATATTATTAAAAAGAGAGATTTCTGACTTTTATGAATGGAAAATAGAAAGTAAAACTCAAGATGAAGATAAAAGTTAAAAATTGTAAAAGAAAAATTATCTTAATCATGTGTTTAATTGTTGAATTAGGATTAGATTACTATTAGTTTTTAAGATCACTTATAATAGAGGGTGTGAATTGTTAATTTCTAAAAAAATTAAGGGCTTGATTGGTAATTTAGTAGTTTGACATCTAATTGATTTTTTAAGGTATAGTTTAAGGACCAATATAAGCTTTATGCCATTTTCATTTTACATTATTAGATTATAGGCATAACACTCATTTGAACTCTTAAACTAAAACTTTAAAGTTAATTAGGACCTTAAACTATCAAAATCATCAATTAGATCCATGAACTAACAAAACATTATTAATTAAGTCATCATTCTATCCTAAAATCAAAAATTACGATATTTGACATGGACCGTAATGATCTTTGTGTTAGCTCAAAATGGGTTTGAGGAATAGAGTCTGAAACTGTTCAACCGGATGATTTTCGATAAAAACTCAATTGATGGTTTTTATTTAGAATGATGACTCAATTGATGATTTTAACTTAATTCAGGGGTTTGATTGATGATTTTGATAGTTTAAGGTCTTAATTCACTTTGGCGAGCTTTAGTGTTATGACTAAATTATATGCAGAGTAGGGTATAAGGATGGCAACGGGTAGGATACCTCCGTTTATTTTTTAATTATCTGTATTCGTACATTACCCTAGTGGGTATACTTTTTACATTCCTATACCATCCCATTTAATTCGCGTGTACCCTTACCCGTTAAGAATCAATAAATAAAACAAAAAGGCATAGGGATGACAACGGGTAGGATACTTGTGGGTAGTGTCAATCTCAAACTTTTATCTGTTTATTTTTTAATTATATGTATCCGTCCCATTATCCTAACGGGTATACTTTTTATCTCATACTCATCCCATTTAATTAACGGGTATCCGCGGGTACCCTTACTCGTTTAAGAATCAATAAATAAAACAAAAAAGTATTACAAATTTAACAAAGTATAAGTTTAATAAATCATACATCTAAAAATGAACAAACTGAACTTTAATCAATAAGAATAAAGTAGTTCAGTGATATCACTTAATGGTTTAAAAACAAAAGAATGAGGTTTAAATCTCATATTTTACATATAAAAAACTAGGGGTGTGCATAGGTTCAAAACCAAACCGAATACCAAAACTATCAAAATAATTCACACCGACACCGAATAACATATAAAACCGAAATATTCGGTTCGGTTTTAAACTGAACAAACCGAATTTAATTAAAAACACCAATATTTCATCATTAAATTTACCTCAATAATAAAAAATTTGAAATACTTTCAAAATATATTCATATTAACTTATTATCTCAAAAACAATAAACAAAATTAAACTTGTAAATTCAAATATGTATGTGTATATATATAAAATAATATAGAATGTGTGTAATTCGGTGTGGTTCGGGTTTTTTTACATTTTTTGTCAAACCGAACCGAACCAAATGCCGAAATGCACCAAAAAATAACACCAATATTGAACCGAAGTGTCAAAAAACCCGAACCGAACAACCGAATTCAATCGGTTCGGTTCGGTATGCAGTTTAAACCTCACCGATGCACACCCCTATAAAAAATAATAATGATATTTTTTAATATATAAAAGAGTTATGACGGGTACCAGGTACTGAGTACCTGGAGGTATTCACATACCCCTCTATTACCCTAACGGGTAATGTTTTTGATCCCATATCTTTATATATATATACGGGGCGTTTGGTATTCTATTGGGATAGGGATAACGATAAAGTTGTGATAGAGATAAGAATAAATGATTGGGATAAAGATAAAAATATGATAGTCGAGAATTATTATTCAATGTTTGGTATGTGGGATATAGGGATAGGGATAATATAATATATTTTACTATTTTAACCTGTGGGCTGCTATATACCGCCATGGTTATACTTTCTATCGTACTTTTTTTACAATTTTACCCTCCTCATAATTTAAACTCAAAAACTCAAAACTCTCAAATCCTCTCTAGCTTTTTGGATTTTCAAAAAACCCGACCTAAAACGACATGCCGCCAAAGCCAGGAGCGGGTAAAGGCTTCATGAATGCTCCGGTAAGTTTTTTTTGTTTAAAATTACTCCGAAATCACGGGTTCTGCCTCCAAATCGGAGGCGGAACCCGTATGAATATAGCCTAAACGGAGGCGCCGTGCCGTTTCCACCACGGGTGGAACGGACGAACTGCCCGTTCCACCCCTGATGGAAACGGCACCCGCTGTTTGTTCCACCGTACGGTGGAACGAACGGCGCTATCGTTCCACCTTACGGTGGAACGATAGGCGCACTCGTTCCACCGTAAGGACGAACGAACGGCATGCTCGTTCCACCGTAAGGTGGAACGGGCACGGCGCCCAGGTCGGCCCTATGGCCGACATGAGCGCCGCAACCGTTCGGCCCAGCGGTTGGACGGTTGCGGCTCTCTGTTTAGGCAAAAATGGGCCCGAAATTTTTTTTTAAATAACTTCGTTCGACCCGGCCTATAGCAATGCAAAATTATTAAAAAAACCGAAAAACGAAAAATTGAGTATATTTAAATAAAAATGCGTTATTTGCTTATATGTGTAAAATGTTTTTGGTTTTACAGGCTGATAATGTTGAGGCCCGTTCTGGACAGAGACATACAAGGTCACGTGTTGTGACTGCCTCTGCCCGGAGGGAACGGGCGGAGCAGATATTGATGGGGGATGCCTAGAGGGCACAGCCTGAGGAGATGGCGGATGCTATGGAGATGGACGGAGATGACTCTATGCCTCCTTAGAGTTCATCCTCTGTGCGAGTACCTACTAAGACCATATCGAGGGGTCGTGACGGACGTTTTGCTTCTACAGCAGGGTCGTCTCCGGGTGAGAAATTTAAATTTAATTATTATTATGTGATTTATTCGTGATTATTATAAAATATACGAATATAATAAATGAGTTTACTGTAATTTCAGGTAGCAGCAAGCGCTCGAGGAGTGATGGAGAGGATGACTGGATCGTGAAGACCTCGATTCCTGGGGGTCCATCTGATGGTCTTGTGATCCCGATCTTCCTGGGACATATTGCCAATGCTATCTGGAGCGGGCAGGATAGGGGCCTCCTCAGGTGTCAGACACGATCAGTATATTGTGGGAAGCTGTGTGTATGGTACGGTGGTGCTTCTCAGCAGATCCAGAAGCGTATAGAGTCAACTGGATTGTCCCATTTACCCAATATCATGTATGGCCACATCGATGCGCCCCTGATTGCGGCCTTTATGGAGCGGTGGCAGCCAGACACGTCATCATTTCACATGCCGTTTGGTGAGATGAGCATTATGTTGCATGATGTGTGGCAGATTTTGCGCATCCCCATCGATGGGGCTATGGTGACTGCTGATGCGAGTGTTGAGGAGCTTCAGTCTTGTGTGATGGAGTTGTTTGGTATGACTCGGGAGGAGTTACTGAAGGGTCACTACTATAATGGCGGTATACGAGCGGCTTCAGGCCTAGATTATTGTCAAGGAGATCGGATTGCTGATGCACAGGCTACTGCTTGGACGTTTCTGATGCTCGGTTGCACATTGTTCGTGGACAAGAGTGGGGACCGCATTCGACCTTCTTGTCTATTGGAGGTATAGGACTCTGTATCTGGAGCCATTGGACTCTCGTGGGGCTCAGCTGCACTAGCATATCTATACCGTCATTTAGGTATTGCTAGCAGAGGAGACTGCGGGCAGATCACGGGTTGTCTGACACTGCTTCAGGCATGGATTTATGAGTACTTCCCGTGCTTCAGGCCTCAGTGGGAGGGAGTCACATTGGATCCAGCGATGCCGAGGGCTTGCATGTGGCCATCTATACCGTTGGAGAAGAGTGGGGATCGACTGTAATCATATCACGTCCGGCTTGATAGATTGACTGCTGATGAGGTACAATTTCAATTTAATTAAAAAAACCAAATTCATTTACTTGTATTATTTGTATGTTAATGTTGTTGTATACGTCTGTAGGTGATGTGGATGCCGTATGGTCCTGATGTCATTACGCATACCCCTAGGACGATATACGCCGGATGGATACGTTACAGGGATGTGATCGAGCCGTACATGTCGGGGAGATGCCTTCGCCAGCTAGGTTACGTGCAGACCATACCCCGACCGATCTTGAGGCCGTTGAAGTCCGTACATCCTTGGTCCAGCTTGAAGTATCGGGTAGAAGTGCCCGCCGATATGGCGGAGGATCTTTGGACCTCGTTTCCCGAGGCTTGCATGCTTATATTGTCTCGGTTCACTCTTGCACGGACTCCTTCGGACTGTGAGGAGCAGTACATGCTGTGGTACTGCCTGCATTCACACCCTCATCTACTACCGGATATGCCTGCACCCGGACCGGTTATTCATACTCGCTCGAATAGCGAAGTGGTAAGTAATTTAATTTTTAATCAATTTATTTACAATTATCAAATTATATTAAATGAAGTGATATTTATTCATTTTGGGTTATTTCTTTTGCTAGTGGGTTAGCCGTTGGGTTAACTGGGGAGAAGGTGCATTGGACTCGATGAACCTTCTTGATGAGGATGTTGCGGCTGAATGGAGACAGTCGTACGACCAGATTTTGGATGCTTGGAATTCGGCCAAGTGATTTGTGGTTGTGTTTTTAGTACTTTTTATTATAAGTATATGGACGTTGGCATTTTAGTACTTTTTGGCATTCAGATAATATCTTTTATTATGTACTTTGTATTTTAGTACTTTAATTTTATAAGTACATTGTTAATTACTATTTGTTAAACAGAATCAAACAGAAATCAAACAAAAATCAATCAGAAACAATACAGACACAATACAGACACAACCTGTAACTCGAATGAACAAAACCGAGTCAAAACAGTGACCGTTTATTATCCAGAATCAAACAGAAATCAATCAGAAACATATATAAAGCTAAATGGATCAATCCATATCAATACAGACATAATACAGACACAACATGTAACTCGAATGAACAAAACTGAGTCAAAACAATGACTGTTTGTTATCTAGAATCAAACAGAAATCAATCAGAAACATATATAAAGCTAACTGGATCAATCCAGATCAATACAGAATCAATACAGACACAATACAGACATAGCCTGTAACTCGAATGAACAAAATTGAGTCAAAACAGTGACTGTTTGTTTGTTATCCAGAATCAAACAGAAATCAATCAGAAACATATATAAAGCTAACTGGATCAATCCAGATCAATACAGAATCAATACAGACACAATGCAAACATAACCTGTAACTTAAATGAACAAAACTGAGTCAAAACAGTGACTGTTTGTTATCCAGAATCAAACAAAAATAAATCAGAAACATATATAAAGCTAATTGGATCAATCCAGATCAATACAGAATCAATACAGACATAATACAGACACAACATGTAACTCGAATGAACAAAACTGAGTCAAAACAGTGACTATCCTAGCTGCATATATAAAGCTAAATGGATCTAAGTTGAACCAGTCTTGTCCATTGTGTTGTCCTATCTGCATAAATGCGATCCCACCCTTCAACGCTACGTTCATGGTGTTGTTTCCACCATTCTAGTACATGGGGGACTGGAAAATTAGGAGATAAATTTAAACGAATATAGTGGCGACAGTGCGTACCCAAATGAGCTATGCAGATCTCTCGTTCTGGTCTCGTAGCAGTGGAAGGGGCATACACTGGTAAAACAGTACCACAAAAACTAGAGTTATTTCCACCCATGTAACCGAAAAACATTACAACAGCATTGTACAATGTAGCAATCAGAAACAAGTCATCATAAGCGAGCATCCAATGCTCCTGTGAACAAGCTCCACCGTCCCAACTGATTCTATTAATTGCTGCATCAACACCGTCAATTAACACAGATTCATACCGAGAACGGTTAGCAATTACTTCATTCCTAAGGTGATGCCTAACTGATTGCCACTTCTCTTCGGTGCCAAAAATGTTGGAAGAAACAACACGGAAGCCACAATTTCCATCACCGACTACGTCGTAATATGTTTCAATGTAGGGCTTAATTATCCTAATTATTTTGTCAGAATGAATGAAATCATTAACTTCATACGTATTTCCATCTGCATTGAGTGAAATAAGATATTGTAAACCGCACAAAACTTATGTTAAGTGTAAATGAATTAGATATTGCAAAACTGTATTACCTAAGGATGCAAAATTATGGACAGATGATGAAGAGCTTTTCCTACCACTTCTACCACGGCTCATAGATGAACTACTAGAACGAGCACATCCACGCCGAGTTTCGTTGTACTCCCAGGCACTAGGCATACGTTTTGTAGATTTACCCGCCTTCGGTCGTCCTCGAATGTTAATTTTCACATCAGGTTCGGTGTAATGTGCTTGATCAGGGTGTAGTTGATCATGTATAAGTATTGAAATGTTTCGCAGTAAGGCTGGGTCACCTTTAGAGACCTGGTCGACTAAGGATTTAAAATATCTCTGATCCTCTGTCTGATCATGACACCCTTCAGTTTCATGAGTCTGACCATAATTAATCAAAAGTGTTCTCCAGAACACATGAACCCTCTCAACACTGATCATATCGCCAGACTCATAAGCTTGTTTGATCTCGCATGCACATGGTATCTGATGAGAGGTTCTCAATACACATCCACAACGCGCATTCACTTCATGGCTCAAACTTCTCATGCGAGCTAACTCAACATTGATCAGTTGCATGCAGTAGTGTAAGACTTTGCATACCAGGTAGTTAAAGGGGAATCCGGAGTAAAAGACTCCTTTACGAAGCCTGGACTGCTCAAGCATGTACCTAATAAGAACATAAACATACTATCAGTTGACTGAGATTTACAAATACATGATAAGAATACAAACATCTTCCAATAGAACCTATTGAAAATACCTGATATTAGTTGCCTGGGCTTCTATCTGCTTATGAACCTTCTGCCATACCGTATCCAGCGATCCTGTGGCTGTATTGAGCCATTGCTTTAGACTCGCATGTTCGCTCTCCACACGACAAGTGGTTGTGTTGCCAAAATGTAAGAAATTTTTCGTCCATGCAACAACAAACTTCTCCTTATGCACCAACCACGTCTCCTCAACGTACGAGATAAGAGTTTGGTACCTGCTCATCGAATCCTGTATCTTGCCCAGATTTTCCTCGTACTCCGCAATGGATAAAGATTCAATTAATGTTCTCCATTTTCCATTCTTGAATTTACCGGCAATTGATTTGTCTCCCATAATTCTGTACGCCCGATCTTCTACATCCTTGTTTATATACCAGGTGCATAGCAAATGTGCTGTATGTGCTCCAGAATCGGTTTCAACAACCCCAACTCCCTATCACTGACGATAACAGTCGGGTTGAGATCAAACCCAATCAAAACCCTCAGCTGCTGCAGGACCCAACGGTAACTTCCTTCAGTCTCATCTTTAATGATGGCATATGCGATCTTGAAATTGTTATTGCAAGGCGTCATCCCAACAATTTCAACAAATGGCATTTTGTACTTGTTGGTTTTATACGTTGAATCAATGTCGATGTACCAGTGATAAGTCCTGAATAAATCTACTGATTCTGGATGTGCCATAAACACATGTGTAATGACGCTGGAATCACCCTCAGTTTGCGTATAATGAGCATACTTGTTCTCGAGAGCAATATGATAGAACTGACTAGCCAAGTCTCTACCTTCGAACCCATCCTTCCTCATCTTATCTCTATAGTTGTAGACGCGTTTAATTGTTGGGTTGTCTTCAGGATGCTTTTCTTTAACGGCTGCTAAAATAGCACAAGGCTTTGCTTGAGCCGAACTCATATCACGAACGATTAATTTAGATGCGATACTGAGTCCGCTCATCTGCCGACTTCCCTCTGGATACACATGTAACGAATGATTGTGCTGACCAGTTAATCCAGTCTTAGCCTTTATCCCCCAACCAGTAAGGTCTGACCGTTGATAGGCTTTAATCTCAAATTTACACATGCACGCTTTAGTTTTAGTTTTTCGTATTAACCCTGCGTCATCTGTTTTCCCTCTGTAGCGTTCACCCCGTGAACATCTCAATTGCTTTTTCTTTCCACCATTTTTATGCGAAGATATTATAATCTCAAACCCAATTCGAATAGCTACCTGTTTTGCCCAAGTAACAGCATCTTCACACGAAGGGAAAACGGTGTCCGTTATAAAACAAGAACTGTAATCAATGCCGTCAGGTTGCCAATCTTCTAACGGTTCCTGAATATATAAAAAAATGCATAATATGTATTAACAATACGCACAAAAATGTTAAAAAATGGCATTCGGGTGCAAAAATTACAATTCTGAGCTTGTTCGGGCCTCGTATAGGCTAAACGGACAGGCTGCCCTGTTAAAATGCAAAAAATGGGGCAAATTATGCCTAAAGGGGCAGCCTGCTCGTTCAACCGTAGGTGGGAACGGGCAGGTCACGCTGCTCGTCCGACGGCGGAACAAGCGCTGCGTGCCGCCTGTTCCGCAGGTCGAACGAGCGGCGCATGCCGCTCGACCGCACGGCCGAACGGGCAGTTCGTCCGTTCGGCCGTGCGGACGAGCGGCATGCGCCGCCCGTTTAGGCCAAATCCATTTAAAAAAAATCAAAAATTAATAAACGAAGTTTTAATTTTAATTTATATCGTAGGATTACCTCGTGTACAAAATCATGGTCTTCGGGAATGCTCGGGTCCATTTTCGTCCAATTAGGGTTTTTAAGCTTGGGAGAGAAAGAGAGGAAAAAAAAGTTTTGGTTTTTGATAAAAAATTATGACAAGGGCATAAATGTCAAAAGAGTGCGGTGGGTGAAAAAAAAAATTGCGGTATATAGCAATACCCTATTTAAACTAGATAACATTAATTTGAGGGATAAGATGGACCTTTCAATCCTATTAAAATCGCATGAGCTTATCCCACCTCCTTATACCACCCCTGTCTTGGGTATAAGATTTAAGGGATAAGATGTTTATCCCTCATCTGTCTCACTCAAACACCCCGATAAGATACGAATAGTCCCATTAGGATCGGATAGTGTGGATACCCGCCCGTACCGTACTCATTGCCATCCCTAATAGGACATGGTTTATATTAATAAAAAAATAGCCTATATAGTGACAAAATAATTAGATAATGTATATAGATTTAGTCATTATGTTTGACGTTTATGATTTTAATTTTGTATAGGCCTATCTATTTGTCAAAATAGGCATGAATAACTATTTGCCCGGCTTCATGGAAACATAATTAAGACCAATCTCTTACGTCTTCAACACGATTTAAGTTTTTTTATAGACAAAATATGCAACTTTTGGATCTCTTTAGTTTAGTTTTATTATAATGTTTATGGTTATTAAGAAAGATTAACGTGACAGAAAATAAAAAAATCAGTAGATCAAGAGTTTCACGATGCTTTTTGTCTAAAATTTTATCTTTAAAGTTTTCAAATAAGGGGATGTTTGGTTGAAGGAAATGAATCTATGGAATGGGAATGGGAAATGTTTTTCCCTTTGTTAATGTTTGTTTAGTTAAAATTTAAATAGGAATGAGATCCACTTTCCCCTTAAACATGGGAATGTGATTCCTCCCTCATACGTCATCAATCAACTTTCATTCTCCCTCTTATCACTAAACCCACTATTCATCCCTCACATCACTAAACCCGTGATCTATTTTTTTTCCATTAATTTTTTTTTCTCACGCCAATTAATATATGGCTACATATATTAATTTTTTTCCAATTAAATATACCTCTATAAAGCCATAAAGGTCTTCATACTAATAATATAATACATACGTTTTATCAAAAACAAAAAAAATAAATATAGTACATAAGTAGTTCTTTAATTTGTTTTGGGATCAAGTGAGAACCCTCCCTTAGGTGAGGACACTTTGTTATGTGAGAACTAGATGAAACGACGTAGTTTTGATACCTTTAATTAAAGATTAAATAAGAAAATGAGGGTGGAGGGATTCGAACCTGGGTCTAGGGCATAGGAAGAGCATTTTTATGGAGTTTAGGGGGTTAAAGGGTTGTCCCGTAAGGTGAGGGGGTTAAATGAATAAAACGAATAACTTTAGGGGGCTGGGTATGCATTAGGCCAATAATTAAAGATGAGAATTGTAAGGTGAAAGAGAATCATATGTTTGGCTTTTCCCATGCCAGGGAAAAGAATAGAATTTTGGAAATTCACAAGTCAAGTTATTCACTGATGCAAAAAGTAAAAATGTATCGGAAACGAAAGTGAAATCCTGGAACTAGAAAAAAGGGCAATTATGTTCTCACTTTGACAATTGAGGATTTTTCTCTTTTTAATTTTTCTACTCGTCTGTACAAAGAAATAAATTGAAGGGTAGATAATTTATGGGTATTGCTATTTTACCGTTTCTAAATTACTTATCACCGCTCCCTTTGGATAATTTTGCCCTTGGCATAAAAAAAATTCGAAATTGAGAAAAAAAAATTTTGAGAGAAAATTCCAAATTTTCGACCCATGGCAGGAATGGATGCCGCATCCGTTCTCACCATGGTTCGAGCGGTATGCCGCATTCGTTCCCGCCATGGGCCGAACTGTATGCCGCATCCGTTTCCACCATGCGTCGAGCGGTATGCCGCATCCGTTCCCGCCAAGGGTCGAACGGTATGCCGCATCCGTTCCCACCATGGGTCGGGTGGTATGCCGCATCCATTTAGGCCAAATTTTGAAATATGCAAATCGTAAAAAAATTAGTAACGAAAAATACTAAATCATTCAATTTTTTGTGACGAAAAATGAAAAATTCTCCTATTTTTTGTGACGAAAAATGCAAAATCGTCATGAAAAATATGTATTATTTTCATGAGTTCTTTGATAAAAAGATGTAAATCTTAATGTTTCCGATTCGTAATCATCCATTTTCGGGGTTCGGATTGTCACACATCAATTATTTTCATAATTTCAATTATTGTTGTTCGGGTTTATGATTTTGGAGAGAGAATTTTCAGTTTTTGATTAAAATTATGAGAAGGGCAAAAAAGTCCAAAAGAGGCGGTAATAAGTAATTTGGAGGTGGTATTTAGCAGTTGACTAATTTATTAGTCCCCTCCTTCTTACCTAACCTACTGTTAGTCCCCCTATTTTGAAAAACACATTATAAGGTCTTTATCTTTTGTCAATATTAACCATTTGATCCTTTTATCTAGTTTTTTTAGATTTTTAACCAAACATATCTTAGCTTTCAAGACGGCTATAGGAAATACAAAATGGTCATGCTATTCTGTTATTTTATGTGTCTGTTTATACAAAATTTAACAGTTAAAAATCAAGAAAAAAATAGACAGAAGGACCAAAGGGTCAATATTGACAAAAGATATGGATCTTATAATGTGTTTTTCAAAATAGGGGGACTAAACAGTGGGTTAGGTAAAAAGAAAGGGACTAATAAATTATTTACCCTAAATTGAATATACATTTATAAATTCTTTAATAAGAATAATGAAAGATGTAAATGAACCCATTGTTGCTAATGCGGTTCAATATTTGGCTCGATAAAAGTTCGACTTTATTCGGTTTGATTTGTAAAAGAGTCGAACTTGAGTACAACGAAACTTGGCCTAAAAGCTTGTGAACAGACTCGATTATAGATTTATGAATAAATGCTCGTTTGATTTATTTGTTGTTTCTTGTTTATTGTTGGAAAAGCAGAGATTCATTGTCGTTGAAAAAAAATGTTTTTCATCCATAAAACAGAAACAATAGTTCTCAAACCAAATGGCCAAAACTCTCATTTTTAATATGAAAAGTCAAACAGGAAGAAAAAATTGAGTAAACGAACACCCCATAAGCTCGTGAATAGACTCGATTGTAATGTTTATGAACAAGTTCGTAAACAAGCTTGATTTGATTATTTATTTTAATACTAATAGTACTCCTATATAGGAGAAAATGTAAAATTATGCAACTGTATGTGAAACTTTAATTTTTCAAGTTTTAGAACTATCGTATTTTGTGTTAAAGAAACTTTTAATACACATAATTAATAAATTGTTCGCGAATAAAGCTTATATCGTTCGCGAGCAAATCTCATGAACTAAAAAAAAGAACAGCTTGTGAACAACTCACAACAAGATGTTGAGTTCGAGCTTGAGCTTGTTTATAATATACCGAACCGAACATGAGCAAGTCAAAGCTCGACTTAACTCGATTATAACCCTAAAGTGCCGTTTGGTTCGCGGAATAGAATGGAATGGAATAGAATAACTACTCCAAAGAAATAGAATAGCAAAGAATGAAATAGAAATTCCTAGGAATAATTATTCCTATATTTGGTTGGTGGAATAAAATAGAATGGAATAGATAATTTTTTTTTATTCAAAAGACAACATTACCTTCAAATGTAATGTCTTATTTCTTTTAAAATTTTATTTATTACTATAAATTGTTTAAATATTTAATATATATTATTTTAAAAATATAAAAAAAAGCAGAAAAATGGAAAACATGAAAGACAGAAAAAAAAACACGAAAAATTTTAAAAATGAAAAAATAATAAAAACATGAAAACGGAAAAATTGTAGAGATATAGAAAGCTATGAAAACGCAAAAATAGAAAAAACATGTAGTTAAAACTCATAAAACACAAGAAAATGCAAAAAAAAAACACACAAAAAACATAAAAAGATGTGGAAAACACGAAAATGTTACACGAAAATATGAAAAAAAATATGGAAAACCGAAAAACGTGAAAAAAATGCAAAAAAAAAACGTGAAAACACAAAAAGTGAAAAAATTCGAAAATCACGAAAATAAAAAAATATTAAAAACAAAAAAGTAGGAAACAACGAAAATGTGAAAAAAGCGAAAAACGTTAAAAACACGAAATATGAAAAATGCGTTTATTACGTTTTTTCATATTTTCATGTTTTTTTTGTATTTTTTACACTTTTTCATGTTTTCCAAGTGTTATTGTTTTTGGCATTTGTTCACATTTTCGTATTTTTCGCGTTTTCGCGTTATTCACGTTATTGTATTTTTTTTTGCATTTTTTCGTTTTTTCACGTTTTAGTTTTTCGGTTTTTCGCGCTTTCGTTTTTTTCGCGTTTTTCTATTTTTCGCATTTTATTACTTTTTCGTGTTATTCACGTTTTTTCATGTTTTTCGTATTTTTTCACGTTTTCGTGTTTTATTTGCGTTTTTTGCATTTACATGTTTATCGCGTTTTTCATGTATTGTCACATTTTTGTGTTTTACCATTTTTTAGGTTTTTGTGTTTTTGTATTTTTTCACGTTTTTAGTATATTTCGTGTTTTGTCACTTTTTCGCGTTATTCCTGTGTTTGTTTGTTTTTTCGTTTTTTCATTTTTCCTGTTTGTTCACGTTTTCATGTTTTTCGCGTTTTTTTTTCATATTCTCGTGTTTGTAACTTTTTTACATTATTCATGTTTTTGTGTTTCATATTTTTCGTATTTTTACATTTTTTAACGCTTTTCTCATTTTTCACGTTTTTTTATGATATAAATTATGGATTCGCCAAAATATATAGGATTTGAGAAATGAGTAGATAGAAAATTGAGGATTTAATGGAGGATAATTTTGTAAATTACAAAAATATAAAATTAGGAATAGGCTATTCCTTTGATAAATTATAGAATAGGTATTCCATGAAAACAAGGAATGAGGATTCCATGGAATAGCTATTCCATCACAAACATTGAACCAAAGGTGAGAATAGTTATTCCTTAGGAATAACTATTCTATTCCCACTCTATTCCACAAACCAAACAAGCCCTAAGTATAATGATACCATATGCATTTAAAATTTTAATACATCAAGACACTCCAAAAGTAGTATACCATTGGTGAGAGTTTAATAAACTCTCTCATGCTCATACTGTTTGGTATGTACCAAGTGGTATGAGCACCTCAAAAGCTGAGTTGTCTTGGCAGCTTTTGAGTTTTATAATATTTTTTTATTAAAAAATTTATAATATGTTATTAAATTAATTAGTAAGTCTCATATTGTTAAATAGTTGTAGTATTATCCATTGGAGGAGATATTTTAGTAGTATGAGAGTTTATTAAATTGGTCCCACATTGATGATGGTCCTAACTATTGAGTGGTTATTAGTACGATCTATTGGAGATGTTCTAAATTTGGTCAAAAAAATCTGATTGAACTTCTAAACCTACAGAATGTTTCGTTAGCCTTTTGAACTTATTTAAATTAAACTTATTGGTTAACCGAACTTGTTTAAAGTGAGCTATTAGCTCATTGAATTTGTTTAGAGTAATTTATGGACTCTCACTTAAAATATTATACATTTCAATCTATCTAAAATATTTATTGCTCTGTCAACTAGACTTAGTGGATTAATCTTGTCACTTTAAATAAATCCACGAGACTAACGAGCATCTAGAGGCAGTCGTTTTTAAGAATAAATTTACGAAGGATTGTATAATGGACTGAGACTAGTATAGGTCTCATCCATTCAAATGATGTCACATCATTTTAACCGATGATATGATTTCATCTAAGTGGAGGGACTAGTACTAATCTCGGTCCACTGTAAAATTTCTCCAAATTCACACCTCTGCTGATATATTAAGGGGGTATTTAGTTATTTATTTTTTTCTCTTATTTCATTTTGATTTTAAAATGGAGAATTTTAGGTGTTTGGTTAGATATTGTCGTTTGCTTTTTATAGTTTAAAAGTATTTTTTTTTTGAAAAAAAACATAAAATCTTTATTTTTTGAGCAAAGCACCGTGTAAAGCAAACCAGCCTCAAGTCTATTTAAAAAAATTATTTTTCTAGATAATTTTTGCAATTTTAGTGGACCATTAAATATTATAGCCAAATGATTACTGACTTTATTAAGTAAGATATCTTTATTAAATGTTAAATAGAAATAAATTTTTATTAAGATGAAAATGTATTGCCATTGTTGGTGGCCTAAGATAAAGTAACCACAAAATGATTAAATTGAAAAACAGAAAAACAATAAATGAGTTAACAAAAGAAGACAATAAAAAAAGTATGTAATCACAGAGAGAATCAATCAATTAATTATTAGAATTAGGTAGAAATATTTAGATTTTAAATGATGAAGATCGGATTACGACAGTTTTTTCAGCGGATTTGAATTTATGAGAAATGTATTATTTAAAGTAGACCTGACAATTTTGTGTTCGTGCCATGTCAGGTTTGTATTGAAAAGAGTAAATCCAAATACAACTCAAAAAAATTTCGTATCACAATCGTGTTAACCTGTTCGGATTAGTGTCGATTTCGTGTCGTGTTTTCGAGTTACCTGTAATTTTATTATGCATATGTATTAATGATAACTTTTAAAAATATAAGAAGATATGTTAGTATTTTTAAGTACTTTATATTTTTTTGTATTTTTTTGTATTAGTATGTTAACACTAACCGTCGAAAAGTCCGCTAATATCATATTAAGGGGTCATATAATATGTTTATAACAACGAGGTTCAAATCATATTTGCAAGTAATAATAATTATTTTATTATATTTATTAATAAAATGACATATAAAAATACGAGAGAATATAACAATAATTTTAAATATTCGTGTCGTTTTCGGATTAGCATTTCAACCATAACCCAACCCAAAAATTTGCGTGTCAATTTCTTATCAATCCAAAAATGACACATTACCTGCTAAGCTAAACCCAAACACTAAAATTACGTGTCGATTTCGTATCGTGTAATCGGATTGCGTGTACTTTTGCAACCTCTAATTCAAATGATGAATCTGGATAAAGGTTTGGGGAACTTAGATCCATTGGTCGTGTGAAAATATAGAAAATTTTGTGTAAAGTGCATACGAAACTTTAATTTTTTAGGTAAAAACACAAAAAATATCAATTTAACATCCATAAATTACGAGAGACCACCACGAGCACCACCTATAAGTGAATTCTGGATCTGTCATTGATATGATTTATAATTTGTTTGTGTTAGTTATATCTTTTATAAAATTTTTTTTTTGCTCTTTCTAGTCTTTTCTTCTATTCATGGATCTTGTATTCACTTTAGGGTGACGTTATATGCCTCATTGTTTTCTTGTTGTACTTTTCTCATATAATGGAATGATACAAATATTTTTACATATAAAAAGTGTCTAACGCATCTCAAACACGTGGCAAAAATTTAGACAAGATAAGACCTACACGTTATCACATGCAATGGCGATCTAAAGGGAAGGCAGGGGGTAGCAATCGCTTCCTTTTACCGCTCTGTCCAGTGGTTCTTCTACTGTTAAAATGCCATTAAGGAAACGGTTTTTAAGAGACACTCCGACAGCCAAAACAATAAAATGATAATAAATATAATATGAGATGTAGAGAGAGAAAGTAAAGAGAAGAGTCAATGAGTTTCTTGAGGAACAGAGAAATATATTAAACGCCACTATGATGCCTATAGTCTCGTCGCAATCCTCGTGTCTTATTGACTACGAGGGGTATTGTTCAATGCATGGACTAGGATTTTTGTGTTGGGTCGAATGTCTGCCTTACGCCCATATACTTTATCGCGATTCATGATTGAATAAAAAGTTTTGCTAACATTAATATATGAAATTGACCATAAATTGTACTACCATATTTATGGTATTGAAAATAAAACTACTCTTTAATCTTGCTCTCTTATGGAAACAGGGATGGAAACTGCTTGAGAACCTTATGTCGCTTGTGAGCCATTTATTCAAAATCTAAATATTATCTTCACACGTCTTTTTTTTATCTTCTCAGTTGGGTAATAACCCAAGTTTAGTTTGGAGAAGTATTTGGTGTTCCTTGGAGGTCATTAAAGATGGAGTAAGGTGGAGAATTGGGCGGGGTGATCAGATTTCCATTTGGAAAGATCAATGGCTCATTAATGATGAGAAGAGAATGATCGAGTCAGATTGCACGGAAGAGAATTAGTTTGCGGTTGTGTCAGATCTCTTTATTCCAGGTACCCGTCTTTGGGATAGGAGAAAGATTGAGCGATGGTTCGACCTGGGAGAAAGGGAGTGTATTCTTAACATGGTGGTGTCGTTCAACAATAGAGATGACTCGATTCTATGGCATTTTAATTCTGATGGATCCTATTCAGTCAAATCAGGATATATGAGGTTAGCTTCTCTCCACTCGAGTACTGCACATATTTGGGATGACAGAAGATTTGGAGGCTAGGTATTCCACCTAAAATTCGTCTATTCTTGTGGCAGTTTTGTGCTAGAGTTTTGCCTTTGCGGCTTTGTCTGTCACATAGGTGAATTCCAGTCCCAATTGATTGTGTGGTGTGTAAGGCTGACGTTGAGCATGGATGGCATTTGTTCGCGAGATGTGATTTTTCTAGAGCGTGCTGGCAGAAGGCGGGGCTTACGAGTCCAGGGGTCGAGTGGGAGTGGGTGGAGGATTGGGCTCTGGAAATGGTTAGGACGGCTTCCGCAGATTTAGTGGTTAAGATAGTTGCTTTGTTTTGGGCCATTTGAGAAAATAGAAACATGACTCTTTGGAATTCCCAAGGTGAAGGTGTTGACGGGGTGGTTCGGTGGGCAAATGTGATGGTGGCGGAATGGCGGGCGGCCAATACTAGAGTCGGCAGGGAGGGGAGAAGACATGGAAGTGCGGTTGAGGGTCAATGGCAGAGGCCGCCGATAGGATTTGCTAAGTTCAACGTGGATGCATCTTTGTTCGCAGACGTGGAGCGGTATGGCGCAAGGGCGGTCCTCAGAGAAGTTTTTGGCTTGCTTTAGTAGTGTTGGGGCAGGTGTTATTTCTATCCCTCTTGCTGAAGCTATTGCAATTAAGAGTGCTTTGGATTGGTGTGAGTCTAAGCACTTTAGCAATGTGATCTTTGAGAGCGATGCAAAGGTTGTTACGAACAAATTACTTGGTACTACTTCAAATCGCTCAGAGGTGGGAGTGGTTATTGATGATATCAGACAGATTCTACTTATACGTCCAGATTATTCTATGACCTTCATCTCGAGATTAGCGAACGGAGCGGTTCATGCTATGGCTAGGCATGCTCGGTCCAATGCTAGTTTCTTTAGTGATTTTTCTATCCCTGGTTTCTTGGTTTTTATAGCTTGTAATGAATCTTTTTTTTCTTAATACCATTTTGTTTGGTTTCACAAAAAATAAAATAAATAAATAAATGGTTAATAAGAGGTAAATTACACTTATGATTACTAAACTTTACTCATTTTCACAGTATAACTATTGAATTTCAAAATATAACATAAAACCACTGAATTTTACACTTTATTACACCTGTGGCCACTAAATTTTAACTAAATCCTTAAAATTACTCTTAACGATCTCAAAATGAAAATATTCAATAATTAAAGTTGTTCATAACGACATTTACCATGAAACCACAATTTTTATTTTCCAAAATCACCATTTTTTTAGAGTTTTCTTTCTCTAAAAATCCACTTTCTCTCATAACCAAACAACACCTAAATGACCTCAAAATAAAAAATTTCAAGAATTAAAGTTACTTAGAATATCATTAATTCTTGGAATTTTTTAGTTTGAGGCCGTAAACTGTCATTTTGAGGCGTTGATTGAAGTTTAGTGGCTACGAATGTAAAATTCAGTGAATTTTATGTTACATTTTGAAGTTCAGTGGTCATACGTGAAAATCGTTAAAGTTGTATAGCAAGAGGTGTAATTTACCCTTACAATAAGTCAATAAAAGTATTTTATTACTTTATCCCTCAATTAATTCATTTACTACACTCATGCCCTGTAAACTTTTCATTATCCTCCTAAAAAGTCACTGATCAATGGCCCCTCAGTACACCAACCCAGTCAATAAATACATAAAAAGTTTCTTGTTCATTCACATAAGGACAATTTAGTCATTTCCGATACCCTCCATTTTGTCTGTTCACCCTAAAAAACCCTCTGCTAATGTGATTTAGCTTTTCAGAATAGCACGTTTTACTTTAAACCGCAGAAATATTATTAAATTTATACGAAATCAGTTTTTAGCTTTTTTTTAATGTAAATAGTAGCATTTTTTAATTTTTCATAAAAAAATTATTTATATTTATTTGATGTTAATAAAAAATTTTATTTTTATTTTAACGTTATTTCTATTTCTATAGTATTTTTTTCAAAAAAATAAAATTTTATCTCGTTCAAAGAATTATTATTTAGTTATTTAGATTATTTTTTATTAATTTATATATTATACTATTTTTATTTTTATAATTTATTTATTGATTAATTTAAAATATACCCATATTAGACATTTACATACTAACCACATGTGGGATTTTGAGGTAGCATTGAGTACAGTTGAGAATGAGATTCCTTCGGCTCGATTGGCGGAGGCTTTGACACTTAGGAAATGCATGTTATAGGTCGCATCCTTATCTTACCGAGCTGTATAGTTCGAGACGGATGCAAAAGAGGTTGTGGATAGCATTAAAAGAGGGGGTATAGATGATTCAGAATATGGGATCGCCATCTAGTATATTAAGGCAATCCTAGCTAATCATATCGACATTCCTGTATCTTTTGTTCCTCGATCATTGAATGTGGCGGCTCATACCATGACCTGTTCGGCACATTTCAATGTTGATCGTTTTGAAGTTTTTCATGCACCTGCATTTTTTCAGGAGGCTCTGCTATAAAGATTTTATTTCATTTTAATACAATTTGATTTATTCTTAAAAAAAACAATGGTAACATCATAGTTTTACTAAAACCTAATAATTAATCAGCTAATAAAAACAACTAACAATAAAAGCAAACAACAAATAACAAACAGCGGCAACAACAACTACCAGCTAACCATTGAACTAAACAAGCCTAAAGGTAGTTAGAAATTCATGCATGGATAATATCGTCAGAATAATTTAGCATTAGTGTGTTTCTTGTCATTGTGCCAAAAATAGTTCTATCGGCTAATTGTTGAATGAAACAAGCCTAAAGGAAGTTAGAAATTCATGCACGGATTATATCGTCCGAATAATTTAGCATTCGTGTGTTTCTCGTCGTTGTGCCAAAAACAGTTTCAAGCACAGTTTATTATTGCTCGATCACAATCTATGATATTGAAGATGCAGATTCAAAGTTCTTTGATATACTTTTTATTGTAATTTCTTAATTACTTATGTCGAGATGTATTATTTTTTGTAAGAATGAAAAAACTATCATTCTTATAAAAAAAATTAATAATTTAGCATCATTATAATTAGGGCTACAATCGAATCGAATTGAGCTTTGGCCTGCTCATACTCAACTTGTTAGAAAATTGACGAGAGCTCGACATTATGTTCGTGAGATGCTCGCCAGTTGTTCGTGAGCTTATTCATAAGCTTTGCTCACGAGAGCAGCTAGTTAATTCAGTTCAAGAACTTTGTTCGTGAATAAATAAATAAGGGTAAATTCCAAAAAAAAACCATATGGTTTCACCGATTTCCAAAAAAACCCATGTGGTTTGTTATTACCAGAAAAAAGGACTGCGATTTACGCCGTTACACCAATTACGGAAAACAAGAAAACGCCGTTTAACTTGCTGACGTGGCCAAAGGTAGTTTTGTCCGCAATTATTGGGGGACCTATATAAGCTGCAGTTCGTGTTCTTCTTCCCCCAATTCAATCTTCTTCTCAATTTCTTTACGCAATCGAAAACCTAAAACCCAAATCCATTCAAATCATGTTTACTAATTAAGTTGTTGCTGATTCTCTTGATGTTTCGAATGTAAACCCTAAGATTTGGAGCTCCAATTTCGCCAAATTCGTGTGGAATTTACTGAACCCCAAAATCATGAAGAAATGAGTTCATCGAATTCATCAAATTCGCAAATTTCATTCAGTCAGTGGCATGAATCTAACTGCTACTGTGGGATTAGAGCTCCAATTCGTCGAGCATCAACAAAGTTGAACAATGGAAGGAGGTTTGTTGGCTGTGTGAAATATCCTGATCGAGCTGCTTATCGTTATTTTGAGTGGATTGACCCTGATGATTTAGAAGTTTATCGTGCTCGTGTGGATGAACTCGAAATGGAGTTACGAACCACTTCTGAGGGTAAGCAAAAGCTAGAGATGGAACTGTTGCAGGAGAAGGAAGTCAAGGGAAGACTTAGAATTGAACTGCTACAGGAGAAGGAAGACAATAGAAGATGGAAATCGGAAAATGGATGTTTAAGGAAGAAATTAATTGTTATTGTGATTGTAGTGATAATGTGGTTGATTGTAATGATGATTTCTAGTATAGATAATGATAGCAGGAAAGATGGTAGATTTAGGTTGCCTTAGTGGTAGGCAAACCACATTGTGTAGTTCTTATTGTAATGCCATTTACATGTTTGTGTAAATGCTTGTGTGAAAGATGGATATGGAATGAAATGACACGCATTGGTTTGTGTCAATTGTGACTTGTAATTCATACTACTCAATGCCTTTTAATTTTGTGCAACTAATTGGCTGGTGATTTTGTCCAAATCATTGCCTTGTAATTTTTGTGTAAAATATTGACCTATAATTTAGTGCAACATATTGGCTTTTAATTTAGAACAAGTTTGTGCAACATATGCAAAACTAATGTTACTTTTGTTGGGTAATATATCTAAGAATGATAACAACTTAATGTCACAGTATCTGTAAGTTGCAAACAACATTGATTGCATTAACATCCTTAATTGTCATAAAGGTATTACATATAAGTGCTTGGAAATATATCCATGTAGCCAAAACAAAAAAAAACCATGTATCCATAAAGGTCATAGGTTGTGCTTGCCCTATACACAAAAGTAGTATACCCATAAACTGTCACAATTCACAAAATATACAAAAAGATGGGTAACAAAAAGTAGTGTGCCAAAATGCCTTTCAAGCTTCTTAGTATTCTTCAACATTTCCTGTGAAATGGCCATGCCTCTTGGCTAACTCAGCAAGGTTTGCAGCTCTCCTTGGTCTGGTTGGTGCACTTGGCTCTGCTTCATTTGGGTTGACCCTTTTCTTGGATGTAGAAAATGTTAGTGCCATGAAATTTCTGCCCCTCAACCTACCTCTGCCCTTGCCTGTCAACACTGTTCCCCTTTGTCCAACTGCTGAAGGCTGCGTTAGAGGTGGCTGTGAGGCACTTCCTCTAGTAACATTAGCTCTTGGCTGTGTTGGGGGTGGTTGTGAGGCACTTCCAACTACATGTCCTTGCTGCATCATTTGGTTTTCCAAATCACATTAGGCATACACAAAATCACAACTGGCAGTACAAACTCAATAGATTTTCCAACTCACATTAGGCATACACTAAATCACAACAAAAGGTACAAAATCAACAGATTTTCCAACTTACATTAGGTTGTGCAATATTGGCATTCGATGCATTAGTAACTTTCTTAGGTCTTCCTACCTTTCTAGGTGGACTACCCTGCAAAACAAGAAGGAAATAAGAAATTGCCCTCAAACATTACAAATCACAACTAATGTTGATTATACAAAACAGTTTATACTTACTGGAACTTGGTTACCACTCCCTTTGTTGGCTAATTTGCGCTGCCTTCGTTGCCATGGGCTTTCACCTGTAATTCTAGCCTTGCAACCCCGAGCATTATGCCCAGGCCGTTGACACAGGCCACACTTAACTGCACCACCTATTCTCGAAACCTTATGAGGGTCCCTTGGCTCGTCAGCCCTCCTACTCCTTCTCTTTTTTGGTCTTCCAGGTGGTTTAAGTACAATGCCAGCATGGATGTCAGGTAGTGTTGTCCTCTCCCACTCCTCTTGTGACGGCACAGGCTTAAACACATGTTGATAGACTGCCAAATACGTTGCTTTCTTAAAGTACTCATGCACATATTGTTCTGGTTGCTCTCTCTGATAAATGATGGCAGCCACTGCATGCTTACAAGGGATACCAGAAAGATCCCACATCCTACATGTGCATGTCTTCTCCTTGAGATCAACAGCAACACCTCTTCCATAATTATCCACTTCATACAACTGATCACCTGCTCGAGTGCAGAAACAGTTTCTACTATCAAATTTTATCTTCTCAAGCATTTCCTGGTAATTCAGGCACACATTGCCATTGTAGTTCTTCATACCTACGAACTTGGTATACTGCCTCGACATGAAGGCTTTCCTAATCCATTCCAACATACTTAGGATAGGCAAATCTCTACAAGGCAATATCATCCTGTTAAATGACTCACATATATTGTTTTGCATTGCATCACACTTGGTTCTAGTGTTGAAGTGGCTCATTGCCCATATGTGAGGATCATGGTCCATCACCCATTGATGAGCCGCAAGGTCAAAAGCTTTGAGTTTATCCATATGATGCTCCCACAACTTCATAGTACCCGCTGCTGCAGCATTCCATAAATGCTCCTTGTATTCAACCCCCTTGAACCTCATTTTCATATTCTCGTACATGTGTTTGACACAGAAACGGTGTTCCACATCTGGCATTAGCTCATTTATAGCTTGCACCAGGCCCTAAAAATTAAGATCAATCAATTAATTGGTAAGTATGAATTAACACTAACAAATAATTACTATGCATTTCTAACCTTCTGTTGATCTGACATGAATACCCATCCCGTTTCTCTAACCGTGCCAAAATCATCTTGGAGCACTTGTAGGAACCACGACCAGGATTCTTTGCACTCAGAATCAACAACAACAATAGCAATTGGAAATAGATTCTCATTGCCATCCCTTCCAATTGCAGCCAACAACTGTCCCCCCATCATGCCTTTCAAATGACAACCGTCGAGGCATATAATTGGCCTTAAGCCAGAGAAGAAACCTTGTTTTTGTGCTGCCATTCTAACATACATATGCTGAAACAACACAATCTCCCTAGGAACTCCTAACCCATGGTCTAACTTCAATTCGGTTTTGATTTTGACAACAGTTCCTGGATTAGTGACTTTTAGTGTCTCTGCATAGTCATATAGCCTCTTATATTGATCCCTAATCTGACCAGATATAATTTTCCTTCCCACACTCTTAGTCCTATAGCACTTTCAAGTAGTCACCTCATACCCCAAATCCCTCTTAATCTTATTCTTCAAGTACGAAACTTTCAAATCCTTATCATCCCTCATGTCTTCCAAATATTTTTCGCAAAGGTATGAAACCTTGCAAAATTTCTCATTGTATTGCCTAGGACAGGTATGGTTTAGATTACATGTCTTTATTTTGAAAGTTTGAGTGTCCCTAACCGTAGATCCTCTGATCTTGAACTCACAACCTTCAGCATCACATCTCACATGTACCACTAATGGTCCATTCTTTCTAAATGAAAATGTGTGCCCACCCTCTATGGCCCAAGCCCTCAAGGCTTTCCTAAACTCCTTAGCACTCCTAAATGTCATGCCTATGGCCAAATTTTTAGTCATTGCATTGTATTCTACATTAGGTGTTGCTTCCTCATCATCTGAACCTTGCAAGCTCCTTAACTCATCATCTAAGTCAGGAGCCTCATTAAACTCAAACTCTACATCCCTCCTTCTTGAATGGTGATTGACTCCCTCATTCAGCATTTCTCTAGTATGGACATTACTTGTACCCTCATTTGGAACTTCATCCCTCAAATTTCCCTCACTAACTAAAGACACATCCTCACTGCCTGAGTTCTCATCGCCTGAAGCAACTTCAAACTCACTATCTTCACTGTCTTCACCATCCTCACTATCACTGTCCTCATCATCCTCACCACATTCCTCACTACTTTCATCAACACTTTCCTCATCCCTAATTTCTTGACCAATATCCTCTTCAGCTCTATCTTCAACCCTATGTTCACATCTATCTTCAACCCTATGTTAACCTCTATCTTCAACCCTATCTTCACCCCTAGCTGTACCCCTATCCACACCCCTATCTTCACCCCCCAGCATTGTTAACAAAACAGTCTTCAAATTCCATTTCATCCCAATCCATACCCATGTCCAACCCTACTGCCTCTTCAAATGTGTCCCCTCTAGTTACACCAACATCCTCAATTACTTCTTCTCTATTGTCTACTGCTTCATCTAGTGTGTCTTTACCATCCCTAACTACTTCTTCTCCATTAACACCTAAATCCCTAACTACTTCTTCTTCATTCACACCTCCATTCACACCTTCTCCATTCACACCTAAATCCCTAACTACTTCTTCTTCATTCACACCTCCATCCACACCTACTTTCGCAGCTATTTCTACTCCATCCACACCTACAGTTAAATCCTCTATCTCCCCTACCGTAACCAACTCAAGACCACCACCTCTTGAGCACATATTATTATCCGAGTTGGATGCATTGGACTCAACTGGTGACTATTCATCACCATCACCCAGATTAACGAAAACATCCCCCCTGATCATTGACACAGGTTTAGGAAGAGCTTCAAAATAAACATCCCAAGTATCCCACTTACTATTCACATCTGCCACACTAAGACATGACTTGTCATCAACTATCTCCCAATAACTCCATTCACCAGTAAGTCCTATCACATGCATCCATATCCTACACCCACCCGTATACTTTAGCTGCCTATAATATTCCAACAATCTATAATAGCCTAAGTAATCTTTATCTAAGGTAATATCAGCTTCATCCCCACCTAAATACTTCATAGAGTCGTCAAGTGAAGACCATTTGCCTCCGTGGTGAAATATCAGGGTCACATATCCAGCCATCTGCACCTATAACCAAAACTCAAACCATATATAACTCCAACAGCAAAACTCCAACATATAGCAAAACCAGCAATCTGCACCTATAACCAAAACTCAAAACATCAAAACTCCAACATATAGCAAAACCAGCAAAACTCAAACATATATGAAACAACCAAAACCACAAAAAAACGCTAATCGATAACTCAAAACAGATATGAGACCTCCAAACCCAAAAAAAGCAACACTAATCGATAACTAAAACATATATGAAACCACCAAAACAAATAAAAAAACAGAACTAATCGCTAAGTAAAAACAGAGAAATGCATCGAAGATCAATCGATAAAATACAAGAATCGATTGCAATAAAACACTATTACATGCAATATAACATTTGCTCCTTAAAATACCCATCAAGAAACTCAGAAATTCCGATTATTAATAGTAAAAACGGTAAACCCTAACTTAATCAAACAAAACCCGAAACTAAAAACACCTGTTACAGATGAAAAAATCGAAACTTCCATGGATATGGGTCACTTACCTTGGCTGACACGCAAACCCTTCGAAAAACCTTCAACTATGGTTGCCCTACCCACTTCGAACAAGCAATTTCTACTTCTATATACCTTCGTCGAATCCAGAAAACCCACAACTTCGGTAGTAGAAACGATGATCGAAGTGTTTTGAAACTAGTTCGTTAGCTGCCACTTCGAATTCCGGTTTTGGAAATCGTCAAACCCAACAGAAATATGAAAAGTCACTAAAGATTATCGCAGTTATGGACGAACTGCAGCTTATATAGGTCCCCCAATAATTACGGACAAAACTACCCTTGGCCACGTCAGCAAGTTAAACGGCGTTTTCTTGTTTTCCGTAATTGGTGTAACGGCGTAAATCGCAGTCCTTTTTTCTGGTAATAACAAACCACAGGGGTTTTTTTGGAAATCGGTGAAACCACAGGGTTTTTTTTAGAATTTACCCAATAAATAATTATATTAGTTTTGAAATATACAAAACTAAAGTTTACAAATTTACGTTGTTTTACCGTTTCCTTTTTATAAAAATGTTATTATTAAAAAACGTAATCGAACCAAGCTTGCTCATGAGCATGTTCATGAACATTATAATCGTTATTGTTCATGAGATTGTTCATAAACCTATAATCGAACTTGCTTTCGAGCTTTGAAGCCAAGTTTCGTCGTGCTCAAACTCGGCTCGTTTATAAATCGAGCCAAATACAATCGAACTTTTATCGAGCTAAACATCGAACCACTCATAAATGGCACGGTTCATTTACAACCCTAATTGTAATGTACTATTTTCTATTAGTAAAATAAGTAAATTTTAGATGGTGGAATAGTAATCAACTATAAAATTATGTTATTGAAATTAGAGTCATAAACCGTTATTCATGCAATTGTTTTTCTCTCAAAAAAAAAAAAACAATTATTATGCTATTGTTTTAAAAATAATTTCCAATTATAAATAAATAAATTGTGTTTTTTTTTTTTGAAGAAAAATAAATTGTGTTTAAACCAATAAAAAGATACTCATCCGGATCTCAAAATTTCAAATTGTCATATTTTTATAGGCAAAACACATCATTTGGCCCTTCATCTATCCAAAATTTATGTGTTTGGTCCTTGACCTATTATTTGGTCACATTTAGCCCCTTACCTATCCAAATTAGTAAAATCAAACCCAAAATGGATGGAAAGTTAACATGAGATTTGATTCTGTTATAAATAAGCAATCTATTATGGTATTAGTAAAAATTCTAAAACCTTATTGAGTCTAAAATGGTATTTTACATCCAACCCAATTCAGTCGTTCTCCTTCTCCTGTGATTTCTTCTTCCCACCGTCTTCTCTTCTATGATTCGTTGGTTTTCCATAATTTCTCTTCTACGAACATATTTATGGATTTATCTGATCAATTTTTTGGCGTCTTCTCTTCTTTTGATTCCTTCTTTCCCCGCTCTTCTACGAACATATTTATGGATTTATATGATCAATTTTGTTAGCAGGTTTAGATAAAGCGGAGATGATTGGGGATATTGGTAGCAAAAGCTTCTATCTCATAAGAAGAAGCAGTAATGGAGCAAACTCTCCTTGTGTTTCACAAAATTTGTTGGTTAGACAAAACTTGATGCCGCCGCCATTGATACTTCCACCATTTTTTAACCGGAAACTGGGCAAGGTCATGAGAAGATCGAAACTTCCTAAGGAAATCTTCAACCTCATTGTTAATTCCGGGGGATTGAAGAAATTAGGAAAGAGAAGACGCGGGAAAGAAGAAATCCACCGAGGAGGAATAAATTGGGTTGGATGTAAAATATCATTTTAGACTCAGTAAGGTTTTAGAATTTTTACTAATACCACAATAGATTGTTTATGTGTAACAGAATCAAATCTTACTTAACTTTCCATCCATTTTGGATTTGATTTTACTAATTTGGATAGGTAATGAGCCAAATGTGACCAAATAGTAGGTCAAGGGTTAAACACATAAATTTTGGATAAATCAAGGACCAAATAATGTGTTTTGCCTATTTTTATATATCAATATGAAGCTATCCTAAATTAACGGCTACTCAAGTGCAAATAAAACAAATTAATGAAATTGAAAAGCCAGATTTATCATTATTATTATTTTCAAATAAAAATAATAATAAAATCAACTAACATTAATCAACAACATTGTTTAGTAAAAAGATTTAAATAGATATACACGTATAAAATAACATTAATATAAGCTTAATATTTTAAAAAAGTACCAATTTAGATTTCGATAATAGAATGTGATACGTCATTTATATTACTCCATTAAGTTCTATCAATTGTACGTGGAGAGAGAAATCAGAACTTAACGAAATAATATGAATAACGTATCACGTTCCGTTATTGATGCCTAAATTGATGCCATTTTTTAAACGTTAAGCCTATATTAGTACTATTTTATATGTGGAGCCTAAATTGATACTTTTTCCAAAAACCATAGACCTATATTGGTACCTTATCCCTTTAATAAATTGTGTATGCTACAGTTTGTTGGTAGCTCTGGCGGTGGCGTTGCCAGCGCATTTTTTATCCGGATAAATCATCCCCTCTAGACAGAATTAGCTCCCGAGGTTGCATGTTGCTGATTTCTGGAGTGCCTTTGATACACTCTAGTTGACCAACATCAGCTTATTTCAGGAAATCTTGATCCGTTGGAAGCTTCCAGAGGCTCGTTGGGTGAAAGTGAATTGTGACGGCGTGTGTAAGAGCAACCCGGGCCCCTGTTTACGATGGATTGATTCGGGATCCAATGGAGAGTGGTTGGGCGGTTTCGCTATGAACATAGGCACATGATCTTCTATTCTTGCTGAATTGTGGGGTCTTTACTACGGGTTAAAACTAGCTTGGGAGAAGGGGTATCGAGGGATAGTAATAAAGTTAGATTCTTATTTTATTGTTCGTCTGGTTACAAATGGCTACATCTTATGACATCAGTTTTATTAGCTTTTGGAGAAGTGTCGGGAGATCATCCATAAGGAATGAGAGGTGCGGGTGGTACACATGTATCAGGAAGGAAACAGATCAGCAGACTGGATGACAAACTTCGCAAGACAGTTGTTCTTGGACTACCACAAATGTAATGTGCCTCCTGCAAGCATCCGTGTGTTGCTATTAGCTGATCGATGGGTTCTAATTTGCCTCGTGTGATTAGATTGTAGTATTTCTTTTCTTTCTTGACGTCCCCGGATTTTTTTGCTCCTCGCCGCAACAAAAAAATTAACTAAATAGATCTTTCTCTTCTCTTCTAAATATCCATTTCTTCTGCTCCCACTACCGCTATTGTCGTTCAACGTTTCCGATCTTGCTTGCTAATCAGGTTTACTTAGAGGAGGAGGAAGGAAGTTTGTCTTCCTTCTTCCTTCTCCCATTTATGTTTAGATTTAATTTTTAAGTTTCAGATATACTTTTTTCTTGATGGTTTGAAATCTATATTCTTTATTAAACTTCTTTTCCGTCAGATCTACACGTGTTAGCTATATTTTTTTCATTTATTCTTTTTTCGGTCTTCAAGAGCGGAAAAGGTTTATATTGTCCGTAGATCTACGTGGTTGCAATAAAAAAGGAAGGACTAAGATCCAAATGTCCGGAATAGTCTAAATGATAAAGTATGGATTACATCATTTTTTCAACAAGATTCGACTTACGAGAATGATATGATTTCTATTTTTATTGTATTTTATACTTTTTTGTTTTATTGTTCTTTGTAGTATATTTTATTCCTTTTGTGGATCTTATACTGACCGTAACCTATATGGATTAGAGGTTTTATTCCTCTTAATTTTCTTGTTGTATCCGTACTTTTTCCTTGAAAGGAATGATATATGACATTTTTATATATATAAAAAAACTAAATAGATCTTAAAAATTTATAAATTGCAACATTAATAGAAAATACAAAGGTCAATATGTTGAACTCCTCAATAGATTGAAGTTGAAGTAACTTGACTAGAGTTGGATTTGAGTTGACTTTCTTCAACTAATTGGAAATTTTGATAATGTTTCTTTTTATTTTTAAAAAATTGTTATTGCTGACGTGACAAACTGGCAGTTAAAGTTAGAAGCATATAAGCTAAATTATATCAATTACCATTAAAATTTACACATTCACGCTTTCACCACTCGACTTAAAATATAACATAAAAGTCACCCAATTTTATATTTTTTAACATTATAACCACTTAATTTTAATTAATACATCAAAATTACCATCGATGATCTTAGAGTCGTTCAAGAATTAAAGTTATGTATAACCACATTTACAACCTGATTTTTTATGTTCTAAAATCACAATTTT
This sequence comes from Euphorbia lathyris, assembly GCF_963576675.1. NCBI lineage: Eukaryota > Viridiplantae > Streptophyta > Magnoliopsida > Malpighiales > Euphorbiaceae > Euphorbia > Euphorbia lathyris. The sequence goes on from NC_088915.1 coordinate 88,250,083, forward strand.
TGGGGTAATTATTACTGACGGATACAAAAGTTTTAACAATATTTTCAAAAGGTCACAAAAGTTTAATTTGCATCAATAAAATCATTTAAGTTTGCTTGTGTTCCAATAAAGTCACTTTGGATATTTTTCGATCATTTTTCGCTGAAATTGCTCACGTGACATCTAATCACATATCTTAACATCATGTGACATAATAAAAAATATTTAACCATAAATTAACTCCAGTAAATAAAAATTGTCAATTAAAATCTTAACTACAAGTTAATCTATGTGGCATATCGATTATCAATTAAAATGTATAGTTATATTTTTTTTAATATGTCAGGTGATGCTGACGTGACGTTGAGATGTCACATGAGTGATTTCGGTGAAAAAAAATACTGTATTTTGTACGAGTTGGTCAAACATATGATTAGACGTGGAAATTTTTTTAAAAAAAATATTGTATTTCATACGAGTTTGATAAAAAAATTTCAAAAATTTCACCGAATTTAAAAATATTAATCTCCTATTCAATTATTAAAATATGAAAAAGTACGATTTCTTTTAAACAACAAAATTGACCCAACTTGCAACTATTAGGGATAAAATTGCTTTTGGCTGTCAACATTAGGGTAAAATTATACTATTTTAGACGTTAGGGGTAAAATAGCTCATGGATGTAAAACTTAGGGTATTTTTACACCTTATCCCTAAAAAAACCAAAAATAAATAAATATACGAATTGCTTCAATTTATTGATAAATTTATCTGTAATGTTCGATGTAATAATTATATAACAGCCAATTTTTAAAAAAATGTAGAGTTAAAATTGATTTTGCTTGAAAATGCTAACATTAAATTTGCACCATTTTATACGTTAAGGATAAATTTACACTTCGTTTGGAACATTAAGATTAAATTTAGGCCATGTTTTGTAATTAACTGTTAGCTTATTATATTATCTGTTAGCTGATTATCTTTTTATTAGCTGGTTTGACTGATTGATTTTGCTAGGTGATTGTGTAAACTTGTTTGGTAAAATTTAGCTAATTGTTAATATATAGTTGTCTGTGTAAAATGATAAATAAGGATATGGTAAAACTTTTATTCGGATTAAAAGGTAGTAATTAAAGGTAAAAATGTTGTTAAAAAAGATGACACAATAAATTAATTGAAAAAGCTCGTAAAACAATCTTTTTCAAAATTAGCTTTTTAAATTCAATGGTCGTGTTTGGCAATTAGGTATTAGCTGATAGCGGATTAAATTAGCTGTTAGCTAATTACATTTTTTTACTAGCTGATTTAACTAGCTGATTTGACTAGCAGATTATGTTAACTTGTTTGGTAAAACTTAATTGATTGCTAATAACTGTTGGTGTAAAATGACAAATAAAGACATGATAAAACATTTATTTGGGACTAAAAGGTATTAATTAGGGGGAAAAAATGTCCATAAAAAGAGATGGAGCAATAAGCTAATTGAAAAGACTCCTAAAATTAGCTTTTTGGATCCAATAAGCTATTTCAAACATTTTATTCACCAAACACAACTATTAGTGGTTTGATTGGTCAAAACCTCTAATGTGGCTCAAATTTCTAATTTTACTCCAAAACGTTGTTCACCAAACTGGGCCAATAAGCTGTTTCAAACCTCTCTTTACCTAATATCACTATTAGAAGTTCTAATCAAAACCTCTAATATGGCTTAAACCTCTAATTTGACTTCAAAAATTTTGTTTGCTAAACAGGGCCAATAAACTGTTTCAAACCTCTATTTACTAAGGGTCCGTTTATTTTATTTGCTGTTTGCTGTTTCCTGTTACGGTTTGCTGTTTGCTGTTTGAAAAGGCTGCTGTTCCAAAAAGCAGGGATTCCCTGCTTTTATAAAAAGCTACTTTTCGGCTACAAAAGGCAAACATGAGGTGTCTAACCAAACACCTTAAATTCTCCTTTTCAAAGTGAAAAGGCAAACAGTAGGTCGAAAAGCAGCTACCAAACACCCCCTAAATACCACTATTAAGGTTTGATTAGTCAAAACTTTTAAAGTGGTTTAAATCTCTAATTTTACTCTAAAAGCGGTTTACCAAACAGGGTCATAGACAAATTTGGACTTTATCTCAAGTTTAACCGTGATATCGTGAAAATGAGTAAAGTTCAATGACTACGAATGTAATTTACCCTAGAATCACGAAGAGAATCCGAAACCCAACGCAAAGAAAGGAAAGAGTTACCTGGAAGAAGTAAACTTCCATGAGACTTGCCAAAACAATTAACTTTTCTTCTGTTTACATTATTTTTCTTTCCATTTTCAATTTAAGTTTTTGCCTTTTTCGCCGACACCATTCCCATAAACTCTCTCTTTCTTCATAACTCTCTATCAAGCTTCGAATCTCTCTCTCTTCTCTCTCTTTAATGGCGGTACCTGTTGCCACTCCTCTCTCCGATCTCAACTCTCTATATTCTTCTTCTTCATCTTCTTTACTTGAGAGCCTACACTACAATGTTTTGTGAACAGAACGGCGCATTGAAGCAAGAAGCTTCTTCAATGGCGGCTCTTTCTTTGTCTTCAATTCGTTCATCAGTGTTCATCTTCATTTTGCTCTCCTTGATCTTTGCTTTGCCTCTTTTTGTTCAATGCAATACTGATGCCTCTGATGGTACTTTTTTCCTCCTCCTGTTTTGGTTTCTTTTTCTTTGAATCTTTGTAACTGTTGTGATTGATTTGTGGATTTTGTTTTGTTTGCTAATGTGATTGTGATTGTAGTGGTTAAAGTTAGTGGTTTTTTCTATGGTTATTACTGTGAGTTAGCTAGAGTCCAAGAACTTAGTTTTCTCTGATTTTGGTTTTGTTTTTTTGGTGTCTGAAATAGTTTTACTAGTGATTTGATTTGAGCATTTAGTTGGTTCTTCATTTGTGAGCAAAATTAGGGAAGTGATCTTCATTTTTTAACAAAATTAGGAAATTGATCTTCATTTTTGAGCAAGATTAGGAAATTGATCTTCAATGTTCAGTAATTTCTGTTGCGGTCCAAGCTTTGTAAGAGTTGTGATTGATTTTGTTTTGGTGTCTGAAATACCTTTTTAACCAGTGATTTGATTTGAGCATTCAGTCTGAGAGTTGGTTCTACATTTTTGGGCAAAATTAGGAAATTGATCTTCATGTTTGAGCAAGATTAGGAAGTTGATTGGTTTCTGGCCTGAAATGTTCAATACTTTCTGTTGCAGTTCAAGCTCTGTAAGAGTTTGTGATTGATTAATAGATTTAGGTTGCTAATGTGATGGTGATTGTAGAGATTTAAGTTAATGACTTTTTCTATGGTTATTGCAGTGAGTTAGCTAGAGTTCGAGAACTTTAACTTTCTCTGATTTTGTTTTTGGTGTCTGATTGTTTTCGGATAAATGTAGAAATTAATGAAAATGCATGATCGTTGTTGTGTTTGATGCTGGAAAATAGTTATTCCATGATTGGATTTGAGCATTCAGTTCATTCTTCATTTTAGAGCAAAATTAGGAAATTGATTGGTTTCTAGTCTGAAATGTTCAGTAATTTCTGCTGCAGTCTAAGCTTTTTCGGATAAATGTAGAAATGAATGAAAATTCATGATCCTCTTTTGCTTTTGATGCTTGAAAATAGTTATTTAGTGATTTTATTTAAGCATTTCAGTTCATTCTTCATTTTTGAGCAAAATTATGAAATTGATTGGTTTCTAGTCTGAAATGGTTCAATAATTTCTGTTGCAGTCCAAGACTTATCGGATAAATGTAGAAATTAATGAAAATTCATGATCGTCTTTTGTGTTTGATGTTGGAAAATCGTTATTTATTCTAGTGATTTGATTTGAGCATTCAGTTCGTTCTTCATTTCTTAGAAAAATTAGGAAATTGATCCTCATTTTTGAGCAAGATGAGGAAATTGATTGGTTTCTAACCCGAAATGTTCAATAATTTCTTTTGTTGCAGTCCAAGCTTTACAGGTTATGTACAGTTCATTAAACGGTCCTTGGCAACTAACGAATTGGAAAAGCAATGGCGGTGATCCGTGTGCAGAGGCATGGAAAGGGATTACTTGTGAGGGATCAGCTGTTGTTTCAATGTATGAACATATCTTTAAAGAAATCATTTCATTTATATCATATGTTGCACGGAAACGAAAATAGACACCTGGAAACGTTATTTCTATAAACATTTAGCTAGGAAACGGAAAAGAAACGGAAACGGACACGAAATGCAGAAATGCTACTGAAGAAGAGTTTCCGTGCAACATAGTTTATATCTAGTGTTTCTCTTTGTTTTATTTAATGGGTTTTTGTTTTCTATTGTTAACAGTCAGATTTCCGGGTTAGGACTCAGTGGTACGATGGGATACTTGCTTTCGAATCTAATGTCGTTGAGAACATTGTGAGGCATTGTTTGCATTAATTCGTAAATCATTATACGCATCTTCTTGTTTAGTTAAGGTGTTGATGCAATTTTCTTTTTACTTTTCAGTGATCTAAGTGACAACAACATTCACGACACGCTCCCATACCAGCTACCGCCAAATATTACAAGCCTGTAATGTTCTAGTCATGTTATTTTGGGGCTATTCTGTTAATCGTTTAACGATGTGGCTAAAACTTTATTGCTTCATTATGCAGAAATCTTGCAAGAAATAACTTCAGCGGGAATCTTCCGTATTCCCTTTCTACCATGGCTTCTCTTGCTTACTTGTGAGTAGCTTCTGTTATGAAATTTTGCTTATTACGATTTTTTTTACTCTAATGTTCCTTTGTTTTAGGAACGTGAGCCATAATTCGATTTCCCAATCAGTTGGAGATGTTTTTGCAAATCTTGCCCATCTCTCAAGCCTGTAAGATATCTTGTTCCGTAAAATCTATCGTTATTGTGGTTGTAAATCTTATTACGAAACGACTTTTTTTTTATGTCAGAGTTTGTGAAATTCTTGAACTTGTTTTTGTATATATAATCTTAGATACGGTTGCACATCATTAACCGGCTATGATTGAAGTTGTCCTGCAATTAGATCTGAATTTCATTTGTATTTTGTACCTTGGTCCCTCATGTGATCCTTTGCTCGAGTTGTCAATTTCTAACATGATAACCTATGTTGCACGGAAAAGGAAATGGATCCCGGGAAACGTAATTACTAAAAAAATATAGCTTGGAAACGGTGATGGAAACGGAAACAGATATGAAACACGGAAATACTAATGAAGAAGAGTTTTCGTGCAATAACACGATTTATAGAGATAACCCGTTTTGACACCCCTAGGAATCATTATCGAGTTACTAAAACCAGTTAGTCTTCGATGATTGACTGTTGAACTAGCGTAGGAGCACGGTAGGAGATTCTAGGTGGCACTTGAATTATTATGAATAATGTATCAAATGCATCCTCTTTTGCAACGGATAAGTCATAAGAAAAAAAAGCGATGCAATGGAAAATTTTCATACGTGTAAATATCTTACTAAACGTATTATTTGACCTCGTTTATGGTCTCTTTTATGCTCGTGGATGCAGTGATCTTTCCTTCAACAATTTTAGTGGAGATCTTCCTAGTTCATTTGGTTCTTTGTCCAATCTTACCTCGCTGTGAGTTTACACGACTTATGTTGTCAAATAAATAAATCAACTACATTTAAGATAAAATTAATAAATTAGTGAAATCCGATTGACGTTTTTGTGATATTCTAATGCGTGGCAGCTATGTTCAGAACAACCAAATGACTGGTTCACTGGATGTTCTCTCGGGTTTGCCTTTGGCTTCTTTGTAAGTTCCTTTACTATTGATGCTCCGTTGTATTCTCTGTCAACATTTTCTTATTTCGGCTTGTAAATCGACAGAAATGTTGCAAACAACCATTTTAGCGGATGGATACCTCGAGAACTTATTTCACTTCCAACTTTTATGTGAGTTTTCGTTTCTCTCATTTCAATTTATCCACTTATGCAAACCATCTTACTTAGCTTTTGACAAAATGAAACAGATCGGATGGGAACTCTTTCGACAATGGTCCTGCTCCCCCTCCACCTCCGTATAATCCTCCACCGCCTGGTAGATTTCGAAGTAATCGCAGTCGTTCAGCATCAGGAGCACATACACCCCCATCTTCTAATGGCGAGTCATCTGATTCAGATAATGGATTGTCAGTGGGGGCTGTAGTAGGCATAATCCTCGGCTCAACATTTTTGGTTTTGATTGCACTTTTGTGTATTGTTGTTTGCATTAGAAAGAATAAACGCAAAAATGTTGGTACCTTAGCTTCCAATGGAAGTCGGCCTGGTAGTACAAATGACAGTAAGTTTCTTTTATTTTCTCTTCGAAGCACCAGATTTAATCATTTCCTTAATATCAAGTCATGTCAGCGCTAGCCTGGGATCGGGATATTTTGGGGTTCTTATGTTTGTAATAGCGTAGAAATTCATGGTTTCCGACTTCTTTTTGACACTTCTAACTGAATCCTACTTAATTTGTGCAGTAAATACACAAGTCCAAGAGCCAAGAGTGAAAAGTTTTGCTGCTGTTACGGATCTGAAACCCCCACCTGCTGAAAAATTGGCCGTTGACAGATTACAAGGGCATTCGGGATCTATAAAGAGAATGAAGTCACCGATCACTGCCACGTCATATACTGTTGCTTCTCTGCAAACGGCAACAAATAGCTTTAGTCAAGAGTATTTAGTTGGTGAAGGTTCATTCGGTCGTGTTTATAAGGGGGAGTTTCCGAATGGAAAGGTAACTTGACAATTGTATAGAAATATTATTTGTTCTTCTGGTTCACACCGGTTCTTTAATTCTCTTATCAGGCCTAATGCCTAAGGTTTGCTGCAGTAATTTTTGTTTTACTTTCGAAAATTATCCTCTCGTGAAATCGAGTATGAAGTTGTTCAATTCATTGTCTTCTCTAAAGTGCTAAATGAACAGCTTTCTTATAAGTTATGTAACGAACACTTTCTGAGGCAACGTTTCTGTGATTTTCACTAATGTTGGATTGTAATCCTCTTCCCCCCTTCCCTCTTTTTTCTTCCAAATTAGGTAACGGACACATGCTCCCAGATGCACGCGAACAGAGAAAATAGCTAATAGTTGCTCTATGTTGCACGTGAACTCTTCTTCATTAGCGTTTCTGCTTTTCATTTCCGTTTTCATTACCGTTTCCTAGCTATATTTTTAGAAGTAAAGTTTCCCGGTATCCGTTTCTGTTTCAGTTTCCGTGCAACATAAGTTGCTAGTTCATATATCTAATTTTACTTCCCTATGTTTCCGTTTGTGATTATTCTGAATTATGTTGCTATTATGAATTAATGGATTTTTTCGTGTGGTTGTAGATACTGGCCATTAAGAAGATCGACAATGCTGCCCTTTCGCTACAGGAAGAAGATAACTTTCTTGAAGCTGTTTCAAATATGTCCCGGTTGAGGCACCCTAACATCATTTCGTTAGCAGGATACTGTACCGAGCATGGGCAGCGCCTTTTGGTTTATGAATATGTAGGTAATGGTAGTCTGCACGATATGCTGCACTTTACTGATGATGATGGCAAGACTCTATCTTGGAATGCACGTGTTAGGGTTGCACTTGGCACTGCTCGGGCTTTAGAGTATGTTGACATTAGAGTTCTCTCTCTCACACACGCGCGCACACACACAGGGACGGATCCAGGCGGAGTTTAGGGGGGCTTGAGCATCCACTGGTTGCCGGAAAACGCCAAAAATTCTATGAAATCTGTGAACGGGACTTTAATTTTTTTTATGTAAAAACATGCAAAAATCAATTTAGCACCCATAAATCACGATAAGCACCCCTTCTCAGTGAATCCTGGATCCGTCACTGCGCACAGACACATATAATTGCTGCCCTGCCTCGTTTTTTAACTGTTCCTCGTGTATCAGGTACTTGCATGAAGTCTGCTTGCCTTCGGTCGTGCACAGAAATTTCAAGTCAGCAAATATTTTACTTGACGAAGAGCTCAATCCTCACCTGTCGGATTGCGGTTTAGCTGCTCTCACACCCAACACAGAGAGGCAGGTAAAATGAGAGATAAAATTTGTAATTTTGGTGATAATTTCTTACGATCATGTTGTCATCGTTCCTTATTTCGCTACATTGTTCACCAATTACAGGTTTCGACACAGATGGTTGGCTCATTTGGTTACAGTGCTCCGGAATTTGCACTGTCAGGAGTATACACGGTTAAAAGTGATGTGTACAGCTTCGGTGTGGTGATGTTAGAGTTGTTGACGGGCAGGAAGCCGCTGGACAGGTAGCAGAAAACGATATGCTATTCTTTCCGTTCAGAGATTTTCTTATTTTGGTGATTTTTTTTTTTAAATTTGCTTACGCTGCGGTATCCTTTATCCTTTTATGCCATAGTTCAAGGACGAGATCAGAGCAGTCGCTTGTCCGATGGGCCACTCCTCAGCTACACGATATTGATGCCTTGGCGAAAATGGTTGATCCTACCTTGAATGGCATGTATCCTGCGAAGTCTCTTTCACGTTTCGCTGACATTATTGCTCTCTGTGTTCAGGTAACTTTCATTTCGCTGACATTATCCGAACAAATCTATATTGCTCTAAATCTTTTGAAAGAGCGAAAGAACTGTCGGGAAGTGCTGGACTTTGCAGGCACATATGCATGTTTGGTGATTCCTAACATACTTGGTTTTTTATTTCTGTACAGCCGGAACCCGAGTTCCGCCCGCCAATGTCTGAAGTTGTCCAAGCATTGGTGAGGCTAGTGCAAAGGGCAAGCATAGTCAAAAGGCGCTCCAACGATGAATTTGGATTTACGCAAAAGACCCCTGACCACGAGGCATTCGATATGTCATTTTGATGACCCCAAACCTTCTTGAATCGGAGATAAAGGATCCAACTCAATATACAAAACTTAGCGATAATGATCATCGAACGAACAAACGACTGAAATGTGCAGAGACAAAAGGGATAATCCGATCAGAAAAATATGTAATTATGTTCCGGCTATTGCGAGCTTCATATACATTTTAAGTTATCTTGATATGTAAATGTCATCTAAAAATTTTCGGCGAAAATAAGATTTTTATCCCATTTGATTCTAGCAAGTTAACGTTTTAATAAACTTTGCTGTATAAGAAATCACTCTGTAAAATATATTCATTATGAAAGTACAGAATAGAAAAGATGATACTTCGAGCAACGTTGGTTGAAGCTTGAAGCTAGACCTGACAATTATTGTGTTCCAATCGTGTTCATGGTGTCATTTTCGGATTCGTGTTAAAAAGAGTAAATTCAATCCCAACCTAAATTTTTTTGTGTCACAATCGGGTTAGTGTCGATTTCGTGTCGTATTTTTGGGTTACATGTAATTTTGTTTTGTATATATATTAATGGTAACTTTTAAAAATATAAGAAGATATGGTATTATTTTTAAATTAGTATGTTAATTCTAACCATCAAAAAGTCCGTTAATATCATGTTAGGCGTCATATAATGTATTTATAACATTTGCAAATAATAATTATAATTTTATTATCTTTATTTTTTTTGGTAAGAAGGGAAGAAAAAAAACAAACAAACAAAAACCTAACCCGGGATCAGTCTAGAAAGACTGACCCCAATCCTATCCTCAAGAAGAGAAGGTAACAGAAAAGAAGGAGGAACGGAAAGGGTAGAAACACCTAACATCCCCCCATGCCCAGCAGCTGCCAAGCGATCCGCCACGCGATTTTGCTCCCTATAAATATGGGAGAAGGTAAGAGAATCGAAGGCAGGACGAAGCCTCAAGATGGCTTTAATGAGATTCTGACTCTTAAGACAAACAGCCTGTCTATCCGAAATCCTGTTGATAGCCTCCAAATTGTCAGACTCCACCGAAAGTCTTTTAACACCCATGCGAATGGCGAGTTTAATGCCAGACAAGATCCCCCAGAGCTCCGCAGTAAAGGAGGAGCCCGTACCTAAGTTATGGGTAAACCCAGCCAGCCAGGCGCCACCAGCATCCCGAAGAACTCCACCAGCAGCAATTCTGCCATTACTAAGGCAGGAGCCATCCGTATTCAACTTGACAACCCGTTCCCTGGGCTTCCTCCAACAAACTAACTGGACCTCTTTAACCGGGGAGGGGTGAACCAGGGGCTCTCCTTCAAAACTCTTTGTAATAACAGAGAGTTTTTTCGAGAAGTAAAACCGGAGGTCAGGAATAAAGACAGTCTTCTCAGCAAATAACTCTTCATTCCTCCATTTCCACATTTGGTGACAAATAATAGCGAAGAGAATAGCCCCGTGCTCCATACTGGCCAACAAATTCCCATTAACGCCTTCAGAGAACCAGTCAATATCAGAGAACCCCATAAAGGAAGGAAGGATGTGGTGAGGAAGGACCCCTTCCCAAACCTTTCTACTATTCGGGCAATCCCTCAAAGCATGGCACAAGGTTTCCACATGGCCGCTGCATCTGCTACAGGCACCAGATACAGCCAAGTGCCTTCTGTGTCTATCTGCATTCGTGAGGAGCCTGTCTTTGACTCCCAGCCATAGGAAACTCCTAATGCGGTAGGGGACTTTAAGGGCCCAAATGGACTTCTAAATTTCCAAGGGAGGATCAGCCCTATTAGGGGTAAAAGCTTCATAGGCCGATTTGCAAGAATAAGAACCATTATTAGTCAAGGCCCAGCAGTGTCTGTCCTTATCCTCCTCCTGATTACTAATCTTCACACCTCTAATATTAAGGAGGGTCTCTAGGCTAAGAAAGGAGACGAACTTAGACCAGATCCAGTCTCCCTCTGAGTCCACCACATCAGCAATTCTCCAGGAGAGGAGATCATTCGGCGGAGGGGCGATGCACACCTCAATCAACGGTTTGTCACCAATCCAGGTGTTATACCAGAAACTAATGGATCTCCCATTACCCACCTCCAAGCCAATCCCCGTACAGAACTCAGTAAAAACAGCACTAAGCCCTTTCCAGAGGAAGGAACAGCTGACAACCCTCTCCTTCGGGCCACCAAAGATTCTATCTTTCCTATACTTGCCGCACAGAAGACGAACCCAAAGGGAGGAATTTTATTATCTTTATTAATAAAGTAACATATTATCTTTATTATCTTTACATGAATATTTAAAATTATGGTTATATACTCTCACGTTTTAATATGTTACTTTATTTTATTATCTTTATTAATAAAGTAACATATTAAAACGCGAGAGTATATAACCATAATTTTAAATATTCATGTCGTTTTCGGGTTGACATATTGATGCGTCCCCATCTAAGGTTAGAGATGGGAACTCACTAAGGGATAAGTGTACCCCGTCGTTATCAAGTAATAAATTTTTGGGTTTAAGTCCAGGTTATCGTCCACAGGATTTATTTCTGCAAGTACCGAATTACTAAGTCTCGGATGTTATCTAGGCTTAAGGGGTTTGAGTTGGTTTTGTTTAATTAATCTACTCCTAGGTTGGTTTGCACTAATCCTAACTAGATTATCTAATTCTGACTAAGTTATTCTAACCCTAACTAAATTACTCTACCCCTAATTGATCTTTTACCAAAGCAATTAACTGAATGAACATGAAGGAATACGATGATAACAATGATAGAGTGTTTAAGCAATTGAATTGAAACTAAGTCGCTTATGTCCAAGGCGATTAACCCGACCTATCCTCCTAAAGTCCCTAGTTCGTGATTCCCTTGTAAGGCCGAAACTAGCTCTAAGGCTCAGTAATTTGGGCTTAATCTTCTATAGGGTCGTCAATCCTATAGGCACTGACTAGGTCAGATTCAGCTCGCAATATGTGCCAACTTGATTTTGGGATTATCGAATGAGTTAAACCAATCAGACAAAGCGTAAGACAAAGATTAAAACATCAAAACAGTTGAATAAACAAAATCTATATTATATATCAAAGATGAAGGAATGTCACGAAGTTACAATAAACCTAGAATTCATAGCATGTATCAGAGGCTAGACAGAATATAAAAGAAGAAAAATCCCTTTCAGGGAACCTGTCTACCAATGCAGGCGTCTTTCTAGGATTTAAGGATGGAGCTTGAGTAATCCTCGGTGAATGGAGCTTCGGAGGTGTCTTCAATGGAGGTTTGAAGGTTATGGAGGAGGTGGATAGGATTTCTCAAGGTGGAAGCTAAGCTAATTACAAAAGTAAAAGATATCTAATTTACAATTGGAAATTCCTATTTATAGACGCGTCTCGGGCCTCGTTTTGACCTAATTTCGTGTCCTTGTTGGTGTAGGAAGACGTGGGACCGAACGTGGCTTCGTGGGGGCGGAATTGGTCTTTTTGACCAATTCCCGCAGGTCTGCTCGCCGAGCAGGAAAGGCTGCTTGTCGAGCAGGATTGCGACGAGCAGCCCCTGCTCGCCGAGCAGGCCTCCAGAGGCCTGCTCGGCGAGCAGAAATGGCCCCGGGGGCCCTGCTCGCCGAGCGTTTTCGTCCGAAGCGCGCTCGATCCGTACCGGATGACTTCCAAACCCTTTTTCGTCTGAACTTACACCTGCACACGCATAAAAACTCCAGAAAACATTAGTCCAAAAGCCGAATTGATCCGTCAATCGCTTATTTTGAGCAAACGCTTCGTTTGGTGCGACTTTTGACGGACCAATTAGCTTCAAAAGATAACGGAATTCTATTATGCGTGTTATTTCGGCCGTATTTGCCTAAATTGATCACAAAACGAGCCTAAACGACGAAAAGTAAATAGAATGCTTCCAATTTCTAACTAACTCACACAAAAGCATTTAAATGCGAGAATTGCTCGCTTATTAGCCAAATAAACCCAAAAACCGTCCTAAAACCGTACCCAAAGATAGGGGTTTTTGACCCCTATCAAACCTCCTCGCACTTAAAACTTTACTTGTCCCCAAGTAAACTAAAAAACTAAACCCGCCATCACAAGCAAGCTAGAAAACTTCCCAGTTTGACTAGGTGCTTGACACAATTTCGAGCATCTGTAATTACATGCATTCGGAAATACAAAGTAGAGACACGATATCCAAAAGCCGCATTTCAATTATCATGGGTCATAGTTTTAAGCAAATGGACACATGTTCAATTAAACGAGTTTAAGGGGATTGCTAAGTAAAACACCTCACCATAGGTAGTTCACTCATTCACACAATTTTTGGTGGCTAAGGTGTTTACTCTCGGCTTATGTTCTTGCTTAGGATTACGCTTATTTTGCACGTTCATCCGAGTTCCTCTACTATGCTACATGACTCCGATGATATCAAAAACAGCCTCTAATTGGGGTTGTAATGTGGTTAGAGGGTTAAAGGTACAACAAAGGTTAAAAGCTCTAGCGCTACAAAAACAAGGTTAAAATGGCTTTAGCAAATACGGAGTGACTGAGCTTTTTATTCATCCCTTATTTTGGATTTCTTTTTGAGACGTTTTTATTTTTAGGAACTGGGGAATGAAGTTCTTCCCTTTTGTTCGTCTCTTTTCTTTTCTCTTTTCCGTGCCAATTTTTTTTTTTTTTTTTTTTTTGTTTTTCCTTTTTTTTTTTTTTTCTTTTGGGATAGTGATGCTCATTCACCTCTTAGCCTTTTGGCTTGCTACTATAATGCCATAAACAACGATAAAGCGCTAGAGAAAAACAAAGGCTCAATTCGAGCTTTGCAAAAACAAAGGTTAAGTAGCGAACCAAGTTGTGGTTCGCAAAAACGGGTTAGAACGAAAGAAAAATCTACAAACTACAAAAATGTCGGCTCAAAGGGGCTTCCTAGAGTGAATGAAAAAGAGAAAATAAGGGTAAAGAAAAGGTTAATTCTAATGAGGCTGATTCATCGTTTATCATCTCAAATCATTGCATGTAGGTTCAACACAGTATTAGGTGCAAAATCTGTAATCTTCCACAAGTCAAAGCATTCACACAAAAATGTCAAGAAAAAGAGCTTTTCGATGTTCGCTCTTAGGCTCAAATTCAGCTCACAATTCTTTGGGTTTCAATTTTGTGTTTACTAGTTTTCCCCAAACTCAAGTTTAATATCACATGCCTTCAATTCTTAAGTTATCTACCTAAGTAATGATTTTAGCATTTCTTCAAAAGTAGGGTCTAAATGCAAACTGTAGCTCATGCTTTTACAGATACAAGAGTTGTGTCCTACGCCTAAACTAGTTGTCATGCAATTTTAGATTCGGTTCTCAGCCCTCAAAGATAAATAACGAAGTTTAGATTCGAAGGAGGTTCACGGTTTTAGGTCCTAAACATGCAAAAACATAAATAAAGCAAAAATAAAACACCAAAACGCAAACCTAAACTAGACACGACGCAACGAAAATTAAAAATTTATACAATTTTTGTAAGTTTGTCTACCCCTCCTCCTCACACTAAAATTATGCAATAAGTTCCAACATTGCATCATAAATCATGAAGTACGAGTGTAAAAAGTTAGGGTGGAGAAGAAAACTTACGGATTTTATCGCAATCGCAAAAGTTTGACGATTTGCGGTGCCAAATTTTTATTTATTTATTTATTTATTTCAGCTTCGTTCGGGATTTTAAAAAAAATCTCGAAAAAAATTCCTTATCGCGGCCGAGCACCGCCGCTGGGCAGCAGTGCCCAGCGGAGGGCTGGGCGCAGTGCCCAGCGGCGGGCTGGGCGCAGTGCCCAGCGGCCAGCGGCAGGCTGGGCGCAGTGCCCAGCGGCGGGCTGGGCGCCAGCGCCCAGCGCGCGGCGAGCAGGGCCCTGCTCGCCGAGCTGGGCGGCAGTGCCCAGCTCGCCGAGCTGGGCCTCCTGGGGCCAAAATATATATATATTTTTTTTTAAAAAATTTTATTTTGAACCTAAAAACTTAAAAATAAAAAAATAAAAATAAAAATAAAAATAAAAATAAATAAAATAAAACTAAACAACTAAAAAAATATTTATTTATTTAATTTTTTTTTTTTTAACGAACACTTTAAAAAAAACGTAAAAGAAAACTAAAAAGACTAAACTAAAGGATCAATGTATAATCTAAATAAAACAAACCTGAAAAGTTTTATTGAAACTTGGGTTGCCTCCCAAGAAGCGCTACGTTATAGTCGGTGAGCTCGACATAGAATTCCCGCCTAGGTGTATGCTTCTACTCGTGTTAGGAATTCAAATTCCTGAATAAATAATCCGTACCTACAAAACGGATTAAGAGCCTCTAATAAGTTTAATGAAAGCAGGATGCCGAATTTAAACATATTATGAAAAAGTTTGGTTTGCTCCCTTTTGGATTCTCTTGGTAGGTCGAAGAGAATGAAAACTTCTGAGCATGAAACAAACCTAAACTTTTCTAATGTTTGAGGAAAAGGTACTTGAGATACACAAGTTTTGATTTGATCTTTTATCTCTACCACATGATTTAGAATTTCAGATTTTGAACCGGGGTTGCTTACCGCTTCCGGTTCTTCACTTACCTCGAGTGATGCATGTGATAGTGGACTTGGTTCTACCTTTTTGTCATTCCTCAAGGAGATGGCTTGAGCTGATTCCCTTTTTGGGATTTCTATGTTTTCCTTTATGCCTGGGAAAGCATCTCGGGATTGCTCTTGCATCTCATGGTTTATTTGAGCCAATTGGTTGCTCAAGTCCTTGCAAACCTCCTCGTTGATTGTAAGTCGGGCTGATATTCCTTTCAAAAGGGACAGCACCTCATCTCGTGAGCTAGAGGGTTGTGGAGGAACTTGGCTTGCTTGTTCGTAAGGGAACATTCCCAATTCGTTTTCCCTGTGCTCATTAACAAACCTATTTGGAGGCCTCAACATGTTAGGATTCCCGTAGGACAGATTTGAGTGTTGAGGTCTCCTCCAATTATTATCATAAAAGATATAAGAATTGGGGTTAGAATTGTACCTTTGGTGATTACCCACAAAACTTACACTCTCATTGGTGTTGAGGCTCAGTTTCGCCATCAAGATATCCATTTTCTTATTTAACTCGGCCATGGAGGGATTGGGAGCCTCATTCTCCAGGGCATGAATGTATCGTCTTGATGGGATAGTAAACTTTTGAGCTTGCCACTCGACTCTTTCTTGCCAATTCATTGATCAGAGAACGCTGAGAAAAAGTGAAATTCTAGCACAAAAGTTGATAAGTAAAAAGTATATAGTTATGGACAGAATACAAAAGATATGAACAACTACAAAAGTTATAAAGAATTATACATAAGCAGATATAAAAGATATAAACAAAGGATATTTACAAAAGAATGCCTAAACTAACAAGTCGACCTTTGGTTCGATATTGCAGAAGAAATAAATCCCCGGCAACGGCGCCAAAAACTTGATTATTGGCGGTTGTCGGGTATTTATAGAATTAATCTACTATTCCCCGGCAACGGCGCCAAAAACTTGATTATTGGCGGTTGTCGGGTATTTATAGAATTAATCTACTATTCCCTGGCAACGGCGCCAAAAACTTGATTATTGGCGGTTGTCGGGTATTTATAGAATTAATCTACAATCCCCGGCAACGGCGCCAAAAACTTGATTATTGGCGGTTGTCGGGTATTTATAGAATTAATCTACAATCCCCGGCAACGGCGCCAAAAACTTGATGCGGATTCCGTGAAGAACCCGATCTGAGGGATAAGTGTACCCCGTCGTTATCAAGTAATAAATTTCTGGGTTTAAGTCCAGGTTATCGTCCACAGGATTTATTTCTGCAAGTACCGAATTACTAAGTCTCGGATGTTATCTAGGCTTAAGGGGTTTGAGTTGGTTTTGTTTAATTAATCTACTCCTAGGTTGGTTTGCACTAATCCTAACTAGATTATCTAATTCTGACTAAGTTATTCTAACAATTGAATTAAAATCTAAGTCACTTGTGTTCGAGGCGATTAACCCGACCTATCCTCCTAAAGTTCCTAGTTCGTGATTCCCTTGTAAGGCCGAAACTAGCTCTAAGGCTCAGTAATTTGGGCTTAATCTTCTATAGGGTCGTCAATCCTATAGGCACTGACTAGGTCAGATTCAGCTCGCAATATGTGCCAACTTGATTTTGGGATTATCGAATGAGTTAAACCAATCAGACAAAGCGTAAGACAAAGATTAAAACATCAAAACAGTTGAATAAACAAAATCTATATTATATATCAAAGATGAAGGAATGTCACGAAGTTACAATAAACCTAGAATTCATAGCATGTATCAGAGGCTAGACAGAATATAAAAGAAGAAAAATCCCTAAGTCTCGGATGTTATCTAGGCTCGGATGTTATCTAGGCTTAAGGGGTTTGAGTTGGTTTTGTTTAATTAATCTACTCCTAGGTTGGTTTGCACTAATCCTAACTAGATTATCTAATTCTGACTAAGTTATTCTAACAATTGAATTAAAATCTAAGTCACTTGTGTTCGAGGCGATTAACCCGACCTATCCTCCTAAAGTTCCTAGTTCGTGATTCCCTTGTAAGGCCGAAACTAGCTCTAAGGCTCAGTAATTTGGGCTTAATCTTCTATAGGGTCGTCAATCCTATAGGCACTGACTAGGTCAGATTCAGCTCGCAATATGTGCCAACTTGATTTTGGGATTATCAAATGAGTTAAACCAATCAGACAAAGCGTAAGACAAAGATTAAAACATCAAAACAGTTGAATAAACAAAATCTATATTATATATCAAAGATGAAGGAATGTCACGAAGTTACAATAAACCTAGAATTCATAGCATGTATCAGAGGCTAGACAGAATATAAAAGAAGAAAAATCCCTTTCAGGGAACCTGTCTACCAATGCAGGCGTCTTTCTAGGATTTAAGGATGGAGCTTGAGTAATCCTCGGTGAATGGAGCTTCGGAGGTGTCTTCAATGGAGGTTTGAAGGTTATGGAGGAGGTGGAGAGGATTTCTCAAGGTGGAAGCTAAGCTAATTACAAAAGTAAAAGATATCTAATTTACAATTGGAAATTCCTATTTATAGACGCGTCTCGGGCCTCGTTTTGACCTAATTTCGTGTCCTTGTTGGTGTAGGAAGACGTGGGACCGAACGTGGCTTCGTGGGGGCGGAATTGGTCTTTTTGACCAATTCCCGCAGGTCTGCTCGCCGAGCAGGAAAGGCTGCTCGCCGAGCAGGATTGCGACGAGCAGCCCCTGCTCGCCGAGCAGGCCACCAGGGGCCTGCTCGGCGAGCAGGCATAGCCTGCTCGGCGAGCAGGCCTCCAGAGGCCCGCTCGGCGAGCAGAAATGGCCCCGGGGGCCCTGCTCGCCGAGCGTTTTCGTCCGAAGCGCGCTCGATCCGTACCGGATGACTTCCAAACCCTTTTTCGTCTGAACTTACACCTGCACACGCATAAAAACTCCAGAAAACATTAGTCCAAAAGCCGAATTGATCCGTCAATCGCTTATTTTGAGCAAACGCTTCGTTTGGTGCGACTTTTGACGGACCAATTAGCTTCAAAAGATAACGGAATTCTATTATGCGTGTTATTTCGGCCGTATTTGCCTAAATTGATCACAAAACGAGCCTAAACGACGAAAAGTAAATAGAATGCTTCCAATTTCTAACTAACTCACACAAAAGCATTTAAATGCGAGAATTGCTCGCTTATTAGCCAAATAAACCCAAAAACCGTCCTAAAACCGTACCCAAAGATAGGGGTTTTTGACCCCTATCTTTGGCTAATAAGCGAGCAATTCTCGCATTTAAATGCTTTTGTGTGAGTTAGTTAGAAATTGGAAGCATTCTATTTACTTTTCGTCGTTTAGGCTCGTTTTGTGATCAATTTAGGCAAATACGGCCGAAATAACACGCATAATAGAATTCCGTTATCTTTTGAAGCTAATTGGTCCGTCAAAAGTCGCACCAAACGAAGCGTTTGCTCAAAATAAGCGATTGACGGATCAATTCGGCTTTTGGACTAATGTTTTCTGGAGTTTTTATGCGTGTGCAGGTGTAAGTTCAGACGAAAAAGGGTTTGGAAGTCATCCGGTACGGATCGAGCGCGCTTCGGACGAAAACGCTCGGCGAGCAGGGCCCCCGGGGCCATTTCTGCTCGCCGAGCAGGCCACCAGGCGCCTGCTCGGCGAGCAGGGGCTGCTCGTCGCAATCCTGCTCGGCGAGCAGCCTTTCCTGCTCGGCGAGCAGACCTGCGGGAATTGGTCAAAAAGACCAATTCCGCCCCCACGAAGCCACGTTCGGTCCCACGTCTTCCTACACCAACAAGGACACGAAATTAGGTCAAAACGAGGCCCGAGACGCGTCTATAAATAGAAATTTTCAATTGTAAATTAGATATTTTTTTGTTTTTGTAATTCTCTTATCTTCCACCTCGAGAAATCCTCTCCACCTCCTCCAAAAACCTTCAAACCTCCATTGAAGACGCCTCCGAAGCTCCATTCACCGAGGATTGCTCGAGCTCCATCCTTAAGTCCTAGGAAGACGCCTGCATTGGTTGACAGGTTCCCTGAAAGGGATTTTTCTTCTTTTATAACTTGTTTATCCTATGATACATGCTATGAATCTTAGGCTTATTGTAACTTCGTGACAATGTTCTCCATCTTTGATTAATATAATAGTTTTGTTTCTTCAATTGTTTTAATGCTTTGAATCTTTGTCCTACGCTTTGTTTGATTGGTTTAACTCATTCGATAATCCCAAAATCAAGTTGGCACATATTGCGAGCTGAATCTGACCTAGTCAGTGCCTATAGGATTGACGACCCTATAGAAGATTAAGCCCAAATTACTGAGCCTTAGAGCTAGTTTCGGCCTTACAAGGGAATCACGAACTAGGAACTTTAGGAGGATAGGTCGGGTTAATCGCCTCGAACACAAGTGACTTAGATTTTAATTCAATTGTTTAAACAATCTATTTCCATTATCATCGTATCCCTCCATGATCCTTTAGATGATTGCATTGACAAAAGATCACTTAGAAGTAGTTTAATTTAATTAGGGGTAGAGTAATTTAATTAGGCTTAGAATAACTTAGCTAGAATTAGATAACTTAATTAGAATTAGTATAATTCAACCTAGGAGTAGAGTAATTAGACAAAACCAAACTCAAAACCCCCTAAGCCTAGATAACATCCGAGACTTAGTAATTCGGTACTTGCAGAAATAAATCCTGTGGACGATAACCTGGACTTAAACCCAGAAATTTATTACTTGATAACGACGGGGTACACTTATCCCTCAGATCGGGTTCTTCACGGAATCCGAATCAAGTTTTTGGCGCCGTTGCCGGGGATTTATTTCTTCTGCAATATCGAACCAAAGGTCGACTTGTTAGTTTAGGCATTCTTTTGTAAATATCCTTTGTTTATATCATTTATATCTGCTTATGTATAATTCTTTATAACTTTTGTAGTTGTTCATATCTTTTGTATTCTGTCCATAACTATATACTTTTTACTTATCAACTTTTGTGCTAGAATTTCACTTTTTCTCAGCGTTCTCTGATCAATGAATTGGCAAGAAAGAGTCGAGTGGCAAGCTCAAAAGTTTACTATCCCATCAAGACGATACATTCATGCCCTGGAGAATGAGGCTCCCAATCCCTCCATGGCCGAGTTAAATAAGAAAATGGATATCTTGATGGCGAAACTGAGCCTCAACACCAATGAGAGTGTAAGTTTTGTGGGTAATCACCAAAGGTACAATTCTAACCCCAATTCTTATATCTTTTATGATAATAATTGGAGGAGACCTCAACACTCAAATCTGTCCTACGGGAATCCTAACATGTTGAGGCCTCCAAATAGGTTTGTTAATGAGCACAGGGAAAACGAATTGGGAATGTTCCCTTACGAACAAGCAAGCCAAGTTCCTCCACAACCCTCTAGCTCACGAGATGAGGTGCTGTCCCTTTTGAAAGGAATATCAGCCCGACTTACAATCAACGAGGAGGTTTGCAAGGACTTGAGCAACCAATTGGCTCAAATAAACCATGAGATGCAAGAGCAATCCCGAGATGCTTTCCCAGGCATAAAGGAAAACATAGAAATCCCAAAAAGGGAATCAGCTCAAGCCATCTCCTTGAGGAATGACAAAAAGGTAGAACCAAGTCCACTATCACATGCATCACTCGAGGTAAGTGAAGAACCGGAAGCGGTAAGCAACCCCGGTTCAAAATCTGAAATTCTAAATCATGTGGTAGAGATAAAAGATCAAATCAAAACTTGTGTATCTCAAGTACCTTTTCCTCAAACATTAGAAAAGTTTAGGTTTGTTTCATGCTCAGAAGTTTTCATTCTCTTCGACCTACCAAGAGAATCCAAAAGGGAGCAAACCAAACTTTTTCATAATATGTTTAAATTCGGCCTCCTGCTTTCATTAAACTTATTAGAGGCTCTTAATCCGTTTTGTAGGTACGGATTATTTATTCAGGAATTTGAATTCCTAACACGAGTAGAAGCATACACCTAGGCGGGAATTCTATGTCGAGCTCACCGACTATAACGTAGCGCTTCTTGGGAGGCAACCCAAGTTTCAATAAAACTTTTCAGGTTTGTTTTATTTAGATTATACATTGATCCTTTAGTTTAGTCGTTTTAGTTTTCTTTTACGTTTTTTTTTAAAGTGTTCGTTAAAAAAAAAAAAATAAAAAAAAATTAAATAAATAAATATTTTTTTAGTTGTTTAGTTTTATTTTATTTATTTTTATTTTTAAGTTTTTAGGTTCAAAATAAAATTTAAAAAAAAAAAAAAAAAAAATATTTTGGCCCCAGGAGGCCCAGCTCGGCGAGCAGGGCCCTGCTCGCCGCGCGCTGGGCGCTGGCGCCCAGCCCGCCGCTGGGCACTGCGCCCAGCCTGCCGCTGGCCGCTGGGCACTGCGCCCAGCCCGCCGCTGGGCACTGCTGCCCAGCGGCGGTGCTCGGCCGCGATAAGGAATTTTTTTCGAGATTTTTTTTAAAATCCCGAACGAAGCTGAAATAAATAAATAAATAAATAAATAAAAAATTTGCCACCGCAAATCGTCAAACTTTTGCGATTGCGATAAAATCCGTAAGTTTTCTTCTCCACCCTAACTTTTTACACTCGTACTTCATGATTTATGATGCAATGTTGGAACTTATTGCATAATTTTAGTGTGAGGAGGAGGGGTAGACAAACTTACAAAAATTGTATAAATTTTTAATTTTCGTTGCGTCGTGTCTAGTTTAGGTTTGCGTTTTGGTGTTTTATTTTTGCTTTATTTATGTTTTTGCATGTTTAGGACCTAAAACCGTGAACCTCCTTCGAATCTAAACTTCGTTATTTATCTTTGAGGGCTGAGAACCGAATCTAAAATTGCATGACAACTAGTTTAGGCGTAGGACACAACTCTTGTATCTGTAAAAGCATGAGCTACAGTTTGCATTTAGACCCTACTTTTGAAGAAATGCTAAAATCATTACTTAGGTAGATAACTTAAGAATTGAAGGCATGTGATATTAAACTTGAGTTTGGGGAAAACTAGTAAACACAAAATTGAAACCCAAAGAATTGTGAGCTGAATTTGAGCCTAAGAGCGAACATCGAAAAGCTCTTTTTCTTGACATTTTTGTGTGAATGCTTTGACTTGTGGAAGATTACAGATTTTGCACCTAATACTGTGTTGAACCTACATGCAATGATTTGAGATGATAAACGATGAATCAGCCTCATTAGAATTAACCTTTTCTTTACCCTTATTTTCTCTTTTTCATTCACTCTAGGAAGCCCCTTTGAGCCGACATTTTTGTAGTTTGTAGATTTTTCTTTCGTTCTAACCCGTTTTTGCGAACCACAACTTGGTTCGCTACTTAACCTTTGTTTTTGCAAAGCTCAAGTTGAGCCTTTGTTTTTCTCTAGCGCTTTATCGTTGTTTATGGCATTATAGTAGCAAGCCAAAAGGCTAAGAAGTGAATGAGCATCACTATCCCAAAAGAAAAAAAAAAAAGAGAGAAGAAGAAAAACAGAAAAAGAAAAAGAAAAGAAAAGAGACGAACAAAAGGGAAGAACTCCATTCCCTAGTTCTTAGAAAAATCAAAAATGTCTCAAAGAAAACATCCCAAAAAGGAAACAATAAGGACGAATAAAAAGCTCAATCACTTCATATTTGCTAAAGCCATTTAAACTTTGTTGTTGTAGCGCTAGAACACTTAACCTTTGTTGTACCTTTAACCCTCTAACCACATTACAACCCCAATTAGAGGCTGTTTTTGATATCATCGGAGTCATATAGCATAGTAGAGGAACTCGGATGAACGTTCAAAATCAACGTAATCCTAAGCAAGAATATAAGCCGAGAGTAAACACTTTAGCCACCAAAATTGTGTGAATGAGTGAACTACCTATGGTGAGGTGTTTTACTTAGCGATCCCCTCAAGCTCGTTCAATTGAACATGTGTTCCTTTACTTAAAACTATGACCTATTGTAATTGAAATGCGGCTTTTGGATATCGTGTCTCTACTTTGTATTTCCGAATGCATGTAATTACAGATGCTCGAAATTGTGTCAAGCACCTAGTCAAACTGGGAAGTTTTCTAGCTTGCTTGTGATGGCGGGTTTAGTTTTTTAGTTTACTTGGGGACAAGTAAAGTTTTAAGTGCGAGGAGGTTTGATAGAGGTCAAAAACCCCTATCTTTGGGTACGGTTTTAGGACGGTTTTTAGGTTTATTTGGCTAATAAGCGAGCAATTCTCGCATTTAAATGCTTTTGTGTGAGTTAGTTAGAAATTGGAAGCATTCTATTTACTTTTCGTCGTTTAGGCTCGTTTTGGGATCAATTTAGGCAAATACGGCCGAAATAACACGCATAATAGAATTCCGTTATCTTTTGAAGCTAATTGGTCCGTCAAAAGTCGCACCAAACGAAGCGTTTGCTCAAAATAAGCGATTGACGGATCAATTCGGCTTTTGGACTAATGTTTTCTGGAGTTTTTATGTGTGTGCAGGTGTAAGTTCAGACGAAAAAAGGGTTTGGAAGTCATCCGGTACGGATCGAGCGCGCTTCGGGCGAAAACGCTCGGCGAGCAGGGGCTGCTCGTCGCAATCCTGCTCGGCGAGCAGACCTGCGGGAATTGGTCAAAAAGACCAATTCCGCCCCCACGAAGCCACGTTCGGCCCCACATCTTCCTACACCAACAAGGACACGAAATTAGGTCAAAACGAGGCCCGAGACGCGGCTATAAATAGGAATTTCCAATTGTAAATTGAATATCTTTTGTTTTTGTAATTCTCTTATCTTCCACCTCGAGAAATCCTCTCCACCTCCTCCAAAAACCTTCAAACCTCCATTGAAGACGCCTCCGAAGCTCCATTCACCGAGGATTGCTCGAGCTCCATCCTTAAGTCCTAGGAAGACGCCTGCATTGGTTGACAGGTTCCCTGAAAGGGATTTTTCTTCTTTTATAACTTGTTTATCCTATGATACATGCTATGAATCTTAGGCTTATTGTAACTTCGTGACAATGTTCTCCATATTTGATTAATATAATAGTTTTGTTTCTTCAATTGTTTTAATGCTTTGAATCTTTGTCCTACGCTTTGTTTGATTGGTTTAACTCATTCGATAATCCCAAAATCAAGTTGGCACATATTGCGAGCTGAATCTGACCTAGTCAGTGCCTATAGGATTGACGACCCTATAGAAGATTAAGCCCAAATTACTGAGCCTTAGAGCTAGTTTCGGCCTTACAAGGGAATCACGAACTAGGAACTTTAGGAGGATAGGTCGGGTTAATCGCCTCGAACACAAGTGACTTAGATTTTAATTCAATTGTTTAAACAATCTATTTCCATTATCATCGTATCCCTCCATGATCCTTTAGATGATTGCATTGACAAAAGATCACTTAGAAGTAGTTTAATTTAATTAGGGGTAGAGTAATTTAATTAGGCTTAGAATAACTTAGCTAGAATTAGATAACTTAATTAGAATTAGTATAATTCAACCTAGGAGTAGAGTAATTAAACAAAAACAAACTCAAAACCCCCTAAGCCTAGATAACATCCGAGACTTAGTAATTCGGTACTTGCAGAAATAAATCCTGTGGACGATAACCTGGACTTAAACCCAGAAATTTATTACTTGATAACGATGGGGTACACTTATCCCTCAGATCGGGTTCTTCACGGAATCCGCATCAAGTTTCGGGAATTGGTCAAAAAGACCAATTCCGCCCCCACGAAGCCACGTTCGGTCCCACGTCTTCCTACACCAACAAGGACACGAAATTAGGTCAAAACGAGGCCCGAGACGCGTCTATAAATAGGAATTTCCAATTGTAAATTAGATATCTTTTACTTTTGTAATTAGCTTAGCTTCCACCTTGAGAAATCCTCTCCACCTCCTCCAAAAACCTTCAAACCTCCATTGAAGACACCTCCGAAGCTCCATTCACCGAGGATTACTCAAGCTCCATCCTTAAATCCTAGAAAGACGCCTGCATTGGTAGACAGGTTCCCTGAAAGGGATTTTTCTTCTTTTATATTCTGTCTAGCCTCTGATACATGCTATGAATTCTAGGTTTATTGTAACTTCGTGACATTCCTTCATCTTTGATATATAATATAGATTTTGTTTATTCAACTGTTTTGATGTTTTAATCTTTGTCTTACGCTTTGTCTGATTGGTTTAACTCATTCGATAATCCCAAAATTAGGTTGGCACATATTGCGAGCTGAATCTGACCTAGTCAGTGCCTATAGGATTGACGACCCTATAGAAGATTAAGCCCAAATTACTGAGCCTTAGAGCTAGTTTCGGCCTTACAAGGGAATCATGAACTAGGGACTTTAGGAGGATAGGTCGGGTTAATCGCCTTGGACATAAGCGACTTAGTTTCAATTCAATTGCTTAAACACTCTATCATTGTTATCATCGTATTCCTTCATGTTCATTCAGTTAATTGCTTTGGTAAAAGATCAATTAGGGGTAGAGTAATTTAGTTAGGGTTAGAATAACTTAGTCAGAATTAGATAATCTAGTTAGGATTAGTGCAAACCAACCTAGGAGTAGATTAATTAAACAAAACCAACTCAAACCCCTTAAGCCTAGATAACATCCGAGACTTAGTAATTCGGTACTTGCAGAAATAAATCCTGTGGATGATAACCTGGACTTAAACCCAGAAATTTATTACTTGATAACGACGGGGTACACTTATCCCTTAGTGAGTTCCCATCTCTAACCTTAGGTGGGGACGCATCAAGTTTTTGGCGATGATAATGGAAATAGATTGTTTAAACAATTGAATTAAAATCTAAGTCACTTGTGTTCGAGGCGATTAACCCGACCTATCCTCCTAAAGTTCCTAGTTCGTGATTCCCTTGTAAGGCCGAAACTAGCTCTAAGGCTCAGTAATTTGGGCTTAATCTTCTATAGGGTCGTCAATCCTATAGGCACTGACTAGGTCAGATTCAGCTCGCAATATGTGCCAACTTGATTTTGGGATTATCGAATGAGTTAAACCAATCAAACAAAGCGTAAGACAAAGATTCAAAGCATTAAAACAATTGAAGAAACAAAACTATTATATTAATCAAAGATGGAGAACATTGTCACGAAGTTACAATAAGCCTAAGATTCATAGCATGTATCATAGGATAAACAAGATATAAAAGAAGAAAAATCCCTTTCAGGGAACCTGTCAACCAATGCAGGCGTCTTCCTAGGACTTAAGGATGGAGCTCGAGCAATCCTCGGTGAATGGAGCTTTGGAGGCGTCTTCAATGGAGGTTTGAAGGTTTTTGGAGGAGGTGGAGAGGATTTCTCGAGGTGGAAGATAAGAAAATTACAAAAACAAAAGATATCTAATTTACAATTGGAAATTCCTATTTATAGACGCATCTCGGGCCTCGTTTTGACCTAATTTCGTGTCCTTGTTGGTGTAGGAAGACGTGGGACCGAACGTGGCTTCATGGGGGCGGAATTGGTCTTTTTGACCAATTCCCGCAGGTCTGCTCGCCGAGCAGGAAAGGCTGCTCGCCGAGCAGGATTGCGACGAGCAGCCCCTGCTCGGCGAGCAGGCGCCTGGTGGCCTGCTCGACGAGCAGGCCTCCAGAGGCCTGCTCGGCGAGCAGAAATGGCCCCGGGGGCCCTGCTCGCCGAGCGTTTTCGTCCGAAGCGCGCTCGATCCGTACCGGATGACTTCCAAACCCTTTTTCGTCTGAACTTACACCTGCACACGCATAAAAACTCCAGAAAACATTAGTCCAAAAGCCGAATTGATCCGTCAATCGCTTATTTTGAGCAAACGCTTCGTTTGGTGCGACTTTTGACGGACCAATTAGCTTCAAAAGATAACGGAATTCTATTATGCGTGTTATTTCGGCCGTATTTGCCTAAATTGATCACAAAACGAGCCTAAACGACGAAAAGTAAATAGAATGCTTCCAATTTCTAACTAACTCACACAAAAGCATTTAAATGCGAGAATTGCTCGCTTATTAGCCAAATAAACCCAAAAACCGTCCTAAAACCGTACCCAAAGATAGGGGTTTTTGACCCCTATCACATATCAACCTTAACCCAATCCAAAATTTGTGTGTCAATCCTAAATGACACGTTACCTACTAAGTTAAATCCAAATACTAAAATTGTATGTCGATTTCGTATCGTATAATCGAGTCGTGTGTACTTTTTCCGCCTCTACTTAAAAAATGCTTACGACATTATAATTCGAGCAATCCGTTTGCTTTGTTGTGCTGACGTATCACAATCTGAACAAGATGGAGGACCAATTTGGTTCCGAATCATTCTAGAAATTTGAAAATGTATATTTGTGAAAATGGGTGTCACAAAGTTAAATACTTTGTCATCCTTGATAATGAATTAAGGTAAAAAAATCAATCTTTAACATGTTGAACTTAAAAAAGCTTAGTTTTTAATCCAAATATAATTTTGACTTTGACGTTAATTTTGGACTCAAGCAATGACACTGGTAATTGACTACTTAGAGCAAAAAATAAATCAAGCCCATATAGGTAGTGATGAGGGATATGTGTCAAACCAATCACACACACTGTCAGGTCCAACATGAGCAACTTATGTGAACTATGGGCCACGACCCAGTGATCCACTGCATCACAACTACACTCTATAAAAAAGACCACTAATATCCAACAGAGAGGTCTGAATTCTCTCTCTACTTGCTACTAACTTGAGCGTTAGGGTGTTCCCAGGGACCGTTCCCGATGCAGGTACCACTAAAAACTTTGAAGATCATCTGACAACCCCACATCTCCATCAGGTAGTTATTGTTTTTTTTCTCTTCTAGATAAAAATGACGTGGTTGTATTTCCATTAAGAAACAAACTAAAGATCTGACAATGTATTTATATAAACAGAAAATGAAGAACATAATAACAAAGCTGAGCTGCCACATTAGCTAAACGAATTACAATTAACACATTTAGTAACTAATTTTCGCGCCATTATTTGAATTCTATTAGCATAGGCTCCTGTCTTCTGTGTGCTTGTGTTGCCCACAAGATGAAGTTGTAATATTGGTCAACTTTATTTTGTTTAAGGTATAAATCATTTGATTAGAAGTTAATGGTTTGGTTAGAAAATATGTTATTTGATGGTCAGAATCAACACAGGGAGCATATAAAAAAAACTGCTTCCACATACTCACGAACAATGTGACAATCAATGCCCATATGTCTCATTTTATAATGGAAAATCGAGTTAGTTGCGATATGTTTAGCTGCTTTATTACCACAGAATAGTGAGATTGGTATTGCTGGTTTAATATGAAACTCGGACAAAATATACGTACGCCACTTTCACAAGTAGTTGTAGCCATGACATGGTATTCTGCTTCAAAAGAAAACTTGCTAGCTGTTCCTCGCTTCTTAACTTTCCAAGAAATAATTAACTCGAAATAAACACAATATCCTGTCATAAACTTACGAGATTCTTTACAACTAATCCAATATAAAGCACAATAACCAGTGAGATTGAAATCACCGCGTGGAGGATAGAACAACCCTTTTGTAGTTCTTGCTTTCAAATATCTTAACACATGTTTAGATATATTCATATGCAATTTTGTAGGTTGTCCCATAAATTGAATTAATTGATCAGTGACATAGGATATGTCAGGCCTAGTAAACCCTACATAGAGCAAACGACTAATCATTATGTGATATTGCTCAGGATTTGGATATAATTCTGAGGAATCGGAAAGTTTCATATTGCTCGGAAAAGGACTTAAAGTTGTCTGGGCATTATGCAAAACAACATTCTTAACCAAATCCAAAATGTATTTCTACTGTGAAATGAGAATGCCAAGGTAGAATCTAGCTCATTCGATGCTAAGAAAAAACTTGGCCAAGCCTGTATCCTTAATGGTGAATGCCTTATGCAACTCTTGTTTAACTTCTGTAATTAACTTCCCTGATGTTCCTGAAATTAGAACATCATCAACATAAACTATTGTCACACCCAACCCTAAACGACCTCAATCGGCATCGGGCGTGAAATAGAAAGATCATAATCAATACTTAGGAGTCTCCAATTTAACCAAATATCATTATATTACAATTGCAATACTAAAGTTCTAACCATAATTCTAACAATAAGCAGCCAACTTCCAAATCTCGTCTAAGCGGTCGGTAACCTTCTCTATATCCTGTACTTTCTCACCTAAAAACATTAAAATATTTAAAAACGTGAGACAAAAATCTCAGTAAGAAACTATCAGCTATAAAAAAACAACTTTACTTAACATAGCTACATATATACCTTTATAAATGGATTTAATCAAAACCTTCTCAAATATACTCAAAACTTAACGTTTCATCAAACCATTTCATAATCAAATAAATCTTTTATCAAACCAACTTGTAATCAAATAAATGTTTTAACAAACCAACTCGTAATCAATCAAATGTAAAACCTTATATCAAAATCAATCATAACCGAAAACATAATCCAAATGAACTTAAAACATTGTATCCATCCTCGAGTTTCTCCCCTTAAGTATCAATCCATAACCACATATATAGTCGAGACGTCTCTTAACATTGCCTATCCCATATGGTCTTACCCAACACTTCGCTGCCATACCCAATAGGTCTTCAGACTGTGTACACAGACCATGTCCCTCACTGAACATGGTCTTCAAATATAAAACCACCGATCCGGATAACTCTCGATGGATATAAAATCATAAAATCATAACGTACTCAAATTTCCTTTTACAATCAAATTCCAAACTATTTCATAATCATAAATCATTTGGCTTCAATTAGCCCTTTTGTATCATAAAAATCATATTTGGACTTCAATCCAAAATAATAACAACAATAACCGCAACAGATTTCTCAATCCAAAAACAATTAGTAAGAAATCATCAAATTCATTTTGTTCAATATATCTATACATTGAAACCAAAAACATATATGTATATATGTAAATCAACCAAATCAAGCCTTAAATCAACATAATCAAGTAAAATCTGAAATTCACATAGAAGCATAGTCAATAGCTTCATTTGAACCATAATTTCACAATAAAAAACAAAATCGTGAAAAATCCCAATTTTACAAAATTTCTGCATAACCTTAAAATATCAATTTCTGAAACTTCTTTGATTATATATATATCTATATACATAAAACTCAAAATATAGTTGATAGTTACTTACCTTGGCTAAAATACACCCGTTCAATGCTCCTCTAAATCCTGTCTAAGACGTTTCGCTCCAAACATTGCCGAAACTCAAAAACTCTTTGGTTAGGACTTAGATCTATACATAAGGATGCTATGTTTTCAATTTCGAGTGATTCGGACGGTCGAATCTCCGTAAATCAAAGAAACGGTGGAGAAACGGTTCAGAGAAAATTGATGAATAAAAAAAAATAGAAAAAGAAAAGAAAAGAAAAGAAATCAGATATGATCCTGATCTTCCCCGCCTCTTCGCCCATTTATATATATCCATATTGGCGAATATCCCGTTTGATCCTCCATCTTTATATAATCTTTTAAAATTATCCTAAACTTTTAATTTACACTTAAAATCATCGAATTAACTCCAAACTTATTCTATAGCACCAAATTAATATCATATACCCAATAATTATCATATATACTAATATTAAAATATAAATTCTAGAAATTTAGTCACGGACGTGACAACTATTATAGCTAAAAACTGACCAACAATTGCAACTTTTGTAAACACGAATAATTGTGAATACTTTTCTTAAAACCAAGACTGATAAGCAATAGAGTACGTAAAAGCCTTACCAGCATGTTTAAGTCTATAGATTGACTTAGTAAGTTTGCAAACCTTGCCTAAAGGAACCTGGTAACCAGCAGGTGGCTCCATATACAACTCTTCACCAATGGAGCCATGTAGATATGCATTATTCATATCCACTTTATGGATAGGCCAACCTTTGGCCGTAGCTCCAGCTAGAAACACCCTCATAGTCACCACCTTAGTAACATGTGAAAAATTGTCCTGATAATCAGTCCCAAACCTTTGGTTATAGCCTTTTGCTACCAATCGTGCTTTAAAATGATCAACTGGCCCATTAGTATTGTATTTGATGCGAAAAACCCACTTTGAGGTGATTGACTTATTTCCTGTAAGTAATGGCATGGTTTGCCGTGTTTCCTTCTTCTCTAAGGCATCTAGTTCTATCTTCATAGCTTGAACCCACCTTAGATCTTGTACTACTTCTTATGTATAAATAGTTGGATTCCTTCTTGTAGCAACATTTGCTAAAAAGCAGTGTATGAAGGAGTGCGACTAAACCCCTGATATTGAAAGCATTATTGGTGACAAATTCATTTAACCAGACTGGTGGTTTGTGAACTCTCCCTAAACATCTAGTTCTAGGAAGTGATGGAATTGAAATATCAAGGAAGTGGGTATAGAAAGAAAAGAAGGAGAATTAGGAGAAGAAATGATAAGATCAAGATCAGAAAACACACGATTGTCTGCATGAGAAATTGAATCAGGATTTATCAAACTGCAAGGTGTTGATGCATGATGAGGTGATGGGATGTGAGAAAATAGTAGGTCAACTGAAATAGGATCTAATGTACCATCATGATATAAAAGTAAAGGTAAAGTGGAGGGTGATTGTGTGTTGGTAGAATTAGATGTAAGATTGGAATGAGGTAACAAGTTTCATCAAAACTAATATCCCTTGAAACACACAACTTATGTGTGCTAAGATTGAAAAACTTGAAATCCTTTGTCCTCAACATTGCCAATGTATATGCCTACAAATGCTCTTGGTATGAACTTGTCCTTTGGGGGCATTGTATTAGCAATAAAACAAGAACAACCAAAAGCTTTCAAAGTTGAGTAGTCTGGTTGTTTATTGTGTAACATTGTATAAGGGCTTTTCCATCCAAGCACCTTAGTAGGAAACTAGTTAAGCAAATGTGTACCATACAACAATGCTATAAAGGTGCTTTTGCAATTCCTGTTAGAGTTTAATGTCTATGTTCCACCACCCCATTATATTGGGGTGTATAAACACAAGTCCTTTGATGAACAATGCCAAAGAAATGAAAGACTTATTGAGTAGGTGCTCCAACAAATTCAGTGTCATTATCTGTTCTAACATGATTCAGTTTAGAACAAAATTGAGTATTAACAAACTCACAGAAAGTAGTTAAAAGATGTGGAGCTTGGTCATTAGATGTGAATAAGATTGTCCATGTAATTTTGGTATGATAATCTACTAATGTAAATATAAAATGATCACCAGATAGAGATTTATGAGAATAAGGACCCCGATAGTCAATATAAAGAAATTCAAAGGGATGCATTTAGGTGAAACACTCTTACAAAGATGCTTACGAGTTTGTTTACCCTAATAGCATGTCATAAAGTGTTTAAACAAGAAACACCAAATATATGTTTTAGTTTAAGTGCTGAGACATGCCCTATGCATTGATGTTATAACTGCATATCCTTATTTCTAGTAGAATTAGTAAAAACTCCTGGAGAGATAACTGATGACAATGCAACTTCTTCATGCACTGCATCAAGTGTAGATTGCTGAAAGGAAGCATAAGTAAACTAATATAATCCTTTGTTAAACTTTGCTACTGCTAACAGTTGCTTAGAAACCAAGTCTTGCATAACACAATATTTAACAAAGAATCTCACAAGAATTTGTGAATCCTGGAGAAGCTTACTAACAACTAAAAGATTATACTGAAAATATGGAACAAATATGACATCATTGAGCTGAAAATTAGAAGCAAAAGTAACCATGACTATGCAATGGACCAATAATGTAGAATTATTAGGCATAGAAACTATAATAGGTGAGAAATGCTTCAAATCATGCATATTTTCAAGAGAAGTGCTCATGTAAGTGGTTTCTCCAGATTCAATAATACATAAATATACTATAGAATTTGAATTTGTACTTGAACATGCCCTTACAAAAATTGTAAAAGTAGACGATTGATACTGTTGTGATTGCTTCCCTTTAGAGTGCATTGGACTTCATTGGTAACCATATATTGCATCTGTTTTGTTCTGTAAACATTAAAATCTGAGTCCGAGCTTTTCAAAGCTGTAGACTTTGGTTATATAAGCTTAAGCAGTTTGTGCAAGTGAATTGACATTTCCAACAGAATTGTTACTATTTTTTGTCATACTTTGGTCCTTTGTACCAGAGAGGATAACCTTTGAGATGGAAACATGATTCCTTATTGTGTCCATCTTTCTTGCAGTGAGAACATTGTTTTCCTCCTTTAGATATGTTCTTATTTGACATCTTTTTAGAATCCGATGAAAAATGAGATCATGTACTCACATTGTTAACAAATGAAGGTGTGAGTTTGTTAATACATCATATTGTTTCTCAATTCTGAGAAACGCTCACTGTGGGAAAATTATCCAAAATAAGGATCTGATCACGAATGTGATCATAATCAGAATTTAATCTAGAAAGCATAAGTTGTTCTTTGTGCATAAACTATGCTCTCACCACACTTGCAAGTTGGAAAGGGTTTCAATACAACATGTTCTAACCATAAACGTTTTATTAATAACAACAATAGACATGTTTTCCTATGAAATCTGCCTGATCTCTTTTCTGAGATGACACATGAGAGGAACATTGCTTTCACCATATCTTGTTTCAATTTCTAGCCATAATACTCGCGATGTAGGAGAAAATAAGAGCAATTCTACTAGATCCTTAAATAAGGAGTTGATTAGCCAGGAAAAGACCAAACTATCAACCTCCTTCCATTTTTTGTACATAATTGAGTCAATATCATTAGGTCTCAGGTCTAGTGTCGTTTAACATATAATTTGCTTTTCTTTTAGCATTTAACGCATTCATCATTGATCACTTCCATGAGATATAGTTCTTACTGTTTAAAGGATTACTAACGACTAGCAAACCTGGATTATCATTTTGATCTATTTGATGATCTTATTCTTGATCAATTGCATCACCATTGATTCTCTGATTGTCATTTCTAGTTGTTTCTTCATTTGCTATTTTGTTGTGATTACCTCTGATGCCTCCATCAGTGGATTTTGTTGATTCACCATCCTTAGTGTCAGATTCAGAATCGTGAGTATGTAATACATCATGAAGATAACTTTTGGATGACATTATGAAGAATAGAAGGGAGATAGAAGAACATAAAAAGAAATCGCTTATGAGTTACAGGGAAAAGAAACATCATGAACCAAGAAGCTTTGGTACCATAATAGAAGCAATTATACTTGTATTTCCATTAAAAAACAAACTAAAGATCTTACATATATAAATGAAAAATGAATAACATAATAACAAAGGTGAGCTGACACATCAGCTAAACGAATTATAATTAAAACATTTAGTAACTAACTTTCTCGCCATGATTTGAACTCTATTAACATAAGCTCATATCTTCTGTGTGCTTGTGTTGGTCTCAGAACATGCTATTCATCTTGAATTCCAACACGTTTTGATTTGAATTGTGGCAAAAAAAAATGCATTACTCATCACGGGTAGAACCGCCCTACATATTGATGGAGGATGAACATGGCTAGAACCACCTTTATTGCCTCTTATATGAGCCTAAAATTGCTCCATATAATGTTATCTCGCAAAACCACCCCTACATATTGATGAAAGATGGACATGTGTAGAACCACCCCCTATGGCCTAGGGGCGGAGACGAAGAGAGGCCGGTTCCCTAGACGCTGGAACCACCTTTACTATGAATGGTTTTCGGACCTCCAATCGTTGGAACTACCTCTAATATGAATGGTTTGGGTCCTCTATTTCCGACTAATTAAGATTCGAAGTGGTTAATTAACTCATCGAGTTTGTATTTAATTATAAAATCCAACTTAATTAATATAGAGATAAGGTACTAAAATAGGCCTATGGTTTTGGGGGAAATATCAATTTAGACGTAACGTACAAAATAGCACAAATATAGACTTAACGTTTAAAAAAGTACCAATTTAGGCATCGATAACGGAACGAGACACGTTATTCATATTACTCCTTTAAGTTATTAAGTCTAAAAAAGCACGAATTTAAGCCTCGATAACGGAACGTGACACGTTATTCATATTACTCCGTTAAGTTGAACTTAACGGAGTAATACTTAACGGAGTAATATGAATAACGTGTCACGTTCCGTTATTGATGTCTAAATTGATACATTCTTTAAAGGTTAAGCCTATATTTGTGCTATTTTATACGTAAAACCTAAATTAATACTTCCTAAAAGTCATAGACCTATTTTGATACCTTACCCTATTAATATATGATATGTGCAATTTCGATTTAGCACAATTATTTTTACAACGTACTTGTAAACAGGGCCGGCTCGGGACTACTTGAGGCCCTAGACGAAATATAAAATATGGGCCCTTATATACAAGCAAAACTATAAAAATAAATAGATGTATTTAAGTATAATATCATCCTCTCTTTTGGCGGAGGAATACCTTACAACTTTTACATGAAAAAATATATATATTTATATACATGAAATTACAAATTTAATATTCATCTAAAAATTGCTCTAGCCCGTTGAGATGCAAAATCACTAATTAAACTTTTATATTCCATATCCTTTAATGTCTCATTTTCAATAGACAATAAAGCTAATCCATTTAATCTTTCCTGTGACATAGTAGAACGTAAATAATTTTTAATTAACTTTAATTTTGAAAAACTTCTTTCTGCAGACGTAACTGTTACAAGTATTGTTAGTAAAAGTCGATAAATAATAAAAGAATTAGGAAACGAGTTTATTCTTTTAATAAAAGATAGCATCTTTAAAGGAGAATCATTTTCTATTTCTAAAACTACTTTCAATACTTTTAACTCAGAAAATAAATCATAACCATCAACATCAAATTGTCCATTATGCTCAAATAAATCACTTAATTCATGACATTTTTTCTCCAAATCATTGTCATTTAAAGATTTTAATTTCTCTGAAGTAAACAAAAATCCAAACTTTTGCTCATAATAAGAAAAATGTTCAAATCTTGTTTTCATAGAGGCTATTGCTTGATCAAGTATGTACAAAAAATAATCAACCCGAAAAGATTCCTCACATGTTCT
The DNA here is from genome assembly GCF_963576675.1 of Euphorbia lathyris. Taxonomy (NCBI): domain Eukaryota; kingdom Viridiplantae; phylum Streptophyta; class Magnoliopsida; order Malpighiales; family Euphorbiaceae; genus Euphorbia; species Euphorbia lathyris. Next base: position 88,286,508 of record NC_088915.1, read on the forward strand.
CACTATCTCATCATCTTGATTTTCATCAAAAAATTTCTTTCTTTTAATAAAACGTTTCTCACGAAATGCTGGATGAGAATCAATTTCAATTACAAGTTTTTTAGCTAAATCTAAAGCGGATGTATATCCATTTTTCCTATAATTTTCTAAAAAGGAAATAAGACACTTCAATTTATCAATAGCAATATCAATTTGCATGTCATTAGATTGCAAAGTTTTGCTTACTGTATCAAATATATGTAGCAAATTTTTCCCAGCTCTCTTTTCTGATCAAACACAAAAAAAGGAGATAATGATTTACTTACTAGCATTTAGTCAATTGAGTGGGGCCTCTTTTATCATTCCAAAAATAAAATATGGTAATATTTTGTACTTTCCAAAAACTGACAATTTTTTTTACTTAAAATCTTATATATGTAGCAAATTTATCACAACTCTTTTTTTTTTACCAATTAACCAAACTAACTTATATATTACTATAATAATATATATGAGGTCCTAATTTTTAGGGGGCCCTAGGCAATTGCCTAGGTTGCCTAGAAACTCAGCCGGCCCTGCTTGTAAAATTGGTCGGGACTAATCCTATATTCGCCATTGCATTTATAAATTTAAAATTGCTATGAGTAAAAATTTCTCCAAATTGTAAAAATTAAGAATACAATTTTACTATTTCTTTATATATATATTTCTCAAAGAAATTTAACCACAAATTTGACATTCATCCTCTTCTTGTATACCGAAGTTTTTTAAAGAAAAAGCAAAGACCTCGAATTCAGATTTCATTTCTCAGACACCTCCTTGAAATTTCAAGAAAAGGAGCCGAGCTCCCTTTGCGTTTCCTCTACTTGTCCAAAACACCCAATTTCTGCAACTACAAAATATAATCCCACACATGGCCTCATTACCCGATCTTCGATGCCTTGTACAGAAACCATCCCAATCTTGTGATTTTTTGGTTTCTGATCGGCCGGAGACTACTGGATCAGTTTCCGTCTCTCCTTCTAGGAGTCACCAATCCTCGCCGGCCCATTCACCTCGAAACGGTGATAAATGGTCAATTCTTTTGGATCAGAAGCAGAGGCAAATGGAGAGGTCGGCGAAGAGAAAAGAGGCAAGGATTTGGTATCACAAGTGTAGAATGAAGGGATTAATAGCTTTTATTGGATTGGTGATTCTGTTTTTCGGGGTTAATTCTTTCATGCTTTTGCGCCTTCAACATCATCGGATTGTTGGCCTCCAAAATTATGCTTCTCCGAATTCTTCCTTTCCCGTTAAGGTATGCATTGATGTTCAGCTCATCGTTTCATTGAAAATTTGCCTGTTTTTTTATCTTATTTTATTCGAGCTTCCCTTCTATGTTGCATCCGAAAATGTTATTTCTAAGAAATTTTAGCTAGGAAATGGAAAAAAAAAATGGAAAAGAAGCGGAAATGGACATCAAAAGCGGAAACGCTACAACATAACTTCCCTCAAATTAGAGAATGAACACTCAAGGCTCAAAGCTGAAAGTTTCTGGCTTAGTAGCTGCATCACATTAACTTTAGGAATTCAGGAAATATGAACATTTGCGGTTAATTGGAGGAATACAGACCTCTGAGCCAAAGCACTGTGTAAGTAAGTAAGCAGTAAAGGAATGGACCCTTGATTAGTGCTAAGCTCTAGATTAGAGGTGTAAATTGTGTACATGACCCGATAATACGATACAAAACCAAGACATAGTGGTTTAATGTTTTATTAAACAGGTAATGGGTCATTTTTAAGTAGGACGGTAAATGAGCCTAGCAGCCGCTGTGTTCAATTTGATAAAGCTCGATTTATATAAACGGGGCGGAGTCTAGTGTGCAACCTGCAAAGACATTAAGATCCCATCCGTCCAATGCTAAAACGATAACTTGCTTTTTATGCGGCGGGCCTCATAGCATGACTGAATGTCCCAAGAAGTCGGGCTCTTCATGCTTTACGGGGGCTGCAAGAGGAAGAAGGCTCGAAGAATGAAGACAGGCGGGAAGACTAGGAGCCTACAATGACGGGGGGCCTACAATTCTTAGGAGCCTTGGAAAAACAAGTCAAGATGATAGGAGCCGTGCATAGAAAGGTCTTATGTATGTCGAGATACTCATTAATGGCAAAAACACGAGAGCCCTGATTGATACGGGAGCCATATAACTTCATTGTAGAGAAAGAACCTTGCAAGTTGGGGCTAGTTGTTCAGAAGGAGTGTAAACTCACATGCACAATTCATTGTGGGAACGACACAGAATATTGAAGCCTTGGACAAGATCTATTGGGTTCACAGGAGCGCCTATGAACCACTTTGATGTGGTTTTGGGGATGGAATTTTTGAGACAGAGCTTCGCTATTCCTTAGCTTCAGCCAACTGTCTTCTTTTCATGAACCAAGAACCATGCATCGTTCCAATCACGATGAGTACGATATGCGAGAAGAAATGTATTTTGGCCATACAATTCAAGAAGGGAGTAAAGAAAGGGACGTACCAAAAACCACGTGTCTAACTAGTTATGGGTCCTTTGAATTTTTGGTTATGCCTTTTGGACTAAGAATGCTTCGGCCACTTTTTGTACTTTGATGAACCAAGTTTTCAGGGAATATTTAGATCGCTTTGTGGTCGTGTATCTAAACGACATCATGGTGTACAGTTCTACCCTCGAAGAACACCGGGAGCATTTGAGAATGGTCTTCAGCAAGCTACGAGAGAACAAACTCTTCCTAAAGCTGGAGAAATGTGCTTTTGGATAGACTAATATTAAATTCCTTGGCCACGTGATTGAACAGGGGAAGATAAAAGAAAAGAAATGACAGGGGACTGATGAATGCACAAGGGTCTTTGAGAACCTAAGTCTGCCATCCTTGAGAAACCAATGTTAGCACTATCAGATATGGCCAAACCTTTTGAAGTTCAGACCGATACTTCCAACTATGCCTTGAGGGGAGTCATCATGCAACATGGTCATCCGATAGCATTTGAGAGCAGGAAACTCAACGAGGTGGAGCAAAGATACAAAACACAGGGGAAGGAATTGCTCACAGTTGTTCATTGTTTGAGGGCGTGGAGACACCATCTCCTTGGGTCGAAATTTGTGGTGAAAATGGATAATACAAATGAGTCACTTCCTCACCCAACACACTCTAACTCCAAAAATAGCACGATGGAAAGAATTTTTGGTGGAATTTGACTTCACCCTCGAATATCATACAGGAAAGTCCAACAATGTAGCTGATGCACTGAGTAGGAAACACGAGCTAGCAAAGTTGAAGCAGATAGCTCACCTCTCCAGTAGCCAACTCTCCACTTCGAAACGACAACAACTCAGGGAAAATCTACACAAAGATCCTCAGGCAGTGGCAGTGGCGATCATCAATTTGGTAAAACAAGGAAAAATTAGACATTTATGGATCAACAAAGAGCTCTTATTGACGACAAAGCAAAGGGTTTATGTACCGAAAGCAGCAAATCTGAGAAAGTTATTGATGAAAGAATGACACGGTACAGTGTGGGCAAGTCACCAGGATGGAATTGAATGTTGGCCTGCAAAATTATTACTGACCAAAGATGAAAGATGACGTAAAAGAATACACGAGAACCTGTCTAATGCCAATAGGCCAAGTAGAGAGAAATTAAGTGGCAAGTCTCTTGAAACCTCTTCCTGTACCAAGTCGACCATGGGAGAGCTTGTCTCTTGGTTTCATTACCTGTTTGACGCGGGTCGAGGATTACGACTCCATTTTGGTTATCGTGGATAGATTTTCAAAGTACGAGACGTTCATTCCGATGCCAAAATACTCCATTGTCGAAACAACAGCATGAGCATTCTTCAAACACGTGGGAAAGTACTGGGGAATTCCGAAGAGCATTGTGAGTGATCAAGATGGACGATTCGTGGTGAGCTTTTGCTCAGAACTATCACCCTCAGACTGATGGACAAACATAAAGATTCAATAATATGTGGCTCAATTTTGTTTTAATAGCCAGAACAGTTCAGCCACTAATAGAATTCCTTTTGAAATTGTTATAGGTCAATAACCATTGGTGCCACATTCGATTGATATGTCGTACAAAGGCAAGAATTTCAAAGCATATCTCTTCACGAATGAGTGAAAACAAAATGAAGAAATGGCAGTTGTCGTCCACCGGAGTTCTAGGTCGGAGATCAAGTGATGGTGAAACCAATGTCGGAACAACTTCGCTTCCTTTGAAATAGAGATGAAAGACTAGTGAGGAAATACGAAGGTCTAGTTCCGACCCTGGCGAAAGTACGCCCAGTATCATATAAACTGGAACTATCCAATTGGATGTTGGTTTATCCCGTCTTCCATGTGAACAACTTGAAGCAGTACCATCCAGATGCAATGGACAATCACTGTAAGAGCACTACCCAGACCGCCAATCACAAAGAAAGCACCAACAAGCACAGAACGGAAGAGATTCTGGCGAAAAGAACAACCTCATCAACTCGACTTTCTTACAAGGAGTATCTCGTCAAATAGAGAGCACAAGGAGAGGAAGAAACCAATTGCGAGAAAGAAGAAGACCTCCAACCCTTCAAGCAGAAGATTGAAGACTTCATCAAGACACATTCGACCGGAACGTCGAACTTTTGAGTGGGGGAGAGTGTAAGGGGAAAAGTTTTGTAATTTCACCTTATGTAATATGGGGGAGTGACTATATGTAATGGGGGACAGTGAAGATGTAATGCATGGCGAAACTCGGTTGGAAAGCTTGCGAGCAGGCTTGGGTATAGGTTTATGAACAAACTCAATTATAATGTTCATGAACACTCTCGTGAGCAAGCTTGAATTGATTTTATTTTTTAATAATAGCGTTTCTATAAAAGGGCGGCCCGGTGCATTATGCGTCCCCGCTAAGCGAGGGTCCGGGGAGGGGTCCCACCACAAGGGTGTACTGGGGGCAAGCCTTCCCTTGCCAATTTTTTGGCAAGAGGCCGCTCCTAAGACTCGAACCCGTGGCCTTCGGTCACACGACAACAACGTTTTACCGTTGTGCCAAGGCTCGCCCTCAATAGCGTTTCTATAAAGGAGGAAATGTAAAATAACGTAATTTTGTGTAAACTTTAGTTTCGTAGGTTTCAAAATGTATGTAGTTTTATGTTAAAAGAAATTTCAAATCAATATAATTAATAAATATAATGAGTTGTTTGCGACCGAATTTCATGAACGAAATTAATGAGCCGCTTGCGAGTAAAACTCGTGAACAAGCTCGCGAGCAGCTCACGAACAGAATGTTGAACTCGAGCTCGTCAATTTTCCAACGAGCCGAGCATGAGCATGCTAAAGCTCCGCTTGATTAGAACCCTATTTTTAGGTTGACACGAAATTAACACCCAAGTTTTTTAGTTGAATTAGGATTGACTTGTTAAGTGGAAAATGATACGAGTATTTAAAATTCTCTCGTGTTTTTACATCTCATCTTAAGTGAGGGAGGTAATAAAACGAGTGCCGCGTGAACATGACTTGAAATGTTATCTCTAATAGATATAATAAAAATTACTCGTGACCTTGTGAATACACCACACGAAATGGACATGATATTAGCAGGTTAGAGGTTTGTTCTATAGATTTTTGATCACACTTTTGGGTAGTCAAGATTAACTTGCTAAATTTATATCTCCTATATTTTTAAATATCACTAGTAATGTGGAGCATCTCCTTTGAAGATCGAGTCCGGGTGAGGGAAGTCGGAGGAGGAACCAAGCACGGACAATCAAGTGTGTAAAGGGGCCAAAATCAGACCCACGCTCCGCTTGGATTAATCCATGCTCCGCGTGGATGATGGTCTGATCCGGAGGAAATGACACTTAAAAGATCAGCAACTAATCTATGCTCCGCTTGGATTTTCCACGTTCCGCGTGGATTCACTTAAAAAGCCTTGCTCCTTACTCCAACTTTCTTCTTATTTACAGCTCTGCCACTCCCTAATTACAATCCATGTCACTCCATATTTACACCTATGCCACCCCTTTACTATTACCCCAATTTACCCCCTTAACCTTACCCTTTAATTAATTATGTAAGTTAGACTTTTATGTAATTTGTTCTTTAGGGTTTTGAGATGATATAAATTCATCTCTTTCTTTTGTAATCAATTAACTTTTATCAATATAATTTTTATCATCTTCTTCAAGAAGTGTTTGTTAAGGTTTTTACCTTCAACAATGGGGAATTCTTATTTCCTATAGATTTAGTCCATAAAACCGGGATTAACTCCTAGTTTAGCTAGAGAAGCAATATCTTTGTTCATAGTTATTCATGGCACATGGCGCACTAAGGCGCAAGGGGTCCTGGAGCCATGGCGCATGGCGCATGGCGATGGCGCGCGCCATAGCGAGACAAGGCGCACTTAAAAAAATAAAAATTATAAAAATATAAAACTAACATAAAACTAAATCATGAAAATATCTTAACAACAACAACAACAACAACAACAAAGCCTTAGTCCCGAAATGATTCGGGGTCGGCTAACATGAACCATCATATAAAACCGTGAAAGTTAAGTCGTGTCAGCGACACAGATTCGCTCCCTCCAATCCGTCCTATCCACTACCATATTTTCCTCAATTCCCAGTAAACTCATATCACTCTCGATCACCCTCCTCCAAGTTTGCTTAGGTCTTCCCCTACCCCTCACCACTACATCCCTTTGCCACTCTTCGGTTCTCCTAACCGGCGCATCAAGCGCTCTACGTCTCACATGGCCAAACCACCTTAGTCGGTTTTCTCTCATTTTATTCTCAATAGATGTGACCCCTACTTTTGTCCTAATTATTTCATTACGCACCCGGTCCTTTCTCGTATGACCACACATCCATCTCAACATACGCATCTCCGCCACCGACATCTTATGGATGTGGCAGTGTTTCACTGCCCAACACTCCGTACCATATAACAATGCTGGTCTAATTGCCGTCCGGTAGAATTTTCCCTTCAATCTATTAGGCATGCCGGGATCACAAAGGAAACCCGTAGCACTCTTCCACTTCGACCAACCAGCTTTAATCCTATGAGCAACATCTCCATCTACTTCTCCATCCGTTTGGATAATAGATCCTAAATACCGGAAGCAATCCGAGGCCTGAACAACTCTCCCATCTAGGGTGATTGTCCCTGCCTCCCTACTCCTACGGCCGCTAAACTTACACTCCAAATATTCTGTCTTACTTCGACTCAACTTAAAGCCTCTAGATTCTAGAGTTTGTCTCCATAGTTCCAACTTCCTCTCCACTCCTTCTTTCGTCTCATCAACCAACACGATATCATCTGCAAACAGCATGCACCATGGTATACCATCTTGAAGTGAACTTGTTAGTTCATCCATAACGATGGCAAAAAGAAATGGGCTTAGTGCGGAACCTTGATGCACTCCAATCGTAATAGGAAACTCTTCAGTCTTCCCAACACTAGTACGTACACTCGTGCATACTCCCTCATACATGTCCTTTATGATGTCAATATATTTCCGCGAAATGCCTTTCCTTATCAAGGCCCACCAAAGTACTTCCCTTGGTACCTTATCATATGCTTTCTCCAAGTCAATGAAAACCATATGCAAGTCTTTCTTCTTATTTCGATAGTGCTCCATTAATTGTCTCATTAGATGGATGGCTTCCATAGTTGATCTTCCCGGCATAAAGCCAAACTGGTTTTCCGAGATCTTCACCGTCCTCCTTAGCCTTTGTTCGATCACTCGCTCCCAAAGTTTCATAGTGTGACTCATTAATTTGATTCCCCGATAGTTGGCACAATCTTGGACATCGCCTTTGTTCTTATACAAAGGGATTAAGGTACTTTTCCTCCATTCTGATGGCATCTTATTGTTTCTCCAAATTTTGTTGAAGAACGTCGTCAACCATTCGATTCCTCTTTCTCCCAAACATCTCCAAATCTCAATAGGGATGCCATCAGGTCCTACTGCTTTCTTCAACTTCATCTTACTTAATGCCATTTTGACTTCACCCTTTTGAATTCTCCGCAGGCATTCGTGATTTATCATATCGTGATGGATACTTATATCTCCAACATCTTGTTGGCGATCTCCATTAAATAAGTCATCAAAATAGGACCTCCATCGTTCCTTGATATCCTTATCTCCAACTAGGACTTTCTGGTCCACATCCTTCACACATTTAACTTTTCCGAGATCTCGCGTCTTCCTATCTCTCATCCGAGCAATTCTATATATGTCTCTTTCCCCTTCTTTCGTATCCAATCTTGTATACAGATCCCAATTCACCTTTGCTCTAGCATCTCGTATGACCTTCTTTACTTCCCTTTTAGCCTCTTTGTATTTTTCGTAGTTCTCGTCACTCCTACATTTCCCCAATAGTTTATAGGATTCTCTCTTACTCTTTACTGCTTGTCGTACTTCTTTTGTCCACCAAGATGTGTCCTTACCCAGTGGCATGCTACCTTTAGATTCCCCTAGAACTTCCTTCGCTACTTCCCTTACACTCTGCTCCATCTTATTCCATATCGAATCTATATCTGAATCCATATTGCAAGTCCAAATATCTTTTTTGGTCATCTCATCCACAAATTTTTGTTGATTCTCCCCTTGCAATTTCCACCACTTAATCTTAGTCTCTACTTGAGATGTTTGTTTTCTTATACATTTCCTACTTCGAAAATCTAGCACCACTACTCTATGTTGGGTTGTCGTACTCTCACCAGGGATCACCTTACAATCAATATAACTCTTTCTCCAAGCACTCCTTACTAAGAAGAAGTCAATTTGGCTCGCATTACCGCCACTCCGATAAGTCACTAAGTGGGATGTTCTCTTCATAAACCATGTGTTCATGATACTCAAGTCATAGGCTGATGCGAATTCCAAAATATCATTTCCTGCTTCATTCTTATCTCCAAAACCATACCCTCCATGAACACTCTCAAACCCATCTCGCCTAGAACCCACGTGTCCATTGAGATCACCCCCTAGTACCATTTTTTCATCCCTAGGAACCTGTTGCACCACTTCCTCTAAGTCATCCCAAAAAGCTTGTCTTATAGACACATCTAATCCTATTTGTGGCGCATATGCACTAATGACATTCACAACCTCATCCCCTATCACTAGCTTAACACTCATAATTCTATCGCTCTTCCTAGACACCGCTACTACATCATCAATATACTCCCTATCAATAAGAATACCTACTCCATTTCTAACCTTATCCTTTCCTGAGTACCAAAGCTTATAACCCCAAGGAGCTATCTCTCTAGCCTTGGCTCCAACCCACTTGGTTTCTTGTAGGCATAATATATTTATTCTCCTCCTCTTCATAACATCTACAATTTCAGCTAATCTTCCTGTCAAAGAACCTATGTTCCATGTCCCAAAGCGTAACCTACTACCCTTACCCCTACCCCTACCATTACCGTGGACTAGCTTATTTACCCGCAACCCTTGCATATTTGACACCACCCCCGGGTCCTGGGGTGGCGCGCCGCTTCGGGGCAACGACCTAGCAACCCTTGCACATTTATCACTACACCCGGGTCTAGGAAGTGCAGCGCGTCGCTGAGTAGGGAACGCCCCAACGATATTTATATTATGGTTCATGTCATAAGATGTGGCTAAGTTTTACGCTGGCCGCCACAAACCTACCGCAACCCTCCTCCTTTGTCCGGGCTTGGGACCGGCTGTAAAGGCCACCAAGTGACCCTCACAGGCGGAGTTCATGAAAATATCTTAAGCATAAATAAATTTTAAAATGCAAAATAAACCCCATATTAGAAAACTTTAAAGTTGAATACTAATTCCTAAGTTCTACTCTTAATCAAAACTCTCCAAATCCATCACTCCTCATCATCACTATCACACTCCTCATCTAAGGCATCATCAAACTATTGATCATCAAACTGTTGAAGTTGAATTCCCTTTGGCTTCTCTGTTTCAGTTGTTTGAATCCGTTTGATGTGTTTTCTTTCTACTAAACTTCTTCCTCTTTTAATGACTCTGTCTCTTACTCTTCAAATGACTCTGTCTCTTCCTCTTCAAAGAGTCTCTTCGTCTTCTACTTAGTTTAAAACCTATAATCTCTCTCCTTTTTAATACTTTTTGTTAATATAACATGTGTTCCATTCCAGATATATAAAGTAAGCACCAAAAAACTGCCCATAACTGCCTCTAACTGCCAAGGCGCGCCTTGGTGCGCCTTTGGCAACTGACTTTGGCGCAAAATGGTGCACCAGGCGTGTGCCATGGCGATTGCGCCTCGCCATGGGGCTGCCATGGCGCTAAGGCCTGCGCCATGCGCCATAGGCGCGCCTTTAATAACTATGTCTTTGTTAGTTTACGATTAAAACTAACTCGTCCCGAAATAATCTGTATCAACTAGTACTATAGATAGTAAAATTACATGTAACCCGCGAACATGACACTGAAATGATTGGGTTGACACGATTATGATATGATTTTTTTTTTTTTTTTGAATTGGGTTAGGGTTGGCTCATTTGACACTAACTCGATAATTGACACGACACGAACACAATCTATTTATATGCAGGACTGGAACAAGTTTAGCAAAGGAAAAAGACAACAGAAAGGTACTTATGGAAGGATGTTAGCTTTGGCTACCCATGCCCTAGCTGAGGTATTTGAATACCAAATTTTGTATGTAAAAACTATGCTTTTACATTCAATCCTTTCACTTTCTTTGTGTCTTAATTAATTGCTTTTGCATTATCACAGAATAAACGTGAGCCGAAAGATCTGTGGCAGGAACCGTTCATTCAAGCCTCAGCGTGGATACCTTGTGCCGATAAACGCGAATGGAAGCCGAGTGGTGACACTCTCTATCTCTCTTTTCTCTTCCCTCGGTATATTTATTTAAGAGTGTTAGTGGCCATGCTACTCGGATTTTACATTTACGGGTTTCTGCGTGACATGTGCACTCGAAAATATGTGCATCTTAAATATAAGCTAGAAATTGCATCTTATGTAGAGGTGTCAAAATGGATTATCTTGTTATAATCGTATTATGTGATCCATGTGCTGCACATGATTATACATGATATATCGTGTCAAGCGGGCTGAGTGTGTAAATCGTGTTGTCGTGTCAGAAATTCATACTCCTAATGTGATATTTTTCTGCATTGCTCTTATAGGGGGAAATAATGGTTACATTTTGGTCACAGCAAATGGTGGGATAAACCAGCAAAGAGTAGCTGTAAGTAATGCCTGCAATCAGTTACAGCTTATGTAATTTTTTTTTTTTAATTTGACCCGATCTCGTTGCTCTGATTGATTTCGTTTTGCTTGTTTAAGATTCTCAATTGATTCAAAGTCGTTTCTTATTTCGCTTCGAACAGGTTTGCAATGCTGTGGTTGTTGCACGGCTACTGAATGCAACTCTTGTCGTTCCTAAATTTATGTACAGTAGTGTCTGGAGAGATGTGAGGTAAACGATCCGTCGATCCCCTCATCTGTCTTTATTACATTCATTCTTCTTGTCTTGCATACCTTGATAGTCATTTTTAGCGTTGAAATTACACTCAGATATGTTCACGTTTATCGTTGGTCATGTGCCGCTGAAAGAGTAGGCTGGATGGGAATGTTTCATTTACTTTTAATTGATGCGGTGAATTGACATCTCCCCGTCCCTTGGCCCCCGAACCTGTCGTATATTATTGCATGATTTGATTGAAAAAGTAGATGATTATACGATATAGATGGAGAAATGATTAACTATGTGAAAATGCTATATTTCATAGTCAATTCAGCGATATCTATCAGGAGGAGCATTTTATTAATTACCTGACTCCTGATATTCGGATAGTGAAGGAACTTCCGGTGGAGCTACGGTCACTAGACTTGGAGGCAATTGGTAGCTTTGTAAGTTTCATAGGCGGACTAGTTTCCAGCATTTCTTAGCTGAAATAGTTTTTGTTCGACTAAGTTCTGTAAAATCGATATTTCAAATGTTGAGCAGGTGACGGATGAAGATGTTAAAAAAGAGTCCAAGCCGAGTTTTTATCTGAAATATATTCTCCCTATATTATTGAAAAATAGAGTTATCCATTTCATTGGATTTGGGAATCGCTTGGCGTTTGATCCTATACCTTTTCAGTTGCAGGTATACGTGTGTATCCGTGTGTATTGGTCGTAAAACTTTATTTCCTCACTTTTTCTAATACGGGTCTTCATCTAGAGACTTCGATGCAGGTGTAACTTTCATGCACTACAATTTGTTCCGAAAATACAACAAACTGGTGCTTTGATCCTTCAAAGGTTGCGGAAAGGTGCTCATCCAGGAGTAATGGATCGTTTTCTCCTTGGCCCTTATGCAGAAACTATTACCAACGAAAAAGAGAGTCGTTCCAAGAAAGCTTCAAAATATCTTGCTCTTCATCTGAGGTTTGAAATCGATATGGTAGCGCATTCTTTGTGCGAATACGGTGGTGGCGAAGAAGAGAGTAAACAGTTGGAAGCATATCGTGAAATTCATTTCCCCGCATTGGCACTTCTTACAAAGACGAAAAGGTACGCTCTTCGTGTCTTTGTTCTTCTGCTGATTGCAAATACTTTTGTATGTATATATCAATTACAATCTACATTCGTGTTTTCGGTGTAGATCAAGCTATGTTGCAAGGAAACTCTCGTTCATTAGCTTTTCCACGTTTCATATCCATTTTAGTTTCTTTTCCGTTTCCATAACCATTTCCTAGCTGATTTTTTTAGAAATAACATTTCGCGGTGTCCGTTTCAGTGCAACATAGGGATCGAGCGGTGTTTTTGTTGGTGCAACAGATAAGATCTCGCATCGGGCACTTTAACCATTCAGCCATTTTGATTTCTCTGTTTTGCAGGCTTCCTTCGGCTGCAGAGTTAAGATCAGATGGCCTATGTCCGTTAACACCCGAAGAAGCTGTACTTATGCTTGCTGCTCTCGGTTTCAAAAGAGCCACGCATATATACATTGCTGGTGCAGATATATACGGAGGGGAACCAAGACTAGCTGCTTTAACCAGTTTGTATCCGAACTTAGTTACGAAAGAGAAAATGCTTTCGGCTACTGAACTCCGACCATTCGCTAACTTCTCATCTCAGGTAAGAAAATGAAAACTTGAAATCTCTATTGTCGAAATGAATTAGGATTGCAAATGGGGCGGGGTGGGGATGCGACTACTCCCCCATCCTTGTCCCCATCTAGATGGGGAATTCCCATCCCCGTTGATGAAATGGAGAAAAAATCGTCTCCGTGGGGATTCAGGTAACTTGAATCCTGAATCCCCATTCCGCATTACTAAAATTCTCAATAAAATTTTATTTAGTGTAATTTAAGATTTTGTCGTATAATACCATTACGAAAATATAATACTAATTGAATTATTATGTCTTTGTTTTCTCCCAATGCTTAATTCTTCAAAATTCGGATTATCCACATGTAGGCTACAAAATAAGTGATTATAAGTTTAAGATTATTAAAATATTAAAAGGTATATATATATATATATATATATGTGTGTGTGGGTATATTAATCCTTACATTTTTATCTAACATACTATTTAGTCCTCGTGTTTTAATAATACACTGTTTAATCTTTAACTTTTGTTCTATTTAACAGTGTAGTCCCTCAAATATTTGAATTATTAAACAGTTTAGTCTCTCTGTAAAGGATTAAACTATTGAATAGATCAAAAGTTAAGGACTAAACATTGTACTATTAAAATGCGAGGACTAAACAATGTTTTAAGTAAAAATGTAGGGACTAATAAATTATGTGCTATATATATATATATATATATATATATATATTTAAGAATCCCCGTGGGGACATGGTGGGGGTGGGGATGAAGATCTCCGTAGGGTGGGAGAGGTCCCCGTCCCCCGTCCCATGAGAAAAGTTAATAGAGATTACTCGTCCCTGTGGGGCTGATCCCCTAATGGAAACTCTCACTCATTAGTGTTTCCGCGTTTCCTATCCGTTTCCATTACCTTTTCCTAGCTATAAATTTTTAGAAATAACGTGTCACAGATTCAAATAGCCTTGGCGCAACGGTAAAACGTTGTTGTCGTGTGACCAGAGGTCATGGGTTCGAGTCTTAGGAGCGGCCTCTTGCCAATTAAATTGGCAAGGGAAGGCTTGCCCCCAATACACCCTTGTGGTGGGACCCCTCCCCGGACCCTCGCTCAGCGGGGACGCGTAATGCGACCGGGCCGCCCTTTTTTTTTTTTTAACGTGTCACAGATTCGAGTCTTAGAAGCAGCCTCTTGTCAAAAAAATTGGCAGGGGAAAGGCTTGCCTCCAATACACCATTGTGGTGGGACCTCTCCTCAAACCCTAGCTTAGCGGGGACGTGTAGTGCATCGGGCCACCCTTTAACGTGTCACAGTGTCTGTTTCACTTTCAGTCTCCATGCAACATAGGGGATGAGGAATCCTCGTCCCACTTGCAATCCTAAAATAAACGCCTTGATAAGCTTGTTTATCTTGCAGCTAGCCGCGCTAGACTTCATAGCCTGCACTGCTGCTGATGCATTTGCAATGACAGACTCGGGGAGTCAGCTGTCGTCTTTGGTTGCTGGGTACCGAATGTACTACGGCGGTGGGAAAATGCCGACAATACGGCCGAACAAGCGGAGACTTGCCACGATATACACGAAAAACTCTACCATTGAATGGAAGATTTTTGAACAAAGAGTTAGGAAAGCAGTTAGACAAACTAAACATATATTTAGAAGACCTGTAGCAAGGAGTGTTTACAGATTGCCCAGATGTAATGAGTGTATGTGTTTAACAACAGATGATGATAAAGTTGTTTAGATCCATTCAATGTAAATGTAGAGAACACTATATTGATGTTAATGATTCTTTGTTTGTTTTGTTTGAAGTTCGGTTTGGTTCCGTTTTTTTTGCTTCGTTTTACCGTTTCATTTATTGAAATAAGGTGTACAAATACATTTAACATTGACATCTAAGAGTAATTTTGCCAATATCGTGTGAAATAGTGAAATTTTATCCATAACGTTGGGTCAATTTGAAAAATAATTCATCAAACTGTCTTTCCAGTCATCAATAATCAGTCATCAATAAGATCATAGACACATGTATACATGTGGAAAATAAATTAAAAAAAAAACTAAAAAACTATAATGATTTATGTATGAATTGGACAAAAAAATCCAAATATTTTGTCGAATTTATTAATCTTCAATTCAATTATGAAATTACAAAAAAGAAAAAATTAGAATGCATAATACGGGAGCAAAAATCTGTGTTTTTTCAGCAATAATCATGGTGGAAAAGAAGGTCTAATACATCACCACCTCTATGAACTTCTATGAACTTGTTCATAATAGTAGATTGGCTCTAGGGATGTAAACGGGGCGGGGTGGGGCGGGGATTGGAGTTCCCATCCCCGTGCCCCAACTAAACGTGGAATTCCCATACCCGCCCCGCGAAATAAACGGAGACAAAATTCATTCCCGTCCCCGCCCCGTGGAGAATTCTCGACCCCGCGGGTATTCCCGTTTACCCATTTAAAATTTAAAAAATATATATAAAAAATAAATAAAAGAAGATAATAAATAAAATAAGTAAAAATGATTTACTCATCATAATGCTGACCAACCAAATAAATAAAAATGTTAATGTGGCTGATCAACCACAATTTTTTTTACTTCCATTTTCTGTTTCCAAACACTATCATAATATTGAGGTCATTAAATATTAATCTTTCTCATAATTAAACAATTTCTATTAATATTTCACTACCGCCTAAAGAGAGATATATGATGCATGGAATAAATTATATGATTGAATATGGCAATTTTTATTAGATGTTTATTTAATGGAAATTAATTAGGCGTATGTTTGTTCAGATGTTTATTTTTTTTTTTTGGTAAGATTGTTCAGATATTTATTAATTAAGTTAGCTAAGGTTTAGGGCACAATACGTGGAGGGTTCGGGGATCCCCGCAGGGCGGGGATACCCTTTCCCATCCCCGCCCCGTTTCTACTAACGGGCATATATTAATCCCCGTCCCCGTCCCATAATAAAACGGGGCGGGGATTACCCGTCCCCGACGGGGCGGGGCCCCATCGGGGACGGGTAATCCCCGCCCCATTTACATCCCTAATTGGCTCCCTGAAATTTGCACGTGTCTCAGGAGCTCCTTGAACTTAATTATTCGGTATCACCAACTCCCTAAACTTGTTATAAAAGTAGATTACCTCCTTGAACTTTATAAGTGTCTCACAGGTAAACTACACCAATAGTAAATGAACTTTACCTAGTTTACACTTTGATACCTAGATTACATTTTGTCCCAAAAATATACCTGAAGTAATGATGACCGGACAATTTAGTATATTTTACCGGTTAATAACCGGTCAACGCGAGTTTCATGAGTTAATTACATCAATAGTACATGAACTTTACCATAATTCATACTTCGGTACCTGGATTTTATTTTATCCTAAAAACATAACACAAATAAAAGTGACTAAAAAAAATTAGAATGCAAGGAGTCCTTACAGATTGTCTAGATGTAATGAGTGTGCGTTTAACAACAGATGATTAAGTTGTTTAGAGCCATTAAAGATAAACAGTTACGGATTCAGTATTCACTTAGATGAGGTGTTTATTGTGATTAATGAGTGTTAGACTGATATTCTTTTAGTGCTTGTTGACATAAAAAAAAAAAAAATTAAGTCTGACGTTTTCCGAAAATGGATGCTTAAGTTCCTCAAAACCTTCTCGAGCCGTCCTTGAGGATAAATATATAGAATACTATGTTGATGTTAATGATTTCGTGTTTATTTTGTTTGAAATTCTGTTTTCGGTTTTGTTCGCTTTTTGTAGCTCGTTTTAGTGTTTTAGTTTAAACAATAGATATAAAATGTTGGGATGAAAGTCAAATTTGATTTTAAGTTTTCCATGAATTGCAGATTTGATTCAACGTATAAAATAGTCCAAATTTAATTAATGTTTTTTTAGCAAAATCAATTTTAGTCTAATGTTATTAAAAATTTGAAGGTTGGCTTAACTATTATTTAACTATCACATTAGTTCTTCTAAATTCGTATTTTTTTTTTGTTAGTTATTTATAAATATATTAGTAGCACAGTACACATTTTACACATTTTAAAAAAACTACGTTATTGATTTATATGAAACAGACTTAGTTGTTAGTATTTTAACATATATTTTTTTAACAGTAGTAACATATTTAAGTACCTATTTTTGTTTCATTTTTTCGGAATTACTTTTTGCCTTTTAATTCTAAACAGGAGATAAAAAAAAAGTGTTTGGTAAATTTTCAAAACAACTGCTTTTGACATAAAAATCTAATAACATCTACCATCGTTGTAAATATCTTAAATATAATTAATATTTGAAAAGTGTAATGTGACAGACAGCCTTTGCAAAAGTTTGATGACATATGACTAAAATTGATTTTGTTTGAAAACGTTTGACTTAAATTTGTACAATTTCATACGTTAGAGATATATGTTAGGATCAAATTTAATTATTATCCCTAAAATATTTGATTATAATTGTAATATACGGTTAGAAATGTAATACAGTACAACCTCGATATAGGAATACTCTATATAGGAATAACCTCTATTTTGTTATAAAAAAAACTCGGTCCCAATTTGGGCCAATTATAAATAGGAATAACCTCTCAAATGTTATTTGTTATACACTTCTAGAAACTATGCCTTTATATAGTAATAATTATATATATATATATATATATATATATATATATATATATATATTAAGAATTCAAACTAAATTATAAATTATTAAAAAAACTATTGAAATTATCTATGAGATGGAAACACAAACTACAACTTGAAATTATAAATATTTAGTATTCTCATTGATGTTTACATTTTTTCCATAAAACTCTTCCATCTATATATTGAAAACCTAAACTCTAAATTGAAATTCTAAATATTTAATTTGTTCCATTAATGTCTATTGTTATACATTATATATAAACCATGCATGCCTATGATAAAAAATTTAAAATTTTATGTGTTGAAATTTTTTATTATACCAAACTCTATTTAGTAATAACCTCTCAATTGTTATACAAATATCATGGTCCCAGGTGTATTCTTATATAGAGGCTTTACTGTATTATTATTTTTTTGAACCAGAAATGTAATATTTTTTTTTTGAAACCGGAAATGTAATATTATTCAGACTTCCAAATTATTATTTTTTTTATTATGTGTCCGTTTATTTTCATTTTTCGGAACAACTTTTTACCTTTCAATACTAAATATGAGATAGAAAATGTTTGGTAAAATTTTTAAAGAAAAAACAACTAATATCTACAACTGAAACAAACGGGTCCTATATTTGATGTCATCGTAGAAAAATTGTCTCATTTTCAACCGCAAAAGAACGTAATTTTCAACTAAACGTTTAATATTTACGATTATAGATTTGTATTAAAGAAATTTAAAATAAATAATTATTAAGCTGTTAGTAAGCAAACTTCATGGAAAAAATTAACGAACTGCTCGCGAACGCGGACAGAATATTGAACCCGAACTTTTCAATTTCTAACGAACCGAACATGAGCAGGCTTGGCTTGACTACAGCCATGTTCATGTCCCATAATTGGGCTGGGTTGGATTATAACTGGCCCAACCATGGGAAGCCCTAAATAAAAAAAACTCAGCAGAAAACAAGTTGGGGTTGTTGCGCCTTCCTCTTCACCGGAATATCAGACGGACGGGGACAAAACTAGGTCCTATTGTAATTATCAAATCCGAGCTTCTCGGCGTTTTTCATCTCATCAGCAGTTCAACAGTATTTACTCTACCTTCGCCGGATTGTAGATGTACAGGTGACTTTTCTTTTCTTCGATCAGTGGAGGGTGCCTTTTAGAAATATGGCCCTATTAGTCTCAACAAGGCTTTTACGCTCTGTCGGCTCCTTAAAAATTGCTCGTTGCTGTTCTCCTGGTGTTAATTGTCCATCATTTCAACCTGAGGACGGTAAACCCTGTGTTTTTCTCGCTTCATCACTTGTAGTTTCTTAATGGAGATATTTGGTAGCTTCGAACTGATGTTGTTGATACTTTCAGATTTATGTTGCATTGTTTCTCTGGATTACGAATTTTCTACAGAATCTTCTGGCTTTGTCAAGGTACTCTCTCGCCATTCTTAATCTTCTCTGCTGCTTTTGGCCAATTTGTTAATATTTGGGGATTTCTGAAGCATATTCTCTGTCATTGGCATCTCATATCTCATCTGCTATAATGTAGGGTTTAGTGACTTCCTTCGCTTGTAGGAGGTTCTCAACATCTACCCTAACTCCGGGGTCTAGTGATGGTGCATTTCCCTCTGATTTGTTGTCCACAAAGACTGCGCTGACGCCTGAGCGCAAAATAGGTATGGATAGAGGTTATTTATTCATTCTTTTTGCATATGTTTATTATATAGTTGTTGAGAGTAGTGATATCTATGGAACATTGTGCTTATCTCACTCAATTCTGATGTCTGTTTGAATTGGATTGTTTTTTCCTTATTGCTTTGTGACTATCAATCCTTGGAAACATAAGCATCTTCACATGCTTTCGGTCGAAGATTGTATTGCTTGTTGTTGTTTTGATCACCTAGCTTTTTGTTCAAGACCGGAAATTTGGAACAGAGGGATATATGTGTATATTACTTAATGCAATCTCTGATTGCTAACTCTGCATTCAAACATTGGTTTGTGTTTCATGGTGATATGAATTGTAAATTGCTATAATACAACAACAACAACAACAACAAAGCCTTAGTCCCGAAATGATTCGGGGTCGGCTATGTAAATTGCTATAATATTCATACTAAACTTCATTTTATTTCCATAATACTTCTGTAAGCTAATAGGGCTGCTAGTTTGTTTTTTAAGTTATGTCATAGAAAATGACTGATGTGTTTTAAACATCATTTTGGACATGCAATCAAGCAGCCCGTCTAATTATTGGCATGAGATGCTTGTGAATTAGAGTATTTCCCTTGACACGGTGTTGTAGTCTTGCTTGCATTTTTCTTGGAAATGCTGTCTTTAACGTATTTGTTAAAGGCGCTAAGGGTTCCTGGAGCCTAGGATCAAATTCCTTCCCTGTGGGGGGCGTCGTTGGGTTCGACGGGGGAAGCTCTGATGCCAAAGTCAGTATATGAATAAGAATAAACTGTATTGACAAGAGAAGGGTCTAGAGTGAGAATGTGAATGTGTACCTCGGTAGCTTGTGATGCAAGCTATTTATAGTCATGTGATCGTAACTTCCAGTAACCAGAAAGTCTCCATTAATGCCTCATTAATGGCGGTTACGGATCTCCCTTTAGTGTGGCCGTTAGCTCATTAACGTTCCATTAATTGCCTTTATTGGGAATCGCCTCAACCGTTCGGCGGGCGGATCGAGGCGTGATGGCGGGTTTCACGTAGGTTTGACTACGGATAACGTGTGACGGAATCTAGGTGATCCGCCATTCGGATGACTTGCTTGATACGCCATTGCTTCCCTGGGCGCCCCAATACGCTGCCGTTTTGGTAAATATCCTCTTTGATCCCATGGATAATATCTCGATGTTATCATACAACAACAACAAAGCCTTAGTCCCGAAATGATTCGGGGTCGGCTATGTAAATTGCTATAATATTCATACTAAACTTCATTTTATTTCCATAATACTTCTGTAAGCTAATAGGGCTGCCAGTTTGTTTTTTAAGTTATGTCATAGAAAATGACTGATGTGTTTTAAACATCATTTTGGACATGCAATCAAGCAGCCCGTCTAATTATTGGCATGAGATGCTTGTGAATTAGAGTATTTCCCTTGACACGGTGTTGTAGTCTTGCTTGCATTTTTCTTGGAAATGCTGTCTTTAACGTATTTGTTAAAGGCGCTAAGGGTTCCTGGAGCCTAGGATCAAGGCGCACACCTGAGGAACACGAGGCGCAGAAAAAAAAAAAAAGTCCTTTCACTAGTTATAGCATAAACCAAAAAAACACACTTATGACCACACAAACAAAACAAAACCACCTAAAAACATAATACTAAATCATAAATGTCAAAAACACGAGTTAAGTTCATACTTCATAAAGATATTAACATATACTTAATGTCTTAACCTAAGTACCCAACTAATGCTACTAAACTAATAACCATTCATTGTCACTTGATATCCTTCTGTGTGTCTGTTTCAGTTTCTGTTTTAGTGGAGTGGAGGATACTCTTCTTTACGTGACTGCACTTAATCCCTCTCTAGTCTTTCTATATTTAGTTATGTGTCTTGATATTTTTATTTAGATCAAGGGTTAAGATTAATCTTATTTAAATTAGATTAGTGAAAACAAAGAGGCGTGCCTTGATTCAGGCTCCGAGGCCCAGGCGAGGGGCACAAGACAAAAGCCTTTTAAACAGGGCCTCTCTTTTTGCAATCAAGGCTCACTACCTTGAGCCTTCAGTGAGGCGCGCCTTTAACAACTATGGTCTTTAAGAGTGTTCTTGAGTGTTTTCTCTTCCTCTTTTAATGAGGAAAGGTCATCCATGTCTGCATAAGATTCTCAAAGTAGACTTCATTTTTTAAAAAAAAAATTGACAGCATTTGGTAATTGATGAACCTTTTCGTGTACAAATTGCTGACTCTTTTCCATGATATAAGTTGCTAACTTTTCTAGGATCCTTTTGGTCGTACCTCATGACAACATGAGATTAATGGTTTTGCTATTTTTTAATGTTATGTTCTTTAGTATTAGTTCACTTGCTTGAAATACTCCAATATTAATCTCTACCATTAATAATCTTATCCTATGGAACCTAAAACTATCCAACAAAAGTTCCCTTTCCCCAACAGTTTGATGCAGCGGGGACTAAAGTTTGACGATATGATATCATAGTTATTAAAGGCGCACCAGGCGCAGGCCTTAGTGCCATGACATCTCCATGGCGTGGCGCAACCGCCATAGTGTGCGTCTCGTGTGCCATTTTGCGCCAAGGGGCAGTTGCGAAAGGCGCACCTTGGTGACATAGGGTCAGTTGGGGGCAGTTTTATGTTTTTTTTTACAGTTACATATCTTGAACAAGTGTTCAGAAGGTCCCAAATCAGGAAAAAAAAACAAATATTAAAAGGAAGAGAGAGATTATACGTTTTAATTAGAAGAGGAAGAGATAGTTAGAACAGGAAGCGGCATAGTCTTATTATAATAATAGGAAGAAGTTTAGTAGAACAAACCACAGAAAACGAATTCAAACAGAAACAAAGCATCCGAATACAAGAGGAGTGATGAATTTGGAGAGTTTGATCAAGCGTAGAACTTAGGAATTAGTATTCAACTTTAGCTTTCTAACATGGGTTCATCTTGCATTTTAAAATCTATTTATGCTTAAGAATATTGGCATGATTTAGTATTCATTGCATTTTTATGTTAGTTTTATAATTTTTGTTTTTGTAAGTGTGCCTTGTCGCACGCTGCGCCATCCGTCAAGGCTCCAGGACCCCTAGCGCCTTAGTGCGCCATGCGCCTTTAATAACTATGTATGATATTCTCAAATCTATTAACTATTGTTTTGAATATCTTGTTCTCTTCACTAAATGATGACATTTCCTGGTGTGCGTGTCTTCATTAGGCACATTGTCCATAGGCTCTTGAATTGTTCTATATTTTTTTTTATCATGTACTCTTTATTTTATGGAGTTTGAATTGTTCATTTCTTTTATTTTATGTTGTGATTTAGGTCTTCTTGAGAATCTAGTGATTCCAGCAACAAATTTCTCTAATGAGGACAAGGGGTTTATGGTTTTAGCTGGTGATGTGCCTATCAAGAAGCACATCGTTCTTCGTTGTGCGGTGGCAACTTGCTAAACGACAACAGATTTCCCAGATGTAATGAGTGTATGTGTTTAACAACTAGACGATGATGATGATAAATGATTCTGTGTTTGTTTTGCATGAAGTTCCGTGTTCAGTTTTCAGTTTAGTGCACCCTTTTTGTAGCTTCGTATTATTCTTTCATTTATATCTTTTTCCCGATTTAACAATATCGGAAACGGTTGACCTTGTCATGGTTGAATAGATCTATTATTCTTTCATGACTTAATACATCATTTGCCCCCTGAACTAATAAGTGATAAAATGACTCACATGTGAAGTATAGACGACAAGGTTTATGATTGAAAAGACAGTTTGATGAATTGTTTCTCAAATTGACTCAACATGACAACTTTAGGGGTAAAATTGCTCTTGATGCCAACGTTAGGAGTAAAATTGCACCATTTTAAACGTTAGAGGTAAAACTGCTCCTAACCCTAAACATTAGGGGTATTTTTACATATTATCTATCATGTACTCTTTATTTTATGGGGTTTGAATTGTTCATTTCTTTTATTTTATGTTGTGATTTAGGTCTTCCTGGGGATCTAGTGATTCCAGTAACAAATTTCTCTAATGTGGACAAGGGATTCATGGTTTTAGCTGGTGATGTGCCTATCAAGAAGCACATAGTTCATCGTTGCGCGGTGGCAACTTGCTAAACGACAACAGATTTCCCAGATGTAATGAGTGTATGTGTTTAACAACTAGATGATGATGATGGATGATTCTGTGTTTGTTTTGCATGAAGTTCCGTGTTCGGTTTTCGGTTTAGTGCTCGCTTTTTTACCTTCGTGTTATTCTTTCATTTACACTTTTTTCGGATTTAACAATATCGGAAATTAAAGATAGCAAAAGTATACACGATACGATTACACGATACGAAATCGACACGTAATTTTAGTGTTTGAGTTTAGCTTAGTAGGTAATGTGTCATTTTTGGGTTGATACGAAACTGATACGCAAATTTCTCTCATGTTTTTATACGTCAATTTATTAGTAAAAATTATAAAATTATAAATATTACTTGCAAATATGATTTGAATCTACTAAATTGTTATAAACACATTACATGACACTCTAACATGATATTAACAGACTTTTCAATGTTTAGTGTTAACATATTAATCTATAAATGATATAAAGTATTTAAAAATAGTATTATATCCCTCTTATATTTTTAAAAGCTATCGTAATATATATGTATAACAAAATTACATGTAACTTGAAAACACGACACGAAATTGACACTAACTCGAATAGGTTAACACGATTGTGATATGAAAGTTTTTAGGTTGGGTTTGGGCTTACTCTGTTTAACACGAATCCAAAATGACACTCACGAACACAATTCGAACATGATAATTGTCAGATCTATTGGAAACAGTTAACCTTATCATGGTTGAATAGATCTATTATTCTTTCATTAAGAAGTATATATTGTGTTTTATTTTTTTGTTGCTTTTTTTTTTTCCTTTTTGTAATCCTTTTCTTCCAATCAGGTTTAACACATTAAGCTTCTAGTTACCAAGAAAGTAAACATTAATCATATACGGTTTAGAAATGTAATATTATTAGGAGTCCGAGAGTTTTTTCTCGTTATATTTGATGTTTTGTGGTTATAGAAAAATTATGAAAATCACAATTTTATTAAACGTTTAATTTAAACTATATTTAAGGGTTTAATCAGTCAAATTGAAAATTAAAGGCTTAATCACTAAAAATCAATACTGTCAGATCCATCCCTAATCGGTAATCGATTAGGTCTGCGATTTGGGTCAGGTTAGGTTTATTGATCTTCAATCATTCGGTTAGAATCAGGGTCAATTCGGGACCTGATGATCCTACTGGCATCCGGGATGACACTGGCTTTTTATTTTATTTTACTTTTTACAAAAATAATTATACAAAAAGTACAAAAAAAAGTAAAAAAAAAAACATCTCAATATGTACTTTTATTATTGTTTCTCTTCTTATTATCGAGTTTTATCACCTTTTGTTTGATTAGATATATTGATTTTTATTTTAGTTCAACATGATTACGTTCAGTTTGATATTTTTTTGGGTTAAGGTGCAAAAATACCCCTAACATTTTGGGTCAGGAGCAATTTTACCTCTAACGTTTAAAATGGTGCAATTCTACCCATAACGTTTGTAGCCAAGAGCAATTTTGCCCCTAACGTTGAAAATTTGGGTCAATTTCAGAAATAATTCATCAAATTGTCTTCTCGGTCATGAATCTTATCATCTACACTTCAAATGTGCGTTATTTTATCAGTAACAAATCATAAACATATGTTGGGATGTGAAAAAAATTAAAAAAATATTGTCTTTTGTACGAATTAGACAAAAAATTCAAAAAATTCACCGAATTTATAAATATTAATCTCCAATTCTATTATTAAATTACAAAAACTATGAAATCCTTTTTTTAGAATGAATTGATATGTAATTGGTTCAAAATAATGAACAAAAATATCTGTGTTTTATAATAGTGTCGGAAATTGACCCAAATTACAAACGTTAGGGGTAAAATTGCTCTTGGCTACAAACGTTAGGGGAAAAATTGCACCAATTTAAACGTTAGGGGTAAAAATTGCTCCTGACCCAAAACATTAGGGGTATTTTTGCACCTTAACCCTATTTTTTTTGCTACTTGATATTTTTACAATGTTCATAATTTCTTGCAATGTCTGTATTGGTAGTTTTGATTTTTGATAAAGGAATTACTAATAACAATGCTTAAAAAAAAGGGAAAAGTACAAAAATAAATCTTGTGGTTATATCTGTTTTCGATCGGTACCTTTCTGTTTTAAAAGTTTGTAAAATGGTACATTGAGGTTCATTCCGTTAGCAAATACATGTCAAATTGACTAACGGTGTTAAAAGTAAAAAAGAAAAGAGTTAATTTAGTCCTTATATTTATTTATTTTATAAATTAATCCCCCTTATTATCTAGTTATTACAAATAAACCCCAAAATAAAAAATATAAATCAAATATATTATCTTCTCCATTTCTTTTTAATTTTTTTTTCTTTCTCTCTCTTCTCTTCTCTCTCCTCTTTGTTAATTTCTCTTTTTAAAATAATTGAATTTCCATTTCTTTCTGAATCTAATCAATTGAATCTAATTTTGAAAAGAAAAATAAATTAATTAATAAACTCCACACTCTCATAAGAAAAAAAAAAACCATCAGGGATATATTGTCGTTAATGAACAAAATAATGATTCCATTGGATTTAGAAATACAATTCTGTTTAGGATCAACAAGTTCTTTAACTTCAATGGTGTGGTTCCTGAAATGCCGAGATTTCTCATCCAAACACAACTCTATTATCACATTGAAATGCCTTCTTACCTCCGATTCCGATCACGCTGAATCACTAATCCAAAATCGTAGGCGTAAATCAAGTACTATTCAACTTGATAAAAGATCCAATCTCACGTACTATCACAAAATCTTCTCTAACAATCATCTTTCACCTACTTTCATCTTCTCCATCTTCAACAATCAGATCGGAGTTCGTTGAGCTCGGTTTGATCCGTTACTCCTCGAAATCATCGTGGATTCGGAGAAGAACATATGCGAAACAGCTTTAGGAGTGTTTGTTGAAGTTAGTTTGTTAATTAGAGAAGTTTAGCTTAACCATAGTGAGTTGTCAACCACACAGTTACAAGTTGGTTATCTGTTAGCAGTTCATTATAAAAGACTGCTTGATCATTATAAATTTCTTCAATCAGTTTTTCTCTGTATATTGTAATTCAGATTCTTCTTGATTTCAATAAATCATTTTTCCTTCACTTGATCTTTTCAACATGGTATCTGAGCTTCCGCACAAAGATCAATGGTGAAATTGGGAAAATGAAATCAGAGACGCAACAATAAATTTCAAGTACTCGAATCCGAAAGTGAAGAAGACGAAGTAATCTTTCACAGCACCAGCAATCCTAAACAAGTTTCAGAGATGGCAAATCAAGATACATCTTATCTTGATCTTGAGAAATCAGATCATCCAGGGGTCTCCCTTGTAAGTAATCCTTTAACAACCACAAATTATCTTTCCTGGTTAAGAGCAGTGAAGATCGGTTTAGCAGCAAAGGATAAACTTGATTTTATTCTTAAAGATCATATTGAACCAGACGTGATGTCCCCAATTGACAAGAAGTAGAAGAAATGTGACAGCATGGTACTATCATGGCTCCTGGCTTCAATTTCTAAAGATCTTGCAGAGTCACTTTTCTATGTTAAGACTGCAAAAGCATTGTGGATTGAGTTAGAGCAACGATTCGGCCAATCTAATGGTCCTTTAGTCTATCAATTGAAAAAGGATCTTGTAAATCTCATACGGGGTGGACAAACAGTTAGTCTATACTATACTCAGATGAAAAGGCTGTGCGAAGATTTATCAGTTTTGAATCCAATTCCCTCTTGTGAATGTGGAGATGCTGCAAAGAAAATGCTGGATATGTGATGCGCCCTCACCTACGTTAGAGATGAGAACTCACTAAGGGATAAGTGTACCCCGTTGTTATCAAGTAATAAATTTCTGGTTTAAGTCCAGGTTATCGTCCACAGGATTTATTTCCGCAAGTACCGAGCTACTCGATCTCGGATGTTATCTAGGCTTAGGGGGTTTTGAGTTGGTTTGTTTAAATTAATCTACTCCTAGGTTGAATTACGCTATTCCTAGCTAAGTTATCCGATTCTAACTAAGTTATTCTACGCCTAATTGAGTTACTCTACCCCTAATTAAGTTAAACTACTCCTAAGTGATCTTTTACCAATGCAATTAACCGAAGGAACATGAAGGGATACGATGATAATGAAAATAGAATGTTTAAACAATTGAATTGAAACCTAAGTCACTTGTGTCTAAGGCGATTAACCCGACCTATCCTCCTAAAGTCCCTAGTTCATGATTCCCTTGTAAGGCCGAAACTAGCTCTAAGGCTCAGTAATTTGGGCTTAATCTTCTATAGGGTCGTCAATCCTATAGGCACTGACTAGGTCAGATTCAGCTCGCAATATGTGCCAACCTAATTTTGGGATTATCGAATGAGTTAAACCAATCAGACAAAGCGTAAGACAAAGATTAAAACATCAAAACAATTGAATAAACAAGAACTATAATATATATCAAAGATGGAAACATTGTCACGAAGTTACAATAAACCTAGAATTCATAGCATGTATCAGAGGCTAGACAGAATGTAAAAGAAGAAAAATCCCTTTCAGGGAACCTGTCTACCAATGCAGGCGTCTTTCTAGGATTTAAGGATGAAGCTTGAGCAATCCTCGGTGAATGGAGCTTCGGAGGTGTCTTCAATGGAGATTTGAAGGATATGGAGGAGGTGGAGAGGATTTCTCAAGGTGAAAAGCTAAGAAAATTACAAAGGAAAAAGATCTCTAATTTACATTGGAAAAACTCTATTTATAGACGCGGCTCGGGCCCTTTTCTTGACCTAATTCGTGTCCTTATTGATGTAGGAAGTCGTGGGATCCATCGTGGCATCGTGGGGGAGAAATTGGGCTTTTTGACCAATTCCCGCAGGTCTACTCGTCGAGCAGGGCGAGCTGCTCGGCGAGCAGGGCTACTCGCGACGAGCAGCCCCCTGCTCGCCGAGCAGGCGCCTGGCGGCCTGCTCGGCGAGCAGGCACAGCCTGCTCGGTGAGCAGGCACAGTGCCTGGGCAGTGCCTGGGTGGTGCCTGGGCTGCTCGCCGAGTAGCGCCCGGGCTGCGCGCCGATGCTCAATTCGCCGAGCGACTGCCGGGGGTCCCCGAGACACGATTTTTGCCTGAAATTGATCATGTTTTAACCTGCACACGCACATAAACTCCAAACAACATTAGTCCAAGGGCTAAATTGACCCGCCAATCGCTTATTTGAGTAAACGTTTCGTTTGGTGCGACTTTTGACGGATCAATTAGCTTCAAAAGATAACGAAATTATAATATGC
Organism: Euphorbia lathyris; assembly: GCF_963576675.1. Lineage (NCBI taxonomy): Eukaryota > Viridiplantae > Streptophyta > Magnoliopsida > Malpighiales > Euphorbiaceae > Euphorbia > Euphorbia lathyris. The sequence goes on from NC_088915.1 coordinate 88,315,335, forward strand.
ATGCCATTTTGGCCGTATTTGCCTAAATTGATCATAAAACGAGCATAAACAACGAAAAGTAAATAAAACGTTTCCAATTTCTAACTAACTCACACAAAAGCATTTAAATGCGAGAATTGCTCGCTTATTAACAAAATAACGCTAAAACCCGTCCTAAAACCGTACCCAAAGATAGGGGTTTTTGACCCCTATCAAACCTCCTCGCACTTAAAACTTTACTTGTCCCCAAGTAAATTAAAAAAACTAAACCCGCAATCACAAGCAAGCTAGAAAACCTCCCGGTTTGACTAGGTGCTTGACACAATTTCGAGCATCTATAATTACATGCATTCGGAAATACAAAGTAGAGATACGATATCAAAAAGCCGCATTTCAATTATCATAGGTCATAGTTTTAAGCAAAAGAACACATGTTCAATTAAACGAGCTTGAGGGGATCGCTAAGTAAAACACCTCACCATAGGTAGTTCACTCATTTCACACAATTTTGGTGGCTAAAGTGTTTACTCTCGGCTTATGTTCTTGCTTAGGATTACGTTGATTTTGCACGTTCATCCGCGTTCCTCTACTATGCTATATGATTCCGATGATATCAAAAACAGCCTCTAATCGGGGTTGTAATGTGGTTAGAGGGTTAAAGGTACAACAAGGGTTAATAGTTCTAGCGCTACAAAAACTAAGTTTAAATGGCTTTAGCAAATATGAAGTGACTGAGCTTTTTATTCATCCCTTATTATTTTCTTTTTGGGATGTTTTCTTGAGACGTTTTTTATTTTTAAGAACTGGGGAATGAAGTTCTTCCCTTTTGGAAAAACTCTATTTATAGACGCGGCTCGGGCCCTTTTCTTGACCTAATTCGTGTCCTTATTGATGTAGGAAGTCGTGGGGTCCATCGTGGCATCGTGGGGGCGAAATTGGTCTTTTTGACCAATTCCCGCAGGTCTGCTCGTCGAGCAGGGCTACTCGCGACGAGCAGCCCCCTGCTCGCCGAGCAGGCCTCTGGTGGCCTGCTCGGCGAGCAGGCACAGTGGCTGGGCAGTGCCGGGGCGGTGCCTGGGCAGTGCCTGGGCGGTGCCTGGGCAGTGCCTGGGCTGCTCGCCGAGCAGCGCCCGGGCTGCGCGCCGATGCTCAATTCGCTGAGCGACTACCGGGGGTCCCCGAGACACGATTTTTGCCTGAAATTGATCATGTTTTATCCCGCACACGCACATAAACTCCAAACAACATTAGTCCAAGGGCTAAATTGACCCGCCAATCGCTTATTTGAGCAAACGCTTCGTTTGGTGCGACTTTTGACGGATCAATTAGCTTCAAAAGATAACAGAATTATAATATGCATGCCATTTTGGCCGTATTTGCCTAAATTGATCATAAAACGAGCCTAAACAACGAAAAGTAAATAAAACGTTTCCAATTTCTAACTAACTCACACAAAAGCATTTAAATGCGAGAATTGCTCGCTTATTAACAAAATAACGCTAAAACCCGTCCTAAAACCGTACCCAAAGATAGGGGTTTTTGACCCCTATCAATATGCTTGAAAGTGATCATTTAATGCAATTTCTCATGGGCTTGAATGACGTCTATGAGAATGCAAGAAATCAAATCTTGATGTCTGATCCCTTGCCTACAGTTATCAAGGCTTATTCTATGATTCTTAAAATGGAACACCAACAACACAATGTTTCCCAAGGAGCAATCAATGTTGCAGAAAGAATGGAGATTGCAAATGCAGTTGCAGGCAAGGAAGGAGAGAGATCCAAAGAATACATGTTTTGTTCTCATTGCAAAAAACCAGGGCATTTGAAATAAACTTGTTTCAAGCTCAAGGGTTATCCTGATTGGTTTAAACTTAAAAAGAACAAAAATGTCAAGAAAGGGTCAAACCAGCATGCAAATGTAGCACAAGAAGGAACTAGTGGAGATATGGAAGGAGAGCAGGATGGAGTACAATCTCAGTTTGTCACTAGTTTTCTGCAGAAGGAATTCCAGAAGTTTTTGAGCAGCAAAGCTGCAAGTGATCTAGCATGTTTTACAGGGTTTGCAGGTAACATCACAGATTATGATAAATTGCAGTCTACTGATGTTGATGATTGGATTATTGATTCAAGTGTAAGTTCTCACATGTGTGCACATCAATCTTGTTTTGTTGTTAAACATAAGTTACCAATGCCACAGAAGATCTATTTACCTGATGGGAGTATCAAAAGAATATCACATAAGGGCACAGTAAAGTTTAATGACAAACTTGCTTTGCACAATGTCTTGTTTGTATCAGAATTTAAGTTTAATCTCCTTTCAGTAGGACAATTGTTGAAAGAAGAGGATATTGGTATTAATTTTCAACCTACATGCTGTATATTACAGGACCTGAAGACTAAAGCAATATTGGTAGTAGGGCACTTGAATGGAGGATTATACAAGTTGTCTAAGAAATCATTCTCTCTAAAAGCAACAGATAGAACTATCAGTGATGTAAGTGCTCTAAATGTTACTTCTGTACATACATTAGAAGACAGAAATGTGATTTGGCATTATAGATTAGGACATACATCCTGGAAGAAGCTTAAGGATGTTACTGGTATTGATTGTTCAGAATCATTAATTCCTTGTGAAGTGTGTCCCTTAGCTAAGCAACATAGATTGAGTTTTCCAAGTAGCACAACTGTTTCTACTTCTGTACTTGAACTTCTGCATACTGACATATGGGGTCCTTATCATTTGACTTCTTCTAGTAATGCAAAATTCATTTTAACAATTGTTGATGATTACTCGAAGGCTTTATGGACTGTTCTTTTAACTTCAAAGACAGAAGTATGTGTTATTATGCATAAATTCATCTTGCTTGTTCAAAATCAGTTTAATGCAAAGGTGAAAACAGTTAGATCAGATAATGGTACAGAGTTTACTAGTACAATTTATCAGGAAATGTTAGCTAGCTTTGGTATTCAGCACCAAAAGTCATGTGCCTATACTCCCCAACAGAATGGGGTTATAGAAAGAAAGCACAAACATTTGCTTGAGGTTGCAAGAGCATTAATGTTTCAATCTGGTGTTCTTAATGACTTCTGGGGAGAGGCCATTAAAACTGCCACACACATTATCAATTTACTACCTGTAGAGGGTTTAAACTGGCAGACACCATTTGAAAGGTTACACAAAAGATCACCAGACTACAGTCATTTAAAGATTTTTGGCTGCCTGTGTTTTGTTACAAATTTACAACAGCACAAGGACAAATTTGATGAGAGAGCTTACAAAGCTGTTTTTATGGGCTATGCTAATGGTCAAAAGGGATATGTGGTATACAGATGTGATACTAAGCAGTTCATCACCACCAGAGATATAAAGTTCCATGAAACTTCTTTTCCTTTCAAACAATTACTCACCGATCCTTGCAATAACAACATTCCATTAATCTCAACTTCCCAAATACCAAATGACACTCTACATTCTTCTACAGATCAACCTATAAATTCTAATTCCTCTTCACCAGAAACTGTTAAAAATACTCAACCTACAAATACCTCAAGAACAGGCAGAATTATCAAACAACCAGTATGGATGACAGATTTTGTTAACACTGCTCAAGTATCTAATTCAGACACTACCTTATGTGATTCACCCCATTATTCACCCAATCATCAAGCTTTTCTCAGCAACTTATTTACTGAACAGGAACCAAAAACTTATAAACAAGCTGCCACCGATCCTAGATGGCAAGAAGCAATGTCACTTGAGTTACAAGCCTTAGAAAACAATGGAACCTGGATTTTGACTGATTTACCACCAGGCAAGACAGGAATTACATCCAGATGGATTTTCAAAATTAAAAGAAGGTCTGATGGAATAGTTGATAGATTTAAGGCTAGGCTACTGGCAAGAGGTTATAATCAAGTTTTTGGCTTGGATTATAATGAATCATATTCACCTGTAGCTAAGTTGGTGACAGTTAGATTTTTTTTGGCAATTGCCGCAGCAAAAGCTTGGCCAATTCACCAAATAGACATTAATAATGCCTATTTACATGGCTTTATCGAAGAAGAGCTTTACATGTTACCCCCTGAGGGTTATGCCAAAGCAAAGGAGGGGCAAGTGTGCAAATTGGTGAAGAGTTTATATGGGTTGAAACAGGCAGGGAGGCAGTGGAATAAGGAAATGTCAGCTAAGTTAGTTCAATTTGGCTTTCTAAAATCTAAACATGATCATTGTTTATACACAAAGCAAACATGAGATGTTTTCATTGCATTGGTTCTTTATGTTGATGACTTGCTTATCTCAGGTACATCAGAGATTGAAATAATAAGGTTGAAGGATTTTCTTCATCAACAGTTCACAATTAAGGATCTTGGCTATGTCAAATTCTCCCTAGGAGTAGAAGTAGCAAGATCAGGAGAGGGCATGTTCTTATCTCAGATGAAATACATCAGAGATTTATTAATTGATGCCCAGATACAAGATGCAAATTTAGCAAACTCACCACTTCCTAGTGGTTTTCAACCAAAACAAGTCACACCTAAACTGTCATCTCCAGATGTTTATCGAAGATTAATAGGAAGATTGCTTTATCTGGGGTTCACACGCCCAGACATTTGCTTTCCAACACAGCAATTAAGTCAATTTATGACTGAACCAATGCAACACCACTTCGATGCTGCAATTCACATTCTGAGATACTTGAAGAAGACACTGACTAGAGGGATATTTTATCCAGTTCAGGACAAGATGAAGCTAATAGCCTATTGCGATGCAGATTGGGGGGTGTGTAAGACAACCAGGCGTTCAATAACAGGGTATTGTGTCTTTCTTGGAAAATCAATGATTTCCTGGAAAAGCAAGAAACAAGCTACAGTCAGCAGGTCTTCAGCAGAAGCTGAATATAGAAGCCTGATGCGGATTCCGGAGAATCCTCACTAAGGGATAAGTGTACCCCGTCGTTATCAAGTAATAAATTTCTGGTTTAAGTCCAGGTTATCGTCCACAGGATTTATTTCTGCAAGTATCAAGCTACTCGGTCTCGGATGTTATCTAGGCTTAGGGGAGTTTTGAGTTTGGTTTGTTTAATTAATCTACTCCTAGGTTGAATTATACTAATCCTAGCTAAGTTATCTAATTCTAACTAAATTATCTAAGTTATTCTACGCCTAACTAAGTTACTCTACCCCTAATTGATCTTTCATTAATGAAACTATTCGAAGGAACATGGTATGAACGATAATAATAAAGATAGATTATCAAGTCTATTGAATAAAAACCTAATCTGAGTCACTTGTATTCAAGGCGATTAACCCTACTTACCCTCCTGAGGTTCCTAGCGCGTGATTCCCTAAGGCCGAAACTAGGTCTAAGGCTCAGTAAATTGGCGCTTAATCAACTAAGAGGTCGTCAATCTCCTAGGCTCTGACTAGGTCAGATTCAGCTCGCAATATGTGCCTACTAGATTTTGGGGCTTTTGAATGAGTTAAACCAATTGAATAAAGCGTAAGACAGAGATTAGACAAATAATCATAGAACAAAACAAGAGCTAAATTATTATTAAAGGCGAAGATAATTGTCACAAGATACAATAAGTCAAGTTCGGCAATTGTATCAAAGAGTACAAACGAGGAAAGATAAAAGGAGATACAAAAATCCCTTTCAGGGAACCTGTTTACTCTGCAGCCGGCGACTTAATCTTAAGGACGGACCTTGGTAATTCCTCGGTAGAAAGCTTTGAAGGAGCTTCAATGGAGGTTGAGGAAGATGGAGAAGATGGAGAGGAATTACAAGGGGAAAGCTAAAATAATTTACAAAAACGAAAGATATTGAATTACAATTGAAAAACCCTATTTAGAGATGCGTCTCGGGCCTCGTTTTGACCTATTTTCATGTCCTAGTTGGTGTAGGAAGACGTGGGGCCGAGCGTGGCTTCGTGGGGGCGGAATTGGTCTTTTTGACCAATTCCCGCAGGGCTGCTCGCCGAGCAGGAAAGGCTGCTCGGCGAGCAGGGCTGCTCGCGCCGAGCAGCCCCCTGCTCGCCGAGCAGGCGCCTGGCGCCCTGCTCGGCGAGCAGGCTCCTGCTCGGCGAGCAGAAATGGCCCATAGGGCCCTGCTCGCCGAGCGTTTTCGCCCGAAGCGCGTTCGATCCAAGCTCGATGAGTTCCGCGACCTTTTTCATCCGACTTCACACCTGCACACGCATAAAAACTCCGGAAAACATTAGTCCAAAAGCCAAATTGATCCGTCAATCGCTTATTTTGAGCAAACGCTTCGTTTGGTGCGACTTTTGACGGACCAATTAGCTTCAAAAGATAATGGAATTCTAATACGCATGCTATTTCGGCCGTATTTGCCTAAATTGATTACAAAACGAGCCTAAACGACGAAAAGTAAATAGAATGTTCTCAATTCCTAACTAACTCACACAAAAGCATTTAAATGCGAGAATTGCTCGCTTATTAGCCAAATAACTCTAAAAACCGTCCTAAAACCGTACCCAAAGATAGGGGTTTTTGACCCCTATCAAACCTCCTCGCACTTAAAACTTTACTTGTCCCCAAGTAAACTAAAAAACTAAACCCGCCATCACAAGCAAGCTAGAAAACTTCCCAGTTTGACTAGGTGTTTGACACAATTTCGAGCATCTGTAATTACATGCATTCGGAAATACAAAGTAGAGACACGATATCCAAAAGCCGCATTTCAATTATCATGGGTTATAGTTTTAAGCAAATGGACACATGTTCAATTAAACGAGCTTGAGGGGATCGCTAAGTAAAACACCTCACCATAGGTAGTTCACTCATTCACACAATTTTTGGTGGCTAAGGTGTTTACTCTCGGCTTATATTCTTGCTTAGGATTACGTTGATTTTGCACGTTCATCCGAGTTCCTCTACTATGCTATATGACTCCGATGATATCAAAAACAGCCTCTAATTGGGGTTGTAATGTGGTTAGAGGGTTAAAGGTACAACAAGGGTTAAATGTTCTAGCGCTACAAAAACGGAGTTAAAATGGCTTTAGCAATCATGAAGTGACTGAGCTTTTTATTCATCCCTTATTATTTTTGTTTTTGGGATGCTCTCTTGAGACGTTTTTTTTTTTTTTGATTTTTAGGAACTGGGGAATGGAGTTCTTCCCTTTTGTTCGTCTCTTCTCTTTTCTTTTTCTGTTTTTCTTTTCCCCCTTTTTTTTCTTTCTGGGATAGTAATGCTCATTCACTTCTTAGCCTTTTGGCTTGCTACTGTAATGCCATCAACAAAGATAAAGCGCTAGAAGAAAACAAAGGCTCAGTTCGAGCTTTGCAAAAACAAGGGTTAAGTGGCGAACCAAGTTGTGGTTCACAAAAACGGGTTAGAACGAAAGAAAAATCTACAAACTACAAAAATGTCGGCTCAAAGGGGCTTCCTAGAGTGGATGAAAAAGAAAAACAAGGTAAAGAAAAGGGTTAATTCTAATGAGGCTGATTCATCGTTTATCATCTCAAATCATTGCATGTAGGTTCAACACAGTATTAGGTGCAAAATCTGTAATCTTCCACAAGTCAAAGCATTCACACAAAAAATGTCAAGAAAAAGAGCTTTTTGATGTTCGCTCTTAGGCTCAAATTCAGCTCACAATTCTTTGGGTTTCAATTTTGTATTTACTAGTTTTCCCCAAACTCAAGTTTAATATCACATGCCTTCAATTCTTAAGTTATCTACCTAAGTAATGATTTTAGCATTTCTTCAAAAGTATGGTCTAAATGCAAACTGTAGCTCATGCTTTTACAGATACAAGGGTTGTGTCCTACACCTAAACTAGTTGTCATGCAATTTTAGATTCGGTTCTCAGCCCTCAAAGACAAACAACAAAGTTTAGATTCGAAGGAGGTTCACGGTTTTAGGTCCTACACATGCAGAAGCATAAACAAAACCTAAAAACGCTAAACTAAACTAGACACGACGCAACAAAAATTTAAAATTTATACAATTTTTGTAAGTTTGTCTACCCCTCCTCCTCACACTTAAAATATGCAATAAGTTCCAACATTCCATCTAAAACCATCAAGTGCATGTGCAAAAAGTTAGGGTGGAGAAGACAACTTACTAGCCAAAGCTAAAAACAGAAATCTATAATTGAATTAAAAAGAAAACAAACCTAGAAAAAGTTTTAATCCGAACTTGGGTTGCCTCCCAAGAAGCGCTACTTTTATAGTCGGTTAGCTCGACATAGAGTTCCTTCCTAAGTATAAGCTTCTATCCGCGTTAGGAACTCGAATTCCTTAACAAACAATCCGTACCTACAAAACTGATTAAGAGCCTCAAATAAGTTTAATGGAAGTAGGAGGCCGAATTTAAACATATTATGAAAAAGTTTGGTTTGCTCCCTTTTGGATTCTCTTGGTAGGTCGAAGAGAATGAAAACTTCTGAACAAGGAGTAAATCCAAACTTTACGAACTTTTGAGGAAAAGGTAGTTGATATACACAAGCTTTGATTTGATCGTTTATTTCTATCACATGATTTAGAATTTCAGATTTTGAACCGGGGTTGCTTACCGCTTCCGGTTCTTCACTTACCTCGAGTGATGCATGTGATAGTGGACTTGGTTCTACCTTTTTGTCATTCCTCAAAGAGATGGTTTGAGCTGATTCCCTTTGTGGGATTTCTATGTTTTCCTTTATGCTTGGGAGAGCATCTCGGGATTGCTTTTGCATCTCTTGGTTTATTTGAGCCAATTGGTTGCTCAAGTCCTTGCAAACCTCCTCATTGATTGTAAGTCGGGCTGATATTCCTTTCAAGAGGGACAACATCTCATCTCGTGAGCTAGAGGGTTGTGGAGGAACTTGGCTTGGTTGTTCGTAAGGGAACATTCCCCATTCGTTTTCCCTATGCTTATTAACAAACCTATTTGGAGGCCTCAACATGTTAGGGTTCCCGTAGGACAAATTTGAGTGTTGAGGTCTCCTCCAATCACTACCATAAAAGCTGTAAGAATTGGGGTTAGAATTATACCTTTGGTGATCACCCATAAAACTTACACTTTCATTGGTGTTGAGGCTCAGTTTCGCCACCAAGATATCCATTTTCTCATTTAAGTCGGCCATGGAGGGATTGGGAGCCTCATTCTCCAGGGCATGAATGTATTGTCTTGATGGGATAGTAAACTTTTGAGCTTGCCACTCGACTTTTTCTTGCCAATTCATTGATCAGAGAATGCTGAGAAAAAGTGAAGTTCTAGCACAAAAGTTTGATAAGTAACAGTATACAGATATGAACAAGTATAGAAAAGTATAAAGAAATCATATATCAACAAGTATAGACGATATAAACAAAGATATTCAAATGCCTAAACTAACAAATCAACCTTTGGTTCGATATTGCAGAAGAAATAAATCCCCGGCAACGGCGCCAAAAACTTGATGCGGATTCCGGAGAATCCTCACTAAGGGATAAGTGTACCCCGTCGTTATCAAGTAATAAATTTCTGATTTAAGTCCAGGTTATCGTCCACAGGATTTATTTCTGCAAGTATCAAGCTACTCGGTCTCGGATGTTATCTAGGGTTAGGGGGGTTTTGAGTTTGGTTTGTTTAATTAATCTACTCCTAGGTTGAATTATACTAATCCTAGCTAAGTTATCTAATTCTAACTAAATTATCTAAGTTATTCTACGCCTAACTAAGTTACTCTACCCCTAATTGATCTTTCATTAATGAAACTATTCGAAGGAACATGGTATGAACGATAATAATAAAGATAGATTATCAAGTCTATTGAATAAAAACCTAATCTGAGTCACTTGTATTCAAGGCGAGTAACCCTACTTACCCTCCTGAGGTTCCTAGCGCGTGATTCCCTAAGGCCGAAACTAGGTCTAAGGCTCAGTAAATTGGCGCTTAATCAACTAAGAGGTCGTCAATCTCCTAGGCTCTGACTAGGTCAGATTCAGCTCGCAATATGTGCCTACTAGATTTTAAGGCTTTTGAATGAGTTAAACCAATTGAATAAAGCGTAAGACAGAGATTAGACAAATAATCATAGAACAAAACAAGAGCTAAATTATTATTAAAGGCGAAGATAATTGTCACAAGATACAATAAGTCAAGTTCGGCAACTGTATCAAAGAGTACAAACGAGGAAAGATAAAAGGAGATACAAAAATCCCTTTCAGGGAACCTGTTTACTCTGCAGCCGGCGACTTAATCTTAAGGACGGACCTTGGTAATTCCTCGGTAGAAAGCTTTGAAGGAGCTTCAATGGAGGTTGAGGAAGATGGAGAAGATGGAGAGGAATTACAAGGGGAAAGCTAAAATAATTTACAAAAATGAAAGATATTGAATTACAATTGAAAAACCCTATTTATAGATGCGTCTCGGGCCTCGTTTTGACCTATTTTCATGTCCTAGTTGGTGTAGGAAGACGTGGGGCCGAGCGTGGCTTCGTGGGGGCGGAATTGGTCTTTTTGACCAATTCCCGCAGGGCTGCTCGCCGAGCAGGAAAGGCTGCTCGCGCCGAGCAACCCCCTGCTCGCCGAGCAGGCGCCTGGTGGCCTGCTCGGCGAGCAGAAATGGCCCGTAGGGCCCTACTCGTCGAGCGTTTTCGCCCGAAGCGCGCTCGATCCAAGCTCGATGAGTTCCGTGACCTTTTTCGTCCGACTTCACACCTGCACACGCATAAAAACTCCGGAAAACATTAGTCCAAAAGCCAAATTGATCCGTCAATCGCTTATTTTGAGCAAACGCTTCGTTTGGTGCGACTTTTGACGGACCAATTAGCTTCAAAAGATAACGGAATTCTAATACGCATGCTATTTCGGCCGTATTTGCCTAAATTGATTACAAAACGAGCCTAAACGACGAAAAGTAAATAGAATATTCTCAATTCCTAACTAACTCACACAAAAGCATTTAAATGCGAGAATTGCTCGCTTATTAGCCAAATAACTCTAAAAACCGTCCTAAAACCGTACCCAAAGATAGGGGTTTTTGACCCCTATCAAAGCCTAGCTATAACAGCTTGTGAACTCAAATGGATTTCTTTTTTGCTCCAAACCTTTCAAGTTGAAGTAGAAAGACCTATTCCATTGCACTGTGATAATACTTCAGCAATAGCTATAGCAGCTAATCCTATTGATCATGAGAACACTAAACATTTTGATATCGATGTTCATTTTATAAGAGACTATGTGGAGCAGGGGTTTATATCAACACCACATGTTTCATCACTTCAGCAACTAGCTGATCTTTTTACAAAGGTTATGAATGGAGTTCAGATTGACAAATTTTTGAGCAAACTTGGAGTTGTCAACATGACTGCACCAAGTTTGAAGGGGGAGTGTTGAAGTTAGTTTGTTAATTAGAGAAGTTTAGCTTAACCATAGTTAGTTGTCAACCACACAGTTACAAGTTAGTTATTAATTAGTTGAGTTTGTAACTGTATCTGTTAGCAGTTCATTATAAAAGACTGCTTGATTATTGTAAATTTCTTCAATTAGTTTTTCTCTGTGTATTGTAATTCAGATTCTTCTTGATTTCAATAAATCATTTTTCCTTCACTTGATCTTTTCAACAGTGTTTGATAAGCTTTGTGACAGTGAAAAAGGGAGAGAAGAAGCATACAATAATGCATTAACATGGCCAGTTTTGGTGAAAAAAATCTTGAGAGTATCTGAATTGGCTACGGAGTTTTCGGTCTCGGTGATTTGGAAGCTGATGAATAAGTATGGAAGAAGAGAAGAGAAAGTAGCAGTAGTAGTAATGGCAGAAGCTCTTCAAGTTGGGGTTTTTCAGAAGCTGGTTTTGTTGTTGCAAGTTGGGTGTAGTGATGACACGAAGGAGAAAGCTACTGAACTTTTGAAGTTGATGAATCCGTACAGAAATGGATTGGAATGTATTGATTCTGTTTATTAAATTATTTATTTTTCTTTTCAAAATTGGATTCAATTGATTAGATTTAGAAAGAGATAAATTAATAAAAAGGAGAGAGAAAAGAGAAAGAAAGAAAAGAAATTAAAGAGAGAGAGAGGAAGAAGATGGTATATTTGATTTTGATGTTTTATTTTGGGGTTTGTTTAGAATAATTAGATAATAAAGAGGGTTAATTTATAAAATAAATAAATATAAGGACTAAATTAACTCTTTTTCCTTTGATTTTGAATACTCTTAGTCAATTTGGTCTGTATTTACTAACGGAATGAACCTCAAGGTACCATTTTGCAAACTTTTAAACCATAAGGGTGCCCATCGAAAACAGATGTAACCACACGGTTTATTTTTGTATTTTTTCCTTAAAAAAACAGCTGATATATATATATATATATATATATATATATTATTTATTTATTTATTATGTAATCTGATCCGACGAATCCGAGTTGTTTAGTTGAATTAAGTGACCTATGATCTAACTATAAATTTAGTTTGATGTCCGGTTTGATTCTGATAGTGATAAAAACCAAATTTACCCCTAACATTTTATGAAAAGTGCAAATTTAGCATTAACATATGAAATCATGCAAATTTAATTATAATACTTCCAAACAAGATCAATTTTAACACAATATTATCGGAAAATAGAAAAAAATGGTTTGATTGGTTTTTAACCGTCAATTCAAACCTTCCAAAATTTTAATCATATATGTTAATCATATATAAGTTAATCACAATTTTTTTTATCATACTATTCAAAATATTTACTGTGTTATTAATATAGTTATAAAAAACCAATAAAAATATATAAAATTGCTTCAATTTATCAACAAACTTGTTTGAAAGGTCCAATATAACAGTTAAATAATATTTAAACCAGCCTTTTCAAATTTTCGATAATGCATAGCTAAAATTGATCTTGCTTGGAAACGTTAGAGTTAAATTTATACAATTTCATACATTAGAGCTAAATTTGCACTTCGCTTGAAACATTAATGTTAAATTTGGCCCTTATCCCGTTCGGATAACATTGCTAAAACTCGAATTAAGAAAAATTATTTAAAATTTACTACTTCATGCGTTTCATATTATATGTCTTTTTAGAGAGTTGCACATAAATTTAGAATATTAGGAAAACGATTTTGCTACCCTTTATTTATAGATTCCACTATTTATTTATTTTATAATAAGTTCATTATTCTAATTAATATCCATATATCCACATTTTATAGCAAAAAAGAATGTGACTTAATGTGTATTAATCATATCAAAATGATATATATTATAAAACAAAAAAAATAATCTTTAGAAAGACATGTAATATGAAACGGAGAGAGTACCATATTTGACAAAAAAAAAGGATAAGGGTCACATTCAATCCCAACGTTTTAAACGAAGTGTAGATTTAGCCGTAATATATGAAATTGTGCAAATTTAATCTTAATGTTTCCAAGCAACATCAATTTTAATTTTGCACTATAATTTTTTTTTTTAAAAACTGGTCAGACTATTATTTAATTTTCACATTGGACATTTCAAATATTTTTGTTGTGATTAATATATAAAAAAGGGCGACCCGGTCGCATTACGCGTCCCCGCTGAGCGAGGGTCCGGGGAGGGGTCCCACCACAAGGGTGTATTGGGGCAAGCCTTCCCTTGCCAATTTAATTGGCAAGAGGCCGCTCCTAAGACTCGAACCCGTGACCTCTGGTCACACGGCAACAACGTTTTACCGTTGTGATTAATATATATATATATATATATATATATATTAGGTTTAGTTTTTAGCATTTTAATAAAAAAAATTATAATACACTAAATATCTTAAACATGATTGATATTTGGAAGGTCTGAAGTGACAGTTAAATACCAATCGAATTAGTTTTTTCTAATTTTTAATAACGTAAGGTTAAAATTGATAAATTTCATACATTAAGGTTAAATATGCACTCTCAAATGTTAGAGTTAAATTTGATATTTAGAATAAAAAAAGCTCATATCCCATAATTGGGCTGGGTTGGATCATGACCAGGCTCAACAACGGGAAGCCCTAAATCAAAAACCTCCGCAGTAAACAAGTTGCGGCTGTGGCGCCTTCCTCTTTTACCTGAACGGAGCTATCAGACGGACGGGGACAAAACTAGGTCCGATTGTAATTGTCAAATCCGAGCTTCTCGACGTTCTTTATCTCATCAGCAGTTCAACAACATTTATTTTACCTTCGCCGGATTGTGGATGTTCAGGCTGCCTTTTCTGGCCTGTTAGAAATATGGCCCTATCAGTCTCAACAAGGCTTTTACGCTCTGTCAGCTCTTTAAAAATTGCTCGTTGCTGTTCTCCTGGTGTTAATTATCAATCATTTCAACCTTCGGACGGTAAACCCTGTGTTTTTATCGCTTCATCACTTGTAGTTTCTTAATGGAAATGTTTGGTAGCTGCGAACTGATATTGTTGATACTTTCAGATTTATGTTGCCATGTTTCTCTGGATTGCGAATTTTCTCCAGAATCTTCTGGTTTTATCAAGGTACTCTCCCGCCATTCTTAATCTTCTCTGCTGCTTTTGACTCATTTGTTTTAAGAATATTTGGGGATTTCTGTTTTTAATGAAGGAAACATAGTCTCTGTCATTGACAATCTTGTAACGATCTCATATCTCATCTGCTATAATGTAGGGTTTAGTGCCTTCCTTTAGGAGGTTCTCAACATCTACTATCCTAACTCCGGGGTCTAGTGATGATGCATTTCCTTCTGATTTGTTGTCCACAAAGACTGTGCTAACACCTGAGCGCAAAATAGGTAAAGATAGAGTTGAATTTAGTTATTTATTCATTCTTTTTTGCAGAGGTTTATTATAGTTGTTGAGAGTAGTGATATCTATGGAACTTTGTGCTTATTTGCTTTGTGACTGTCAATCCTTGGAATGTATAAGCATCTTCACATGCTTTCGGTCTAAGATTGTATTGCATGTCTTGATGCTAAATATGCCATGGTGAATGCGCGTTTTATGTAGAATAAAGCTTGTTGTTTTACTCACCTTGCTTTTTGTTCAAGACCGAAAATTTGGAGCAGAGGATATATGTGTATATTACTTAATGCAATCTCTGATTGCTAACTCCGTATTCAAACATTGATTTGTGTTTCATGGTGATGATAAATTCTAAATTGTAATCATTGGCTTGAGATTCTTGTGAATTAGAGCATTGCCCTTGACTCGTTGCAGTAGGTCTGCTTGAATTCTCTTGGAAATGCTGTCTTTAAGAGTGTTCTTGAGTGTTTTCTCTTCCTCTTTTAATCATCTATGTCTGCATGAGATTCTCAAAGTGGACTTCAAATTTTCTTGAATATTTTAACAGCATTTGGTAATTAATGAACCTTTTCGTATACAAATTGTTGACTCTTTTCCATGATATAAGTTGCTAACTTTTCTAGGATCCTTTTGGTCGTACCTTATGACAACATGAGATTAATGGTTTTGCTATTTTTTAATGTTGTGTTCTTTAGTATTAGTTCACTTGCTTGAAATATTGTTCTCCAATATTAGTCTCTACCATTTTCTTATCCTATGGATCCTATCCAACTACAGTTCACTTTTTCCAACAGTTTGATGTAGCATGCCTAAAGTTTGACTATCTGATATTCTCAAATCTATTAACTATAGTGTTGAGTATCTTATTCTCTTCACTGAATGGTGACATACTGACATTTCTTGGTGTGCGTGTCTTTGTTAGCCACAATGTTCATAGACCCTTTAGTTATTCTATATTTTTTTTTTTATCATGTGCTCTTTATTTTATGAGGTCTGAATTATTCATTTCTTTTATTTTATGTTGCGATTTAGGTCTTCTTGAGGACCTAGTAATTCCAGTAACAAATTTCTCAAATGAGGACAAGGGATTTATGGTTTTAGCTGGTGATGTTTTTGATGTGCCTATCAAGAAGCACATCGTTCATCGTGTTGTGCGGTGGCAACTTGCTAAACGGCAACAGGTACTCCTAACTATTATATAAATCTTCAAAGAATGTTTTTTTATGGCTTTAGGTATTGTTACATAAAGGTATAGAGAATGAGTATAGTTGTGAATAGATCATTGGAAGTGGCAAAGTTGCTTTTCTTGTTCTTTGAATTCTTGTCACAAACTTTTTTTTAGTTAGTTCTTGGATGGTTGACAGGTACAAAGTTCTCTTTAGTTCATTTTGTCTGTATAAGAAATTTTGGATGAGGAAAATATGGTCACCACATAGGAGAAAAAATAGTTCGTTTTTTTTGTGGAAAACCATGATAATGTTACAACTTGGAATAGCTTTTATTATTACCTCTAACACACCCCTTCACACGAATGCTAACTGGGCTTGAAGCGTGTACTACACATGCCCATCTTACCGCGTGTTAAAATTTAATAAACAAATGAAATTGTCAGGGTTCGAACCCTCGACCGTTTGGTCTAAGAGACTCTAATACATTGTCGAGGAACTAATTGAACTAAAAGCTTAGCTTATAGTTAAGGCTCAAGAATAGCTTTTATTATTGTCTCTTCGTCATATTAAGTCAATATTGATGAACTTAAAAGAAAAGCAAAGGAACTGTAAATTTCGAAAGAAAATTTGAAGGGGGATAGGGGAAACTGTAAAGTTCGTCATATTATCATCTCTGAATTTTTCTTGGGTATGTTAACATAGAAAGCTACTTCTGTTGCTCTATGTAGCTGTCCAATGAGTTCTTTTGTTATGTTAGTCATGGGTAAATTGACTTATATATGAAATTCTGTTGTGATATTGATAAGAATTCTGCTAATATTTAAAAATTTGTACGAGAAGTTATGATTAATCTTGGGATTGAATTGTCAATAGGGGACACATTCAACAAAAACACTCAGTGAGGTTAGTGGTACTGGGAAAAAACCATATCAACAGAAGGGTCTTGGCAGAGCACGTCACGGAACATTGCGTGGACCACAGGTATTGAAGCCTTTTAGTCCTTATCGATGTTCAGCTGCTGATGTTTTATCATTTATTTATTTCAATGTGTTATGCCATTTGAGTAACTTGACTGAACCATAATGATTGAATTCTATATAACAGTTTAGGGGTGGTTGCGTCATGCATGGCCCTAAACCACGAAGTCATGCTTTCAAATGTAACAAGAAAGTTAGGCGTTTAGGATTGAAGATTGCTTTGACAGCTCGTGCAGCAGAAGGAAAGGCATGTCTCTCTCTCACTGTGTACCCATAATCTTGCATATATAAGCCTATTCCTAGGGAGAAGATCCTTTTCCATTTACGTTTAACGTCTTCATTCATTGCTTTTTATTAGTTGTTACTCCTTTTTTAACTTCTGCAATTCTGTCTCAATGGTTTCAGCTTTGTGATTTGCATATATAATTGGGAAAGATATTTTGCATTTCTTAGTTTTTATATTGAACTTTAGCTTATTTAAATGATTATTCTTTCATGTCTCGGGCCCTAATCTTAAAAGAAGTCATAAAATTGCAGCTCTTGATTTTTGATGATTTGGAGATCCCTACACATAAAACAAAGAATATTGTTAACTATGTCAGTCAAATGGAGAACACGAATAAGCTACTGGTGGTTGATGGTGGCCCCATTAATGAAAAGCTTAAGTTGGCGACACAAAATCTGCATTATGTCAATCTGCTACCATCAATTGTAAGTTGTGACTTGCATCCTTATTTCTTTCCACATTATGAAATGTTAAGATATGTAAAATGAATGAATCTCGAAAAAAAAAAGCGACGTGAACATTTGAGTTTCCTTTTACATTATGATTTTTATATTTGGTTTAATGATTGAGGGATAATTAAATTAAAAAAATAGAACTCTTATGCTGCAAAATAGAATCATAGTATAGTTCTTTGAAATTTTGAACCTCTCATGATTGATCACACAAGCCGTCATGGAACTAGGAAGCACAGAGACTTCTGGGAGGCTAACATACAGAGTGTTGAACACTCCGATACTCCGCGGACACGCACATGACACTCCAAAATAAGTGTCCCCTCTTTTTCTTTTCTTTTTTAATGGGGACACTTCAGGGACATGGATCCTAAGTTAATTAAGTAGAATATAGGGTATTTTTTTAATAATTTTACAGAAAAATGGGCTTGATATATACAAAAATAAAACATGACCCTAACAAAAAAAAAGAATATAGCAGCCGTCCATTTTTTGGTAGTTATAGTCTGAAGTATTAAATGTTTCTTTTTGATGAATTAATGAGTTATTGTGGATGTTATTTATGGTTTGTAATGACTTATGAATGCTATTTATGATATATATATTTGGTGTGTCTCCGCCATACCCGTGTCTCATATTTTTTAAAAATGCCATTTGTCATTCCTGTACCGTGTCGGTGCTTCCTAGATATGGAAGTATGCTTCAGTGCCACAGAGCTTACAATATTCTGTGTTCTTTCAGGGCTTGAATGTCTATAGCATCCTCTTGCATGATACATTGGTGATGTCCCGTGATGCTGTAAACAGAATCGTAGAACGGATGCACACTCCAATTAACCGATAAAGTGACATCTCCGTTTTCAGCTGTGTTCTGTTATATTTGATTTGGAAGGAGAAGAAAAAGGCAGAATAAAGTGTTATGGTTTTATCAGAGAATGCAAGATATGCATCTAAACGTCCATTTTCTTGTATTAAACGGTCCTTGAACTGAAAGTTGTTTTGGTAGCTGAAGATTGGTGCAAGGTAAAGGAAATCAACCTTAACCGTTCTAATAGGATTTTGATGTTTCATGTCCGGCTATTAGGAATTCAAATTATTATCATATTTTCATACTTGAATTTCATGTCGAAATGAGATTTCGTGTTACAATCGTGTTATGATATGTTAGAGAAATTTTATCTCCTTGCTTCCAGAAGGAGAAAAAACGGACTACTTTGATTAGGACTTAGGCTATGTTTGTTTAAATGAATTTCTTGCTATGTTGCACGAACCCTCCTCTTTAGTAGCATTTTTGCGTTTCTAGTCTGTTTCGTTTCCACATCCATTTTCCTTTAAAGACTATTTTATGAACATTATGTTTTAGAAGTAACGTTTTTGGTATCCATTTCCGTATCTGTGTCCATGCACCATAGATTTCTTGATTTGGTATGGCATCAGATTGCTTCCGGTATTTAGGATCTATTATCCAAACGGATGGAGAAGTAGATGGAGATGTTGCTTATAGGATTAAATCGGGGTGGGCGAAGTGGAAGAGTGCTACCGGTTTCCTTTGTGACCCCGGCATGCCTAATAGATTGAAGGGAAAATTTTACCGCACGACAATCAGACCATCATTGTTATATGGTACAGAGTGTTGGGCAGTGAAACATTGTCACATTCATAAGATGTCAGTGGCAGAGATGCGTATGTTGAGATGGATGTGTGGTCATACGAGAAAGGATCGGGTGAGTAATGAAATAATTAGGACAAAAGTAGGGGTTACAGCTATTGAGAATAAAATGAGGGAAAACCGACTAAGGTGGTTTGGCCATGTAAGACGAAAAGCGCTTGATGCGCCGGTTAGGAGGACTGAAGAGTGG
The DNA here is from genome assembly GCF_963576675.1 of Euphorbia lathyris. Taxonomy (NCBI): domain Eukaryota; kingdom Viridiplantae; phylum Streptophyta; class Magnoliopsida; order Malpighiales; family Euphorbiaceae; genus Euphorbia; species Euphorbia lathyris. The sequence goes on from NC_088915.1 coordinate 88,334,776, forward strand.
CAAAGGGAGGTAGTGGTGAGGGGAAGACCTAAGCAAACTTGGAGGAGCGTGATCGAGCGTGATATGAGTTTATTGGGGATTGATGAAAATATGGTAGTGGATAGGACATAGTGGAGGGAGAGAATTTGTGTCGCTGAGACGACTTGATTTCATGGTTTTATATGATGGTTCATGTTAGCGGACCCCGAATCATTTCGGGATTAAGACTTTGTTGTTATTGTTGTTGCATGACATGTATGAAAATGTGGAATTCATTTCAAATGAAATGAATTTTATGTTTGCTTTTAAGGAATTTTGTATCCTTTTCAAATACCTGTCAAACCTATGTTAATTACATGGGTTATCTCTATGTGGCTTGAAAATAGGGCTCACGCTTGCGCATTGCTCGTTTAGGGTTGTCAAAATGCATTATTTAGGGTTGTCAAAATGGGATGTCGTGTTACAATCATGTTATGTAATCTAGACTTGTCAAATGAGTCTTGTTAGTTGGATGTTTTCTGTAGATTATGTTGTTTGTTTCAAATGATATATCTAAGGGGGCGTTTGGTTTAAATTTCGGAATCGGAAATGGGAACGGAATCGAAATCTAGCGGAGTCAGAATCGAAATGACTATTTATTTATTATGTTTGGTTCAATTTGGAATCGGATTGAGATTCTCTTTGAAGTTGTTTGATTCTTTAATGATCTGAATCGGAATGAATAAATAATTATTATTATAACATCAATTAAAAATAAATATAAAAAATATTAAATCATTTATTAGTGTAAAAAATCTAATATATTAAAATAAAAATTAATGGTTTTTTTTATTAATTACTCTTTTAATTATTGTAAATAAAAAAATTGTATTATAAATTCAAAGAAAATAAACATTGTTATGTAAATATAAAGATATTGGTGGAGTCTGACAATTTGGAGGCTATCAACAGGATTTCGGATAAACAGGTTGTTTGTCTTAAGAGTCAGAATCTCATTAAAGCCATCTTGAGGCTTCGTCCTGCCTTCGATTCTCTTACATTCTCCCATATTTATAGGGAGCAAAACCGCGTGGCGGATCGCTTGGCAGCTGCTGGGCATGGGGGGATGTTAGGTGTTTCTACCCTTTCCGTTCCTCCTTCTTTTCTGTTACCTTCTCTTCTTGAGGATAGGATTGAGGTCAGTCTTCCTAAACTGATCCCAGGTTAGGTTTTTGTTTGTTTGTTTTTTTTTCTTCCCTTCTTACCAAAAAAAAATATAATCATCCTTTATTTTCCAGCAAAAAAAATAACCATGTCAAATAAAATAATAACTACAATTTTTTTTTTTGAGAAATAGCCATTTGATTAAAAAACGTGGGTTGTTGTTGCTTTAAAAAAATGTGGGTTGTAATGTTTTATATATATATATATATATATAAATCAATTGGAAATGAATGGAATTTGATTAACCGGGGAGAGGGGAGGATTTCAACTATTCTCATAGTTGGGGAAATGAGATTATTATTCCCTAATTATATTTCCGGCTTAATACATCATTTGCCTCCTGAATTTGTCCAAAATGGTTGATTGGTCCCTAAACTTTTAAAGTGTCTCGATAGCCCCTTAAACTTGCATAAAATATAATAATGAATCATTCGGTTGTAAAAAAGTAAGTTAAATACGGAAGATATGTTGCACGCATCTTTAAAAAGTAAAAGACCAAGGTCGGGCAATTATAATATTAGAGAAGAAAATGTTTTATAGTTGAATAAGTAAGAAAATCTTTTTTAACATGTTTTAATCTATTTTGTGAAATATGTAATAACATTATAAGGCACGTGTAACATATTTTCCGCATTTGACTTACTTTTTTACAACCGAATGATTAATTGATTACATTTTACGCAAGTTCAGAGTGCTAACTGAACATCTTATGCAAGTTCATGGGGCTATCGAGACACTTTGAAAGTTTAGGAGGCCAATCAACTATTTTGGACAAGTTCAGGAGCAAATGATGTATTAAGCCTATATTTCCTTAATCAAACACTAACAAAGGGAATATTTCATTCCCATTCCCATTCCATAGCTTAAATTCAGCTAACCAAACACTTCCTAAGAGATTATGTGTAGACATGAACTTTGCGCTTTTTAATATTATGACAACTAAACTGTAATTAACATCTCAAAATGATTGTTGATAACCTCAAAAATAAAACATTTAAGAATTAAAATTATTTAGAATCACATTTACACATTTTTTATTATTTTAAATCACAATTTCTGAAGTTTTATCTCTAAATATACACTTTCTCTCTCCTAACTAAATAACACTTAAATAATCTTAAAATGCAAAAGTTGAAGAATTGAAATTGCTTAGAATATTATTAATTCTTGGAATTATCTATTTTAAGGTTAGCAATAGTCGTTTTGAGGTGTTAATTCAAATTTAGGATATGAGTGTAATTAGCCTTTTATTTTGGGAAAAGGTTCAAATTTAGCTATTGGGGAAAAACAGATTTAGTCTTTACGTATAAAATAATGCAAATTTAAATTCAATATTTACCAGATAGTACAATTTCAAATCTCGTTAACAGTAGATAACACATAATCAATTCTTGCCTTAAAATGTGCCTACGATGAGTTTATAGATGGGGATTAAATTTACTTTCCAATAATTATAAAACTAAATTTGTACCATCTCTTTTATTATCAATAAAGTTCGGCCTGAAATCTTACACTTGCTACATTTTGGCAATAGTTTTAGGGTCCTTTTGATTCATCTGTTTTTTTTTGCTGTTGTTATTAGTTGTGTTGCGGTTGCTGATAGATAATAGATGTTAGTTTTTTTTTGTTAAAAACAATTGTTTCAGAATGTTACTAAACACATCTCCGGTTTAGAATTAAAAGGTAAAAAGTAATTTCAAAAAATGGAAACAAAGGGTTATTTAATCATGAATGACCTTTGTTTAGTTGAAGCCACTCAAGAAAATAGTCTGCTTAAAATAACATTGTAAACTGAAAATAAATAAAAGGCTTAATACATCAAAAGCCTTTTGAGCTAGTCTAAAAAGTTTCATTAGTCTCCTCTGTTGAAACACCTTTCCACATGATTTTGATTTGACAAATTTATTTAAGTTAATCCATGATTACGGGACAATTAAATTTAACTGCTTTGATTTAATTGTACTAATATGTTTGTTCAATGTTGAGTATAAATATAAACGGAAATAGAAATAAAAAGTAAGACAGGACGAAAACAACATGAGAAAAACAGCACAAGCTGAGTGGAGTGTAACTCAGCGTGATAAAAGAAAAGTCATCTTCAGAACAAAAGCTTGAAAATCAAGCTAATCAACAAAGCTGAGTGGAACGCAACTCAGTATCAAAAGTAGAGGAGTCTTCTTGAGAACTATGTCTTGTAGAACGAAGCTGACCATTGAAGCTGAGTAAAAGAGAACTCAGTATCTGAATTAGCAACAATCGAAGACAGCGGCTATCAAAGTCATGCTGAGTAATCTTCAGGACAGCGCGAATGATCCGTTTGCTAAAAGACAAGCTCCGACAACTGTCTGCACCAATAATAGAAATCTTGGAATTACGCAAAAGCCAATTTCGAGATGCATGGGTCAACTGTTCTTTCGCTAAAAGACAAACTGGCACAAGAAGACGAAACCTGCGAGAAGAAGACAAACCTGACGCCTGCGGAATTCAGTCGATAAGGTTGGCCTGCAAATCTTAAGCTGACTAGAGCCTTGTCGCAAAAAGAAGCCGTTTGGATTCAACGGACAAATCCAGAATTCAAATGAACAAGTCTTCAGAATACAACTATAAAAGGACAAGTATACTTCTTGGATCCATAGCCGATCGTGAAAACAAAAAGAGAATAAGAGCATACATACAAAAAGCACATCAATACAAGAAAGAGATCTTACACCAAATTTCTATTCCTGTGTAAATGCTAGAGTGATTTTCTTTGTAATCATCTAAAGTGTTCTTTGTTTGAAAAAGAACAATCTTGTATCAATCATAGTATTGAGAGAGTGTGCTGAGTACTCGGTTTGGTACTCAGTGGTAGAGAAAATCTAAGTGCTGGGTTGTAGCGCTTAGTGGAGTTGAGTAAACGAATAGAGGACGGTACTCTTGCATATTCAACTGCCTTGTAAACGGTTTATGCTCTACCTTTAAAGAGCTCAGTATTGGATTTAAAAAGCCCGGAGGGATTCTGGGGACTGGACGTAGGCGGAGAGGCCGAACCAGGATAAGTCGTGCTGAGTAATTTCTAACTCTCCTTCAATATATATCTGTATGTGTTGCTTGCTATATTTACTCAGTATATAAATTGCTTAAGCTGACACAGAGTAAATCAGAGTGCTGAGTTGGAAGCTGACTACAAAAGTGTCATTTCCCAACTCACAAGTAAAACTATTCTAGTCAGTATCTGACTAAAGCCATCTTACGCCTCACTCGGCCACGCTGACCAAAACTGAGTTGCGAAACTCAAAGAATTAAATTAAGTCAGTGCAATTAAAACGAAAAACTTACATTAGTTCCTAACCCCCCCCCCTTTTGGAACTAATCACAAGGGACCAACAAGTGGTATCAGAGCCTAATAGCTCACTACTCAGAGATATAACCATCTTGAGCTGATCCCGATAAATGGCTGAGAACAGCACTCGTTTCCTTCCAAGGAACCAAACAACACAGATACTCCCTGAGGGATTATCTATTAGTCGGCCTCCCTTATTCTTCGGATCTAATTATACGTTCTGGAAGAATAGGATGAAGAACTTCATTCAAGCCACAAACATGAGTGCATGGCTTGCAATAGTTCAAGGCCCATATGTGCCTTATAAAACTGTTGACAATGAGAAAATTGTCAAGAGTGAAACTGAGTGGTCAGAAGATGACCTTAAGAAACTACAAAATAATGCTTCGACTATCAATATGCTTCACTATGCGCTAGACGCTGCAGAATACAATAAGATTTCAGGTTGCGAGTCAGCACAGGAGATTTGGAAAAAGCTTGAAGTAACCTACGAAGGTACAAGCAAGGTCAAGGAATCAAAGGTGAACCAACATATGAGATTATATGAGCTGTTCGAGATGAACGACAATGAGGACATCTCTAGAATGAATGCTAGATTCACCAACATCATAAATGAGCTAAAGAGACTTGGCAAGAACTTCACTAAAGAAGAGCAGGTGAAGAAAATCTTGAGAAGCTTACCCAAGAGCTGGCAAGCTAAGAAAACGGCTGTGGAGGAAGCTGAAGACTTGACCACATATAAATACGACGAGCTGATCGGATCTCTGCTGACCCATGAGATCTCTATGAAAATTTTTGAAGCAAAAGAAAAGTCAGAAGACAAGAAACAAAAATCACTTGTCATGAAAGCTGACTCAACCGAAGCTGACTCATCGGATGATGAGGAAATGGCCATGTTCACAAGGAAGATGAAGAAGCTGTTCAGAAAGAATGAAAAGAACAGCAAGAGGCCATTCAGAAGAGGCGACAGGTACAAAGCTGAGTCTAGTGACAAATAAAAAAAGGACAGCTCCAAGTCTGTCACATGCTTTGAGTGCCATCAAACTGGGCACATTAAGTCAAGCTGCCCTAATCTGAAGAAAGAAAAGAAGGGAAGCAAAAAGGAAATTGTGGCCACATGGAGTGACAGCAATGAGTCAACATCATCTGAAACTGATGCCACTGAGTCAGCAAACATATGCTTCATAGCCGATGACGCTGCTGACCACACTCGATCTGAGCAAGCTGACCTCTCTGAAGAATCTGAACAAGAGGAGTACTCAAATGAGGTAATATCCTTACACTTGCTTAGAAATGAAATCATTAACGCCCTGGGTGATTTATATACACTGACTAAAAAGTGTAACAAGAAAATAAAGGCACTCAGCAGGCGATGTGACGAGATTGAGGAGGTCAAACTTAGTGACCTTCGATATCTTCTCCAAGACAACTCAACTTTGCATAGCAACATGGAAATTATGCACAAGTTTGTCTCGGAAGTCCAATCAGATTCAAAGAAACTGAAAAAGGATGTCACAAACCTACAGAACCAAATAAAAGGTTCAAATAAATCCCATGCTGAGTACTTAAGTACTGGTAAGCGTAGACAGTTCACTCAGTGTGACTATTGTGGAAAAAGGGGACACACAACAGATGTGTGTTGGTACAACAAGCGGATTGTCCAATGTGACTTCTGCGGAAAGAAAGGACATACCACTAAGGTATGTTGGCATGCTCAGCACAATGGTGCTGACCAAAAACAAAGTCACCCCAAAAGGGTAGCATTTTGTGACTTCCGTGGTAAAGTTGGCCACACAATAAAAGTATGCCGTCACAAATTAAAACATTACTTTGCACCTGTCTATGCTAACCCACGAGGACCCAAAAAGAATTGGGTACCTAAAGATGAGTGATTTAAAATGCAGGTGAGCCTGAGATGCGTGGAAAAATCGAAACTATGGTATATTGATAGCGCATGCTCGAGGCACATGACTGGTGATGAAACTCAGTTCATCACACTTGAGCTTAAACGAAGTGGAAACGTAAGCTTTGGAGACAATAAGAAGGGTAAGATAGTAGGATCAGGTGCTATCGGAGGTAACCCCACCATTGAGTCAGTCTCCTTAGTTAAAGGTCTCAAATATAACCTATTGAGCGTAGCTCAGCTTTGTGATAGCGGTGGACAGGTTATATTTGATGCTACTCAGTGTCGGATACTCGAGGGAAAAACAAACAATTTGATTTTAACTGCCCCTCGTGTTGACAATGTATATATGTTGAGTTTAGAAAAACAGTTTTCCAAAAATATATGTTTAGTATCTAAAGAGGATAACTCCTGGCTATGGCATAGGAGACTTGGTCATGTAAGCATGGACCTCTTTGCCAAATTAGCTAGAAAGCAATTAGTTGAGGGATTGCCCAAATTGAAATTTGAAAAAGATCAATTATGTAATGCTTGTCAGCAAGGTAAACAAACGAAAAAGTCTTTTCAAAGTAAAAACATTGTCTCAACCAAGAGACCATTGGAATTACTACACTTGGATCTTTTCGGACCTATCCAGCCACTCAGTTTGGGAGGTAAGAAATTTTCCTTAGTCATTGTAGACGATTTCTCTCGGTACACTTGGATCATCTTGCTGAGTTGCAAGGATGAAACTTTTGAGATGTTCACAACATTGATTAAAAAGCTTAAAAATGACAAAGACTTAAGAGTAGCTCATATTAGAAGTGACAATGGCGGAGAATTCAAAAATCAACAGTTTGATGAATTCTGTGAAGTCAGTGGCATTGATCATAACTTTTCTGCTCCTAGGACACCTCAACAAAATGGGGTTGTTGAAAGGAAGAACAGAACAATAGTTGAAATTGCTAAGACAATGCTGAGCGAAAATAGGCTTCCAAAGTATTTCTGGGGTGAAGCTGTCCACACAGCATGTTACATACTGAATAGGGCTTTAGTTAGACCTATACTTAAGAAAACCCCATATGAACTTTGGAAAGGACGAAAGCCCAACATTGGCTACTTTCGTACTTTTGGGTGTAAATGTTTTATACTCAATACAAAAGATAACCTTGCAAAATTTGATGCTAAAGCTGAAGAAGCGATCTTTTTAGGGTACTCAACTAACAGTAAAGCATATAGGGTATATAATAAACGAACTCAAGTTGTAGAAGAATCTGTCCATATAGAGTTCGATGAAACTGACCCTGCAGGAAAGACAACTCAGTCCACTGAAGATGAACCAAGCTCAGCTTCCGCTGACTAAACAGGAGCCACTGAGTCATCAGTACAAGGGCTGACCAAAGGTAAAAACGAAACCGAAATTACCTTTGCTGACCAATCTACTCCTGCAGACATTGTAGAAACACCTATTCCAGACAACTCAACATTACCCAAAGAAATAAAAATCCCAAGAGGACATTCGGAGAAGTCCATTCATGATGCTGCTGACAACAAGCTGATGACAAGAGATCAGCTTAGGAAGTATCTCGGTAATGTCGCATTCGTCTCAGTGCATGAGCCAAAGAACTTCTCAGAATCTGAGCATGACGAACACTGGATCAATGCTATGCAAGAGGAGCTTGATCAATTCAAAAGAAATAAGGTATGGGATCTAGTACCAAAACCTAGGAATCAAAAGACCATAGGAACTAAGTGGGTCTTTAGAAATAAACTAGATGAGCAAGGCAATGTGGTCAGAAACAAAGCCCGACTCGTAGCCCAAGGCTATAGTCAGCAAGAAAGCATTGACTACGGTGAGACCTTTGCTCCTGTTGCTAGGTTAGAGGCTATACGAATATTGTGTGCTTATGCAAGCTATATGAACTTTAAACTATATCAAATGGATGTTAAAAGTGCTTTTCTTAATGGCTTTATAAACGAAGAGGTATATGTTGTTGAAACACCTTTCCACAAGATTTTGATTTGACAAAATCATCCATGATTAAGAGGCAATTAAATTTAGATGCTTTGATTTAATTGTACTAATATATTTGTTAAATTTTGAGTGCAAAAATATATAAAGTAAAGACAGGTCAAAAGTCAGCATAAACGAAGCTGAGTAGAAACGGAACTCGACATGACAGAATAGAAGCTGAGTGGAGTTAAAATTCAGAAGCAAAATGAAGCTGACTAAAGTTGAAGACTTCTTCAGGAGCGGTTAAACAGAACGGAGCTGACCTTGAAGGAACTCAGCATGAACGTTGAACATTCGAAAAGAACAAACGAAGCTGAGTAACAGTCAGGACAACATGAAGGATCCGTTCACTAAAAGACAAAGTCTGCCAATCTTCTGCACCAATAATTGGAACCTCGAAGACACCTAAAAGACTAATTCCAAGAGTCATGGGACGTTGGATTATTGGAAACAGACAACTGGCACAAATAGACAAACCTGACGCTAGAAGACAAACATGACGCCTGAAGAAAACAGAGAAAGGGAATGGAGGTGCAGTCTGAAGCTTTCCAGAAATTGTTCCCCAAAAGAGCCGTTTTGATGTTAACGGTTAGGACATTTCAAAACGATCATATCTACAGATTTCCTTCTATAAAAGGACAATCGAAAAACTTGGATACACACTGAAGCATCGAAAGAAAAATACAAGAGAGAAAGTTTCAAAAGCACTCAAATACAAAAAGAATCTTACACCGACTTTTCTATTCTATGTGTAAATGCTAGATTGATTTGTAATCATCTAAAGTGTTCTTTAGTTCAAAAAGAACAAGTCTGTGATCAATAGGAATATTGAGAGTGAAAAGCTGAGTGCTTGGCTGTAAGCATTTCAGTAGTAGAGAAATCTAGGTGCTGGGTTGTAGCACTTAGTAGGAGTTGAGTAGACGAATAGAAGAAGGTACTCTTGTATATTCAACTGCCTTGTAATCGGTTTGTGCTCTACCTTTAAAGAGCTCAATATTGGATTCAAAAAGCCCGGAGGACTCTGGGGACTGGACGTAGGCAGAGAGGCCGAACCAGGATAAGTGATACTGAGTAATCTCTAAACTCTTTCTTATAATTGCATGTGTTGTTTGCTTTATTTACTCAGCATATAACTTGCCTAAGCTGATCTTGAGTAAATAAGTGGTGCTGAGTTAGAAGCTGACCTCCAAGAGTGTCAATTCCTAACTCTCAAGAAAACAACTTTGGTCAACATCTGACTAAAGTTGTCCTGAGATATATCTCACCAAGCTGACAAAAGGCTAAGTTAATAAACTCTCAAAATAACATCCAGTCAGCTTAATTAAAACGAGAAAAAGTTATACTAGTTCCTAACCCCCCCCCCCCCCCCTTGGAACTAATTACCAGGGACCAACAAGTGGTATCAGAGCATAAGCTCACTACTCAAAGATTTAACAATCTTGAGCTGATCCCTAAAAATGGGTGAGAATAGCACTCGTTTCCTTCCTGGAAACCAAACAACGCAGATACTCCCTGAGGGGTTATCGATCACTAGACCTCCCCTATTCCTTGGATCAAACTATACTTTCTGGAAGAATAGGATGAAGAACTTTATACAAGCCACAAACATGAGTGCATGGCTTGCAATTGTTCAAGGTCCACATGTGCCATACAAAACTGTTAACAATGAGAAAATTGTTAAAAGTGAGGCTGAGTGGACAGAGGATTGTTGGTCCCTTGTAAGGTTGCAAATATAGTTCCAAGGGGGGGGGTTAGGAACTATTTTACCTTTTTAAAATAATTTGGGCAGATTTCTTTTCTTTAAGAAAAGTTTATCTAACAGCGGCGCTTAGCACTCAGCAAGACACTGGCTTAGTCAACTAGTGACTAGGACAGCTTCGTTGCTTAGGTCAGGAAATAGCACTTAGAGTCTATTCCTGAACCTTCTCGTTGGTAGCGCACAACTCAGCTTGACCTCTTTTACTTGGTCAGTTTTAGTTTGTTTTAAGCAAGCAATGTAAATAAGGAGTTAAGGTTTAGAAATACTTCACTCAGCAGATTTATCCAGGTTCGGCTTCTTCTAAGCCTACGTCCTGTCCCCGGAACACTTCCGAGATTTCAAATCCTCTACTGAGCTCTTTAAAGGTAGAGCCTCAAACCTTTTATAATATCAGCAATTGAGTATGACAAGAGTACCTTCCTCTATACTTCTACTCAATCCTAATCTCTCCGCTGAGTACTTAAAACCGAGTACTCAGCCTCTCCTTTCTACTTCTAGAAATGATAAAGATTTTGTCCTAAACAACAATTGCTAGAACACCTTAGATGATTGAAAAACAACCACTCTAGACTTTTACACAAATGAATAGACTTTGTAGTGTAAGAATTTTGCTTTGCTTCTTGCTTGCAGAACTTGTAGAGATTTGGACAGCGTAATGGCTTGATCAAGTTCTGTGTCTTGTGAAGCTTGTGATGGCACTATTTATAGAGACGTCTGGCCATTCGGTCATTTCGAATTTCGAAATAACCGTTGGAGGGAAACGGCTATGTGTCGTTGTCATCCTGACTTGCACAGAGCTCTGGGCCAATCACAATCGTGTATCTTCTGTCCTCGGTCAGCACAACAGATGGTCTCTCCTTTTATGGTGAAGTCAACTGGACAACATACTGTGTCGTCTGAACTTTGCTAAAAGAGGAAACACTTTGTCTGGAAGTTTTCCTTTGCCAGTCTGCTGTCTTGTACGCTTTGTCGAGACTACTCAGCAGCTTCATTGTAAAGTTGTTCCTGAAGGTCTTCTAGATCCTTCCGTTTGCTGAGTTTCGTTTTTGTCCAAAACGACAACGTCTTGACATACGCGGGCCGAGTGTACTGAGTTGTTTGACTTGGGCCTTGGCTTCCGTATTGGGCTTGGGCCTTCCAATCCTTATGACTTATAACATTTATACTCAACATTGAACAAACACATTAGTAGAATAAATCAAAGCATTTAAACTTAGTGTGTTTAGAATATGTATTCTAATTTATACTTAAACAATTTTGTCAAATCAAAATTATGTGGAAAGGTGTTTCAACAAACTCCCCCATTTTGATGTTGGCAAAACTAATCAGCAAGGAACTCAGTATGAGCTCCCCCATGATAGTTGACCTTTTTAATTAAGTGAACTCCCCCGTAAGGACTGAACTACTGACTTAGTTTTATTCTAAACATTCTAAGGTTTAACTGAATAAGTCTAAGATCAGATTTCAGGTATAGGTCAGCTATATTACATATTCTATTTACTCAGTGTTAAACGGAAGTTTTAGATATACAGAGTGCGCTGAGCAAATTATTGTTCAATGAGTTCTTTATCAGAATGTTTCATAAGATCATAGTATGATGTCAAACATGTTATCAGCATATCATTTAGTCAATAAATATTATAAGTGTTAAGCATAGCTGATATAAACGAAGATACATAATAACTCAGTACTTAATAGCATATATCATAACTCAGTATTTGAATAAGAAAAGGAAGTATGATATATTGATAGAAGTCAGCAGTTACACAGCAAAAGAAATAAATTAGCACATATAGCACATATTATAAAAGTTAAGACCTAGCCTGACTATTTCTTTTTCTTGCCCTGTGACTGACTTCTCTCGTACTGACGTTGCTCATGCTGAGCTCTAGCAGCTTGCGCTTTCTCCCCCGTTTTGTCAACTTCAGGGAGCTTAAACGCATCGGTTAAGACAGCGCGAGTCAGTTCTTGTGAAATCTCTTTGAGTTTGTCAGCACTTTCATTGACCCCATCAAAAATGGCAACGCCCTCAGCTGATACTTCGACTGGTATATGAAGATCAGCAGCACTGAGCATATTTACACTAAAGGCTTGTGCTTTGGCTTACCAAATGAGAGCTTCAGTGAGACCAGCAAAGACTTGGTGGAAGGTTTTCAAGAGTGCTGAGTCATAATGATGATGCTGGATATTGTTATGACGGATGTGATTGAAGGATTGCTGCGCAAGAGATAGCAACTCATTTTGCTTCAGCGCGTCAGTATCCATCTCTTGCTTGTTGAGATTAAGGAGCCGGATGGCCTCACCAATTTGCTCGACTGAGCACTGACTATAGGATACCATTTGCTCATTTGTCTTAAGTTGCTCAGTATGAAGCTGAGCAAAGAGCATCTTGAGTTCTGAGGAAGTGGCGTAGTCAGTGTTCACAGCAGACAACTTCTGAACTTGCTGATGGAGTGAGTTCAGATGTTGAATTATTGATAGCTGTATCTCTGCCAACTTGGCAATTGAATCCTGCTTAGCTTGCTGGGCTTGTAATGACAGGATGACATTCAGCAGATCCTTGAGTCCCTTGACTTCGTTGAGAAGTAGAGTGACTTGAGAGAGCGGAGTTGCGTCAGGAATTGAAGATCCAGCAGCAGGCGAAGCGAAATGTTGAAGATCGTGGATGAGTGCTTGCACTGAGTCAAGGAGCTTTTTGCCGGACTCAGTGGTATCCCGATGTACATCAGTATGACCAGAAGAAAGTGGGGTGAAAGGAGTACCCTGGTCAGTGACTGGATGACTTGGCTCAATCTGCACTTGAGTTGGAGGTAAGTTTGATTGATCAGCAGAGAGGTTGTTGATGATGGAAGTCATAACCCGAACACTGTCTGTGCTGACGGCAGAGGGATGAGGAGTCAGCATTATGCTTGAGGAAACAGCATGGGCAGTGCTTGGTTCAACCTGACTTGTAGAAGAGGTTGAAGTGTTATGCTCGGCATGTTCCTGTTGAGAAGAAACAGAGGCTTGGTTTTCCAACGGCGTTGTAGTAGAGGAAGTTGAGGGCCGTTTGAAAAATTTTAATTGGACGGTAGAAGGATCCTTTGTTGTCTTGGAGAGGACAAGTTCAGGAATGGATGGTGGTTGCATAGGAGGGTCACTGACTATTACCTCACTGGCCTTAACCAGTTTTCGCCTTCTACGTGGTGGAGTGGTATGATGAGCAGGTTCTATTGAGTGAGTAGGAGAAGGTTCCTTTTGCTCAGTCTGAATCTGGTCAGCTTGCTCTTCAACTTGTTCAACTCCCGCAGCCAACTCAGTGTCAGTCTGCACAGCTCCACCTGCTAACCCAGGGTCAGCGTCCTCAGCTTCAATTTCGCTGGCATATTCTTCAGACTCCTCAGCGTCATTCTGACCGCTGGTTTCATCATCTTCTTCTTCCTCAGTATTATCTCCATCAAGTTCTTCCTCAACTTGGGAGATGAAGTGGTCATCTAACTGGACCTCAGTTCCCTCAGCATCAGTACCATGGCATTGAGTGAAGTGAGAATCACCCGGTACAATAAAATCCATCGGCATGACGTCGAGAGGGGCCAGTGTTGAAGACTTCTGCTTCTTCTGAGGGAGCTCAGCAGCTTCCTCAGTGTTAGGCTCATCTTGCCTGCTTCTCTTCTCAGCTGACTTTCCAGCTGACCTCTGCCTCTTTGCTGGAGACACAACATTAGGTGTCTCAGCAGATTTTCTCTTGCGAGAAGATGGGGCCTTAGTTCTTCACCTTTTCTTAGGCTCAGCTATAGTCTCCTCAGTCTGATCAGCTTGGCCAGCAGCAGCAGCAGCTTTTCCTTTCTTCAAAGGCTGCCCATATTTCAGTGCCCTCAGTGAGGCAGCTGTGATTTCGGTTCCTCTGAAAGATTCCTCACCTTCGAGGTCAATCTTGTGGTCGATGAGGATCCTGGTAATGATTGATCCCAACCTCATTGTACCCGTGCTGCGTAGGAACCCAGCAACTAGGAAGACTGGCATGTTGATGGGGGTGTACATCAGCATGTGCCATATGAAGCACTGTTCAAAGTTCGTTGCTGAGGTCGTGCAGTTTATCTTAGGGTAAATGAAGTAGCTCAGCAGGTAGTGAGCCATCTTTTGGTGCTGTCCCATTGAAGATGCTGAGATCTCGCCTGAGTGACCCTCAGGTTTGCAGAAAGTATGGACGTAGTCGGTCTTGTCCTGATCTCCAGACTTCCTCAGCCTTACTCCCTCAGTTTTAAGTTGGAGGAGATTTCCTATGTACAGAGGGTTGATGAAGATCGTCTTTCCTCTTACTTTAGTGCTTAGATAGTCAGGGGAGCCACTGGCAACCATGAGATTGTGGTAAAACTCCCTTACCAGGTCAGGATACGTCTCATCTCTGACAGAGAACAGCCCAGTCCATTCGTTCTTTGCAATCCATTCGGTAAACGGTTGTTCATGTTGGACGAAGTGCTCAGAAACCCATCTGGAGGGCTCAACTTTCCATTCGAGGACACTTTCGAAGACTTTGTAGTAGGTTCGTATCTTCACAACTTTCTCTTTTCCAGAGTTTTGATCAGTTTTACCCTTGCTAGAGGTGGAAGGGTTTCGTGAAGGTTCATCGGAGCTGGACTTATTTTGGCCGGCACCAGAGACGTTGAAGGATAGCTTAGTCATTCTTCTAAGATGGAGAGAATAGAGGTATTTGAGAGAGAGAAATTTGGGTGATTTCGTAGCCGTAAGAATTTGTTGAGCGTAAGGAGTAAAAGATGGGGAAATGCCCATAATTTATAGACGAGTTGAACGGTGTGGATCTTAACCAAATCCATGTGTCAGTTGCCTTGGGATCATGTACCGACAAGGATCCTGGCATTTATGACACATTACGGCGAATACGTCATCCTAGGTTATACGCGTGCTTGGAATTTATGCTAACGGATTAATCACTCAGTATTTAGAATGTCAAGCGTTTGATATTCTGAGTGGTCAGTGCATTATTTAAGGATGATTTTAAGTTCAAGTTCTAAACTAATTTACTCAGTGTGCAAGTTTACTCAGTATTGTATATTCAGTCAGTTTCAAAGAGATACTCAGCAAACAATAAATCATTCAGCATGTAATTCACTCAGCATTCAATATTCATTTAGCACAGGAATTTACTGAAGAGGATTAAACATACCAATTGCTTCTCTCAGTATGCTGAACTGCTCATGAGCCAGTGGCTTCGTGAAGATATCCGCCAGCTGTTCGTCCGTTGGGACAAAGGTCAGCTTGATCTCATCTTTGAGTACATGGTCTCTAATGAAGTGATGTATGATGCTGACATGCTTCATTCGGCTGTGTTGAATTGGGTTCTTGGAAAGATCAATTGCACTTTTATTGTCACATTTGACTTCAATTGTCTTCGTTTGAACACCATAATCTTCAAGTTGTTGCTTGATCCATAGGACTTGAGCAACACAGTGACCAGCAGCAATGTACTCAGCTTCAGTGGTAGACAATGCTACTGACGCCTGCTTTTTGCTGAACCAGGATACAAGGCAGCTTCCTAAGAAGTGGCATCCTCCAGAGGTGCTTTTATGTTCCAGCTTATCTCGTCCATAGTCAGCGTCAGTGTATCCGATGAGTGTAAAATCATGAGTATTTGGATACCACAAACCTGCGTTCATTGAGCTTTGCAAATATCTAAGGATTCTTTTTACAGCAATGTAATGAGATTCCTTAGGGTTAGATTGATATCTAGCACAGTAGCATACTGAAAACTGAATGTCCGGTCTACTGGCTGTTAAGTAAAGTAGAGAGCCTATCATACCT
This sequence comes from Euphorbia lathyris, assembly GCF_963576675.1. Classification (NCBI taxonomy): domain Eukaryota; kingdom Viridiplantae; phylum Streptophyta; class Magnoliopsida; order Malpighiales; family Euphorbiaceae; genus Euphorbia; species Euphorbia lathyris. The sequence goes on from NC_088915.1 coordinate 88,350,734, forward strand.
CGATATAACTTGTTGTCTACTGACTTACCATTCTCATCAGCGCAGAGGACAGTGTCAGTGCCCATAGGAGTGGATATTGGCTTGCAATTTTCCAAGTCATATTTCTTTAAGATCTCCTTGGCATATTTGGCTTGACTGATGAAGATACCATTCTTTCCTTGTTTGATTTGAAGACCGAGGAAGAAGTTGAGTTCTCCCATCATAGACATTTCAAACTCAGTCTGCATTTGTTTGCTAAACTCCTTGCATATTGATTCGTTAGTTGCACCAAATATTATATCATCAACATAAATTTGGGCCAGCAGGGTATCTTTACCCTTTTTCTTAATGAATAAGGTTGTATCAGCTTTATCCCTGACATAATTTCTAGTCAGCAGGAAACTGGTCAGCCTCTCATACCAAGCACGTGGTGCTTGCTTGAGGCCGTACAGAGCCTTTTTGAGTTTGTAAACATGGTTTGGGAACTTAGGGTCCTCAAAACCTGGAGGTTGATTTACATAAACCTCCTCGTTTATAACTCCATTAAGAAAAGCACTTTTGACATCCATTTGGAATAATTTAAAGTTCATGTAAGATGCATATGCACACAGTATTCTAATTGCCTCTAGCCTTGCCACTGGGGCAAAGGTCTCACCGTAGTCTATACCTTCTTGCTGACTGTAGCCCTGAGCTACAAGCCTTGCTTTGTTCCTGACTACGTTTCTTTGTTCGTCCATCTTGTTCCTAAAGACCCATCTTGTTCCGATGGTCTTTTGACTCTTTGGATGGGGCACTAACTCCCATACATCATTTCTTCGAAATTGATCGAGCTCCTCTTGCATTGCGTTCATCCAGAATTCATCGTACTCAGCTTCAGCGAAATTCTTCGGTTCTTGTACTGAGACGAAAGCAACATTGCTGAGGTACTTCCTGAGTTGATTCCTCGTCATCAGGGTATTCCCAGCAGAATCAAGGATTGCACTTTCGGAGTGCCCTCTCGGAATCCTTATTTCTCTGGGTAGATTCATGTCTTGTACTGTTCCTGTTTCAACAATCTCTGCAGAAGTAGATGGGTCAGTAAAAGTAATTTTAGGTTCACTCTTACTCTTGGTCAGCCGTTTTGTGAAGGACTCAGTAGCTGGTTCTTGATCAGCAGTTGCTGAGTTTGGTTCATCTTCTATCAGCGGCTGGTATCTTCCTGCAGGGTCAGTTTCATCGAATTGCACATGTATAGATTCTTTTAATACTTGGGTTCTCTTATTAAAAACTCTATATGCTTTGCTGTTTGTTGAGTAGCCTAGAAAGATAGCCTCATCAGCTTTTGAATCAAATTTGGCTAAGCTATCTTTGGTGTTTAAAATAAAACATCTACAGCCAAAGGCACGAAAGTATCCAATGTTCGGCTTTCGTCCTTTCCAAAGTTCATAAGGGGTTTTCTTAAGTATAGGTCTGACTAGAGCCCTATTTAGAATATAGCATGCTGTGTTAACAGCTTCTCCCCAAAAATACTTTGGAAGCCTATGCTCATCCAGCATTGTCCTTGCTATTTCAACAAGAGTTCTGTTCTTCCTTTCTACAACCTCATTTTGCTGAGGCGTTCTAGGAGCAGAGAAATTGTGGTCAATGCCGCTGGCTTCACAGAATTCAACAAACTTTTGGTTTTTGAATTCTCCACCGTTATCACTACGGATATGAGCTAATTTTAGGTCTTTCTCATTTTCAATTTTTCTAACCAAGTTTGAAAATGTCTCAAAGGTCTCATCCTTGCTGGTCAGCAAGATAACCCACGTATACCGAGAGAAGTCGTCTACAATGACCAAGGAAAATCTTCTTCCACCCAGACTCAGCGGCTGGACTGGACCAAAGAGATCCAAGTGTAGTAACTCTAACGGACGTTTAGTTGAGACAATGTTTTTACTATGAAAAGATTGTTTGGTTTGTTTTCCAGCTTGGCAAGCGTGGCATAGTTGATCTTTTTGAAACTTAAGTTCAGGAAGTCCCTCAACCAATTGCTTTCTTGCTAGTTTGGCCAGGAGGTCCATGCTTACATGACCAAGTCTCCTGTGCCATAGCCAGGAATTTTCTTCCTTTGTTACTAAGCACACAGTTTTTGAAAACTTTTTCTCTAAGTCTAGCATAAAGACATTATCTATCCGAGGGGCAGTTAAAATTAACTCATTAGTTTTACCCTCGTATATTTTACATCCAGTAGCATCAAATATAACTTTTCTCCCATTGTCACATAGCTGAGCTACGCTGAGTAAGTTATATTTGAGTCCGCTGACTAGGGAGACAGATTTAATAGTAGGGTTACCTCCGATGGTTCCTGAGCCTACTATCTTACCCTTCTTGTTGTCTCCAAAACTTACACTCCCTCCTCGTTTACGTTCAAACGTGATGAACTGAGTTTCATCACCCGTCATATGCCTTGAGCATGCGCTGTCAATATACCACATCTTTGACTTCTCGGCACATCTCAGGCTTACCTGCATTGTAACTAGTTACTTTTAGGTACCCAACTCTTTTTGGGTCCTGACTTGTTAGGTGCAACAGGTATAGCATCATATTTTATTTTATGGCGGTATACATGGACAGTATGGCCATTCTTTCCACAGAAGTCACAACTGACCTTCTGTTTAGGATTTTTTACTGACTTGTCAGCACCCCAGTGCTGAGCATGCCAGCACACTTTAGTAGTGTGTCCTAACTTCCCACAAAAGTCACATTGGACTTTTCGCTGGGGATTTCGTCTCTACTGAGTACCTTGGTACTGTGTACCTTGATACTGAGTTCTCAGCGGAAAATTGTTTTTGTTTGGAACCTTTAATTGGTTCTGAATGGTTGTGACATCCTTCTTCAGTTTCTTTGAAACTGACTGGACTTCAGAGACAGACTCATGAATGATTTTCATATTTTCATGCAAAACTGAGTTGTCTTGAAGAAGGTATCTGAGGTCACTCAGTTTGACCTCTTCTACTTTATCACAGCGCCGGCTGAGTGCTTTAATCTTCCTGTTACACTTTTTAACAAGTGTATAGAGATCACTCAGGGCGTTACCCATTTCATTTCTGAGTTGAGAGAGTGAGATTACCTCATTAGATTGCTCTTCATTATCTGACTCATCAGATTGGTCAGCATGCTCAGAAATGCATGGCTCAGCAAGTTCGTCAGCCATAAAGCATATCTTCGCTGACTCGGTGGCCTCAGTTTCTGTTGATGAAGATTCATCACTGTCACTCCAAGTAGCCACCATTGCCTTCTTCCCACTTTTCTTGTCTTTCCTCAGCGTGGGGCAGTTTGACTTAATATGGCCATCTTGGTGGCACTCAAAGCATGTAATGGGCTTTGAGCTGTCCTTTCTGTATTTGCTGTCGCTTGAGTCAGCCTTATACTTATCAAACTTTTTGTAAGGCTTTTTAGAATATTTGTCGTTCTTCCTGAACAGCCTCTTCATCTTTCTTGTGAACATAGCCATCTCCTCATCATCAGTTGAACTCCCGTCAGTGGAGTCAGCCTTCATGACAAGTGACTTCTGCTTCTTGTCATCAGATTTTTCCTTCACCTCAAAGTTTTCCATGGATATCTCATGGGTCAACAATGAACCGATGAGTTCGTCATATTTGTAGGTGGTTAAATCCTGAGCTTCCTCAACTGCTATCTTCTTTGCTTGCCAGTCTTTTGGAAGACTCCTGAGTATCTTTTTGACTTGTTCTTCCTCAGTGAAGATTTTCCCAAGTCTCTTGAGCTCATTAATGATGTTGGTGAACCTTGCGTTCATGTCTGAAATGCCCTCATCATTGTTCATCTCGAACAGCTCGTACAGTCTCATCTGCTGATTCACCTTGGATTCTTTTACTTTGTTTGTTCCCTCGTAGGTGACTTCCAGCTTTTTCCAGATCTCTTGTGCCGACTCACAACCTGAGATTTTGTTATATTCTGCAGCATCGAGCGCACAGTGAAGCATATTGATAGCCGAAGCATGGTTTTGAAGCTTCTTAAGATCATCCTCTGTCCATTCAACCTCAGCTTTAACAACTGACTGGCCAGCAACAACTTTCACAGGTACAAACGGGCCTTGGACTATAGATAGCCAGGCACTCATGTTTGTAGCTTGAATGAAGTTTTTCATCCTATTCTTCCAAAAGGTATAGTTTGACCCGAAGAATAGGGGAGGCCTGGTAATGGACAGCCCCTCAGGTAATATCTGAGTTGTCTGGTTTCCAGGGAGAAACCGAGTGCTGTTTTCGCCCATGGTATGGATCAACTCAAGGTTGTTAGACCTTTAGTAATGAGCTTTTAAGCTCTGATACCACTTGTTGGTCCCTTGTAAGGTTGCAAATATAGTTCCAAGGGGGGGTTAGGAACTATTTTACCTTTTTAAAATAATTTGGGCAGATTTCTTTTCTTTAAGAAAAGTTTATCTAACAGTGGCGCTTAGCACTCAGCAAGACGCTGGCTTAGTCAACTAGTGACTAGGACAGCTTCGTTGCTTAGGTCAGGAAATAGCACTTAGAGTCTATTCCTGAACCTTCTCGTTGGTAGCGCACAACTCAGCTTGACCTCTTTTACTTGGTCAGTTTTAGTTTGTTTTAAGCAAGCAATGTAAATAAGGAGTTAAGGTTTAGAAATACTTCACTTAGCAGATTTATCCAGGTTCGGCTTCTTCTAAGCCTACGTCCTGTCCCCGGAACACTTCCGAGATTTCAAATCCTCTACTGAGCTCTTTAAAGGTAGAGCCTCAAACCTTTTACAATATCAGCAATTGAGTATGACACGAGTACCTTCCTCTATACTTCTACTCAATCCTAATCTCTCCGCTGAGTACTTAAAACCGAGTACTCAGCCTCTCCTTTCTACTTCTAGAAATGATAAAGATTTTGTCCTAAACAACAATTGCTAGAACACCTTAGATGATTGAAAAACAACCACTCTAGACTTTTACACAAATGAATAGACTTTGTAGTGTAAGAATTTTGCTTTGCTTCTTGCTTGCAGAACTTGTAGAGATTTGGACAGCGTAATGGCTTGATCAAGTTCTGTGTCTTGTGAAGCTTGTGATGGCACTATTTATAGAGACGTCTGGCCATTCGGTCATTTCGAATTTCGAAATAACTGTTGGAGGGAAACAGCTATGTGTCGTTGTCATCCTGACTTGCACAGAGCTCTCGGCCAATCACAATCGTGTATCTTCTGTCCTCGGTCAGCACAGCAGATGGTCTCTCCTTTTATGGTGAAGTCAACTGGACAACATACTGTGTCGTCTGAACTTTGCTAAAAGAGGAAACACTTTGTCTGGAAGTTTTCCTTTGCCAGTCTGCTGTCTTGTACGCTTTGTCGAGACTACTCAGCAGCTTCATTGTAAAGTTGTTCCTGAAGGTCTTCTAGATCCTTCCGTTTGCTGAGTTTCGTTTTTGTCCAAAACGACAACGTCTTGACATACGCGGGCCGAGTGTACTGAGTTGTTTGACTTGGGCCTTGGCTTCCGTATTGGGCTTGGCCTTCCAATCCTTATGACTTATAACATTTATACTCAACATTGAACAAACACATTAGTAGAATAAATCAAAGCATTTAAACTTAGTGTGTTTAGAATATGTATTCTAATTTATACTTAAACAATTTTGTCAAATCAAAATTATGTGGAAAGGTGTTTCAACAAGGATGACCTCAGAAAATTACAAAATAATGCTTCGGCTATAAACATGCTTCACTGTGCGTTAGATGCTGCAGAATACAATAAGATTTCAGGTTGTGAGTCATCACAGGAGATTTGGAAGAAGCTTGAAGTAACCTATGAAGGCACAAGCAAAGTTAAGGAGTCTAAAGTCAATCAACATATGAGACTCTACGAGCTGTTTGAGATGAAGGAGAATGAAGACATCTCAGAGATGAACGCAAGGTTCACAAACATTATAAATGAGCTAAAAAGGCTTGGAAAGAACTTCACTGAAGAAGAACATGTGAAGAAAATTCTGAGAAGTCTGCCCAAGAGCTGGCAAGCAAAGAAAACAGCCGTAGAAGAAGCCCAAGACTTGACTACCTACAAATATGATGAACTGATCGGTTCCCTGCTGACCCATGAAATCTCTATGAAAAACTTTGAAGCCAAAGAGAAAGAAAAATCATAAGATAAGAAACAAAAATCCCTTGTCATGAAAGCTGACTCAACTGAAGCGGAGTCAACTGATCATGAGGAACTGGCCATGTTCACCAGAAAGATGAAAAAGCTGTTCAGGAGAAATGATAGAAATGGCAAAAGATCATTTAGAAGAAATGATAAGTACAAAGCTGAATCAAGTGACAAGCACAAGAAGGATAGCTCGAAATCTGTCACATGTTTCGAGTGTCATCAAACCGGGCACATCAAGTCAAGCTGTCCCAACCTCAAGAAAGAGAAGAAGGGAAGCAAAAAGGCTATGGTAGCCACGTGGAGTGACAGTGATGAGTCAACATCATCTGAAGCTGAACAAAATGAAACAGCCAACATATGTTTTATGGCAGATGATGGAGCTGACCAATCCCAATCTGAGCATGCTAACCTCTCTGATGAAACTGACCAGGAGAATCACAACAATGAGGTAACATCCTTACTTTTGCTTAGAAACGAAATGGTAAATGCCCTGAGTGACTTATATACACTAACTAAGAAGTGTAACAAAAAGATTAAGGCACTCAGCAGGCGCTGTGATGAGATTGAAGAGGTCAAGCTGAGTGACCTCCGATATCTTCTCCAAGACAACTCTGACTTGCATACCAACATGCAAATCTTACATAAGTTTGTCACGGAGGTTCAATCTGAGTCAAAGAAACTTAGAAAGGATATCACAATGTTACAGAGTAAAGAGAAGGGCTCAAAAAGAAATAAAGCCCATGCTGAGTACGCAAATACTAGTCAGCATAAGCAAGTTACTCAATGTGAGTGTTGTGGAAAAAGGGGACACACAAAGGATGTATGTTGGCATAACAAGCGGACTGTCCAGTGTGACTTCTGCGGAAGAAAAGGACATACCACAAAAGTATGTTGGCATGCCCAACACAATAATGCTGACTATACTCAGTTCAACCCACAAAGGGTACCTTTTTGTGATTTCTGTGGTAAGCCAGGCCACACCATAAAAGTATGTCGTCACAAGCTAAAATATGATTTTGCACCTGTTTATACTAACAAGAAAGGACCCAAAAGAAATTGGGTACCTAAAAATGAATAGTTTGAACTGCAGGTCAGCTTGACATGCGTGGAGAAGTCAAAACTATGGTATATAGACAGCGCATGCTCAAGGCATATGACAGGTGATGAAACTCAGTTCATCACACTAGAGCTTAAACGAGGTGGAAGTGTAAGCTTTGGAGACAACAAGAAGGGTAAGATAGTCGGATCAGGTACTATCGGAGGTAACCCAACTATTGAGTCTGTCTCCTTAGTTAAAGGTCTCAAATACAATCTGCTGAGTGTAGCTCAGCTTTACAAGAGCGGCAGAAAGGTTGTATTTGATGATACTAAGTGTCAAATACTCGAGGGAAATACAAATGAACTGATTTTAACTGCCCCTCGTGTAGAAAATGTATATATGTTAAACTTAGAAAAACAGTTTTCTAAAAACATATGCCTAGTGTCTAAAGAGGACAACTCCTGGCTATGGCATAGAAGACTTGGGCATGTCAGCATGGACCTTCTTGCCAAATTAGCTAGAAAGCAATTAGTTGAGGGATTACCCAAATTAAAGTTTGAAAAAGTTCAACTATGTAAAGCGTGTCAGCAAGGCAAACAAACTAAAAAGTCATTTCATAGCAAAAATATTGTCTCAACCAAAAGACCATTGGAATTACTACACTTGGATCTTTTCGGACCTATCCAACCACTCAGCTTGGGAGGTAAGAAATTCTCCTTGGTTATTGTAGATGATTTCTCTCGGTACACTTGGATCATCTTGCTGAGTAGCAAGGATGAAACTTTTGAGATGCTTACCACAATGATCAAAAAGCTTGAAAATGACAAAGACTTAAGAGTAGCTCACATTAGAAGCGACAATGGTGGTGAATTCAAAAACCAACAGTTTGATGAATTCTGTGAAACCAGTTGTATTGACCACAACTTCTCTGCTCCTAGAACACCTCAACAGAATGGGGTCGTTGAAAGGAAAAATAGAACCATTGTCGAAATAGCTAGGACAATGCTGAGTGAAAATAGGCTTCCAAAGTACTTCTGGGGTGAAGCTGTTCACACGGCATGTTACATACTGAATAGGGCTCTAGTTAGACCTATACTTAAGAAAACCCCATATGAGCTTTGGAAAGGACGAAAGCCCAACATTGGATACTTTCGTGCCTTTGGGTGTAAATGCTTTATACTTAACACAAAAGACAACCTTGCTAAATTTGATGCTAAAGCTGATGAGGCGATCTTTTTAGGGTACTCAACAAACTGTAAAGCATATAGAGTATTTAATAAAAGAACTCAGGTTGTAGAAGAGTCTATACATGTTGAGTTCGATGAAACTGACCCTACAGGTAAGTCAGCTCAGCCTGAAGAAGATGAACCAGGCTTAGCTTCCGCTGATCAACCAGAAGCCTCTGTGTCATCTATACAGGAGCTGACTCAAGGTAAGCAAGAAATTGAAATATCATTTTCTGACCAATCTATTCCTGTAGAGATTGTAGAAACACCTCTTCCAAACGACTCAACACTGCCCAAGGAAATAAAGATCCCAAGAGGACATACAGAACAAGTTATTCTTGATGCCGCCAATAACAAATTAATGACCAGAGATCAACTAAGAAAATACCTCAGCAATGTTGCATTCGTCTCAATACATGAGCCAAAGAACTTTGCTGATGCTGAGCAAGATGAATATTGGATCAATGCTATGCAAGAAGAGCTTGACCAATTCACCAGAAATGAGGTATGGGATTTAGTACCTAAACCTAGGAATCAAAAGCCCATAGGAACCAAATGGGTCTTTAGAAATAAGCTAGATGAGCATGGAAATGTGATTAGAAACAAAGCTCGACTTGTAGCCCAAGGCTATAGTCAGCAAGAGGGTATAGACTATGGAGAAACATTTGCTCCTGTTGCTAGATTAGAAGATATACGTATATTGTGTGCCTATGCAAGTTACATGAATTTTAAACTATACCAAATGGATGTAAAAAGTGCGTTTCTTAATGGCTTTATAAACGAAGAGGTATATGTTAATCAACCTCCTAGGTTTGAAGATTCAAAATTTCCAAACCACGTTTATAAACTCAAAAAGGCCCTGTACGGCCTAAAGCAAGCACCAAGAGCTTGGTATGAGAGGTTGACCAACTTCCTGCTGACCAGGAACTATGTCAGGGGAAAAGCTGACACAACCTTGTTTATTAAGAAAAAGGGTAAACATACCCTACTTGCGCAGATATATGTTGATGATATAATTTTTGGTGCTACTGACGAATCCTTGTGCAAAGAATTTAGCCAACAGATGCAAACTGAGTTCAAAATGTCCATGATGGGTGAACTCAACTTCTTCCTTGGACTTCAAATCAAGCAAAGTAAGAATGGCATCTTTATAAGTCAGTCTAAGTACACCAAGGAAATGTTAAAGAAATTCAGCATGGTAGATTGCAAACCAATATCAACTCCCATGGGTACTGATACTGTCCTATGCAAGGATGAAAAGAGTAAGTCAGTTGATATTAAACTCTATCGAGGTATGATAGGTTCATTACTCTATCTCACTGCTAGTAGACCAGATATTCAATACTCAGTATGCTATTGTACTAGATATCAAGCTGACCCCAGGGAATCTCATCTAACTGCTGTAAAAAGAATTTTTAGATACTTGCAAAGCTCAGTTGATGCAGGTCTATGGTATCCAACCTCAAATGATTTCACACTCATTGGATATACTGATGCTGACTACGGACGAGATAAGCTAGAACGAAAAAGTACTTCAGGAGGATGTCATTTCCTTGGAAGTTGTCTAGTATCTTGGTTTAGCAAGAAGCAATCATCCGTAGCTCTGTCTACAACTGAAGCTGAGTACGTGGCTGCTGGAAGCTATGTTGCACAAGTCCTATGGATAAAGCAACAGCTTGAGGATTACGGAGTCAAAACAAACACAATAGAGATCAAATGCGACAACAAAAGTGCCATTGATCTATCTAAAAATCCAGTCTAACACAGCAGGATGAAGCATGTTAGCATAAGACATCACTTCATCAGAGACCATGTACTAAAAGATGAGATCAAGCTGACCTACGTGCCTACAAACGATCAGCTTGCAGATATCTTCACAAAGCCCTTGGCACGAGAACAATTCAACACACTAAGGGAAGCAATTGGTATGTCAAATCCACTCTAACTAAATCTGTATTGAATAAATTGTCACATGAGTTGAACTTTGAATGATTGTGCAAATGCCATGTTGAGTAAAATATCTACTCCTTACTAAGCTTGAAAATGAAAAAGCCACCCTATGCTGAATTGACATATATATTGAGTGATGATACTGAGTAGGCATAAAAGCTGAGTAAACATCCTATGCTGAGTAGATAAACATATTGAGTAATCACTCTATGTTGAGTAAATACACATGCTGAGTGAGTAACGTATGTTGAGTAAATTAGTGATAGAGAAATTATCTTAGGCAATCAATATCGTGGATGCTTCGAATTCTAGCAAAACCTAGTAAAAACCCACTGGCGTAAAGAGAACCTACACATGTAACCTCTGGCACCTTGGAAAGACGCACATTAATGGCAAATCCCATGCGCCGAAGATGTCATAATTGACAGAACTTTTGTCGGTTGAACGTCCCTAGGTAAAAACGGCTAGTTAATGATTAAGGGCCGTCGTAGATTTATATAAAAAGTGAAAGAATCCCCACTCTCCATTCACTACGACTGTAATCTCCTGAAATCAAATTTATTTCTCTCTAAAAACTTCAAAATCGTCCAAAAATGGCTCCCGGCAAAAACAAAAACCCTAAAACTCAAACCACAGATAAACCCACTGACCTCGCGGATCCTTCAACGGAAATAGAAAGGAAAATGATCAAGGTACACTCCAAGGTCAACAATCTGGAAGTTTTAAAGTGCCGATGGTTTTCTCCAAGTTTCGTTTCGTCTGAGAAACCATTCTGCGAATGGATCGAGAAGAACAAATGGAAAGGTCTCTTCTCTCTTTCAGGAACAACCTATCCCAGGTTAGTACGGGAATTCTACTCGAATCTACATGTTGATGCAGATGACTGTGACTATCTGGAGACCACTGTTAAAGGTCAGAAAATCATCGTAACCCCTGCCTATCTAGCCACATTGCTAGACTTACCAGACGAAGGAATTCAGTTTAGAACGACAAAGGAGAAAATACCAAAAGCCACATTTGATAAGCTAAAGGGGTTCTGTAAACCCAAAGATCATAAGGGGGAAATACCCAGCACCTGTATGGGTAAAGCACAAAAGATGGTCCACTTCATGCTGACCAACTTTATCTTCCCCAAACTCAGCTCAGCTTCATCCGCATCAAACTTCGAACAGTGCTTCATTTGGCATATGTTGACCTGCACTCCGTTCAATCTTCCCGTCTTTCTAGTTGGAGCGTTTCAACGAAGTGGTAAGAAACTCCGCTTGGGCTCAATCATTATAAAAATTATACAGGACAAGCAAATAGAGATGGTGAATGAGACAAGCACATTGGGAAGTGAAATTACTGCAGTCCTGCTGGATGGACTATTGTATAATCAACCCTTGAAGGGTTATGAAGGAGCTGGAGATGCTAAGGAAGATGAAGAAGATGAGCAACAAGAAATTGAGCCTGAAGCTGAGCCTGCAGAAGATGTTGAGGCCCATACTGAGTCACCTGAGATAGCTCAGCCTGAGAGAAGGAAGAAGAGGAAGGCTGTAGAAACCTGCTCCAAGGACATTCATGCTGAGAAAAGAAAGAGGCAAGAAGAGCCTGAGGATGAGAACGAAGAAACTCCAGAAACCCTTTTAAAGAAGAAGAAAAAGGGTAACTCCTTAAAGATAGTAGAAGCTGTCCCACTAGCCTCTACTCAACCTGAAGGTCATGGAACTGACCAAGAAAAGGAAGCTGTGGAAGAGACTGAGCAACATGTTGAACACCAAGAAGTTAATACTGAGCAGGAAGAATGTCCCAATGTTGAAGAATCTCAGGATGATACTGAGCAGAGAAAGAAAGAAAGTAATGTCGTTGAGGGTCCTGTTGAGCAACCTGTAGAAGAGGAGACAGTTGCTACTGAGTCCAGTGAAGGTATTCGAACTGACCATTCACCGCCAAGAACTGAGACACGGCGAAGACTCAAAAAGAAAGCACAAAAGCAAATTGATCTCATGGACGACTTTCCCATTGATGAGCCTGAAACTGACCTCTCTATAATCCAGTTCCAGTAGTTCTCAAATGAAACTGAGTCACCACCAGAAGATCCAGTGGAAAAACAAACCTCTGTTACTCATGATGAGGAACAAGCCAAAAACCCTGCAAATCCAATCCAAGATGCTCAAGGTAGCACACTTCCTGTCTCCACTTCCCCACTTCAAGCTGAGCAGATTAACTTATCTAATCAAGTTCCACCCCCAACACAACATGTTGATGATTCAGCTCAAGAAACCCATTAAAGTCCAGGTACCAATCAAGGTACTCAATCTGGCAGAGAACCAACTCCTCCACCACCATCAAACTTTGTACCAGCCTCTGAGTCCAATACTACTAAGTTTGCATATTTGAATGCTACTAAGTCTGGCCGACGGATCATTGCTTCTGCTCAGTCCTTACTTCAAGATTTCTATACTACTCAAGCTGATGGTCACCAAACTACTCAAGCTGAGTCCTCTCACCTGACAGGTATTACTCAGCTTCTGAATGAACTTCGAGGACTAAAAGATCTGGTTAGTGTTATCACTGCGGTTCAAACTCAGCAACCTAATCAAGAGCAAATAGCAAAAGTGACTGAACTTGTGCTTACAATGGCCACCCATATGAATTCGCTTGAAGGAAAAATTCACCAACTGTCAGAAGCCAATCCAGGGTATGTCACTTCCACTGAGCTTCAAAGCTACTTTGTTAAGCTAGCAGCGGAACTGACCACCTCTAGAGCACCTGCCAATCCTGAGTCTGTTACATCTGCTGAATTGCAAGACTGTTTTACAAAGTTGAATGCTGAGCTGACCAAATTAAGTCCTCCCGGCAATGCTGAGTTTGCTACCTCTGCCGAACTTGAAAAATGTTTCACCCAACTTCATACTGAGCTGACCAGTACACGTGATCTAGTATCCTCCTCTTCTCAGTGTACTATTGACCAATTGAGTGAGGCTGTCAGACTACTCAACATTGACCGAGCCCAAATGGATGTTGATCCCATTTCCAACACTGAACTCATGAGATTTTCACAAGCCATCATGAAGGCAATGCGTATCAACAATGGCCAGCGCATGTTTTATGATTTTGCTCTACTCAAACTATTTCATCAAGCTTTTGGTCAGATCACAAGCTGCCTCACCTGCCTGAGCAAATCTCATGAATGCCTCCTCAGTATGATCAGCAGCTCTATCAGGGTTCCTCGGCATATCCAAGACGATAGTGTGCTAGTCATTGATGGCTTGGGTGAAAGCACCAAAAGGCTCCAGCGCTACTCTCAGTATCTCTCCTTCGCAGCCCGGAATGAAACTTTCCTCTACACACCCGATGATGGCAAAACGGGGGAGACAAGTAAAGGAGGAACTCAGCCTCAGCCTGCAGGTACTGCGTTTGGAAGCAAAAGAAAAGGCATTGCTTATGTTGATCCCTCAGCTCAAAGAAAGAAGAAGTAAAACTAGCTAGTCTATGTCTAGAGACTTAGCATCATATCATGATTCCTGTTTTTGTTGTCTACTGTTTAGGTTAATATTTGTTGTTGTTGTTATGGTTTAATCTAATATCACAAGTATCAGTTTTCTTCCTGATCTGACTAATCAAGTGTGAACAAACGAATCAAAAAGGTTAAACACATTAACACTAAAAACTGAGAGACAACATCCTTCCAAAACTGGTCAGTACACACAAATGTCTTAAGTCTAATCAAATTAGATCTTGGAAGGTTTAGAATAAAATTAAGACAAAAATGTATGCAACCCTTACGGGGGAGTCATATCAAAAATATCAATCATGGGGCAACTTATAACTGAGTTCCGTAATTATGTATTTTGCCAACATCAAAATGGGGGAGTTTGTTGAAACACCTTTCCACAAGATTTTGATTTGACAAAATCATCCATGATTAAGAGGCAATTAAATTTAGATTCTTTGATTTAATTGTACTAATATATTTGTTAAATTTTGAGTGCAAAAATATATAAAGTAAAGACAGGTCAAAAGTCAGCATAAACGAAGCTGAGTAGAAACGGAACTCAGCATGACAGAATAGAAGCTAAGTGGAGTTAAAATTCAAAAGCAAAACGAAGCTGACTAAAATTGAAGACTTCTTCAGGAGCGGTTAAACAGAACGGAGCTGACCTTGAAGGAACTCAGCATGAACGTTGAACATTCAAAAAGAACAAAAGAAGCTGAGTAACAGTCAGGACAACATGAAGGATCCGTTCACTAAAAGACAAAGTCTGCCAATCTTCTGCACCAATAATTGGAACCTCGAAGACACCTAAAAGACTAATTCAAAGAGTCATGGGACGTTGGATTATTGGAAACAGACAACTGGCACAAACAGACAAACCAGACGCTAGAAGACAAACCTGACGCCTGAAGAAAACAGAGAAAGGGAATGGAGGTGCAGTCTGAAGCTTTCCAGAAATTGTTCCCCAAAAGAGCCGTTTTGATGTTAATGGTTAGGACATTTCAAAACGATCATATCTACAGATTTCCTTCTATAAAAGGACAATCGAAAAACTTGGATACACACTGAAGCATCGAAAGAAAAATACAAGAGAGAAAGTTTCAAAAGCACTCAAATACAAAAAGAATCTTACACCGACTTTTCTATTCTATGTGTAAATGCTAGATTGATTTGTAATCATCTAAAGTGTTCTTTAGTTCAAAAAGAACAAGTCCGTGATCAATAGGAATATTGAGAGTGAAAAGCTGAGTGCTTGGCTGTAAGCATTTCAGTAGTAGAGAAATCTAGGTGCTGGGTTGTAGCACTTAGTAGGAGTTGAGTAGACGAATAGAGAAAGGTACTCTTGCATATTCAACTGCCTTGTAATCGGTTTGTGCTCTACCTTTAAAGAGCTCAATATTGGATTCAAAAAGCCCGGAGGACTCTGGGGACTGGACGTAGGCAAAGAGGCCGAACCAGGATAAGTGATACTGAGTAATCTCTAAACTCTCTCTTATAATTGCATGTGTTGTTTGCTTTATTTACTCAGCATATAAATTGCCTAAGCTGATCTTGAGTAAATAAGTGGTGCTGAGTTAGAAGCTGACCTCCAAGAGTGTCAATTCCTAACTCTCAAGAAAACAACTTTGGTCAACATCTGACTAAAGTTGTCCTGAGATATATCTCACCAAGCTGACAAAAGGCTAAGTTAATAAACTCTCAAAATAACATCCAGTCAGCTTAATTAAAACGAGAAAAAGTTATATTAGTTCCTAACCCCCCCCCTTGGAACTAATTACCAGGGACCAACATATGTTAGTCAGCCTCCAGGGTTTGAAGATCCAAAACTTCCAAACCACGTTTATAAACTCAAGAAGGCTCTATACGGCCTGAAACAAGCACCCCGTGCTTGGTACGAGAGGTTGACCAACTTCCTGCTGACCAGGAATTATGTCAGAGGCAAAGCTGACACAACCCTGTTCATTAAGAAAAGGGGTAAAAATACCCTGCTGGCACAAATTTACGTAGATGATATAATCTTTGGTGCTACTGACGAATCTATGTGCAAAGAGTTTAGTAAACAGATTCAAACTGAGTTCGAGATGTCTATGATGGGCGAACTCAACTTCTTCCTTGGTTTACAAATCAAGCAAGGGAAGAACGACATCTTCATTAATCAGTCCAAGTACGCCAAAGAAATGTTAAAGAAATTTGATATGGAAGAATGTAAGCCTATATCAACCCCAATGGGTACTGACACTGTCCTTTGCGCTGACGAGAAAGATAAGTCAGTAGATAGCAAGCTATATCGAGGTATGATAGGCTCTCTACTTTATCTTACTGCTAGTAGACCTGACATTCAGTACTCAGTATGTTATTGCGCAAGATATCAAGCTGACCCCAGAGAATCTCATCTTATAGCTGTAAGAAGAATTTTCAGATATTTGCAGAGCTCAGTTAATGCAGGTTTATGGTATCCAAATACAAATGACTTCACACTCATTGGATACACTGACGCTGACTATGGACGAGATAAGCTAGAACGTAAAAACACTTCAGGAGGATGTCACTTCCTAGGAAGCTGTCTAGTATCTTGGTTCAGTAAGAAGCAATCGTCAGTAGCCCTGTCTATAACTGAAGCTGAGTACATTGCTACTGGAAGCTGTGTGGCCCAGGTCCTATGGATTAAGCAACAGCTAGAGGATTATGGAGTCAAAACAGAAACAATAGAGGTCAAATGTGACAACAAGAGTGCCATTGACCTATCTAAAAATCCAATCCAACACAGCAGGATGAAGAATGTCAGCATAAGGCATCACTTCATCAGAGATCATATACTCAAGGGTGAGATCAAGCTGACCTACGTTCCAATAGATGAACAGCTTGCAGATATCTTCACTAAGCCTCTGGCTCGTGAGCAATTTAACATACTAAGGGAAGCAATCGGTATGTCTAATCCTCTTCAATAAAATTCTATGTTTAAATTGAATGTTGAATGATTACCATGCTGAGTGGTTTGTGCCAAATTAGTAACTATTGCATGCTGAGTCAAACATAATATAAAATCACTTCATACTGAGTAGACTTACACACTGAGTGATTATCTTAAGCTAAGTTACTAAGCACATGAATAATTCTCCTACATAAACTGACTACTCAGAACTCTAAACGTTTAGAATTCTTAACGCTGAGTAAAGATCCGTTGCACAATTAATGCTGGCACGCGTATTAAATAGCCACCTAGGATGACGTAAGCGCAATAACTAGAAAACACATGCGCCGATTATGTCATAAATGCCAGAATCATTGTCGGTTGATTATCTCGAGGTCAAACCGCCACCTCAACGCTTCAGATCAACTCGACACCCCTATAAATAGTGGATGAATTCCCACTTCTACCTCTTTACACTTGAAATCTCTAGCAATTGATCTCTCTCCATCTAAAATTCCAAAACCTCTCAAAATCTTCTAAGAATCATGTCAAACGATTCACAAAATGTCTCCGGTGCCGGTTACGACGACAACCGCTCCGATGAAAACCCTAAATCTCCTCCTCAGAAGGAATATAGCGAGACTCCCACCAAGTCTCGAGAGCATGGTCAGCATGATCAAACTCCGAGCAAGAGCCCCCACGCTGACCTTGCAACTTCGTCGAAAAAGAAACAGAAAAAGGATAAAGGGAAAAAACCAATAGAGAGAACCTACTCGCCGGTCTACAACAGTGTAAGAGGCTATAAAGTTGACCATTCACGTTGGTTCTCTGAAGGATTTGTAAACGCGGAAAAACCGTTCTGCGAATGGATTTCTAAGAATGGCTGGACCGAGCTATTCTCTATTCGAGAAGCTACTTACCCAGAATTGGTAAAGGAATTCTATGCCAATCTGAGAGCTGCTGATGATAACAGGGATTACATGATCACCAAGGTTCAAGGAAAAGATATCTTTGTCAATCCTTCTTACCTCGCTAAGCTGCTCAAACTGACCAATAGCGGAGCCGAACTCAGAACCACAAGTGACCACGGAAAGATTGATTACCCTGTTCAATTTTGCAAACCCAAGTCCCACAAAGGCGAAATTGCGAGTACCTGTATGGGTCAGAATCAGAAGATGACCCACTACATACTGACCAACTTCCTCTTCCCAAAAATCAACGCCACATCCTCAGCGTCTAACTTCGAGCAGTGGTTCATTTGGCACATGCTGACCTACCAGCCGATCAACATGCCGATCTTTCTCATCGGTGGCTTCCAACGTAGTACTGGTACCCTTAGGTTAGGCTCTCTAATCACCAGGATCCTCAAAGACCACCAAGTAAGCTTAGTAGAGGAAATCAACGTCTGGGGAACAGAGATTACAGCTGCAGTATTGTTCGGTCTGGCCTTTGACCAACCGATAGTGCCCAAGAAAGGAAAAGGGGCCGCAGTTGAAGAAGGTCAGGATGAGCTAGCCAAGAAAGGAAAGAAACCTGCTGACCGCACTCGGTAGGATAAAAAGAGGAAAGCTGACCAGGCAGCTAGGGACATTAACATAGCTTCGAAGAAGCTGAGAATTGTGTCAAAGGGAAAGAAAGCTGAAGCTGAGCAAGGTCAGAAGGAACCTAAGTCAGCAAAAAAACAAAAGAGGCAAGTTGAGCCTGAGGAAGAAGAAAAAGAAGACACTCCCGAGAAGCCTCTGCGAAAGAAGAAAAAGATTTCATCCGGGTTGAACCTTATAGATGCACCCCCTCTTGCCTTGGTGATCTCTGAAGACTCACACTTTGTGAGAAGCCAAGGAATTGATCTCGAAAAACCACCTGCTGACCAAGAAGAAGAGTTGGGTGATCTAGGAGGTCAGTTTAATGTTGAGGAGATAATGGCTGCTGAGCATGAACAGACAACTAACACTGAGCATGTTGAAGAACAAACTGAGCCAACCGCGAAGGATCACACTGACCTAGGGGTAAATTCATCCTCTGAATCTCTTGACTCTATTCAAGCTGACCCCTCTCCTCCAAAGGCTAAGAGATTCAAACGGCTCAAGAAAAAGGCTCATAAATCTCCAGTCATTGACCTTCTGGATGATTTTCCTCTACGGGATCCCATCACTAATCTCTCTGGCATGCAATTCAAATTCTTCTCCAATCCCACTGAGCCTTCTCTAAGGAAACTCTAGCAAAAGCAAGCCTCTGTTTCTCAAGCTGAGGAACAAGCCGATCCCAAGACTCCAGAAAATCAAATCCTTACCAAGCAAGTACTTGAAGTTCCTGCTGGACAAACCACTGAGTCAGCATAGGAAAAGTCTGCTCATGTCAGCTATGAAATTCCTCAATCTCCTACTCCAATTCCTGCTGACACTGAGCAAGTAAAAAACTCTGCAGATCAACCTCTTCCAAATCCGTTAACACAGAACGCAAACCAGTCAGCTCCTAATCTGAATAAAAGTCCAGCCGCTGACCTCGCTGGCACATCTGCTTCTGGACAGCACCAAACACAAGGTGCTACTCATATTCCGACATCTGGGCCATAAAATGATGAACCCTACGCATACTTGCATGCTACTGAGTCTGGACGCCGAATCATCGACTCCGCTCAAGCCTTACTTCAGGATATTCATCAATCCAATGCCGAAGCTGCTGGGTCTGTACATGTTGAGCCAACTCAACTTTCTTCTGTCACTCAGCTTCTAACTGAAATCAAAGGTCTTAAGGATCTGCTGAGTGTCATGACATCTCTCCAATCTCAACAGCCCAAGCAGGAATCTATCATAAAGCTGGCTGAACTCCAGCTGACAATGGTAAACCATATGAACTCTCTCCAGGGTCAACTCAACAATCTGTCAGTTGTGAACTCAATGTATGCAACCTCCTGAGGTTCATCAACTCTTTACCCAGCTAAACACTGAGCAGACCAGAACTCGTGAGTTACTCTCCTCTTCGTCCCAGTGTTCCATTGAGCAAATAAGTGAGGCAGTCCGCCTACTCAACTTGAGTAAGGAAGAAATGGAAACTGACCAACTCAAGACGAATGAACTTCTGCAATACTCCCGAGCCACCTTCAAACATGTGCGCCAGACGAATGCTCAACGTCAGTTCTATGACTCGGCTTTGCTTAAGATGTATCATCAAGCTTATGCCATGCTGACTGACACTATCACCTGGGTAGGCAAATCCCAAGAATATATTTTGAGTATGCTCAGTGCCTCTATCAGGATTCCCGGTTCTATCTTGGATGATGGTGTTCCTGTTTTCGATGGTTTAAGTGAAAGCACGAAAAGGCTTAAGGCGTATTCTGTGAGGTTAACTCGTACTGCTCTCAACGACACCTTCGTTCCTCCTCCGCCCGATGCTGGCAAAACGGGGGAGAAAGAACAAGCTGATGAAACTCAGCGCCACTCAAGGGAAACAGGAGGAATATCTGGTAGTCAGCAGCAACAAAAGTGAAAAGGCAAAATTAATCCTGCCCAAGTCAATAGGAAGAAATAGCTTGGCTAGTTTTTATTCTTGACTTGTATTTTTTTTTTGTGATGTATTTTGTCTTGTTGACTATCTATAAACTTATGCATCTCTTATTCAAATTGACTAATCTTATGCGATGCTTACTTACGTATAATGCTGATATGTCTTAAATTGAACAAACAAACAAAAGAAAAAGGAATATACTCAACACACATTAGATTTGATACATCTGCTCTGATAATGTTTTCCCATAACTCTGATACCAAACTGACCATGTATCAAAACTGAGTAAAAATGTGTTCCATACACTAACCTCTTCTGAAAAGCTGACCTAGGCTCATCTGAATTAGATCTTGGAAGGTCTAGAATTGAACTAAGTCTGTATAAGCATATCTTAATCATACTCAATTAAATCTTAGAAGGTTTAGAGTCAAGTTAAGTCAATATATGCAACCCTTACGGGGGAGTAATTTCAGAAGCATAAAAAGAATTTTAATCATGGGGAATCTCAACACTGAGTTCCATCAATTAAATATTTTGCCAACATCAAAATGGGAGAGTTTGTTGAAACACCTTTCCACATGATTTTGATTTGACAAATTTATTTAAGTTAATCCATGATTACGGGACAATTAAATTTAAGTGCTTTGATTTAATTGTACTAATATGTTTGTTCAATGTTGAGTATAAATATAAACGAAAATAGAAATAAAAAGTAAGACAGGACGAAGACAGCATGAGAAAAACAGCACAAGCTGAGTGGAGTGTAACTCAGCGTGATAAAAGAAAAGTCATCTTCAGAACAAAAGCTTGAAAATCAAGCTAATCAACAAAGCTGAGTGGAACGCAACTCAGTATCAAAAGTAGAGGAGTCTTCTTGAGAACTATGTCTTGTAGAACGAAGCTGACCATGGAAGCTGAGTAAAAGAGAACTCAGTATCTGAATTAGCAACAATCGAAGACAGCGGCTATCAAAGTCATGCTGAGTAATCTTCAGGACAGCGCGAATGATCCGTTTGCTAAAAGACAAACTCCGACAACTGTCTGCACCAATAATAGAAACCTTGGAATTATGCAAAAGCCAATTTCGAGATGCATGGGTCAATTTTTCTTTCGCTAAAAGACAAACTGGCACAAGAAGACGAAACCTGCGAGAAGAAGACGAACCTGACGCCTGCGGAATTCAGTCGACAGGATTGGCCTGCAAATCTGAAGCTGACCAGAGCCTTGTCGCAAAAAGAAGACGTTTGGATTCAACGGACAAATCCAGAATTCAAATGGACAAGTCTTCAGAATACAACTATAAAAGGACAAGTATACTTTTTGGATCCATAGCCGATCGTGAAAACAAAAGGAGAATAAGAGCATATATACAAAAAGCACATCAATACAAGAAAGAGATCTTACACCAAATTTCTATTCCTGTGTAAATGCTAGAGTGATTTTCTTTGTAATCATCTAAAGTGTTCTTTGTTTGAAAAAGAACAATCTTGTATCAATCATAGTATTGAGAGAGTGTGCTGAGTACTCGGTTTGGTACTCAGTGGTAGAGAAAATCTAAGTGCTGGGTTGTAGCGCTTAGTGGAGTTGAGTAGACGAATAGAGGACAGTACTCTTGCATATTCAACTGCCTTGTAAACGGTTTATGCTCTACCTTTAAAGAGCTCAGTATTGGATTTAAAAAGCCCGGAGGAATTCTGGGGACTGGACGTAGGCGGAGAGGCCGAACCAGGATAAGTCGTGCTGAGTAATTTCTAACTCTCCTTCAATATATATCTGTATGTGTTGCTTGCTATATTTACTCAGTATATAAATTGCTTAAGCTGACACTGAGTAAATCAGAGTGCTGAGTTGGAAGCTGACTACAAAAGTGTCATTTCCCAACTCACAAGTAAAACAGTTCTAGTCAGTATCTGACTAAAGCCGTCTTACGCCTCACTCGGCCACGCTGACCAAAACTGAGTTGCGAAACTCAAAAAATTAAATTAAGTCAGCGCAATTAAAACGAAAAACTTACATTAGTTCCTAACCCCCCCCCCCCCCCCCCCCCCCTCCTTTGGAACTAATCACAAGGGACCAACATCCTCAACTTACATAGTATATCGTAAGCCCCATCAACTTACTTAAGATAACTTATTGACCATTTGAATTTGTTTGACGTAACTTATTAGCCCTCTAAACTTACTTATAATGATCCATTTGCCATCTGAACTTATTGAAAATGATATACATTGTAATTTGTCTAAATCTATAAAAAAAATTAGGTAAATAATTATAAGGTCCTTGTGTTTTTACCTAATATACTAATCAGTCCTTATGTTTTTCGAAATGATTATATAGTCAATTTTTAGTTTCGTCAACTTTTTAGTCCTTGTATTTGAGTGAGTGGTTATATTAGACTAAATAAAATTTAAAATACTAAAATTACCCTATACTATAGATTTTAATAATAAAATATCTATTTTTCCTATTTTATGTTTCTTTTTCCTT
The DNA here is from genome assembly GCF_963576675.1 of Euphorbia lathyris. NCBI lineage: Eukaryota > Viridiplantae > Streptophyta > Magnoliopsida > Malpighiales > Euphorbiaceae > Euphorbia > Euphorbia lathyris. Next base: position 88,373,438 of record NC_088915.1, read on the forward strand.
CATAATAATAATCGCTCCAATATTAGTAATTGTTTTTATTAATTTTCATATAATTATAAATTTTAATTTTGTAGTGTAGAACCTATTTATTAAAAAATTAATAATAAATATTGTAAAATTATTAAAATAAGAGTAGAACTATATAAAATTATAAAAGTGATTTTTTTATAGTTAATATACACAAGTATAAGAATTTCAGTGTATATATACTACACGAACTTTATTAAAACTATTTAGATTAAATTTGAAAATTAGAGAGACTAAAGTGTTGATTAAGGTAAAACCTAAGGACCTTATAATAACATGATTGACCTATTAGTGAGTTAAGTAAAAATACAAGGACCTTATACTTATTTACTCAAAAAAATTCAAAACTTAAATAAAGGCCTAATTTGTGATTCAAAGTCTTTAAAACAAATTAACTTTCTGTTTTGTACGTTTTATAGATTTAAGGAAATAATTATGACACTTTAAACAAATTTAGGGGCTAATAAAACACTGTAAGTTTTTGAGGCCAATGAAGTTTTTTTTTTTTTTTTTTTTGATGCAATTGATGTATTAAGCCTAAATAATATGAAGTGAATTTTTTTTTTTTTGAGCATATTTTAGGTATATGACTTTTTATATATTTATGAGATAGTCTAAATTTGCTTGTACCGTTTCTAGGGAAGTACAAATTATTATTAATGTATGAAATTGTACAATTTTATCCTTAACGTCGCCAAAAAAGAACAATTTTATCTCTACCTAATAGAAATTGAACAAACTGATTTATTTGAGATTGCCACATCGGATCTTCCAAATAAGTTTATTGATAAATAAAGGTTTAATATTTTTACAGCTCCCTCAATGTGTTTTTTTTTTCCACTTTGGCCCCTCAATTTATCAACCCACTTAACTCAGTAAATGTCCTTTATATGTCTACATGACATTTAGTACACCTTTCAAGATGCCTTTTGTATCCATTCAATATGCGTACTGATGTGAACATTTCCTTCATTGTTTTGAAACATACATATAAATCTAAGGTATGGCAGCCCTGAGAGGTGAATTGAGGGACGACAGCCAAGAGCCCTCAACTAAAAGTCCATTTAAAAAAAGAGTTAGGATAAGTTTCAGTTTTATCTCCATTGTTATTAAGAAAGTGTAAATTCATCTGTAATGTATAAAATAGTAAAATTTATATAAATTGATTTACCGTAATTTAACTATTACATCAGACCATATAATCATCAATTATATCTAAAATATTTATTGTGTAGCAAACAGTTAAAAAAAAACTTGCCAAATCCAAAAATTAAGTACATGTAATGTATAAATTAATCACAAAAAATGCAGAAAATTGCTTTAATTTATTGACAAACTTATTTGGAAAGTCCGATGTGACAGTCAAATAATTAAACTTGTTTATTCAAATTTTCTGTCACATAGGGGGTAAAATTCATTCTGACCTGGAAACATTAGGTGCAAAATTTTACCATCTTATACGTTTGGGGAAAGTTTGCACTTCCCTCGCAACGATAAGGAAAAATTTAGACTTTATCACAAAAATTAAAAGCAATTACTAATTTTGAAGGAAAACGTGTAAAATTTTGTTTCCACTCTGATTTACAAGATTTAAAGTAATCCGTAAAATTTCTTTTTTAAATTTAAATTTTCTCCTTTTTGAATTTCATCTTTATTCTCTTTATGTGTTTAAAATTTTAGAATTTATGTATAAATGGGCTTAAATTTATTATTTCGCCTCAGACCAATAAAAAGTCAGGACCAAGTCTAACTTAAGGGGCACGAAATGTTACGTTTGGTAGTTGAGATGGCTAATAGGATGCACATTGTGAGTTGAAGGGGCTAATCAGTGTCATGTAGACACATAAAGAGGCATGAAGTATTACATCTGTTGTCCTTTAATTAAAGGGGTAAAAAAAGGGACAACTCCACGAAGGTATTAAGCCATAGATGAAAGTAGTTTCATACATTTTGGTAGAGTTTTTTTTATAAAGATTTTAATAACATCATAAATATTTTAGATATAATTGATGTTCGAAAAGTATCACTCACATGATAGTTAATTTATGAGTAAAATAACAGTAATAGTAAACTTGTCTGTTTAAATACAATTTTTTAAGGACAATGAATACTAATTTAAACCTTATATTTTTATTTGTTTATAATGTTAAATATGTTAAAAAAATTCATATCTACTAGCTATTTTATTTAAACTGAGACATAAAAGATAAAAGTGAGAAAAACTTTATTAAAATATTTAACTTGTATAAAATATAATCAATTAATAATTCATTCGTAAAAAAAATAAAAAAATAAACAACATATGGAAGATGTGTTGTATGTGTTTTAAAATGATATTACATAATTCACAAAATAGATTAAAATATATTGAAAATGAAGTTCTTAGTTGTTCATGTACAATCCATTTTCCGCATTTAACTTACTTTTTAATATGTTTTAATCTATTTTATTTTGCGAAGTATGTAATAACATTCTAAGGCACGTATAATCAATTTTCCATATTTAACTTACTTTTTTTACGACAGAATGATTAATTGATTATATTTTATACAAATTTAGGGGTTAATGGAACGTTTTATGTAAGTCGAGAAGACTATCGGGACAATTCGAAAGTTCAGGAGCAAAACAATATTTTTGCCTCGGGAATAGACCGAACTACCCTTTACCCAAAATTTGAAAAAACACAAAACCTCTCAAACACCCTACACACTCTTCGATCAAATCCGGACTAATTACTCAACAAAAACATGGTCCGTGAAAGGGGAGGAAGAGACAAAGCACCTATAGTACGAAATCCGCAACTATTCTGTCGATTTTTAGTTAATTTTTTTATTGTGTTTGAGATTGGGGGAAAAACCAAATCAGGGGGTGGGGCGTGAGGCTATCACACCTGCACCTATGGTGTGGCGTATGAATATCACGCCGCACCATAGGTGCGGGCGTGATAGCCTCACGTCAGCACCTATGGTGTGGCATGATAGGCTCACGCCCGCCCCTATTTCGGGGGGTTTTTTTTTAAATAGATTTGATTTTTTAAAAATTTTAATAAATGCTATTTGTTTAAATTAATTTGATTTTGTTTAATTTTAAGTAAATTTAGTTGTCGTATATTGTATTTTGTTTAAATTAATTTGATTTTGTTTAATTTTAGGTAAATTTAGTTGTCGTATATTGTATTTTGTTTAATTTAATTTAGTTTAAGTTTTTATATTGTATATTGTTAATTTTAGGTAAATTTAGTTGTTGTACATTTTAATTTGTTTAATTTAATTTAGTTTTAATTTTTATGTTGTATAATGTTAATTATAGTTAAATTTAGTTTTCGTATATTTTAATTTGGTCAATTTAATTTTGTTTAATTTAATTTTATATTGTAAGTTGTATAATGTTAATAATAGGTAAATTTAGTTGTAGTAACTTTTATTGCTGTTTAATTTAGCTTTGTTTAACTTTTTATGTGTAGACGGAGCGGTCTACTGTCGCGGGGAAATCTATCCCGTCATCAGCTCTGCATCTAGATATGGACGAGGAGGAGGATACACAACGTCATATGAGACTGCGTGGTATTGATGGCCGTAGACGGAGAGGGGCTGGGACGCAGCAGGTGCGGGGGGCTTCGATAGAGCAGGATGTGTCGAATCAGTCCGAGTTTGGGGGAGCAGAGGCGGATTATTCTGATGATCGAGATCCTGTGGATGAGTATTTCCAGAAGAGAGCCGAGGCACTGCTACGGCCGGGATCTGGTGCTGATGGTGATAGTGATGGTGATGATGTGCATCCCACCCAGGGCTCGAGTAGACAGCGCAGAGGTGGTCGCTTTGCTAGTACATGTATTTAACATTTAGTATAGTATTATTTAACATTTTAATTTTTTGTTATAATTTTAGTATTTAGTATACGTTTTAGTATTATTTAGTATTATTTAACATTTCAGTATTATTTAGTATAGTATTATAAATAATTTAGTATTATTTATAATTTTAGTATAGTATTTAAAATTTTAGTATTATTTAACATTTTAGTAGTATTTATAATTTTAGTATAATATTTAAAATTTTAGTATTATTTAACATTTTAGTAGTATTTATAATTTTAGTATAGTATTTAAAATTTTAGTATTATTTATAATTCTAGTATTATTTATTTCAGGGACTAGCAAACATCCCAAAGCTGATGAGGACCGTAGCTGGATTATTTCTAGGTCGGTGGATGGTGGCCCCATTGATGGTTCCGTCATTCCTAGTTTTCTAGGACATGTTGCCTCATCGATGCTGGGAGGGGAGCTTCGATCGTTTCTGACATGCTACAACAGAGCATTAGCATGTCAGAATTTGGGGGTGTGGTTATGTGGTGCGACACCTGAGGTAAGAATAATTTAGTCAAAAAAGTATTTTAATTATTATTTTTAACCCTAGGTCTGAGGTTATGTGTCATTTTACAGCTGCGGGATATGGTCGAAAGGACTGGGTTGTCACACCTCCCATCCACCATGTTCAAGAACCTCGACGCCCCGTTGATATCTGCATTCGTGGAGCGGTGGCAGCCCGATACGAACTCCTTCTACATGCCGTTCGGGGAGATGACTATTCTACTATATGATGTATGGCAGATTCTGCTTATCTCGGTCAACGATGCGATGGTCTCCGAGTCATGCAGTACTGAGCGGCTGCATGCCATGTGCATGATGATGTTTGGAGTCAATCAGGAGGAGTTGCTGTCGCCAGTCCGAAAATACTGGAATGGTGTAGGTGTTTTTGTTGATGCTGTACACAAACTTACTGATGAGGGTAGGGATTACGCGACTCGAGCCGCTGCGTGGATGTGGCTTATGCTCGCATCCACCTTGTTTGTCGACAAGAGTGGCGATAGGATCAGGACGTCCCATCTGGTTGAGGTTCACGGCGGTTTCAGAGGGGCAGCTGGACTTTCATTGGGGTCTGCTACACTTGCCACGTTATATCGACAGCTGGGGATATCGAGCAGATGAGACTGCTCTGGTATTTGTGGATGTTTGACCCTACTACAGGCGTGGTGGATATATGAGTATTTTCCGGTGTTCCGGCCGCATCAACTACCACTCCAGATCCCAGCTGACCATCCCCGGGCATGCAGATGGGAGGTCAGGATTCCAGGCAGGACGGCCGCCCGACTCAAGACCATACGTGCACAGTTGGACCGCATGACGGCAACCGAGGTATTTTATAAAATTTAAATATTACTTATAGTTTTATTTATAATTTTAGTATTACTTTTAGTTTTATTTATAATTTTAGTATTATTTATATTTTTATTTATAATTTTAGTATTACTTATATTTTTAATTTTAATTTTAATTTAAGTATTATTTTTTTTTGCAGGTGACGTGGTTGCCTTATGGTCTGTACCCGATGATGATCAGCTTCGAGTGTCCTACGCCGGTTGGATACGGTGTAGAGACATTGTTGAGCCGTATATGCCGGATCGAGTCTTACGTCAGGTCGGATGTACTCAGTCTATCCCGACTGAGTGTATTAGACCTGATAGAGCAATACGTCCATGGAAGTCTTTATCGTACAGGCTCACGCATTCATCTGTCACAGTTGATGATATCTGGCGGAGATTTCCATCGGCTCGGGGCATTGATCGGAGGAGATGTCGGCCAGTTGGATACGGTCCCACTGCTTGTGATGCGGCATACATGACTGGTACATGCGATATTCACATCCTCACCTCCTTCATGCCCCACGGGATGGACCGGTCCAGCTTGCTCGCTCCAACATCGAATATGTAAGTTTATTATTATTAGTTTACATATGTTTGTTTTTTAATATTTATTTTTCTGCAGTGGCTTAGCTGGTTGTGGCGTATCACTCAGCGATCGGCTGCCGACCGACAAGATGATGAGGAGACTCCAGTTATTAGGAGAGAGATGGATGAGTTTATGGACGCGTGGCGCCGGACGAACTGATATTTGTTTTTATTGTATTAGAACTTTTGAGATTATATGTATTATTTTATGTTTATTAATTAATTTTAGTGTTTATGTTGTTAATTTTTATTTCTAAAAGGTTAATTCGAGTAAAAGCTTATTTGTAAAACTTTACGCATTCCGTAAAACTTTTTTTCCCCACCCAACCACGCGGGCATGAGGCTATTACGCTTCATCATGTGGTGAGGCGTGATATACACACGTATCGCGTGTCGGGAGAGGAAAAAAGCCTCAATTTCTCACTTTAAAAGCTCTAAAGGTATTTTCTTATTTTCACGGGACTAGGTGTAGAAAATTGAGGCCATGTAACATCAAAAAAAAAAAAAAAAAAAATCATGAGTACCAGTTTGCTCCCCTCTCTCTCTCTCTCTCTCTCTCTCCATTAGAAGAAGTTAGGGGTTTCTCTCCCTCCAAACTTCAAAATCCTCTCCAAATTCCCATTTTTTTTACCTCCTTCAATTCTTGCCTTACAAAAGTCAGGAGCAACACTCTAATTTATAATGGCGAAAACCAGACCAGGCGTCATTTCCACGGCAAAACCTGGCAAAAGAGAACTCAAACCTGTGAATTGCGTTTTGATGAGACCATCGGATATTGGAAAACCTCCGTATGTTTTCAGAATTGAAGCGATCGAAGCTCACCGGAGAAACAATATGAAGGTGAAGGTAAGATTAGCTTCTTAATTAATCGACTGAAACGGAATTTTTGTTATTATTATTTTCAAGAGTCATCCGTTTTGGGGGAAAATTAGACATCTATACGTTTTAGAAAAAAATAGATTTCAACAGACATGTCTTCTCAAAATCACAACTCTTTATATATATATATATATGATATGCATAAAAATAGAGACGGAAACAACCATCAACATTCTGTTTTACAGGTCACGCCTCTACTGTTGATTTTTTATGATTTTTATTTTTGGATGATTTGATTGGAATTTCATTTTCTTAAGCTTTGATTATGTGTTTGTTATATATGTTGATCTTGTTTAGAAGTTTGTACCAGTTTGGAGGGTTCTAATGTGTTTGGAATTTCATTTTCATTTGTGTATGATGCAGGTTAAGAGAAAGTAAAAATGGCTAATCATTTTCATGTCTTTCTCTTGATTTTATTTTGGATGATTTGAATTGTTTACAAGTTTGTTCCAGTTTGGAGGGTATTAATTTGTTTGGAATTTCTTTTTGATTCGTGTATGATGCAGGTTAAGAAAAAGTGAAAATGGCTAATCATTTTCATATCTTACTATTTATTTTAATGTCATTTTCACCAATCTGCCAATCATGGGGATGGTTTTTTTCTTCGTCTTCTTCTTCCGACTCTGCAGAGAGAGCTGGTCCGTTTACGGGTAATTCAGTGGCTGAATTTTCAATGAATGGAATTGGAGATGAAAAAGGGGCGAAACTACTTGAAATCGCTAAAAGCAAATTAGCCGGTTCGAATCCTTGTTGGCAAAATGCATACCAACAGCTTGTTGCTGCTTGTTCTGAGATTTTAGCTGTTGAAGAAAAACGTTCTAGATTAGCTTGGCATCTCAGTGATTGCTTCGAAAAGGACACCGGACGAGAACCTTTTCCTATCTGTGACGCTAAATCTCCAATGGTTTATTGTCTCAAGAAGTTAAATGGTGAAGAACATAAAGTTTATCTCGAGTACTTTCTCGAAACCAATTCGATTTGCTATCAGTTACAGTTAAGTGCGGACTCTCGAATAAAGACGAAATTTAGCGAAACGAATGCTTTATTTATACTAATGTATAACTTGTTATTGTGATATTCTTGGACAGGGCTCATTCCTTCAAGCATAAAATGGAGAGACTAGTAAATGATCTTAAAGGATCAGCAGAATACACTGTAGACCAATTAGAGATCATACAAGAACGAACACGTTTGTTATCGAATACATCTGATCAGATTCATGAGGCGTTAAGTTCAATCGATTCTCGAGTTCAAAATGTTGCTGAATCAAGTAAAGATGTGAAGGATCATATGATTGTGTTATCTCAATATTCAGAGGCTGTTTACAAGAAATCGAGAGAAATAGCAGATTCTCAAACCGGGTTACGAGAAGAACAGGAACGGATGAATGAAAAGCTCAAGGAAGGAATGGAAACAATTCACGATTCTTACGCAAATTTGGGACAGCAAGTGGATAATTTGAAGAATGAGGCGGCTGAAATAGAGAAACAGATTGGTGCAGTAGGAGAAACAATGTATATAAAGATGGAAAAATTACAAATTTCTGCTGATGAAATCGAAGGAAAGGCGGAGAAATCTTTGGACAATCAAGAACAACTTATTCATGGACAATCAACTGCACTTAAGGGCCTTCAACTCCTAACAGAATTTCAATCAGAAGCACTTGAAGAAAGCAGGTAATTTTTAACATTTAAATACAAATGTAAGAAATCAAGTGAAATTAAGTGGAAATGAGTGAAAGTTATCATGAAATTGCAGAAGCCATCTTCAAAGATTAGCTGAATACAACCGAAAACAACAGGAAGAAATGCTACAGCGGCAAGAACAGATTAAGCAAATCCACGACCACTTGATCGAGAACTCAAAGTCAATATTGGCAGCTCAGGAAGTTTTTGAATCAAAGCAAGAAGGGATGTTTCTTGCACTGGATAAACTATTTGCATTGCATAACGCTTTGTTACTCGAATCTCGGATAATTAAAGCGTTCTTCATCTACTCGATTTCAATCTTTATCATCTACATGTTCACTAGCACGAAGCAAACATATACAGTAAGAGCCAAGATGTATATTGGTATGTTCTTCATCTTCTTACATAACTCATTCTTTTCGAAATTCGAATTGTACGTAAACTAATTGTTTTCGTTTACAGGTTTGGTTGCTGCATTCTTGACAGAAGTTGCAATACTTAGATTAGCCACGAACAAAATAGAAGAACAAGCATGGTTAATAAACATGGTGAGGTCTGCTTATGTGGTTGCGGGTTGTGTTCAGTTTGTACATGCTATTTATACGTATAGGGATTATGAAGTATTGAACTATAAAATGATAGAAACGTTAGTAGACAAAGTGAATGAAATGGAAAGAAGAGAAATAGGGTGGGAAACAGAGCGAGATGTGAATTGGAGATCATGGATTGAAAACGAGTTACCAAATGAAGTGGATAAGTTAGAAGATCCGGATTATATAATCCCAGAAGAAATTGGGGAAAATTCAATTACGACATCAATCAGAAAATATCATCTCCGCCCCCGCCGTTGAAAGTGTTATTTTTGTATCTAGTTAATATGTAGTTAGGACTTGAGTTGTGTATAGCCTCCAATTAAGTTATGATTTAGTATTCATTTGTTGCATATAATAAACTTGATGTGTGACTCTTGTATATTCTGTTTCTCCATTGTCAAAATGGGATGTGTTAATATTATATTATGTAATCAATATATTCACATAAATGATAATCGTGTTAAATGATTACATGGACCCTGATGATCAAATGAATTGTTTCCATTCACGGTTAGATCTAGGCTGATAAAAAACATGGGATGAAGATTCAAAGCATCCTAAAGCTTATATTTAATAAGCCTAGATCTAACGGTGAATAACCATAATTCATTTAGTCATCAGGGTCCATGTAAACGCTACTGTCTACAAACCAAGACAGTAGTGACATTTGCTAACTTTGAGTGTTTGATTAACTTCGTCACGACGTGTGGAACCCTAATACCTTGGATTGTGCTTCCCGTGTTGATTAGAATTAAGAAACAATTAAGTTATTTTGAAAAGAAATAAGTTAATATCTATTTTCTCTCTACATCGACATGTTTTCTCTCTAACTTAATCACATAATATATTCGGGGACTGCTTAGGTCACCTTATTTCGATAAACCTTAACATTTAGTGCAATGAGCATGGATTATAACACTATTTGTCCTTCATTACAATCAAGAAAGCGAAGATGGCAGGATCCCCTTCTATCGAAATTATCCCCATGAAGGAGATAGTTAAAACCAGCGGGCAACCAAAACAAACTCAAATTACTTGCTTAATCAAAATGAACAAAAACAAGTGTACAACCGGTACCAATAAGATCACAAACATTTTGTCTTTCAATTTCTGCACCAACACCAATCAAAAGAAAAACACCATAAAATGGTAGATCACAAACCTTTTACAAAGCTTCCATCTAGCCTTCTATGAAGGTAAGAGATTCCAATGCCAACAAAATTAGTGTGGACCTGTTACTTGGTAATCTTCAAATTATCATCTTTAAAGTGCCCTCCTTGCTATTCAATGCACAAGGTCTTGAGAGCCTCCATTTCCCGTGTAGTACATCCTTACAATATTATCATTCATCTTAGAAATCTTGACCTTTCGTTGTTGCACGTCACCAATTGCAATGTCTTTAATCTTCGATGCTTGAACATATTCATAAGCAATGCAAAATCTTCTTAGACGATCTAGTTAAGAAATTGTATCCATTAAGAACTCTTGTCTCCAATGGTAGCCTCTTTAAGTGAGCTAAAAAGACAAATGATGAACATTATAAACATATTTCCAAGTTTCGTATACTAAAAGAATAAACCACTAACTATTTACAAATTTTCTCTAACTAATTTAATTTTCCAGGGAATAAAAATGTTGCGGCGGTCATGTTCTTCACTGCTTGTCGAAGAGAAAGAGTTGTCAGACGGCACTGATGATCCCTCGCTCTCACCAACGACTGAGAAAGTTGGTGTCGTTGGCTCAGACGAAGCTGCAAAAACAGGGAAAGTAAATCTCAAGTTATTATCAATGGCAATATCACTGGAAGTTGCAGGCTCAATCTTCTTTTCCAAAGAAGAAGCAGAATCATGTACCATAATTACTAAGAATCCTGTCCAAACAAATTCTAAAATTTTTACATACACCTTTAAACGGTGCTAAAAAAGGAGTACTGGAGTTAGTTAGTGCAGTAAGCCACACAACACTGACGTCTTTACTCCAGGAGTCCCTGCCCAATCAAGCCGGTTGGCTCAAAAAATATTAGAGCACCTTGATAACTTTCTCGGTCACTGGTAAGAGAAAATTAAATTAGTTAGAGAAAACTTATAAATAGTTAGTGGTTTATTCTTTTAGTATATTAAACTTGCAAGTATGTTTATAATGTTCGATCATATCAATAGTTAATATAGATCTTTTTAGCTGACTTAGACTTATGCAACAACAAATGTACCTTCTGTTACAAGGTAAAACACAAATCACACAGTTTTTTCTTTCTTTCCTAGACAAGAGTATTATTATCTATCTTCAAAAGTGAAACTGACACGAAACGCGGAAACGCTAGTGAAGAAGAGTTTTCATGCAACAAAAGTGTCTAACATTTTCAAATTAGTTGTAACTTTTACCTCCAAGAGATGGTTGATTCATTTTCGTTTCCTTCAATTCGCTTCCTTTTCCTACTCAGCCCCTTCCCAGCCACAATAGAGGCAATCTGTAACTCCGTTGCCAACATCATCTGAGTCAACTCCACCTCCATTTCCATCCTTCTCTTCTCTTCCTCGCACCGCAGAGTCTCACGTGCTCTCATCATCTCTGTCTCTGCCTGCTCCATTCTCATCAGTGAATCCCCAAATAGTCTTAAGCATGCTGCTAGACTGTCCATGGGAGGCGAATCACAGCTCCTGGAGCCTGAACTCGTTGGTTCATTAGAATATTCACTGTTGTCATCATGGTTGTTTGGTGTGCATTCATTGGACAATATCCCAGCATCACAAGCAAACTTCAGACGGTTCTCGTCAGCATCGGGGTGGGTTAAAATCTCTCGACAGCAGCCTATTGAATGATCCAACTAATAAGCTGTTATTTCCTTGGTTGCATCTTCAAGCTCATCGAGTGGCTTGAAAACCGAAACGGGAACCCCAGATGGATCGTGAAGATAAAATAAGTTCCCTGAAACAAGATGTGGCGGATGTAAACCTTCCTTTAATCCATTATATGTTTATAGAATCATATTGGAAATTTCTGGATCAATCCGTCAAAAGGAAGGATGTAAACTCTTTTGACAGATTGATCCAGAAATTAACAATATGATTCAGTAAACATATGATGGATTAAAGGGAGGTTTACATCCACCACATCTTATAGTTGAGGGAACTTATTTTATCTTCACGGTCTATCTGGGATTCCAATTTCGATTTTCAAACCACTCGATGAGCCTAAGGATGCAGCCAAAGAAATAGCAGCTTATTATTTGGATCATCCAATAGACTGCCTTCGCGAGATTTTAAATAGGCTCGCTGACATTTTTATCCGGCATAAGAGATCAGGCCTGCCATCATCACAAACTCTTCAGTTCAGTTCAGTTTTAGATTGAAGATACACAATTTATACTAGAGTAAAAATGTCAAACAGAAACTAATCTCATTTCCTGGATTAATTTGCCTAGAAACTCAAAATTCAACCTACTCATGTTCCAGAAACAATCTATTTCCTGTCATGCTAAATTTGTTTTAACTTAAAATTTATTGTTCTGAATTTCTCCAAATCTTGGTGTGGGTTTATTGTTATGAATTTCTCCTAGTTTGTACCTATACATGAAATCGGAAACTATTAAACTAATAGATCCAAATCATGTTCTTCATTAGCACCTTATACAACCACAAATCACTTTAAATTTTGTTGAATCTGAGGAATTAAATGCCGAAATAGAAGCACTAAAGAGAATCACTAATTTTGTGTAAGATTAGGAGCTGGAATTACTAATAATATACAAAATAATCAGTTGCATCGATCAGTACAATCATGTTCTGAATTTGTTTTACCCTAAAATTTATTGTTCTGAATTTCTCCAAATCGGAAACTATTAAAATAATAGATCCAAATCATGTTCTTCGTTAGCACCTTATACAACCACAAATCAATTTAAATTTTGTTAAATCTGAGGAAATAAATGCCGAAATAGAAGCACTGAAGAGAATCATAGAGGAGAAATAAGATTAGGAGCTGGAATCTTCTTACCTGAAAAGAGGATCTGGCGTCGGCCGATCAAGCAATAACGAAGAATCTCTGAAGTCGAATCCGCCCAAACTTCAAAATGCCGAAACTGGGGTGCAGATCACCGTCAAGAGTCATGTGAGGCCCCCATTGGGTCTCTTTGTCAATGAGCCCATAAATTCCTTAAAAATGACACAAAAATTATAACCTTCTTAACACGGGCCATATCAAACGATATAAATTAGAAAAATTTACATACAAATTCACATTTACAAAACTATCTACAATTATATCAACTTTAAATTTTAACTTATGTCAAATTAATAAAAGCATTACCTTTAATTTTTAATAAAAATTGAAATTTATAAATTAGAGATTTAGGATATATTGTCTAGAGTTAGGATTTATGAATTTGAGTTTAGAAGTTTTAAATTAGGGTGTAAAAGCATACTTTATTTGTTATAGGTAGAAAATAATAATATATTCAAAATTAATTTGACAATCTGATTTAGTTGTAATTTTGTAGTTAATCATGATATTTATGAAGGAAGCCCTATAAATTATAATCGTGTTAAACGGATCCGGATCAAACGTGTTATTTTACTAAATTTCATTATAATCGTGTTATTTTACTAAATTTCATTATCATATCAAAAACGGATACAAATGTATTATAATTTACGATAAATAAAAGGCACAACCGCAAAAACATATGATGAGATCTCTAAATGTTCTTTATTTTATGCATAAGGTCTTATTTAATATTTTATCATATTAAATTTATGATAATATATACTAACAATTTCGTCATAAGTGTGTAACAAATTTTATCAAATACGTATGAATAGTATTTTAAACTGTTGATTCATATTAGTTTTGACAAAATATGTTGTAAAATCACGATAAATTTGTTACCAAGAGATGAGTTAATATCGAAAATAAATCTATGAAATTAATCTGATAAATTGTTTTTACATTCCACTATGTAAAACATTAATCAAGTCTTCGGTTGAAAATAGGTTTCACACGTTTTTTTTTATATAATATGAAACGGTAAAGTGTCATGATTCTAAAGTTTGACTTTCAAAAAACATATGACTATATCATCATAAATTTTCTGAAAGACACACTTGTCCATCTCGGTTTATTTTAAATCATAAATGGTTTCAATCAATTTTCTCTTGTATGTGTTTCTCTTTTATACGCGTTCTATAAAATGAGGAACCCTTACCCATGTTTCATTTGATCAGAGGTTTTCGTCGAGATGATCCCCCTCTCTTCAGTTTGTGCTTTGTTTAAAGCAATTGAATCATCTTATTGTTGATGTTATCGCTGCTAACCGTTGACATCCAATGCAACTTTATAGAAGAGGTTTGAATATCTCTTGTGGGTGATAAGTTGGCATATATATACAAGAGGGAAACATCCTAAAGGAGGAAGGAAAACCCATAAATTTCTAATCCATAGAATAAGGAAATAATTCACCCATAAATTCCTAATCTAATGAATAAGGAAATAAACCACCCATAAATTCTTAATCTTGAAAATAAAGAAATAAATCACCCATAAATTCCTAATATGGAGAATAAAGAAATAACAGTCAAATAATATTTTAACACCCCCCTCAAGTTGGAGCATGTAAGTCTAAAATACCCAACTTATCAAGAACATAATCAAATTGTTTCTTGTAGGGATATAGGATGACGTAACGAGACTACCATGTATTGCATCACACATGAAATGACAATCAACTTTAATATATTTCGTGCGTTCATTAAAAATTGGATTCTATGCGATATGCAAAGCAGATTGACTGTCATAATAAAGAGGAATCGCCTTAGGATGATGAATGCACAAACTCAAAAGGAGACCCTTCAACCCATTTTAGTTCACAAGTAATGGAGCCCATAGAATGGTATTCAGCCTCAGTTGAGAAACGAGATACAGTGTATAGCTTTTTAGTTTTCCATAAAATGTGTGAATGTCCTAAAAACACAAACTAGCACATTAGAGAGCGTCCGGTAAGGGGTAAGTTGTCCAATCAGAGTCTCACCATCTAGTCAGCGTTAACTCGCTATCAGAGTGCAGAAGAATGCATTGACTTGGCCTATTTTGTTCATGTTTTGTCCCAGTTCATGTAATCCCTCGACGAGAACATAAGGATTGTTGAAACACAATTTTCACATTAATTTTGATTATGACAAAAAATATTAAAAAAAAATAATATTCCAAAATTAGTTAAACATTGAAATTAAATGTTAATTTATTTGGACTAATGGTTTGTTTAGTGTGTTTTTTATTAAATGAAATAAAGAAAGGTAAAATAGATAAAGGCTTTAAAATGGATCAAATACCTAAATACTCATTTCAGCCCAAGTGCTGGAAGGATCATGAAGCAAAGCCCATGCCATGAAGAATTACTTGTTCCGGAAGATGAAGATCAAACCATATCAGACAAGATCAACGTTGACTCCAGACAACTGACATTGCACCTCTATATATGGAAAGAAGTATAAGGAGCAGACAACTTGTCCAATGGTCAACTTGGAATCTTTACCTTATCTGTGCAAACACTCAGACTGCTTCTGGCAGGCACTCGGAAGCGTGTTGTCTCTTGGATACAACGGAAAAGAGAAACGCATTGGTAGGCTTTTGTACTGAGTGCTGAGGATGGAAGCGACAGAAGGGAGTCTTTTCCTCCAACGGTTATTTTGAAATTCGAAATGATCCAGTCTCAAATGTCACTATAAAAAGCTTCATCATTTACTTCTTTTGGATTCGATCATCAACGCTGAAATCTAGAGAGAATCATCATTGAAGTTCCAAAAAGCAAAAAGCTTATACACATTTACTGTTTTCATTCTTGTAATAGCTTGTAGTTTTTTCATTGTGTTCTAAGTTAGAAAAAACTTATCAATAGCTTAAAAAGATCAGAAAGTCTTCTGTTCACTTTGATTTTAAGTGAATAGCAAGAGAGGTAGATCGACAAACTGGTTTAGAAGGTCTGATGTGGCTAAATAACAGTCATATAAGTCATTTCAAATTTTCGGTAGCGTATGGTTAAAATTGATCTTACTTGGAAACATTAGGGTTAAATTTAAATAATTTCATACGCTAGCCTTATAATGTACTAAATATTTACTAAGTTATTAATGTACTAAATATTTTTTTTTTTGTCAGTGATTCACTAAATATTTAATATTAACGTTTCAAACAAAGTGCAGATTTAACCTTAACGTATTAAATTGTGCAAATTTAATAATAACATTTAAGATTAAATTTAAATTTAAATCAAAATTTTATAAAACAAAAATTCAATTTATGTATAATTTTATTTTTATAATATAATATAATAAAAATATATATATTATACGCCACTACTCATTGTTGACAGAAACTCTTTAAGTAATTCTTGTCAACATTGCTCATTATGACGCATATGACACCAGAACGAGTAATTGCATTTTAAATTAATACTCTATCCGTTTCATAATAATTGTCGTTTTGGAAAAAAAAATTGTTTCAAATTATTTGACGTTTTACACTTTTCAATGAGCATTAAATGTGTTTTTTTCAACTTTGTCCTTATATAATGAAAGGAAAGAAATTTGCAGAGAAATTTAAGTATTAATTGCTAGAGGGTAATAAAGTAATGTTTAACTACTTTTTAGGCTAATTAATATGTTTCTTAACATGTGTGTAGAAACTTTAAAAGACAATTAAAATGAAACAGAGAGAGTATTATTTTTTAAATTTCAGTTGGGAAACAGCCCATGCAGACAAATATTTGCCAACCGTATCTAATAGAATAATTTTTTGGGTAATTAATTTATTAGTCTCTATATTTTGATAAAACACATTGTTTAGTCCTGTATTTTCAAAAACACATGATAAAGTCTCTAACATTTTTCTTGATGAACTGTTTAGTCCCTAACGTTTTTCTCGGTGAACTGTTTAGTCCCCGCCGTTAGACTCTCATGAAGATTTTCTTAGTCAATTTGGATTTGCGTTATTCTTTTCCTTTATTTTCCTTTCCTTTAAACTCTAATGCATCTGAAATCAACTTTGTGATACCAGTAGAATTTCAGAGAGAAAGAATCTTAAGAGAGAAGAGAAGAATTCTGTATTTTCATTGATGATTCTAAAAGGCATACGGTTACAGGCTAAATAGCCAACCTTCCTTGAAAAGGGGAAAAGCAGTAACAACCTTGCCTAATAGGTGGCATAACTAACACAGCACAACTAAGAAATTAAAACGCAAACAAAAGACCTAAAACGACAATGACTTTATTTTACTCATAACAATTCCTCCCGCTTAAGAACCTTGACCACAAGGTTCAAAATTCATAGTAGGAAAATGCTTCTGGATATCAAAAGCAAATTCCCAAGTTGTATCCTCAGGAGCTCTGTCAGACCACTGCACCAAGACTTTGGTAGCGGCTTGATTACCTCTTTTCACCATTTTTCTTCCCAATATAGCAATTGGAACTGACTTCTGAGCTTGGCTTCCTGGCAACTGAGTTGAAATTGTAACCCGGTCTGCAATCTTCTTTTTAAGCTGCGAAACATGGAAAACAGGGTGGATGGTTGATCTGGTCGGTAAAATCAATTTGTAAGCAACCTTGCCAATCCGATCTTCAACCTGATAAGGTCCATAAAAGATGGGAGAAAGCTTGTAATTTGAACGGCGCACCACACTTTGCTGCCTGTAAGGTTGGAGCTTCACATACACCCAATCTCCAATAGCAAATTCTCTGTCAGTTCGATGTGCATCTGTATGTTGCTTCATCATATGTTGAGCACGATGCAAATGGTATTTCATAACTTGGAGTGCCAGTTCCCTATCCTTCAACAGCTGATCCACTGATTCAATTTGAGAATCCCCTGGAAAATAAGGGATGTGCAGTGGTGGAGGGAAGCCATATACTATCTCGAAAGGTGTAAGCTGCAAAGCAGTATGGAAATTTGTATTGTACCACCATTCTGCCATTGACAACCATTTCTCCATTCTTGAGGTTGTCCGTTAGTCATACATCTCAGATATGTTTCTAGGCACCTACTCACTACCTCTGTTTGACCATCAGTTTGAGGGTGATAAGCAGAAGACTTGAGCAAAGCTACTCCCTGCAGTTTGAAAACCTCTGTCCAAAATGAACTAACAAAGATAGGATCCCTGTCACTGACTATAGACGCTGGGACACCATGTAATTTGACAATATTATTGAAGAATATCTGAGCTACAGTGGTGGCAGTATAAGGGTGGTTCAAACTCATAAAATGAGCATACTTGCTCAATCTATCAACAACCACTAGTATGACCTCCTTCCCATTGGATTTAGGTAAACCCTCTATGAAATCCATGCTCACCTCAGTCCATATGCTTTCTGGTAATGGCAATGGTTGCAGCAGACCTGGTGTTCCACTGGTCTCATACTTGCAGACTTGGCAAATGGAGCAATTTCTTACATAATTTCGAACATCTTTCTCTAACCCCTTCCAATAGAACAAGAGCTGCATTCTTCTTGAGGTAGCCTGTATACCAGAGTGACCTCCTGTTGATGAATCATGGAACAATTGCAGAAGTTTCAATTTTGTAGCCTCATTGTCTCCCACTACGAGTTTGCCTTTTCTTCTCAGTAGTCCTCCTTGCCAAGTAAAAGGGCTATTCATTAAGGTTTCCTCTTGCAATCCTTTGATTATCTCCTGCATACGAGTATCTCCAACCCAACTTGCTTCAATCTCAGGAAGCAGGCTATTCTCAGGTGTTGAAATTGTTAAAGCTGCAAGCTCAGCCACAGGCAATCGAGATAGGGCATCTGCAACAATGTTTTCTTTACCCTTTTTATAGGTAATTTCAAAATCATAACCAAACAATTTGGCTATGTATTTTTGTTGGTGAGATGTAGTTATCCTTTGCTCCAACAAGAATTTCAAACTCTTGTGATCAGTTTTAATAAGGAATTTCCTATGGCTCACATAATGATCCCATTTTTTGACTGCATATACTACAGCAATGAGTTCCTTCTCGTATACAGAAAGGGCTTGGTGTCGTTGTGCTAATGCTTTGCTGATGTATGCAATTGGATGAAGTTCCTGCATCAAGACTGCCACTATCCCTGTGTCATAAGCATCAGTCTCTATGATGAATTGTTTGTCCGGAGATGGCAGTGCAAGTACTGGGGCAGTAGTAAGAGCCAATTTGAGTTGCTGGAAGGCATTTGTAGCTTTGTCAGTCCATAGGAACCCATCCTTCCTCAAGAGATCAGTGAGAGCTTTGCTAATAACTCCATATCCCTTAATGAATCTCCTATAGTAACCTGCCAATCCAAGGAATCCCCTGAGTTGTCGGAGATTGGTCGGAATTGGCCAATTAGCAACTGCAACAATCTTCTTAGGGTCTGTTGAGACTCCTCCTTGGTGAATGATATGCCCCAAGTACTCCACAGAGTCACTTCCAAAGGTGCACTTGCTCCTCTTGGCTAGCAATTGGTTCTCTTGCAATTTTTGAAAAACTAACTCCAAGTGCTGTAGATGAGAGTTCATGTCCTGGCCATACACAAGAATGTCATAAAAAAAACAAGCACAAATTTTCTCAAATAAGGTTTAAAAACCTCATTCATCAGACTTTGAAATGTAGATGGAGCATTGGTGAGGCCAAATGGCATTACAACAAATTCATAATGCCCCTCATCTATCTTACTGAATATAGTAGCAACATGTAACTCATCAAGTAGTTCCTCAATTACTGGTATAAGAAACCTATCTTTCACGGTCTTGTTATTAAGTTCTCTGTAGTCGATGCACATCCTCCAAGAGTTGTCTTTCTTTTTAACTAAGACCACCGGCGAGGAGTAGGGACTGACACTATGCTGTATAGTACCCCCATCAAGGAGTTCCTGAACCATCTTTTCAATAATGTCTTTCTGCATAGGGGAGTGTCTATAGGGTCGTATGTTAACTGGTGAAGAGCCCTCAACTAGGGGAATGCGGTGGTCATGTGACCTTTGTGGGGGCAGTGAAGTGATTTTATTAAAAAGGGAGAGATATTTCTTAAGTATGGGTTGTAGTTCTGTAGGGGACTCAACGGCTTCTGTTACTATCGGGGTGACTTGTTGAATTTGAGCTAGAAAGACTGGGTATCCATGGTGAATCATTCTAAGCATATTTCCTTCAGTAATGACCTTCACCGAAGTGTTTGACAACCCTTGTAGGTGGTATGGAGTGTTTCCTAACTAGAATGACATACTGAGTGAATTGAAGTTCCACCTTATATCTCCTAATGTCACTAGCCATTGTATGCCTATCACCATTTCACAACCCCCCAAAGATATGACTAGGAAATCTGCTGCAAATCTCTAACCCTGCACTTCCCATTCAAACTGCTCACATATATAGGTACATGTAATCTCTTGACCATTGGCTACTATTATCTTAATGGGTTCAACCATTTTCAACAACACCCCAATCCTTTAGCTATAGTTAAATCAATAACGTTGAAAGTGCTACCTGAATCCACTAAAATGTGGAGTGTCTTCTTCTTGTGACTGCCGATGAGCCTCATGGTCTGTGGTGATTGCTCTAAAATGCTCCATATTGCACACAGAGAGATAGTGGGAATGGCAGATTGTTCCCCTGCAATCTCTTGAATTTCCTCTACTTCTTCATCTGGGCATTCTTGCACCATGATCATATGCATGTACTTCTTCTTGCATTGATGGCCTGGGGTGAACCTTTCATCACACCAGAAACAAAGGTTCTTGGCTCTTTTATCCGCTAATTCCGCTTCTGTCAACCTTCTTGTTCTAGGTTGTGTGTTAGGTTTTGTATTTTGGAAGGCAGGCCATTTAGGAGCTGGTTGGGTTTGATTTGTGAGTAATTGTGGGACATTTGGTGTGGGTAGGAGAGGAGGTTGCTGGGGAGGGGTGACGCGCCTCAGCGGCGTTCGGTTTCGCTGAGGCCGACTAAGGGATAAGTGTACCCCGTCGTTATCAAGTAATAAAATCTGGAAAGTCCAGGTATCGAATCCACAGGATTTATTTACTACAAGTATTGAGCTACTTGGTCTCAGGTGTTATCTAGGCTGTGTGGGTTTTGAGTTGGTTTTGTTTAAGTTAATCTACTCCTAGTTGAATTATGCTACTCCTAGCTAAGTTATCTAATTCTAATTACGTTATTCTACTCCTAATTAAGTTATTTTACTCCTAATTAAGTTAAACTACTCCTAGGTGATCTTTCACTAATGCAATTACCCGAAGGAACATGGTATGAACGATAATAATGAAGATAGATTATTAGGTCGATAGATTAAAAACCTAATCTCTAAGTCACTTGTATTCAAGGCGATTAACCCTACTTACCCTCCTGAAGTCTCTAGTGCGTGATTCCCTTGTAAGGCTGAAACTAGGTCTAAGGCTCAGCAATTTGGGCTTAATCAACTAAGAGGTCGTCAATCTCCTAGGCTCTGACTAGGTCAGATTCAGCTCACAATATGTGCCTACTAGATTGTGGGGCTTTTGAATGAGTTAAACCAATTGAATAAAGCGTAAGACACAAATTAAACAAATAATCATAGAACAAAATAAGAGCTAAGATATTATTAAAGGCGAAGAATATTATCACGGGATACAATTAGCTTAGGATTCATAGACTGTATCAAAGAGTACAAACAAGGAAAGATAAAAGGAGATACGAAAATCCCTTTCAGGGAACCTGTCTACTCTGCAGCCGGCTTCCTAGGTCTTAAGGTCGGACCTTGAATATTCCTCGGTGAGCGGAGCTTCGAAGGTGCTTCAATGGAGGTTGAAGGAGATGGAGGAGGTGGAGAGGAATCTTCAAGGGTGAAGGCTAAAGTAATTTACAATAATGAAAGATATCTATTTTACAATTGGAAATTCTTATTTATAGACGCGGTTCGGGCCCTCTTTCTGACCTAAGTCGTGTCCTTTTGTAGGTGGGAAGACGTGGGGCCGATCGGGACTTCGTGGGGCCGGAAATCAGTCTTTTGACTGATTCCCGCAGGTCAGCTCGCCGAGCTGGCCTCCAGCTCGCCCGAGCAGGCCCTTGGAGGCCTGTTCGGGGAGCTGGCCTGGCCTGCTCGACGAGCTGGCCTACGAAGGCCAGCTCGTCGCGAGCTGGCCATGCCAGCTCGCCCGAGCAGGCCCCTGAGGGCATGCTCGGTGAGCTGGCCTACGGAGGCCAGTTCGTTGTGCGGCAATGCCCAGAACGCCCGCTCGTGTTTGCCGACTGTCCAAAAATGCGTTTTTCACCCGAATTCATTCCTGCACATGCACAAACTCCAAACAACATTAGTCCAAGGGCTAAATTGACCCGCCAATCGCTCATTTAATTAAAAACTCTGTTTGGTGCGACTTTTGGCGGGTCAATTAGCTATAAAAGATAATGGAAATCTGACGTACATGTTATTTTGGCCATATTTGCCTGAAATTACCAGAAAACGAGCCTAAACAATGAAAAGTTAATAAAAAATTTCCAATTTCTAACTAACTCACACAAAAGCATATAAATGCGAGAATTGCTCGCTTATTCACGAAATAACGCTAAAAACCGTCCTAAAACCGTACCCAAATATAGGGGTTTTTGACCCCTATCAAACCTCCTCGCACTTAAAACTTTACTTGTCCCCAAGTAAACTAAAAAACTAAACACGCGATCACAAGCAAGCTAGAAAACCTCCTGGTTTGACTAGGTGCTTGACACAATTTCGAGCATCTGTAATTACATGCATTCGGAAATACAAAGTAGAGACACGATATCCAAAAGCCGCATTTCAATTATCATAGGTCATATGTTTGATAACTTGTGGAAAAATCCTTGATCGGAGCACTTCCCTGTGAGGCGCCGTTGGGATCGGCCGGGGACACTCCGATGCCAAAGTCAGTAATATTTCTGAGAATAAACTGTAAGCACAAAAGTAGAGAATCAGTAAGTGTACCTCAATTGCTTGAGATGCAAGCTATTTATAGTCATGTAGTTGTAACCCTCGGTAACTAGAAAGTCTCCATTAATGCTCCATTAATGGCGGTTACTGATCTTATTCAAGTATGACCGTTAGCACATTAATGAGTTATTAGTTGCCTTTATTAGGAATCGGCTCTACCGTTGAGTTGGCGTATCGAGGTATGATGGCGGGTCTCCCAAGGCGTTTGACTCTTTGTGGCGTGTTGGAGAATCTATAGATCCGCCACCTATGAGTCTTGCTTTATAAGCCATCTGGAGATTCGCCAGTGGATCCTTATCCATAAGAGTATTGATGGCGGATCCTTCATTCTTTGTCTAATTATCCTTTTTCCCCATGTATGATATTTGGATGTTATGGAGATGTAGATGAACAGTCATGTCATTACTCATCTTTAATTGCTATCAATTCTCCATTAATCTCAGCATTTATCCTTGAAACCCTCAGAGTTGAGGTATTCGAACAGTCAAGTCTTTATTCCGCTTTAATGACTATTAATTATCATTTAATTGTATTTATTCCCATTCATGGATGGTAATAAAGGCGCCTTTTGGTATTCTTGGATCCGTCAAGGCGTATGTACGCTCTCCTTGAGAACAATGGCAGGTCTCCGTTACTCGCTCTCATCGGACGTATCTCGTTATGGCGTATCTCGCCATGGTTCACGTGGTGTGGCATAATGCTAGAAACTCCTTCCTTTTCCTCATTATTTGCATATTCACCCCTGCATTAATCCTGCATTAATTATCATTAATTCCACATTAATCATGCATAAATATCTCTTTTAGAAGGAATAATGGTTTGTCATTATCTCTATTAATTTTCTCTTATTCCTTATTCAAGAATAATTTGGGTTGTTATCAATGTTTAAGAAAAAAGACACATGTTCAATTTAAACGAGCTTGAGGGGATAGCTAAATAAAACACCTCACCATAGGTAGTTCACTCAATTCACACAATTTTGGTGGCTAAAGTGTTTACTCTCGGCTTATGTTCTTGCTTAGGATTACGTTGATTTTGCACGTTCATCCGAGTTCCTCTACTATGCTATATGACTCCGATGATATCAAAAACAGTCTCGAATTGGGGTTGTAATGTGGTTAGAGGGTTAAAGGTACAACAAGGGTTAGGAGTTCTAGCGCTAGAAAAACAAAGTTTAGAATGGCTTTAGCAAATTGTGAAGTGATTGAGCTTTTTATTCACATATTTTTTTTCTGAGACGTTCTAATTTTTTTTTTTTTTGGGAGATATGGTTCTCCTTCTTTTGTTCGTCTCTTTTCTTTTTCTTTTCTGTTTTTCCTTTTTCTCTTTTTTTTTCTTTTTTTTTAGATAGTAACGCTCATTCACTTCTTAGCCTTTTGGTTTGCTACTATGGTGTCATAAACAAAGATAAAGCGCTAGAAGAAAACAAAGGCTCAACGCGAGCTTTGCAAAAACTCGGGTTAAGCAACAAACCAAGTGATGGTTTGCAAAAATTGGGTTAGAATGAAAGAAAAATCTACAACTACAAAAATACAGGCTCAAAGGGGCTTCCTAGAGTAGATGAAATAGAGAAAATAAGGTAAAGAAGGTTAATTCTAATGAGGCTGATTCATCGTTTAACATCTCAAATCATCGCATGTAGGTTCAACTCAGTATTAGGTGCAAAATCTGTAATCTTTCCACAAGTCAAAGCATTCACACACAAAATGTCAAGAAAAAGAGCTTTTTGATGTTCGCTCTTGGGCTAAAATTCAACTCACAGTTCTTGGGTTTCAAATTTGTGCTTACTAGTTTTCCCCAAACTCAAGTTTAATATCACATGCCTTCAATTCTTAAGTTATCTACCTAAGTAATGATTTTAGCATTTCTTCAAAAGTAGGGTCTAAATGCAAACTTTAGCTCATGCTTTTACAGATACAAGGATTGTGTCCCACACCTAAACTAGTTGTCATGCAATTTTAGATTCGGTTCTCAGCCCTCAAGGAAAAATAACGGAGTTTAGATTCGAAGGAGGTTCACGGTTTTAGGTCCTAAAAATGCAAAAACATAAATAAAACCCGAAAACGCTAAACTAAACTAGACACGACGCAACAAAAATTTAAAAATTATACAAATTTTTGTAAGTTTGTCTACCCCTCCTCCTCACACTTAAATCATGCAATAAGTTCCAACGTTGCATATAAAACACTAAAACGTATGTGAAAGAAGTTAGGGTGGAGAAGACAACTTACTGATCGGTCCCCCATTCTGTAGTTGTCTGCAGGCGCAGAACTTGCACGTCCGAATTATCCTTGCCAAGATAAAGCTTGAGGCGGTGCCCGTTTACTTTTTAGGTGATCCCATCCTTCCCCTCGATTTCAACCATTCCGGAGGGGTGCGCGTTGATAACTGAGAATGGCCCATACCATCTACTTTTGAGCTTGCCAGGGAAGAATCTCAATCGGGAGTTGTATAGTAGCACTTGAGCGCCTATCTGAAAGGTTTTCTTTTGTACTTTCCTATCATGCACCCTTTTGGTCCGTTCTTTGTATAGCTTGGCATTCTCGTAGGAATTGTACCGGAGCTCATCCAGTTCGTGCAGCTGAGTTAACCGTAGTTCACCTGAAAGCTTAGGGTCAAAATTTAAATATTTCAGTGTAAGTGACAAGATTTTCCGAAAACTAAACGATAGGGGGACATTCCTATGGGAGTCTTGAAAGCTATCCGGTATGCCCAAAGAGCATCATCCAGCTTAAGGCTCCAGTCTTTTCTAGCATTCCCTACTGTTTTTTCAAGAATACGTTTCAGCTCTCTATTTGACACTCCTACGTCTGAGGGTGGTAGGGTGTTGCAACCCTATGAGCTACGCCATACTTTTGGAGCAACATGTCAAATTGTCTATTGTAGAAATGGGACCCCCCATCACTGATGATGGTCCGGGGGGTGCCGAATCTGCTAAAAATATTCTTTTTCAGAAATCTCATCACCACTAGAGCATCGTTTATGGGTAGAGCTTCCGCTTCTACCCATTTGGAAACATAGTCAACCGCCACAAGAATGTATTGGTTGTTGTGTGACATGGGGAAGGGTCCCATAAAATCTATGCCCCAAACATCAGATAGCTCACATACGAGTATGCCTTGTTGAAGCATCTCATTTCTCCTAGAAATATTCCCTACTCTCTGACATGCATCACAGTATTTAATATAGCTACTAACATCATTATGCATTTGTGGCCACCAAAACCCACTTTGGAAGATTTTTGCCACTGTCCTATCTAGCCCGAAGTGGCCACCTGGTTCTCTAGAATGACACATATTAATCACTGAATCTACCTCCTCTTCAGGTATACATCTCCTAATCATGCCATCAGTGCAGAATCGAAATAAATACGGTTCTTCCCAAAAATATTGCTTGTTCTCAAACATAAACTTACGTTTTTTGCTTGTATCTAAATTAGGAGGAAGAATGTTACCGACTTTGTAGTTTGTGATATCTGCAAACCAGGGGAGAGTTTTTACCGAATATAATGTTTCGTCCGGAAATACCTCCTTGATTGTCTCATGTTCCAAGGATTGCTGGTCTGACTCTAACCTGGATAGGTGATCCGCTATCACGTTTTCCACTCCTTTCTTGTCTCTGATCTCGATGTCAAATTCTTGGAGTAGTAAAATCCAACAGATTAGCCTAGGTTTTGCATCTTGCTTACTCATCAAATACCTTAAAGCTGCATGGTCAGTAAAAACAATTACCTTAGATAGTACCAAATAAGATCTAAATTTGTCAAAGGCAAAAACCACGGCTAGCAATTCCTTTTCAGTTATTGAATAATTCTGTTGTGCATCATTTAAGGTTTTGCTAGCATAGAAGATTGGGCGAAAAAGTTTATCCACCCTCTGCCCAAGACAGGCTCCTACAGCTAAATCGCTGGCATCACACATTAATTCAAAGGGAAGGGACCAATCCGGGCTTACCATAACAGGTGCTTCAATTAATTTCTTTTTCAATAATTTAAATGCAGACATACATTATTCATTAAAATTAAAATCAGCATCTTTCAACAATAATTGAGTGAGGGGTTTAGTGATTTTTGAGAAATCCTTTATGAATCGTCTATAAAACCCCGCATGTCCTAAAATGCTCCTAACCAATTTTACATTGGTAGGAGGAGGCAGTTTTTCAATTACCTCAATTTTTGCCGGATCGACGTCAATCCCCTTTTCTGACACCTTGTATCCTAACACTATACAATTTTGGACCATGAACTGGCATTTTTCCCAATTGAGTGTCAAGTTCTTGTCTTCACAACGTTCTAAGACTAGGCCCAGATTTTCAAGACATTGATCAAAAGTAGGTCCTACAACATTAAAATCATCCATAAAAATTTCTAGGAACTCTTCAACCATGTCAGAAAACATAGCCATCATGCATCGTTGGAATGTGGCAGGAGCATTACATAATCCGAAAGGCATCCGCCTATATGCAAAAGTTCCATAGGGACAAGTGAATGTGGTTTTCTCTTGGTCCAAAGGGTCCACAGGAATTTGCATATAACCGGACAACCCGTCTAAGGTGCAGAAAAATTCGTGCCCTGCCAAACGTTCCAACATTTGATCGATAAATGGTAAAGGAAAGTGGTCTTTACGGGTGGCTTCGTTCAATTTCCTATAGTCAATACATACACGCCAACCCGTAACCTTTCTAGTTGGGATTAATTCCCCCTTTTCATTTTCCATTACCGTTGTCCCCCCTTTTTGGGCACACATTGCACCGGACTTACCCATTGGCTGTCAGAAATTAGAAAGATGATACTTGCATCGAGGAGTTTTATAACCTCGGCTTTTACCACCTCTTTCATGTTGGGATTGAGCCGACGTTGAGGTTGAGCAGATGGCTTAATCTCTTTCTCAAGAAAAATCCTATGTGTGCAGATTTTGGGGTCGATACCTTTGATGTCATGGATTGACCACCCAAAGGCTCCTTTATGTTTTTTCAGCACCTCCACCAATCTTTCTTCCTGTTCAACTGTCAATAAAGAAGAAATAATAATGGGTAAATCTGTGGGAGGTTGAAGAAAAACATATTTTAAATTGTCGGGCAAAGGCTTGAGCTCCAGTTCTAGAGGTTCCTCTAGTGAGGTTTTAGGTTTAGGCTTGATCTCACGATCAAGGTCCTCTTTTCTACTCTTTACCCAATAACATTTTTCAGGTGGGAGGTCTTCGAATGGTTCATTTAAGTTCTCACATTCCTCACTACCTAAATCAAGTCCCAAAGAGGCCTCTCTAATGCTATGGTTAACTTCCTCAACACATTCGTCTATCAATGCATCTACAAAATTACAGCTTTTGGAACGTTCCTGAGGAAATTTCATAGATTCATAAACATTAAATGTTACCTCTTCGTCTTGCACCATTAGGACCAATTTACCTCCATGCACATCTATTAGCGTCCTACCGGTTGCAAGGAACGGTCTTCCGAGGAGGATGGGCACGGAGTCATCTTCTTCCATATCGAGGACTACGAAATCGATCGGGAAGATCAGTTTATCCACTTTCACCAATACATCTTCAACTATGCCCCGAGGTCACGCGATTGACCTGTCCGCTAGCTGTAGTGTCATATTTGTTGGTTTGGGTTCTCCGAGTCCCAACTTCCTGAAAATAGATAAAGGCATTAGATTAATACTCGCTCCTAAATCGCATAGTGCCCTATCTATATGCATGTTGCCAATCCTACATGGGATGGTAAAGCTCCCTTGATCTTTAAGTTTGGGGGGCAATTTGTGAGTGATTATGGCTGAGCATTGTTCTGTTAAAGCCACTATCTCATTCTCCCCAAACTTTTTCTTTTTCGACAACATGTCTTTAAGAAATTTTGCATAGTTTGGCATTTCCTCTAGTGCCTCCATTAACGGAATGTTGATTTCTAATCTACTAAGGATTTCTGAAAACCTAGCAAATTTCTTATCTAAGCTGGCCTTTTTCTGTTTCTAGGGAAATGGTAGTTTTGGTACATAAGGCCTAACTACTTTTTCTACAGCTACTCCAGGAGCTGAAGTTTCAGACACGGGACCGGGGTTGCTTACCACTTTCGGTTCCCTACTTACCTGAGGTGATGGTTGTGTTTGTGATTAGGGTGGTACGAGTGTGTCCACTTCCTTGACACTCCTCAAGGCGATGGCTTGAACCGTTTCCTCTTGAGAGAGGAACGCCTCTTGGCATTCCCTTTCCTCTTGTCTGATCAGAGTGAGTTGGTTGCTCAGGGCTCTACACGCCTCCTCGTTGGCTGCAAGTCGGACGGATATCTCTCTTAAGAGAGCCATTATTCCTTCTGAGCGCTCTGTTTGCCTGCCATAAAAATCAGAATTAGAAGGGGGATATGGAAGGTTATCCGTGGGTGCCACGTATGGCCCTGGTGGATATTGTGTGTGCTCCCGATCATAGAAGTTGTAAGTTGGGGGTTCAGAATTATACCTTTGACGATTACCCGAATAACTTACATTCTCACCTCTAGGTATATGGTGGTTGATATGGCATACCTCACCGGGGTGACTCTGGCCACATCCTGCACAAAATGGTGTTCCTGTTTGGTTGTTGCGGCCAAAGGAGGCCACAAGGAAGTCCATTTTCTTGTTGAGGTCAGTCATGGACGGTTTTTGAGTTCTATTGTCCATAATTGCTGAAAGAAAGATTTTACAAGTATATAAGAAATGTAATACTATGAATCGTATAAAACGATTGTATGGAAGTATATAAACAAGTATATGTATAAAATGAGTATAATTATAAACAAGTATGAATGTAAACATCTATAAACAAGTATACATGTATAAATGATATAAACAAAGGATATTCACAAGGAATGCCTAAACTAACAAATCGACCTTTGGTTCGATATTGCAGAAGAAATAAATTCCCGGCAACGGTGCCAAAAACTTGACGCGCCTCAGCGGCGTTCGGTTCCACTGAGGCCGACTAAGGGATAAGTGTACCCCGTCGTTATCAAGTAATAAAATCTGGAAAGTCCAGGTATCGAATCCATAGGATTTATTTACTACAAGTATCGAGCTACTTGGTCTCAGGTGTTATCTAGGCTGTGTGGGTTTTGAGTTGGTTTTGTTTAAGTTAATCTACTCCTAGTTGAATTATGCTACTCCTAGCTAAGTTATCTAATTCTAATTACGTTATTCTACTCCTAATTAAGTTATTCTACTCCTAATTAAGTTAAACTACTCCTAGGTGATCTTTCACTAATGCAATTACCCAAAGGAACATGGTATGAACGATAATAATGAAGATAGATTATTAGGTCAATAGATTAAAAACCTAATCTAAGTCACTTGTATTTAAGGCGATTAACCCTACTTACCCTCCTGAAGTCTCTAGTGCGTGATTCCCTTGTAAGGCCGAAACTAGGTCTAAGGCTCAGCAATTTGGGCTTAATCAACTAAGAGGTCGTCAATCTCCTAGGCTCTGACTAGGTCAGATTCAGCTCACAATATGTGCCTACTAGATTTTGGGGCTTTTGAATGAGTTAAACCAATTGAATAAAGCGTAAGACACAGATTAAACAAATAATCATATAACAAAATAAGAGCTAAGATATTATTAAAGGCGAAGAATATTGTCACGGGATACAATTAGCCTAGGATTCATAGACTGTATCAAAGAGTACAAACAAGGAAAGATAAAAGGAGATACGAAAATCCCTTTCAGGGAACCTGTCTACTCTGCAGCCGGCTTCCTAGGTCTTAAGGACGGGCCTTGAATATTCCTCGGTGAGCGGAGCTTCGAAGGTGCTTCAATGGAGGTTGAAGGAGATGGAGGAGGTGGAGAGGAATCTTCAAGGGTGAAGGCTAAAGTAATTTACAATAATGAAAGATATCTATTTTACAATTGGAAATTCTTATTTATAGACGCGGTTCGGGCCCTCTTTCTGACCTAAGCCGTGTCCTTTTGCAGGTGGGAAGACGTGGGGCCGATCGGGACTTCGTGGGGCCGGAAATTAGTCTTTTGACTGATTCCCGCAGGTCAGCTCGCCCGAGCAGGCCCCTGAGGGCCTGCTCGGCGAGCTGGCCTACGGAGGCCAGTTCCTCGTGCGGCAATGCCCAGAACGCCCGCGCGTGTTTGCCGACTGTCCAAAAATGCGTTTTTCACCCGAATTCGTTCCTGCACATGCACGAAACTCCAAACAACATTAGTCCAAGGGCTAAATTGACCCGCCAATCGCTCATTTAAGTAAAAACTCCGTTTGGTGCGACTTTTGGTGGGTCAATTAGCTATAAAAGATAATGGAAATCTAACGTACATGTTATTTTGGCCATATTTGCCTGAAATTACCAGAATACGAGCCTAAACAACGAAAAGTTAATAAAACATTTCCAATTTCTAACTAACTCACACAAAAGCATATAAATGCGAGAATTGCTCGCTTATTCACGAAATAACGCTAAAAACCGTCCTAAAACCGTACCCAAAGATAGGGGTTTTTGACCCCTATCAAGGGGTTTGTTGTAGAATATGGGACTAGAGCCTTACTATTGTTGAGAGATCTGGTGGGTGTGGTGGCATTATGATAGGCATCTTGGAGTCTTGCTAATGCATACGCTTGCTGCACAGTTTTAGGGCCAAACATCTTTAGAGGAATCCCAATCTCATCCTTGAGCCCACTGAGAAAACAACTCAGAACATTGTCCTCAGAAAGAGAAACCTTATGAGAGCACACATCAAATGCCTCAATGTAATCCAACAAGGAACCAGTCTGTGCTAACCTCTTCAAATCAGCTATTGGGTCTTCATATACTTTTTCCCCAAAGCGCCCCTTGATAGCTTCTACATATTCTTCCAATGGAGGTTCATCTGGGTTCCCCCTATTTTTGAGAAAAGATTGATGCCATTCTAATGCCCTACCAGTGAGATGAAGGGAAGCAAGCTTAACCTTAGAGTTTGGAGGGGTAACATCGATCTGGAAGAACCTTTCACAACGGAAGAGCCATCCTTCAAGTTCTAAGCCATCAAACCGAGGAAATTCTACCTTGGTCAAACGAGTTGCTAAGAGGTAGGGTTGGGATCCCGGGTCTTCAGTATTGTGGTGAAAACCTGATGAATGATTTTCTGGAAAGCTTGAAGAAGGACCAGGTAATTTAAATGCGGAAATGAACGTTTTGAGTTCAGAAATGATAGTGCTCTGTTGTTGGTTCATCAGCTCTGAGAAATATTGCTCCTGCTTTTTGTTATTCTCTATAAACATTCCTTTCACCATCGACTTCAAGTTTTCTTCCATTTTTTTCAACTCATGCGATCGCGTTTCAGTCATCGGAACAGAGTTTTGGATACGGCGGGAAGCAGTGTTTTCCGAGGAGGAACAACTGCTCTGATACCAAATGATACCAGTAGAATTTCAGAGAGAAAGAATCTTAAGAGAGAAGAGAAGAATTCTGTATTTTCATTGATGATTCTAAAAGGCATACGGTTACAGGCTAAATAGCCAACCTTCCTTGAAAAGGGGAAAAGCAGTAACAACCTTGCCTAACAAGTGGCAAAACTAACACAACACAACTAAGAAATTAAAACGCAAACAAAAGACCCAAAACCACAATGACTTTATTTTACTCATAACACTTTGAGTGTTCTTCTTCTTGATTTTCTTCTTAATCGTTCAAATTCGTAAGCATTGGGTTTGTTCTTTTTCTTATTCTCCACACAAATAACTTCTTCTTCTAAATTGGATTTTCTCTTCTAAAGTTTGAAGGTAAATAGTAAAGGGTAATTTAGTCATTTCCGAAGTCATAAACGGTAAAAAATCTAACAAACAGACGGAAGGACTAAACAGTTCACTGAGAAAAAGGTTAGAGACCTCAGCATGTGTTTTTAAAAATACAAGAACTAAACAGTGTGTTTTGTCAAAATATAGGAACTAATAAATTAATTACCCTAATTTTTTACAAAAATTACCCAAACAAGGATTAACCCAACTAAAAGTACCATCCGAAAAGAATATAAAACATGTAGCATTTTCCTCTCCTCTCCCTCCAAACTTCAAAAACCTCTCCAAATTCCTATTTAGAAAGGTTCAGCAGAATACACTATAGACTTTTGTTCATCATGTACACATAAGCTAGGGTTTGCGTTTTGATCAGACCATCGGATACTGGAAAACCTCCGTATGTTGCCAGAATTAAGGGGATCGAAGCTGACCGGAGAAACAATGTGACGGTGAAGGTAAGATTAGCTTCTTAATTAATCGACTGAAATGGAATTTTTGTTATTACTATTTTCAAGAGTCACCCGTTTTGGGAAAAAAATAGATTTCAACAGACATGTCTTCTCAAAATCACAACTCTGTACATATATATGCATAAAAATAGAGACAGAAACAACTATCAAAATTCTGTTTTATAGGTCATGCCTCTATTGTTGATTTTTTAAGATCACTCCAATTTTTTACTTTCTTTTTTATGTGTTTATTGAATATTCAGAAAATTGTCTTGATTCTTTTGTGTTTTAATTTCTTATTCTTTTGTAGAGCAATAATACACTCAACGTTAGAAATGGTACAATTAAAAGTCCAAGATTGATAACTTAGTTCAATTTTAACCTCTCCAACAAATCATCTAACTTTCCGTCTCTTTGCTGTCGGCTAATAAAATTGCATCCGTCTAAAATTAATAAATGTCATTTATATCCTCATGTTCTTCATCTCTGTTGAAAACCTAAAAAACCTTCCAAACCCATTTTTCAATCTCTTAATGTGGGAGCCTAAGAAAGAAATCTAAGAAAGGAATCGAAGTGAAATAATAATTAATGATAATAATAATAATAGAAAAATTGAGGTTAAATTGTAGATTTTGGTCTTCTGGGATTCTTTTTATATACGACGGGCGGAAGTTGATCCAGAAATGTCTAACATGAACCTTTCTCTTGGAACTCCATGGTTACCATATTCATGAAGTGGGGATTTCCTGATGAGGCAGAGCGTTGTTTGATTCTATATGCCTGCGCTTGACCAATGCTCCTTGAATTCAATCGTTACGAGCTTTTGCTCAAATTCATGCTCTGATGTTGAAAATCTTAATTTCCATTGGTGGGCACTTCTTCTCTTCTTGACATATATTCCAAACATGGGTTTGTGAATTCTGCAAAAATGGTGTTGAGGAATGTTATTTTTAAAATAGCTTGATTACATGTTATGGGATGGAGAGTATTGAATTTGGAAAAAGGTTTTACACACTTAGGTTTGGAGGAGATGAAGATATGGATATAAATGTCATTGAGTTAATTTTAGTCGAATGTGGTTTCATTAGGTGGGAGTCAATTGACGGAAATTTTGAATGTCTAAAAAATTTTGTTAAGAAGGTTAAAATTGGACTAAGTTATCAACCTTGAGCTTTAATTGTACCATTTCTAACGTTGAGGGTATTATTGCTCTTGGCTATCAACGTTAGGAGCATTTTTGCACCTTATCCCTTCTTTTTATTGAAGTTTTATGTTTGGATGATTTGATAAGAGTTTCATTTTCTTAAGCTTTGATTCTGTGTTTGTTGTATAATTTGATCTTGTCTAGAAGTTTGTACCAGTTTGGAGGGTTCTAATGTGTTTGGGATTTCATTTTCATTTGTGTATGATGCAGGTTAAGAGAGAGTGAAAATGGCTAATCATTTTCATGTCTTTCTATTGATTTTATTTGGATGATTTTATTACAAATTTTCGCTGATGAAATCGAAGGAAAGGCGGAGAAATCTTTGAACAATCCAGAACAACTTATAGATGGACAATCAACTTACAACAACATCAACCAGAAGAGTCGTATAGCCTCCAATTAAGTTATGTTTTGGTATTCATTTGTTGCATATAAACTTATCATTCCTATAATAAACTTGTTTGCTTGGATCTTTGAATGTATGGCTCTTTTATCTGTTCGGTTTCTCCGTATCTTGTCAAAATGGGATGTTGTGTTATAATAATCAATATATTCACATAAATAATAATTGTGTTAAACGAGTTGCGTTAACTTCCATGAGACTTGCAACGAAATGTGCTACCTCAATACAAGATGACAGGATCCCCTTCTATTGAAATTACCTCCATGAATGAGATTGTCAAAACCAGCGAGAAACCAAAAGACAAGGAAAAGAGAATCCTTGTCTCAACATGATCTTGGAAAGTTTCAAGGCCATGCAAGCCCAACACGATGAGACTTAGTTGCAGATAATTGGGGCTCAAAAAGTAATCTAAAGAGGATAACTGGAAAATGTGAGAATTCCTTTGAGCCAAGAACCCGCCTGAGTAGGAGAAATAACTAGCTAATCCTAACCAATCGATCCAAGGAAGCAACGACCTCCCCACGCGAACCCAGCCCTTAGATGAGCAAGATGCCGCAAACTCTCACAGAGTACTCAGAGTTTCAGAGAAGACTTTGGTCGATCTGAACTATAGGTTACCAAACAAGAAGGCTTTGAGTGGGGTCATCCGAGGCCAAGTTACCTCGAGAAAACCCCTCTGGTCCAACAGATCATGAATCCAGCTTCCCAAAAAACTGGAAGAGTCTTCAACCCCTCTTACACTAGCATCGAGGACCCCAACAAGCACTACGCCACATTCATGAGCATAGTCAATCTATACTTAACGGAAGACCATGTCATGTGCAAGGTTGACAATCTTGGTTGGGGTGGGGCAAGAAAGGTAAAGACTGTCGGAACCAGAATCAATAAACTCCTACGACCTCCTCAGGCTTGTATATGGAAAGATTTGTTGGGGCTACCAAGACGAGGAGGGTTAGCTTAGACCTAATTGATGTCCTCTAGCGTTTGACTGAATCAATGCAAGGTTAATTAGCTCGGTTACATGATATGTTCTCGTACGTAAAGTCTATGAATGTACAGGTAACCATCAATGCCATGGATTCTGGACCCTTCCCATGAAAGTGCTACATTGATCCCTCCCGTTCATTCAAACCCCCCACTTTTTGGTTAAGGGTAGAAGAGCTCTTACCGCTCGACCACATCCATTGGGATATGCCAAACGTAATACCCAAAACAGGTAATTAAGAGCTGGGAAGGGGAGAAATAATAAATGCGGTTCAAGTCGCAACTAGTTATTCATAAGAACAAGAAAATTTCATCTAAAGATGAGAACATATTCGCTTCCCCAAACAAATTTCAATGCTTGAATGACATAGTAGTTTGTAATAAAGACTAAAGGCCCTTTCAGATTAGCTTGTCTTCCTAGCTGCCTTTCATTCCCCTAAAGGGAGTACAATAGTGTATGTGCATTTCTTCTCTCATTCTACAAGAAGCCGCAGAGCTCAAGACAAATAGCTGCTTTGGCTAATGAGACTTACTTTCTTACCTCAGCGTAAGAGGATGAAGACGAGAAAAACTTCACTGAGAGGCACGAAAAGATAAACAGTAGGTTACACCGCCAATCAGGAAAGTGTTAGAGTTTCCT
This sequence comes from Euphorbia lathyris, assembly GCF_963576675.1. NCBI lineage: Eukaryota > Viridiplantae > Streptophyta > Magnoliopsida > Malpighiales > Euphorbiaceae > Euphorbia > Euphorbia lathyris. The sequence goes on from NC_088915.1 coordinate 88,409,763, forward strand.
TGCTTGATTAAATAAGAGTTAGAGTTGCTTGAATAGAGAAAGGTGCTACCCTGAGATTATGAAGTAAGATTGGATGAGGTCAGGGGAGGGAACGAAAGCAAGGCAAGCTCGACTGCCGAGTCAGGGGTAGAAGAAAGCTTTTCCCTAAATCCCAAGGAAAGTTCAAATGGGAGGTTAAGAGAGGCAAGGATAAAGATTATTATATAAATTATGCTAAAAATAAATTTGTTATTTATATAAAATTTAAGGTAAATTAAATTTTTTTATCTAATTACACTTTTTGCAAATTGCATGTTTTTTAGTTTGTTAAAAACTTACTGTTAACAATTTCAGAATGGAAAATTTTAAGACTTAAAGTTGTTTATACCACATTCACTATGAAACCAAATTTTTTATTTTCTAAACTAATAATTTCCAGAGCTTTCTTTTTTTAAACATTCACTTTAACTCTTTTCATGGGTTAAATGCATCATTAGTCACTGGACTTACATGGTTATCTTAAAATGGTCACTCAACTTTAATTTGTCTCAATAAAATCACATATCTAAGTTGTCTCGTGAACGACGTCAAAAAATTGATGAGAGTAATGTCCTGAGCTATATCTCTAGACGGGCTCAACTAAGGGATAAATGTATCTTGTCATTTATCAAGTAATAAATCTAGTTTAAGTCTAAGTATCAAATCCATGTCTAATTCGGTGCCAAACACCCCTATTTACACAAAAATCTAGCTCGGGGGTAGAATCGTACGTTGTAATGGCATTACAATTGTTCACTTACAAGGCTAGAGAAAAAAGGTCACACGACATATGACCAAGTGACACGTTGTGTTGACCATTTACTTGTGCGTTCAACTGGCTTAAGAGTGAGTCACGTGGCGTGTGACTCGTTAGACACGTCGTGTGGTTTCTTCAGTAGTCTATGCTCTTTTTCTTCCAACTCACACATAATGTGCGACGTGTGACATGACATGTTGACTCAGGAGGCAGTTGATTCAAGGGATATGACTTGATCTTGTCAGTCTCTGTCGAACCTGTCTTATTCACTCCACACGTCGTGTGTAGCTCCTCACGCGCCTCATAGGGTGTAAAATGTAGTTTTCTTCTTTTTACATATCATGTAAGTAGCTTTTTTCGGTCTCCATTCATCTACTGCGGTCGTATCTTTCCGCATCTAGCTCACCTGCAAAATACAAATGTTAAGCCCGAGATTATTTATTTTACTTTTATTATAAACAAAAAGGGATTAAAATAACTAAAATTAACAGAAAGTAAGTAATCATTTTTTATTTGTTGATTTATTATAAAGCGCACAAATTAAAGTTTTAAAATATTAACCCATACTCGAAAAGATAGGGATAGAATATCCCTATCAGCCCATTAGTCAGGGGATTCGTGAGTTAACCTTATCTTATTCATTCTTCATTTTTGAAAATTTACTTTGTTTTATTCCATAACTAGAATGTCTAGTAAACTTTTTTTCTTACTAGAAGACATGACTCGCACACCCGCACTCCTTTAGGACGGCACTCGAATCCATATTAAAAATAACTCAAGTGAATGGTTTGCTTGGTGATTATGTTCAATAGATGCGAGCTTTCATCTACTTATGTGGTTATTACATTCTTAGAAAAAAAAATTAGTATTCAATGAAAGAGAATATCCATTTAAAGATCCCAAATCAGAGGATTACTCTATATAGGTAAAAAACAATATATAACTTTTTTATAATCCAATGTTTATGGGTGTTATAATTTTTGTTTAGAGATGGAAAAAATACACAAATGATGAAATAATAAGATATAGCAGGAATCTTCACGATAGAGACACCATGCACTACCTCATGATGTTCTTAAACAAGTGTTGGTGGTTTTCTGCAAGTATACAGTTTGCACGTTTAAGTAATAAAAGATATCGATCTCACAGGGAACGCAATTGATAATTAACTTATATTGTTTCTTTATTCGTTTTCTCGAGGTTTATAGAAAATTGATACTTGTGAAATATTTTCTAATTCTAAATACAGAAATTAAATCTAAACTACAACTTATTCCAAAGTTAATTCATGCTAAGCCAAAAACACAACTTTAAACTTTGTTTTGTTTAAAATGAATGTAATAAATTACCAATTGATTCAATTAGAGGAGTTAAACCGTTATCAAACTTATCTTTCGATCTTAGATTGAAAACATTAATCAAATTCGGAAGCTAACCCGGTTACTCGAATTACCGCAATGACCAAATCTAAATTTGAATTTACTTAAGTGTTCAACAAAGTTTGCATGTTCGAATACTAAATTTCTTTCTAAGCATTTTTACATGTAAACGCCAATTAATAATACTTGAAGAATATTGTTAAATCAAACTTTAAGTAAAACAAAGTGAAAATGGAATTGAATTAAAAGATATAGTATTATTATGAGTCATAAACATCACAAGTTTAACAAAGAAGAACAAAATTGAAATGCATAAAAATAAAGTAAGAATTCTGGGTTGTCAATCCTTTACTCTACTTTGTAGGTTTATCACTCCTTGGTTCGCCTTCAATTCTGGATCTTCTTGTTGAGTCTTTGAAAAAGAAATCTCTCGATAAACTTCGAAGCATAAACGTAACTTGGATAAGCCTAACTCTTAGTACAATAAATAGTACTAGAAATCCTAATGTATGTAATAAAATGTAACATCTACTACTACTCTTTCTTTAGAATTTTCTTCCTTTTATAATCTCCAAAATGTCTGCTGGAGAGGCAAGTCAGTTTGCGAAGAGTAGCCTCAATCCGGATGAAAAGATGCATCGCTTGGATGAAGATAAGGATGGAAAAGTGCATAAACTGCAGCTGATGCATCTGAGAATGGAGAATCCTTGTCCGCGACACGCTAGGGAGAGGAGGGAAGGTGCGCACTTCCTTTACCAGCGTGTCTCTGCTGAGATTTTGGCAATCTCGTCCGCGACAGAGATTATGTTTTCTTCTTGGAGAATTGTTTCAACTTCTCGGACGCGACTTCCAGTTCTCGGACGTGACACTTGGTGAAAGCTTGCTATATCGCTCAATTTTAATCCATTTTTGCTCCGACTTAGCTTTTTTCAAATAATTAATACCTTACAAACAAAACTCAAATACCCACGTGAAATCTTTTCAAAATAAAGTAAATAACACAAATTACACGAAAACAAACACAATTATGCATGCTAAAGTAAGTGCATTTTGGACTTATCAACAAGTTCGAGTCTTTTATGGAATAATATACACAAAGCGAAACTCATATCGAGAATATTAATTGTCATACATACAAAATAATTTAATAAGACTAAAAAGGACACCAAATTCTTTAGTTGTAGCATCAAAATAGCTTATTATTAATCTCCCGTGCATGTGACAATAAAGCTTCTCTAAGTTGCAAATTGTTATAAGTGAAAGAAGTACAAATATAGTGGACATCCAATGCACAAATGTGACGTGAGAAAGATAAGCTAGTTGCAATTGAAGAATCATACACATTACAAAACTCAATTCAGTCTCACTTATTGACATTCTCCTTAAGACTAATTGTAGCCTAAACTCAATTCAGTCTCGCATCTATTGAACATCATCACTTGAACTATTCTTAATCTGGATTCCAATATCCTCATAAAAGAGTGCAGTGTGTAACTCCTTTCTTTTAGTAATAAAAAGAGTTCACTAGATATTCTAGTTATGGAATAAAATAAACTAAAATTTTCAAAAACAAAGAATGGGTAAAACAGAATTAACTCACTGGTCCCATGACTAACAAACCTAGGTAGTAACCAGTGAGGCATTGTATGTCATTTCTTTCCATTTCTTTCCCGATATAAGTTGTATGTCCTTAAAACATTAGACGATTCCTTCATAATCATGGAAGATGATTAAAAAATGTGAAAGCCAGATGATTATCTAAATAGGGAATGAGAAGATGAGTATGGGGTAAAAGATGTATACACTGATTCTTTCTAGCCTCTAGATATAAATTTACCATCACATACTAATTCTTTTTATTTATTTATTATTCCTTTTTACCTCTCGCTATGGGAGAATAAGAAATAAATAAAAGGAATAAGGATGTCATGATAAATTTACACCTAAAGAATCAATATATATATGTACGGTCATCTTCTACCCTCTCATTTTTCCATTCCCCATTTAGATAATCATGTCGTTTTACCATTTTTCTTAATCTTCTGTCATAACTATTAAAGACTTGTCTAATATTTTAAGAATGTTTATCTTCCATAAAAAATACAAAATGGAAAAAAGCAACCTCCATTGCCTTATCGAATCCTACATAGGCTCGTTAGTTAGGGCACCGGTGAGTTAATTCTGTTTTACCAATTTACGATTTTCGAAAATCTTACTTTATTTTATTCCATAACTACAAGAGAGGACCTGCACAACACACTCCTTTATGAGGACACCCGAATCCAGATTAAGAGTATCCTAACTGAATAGTTTGCTTGACGATGATGTCACTACACCATAGATTGGCTATTGCAACCATTTTTCATAAAGTGTTGCCTTTAAATGTTGCACTAGTTAAATTAATTTGACTGCTACTATTCATGTATGTCCAATGCAACCATTCTATATAAAGTGTTGCTTTTTAATATTTTTAGTTGCTTTATTTGAACAGAGGCAACATTAGGAAACATTTACAGCCAGATGTTGCGTTATTTGATTTTATAATTCTTTAAAGCAACATTTTACCCTATCAAAAATCTATTTAAATGTTGCATTTTATAAAAAATATATAATAACCAATAAATAAATAACAATGAGAGAACTACCAACACTATAATTATAATTAGGGGTGTGTATCGGTTCGATTTAATTCGCATATCAAATTGAACCGATTGAATTCATTTTTTTGATTCAGATTTTTTGACACTTTCAGCTCGACATCGATTTTATTTATAGATGTATTTTGGTATTCGGTTTAGAGAGAAATGTAAAAAAAACCGAACCACACCGAATTACACATATTCTAACTGTTTTTATTATTATTATTGAGATAATAACTCAATATAGATATATTCTAAAAGTATTTCAATTTTTTTTGTTGAGGTAAATTTAATGAGGAAATATAAAGGTTTTTATTTTATTTTTTAATTAAATTCGGTTTGCTCGGTTTAAATTCGATTTTTATTTTTTTTAACTAAATTCGGTTTGTTCGGACTGGACCGAACCGAATATTTCAGTTCAATTATATTTTGATTTTACATGTTATTCAATTTAGTGTCAATTATTTTGATAATTTTGGTATTCTGTTTTGTTATTTTAGTTCGGTTTTTAATCGATGCACACACCTAATTATAATGACAATAAATAAAAATTATAACCAAAAACTTATTAATGCAAAGTGATGAATATTTACAATTTAAATTAATAAGAGTTACTGAATTTTTTCATTAAATAAAAATCTTATGGTTGAAGAATAAATATTTGTTAATAATAAAAATACTAACTTTTCTCAGAACATGTTCGATAGATACCTAATTTTTCAGTGCAACATTGCATAGACTCGTGCAAGCTTTCATCAACCAGGTTGGTTATTAAATTCTTGCAAAACAAAGGAGTATCCAGTGAAAAAGAGAATCAAATTAAACGCTCTAAATATGAGGATTACTCTCTACCATTAGCTTTTTTTTTTAAATTGAAGTTTTTATAATCCAATTTTAATAAGTGTTGTAGTTTTTGTTCAGAGGTGGAAAAAATGCACTTACAGTGAAATAATAAAATATAGTTGCAATCTGCACGATGGAGACAAGTTTGGCCTTGTTATGGCACAATATACACTATACCCTTATCAAGAATATTAAAAAGGAAACCATATTCTTTAGTTGCAGCATCAAAGCAACATACAATTAATCTCCCCTACACATGACAATAAGGCTTATCTAAGTTGCAAATTATCATAAGTGAAAGAAGTGCAAATACGACATGCATAAATGTGATTTGAGTTAAGCCAGGTGCAATTGAAGAATCATACACATTACAAAACTCAATCAAGTCCAGTTATTGACATTCTCATTAAGATTAAATGCAATTCTTATTAAGATAAAATGCATCCTAAGCGAGACAATAAGTAGAAACATAACACTCATTCCTTAAAGCTTCAAAGTGAGAGCATCAAGACATCAAAAACCACAGAAAACAAAATACCAAGTATAAAAGTTTCATTGTAACTCAAAGTACTTGCGTAATCAAAATGAACAAAAACAAGTGTACAACCAGTATCACATTCGTGCAACTAAACAAAAGTATGCATGTGATAATTGCATTGTGCAGTAATAAGATCACAAACATTGTCTTTCAATTTCTGCACCAACACCATTTCAAATCATTTAAAAGAAAAACATCGCAAAGCTTACATCTGGCATTCTGTGAAGGTAAGAGATTCCAATGCCAATTTACCGTTTTCAACATCTTTACTTCCACCATTAAATTCATTCTCCACAATAACAAATTTCTCCATCAACTTTCTCCATGCGAAATTTTTGTTATCGATCGCTTCTTCTTTCCTAATATCAACTTTAGCTTCAACTAATTGATCTTCTAAAGGCATTTTTACTCATTTCCACTTACCATTTCAAGGCAATAAAACCTCAAATGCATAAAGTGAAGTTAACAAAATCAGTGTGGACCTGTTACTTGGTAATCTTCGAATTCTCATCTTTAAAGTGCCCTCCTTGCTATTCAAGATAGATAATTCATGCACAAGGTCCTGAGAGCCTCCATTTCCCGTGTAGTACATCCTTACGCTATTACCATCCATCTTAGAAATCTTGACCTTTCATTGTTCCACGTCACTAATTGCAGTGTCTTTAATCTTCGGTGCTTGAACATATTCATAAGCAATGCAAAATCTTCTTAGTCGATCTAGTTAAACAATTGTATCCATTAAGAACTCTTATCTCCAATGATAGCCTTTTCAAACCTTAACCAATTTAGCAAATTGCCTACCAAAAACTAAGCTAGAACTTTTGACAAAGTCTACTATGTTCCTAAAAGAAGTTGACTTATAAGGTAAAAACAGCTTCTCACAAGTCTTTTGTTGTTGTATAAGTGTAAGTGAGCTAGAAAGATTTATATTAATTATAAATATGATGAACATATTTACAATTTTAATATACTAAAAGAATAAAAATGTTGCGACGGTCATGTTCTTCACTGCTTGTCGGAGAGAAAGAGTTGTCAGACGACACTGATGATCCCTCGCCCTCACTAGCGACCGAGAAAGTTGGTGTTGTTGACTCAGACGATGTTGCAAAAACATGGAAAGTAAACCTCAAGCTATTATCAATGGCAAAATCACTGGAAGTTCTAGGCCCAATCTCATGTTCCAAAGAAGAAGCAGAATCATGTACCATGATTCTGACTAATTATGATACAGGATTCTGCTTCTTCTTCGAAAGAGAAGATTGAGCCTAGAACTTCAAGTGATATTGCCATTGTTAATAGCTTGAGATTTACTTTCCCTATTTTTACAGCTTTGTCTGAGTCAGCGACACTAACTTTATCGGTCGTTGGTGAGAGCAAGGGGTCATCAGTGTCATCTGACAGCTCTTTCTCTTCGACAAGCAGTGAAGAACATGACCCTCGTAATATTTTTATTCGATGAAAAAAAAAGAAAATTAAATTAGTTAGAGAAAACTTGTAAATAGTTAGTGGTTTATTCTTTTAGTATATTAAACTTGTTAATATGTTTATAATGTTCAATCATACCTATAATTAATATACATCTTTTTAGCTCACTTAGACTTATGCAACAACAAAAGACTTATGAGAAGTTGTTCTTAAAAGCTTAAGTAGAAGTTGTTCTTACCTTATGTACCTTCGGTTATAACTTAAAACATAAATCACACGGTTTTTTCTTTCTTTACTAGAGTATCATTATCTATCTTCCAAGTTAAAACTTTAGTTTTCTCTTCAAATAGAAAATGCAAACATCTCAAGAAAACCATGGGAATCGCGGATGGTTAAAAGCTGAAGTTGCAATGCAGCAAACATCACAATAAAGCTCGTTTCCTGCAATCAGTCAATTGATTGTGTCAAACAGAAATTGAAACAGAACTGTACACCAGGAAACATTATTTCAAAGAAAAAATTAACTAGGAATCAGTAACTGAAACGAATACGAAACACGAAAACACTAGTGAAGAATAGTTTTCGTGCAACAAAAGTGTCTAACATTTTCAAATTAGTTATAACTTTTAACTCCAAGAGATTGTTGATTCATTTTTGTTTCCTTCAATTCGCTTCATTTTCCTACCCAACCCCTTCCCAGCCGCAATAGAGGCAATCTTTAACTATGTTGCCAACATCATCCGAGTCAGCTCCACCTCCATTTCCACCATTCTCTTCTCTTCCTCGCACCGCAGAGTCTCATGTGCTCTCATCATCTTTGTCTCTGCTTGCTCCATTCTCATCAGTGAATCCCCAAATGGTCTTAAGCTTGCTGCTAGACTGTCCATGGGAGGCGAATCACAGCTCCTAGAGCCTGAACTCATTGGTTCATTAGAATATTGGTGCGTTTGGTTAGGGGTCTTTAGGAATGGGAATGGGAATGGGAGGGTTTCATTCCCTTTGTTCTTGTTTGTTTAAAAAAAAACTCATTCCCTTTACCCATTTTAGATTATGGGTTTACCCAACTTTAGGTTAAACCCATTACCCCAAGCCATGTAGGGAATTGGATTCCCTTTACCTCATTCCCTTTCCTAAACATATCCAAACACATAGGGGAATTAATGGTTATTCTTTTCCTTTCCTTTAGTTTCCCTTTCTTGATTCCTTTTCCCTTACCCCTTGTGAACCAAAAGCCCCCTCACTGTTATCATCCTAGTTGTTTGGTGTGCATTCATTGGACAATATCCCAGCATCACAGGCAAACTTTAGACGGTTCTTGTTAGCGTCGGGGCGTGTTAAAATCTATAACATCGGTGCAGGTTAAAATCTCTCGACAGCAGGCTATTGGATGATCCAAATAATAAGCTGTTATTTCCTTAGCTACACCCTTAGGCTCATTGAGTGACTTGAAAGCCAAAAAGGGAACCCCAAATGGATCGTGAAAATAAAATAAGTTTCCTCAACTACAAGATGTGGCTGCATCCCCACATGATGATCTGTGGGGATGCAGTCACATCTTATAGTTGATGAAACTTATTTTATCTTCACGATCCATCTGGCGAGTTCCCGTTTCGGTTTTCAAGACACTCGATGAGTCTGAGGATGCATCCAAGGAAATAGCAACTTATTATTTGGATCATCCAATAGCCTGAAAAGAGGATCTGGCATCGGGCGATCAAGCAATAACGAAGAATCTCTGAAGTCGAATCATTGGGGTGAAGTAGCTGCAGATCGCTGTCAAGAGTCATGTGAGGCCCCCATTGGGTCTGTTTGTCAATGAGCCCATAAATTCCTATGATAAGTATGATAAAAATGAAACAAAAATTATAATCGTGTTAAAAAGGGTCATATCAAACGTTTTAAATTATAATCGTGTTAAAACGGGCCATATCAAACGTGTTATTTCATTAAATTGTATTATCATGTCAAAAACTCATAAAAATATATTATAATTTACGATAAATAAAAGATACGACTCCAAAAATATACGGGTGATATCTCTAAATGTTCTTAGTTTTATGCGTAAGGCCTTAATTAAAATTTTATCATACTAAATTTATGATAATATATACTAACAATTTTGTCATAAGTGTGTATCAAATTTTGTCAAATGCGCATGAATAGTATTTTAGACTGTTGATTCAGGTTAGTTTTGACGGAATATGTTATAAAATCACGATAAATTTTTTAATAAGAAATAAGTTAATATTGAAAATCAATTTATAAAATTAATCTGATAAATTATTTTTATATTCCACTATGTAAAACATTAATCAAGTCGTCGGTTGAAAATAGGCTTCACGCGCTTTTTTATATAATATGAAGCGATAAATATACTATGATTCTAAAGTTTGACGTTCAAAAAGCATATGACTGTATCATCAGAGATTTTCTGAAAGACAAGCTTGTCCATCTGGGTTTATTTTTAAATCATAAATGGTTTCAATCAATTTTCACTTGTATGTGCTTCTCTTTTATGTGTGTTCTATAAAATGAGGAACCATTACCCAAGTTTCATCTGATCAGAGGCTTTCGTCGAGATGATCTCTCTTTCTTCAGTTTGTGCTTTGTTTAAAGCGATTGAATCATCTTATTGTTGATACTATCACTGCTAACTGTTGGCATCAGATACAACTTTATAGAGGAGGTTTGAATGTCTCTTATATTTTCTTTACTAATGATATCATTTTATTAATTGAGTCAAATATGCGGTCTGTGGCTGATAAATTAGCATATATATACAAGAGAGAAACATCCAAAAGCAGGAAGGAAAACCTAATTTCTTATCACCCATAAATTCCTAATCTGTAGAATAAGGAAATAAATCACCCATAAATTCCATGTATGATGAATAAGGAAATAAACTACCCATAGATTCCTTAATCTTGAAAATAAGGGAATAAATCACCCACAAATTCCTAATATAGAGAATAAGGAAATAATAGCCAAATAATATCTTAACACCCATCTCAAGTTGGAGCATGTAAGTCTAAAATGCCCAACTTATCAAGAAGATAATCAAACTCTTAAATGCCAAAAGCTTTGGTAAAAATATCGGTCAATTGGTCCAATGTAAGGACATAGGATGGGGTAATAAGACTATCATGTACCACATCACGCACGAAATGGCAATCAACTTTAATATATTTCGTGCGCTCATTAAAAATTGGATTTTATGCGATATGCAAAGCAGATTGACTGTCATAATAAAGAGCAATCGCCTTAGGATGATGAATGTCCAAACTCAAAATGAGACAATTCAACCATTTTAGTTCACAATTAATGGAGGCCATAGAATGGTATTCAGCCTCAGTTGAGGAACGAGTTATCATGTGTAGCTTATTGGTTTTCCATAAAATGGGTGAATCTCCCAAAAACACAAACTAGCCCATTAGGGAGCGTCCGGTAAAGGGGTATGTTGTCCAATCAAAGTCTCACTATCCAGTCAGTGTCAACTCTATCAGAGTGTAGAAGAATGCATTGACTTGGCCTATTTTGTTCGTGTGTTGTCCCAATTCATGTGATCTCATTGACGAGAACATTATAACATATAAACAAAGGTTTAACTCACCCTAAAATGTACTTCAAGGGGAGAGGATTGTTTGACACATATAAGAAGACATATACCTCTCTAATAAAGCAATGTGAGATGTTTAACACACTCAATTCATTTGGTGTGTGATGTTAATATCAACGGGGTGCAGTATTAAATATCATGACTCTGATACCCTGATAAGTTAGGTATTCTCACACATTTTCATTCAAACAAAGCATCATATATATATTATATATAGGGAAACCATCAAAAGGAAAACCTAATAATTTCCTATATTATATAAATCACCCATAAATTCCTAATCTAAAGAATAAGGAAATAAATCACCCATAAATTCCTAATTTGGGGAATAACGAAATAAATCACCTATAAATTCCTAATCTGGAAAATAAGGAAAAAAATCTCCCATAAATTCCTAATTTGGGGAATAAGGAAATAATAGCCAAGCACGATCTTAACAGTGGGAGTTGTTAAGGAGATTCTTAATTACTTTTCTGATGCTTCGGGTGCTTCGGGTTAGAGGGTTAAGTTCAACAAATCTAACATGTTTGTTTCCACTAATATTTATGATACTTTTTAGTAAAAGATTATTTGATGCTTTAAGGTTTCCTTAACCTTGGATCTTGGTATTTACTTCAGAGTGCATGTTATCCATACCAGGGTTACTCGTAACACGTATAAGTTGTAAAGAACAATAGATGGGTTGGAAAATGTTCTTCTTATATTATAACTGATTAAATATAGGTATTTATACAAGAGGTAAAAAGTCAAACAAAAAAAGCTAATAAATTTATACTTATTGACTATTGAATATGACTATTGACTATTTACACCTTAAGAAAGTGGAGGACAGGACTAGTCGGATATAGAAAAAATGGAATGCAATAGAGAAGAAGCCTTCGTTGCTAAGATGATGGCGAAACAAAAGTTCGTGGAGATGGACTTTAATAGGGGGAAAAGTCTTGCTTTGAAGGTGCACAGCTTGTATCCTGATCTTGATCATCTTTCTCAGTTTCTAGTAAGTCTTAAAGTGTATATCTCTTCCAAGCAAAGAATAAATGGTGAAATAAATTGGTATAGAGTTCTTGGTGTAGAACCGTCAGCTGATGATAGGAAACATGCTCTAATCCTTCAAGACGGCTGTGAAATGCCTTAGGCGAAATCGAAAGCGTGAACTATTGGGGAAGATGACTGTGTGAACTAGAATTGTTTTTACTAGGTTATTACTCATGTAGAGTTGGAGTCGGTTTTTCAGGAAAACCGATGAAACATGAAAAAGTAATTGGGGTTGGGGTTGGTTTGTTTAAAACCGACCCCAATAATTTCATTGGGATCTGTTTCTTGAAAAAACCGACCCCATAATAATAATATTGGCAATGGTTATTAAAAAACCGACTCTAACAAACCGTTGCCAGTGATAAAACATTAGGGTCAGTTTTCTGAAAAACCGTTGTCAATATTAATAGCATTGGCAACATTCTTTTATCAAAACCGGCCCCAAAACTCATTGGCATCAATTTTTTTAAAATCATTGCCAATAAGTCTTTTTTAGGGTCGGTTGAAAAAACAGAGACCTTTGGCATCGACTTTTTTTTATAAACTGTTGCCAATAAGAAGTCACCAATGGCCATTTTTTTGTTTTTCAAGTGTTTCTTCTTATACTTAGAAAATTATATATTTAAGCCCTAATCAATCTCTGTACAATCTCCGTTAATATATAGGGAAATTTCATCAACCTGACAATATTTAGAAGATTAGAGCCTAATTGATGAATAAAAACATTGTTTAATTTTTGTTTATGTCCATGGTATGTCTCCGCATTTTTCTTAATTGCATGTGCTCTTAGTGATTTGACTTAATTGACCATTGTATCTTTTTTATATTATTTTTTATTGCGTAAAATCTTTGCCCATATCAAGAATAATGATGGTAATTCTGACATCTTTCCTTTGTTGGGAGATTTAAGATTTTCTATACCTTTATTGATGTGATTTGAGATTTTCTATACCTTTATTAACATAATTTGGGAATTGCGCCTTTTATAGCTTGTAATTATAAAAAGAGGAATGTGTTTTTTCCTCCATTACAAAAATATCATTAACACTACTATCCATGGATAATGATATTTTTTTTATCTCCTTCAATTCTTGCATTACAAAAGTCAAGAGCAACACTCTAATTTTTAATGGCGAAAACCAGACCAGACGTCATTTCCACGCCAAAACCTGGCAAAAGGGAACTCGGAGCTGGGGATTGCATGTAATATCCTCAACAAGAACATTGGGATACCATATAAACAAACGCTTAACTCACCCCAAAAGGTACCTCAAAGTCAGGAGCAACACTCTAATTTTCAATGGTGAAAACTAGACCAGACGTCAATTCCACACCAAAACCTGGCAAAAGGGAACTTGGAGCTGGGGATTGCATGTAATCTCCTCAACAAGAACATTGGGATATCATATAAACAAAGATTTAACTCACCCCAAAAGGTACCTCAAAGGGAGAGGATTGTCTCACATATATGAGGAGGCACAGAGTCGGTCCTGATATTTTATGGACCCTATGCGAAATAAGAGATAAGGGGTTCTTAATAAAAAAAAATTATACTTAAAAGTTTAAAATAAAAATTTGTGGCCATTTTAGACCTAAAAATCTGGTAACATTCGAAATTTTATTCAAGGAGTAACATTGTAATAATACAAATAATAGAGGAGTCACCAGCATTATAACCAGCCATGTGGAACAATATAGAGATACGCTAGACGGATATGCCAAGATCCGCAGAGGATCTGGACACCTACCATAAGGGATCATTGATCTGTCATCACATCCTATATCAGTTACATTAAAGCCGGATGATGTAACTGAATAAACGTCTTCTATAATTAAAGACGGTTACATAGCTATTAAAAGGCATTAAATGAACAATAAAGATACAACCAGTAATCTCCTTCTTCCTTAAATGAAAAAAGGTTACGAAAACCTATATAAAGACTTCAACCAGAGAATCTAAAGGTACACTTACTAGCTCTAGAGCACTTTTGAGATTATTCTTGTTATTCTCTCAATACTATACTGACTTTGGCATCAGAGTGTCCCTCGTTGGTCCTAATGGCACCTCATAGGGAACGTATTTTGGCTAAAGAAGTTACTACAAGTTATCAAAATCATATTATTTGGTTCCCATTTAGGCCTAAATGGGTATTATAACTACATTTATAATAAAAAAATTAATATATATAAAGTAAAAATATTAAATTTGGGCCCTTTTTGGCCCTGAGCGGTCACACTCCTGGCCTATGACCAGGGTCGGCCCTAAGGAGGCATATACCTCTCTAATTAAGCAATGTGGGATGTTTAACACGCTCAATTCATTTGTTGTGTGATGCTAATATCAACAGCGGGCATCATTAAATATCATAGCTCTAATATCATGATAAGTTTAGGTATTCTCACACATTTTCATTGAAACAAAGCAACATAGGAAACCATCAAAAACAGGAAGGAAAACCTAATTTCCTATATGATATAAATCACCCATAAATTCCTAATCTAGAGAATAAGGAAATAAGTCACCTATAAATTCCTAATCTGGAAAATAAGCAAATAAATCTCCTATAAATTCCTAATCTGGGTAATAAGGAAATAATAGCCAAGTAATATCTTAACAATGGGAGTTATTAAGGAGATCCTTAATTACTTTTCTGATGCTCCGGGTCATATGGTTAAGTTCAATAAATCTAGCATGTTTGTTTCCACTACTGTTTATGAGACTTTTAGTAAATGATTAATTGATGCTTTAAGGTTTCTTTAACCTTGGATCTTGGTGTTTACTTCGGAGTGCATGTTATCCATACTAGGGTTACTCATAGCACGTATAAGTTGTAAAGAACAATAGAGAAGTTGGAAAATATTCTTCTTAAATATAGGTATTTATACAAGAGGTATAAAGTCAAAAAATAAAGCTAATAAATTTACACATATTGACTATTGAATCTGACTATTGACTATCTACATCTATCCACACTGTAACGCTCCCCCTCAAGATGGAGCATAGATATGTATCATGCTCAGGTTGCTACATGTATAGTTTATCCAAACCTCATTTAGGGCTTTAAAGAAAATATCTCCAAGTTGCCCATCACCTCTAATATAGGTTGTAGAAATGATGTTTTTTTCCAACTTCTCACGAACAGAATAAATCATAGGAAACTCAACCTAAAAACCAAAAACCACACTCCTCATAAGGAAAATAGTAAATCCAGGGAAACTCGACCCAAAAACAAAAAAAAATCTCACAATGCAGATAATAAAACTTGGGAAACTCGACCAGGAAACCAAAAAACTGCTCACAAGGGAGATAATAAATACTAGATAACTCGACCTAGCAACCAAAAAACTACTCGTAAGGCAGATAAGAAGATAATAAAACATGGGACACTTGACCTAAAAACCAAAAACCTGCTTGGCTAAACTTCCCAAACCATGCTCGAGGACTCTGTTTTAACCTATATAGATATTTTTAGAGACGATAAACTTTTCGATACTTCCACTGAGAAACAAGCCCTTATGGTTTCTCCATGTAAACTTGTTCTTGAAAGTCCCATGTAAGAAATCATTTTTTTATATCAACCTGATGTAAGGACCAATTGGAACAGGCCACCACTGAGAACCCGGAATCAAGACTACAATATTCTAGTAGAAAATAGTACGCAAATCAACAAAATATAATGAAAAGAAAGCCAAGTTTCCGTAAACCATAAAAAAAGGAGAAGTTCTGCTCTCCATTGTTTATCAGAACATAACACTTCTGAGAAACTCAACTTAAAAAAGATTTCACACCTCTCAACAACCCAACTTAGAAAAAAAATCTTGCATGCTAAATGTTGGACTCTAATACCATGTAAAGAACAATAAAGAGGTTGGAAAATATTCTTCTTATATGATTATTGATTAGTTATAGGTATTTATATATGAGGTAAAAAACCCAAATAATGAAAGCTAATAAATTTACTCGTATTATCATTGTTGACTATTTACACTTATTCACACTATAACATAATCATATTGTTGAAAATGTTCAATCTAGACTATCGTGCTGGGAGGCGAAAAATCTTTGTTGGTCGGTCGTATAACTTTGGTAAAATTATTCATTGGCTTACTTTTTCCCTATTCCATACAAATGACAACTCTTCCTATGTGTATTTATAATAAGCTCAATAACTTGAACCAGAAGTTTATTTGGGGTTTGTATGGCGAACAGAGAAAGATTCAACAACTGAAATGGATGTTTTGACTAATCCAAAGCACATTGGGGGGGACTTGGTATTCGGTCCATGTTTAAAATGAATGTTGTTTTATTAACAAAGTTTAGTTGGTGTATTATAACCTGCGGTTTCTATTTGGACCGATGTGAGTTTGCGCTAAATATGGAGGATGAGACAGGTTTGAATTTCTTTTATTTTTCAAGTGTTTCCTCTTATACTTAGAAAAACATAGTCCCATACTCTAATTTTCTACCTAAAGGAATTTTTCACCTTATTTATTCATTATGGTAAAGATACAAAATTTTGGATCAGTGCTTAGACTGACAAATAGCCTCTTATTAATACTATGACGAGTACTCTTTCTACTTCAAATCTAAATTCTTGGGTTTCTAAGAGGTGGAGTGTCGAGGGGTCTTAGAATTGGCATAAGCTCCAACACCTTCTTGCCCCTTCCAAGATGAAAAATTAGGTTTTTATGAGACCTATATTTAGATCTACCTTTTCCTTTGTTACTAGTCGAACCCCTTTCAAAAGTTATTTCACGAATTACAAGACTGTTACCATAGACTCAATGTTTGTTATCAACTGGCTATCTATTATTTCTCAACAAAGTAGTTTTAACTTCTTTAAAGGTTATCTGTTCCTATCATACAATAAAGTCTCCCTAAAAGACTTATAAGACAATGGCTATGAACATAATTAGGTAATAGCCAAATCATCATCATCAATTTCTACATCAATATTTTGGAGGTCCATAACAATTACAGTAAATTCATTAAGATGAATTTTAATGGATTTACCTTCATGCAGACGAAGATCTTTCAGTCTACTTTTTAGCAAAACTCAGTTTATCGTCGATTTTGTCATATATAATGACTCTAATTTCAGCCAAACCCAGTCATGTTGGTCTCCTTGGTGACCTCCCTTAGAACCTCGTTCGAGACACACATAAATAACATTGAGAATGTCTTTTTATCCCATTGTTTCCATTGCTCCTCCGTTGTAGAAGCAGACTTCTTTCCAATCCCTACACACGCCTCCTCCCATCTGTTTTCGATGAGTATAAGATGCATATTGAGTTGCCATAGATCGAAATTCGTTGATATATCAAACTTCTCAATATCGATTTTATAGACGAAACCATGTCTAACAATTAATTAATTTGCCAAAAACCCGATGCTCTGATACCACTTGTTACGAGATTAGGATCGCTTTATGTGAATTAATCAAACAACTGGAAAAAAAATAAAAATAAACAACACAAGAAATTTATGTGTTCAACCAACTCGTGCCTACTTCCACGGGGAAGGAAAAACTTCAATTATTGGAGCAACTAATAACAACTTGTAACAAAAATTTATGAAACAACAAAAACTCAAAACTTTCCTAGAATTATATTCCCAAGTGTTTTGCAAATTCTCTAATTTTCTTTGTTCTCAAACGATAAATATGATTTCCTTGAATGATAAAAACTAGGAGTGTTCATGGATCAATCCAATAGTTATTGGATAAAAAAACCTAACAAATCCAATTAAGGAATGAATTCATGGATTGGTTGTAAATAACCAATCCAATCCATAAAAACTCTATAAAATTGGATTGGATTGGTTTTGGTTTGGATTGGTTATTAACCATCAATCCATAAATTAATTTCACCAAACACATTACATATTATTTTAATTAGGTTAAGTAATTTAATTTATTTACTTTCAATCAATATCAAATCTGATTTTTTAATATCTTCAATTTTAATTTTATTATATTTAATTTTTCATATTTTTTTCTTCCTAATCTTGTAAATTTTGCTCCTGGATCGTTTACTTTTTTTTTATAAATTAATGTAAAGTATTCTTGTAAAGTGATTCAAATTAAATATCAATAATTGTGTTTAAATATCAAATTAGATATTTAATTAAACTATTAATTACCATAAAATTAAATATCATGTTAATTAAATACGAAAAACATCAAATATTTCAATAGCTAAATATCTAATCATTCACTAATTAAATATCGGGTAAATTACACTTATGGCCACTGAACTTTACTTATTTTCACGGTATAACCATTTAGCTTTAGAGTTGTTTAGAATGATATTTACTATGAAACCACACTTTTTATTTTCCAAAATCGTCATGTAAGTAGTTTTCTCTCTCCTAACCAAACAATGTTTAAATAGTCTCAAAACGAAATTTTTGAAGAATTAAAGTTTATTAAATAATTATTAATCCTTCGAATTTTTTATTTGGGTTAATACACATATTTGCCCTTGTGTTTTCTCGGAAAAACAGATTTGCCCTTAAATCAAATAAACCCACAAAACTATCCCTGAATTTTCCATAAACATGCAATTATACCCTAATCTGATGGAGCTGCTAAATGGCGATGACATCAAACCTTCTTATCTCCAGAAAAACTTCAGAAAAGAACAACCAATCACAAACAGAAAAAAATATGCACATTCAATTTCGATTAAAAGCAAGTTAGAAGAACAGATTGGTCAAAATTCATTTTCATAAAAGCTCAATCAACCTAATAAAATGGCGTCTAAACCTCCTAATTAATCCAAAAGCAATAGCAATAGAAAACAATAAGAAACCAAATGAATTTTGATTGTCGTCATCCAATATTTTTGGAGACAAGAAGGTTTGATGTAATCGCCGTTTAGCAGCTCCGTCAGATTAGGGTATAATTGCAGGTTTATGGAAAATTCAGGGATAGTTTTGTGGATTTATTTGATTTAAGGGTAAATCTGTTTTTCCGCGAAAACACAAGGGCAAATATGTGTATTAACCCTTTTTTATTTTGAGGTATTGATTGAAGTTTAATGGCCATAATGTAAAAAAAATGTAAAGTTGAGTGACTTTTATGTTATGTTTTAAAGTTTAGGGGCCACATTGTGAAAATGAGCAAAGTTAAGTGGCCTAGGGGTGTGCATCGGTACGGTTTAAACCGCATACCGAACCGAACTGATTGAATTCGGTTTTTCAGTTCGGTTTTTTTAACAATTCGGTTCGGTATCGGTTTTAATTTTAAGTCTATTTTGGTGTTCGGTTCGGTCGGTTTGACAAAAAGTGTACAAAAAACCGAACCGACCTAATTACATATATTTTACATTCTTTTATATATATACACGCATATATTTGATTTTATAAGTTTAATTTTTTTTTATTATTATTGAGATAAGAACCCAATATATATATTTTGAAAGTATTTCAACTTTTGTTGTTGTTGAGGTAAATTTAATGAGAAAATATAGTAATTTTTATTTTTTATTTTTAACTTAATCCGGTTTGTTCGGTTTAAACCGAACTGAACCGCATATTTTTGTTCGGTTTTACCTATTATTCGGTTCGGTGTCGGTGTGAATTATTTTGATCATTTCGGTATTCGATTTTTTTGGTTCGGTTCGATTCGGTTTTATACCGATACACACCCCTAAAGTGGCCATAGGTGTAATTTACCCATTAAACATCGAGTAACTAAATAAATACAAAATAAAAAATTATTTTGAATTCCATGACTTTACGTAGTATTGTTTTGGTCCTTTTAGTTTGAGCTTACCTTGATCCGTAATTGTTAGAAAAAAAGTTTTGGATGCATTTTAAAAATGTTGGGCTTTTTTAGTTTGGATTGGTTAATTAACCGGTTAAATTATTTTATCCATGTGAAATTTTTCTATTGGTTTGGTTATAACTATCCAATATAATAAATAAACCAATAAACTAGATATTTGGGTGTTGGATTGGGTTGGATTGGGTTGGATCCTTAGATTGGTTAGAATTTTGAACATCCTAATAAAACCATGACCATGTATGGTATTTACAAAAAATAATTGGAACATAAATCTAACAAAATAGTTTATAATTGATTGGTCTAATTAATACCTTCAAACTTAATTTATTATTTAATTAATGAACTTAGAATCTAATTTATTGATACAATTAATTAATTCAGTTAATGAAAATCAAAATGTTAACAATGATCAATTGGTAAATCAATAGTAGTGCTTACCTTGTCCCTGAACCAGGATCGGTCTTAGGCATAGGCTAAGAATGCGACCGTCCAGGACCCAAGGTCAAAAGGGTCCAATTTTTTTAATTATAAATATAGTAATTTCTTTATTATTATAAATATAATTATAATTCCTATTCAAACCTAAAGGAGACCAAATAATATATATAGCAATTTCTTTATTTTAAATTTTTAAGTATAATTTTTTTTATTAAGTCTTTATCTTTTATTTTGGCAAGGGCATATAAAATGTGAGGACAATTCTATCTTGAATAATCAATAATTTTAATCATTCACCGTTAGATCTAATCTTATTAAATTTAAATCTTATGATGGTTTGAATCTCAACCATAAGATTGAAATAAACCTAGACCTAATGGTGAATGATAAAATTCAATTGGCCATTCAAGCTCCAGGAGAATATTACTGAGTAAATCAATAAGTTGTTGGTAAAAGAGTTTTATGTATAAAACAAGTAAAATTTCAGAAATCTCAACATGTTTTACCTAACATAAACAAAAGGAATAAAGACATATCTTACTTATTATGTGTGGCGTCGAGAACTCCCCGAACCTTCGGCCAGCCAATTCCTACTGAGGGGTCTATCCCCTTTAAACATCAAGCATCCTGTCAATTTGTCTGAATTTTATTTTTTATTCATGAGGTATTTTTATAAGTGATATTTATTATCCATTTCTTTCTATTTTTCGAAACTACTTTTTGTCTTTTAGTTCTAAACATGAAATAAGAAATGTTTGGTAAAAAAATTGAAACAATTATTTTTATTAGAAAAAATCAACTAATATCTACTACCTACCAGTAACAACAAATAACAAATAGGAAATGTGAACCAAACGGGTACTAAATCCATTTTGGATGAAAATTTATCTTATTTGTTAATTCTTGCCACATTGCACAATTTCTGACACGGCTTGATTTCACGGTTTTATATGATGGTTCATGTTAGCCGACCCCGAATCATTTCGGGACTAAGGCTTTGTTGTTGTATAGACTTAATATGTGGACAAATAAGAAAAAATCGATTTCTTATTTATCCAAATATAAGAAAAAAAAAACAAAAAACAAAAAATGTGTATATTTGATATTTTGGTAAAAATCTCCCCTTTCTCATTCACATATTCACATATTTATACAAGTACAAAATCTTGTCCCACAAGGAAAAGGAAAAACCAAATTAGGAATTAACACTAATTAGAAATTAACACAAAAGAAAAACAATTCCTAATCTAATAATAAAAAGGAATTAACACTAATTAGGAATTAACACCAAATTAGGAATTAACACTAATTAGGAATTAACAATATTCCATGTATCAAAAACTGTGTACATGGCAAAAATTAACAGATCAGTTAATTTTCCATTTAAAATTGGTTAATTGTCACATATGCGAATATCTTAGAAGTCAAATATTACCAAGTAATGCCATAAGAGACAAAATATAGGGTACAAAGGCCAAAGAGGGACTTAATAAAAAACAAAAGCATTTATTTTTTCCACGTAAATTATAAATAGTAAAAAGTATAAAAATAGACTTTGTGGTATGTCCGATTCATAGAGATAGTTCTCGTGGTTTAAAAGTTTACAAACAAGAGTCTGTACTTTGTGAATTTTACAGTTAAAAGGATATGTGAGTCAATTTTTCGGCCAAACCATACTAGTGGTTTAGTTAATTTGTAAAGTTAGACATTAAATTTTAGATAATTTGCAAAGTCGGTCTTGTAATTGCTCCAAATTGCTCTCTTTTGAAATAAATAGTCAAGACAATAATTTTTGAAGGAGTGATTGAGTTTATAAACTGTAAAAAATACAGACCCCTATTTACAAACTTTTAAACCAATCCCAATCCCAAACCCTTACCCGTTTATTTTTAAATTACTCGTGTCCATCTCATTACCCCAACGGGTATATTTTTTGCATTGTATACCCGTCCCATTTAATTCACGGGTACCCTTGCCCATTAAGAATCAATAAATAAAACAAAAAATATTACAAATTTAACAAAATATAAATTTAATAAATCATCCATATAAAAATTGAACAAACTGAACCTTAATCGATAAGAATAAAATATTTTAGTGACATTATCCAGTGGTTGAATATAAAAAGATTTAGATTCAAATCTCATATCTTATATTTAAAAAAAATAATACTTTTTGAATATATAAAAGAGTTATGATTAGGGCTGTAAATGAACAGAGCCGCTCATGAGCGGCTCGATAAAAGCTCGGCTCGACTCGTAAACGAGCTGCTCGTGAACACGATTTACTAGCTCGGTTCGTAAACGAGCCAAGCTTGAGTAGGCCAAAGCTCGGCTCGAAAGCTCGCGAACAGGCTCGATTAGAACATTTATGAACAAATTTTAGTTTTGTAGAAAACTATATAGTTTTGTGTTAGTTCACAAATATCTAAACTTAATATTATTTCATTTGCTATTAGATGAGTTCGTCCACAAACGTAATAAATGAGTAATAGACGAACTATTTGTAACCATCTTGTTACGAACTTTGCTTGTGAGCTTGTTTATGTACACAATTAAAGAGTTATTTGCGCGTAAACTTCACAAATATAATTAACAATTTACTCACAAACAATTCATGGTTAGATAATTTTCTTAATGAACCAAGTCCAAAAGAGGATTTTGGGCTCGAAACAAGCTCGAAGCTCGGATCAAGCTCGTTGAGCAAGCCAAAGCTTGGCTCGGGCTCGGCTCGTTAATTTTATAGCAAGCTCGGCTCGGGCTCGAGCTCGTTAATTTTATAGCGAACAAAGCTTGAACAGGCCAAAGCTCGGCTCGGCTCGGCTCGGCTCGATTACAGCCCTAGTTATGATGGATAGACTTGTTAATGGGCTGGGTCGGATCTAACCGGGCTTGATATATATTTACTTCGTCCAAGCCTAGCCTAGCCTAGCCCAGCTCAGCCCACCCAACAAATATATATATATATATATATATTAATTAAAAAATAAATTAAAATAAAAATAAATTATAATTATAAAAAACAAAAATACAATTAAAAATTTAATTAATTAATTAATGTGGAAGAAAACTTTATTTCCATTCTACTTGTGAACTCAGCTTATATTCATATTTTTTTTAACATAAACTGATATTTACTTTTAGTTAACAAAACCAATTTTTATCGCAAATGAATGATCTAAATAGATGAACTAAAGCCGGATCGGGTCAGGCTAGTTCGGGTTTTCAAAGTAAATTCCAAGCCCAACTCATTTTACGTGCGGACTTGTATGAGTTCGGATCGGGTTGAGCCAAATGATAAATATACATATCCAAGCCTAACCCATAGAGGGCGGGCTTAGATGGGCCAATAGATCTATGAATATGTCTAATGACGGGTAACGGGTGCCTAGGGGTATTCCCATACCCGTCCATTACCCTAACAGGTAGTGATCTGAATCCCATACCCGTCTCATACCCTTTTATACAATGTACAAATAGTTCCATTAGGGTCGGGTAGTAGGGGTGGGAAACAAAAACCGGTCAAACCAGTAACCGAACCGAAAACCGGCAATTCGAACCGAAAAAGGCGGTTAACCGAACTAGTGGTTTTCTTAATGGTTAAAAAAATAGATAGGTATCGGTTTCGGTTTCGGGTTAGAGTGTTCAAAAACCGCGGTTAACGGTTAACCGAACCGTTTAATAAATATAAATTTAAAAAAAAATATATAGGTCATTTGACGATAAAGGCAAGACAAATATAAATATAAATACATAGATTATACTGCTTAATATAAATACATAGATTATAACATAGATTAATATAAATATATAACATAGATTATACTGCTTTATGTTGTAATAAGTACTTTAACAAAATATTATTTACATTTCTTTATGTTTTAAATGTAAACTTGATGGATTGTTTTTTAATTCGGTACTTATGTTTGAATTCTAAACTTTTATATGAATTCGTTTCGTTTGAATTTTTGAAATTATGTGTATTTTAATATTGTTTAAAAATTTAGGTTTGGGTAAAAATTTAACCGTTGATTTTTTATTAACTAATGAGAATTGGTTAAAAACCATTAACCGAAAAATCTAACCGAAACTAATGGTTAACCGGTTGATGGTTAACCGATTGATATGGACCAGTTTCGGTTTGGATGGTTAAAAAACCGTTGATAACGGTTCGGTTAATTTTTTTGCCTAATGGACCGGTTAACCGAACCGTACCCATCCCTATCGGATAGTGCCGGGTATCTGCGAGTACAGTACCGTTACTATCCATATCCAACACGTTAGGGTGTTTTTACCTCTTAACCCAATATGTTAAGAAAAGGAAGAAGAGGAAAGAAAAATAATTTCTATTTAAATTAAATTTAAATATTATTAAATATTTTCCTATATAGAAATTCAAATTAGTAGCTCCTAGCTAAACACATTTAATTAACCAGACCAGAGAGAGACATAAAAGAGAAAAAAAGTCACAGTAAGTGAGGTCAAGGGTCACAGTTTTCTGTGTCGTCTCTCTCATCTCCTCCCTCCATCAGAACAACCTAGGGTTCCTCTCCCTCCATCCATCCAAACTTCAAAATCCTCCCCAATTTCCCAATTTTTTACCCCCTTCAATTCTCGCATTACAAAAGCCCCAAGTAAAATTCCAATTTTAATGGCCAAAACCAGACCCGGCGTCATTTCCACGCCAAAACCCGGCAAAAAAGACCTCGATTCATACACCATTCGCGGCACCAACAAAGTCGTCAAAGGTACATACATACATTTGTGCATGTATATGAACCTCTGTGTTTAAATTGAGTATTCAATTTTACTTGTTAAATGATTAGGGCTTTAACGGTTTTTATGGTGATTCTGGTGTTTAATTAGCTGGGGATTGCGTTTTAATGAGACCATCTGATACTGGAAAGCCACCGTATGTTGCCAGAATTGAGGGGATCGAAGCTGACCGGAGAAACAATGTGAAAGTTAAGGTAAGGTGGTATTACCGGCCGGAGGAAGCTTTAGGTGGCCGGAGACAATTTCATGGAGCAAAAGAGTTGTTTTTATCGGACCATTATGATGTGCAAAGTGCTCATACTATTGAGGGGAAGTGTATTGTTCACTCTTTTAAGAACTATACTAAGCTTGAGAATGTTGGGGCAGAGGATTATTATTGTAGGTTTGAGTATAAGGCGGCGACAGGAGGTTTTACGCCGGACCGTGTTGCTGTGTGAGTTTTTTCAATTGTTGCTTCAAATGTGCTTGTTTTGTTTGTTTGTTTGTATGTTTTAATTGGTTTTTGACTCTTGTTTTATTGAAGGTATTGTAAATGCGAGATGCCTTATAACCCGGATGATCTTATGGTGCAATGTGAAGGGTGCAAAGATTGGTAAAGTTCATTCCTTTTTGGGTAATTTCGTAAATTACATCGAGCATTTAAGATGCACGTCCAAATAACGGCTTTATTAGCTTGTGCCCTTTTCGAAATTGAAGTTCGTATTAAATACGAGTGTTGGTTCGTTAGTTTTAGAGAGTTTTAGGAGGAATAGATTACTACGTGATTTAAATTTGGTTGTTTCGAGGCCTCATTGCTTGAATGCTGTGTTGCAAAACTTAAACGGAAATGGAAACCTTTACACGAAAATGGAAACGGACACCTGGAAAAGTTATTTTGAAAAAAAATATACCTAGTAACGGTAATAGAAACGGACACGAAACGCGGAAACGCTAGTGACCAAGAGTTTCAGTGCAACATAGCTTGAATGCAAGGATTTCGGTACATAGTTATAAAATTCTATGAAATGGCTCGTATAGCTAATGCCTCAATGTGAGATGCCATATCATATAACCCGAATGATCTTATGGTGCAATGTGAAGGGTTCAAAGATTGGTAATGTTCTTTCCTTTTTATGTAATTTCGTAAACCAGATAATGGCTTGTATAGCTTATGGCCATTTCAAAATTGAAGTTAGTATTAAATAGGAGTGTTGGTTCGTTTTAGGAGGAATAGATTACGAAAGTAATTTAAATTTGGTTGTTTTGAGGTCTAATTGCTTGAATGCAAGGATTTTCGGGTACATAGTCAAAAAATTCTATTAATGGCTCGTATAGCTAATGCGAAGGGTGCAAAGATTGGTAAAGTTCTTTCCTTTTTGTGTAATTTCGTAAATTATAGCGAGCATTTAAAATGCACGTCCGAATAACGGCTTTATTAGCTTATGCCCTTTTCGAAATTGAAGTTCGTATTAAATATGAGTGTTGGTTCGTTAGTTTTAGGAGGAATAGATTATTAAAGTAATTTAAATTTGGATATTTTGAGGCCTCATTGCTTGAACGCTATGTTGCACAACTTAAAGGGAAATGGAAACGGACACCGGGAAAAGTTATTTTAAAAAAATATACCTAGTAAACTGTAATAGAAAGGGAAACGAACACGAAATGCGGAAACGCTAGTGACAAAGAGTTCCCGTGCAACATAGCTTGAATGCAAAGATTTTGGTACATAGTTATAAAATTCTATGAAATGGCTCGTATAGCTAATGCCTCAACGTGAGATGCCATGTGATATAACCCGGATGATCTTATGGTGCAATGTGAAGGGTGCAAAGTTTGGAAAAGTTCATTCCTTTTTATGCAATTTTATAAAAATAACGGCTTGTATAGCTTATGCCCATTTCGAAATTGAAATTCGTATTAAATACAAGTGTTGGTTCATTAGTTTTAGTGACTTTTAGGAGGAATAGATTACTAAAGTAATTTAAATTTGGTTGTTTTGAGGTCTAATTGCTAGAATGCAAGGATTTCGGGTACATGGTCATAAAATTCTATGAAATGGCTCGTATAGCTAATGCCTCAATTTGAGCTGCCATATAACCCGGATGATCTTTTGGTGCAAAGATTTGTAAAGTTCATTCCTTTTTATGTAATTTCATAAATTATAGCGAGCATTTAGGATGAACTTCCGAAAAAGTGAAAAGAGGGGTGCCATTTTTGTGTTATGTAATCTTATGCCCATTTCGAAACTGAAGTTCGTGTTGAATACAGTTGTTGGTTCTTCAGTTTTAGAGAGAGATAGGAAAATAGTTTAAATTTGGTTGTTTTGAGGCGTCGTTGCTTATTTCGGTATGTAAGGATTTTGGTACATAGAGTTAAAATTCTATGAAATGGCTCGTATAGCTAATGCATAGGGTGCAAAGATTGGTAAAGTTCATTCCTTTTTATGCAATTTCGTA
Source organism: Euphorbia lathyris (assembly GCF_963576675.1). Classification (NCBI taxonomy): domain Eukaryota; kingdom Viridiplantae; phylum Streptophyta; class Magnoliopsida; order Malpighiales; family Euphorbiaceae; genus Euphorbia; species Euphorbia lathyris. The sequence continues at coordinate 88,437,451 of NC_088915.1, forward strand.
AATTATGGCGAGCATTTAAGATGGGCTTCCAAAAAAGTGAAAAGAGGGATTTCGAAATTGAAGTTCGTATTAAATACAGTTGTTGGTTCATCGGTTTTAGGAGGAACATATTACCAAAATCATTTAAATTTGGTTTTTTTGAGGCGTCATTGCTTATTTCGGTCTAACACTGTATGTAAGGATTTCGGTACATAGTGTTAAAATTCTATGAAATGGCTCGTATAGCTAATGCATAGGGTGCAAAGATTGGTAAAGTTCATTCCTTTTTATGCAATTTCATAAATTATCGCGAGCATTTAAGATGCGGTTCCAAAAAAGTGAAAAGAGGGATTTCGAAATTGAAGTTCGTATTAAATACAGTTGTTGGTTCATAAGTTTTAGGAGGAACATATTACCAAAATAATTAGAATTTGGTTTTTTTGAGGCGTCATTGCTTATTTCGGTCTAACACTGTATGCAAGTATTTTCTGTAGATAGTCATAAAGTTCTATGAAATGGCTCGTTTAGCTAATGTGAAGGGTGCAAAGATTGGTAAAGTTCATTCCTTTTTATGTAATTTCATAAATTATAGCGAGCATTTAGGATGAACGAACAAATTACCAAAATAATTTAAATTTGGTTGTTTTGACGTGCCATTGCTTATTTCGGTCTAACACTGTATGCAAAGATTTCGGTACATAGTCATAAAATTCTACGAAATGGCTCGTATAGCTAATGTCTCAATGGTTTCTTTGTTTCTTCGATATAGGTATCATCCTGCTTGTGTCGGTATGACCATTGAAGAAGCAAAAAAGTTAGATCATTTTGTGTGTTCTGAATGCGCATCAGAAGATGATGTCAAAAGATCACATAACGGATTTCCTTCATCACCAGGAGCCGACGATAAGGTCAGACTTCTTGATTTTAAGTTTCCGCATCATATGAGGTTAATGCTTTTGCTCTTTCCTTTTCTCATGCACTTTGTGTGATTAAATTCGCATGTTCTTCGAGCTTATCCTTAGGTGTCATTGGATTTTAATACGATAGAAGAACACGAAAGTTCGAATTTTGCGAAAATTATAAGCTCCACAGAATCAGAATTCTGTATTGTTCACCCGATCATCATGTAGCTCTTGTCGAATATGGCAAGTAGGCTGAATGTATTGTTCGGGATGAGGCACTAGGGCACATATTATTATGGGTAAATTACACCCATGGCTACTGAATTTTATCCATTTTAACATTGTGGCCACTGAACTTCAATTCTTAACGGTATGACCATTGAACTTTACACTTTTTAACACCGGTGGCCACTCAACTTTAACTAACTCCTCAAAATGACCGTTAACGATCTCAAAATGAAAATATTCAAGAATTAAAGTTGTTCGGAACGACATTTACCATAAAACCACATTTTTTATTTTCCAAAATCACATTTTTTTTGAGCTTTTCTCCCTCTAAAAATTCACTCTCTCTCCTAACCAAACAACACCTAAATGATCTCAAAATGAAAATTTTCAAGAATTAAAGTTCCTTAGAATATCATTAACTCTTAGAATTTTTTATTTTGAGGCCGTCAACGGTCGTTTTGAGACGTTGAGTGGCCACGGATGTTAAAAAGTGTAAAGTTCAGTGGCCTTACGTTAAGAATTGAGGTTCAGTGGCCACAATGTTAAAATGGGTAAAGTTCAGTGGCCGTGAGTGTAATTTTTACCCATATTGTTATAGAATTTTCGAGCATTTGAATGGTTTAATTAATTAAAGTTAAAAGCCGGCATGTTTAATTTTAAATTGTTGACTACTAGTACTACTTCTTAATCCAATCCGATATAATGATTAAGCTGAGGCTGTGCCCATAGTTGTCAAATTGAGATTCAACTCGAACTAGTTTGAGTTGATAACTTGATAAATAACAATCGAACTAGAGGTGAGTGAGTTTAGTAGTTAGCGATGTTGAAGTTTTTGATGAACGGTGATGAAGATCCGGTTCGAAATAGAGCTGAATCGAATCATAAGATTATGTTATAATTTATATTCGCCCTATAAATTCGGCTCGAAATAGATCTGAATCGTAAGATTCTAATAACAGTGGCTGTGGTTATGTCATGTTTTTTCCTTTTTCTCTGATATTGAGCTCTTAACTTTCCATTTTTTTCCGTACTTTTCGATGATTTATTTCGGCCATATATCTAGAAGGGTGCTTATTGGTACCGTCATCTTCGTATCTGAATTCACAGTGTCTATTCCGGAATTGATTCCGCTGCTACTTGGTTGTGCTCAAATGTTTCTAGAATGAGGGAGTGCTAAACTCTTTGAAATATGAGGAGAGTTTCTATGAAATCGGATTTATTTCGTATAGGCTGTTGCATCTAAGGTATCTTTTAACGTGCTTTTTTCATTATTCACGTGCCAGTACATCTTAAGCATGCTACAAGATGAGGCACGAAACGATTAATAGTACTGTTTTACCCTCCAATGTGTATTACTATGAAGCACCGATACGGGTATGCATACGGGTACGACACACGCATTTTGAAAAAGTACAAGATATGGATACGGCGGGGATATGCCAAATTATATATATAAAACCATAAATCACATTCATAAGTCATTGTAAACCACGAATCACATTCTGAATAACTAATAAGTCATTAATTCATCAAAAAGAAACGTTTAATACTTCAAACTATTTAAACTACCAAGTCTAAAGGCTATTTTAAGACATTTTCATGATCTTCATCTACAAACATTTAATACTGATTAGCTTTTATTTATTTGCAAATAAAAGGGCGGGTGCGGCCTGGTTTAGTTAATTTTTTATATTTAATTTTTTTTATATATTAACCCCTATTTTTGTAAAGTTATTTAAAAAAAACCCTAAATTTCTACCTAATTAACTCTGAAACGCATCCCCGAAGTATTCTGCGTATCCCCATATTTAAAAGAAAAAGAAGGATACTTGTTTTGCTGTATCCCGTATGTATCCCCGCAAACCTGTATCCCCAGAGTATCCGATACGCGTACATGTATCGGTGCTTCATAGGTGTATTACCATCTTCATTCTGCATGTTCCACCTTTTCCACACTCCTCTGTTACTCAGATTACTCTTTTAAGCATTTGTCATCGTAAGCGTTTTAACCCGTAAGAGTAGGTAGATGTGTGTGTAATGAATTTGCACGAAAGAACGGATCGTATATGCAATTTTATAATGCATATGCGGTCTTCATGAAAGAATGTATCGTATTTGTAAAGTCTTCACATTAGCTGTTACGTAATTCATCGCATATGCGGTCTTTCGAATTTCAAAGTTCAGTTATAGTTTTGTACTGCTTTGAAAAAATGTTTTCTTTTGATTGAAAACATCAAAGGAAGTGTGGGAGGTACCGGGATCTATGTTGCACGGAAACTGAAACAGAAATGGACACCGGGAAAAGTTGTTTCTATAAAAATATAGCTAGGAAACGGTAATGGAAACGGAAAAGAAACGGAAATGGACACGCAACGTGGAAACGCTAGTGACAGAGTTTCCGTGCAACATAGACCAGGATTTAAATGATTATTTACGTCTCTTTCAAGTCCTATGTGGTGTTTACAATCTCATTAGTCAAATTTAACAGAGAGCTATACTCGATATTGTGTATAATTGACCTTTAACCCGAAATTTCAGAGTTTTTCTGCTAAATGATAGGTAAATTACATTCATGGCCCCTAAATTATAACGCTACTAACATTATTCTCCCCCTAAACTTCTTTTTTGGCATAAAAACCCTTGAACCTTACATTATGTAACATTAAAGTCTAAATCACCAAAAATCCCTTAAATATTAATGAAATGATAGGTAAATTACATTCATGGCCCCTAAATTATAATGCTACTAACATTATTAGCCCCCTATCCATTTTTGGCATAAAAATCCTTGAACTTTACATTATGTAACATTAAAGTCTAAATCAACAAAAAGATAGGTAAATTACATTCATGGCCCCTAAATTATAACGCGACTAACATTATTGGCTCCTTAATCTTCATTTTTGGCATAAAAATCTTCGAGCCTTACATTGTGTAACCTTAAAGTCTAAATCAACAAAAAACCGTTAAATATTAACGAAATGATGAGGGTAAAATAGGTATTTGAACCTTATTTTTGGTGACGTGGATAAAAGTGTTAATGATGTTGCCAAACTTGTCTAGGTAATCATTTCATTATTTTATTTTACGGGTTTTTTTTGTCAAGAATGAATCGAAGAGGTTCTGAGTTTTATTTGACGTGTTCGGGAGAGTTTTGAACCTCGTTTTTCGAAGTAAATATAGCTAATATCTACTGCTAAACCGTAAATAAATAACAGTAGGTCTATCAATGCATTGTAGTCTTACATGATCATCTATTTTCATCAAATATTATTGCATTCAGTGTGGAATATATATAAATCGTACGGGCATACGAACACCGTGCAAACTTCTTTATACTTGGAAAGATCAAAATGTCAGACAAGGAAAGATACAAACATACGTCTTTCGTTCCGTTGCACGTTTTCGCAGTAGGTCTATCAATGCATTCTTGTCTTACATGATCATCTATTTTCATCAACGGTATTGCATTCAGTGTGGAATATAAATCATACGGGCATAAGAACACCGCACAAACTTCTTTAGAAAGATCAAAATGTCAGACAAGTAAATATTCGTCTTTCGTTCCATTGCACGTTTTCGCATACAGGATGGATGTTGTGGCTGTTGTACATGATATAATCATAGCCGATTTTTGAGCCGATTTTTTGGAAGTAAAATCAGCTAACATCTATCTGCCAAACCGTAAATAAATAGCAGTAGGTCTATCGATGCATTTTGGTCTTACATAATCATCTATTTTCATGAAAAACCTTATTGCATTCAGTGTGGAATGTAAATCACGTGGGCATACGAACACCGTGCTAACTTCTTTATTCTTAGAAAGATCAAAATGTATTTTGGAAGTAAAAATCAGCTAACGTCTACTGCCAAACTGTAAATAAATAGCAGTAGGTCTATCAATGCATTTTAGTCTTACGTGATAATCTATTTGCGTAATTCCTTATTGCATTCAGTGTGGAATGTAAATCACGTGGGCGTAAGAACATCGTGCTAACTTCTTTATTCTTAGTAGGCAAAAAGTATAATTAAGCCCCTGATCATTAATTTTGTTATGGATTTGGCCTTTATTTAACTTTTCTGTCGAGTTTGGGAGAGCAGAAGATCGATTTGGCGATTTTAAGGCTGAAAATCACAAAATGAGAGAGGAGAAGATTGAGTTTGGAAGAATCTACTGGAAATTAATTCCCGTAATTCTTGTTACTTTTTACTATCTATCCTAGTCAATAAACTCTTATTTTTATTTGTGAATAAGCCGAATCGCCCTAATGATGCGTGCCTGCCCAAACTCAACGGAAAAGTTAAATAAGGGTCAAATCCATTATAGAATCAATGATCAAGGGTTCAATATCGAAAAATAATTGATCAGGGGCTTGATCCTTAAAACAGGTAAAGTTCAGGGACTTAATTATGCTTTTTGCCTTCTTAGAAAGATCAAAATGTATTTTGGAAGTAAAAATCAGCTAACATCTAATGCCTAACCATAAATACATAGCAGTAGGTCTATCGATGCATTTTGGTCTTACGCGATCATCTTTTTTCGTGATTCCGTATTGCATTCAGTGTGGAATGTAAATCACGTGGGCATATGAACACCGTGCTAACTTCTTTATTCTTAGAAAGATCAAAATGTCAGGACGGATGTTATTGATAAAACTGATGAATTTTGCAGGTAGATGCCAAGAGACGGAAGAGATGAGTGTAATTAGGGGGGTTAACGCGGTGGTGCATTGGGAGACGGGGGGCTGTTGCAGATTTAGCTAGTAGAGAATGTTGTTTGTGTGGGATGTAAGGTGTGCTTTGCTCAAACATTGAGCCATCAGTAATTTATGTGTTTCCACTTGTGATATATTTAGGCTCGATAGGCTTGCTACGTCATTCGTTACCGAAATCCGTCCGCCAAAAAAAGAAAAGAACGGTTTCGATTTCAGCACATTGAACCTAATCTTTTGGAGTATTAGACCCTTTCTTTTTGTTCAGTTTCTGGAAGCCATAATCTGGTTGGTTAGAGGACATATAACTTAAATGTTTTGCACCTACAATCATACATTATATAATCTACTGCTGACCCCGTCTCTGCTGTTAGTCTGCGTTGATTGTTCGTTTGACTCTTTTTGTAGCTTCTTTTTGCGTTTTTATAAAGTGTTTGATTAGGGTTGTGAAACAGGCGTTGATAGCTATTTTGGAAGTAATATTAGCAAATATCTATCCAGTAACAATAAACAGTAACAGCTGAACTGATTCGGTTTGAGTTTCGAACTTTGAGACGTGTTTTGGGGGATTTTTGACCCTTTGTTTTGGGGGTGATTTGATGGGATTGTACTTTTAACCATTTGATGTAAAGTTTCAATTTTTGGGGGTGATTTGATGCTTTGACTCAACTGTTTCCAAGCACCTTTTTCTTCAACAGTTTTGATGTGAAAATGGGGTAAATTACATCATGGCCACCGAATTTTACCTATTTTACAGGGGTAAATTACACCAATGGCCAGTGAATTTTATCTATTTTAACATTGTGGTCAATGCATTTCAATTTTTAACGGTATAACTACTGAATTTTACAATTTTTAATACTGGTGGCAACTCAATTTTAACTAACTCATCAAAATGATTGTTAACGATCTCAAAATGAAAATATTCAAGAATTAAAGTTATTTAGAATGATATTTACCATGAAACTATATTTTTTATTTTCCAAAATCACATTTTTAGAGCTCTCACTCTCTAAAAATTCACTCCCTCTCCTAACCAAATAACACTTAAATAATTTCAAAACTAAAATTTTCAAGAATTAAAGCTCCTTGCAATATTATTAACTCTTAGAAATTTCTAATTTTGAAGCCGTCAACGGTCATTTTGAGGTGTTGAGTGTCTATTAGTATTAAAAAGTGTAAAGTTGAGTGAGTATATTGTTAAGAATTAAAGTTCATTTGCCATAATATTAAAATGGATAAAGCTTAGTGGCCATGGATGTAATTTAACCTCTTAAAATGGTCACTCAACTTAAAGTTTGTCTCAATGAAATCATTCAACTTTGAATTTTATCGCAATTAATTCACTTCAGCAACTTCAAGAGTCAAAACACATTGGAAGTCGAATGTGATGTGGCTGTCACATCAGCAATAATGAACTTTAATCACTAAATGAAACGAAACGACACATGACTGTCACCTAGATGACGTGTGATTGTCACCTAGCTGATTGAAAATAGCAGCCATATGTCGTTTCGGTTAGCTATATGACAGTCACGTTTCATCTTGATCAGCAGTGAAAGTTGGCCAATGCTGATGTAGAAGACACATCATATTTTCAGTGTCTCTTTGTTATTGAAATTGTGAAAGTTGGCTAATGCTAATGTAAAAGACACATCATATTTTCAGTGTCTTTTTGTCGGAGTAACTTTATTGAGATAAATTTCAAAGTCGGATGATTTTATTGTGATAAATTGAAGTTGATTGACCATTTTGAGATAACAATCGAAATTTAGTCACCAATAGTGCATTTAACCCAACAATTGTACCAATAACTTCCATTTTATTGGAAATTTAGGATAAATTATATCTATAGCTCTTGAATTTTACATATAATATTATGATCTTGAACTTTACATTTTACTAATATTTAATAATAATTCCAATAGTAGGTAATCCTCTATTATAGAATTGGTAGAAAGATATTTTGTGCAACTTTAATTCTTGAATTTTATAGTTTTAAAATTATTTGGGACGTTGTTTGGTCAGAAGAGAGAAAGTGGTTATTTTAAAAAATGCGATTTGGAAAATTAAAAACATTGGTTCTATGGGAAATAGAAATATGGTTCTTAATAAAAAAAATTCAAGAGAAAATTATAGAAATAAATCACATGGTTTGGATTCCGTTTTTCAAAACTTGATAAATAGGAGTACTGAGGTTTATTCTGTTAGTAAAGACAGTCCAAACTAACTAACGAAACTGAATAACGATGTTAAAAAAATTCACTTGGCAGTTCAAATCAAATGGTCATTGGGTTATTATGTCTATCTATTTATTTCTTTTAGAATTTAATTTTTTTCTATCCAATTACTATCTTACATCTAGACATGTTCAAAAACCCGTTGGTCCGCCCAATCCGTCCAAGCCCGTCCATCATGGGTTGGGCTTGGACATGTATATTCACCATTTGACCCGGCCCAGCTCGAACCCGCACAAGCCCGCATATAAAATGGGTTGGGTTTGAGATTTATTTTGAAAGCCCAAGTTGGCCCGACCCATATATATATATAGGGGAGGGATCAAGTGAGAACCCTCCCCTAGGTGAGCCCAAAACTACGTAGTTTTGGGTGTCAAATTTAATAAAAAAAAAACTCTGATGTTGCTAGGGTTCTAACTCTGGCCTCCTTACTTACACTCCACACTGCTTACCACTGAGCCATTTGCTTCCCTTGTGTATTTTGCCGCGCGCTGATTAATATACCAATGCCTTTGTAGCTTCTATTGTTTAATATTTGATGCATGCACTTATTAATATTGATTAAATTCGCATAATAATTATTAATAGAAAAAAACAAATGTGCATAATAATTAATTATTAATAGAAAAAAAACCAAGAACATGCTCTAATTTCTTATTTATTTAATTCCTCTATATTTTTGTAATTTATGTTTTAAATTTTAAAGGACGATGTTCTAAATATTGTTACATATGTTCTAAACTTTATAAATTGTGTTCTAAAAATTAAGATAATGTTTTAAAAAAATAGTAAATATATGGGCTATTTTTTTGTTAAAAAAAACTTACATTCTAAATAACATAACGTATGTTCTAAAAAACATAACATATGTTCTAAAGTTTATAGTTTGTGTTCCAAAAATTAAGTATAATTTTCTAAAAAATGCAGTAGATATCTGGATCGTTTTTTCACTTGTTCTATAATATAATTTATAACTCATGTTCGAAAAAACATAACACGTGTTCTAAAAAATATAACGTATGTTCTCAAAATTATGTCGTACGTTCTAACTTCATAGTTCGTGTTTTAAAAGTTAAAATATATGTTATAACGTATGTTTTAAAAAATATATAGTTTGTGTTCTAAAAATTAAGTATAATGTTCTAAAAAATCAATAGATATCTGGATCGTTTTTTCATTTGTTCTATAATATAATTTATAACTCATGTTCGAAAAAACATAACACGTGTTCTAAAAAACATAACGTATGTTCTAAAAAATATGTCGTACGTTCTAAACTTCATAGTTCGTGTTTTAAAAGTTAAAATATATGTTCTAACGTATGTTTAAAAAAATATATTTTCTTATATAACATAAATTATAAAAATATAAAGGAATTAAATAAATAAGAAATTGGAGCATGTTTTTGGATTTTTTTCTATTAATAATTCATTATTATGGACATTTTCTTTCTATTAATAATTCATTATTATGCAAATTTATTTTTTTTCTATTAATAATTTATTACTATGCACATTTAATCAATATTAATAAGAGCATGCATCAAAATTAAACAATAGAAGCTACAAGGGCAATAGTATATTTTACAAGGAAATTAATTGGCTCAGTGGTAAGTTGTGTGGAGTGTAAACAAAAGGGTCTTAGGTTCAATCCCCTTAAGTAGCAGCATTTTTTTTAATTTTTTCTACCCAAAACTACGTAGTTTTAGGTGGTTCTCACCTAAGGTGAGTTCTCACCTAGGAAAGGGTTCTCACAAGAGCTCTCTCCTATATATATATATATATGATTTTTTAATTTTAGGGTGACAATTGTTCATTTCTTTTGATCAATTGTCTAATAACCAATTGAAATTTAACATACATTATATATGTATAATAGTTTAGAAGAAGGTATATTATCGTTTAAAAAAATACATATTATCATCTATTTCTTTTTTTAATTGAAAGTAACTGTTTCTTAATTTATAATACTAAGCTTTGATTTTGTTAAAATTGACACTTACAAATATAATTTAATATTTGACCAGTACACTTTAGTTGTAATTTTATGTGTTATAATTAATTTTTGTTTTTAATTTTTTAAATATATATTAGTTGGACGGGCCGGGCTGGGGTTGGGAGTTCATATTTTTAACCCAACCCAGCCCGGCTTGAGCTCGATGTGAATATACTTTGGGCTGGGCTGGGCTTGGGCAATGCAAATATATGAGAAACCTGATTAGACCCGGTCCGACCCCGGCCAGACCCAGCCCATGAACAGGTTTACTTACATCTCATCATTTCACTGTCAATCCTTATTTCTTTCTACTCAACCTCGGTCTCTCTTCAAGCTCTTAATATGTAACAATGGCTATTGAAATTAAAAAAAAAAAAAATGATTTTGAGGATATTGAAAAAATCTATCCAAAATTAATAGAAAAGGGATCATTATTTATGTTCCAAAACTGACTTCTCAAAGTTCGGAATGATTTGTCTGATTCGAAGAAGGGACTGCTTCTTGTGCTTCCCTATTCTCATTTCCATCAACTATCCATCCAGGGCCGGTCCTGGGCCTAGGCCCGGGGTGCGCCGGCCTAGGGCCCAAGGCCGGAAGGGGGCCCAAAAAAAATTTATCTTTGTAAATAAATTGCATATGTTTTAAGTATTATACATAATTTCAAATTAGCATAATGGTAATGCATTGACTTCCCACTTAAGAGGGCATGGGTTCAATTCTCATCTTTGTCATTTTTTTAATATTTTTTGATGTATTTTTAATATATAAATGTTATTGGTAGTCAAGAGTAAGAAGACAAGTTTCATTTTATTACCTTGATTAAATTTGAAAATTAAAAATTAATTTATACAATGATATGAATAAAAATCAATGGGTTAAGGTGTAAAATTACTCATAACGTTTTGGGTGAGGAGCAATTTTACCCCTAACGTTTAAAATGGTTCAAATTTACCCCTAACGTTGGTAGCCAAGAGCAAATTTACCCCTAACGTTGATAATTTAGGTCAATTTCAGACACAATTATAAAACACAGATATTTTTGTCTCTCATTTTGCACCAATTGCATATCAATTCGTTCTAAAAAAAGATTTCATGTGTTTTATAATTTAATAATAGAACTGGAGATTAATAATTTTTTGAATTTTTTTGTCCAATTCATACAAAAGACAGTATAGTTTATGACAAGATTCATAATCGAGAAACAGTTTGATGAAATATTTATCAAATTAACCAATTTATCAATGTTATGGGTAAAATTGCACCACTTTAGACATTAGGAGTAAAATTGCTACTGATCCAAAACGTTAGGCGTATTTTTGCACCTTAAGCCAAAATCAATTAGTAAATTTTATATATATTAAAGGGTCCTTACTACTTGTTTTGCCTAGAGTCCCTAAATTGTCAGGACCGACCCTGTATCCATTCATAATCAATAGAAAATAGATCATTCTATATGTTCAAAATGGACTTCTCAAAGTTCGGAACGATTTGTCTGATTTGAAGAGGGGACTGCTTGTTAAGAAGCAATTTCCTCTTCAAATCAGACAAACTGTTCCGAACTTTGAGAAGTCAATTTGGAACCTATAGAATGATCACTTTTCTATTAATTTTAGATAAATAGTTGATTGAAACGAGGGTAGGGAAAAGAAGCAGTCTCCTCTTCAAATCAGGTTGTCAGAACAACCGTTTCAAACTTTGAGAAGTGAGTTTGGAACATATACAGCGATCCCTTTTTCTGTTAATTTTAGACCGATTTTTTCAACATCCTCAAAATCAATTGTTTAATATCAATAGTCATTGTTGTAGACTGAGGGTTTGAGGCACGAGAGAATTTGAGAAAAGAGAAATGAGAGTGGATGGAGAAATAGTGAAGTGTAAGACAGTGATTGGACAGAAAAAATAATAAAAAAAATTCTAAAAGAAACAAATAAAAAGACAGAAATACATCGCGACCATTTGACTTTGACTGGCACATCAGTTTGTTTTTAACACTGTTAAGTCAGTTTGGACTGTCTTTGTTAACGGAATGAATTTCAATGCTAATGTGTTTCAAATTTTGAAACACGAGACTGTATTTGAAAATGATCCAAACCACATGGTTTATTTTTGTACTTTCCTCTAATTTTTATTCTTTAATTTTTGCCATTGAGTTGAAATCATCATTAATCATTTTCAACGTGGTCAACATTAAAAAAATCATTGTGCTAATAAAGTAAAGTGCAGGAATCATAATATTCGAATTTTAAAATTCAGGAGCCAATAAAAATAAGTACAAAGTTCAGGGATCAATGATGAAAATATGTACAAAGGTTATATTTTTAATTTATCCTACAAATTTGCTAATAAGATAAGATTTTATCTTATATGGTCGTTACTTTGACAAGATTTCTGATCGTTATTATAAGGGTAAATAATTTATTAGTCCCCTAGTTTTTATCTAACACACTGTTTAGTCCCCTATTATGAAAAACACATTTTAAAGTCCATATCTTTTGCCAATATTAACTTTGTGGTCCCTTTATCTATTTTTTTAGATTTTTAACCGAACATATCTTAGCTTTTAGGACAACCACAGTACAATACAAGTTGATCATGTTACTCTATTATTTTATATCTATCTGTTTATGCTAAAATATAACGCTTACAAATCTAAAAAAACTAGACAAAAGGACCAAAAGGTTAATATTAGCAAAATTTAGGAACTTTATAATGTGTTTTTCAAAATAGGGGGACTAAACAATGTGTTAGGTAAAAAGTAAGGGACTAATAAATTATTTACCCTTATTATAAAAACCCGGATATAAAATTATTGTTATAAGTGAAAAAACATGTGATTTGCACAAGAATTTGTATTTTTTTTTCAGGATAAAGTGAAAAAAAAATCCTTACGGTGCGTTTGGTATTCTATTGGGATAGGGATAGGGATAAAGGTTGGGATAAGGATAAGTATAAATGGTCCAGATAAGGATAAAAATATGATATTCGAGAATTATTATTCAATGTTTGGTACGTGGGATAAGGATGGGGATAAAATAATACATATTACTATTTTAACCTTATTTAAACTACATAACATTAATTTGAGGGATAAGATGGACTTTTCCATCCTATTAAAATCGCATGAGCTTATCCCACCTTCTTATACCATCCCATCTTGGGTATAGGATTTGAGGGATAAGAAGCTTATTCATCATCCGTCTTAGGCCCTGTTCTTTATCACTTAATTTCAGTAACAATCAATTCAGTTCAGTTCAGTTCAGTTCAATTCAGTTCAGTTCAGTTCAGTTCAGTTCAGTTCAGTTCAGTTTCAGCATCCAGTTTCAGTATTCAGTTTCAGTATTCAGTAATTTATCCTTATTTATTATATTATAATTATTTATATATAATTTATAATTATTTAATTTATTATTATTATTATTTATAGTTTATCATTATCTATAAATTAGATAAAAGTTAAGAAATGATAGTCAAGAAATGATAGTTTATTAAAGTATATATCGTTTAATAAAAAAATTAAAACTAAAGTATGCTTCCATATTTAAAAATTAGGAATTGCACTCAAATTTATCGAATTTATCAATGTTAGGGATAAAATTGCATCATTTTAGATGTTAGGGGTAAAATTACCCATGACCCAAAACGTTAGGGATATTTTTATACTTTAACCCTTAATTAGAATAAAAAGTTAAGAGTTTTTATTCATATAAAAATTTGTATTTGATTTCATAGGCTTTAAATTATATGTAAATTTGTATTTTTAATTTAAATTAGACTCATTTTTATTTAATTTTATAGGCTTTTATCGAGCCAAAATTTTATCAAGCCGAGCTTTTATTTGATATTCAATTTAGTTTTATCTTTAAGAATATATTTATTTATTTATTATTGATATTATTAAAATTTATTAGAACCATCATTATTATTATTATAAGTTTATTAATGTCCAATATTATCAATTAAATTATTTTAAAGTCTAATATCATCATTATTGTTTAGTTCGGTTCAATTCGGTAGTATTCAGTTAAGTTCAGTAGTATTCAGTTAAATTCAGTTCAGTTCAGTTCAGTATTCAGCAGTATTCAGTTCAGTTCAATTCAGTTCAGTTCAGTTCAGTTCAGTTTTTTTCAGCAATAAAGAACAGAGTCTTACTCCTCTATCTTCCAAACAAACACGGGATAACTTATCTCGTGTTTTTTTATCCATATCCCACCTCCTATATCCCTTCTAACAAACACTCCGTTAATAGTAAGTTTGGTCAATTTTAGATATTATTATAAAGTACAGATATTCTATTTCTTATTCTACACCAATTCCATGCTACTTGGTTTTAAAAAAAATTTATATTTTTGTTTTAAAAGAAAATTTTCATATTGTTTTCTGATTTAATAATAGAATTGGAGATTAAATTTTTTTAATCCGATGAAAGATTTGATTTTTTTTTTATCTAACTCGTACAAAATACAATATATTTTTTATGTTTAATCATAGGTTTATAATTTGTTACTAATTAGTGATAAAATGACACACATGTGAAGTGTAGATGATAAAATTTATGACCGAAAAGACAGTTTGATGATTATTTCACCTGATCAGTAACCGACCAAATGAATTTAGTGAGTTACTGTTAGATTTAAACTTATTAAAATCGTAGGATGGAGATTAAAATCATTTGGGATAAGGTGCAAAAATACACATAACATTTTACAGTCTGGAGCAATTTTACCCATAACATTTAAAATGGTGTATTTTTACCCTTAATGTTGGCGGTCAAGAGCAATTTTACCCCTAACGTTGTCAAGTTTGGTCAATTTAAGAAATAATTCATCTAACTGTCTTCTCAGTCATGAAATCTTGTCATCTACACTTCACATGTGAGTCATTTTATCACTCATTAGTAACATATTATAAACATATGATTAGATGTGAATTTTTTCAAAAAAAATTTAAAAATATATTGTCTATTGTACGAGATGGATAAAAAAAATAAAAATATTTTCCCGAATTTATAAATATTAATCTTAAATTCTATTATTAAATCACAGAAAATATGATTTTTTTTTAACAAACTGATATGCAATTGGTGCAGAATAAGGAACAAAATATATGTATTCTATAATAATGTCTGAAATCGACAAAACTTGACAACGTTAGAGGTTAAATTGCACCATTTTAGACGTTAAAGGGTAAAATTGCTCCTGGTTGTAAACGTTAGGAGTATTTCTGCACTTTATCCCTAAAATAAAAGTATAATGGTGTTAATTGAATTGTATATGTAACTTATATTATTTATTTGAATTTTATATTAATATGGAGAAAACAAATCTAATATATAAAGAGAATTATAATCTGTAACGGTTCAGACTAAAGTGAGGCTACTTTTACATATAAGAATAAAAACGTAACCGTTTTAATCACATTAAGCATGTGTTTTGACTATTTAATTCCATGTCCCATGATGATGATGATGACAACTTACCTTAATTTAATTTAATAATTATCTCTCCTTACTATATATTATAATTATTATTTTTAAAGAACTGACTATATATTATAATTTAATCCACATTTTAATTTCAATCTGCCATTGAAATCATGAGAATTTCTTGGGTTATTATTGTCTTTGTAATTTGTCTGGCTTGTTTTGGTGAAGAAGAGCCACCATCACTTTACTTGGTGTTAATGGAAGGAGAACCTCTTGCATTTCATGAACTCAACAGGTAAATTTTCATTTTACTGGAAATTTTTATAAAATTATAACTGTTTTCGATACGTATTCGGGTAAATTACAACAAAAAAAATCTCGTAGTTATACTGTTATAGAATTAGGTATTTGTGGTTTTTTTTTCTTCAGAATCAGTGTCTGTTGTTGTTGCTGTTAAAAAATCTGAAGAATTTACCCTCACATTATTAAAATGTTGACATGTCATAAGGGTATTTTTGTTAAAAAAAATAATAATTCTCTCTCATTTGAAGAAATTCTAGATTTTCTAGAATTCTGGAAATTCCAGAAAAATGAAGAAGAAGAAGAGAGGAAAGAGATTTTTTTTTTTGGCAAAATTACTCTTGCTTCATTTCGGTCTTTTAACAATGTGAGTGTAAATTCCTCATTTTTATTAACGGCAACAACTATAAACACTGATTCTAAAAAAACCACAAATACCTATTTTTGAAACAGTGTTGATTATTTCATATTGATTATATCTTGTTTTATTGTTTCAATGTAACACTTCTATTGCAAATTTTTATTACTATTTTTGAGAGGTAATTGTGGTTTTTTTTTTTCCAGATGCATCTATGTGGTTGTTACCATTAACAAAATTGAGAAATTTAACTTGGTATGGTAAAAGGCCGACGTTCTGTAACAATATTTTTGTAAAAAATTATTCTCTTTCTTCTCTAAAGAAATTCTAGAAAGCATTCTGGAAATTCCAAAATGAAGAAGAAGAGAGGGTATATATATTTTTTAATATAAAAAGGCTTGTGTCATATCAGCCTTTTAACGGTGTGAGGGTAAATTTTACAATTTTGTTGACGGCAATAATTACAGGCATTGATTCTGAAAGAAAAAACACAAGTACATATTTCTAAAATAGTGTAAGTAATGTTTTTTTTAAGGTAATTTACACTAAAATAGTGTAACTACTGGCATAATTGATGTAAAAAAAAATCAAAGATTATAACTAAAGAAATATACACTCTTAGAGTAAGCAGAATCGTGGAGAAAAATAAAATAAAAAATTAAAATTACAGTGATTTCTGTCGTTAAATATATAATATCCGGTTATATAAATTTATTCAGAATTTGAGCGGATTGAGTGTTACCGTGGAAAATGGACGAAAATATCCGTAGCTCATGCTTAAGACCTGTCCATGGGTCCGGGTACCCGCTTGGCCTGCCCAGGCCCGTGTCCCTCGGGCTTGGCTTGGACAATGCTAATTGATGTTAGGTCCAGTCCGGTCCAGGTCCGCTAAAGCCCGCCTATTTTTTTAGCGGGTTTGAGATTAATAAAAATAGCGCGGGCCGCCTATGAATATTAATTAATAAATTTTATATATCTATAGATTTATATATTAAATATTTATTTTTAAGTATTAAATTTTATTTTTTATAATTAAAAAATTATGTTTAGGTGGGTTTATATGGGCTGGGTTTGGGATTTGATTTTTAAACCCGAACCCAGCCCGTCCCAAATCCGCCTAA
Organism: Euphorbia lathyris; assembly: GCF_963576675.1. NCBI lineage: Eukaryota > Viridiplantae > Streptophyta > Magnoliopsida > Malpighiales > Euphorbiaceae > Euphorbia > Euphorbia lathyris. Next base: position 88,454,705 of record NC_088915.1, read on the forward strand.
ATTACTAATGGGCTAGACTGGGCTTGGGCTGATGACTTTTATAGAAAAGCCCGTTTGCCCGGTCCGACCCCGACCCATGGCCAGGTCTTAATCTTAAAAAAACTGTAATTTTTTTCACATATTTTCGTTCGTTGAACTGTGATTATTCCTCGGGTTTCGATTGACCGAAGTTTTTTCTTTCGATGAATGGTTAATCAGTGAAATAAGCCAAGCTAATCATGAAAAACGTTTGGCTGATTCACACGACGAGCTTTTAGCGAGCATGCTAGAAACTGGAAGTTACAGAAAGCTCTATAGCTTCAAACACATTATCAATGGCTTTGCTGTTCATGTTGCTCCTTCTCAGGTTCGTATTTTTTCCATCTTAGATGAAAGAGATTAAGGAAAATAATTAATATTAATTTATGCAGTGGCGGATCTAGAGAGGAGCAAGGGGGGCAGCCGCCCCAATTGCTGCACTCTGCGGTTCCGCCACTGTTAAATGGGCATTTCGCCCCCATTGTCGTGTGTTTGGTTAGCTTTTGAATTTGTTTAAATTGATATTGATATTGGAATATCCCAAAGTACTTGGACGTAGCTTCCAAGGACCTGCAAGACAGAAAACAATTAGACAGGGGTTGGAGACCCGCAAATCCTTTCTCATGCCTAAATCAATATGTGAGATACAGAGCTTAGAGAGAATGTAATAGTGTTTCATTATATAGAATTATGTACATTCCTTCGTGAACTTGGCTCCTATTTATAGATATTTGAATTTGTGCTTGGATACACGTGTCATCACTAGATTGGTCCGGAATCTAAATTCTCGCACCAAATGACTTTAGCGTGTGTTTGAGGTCCAAGACCTTTTGTCCTTGTTGTTTCTGTCAAAAGCCATTGGGACCTTGAGTGGGCCGGACAAAAGTATGGACTAATGGGCTTACAAGAACCTTCTGGGGCCCATTCTTAATTATATACCATATCAGATATATTAGTCATCTAAATTCGTTTAAAGTGACCTATTAACCTTTTAAATTTGTTTATAGTAATATATTGTCATCTCAACTTGGTTCACTGCCGGCCCTGGGCCTAGGCCGGGAGTACGTCGGGCTAGGGCCCAAGGCTGGAAGGACCCAAAAAAAGTTATTAGGTCATAAATATATATGACGTAAAAACATTTATACATATTATTAATATTATTTAAGTTTTAAATGGTCTAAATAATTTGAAAGAGGATCAACTAATTTTTTGAATATAAGTTGAGGGTTAATATAAAGAAATTGTGAAACATTTTTTTGATTTTTGGTAAACAACGATATTTGATGACCGTAATAATTTTTTGTTTATCATTTATCGGAATATATTTCAAATTTTTATTTATAATTTTTTTAGGGATAAGTTCAAATATAACCTATGTGGTTTAATTTTTTGACGATTTGGTACATGTGGTATTTTTTGGAGTAAAAATAACCCCGTGGCTGACATCGTTAGCAATTTCAGTCACTTTTCGGTTGATTTTTCCAAATTTGACCGTTAACGACGTCAAAAGGAAATTTTTCAAGAATTAAAATTGTTTAGTATCATATTTATTATAGAAGTTAATTCTTGAAAATTTTCATTTTGACGTCGTTAACGGTCAAATTTGGCAAAATCAATCCAAAAGTGACCGAAGTTGCTAATGGTGCCAACCACGGGGTTATTTTTGCTCCAAAAAATACCAAAATACTGGATCGTCAAAATATGAAACCACGAGTTTTTTTTTTAATTTATCGATTTTTTTTTGTTAAAGACCCCAGCCTGTATTTATCTAGGGCCAATAAAATGTCAGGACCGACCCTGACTCGGTTAATATGCTATAATTTTTAAGATACTTTATAAAAAAAAAATTCTTAAAAATCTCATCCTTCTCGAAAATTTCTGGATCCGCCACTGAATTTATGGAGTCGATGTTGCAGGCTGAGAAATTGAAAACTGGTGATGGAGTGAAAGTGGTGGAGAGAGACAGAGGAGCTAAACTGATGACTACATACACCCCCCAATTTCTAGATATACCTCAAGGAGTGTGGCCGGAAGAAGGCGGATGCAAGAACGCAGGTAATTAAGACTGTCAATTTCTGATACGATAATACGAGTTACATAATCAATCCGCCTCACAATATCAAAATTGCAAATGAGGTGGTCAATTTCTACTTCTCGTTGTACACGCTTCAAGTCCAGTGGACATTCATGTGTCGGGATGCGTCAGATATTAATATGAATTGAATCTTAACTATTAAGCTTTTAATTTAGTTGGGGAATAAGGTACAAAAATACCCTTAACATTTTCAGTCAGAAGCAATTTTACCCCTAACGTCTAAAATGGTGCAATTTTACCCCTAACGTTGGCAGTGAAGAGCAATTTTACCCATAACATTGACAAATTAGATCAATTTCAGACATTCTTATAAAATGCAGATATTTTATTTCTTATTCTGCACCAACTGCACGTGTGTTGATTTAAAAAAAAAATAGATTTCATATTTTTTTATGATTTAACAATAGAATTGAAAATTAAAATTTTTAAATTCGGTGAAATATTTGATTTTTTTTGTCCATCTCGTACAAAATGCAGTATATTTTTTTATTTTTCTTTAATTTTTTTCATTTAATCTTTTTTTTTTTTTGAATAAATCATATGTTTGTGACTTGTTACTAATTAGTTATAAAATGACGCACATGTAAACTGTAGATGACACGATTCAAATTGACCTAACTTATCAATATTAGGGGTAAAATTGCTCTTGGCTACCAATGTTAAGGGTACAATTGTAAAAATTTAGACGTTAGGGGTAAAATTGCTCCTAGTAGTAAACGTTAGGAGTTATCCCATTCAATTGGTTTCATGACTTTTCCATGACTCTTCCGCTTATAAACTTACGGGGATGAGGATGGTCGTGGAGTGGGAAGAGAGGTCCGTATCCCCGACCCTAGGGGTTATTTTTTCCTCATCTCTATCCTATGGAAAAATTAAATACGGATTCTCCATTCTTGTTGGAACGAATTCATGCGGGGGCGGATAAATTCCGCCCCGTTTGTAACCCTATAGACACGATTCATTTGACACACTTTTATTGCATTTATATATACCATATATAATAATCATATAAAGTATATAGATCATATGATATTATTATGATACGATAACTCGTTTTGACACGCGTATTATGCAGGAAAAGGGATTGTTATTGGTTTTGTTGACACCGGAATCAATCCGTTACATCCAAGTTTTGCAAATGATCATTTGAATCATTTCACATCAAACATTTCTAACTTTTCGGGGGCTTGTGAGACGGGTCCGAAATTTCCGGCTAGATTTTGCAACGGAAAAATAGCATCAGCTAGGTTTTTCTCAGCTGGTGCTGAAGCAGTTGCTACTCTCAACTCTTCAATAGACTTTCTTTCACCCTTTGATGCTGTTGGACATGGCAGGTATATATGTTACATACACATCTTCTTCTAGAGAATTGTGTGCTTTTTCCGTTAGAAATAGGGCGGGCTTTGGCGGGTTTGGGCCGAGTCTGAATTTCCTTTTGTCTAAGTATGTTTTATTAGACTCGGGTCTAGGGTTGAGCAAAATAACTAGTAACTGATGCAAACTAATAACCAAACCGAAATCTTAGTTTGGTTTGGTTATTTTTACTTTCTAGTTTGGTTCGGTTAATTTCATTTAGATTTAGTTTAATCATCGGTTATCAGTTTGGTTTTCCATAAAAAAAAATATCGGTTTATCCAGAACCTAACCGAAGTTTATATTTAAATAAAAAAATTATAATCTTATTTTATATTCAATAAACTGAAGTGTGTGTATAGATGTATTTGGTTTTGAAATAGGGCAGGTTTGAGCGGACCTAGCCCGAGTTTGAATTTCCTTTGTCTAAACCTGGTTCATTGGAACCGCAACTAGGACTCAGCAAACTAGGTAATCGAATGACCAAAACAATAACTAAATCGAAATCTTAGTTTGGTTCAGTTATTTTTACTTTTTAGTTCGGTTCGATTTTCATTTAGATTTAATTTGGTTATTTTGTAAACGGTTAAGGTGAAACAGAACTGAAATTTATATATATATAAATAAATAAATTATAATCTTATTTTATATTCAATAAACTGAAGTAAAATGTATGTACGTCTATTTGGTTTTAAAAATGTCAAATCAATGTTGAACTTCAATGAAATTCAAATCTATAAAAAATATAAAAATAAATATATTTTATCGTATAAAAATTTGTGATTTTAAACATTTAAATTAGAAATTTATATATTTTGGTTCTTCAGTTGGTAACTGAATCGACCCAAATTTTTTCGATTTGGTAATATTCCATTACCAATTTTATACGATTCCTGAAACAAAGTATATTTCAGTCATGTGGCTTCAATTGCTGCTGGAAATGCTGGAGTACCGGTGGTGGTTAATGGCTTCTACTATGGAAGAGCTTCCGGGATGGCACCACGAGCTCGGTTTGTTCTTTATTCTCTAACATATTTTCATAACTTATACAATATCGTAATGAGATAAAGTACGATCTAAAGCACTTGTTGTGCGTTATATTTCAACTATTGTATTGACCAAATTACGTGTGTGTTTATCAAGTCGTTACACCGAGATCATTTTTATTTACTTTGCAACGGCTAGTAAACTTGAGGGGGAGTAATAAGGTCGCAATTCTTTATTAGATAAGGACTGTTATCTCCTATTCTAGTTAGACTACACGATTTGCTCTTAGAGCAATTGGTATAGGTTCCGGTTTCTCCATTGTTAGAGCATCTCCAATAGAGGGCGTCCAAAAGAGTCCAAAAGAGTGTCAACTGATGTGACATTAGGTTTAGCAACTTTTAAAGGGTGTCAATTATTAGAGTAATTGTGGGTGCCAAGGAAAGTTGCCAATTTTTGGCAACCTCTTGACAACTTTGTTTATTATTTTTTAATATAAAATCAGTGGTCTCTCTCCTAGAAATAATAAAATTTGGAACCTTTTGTTTTTAATATTTATAATAAAATAATAATTTGTACGATTATAATGGCAACTTTTCAAGCAACTTCTATTAGAGCATTTTTTAACTAAAAGTTGTCAAAAGTGTGATGGATGAAAGAGACAATAAAATATTATATTTTGAGATTATGTGTTAAGTTTTGACACTTTTTTAGGCACCCTCTGTTGGAGATGCTCTTAGGGTTGGCCGACCCTCTTGTATAAATATGTGTTTATGGTTGTGAAATAGGGTTAATTACAACCACAATACTGAATTTTTTTCTCGTTTACATTTTGGTACCTAGATTTCATTTTTGCATAAGATATACTTGAACTTAAGTTGACTGGACAATATAGTACCTATCACTTGCTACAACTGGTTAACCATTAAAAATATAGGTAAATTACAACCATGATACCTAAACTTTACATTCTTTCATACTTTGGCATTCAAACTTCATTTTTGCATAAGAAAATATGATTGTAGTGGTCCTATTCTAGTATGGGAAGAAATTATTTTAGAGAGAAGAATAAAAAATGAAAGAGAGAATGAAAAGATTAGAGATGGAAATGAAGAGCTAAATTGTCTTTACAATTTGACTGACATTTAAGTAAAAGAGGTTGTCAAACTATGGCTCTGGTGAAAAAATGAAGTTTAGGTACCCAAATGTGAAAGAAGTTAAAGTTCAAATACCATAGTTGTAATTTATCCATATTTTTAAGGGTAGCTTACACTTATGGCCACTGAACTTTATCCATTTTAACATTGTGGCTATTGAACTTCAATTCTTAACAGTATGATCACTGAAGTTTACCCATTTTAATATTGTGGCAACTGAACTTCAATTCTTAATGGTATGACTACTAATTTTAAAATTTTAACACCGGTGGCCACCAACGCCTCAAAACGACCGTTGACAGTCTCAAAATAAAAAATTCGAAGAGTTAATGATATTCTAAGGAACTTTAATTTTTGAAAATTTTCGTTTTGAGGTCATTTAGGTGTTGTTTGGTTAAGGGAGAGTGAAAACTCCAAAATATGTGATTTTAGAAAATAAAAATATGGTTTTATGGTAAATGTTGTTCTGAAAAACTTTAATTTTTGAATATTTTCATTTTGAGGTCGTTAATGGTCATTTTGAGGAGTTAGTTAAAGTTGAGAGGCCACCGATATTAAAAAACGTAAAGTTCAGTATCATACCATTAAAAATTGAAGTTCAATGATCAAAATGTTAAATGGATAAAATTCAATGGCCATAGATTTAATTTACCCATATTGTTAATGATTAACCGATTATAAATGATCAATATGTACTCATCGTCTTAAATTCAGATATATTTTTTTTTGTGACAAAATGAAATCTAAATATCAATATAAGCTCGATTTATTGCGGAATATTAATTCTTTCACGGATACCATTTTATTTTCCAACAGAATTGCTGTATACAAGGCTGTGTATCCAACAATAGGAACCTTAACTGATGTGGTTGCAGCAATAGATCAAGTAAGATTTAATCACAACGTAAATTGTACCGATGATCATTTAAGTTTGGACAATATTCTAATACGATAACAGAATTTCATATTCTCGATAAAATAACTCATATTTACTTTTTGTATTACTGAAGTCGTTTTGTACATTCAAGACAATTCTCGCAATACTGACTAGGACGCTTAATCAAGTCAGTTTTGCCATGTAAGCACAACGTGTATCCTTTGACTGACACATGTTACTCCCTCTGTCTTTAATAGTAACTTTGGATAATGGTCAAATTTAACTCTAACGTTTTAAGCGAAGTGCATATTTAACATTAACGTATGAAATTGTATAAATTTAACTCTAACATTTTCAAGCAAGATCAATTTTAGCCGTGCGCTATCGAAAATTTGAAAAGACTGGTTTAACTGTTATTTAACTGTCACATCGGATCTTCCAAATAAGTTTGTCGATAAATTGAAGCAGTTTTGTACGTTTTTGTTGGTTTTTTGTAACTATATTAATAACACAGTAAATATTTTACACAGTTTGAAAAAATGATTAACTTATATGTATAAGATTTAATTTTTAGCATTTTAACAGAATTTTTGTAATTTTTGTTAGTAATACACTAAATAAATTAATATTTGGAAGGTCTGAAGTCACAGTTAAATACCAGTCAAACTAGCTTTTCTAATTTTCAATAATGTAGGCTAAAATTGATATTGTTTGGAAACGTTAAGGTTAAATTTGCACAATTTCATACATTAAGGCTAAATCTGCATTTTCCTTAAAACGTTAGGGCTAAATTTAACATCAGTGAATACACATGACGTTTAATTAGGAAAACTGAAATGATTAAGCGTTTGAGTCAACATCTCCGATGAGAATTGGTATAAAATGCAAAAACGAGCTATTTTTGTAAACTATTGTCCAAACTTAAGTGATCGTCGGTGCGATCCACCCGTTAATTAACGCAACGCAATATACTTTTTCAACTTATGGGTTCGAATCACATGACTTTCTTTGTAACACAGGCAGTGAAAGACGGAGTGAACATTTTAACTCTCTCCATCGGTCCAGACGAGCCTCCTGAAGATACTCTAACATTCTTAAACGTATTCGATATTGTCATGTTATTTGCGCAACGAGCCGGAGTTTTCGTAGTGCAAGCTGCAGGTAACCGCGGCCCAGATCTGTCTACGGTTATCTCATACAGCCCGTGGGCTGTCGGAGTAGCTGCTTGCACCACAGACAGAAGCTATCCCGCTTCACTTCTTCTCGGCAATGGCCGAAAAGTTGGAGGCGTTGGTTTGACAAGACCGAGTTTTGGCGACAGGATATTTAAGTATAAACTCATTTTAGCTACGGATGCAGTTAAATTGAACAGTACATTTCCGACGACTTCAGAGTTCGTCGAAGAATGTCAACATCCGGAGGCGCTGGACCGTAATCTCGTGCGAAATTCCGTCGTTATCTGTACATTTTCAGATGGTTTTTACAATGGAACTTCTACCATGAGTGCCATTGTTGATACTGCTAGGAGTTTAGGATTTAGGGGTTTTGTTTTTGTTGCAAATCCAGTATATGGAGATTTCGTTGCGGAGCCGATTCTTTTCGCAGTTTCCGGGATTATGATTCCGAGAGTTGCAGATGCGCAGGTACAACTATAACTGAAATGTTTATTCTAAAATCGATTTGCTTTCACGTTTTGTTAAACAGGTATATGTGTATTTCTTTTTCCAGACGGGAGAGTGATTTTTTTTTTTTCTGAATGGGAGAAGTGAAAAATTTAAAGATTAATTCTTCGAATTTTCAATTTTGAGGTCGTTAACCGTCATTTTTTATAATGTCAAATTAAAAGATCACCGGCAAAACGAAAAATCCAGTCCCCGTTTGGACAAAAAAACTCCATAAGTACTTCGTACGTAGAGTTTTTTTTACTTTATCCTATATTTAAATTATAATATTGAGATCTTCAAAAAAAAAAAAATAATATTGAGATATTAATTGTTGAAAATTAAGTTTGTAAATAATTATTATCCTGGCGTGAATTTAATAGTAATTCCATGTAGAAAATAAGAAGGCTTGATACATCCTACATCCCGAGAACTTGTCTCAAAATGCCAACTGATCTTGAATTTTAAAATATTCTATTGACCCCTATATTTGTTTAAATTGAAAAGTTAACCACCTAAAATCTATATGACGGAGTAAGCAGAGTTTGGAAAAGTTGATATGTATACACTTTAAGTAAGTTCAGAGGGTTAATAAATCACTTTAAGAAAGTTCATGGGTTAACATGTACTTTCAAATAGTCAATTGGTCACTTTAAGCAACTACAGGGCTCAATAGAATATTTTTAAAGTTTACGGAGTCAGTTAGCATTTTGGGATAAGTTCACGGGTGCATGGGTACAATTAGGATAAATTACAATCATAGTACTTGAACTTTATACTCTTTCACACTTTGATTCCTAGATTTTATTTTGTTACAAAAAAATATCCGAACTTAAGACGATTGGATAGTGTAGTACCTGTTAACCTGCTACAACCGGCTAAAATGTGAATAAATTACAACTATGATACCTGAATTTTAACTTTTTTTCAAACATTGGTACCTAGACTTCATTTTTGCACAAGAAAATATGATCAAGGTTATGAGATGATGTGATAAAAATAATACTTCAATCAATTTTCTTGGATTTAGTTGATGAAAAAGCAAATAAATTTCGAGATATTATGAGAAAATTTGCATAGTTTCGACGAATTTATTAACAATTTTTTTATTTCATTATTCTGAATTCTTTAGATTTTTCTTTAATTTTTAGAGATTCAAAGAGGTAAGAAATTATTTTAGAGAGAAGAATAAAAATAAAAGAGAGAATAGAACCATTAGAGATGGAAATAAAAGGCTAAATTGTGTTTACAACTTAACCGAGTCCGACATTTAAATCAAAGACTTGGTCAAACTATGTCTCATGTGCAAAAACAAAGTCTAGGTACCAAAATATGAAAAAAGTTAAAGTTCAAGTATGATAGTTGTAATTATCTATATTTTTAATGGTTAACCAGTTCAACATGTACTATATATCGTCTCGTCATCTTAAGTTCAAGTATTTTTTTTTTTTGTGACAAAATGAAATCTAGATACCAAATTTTGAAAGAGTGTAAAATTCAGGTACTATGATTGTAATTTATCCGGTACAACTATAACTGAAATGTTCCTTATAAAATCCTATGAAATGCATAATAATTTTGTGTTATATATGTAGATTATATCAGAATATTATGAGCAAAATATCCACCGGGACGAAAAAGGATTTGCGACCGAATTTCGTGGACGAGCATCGATAGGAGAGGGGAGAGTTGCAACTTTCGGGGGAAAATCACCAATCGTTAGCCGATTCTCTTCTCGGGGACCCGATTTTACTGATGTTAATAGGAATCCTGCCGATGTGTTGAAACCCGATATTCTTGCTCCGGGGCATCAAATATGGGCAGCTTGGAGCCCTCTTAGTGCCTCCGATCCAATCCTAAAAGGTAACGAAACATTTTTCATATTACGATATTGATATCGTAAATGGATAAAATTCAAATTTACCCCTAACGTTTTTTTACGTGTGGAATTCGATTAGGAAATAATTTTGCTCTACTTTCTGGTACAAGTATGGCAACACCTCATATAGCAGGAATAGCAGCACTCATCAAGCAACTCAATCCTTCGTGGACACCGTCCATGATTGCGTCGGCCCTGTCGACTACCGCCTCCCAGTCCGATAACAACGGGGAACGCATATTAGCGGAAGGATCAGACATTGATAGCTACTATCCCTCCACTCATTTTGACTTTGGCGCCGGTCTTGTGAACCCGACTCGCGCCATCGATCCGGGCCTAGTGTTTCAATCAGGTAACGAATCAATTAGTTTCTTGGCATGTTAGAGTTAGAGGTGGCAATTATCATGTTTGTGTCGTTTTATTTTTGGCTTCATGACGAGTCAATCTTATTTAACCCAACTCAAAAACTTTCGTGTCATAATCATGTTAACCTAATTAGATAAGAGTCGATTTCGTGTCGTGTTTTCGGAAATATATTAATGGTGACTTTTAAAAATATAGAAAGATATGATATTATTTTTAAATATTTTATGTAATTTTTAAATTAATATGTTAATATTAACTATCTAAAAGTCCGTTAATATCATGTTTGGGGTCATTTTACGTATTTATAACAATTAGGAGGTTCAAGTCCTGTTTTCGAGTTTTATTACCTTTATTAATATGTGAGACGTAAAAAATAAAAAAAAAAATAAAAAAATATTTCTAAGGCATGCATAACACTCACTTGGCTCCCCAAACTAAAAGTTCAAAATCAATTAGGATCTTAAACTATCAAAATCATCAATCGGGTTTCTGAACTAAGCAAAAATATCAATTGATTTCCAATGAGGATGCAAATGATGTTTTTTGCTTGGAATGAGGACTCAATTGATATTTTTGCTTAGTTCAGAGACCCGATTGATGATTTTGATAGTTTAAGATCCTAATTGATTTTGAACTTTTAGTTTGGGGAGCCAAGTGTGTAACCCCCGTTCCGGGGCGTATAGAAAACTAAGCAATTATCATAATTTAAGCAAAAACACCAACATAATTATATAAAGGCTCCTCATTTATTACCGTCTACCAAAATCTCATAACCAAAAAATTAATTAACCAACCAAAGAATTTAACCTGTCAGTAATATTCACTTAAATTTAAACAAATAATCAAATCCAAATAGTATAATAAATATAATGAGTGTCTATAAAATTTGCTAATGGGAATGAGATCGTTGTGCTGGCCAGCCTGAATGCAGGAAAAACCTGAAAATCTAGCAAATAGGAGAACTTCTGAACCTAGCCTGAAAATTTCAACATGGCAAGGGGTGAGCTGCCTACTCAATAAGCATAATGATAAATATTTATATATATATACACACACGCATACAGTTCACATATATTATATTTGATCAATCAATTAATCATTAAAATTAAATAGATGATATCACAAACCAGACTCTTTACTACGCCAAATATCCTAAAGTTATATTTATTTTAAGGGCCCTAGCTAAACCCTGGTAAAATATATATATATAATGGTCCTATGGTGTTTTATCATCAAAATAGGTATGCGTTATCGTCTACTCTTGCAAGACACACAACCTTGAGACTTCACAATATAAGTACTTTTATAACGGTACTGCTATCGTCTAATCTTGCAAGACGCAGTACCAAACTCAATCCAAAATTTAATAGCATCCTATCGTCTCCTCTTTCAAGACAGGTGTATACATTCACAGTATTAACAACCTCCATACCATTGTACCTATCCACTTAAGCTAGCTAATTAAGTGAAATTCTGAAATGAGACGCCTTTCCATTCAACTACAGACATTTCCCTTGTAAGGTAATGATTCAATATGTGATAAAATAATATGCACCTTCTACGATTTAATTAAGCAAAATCATACCACTAAATAATAATAGTTCACCACAACAATTGATTGTCCAGAACAAAAACTAGCTCATACCTAACATTATCACGAACAACATATAATATACCAATTGGTATAGATATAATTTTCCTAGAATGAATATACATATATTTATTGATATATAATTATAGGCATAACAACATATAAATAATTCTTCCTAAAATAGTATAGATATAGGCATAACCCTTTTAGAATAAATTATAATATATATAGGCATATAAATATTAATTATATATATATATATATATATAATTATGGTTACCTCTCGTCTCAAAAGCTAATCAAACTGTTCGGGATCCTGCTCACCCGTCTCTTCCTCTCCTATAATTATAAAAATGCATTCTTATAATTAAGGGGAAAGTTCAAATAAAACCCATGTGGTTTCACTAATTTTCAGATAAAGGACTGTGGTTTACTTTTTATCAAAACGAGGACTGAGGTTTCACACTTTTAATAATGCTATTAAAACTATCTTTAACGATCTGAAAATGAAAATTTTCAAGAATTAAAGTTGTTCAATGTCATATTTTCTATGGAACTACATTTTCGATTTTAGAAAATCATCTTTTTTGGAACTTTCTCTCTCTAAACATTAACTTTCTCTCTCTTTATCAAACGTCATCTAAATAATCTCGAAATAAAAAAGTTAAAGAATTAAAGTTGCTTAGAATATTAGTAGTTCTTAAAATATGTCATTTTTAAAATTGTTAAGGGTGATTTTAATAGAATCAATCGAAAAAGTCCTTATTTTGCTAGAGTTGAAAACCTCAGTCCTCGTTTTGACAAAAAGTAAACCACAGTCCTTTATCTGAAAATTAGTGAAACCACATGGGTTTTATTTGAACTTTACCCTATAATTAATTATTATTGAAACAATATTATATATGCAATGTATACGCAAAATCCTCCTAACCCCACCAAATACTTTAAGATTTCATATTAGACTAATTAGTTCAATTCTCCTAATAGACCAAGAATTAAGAAACACTATTATGTAGACTGGAACCAAAACGAAATGATTAAAATTCTGCCCGGAATGCTCACCGGAGTTTCGCCGGAAACCGATGGTCGGAAATTAGCCGGAGTTGTCGGAAGCACGAACGGAGACTACCACAAGATAGCCAACATTTTGGAGAGCCCAAAAGTACGCTCCTTTCGCTATTAAAAATCACTCCAAAGTCGAAATCTAATATTTTGTCGGTGAAAAACGCACGCACCGGTCACCATATTTTTCGATCAGAAAAATAGCAATATTGGTCTTGAAATCTTCCTTACGTGATAAGGAATTTAATGGTATAATTTTTATCTCAAATGGTGTCCGGAATAAGAAGTTATGAGATGAATTAGAGTAGAAAGAAAAAGAGAAAACGCAGACGGCGCAGGAACAACGTTTTTTATTTTGGAAAAGAAAAGAACTTCTTTTCACCCCAACCCTTATAATATAATAATAATAATAATAACAATTTAATATAATATATTATAATGATAATAACTAATAACACCACCTATTTGATATAATACTGATAATAACTAAACTAATAATAATAATAAAATGTTAAAATAATACATCTATTTTAATATAATTTAAAATAACTTTTAAAATTTTTATTTGCAAAAACTCTCCTTAAATTTATGGATATTACAAAGTGAGTGTTATGTCGAATTTTAAATATTCGTGATATTTCGTGTTATTTTTGGGTTAGTATTTCAACCTTAACCCAATTCAAAAATTTGTATCAATTTCGTGTCAACCCAAAAATGACGTATTACCTACTACGCTAAACCCATAAACTAAAATTGTGTGTCAATTTCCTGTCTTGTAATCGGATCGTATGTACTTTTACCACATGTAGTTAGAGTTTAATGAAAAGCTAGAGTACATATCCTCCATAGCTGATCATTATATTGGGTTTAGGTTTGGAGAAATATTATTATTAACCGTTTTGTTCACTATTTTTCTGGGTAAATTACACTCGTGGCTACTGAACTTTACTAGTTTTAACAATGTAGTCACTGAATTTCAATTTTTAACGGTATTGTCACTGAACTTTACCCTTTTTTTTAACACCGATAGCCACTCATTGCCTCAAAACAACTGTTGACGGCCTCAAAATAAAAATTCGAAGAGTTAATGATATTCTAAGGAACTTTAATTCTTGAAAATTTTCGTTTTAGGTCATTTAGGTGTTGTTTGGTTAGAGACTGAATGAATTTTTAGAGAGAGAAAGCTCCAAAAAAGGTGACTTTGGAAAATAAAAAATGTGTAAATGTCATTCTGAACAACTTTAATTCTTGAATATTTTCATTTTGGGATCGTTAACGGTCATTTTGAGGAGTTAGTTAAAGTTGAATAGTCACTAATGTTAAAAAAATGTAAAGTTCAGTGACCATACCGTTAAGGATTGAAAGTTAGTAGCTACAATGTTAAAATGGATAAAGTTCAGTGGCAATGGATGCAATTTACCCCTATTTTTCTAAATAGATAAAAAGCGTTAGCCAAAAATATCGGTTAACTATTAATGGACCGGTTTCGGTTTTAATTCGATTTGATTTATAAAACATTCTAATGGACCGTTAATTAAACCGTGTCCACCTCTACACAAATATTGATTCAGTAGCTTAATGTTTGTATAAAATGTGATGCAGAATACAAAGACTACATAAGTTTCTTATGTTCATTACCGAATACTTCTCCGGTTACCATAAAAGCTGCTACCGGAGACGGATGCACCGGATCACTTAGCCATCCAGCGAACCTGAACCTTCCGTCAGTAACCGTATCGGCACTAGCCGGGTCACTAACAATAGAGAGGAGTGTGAAGAATGTAGGCAGCAAGGTAGAGACATACTTGGCTTCTGTGGTATCACCTAATGGGACTGAAGTGAGGATTTCTCCAACATTGTTTGAAATAAATCCACAACAGATCCAACGGTTGAAAATTCAATTTAATGTGAGCAATGTGAGAAATGAGTTTAGTTTTGGGGAAATTGTTCTTACAGGAACTCTTGATCATATTGTTAGAATTCCATTATCTGTTTTGCCTGTTTCAATGTGATTTGTGCAACCTGTTACTGTTACTGTTTATTATTTGTTGTTGTAGTAGGTAATAGATATTAGTTGTTTTTTCTTCTAAAATCAATTGTTTCGGTACCAAATACTTTTTTTATCTCATGTTTAGAATTAACAGGTAAAAAGTAGTTCCGAAAAATTAAAACAAACGGCCATTTTCAAGTGGCTATTGGGGTTCAGTGTATTATTGGTTATTGTCATCTCAAATTGGGCACCTAATTTCAAATTTGTCTCAATAAAATCATTCAACTTTGAATTTTGTCTCAATAAAGTCACTCTGGCAACTTCAATAGCAAAAAACACTGGAAATATGATGTGGCTTCCACATCAGCACTATACAACTTTAATATCATTGCTGAAACGACATGTGACGGTCACCTAGCTGTCACAGGTCGTTTAGGTCATCTAGGTGGAAACCACCTGTCATCTAGGTGGCAGTCACGTGTTGTTTTCGCCAGCGGTAAAAGTTGACTACGGCTGACCGAAACAACACATGAATGCTACCTAGCTGACTGAAACGACACATGGCTACCACCTAACGGACACGTATCATTTCGTTCAGCTAGGTGGCGACAACTTGTCATCTAGGTCGTAGTCACGTGTCGTTTCGGTCAATGGTAAAAGTTGACTACTGCTAATGTGGAAGTCACGTCACTTTTCTGGTGTCTTTTGCTCTTTAAATCGTCAGAATGACTTTATTGAAACAAATAAGGTTAAATGATTTTATTGTGATAAATTGAAATTAAATGACTATTTTGAGACAACCATGAAATTTTAGTGATTGAAATTTATTTGTCTCTCCAGGTTTGAGCGATTAGATTCGACGACGGACTTAAAAGCCCACCTACAGACGCTTTACGCCCAATCTTTTCAAATAACATTTGTATCCGATGTATTACTTAGGGATGTATCCGACTACATAAGTTTCTTATGTTCTTCTCCGGTTACCATAAAAGCTGCTACCGGAGATGGATGCACCGGATCACTTAGCCATCCGTCGAACCTGAACCTTCCATCCGTAACCGTATCGGCACTATCTGGGTCACTAACAATAGAGAGGAGTGTGAAGAATGTAGGCAACAAGGCAGACATACTTGGCTTCTGTGATATCACCTAATGGGACTGAAGTGAGCATTTCTCCAACATTGTTTGAAATAAATCCACAACAGATTCAACACTTGAAAATTCAATTTAATGTGAGCAATGTGAGAAATGAGTTTAGTTTTGGTGAAATTGTTCTTACAGGAACTCTTGATCATATTGTTAGAATTCCATTATCTGTTTTTCCTGTTTCAATGTGATTCGTGGAACCTGTTACTATTTGTCGTTTGCTATTTGCTGTTATTGTTTATTATTTGTTGTTGTAGATTGGTAGTAGAGATTAGTTGTTTTTTCTGCTAAAATCAGTTGTTTCGGAATTTTACCAAACACTTTTTTTTATCTCATGTTTAGAATTAACAAGTAAAAAGTAGTTCCGAACAATGGAAACAAACTATCATTTTCATGTGGCTATTAGGGTTCAATGCATTATTAGTCACTGAACTTTTATGGTCGTCTCAAAATTGTCACTCAACTTCAATTTGTGTTAATAAAATCATTCAACATTAAATTTGTTTCAATAAAGATACTCTGGCGACTTCCAGAGCAAAAAAACATTAGAAATATGATGTGGCTTCCACATCAGCATTAGTCAACTTTCAGTGCTGACTGAAACGACACGTGACTATCACCTAACTGACTAAAACGACATGTGGCTGCCACCTATGGGACACGTATCATTTCAGTCAGCTAGGTGGCAACTACTTGTCTTCTAGGTGGCAGTTACATGTCGTTTCGGTCAGCGGTAAAAGTTGACTACTATTGACCGAAATAACACATGATTGCCACCTAGCTGACTGAAACGATACGTGGCTGCCACCTAGCGGACACATATAGTTTCGGTCAGCTAGGTGGCAACCACTTGTCATCTAAGTGGCAGTCATGTGTCGTTTCATTCAGCAGTAAAAATTAACTACTATTGATCGAAACAACATATGACTGCTACCTAGCTGACTAAAACGACACATGGCTGCCATCTAATGGACACATATTGTTTCAGTCAGTTAGGTGGCGACCACTTGTCATCTGCGTGACAGTCACGTGTCGTTGTAAAAGTTGACTACTGCGATGTGGTAGCCACGTCATTTTTTTGGTGTCCTTTTGCTCTTTAAATCGTTAGAATGACTTTATTGAGACAAAATTCAAAGTTCAATGATTTTATTGAGATAAATTGAAATTAAGTGACTACATAAGTTTCTCGTGTTCATTGCCGAATGCTTCTCCGGTTACCGTAAAAGCTACTACCGGAGATGGATGCACGCACCGGATCACTTAGCCATCCGGCGAACCTAAACCTTCCATCGGTAACCGTATCGGCACTAGCCGGGGCATTAACAATAGAGAGGAGTGTGAAGAATGTAGGCAGCAAGGCAGAGACATACCTGGCTTCTGTGATATCACCTAATGGGACTGAAGTGAGGATTTCTCCAACATTGTTTGAAATAAATCCACAACAGATCCAACGGTTGAAAATTCAATTTAATGTGAGCAATGTGAGAAATGAGTTTAGTTTTGGGGAAATTGTTCTTACAGGAACTCTTGATCATATTGTTAGAATTCCATTATCTGTTTTGCCTGTTTCAATGTGATTTGTGCAACCTGTTACTGTTACTGTTTATTATTTGTTGTTGTAGTAGGTAATAGATATTAGTTGTTTTTTCTTCTAAAATCAATTGTTTCGGTACCAAATACTTTTTTTATCTCATGTTTAGAATTAACAGGTAAAAAGTAGTTCCGAAAAATTAAAACAAACGGCCATTTTCAAGTGGCTATTGGGGTTCAGTGTATTATTGGTTATTGTCATCTCAAATTGGGCACCTAATTTCAAATTTGTCTCAATAAAATCATTCAACTTTGAATTTTGTCTCAATAAAGTCACTCTGGCAACTTCAATAGCAAAAAACACTGGAAATATGATGTGGCTTCCACATCAGCACTATACAACTTTAATATCATTGCTGAAACGACATGTGACGGTCACCTAGCTGTCACAGGTCGTTTAGGTCATCTAGGTGGAAACCACCTGTCATCTAGGTGGCAGTCACGTGTTGTTTTCGCCAGCGGTAAAAGTTGACTACGGCTGACCGAAACAACACATGAATGCTACCTAGCTGACTGAAACGACACATGGCTACCACCTAACGGACACGTATCATTTCGTTCAGCTAGGTGGCGACAACTTGTCATCTAGGTCGTAGTCACGTGTCGTTTCGGTCAATGGTAAAAGTTGACTACTGCTAATGTGGAAGCCACGTCACTTTTCTGGTGTCTTTTGCTCTTTAAATCGTCAGAATGACTTTATTGAAACAAATAAGGTTAAATGATTTTATTGTGATAAATTGAAATTAAATGACTATTTTGAGACAACCATGAAATTTTAGTGATTGAAATTTATTTGTCTCTCCAGGTTTGAGCGATTAGATTCGACGACGGACTTAAAAGCCCACCTACAGACGCTTTACGCCCAATCTTTTCAAATAACATTTGTATCCGATGTATTACTTAGGGATGTATCCGACTACATAAGTTTCTTATGTTCTTCTCCGGTTACCATAAAAGCTGCTACCGGAGATGGATGCACCGGATCACTTAGCCATCCGTCGAACCTGAACCTTCCATCCGTAACCGTATCGGCACTATCTGGGTCACTAACAATAGAGAGGAGTGTGAAGAATGTAGGCAACAAGGCAGACATACTTGGCTTCTGTGATATCACCTAATGGGACTGAAGTGAGCATTTCTCCAACATTGTTTGAAATAAATCCACAACAGATTCAACACTTGAAAATTCAATTTAATGTGAGCAATGTGAGAAATGAGTTTAGTTTTGGTGAAATTGTTCTTACAGGAACTCTTGATCATATTGTTAGAATTCCATTATCTGTTTTTCCTGTTTCAATGTGATTCGTGGAACCTGTTACTATTTGTCGTTTGCTATTTGCTGTTATTGTTTATTATTTGTTGTTGTAGATTGGTAGTAGAGATTAGTTGTTTTTTCTGCTAAAATCAGTTGTTTCGGAATTTTACCAAACACTTTTTTTTATCTCATGTTTAGAATTAACAAGTAAAAAGTAGTTCCGAACAATGGAAACAAACTATCATTTTCATGTGGCTATTAGGGTTCAATGCATTATTAGTCACTGAACTTTTATGGTCGTCTCAAAATTGTCACTCAACTTCAATTTGTGTTAATAAAATCATTCAACATTAAATTTGTTTCAATAAAGATACTCTGGCGACTTCCAGAGCAAAAAAACATTAGAAATATGATGTGGCTTCCACATCAGCATTAGTCAACTTTCAGTGCTGACTGAAACGACACGTGACTATCACCTAACTGACTAAAACGACATGTGGCTGCCACCTATGGGACACGTATCATTTCAGTCAGCTAGGTGGCAACTACTTGTCTTCTAGGTGGCAGTTACATGTCGTTTCGGTCAGCGGTAAAAGTTGACTACTATTGACCGAAATAACACATGATTGCCACCTAGCTGACTGAAACGATACGTGGCTGCCACCTAGCGGACACATATAGTTTCGGTCAGCTAGGTGGCAACCACTTGTCATCTAAGTGGCAGTCATGTGTCGTTTCATTCAGCAGTAAAAATTAACTACTATTGATCGAAACAACATATGACTGCTACCTAGCTGACTAAAACGACACATGGCTGCCATCTAATGGACACATATTGTTTCAGTCAGTTAGGTGACGACCACTTGTCATCTGCGTGACAGTCACGTGTCGTTGTAAAAGTTGACTACTGCGATGTGGTAGCCACGTCATTTTTTTGGTGTCCTTTTGCTCTTTAAATCGTTAGAATGACTTTATTGAGACAAAATTCAAAGTTCAATGATTTTATTGAGATAAATTGAAATTAAGTGACTACATAAGTTTCTCGTGTTCATTGCCGAATGCTTCTCCGGTTACCGTAAAAGCTACTACCGGAGATGGATGCACGCACCGGATCACTTAGCCATCCGGCGAACCTAAACCTTCCATCGGTAACCGTATCGGCACTAGCCGGGGCATTAACAATAGAGAGGAGTGTGAAGAATGTAGGCAGCAAGGCAGAGACATACCTGGCTTCTGTGATATCACCTAATGGGACTGAAGTGAGGATTTCTCCAACATTGTTTGAAATAAATCCACAACAGATCCAACGGTTGAAAATTCAATTTAATGTGAGCAATGTGAGAAATGAGTTTAGTTTTGGGGAAATTGTTCTTACAGGAACTCTTGATCATATTGTTAGAATTCCATTATCTGTTTTGCCTGTTTCAATGTGATTTGTGCAACCTGTTACTGTTACTGTTTATTATTTGTTGTTGTAGTAGGTAATAGATATTAGTTGTTTTTTCTTCTAAAATCAATTGTTTCGGTACCAAATACTTTTTTTATCTCATGTTTAGAATTAACAGGTAAAAAGTAGTTCCGAAAAATTAAAACAAACGGCCATTTTCAAGTGGCTATTGGGGTTCAGTGTATTATTGGTTATTGTCATCTCAAATTGGGCACCTAATTTCAAATTTGTCTCAATAAAATCATTCAACTTTGAATTTTGTCTCAATAAAGTCACTCTGGCAACTTCAATAGCAAAAAACACTGGAAATATGATGTGGCTTCCACATCAGCACTATACAACTTTAATATCATTGCTGAAACGACATGTGACGGTCACCTAGCTGTCACAGGTCGTTTAGGTCATCTAGGTGGAAACCACCTGTCATCTAGGTGGCAGTCACGTGTTGTTTTCGCCAGCGGTAAAAGTTGACTACGGCTGACCGAAACAACACATGAATGCTACCTAGCTGACTGAAACGACACATGGCTACCACCTAACGGACACGTATCATTTCGTTCAGCTAGGTGGCGACAACTTGTCATCTAGGTCGTAGTCACGTGTCGTTTCGGTCAATGGTAAAAGTTGACTACTGCTAATGTGGAAGCCACGTCACTTTTCTGGTGTCTTTTGCTCTTTAAATCGTCAGAATGACTTTATTGAAACAAATAAGGTTAAATGATTTTATTGTGATAAATTGAAATTAAATGACTATTTTGAGACAACCATGAAATTTTAGTGATTGAAATTTATTTGTCTCTCCAGGTTTGAGCGATTAGATTCGACGACGGACTTAAAAGCCCACCTACAGACGCTTTACGCCCAATCTTTTCAAATAACATTTGTATCCGATGTATTACTTAGGGATGTATCCGACTACATAAGTTTCTTATGTTCTTCTCCGGTTACCATAAAAGCTGCTACCGGAGATGGATGCACCGGATCACTTAGCCATCCGTCGAACCTGAACCTTCCATCCGTAACCGTATCGGCACTATCTGGGTCACTAACAATAGAGAGGAGTGTGAAGAATGTAGGCAACAAGGCAGACATACTTGGCTTCTGTGATATCACCTAATGGGACTGAAGTGAGCATTTCTCCAACATTGTTTGAAATAAATCCACAACAGATTCAACACTTGAAAATTCAATTTAATGTGAGCAATGTGAGAAATGAGTTTAGTTTTGGTGAAATTGTTCTTACAGGAACTCTTGATCATATTGTTAGAATTCCATTATCTGTTTTTCCTGTTTCAATGTGATTCGTGGAACCTGTTACTATTTGTCGTTTGCTATTTGCTGTTATTGTTTATTATTTGTTGTTGTAGATTGGTAGTAGAGATTAGTTGTTTTTTCTGCTAAAATCAGTTGTTTCGGAATTTTACCAAACACTTTTTTTTATCTCATGTTTAGAATTAACAAGTAAAAAGTAGTTCCGAACAATGGAAACAAACTATCATTTTCATGTGGCTATTAGGGTTCAATGCATTATTAGTCACTGAACTTTTATGGTCGTCTCAAAATTGTCACTCAACTTCAATTTGTGTTAATAAAATCATTCAACATTAAATTTGTTTCAATAAAGATACTCTGGCGACTTCCAGAGCAAAAAAACATTAGAAATATGATGTGGCTTCCACATCAGCATTAGTCAACTTTCAGTGCTGACTGAAACGACACGTGACTATCACCTAACTGACTAAAACGACATGTGGCTGCCACCTATGGGACACGTATCATTTCAGTCAGCTAGGTGGCAACTACTTGTCTTCTAGGTGGCAGTTACATGTCGTTTCGGTCAGCGGTAAAAGTTGACTACTATTGACCGAAATAACACATGATTGCCACCTAGCTGACTGAAACGATACGTGGCTGCCACCTAGCGGACACATATAGTTTCGGTCAGCTAGGTGGCAACCACTTGTCATCTAAGTGGCAGTCATGTGTCGTTTCATTCAGCAGTAAAAATTAACTACTATTGATCGAAACAACATATGACTGCTACCTAGCTGACTAAAACGACACATGGCTGCCATCTAATGGACACATATTGTTTCAGTCAGTTAGGTGACGACCACTTGTCATCTGCGTGACAGTCACGTGTCGTTGTAAAAGTTGACTACTGCGATGTGGTAGCCACGTCATTTTTTTGGTGTCCTTTTGCTCTTTAAATCGTTAGAATGACTTTATTGAGACAAAATTCAAAGTTCAATGATTTTATTGAGATAAATTGAAATTAAGTGACTACATAAGTTTCTCGTGTTCATTGCCGAATGCTTCTCCGGTTACCGTAAAAGCTACTACCGGAGATGGATGCACGCACCGGATCACTTAGCCATCCGGCGAACCTAAACCTTCCATCGGTAACCGTATCGGCACTAGCCGGGGCATTAACAATAGAGAGGAGTGTGAAGAATGTAGGCAGCAAGGCAGAGACATACCTGGCTTCTGTGATATCACCTAATGGGACTGAAGTGAGGATTTCTCCAACATTGTTTGAAATAAATCCACAACAGATCCAACGGTTGAAAATTCAATTTAATGTGAGCAATGTGAGAAATGAGTTTAGTTTTGGGGAAATTGTTCTTACAGGAACTCTTGATCATATTGTTAGAATTCCATTATCTGTTTTGCCTGTTTCAATGTGATTTGTGCAACCTGTTACTGTTACTGTTTATTATTTGTTGTTGTAGTAGGTAATAGATATTAGTTGTTTTTTCTTCTAAAATCAATTGTTTCGGTACCAAATACTTTTTTTATCTCATGTTTAGAATTAACAGGTAAAAAGTAGTTCCGAAAAATTAAAACAAACGGCCATTTTCAAGTGGCTATTGGGGTTCAGTGTATTATTGGTTATTGTCATCTCAAATTGGGCACCTAATTTCAAATTTGTCTCAATAAAATCATTCAACTTTGAATTTTGTCTCAATAAAGTCACTCTGGCAACTTCAATAGCAAAAAACACTGGAAATATGATGTGGCTTCCACATCAGCACTATACAACTTTAATATCATTGCTGAAACGACATGTGACGGTCACCTAGCTGTCACAGGTCGTTTAGGTCATCTAGGTGGAAACCACCTGTCATCTAGGTGGCAGTCACGTGTTGTTTTCGCCAGCGGTAAAAGTTGACTACGGCTGACCGAAACAACACATGAATGCTACCTAGCTGACTGAAACGACACATGGCTACCACCTAACGGACACGTATCATTTCGTTCAGCTAGGTGGCGACAACTTGTCATCTAGGTCGTAGTCACGTGTCGTTTCGGTCAATGGTAAAAGTTGACTACTGCTAATGTGGAAGCCACGTCACTTTTCTGGTGTCTTTTGCTCTTTAAATCGTCAGAATGACTTTATTGAAACAAATAAGGTTAAATGATTTTATTGTGATAAATTGAAATTAAATGACTATTTTGAGACAACCATGAAATTTTAGTGATTGAAATTTATTTGTCTCTCCAGGTTTGAGCGATTAGATTCGACGACGGACTTAAAAGCCCACCTACAGACGCTTTACGCCCAATCTTTTCAAATAACATTTGTATCCGATGTATTACTTAGGGATGTATCCGACTACATAAGTTTCTTATGTTCTTCTCCGGTTACCATAAAAGCTGCTACCGGAGATGGATGCACCGGATCACTTAGCCATCCGTCGAACCTGAACCTTCCATCCGTAACCGTATCGGCACTATCTGGGTCACTAACAATAGAGAGGAGTGTGAAGAATGTAGGCAACAAGGCAGACATACTTGGCTTCTGTGATATCACCTAATGGGACTGAAGTGAGCATTTCTCCAACATTGTTTGAAATAAATCCACAACAGATTCAACACTTGAAAATTCAATTTAATGTGAGCAATGTGAGAAATGAGTTTAGTTTTGGTGAAATTGTTCTTACAGGAACTCTTGATCATATTGTTAGAATTCCATTATCTGTTTTTCCTGTTTCAATGTGATTCGTGGAACCTGTTACTATTTGTCGTTTGCTATTTGCTGTTATTGTTTATTATTTGTTGTTGTAGATTGGTAGTAGAGATTAGTTGTTTTTTCTGCTAAAATCAGTTGTTTCGGAATTTTACCAAACACTTTTTTTTATCTCATGTTTAGAATTAACAAGTAAAAAGTAGTTCCGAACAATGGAAACAAACTATCATTTTCATGTGGCTATTAGGGTTCAATGCATTATTAGTCACTGAACTTTTATGGTCGTCTCAAAATTGTCACTCAACTTCAATTTGTGTTAATAAAATCATTCAACATTAAATTTGTTTCAATAAAGATACTCTGGCGACTTCCAGAGCAAAAAAACATTAGAAATATGATGTGGCTTCCACATCAGCATTAGTCAACTTTCAGTGCTGACTGAAACGACACGTGACTATCACCTAACTGACTAAAACGACATGTGGCTGCCACCTATGGGACACGTATCATTTCAGTCAGCTAGGTGGCAACTACTTGTCTTCTAGGTGGCAGTTACATGTCGTTTCGGTCAGCGGTAAAAGTTGACTACTATTGACCGAAATAACACATGATTGCCACCTAGCTGACTGAAACGATACGTGGCTGCCACCTAGCGGACACATATAGTTTCGGTCAGCTAGGTGGCAACCACTTGTCATCTAAGTGGCAGTCATGTGTCGTTTCATTCAGCAGTAAAAATTAACTACTATTGATCGAAACAACATATGACTGCTACCTAGCTGACTAAAACGACACATGGCTGCCATCTAATGGACACATATTGTTTCAGTCAGTTAGGTGGCGACCACTTGTCATCTGCGTGACAGTCACGT
Organism: Euphorbia lathyris; assembly: GCF_963576675.1. NCBI lineage: Eukaryota > Viridiplantae > Streptophyta > Magnoliopsida > Malpighiales > Euphorbiaceae > Euphorbia > Euphorbia lathyris. The sequence goes on from NC_088915.1 coordinate 88,480,018, forward strand.
GTCGTTGTAAAAGTTGACTACTGCGATGTGGTAGCCACGTCATTTTTTTGGTGTCCTTTTGCTCTTTAAATCGTTAGAATGACTTTATTGAGACAAAATTCAAAGTTCAATGATTTTATTGAGATAAATTGAAATTAAGTGACTACATAAGTTTCTCGTGTTCATTGCCGAATGCTTCTCCGGTTACCGTAAAAGCTACTACCGGAGATGGATGCACGCACCGGATCACTTAGCCATCCGGCGAACCTAAACCTTCCATCGGTAACCGTATCGGCACTAGCCGGGGCATTAACAATAGAGAGGAGTGTGAAGAATGTAGGCAGCAAGGCAGAGACATACCTGGCTTCTGTGATATCACCTAATGGAACTGAAGTGAGGATTTCTCCAACATTGTTTGAAATAAATCCACAACAGATTCAACACTTGAAAATTGAATTAAATGGAACTGAACTCTTTATCATATTGTTAGAATTCCATTATCTGTTTTGCATGTTTCAATGTGATTTGTACAAATTAAAGGAATATAGTTTATGGATTTTGAAAATATCATTAAATGAAAACCAGATTTGTTTGCCTTTCCGGGTTTGAGTAGGGTTGTAAATGAGTTGAGCCGCTCATGAACATTTCGTTGTTCGGCTCGATAAAAGTTCTATTGCGTTTGGTTTGATAAAAGCTCGATCGTGTTATAAAGGAACCGAGGTTGAGCACGACGATGCTCAGCTCGATAAAAGTTCGATCGTGTTCAGTTTGATAAAAGCTTAATCGTGTTCCACTAGATTTATAAATGAGTCGAGCTTGAACAAGAAGCTCGGTTCGAAAACTCGCAAGCAGACTCGATTGTACGTTCATGAACAAGTTCATCAGCAAGCTTGATTATAATGATCATGAACTCGCTCGTGAGCAAGTTTTGTTCGATCTTTTTTAATAGTAATCTTTCTATAAACGGGGAAATGTAACAATGAAGTTTTGTGTAAACTTTAGTTTTGTAGATTTCAAAATTATATAGTTTTGTTTTAAAAATATTTCAAATCAATATAGTTAATGAGCATAATTAATGAGCTGTTCGTGAGGAAAGTTCATGAACTGTATTACCGAGCTGCTCACGAGTAAAGCTCGTGAACAAGCTCGTGAGCAGCTCATGAACAGAATGTTGAACTCGAGCTCGAGCTTGTCAATTTTCTAACGAGCCGAGCATTAACAGGCCAAAGTTCGGCTCGACTCAATTACAACCCTAAGTTTGAGCCATTAGATTCGACGGAGAGCTTAAAAAGTCACGTACACTTTTCGTCCAATCATTCCAAATAACATTTGTATCCTACGTATTACCTAGTTGTGTAAAAAAACGAGTCGGAGCAAAATAACTGACCGATTCGATGAGTTTTGGTTTTTTATGTATTAAGTTCAGTTTCAGTTCAAGTTTTTATAACATGGGTTGGACTTGTTATTTGATTTTTAAGCCAGAACTCAGCTCAATCCGACTCAAGTCGGTCTAAAGATAAGCTGATCCACTTGAAATGATTTTGAAGAGGATAAAAGAAATTAGATTTTCCCATCCCACACAGGAGCATGAGAATTTTCTACTAGTTTACACGTAAAAGACTTTTACAAACCTTTATATGATTACTAGCGGAAAAACTCTCTCACGTGCAGAGGATGCAGTTGAAGCCCCATCGGGTTAGGGACGCACCTACACAATGTGAGCGACCCGAATGCCGCACTAAAATAGGAGCCCTTGGGCCAGCCTACATTTGCGTCGACCCATTATTTTTTATCCTTAAAATATTTTGAGCTGAGTTCTATTCATTAATAGAAATTAAATTTTAATTTCAACAATCATCTCCCTTCATTTGTTGCTGAACATTCTTCTTTGTTTGTGAACATTTGTATCCGTTCGAATTGGTTTTTCCAATACGTTAGGACTCGAACTCAAGCTTTAGCTTAAACAACTTGTGTGGGGAGGGGTGTTTGTTTACTCTGTTTCCACCTCATATTTGTCTTTTCACATTGAAAATGAGAGTTTTAGTGCCCATTTGTTTTCAATTTTCGGAACTGACTTTTGCCTTTTAAGTCTAAACAGGATACAAAAAGAGTTTGGTAAAAATTTAAAAAGGCTGCTTTTTATAGGAAAATCAACTAATATCCGCTACTTATCAGTAACACCAAACAACAAATAGCTAACAGTAGCAGCAAACAGTAAACATGAGCAGGTGAAAAAACAGTCCCTTAGGTGTTTAGTTAGGAGTTGTTGTTTGCCTTTTTGTACATGAAACGTAGTTTTTTATAAGACAGAGAATCTGTGTTTTTCCAACGGTAATAAAAAAAAAAAGCAAACAGTGACAGAAAATAACAGGTAAACCAAACAGATTCTTGAATCTTTTAACTACTCAAATTAACCTTAATTGGTAATATTAATTGGATGATTTATTAATAATTTAAATTAAATCGTTTCATTAAAATAGATAAAGATTGTTGGGCTTCTCAATTCTAAATCAAAAGTCCATAAAAATGAAAAATCGTTTTTTTTTTTTTTTATATCATAATATATGAAATGATGTAAATTTAATTATAATGTTTTCAAGTAAAATCAATTTTTATATTACCCAAAATTTGAAAAGATTGGTTTGATTGTTTTTTTTTTTTTTTTTTTTTGAAGAAAAGAGCTTTTACTCATTAATCAGAAGATGAAACATCCGAATACAAAACAGATTCCAAGAAAATTGGAACCGAAAATGAAAGAAAAGGACTAGCATTGGAAAGGGCATTCCTAGCAAGTGTATGAGCTACCCTATTCGCTAATCGGGGACAAAAAGACACGGTGATATCGTGTCGTTGTAGAAGTAGAGATTGACAGTCTTTTATGATGGATCCGAACTCAGACAATTCTTCCTTCGCGGCATGAAAGCAATCCACCACAATCTTCGCATCCGAGGCCATAATAACCGAAGTGAGCCCAAGATTCAAAACCAGCTTAATTCCGTACCACAGCGCCAACGCCTCAGCATGACGAGCACTAACCTTTCCTTCATCTGAGCCTCCAAAACAGACCTGGAATAACCCGGTCGAGTTTCTGACCACCCCACCCCAGCCATACCGACCCTCATTGGAGAAAGTTGCCGCGTCTATGTTGCAGATTAGAGTGTCAACAGGAGGGGCTTGCCATCTCGGTACTTCAGTTCTGATTCTTGCTGCTGAATTTTCTGGTTTTTTACGGATTTGCTGCCAGTCTACCATATAGTTTAAACCCTGGTTTACCGCTGTGTACGAGGGCTTGAGTCTGCTGTTCCATAGCTTCTCATTTCTCTGATGCCATATAACCCACATGATTGTCAAGACTTTACACAACCATTCCGTAGCAGCTGAATTGCACAATTCTAATAAATAATTCCCAAATGCAGCTGCATCATCCCATGGCATCGTTATCCCTGCGGTAGCCCAGCACTGCTTTGCATACGGGCAGTCCATGAAAAGGTGCCAGTTATGTTCAATATATCTCTCGCATATAACACATGTAGTTGGGATCGGAATTCGTTTCTCTGCCAATTTCAATCTAGTTGGCAAACAATTTGATATGATTCTCCAGACAAAGAATTGAATCTTACCCGGCAAATTCAGCCTCCACATGCGCTTCCACCCCGCGCGGATATTTCCTTCCTCATTTCTCTTCACTGCCGTGCGATAACCTGATTTACAAGAATACTCACCAGATTTTGTATATAACCAGATTAGACGGTCAGGAGTTGGTCTCTGCGGAATAAATATGGTTTTGATATAAGCTGCATCCTCCAGATTAAACAGTGTGGCTAATTTTCCCGGATCCCAGCTTCGTTCCGCCTTCCTGAACAGCTCGCAGACTTTTTTATTAGGTTCCTGAGTTGCAGCAAGCTCTGTTGGAAGGAAATTTTCATTCTCTGCTAACCACGGATCAGACCAGATTCGAACATTTTTACCATCCCCAATTCTCCACTTTAGTCCCTGCTTCAGAATCTCCTTAGACTCCCAGATACTTCTCCAAGTGTAGCTAGGGTTGTTTCCCAACTTTGAGTTCAAAAAATTGTCGTTCGGAAAATATTTTGCCTTGATCACACGACACACAAGCATATCTGGATTGTTTAGCAGTTTCCATCCCTGTTTACCAAGAAGAGATAGGTTGAATAGGTGTAAGTCTCGAAAGTCCAGTCCTCCATTCTCTTTACTTCCGCATAGCTTTTTCCATCCAAACCAGTGAATTTTCCTATTGCCGTCACTCTTTGAACCCCACCAAAAGGAATTCATCATGCGCTGTAGTTCCTCACAAAGAGACTTTGGCAAGAGAAACACGCTCATGCAGAAAGTCGGTAAGGCTTGAGCCACTGCTTTAATCAAAACACTTTTACCGGCACTCGATAAAAATTTTAAACCCCAGCTGCTGAACCGCTTTCGGAGTCTTTCCTTCAGGAAATTAAAAATGGCAATTTTAGACTTCCCAACTAAAGAGGGCAGCCCAAGATAACTCCCAGTATCGAGAGGGGAGTGCACCTGAAGCAAATTGGAGATAGCTAATTTGCACTCAGAAGATACACTTGGGCTGAAATAAATTCCAGACTTGTTTCGGTTAATAGCTTGCCCTGAAACTTCTTCATACTCCTTCAGTATGTTCAGTACCGTCTGTCCCTCTTCTGGAGAAGCCTTAAAAAATAAGGAGTCGTCAGCGAACAGTAAATGGGTTATACTGGGAGCCCCTCTGCTGATTCGACAACCGTGAATTAACCCATCTACTTCAGCCCTGTGTATCATTTGTGAGAACACCTCCATGCAAATGATGAAAAGATACGGTGACAGCGGGTCCCCTTGCCTTAGCCCACGCCCTGGTGTAAATGGTCCCACCAATTGGTCATTGACCGCCACACTATATGAAACAGTAGAGATACATAACATCATCCACGCAATCCAGTCAGTATGAAAACCCATTCGAATCATCACTGCCTCTAAAAATTTCCAATTAACCCGGTCATAGGCTTTACTAACATCAAGTTTCAGCGCCATACACCCCTCTCTTCCTCTGTTTCTTCTCTTCATGAAATGTAACGTTTCAAAAGCAATAAGGATGTTGTCTGTAATTATCCTTCCGGGAACAAATGCAGATTGACTTACAGAAATGATTTCTGGCAGGATTAGTTTGAGCCGGTTAGCAAGTACCTTAGCCATAAGCTTATACAAGACGTTGCAGAGCGCAATGGGTCGTAAGTCTTTTAACTGATCAGGGTTATCACATTTCGGGATAAGAGTGATAATTGTGTCATTTAGATTTGCAGGGAACTCTTTTCTAGTTAGCCATCCCGAATAAGCCTTGAAAATATCCATTCCGATTAAATCCCAAAAATGTTGAAAAAACCCCGGGTTTAACCCGTCCGGGCCCGGGGATTTATCCGGATGCATCTGGAAGATAGCTGCTTTGAATTCCTCTATATTGAACGGGCCTGTCAGTATGTAATTCATATCCTCTGTAACAATCTCAGAGATCACATCTATAGCAGCCACATTAATTGGTTCTGCAGCTTTATAAACTCCCATGAAGTACTGCTTGGTCATCTCCTCAATTTCTGCTTTGCCTTCTACAAACTGGTCATTTTCGTCTCTAAGGCGTTTGATGTGATTCCTCCTTCTTCGACCCTTTAAACAAGCATGGAAGTACTTGGAATTGTTATCTCCCTCTTTCAGCCAGAATGCTTTCGCCCGTTGCTTCCAGAAGACTTCCTCTTGCTCTAAAAGGTTGTCCATCTGCTTCTTCGCTTCTAGATATCTCGCAACATCATGGGAATTATTGCTGTTCTGGGTGTTTGCAATAATCGTTTTACACTGTGCTAACCGCCTCGCAAAACGGTGTTGAAAAGCTCGGCCCCACTGATCCATGGTTGTTGTGAGAGAACCCAGCCGAGATGTCACATCCCTCCCATTGCCCGCCTGCCATCCCTGATGAACAACAGGTAAGAAATTCGGAACCTGTAGCCAGCTCATTTCGAATTTAAACCTTCTTTGTTTTCTTACTTGCGTCGTTTGTGTGAACACCAGCATCAATGGGCAATGATCGGAATAGGAAGTTATAAGAGTTGATAACTGGTAGTTATCGAAATTTAACAGCCATTGATCAGAAGCTACAGCTCGGTCCAGCTTTTCCCGAATCCAATTTGGAGATCCACGGCCCCTCTCCCAGGTGTAATTTTCTCCCTGCACTGTGAGATCATGTAAATTGCATGTGAAAAGAGTTTCCGCAAACTTTTCAATGAATGATTGAGGGAATTGAAGCCCTCCCATTTTTTCGTTCTGTGAAAGTATGCAGTTAAAGTCTCCAATGATCACCGTCGGGAGAATGGATGCTGAAGAGAGCTGATTTAATAAATCCCAGGAGCGATGATGTTGATTCCGATCAGCGTAGCCGTAAAAGGAGACTAGTCTCCAATCCCCTTTCAACGAATCATGAATCTGTAACTCAATGTGTCGAGCCGAATATCCTGTCACCGAGAGAGCCGAATTTTCCTTCCATAATACCGCCAATCCTCCACTGTGCCCGTGACTATCAACAGCAAAACAATTGCTGAAATTTAGTTTCCTCCTCACAATATCCACCCTGTTCCTATCACACATAGTTTCAATCAAGCACACCACTGTTGGGGAATACGTTCTAACAATCTCGACGAGACTGCGAACTGCTCGGGAATTCCCCAATCCCCGGCAGTTCCAACTGAGGCAACTCATTGATCCCGGCGGACCTGGATATCAGGCCTCGCCGAATCGGGACTGTTAGATAAGTTCAAATCTTTAGTGATGAAAGAAATAGACCCATCTGAGTTAACCTTTTGGTTCTGAGATGAAGTTGTAAATATAGAGGGCATAGCCCCTCCTGCAGCAGCTGTTTTGAGACTCATATTTGTTGCATTTCTGCGGCGCTTCTTCTCATCCTGTATTTCCAGCGTCTCATCTTCATCTTGCTCCATCTCTAAGACAACCTCACTTGATTTTTTATTTGCATTTTCATCGTTGCCTTGCTGTATATCTTTGCCCCTCTTATTCTGGTCATTGATTCCAGTTTTAGGTAGTGAACTTGCCCCTGTATTAGTACGATCTGTGAGAATTGAATTGCTATGTTGTGCAATTGGCCCCTTCTCTCCCCACTTTGAACCTCCTGCTCCTGCCTATGCGGCATCTCTCGGCTCCCTTAGCCACTTAGCCCCAATCTGTTCCCCTCCTCTGCGGATCGGAGCTTTTAACCAGTCGCCCCAATCTCTTCTCAGTTCAGACCTCGGTCCCTGGAACATCAATTCGCAGAAATTCTCAGTATGTCCCAGCTTTCCACAAAGATAACAAAAGTTACTCAATCGCTCATATTTGAACTGTATATAAGCATCTTCCTGGTGTTTCTTAATTTTCTTGTATCTTTTAAGAGGCTTGCGGACGTCAACTGATACTCGTATTCTCATGAACAACCTCCAAAACACAGAGTTATTTGAAGCATCGTATTCCAAGAACTTGCCAATAAAGTTACCTATCTGCTTTCCGACTGATTCTGACATGCTTCCTACAGGAAGGTCATACACCTGGATCCAGAAAACCGCGAAATCCAAACTCACTTCTTCGGGGGCGGTGTTGGCTTTCCACTCGTTCATGACCAATATATTATTGCTAAATGACCAAGGTCCCCCGCTAAGATACGGTCACGATCCACCTCATGAAAGAACTCGAAAGAAAACAGATTTGCTTCCAGTTCAAGTATCGTTACCCCTTTCACAGGTCTCCACAGGCTCGCCAGCTGATTCTTCATTGCGATATAATTTATTGGCCTATCTGATAAAAATCGCCCAATCATACGTAGGTTTTTTTCTGGCACATCATTACTTCCTCCAGTTATACCAAAATCCATAGCCTCCTCTTCATCTTCTTCCTCCAAGGACAAGTGCTCGATAAACTTCTCCATCACTCAGTTTTTAACAAGTACTCCAGTGATATTCAAAAGGTTTGAAATCGGACCCAACAGCACGTATGTGAACAAGGTAATGTTACCACAGCTGAGAAACAGAACCAGGTACTCTACAACACTTGTTTTTGATTCTTGTGATAATAATTGGCTAAATATAACCAACAGATAAGAGCCGCTCAGGTAGAATTAATTAGAAAAGATACCAGGGTGGGGAGTGCTAATCCGTTACCGGCGGTGGCGAAACACAGACGAACAGCAAAGCACGGACTCCTACAGAGAGAGGAGACGAAACACTCCTACAGAGAGAGGTGACAATTTTTAATTAAAATTATGGTTTGATTGTTATTTAAGTGTCAAATAGGCTCCCTGATCCAGTCTGTCAACTGTGCGGCTCCAAACCATATTATGCAAGCCTGTAGGCTCCCTGAGCCGGTTCTCAAAGATCTTGATAAAATCAACCGGCGTTTCCTTTGGGGAGATTCTGGGAGTGGGAGGAAAGTTCACCTGGTTCCTTGGAAGGAGGTCTACCAACCGAAGTGCAAGGGGGGCCTTGGCATCAGACAAGCAAGAGATAACAACAAGGTCCTCTTGATGAAGCTTCTCTGGAGAATGTGGCAATGCCCTTCCTCTCTTTGGGTTCGTCTTCTCTGTGGTAAGTATCGGAAAGATAAATTTTTTGGTGGCCCTAAGGAGAGAGTTGTCAGTTGTTCCTTCCTCTGGAAAGGGCTCAACGCTGTGTTTGCGGAGTTCTGTACATGAGTTGGCCTGGAGGTGGGAAATGGTCAGTCCATCAGTTTCTGGTATGATACATGGATTGGTGACAAGCCGCTTATAGAAGTGTGTAATTCCCCCCTCCTAATTACACCCGTTGCTGGAAAATTGCCGATGTGGTGAACTCTGAAGGTGACTGGATCTGGTCAAAGTTTGATACCTTCTTTAACCTGGAAACTCTCCTGAAAATGAGAGGAATCAAAATTAGTAATCAAGAGGAAGATAAGGACAAGCAGTGTTGGGCCCTGACCAACAATGGCGCTTATTCTTGTAAATCGGCCTATGAAGCCTTTTTCCCTAACAGGGACGAGCCTCCCTTAGATATCTGGAAGTCTATCTGGGCCCTTAAAATCCCTTACCGTATTAGGAGTTTCTTTTGGCTGGGAGTCAAGAACAGGTTGCTCACTAACGCGGATAGACACAGAAGGCACTTGGTAGAGTCGGGAGCCTGCAGTAGATGTAGTGGCCATGTTGAAACCTTGTGCCATGCTCTTAGGGACTGCCCCAAGAGTAGAGAGGTGTGGAGTAAGGTTCTTCCTCTCCACTTTCTCCCTTCCTTTATGATTCATTCTGAGGTTGACTGGTTCTCGGAGGGAGCAAGTGGGAAGTTATTAGCCGATATGGAACATGGTGACATTTTCTTCGCTATTATCTGTCACCAAATTTGGAAATGGAGGAATGAAGAGTTATTTGCTAAGAAGACTATCCTTATCCCTGACTTACTTGATTACTTCTCGAAAAAGCTCTCTGTTATTTTAAAAAGCTTTGAAGGGGAGCCCCTTGTTAGACCTTCCCTGGATAAAGTGGTCCATTTAGTTGGTTGGAGTAAGCCTAGAGAAGGGGTTGTGAAGCTGAATACGGATGGCTCCTGCCTTAGCAATGGCAGAATTGCTGCCGGAGGAGTTCTTCAGGATGCTGGTGGCGCTTGGCTGGCTGGGTTTACCCATAACTTGGGGATGGGCTCGTCCTTTTCTGCGGAGCTCTGGGGTATTCTGTCAGGCATTAAACTTGCCATTCGCATGGGTGTTAAGAGGCTTTCGGTGGAGTCTGATAATTTGGTGGCAATCAACAGGATTTCTGATAGCCAGGCTTTTTGCCTTAATAGCCAGAATCTTATCAAATCTATTTTGAGGCTTCGTCCTGCCTTTGAGGCTCTTAGTTTCTCCCATATTTATAGGGAGTAAAACCGCGTGGCGGATCGCTTGGCAGCTGCTGGGCATGGGGGGATGTTAGGTGTTTCTACCCTTTCTGTTCCTCCTTCTTTTCTTTTGTCTACTCTTCTTGAGGATAGGGTTGGGGTCAGCCTTCCTAGACTGATCCCGGGTTAGGTTTTTTGTTTGTTTGTTTTCCTTTCCTTTCCTACCAAAAAAAAAAATTAAGTGTCAAATAGGACCTTCCAAATATCAATTACTTTTGAGATATTTAATGTGTTATTAATACGGTGACAAAAAAAACTTTTAAAATATGCAAAAAGCATCATTAGGTTTATGATATTTCATTTTTTGGTTCATTAAGCCCTTGATCTTTTATTTGGATACATTAAGCTCCTGATCATTTATTTTTGGTCTCATTAAGCCATTGATGACCAAAAAAAGTAATTTTGAACATAAAATTCGATTAACATATTGTTATTCGTTGTATCTGCATTCGAAATTTGTATTTTTTCACTGTTGAAAGCAGTTTTGGATGTGTAATGTGTCTATAGGAAAACTATATAAGCCTTAATTTAAACTGTAAAAAATATCTTTTTAATAATTTCAAATACAAATGAAGTTAATAACGTATTTTTAACAGAATTAGATGTTCACAACTCACTAATTTGGTCATCAAGGGCTTAATGAGACCAAAAATAAATGATCGGTGGCTTAATATATCCAAATAAAATATCAGGAACTTAATGAACCAAAAATTGAAAGATCAGAGGGCTAATAATGCTTTTTACCTTTAAAATACTAACAATTAAGTTTACCATATATAAAAGTTAATCACAAATTTTTTGTCACTATATCTAAAATGTATATTGTGTACTAATATAGTTACAATAACCAACTAAAAATATTCGAAACTTATTCTATTTCTATTTGTTTGAAGTGCCAATTAAATAACAATCAAACTAGCTTCTTTCAATTTTCGATAATATAGGACTAAAATTGCTTGCTTGAAAACGCTAAAATTAAATTTGGACTATTTTATTCATTAGGAATAAATCTTCATTTTTACTAAAAACGTTACAGGTAAAATTTAACCCTTATACCCTTTTTTTTTTAATAAGAAATCAATGACATTAAATGTAATTTATTCAAATCACTATATTATTAATTCTACGACCAATATAATTTATGTTTTAGATTAAACCAAATTAATTAAACTTCTTTTTATCTATATTTTATATTAACTTATTAAAAACCAAATAACCGAACCAAACTATTCAGTTAGTTATCATTATTCATTTAGGATATGTCTTTACTTTTTAGATTACTCGGTTTTTGGTTACTTCGGTTTTCAGCCAGCACCAACCATTGCACACCCCTAATATTACCGCAACTATTAGTACAAAATTAGCCGATGCTTGTTCCCTAGATACCATCGGCGTGTTTCTTTTCAAGCAAAAGGTCGTTACAACCAATAGGCCTTCTACATCTATGCAGCAGTACTACATCGGTCTTTCGTCCAGTACGAAAAAACCTCACTGAGAATGTAGGAGTTTCGGTTCGTGTCATGGACAAGTGATTAGTAGCATCCTTCCTTTCGGACAAGCTACTAGTTACTATTGCCTCACCAACGAGCTAATCAGACACGAAACTCTCCTCCAATATTGCATTAAACATTCATAAAAAACGAGAAATTCCGGATAAGCCAAATGTATATAGCCGGCGAAAAATTGTTAGCATTATACAAATCAAACCCTTCTAGGATTATCAGAGCTTACTTTATAAATAGGAGAACCAATGGCTTAACTCGGTTCGGTTGAATATAATAGCCTCCGGTCCCGACACATTCAAGTACGTACATATATAGCACGGATACATAAATCCGTGTCAAATGATTAAGTGTAATAAGCAATACACTTGCGTAAATCTACAGTTAAAGACTCCCCGTCGGATAAATACGGGGTCATCTTCAGAGCATTGTAGGTGAGATGTCCATCGGAAAAGGATTACCGAGGACATTATCCATGTAATAATGAGGATGTGTAGCATCCATCACGACGAACTGCATGTCCTCCGACGGTTTCCAGTGACGTTTTCTTTGATTGATGAACCAGTTGTTTATTTGCTTCTGATCCAGACCCGTTGATTCTGCGAGAGCGATCTTCTGGGACTCCTGTTTCACACGAGACTTAGATTAGATTAGAGGCACAACAAGGACAAACATTCGCGGTAGTAATTCGTGTCTTAATTACTTCTAGTTTACGCTCTTATTGGCAATATTTTCGGAGGTTTACACGGACTAAACAGTAGACGAACTTGTAGGCAAAGAAACTAAGTTCACTACCTCCGTGCTAAAATAAGATTGAACGCGTCAGATGACACGGAAAATGAATTAAAGGTCAAAATGGAACCAAAAGTTCACAGGCGGAATTTGAGGTATCGACTCGACCCTAAACTTGTCAATATTTGATGAATTAGCTCGAGTACAATCAGCTCATTTTCGAGTTAATCACGTTCTTGACAGTGCGAAACAAAACGCTTAGCCTCTGCATCCTCAAAAAGTGGTCAAATGTATATTTGATATTAGAAATTAGTTCGTCCACCAAACCCGAATTCTTAAAAAATTTATGGCATTAGGAGCAAAATTTGCCCGCTATTTACGTCAAAAGTTTAGGGTTTGGTGGACAATAACTAATTTCTAATACCGCATATATGTATATGCCGACTTTGTTAGGATGCGTAGGCTTATCGTTTTGTTTCTCACAGTCAAGAGTGTGACTAACACGGAGATGGACTGGTCGTAATTAGGCTAATTTGTCAAATTTTGCTACGTTTTGAGCTAAATTGATCCCGCCTGTCATGTTTAGAGGCCATTTTGACCCCGAGGTGAATCTCGATAGAGGTACTTCCATTCGGTTCAGATTTCATTCTCTTTCGAGTATTTGTTCTCTTGTTTCATAGCTCTACAAACGGATACATATCTTGTGAATAAACGAAACAATTTATATCGAGCATTATTGCATACCGAGGGATAAGGCCACTTGTAATGTCTACTCCACCAATCTAGTAACTGTTGTCGGGCCTCTTTCGGCAATTTCCCCTTCTTCCGCTTTTTCATGAACTCCTGCCGGAGACTGCACAGATGTCCGCTGTACTTGCGTAGCAACTGACCTTTTAGTTCCTGATCTTCTGCTTGAGGGTCTATGAAGTTATTGTTCACATCAAGTTCTTCTTCGGATGATCCGTTCCTATCATTGGCCTCGGCACAAGCTGAAACAGCAGCACATAAAAGTCGATTAGTACCATAAACAATGCTCGTGTTTTCTAGTTACATAAATATCTCTATCTTCGAATACTTCTAATACTTACACACGATTGAATGCTATTATATTCCATGACAAATATGGTTATTACGCTATTTAGAGATCGAAAAATGTATCCTAACATACGACACGGACTCAACACGAATTTAGGTTAGATGTCTTCCCAGCAGTACCCCTAATGTACCAAAATAAAATTTCCAATATTCATTACCAAGATACGAAAAATTGAAAAAACCGACCCTCCGCATCATACGAAGGAAGAAAATCTCGACTATCACGAGTTTCACCAACGATATATGTACATCCGTAAAACTTGGCTTTTTTATTTTATTTTTCCCCGAACATCTTATAGATTATATTAATGATGCCAACATCCAAGGTATAACTACTATAGGATGCAAATTAGCAAATGATTGATTTAAGCTCATATGTATATAAACTACGTTGGGCGGAAAAGGAAACAGAAACTGCAACGGAAGCGGAAGCGGAAACAGACACCGGGAAACGTTATCTCTAGAAATATATAGCTAGAAATGGAAACGGAAAAGTAGCAGAAATGGAAATGAAACGTGGAAAAGCTAGTGAAAGAAGAGTTTCCGTGCAACATAACATATAAACGAGAAACTCGGGGGTGAGTGTATTAAGATCTCAAGGTATAGGTGTTCGTTGTTGCTAATAACTATTTATCAATCCTAACCCAATACCTTATATCTACTCATTTCGAGAAACAGACCAAAAAGAAGCTACGAAAAGAATAACCGAACGGACACCTAATTAAAAAACGTGATGATGGCATCACAAGGAAAGAACTATACCTAAATAGTACCAAACTCACCAATGAACATAGAGATCGGAAAAAATTCGAAATCCCCATAGAGATCGGCTTATAGTTTCGAAATCCGGAGGAAATTATGGTAACGGGACGTCCTTGCTATTACAAACATTTTTCTGATTTGAATAAATAAGCTGATCTATCAAAAGCACATCTAGTTTGCAGGATAACTTTGGTTTTGGAGTGTTTCACTCTAGGAAGCACCGATACAGGTACTTGTACGGGTAAGAGTGCGACAAATGGCATTTTAAAAAAATATGAAACACGGGTACAGCGGGTATACGCCAAATTTTTACATATATATCTTAAATAACATTTATTAGTAATTATAAACAATAAATAACATTCGTAACAAGTCATTAATTCATGAAAAATGAAACATTTAATACTCCAAACTACTTAAATTACAAAAAAAACGGGCCGTTCGCTATACTCTTTTCATTAGATTTTGATTTTTTTTTATTAGGGTTTGATTTTATTTTTGGATATATTAACCCCACTTTTTTGTAAGACTATTAAAAAATTACTCATATATTCTACTTAATTAACTTAAAATCCGTTTCCCCATGTCACTGCAGTGTCCCCATGTCACCGAAGTGTCCCCACTAAAATCGGAAAGAGAAAGAGGGGACACTTATTTTGGAATGTCGGGTACGTGTCCGACACTCGTACGTTAACCACCTACAAGTATCCGTGCTTGCTAGGTTTCACTGAAACTCCTGAAAACTACAGTAAGCAGTCTTCCTAAAACTACATCAAAGGCACAAATTAAGGTAACAATTTTCTTGGCGCAACGGTAAACGTTGTTGTCGTGACTGGGTTCGAGTCTTAGGAGCGGCCTCTTGCCAAAATAAATTGGCAGGGGAAGGCTTGCCCCCAGTACACCCTTGTGGTGGGACCCCTCCCCGGACCCTCGCTCAGTGGGGACGCGTAGTGCGACTGGGCCGCCCTTTTTTTTTACAGATCCATATTTATGCAACGATATAGTAAATAGAAAAGTCCGGTTTGATCCGAAAAACGAAAAATTTGCCATTTCTGTTCCATCAGCTGAATGTATATAGTTGTTTTCATCTATGTTGCCCAGACCCCGACACCGGGTAACATTATTTCTAAAACATAGTCCTCAAAACATAGCCAGGAAAACTAAAACCGACACACAGAGACGCTACTGAAAAGGAGTTTCCGGGCAACATAGGTTTTCAGCAATCCATGATCCAAGTAGGAAACCCTAGCTAAAAGTGAAGAAACTACATTGAAAACCACTCCAAAATTTTGTATGTTTAAGATATTATACTATAATCCTTCCGGTTGGAGTTTCAAGAAGCTGAAAAGGAAACTGTATCAGAACCTCCAAATATCAGTCGGAGAATTCACCGGAAAATCAAGAAAACACGTTAACCTAGAAATATCAGTCGGGGAATTCACCGGAAAACCAAGAAACACGTTAACCTAGAAATATCAGAATACCCACTTCAAGAAACAATTAAAGAAGACATGCACGACTGATTATTTTATTAATAGTAAACACAAACTCAATTAACAACCCACGTTTAAAAAGATCTCAACGTACATTAAACCTATGTTGCACGGATACAGAAACGGGTATGGACACCGAAACCGACCTGGAAAACGTTATTTCTAAAACATAACCTTTTTAAAATAGCCTAAGAACGAAAACGGACATGAAACAAACACCGACAAGAAACGCTACTAATAAGAAGTGTCCGTGCTTTGCACGGAAACTTCTAGTGTTTCTGCATTTTGTGTCGGTGTTCGTTCCGTGTCCATTTTCGTTCCTAGGCTATTTTAAGAAGATTATGTTTTAGAAACAATGTTTCCGAGGTCCGTTTACGTGTCTAGGCCCGTTTTCGTGTCTGTGCAACATAGTTTTATGTAGTTTTCGTGTCAGTGTCCATGCCCGTTTCCGTTTCCGTGCAACATAGTTAGAGAGATATATATAGAGAGAGAGAGAGTCACCAGAATTAGGAGAAGAAACAGTGAGAGCTTTGAATTGACACTCAACCCTTTGAAGAAAAAGCATAGCTTCCTTGAAAGGTTTAGAAAGTTCTTGCTCATATTTCGTCAGCATCTCACAATAAGCTTCCATAAACTGATCAAGTCCTGGATCTTCCCCGAGACAACTTGTCCCCGTCGGCCCCATTGTCGCCGCCGACGCACAAGCTTCCTCTAATCTCGCTGCAATCTCCGGCGGAGCCCCAACCTAAAATACCCCAAATCAAAATCAAATTTAACTTAAAACTGTTCCTCTAATTCTCTTTTTACAGATCCACAATTCAAAACAACAAAATTGAGAAAATCTAAACCTTTTGACAGTTGAAATAAGCAGAAAGAAGACGATTATAGTGAGGATGAGCCATGATTTTAGCTTTAACAGAAGCAGTGTTTTCATTATTGGTATCCATGAAATAACAGGCAGTGTTTGTGTGGGTTTGATCGTCGAGAATCATGGAAGAACCACTGCTAGGATTTCGATTATGCTCTTGATTTTTAGACGGATGTGGAAGAAATAGAGGATTATTGGAAGATGAGTCTGCATTTTGATGATGATGATGATGATGATGGTGAGTCATGAGAGGCATCATCATCATCATAGGATTATTGTCTCCTCCAAAAGCACCTTCCATTATCACATAAACAAGCTTTCTCTCTCTATCTATCTTTCTTTCTCTCTCCTACGCAAAGATTTAGGGCTTGCTCTCCCGGGTTTTATGGTACAAGAAAAACAGCCTTTTAACAGGAAGAAAAAAATCCCAAATAGTAAAGAGAAAAAACTGAGTCAGTTTCTCTGCAAAAAGACTGCTCAGATTTGGGGAAATGGGGTGAAATTGAACCCTTAAAAGATGCAATTAGTCTCAGAAAAAATTGATTAAAATTAGGGTTCCAATGAGAGCGCACGCGGTGTAATCAGAGATAAGCAGGCGGTGGAGATGGAAATTGGGGGTTTTTCATGAAAAGTGTGTATCTTTGAGGCATACACTGAGGTTAAACTTTACCTTCCCGATGAAAACTCTCACTGATACTTTCTCTGCCATTGTTGCAGAGAAAAAAAGAAAAATAAAAATAAAAGGAACGATCAAATCGAGGAAGATGAAGATTATCCAGAGCTTCACTCAACAGCAGAAGAAGCTCTAAATTTGATCACGAAATTGCCAAAATTAAGCAAAATTGGGGGAATTACTAATTAAGAAAGGAAGATCTAAAGGATGAAAATAAAAGGGGTAATTAATAGGAAGATCTTTTTTCCAAGATTGAAGATTGAAGAAGAACAATAATTAATTATGAAAGTCACAGTCAGAGAGATAGAGAGATATATAGAGTAGAGTAGCATCTAAATTAATATCCGCCATGGCTAGAATTTTTACCATTGGAAAAGAAGTTAGTTTCAGAAAATATTTACTGATAAAGCTTGTGGGACAGTCCGAATGTCTCTTCTTCTGTCATTAAACTAATAAAGTTTGCTTCTTTAGGGTTAGTACTGTAGTGTAAGAGAGAGAAAGAGTGAAGATGAACAGTACTGTCTCGGTTGCTTAATTAAGGTTTGGTTAATTGGCGACGGATTATTTCGTCGGTAATTGAAAATGTTTGTTTTCTTGTGACCTAGGTAGGTTTAATTTTGTATAAAAAATTTATTAACTTCTCACACAAATTTTTTATAATTGTGCTAAATTAGAAAATTTATACAATTTTTTGTGGTTTTGGGTTTCCAGAATGATCCATTTTTAAGGGTCGATCTGTTTTAAGTGTTTCCTCGGGATTAGCCCGTCCATTGTAACCAAAAAAAAGAAAATTTATACAATGGGAAATGACCAATATAGGATGTAAACAGAACGGGAAATGCATTTCTCGTCCTCGATTCTCGAGTAGTCAGAGATTTTCCATCCTCACAAGTTAGATCGGGATAGATATTTTCATTCCCGCCCCACATAGAATCTCCGTCCCCGCAGGATCCTCATTCCCTCTTTTTGACCAAGTGTCTGAATGTCTCGTTGAGTCTTCCGTGTATCAATCGGTAAAACAAAACTAAGGTTAAGGAGGGGTCGGAGTTCGATGAAACCGCTCTACTACCTAAATCAGTTATGTGCTTAGGAATCGTTGAAAAGAATGATTAGTTGCGAGATAATAGTTAATTTATATAGGATATGGCTATACAGGTGTATATATAGGATTAGGTCGGATTTCTGTCTTCTATAGGATTATAGGATAATAGTTAACGTCCTCAAATATGAGGAGCCTTTGACCTAGCCGCATGGAGTTCCTTTTTTAAGGCTCTGTTCTTTATTACTTAATTTCAATATAAATCAGTAACATTTAGTTCACTTCAGTACTTTTTCATTACTTATTATAATTATAATTATTTTTTCATTATTATTATTAGAACCATTATTATTTTTATAAGATTTTTATTTTAACTGTTGCTATTTTTAAAGGATTATATTTTTATTTCAATTCCAGTAAAATTCAGTTTCGTTCAGTAGCATTCAATTCAGTTCAGTTTTTTCCAGTAAAAAAGTACAGATTCTAAAAAGAAAGATCCATGGAAGTGTTGTGTAGATCTGAATGCTTGTTTTGAAACACGTGGTAATCGATATGAGGACTTCTGAGATACCATGTGTCGATATCGTTTCATAATATATATATATATATATACACACTTGTGTTACTTTATGAAATACATCTAAAATTAATTAGCATATGATGCAAGAGCAGTTGTGTCAACAATTCATGTCTGTGTATGATTAATGTGTCCCTTTACTTATTTATTTATTTTTATGACATGATGTTCTACATTACATTTAATATATTACTATTATATTTGTGTGACTGTTCTTTGTGATTTGATGTTCTAAAAAGTAGGATATTGATTAGAAATTTCAAAAATTAATTAAGTATTACTTATCTAAAACTTAGTCAAATTTTTAATTATGACCCTCATAGCTTTTGTACTTATCATCATACTGCATTATCCTTATATATAGTGGTTATTAACTTAATTAAAACCAAAATTAAGGATAAAAAATGGCCACCAAAATTACAAAACATTTTTAGTATAAATTGAAGTTTAGTTATCAATTCATTTTTGAAGATCAAGATATGGATTGCTATTTACCGTCCCTAAATTATTTATCACCACCCCTTTTTGGACACTTTTGTCATTTTAATTTTTTAAACTTAAAAACTGAAATTTTCTCAAATTTTTTCCAAATCCAAAAACTTGAACAACATTCATGGGACTTAAACACGGTAGAGGAAAAAGACTAATGATTCATCGGATAAGTATTTTTATTTGAAAATCGAATCGAAAACACGAGTTTCGTCTTCAGATCAGGAGACAAAATTCATCCAAATCTGCTAAACGAGTGATTCACTCCATTCCGCCTAGGCTGAAACGGATGAACTACCCGTTTTTGCCTACCCGTTTCTAGGCAGAAACGGGTAGCTCATTTGTTTCTGCCTAGGCGGAATGGTGTGAATCACCCGTTTAGCACATTTTGGATGAATTTTTTTTATATACTGATTGGATCGGTTAGTTTTTGGAGATGAATTTCAATTAGTGTAAATAGGAACTGTAGTTATTCGATTTCCTCGACGTTCTCGGGTCCATTTTTCATAAATCCAATTTTTGGCTCGGGAGAAAGAAGATATTATGTTTTTGAGTGGAAAAATGAAAATGGCGAAATGTTCAAGAGGGACGGTGATAAATAATTTAAGGGCGATGAATAACAAAACCGGACACGATAAATTTATGATTTTGTAACTAATTGTTGTAATTTGTCAAATTTATCAACTTCGGAACTAAATTCATACCCAAACTTCAATTAAAAATAAATTGATTGCGTTGTCAATTTGAAAAGTTATTTTGATCCTTAATTCGTTAAAAATATGAATTTGAATCGATTTTGTTATATAAACCTACAACTTTCTCCATTTTCTTTTTCGAAAACTATATGAAATTCCTTGTTTGATATTGTTATTGGATGTTTATTGTTTTGTTATTACTGGTAGCTTATAGAAATTAGTTGATTTTTCTTTTGAAATAACCATCGGGTTTTTTTGTCTGATTTTGTTAATATTAGTGATTGATTCAGAATTAACTGACAAAAATATTCTAATGTCTATCGGTGCATAATTGTCATTTTTTCGAATACATTTAGCCCTAAAATATTAAGATAGTAATAGTCAAGTCAAATATCATGTAAAATTTGTCCACTTTGTCCAAATCAAACGTTACAGGTCACACGGTTTTAAAACGCCTCTACTTATATTGAAAATTCAACTTACTAATAAGCTGCATCTATTCTTTCGATTTGAAATAGATTTTATCAACGACCCCATCGCTCCTTATTCAGGCCTTCTATCTCAGACTTTCACTCATTAGGATATCCCTTGAACGGTGTGTACTTAAACTCCCTATCGGCTTCCTTGTCCCTAACCAAGATTGATATCATGCAAATAATATCAATTTACATGTGTTCGCATCTTAAATGTTCATAGACGCTTGGACCAAAGAAAAGGCGTCATATCAAATTAAACAGGGTTAAACCTCTTCTCACACACATAGACCAATTTGATGCTACCTGACTCCTTCTTATATTAAAACCCTTTAATCTTGTCTAGATTAAAGAATCTCAAGTAGAGTATAATGATAATTACCTAGAGTATGTCCATCACTTTATTGTCTTTCGAGGAATCAAAAGAGAACATTGATTGATAAATTGACTCTCTAGTTCATATAAATTGCGCACAGTTATGTAATTAAAGTACATACATACATCTATTGCAATTTTCTTTCAATTGTTTAGTACTTTGGTCTAATCTCTACCAACTCAAGTATTAGAGTGGAGTTACCAGTCAACGGTCTCCTGCTGGTCATTTTTTTTATCTTATTTTAGACATTAGAAACATTGATTGACTGATTTACCCCAAACATTTATATAAACAGAGTGCAATTACACAATCAAGTTACATACACACATCTTTTGCATTTCTCTCAATTGCCTAGTATTCTGTCTTAATTTCCGTTAATATCTGTTAACTCAAACATTAGAGTAAGGTCGCCACTCAACATCATCGCGTGCATTATCTATCTATATTATCTGGGATATCGAAAAGTTCATCTCAGACTAAAAAGTACTACCTTACCGATTCTCTCGATTAGGACTATAAATGAGCTGATCTGTTTGGTGTTCGACTTGATAAAAGCTCGATTATGTTGAGCTCGATTTATAAACGAACTGAGCTTCAACATGGTGAAACTTGACTCGAAGCTCATGAGCAGACTCGATTATAAATTCGTAAAAAAAAAAAACTCTCTTGATTATATTGTTCATGAACACGCTTGGTTTTATAGGCTTCAAAATTTAGTTTTGTGTAAAATTTAGTTTTATAGGCTTCAAAACTATATAATTTTATATTAAAGAAATTTTAAGTCAATGTAATTAATGGACGTAATTAATGAGTTGTTCGCGATCGAAGTTCGTGAACTGCATTAATGAGCTACTCGTGAACAAAACTTGTGAACGAGCTCGTTAACAAGCTCACGTACAACTTGTGAGCAGTTCACGAGCAAAATATTAAACCTGAGTTTGGGCTCGTCAATTTTCTGACAAGTCGAGCACGAGAACGTCAAATCTCGGCTCAGTTACAATCATACTCTCGATTAATGGTGATATTAGGATAAATGATATCACACATGTGACGTCATCACCATCCTCATTGCGGCCCAAGTCTAACCATAATAAGGGCCCACTGAGACGGTCCATGACACACTTCAACAGCCCATATATATCCACCACGCCCTAACCCAACGAACGACATTCCATTACGACTTACAAGGTTCCAACCTCCGAACGTCAATGGACCTTCTAGAATCTTACGACACAAAGGATTCTTCTCAGGATTCATATTTCTTAAAGGATTAGAAATCCTAACTCCTTAAGGATATCGAAGAAGGTGACAACATCAAACCTAATCGAACATTATAAACAAATAGATATGTATACAAAATGTTCGATACGTTAACTACTATCTCAAACTAGTTAATACCCTTCCATTCAGTCCAAAATTAGAAACTGACTTAGACATCAGAGCGAGTTTGTCGGACTCCAATCCCATCTGATCTGCATATTATTTTGTAGGCTCATTACAACTAGGGGTGAGTACGGTTCTGTACAATTCGGGGATTTGAAAATCTCCAGAAGTATATCTAATAAAGTCAACGGTACAATACGGTTAGTCAACGATTCAATTCGGTTTTGGATCTATTTTTTCGGATATTCGATCCAGTTCTAGAATCTCCTAGTAATTTTGGAGTTTGAAAATGTCCATAATTGTACCTAATTAAGTCAACGGTACAATTCAATTCGGTCTTATAGAAAAAGTCAACGGCTCAATCCAATTCTAGATTTCTTTTTCGGATATTTGATCCAGTTCAAGAATCTCCGAAATCTACGTTTAGCCCTAATTACAATATCGGATCACCATCACAGCTTGGACACATAGTCGAGATCAGATAACAAGTTATCAAACGGTAACCCTTTGTTTTAATATTAGTTAAAATATATAAAAGAGTAGGGACAAAAGAAAAGGGGATTAGGGTTTGAAGAGAGAGGAAGAGAGGTTAAAAAAGTAAAAAAGAGACGTCATTTGATAGAATGTGGAGGAGAGAGGAATATAGAGAGTCTATAACTTTCGACCTATTTTGAGCTTTTCTGCCTTCTCTTTATGTCTCTTCCATCTACAGTTTCTTGATATAACGTAAAGTCCTTTCTTTTTTCTCTATACATTTTTAATTTAATCATTCTACAATTACTTTTTTTACCCTATCATTCTTTTCTCATCTGTCCCTTATATTCCATTATTTATTGGGTAATTAATTTATTAGTCTCTACATTTTGATAAAACATACTGTTTAGTCCATGTATTTTCAAAAACACATAATAAGGTTCCTAACCTTTGTCTCAATGAACTGTTTAGTCATTTCGTCTGTTTGTTAGAGTTTTTACCGTTTATGAATTTAGAAATGACTAAATTACCCTTTACTATTTACCTTCAAACTTCAGAAGAGGAAATCCAATTTAGAACAAGAAACTATTTGTATGGAGAACATGAAAAAAACAGACCCAATGCTTACGAATTTGAACGATTAAGAAAAAAATCAAGAAAAAGAACACTCAAAGTTGATTTCAGATGCAATAGAGTTTAAAGGAAATGAAAATAAAGGAAAAGAAGAACGCAAATCCAAATTGACTAACAGAATCTTCATGAGAATCTAACAGTAGGGACTAAACAGTTCACCGAGAAAAACGTCAGAGACTAAACAGCTCATCAAGAAAAAGTTTAGGGACTTTAACATGCGTTTTTTGAAATATAGGGACTAAACAGTTTGTTTTGTCAAAATATAGGAACTAATAAATTAATTACCCAATATTTTTTTAGAGTGATTCTCAAATTAATTATATGTTTATAATACACATTTAACTTAGGGATAGTGTATTGGTAACTTCAATTTTTAACGATATAATCACTAAACTTTACAATTTTTAATATCGATGGTCACTCAATACCTCAAAATAAAAAATTTGAAGAGTTAATTATATTCTAAGAAACTTTAATTCTTGAAAATTTTTGTTTTGAGGTCATTTAGGTATTATTTTTGTTATGAGAGAAAGTGAAATTTTAGAAAGAGAAAGCTCCAAAAAATGTGATTTTGGAAAATAAAAAATGTGGTTTCATGGTAAATATCGTTTTGAACAACTTTAATTCTTGATTATTTTCATTTTGATGTCGTTAAATGTCATTTTAAGGAGTTAGTTAAAATTGAGTGGTCACTATGTTAAAAAGTGTAAAGTGCAGTGTCCATATCATTAATAATTGAAGTTCAGTGGCTACAATGTTAAAATGGATAAAGTTCAGTGACCGTGGGTGTAATTTACCCGATAATGTATAGGTTTTTTGGAAGTATCAATTTAGACTCCACGTAGAAAATAGCACCAATATAAGCTTAACGTTTACAAAAGAGGACCAGTTTAGGTCTTAATAACGGAACGTGATACGACATTCATATTACCCCGTAAAGTTCTGCCAATTGTACATAAAAAGAGAAATCAGAACTCAACAGAGTAATATTAATGACGTGCCACGTTTCGTTATCGATACCTAAATTGGTAGTAAACGTTAGGCCTATATAGGTATTATTTTATACATGGAGCCTAAATTGATACTTCTCCAAAAAACTTTGGCCTATTTTGATACCTTATCCCGGATAAGGTACCAAAATAGGCACATTGTTTTTAGAAAAGTATCAATTTAGGCTTCACGTATAAAATAGCACAAATATAGGTTTAACGTTTAAAAAATAGGACAAATTTAGGTCTCGATAATGGAACGTAACACGTCATTCATATTACTATGTAAAGTTCTGCCAACTATACATCGTTATCGAGAGACCTAAATATGTACTCTTTTGTAAACATTAGGCCTATATTGCTGCTACTTTGTACGGTAAGCCTAAATTGATATTTTTCATTAAACCTTAGGTCTATTTTGATACTTAATCCCTTTAACTTATGAAGAAAACTTTAACCGAAGGAGAATTCATTCAGAGGGTGTAGGATGGTAATGGTTACTCTATTTACGGAGACCCGACATTATTTGACTCTAATGGGATTATTCGTACCTATATAAAAGAGTACAAGACGGATATGAACTCAAAAAATTATTCGTGAAGGATATGGATGGATATAGAAATACTCTTATGAAGACCCGTTAATTGGGTATAGGATTACTACCGTATCACTCGGTACCCGCTATATATTTGATTTTTATGTGATTCTTTGATTTGAGGGTTTATTTGAGTAGATTTTCACCAATAATAATTATATATAATTTTTTTAAATAATTATATATATAATTAGTGGGCTAAAGATTGTGAAATGTAGTTAATTTATAGAGAAATTAAGTTAATTTTTTTTAATGGAAACTCATAAATAATATTTGCAAAAAAGCATAATTAAGTTTCTGAATTTTACCTATTTTAAGAATCAAGTCTCTTATCAATTATTTTTCCATATTGAATCCTTCATCATTGATTTTATTATAAATTCGACCCTTATTTATTAACTTTTCCGTCAAGTTTAGACGACACGTATCATTAGAGCGATCTGGCCTATTGATTTGGACAAATAAAAACAAGAGTTTATTGATTAGGATAGATAGAGAGTAAAACGTAAAAAGAAATTACAGAAATCAATTTTCAATAGGTTATTCCAAACTCGATGTTCTCCTCTCTCATTTTACGATTTCTAGCATTAGAAACGCCAAATTGATCTTCTACCCTAATACCAAAATCTATTTCCAGCACATTCTTCCAAGCTCGATTTCCAGTTTGAAAGAACCTAGTGGAAATCGATTTCTGTAATTTTATTTTACATTTTACTTTTTACTTTTTCTCCCCTAGTCAAGAAAATTGTTTTTTTATTTGTCCATACGGAAGTGAAAATGTCCACGTCAATAAACCAAATCCCTCAAAGGCTCGTGTTCTCCAAACTTGACGGAAATATTGAATAATGGCCGAATCCATAACATAATCAATAATCAGGAGCTCAATATGGAAAAATAACTGATAAATGTTTGATCCTTAAAACAGAAAAAGTTCGGGGTTTAATTATGTTTTTTGCCAATAATATTTTATAACTTGTATTATAATAAACTAAACTAGGTGAAAAAATAGTGTATATTTTGTCTTATATATATAATTTTAATATTTTTTTACAAAATTGAATAATTAAAAGAAAAACAAAAATACTTGCAATCTAAAAGATGTGATGCTCTTTGTACCAATATCTAATTTGATGGAGACATAAGGTATATTTCTTAATTATAATAATAGATAAAAGGAAATTAAAAGACAAAAAACATTTAATAAAATTGACATAATGGAATTATTTTTCATCTTTGTCCCCTCAATAAAAATAAAATAAATAATTTGAAAGACAGTTTATATTATACAAAATGAATATTTGATGTGGTCCACTACCTTAATATATGAATATGATGCTCTTTCAATCCCATTTTGTATACCATTTAGGCTAACATGTGCCTTTCTTATCATTTCTTGTTTCTTACCTCTCTATGCTATGTTTAAATCATCCAAACATATCTTCACTAACTAATTGGGTAAATTACATTAACCAACAGTGGCAAATACATGATTGATCGATTGAGAGACTGATTTTATACGTGCATATGTAAATTTTTATTTATTAAATCTAACTTGTTCAAATTCTTTCGTATATATACGTGTTATAATCTGAGTGGTGAAGAACCAATTTTTAAGTAACAATGTACAATTTCTCAAAATTAAGTTACATTGTATTTAAGATTATTAACATGTAAAAAAATTGTGTCTACTAGAAAAAATCGGATTTCGGGAGGGCCTAATATGCAAAAAAAAAAAAAAAAAAAAATTTGGATTTAAGATAACTGTTGGTCCCGTGTGATTAGTTCCAAGAGAGGGGGGTTTAGGAACTAATATAACTTTTTCGTTTTAATTATGCTGACTTAATATAAATCTTTGAGTTTTACAACTCAGCTTTGGTCAGCACAGCCGAGTGAGGCGTAAGACAGTTTTAGTCAGATACTGACTAGAGCTGTTTTATTTGCGAGTTGGGAAATGACACTTTTGTGGTCAGCTTCCAACTCAGCACTCTGATTTACTCAGTGGCAGCTTAAACAATTTACATACTGAGTAAATATAACAAGCAACACATACAGATATATATTGAGAGAGAGTTAGAAATTACTCAGCACGACTTATCCTGGTTCGGCCTCTCCGCCTACGTCCAGTCCCCAGAATCCCTCCGGGCTTTCTAAATCCAATACTGAGCTCTTTAAAGGTAGAACACAAACCGTTTACAAGGCAGTTGAATATGCAAGAGTACCGTCCTCTATTCGTCTACTCAACTCCTACTAAGTGCTATAACCGAACACCTAGATTTCTCTACCGTTGAGTACTTAAAACCGAGTACTCAGCACTACCCTCTCAATTTTACAATTGATACAGAATTGTTCTTTTTCAGGTAAAGAACACTTTAGATGATTACAAAAATCACTCTAGCTTTTACACAGAAATGAGAATTTAGTGTAAGATCTTTTTCTTGTTTTTGGTGTGCTTTTGTATGTATGCTTTTTCTCTTGTATTTCGGCAAAGGATCCAAGAAGTGTACTTGTCCTTTTATAGTTGAGGTCTGAAGCAGAAATGATTTGAATCCGGAATTATCTGTTGCATTCAAACGGCTTTTTCTTGCGACATGTTCTGGTTAGCTTCAGATTTGCAGGCCAATCCTGTCGTCTGAATTTCGCAGGCGCCAGGCTTGTCTTCTTCTCGCAGATTTGTCTTCTTGTGCAGGTTTCGTCGTTTAGCCAGCGGACATTTGACCCATGCATCTCGAAATTAACTCTTTGCGTAATTTCAAGGTTTCTATTATTGGTGCAGACAGTTGTCGGATCTTGTCTTTTAGCAAACGGATCATTGGTGCTGTCCTTAAAATCATTCAACATGACTTTGATAGCCGTTGTCTTTGATTGTTGCCAATACCGATACTGAGTTGCCTTTCACTCAGCTTCCACGGTCAGCTTCGTTCTGCAAGATATAGTTCCAAAGAAGACTTTTCTTCTTTTATGCTGAGTTACTTTTCACTCAGCTTTTACGGTCAGCTTCGTTCTGTAAGCTTCGGTCCTGAAGAAGACTTTCCTTCTTTCGTACCGAGTCATTCTTTACTCAGCCCGTGCTATGTTTATCATGCTGACTATGTTCTGTCTTATTTTGATTCCTGTTCTTAAATATTTTTATACTCAACATTGAACAAACGCATTAGTACAATTAAATCAAACCACTTAAATTTAATTGTCTTAATCATGGATTAACTTAAATAATTTTGTCAAATCAAAATCATGTTGGAAAGGTGTTTCAACAATAACGACCTAATAAGTCAAAAAAAATTTAGAATTTTGGATTTAGAAGGAGCCTAACATGCAAAAAAAAAAAAAAAAAGAATTTGGATTTAGAGAGGGTCTACCAGGATCTGGACCAATTTTGTAGGGTTAAATGCATCTTTAGTCACTAATCTTTCACGATTGTCTCAAAATGATCATTTAATTTCAATTTGTCTCAATAAAATTATTCAACTTTGAATTTTGTCTCAATAAGGCCACCTCGACAACTTCAAAAGCAAAAAGAAACTGAAAATATGATGTGCTTCCATGCCAACACTGGTCAACTATAACCGACGACTGAAACAACATGTGGCTTCTAGCTACCTAAATATCACATGGTTGCCACCTAGTTGACATGCATTTCAACGAATTATGTGGAAGCCACGTATCATCGAGGTGGCAACCACGTGCGTTTCAGTCAGTAGTGAAAGTTAACTACCGCTGATGTGACAACCACGTCAATTTCTCGGTGTCTTTTTTATCGTAAAGTCACCAAAGTGACTTTATTAAGATAAAATTGAATGATTTTATTGAATCAAATTGAAATTGAGTGACCATTTTAAGATAACCATAAAAATTCAGTGATCAACTATACATTTAATCCAGTTAGTTAGTGAAGATATGTTATGACGATTTAAACATAACACAAAGAGGTAACAAACAAGAAAATAGAATTTTGGAACTTTTTCTCTCTAAACATTCACTTTCTCTCTCTTAACCGAATAACACCTAAATGACCTCAAATGGAAAAAGTTGAAAAATTAAAGTTGCTTAGAATATTATAAATTCTAGAAATATCCTATTTTCAGGTCATCAACGATCATTTTTGAAGTATTAATTGAAATTTAGCATTATGTAATATTAGAAAATTGTAAAATTGAGTGACATTTTTTTATGGTATGTTTTGAAGTTTAGTGATCACACAGAGTGAAAACGAGTAAACCCGTTAACATAATTTACCCAATTAGTGAAGATATGTTTGTATGATTTAAACATAACAGATAGAGGTAAGAGGACGAAAAATGAATGTATAGACCTTTCTTTCTCTCTCTTAACTGAATAATACCTAAACGATCTCAAAACGAAAAAGTGGAAGAATGAAAGTTGCTTAGAATATCATAAATTCTTAAAATGTTCTATTTTGAGGCCATCAAAAATCATTTTGAGGTGTTAATTGAAGTTTACTAACCATATATAATGTTACAAATTATATGATATAATATGAAACAAATGAGTCCAACCGAATCATTGAAATGGACATGCATCAGGAGTCCAAACTGAATCAAGCTAAAAAGCTACAACACGTGTAACGATTGAGAAACTTCAGATGAAAGATTAACCAACTTAACTAATTGGACGCGTGGACCAATGAACAATTCAGCTCTCAAAGATAGGATTCCTTTCCCTAGAACACGTTGTATATTATGGAATTGTGAAAATGGAAAGGAGACCGAACCCAATCAAAAGTCTACATGTGGAAAGGAACATAACCATATCCAATCAGAAGCTTACACGTGAAAAGTACATAACTCTTTTGGTATGTAAGCAAATCTCTATAAATAGCCTCACAAATATAACACAAGGTACATACACATTCATTCTCTCTTATATATTGCTTTCACGTTGTCACTTTTTCTAGAGTACTTTAGTAACTTAAGCATCAGAGAAGGGACGTTAGATTCCAACCTCTCGTTGGCCGTTTGTTATTGATTCAAGTCTTCTCAAGTCTCATCGAAAGTGTTGTTCATAATTGAAGACATCATCATACAATCGAATGACTTTTTATATCACGTGTTGGAGTATAGTGATCACATAGTGAAAACAAGCAAAATTCAATGGTCGTTGACAGGGGTGGATATAAGGAGGGGCATGAGCCCCTTCGACCGTCGTAACCACCATGACCATGGGTATCATCCCTCATGTCTCCACAAAATTTGAACTAACGTTTACAGCCAGGAGTAATTTTACTCGTAACATTGGTAGCAAAGAGGAATTTTACCCCTAACTTTTGCAAGTTGGATCAATTTCAGACATTATTCACCAAACTATCTTCTCGGTCATGAATCTTGTCATCTACACTTGGTGAGTCATTTTATCACTCATGAGTAACATATTATAAACATATGATAGACGTGATTTTTTTTTTTAAAATATACTATCTATTCTACGATTTGGACAAAAAAAATTCAAAATATTTCATCGAATTTATAAATATTAATCTCCAATTCTATTATTAAATCACAAAAAATATGAAATCTTTTTTTTAAAACAAACTTATATGCAATTGGTGTACAATAAAAAATAAAATATCTATGTTTGATGAATAATATGTGAAATTGACCCAACTTGCTAACGTTGGAGGTAAAATTGCTCTTGGCTACTAATGTTAGAGGTAAAATTGCACTATTTTAGATGTTAGTGATAAAATTACCCCTGGCTATGAATATTAGGGGTATTTTTGCACCTTATCCCTAGGAATGACAATGGGTAGGGTACCCACGGGTAATGTCAATCACAATCCCTTACCCGTTTATTTTTTTAAGTACCCGTACCCGTCCCATTATCCTAACGGATACACTTTTTATATTCCATATCCGTCCCATTTAATTCGTGGGCAGCCTTACCCATCAATATATAAAACAAAAAATATTACAAATTTAATAAAATATAAATTTAATAAATCATCCATCTAAAGATTGAACAAATTGAACCTTAATCAATAAGAATAAAGTAGTTTAATGGTATTACTAAATAATTGAAGAACAAAAGGTTGGAGTTTGAATCTCACATCTAAAAAAATAGGCTTAATACATCATTTGCCTCCTGAACTTGTTCAAAAAGCTTAATTGGCCCCATAAACTTTTAAAGTGTTCCGATAGCCCCCTAAACTTACATAAAATGTTCAGTAAGCCCCTGAACTTGCGTGAAATGTAATCAATTGATTATCCGGTCATAAAAAAAAATAAGTTAAATGCGAAAGATATATTCCACGCATTTTAGAATGTTATTACATAATTCAAAAATTGATTAAAAAGAAAGTTATTACTTGCTCAACTATAAAACTTGTATTCTCTAATATTAGAACCGTATATCCCGATTTTGATTGTTTTACTTTTTTTAAGATTCGGGGAATACATATTTCGCGTTTGACTTATTTTTTTTTGCAACCGAGTGATCAATTGATTACATTTTATGCAAGTTCAAGGGGCTAACTGAACATTTTATAAAAGTTCAGGGGGGCAATTAAGCTTTTTGGACAAGTTCATGAGGCAAATGATGTATTAAGCCAAAAAAAATATTTTTTAACGTATAAAAGATTTATGATGGGTACCTTGAGATAATGATTTTGATCCTCTACCCGTTCTATACCCTTTTATACAAAATACAGATAGTCTCGTTAGAATCAAGTAGTGTCGAATTACCACTTCTCATCCCTACTTATCCCAAATAATTAACATTAATGTTTCTTTATTATATTATTATTATAGTGACTTTGGCATTTTGTGATGATCCTAAAAAGGACAGCTTTCTTGTTTGTATTCTTTGTCCAAGTATTTAAATAAAATAATAATCCTTTCTTTCCCCACACTGTTATTCTGCTGCTGCATTATTTATACCACATTGCAAAAGTAGTGATTCTTAGACCTTGAGATACGTAAAAAGCTTTACTACAAACCAAATTCTTTCCTGTTCCCCTTTCTTCTTTTCTATTTTATCCCTATTAGGGTTTTCATATAATTCACACCAATTATAAGGTTATAAAATTAGCTTTAGTTGTTCGGGTACCGAGTAACTTTGACGGAGATAGAAAAGATAACGAGCTACCGATGGTAAATAGGGCGGAGATTCCCTATCACGACAGGGATAAAGAATCCCCGATAAAAATCTCATGGACGGAGATGAGGATATTTTTGTCTCTCTTTAAATTTTAACTTAAGAACCAAACTGAGAGCCGGTAGAAACGTGATAATTGTGCATTTTCTTACCTTACATCAATCATCTCCTCATGAGGTAGCATGATTCTCATTTTTCATTGGTTGGATCCATTGCATCCGGTCTACTGAGAAGTTCTCCTGTTGAAGATGCTCTTAGTCGGATTATAGGAATTGGTTCGCTTGATAAGCAGTGGCGGATCCAGGATTTGAGGGAGGGGGGACAAAACTCTATGTAAATTTTTTTTAGACTAATGTTTGTAGCCAAGAGCAAAAATACCCCTAATGTTTTGGGTCAGGAGCAATTTTACCCCTAACGTCTAATGTTTGTAGCCAAGAGCAATTTTACCCATAACGTTGATAAATTTGATCAATTTCAGATACTATTATAACATACAGTCATTTTTTTCTTTATTTTGCACCAATTACATATCAATTTGTTCTAAAAAAGGAAATAATGGTTTTTAATAATAAAATTTGAGATTAATATTTATAAATTCGGTTAATTTTTTAAATTTTTTTGTCTAATTCGTACAAAAGATAGTATATTTTTAATATTTTTTTCACATCCCAACATATGTTTGTGATTTGTTACTGATAAAATAACGCATGTGTGAAGTGTAGATGACAAGATTCATGACCGAGAAGACAGTTTGATGAGTTATTTCTCAAATTGACCCAATTTATCAACGTTAGAGGTAAAACGGCTCTTGGCTTCCAACATTAGGGATAAAAATTGCACCATTTTAGACATTGGGGTAAAATTGCTCCTGACCGAAAACATCAGAGGTATTTTTGCACCTTAACCATTCTATTTGGATTTTAGAATTGCAAATAATTCGCGTTTATAGCTTTAAGTGAATATCCATTCTGTTCGACTTTACTTAAAAATGTTAAATCCGTCTCATTAGATAGGAGTAGGAGTAGTTTAATTTAGTCACAAATTCACTCTTTCGAATCGCCTAGATAACGAATAGTGTTGGGTTTGGTCCAGTATTATGAATTTGTAAAAAAAAAAGAGGGTCACGTGCTTTTAAGTGTAAAGAGTCCCTTAAGGGATGAACGAAGTTATAAAAAGTCTCAAATGGAAAAAGATCACTTGTTATGATGCGGGCATCCATTCGAAAAAATGAGAGGAGACGAGTGGTGGAAAAAGTCGGGTAAAAAGGCAACACACTGGAGCAAAGAGGACGGCTATTATTTGGAAAATATACGTCGTGTGGATTTTAAAATTCAGTATCAGAGACTCAGCACTAAACCCACACGTCGTGTGGACTTTCGAAATGAATCCCACACGGCATGCAGGCTCTTTAAAAGGCATTGCAGAGCAGATTTGACCCTCACTCCAGCTCTCTTTTAGTTACAATTTTATCACCCCTTATTTACAACGCATGCTACCCATTTACCTCTATCTCATTTTACCCTTTAAACTTTATATATTTTTAATTGTATGCATTTTCCCTTTTATGTATTCATCTCTTTCGTTTGTAACTTTTAACTTTTATCAATCAAATTATTATCTTTATCTTTAAGAAGTATCAGAGTCCATCCTTTTTATCAATGGAGATCTTTGATTCCTACAGGTTTTAGCTCATAATCTGGGGATTAACTCCTTCTAGTTTAACTAGAGAAGAACCTTTTTGTTGCTTTAAGATTAAAATCAACTCGTTCGTCAATAATTCATATCATGTTACAAGTGTTTATATATTGGTGCCTCACACACTTGGAGTGTGTCTCAAAAGATACCTACTTTTGTGGAAGGTTGAAGACATATATGATACATGACCACCACGTGCATGCCACTGCCGCCGGTCCAACCGGGCCAGGTTGAGTTGAACTCTTATATTTTTTGGATAAATTTTATTAATATCTTTTTTTGAAACAAAAATAATAATGCATTAATGAGCCAGATCATGGCAAAATTGTAACAATGAAACACAAACAGAACTCGGTAATAAATTAAAAACAGAAGGGCAAGTTGATAAACGAGAAGACTGTGCTAACACATGTGCCATCCCATTTGCTTGCCGCCGTATCCATTTGACTGAGTAAGAGTCATTTGATATTAGAATCGATCGTATTTGAATAATTCTATCCCCAAATTCAGAATCATCAACAGAAGTAGAATTTATTGCATCAATTACTTGTTTAGCATCAGATTCGAAAACCACATTTCTTATTCCCTCAACTTGTAGCCATT
The DNA here is from genome assembly GCF_963576675.1 of Euphorbia lathyris. Classification (NCBI taxonomy): domain Eukaryota; kingdom Viridiplantae; phylum Streptophyta; class Magnoliopsida; order Malpighiales; family Euphorbiaceae; genus Euphorbia; species Euphorbia lathyris. The sequence goes on from NC_088915.1 coordinate 88,514,191, forward strand.
GCATAGCTTGTAATAGAGCTTCGGCCTCACATTCTCGTGTTGTCGGACAACATAACAGACCCGCACATCTTTCTATTACAAACTGCCCATATGCATCTCGTACTGCTGCTCCCATCCCTGCACGACCATCAGTGTTAAAACATGCAGCATCAACACAACACGAGAGAAATCCTTCCGATGGTGGGTGCCAAGCCGTGCAACCAGCAATAAGTTTTTATCCATGTATCTCCTCCACTAATTAATATCTTCTCCGCACATTCCGTCCTTCTTCCTTGATATTAGAAACAGAAATTTGCACAGATCACATCTTTTTCTTTTTAAAAAATCAAAATCGAAACAACACAATTTTTTCTTAAGTGTAGATGCTTGAACAATTCTGAAAGGTGCAATCCAGACTTATATTGGAGGCGAACGACTGACATTTTGCTTGCACAATCTCGAGACAGTACTGCAAGTGACTTCGTGAATTCGATACCCAATCTAACTGAATTATTATTACAACGGGATATACTTAGGTCCTGTTTGGCAGATAGTTGTTAGCTGTTAGCTGATTATCTTTTTGGGTAGCTGATTGTGTAAATTTTATTAATATCTTTTTTTGAAACAAAAATAATAATGCATTAATGAGCCAGATCATGGAAAAATTGTAACAATGAAACACAAACAGAACTCGGTAATAAATTAAAAACAGAAGGGCAAGTTGATAAACGAGAAGACTGTGCTAACACATGTGCCATCCCATTTGCTTGCCGCCGTATCCATTTGACTGAGTAAGAGTCATTTGATATTAGAATCGATCGTATTTGAATAATTCTATCCCCAAATGCAGAATCATCAACAGAAGTAGAATTTATTGCATCAATTACTTGTTTAACATCAGATTCGAAAACCACATTTCTTATTCCCTCAACTTGTAGCCATTGCATAGCTTGTAATAGAGCTTCGGCCTCACATTCTCATGTTGTCGGACAACATAACAGACCCGCACATCTTCCTATTACAAACTGCCCATATGCATCTCGTACTGCTGCTCCCATCCCTGCACGACCATCAGTGTTAAAACATGCAGCATCAACACAACACGAGAGAAATCCTTCCGATGGTGGGTGCCAAGCCGTGCAACCAGCAATAAGTTTTTATCCATGTATCTCCTCCACTAATTAATATCTTCTCCGCACATTCCGTCCTTCTTCCTTGATATTAGAAACAGAAATTTGCACAGATCACATCTTTTTCTTTTTAAAAAATCAAAATCGAAACAACACAATTTTTTCTTAAGTGTAGATGCTTGAACAATTCTGAAAGGTGCAATCCAGACTTATATTGGAGGCGAACGACTGACATTTTGCTTGCACAATCTCGAGACAGTACTGCAAGTGACTTCGTGAATTCGATACCCAATCTAACTGAATTATTACTACAACGGGATATACTTAGGTCCTGTTTGGCAGATAGTTGTTAGCTGTTAGCTGATTATCTTTTTGGGTAGCTGATTGTGTAAACTTGTTTGGTAAAACTTAGCTGATTGTTAATAGTTGTTTGTATAAAATGACAAATAAGAACATGATAAAGTCTTTATTTGGGGTTAGAGAGGGTAGTAAATAGGGGTAAAATGTCATTCAAAAGAGATGGAATAATAACTAAGGGTAAATTTAAAAAAACCATGTGGTTTCACTTTTTTGCAAAAAAAATGAGTGTGGTTTTTTTCTTTTCAAATACAGGACTGTGGTTTATTCCGTTACTCTATTTGCGGAGTTGGTGAAGATGCCGTTTATTTGCTGAGATGGCTGAAGGGCAAATATGAGTTTTAAAAAAAATTGGGGTAAATTTCAAAAAAAAAAAACCTGGTTTCACTTTTTTTTTTTTTTTTTGCAGAAAAAAGGACTGTGATTTTTATCTTTTCAAAAATAGGACTATGGTTTATTCCATTACACTATTTACAGATTTGGTGAAGATGTCGTTTATTTGCTGACGTAGCTGAATGAAAAATATGAGTTTTTAAAAAAATTGACCAATGGATTTTTTATAACTATTTTGAGTCTATAATATTGACCAATGGATTTTTTATAACTGTTTTGTGGCTACAATGTTGACTATAAAATCTCACATGAGCGCAAATCTCACATGGTTGTTCAAGGCATTTTATAGTGAATTTTTTAAAAAACTCATATTTGCCCTTCATACACGTCAGCAAATAAACGACATTTTCACCAAATCCGTAAATAGTGTAATAGAATAAACCACAGTCCTGTATTTGAAAATAAAAAAACCACAGTCATTTTTCTGCAAAAAAAAAAACAAGTGAAACCACATGTTTTTTTTTTAAATTTACCCCAATTTTTTTAAAAACTCATATTTGCCCTTCAGTCACGTCAGTAAATAAACGACATTTTCACCAAATCCGTAAATAGAGTAACGAAATAAACCACTGTCTGTATTTAAAAAGAAAAAAACCACAGTCATTTTTCTAAAAAAAAAAGTTAACTACAGAGGTTTTTTTTTTAAAATTTACCCATAAACTAATTGAAAAAGCTCGTAAAATGAGATTTTTAAAATTAGCTTTTTGAACGAAATAAGTTCTGTCAAACATCTCTCAATCACACACCACTATTAGAGATTTGACTAGTTAAAACCTCGAAAATTGCTCAAACCTCTAATTTTACTTTAAAAAAATCTTTACCAAACAAGGTCTTAGTTTTTTTTTTGAATGTTAGCTCGAGACAACATGAATGTTTATGTCAATTAAAGTAATTAAAATAAATATAGTTGACAGCTTATAAAGGTTGATAGTAGTGTTAATATGCACTTTATTACAGGGTAAAGGGAGGCAAAGAATTTGATTAATTAGTGGAAATGATACATAATTAAAGTAATTAAACAAGTATTGATTTTGACTGAAAAGTTATCTACTTTACAGTCAAACTTAATTAATTACTTGTCTTATATTATCATAATTTTGCTTATAATATAAAGTTTGCCAACAATCAAAGGCACGTGCATTTGTACTATAGATTATGTAAATAATTTGATGCCATGAAATATTTCAATCAATAAAAAAATAATGCTATAATTAATTAAGGGTAAAGTTCAAATAAAACCCCTGTGGTTTCACTAATTTTCAGATAAAGGACTGTGGTTTACTTTTTATCAAAACGAGGACTGAGGTTTTCAACTTTAGCAAAATAAGGACTTTTTCGATTGATACTATTAAAATCACCCTTAACAACTTCAAAAATGACATATTTTAAGAACTACTAATATTCTAAGCAACTTTAATTGTTCAACTTTTTTATTTCGAGATTATTTAGATGATGTTTGGTAAAGAGAGAGAAAGTTAATGTTTAGAGAGAGAAAGTTCCAAAAAAGATGATTTTCTAAAATCGAAAATGTAGTTCCATAGAAAATATGACATTGAACAACTTTAATTCTTGAAAATTTTCATTTTCAGGTCGTTAAAGATAGTTTTAATAGCATTATTAAAAATGTAAAACCTTAGTCCTCGTTTTGACAAAAAGTAAACCACAGTCCTTTATCTGAAAATTAGTGAAACCATAGGGGTTTTATTTGAACTTTTCCCATTAATTAATTACTTACACAATTTTAATTATTTATTTATATAAACTTTTAGATCCTAAAATGTAAATTTTAAAATTTAAAAAGTAAATTTTAGGGAAAAGTACGAATAAAATGCTTGTGGTTTGCCCAATTTGCAAACAGATACATGTAGTTTAAAAGTTTACAAATAAAAGTCCGTGATATGTTTTATTTACAAAATAAAGTATTATAATTATACATTTAAGTTCTTATTACAACAAAAAAACATTTTTATCTTAAAAAAAATTATTCTTACATATCAGCAAAACACAACCCCCGAAAAAACAACTTCCTTAATAAAAACAATAAATAATATGGTGAAATTTTACGTTTTTTACTAATATGACCGTTTATGAACTAAATTGATATTTAAGTTCATTTTACACCATTGCAGTTTGATTTTGGGATCTGTATTTTGTCAATATATAAATGTAATTGAAAAAAAAATTAAAAAATGCTCTTATTGTCATCAATTACTTAAAAATTTAATTTTAAATAATTTGTTTTGTAAAAAAATACTACATACCTTTATTTGCAAACTTTTAAACCACGGATCTCAATATACAAATAAAGCAAACAATAAGTATTTTTTTTTTTCATACTTTACCCTAAATTATAATATCAGACCTTGAAATATATGAAGTGACATCAAATTATAAATCTAATGTACGGATGATGTAGTAGATCGAATGTATAATAAAGTTTCTCGAGGTTATTGTTGTTTACATTTTTCAACAAGATATAAATAAATAATTGTTTTTTTTTAATAAGATATAAATAATTGTTTGTTAATCTTAATTAAACAAGTGTAATTTTACATAAAATGAATAAGTAAATCAAATTGGGACTTAAATTTAAAAGCATTGATGGGTAAATTACACCTGGGGCCCCTGAACTTTACTCTTGCCTTTATTATGACTCCTCAATTTCAAAATTATAGTTAATGAACTTTACACTTTACTAACATAATAATTATTTTTATGGTTGATAAAGCTAAAATGACCGATGACGATCTCAAAATAAAAACCATATCTCCGATCACTGTTTTCCAAGTTTTCTCTCTCTAAACAATCGTTTTTTCTCTTCTAATAAAACAATATATAAATGACCTCAAAACCCAAAGCTTCAAGAATTAAATTGCTTAAAATATCATTTCCATCAGCTTTATAATGGAGGATTACCTACTATTGATATGGTCATCTTGCTCAACAGTAAATGTAAAGTTCAAGGATCATAATGTCTAGTTTTGAAATTTAGAGACCATATTAAAAACAAAAATACAGTTCAGGGACTATAGGTGTAATTTACCGTAGAATGATTAAAGTTATTGTAGTCAACTTCTAGATTTAATTAGGATAAAGATAACCCACTTTAGATAAACAACAATTATGAACTTTGGGGTCTACCTTTCAAAATTCGTTATGCACCACACACACAAGAACATCTATAATCAACTATATTATTATATTAAACTTATTGTATTAACAATATCTCACATGAGAAAAGTTGTGTGTCATTTAGCATTTAGCCTCACTCACTTAGTTGAAAATATTGACTATTTGTGACCAATTCAACGAGATTGTTATTCCGAGATATACGAGATATAGTTATCGATGTAAGGAATACTGAATTGAGCTTGCTGGATTCATAAACTGTCTGAGATAAGACTTAATATGTTTGTTGTTGCGGTTCGCTATTTGTTGCTTGCTGTTGCTGATAGATAGCATATTTAAGTTTTTTTTTCTACTAAAAGCAGTTGTTTCGGAATTCTACCAAACACTTTTTTTTATGTCATGTTTGAAATTAAAGGCAAAAAGTAGTTGTGAAAAATAGAAACAAATGAACACTGAAAAGTAGTAAAAAAGAAGTCGGAAATCGATGACTCTGTATCGATGCCTAAGTTAGTGAAGAGAATAATATTGAGAAGTATATGAACTTAGAAGAGCTAATAGAAAGAATGGATGAGTACTTTTTGAATGTGGTGTATCTCGTATGTATAGTAGATTTAGGTTGTGTGATGTAGATATGCGCAACGTGGTATCTCTTAATAGGAATGCCAATAACAGTTATATATGTTAGGGGCACCTGCTATCTCACTAATTCCAGCGGAGATGAGGGTCAGGCTGTGCGTGCTCTTTAAGACTCCATTTGACTGGACCACATGGCAATGACGTTTATTCATGTGGGTGGAGCTATTTCATTGGCCCGCGTGTAATCGTAAATAATAACATGGTATTAGTTAGTAACATAAGATCTTGGTGGTCCCACTAAAGGATATACTTTTCTATATGTAATTACCAGTGTATGTAGCGTCAGCTAAGACACACAAACCAGCTTCTCCCCAAATTGCCCTCCAGTATCTTATAAATAGAGCAAGATGACTACGCAGTTAAGATATCTTATCACGAAACCCTATGTTTCTATCATTCATCATCTTCCTTTGCTTAACTCTACTAAGTTAGGTATCAGAGTGAGGTCTCCGGTTTTCAGCTCCTCATTCGACTTTTTTTCTGTTTTTTCTCAGGATATTGATTCACTAAAAGTTCCTCCTCATATTTTTCCATATCAACGTTGTTTCTGAGGAAAAATCCTATGTAAGATCCCGGTAGAAATTTTTTTTATACATAATGTTTATGTGCGGTTTAACAAAATCTGTAGAAATCTGATGTTCAAATCACCGTTTCAATAGCAAAGAACCTGAACTAATAGGGAAGACACATCAATTCATAAATTGTCATCCCGAGATATATGAGATACAGTTAGTAACGCCAATCTTAGTGATTCCACTAAAAGATATATTTCTTTGTCCTTACACGTGTCTGTTGCATCAACAAAGGCACAAAAACCAGCTTCTCCCTAAATTGTCATGAGTATCTTATAAATAGAACAAGATGAATGCACAACCAAGTTATCTTATCATAAAACCCTAGAATTCTATTATTCGTCATCTTCCTCCACTCAAAATCTACTAACTTAGGTATCAGAGTGAGGTCATCAATTTTCGGCCCCTCTTTTGACCATTTTTCTATCTTGTGTTGTCATATTGATTCACTAAAATCCCATCCAGAAATTCCTCCTCAGATTTTCCCACATTAGTGATGTTTCTGAGGAAAAATCCCATGTAAGATCACTTGAGAAATTTTTTTTGAGCCTAATGTTTATGCTTGAAGCCGGTAAAATTCTAATGTTTAAACTACTATTTCAAAACCAAATAATCTGGTGACTGTATGACCAAGTTCATTGACAGATATCAATATAACGATACGTTTTCCATCTAGTATATGACACTGACATTTCAAAGACCGATATCAATACATTAAATCGGTGATTTGAACACTAGTTTTATATGCACTCTGTGAATTCAAACATAAACATAAGACTCGGAAAACATTTACAAAGAAAAACTCATTGTCTCAAGATATTGATTCACTAAAAGGTCATCCAAAAGTTCCTCCGTAGATTTTCCCATATCACTATTGTTTCTAAGGAAAATTCCTATGTAAGATCCTGTTAGAAACTTTTTCACATGCTTGGGTTGACAGATCCAATAGAAATCTGATGCTCAAATAACTGTTTCAAGAGCAAAGAACCTGGACTAATAAGGAAGACACATCAATTCATAAACTGTCACCCGAGATATACGAGATACAATTAGTAACACCAATCTTAGTGATTCCACCAAAAGATATATTTTTTTTGTCCTTACACGTGTTTGTGCTTCAACAAAGGAACAAAAAACTAGCTTCTCCCTAAACAGTCTTGAGTATCTTATAAATAGAACAAGATGACTACACAACTAAGTTATATTATCACAAAACTCTAGAATTATATTGTTCATCATCTTCCTCCACTCAAACTCTGCTAACTTAGGTATCAGAGTGAGGTCATCAATTCTCGATCTATCTTTTGACCATTTTTCTATCTTGTGTTTTCATATTGATTCATTAAAATCCCATCTAGAAATTCCTCCTCAGATTTTCCCACATCAACGCTGTTTCCGAGGAAAAATCCCATGTAAGATCACTTGAGAAATTTTTTTCGTGCCTAATGTTTATGCTTGGATAAACGAAGTCGGTAGAAATCTAATGTTTAAACTACTATTTCAAAACGAAATAACCTGGTGACTGTATGACCAAGTTCATTGACATATATCAATATAATGACACGTCTTCCATCTGGTATATGACACCGACATTTCAAAGACCGATATCAATACATTAAATCGGTGCTTTGAACACTAGTTTTATATGCACTCTGTGAATTCAAACATAAGACTCAAAAACATTTACAAAGACAAATCCATTGTCTCAGGATATTGATTCACTAAAAGGTCGTCCAAAAGTTCCTCCGCGGATTTTCTCATATCACTATTGTTTCTAAAGAAAAATCCTATGTAAGTTCTCGTTAGAAACTTTTTTTCGTGCCAAATGTTTATGTTCAGGTTGATAGAACCTATACAACTCCGATGATCAAATCAAACCATTGTTTCAAAAGTAAAGAATTCGGTGACTGTTTGACCAAGTTTATCAACAGATGTCAGCATTATGATACGTACGTTTGTCATCTGGTATATGACACCGGTATTTACTGATACATTAAACAACTAAATTTGACACTGAATCCAATGATTCAAAGATTTTCTTTACTTTTGAAACCGGTGTTTTGAACACTAATTTTATACTTACGAACTTTAATAATTCAAACATAAACATTAGACTAAAAAAAAAAAATTTACAAACAAAAATAAATCCCTTGTCAATGTTGCTTTGGCACGAGCAATATATATATAAACTTATCTTTCATGATGTTATAAACTAATGGTGTAGAGGAATTGTTCCCCTTTGAAATGACTCCTTTTGCACATATGGTTTCTTTTTTGGCCGACAAACTAAGATTTTTTTTATCATACAATCTATTCACATCACACTATCAATGGAGATCAAACTATTACTATAAGTGGTTTAGATGCCTTCATAGATTCAACTTCATATATATGAGAATAATGGGTAAATTACACATATGGCCACTACGGCGGTAATCGAGCCGAGCCGAGCTTTGGCCTACTCAAGTTCGTCATAATGTTAACGAACTCGACCGAGCTTTGAGCTCTGTTCGAGCTCAAATTTGTGTTTGAACTTGACTTGTTTAGAAGTTTGTTTGTTCACGAGTCGGTTCGTTTATCTTGTTCACAAGTTTGGCTCGCGAGCTGCTCATTTATTTTGTTCACGAGATTTGCTCGCGAGCAGCTCGTTAAGCATGTTTATGAACAAGCTCGTTTATTATGGTCACAAATGAAATAATATCAAATAAAATAATAGTATGTTTAGCAAATGAAATAAATAAAATTTTACATGCATAAACATTAAACATCTCCTTCGATATTATTCACAAGCTTCTATTGAGCTTGTTCATGAACTTGTTCACGAGCCTAACAGAGTCTGAACGTGAGCTTTTGAGCCGAGTTTTACCATGCTCAAGCTCGGCTCGTTTACGGAACGAGCTTATAAATCATGTTCGTGAGCGGCTCGTTTACAAATAGAGCCAAGTCGAGTCGAACTTTTATCGAGCGAACACCGAACCACTCATGAGCAGTTCGGCTCATTTATAGCCGTAATGGTCACTTTACTCATTTTAATATTGTAGTCAATGAACTTCAATTTTTAACAGTATGACCACTGAATTTTACACTTTTTTTTAACATCAGTGGTAACTCAACGCCTCAAAGCGACTGTTGACGGCCTCAAAATAAAAAATTCGAAAAGTTAATGATATTCTAAGAAACTTTAATGCTTGAATATTTTTGTTTTGAGGTCATTTAGGTATTGTTTGGTGTTAAGAGAGAGTGAATTTTTAGAGAGAGAAAGCTCCAAAAATGTGATTTTCGAAAATAAAAAAATATGGTTTTATGGAAAATGACTTTTTGAATAACTTTAATCCTTGAATATTTTTATTTTGAAGTCGTTAACAGTCATTTTGAGGAGTTAGTTAAAGTTGAGTGTCCATTGGCGTTAAAAAGTGTAAAGTTCAGTGGTCATATCGTTAAAAATTGAAGTTCAGTGGCCATAACGTTAAAATTGGTAAAGTTCAGTGGCCATGAGTGTAATTTACCCAGCTTTTTATTACAAAACAAATCATATGGTTGACATCGTTAGCCATTTTGGGTTAACTTTACCAAATTTGACTGATAACAACCTCAAAATGAATATTTCAAGAATTAAAATTGTTTAGTGTCATATTTACTATGAAAACCACATTTTTTATTTTTCAAAATTATTTTTGGAGTTTTCTCTATCTAAACATTAATTTTCTCTCTTTTAAAAAACAACACCTAAATAACCTCAAAACTAAAAAATTAAAGAATTAAAGTTACTTAAAATACTATTTACTTCTTGAAAATCTTCATTTTGAGGTCGTTATCAGCCAAATTTGGCAAAGTCAACCCAAAATAGCTAACGCTGTCAACCACATGGTTTATTTTGTAACACAAAAAAACATATATACCTATCTACAAAAACCTGAAACCACAAGATTTTATTTAAAATTAGTCTTATATTATAAGGTGTTTGACTTTTGTTCTTTTCAATGGTTCAATGTATTACACGATCCGAAATCGACACATAATTTTAATGTTTGAGTTAGCATAATAGGTAATGTGTCATTTTTAGGTTGACACGAAATTGATATGTAATTTTTAAATTAGGTTAGGGTTGACATGCTAACCCAAAATGACACGAATACTTAAAATTATCGTTATATTCTCTCGTGTTTTTTCATGTCACATTTATTAATAATGGTAATACAATTATGATTATACTTGCAAACACGATCCAAACCTCCTATGTTGTTATAAACATATTATATTGACCTTCCAACATGATATTAGCGGATTTTTAAATGGTTAGTGTTAACATAAAATTTTAGAATGATATAAAATATTTAAAAATAGTATTATATTATCCTATATTTTTAAAAAGTCACCATCAAATCTAGACGGATTTTAAATTGACATTTTACAATCATATAGGATATTATTGGATAAATTATATAATAGTCAGGATTTAATAAATCATTTACAATCTTATTCTTTTAAACAAATTTATTAAAATGTCAAATCTGGTGTGAGAAGGTAAATGGCTTTTTCTTAAAAAAAACAAAACAAAACAAAAAGGGAAAATTACACAGAAATTCAACTTTTAAAAACTATTTACAACTATGTCAAGTTATAATTTTAGATTATGTCAAACTAATAAAATCAGTACTTTTACTATATTTTAAGGATTAGAATTTATAAATTAGAAGTCTAGGATATATTTTCTAAGGTTTATGATTTATGAATTGGAGTCTAGAATTTTTAAACTATTATATAGAATCATAATATATTGAAAATAATGACATATTAAGAATTAAGTTTGATGATATGACTTAATTGTAATTTTATAGTTAATTACGATATTTATGTATTTGACCCCAAACAAAAAGGTAAACAATGCCTAAAGCCCAAAACTGGCTGAATGGCTTGGTTAAAGCCCAAAACTGGCTGAATAGCCTCTTTGTACCATACCTAAGATTCCGGTTGTATTTAAGAAAATATTTTTCTAATTTTTCGGTATTTTTAAGACAATATTTTTCAACGAATAAACGATGAAAAACAGTAGAACATTTTCTTTTTAGGGTAAATAATTTATTAGTCCCTTTCTTTTTATCTAATACACTGTTTAGTCCTTCTATTTTCAAAAACATATTATAAGGTCCCTAACTTTTACCAATATTAACCATTTGGTCCTTTTGTCTTGTTTTTTTAGAATTATGATCGTTATATTTTAGTATAAACAGATATATATATATATATAAAATAACAGAGTAACATGGTCAACTTGTATTGTACCTTGGTTATCCTAAAAACTAAGGTATATTCGGTTAAAAATCTAAAAAAAAATAGATAAAAGGACCACAAAGTTAATATTAACAAAAGATAGGAACCTTAAAATGTATTTTTCAAAATAGAGGGACTAAACAGTGTGTTAGGTAAAAACTAGGGAACTAATAAATTATTTACCTTATTTTTACGGGACAATATTTTTCAACAAATAAACGATAAAAGAGTAAACATTTTCTTAAACTCTACTTGATTCATTCTTACTGGATAATATTTTCCAACAAATATCCAACAAAGAAACAAAGAAACGACCTAGATATAAAAAAAAAAAAAAAAAAAAAAACTGAAACAAACATTTCCGAGGAAAAAATAGCAATGTAGTATCTCAAAGAAACTATTTAGAAATATAAATGATGCAACTAAAAGTATATACAAGTTTTCATATTGTGTTCAGAAGATTAACTTCCACATCACATAAATTCAATTCCAATAACCACACAACCATAGAAAACCTTGTTTCAATATTTAGGAATTGATTAATTAATCACTAAATAAAGTGCATAAACCCTCTAAAATTTCTGCATCACAACTGAATTCCCAAGCCCTGCTTGCTCTATCGTTTGACTCGGGTCGGTCAGAACCTTGGGAGGAAATCCCATCAGCTGCAACTGATAATTCTGAGGGCCTCCGGGTCTCGATGCGTTGATGAAATATCGAATGTCGTTCACTGTGTGGTGGTAATTGAAGTGAGCAATCATCCGGGTTCCGTCTGCTAGCCTGAGCTGAATTGAAGTCGATGGCAGTGTTTCGTCCACAATTAGACCCATGGACGGGGTTGGAGAAGCATTCAGAGGGGCGGGATCCGGAGTTGGTTCAGTTGCTGCTGGAGGAGCACTGGTGCTGCCTAGTGTTCTCCCCACTCCTTGGAATGCTGCTGGGCGTTGCTTCTCTGGTTCCTGCAGAAAAAAGAAGCCAGCGAGAATATAGCTATACCTGTTGTCTTTCAAATGTATATTGAAAATACAGTTATTAGAATCGTATGATTCGAAGTTGAGTCGAGTATGCTCTATTTCGAGCCGACTCTATGGGATGAATTGAAATTGATCAGGAATCGGTGGTGAATCATACTAGTCAAGTTGAGTCTGCTCAAGATAACTTGATTCTGCTCGAGATATAGCTATAATAACAGCAGTGTCTTTCAAATGTATATTGAAAACACTCTTATTAGAATCATACGAGTGGAGTAGAGTTTGCTCTATTTTGAGCCGACTCTATGGGATGAATCCAAATTGATCAAGAACCGGTGGTGAATCGTACGAGTCGAGTCTGAGTCTGCTCTATTTCGAGCAGACTCTTTGAGATCAATCAAAATTGATCAGGAATCGATGGTGAATCAGCCGAACCAACGAGTCATCTGATTCCACTGATTCAGGAATAACGTGGGGAAAAAAATCTGAATTAATTATGTATCTGTTTATGTATCTGAACTGAATCTTACGATTCGAGTAGATTCACGAGTCACGATTCACAAAACGAGGATTTCAATCGAATTTCGATTTAACAACTATGATTGAAAACAAGAAATACTAAATGTGTGCATGTGCAAGCAATAACTTTGACAGAAGAAAGAACAACTTACTGGACGCGGTTCATCCCTTCTAATCAAATTGACATGAACTGACGAACTTCTATCTGGAGGCTCAAGCTCCTTAGGACACTCAGACTTTCTGATGCTCTGTAATATAGACATAACAAAACAATATCAACATTATAGATAATAACAGCAACCCGTAATTCAGGCAACAATTGCGCAGGTTATCCAGCTAAGACTGCAAAAGAGTGCAGAAAAACAAATTGGACATATTCTGAAATTTTCACCCATTGGTAGCTAAGACTGCGAGCCTTGGCGCAACGGTAAACGTTGTTGTCGTGTGACCAAGAGGTCACGGGTTCGAGTCTTAGGAGCGGCCTCTTGCCAAATAAATTGGCAGGGGAAGGCTTGCCCCCAGTACACCCTTGTGGTGGGACCCCTCCCCGGACCCTCGCTCAGCGGGGACGCGTAGTGCGACCGGGACGCCCTTTTTTGGTAGCTGGAAAATGTCGAAAATTCCATGGAAACGGTGTGCCAGGCTTTATTTTTATTTTTTATGTAAAAACACCCAAAAAATAACAATTTAGCATCCATAAATCATGAGAGATCCCCACAAACACGCCCTGTCAGTGAATTGTGGATCCGTAACTGACATCAAGCTACAGTGGATGATAAAAAAAACAGATGTCACCCTACCTCCATCAGACCAAGTAGAGATTATATTATACAGACACAAGCAAACAAATCTTTTTATCCCACTGAATGGTATTATTACCTCTAAGAAAGGTGCATTTTCTGGATCATCCATCCTCCTCAAAGGGCCACCATTTACTGTGAAACCATTAAGCCAGAAAATAATATTGTGGACAACATTCTCAGGTTGCTGAGGAGCAGATGGTACAGTTTCTCCTGAGAGTAATCTACCCGTTCCAGTGAAACTTCTAGAGCTTGAAGATGGCCGAAGGCTATCAAGGGGACCTTCAACTGCTCCCAATTGCCTGGCTATGTTAAAAATAGCGTCCACATCCCCCTTTGAATTTGTAGGGTCTTGAACGAGCATACCACTTCAATGACAAATGTAAGCCATCAATGTGTCAGCCTCGTAATAAAAATTAAACACATGAAAGAATAATCAACGCAATCAAAGGAATATAACGTCAGTGATAGAATGGGGAAGAAAATAAACCTCAATAACAATATTGGACACAGATCAGGAACAACAAATGCACTTAACATATTTCATTTATATTTTGGTAAATTGAAGTAATTATTTGATGTTGAATCTAAAAGTGTTATACCTCCATTATGAACACAAAATATGCTTGTGTCATAATACAACAATTCCACTTTTGTCATTCATATTCTGAAATTTATGAACTGAAAAATAGCTAAATATAACACACAAAATAATGGCTTAAAGCCAAATTTGCACCCTAAACCTTTATCCTAGAAGTCAATTACATCCTCAACCTTTCAAAATCATCAATTAAGTCCCTAACCTGTTTCAACTTTATCAACCGGAACCTGCCCAAACGGTAGAGTGACGTTGGTAACAGTCAAAGCATGATCCTATTCCTTACATGCATAGATCAATTCTTCTTTTTATTTGTTTAGACTAATTATAGCATGTGGTGTGTGTATCTAATCAGCAAGATATTCTGAAGAACACATCAAGTTCTAGCCATGGAGAGAAAGGAAAAGGAAGATAACAAAAAAGATTCAAGCTCCAACCAGCTCAAGGAAGCTAAAAGCATATCAGATGACAAATCATGTTGAAAGTATCATAAAGGAGGAGCCAAACAAGAATAAAATGGAAAGACATCACAAAGTTAAAAGCCTTCCTCGCCACCAAGTTCCTCAACCTGGAGATTTAAAAACTGAAGCCCTTGAGCAACTCTGAGACCTCCTAACTCAAATCCAACAACACCCAATGCCTTTCTCTTCTTTCTCTTCAACCTCTCAAAAATCCATTGCCCAAAATTATATGCTTTGACTGATGGAAGATCCAATTGACTTCTAGAATAAAGGTTACTGTCCAAATTAGGCTTTAAGCCAAAAATAATTGTCTTTTTCTGAGTCAGAAGAATTGCCCTAGTCAGAGGGGTTTTCATTTTCAGTTAATGCAGGTTATGCCACCTAACACAAAAAGAGGAAAGATTTCTGCGTTCTTTCATCATTAAGAGAGAAAAGGCAACTTCTCATGGAACTGACTAAACTATGAATATTTACACAGATTTTCTTGCATAAAGAGCACAAATAAAGTTTCAGAAAGAAAAAAAAAATCAAAATTTGGTTGTTAATCGGTTATAAAATACATTATACAAGAAATAAGAATAAATTTATGTTGCTGTGTACAAAGCTTAATATAATTCCAAGAATGAAGAGAAAGTTAGCAACACAACGCTACTTGCTTCTCTAGTAGTACTGCTATGTTCTTAGCATCATAGCATTTAAAGCAAATTCCAGTGAGATGTTCATTGGACGCATGATCACCCAGATCCTTTAACATTGAAATCATAGACGGAAACAGGGAAATGTTATTGCTGAAAAAATATAGCTAGGAAACAATGATGAAACTGAAACTGAAACAAAACACAAAAACACTAATAAAGAAAAGTTCATCGCAACATTTCTGCTAGAACCGTTTCCATGATCAAGAATATGTAGAACGGCCACAAATTCCCCCAAACGTTAATTACATTTTTTTCACAAACCAAACAGTAGACCTAAAAGCAACTCCCTTCACTACCCATTAACTTCTTCCACACTACCTTTTTCGCTCAAACTGCAATTACAGGTTAACTAGCCCGAATTTCACCTTAGTTAAGCTTAAGCCCCTTCTTAAAAACATAATAATTTTCATATAGCTTCCCAAATTCTCATATAAAACAAACAGTAAAGAACTTCACCAACGTCAATCAGATGAAATCCTGACTTGTATTCCCTCTATTCTAAAAGCAATTGATCAATGAAATGAAATCCTAAACTTATGAACATGAATAGATGAACAATCGGCTTTCAATTACACAACAACATCTCGAAATCAAAAACCTAATTAAGCAAATAAACAGAATTCAAGTAAAAAATCAAAAGCATGAAATAACCTCTTTTCTCCACCAGTGTAGTACTCTGGAGGAGAATCATCATCGTCGCTATCAGAGTCAGGACCTGAACGCCTGTTCAGATCTGAGAGTGTACGGATACCTCCGCCGCGACTACTGGATGGCTTCGCCGGTTTCTTATCACGAGATGTCATTGGATGGAGCTCTTGGATTGGAAAAGTAGAGCTTCAACGCGATGATGATGATGATAATAATGATGAGACTTCTCTGTATAAAACGGTGTGGTTTTTTTTTCTTTCCTTGTTTAGAAATTCATGAACGAGCACAATAATATCAGACTATTTGTAGAAGTGCGTTGTTGAATTTATTCGTATCTGACGGTTGAAATCTGATTAAGAGTTCTTATCTGACGGTTAAGTTATTTTGGATTAAATGATTATAATAAATATTTACTTAATGTAATTATTGAAGACCACTTTAAAAATGACTTTTATTAATCTATTTTTTAATTTCCTTTTTATCCACTAAAATACGAGCTGAATGAATGATAACCTTTCATATCTATATATCTACTATTGTTTAGTAGCAAGGGTAGGATCGGAGATTCTTCAACAAGATCGAATATCTAAAAAGAAAAGATCTAAAATTGGATTGAACCGTTGATTCTTCTTATAGGGACGAACTGAATTATACCATTGATTTAATTAAGTACAATTCTAAAGATTTTCAAATTCCTAATATTACTGAGTAAATATGTTAGAGGTTATAGAACTGGACCGAATATCCGGAAAAAAAGATCCAGAACCGGATTGAACCGTTGGCTTTTTCTGTAGGACCGAACCGAATTATACCGTTGACTTTATTAGATACAATTCTGGAGATTTTCAAATCTTCGAATTGTACCGAACTGTACTCGCCCCTAAGTAAGGGTGCTACTCCGAAAAGTGGGGATCCGAACTAACATGGGTAGGAAATCACCGAATTATTTCGAGTGGGATGGGAGTGGGGAACATTTTACCTCCGATGGCTAAATTTGAATGTGGGTGGGTACTATCCTAAACCGTGGGGATCACTGAGAATACCCTCGTGGGGATCCCCGAAAATCTCTATGAGATCCCAAAACTATATATTAGAAATTATATAGTTTATATAAATATTACAAAACATATCCTAATTTATTAAATATTATTATATTAGAAAAACAAAACTTAAAAGCATCTTCAACTGTCTCTTAGAGCATATCTAAAAGACTCTTAGTTGACTCTCTAAAATAATATAAACAATTGACTCTTAGTGATTTAAAGAGTGACTAAGTCATGTCATCTTTAATAATACTTTTCATATTCGCTCTTTATTTATTACTTTATCATTAAAATTATTAATTATTGTTACCAATAGTTAGAGAAGAGACACTTCTTATTTCTAAACAAAAAAATAAAATACGAAAGTCATTGAGAGTGAAGAGAGCCTCTCTATTAATAGAAAGAATGAAGAGACTTAGCTCTACTTAGTAAAGAGCTTTTTGAAGTAAAATTAGAGGTTTGAGCCATTTTAGAGGTTTTGACTAATCAAACCTCTAATAGCGGTCTTTGGTGAAGAGATATTTGAAAGAGTTTGTTGGATTGAAAAAGCTCATTTTAAGAGCCTTTTCAATTAACTTATTGTTCCACCTCTTTTGGATGACATTTTTACATCTAATTACTACTCTTAAATCCCAAATAAATGCTTTACCATATCCTTATTTGTCATTTACACAAACAACTATTAGCAATTAGCTAATTTTTACCAAAAAAGTTTATAACCAAAAAAGTAATCAACTAACAGCTAATATAATTAGCGGGAGAAAATCTGTTGTCCCCATTTTGGTGTCTCATTCTATGTCCCTCTCACAAAAAGTGACCCCTTTTAATTAAAATAATATATTTTATGAGCCAAGTGGACCCACATGATTAAAAAGATCCACTTTTTGTGAGAGTTAAAAAGATCCACTTTTTGTGAGAGGGACATGGAAGGGGACACCGAAATGGGGACAGCAGATTTTCTCCCTTAATTAGCTATCAGCTAACAGCTATTTGCCAAACAATGCCGGAGTAATTTCAGAGTTCACTAAAAGGCTATTGAAGTTGATTAGCTATCAGCTATTTGCCAAACAATGCTTGAGTAATTTCAGAGTTCACTAAAAGGCTATTGAAGTTGATTTTTTTAGTCTCTTTCTTCAAATTTTAACTTAAGAGTCAAACTAAGATGTAATTGAACTCTGATGACTAGTGGAGAATTTCCGATTAACTTCCGTCCCTGTGGGTTCGACGGGGGGAAGCTCCGATGCCAAAGTCAGTATAGAATAAGGAGGAATAAACTGAATTGACAAAGTAGGGTTACTAAGCTTGTGTGAATGTGTACCTTGATAGCTTGAGATGCAAGCTATATATAGTCATGAAGTTGTAACCTTTAGTAACTAGAAAGTCTCCATTAATGCTTCATTAATGGCGGTTACTGGTTTCCTTTAAGTATGTCCGTTAGCTCATTAATAGCTCATTAATGGCCTTTATTGCGGAATCGGCTCAGCTGCTCCGCTGGCGGATCGAGGGGTTATGGCGGATCTCCACATAGGTTTGACTATGGATCTCACGTGGCGAAGTCAAGGTGATCCGCCTGTCGGATCCCCTTGCTTGATACGCCATGGCATTCCGCTATCAGGTGATCAATACACGGCCGTTTTGGGCAAATATCTTCCTTGATCCTTTGGTAAATATCTCAATGTTACCAGAAGCTCCCCTAAAGTTCCTTTAAAGTCCTTTAGGGCTTTTGAGCTTCTTCGCGCGCCGTCATGATGACTTGTATTGATGGTCACTCTGTTCGATGCCAATCGGTGGGTGACACGTGTCATAGGCGCGCCGCTCGATGGAAGAGAAAACGCCTTCTTCTTTCCTCTCCTTCTCTTTCTACTTCATTTGCATTCCTCTTCCATCTTTCTTCGGGTTTTTTCCAGAATTTTCCTGGAGTTTCAGAATCCTCAAAGCCTTAACTCCCATGTAAGTGAATCTTTTCATTCTGTTTTTCTGAATGTTTAGGAGTCCTTCTTCATCCTTTGAGTCTACATTCGAACTTTTTAATTTGACCACTTCTTCCGAAACCGTAGTTAGCTGGACTTCTTCTTCTTCGGAAAATTCTGATTCTTCTGAGGGTACTATCAGTTGCGACTTAGCTGAGTTGTGTAACTCGGCGCGTAATAGCAATCGAACTCGTTTAGGTAGGATTCAGAACCTTCCCATCGCCGTTTCTCGAGTTATTCCGACAATAGGTTCTAGGCAGTTTTCTGGGATGGAGGCTTCTTCTTCAGCTCCATCCAGGAAAAAGGCGCCACGTGCGGAGTCCACTCCGTTTCGTATGAGCGTCGCGGATCTAGCGAATCTGGCGGATCACTTTTCGTGGATTAAGAATTATGAGACCGAGTTGGCGGCTGCTCATCAGCGACCCGTCTGTCCGCCTAGTGGATATTTGACTGTGTACAGTTGTCATGTAGAAAGAGGGTTTAGGCTTCCTCTTCCTAAGATGATGGCGGATATCTTAGCTTACTTTGACATCACTTTCAGCCAGCTACATCCAAATGGCTGGTTAGATCTGGCTCTGGATTGTTATTTGGCCTCGAACTTAGGGATAGTATGTAACCCTCGTGTCTTTCGGTCTCTCCATAAACCAACGAAGCGAAAGGCCGAATCCTTCCTCACTTTCGCAAAATTCAAAACTTATTCGCCCTTCTGCGGTAAGATGCCAAATGTCCATCTTTGGGACGAAAGATTTTTCTTTGTAAAGATAGGAGAGGGCGAATCTCTAGGATTTCCGTCGGTTTGGAATGCCAAACCTTTGCATATGGCTAGAGACATGCGTATATTGACGGACAGTGACGAGGAAGTGGCGGATATCCTGAAAAGTATCAGGGCAGATGCGTGGACATACGCCGACGCCTTGGACTTTATGATGAATGACATTCCCTTGATCCGCCGGGAAGGAGACAAGATCTCTTACGTGAAGTTTACACAACTTGATGAAGGTAAATTTGTTTTTCCTTGAACCTTGATTATTCTATTATTCCCTTGTCAAGGTTTTATCTGAGGCAAGTCGCGCCCTTGTAGAGATGCGCAAAAAGAAGAAGGAGGAGGCGGCTCAAGCAGCTAAAAAAGACAAGCAGGTAGCGGATCCCCTCAAGAACTCTGGGAAGCGTCCTGCGGTTGACGTTATGGATCTTCCTCTAACCAAGAAGAAGAAACCCGGGACTCTGGGTAGTGGGAAGTTAATGGCGGATGCCATTGGGGCTGAAAAGCCAATGGGGGAACGTGAAAACGTATTCCTCTTGTTGCAGTCTCTTTTTCTTTGCTTGAATCCTAATCATTTGCTTTCTACTTTCTACTTAGGTGGCGAAACCCGACCTAGGAAACTATTGGCTTACTAGATTTAGACGAAAAGGGTCTGTGAACGAAGAGTCTGTCATCAATGATGTTAATGAGGCCCTTGGTCAACTTGCTGAGGCGCAAGATGATCAGAGTGTGTCCTCCAGATCCGCCCATGCAATGATGGGAAAAAGGGAACTTCTTTTGGTGAGTTTGCCCTTCTTTAATTTTTGTGTTTACACAGATGAAAGTGTGTTGATGTGTGCTCCTTTTTTATAGGCATATACACACATGCGTTCCTTGGAAGCGGAGGTGTTGCAAGGGGTAGCGGATAAGGCAACTATTTAGAGGCTGGAGAAAGAAGTTGCTGTGGCTAATACAAATGTCGCCTCTACTATTGCTCTGAATGCAAGCAAAGACGCTGAGATTCGCCGTCTGAAGAAGAAGATAGAGGAGGATGCTAAGCATCATGAGGATGCTTTAGGTGAGGCAGAGATCCTGGCGGGAGAGCGTGCATATTATTACGGAGAGTGGATCATGGAGTATGTCCGGCTTGCTCATCTTGAGATTGATTTCAATGATCCAGAGTATGTTGTTCCGGATGTTGATGTTGTCTTTAAATATCACAAGATCCCAAACGTTCATGACTGCATCCGTGATCACATCCAAAAGGTGATGAGTGGATCTGTCGAAGAAACCAAGCCTGTCGTTGATCTCGAATCCGAAGATATTGGTGAAGCATCCTTGAAGGCGGATGACAAGACTGATGGCAAGGCAGATGACAATAGCCATGAGTTGACTGAGAGCATTGTTCCGCTAGGAGGAGCCCCTTCTGCAGAGGGCGCATCTATTGTGCAAGATGCGGGGGAAAATGTTCTTGTTTGATATTTTAAATGTAATTTGCGTACAATTTAACTTAATCCCTTTTTGAACAACCGCTGGTTTTTACTTTTCTGCTTTATATGTTTTAGCAAGTAAAACTTGTGGGTTTTAGGATTTTAATGTTTGATCCGAAGTAGGCGCCTGGCCATACTCAGGAGTGTGAGCCTTTGCGAAGGCTTGAAGCTTTTTATTCCTTTTGAAGAAATTAAGCTGCCTTAGGCGATCGATTAGCTTCATATCTTTGAGGTGAATCGATCCGCCACTAGGACTTTGAACTCTTCTTTGGAAAGAGTGTACAAGAGTGTAAAGATCTCACGTCTGAGAAATGTTTTAACTCTATCTCTGACGGGGATCAATTTGTTTCCTATCTTTGAGGTAGATAGATCCGCCGTTGAGATTGTTCTCCTATCTTTGAGGAGAAAGCATTATCCTACATGTGAAAATGCGTTTGTTGGCCCTCCCTCTTTTTTAATCTGGAATATTTATATTGCTACAAGAAAATACTTAAAAAAGAATTGATAGGACAAAAGTTGCTTTTTATTGAATGGCGATGTGACTTATTACAGCAAGTGGGTCTTACATGTGAGCCTCATTAAAACCTTTAATAAGAAAAACCTCATGGGATAAAAACTTACTAAAGAAAAAAGAGTACTCAAGACCTTGATTACATACTATTTTCCGGTGAAATATTTGCGGAGGTTCTGGATGTTCCATGTACGCGGCAGTGTATTTCCCTCCATGTCTTGGATTTTAAATGTGGCGAATCCAATCTTGGTGACTATTCGGTACGGACCTGTCCAGGTGATCCCCAGCTTTCCTTTCCCTTCCGTAGATTGGATTTTGTCTGCTTTTCGGAGCACAAGATCTCCCACATTCAAATTGACGAGCTTTGTATTTTTGTCATGATAAGCCGCGATCCGCTATTTGTAAGCTGCCATGCATACATATGCCTTTTCCTGCTTTTCCTCCACTTGATCCAGACTTTCTTTCAACCTTTGGCTATTTTCCTCCTTGCAATAGAATGCAACTCTGTCACTTGGGACCTGTATTTCAACTGGGATCACCGCTTCCACACCGTGAGAAAGGGCGAATGGTGTCTCGCCCGTGGCTGTTCTAGGAGTAGTGCGATACGCCTATAGGACGCTCATTAACTGATCCGCCCACTTTTTGTCATGCTCCCCCAACCTTTTCTTTATTCCTTTAACGATCGTCTGATTTGTAACTTCGGTCATGTCGTTAGATTGAGGATAATAAACGGAGGCGAATCTGTTCTGAATGCCCAATTTTTCACAGAAAGTTTTGAACTCTCCACAGTTGAATTGCGTTCCATTGTCAGTGATAATCGTGTGGGGAACTCCATACCTTCCTACGATGTTATCCTTGACGAACTCCACCATTCGTTCAGCATTGATAGAGGAGACAGCTTCAGCCCCTACCCATTGATGCGCGTAAAGTCTAGGTAGAGTTTTCTAATGACGAAATGTATATATTGTGAGTGCGGATTCTAAATCTATGGATGTGATCTTTATAAATTACTTTTAACTCTACTAGACACTACGACTACTTAGGGGCAAGTGTACCCCGTCGTATCAAGTAATAATCCGGTTAAGACCGGGTATCGAATCCACGGGATTTATAATTACAAGTATTAGACGACTCGGTTTCGTATGTTATTTAAGCAACGATTACTTTGGGATAAAGCAAGACACAACTACACACTATTCCTAACTATTGGCGACACAGATTTATGTAGCTAAAACCCTATGAAGTGAGATGAATTATGATAAGTTATAACCACGATAAATAACGACTCTAAATGTATACGGATAATAATTTACTCTTGCAAAGATGACTAAGTGTAGTAGGACCGACCCGTGAAGCACTTAGACTACGTGATTCCTAGTCAAGGCGTGTCTAATGCGGGGGAATTAGAAACTAGGGCCCGTAAGTTCCGTGGCTTGTCAATTCCTACGGTTTCCGATTTGTCACTTCCGGTAGGGCAACACCTATATAACTCCCTAAGGATAGCCCGAATGGCGTCGGAAATCGCGTTCTCCTACACAATAATCAATTATCAATATCAAAACAAGTAGCAAACACTAACACGTAAAGAGAAATAGAGATTATAAATATGAAATGTATATAAATGGAATACAACCAAGCCTAGTACATAGGAAGAGTACAAGCTAATTAGCACGTAAAAGGGGAGAATCCGCCCTTGAAACTAGCTAACCGGACTCAAAGCCGTCTCCTAGGTCGTGGAGGTGGAACTCTCGAGCTTGGTGACGAATGGTGGAGCGGAACTTCGATGGAATGCCGAAACAACCGAACAAGCTCTCGAGGTGGAGAGTTTAGCTACAAAAACTGAATCTATACTACAACAAGTAACAAAACAAGTATAGTTTGCTCTCTAGTGTGTAATTATTTCTTGGTTGGTGTCAAATGAAGTTCAAGAGCTTCCTATTTATAGACATCAAGCAAAGGGCAAGTTTGTAACTTCACAAAGTACAAGTGTGGAGCAACATTATTTGGTGCAGAAATCCCATGATACGCCCCGCGTAAGGTGGTCTACGCCCCGCGTAAGTGCCCATTCCGTCAGAAATCTTCTGCATGTGGACCAGTTCGTTGTCTTGTTGTCTCAAGCACGCCCTGCGTAGCTAAAGTACGACCCGCGTGTTTGAGTCTCTGAAGTTTTATTGCTTGAATTGGGGCTTTTACGCCGTGCGTAGCTGAAGTACGCCCCGCGTAAAAGAGTCTCTGAGTTTTTATCATTGGAGAATTGCTTGGTACGCCTCGCGTGTATGGTTATACGCCCCGCGTACGAAGAGTTGACTCAGGGAGACAGTGCAGTCTGACTTTCAGGACTAGGCCAATTATTGCCGACATGTGTCATACGCCCCGCGTAGGGTGTCATACGCCCCGCGTATGCTGAGTCAATTCCACATGGCTCCTGCGGATAAGGCAATTATTGCTGACACATGTTTCACGCCCCGCGTAAAGGATTATACGCCCCGCGTATTTGAGTAGATTTTCTGCTCCTTGCTCGTACCTGAAATACAAATCTTGCGAGCCGAGTTAGCTTGACGTTTTTATTTCCTAAACTAATCAAAAGCATGGAAAATTAACTGAAAGTACGAGATTTATTTTTATTTCTTTATTTTATCAAAACACTTTATTTTTGTAATTAAACTTATTTATTTTATCCAAAATCAACCCGTAAATCACGCTAAAAGATAGGGGTAAAATACCCCTATCAAACCTCCTCGGATTTTAAAGTTTTACTTGTCCTCAAGTAAAAGAAATCGAAAGACAAGGGATTGAGAAAATTAAGAAACAAACCGAAGGTTGGTTTTGCCAAGTGCGTGATTTCAAAGTTATGGTTTTGTGCAAAGGTTTCGGTAAGTACCTACGCAAACAATTGAGTACGGAACTTGTTTGAAACCTCCATGATCAAGATTTAATAGGCAATATTAACGGGGGTTGATTATCTTTTGAGAACCCGATAGTACCTCACCAAGGGATTTCGCTCTTACGCTCAATTTTAGGTGGGTCGGTGTTTTAGCACTCTTCTTTGCACTTATTCGAGATCATGTTGAATTTGCATTTTCATCCAGGTTTTTCCTCCTAAAATATGGTTAAGCAACATTAAAAATGAACCCGGAGGGGGGTTGTAATGTGGGTGGCTTCTTTAGTGGTTAGTTTAAAGAAACTCGAGTTCAAAAATACCGTTTTGTGATTGCACCGTATCATTGTTTATTTCGGCCTTGGCGAATTTTACAAAATATACTTCAAAATTGCTCGGGTGGAGCTTGAAAATGCCTTTTTATTTTTATTGTATCCTTTGTTTTGATAGAGGCACAAAAACAATATTTTGAGAACTTATGGTGCTCATTTGCTAAGGCCGTGACTTATTTCGGGTAATTTGGGTGCAACTTGATTATGTCGGCAATTGAACAAGAGGAAAAAGGGTTAAATGTTAAGAGGGTATTAACAAAAAAGTTGGTTAATAGGCTCGAAGGGGTTTCCTAATGTTCAATGAAAACGAGAAAAATAAATTAAGAAAAAATTAACCTAAGTGGGTTCGGTTTATCATCTATTGCCTTTTTACCACAAATAAGTGTACTTAACCTGGTATTGGATGCAAATTCTATGAGTCGAGTGAAGTCAAAGCTCTCGAAAAATTGTGAAAGAACTAGAGTTCTCGTACGAACTCTTTTAGGCTCAAGAATACCTCACAAAGATTCGGGTTTAAATTGTGTACTATCAAGTCTTCGCTAAATTCTCAACTATCCCGTTTTTATTGCCTTTTTAAAGTTTATTATGGAGATAACATTTGGGTTAAGACTCAATGTCTTAGTTTAGTACTAACCTAAGTTTTGCATAAATTCCCTAACTTTAAGATCAAGACTAAAATCTCTTAATTGAATCATTCCTTTATGTTCCGACACTTTTATTTTTGATGACAAATAACGGAACTTTAGTTAATTTCTAAAGGAGGGATAGCGTGTTGGGGAAAATTTGAAAGATTCAATAAAGTAGTTTAATTATTTTTTTGTATTTATTTTATTTTTATTTTTGTTTTTGTTAGTGCAAAACAAACGTTAAGTGCGGGGTTGCACGACCCTCCGCGTTATTTAAAATGACGTATATTCCAAGGGCGTCGCAAAAAGAGGTTAAAACAAAAACAAAAATAAAGTAAGGAAAGGAAAAGAAGACCCTTAGTGGTCAGGGGCCCTACGCGAGGCGTGCCCAGGGGGGCGCCCCGCGTAGGGTAGCATTTTTAATGCGTTTTGAGTTAGAGACTCAAATACGCGGGGCGTAATAGGGGGTACGCCCTGCGTGAGAGGTGTCCCTTGCATAATTTTAGATCAGAGGCACAAAGACGCGGGGCGTGCATAAGGAGACGCCCCGCGTATTATGTCGGATTGGGATTTGGTTTTCCGTGGGATTGAAGCGAAACGAAGAAAACAAGAAAAAATGAGTGGATATATACAGGGTTTGAGAGCATCAAACCAGCGCTACATTTATAGTCAGAGTAGCTCGACTTTCCTTGGTGATGCGCAAGGTCACGGTGGGGCGAGGAGTGTGGTTTCGCCTTGTTGTGGAAAAACGCTGCCGCGGTATATCTTTAGACGGTGGCCATTGACCCGGAGGGTTGCATTGTCGGGACCTTGGATCTCAATTGCTCCGGAGGAGTGCACATTAATTACGGTGTATGGTCCTGACCACCGACTTTTTAATTTTCCGGGGAATAACCGGAGGCGAGAATTGTAGAGGAGAACTTAATCCCCCTTGGTGAACTCCCGAACCTGAATGTGCTTGTCGTGCCACCGTTTTGTACGTTCTTTGTAAAATTTGGCATTTTCGTACGACCCTAAGCAAAGTTCATCAAGAGTGTTGAGTTGGAGGAGGCGGTGTTCTCCTGTAGCCTGCACGTCAAAATTTAAAAATTTCAGCGCCCAATATGCTTTATGTTCTAATTCTACGGGCAAATGGCATGATTTTCCAAAAACTAGACGATAAGTGGACATCCCGATGGGCGTCTTAAACGCCGTGCGATAAGCCCAAAGAGCATCATCGAGCTTCAAGCTCCAGTCTTTTCTAGAGGAGTTAACCGTTTTTTCTAAAATGCGTTTTCGAAAGTTTAGAACTAATTACTCGAGCGGTTTTTCTTGAATCTTAGGTAATCACTTTAGCCGGACCAAGGTAAAGTAGGTTAAAAAGGTTTAGATTTAATCTTGTTACAAATCTTAGATTTATTACTTGAGCCGGACCAAGGGAAAGTAATAAATCGAAGGTTTGGAACTAAGAAAACTTAATGCTTCTCTTGATTAATTACTTGAGCCGGACCAAGGGAAAGTAATTAGTCGAGAGTTTAGAACCGATCTCGAGAACTATTAGTTAATAAGAAAAATCGCCATCTTAAAAAGGATAAACAACTTAAAAGGGGTTAAGTGTTTTACCAAGCAAAGAGGTTAAGTGAAGCTAGAAGCCTTAGTTTCTTTTATTATAAGTAATCTCTCACTTAATTTGTGTAATTTTTATTTCACTTCTTGCTTAAGTCTTAGCTTGGTTGTCCAACAAACTCTACATTTCGGTTGTTTAAATAATAGATAGTAAGCAAAGAGATTAGTACTTATAATCACCATCCTCGTGGGAACGATACTCTACTTTCACTTTATTACTTGATACACGACTAAGGTACACTTGCCTTCACATGCACGTATACGTAAAACGCGCATCAAGTTTTTGGCGCCGTTGCCGGGGATAGTAGAATTATAATATTAATCTATTCGAGCTTCTATTAATTTAGACGTTTTATTTTCTTTTATTTTTGTTGTTTTTATGAACACAAGAAGTTTAAGTTGGCCTTTATTATTGCCCGATCCTGAAATTGAGCGTACTTTTCACAGGAACTTGGCTAATCGAAGAGCAAACATGGCGCAAGAGGAACGTTCCATCATGGATCTACTCACTCCGAACCGTTTGGACATGAATTCAAGTATCGTGAAACCTACCATTGGAGCAAACAACTTCGAGATCAAGCCGGCAATGATCCAACTTATACAAAACTCCGGTCAATTTGGCGGAGATCCGAGAGAAGATCCAAACTCCCATTTAAATAAATTTGTTAAACATTGTTCTATGCTTAAGCAAAATGGGGTACCACCAGAAGCTATTAAACTAAAATTGTTTTCTTTTTCTTTAAGGGATGATGCAGCTGACTGGTTGGATTCTCTCGAGGCCGGATCCATTGGAACATGGGATGAGTTAGTTAAGAAATTCTTAGCTAAGTACTTCCCTCCATCTAAAACGGCGATGTACAAAAACGAGATAAGTTCTTTTCGCCAAACCGAGAGAGAGACACTATATGATGCGTGGGAGCGATTTCGTCGACTATTGAAGAAATGCCCACATCATGGATTTGAGAAGTGGCAACAGGTTAGTATTTTTTATAATGGTTTATCTTCCGCTAACTGTGCCACAATTGATTCCGCCGCAGGTGGCAACATTCTTAAGAAAACCCAAATGGAGGCTTATGATTTAATCCAAGAATTGGCGAAAAGGTGCTCTCATTGGCAAGCGGAGAAAAACCTCGAAACAAGAGCGGGAACATATTTGGTTGATTCGTCATCAAGATCTGTCATTTATGAGTTAAATAAAAAATTGGATCTATTAATGGCTAATTTGAACCAAAATAATTTGTGTGATTTATGTGGTTTAAATGGGCATAAGAGTGAGGATTGTCAAGCGGCAAACCCATTCCTTGGGGATACCGCTAGTGCAAACTTTGTGGGAAATTTTAAGCAATCTAATCCTTATTCCAACACGTACAACAATGGTTGGAGAAATCACCCTAATTTCTCATGGACTAATAATCAAAATGTGCAAAATCCGCAAAGACCTCCACCCGGATTTAATCCTAATGAAAAGAGAAATAACGGTGATGAAGCTTCGGCTATTGTAACAATTCTTGCAAAAATGGAATCTCGTCTTGCAGGTATGGAGGAATGGAAGAGAAATCAAGAGACGTTCACAAAAGGGCTTGAAACGAGCATAAGCCAATTAGCAAAAGCCATGTCCGAACGTCCTATGGGATCCCTTCCAAGCAACACGGAAACAAATCCAAGGGAGCATGTGAAAGCCATCACATTGAGAAACAACAAAGAGTTACAATCGGCTCCGAGCAAACAGGTAAAAGATACCACGGATGAGGTAAGTACTTCTCAACCTCAAGATTCATCTCCTCCTAAGCTTTTTGCGGATCCACTTGTTCAACCCTACAAAACAAAAATTCCATTTCCCCAAAGGTTGAACAAGGAGAAACAAGAAAAGCAATTCTCCAAATTTCTCGACATTTTCAAAAAATTACATATAAATATTCCGTTTGCGGAAGCCTTGGAAAATATGCCCATGTATGCTAAATTTTTAAAAGATATACTTTCCAAAAAGAGAAAATTGGAGGATAATGAAACAGTGAAATTAACGGAAGGATGTTCGGCTATCCTACTCAATAAACTACCACCCAAATTGAAGGACCCGGGAAGTTTCTCTATCCCGTGTACTATCGGTGGTATGTATTTCGAAAGAGCTCTATGTGATCTTGGAGCAAGCATAAATCTCATGCCATTAAGTATCTTTCAAAAATTGGGTTTAGGAGAGCCGAAACCCACTAAGGTTTCCTTACAATTAGCCGACCGTTCTCTTGCATACCCCAAAGGGTTTGTAGAAGATGTGTTGGTTAAGGTGGATAAATTCATCTTTCCGGCTGATTTTATTGTTCTTGATATGGAGGAGGATGATCGAGTCCCGATAATTTTGGGTCGTCCTTTTCTAGCAACCGGGAGAACACTTATAGATGTGCAACAAGGGAAATTAATTCTCCGGTTACAAGATGAGGAAGTGATTTTTAATGTTTTCAATTCTTTAAAGTATCCTTCCGAAAATATTGACCATTGCAACTTTCTTGATATAACAGACGAAGTTGTTAAAGATGTTTTTCAGAATGACATGTGTGAAGACCCATTGGAAAAAGTAATGTTAAATGGTCTCGGGTTAAATCAAGAGGAGGTCGTGATAGATCGAGAAATTGCCAATTTGACTTATGACCCCGAGGATTGCATGTGGATCCGTGACCAATATGAGAAAATCATTCGAGGGGACAAACCGAGGCCCAAATCATCATTGGAAGAGCCACCCGAATTAGACCTTAAACCCTTACCATCTCATTTGAAATATGCATTTTTAAGTGAAAACTCAAACTTACCTGTTGTAATTTCTTCTTCTTTGACAGGTGAAATGGAAGAGAAATTGATTAATGTGCTCAAAGATCACAAGAAAGCTTTCGGATGGACATTGGCGGACATCAAAGGAATAAGTCCTTCTATTTGCACACACAAAATTTTCATGGAAGAACAAGTTAAACCGACGGCCCAACCTCAAAGACACCTAAACCCAAGCATGAAGGAAGTGGTGAAAACTGAAATTCTAAAACTCCTTGATGCAGGTATCATCTATCCAATCTCGGATAGTAGTTGGGTAAGTCCGGTACAAGTCGTACCTAAAAAGGGAGGTATAACTGTTCAAGCTAATGAAAAAAATGAACTAATCCCGGTAAGAAAGGTAACCGGGTGGCGCATGTGTATTGATTACCGAAAATTGAATGATGCCACTCGGAAAGACCATTTTCCTTTACCTTTCATCGATCAAATGCTTGAAAGATTGTCGGGACATGCTTATATGTGTAATTTAGATGGCTATTCCGGATACATGCAAATCCCGGTTGCTCCAAGCGACCAAGAGAAAACAACTTTTACATGTCCATATGGAACTTTTGCCTATCGTAGAATGCCTTTCGGATTATGTAATGCCCCGGCTACTTTTCAAAGGTGCATGATGGCAATTTTTGATGACATGATTGAAAACTTCATGGAGGTTTTCATGGACGATTTTTCCGTGTTTGGAAAAACATTTGATAGTTGCTTGCATAATTTGGAACTAGTGCTTAAAAGATGTGAAGATACTAATTTGATTCTAAATTGGGAAAAATGTCAGTTTATGGTCAATGAATCAATTGTTCTAGGCCATAAAGTATCATGTCAAGGCATAGAAGTAGATCTGGCAAAGGTGGAGGTAATTGCAAAATTGCCACCGCCTAATTCTGTTAAGGCTATCCGAAGCTTTCTCGGGCATGTAGGATTCTATAGGCGTTTCATAAAAGATTTCTCAAAAATTTCAAAGCCATTGACCCAACTGTTGATGAAAGATGTTGAGTTTAACTTTTCTAAAGAATGCTTATCCGCCTTTGAACTATTGAAAGAAAAGTTAATTGATGCACCAATAATGATTAGTCCTAATTGGAGTTTACCTTTTGAACTAATGTGTGACGCTAGCGATTTAGCAGTTGGAGCATGTTTGGGACAGCGAAAAGATAAGAATTTTCAACCGATATACTTTGCTAGTAGGACGTTGAATGAAGCACAACAAAATTATACAACAACCGAAAAGGAGCTACTAGCAATTGTTTTCGCTTTTGATAAATTTCATTCTTATCTTGTGCTTTCAAAAGTTATCGTTTACACTGATCATTCCGCACTAAAATATCTCTTATCTAAACAGGATGCAAAACCGAGATTGATCAGATGGGTTCTCCTACTCCAGGAATTTGATTTGGAGATACGAGACACGAAAGGGGTAGCTAATGTAGTTGCCGATCACCTTTCACGATTGGAGTTTGAACCACATAGAACCGACGTGCAAAGAGAGATCAAGGAGTTCTTTCCAGATGAATCATTGTTTAGCGTATCAACACTACCATGGTTCGCCGATTTCGTAAACTTTCAAGTGGGTAATATACTTCCTCATGGGCTCACATACCAACAAAGACGTAAGTTCTTCGCCGATGCAAAGCACTATCTATGGGATGAGCCTTTCCTTTTTAAGGTTTATGGAGACAATGTGATTCGTAGGTGTATCCCAGAAGAAGAGGTAAAATCTATACTTGAGTTTTGTCACTCACGTGAACCCGGTGGCCACCACGGTCCAAACCGTACGGCTGCCAAGGTCTTACAATGTGGGTTTTATTGGCCTACGATCTTTAAAGATGCATATGAGTTCGTAAAATCTTGCGATAATGCCAACGAACGGGTAACATATCACGTAGACACGAAATGCCCCTATCGAGTATATTGGTTTGTGAAATTTTTGACGTGTGGGGCATTGATTTTATGGGTCCTTTTCCGAATTCATTTGGTAACCAATTTGTGCTTGTTGCAGTTGATTACGTATCCAAATGGGTAGAGGCGATTGCTTCACCTACTAATGATGCTCGGGTGGTTACGAAGTTCCTAAAGAAAAACATCTTCACTAGATTTGGAACACCCCGAGCAATCATTAGTGATGGTGGCACGCACTTTTGCAACAAGCAATTTGACCAATTGTTGGCGAAATACGGAGTCACCCATCGGGTAGCCACCCCGTATCATCCCCAAACAAGTGGTCAAGTTGAAATATCAAACCGGGAATTAAAGAGCATTTTAGAAAAAACGGTAAATTCATCCCGAAAGGATTGGTCGATTAAGTTAGACGATGCTTTGTGGGCTTATAGGACGGCTTTTAAAACCCCTATAGGTGCCTCACCGTATCGTCTAGTTTTCGGAAAAGCATGCCATCTACCCGTAGAGTTAGAACACAAGTCATTTTGGGCTCTAAAGTTTTTAAATTTTGATATGTGTTCTGCAGGAGAAAAATGTTTGATGCAGCTCAACGAACTCGATGAATTCCGCCTTTCGTCATACGAAAATGCGAAATTATATAAAGAACGGACTAAACGTTGGCATGACAAGCATATCATTCCACGAACATTCAAACCGGGGGATAAAGTTCTTCTATACAACTCTCGATTACGACTTTTTCCCGGTAAGTTGAAGTCGAGATGGCACGGGCCGTATGAAGTAACCGAAACATTCCCTTCGGGAGTGGTCGCGGTTCAACGAGAATGTGTGGCACCATTCAAAGTGAACGGACAACGAGTGAAACTATACGAGGCCGGAGACACAAGCATGAACGATTCCGTCGTATACCTCAATGCCCCGACCACGAGCAACTAGCCACTCAATAACGTCGAGCTGATCGACGTTAAACTTAGCGCTTGTCGGGAGGCAACCCGATATTTCTAACCTCTTTATCTCAACTTTCACTCTTACTTTTATAATATATATTTATTTCAATTTTATTTTCGTTTTGTTTTTCGTTAAAAAAAAAAAAAAAAAGCTACAGGTACACCTCGTCGAAGTGTAGAGTTCCAGAGACTTGCAAAGTCTCTGGAACTCCTCACCTCGACGAGGTGAACATCACCTCGTCGAAGTGTAAAGTTCCAGAGACTTTGCAAGTCTCTGGAACTCATCACCTCGACGAGGTTCATCCCAACCTCGACGAGGTTGGTGATTAGGAGGGCTTAATTGCCCGATTTCCTTTGTCTTCTCTATTTTTAACTTTTCCCTTCTCTTTTGCAGCGCAACCGTCCGCCTCCCTCCCTCCATCTCCGGCCATTTTCCGGCGAAATCACCATCTAAACACCCTCTTTCCACCTCAAATCATTTCCTAGGCCTCCAATCCTTCACCCTCTACACTCAAATCCCACAAAAACTCCTTGAATCCAAAAACCCCAAATCACACCCTAGCTTCTCTATTTCCCTCCAAAACACCAAATTCACTCAAATTTCCTCCATTTAAGCATTGTAATGGCTTCAAAAAGAGGAAGAAAGAACAACCCGCCGATTAGCACGTCACGAACACGAGCCGCGACAAATGCCCCAATTCCTCAACCACGGTGCCGTTTATCCGAACAGTACCAGTGTCCGTTCCTCCTCAAATCTCCTCGAGAAGGTGATCGGTATGATCGATTACGTGTCATGTCTCTTGCTCATATTCACTATTTTGATTTTCCTGTGTTGGATAAATTGGGAAACTCGGGTGCTATTCGTGAGTTCTTAGAATGGTTAGGATGGAATGATTTTGCATTGAAACCAATTTTTAGTTACCCGTCACTGATTACGGAATTTTTTGTTAGCTTTAGGACGGGTACGGATGAACAAGACAAAACCAAAATAATGTTTAGATTGTTGGGGGAAGAAAGGGAAGTGACTGAAGGGCTGTTTTGTACATTGTTTAACATGTCTGAGGGAGGTTTAGAATTGCTTCCCGAAGGGGTTACATTTGAGTCAATTTGGGCATCAATCACAAACAATGAGTTGTATGATTCTAACAAATTGCTAAACAAGCAAATTGTTGATCAAAATCTCAGATTGATGCACAAATTCATATGTCATAGCATTTCGGGTAAGAAAGATTCCGATAAAGTCAACAATAGGGAACTCATTCTACTCCACTGTCTGTCCACCCGAACCCGACCTAACTTACCCCACTTCATTTTCAAATCAATGCAAGATATCATAGACACCTTTAGGCGCACTTTAGCTTTTGGTCATATTATTACTGAAATCGCCAACCATTTTGGGTATACGGACCGTCTAAGGAGCGTCCCTCACTTAGCACCTAAATTTTTCAATAAATCCTATTTGCGGAAAGCACAATATATGACAGAAAATGTTGAGTTTTGGCCTGTGGACCCAACTGAGGATGATCAAATGGAGGAAAATGAGATGGAGGGTGCGGGGGGTGAGGAACCAGTTGATCCTAATGGTGCACCGGCAGTTGACCCACGTTCCATTCACGAAAGGCTTGAGGCTCTCGAGCTACTAGGGAGGGAGAATCAGGCCACTTTGCAGCGCATCGAGACATATCAACAGCAGCAGGACCCCATACTCCAGCAGATGGCCCAGTTCATGGCCCACTATGCCAGTCAGCACGACTGGCAACTGCCTTAGACAGGGAGTTCTTCTATCCTTTACTTTTTGCTTTAGTGTTATTTCGCATTTTGGGACTAAACGCTACACTAATGGGGGATGGGAGTAAAGGATAGAACTTTATCTTTATTTTCAGTAGTTGTTATTTTCGTACGTTTAATTTCAATTTTATGATATTTTGCACTCTATTTTATTAATTTGCACCTTATTTTTAATAGTTATGTTTTTCCCTTTATTTCTAATTTTTATTTAGCTTTTAAATAAATGTTTTGTGAAATAATTTTGAATAAAAACCCCATTCTAAAGTTTTGTTTTAACAAACGAGAAAATCAAACAAAATTTTATCTAGAATAAATGTTAAATTTTGATAGGATGAAATTTTACTTGAAAATCTTAAATTTTGTAAACGAATTTTGGACTATTTTGAATACGTAATTTTATTTTGTTATTACGCTCAGTATTTAACAAATCGACATTTACATTTTGAGGAATAAAAATTGAGTTAATTAGCACACATTACCATTCCAAAGTGAGTTTTTTTGAGCCTAATTTAAAAAGCATTCACTAATGCTTCATTTTTTTCTCTCTCACGAGTGTTCCATAATTACACGAAACTTGAGAATTTGCATCAAATACCGGTCAAAACCTCACGCGTCTAGCTCAAAACACGACATGATTAAGGCCTTCCTTGTTTTACCCCCACTTTTCATACTCAAAATGATAGCCCACCTTAAACATATTTTCCGTCGTTCACCCCTTCGAGCCTAGACATTCCATTCATTTCACCACGTTACAAGCCGCATTCCCTTCATAAATACCATTTTTGTTCCCCCTAAATTTATGGGTAATTAGTAACCAATATGCTTGAGATGATGATTCACAATAAATACGAAATTCAGACAAACACTTCTACCGATATATAACGTTATACCTCTCTATTTTCGTATATTTCATACTTTATATATATATATATATATATATATATATATATATATATATATATATAAATAAAATTCATATTGATATTTATATATATATATAAAGTCAAAAAAAATATATATATATATATATATATATAAATAAAAATAAAAATATATAGTATCATATATATATTTATAAATAAAAATAAAAGAGAGATTTCCGTTACAAAAATTCTGAATTTCCGAAAGACAAAATTCCTCTTGTGAATCTATCAAATAATTACCCATGAATTTATTTACCCAAAAATCTCCTCTTCTCCATACCTTTACCTTCAACCAACGTTACAACCCATTAAAGACCTTTTGATCGTGTTTATAGTCGGTCGCGTTTGGTAAAGATTTGGATGACCATGCAAATTTTTAATAGTTAGTGTTTTTATTGGATTTGAGCGAACATTTAATGCCCTAAACACTTGAGCGTAAGAGTGACTTCCATGCGAGGTGTTTAAATTGGTTCAATTTTATTCAGCATAATGAAAAATGTCGGTTTGAAAAATAAGAGTGTAAAAGCAAATAACTTTATCCAGAGAAATAGTCCGAGATTTGAATATAGAATTTTTGCTCATTTTCGATTGAAATAATTCCTGTCTTTACGTTAACTTATTCGACGATAAAATTGTTTTCCGCTTTTCTTTGCTTGAGGACAAGCAAAGCTTAAGTTTGGGGGTGTTGTTATCGTCATAATTTATAGCATTTTTAGTATTTAATTACTAGCTATTTTGTACCATTTTAATAAATTTTAATGATGGTTTTTGTATTTTTCTTCATTTTATGTATCTAAGCCACTTTATGTGTTTTCTAGGCATTTTCGCAAGGTTTTCGGTACAAATAACCAAGTCGGGGCTTAAGGCGGCAGCTCGGGAGTAAAAGAGACAAGAAAAGAGGATCTTTAGTGACACCCAGCGTGCACTTCGTCGCGGATAGGTGCTGCAAGATAAGAGTCTAATTGTTCACACTAGGACAGATTTGACACATTTTCGTATTTTCAACTTTTCTCCCTCATACGGACTCGGATTGAGGCGATTCAAAATGCGTTGGAAAGCTAAGAGAAAGATGAACAAATGTTTAATAATAATCATCTCCAAATTCGAAGTGCATCAGGCCCAGAAAATTATCCAAAGTTGATGAATATGTTGAAGCCTAAGATTCCTTTGACATTTCAACTCCTAAATTATTAAAATCTTCCCCCCATGCTCTCTTAAATGCTAAATTCAGATGATAAGGAGTGAGAGGCCATAAGGATGACTTGGTCTTTGGAATTTTGTGTACCATTTTACTATAAAAGGAGGCCTTGGGTGCCATTTGAAGACACACCAAGCTTAGGCTTAACTTCTCCCTCTATAATGTTACTTTGCTGATTTTTCTCTTCAAAAATCAGTTGTTTGTGTTATTATAATTGTTGTTATTGTGCTCAAGTTGTTGTTTGTGCAAGAGTTCATTCAATAAAAGTAAGTTTTAAGTTATCGAGGAAGTTCATTCGACAATTGTCATTACGGTTTCTTCTAAACTTTAATCTCTTTTATTACTATGAACTCCATTATCTATCTTACTAAGGTGTGTTTTAATCTAATCATGGGCTAAACCCCTCTTAACTAAGGCTAAAAGTGGATCTTAACCTTAATTATGTGGTAATTACGTTTAACCTATTTAAGTTATCTTTATCCTTTTGGAGAACTAACTTATGATTCTTAATGCTTGTAGGAGATGGGCCAACTCTCTACTTGGATATAATTAATCGTTTATATTGACCGTGATTAAATTGATTAATCGAAATTTATAAGTTGGACCTAATGACCATTTAGTGTGGCTTGTTAGTTTTCCAAGGTTTTTCATGAATCTTATTACAAATCTTTAATTTATTACTTGAGCCGGACCAAGGAAAAGTAATAAATCGAAGGTTTGGAAATAAGAAAACTTAATGCTTCTTTGGATTAATTACTTGAGTCGGACCAAGGGAAAGTAATTAATCGAAAGTTTAGAACTAATTACTCGAGCGGTTTTTCTTGAATCTTAGGTAATCACTTTAGCCGGACCAAGGTAAAGTAGGTTAAAAAGGTTTAGATTTAATCTTGTTACAAATCTTAGATTTATTACTTGAGCCGGACCAAGGGAAAGTAATAAATCGAAGGTTTGGAACTAAGAAAACTTAATGCTTCTCTTGATTAATTACTTGAGCCGGACCAAGGGAAAGTAATTAGTCGAGAGTTTAGAACCGATCTCGAGAACTATTAGTTAATAAGAAAAATCGCCATCTTAAAAAGGATAAACAACTTAAAAGGGGTTAAGTGTTTTACCAAGCAAAGAGGTTAAGTGAAGTTAGAAGCCTTAGTTTCTTTTATTATAAGTAATCTCTCACTTAATTTGTGTAATTTTTATTTCACTTCTTGCTTAAGTCTTAGCTTGGTTGTCCAACAAACTCTACATTTCGGTTGTTTAAATAATAGATAGTAAGCAAAGAGATTAGTACTTATAATCACCATCCTCGTGGGAACGATACTCTACTTTCACTTTATTACTTGATACACGACTAAGGTACACTTGCCTTCACATGCACGTATACGTAAAACGCGCATCAGTTAGAAACCTCAACTTGCCCACTAGTTTACGGGTGGTAGGGTGTAGAGACTCGGTGTGCAACCCCATACTTAAGTAAGAGTTGATCGAATTGGCGATTGCAAAAGTGGGAACCCCCGTCGCTAATGATAGTTCGAGGGGTCCCGAACCGAGTAAAAATGTTTTTCTTTATAAATTTCCCTACCGCCTTAGAGTCGTTTGAAGGTAAGGCAACGACCTCTACCCATTTGGAGACATAGTCAACCGCTACAAGAATGTAAGCGTTGTTATGCGACTTAGGGAAAGGTCCCATGAAGTCTATCCCCCACACGTCAAAAAGTTCGTAGACTAAGATTCCTTGTTGGAGCATTTCATGTTTTCGGGAAATGTTTCCGCTCCTTTGACAAACGTCACATGATTTGACGAAGTCTTGGGAATCTTTGGACAAAGTAGGCCAATAAAACCCACATTGTAAGACTTTTGCCATAGTCCGACTAGGGCCAAAGTGGCCCCCTCGGCTCTTGGGTATGACACATATGTAGCACATGATTAACCTCTTCTTCCGGTATACACCTATGAATAATGTTATCGGCACAAGATTTGAACAGATAGGGTTCTTCCCAAAAATAGTGCTTAGCATCGTGAAAGAATTTCTTACGCTGCTCATATGTAAGGTGTGGGGGAAGAATATTACCGGCTTTGTAGTTTGCCATATCGGCATACCAAGGTAAAGATGTTACCGCGTAGAGTGTTTCGTCGGGAAAGGTCTCCTTAATTTCAATAGCTTCCGGGAATTCGCCTTGCTCGCCTTGTAAGCGAGAGAGATGGTCGGCCACAACATTCTCCACTCCTTTTTTATCTTTGATCTCGATGTCGAATTCTTGTAGGAGTAGGATCCACCGTATCAAGCGTGGTTTGGCGTCCTGCTTAGTCATCAAGTACTTGAGAGCTGCGTGGTCAGTGTATACGATAATTTTGGATAACACAAGATATGACCTAAATTTATCGAAAGCAAAAACAACGGCAAGCATCTCTTTTTCCGTGATGGAATAGTTTTGTTGGGCCTCATTGAGCGTTTTGCTCGCATAATAGATAGGGCGAAAGAGTTTATCCACCCGTTGGCCCAAACAAGCACCTACAGCCAAATCACTCGCATCACACATGAGTTCAAAGGGGAGGTTCCAATCGGGTTTCACCATGATAGGTGCATTAACTAGTTTTTCCTTTAGCGTATTAAATGCAAGTAAACATTCGGGGGAAAAACTAAATTTCGCATCCTTTGCAAGGAGTTAGGTCAAGAGGGTTGCTATCTTAGAGAAATCCTTGATGAATCGTCTA
Source organism: Euphorbia lathyris (assembly GCF_963576675.1). Taxonomy (NCBI): domain Eukaryota; kingdom Viridiplantae; phylum Streptophyta; class Magnoliopsida; order Malpighiales; family Euphorbiaceae; genus Euphorbia; species Euphorbia lathyris. The sequence goes on from NC_088915.1 coordinate 88,553,822, forward strand.
TAGAACCCCGCATGACCCAAGAAACTCCGAATTCCCTTAACGTTGATTGGTGGAGGTAGTTTTTCGATTACCTTGATCTTGGCCGGATCGACCTCGATCCCCTCTCCGGACACCTTGTGTCCCAAAACAATGCAATCTTGAACCATGAATTGACATTTTTCCCAACTGAGCGCAAGGTTAGTATCTTCGCAACGTTGGAGGACTTTATCAAGATTACTCAAACAAATCTCAAAGGACGACCCAAAAACAGAAAAATCGTCCATGAAGACTTCCATGAAATCCTCAATCATTTCGGAGAATATAGCCGTCATGCACCTTTGAAAGGTGGCGGGGGCGTTACAAAGCCCAAATGGCATCCGCCTATATGCAAATGTCCCATACGGACAAGTGAATGTCGTCTTTTCTTGATCCGAAGGATCGACGGGAATTTGCATATAACCGGATAAGCCATCGAGGGTGCAAAAGAATTTATGACCCGCCATTCTTTCCAACATTTGGTCGATGAACGGCAAGGGAAAATGATCTTTTCGGGTGGCTTCGTTAAGTTTTCTATAATCAATGCATACTCGCCAACCGGTTACTTTCTGTGTGGGGATTAATTCCCCTTGATCATTTTCCGTCACCGTTGTGCCCCCCTTTTTGGGAACACATTGGACCGGGCTAACCCATGGACTATCGGAGATAGGAAAGATTATACCTGCGTCGAGGAGTTTGATTACCTCGGCCTTCACTACCTCTTTCATATTGGGGTTAAGCTGTCGTTGCGGCTGTACGGAGGGCTTGACTTTATCCTCCATAAAGATGCGGTGTGTGCAAATGGTGGGGCTGATCCCTTTTATGTCGTGAATGGTCCATCCAAATGCGCCTTTATGTTTTTGTAATACCGCAATCAATGCTTCCTCCATTTCCGCTGTCAAAAGCGAAGAAATAACAACCGGTAAGAAATTAGGAGGTTGCAAAAATACGTATTTTAAATTAGGAAGCAAGGGTTTAAGTTCCAAAGTTGGAGGTTCCTCAAGAGAGGTCTTCGGCTTTGCTTTGCTATCCCGGTCTAAACCCTCGAACCGGCTCCTTGCCAACAGACATTGTTCTATTTCGGAGGAGTATTCAAATGGCTTATTCAATGGCTCCTCATCCAAATGCTCAATACCATCTATTTCCGAAGAGGTTCCCGCAGAAGACCTATCACAAAATTCTTCAACAAAAAGATCAATAGAGTCCACGGATTTTAAAAAATTACAATCCGCCATGGTATTAGATGGAAATTTCATGGAGTTGTACACGTTAAATTCTACCTCTTCGTCTTGCAACCGTAGGATGAGCTTACCTTCGTGGACGTCAATGAGAGTCCTACCTGTTGCAAGGAATGGTCGTCCTAGGAGGATTGGTACCGAATCGTCTTCCGCCATATCGAGCACTACAAAATCGGTGGGGAAAATGAACTTGTCCACTTTTACTAAGACATCCTCCACAATTCCTTTTGGCCGGGCAATGGATCTATCGGCCAGTTGGAGCGTCATATTGGTAGGCTTAGGTTCTCCCAAGCCGAGCTTCCTGAATACAGATAAAGGCATTAGATTGATGCTAGCACCCAAATCACATAAAGCTCTCCTAAACTCAACATTACCAATCGTGCAAGGGATAGAAAAACTACCTAAATCCTTGAGTTTAGGTGGGAGTTTGTTTGTTATAATCGCGGAGCATTCCTCCGTGAGCGCTACCGTCTCATTATAATCCAACTTCCTCTTTTTGGCGAGGATTTCTTTAAGAAACTTCGCATATGTGGGCATTTGCTCCAATGCTTCTGTAAGTGGAATGTTAATGTGAAGTTTCTTAAAAATTTCCAAAAACTTACCGTATTGGTGATCCAATTTTTCCTTTTTGAGTCGTTGTGGAAAAGAGAGCTTCGGTACGTAAGCTCCAATTGGATCACACACATTTTTATTCTTATCCAAGGAAGTCGCGGGTTTTGGATCCGAACCGGGGTTGCTTACCACTTCCAGTTTATCACTTACCTGTGGAGTGGGTGGAGTCACCTTTGGAACCGGTGGTTCCAAGCCCTTACCACTATGGAGAGTTATTGCTTGTGCGGTCTTCCAATCTTTTGGTCTCGGGTTTTGTTCGGTGTTAGTCGGGGGAGACCCATGTTGTCTCCCTTGTCGTTGGTGACTTAATTGGGCCACTTGCTGTCCCAAGTCCCTGCAAAATGCTTTATTGTTAGCAAGACGGGAAGATATTTCTTTAAGGAGATCAATTACCATTGCGTCTTGTGCATTGCTAGGAGGTTGTGATTTTTGCCCTTCTTAGACATGAGGGGATTGGCCCAACCCTTGTTCCACAAGTTCATCATGGAGTTCGGATGGGGGCTTCAACACATCTCGCTTGTTATCATAAGGTGGAATGTGTTGAAACCTCCTTCCGTTATTATTATTGTTATGGTGGTGATAAGCATGTGTGTTAGGATATGAGTTATAATGAGAATTATACCTTTGTTGTCCCCCTACATAACTTACGCTTTCGGTGTCACCGGTAAAAGGGCTTCCGGCTTGACAATCCGTACCTTGGTGGCCACCACCACAATGAGAGGACACTAGGACTTGTGCTGAATTTTGGAGGCTCATTTGCGCCATTAAAGCGTCCAGTTTCTTGTTCATTTCGATCATGAAGATTGTGGAAGCCTCATCCTCTACGGCAAAGGTTTGATGTTGCGAGGGTCCGGCAAGCCGATCTTCTTGCCATTGGACGCTTTTCCTAGCCAATTCGTGAATGAGCTCATACGCCTCGCTTGCCGATTTGCGAAAAAAATCCCCACCTGCGGCAGAATCAACGGTTGCACGATTAGTAGGTGTTAAACCATGATAAAAAGTACTTACTAGATCATGCTTAGGGATATCGTGATGGGGACAGCTTCGGAGCAACTTTCGGAATCTAGCCCAAGCTGAGTGGAGGGCCTCGTATCCAAGTTGCCGAAAGGAAGTGATATCTTTTCTCAACTTAACCGTTTTAGAAGGCGGGAAGTAGTAAGATAGGAACTCCTTCTCGAGTTCCTTCAACGATGTGATCGATCCCGCCTCTAACGAGTGCAACCATTTCAACGCCTGCACTGTCAAAGAAAAAGGGAATAGTTTTAGTTGGACGGCCTCAACCGGAACATCGTTTTGCCGTGAAGTTTCGGAACACATAAGAAATTTATCAAGGTGTTCGTTAGGGTTTTCATGGGGTTCCCCTCCGAATTGACTGAGTTGTTGAATTAATTGGATCATGCTAGTTTTTATTTCAAATGTGTCGGCCGGAATGTTGTGGGCAACGATTCCATGGCGGATTTGAGGGCGATGTGGAGCAAGAATCTCCAACATCGAATGCGTGTCGTTGCCTTCACCATTACGGTCGTTATTCACGGGTTGTTCCGGCACCCCTTGGTTGATCTCGGGCTGGTTAGCTTCATTGTTGAGATTTGCCATTCTCTCTTTTCGAATCCTACAAAGAGTACGTTCAATTTCGAGATCAATAGGAATAAGAGGATCACTTTTCGATCGGGTGTGCATAAAGTAAACCAAGTATAAAAGGTTATCAACAAGAAAGAATAATGTTAGTCAAGGTATATATAAACAATTTATACAAAGAGAATGCTTAAACTAACAATGAGACGTTTTTGTCTAATATTGTAGGAGATTATAAATCCTCGGCAACAGCGCCAAAAACTTGATGCGCGTAAAGTCTAGGTAGAGTTTTCTAATGACGAAATGTATATATTGTGAGTGCGGATTCTAAATCTATGGATGTGATCTTTATAAATTACTTTTAACTCTACTAGACGTTACGACTACTTAGGGGCAAGTGTACCCCGTCATATCAAGTAATAATCCGGTTAAGACCGGGTATCAAATCCACGGGATTTATAATTACAAGTATTAGATGACTCGGTTTCGTATGTTATTTAAGCGACGATTACTTTGGGGTAAAGCAAGACACAACTACACACTATTCCTAACTATTGGCGACACAGATTTATGTAGCTAAAACCCTATGAAGTGAGATGAATTATGATAAGTTATAACCACGATAAATAACGACTCTAAATGTATACGGATAATAATTTACTCTTGCAAAGATGACTAAGTGTAGTAGGACCGACCCATGAAGCACTTAGACTACGTGATTCCTAGTCAAGGCGTGTCTAATGCGGGGGAATTAGAAACTAGGGCCCGTAAGTTCCGTGGCTTGTCAATTCCTACGGTTTTCGGTTTGTCACTTCCGGTAGGGCAACACCTATATAACTCCCTAAGGATAGCCCGAATGGCGTCGGAAATCGCGTTCTCCTACACAATAATCAATTATCAATATCAAAACAAGTAGCAAACACTAACACGTAAAGAGAAATAGAGATTATAAATCATGAAATTATAAATATGAAATGTATATAAATGGAATACAACCAAGCCTAGTACATAGGAAGAGTACAAGCTAATTAGCACGTAAAAGGGGAGAATCCGCCCTTGAAACTAGCTAACCGGACTCAAAGCCGTCTCCTAGGTCGTGGAGGTGGAACTCTCGAGCTTGGTGATGAATGGTGGAGCGGAACTTCGATGGAATGCCGAAACAACCGAACAAGCTCTCGAGGTGGAGAGTTTAGCTACAAAAACTGAATCTATACTACAACAAGTAACAAAACAAGTATAGTTTGCTCTCTAGTGTGTAATTATTTCTTGGTTGGTGTCAAATGAAGTTCAAGAGCTTCCTATTTATAGACATCAAGCAAAGGGCAAGTTTGTAACTTCACAAAGTACAAGTATGGAGCAACATTATTTAGTGCAGAAATCCCATGATACGCCCTGCGTAAGGTGGTCTACGCCCCGTGTAAGTGCCCATTCCGTCAGAAATCTCCTGCATGTGGACCAGTTCGTTGTCTTGTTGTCTCAAGCACGCCCTGCGTAGCTAAAGTACGACCCGCGTGTTTGAGTCTCTAAAGTTTTATTGCTTGAATTGGGGCTTTTACGCCGTGCATAGCTGAAGTACGCCCCGCGTAAAAGAGTCTCTGAGTTTTTATCATTGAACTGCTTGGTACGCCTCGCGTGTATGGTTATACGCCCCGCGTACGAAGAGTTGACTCAGGGAGACAGTGCAGTCTGACTTTCAGGATTAGGCCAATTATTGCCGACATGTGTCATACGCCCCGCGTAGGGTGGCATACGCCCCGCGTATGCTGAGTCAATTCCACATGGCTCCTGCGGATAAGGCAATTATTGCTGACACATGTTTCACGCCCCGCGTAAAGGATTATACGCCCCGCGTATTTGAGTAGATTTTCTGCTCCTTGCTCGTACCTGAAATACAAATCTTGCGAGCCGAGTTAGCTTGACGTTTTTATTTCCTAAACTAATCAAAAGCATGGAAAATTAACTAAAAGTACGAGATTTATTTTTATTTCTTTATTTTATCAAAACACTTTATTTTTGTAATTAAACTTATTTATTTTATCCAAAATCAACCCGTAAATCATGCTAAAAGATAGGGGTAAAATACTCCTATCACCCATTTGGTAAAATGATCCACAACCACTACCACATACTTCCTCTGTCTTTTGGTAGGAGGAAAGGGTCCAACGATATCAATTCCCCAGACTGCAAAGGGTCGACCTTCAATGATGGGCCTTTGAAGGTGTTTAGCTGTGTGTGATTCGTTTGCATGAATCTGACAATTATGGCAAGACTCCACTAACTTTTGAGCATCAAGTTCCGCCGTGGGCCAATAAAATCCTGCTAACCTGGATTTTTTCAAAATGGAGGCAGATTCCTCATGGGCTCCACATGTTCCTTCGTGTAACTCTTGGAGGATCTGTTGTCCCTCTTCTGGCACGATGCATTTCAGCCAGGGGTGGCTAAAAGACTTTCTATACAGACAATCATTTATCACGGAGAAATAGGCCGCCCTCCTCACTATCTGCCGAGCTTCTTCCTTATCCAAAGGCAAAGTTCCATCTATCAGATACTGGCGGACTGGTGATCTCCAATCACTTTCCACAGACGTGAGTAAGGATACCATCTCTGAGGCGAATGTCGGTGCTGCCTTGATCTCAAACGGGCACTGTAGATCCGCCCAATGCTCCCTACTTGAAGCCATTTTGGCTAGGTGATCGGCTTCTGTGTTAGATCCTCGAGGCACATGGATTAGTTCCCACTTGGTTTCTTTGGCTTCGAGGTGGTTCAACAATTTCTTAACCTCTTCCACATATTTGGCCAGAATGTCATCTTTTACCTCAAAATTCTTGATCACCTGGTTGACCATTAATTTGGAATCACTGTAGATTACGACCCGTTCGGGAGTGATTTCCTTTAATAGGCGCATTCCCAATATCAAGGCTTCGTACTCCGCGGCATTGTTGGTTGCGAGGAAGTCCAATTTTGCAGCGTAATGTAGTTTTATATATTGGGGTCCTTTGATCACGATGCCAATACCTGCACCTTTTGCCGACGAAGCCCCATCTGTATACATTGTCCATTCCTCAACTTTAGATTTGGGGAGATTCATTCCCTCTTCAGTGAATTCATTCACAAAGTCTGCCAAGACTTGACTTTTTAGGGCTGATCGACTTTCATAACGAACATCAAATTCTCCTAGGCGGATTGCCCATTCCATCAATCTCCCCGAAGTTTCTGGCTTTTGCAATACTTTCCTCATTGGTATGCTTGTGCGAACTATGACCGTATGAGCCTGAAAGTAGGGCCTGAGGCGTTGTAGACACCGAGTCGGAGGACCTATGACGAAAACTCATAACAAGACGGTTGAAGCGGTCGGTTCCGATAATTTAAAGCAAAAATAATAATAAGAATCAGGAGAGGGTCTGTAGGGGTTGCGGTCGTCGAGTGGACGGCTCGCGGGTGCTTAGCAGCGTTGAGCGAGCGCCTAGCGGCAGCCGGCGTGCGTCCGACGGCAGTTGGACGCGCGCCCGGTAGCGCGGGGCGCACGCCCAGCGGCAACGGGGCGCGCACGCCCAACCTACGTTGGGCGAACGCCCGACATCGTTGGGCGAACGCCCAACCAACGTTGGGCGAACGCCCAACGTCTGTTGGGCGCACGCCCAACGCTGGTTGGGCGTCCGCCCAACTATTTTGGGCGTAGGCCCAAAATTTTTGGGCGTAGCCCGACGCCCTTCGGGCTACGTCCAAAATTTTTTGGGATCCGTGCCTATAAAAGGCACGGATCCCCATGCATTTGGAAGAGGGATTTTTTAGAGCTTCTCACTCTAAAACATTTTTTAGAGAGAGAAAGTCATTTTTTTGGGAAAAAACATTTTTTTTCTTAAAAAATCCAAATTTTCCAAAGTTAAATATTTTACCAAAAACACAAAAAACACCGTAAAATCACGATTCGTGGAATCAACCGACTTCAACCGTCAATACCGATCTTGAGGTATTATCCGAGGACTAGACTCGTTTTATTTTATTTTATTTATTTTCTTTATTTATTTATTTTTAGGTTATAATTTTATTTACTTAGTCAGTTATTTATTTATCACGTTTTATTTAATCTTCCGTATTTATTTAATTTTTGTCTCGTATTAAATAAACGTTTGGCTTTATTTTGAAATAAAAAACCTCGTTTTAACATCCCAATATGAACCGTGATCCGATTCAAAGGTAGTTCGGGATTAAGAAACGTTGTAGTTATAAGTTTTTGAAAATATTTTTATTAACGTTTTAAAAATAAAACATCGCTTTAGGAGTCTCCGTTATAGACTATGATCCAATTTTGGTAGTTCGGGGACCCAAAATGATAGAATAGATCTAATCTAAAGCTTTTTTTAATAAATCTGGAAACTGTTGGAGTAGTTCTGTAATTTTCCATTTTCTGTCACTAAAAGCGGTTTACCGACGGATTTTCCATCGGTAAAGCTGCTGGAATGTAAAAAATGCTGTTTTGGTCCTTCTTTCTCAACTTTTAGACTTTTAGTCCTTGATATATATATGTATAATTATGTAATATATGTATTCAAATTATTTTTAATTTTTTGGTATATATTTATTTAACATGTTTAGATATTATTTTTCATCAACTTGATTTGATAAGATTACATGTATATTTATAGATTTTCCATTTAATTCATTTAAACTATACATATTTGTTATTTTGGGGCTATTAGGGGTTATTTTCTATACATACTTATCATAAACATTTTGGGGGTTAAATACTATTTTCTTATTTATGAATCTTATTCATTTTTTACATGTTTGCTTAATTAAAATAAAAGTATATTATATCTAGCATTATTTTCATTATTATTTTTACCTATTGATAATCATAATATATATATATCTTCTCTTTACCTCCTTTTTAATTTATAGGTATAATCACCATTTCTACTAAAAATATATGCATATGTACCTATTTCTTCTTTTCCTTTTAAATTTCTTATATATATATATATATATTGAAAGTGTTTTGGTTGGGTGAATTTGGGTTTAATTCATTAATTGTTGTAATTATGTTCAAATAAAGGTTAATTGAGTGAAAAGGGGAAAATAAAAGACAAAAAGAGGTTTCAAGTTGATAGTTTAAATTAAAAGCTTTTCTAGATATTCCTAAAGTGCAAATAACGTTTTTTTTGTCATTTTTAAACCGTTTCCAAAACATCACGTGTTGAAACCTTAATCCGTTCCAACGACGGATTAAGCGAACATTATAAATTGTTTCGTTGTAAATAATGAAGTTTTGAATTGTTTTCCTAACTAAATAGTTTTGTACAAAATAAATTGACTTGTATGCTTAATCACGTTTTTAGATTAAAACTGTTTGCTCAACGTTTTCAAACGCTCGAGTCGTTCCAACGGCGATTCGAGTGAACATCATTAACAGGGCTTTGAAACGTACCTAAATCGTTCCAACGGCGATTAAGGTACGAACCGTGTAAATAAACTCGTTTTTGGGAGTGAGATTAGCGTAGATGTAATATACGACATAAAGCCTAAATCACACTGTGAATAAATCAATTCTTCCTTCTCCCCCTCTCTCTCCTATGTATTTTAAATTTATGCAAAATGGGTGATTCTTTACTAAAGTGGCTTTTAATGACATGCTCAAAACGGTTTTCGAAGCGAGAAAGAAAAGGTTTCAAATGAATTTTAAACTTAAAGAAATATGCGATTAGTCCGTTATCGCCTGACACGCTGAGTAGGAGGCCGGTGGTTCATAACCGGGCGATGTCGGGATGCCTAGTAGCCTTTCTCCGGAAAGGAGCTAGCCTTCTCGGCTCATACCTAAGTTTCCCGAACCCTCACCGGTCTCCCGCAAGGGATCGGTGTTCATTTTCCCATTCGTGGGTGGCGACTCTTCCATACTCCAGGCTCCGGTCCTGCCGAGCAGCTTGATTCCACGATTGGTTGCTTTCGACGCCAATCACCGCTTACGTCGCCATGAGGTGTCCACCCCCCGGTCCACCCGGGCGAGGCCATTCGGCACCTTGTCTAACAGGCGTATTGAAGTGGTGACAACGGCCAGCGCCATTTTATCCAGCTTGGAATAGCAGGTTTCAGCATCTTTTAATACTTTGCTCACGTAATAAATTGGATACTACTGGCCATCTTCTTCCCTTATCATGACCGTGCAAACGGCTTTATCCGTAACTGAGACATACATGTAGAGATTCTCACCTTTCAAGGGTCGACTCATTAGGGGCGGTTCTGTGAGAAACCGTTTGATCCATTCGAAGGCTTTTTCACAATCTTCGCTCCATTCAAACGCCTTTTGCTTCTTGATCACTTCATAAAAGGGTTGGCACCTGCGAGCTGAACATGAGATAAACCTGCCCAAGGCTACGATACGCCCGTTAAGACGTTGCACTTCTCTAATATTCTGCGGCGTTTTCATTTCCATGACAGTTTTGATCTTGTTGGGGTTTGGGCTCACTCCCTTCTGGCTGATCATGAATCCCAAGAATTTTCCATACGTCGATCCAAAGGTACATTTCTATGGATTCAATTTAATATTGTGATGTCGGAGTACGCCCAGTACCTCCTTTATATCATCCGCATGCTTCTCCACAGTGGTACTTTTGATAATCATATCATCCACATAGACAGAAAAGTTATCACCTTTGCTTCCTTCGAATATTTTGTTCATCATCCGTTGATAGGTTGTCCCCGCGTTATTAAGCCCAAAGGGTATGACTTTGAAGCAATAGGTGGCTTGGTGTGTCACGAACGAAGTTTTGATTCTATCCGAAGGCTCCATCGGGATCTGGTGATAACTCGACTTTACATCAGTAAAGGAGTACATGGCGTGTCTTGCGGTTCCATCTACTAGGATATCAATACACGACAGGGGGTAGTTGTCTTTGGGACAAGCTTTGTTGAGATCTGTGAAGTCAATACACATGCGGTATGATCCGCCTGCTTTTTTTAACTAGGACCATATTTGCCAGCCACTGTGTATAAAGCACCTCTTCAATGGCATCCGCCCGTTTGAGCTTGGTGATCTCCTCTTCTATCACCTTCTGCCTTTCAGGACCATGGTTTCTCCGTTTTTGTGCCACCGGGACCGCGTCCTTGTCAATGTTGAGTTTGTGAGTGATCACATCCGGACTAATCCCTGGAAGAATCTCATCTTTCCACGCAAAAACATCCTCTGACTCATGGAGAATTTTGGTAATAGCTTCCTTAATCTCTTCCTTTAGCCCTTTAGCCATTCGTACCTGTTTTTCATCCTCCATCAGGTACATCTCTGTTTCACCCAAGGCCATTGTGACAAGTTCCTCCTCGTCCTCATCCTTAGACTGCGGGCGAATCATTAAGGATGCCGAATACGTCTCCTGAGCAACTTTTTGGTTTTCTCTGATCATTACATCTCCCTTGGCCGTGGGGATGTAAATAGTTAAGTGACGTATGGAGATGAGAGCTGCGGCTTCAGAGATAAAGGGTCGCCCAAGGATGATATTGTAAGCTAACTGGCCATCTAGGATGGAGAATTCCAGATCTCCCTTCCAGATTTGATCTTCATCTGCCAACTCACAATCTAGTGTTACCTGGCCTTTTGTTTGGATGGTGTGCCCTGTTACCCCCAAGATGTCCACTATGGTTGTTTCCACTTATATGGGATCGACCATAAGTTTGGCGAATGCCCCTCTTGTGATGACATTGCACGAACTTCCGGTGTCAATCATCACTCTTTTCATTTCCCATCCTTCTATCATCATAGTAATGACCAGTGCATCTGCATGAGGAGGGATCTCTGGGCCTACGTCCGCAAAAGGGCGATTAAGCGATGCCCTATCCAGAGCAGTGGTTTTTGCTTTTTTCAGCACAGGTTGATATCCTGGTCCGCCCGCTATGACATTGATGGTGCCTTTCACCTTCTTTTTCTGATCGTCTTTTGATCTATCACCATCTCCTTTCTTGTTATCGTTTTGGATGAACCTGTCTAGCTTTCCCCTTTCGATAAGCCTTTCTATCTCTCTGGCCAACTCCCAGCATGCGTCCGTATCATGACCATTCCTCCTATGGTATTTGCAATAATTTTTGGGATTTTTCCCGGTGTTGGTGTACTCCCCCCTTTTGGTTCGGGGTATGGAATGCTCCGCTTGTGCTGACTGTTCTCTATCCACATCAACACTTCGCTTTTGGAGGCGTTTAATGGTGTAAACAACGATATGTATGCCCATTTGTTCTTAGAGCCCCTACGCCGGCCTCTGGATGATGAATCAAGATTCTTGTCTTTCTCTTTATCTCGTCGTCGAGATTCGCCCTTGTCCTTTCTAGGTGGAGACACTGACTCCCGGCGGATATCATCCACTTCCATGAAATCCTTGCACCGTTCTATTAACTCTGCCATATCTCTGGGCTTCTTCCTGATCAGATCCTCCTGCAAGCTTTTACATGTGGTGTTTTTCACTAGAGCTTCCACCGCCATGGAGACATCCACATCGATAATTCGTATACACAATTTGTTGAAATTGTCTACATATTCTCGAAGGGGTTCACTTGCTTTCTGCTTCAACTCAAAAAGCTTCCGTGATTTGACCACTAGAGGGATACATCCGGCGAATTTGGCACAAAACTCTCTACTCAACTGATCACAGTTGTCTATCGATCCGGGAGGTAAAGATTGGAACCAATCATAAGCAGGTCCTCCTAGCGTGGTGATAAACATCCGGCATAATACCGCTTCACTGGCTCGATTAAGGCTAAGCAACATTTGGTACTTTCTGGCATGGGCTTCGGGGTTGTCTGCGCCCATGTAAACTGGGATATTAGGAATTTTGAAATGCCTATCTGTCTCCTCAGCTTCGAACCACGCCGTGAAGGGCGAATCATGATTGGCAAATGGGTTATGCCTGGCATTCTCTTCGTTTATGCGGAGCATCTCAGCTCTAACTAGATCTGCTAGATTGCCTGGATCCGCTCTGGGGCGTCTCCTATTTGGAGATCTACTTGGAGGTCTCTTGTTTGGAGATCGACTCGGAGATGATGAGGAGCTAGAGCCGGACGACGGATCGGATGGCGAACGCCCACCTCCACCTGCATGTCCTCCAGGAGGAGTTTGTCTGTTTTCCCCTTGGTTCGGTGGTGGTTGTGGCCTATCCGGATGAGGTGTCTCTATTTGCCTCTTACTTGGTCTCCGACCTGAGGATGGGGGTGACCTACCCCGTCGGGATGACCTCTGCCTCGGAGGTGAAGGTGACTTTGATCGCCTGCCGCTTCCCTTCTTTCTCTTTTTGTGCCTTCGGCCTTCCGATCCGCCTTTTGGGAGATTCGATCGTGGGCGACTTGGGGCACCTGATCCGCCCAGATTCACCCTAGGGTTGATTGGTCCCCCCGGGAAAGTTTGATCATTCCTTCGACTCCCTTCCGCTCCATCAGAAAATAGTTGCCGATTGAGTGGTGGGTTACCGGCTGCGACGGTAGTAATCACCATGGAATCCACAGGTTGAGTTTGGAAAAATGAAGAATCATGGGCGTTCGATCCTATGGCTGCATGTGGCCATTGAGATGTTGTAGAAGTTGGTGCCGTGCACCGAAGCGGGGGAATTAACATGAATGACCTCAGGCGGTTCTCCATCTCAGATCCAAACTCTCTTCCTATGGCTCCCGCACATATTTCAATGAATGAATCTGGTGACATACTCCTCTCACCATGCGTCGTAGGAGCATCCACATCAACGCGACCAGCGCTTGTTATAGGTTGGCTTGATGGTGTTACTAACGGTGTTTCAATCCCCGATGAGGGATTCTGATCTCCAATCGTCATGTCTTACTGTGAACAAAAACCCTTTATATGATCAAGGGTCCACCTTCACCGCACCAATTGATGACTAGTGGAGAATTTCCGATTAACTTCCGTCCCTGTGGGGGCGTCGTTGGGTTCGACGGGGGGAAGCTCCGATGCCAAAGTCAGTATAGAATAAGGAGGAATAAACTGAATTGACAAAGTAGGGTTACTAAGCTTGTGTGAATGTGTACCTTGATAGCTTGAGATGCAAGCTATATATAGTCATGAAGGTGTAACCTTTAGTAACTAGAAAGTCTCCATTAATGCTTCATTAATGGCGGTTACTGGTTTCCTTTAAGTATGTCCGTTAGCTCATTAATAGCTCATTAATGGCCTTTATTGCGGAATCGGCTCAGCTGCTCCGCTGGCGGATCGAGGGGTTATGGCAGATCTCCACATAGGTTTGACTATGGATCTCACGTGGCGAAGTCAAGGTGATCCGCCTGTCGGATCCCCTTGCTTGATACGCCATGGCATTCCGGTATCAGGTGATCAATACACGGCCGTTTTGGGCAAATATCTTCCTTGATCCTTTGGTAAATATCTCAATGTTATCAAACTCTTAAGTTAAAATTTGAGATGCGAGAATTAAAAATAAAGACTCTTAAGTTAAAATTTGAGATGCGAGAATCAAATTTTAACTTTATTATTGAGGAGCTCCTTGTGTTTCTCATAATAATTTATTGTTGAATATTTTCTTTCCTCTTACTATTGGTAAATATAACAATACTTACTAATTTAAATGACAAAATAATAAGTAAGGAGTGTATGTGAGGAGTATTGTTGGAGATAATATGTCTTAGGTCTTGTTTGATAAAGCACTTATTTACTTAAATTAAGATGTTAAGTACTTATTTAATTTAAGTGCGTTTGATAACGATTGTTTCTCCACCACTTAAATTGGTTAATTAAATTAAAAATCACTTATTTTGATAAGTCAAAATATTTAACTTAACGTTTTAAGTTAAACATTATCAACTAATATTTTTATAAAAGTTATATCATTCAATATTTTCAGCACTTAAAATTCAGTACTTATTTTTTCAGCACTTAATTTTCAGTTTTATCAAACAGCACCTTAGTCACTCCTCAAATCACTAATTTATATTATTTTTAAAGAGTAGACAAAATACATCATTCAATATGTCCAAAAAGCTTGATTGACCCTTTAAACTTTCAAACTAACATGATAATTCCCTCAAATTGCTTATAATATCCTGATAGCCCTTTAAACGTAGTAATATTCACATGTACTTTGAATAATCAAATGAATTTGGTCATTCAGCATTAGATCTAGGCTTACTAGAATTGTATGGTGTAAATTCAAAACATCATATGAATTTGGTATTCAAGTCCACGTGAACATTAGTCTTGCACGTGTCTCGGAGTGGTATTATATGGTTGTCAGAATAGATTAAAAAATAAGTTCTTACTTGCACAACTATAAAACATGTCATTTCTAATATTAGAATCGCATATCCCGAACTGGGTTGTTTGAATTTTCCAAGGTGCGTCTTGTAAAAGACGCTAGATGCTAGTCGGGGGAGGATAGGTCCCTTCAGGATTAATAAAGAATAGTCGGAGATTAATTGGATTTGTATTTTTGTATATTTCTTTTGTGATTTAACAAAATTTTAAATATAAATTCAATTAATATATGTATTATACTATTTAAAAATAATATAAAATTATTTAATATAAAAATACGTGTATTTGTAACATATATCTTTAAAAGTGTGTAAATATCAACATTTCAATAACAATATTATTGTAACAATTAAAAAATAAAATATAATGTTCACAAACAATTCACCAAAAGCTATAAAACAATATCGTTAAAGTCTTAAATCATATCATGAAAACAAGTAGAGAATACAATTAAACCAAAATATCTGAAAATAATAAACACAATTCACAAATAATCATGCGATAATGTTCAAAAGTGAATTATAATAAAGCAAAAAATAATAATAATAAATGTTTTTGCTCATCGTTGCTTAGGTGACGCCTAGGCAGTTTAGGCGGCGCTCAAACGACTGAAAATCGCATAGGGACTAAAAAAACATCAAGAGAGACTAATCGGAGAAAATCAAGGTGGATTCTCGATTTCGAGTGCCTAGGAGGTCCAGACAGCCTTATTTTTTAACAGTGGGTGCATACAACATATTTTCTACATTCAGTTTACTTCTATATAACCGAGTGATTAATTGGCTACATTTTAAGTAAGTTGAGGAAGTTATGAGGACATTTTAAGTAAATTGACGTGGCTCTAGACATTTTAAGCAAATTGTGGGACTATTGAAACACTTTAAAAATTCAACGATGAATCAAACTTCTTAGACAAATCAGGGAACAACGATATATTAAGCCTAACTTTTATTGATATATTTTTTTATTTTCCTTTTCATCAATTGAAATACGAGCGGAATGATAACCTTTAATATTTAATTAAATTCCAAATATAATTAAAATATCGTGTATATTTATATAAGGGAAAAGTACAACACTAAACCTTGTGATTTGGTCAATTTGCAAAGACACATGGTTTAAAATTTTGTAAATAGGGGTTTGTACTTTTTACAGTTTACAAACTCAATCACTCTTTCAAAATTTGTTGTAGTGACTATTTATTTCAAAATGATGCAATTTGGAGCAATTAAAAAGACCGACTTTGCAAATTATCCAAAATTCAACGTCTAACTTTAAAAATTAACTAAACCACAAGTATGGTTTGGCCGAAAAATTAACTCACGTATCCTTTTAACTGTAAAATTCACAAAGTACAGACTCTTGTTTGCAAACTTTTAAACCACGAGAACTATCTTTACGAATCGGCCAAACTACAAGGTTTATTTTTATACCTTTTCCTATTTATAATTTACGTGGAAAAAAATGTTTTTTTTTATTAAGTCCCTTTTTGGCCATTTGTATCCAATATTTTGTCTCTTATAGTATTATTTGACTTCTAAGATATTCGCATATGTGACAATTAACCAAATTTAAATGAAAAATTAACTGATTGTTAATTTTTACCACATACATAGTTTTTGATACGTGGTATATGCATTTTTTAATTTTTTTTAATTTTTTTTTTCTTATATATGGATAAATAAGAAATCGGTTTTTTCTTATTTATCCACATATTAAAGCTATACGAAGAAAAAAAATTTAAAAGAATTGTAGTTTATATCTGTCATGTGTCAAAAATTGTGCAATATGGCAAGAATTAACAAATAAGATAAATTTTCATCCAAAATGGATTTAGGACCCCTTTGGTTCACATTTTCCTATTTGTTGTTTGCTGTTGCTGATAGGTAGTAAATATTAGTTGATTTTTCTAATAAAAGTAGTTTCAAATTTTTACCAAACATTTCTTATTTCGTGTTTAGAATTAAAAGACAAAAAGTAGTTTCGAAAAATAGAAAGAAACGGATAATAAATATCACTTATAAAAATACCTCATGAATAAAAAACAAAATTCAAACGAATTGATGGGATGCTTGATGTTTAAAGGGGATAGACCACTTCGGTAGGAATTGGCTGGCCGAAGGTTCGGGGAGTTATCGACGCCACACATAATAAGATATGTCTTTATTCCTTTTGTTTATATTATTAGGTAAAATATGTTGAGATTACTGAAATTTTACTTGTTTTATACCTAAAACTCTTTCACCAACAACTTATTGATTTATTCATTAGTATTCGTCTGGATCTTGAATGACCAATTGAATTTTATCATTTACCATTGGGTCTAGGTTTATTAGAATCTTATAGTTGAGATTCAAACCATCCTAAGATTTAGATTTAATAAGACTAGATCTAACGGTGAAATATAATAAACTCTCTTATTTATGATATTAAGGTACAAGTATTTATACTACTAATTACAATGTTGATTTACTATTCTACCCTTAATATATTAATACATTAACACCCCCTCCTCAAACTGGAGGCTGTGAGGAAACGAGACCCAGTTTGGGAAGAAAGAAATGAAGCGCCGCTGCAGATAAAGGTTTAGTGAGTAGATCGGCGAGTTGAAGTTTAGTAGAAATATGTGGAGTGGACAGAAATCCGGAAGTAATATGATCACGAACAAGATGACAATCGATATCCAAGTGTTTAGTTCGTTCATGAAATACCGGATTAGATGCAATATGAATAGCGGCTTGACTGTCACAATGTAGCTGTATAGGTAAGGGAAGCAAAATTTGAAATTCGCGGAATAAATATGAGATCCATTTGAGTTCACAACTGGTGGTTGCCATACTGCGATATTCGGCTTCAGCGGAAGATTTACTAACAGTAGGTTGCTTCTTTGCCTTCCAAGAAATAAGAGCATTCCCAAAAAAAAATACAATAACCACCAATGGATCTTCGTGTTTCTTTACACCGACCCCAATCAGCGTCACAATAAGCCGTGAGTCGAAAATCCGAATTAACGCCATAAAATAAACCATAATGAAGCGTGCCTTTGAGGTAACGCAAAAGATAGAACAATGCCTCAAGGTGATTAGAGCAAGGTTGGTGCATAAACTGACTAAGCTGTTGAACAGCAAAACCAATGTCAGGGCGAGTGAAGTTTAAATAAAGTAGTCTTCCAACAAGCTTGCGATACTGATCGGGAGCGGGAATAGGAGTGCCAAGAGCAGGGTCCAAATTAGTACAAGATTGCATTGGACAAGGGGAGGAATGAGCGGAAGCTAATCCAGTATCAGAAAGCAAGTCAGAAATATATTTTTGTTGGGATAGAAAAATTCCCATTTTATTTCGAGCAAGTTCAATGCCTAGGAAATATTTAGCAGGGCCTAGGTCTTTAATAGTAAAAAGAGAGTGTAAATGGTCTTTGACGTGACAAATAACATCCTCGGAATTACCCGAAATGAGTATATCATCAACGTAAACGATGAGGATGATAAAAATGTCAGGTTTGGTATACGTGAATAAGCAATGATCACAAGATGCTTGAGTAAAACCAAATGCGAGAATTTTAGATGTAAATTCTTTATTCCATTGTCGACCCGCTTGTTTAAGACCGTAAAGAGATTTACGGAGTTTACAAACCTGACCAGGTTTAGTCTTTTGATAACCCTCCGGAGGGTGAAGATAAATGTCTTCATCCACAAAACCATGAAGATAAGCATTATTTATGTCAATTTGGTGAATAGGCCAAGCTTTGGCAGCCGCAATGGCAAGCATAAAGCGAACGGTAACGACTTTTGCAACCGGAGAAAAACTCTCCAAATAATCGATACCTTGAATTTGATTATAACCACGGGCTACTAAACGAGCTTTGTAACGGTCAACTGAACCATCAGGTTTATGTTTAATACGAAAAATCCATCGAGTAGAAATAGCCTTCTTACCATGAGGTAAAGAAGTAATGTCCCATGTATCATTGTCTTCTAATGCTTTTAATTCAACATCCATGGCTTGAAGCCATTGAGGGGAAGAGGCTGCCTGTTTGTAATTGGTAGGTTCCGTGCATGTATTAATAGTAGAAATAAAGGCGGAATGCAAAGGACTGAATGGGGGTAAAATGGGAATGGAGGCAGAAGATACATGACACGAAGAAGTAGGAGAGTGTGTAGAAAAGTCTTGAAGCCAAGGTGGAGTTTTGAGAGGTCGTCCAAAACGAGAATTACGTTGAGGAGGTGGAAGTGTATTTGGAACAGAAGTAGAGGAAATGGAAACAAATGGTGTAGTGGAAATATGATTGTTAGGAACTGAAATGGGGGTAATGGAGGTGCTTATTGGAATAGGTAAAGAGGATTCCTTAAGAGTTTGAGTGATGGGAGATGAACTTGAATCAGGAGAATGAAAAGGAGATGAGTGAGATTGAGTATGATTTAGTGGGGTAGAAATAGGAACCTCATTAGAAAGAGTAGGGGAGAAAATAGTTGGAACATGAATTGTTGGGGAAGAAGTAACAATAGGTGTTGTGGAATGAAGTATATTTGTTATGGGAAAGATGGAATTGGATGGGGAAGCCGTAGCTTTAGAATCAGAAGCGTGAAAAGTGTATGGAAATTGACTTTCGTTAAACACTACATCACGAGAAATGATGATTTTATTTGTATTAAGATTGTAAATCTTATATGCTTTATGGTCAGAAGCATAACCAACAAAAATACCGGGAAATGCCCGAGGATCCAACTTATCACGAGAAGGGTGTAAATTAGAAAAGAAACAATGACAACCAAAAGCCTTAAGAAATGAGTAATTGGGAGATTTGCCATGTAATTTTTCATAAGGTGATTTCCAATCCAGTAAAGGAGTTGGAAGTATATTAATGATATGTGTTGCAGTTAGAAGTGCTTCGCCCCAAAAAATCTTAGGAAACGACGCATGAAATAGTAATGCACGTGTGATTTCGAGCAAATGTTTGTGTTTATGTTCAACAATGCCATTTTGTTAAGGTGTATATACAGATGATTTTTGATGAAAAATGCCCCTATTTTTGAACAAATCTTGACAATTGTGATTAAGAAATTCAGTGCCATGATCAGTTCGAATTTGTTTAATTTTTGTGTTAAATTGATTTTCAATTAACAAAATGAATGATTCAATGGCAGAAAAAACATGAGTTTTATCACATAGCAGTATAGTCCAAGTAGCACGTGTATAGTTATCCACAATGGATAAAAAATATTTTGCTCCCGTAAGGGTAACAAGTTTATAAGGCCCCCAAAGATCCATATGAAGTAATTGAAAAGGAAAAGTAGTAGATATATCTGTGCGAGAAAAGGACAAGCGATGTTGTTTTGCCATGGGGCAAACATTACATGGTATATTGTTGGAAACAGAAGAAATAACAGAAATATGTGCTAATTTTGCTGCCGAAGCATGGCCTAAACGATGATGCCACAAAAATACAGAATCATTGTTAATAACAGCATTAGTAAGTGGTAATGTCGATGAAAGAGATGGAACAATGTACTCTTTATTACAAAGATAGCGAGCTGTTATGGCAGGATCAAAAGATTGAGATGTGAGGTAATATAGGCCTCCTTGAAAAAAACCAACGGCAATAACAGTATCAGAATGACGGGCCTGAAATAAGCAAAAATTGGGGAAAAACCGAAGCACAATATTAGAATCATGTGTTAAGCGTCCAACAGACAACAAGTTGTGAGTAAAAGTAGGTATGTGTAAAACGTCCTTCAGTATGAATTCAGGACGAATTACAATAGAACCAATATGTGTAATTTTATTTTTAGATCCATCTGGTAAATGAACCCAATTATTTGCATTAATAGAGTTAATGTGAGTAAAAAGACTAAGCTTATTACTCATATGAGATGTAGCACCAGTATCAATTATCCAAACAGATAATGGAGTAGTAGTAGAATGTGATGTAGAAGAGGTACCTGTGAAACCAGAAAAGTTTGCCAAAGGCATATGAGAAGTGGATGGTTGGTCATCTCCATATTGTTTTGGATTGTTGTTCTTCATCACTCTTTGAACTTCAGATTGAACCATTTGAGCAAAGCCATGAGGCATGGGAAAGTTGGAAGCACCAGTTTCTGTGTTCTCAAAATCAGATCCTTCAAGAGGTGTATCAGCCGAAGCACAATGAGCACGAGGCTTAGGATTCTTATTCTTCTTCTTTTTGAATTCCTGAAACCACTCAGGATAACCATGCAATTTAAAACATGATTCCTTCTCATGCCCAAATTTGTTACAATGAGTACAAAACCGATCAGCTTTGTTACTAGAATCACGTTTCTGACCATGAGTATGAGGAGAAGTAGTAGGAATAGATGTCTTAGAAGCAAGAGCTGCAATCTCCACTGAGGCATGGTCAGAAGTAACCTCTTTTTGTTTTTCCACATTTTGTAACATAGAGTATGCTTTATGCAAATTAGGTAAAGGATCCATCAACAACATTTGATGCTTGATATGAGAATATTTAGAACGTAATCCCATAAGGAATTGTACAAGCTGATCAGTATTATGAGATTCATGTGCCTTTTGTGTAGCAAAACAAGTGCAAATATGTGATGCTTCATAAGAACAGACAAATATAGGGCATAAGTAAGCCAACTCGTCCCAAAATCTTTTGAGTTGAGTAAAATAGAGAGCAATTGATAAAGTACCCTAACGAAAGTCATTAATCTCACGTTTTAATTTGTAAATCAGCGGACCATTGGAACCTCCAAACCGCTGTTCAAGTTCTTTCCATAATGCTCTTGCAGAGGAAGAAAACACGAAAGCATCTGCTAGTTCCTTAGTAATAGAATTCAGAATCCATGACATAACCATACAATCAGCCCTCTGCCACTGATGATAATCAGGTGAAGTTTGGGAAGGGGTAAATTCATCACATAACACAAAATTCAGTTTTTCCTTAGTAGATAGAGCTAAGATCATAGCCCTTCGCCATGTAACATAGTTATTGCCATTCAAAGGCATGGTAACAAGAATAGTACCAGGATTATCAGCTGTAGTTAGCTGTAAAGACAAGGCATAATCGTCTTGAACATTCGAAGAACGATGAGTATGAGTATTGATATTGCGAAAACGCTCAGTGTTCATGTTATGAATTGGTGTAGGAGACGGAAAATGATTATGTGAAGTGGAGTGGTGTACCTGAGAATATGAAGGAGATGCCTGTGATCTACTGACTGGCGGAGTTAAACGAGGCATTTTGGAGGTAGCATCAAGCATTTGTGCCTGACCAAAAGTTACATGTCGTTTTGATTTCGTATTAGCAGGAGCATTAGAGACTGGCTCAGGAAGAAATAATGTTGGTGGATTCACTGGTGATTTAGCCAACATGGATGGAGTTGGAGAAGAATCAGATGATACAGAATCTACTTCAAAGTCAACAAATCCTGGTTCAGCCATTACAATGAATAAAACTGAGTGAGAACAGAGGAGGAATTACAAGTTATCGCCTAAACCAGATGAAATAAACGCAGATCACCAGAACACCAGAGTAAACACCACACACTTCACTGATTGAAAACCAGAGTTAACAGTTGCATATGATTAAACATCGCAACAACTGGAAAAAGAATGAAGAAGTTCTGAATCGAAATTTCAGAAAACCGCAAAACCACAGGAAGAAGATGACCGATGAACTGAAAACGCAAGAACTGAAAAAACAGTCAGTAATCGCAAGAATCAGATGGACGAAGGTTTGATTAACTGGAGAAAGAAGGAGAAAACCAGTGCAAATTTCCGAAAATAAAAGATAGAACAAATCGCTGCTGTTGTGAGATTTAACGACTGAGAGAAAAAGAGAAAAATGAGTTCCCAAGGTAGGAAAGGCGGAAGGATTGGACTGTGGCAACTGTTGAGAGCGGTGTAATTTGTTGTATGTGCAGAGATGATTTTATTCTCGAAACCACGCACAAGATGTAGCGGCTCTCCCAAGATACGATACACACAGCAGGATTTAGGGAAAAGTAACTGCTTCCATCGTATTCAATTCAAATTTAGAGATAGGAATGTAAAATTGCAGAATAAGTCCAACAAAAATAATGAATTTTTAGTAGAACTGAGAGTAAAGAAACTTTTGCTCTGATACCATATGAGATAAGAAACAAAAGTGAAATATAATAAGGGAAAATTACAAATCTGGGTCAAATGGGAAGCCCATTTACATATTAAACCCATTTACTAATTCTACTACATATCTAGACTGATTTTGTGTGACTTTCCAAAAATACCCTCAATATTTACGCGGAGCTCGCCCCATCCCGTCTGACTTCGCATATTCACCCATATGCGAAGCCTGCGAAGTTAATGTTTTGATTTACTTAATGAATTTAGTTCGCATATGCGAAGCCTGTGAAGCTGAAGTTTGTTTTGCTTGATGAATTTAGTTCGCATATGCGAATGCTGGATATGATTTGAAGCTAATACGCGAAGTGGTATATAACAAAAATTGGCAAACAACAACGGATTCGAACATTAAAATCATAACATTATCAAAATTTACAACAATATTGCCACAATAACAACATTCAAATCATAACATTATCAAAATTTACAACAAGATTGCCACAATGAACTCTACTAACCAATCATTTTAAAGTGAAACTAACTAATCCGGTACCAAGATTACGCATCCGCTTCAAAATTGGCACCGGATTAAGTTAGGTCCACTTTGAAGATTGGCACCATGGGATGGACGTGTCCCATGGTGCACCCCGAGATTGACACAACCTCTCCTAACGAATCATTTCAGGAGTGAATGTGTCAATCTTGGGGAAGTTCATCCCTATACAGGAAGGAAAATCATCTTCCTTGCAGCCCAGTACGTCGCCTTCCAGAAAGGGATGTTACGTATTCAACCATCTACAGAAAAAATTAACCGTGTT
Organism: Euphorbia lathyris; assembly: GCF_963576675.1. Lineage (NCBI taxonomy): Eukaryota > Viridiplantae > Streptophyta > Magnoliopsida > Malpighiales > Euphorbiaceae > Euphorbia > Euphorbia lathyris. The sequence goes on from NC_088915.1 coordinate 88,577,410, forward strand.
AGTTATGAAAAAGGACGATTTTGGCTTCGCGAATGAAAATTAGCGAAGCATGCGAATGTAAATGTGCAGGGGAAGAGGTGATTTTACTTCGCATATCTATTTTTTCGCGAAGTCTGCGAGGTCTGAAATGTGACTATCTACGTCGCATATCGCTGCTTTCGCGAAGTCTGCGAGGTCTGAAACGTGAGGATCTATTCGCAGACTTCGCGAACTAATCGATTCGCGAGGTAGATCCATACGTTTCAGACTCTTTCTCTTCGCAGAACTTCGTGAAATCATCAATTCACGAAGTAGATCATCACTTTCCAGGCTCGTTCTCTTCGCAAAGCTTAGCGAAACCATCGATTGCGAAGTGAATTCATGAAAAACGCAGAAAAAAACAGATACTTACATTTTTCGCCCCTTTCACCCCCAAAAGCGACAATAAAAATATGATAACATGGGAAGAACGAAGGAAATAACATAGAAAAACCATTTCTTTGATGGTAACAAGAAGAAAGAAACCAAGCAACGAACAGGAAGATGAAAAACCATTTACTTGTTTTCTAGGGTTGGGAAGTTGCAGAATCAAGAGATGAAGAGATGAAAAAGAGAAATTCATTATGATTTTGACTAAATGGTGCAGATTTCGTGCAATTTAAAGGAAGAAAGGAAGATCAAAAGTCTTGAAATCATTAATGCAGGAGCAACTTTTCGCATAACCAAGAAGATAGGGGGGAGCGGTGATTCGCGAGTGGTGGAAGTGGGAAGGTCAGGGGTATTTTTGGAAAGTCACACAAAATCAGTCTAGATATGTAGTAGAATTAGTAAATGGGTTTAATATGTAAATGGGCTTCCCATTTGACCCAGATTTGTAATTTTCTCATATAATAAACTCTCTTATTTATGATATTAAGGTACAAGTATTTATACTACTAATTACAATGTTGATTTACTATTCTACCCTTAATATATTAATACATTAACAGTAGGATTGTCCTGACATTTTATAGCCAAAATAAAAGATAAAGACTCTTAATAAGAAAATTATACTTAAAAATTTAGACCAAATTTAGACATAAAATGTTATATTATTTGGTCTCTTTTAGATCTGAATAGGTATTATATTTATAATAAAAAAATTACTATATATATATATATATATATATATATAATTAAAAGAAATTGTACCCCTTTTGACCTTGGGTCCTGGGCGGCCGTGATGTGGGAAAAGCCCGAGCTAGCGGTCTTTTCTCGCAACTAAGGGATAAGTGTACTTCATCGTATCAAGTAATAAATCTGGTTAAGTCCGGGTATCGAATACACGAGATTTATACCTACAAGTATTAAACTACTCGGTTCTATTCGTTATCTAAGCGGTGAATACTTTAGCTTTGGATTTGGGTGACAACTATAGCTACTCCTACACTATGGGTGAAATAGACTCGTGTAGTTCAAACTCTAATGAAGTGATACGGGTAATGATAAGTTACAACATATAATAAATACTAGGAAAAAGTACAAAAATAAACCGTGTGGTTATACCTGTTTTCGATCGGTACCATGTGGTTTAAAAATTTACAAAATGGCACATTGAGGTTCATTCCGTTAGCAAACACATACCAAATTGAGTGATGATGTTAAAAGTCAAAGGGAAAAGAGTTAATTTTGTCCTTATATTTATTTATTTTATAAATTAACACGCCTTATTATCTAATTATCACAAAAAAAACCCAGATAAAAAATAAAAATCAAATACACCATCTTCTCCATCTCTTTAATTTCTTATTTTTCTTCTTCTTTCACTCTCTTTTCTCTCTCCTCTTTGTTAATTTCTCTCTCTAAAATCAATTGAATTTCCATCCCAAATATCTGCATTATACGTTCTACTGGCCAAATTAAAAGGCAAAGAAGGAAGGTTTAGAAGAAGCTACATAAAAGCTACTATTCCCTTCTCTCACTAATTTCCTTATCAGATTTCTCCATCTTCTGCTAATTATTCTCTTTCTGCTTCCGCTGATGCGACAATATTCCACTTCTTCATCATCTATTGCCGCTGGACACGACATCACGCACCCTGATACTGAGAGGCACAACGATTGCCGGTGACTTCCATCATCCGTCTCCTCCATTACTTCAGGGACACTATTTTTGTAATTTGCTCACAATAATACTAATAATATCGGGATGAGAAGAATATGTTGGCCTTGTTGTCCTTTTTATAGGAATCAATCATCTTCTTTGTTAGTATATGCTCTTTTGTTTTCCAATTAATTAGAGAGAAATTAACAAAGAGGCGAGAGGAGAGAGTGAAAGATGAAAAAAAAGAAATTAAAGAGAGATAGAGAAAATGGTATATTTGATTTTTATTTTGAAGTTTTTTTTGTGATAATTAGATAATAAGGGGGTTAATTTATAAATAAATAGATATAAGGACAAAATTAACTCTTTTCCCTTTGACTTTTAACGTCGTTAGTCAATTTGGTATGTGTTTGCTAACGGAATGAACCTCAAGGTACCATTTTGTTTTTTTAAACCATAGGGTGCTGATCGAAAACCGGTGTAACCACAAGGTTTATTTTTGTACTTTTCCCTAAATACTATTTCAGAACATATATGAATAATTGTTTACTCTTGCAAAGACGACTACGTATAAACTGACCAACCCCGTGAAGTGCTTAGATCGTAGCTCCTTCTTAAGGTGATTCTAATTTTTAGGATCAGAAACTAGGGCTCGTAAGTTCTGTGGCTTGTCAATTCCTATGATTTCTAGGTTGTTGATTATGGTAAGGCAACACCTACATGAATCCTAATGGATTTCGGAGTTCATAATCAACATACACAATAATCAATTATCAATATCAAAGTAAGTAATAAATAATAACACGTATAAAGAAACTAAAATTGCAAATCATATATTATAACTGTGGAACGCGTAAATGCGGAATACAACCAAGCCTAGTACATAGGAAGAGTGCAAGCTAATTAACAAGTAGGAAGGGAAGAAGAATTAGCCCTTAGAACTAGCTAACCAGACTCAAAGCTGTCGCTTAGGACTTGAAGGTGGAACTCTCGAGTTTAGGGAATGAGGATGGAACGGAACTTCGACAGAGTAACATAATGATTACACAAGCTCTCAATGTGATAAAGTTTTATTACACAAAATTTGAATGCCTAAATGAGTGACAAGCACTCCTATTTATACATAAATAAAGATCGGGGCATAATCATAATTATAGAGGTCTTCGGGATGATTCACATTTGCAGTTGAAATTAACGGTCATGCTCCGCGTGGGACTTGTCACACTCCGCCCGGAACATGTTTCCTTATGCGTTGCAGATTTCACACACTACTGAATCCCCAAATAGTTGACTTGGTCCACGCTCCGTGTGGTGCTGGCCAAGCTCCACATGGATGAGCTTCTGGACTTTTGTAATTTGTATGAAGGTTCTACGCGGAGCGTGGACCATTTCAAACTCCGCGTGGAACATAGTTGACTGGGGATGAAGATAAGATTGATTTTTTTACTGCCGTAATTCAGTGGGCACTGGTATGCTCCGCATAGGTAGGGCTGTAATCGAGCTGAGTCGAGCTGAGCTTTGACCTTCTCAAGCTCGGCTCGCTATAAAATTAACGAGCTCGACCCCGAGCTGAGCTTGCTTTAAAATTAATGAGCCCGAGCCCGAGCCAAGCTTTGGCTTGCTCAACGAGCTTCGAGCTTGTTTCAAGCCTAAAATCCTCTTTGGACTTGGTTCATTAAGAAAATTATCTAACCATGAATTGTTTGTGAGTAAATCGTTAATTATATCTCTGAAGTTTGCTCGCAAATAACTCTTTAATTGTGTACATAAACAAGCTCACAAGCAATGTTCGTGAATAAATAAACAAGCTGCTTACAAATAGTTCGTCTATTACTCATTTATTATGTTTGTGAACGAACTCATCTAATAGCAAATGAAATAATATTAAGTTTAGATATCTGTGAACTAACACAAAACAATATAGTTTTCTACAAAACTAAAATTTATTAATAAATGTTCTAATCGAACTTGCTCGCCCGAGACGAGCTTTGGCCTGCTCAAGTTCGACTTGTTTACGAACCGAGCCAGTAAATCGTGCTCACGAGCAGCTCGTTTATAAATCGAGCCGAGCTTTTATCGAACCGACCACCGAGCTGCTCATGAGCGTCTCAGCTCATTTACAACCCTACGCATGGGTCATGGAATAATTCCATTTCTTCACCGTCTTTTGCATCCCGTATGTTTATCCTGAACCCGCAAAACACAATTACGAACACCGAGATTACTTGATTCTTTATTTCTCTAAAATATTATTAAAAAGGGATAATTTTTTTTTATCAAAAGTACATATTTTATTGTTATTTTTATTATTTGATCAAAATGCACTTATTTTGTAGTTAAACTTAATTATTAGCTCAAAATAAATCATAAATCACGCTAAAAAGATAAGGACAAAATGTTCCTATCAGGCCGCACTCTTGGCCGCCTAGGGTCGGTCCTGATTTAGGGTCAAGATAAGCACTACTGTTGATTTACCAATTGATCATTGTTAACATTTTGATTCTCATTAACTGAATTAATTAATTGTATCAATAAATTAGATTCTAAGTTCATTAATTAAATAATAAATTAGGTTTGGAGGTATTAATTAGACCAACCAATTATAAACTACTTTGTTAGATTTATGTACCAATTATCTCTTGTAAATACCATACATGGTCATAGTTTTTATCATTCAAATGAGAACAAAGAAAATTAGAGAATTTGCAAAACACTTGGGAATATAATTCTAGGAAAATTTTGAGTTTGTGTTGTTTCATAAATTTTTGTTATAAGTTGTTCTTGGTTGCTCCAATAATCAAAGTTTCTCCTTTTCCGTGGAAGTAGGCACGAGTTGGCCGAACACATAAATTTCTTGTGTTGTTTATTTTTATTTTTTTTCCAGTTGTTTGATGAATTCACGTAAAACGATCCTAATCTCATAAAAAGTGGTATCACAATATCAAGTTTTTGGCGAATTAATTAATTGTTAGACATGGTTTCGTCTATAAAAATTGATATTGAGAAGTTTGATATATCAACAAATTTCGGTCTATGGCAACTCAATATGCATGTTATACTCATAAAAAACAGATAGGAGGAGGCGTTTGAAGGGATTGGAAAGAAGTCTGCTTCTACAACGGAGGAGCAGTGGAAACAATTGGATAAAAAGGCATTCTCAATGTTATTCACGTGTCTCTCAAATGAGGTTCTAAAGGAGGTCACCAAAGAGACCAACATGACTGGGTTTGGCTGAAATTAGAATCATTATACATGACAAAATCAACGATGAACCGAGTTTTGCTAAAAAGTTGACTGAAAGATCTTCGTCTGCATGAAGGTAAATCCATTAAAACTCATCTTGATGAATTTACTGTAATTGTTATGGACCTCCAAAACATTGATGTAGAAATTGATGATGATTTGGCTATTATTGAGTATATGAGTAATAGTCTTGTAATTCGTGGAATAACTTTTGAAAGGGTTCGACTAGTAACAAAGGAAACGATGGATCTAAATATAGGTCTAATAAAAACCTAATTTTTCATCTTGGAAGGGATAAGAAGGTGTTGGAGCTTATGCCAATTCTAAGATCCTTACACTCCACCTCTTAGAAACCCACGAATTTAGATCTGAAGCAGAAAGAGCGTCACAACATTAATAAGAGGCTATTTGTTAGTCCAAGCACCAATCCAAAATTTTGTATCTTTACCATTATGAACAAGGTGGCAGATTCCTTTAGGTAGGAGAATAGAGTATCGGACTATGATTTTCCAAGTATAAGAGGAAACACTTGAAAAATGAAAGAAATTCAAACCAGTCTCATCCTCCATATTTAGCGCAAATTCACATTGGTCCAAATAGAAATCGCAGGTTACAATACACCAACTAAACTTTGTTAATAAAACAACATTCATTTTAAGCATGGAGCAAATACCAAGTCCCACCAATGTGCTTTGGATTAGTCAAAACATCCATTTCAGTAGATAAATCTTTCTCTCTTCACTATACAAACCCCAAATAAACTTATGGTTCAAGTTATCGAGCTTATTACACATACCCATGGGAAGAGTTGTTATTTGTATGGCATAGGAAAAAAGTGAGTCAATGACTAATTTTCCAAAGTTATACGATCGTCCAATAAAAGATTTTTGCCTCCCAGCCCGAGAGTATAAATTGAACATTTTCAACAATATGATTATGTTACAGTGTGAATAAGTATAAATAGTCAACAATCATAGTCAATAGTCATAATTAATAGAAGTAAATTTATTAGCTTTCATTGTTTGGTTTTTTTTACCTCATGTATAAATACCTATAACTAATTAGCAATAATATAAGAAGAACATTTTCCAACCTCTCTATTGTTCTTTACATGGTATTAAAGCCTAACATTTGGCATACAAGATTTTTTTTAAGTTGTGTTTCTGAGAAGTGTGAAATTTTTTCTGAGTTGAGTTTCTCAGAAGTGCTATTTTCTGATGAACAATGGAGAGTAGAACTTCTCCATTTTCTTTGTGGTTTATGGAAACTTGGATTTTTTCCATTCTATTTTGTTGATTTGCGTATTATTTTCTATTAGAATATTATAGTTTTGATTTCAGGTTCTCAATGATGGCCTGTTCCAACTGGTCCTTACATCAGTTGGATATAAAAAAATGATTTCTTACATGGGACCTTCAAGAACAAATGTATATGGAGAAACCGTAAGGGCTTGTTTCTCAATGGTGGAAAAGTTTTGTCGTCTCTAAAAATATCTATATGGGTTAAAACAGAGTCCTCGAGCATGGTTTGGGAAATTTAGCCAAACAGTTTTTTGGTTTTTAGGTTGAGTGTCCCAGGTTTTATTATCTGCTTATTTGCCTTGTGATTAATTTTTTGGTTACTAGGTCGAGTTTTCTAGTATTTATTATCTGCCTTGTGAGCAATTTTTTGGTTTCTCGGTCGAGTTTTCCAAGTTTTATTATCTGCATTATGAGCATTTTTTTGGTTTTTGGATCGAGTTTTCCAAGATTTATTATTTGCCTTGTGAGTAGTGCGAGTTTTGGTTTTTAAGTCGAGTTTCCCATTATTTATTCTGTTCGTGAGTAGCTAGAAAAAAACATCATTTCTACAACATATATCATAGTTGTTGGGAAACTTGGAGATATTTTCATTAAAGCCCTAAATGGGGTTTAGGTAAACTATATATGTAGCAAGTTGGGTATGATACATATCTATGCTCCAGCTTGAGAGGGAGCGTTACAATGCGAATTGGTGTAAATAGTCAATAGCCATATTCAATAGTCAATAAGTGTAAATTTATTAGCTTTTATTAGCTTTCTTTGTTTTACTTTTTACCTCCTGTATAAATACCTATATTTAATCAGTAATAATATAAGAAGAACATTTTTCAACTTCTATATTGTTCTTTACAACTTATACATTCTACGAGTAACCCTAGTATGGATAACATGCACTCCTAAGTAAACACCAAGATCCAAGGTTAAGGAAACCCTAAAGCATCAATTAATCTTTTACTAAAAGTCTCATAAATATTAGTAGAAACAAACATGTTAGATTCATTGAACTTAATTCTCTTACCCGAAGCATTAGAAAAGTAATTAAGATTCTTCTTAATAACTCCCCTTATCAAGATATTGCTTGGCAATTATTTCCTTATTCCCCAAATTAGGGAATTTATAGGAGATTTATTTCCTTATTCCCTAAATTAGAAATTTATGAGTGGTTTATTTCCTTATTCTCTAGAGTAGGAATTTTTGGGTGATTTATATAATATAGGAAATTATGTTTTCCTTTCTGCTTTTGATGGTTTCCCTATTGTATATATATGATGCTTTGTTTCAATGAAAATATGTGAGGATACCTAAACTTGTCATGGTATCAGAGCCATGATATTTAATGCTGGCATCACACATCAAATGAATTGAGCGTGTTAAACATCCCATATTGCTTAATTAGAGAGGTACATGCTTTATATATGTGAGACAATCATCTCCCTTTGAGGTACTTTGTGAGTTAAGCCTTTATTTATATGGTATCCCAATGTTCTTGTCGAGGAGATTACATGAATTGGGGAAACATATGAACAAAATAAGCCAAGCCAGGGCTTTCTTCTGCGCTCCGATAGCGGGTTGACGCGGACTGAATGGTGAGACTTTGATTGGACAACTTACCCCCTTACTGGACGCTCTCTAATGGGCTAGTTTGTGGTTTTGGGACATTCACCCATTTCATGGAAAACTAAGAAGCTACACACTATAGCTCGTTCCTCAACTGAGTCTTAATACCATTCTATGGCCTCCATTACTTGTGAACTAAAATGGTTGAATGGTCTCTTTTTGAGTTTGGGCGTTCATCATCCCAATCATGACAGTCAATTTGCTTTGCATATCGTATAGAATCCAATTTTTTATGAATGCATGAAATATAGTAATGTTAATTGTCATTTCATGCGTGATTCGGTACATGATAGTCTCATTACGCCATCATATGTCCCAGTAATGGACCAATTGGCCAATATTTTACCAAAGCTTTTGGCAAGAAACAATTTGATTATCTTCTTAACAAGTTGGGCATTTTAGACTTACATATTCCAATTTGAAGGGGGTGTTAAGATATTATTTGGATGTTATTTCCTTATTCTATAGATTAGGAATTTATGGGTGATTTATTTCCTTATTTTCAAGATTAAGAATTTATGGGTGGTTTATTTCCTTATTCATCTGATTAGGAATTTATGGGTGATTTATTTCCTTATTCTACATATTAGAAATTTATGGATGATATGAAATTAGGTTTTCCTTCCTGCTTTTAGATGTTTCTCTCTTGTATATATATGCTAACTTATCACCCACATACTGCATATTTGCCTCAATTAACAAAATAATATTATTAGCAAAGAAAATATAAGTGGTTAGTATCGATCATAAGATGATTCAATCGCTCTAAACAAAGCACAAATTGAAGAGAGAGATCATCTCGACGAAAGCCTCTAATCAGATGAAACTCGGGTAAGGGTTTCTCATTCTATAGAACACACATAAAAGAGAAACACACACACGAGAAAAATCAACTGAAACCATTTATGATTTAAAATAAATGTAGATAGACAAGTTTGTCTTTCAAAAAATCTCCGACGATACGATCATGATTTTTGAAGGCCAAAGTTTAGAATCACGACACTTTTACCGTTTCATATTATATATGTAAAAAAATGTGTAAAGGTTATTTTGAATCGATGACTTGATTATTTTTTACATAGTGGAATATAAAAATAATTTATCAGATTTATTTCATAAATTTATTTTCGAAATTAACTCATCTCTTACTGACAAATTTATCAACAAATTTATCGTGATTTTAAAAACATATTCCGTCAAAACTAATATGAATCAATCTAAAATACCATTCATGCGCATTTGATAAAATTCGATACACACTTATAACGAAATTGTTAGTATATATTATCGTAAATTTAGTATGATAAACTATTAATTAAGACCTTATACATAAAACAAACAACATTTAGAAATCTCATTATATGTTTTTGCCGTTGTACCTTTTATTTATTATAAATTATAATATGTTTCTATCAGTTTTTCGATAAATTATTAGAATCATTCGGTTCTCCATGTCAAATGAAGGACCTTCCATATATATTTTGATACGTGTAATATGGACCTATGTATATTATAAAAGACCCTACTATTTTAATTATTACGTGGAGTTACAATATACACGTGTCCATATGTGAATTGGGGGTCCTCCGAGTGACATGGAACATCCGATGCTTAATATAAGAACTCCAGTTTTTCACGTGATGATGCAATTTAGTGGAATAACACGTTTGATATGATCCGTTTTAACACGATTATAATTTAAAACGTTTGACAGGGACCTTTTAATTATTACGTGGGATCACAATACACGTATCTAAATTTGAATTGGGGTCCTCCGAGTGACATGGAAGATCGAGTGCTTAATATAAGAACTCCCTCATATGATTCATAACCAATGTTATGAAAACCGGACCAGACCGATCGGTTCAACCGCAAATCGGTTAGGTTTCCAGTCCGGTTAATGCTGGTTCTATGTTCAACAAATCGGACTGAACCGTTTGAACCGGCCAGGTCAATCGTAAACCGGCCGGGTTGAGCGGTTTGGTCCGGTTAGCTAGTCACACATGTTTAACTTTAAAAAAAATATGTTGTATGTGGGATTCAAACCTAGGCCCTTAGGGACCACTAAATACATATTACCATTAAGATAACTTTCAACTTGTAATTAAAAACAACTATATACTTATATATTATATTGATACTTAAAATTTAAAATTTTATTTAGTATTACTTTTTTTATATGTTTTAATAAATATTATTAAAAACTTAATTATTCTTTGAAATATAAATAAAGTTAATTTAGTATTTAAATTTTAAATATACATAAAATAAAATTTTAAACTCCTAATAAATTTTATAATTTAAATGAAATTAAAAAATATATATATTATTTATAATGTCATCCGGTTCAACCAATCTGAGTCAACTGGTCGAACCAATTAACCCTTGATTCAATTGTCAATTCGGTTCGACGTCCGGTCCGGTTTTTAAAACATTGCTCAACCACCTGCATGACAAATTATTAGAAGCATCCAATTCTCCATATCAAATTGAAGACTTTCCATATATTTTTGATAAGTGTAATACATGGATCCACATATATTATAAAGACTATTTTGATTATTATATGGAGTCACACTAAGGTGCCGCTTGGTTCGCGGATTAGAATGAAATGGAATAGAATGTTATTCCAAAGGAATAGAATAACAAAGGATGGAATAGAAATTCTTAGGAATTACTATTCCTATGTTTGGTTGGTAGAATAAGGTAGAATGAAATAGATAATTTTTTTTATTAAAAAGACAATATTATCCTCAAATGTAATTTCTTATTTATTTTAAAATTTTAATTTTTTACTATAAATTGTTCAAATATTTAATATATATTATTTTAAAAAATATATAAAAAATAAAAAAATGGGAAACACGAAAGACGAAAAAAAACACGAAAAATACATTAAAAACGAAAAAACAATAAGAACATGAAAACGGAAAAATTGTAAAAACACGAAAAAAGAGAGGTAAAAAAAACAAATGTAAAAGCACAAAAAAAACATTAAAAACACAAAAACAAAAGAAAAAAATGAGATAAAAGTGGAAAAGGGTGAAAACGCGAAAACATATAAACGTGTTAACACAAAAAAAAACACACACACGCAAAATATGAAAACACACAAAAAAATGTGCAAACCGTAAAAAACACAAAAACATGAAAAAAGTGGAAAACACGAAAATGTGAAAAAAAAAATGAAAAATGTGAAAAAATCGAAAAACACGAAAACATGAAAAAGTGTTAAAAACACGAAAAATGCGTTTGTAACGTTTTTTTTATGTTTTTCCGTGTTTCTCAAGTTTTCTTGTTTTTTTCCGTTTGTTCACGTTTTGTCATGTTATTGTGTTTTATTTTGCATTTTTTCGATTTTTCACGTTTTAGTTTTTCGGTTTTTCCCCTTTTTGTTTTTTTTTTCGCGTTTTTGTATTTTAAGTATTTTTTTCGTGTTATTCACGTTTTCCCATGTTTTTCGTATTTTTTCATATTTTTTTGTTTTTAACGTTTTCGTGTTTTGTTTGCGTTTTTCGCATTTTTATGTTTTTCACATATTGTCACGTTTTTGTGTTTTAGCATTTTTCTTTTTTTTTCGCATTTTCGTGTTTTTATTTTTCACGTTTTTTAATATTTCGTGTTTTGTCACTTTTTCGCGCTATTCCTATTTTGTGTTTTTCGTGTGTTTGCTTTTTTTTGCGTCTTCGTGTTTTTCGCATTTGTTCACGTTTTCATGTTTTTCGCGTATTTTATTTTTTGCATATTCTCGTGTTTGTAACATTTTCACATTTTTCGTGTTTCATATTTTTCGTATTTTTACATTTTTTAACGTTTTCATCAATTTTCACGTTTTATATGATATAAATTATGGATTGACCAAAATTTATAAGATTTGGGAAAGTGATTAGAGAGAAGATTGAGGATTTAATGGAGGATAATTTTGTAAATTACAAAAATATAATATTATGAATAGGCTATTCCTAACCTAAATTGAAGAATAGCTATTCCATGAAATCAAGGAATAGGGATTCCATGGAATAGCTATTCCATAAAAAAAATGGACCAAAGGTGGGAATAGCTATTCTTTAGGAATAGGCTATTCTATTCTCCCTCTATTCCGCGAACCAAACGAGCCCTAAGAGTTTGCTGATGTGAATTGTAGGTCCCTACGGGGCGTTTGGTATTCTATTGGGATAAGGATAAAGATAAAGGTTGGAATATGGACAAGGATAAATAGTTGGGATAAGGATAAAAATATAATTCGAGAATTATTATTCAATGTTTGGTACGTGGGATAAGGATGGGGATAAAATAATACATTTTACTATTTTAACCTTATTTAAACTATACATAACATTAATTTGAGGGATAAGATGGACTTTTCCATCCTATTAAAATCGCAGGAGCTTATCCCACCTCCTTATACCACCTCCCTCCTGGGTATAGGATTTGAGGGATAAGAGACTTATCCCTCGCCTGTCTCACTCTTCTATCTCACAAACAAACGCCGGATAACTTATCTCGTGTTTTTTTATCTATATCCCACCTCCTATATCCCTCCTAACAAACGCCCCGCTAGTGACATGGAGGACGCTTAATATAAGAAATCCATCAAGTTTAACAACAACAACAACTCTCTCTCTCTCTCTCTCTCTCACGCTCCTTTCCTTTCTCTTTTCCAGATCTCGCCTCCCTCCTCCTCCACTTTCTGTTTCTTCTTCTCCCCCACCCTTCTTAAACCGCCGTCACCTCGTCTGCCTTCCTCTCCGCTGCTGTCTCGTTGAGGAGGAAGAAGGAAGCTTGTCTTCCTTCTTCCTCCTCCCACCGTTTTTTATTTTCTGTTCTCGTTGTTACTTTTCTTTTGTTTTGTTTGCGTCAGTTTGTTTAGTTGGATCTTATATAGTTTATCGTAGATCTGAATCCGTTTGAACTGTGTCTTTTGGCTAATCTCTTTGTTTTTGTAACCTTTTATGTTTTAGCAAGGACAGAAACGGTAGATTTTATCCGTAGATCACTGGATCTACGTGGTTGCAAAAGAAAGGATTTAGATCCGAAGTTTCAGAATGGTTCAAAGACTGGAGATTGGACTACAGTTGCTTTGCGGCGAATTTGGAGTTACGATCTATGTATGGTTCAAATGTTGGTTGTTTTTAATGTACCTTTAGTGGCTTCTTTTGCTTTTAATAGTCATTTTCTTATTTTTAATAGTCATTTTCTTACTCACGTGGACTTTGTATTAGGCTTAACCTATATGTATGTAAGGTTTTATTCCTTACTGGTCTCTTATGTACTTCCAATGTTATGATTTAATGAAATATCAGTATTACTGTAAAAAAAAACAAAAAAAATATAAGAAATCCATCGGCAGCTACTTCACCCCGAGTTTCGGCATTTTGAAGTTTTGGGAACGCAAGGATTCGACTTCAAAGATTCTTCGTCCGACGCCAGATCCTCTTTTCAGGTAAGAAGATTCCAGCTCCTGATCTTATTTCTCTCCAGTGCTTCTATTTCGGCATTTATTTCCTCAGATTCAACACGATTTAAAGTGATTTGTGGTTGTATAAGGTGCTAACGAAGAACATGATTTGGAACTATTAGTTTAATAGTTGTCGCTTTGATGTATAGGTACAAAGCCTGACCAAAATTTGGAGAAATTCAAAACATGATTTGGATATATTAGTTTAATAGACCAAAATCGAGAAATCTAGCATAACGGGAAATAGATTGAACCGATGAACTGGTTGTTCTGTATCAGTGTGTTGTATCAGAGATTCTTCGTCCGACGCCAGATCCTCTTTTCAGGTAAGAAGATTCCAGCTCCTAATCTTATTTCTCCTCTGTGATTCTCTTCAGTGCTTCTATTTCGGCATTTATTTCCTCAGATTCAACAAAATTTAAAGTGATTTGTGGTTGTATAAGGTGCTAACGAAGAACATGATTTGGATCTATTAGTTTGATAGTTTCCGATTTGGAGAAATTCAGAACAATAAATTCAATAAATTTTAGGGTAAAACAAATTTAGCATAACAGGAAATAGATTGTACTGATCGATGTAACTGATTATTTTGTATGTGTGTTGTTTCTAATTTCAACTAATTATTAGCTATTGTAACTCGCAGTTTGTAAATGATTTATGTGGGTTGATGACTTGTTGTTTCTGGTTGGTTTATGTGCTTCTAATTTCAGTTTATTATTAGTTCTGGAACATGAATAGGTTGAATTTTGAGTTTCATAACAATAAACCCTCACCAAGATTTGGAGAAATTCAGAACAATAAATTTTAAGTTAAAACAAATTTAGCATGACAGGAAATAGATTGTTTCTGGAACATGAGTAGGTTGAATTTTGAGTTTCTAGGCAAATTAATCCAGGAAATGAGATTAGTTTCTGTTTGACATTTTTACTCTTGTATAAATTATGTATCTTCAGTCTAAAACTGAAGACTTTGCGATGATGGCAGGCCTGATCTCTTATACCGGATAAAAATGTCAGCGAGCCTATAACATCGGGCCGGTTAAAATCTCGCGACGGCAGCCTATTGGATGATCCAAATAATAAGCTGCTATTTCTTTGGCCTCATCTTGAGGCTCACGCTCACCGAGTGGCTTGAAAATTGAAATGGGAACTCTAGATGGATCATAAAGATAAAATAAGTTCCCTCAAATCTTCTAATTGAGGGAACTTATTGTATCTTCACTATCCATTTGCGGTTCCCGTTTCGGTTTTCAAGCCACTCGATGAGCTTGAAGATGCAGCCAAGAAAATATCAGCTTATTATTTGGATCATCCAATAGGCTGCCGTCGAGAGATTTTAACCCACCCCGATGTTATAGATTTTAACCCGCCTGATGCTGACAAGAACTGTCTGAAGTTTTCGTGTGATGCTGGGATATTGTTCAATGAATCCAGACCAAACAACTATGATGACAACAGTAAATATTCTAATGAACCAACGAGTTCAGGCTCCAGGAGCTGTGATTCGCCTCCCATGGACAGTTTAGCAAGCTTAAGACTATTTGGGGATTCACTGATGAGAATGGAGCAGGCAGAGACAGAGATGATGAGAGCGCGGAGACTCTGCGGTGCGAGGAAAAGAAGAGAAGGATGGAAATGGAGGCGAAGTTGACTCGGATGATGTTGGCAACGGAGTTACAGATTGCCTCTATTGTGGCTGGGAAGGGGCTGAGTAGGAAAAGGAAGCTAATTGAAGGAAACGAAAACGAATCAACCATCTCTTGGAGGTAAAAGCTATAACTAATTTGAAAATGTTAGACACTTTTGTTGCACGAAAACTCTTCTTCCCTAGCGTTCCCGCGTTTCAAGTCTGTTTCCCTTTCTTTTCTGTTTCCGTTATTGATTCCTAGCTAAATTTTTCTTAGAAATAATCTTTCCTGGTGTACGGTTTTGTACCAATTTCTGTTTGACACAATCAATTGACTGATTGCCTAACTGCTCGGGTTGATGATCGCAGGAAACGAGCTTTATTGCGATGTTTGCTGCATTGCAACTTCAGCTTTTGACGATCCGCGATTCCCATGGTTTCCCTGATATGTTTGCATTTTCTCTTTGAAGAGAAAACTGAAGTTTTAACTCGGAAGGTAGATAATGATACTCTTCTCTAGGAAAGAAAGAAAAAACTGTGTGATTTATGTTTTAACTTATAACCAAAGGTACATAAGGTTATACTTAAGCTTTTAAGAACAACTTTTTACAAGTCCTTTGTTGTTGCATAAGTCTAAATAAATTAAAAAGATGTATATTAATTATAGATATGACTAACATTATAAACATATTGACAAGTTTAATATACTAAAAGAATAAAACACCAACTATTTACAAGTTTTCTCTAACTAATTTAATTTTCTCTTTTTCCAGAGAATAAAAACGTTGCGACGATCATGTTCTTCACTTCTTGTTGAAGAGAAAGAGCTGTCAGACGGCACTGATGATCCCTCGCTCTCACCACTGATCGAGAAAGTTGGTGTCGCGGGCTCAGACGAAGCTGTAGAAATAGGAAAAGTAAATCTCAAGCTATTATCAATGGCAATATCACTGGAAGTTCTAGGCTCAATCTCCTGTTCCGAAGAAGAAGCAGAATCCTGTACCATAATTACAGGATTTTGCTTCTTCTTCGGAAGAGAAAATTGAGCCTAGAACTTCTAGTGATATTGCCATTGATAATACCTTGAGGTTTACTTTCCATGTTTTTGCAGCACCGTTTAAGCCAGTGACACCAACTTTCTCGGTCGCTGGTGAGGGCGAGGGATCATCAGTGCCGTCTGATAGCTCTTTCTCTTCGACAAGCAGTGAAGAACATGACCGTCGCAACGTTTTTATTCCCTGGAAAAAGAGAGAATTAAACTAGTTAGAAAACTTGTAAATAGTTAGTGGTTTATTCTTTTAGTATATTAAACTTGTAAATATATTTATAATGTTCATCATATTAATATACATCTTTCTAGCTCACTTAGACTTATGCAACAACAAAAGACTTGTGAGAAGCTGTTTTTACCTTATAAGTCAACTTCTTTTAGGAACATAATAGTCTTTGTCAAAAATTCTAGCTTAGTTTTTGGTAGGCAATTTGCTAAATTGGTAAAGGTTTGAAGAGGCTATCATTGGAGAAAAGAGTTCTTAATGGATACCATTGCTTAACTAGATCGACTAAGAAGATTTTGCATTGCTTATGAATATGTTCAAGCACCGAAGATTAGAGACATTGCAATTGGTGATTGTGGAACAATGAAAGGTCAAGATTTCTGAGATGGGTGATAATATTGAAAGGATGTAGTACACATGAAATGGAGGCTCTCAATGCATTGTGCATGAATTATCTATCTTGAATAGCAAGGAGGGCACTATAGGGATGAGAATTTGAAGATTACCAAGTAACAAGTCCACACTGATTTTGTTAACTTCACTTTATACATTTGAGGTTTTATTGCATCTATTTGCAAACCAAGAATTTTTAGTGGAAATGAGGAAAAATGCCCTTAGAAGTCTATTAGCTGAAGCAAAAGTTGTTACTGGGAAAGCAGAAGCGATCGATAACAAAAATTTCGCATGGAGAAAGTTGTTGTGGTGGAGAATGAATTTAATGGTATGTTGAAAATGGTAAATTGGTATTGGAATCTCTTATGTTCACAGAAGGCCAGATGGAAGCTTTACAAAAGGTTTGTGATATACTCTTTTACAAAAGGCCAGATTGAAATGGTGTTGGTGTAGAAATTGAAAGACAAAATGTTTGTGATCTTATTACTGCACTATGCAATTATCACATGCATATTTTTGTTTAGTTGCAAGGATGTGGTACCGGTTGTACACTTGTTTTTGTTTATTTTGATTTCGCAAGTAATTTGAGTTCCAATCATTTTGTTTTTGCTATTTTGTTTTCTGTGTTCTTTGATGTCTTGATGCTCTCACTTTGAAGCTTTAGGGAATGGGTGTTATGTTTCTACTTATTGTCTAGCTTAGGGTGCATTTAGTCTTAAGGAGAATGCCAATACCGGGGACTTGATTTTGTGTCTAGCTTAAGGTGCATTTAGTCTTAAGGAGAATGTCAATAACTGGACTTGTTTGAGTTTTGTAATGCGTATGATTCTTCAGTTGCACCTAGCTTAACTCACATCACATCCATGCATGCCGTATTTGTACTTCTTTCACTTACAAGGGAGATTAATCGTAGGCTTTTTTGATGCTGCAACTAAAGAATATGGTTTCCTTTTTAGTATTCTCGATAAGGGTTTCGCCTTTTATTTATCGTAAATTATGCTGTAATACATTTCTATCATTTTTTTTGACACGATAATACAGTTTAGTTTAGTGAAATAACACATTTGATATGATCGGTTTTAACACGATTATATATATAAATATATATTTTTTTTGATAGGGGCCGTCTTAACACAATGGAGGCCCCATATGACTCCTGACAGCCATCTGCAGCTACTTCACCCCGAGTTTTGGCATTTTGAAGTTTTGGCAATGCAAGGATTCGACTTCAGAGATTCTTCGTCCGACGCCAGATCCTCTTTTCAGGTAAGAAGATTCCAGCTCCTAATCTTATTTCTATGCAGTGATTCTATTTCTGCATTTATTTCCTCGGATTCAACAAAATTTAAAGTGATTTGTGGTTGTATAAGGTGCTAACGAAGAACATGATTTGGATATATTAGTTTGATAGTTTCCGATTTGGAGAAATTCAGAACAATAAATTCAATTAATTTTAGGATAAAACAAATTTAGCATAACAGGAAAAAGATTGTACGGATCGATGTAACTGATTATTTTGTATGTGTGTTGTTTCTAATTTCAACTAATTATTAGCTATTGTAACTTGTAGTTTGTAAATGATTTATGTGGGTTGATGACTTGTTGTTTCTGGTTGGTTTATGTGCTTCTAATTTCAGTTTATTATGAGTTCTGGAACATGAATTGGTTGAATTTTGAGTTTCTAGGCAAATTAATCCAGAACTTATTGTATCTTCACTATCCATCTAGGGTTCCCGTTTCGATTTTCAAGCCACTCGATGAGTCTGAAGATGCAGCCAAGGAAATATCAGCTTATTATTTGGATCATCCAATAGGCTGCCGTCGAGAGATTTTAACCCGCCCTGATGTTATAGATTTTAACCCGCCCCGATGCTGACAAGAACCGTCTGAAGTTTGCCTGTGATGCTGGGATATTGTCCAATGAATGCAGACCAAACAACTATGATGGCAACATTAAATATTCTAATGAACCAACGAATTCAGGCTCCAGGAGTTGTGATTCGCCTCCCATGGACAGTTTAGCAAGCTTAAGACTATTTGGGGATTCACCGATGAGAATGGAGCAGGCAGAGACAGAGATGATGCGAGCGTGGAGACTCTGCGGTGCGAGGAAAAGTAAAGAAGGATGGAAATGGAGGCGGAGTTGACTTGAATGATATTAGCAACTGAGTTATAGATAGCCTCTATTGTGGCTGGGAAGGGGCTGAGTAGGAAAAGGAAGCTAATTGAAGGAAACGAAAACGAATCAACCATCTCTTGGAGGTAAAATCTATAACTAATTTGAAAATGTTAGACACTTTCGTTGCACGAAAACTCTTCTTCATTAGCGTTTCTGCGTTTCGTGTCCGTTTCCCTTTCTTTTCTGTTTCTGTTTCTGTTTCAATTTATGTTTGACACAATCAATTGACTGATTGCCTAACTGCTTGGGTTGATGATTGCAGGAAACGAGCTTTATTGCGATGTTTGCTGCATTGCAACTTCAGCTTTTGACGATCTGCGATTCCCATAGTTTTCCTCAGATGTTTGCATTTTATCTTTGAAGAGAAAACTGAAGTTTTAACTTGGAAGATATATAATAATACTCTTCTCTAGGAAAGAAAGAAAAAACTGTGTGATTTGTGTTTTAAGTTATAACCAAAGGTTCGTAAGGTTCTACTTAAAATTTTAAGAACAGCTTCTCACAAGTCTTTTGCTGTTGCATAAGTCTAAGTGAGCTAAAAAGATCTATATTTACAAATTTAATATACTAAAATAATAAACCACTAACTATTAAGTTTTCTCTAACTAATTTAATTTTCTCTTTTTCTAGGGAATAAAAAATGTTGCGACGGTCATGTTCTTCATTGCTTGTCGAAGAGAAAGAGCTGTTAGACGACACTGATAACCCCTTGTTCTCACCAGCTATCGCGAAAGTTGGTGTTGCTGGGACGAAGCTGCAAAAACTGGGAAAGTAAATCTCAAGCTATTATCAATGGCAATTTCACTGGAAGTTTTAGGCTCAATCTTTTCTTCCGAAGCAGAAGCTGAATCCTGTATCTTAATTAGTCAGGATTGTGGTACATGATTTTGCTTCTTCTTCGGAGCAGGAGATTGAGCCTAGACCTACCAGTGATATTGCCATTAATAATAGCTTGAGATTTACTTTCCCTGGTGAGAACGAGGGGTCATCAGTGTTGTCTGACAGCTCTTTCTCTTCGACAAGCAGTGAAGAACATGACCGTCACAACGTTTTTTGTTCCTTGGAAAAAGAGAAAATTAAATTAGTTAGAGAAATTTTTTAAATAGTTAAGATTAGAGACACTGCAATTGGTGACGTGGAACAATGAAAGGTCAAGATTTTTGAGATGGGTGATAATATTGAAATGATGTAGTACACGTGAAATGGAGGCTCTCAAGACATTGTGTATGAATTATCTATCTTGAATAGCAAGGAGGGCACTCTAGGCTTTGATTGAATGAGAAGTTTTGAAGGGTAATTAAAGGGAGGGTAGGGAAGGTGAAGGAGAGGGAGAGAGGGTATGTATTACCCTTATTTGGGAGAAAGGTAAGGGTTCATTAAAATCCCTTCAAACCCACCGATTTGGTGTGTTGAAAATCTATTAAAAACTTATTAATTTTGAACCCTTCAAAACCTTTCATCAATCCTTCAAAACTTTTACCCTCATATTTTTTAATCTTTCAAACAAGGGTTTCTATTAACCTTTCCCTACCCTCCCTTTAATTACCCTTCAAAACCTCTCATCCAATCAAAGCCATAAGGATGAGCATTGGAAGATTAACAAGTCCACACTGATTTTGTTAACTTCACTATATACATTTGAGGTTTTATTGCCTCCATTTGCAAACCAAAAATTGTTGTAAAGAAATTGTTAGTGGAAATGAGGAAAAAAGCCCTTTGAAGATCAATCAGCTGAAGCAAAAGTTGTTGTTGGGAAAGCAGAAGCAATCGTTAACAAAAATTTCCCATGGAGAAAGTTGTTGTGGTGGAGAATGAATTTAATGGTAGAAGTAAAGATGTTGAAAATGGTAAATTGACATTGGAATCTCTTACGTTCATAGAAGGCTAGATGGAAGCTTTGCAAAGGTTTGTGATCTACCCTTTTATGGTGTTTTTTCTTTTAAATGATTGAAATGGTGTTGGTGTAGAAATTGAAAGACAAAATGTTTGTGATCTTATTACTGCACAACGCAGTTATCACATGCATACTTTTGTTTAGTTGCAAGAATGTGGTACTGGTTGTACACTTGTTTTTGTTCATTTTGATTACGCAAGTAATTTGAGTTCCAATCGAACTTTTGTTTTTGCTATTTTGTTTTCTGTGTTTTTTTGATGTCTTGATGCTCTCACTTTGAAGCTTTAGGGGACTTTTATGTGAATATATTGATTACGTAATACAATTGTAACACAACATCCCATCTTAACAAGATACGGACCGAACAGATAAAAGAGTCATGCATTGATTCAAAGATACAAGCAACAAGTTTATTATAGGAATGATAAACCTAACTTAATTGGAGGCTATACACAACTCTTCTTATTGATGTTGTTGTAAGTTGATTGTCCATGTATAAGTTCTTCTTGATTGTTCAAAGATTTCTCCGTCTTTCCTTCGATTTCATGAGCGAAAATTTGTAATTTTTCCATTTTTAAAGACATTGTTTCTCCTACTACACCAATCTGTTTCACTATTGGGTAAATTACACCCATGGCCATTGAACTTTACCCATTTAATATTGTGGTCATTGAACTTCAATTTTTATCAGTATGGTCATAGCATATTACACTTTTTAACACCGGTGGCCACTCAATGTCTTAAAACGACCGTTGACAGTTTCAAAATAAAAAATTCGAAAAGTTAATGATATTTTAAGGAACTATCGGACCGAAACGACAAAAATGTATGCACTATCTGGCTATCGCTTGTCAGTTATTTTTTATGAAAAAAAACAAAATTTAGTTTTTTTCGTGGTTGTCACGTTTCGTTTCGGTTAAAGATATGAGTTGAGTTATGTTGCCGTGTCACACATGCCATTATTTTGATACCTTTTAACTACTGAAATCGACGGAGTGACCTAATTGAGATAAAGTTTAAAATGGAGTGATTTTACAATGGTGCATTTAACCCGTGAAAAGAGTTAAAGAAATAACAAATTTATTTTTAGCATAATTTATATAATAATCTTTAACCCAAGAGATGTGGTCGACTGATAAGAGCTTTTTGTAACCGAGCTAATTAACCTTGCAGTGATTCAGTCAAGCGCTTGAGGATATCATTTAGGTTTGAGCCAATCCTCCTCACCTTGGTAGCCCCAACAAATCTTTCCATAAACAAGCCTTTGAGGAGGTCGTAGGAGTATTGGTTCCGGTTCTAGCAGTTTATACCTTTCTTTCCCTACCCCAACCAAAGAGCGTCGGGAAAACTTTGCACATAACATGGTCTTCCTTTGAGTATAGATTGACTATGCTCATGAATGAGGCGTAGTGCTCGTTGAGGTCCTCGATGCTGGTGTAAGAGGAAAGTCTGAGAGTCTTCCAGTTTTTTGGAAGTTGGATTCATGATCCATTGGACCAGAGGGGGTTTTCTTGAGGTAACTTGGCATCCGTTGACTCCACTCAAAGCCTTCTTATCTAGGAACCTCTAGAAATTTGTTTCCAATGTATAGTTTAGGTCGATCGAAGTACTCTATGAAAGTCTGGGTACTCGGTGAGAGTTTGCGGTAGCTTGCTCAACTAAGGGTCGAGCTCCTGTGGGGAGGTCGTTGCTTCCTTGGATCGATTGGTTAGGCTCAGCTGGTTATTTCTCTTGCTCATGCGGGTTCTTGGCTCAAAGGAATTTCCACATTTTTCAGCTGGTTATTTCTCATGTTGGGCTTGCGTGGCCTGGAAACTTTGGAGAATCTGCGTCCCTTAAGCCTGTGATGAAAAATGTTATCTTCCAAGATCATGTTGAGACAAGGATTCTCCTTTCCTTGTCTTTTGGTTGCTCGATAGTTTTGACAATCTCCTTCATGGGAGTGATTTCTGTAGCAGGGGATCCTATCATATTGTATTGAGGTAGCACTTTCGTTACAACAAAGTCGTAACGCAACTCGTTTAACACAATTATCATTTACGTGAATATATTGATTAAATAAAAAAATTGTAACACGACATCCCATCTTGACAAGATACGGAGAAATGGAACAGATAAAAGAGTCATACATTGATTCAAAGATACAAGCAACAAGTTTATTATAGGAATGATAGGTTTATATGCAACAAATGAATACCAAAACATAACTTAATTGGAGGCTATACACAACTCTTCTGATTTATATGCATAAGTTGTTCTTGATTGTTCAAAGATTTCTCCGCCTTTCCTTCGATTTCATCAACGAAAATTTGTAATTTTTCCCTCTCTAAAGACATTGTTTCTCCTACTGCGCCATTCTGTTTATCTATTTCAGCCATAGTTGTTAAATCGAGATCGGACTCATGATTCGGATCAAATTCAAAATGCTATAAAAAATAAAATATTAACCATATTTAACTTTATGAAGTTATAAAAGAAAGTAGAGACAGACATAACATAGAAAATGAAGTGAAGAGTCTCTAATTGAAACTAATTGTATAGTCATTTTCTTCGACTTGTACGTTTTTTAGTTGTTAAAAATTGAATTTTTTTTAGATAGTGGCCTGAATCGACCGAATCGGGTGACTCAATCGGCCGAATCGGTGGTGACTCGGCCGATTCATGAAGCTTCCGAGTCGTACCATAGATACGACTCGAATTTTTCATGAGTCAAATCGTACGAGTCGACTTGTGCCTCGTAGGATTCTAACAACTACGACTTCAGCAGCCTCATTCTTCAAATTTTCCATTTGCTGTCTCAAATTTGTGTAAGAATCATGAATTGTTTCCATTCCTTCCTTGAGCTTTTCATTCATTCGTTCTGTTCTTCCCGTAACCCGTATTGAGAATTTGCTATTTCTCTGGATTTCTTGTAAACAGCCTCTGCATACTGAGATAACACATTCATATGATCCTTCACATCTTTAGTTGATTCAGCAACATTTTGAACTCGAGAACCGATTGAACTCAACGCCTCATGAATCTGATCAGAGGTGTTCGATAACAAATTTGTTCGTTCTTGTATGATCTCTAATTGATCTGTAGTGTATTCTGCTGATCCTTTAGGTCCATGTTTGGAACACAAAAAAAATTAGAAGGGTAAAGGTTTGGAGGGGTTTTGAAGGGTTTCTTTTTAACAAATTGCATTCAATTTTGAACTCTCCAATTTGGTGGGTTTGGAAGGGTTAGAAATTCCCCTTCCTTCCGTTTCCTTACCTTTCCCTACCCTTCCTTTATTAACCATTCCCTACCCTTCATCCAATCAAGCCCTTAAGATCATTTACTAGTCTCTCCATTTTATGCTTGAAGGAATGAGCCCTGTCCAACAATATCACAATAACAAGTTATACATTAGTATAAATAAGGGATCAGGTACCGAGATAGGCTTAAGGTTTTTGGAAAGTACCAATTTATGCTTAACGTTTAAAATAGCACCAAAATAGGCTTAACGTTTACAACATAGTATCAATTTAGGCTCCACGTTTACAATATAACATCATTTTAGGCCTCACGTACAAAATAACACCAATATATGCTTAACGTTTACAAAATAAAACGACTTTAGGGTACCCGCCGCGGGTAATGCCATTCCCAAACCCTTACCCTTTTATTTTTTAATTACCTGTACCCGTCCCATTACCCTAACGGGTATACTTTTTGCATCCCATACCATTCCCATTTAATTAGCGGGTACCCGCGGGTACCCTTACCCGTTAAGAATTAATAAATAAATAAAATATTACAAATTTAACAAACTATAAATTTAATAAATCATCAATCTAAAAATTGAATAAATTGAACCTTAATTAATAAGAATAAAGTAGCTTAGTGATATTACTCAATTGTTGAAAAATAAATGGTTGGGGTTTAAATTTCACATTTTACATCTAAAAAACAATGATATTTTTTAATATAATTTTTTTTATGACGGGTAACGGGTACCCTAGGGGGTATTCCCATACCCGTCCCATTATCCTAACGGGTAATAATTTTGATCCCATACCCGTCCTATACCCTTTTATACAGGGTACGGGTAGTCTCATTAGGGTCGGGTAGTGCCGGGTACCCGCGGGTATACTACCCGTTGCCATCCCTAGTATTCTTGCCCATTAAGATCTTATATTTGTTTTTCATCAATTACTTTTAGTTGCATATATTACACAAGCCATGGAATTTAGAAGTCATGGAATGATTGATGAGAAACAAATATAAGGTTTTAATGGGCAAGAATACTAATTAATTGTATTGTAATAAATAAGAAAATAGAACTAAATAAAAAGATAACATATAAAGTTAATAGGAAAAGAATATACATGATTAATTTAATTATAATTGGCAAGAATACTAATTAATTTTATTATAAACTAAATAAAAAGATAACATATAAAGTTAATAGGAAAAGAATATAAGATGATTAATTTAAATCTAAATTGATATTATGTTGTAAACGTTAAGCCTATATTGGTGCTATTTTGAATGTTGAGCCTAAATTGATACTTCCCCAAATTCCCCAAAAACCTTAGACCTATTTTGATACCTTATCCTTCTAAATAAAGCATTCATTTCACTAAAAGTTTGTGTTAATTCGAGAGTCTGCATTTAACTGTAACTGATAGCAAATCGAATTGGTTTCGAGAAAGTATTCGAGATAAACTTTATGTTCATCATCATTTAACTTCTTGAGACAATAAACCATTGGAGATTTAGTGTCACAGATAGGAAAAGGTTCTGGTCCGGTGTCCTTTTCGAAGCAATCACTGAGATGCCAAGCTAATCTAGATCGTTTTTCTTCAACAGCTAGAATCTCAGAACAATCAGCAAAAAACTGTTGGTATGCTTTTTGCCAACAATGATATCTAGCGATTTCAAGTAGTTTCGCCCCTTTCTCATCTCCAATTCCATTCATTGATAATTCAGCCACTGAATTACCAGTAAACGGACCAGCTCTCTCTGCAGAGTCGGAAGAAGAAGACGAAGAAAAAGACCATCCCCATGATTGGCAGATTGGTGAAAATGACATTAAAATAAATAGAAAGATATGAAAATGATTAGCCATTTTCACTTTTTCTTAACCTGCATCATACACAAATCAAAATGAAATTCCAAACACATTAATACCCTCCAAACTGGAACAAACTTGTAAACAAGAACAACATATATAACAACCACATAATCAAAGCTTAAGAAAAATGAAATTCCTATCAAATCATCCAAAATAAAATCAATAGAAAGACATGAAAATGATTAGCCATTTCACTTTCTCTTAACCTGCATCATACACAAATGAAAATGAAATTCCAAACACATTAATACCCTCCAAACTGGAACGAACTTGTCAATAAGAACATATATAACAAACACATAATCAAAGCTTAAGAAAATGAAATTCCTATCAAATCATCCAAAATAAAATCAATAGAAATTAGTCATTTCACTTTCACTTAATCTGCATCATACACAAATGAAAATGAAATTCCAAACACATTAGTACTCTCCAAACTGGTACAGACTTCTAAACAAGATCAACATATATAACAAACGCAGAATCAAAGCTTAAGAAAATGAAATTCCAATCAAATCATCCAAAAAAAAAAAAATCTTAAAAGATCAACAGTAGAGGCGTGACCTGTAAAACAGAATGTTGATGGTTGTTTCCGTCTCTATTTTTATGCATATCATATATATATATACAGAGTTGTGATTTTGAGAAGACATGTCTGTTGAAATCTATTTTTCCCCAAAACGGGTGACTCTTGAAAATAATAATAACAAAAATTCCATTTCAGTCGATTAATTAAGAAGCTAATCTTACCTTCACCTTCATATTGTTTCTCCGGTGAGCTTCGATCGCCTCAATTCTGGAAACATACGGAGGTTTTCCAATATCCGATGGTCTCATCAAAACGCAATCCCCAGCTCCGAGTTCTCTTATGCCAGATTTTGGCGTGGAAATGACGCCTGGTCTGGTTTTCGCCATTATAAATTAGAGTGTTGCTCCTGACTTTTGTAATGCAAGAATTGAAGGAGGTAAAAAAAATGGGAATTTGGAGAGGATTTTGAAGTTTGGAGGGAGAGAAACCCCTAACTTCTTCTAATGGATGGAGGAAAGAGATGACACAGGAAGGTAAATTACATCCATGGCCACTGAACTTTACCCATTTTACATTATGACCACTGAACTTGAATTTTTAACTGTATGGTCACTGAACTTTACATTTTTTAACATCGGTGGCTACTCAATGCCTCAAAACGACTATTGACGGTCTCGAAATAAAAAAATTGAAAAGTGTTGATGATATTCTAAGGAACTTTAATTATTGAAAATTTTAGTTTTAGGTCATTTAGATATTGTTTGGTTAGGAGTGAGAGTGAATTTTTAGAGAAAGAAAACTCTAAAAAATATGATTTTGGAAAATAAAAATATGGTTTCATGGCAAAAGTCGTTTTGAACAACTTTAATTCTTGAATATTTTCATTTTGAGGTCGTTAGCGGTAATTTTAAGGAGTTAGTTAAAGTTGAGTGACCTCTAGTATTAAAAAAATTTAAAGTTTAGTGTCCATACTGTTAAAAATTGAAGTTTAGTAGCCATAATGTTAAAATGGATAAAGTTGATTGCCCATAGGTGTAATTTACCCTATATTTAAACCCTGATCAGTTTGATTTTTTATTGATAAAACAGGAATAATGTTAAAATGCAAAAAAGACCCCTAATATTTAGAATGATGAGTAATTTTATCTTTAACGTTTAAAATAGTGTAAATTATTATAGTTAAGAGTAATTTTACTCCCAATATTGGCAAATTTGGTCAATTTCAGACATCATTATAAAACATAGATATTTTGTTCATTATTCTACAGCAATTGCATATCCGTTGGTTCTAAAAAAAAATTCATATTTTTTATAATTTAATAATGGAATTGAGGATTAATATTTTTAAATCCGGCAAAATGTTTGAATTTATTTTTTTTGTCCAACTCGTATAAAATATATATATATTTTAATTTTTTTCACGTCTAATCATATGTTTATGATATGTTACTAATTAGTGATAAAATGACGTACATGTGAAATATAGATGTGAAATATAGATGACAAGATTCACTGTCGAGAATCAAGTTTGATGAATTATTTTTCAAATTGATCCAATTTATCGATGTTAAGGGTAAAATTGCTCTTGGCTCACAATATTAGGGGTAAAATTGCACAATTCTAAACGTTAGGAGTAGAATTGCTCCTAGATATAAACGTTAGGGGTATTTTTACACCTTATCCTATTAAAATATATACATTAAGCCTCTGGTTAACTATTTTGTAACGTATTAAGTCTCTAATTTTTTAAATGGAGATATTTATATTTGTCATTTATTTTTGGAGAAAGTACAAAAAAAAAAAAATTATTTACGATTTATCATATTTGCAAATAGAGGTATGTGGTTTAAAAGTTTGAAAACAGAGGTATGTGATATGTGTTTTTTTACAAAACAAAGTATTTGAAATTACACGGTTAAGTTCTAATGACAATCAAGAGCATTTTTATTTTATTTTTTAAATTACATTTACATATTGATACAAATCTCAAAATCGAATTGTAGTGGTGTAAAATGAACTTAAATATCAATTTAATTCATAAACTGTCAAATTAGTCAAAAGCGTAAAATGTCCACCATATTATTTATAGTTTCGATTTAGGGAGTTGTATCCTGGGAAAAGTGTTATGTTTTGACGATATGTAAGAATAATATTTTTAAGATAAAAATGTTTTTGATTGTACTCTGAACTTAATAGTGTAATATGAAATACTTTGTTTTGTAAATAAAACATACCACATACTTCTTTATTTGCAAACTTTTAAACCAGAAACATCTGTTTGCAAATTGGACAAACCATAAACATTATTTTTATACTTTCGCCTTTATTTTTAACACATTAAGCTCCAATTGAACGATCCAATTATGTGTGTGATTTAAACTCCATTTATCGCAACAAAAATGTTAATATATGTCATTGTTTTAACACATCAATTGATATATAGGTTGTTACACTAAATAATTTTTTAACTATTTTACATTAAAAGAATAGCGATCCAAATAGAAACCATCGAGGTTATAATACACCAACTCAACTTTTTTGATAAAGCAACATTGATTTTAAACATGGACTGAATACCAAGCCCCCTCATTGTGCTTTAGAGTAGTAAGAACATCTCATTTCAGCAGATGAATCTTTCTCTCTTCACCATACAAACCCGAAATAAACTTTTAGTTTAAGTTATCGATCTTAGTACAAATACACGTAGGAAGAGTCATCATTTGTATGGAATAGGCAAAAGGCGAGGCAATGATTCATTTTACCAACGTTATGCAACCGATTAAGAAAAGAATTTTTTGGCTCCCAACCCGAGAGTCTAGATTGAACATTTTCAATAACATGCTTATGTTATAGTGGGAATAAGTGTAAATAGTCACTATTCAATATGAGTAAATTTAATAACTTTTATTAGCTTTCCTTGTTTGGTTTTTTAACTCTTGTATAAATACCTATAACTAATCAGTAATAATATAAAGAACATTTTCCAACCTTTTTGTTGTTCTTTACATGGTATTAGAGCCTAACATTTGGCCTGCGAGATTTTTTCTTCTAAGTTGAGATTTTGAGAGGTGTGAAATTTTTTATGAGTTGAGTTTCTCAGAAGTGTTTTGTTCTGAAGAACAATGGAGAGTAGAACTTCTCCATTTCTTTGTGGTTTATGGAAACTTGGCTTTCTTTCCATTCTATTTTTTTTATTTGCATACTATGTTCTACTAGAATATTGTGGTCTTGATTTCAGGTTCTCAATGGCGGTCTGTTCCCACTGGTCCTTACATCATTTGGATATAAAAGAAAATTTCCTACATAGGACCTTCAAGAAGAAACTTACATATGGATCAACCGTAAGGGCTTGTTTCTCAGTGAGAGTATGGAAAAGTTTGTCGCTTCTGAAAATATTAACAGAGTCCTTGAGCATGAGTTGCACTTCTTGTTGGTCAATTTCTGCAAAAGAAGTTTATCATTGAGATTATAAGAACAAATTCTCCAGGATCTAGAGATTGTTGCCTGATACCATTCATACCTTAAGAGCATCTCCAATAGCCTCTTAAGTTGACTTTAAGTTAAAATTTGAGGATGGAGAATGAAAAATGAGCTCCAACAGCCTTTTAGTTGCTCCTCAAATCACTAAAAGTCTCTCCATCCTCTGTATTAATAGAGGGCATCTCTCAACCTCTTAGTGCCTCTTAGTTCATTTTTTATTAACAATTTATTATTAAGGAGTATCTCTCCTTACACTATTGGTAAATATAACAATAATTAATAATTTTAATGATAAATAATAAATAAGGAGTGAATATAAGGAGTATGGTTGGAGATGATATGTCTTAGTCACTCTTAAATCACTAAGAGTCAATTATTTATATTATTTTTAGAGAGTGAACTAAGATTCTCTTGGAGATGCTCTAAGGTATTAGATATATAACTAGAAAGGGAAGGGAAAAAGTTGATTTAAGAAATCAATTAATTCATCTAGCTACAGGCTGCTCAGTTCAGTTTATCGTGTCTTGTAAACATTAGATGATCTAGCTTCAATAATAGCTATAAGAAAATAAAAGAAGATCTAAGTAATTATATTAATCATCTGCTGAAGTCAGATAGGCCAATTTCTGATTAAATAATTAATCTCTTAGTCATTCTTATTAAATTAATGTATAGACATGAAATATGAATCCGAGGTTAAAATTTGTGACGTGAAATACCAAGATATTCATAGAGCATCAACAATAGAAGTAGCAATAGAATTAGATTACAGTAGAAAGTATCTGTATAGTGGGATAAAATTTTAGGATATAAAACTCATGGTTAAAAATGAAGCTTGCAATCTGGATTGATATATTTTGAAAATCTCATGGGAAAATAGTCTTAAGCAAGCTTCGAGTTAGGATAATATTAAAATGACAGTCCTCTATTGAATAACATATGCACACATAAATTATGAGGTAATATTCCATAACAATGCCTTTTAAATTGAGCTATGGTATTCTCTTTTCGGTCCTGAGATTCAAGCCTAGTACGACCATTTGAAGTACAACTACATGACTTTTGTGAAAAAATTGGCTCTCTTTTAGTAATCACACATTGGAAGCCAAGATAGAAGAATAGGAAAAGGAGATGTATATATGTTTTTATCCCACATTGGAAAAACATAATTTAGTAGAGCTTTTCTCATGCTATATATTGGGCTTTGGCCTTTAGGCTTAAAGCATCCCACAACAAGCCTCCTCTAATTCAAAGGCTTAGTTGTTTTCTCTTCCTTTCTCTATTGTAATATTTGCTCATTTGAAATATTAGTTGGTAGTGTCTCAGGATGTAGGCAATATATATTGACCGAACCTCGTTAATGTCACACCCGACCCTAAATGACCTCAATCGGCATCGGGCGTGAAATAGAAAGTTCACAATTAACACTTAATAGTCTCCAAATATCATAATCAATACTTAAGAGTCTCCAACCTCGCCTAATCGGTCGGTAACCTTCTCTATATCTTGTACTTTCTCACCTAAAAACATTAAAACATTTAAAAACGTGAGACACAAATCTCAGTAAGAAACTATCAACCATAAAAACCAACTTTACTTAACATAGCTACATATATAAATTTATAAAGGGATTTAATCAAAACTTTATAAAATATACTCAAAACTTAAGTTTATAAGATAGCCAAAGTAGTAAACCAAAAACATATAAAATATATAATATTGTATCCATCCTCGAATTCCACCCGTGTAGATCATAACATCAATCATAACAATATCGAGATATCTCATTTATACATTGAAACCATAATTCATTTTGTTCAATATATATACATTGAAACCCAAAACATATATGTATATATGTAAATCAACCAAATGAAGTCTTAAATCAACATAATCAAGTAAAATCTGAAATTCACATAGAAACATAGTCAATAGCTTCATTTGAACCATAATTTCACAATAAAAAGCAAAATTGTGAAAAATCACAATTTACAAAATACCCGTATAATCCTTAAATATCAATTTCTGAAAATTCTTTGATTATAAATATATCTATATACATAAAACTCAAAATATAGTTGATAGTTACTTACCTTGGCTACTAATTGAAGAAAACAACCCGTTCAATTCGCCTCTAAACTCTGTCTAAGACGTTTCCCCTCCAAACACTTCCGAAATTCAAAAACTCTTCGGTTAGGACTTAGGTCTATACATAAGGATACTATGGTTTCAATTTCGAGTAATTCAGACGGTCGAATATTCGTAAATCAAAGAAACGGTGGAGAAACAGTTCGGAATCGATAATCTGCAGAAGAAGCAGAAAGAAAAAGAAAAAGGAAAGGAAAAGAGATAGGATGCGCACCTCCTGTCCCAAATCTGACAAATATCCAGTTTGGTCCTCCATTTTTTTATAATCTTTTCAAAATTACCCTAAACTTTTAATTTACATATAAACCCATCAAATTAACTCTAAACTTTTCCTATAGCACCGAATTAACTTCACCCATCCAATAATTATAATATATACTCATATCAAAATATGAATTTTAGAAATTTAGACACGGACGTGACAATTCACCCCACCTTAAAAAAATTTCGTCCTCGAAATTCACGTTCTCTAATCTAAAGTTTCGTCCTCAAATATCTCCAAGATCACAAAATTATTTCAAATTCCTCATAATCATCATAAGACCACAAATTCTAATGTTTCCTTCCATTAACTCCATCATTTATCAATATCGACATCTTCGTAACAATCATTTAAATATAACTCTTAGTAACTCTAAACTTCAATAGAGTTAATTCCATCGCCATAATCCACAATAAAACTTCAAATATCATTCATATCTTCCTAACATACACAAAATCTCCCTTTAATAAATTGAAATCACAATTGATTCCACCAATTGCATATATATCAAATATATTTCACCTATCTCCAAGTTCTATAGACTTCAAAAATATCACTTTTGAACCGCTAATATGTACGATATTATATTTGCCTTAACCTTTAAATAATCTGAATCAATGATTTGCATCAACATATAATCTTACTTCATCATAATAATAATACTTATATCTATAATTTTTCACTCCAATCATGATGAATACGAACTCCAAGTCATCATCATCAATCAAATATAAACCTTATATCGATAACATATTTCCTCTATGAATATCACATTGACTTATTTATTTTCGTAAAACCTCTATAATCAAATCCTTACCATAAGAAAAAGCAATATAGACCATTCTTATACCCATCATCCTACATCCCATTAATAACTCCAAATAAATTTAAGTTTCTCATCAAACTATATGGATAACAAATACGATTTACTTAAATCGCAATGTGAAAGTTTTTGAAATCTCCAAGCAATATCCTCAAACACAATAAAAACCTAAATTTTTTATAATGTCATTCAATTTCTTTATTTGATCTATAACTAGTCAAGTTGATCTTTATGTAAATTTAGACTATAATCCTCGAAACTTCAATCTCTTCTCCAAACCATAAAACCGTATACCCAAGGAAGATAGAGTACCTAAATTACGATAATCAATGTTTTTTTTTTCCTCCAAACTCCAAATAATATCTTTACACCCATAAAAGTCAATAAATCTATAAATCATTCGATTTTCTTATTTGACCTATAAACACTCAATTTGATTTTTATATAAATTTAAACCATAATCACACAAACTTCAATTAAAAATAACTTCTATTAACAATATATATACTACAAAATTTCAATTATCAACATATATATTCTCTTATATCATCTTTATCTCTTACTTTCCTACCTCAAACTGTGCTTAAGATCAGAAAAATTTGTCCTCAAAATTCAGATCTTACTTATTTCCGCAAACACTATTTAAGCTTACCCATGAACTCTAATATATTCTCCCACTTTACTTCTCATTGATCACTAACATCGGTATCTCTCTAAACATCATTTATCAATTTTCTCTGAACCGTTTCTCCACTGTTATAGTTGATTATATATATATATATCTATATTATATAAAATATATAATATTGTATCCATCCTCGAATTCCACCCGTGTAGATCATAACATCAATCATAACAATATCGAGATATCTCATTTATACATTGAAACCCAAAACATATATGTATATATGTAAATCAACCAAATGAAGTCTTAAATCAACATAATTAAGTAAAATCTGAAATTCACATAGAAACATAGTCAATAGCTTCATTTGAACCATAATTTCACAATAAAAAGCAAAATCGTGAAAAATCACAATTTACAAAATACCCGTATAATCCTTAAATATCAATTTCTGAAAATTCTTTGATTATAAATATATCTATATACATAAAACTCAAAATATAGTTGATAGTTACTTACCTTGGCTACTAATTGAAGAAAACAACCCGTTCAATTCGCCTCTAAACTCTGTCTAAGACGTTTCCCCTCCAACACTTCCGAAATTCAAAAACTCTTCGGTTAGGACTTAGGTCTATACATAAGGATACTATGGTTTCAATTTCGAGTAATTCAGACGGTCGAATATTCGTAAATCAAAGAAACGGTGGAGAAACGGTTCAGAATCGATAATCTGCAGAAGAAGCAGAAAGAAAAAGAAAAAGGAAAAGAAAAGAGATAGGGATGCGCATATTTCCTGGAAAGATGTGGGATAAATGTGGCAAATATCCAGTTTGGTCCTCCATCTTTCTATAATCTTTTCAAAATTACCCTAAACTTTTAATTTACACATAAACCCATCAAATTAACTCCAAACTTTTCCTATAGCACCGAATTAACTTCACCCATCCAATAATTATAATATATACTCATATCAAAATATAAATTTTAGAAATTTAGACACGGACGTGACAGTTAAATTCTGGTTTTTTTTTCTATTTATTTTATGCTTTAGCTTTCAATTTGCTAGTCGTTTCCGCAAATTTAGAATTATTGAGATACGTAGGGAACTTGATAATAAGATATTATCAAGTCCAAGACAAATAGATGCCTTAATTTAGAGAGTTTAAGGAAACGTTTATTTCGGTTTATTTGATTATTAGATTAGATTAGCAAAAATACAAGTTTTAGGATTATCGCATTCGTGTAGTGTGATAAATTTTATGATAGAGAGCAATGAAAAGGAAATTAGTTATACTTCGAATTGTCTTGGATCAAGGTATTACATTGGATATTTGTGACTTCTCCCCGCCATACCCTATGCTTAGGGTTGGGTGTTACAGTTGATATATTGTTTGGTTGTTATTTCCTTATTCCCTATATTAGGAAATTATTGGTGATTTATTTTCTTATTTTTCATATTAGTAATTTATGAGTGATTTATTTCCTTATCTCTCAAATTAGAAATTTATGGGTGATTTATTTCCTTATTTTTCAGATTAGAAATTTATGGGTGATTTATTTCCTTATTCCACAAATTAGGAATTTATGGATGATTTATTTCCTTATTCTCTATATTAGAAATTTATGAGTGATCTTAGTCGTGCTGCTCCCAATCACATCATGCAGGCTTGTAAGCTTCCGGATCCTGTGCTTAATGATCTTGACAAGATTAACCGTAGGTTCCTGTGGGGGGAAGCTGCGGAGGGCAGGAAGATCCATCTTGTGCCTTGGAGTGAGGTTTGCCAGCCTAAAGATTCTGGGGGTCTGGGTATTAGGAAAGCAAAGGACAATAATAAAGTTTTATTAATGAAACTCTTTTGGCGTATGTGGCAAAACCCCTCCTCTCTTTGGGTTCGCCTCCTTTGTGGTAAGTATCGGAAAGACAAAATCTTCGGGGGCCCGAAAGAGAGAGTTGCTAATTGTTCCTTCCTCTGGAAAGGACTTAGTGTTGTGTTTGATGAGTTCTGCTCGGGAGTTGGCCTGGAGGTGGGGAATGGTAAGTCCATTAGTTTCTGGTTTGATAACTGGATTGGGGATAAACCGTTAATTGAGGTGTGTTCTTCCCCCCCGCCTAGTGATATACGCAACTGGAGGATTGCCGATGTGGTTGACTCGGAAGGGGACTGGATCTGGTCAAAGTTTGATACTTTCTTTAGCCTTGAGACTCTCCTTAGAATGCGGGGAGTGAAGGTGAGTAATCAAGAGGAAGACTTGGATAGGCACTGTTGGGCGCTGACTAACAATGGAGTTTATTCTTGCAAATCGGCCTTTGAAGCTTTCTCTCTCTTTAGATCTGATCCTCCCTCGGATGTGTGGAAGTCGATTTGGACCCTTAAAGTTCCTTTCCATATTAGGAGTTTCCTGTGGCTGGGCGTTAAGGACAGACTTCTTACTAATTCGGATAGGCACAGAAGGCACTTGGCTGATTCTGGAGCTTGCAGTAGATGCAGAGGCCATGTTGAGACTTTGTGCCATGCTCTTAGAGATTGCTCTAATAGTAAAGAGGTTTGGAGGAAAATTCTCCCACACCATATTTTCTCTTCCTTCATGGCACATTCTGAGGTCGACTGGTTCTCTGATGGTGTTAGAGGAAAGTTGCTTCCATACATGGAGCATGGTGACATTTTCTTTGTTATTATCTGTCACCAAGTTTGGAAATGGAGAAACGAGGAGATTTTTGGAGATAAAACTGTTTTTATGACAAACTTAGTTGATTTCTTCTCGAAAAAACTTTTCTCTATTATCGATAGTTTCAAAGGAGAGTCCCTTGCCAGAGCCTCTCAGTGTTGTGATGTCCATCTCGTGGGATGGAGCAGGCCAAGAGAGGGGGTTGTGAAGCTGAATACTGATGGTTCCTGCCTCAGTAACGGTAAGATTGCGGCTGGAGGTGTGCTTAGAGATGCAGGGGGCGCCTGGCTTTCTGGGTTCTCCCAGAATTTAGGGTTGGGTTCTTCCTTTTCTGCGGAGCTCTGGGCTATTCTTACTGGAATCAATCTTGCTAAAAGGCTGGGTGTTAAGAGGCTCTCTGTGGAGTCTGATAATTTGGAAGCAATCAAAATGATTTCTGAGAATCATTCTACGGGTCTTAACAGTCGCAACCTCATCAAAGCTATTATAAGGCTTTGCTCCTCCTTTGAGTTCGTAGAGTTCAGACACATTTTTAGAGAGCAGAATCGTGTTGCTGATCGCTTGGCGGCGGCGGGCCATGAAGGGACGTTAGGCGTTACTACCCTTCCTTTTTCCCCTAGTTTCATCTCTCCTCTTCTCTTAGAAGATAAGATTGGGGTTAGCTTCCCTAGGCTAATTCCTGGGTAGTTTGTTGTTGTTCGTTTTTCTTTTCCTTTTCTACCAAAAAAAAAAAGAAATTTATGAGTGATTTTTGTAACATAGGAAATTAGGGTTTCCTTTCCACTTTTGATGGTTTCCCTCTTATATATATATGCTGCTTTGTTTCAATGAAAAGGTGTGAGAATACCTAAAATTATCACTCACATCTCAATTAACAAAATGATAGTATTCGCAAAGAAAATATAAGAGATAGTCAGACTTTTTCTATAAAGTTGTATCGGATGCCAACAGTTAAAGAAAGAGGGGCAAAGACCTCTGATTAGATGAAACTTGGATAAGAATCCTCTATTTCATAAAACACGTCTAAAAGATAAACATACAATAATAAATCAAGTGAAATCATTTATCATTTAAAGTAAATGTAAATGGACAAGTGTGTCTTTTAGAAAATCCGATACGATTATTTAAAAAGATAGCTTTAGAATCATAACAACGTTTCATATTATATACTCCATAAAATAAAATAAAGCCTGTGAAGCCTATTTTGAACCTATCAATAGAAATTTTATGGTGATTTTACAATATATTTCTTTGAAATTAATCTAAGACCTTGTTTGTTTAGGGAAAATATTATGTTCTGGAAAATTTTATGCAGAAAAAATATTATGCAGGAAAATAAAATATTTTTCTATTTTTGGCAATAACACTGGAAAATATTCTCGTGTTTTGTAACGTTTTCACGTTATTCATGTTTTTCGTGTTTCATATTTTTACGTTTTTTAACGTTTTCCCCATTTTTTTCTAAACGTGTATATTTTGGGGAAAATGTTTTACTTTTTTAAAAAGGGTAAAACATTTTTCTTTATTTCTTCATTCATTTTCCATTGACTTACCACTTATTTTCATTTGACTTATTTTCTTACCCAACCAAACACTGGAAAATTGCAAATTATGCTTTTTAACGTTTTCTCCATTTTTCTCTAAACGTGTATATTTTGGAGAAAATGTTTTACTCTTTTGAAAAGGATAAAACATTTTTCCTTATTTCTCCATTCCTTTTCCATTGACTTACCACTTATTTTCATTTGACTTATTTTCTTATCCAAACAAATACTGTAAAATTGGAAAAATATTTTGCTCAAAAATATTTTCCCAAACAAACAGGCCTAAATCACCGTCTAAAATACTATTTAATATGATAAAATAATTAATTAAGGTTTTTTTTTTTTTTTTATAAAACCGTGCCTCAATTTCGGCATTCGACTTCAGAGATAATTTGTTATTGCTTGATCGCCCGACGCAAGCCTCTTTTCTGGTAAGGAGATTCCATATCCTAATCTTATTTCTCTTCTGTGATTCTGTTCAATGCTTCTATTTCGCCTTTTATTTCCTCAGATTCAACAAAATTTAAAGTGATTTGTGGCTGTATGATGTGCTAACGAAGAACATGATCTGGATCTATTAGTATAATAGTTGCCGATTTGATGTATAGGTACAAAGCTTGACCTAAATTTGGAGAAATACGAACGATTAATTCAAGAAATTTTAGGTTAAAACAAATTTAACACAACGGGAAATATATTGTACTGATGAACTGATTGTTCTGTATCAGTGCGTTGTTTCGAA
Source organism: Euphorbia lathyris (assembly GCF_963576675.1). NCBI lineage: Eukaryota > Viridiplantae > Streptophyta > Magnoliopsida > Malpighiales > Euphorbiaceae > Euphorbia > Euphorbia lathyris. Next base: position 88,616,380 of record NC_088915.1, read on the forward strand.
TTTCAACTAATTATTACCTATTGTGGCTTGCAGTTCGTGAATTGTTTTTGTGTGTTCATGAATTGGTTTATTCGCTTGTACTGATGTCTTGTTTCCAATTGGTTTATTCGCTTGTAATTGCAGTTTATTATTAGCTCGGAAACATGAATTGGTTCAATTTTGAGTTTCTAGGGAAATTAATCCAGGAAATTGGATTACTTTTTGTTGGACATTCTTACTTTTGTATAAATTCTGTATATTCAGTCTAAGTTTGAACTGAACTGACGAGTTTGCAATGATGGCAGGCCTGACCTCTAGAACTGGAGAAAAAATGTCAGCGATCAGGGACGAGAACCGTCTGAAGTTTACCTGTGATGCTGGGATATTGTCCAATGAATGCACACCAAACAACCATGATGATGACAGTGAAGATTCTAATGAACCAACGAGTTCAGGCTCCAGGAGCTGTGGTTCGCCTCCCATGGGCAGTCTAGCGGCAAGCTTAAGACTATTTGGGGATTCACTGATGAGAATGGAGCAGGCAGAGACAGAGATGATGAGAGCACGGGAGACTCTGCGTTGCGAGGAAGAGAAGAGAAGGATGGAAATGGAGGCGGAGTTGACTCGGATGATGTTAGCAACGGAGTTACAGATTGCCTCTATTGTGGCTGGGAAGGGCGGGCTGAGTAGGAAAAGGAAGCGAAATGAAGGAAATAATGAAAATGAATCAACCATCTCTTGGAGGTAAAAGCTATAACTCATTTGAAAATGTTATACACAATCAGTTGATTGATTGCCTGACTGCTCGGGTTGATGATTGCAGGAAACGAGCTTTATTGCGATGTTTGCTGCATTGCAGCTTCAGCTTTTGACGAACGGCGATTCCCATGGTTTCCTTGAGATGTTTGCATTTTCTCTTTGAAGAGAAAACTGGAGTTTTAACTTGTAAGATAGATGATAATACTCTACTCTCAGGAAAGAGATTTCAAGTTATAACTGAAGGTACATGTCAACTTTTTTTAGGAACATAATAGTCTTTGTAAAAAATTCTAGCCTAGTTTTTGGTAGCAGTTTGCTAAATTGGTTAAGGTTTGAAGAGGCCATCATTGGAGATAAGAGTCCTTAGTGGATACAATTGCTTAACTAGATCGACTAAGAAGATCTGTATTGCTTATGAATATGTTCAAGCACTGAATATTAGAGACACTGCAGTTGGTGAGGTGGAACAATGAAAGGTCAAGATTTATGAGATGGGTGATAATACAGAAAAGGATGTAGTACATGTGAAGACATGGGAAATGGAGGCGCTCAAGACCTTGTGCATCAATTATCTGTCTTGAATAGCAAAGAGGACACCTTAAGGATGAGACTTTGAAGATTACCATGTAACAAGTCCATGCTGATTTATTAACTTCGCTCTATACACTTGAGGTTTTATTGCCTCTATTCGCAAACTAAAAATTATCATAAAGAAATTGACAGTGGAAATGAGGAAAAATGCCATTGGAAGATCAATTAGATGAAGCTAAAGTTGCTGTTGGGAAAGCAAAAGCCGTTGACAACAAAAATTGCCATGGAGGAAGCTGTTGCTCTGGAGAATGAACTTTTTGGTAGAAGTAAAAATGTTGAAAATGGTAAATTGGCATTGGAATCTCTTACCTTCATAGAAGGCCAAATGAAAGTTTGCAAAAGGTTTGTATATCTACCCTTTTATGGTGTTTTTCTTTCAAATGATCTTAAATTGAGTTGGTGCATAAGCTGAAAGACAAAATATGAGATCTTACTTCACAATGCCATTATCACATGCATACTTTTGTTTAGTTGCAAGAATGTGTGCACATTTCTCTCTTATTAGGGTATTGGTTGTACACTTGTTTTTGTTCATTTTAACTACACAAGTAATTTGAGTTCTAATCACCATTTTTCTGCTATTTTGTTTTCTATATTTTTTTGCTGTCTTGATGCTCTTCACTTTGAAGCTTTAAAGAATACGTGTTATGTTTCTACTTATTGTCTAGCTTAGGCTACAGTTAGTCTTAAGGAGAATGTCAATACATGGGACTGGATTACGTTTTGTAATGTGTATGATTCTTCAGTTGCAGCTGGCTTATCTTACTCATATCACATCTGTGGATTGAATGCCTGCCATATCTGTACTTCTTTGACTTATGGCAATCTACAACTTAGAGAAGCTTTATTGTTATGTGCAAGGAAATTAATCATATGTTTCTTTCATGCTACAACTAAAGAATCTAGTTTCCCTTTTAGTCTAATTAAATTGTATTGTATGTATGACGATTAGTATTCTCGATATAGGTTTCGCGTTGTGTTTATTGTGTCACAAGAGGGCTGAACTTGTCTAATAAGGCCGTGAGATAGTGCTTGGTGTCTCTATTGTGGAGATTCCAACTTTATCTTATTATTTCACCGCAAGTGTATTTTTTCCATCTCTGAACAAAAATTATAGCTCCCGTAGATATTGAATTATAAAAACTATAAAGAAAAGTTACCGATACAGATTAATCCTTTTGGGGCCTTTAAATGGATACTCTTTTTCATTGCTTACTCTTTTGTTTTGCCAGAATTTAAGAACCTACCCAGTAGATGTAAGCTCGCACGAGTCAATGCAATGTTGTACAGAAAAAGTGGGTATTCGTCGAACATAATCACCAAGTAAACCATTCATTTGAGGTATTCTTAATTTGGATTCATGTGTCCTCACAAAGGAGTGTGACGTGCAAGTCCTTTTTTCGGAAAAATTAAAAGAGTTTATTGGACATTCTAGCTTATGGAGTAAAACAACGTAAAATTTTCAAAAACAGAGTTTACTCACTGATTTTCTGACCAACGGGCCTATGCAGTATTCAGTGAGGCATTAGAGGTCCCTCTTTTCCATTTTTTCACGATTGAAGGTGTATGTTCTTCAAATATTAAACGATTTCTTCATAGTAATGACAGATGATTAAAAGAATGGTAAAGCGAGGTGATTATTTGAACTCATTCGCTTTTCCATTCTTTTAATCATCTGCTATGACCATGAAGGAATCATCTAATGTTTTAAGAACATATACATTTTATCAGAAAAAAATGGAAAGGAGCGGTCTTCAATGCCTCATCGGGTATTGTCTAGGCTCGTTAGTCAAGAACCCGATGAGTGATGAGTTAATTTTGATTTACTCATTCTCTGTTTTTGAAAAATTTACTTTGTTTTATTCTATAGCTAGAATGTCTAATAAACTTTTTTTTTTTTGTTGGAAAAGAGGACTTGCACACCGGACTCCTTTGTCAAGGCACTGGAATCCAGATTAAGAATAACTCAAATGAATGGTTTACTTAGTGATGATGTTCGGAGGATACCGACTTATTATGTGCAACATTGCATAGAGTCGTGCGAGCTTTCATCTACTTGGTCGGTTATTAAATTCTTGCAAAACAAAGGAGTATGCTTTAAATTAGAGTATCCACTTAAAGGCCGCAAATATGAGGATTACTCTCTGCTAGTAATGTTTTCTTATAGTTTTTATAATCCAATGTTTATGAGTGTTATACTTTTTGTTCAGTGATGGAAAAGATACACTTTTGATGAAATAATAAGATAGAGACACAATGCACGACCTTCTTAGACAAGTTCGATCCTCTTGTGGCACAATGGGAAACCCATATCGAGATTACTAATTGTTATACAATTTAATGAGATTAAAAAGAAAATCGAATTGTTTAGTTGTAACATCAAAGCAAGCTATGGTTAATCTCCTCTACATATGACGATATAGCTTCTCTAAGTCGCAGATTGCCATAAGTGAAAGATATCGCACCTATAAAGCTTCGAATTTCTTCTAGCAGGTCCAATACATTACATAAGTCATGGCTGACATCTGGTAATGTTTCAGCCAAGCAAGAGTTAATTGACTCTTGCTTGGCTGAAATATTACCAAATGTCAGCCCTGACTTACGTAATGCATTGGACCTACCAGAAGAAATTCGAAACTTTACAGGTGCGACATCATTCAAGGTAACTTTCACACTCTGGGAGGCACCCTGTTTACCAAATCATCAAAATATGAGGAAAATTTTCTAGTGCTAAGGTAAAATAGAATTTCCCAAGGTGACAAAAACTTAGCTAGATATTTCACCTATTTACCAAATCATCAAAAAACGAGGAAAATTTTCCATCTACCACCATATACACTCATGCAAGCTTTAATCTACAATGTCTGTTGTTAAATTCTTGCAAAACAAAGTACGCAGCGAAAGAGAGTATCCATCTATGAAGCACAGACTCTTCCCAGGGGTCGTTGTGGCTGTGTCGGACTCGCTAGACTCGGGGACTCGGTTGGGGTAAAAATAGGTAAAAGATTAGGGTTTTTTAAAATTTTTTTATAAAATATATGGATCAATTATACAATTTGCCAAAAGATCCTAAATTATAACTAACTTCTCACTTCTATCGCACGAATTAGGTCTTGCTCCTGCACATTGCGATTTCTGCTCCTACGCACATCGCAATTCTTCTCTTGTAGGGATTTCTTTTGAGAACGATTTTTTGGATAAACAAAAACGATTTCATCTCCTGGGATTTCTTTTGGGATTCCGATTTCTTCTCCTTCTTTCTTTTTTCTTTATATAAACACCCATCCATTTTCAGTCATCATCTCCCTTCTAATTTCATACTTCTTTACTTATGGCTTGTTCTTCTTTTGCTACAATGGGGGAAAATACTTCAAAATTTGCTGACTCCCCATTACAGAATCATGTTAGAGTGATTGGTAGACTTCTTGACAAAATGGGAGGAAAAAATGTGAAGTTTGAATGTAAGTTTTGTGTCAAGCATTTTACTTGTTCTATATCCCGAATTAAAGCTAATTTGTTGAAGATCAAAGGATAAGGGATTCAAGCTTGTACTGAAATAAACGAAGACAGTTATCTTCAAGTGCGAAAAGAGGTGGAAGAAGAAGCAGCAACAAAGGCCCAAGCAAAACCGCATCCGTTCTCACTTCCTACTTCTCGAAGTAGTGGTTCATTTACAAGCACCATGGGTGGTACTGCAGGAACATGCTCCTTTAGGGTGGAAGGACTGAAACCATTTGATCAACGGAAAAGGAATGCATCAATTACAAATCCTTTGGAAAAGTTAGCAAATAACGAACGAGTTTAGCAACTACATAGTGAAATTGCAAGAATGTTTTATTTTGTCGGGCTGCCTTTTCATCTTGCTAAGAACCCATGCTTTGTGAGTTCGTATACATTGGCTGCAAATCAAAATATAATTAGATATTTACCACAGGGATACAATATGCTGAGGACTATATTATTGCAAAAAGAAAGAACAGCTATTGAAAGACAGTTGATGCCAACTAAAAGTAAATGGGTGGATAATGGTTTAAGCTTGGTTAGTGATGGATGGACGGATCCTCAAAGAAGATCAATTATCAACTTCATGGCTACATCAGATAATGGACCTATGTTTTTGAAAGCTGTGAATTGCGAATGTGAGTATAAAGATAAACATTTAATTGCTAATTTGATTAAAGAACAAATTAGGGTAATAGGTGGATCAAATGTTGTTCAAGTGATAACAGATAATGCACCAGTAACGTAGAGTTGCAAGGTTGTTGGTGGAAAATGAATTTCCACATATTTATTGGACACCTTGTGTAGTCCACACTCTTAATTTGGCATTAAAAGAAATTTGTGCAGCAAATGATACTAATGTTGAAACTTGTAGTGAATGCAATTGGATTACTGAAGTTGCTAGTGATGCATTTGGAATGAAGAATTTCATTACTATCATAGCTTGAGAAATGCCAATGAATCTTCCAATTTAAAGATGTTGTCAATTGCACCTACATGTTTTGCTTCTGTAGTTGTGATGCTTAGAAGAATGTTGTCTATCAAAAGAGGGTTTACCCTTAAAGCTGTTTTTTTTTTTTCAAGTCAAGGGTAGTTGATGATGTTTGGTGGGACAAAATTAGATACATTGTTGATTTCATTGAGCCTATTTATGAAATGTTAAAGATTGTAGACGCAGACAAACCATGTCTTCACTTGATCTTATGATATGTGGGACATAATGATTGAAAAGATAAAGATTGTTATCTTTAGACATGAGCACAAATACATTTATGAGGATTCTACATTTTACAATGTGATTCACAAAATTTTAGTGTCTCGTTGGAACAAAAGCAACACCCCATTTCATTGCTTGGCACATTCCTTGAATCCTAGGTAATTTTTTAGTCTCTTCCTTGGACATAAATAATTTTATTTGTAGTTCATCCATTTAGAAATTTAATTTAATCGTTAACATTTGAAAGTACTATACTGATGATTCACTCAAAAATGGTGTTGGACGTGTAGCTCCTCATAATGATGTGGAGATTTTTACTGAAAGAAACATGTGTTTTAGACGTTATTTTCCAAATGGGGATGAACGTAGAAATTTTTTAATTGAATATGCTAAGTTTTCATCTTTGCGTGACGAGTTTGGTGATTTTGATTCCATTAATGATGGGGGTGAAATGGATCCATCTTATTGGCGGCTCTCCTATAGAGTCGGTACTCCTATGCTTAGATCTATAGCAATCAAACTTCTTGGTCAACCAACATCCTCTTCTTGTTGTGAAAGAAATTGGAGTACCTACTCTTTTATCAATTCAATGAGAAGAAACAAAATCACTCTTAAACGTGCGGAGGATCTAGTGTTTGTCCACACTAACTTGCGTCTTCTTTCTAGGAAGACACCACAATATGAGAAAGGAGAGACAAGAATGTGGGATATTGGTGGAGATGCCTTTGAGTCATCGGATGGTGCGAGAATCCTTGAGATTGCCGATCTATCTCTTGATGAACCGGAATTGGAGTCGATGGTGTTTGTAGATGAAGAAGATGATGAAAATGAAATGCTTGAAGATTAAGTACTTTGGTTTGATTTGATTTGTAGTAGATATTGTTTTTGTGATGAATTAATGACTTATCATATTATGGATGTTTTTTTATGGATTAGAGAATGACTTATTTGTGATTTAGCAAGTTTTATATATATATATATATATATAACCGAAGAATCATACATATTTTAAAACTCAATCCAGTCCCAGTTATTGAGCTACAACTGAAGAATAATACACATTACAGAACTCAATCCATTCCTAGTTATTGACATTCTCCTTAAGACTAACTACAGTATAAGCTAGACAATGAGTAGAAACGTAACACGCATTCTCTAAAGCTTCAAAGTAAAGAGCATCAAGACAAGAAAAAACACAAAAAAACAAAATAACAGAAAAATGTGTGATTGTAACTCAAATTACATGAGTAATGGAAATGAACAGAAACAAGTGTACAACCAGTATCGTAATAAGAGAAATTTGTACACATTCTTGCAACTAAAGAAAAGTATGCATGTGATAATTGCATTGTGCAGTAAGATTCCATACTTTCAGCTTCTGCATAGATCATCTAAAAGAAAAACACCATAAAAGGGTAGATCACAAACCTTTTAAATCTTCCCTCTAGCCTCTTATGAACGAAAGAGATTCCAATGCCAATTTACCATTTTCAACATCTTTATTTCTACCATTATGTTCATTCTCCACAACAACAACTTCTTCCATGGCAAATTTTTGTTGTCAACCTTTTATGTTCCCAAACAGCAATTTTAGCTTCCGATAATTAATCTTCTAAGGGAATTTTTCCACATTTTCAATAACAATTTCTGGTTTGGAAATATAGGCAAGAGAACTTCAAGTGTATAGAGTGAAGTTTATAAAATTAGCATTCACTTGTTACTTGGTAATCTTCAAATTCTTATCCTTAAAGTGCCCTCTTTGTTATTCAAGACAGATAATTCATGCACAAGGTCTTGATAGCCCCCATTTCCTATGTGTTCACCTATACTGCATCCCTTTTGTATTATCACACATCTCAAAAATCTTGACCTTTAATCGTTCCACCTCACAAACTGTAGTGTCTCTAAGACACTTATGTTCTTGAACATATTCAAAACAATGTAAAATCTTCCTAGTAGATCTGGCTCCTTATTTGGGTTGGAAATGAACCGAGTCGCTCATGAGCGGTTTGGTGTTCGACTTGATAAAAGATCGATTGTGTACAGTTTGATTTATAAAGGAGATGAGTTTGAGCATAATTTTAACGCTCAATTCGTAAATGACCCAAACTTGAACACGACGAAATTTTATTTGAAAGCTCTCGAGCATTCACCATTATAGGTTTGTAAACAAGCTTGATTATAATGTTAATGAACAAGTTATGAGCAAACTCGGTTCCATTTTTTAAGTAATAGTATTTCTATAAAGAGAAATATAAAACTACGCATTTGTGTGGAACTTTAAATTTGTAACTTTCAAAACTACGTAGATTATGAACATAAGTAATGAACTTTTAATGAGTAAAGTTCAGGAATAGAATTAACAAGCTGCTCACGAGCTTCGCTCGTGAACAAACAAACAAACAAACTTCTCACGAGCAATTCACATTCATATAAATTTTTTCGTGATCTAACTTCAAACAAGATTTTGAGCTCGAACCTAACTCGAGCTTGTCCATTTTCTATCGAGTCAAGCACATCAAAGTTTGGCTCGATTTTACTCCATTACAACTCTACTTTTAAAATTAAAGATAGAAATGAAGGATTCACAGAATGGGATAGTTCTTTGGTATTTCATTATAGTACTATAATGAAATACCAAAGAACTATTCCATTTTGTGAATCCTTCATTCCTATAATAATTTTTTATTATTAATGTTGAGTAAGCCAAATAAATCAATTTCTACAAGTTTTCACAGTGAAAAAAATCTCTTTCTTGGTTGTTATCATAATTTTTTATTATTTGTGTTGAGACCGTCTCCAACTCATTTCATCGTTTTTGCTGCATCAAACCGTACTTTTTCATTTTTTCTCTCTGTTTTGATGTTGCTACAGTATTTTTGCTCCAAACACAAAATTCCTTTCAAATAATAATATTATATAACAAAATATACAATAATTATATTTATGTATAAAAAAGTAAACGAAAAAGTAAGAAAATAATAATAAAATATTATTTAATGTTGCATCAAATTTAATGAAGAAAATTTGTATTCGTCAAAATAAGAATACGGGTTGATGATGGTTGGAGAGCCAACCATCATCAAATCTCCTTCCCTACAATTTGATGTTGGGTTGGAGATCGTCTGAGTAAACCAAATCATTTTGGGCAAAGTGTAAAAAGAATGTACATGATTTGTTTTTTTTGTTTTTTTTTTTTTGCAAATAGAGATATATGGTTTAAAATTTTATAAATAAATGTATGTGATATGCCTTTTTTATGAAATAAAGTATTTGAAATTATACTATTAAGTTCTGACGACAATCAAGAGCATTTTTAATTTTATTTTAAATTACATTTACATATTGACAAAATAAACAAAATACAGACCCCAAAATCGAATTGTAGCTATGTAAAATTGGTCCATAAACTGTCAAATTAGTAAACATAAAATGTCCAACATATGATTTATGGTTTCGATTTAGAAAGTTGTGTTTTGAAGGATGTTGTGTTTTGTCGACATGTAAAAATAATTTTTTAAGATAAAAATATCATTGGTTGTAATAAAAACTTAACTGTATAATTTGAAATACTTTGTTTTATAAATAAAATATACCACGAACCTTTATTTATAAACTCTTAAACCACGTGCAATTTTTTTTTTACTTTTTCCAATCATTTTATATAAGCTTTGAAAGTGAGAGAAAAAGAAAGAAACTTTTTTCCCTCTATTATGACTTACATATAATTTGTTTTGAATCTCTTTATATATACTTTATAAATTTATAAATATATTATTTTCACGTTTATCATACATTTCCATTTTTTATATTTTTTTAAAAGAGATAAGATATAAATTTTCTCCTATCGTTTTCTTAGGAAGTATAGATTTACCCTTAACGTGTAAAACGATATAATTTTACTGGTAATGTTGCTAAGTAAACATCAATTTTAACCACACCTAACAAAAAAAAAACAGTTAAACATACTGTTTTACTTTTATTTGATTCGTTATTTAATTATCACATTAGACATTTTAAACATCAATAATGTCTAAAATATTTATTTTGTTACTAACACAGTTACAAACAAACAATCTGACAAAATAGTAATATTTAAGTCTGTCAAATACAAATTAATCACACAAAAAACTACCTAAAATGTTTACTATGTTATTAAAACACATATAAACAACCTGTCAAAAAACACATAACTATTTTATTTTATCAACAAATTTATTTGGCGATGTTAGAGATAAAATTACATCATTGCGTACGTTAAGGATAAATCTGCACTTTCTTAAAAACGTACATATCCTTTTTTAAGCTCTTCCATTCAATCCCTATGTTGTTAAAGTAGCCTAGATTTCCCTTGTTCATGGGGCAACAAATATTCTGCTTCACTATCCATAGTTTGGGAACTTTGCTTAGGTAAGAATTTGAATGTAGAAAAATGCATATAAACATGGAAACTTCGAATTAAGGGTCAAAATGATCTTTAAAGTTGACGGTTAGAATCAATTTAGACAAAATCGAAATATCAATTCAGGATTTTCCTTGGAAGGTGTCCGGAAGGAATTGCAGTCCTTATGAGCTAGTTGTTCTACATAACACTTCTTACTTTTGTAACTTATCATATGGGTCATGAGTGGAAACTTAGTTTTTTTGCCACTTAGCCAAACAAAGATGACTGAGAGTTATCCGACTCTCAAATTGAGAAATTTTGATAAATTGATCCAAATATAATCAATGATTATCAGTTTTAATCATTGTTCAAAACCAAACCTATCTAGATCGTTTAGACGCTCAAAACCGAAAATTCATTTTGATATTTTCCGCTTGAGCCGTTTGGCTCAATTGGTCATTTTTTTAACCGCTCAAGTAGAGCCTAGAAGCCGCCTAAATGTTGCTGGAGTGAGGTCAAAATAAAAAAAACATTTATTTTATTTTCTTATAGTTTATATTTTAACATTGTAACATGATTTTGAATAAATTGTGTTTATTATTTTTAAATAATTTTATATTACTTTGCACGTAATATTTTACTTGTTTGAATTGTTTCAATAATCTCATTATATATAACTTGTTTGAATTGTTTCAATGATATTATTATTTAAATATTGCTGTTGGCATATTTTGAAGGATATATGCCACAAATATATATATTTTTCTTTATTAAGATTAGGAAAACGTACAAAAATAAACCACATGATTTGAGCTATTTTCAAACATAAAATATGCGGTTTAAAAGTTGACAAACATGTACCCTAAGGTTGATTCCGTTAGCAAACACAGTACAAACTGACTAACGGTATTAACAGGGACGGTCTTGACAATTTAGGGACCCTAGGCAAAACAAGTAGTAAGGCCCTTTAATATAAAATTTACTAATTGATTTTGGATTAACATGCAAAAATACCCCTAACGTTTTGGATCAGGAGCAATTTTACTCCTAATGTCTAAAATGGTGCAATTTTACTTTTAACATTGGAAGCCAAGAGCAATTTTACCCCTAACATTGATAAATTGGGTTAATTTGATAAATATTTCATCAAACTGTCTTTTCGATCATGAATCTTGTCATCAACACTTCACACATGCGTCATTTTATCAGTAACAAATCACAAACATATGTTGGGATGTAAAAAAATAAAAAAATAAAATATACTGTCTTTTGTACAAATTGGACAAAAAAAATTCAAAAAATTCACCGAATTTTTAAATATTAATCTCCAGTTATATTATTAAATTATAAAACACATGAAATCTTTTTTTAGAACGAATTGATATGCAATTGGTGCAAAATGAGAGACAAAAATATATGTGTTTTATAATTGTGTGTGAAATTGACCTAAATTATCAACGTTAGAGGTAGATTTGCTCTTGGCTACCAACGTTGGGGGTAAATTTGCATCATTTTAGACGTTAGGGGTAAAATTGATCCTCACCCAAAATGTTATGAGTAATTTTGCACCTTAACCCATTGATTTTTATTCATATCATTGTATAAATTAATTTTTAATTTTCAAATTTAATCAATTTTAATAAAATGAAACTTTTTTTTAATTTTTAAATTTAATCAAATTAAAAATAGTTATCCTAAAATGAGGTAATAAAATGAAACTTGTCTTCTTACTCTTGACTATCCATAATATTTATATATTAAAAATACATCAAAAAAACTAACAAAAATGAGAATCGAACCTATACCCTTTTTAGTGCGAAGACAATGCATTACCATTATGCTAGTTTGAATTTACTTATAATACTTAAAACATATGCAATTTATTATAAAGCTAAATTTTTTTTTGGGCTCCCTTCCGGCCTTGGGCCTTAGGCCGGCGCACCCCAGGCCAATCCCAGGGCCGACCCTGGGTATTAAAAAAAAATCAAATGGCAAAGAGTTATTTTTATTTTTATATTTATTTATTTTATAAATTAACCTCCTTATTATCACAAACAGACCCAAAGGCAAGAACCAAAAATCAAACTCATCATCCCCTCGTTCTCTCACATCTCTCTTTAATCTATCTTCTTTCTTTCATCAACCAATAATGGTAGCATCTTCTCCGACCCTCACCAGTTTAGGTACTCATGAATTAACACAAACATCATTATTACAATTTAGATTAATTTGACTGATTGCGTTTGTATTAACATTAATTGTATTGATATTAATGGCTTCTTAAAAAAAAGAAAATAAATTTTTTTTTGTCTTTTCTTCTCTCTCTGAAATCTATTTCTGTACTAAAGGTTAAAAAAGTAAAACGACGGCAATAGCTAGCGGATCTTCGAGAAGAACCTTAAGCAGACCAGCAATCTCCCAGACATGAGTGTTCCCAGCTGCACTACCTTGTCCTACCGTATTGCGAACGACGTCAAGAGCCCCATGGGTTGTGGTGTGTAGTTGCGAAAGTCGTCCAATTTTCCCATGGTGTCGATGATGAGAGACTCTCATTCTGTTGTTGTGGATTTCAAATGTATTTATTTGGCTAGTTGCATATCCCCTTGAATGGTCATTATGCCCTGCTTTCTAGGGAGGGATATGGCCAGGTCGCAGATGCTGATCGAGGCATCGATGCTTGCTAGGAGGGGCCACCCCAAGATGACATTGTATGCTAGGGGGATGTCGACGAAGACCCGCTTTGCCTGGACTTTAACCACCTGGCTACCGTCTTCGAAAACCACACCGAGGGCTATGGTTCCCAAAATTGGGATCTCGATGTCAGAGAGTCCGACCAGTGGAAAAGTCCCCTTTCGGAGCCTTTTTGTGTGTAGTTCTATGGCTTTGAGAGCTTGCCAAGCCAATATATTAATCGAGCTGCCCGTGTCGACTAAGATGCGGTGGACTATGAAGTTATTGATGGGCAAAGACACGACGAGGGCTTCAATGTGAGCTGTTTGAAGTGGGGGATTGACCGCTAGCGTTTCCTCTGCTGGTCCATTGAGTTTTTTGGGGCTCGGGTGTAGAAATGATGGTGCTCCTTCACGTATGACGTTGATCTTGCCATGGTATCTTGATCTTTTAGCTGGCGGATCCTTCCATCGGTAAGGGGCCTTGCGTGCGGAGCCCTCCTCCCATTGATATGTGTTGCATGCCAAGCCCTACAAGAGGAGCTTCTCGCATTCGTGCTAGTAATGTTTGCATTCCTTCATTATATGGCCGCTACGTTTGTGGAACTTGCAGAACTTTTCTTTTCCATTAGAGTTTTTCGTTGGTTGTTCTGGGGGCGAGGCGATAGATTTGCCTCACCTGTCAGTGTTTCTTTAGGCTCGGGAGTCGTCCGAATAATAGACTTTGCGGCTAGGAGGTTGTCGCTCATCTCGTGTTTCCCGAGTGACTTTACTGCGGGGGTGGTAGGGGATTGGTCCTTTGTCTTTTCGACTCTGGCGCTCTTCTTGTTTGTCGGCCGTGGGTTTGTTCCACTCATCCTTTCTCAATTTTTTATCTTCCTCCCGCTCTTCATAATCTGTGGGTCGGAGACTATCGTCGTACCAAACGAAACTCTACCCCACCGTCATGAGATATTGGAAGGAGATGGGTGGGTTCATATAACAACTTTGGCGAAAGGGTTGGCAGGTTGTGCGCTTAACCAATACGTCGATCACGACCTCCACATTCATTGATTTGACCTGTGAGGACATGTGGTGGAACCATACTAGGTATCCTCTTAGAGGCTTGGTCGATGTTTGCTTGGCGTCATTGAGATCAGAGTTGATCCTCTTGCGACAAAGAGGCCTTTAAGGAGGTAAAAGGAATCGACTGATTCTGATGCCAGTCCCTGATATCATTCTTGCGCCACATCGACCAGTATGGTGGAAAAAACTTTGCACATGACATGTTCCTCCTTTGAGTAGAGATTGATTATGCTCGTGAATATGGCGTAGTGCATGTTGGGGTCCTCAATACAAATGTAGGAGGGAAGTCGGGGAGTCTTCCAATTTCTTGGGAAAATGGCCTTGATGGACTAAGGTGTTTTTTTTTTGTAGGAAGTGATGCTCCCTCTCATAGTGCCTCTTAAGGCATTTTTATCCTGGAAGCATTGAAATTTCGTTTCCTAATCATCTTGTTCCCCTTTGTGGGAAGGTGGGGCCATTGGGGTTGGCGGGGTCGGCTCTTCTCCCGTTCGCAGAGTGATAGTCTCCTCCGGGCCAAGAGCGGATGCTTCAGGTGCTGGTGGGTGTTTGAGCTGGAGAAATTCCCAGATTCACTTGTTGTCCTCCAGTATGGACGTTTGTGTAGCAACATCTGGCGCTGGTCCTCGGCCTTTCTACTTTGGACTACCTGAAACTGCTGCAGCGTTTTCAAGAGTTGATGTAGCACCCGATTCTCAAAGACATTTATTACTCAACAAAACATATAAATGCGTCCATACTAATCAAAACTCATAGCTTAATCATTAAATTCTAAAGTCAAAAATTACAAATAAACTTCGAAATAAATTTTCCCAAACTGATTAAGCACATACTATAATCCAAAACTATGATTTAAATCCAAAAGAAATTCCAAAATTGCTGGTTCACTTAACACGATCAACATGAACTGAAAAAAAACTGGAGGGGAAAAGAATCGAACCGCTAAATTTTATCTCCTGAAAAATAGGTGGCAAGGGATGAGCTGCCTACTCAATAAGGTGATAGCAAATATATATTTATCACATGCAACATATAAATCACCAAGATATTTTATAGATGAATATAAATACAAAACATTAAATTACCACATAAACAACTTCTCATGACTCGTACTATAATTTCATACGTATTTTGATATTAATTTATTAGTTAAGGGCCCTCCTTGTCAAGTAGAAGTATACCCAATGGTTCACCGGTCAATTCACTATCAAAATCTCAATCATAATCTCTCTGTATTATATATCAACAGCACAGGATACCTCTCCGCCAGGTATCCCCGCACCTCCCCAGTGCGTAGCAAAAACAGCACAGAGTATCTCCTACATCCTGAGATACTCCGACACTAGCCACAAGGACAAGTGCCTAGCAAATCATATCTCAACTGAACCATAAATACCAACAACACAAAATTGACCATTGCGTATAAATCCACTATGACAAGCTATTACTTAACCATTATTCTTGATTTGACATGTTTATCTCACAACACACCCAATATCAGAAAATCAAGTGCAATATCATTACTCGTGTCCATAGCATCCATAAATTTCAACTCAACCCAAGGTTATAAGATCTCAGACAGTGAATTTGCATAACACATCATAATCATCTCAATTTCTCATCAATTGTATCCATAAATGACAATTGCTTGTTAAAACATAAATAGTCACAACAATCAAACAAATATATATCAACTATCACTTACTTGGAACAGGTAATCCAATGAAACGCTAAGTCTCCGTTGTTAACTCCCCCCTTCTTCGACACCGCCTAAATATAAAACTAATTCACTCATTAACTTGTTTAAGTAGGATATCTATCTTAATTTTTACCTACTAATTATGCAGTTTCGGATCATTATTAAAATATAATATTGTTAACAGTACCAACAAACCAAAATTTATAAGGTTATGAAATTAATAGTTCTCTGATGCTTATATCCACTATGTTTGAATAAACAAATATATCTTAATTTCTAATTATCATTATCATTATTAATATTTGTGCTAATTCTAATGAAAGAAAACGAAATGAAGGAAAACTCTTCCATTAACCAAATAATTTGATATATATGTATATATAAGATAATGGAAGAAAAATCTCATAAACTTTGCCGCAAAACCAACAAAAATTTGTTTTATTTTATTAATAATAAAAGGTATTATTATTATTTGGGCAAAAAAAGAAAAGCCTAGAATCAAAGTTTATAAAATACAGTAAAACACATCCACTTTTCATAAAGAAAATCATTACACAGATTTGTACCTTGTGAATTGAAAATAGTGCTTTCAAGAGGATTTGATAGGAATAGTAGGTAGCTCTTCAAAGGACTTAAGGTTTCTCTCTTTTCTTTTCTTTTGTTTTGATTGTGCGGAAACATAAAAGTCGTAGGGTTTCCCCTATATGTACTATGCTTAGAAAATTACTCTTATGCCCATGCTACTTATGTAAATAAAAATCTGATTATTATTACACTCAATTAACTAATTTTTAAATACCTTCATTAACCTTTTGTATTATTTGACTTTTACCCAAAATTTAGATTATTTTCTTAATCTCATCCTATAATTCAATTGTATCAATAATAAATTTTATAACCCTATTATTATTATTTTTTTAGGACGTTACAGTTGAGCTAATGGGTCATGGTCCATGTCCGTGGAGGAAATAGCCATGGAGCTGTCTGTAAAGTTGAGGTGGCTAGCTGTTGCCTCCATTTCTTGCTGTCGGGGAGGTTGGGTGAGCCCCACAATTTCGTTGGTGGGAGTGGGCTCTACTGGTTAGGGGATTTCGGCCAAGTCTTGTTAGGAGAGTAGAAAAGGGCAAAAGGAAAAAGGAAAAAGAGGGAGAGGGGTGAAGCGTTTTAAGAATGTCCTTGTCCACGTTCACCGCACCAAATATTGAGGAGTCGGACTTGTCGTAACTCGAAGGTCAACCTACGTTGGGAGCGGTCCGCTAGTACACTCCGATGCTAAAGTTAGTAAGAGAAGTATGTAGAGAGATAAAGTCCAAGTGCTTAGAGAGAGAAAGAAGTTACCATTGTGAGGTTGTGGTTGGGGATATTGATAGGTTTACCTTGGAGTCGGGGCCAACTGCCATGTAGAGTTCCTATAGGCTAAGTGCCCGTAGCCGGGGTAAGGGGGTCCAGTCCGGACCCGACGACAACTGGCATCGTGGGTCCCATGTCGATGAATTGGTGGGCCTTTCTTCATATGCTTCATCAATACCTAAACATCGATTTAGGCTAAAGTGATCACGATTGCCAAGTTTGAAGGCTATTTTGACCATTAATACTGGAAACTCGACATGCTTTAGGCAAGAAATAGTTTGATTATTTTATTAGCAAGTCGAGCAGTTTAGACTTACATGCTCCAATTTGAAGGGAGATGTTGAGATATTGTTTGACTATTATTTCCTTATTCCTCAAATTAGGAATTTATGGGTGATTTATTTCCTTATTTTTCAAATTAGGAATTTATGATGATTTATTTCCTTATTCCATATACTAGAAATTTATGACTGATTTATGTAACATAAGAAATTAGGGCGTCCTTCCTGCTTTGCTGGTTTCCCTCTTGTATATATATGCTAACTTATCACCCATACATTGCCTTTTTCCCTCCATTAACAAAATGATATTATTAGCATAGAAAATGTAAGTGATATTTAGACCTCTCCTATAAAGTTGTATCAGATGCCAATGATTAGTAGTGATATCATCAACACAGGAATTTATGCACCTTAATGAGCAAGTGAATTTGCTCATTCACCGTTAGATTTAGGCTTATTAAATCTAAGCCTCAGGATGCTTTGAATCTCCAACTTATTATTCTAATAAGCCTAGATCTAACAGTGAATGAGCAAATTCTACTTGCTCATTAAGGTGCATGTGATCAAGACTGCATCATCAATAATAAGATGATTCAATCGCTCTAAAAAAAGCATAAACTGAAGAAAGAGGGATCATCTCGACGAAAGCCTCTAATCATATGAAACTTGGGTAAAGGTTCCCCATTCCATAGAACACGCGTAAAAAAGAAGCACACACAAGAGAAAATCAATTGAAACCATCTATGATTTAAAATAAACCCAAATGGAAAAGTGTGTGTTTCAGAAAATATCCGACAGTCATATGTTTTTCGAAGGTCAAACTTTAGAATCATGATACTTTTACCATTTCATATTATATAAAAAAAACGTGTGAAGCCTATTTTGAACCGATAACTTTATTAATGTTTTAAATAGTGGAATATAAAAATAAAATCAGATTGGTTTTTGATATTAACCCATCGCTTCCTAACAAATTTATCGTGATTTTACAACATATTCCGTCAAAACTAATTTGAATCAACAGTTTAAAATACTATTCATGCGCATTTGACAAAATTTGATACATTTATATCAAAATTGTTAGTATATATTATCATATAAAATAGGAGTAATACACAAATAACCTTCTGAACTTGTCCAAATGTTACAACTGCCCCCTCTAACTTTCAATTGTAACAACTTACCCCTTAAACTTGTCCAATTGTAAAACATAACCCCAAATTGGGATTTTTTTTACCCCGTACTTGAAGCAACCGTAAAAACGTTTCTCTTAATTCGTATCACGCCAAAGATCTGATTATCACACTCCACGAGCGTTGTAGCTTTTGTATTTCACGTGTTTCTTCAATGGCCGTCAATGTCAGCAATTTGGGGATATGTTTTATAATTGGACAAGTTTGAAGGACTATGTTTTACAATTGGACAAGTTTGAAGGGTAAGTTGTTACAATTGAAAGTTCAGGGGGGAGTTGCAACATTTGAACAAGTTCAAGGGTTATTTGTGTATTAGACCTATAAAATATTAATTAAGGTCTTAGCCATAAAACAAACAACATTTAGAGATCTCATGATATATTTTTACTCTTGTGCCTTTTATTTTTTTTGAAAGATACTCTTGTGCCTTTAATAAACTTTAAATCATCATATATTTCTATCACTTTTTTTTTTTTTTTTGTACATTTTTTGGTTAGATAGAGTAACCTAAGGGTTACAAGGGACACGGCCTGGGAAAGGAGACGCCCAGAACATCTTTGGAGAAAGATTTCATGAATTATATCGGGGGTTGATCAAGGATATACAATCTCAATGGGGGAGACAGGAATTTTCACATGCATCTTAATGAGCAAGTGAATTTGCTCATTCACCGTTAGATATAGGCTTATTAAATCTAAGTCTCGGGATGCTTTGAATCTCCACCTTAGGATTCTAATAAGCCTAGATCTAACGGTGAATGAGCAAATTCTACATGCTCATTAAGGTGCATGTGATCAAGATTGGGAGATCATAATCAAGGTTAGCTAAGCGGTCTCCACTTCTGTTTCCTTCACGGTACGTGTGTGATATTACCACCATCCAATCTCGGTTCAGCATACGATTATAATTTAATATGACCCACTAAACACGATTATAATTTTTTATTTCATTTTTATTATTTTACGATTTTTAAATTTATGTTTGAAAATATTTCAAACCACATTAATTGTTTTTCTTTTTTTTTTTTTTACTTTTCAGTAATTTTTATTTCATTTTTATCATTTTATAATTTTTAACATGACTTCTCCTAACAGCCATCAGCAGCTACTTCATCCGTGCCCAATTTCGGCAACGGAAGGATCCTTCAGAGTTTATTCGTTATTGCTTGATCGCCCGACGCCACCTTTTCAGGTAAGAAGGTTTCTGCTCCTAATCTTATTTCCGGTCTCTGATTCTGTTCTGTGATTCTATTTCGGCATTTATTTCCTCAGATTCAAACAAAATTTAAAGTGATTTGTGACTGTATAAGGCGCTAACGAAAAACTGGATCTGGATCTATTAGGTACAAAGCCTGACCTAAATTTGGAGAAATTTGAACAATTAATTCTAGAAATTTTAGGGTAAAACAAATTTAGCATAACAGGAAATAGATTGTACTGATCGATTAATTTTGTATCAGTATGTTGTTTCTAATTTCCACTAATTAGTGCTTCTAATTTCAGTTTATTATTGGTTCTGGAACATGAATGTGTTGAATTTTGAGTTTCTAGGCAAATTAATCCAGGAAATGAGATTAGTTTTTGTTTGACATTTTTACTCTTGTATAAAACTGAACTGAACTGAAGAGTTTGCGATGATGGCAGGCCTGATCTCTTGAACCGGATAAAAAATGTCAGCGAGCAGGGACGAGAACCGTCTGAAGTTTGCCTGTGATGCTGGGATATTGTCCAATGAATGTACACCAAACAACCATGATGACAACAGTGAATATTCTAATGAACCAACGAGTTCAGGCTCCAGGAGCTGTGATTCGCCTCCCATGAACAGTCTAGCAGCAAGCTTAAGACTATTTGGGGATTCACTGATGAGAATGGAGCAGGCAGAGACAGAGATGATGAGAGCACGGGAGACTCTGCGGTGCGAGGAAGAGAAGAGAAGGATGGAAATGGAGGCGGAGTTGACTCGGATGATGTTGGCAACGGAGTTACAGATTGCCTCTATTGTGGCTGGGAAGGGGCTGAATAGGAAAAGGAAGCGAATTGAAGGAAATGAAAATGAATCAACCATCTCTTGGAGGTAAAAGCTATAACTAATTTGAAAACATTAGACACAAACTCTTCTTCACTAGCGTTTCCTGACATCCGGTTCTGTTTTAATTTCTGTTTGACACAATCAATTGACTGATTACCTAACTGCTCGGGTTGATGATTGCAGGAAACGAGCTTTATTGCGATGTTTGATGCATTGCAGCTTCAGCTTTTGACATCCGCGATTCCCATGGTTTTCCTGAGATGTTTGCATTTTCTCTTTGAAGAGAAAACTGGAGTTTAACTTGGAAGATAGATGATAATACTATTTTCTCTAAGAAAGAAAGATAAAACTGTGTGATTTATCTTTTAAGTTTCAACTGAAGGTACAAGTCAATTGCTTGTAGGAACATAATATTGTCGAAAATTCTAGCTTAGTTTTGGTAGGCAATTTGCTAAATTGGTTAAGGTTTGAAGAGGCTATCATTGGAGATAACAGTTCTTAATGGATACAATTGCTTAACTCGATCGACTAAGAAGATTTTGCATTACTTATGAATATGTTCAAGCAAAGAAGATTAGAGACACTGCAGTTGGTGAGGTGGAACAATTAAAGGCTAAAATTTCCGAGATGTGTGATAATACAGAAAGGATGCGGTACAGTTGAAGACACATGAAATGGAGGCTCTCAAGACCTCGTGCATGAATTATCTGTCTTGAATAGCAACGAGGACACTTTAAGGATGAGAATTTGAAGATTACCAAGTAACAATTGCATGCTGATTTTGTTAACTTCACTCTATACACTTGAAGTTTTCTTGCCTGTATTTGCAAACAGAAAATTGTTAGTGGAGATGAGGAAAAATTCCCTTTGAAGATCAATTAGCCGAAGCTAAACTTGCTGGGGAGCAGTTGACAACAAAAATTTTCCACGAAAGAAATTGTTGCTGTGGAGAATGAACTTAATGGTAGAAGTAAAGATGTTGAAAATGGTAAATTGGCATTGGAATCTCTTACCTTCACAGAAGTCCAATGGAAGCTTTGCAAAAGGTTTGTGATCTACCCTTTTATAGTGTTTTTCTTTTAAATGATCTTAAATTGAATTGTTGCTGAAGGTGAAAGACAAAATATGGGATCTTAATGCGGAATGCAATTATCACATGCATACTTTTGTTTAGTTGCAAGAATGTGTGCACATTTCTATCTTATTAGGGTACTCGTTGTACACTTGTTTTTGTTCATTCGTTTACGCAATTAACTTGAGTTCCAAAATCACATTCTTCTGTTATTTTGTTTTCTGTGTTTTTTCGTGTCGGGATACTTTTCACCTTGAAGCTTTAAGGAATGCGTGTGTTATGTTTCATTGTATTGTCTAGCTTAGGCTGCACGTGAATAACTGAGACTGGATTGAGTGTTGCAATGTGTATAATTCTTCAGTTGCAACTGGATCTTAATCACATCACGTCTGTGCATTGATGCCTGTCACACTTGTGTCAATCTGCAACCTAGAGAAGCTTTATTGTCATGTGTAGGGGAGATTAATCGTAGGTTGTTTTGATGCTACAACTAAAGAATACGGTTTCCTTTTTAGTCATTAAATTGTATTGTATGTATAACAATTAGTATTCTCGATATGGGGTTCCCATTGTGTGTATTGTGTCACAAGAGAGTCAAAATTGTCTAATGAGGTCGTGAGGTAGTGCATGGCGTCTTTATCGTGAAGATTCCAACTCTATCTTATTATTTCACCGCAAGTGTATTTTTTTTGTATCTGTCAACCTATAGACATTGGATTATAAAAAGAAAAGTTACCGCAGAGAGTATTCCTCAGATTTGGGGTCTTTAAATGGATACTCTCTTTCACTGCATACTGCTTTATTTTGCAAGAAGTTAATAACTGACGTAGTAGATGAAAGTTGGCACGAGTCTATGCAATGTTGCATAGAAAGAGTGATTATCCGTTGAACATCGTCACCAAGCAAAGCATTCGTTTGTGGTATTCTTGATCTGGATTCGAGTGCCCTTGCAAAGTAGCGTGGTGTGCAAGTCCTTTTTTCGACAAAAATAAGAGAGTTTATTAGACATTCTAGTTATGGAGTAAAACAAAGTAAAATTTTCAAAAACAGAGAATGGGTAAAACGGAGTTAACTCATTGATTTCCTGACCAACAGGCCTAGGTAGTATTGCGTGAGGCATTGAGGCCACTTCCCTTCTTTTTCGATGGAAGGTATATGTTCTTAAAATATTAAACGATTTCTTCATAGTCATGGCAAATGATTAGGGGAATGGGAAAATAATACTTTTATGAGTTCAAATAATTATCTCGCCATGACTATGAAGGAATCGTCTAATGTTTTGTGAACATATACATTCTATTGGAGAAAAAATGGAAAGAAGCGGTCTTTAATGCCTCACCGGATATTGTTTAGGCCCGTTAGTCAATAAAACTATGAGTTAGCTTCGTTTTACTTATTCTTATTCTCTGTTTTTTACTTTGTTTTATTCCATAGCTAGAGTGTCTAATGAACTTTTTTTTTTTGTCGGAAAAGAGGACTTGCACACTGCATTCCTTTGTGTGAAGGCACTTGAATATTAAGAACAACTCAAATGAATGGTTTACTTGGTGATGATGTTCGACAAATACCCACTTATTATATGCAACATTGTATATAGTCGTGCGAGCTTTCATCTACTTTCGGTTATTAAATTCTTGCAAAACATGCAGTGAAATAGAGTATCTATTTAAAGGCCCCAAATATGAGGATTACTCTCTGCCAGTAAATTTTTTATAGTTTTTATAATCCAATGTTTACGAGTGTTGTAATTTTTGTTCAGAGATGACAAAATACACTTGTGATGAAATAATAAAATATAGTTGGAATCTTAGAGACACAATGCACGACCTCCCTAGACAAGCGCGGTGCTCTTGTGGCACAATATACAAAGCATGAAACTCATATCGAGATTACTAATTGTCATACAATACAATTTAATGAGATTAAAAAGAAAACTAGATTATTTAGTTGGAATATACATTGAAGAATCATACACATTATAAAACTCAATCCGGTCTCAGTTATTGACATTCTTTACACCCTAAGCTAGACAATAAGTAGAAACATAATATGCATTCCCTAAAGCTTCAAAGTGAAGAGCATTCGGACAACAAAAAACATAGAAAACAAAATAACTAGAAAAATGTGCGTTTGGAACTCAAATTACATGAATAATCGAAATGAACGAAAACAAATGTACAGCCAATACCATAGAGAGAGATTTGTACACATTTTTGCAACTAAACAAAAGTATCGTGTAGTAAGATCTCATATTTTGTATTTCACCTTCTGCACATATCATTTAAAAGAAAAACACCATAAAAGAGTAGATGACAAACCTTTTGCAAAGCTTTCATCCGGCTTTCTGTGTATGTAAGAGATTCCAATGCCATTTTCAACATCTTTACTTCTACGTTAAGTTCATTCTCTACATCAACTTTCTTCGTGGCAAATTTTTGCTTCCGCAATAGTAGTTAGCTTCATCTAATTGATCTTAGCATTTTTCCTCATTTCCGTTAACAATTTTTTTAGGTCTTATATTTCTCGATCGTCTCAAGTTGTCCAGAAACTATAACTAACTCTTGAACTTCAAAATGTTATAATTAACTCTCTCAACTTGCTTATTCGGAACAAATGACTCTTTAAATGGATTAATATTTGGGATTTTGGGATTTTTTTTTTTTTTTTTTTTGCTTTTACAACTAACTCCCTCAACCGATATTTTGGACATCTTTTATTTCTGATGTAATATTATGTTGAATGTGTTTTTGGATTTAGGGGTTATTTTTCAAATAAGCAAGTTGAAGGGGTTAGTTGTAACTAGTGGCGGAACCAGAATCCAAACTAAGCAGGGACTTAAATATTTAATAATAAATTTTTATAACGTTAAAAATATTATATCACGTAAAATTCAATAATTTTTAACACAATAATTTGGGGGGCTAATTTTAACCGTGCGGTTGACGGTAAATTTTTTTTAACGGTAATGACATAATAAAAATGAGTATTAAATCTGTTTACTTTGGTGAAGACATTAAAACAGAAGTATTCTTAACCATTGAAATAAATACTACATAGAGTCAGTATAATTCTTTTCAAAATATTATCAGACACTATTATTAAAAAAAATTCTCAATTCTCTAGCAGTCTGTCGGGGTTCGAGCCCACCCCAATCTCTCTGGTTCTACCCCTGGTTGTAACATTTTAAAGTTCAGGAGCCAGCTCCAGTGTTTGGACAACTTGAGGGAGGTGGGGATGTATTAAGCCTTTTCTTTAAAATAATTTTTTGTTTGCAAATATAGATAACAAAACTTCAAGTGTATAGAGTGAAGTTTCCAAAATCAGCATGAACTGGTTACTTGATAATCTTCAAGTTGTCATTGTACTGCATACTTTTTTAGTCGACCTGGTTTCCATTTTAGGATTATAAATGAATTGAGCCGCTCATGAGCGATTTGGTGTTCAACTCGATAAAAGTTTGATCGTGTTCGATTTGATTTATAAACAAGCCGAGTTTGAGCACGATTTTAAGGCTCAATTCCTAAACGACCCGAACTATAACACAACAAAACTCGGCTCGAAAACTCTCGAGAAGGCTCCATTATTTGTAAACACGCTCGATTATAATGTTAATGAACAAGTTGTGAGCAAACTTGGTCCCATTTTTTTAGTAATAGTATTTCTATAAAAGGAAATATAAAACTAAATAGTTTTGTGTGGAACTTTAGTTTTGTAAGTTTCAAAACTACGTAGTTCATGAATATAAGTAATAAACTTTTCATGTGTAAAGTGTATGAATAGAATAACGAGCTGAGCAAAGCTTGTGAACAAATAAATACACTGATCGCAAACAGTTCACATTCATATAATTTTTTCGTGATCCGGTATCAAACAAGATTTTGAGCTAAAACCTAAATTGAGCTCGTTCATTTTTTATTGAGTAGAGCACATCAAAGTTCGGCTCGATTACAACCCTACTTTTAGAATTAAGGATGATCCCTTCATTCCTATCATAAATTTTTTATTATTTATGTTCAGTAAGCCAAATAAATCAATTTCTACAAGCTTTCACAATTAAAAAAAAAAAAAATCTCTTTTCTGGATTGCTATCATAAATTTTTATTATTTATATTGAATAAGCTCAATTATTTCTGGGAAAGTAAAAAAAAAAAAAACGTTTATGAATTGCCTGTTCGCAAATAAATGTATGTGGTTTAAAAGTTTGTAAAGAGATATATGATATGTCTTTTCTACAAAATCAATTATTTGAAATTACACTATTAAGTTCTAATAACAATCATAAATTTTATTATTATTATTTTAAATGACATTTACATATTGATAAAACACAGACCCCAAAATCGAATACAACTATGTAAAATTAACTTGAATATCAATTTAGTTCATAAACTGCCAAATTAGTAAAAAAATTGTAAAATGTCCCCTATATAATTTATAGTTTTGATTTAGAGAGTTGTGTTTTGTCGATATGTAAGATATTTTTTGTTAAAATAAGAATATTATTCATTAAAAGTATAATTTAAAATACTTTATTTTGTAAAAAAAAAATTTAAAGCAACTTTGTTTTGTAAATAAATCATACCACAGGCTTCTAAACTTTTAAACCATATGCCTTTATTTACAAATTGGACAAACCACATGCAATTTTTTTTTTTAATTTTCCCAATCATTTTATATAAGCTTTCACAGTGAAAAAAAAAAACTTTTTTTCTATTATGACTTATACTCCCTCCGTTTCATAATAATTATCGTTTTGAGGAAAAATATTTGTTTCAAATTATTGGGTAATTAATTTATTAGTCCCTATATTTTGACAAAACATACTGTTTAGTCCTTGTATTTTCAAAAACACATGGTAAGATCTCTAACCTTTTTCTCAGTGAACTGTTTAGTCCTTCCGTCTGTTTGTTAGATTTTTTACCATTTATGACTCGTAAATGACTAAATTACCCTTTACTATTCACCTTCAAACTTCAGAAGAGGAAATCCAATTTAGAAGAAGCTATTTGTATGGAGAATAAGAAAAAAAAAACAGACTCAATGTTTACGAATTTGAACAATTAAGAAGAAAATCAAGAATAAGAACATTCAAAGTTAATTTCAGATGCATTAGAGTTTAAAGGAAAGGAAAATAAAGGAAAAGAAGAACCCAAATCCAAATTGACTAATAGAATCTTCATGAGAGTCTAACGGCAGGGACTACACAGTTCACCAAGAAAAACGATAGGGACTAAACAGTTCACCGAGAAAAACGTTAGGGACTTTACCATGTTATTTTTAAAAATACAGGGACTAAACAATGTGTTTTGTCAAAATATAGGAACTAATAAATTAATTACCTCAAATTATTTGACGTTTTACACTTTTCAAGAAACATTAAATGTGTTTTTTCCAACTTTGTCCTCATATAATAAGAGGAAAGAAATTTGCAGAGAAATTTAAGCATTAATTGCAAGAGGGTAATAAAGTAATGTTTAACTACTTTCTAGGCTAATTAATAGGTTTCTTAATATTTGTGTAGAAACCTTAAAAGACAATTAAAATGAAACGGATAGAGTATATAGTTTGTTTTAAATCTCTCTATATATTACTTATAAATTTATAAATGTATTATTTATTTTTATTATTTACACTTCTATCACAGGTTTCCAATTTTGTTGTAAATTTGCTCCTATCATTTTTTAAGAAGTACAAATTTACCCTTAACCTCCGGTTTTTTTCAGATTTGGAGAGCATCTGGAATAACAAATGATGCAATTGTATCCCATTGCCAAGTAAAGATCAATTGACCCATACCTAATAAAAAAAATAAAAACACTGTTTTAATTTTATTCGACTCGTTATATAATTATCACATCAGAATCTTTCAAACATAAATTATATCTAAAATATTTATTCTGTTAATTACACAGTTACAAACAATCTGACAAAATGTCAATATTTAATCTTCCATACACAAATTAATTAAAAAAAAAAAACTACCTAAAATGTTTTACTAAGTTATTAAAACAGGTATAAATAATCTGTCAAAATACATATAAATGTTTTATTTTATCAATAAACTTATTTGGAAGATCCGATGTGACGACAAATCTGTCAGTTTAAACTTTCTGTTGGGTAATAATAAAATTGATCTTACTTGGTGATATTAGAGATAAAATTGCATTGTTTCGTACTTTAAGAGTAAATATGCACTTTTCTAGCAATGTTATGAGCAAATTTTAACCATAACTTTTTTAAAGCTCTGGGGCAGGAAATATTCTTAGGTAAGAATCTAAGTGTATATAAACATGAAGCTCCGAGTCAAAATGATCTTCCTTTAAAGTTGGCAGTCAAAATCAATTTAATCCAAATTAAAATTTAAGTATGAGATTCAAATCGGGATTTTCCTTGAAAGGTGTCCAAAAGGAATTACGATCCCTATGAACTAATTGTTCTACACTTCTTACTTAATGTAGCTTGTTACATGGACCGTGAGTGGAAATTTAGTTTCAGCCACTTAGCCAAACAAAGATGATGGAGAGTTCAACAGCTCTCAAATTAACAAATTTTGATAAATTTACTCAAATATAATTAGTTTTAATCAATATTCAAAGCCAAGGCTATTCGACCGCCTAGATACTTAAAATTGAGAATTTGTTTTGATTTTTTCTGCCTAGTCCCCTTGGCGATTTTTTATCCATTGACGGTTTTTTGGCAGCTTGAGTAGAGCCTAGAAAAATCCTAAGAGCACCTAGGGTCCTCCTAGATGATTTTGAGTAAATTATATTTATTATTTTCAAATAATTTTGATTAATCATACTCTATTTGTTTCCGATGAATTATAGTACTCTGCACATTATATTTTACTTATTTCAATTATATTATTGTTTAAATGTCGTTGTTGACATATTTTGAAAGATATAATATACATGTTTTTCTATATTAAAATTACTTTATATTATTACTTTTACATAGTATAATACATATTTTAATTTATTTATATATAATTTATTTATTAACAAATAAAAAATACAAAGCGATCACCCGTCTAGCGCCTAACATTTTTTACAACCTTGGTTTTAATACCGACATTTATAAGATTTGGACCAATTTATTAAAATTTACCAATTTGAAGACAAAGTTGATACATAAACTTTGATTGGGCAAATTGATCCTGATTGCCAGGTTTGAGGGCTATTTTAACCCTTAATTCTGAAAACTCCACATAATTATGCCACATGTTAGAAATCGGGAGACATGAAAATAGGAAAAAAAATATTTTTTTACCGAAACATAGAAACATAAAATTTCCATTTTTTGAAGTGTCTGATAGCCCCTCAATTTGTTTAAAATGTCCAATAGTCCCCTCAACTTGCTTATAATGTAATAAATTAATTAATCGCTTGTTAAAAAGTAAGCTAGATGTGAAAGATATGTTGTACATGCCTTGAAATGTTATTACATAATTCACAAAATAGATTAAAAATATTAAAAAGGCAGTTCTTATTAGAACCCTGTACCCCGATCTTATTCGT
The DNA here is from genome assembly GCF_963576675.1 of Euphorbia lathyris. Lineage (NCBI taxonomy): Eukaryota > Viridiplantae > Streptophyta > Magnoliopsida > Malpighiales > Euphorbiaceae > Euphorbia > Euphorbia lathyris. Next base: position 88,645,684 of record NC_088915.1, read on the forward strand.
TTTACTTTTCCAAAACATATACAACACACGTTACACATGCAATTTACTTTTTTTGTAACCGAATGATTAATTGAAAACATTTTATGCAAATTGAGGGGACTGTCGGACCAATTTAAGCAAGTTGAGAGGCTATTAGGACATTTCGAAAGTTTAGGATAAATGATGTATGAAATGACGTATTAAGCCATTTTTAAGGCAAAAAAATATAATTAAGCCCTTGAACTTTACCTGTTTTAAGGATCAAGCCCCTGATCAATTATTTTCCATATTGAGTCCTTAATCAATGATTTTGTTATGGATTTGACTCTTATTTAACTTTTTCGTCGACTTTAGGAGATGAGAAGATCGATTTGGCGATTCTAATGTTGAAAATCACAAAATGGAAAAGGAAAAAATCGAGTTTGGAAGAATATACTGGATATTAATTTCTATAATTTTGTTTTAGTTTTAAATATTTTATCTCTTCTAGTCAAAGAATTCTTATTTTTATTTGTCCATGTCAATAAAGCCAAATCGCCCTAAAAATGTATGCAGTCCAAATTCGACGGAAAAGTTAAATAAGGGCCAAAGCCATAATAAAATTATTGATCAGGAAAATAAATGATTAGGGACTTAATCCTTAAAACAGCTAAAGTTCAGAAACTTAATTATGCTTTTTGCCTTTTTTAACTAGATGTACAATTCACTTTTGTTAGACGATGCACTACCCGTCTCCGCTAAACGAGGGTCTAGAAAGGGGTCCCACCACAGGGTGTATTGGGAGCAAGCTTTCCCATAATTATGCCACATGTAATGAAAATAGGAACAAAAATATTTTTTACCAAAACATAGAAACATAAAATTTCCATTTCTCAAAGTGCCTAATAGCCCCTCAATTGGTTTAAAATGTCCCAATAGCCCTCTCAACTTGCTTAAAATGTAATAAATTATTAAAAAGTAAGCTCGATGTGAAAGATGTATTACACGTTCCTTGGAATGTTATTACATAATTCACATAATAGATTAAAATATATTAAAAAGGAAGCTCTTATTAGAACCCCGTACCCCGACTTTGTTCGTTTTACTTTTCCAAAGCGTGTGCAACACACCAACCACATGCAACTGAGTGATTAATTAACTACATTTTACACAAAATGAGGGGGTTATCGGGACAATTTAAACAAGTTAAGGGGTTATTAGGACATTTTGAAAGCTCGGGATAAATGATGTATGAAATGACATATTAAGCCATTTTTTTCAACTGAATGTACAATTCACCTTTATTAGACAGTAAAGGGCAGCGGGGTGTACTACGCGTCCCCGCTAAGCGAGAGTCCGGAGAGAGGATCCCACCACAAGGGTATATTGGGAGCAAGCCTTTTCCTGCCAATTTTTTGGCAAGAGGCCGCTCCTCATACTCGTAACATTAACCTCTCGGTCACACGACAACAACAACGTTTACCGACTACCAATTTGAAATGTATCATCCAGCAACACTACCAAGGATATGGTGGCTATGTCATACTAATTGTGAGAATCCAAGTTTAACAGTTCACTGCTGCTACGGCCTTTTGGTTCAATTGAAAGAGAATCCTATTAATTTTGTGTATATTATCAAGTACCTCAGTATATTATATTCACCTGCTCTAGGCCAAGTCCATTTGACGACGTCTATTCGTTTGCGAATCAACACTTCGGCTTCTTTGATCCGCAACGCTTATTAGAGCCTTTTGTCTATTTGCAGCACTCTCAATGTATTCAGACAAAGGAGGGAGGCCTACTTGTATTTGTTCGGCTTTATCCGTTTGTCCTGGAGGGAGGCCTACTTGTATTTGTTCGGCTTTATCTGTTTGTCCTCGAATAATCTATCAACGCCACGAACATATGCTTGTAAGTAAAACCATGTGTGTTTAGAAACTACGAGGAAATAGTTAGTCAGTTAGTTAGTTACCTTTGATGCCCATGATCGTTCAGCTTGTTGACACACATCCCTAATGTCGCGGCCAGACATGCTGAGCGTCGGAAATGCCAATGCACAAGTAATAAGCATGATTAGTGTGGATGTGGATATATCTTATGCTTTATATTTTGTCAAATGATGATCAAACAATTGTAATTTCAACTCAATCTCTGCACATGAACTAAAGTAAAACCGGTTCAAATCTCGTGCGAGGAAGCATTAAGATTACATATTGTGAAGGACATGATTTGTTAGAACTTACCCGTCTATGACACTAGCAAATTCCTCTGTCTCAGACTTCGTTAGATGCTTTGCATATTGAGCTATAATTTTCTCGCGGTTCAGTTGATCGGGAAGACCAAAAGTAATCATTGCATCAAACCGGCTGATACAACAAGGTAAAATATGTGAGACAACATGGTTTTATTCTTTGGGTAAAAAGCACCCACGGTCATTAAAGCAGAGGGTATTTAGGCCGATGTCACTAAAGCAGCTTTTAAGACAATAAAGTAACTAAAGTAGCACATCCCCGTCAATAAAGTCACTACACTCTCCACCAGGATGTTGACGTCAGCGACACGTCATAAACATGATTGGAGAAACAGTCATGTGGCAGCCATGTGGCTACTCCTCTAATCATGTTTATGACATGTCGTTGACGTCAGCATTCCGGTGGAGCAAGTTGCCAGATTCGGGCGTAGTGATTTTATTGACGGAGATGTGCTACTTTAGTGACTTTATTGACGAAGAATCTACTTTAATGACCATCGGTACAAATACCCTCTACTTTAGTGACTCTGCGCTTTTTACCCGGTTTTATCAACCGATTAGGGAAGAATATACTCTAGTTACCTGAGTAGTGCAGGATCAAGGTCTTGCTTTCGATTTGTTGCAGCAACAACAACTACTTTCTTTTTCTGTTCAAATCCATCAATCTGCAAGATTAATCAAATCATATTACATTCTCAATTGATGTAACTTGCATAATCTCTGTTCATGTCAAAAAAGGATTGATGTGTGGAAGAGGAGGGAAGGATGGGCCATAGTTGTTAAATCGAGATACTGACTCGTGACTCGAAATCCTCCTTTTATGAATCGGGACTCGTGAATCGAACTGAATCGTAAGATTCGGATCAAATTCAAAATATTATAAAAAATAAAATATTAGCCATGTTTAAAAATGCAATTTTAATATCCAAATAGAAATTATATCAAGTTATCAACCAAGAACTTAAGTTAAAATTCAAATCTAATGCAATCCTAAATTATAGAGAAGGACAGTTGAAGAGAACGAAGAAATAGAAGAAAAAACGAAAAGAAACAGAGAAAGATAAGGAAAGAAAGAGCTGGAATTTGTAAAGTCTACAGAGTCTCCTAGTTTTATTCCATAACTTTTTAGTTCTGCACAAGTTTTTTACATTTTTTAAATTAGAAACAGTTTTTTTTAATGGAGTTCATGAATCGATTGAATCGGTGGAGTGGACTCGGCCGATTCACCACCGATTCGGCTGATTCATGTCCGATTCTGTATGATTCCGAGTCGTACCATAGATACAACTCGAAATCAGACAGAATCGGATCAAATCGTCGACGATCCTAACAACTATGGGACAGGCTTTTTGGGATTTATCCGCTTCCTTTTGCGCACTCCACTTAAGCGCTGACAGATCCATGATTCATTGTCAGGGGATGCGCGTGTGTTTGTGGTGGTGTCTCGTGATTTATGGGTGCTAAATTGATCTATGGAATTTTCGACGTTTGGTGCTCAAGCCCCGATCCCTCCCTGCTCTTAAAAAACAAGCTAGAAATTTTCTTATAATATAAATTAACTGATAGAACGAGTAACTAAAAGAACATTGACTCGGTGCTACTCAAGCAAGTAAACGTAGGACAGAAAACGGAACTTTCAATGGCGTGTAGGGACGAATTCTTGGGTCTTTCTGAACTTCAAGTCATGAAAGAGTTACTGTGATGTGAAGAATTAACTAGTAAAACACTCGTCTCCAACATGTTCGCATTACCACCCATAAATATAGCAAGAACCATCGAGTGAAAATTTATCACTTATCGATTTATACATGACAAAACTCTCATTCTAATAGGTTGAAGAAAAGTAATATCCATTTTACCTGCCGCAATAAAACTGACAAAATTCTACGTGTAGCTTCATGCATTTCAGTATCACGAGCAATAGCAAAAGCATCAACCTGTAAACATGTCAAAAACAAAGATATTTTCATTTGCGTTGCATAGCTTGTACTTCACACGAGGTTGTGAGAAACTACCGCGTAATGAAACATAAAACAGAAAGAAAGCATAACCATATGAGCTCAACTAACTTCTGTATCATGTTATAATGTTACCTCGTCTAGAAATACGATGCCACCATTAGGAAGCTCATTAGCGAGAGCAAAAACTTTTGCAAACAGTCGTTCACTTTCGCCAAAGTACTTTGATACAACAATCTCAAGGGGCACATATAGCAATGGGACACCCTGTCAATGAGCAAATTATGCGCACCGGATTAGTATTAGACTATGCAGAAACATACATAGAATTGATAATTCATGGAGTATCAGGAAGATTCAGAAATATTAGTATCCTAATCAATCCGTTGTGTCACTAAATAATATTCCCCAACATTCACAGCCTATGATGCACGGAAACTCTTCGTGACAAGCATGTCACCGTTCCCATGTGGGAAACGGAAACTCTCGGAAACTGATATGAAACGTTTCTGGTCCTAATTACCCAAAATATGAAACGCATCTCTCAGATTCTGGAAATTCAAACTTCTATTTTGCAATTCCTATTCAGTCTAAGATTAGGAAAATTGAAACTTCCTATTTGACTGATAATTCCTCCTTCAATTTAAAGAACTGACCTATATTTCTTTCGCCTATAATCCTTGTCTCTTAAATCTCGATTGAACTTGGACTTTCTTCATCTTGTTATTTGTTCTTGTTTTTTTAAATAGATTATTATATTTTTAATATTTACACGTTTCCCCACGTTTTATGTTTTTCGAAATTATGCTTCTCGGGGTCCATTTCCATATCCGTATCCATTTCCGTGCAACATAGTTCACAGCAAATATGCCTTCTAAGTGAGAGAGAAAGGAATGCAGTTCAAAGAACAACATGTGACGTTCTTAAAGACACCGTATAAGTTACCTAAAATAAAAAAGTCCTGAAAAATCCTAATCGCTACACCTCAAATTTCAGGAACTTCGAAAGTTCATTCACTTAAAGTTTAAACTATGAGAATATTCCCAAATGGACCAATACTTCGTCAATATAATCAAATCAAAACTCCAGTTATTGTAGCATTGGTGGCTCACCGCTTGATTAGCAATAACTCGTGCACAAGATGTCTTTCCTGTACCTGGAGTTAATTACAAACTGTTAGTCAGATTGCTCGTTTATGAACTAAGCAGAGCTCTCAGTACAGTATAGATTTACTAATCATATAAACTAGCCCCCTTTTATTCACGTTAAACATGGAAAATAAGTCCATTTACTAGTACTATATTTCTTGTCATACATATATTTGAAGAACTTAAGTTTAGATGAAATTCATCTACTTCCAAGTATAATACGAAAGACTGGTATTAAAATTATAATCCCTAGGTGAACAAAACATGCCGATTAGGTGAATTCATTCATTTGATATGATGTGACCTCTCTTTGAAACCCCATGATAAATAACTAAAAGTTCATAATTGTTCAATATTATGGGTAAGGAGCAGGTCTAATAAATTTTAATCCTATTTTTACACAATTATAACAGGATCTCTAGAGTGGCTGTCCCTAGATGTTTGATTCCCTTTAACGGGTTTAAAAGCTGGAAAAACTAAAAAGCAGGCTACAAATTATTGTCACAACAAGTGAATATTTTTTTTAGAAAAAAAAAAGCAAATAAAGATTTTTTGGTCTCTGATAGAAGACAAACCTGGTGGACCTTCAAAAAGCACTGCTCGAGGTCTATTTGACTCAAACTTTTGCCGAGTGCCACGAGCAATATCATCATATACATCAGGACTATGAAGAGCCAACAATATTGTATCTTCTATTTCTCTAGCCAGTTGCAGAAAAGTATTGATAAGTGAATTTGCTATGACCAGATACATGATAGTTATACACCTCTAGCGACACCATATAAGTTTGAGTAAATTAGAAAGTGTCATGAAAACTTATTATATGAAAATAGAGTAAATTAGAAAGTGTCATGAAAACTTCATAATCTCAGTACTTTTGGATGTCAACTGTTACTCATATTGCATATACTGACATCCAAAGTTTCAATATGGTTTCTTGCTGCAAAAATTGCTTTGAATATGGTCATGCCTTAAAATATTGGGCTTCAGATTATTGTAATATTGCCAAAAGGTTCATAAAAAATATTAAGGAAAGATTGATATGTATGGAAACAACCCCTGTTCTTTCACTTTTTGTCAAACTGGTACCTGAAAAAAAAAAAAAAATTGTCCAAAAGGGGATTGAGGTTTTCGTTTTGCTAAAAACAAGGATTGTTTAGTTTGACACTATAAAAATGACGGTTAAAACATTCATTTTCTCTCTCCTCACCAAACAACACCTAACTGACCTCAAAATTAAAAAGCTGAATAATTAAAGTTGCTTAGAATATCATCAAGTTTTTTTTCAATTTTGAGGTCGTCAACGCTCATTTTAATTTTGAGGTCCTTGTTTTTAGTAAAGCAAAAAACCCCAGACATCTATTAGTCGCAAATGAAAACCTAAGTCAGGTACCAGTTTGACAAAAAGTGAAAGCACACGAGTTTTTCTTTTGGACTTTACCCTTTTAAGTATTGAATATTATAAGTGCTGAAAGTACAAATGATGCAACTGTTTGATAAATACTAAAAATAAGTACACAATATAAAAATATTAGTTGAAATGTTCAGCTTAAAACTTTAAGTTAAATATTTTGACTTATCAAAATAAGTGATTTTTAACTTAATTGAACCTTTTAACTGATTAAAAAATTGAAAGTTATCAAACACATAAATGCTTAAACTATTAAATTAAGTGATTTGATTGGTTATCAAACAAGGCCTAACTAATTTGATCAAATTTGTTATAAAGAATGTGCAATGCACATTCGAGTTACTTACCTTTTTTGTTGATCATACCCAGCAATGTTATCCCAAGATATATCAGTGTTTGAAGAATTTGCAAGTGGTTTACTAAGTCCATATATTTTTACTCCCATTGACTCCAGCGCTGAAACTGTTTTTTCCGCAGATGGCATCCGAGTAGTCCCTCCACCTGGCTTTATTTCTAAATTCGACAATCTCCCTCCAGCTAATTGTAAACTAGAGACGAGAGCATCGATCTCTGTAGTGCTGAAGCTCCCACTTTTCATAAATTCAATTTCCTGCAACAAAGAATAAACACATAAGCAGCATTATTCAATACAATAAGCAAAAGAGATTTCCAGAAATCAACTGACGGGTTTATCTGTGCTGATGAGCGAACGAAATAAGAGCACACATAGATCTCCCTCAGGTGTATTTATTTCTACAGACTGCTCAGGTGTATTTATTTCTACAGACTGCTCAGGTGTATTTATTTCTACAGACTGCTCAGGTGTATTTATTTCTACAGACTGCTCCTTATCCTGAGTAGTACTCTTCTGTTTTTCTGGACGCTTAAGTGTTAGTTGCCAGGCAACTGCACTAGAATTTCATGAAAACAAAGAGAATTATCAAAATCTGAGATACTAAGGAATAAAAATCAAACATAACTCTTCATAAACTATAGTCAATGAGAACTTGGTTTCGTTAGACCTGTCCCAAGCATGCAAGAGCATGTCTGAACCACCACCGCGCTCATCAACCTTCAGACCAAGATTCGTAACCAGGTTGGCAATCAACTGTGGGACATCACATGAGTGGGAAATTTGAAACTTGACGGTGACCTATGACATAGCATACACTACAGTTAGTAATATGTTAGCAGTAAACTTAACATTGATTATTAGATAAATTTACATTGCAGTGAACAATGTATTAAATGATAAAAAACAGCTAATTCAATTAGCATCCAGAAGGAGTCTACACATTGGTATATGTGTTTTGAACTCTCAAGAACAACGCATGCTGAATCTAGAACAAAGCATATCTTTCTAAGGATGATTAGTTCATAATAAAGTGTAATAACCTTTTGACCCTTGACAGCCACTGTAAAACGGGGGTAAGAGCCGAACTTCACCCCTTTACTTTTGAGCAAACTTTCAATTCGCTTTCTCTCTTTCTTGGCGATCTCCTCCAAATCCTCGAAATTTGAAGGAGATTCTGAAGGTTCAGTAGAAGCCTGCAGGAATCTAAGTTTCAAAAAGAGAACCTCTGCAAACTCTAAATTCATTTCCACAAACACCGATCAACTGATGGTACAAAGTAGTTCGTTTAAAACCTGATCGTTATCCGAATAAGCCACTTGCAACGTTCCAGCTCCAAAGAAACAAGCTAAAACAGCAGGAAGCATAGAGCGCACTGTTTCATCTCTCGGCAGCAACAATGGCGTTTGAATTTCGGGGCCAATGTGGTGAAAATGAGACTCTGTATTCCACCGTTATAACAACAAACACTAAAATCAATTAATCGTTTATCCTATACCTCAATTATACCAACAAGATTGATAATCCAAGTCCACAATTAACCAAGAAAGCCAATAATCAAATTCAAAGTAAGCAATTACAACAAAATGAGAGGAGCTTACGATGATTGAGACGGCGGAGGAGGTAGTTTGAGCGGCTACTGGTGGGGTTTAGGGTTTTACGGTAGGCGGTTCCACCACGCCATGCCCGTACTATTTTCCCCAAAGTTGCCATGGGTGCTTTGCGTAAGCTGTGGGGGAAATAAGCGTGACTGTAAAATTTAGTAAACAGAAACACTAACAAAAAGCATGCCTTAAATTATTTATTTTTTATAAAATAAAAACAAATCTTAAATATTTTATTCCAATAAGGTCCAAAAAAATTAGATTTATTAAGTACCGAAATTTTACTCATGACGTTGCCAAATAAGATTAATATTATTCATATCTAATAGAAATTTAAACCGACTCACATTGAATCTTCCAAATAAATTTGTCAATAAATAGAAATAGTTTCGTGTATTTTGACAGATTATTTATAATTATTTCAAAATAAGCAATTACAACAAAATGAGAGGAGCTTACGATGATTGAGACGACATAGAGATAGTTCGAGCGGCCAGCAATGGGGTTTAGGGTTTTAGGGTAGGCGGGTCCATGCCATGCCCGTGCTATTTTCCTAAAATTGACATGGTTACCTTGTGTGGGATGTGAAAAAATGAGGGTGACCTATCGCTTGGATATTATGAATGGTCTGTTTATGGGCTCGAGTACTTTGCACGAGTTACCGGTCTTTTTGACGGATCATGTTGAGGGGTGCCACGAAGAGGCTACCTAACGATTTGCTCCCTCATGGGTGGATGAATGGATTGCCCTCGAGGAAGGACGAGTTTGAAATCTTCCAAATGATCATGTCCTCGGATGAAAGTGTGCATGGCGGAATTACCGTAAGACCTTTCTAATGCAGATGACACCAAGTTTATTGATCCCGCACGGTAACGCATCATCGTGTTCCAGAAAATGTTCTGTAGGAGCGTGATTAAGAAGATTCTTGCTAACTGGAATCTCCCCATCACTCATGAAGGGAAAGCTTGCCTATACCACCAGTAGACAGACCATAACATTGATAAGTGTCGGGCCTGGAGGAAGACCTATCAATAACCCATTGATAGTGGGGTGCTTCATACTCCTGATGAGGACATGCAATGATTGCGCTTGTGGCCAGCGGGAGACGTTTTCTCGTCATCCTTTTGTGATGTTAGTTGTTCTCTTTTTTGTAAAAGGGGTGTTTATAAAAGTGCTTGTCAAAAGAACAAATGGAATGTTTATTCTGTGTTTCTTTTGAGTTTTCATGTTCTTTTTAAGTTTATTCTCTTGCATCGCTTTTATTCGAGTTCTCTTCGGGTTTCCACGCTCGTATTGTCGAGGACGTGTCGTGGTACCATTCATTCGAGAAGTAAGTTTTTACATGATGGGTGCTCGTATTCATGAGGACATGTCATGGTACTGTTCTCATTCAAGAAGTGGGTTTTCAAATGGTGGGTGCTCATATTCACGAGAACACACCATGGTACCATTCTCAATCGAGAAGTTGGTTTTTAGATTATAGGTGCTCGTATTCACAAGGACACACTATAATACTATTATCATTCAAGAAATAAGTTTTTAGATGGTGAATGCTCGTATTCATGAGGACACGCCATGGTACCATTCTCATTCGAAAAGTGGACTTCGAGTTAAGCCATGATTTATGTAAATCATTTTTTCTTTTTATTAATACAATTTTCTCAAGATATGTAAATTCCATATGTTGGGAAAGAGTCTCCCATTTAATCTTGATAACATATATGGGCCCTTAGTTAGAGTTTCTATGACAACATAAGGTCCCTTCTAGTTTTTCCCTAGTTTTCCATTTCCTAAGGGAGATTCAAAAGTGGTGGCATCTCGGAGGACCATGTCACCCACGTGGAACTAGCGATCCCGAACTCATTTGTTATATTGTTGGGCCATTTTTTGCTTGGAGGCTTCCATTTTCATTAGTGTTTACATGTGAGTCTCCTTCAGGCAGTCATTAGCATTTTTCAAGGCGTTGGCATTTACCTCTTCCTTGTATTTGAGTACTCAGTGTGTCTTGAGTGTGACTTGCAAGGAGAGCATACACTCGATGTTGTAAGCTAAGGAGAAAGGTGTTATTCTGGTGAACGAATATGGATGGCCTAATATGACCAGGGCAGTGAGTTGCAGTGATCGGCCCATGCTCCCTCGATATCGAGCATGCATTTCTTGATCTCTTGGAGGACCATTTTGTTTGTTACTTCTGCAAGGATATTTTTGTGAGTGCATGACTCAAGTAACGTTGTTGAATTCCTCAATTAGCTCTAAACTTCTTGAAAGGCGGGAAATCAAAATGCATTTTATTATAGGTTAACATGTATGACGAATCTTGTATCGAGTTATGATGCTTTTTCTTGCATGAAAGTTATGGCCTTATTTGTTGCTATAGTTATCACTACCTCGCTTCGACCCACCTTGTGAAGTGGTCGATGTGTACTATAACAAATCACTTTTTCCTTGTGATACGTAATGGGCCTAAAATATCCATTCCTCATAAGGCGAAGGGCCAAGGGAACTTATCCCCTTCATGGTTAATGAGGGCAGGTTGTATGTGTTGGCATGGAGCTAACAATTAACATAATGGTGAACCAGCTTAGCAACGTCTTTATCCATAGTGTTCCAATATCATCCATGTAATCGCGTCTTTCGAGATGTTATTTTGGCTCCTTAGTATGATCATAGACTCCTCCATGTATCTCTCATATGACTCATCTTCTTTAGAAATAAATTTGAGCCATGGATGGCTTATGGATATTTATTTATATAGAGATATTTTACGTACAACTTTGCCACGACATGCGGACAACTGTTAGCTCTTCCTCTTTGTTTTCGGGGAGTTTTCCATCGACTAGATAACAAATGGTGGATTGTTTCCAGTCGTCTGTGTGGAGATCTACTGAATAAAAAAAACATGACTTGAGCTTCTGTTATGGATGGGAGGTCCATTTATTCAACAATCGGCTCTTACTTATATGGCTCGATGGTTGTTGTTGCTACCAATGCAATTGCCTCCTAGTTTTCTTCTCGAGGCACTAATGTAAGTCGAGGTTTCGTGTCTTTATTTGAGCAAGTCGAGCAATGTTTGAGATTTTTCCATGTACTTCATCATGATCAGATGCTTAGCCTTGTACGCATTGTCCATATAGTTGACGACTAGTTTGGAGTCATTGTATATTGTTAGAGGTCCTCATATTACAACTAGTGCCAATTTAAGGCACGTTATTAAGGCTTTATATTCCATTTGGTTGTTTTTTGCTACAAAGTTTAGGCGGATGGCATATTTGAGGTGAAATTGGTTTGGTCCTCTCAATAATATTCTCGGTCATTATCTTTCTTGACTTGGGGACCCATCAATGGAAATATTCCATTCCAACGTTGATAAGGTCTGTTTAACTAGTCTACTTGTGTGGCTCGATGTGAAATTGATGATGAAGTCCAACAAGTCTTGGGCTTTAATTGTTGTTCGGAGCTCAAAGAGGATGTCAAACTGAGATATGTGTATAGCTTATTCTGTGATGCTATAGGAAACATCGGGGCCTTTGTATTTCCTTTCACAGTGAGAGTGTAGGCACATAGTTGCGTGTACTATGGTTATCAAGGCCTTCTCGATGAGAGAGTACCTTAGTTCTTCCCCTTTCAACACTATACTTAAATAATAGATAGGAAAAATCTCAGTCCCTTCCATTCTTATTAGGACGATTACCACAGCTTTCTCTGCTATAGAGTGATCAATTGGTTACATTTTATGAAAGTTGAAGAGCTATTTGGACATTTTATGCAAGTTCAAGAGCTATCGAGATACTTTACAAGTTTATAGGGCCAGTCAACTTTTTTTAGACAAATTCAGGAGGTAAATAATGTGTTAAGCTTTTACAAATTTAACTCAAATTTTATTTAAAACTTGATTTTCTTTTATTTATATGTGTAATTGTTTCTTTTATGAACCTCTGGCTCTTTCTTTTATAAAATAATAAGGGGGCGTTTGGTTCGGGGTCTTTAGGAATGAGAATGGGAGGGTTTTATTCCCTTTGTTCTTGTTTGTTTAAAAAAAAAACTCATTCCCTTTACCTATTTTAGATTATGGGTTTACCCCACTTTAGATTAAGCCATTACCCCAAACCATGTAGGGAATTGGATTCCCTTTACCCTATTCCTTTTCCTAAACATATCCAAACATATAGGGGAATTAATGCTTATTCATTTCCTTTCCTTTAGTTTCCCTTTCTTGATTCCTTTTCCCTTACCCCTTGGAAAGATTGAAAAAGATTGTGATAATATCTAGGAAAAGGTAATAAGAAGGTTTATATACTAAAGAATTATATATTTGCATGCACATTATGAGTTATACATTTAGGTTTAATAGATTTGTTGTATTTATATTTGGCACAAAACTTCAACTATCCAGAATTTTCAAAAATTTCAAACCATTATTTCAATTTTATTCAATAATCCTTTATTCTTATCTGATTCTATTTAATAACCATCTATTATTATCTAATTGCATTTAATAACCTCAAAGGTTTCAAATACCCCGTGAACTTTCAAAAGTTTCTAATTATTTGTCTATTTGGTATTTTCTTTTTGATATGTGGCAAATACTTTGACACGTGGCGAAGCGTGTCTCTTAATTTCTTCATCCAAGAAATTTTATTTAGATATAAGAGGTTATCGAATGCAATTGGATAAAAATATATAGTTGTTGGCGATATTTTTGGAATATCCCGATTTCAACCTTGGTTTTTGCGAGTGATTGTATAGGCATACCAGGGAAGTTAATTCCCAATTGATTTTTAATATAGATTGTGCGCCAAACTTCTAACAATTAACAATTGGGTGAAGGATGCAAGGATTGATAAAAAATTATTCTTGGATTCCTAGTTCCACTATAGAAAGCTTAATTAGCTAAAGCAATGGTGACTAAAATGAAATCAACACAAGGATTTGAGATTTTTTTTCTTTTTATTGATTTTGCAAATATTTTGTGATTACAGATGATAAAAATTGGAAACGAAAGCAATAATTACAAGTGGAAGAGTATGTTAATTTCGTGAATAAATTACGTTTGACAAAACAATTAATCGTAAGAATGGAATATTGACAAAACTGAAATTGAAATTAACAAACTTGGAATTGACTTGGGTTGATGAATTGTCTGTGTCTGTAGTTGAAAATTAGCCTCGTATTATGTATGATAACTGTTGTGATTGATTGAACGGAGAATTTGTATGAAATATGAACTAACAGTTGGGATTTGTATTTAAGGATGCTTCTGAGCTTTTGGAGAACATGACAATGGTGACTTAATGAGAAACTTAAATTTAAGCAAATTTGAAGGCTTGGGAATGAAATTAAAGACTTAAGGATGAAAATTAAAGTTTTAGAACAGAGCTTGATCGCTTAGGAAGAACGGATTTGGAAGAACGACTTCAGAGGAAACACTGAGTTTTGCTGTAGAGATTGATTGAATGTTGGTTGCGGTTTGGAATGATGGTTTGAGGTCCTATTTATAGCAAATAATCCAAGTCTCATGTCCCATGATTTTCTATTTTTGCTCTCATTAATTGCCAGTATTGATAATGCAGAGTTTGAGGGTCAAGAAATGTGGGTAGTGAACAACTTAACGTTGAGAAAATGGTATACAGGTCACCGTCTCACCGAGACCAAGACACGTCTCACCGAGACCTAACCATGTCTCGGCGAGACCTAACCATGTCTCGGCGAGACCTACCATTTCGTTGGAAAAAAATATTTTTCCAGGAGTAGGTCTCGCCGAGACCTAAACCCGTCTCGTTTAGACCTAGTAAAAAAAAATTTAATTATTTTTCATTTTTTGTTTATTTTTGCTATTTTTTGATATTATAATGAAAAATGATTTTTCCTTATTTTTGATATTTTAATGAAATAAAAACTATTTTTTATTTTCACCCCAAAAAATGGTTATTTGAAACTTTTGAAAGTTCATGAGACAGTCGAAGGTTTGGACAAAGTATATGGGCAACAAATGTATTGGGCCTTTAATATAGGAACTCGTCATGATTATATATTTGCTTAAAATCTAATTTGATTAAATGGATCATGTCATATTAACTCTTAACAAATTACCAGAGTAAATCAACACGACTAGTTTATGGATTATGGTAGGTTTTTTAATTATGGTTTAAAAAATATTTTCTCTACATCCAATTGTTTCCATTATTAATTATTTCCAAAATTTCATTTCTTTCAAACCTTTCCCTATGAATTTGAAAAACTAGCCGTTATATTTAAAAAACTAGCCGTTATATTTGAAATTCCAACAACTATATTTCTTTCTTCTCTCCCTATATAAACATATTGATTTGAAAAATTTGCATAAGATTTATAACACTTTTATAAGATTTAGAAGAATATGACAAGTGGACATCGTTGTGCAGCTTGCAAGTGTTTAAGAAGAAGATGTGCGTCTGATTGCATTTTCTCACCTTATTTTCCTGTTCAAGATCCTCAAAAATTCGCTTGCATTCACAAAATCCATGGCGCTAGCAATGTTGCAAGGTTGCTTCGGGTAATTTAATAATAATAATAACAATAATAATAATAATAATTTGTTCACGAATATTTGCTAATTAATTAACAAAATGGTGAGAAAACAGGGAGTTCCTCCTGATCTAAGAGCAGCAACAGTGGATTCATTGCACTATGAGGCGCAATGCAGAATTGAAAATCCTGTCTATGGCTGTGCTGGAGTAATCTCCAATTTGCAAGAACAAATACATGTTGCGGAAAACCAACTGGCCAAAACTAGAGCTGAAATGGCTATTCGTTTTGCTCCTTAATTTCATCGAAGTCATATGCTTCCGTATTAATAAAATAATCATATCATGAATTATTCTTCCTCGTTTTTTAAATAAATATATGTGACTTTATTGATAAATTATTAACAATATATTTTTGTATGGTTATCATTCCGAAAAGCTAAAAGCGTTATGAGAGACTTAGTTATTATCACCATCGTAAATTGAATCCATGTAGAACTATCATAGAAATCACTTTTTTACCGCTAAATTCATCTTCGGAACGAGAGTTAATACTCTGAATATATCCTAAGAATATGAACGAAGCATGACTTAATTTTTTTTTCCTCAAAAAACTAAGCGTGACTTAATTCTTTTTAGAGATAAACTAACTTTGGCAGTCATGAATAATTTTATTCTTAATGCTGATAGTAAATAACAATTTTACCCCTAATGTTTATTATAGAACATATATATTTTGTTCGTTATTTTGCATTAGTTACATATCAATTGGTTCTAAAAAAGAGGTTTCACATTTTTTATTTAATAATAGAATTGGAATTACTATTTTTAAATTCCGTAAAATATCTGTATTTTTTTATCCAACTCGTACAAAATATAGTATAATTTTAATTTTTTTTCATGTCTAGATGACAAGATTTATGACTGACAACATAATTTAATAAATAATTTCTCAAATTGACCGAACTTGCCTAGTTAGGAGTAAATTTACCATTTGCTTTCAACACGAAAGGTAAAATTACACCATTTTAAACATTAAAGATAAAATTCCTCTTAACTATCAATCTAAGAGTATTTTTGCACTTTTTTTTTTGTAAATAAAAACAAAGCTTAATATTTTTATTTTTATTAGTTCCTTTTCGTTTCGTTTCTTTTGTGTATCATTCATTTTTATTAGGGTAAATAGTTTATTAGTCTACTCTTTTACATAACACACTGTTTAGTCCCTTTATTTTAAAAAACACATTTTAAGGTCTCTATCTTTTGTCAATATGAACTCTTTGGTCCTTTTATCTTTTTTTTTTTAGATTTTTAACCGAACATATCTTAACTTTCAGGATAACCGTGTTACATTACAAAATAGTCATGTTACTTTGTTATTTTCTGTCTGTCTGTTTATGCCAAATGTAACGGTTAAAAATTTAAAAAAAAAATAGACAGAATGACCAAATGGTTAATAATGACAAAAGATAGGGACCTTACAATATTTTTTTCAAAATAAAAAGACTAAATAATGTGTTAGATAAAAAGGAGAGAACTCTATTCCATTCCTTGGAAAAAAAAAACTTTCATCTCCCTCATCTTCTTCTCTTCTCTTCCCATGTGTCAAAGTCTCCTGTTTTGTTGATCTACTGTAAGGAGGACGAAGGAAGTTTGTCTTCCCTTTTCCTCCTTCCACCTGGTTAGGTTTCGGTGTTTTTTGTTATTAATTTTTTTTTGTATTATCATATATTTTTATCAGATTTCTTTATCTGTCTGAATTGTATCTGCTCTCTATTATTCTGTCGTTTATACCTTTTTCGGATTTAGCAAGAACGGAAACGGTTTATCTTATCCGTTGATCAATAAATCTGCATGGTTGCAAAAAAAAAAAAAAAGATTCAGATCTGAATGTTCGGAATAGCATAAAGGATGAAATATGATTTGCAGATGCTTTTCTACATATTTGGATTTACGAGAAGCATATGTTATATTGTTATTTGATGTTTTTTTTATACCTTTTATGGTTTTCTTTGCTATTTGTAGTCGTTTTCATCCATTTGTGGATCTTGTATTGGCTTTAGCTTTTATTACTTGTATTTTGTTTGTTGTACTTCTTCTTTCATCTAATGAAAATACAAGCATTTTTCTCAAAAAAAAATGAGAGGACTAATAAATTATTTACCTTTTTATTATTATTAATTCAAATTATCTCGTGTGAGTTAATTTTTAAATATAATAGAGAGATATAAATAAGCCAAGCCATATTATAATTTGGGAAATTCATTTCACTTTTAAAAAACTTTGGTTTCAATTACGTCAAACTAATAAAATTATTGGTTTTAAAATTTATGAAATAAGGTCTAGAATTTTTAAAATAGAGTATAAAAATATATTTTATTTATTATATATAGAAAATAGTGACATATTGAAAATTAATTTTGATGATATGATTTAATTGCAATTTTGTGACCAATTATAATATTCATGTAAAAAGTCCTATTAATTTTAAATGTCATAATATCTAGTTGGCACTCTAAACTTTCAAAGTTAAGTATCATCTTAAACTATCAATATCATCAATCAGATCTCTCAACTAAGCAAAAATCATCAATTGAGTCCCCATCTTAAGCAAAAGTAGCAATTGAGTCCTCATCGAAAATCATTCGGTTGAACAGTTTCAAGTTGTCTTCCCCAAACCCAAAACAAAGATCATTAGAGTCTATATCAAACAGTCGCAATTTCTGATTTTAGGATATGACAATGACTCAATTGATAATTTTTGCTTAGTTTAGAGACTTAATTGATAATTTTAATAGTTTAAGGTCCTAATTAACTTTGAAATTTTAGTTTAAGAGGTCAAATGGATGTTTTGCCATTTTAAATTGGCAAAAAGTATCCCGAGGCCCATAATCTTTTATTTTATTTTTTTTGTTTAATAACATTGATCTTTTGTTTAGATATATTAAGCTCATACTTATTTACTTCTGGTAACATTAAATCATTACTTGTCAAATTAGTTAGTTGGGAGTCTAATTTAGTTAAAAATATGTTATTTAATTCATCGGTGTTTGAAATTATCGTTTTTACAGTTCATAATATGGTTTTTATAGTTTTCCTATAGTATTACACATGTTAAAAACTACTTTCAAACTGTTGAAAATACAAATTTCGAATGTATGTGAAATAAATAATACTCTGTTAACTGAGTTTTATATCCAAAACTAACTTTTTTAGTCATTAAGAGCTTCATATGATCGAAAATAAAAGATCATACATTCAATATGTCCACATAAAAAACCAAAAACTTAAGGAACCAAAAAAAATTAAGGATGTCAAAATACTTTTTACCTTTTAAAATTTATAAACTAGATAAAAATGTATTTAATAATAATAATTTTGGTTTTGAACCAAATTTTGTTCATTTATTAAAAAAAATCATGAGTTTTGTGATTGTTGAATTTGATTTTCTCATGGTAATTAGATGTATAGAGTCATGCAGTTTGAGGTTATGTTTGGGATAATGTGCAAAAATACTCCTAACGTTTATAGTCAGAAGTAATTTTATCCCTGCTGGATAATTTTACCTCTAACGTTGGCAAGTTGTGTCGATTTTAGATATTATTATAAAACACATATTTTGTTCCTTATTCTGCATCAATTGCATATCAGTTTTTTTTAAAAAGATTCATATTTTATGTGATTTAATAATTGAATTGGAGATTAATATTTATAAATTTGGTGAAATATTTTGATTTTTTTGTCCAACTCGTACAATAGACCGTATATGTTTTATTTTTTAGTTTTTCAAGTCTAATCACATGTTTATGATCTATTACTAATGAGTGATAAAATGACTCACACGTGAAGTGTAGATGACAAGATTCATCACCGAGAAGACAGTAATGAATTATTTCTTAAATTAACCCAACTTGATAATGTTAGGGTAAAACTTCTCTTGGGTACTAACGTTAGGAGTAAAATTGCACTACTCTTAACGTTGGCAGCCAAGAACAATTTTACCACTAATATTGACAACTTGGATCAATTTTCGACATTTTATAAAACACATATATTTTGTTCCTTATTTTGCACCAATTGCACATAAGTTGATTTTAAAAAAATCATATTTTTTGTAATTTAATAATAGAATTGAAGATTAATATTTTTAAATTCGGTGAAATATTTGAAATTGTTTTGTCCAACTCGTACAAAATATAGTATATTTTAAATAAATAAATATTTTTTTTCACATTTTTTTTTAAAATTTGCGCAATGCGTTTACATTAAAGAAGAAAGAAAAATCCCCACCAGATCCGGATGTGATTCGAACCCATGACCTCCCAAGGCATAGGTAAGCTCTCAACCACTAGGCTAAGAACTTCACCACAGTTAAACCTCGATAAATGAATGTTCGATAAAGTAATAACATCGTTTATTTAATAAATTCTTTCGGTCCCGACTTGGGCCAATGAACTAAAGTAATAACATCGCTAAATGCATTAAGTAATAAAAATATTTAAATCTTTAAGGGCCCAATAAAAATATAAATTAATAATTATTGAATTACGTACAATATATATATATATATATATAGACCAAAACCTTTCGATCAATCAACTAGAAGTCATTTCTTCTGAAAAAATGCATTTATAGTTGATTGTTTTTTCTTTCCACCTAAACCAAAATGAACATCATCCTTAACTTTTTGTAGTGCAAACACAACTTCTGGTATAGTTTGCTCATGTTATAGCAAATAGTTGTTTAAAGTGACCATTGCTTGAAAGGCCTCTTTTTGACGATACATTTGCGACAACGCAACTATCATCTGGCTCTGGATCATACAATGTATGCATTTTACAATGAAAAATTATTTATAAAATAATAAATATTGATTTATCGATAAATGAATAATTTATTCATTTATCGATAAATAAATAATCTCGCTTAATGAATATTTTTTCCGGTCCCAATGATATGCAATTTATTGAGGTTTTACTGTATGTTTGTGATCTGTTACTAATGAGTGATAAAATGATGTACATGTGAAGTGTAGATTACAAGATTTATGACTGAGAAGACAATTTGATGAATAATTTCTCCAATTGACCCAACTTGTCAATGTTAGAGATAAAATGACTCTTGGCTGTCAACGTAAATGGTAAAACTGCACTATTTTAAACGCTGGGATAAAATTGATCATAGGTGTAAGCTTTTGGGTATTTTTATACCTTATCCCTTTTTTATTGGTTTATTTCTCACTAATGTATCTACAATTAGGGACAACAACGGGTAGGATACTTGTGGATAATATCAATCTCAAACTCTTATCCGTTTATTTTTTCATTATCCGTACTCAGTACCCTGTCGGATATACTTCATGAATTTCATTCACGTCCCATTTAAATCGTGAGTACCTACTAGTACTCTTACCCGTTAAAAATCAATAGATAAAACAAAAAATATTACAAATTTAACAAATAATAAATTTAATAAATCATCCATAAATAATTTATCTACAAATTTAACAAATATTCCAAATTCTAAATTCTAAATCACTCCAATTATCAAGAAATTCAAATACACTAAAAATAAATAGGGAAATATATGACGGGTACCGGATAACGGATATCCTGGGACGTATTCTCATACTCGTCTCATACACATCACGGGTAATTTTATTGATCTTATACCCTTTATACAGAGTACATATAATCTCATTAGGAATGGAAAGTGCCGAATACCCGCGGGTACAATACCCGTTACCATTCCTAGCTATAATAAGTCTCTATGGACTATGATATTTTTTTTTTGAAACTAGGTTTTCTTTAAGTCTTAGCTTATTATATGGGTTAGTTACAGTCATAAATAGATTAAATATTACAGGTGTCTAATACTAAAAAAAACATACTCTAATTATATCACTAATTTAAAGTCGATAAAATTGATAAATTGTTAGAACTCCGATGGCGAAACCTAGGTCTACGTCTAAACCTAAAGCGGCGATGGCAAGGAGTGGATCTGATGGCGTTTCGATGCGAGGGGAGGGGGATCCGACGGCGGAGGAAGCGCCGGAGGTGGATCGGTCGTCGGATGAGTGGAGATCGGAAGGGATAGGGAGTCCTAAGCCGGCGTCGTGTGAAGGAAGAAGGGCGGAGGAGGTGGATTCGCCGCGGGCAGGGAAGGGAGGTGGTGATCGGGTGAGGGAGAGGTCTTCTGAAAGGATCCGGCCGGCCTTTGATGAGGGCGGCTGGCCGAGTCTGGTGGGGGTGAACGATGGCGGAGGGGAGATTGTTTCTGTGCGTGGCCGGGAGAGGATTAAGGAAGTTCAGGTGACGGCGGAGGGCACCACTGTTGGCGGTCGGCCGCCCCTTGTTGAGGCTTCGGATCGGAGCGCGAAGTCTGTCCCGGGGTGCGGTGGCGATGAGAATATCGGTAAAACCGCGAGAGTGGTGGGAGGTGGATTCTGAGATCCGATTGTTTGGGGAAGGATCGGGTCAGAAGGGCGGGAAGCCGGGAGTGCACTCGGGTGGTGTGGTGAGATGAATGGGGTCCCGAAGACTTCTACGTTGTCTCAAGGGGTTATGGACCTAAACTCTTTTAAACATAATTCTAATCCGGATTCTAGTAATCAAATTAATTCAATAAATAATCCTAAACTGATTAATTTGGTGAATAATTCTAATGTGGATAATGAGATAGGGAGAACATCTTGGAGAGATAAGGTGTTAGGGGTTATTGAAGAGGAGCCTATGCTGGAGGAATTCTCTATTGAGGATGACTCAGAGGAGTTTTTATCCGATTCTGATGCTGAAGATGGAGAGCTTGATGACCCGCTTTGCCCGGTGATCCGTCTGTCTTCTGAGGATAAGCGATTTCTCAGATCAAAGTGGAAATTAGCCTTGATAGTCACGGTCCTTGGTAAGAGGATTGGATTCAATTACTTTGCTCAGAGGATTCGGGCACAATGGGGAAAGAAAGGAAAAATTACCATTATAGACCTTGAAAATGATTACTATGTAATCAAGTTTACAAGTGCTGAGGATTTCAACATGGTGGTGAATGGTGGACCGTATATTATTTCCAACCATGTGTTGGCTTTGAGGCCATGGGTCCCAAATTTCAATCCTCATGATTGCTCTGTGAAAAGGATCCTTACCTGGGTTAGATTCCCAGGCCTGCCCATGGAGTACTACAATGAAAGATTCTTGAATAAGATTGGTGGCCTGGTTGGGATGGTTCATCATGTTGATAAGACTACCATTGGGGCAGTAAGAGGCAAGTTTGCCAGGGTGTGTATTGACATTGATCTTGCTAAACCGCTTCTGTCCAAGTTCTGTGTTAAGAATAAAATTTTCCAGATTGAATATGAAGGCCTTCACAATATTTGCTATGAATGTGGCATGTTTGGCCATACTTATGATGGCTGTCCACAGTTGAAAAAGGTGGTGGAGGAAAGGGAAGCTCCTACCACTAGTAGGGTTGTTGATAATCAGGGTGATGGAAGGAATTTTGGCCCATGGATGCTTGCCAAAAGATCGAATAAGAGGAGACCAAATGCTAATGTTGTTAGGAGTCCCTCTCCAGACATCAACAAAGAGATAGCCTCTCTCCATATTAGTTCTGAGACAAAGGACAAGGTTCCTGATAGGAAAAGGGGTGATGGGACTAGTAATGTCTCAACTGCTGATTCAGGATCGAGGTTCGGGGTCTTGGCGATGGAGGAAGGACAGGAAGTGGATCCTGCTGTAGGACATGGGGAGTCATGTATGCCAGGTCTGGAGATAGATGAGCCTGCTTCCTCGCTAGGTGACTCTATTAACCCCCTTTTTGTTTCTACAGTTGACAATAAAGGGAGTCTCCAGGCTGTCCCCTCTTCAGGAAAAGGGTTGAAGAAAGAGGTTAGTAGTTCGAATCCTCTTTTTGATGTTCCTATTGGAAATGCTATGGGAATCAAGAATTTTAATATTAAGAAACCCAAAGCCAAACCTAAAAAGAACCTTAATCTTGTGGGTTCTTGGGATAAACCGGGGCCTTCAGGTTCCTCTTCTAGGCTCTCTGGAGCCCCGAATAAATACCTGATCTAGGGGTTTGGTCTCGAGTCAGTAGTTTTCCTTTCTGATGGACTTCTTCGTTTGGAATGTTAGAGGTGCGGCTAGTAAGGCTACCCGCATCCATGTTAATGATCTTATTAAGCAATTTAATCCTTCTTGTTTTGCTCTTCTGGAAACCAAGGTCAGTGGGTCCAAAGCAGATGAAGTGATTAGTAAGTTTAAGAACTGGAAGTGTGTTAGATCGGAAGCTACTGGTCGGGCTGGGGGGATTTGGCTTTTTTGGAAGCCAGGTCAAGTTAATATTGACATTATCAGGATGGATAGACAATTTATCCATTGTAAAGTTGGTTGTCTTGGTAACAGTCCTTTCTTTGTTACCTGGGTGTATGCCGATCCTGTGTTATCTAACCGGAGAAGGCTGTGGGAGATCCTTTATTCTATCAGTACTAGCATGAGGGATGCTTGGATGGTGGCAGGGGACTTTAATGACATTGCCCTTATGAGTGACCAAAGAGGAGGGGGTAATCATTATATGAATCGGTGCCTCAATCACAGGCAGAGTATGGATTTATGCGGGTTGTCTGGCCTGGGGGCCACTGGTCATAAGTTTACCTGGAAAAGGAATAACGTGTTTGTTCGTTTAGACAAAGTCTACGCTAATACTGCTGCTATCTATAGATTCCCTAAGGTAAAAGTGCTTAACCTCCCTTTCCGTCATTCTGACCATTGTCCTATCCTGATTAAAACGGTTAAAGGAAATCGGATTAAAGGAAACAGACCTTTCAGGTATCTTATTGCCTGGGATGCCCATCCTGATTTTAAGAACTTTGTCAAAGATAATTGGCATCCTCACTCTGATGTTCTCCGTGCTGCTGAGGGGTTCAGGAGGAATGTGGAAGGGTGGAATAAAAACACCTTTGGCCACATTATAAGAAGAAAGAACAATCTGTTGAGGAGGATGGAAGGCACTCAACGTTGTTTAGAGTTCCGTTTTGACCACAATCTTAACTGTCATCTCAGATCCCTTCAAAACGAGTTGGAGGCTATTCTTAGACAGGAAGAGCTTTTTTGGTTCCAAAAATCTAGGAAGGCTTGGATTAGGGATGGAGACCGTAATACCAAGTTTTTCCACCTTTCGACGATTATCAGGAGACAGAGGATCAGGATCGATGCCATTAAAGATTCTAATGGTGTTTGGATTTTTGAGGAAGAAGATATCCGACGGGCTGCCCTCGAGTTCTACAAAGACCTCTTTAAAGAGGATGTTGTGGACTTAATGTGTGCCCACTCTAGAATCTCCTTTCCCAGATTAGGGGAGGAAGTTATTAAGGAAGCTTTCCAGCCTATTGACCTGAAAGAAATCGATCGGGCTTTCTCCAGTATCGGATCCACTAAGGCTCCAGGGATCGATGGTATTCCTTCTAGTTTCTACCATAAACACTGGGACATTGTGAAAGAAGGTATTTACAACTTTGTGTTAGGTGTTTTTGGTGGCTCTAAAGATATTAGGCTGGTTAATAAAACCCTCCTAGTTCTGATCCCGAAAGTTGATAAGCCTTCCTCCTTTCTTCAGTTGAGGCCTATCAGTCTTTGCAATGTGCTTTACAAAGCTATCACCAAGATTGTGACTAATAGAATTCGGCGTATACTCCTGGATATTATTAGCCAAAATCAAGGGAGTTTTGTTCCGGGCAGGCAAATGATGGACAATGTCGTTATTGCCCAGGAGATGGTCCATTCCATGAAGATAAAGAAAGGTAGGAAAGGGATTGTGGCTCTCAAACTGGACTTAGAGAAAGCCTATGATCACTTGAACTGGAGCTTTTTGATGGATAGTCTGCTTAAAGCTGGTATCCCTGAATCCTGGAGGAAGTTAATTGAGAACTGCATTTCTTCTCCTACTTTCCAGGTTATGATTAATGGAGATATGTCTGAAGAGTTTACTCCCTCCAGGGGGATTCGCCAAGGTGATCCGATGAGCCCCTTCCTGTTTGTTATTGCCATGGAAAGATTGTCTCACCTGATCCAGGAGGCGGTTAGCAAGGGTCTTCTCCACCCTGTCTCCATTAATAAACATTGCCCTCCTATCACCCACTTATTCTTTGCTGATGATGTGATGCTTTTCGTTGAAGGGTCTGAGGATCAAATTAGTGTGGTGATGGATATTCTTAATTGCTTCTGTACGGCTTCTGGCCAGAAGATTAATATCCAGAAGTCTCGGATGCTTTGCTCTAAGAACATGAATATTAACCTGAGCAGAAGACTTAGCAATCTATCCGGTATTCCCCTTACTCAGTCCTTGGGTAAGTATCTTGGGGTTCCTCTTCATAGTGACAGAGTCTCCAAAGCTTCTTTTAAAGGTACCCTGGATAAAGCCAACGGTTTGTGTGCTAGTTGGAAAGCCAACTCCCTTTCGCTTGCTGGTCGTCTTACCTTAATCCAGTCTGTCAATTGTGCGGCTCCAAACCACATTATGCAAGCCTGTAGGCTCCCTGATCCGGTTCTCAAAGATCTTGACAA
This sequence comes from Euphorbia lathyris, assembly GCF_963576675.1. Classification (NCBI taxonomy): domain Eukaryota; kingdom Viridiplantae; phylum Streptophyta; class Magnoliopsida; order Malpighiales; family Euphorbiaceae; genus Euphorbia; species Euphorbia lathyris. The sequence continues at coordinate 88,671,422 of NC_088915.1, forward strand.
AATCAACCGGGGTTTCCTTTGGGGTGAATCTGGGAGTGGGAGGAAGGTTCACCTGGTTCCTCGGAAAGAGGTCTGCCAACCTAAGAGCAAAGGGGGCCTTGGCATCAGACAAGCAAAAGATAATAACAAGGTCCTCTTGATGAAGCTTCTCTGGAGGATGTGGCAATGCCCTTCCTCTCTTTGGGTTCGTCTACTCTGTGGTAAGTATCGGAAAGATAAAGTTTTTGGTGGCCCTAAGGAGAGAGTTGTTAATTGTTCCTTCCTCTGGAAAGGGCTTAATGCTGTGTTTGCAGAGTTCTGCACTGGAGTTGGCCTGGAGGTGGGAAATGGTCAATCCATCAGTTTCTGGTATGATACGTGGATTGGTGACAAACCACTTATAGAAGAGTGTAACTCCCCCCCCCCCTCCGGATTACACCCTTTGCTGGAAAATTGCCGATGTGGTGAACTCTGAAGGTGACTGGATCTGGTCAAAATTTGATACCTTCTTTAACCTGGATATTCTCCTGAAAATAAGAGGAATCAAAATTAGCAATCATGAGGAAGATAAGGACAAGCATTGTTGGGCCCTGACCAACAATGGCACTTATTCCTGTAAATCGGCCTATGAAGCCTTTCTCCCTTTCAGGGACGAGCCTCCCTTGGATATCTGGAAGTATATCCGGGGCCTTAAAATCCCTTACCGTATTAGGAGTTTCCTGTGGCTGGGAGTAAAGGACAGGTTGCTCACTAATGCGGAAAGACATAGAAGGCACTTGGCGGATTCGGGCGCTTGCAGTAGGTGCAGTGGCCATGTTGAAACCTTGTGCCATGCTCTTAGGGACTGCCCCAAAAGCAGAGTGATTTGGAGTAAGGTTCTTCCTATCCACTTCCTCCCGTCCTTTATGGCTCATGCTGAAGTTGACTGGTTCTCAAAGGGAGCAAGTGGGAAGTTATTAGCCGATATGGATCATGGTGACATTTTTTTCGCTATTATCTGTCACCAAATTTGGAAATGGAGGAATGAAGAGTTATTTGCTGAGAAGATTACCCCTATCCCTGACTTACTTGGTTACTTCTCAAAAAAGCTCTTGGTTATTTTAGATAGCTTTAAAGGGGAGCCCCTTGTTAGACCTTCCCCGGAAAAAATGGTCCATTTGATTGGTTGGAATAGGCCTGAAGAAGGGATTGTGAAGCTGAATACGGATGGCTCCTGCCTTAGTGATGGTAGAATTGCTGCTGGAGGAGTTCTTCGGGATGCTAGTGGCGCTTGGCTGGCTGGGTTTACTCACAACTTGGGGATGGGCTCGTCCTTTTCTGCAGAGCTCTGGGGTATTCTGTCAGGAATTAAACTGGCCACTCGCATGGGTATTAAGAGGCTTTTGGTGGAATCTGATAATTTGGTGGCTATCAACAGGATCTCTGATTGCCAGGCCCTTTGCATGAGCAGCCGGAATCTTATCAAAACTATTTTGAGGCTCCGTCCTGCCTTTGAAGTTCTTAGTTTCTCCCATATTTACAGGGAGCAAAACTGCGTGGCGGATCGCTTGGCTGCTGCTGGGCATGGAGGGATGTTAGGTGTTTCTACCCTTTCTGTTCCTCATTCTTTTCTTTTGTCTACTCTTCTTGAGGATAGGGTTGGGGTCAGCCTTCCTAGACTGATCCCGGGTTAGGTTTTTTTGTTTTGTTTTGTTTTCCTTTCCCTTCCTACCAAAAAAAAAATATCACTAATTTAAAATTGTCAGAATTTATCATTTAAAAAACATAAGATAAAAAATACCCATAATGTTTACAATTAGGAGCAATTTTATTCTTAAGATCTAAAATTGTGCAATTTTTACCCCAACGTTGGTAACCAAGAGTAATTTTACCCCTAAAGTTCTCAAATTGGCTCAATTTCAGACATTATTATAAACCACATATATTTTATTCCTTATTCTACACCAATTGCATATCGGTTGGTTCTAAAAAAATATTTTATATATTCTGTGATTTAATAATAGAATTAGAGATTAATAGTTATAAATTTGGTGAGATATTTGATTTTTTTTTGTCCAACTCATACAAAATACAATATATATATATATATTTTTTAAATTCATTTCTAATTATATGTTTGTGATCTGTTATTAATAAGTGATAAAATAGCGCACATGTGAACCGCAGATGATAAGATTCATGACTGAGAAGACAATTTGATGAATAATTTCTCAAATTGACCTAACTTGTCAATATTAAGGGTAAAATTACTCTTAGTTGTCAACGTTAGGGGTAAATTTGCACCATTTTAAACGTTAGGGATAAAATTGCTCCTGACTGCAAACATTACGAGTCTGTTTGCACATTATCCCTTAAAAAAATAGTAACTACATTTAACAAAACTAGAAATAAAAGTATGAAATTCAAAAAACATAGGATGATAAAATAAGGATATAGGATTAGTTAAGGGTTTTACTATTCACCGCCCCCAAATTATTTATCACCGTCTTCTCTTGGAAATTTTCGTCCTTTTCATTTTTCCATTCAAAAACTTGATATCCTCTCTCTCGAACCAAAAATTGGATTTATGAAAAATGGACCCAAGAACGTCGAGGAAATCGAATAACTACAGTTCCTATTTACACTAATTGAAATTCGTCTCCAAAAACTAACCGATTTAATCAATATATATATAAAAAAATCATCCAAAATGTGCTAAACGGGTGATTCACACCATTTCATCTAGGTAGAAACAGGCGGAAACGGAACTCGTGTTTTCGATTCGATTTTCAAATAAAATACTTATCCGATGAATTATTAATCTTTTTCTTTACCGTGTTTAAGTCCCATGAATATTGTTCGGGTTTTTGAATTTCGAAGAAATTTGAGAGAATTTCAGTTTTTGAGTTAAAAAAATGAAAAGGGTAAAAGTGTCCAAAAAGGGACGGTGATAAGTAATTTGGAGGCGATAAATAGCAATCCACTTAGTTAAATGTAAAATAAAATTCAAATTTGGGTTTTGATGTAGTTTCCTCTTATTATATATGGTGCCTCTTATATTTGGTCAAAAACTTCAACTGTCTCTCTGAATTTTCAAATGTTTCAAATAACCCCTTATTTTTCTGCAATTGCATTAATAACACTTTATTATTATCCAATTACATTCAATAACCATATTATTATCCACTTTTATTTAATAACTCCAAAACTTCATAATTATTAAAAGTTCATAATTATTTATTTGACATTTTCTTTTTGACACATAGTGAGTACTTTGATATATGATGGAGCGCGTCTTTCCAGTTTTTGCATCTAACAAATTTTATTGAAAAATAAGAAGTTATCAAATGCAATTGACAAAAATATACGGTCATTTGAAAATTTTAAAAGTTTATAAGGGCAGTTAAAGTTTTGGACCAAATACAAAACGACAAATGTATTATGATGAATTTTTTTTTTGTTTACTTTGTTAGAGCATCCCTAGTGAATGCAATTTGCTTGTTACTTTTGATGAAATAGTAGTAACCAACTACTATGAAGGTTGTGTCTAATTTTAATTTGTTACTTTCGATAGTAACAAACATTAAATTTTACCCATGAAAGCAAAAAATGAGTGTAAAAGAATGACTGCAGCACACGGAGGCACCAAATGTGCTGCATTTAGCGCGTGTAATACACGCACTAGATGAGGTACGTCTGACGCCTCAAAAAGTAGAAAAATCTGCTTTAAATGGTGGGCCCGACTCTTTGATTTAACATTTTTTATTCTGTTCTTTTTCTCTTCCAGTCCTTCCTGATTAATTCGATTTTATTTTTTAACCCCTCAAAATTATAAAGTTAGAACAACTCTAATGAGGTGTTATTTTGAGATATAACTTGTGTCTAGGTGACACCAATAGTTTGTTACCACTAGCTTGGTCTGCCCTGACCCGTGTCCCTTAGAACGGGTTTGGACAATAAAAATTGATCTTAGGTCTAGCCCGACCCAGGTCCGCTGAAGCCCGCTATTTTTTGAGCGGGCTTGGGACTGATGAAAATAGTGGGACGGTCCAGCCCGGCCCGCCTTATTAATATTGATTAAGAAATTTATATATTTATAATTATTATTTTTAAGTATAAATTTTATTTTTTATAATTAAAAATTATGTATATTTATGTATGTGGGCTTACATGAACTGAGCTTGAGATTTGATTTTTAAGTCCGAACCTGAACCCGCCTAAATTAATAGTGTGTTGGGCTATGTTAGAATGATCATTTTTACACAAAAGCCCGTTAGACCTGGTCCATGGACATATCTATATTAGACATGCTTGTGATCTGTTATTAATAAGTGATAAAATGACGCACATGTAAAGTTGAGTGACCCACCGGTGATAAAAAAAAAAGTTTAAAGTTTAGTGATCATACCGTTAAAAATTGAAGTTTAGCGATCACACTGTTAAAACGAGTAAAGTTCAATGACTATTAGTGTAATTTACCCAAACAATTGTTTATGAAAAACTCCAAATTTTTTCGATAAAAAGTTCAAAAAAGTAGATTTTCGTGAAAAACTTCAAAACGCTACTGTTTATATATATATATATATATATATATATATATAAAAACTAAAAATTGCTATTGTATAATCTAACTAAACACTATATTTGATACGGTTTAGACTGGAATATTAAACATTATTCCAAAAAGCTGAGTATTGGATAATTATTAGCATAACATTTATGTGTATTGCTTAAAAAAAATAAAAGAAAAAATAATTGACATTAATGAAATGAACTGTTCAACTGATGATGAACAGTCTCACAAAGTCATGTTTGTTGAACTGATGATGAACTGTCTCACAAAGTCATGTTATCAAAATGAGCCTTTCTTTTTATTTTTTAGGCTTAGAATATCATTTGCTCTTAATTTATAACTCTCAGCTTTCAAAGTGTATCAATTAGATCTGATAATTATCATATTCGAGTCGTGTTCGTGCCACGTGTTCGTGCCATGTTATTTTTGAGTTCATGTTAAAAAGAGTGAACCCAAAAAATTTCGAATCACAATCGTTAACCTGTTCAGATTATTATCGATTTCGTATCGTGTTTTTGAGATACATTACATACAAATTTATTATTTATATATATTAATGATAAATTTTACAAGTATAAGAAGATATGGTACTATATTTTTAAATACTTTATTTTTAGATCAATATGTTAACGCTAATTATCAAAAAGTCCATTAATATCATATTAGAGGGTCATGTATGTGTTTATAATAATTTAGAAGGTTCGAATCATATTATAAGTAATAATTATAATTTTATTATTTTTATTAATAAAGTGAAATATATAAAAATAAAAGATAATATAACAAAAATTGTAAATATTCGTGTTGTTTTCGGGTTAACATATCAACCATAACCCAACCAAAAAATTTACGTGTCAATTTTGCATCAACCCAAAAATGACAAATTATCTACTAAGCTAAACTTAAACACTAAAACTGTATCGATTTCGTGTCGTGTATATTTTTGCCACCTCTGGTCTCGATAGCTAAATAACCCCTCAACTTGCTTAAAATATTGTTAATTGATCACCCGTTGCAAAAAAAAAAAAAAGTCAACTGTATACGTATAATGTATTGCATACGTCTTGAATGTTATTACATAATTCACATAATAGATTAAAATGTATTAAAAAGAAAATAAAACTTTTCTCTCCATATTAAAACCACATACCCCGTCTTGATCGTTTTACTTTTTCAAGTCGCATACAACACATATTCTGTGTGAAGCTCACTTTGTTACCACCAATTAAATAAATTAAAAGGACTATCGAGATATTTTAGACAAATTGAGAAAACTATCAGAATATTTTAAAAGTTCGGCAACAAGAAACAATCAAACTTTTTAGAAACATATCGTTTCTCCAGAATTTAGGGTTGGTTTCTTCCTTCTCTGCGGAGCTCTGGGGCATTCTCTCATGAATCCAGCTTGCTAAAAGGCTGGGTGTTAAGAGGCTTTTTATGGAGTCCGATAACATGGAGGCCATCAATATGATTTCGGATAATCATGCCATGAGTCTTCATAGTCGCAATCTTATTAGAGCTATTAAAAGGCTTAGCGGATCCTTTGAGACCTTAGAGTTCAGCCACATTTTCCGTGAGCAAAACCGTGTTGCGGATCACTTGGCAGCGGCTGGCCATGAGGGGGAATTAGGTGTTTCTACCATGTCCGTTCCCCCTATTGATCTCTCTCTCCTCTTCTTTTAGAGGATAGGATTGGGGTTAGCTTCCCTAGGCTAATCTCTGTGTAGTTGTTTTTGTTTGTTTTGTTTTTCCTATCTTTTTTCTACCAAAAAAAAATAATCAATATAATATAATATAATCTATAAATAATAATCTCATCTAATTAATAAACCTTTTTACTGAAAATGCTACGCAAATGCAAATTAAAAAGAGTGTTACCGGAGCTGTTACCGGCGGCGGCGCTGCCATTTCTACCACTGCTCACATCTTCGTCGCTTCTACAACTTAGATGTTGTCTATATCCAATACACATTGGCCCGTTCAAATTCACTACTTCCGATGTTTTACTATTGACGCGGCCACCGCCGCCGGAGAAGGAGGATGTCCGACGGGATTCTTTTTTACTAGTAAATTCAGAACGCTTAAAAAAATCAAATCTCAAGCCCAACTCATATAAGCCCACCTAAATATAAATATAAAATTATTAATTATAAAAAATAAATATTATACTTAAAAATAAATATTTAATATATAAATATATACATTTATTTATTAATATTAATAGCCGGGCCGGGCCGGGCCGGGTTATTTTTATTAATCTCAAGCCCGCCCAAAAAATAGGCTGGCTTTAACGGGCCTGGGCCGGTGAACAATTTGTATTGTCCAGCCCGGTCCAAGGGACACGGGCCTGGACGGGCCGAACGGGTATCCGAACCCGTGGACAGGTCTATTCCTGATTAATTCGATTTTATTTTTTAACCCCTCAAAATTATAAAGTTAGAACAACTCTAATAAGGTGTTATTTTGAGATGTAACTTGTGTCTACGTGACACCAATAGCCTGGTCTGCCTGACTCGTGTCCCTTGGAGCGGGTTTGGGACAATGAAAATTGATCTTAGGTCTAGCCCGACTCAGGCCCGCTAAAGCCCGCTATTTTTTGGGCGGGCTTGGGACTGATGAAAATAGTGGAACGGTCCAGCCCGGTCCGTCTTATTAATATTGATTATGAAATTTATATATTTATAATTATTATTTTTAAGTATAAATTTTATTTTTTATTAATTAAAAACTATGTATATTTATGTAGGTGGGTTTATATGAGCTGAACTTGAGATTTGATTTTTAAGTCCGAGTCCAGTCCGAGCCTAAACCCGTCTAAATTAATAGTGTGTTGGGCTAGGTTAGAATGATCATTTTTACACAAAAGCCCGTTAGACCTGGCTCCGTGGACATATCTAGTTACCACCATTAGACATGCTTTTATAGGCTTTGCCTGCAACAAATTTTATCCCTCTTTGTTATTATTTGTTCTTTCCTTTGCTTAATTAGAGAATTGGAATTGGAGTTCTGCATTTCTTAGGACTCCAAATAGTTTGGACAGGGTGTGAGCTGAGTCATTCATGAACGATTTGGTGTTCGGCATGATAAAAGTTCGACCGTTTCAGCTTGATTTATATAGTTTTGTGTTAATGAGTTATTCACGAGCGAAATTAATTAACGAGCAAGTGCGAACAAGATGAATTGCTCTAATTAAGTTCTAACTCGACAATTTTTTGATGTGCGGAGCCTGATGAGACTAGAGCATTATGCTCCGCTCAATTACAGGCATAATAAAGCTCTGTTCTTTTTTAGTGAAAAAACTGAACTGAACTTAGCTGAATTCTACTGAAACTGAAATAATAATATAATCCTTTAAAAATAGCAATAATTAAAATAAAAATCTTATAAAAATAATAATGGTTCTAATAATAATAATAATAAAAATAATAATTATAAAAAATAATTATAATTATAATAAGGAATGCTAAATTACTGAACTGGACTGATTTGAATGTTGCCAAACTGAACTGAACTGAACTGATTGATACTGAATTTTATACATTTTAACATTATAACATTGTGACCATTGAACTTCAATTCTTAATAGTATGATCATTGAACTTTACACTTTTTAACACCGGTGGCCATTCAATTCGAAGAGTTAATAATATTCTAAGGAACTTTGATTCTTGAAAGTTTTCGTTTTGAGGTCATTTAAGTGTTGTTTGGTTAGGAGTGAATTTTTAGAGAGAGAACGCTCCAAAAAATATGATTTTGGAAAATAAAAAATACGATTTCATGATAAATGTCGTTCTAAACAACTTTAATTCTTGAATAATTTTATTTTGAGATCGTTAAAGGTTATTTTGAGGAGTTAGTTAAAGTTGAGTGATCACCGGTGATAAAAAAAAAGTGTAAAGTTCAGTAATCATACCATTAAAAATTGAAGTTTAACGGTCACAATGTTAAAATGAGTAATGTTCAATGGCTATGAGTGTAATTTACCCAAATAATTGTTAATGAAAAACTCCAAAAAGTTTTGATAAAAAGTTCAAAAAAATTAGATTTTTGTGAAAAACTCCAAAACGCTACTGTTTCTATAAAAAAAACTAAAAATTGCTATTGTATAATCTAACTAAACACTATATTTCATACGGTTTAGACTGGAATATTAAACGTTGTTCCAAAAAGCTGAAACAAACATTTCGAGTATTGGATAATTATTAGCATAACATTTATGTGTATTGCTTAAAAAAAATAAAAGAAAAAGAAATTGACATTAATGAAATGAACTGTTGAACTGATGATGAACTGTCTCACAAAGTCATGTTTTTTGAACTGATGATGAACTGTCTCACAAAGTCATGTTATCAAAATGAGTCTTTCTTTTTATTTTTTAGGCTTAGCATACCATTTGCTCTTAATTTGTAACTTTGAGCTATCAAAGTATCCCGATTAGATCTGACAATTATCGTATTCATGTTATATTATTTTCGGGTTCTTGTTAAAAAAAGTAAACTCAAAATCTTTCGTATCACAATCGTATTAACATGTTCGGATTATTATCAATTTCATAGGGTTATATTATATGTAACTTTATTATACATATATATTAATGATAAATTTTACAAGTATAAGAAGATATGGTACTATATTTTTAAATACTTCATGCTATTTCGTCAAAATTTAGCTCTCATTGGTAGGTGATTTGTAAATTCCTCTGTAAACCCTCATCGAGGTTTGTGGTTTGCCCTAACCTTGGGAGTGGGTAGACCTACCCTTACCTAAACTTTTTGAAAACAAAAAATACTTCATGCTATTTTTATATTAATATGTTAACGCTAATCATCGAAAAGACCGTTAATATCATGTTAGAAAGTCATGTATGTGTTTATAATAATTTAGAAGATTCGAATAATATTTACAAGTAATAATTATAATTTTATTATTTTTATTAACATAGTGACATATATAAAAACATGAGATAATATAATAATAATAATTTAAATATTTATGTTGCTTTCGGACTAGCATATCAACCCCAACTCAACTCAAAAAGCTGCGTATCAGTTTTGTATCAACCCAAAAATGATACATTATCTATTAAACTAAACCCAAACATTAAAATTACGTATCGATTTCGTGTCGAGTATATTTTTACCACCTCTAGTCTCGATAACTAGATAACCCATTAACTTGCTTAAAATATTATTAATTAATCATTCGATTACAAAAAGAAATAAAACGCATATGTAAGATGATTACATAGGCATTGAATGTTATTACATAATTCACATAATAGATTAAAATGTATTAAAAAGAAAATAAAACTTTTCTTTTCATTTTAAAACCGCATACCCCATTCATGATCGTTTTACTTTTCTAAATCACGTATAACATTCATTCCATGTGAAGCTTACTTCTTTACCACCGAGTGATTAATTAACTACATTTTAAGTAAATTGAAAGGATAATCGAAATAACTATCGGAACATTTTAAAAGTTACGCAACAAGAAACAATCAAACTTTTTAGAAACCGTATCGTTTCTCCTTACTTACAATATGTCAAATAACTAATTACATAATATTACTAATCACTCTAAAAACAAAAAGAAAAAAATTGATTAATTAAACAATACACAAAAAATACGATTAAAAAGTGTTAATTAATCAAATATAATATAATATAATCTATAAATTATAATCTCATCTAATTAATAAACCTTTTTACTGAAAATGCTACGTAAATGCAAATTAAAAAGAGTGTTACCGGAGCTATTACCGGGGGCGGCGCTGCCATTTCTACCACTGCTCACATCTTCATCGCTTCTACAACTTAGATGTTGTCTATATCCGATACACATTGGCCCGTCCAAATTCACTACTTCCGATGTTTTACTATTCACGCCGCCGCCGCTGCCGGAGGAGGAGGATGTCCGACGAGATTCTTTTTTACTAGTAAATTCAGAGGAACTAGTCTTAGCGGCTGAACCACGACGAACCTGCCAAACAGGGCTGCTCCGGCCGAGATGTACACCAGGCCGTCCAGGACTACTAGGCCACTTCCTAGACTTAGAATCTCCGGCTGAATTACTTCGTGAACACGGCGCGCTATTCACCTTCCGAGCCGTCGGAAACATCCTCGGTCGAGCTCCACTGTTTCCGGCGGATCTACTGCGTGAAAACGGCCATATGTTGATGTTTAACTCCGCGGCTGAAGTCGCTCCGGTTTGACTCTTCCTCTCTTTCTTCTTCTCTAATTTCTCTTTGTAATCTAATTTATCATCTCTATCTTCTTGGCTCTTCGTCGTCGGAGTAGTCGGAGTGGATTTCTTAAATATATCCGTCCATCTCTTTGAAGCGGCGGCCGGAATATGAGTCTGATTAGATGGAATTTCAGGCGAGTGAGGTTGAGGAGGTTGGGGATCCGGAGGGGGTTTAGGGCTTTGATTTTGGAGGTGGAGGAATTGGAGAGGAAGGAGGATACCGTCGACGAAGAGTTCATCGGCGGAGACAAGATTAGGTGGAGGAATAGAGGGATTTCTGACCATCCAGAACTCGAATTCCGGCGAAGTGGAAGCGCTGCTACTTCTAGTGTCCATGGTGGAAGAAATTGGGGGAATGAGAAGGTTCTGTGTTTGGAAAGACAGAGAAAGACCCTACAAAAGGAAGGATAATATTATTATATAATAAAAAATAAGGATAAAAGTGTAGATTGATAGGTGTTTGTTTCTTCCGTTCGGATTTACCTTCAAATCGTAAGAAATATAGCGTTTTATTAGATTTATATAACAGATAAATTATATCCATGGTTATTGAACTTTACGTATTTTAACATTATGGTCACTAAACTTCAATTTTTAATGATATATCACTAAATTTTATATTTTTAATATCGGTGGTCACTCAACTTCAATCAAATTCACAAAATGACCGTTAACAACTTCAAAATGAAAATATTCAAGAATTAAAGTTGTTCAGAACGACATTTACCATGAAACCAAATTTTTTATTTTCCAAAATCACATTTTTTGAAGCTTTCTCTCTTTAGAAATTCATTTTCTCTCTCCTAACCAAACAACACCTAAATGACATAGAAAATTTCAAGAATTAAAGTTATTTAGAATATCATTAACTCTTTGAATTTTTTTAGACCGTCAGTAGTTGTTTTGAGACATTGAGTTGCCACCAGTGTTAAAAAGTGTAAAGTTGAATGGTCATACTGTTAAAAATTGAAGTTCAGTGGCCATAATATTAAATGGATAAATTCAATAGCCATAAATGTAATTTACCCAAATTGTAATATTTTGAAACTTTTCACGAAAGCTTCCAATATTATTATTTTTTAAATTATTTATATATATTTGATTGTAATAAAATTATCCTTATAATTTGTAAATATATTTATTCTTCCATATTATTTATATTTTTATTGAAAAAACCATGTTTTGCTTGATCAATAAATTTTTTATTTTTATTTTTTATTAATTATTTAGATTATTTTTTATTAATTTAGATTGTATTTTTTTATTGGCAAATTTCAAATATAACTCTATGCTTTTACTGATTTACAAATGGATGCTTATGAGTTTTTTTCTGCTAAAAAGGGATTCGGACTCTCGTCGTTAGTAAAATGAAAATTTTTTAGATTGACACTATCAATTTTGACCATTGATAACTTCAAATTAGAAAATTTTAAGAATTAAAATATGTCCATATTAGATATTTTATATACTAACAACAACGATTCATTATAATTTTACCAAACATTAATAATTAATCAGCTAATAACATACAACCACCAGCTAACTGCTAATAGTAAAAGCAACAACTTTCAGTTAACACCCAAACCAAATAAGTTTTAGTCTAATATATGAAATTGTGCAATTTTAAACACTAATGTTTCCAAATAAGACCATTATAGTCCTGCGTTATCGAAAATTTTAAAAAATTAATTTAATTGTTTTTTATCTTTTATATCAAACATTCCAAATAAATTTGTTGATAATTTTTTTTGTTATTTTTTTTTTGTATATTTTGTATTATTTTTTTATAATTACTAATGATACAATAAAATATTTTTTTGTTACATAATACAATAATGGCCTAAACCATATGCAATCCCCTGAATTTATGAGACGGTCTATTTGCTCATTCAACTATTTAAAAGTTGTATTAGCAACTTCATCTTTTCATTATAACGGAAACAATCATGACATGTTTTCATTGCAATCACCAAGGTCATAATAAAAAGGGTTGTGCACGATTAAACACAAGCTGCAAATAAAGTTAGTATAGACCGTACACAAGTTCTCTTATAAAAATTACATATAGCTTTAACTTCTTCTAAATCGTCTATATATATATATATACAGGCTGATTCCAAAAATTTAATGAACACTTGTAATAATGTTGGAATTTCATCTTGTTCCGTTATAATGAAAATAAGAGGGTGTTTGGTTGCTTCTTTTCATGCTCCCATTTGCCTTTTCACTTCAAAAAGTAGAGTTTTAGATGTTTAGTTAGTGACATCCTATTTGCCTTTTACACCTTGAAAGACAGCATTAGGTGTTTGGTTAGGGACCTCATGTTTGTCTTTTACATCCGAAAAGCAGCATTTACAAAAGCAGAGAATCTCTGCTTTTTGAAAAAGCAGCATTTTCCAACAGCAAGCAACAAATAGTAACAGTAAACAGTAAGTAAAATAAACGGCCCCTAAGAAGTTACTAATATCACTTTTAAATAGTTGAGTGGATAAATAGGCCATGCCTTAAACTTAGGGGATAAAATGACCAAAATTGATAAATTCAGGGGCTCCGTATGTTTAGGCTTACAATAATAATAAGACGGAAATTAGTAAGACTAAAAAATTAATAAGACGGAGAATACCCTACAAAAGGAAGGATAATATTATTACAACAACAACAAAGCCTTAGTCCCGAAATGATTCAGGGTCGGCTAACATGAACCATCATATAAAACCGTGAAATCAAGTCGTGTCAGCGACACAAATTCGCTCCCTCCACTCCGTCCTATCCACTATCATATTTTCCTCAATTCCCAGTAAACTCATATCACTCTTGATCACCCTCCTCCAAGTTTGCTTAGATCTTCCCCTACCCCTCACCACTACATCCTTTGCCACTCTTCGGTTTTCTATTATTATATAATAAAAATAAAGGAAGAAGGAGAATGAGGGGTTTTATTATATTATAATTAAATTAAATGGTATTAAATGAAATTATGATTGTGGTTTCTATTTTTGAAACTACAATCCAAAAACATTATGTCGTTTCTAACCACTATATTATACTACTTCAAGTTCCTCGTCCCTTCTTGTAAGTACAATTACAATTTATAATATAAAAAATAATCTAACATGAATTATTGTATTTAGACCTAATATATATTCAGCTCCCCGAACTTGTCCATAATTTTCAAATTGGCTCTTTAAATTTTACAGGTGTCTCACCAGCTCTCTAAATTTACTTATTTCGTATCACCAATTCCTTAAACTTGTTCATAAAAATTTATTAGTTCCATGAACTTTACAAATGTCTCATCAGCTCCCTAAACTTGCTTATTCCGTAAAAACTAAATACAAAAATCATAATACTAACTTGGATTAAGGTGCAAAAATACCCCTAACGTCTAAAATGGTGCAATTCTACCCCTAACATTAGTAGCCAAGAGCAAATTTATAAATTTGGTGAATTTTTTGAATTTTTTTGTACAATTCGTACAAAAGTCAGTATATATTTTTATTTTTGTTCACATTCCCAACATATGTTTGTGATTTGTTACTGATAAAATGACGCACGTGTGATGTGTAGATGACAAGATTCATGACCGAGAAGACAGTTTGATGAATTATTTCTCAAATTAACCAAATTTATCAATGTTAGAGGTAAAATTGATCTTGACTTCTAACGTTAAGGGTAAAATTACACCATTTTAGATGTTAGGGGTAAAATTACTCCTGACCCAAAATGTTAGGAATATTTTTGCACTTTAATCCGAGTTAATATTATGATTTTTGTATTTAGTTGTTATAGAATAAGCAAGTTTAGGGAGCTGGTGAGACACTTGCAAAGTTCAGGGAGCTAATTAATTTTTATGGACAAGTTTAGGGAGCTGGTGATATGAAATAAGCAAGTTCAGGGAAATGATGGGATACTTGTAAAATTTAGGGAACCAATCTACTATTATGGATAAGTTCAGGGAGCTGATGATGTATTAAGCCTTGTATTTATATCGTTTACAATATACTTGGAGACATTTTAGACCTATTTGATCCCTTTTAAACTTGAATGAACATTATAAACACATTTATAATAAAAAAAAATTACTATATATGCAGTAAAAAAAATTGGGTCACTTTTGGCCTGGGCGGCTGCACTCCTACAAAATTCTATTGTGGTTTAACTTGTTGAAAAAGTTTGATAGTTCCCTTAACTTGTATAAAATGTTCATATAGACCTTTTTGTTTTTTTCTCTAATGTTGCAAGTTGGTCAATTTAAGACATAACATAGATATTTTATTCCTTATTCGGTATTAGTTGAATATCAATTGGATCTAAAAAAAGGATTTTACATTTTTTTGTGATTTAATAATAGAATTAGAGATTGACATTTTTAAATTCAACATAATATTTTGATTTTTTTTGTTCAACACGTACAAAATGCAATATAATTTTTTTTTTCATATCTATTCATATGTTTTGTTACTAATAAGTGATAAATTAAAGCACGTGTAAAGTGTAAATGATAAGATTCATGACTGAGAAGACAGTTTGCTGAATTATTAGGTTTTATGTTTAATATCTCATAGTGGTTAATTAGGAAGCTAAATTATTCCTTATATATGTGAGACAATCATCGGGATGACGATTTTGAACCGTCATTTGAAAGGATTATCGATGTAGTGTGATATTATTCAGTTTCACAATCATTTTATTCTATTTATAAGATGTTGAAGGTATTTTTGGTAAATGTCGATTTATATGCCTCATGATATTGCGGATATCAGGGTCGGTCCTGACAATTCATGGGCCCTAGGCAAATTAAGGAATAAAGGCCCCTATAAAAAAATTTGTACGTAACAAAATTTTCCAAAAATCACTTTTCAAATACAAATTTTTTTTTCATTCGAATCACTATTCTACTATTGCTATCGTTATCAATAAAAATATCTTCTGAAAATCGCATTTTACGAGTTCCCTTGCGAGTTCACTTTCAATACATGATAAATAGAAAAGTATTTTATTAGTAATTATACGATATGTTTTATTACGTTCGCTAAATACAATTGTTTATCCAAAATAAAAAAAAATGTTTCACAATTTCTTTAAATTATGGATTAAACTCCTATTTGACCCATGTAGTATCTAAAATTTTATCGTTTAGCTAATAAGGTATTATTTGATAACATTTGCCCACTAGAGTATTTTCATAAGGGACATTTAACTCATTTTGGATAAATAAATAAAAAAACTAACCTATTTGTTAAATTTTTTGCCAATAATTTTTATTGCATTTTTCTATATAGACTTAATACGTGGATAAATAAGAAAAAATTAATTGTTTATTTATCTACGTATTAAATCTATATGGTAAAAACTTAAATCAGTTGTCACGTGTATATACTGCATGTCAAAAATTGTGTCATGTGGCAAAAGAGTTTTAACAAATCGATTAATTTTCCATACAAAATGGGTTAAATGTCACTTATAAAGTACTTCAACGGGAAAATGTTACCAAATGATATGACAAAATTTTGGATACCACAAAAGCTAAATATCAATGTAATTTTTTTTTTGATAGAAATTGGAACGAGACAGAACTGAGTGTAATTCTTAAATTAACCCTCAATCTATATTAAAAAAATCAATTGGACCTCCTTCTTAAAGTATTAATGATTTTGAAAAAAAATTATTTTGTATTATTTGATATAATTATAAATGAGTTTTTAAAAATGAATTTGTATAATTTTTGTTTTTGAAAAGAAAATTGTTTTACCTGCTTGTGGGAGATATCTAAAAAACTACACTTTGTTGGAATTCGAACATAGAAGTTTAAGAAGGAGATTGTAAGTCTTACCACTAAGATACTTATGCAAGTTGTTATAAATTGTTTTTTACCAACTATATACACGCTCCAGACTAATAAAATTTTTGGACCCCCTTACAGCCTTGGGCCCTAGACCACGACACTCCTGGCCTAGGCCTAGAGCCGGCCCTGGCGGATATGTGTAAGGACGTGAAAAGGAGTATATCGTTTGATGGAACCATTCACATATTATTATCATGAAAACTCCATGGACCATAATTATTAATTATGGGGAACTTTAAGATTGGAATAATGAATTAATTAATAGGTGTTTTTACTAGAAATGTTATTGAATTGTCACTTTCACTACTAAGTACCAACATAACATCACATGCAAAGAGTACCAAAACTCAAACTCATACATATATAGTTGATCATCCGGAGAATCTTAGCCGTCCGATCCTTCAAGCTTGGACCAATATACTTATAATTTATGTATGATTGGTTCCTGAACTTATCTAAAATAGTAGATTGGTTCCCTGAACTTTACAAGTATCTCACCAGCTCCCTAAACTTGCTTATTTCGTATCACCAGCTCCCTAAACCTGTCCATAAAAATAGATTAGCTCCCTGAACTTTACAAGTGTCTCACCAGCTTCCTAAACTTGCTTATTTTGTAACAACTAAATACAAAACTTATTAAACCTAAATTCTAAAAATACATCTTCATCTATTTGAAAGGTAATTTTTTCGTTTCTTCTACCTTTCAACCTATTATAAGAGTTAGTGACGCAAGTTTGAGAGATTGAATGGATGGGGATCGAGAGTTACTGTTATGGTTTTTGTATTTAGTTGTTACAGAATAAGCAAGTTTAGGGAGTTTGTGAGACATTTGCAAAGTTCAGGGAGCTAATATACTTTTATGGACAAGTTTATGGAGCTGATAATACCAAATAAGCAAATTTAGGGAGCTGGTGAGATACTTGCAAAGTTCAGAGAGTCAATCTACTATTTTGGACAAGTTCAGGGAGCTGGTGATGTATTAAGCCTAATTTAATGTAAGCCTAATACATTTTCAACCGTTAATTTATCCAAAAACTACAACTGATCATCAAAATGTTACTCTCTCCGTTTTTTATCATATGTCGTTTTATACTTAGTAATTTATTCTTTTGTTTTACCAATTGATAATGTTTTCTCTAATTTGCTCATATGTATGGTAAGAGAGATATAGCTGTTAATACAAATAATCTTAATTTTAAGCCATAAAAATTAAGAAAAGTGAGAAGTTTTGCATAAAAAATAGAAATTTAGGAGAGACGCATTAATGGTAAATTACTATTAGTCATTTTAATAGTCCCACTAATATTGCATTGGTTTTGATAAAAAAAAAAATCTTAAACGGCATATAAAAAAGAACAGATAGAGTACAACAGTTGTTCAAAGCCAAGGTTGTCTGGACCGTCTAGATCCTGCTAGGCGCTCGAAGTTGAGAATCTGTCCCGATTTTCTCCAATTAGTCACTCTTATTGTTTTTTAGCCCCGAAGCAATTTTTAGCCGCTTAGGCGCCGCCTAAATGATGATGAACATAAGTGTTTTTTTTATTAATTTTTTTTTACTGTATTATAATTCACTTTTGAATATTGTCGTATGGTTATTCGTGAATTATGTTTATTATTTTTGGGTATTTTGGTTTAACTATATTTTCTACTTGTTTTCATAGTGTAAGATTTTAAAGACATTATTTAATAACTTTTGGTGAATTATATTACTTCTGAACATTATATTTTATTTGTTTGATTTGTTTCAATGATATTGTTGAAATGTTGATGTTTAAACATTTTAAAGATATATATTACAAATATACATGTTTTTAGATAGTATAATACATATTTTAATTGAATTTATATAATAATTTTGTTGATTTATAAATAAAAAAATAAAAAATACAAATCCGATTAATCTCCGGTTAATCTTCGACTAATCTCCAATTAATCTTCGAGGGCTTAGTCCATCTGACTAGAATCTAACGTCTTTTATAACCTTGAGTGTAACTAATCCATTCAATTTGCTTATTTGGAACAAATAACTCTCTGAAGTTAAAAAGTTACAACTAACCCCCTTTCAAAACATTACAACTAAGGCTATATTCTTTGTGACTTAATTTCAGTATCAGTAATTTTAGTTCAGTTCAGTTCAATTCAGTAGCATTCAATTCAGTTCAGTAATTTATCATTACTTATTATAATTGTAATTATTTTTTTATTATCATCACTATTATTAGAACCATTATTATTTTTATAAGCTTTTTTATTTTACTTATTATTATTCTTAAAGGATTATATTATTATTTCAGTTTCAATAGAATTCAGTTCAGTTCAGTTTACTTAATTTCAGTAAAAAAGAACAGAACCTAACTCCCTCCACTTACTAATTGAGGGGTTATTTGTTCCAAAATATCAAATCGGTTCGGATAACAATATATTTAAAGAGTTATTTGTTCAAAATAAGCAATTTGAAGGGATTAGTCATAACGTTTTGAAGTTTAGAGAATGAGTTGTAGTTTTGTACAACTTACAGATAAAGAAGTATTAAGCTTTTAATTTAAATTCTCTATATATATATATATATATATATATATATATATATATATATATATATATATAGACAAGAAGAGTGGTTGACCACAACATATATATATACAAATAAAGAGAGAGAGTGTGTGATGTCTAGTCACGGTGGGGAAGGAATTGAAGCTCACATTCATGGCACCTCTTCATTAGGTGAGTAATTTGTGGAGCTGATATTCATGGAATTAGGGGTCAATTTGGTGGGTAAATTACACTCATGACCACTTAATTTTATTCATTTTCATAGTATGTCTTACTAAACTTTAAAACGTAATATAAAAGTTAGGGGTGCACATAAAAAAACCGAAAAACCAAACCGAAACCAGACCGAAAAAAGGGTTAACCGAAACCGATGGACTAGTGTATGGTTTTTAATTTTAGAAATTTCGGTTTTTAGTTTCGGTTTCGGTTTTAGTGTTCTACTAACCACCGGTTTCGGTTAACCGACCGAAATCAATTAAAAAAATTAAAAAAAATTAAAAATTACAGATTCTAAGGTTAAGCATGGAACTTTTCATAATATAAATTGTTTCTTTTTATTTCTCATTCACATATTTTCATTCACGCTCCCATCCATAAACCCAAAATGAAAATCCCATCTGTTAATCTGTTAATGACTTTCTCAGCGTGAGTTTATGGTTTTCTGTTAATCTCTTACCAGAAATGATGCGGGGCATCTTTCCCTAGGATCGGGTCCGGACGAGGGAAGTCGGAGGAAGAATCTAGCACGAGCAACAAGCGAGCAAGGAGGCCAAACTGTGCCACACAACATGTGGGGCACGCTCCGCGTGGCTTATTACACGCTCCGCGTACTTGAGGGTTTGATCCAAAGAGAAGTCCAGGAGGTCATCTACGCAGGGCTTGGATCGGGCACGCTCCGCGTAGAGTTAAAACACGCTCCGCGTGTAAGAAGAAATGATCCAGAGAAGAGTTCAGCAGCCAAGGCACGCCCCGCGTAAAATTAGGCACGCCCCGCGTGCCTTCAGTTTAAAAGCCTACGCTCCGCGTAGAATGGGTACTGATCCAGAGAAGAGCTCAACAGCCAACCCACGCCCCGCGTGGAATTAGGCACGCCTCGCGTGCCTTCAGCTTAAGGAACTTGCTCCTTACTCCAGCTTCCTCCTTATTTACAATCCTGCCACTCCTTATTTACACCTTTGCCACTCCCTTATTACAACCATACCATCCCCTATTTACCATCCATGCCCCCCTTTATATTTCACCCATTTACCCCTTATCTTTATGTTTTAATTAGCTATGTAATTTGCCCTTTATGTAATTTGGCATTAGGGTTTTTGAGATGATATAAATTCATCTCTTTCTCTTTGTAATGTTTTAACTTTTTATCAATCAAATATTAAAACTTCTTCAAGAAGCTTGTTAAGGTTTTCACCTTCAACAATGGAGATTTTATTATTCCTATGGATTTAGTCCATGAATTTGGGATTCACTCCTTCTAGTTTAGCTAGAGAAGAACATCTTTGTTAGTTTACGATTAAAACTAACACGTCACGAATTTCAGATAAAACCGATCTGTATTAGTTGGTATCAGAGCCGATCGTTTTCCTTGAATGGAGACTTCTTTCGACTATGGTTCAACCAAATTTATCTCCAAGCTATGAAGGAACCTTCAACAAGGGGTTGGAAAACCTCAAAGCCATGGTGACGAGGTATCATGAGAGTTGGAAGGAGGAGTTTCGGGTATTGAATGAGCTAACGAGGGAGTTTGTGGCACCTTTGGAGAGTCGCAAACAAGGAGACCGAAATGATTCCCAACCCGCCGTGGAAGCTCCTCTTGAAGGTCCATCACCTATCTTTTCTCCTTTACACATTGAAGAGGTAAATCCTAAACTTCCAATTTCTCATATTGAAGTTATGGATAGTTCTATTGCTAGGAAGAAATTGGATGTTTGTGGTGTTGTTTGTAGTGTTGAAGTGGATTTAAATTCTCATTGTGGGTTATTTGATAATGATGTTGTGAATGAGAATGTGGATTCATATGTGGATGAGTAGGAAGGAGTTCTTGTAGGTGAGGATGTTGGGAAAACCCATGTTGCAAGGGATGCTCCCCATGTGTTTGATAAAATACCCCTTAAGCATAACTTTACTTGTGTGTGTGAGGAAAGTGGGGGTATTATTCTTGAGGAAGGGGAGAGTGACCTTGGGCTTATTAATCTCTTTGAGGTGCATAAAGAAGTTAGTCTATGTGTGGAGGTTGATGGCTATGGTGATGGGAGAGACGTTGGTGGTTCAACCATGTTGGGTGGTTGCATGTCTTGTGATTCAAGCGGCTTGGCACGTGAGTTGGTCGGCTTGAACTATAGGGAGAAGTGGAAGGAAACGAAAGGTCGTGGGAAAAGACGGATCATGGATAAATAGGGAAATGAATTTGAGCATGATCATGAAGAAGAGGAGTTAGTAGAGGAGATTGATGAAGAGGAGAACCAATCCGAGAATGAGCTAGTAAGAAATGAGGAATGTGATTATTATGAAGGCGAATTCGAGGATGAGGTTAAAGAGAGAGAGCACGCTTCCGAATATGAAATCTGTGAGGATGGTGAACTTTGTCATAGTGCATATGAGTTTGATTATGATGAAGATGGTAGAGCTTACCATGGGGAGAATGAACGTCGACGCATTGAGTGGGACCAATGTAGGACCGCTTATGAGGAAGACGGAGATGGGGTCTACTATGACGAGAGTGAGCGTCGGCATGTTGAGTGGGATCGACACGGGGCTCCTTATGAAGATAATGAAAGTAGTTTCTATTGTGATGATGAGTTGGAGGATGTTGAACGGAACTACCATGAAGATATCTATGGGTATGATGGAGGTAGATTCCATCATGATGATGAGTTGGTAAATGTAGAGTGGAACCGAAATGAAGATGCTTATGATGAGGAAGAAAATTGGTTCCAAGATGAGGAAGAGTCGGGAAGTGTTGAGTATGAAGACACCTATGAAGTTGATGATGAAGGCAATGAGCACAATGTGTATTTGGTGACTAGGGTGCCAATGCCTAGGGAAGAGGAGCATAGCCAACGTCATCGGTTCTTTAGAACTTGATGCTTAGTTCTTGGGAAGAAGTGTGAGATAGTGATCGACGAAGGAAGCCAAGTGAATATCATTAGTCGGTCCGCCATGATCAAGTTTGGGTTGGTTCCCGAGCCACATCCTAGACCTTACCGCATTGGTTGGGTCAACGAGGTGGAACGACTTCAAGTTACTCATTGGTGTAAAGTTCCTTTCTGTATTGGAGCTTATGGGGATGAAGCTATGTGTGATGTTGTGGAGATGGGTGCTTGTGATGTGCTACTTGGTAGCCCATGGCAATTTGATTATGATGCCTCACATGCGGGAAGAAGCAACACCTACACCATACGCAAAGGCGGAATCCGATATGTCCTTACACCTTTGAAGAGTTCTCCTAGTAAGAAAATGGAGACCACTTTGGAAGATTGTCCAACTCGGGAGTTGAATGTGAATGGGTGCATTGGTGGAACAGTTGAGACATTAAATCATCTTGACTTGG
Source organism: Euphorbia lathyris (assembly GCF_963576675.1). Classification (NCBI taxonomy): domain Eukaryota; kingdom Viridiplantae; phylum Streptophyta; class Magnoliopsida; order Malpighiales; family Euphorbiaceae; genus Euphorbia; species Euphorbia lathyris. Next base: position 88,694,144 of record NC_088915.1, read on the forward strand.
GTTCCATGGATGAGCTAGCTAGCCACTCTCCTAGTGAAGTCAAATCCAAAGAGGAGAATGAGGTTGAGAAGGGGGGTATCGAAGTTGGAAGTGAGGAAGTTGAGCCAATGTCCGAGGGTGACAAGCACATGTCTTCCAACGAGCCACCTCAAGGGCTTCTTAAAGGGCTTCCACCTTTGAGAAGGCTACCACGAGACATAGCATGGGATCCGGAAGATAGTGCACCTAGCTCTACATATGGTGAGTTGAACTCAAAAGAGGAGGATAAAGGTTGCTACATGATGCCTATTGATAGCACCAAGGCGCCTAGCACATGCCACATGCAAAGGAATCAAGTCTCTTACTTGGTAAAATCTGAACTTATTCTTTTGTGCTTTGTTGAAATATTTGTGTTGGAATGTTGGATGTGCATGTTGAGGGAGGATCTTTCCTATGATGAGCCCATGAGAGGTGATCTTGTTTTGAGGAGTGTGAGCTTCATGTTGAGGGAGAACATTCCCTATGATGAGCCCATGAGAGATGATCTTGTCGTGAGGAATGTGGACTCTATGTTAAGTGAGAACCTTCCCTATGATAAGCCTATGAGAGGCAAGCTTGTTGTGAGGAATGTGAACTTTATGTTGAGGGAGAACATTTCCTATGATGGGACCATGAGGGTTGATCTTGTTGTGGGCTTTGGTGATTGTTTGTTGAGGGGGAATGGCTTCCCGGGGAATATAGAGAAGATGGAAGGAAGTCAAGACTTGGTAAATCCGGAATTCCCTATTGTGTGCCTTATTGACATGAATGCGTGCGGATATGTGTTGTGCTTATTGAGGAAGCACCAACTTTATGAGGAGTCAATGAGAAGCGATCTTGTGATGAAGAGAGTAGGGTTTATGAAGTCTTTGATGAATGGGGATAGCCACCCGAGAGATGTTGAGAAGGTAGAAGGAATTCAAGGCTTGGGGAGTAATAGCCAAGTTAGTAAGGTGGCAAGTCTTGAAGTTCCGGGATTGTTAACCCAAGGTGAGGGAGGAGCTACTATGTGTGTGCTTGGGTTCACTATGATGTGGGCTGACAAATGTCGCCGAGATATTCCGTTTGATGTGGGCCATGGGCAAGGAGAGAATGAGCATGATAGCCGAGTTAGTGGAATGAGTGATAGCCAAGTCCGGGCATATTCAATTCAAAGTCATGTTTGGGTTATGAAGAGTACTCAAGGGATCGCTCCAATTTGGGTTGATATATGGCACCAGGACATGTCATTTGAGTTTGGCTATGAGCGAGTGGAGATTGAGCCTAGCATCCGGGTTGATGGTGTGAGGTACATTGAGGTCCGGGCATATTCGACTCAAGATCATGTTGGGGTTTTAAAGAATATTTGTGAGATTGATTCTAATTGGGTTGATACGTGTCGTCGGGGCATTCAATTCGAGGTAGGCCAAGAGCGGAAGAAGATTGTGTTGATTCCTCAAGTTCGTGATGGGGAGATCAAGAGGGTCCATGGGTGGTCTGTGCAACCAAATGAGGGACGTTGGAAGATCACCCAAGCAGTTATGGGGAAGTGGTTTGACAAGCTTCGCCAAGACATACCATTCGATGTTGGTAGAGCATCCGAGATTGGTGGAGATTGGGAGATGAGTACCACGGAAAATGAAGTCCGGGGTGAGGCACTTGTGGAGATATGGGGAAAAGCTCGTGAGGAGAAGGTGAATCCGACAATATGTGGAGTGGACTTCTTGAATTCATCTCGAACAACACTTTGGTTCGATTTGAGGACTTGGGTTCATTCACAACGAACACGTCTCATCAATATGTGGCAAGCAACTTGGGGTCAAGTTCTTTTTAAGAGAGAGTGTATGATGCGGAGCATCTTTCCCTAGGATCGGGTCCGGACGAGGGAAGTCGGAGGAAGAATCTAGCACGAGCAACAAGCGAGCAAGGAGGCCAAACTGTGCCACACAACATGTGGGACACGCTCCGCGTGGCTTATTACACGCTCCGCGTGGCTTATTACACGCTCCGCGTACTTGAGGGTTTGATCCAAAGAGAAGTCCAGGAGGTCATCTACGCAGGGCTTGGATCGGGCACGCTCCGCGTAGAGTTAAAACACGCTCCGCGTGTAAGAAGAAATGATCCAGAGAAGAGTTCAGCAGCCAAGGCACGCCCCGCATAGAATTAGGCACGCCCCGCGTGCCTTCAGTTTAAAAGCCTACGCTCCGCGTAGATTTGGGCACGCTCCGCGTAGAATGGTTACTGATCCGGAGAAGAGCTCAACAGCCAACCCACGCCCTGCGTGGAATTAGGCACGCCTCGCGTGCCTTCAGCTTAAGGAACTTGCTCCTTACTCCAGCTTCCTCCTTATTTATAATCCTGCCACTCCTTATTTACACCTTTGCCACTCCCTATTTACCATCCATGCCACCCCTTTATATTTCACCCATTTACCCCTTATCTTTATGTTTTTATTAGCTATGTAATTTGCCCTTTATGTAATTTGGCAATTAGGGTTTTTGAGATGATATAAATTCATCTCTTTCTCTTTGTAATGTTTTAACTTTTTGTCAATCAAATATTAAAACTTCTTCAAGAAGCTTGTTAAGGTTTTCACCTTCAACAATGAGGATTTTATTATTCCTATGGATTTAGTCCATGAATTTGGGATTCACTCCTTCTAGTTTAGCTAGAGAAGAACATCTTTGTTAGTTTACGATTAAAACTAACAAGTCACGAATTTCAGATAAAACCGATCTGTATCAAGAAAGATTTTCAATGTTCAGTATAATTTCTATATTTCATTGTTATTTTTACAGAAAAATGATAATTATTTCATGTGGATTAGTAGTTAGTTTTTTCTCTTTTGCAAAAAAAAATTTGGATATATTCCGTTCCGTGAGTTTAAAAGCTTCTAATTAACATATATTACTAATTCCAAATTTAAGGATCGAAAATCAAGCACCTGCATTCTTCTTTCATCAGCAGCATATATATTTTTTGGGTTTAAGCCAAATTAACTCTTTAAGTTGTCTATTTTTCTTGATTGAAAATATTATTGATGATGATTATTTTTTATATTATTTCAATGTTTACTTGGAAATGGTTAAAAACCGAAATAAAAGGTTAACCGACCGAATAATTGGTTAATCGATTAGTGGTTAACCGAATTTTGTGGACTAGTGTATGGTTAGTATATTTAAAAAACCGATAAAATGGTTAACCGACCGAATTAACTTTAATGGACTGGTTAACCGACCACGTGCACCCCTAATAAAAGTTATTCGATTTTACATTTTTTAACATTATAGTCACTAAACTTTAACGAACGTCTCAAAATGAACGTTAACGACCTCAAAATAGAAATGTTCAAGAATTAAACTTGTTTAGAACAACATTTACCATGCGTTCACATTTTTTATTTTCCAAAACCACCATTTCTGGGGCTTTCTCTTTCTAAAAATTCATTTTCTCTTTCCTAACTAAACAATATCTAAATGACCTCAAAACGAAAATTTTGAAGAATTAAAGTTGCTTAGAATATCATTAATTCTTGGGTTTTATTTATTTATTTTGATGTCGTCAACGGTTATTTTGAGGTATTGATTGAAGTTTAGTGGCCATAATATTAGAAAGTGTAAAGTTGATTGATTTTTATATTATGTTTTGAAGTTTAATGGCGATACCGTGAAAATGAGTAAAATTCAATGGTCATGAGTGTAATTTACTTTCAATTTGGTCCCTACTCAAATTGAAATTTAAAAGGATATTTGTTTAAACTTTTCGGAATAGCGTCAAACGTTCCACTTTAAACTGCTGGAAATATAGTGTTTGATTATGTTTATAAAACAACAACTTTTAATTATGGAAACAATAGCGTTTTGGAGCTTTATGAAAAGTTTTTTTTTTAACTTTTCATAAATAATTGTTTGTATTTATATAATTTTGACAAAATTATCTTTCTTATTTTTATAAAACACGTTAACATTATTCAAATCTTTATAATATTTGTACCGAAAGAATAAGGTTTTTCTATATTTAATAAATTATTATTATTAATTTTTATATAGTTTTTAAAGTTATTTTTGTTAGTTTGTGTATTACATTTTTTACTTTTATAATTTATTTGTTAATTAATTTAAAACATACTCATATCCAACATTTTATATAATATCAGCAACAATTCATCACAATTTTATCAAACAATAGTAATTAATGAACTAATAACAAACAACTAACAATAACATTAAACAAGTAACTGCAACAACAAATAACAAACAGTAACAATAACAACTATCAAGTAAGAGCTCAAAAGCATTGCACCAAAAGTTCTTTTTCCATCTATGGCATCATTAAGTAATCACTCTAGAGAATACATTCTAGTTAAGATGGGAGCTTTTCAAGGAAATCTCGATCCTCAGCTAGCTGAGACCATCATGACTATCAAAGAAGTTTAAGTTGGATTAAGATGCATTGTCCCAGTGAGAAAATTTAAATTCAGTCGGATTGTCTCGTCATAGTCAAGACAATTCAAATGAGTTTAGAAGGCCATTCGTATTTAGTTGACATTATTTCTGATTATACTCATTTATTACGAGGTTTAGAGATGTGTTCTATTTCCTTTATTAAGCGTTCAACGAATTCGGTTGCCAATGCTCTAACAAAAGCGGTCAATTCTGTGTATATTCAGGGTGGGTGGACATGTCCACCATAGGGATGGCAATAGGTAGGGCACCTGCGGGTAGTGTCAATCCCAATCCCAAACCCTTACTCGTTTATTTTTTAATTACCCGTATACCCTTCTCATTACCCTAACGGGTATATGTTTTGCATCCCATACCCGTCCCATTTAATTCACGGGTACCCGCGGGTACCCTTACCCGTTAAGAATCAATAAATTAAACAAAAAATATTACAAATTTAATAAATTATTAATCTAAAAATTGAACAAATTGAAATTTAATCCATAAAAATAAAGTAGTTTAGTGGTATCACTTAATGGTCGAAGAACAAAAAGTTGGTGTTCAAATCTCACATCTTACATCTAAACACAATAATATTCTTTAACAAAAAGTTGGTGTTCAAATCTCACATCTTCCATACCCGTCCCATTACCCAAACGGGTAATAATTTTGATCCCATACCCTTTTATACAGGGTACTGATAGCGCGACGCCTAGTGGTAGAGTTTCTACGATGAAATGTATATATTATGGGTGCGGACTCTATATCTATGGATGTGATCTTTATAAATTGCTCTTAACTCTACTAGACGCTACGACTACTTAGGGGCAAATGTACCCCGTCGTATCAAGTAATAATCCGGTTAAGACCGGGTATCGAATCCACGGGATTTATAATTACAAGTATTAGACGACTCGGTTTCATATGTTATTTAAGCGGCGATTACCTTGGGGTAAAGTAAGACACAACTACACTCTATCCCTAACTATTGGCGACACAGATTTGTGTAGCTAAAACCCTGTGAAGTGGGATGAATATCGATAAGTTATAACCACGATAAATAACGACTCTAAATGTATACGGATAATGATTTACTCTTGCAAAGACGACTAAGTGTAGTAGGACCGACCCGTGAAGCACTTAGACTACGTGATTCCTAGTCAAGGCGTGTCTAATGCGGGGGAATTAGAAACTAGGGCCCGTAAGTTCCGTGGCTTGTTAATTCCTACGGTTTCCGGTTTGTCACTTCCGGTAGGGCAACACCTATATAACTCCCTAAGGACAGCCCGAATAGCGTCGGAAATCGCGTTCTCCTACATAATAATCAATTATCAATATCAAAACAAGTAGCAAACACTAACACGTAAAGAGAAATAGAGATTATAAATCATGAAATTATAAATATGAAATGTATATAAATGGAATACAACCAAGCCTAGTACATAGGAAGAGTACAAGCTAATTAGCACGTAAAAGGGGATAATCTGCCCTTGAAACTAGCTAACCAGACTCAAAGCCGTCTCCTAAGTCGTGGAGGTGGAACTCTCGAGCTTGGTGACGAATGGTGGAGTGGAGCTTCGATGGAATGCCGGAACAACCGAACAAGCTCTCGAGGTGGAGAGTTTAGCTACAAAAACTGAATCTATGCTACAACAATAATCAAAACAAGTATAGTTTGCTCTCTAGTGTGTAATTGTTTCTTCTTGGTCTCAAATGAAGTTCAAGAGCTTCCTATTTATAGACATCAAGCAAGGGCAATGTTGTAACTTCACAAAGTACAAGTATGGAGCAACATTATTTGGTGCAGAAATCCCATGATACGCCCCGCGTGAGGTGGTCTACGCCCCGCGTAAGTGCCCATTCCGTCAGAAATCTCCTGCATGTGGACCAATTTCGTGTCTTGTTGTCTCAAGCACGCCCTGCGTAGCTAAGGTACGCCCCGCGTGTTTGAGTCTCTGGAGTTTTATTGCTTGAATTGGAGCTTTTACGCTGTGCGTAGCTGAAGTAGACCCCGCGTAAAAGAGTCTCTGAGTTATTATCATTGAGGAATTGCCTGGTATGCCTCGCGTGTATGGTTATACGCCTCGCGTACGAAGAGTTGACTCAGGGAGACAGTGCAGTCTGACTTTCAGGATTAGGCCAATCATTTCCGACATGTGTCATACGCCCCGCGTAGGGTGGCATACGCCCCGCGTATGCTGAGTCAATTCCACATGGCGCCTGCGGATAAGGCAATTATTGCTGACAACATGTTTCACGCCCCGCGTAAAGAATGATACGCCCCGCGTATTTGAGTAGATTTTTGCTCCTAGCTCGTACCTGAAATACAAATCTTGCGAGCCGAGTTAGCTTGACGTTTTTATTTCCTAAACTAATCAAATGCACGGAAAATTAACTGAAAGTACGAGATTTATTTTTATTTCTTTATTTTATCAAAACACTTTATTTTTGTAATTAAACTTATTTATTTTATCCAAAATCAATCCGTAAATCACGCTAAAAGATAGGGGTAAAATACCCCTATCAAACCTCCTCGGACTTTAAAGTTTTACTTGTCCTCAAGTAAAAGAAATCGAAAGACAAGGGATTGAGAAAATTAAGAAACAAACCGAAGGTTGGTTTTGCCAAGTGCGTGATTTCAAAGTTATGGTTTTATGCAAAGGTTTCGGTAAGTACCTACGCAAACAATTGAGTACGAACTTGTTTGAAACCTCCATGATCAAGATTAATAGGCAATATTAACGGGGGTTGATTATCTTTTGAGAACCCGATAGTACCTCACCAAGGGATTTCGCTCTTACGCTCAATTTTAGGTGGGTCGGTGTTTTAGCACTCTTCTTTGCACTTACTCGAGATCATGTTGAATTTGCATTTTCATCCGGGTTTTTCCTCCTAAAATATGGTTAGGCAACATTAAAAATGAACCCGGAGGGGGGGGGTTGTAATGTGGGTGGCTTATTTAGTGGTTAGTTTAAAGAAACTCGAGCTCAAAAATACCGTTTTGTGATTGCACCATATTTTTGTTTATTTCGGCCTTGGCGAATTTTACAAAATATACTTCAAAATTGCTCGGGTGGAGCTTGAGAATGCCCTTTTTTTATTTGTATCGGTATCCTTTTTTCTGATAAAGGCACAAAAACAATATTTTGACAACTTATGGTGCTCATTTGCCAAGGCCGTGACTTATTTCGGGTAATTCGGGTGCAACTTGATTATGTCGGTATTTGAACAAGAGGAAAAAGGGTTAAATGTTTAAAAAGGTGTTAACGAAAAGGTTGGTTAATAGGTTCGAAGGGGTTTCCTAATGTTCAATGAAAACGAGAAAAATAAATTAAGGAAAATTAGCCTACGTGGGTTCGGTTTATCATCTATTGCCTTTTTACCAAAAATAAGTGTACTTAACCCGGTATTGGATGCAAATTCTATGAGTCGAGTGAAGTCAAAGCTCTCGAAAAATTGTGAAAGAATCGGAGTTCTCGTACGAACTCCTTTAGGCTAAAAAATACCTCACAAAGATTCGGGTTCAAATTGTGTACTATCAAGTCTTCGCTAAATTCTCAACTATCCCGTTTTTATTGCCTTTTCAAGTTTCATTATGGAGATGACATGTGGGTTAGGACTCAATGCTTTTGTTTGGTACGAATCTAGGCTTTGCATAAATTCTAAAACTTCAAAATTAAGACTAAAATTTCTTATTAAAATCGATCCTTTGTGTCGACGTCTTTTTATTTAATGACAAATAACGGAACATTTAATTGATTTTCGGGGGGGGGGGGGGGTAGTGTGTCGGAAGAATTTTAGGGATCAATAAATTAGTTTAATTATTTTGTTGTTTATTTGATTTTTATTTATTTTTATTTTTGTTAGTGCAAAACAAACGATGAGTGCGGGGTTGCACGACCCTCCGCGTTATTAAAATGACGTCTATTCCAAGGACGTTGCAAAAGAAAAGAAAACAAAAACAAAAAGAAAGATAGAATTTAAATTGAAAGATAGAGGGGTATCTACCCTATCCCTCCTCACACTTAAAAACGCAATAAGTTCCAACATTGGGAAATAATTTTGAAGCACAAAGTGTAAAGAAAAAGAGTAAGGTAGAGAAGACTCACTCAAATATCTTCCGATGGTGGTGGATATGACATGTTCCGCTCCCGATAGTAATGACTTGTGGAGTGTTCGAGGCATCAACTCTCGAACTCGGTTGGCATTTATTTAAAATATAAAATTTAAAACTTAAATTGGATTGAAAGATTATTAATGTAAATATATATATATATATATATTTATTATTTTTATTTTGATTTTGATTTTTATTTTTTTATATATATTTTTATTATATAAAAAAAATTAGAGAAGAAAGAAAAAATAAAAACAAAATTTAAACTCGTTGCGGCCGGCGGGCGTCGCATAGCGGCGGTGCCCAGCGATGCCTGCCAGCGCTGGGCAGCGCTGCGCGCGGAGCGTGCTGCGGCAGCGCTGGCGCGCGCCCCGCGTGCCGCAGCGGCCAGCAGCAATTTTTTTTTTTAAATTTTATAAAATCAACATAAATATATTATATATAAAAAAATAAAAATAAAATAAGATAAAAATAAAATAAAATAATTTTTTCATTTTTGTTTTATTTTTGCCAACGTCAATACTTACAATTCTCTTCCAACTCGTCCCACCGAAACGACAAAATTACACGAACACCTAATAACTTAAATGCAAAAACTTAAAAGGTAAATTAAAGACAAAATTAAACTTTATTCGAGCTTGGGTTGCCTCCCAAGAAGCGCTACATTATAGTCGGTGAGCTCGACTTAGCATTTCATCCTAGGTGTATGCTTCCACTCGCGTTAGGAATGCAAATTCTTGAATAAACAATCCGTACCTACAAAACGGATTGTTAGCTTCAAAAAAATTTAACAAAAACCAAAAACTATATTTACAAAAATTATTGAAGAGTTTCGTTTGCTCCCTTTTTGACTCTTTTGGTAGTTCAAAAAGAGTGAAATATTCCGAGTTAGAATAACCCTCAAACTCTTCTAGCTTTGGATACTTTTCCATGGGTTCACACGCAACCGGCGCATCGATTAGGATTTTCGGTTCCTCGCAACTGAGATGGCCTTCGGAATTTGGGGGGCTCTCTTGAGAAGGCTCAATTAACTCGAGCACCACATTTTGATCACCCGGATTAGCGTCTCTAATTGATTCGTCCGCGGTTGAATCGATACGAGACTTCAATCTAGCGATTTGATTTCTCAAATCCCTACAAAATACCTCAGTGTTAGATAATCTCACATGAATATCTTTAAGCATAGAGATTACCACATCGAGTTGCGAGGGTGATTGTTGGTAACATCCGTCATCCTTGTGGTCATCCCACAGATGACGACTATAAGGCATCATACCATGAAAAAGATCATTAATAACAACAAAATAAATTATTCACAAAAAGAGAAAAAGAAGTCGATATAAGCAATTTGTACAAAAGGAATGCTTAAACTAACAATAAAACGTTTTTGTCTAATATTGCAAGAAATTATAAATCCCCGGCAACGGCGCCAAAAACTTGATAGCGCGACGCCTAGTGGTAGAGTTTCTACGATGAAATGTATATATTATGGGTGCGGACTCTATATCTATGGATGTGATCTTTATAAATTGCTCTTAACTCTACTAGACGCTACGACTACTTATGGGCAAGTGTACCCCGTCGTATCAAGTAATAATCCGGTTAAGAACGGGTATCGAATCCACGGGATTTATAATTACAAGTATTAGACGACTCGGTTTCGTATGTTATTTCAGTGGCGATTACCTTGGGGTAAAGTAAGACACAACTACACTCTATCCCTAACTATTGGCGACACAGATTTATGTAGCTAAAACCCTGTGAAGTGGGATGAATATCGATAAGTTATAACCACGATAAATAACGACTCTAAATGTATACGGATAATGATTTACTCTTGAAAAGACGACTAAGTGTAGTAGGACCGACCCGTGAAGCACTTAGACTACGTGATTCCTAGTCAAGGCGTGTCTAATGCGGGGGAATTAGAAACTAGGGCCCGTAAGTTCCGTGGCTTGTCAATTCCTACGGTTTCCGGTTTGTCACTTCCGGTAGGGCAACACCTATATAACTCCCTAAGGATAGCCCGAATGGCGTCGGAAATCACGTTCTCCTACACAATAATCAATTATCAATATCAAAACAAGTAGCAAACACTAACACGTAAAGAGAAATAGAAATTATAAATCATGAAATTATAAATATGAAATGTATATAAATGGAATACAACCAAGCCTAGTACATAGGAAGAGTACAAGCTAATTAGCACGTAAAAGGGGATAATCCGCCCTTGAAACTAGCTAACCGGACTCAAAGCCGTCTCCTAGGTCGTGGAGGTGGAACTCTCGAGCTTGGTGACGAATGGTGGAGCGGAGCTTCGATGGAATGCCGGAACAACCGAACAAGCTCTCGAGGTGGAGAGTTTAGCTACAAAAACTGAATCTATGCTATAAGAATTATCAAAACAAGTATAGTTTGCTCTCTAGTGTGTAATTGTTTCTTCTTGGTCTCAAATGAAGTTCAAGAGCTTCTTATTTATAGACATCAAGCAAGGGAAATGTTGTAACTTCACAAAGTACAAGTATAGATCAACATTATTTGGTGCAGAAATCCCATGATACGCCCCGCGTAAGTGCCCATTCCGTCAGAAATCTCCTGTATGTGGACCAATTCCGTGTCTTGTTGTCTCAAGCACGCCCTGCGTAGCTAAGGTACGCCCCGCGTGTTTGAGTCTCTAGATTTTTATTGCTTGAATTGGAGCTTTTACGCCGTGCGTAGCTGAAGTACGCCCCGCGTAAAAGAGTCTCTGAGTTATTATCATTGAGGAATTGCCTGGTACGCCTCGCGTGTATGGTTATACGCCCCGCGTACGAAGAGTTGACTCAGGGAGACAGTGCAGTCTGACTTTCATGATTAGGCCAATCATTTCCGACATGTGTCATACGCCCCGCGTATGCTGAGTCAATTCCACATGGCGCCTGCGGATAAGGCAATTATTGCTGACAACATGTTTCACGCCCCGCGTAAAGGATGATACGCCCCGCGTATTTGAGTAGATTTTTGCTCCTAGCTCGTACCTGAAATACAAATCTTGCAAGCCGAGTTAGCTTGACGTTTTTATTTCCTAAACTAATCAAAAGCACGGAAAATTAACTGAAAGTACGAGATTTATTTTTATTTCTTTATTTTATCAAAACACTTTATTTTTGTAATTAAACTTATTTATTTTATCGAAAATCAATCCGTAAATCACGCTAAAAGATAGGGGTAAAATACCCCTATCAGGTACGGGTAGTACCGGGTACCCACAGGTAGAGTACTCGTTGCCATCTCTAGTCCACCACCATTTCTTAGCAATATTCTTTCATCTGATTTAAGTTAATAAAACTTAGCATTATTTTTTTAAAAAAAAAATTTACAAGTTGAACAAAACATACCCTACGTATCAACTCAACTCTGAAGTTGACAATATTTGATAAATTAGCCTAAATACAATCCATTTGAAAACTTAAACTCAAATTTGGACTAATTTATCAAATATTATCAACTTTTCAATGTTGAATTGATACATAAACTTCGATTTAAGCTAATCTGAATCCAATAAAGAATTTTTTTTTTGTGTTCAAATTGGAATAAAGGTTTCAAATTTAAGTTTTTTTTTTTTTTTTTATAGTTATCAAAATTGAATTAATCAAAGGTGGAAACTAATTAAATAGCATTTACTCCATAAATGTTTGTACAGAAAAGGGCTAAATTTTTCTATGTTTAGAACTCAATTATTTCAATTTTAGAACTTATTTAGTTCAATTATTGTTGATAAGATATTAATAGTTATTTTTCAATTCTAATTAACAATTTATATTTCTCAGTTTAAATAAATTATTGTTTCAGTTTTTGGGAGCAATTGTGTGCGTTTCACTTCAAACCGCAATAAGTACAGTGTTTAGTTAGGTTTATTTTTTTTTTGGTAGAAAAGGAAAAGAAAAACGAACAACAACAAACTACCCAGGAATTAGCCTAGGGAAGCTAGCCCCAATTCTATCTTCTAAGAGAAGAGGAGAGATGAAACTAGGGGAAACAGGAAGGGTAGTAACGCCTAACGTCCCTTCATGGCCCGCCACCGCCAAGCGATCATCAACACGATTCTGCTCTCTAAAAATGTGTCTGAACTCTACGAACTCAAAGGAGGAGCAAAGCCTTTTAATAGCTTTGATGAGGTTGCGACTGTTAAGACCCATAGAATGATTCTCAGAAATCATTTTGATTGCTTCCAAATTATCAGACTCCACAGAGAGCCTCTTAACACCCAGCCTTTTAGCAAGATTGATTCCAGTAAGAATAGCCCAGAGCTCCGCAGAAAAGGAAGAACCCAACCCTAAATTCTGGGAGAACCCAGAAAGCCAGGCGCCCCCTGCATCTCTAAGCACACCTCCAGCCGCAATCTTACCGTTACTGAGGCAGGAAACATCAGTATTCAGCTTCACAACCCCCTCTCTTGGCCTGCTCCATCCCACGAGATGGACATCACAACACCGAGAGGCTCTGGCAAGGGACTCTCCTTTGAAACTATCGATAATAGAGAAAAGTTTTTTCGAGAAGAAATCAGCTAAGTTTGTCATAAAAACAGTTTTATCTCCAAAAATCTCCTCGTTTCTCCATTTCCAAACTTGGTGACAGATAATAGCAAAGAAAATGTCACCATGCTCCATGTATGGAAGCAACTTTCCTCTAACACCATCAGTGTTTAGTTAGGTTTATAAAACAACAGTCTTTAACTTTTTTCTTTTACGAAAAAAATATGGTTTGGAGCTTTTCAGAAAATTGTTTGTATTTATTTGATTTTAACAAAATATCCTTCTTATTTTCATAAAAACACGTTTTTTTTACTTATTTTATTTAGGTTATTTTTATTAATTTATGTATTACATTTTTTATTTTTATAATTTATTTTGCTGATTAATTTAAAACATATTCATATTTGATATTTTACATGTTAAGAGAAATAGTTTATCACAATTTTATTAAACACTAATAATTAATTAGTTAGTTAGTAACAAACATTCGAAAACAACAACAAATAAATAGGTAACAGTGCCAGTGCCCTTAATTTCTAAATTGTATGTAAAAAATAGATATTTTAATTAAAGGTATAAAAGTAATTAATAATAGATAAAGTCCACGTTTAATTTTTAAGGAGTGAAAAGAAATGAGGTGTCACATCAATCAAAATTATTACTCCATGTGTTCCACAATATTTGTCTTCCTAGAAATTTTTTTTGTTCCATATTATTTGACGATTTGATTCAATCTATGTACATTAATTAATGATTTATCAAACATTAATTAATGTTTTATCAAATAGGGGAGGTCTTGAGTTCGAATCACATCCGGGTCTGGTAGGGATTTTTCTTTCTTCTTTAATGTAAGCGCATTGCGCAAATTTTTTTTTTAAAAAATGTTTTATCAAATATACCAGATTTTTTATTTTTTCTTTTAATAATATTATTTCGGGGGCCATGGGGTTGAGGTCGGGGGTGCCAGCATAGCTGGGATGTCCGTCTTCTGCTCATCCTCGATAACCAGCCTTTAATCAAAAAAATGTTTTTATCAAATATACCCCTATTTAAGTTGCCTTTTTATTTTAAGAATAGATAAAAATTAATTAGTGGATGCAATTAATACGAGGATTACAAATACTTTTAGTTAAAATTAATTACATTTCTTAATTCGTGTGCTTTAACTTTAAAAGATAAATATTATAGAACATATGGAGTATCAGGGTTGACCGGTCATTTTTACGGTTGTACGAAGTCATCTATAAAATGTGAAGCAAGATAAAAGTTGTACATCTCGTATGTAATTTATTCGGTGAGAGTTGAAAAATTGTATTATAAAAGTATTGTGGTACCAAATTAATTTAAAAACAATATATTTAAAAAGTAGACACCACAAAAAATAAAATTATCAAAATCAAATTTTGATGTTTCCAAAATTACAAAAATATACCAAATGATTGTCAGACTACTTAATGAAAACAAAAACATCAATTTTTTAAAACAAAAACCATAAATAACCTTTTAATGTTAACCATCCATTGCCATTTTGGCATATTGCTTATTTTATTATTATTAAAAAAAATTAAATTGCAAATCATGTATTCAATTTAATTAAATGTCACAGTCGGATATTTATTTCCAATCTTAATGTAAGATAAGATACAAAAATAATCTAAAATTAACATCTAATTCATAGTAATTTACTTTTAAATATTATAATTATATGGAGATAAGATGAAAAAAAAACCCTAACGTTTATAGGTAGGAGCATTATACTTTAACGTGTAAAATGGTATAATTTTACCCCTAACGTTGATAAGTTGGGTTAATTTAGCAATGATACAATATCTTCTTTAGCAATGAAACAAGTAGCGAACGTAACACATTTTTTGTGGTGGTCTACTCCAGTAAAGGGACCAAAGATCATGTTATATCTGTGGAAATAATATACAAATATTTGTAAATAAGAAAACTTATTAAGAATATAAGAATAAGATTTTAGAATATGCCAATAAGATATGGAAATACATTAATAAATATTTAGAACATTGCAATAAGAAATTGTTACATATAATATAATATTTGTTTGTTTGGTATGTTGTGTCAAAAGATACCATATCACCAAATAGAGCATAATTCTTTCTACAAATGGGGTCTGCCCATAAAGCTCTGCAGACCATATAAGTTTTTTCTTGTTGAAAATGTCAATAAACATTTGGGCATCTGACTCATAAATGTAAGCCTTTAAATCTCTGTGGAAGTTTTTGAAATCCTGCTTAGATGCATCTACATTGTTGTATCCTCCAACATTTTCTTTTATTTGTCTGTATGTTTTTAAGGGTCCAACATTCATCTACACAAAACACATGAACAGATTTTATAAGGAAAGTAAATACAATTTGAAAACATTGTAGATGTTATGTTCTATGTTTCACTATGTACTGTTAGGAAAGTAAATTTAGAATATGACTCACCTTAGAATTATCAACAATCAACTTCTTGTGTAGCATTTTCAGTTTTCTTTCCTGTTTTTGAAATTTCATACAACGTGGACTGTAAAGTGGGTGTGTATGTTCCTCTTTTAAACGATAGACAATATATTTCCCATCATTGCAGTACTTTAAAACAATTTGTTCTTAGCATCCAACACGTGTGATTAATCTTCTTCTCGGTTTTTGTCCTTCAGTATCTTCAATATTTTTTTTCTGCTTATGGCCTGCTTTATTGCACAAACAGTATTGAAAAATCACAACATTTGTGTTCTTTCTTTTTTTAACTGTAGATTTTCTAATATTAAATCCTGCTTCAGCGGCATATGCTTTGTAAAATTCATACCCTCATCAATAGTATTAAATTTTGTTCCTACAGTAGGTATTTTTTCCGGAGAGCAACATGTCTTCCATTCTTTTGTTCCTCCAGGAGTCAGCACAATTTCTACTTGTAGAGTGTAGGAAATAGTTGCAGTAGAAGAAACATTTGGCTGCTCTTCATTTGACACTGCATTTAAGTGCAATTTTTGAACATATGTGATAATATATAGCACATATGAACAATTGTTTGGAACATGAGGTACAGTTTGAAGAACGTAGTGAACTCTATATTTCAATATACTCAATTTTATTTTTTCAACAATTTTTTCAACTAATTATAAATAAAAAAACGAATAATATGTACTATTATCTATAGAACACATGAACAATTATTTAGAACAAGTTTTTTTAGATTATGAAGAACCTTAATTGCGAATGTACCTCTTTCAATAGTTGAAGATAGAGAAATTTCATGGTGATCATCATTCTCCTGTAGATCATTGTCTATTATTTCATGCAATTCCATTGTTTCGGAATAGAATCTGAATGACTTCCAATCTGTTTCAGATTTAAGCAATTTCTGAATAATTATAAACATAAAAAACAGAACACAAATTAATATTCATTTATAGTTGTTGGAGATAACATTACCTGATTGATGTTATTAAGATCAGTTTATTTTGAATCTTTTTCTTTGATTGTAGATCATTTTCTTATTGCTCGTTTTTCTTAATCTGATTTGCGATTTCAGATTATTTTTGGAATGTTGAATGACGGAACGATGAGGAAGGAGGTTGATCTAATTAATGGAAACGATGATGAGAAAGATGTGAGGTTGAATGACAGAACGATGATGAAGAAGGTGTGAGGGATTTGAGCGATTTTTGTTCGTGATTTTGCTGTGAGTGAATTGCGCGATTTTTTCATTGGAGTAGCAGGTGGTTTTGGAATGAATAAAACGGTGTAGTTTTAGGTGGTTCTCACCTATCAAAGTGTCCTCACCTAAGGAAGGGTTCTCACTTGATCCCTCCCCTATATATATATAAAAGACATTTCTCTCATATTGATGCACATTTTGAAGTGAATTAGACATTTGTTTAGTAGGTAAATAAGTTGAGCCACTCATGAGCGGCTTGGTGTTCGGTTTGATAAAATCTCGACTATATTTGACTCGATTTATAAACGAGCCAAGCTTGAGTATGATGAAACTCGAATCGGAAGCTCCTGAATATGATTCATTAGAGGTTCGTGAACAAGCTCATGAAGTAGTTCGATTATAATGTTCATGAACACGCACGTACGTAAGCTTAGTTTGGTATCTTTTTAATGATAGTATTTCGATAAAGGGGGAAATATAAAACTACATAATTTTATGTGAAACTTTAGTTTTATAGATTTCAAAACTATATAGTTTTATGTTAAAAAAATTCAAATGAATATAATTAATAAAGATAAGTAATAAGTTGAATAGCAAGAATCTGATTAAAGGGATCAAGAGGCTCTGCCAGTCCTTTGTTTCTATCACTTTCTGTCATATCTTTAGGGAGCAAAACAGGGTGGCGGATCGTCTGGCGGCTACTGGTCATGAAGGAAGTTGGGGAGTCACTACTTATTCTTCTCCTCCGGCCTTTCTTTCCTCGATCCTTCTGGAGGATGTGGTGGGGGTTAGCTTCCCAAGGCTGATCCCGGGTTAAGTTTTCGTTTGTTTGTTTTTATTTTCTTGTTCCTACCAAAAAAAAAATAAGTTGTCTGCGAGCAAAGTTCACGAATAAAATTAAAAAGCTGCTCGCGAGCAGCTCATGAACATAATATTAAGTTCGAGCTCATCAATTTCTTAACCAGCCGAGAATGAGGATACCAAAATTTGATGCGATTATAGCCTTATTGTTTTCAAATATTAGACTCTCAATTGTTAGTTTTTTTTATATAAAACTAAAAGAAAAGGTTTATTACTTTGGTAGTGGTAAGCATTTTCTTTTACAAATGAATAGGAATGAATAAATATAGGTTTTTATAGTGAGAATAGTAGAGCCCTAATACAAGATTACAAAGGAAAATAAAACTCTAAGCAAACTCTCGAAAGAGAGGATTAAGATATAAAGTTGAATCCTAATCATAAGTGGTAAATATTAATATTAATGGGATAATGTTAATATTTATCACGAACACTCCCGTCAAGCTGATGTCGAGATACCAGATTGAGTCAATCACGAAGGATTCGAAAGTGAGTACTTGAGAGAGACTTGATTAGGACATCTACAACTTGATCTTCACTCAGAATAAAATGGACAAATATAAAACCCCATTGAACTTGTTCGCAAACAAAGTGATAGTCAAACTCAATGTGCTTTATCCATGCATGAAATATCAGGTTTGCAGAATGGCATCAACATTATCACAACATATTTGTATAAATTGAGGCATAAGATATCCATTCTCCGTAAGAAGGGAGTTAAGCTAAAAAAGGTCCAGTTGCATTGGCAACAAGTTTGTATTCACTTTCAATAGAAGAGCGAGCAAGAATAGGTTGCTTTTTGGTATGCCAAGAAACCAAGTTGTTGTCGAGGTAAATATAATAGGCACCTGTCGAGAGACAATCATCAAGACATTCACCCCAATAACTGTTAGAGCAACAATATGTGGCACGAATCCAAGATGGAGAAAACACATGCCCATAGGTTTATGTTTCTTGAATGTAATGCATGATCCTTTTGACTTATTTCCATTGTTCACTAGTTGGGAATGAAGGAATTGGCACAGTTTATTGACAAGAAAAGCAATATGAGGATGGGTAAAAGTTAAATATTGTAAAGCACTAACAATGATGTGATACTCACCTCTAGCGTATAAGCGAGTGCCCGTATCTTTTTTTCAGGTTAGGCATTGTGGTTAGGATTAGACAAGGCTTGTTATGAGTCATCTTGACACGATCCAAAAATGTCATTGATATACCAGGTTCGATATAATTGAATGTCATTAGTCAAGTGAAAAATTTCGAGCCAGATGAAATACGATGCACAACCAATGTTTCAAATTGGAAATTCCCTTTCAATACAAGAGATTGTGCAGTGTAGAAATGAAGGATTAGTTCTAGGGATAAGAATGTCATCCATATAGCACAAGATGAATGTCTTGTTCATGTTGTGATGGTTCACAAAGAGAGAATTATTTGCACGAGACATGAAAATGCTGAGTTGAGTCAAGAAATATTTCAGAAGTGTAAACCATTGTGCTTATTTTAGACCGTACAAGAATTTTTTGAGCGGGCAAACATGATCTAGATTATCATTATCTTTGAATCCCCGAGGTTTCTCCATACAAATGGTTTCATTGGGGTAACCATGGAAAAAGGAATTGGAGACATCAAGTTGATTCATAAACCATTTTTATTTGATGCAGCAAGAGAAAATATTATGCAAACTATTATTGTTTTGACAACCGGACTAAATGTTTCCTTGTAATCCAAGCCAGCTTGCTGAGTGAATCCTAGTAGAACCAAATGAGCCTTGTATCATTCAATGGCATCTTCATCTCGTAGTTTCATATGAAAAATCCATCAACATGTCACAATATTTATGTTATTAGGATAAGGCACCAATACCCATGCTTATTAGCCTTTGAAAAATAGGTAGAGTCCACATCTCCATCTGAATGATTCGTCAGAAGAGCAGAAAATTGACCTAAAGAAATTTAAGGTGGATGATCGTAATTGGATAAGATGATGTCTTGTGGTAGTTGTCGAAGTTCGAAGTGGAATAAGAGAAGTAAATGGGGATAAAGAATGTGTTGGTAATTTTGGAGAGTCAAAATTTCCACTTTATTTATTTTATGAAAAGGGGACAAAAACCTCAAAATCAGGATTTAGGTGAATATTGGGAGGACCACGTGATGGGTTGGTAAAGTTTACGGGATCCGTGTTCTTGACATGTGGCGAGGTAGGAGATGTTGCAGTAGAAAAAATGTTGGAGGAAGGAGAAAATGGTGTTCAGTATTCTTGGATTCTGTGGATTCTTTAGGGCAGGGGGGGGGGGTAGATGATTGGAGAGTGGTAGGTGTTGAAACACCTTTCCACATGATTTTGATTTGACAAAATTATTTAAGTGATGATAAAAATATTCTAACACATTAAATTTAAATGCTTTGATTTATTACACTAATGTGTTTGTTCAATGTTGAGTTTAATTGTTTATAAGACATTAAGATTAAAAAGACCAAAGGCCCATAAAGTGGAAGTCAAGCCCAAATCAACACATCAAGTCCATTCGGCTCAAGAGTTCAAAACGAAGCCGTATCAAGTAAAACGACGACTCAGCAAGAGAAGGATCGAGAAGCCTTCGAGGCAAAAGCATCAAGTGGAAGCTGCTGAGTTGGATGACAATGAAGTCTGGACAGCGGCAGACAATGTTCAACTTCTAGACAAAGTATTTCTACTTTGGAAAAAGTTCAGAAGGAGCAGGAAGCTGTCTCGTGGACTTTTCCTTAAATGTCGAAACATTCTGCCGAAGACTGACGAAGACAGAAGATGCAAGAATCCTATTGGCCAACGACGCTGAGCATGCCCAGAGTGACAACGACAGGAAGCCGTTTCCCTCCAACGGTTATTTCGAAATAACCAGGTGCCTCAAGTGTCACTATATAAAGGCCATCCATTTGCTTCAATCGATGCAGATCTTCAATTAGTCGAAACGCTGACCAAATTCATACTTGAAGTTTCTGTGAGAAAAGCAAAGCAAATACCTTACACCAATTCTTAATCTTTGTGTAAAAGTCTAGAGTGATTTTCAATCATCTAAAGTGTCTTAGCAATCGTTGTTTAGGACAAACACTTTATCATTTCTAGAAGAATAGAAAGGAGACGCTGAGTACTCGGTTATAGTACTCAGCGTAGATATAGGAGTGAGTAGAGGTATAGAGGAAGGTACTCTTGTTATACTCAGCTTCTATCTGTAAAAGGTTTCGTGCTCTACCTTTAAAGAGCTCAGTAGGGAATTCAAAAAGCTCGGAACGAGTTCCGGGGACTGGACGTAGGCGGAGAGGCCGAACCAGGATAAGTCTGCTGAGTAACATCTTTCTAACCCTTAAACTCCTTTAATATATATTGCTTGCTATAAAACTGACTAAGTAAAGAACTCACGTTGAGTTAAGTTTACTAAGAAGCTGAGTTCAGAAATAGACTCTAAGTGCTATTTTCTGACTCAAGTAAAGAAGCAGACTTAGTCACAAGTTGACTAAGCTTGTGTCTTGAATCTACTTAGTGACATTGTGTAAACCTTTTCATAGGAAAAGAAGTAAGCCTCAACGGACAAATTTTTTGAATAGTTCCTATCCCCCCCCTTGGAACTAACTTGTCACGTTATAAGGGACCAACAAGTGGTGCTGACCAGTCAGTGAGACATCCTAAACGGAAGGTCAGCTGTGACTTCTGTGGAAAGAATGGACACACTTTCCAAGTATGTCGTCATAAAATGAAATATGATGCTTTACATGTTGAACCTAACAAGCAAGGACCCAAAAAGAATTGGGTACCTAAAAGCAACTAGCTATATTGCAGGTAAGCCTGAGGTGTGCTGAGAAGTCAAAGATGTGGTACATTGACAGCGCATGCTCGAGGTATATGACTGGTGATGAAACTCAGTTCATCACATTTCTGCATAAACGAGGAGGAAGTGTAAGTTTTGGAGACAACAAGAAGGGTAAGATAGTAGGGTCAGGAACCATTGGTGGTAATCCTACTATTGAGTCAGTCTCCCTAGTCAGCGGACTCAAATATAACTTACTCAGCGTAGCTCAGCTATGTGACAATGGGAGAAAAGTTATATTTGATGACATTGGATGTAAAATATTCGAGGGTAAAACAAATGAGTTAATTTTAACTGCCCCTCGTATTGATAATGTCTTTATGTTGAACTTAGAAAATAAGTTTTCAATAACTGTATGCTTAGTGTCAAAGGAAGAAAATTCCTGGCTATGGCACATGAGACTTGGTCATGTAAGCATGGACCTCCTGGCCAAATTAGCAAGAAAGCAATTGGTTGAGGGACTGCCAGAACTTAAGTTTGAAAAAGATCAATTATGCCACGCTTGCCAAGCTGGAAAACAAACCAAACAATCTTTTCATAGTAAAAACATTGTCTCAACTAAGCGTCCATTAGAGTTACTACACTTGGATCTCTTCGGTCCAGTCCAGCCGCTGAGCTTGGGTGGAAGAAGATTTTCCTTGGTCATTGTAGATGACTTTTCTCGGTACACTTGGATCATCTTGCTGAGTAGCAAGGATGAAACCTTTGAGACGTTTTCAAATTTAGTAAGAAAACTTGAAAATGATAAAGACCTTAAGTTAATTCACATCCGAAGTGATAATGGTGGAGAATTCAAGAACCAACAGTTTGTTGAATTCTGTGAAACCAACAGCATTGACCATAATTTCTCTGCTCCTAGAACGCCTCAACAAAATGGGGTTGTTGAAAGGAAAAACAGAACCTTGGTTGAAATAGCCAGGACAATGCTGAGTGAGCATAGGCTTCCAAAGTACTTTTGGGGAGAAGCTGTCAACACAGCGTGCTATATTCTTAATAGGGCTCTAGTTAGACCTATACTAAAGAAAACCCCCTACGAACTTTGGACAGGACGAAAGCCCAACATTGGATACTTTCGTGCCTTTGGTTGTAAATGTTTTATCTTGAATACTAAAGACACCCTAGCTAAGTTTGACTCAAAAGCTGATGAGGCTATCTTTTTAGGCTACTTAACAAACAACAAAGCATACAGAGTTTTCAATAAACGAACTCAAGTCTTAGAAGAGTCAGTACATGTTGAGTTCGATGAAACTAACCCTGCAGGAAGATACCAGCCGCTGACCGAGGATGATCCACACTCAGCACCTGCTGACCAAGAAACTGTCGCTGAGTCATTTCCTCAAGGGCTGACCAAAGGTAAAAGTGAAACTCAAATTACTTTCACTGACCAATCTACACCTGCAGAGATTGTTGAAACACAACTAGCGCAAGACATCAATCTACCAAAGGAGATTAGGATACTAAGAGGTCACTCAGAAAGTGCCATTCTTGATGCCGCTGAGAATACCCTGATGACGAGGAATCAACTCAGGAGATACCTCAACAACATAGCATTCGTCTCTATCCAGGAGCCAAAGAATTTCGCTGAAGCTGAGTATGATGAATTCTGGATGAATGCAATGCAAGAAGAACTTGATCAGTTCAGACGAAATGAAGTATGGGATCTAGTGCCAAAACTAAGACGGGTCTTCCGCAACAAGATGGGTCTTCCGCAACAAGCTGGATGAACAAGGGAACGTGGTCAGAAACAAAGCAAGACTTGTAGCTCAGGGCTACAGTCAGCAAGAAGGTATTGACTACGGTGAGACCTTTGCCCCAGTGGCAAGGCTAGAGGCTATTAGAATTTTATGTGCATATGCAAGCTATATGAACTTTAAACTGTTTCAAATGGATGTTAAGAGTGCATTCCTTAATGGAGTTATAAACGAGGAAGTTTATGTTAATCAGCCTCCAGGGTTTGAGGATCCTAAATTCCCAAACCACGTTTATAAGCTCAAAAAGGCTCTGTATGGCCTCAAGCAAGCACCACGTGCTTGGTATGAGAGGCTGACCAGTTTCCTGCTGACTAGAAATTATGTCAGAGGTAAAGCTGATACAACCTTATTCATTAAGAGGAAGGGTAAAGATACCCTGCTGGCTCAAATATATGTTGATGACATTATTTTTGGTGCCACTAACGAGTCAATGTGTAAGGAATTTAGTAAGCAGATGCAGACTGAGTTTGAAATGTCAATGATGGGAGAACTCAATTTCTTCCTTGGACTTCAAATCAAACAAGGGAAAAATGGCATCTTCATCAGTCAAACTAAGTATGCTAAGGAGATATTGAAGAAGTATGAACTTGAGAATTGTAAGTCAATATCTACCCCAATGGGAACTGACACTGTCCTCTGCGCTGATGAGAATGGTAAGTCAGTAGACAGCAGATTGTACCGAGGTATGATTGGTTCTCTACTTTACTTAACTGATAGTAGGCCGGACATTCAGTTCTCGATATGTTATTGTGCTAGATATCAATCTAACCCTAAGGAATCTCATTACATAGCTGTAAAAAGAATCCTTAGATATTTGCAAGGCTCAGTGAATGCAGGTTTGTGGTATCCCAATACTCATGACTTCACACTCATTGGATACACTGATGCTGACTACGGACGAGACAAGCTTGAACGAAAAAGCACCTCAAGAGGATGCCACTTCCTTGGGAGCTGTCTTGTGTCCTGGTTCAGCAAGAAGCAGGCGTCAGTAGCCCTGTCAACCACTGAAGCTGAGTACGTTGCTGCTAGAAGCTGTGTTGCTCAAGTCCTATGGATTAAGCAACAGCTTGAAGATTATGGCGTTCAGACCAAAACAATTGAAGTCAAATGTGACAACAAAAGTGCCATTGACTTATCAAAGAACCCAATCCAGCACAGCAGGATGAAGCATGTCAGCATAAGACATCACTTCATCAGAGATCACGTACTCAAGGGAGAGATCAAGCTGACCTATGTCCCAACGGATGAGCAGCTTACTGATATCTTCACAAAGCCACTGGCTCGTGAGCAATTCAACACACTTAGAGAAACCATTGGTATGTTTAATCCTCTTCAATAAATTTCAAGTATAGTATGCATGCTGAGTGAATTACCATGCTGAATGATTTATGCTATTACAAGCTGTGTGTTTATCTTAAGCTGAGCAACTAAGCATAAGAATTATTCCTTTGCATAACACTGACTACTCAGAATTTTAAACGCTTGAAATTCTTAACACTGAGTGAAGAGCCGTTGCAAACTTTAATGCAAAGCACGCGAATTAAATAGCCACCTAGGATGACGTATAGACTATAATTAGAAAATACACGCGCCGTATGTGTCATAAATGCCAGAATCTTTGTCGATTGAGAATCTCGAGGTAAAACGGACAACCCAACGCCTTGGATTAAGTCAACATCTCTATAAATAGTGGATGAATTCCCACTTTTATTTCTTTACGCTTAGAAATCTTTGGCATTCATACTCTCTCTCTAAAAATTCCCAAACTTCCCAAAACTTCTCTGAGAATATGACGAACAGTTCTCTAAATATCTCCGGTGCTGGTTTACCCAACAACCGCTCTGATGCAAACCCCAAATCTCCTACCCAGCGTGACCACGCCAAGGTCACAACACCGAGCAAGAAAGCTCAAGCTGTCCAAGCCACCTCTTCAAAGGGAAAACAACAGCAAAAGGACAAGGGCAAGAAAGTTGTGGAACGCACCTACTCTCAGGTTTTCGAGAGTGTGAAGGGGTGGAAGATTGATCACTCACGATGGTTTTCAAGGGGATTCGTGGACGCTGAGCAACCCTTTTGTGAGTGGATCAAGAATAATGGTTGGACCGAGCTGTTCTCAGTTCGTGATGCTACTTACCCTGAGTTGGTAAGAGAATTCTATTCCAACCTAAAGATCGCCGATGATGACCGGAACTACCTAGCTTCTCATGTTCGAGGAAAGGACATCTTCATCAACCCTGCATATCTTGCCTCACTATTCAAGCTGAAAAATGAAGGAGCTATACTTCGTAAATCAGGTGACCATGAGAAAACCAACTACGTTCAGACCTTCTGTAAACCTGAGGGCCATGTAGGTGAAATCTCGAGCACTTCCATGGGTCAGCATCAAAAGATGGCCCATTACATACTGACCAATTTCCTTTTCCCTAAAATCAACTGCACCAACTCAGCAACCAATTTTGAGCAGTGTTTTATATGGCACATGCTGACCTACACACCGATAAACATGCCCGTCTTCATAATCGGTGGGTTTCTACGAAGTACAGGAACCCTTAGGTTAGGCTCCTTCATCACCCGAATCCTCAAGGATCACAATGTGGACATGGTTGCGGAAATCCACACTTGGGGAACCGAGATTACAGCTGGTGCCCTATTCGGTTTGGCATATGATCAACCTATTGTGCCGAAGAAAGGAAAAGGGGAAGCTATCCAGAACGCTGAGGGGGCGGTGACTCGAAAGGGAAGAACTCAAAGAAAGAGGAAGGCTGTCCAGAGCACCTCTAAAGCTGCTGCTTCTGCCCCAAAGAAGGTTAAATTTGTATGTGGAGGAACTAAGCCTCAGATTCAACAAGGACATGGTGGATCTAGGTCAGCTGAGAAAAGACCTAGGCAAGCTGAGCCTAAGACAGAAGAAAGAGAGGTTGATGACCAACCATTAAGGAAGAGGAAGAAGCAGCTCAATTTTGAGTTAAGACCTATCGATGCACTACCAACTGATGTTGTCGTTCCTCCTAACTCACACTATGTACAAAGTCAAGACGTTGACGCTGAGCAACAGATAGATGATCAAGAAGAACAAGACCAACTGGGTGGTTAGTTTGTCGAGGAAGAATTGGAGGAACAGTTTGAGGAAGAAGAACTGGATGATGAGTCTGAAGAAGAATAAAGTGGTCAGGATGACACTGAAGAAACAACTGATGATGAGCATTTTGAACCAATCAACACTGAGTTGGTTGACGAAGAAGAAACTGAGCACACAGCAAATGCTCCCGCTGTTCAAAGGGAAGCTTCACCCACTGACTCCATTGAGTCCATTCCTTGTGACCCTACTCCTCCAAAGCTAAAGAGACTGAGGAAGAAAAAGGCATTTCGAGCACCCGTCATTGACCTAATGGGTGACTCACCGCTAAGGGATGAAATCTCCGACCTTACAGATGTACATCTTAGGTTCTTCTCCACCCCTCCTGAGTCTCAACCAGAGCAACAAGAAAAACAAGCCTCTGTTTCTCAGCCAAAGGAACATGCCGACTTAACATTTTCTCCAAACCTAAGTAATGCCGAGCAAGTGCTCGAAGATTCCGCTCCTCAACACGTTGAGCAAGCCAAGGAATTACCTGCTCAGGTGCACACTGAACTTCCTCAGCTTCCACAATCCCGTCAGCTTCAGCCTGACACTGAGCAAGTAACACTTTCTGCCGATCCTCCACTTCCACAACTCAATGTGCAGAATCAAATTCATTCAGTTTCTACTGACAATCCTAATTCTAGGCCAGCCGCTGACAATGCTGGGCCTTCTAATGATGAGCAGAACCAAACACCGCCTTCATTTGGTTCTACTCCTCCTCCGACATCTGGGTCAACAAATGATGGATCCTTAAGCTATCTGAATGCCTCTGAGTCTAGTCGAAGAATCATTGACTCAGCTCAAGCTCTTATCCAGGACCTCCATCAAACCAGTACCAATGCCGCTGGGTCTACTAATGTTGAGACAACTCCACTTTCATCTGTCACTCAGCTTCTTACTGAGATCAAAGGTCTGAAGGATCTTTTGAGTGTCATGACATCCCTATAATCTCAACAGCCCAGGCAGGACTCTTTAACAAAGCTGGCCGAACTCCAGCTGACCATGGTCAACCACATGAACTCACTGTAAGAGGAGATTCATCAATTGTCAGCTGCGAATTCAGCATATGCCACCTCTGCCGAAGCACATCATCTCTTCAGCCAGCTTCATTCTGAGCAGGAGAAAACAAATCACCAACTTTCCACCTCCTCCCAATGCTCCATTGAGCAAATTAGCGAGGATGTGCGTCTGCTGAACTTAAACAAGCAAGAGATGGACACTGACCAGCTCAAAACAAACGAGATACTGAAGTACTCTCGCGTAACTTTCAACCATGTGCGACACACCAATGCTCAGCGTGAGTATTTTGATTCATCCTTGCTAAAGATGTTTCATCAAGCTTTTGTAATGCTCACGGACATCATACACTGGATTGCAAAGGGTCAAGCATATGTACTAAGTATGCTGAGTGCTGCGGATGTCAGGATTCCTCGCCCTATTTTGGATGATGGTGTTCCCATCTTTGATGGCATAAATACAAGCACACACAAGCTGAAGGCATTCTCTAAACGCCTAACTAAAGCTGCCATTGAAGATACTTTCATTGCTCCTCCCGCTGATGGTGGCAAAACGGGGGAGAAAGTACAAGCTCAGAGAACTCAGCAATCTGAAGAAGCTTCAGGAAGTCAGCAAAGACACAAGGGAAAGGGTAAGCTAAAAGAGCATGAAGCCCAACTCAACTACAAGAAGAAATAGCTTTAGCTTTACTTACTAGGACTGACTAGATTCCTTTTTGCTAAAACCTGTAGTCCTTTCCTTGTGTACTTTTTTTCTGTGCTGACCTGAATACAAAACCTTGATGCATCTATCCTTTTAACTTAACCAATCTTATGTGATGCTTACTTATGTTTTGTATTGAATAGTAAATCGCATCTTCACTAAATCAATGGTGCTACTTGTCTACATTGCTTTATGACTGCATGTTGTGTTGACCGCTTTTACATGTCTTCTTAAACACATTGAACAAAGAAATACTCAGCGCTCTCTGATATATAAATCTTCCGCATAAACTGAGTTAAATAGAATATGTTCCATGAGCTAACCTAATTCTGAAAAACTGACCTTAGACTTACTTAAAATATTTAAAGTAAATCTAAGTCAGCCGCACAACCCTTACGGGGGAGTATGCTGAGTAAGATAAGGTCAACAATCATGGGGGAGCTCAACACTGGGTTCTTAACTGAATATTTTTGCCAACATCAAAATGGGGGAGTTTGTTGAAACACCTTTCCACATGATTTTGATTTGACAAAATTATTTAAGTGATGATAAAAATATTCTAACACATTAAATTTAAATGCTTTGATTTATTACACTAATGTGTTTGTTCAATGTTGAGTTTAATTGTTTATAAGACATTAAGATTAAAAAGCCCAAAGGCCCATAAAGTGGAAGTCAAGCCCAAAACAACACATCAAGTCCATTCGGCTCAAGAGTTCAAAACGAAGCCGTATCAAGTAAAATGACGACTCAGCAAGAGAAGGATCGAGAAGCCTTCGAGGCAAAAGCTTCAAGTGGAAGCTGCTGAGTTGGATGACAATGCAGTCTGGACAGCGGAAGACAATGTTCAACTTCTAGATAAAGTATTTCTACTTTGGGAAAAGTTCAGAAGGAGCAGGAAGCTGTCTCGTGGACTTTTCCTTAAATGTCGAAACATTCTGTCGAAGGCTGACGAAGACAGAAGATGTAAGAATCCTATTGGCCAACGACGCTGAGCACGCCCAGAGTGACAACGACAGGAAGACGTTTCCCTCCAACGGTTATTTCGAAATTCGAAATGACCAGGTGCCTCAAGTGTCACTATATAAAGGCCATCCATTTGCTTCAATCGATGCAGATCTTCAATTAGTCGAAACGCTGACCAAATTCATACTTGAAGTTTCTGTGAGAAAAGCAAAGCAAATACCTTACACCAATTCTTAATCTTTGTGTAAAAGTCTAGAGTGATTTCCAATCATCTAAAGTGTCTTAGCAATCGTTGTTTAGGACAAACACTTTATCATTTCTAGAAGAATAGAAAGGAGAGGCTGAGTACTCGGTTATAGTACTCAGCGTAGATATAGGAGTGAGTAGAGGTATAGAGGAAGGTACTCTTGTTATACTCAGCTTCTATCTGTAAAAGGTTTCGTGCTCTACCTTTAAAGAGCTCAGTAGAGAATTCAAAAAGCTCGGAACAAGTTCCGGGGACTGGACGTATGCGGAGAGGCCGAACCAGGATAAGTCTACTGAGTAACATCTTTCTAACCCTTAAACTCCTTTAATATATATTGCTTGCTATAAAACTAACTAAGTAAAGAACTCACGTTGAGTTAAGTTTACTAAGAAGCTGAGTTCAGGAATAGACTCTAAGTGCTATTTCCTGACTCAAGTAAAGAAGCAGACTTAGTCACAAGTTGACTAAGCTTGTGTCTTGAATCTACTTAGTGACGATGTGTAAACCTTTTCATAGGAAAAGAAGTCAGCCTCAACGGTCAAATTTTTTGAATAGTTCCTATCTCCCCCCCCCCCCTATGAACTAACTTGTCACGTTATAAGGGACCAACAGTAGGTAGTGTTGGAGTTTAGGATATAACGTCTGAATTGATTGATGGAGAGGTAGGTGAATTTGACTCAATAATCATGAGATTTTATGAGGGAACAGATGTCGAGATAGAATGAGTGGAGAGGGGGTGAGTTAGTTGGTTGGTATGGGTAATATGGTTTAATCGGCTTGGGGAGGCTAGATTATTGGTTACTTGGGTGTTTGAAGATGCAATTTGACAAGCAGTTGATAAATTTGGCAATTTTAGAATAGAATGAAAAATACCTGGTCGAGGTCCGAGTATAGATGGTTATAGTGTTATCATCGATGAATCTATAGTCGATGCATGAGTTCTTTGTAAGTGATGACCACCTGCTAGGAAAACATTCTCATTGTATTCCATAAACTTACAAATGTATACACGATTTGTGCCAAGATCCAAGCATAGGTCATCAAAGTTGTTGGAAGACGGACATAGATAAACACATTGGAATGAAATTGAAATTTGTGCATGTTATATGACCAAAGAAAAGGAAAAAATGCCACAACCAAACACCTGGAATTTAATGTAATCCAGATTTTTTTGGGTAAATGATAAAAAGGGGATTCATTTTGGAGAGTTCGAGTTGGCAAAGGTTGATGAGACGAGCACTGTGTAAGAAAGCGTAGTTCTAGTATTTTTTTAAAAATGAAGCAGTGTAAGAAGTACAAGGGAAGTATCTCTTATGTGTCTTATTTTACGTCTAGCAATGCCATTTTGCTCATATGTGTGTGGACAAGCCAACTTGTGAAGAATTCTTTGAGTTTCTAAAAAAGGTTGTATTTTCTAAAATTCTCCACCAAAATCCGAATAGAAGTGTTTAACCTTAGGTTATATTGTTTGGTGATCATGGCATAAAATCAATAAAGATAGAGAAAATATCACTTTTTTGTTTCATGAAATAAAATCATATGAATCAAGTAAATTCATCCCCAAATAAAACAAAATATTGATGCCCTAAATTAGACAAAAGAGGGATTGGGCCCCAAACATCCGTATGTAAATGTTCAAACATAAATTGACACGAACGAGAAATAGAATTTAAATGTAGTCTAGTAGAGCTTCTTAATGGACATGATAAACACGCCTCTAAGGAGGTAGAAGATGGTAAGTTGTGTTGCTTGACCACTAGCATGCCACCGGGAGAAAGGTACTTTGGAACTAGTGAGATCTTATTTTAGTGGGGCAGGCAACACATACATGATGTCTTTACTCGGTCCTCGCAATAGGATTGCCTTGCCGACCTGGTAGTTGACAAGAAAGTAGTTAGGCCAAAATTCAAAGAAACACATGTTGTCACAACTAAATTTTTAAAAGATAATAAAGATTTTGTAAGTTTAGGGACTAATAACACATCACTAAGAAAAAATTTGGAAATTTTAGAAGAGTTGGAATGAGAAATTTTCAAACATTGACCATTACCAAGTTGAATTGTGTCATGTCCATTGTATGGGTGCATATTTTGAATTTGATGTGGTTCCCTGATCATGTGGTGTGTTGCTCCAATATTAGGATACCACGGTTGTTGAACCATCATATCATATAGAGCATTCTGCCAAGCTAGATTTTCCCGAGGGTGAGGTATTGAATTTCTGTTATTTCCACGAGGACCTTTATTCTGACGTTTATTACACTTGTTTGCCCAGTGGTTCACATCACCACATATAAAACATTGTCCTCTTTTCTTACCCGCTTTTTTCTCAGTAGCGTCGGAGTTTTTAGAGGAAAAGTTAACCATAGGTGTCAGAGTAATACTTTTTAGTAAAGTCTCATGATTGACCAAATGATCATAAAGTTCATAAAAATCAATAGGAGGACCAACACGATTTGTTAATGATGTAATAACATTATGATATTCCTCTCCAATATTGCAGAATATCATACCAGTGAGGAGAGTTAAGGGAAATGGATTACCTGAGGACGTAAGGTCATCAACAATGACTTTGACTTTATGAAGATATTCAACCACACTCATGTCATTACGCTTTAGAGCGTGTAATTCAACTATAAGTTGCAACTGTCGACTTTCAGAAATAATCCCATATGCCTTTTCAAGAGCAACCCAGATGGCTCGGGATGATGTTAAGCCATAAATAATGGGAAAAACTTCTTCAGTTAATGAAGATATAAGCCAAGCCCGAACAATATTTTCAGTTTGTTCCCATTGATTGAATGAGGGATTCAAAATAAATTCAGAGTTATTTATGGCATATGGGACACATGAAACGTATCTCTGAGGTTGTGGCGTATCATTCACCACATGATCATATGCTTTGAGAAAGTGGAGAACCGCAATGATGTTGGTTTTCCAAGCACGATAGTTCCTCGGAGTTAGTTTCACACTAATAGCCGGGATGGAGGAGAACAACGTTTGAGTTGAATAAAGATTAGGAGAAGGGACAAACTGAGGTTGTTGGTAAAGAGGCCGAAAATGGGGTGGCTGGGTTTCAATATAATTAGGCTCCTGAGTGGTAAAGGTAAATGGAATATGTGTTGGTTGGGGTATAGAAATAGAGGAGTGGTGAGCAAAATTGGGAACAAAATGTTGAGGGATAGGATTAGGCACAATTTTGGACTGTGGGACATAATTAACTTGTCTGTTGTTGATGGAATGGTTTAAGATAGTATGTGAGGTATCACTAATTTGTTCACTATGAATAGAATGGTTTAAGATGGTTGAGGCCGGAAGAGCCTCGGAATTGGGAGGATGATAAGATTGAGGGGCGGGATAGGAATCAACAGTGAATGAATCAAGCTTGCAAGACTCAATAGGTTGAGATTGGGAAAAAATGTTAACAAATTGACAAGGTTGAGATATTTGGGAAGAAACATGATCAGTTATCATTGTAAATTCGCTCTCACTATGAATTGATGACTCTGCCTCGAGATGAGAATTGGCCGGAATTTCTACTGTAGTGGCTGAAATTGAAGCAGTGGAAACAGACGGAGTCAGTCCTTGCTCTGATGTCATGTTAAATAACATATGTGAGAGTATTGAGAATTTGTATATTGAACTAATTCTCATGAATAGGAATGAATAAACACAAGTTATTTATAGTGAGAGGAATAGAGTTGTAATACAAGACTATAAATGAAAATAATGCAGCCAGTGATAAATGCATGTGCTTCCACAAAACTAAATATTGCACCCATTATTATCATTTTCAATGCTTACTTGAGCACTATTTGTTTGCTGAAAAATATTGTGCAGAAAAATATTTTCGTAATTTTTCGGTATTTGTTTGCTTAAGAAAATAAGTCAATGGAAAAATTTTAGGTTAGTCAACAGAAAAATATATAAATAAGGTGGAGAAAATATTTTACCCTTTTAAAAAAAGTAAACATCTTCTTAAGCTTTTCGGACATTTATTTTTACTTTTTTTTAGTAGTCACCCATCATTTTTTTTCCATTTTCCAATGTTGTTACTAAACACTGAAAATATTTTATTTTCTAACATTTTTTTTCTTTATCCAATATTTTCCAACAAATAAACGAGACTTTACTTTTCTAATTAATTACTTACATCACTCTTCATCAATTATTTTCCCACTATGCCAACTTTAATCAATTAGTATTACTTAGCTACTTAGCTAGAAAATTATAATTCCAATTAACTCTTAATCAATACCTAATTTAATTATATCATTATGTTAATAGTTAAATTGTCATAATGTCACTCAAATTGCTAATATATGATCAATTTCTTTCATGATTAATTACTTTGATTTAAACTTTCCTTTGTAGTACTTGATTTTTTCTTATTCACCTTTTATTTGTTCCTGTAATTTTATTTCTAATGATTAAAATTAATTATACTGATTTTTCTCACTAGAAAGAAATAGACCCTTAATTATTTTCAAGAAAGTGATAATTTGGGGAAGATATACATGTATGGGTGGTCATAATCTGTCTCCCTATATGCGTGTTA
This sequence comes from Euphorbia lathyris, assembly GCF_963576675.1. Taxonomy (NCBI): domain Eukaryota; kingdom Viridiplantae; phylum Streptophyta; class Magnoliopsida; order Malpighiales; family Euphorbiaceae; genus Euphorbia; species Euphorbia lathyris. The sequence continues at coordinate 88,727,946 of NC_088915.1, forward strand.
TTATGTTTTCCTTCATAGAAAAATAAAAGAGTTTTGTCTATTATCACATAGATCTGGCTTTGAAAGATTACGAAGACATTCCTCGAGAAAAAGACTACGAAGTCGATTCTAGGTGGAGTTTATTTCATGTCATTGTGCAGTTTTGAAAAGCATTGTCTACTATAGTTCTATCACGATCTATGATATAAAAGATGCATATTCAGTCTCATTTGTTGTACTTCTATATTGTAATTTTTTAATTACTTATGTCGAGATGTACTATCTCTCCTATGAATGAAACAACTATCTTTTTTCTAAAAAATATATATTAAGAGGGTGCTTGTTTACTCCATTTTCTTCTCATGTTTGTCTTCTCATATTAAAAAAAAATGAGAGATTTAAGTGTTTGGTTAGAGAATTAGGGCCCGTTTGTTTTACTTACTATTTGCTGTTGCTATTTGCCGTTTGCTGTTACGGTTTGTTGTTTGTTGTAGGAAAAAGCTAATTTTCCAAAAAGTAGGGATTTCATGCTTTTGTAAAATGCTACTTTTTAAGTGTAAAAGACAAATATTAGGTCACTAACCAAACACCAAAAACTCTCACGCTTGAAGTGAAAATGCAAACATGAGTATGAAATGGAGCAATCAAACACCTTTTTATCGTTGATGTTTTATACATGAAAAACAACTTTTTTTAAGAGCAGACTGCTTTTCCACTAACAAACAGCAGGTAAACCAAAAAAAATATACAAACATACTAATATTAGAAGTTTCTTATCAATATGATTAGTGATAATCATGCTATTTGTCTTAATAGCCGCAATCTTATCAAAGCTATCAAAAGGCTTAGTTCTTCCTTTGAGTCCCTGAGGTTTAGCCACATCTTCAGAGAGCAAAACCGGATCGCGGATCGCTTGGCGGCAGCTGGCCATGAGGGGTTGTTAGGAGTTACTATCCTTTCTGATCCTCCTATCTATCTTTCTTCTCTTCTTTTAGAAGATAGGATTGGGGTCAGCTTTCCTAGACTGATCCCAGATTAGGTTTTTCTTTGTTGTTGTTTTTCCTTTCCTGTTTCTAAAAAAAAAAAAGAAGTTTCTTATCAATGATTAATAATTAATTCAGAAATTATTATTTCTACTCAACATTTATATGGTCCATATATATATGGTTTATTTAATAATAGGATTGAAAGCAGCCGACCCTACCCTAATTAAGAACAATTAAGAGAGGAAGTAAGAGATTAATGTTGACTTAAATTATTAATTAATTCATATCAACAACAACTTAATAGAAAATTCAATGAATGAAAGGTACATGAGAAACTAAAATAAAATGCTTTGATTGTGATTTATGAGAACCTTAGCTACTTGTATTTAGGGACAGATCTAGGGGGTCGGGAGAGGGTTTGAGCGCACACTGGTCGTCGAAAAACTTTATTAAATTTATATTATGAAATTTTAATTCTTTTGGATCGCACCTCTTATCAGTGAATCAATCTGTCGTTGTATAAGTTTGTGTGTTGCTTCAAGTTATTCTGTTCTTTGTATTTGAGGGGGAGGAATAGTTGTATGACGGTCAATTAAGGTTGGTTTGAATGGTTAAGAGTCTCAAGTTACTTAAGCTTAGACTTGTCCATGGGTCAGGTGGGTCGGACCAACCGGGTTTTTATGTAAAAATGCTTAGTCCAAACCCATTCCAGCCCATAATTAATTAGCCGGGCTCGACTCGGACCGGGCCAACCGGGTTTTTTGTAAAAATGCTTAGTCCAAGCCCACTCCAGTCCACTATTAATTTAGACGGGCTCGGTCCGGGCTAGACTCGGGCTTAAAAATCAAATCTCAAGCCCAACCCATATAAAACCCACCTAAAAAAATATATATAATTTTTAATTATAAAAATAAATTTTATCTTTAAAAGTAAATATTTAACATATAAATTTATTAATTTATTAATTAATATTAATAGACGGACCGGGATGGACCAGCCCATGCTATTTTTAATAATCCCAATCTCGCTAAAAAATAGGCGAGCTTTATTGAGTCTCGGTCGGAGTGGGCCTAAGATCATTTTTCATCGTCCAAGCCCGACCCAAGGGACACGGGCCTGGGTCCGTAGACATGTCTATTTAAGCTAGATCTTGAGTTTCGAGTCCTAGCGTACGAAGAAAGCTTTAATTGTTAGAGGATCCACCTAAAAGATGTCTGACAAGCCTCGAATCAAGAAATCGAATAAACTATAAAAAAAATAGTCATATAACATACGTATTTAAATAGGCTTAATATATCATTTCCAAAAAATTTGATTGGCCGCCTGAACTTTAAAAGTGTCTCAATAGCCCCCAACTTACTTAAAATATTTCCATAGCCCCCTCAACTTGGTTGCAAAAAAATAAATTGCATGCGGACTATGTGTTGTACGCATCTTACAATGTTATTATATAATTCAAATAATAGATAAAAAGATATTAAAAATGAAATTCTTACTGACCCAACTATAAAACTTATATTTTCTAATATACCGCATATCCCGATTTTGGTCATTTTACTTTTTCAATACGCGTATAACATACCTTCTGCATGTAAACTTTTTTTTTTTTTTTTTTTTGCAACCGAATGATTAATTGGCTATATTTTATACAATTTAAGGGGTTATCTTGATTTTTTATCCAAATTGAGGGGCTATTAGACCATATTCAAAATTCAGGGAGTCGATCAATATTTTTTTAACGAGTTCAGTGTAACCGATGTATTAAGCTTATTTAAATACGTGGCTTTGATCGATCATGATTATTAAAAATGGCTTAATACATTCCAGATCCATGTACTTATCTAAAATTAGCAATTATCCTTCTATACTTTTAAAATGTTCTATTTACTCCCTAGATAGTGGCATATTAACCTCCTGAAATCCACTTGACGGAATAAGGAAAGATTTTGAAAAAGTTGAAATATATACACTTTAAGCAAGTTCAAGGGGACAACAGACAATTTTAAAAATGTTCAGGGCTAATACGTACCTTTTAGAGATTCAATAAGTCACTTTAAATAAATTTAAGGGTTAAATATAAAAAATTTCAAAGTATAGGGACAATTTACTTTTTTTTAGACAATTACGAGAGGCTAAAAATGTATTAAGTCATTAAACAAATATTCCCCAGCAGTTTAATTCATGTATGATACGTTGTTTTCGTCATAAGTGGCATTTAAAGCTTAATTAAATTTTCATCATTAATTCAAATAACAACCATACTTAAAAAAAAAAAAAAATCATATATATTTGATGATGAATTAAAAGTTTAGGTAATAAGGTGAAAATAATAGTTTTTGATAGTGGGTAATGAAAACTAATTTTATCTCTATTTGTTTTTTTAGAGAAATTTTTTGTTCCATAATATTTAAGATTTTGATTCAATACATGTATATTAATTGATGTTTTATCAAATATAGTTCAATTTAAGTTGACTTTTTATTTTAGGAATAAATAAAAAATAGTAATTAATTAATATAATTAATATAATTAATATAAGGATAACAAAGTTTTTTAGTTAACATTTTTTAATTCTAATACCTTAATCTTAAAAGACAAATATTATGGAACAGATAAAATACTATTATACTTCTAAGTAGACACTATGGTTACTTTGTTTTTAACAAAGTAACCATCTAATATTGGCAAGTTAGACCAATTTTATCTCTTAAATATAGTTATATTCTATGCAATCGTAAATCTGGTTATCTTCATTCTACATGTTTATCATGTTATCATCCATCGGTAACTGATATCATGCAAAATGGCATAATGTTGATGACGTCGTGATCACCTTCTTTCTTGGAAGGCCGCGTAAATACTAAAGCCAGGCCAATAATTGGGGAGGACATCCCAAGACCAATGACAAAATGCCTAACTACAACTAATACAAGCCCACAACCAATATGACTGGCTTTGGATCCAATCATAAAGAGAAAATTTCGGAATTCTACGAGACAAATGATTCCTCCCAGGATTTGGGTTCCTTAAAGGAATAAGAATCCTAAACTCATAAGGATTTCTAATGAAGTGATAACCTAATCGAACACTATAAATAGACAGATATAAGCATAAGGTTAGGTACGTTAACCACTATCTTAAAACCTGTTCTTACCCTCTTATTCGGTCCTAAACCATAAATTGACTTAGGCATCAGAGTAGGTTCACCGGACTCCAGCCCTCTCTGACCTACATATTGTTTTGTAGATCCATTACGATGTCGGATCATAGTTGCGACTTTAACACGTAAGTAGGATCAAGTAACAAGTTATCAATAACAAATAAAAGACACGCATCGATGATATTTTAAGTTCAAAAGAATATCTCATGTGTCGTGTGTGTCATCTGGTCCAAGACATTAAATAATATTTGTCATTTTTTTTTTACTTTATTTCATGTGTATATACGTGTCTTTAAACTGTTAGCTGTGAGTTATAACAAGATGCACAATAAATAACGAATTAATAACTACATAAAGTACTATGTTTTTTTTTTTTTGGTAAGAAGGGAAGAAAAAAAACAAACAAACAAAATTAGTGTTAGATGTGATTAATAAAAAAAAAACAAATCAAACACAGAAAAACATATGAACAATAAAACTAGAAATTGAAAGGAAAGAGTTAGATAAATCTGAGGCATGTATTAGCAGTTTCTTTAAGACGATGTCGTCGCTATTAACGATCGTCTCTCAGGATACAACAGATTACACAAGCAAATTCAAACCATGTGTAGACTCGTTATCACCGGAGCAAGAAAACAAGAACACTGCGAACAAATAAAGAGCAGGAAAAATTCCAAAGAATATTTTTTCTAACCGTATATGAATTTGACATCCATTCTATATAAATAAAACTCAAAATGATATGTCTTTTCACGAACGAACATAACTATATACAGACATACATGATTGTTCACATACGAACACAATTATTCACGGCTGACACGACTGTTTATGAAAGAAAGTGTTTGTTGGTATTTAAATTAATATATAATTTTATTCAAAAATTTTCAACAATTAGTCGAATTTATAAATGGTAAAAAATAATTATTTTAACATTAGAAGTAAACTTGTTGTGTTGAGATGCAGTTCTTATATAACAAAAGTTCATAATTGCTGCTCTATAAGGATAGCAGTTGTGTTCACATGGATTCTGATGACTACGTAAATTTGGTCATTCACTGTTAGATCTAGGCGAATTAAATATAAGCCTTCGGATATTTTGAATATCCACCTTAAGATTTTAATCCGTCTAGATCTAACGGTGAATGACCAAATTTACGTGGTTATCAGAGTCCATGTGAACAAAACTGATAAGGATAAAAAAATCAAAATAGCCTCAAGATTTTATAAAAGTGTTAATTTAATCATAATATATAAAATAACTATCATTTTAGTCTCAATATTTATGAAATAATGCAATTATAGCCATGAGTTAACGAAATTTATATGTTTGAGGTGTCAAGTTTTGTAAAGTTCAGTTATAATTGCACAATTTCACAAACATTGAAGCTAAAATGATGTTATTTTGTACTGAGACTAAATTGACACGTCTCCAAGAACTTTGAGGTTATTTTGGTACATTATCGTTAAAAAACATGCAAGTACGAAATATGTTGTTTGTTTCATAAAATTTATTGAATTTTGTCACGGAACCAATTGAATTAAAAGTTCAAACTGATAGTTAAAAGCTCAGTTCACATTAATACCTGACATATATTTCCGCATACAAATGCCAACTAGGCTTGAAGCGTATACAATACATGCTCATCTTACCATGTCCTGAAATTTAATTAACAAATGTGTTGCCTATAATCGAGCCATTGATCGTTTGGTTAGAGGCTATGATACTATATCATGGAATTAGTTGGACTAAAAACTTAAATTGATTGTTAAAGGTCCAATCATATTAATATCTAACACACCCCACATGCAAATATCAATTGAAATTGAAGTGTGAACAGCACAAGCCCATGTTTTTTTTTATGAAAATGTCTACATTTTCATTAGATACGAAAAGAATAAGTACAACAAGAAACGGAAAATGTAAAAAACCTTACAAAATCCACAATGGGACGAAAACGACTACAAAAAGCAATAAAATCCATAAAAGGTAGAAAACATACAAAAAAATAATAATAACACATATACTTCATTGAAATCATAATCCGCAGAAAAGCAACTGCAATCGAATCTTCATCATTTAGGCCATTCCGAACATTCAGATCTGAGTTCTTGTTTAACTAAGTGGTAAAAGGTTCGATCCGTGACAATCTCATTTATTGATTTAATGAGCTCGAGCTCATCATTCTATTCACGAGTTGCTCACGAGCTTTGCTGCAAGCAGTAGGGCCATCCCTAGACATAGATTGGGAGTGCGCTAACCCAGGGTTGGAAATGGTCCAAAAAAATTCTAGGTCTATATATATGTGGATTAATTTTTTTATTCATATATTAATGTCATACATGCTTTAAAGGGTCTAAATAATTGGTATTTTAGACTTAAAAATAACACAGTTGACTTTTTGAATATAGGTTGAAAGGTTAATCTAAAGAAATTGTGAAATGATATTTGTGGTACTTGTCTTCCTAGGATGACTAGTATCACTTAGAGCATCCTCAATAGTTGGTTACCACCATTGTGGATTTGGGGCCTAAAGTAACAACAATTGGTAACATCCCACTAGAGAGGTTATTATTTAAAATTTTATAGGGTAAAAATAAATAAATTAATTATCAATAGGGACTAAACATGTAATTTATCACGGATTAAAACTGTAATTATCCATCTTTTTAAAAGGTGATTTCAGACACACACATGCGCCTAACTCGCCAGATCAGGCGCGTGTCATCCACGCGCCAAATCTGACGGTTCTGGCGCCTGTGTGGAGTCAAAATGTTTAATTTTTTGGATTTGCGGGAGATCAATTACTTGTAACCAAAATTGGTTAGAAACTTTTTTTTGGTTACAACCTCCCTAATGGTAGGGAGTAACTCCACGTAGGAAAGTTACAATCAAATCCCTACTATTAGGGATGCTCTTAACTTGTTATTTGTTGTGCTTCGGGGTTTTGTTCCCTCCATTAAGATAAAAAAAAATTGTGAAACATTTTTTTATTTTTCGTAAACAAAGATATTTTAATGAAATACTTTTTTGTTTGTTATTTATAGGAATATATTTTAAAATTTCACGTACAATTATTTTGTTAAAAGGTTCTTTATTTTTTATTTCGTTTGGGACCCATAAATTGTCAAGACCAGCCGTGGCAAGCAGCTTCTTAATTCAGTTCCTGAACTTCACTGGTAAACAACTCATTAATTATATTCATTAATTATATTGATTTCAAATCTCTTTAACACAAAAAAAAACTATATAGTTTTGAAATCTACAAAACTAAAGTTTATATAAAATTGCGTTGTTTTATATTTTCTTCTTTAGAGAAATATTATTAGTAAAAATAATAGTGAAACTAAAATTGTTCATGAGCATGTTCATAAATATTATAATCGAGTTTATTTATGAGTTTATTCATAAACCTATAACCGATCCTGCTCGCGAGCTTTCAAGTCCAGTTTCATCGTACTCAAACTCGACTCATTTATAAATCGAACCGAATATAATAATTGAACTTTTATCGAACCGAACACTGAACCGTTTATAAACTGCTCGACTCATCTACAGCCCTAATAATGACGGTCTTTGTAAATTAATTAAACTATATGGTTTATTTTTGTTTCTCGAACAAACAAAACAAAGTTTAGTGCTACTAATCACACCGTTATCACCAAGGCAAAGATAAAATATATAGTTAAAATGGGGGGTTTTGATAAGTGTTGGGCTAGGCCTCTAAGCCGAATTTAAATTTATGAAAACAGGCACAAATGTTTATTTTCAAAGAGTTTAGGTATTCTACATGACTTAGAAATAATTTTATAGTGATATTTAAAAAAAAAAAAAAATTGCGCTGTGCTAATGTAAGCAAGAAAGAAAAATCCATACCAGACTCGGATGTGATTCGAATCCATGACCTCTCAAGATATAGATAAGCTCTCAACCACTAGGCTAGGCTAAGAGCTTCACCACCAAAGAAAAATCTCCACCCCACCCGGATGTGATTCGAACCCATTATAGTGATATTTATAAAGAGAATCCTTACACATTTGGGTGTACCTTAAAGAGTACCCCACTTTTATAAAATGATGAGGACATAGTTGATGCTTGACCACCACACGTACGTGTCGCTGCCATCGCCGGACTCTATATTTTTTGAGAAAAATAATAATGTTTTTATTTAATTAATTTAATTCAGAATTATAATTTACTTAATTTATTTTTTTTGGAATTATTTAATTAAATACTTTTTATTTCTCAAACAACTCTATTTGATTTCGTCTTTCTGAATACATCTGTGCGGTTCTCCACTTCCCTTATTTCTCTTCCACCTTCTTCTCCACCAAACCAGAACACAACAGTTCTTTTTTGTTCTATAAATAGTCATGTGATTCATGTTTTCATCACTTAATTTCTTTATTGCTTTCAATAAAATTTGATAATGAGCTTTTGAGTGTAGACAGCCCGAGTTCGTATTGTGCAATACGAACTGTTATCGTATTTCTGAGTGACGAGTCTCTGATCAGGATTCCGATCGCCTGAAATCACAATAATCGTCAGAAAAGGGGCCGGAGTCCGGCGAACCCTCTTCGATGCTAAAGTCAGTGATAATACAGAGAGAATATCAAAGACTAAGTGAAATATATCAGAATGATTAAGAAATTAGATACCTAGATTCTTGGGATACTTCTATTATTTATAGATAATTAGAGTTGTATCTTTGGACACGTGACATTTTATGATAGGTCAATGGATCATATCTTTACGTGCCCACATATTTATGAAAGTGAGAAGCGTGTATTTGGAGTCCAGCGTAATGATTGGTCCACGTGTCTCCAAAATGCTCATCTGAAGACTACGTTCGGCAATGTTAGGATGACTGAAGCTTTGATCTTAGTCCAAGCTTCGGTCAAGACTAACCTTCCTCATTGTCCTGAATGGGTCATGACCCATCTGAGGTCATTAAATCATGTCGGGACCTTCTTAACACAAGCCTAAATAACTTAAGAGCATCTCCAAGAGCCTTTTAGTTAAGCTCTTAAGTTAGAATTTGAGAATGGTGAATTAAAAATCAGCTCCAACAGTCTCTTAGTGACTCCTCAAATCACTAAGAGTCTTTTCATCCTCTCTATTAACAGAGAGCATCTCTCCACTTCTTTTTTTTGAAACAATCTCTCCACTTCTTAGTGCCTCCTAATTTCAATTTTTATTAATAATTTATTATTAAAGTGTCTCTCTCCTTTCACTATCGGTAAATATAACAACCATTAATAATTTTAATTATAAAATAATAAATAAGGAGTGAATATAAGGAATATTATTGGAAATGATAGATCTTAATCACTCTTAAATCACTAAAAGTCAATTATTTATATTATTTTTAAAGAGTGCACTAAGAATCTTTTAGAGATGCTCTAATACCATAACACGAACTCGTATTACGAGTGAGTAGACCTGTCCATGGGCCGGGCTGGTCTGGGTTCGGGCCGGGCCTGGCGGGTTTTTGTGTAAAAGTGCTCGTCCCAAGCCCAGCCCAACCCAGTATTAATTTAGGCGGGCTCGGGCCGGGCCGGGCTCGGGCTTAAAAATCAAATCCCAAGCCCAACCCATATAAGCCCACCTAAAAAAAATACATATTTTTTAAATATAAAAAATCAAATTTATACTTAAAATAAATATTTAATTATAAATATATAAATTTTTTAATTAATATTAATAAGGCGGGCCGGGCTGGGCCGGCCCGTGATATTTTCATATGTCCCAAGCCCGTCCAAAAAATAAGCGGGCTTTAGCGGACCTGGGCCGGGCTGGGCCTAAGAGTAAATTTCATTGTCCAAGCCCGGCCCAAGGGACACGGGCCTGGGCGGGCCGGGCGGGTACCCGGGCCCGTGGACAGGTCTACGAGTGAGCTGTTTTATTCTAGAGACGATCACTCTATTCATTACTTTGTTCGGTAATTCTCGCGCTTTCCCGGTTCATGTTCCAACAAGATAAAGTTTAGTGGTACTAATCACACACTTGTTACCAAGACAAAGATAAAATATGTAGCTAAAATGGGGGGTTTTGATAAGTGTGAAAGAGTGGCTCATAGCACAATACATAGAGGTTGGTTCATAAATTTCTTTATCTCGATTATCCAAAACTTGACTTAAGTGTTGATCCTATTCCAATGTCAAATGTCATCGAATATCCTTCTTTTGGTGGTTACGATGTGATGCCTACCTACTAACTCTTATTTATTGCTTTCACATGCCTAAGTTAACCCCTAACAAATTTTACTTCTTTCTCTCTTCTGTTTTTTTCACCTTATACATCATTACTACGATGATCTCCAACAGTTTTTTTTTTGTCCGTTTGTTTTACCTGCTATTTGTTGTCAGGGCGGATCCAAAGAGGGTCAGGAGGGTCGACCGACCATCCGGAACACTCTTGAAGAACAGTGGTTCAATCTCAAACAGCTCCCAAGATAGTTAAAGTTAGTACTTATAATATAAGACGTGATTATGGGACATAAAATTAAGTTTGCATAGTTGATTATAGTGGTAAATAAAGGAACATCCACATCAAATTTGTCCCATGTTCGAATCTCACTCTCTTCAGTTTTTATCACATTTTAATTTTTTAATGTATAGAAATACCTCTAACGTGTATAAACATGAGTAATTTTACCCCTAACTAGTTTTTGGCCCGTGCGATGCACGGATTCATCTTAATATATAAATATTAATAAAAATACAATCAAATAATTATAATTAATGATATAAATGTGTAATATAAATTAAATATTATTATTTGATTTTCACATTTACTTTAAATAATATTTTTATAGATAAATATAATAATAAAATAAAAACTAATATATTATATATTATATTATATTTTTTTATCAGTAAAAAAGGAGGAAGTGACACCTCAGTTCCATCGTTACTGTTTTATATTATATATAGATTAGTGATAAAATACAATATATTTTTATATTTTAAAAAAATTCACGTTTAATCATATATTTGTGATCTGTTATTAATGGATAATAAAATGACACACATATGTGAAATGTAGATAACAAGATTAATGACCGATAAGACAATTTGATGAATACTTTCCCCAATTTACCAAACTTGTCAATGTTAGGAGTAAAATTGCTCTTGGCTGCCAACGTTAAGAGTAAAATTGTACAATTTTAGACGTTATGGGGTAAAATTATTCTTAGGTGTAAACGTTAAGGTATTTTTGCACCTTATCCTTACTTTATATTGAAGCTCAGTTGTTTTACACCTTAACGTTTCCAATTTAGATCAAATTAAAAATTTGAAAATTTTGATTTGACTACTATGAATCAAAGCCTTAAGTCGTTATTACGAAAAAAAATCTTCATGCAGTTGTTGTTAGTGGCAAATACAGGATTGTTCGGTTGGGGCCGATTTTACACGTGGTATGTAAAAATTTTTTTTTTACTAAATCGAACTTGTTTACTTTTCTTTCGTATATATACGTTTTATAATTTGAGTGGTCAATAACCAATTTTTAAGTACCTATGTAAAACTTTTTAAAATTAAGTTATGTTGTGTTTAAGATTCTTAACATGTAAAAAAAATTGTGTTTAATAGAAAAAATCGGATTTAGGGACAACCCAATAGACAAAAAAAAATAGAAATTTGGACTTAAGAATGACCTAACATACCAATTTTGGATTTAGAGAGAGCCTTACAGGACATGAGCCAATTTTCGGATGCTAATATTCAACATCCGATCTAAATTTATTGGAAACAGGGGGACATGAACCACCACAGTCTCAAATTTTATGGAGACAGAGGGGTGAAACTACTCATGGATATGGTGGTTCCGGCGGCCAGAGAGGCCCGGGCCCCCTTGTCTCCGCCCCTGTTTGATGTTGTTGTTTATTATTTATTGTTATGGTTTGTTGTTTGCTATTGGAAATGTTGTTTTTGCAAAAAAAACAGGAATTTCTGCTTTTATAAAAAGCTACTTTTCAGCTATAAAATACAAACATGAGGGGTTTACTAAACACCTAAAACTCGGGTAAATTACATCTATGGCTACTGAACTTTACTTGATTTAATATTGTGACCACTGAACTTCAATTCTTAACGGCATAGCCACTGAACTTTACATTTTTTAACACCGGTGGTCACTCAAATTTAACTAACTTCTCAAAATGACCCTTAACGACCTCAAAATGAAAGTATTCAAGACTTAAAGTTGTTCAAAATAACATTTACAATGAAACCATATTTTTTTATTTTCCAAAATCACATTTTTTGGAGCTTTCTCTCTCTAAAAAATCACTTTCCCTCCTAACCAAACAATACCTAAATAACCTCAAAAAGAAAATTTTCAATAATTAAAGTTCCTTAGAATATCATTAACTCTTTGAATTTTTTATTTTGAGACTGTCAACATTCGTTTTGAGATATTGAGTGGCCACCAGTGTTAAAAAGTGTAAAGTTCATTGGTCATACCGTTAAGAATTAACGTTCAGTGGCTACAATGTTAAAATGGATAAAGTTAAGTGGTCATGGGTGTAATTTACCCCATAAAACTCCTTTTATTTTAAAGTTAAAATTCAAACATGAGCAGAAAAAAGAGCAACCAAACACCCCTTCTAGTTTGGCTCTTAGATCATCTTCAATGGGGTATGATGAACCATTCATTATACTTATTTATTAAAGGCTTAATACATCATTTGCCCTCTGAACTTTCAAAGTGTCTCGATAGCCCTTTGAACTTGCATAAAATATTCAGTTAGCCCCCTGAACTTGCGTAAAACGTAATCAATTGATCACTCGGCTGCAAAAAAGTAAATTAAATACGAAAAATGTACAACACGTGTTTTAGAATGTTATTACATAATTGAAGAATAGAGTAAAAATGAAGTTATTACTTGTTCAACTATAAGCTTTGTATTCTATAATATTACAACCACAATACCCTGATCTTGATTGTTTTGTTTTTTTAAGGCGCGTGCAATACATTTTCCCCATTTAACTTACTTTTTTGCAACCGAGTGATCAATTGATTACGTTTTACGCAAGTTCAGGGGCTAACTGAATATTTTATGCAAGTTCAGGGGCTATCGAGACATTTTGAAAGTTCAAGGGACCAATTAACCATTTTAGACAAGTTCAAGAGGTAAATGATGTATTAAGCCTTTATTAAACTTTCTCTCATTGCAATAAGTTTAAAATATTGAGCACTTATCAACTACTTAATAAATGTTCAATACATGGACAGAGTATGTGTGTATGGTTTTTCTCTGAGTCAATTGTGCATGTTTCTTCTATAGGTCTAACTTAACCTATAAATAAGTTATTGTGTCCCATAAGAATTAAACAGTTAATAAATTTTAATTAAATACTTATTATAATTCCTTATTAGCATTTCTATTTTTTTTTGGTAGAAAAGGAAAGGAAAGCAAAGCAAAACAAGCAACTATAGCGGGATTAGCCTAGGAAAGCTAACCCCAATCATATCCTCTAAAAGAAGAGGAGAAAGAGCGATAGGGGGAACGGTAAGGGTAGAAACACCTAACACCCCCTCATGGCCTGCCGCCGCCAAGTGATCTGCAACACGGTTCTGCTCCCGGAAAATGTGGCTGAACTCAAGGATATCAAATGAGGGGCTAAGCCTCTTAATAGCTTTAATAAGGTTGCGGCTATGAAGACCCATGGCATGACTACCCAAAATCATATTGATGGCCTCCAAGTTATCTGACTCCACAGAAAGCCTCTTAACACCCAGCCTAATCGCCAGCTGGATCCCAGAGAGAATGCCCCAGAGCTCCGCAGAGAAGGAAGAACTCAAACCCAAATTCTGGGTAGACCCAGAAAGCCAGGCGCCTCCCGCATCCCTAAGAACACCTCCGGCAGCAATCTTACCATTACTGAGGCAGGAACCATCAGTATTCAGCTTCACAACCCCCTCTCTCGGTTTGCTCCAGCTCATTGATTACTTAATTAGCATTTCTAATTAAGTAATCAATTAATTAATTAACTAAAATTAACTAATTTTTTAATTAAATAAGTATTTCGAATCCAATGAGGATTCCACCCAAATTCGACTTTAATCCGCGCGAAATTTCTACAAGAAATTGAATTAAAATTAGTGTTTGTTGCAAAACAATTTGAAAATGGATTCGACTCAAACCGCTATTTAAATTTTTGACTAGTTTTAATGAGCCATGCTGTTTAAATTAGAAATATCGAGTTTAAATTAGAAATATCGAGTTTAAATTTTAACGTACACAGAAAACTTTGTTTCCGTCTCTCTAATTCCTACACAAATAAGTCAACGCTTCTGTCATGTAATATCAATGGCTTTCCTTTTCCACTGTCTAATTGATTCATGTTGATTTGATTTGTGGTTCATTAAGTACTCCCAAAAAAAACCATTTTTTGTGTGAGATTTTCAAAATTCTTTGTAAACCACATTAAACATTAAAAATAACTGTTTTAGGAAACAACACAAGGTCTAAAAAATACTTTTAATATTAACAGTCAGTAATAATTCTCATAACATTTAAAATGGTACAATTTTATCTCTAATATTGACAATTATAAGCAATTTTACTCCTAAGAGTATGTGACCCTATTTAGTAAAAAGCTTTTTGGAGTAAAATTAGAAGTTTGAACCATTTTAGAGGATTTTGACTAGTCAAATCTCTAATCATGGTATTTGATGAAGAGATGTTTGAATGAGTTTATTAAATCCTAAAAAACTAATTTTGAAAAGACTGATTTAAGGATATTTTTCAATTAGCTTACCGCTCATCTTTTTTAAAGGACATTTTTACCTCTAAGTACTGCACTTTAACCCCAAATAAAGATCTTACCATGTCTTTATTTGTCATTTTACACAAACAGCTATTAACAATCAGCTAAGTTTACCAAACAAGTTTACACAATTAACTTGTCAAATCAGCTAACAAAAAAGGTAACTAACTAATAGTTAATGTAATCAGCTAACAGCTATTTGCCAAACATAATCCATTTCTAATAGAGAGTGCTTAGAAGAGTGCATCGTGAGGTGAAAAGTGCTTAGAGGTAAAGAGTGTTTGAAGTAGCGTCACACATTGAAGAAACAAGGGTTACTTGCCTTTTCTTGTAATAAAAAAAAATAGAATTAAACATTAAGATATTCTATTATTCATTGTGATTTTGATCGATTAATATTCAATCCTTTCCTCAACTTGGAATCAATTCAAAAAAAATTATTTAGGCACGAGCCCCTACTAATAATCGAAAGGGACGGAGACCACAAGCGAGTACGAACTATACCACAAGCGCACCTATCTGATTTTTGTCAATACAGGACTCGGAGCCCCCTGACTGAAAGCGCTGATGTTCCTTATTTTAGGATGCAACTCGCTATATTTATTTCAGTTCAGCTACAAATGGATTGATCAGAGCATTTCTAACGAAATAAAAATTTAGCCCAAAACGTGAAAGCGTAGAAAATAAAAATTTAGATTCACCTTAAGTAAAAGAAAAGTAAAAAAAAAAAAAAAAAGCTTGGCTTACTAATGCGGGGAATGCGAAAGCAAATGCAAACAAGGGTTACTTGCATTTTCTTATTAAACATTAAGATATTCTATTATTCATTGTGATAATATAATAGTTAAAATAAAAGTAAATTCCAAACAAACTCATGTGCATTCACTTTTTGTCAAACTGGTACCTAAAAAAAATATTATTCAGACGAGGACTATGATTTTCGTTTGCGACCAGAAGACAATTGAAGTTTTTCACTCAAGGACCTCAAAATTAAAATGAACATTAAAGATTTGATAATATTCTAAGCAACTTTCATTTAGATGTTTTTTTTTTTTTTGCAAAGAGAGAAAGTGAATGTTTAAAGAGAAAAAATTTCGAAAGTGATGATTTTATAAAATAAAAAATTTGGTTCTATAGTAAACGTGATAATAAATTACTTTAATTCTTGAAATTTTCAATTTTGATATTGTTAACTGTCATTTTTATAGTATCAAATTAAACAACCTTTCATTTTTAACAAAACAAAACATAGTCTTAGTATGCAACAATTTTTTATCCAACCGGTCAAGTGAAAACACATGAATTGATTTTGAATTTCATCTTATAAAATAATAATTTTGGTTACCAAAATGACAATTTTGAAGTTGTTTAGCATTGAAAAAGTTATCAAAAGTGATATAGGTAAAGAAAAATAAAATATTATATTTCGAGAAGATACGTTAAATTTTAACTATCTTTTTTTTTATTGTTGAGGGGGAGCCTTGGCGCAACGGTAAACGTTGTTGTCGTGTGACCAAAAGGTCACGGATTCGAGTCTTAGGAGCAGCCTCTTGCCAAATAAATTGACAGGGGAAGACTTGCCCCCAATACACCCTTGTGGTGGGACCCCTCTCCGGACCCTCGCTTAGCGGGAACACATAGTGCGACCGGACCACCCTTTTTTTATTAGAGATACTCTAACGTTGACAAATTAAATCAATTTCAAACAATATTATAAAACACATATTTTATTCTTTATTTTACACCACCAACTATATATGAGTTAATTCTAAAAAACACTTCACATTTTATGATTTAATTATAATTATAGAATTGAAGATTAACATTTTTAAATTCGAAAAAATATTTAAATTTGTTTTCCAACTCGTACAAAATACAATACATTATTTAAAAGAATTTCACATCTATTATTTTTGTGATCTATTACTAATATGTGATAAAATAACGTAAATATGAAATGTAAATGAAAAAGGTCACGACTTGAAAAACAGTTTGTTGAATTATTATTCAAATTGACTCGACTTGCAAATATTAGGGATAAATTTGCTCTTTGCTACCAACTTTAGAAATAAAATTACACCATTTTACATGTAAAAATAAAACTACTATTGACTATTAAAGTTGTGGGCATTTTTGCACCTTAAAAAACGGCTAAAAGATTGATAGACTTAGTGCCATTTGATTTCCATTTTTCGGAGCTACTCTTTGTCTTTCAATTCTAACCGAAGATAAAAAGTATTTAGTAAGAATTGAAAACAAATATTTTTAACCCAAAAAGCAACTAATGTCTAAAAATTAACAACTAAATCAAACGGGCCTAACTAGCCATTCTCATGTATAAGTAACAAAATGCATTGGTGAAAATTAGAAAATTGATATGGCATTTTTGAAAATTAGAGTTGTCAATTTCTAACCTGACAATATGATTAAAGAGTACCTCTCTAATGTGATCTTTTAATACGATTACCATTTTTATTACATTTATATCATACACAATTCCGTGAAGTATATAAATACATAGCACGGTAATGACACAACCACCCATTTTAGCACCTCTAACAAAAAAATCCATTCATTTCTTTTGTTCAATGAAAAGAACCATCAAACCTCATCTCTAACAATGGAATCTCAAAATCTCCTTTTTCCCCAAATTTCGTGTACCTACCATACCCGTGTCTCGTATATTTCAAAAAAGTTGTTTGTCGTATCGGTGCTTACTAGATGTAGAATAAAGTATTTCAAGGAAAATCCGAAAACTACAAGTGCAACAGGTTTACTTCGGAACTCGGTTCATTAAAATCGTATCAATTACACACAAAGCAATATCATTATATCGATATCGACTCCTTCGAGCCAGTTTTTTGAATTATGCTCCTGAAATTCCACCAGATATCTGCTCCGCAACAGGAGCAGCCGAATTGCCAACCTGAACGTTGAATCAGAATGTCATTTCATCGATTATAGTATCATAATCTTCACAATTTCTAAAATAACAGCATTGAATCCCTCTAGATTGATAATCAGGAGTGTTGAAACGAGTTGTTGTGACATTATTGTGTTATGTGATCTATAAGTTCCACGTGATCATATATGATATAAATACAACAAAAATGATAATAACGTCAAGCGGATTGGTTCTGTAAATCGTGTTGTCATGTTAGAAATTGAGAGTCGTAAAAAAAATTAGTACCTCGGGCACGAAATCAATTAATGAGAACCACACCATATTCAGTAACAGTTTCAACTGTCATCATCTTTGCAGCAACCAGCAATGGGAAAGAAAAGCTTGATTGTCTCATGAACTTTCAAAATGTCTCGATAGCCCCTCAACTTGCTTAAAATATAATAGATTAAATCATCGGTTGCATGCGAAAGGTGTGTTGCACGTGCCTCAAAAAAGTCAAACAAATTGAGATGTAAGAGATACGTCGGACTTGGACTAACAAGTAGGAAAAAGAGAGAGGGGTTCATTAATATATTTTTCCACCGTGAAAGCCCTAATTTGTTTTTCACGGTGAAAAAGCAAATTTAACCCCACTTCCTTTTTCCTAAGCATCAATCCAAGTCCGACGTGTTGCTTACGCGTCAGTTCGTTTCACTTTTACTAGAAACGTGCAACATACCTTCCACATGCAATTTACTTCATTGCAACCGGGGGATTAATTGACTATATTTTAAACAATTTGAGGGAACTATCGGATCACTCTGAATCAAGCTTTTTGGACAAGTTGAGAGGGCGGATGAATGCTAGATTCACCGAATGGACAAGCTTGACCAAGAAAAGGACCATTATCCAATGTATGAAAGACAGGAAAGTCACTTCAAAGAGGAATTAGAGTACAAAAAGAGTTTTTTTCCCAAAAGAATTTAGGATAAGGATCAAATTTGCCCCCGAGATTATTGGAGAAGATCAATGTCGCTCTTATAATAAAAAGCCTATTTCAATTTTACCCCCACTATAGAAACCCTAACTCAGTTTTACCATTTTCAAAGTAAATACCAACAAAAATTACCGATATAATCCCTTGGAAAAGGACAAAATTGGGCTACAATTTCTATCATAAGAGCGACATTGAACCGTTTCATACAATAAAGATAAAATCGATCTTTCTCGATAAGCTTAGGACCAAAATTGAAGCTTATCCCAAAGAAAGTTTTAGTTTGTGTATTGCACGCTTAAAACTGAACCAGCCAAATGATTTAAAACTAGCAAACAAGTAAAAGAGGTACCTTTTCTCCATTGATTGGTAACGTTGGGATGCACTGTACGGTAATGTGAGGAGCAACACACTGCATTGAATCCATCTTAGTTACGAAACTTATCCATAACAATTAGTTCAGCACAATATCTGTCAGTTGTGAAAGACGCATCAAGGCGCAAGGGGGTCCTGGAGCCTAGGCGCGAGATTCAGGCATGCACCAGAGTGACACAAGGCGCAACAAAACAAAGTAACATATACAATTATAAATAACAACACTTAATATCTCTAAATGACACAAAATAACCCCGTTTGTTTGGCGGAAAATATTGTGTAGGAAAATATTTTCGTAATCAGAAAAATTTATGAAGAAAGTGTAACATTTTCCTAAGATTTTATCCTTTTGAAAACAATAGTCACTCACCAATTCTTCCCGATTTCCGGTGTTCTAGCCAAACACTGGAAAATATTTTATTTTCCAATAGAAAATTTTCATTTACCCAAAATTTTCCAACAAACAAACGAAGCCTTAATCATAAAATGCATGAGATAAATTCTAATTAACTACTAAAACATGATTATAATTCATAATAAAATTTAAATATAAAAACGAAAGTTCGGCTTCAACTAGACACCAAGTTACTAACTAACTAATAGTCTAATAATAACTACTTTTCCTCAAGACTTAACTCTTTAGGCTTTATAGCCCCTATTTATCATCAATGGAGGAGAAGCTGCTAAGTTTTTTATTTTGCGTTTTTTATCCAATCACCAAGAGCGAGCCTTGGCGCAATGGTAAACGTTGTTGTCGTGTGACCGAGAGGTCATGGGTTCGAATCTTAGGAGCAGCCTCTTGCCAAAAAAATTGGCAGGAGACGGCTTGCCCCCAATACACCGTTGTGTTGGGACCCCTCTCCAGACCCTCCCTTAGCGGGGAAGCGTAGTGCACCGGGCTGCCCTTTATCCTTTAGAATCACCATCAGTGGAGGAGAAGCTACTAAGTGTTTTGCGTACCCAAAAAAAACACAGACAATTGTGCCTAGGCAAAACCCCACTCAAGGTGCGAGGCTAGCCAAGGCGCGCTGACCCCCGAGCCTTGCCTGTCTGTTCAGAAGTAAATAAGTTAACATGCAGAGAGTTAGCTGAGAAAAACAGGTATTATAGCAAATTGAATTCCATGTTAATAATGCTTCAAGAAAGACTTCTAAGCAAGCTCAATTCCGGAAAAAGGAACAAGACGAACAATTTTGATCCGCAAAAACTGAACTTTCACACTTTTATGCAAAATCTTTGACAGGAATAGCACAAGCAAACAAGTAAATAAACAGGAAGCACTCTAACTATCTGTTTTGTGAACAAAATGAACTTGAATACTTATTATCTATGTAATCCTAACTCGGTTCCGAATTTTACCGATTGGAAAGCGGAACATTAGAAATGAATTTGACCAATAAGATACTACAATGTCACACTTTATTGACCTCCTCGCTCTTTTTTTCATCGGTAACAGTCTCACAGATCACATTCTGAGTCTTCTTCTCGTCTCCTTCAGCAGCAGTAGCATCCCCATTGGAGCAATGGTTTTTCAAAACCATTGAAATGTCAGTCTCGGAAGCTCCAGCAAGCTTAAAGCGTTCAACTGCAGTATCGAGGTTTTTCTTCCAGCCTTCCATACCCAACTTGCATTCAACTTGGGATCGCTCGAAAAGCAAGTTACCCCAGAAGAGATGTATCTGTGATCTCATAACTGCTGCTTGTTCAGCCGCTTCTTCTGGCGAAATCTCAGCTTGACCACCACTTCCCGAGGAGTCACCTTCACCGGTCCCTTGTTTCTTCCTTCTTCTCAACAATTCTTCCTTCTTACTAGGACTTGGATCTTTTAGATCGTTTGCTCTCTGCTCCTCCAGCTTCTCCCACATCTCAGTTGCTGCTTTCATCTTCTCCTCGGCGCTCTCAAATAGTTTCAGAGTTTCGGCAGAATCCCAATCGGAGAGATCTATTTTCTTCGCAAGCACAAATGACCAATTAAGTTTGGCCATTTCAAATTGCTGCTGCCCTAATGCCAGCAACCCCTCGTAGAAATCGGGTTTGATCAGAAGTGCCTGCTCGTACTTTTCTCTGGCCAACAAATATTTCTCCTTCACCCAGTTGTAAGCCACTTGAAGTTGCGCCGATACTACATCCTTTCCAGCAGACTCATCAAACGGGATCCGCTTTCTCGCTGCACACATGTGAACATTTCCCCAATTGAAGAAAGCCAGGGCAGCCACCTCCTGAAACTTCAAAGCAGCCTTGTCAAAGAGATTTTGAGCTTCTTCACTTGTCACCGTTTCCTCGAGAGCCTCTGAGCAGAGCTCCATTCCGAGTTCGTGCAAATCAATATGAGCATCCGGGTCAATACCAACATGTGTCCTGAATAGCTGCGCAAACTCAAACAACCAATCATCCATCTCAATTTCCTTACTTTCTGGATCTTCAGTTGCCGCTGCTTTCTCCTTCGGAGCATCTTTTTCCGCCTTATCAACTTCGGTATCAATTGTTTCCAGCACCGATTCACTGAGAGACGAATGAGACCCACTTTCATCCCCCTTGGTCCCTTCAATCTCGAGAGGTTTCTCCTCCTCTTCCTCCAGTAGAGGGGGCTCTTGCTCTGGATTTACCTCAACAATGTGCAATCTTAACATCCCAGTTGTATCATTTTTATTCGTATCAGTATCAGGCTCAGGCACCTTCAAGACGAGGCTGTCTGCTAATGACTCTGCTAATCTGAGTTCAGCCGTACATGTTATAGTAACCAAATCACCATCATTATCCTTATATTTGATCAAAACCGACTTCGAAGATGGAAAACGTTTGCTCACAATCTCCCTCAACACTTTAAAAGTACAATTCACCGGCATCTGTGCTAGCCTTATGTCGTGATCATAAACAAGCTTTAACGGTCTCAACCGAACTGCCACCTCCAGAACCTGTCCATGAACAGGCAATGACACAGAACGTTCTCCTCGGCTATCCTTGGCCAGATTAGCTGCAGGTTTTGAAGATCCACTTGAAGGCTTCAACACAAGTTTTGGCAACTGCGTTTTCGCCTCAAAACCATTTTCAGTAACATTAACTTGAGGTTTTTCCAGCCGACTGCTAGGCGATATAATTGATCCCCCAGGTGTAGTTGCCCCCTTCTTCGACACTGGCCGTGCAGGCAAACAAGGCCCAAGACCACCAATCGGGGCACCACGAACAGCTGACGCCCCAAGAGCAGCAGGAGAAGGGCGACTCTGAAGGTCCTGCTGAGCCTCCTGGCGAGGACCCAAAGCAGTCCTCAATCTCCGAGCAATCTCCAAAGCATCCGGGTGATTCGGTTCAGCCCCTAACAATGCCTGAACATCCTGCATCGCCATTTCATACTTCCCTATCGCCTCAAACGCACGAGCCCTTCTAAGTAATGCCCTAACAAACTGGGGCTGGACCTGGAGAGCCATACTACACTCAGCAATAACAGTCTCATAATCAATAGGTTTCATTTGCATCAAACACGCAGCCCTATTGCTATGAAACACAGCACGATCAGGGTTCGTTTTCGGGGTTAACTTAAGAGCATTATCATACTGTTCAAGAGCACCTGCATAATCCTTACTCTGAAACCTCCTATTCCCTTCTTCCTTAAGCTCATGAGCTCGTTTCAAAAATAACGAAGAATCCAACTCTACACCACCATTAACAATCGGGGCTGCTGTTGAATTTGAATTCGAATTCGAATTACTTCCATTACCAACACTCGAAACTTGATTCGAACTAACACTTCCCTTCTTTTTTCTACCTCCTGATTTCCCCATAAAATTAGCCGCACCCTCACCCCGCAATCTCACAAACACCAAGCTAGACTAATATCGTAGCTCTTATAGAATCAATATAAGCTACTGTGTAGAAGAAGAAATGAAACCCCTAAAATGAAATTCAGAGGCAAAGAGTACTTACAAAAATTGAATTTCGACAATGTAATCAGTAATTTTGACAATGTGAAGCTGAAATTTGCACGCTTCCTGGCTTTAAAAGTATGAAAACCAGTATCGGAGATGATGGGAATTTAGAGAAATTGATGGCGAGAGAAAAGGTGGAAGCTATTGGGGTTTTGCCTTTTGGTAAGGTGAAACCCTAGATAGTAAGAGAAGCTCGTCAAGGGATTTAATCAAATGAGATAATGACAGGAAATGGATGAATAATGTCCCTTGGATATGTAGAATATTGACTTAATCTAACGAAGAGTATTGGCCAATGGGATTCAATAATAGTATAATTCTTGGGTTAAGGTGCAAAAATACCCCTGACGTTTTGGGTCAGGAGTAATTTTACCCCTAACATCTAAAATTGTGCAGTTTTACCACTGACATTGGAAGCCAAGAGTAATTTTATTACCAACGTTGATAAATTGGATCAATTTGAGAAGGGTTAAGGTGCAAAAATACCCCTAACGTTTTGGGCCAGGAGCAATTTTACCCATAACGTCTAAAATGGTGCAATTTTACCCCTAATGTTGGAAACCAAGAGCAATTTTACCCCTAACGTTAATAAATTGGGTCAATTTGAGAAATAATTCATCAAACTGTCTTTTCGGTCATGAATCTTGTCATCTACACTTCATACGTGTGTCATTTTATCAGTAACAAATCATAAACATACGTTGGGATGTGAAAAAAAATAAAAAAATATGTTGTCTTTTTGTACGAATTAGACAAAATAAATTCAAAAAAATCATCAAATTTATAAATATTAATCTCAAATTCTATTATTAAATTATAAAAAACATAAAATCCTTTTTTCACAACGAATTGTTATACAATTGGTGCTGAATAAGGAACAAAAATATCTGTGTTTTATAATAGTATCTGAAATTGATCCAATTTATTAACGTTAGGGGTAAAATAGCTCTTGACTTCCAACGTTAGGGGCAAAATTGCACCATTTTTGACGTTATGGGTAAAATTGCTCCTGACCCAAAACGTTAGGGGCATTTTTGCACCTTAACCCATTTGAGAAATAATTCATCAAAGTGTCTTCTCGGTTATGAATCTTGTTATCCACACTTCATACGTGCGTCATTTTATCAATAACAAATCACAAACATATTTTGGAATATGAAAAAAAATATAAAAAATAAAAATATACTGTCTGTTGTACAAATTGGACAAAAACATTTAAAAAATCCACTAAATTTATAAATATTAATCTCCAATTCTATTATTGAATTATAAAAAATATGAAATCTTTTTTTACAACTAATTGGTATGCAATTGGTGCAGAATAAGGAACAAAAATATTAGTGTTTTATAATAGGGGTAAAATTGACCCAAATTATCAACGTTATGGGTAAAATTGTTCTTGACTACCAACGTTAGGAGTAAAATTGCACCATTTTAGACGTTAGGGATAAAATTACTCCTAATTCAAAAAGTTAAGGGTATTTTTGCACCTTAACCCATAATTCTTTCTAGGAATTTGCTATTGTTCCTTATTTTGTTACAACAACTTATCAATGTTCGGGGTAAAGTTGTTTTTGGCTGTTAAGATTACGAGTAAAATTACACAATTTTAAACATTATAAGTAAAAATGTGTCTGATTGTAAAGGTTCGGTGCATTTTTGCACTTTATCCCTTGATAAAAAAATAATTTGGGTAAATGTTTAAGGATGTTTTGGTTAGCATAGGGATAACATAATAGAATCAATAAAAGAGAACAAAAATAAAGAAACGGAATGACCTTGAATTATATTGTCCGTTTGTTTCAATTCCAAAAAAGAATATTATACATTTGATTCTCCTGTGACTATTTGGTTCAATAAACCAAACTTATGGATTGTTTTTAACAACAATTTTTATACATACATAAATTAATAACATATAAACATAAGAATTAAAGTCAACAACTACTTGAATTGTTAAAATAAAAAAATAGTGAAATAAGATTAATTAAAGAAATACATAAATATTATATTTTAAAAGAAAATAATTATTTTAAAATAATTAAAAATAAATAATATGATAAAAGAAAAAATTGGATCAAAATTATTTTTTTAGAGTACATAAAATAAAATAAATAAGTATAAGGATCAAAAGTGAAATTAGTGTACAGATAAAAAAATATAAATAAAAAAGTATAAGGATAAAAAATCAAAAAGTAAAATTTGGTCAAAATTTATTTTTTTGAGGAAATAAATTAAAATATATAAATACAGTGATCAAAAGTGAAATTAATTTAAAAATAAATAAGTAAAAATAAATAAATATATGGACTAAAAGAAAAATGAAAAAGTAAAAAAGAATCTAAAACAAAATTTTATAAAGAGAGTAGGAATTTAAAATAGTAAAGAATGAGAAATAAAATAGAAGGATAATTATATAAAATTATCAAATTATCTCGAATGAATTCTATATATGAAACGAATAAAAATATAATTTAAAAGAAAATATAAAATATTTATAATAATATTTGATGTTAGTTAAAAGATATTATATTAAATAATAAAGAAAAATGATAATAAAAATTTAAAAGAATGAGTAGTATAATTTTTTATATTTAATAAACACGAGTATAAGAATTTTGGTATATATGTATTTCATAAATTTTATTAAAGCTATTTTGATTAAATTTGAAAAGTAAAAGATACGTTTTTTTTCCTTTATATACAATTAAGAGTAATTTTGTACTTTCATATATAAAAATAAATGTAGAGATTAAAGAGTTGATTAAGATAAAAATTAAGAACCTTATAATAGCATGATTAGCTTATTAATGTGTTAAGTAAATATAGATGTTAGCGACGACTTTTTGTGAAAAATCATCGACTTTTGTGGATTTTGTGAGCGGCGCCTTAGCTGGGGATTTAGCACATAAATTTCAAATAATTAATCGATTCAAAAGAAATGATTAATACGTACCCTTACTAATTACCTAGGGTTGCTACGCAGAACGATGATTCCATCACACCAAGTACCTAGTTTCGAGAGGGAATTATTAAAGGTATAGTTTGATCACATTACGCTTTCGATTACCTAAAGAGCGTAATTATTTCCCAAACCAATTAATTAATCGAAAAGTATACATTTATATGATTGAGCAACATTGAAATTATA
The DNA here is from genome assembly GCF_963576675.1 of Euphorbia lathyris. NCBI lineage: Eukaryota > Viridiplantae > Streptophyta > Magnoliopsida > Malpighiales > Euphorbiaceae > Euphorbia > Euphorbia lathyris. The sequence continues at coordinate 88,754,177 of NC_088915.1, forward strand.
TCTAATTTAGAATACTTAAAAATTATTAACCGATTTCTTTCTTTACATTACATAACACTCACACATTCCACTACCCTAATCAACCACGATGTGCATGCAAGTACTTACGCATTGCGTCGTCCGACATGTGGGGGGTATGTGTGCGTACATCACTTATAGCCTTGTACCGTTTATACGTTGCTTGACCTTTGAGTGGAAGACGTAGGTATATTTTGCTATGAGAGCATTGACGTTAACCCAAGTCAAGTAAGTTCTAAAATTCATGAGGCAACCGTAGTTATTTCTCCTAGGATTACCAAAACATATCATAATATTGCATGAAAGATGCGTTTGTCATTCCCCCTTAATGACAAATAGATCCCTTCCTAGAAAATAATTATGATATATTGACCAATCGATGGAGAAATATTGTTGAAAGAGTGTGCATCCTTTACACTATATGCATACTATGTGCTAACAATGTTTATTGTGTTTTTTACTATCTTCCTTAAGTAAGACATTCTTAAATAACTTCAAAATCATTCACTTTCTTACATTTAGAGCCATACATATTTTTTACATTTCCCTGCTATGTAAATTCATATGTCGTTAGGCCGTTTGCATACAAATTCCATGTGTGTGGGTCGTATGTATTCCATACATTCCATTCGTTGTAAATTCATACATCGTTATGCCATTTATATAAAAATTTCATATGTATGAGTCATACGTATTATGTATATTCCCCTTCCGTGTAAATTCATATGTCATAGGCCAAATCCGTAAAAATTTCATATGCGTGAGTCACACATATTCTGTACATTTCCCTTTGGTGTAAATTCACACGTCGTTAAGCCATTCACATACAAATCCCGCATGTGTGAGTTGTACATATTCTGTACTTTCCCCTTTGGTGTATTTCTGTATGCCATTATTCTAATCATGTTCTGTGAACGCTACCTCGTACATATCTCATACGTAAAAATGAATGTTCTTTCAAGAATATCTATGCTCTAAGACTTTCCTGAAGAAGTTTCTTAACCAATAATTCCAAATAACATTCAACATGGGCCTATTCCATATTTTTTTTTATTTTTTTAATCTCAAGGGATCTAGAGATCCGCAATAGGATAATGCACAGTCAACTAAAATTAAATATAGTAGAGCCTTTTTGGGAACGTTTCAGAATCACCGACCATACTAATTAATCATTAGCAAATTCCGCTCTTTCAATCTTGTTATTGTTTTAATTTAATGCATTAAGTTTTTTTTTTTTTGAATCAAAGTAGAAGCCTTTCAATAAATCGAACCGGACAATTTGTCCTGTTCAAGGACCGAAGTTAGCCAAAGAGGCGTTACAAAAGCATAAGGTAAATTAGCATTGGAACGGGAGTGCCTAGCAACTAAGTGAGCAGCCACATTTGCTAATCTTTTAACATGTGATACCGAAAAATCCCGATTTTCAGAAAGTAAAACCTTGCAATCCTGAATAATAGAACCAACATCCGAAAAATCTAACTCTAATTTACCAATCGCGTTTACCACGTTCAAAGCGTCTGATTCGAACTCCACCTTATCCCATTGGTTTGTGATTGCCCAAAGAATACCATCTCTCAACGCTAGCGCTTCAATCATTTGAGGTGAAAACAGACCCTCCCAAGTTGTGTTGTGGTAGTCCAAAAGAGTACCCGTGTCGTCCCGTGCTATGGCTCCGGTACCCCCTACCTCCGGCTCTCGAAATAGGGCGCCATTGACATTGCATTTTAAATACCCTTGTCGAGGACGCCGCCACTTATTTTCCTGCTGGGGTCGCACTGAAGAGTGCGAGTCTGCAGATATGCAATTTTGATTCAACAGATCAGAAGGTTGACGAACACGCCGCTGCTCGTAATCCTGGTTAACTCCCGAGGTCGTGTTCTGCCCCTGGGCTTCGATCAACAGAGTCCCGCCTACAACTATGACTGGCCTGCTTGCGTCGACCCTTCCGTGAGGCTGCTGACTAGGCCGCCCCATTGACGTCCCTGCCGAACTGCTGTGCTCCGTGTTTTCAGCTTCTGAGCGGCTATCCCCAGCGGAGGTTAAACCAGTAGGCTCAATAAGCATCTGTTTTCTCGCCTTCCATTCCTGTAGCTGCACGTCGCCCCGCCTCACGCAATCTGCTGCTGTATTTTCTACCTCATTCCATAATTTATTATTGCGCTGTCTCCATATCATGAACAGAACCATGACTCTTTTTGACAAGAGCTCTTCGTTTATAGTTGAAATGTCGTCCGTCAGCCATTGTATTACTGTACTAAAGTTACCCGATGGGTTCAGTAAGCCTGCTTGCCTCCAGCATTCACCTGCAAAATAACAAAGTGAGAATAAATGTCGACAAGACTCCTCCTCCTCTCCACAGTTAACACATAGCAATGGCACATGGATATGTCGTTTATTGAGATTGGCTCTAGTTGGTAGGCATCCCGAGCACAACTTCCAAATGAAAGATTTCCATTTAGGAGGAATATTTAGCTCCCACAGAACCTTCCACCCTTCAACCGGCGTTCTGTTTTGTGTCTCACTCTCAATTGCTCTATACCCCGACTTAGACGAGTATCTCCCATCCCTCGTATGATGCCAAATCTGAACATCACCCACTTCCCTAACAGGCAGCTGAATCGCACATACCTTCTGGGCTTCCTCATCACAAAGACAACCGTGCACTTTCTCCTTATCCCACACCCTAGTGCCTTCCATAAACAGATCATTTACCCTTAATTCCTCCATTCCTTCAACACGAATAAAATTGATGGTGAATTTTTCTACGTTTGGTACCCACGGGTCCTTCCACACATCTATTGATCTCCCATCCCCTACCCTCCACCCGATTCCCAATTTTAATAGCTCTATGGATCCCCATATACTCCTCCAAACGAAACTAGGATTATTGCCTAATTTGGAGGATAGAAAAGGGCTATTAGTGAAATATTTAGCTTTGAACAAGCGACTAACCATAGAGTTCGGATTATGGATCAACTTCCACCCCTGCTTACCTAGGAGCGATAAATTGAACAAATGGAGATCCCTAAACCCCAGGCCTCCCTGGTCCTTCCCTTGACATAGGGTCGACCAATTGAACCAGTGCATATTCTTCCTTCCACCCTCCTTCATACCCCCACCAGAAAGAATTCATCATACGCTGCAGCTCAGCACAAATAGATTTGGGCAACATAAAAGTACTCATACAAAAGGTTGGCAGAGCCTGGGCTACAGACTTTAGCAACACCTCTTTTCCTGCGCTGGACAGAAATCTAAAACCCCAGCTTCCAAATCTCTTTCTCAACCTATCAACCAGAAACAAGAAAATATTTCTTTTTGACCTACCGATCAGGGAAGGTAGACCCAAATACCGACCCGTATCGAGGGCCTGTGACACATTTAAAATCGAACTGATTTCTGTTTTCAAGCTGTCCTGCACATTTCTACTAAAGAAGATACCTGACTTATTTAAATTGATAGCCTGACCTGAAGCCTCCTCATACTCCTGCAGGATAGATACCACTGTCCTAGCCTGCTCCACTTCCGCTCCAAAGAAGAGGAAACTATCATCTGCAAAGAACAGATGCGAAATTGATGGAGCCCCTCTACAGATTCGACTGCCTTGCAACCTGTTCTCACTCTCTGCTTTAACAATCAACTTTGACAAGACTTCTGCACACAAAATAAAAAGGTAGGGAGATGGTAGGTCCCCCTATCTTAGTCCCCTACCCGGCTTGATTGGTCCCTCAAGAACTTGATTAACCATGACATTAAAGTTGACCGTTGTGATACAGAGCATTATCCACTTAACCCACTTCTCACTGAACCCCATTCGACAAAGCACTGCTTTCAAGAAGTTCCAATCCACTCTATCATAGGCTTTGCTAATATCAATCTTTAATGCCACTCCCCCTCCTGCCCCTCTATTATTCCTATTCATGTAGTGAATAGTCTCAAAAGCAATCTGCACATTATCAATTATAGACCTTCCAGGGACAAAAGCAGATTGGCTCTCATTGACTATGCTTGGTAACCATCCCTTAAGCCTATTAGCTAAGACCTTTGCAATTATTTTGTACAGGACATTGCATAAGGATATAGGTCTGTAGTCCTTAATTGATAAAGGTGTTTCAATTTTAGGAATAAGAGCAATAGTGGTATCATTCAGATTAGCAGGGAACTCTAACCTCTCCAACCAGCCTACACAGGCTCTAAATATATCCTCCCCGATCAAATCCCAAAAATGCTGATAAAAACCTGGACTTAGCCCATCAGGTCCGGGTGATTTGTCAACATGCATAGAAAACACAGCACTTTTAAACTCTTCAATTCTAAAAGGAGCAGTCAGCTCCGTGTTCATTTCAGTTGACACAACACTATCAAGAACATTTACTGTAACATTCTGAGTAAATAAAGAAGGAGAGAAGAGTTGTTTGAAATACTCACTAATATGCGACCCGAGAGACCCTTGATCATGTAACAGGTTGCCCACTTCATCGTGCAGCCCAGATATCGCCTTTTGCCTTCTCCTTGCTTTGACACAAGAGTGGAAATAACGGGTGTTTTGATCCCCGTTCTTAAGCCAAAAAACCTTAGCCCTTAATGCATTAAGTTTGTTCGTTTTGTTTTCAAATGTATATTTATTTTATATAGATTTGTTTTTAATATATTTTTCATTATAGTTAATTATTAATTTTGATTAATATTTGGACCAAAAAATATTATATTCTGATTTTAAATGTTTTAATCCAAGTAAATAAATTAAATAAATTATTAATATTTATTCCATTAAAAAAATAAATATTAATAGATATTTTTTATCTATTTAAATATTAATTCATTATTAGTTATATTATTAATACAAATTATGTTAATTGATTAAAAAGTAAAGAAAATAAAATATTATACGACACGTATGAGAGCTATTGAATAATGATGATAGTGACTAACTATTAGAGATATTTTTTAGTAGATGAGTGTTTTGAAAAGAAAGTTATTATTTTTTTCAAAAAAAAAAAGTTATTAGAAATGAGTGAAGTGACATAGTTGGAAGATGTGCAACCCTCCAACTATTAGAGTTTATCATTTCATCATTATTTCAACTTATTATCATCATTACTTCAAGTTTCAAGCTTATCATCATTATTTCAACTTTCAACCTTATTGTCATGGAACCGATTGAATTAAAAAGTTAAGCTTATACGTAAAGGTCCAATTCATATTAATATCTGACACACCCCTGCACACAAATACCACTAGTCTTGAAGCGTGCACAACACATGCACATATTATCATGTCCTGCAATTTAATTAACAAATGAGGTTGCCAGGATTTAAACCCTTGATCATTTGGTCAGAGATGCTCTGATCTCATGTTATGAAACCAATTGAACTAAAAGTTTAAGTTTTTAGTTAAAAGTACAATTCATATTAATATTTGACACACCGCCGCACGCGAATGCCACTAGACTTGAAGCGTGCACAACCAATGTCTTCAAAAAAGACATGGATGATAAGTAAGAGCTCAATAAAATAAAAGAAATGAGATATGATACCAACAAAAAATGTCTTCAAAAAATTCAACCTCGACCGTTGGTCAATATAGAGTTCCGAGAAACACAACTAAGACAAAATTTCATAAAGCCAAATACTAGGCTTTAATATCATGTTATGAAACCAATTAAACTAAAAGCTTAAACCTATTGTTAAAGGTCCAATTCATATTAATACCTAATACTTATTAAACTGGTATCTAGGATGTAAAAATCAAAATTATTGTTCAAGGGTAACTCGATGAATAAGCGATACTGGATTATGAGTGTTATACACACACCCTCCTATGCCTTGGTGAAAACTTGGAGAGAAACTACATGCACGCCGGGGTTAAAATCGACCAGACATGTTACATGTGAAGTGTGATGAATGCAAATAGATAAAACTACTTAGAAAACTTTAAAGTTTTAATATTTAGTTTTTTCGATGTTGTCCGCGTAGTAAACACACAAGCTTTAGCTATTTACATAATTAGAGAAACGATTGATTCATATTCTCAAAACTTCCTTAGGCTATTCGGTACTTGGTGTGATGGAATCACCTTTCCTTAAGACAACTAAAAATTGCTAAAAATATAATTTAGGTAATCGACTCTTACTTTAGAAACTTCCCTCATGGAATTGAGTACTTGGTGTGAGACACTTTTCCCCAAGGCTATACCTGGTATTTAAAAATTATTTGTTAATTTATTTATCTAATTACCTAGTTTAACCATAGTTTTTATGTTCAATTTCATAGAGGAGTTGAACCTACGAGCTTCCGGATGCTTGAGGGTCTCCCATATGAATCTTATTTTAAGGACTTCCTTTTGATGTTACTTCTGAAGGACAATAAGCGGGGAATCATGTCAATATTTCTTACTTTTAAGGGAGTCCATGGAGAACCACATCTCGTAGTTAGATACGATTGAATACCTTGAAACAATTGGTTTCCAAAAGACAGAGTCCTCACCCAGTTCCAGTCAACTAGGGAAATTTGGTAAAGCCATTCTCCAAGGATAACCTAAAATTCAAGAGACTAGGTTTGTGGACAATCATTTGCTTTTTAATTGTTAAACATATTTAAACTGAAGAATAAAAATCTTTTTTGGTTTAAGATTGAAATATGAAGTTTGATGAAAGAAATGAGAGAGTTAGGTAAAAAAAATAACAATTAAATCTCATGTAAGAAGTAAAACTGATAAAAATCAAACAATGATTTATTTTGTGAAATCCATTTAAAATAAATTACATACTTTTATAAAGAATAAACAAAAATTATAAGAGATATCTTAAATGGGTTTCTCAAGTACAGATATCAAATAAACAGACAAAAGAGATACAATGAGGGATTTTATGTCCTTTAGTGTGTTAAACTTGAAGCATGCCTCTAGTATTTGGTGTGGATTCCTATCAGGAGTCCTCTCAAGCATTTTGGGGTCGTTTGTGGATTTAGTGAATTTTTGACATCTAGAGTCCTCTCGAGCATTTTGGGTTTGGAGGCTTTCTTTCTTTCTCTCTCTGTTTATTTCTTTCTTTAGTTTATCTCTCTTACCCCCTCCCCCCAAATGGGATTAATAGGAGCTCAAATCCCAAAATAAGAGGAGGGCTCGACAAACCCCCCTCCCCCTCCTCAAAAATAAGGGTCGACGACCTCCCATTCAACCCCGCTTCTGAGGGGGAGTCAGGCCCCACTAGATAGAGTCACCATTAATTTTTTGGTCCAAATATCGATGCTCTGAGGCCACAAAATTTATACTACTTTACAACCTTTTAATTCGACAACTCTACATGTTTTGGGTTTCTGGGCACTTCTAGTAACTCCAACATTTTTTAGGACTAGCCCATTGATTCTTTCTTATTAGGTACGTCTCTTACATAATAAGGACTGCAAATCCGGACTAAGATCTCGTAAGATATTCATACCTATAGAGGATTGAGCAAGAGGGATAAACCATAGGAAATGTGACTGTGGTGGAAGATGAAGATCTTTCAAAAAGATTTGAGTGCTATTGATTGATTTTATTATGGAAAACCCGATCACATGCAATCTCATTGCCAATATTTAAAACAGGACTTGAAGATTCTACTAGGAATGATGAAGGGTAAGGTAAAGTTGGTGATTCCTCCGATAATGTAGTTGAAGACGATAATTTTTATTGACTATTGTAAACGATCTTGTTCAATGTCATTCTGGTTGGGTGTTTGATTCTGTCATTGACATTCTTTATAGAGATCAAGCTTGTTTTGACACTTTAACACTACATGGAGATTTTGGCTACACCTGTAATAGGAGAAATTCAAAGATGAAGATTGAAGGCATTGGAAGAGTTCGCCAAAAGATCCGCAATGATGTTGTTAAAAAAACACTTGCTGATGTGAAGTTTTATATAGTATTCAATTGTGACATCTTGATATTTCAAGGCATAAAGAATGAGAAAATATTTATTATCTGAATGGATATTCTCTTAGTATAACGAAGAAGATAAGGCTGAAAAGAGAGTTAAGTTTTATAAAACTATCAAGATATACGGGGATTTAGGTATAGGAAATATTTGTTGGGATAGCTCCCCAAATCCAACATTGAATAGAAGTGGGATTTTCAAGGGGTATTCCACTTATAAATAGACTTAATGCCTCGCTAGTTAGAATATCACAATCTTATGCTAGTTAACTAGAAATGTTTAACTTGGGCTTTGAGTTTGTTAGAGTGAAAGAGTTTTTCACAATTTTGCCCGTCCAAAAATTGTAAGCCTTTAATAATGGAGATTTTAAGTGGCCTAGTGGTCCCGTGATTTTTACTATTGTTGAAGAGATTTTCCATGCTATTTTTTATGTTATTATTTTCTCTATTCTCTATTATTTATTTGTTTGAGTATTGTTTCTTGTTTGGCCTCCAGTAAGGAAGCACATGGAATATTGTTTTATATCTACACCATATATAATTCTACAAATCAGCTGGCAGATTTGCTTACCAAACCTTTAACAACATTGCAAATGCCTATATCATTGTCCAAGATGAAGCTGATGTCACATCCATCGAGTTCTTCATCTTGAGGGGTGGATGTTGAAATAGAATAAAAGGATAGACTTGTTTGTGCTGTTTGTTTATGTAGTCCTCTAGTAAGCAATTACATTTAAGGGGTGGTAATTTCTGACTAAAAATACAATTTACAGACACGACACGATTAATACGAAAATAAATTTTTCTATCATTTATATTATACACGACATGTTATAGTGTTTGAATTTAGCTTAATAGGTAATGGATCATGTTTGGATTGACACAAAATAGGCATGTAAATTTTTCAATTGGATTAGGGTTGACCTGTTAACTCAAAAAATAACACCAAATGATATGACTACTTAAAATCATTATATTAATTTTCCACGTGTTTATATGCCATCTTAATTAATAAATGTAATAAAATTATAATTATTAATTTCAAACACAACTCAAACTTTTAAAAATTTTGCATGTGACTTGTACACACATTACACGAACCAAACATGATATACTCATGAACTTTTGAAAAGACATGCTAACAAAAACACGACATAAATTATTTAGAAATATATATATATATATATATATATATATATAAAAGTATGATTTAAACATGTTTTAAACATGTTTTAATAATTTTTTTAAATGAATGACTGATAATGTTGTTGCATTAAGTTGAGCTTCAGCTCATTCAGAGACCTGGTTCTACCACTAATTATGGGACGAGGATAAGGCGGTACGAGTAACAATTTTCGCTTTTTTTTATAACGTTTTTGTTTTACTAATGAAAACTAATTTATTTAACATTTTTATATAAATATAAATATACATATAGATAAATACTAAATTAAAAAGAATTGGAAACCACAAAAATATCACTAAAAATGGTAAATAATATATATTGTAGTGATCCGTGGCAAGAGCTATTCATAGCTAATACATTTCTATCCTATTGAAAGGCATCCCCAAAAGAAATTCTAGGGATACCATCCATTTGTTTTCAAACTAAAGCTTCATAAGTTTTTTAGGACCTTAAAATCTCAAAATCGTTAAATAGGTCCCTAATCTATAAAAAAAACTCATCAATTGAGTCCCTATCTTAAGCATAAATAATCAAAATAAGTCCTCAACAAAAATCATTTAATTGAACAGTTTCAGATCCTCTTTCTCAAACTCATTTTGAGCCAAAGAGAGATCATTACGGTACATGTCAAATACTCACAATTTCTAATTTTAGGATAAGATGAGGACTTAATTGATGGTTTTTGCTTAACTGAGTGACCTAATTGATGATTTTAATAGTTAATTTATCAGTTGCGTAATGTTTTCTTTTTTTGTTGCACCACCAACACAGAAGCTCTTGTGTTGACATCTTTAGAGGCAAAAAGATCACCAATTATGCCCAATTCGGGAAGCTCAATCCATTCTGATAACCCGGATGTTTGAGGGCTTGAAACTCCATATCGTCTTCCTACAATAAACATATCAAATTGATTCGCCATTGAACGAACCATCGAAATAGTCTCTGGTCCATCTTCCACGAGATGGGGTATATAATCTACACGTCCATTCACCATACCCATATGTCTAAGATCATCTAACAACATAACGTCGATATGGTCCTCTGTGTCATCTATTTCTCGATGTTCTTTCGGTAGAAAATGGACAATTGTAAGAGTCACTTCTGATTCATTGAGCATTCGTTTTGCTAAAAATAAGGCTTCGCGATCATCATTCCCTCCAAAAAAAATCATACATACCGAGATATTCGACACGAAGGATCGCCTAGATCTTTGTCGTACAAGACTTCCACGGCTGAAAAATATAGCAACGGAACAAGGTGCATTCTTAAGGACATTACAATTAACATTCCTCCACCCTTTTTCTTGTGATTCAATATATCCATGGACGGACCATTTTCGGTGGAGTGGAAGGATTATAAGAGAAGTCTTCTTCTCAATAGCCATATGGATTACGTCTTCGTGCATTAACGGAAATGAAGAGAGTGAAGTGAAAAGTTGAATCGCTACCGAATCCCAGTTGTTTTTCTCATATTGATTGAACTCGTAGATTATTTTTTGAGAAGTAGTAGTGGAAATTGTCTTGTGTTTTGAATGGTAAACCAAGACCGGTACATATCGACCAATTAGCTCGACAAGATGAAGACCATAAACACCGATCGGGTTTTCCTTAGTAGGATTTAATGTGTCGAGTAGTTTAATATACGACTCAGCATTATCTTGTCCGTAAATGCATGTAAGAATTTTGAGTTCGGCGTGAGGTTTCATATTAAGAACATTCCTTGTATGGTGACTATCATATCTTCTTAATGGATTATACAAATTTTTTACGATAATTGGAACAATGGTTGCATTGAGTAAGACATATAATGCTGCGAGGCTGTATACTTCTTCTCTAAATGTCTGCTTTGTAAAAAAAAAACAGAAAAATAAATTAATATTAGTCCATTAATAATAACTATAATTAGGGCTGTAAATGAACAGAGACGAAGCTCGGCTCGATTTATAAACGAGCCGCTCGTGAACACGATTTACTGGCTCGGTTCGTAAACGAGCCAAGCTTGAGCAGACCAAAGCTCGGCTCGAAAGCTCGATTAGAACATTTATGAACAAATTTTAGTTTTGTAGAAAACTATATAGTTTTGTGTTAGTTCACAAATATCTGAACTTAATATCATTTCATTTGCTATTAGATGAGTTCGTTCACAAATATAATAAATGAGTAATAGACGAACTATTTGTAAGCATCTTGTTTATTTATTCACGAACTTTGCTTATGAGCTTGTTTATGTACACAATTAAAGACTTATTTGCGAGCAAACTTCACAAATATAATTAACAATTTACTCAAATATAATTAACAATTTACTCACAAACAATTCATGGTTAGATAATTTTCTTAATAAACCAAGTCCAAAAGAGGATTTTGGGCTCGAAACAAGCTCGAAGCTCGTTGAGCAAGCCAAAGCTTGGCTTGTTAATTTTATATCAAGCTCAGCTCGGGATCGAGCTCGTTAATTTTATAGCGAGCCGAGCTTGAACAGGCCAAAGCTCGGCTCGGCTCGATTACAGCCCTAACTATAATGACTTTACTGACAAAATCTGTTTATAGGTGACCATCTACAAAATCTCTTACGGAATGAGTTATTCTGTCAGTAACACATGGCTGGAAGTTTCTAGCCATATATCACCGACAAAAAATGTGTTAGAGATTCATAATTCCGTAAGAGAATTCTCTTATATAATATTTTTATCCTCATATGTGTCAAGGAACCGATTGAACTAAAAGCTCGAGCTGATAGTTAAGGCCCAATCATATATCTTATATTAATCTCCGACACACCCCCACACGCAAATGCCCATTGGGCTTGCAGCGTGCACAACACAGTCTCATCCCGCCATGTGTTTTATTAATTCCACAAATTAATGAGGTTGTCGGGACTCGAACCCTCGACCGTTTGGTCCTAGAAGCTCTGATACCATGTCAAGGAACCGATTGAACTAAAAGCTCGAGCTTATAGTTAAAACGGTTCCATGACAATATGGACGAAAAAACCTATAAATTTAGGAGATATACACAATTACTTACCCCAATATCTCTAAAGTTGGAGGCCGCGTTCAGATGGATAACGTCAGTGTAACATAAGATTAATGTAAGTGCGGCAGCTTCATTTATCGGCATCTTTAAAACCATACAAGGGATCATACAACTAACCATTTTGAGTAGCAAACCTGAAAATAGGACAATAATAGATTTTCCGATATTGACGAAGTTTGTGATAAAAAGGTAAAGATCAGCCCTCATGAGTGTGGTAGGAACTAGTAAATGCATAAGCACTCCATTAGTAAAAGATCCATACTTTCCAACCAAAGCAGTCCCTAACGGAGCTCCGGACGGTATAGCCAAACCCATGAAAAATGGAGCCATGATAAAATTCTGATTAAGAACAATAAAATACACTTGTGATACAATGGCTAATGCCATAATCACATAAATTAAAGAGATACTCAAAGGCTTCCCCTCTGGCGTATTTCTGATGATCCTATCAATGACCGGACGAAATATGAATGCTAACGAAAGAAGAAAAACTAGAAATGGTAGTGTGGTATTCAAAGCATCATCCGCTGATTTTGTATATATAATCACTTGAATTATGGATACGACTACTCCACCAGTGTCGGTAACCAATCCCGACGCAAGGGTTAGGCGGCCGAGATCTGTGTTAGCGAGCTTGAGCTGATCAATCATGTCCGCAATGGTAGGGAGGCTTGTGATAATTACTACTACAAGTAAATAATTGTCTTCAAAACTAAGATCTCCGACACCTTTCCCCGGAATTGAATTGTATATATAATTAGTTACGAAAGGTATTACCGTCGCCATTATGCCAATTGATAGAGCCTTATGGCCTGTTTTAAGTACCATTTCGATCTCTATCTTCACTCCTGTTAGAAATACGTATAAATTGAGACCAAGGCTTGTTGCTATATAGACTATATCTTGGCTATCACGAGGAAATATTACTTCCCTCATCAAATCAAATTTTCCTAGACAGTTCGGACCAAGAATTATGCCTGCCTGTTTCACATATATAAAAAAACGATCATTTTCAGTATCATGAAAATATCAATTGTTGTCCGTAATTAACCAAATGAAAATATAATACAGAAATATTAAATTTACAGAAACAGAATTTAAATGAAAGTGTATGTAACATTGAAACTGTAAACAAAAGAACAAAATGGAATTGTAAATAGTTGAAATATAAACAGAAGAACGGAAAATCTGAGGCATAATTAACAGTCTACTTAAGACAGATTTCGTCGCTATTGACAATCATCTTCCAGGATACAACAGACTAATGAGAGATCATTTCGAGTGGTTCACTTTGAGCATCAGTTTCTCATTTATCACTATTCCCTTTTGAGCTTATAATATAACGTTAAAAAGATCTCATGACTTAGAATACGTTGATATATTTCAACTTATTCTAAACTCCATTTATCCGTTATATACTTAAGTCTCAAGTTGACAAAAAAAAAAAAAAAAAGTTCAACACTAACTTTCATCCACCAATAATCCCATTGTTCAAATAGAGAAAAATTTTTTAAGTATCGGGTGCTTACATGCACCCCTCATAGCAGAAGCGACACATGTCGCTTCTTCTATGGGGTATTGCATTGTAAGCACCCATAGGGGTTGCATTGGTTCAAAACTGAACCGAATAGAAAAAATCGAATACCGAAATTATTAAAATAATTCACACCAACACCGATCCAAAAAACATATAAAACTGAAATGTAACCGAACCGAAATACTCTGTTCGGTTTGGTTTTAAACCGAACAAACTGAATTTAATTAGAAAATAAAAATCACTATATTTCATTATTAAATTTACATCCACAATAAAAAAAATTGAAATACTTTCAAAATATATTTATATTAGCTTATTATCTCAACAATAATAAACAAAATTAAACTTGTAAATTCAAATATATGTGTATATATAAAAATAATAATATAGAATATATGTAATTCGATGCGGTTCGGTTTTTTTACATTTTTTTTATCAAACCGAATCTAACCGAACCGAAGTGCAAAAAACCGAATTCAATCGGTTCGGTTCGGTATGCGGTTTAAACTGCACCGATGCACACCCCTAAGCACCCAGTGCTTCCAATAAAACTAGATGAGATTGAGAGCGAGAATTAATTACCAAAACGCACGACACGAAGAGAGAGATTCCAAGCGGCTTAAGCAAAAACCGAATTAGATGGCTAAGCGTCAAAATGATTCCGATCTGCAACTCGAGAAGCGGTAAACTGTACGTGAGGAAATGAGATTTTTTAGACAAACTCCCTGAAACTCCATGAGAATTGGTTTTTAGAGGCAGAATTAAGCAAGTCATGGTAGAATTAACACCAGGAAAATCCATTGCAAATTCTGCCATTGTAAAATCAAGTAATTTTGATTTTAAGAAGACTTGATTAATTGATTTTGATGAATTATTACAGAGATAAATATATATATTTTTAATTAGATTTTGTTAACTAAATTCCAGTTATAACAGGTATTTTTTGTGTGTGTGTAATTTAGTTGTGACAATAGTTTAAATATTCATTGAAAGTGCTGTAATTAAGCTAATTCAGAAATTAATAACCATTAAAATAAAAGAATTAACATGTTTTTTTTTTGTTAAATAAAACAATTAATTAGTTGTGCATATATATTAATCTAAGGAATATACATTAATATGTATGTATTTATAGATATGTAGTTTTTTGTATTTATAGATATACAGAGTAAATGATTTAAATGTGACCAAATATAGTAGTAGATTATTGTGAGATTATACATTAATATGTATTTATAGATATATAGTTTTATGGCGGGGTTAAGGTTAATACGGACGGAGCTTGCAATGGCAATCCGGGGCAGCATCGGTGGGTGGTTTAATGAGGGAGTTGTGCAGTGGTTTTCTTGTTAACTTGGGTATTTGTACGGCTTTTCTAGCGGAGCTCTAAGATTTGTTTTTTGGTCTGGCTCTGACATGGAAGAAAGGCTATCGTCGTGTTCATGTAGAGTTGGAGTTGAGGATGGTTTTAAGTTTCATGATGGGTCAGATTGGGATCCATCATCCTCAGGCTTGGCTCATCCCGAGGTGCTAGGGATTAGGAGATCAGGTTTGAGCATTCGTTTCGGGAAGGTAATCAGGCAGCTGATTGGATGACGAATTTTGCAGGTTCTATTTTTTTTTATCATCACGAATGCGATGTGCCTCCTGTAGACCTCCAGAACTGTCTTTTTGCCGATCAATGTGGTCGGTCTTCAAGAAGATGAGTTTTTAGTTAATTTTCTTATCCGTTTTTGTGGGTTGTTTCGTGCTTTAGCCCTCCTATTTGACAAAAAAAAAAGATTCTCGTAATTTCGAAAATGATTTAGCATCTGTTGGGGTCATTTTTTATTTTTATGTATATAAAACGTATGTCAAATTTAATAAAATAAAAATGAAATAAAAAATACAAAAATCAGAAAATAAATAAAAAGAATAAAAAATAGAAAAATAGAAAAAAAAAAAAAAGAAGAAGGATAGTTGCTATTTTTTTAAGCAAAAAAACAAGTATCATTCCTCAACAAATTTTTTTTTGAAGCATCAAATGATTGAATCTTAGTACAAGGACGTGGAATTCTAAAACTAAAGATGATAAGGAATATATCGACTATTCATGGAGATCAAACAGACTTGTATTGAATGAGAAATCATTTTTCGAAGTTGGCTCAGAAAATACAAAAGCTGAAAACTGCTCAAACGTGAACAACTATTTTAATGACATTTTTTCTGCCATTTTCTTCAACTTATAGCCATGTTTTTCACTCCCAATTTCAATCCTTGCTCTCCTAGTCTTAAACTCTATAAATTGAGCAAAAATATTCATTTGGAAACCCCAATCAAAACTCAACAAAACCAACAATATACCAAACTTCTACACAAATTTTAAATGAATTGAGGAGCAAGGTGGACCATGTGTCTCTTGTTGATAGGAGGGCATGCGTCCAGATATCAAGACTTGATACTCTTCATGCCCACTAGACCCGTGATTCTCAGGATCAGTCGTGATCATGGTAACGATTGGATCCTTTGACTAAGTCTGATGAGACTTTCCAAATCAAAGTTCCTAATATGCAATCGTATTATCATTTTATTGAAGAGACAGGTTATGACTTTTTAAATGCTCCATAACGTATATTCACCTAATATTATTGTATAATATTTTTTTTAGAAAATATGATGCTTAAATATTATGTAATATTTATATATCAATGATTTTTTTAAGAGCACTTAAATTTGGGGCTTATACTTTAATTCTTTTGAGAAAATATATTATTTAATATTTAAATGTTTATATAAATAAGAAAAAAATTATTTTATTGAATAAAATATTTTTATAAAATTAATAATAAGAATTGAATTAATTATTTTATTAGATAAAAAATTATTAATTACATATTAATTTAATTAATGTATAGTGTTTTATAAAAAGCGATCCTATATAATTTGAAAATAACAAACCATTATAGTGGTTTGTTACTTTTGACCATACATATATCACTAAAAAATAACAAGATTTATTACTAACTATTATAAATGTTGTAATGAAATGACAAAAGTAAGATGCCAACATGCTTAACCATTTCTGTTACTAGAACAATTATAAACAAACTACTCAAATATCAATATTTAAATCTAACAATATAAGTTGATCATAAAAAACCATCTAAAATGTTTACAAAGTTATTAATATATATATATATATATACTTTATTTTATTAAAAAAAATTATTTGAAAAATCAGATGTGACAATCAAATTAATTAGTTCAATTTTTTTTTTTTTGTTAGATAAAGGTAAAATAGATATTGTTTTGCAACGTTAGAAACAAAATTACACTATTAAATCTATACTACCCGATGGAACATTATTAGAGACACCATGTTCTTTATGTCAAATGAAAGACATTTCATACATATTTTGTCACACATATTTTAATCATTAAGCGGAATCATAATAGAAGTCCTCCAAATGACATGAAAGACCTGATATGATATTTAGTATATAAAAACTCCTACACAGTGGCAAAATTGGACCTTATCCCAATAATAAAATAAAAAATATATATAATTTGGATTGACCAGCTTTATTCTAAAAAATGTCAATATGTATTCATATCTCAGATGAACTTATCCTCTAAAACAGCAGACATCTCGCTTATTTAAGGACTAGAGGAAGTTGTACTCATAGCAAACCATCGTTTCTTCTCTACTATTTCTACAAATTACAACCACCAAACCTCATCCAAATCTCATGCTTCTGTGGTCTACCGAGACCAGTGCTTATCCTTCCACTCAAATGATGTCACATTAATAATTGAGTTGATACGTATCATCTGAGTGAACGGAACCAGTACTGATCCCGTGTAGAAATTTTCGCTTCAATGTCATTCTTTCTCATGATTCAACTCTCTTTTTCCCCCCAACTACTAGTGACATGATAAGAACAAATAAACCACTGCCATGAACTTAAAATATACAAGTCCAGCTTATGGATAATCATCCAACTAAACTACGATTCGGTTTCCGCACCGCAATCCTACACTCGAAGAACAGTTCCAATAACCGGAAACGGGAAAGGAGTACTTGAATAAAAAAAATAGAAAAATTGCAGCAGCAGATCATATTCTCCGCCTATTTGAGAGTTCATTAAATATGCTTAAGCTTCAACTCCCAATTCCAACAGTAAGGTGTGACTAACAGCGTCGGATCCGGGGCCCATAAATTGGATGGGACCTGAGAACAAATTCAACAAGTTAAATCACATGAGAACTCAGAAGCGCAGCGTGTTGATGATGGAATTAAACTCAGAAGCGCAGCGTGTTGATGATGGAACTCAAACTCAATTCATTAAGCTCGCATCAAGTGCAGAAAGCAAGACTATAATCAACATAACTTACCAGGACTGGTGTATCGATTCTTTAGCGCCCACTCATCCCGCATGGATGCAAATTTTTTGAATGGTGCTCCTGAAATTCCATTTAGAGTAAGTAATTTGTCATTTGAAATTCAATGGCAGAATCCAGATAGAATTGAGTAAATTGTACACAGGAATATATGAAAACTTCAAGACCCGTATATTGGTCGATCTACAACAGAACGAAAGAATGAGAAACAAATTCTTACCATCAAGCTCAACCATTGCCTTCTTGATCACAGGCTTGAATTTACCTGTCATAAGAGGAAAGGAAATCGTTTAACTTGGATAGCTCAACTGTTGTGTCATATCTCATGTGTTTGTTATTCGTGTGTTTGAGGTCGTTATGGGTGTTAATTTGCTGTCGTATCAGATGCTTGTGTGTGATGTATTAGTTTATTGCTTATATCAAGAGAGAGGGAAGTTACAGATTAGTTTGCTCGCGGTAGAAAGTAATTGTTATGTACTCCTATTTATTCTGAAATAAATGAAACAAAAGCAAGCAGTATTTTCCTTTAAAAAAATTCTCAGAGATCCAAGAGTTCTACCTAACAAGCACTTAATATAAACAAACCAGCAAATTATACCAGTCTCATGACTAGATCCTAGGCCTATATCTCGCGAGCGCAGTTTATGTTAAGGGCCTGGATATGCTCTCTCGCCCACCCAGTAAGATCGATGGCATGAGGTTTGGGCTTGTTCTCACTAAGAATGAGATATGTAGTTTCAACGGGGATCTTTATTGGGTCGACTTTCTTTCATAGGAGAGTTTCTCAAGATGATTAGGATGAGGCAACAAAGTTAGGCGTCGTACTTGACTAGAAATCCAGATCTTCTTACTAATTAGTAATTCAGACTAAAAGTAACACTATCAACGAAAGACCAATACGCTACATCCAATCCAACCACACACCCAGAATAATAAGGTTGCGACAATATTTACTGGAACATTGAAACGAAGAAGTTCCAGGAGCTCAATTGAATTTTATATCCTAACGGGTGCTATTCAACAAAGCTGCATATCAAACACATAATTATATTTCTCAAGTAAATATAACAATAATGACAATCTCACTACATAAATATGATGCACCATCAGCTTAAGAGCGTAATAGTATGATATGGTAGACGTATAACAAAATTAAGAGAATAACATAGAAAGATAAAAATATACCATGTCTTCTCTCCACATCCATCAAAGAAGTCAGTGCTGTGCCACCAACTGTCCATTCGGTAACAGGAGCAGCCAAATTGCCAACCTGAACATTGGATTAGAACGTCATTTCATTGATTAAAGTATCATAGTCTTCATGATTTCTAAAATAATAGTATTGAACCACTCTAGAATCAAGCAAAAGGGGAAAGAGATAAACACGATCTAGTGAAATGCAATAAGAAAAGCCACTTACTGATGATATCAGCCCAGTTTTTCCACTGTGAAGGAGAGCTCCAGCTCCGTAGCCCAAAGCATAGCAATATGTAGAATCAAAGTTTGTTGGCAAACCACATCTTCCTTCATAACTATAAAGTGAAGATCAAACCATCAGTAAAGCCTGATCAAACAAATCATGCATCAAGTTTCCCAGCACATTGATAGCACAGATGTGAATCATATAACCTTTGTTCGTCACAGCAACAATATATATATATACACACACGCATGAAGATTTCTCTCACGCCAAAGAAATCTGGAGAGGCAATAACTTAATTTGGATTTTTTTTCTAAGTTATGGTGATAATTACCCAAAGAAGTGGGACTGTCCTTTGAATTGGCGGTTATATGTTCCCAGCTGCTTTCTCTTCTCCAACTCAGTTTCAACCATTTGAATAAGCATTTTCTCTGTTTCGATTCTGGCAACCTAGAATCAAGAAGTAGGTATATATAAAAAAAATAAAAAACAATTCCATGCAACACTCCACTTGTTGAAAATCAGAAGCAGCTATCAGATATGATCAGTACCTGGACATTTCCATGAGGATCCCTTTCCAGCATCAGTTGTTCCTGAATTGCTTGTGGTAGAAAATCAAAAAGTTCAAGAGATGAATTTGTAAGTTTCTTTTTCCATAGTCCATCATCATCCACAGGTTCATGGGCCAAGATTTCATTCAATTCCGCGATAAGATGCTGTACCTGCAAAGCAACAACCAATATATAACAATCAACAAGGCAAGATGGTAAAAAGAAAACAATGAAATGTTTGTTTCTATCAGTGTGTGTGTTTGTGTACATGTATAAGAACACGAGTACAGGTGAATGATCAAGTGTTAAGATTGATAATGGGTACCTCAGGAATGAAATCAATTAAACCTTCAGGAATGAGAATCACACCATAGTTATAGCCAGATTCTGCACGTTTACAGATTACATCTACAATGTAGTCAGTAACACTTTTCAATGTCATCTGCTTTGCAGCAACCTGAAATGAGAAAGAAAAGGATTACAAATACATCGCCAAGAACTTTAGAAAATATAGTTTGAACTAAACCCAGTCTTATGTGATAACACCAGACCAAGTGCAAGGACAAATAAAAAAACTAAGCTTAGCGGAAAAAGTCAAGATCTAATAAGGCATCAAAAATCAAATCCAGACTACTAGATTCAGTGAATGGAAAAACTTTGTAAGCTGAACAGATAAAAAAGGACCATAATCGAATGTATATATAATACAGGAAAGTCAATGAAAGCAGTACAGCGAGATTCCTTTTTCAATAAAAGAAGTTTTTAGTTGTTGTATTGCATGCTTAATCATATATGGTGATAATTAAAAGTAACTAAACATAACTGAACCAGTCAAGGGTGCAAATTAACAAACAAGTACAAGATGGGATACCTCTTCTCCAATAATTGTAATGTTAGGATGAGTTTGCAAAGCACACTCTAAGGTAATGTGTGAAGCAGCACGCCCCATAAGCCGTACAACTGCAACAAATCCATCTTAGTTAAAATATTTATCCTTAACAAATTAGTTAAGCACAATATCAGTCTGTTCAGAAGTAAATAAGGTAATATATAGAGAGTGAGTTTAGAAAACCATGGAAGTAAGCGATCATAAAACCTAGGGTGGATAACCATGTATTACAGTAAATTGACTTCCACAATTTTCATGTTATCTTTCAACAAAAACTTCTACCCTCTAGGCCCTCTGAATACCAGGTGAAGGAAGAAAATGCACAATTTTGATCAGCAAGAAATTAACTAACATCTTTATGCAGAATTTTACAGGAAATGGCAGAATTTGTAGAAGTTGATAAAGAAGAATGCTCTAAATATGTGTTATGAACCAAATGAACTTCTTGTTGACACAATTATTTTGTTCTATTTACCAATTGGAGCGAGGAACATTAGAATTGAACTTGACCAACACACTTACAGTGATAGTATTTTCCAGTGGATCTTGCATCTATCATCACATTTCCAATCATCTCTGAATATATCTGCACACATCAAATATATTCTGGTCACTTTTGCATCACTTAAATTGGGATGTAAAACAATGATATCACTTTTGTAGCATTTGACACTATTGTAACATCACAGAGACAAGAAAAGAAAATTCCCAAGCCTTATAAACCACAATCATGTAAATATGCATGCTATATGTTTGGTTTCTGAAAACTTAAACAGAACTAGAGAAGAATAGACTCTGGAAGGTGAAAAATTGTTGGACAAAAACAAATAAAATAAAACTTCATCTAGTAATAATATGTCCACTAGCACATTGCAGAACAGGTAAATATTTCATGAATATTGCTTTTTAAAATCAAATGAACAAAAAAGATATTTGTAACATGTAGGTCAGGAATTGTTTGCAACTGGGACAATTTAAGTGAGCAAAAGACAATAAATCAACATAAAGTAAAACATAATAAAATGTAGCTGAACAGTCCTAAACCAATTAAAAGAAATGTTACAGAAACTTAACTTTTGCACTACAAATATATAAATTATTCATTTAGATAATGTAAAGGCATCCAATAAGTCAAAAATGGTGGTGCTCAAGGAAAATTTAACAAGTTCAACTCTATGATGTTCACCCTGAATTCATTGAGACACAACAAATCTTTTATTAAAAAGCAGAACACCAAGGACAAAATTCATTCATATAATATATAGTGCATAGCTATAATCACCTTGCATGCAGTATCGAAACCAAAACTGGTAGGAACCTCTTTACATTTCAGATCACCATCAATGGTCTTAGGGCATCCAATCACCCGAGTTTTCAAATTTTTACCCCTGACCAAACAAATGAAGGAAATATAAGTTATAGGACATTAAACTGTAGTGGATGAAGAAAAACTTTTTTTCTCAAGCTACATCAAAGATGACCTATTTCAAAATACTTCTCTAATAGAAAACTGTTATCATGACATGCCTGAAATTTTCAGCAAGGAGGCAAGCATTAGTATTTGAGTCATCTCCACCAATGACGACAAGCCCATCTAGATCAAGCTTCAATGCTGTCTCTTCAGCTTGTTTAAACTGTAACGAGGAGAGCACTGAATCTTATATATTAAATGTAAAACACATACAGATACGAAGGAGAAAATAAAATATTTCACCTGTTCAGGTGTTTCAATTTTGTCCCTCCCACTGCAGATCATATCAAAACCACCCTGAAAAATGAAGTTTGGAAAATTAATCATCTACGATCAGTTACCACAACAACAGTAGCCAAGATCATATCAAAACCACCCTGAAAAATGAACTTTGGAAAAATTAATCATCTACAATCAGTTACCACAACAACAGTAGCCAAGATCAATAGCTTAAATGCATGAAATTCTAAAAACAAAGTCTAAGCTGATTTCCACAAGAAGTAGCATTTCAATCAATAAAAACGCGATGAAGTACATATTAAACCAGTCAGAACAATGAGATCTTGATTGCAATTAGAAAAACACAGTCGAAGCCAGTCAAACTCACCTGATTTCTGTAGGGATAAATAAATTCAGAGGTTAATTCCACGTATTTGCACTTCATGATCCCAGCAGGACCGCCTCTAAAACCATACAATATACTTCCCTTCGCACGATCCTGCAAGTAGTCTACAGCCACAAACAATAACCAAACATTACATTCCAATAGTCATCAAACAGCAGAAGCACAGTTCAAATAAAGAAATGCAGATCCCTCACCAAAGATTCCAGCAATGACATTGTGGCCCCCAGGTGCTTGTCCTCCAGACAAAACAACGCCAATCTTCAGCTTCTGATTGGAATTCAATTCATTAGTTTCATTAGGCACCAACATTGACGATGGCTGCCCGAACAGATATGGAAACAGCTTAGCGATCTCATCTACAGTACACATAAAAAAAATTGCACAATTAAGTCTAACAACTAAGGAAAATACAAATCAATGCTGTGATTTCACTAGAGAAGTTGAGAAATGACCTGGATTGCCAGCGGCGGAACTCGGCGGACCTTGGGTGATTTTAAAGGGGCTTTTGAGGACAGAAGGAAGAGGGAGGGCATGATCTATACGACTAGATTGAACTTCACTGTAAACAGAAGAAACACGGCCAGATGTGGCGGAGGATTTGACGGTGGCCGGGAGTTCGCCGTGAAGTACAAAAGAAGGAGCCATGGTGGTGGTTGGTTGATGGTTGCTTAGGTTTTGAAAAGGGGGTGACTGCTTACTGTTTAGTGTTAAGTAAGAAAACGTTAAAAGTATATATATATAGTTGGAGGAAAGGTTGAAATCTCCGCCAGGAAAGGTAGGTGTCTACTTTAGTGAATGTTTTTAACTGTTTTTAGTTACTGTCTAGAATTACTGGATCAATAAAACTTGGCCACGTAGGTAAAACCTTTTACCCATTGTTTTATTAAAATAAAATACCTTTTTGCATCAAAAAAAATAAAAATAAAATACCTTTTACCCATTGGTTGGTATTATTACATCGTGAATCTGCGTATTTTAGGCTTTTTATTATTATTTTATAAAGACTTAATACATCATTTGCCAATGAACTCTTCAAAAACTTAACTGTCTCGATTTTTAAAATATCTTGATAATCTTCTCCATTTGCATAAAATATTTAATTAATTTTTTGAACTGGCATAAAATATAATTAATTAGTCACTCAGTTCAATAAAATAAGTTAATGTGGAAAATGTATTCCCATATTTTACAATCTTATTATATAATTCAAAAATAGATAAAAAAAAATGAAGTTATTACTTCCTAAACCATAAAACTTGTCTTCTGTAATATTAGAATTGCATATCCCGTTCTTGGTCGTTTTACTTTTTTTAAGACACGTGCAATATATATTTCGTATTTAACTTACTTTTATGTAACCGAGTAATCAATTGATTACATTTTGTGCAAGTTCAGGATGTTGAAACACCTTTCCAACATGATTTTGATTTGACAAAATTATTTAAGATAATCCATGATTAAGACAATTAAATTTAAGTGCTTTGATTTAATTGTACTAATGCGTTTGTTCAATGTTGAGTATAAAAATATTTATAAGAACAGGAATCAAATTAAGACAGAACATAGTCAGCATGACAAAATAGCGCGGGCTGAGTAAAGAATAACTCAGTACGAAAGAAGGAAAGTCTTCTTCAGAACCGAAGCTTACAAATGAAGCTGATCACAGAAGCTGAGTGAAAAGCAACTCGGTATAAAAGAAGAGAAGTCTTCTTCAGAACTATATCTTGCAGAACAAAGCTGGCCGTGGAAGCTGAGTGAAAGGCAACTCTGTATCGGAATTGGCAACAATCAAAGACAACGGCTATCAAAGTCATGCTGAATGATTTTAAGGACAGCACCAATGATCCGTTTGTTAAAAGACAAGATCCGACAACTGTCTGCACCAATAATAGAAACCTTGGAATTACGCAAAGAGTTAATTTCGAGATGCATGGGTCAAATGTCCGCTGGCTAAGACAAGTGCAGTTCTTGGATCTTTTGCCGATTGTAAAAACAAAAAGAGAACAAAAGTATACATACAAAAGCACACCAAAACAAGAAAAAGATCTTACACCAAATTTCCATTTCTGTGTAAAAGCTAGAGTGATTTTTGTAATCATCTAAAGTGTTCTTTGTCTGAAAAAGAACAATTCTGTATCAATTGTAAAATTGAGAGAGTGGTGCTGAGTACTCGGTTTTAAGTACTCAGTGGTAGAGAAATCTAGGTGTTCGGTTATAGCACTTAGTAGGAGTTGAGTAGACGAATAAAGGACGGTACTCTTGCATATTCAACTGCCTTGTAAACGGTTTGTGCTCTACCTTTAAAGAGCTTAGTATTGGATTAAAAAAGCCCGGAGGGACTCTGGGGACTGGACGTAGGCGGAGAGGCCAAACCTGGATAAGTCGTACTGAGTAATTTCTAACTCTCTCTCTCAATATATATCTGTATGTGTTGCTTGCTATATTTACTCAGTATATAAATTGTTTAAGCTGACACTGAGTAAATCAGAGTGCTGAGTTGGAAGCTGACCACAAAAGCGTCATTTCCCAACTCGCAAGTAAAACAGTTCTAGTCAGTATCTGACTAAAGCCATCTTACGCCTCACTCGGCCATGCTGACCAAAACTGAGTTGTGAAACTCAAAATTAGATTAAGCTAGCATAATTAAAAAGAAAAAGTTATATTAGTTCCTAACCCCCCCCCCTGGAACTAATCACACAGGACCAACAAGTGGTATCAGAGCCTAATAGCTCACTACTCAAAGATATAACTATCTTGAGCTGATCCCGATAAATGGCTAAGAACAACACTCGTTTCCTTCCAGGGAACCAAACAACATAGATACTCCCTGAAGGATTATCAATTAGTCGGCCTCCCCTATTCTTTGGATCTAATTATACATTCTGGAAGAATAGGATGAAGAACTTTATTCAAGCCACAAACATGAGTGCATGGCTTGCAATAGTTCAAGGCCCATATGTGCCTTATAAAACTGTTAACGATGAGAAAGTTGTTAAGAGTGAAACTGAGTGGTCAGAAGATGGCCTTAAGAAATTACAAAATAACGCTTCGGCTATCAACATGCTTCACTGTGCTCTAGATGCTACAGAGTACAATAAGATTTTAGGTTGTGAGTCAGCACAGGAGATATGGAAGAAGCTGGAGGTGACCTATGAAGGCACGAGCAAAGTCAAGGAATCTGAGGTAAACCAGCACATGAGACTCTACGAGCTGTTCGAGATGAACGAAAACGAAGACATCTCGGAGATGAACTCAAGATTCACAAATATCATAAATGAGCTCAAGAGGCTCGGGAAGAATTTCACCGAAGAGGAACAGGTGAAGAAAATCTTGAGAAGTCTACCCAAGAGCTGGCAAGCTAAGAAAATGGCTGTGGAGGAAGCCCAAGACTTGACCACGTATAAGTACGACGAGCTGATCGGATCTCTGCTGACTCATGAGATCTCTATGAAAAACTTCGAAGCAAAAGAAAAGTCAGAGGACAAGAAACAAAAATCACTTGTCATGAAAGCTGACTCAACCGAAGCTGACTCATCAGACGATGAGGAAATGGCCATATTCACAAGGAAGATGAAGAAGCTGTTCAGAAAGAATGAAAAGAATAGCAAGAGGCCATTTAGAAGAGGCAATAGGTACAAAGCTGAGTCCAGTGACAAATACAAAAAGGACAGCTCCAAGCCTATCACGTGCTTTGAGTGCCATCAAACTGGGCACATTAAGTCAAGCTGCCCTAATCTGAAGAAAGAAAGGAAGGGAAGCAAAAAGGCTATGGTTTCTACGTGGAGTGACATCAATGACTCAACATCATCAGAAGCTGATGCAAATGAGACAGCAAATATATGTTTCATGGCCGATGACGCTGCTGACCAAAGTCAATCTGAGCAAGCTGACCTCTCTGACGGCTCTGACCAAGAGGAACATTCTAATGAGGTAACATCTCTACACTTGCTTAGAAATGAAATGGTTAATGCCCTGAGTGATTTATATACACTGACTAAAAAGTGTAACAAGAAAATAAAAGCACTCAGCAGGCGGTGTGACGAGATCGAAGAGGTCAAATTAAGTGACCTCCGATATCTTCTCCAAGACAACTCAACTTTGCATAACAACATGGAAATCATGCACAAGTTTGTGTCGAAAGTCCAATCAGATTCAAAGAAACTGAGAAAGGATGTCACAACCCTACAGAACCAAATAAAAGGTTCAACTAAAATTAAATCCCACGCTGAGTACTCAGGTACAGGTCAGTGTAGACAGTTCACTCAGTGTGGCTGTTGTGGGAAAAGAGGACACATAATAGATGTGTGTTGGTATAATAAACGGACTGTCCAATGTGACTTCTGCGGAAAGAAAGGCCATACCACTAAGGTATGCTGGCATGCTCAGCACAACGGTGCTGACCATACTCAACATTACCCTAAAAGGGTAACGCATTGTGACTTCTGTGGTAAAAACGGCCACACTATAAATGTATGTTGTCACAAAGCTAAAATTGATATTTTACCTGCCTATGCTAACAAACGAGGACCCAAAAGAAATTGGGTACCTAAAAATGAATAGTTCAAATTGCAGGTGAGCCTGAGATGCGCGGAGAAATCCAAGCTGTGGTATATTGACAGCGCATGCTCGAGGCATATGACTGGTGATGAAACTCAATTCATCACACTTGAACGTAAACGAGGTGGAAACGTAAGCTTTGGAGACAATAAAAAGGGTAAAATAGTAGGTTCAGGTACTATCGGAGGTAACCCCACTATTGAGTCAGTCTCCTTAGTTAAGGGTCTCAAATATAACCTATTGAGCGTAGCTCACCTGTGTGACAGCGGTAGACATGTTATATTTGATGCTACTCAGTGTCGGATACTCGAGGGAAAAACAAATGCTTTGATTTTAACTGCCCCTCGTGTTGACAATGTATATATGTTGAGTTTAGAAAAACAGTTTTCCAAAAATATATGCTTAGTATCTAAAGAGGACAACTCCTGGCTATGGCATAGGAGACTTGGTCATGTAAGCATGGACCTCCTCGCCAAATTAGCTAGAAAGCAACTAGTTGAGGGATTGCCCAAATTAAAGTTTGAGAAAGATCAATTATGCAATGCTTGCCAGCAAGGTAAACAAACGAAAAAATCTTTTCAAAGTAAAAACGTTGTCTCAACCAAGCGGTCATTGGAATTACTACATTTGGATCTTTTCGGACCTGTCCAGCCACTCAGCTTGGGAGGTAAGAAATTTTCCTTAGTCATTGTAGACGACTTCTCTCGGTATACTTGGATCATCTTACTGAGTAGCAAGGATGAAACATTTGAGATGTTCACAACATTGATTAAAAGGCTTGAAAATGACAAAGACCTAAGAGTAGCTCATATTAGAAGTGATAATGGCGGAGAATTCGAAAACCAACAGTTTAATGAATTCTGTGAAGTCAGTGGCATTGACCATAAATTTTTTGCTCCTAGGACGCCTCAACAAAATGGGATTGTTGAAAAGAAGAACAGAACAATAGTCGAAATTGCTAGGACAATGCTGAGCGAAAATAGGCTTCCAAAGTATTTCTGGGGTGAAGCTGTCCACACAACATGTTATATACTAAATAGGGCTTTAGTTAGACCTATACTCAAGAAAACTCCTTATGAACTTTGGAAAGGACGAAAGCCCAACATTGGCTACTTTCGTGCCTTTGGGTGTAAATGTTTTATACTCAACACAAAAGATAACCTTGCTAAATTTGATGATAAAGCTGACGAAGTGATCTTTTTAGGGTACTCAACTAACAGTAAAGCATATAGGGTGTATAATAAACGAACTCAAGTTGTAGAAGAGTCTGTCCATATCGAGTTCGATGAAACTAACCCTGCAGGAAAGACAACTCAGTCTGCCGAAGATGAACCAAGCTCAACTTCCGCTGACCAAACTGGAGCCACTGAGTCATCAGTACAAGGGCTGACCAAAGGTAAACACGAAACAGAAATTACCTTTGCTGACCAATCTACTCCTGCAGATATTGTAGAAACACCTATTCCAGACAACTCAACATTACCCAAAGAAATAAAAATCCCGAGAGGACATTCGGAGAAGTCCATTCTTGATGCTGCTGACAACAAGCTGATGACAAGAGATCAGCTTAGAAAATATCTCAGCAATGTTGCATTCGTCTCAATTCGTGAGCCAAAGAATTTTGCTGAAGCTGAGCACGACGAACATTGGATCAATGCTATGCAAGAGGAGCTTGATCAATTCAAAAGAAATGAGGTATGGGATTTAGCACCAAAACCTATGAATCAAAAGACCATAGGAACTAAGTGGGTCTTTAGAAATAAACTAGATGAGCAAGGCAATGTAGTCAGGAACAAAGCCCGACTTGTAGCCCAAGGCTATAGTCAGCAAGAGGGCATTGACTATGGTGAAACCTTTGCACCCATTGCTAGGTTAGAGGCTATACGTATATTGTGTGCATATGCTAGTTTCATGAACTTCAAACTATATCAAATGGATGTCAAAAGTGCTTTTCTTAATGGATTTATAAACGAAGAGGTATATGTTAGTCAGCCTCTTGGGTTTGAAGATCCAAAGTGTCCAAACCACGTTTATAAACTCAAGAAGGCCTTGTACGGCCTGAAACAAGCACCTCATGCTTGGTATGAGAGGTTGACCAATTTCCTACTGACCAGGAACTATGTTAGAGGCAAAGCTGACACAAACTTATTCATTAAGAAGAAGGGTAAAAATACCCTGCTTGCACAAATTTACGTAGATGATATAATATTTGGTGCTACTGACGAATCTATGTGCAAAGAATTTAGTAAACAGATGCAAACTGAGTTCGAGATGTCTATGATGGGCGAACTCAACTTCTTCCTTGGACTTCAAATCAAGCAAGGGAAGAATGGCATCTTTATTAGTCAGTCTAAGTACGCCAAAGAAATGTTAAAGAAGTTTGATATGGAAGAATGTAAGCCCATATCAACCCCAATGGGTACTGATACTGTCCTTTGTGCTGACGAGAAAGGTAAGTCAGTAGACAGAAAGTTATATCGAGGTATGATTGGCTCTCTACTCTATCTTACTGCTAGTAGACCTGATATTCAGTACTCAGTATGCTATTGCGCTAGATATCAAGCTGACCCCAGAGAATCACACCTTATAGCTGTAAAAAGAATTTTTAGATATTTGCAGAGCTCAGTTAATGCAGGTTTGTGGTATCCAAACTCAAATGACTTCACACTCATTGGATACACTGATGCTGACTATGGACGGGACAAGCTAGAGCGTAAGAGCACTTCTGGAGGATGTCACTTCCTTGGAAGCTGTCTAGTGTCTTGGTTCAGCAAGAAGCAGTCATCAGTTGCCCTGTCTACAACTGAAGCTGAGTACATTGCTGCTGGAAGCTGTGTGGCCCAAGTCCTATGGATTAAGCAACAGCTTGAGGATTACGGAGTTAAAACAGAAACAATTGAAGTCAAATGCGATAACAAGAGCGCTATTGACCTATCTAAGAATCCAATCCAACACAGCAGGATGAAGCATGTCAGCACAAGGCATCACTTCATCAGAGACCATGTACTCATCAAGCTGACCTACGTACCTACAGATGAATAGCTTGCGGATATCTTCACTAAGCCTTTGGCTCGTGAGCAATTCAGCATATTAAGGGAAGCTATCGGTATGTGTAATCCTGTTTAATAAACTCTTGATCAAATGTTGAATGATTATATTATATGCCGAATAGTTATTGCATGCTATGTAACTCACTCAAACTGAGCTAAACTGTATAACATAGAATCACCCTATACTGACTAGACATACATGCTGAGTGATTACTACAGGCTGAGTTACTTCTGTATGAAAATCTCTTATACGTAAAACTGAGCACTCAGTATTTCAAACGTTTAGAATTCCAAATACTGAGTAAAATCCATTTAACATTAAATGCTAGCACACGCACCATAAATAGCCACCTAGGATGACGTAATCGCAATAATTAGAAAACAACTGCGCCGAACGTGTCATAAATGCCAGATTATTATCGTTTGATCATCTCGAGGTAAAACGGCTACTCCAACGTTCCAGATCAACTCGACCCTCTATAAATAGTGGACGAATTCCCACTCACATCTCTTTACACTTTGAAATCTCTGGCAAACTGATTTCTATCTAAATCCCTAATCTTCAAATACTCTCAAAAGAATCCCTAAAAATCATGTCGGATTCCCAAAACATCTACGGAGCTGATTATGACGGCAATCACTCCGATGAAAACCCTCCATCTCCTGCTCAGTAGGAATACGTCGAAACTCCCACTAAGTCTCAAGGACAAGGTCAGCATGACCAAATTTCGAGCAAGAGCCCCCAAGCTGACCTCGCAACCTCTTCGAAAAGGAAGAAGAAGAAGGAAAAGCAAGAACCAGAAAGAACCTATTCTCCAGTTTTCGGCAGCGTTAGGGGATGGAAAATTGATCGCTCCCGCTAGTTCTCTAAAGGGTTTGTCGAAGCTGAAAAGCCCTTCTGCGAATGGATCTCTAAGAATGGCTGGACTGGGCTGTTCTCTATCCGTGAAGCCACCTATCCCGAGTTAGTAAGGGAATTCTATGCCAACTTACAAGCTGATGATGATGACAGTGACTACATGGTCACTGAGGTCAAGGGGAAAAGGATCTTTATTAACCCTCCTTATCTCGCTACACTGATAAATCTAAAGAACAAAGGAGCCGAACTCAGAACCACAAACGATTCCGGAAAAATCGACTACTCCGTTGAATTTTGTAAACCGAATGAGCACAAGGGAGAAATAGCCAGTACGTGTATGGGTCAAAATCAAAAGATGGCTCACTACATTCTGACCAACTTCATCTATCCCAAGATCAATTCTCAATCCTCTGCATCTAACTTTGAGCAGTGCTTCATATGGCACATGCTGACCTACCAGCCACTCAACATGCTTGTATTCCTTATCGGCGGATTTAAGTGGAGCACAGGGACACTCAGGTTGGGGTCCCTTATTACAAAGATCCTTCAAGATCACCGAGTGAGCTTAGCAGAAGAAATTCAAGTTTGGGGTACGGAGATTTCTGCAGGTATTCTATTTGGCTTGGCTTATGACCAACCAATTGTACCAAGAAAAGGAAAAAGAGCGGCGGTTGAAGAAGCACAAGCTATACCGACCAAGAAGGGAAAAAAGGTTGTGGAGCAACCTCGTACTGACCGCACCAGGCAAGATAAAAAGCGGAAAGCTGACCAAGCCACTAAAGACATCAATACTACCCCAAACAAAAATCGGATTGTATCTAGCGTGCAGAAGGCTGCTGCTGAGCAAGCCAAGTCAGCAGGAAAAAGGCCCGCTATGCTTGAGGAAGAAGAGAAAGAGGAAACTCCTGAGACACCTCTAAGGAAGAAGAGAAGAACATCTGGTCTGAGTCCCATTGATGCTGCCCCTCTTGATTTTGCCATCTCCGATGATTCCCACTTCGTGAGAAGTCAAGAGATTGACCTTAAGAAAACCCCTGTTGACCAGGAAGATGACTTGGGAAATTTCGGAAGTCAGCTTGGTGCTGAGAAAACAGTGAGTGTTGATGATGAGCAAACTAAGGATGCTGCTGAGCAAACTAAGTCAGTTGATGCTGAGCCAACTGAACTACAAGCTGACCAAACAGTAAAAGTTCAAACTGTGAGAAGCCTTAATGCTGCCCTAGAGCTCAATTCTTCATCTGAGTCTTTTGACTCAATTGCTGCTGACCCCTCACCTCCAACCAGAACGGTCAATTCTGAAAAGCATTTTAAATGCAAAGCTTACAAGTCCAACTCCCTAGACTTATTGGCTGATTCTCCACTTAGAGAACCAATTACTGACCTAACTGGACTTCAGTACGAATTCTTCTCCTCCGTCATAGAGCCAACTCCGGATCAATTCACACAAAAGCAAGCCTCTATTACTCATACTGAGGAACAAGCCAAGACCCTTGAAAATCCAATCCATGCCGAGCAAGAGCTTGAAGTCCAAGCTGATGGAGAGCGAGAAAAGGAAAATCCTGCTCATGGCAATGCCGAGTTGCCTCCTTCTGCACCAACTCAAATTCAAACCAATGTTGAGCAGGTCAATATCTCTGTCGATCCACCTCTTTCTAATCTTGAAACGCAGAATGTTGAACAGTCAGTCCCTGCTGCTGATCTGAACAAAAGTCCAGCTGTTGATCATGTTGGCCCATCTGGTACTGAAAAGCAACCGGCCGCTGAGCGAACACCTGAGGCAACTTATGCCTACCTAAATGCTACTGAGTCTGGGCGACGAATCATTGACTCAGCTCAATCCATTCTCCAGGATTTGACTCCCTCTCATGCCGATGCTGCTGGGTTCGTTAATGTTGAGTCAACACAACTTTCTTCTGTCACTCAGCTCC
Organism: Euphorbia lathyris; assembly: GCF_963576675.1. Classification (NCBI taxonomy): domain Eukaryota; kingdom Viridiplantae; phylum Streptophyta; class Magnoliopsida; order Malpighiales; family Euphorbiaceae; genus Euphorbia; species Euphorbia lathyris. The sequence continues at coordinate 88,787,596 of NC_088915.1, forward strand.
TGAATGAGATTAAGGGTCTCAAAGATCTTGTGAGTGTCATGACAACTGTTCAATCTCAATAACCCAAGCAAGACTCCATAGTGAAGCTGGCTGAACTGCAGTTAATGATGGTGAATCACATGGATTCCCTCCAAGGCCAAATAAATGCTCTGTCTGCAGTAAACACGAGATATGCTACCTCTGCTGAGGTTGACCACCACTTCACCAAGCTACACTCTGAGCTGACCGGTACTCGTGCGCTAATTTCCTCCTTTTCCCAGTGTTCGATCGAGCAAATTAGCGAAGCTATCCGTCTACTCAACTTGAGTAAGGAAGAGATGGATACTGACTTGGTGAAAACAAATGAAATCCTGCAATACTCCTAAGCCACCTTCAAATATGTGCGCCACACGAATGCTCAACGTCAGTTCTACGATTCGGCCTTGCTCAAAATGATAGCTTATGCTAGGCTGACTGACACGCTGACCTGGATTGGGAAATCACAAGAATATATTCTCAGTATGCTTAGTGCATCCATTCGAGTCCCCGGATCCATTATAGACGATGGCGTTCCTGTCTTCGACGGTCTCAGGGAGAGCACGAAACAGCTTAAGGCGTACTCAATGAGATTGACTCGTGCTGTTCTGAATGACACCTTCATTCCTCCTCCGCCCGATGCTGGCAAAACGGGGGAGAAAGAACAAGCTGATGGAACTCAGCACAAATCAGGAGAAGCATCTGGTAGTCAGCAGCAACAAAGAAATGCCAAGGGAAAAGGCAAAGTTAATCCTGCCCACCAAGCCCAAGTCAACAGAAAGAAATAGACTAGTCATTAGAACTTGACTTGTAGTATTTGGTTTTGGCGTTTTTCTATTTTTGTATGCTGACACTACACCATAGATGGTCTGTTGCAACACCAAGCAAGTGTTGGCTAAAGTCGTTATTGTGTTGCTAAAGAAGTTTTGGCAACAGTTTTTGTCAGAAAAGAGAGTTGCTTTTTCGCACGTTGCTAAAGATGTCTTAAGCAACATTTTTCACATTTTTAGCAACATCGATACAAATGTTGCTACACGTATCTGTGGCAACACTTTCCTATCCTATAGCAACTTAAATGAAAGCGTTGCCTTATCATAGAACAGGTAACAGTATTATCGAATAAAATTATAAGCAACACTTTTAAACTTTCTTGCAACAAGTTTTTATGCAACATTGTTTTTTAGTTGCAACTCTTTTTATATAGAATTGCAACACTTTTTAATTTAACATTTTTTTTTGTTTCAAGCAACTCTTTCGTATACAATATGCAACATTTTTTAAATGTAACACTTTTTAAGCTTAATTTAACACTTTTTAATTTAACATTTTTTTAGCAACTTTTTTATATTATGTTCATAGCAACACTTTTTGTTTGAAATTTTAACGATTTTTAATGTAACACTGTAATATATGCAACATAATCTTTAACTTGTGCAACACTAAAAAAAATTAAAAGAAATTTTTGAATTTAAATAATAGCATAAAAAAAACCCTTAATTGCAATTACAAATCCATAATAGGCTAATTTATTAACAATGAAATTTAAAATTCTCAAATGATCCAAAACACATAATAAAAAGTATAATAAAGTCATAATAATGTAACCTATCCTTCAAATTACTTAGAAAAGACAGTAGCATTCTCATTTTCATTTGAAATGTCACCATATATATCCTCAATATCAATGTTGAGATTGGGATTAACTTCTACCAATTTGTTTATAATTAATGTCAAGCTCTTCCTCACTTTTTGATCCACTTGTTTCATTTTCTCCTCCATTACTTCTTCAAGTTGGATAACTTTCTCCTCAATTTCTCCTTGCAATTGGTTCTTTTTCAACAGAGCCCTACCTCGACGTTTAGACGAGCTCGCGCTGGTTAATTAGGAATTGAGAGGTGCCGACGTAGGTGAATTAGGAATTGAGAGACAAGAAGAATGATTCCTTATCGACTGTCAGGAAAGAATTATGAAATGACAATAAAATTCACCATTTAAACTATGATTATTCACACAAGCTAAAAAGGAGAAGATGGTGCTTACACACGAAAGAGCAGAAGCTGATATACCTCAAGTGCATATTTGTAGCAGTGATGGAAGCCAATCTGATTGAACTTTGGGGAACTCTATAGAACCAAAATAATCCAAAAGGAACATTGCATAATGAAAGTACATTTTAAAATAAAAAATTAGCATAAAAACCTTTCAAGTAAAACATGTTCTGTTAAGATTATGTGTTTTCTTTCTACTAAACTTCTCACTCTTATAAATTATAATGACTGTCTCTTCCTCTTCTAATAAACGTATAATCTCTTCCTCTTCTAATAAACGTATAATCTCTCTCTCTCTTTTAATACTTTTTTTTAATAGAACTGCCCCTAACTACCAAGGCACACCTTGGTGCGCCTTTGGCAACTGCCTCTTGGCGCAAAATGGCGCACCAGGCACGAGTCATGGCGGTTGCGCCTCGCCATGGGGCTGCCATGGCGCTAATCACCAATTCGGAACTAGTATGTCAATTTCAATGTCAAACAAAATAAACATCAAACTAAAGTGTCATAACCAGTTTGAACAACCAACATACCATCCCTAGAGAAGAATTCAATAACATGAGGAACTTAACATGCTAAACAACATACACTACCCTAACACATAAAGTGTCATAACCAATGTTTAAACTTGACTCAATTGTGAAGTTATCTTTAGAGACATAATGAGAGAAATTTCAACATCAACACCTTTCAATTCGAATGGGTAAAAACCAATGCTTGCATTGTAAAATCAAAATCATATGAACACTAAGTTATACAGCTTAACATACCACTGCAATAACCACGAAAATATAGAACTGTAACCTTTTACGAAGCACTATACACTATATGGAAATCATAAAAATGAGCTTCATGTGGATTATTATGAACCTAACAAGAAGGGCCAAATGATTGAAGTAACTTTCCTGGTTGAACCATGTCAACTACTAAAAACTTGGTGCTCCAACCAAAGAAAAAAATAGTAAAATGATGTTATGGAAAGATATACCAATGTGGAATTATCAATTCGGGATGTTGGCATTATCAATTCCTTCTTCCCCTATGCCACTTAATTCCTCATGATTATCCTGTTCGAAGCATTAACCATGAAATTTGACAGCAGTCATGCACTACAAAGTAAACAATAGCATTATTAGATTATCATCAAGACCAGACCTCAATTGGTTTATTCTCTAGTGTTAAGAATCCACCCACCTTAACCAAGGAGGGGAAGCAAAGTTACTCTGTTTGCATCTCTCAGAAAAAGCATGAGCAAAAACACAATAATCATTCGGTGAAAGAGTTCCATCCCAAGATGAAACATCCATGATTGACCGACTCAGAATCTATTGGTGGGTAACAAGATAGCAGGGCAAGAAGAGAAAAGTGCAAATTAAGCATCATTTAACATGCATATCTACCAAAAACATCCAGGTGTACCATGTGCAAATAAATTCTGGAAATACCTTTCCACGTTCTTCCAGGGTATTGCAAAGGCATTCAAGACCATAGTAAGACTTGCTAGACCACATTAAGCAGGTTCTGACTCTGTCTTAAAATAAGAAATAAGCTTGTAGAACCCTTATAGTGTTCCATTATGAATGGCTTCTATAAAAAGTTCCTGCAAATCTCAAAAAAGGAACCAACATAGTACCTGATCATAATGAGCAGGCTCAAAAAAGGAACCAACATGACAGTGAGTGAAAGAAAACAAAGATCAGTGATAAATTGACAGATGCATATAGTTGGAAAGGGATAGATTAAAGACCTCAACAAGTAAACCAAGTTCCTTACAAATCTGTGTAAGAACAAATGTTGCATAGCAATAGAGTTCCAAGGTACAAGCAGTGAACTAATCTTTTAAACGCGTGGAGTTTTGACTTCCACTTAATGCCGCCACATGTTAATAAATGATTTTTTTAAAACACCAAATGCATAAAAAGATATTAACATTGGAGGAAAAAAACAGGTTATAAATTGACACACGAGAGCAGAGCAACCAGTGTTTTCTAAAAATTGCAGGAATAATGCAGTAAAGGGTAAAATGTTTGTAGATGTTAGCAGGAAACTCATTGTATTTATATATCTACAGCTATGCTGCAAAGTAAACAAGGCAATATATAGTTTCTGATAAATTAATGAAACAATCTTGCATACAGACTATGCATAAGCATATTGTTGTTGGATCAATGTACTAGCATTTCCATTGTAGTGAATAAATTCTGTAAATTTTCTATGCTTGGGATAGAAACACAAGTATACAATAGTTGTTGGTCTATCTCCTGCTGGCAGCTTGGTGGCTGGTCAAGAGCACCAACCATCTATAGAGTAAAGAGTATTTGCATGGTGTTCACTAAAGTTGTTTTTGAAACAATAAAGTCACTAAAGTATAGTTGGCAACACATTTAGACAGATAAAGAATATCAGAAATTAAGGAAAATACTCATTAATTTCAAAACATTAAACAGTTACCTTCAATGGTTTCATCTTGGTGCTGACAAGATTGATGATTCTTGTGGATCTGAAAGTATCATTTCTACTTTTGCAAGAGATCAACGTTCTCCATCATCTTTCTGCTCAACCATTCTGTTAAGCCCAAAATATACCTAAAATATCATACATAAATACATTAAATTTACATTGAAATCATACTAATTATATTCATTTGGAATACTTTTACGTCTTTATTTACTTCTTTGATGCAAGGTACTTAATTATTTGGTTAAATCCAAATAGGAGAGAAAACGGAGCGAAAATGGAGCTAAAATGGAGGAAAAACCTAAAAAACGTACTGAGAACGCATAACAGCCAGAAGAACGCTCAAGAAGGACGAAAAGCAGTCGAGAGACAGGGAAAATTCTCTCTGTCGCGACTGAGATTTTCATAATCTCAGTCGTGACCTACGGAAGCCAGCTCGGGAGAAAAACGAAGTTTTCACTCGTCCCTATACCCCCTGTCGCGACTGAGATTTTCAGAATCTCAGTCGCGACAGCGAACCATTCTGCACACAAAACACATGTTTTAAATTGGAAAAACGCGTCTGTTCGTTCGGATAAAAGCAACCCTTCACCAGCGGACACGACCCATCATTTACAACCCTTCAACAACTATAAATAAGTGATCCATTTCAGAAATCAAGGTTGGAAAAAGTTAGAGAAATTAGAGAAGAAAGTTATTATGTTGAGTTTCTGATTCAGAAAAGAATCAGAAAGTTAGATTTCATTTCTGTGTAAACAATCGTGTTGTACACGAATTGTTATTAGATTAGTTATAAAAATAGTATTAGTTTAGTTTTTATTCTGGTAGTAGATGAGATCAGTCTCTATTCCGAAGATCCAGCGAGAAGAATTGACGGCTGAAGCGTATGAGGTTTGACGCACCTACGGAGTTTGAGAGAAAGATTGACGACCCGGATCTCAAAGTTTTCGTTACAATGCTATCCAAGTTTCTACTTCTCTGTTAACTTGTGAAAATTCACATTTCATTAATGATATACCTATTTATTCAGTATATTCTTACTGTTGTTATTTTGATATTATTCCGACAAAATGATTTTCAAAATGATAAACTGGTGTTTTTATTAAAACGTCCTATTCCATCTTATTCATATAAGAACTTTGTTGAACACTTGACAGATTCAGTTTTTATGAATGACATGATCGCTGATCGCGGCTTATCAGACATAAAATACTAGTTTGACTAAGGTAGGAATCACCTCAACATCAGGGGGATTTCTACGGTTCAAAGCCTTTTAATTGAGTAAATCGCTATATTGTTACATGTCCATAATCTTACAAAGTTAAAGTTGTTTTCTTTGCTTTATGAAAATAAGTTTTATACCTATTATTTATTCCAATTACGGAAGTATCTGTTTTGTAATCAAAATTCCAAAACAGAACTGTTCTCTAAACTCGATATAATCCTTCTATCTAATCCTAATTTACCAAAACCAATTCCATCAATTAAAACATATTTCTTTTATTAAACCTAAACACGTGACTAAAACCGAACTAAATAAAGTTTTAGTTAAAAAGCGTTCCCTGTGGGTTCGATATCTTTTATTACTACAAGCGTATACCGTGCACTTGCGGAAATCGCTCAACAAGTTTTTGGCGCCGTTGCCGGGGAACGCCAAAATTTTTGACAAAATTTTAAATTTTTCGTGTTTTATTTCGAATCTAGGTTTAAACATACTTATTTTAACTTTTATAATTTAATAGTTTTCATTTACTAATTTATTTATTTTTCAAATTCTGTTTTGTAGGTAGTTTCGGTTCGTGCAAGATTTCAGGTTCATGCGCAGTTCTCGAAGTTCAGGCATTGTACCAGACCCTATAGACCCAGAAATTAAGAAAACCATTAGGAAGAACAAGAAAAATAAGAAAAACAAAAATAAGACCCCAGTAAAAACATATACCGAGCCAGAAAAAATGGCAGACCCACCAACACTTATGGATTACGCTAGGCCAGGTGTGGCCGGTGTGACCAATAGTATCGTTAGACCCAGAATCACCGCAAATCAATTTGAAATTAAGCCAGCTTTGCTTAATATGTTGCAAAATAATGTAACATTTTACGGGTTACCTAACGAAAATCCTAACACCCATTTAACAAATTTCCTTGAAATTTGTGATACTTTTAAAATCCCAGATGTGACTGCAGAAGCAATCAAACTTCGTCTCTTTCCCTTCACTTTGAAGGATAGAGCCAAAGAATGGTTAACTTCTATGCCAGCCGCAACTTTTGCCACTTGGGAACAATTAGCCCAAGCGTTTTTATCTAAATATTTTCCTTTAGCAAAACCGCAAGATTCATAAAGGAGTTAACATCTTTTTCTCAAAATGATAATGAGACTCTTTATGAAACTTGGGAACGTTTTAAAGAACTTCAACGTTTATGCCCACACCACCAATTACCCGCTGAACTTTTAATGCAAACATTTTACAATGGACTAAATCCTACAATTAGGGGTTCATTAGATGCTATGTCGGGAGGGCTATTTATGAAGAAAACATCAGCCCAAGCGAGAGAACTTTTGGAGGAAATGGCAATCAACAGCAGTATGTGGCCCGCAGAACGAGGACATATGCCGGTGGAAAAACCATCATCCTTAACCACATCATCAGTTAAAGGTATAGTTGAACTTGATCCAGTCGCGATGCTACAAGCCCAATTTTCTGCTTTATCGCACAAAATTGACAAATTTATGGCACCACGCGATACCAATGGTAATCCATTCCAAACGGATGTGGACTACGAAAATATGAGTGAGATCGAACAGGTAAATTTTGTCCAAGGGCAAAACCAAACTAATAATCCTTATTCTAATACCTATAATGCTGGATGGAGGAATCATCCTAACTTTAACTGGAAAGATAACAGTAACAATAATACCAGTGATAATCAAGATCGTACCACTAATTATCAAAATCAGTCAAGAGATACGATTAGCATTTTATCTTCTAAAATCGACAAGTTTATAGATGCTATCAGTGGAAAAATAAGTAATCACGACGATGGTTTTAAACGGATCGAAAATAAATTCGATCAGCTTATTAAAAACCACTCATCTAGCATCCATAATTTGGAGGTTCAAATTGGTCAACTTGCTAAATCAATTCCATCCTGAAAAGAGGGAAGTCTTCCCAGCCATACGGAAGAAAATCCGAAAGAGCAGGTGAAGGCTATTACTCTTCGTTCAGGAAAAAATTATCAAGGGCCTGAAATGCCCAAAGATGCAACATTACCAGGAACTGATTTACCAAGGTCCAAAGAAGATATCTTAAACACAAATAGTTCACCATTTGACACAAGTACCAAAACTTTTGTACCCAAGCCACCTTTTCCGCACAAAGTCCGAAATAAGGACTATGATAAACAACTTCTAACGTTTTTGGATAAACTCAAAAATTTGCACATCAATTTGACATTTATGGATGCAATCACACAAATTCCTAACTATGGTAAGTTTTTAAAGGATTTGATTTCGAAGAAAATCAGTTGGGAAGGAATTTCATCCATTTCGTTAACTGAAGACTGTAGTTCAATAGTATCAAGTAATTTGCCCACAAAACTCAAGGATCCCGGATGTTTTACCATTCCGTGTAAATTGGGAGATATTGAATTCCTAAGTTGTCTTTGTGATTTAGGAGCAAGTATAAACTTAATGCCGTTGTCTATTTTTAACAAGTTAGGTTTAGAAGAAGATATAAAACGTACCAATATGGTTTTGCAATTAGCGGATCAAACCACTAAGAGGCCATATGGTATAATTGAAGATGTTTTAGTCAAAGTCGATAAATTTATTTTTCCTACCGATTTTGTTATATTAGACTTTGCATATGATGTAAATTGCCCTTTAATTTTTGGTAGACCGTTTATGAACACGGGACGCGCTCTAGTAGATGTGTCGGAAGGGAAAGTAGTTTTAAGGATAGGAGAAGATAAGGTCGAGTTTAATATGAACAAAGCGATGAAATACCCTATGGAGGAATTCGCTTGTATGAAACTTGATTTAGTCGAGGAATGTGTCAATGATGTAATTCAAAGTGAAGAAATAATTGAGGAATTAGATGATAAGGACCCAGAGCCTTTGATTCGAGAAGATGGACCAGTTCCGCCTTCAATTGTAACACCCCCTAAATTAGAACTTAAAGAGTTACCCAGTCATTTAAGGTACGCTTTCTTAGGCGAAGGCGATTCTCTACCTATAATTATTTCTAACAAATTAACAAGCGCTCAAGAAGAAAAATTGAAAGAAGTTGTTAGAAATAGGATAGGAAGTATGGGATGGCAAATTTCAGACTTAAAAGGAATTAATCCTAGTATAGTTATGCACATAATTCACTTAGAAGAGGATAAACCACCTAAAGCGGATAGGCAAAGACGCTTAAATCCGAACATGAAAGAAGTAGTCAAAAATGAGATTACTAAACTTTTAGACAATGGAATCATTTATCCGATTTCGGATAGTGAGTGGGTTAGTCCAATCCATTGTGTACCTAAAAAGGGAGGCATAACTGTTGTAAGAAATGATGAAGGTGAACTGATACCTACACGAACCACCACCGGTTGGAGGGTTTGTATAGACTATAGGAACCTAAACAAAGCTACTAGGAAAGATCATTTTCCTCTACCTTTCATTGATCAAATGATCGAAAGGATAGCCGGGCATGCATTTTATTGTTTCTTAGACGGTTACTCCGGATTCTTTCAAATTTACATTTACCCGGATGACCAAGATAAAACAACCTTCACATGTCCTAACATTTGCATATAGGAGAATGCCTTTTGGTCTATGTAATGCACCAGCAACTTTTCAACGATGTATGACAGCAATATTTAATGACTTCATTGAAGACATAATGGAAGTTTTCATGGATGATTTTTCAGTTTATGGAGATTCTTTCGATGCATGTTTACAGAACTTGGATAAAGTATTGTCTAGATGTGAGGAAACGAATTTAGTATTAAATTGGGAAAAATGTCATTCTGTTAAAACACCTTTCCACAGGATTTTGATTTGACAAAGTTAATTAAGTGAAATTAAATATTCTATTACACATTAAGTTTAAATGCTTTGATTTATTGTTACTAATGTGTTTGTTCAATGTTGAGTTTATAATTGTTATAAGACATAAAGATCATAAGGCCCAAGCCCTATATGGAAGTCAAAGCCCAAGTCAAACAAGCCCAAGATCACTCAGCCCGCGTATGTCAAAACGCTGCCGTTGAGTATTGAAACGGAGCTCACCAATGAAGGATCGAGAAGATCCACGTAGACAACTTCGGTATGAAGCTGCTGAGCTGTCTCGACAAAACGTACAAGACAGCCGCTGACCACAAAGCAACTTCCAGACCAAGTATTTCCTCTGTTGGTAAAGAACAGAAGACGCAGGAAGCTGTCTGTTTGACATTACCCGATTTGGAGGAACATACTGCCACACTGACCGAAGAACAGAAGATGCTGGAATCTGATTGGCTAAGAGAACTGCTGAACAGACTGAGTGAAAGCGACATGAAGCCGTTTCCCTCCAACGGTTATTTCGAAATTCGAAATAACCAGAAGCTCTCACAGCTCTCTATAAATAGAGCATTCAGAATCCACATTCAATAGAGAACTTTGAGCAAAAGCCGTTACGCTGACCAAACGTGTACAAAAAGTTCTCCATCAAAAGCAAAGCAAATTCTTACACCACAAGCTTATTCATTTGTGTAAAAGTCTAGAGTGATTGATCCTCAATCATCTAAGGTGTTCTAGCAATTGTTGTTTAGGACAAATCTTAATCATTTCTAGGAATAGAAAGGAGAGGCTGAGTACTCGGTTTTAAGTACTCAGCGGAGAGATTAGGATTGAGTAGAAGTATAGAGGAAGGTACTCTTGTCATACTCAATTGATGATATTGTAAAAGGTTTGAGGCTCTACCTTTCAAGAGCTCAGTAGAGGATTTGAAATCTCGGAAGTGTTCCGGGGACAGGACGTAGGCTTGGAAGAAGCCGAACCTGGATAAATCTGCTGAGTGAAGTATTTCTAAACCTTAACTCCTTATTTATATTGCTTGCTTAAAACAAACTAAAACTGACCAAGTAAAAAAGGTCAAGCTGAGTTGTGCGCTGTCAACGAATTAGTTCAGGAATAGACTCCAAGTGCTATTTCCTGACCTAAGCAACGAAACTGACCTAGTCACTAGTTGACTAAGCCAGTGTCTTGTCGATTGATCAGCGCCGCTGTCATATAATCTTTTCTTAAGAAAAAGAAATTTGCCCTAATCAATTAAAAAGGTCAAATAGTTCCTAACCCCCCCCCCTTGGAACTATATTTGCAACCTTACAAGGGACCAACAAGTGGTATCAGAGCTAAAAGCTCATTACTAAAGGTCTAACAACCTTGAGTTGATCCATACCATGGGTGAAAACAGCACTCGGTTTCTCCCTGGAAACCAGACAACTCAGATATTACCTGAGGGGCTGTCCATTACTAGGCCTCCCCTATTCTTCGGGTCAAACTATACCTTTTGGAAGAATAGGATGAAGAACTTCATTCAAGCTACAAACATGAGTGCCTGGCTATCTATAGTCCAAGGCCCATTTGTACCTGTGAAAGTTGTTGCTGGCCAGTCAGTTGTTAAAGCTGAGGTTGAATGGACAAAGGATGATCTCAAGAAGCTTCAAAACCATGCTTCGGCTATCAATATGCTTCACTGTGCGCTCGATGCTGCAGAATATAACAAAATCTCAGGTTGTGAGTCGGCACAAGAGATCTGGAAGAAGCTGGAAGTCACCTACGAGGGAACAAACAAAGTAAAAGAATCCAAGGTGAATCAGCAGATGAGACTGTACGAGCTGTTCGAGATGAACAATGATGAGGGCATTTCAGACATGAACGCAAGGTTCACCAATATCATTAATGAGCTCAAGAGACTTGGGAAAATCTTCACTGAGGAAGAACAAGTCAAAAAGATACTCAGGAGTCTTCCAAAAGACTGGCAAGCAAAGAAGACAGCAGTTGAGGAAGCTCAAGATTTAACCACCTACAAATATGACGAACTCATCGGTTCATTGCTGACCCATGAGATATCCATGAAAAACTTTGAGGTGAAGGAAAAATCTGATGACAAGAAGCAGAAGTCACTTGTCATGAAGGCTGACTCCACTGACGGGAGTTCAACTGATGATGAGGAGATGGCCATGTTCACAAGAAAGATGAAGAGGCTGTTCAGGAAGAACGACAAATATTCTAAAAAGCCTTACAAAAAGTTTGATAAGTATAAGGCTGACTCAAGCGACAGCAAATACAGAAAGGACAGCTCAAAGCCCATTACATGCTTTGAGTGCCATCAAGATGGCCATATTAAGTCAAACTGCCCCACGCTGAGGAAAGACAAGAAAAGTGGGAAGAAGGCAATGGTGGCTACTTGGAGTGACAGTGATGAATCTTCATCAACAGAAACTGAGGCCACCGAGTCAGCGAAGATATGCTTTATGGCTGACGAACTTGCTGAGCCATGCATTTCTGAGCATGCTGACCAATCTGATGAGTCAGATAATGAAGAGCAATCTAATGAGGTAATCTCACTCTCTCAACTAAGAAATGAAATGGGTAACGCCCTGAGTGATCTCTATACACTTGTTAAAAAGTGTAACAGGAAGATTAAAGCACTCAGCCGGCGCTGTGATGAAGTAGAAGAGGTCAAACTAAGTGACCTCAGATATCTTCTTCAGGACAACTCAGTTTTGCATGAAAATATGAAAACCATTCATGAGTCTGTCTCTGAAGTCCAGTCAGTTTCAAAGAAACTGAGGAAGGATGTCACAACCATTCAGAACCAATTAAAGGTTCCAAACAAAAACAATTTTCCGCTGAGAACTCAGTATCAAGGTACACAGTACTAAGGTACTCAGCAGAGATGAAATCCCCAGCGAAGAGTCCAATGTGACTTTTGTGGGAAGTTAGGACACACTACTAAAGTGTGCTGGCACGCTCAGCACTGGGGTGCTGACAAGTCAGTAAAAAATCCTAAACAGAAGGTCAGTTGTGACTTCTGTGGAAAGAATGGCCATACTGTCCATGTATGTCGCCATAAAATAAAATATGATGCTATACCTATTGCACCTAACAAGTCAGGACCCAAAAAGAATTGGGTACCTAAAAGTAACTAGTTACAATGCAGGTAAGCCTGAGATATGCCGAGAAGTCAAAGATGTGGTATATTGACAGGGCATGCTCAAGGCATATGACGGGTGATGAAACTCAGTTCATCACGTTTGAACGTAAACGAGGAGGGAGTGTAAGTTTTGGAGACAATAAGAAGGGTAAGATAGTAGGCTCAGGAATCATCGGAGGTAACCCTACTATTGAATCTGTCTCCCTAGTCAGCGGACTCAAATATAACTTACTCAGCGTAGCTCAGCTATGTGACAATGGGAGAAAAGTTATATTTGATGCTACTGGATGTAAAATATACGAGGGTAAAACTAATGAGTTAATTTTAACTGCCCCTCGGATAGATAATGTCTTTATGCTAGACTTAGAGAAAAAGTTTTCAAAAACTGTGTGCTTAGTAACAAAGGAAGAAAATTCCTGGCTATGGCACATGAGACTTGGTCATGTAAGCATGAACCTCCTGGCCAAACTAGCAAGAAAGCAATTGGTTGAGGGACTGCCTGAACTTAAATTTCAAAAAGATCAATTATGTCACGCTTGCCAAGCTGGAAAACAAACCAAACAATCTTTTCACAGTAAAAACATTGTCTCAACTAAATGTCCGTTAGAATTACTACACTTGGATCTCTTTGGTCCAGTCCAGCCGTTGAGTCTGGGTGGAAGAAGATTTTCCTTGGTCATTGTAGATGATTTCTCTCGGTATACGTGGGTTATCTTTATGACCAGCAAGGATGAGACCTTTGAGACATTTTCAAATTTGGTTAGAAAAATTGAAATTGAAAAAGACCTAAAATTAGCTCATATCCGTAGTGATAACGGTGGAGAATTCAAAAATCAAAAGTTTGTTGAATTCTGTGAAGCCAGCGGTATTGACCATAATTTTTCTGCTCCTAGAACACCTCAGCAAAATGGGGTTGTAGAAAGGAAGAACATAACTTTGGTTGAAATAGCCAGGACAATGCTGGATGAGCATAGGCTTCCAAAGTATTTTTGGGGAGAAGCTGTTAACACAGCATGCTATATTCTAAATAGGGCTCTAGTCAGACCTATACTTAAGAAAACCCCTTATGAACTTTGGAAAGGACGAAAGCCCAACATTGGTACTTTCACGCCTTTGGCTGTAGATGTTTTATTTTCAATACCAAAGATAGCTTAGCCAAATTTGATTCAAAAGCTGATGAGGCTATCTTTCTAGGCTACTCAACAAACAACAAAGCATACAGAGTTTTTAATAAGAGAACCCAAGTATTAGAAGAATCTATACATGTGCAATTCGATGAAACTGACCCTGCAGGAAGATACCAGCCGCTGATAGAAGATGAACCAAACTCAGCAACTGCTGATCAAGAACCAGCTACTGAGTCCTTCACAAAACGGCTGGCCAAGAGTAAGAGTGAACCTAAAATTACTTTCACTGACCAATCTACTTCTGCAGAGAATGTTGAAACACGAGTAGAACAAGACATGAATCTACCCAAGGAGATAAGAGTCCCAAGAGGGCATTCAGAAAATGCAATTCTTGACTCAGCTGGAAATACGCTGATGACAAGGAATCAACTAAGGAAGTATCTCGGCAATGTAGCTTTCGTCTCAGTTCAGGAGCTGAAGAACTTTGCCGAAGCTGAGCATGACGAATTCTGGATGAATGCCATGCAAGAGGAACTCGGCCAATTCAGGAGGAATAATGTATGGGAGCTAGTGCCACATCCAAGAAGCCAAAAGACCATTGGAACAAGATGGGTCTTCAGGAACAAGCTGGATGAACAAGGAAACGTAGTTAGAAACAAGGCAAGACTTGTAGCTCAGGGCTACAGTCAGCAAGAAGGTATTGACTATGGTGAGACCTTTGCCCCAGTGGCAAGGCTAGAAGCAATTAGGATTTTATGTGCATATGCATCTTATATGAATTTTAAACTGTTTCAAATGGATGTTAAAAATGCATTTCTTAATGGAGTAATAAACGAGGAGGTCTATGTCAATCAGCCTCCAGGGTTTGAGGATTCTAAGTTCCCAAACCACGTTTACAAACTCAAAAAGGCTCTGTATGGTCTCAAGCAAGCACCACGTGCTTGGTATGAGAGGCTGACCAACTTCTTACTAGCTAGAAATTATGTCAGAGGTCAAGCTGATACAACCTTATTCATTAAGAGAAAGGGTAAAGATACCCTGCTGGCACAAATATATGTAGATGACATCATATTTGGTGCTACTAATGAATCTATGTGCAAGAAATTTAGCAAGCAAATGCAGACTGAATTCGAAATGTCAATGATGGGAGAACTCAACTTCTTCCTTGGACTTCAAATTAAACAAGGAAAGAATGACATATTCATCAGTCAAGCTAAATATGCCAAGGAGATATTGAAGAAATATGAACTAGAACATTGTAAGCCAATATCCACTCCTATGGGCACTGACACTGTCCTCTGTGCTGATGAGAATGGTAAGTCAGTAGACAGCAAGTTGTACCGAGGTATGATTGGCTCTTTACTTTACTTAACAGCAAGTAGGCCGGACATTCAGTTCTCAGTATGTTATTGTGCTAGATATCAGGCTAACCCTAAGGAATCCCATTACATAGCTGTAAAAAGGATCCTTAGATATTTGCAAAGCTCAGTAAATGCAGGTTTGTGGTATCCAAATACTCATGACTTTACACTCATTGGATACACTGACGCTGACTATGGACGGGACAAGCTCGAAAGAAAAAGCACCTCTGGAGGATGCCATTTCCTAGGAAGCTGTCTTGTATCTTGGTTCAGCAAGAAGCAGGCGTCAGTAGCCCTGTCCATAACTGAAGCTGAGTATATTGCTGTTGGAAGCTGTGTTGCTCAAGTCCTATGGATTAAGCAACAGCTTGAAGATTATGGTGTTCAAACAAAGACAATTGAAGTTAAATGCGACAACAAAAGTGCAATTGACCTCTCAAAGAACCCAATCCAGCACAGCAGGATGAAGCATGTCAGCATAAGACATCACTTCATCAGAGATCATGTACTCAAGGAAGAAATCAAGCTGACTTATGTACCAACCGATGAGCAGCTCACTGATATCTTTACAAAGCCTCTAGCACGAGAGCAATTCAGCATACTGAGAGAAGCCATTGGTATGTTTAATCCACTGTCTTAAATTCCTAAGTAAAAATGTGATATGATGCATGCTGAATGAATGTTAACATGCTGAGTGTTTTAAAGAGTATCTGTCAAAATCACATGCCCAGAAATAAATGCACACTGTTTGAGTTATCTCATGCCGAGTAACTAACCTCTATAACTATCCGTTGAACAAAACTGACTACTCAGAATATGAAACGTTTATATCAACAAACGCTGAGTGAAAGTAATCATTAGCATTTAATGCAAACGCACGCGTCATGACACCTGTACAACGCATGCGCCGAATACGTCTTAAAAGTGTCATAAATGTCAGGGTTTCTGCCGATTGGACAACCCAAGGGCAAAATCGACCTAAATTCAAACGGAAACCTAAGTTAAAAAATCTATAAATAGTGGGTATTTCCCCACTACCTTCTCTCTACGCGTACTAAACTTTAGAAAGCTTTAGAATTTCCTTAAGCACATACGAACTTCAGAACCTCCCAAGATGACAAAACCCTCTTTCAACGTCTCCGGTGCCCGTCAGCTCTGAACCTATCCAACCTGACCATTCCACTGAAGCTGACCCTGCTCACCAAACATCTGGACAACAAACACTTGAGCAGAACCCAACACTAACTCCAGTCCCTGACCCAACAACCTCTTCTTTACCTGGTCAAACTGATATCCATCTGGCCACAACAAATGTCACTGAGTCCAGTCAAAGAATCATTGACTCAGTGCAGGCCCTGATTCGAGACATTCAACACTCAACTCCTCCTGCTGCTGCCATTTCTCCAATTGAGTCTACTCAGCCTTCTCAAGTAACTCAACTTCTCAATGAAGTTAAGGAACTTAAAGATCTGCTAAGTCTTCTCCTATCTTCGCAAGCACAGCATGCTAGGCAGGATTCGATAGCTAAACTGGCTGAGATCTAGCTGACCACTGTTCAATGCCTCACTACTCTATCTACCCAGATCCAGACCCTGTCAGCTGTGAATCCCAATCTCGCCACGTCTTCTGAGTTAAAGATGTTGTTTGCTCAGCTTCACACTGAACAAAACAAGACAAATGCTCAGCTTGCAAACACATCTCGATGCTCAATGGAGCAACTAAGTGAAGCAGTTCGTCTACTCAACCTTCACAAAGAGGAAATGGACACCGCTCAGCTCAAACAGGATGCGCTACTGACCACTTCCCAGAAATTTTTTGACCATGTCAGACATACGAATCTTCAGCGCGAGCACTACGACACTTCACTTCTCAAAACTTTCCATAACTCTTTTGCTGCGCTGACAGACACAATTACATGGCTGGGAAAAGGACAAGCCTATGTACTCAGTATGCTCAGTGCTGCTGACATCCGTATTAGTCCTGAGGTCCTAAGCAACGGTGCTCCTATTTTTGATGGGTTAGACGAAAGTGCTGATCGCTTGAAGACCTTCTCTGCTGAGCTATCCAGAGCTGTTCTTTTGGACTCCTTCAAGTTGCCTCCACCTGGTGCTGGCAAAACGGGGGAGAAGAAAGATCAGCGAAGAACTCAAGCTGAAGGCAGTCAGCAAAAGAAGAAGAAATAGATAGCGCATTAAAACATAGTCTATACTTAGTTATTTCCTTCTTCTTATGTATGCTGACTATTCTATATTATCTAATATAATACTTGCATTATCAATCCAACTTGTGTTACTTATCCTACCATGCTAAGTATTATCTAAATGCATGCTGCGTATAAAAATTAATGTTTGAACTTGTCTAATATAAACCATTGAACAAATAAATTACTCAGCGCTATGCTCTGTCACTATACATTACTTCCGCTGAATACTGAGTAAAATAGAATATGACCCATAAGCTGACCTATACCTGAAAACTGATCTTAGACTTATTCAATTAAACCTTAGAATGTTTAGAATAAAACTAAGTCAGTAACTCAGCCCTGACGGGGGAGTTCACTTAATCAAAAAGGTCAACTATCATGGGGGAGCTCAACGCTGAGTTCCTTGCTGATTAGTTTTGCCAACATCAAAATGGGGGAGTTTGTTGAAACACCTTTCCACATGATTTTGATTTGACAAAGTTAATTAAGTGAAATTAAATATTCTATAACACATTAAGTTTAAATGCTTTGATTTATTGTTACTAATGTGTTTGTTCAATGTTGAGTTTATAATTGTTATAAGACATAAAGATCATAAGGCCCAAGCCCTATATGGAAGTCAAAGCCCAAGTCAAACAAGCCCAAGATCACTCAGCCCGCGTATGTCAAAACGCTGCCGTTGAGTATTGAAACGGAGCTCACCAATGAAGGATCGAGAAGATCCACGTAGACAACTTCGGTATGAAGCTGCTGAGCTGTCTCGACAAAATGTACAAGACAGCCGCTGACCACAAAGCAACTTCCAGACCAAGTATTTCCTCTATTGGTAAAGAACAGAAGACGCAGGAAGCTGTCTGTTTGACATTACCCGATTTGGAGGAACATACTGCCACACTGACCGAAGAACAAAAGATGCTGGAATCTGATTGGCTAAGAGAACTGCTGAACAGACTGAGTGAAAGTGACATGAAGCCGTTTCCCTCCAACAGTTATTTCGAAATTCGAAATAACCAGAAGCTCTCACAGCTCTCTATAAATAGAGCATTCAGAATCCACATTCAATAGAGAACTTTGAGCAAAAGCCGTTACGCTGACCAAACGTGTACAAAAAGTTCTCCATCAAAAGCAAAGCAAATTCTTACACCACAAGATTATTCATTTGTGTAAAAGTCTAGAGTGATTGATCCTCAATCATCTAAGGTGTTCTAGCAATTGTTGTTTAGGACAAATCTTAATCATTTCTAGGAATAGAAAGGAGAGGCTGAGTACTCGGTTTTAAGTACTCAGCGGAGAGATTAGGATTGAGTAGAAGTATAGAGGAAGGTACTCTTGTCATACTCAATTGCTGATATTGTAAAAGGTTTGAGGCTCTACCTTTAAAGAGCTCAGTAGAGGATTTGAAATCTCGGAAGTGTTCCGGGGATAGGACGTAGGCTTGGAAGAAGCCGAACCTGGATAAATCTGCTGAGTGCAGTATTTCTAAACCTTAACTCCTTATTTATATTGCTTGCTTAAAACAAACTAAAACTGACCAAGTAAAAGAGGTCAAGCTGAGTTGTGCGCTGTCAACGAATTAGTTCAGGAATAGACTCCAAGTGCTATTTCCTGACCTAAGCAACGAAACTGACCTAGTCACTAGTTGACTAAGCCAGTGTCTTGTCGATTGATCAGCGCCGCTGTCATATAATCTTTTCTTAAGAAAAAGAAATTTGCCCTAATCAATTAAAAAGGTCAAATAGTTCCTAACCCCCCCTTGGAACTATATTTGCAACCTTACAAGGGACCAACAAGTGGTATCAGAGCTAAAAGCTCATTACTAAAGGTCTAACAACCTTGAGTTGATCCATACCATGGGTGAAAACAGCACTCGGTTTCTCCCTGGAAACCAGACAACTCAGATATTACCTGAGGGACTGTCCATTACTAGGCCTCCCCTATTCTTCGGGTCAAACTATACCTTTTGGAAGAATAGGATGAAGAACTTCATTCAAGCTACAAACATGAGTGCCTGGCTATCTATAGTTGTTAGACGAGGTGCCACGGCCTAATCTCCCGGGCGGACCGGGGGGTGGACAACCTCATGGCGACGTAAGCGGTGATTGGCGCCGAAAGCAACCAATCGTGGAATCAAGCTGCTCGGCAGGACCGGAGCTCGGAGATATGGAAGAGTCGCCACCCACGAATGGGAAAATGAACACCGATCCCTTGCGGAAGACCGGTGTGGGTTCGGGAAACTTAGGTACGAGTCGAGAAGGCTAGCTCCTTTCCGGAGAAAGGCTACTAGGCACCCCGACATCGCCCGGTTATGAACCACCGGCCTCCTACTCAGCATGTTAGGCGATAACGGACTAATCGTATACTTCTTTAAGTTTAAAATTCATTTGAAACCCTTTTCTTTCTCTTTTTGGAAACCATTTTGAGCATATGATATTGAAAAGCCACATCAGTAAAGAATCACCCATTTATGTTTATACATACACAGAGAGGGGGAAGAAAGAAGTGATTTATTTACAACCGTATTTAAATGTTATGTTGTGTGTCTATTCTACATTAACTTATTTCCCCAAAACGATGTTTACATGGTTCGCACCTTAATCGCCGTTGGAACGATTTAGGTGCGTTTTAAAACCCCGTTTGATGAAGCTTACCCGAATCGCCGTTGGAACGACTCGAGTAATTGAAAACGTTAAAGTAAAAGCCTTTTACTTTAGAAAATGTGGTTAAACATACAAGTCAATTTTATTTTGTACAAATTCCTTAAGAAAGCGATTCAAAATCTCCATTATTAAAAAAAAACGATTTTGATTACAATGTTCGCTTAATCCGTCGTTGGAACGGACTAAGGTTTTAAAACGTGGTGTTTTGAAGACGATTGGAAATATCAACCAAAATGACTCTATTTATCTACATTAGAGATCTAAGAAAACTCATTAGCTTAAATAATTTTAATTGAAAACTCTCTTTTTGTGACTTATTTTCCCCACTTGTTTAATGGACTCTCTAACTATTATAATTACATCAATAAACACATTTAGGCCCAAAAATTAATTTTTCCAAGTGAAGCCCATTTGAAACATGGACTCATAAATGGCCAAAAGAGATAAAGAAAATAATATAGATATATATTTACACATTTTAGCCCAAAAGACATAAAATAAGAGTAAAAGAAAGTATACTATCCAATACATATATAAGAAAGAGTAATGAAAATAATATATTTATACTTTAAATATATGAAAATAGTAGATGAAATTCATAAATAAGAGAATAGCATTTATCACTCAAAATAACTCTATTTGTCAATAATTAACATAACCCAAATATACTCCAAAATTATATATATATACATAACTAATATAATCTTAATGTCAAAAAGACTATATGTTTATTCCCTAATATCTACTAATTATCTCACAAAATACCCAAGTAAATAACATTTAAAATAGATTTTAATGTGACTTAAATAAATAATGATAAAAAAAGAGAAAATAATATATACATTTATAAAAATAAAATGGAACACCACTCTTCTAAAATAATTATATATGTTAAAATTCTAAAACAATTTGAAAATCATATATTACATAATTATATATATATATACTAAGGATTAAAAGTCTAAAAGTTAAGAAAAGGGGACCAAAATGGCATTTTTTACATTTTGGCAGATTTACCGACGGAAAATCCGTCGGTAAACAGCCTTTAGTGACAGAATTGGCAAATTACAGCAGCACTCCAATATTTTCCAGATTTGTTCAAAAGCATTAAATTAAATCTAATTCAATCGTTTTGGACTTCCGAACTACCAAAGATGGATCATAGTCGAAAACGGAAGTTCCTAAAACGATGTTTTTATTTTAAAACGTTATTTGGAAACCTCTTTTAAATAAAAAACGTATAATTACAACATTTTCGATACCCGAACTACCTTTTTATCGGATCACGGTTCGTATTGGGATATCCAAAACGAGGTTTTTATTTTAAACAAAACCGAATTTTATTTAACACGAAACGAAAATTAAATAAATACGCTAACTAAATAAAACGTGACAAAACAAATAAATGACTAAAGGAATAAAAACTATAGTATAAAAAAATAAATAGAAGGAGAGAAATAAATAAAATAAAGAGTCTAGTCCTCGGATAATACCTTTGATTCGGTATCTGACAGTCGAAGCCGATTGATTCCACGAACCGCGAGCTCCCGATTTTAATAAAAATTTAGTAAAAATTGAACTTAGGAAATTTGGAATTTTTGAGAAAAAAAATATTTTTCTCAAAAAAATCCACTCTCTCTCTCTCTAAAAATGTTTAGAGTGAGAAAGTTTTTCCCCCTCTCAAGCCTCTTCTTCACCTCGGGATCTGTGCCCTTATATAGGGAAACGGATCCCGGAACAATGGGCGACGCCCAAAAAAAATTGGGCGTCGCCCATTGTGGTTGGGCGGCCGCCCAACCTAGTGTTGGGCTACCGCCCAACAATGTTGGGCGATCGCCCAACGGCGTTGGGCGAGCGCCCAACGCGAGGTTGGGCGCCCGCGCCAAACCCTCGTCGGGCGTCCGCCAGACGCGTTGGGCGTTCGCCCGACGTGGTTGGGTGCCCGCCCGGCGACCCTCGGGGCGTGCCCCGCGCCGTCGGACGCGTGCACTCCGTGGCCGCCGAGCGCGCGTTCCGCGCAGCTAGACGCTCGCAAGTCGCGGCCGCCGAACGCGCGCCTCGCGCTGCCAGGCACGTGTGCTCAACGGCCCATGAGGGCGCGCACCGCCAGCGGTCCCAGGTATTGCCCGGGCGTCGAGAGCGTGCCACTCGCGGTGCGTCCGACGGACGCCGCGCGCACGTCTCGAGCCGTCAAGCGGGCGTTCGACCATCGTCGTCCGCGTGCGGGATGCCGTTGCGTGCTCGTGCCATGCCGTTAATTTTCCTCAGCTTATTATTCTTTATATGTTTTTCAAAACTTCCGAAATCAATCGCTTCGACCGTCTTGTTTCAGGTTTTCATCACAGGTCCTCCGACTCGGTGTCTACAATAGTCCAAGGCCCGTTTGTACCTGTGAAAGTTGTTGCTGGCCAGTCAGTTGTTAAAGCTGAGGTTGAATGGACAGAGGATGATCTCAAGAAGCTTCAAAACCATGCTTCGGCTATCAATATGCTTCACTGTGCGCTCGATGCTGCAGAATATAACAAAATCTCAGGTTGTGAGTCGGCACAAGAGATCTGGAAGAAGCTGGAAGTCACCTACGAGGGAACAAACAAAGTAAAAGAATCCAAGGTGAATCAGCAGATGAGACTGTACGAGCTGTTCGAGATGAACAATGATGAGGGCATTTCAGACATGAACGCAAGGTTCACCAACATCATTAATGAGCTCAAGAGACTTGGGAAAATCTTCACTGAGGAAGAACAAGTCAAAAAGATACTCAGGAGTCTTCCAAAAGACTGGCAAGCAAAGAAGACAGCAGTTGAGGAAGCTCAGGATTTAACCACCTACAAATATGACGAACTCATCGGTTCATTGCTGACCCATGAGATATCCATGAAAAACTTTGAGGTGAAGGAAAAATCTGATGACAAGAAGCAGAAGTCACTTGTCATGAAGGCTGACTCCACTGACGGGAGTTCAACTGATGATGAGGAGATGGCCATGTTCACAAGAAAGATGAAGAGGCTGTTCAGGAAGAACGACAAATATTCTAAAAAGCCTTACAAAAAGTTTGATAAGTATAAGGCTGACTCAAGCGACAGCAAATACAGAAAGGACAGCTCAAAGCCCATTACATGCTTTGAGTGCCATCAAGATGGCCATATTAAGTCAAACTGCCCCACGCTGAGGAAAGACAAGAAAAGTGGGAAGAAGGCAATGGTGGCTACTTGGAGTGACAGTGATGAATCTTCATCAACAGAAACTGAGGCCACCGAGTCAGCGAAGATATGCTTTATGGCTGACGAACTTGCTGAGCCATGCATTTCTGAGCATGCTGACCAATCTGATGAGTCAGATAATGAAGAGAAATCTAATGAGGTAATCTCACTCTCTCAACTCAGAAATGAAATGGGTAACGCCCTGAGTGATCTCTATACACTTGTTAAAAAGTGTAACAGGAAGATTAAAGCACTCAGCCGGCGCTGTGATGAAGTAGAAGAGGTCAAACTGAGTGACTTCAGATATCTTCTTCAGGACAACTCAGTTTTGCATGAAAATATGAAAACCATTCATGAGTCTGTCTCTGAAGTCCAGTCAGTTTCAAAGAAACTGAGGAAGGATGTCACAACCATTCAGAACCAATTAAAGGTTCCAAATAAAAACAATTTTCCACTGAGAACTCAGTATCAAGGTACACAGTACCAAGGTACTCAGCAGAGACGAAATCCCCAGCGAAGAGTCCAATGTGACTTTTGTGGGAAGTTAGGACACACTACTAAAGTGTGCTGGCACGCTCAGCACTGGGGTGCTGACAAGTCAGTAAAAAATCCTAAACAGAAGGTCAGTTGTGACTTCTGTGGAAAGAATGGTCATACTGTCCATGTATGTCGCCATAAAATAAAATATGATGCTATACCTGTTGCACCTAACAAGTCAGGACCCAAAAAGAATTGGGTACCTAAAAGTAACTAGTTACAATGCAGGTAAGCCTGAGATGTGCCGAGAAGTCACAGATGTGGTATATTGACAGCGCATGCTCAAGGCATATGACGGGTGATGAAACTCAGTTCATCACGTTTGAACGTAAACGAGGAGGGAGTGTAAGTTTTGGAGACAACAAGAAGGGTAAGATAGTAGGCTCAGGAATCATCGGAGGTAACCCTACTATTGAATCTGTCTCCCTAGTCAGCGGACTCAAATATAACTTACTCAGCGTAGCTCAGCTATGTGACAATGGGAGAAAAGTTATATTTGATGCTACTGGATGTAAAATATACGAGGGTAAAACTAATGAGTTAATTTTAACTGCCCCTCGGATAGATAATGTCTTTATGCTAGACTTAGAGAAAAAGTTTTCAAAAAATGTGTGCTTAGTAACAAAGGAAGAAAATTCCTGGCTATGGCACGGGAGATTTGGTCATGTAAGCATGAACCTCCTGGCCAAACTAGCAAGAAAGCAATTGGTTGAGGGACTGCCTGAACTTAAATTTCAAAAAGATCAATTATGCCACGCTTGCCAAGCTGGAAAACAAACCAAACAATCTTTTCACAGTAAAAACATTGTCTCAACTAAACGTCCGTTAGAATTACTACACTTGGATCTCTTTGGTCCAGTCCAGCCGCTGAGTCTGGGTGGAAGAAGATTTTCCTTGGTCATTGTAGATGATTTCTCTCGGTATACGTGGGTTATCTTGCTGACCAGCAAGGATGAGACCTTTGAGACATTTTCAAATTTGGTTAGAAAAATTGAAAATGAAAAAGACCTAAAATTAGCTCATATCCGTAGTGATAACGGTGGAGAATTCAAAAATCAAAAGTTTGTTGAATTCTGTGAAGCCAGCGACATTGACCACAATTTTTCTGCTCCTAGAACACCTCAGCAAAATGGGGTTGTAGAAAGGAAGAACAGAACTTTGGTTGAAATAGCCAGGACAATGCTGGATGAGCATAGGCTTCCAAAGTATTTTTGGGGAGAAGCTGTTAACACAGCATGCTATATTCTAAATAGGGCTCTAGTCAGACCTATACTTAAGAAAACCCCTTATGAACTTTGGAAAGGATGAAAGCCCAACATTGGATACTTTCGCGCCTTTGGCTGTAGATGTTTTATTTTAAATACCAAAGATAGCTTAGCCAAATTTGATTCAAAAGCTGATGAGGCTATCTTTCTAGGCTACTCAACAAACAGCAAAGCATATAGGGTTTTTAATAAGAGAACCCAAGTATTAGAAGAATCTATACATGTGCAATTCGATGAAACTGATCCTGCAGGAAGATACCAGCCGCTGATAGAAGATGAACCAAACTCAGCAACTGCTGATCAAGAACCAGCTACTGAGTCCTTCATAAAACGGCTGACCAAGAGTAAGAGTGAACCTAAAATTA
Source organism: Euphorbia lathyris (assembly GCF_963576675.1). Taxonomy (NCBI): domain Eukaryota; kingdom Viridiplantae; phylum Streptophyta; class Magnoliopsida; order Malpighiales; family Euphorbiaceae; genus Euphorbia; species Euphorbia lathyris. The sequence continues at coordinate 88,813,017 of NC_088915.1, forward strand.
CTTTCACTGACCAATCTACTTCTACAGAGAATGTTGAAACACGAGTAGAACAAGACATGAATCTACCCAAGGAGATAAGAGTCCCAAGAGGGCATTCAGAAAATGCAATTCTTGACTCAGCTGGAAATACGCTGATGACAAGGAATCAACTAAGGAAGTATCTCGACAATGTAGCTTTCGTCTCAGTTCAGGAGCCGAAGAACTTTGCCGAAGCTGAGCATGACGAATTCTGGATGAATGCCATGCAAGAGGAACTCGACCAATTCAGGAGGAATAATGTATGGGAGCTAGTGCCACATCCAAGAAGCCAAAAGACCATTGGAACAAGATGGGTCTTCAGGAACAAGCTGGATGAACAAGGAAACGTAGTCAGAAACAAGGCAAGACTTGTAGCTCAGGGCTACAGTCAGCAAGAAGGTATTGACTATGGTGAGACCTTTGCCCCAGTGGCAAGGCTAGAAGCAATTAGGATTTTATGTGCATATGCATCTTATATGAATTTTAAACTGTTTCAAATGGATGTTAAAAGTGTATTTCTTAATGGAGTAATAAACGAGGAGGTCTATGTCAATCAGCCTCCAGGGTTTGAGGATTCTAAGTTCCCAAACCACGTTTACAAACTCAAAAAGGCGCTGTATGGTCTCAAGCAAGCACCACGTGCTTGGTATGAGAGGCTGACCAACTTCTTACTGACTAGAAATTATGTCAGAGGTCAAGCTGATACAACCTTATTCATTAAGAGAAAGGGTAAAGATACCCTACTGGCACAAATATATGTAGATGACATCATATTTGGTGCTACTAATGAATCTATGTGCAAGGAATTTAGCAAGCAAATGCAGACTGAATTCGAAATGTCAATGATGGGAGAACTCAACTTCTTCCTTGGACTTCAAATTAAACAAGGAAAGAATGGCATATTCATCAGTCAAGCTAAATATGCCAAGGAGATATTGAAGAAATATGAACTAGAACATTGTAAGCCAATATCCACTCCTATGGGCACTGACACTGTCCTCTGTGCTGATGAGAATGGTAAGTCAGTAGACAGCAAGTTGTACCGAGGTATGATTGGCTCTTTACTTTACTTAACAGCAAGTAGGCCGGACATTCAGTTCTCAGTATGTTATTGTGCTAGATATCAGGCTAACCCTAAGGAATCCCATTACATAGCTGTAAAAAGGATCCTTAGATATTTGCAAAGCTCAGTAAATGCAGGTTTATGGTATCCAAATACTCATGACTTTACACTCATTGGATACACTGACGCTGACTATGGACGGGACAAGCTCGAAAGAAAAAGCACCTCTAGAGGATGCCATTTCCTAGGAAGCTGTCTTGTATCTTGGTTCAGCAAGAAGCAGGCGTCAGTAGCCCTGTCCACAACTGAAGCTGAGTACATTGCTGCTGGAAGCTGTGTTGCTCAAGTCCTATGGATTAAGCAAAAGCTTGAAGATTATGGTGTTCAAACAAAGACAATTGAAGTTAAATGCGACAACAAAAGTGCAATTGACCTCTCAAAGAACCCAATCCAGCACAGCAGGATGAAGCATGTCAGCATAAGACATCACTTCATCAGAGATCATGTACTCAAGGAAGAAATCAAGCTGACTTATGTACCAACCGATGAGCAGCTTGCTGATATCTTTACAAAGCCTCTAGCACGAGAGCAATTCAGCATACTGAGAGAAGCCATTTGTATGTTTAATCCACTGTCTTAAATTCCTAAGTAAAAATGTGATATGATGCATGCTGAATGAATGTTAACATGCTGAGTGTTTTAAAGAGTATCTGTCAAAATCACATGCCCAGAAATAAATGCACACTGTGTGAGTTATCTCATGCCGAGTAACTAACCTCTATAACTATCCGTTGAACAAAACTGACTACTCAGAATATGAAACGTTTATATCAACAAACGCTGAGTGAAAGTAATCATTAGCATTCAATGCAAACGCACGCGTCATGACACCTGTACAACGCATGCGCCGAATACGTCTTAAAAGTGTCATAAATGTCAGGGTTTCTGCCGATTGGACAACCCAAGGGCAAAATCGACCTAAATTCAAACGGAAACCTAAGTTAAAAAATCTATAAATAGTGGGTATTTCCCCACTACCTTCTCTCTACGCGTACTGAACTTTAGAAAGCTTCAGAATTTCCTTAAGCACATACGAACTTCAGAACCTCCCAAGATGACAAAACCCTCTTTCAACGTCTCCGGTGCCGGTCGTTCCAAGAACACCACCGATGAACCATCTAACAGTAATCCATCAACTCAGCCTTCACCATCCAAAGCTGTTGGTAAAGAACAAGCCACTCAACCTCAGGGAAAACCAGCTAAACCTAGGCAGTACATTCGCGTATTCGAGAATGTACGAGAATGGAAAGTAGAACCTTCACGATGGGTTTCTCAGACCTTCATCGACTCAGAACAACCGTTTTGTGATTGGATAAAGAACAACGGCTGGATCGAGCTGTTTTCCCTGCGTTTTCCCACCTACCCTGACTTGGTTATGGAATTCTACCATAACCTCAAAGCTGACGTAAAAGACCATGACTACTTAGTCACCGAAGTCAGAGGAAAAACCATCTTCATCAACCCAACGTACTTGGGATCCCTACTCACTCTCAAAACTGAAGGTGCTGAGTTAAGAAAAACTGGTGACCAGGAGGACATCTACTATGATGAAACCTTCTGTAAGCCTGCTGGGTACATTGGAGAAGTATCCAGTTCATCCATGGGTCAACATCAGAAGATGGCCCACTTCCTGCTGGTTCAACTGATCTACCAGAAGATCCACTGCACTAGCTCAACGTCTCATTTTGAGATGTGCTTTATCTGGCACATGCTGACCTACAAACCAATAAACATGCCAGTGTTTCTCATAGCTGGGTTTCTGCGCAGTACCAACAATCTTTGACTCGGCTCATTGATCACTAAGATCCTAGTTGATCACAACGTTGACCTTCAAGGAGAAACTTATGTTAAGGGATCGGAGATCACTGCCGCTTCACTACGTGCTCTCAAATTCAATCAGCCCTTAAAGAAGGGAAAGTTCGTTGAGCTGCCTGAAGATCAAGTCGAAGAAGAACTACCTGCTGAGGTGATTGTTCCAGCAAAAGGCAAAAGAACAAAAGCTCCTGCTATCAGAAAAAGGAAGCCTACTGGCACCCCATCTAAGGAAACTGAGCCTCAATCCAAGAAATCCAAATCTGCTGCTGAGTCAAACTTAGAGACTACTCAGTCAGCTGAAAAGCACTGCAGGCAAGATGAGCCTGCAACTGAGGGTACAGCTGGTGCTCCTCCGAAGAAGCAAACGACTTTTACCCTTTCACCCATTCATGCTCTTCCACTTGACTTCATTGTCACGTCGGACTCACATTATGCTCAGCATTGTGCTGAAGAAACTGAGCAACATGAAAATGAGGTGGACCTAGACGAACACTTCGTCGCTCAGCTCGAGGAAGAGCTTGAAAACGACGATACTGAGGATGAAGGGAATGCACATGAGCAAGCGGAGGAAGCTGACTCTGAAAGGACAGCCGGTGAAAATGCTCAAGCTGATCAAGCTACTACTGAGTTAGTCGATGGAGTTGAACAACATCAAGAACAAACTGACCAGCAACCTGCCGATCAGAACATACAAGGCTCTCCATCTCAAGCTGATGAGAATCAAGCTAATCTTCCTCGTGTACAAAAGCCCAGAAGAAGAAGACTGGTAAAGGCCAACATCTTAGACCAACCAGTCAGCGCACCGGTACATGATCCTTCCAAGGTAAAGATGACCTTCTTTAGGAAGCCAGTTCCTTCTGCACCAACTCCTCAGCCTTCCCAGGCCTTAGAAAAACAAGCCTCTATTTCTACACAGGAACATGCCGAACAACCTAACCCTGTAAATCCAACAATCCACACCGAGCAAACTCAAGAAGAAAACATAGCACCCGTCAGCTCTGAACCTATCCAACCTGACCATTCCACTGAAGCTGACCCTGCTCACCAAACATCTGGACAACAAACACTTGAGCAGAACCCAACACTAACTCCAGTCCCTGACCCAGCAACCTCTTCTTTACATGGTCAAACTGATATCCCTCTGGCCACAACAAATGTCACTGAGTCCAGTCAAAGAATCATTGACTCAGTGCAGGCCCTGATTCGAGACATTCAACACTCAACTCCTCCTGCTGCTGCCATTTCTCCAATTGAGTCTACTCAGCCTTCTCAAGTAACTCAACTTCTCAATGAAGTTAAGGAACTTAAAGATCTGCTAAGTCTTCTCCTATCTTCGCAAGCACAGCATCTAGGCAGGATTCGATAGCTAAACTGGCTGAGATCCAGCTGACCACTGTTCAATGCCTCACTACTCTATCTACCCAGATCCAGACCCTATCAGCTGTGAATCCCAATCTCGCCACGTCTTCTGAGTTAAAGATGTTGTTTGCTCAGCTTCACACTGAACAGAACAAGACAAATGCTCAGCTTGCAAACACATCTCAATGCTCAATGGAGCAACTAAGTGAAGCAGTTCGTCTACTCAACCTTCACAAAGAGGAAATGGACACCGCTCAGCTCAAACAGGATGCGCTACTGACCACTTCCCAGAAATTTTTTGACCATGTCAGACATACGAATCTTCAGCGCGAGCACTACGACACTTCACTTATCAAAACTTTCCATAACTCTTTTGCTACGCTGACAGACACAATTACATGGCTGGGAAAAGTACAAGCCTATGTACTCAGTATGCTCAGTGCTGCTGACATCCGTATTAGTCCTGAGGTCCTAAGCAACGGTGCTCCTATTTTTGATGGGTTAGACGAAAGTGCTGATCGCTTGAAGACCTTCTCTGCTGAGCTATCCAGAGCTGTTCTTTTGGACTTCTTCAAGTTGCCTCCACCTGGTACTGGCAAAACGGGGGAGAAGAAAGATCAGCGAAGAACTCAAGCTGAAGGCAGTCAGCAAAAGAAGAAGAAATAGATAGCGCATTAAAACATAGTCTATACTTAGTTATTTCCTTCTTCTTATGTATGCTGACTATTCTATGTTATCTAATATAATACTTGCATTATCAATCCAACTTGTGTTACTTATCCTACCATGCTAAGTATTATCTAAATGCATGCTGCGTATAAAAATTAATGTTTGAACTTGTCTAATATAAACCATTGAACAAATAAATTACTCAGCGCTATGCTCTGTCACTATACATTACTTCCGCTGAATACTGAGTAAAATAGAATATGACCCATAAGCTGACCTATACCTGAAAACTGATCTTAGACTTATTCAATTAAACCTTAGAATGTTTATAATAAAACTAAGTCAGTAGCTCAGCCCTGACGGGGGAGTTCACTTAATCAAAAAGGTCAACTATCATGGGGGAGCTCAACGCTGAGTTCCTTGCTGATTAGTTTTGCCAACATCAAAATGGGGGAGTTTGTTGAAACACCTTTCCACAGGATTTTGATTTGACAAAGTTAATTAAGTGAAATTAAATATTCTATAACACATTAAGTTTAAATGCTTTGATTTATTGTTACTAATGTGTTTGTTCAATGTTGAGTTTATAATTGTTATAAGACATAAAGATCATAAGGCCCAAGCCCTATATGGAAGTCAAAGCCCAAGTCAAACAAGCCCAAGATCACTCAGCCCGCGTATGTCAAAACGCTGCCGTTGAGTATTGAAACGGAGCTCACCAATGAAGGATCGAGAAGATCCACGTAGACAACTTCGGTATGAAGCTGCTGAGCTGTCTCGACAAAACGTACAAGACAGCCGTTGACCACAAAGCAACTTCCAGACCAAGTATTTCCTCTGTTGGTAAAGAACAGAAGACGCAGGAAGCTGTCTGTTTGACATTACCCGATTTGGAGGAACATACTGCCACACTGACCGAAGAACAGAAGATGCTGGAATCTGATTGGCAAAGAGAACTGCTGAACAGACTGAGTGAAAGCGACATGAAGCCGTTTCCCTCCAACGGTTATTTCGAAATTCGAAATGACCAGAAGCTCTCACAGCTCTCTATAAATAGAGCATTCAGAATCCACATTCAATAGAGAACTTTGAGCAAAAGCCGTTACGCTGACCAAACGTGTACAAAAAGTTCTCCATCAAAAGCAAAGCAAATTCTTACACCACAAGCTTATTCATTTGTGTAAAATTCTAGAGTGATTGATCCTCAATCATCTAAGGTGTTCTAGCAATTGTTGTTTAGGACAAATCTTAATCATTTCTAGGAATAGAAAGGAGAGGCTGAGTACTCGGTTTTAAGTACTCAGCGGAGAGATTAGGATTGAGTAGAAGTATAGAGGAAGGTACTATTGTCATACTCAATTGCTGATATTGTAAAAGGTTTGAGGCTCTACCTTTAAAGAGCTCAGTAGAAGATTTGAAATCTCGAAAGTGTTCCGGGGACAGGACGTAGGCTTGGAAGAAGCCGAACCTGGATAAATCTGCTGAGTGAAGTATTTCTAAACCTTAACTCCTTATTTATATTGCTTGCTTAAAACAAACTAAAACTGACCAAGTAAAAGAGGTCAAGCTGAGTTGTGCGCTGTCAACGAATTAGTTCAGGAATAGACTCCAAGTGCTATTTCCTGACCTAAGCAACGAAACTGACCTAGTCACTAGTTGACTAAGCCAGTGTCTTGTCGATTGATCAGCGCCGCTGTCATATAATCTTTTCTTAAGAAAAAGAAATTTGCCCTAATCAATTAAAAAGTTCAAATAGTTCCTAACCCCTCCCCCTTGGAACTATATTTGCAACCTTACAAGGGACCAACAAGTGGTATCAGAGCTAAAAGCTCATTACTAAAGGTCTAACAACCTTGAGTTGATCCATACCATGGGTGAAAACAGCACTCGGTTTCTCCCTGGAAACCAGACAACTCAGATATTACCTGAGGGGCTGTCCATTACTAGGCCTCCCCTATTCTTCGGGTCAAACTATACCTTTTGGAAGAATAGGATGAAGAACTTCATTCAAGCTACAAACATGAGTGCCTGGCTATCTATAGTCCAAGGCCCGTTTGTACCTGTGAAAGTTGTTGCTGGCCAGTCAGTTGTTAAAGCTGAGGTTGAATGGGCAGAGGATGATCTCAAGAAGCTTCAAAACCATGCTTCGGCTATCAATATGCTTCACTGTGCGCTCGATGCTGCAGAATATAACAAAATCTCAGGTTGTGAGTCGGCACAAGAGATCTGGAAGAAGCTGGAAGTCACCTACGAGGGAACAAACAAAGTAAAAGAATCCAAGGTGAATCAGCAGATGAGACTGTACGAGCTGTTCGAGATGAACAATGATGAGGGCATTTCAGACATGAACGCAAGGTTCACCAACATCATTAATGAGCTCAAGAGACTTGGGAAAATCTTCACTGAGGGAGAACAAGTCAAAAAGATACTCAGGAGTCTTCCAAAAGACTGGCAAGCAAAGAAGACAGCAGTTGAGGAAGCTCAGGATTTAACCACCTACAAATATGACGAACTCATCGGTTCATTGCTGACCCATGAGATATCCATGAAAAACTTTGAGGTGAAGGAAAAATCTGATGACAAGAAGCAGAAGTCACTTGTCATGAAGGCTGACTCCACTGATGGGAGTTCAACTGATGATAAGGAGATGGCCATGTTCACAAGAAAGATGAAGAGGCTGTTCAGGAAGAACGACAAATATTCTAAAAAGTCTTACAAAAAGTTTGATAAGTATAAGGCTGACTCAAGCGACAGCAAATACAGAAAGGACAGCTCAAAGCCCATTACATGCTTTGAGTGCCATCAAGATGGCCATATTAAGTCAAACTGCCCCACGCTGAGGAAAGACAAGAAAAGTGGGAAGAAGGCAATGGTGGCTACTTGGAGTGACAGTGATGAATCTTCATCAACAGAAACTGAGGCCACCGAGTCAGCGAAGATATGCTTTATGGCTGATGAACTTGCTGAGCCATGCATTTCTGAGCATGCTGACCAATCTGATGAGTCAGATAATGAAGAGCAATCTAATGAGGTAATCTCACTCTCTCAACTCAGAAATGAAATGGGTAACGCCCTGAGTGATCTCTATACACTTGTTAAAAAGTGTAACAGGAAGATTAAAGCACTCATCCGGCGCTGTGATGAAGTAGAAGAGGTCAAACTGAGTGACCTCAGATATCTTCTTCAGGACAACTCAGTTTTGCATTAAAATATGAAAACCATTCATGAGTCTGTCTCTGAAGTCCAGTCAGTTTCAAAGAAACTGAGGAAGGATGTCACAACCATTCAGAACCAATTAAAGGTTCCAAACAAAAACAATTTTCCGTTGAGAACTCAGTATTAAGGTACACAGTACCAAGGTACTCAGCAGAGACGAAATCCCCAGCAAAGAGTCCAATGTGACTTTTGTGGGAAGTTAGGACACACTACTAAAGTGTGCTGGCACGCTCAGCACTGGGGTGCTGACAAGTCAGTAAAAAATCCTAAACAGAAGGTCAGTTATGACTTCTGTGGAAAGAATGGCCATACTGTCCATGTATCTCGCCATAAAATAAAATATGATGCTATACCTGTTGCACCTAACAAGTCAGGACCCAAAAAGAATTGGGTACCTAAAAGTAACTAGTTACAATTCAGGTAAGCTTTAGATGTGCCGATAAGTCAAAGATGTGGTATATTGACAGCGCATGCTCAAGGCATATGACGGGTGATGAAACTCAGTTCATCACATTTGAACGTAAACGAGGAGGGAGTGTAAGTTTTGGAGACAACAAGAATGGTAAGATAGTAGGCTCAGGAATCATCGGAGGTAACCCTACTATTGAATCTGTCTCCCTAGTCAGCGGACTCAAATATAACTTACTCAGCGTAGCTCAGCTATGTGACAATGGGAGAAAAGTTATATTTGATGCTACTGGATGTAAAATATACGAGGGTAAAACTAATGAGTTAATTTTAACTGCCCCTCGGATAGATAATGTCTTTATGCTAGACTTAGAGAAAAAGTTTTCAAAAACTGTGTGCTTAGTAACAAAGGAAGAAAATTCCTGGCAATGGCACATGAGACTTGGTCATGTAAGCATGAACCTCCTGGCCAAACTAGCAAGAAAGCAATTGGTTGAGGGACTGCCTGAACTTAAATTTCAAAAAGATCAATTATGCCACGCTTGCCAAGCTGGAAAACAAACCAAACAATCTTTTCACAGTAAAAACATTGTCTCAACTAAACGTCCGTTAGAATTACTACACTTGGATCTCTTTGGTCCAGTCCAGCCGCTGAGTCTGGGTGGAAGAAGATTTTCCTTGGTCATTGTAGATGATTTCTCTCGGTATACGTGGGTTATCTTGCTGACCAATAAGGATGAGACCTTTGAGACATTTTCAAATTTGGTTAGAAAAATTGAAAATGAAAAAGACCTAAAATTAGCTCATATCCGTAGTGATAACGGTGGAGAATTCAAAAATCAAAAGTTTGTTGAATTCTGTGAAGCCAGCGGCATTGACCACAATTTTTCTGCTCCTAGAACACCTCAGCAAAATGGGGTTGTAGAAAGGAAGAACAAAACTTTGGTTGAAATAGCCAGGACAATGCTGGATGAGCATAGGCTTCCAAAGTATTTTTAGGGAGAAGCTGTTAACACAACATGCTATATTCTAAATAGGGCTCTAGTCAGACCTATACTTAAGAAAACCCCTTATGAACTTTGGAAAGGACGAAAGCCCAACATTGGATACTTTCGCGCCTTTGGCTGTAGATGTTTTATTTTAAATACCAAAGATAGCTTAGCCAAATTTGATTCAAAAGCTGATGAGGCTATCTTTCTAGGCTACTCAACAAACAGCAAAGCATACAGAGTTTTTAATAAGAGAACCCAAGTATTAGAAGAATCTATACATGTGCAATTCGATGAAACTGACCCTGCAGGAAGATACCAGCCGCTGATAGAAGATGAACCAAACTCAGCAACTGCTGATCAAGAACCAGCTACTGAGTCCTTCACAAAACGGCTGACCAAGAGTAAGAGTGAACCTAAAATTACTTTCACTGACCAATCTACTTCTGCAGAGAATGTTGAAACACGAGTAGAACAAGACATGAATCTACCCAAGGAGATAAGAGTCCCAAGAGGGCAATCAGAAAATGCAATTCTTGACTCAGCTGGAAATACGCTGATGATAAGGAATCAACTAAGGAAGTATCTCGGCAATGTAGCTTTCGTCTCAGTTCAGGAGCCGAAGAACTTTGCCGAAGCTAAGCATGACGAATTCTGGATGAATGCCATGCAAGAGGAACTCGACCAATTCAGGAGGAATAATGTATGGGAGCTAGTGCCACATCCAAGAAGCCAAAAGACCATTGGAACAAGATGGGTCTTCAGGAACAAGCTGGATGAACAAGGAAGCGTAGTCAGAAACAAGGCAAGACTTGTAGCTCAGGGCTACAGTCAGCAAGAAGGTATTGACTATGGTGAGACCTTTGCCCCAGTGGCAAGGCTAGAAGCAATTAGGATTTTATGTGCATATGCATCTTATATGAATTTTAAACTGTTTCAAATGGATGTTAAAAGTGCATTTCTTAATGGAGTAATAAACGAGGAGGTCTATGTCAATCAGCCTCCAGGGTTTGAGGATTCTAAGTTCCCAAACCACGTTTACAAACTCAAAAAGGCTCTGTATGGTCTCAAGCAAGCACCACGTGCTTGGTATGAGAGGCTGACCAACTTCTTACTGACTAGAAATTATGTCAGAGGTCAAGCTGATACAACCTTATTCATTAAGAGAAAGGGTAAAGATACCCTGCTGGCACAATATATGTAGATGACATCATATTTGGTGCTACTAATGAATCTATGTGCAAGGAATTTAGCAAGCAAATGCAGACTGAATTCGAAATGTCAATGATGGGAGAACTCAACTTCTTCCTTGGACTTCAAATTAAACAAGGAAAGAATGGCATATTCATCAGTCAAGCTAAATATGCCAAGGAGATATTGAAGAAATATGAACTAGAACATTGTAAGCCAATATCCACTCCTATGGTCACTGACACTGTCCTCTGTGCTGATGAGAATGGTAAGTCAGTAGACAGCAAGTTGTACCGAGGTATGATTGGCTCTTTACTTTACTTAACAGCAAGTAGGCCGGACATTCAGTTCTCAGTATGTTATTGTGCTAGATATCAGGCTAACCCTAAGGAATCCCATTACATAGCTGTAAAAAGGATCCTTAGATATTTGCAAAGCTCAGTAAATTTTACTTATATACATTTAAAGACAAAAAGGGTGTTGAAAACCTGGTCGCCGATCATCTATCAAGACTTGAGGATGAAAACGGTCCCATCGGTGAAACATCAGGCATTCGAGATGATTTCCCCGATGAACATCTCATGCAAGTACAAAGTGTCATAGCTCCATGGTATGCGGATATAGCCAATTACTTAGCCGCACATGTTGTGCCAGATGGATTGACTTCTCAGCAAAAGAAGAAATTCTTTTCAGAAGTTAAGAAATATTTTTGGGAAGATCCATTCTTGTTCAAAACATGCGGCGATGGAATACTTAGGAGATGTGTTAGTGAGTTTGAATATGACTCTATAATGTTACAATGTCATGCTAGCGCTTACGGAGGTCATAATAGCGTAAGCAAAACAGCAGCTAGAATACTTGAATGCGGATTCTTTTGGCCTACTCTGTTTAAAGATGTCCGTTCATTTATTATCCGCTGTGATAAATGTCAAAGAACAGGGAATATAGGAAGGAAAGATGAGATGCCTCTTACGAACATATTGGAAGTTGAAATCTTCGACGTATGGGGAATTGATTTCATGGGTCCTTTTTCTCCTTCTTTTGGCAAAAATTATATATTAGTAGCCGTAGATTATATTTCAAAGTGGGTTGAAGCAATTGCAACCCCGACAAATGATTCTAAAGTAGTTGTTAAGTTTTTAAATTCAATATTCTGTCGATTTGGAGTTCCTAGAGTTATGGTAAGCGACGGTGGTACTCATTTCGTAAATAGAGCTTTTGAGTCACTTATGAAAAAATACGGAGTACACCACCGTATCTCTACACCGTACCATCCTCAAACGAATGGTCAAGCAGAAATTTCAAATAGAGAACTCAAATGGATACTTGAGAAAACAGTTTCGTCTTTTAGAAGAGACTGGGCACATAAACTTAACGACGCATTATGGGCATACCGTACTGCATTTAAAACGCCTATCGGGATGACACCTTATAGATTAGTCTATGGTAAAGCTTGTCATTTGCCGGTTGAATTAGAACATAAAGTATATTGGGCTATAAAAACCCTTAATTATGATTTGCAAAGCGCAGGGAAAAAGCGTTTGTTTGACTTAAACGAGTTGGATGAATTACGCTACTTGTCCTACGAAAATGCAAGAATTTATAAGGAAAAAATTAAAAAGTGGCATGATGCCAAAATCAAAATTAAAAACTTTAATGTTGGGGATAAAATCTTACTTTTTAATTCGAGATTAAAATTATTTCCAAGTAAGCTAAAATCTAGATGGGCTGGACCATTTTTGGTTGTTAAAACATTTGATTACGGAACATTGGAGCTAGAAAAGTCTAATGGCGACCGATTTAAGGTCAATGGTAATCGTTGTAAGATTTATTTCGACGGAGCTCAAATTCAAGCAATTGAACCCGTGGATAAATTTTATGAAAATTAATTTCTTTAGTTTTCATGTTTTAATTTATAGTTTTTTATTATTATTTTATGTTCGTAATTTTAATTTATTTATTTTTATTTTTAATTTTATTTACTTTAATTTTTATTTATTTTTATATATTTATTTTTGTGTACAAATGAGTTTTGTTCGCATTAAAATTTTAATTTAGTCATGTTTTGAAAATTTCATTAAATGTTAAGTGTTATTGAGAAATTAAATATTCCGAAATCTCAGTTGAGATTTTTCATATTCCAGGATTTGGAAATCTCAGTTGAGATTCTGAAAATCTCAATTGAGATTTTTTTTGTCTTTTTGCATTTGAAATAACTGTAATGGGTTACAGTCTTCTTTCTTTAAAATTTCTGTCAGTTGAATCAAAGAGGTATCACTTTGGCACCTTTTTCTTTCTAACAGACACAACCTTTCACTTATAGGATTTATATATTCCTGTAGGATCAGACTTCTTCCATTTCATTTCATCTTTCTGAATTTCTTTCTCAAATTCTCAAATCCTACAGACTTCATTTTCTTTTCTCTCACAGACATGACTAAGTCTTTGAAAAATGTTCAAAAACACACTTCTTCTCAAAAAGGGAAAGTTGATATCTCCGATCGATATGGTGTATGGTTTCCCATTTATAACCATGACGAGGGGAAACGCTTTCTGCAATTCAGATATGCTCAATTCTTTGGCATGATGTATCTAGATGAGTTTCTGAACGAGGAACTCGGGATAAGCGAAGACATTGATCGCTATCTGACTAATTTGGCTTGGACCAAATTTGTTTCTATGAAATTTCCTATTATTGGAAATTGGGTTCTGGAATTTTTCTCCACCGTTAGGTTCGTCAACAAGAGACGTGTTCATCTCAGTTTTCGTTGTGAGGGGGAGGTATTCACTTTTGGATATCCAGAACTACATAATTGGTTTGGTTTTCCACCCCGAGACACAACTCAACACCATCCTGGAAGGGATATGACTTCTAGAGATATATGGAGGATGCTAACAGGATTTTGGCGATTCAATCCACGTCTTACCTTCAACAAATCCATTAATTCTAATTCCATGCTGTATCTGCATAAGTTCCTATGTCACAGCCTTTTTGGTCGAGTCAGTAGCAATATTGTGAAAGATACTGATCTCTATGTGTTGGGCGACATTTTCCAAGGTAACTCAGTGAACTCCTCAAAGATTCTAATAGAGGGGTTAGTTGCTGCTTCTCGTTCGAAGAAACGGAAGATTGGATTCGCCAACATCATTTGTGGAATCATATTAGGAGCCAAGGGAACCATTTCTATCCCTTGGACTGATACAGAACCATTCCCTATTCTAGACTACGAGTTCTTGGAGAACGAGGGGCTTGTTAAACGAGTTTTCCGTTCTGGTCCAACATTCCTTTCTGCACCAGAGAGGAAAGTCTTCATTCAAATGAAGATTAACAGGGCCAATGCACGTCGTCTGTCATCTACTTAGGGATATATTATGCGTTTCTGTCTGTTGTTTTAATATATATGAGTGTTTGTTTGTAATTTATGTTTTTATAATGTTTCTATGTAAATATATATATTATGGTATTGTTTCTATTTTAGATTATAATAAATAGAAGTGCATTAATTCATTAGTTTATTTCTTTTATTTAAGGAACAACCTTTGATTTTCCTTTAATTTAATATTTCAGTTTTGTTTATCTCAGTTTCAGGGATTAATATTCGCATTAATGTCACTTACTTCTAAGAGGAATTGGTTTAGAAGTGTTAAAATCACCAAAAACAGTCCCAATTTTACCCAGATTTTTCAAATTCTCAGTTGAGATTGCGAATTCTCAGTTGAGACAGCAGAGGACATAATTCAGCAAAAATTCGTCCCCCTACCTACTTGCTGTCGCGACTGAGATTTTGAAAATCTCAGTCGCGATTTGCAACCTACAGGGACGGGATTGGGGGCGAATTTTCACTCTTTTTCCTATTCCTACTCTATTTACTTACCTATTCAACTATCCTAATCAATACCTATTACTTACACCTATTTAAATCACCTCTTTTTACACCAATCACTCATCTTTTCTCTTCCCAATACCAAGATTCACTCATCTTCCCCATAAATCTGTACCCTATTCATCTTCTTCTTCCCCAATTCACCACCATTATCTTTTATTCTAACTTTCATCCTTTCATATTTTCTTCATTCCATTCACCAATTTCACAAACAAAAAACTATGCCTAGACAAAAGACCGTTGCAAACAAAGCTAAGGCCACCGAAGTCACTAGATTACGGGTTCAATATGGAGCACCGTTCGATCTTACGTCGGAGGCCAAAGGACGCAAATATCGCCGATTTTCTAATATCCAAATAGAGTTCGTTGACATGCTTTTTCTTGACACCGATACGGTAAACACACTTTCTTTTACCGAGCGTATTGATGAATTTCTTACCGTTCTTGGTTGGAAACGATTTGCTAGTATGCGTTTTCCTAGTCTTAAATCGCATATTATTGAGTTTTTGGTTACTCTAACCTATGACAAGAAGAAAGGAGTTATCTCTTTTCGGAGTGATGAAGTTCGTTATGATGTTGGATATGCGGCCATGAACCGTTGGTTTGGTTTTCCTACTCGGAATTTTTATTCAAAGCCAAAGCCTTTTGATTCACACACGGTTTGGAATACTTTAACCGGTTTAGATGTTTTTAGTCCAAAGAATACATCTAGTAAGCTACTTAAGGATGATTGTATATTCTTCTTTCACAAGTTTTTATCATTCTCCTTATTTGGTCGGGTTGAAAGTTCAAAAGTGCAAGTTCGTGATTTGGTTGTGTTAGATGCTATTTTTAAGGGTTTGACCATTGATAGTATTGAGATGATATTTTCTAATTTAGTTCGAGCTTCCAAGTCCCGCAATAAGCAAGTGCCTATGGGTAATTTAATTACCGGCATTGTTTTGGGCGCTCGAGGTGAATTAGCGGATTATCAAAATATGCCTCATGTTGGTTTACCTTTCTTGGATCTCACGGCACTTCAAAGGGCCAATTTATTGAAGAAAATGGGACCGCCCGCCTTTATATCTTATGCGGATCGCACAAGACGTGTTTTTGCTACCATGGGTAGTGAAGCATCGGGTTCTCAAGGTTTAGGTGCCCAAGATGATGATGAGGACGATGAAGAGGAATTTGATGAAGCGGAGGAGGAGGAGGAGAATGTTGATGTTAATGCCACCGAGCAAGCAAATGTGGAACCAAATGAAGAAGAACAAGTTGGATGGCAACGTGTTTTGACACAAATGAACGAGCATAACCGTCACATGAATTTGTGGTTAGATGAAGTCGTTGCCAACAATGCCGAAATGAGTTCAAGGATCACTACGTTGAGTCGTGAGCACAAATCTACTCGTCGCCGGTTGCTCTCTTTCTTCCGACGCCAAGGAGTTGAGACTACGCCTTCTCCACCACCTTCGCCTTGATAGGTTTTATCCTTTCTATCTTTAACTCCTTTTCGTTATTATTATGTCTTGTTCAATTTGGTACAATATTTAAAATTATGTTTGGTACAATTTTCTTTATTATTATGTTTGAATGTTATCGTACTATATTTTTCATTTCTAATTCGTATGGTTTATTTCGTACTATTTTTCGTGTTTTATCGCTTTTTGCACCAATGAGGACATGGTCCAAATTAAGTGTGGGAGGAGGTATTTCATATTCATTTTATTTTTTAAAGTATGAATGAATGCAACAAACAAGAATGAATGCTATTTATTTTGCATATTGTTATTCAATTTTAAGTAAAGTATAATATGCAACATTTTTCAAAAACCTAATGCAACATTTTTGCTTAATAAGTGCAACACTTTTAAAAAATAATGGCAATTTTTCATAAACGTAAATTTTTTGTTAACTATATTTTTCATATGTTTCAAATAAATTCTATTTTTAAAATAATGTTAAGCATATTTTAAGGTTATTATTATTGCTAGAAATAATATTTCTATACGGGCTATATTTTTACAAATATTTTTACAAATCTCCGATACGATTTTATCAAAAAACGTCTCGAGTAAATGTATATAAGTAAAATTTCTTTAGTTTCAAATCTCTACCTTATATCATGAATTCATGATAAATATAAATCTTATTTTCAGTTTTCAATTAGGTTTATAGGCATAAATCAAACTAACAACTTTAGCTTTTTAGCTCGATATTATTTTTCGTCTTACATTAAAAACCAATTGAAGTTTTTAAGGAAACTTTAGCCATAATACATGTTGAATTTCAAGTCAATATAGGATGAATGTGCTATTTTTTTCTTTCCCAATTTTAGTTTCATATTAATTAAATCAAGTAGTCGAATTCTTAACTTTTGGCCACGATTGAGACCAACCTTATCACAATCGAGGTATGAAAGGGAAGAACATTAAGTGTCGTTTACTTTTGGCCACGATTGCGACCACCCTTATCACGGTCGAGGTATGAAAGGAGCGTTAGAAATTAAAGCAAAATTAAACGTGTTTAAAGTTTAAAGTAACGATTGCGTCCACCCATGGCATGGTCGGTACCTCTTAAACGAACACGAAAGCAAATTAAATGCGTATAAAGTTACGATCGAGACCACCCTTATCACGGGCGTAACTAAGCAAATATATTAAACCTAAGTCCTTAATAAATCCATATTTGTAATAGTTTAGGTTTGGGAAAGGAAATTTTGTGCTTTTAAATGCCTTGAGACGAAAGATTCGGAAACATACATGCTTACACCGTCCCGAATACTTCAATATAAAAATTGAAATACAAGACGAGTAATATATCTCTTTTACACTAGCTAGTTTGATGCTTTGCGTATAAATTTACCATGAAAAGTTTATCTTTTGGTTTAACTAATTCAAAGAGGAATATATGGATATATGTTCTATTTATAAAGAGATTGATTAAAGGATAAATTCAGTGAAATTTTGCTCGGGACTAGCAAAAGCTTAAGTGTGGGAGTTTGTTAAGCCCAAAATATACCTAAAATATCATACATAAATACATTAAATTTACATTGAAATCATACTAATTATATTCATTTGGAATACTTTTACGTCTTTATTTACTTCTTTGATGCAAGGTACTTAATTTTTTGGTTAAATCCAAATAGGAGCGAAAACGGAGCGAAAATGGAGGAAAAACCTAAAAACGTACCGAGAACGCACAACAGCCAGAAGAACGCTCAAGAAGGACGAAAAGCAGTCGAGAGACAGGGAAAATTCTCTCTGTCGCGACTGAGATTTTCATAATCTCAGTCGCGACCTACGGAAGCCAGCTCGGGAGAAAAATGGAGTTTTCACTCGTCCCTATACCCCCTGTCGCGACTGAGATTTTCAAAATCTCAGTCACGACAGCGAACCATTCTGCACACAAAACACATATTTTAAATCGGAAAAACGCGTCTGTTCGTTCGGATAAAAGCAACCCTTCACCAGCGGACACGACCCATCATTTACAACCCTTCAACAACTATAAATAAGTGATCCATTTCAGAAATCAAGGTTGGAAAAAGTTAGAGAAATTAGAGAAGAAAGTTATTATGTTGAGTTTCTGATTCAGAAAAGAATCAGAAAGTTAGATTTCATTTCTGTGTAAACAATCGTGCTGTACACGAATTGTTATTAGATTAGTTATAAAAACAGTATTAGTTTAGTTTTCATTCTGGTAGTAGACGAGATCAGTCTCTATTCCGAAGATCCAGCGAGAAGAATTGACGGCTGAAGCGTATGAGGTTTGACGCACCTACGGAGTTTGAGAGAAAGATTGACGACCCGGATCTCAAAGTTTTCGTTACAATGCTATCCAAATTTCTACTTCTCTGTTAACTTGTGAAAATTCACATTTCATTAATGATATACCTATTTATTCAGTATATTCTTACTGTTGTTATTTTGATATTATTCCGACAAAATGATTTTCAAAATGATAAACTGGTGTTTTTATTAAAACGTCCTATTCCATCTTATTCATATAAGAACTTTGTTGAACACTTGACAAATTCAGTTTTTATGAATGACATGATCGCTGATCGCGGCTTATCAGACATAAAATACTAGTTTGACTAAGGTAGGAATCACCTCAACATCAGGGGGATTTCTACGATTCAAATCCTTTTAATTGAGTAAATCGCTATATTGTTACATGTCCGTAATCTTACAAAGTTAAAGTTGTTTTCTTTACTTTATGAAAATAAGTTTTATACCTATTATTTATTCCAATTACGGAAGTATCTGTTTTGTAATCAAAATTCCAAAACAGAACTGTTCTCTAAACTCGATATAATCCTTCTATCTAATCCTAATTTACCAAAACCAATTCCATCAATTAAAACATATTTCTTTTATTAAACCTAAACACGTGACTAAAACCGAACTAAATAAAGTTTTAGTTAAAAAGCGTTCCCTGTGGGTTCGATATCTTTTATTACTACAAGCGTATATCGTGCACTTGCGGAAATCGCTCAACACATTCGGGAGCCACCTACCCTCTCGTTCCTCATAGTTTAGTTATAATTTGACTTTGGCTCTTCTCAATTAGCCTTGCTAGACCGAAATCAGATAGTTTAACATGGTGTATGTTGCCTATAGTCTTCATTTCTGCTAAAAACTTTTTCTTGCCTGTAAATAAATAAATGCACTTTGAGTGTTACATTGAAAGACACCTGCTCTATAACATGCTTTGGATTCTTCACTTTGACTACAAAACACACGGATATTAATCGACTTTTGACAGCCATTACACAGGGTCAACCAAACAATATAACTTTTGACAGCCATTGTGTCACTCATCTCAATAGAAATTGATAGCCAATATATCTATAACGATGCAGAGCATAATTAATAAGTCAGGTATTACCAGCAAATTGCAGGTTTAATTTTAAGTGTTTTAACTATATATGCAACCCAATTGATTGAGATAACTAACACATAAGCTATGAACTGAAAAATAACGGGCTTTAATCAACATTGTGTGTCAGCCCATGATGTTTCAGAGTGAAACTAAGTTTTTAAGTCCCTTCATCACTACGAGGGACAAGTCAACAGGAGTATAAATTGCAAAATTACAAAGAAAACAATATACACTATCCATGTAGAAGCATTTAGAAGCATGAAATTAGATATTTCTATTCATGTTGCTAATCAGCTCCAAATATTGTTCATAGATTAGCCTTTCATCATTGAATGACTTGTAAAATCAGAAAATGATGCTTTATTTTCTTATACAGAACATAAGACATTGTGATTATCTATCAAGAAATGACGAAAGAACAATCTGTAACCATTTGAGACCACCTACATATATTCTATTTGGTCAATCTTTATAACAAGAAGAAACTCTGGACTGAAATTTGATTTTTAATCAATCAAATTTCAATATATCTGAATTAGCATCCTAGAAAATAACACTAAAATGTATAAACTGTCAAACCATTAATTAACCATACTTCATTCCCCATTAGTTTATATCCTTTGAAAACTTCCATCCTTAAACCAATAGCAATTCATATAGTAAATCCAATCTTGAACCATGATATTCGTGAAAAACAACTAACAAATGCAGCATTTGATCATTAGGATTCAGAAGTTAATGTGTGACAGTCTGAGATCTGCAGTTCTTTAAATAACATCACTAGCACACTTACAATAAATTCAGACACCAGCAGGTTTCCATAGTCAAATTCCTTTTTGAACATGAAAATCTCATTTTTGAAAGAAGCAGAAAAAACCAAAAGAAAATTCTTAGACACAAATTAGAAAAAAACATTTATCTAAGATTCCCATAACAATCCATGAAGATAGCAAAAACATTTGAACAATAAACACCAAGGAAACCCAAGCGACATACATATGATTCATATTAGTAAACTTAGGCAACATATGTATAACCCATATAGAACCAACTAAAACTTTGTTTAAAGGCATAGGTACATAAAAGAAAGAGACATTGATGAAGGTGGAAGAGAAGAGCTCACTAGTTGTAGTGTCGGAGAAACTTCTCCCTTAACGCAACTTCAACTAGAAAGTTAGGTTTTCTGCTTCGGAGAAAATGTCCAGGATGAGTAGCGATTCAGGTTAGAGAAGATACGATTAGTGATTTAGGTGGGTATAAATTTCATGTTTGTGTGAATTTGGGTGGCACAAGCCATCGAATTGAGGTGTGGATGTGTCTGAGATTTGGGGCAAAATTTAGGTCGAGGAAGCTTTGTGTTTTGTCTAAGCTTTCACGGTTTGGGGCAAAAATTTCAAATGAATTTCACGGTTTAGGGAAAAAATTTTGGAGGGATTGTTTGGAGGGAATACTAAATTTTGGGTAATTATTTGGGGTAAAAAATTTGGACCGATTGTTTTGGGGGGAATTCTAAATTTTGGAGTAATTATTTAAGGAAAATAGTGAGAATATAATGTATCATTAATATTATAGTTAAATAAAAGGGATAAGGTACCAAAATAGGTTTAAGGTTTTTGGGGAAGTACCAATTTAGGTTCAACGTTCAAAATAGCACCAATACAGGCTTAACGTTTACAACATAATATCAATTTAGTCTTAACATTTATAATATAGCAACAATTTAGGCCTCACGTACAAAATAACACCAATATAGGCTTAACGTTTACAAAATAATACGAATTTAAGCTTAACGTTTATAAAAATATATGCAAACTAAAAGTAATTGAATATCCACAATATTTCGAACACTAGTTAAAATAATATTGATACATATTAGTGTTCAAAATATTGTGGATATTCAATAACTTTTAGTTTGCATATATTACATGAGTCATGGAATTTAGAAGCCATGGAATGGTTGATGAAAAACAAATATAACATCTTAATGGGCAAGAATACTAATTAATTGTATTATAAAGAAAATAGAACTAAACAAAAAGATAACATATAAAATTAATAGGAAAAGAATATAATATGGTTAATTTAATTATGACGTTTAGCTTAAATTGGATATATTTTGTAAACGTTAAGCTTAAATTCGTACTATTTTGAAAACGTTAAACCTATATTGGTGCTATTTTGTACGTGAGGCCTAAATTGATGCTACATTGTAAACGTTAAGCCTAAATTGATATTATGTTATAAACATTAAGCCTATATTGGTGCTATTTTTTATTCTCATTAAATTTTTCTTATTAATACTCACTTTTCTTGTAGTGAAAATATACAAATCGACGTCGTTTTGCATCTAATAGAATTAAGAAAGATTATTTACATAAAAAGTGTTTCAATTTTGACACATCTCTTGCAACACTTTATAATTAGTGTTCTAAAATTTCAAAGTTATGTGAGTTTGACATGTCTTTTGCAACATTCTATAAACCATGTTGCAAAAGAACCAAAAAAAACATAAAAAATGCAACACATTACAAGCAATACATGTATTTTAGGTTGCAAAAGACCATCTATGGTGTAGTGTAACCATCTATCTATTTTAAGCATTTTTCTTTTATTTAAACTGACTTATCTACATATGATGCTTACTTAAATGTGCTATATGCTGAACTGTCTTAAATGAACAAACAATCGAACTTAAAAAGGAACATGCATGAAACTCTCAATACACATTTACCCTAATACATAAATTCATAGATATAATCTCTCTGATACCTAAACTGACCGTGTATCAAACTAAGTAAATACATGTTCCAAGTATTGACCTCTTCTGAAAGCTGACCTAGGCTCACCTGAATTAGATCTTGGAAGGTCTAGAATTGAACTAAGTCAGTATAGGCATGTCTTACCTTTTACTCGATTAAATCTTAGAAGGTTTAGAGTTAAGTTAAGATAATGGATGCAACCCTTACGGGGGAGTAATTTCAGAAGAATGTAAGGCAATTCAATCATGGGGAATTTCAAAACTGAGTTCCATAATTAAAAATTTTGCCAACATCAAAATGGGGGAGTTTGTTGAAACACTTTTCCAACATGATTTTGATTTGACAAAATTATTTAAGATAATCCATGATTAAGACAATTAAATTTAAGTGCTTTGATTTAATTGTACTAATGCGTTTGTTCAATGTTGAGTATAAAAATATTTATAAGAACGGGAATCAAATTAAGACAGAACATAGTCAGCATGACAAAATAGCGCGGGCTGAGTAA
Source organism: Euphorbia lathyris (assembly GCF_963576675.1). Classification (NCBI taxonomy): domain Eukaryota; kingdom Viridiplantae; phylum Streptophyta; class Magnoliopsida; order Malpighiales; family Euphorbiaceae; genus Euphorbia; species Euphorbia lathyris. Next base: position 88,835,825 of record NC_088915.1, read on the forward strand.
AGAATAACTCAGTACGAAAGAAGGAAAGTCTTCTTCAAAACCGAAGCTTACAAATGAAGCTGATCACAGAAACTGAGTGAAAAGCAACTCGGCATAAAAGAAGAGAAGTCTTCTTCGGAACTATATCTTGCAGAACGAAGCTAACCGTGGAAGCTGAGTGAAAGGCAACTCAGTATCGGAATTGGCAACAATCATAGACAACGGCTATCAAAGTCATGTTGAATGATTTTAAAGACAGCACCAATGATCCGTTTGTTAAAAGACAAGATCCAACAACTGTCTGCACCAATAATAGAAACCTTGGAATTACGCAAAGAGTTAATTTCGAGATGCATGGGTCAAATGTCCGCTGGCTAAATGACGAAACCTGAACTACAAGACAAACCTGCAAGAAAAAGACAAGCCTGGCGCCTGCGGAATTCAGACGACAGGATTGGCCTGCAAATCTGAAGCTGACCAGAACAATGTCAGAAGAAAGAGCCGTTTGAATCCAACGGATAATTCCGAATTCAAATGATTATGTCTTCAGACCTCAACTATAAAAAGACAAGTGCAGTTCTTGGATCTTTTGCCGATTGTAAAAACAAAAAGAGAACAAAAGTATACATACAAAAGCACACCAAAACAGGAAAAAGATCTTACACCAAATTTCCATTTCTGTGTAAAAGCTAGAGTGATTTTTGTAATCATCTAAAGTGTTCTTTGTCTGAAAAAGAACAATTCTATATCAATTGTAAAATTGAGAGAGTGGTGTTGAGTACTCGGTTTTAAGTACTCGATGGTAGAGAAATCTAGGTGTTCGGTTATAGCACTTAGTAGGAGTTGAGTAGACTAATAGAGGACGGTACTCTTGCATATTTAACTGCCTTGTAAACGGTTTGTGCTCTACCTTTAAAGAGCTCAGTATTGGATTAAAAAAGCCCGGAGGGATTCTAGGGACTGGACGTAGGCGGAGAGACCGAACCAGGATAAGTCGTGCTGAGTAATTTCTAACTCTCTCTCAATATATATCTATATGTGTTGCTTGCTATATTTACTCAGTATATAAATTGTTTAAGCTGACACTGAGTAAATCAGAGTGCTGGCTTGGAAGCTGACCACAAAAGCGTCATTTCCCAACTCGCAAGTAAAACAGTTCTAGTCAGTATCTGACTAAAGCCGTCTTACGCCTCACTCGACCGTGCTGACCAAAACTGAGTTGTGAAACTCAAAAATTAGATTAAGCTAGCATAATTAAAAAGAAAAAGTTATATTAGTTCCTAACCCCCCCTTGGAACTAATCACACGGGACCAACACAGGAGACTAACTGAATATTTTTTTTTTTTTATAAATTGAGAAAACTATCGAAATACTTTAAAACTTTAGAGACCACTCAAGCTTTTTGGACAAATATTAAGCGATGTTTTTACTATTGTTAGTTACTGTCTAGAACTACCACATCAATAAAACTTGGCCACGTAGGTAAAACTTTTTACCCATTGTTTTATAAAAATAAAACACTTTTTTTTACCCATTGGTTGGTACTTTTTTTGAACAAACCCATTGGTTGGTATTTTTTTTGAAATACATTGGTTGGTATTATTACATCGTAAATCTGCGTATTTTAGGCATTTTTATTTATTTTATAAATCCTAATCTTGAGATGCTTAAATAACTACGGATAATTTTTTCAAAAATAAAAAATAAAAAAGGCTAATTCGATTTTGATCCATCAATATTCACCATCTCAAACACCCGTATGGGTAGCCTATTCGCCGTTGCCATACTCTAAAGGCGAGAGATTGGTCTATTAACTTTACTTACACTTATCGGGAAGGCAATAACGCTGCTGATTGGTTGACGAACTTCGCAGGTTCATGTTTCTTGGGTCATCATGAGTTTGATGTGCTTCCTGCAGACCTCCAAAAAATACTGCCATCTGATGACAGAGGATCGATGCTCAGTCATTTTGTCTCCTCTTAGTTTTTTTTTTCCTGCTTTCCTTTTTCGGGCCTTGAGCCTTCCTTGTCTACCAAAAAAACCATCTCAAAATAATAAAAAAAATAATAAAAAAAAACTTTACATAAAGTGAAAAGAATTATCAAAAAGAAAAAAGAAAAAAAAACATTATGCTAATCTTTAATTAGGTAAGAAAGGTTGGATTTGTGATTGATTGATAGATCTATTATGCTTTTACCAAACCTTCCTTTGGTTGGTACGAGTATATATAAAAGAAAGCTATAGCCATACGAAATACATTTTTAAATATAGTATTGTATTTCAAAACGTAACAAAATTGATACTTTTATATCTATGTACGGTAGTAAATACAATCCAAATTAAAAAAACTACGTTAAATTTGGTGACATGACAAAAAAATATCACATGTTCTATTCTCTTTCATGTTATTGGATTTAATATCATTTTTTTTATTTAAAATGTGTTTATCAACGAATGTAAACATAAGATACCCATTTGTCAAGTTTTGAAATACAGAACTATATTTAAAAAATGGCCGAAACCACACAATTTATTTTTATAATTTCTTTATGATATATGATATCGAGTTATTTGAAAAAAATATAAGTCATAAAGAAGATTTATTTAAATTCATTTATTGTTACAATTTAATTTAAACAAAATAATTAAAAAGTGAACCAAATATTAAATAAAAATAGATTAATTTAAAATAATTAATTAAATGTAAAATTTGAATTTTTGAATTAAATATTAACAAGAACAAAGAAATAAATTAACTATGTATATATATAACTAATACTAACAAAAAATATATGTATAAAATTTAAAACGAAATCATATTTACTTTTTAAAATATGTATTTTTTTGTGTTTTTACATTTAAATAATTATTCTTTATCATTTCTTGTGAGAACTTGTGGAGCGGGGTACTGTCCTTCCAGATTTTATTTTACATTCCTTGTATGTGTTGAAACACCTTTCTACATGATTTTGATTGACAAAATTATTTAAGTTAATCCCATGATTAAGACAATTAAATTTAAGTGCTTTGATTTAATTGTACTAATGTGTTTGTTCAATGTTGAGTTTAATTATAAATAAGAACAGAAATAAAAAGTAAGACAGAACGAAGTCAGCATGAGCCACATAAGCTGAGTAGAAAACAACTCAGCATGATAGAAGAAAAGTCTTCTTTAGAACTAACGCTTGTAGACGAAGCTGACCGAGGAAGCTGAGTAGAACGTAACTCAGTGTCGACAAAGATAAAGATCGAAGGCAACGTCTATAAAGTCAAGCTGAGTGTTCATCAGGACAACACCAATGATCCGTTAACTAGAAGCCAAAATCCGACAGAGATCTGCGCCAATTCAGAAGCTTTGGAATTACGCGAAGAAACCTTTTCGAGATGAATGGGTCAACTGGCATTTGGCTAAAAGACAAAACTGGCACTAGAAGACGAAACTGGCGGAAGAAGATAAGCCTGACGCCTGCTAATTTCAGACGACAGGATTGGCCTGCAAATCTGTATGCTGACCAATGAATGACGCAAGAAGACCGTTTGAATCCAACGGATACATCCGAATTCAAATGATTGAAGCATCAGATTTCACTATAAAAGGACAAGTTCATCTCTTGGATCCTTTGCCGAAGTACAAAAAGAAAAGCATACATACAAGCACATAAAAACAGAAAAACAAATTTCTTACACCCAAATCCTATCTCTGTGTAAAAGTCTAGATTGAATTTGTATTCATCTAAAGTGTTCTTCATCTAGAAAGAACAAAATTGTATCAATTGTAAAGATTGAGAGAGTGATGCTGAGTACTCGGTTTTAGTACTCAGCGGTAGAGAAAATCTGCGTGTTTGGTTATAGCACTCAGTAGGGTTGAGTAGACGAATAGCGGACGGTACTCTTGCATACTCAATTGCTTATAAACGGTTTGTGCTCTACCTTTAAAGAGCTCAGTAGTGGATTGAAAAAGCCCGGAAGGATTCTGGGGACTGGACGTAGGCGGTGAGGCCGAACCAGGATAAGACTGCTGAGTAATTTCTAACCTTTCTCTTGATATATATATATATATATATATATATATATATATATATATATATATATATATGTATGTATGTGTTGCTTGTTTAAATTACTCGATATATAATCTGTATAAGCCGACGCTGAGTAATCAGAGTGCTGAGTTGGAAGCTGACCTTAAGTGTTAATTCCCAACTCACAAGTAAAACAGTTCTAGTCAGCCTCAAACTAAATGTGTCTTGCATCACGCTCAGCCTTGCTGACCTAAACTGAGTGAAGTTGTTTAAAGAATTAAATTAAGTCAGCAATTAAGCGAAAAAGTTACATTAGTTCCTAACCCCCCCTTGGAACTAATTCTATTACATTACATGGAACCAACATTATGTTGATTCCGTTTAATGAAACTTATTTTTCTTAAAAAAATTAATTGACCTCTGACTTTCAAAGTGTTCCATAGCTCAATCAACTTGCTTAAAATATAATCGGTCTATTCCCTTATATAAGTCATTCTAGGATATTTCACACAAATTAAAAATACAATTAATATAGAGTTAAATTAATAAATTTACATTGGTTAACTAAAAGAAAATTCTCTCTTATGTCATGGTTGGGGAATAAGTCTTGGAATATTAAAAAACACATGGACCAAGACAAAAACAAATTTAAAGCTTGGACCGAAAAAGTAAACTAAAAATTCTTGAAATACTAGAATGACTTATATTTGGAGAAAAAACTAATTTGTTAGAATGACAATTATAAATGAATGGAGGGAGTAGTAAATTAGTCACCCGATTGCAACACACCACCATTCATATAGTACAACTTACTTTTTTTCAATTGAGCGAGTAATTGAATACATTTTAAACAAGTTGAAGGACTATCGAGACATTTTAAGCAAGTTGATGAAAGCTATTAGGATACTTTGAAAGTTCATGGGGGTCATCAAACTTTTTGGATAAGTTTAAGAGGCAAATGATGTATTAATCTTTATTCCATACAATATGTGTTGGTCCCTTATTTAGTTGCAAGTATAGTTCCAAGGGGGGGTTAGGAACTATTTAAACTTTTTCTCAATTTAGGCAAACTTCTTTTACTAAAGAAAAGGTTTGAACAGCTGCGCTGAGTAAACAGCAAGATATTGGCTTAGTCAACAGGTGACTAGGTCAGTTTCTTAGCTTGAGTTAGGAGATAGCACTTAGAGTCTATTCCTGAGCTCTTACGATTTAATGCGCACAACTCAACTTGACCTTTTGACTTGGTCAGTTTTGATTGTTTAAGCAAGCAATATAAATAAGGAGTCAAAGGTTTAGAAATACTTCACTCAGCAGATTTATCCAGGTTCGGCTTCTTCTAAGCCTACGTCCTGTCCCCGGAACACGTCCGAGATTTCGAATCCTCTACTGAGCTCTTTAAAGGTAGAGCCTCAAACCTTTTACAATATCAACAATTGAGTATGACAAGAGTACCTTCCTCTATACTTCTACTCAATCCTAATCTCTCCGCTGAGTACTTAAAACCGAGTACTTAGCCTCTCCTTTCTATCTCTAGAAATGATAAGTGTTTTTGTCCTAATACAAAGATGTGCTAAGACACTTTAGACGATTTACAATCACTCTAGACTTTTACACAGATATGAAAATGTAGTGTAAGAATTTTGCTTTGCTTCTTGCTTGCAGAACTAGTAGAGATTTGGTCAGCATAATGGCTTGATAAAGTTCTGTATGTTGTGAAGCTTGTGATGGCACTATTTATAGAGACGTCTGGTCATTCGGTCATTTCGAATTTCGAAATAACCGTTGGAGGGAAACGGCTATGTGTCGTTGTCATCCTGACTTGCACAGAGCTCTCGGCCAATCACAATCGTGTATCTTTTGTCCTCGGTCAGCTCAGCAGATGGTCTCTCCTTTTATGGTAAAGTCAACTGGACAGCATACTGTGTCGTCTGAACTTTGCCAAAAGAGGAAACACTTTGTCTGAAAGTTTTCCTTTGACAGCTGCTGTCTTGTACACTTTGTCGAGACTACTCAGCAGCTTCATTGTGAAGTTGTTCCTGAAGGTCTTCTAGATCCTTCCGTTTGCTGAGTTGCGTTTTGTTCAAAACGGCAACGTCTTGACATACGCGGGCCGAGTGTACTGAGTTGTTTGACTTGGGCCTTGGCTTCCGTATTGGGCTTGTGCCTTCCAATCCTTATGACTTATAACATTTATACTCAACATTGAACAAACACATTAGTAGAATAAATCAAAGCATTTAAACTTAGTGTGTTTAGAATATGTATTTTAATTTATACTTAAACAATTTTGTCAAATCAAAATTATGTGGAAAGGTGTTTCACCAAACTCCCTCATTTTGATGTTGGCAAAACTATTCAGCAAGGAACTCAGTATGAGCTCCCCCATGATAGTTGACCTAGTATAATTTAGCAAACTCCCCCGTAAGGGTTGAGCTACTGACTTAGTTTTACTTAAGACATTTAAGGATTTAAATGAGTAAGTCTAAGGTCAGTTTTCAGATATAGGTCAGCTATTTCAACATATTCTATTTACTCAGTATTAAGCGGAAGGTTTAGTCATATAGAGTGCGCTGAGTAATTTATTGTTCAATGAGTTCTTATCAGGATATTTCATAAGTGTATAGGATCATGTCAAACATGTTGTCAGCATATCATTTAGTCAATAAATATTACAAGTGTTAAACAAAGCTGATATAAATGAAGATACATAATAACTCAGTACAAAAAAGCATATATCATAACTCAAGATTTGAATAAGAAAAGTAAGTATGATATATTGATAGAAGTCAGCAGTTACACAGCAAAAGAAATAAACATAGCACATATTACAAAAGTTAAGACCTAGCCTATCTATTTCTTTTTCTTGCCCTGTGACTGACTTTTCTCGTACTGACGTTGCTCATGCTGAGCTCTAGCAGCTTGCGCTTTCTCCCCCGTTTTGTCAACTTCAGGGAGCTTAAACGCATCGGTTAAGACAGCTCGAGTCAGTTCTTGTGAAAGCTCTTTTAGTTTGTCAGCACTTTCATTGACGCCATCGAAAATGGCAACTCCATCAGCTGATACTTCGACTGGTATATGAAGATCAGCAGCACTGAGCATATTTACACTGAAGGCTTGAGCTTTGGCTTGCCAGATGAGAGCTTCAGAGAGGCCAGCAAAGACTTGGTGGAAGGTTTTCAAGAGAGCTGAGTCATAATGATGACGCTGGATATTGTTATGACGGATGTGATTGAAGGATTGCTGTGCAAGAGATAGCAACTCATTTTGCTTCATCGCGTCAGTATCCATCTCTTGCTTGTTGAGGTTAAGTAGCCGTATGGCCTCACCAATTTGCTCGACTGAGCACTGACTATAGGATACCATTTGCTCATTTGTCTTAAGTTGCTCGGTATGAAGCTGAGCAAAGAGCATCTTGAGTTCTGAGGAAGTAGCGTAGTCAGTGTTCACAGCAGACAACTTCTGAACTTGCTGATGGAGTGAGTTCAGATGTTGAATTGTTGACAGCTGTATCTCTGCCAACTTGGCAATTGAATCCTGCTTAGCTTGCTGGGCTTGTAATGACAGGACGACATTCAGCAGATCCTTGAGTCCCTTGACTTCATTGAGAAGTAGAGTGACTTGGGAGAGCTGAGTTGCGTCAGGAATTGAAGATCCAGCAGCAGGCGAAGCGGAGTGTTGAAGATCGTGGATGAGTGCTTGCACTGAGTCAATGAGCTTTTTGCCGGACTCAGTGGCAGCCCGATGTACATCAGTATGACCAGAAGAAGGTGGAGTGAAGGGAGTACCCTGGTCAGTGACTGGATGAGTTGGCTCAATCTGCACTTGAGTTGGAGGAATTATTGATTGATCAGCAGAGAGGTTGTTGATGGAAGACATAACCCGAACACTGTCTGTGCTGACGGCAGAAGGATGGGGAGTCAGCACCATGCTTGAGGAGACAGCATGAGCAGTGGTCGGTTCAACCTGACTAGTTGATGTGGTTGAAGTGTTATGGTCGGCATGTTCCTGCTGAGAAGAAACAGAGGCTTGTTTTTCCAACGGCGCGGAGGAAGTTGAAGTGGATTGCCGCTTGAAGAATGTCAGTTTGACAGTAGAAGGATCCTTTATTGTCTTGGAGAGGACAAGTTCAGGAATAGATGGTGATTGCACAGGAGGCTCACTGACCATTTTCTCACTGGCCTTAACCAGCATTCGCCTTCTACGTGGTGGAGTGGTATGATGAGCAGGTTCTTCTGAGTGAGTAGGAGAAGGTTCCTTGTGCTCAGTATGGGTCTGGTCAGCTTGCTCAACTTGCTCAACTCCAGCAGCTAACTCGGTGTCAGTTTGCACAGCTCCACACTCTAACCCAGTGTTAGCATCCTCAACTTCAATTTCGCTGGCATATTCCTCAGAATCCTCAGCGTCATCCTGACCGCTGGCTTCTTCTTCTTCTTCTTCCTCAGTACTATCTCCATCAAGTTCTTTCTCAACTTGAGAGATGAAGTGATCATCTAGTTGGACCTCAGGCTCCTCAGACTCAGCACCTGTACCTTGACACTGGGTGAAGTGAGAGTCACCCGGTACAATGAAGTCGGTCGGTATGGCTTCCAGAGGAGTCAAAGTTGAAGTCTTCTACTTCTTCTGAGGTTGCTCAGCAGCTTTCTCAGTTCCAGGCTCACCTTGCCTGGTTCTCTTCTCAGCTGACTTACCAGCTGACGTTTGCCTCTTCGCTGGAGACTCAACGTTTTTAGAAGGAGTCTCAGCAGATTTCCTCTTGCGAGAAGCTGGGGCCTTAGTTATTTGCCCTTTCTTTGGCTCAGAAGTTTCCTCAACTTGGTCAGCATCAGCAGCATCAGCAGCAGCAGCAGCAGCTTTACCTTTCTTCAAAGGCTGTCCAAACTTCAGTGCCCTCAGCGAGGCAGCTGTGATCTCGGTTCCTCTGAAAGATTCCTCACCTTCGAGGTCAATCTTGTGATCAAGAAGAATTCGAGTTATGAGTGACCCAAGTCTCATCGTACCCATGCTGCGTAGGAACCCAGCAACTAAGAAGACCGGCATGTTGATGGGGGTGTACGTCAGCATCTGCCATATGAAGCACTGTTCAAAGTTGGTTGCTGATGTAGTGCAGTTGATCTTTGGGTAAATGAAATAGCTCAGCAGGTAGTGAGCCATCTTCTGGTGCTGTCCCATTGAAGATGCTGAGATCTCTCCTGAGTGACCCTCAGGTTTGCAGAAGGTATGGACGTAGTTGGTTTTGTCCTGATCTCCTAACTTCCTCAGCCTTACTCCCTCAGTTTTGAGCTGGAGGAGATTTCCTATGTACAGAGGGTTGATGAAGATGGTTTTCCCTTTTACTTTAGTGCTTAGGTAGTCGGCGGAGTCACTGGCAACCTTGAGGTTGTGGTAAAATTCTCTTACTAGGTCAGGATAGGTCTCATCCCTGACCGAGAACAGCCCAGTCCATTCGTTCTTTGCTATCCATTCGGCAAATGGCTGTTCGTTCTGTACAAAGTGCTTCGAAACCTATCTGGAGGGTTCTACCTTCCATTCAGATATATTGTCGAAGACCTTGGAGTAGGTCCTGATCTTAACAGCTTTCTCTTTGCCAAAAGTTTGGCCAGTTTTACCCTTGCTCGGTGTAGAAGGGCTTTGTGAAGGTTCATCGGAGCTGGACTTTTGGTGGCCGGCACCGGAGACTTTGAAAGATAACTTAGTCATTCTTCGAAGATGGAGGAATTAAGGAATTTGAGAGAAAAGAAGTTCTAAATGATTTCTTTCCCTTAAGAATTGATTAAGCGTAAAGAGTAAAAGATGGGGAAATACCCATAATTTATAGACGATTTGAACGGTGTGGATCTTAATCGAATCCATGTGTCAGTTTTGCCTTGGGATCATGTACCGACAACGATCCTGGCATTTATGACACATTACGGCGAATACGTCATCCTAGGCTATACGCGTGCTTTGCATTTATGCTAACGGATTAATCACTCAGTATTTAGAATGTCGAGCGTTTGATATTCTGAGTGGTCAGTGCAGTATTTAAGGATGATTTTAAGTTCAAGTTCTAAACTAATTTACTCAGTATGCAAGTTTTACTCAGTATTGTATATTCAGTCAGTTTCAATGAGATACTCAGCAAACAAAAAATCATTCAGTATGTAATTCACTCAGTATTCATATTCATTTAGCACAGGAATTTACTGAAGAGGATTAAACATACCAATTGCTTCTCTCAGTATGCTGAACTGCTCACGGGCCAGTGGCTTCGTGAAGATATCAGCAAGCTGTTCGTCCGTTGGGACAAAGGTCAGCTTGATCTCACCCTTGAGTACATGGTCTCTAATGAAGTGATGTCTGATGCTGACATGCTTCATTCTGCTGTGTTAAATTGGGTTCTTGGAAAGATCAATTGCGCTTTTGTTGTCACATTTGACTTCAATTGTTTTCGTTTGAACACCATAGTCTTCAAGCTGTTGCTTGATCCATAGGACTTGAGCAACACAATGACCAGCAGTAATGTACTCAGCTTCAGTGGTGGACAAGGCTACTGACGCCTGCTTTTTGCTGAACCAGGATACAAGACAGCTTCCTAAGAAGTGGCATCCTCCAGAGGTGCTTTTTCGTTCTAGCTTATCTCGTCCATAGTCAGCGTCAGTGTATCCGATGAGTGTAAAATCATGAGTGTTTGGATACCACAAACCTGCGTTCACTGAGCTTTACAAATATCTAAGGATCCTTTTTACAGCAATGTAATGAGATTCCTTAGGGTTAGATTGATATCTAGCACAGTAGCATACTGAAAACTGAATGTCCGGTCTACTGGATGTTAAGTAAAGTAGAGAGCCTATCATACCTCGATATAACTTGCTGTCTACTGACTTACCATTCTCATCAGCGCAGAGGACAGTGTCAGTGCCCATAGGAGTGGATATTGGCTTGCAATTTTCCAAGTCATATTTCTTTAAGATCTCCTTAGCATATTTGGCTTGACTGATGAAGATGCCATTCTTTCCTTGTTTAATTTAAAGACCGAGGAAGAAGTTGAGTTCTCCCATCATGGACATTTCAAACTCAGTCTGCATTTGTTTGCTAAACTCCTTGCACATTGATTCGTTAGTTGCACCAAATATTATATCATCAACATAAATTTGGGCCAGCAGGGTATCTTTACCCTTTTTCTTAATGAATAAGGTTGTATCAGCTTTGCCCCTGACGTAATTTCTAGTCAGCAGGAAACTGGTCAGCCTCTCGTACCAAGCACGTGGTGCTTGCTTGAGGCCGTACATAGCCTTTTTGAGTTTGTAAACATGGTTTGGGAACTTAGGGTCCTCAAAACCTGGAGGTTGATTTACATAAACCTCCTCGTTTATAACTCCATTAAGAAATGCACTTTTGACATCCATTTGGAATAATTTAAAATTTATGTAAGATGCATATGCACATAATATTCTAATTGCCTCTAGCCTTGCCACTGGGGCAAAGGTCTCACCATAGTCTATACCTTCTTGCTGACTGTAGCCCTGAGCTACAAGCCTTAATTTGTTCCTGACTACGTTTCCTTGTTCGTCCATCTTGTTCTTGAAGACCCATCTTGTTCCGATGGTCTTTTGACTCTTTGGATGAGGCACTAACTCCCATACATCATTTCTTCGAAATTGATCGAGCTCCTCTTGCATTGCGTTCATCCAGAATTCATCGTACTTAGCTTCAGCGAAATTCTTCGGTTCTTGTACTGAGACGAAAGCAACATTGTTGAGGTACTTCCTGAGTTGATTCCTCGTCATCAGGGTATTCCCAGCAGAATCAAGGATTGCACTTTCGGAGTGCCCTCTTGGAATCCTTATTTCTTTGGGTAGATTTATGTCTTGTGCTGTTCCTGTTTCAACAATCTCTGCAGAAGTAGATGGGTCAGTAAAAGTAATCTTAGGTTCACTCTTACTCTTGGTCAGCCTTTTCGTGAATGACTCAGTAGCTGGTTCTGGGTCAGCAATGGTTACTGAGTTTGGATCATCTTCGATCAGCGGCTGGTATCTACCTGCAGGGTCAGTTTCATCGAACTCTACATGTATTGACTCTTCTAACATTTGAGTTCGCTTATTAAAAACTCTGTATGCTTTGCTGTTTGTTGAGTAGCCCAAAAAGATAGCCTCATCAGCTTTTGAATCAAACTTTGCTAAGCTATCTTTGGTATTTAAAATAAAACATTTATAGCCAAAGGCACGAAAGTATCCAATATTGGGCTTTCGTCCTTTCCAAAGTTCATAGGGGGTTTTCTTTAATATAGGTCTAACTAGAGCCCTGTTAAGAATATAGCATGCTGTGTTAACAGCCTCTCCCCAAAAATACTTTGGAAGCCTATGCTCATCCAGCATTGTCCTGGCTATTTCAACCAGAGTTCTGTTCTTCCTTTCCACAACCCCATTTTGCTGAGGTGTTCTAGGAGCAGAAAAATTATGGTCAATGCCGCTGGCTTCACAGAATTCAACAAACTTTTGGTTTTTGAATTCTCCACCGTTATCACTACGGATATGAGCTAATTTTAGGTCTTTTTCATTTTCAATTTTTCTAACCAAATTTGAAAATGTCTCAAAGGTCTCATCCTTGCTGGTCAGCAAGATAACCCACGTATACCGAGAGAAGTCATCTACAATGACCAAGGAAAATCTCTGGACCAAAGAGATCCAAGTGTAGCAACTCTAACGGACGTTTAGTTGAGACAATGTTTTTACTGTGAAAAGATTGTTTGGTTTGTTTTCCAGCTTGGCAAGCGTGGCATAATTGATCTTTTTGAAATTTAAGTTCGGGCAGTCCCTCAACCAATTGCTTTCTTGCTAGTTTGGCCAGGAGGTCCATGCTTACATGACCAAGTCTCCTGTGCCATAGCTAGGAATTTTCTTCCTTTGTTACTAAGCACACAGTTTTTGAAAACTTTTTCTCTAAGTCTAGCATAAAGACATTATCTATCCGAGGGGCAGTTAAAATTAACTCATTTGTTTTACCCTCGTATATTTTACATCCAGTAGCATCAAATATAACTTTTCTCCCATTGTCACATAGCTGAGCTAAGCTGAGTAAGTTATATTTGAGTCCGCTGACTAGGGAGACAGATTCAATAGTAGGATTACCTCCGATGGTTCCTGAGCCTACTATCTTACCCTTCTTGTTGTCTCCAAAACTTACGTTCCCTCCTCGTTTACGTTCAAACGTGATGAACTGAGTTTCATCACCCGTCATATGCCTTGAGCATGCGCTGTCAATATACCACATCTTTGACTTCTCGGCACATCTCAGGCTTACCTGCATTGTAACTAGTTACTTTTAGGTACCCAATTCTTTTTGGGTCCTGACTTGTTAGGTGCAACAGGTATAGCATCATATTTTATTTTATGGCGACATACATGGACAGTATGACCATTCTTTCCACAGAAGTCACAACTGACCTTCTGTTTAGGATTTTTTACTGACTTGTCAGCACCCTAGTGCTGAGCGTGCCAGCACACTTTAGTAGTGTGTCCTAACTTCCCACAAAAGTCACACTGGACTTTTCGCTGGGGATTCCATCTCTGCTGAGTACCGTGGTACTGAGTTCTCAGAGGAATGTTATTTTTCTTAGGAACCTTTAGTTGGTTCTGGATGGTTGTGACGTCCTTCCTCAGTTTCTTTGAAACTGACTGGACTTCAGACACATACTCATGCATGATCTTCATGTTATCATGCAGAGTCGAATTGTCCTGAAGAAGGTATCTGAGGTCACTCAGTTTGACCTCTTCCACTTCGTCACAGCGCCTGCTGAGTGCTCTAACCTTTTTATTACACTTCTTAACAAGTGTATAGAGATCACTCAGGGCATTAACCATATCATTTCTGAGCTGGGGAAGAGAAATTACCTCATTTGATTGCTCTTCATCATCTGATGCGATGGATGGGTCAGCATGCTCAGAGACGCATGGCTCAACAAGTTCGTCAGCCATAAAGCATATCTTCGCTGACTCGGTGGCCTCAGTTTCTGTTGATGAAGATTCATCACTGTCACTCCAAGTAGCCACCATTGCCTTCTTCCCACTCTTCTTATCTTTCCTCAGCGTGGGGCAGTTTGACTTAATATGGCCAGCTTGATGGCACTCAAAGCATGTAATGGGCTTTGAGCTGTCCTTTCTGTATTTGCTGTCGCTTGAGTCAGCCTTATACTTATCAAACTTTTTGTAAGGCTTTTTAGAATATTTGTCGTTCTTCCTAAACAGCCTCTTCATCTTTCTTGTGAACATGGCCATCTCCTCATCATCAGTTGAACTCCCGTCAGTGGAGTCAGCCTTCATGACAAGTGACTTCTGCTTCTTGTCATCAGATTTTTCCTTCACCTCAAAGTTTTTTATGGATATCTCATGGGTCAGCAATGAACCGATGAGTTCGTCATATTTGTAGGTGGTTAAATCATGAGCTTCCTCAACTGCTGTCTTCTTTGCTTGCCAGTCTTTTGGAAGACTCCTGAGTATCTTTTTGACTTGTTCTTCCTCAGTGAAGATTTTCCCAAGTCTCTTGAGCTCATTAATGATGTTGGTGAACCTTGCGTTCATGTCTGAAATGCCCTCATCATTGTTCATCTCGAACAGCTCGTACAGTCTCATCTGCTGATTCACCTTGGATTCTTTTACTTTGTTTGTTCCCTCGTAGGTGACTTCCAGCTTCTTCCAGATCTCTTGTGCCGACTCACAACCTGAGATTTTGTTATATTCTGCAGCATCGAGCGCACAGTGAAGCATATTGATAGCCGAATCATGGTTTTGAAGCTTCTTAAGATCATCCTCTGTCCATTTGGCCTCAGCTTTTATAACTGTTTGGCCAGCCACAACCTCAACAGGTACAAACGGCCCTTGGACTATAGATAGCCAGGCACTCATGTTTGTAGCCTGAATGAAGTTTTTCATCCTATTCTTCCAGAAGTTATAGTTTGACCCGAAGAATAGGGGAGGCCTAGTAATGGACAGCCCCTCAGGCAGTATTTAAGTTGTTTGGTTTCCAGGGAGAAACCGAGTGCTGTTTTCGCCCATGGTAGGGATCAGCTCAAGGTTGTTAGTCCTTTTACAGTGAGCTTTTGAAGCTCTGATACCACTTGTTGGTCCCTTATTTAGTTGCAAGTATAGTTCCAAGGGGGGGGGGTTAGGAACTATTTAAACTTTTTCTCAATTTAGGCAAACTTCTTTTACTAAAGAAAAGGTTTGAACAGCTGCGCTGAGTAAACAGCAAGATACTGGCTTAGTCAACAGGTGACTAGGTCAGTTTCTTAGCTTGAGTTAGGCGATAGCACTTAGAGTCTATTCCTGAGCTCTTACGATTTAATGCGCACAACTCAACTTGACCTCTTGACTTGGTCAGTTTTGATTGTTTAAGCAAGCAATATAAATAAGGAGTCAAATGTTTAGAAATACTTCACTCAGCAGATTTATCCAGGTTCGGCTTCTTCTAAACCTACGTCCTGTCCCCGGAACACGTCCGAGATTTCGAATCCTCTACTGAGCTCTTTAAAGGTAGAGCCTTAAACCTTTTACAATATCAGCAATTGAGTATGACAAGAGTACCTTCCTCTATACTTCTACTCAATCCTAATCTCTCCGCTGAGTACTTAAAACCGAGTACTCAGCCTCTCCTTTCTATCTCTAGAAATGATAAGTGTTTTTGTCCTAATACAAAGATGTGCTAAGACACTTTAGACGATTTACAATCACTCTAGACTTTTACACAGATATGAAAATGTAGTGTAAGAATTTTGCTTTGCTTCTTGCTTGCAGAACTAGTAGAGATTTGGTCAGCGTAATGGCTTGATAAAGTTCGGTATGTTGTGAAGCTTGTGATGGCACTATTTATAGAGACGTCTGGTCATTCGGTCATTTCGAATTTCGAAATAACCGTTGGAGGGAAACGGCTATGTGTCGTTGTCATCCTGACTTGCACAGAGCTCTCGGCCAATCACAATCGTGTATCTTCTGTCCTCGGCCAGCTCAGCAGATGGTCTCTCCTTTTATGGTAAAGTCAACTGGACAGCATACTGTGTCGTCTGAACTTTGCCAAAAGAGGAAACACTTTGTCTGGAAGTTTTCCTTTGACAGCTGCTGTCTTGTACGCTTTGTCGAGACTACTCAGCAGCTTCATTGTGAAGTTGTTCCTGAAGGTCTTCTAGATCCTTCCGTTTGCTGAGTTGCGTTTTGTTCAAAACGGCAACGTCTTGACATACGCGGGCCGAGTGTACTGAGTTGTTTGACTTGGGCATTGACTTCCGTATTGGGCTTGGGCCTTCCAATCCTTATGACTTATAACATTTATACTCAACATTGAACAAACACATTAGTAGAATAAATCAAAGCATTTAAACTTAGTGTGTTTAGAATATGTATTTTAATTTATACTTAAACAATTTTGTCAAATCAAAATTATGTGGAAAGGTGTTTCAACAATATGTTCGTCAACATGTAAAATGTTCATCAATTAGCTACATATATATTAGGAAAAAGTAAAATAATAATAATAATGTGGTTTGTCCAATTTACCGTGATTTAAAAGTTTGTAAATATATATATAATATGTTTTATTTACAAAGTATTTTTATTTACAAAGTATTTTAAATTAAACTGATCCCCTACAACACAAACCCCTAAATCGAAACCATAATATGATAGACATTTTATGTTTTTTTATTAATTTGACAGTTTGATAAATTAAATTGATATTTAGAGTATGTGTTTTGTCATGTAAATGTAAGATTGTCATCAAAACCTACCCAATTCCTTAAATACTTTGTTTTATATGAAAAAATAGCACGTACCTACCTCAATTTGCAGCTTTTAAACCACAAACCTCTATTTGTAAATAAGGACAATCTACGTTAACATCATTATTATTATTATTATTGTTATTATTATTATTTTTTTTGAAAGGATTATTATTATTTATTTATTTATTTACTTTGCCCTATATATTATGTCTATCAGTCAAACTTAATTAATCAGTTTTTCTACTGCATAAGGGGGGAAAAAATCTCTGCAAAAAGTGAATACATTTCTTAAAAGAACAAACTTACAATGACAAAATTGATCAGTGAATTAGCACCTGATAACTAAACAAGATTAATGATTAGATTAGATTAGACTAGACTAAGCTAATTAATTACAGCAGCTAATTACATCAATAGTTACAGAGAACATAATCAGAAACTGCAAAAAAAAAATGTAATCAACTCAGCAATAAGTTCTTAGCTCATCAATTAAGAAAGGAATCTCAGTATGATTAGCTATGCTTCGGACGAACTCTCTCGGAACCAAACATTTCTCTTCTGAATACAATTTCTCTTGAATTTTCGGAGATGTGACTAGATTTTCGAGTTCATTTGACTGCGACTCATCCTTATTACTCCGAATTTGTTGCATTAGTTGAAGAAGTTGAACCTGAGCCTGCATAAACTTGACGTAATTGAACGCAGAACCGAGCATTTCAGCAGTGCTCATTTTATTCCCTCCTGGAATAAGCTTTCCAAGCTCCTGTGTTTTTTCTGTTATCTTCCTTCTCCTTTCTCTTGCTGCTATACTCTGCGCTGATAAGCTCCGTCCACCTCCACTTTGTTTCTTCATCATCATATGATTATTCTCACTCTCATTGCTGTTTTTTCCCCACAAAACAACTGCTGCTGGAAATGGAACCGTGGAGTTAAGTTCCGGCATGAATGCATCCGAGTAATTTCCATTTCCAATATATCCATCAGACATATTATAGTCCTCAGAATAGCGATTTTCGGACTCGAATTCTTGGGGAGGGAAGGAGATTAAATTGTGTTGAGGAGAAGACAAGTATGGAAGGAGATTTGCTGCTATGTTCTGCTGTCCGCCGCTTTGTTTCTTCATCATCACATGATTATTCTCACTCTCATTGCTCTGTCCTTCCCCCAAAACAACTGCTGGAAATGGAACCTCGGAGTTAAGTTCCTGCATGAATGCATCGGAGTAATTTCCGTTTCCAACATATCCATCTAACAAATTATAGTCCTCCGAATAGATCTGTTCGGACTCGAATTCTTGGAGAGGAAAGGAGAATAAATTTTGTTGAGGAGAAGACAAGTATGGAAGGAGACTTGTATATGTATCTGAGTATAAGTATTCATCACAGAATTAGGTAAATTGCCATAAAAATCAATTTCGTTATGCTCGTTTGAAGATCATAGTAGAATTTTTGTAAAAATGTTGATCTATAACATAAAGAAAGAATGAGAAACAAGTTCTTACCATCAAGCTCAACCATAGGCTTCTTAATTACAGGCTTGAATCTACCATGTCTTCTCTCCAGATCCGTCAAAGAAGTCCGTGCAGAGCCACCAGCTCTCCATTGCGTAACAGGAGCAGCAAAATTGCCAATCTGAACATTGAATTAGACAGTCATTTCATCAATTAAAGCATCTAATCTTCATGATTTCTAAAATAATAGCAGCCTATTGTGTAACAGGAGCATCAAAATTGCCATGCTGAACATTGAATTAGAACGTCATTTCATGAATTAAAGCATCTAATCTTCATGATTTCTAAAATAATAGCAGTCTATTGTGTAACAGGAGCATCAAAATTGCCAATCTGAATATTGAATTAGAACATCATTTCATCAATTAAGCAAAATTGCCAATCTGAACATTGAATTAGAACGCCATTTCATCAATTAAAGCATCTAATCTTCATGATTTCTAAAACGATAGCAGTCTATTGTGTAACAGGAGCATCAAAATTGCCAATCTGAACATTGAGTTAGAACATCATTTCATCAATTAAGCAAAATTGCCAATCTGAACATTGAATTAGAACGTCATTTGATCAATTAAAGCATCTAATCTTCATGATTTCTAAAATAATAGCAGCCCATTGTGCAACAGAAGCAGCAAAATTGCTAATCTGAACATTGAATTAGAACATCATTTCATCAATTAAGCAAAATTGCCAATCTGAACATTGAATTAGAACGTCATTTTATCAATTAAAGCATCTTTCTAAAATAATACCAGTCCATTGTGTAACAGACGCAACAAAATTGCTAATCTGAACATTGAATTAGAACCTCATTTCATCAATTAAGCAAAATTGCCAATCTGAACATTGAATTAGAACGTCATTTCGTCAATTAAAGCATCTTTCTAAAATAATACCAGTCCATTGTGTAACAGACGCAACAAAATTGCTAATCTGAACATTGAATTAGAACATCATTTCATCAATTAAGCAAAATTGCCAATCTGAACATTGAACTAGAACGCCATTTTATCAATTAAAGCATCTTTCTAAAATAATACCAGTCCATTGTGTAACAGACGCAACAAAATTGCTAATCTGAACATTGAATTAGAACCTCATTTCATCAATTAAGCAAAATTGCCAATCTGAACATTGAATTAGAACGTCATTTCGTCAATTAAAGCATCTTTCTAAAATAATACCAGTCCATTGTGTAACAGACGCAACAAAATTGCTAATCTGAACATTGAATTAGAACCTCATTTCATCAATTAAGCAAAATTGCCAATCTGAACATTGAATTAGAACGCCATTTTATCAATTAAAGCATCTTTCTAAAATAATACCAGTCCATTGTGTAACAGACGCAACAAAATTGCTAATCTGAACATTGAATTAGAACCTCATTTCATCAATTAAGCAAAATTGCCAATCTGAACATTGAATTAGAACGTCATTTCGTCAATTAAAGCATCTTTCTAAAATAATACCAGTCCATTGTGTAACAGACGCAACAAAATTGCTAATCTGAACATTGAATTAGAACATCATTTCATCAATTAAGCAAAATTGCCAATCTGAACATTGAATTAGAACGCCATTTTATCAATTAAAGCATCTTTCTAAAATAATACCAGTCCATTGTGTAACAGACGCAACAAAATTGCTAATCTGAACATTGAATTAGAACCTCATTTCATCAATTAAGCAAAATTGCCAATCTGAACATTGAATTAGAACGTCATTTCGTCAATTAAAGCATCTTTCTAAAATAATACCAGTCCATTGTGTAACAGACGCAACAAAATTGCTAATCTGAACATTGAATTAGAACATCATTTCATCAATTAAGCAAAATTGCCAATCTGAACATTGAATTAGAACGCCATTTTATCAATTAAAGCATCTTTCTAAAATAATACCAGACGCAACAAAATTGCTAATCTGAACATTGAATTAGAACCTCATTTCATCAATTAAGCAAAATTGCCAATCTGAACATTGAATTAGAACGTTCATTTTATCAATTAAAGCATCTTTCTAAAATAATAGCAGTCCATTGTGTAACAGACGCAACAAAATTGCTAATCTGAACATTGAATTAGAACATCATTTCATCAATTAAGCAAAATTGCCAATCTGAACATTGAATTAGAACGCCATTTTATCAATTAAAGCATCTTTCTAAAATAATACCAGACGCAACAAAATTGCTAATCTGAACATTGAATTAGAACCTCATTTCATCAATTAAGCAAAATTGCCAATCTGAACATTGAATTAGAACGTTCATTTTATCAATTAAAGCATCTTTCTAAAATAATAGCAGTCCATTGTGTAACAGAAGCAGCAAATTGCTAATCTGAACATTGAATTAAAACATCATTTCATCAATTAAGCAAAATTGCCAATCTGAACATTGAATTAGAACGTCATTTCATCAATTAAAGCATCTAATCTTCATGATTTCTAAAATAATAGCAGTCCATTGTGCAACAGAAGCAGCAAAATTGCTAATCTGAACATTGAATTAGAACATCATTTCATCAATTAAGGCATCTAATCTTCATGATTTCTAAAATAATAGCAGCCTATTGTGTAACAGGAGCATCAAAATTGCCAAGCTGAACATTGAATTAGAACGTCATTTCATCAATTAAAGCATCTAATCTTCATGATTTCTAAAATAATAGCAGTCCATCGTCTAATAGAAGCAGCAAAATTAACAATCTGAACATTGAATTAGAAATTAGAACATCATTTCATCAACTAAAGTAACCTAATCTTCATAATCTCTAAAATAACAGCATTGAATTCTTCACTCCAAAAATTAATTAAACACAAAAACCAAGCTACTCACTGATGATATGAAGCCAGTTTTTCCACGAGAGAAACGGGGAGAGGTGGCGGAGGGATTAACGGCGGCGGAAGGGAACCCGGCGTGAAGAAGAAAAGGAGGAGCCATGGAGGAGGAGAGTGAGTGTAAATGTAAGTGTAAATGTGAGTGAGTGTTCAGTAGAAAAACATGAAAAGTATATATATATAGTTGTTGGAGGGTATAATAGTAATTTAAAAGAGGAGGCGGTTGAAATATCCGCCGGGAAAGGTGGGATTTGTTGAAATTTTGTAAAACAGAAAGAGTAATGATAGGATAGGTATGAGAAAAATGTGTCAACTCAACTGCTGCAGTCAAGGCAAAAGTTAGTTCAAAGACACGATATCGTTTTAACTGCCGGGTCAGCTTGTCTACGTGATCTTTAGCAGCTCAGCTCACCGGTTTTTTATTTTATTTCCTCAGTATGTTTTGAGGGTAAGAGACACGACACCGTTTTAACGGCCGGGTCAGCTTGTCTACGTGATGTTTAGGTAGCTCAGCTTGTCTACGTGATGTTTAGGTAGCTCACTCAGCTCATCTAGCTCAGCTAACCGTTTTTTTCTTTTATTTTCTCTGAATGTTTTGAGGGTAAATTACATCTATGGCCATTGAACTTTATCCATTTTAATATTATGTACTAAATTTCAATTCTTAATAATATGACCATTGAACTTTACATATTTTTACACCGGTAGTCACTCAACATCTCAAAACGACCGTTGACGGCCTTAAAATAAAAAATTCAAAGAGTTAATGATATCTAAAAAACTTTAATTTTTGAAAATTTTCGCTTTTAGATTATTTAGGTGTTGTTTGGGTAAGCGAGTAAAAGTTAAAAAAAAATATGATTTTGGAAAATAAAAAATATGGATTCATGTTAAATGACGTTCTGAACAACTTTAAGTCTTGAATAATTTTTTTTTCCATTAACGGTTATTTTAAGGAGTTAGTTAAAGTTGAGTTACCATTAGTGTTAAAACTATGGAGCTATTATTAAGAATTGAAGTGGACAGTCTTGATCACATGCACCTTAATGAGCATGTAGAATTTGCTCATTCACTATTAGATCTAGGCTTATTAGAATCCTAAAGTGGAGATTCAAAGCATCATGAGACTTAGATTTAAGGGATAAGTACAAAAAAAATGCCTGTGGTATACCTGATTTGCGAACTCGGTCCTGTGGTATTTTTTTTTATAAACAGAGGTCTGTGTTACAAACCGTTAGCAAACAGAGGCTAAATTGACTAACGGTGTTAAAATTCAAAGAGAAAAGAGTTAATTTGGTCATTATATTTATTTATTTTATAAATTAACCCCCCTAATTATCACAAATAAACCCCAAAATCAGAAAATAAAAATCAAAAATACCTTCTTCTTCTTTTTCTTCTTCTTCTTCTTCTTCCTCTCTATCTTCTCTTCGTCTATTTTTTCTTTTTTTTTCGATACCAGATTTCCGAAATCGGAAATCTGAAAATTCCAGATTTCCAAAATCGAAAATCTGAAATTTCCAGATTTCCGAAATCGGAAAGATTTCCCAAATCAGAAATCTGGAAATTCCAGATTTCTGGAAATTTCCAAAAATCTGGAATTTCCAGATTTTGGAACTTAAAAAAATAGAAGAAAGAGAGGAAGAAAGAGAGGAAGAAGAAGAAGAAGAAGAAGAAGAGAAGAAGAAGGTATTTTTTTTTTTTTTTGATTTTGAGGTTTATTTGTGATAATTAGATAATTAGGGGGGTTAATTTATAAAATAAATAAATATAAAGATCAAATTAACTCTTTTCTCTTTGAGTTTTAATACCGTTAGTCAATTTAGCTTCTGTTTGCTAACGGCGTTTAGCACAGACCTCCGTTTGCAAAAAAAAAAAAACCACAGGATCGAGTTCGCAAATCCGGTATACCACAGACATTTTTTTTGTACTTATTCCTAGATTTAATAAACCTAGATCTAAAGGTAATTGAGCAAATTTATTTGCTTATTAAAGTGCATGCCAAAATTTTTAGATTGTAAAAATAGATAAAATTTAGTGTCATGGATGTAATTTATCCAGAAGGTCTCAACTCAACTGCAGTCCAGCAAAAGTTAGTTCAAAGACACGACATCGTTTAACGGCTGGCTCAGCTTGTCTAGGTGATGTTTAGGTGGCTCAGCTCGCCGTTTTTTTCTTTTATTTTCTCTGTATGTTTGGATGTTGCAATTGCAATACCCTTTTATTTCCTTGTTTTCTTGGCTTAAGTGGAAAAAGCTTGATAGCAATAAACTATCAAAATGTTTCGATGGATGCTTCAATTTATATAAAATATTCAATTAGTTTTTTTTGAATTTACGTCAAATTTAATTAATTAATCATTCGGTTGTAAAAAAAAAATAAAAATTGTACGTGAAATATGTGTTGCACGCGTCTTAAAATATTATTACATAATTTACAAAATAAATTAAAAAAGAAGTTATTGTTTGCTCAACTGTAAAACTTGTTTTCTCTAATATTAGAACTCCATACCCCACTTGGGTTAGGTTCCCAGGCCTTCCTCTTGAATACTACAGTGATAGATTCCTGAACAAGATTGGTAGCCTTGTTGGAAAGGTCCACCATGTTGATAAAACTACCATTGGGGCAGTAAGAGGCAAGTTTGCCAGGGTCTGTATTGATATTGATCTTGCTAAGCCTCTTCTTTCTCAATTCTGTATTCAGAATAAGGTTTTTCATATTGAATATGAAGGTATACACAATATCTGCTTTGAATGTGGTATGTTTGGCCATACATTTGAGGGATGTCCTAAGCAGAGGAAGGAGGTGGAGGAGTTGGTGCAACCTATCATAGGCGGAGCTGAGAAGAGTCAGGGGGAAGAAAGGAGTTTTGGGCCATGGATGCTTGCCAAGAGGTCAGTGAGAAGGAAGCCACGTGCTAATGTTATTTCTAATCATTCGCCGGATATCAGTAGGAAGATGACTACGCTCCAGATTGCTCCTGAGATCAAGGTTAGACCCCCGGATATCAAGAAGGGGAGTGAGGCTGGTGTGGACTCAGCATCTGGCTCGGGGTCAAGGTTCGGTGTCTTGTCTTTGGAGGAAGGTCAGGAATCAGATCCTTCCAATGAGCAGATTGATTTAAGCATGCCTGGTCTGGAATCGGCCGAGCCTGCTTCTAGTCTGGGTAAATCTATTAATCCTCTCTTTGTCTCTAATGCTAAGGACAAAAGGAGCTCCCAGTCTCTCCCTTCAACAGGGGAAGGGTCGAGTAATAAGGCTTGTTCTCTGAATCCTCCTGTGGATGCTCCTATTGGAAAAGCTATAGGAGTGAGTAAGATTAGCATGAAGAAACTCAAAGTGAAACCTAAGAAGAACCTTAATGGGTTAGACTCTTGGGCTAAAAGGAGACCTTCTGGGACCTCCTCTAGGCTCTCTGGAGCCCCGAATAAGTACCTTATCTAGGGTTTGGGCTTGTGTTAGTAGTCTTCCTTTCTGATGGACTTCTTTGCTTGGAATGTTAGAGGTGCGACGAGTAAGGCAACCCGCATTCATGTTAATGATCTTATTAAACAGTTTAACCCTTCCTGTTTTGTTCTTCTAGAGACCAAGGTCAGTGGAGCCAAAGCAGATGAGGTGGTTAGAAAGTTTAAGAATTGGAATTGTGTCAGATCGGAGGATACTGGCCGGGCTGGGGGGATTTTGCTCTTTTGGAAGCCATGTCTAGTCAATATTGATATTGTTAGTATGGACTGTCAGTTCATCCATAGTAAGGTGTGTTACCCTGGTAATAAACCTTTCTTTGTTACCTTTGTTTATGCCGATCCTGTTTTGTCTAATCGTAGAAGGCTGTGGGAGATCCTTCATTCTATTAGCTCTAACATGGTGGAGGCTTGGTTGGTGGCCGGGGATTTTAATGATATTGCCCTTTTGAGTGATCAGAGAGGAGGGGGTAATCATTATGTGAACCAGTGCCTAAACCACAAGCAAAGTATGGATCTGTGTGGGCTTTCAGACCTGGGTGCTGCTGGCCACAAATTTACCTGGAAAAGAAATAGCTTGTTTGTTAGGTTGGATAAGGTGTATGCTAATGTTGTGGCAATCTGTAGGTTTCCTGAGGTCAAGGTGCCGAATCTCTCTTTCCGTCACTCTGACCATTGCCCTATCCTCATAAATTTGGTCAAAGGTAACCGGCTGAAAGGTAACAGACCTTTTAGATATCTTGTGGCTTGGGATTCTCACCCCGACTTTAGGAATTTTGTGAAAAACAATTGGCATCCCAACTCTGATGTTCTCCTCGCTGCTGAGGAATTCAGGAGGAAGGTGGTTGGATGGAATAAAGACATCTTTGGCCATATTATCAGGAGGAAGAATAAACTCTTGAGGAGGATGGAAGGTGTTCAGCGTTGCTTGGAGGCTCGCTTCGACCATAGCCTGAATGGTCACCTTAGAGCTCTCTAGAACGAGTTGGAAGCAGTGCTTAGACAGGAAGAGCTTCTGTGGTTCCAGAAGTCTAGGAAGGCCTGGATTCAAGATGGGGATCGGAATACCAGGTTTTTCCATCTCTCTACGATCATTAGGAGACAGAGGAATAGGATAGATGCTATCAAGGACGCTAGTGGCGAGTGGATTTTTGAGGAGGAAGACATTCGTCGCCTTGCCCTTGAGTTCTACAAGGACCTGTTTAGAGAGGAAGCGGTGGACTTGGAGAGTGCCCACTCTGGTATTTCCTTTCCTCGTTTGGGGGAGGATGCTATTAAAGATGCGTTCCATCCTATTGACCTTAAAGAGATTGATCTGACCTTCTCTAGCATCGGTCCCACTAAGGCTCCTGGGATTGATGGTATCCCCGCTAGTTTCTATCATAAACACTGGGATACTGTAAAGGAGGGCATATACAGTTTTGTGTTAGGTGTTTTTGGTGGTTCTAACCATATCAGGTCGGTTAATAAAACCCTCCTCGTCTTGATTCCTAAGGTTGTTAAGCCGTCCTCCTTCCTCCAGATGAGACCCATCAGTCTTTGTAATGTTTTGTATAAAGCTATTACCAAGATTGTGGCTAATAGAATCCGGAAGATCCTTCCGGATATAATCAGCCAGAATTAAGGGAGCTTTTTTCCTGGAAGACAATTGATGGATAACGTTGTTATTGCCCAGGAGGTTGTCCATTCTATGAAGATTAAGAAAGGTAAGAAAGGGATCGTGGCTCTCAAACTGGATCTGGAGAAAGCCTATAATAGATTGAACTGGAGCTTTCTTCTGGATAGTTTAGCCAAAGCTGGTATCCTGGAAATCTGGAGGAATTTGATTGAGAAGTGTATCTCCTCTCCTGTTTTCCAGGTCATGATCAATGGGGACATGTCGGATGAGTTTTCTCCGTCCAGGGGAATTCGTCAAGGAGATCCTATGAGTCCCTTCCTTTTTGTTATTGCCATGGAAAGACTGTCTCACCTGATTCAAGAGGCGGTGTGCAAAGGGACTCTCCACCCTGTTTCTATCAACAGATATTTGTTGGTCCCTTGTAAGGTTGTAAGTATAGTTCCAAGGGGGGGTTAGGAACTATTTAAACTTTTTTCGCAATTAGAGCAGACTTCTTTTTCTAAGGAAAAAGGTTTTAACAGCGACGCTGAGTAAACAGCAAGATACTGGCTTAGTCAACAGGTGACTAGGTCAGTTTCTTAGCTTGAGTCAGGAGATAGCACTTGGAGTCTATTCCTGAGCTCAGACGTTTAACGCGCACAACTCAATTTGACCTCTTTAGTTGGTCAGTTTTGATTATTTAAAGCAAGCAATATAAATAAGGAGTTAAGGTAAGAAATACTTCACTCAGCAGATTTATCCAGGTTCGGCTTCTTCTAAGCCTACGTCCTGTCCCCGGAACACGTTCCGAGATTTCAAATCCTCTACTGAGCTCTTTAAAGGTAGAGCCTCAAACCCTTTACAATATCAGCAATTGAGTATGACAAGAGTACCTTCCTCTATACTTCTACTCAATCCTAATCTCTCGCTGAGTACTTAAAACCGAGTACTCAGCCTCTCCTTTCTATCTCTAGAAATGATAAGTGTTTTGTCCTAATACAAAGATGTGCTAAGACACTTTAGACGATTTAACAATCACTCTAGACTTTTACACAGATATGAGAAATGTAGTGTAAGAATTTGCTTTGCTTCTTGCTTGCAGAACTTATGTAGAAATTTGGTCAGCGTAACTGCTTGATCAAGTTCTGTTTGGAATGAAGCTTGTGATTGCACTATTTATAGAGACGTCTGGGCATCGGTCATTTCGAATTTCGAAATAACCATTGGAGGGAAACGGCTATATGTCGTTGTCATCCTGACTTGCTCAGAGCTCTCGGCCAATCACAATCGTGTATCTTCTATCCTCGGTCAGCTCAGCAGATGGTCTCTTCTTTTATGGTAAGGTCAACTGGACAGCATACTATGTCATCTGAACTTTGCCAAAAGAGGAAACACTTTGTCTGGAAGTTTTCCTTCGCCAGCTGTTGTCTTGTACGTTTGTCGAGACTACTCAGTAGCTTCATCTTGAAGTTGTTCCCGAAGGTCTTCTAGATCCTTCCGTTTGCTGAGTTGCATTTTGTTTCAAAACGGCAACGTCTTGACATACGCGGGCCGAGTGTACTGAGTTGTTTGACTTGGGCCTTGGCTTCCGTAATGGGCTTGGGCCATTTAATCCTTATGTCTTATAACAGTTTTAACTCAACATTGAACAAACACATTAGTAGAATAAATTAAAGCATTTAAACTTGGTGTGTTTAGAATATGTATTTTAATTATACTTAAACAATTTTGTCAAATCAAAATTATGTGGAAAGGTGTTTCAACAAACTCCCCCATTTTGATGTTGGCAAAACTATTCAGCAAGGAACTCAGTATGAGCTCCCCCATGATAGTTGACCTAGTATAATTTAGCAAACTCCCCCGTAATGATTGAGCTACTGACTTAAGTTTTACTTGAAACTTGTAAGGGTTTACATGAGTAAATTTAAGGTCAGTTTTCAGATTATAGGTCAGCTATTTCAACATATTCTATCTATTCAGCATTAAGCGGAAGGTTTAATCATATAGAGCGCGCTGAGTAATTATTTGTTCAATGAGTTCTTATCAGAATGTTTTATAAACATATAGGTCAATGTCAAACATGTTATCAGCATTTGATTTAGTCAAATAATTTTACAAGTGTTAAACATGGCTGATTTAATTGAAGATACTTAATAACTCAGTAATTAGCAACATATATATCGTAACTTAAGATTTGAAGATGAAGATAAGGATATGATATATTGATGGAAGTCATTCATTACACAGCAACACATAACCAGATAAGGCAACAAAAGATTACAACTATATACTGAGCTAGCCTATCTATTTCTTTTTCTTGTGTTGTGAAGATTGACTTCGCTCATACTGACGTCGCTCATGCTGAGCTCTAGCTGCTTGCACTTTCTCCCCCGTTTTGTCAACTTCAGGGAGCTTGAATGCATCGGTTAACACAGTGCGAGTCAGTTCCTGAGAAAGCTCCTTTAGCTTCTCAGCGCTCTCATTTATGCCATCAAAAATGGCAACTCCATCTGCTGAGACCTCTACGGGTATGCGGAGATCAACAGCACTGAGCATATTTACACTATAAGCTTGAGCTTTGGCTTGCCAGATAAGAGCTTCAGAGAGGCCAGCAAAGATTTGGTGGAATGTCTTCAAGAGAGCTGAGTCATAATGATGACGTTGGATATTGTTATGACGGATGTGGTTGAAAGATTGTTGTGCGAGAGACAGCAACTCATTCTGCTTCAACGCGTCAGTATCCATCTCTTTCTTATTTAGATTAAGCAGTCTTATAGCCTCACCGATTTGCTCTACTGAGCACTGACTGTATGACACCATTTGCTCGTTGGTCTTCAGTTGCTCAGTGTGAAGCTGAGCAAAGAGCATTTTGAGTTCAGAGGAAGTGGCGTAGTCAGTGTTTACAGCGGATAACTTCTGGACTTGGTGATGGAGAGAGTTCAGATGTTGAACTGTTGTCAGCTGTATTTCTGCCAACTTGGCAATAGAATCCTGCTTAGCTTGCTGGGCTTGGAAGGATAAGACGACATTTAGCAAATCTTTAAGTCCCTTAACTTCATTTAGAAGCTGAGTGACCTGAGAGAGCTGAGTAGTCTCGAGAATAGTAGAACCAGCAGCAGGAGGAGTGGAATGTTGAAGTTCCCGGATTAATGCTTGCACTGAGTCGATGATCTTTTTGCCAGACTCAGTGGCATTCAGATGGACATCAGTATGACCAGAAGGAAGTGGAGTAAAAGGAGTACCCTGGTCAGTGACTGGATGAGTTTGCTCAATCTGCACTTGAGTTGGAGGAATTGTTGATTGATCAGCAGAGAGGTTGGTTGTGGAAGTAATAACCCGAACACTGTCTGTGCTGAGTGCGGAAGGATGGGGAGTCAGCACCATGCTTGAGGAGACAGCATGAACAGTGGACAGTTCAACCTGACTGGTTGATGTTGCTGAGGCATTGGGGTCGGCATGTTCCTGTTGAGAATAAACAGAGGCTTGCTTTTCCAATTGCGCCGATGTAGTGGAAGTGGATTGGCGATTGAAGAATTTAAGTTGGACGGTAGAAGGGTCCTTAGTTGTCTTAAAGAGGACAATGTTAGGAAGAGTTGGAAGTTGCACAGGAAGTTCAATGACTGGTTTTTCACTGGCCTTGACCAACTTTCGCCTTCTGCGAGGTGGAGTGTCAGTAGGAGCAGGTTCTTCTGAGTGAGTAGGAGAGGATCCCTGTTGCTCAGTATGAGTCTGGTCAGCTTGCTCTTCAACTTGATCAACAGTATGTTGGTCAAGTACTTGCTCAACTCCCGCAGCCAACTCAGTGTCGATATGCACATCTCCACCAGCTAACCCAGTGTTAGCATCCTCAACTTCAATTTCGCTGGCATATTCCTCAGAATCCTCAGCGGCATCCTGACCGCTGGTTTCTTCATCTTCTTCCTCAGTACTATCTCCATCAAGTTCTTCCTCAACTTGGGAGATGAAGTGGTCATCTAACTGGACCTCAGGTTCCTCAGACTCAGCATTGGTACCTTGACACTGGGTGAAATGAGAATCACCTGGTACAATGAAATCGGTTAGCATGACGTCCAGAGGTGCCAGTGTTGAAGGCTTCTGCTTCTTCTGAGGTAGCTCAGCAGCTTCCTCAATGCCAGGCTCATCTTGCCTGCTTCTTTTCTCAGCTGACTTTCCAGCTAACTTCTGCCTCTTTGCTGGAGACTCAATGTTTTGTGAAGGAGTCTCAGCAGATTTCCTCTTGCGGGAAGCAGGGGCCTTAGATCGTCGCCCTTTCTTAGGCTCAGCAGTAGATTCCTCAGCTTGGTCAGTTTGACCAGCAGCAGCAACTTTTCCCTTCTTCAAGGGTTGTCCAAATTTCAGTGCCCTCAGCGAGGCAGCTGTGATCTCAGTTCCTCTGAAGGATTCCTCACCTTCGAGGTCGATCTTGTGGTCGATGAGAATCCTGGTGATAATTGATCCTAACCTCAGTGTGCCCGTGCTGCGTAGGAACCCAGCAACTAAGAAGACCGGCATGTTGATGGCGGTGTACGTCAGCATGTGCCATATGAAGCACTGTTCAAAGTTGGTTGCTGATGTAGTGCAGTTGATCTTTGGGTAAATGAAATAGCTCAGCAGGTAGTGAGCCATCTTCTGGTGCTGTCCCATTGAAGATGCTGAGATCTCTCCTGAGTGACCCTCAGGTTTGTAGAAGGTATGGACGTAGTTGGTTTTGTCCTGATCGCCTGACTTCCTCAGCCTTACTCCCTCAATTTTGAGCTGGAGGAGATTTCCTATGTAGAGAGGGTTGACGAAGATGGTTCTCCCTTTTACCTCGGTGCATAGGTAGTCAGCATTGTCATTAGCGACCTTGAGGTTGTGGTAAAACTCCTTCACTAAGTCAGGATAGGTTTCATCCCGAACTGAGAACAACCCAGTCCATTCGTTCTTGGAAATCCATTCAGCAAATGGTTGTTCATGTTGTACGAAATGCTCAGAGACCCATCTGGAGGGCTCAACCTTCCATTCGCGGACATTTTCGAAGACCTTGGAGTAGGTCCTGATCTTGACAGCTTTCCCTTGGCCAAAAGTTTGGCCAGTTTTACCCTTGCTCGGTGTGGAAGGGTTTCGTGAAGGTTCATCGGAGCTGGACTTTTGGTGGCCGGCACCGGAGACATTGTAGGAAATTTTAGTCATAGTTCGAAGATGGGAAAGGTTTTAGAAGGATTTAAGAGATAGAGTATTCTTTTCCTTAGAATGATTAAGCGTAAAGAATAAAAGATGGGGAATTTCCCATAATTTATAGACGGAATGAACGGTGTGGATCTTAATCGAATCCATGTGTCAGTTTTGCCTTGGGATCATGTACCGACAATGATCCTGGCATTTATGACACATTACGGCGAATACGTCATCCTAGGGCTATACGCGTGCTTTGCATTTATGCTAACGGATGTAACACTCAGTATTTAGAATGTCAAGCGTTTGATATTCTGAGTGGTCAGTAATACATTTACGGATGATTTTAAAGTTTAAGTTTAAAACTAATTTACTCAGTCTGCAAGTTACTCAGTATTTGATGTTCAGTCAGTTTCGATGAGTTACTCAGCAAACAATCAATCATTCAGCATATTAATTCACTCAACATTCATATTCATTTAGCACAGGAATTTACTGAAGAGGGTTAAACATACCAATTGCTTCTCTCAGTATGCTGAACTGCTCACGGGCCAGTGGCTTCGTGAAGATATCCGCAAGCTGTTCGTCCGTTGGGACAAAGGTCAGCTTGATCTCACCCTTGAGTACATGGTCTCTAATGAAGTGATGTCTGATGCTGACATGCTTCATTCTGCTGTGTTGAATTGGGTTCTTGGAAAGATCAATTGCAATTTTGTTGTCATATTTGACTTCAATTGTCTTCGTTTGAACACCATAGTCTTCAAGCTGTTGCTTAATCCATAGGACTTGAGCAACACAATGACCAGCAGCAATGTACTCAGCTTCAGTGGTAGACAAGGCTACTGACGCCTGCTTTTTGCTAAACTAGGATACAAGACAGCTTCTTAAGAAGTGGCATCCTCCAGAGGTGCTTTTTCGTTCCAGCTTATCTCGTCCATAGTCAGCGTCAGTATATCCAATGAGTGTAAAATCATGAGTATTTGTATACCACAAACCTGCATTCACTGAGCTTTGCAAATATCTAAGGATTCTTTTTACAGCAATGTAATGAGATTCCTTAGGGTTAGATTGATATCTAGCACAGTAGCATACTGAAAACTGAATGTCCGGTCTACTGGCTGTTAAGTAAAGTAGAGAGCCTATCATACCTCGATATAACTTGCTGTCTACTGACTTACCATTCTCATCAGCGCAGAGGATAGTGTCAGTGCCCATAGGAGTGGATATTGGCTTGCAATTTTCCAAGTCATATTTCTTTAAAATCTCCTTGGCATATTTGGCTTGACTGATGAAGATGCCATTCTTTCCTTGTTTAATTTGAAGACCGAGGAAGAAGTTGAGTTCTCCCATCATGGACATTTCAAACTCAGTCTGCATTTGTTTGCTAAACTCCTTGCACATTGATTCGTTAGTTGCACCAAATATTATATCATCAACATAAATTTGGGCCAGCAGGGTATCTTTACCCTTTTTCTTAATGAATAAGGTTGTATCAGCTTTACCCCTGACGTAATTTCTAGTCAGCAGGAAACTGGTCAGCCTCTCATACCAAGCACGTGGTGCTTGCTTGAGGTCGTACAAAGCCTTTTTGAGTTTGTAAACATGGTTTGGGAACTTAGGGTCCTCCAAACCTGGAGGTTGATTTACATAAACCTCCTCGTTTATAACTCCATTAAGAAATGCACTTTTGACATCCATTTGGAATAATTTAAAATTCATGTAAGATGCATATGCACATAGAATTCTAATTTCCTCTAGCCTTGCCACTGGGGCAAAGGTCTCACCGTAGTCAATACCTTCTTACTGACTGTAGCCCTGAGCTACAAGCATTGCCTTATTCCTGACTACGTTTCCTTGTTCATCCATCTTGTTCCTGAAGACCCATCTTGTTCCGATGGTCTTTTGACTCTTTGGACGAGGTACTAGCTCCCATACATCGTTTCTTCTGAATTGATCGAGCTCCTCTTGCATTGCGTTCATCCAAAATTCATCGTACTCAGCTTCAGCGAAATTCTTCGGTTCTTGTACTGAGACGAAGGCAACATTGCTGAGGTACTTCCTGAGTTGATTCCTCATCATCAGGGTATTCCCAGCAGAATCAAGGATCGCACTCTCTGAGTGCCCTCTTGGGATCCTTATCTCTTTAGGTAGATTTATGTCTTGTGATGTTTCTGTTTCAACAATCTCTGCAGAAGTAGATGGGTCAGTAAAAGTAATTTTAGGTTCACTCTTACTCTTGGTCAGCCTTTTCGTGAATGACTCAGTAGCTGGTTCTTGGTCAGCGATGGTTACTGAGTGTGGATCATCTTCGGTCAGCGGCTGGTATCTACCTGCAGGGTCAGTTTCGTCGAACTCTACATGTATAGACTCTTCTAAAACTTGAGTTCGTTTATTAAAAACTCTGTATGCTTTGCTGTTTGTTGAGTAGCCCAAAAAGATAGCCTCATCAGCTTTTGAATCAAACTTTGCTAAGCTATCTTTGGTATTTAAAATAAAACATCTACAGCCAAAGGCACGAAAGTATCCAATATTGGGCTTTCGTCCTTTCCAAAGTTCATAGGGGGTTTTCTTGAGTATAGGTCTAACTAGAGCCTTATTAAGAATATAACATGCTGTGTTAACAGCTTCTCCCCAAAAATACTTTGGAAGCCTATGCTCATCCAGCATTGTCCTGGCTATTTCAATCAGAGTTCTGTTCTTCCTTTCCACAACCCCTTTTTGCTGAGGTGTTCTAGGAGCAGAAAAATTGTGGTCAATGCCGCTGGCTTCACAGAATTCAACAAACTTTTGGTTCTTGAATTCTCCACCGTTATCACTACGGATATGAGCTAATTTTAGGTCTTTTTCATTTTCAATTTTTCTAACCAAATTTGAAAATATCTCAAAGGTCTCATCCTTGCTGGTCAGCAAGATAACCCACGTATATCGAGAGAAGTCATCTACAATGACCAAGGAAAATCTTCTTCCACCCAGACTCAGCGGCTGGACTGGACCAAAGAGATCCAAGTGTAGTAACTCTAACAGACGCTTAGTTGAGATAATATTTTTGCTGTGAAAAGATTGCTTGGTTTGTTTTCCAGCTTGGCAAGCGTGGCATAACTGATCTATTTGAAATTTAAGTTCAGGCTGTCCCTCAACCAATTGCTTTCTTGCTAGTTTGGCCAGGAGGTCCATGCTTACATGACCAAGTCTCATGTGCCATAGCCAGGAATTTTCTTCCTTTGATACTAAGCACACAGTTTTTGAAAACTTTTTCTCTAAATCTAGCATAAAGACATTATCTATCCGAGGGGCAGTTAAAATTAACTCATTTGTTTTACCCTCGTATATTTTACATCCAGTAGCATCAAATATAACTTTTCTCCCATTGTCACATAGCTGAGCTACGCTGAGTAAGTTATATTTGAGTCCGCTGACTAGGGAGACAGATTCAATAGTAGGATTACCTCCGATGGTTCCTGACCCTACTATCTTACCCTTCTTGTTGTCTCCAAAACTTACGCTCCCTCCTCGTTTACGCTCAAACGTGATGAACTGAGTTTCATCACCCGTCATATGCCTTGAGCATGCGCTGTCAATATACCACATCTTTGACTTCTCGGCACATCTCAGGCTTACCTGCATTGTAACTAGTTACTTTTAGGTACCCAATTCTTTTTGGGTCCTGACTTGTTAGGTGCAACAGGTATAGCATCATACTTTATTTTATGGCGACATACATGGACAGTATGGCCATTCTTTCCACAGAAGTCACAACTGACCTTCTATTTAGGATTTTTTACTGACTTGTCAGCACCCCAGTGCTGAGCGTGCCAGCACACCTTAGTGGTGTGTCCTAACTTCCCACAAAAGTCACACTGGACTTTTCGCTGGGGATTCCATCTCTGCCGAGTACCTTGGTACTGAGTTCTCAGAGGAATGTTATTTTTATTTGGAACCTTTAGTTGGTTCTGGATGGTTGTGACGTCCTTCCTCAGTTTCTTTGAAACTGACTGGACTTCAGAGATATACTCATGCATGATCTTCATATTATCATGCAGAGTCGAATTGTCCCGAAGAAGGAATCTGAGGTCACTCAGTTTGACTTCTTCCACTTCGTCACAGCGCCTGCTGAGTGCTCTAACTTTCTTATTACACTTCTTGACAAGTGTATAGAGATCACTCAGGGCATTAACCATATCGTTTCTGAGCTGGGGAAGAGAAATTACCTCATTTGATTGCTCCTCATCATCTGATGCGACGCATGGCTCAGCAAGTTCGTCAGCCATGAAGCATATCTTTGCTGACTCGGTGGCCTCAGTTTCTGTGGATGAAGACTCATCGCTGTCGCTCCAAGTAGCCACCATTGCTTTCTTCCCACTTTTCTTGTCTTTCCTCAGCGTGGGGCAGTTTGACTTAATATGGCCAGTTTGATGGCACTCAAAGCATGTAATGGGCTTTGAGCTGTCCTTTCTGTATTTGCTGTCACTTGAGTCAGCCTTATACTTATCAAATTTTCTGTAAGGCTTTTTAGAGTATTTGTCACTCTTCTTGAATAGCCTTTTCATCTTCCTTGTGAACATAACCATCTCCTCATCATCAGTTGAACTCCCGTCAGTGGAGTCAGCTTTCATGACAAGTGACTTCTGCTTCTTGTCTTCAGATTTTTCCTTCACCTCAAAGTTTTTCATGGATATCTCATGGGTCAGCAATGAACCGATGAGTTCGTCATATTTGTAGGTGGTTAAATCCTGAGCTTCCTCAACTGCTGTCTTCTTTGCTTGCCAGTCTTTAGGAAGACTCCTGAGAATCTTTTTGACTTGTTCTTCCTCAGTGAAGATTTTCCCAAGTCTCTTGAGCTCATTAATGATGTTGGTAAACCTTGCATTCATGTCTGAAATGCCCTCATCATTGTTCATCTCGAACAGCTCGTACAGTCTCATCAGCTGATTCACCTTGGATTCTTTCACTTTATTTGTTCCCTCGTAGGTGACTTCCAACTTTCTCTAGATCTCTTGTGCCGACTCACAACCTGAGATTTTATTATATTCTGCAGCATCGAGCGCACAATGAAGCATATTGATGCCGAAGCATGGTTTTGGGGCTTCTTAAGATCATCCTCTGTCCATTTGGCCTCAGCTTTTACAACTGTTTGGCCAGCCACAACCTCGACAGGTACAAACGGCCCTTGGACTATAGATAGCCAGGCACTCATGTTTGTAGCCTGAATAAAGTTCTTCATCCTATTCTTCCAGAAGGTATAGTTTGACCCGAAGAATAGGGGAGGCCTAGTAATGGACAGCCCCTCAGGCAGTATTTGAGTTGTTTGGTTTCCAGGGAGAAACCGAGTGCTGTTTTCGCCCATGGTAGGGATCAGCTCAAGGTTGTTAGACCTTTTAGAGTGAGCTTTTAAGCTCTGATACCACTTGTTGGTCCCTTGTAAGGTTGCAAGTATAGTTCCAAGGGGGGGGGGGGTTAGGAACTATTTAAACTTTTTTCGCAATTAGAGCAGACTTCTTTTTCTAAGGAAAAAGGTTTTAACAGCAGCGCTGAGTAAACAACAAGATACTGGCTTAGTCAACAGGTGACTAGGTCAGTTTCTTAGCTTGAGTCAGGAGATAGCACTTGGAGTCTATTCCTGAGCTCAGACGTTTAACGCGCACAACTCAATTTGACCTCTTTAGTTGGTCAGTTTTGATTATTTAAAGCAAGCAATATAAATAAGGAGTTAAGGTAAGAAATACTTCACTGAGTAGATTTATCCAGGTTCAGCTTCTTCTAAGCCTACGTCCTATCCCCGGAACACGTTCTGAGATTTCAAATCCTCTACTGAGCTCTTTAAAAGTAGAGCCTTAAACCCTTTACAATATCAGCAATTGAGTATGACAAGAGTACCTTCCTCTATACTTCTACTCAATCCTAATCTCTCACTGAGTACTTAAAACCGAGTACTCAGCCTCTCCTTTCTATCTCTAGAAATGATAAGTGTTTTGTCCTAATACAAAGATGTGCTAAGACACTTTAGACGATTTAACAATCACTCCAGACTTTTACACAGATATGAGAAATGTAGTGTAAGAATTTGCTTTGCTTCTTGCTTGCAGAACCTGTGTAGAAATTTGGTCAGCGTAACTGCTTGATCAAGTTCTGTTTGGAATGAAGCTTGTGATTGCACTATTTATAGAGACGTATGGGCATCGGTCATTTCGAATTTCGAAATAACCGTTAGAGGGAAATGGCTATATGTCGTTGTCATCCTGACTTGCTCAGAGCTCTCGGCCAATCACAATCGTGTATCTTCTGTCCTCGGTCAGCTCAGCAGATGGTCTCTCCTTTTATGGTAAGGTCAACTGGACAGCATACTGTGTCGTCTGAACTTTGCCAAAAGAGGAAACACTTTGTCTGGAAGTTTTCCTTCGCCAGCTGCTGTCTTGTACGTTTGTCGAGACTACTCAGCAGCTTCATCTTGAAGTTGTTCCCGAAGGTCTTCTAGATCCTTCCGTTTGCTGAGTTGCATTTTGTTTCAAAACGGCAACGTCTTGACATACGCGGGCCGAGTGTACTGAGTTGTTTGACTTGGGCCTTGGCTTCCGTAATGGGCTTGGGCCATTTAATCCTTATGTCTTATAACAGTTTTAACTCAACATTGAACAAACACATTAGTAGAATAAATTAAAGCATTTAAACTTGGTGTGTTTAGAATATGTATTTTAATTATACTTAAACAATTTTGTCAAATCAAAATTATGTGGAAAGGTGTTTCAACAATATTGCCCCCTATCACCCATTTACTCTTTGCTGATGATGTCATGCTTTTCGTTGAGGGTAATGAGGAGCAAATTAAGGCGGTAATGGATATCCTTGACTGTTTTTGTGAGGCTTCTGGCCAGAAGATTAACATCCAAAAGTCCCGTATGCTTTGTTCCAAGAATATGGACAACAGCTTGTGCAGAAGACTGAGTGAGCTCTCTGGCATCCCTCTGACTAACTTGTTGGGGAAGTATCTTGGGGTTCCTCTTCACAGTGACAGGATCTCCAAAGCCTCTTTTAAAGACATTTTGGACAAAACTAACGGTTTGTGTGCTAGCTGGAAAGCTAATTCTCTTTCCCTTACAGGTCGCCTTACTTTAATCCAGTCGGTTAACTGCGCTGCTCCGAACCACATCATGCAAGCCTGTAAGCTCCCTGAGCCTGTCCTTAATGACCTGGATAAGATTAATCGGCGTTTCCTGTGGGGTGAGTCTGGAGATGGGAGAAAGGTTCACCTGGTCCCTTGGAAGGAAGCCTGCCAGCCTAAAGGCAGGGGGGTCTTGGTATAAGGCAAGCTAAGGACAATAATAAAGTCCTGTTAATGAAGCTTCTTTGGAGAATGTGGCAATGCCCCTCCTCCCTTTGGGTCCGTCTCTTGTGCGGGAAGTATCGGAAAGATAGAATCTTTGGTGGCCCAAAGGAGAGGGTTGTCAGCTGTTCCTTCCTCTGGAAAGGGCTTAGTGTCGTGTTTGCTGAATTCTGTACGGGGATTGGCCTAGAGGTGGGTAATGGTAGATCTATCAGTTTCTGGTATGACACCTGGATTGGTGATAAACCGCTGATTGAAGTGTGTAGTGCCCCTCCGTCGGCTGATCTCCTTTCCTGGAAAGTTGCTGATGTGGTGGACTCGGAGGGAGACTGGATCTGGTCGAAGTTCGACTCTTTCTTTAGTCTGGAGACCCTCCTTAACATTCGAGGAGTGAAGATTAGCAATCAAGAGGAGGATAAGGACAGACACTGCTGGGCCTTGACTAATAATGGTACTTATTCTTGTAAGTCGGCCTATGAAGCTTTTACCCCTAATAGGGCTGATCCTCCTTTGGAGATTTGGAAGTCCATATGGTCCCTCAAGATCCCTTACCGTATCAGAAGTTTCCTTTGGCTGGGTGTCAAAGACAGGCTCCTCACGAATGCGGATAGGCACAGAAGGCACTTGGCTGAGTCCAGTGCCTGTAGTAGATGCAGGGGCAATGTGGAAACCTTGTGCCATGCTTTGAGGGATTGCCCAAATAGTAAAAAGATCTGGGAAGGGATCCTCCCTCATCACATCCTCCCTTCCTTCATGGCTTTTTCTGAAGGTGACTGGTTCTCTCAAGGAGCCAATGGGAATTTGTTGGCCAATATGGAGCACGGTGCCATCCTCTTTGCTATTACTTGTCACCAAATCTGGAAATGGAGGAATGAAGAATTATTTGCTGGTAAGACTGTCCTTATTCCTGATTTACTGTTTTTCTTCTCGAAAAAGCTCTCTGTTATTACAAAAAGCTTTGAAAGAGAGCCCCTTGTTCGCCCCTCCCCGGATAAAGAGATCCTTTTAGTTGGCTGGAGTAAGCCCAGAGAAGGGTTTGTCAAGTTGAATACTGATGGCTCCTGCCTTAGCAATGGCAGAATTGCTGCTGGAGGAGTTCTTCGGGATGCTGGTGGCGTTTAGATGGCGGGGTTTACCCATAACTTGGGAACGGGCTCCTCCTTTTCTGCGGAGCTCTGGAGAATTTTGTCAGGTATTAAACTCGCCATTCGCATGGGTGTTAAAAGGCTCTTGGTGGAGTCTGATAATTTGGAGGCTATTAACAGGATTTCGGATAGCCAGGCTGTTTGTTTGAAGAGCCAGAATCTCATCAAAGCTATTTTGAGGCTTCGTCCTGCCTTTGAGACTCTTAATTTCTCCCATGTTTATAGGGAGCAAAACCGCGTGGCGGATCGCTTAGCAGCTGCTGGACATGGGGGAATGTTAGGTGTTTCTACCCTCTCTGTTCCTCCTTCTTTTCTTTTGTCTTCTCTCCTAGAGGATAGGGTTGGGGTCAGCCTTCCTAGACTGATCCCGGTGTAGGCTTTTTGGTTGTTTTGTTTTCCCTTTCCTTTCTTACCAAAAAAAAAAAAAAAACTCCATACCCCGATCTTGGTCGTTTTACTTTTTTTTTAAGACGTGTGCAATACATCTTTTGCATTTCTCTTACTTTTTGTTTCATCTGAGCGATTAATTGATTATATTTTATGCAAGTTCATTAGATTAATTTGATATTTTATACAAGTTGAGGACGCTAGTGAGATACTTTAAAAGTCTAGAGGATCAATCAAACTTTTTGAACAAGTTCAGCGAACAAAATGTATTAAGCTTATTTTCTTTCTCCAAAGTCCAATGATTTGAATGACGGTGGGTGTACTTTACCCAACATACAACAGAATCAATGTTATCGAACTGGATCAGACATCAAATCGAATTTATAACTGAGTCACGAGTCATTTGATGGGACCGGATGGTTCAAATTGGTCGAACCAGATAACGTAATAAATAAATTAATTAATAAAAAAATTATATATTAAATATATAATTAATTTTAAATTATTTTTATAAATTATATATCTCCAAAATAAATTATAACAAATTATGGTTTGTTAATTTTTTTTTTGTCAACTTGAGGTTTTTTATTTCCTTCGAATCATTAAGCCGAGAAGTTAGAAAATTGACGAGTTATGCTTTGTTTATTTAGATATTTTCTTTCGCATCCTTAAGCCGATCTTTGGCCTACTCATGCTCGGTTTGTTAGAAAATTGACAAGCTAACATCTTATTCGTGAGTAACTCGTTAATTCTCTTTATGATCTTCACTCGTGATAACTCATTAATTATGTTTATTTGAAAGTTTTTTAACACAAAATTACATAGTTTTGAAATTTACAAAACTAAAGCTTACACAAAACTATGTTTTTTATATTCCCCTTTATAAAAATACCACAATTAAAAAAAACAATCTAACAATGTTTGTTTACGAGCGTTTTCATTAAACATTATAATTAAGATTGTTCATGAATAACTGAGTTTGCTCGCAAACTTTCCAATCGAGTTTCACAATACTCAAGCTCAGCTAGTTTATAAATTGAATGAATACGGCCGAACATGAATAATCGAATTTACTCGCAAACTTTCCAGCCGAGTTTCACTATACTCAAACTCAGCTCATCAAATCTAAAATTTCAACAATAGTACAATTATTAATCTAAAATTTCAACAATAGTACAATTATTAATTAGATTGGTTTTACCCAAGTCTATTTCTAGTACGATGCATTATGCCTATAATTAATGCGGCCATCAACAAGAATTCAGACTAGGAGATAAAGAATTAAGCCTCAAAATGCTCTCTGAAATTGTTAGATAGGGTTAGTTTAGGCCAAATTGAAGGTTTAACTTCACCTTTAAGTTAGTAAAAATTGACAAATTAATAAAAATCAGTTACGATCAATTCTAATACTAAGAACGATCAATTTTAATATCTACATGTTTTGTCAAATTTGAACTAATTTATTAAGTTTTGATGACTTAAAAACTAAATTGATATCTAAACTTGAACTTAAACTAAATTAACACTGTTTGCCAACTTTACGGCCATTTTGGCTCTTAATTAAGGAGATAAAAAGGTGGGGGAATTGATAAGAATGTTTACAGAGATAGACATGCCCACGGGCCTGGGTATCCGCCCAGTCTGTCCACACACGTGTCCCTTGGATCGGACTTGGACAATGAAAATTGATCATAGACTCAGTTCGACCTAGACCAGCTAAACCCACCTATTTTTTGGACAGACTTGGGATTGATAAAAATAGCCCGACCCGTCTATTAATATTAATTATTAATTTATATACTAAATATTTAATTTTAAGTGTGAATTTTATTGGTTCATTGATTCATTGATTCTCCTCTATGTAATAAAGTTTGGAATCTTAAAGTGCCCCCTAAAGTTAAGAACCTTCTTTGGCGGGTTCTGGCTAACTGTTTCCCTTCTAAAGTCGCGCTGAAAGCCCGAAGGGTTCCTATCTCTGATTTATGCGAGCTCTGTCATGGGGCGGTGGAAGATTCTTATCATATTTTTCTCAGATGTACTATGGCTCGAGCTATTTGGACTATTTCGCCTATTGGGGATGTGGGAACCCAATTTCAAAACATTTTTGATTATTGGGGTTGGATCTTCTCTAAACCGGTGGAGCTTGTTGACCTTGTAGCGGTTTTATGGTAGATTATTTGGGGTTATAGAAATGACATTGTGTGGAATCGGAAGGATTCACAAGCTTCGATCATGTACCATTCGGCCGGCTCATTTCTACAGGTCTGGAAGAAAGCGCAGGCGTCGGTTTCTCCTTCAGGCAGTCCGGCTGTGCCAAGCCTGACGGTGTGGCAGCGTCCTCCAATTGGCTTCCTAAAATTGAATGTGGATGGTGCGTCATTTGCAGACAAGAATGTGGCTGGTTTTGGATGTATTGTTCGGGATGAGTTGTGCCGTTTTGTTGCGGCTAAAAATGGATCCCTGCAGAATTATCAAGATGCATCATTCATTGAAGCGCTATCGGTCCGTGAAGCTCTTAGTTGGATCAAAGACCGCGGATGGAAGGATGTAATCATTGAATCAGATTCTTTGATCGTGGTACAGTCTATGGCCCGCCCGTTAGAGGTTTCATCTCCTTTTAACGCCTTAGCCAATGATTGTCATTTTTCTTTGAACGAGTCTTCTAATTGCTCTATTCGTTTTGTCTGTCGTTCTGCAAACTCTGTTGCTCATTTGTTAGCTAGAAGTAGTATTTTACCTTTACATCGGGATGAGTAGTTTTCTGTACCCCTGATTTTATTTGTAATATGTTTCTTCTTGATTCTTAATATATACTTATTTGGTTGTCAAAAAAAAAAAAAAGTGTGAATTTTATTTTTTATAAATTAAAAATTATATATATATTTTTAGGTGGGTTTATATTGGTTGGACTTGAGATTTGATTTTAAGCCCGAATCCAATCCGGCCGAACCCACCTAAATTAACAGTTAGCTGGGCTGGACTTGATCCTAGCATTTTTACATGTAAACCTCCGGGCCAGCCCAACCCATGTGTCTACAGAGAGATGAGAAAAATGACCAATATTATGCTTTTTTCGTCAATTAATATATAGAAAATTACATTAAGTTAAGTTGTACTATAACTTACACTACTAAAATCTCTTAAAATTCACACTTTTGATGTATTATCACATATACTATATACCCCATTAGAGAAGCAGAACTCCATGGAAATGAAGCATCCTATGGAGGAGTCAAGAGAGGGCTGAATCATCCTATGGAGGAGTCAAGAGAGGGCTGCCTTCCTTAATGAGCACGAAAACGCTACCGCCGTCACCCCTCGAGATTCTAACATCTTCGTCGAGGTAGGTGGTGAGTAACCATGATTCAGCATTGGTGTTGGAGATAGAAAACTTCAACGGTGGTTGGCTGGAAATAGTCTTTGCTACTGAAGATGCTGTGTCCTGAACTGAGGTTATGATGCCTTTAAAGGGTGTGAGATCAACATTTTGTCCAAAAAATTCCACATTTTCTGGTACTACTATGGAATCTGTTAGCTGGGGAGTCCCAATTATGCCTTCTTGAAATTTGATCTGAAGAAAATGTAAGAAAATAGTGTATGAATGGATAAGGATAAGGGAAATAAAAACAGAATACACAACAAATAGGGAAATAGAATTGTATTCATAAGCTTGAAATTAACTGAAATTGAAAGATAAGACAAGCTAAGAAAGGTCTCGACTCCCACAGTTAGTTAGACTTTCCTCTCTACTCAAACAACAGTGCCAAACACTCAAGAAGTGCTTACTAACAGAATTATCCCTGCCTCTTTTCCTTCTTATTGTCATGTAACCAATCGAATTAAGTTTTTAAACTGATAGTTAACGCCAATTCATATTAATATTTGATACATCCCACACACGAATGCTTAGACACAGGTTCATCTTCAAATTAAATCAACGAACGAAGTTGTCAGGATTCAAACCTTTAATCACTTGGTGAGTAAGCTCTGATACCATGTGAAGGAAACAATTGAACTAAAAGCTTAAACTGATAGCTAAAGTCTAATAATAGTTTTTACTATAATCTCTGACACATCCCCCTCATGTGAATGCCTCCTTAGCTTGAAGTGTGTACCATTTCAATTAATCAATTGAACTAAAACTATGTCAAGAAACTAATTGAACTAAAAGCTCACGCCTTCTTCTTCCACGGTCCTATAGTTTAGTTTCTACTTTGATTTTTTCCATTTCCCCTAAATTCCTAATTTTGTTATTTGGAGGTGCTGACGACTCCATTTGTCTGATAAAATTTCAAAACATTGTTTGTTGTACACGCTTCAAGCTAAGGAGGCTGTTGGATATTATAATAAAAATTATTATCAGCTTAAAATTTTATTTCAATTGTTAGTTGACACTCACACCACACCTCTATATATATATACTAAGTACTAACTAATCTCTCTCTTTTGTAACTAACTTCCTCCATGCTCAAAACGAGTGTCCCTCTAATTCCCAAATAAACGTCCATTCCTATTAGCATATTCTCTTTTGTAACTAACTTCCTTCATGCTCAAAACGAGTGTCCCTCTAATTCCCAAATAAACCTTCATTCCTAGCATATTCTCTATCAAACGCAGTAAGTTCATATTTCAGTTGCGTATCGTGTTAATGGAGAATTTAAGCAAACAAAACTATGTGGTTCAAGAAATTTAACCATGTCAATTGCTACACATCCAAAAACAACAAGTTCCAAGTAACATCATCAGTATTGTTACTAAGAGACACAGCTTGTTTCTTGTTGCTAAATATGTT
This sequence comes from Euphorbia lathyris, assembly GCF_963576675.1. Taxonomy (NCBI): domain Eukaryota; kingdom Viridiplantae; phylum Streptophyta; class Magnoliopsida; order Malpighiales; family Euphorbiaceae; genus Euphorbia; species Euphorbia lathyris. The sequence continues at coordinate 88,880,783 of NC_088915.1, forward strand.
AGACAGACACGGACACAAGAAACGTTATTTCTAAAACATATCCTTCATAAAATAGCCTTCAAACGAAAATGGACACATACACTAAATGTATACGGACACGGACACAGGCACGAAACGCGGAAATGCTACTAAAGAGTGTATGTGTAACATAACACAATTAGAATAGGGGAGAGAGATCCTATAGCATAAAGAGAACAAACCTGCACTCTCTTGGGGCTTCGGACTTCAAATTTGGCGTTGGTACTAAAGGAAGTAGTAGCTAGAGGCCCGGAAAACTGCACAGAGTTCTGAACAGTGAAATTCTCGGAATCAATAGTCTGAGATATTTCTTCTACCTTGACCAGTGGAAATGTGCCCCTTGACAACAATGGGAATAAGGCAGAAAAAGACGTGTACCTGCAGTAGCACAGTTAGTATAGCTGATAAGATTGCAAAACTCAGCAAAAATGGGGGAAAAAAAAGTAGCTAAGCGTAACCTTCTTCGATTCCACCAAGCTGTGTTCTGTACAAAATTGCTATGAGCTACTTCAATTATATCGATATCACTACTACTATAGACCATCGTCCCGAAAAACTATTCTGTGAGCCTCAAATGAGAAGAAAAAACAACTTAAGTATTATAATTTTGATATTAGTTAGACTATGGAATTTTGAGCACTGTTGTTATAATCTTAGTTAGACTATTCGAGCCGTATCTATAGAGAGGCGAATCTAAATTATAACCGAATCGTAAGATTCGATTTGATTAAGCTCTATCCGAATCTACTGGAGGAATCTAAATTATATCAGAACCTTATAATTCCATTGAATTCAACTCTATTTTGAAGTGGATCTTCATCATTTACTAACTACTAAACCTAAACTTCTCTAGTCCAATGGTTATTCATCAAGTTGTTAAATCAAACTAGTTCCATTCCATAGTTACCGACGACTGACAAAAAGAACAGCGTAAGAAACTCAGAAACTCGAACCTCTTAGATTTGAATTTTAAGTATTTTTTTTATATTAAAATTTTTTAAACTAGTATTATAATAATATTTTCAGTTCACCGTGATAAATATTTTAATTTTTATAATATTATGAGATTTGAACCGCAATTTTAGGATTCGATTCACACGTCACAAAAATGAGAATCGAAATTTGACAACTATGAGCAAATCATGGCGCTACATAAATCCACATCAAAATATCAAATTATCATCAGCTAATTACCAATAACACGATTATGATTATGATTTCAATTTCAAGTTTGATCTAAAACTTAGAATCGGAACAGGAAAAGGAAGGAGGAAGAAACTTACGCGAGAATCCACTTCCCGTTGAGGAGAGTCAAGGCCGCAGTAGGAGCAGCAGTAGGATTCTTAGCTTCAAGCTGTGTGATAAGCTCAACAACCTCAGCTCTCGTATCACTACTAGCACGCAATCCACGATCGGTACCATAAAAGGAATCAACCAACTGTTGCTTTAGACGATCGACCTCCGTCAGCTCCTTAGGCTTAGGCTCAGGCTCAGGCTTATCCTCCTCAACCACAGCGACGGTCGATGAGGTTTCCGGTTGCTCAGAGTATCCGTCGACCGCTCGAATGACGAAAAACGGCCTTGCTTTGATGGGGCATAGACTCAGAGGGCTCGAATCGGAAAGCCTAGGAGGCAGAAAAGAGGAGGTGTGAGATTTTGAAGGAGCTCTGAATAGAGTTTTGCAGGGAAATTGATTCAATTGAGAGATTGTATGAGACGCCATTGGAGAGGAGGAGGAGGAAGAAGATGTTCTGTAGAAAAATTAAATTCAGAAATCAGTATTTAAAAAGGCGGAGAAAATTAGTTGAATTAAATTAAAAAGACGATATTGTCCACTTAAAATACAAGGACGTATGCTTCAAAAAATAAAAATAAATCTTTTCAAAAAAAAAAAAAAATAAATAAATACAAGGACGTAGATGGAGTAGTACACACAGTAGGTTCTAGATATCTGACGTGTCTAATTTTATTTCAGTTGAGGCAACAAACAATTTGTTTTTATTCAAATTAAAATAAAAATCTCTAACTTTGTTAAAATAATTTTTATGAAAAAACCTGATCAAAAATTTTTTTTATGAAAAAAATCAGTTTCACATCATTACGAGGAGTAGTACTAGTAATGAGATTAGTTTGTAGTTTCACCGATTTGCAGATGGATATTTGTGGTATTTCGTTTTGCAATCGTTGATAACTTGCTGGATCCGCTTTGATATTCTTTGCCGGAGTTACCTGCAAAACAAAACCGGAGACAGGATCTCCGAGAAAACTCTCCGACGATCAAGTCAGTTTTTGTAAGAATGAGTCTATAATTTAGCAATAGCTTTGTGGGAAAAATGTAAACGTACCTCCTCCCTTATTTTTAAGGCCTTTTATAGGTGTTTTTTGGGTAACCGCCGAGGACGGTTACTCCTTAGTGGGCCATGTTCTGAGGGCGGTTACCCCTTTTTAGGCCATGTCCCTTTCGTGGTTTTCATGGCAACGAACGTGGTTCTGAGTGGGAGTCTTGGCGCTCCGTTTAGGAATTCGGGGCGGTTTACTCGCTGCGCCCGCTTCCTTTATTCGGGTCCCGTCCAATCTTAGCCCATGGGGCTTTAATATGGGATGGGCTTGCGAAATGAATATAACCCGTTTTGGGCTTCGCGGGTTATCACATGCCTCCCCCTTGGTCTAGCAAGAGCCCTTTTAGGGTCTTTTTATAGGGGACGCTTCGTCTTTGTCCGATTATTTCAAAGTTTTGAACTTGTGCATTTCCCCTCTTTCGTTTTCTCCGGCGTCGACCTTTTAATTCCGTTACTTCTTTTCCGGCGTTGACCTCTTAATCCCGTCACTTCACTGTGTTGTCTTTTTCATGTAAGTTTTTCTTTTCACATTTGCTCCTTGTTCGGCTTTTTGCTTCTGTTTTCCTTTTATCGATCATGTCAGACCTCGACTTCGCGCCGTTTGACGATGATTATGTCCGCGAGGTCTCTAACGAGGTCGAAGAGATGGTTGAGGAAGCTTCGACCAGCTCTCCTGGGTGTAATTCTCATCCCGCCGACTTCCTTCATCTGGCGAATACAACCGACGAGGGTTTAGGTTTTGACCCCAAAAAGTTGATTCTGCCACCTGTCCCAACCCCTCGTTTGTTACCAAAGAAGGACAGGTCGGGAAGTCTGGTTTGTCAAGAGACGATCGATGATTTGCGGGAGCATTATCCCTAGCTCCGAGGTCTCGAGACTATCATTCCTGGGGAGGATAGGGGACCGGGCGATTACCCAAAGGGGTACTTCACTATTTTCGTGGCCCAGATTATCTGCGGCTTCACTTATCCGCTGGCGGATGAGATTGCTTCCGTCCTAGGCGGTTACGGAATCGCGCCCGGGCAATTTCATCCTAACGGCTGGGCCGATTTGACTCTGGACAAATTCTTGGCGGATTGTTTGGAGGTTCCCTTTTCGCCCAAAATCTTCTCCAAGCTCCACCATTTCAAAAGCTCGGCGGGGTATTTCACTTTCATCCGCCAGAGCGGATACTATAGTTTTGACGAGAAGCTGAACAAGATCCGCGAGTGGGATCGATCTTACTTTTTCATCAAGTTTAATGAGGAAAACCTGAACTTCCTTCGTTGCTGGAGCCGACCCAACGTAAAGAGTTTGAACTTCGGGTATCCCAGCCAGGAAGAATCCACCGTTATCAAGTTCCTGAAGAGCACTCCACCTTTTGTATGGACATACGATCAGGCCTTTCATATGCTAAGGAGCCGAGTAGCGATTGCATACCGCGAGGGGGATCGCGTTGTCTATATTCCTTATCGTGTTTTTGTGCAAAGTACTTTTTATTTCCAAGTTGATGGTTTCTTTTAACCCTTTGCAGGGGTGATCCTTTATCTCAAATCGCTGCAGATCGGGAGGCCAAAGCTCTGGCGAGAAGAAAGAAGCGGATGACGGAAACCGCTTCCGTTGTAGGGGCGGATCCTTCTGGAGGGACGATTCCTTCTATTGGGGCGGCTTCCCCGGTTAGGGCTTCCGCTTCACAAGGTCCCGCTTCTGCCTCCGAGGATCTTCCTTTAACCAGGAAGCGGAAGATAAGTGCGGATACAGAGTCTTCTCGTTCTAAAAAGAAGAACACTTCTGTGTCCCTTACTGTTGGCGGCGCACCTGTATCCGCCTCATCTAAAGGAAAGAGCAGTACCCCCATTCACGAGGTATCTTGATCTACTCCCTCTCGTATTGCTACTTTTTCCTCATGAGCTATCTGCCATTCTCTTGATATTTTTCTTTATGCTTTTGCAGCCAATCCCCGATATTAGCGGATGGTGGACTAGGACTTTCGGCCTGGCCGTGAACTTCTCTTGCAAGGATATTGTATCTTCCATATGTAATGTCCTCGGGCGACTTCCCTCTACCTCCCGTGTACGCGAGCAAGTATCGCTCCCTACTGCTGTGGAAGGGATCGAGAAGCGTTCTGTAGAGGTATATTATTGCTTTGTCCTTTCGCTTTCAAATATCTTGTGTTCATTGTAACCGCATATTTCTATTCGCCCATTTTTATTTGTGAGACGTGTTATATGCAGATTATCAATTTCGCTGAGGGCATTCTCCGAAGGGATGCAGAGCGAGCCAAGGAGTTGGAAAGTCTTGGTACGGAATTGGCGACTCAGAAGTCGCTTTATGATGATGTCCAAGGGAAGGTGAAGGTCCTAGAGGGCACCTGTCAAAAGGCCGTGGGCGAGAAGGAGGAGGCCCTTAAATCCCTTCAGGCCAAGTCCGATGAACTGCAAAAAGCCCTCGACGATCTAGCTGCTTTCAAGGAGGCCCAAAAGAAGAGGATTGAGGAGATTTTGGCTGAAGATGGCGCCCGCATCTACTGGTATGGGGAGCGGATTCATGGGGCTTATGAGCACGGGCATCAGGGTCTAGTACTTAACCGCCCCAAAGTTCCCATCCCTGAAAAGGATTTAACTAGGGAGTGGGATAAGCTGGAAGCCGAGGATGCTGATATGGATGAGGTACTCTTCTTAGATTGGAAGAGTCTTCAGGATCCTCCGATTAGCTGCGAGATCCCTATTCAGCCCGCGGAAGGAGAGGCACCCCAAGCCGTTTCTCAACTTGTGCAAGAGGTACCTCTCACCGAAGAGGTTACTAAGGCGGTTACCGATTCAAGGGTTGAGGATTCGCTTGAAGTAGATCCTCCTACCGGAGGAGATGAGGGAGTCGCCGCAGTCCAGGAGGGCATTAGGGGCGAAGGAGAGCAAGCTGTAGCATATCTTAACTTATATTTGGACTTTTGTATGTAAAAACCATGTAACAAACCGCTCTGATATATATATTTTCTTTCGGTTGTTGCTTTTCATATGTGTGTGATTGTCACTTTTTTGCCCTTTATATGTGCCCTTTGTCCTTTTGCCGACTCCATATTTGTGTTTCTTCATAGCTAGGGTGGCCAGACCCTTTTTGCAATTTTGAGTACTCGTTTATTCGCTTAATTTTATGCCTTAACTTATAATTCTTCTTTCGAAAATAATCATAAGTTTTGATCATAAGGTTTTGCGAGTGATGCGTAATCATGCATCCGTCTTTCTTTAACAGGCAACACATTTATGTGTTTTTTATTTGAACCCTAAGGTTTTTTGCGAGTGATACGTAATCAAGCATCCGCCTTTCTTTAAGAGGCAACACATTTATGTGTTTTTGATTTTAACCCTAAGGTTTTTTTGCGAGTGATGCGTAATCATGCATCCGCCTTTCTTTTAAGAGGCAACACATTTATGTGTTTTTGTAAAGAATCCGCATTTTGTTGTAACATACTGAGTGAATGTAATAACTTTTATTGATGACGAGAAAAAGTTTATTACATATGTACACCAATTGTGCGGGATCGAAGCCTCATTAAAACCTTTTATCAGAAAACCCAGTGGAAAAAACTCATAAAAGGAAAAAGAGTACTCGTCATTTCCTCGAACTACTCGGCCTTTCTATATAGGCGTAGATTCTCGAGATTCCAGGTGCGCGGGAGCTTCTTTCCACTCATTTCTTCTATTTCGAAAGTGGCCGGTCCCATCTTCTTGGATACTTTGTATGGCCCGATCCAGTTGACGCCTAGCTTGCCTTTGCCATCTCTAGACTGTATTTTATCTGCTTTTTTCAAGACCAAGTCGTTTTTGTTGATCATTACTTTTTGCATTCTTCTGTCATGGTATTTCTTGATTCTATTGCGGTACATTGCCATTCGCATGTAAGCTTTTTCTCTTCGTTCCTCCACAGAATCCAAAGCATCTATGATGTTGATAGGATTTTGTGTGTCGCAATAATAAATTGTCCGATCTGTGGGCGACTTGATTTCAACAGGTAGGACTGCTTCGGCTCCATAAACTAGCGAGAAAGGTGTTTCGCCTGTTGCTGCCTTTACAGAGGTTCTGTATGCCCACAGCATATGGGGTATCTCATCCGCCCAACCTTTTTTTTGTCACCTAGCCGCTTCTTGATGCCTTGAACCATGGCCCTGTTGGTAACCTCTGTCATACCATTTGATTGGGGATGGTTTACAGAAGAAAAATGATTCTTGATTCCCATGCTTTCGCAGTATGTTTTGAACTTGGCACAGTTGAACTGGGTGCCATTGTCGGTTATAAGCTTCTGCGGGATCCTAAATCGCATGATAATGTTCTCTCGTAAGAACTCGATCATTCGCTCCGGTGTTTGTGCAGTTACTGCCTCCGCTTCTACCCATTTGCTGAAGTGGTCCACTGCGACTATCAAATACTTCCTTTTCTTTGTTGTTTCTGGGAATGGACCCACTATATCAATTCCCCATGTTGCGAATGGCCACGCCGTCATTATAGTGATTTGTTCAGCTCCGGAAACATGCTTTTCATTTGCATGGATTTGACAGTTGTGACATTCCGCAACCATCTTCTGGGAATCTTCCACCACCTTGGGCCAGTAGTATCCCATCAGTTTGACCTTTCTTGCCAATGCCGCCGAAGCTTCGTGCGCGCCACAAATTCCTTCGTGTAGTTCTCGCAGCACATAGTCTCCTTCATTGCGACTAACGCATTTCAACCATGGACATGTGTACGATTTCCGATACAAAGTTCCATCCCGCATTGAGTATCGTGCCGACTGCCCAATTATTTTTCTGGCCAAGCTCTTATCAACCGGCAAATCTCCCTGCTCCAGATATTGACGGATTGGCATCCGCCAATCTTCATCGTCTTCCAGTTCCTCGATGATCATAATCTGATCAACCTCGAATGCTGGTGCCGATTTTATTTCCAAGCTGCATGCTTTTTGACTCCATGGTTCTCTACTTGCCGCTGCCTTTGCCAATTCGTCAGCTTTTGCATTTTGGCCTCGTGGAACATGCACCATCTCCCAAACGACTCCCTTGTGCGTTAACTCTTGTGTCAATCGGCCGACTACCTGATGGTATTTTACGAGCTCCTCCTGTTTCACCAGATAATTTTTTTTGATCTGGTTTATCATGAGTTTGGAATCGCTGTAGATTACCACTCTTTCTGGGGTGAGTTCATTGAGCAACTTCAATCCGCATATCATTGCTTTATACTCTGCGGCATTATTGGTAGTTTTGAAAGTTAATTTTGCTGCATAGCACATGCGAATAACCTCCGGGCCCTTGATGACGACTCCTAGCCCAGCTCCGTCTGCAGATAAGGCCCCATCTGTGTACATGCTCCACTCTTCTTTTTGTGCCTTTGGACATTCATCATCATCCCAGGTGAATTCGTTCACGAAGTCGGTGAGCACTTGGCTCTTTAGCGCTGGTCTTCCTTCATAGCGGATATCGAATTCGCCCAGGCGAATTGACCATTCCATCAACCGGCCGGATGCGTCAGGTTTCTGCAGTACCTTTCGCATTGGGATGCCAGTTCTCACAATGATAGTATGCGCCTGAAAGTATGGTTTCAATCTAGCCGCCGTGGTTATCACTGCGAGGGCCATTTTGTCCAACTTCGAATACCAGAGTTCTGCATCCTTCAGGACTTTGCTCACGTAGTACACTGGATATTGTTGCCCTTCTTCTTCTCGCACCATCACAGTGCATATCGCCATGCTGGTGACGGATACATAAAGAAACAAATCTTCTCCGTCTTCCGGCCTGCTCATTAAGGGCGGATAACATAGTAATCGCTTTATCCCCTCAAATGCTTCTTGACAATCCGGCGTCCATTCAAAGGACTTGGATTTTTTGATGGCATTGTAGAAAGGTAGACATCGCCTAGCTGAGCATGATATGAATCGCCCTAATGCCACCAACCGCCCGTTCAGTCTCTGTACTTCCCTTATGTTCCTTGGCGTCTTCATCTCCATTACTGCTTTAACCTTCTCAGGATTTGCCTCAACCCCTTTGCCGCTAACAATGAAACCCAGGAACTTTCCCGCTCTTGCTCCGAATGTGCATTTCTCTGGGTTCAATTTGAGGCCATATTTGATCAACACTTCTAGGATTTCTTTGATATCCCGCGGTTGGTCTTGCATTTTCTTGCTTTTGATGATCATGTCATCAACATAGATCGAGAAGTTCTCACCGGATTTGTCTGAAAATATCTTGTTCATCATCCTCTGGTATGTTGCTCCCGCGTTTTTCAATCCAAAGGGCATCACCTTGAAGCAATAAGTCGCCTGGTGAGTTATGAATGATGTTTTGATTTCATCCGCCTTCTCCATGGGTATCTGATGGTAACTGGATTTCACGTCGGTGAATGATAAAACTTCATATCCTGCAGTTCCATCTACCAATATATCAATGTTAGGAAGTGGATACATATCTTTCGGACATGCCTTGTTCAAGTCTTTGAAGTCGACGCACATTCTGTACGTTCCATTCGGCTTTTTGACTAGCACCACATTGGCTAACCACTCCGGATAGGTGACTTCTCGAATTGCATCTGACTTTAGCAAATCCGCCACTGCTTTTTCAATCGCCTTTTGCCGCTCAGGAGCATGTCCCCTCTTCTTTTGCCGCACTGGGGTTGCCCCTTTGTCTACATTCAACCGATGGGTTGCTACGTTTGGGCTTATTCTTTTTAACACTTCATTTGGGGCGGCAAATGCCGGCTCACATTGGATCAATACCTCGGTAATGGCCTTCTTTGTTTCTTTTGAGAGTCCAGCCGCTATTCGCACGTTCTTGTCATTCGAGATGGCGAATAGTTCCGTTTCTCCCAATGCTTCCGCCGGCAGCTTCTCTTCGACTTTATCCTCCTCTTCCGGTTTTGGTTCAAGTGATAATGTATAGGCCTGTTGAGATACAAGTTGATCACCTTCAACTATGACTCGCCCTTGGTGTGTTGGCAAATGTAACGTTAAATGCTTCATTGAGATGAGCGACTCCATCTCCGATAGGAATGGACGTCCCAGAATTATGTTGTAGGACAGTGGGAGATCAACAATTGCGAATTCTAAATCACCTCGCCATTTTAGATTCTTATCGCCCATTTCTGCCTCCAACACCACCTGCCCACTTGTTTGGGAGGATTGACCCCCAAAACCAGTTACATCCATGAAGGTGTGTTCCACCCGCTCATCGTTGATTCCCAACTTGTTGAATGTTGTCCGGGTAATGACATTGCAAGAACTGCCTGTGTCGATAAGGACCCGCTTGATGTCCCATCCTTCAACGGCCATCGTGATCACCAGGGCATCCGTATGTGGCTCCGTGATTCTCGCAAATGAGCAATTGAGGGCATCCCCCCTATGTGTGTTGCTCTTTCGCCATTCACGGTGAGTTCTTTTTGTTGGAGGCTCGTAGATTCCGCCTGCTATCAAGTTTATCACCCCTTTCTTCTGCTTCTTTTCTGGCCGTGTTTCTCCCTCATGCGGGAGCGTTGTTTTCTCATCAGCTGTTTCTTTTCTTACAAATTGACTCAGCTTGCCTCTCTCGATCAGTTTTTCTATTTCCTTCTTCAGTTCGTAGCAATCATCTGTGTCATGGCCATTCAACCTGTGGAACCTGCAATATTTGTTAGGATGTCGCCCCAAACTGGTTCGACCTTTTACCTCGGGGAACCGCACATCCTTCTTCAGGGGGCTCTTTTCGATCCAAAGTAACACCTCCTGGCGAGTCGTGTTTAATGGTGTCTGATATCCGCCACTTTGAAAGGGGCGATCGCCTCTTCGAACAAAATTACTTTTGGACTGGGTCTGGCGCCGATTGTCCGAAGTGGATCTAGCGGCATCTCTTTCTCGCCGGGTTTGAGCCCTATGTTCCCTGTTGACATCATCCACTTCCATGAATTTCTTTGCTATTTTCATGAGTTCGGCCACTGTGCGCGGCTTGTTGCGGATGATTTCCTCCCGCATACTCCAATCTGTGGTTCCATCTGCCATGATGTTGCGGATGCTCACGATATCCGGGTTTTGCAATCGCACCAGAATATCGTTGAACGCGACAAAAAATTCCCTTAGGGAATTATAGTTCCGCTGTTTGATCTCCTTCAGATGCCTATCCGTCACATCCGCCTCTTTACAGCCCACAAATTTCGCACAGAAATCCCGACTATATTGATGCCAATTGTGAATAGATTCTGCGGGTAAAGATCGAAACCAATCAGATGCGGCTCCGCCCAAAGTTGTCGAGAATAACCTGCAAATGATGCTTTCACTCGCTCCTGCAACATCCATTAGTTCTCTGTAGTTCCTGACATGAGCCTCAGGATCAGAATTTGGATCCCCATAGTATTTAGGTATCGCGGGCGCTTTGATTCTGTGATCTGGAATGAATTCCCGCAACGAAGGGGCAAAAGGTGAATCGCTCTGGACCTCTGATCTCGGCCTAGGCGAGTACCCCATTCGCTCCATCATGCTTCGTAATTGATCTTCTAAGTCAATATCGGGTATTCGCCGGACTTCTTCCATCCGCTGCTGGTGAATTCTGGGTGGCATCCACCCGCCCATCGGTGTTGAGACGTGTGCCTGTTGGGGGACTAACCGCTGTCCCGTTATAGGATCAAAGTTCTATGTGTGCTCCCGCCCATGAGTCATCAACTCCGAATGTCTGTGAGGAAAAGGTTCCACTTGCTGTAGCAGAAGAGTGCCTTGCACTCCTGGCAACGGTTGGGATGGCTGCCAGGTCGGATGTACCGTCGTAATGAGATCTGGATGCGAGTAGTTGCTCGGGTGGCTGTGTGGGTTTGTGCGACTACTCTGGCCGACTTGATTCAGCGCCTGAGATGGCTGCGGGAGGGCCGATATGGCAGGGATAGTCGGTGATTGTGTTGAGATAACCACAGGTTCTTGAGGAGCAGCCGCCACAGCGGTATTGTGTTCGGCGAGGGCCGTTAGTAAATTAATCATTCGATCTCCAGCCGCCTGGCTCATGTTCGAAGCCAAGACTTGTCCAGCCATCTGCACGAAATCACTATTGGACATTTCCATCTCAGTTTGCACTTGGACCTCCAATAAGGGACTCAATTGTCCCGAAGGACCCGATGAGCTAGGCACCACAGGCTGTGTACTTGCAGGTTGCGAATTTGCAATCCGTGAACCTCGTGAGTTCATGCTAGTGGATCTGGTCGTAACACCGGTCGTTCGTGATGGTTTTGACATGTTCTTCGTGTACCTTTAACCAAGTGTTGGTAAAAAAGGTCCACGTTCACCGCACCAATGATAACTTGCTGGACCCGCTTTGATATTCTTTGCCGGAGTTACCTGCAAAACAAAACCGGAGACAGGATCTCCGGGAAAACTCTCCGACGATCAAGTCAGTTTTTGTAAGAATGAGTCTATAATTTAGCAATAGCTTTGTGGGAAAAATGTAAACGTACCTCCTCCCTTATTCTTAAGGCCTTTTATAGGTGTTTTTTGGGTAACCGCCGAGGGCGGTTACTCCTTAGTGGGCCACGTTCTGAGGGCGGTTACCCCTTTTTAGGCCATGTCCCTTTCGTGGTTTTCATGGCAACGAACGTGGTTCTGAGTGGGAGTCTTGGCGCTCCGTTTAGGAATTCGGGGCGGTTTACTCGCTGCGCCCGCTTCCTTCATTCGGGTCCCGTCTAATCTTAGCCCATGGGGCTTTAATATGGGCTGGCTTGCAAAATGAATATAACCCGTTTTGGGCTTCGCGGGTTATCACTCGTAAAATTTATATGTTTTTATTGGGTTCACTTTATCAGAATTTGGCTGATAACGACATTTTTTTTATTAGTCCTTCAACTTTTTAGATTTTAGATCATTCAGGTGTTGTTTTTTTTATGAGAGAGAAAATTAAAAAATGATGATTTTGACAGATTAAAATATAGTTCCATAGTAAATATGATACTAAGCAATTTTAATTCTTGAAAATTTTCATTTTGAGGCCGTTATCGGTCAAATTTGGCAAGGTAAAAAAAATGCAAAATTTTACAACTACAAGGTTGTGTTTGTAAAGAAAAATATCACAAGTACTCATCTTCAAATCCGTGTAACCACAGTGCATCTACTTATAATTAACCCATGAGATTATACTCAAAATACGTGCAAAAACACAAAAATACCCCAATATTAACAATTAAGAGCAATTTTACTTATAACGTTTAAAATAGTGCAATTTTATTCATAATGTTGGCAATTAAGAGCAATTTTACTCTTAACATTTACAAATTGGGTCAACTTGAAAAATATTGATCGAAATGTTTTCTCAGTCATGAATCTTGTCATTTACACTTCACACATCTTTTATCACTAATTAGTAACATATCACAGACATATGAATAGACTTAAAAAAATACAGTGTATTTTGTATAAGTTGGATAAAAAATCCAAAAATTTCATCAAATTTTAAAAATATTGATCTCCAATTTTTTTTATTAAATTACAAAAAAATGTGAATTTTTTTTAAGAACTATATATGTAATTGGTACAAAATAATGAATAAAATATATGTATTTTATAATATTAAGTTTTTTTTACATAATAAAGTAAAAACATACGACATGAAAGCGAGAAATAAAACTTTTTACGAATACAAGCTAAAAACCAATACAAGATCCACAAAAAGTTAATAAAAAATACTACGAATAAAAGTCATAAAAGAAACATCTAAAACAAAAAATCACATACATCTCGTAAATCCACATTCGTAGAAAAGTAGCTGCAATCCAATCTTCATCATCAAGGACCTTTCAGACATTCAGATCTGAGTAATTTCTAGTGCAATCATGTAAATATAGTGATCTATAGACAAAATAAAATGTTTCCGCTCTTGCTAAAACCGAAAAGGTATAAATAAAAGAATTATAGAGAACAAAGCAGTTCAGATGGATGAAAATATCTGATGAAATATATATGACCTGCAATAAAATAAAATTATTAATAAAGAAAATACACTTGAAATACGGAGAAAACATATAGATGAGAGGAGAAAAAAAAACTTCCTTCTTCCTCTTCAAAGCAGATTGGCATACCGGAGATGAAAATGTGCAATGTAGAAGGAGAACTGCTAAGAAAAGGGAAGTGAATGAGTAAGGAAGGCGGCCGACCACCCCTTGAACCCTAGTTTTCTTGAAGAAAGACCGAGGCCTTTGAAAATTATTCGGGAAATAATCAAATTTATATTTTTTATTTTTTTATATTTGTGAATAAAGAAATATAAATACAATCAAAATATATATCATACTATTTAAATTGATAATATAGAAAAATTTAATATAGAAAAATATGTATTTTTATGATATAGGTAAAAAATAATATTGTAACAATAATATTATTGAAACAGCTGAAACAAGTAAAACATAAATTTCATAAATAATATAGCTCATCGAAAACTATAAAACAATGCCTTCAAAGTCTTAAATCATATCACTGAAACAAGTAAAAAATGCAATTAAACAAAAAAATCCAAAAATAATAAACACAATTCACTAGCAACCACGTGTCAAAGTTAAAAATGAATTATAAAAAATAAAAAATCAAAATAATAATAATAAAATATTCTTTCTTTTAATCACTGCCTAGACGGTCACAAAGCGCCCCCCTAGCCAGCCAAAAAAGGGCCAAACGACGAAAACACGAAGACTAAACAGAAAAAATTAGAACTATTGGCGATTATTTTGTGAATCAGCCTATTTCAATCTTGAATCGTGTGGATTATTTTGTGAATCAGCATATTTCAATCTTGACTCGTGTGGATTTGATGCGGGCGTACTAGGAAAATTAATTCCCGATTAATTTTATTGGTTTCAGATTGTAAAATTCGTGTTAAACTTAACTTCTAGAAACGAAACAATTGGATAAAAGATTCAATGATTGCAAAATAAAAACGTTATTGAATTCTTAGTTCCACTATTAAAAAGCTTTATCAGCTTACCTACTAGCACTACAAAAAAAAATCTAAATCAATAATTTGGAATTTTTTTCCTTTTTATTAATTTTGTAAATATTATTTTAATTACAAATGATGAAATCGGAAAAGAAAGCGATAATTACAATTAAAAAACTACGTTAATTTCGTGGAAAAATTACGTTTAACAAAAGCAATTAGTCGTAATTTAATTACAAGAATGAAATTATTGACAAAGCTACAATTGAAAACAACAAACTTGAAGCTGAGAATGAATTGATGACTCGTCGGTATCTGGAGCCGATATTAATCTTGCATTTGTGGTTGACAATTGCTGTGATTGACGAAATGGGGAATTAAACGAATATAGACCGAAGTCTAGAGAAGTATTTGAGTGTAGCAAATGTGTTTTGGAAACTTAGAATTTATGTCGAAGGAAGCTTGTAATTTTTGGAGAAGTTGACAATGGTGGGTAGATAAAAACTTGATTTTAAACAAATTAGAGGCCCGGGAATGAAAGTAAAAGCTTAAAAATGAAGACTAAAACTTTAAAACGAAGCTTGATTACTTGGATTAAGGGAATTTTGAAGATCAATTTCAGAGAAAGACTTGAGTTTTTGTTGTAGGAGTTGATTGAGAGTTTTGGTTGGGGTTGATTGGACGTTTTGGTTGGGAGCTGGAATCGTGATTTGTCGTCCTATTTATAGCTAAAAATTTGAACCTTCATGTCCCATGACTTCCTCTATTTATTCTCATTGTCTCCACGAATTGATTTTGCAAAGATTGAGCAAAAAAAACGTGGGTATTATTAGATGCATAACAGGGTGCCACGAAAATAGCATCAGGATCCGGTTTCCCTGAGACCATAGCTAGTCTCACCGAAACGTGGTTCTATCTTGCTGAGATGGGCAATTTTTTTTTTTTGTTTCGGCGAGACAGAGACATGTCTTGCCGAGACCAATTTTTCTTTCCATTTTTCGATATTTTTGCTATAATAAAACAATTTTTTAAATTCACTCCTAACAAAAACAAATTCTTGATTTTGAACATCTAAACAGTATATAGACAGCTTTTTTTTTTACCCCGAGATGAATTCATTATTTGTTTGATATATTTCAAAAATATATTATAAATGCAACTCATATCTTATAAATATATTATCGATAGTTAAAAAAGTGTCCATGATTTGAAATTATATATTTTATAATTCGAAATAAGGTTTTACAGTTTTCTCCATGTACATTGTATATATTAAAAAGGATTAATTATAAATAGATGTCATGTGTTTTCACAGATTTACAGTTAGGTATATGTGGTATTTTTTTATTACAAACGCAATCATATAGTTTGTGAAATTTTCATTTTCTATTGACCTTGCCATATTTGACCGACAACGATCACAAAATGAAAATTTTCAAGAATTAAAGTTGTTTAGTATTATATTTACCATAGAATCCCATTTTTATTTTTTAAAATCATTATTTTTGGAGTTTTCTCTCTCTAAAAATTAACTTTCTCTCTTATAAAAAAGAACACTTAAATGACCTCAAACCTAAGAAGTTGAAGAATTAAAGATGCTTAAAATAAAGTTTAACTTTTGAAAATTTTCACTTTGAGATCATTATCGGCCAACTTTAACAAAGTCGATAAAAAAAATGAAAATTCTGCAAACTACAAAATTGCGTTTGTAATAAAAAATATCACAGGTACCCATCTGTATATCCGTAAAACCACAGGGCATCTATTAGTAATTAACCTATTAAAACTGTCTCAAATAAAAATAAAAATTTCTAATGCGGATGAAATGAATAACACTAGTTTTATATTCAAAACTAACTTTTATGGTTATTATTAACGTGATAGAAAATAAAAAATCATAAACTTAGACCTTATTTGATAAGAGCTTTTTGGAACAAAAATTAGAGGTTTGGCCTATAGATATTTGAAAGAGATTACAGGGTCTAAAAAGCTAATTTTGAAAAACCTTATTTTACCAGCTTTTTCAATTAGCTTATTCTCAATCTCTTTTTAAGGATATTTTTACCCCTATTTACTACCATCTAACTCAAATAAAAGGGTTAAGGTGCAAAAATACCCCTAACGTTTTGGGTCAGGAGCAATTTTACCTCTAACCTCTAAAATGATGCAATTTGATCCCTAATGTTTGTAGCCAAGAGCAATTTTATCCCTAACGTTGATAAATTGGATCAATTTTAGACACTATTATAAAATACAGTCATTTTTTTTTCTTTATTTTGCACCAATTGCATATCAATTTGTTCTAAAAAAGGATATAATGTTTTTTGTAATTTAATAATAAAATTGGAGACTAATATTTATAAATTCGGTGAATTTTTTGAATTTTTTTGTCTAATTCATACAAAAGACAGTATATTTTTAATATTTTTTTCTTATTTTTTTCACATCCCAACATATGTTTGTGATTTGTTACTGATGAAATAACGCACGTGTGAAGTGTAGATGACAAGATTCATGACCGAAAAGACAGTTTGATGAATTATTTATCAAATTGATCCAATTTATCAACGTTAGGGATAAAATTGCTCTTGGCTTCCAACATTATAAATAAAATTGTACCATTTTAGACGTTATGGGTAAAATTGCTCCTGACCCAAAACGTTAGGGGTATTTTTGCACCTTAACCCCAAATAAAAACTTAATCATGTCCTTATATTTCATTTTACATAAACAGCTATTAACAATCAATTAAGTTTTACCAAACAAATTTACATAATCAGCTAGTCAAATCAACTAACTAAACATGTAATCAGCTATCATCTAATAGTTATTTACTCAACATGATTTTAATAATGTGTCTAAACAAAAGATAGAATTGAATGCAAAAAAAATATAAAAGGTCGAGGATCTTAGAATACTTTTTGCCAAGAAAAAAAACAACAAAAGTACAAAGACTTGTGACCATAAATTGTTGGAGGCATCTAATTGCTCAAAAATAAAAATATCTAAACCCATTTTTAATAAAATGACAAAATTACTTCCATTATTATATAAAAACAATAAATATGTTTTCGTATATCATTTCCAAATACGTCAAACTGATACGAACCAGGGCATTAAATTACCGGATATTGTGAAAAATATTCCTAACGTTTTATAGTAGTGCAATTTTATTTCTAATGTTGACAGTTAAAAATAATTTGGATAAATAATTATAAGGTCTTTATGTTTTTACTTAACACACTAGTAAGTCCACCATATTATTATAAGGTCATTAAGTTTTGTTTTAATCAATTCTTTAGTCCTTCCATTTATTTTTATAAATGAAAGTTCAAAATTACTCCTAATTATATACATAAAAAAATATATCTTTTAGTTTCAAATTTAATCTAATTAATTTTAATGAAGTTTTTAAACTACATATACACCGAAATTAATATATTTGAAAAAATGTATTATTAATTTTCTTAAATTGTAATTATTTTTTCTTTATTTTTTAATATAATATCTTTAAATTAACATTAAATATTATTATAAATTTTTTTAAAAATCATATTTTTTTCTTCATTCGGTAAAATTTATTAGAATTGTAAAAACTTTTTACAATGATAGTTTACTCCTATTTTAATAATTTTTGAAATATTTTTCATTCATTTGTTTAGTCATTAAATTTTACGTTATTAAATTAAAATTCTATAATTATATAAAATTAATAAATCAATTACTTTATATTGGAGTTTATATTGGAGAGATTGTGATTATGTAGGAAAAAAAGAGAATATATATAAAATAGAAAAAATATATGTTTTATTATTAAAACATAAAATAAAGGGTAATTTTGGTATTTTAAAATTTATTTTGTATAGTTTGACCATTGACCCAAGCATAAGGACTAAAGAGTTAACAAAAACAAAAACTGGAGGATTATATAATTATTTCTAAAAACATAGGGACTAAGTAGTATATTAGGTAAAAATACATGGACCTTATATCTATTTACCCAAACAATTTTATCTCTAATGTTAATAAGTTTGGTCAATTTAAGATATCACTATAAAATATATAGATGTTTTGCTATTTATTCTGTACCAGTTACATATCGGTTAGTTCTATAAAACGTTTTCACATTTTGATTTAGTAATAGAATTGTGATTTAGTAATAGAATTGGAGATTAATATTTTTAAATTCGATGCAATATTTAATTTTTTTATCTAACTTGTACAAAATACAGTATAATTTTTTAATTCTTAATTTTTTCACGTATATTAATGTGTTTGTGATCTGTTACTAATGAGTCATAAAATGACTCACATTTAAAGCGTAGATAATAAAACTTGTAATCTGAGTAGACCGTTTGATGAATTATTTATCAAATTAACCCAATTTGCCAACGTTTAGGGTAAAGTTGCTCTTGGCTGCCAATATTGGGAGGGTTAAATTGCACCATTTTAGACGTTAGTGGTAAAATTATTTCCAGCCGTCAATGCTAGATGTATTTTTGCACTTTATCACTTAAATTAATAAAAGATATTAAAATAAGTAGGGTTAAGGTGCATAAAATACCCCTAACGTTTTGGGTCAGGAGCAATTTTACCCCTAACGTCTAAAATGGTGCAATTTTGCCCCTAACGTTGGAAGTCAAGAGCAATTTTACCCCTAACGTTAATAAATTGGGTCAATTTCAAACACTATTATAAAACACAGATATTTTTGTTCCTTATTTAGCACCGATTGCATAACAATTCGTTCTGAAAAAAAGGATTTCATGTTTTTTTTATAATTTAATAATAGAATTTGAGATTAATATTTATAAATTTGGTGAATTTTTTGAATTTATTTTATCTAATTCGTATAAAAAGACAGTATATTTTTTATTTATTTTTTATTTTTTTTCACATCCCAACATATGTTTATGATTTGTTACTGATAAAATGACACACGTATGAAGTGTAGATGACAAGATTCATGACCGAAAAGACAGTTTGATGAATTATTTCTCAAATTGACCCAATTTATTAACGTTAGGGGTAAAATTGCTCTTGGCTTCCAATGTTAGGGGTAAAATTGCACCATTTTACACGTTAGGGGTAAAATTGCTCCTGGTCCAAAACGTTAGGGGTATTTTTGCACCTTAACCCAAATAAGTAATAGGGAGAAATCAGATTAAAAAGGTTGAACTCCAAGTAACAGATGAATATAAGAGATCATTAAACTTTATTAACCCTGAGAAATAATGCTAAAAAGAACGTGTTGAACAATACGAGAGTGATTGGATTGCATTGGGAAACATTCAAAGAGAAAAGCCTATGTGGAAACCACATTTCAAGTGCAACGATCCGGTTCGGAGTGGGTGACGCTGAGATAGAAGGTCTGAGCAAAGAGCAGCCATCAGGGATGACGATGGGAGTAGTAATGGACTGAATCTCATACCAAAAATGGGGAGATAGTAATTGAAGCTTATTAGTAAGGTGAGAATCCAATATATGCAGCCCCGTTTTAAAACGGTGAGGTCCAAAGTGTTGGATTTTCGACCAAAGCGGACAATATCTACATGGTATTTGGCCAGAATTTTATAATTGGTATAAGAGCCGATTCTCCATTTATGATGTGTGATTCGGGGATGAAACAGACAGAAGCTGGTGGGCCTTTAAAGACCGGTTTGAAGTTGGTGGTGCCGGGATAGAAAGTTTGAGCAATGAACGGTCCTAAGGGATGTCGACAAGGGCAGTAATGAACTGAATCCCACATCGAAAATGGAGTTAGTGGGCCTTTAAAGACTGGTTTGGAGTTGGTGGTGTCAGGGTAAAAAGTTTGAGCAAGGAACGGTCCTAGGGGATGGTGATAAGAGCAGTAATGAACTGAATCCAATACATACAGACGGTTTTAAAGCCGCAAAGCCCAAAGTGTTGGATTTGGGACCAAAGCGGACAATATCTACATGGTATTGGGTAAGAATTTTATAATTGGTATCAGAGCCGACTCTCCATGTACGATATGTGGTTCGGGGATGAAACTGACGAAAGCTGGTGGGCCTGTAACGACCGGTTTGGAGTTGGTGGCACTGGGGTAGAAAGTTTGAGCAAGGAGCGGTCCTAAGAGATGGAGATGGGGGTAGTAATAAACTGAATCCCACATCGAAAATGGAGAGAGAGTGATTAAGGGTTATTAGAGGTGAGAATCTAATACATACAAATGCGTTTTAAAACCGTGAGGCCAAAAGTGTAGGATTTAGGACCAAAGAGGAAGACATCTACATGGTGTTGGGCCAGAATTTGATAATTAGTATCAGAGTCGACTCTCCATGCCCGATGTGTGGTTTGGAGAAGAACCAAAGGAAGCTGGTGGGCCTGTAATGATCCGGTCTGGATTTGGTGGCACTAGAATAGAAGGTTTGAGCAAGGAGCAACCCTAAGGGATAGCGATAGGGACAGTAATGAACTGAATCCCATATCGAAAATGGGAGAGAGAGAGAGAGTGACTAAGGCTTATTAGGAAGGTGAAAATCCAATACATAAAGATGTTGAAACACCTTTCCACATAATTTTGATTTGACAAAATTGTTTAAGTGTAATTAAAATATATTCTAAACACACTAAGTTTAAATGCTTTGATTTATTCTACTAATGTGTTTGTTCAATGTTGAGTTAAATTGTTTATAAGACACAAAGATTAAAAGGCCCAAAGCCCAATACGAAAGTCAAAAGCCCAAGTCAAACAGTTTAAAGCAACTCGGCCCGCGTATGTCAAAACGCTGTCTTTATGTACAAAACGCTGCTCAGCGGAAGAAGGATCTAGAAGACCTTCGTGGAACAACTTCGGGACGAAGCTGTTGAGTTGATTCGACAAAGAGTACAAGACAGCAGCTGAGCAAGAACAACTTCCAGACAAAGTGTTTCCACTTTGGGTAAAGTTCAGAAGACACAGAATGCTGTCTAGTTGACCTTACCATAAATGGAGAGACATTCTGCCGAGCTGACCAAAAGGTGACCGAGGATAGAAGATACTCAAATCTGATTGGCCGAGAGCTCTGAGCAAGACTGGGTGACAACGACAGGAAGCCGTTTCCCTCCAACGGTTATTTCGAAATTCAAAATGACCGATGCCTCAGACGTCTCTATAAATAGAGCCCTTCAGTTGCTTCATTCAACACAGAACTTGATCAAGCCATTACGCTGACTAAATTTCTACGCAAAGTTCTGCAAGAAAAAGCAAAGCAATCTTACACTAAATTTCATATCTTTTGTGTAAAAGTCTAGAGTGATTATTCAATCATCTAAGGTGTCTTAGCAATCGTTATTTAGGACAAACACTTATCATTTCTAGAATTAGAAAGGAGAAGCTGAGTACTCGGTTATAGTACTCAGCGAGAGATTAGGATTGAGTAGAGGTATAGAGGAAGGTACTCTTGTTATACTCAGTTTCTAAGATTGTAAAAGGTTTGATGCTTTACCGTTAAAGAGCTCAGTAGAGAATTCGAAATCTCGGAACGTGTTCCGGGGACAGGACGTAGGCTTGGAGGCCGAACCTGGATAAATCTGCTGAGTAACATATTTCTAACCTTAAACTCCTTTATATATTTATTGCTTGCTTAAACAAAAACTGACCAAGTAAAGAGGTCAAGCTGAGTTGTGCGCATTGAATACCTGAGCTCAGGAATAGACTCTAACTGCTATCTCCTGACTCAAGTAAAGAAACTGACCTAGTCACCAGTTGACTAAGCCAGTATCTTGCTATTCACTCAGCGCCGCTATTAAAACCTTTTTCTCACGAAAAAGAAGTCTGCCCTAACAATTTTTTTTAAATAGTTCCTAACCCCCCTTGGAACTATACTTGTAACGTTATAAGGGACCAACAAAAGACACATTTTTAAAGTTGTAAGGCCCACTTTGTTGGATTTGGGACCAAAACGGACAATATCTATATGATATCGGCCTAAGATTTTACAAATGGTATCAGAGACGACTCTCCACGTACGATGTGTGGTTCGAGGGCGAACCAGACAGAAGTTGTTGGGCCTATAATGATCCGGTTTGGAGTGGGTGGCACTAGGATAGAAGGTTTGTGATAACATCCAAATATTATCCCAAGACCAATCCATAAAGCTTCGTAGAATTAAAGGACCAAAAAGGATATTTAGCCGTCGATGCTGACTAGAAGAAGCGCCTGTTGAATGGCGTATATGGCAAGTTATACACCATGTAGGATCCTTGGATTCAACGATACGCCTCGAGAAGATCAGACACCTTAAAGAGGCTCAAACTCGCCATATTTTGGGAGACCCGCCATCTAGCATCGATACGCCCATGAGATGTCGGCGTCGTCTTCCAGTATGGAAACCGAAGCCATTAATGACAAGTAATATCTCCATAAATGTGCTAACGGTCGTACTTGAATGAACATAGTAACCATCATTTATGTGGCATTAATGGAGACTCTCTAGTTACCAGATTGATGGTTACAACTATCCTAGTATAAATAGCTTAGCCTTCCAAGCTATTGAGGTACACTTTCTAATACTATTCTTCGTGTTTATAGTTTATCATTTTCTATACTTTACTGACTTTAGCATCGGATTCCTCCCGGCCGAACCCAACGGCGCCCCCCACAGGTGGAGTTCCTACGTAAATTCAACCGGATGATATCAGTTTGAGTATGGAGCGGTCCTAAGGGATGATGATGAGGCAGTAATGAACTGAATCTCACATCGAAAATGGAGAGAGATTGACTGAAGCTTATTAATAAAGTAAGAATCCAATATATGAAGATACATTTTAAAGCCGTGAGGCTCAAGATAATGGATTTTGGAACCAAAGCGAATAATATCTACATAATATTAGACCAGGATGTTACATCAAGAGCTCAGGTCGTCGATCAGAGGATGTGTTTGGTGACCCGAACCATTAAAATATAGACAGTAGTGAATGAGGTCGTTGGACGACCCCAACAATTTGTCAGCCAATCGCTCATCCTTTTAACAAAGGTCTTCAAACATGTATTTGCAATTTTGCCATTAATTAATTATATTGACCTAATATATCATCCACATTTGAACTTGTTCAAAAAGCTTAATTGACTCTTTAAAATTTTGAATTGTTCCGATAGCCCCTTCAACCTGCTTAAAATATCTCGATAGCCGCCTCAACTTGTTTAAAATGCAATTAATGAATCAATTGGTGGCAAACCTGCACGTGAAAGGTGTATTACACGCACATTGAAAAAGTAAAATGACCACAACCAGTGTATGAGGTTCTAATATTAGAGAAGAAATGTGTTATAGTTGAACAAGTAATAACTTCATTTTTAATATATTTTAATCTATTATGTGAATTATGTAATAAAATTTCAAGGCACGTGTAACACATCTTACGCATGCAGTTTACTTTTTTACAACCAAATGATTAATTGACTATATTTTAAACAAGCTGAGGAAGCTACCGAGACATTTTAAGTAAGTTGAGGTGCTATCGAGACATTTTAAAAATTTAAGGACAATCAAGTTTATAGGGCAAGTTCAGAAGGCTAATAGTATATTAACCCAATTATATTTATGTCATTTCATTTATTTTCAAATTTTGCAATTAGTTTATGTAATTCCTATTTTTGTCCAAATGTTTGTATTAGATTTGGTTTATGTAATTGTGCTTTGATGTAATTTTATCCTTCAGGTTAAAGGAGTATAAATTCATTTCTTTCATGTAATGTGTGTAAAGGGGAACGTGTAATTAGGGAAGTCATTGTAATCTCAAACTTGCAATGGGAAGAGTGGTTATATGTAACAGGGAAGAGTAGGGGAGAGTGTCTAGGCAACCAGGGGCAGTGGTGAATGAAACATTGTAACGTCCACTGACCCTAGGTCTCGACTTGATGTAAGAAACCCTATAGGAAGGAGTGACTAGTCTTCTCGAGACTTGTTACTGGGTTCAGCCCAGTTCTTCCCATCTTTAGTAGTGACCCTACTACTACTACTACTACTACTGATGGGGTATTAAGGATGTATAATTGTTGTCTTTGAATTAATAAAATCATCAGTGCATTTTTCAAATGTCACGTGGCCAACTCAAAATTATCAGTGAAATGAAATCAATCACAATTTGAATTTAAATTTACCAAATTACCCTTAAAATTTCAACCACAAACCTTCGACAAGCGGTAGAATTTAATGGGCTATGATGTGTAGTTTTTTTAGAGATTTAGATTTCATTTCTATCTCGTTTGTTAGGCATTCAACGAATTCGACACCTTATACTCTTGTAAAGACAATCATTTCTGTGTTTGTGTACGGTTGATATTTAATGGGTTAAGATAATAAACCGGGTTGATAATCCATATAACCCGTTTATCTTAACTCTAATAATATAATTTTATTATAATTAATAATAAAATTATATTGTAATTAGTTAAAATTTGAGTTGTTAGGTTGAATTTTAACTAGTTTAATTAATTTTTTTAATATTATTTATTCAAAGTGTTGAAAAAATTAAATGTTAGTATATTTTGAATTTGATTTGCCTATTTATTCATTAATTTATGTTTTTTTAGGTTTAGAAATCAGGTTTATTAACAAAATGTTGTCAAATAGAAAATGAGTCGATGAATTCTACAACTTTTTTAGTTGATTTTATTATATAATAGGTTAAATGGGTTAAATGGATCGTGTTAATTTTTATTTATTTTTTATTCATTTAGTTAAATTGGTTAAACGACTTAACCCATGTCATGCATTTAAATGGGTCATGTCAGGGTTGACCCTTAGCGGATTACCAGGATAGATGATGCGACTCGTCAACCCATTTTGATACAGATTCTTATATTATTGAGAGTATTGATTCCTCAGGTTGATACATATTCTTATATTATTGAGAGTATTGACTCTCGTTATGAGGATGAATTTAGTGGTAAAGAAGTGATATTTAGATGATAATTTTAGATGGATTTAATTTACAATGACAATATATAACTAAGTCTATATTAACGTTTTAGCATTTTAGAGTAGTAACCATGGAAAAATATATTGCCCACGATTTATCAATAAAGATGACATATATTTATTAAAAAAAAAGAATTCATGATATGATTATTTTATTGATACGGAGGAATTTGCTTTTGATGAAATTCAAGACCAAAAAGAACAGTCATTTCAGCTCTAGTTTTTGCCAGGTGATTTTCTGCAACAGATATTTGATCTATCAAATTAGAGATTAATCCAGCACAGCCATAAATAGGATCTTCAATTCTGCATTGCGCCTCGATATGCAACGAATCCATTGCTGCAGCTCTTAGATTAGGGGGAAGTTGTTGTTTTATCACAATTATGTCAGTTAATAAACAAATATTTATGAACAAATTATTATTATTGTTGTTAAATTACCTTGAGCAACACTGCAACATTCCTAGCGCTATAGATTTTGTGGACGCATGCGAATTTTTGAGGATCTTCAGCAGGAAAATAATGTTTAAAAATGCAATCTGTAAAGCATATTTTTCCTAAACACTTGCAACCTGCACAACGATATCCCTCTATCATATTTTTCTGTATTTTAGAAAAATATAGTAAAATTGTTGTAAAACTTATGCAGATTCTCCAAATCAATATGTTTATATAAGGAGGAGAGAAATAAATATATACAAGTTTTGAGTTTTTGAAGTTCATGTGGAAAAGTTTGTAAGAAATTAAGTCAACGAGAAAGAAGTGTTGAATTGACTCAAAAAGATGTTAAATTGACTCAAAATTGTTGAATTTGATTCAAAGAACTGTTGAATTGACTCAAAAGTGTTGAATTGACTAAAAAAGTCAAATCACTTTTGCTCCGCCAACATCAATGGCTTAGTGGGGCCTCTATGATCTCTTTCCTCAGATTTCTAAAGTTCCAATTTCACCATCGGTGTAGAATATGGCAATACTGATAACTGTTGAATTGACTAAAAAAAAGTCAAATCACTTTTGCTCCGCCAACATCCATGACTTAGTGGGGCCTCTGTAATCTCTTCCCTAAGATTTCTAAAGTTCCAATTTCACCACCGGTGTGGAATATGGTAATACTGATAACTGTTGAATTGACTCAAAAGTGTTGAATTGATCTAAAAAAAGTCCAATCACTTTTGCTCCGCCAACATCCATGACTTAGTGGGGCCCCTGTGATCTCTTCCCTAAGATTTCTAAAGTTCCAATTTCACCACCGATGTGGAATATGGCAATACTGATAAGAGACCGTAATCAGAGAACATGCATTCTCTATCTTTTTTAAAACCTACCATAATCCATGTTAAATCATCATTTTTTAGTTAATTCCTCCCGCTTTGCACATACAAACAGAAGTGTTATTGCCATCTATACCGTATCATTCAAATTTTTGGGTTATTCAATTTTCCTTTTTAGTCCATTCCACCATTAATTTTTTTTTTGTCACAATAGGTTTGACCTAAACGAGTCGTATCGAGGTCAACTCAGACACGATCCATTTAATTAAATCCATTTTCATGATGGGTTCTATATTAAAATTGGATGCTACATATAACATTAACATAAGCATGCCATGTATTTATTGTCATCATAAAATAATGGCTTAATACGTCATTTGCCTCCTGAACTTGTCCAAAATGGTTGATTGGCTCTCTGAACTTTCAAAGTGTCTCGATAGCCCCATGAACTTGTATAAAATGTTCAATTAGCCTTCTGAACTTGTATAAAATGTAATCAATCAATGATTCGGTTGTAAAAAAGTAAGTAAAAAGCGAAAAATATGTTACATGTGCCTTAGAATATTATTACATACTTCACAAAATAGATTAAAACATGTTAAAAAAGAATTTCTTACTCATTCAACTATAAAACATTTTCTTCTCTAATATTATAATCACATACCCCGATCTTGGTCGTTTTACTTTTTTAAGATGCGTGCAACATATCTTCCGCATTTAACTTACTTTTTTACAACCGAGTGATTAATTGATTACATTTTATGCAAATTAAGGGGGCTAACTGAATATTTTATGCAAGTTCAAGGGGCTATCGAGACACTTTGAAAGATCAAGGGGCCAATCAACCAGTTTGACAAGTTGAGGGGGCAAATGATGTATTAAGCCTAAAATAATATATTCAAAAAGTTTATTCTGCCATCTGCACTTGATGCTTAAACTTGCATCCTCCACGATGAAGTTATATATAAAAGAAAACAATAGATGTAGTAGACACAAAAACCAAGTGATAAAGTTTCATAAACATTGAGGGTAATATGGAGCCTCCGAGGATTAATCGGGGAATAGTGGCAAATACAGGATTACTCGGTTGGGGGGCTGGTTTTATACGTGCGTTCGCAAAAAAAAAAAAAAAAAAAAAATTTGCAAAATTGAACTTGCTTATTTTTTTTTATATATGCATTTTATAATTTGAATGGTCAAGAACCAATTTTTAAGTATTGATGTAAAATTTCTCAAAATTAAGTTAGATTTCGTTAAGAGTCCTAACATGTAAAAAAAAATGGATTTATAAAGGGTAGAACAGGTAAAAAAAAATTAAAAATTTTGATTTGAGAGGGCCTACCAGGCCAAAAAAAATTAATAATTTGGATTTAAGGAGGGCCTAAGAGACCAAAAAAATTTAGAAATTTGGATTTATTGAGACCTAACATACCAAAAAAATTAGAAATTTGTATTTAGCGAAGCCTAACAGGCAAAAAAAAAATTAGAAATTTGGATTTAGAAAGGCCTAACGGGCCCAAAAAAAATTAGAAATTTGAATTTAGAGAGACCTAACAGACCCAAAAAAATTAGAAATTTGTATTTATGGAGTACCTAATAGGTCCAAAATATTAAAATTTTGAATTTTAGACAAGCCTAAGACTTAATGGGCCATCTTGGGGGGCTAATTCAACACCCTGACAACTTTTTTTTGCGACAGGAGGGCCGAAACTACCCGGCATCAAGGTGGTTCCGGCGACCGGAGGGCCCGGGCCCCCCAGACCCTCCTATCTACACCCTTGATCGGGAATTGGTTGAGAATTAATCGAAAATTAATCAGATTCATATTTTATTATTTGTTAATAAAACTATGCCTAATTGGTAATTTAGAATATAGTTAGGTAGAATAATTAAATTAAACTATTAATTAATAGAAGAATACTATTTGAGTGAAAATAAATTAGTAATGGCATATGACACAGTGTAATCCCCATATAATTAAGGGATAAAATGCAAAAACACCTCAATTGTTTATAATCAAGAGCAATAAACAACGGGTTAGGTTTGAGAACTGCTCTCAGAAACAAAAAAAACTGCCCATTCCTCTTGTCTTCTTCTCTCTATCAAGATCTTCAAGTTTTTCACTCTTTTATGGATCTACTTTAAGGAGGAAGAAGGGAGTTCCTTCTTCTTCCTCTCAACGGGTTAAGTTTATTGTAATTTTTTATTATATTTCTTTTCGGTAAGTGTATATATTTTATTGAATTTCATTATCCGTTTGAATTGTATCTGTTCTCCATTATTCTACTATTTATACCTTTTTCGGATTTAGCAAGAACGGAAACGATTTATTTTATACGTGGATCAATATATCTACGTGGTTGCAACAAACGAAAGGACTCAGATCCGAATGTTCGGAATGGTCTAAATGATGAAGATTCGATTGCAGTTGCTTTTCTGCAGATTTGGATTTCGATGAAGTATATGTTTTATTGTTTTTTTGTGAATTTTGTACCTTTTATGGCTTTTTATGCTCTTTGTAGTCATTTTCGTCCCATTGTGGATTTTGTAAGGTTTTGTACCTTTCCCGTTTCTTGTTGTACTTGTTCTTTTCGTATTTAATGAAGATATATGCATTCTCATAAAAAAAAAAGAGCAATTTTATCTCCAACATCTAAAATTGTGCAATTTTATCTTTAATATTGGCAGTAAAAAATAATTTTACTCCTAACATTGACAAATTGGATCAATTTCAGACATTATTATAAAACGCAGATATTTTGTTTTTTTCTGCACCAGTTACATATCAGTTGATTCCAAAAAAATCATATTTATATGGTTTAATCATAGAATTAAAGATTAATATCTATAAATCCAGTGAAATATATATATAAAAAAAATTTCCAACTCGTACAAAAGATAGTATATTTTTTTTTATTTTTTTTCACGTTTAATCATGTGTTTGTTGTCTGTTATTAATAAGTGATAAAAATAACACACATGTAAAGTATAGATGACAAGATTAATGACCAAAAAAACAAGTTTAATGAATTATTTCTCAAATTGACCCAAATCGTCAACATTAGGATAAAATTGCTCTTGACTATCAATGATAGAAGTAAAATTGCACCATTTTAGACGTTAGGGGTAAAATTGCTCATGGCTATAAACATTAGATGCATTTGTAAATTGAAGGTCTATAGGGACATTTTAAAAATACAGTGGCTAATCAAACTTTTTGAACAAGTTTACGAACAAATAATATGTTAAACCTTATTAAATTTCTACAAGTTTAACCTATAAGTTGGGGGGTTTAACTTTTTGAGAATTTTTTTTTTTTTTTGATTTAGCATCAAAACATTCAATAAAATTTTCCTCTCAACCTCTCTCTGCATCAAATATACTAAACTATGAGCCCGTTTGTTTTAGTTGTTTCTATTTGCTATTTGATGTTGTTGTTAACTATTTGCTGTTGCTGATATGCAGTAAATATTAGTTTTTTTTTTTTTTTTTTAAGTAAAAGTTGGGTTACAGGCTAAGATCGGAATGCAAAGATCCCAACTAGGTTGGCAACTTCACAAAACCAATCAAAAACCCAGACCCAGATTTTATTAAAATGAGGAAAAAATACATGAGAAAGATTAAGAGAAACGAAATTGTTCTAAACAATATATATCATCAGAAATAAATCTATTGCAAAAAGCTGGTGCAGAATTCCACCAAACAATATGATCTGTTGTGACGCCAAATTTAGCCAATGCATCAGCCGTTCTATTTCCTTCGCGAAAAATATGAGTAACATTTAGATCCATAGAAGAACAATGCCGAAGACAAGCAATCCAATCCTGCCGCAACGCCCATGGAACAACAAGAGAGCGCTTCCTAAGCAAATTTACCACATAAATAGAATCACATTCCACCCATAATTTGTGCCATCCTTTTTCCCAAGCAATCTGAATAGCAAAAATAACGGCTTTCAATTCGGAAACATGCGCAGAAGGGGTATCCACTCGAAACGCAAAACAACCCCGAGCAAATCCTCGAGTAGTACGAAACACCCCCCCTGCGCCCCACATTCCTGTATTAATGTTTGCAGAACCATCTGTATTAACTTTGAGCCATCCCGGTGGAGGACGAACCCAAGTAACACTAACAATATTAGGAGCTCGAGGGGATCTAAGGGGAATGTGTAACTGATGCGTCCCCACCTACGTTAGAGATGAGAACTCACTAAGGGATAAGTGTACCCCGTCGTTATCAAGTAATAAATTTCTGGTTTAAGTCCAGGTTATCGTCCACAGGATTTATTTCTGCAAGTACCGAGCTACTCGATCTCGGATGTTATCTAGGCTTAGGGGGTTTTGAGTTGGTTTGTTTAAATTAATCTACTCATAGGTTGAATTACACTATTCCTAGCTAAGTTATCCGATTCTAACTAAGTTATTCTACGCCTAATTGAGTTACTCTACCCCTAATTAAGTTAAACTACTCCTAAGTGATCTTTTACCAAAGCAATTAACCGAAGGAACATGAAGGGATACGATGATAATGAAAATAGAATGTTTAAACAATTGAATTGAAACCTAAGTCACTTGTGTCCAAGGCGATTAACCCGACCTATCCTCCTAAAGTCCCTAGTTCGTGATTCCCTTGTAAGGCCGAAACTAGCTCTAAGGCTCAGTAATTTGGGCTTAATCTTCTATAGGGTCGTCAATCCTATAGGCACTGACTAGGTCAGATTCAGCTCGCAATATGTGCCAACCTAATTTTGGGATTATCGAATGAGTTAAACCAATCAGACAAAGCGTAAGACAAAGATTAAAACATTAAAACAATTGAATAAACAAGAACTATAATATATATCAAAGATGGAAACATTGTCACGAAGTTACAATAAACCTAGAATTCATAGCATGTATCAGAGGCTAGACAGAATGTAAAAGAAGAAAAATCCCTTTCAGGGAACCTGTCTACCAATGCAGGCGCTTTTTAGGATTTAAGGATGAAGCTTGAGCAATCCTCGGTGAATGGAGCTTCGGAGGTGTCTTCAATGGAGGTTTGAAGGATACGGAGGAGGTGGAGAGGATTTCTCAAGGTGAAAAGCTAAGAAAATTACAAAGGAAAAAAGATCTCTAAATTACAATGGAAAAATCCTATTTATAGACGCGGTTCGGGCCTCGTTTTGACCTATTTTCGTGTCCTTATTGGTGTAGGAAGACGTGGGGCCAATCGTGGCTTCGTGGGGGCGGAATTGGTCTTTTTGACCAATACCCGCAGGGCTGCTCGCGACGAGCAGCCCCCTGCTCGCCGAGCAGGCGCCTGGCGGCCTGCTCGCCGAGCAGGCCTCTGGCGGCCTGCTCGGCGAGCAGAAATGGCCCACGGGGCCCTGCTCGTCGAGCGTTTTCGCCCGGAATGCTCCCGAAGCGTGCCGAACAACCTCGATGTCCTTTTTCGCCCGAATTTACACCTGCGCACGTATAGAAACTCCAGATAACATTAGTCCAAAAACAAAATTGATCCGTCAATCGCTTATTTTGAGCAAACGTTTCGTTTGGTGCGACTTTTGACGGACCAATTAGCTTCAAAAGATAACGAAATTATACTATGCATGCTATTTTGGCCGTATTTGCCTAAATTGATCATAAAACGATCCTAAAACGACGAAAAGTAAATAGAACGTTTCCAATTTCTAACTAACTCACACAAAAGCATTTAAATGCGAGAATTGCTCGCTTATTAACAAAATAACGCTAAAACCCGTCCTAAAACCGTACCCAAAGATAGGGGTTTTTGACCCCTATCAAACCTCCTCGCACTTAAAACTTTACTTGTCCCCAAGTAAACTAAAAAAAACTAAACCCGCCATCACAAGCAAGCTAGAAAACCTCCCGGTTTGACTAGGTGCTTGACACAATTTCGAGCATCTGTAATTACATGCATTCGGAAATACAAAGTAGAGACACGATATCCAAAAGCCGCATTTCAATTATCATGGGTAATAGTTTTAAGCAAATGGACACATGTTCAATTAAACGAGCTTGAGGGGATCGCTAAGTAAAACACCTCACCATAGGTAGTTCACTCATTTCACACAATTTTTGGTGGCTAAGGTGTTTACTCTCGCTTATGTCCTTGCTTAGGATTACGTTGATTTTGCACGTTCATCTGCGTTCCTCTACTATGCTATATGATTCCGATGATATCAAAAACAGCCTCTAATCGGGGTTGTAATGTGGTTAGAGGGTTAAAGGTACAACAAGGGTTATTAGTTCTAGCGCTATAAAAACAAAGTTTAAATGGTTTTAGCAAATATGAAGTGACTGAGCTTTTTATTCATCCCTTATTATTTTCTTTTTGGGATGTTTCCTTGAGACGTTTTTGATTTTTTTAAGAACTGGGGAATGGAGTTCTTCCCTTTTGTTCGTCTCTTTTCTTTTCTTTTTTTTTCTATTTTTCTGTTTTTCTTTTTGGGATAGTGATGCTCATTCACTTCTTAGCCTTTTGGCTTGCTACTGTAATGCCATAAACAAAGATAAAGCGCTAGAAGAAAACAAATGCTCTATTTGAGCTTTGCAAAAGAAATTGGGTTAAATAGCAAACCAAGTTGTGGTTTGCAAAAACAGGTTAGAATGAAAGAAAAATCTATAAACTACAAAAACGTAGGCTCAAAGGGGATCCCTAGAGTGGATGAAAAAGAAGAAATAAGGTAAAGAAAAGGGTTAATTCTAATGAGGCTGATTCATCGTTTATCATCTCAAACCATTGCATGTAGGTTCAACACAGTATTAGGTGCAAAATCTGTAATCTTTCACAAGTCAAAGCATTCACACAAAAATGTCAAGAAAAAGAGCTTTTTGATGTTCGCTCTTAGGCTCAAATTCAACTCACAATTCTTTGGGTTTCAATTTTGTGTTTACTAGTTTTCCCCAAACTCAAGTTTAATGTCACATGCCTTCAATTCTTAAGTTATCTACCTAAGTAATGATTTTAGCATTTCTTCAAAAGTAGGGTCTAAATGCAAACTTTAGCTCATGCTTTTACAGATACAAGAGTTGTGTCCTACGCCTAAACTAGTTGTCATGCAATTTTAGATTCGGTTCTCAGCCCTCAAAGACAAATAACGAAGTTTAGATTCGAAGGAGGTTCACGGTTTTAGGTCCTAAACATGCAAAAACATAAACAAAACCCAAAAACGCTAAACTAAACTAGACACGACGCAATAAAAATTAAAAATTTATACAATTTTTGTAAGTTTGTCTACCCCTCCTCCTCACACTAAAAATATGCAATAAGTTCCAACATTGCATCACAAACCATAAAGTAAAAGTGTAAAAAGTTAGGGTGGAGAAGAAAACTTACGGATTTTATCGCAATCGCCAAAACTTTGATGATTTGCGGTGCAATTTTTTTATTATTATTATTTTTCAGCTCCATTCGGGATTTAAAAAAAATCTCGAACAGTTTGCTTATCGCGGCCGAGCAGCAGTGCCCAGCGGCGGGCTGGGTGCCAGCGCCCAGCTCGCGGCGAGCAGGGCCCTGCTCGCCGAGCTGGGCGGCAGTGCCCAGCTCGGCGAGCTGGGCCTCCTGGGCCAAAAAATATTTTTTTTTTAAAATTTTATTTTAAACCTGAAAACTTTAAAATAAAAATAAAAGAAAAATAAAATAAAATAAAAGAAAATAAAAGAAAACTAAACAACTAAAAAAATATTTATTTATTTATTTATTTTTTTTAAACGAACATTTTTTTTTTTAAAAAAAAAGGTAAAAGAAAACTAAAAAGACTAAACTAAAAAATCAATGTATAATCTAAATAAAATAAACCTGAAAAGTTTTATTAAAACTTGGGTTGCCTCCCAAGAAGCGCTACGTTATAGTCGGTGAGCTCGACATAGAATTCCCGCCTAGGTGTATGCTTCTACTCGCGTTAGGAACTCGAACTCCTTAACAAATAACTCGTACCTACAAAACGGATTAAGAGCCTCAAATAAGTTTAATGAAAGTAGGAGGCCGAATTTAAACATATTATGAAAAAGTTTGGTTTGCTCCCTTTTGGATTCTCTTGGTAGGTCGAAGAGAATGAAAACTTCTGAACAAGGAGTAAATCCAAACTTTTCGAACTTTTGAGGAAAAGGTAGTTGATATACACAAGCTTCGATTTGATCGTTTATTTCTATCACATGATTTAGAATTTCAGATTTTGAACCGGGGTTGCTTACCGCTTCCGGTTCTTCACTTACCTCGAGTGATGCATGTGATAGTGGACTTGGTTCTACCTTTTTGTCATTCCTCAAAGAGATGGTTTGAGCTGATTCCCTTTGTGGGATTTCTATGTTTTTCTTTATGCCTGGGAGAGCATCTCGGGATTTCAGCATTTCTTCAAAAGTAGGGTCTAAATGCAAACTGTAGCTCATGCTTTTACAGATACAAGAGTTGTGTCCTACGCCTAAACTAGTTGTCATGCAATTTTAGATTCGGTTTTCAGCCCTCAAAGACAAATAACGAAGTTTAGATTCGAAGGAGGTTCACGGTTTTAGGTCCTAAACATGCAAAAACATAAGTAAAGCAGAAATAAAACACCAAAACGCAAACCTAAACTAGACACGACGCAACAAAAATTTAAAAATTTGTACAATTTTTGTAAGTTTGTCTACCCCTCCTCCTCACACTTAAAATATGCAATAAGTTCCAACATTGCATATAAAGCAATAAAACACATGTGAAAGAAGTTAGGGTGGAGAAGACAACTTACTAACCAAAGTTAAAAACAGAAATCTATAATTGAATTAAAAAGAAAAACAAACCTAGAAAAAGTTTAATCCAAACTTGGGTTGCCTCCCAAGAAGTGCTACTTTATAGCCGGTTAGCTCGACATGGAGTTCCTTCCTAGGTGTAAGCTTCTACTCGCGTTAGGAACTCGAACTCCTTGAGAAATAACCCGTACCTACAAAACGGATTAAGAGCCTCTAATAAGTTTAATGAAAGCAGGAGGTCGAATTTAAACATATTATGAAAAAGTTTGGTTTGCTCCCTTTTGGATTCTCTTGGTAGGTCGAAGAGAATGAAAACTTCTGAGCATGAAGCAAACCTAAATTTTTCTAATTTTTGAGGAAAAGGTAGTTGAGATACACAAGTTTTGATTTGATCTTTCATCTCTATCACATGATTTAGAATTTCAGATTTTGAACCGGGGTTGCTTACCGCTTCCGGTTCTTCACTTACCTCGAGTGATGCATGTGATAGTGGACTTGGTTCTACCTTTTTGTCATTCCTCAAAGAGATGGCCTGAGCTGATTCCCCTTGTGGGATTTCTGTGTTTTCCTTTATGCTTGGGAGAGCATCTCGGGATTGCTTTTGCATCTCTTGGTTTATTTGAGCCAGTTGGTTGCTCAAGTCCTTGCAAACCTCCTCGTTGATTGTAAGTCGGGCTGATATTCCTTTCAAAAGGGACAACACCTCATCTCGTGAGCTAGAGGGTTGTGGAGGAACTTGGCTTGCTTGTTCGTAAGGGAACATTCCCAATTCGTTTTCCCTGTGCTCATTAACAAACCTATTTGGAGGCCTCAACATGTTAGGGTTCCCGTAGGACAGATTTGAGTGTTGGGGTCTCCTCCAATCACTACCATAAAAGCTGTAAGAATTGGGGTTAGAATTATACCTTTGGTGATTACCCACAAAACTTACACTTTCATTGGTGTTGAGGCTCAGATTTGCCATCAAGATGTCCATTTTCTCATTTAAGTCGGCCATAGAGGGATTGGGAGCCTCATTCTCCAGGGTATGAATGTATTGTCTTGATGGGATAGTAAACTTTTGAGCTTGCCACTCGACTTTTTCTTGCCAATTCATTGATCAGAGAATGCTGAGAAAAAGTGAAGTTCTAGCACAAAAGTTGATAAGTAACAGTATACAGATATGAACAAGTATAGAAACGTATAAAGAAATCATATATCAACAAGTATAAACGATATAAACAAAGATATTCACAATGAATGCCTACACTAACAAAAACCTTTGGTTCGATATTGCAGAAGAAATAAATCCCCAGCAACGGCGCCAAAAACTTCATGCGGCTTCTCGCGAAACCTCACTAAGGGATAAGTGTACCCCGTCGTTATCAAGTAATAAATTTCTGGTTTAAGTCCAGGTTATCGTCCATAGGATTTATTTCTGCAAGTATCAAGCTACTAAGTCTCGGATGTTATCTAGGCTTAGGGGGTTTTGAGTTTGGTTTTGTTAAATTAATCTACTCCTAGGTTGAATTGTGCTAATCCTAGCTAAATTATCTAATTCTAACTAAGTTATCTAATTCTAGCTAAGTTATTCTAAGCCTAACTAAATTACTCTACCCCTAATTGATCTTTCATTAATGAAACTATTCGAAGGAACATGGAATGATCGATAATAATTAAGATAGATTATCAAGTCTATTGAGTAAAACCTAATCCAAGTCACTTGTATTCAAGGTGATTAACCCTACTTACCCTCCTGAGGTTCCTAGCGCGTGATTCCCTAAGGCCGAAACTAGGTCTAAGGCTCAGTAAATTGGCGCTTAATCAACTAAGAGGTCGTCAATCTCCTAGGCTCTGACTAGGTCAGATTCAGCTCGCAATATGTGCCTACTAGATTTTAGGGCTTTTGAATGAGTTAAACCAATTGAATAAAGCGTAAGACAAGAATTAGACAATAAACATAGAACAAAACAAGAGCTAAATTATTATTAAAGGCGAGATGATTGTCACAAGATACAATAAGACAAGTTCGGCAACTGTATCAAAGAGTACAAACATAGAAAGATGAAAGAAGATACAAAAATCCCTTTCAGGGAACCTGTTTACTCTACAGCCGGTGACTTGATCTTAAGGACGGACCTTGATAATTCCTCGGTAGAAAGCTTTGAAGGAGCTTCAATGGAGTTTGAGGAAGATGGAGAAGATGGAGAGGAATTACAAGGGGAAAGCTTAAATAATTTACAAAAACGAAAGATCCCTAATTTACAATTGGAAATTCCTATTTATAGACGCGTCTCGGGCCTCGTTTTGACCTAATTTCGTGTCCTTGTTGGTGTAGGAAGACGTGGGGCCGAACGTGGCTTTGTGGGGGCGGAATTGGTCTTTTTGACCAATTCCCGCAGGTCTGCTCGCCGAGCAGGAAAGGCTGCTCGCCGAGCAGAATTGCGACGAGCAGGCTCCTGCTCGCCGAGCAGGCGCCTGGCGCCCTGCTCGCCGAGCAGGCCTCTGGCGACCTGCTCGCCGAGCAGAAATGGCCCGGGGGGCCCTGCTCGCCGAGCGTTTTCGCCCGAATCGCGCTCGATCCGTGCCGGATGACTTCCAAACCCTTTTTCGTCCGAACTTACACCTGCACACGCATAAAAACTCCAGAAAACATTAGTCCAAAAGCCGAATTGATCCGTCAATCGCTTATTTTGAGCAAACGCTTCGTTTGGTGTGACTTTTGACGGACCAATTAGCTTCAAAAGATAACGAAATTCTAATATGCGTGTTATTTCGGCCGTATTTGCCTAAATTGATCACAAAACGAGCCTAAACGACGAAAAGTAAATAGAATGCTTCCAATTTCTAACTAACTCACACAAAAGCATTTAAATGCGAGAATTGCTCGCTTATTAGCCAAATAAACCTAAAAAACCGTCCTAAAACCGTACCCAAAGATAGGGGGTTTTGACCCCTATCAGAGGTCTCCTCCAATCACTACCATAAAAGCTGTAAGAATTGGGGTCAGAATTATACCTTTGGTGATTACCCACAAAACTTACATTTTCATTGGTGTTGAGGCTCAGTTTCGCCATCAAGATATCCATTTTCTCATATAAGTCGGCCATGGAGGGATTGGGAGCCTCATTCTCTAGGGCATGAATGTATTTTCTTGATGGGATAGTAAACTTTTGAGCTTGCCACTCGACTTTTTCTTGCCAATTCATTGATCAGAGAATGCTGAGAAAAAGTGAAGTTCTAGCACAAAGGTTGATAAGTAACAGTATACAGATATGAACAAGGATAGAAAAGTATAAATAAATTATATATCAACAAGTATAGACGATATAAACAAAGATATTTACAATGAATGCCTAAACTAACAAATCGACCTTTGGTTCGATATTGCAGAAGAAATAAATCCCCGGCAACGGCGCCAAAAACTTGATGCGTCCCCACCTACGTTAGAGATGAGAACTCACTAAGGGATAAGTGTACCCCGTCGTTATCAAGTAATAAATTTTTGGTTTAAGTCCAGGTTATCGTCCACAGGATTTATTTCTGCAAGTACCGAGCTACTCGATCTCGGATGTTATCTAGGCTTAGGGGGTTTTGAGTTGGTTTGTTTAAATTAATCTACTCCTAGGTTGAATTACACTATTCCTAGCTAAATTATCCGATTCTAACTAAGTTATTCTACGCCTAATTGAGTTACTTTACCCCTAATTAAGTTAAACTACTCCTAAGCGATCTTTTACCAATGCAATTAACCGAAGGAACATGAAGGGATACGATGATAATGAAAATAGAATGTTTAAACAATTGAATTGAAACCTAAGTCACTTGTGTCCAAGGCGATTAACCCAACCTATCCTCCTAAAGTCCCTAGTTCGTGATTCCCTTATAAGGCCGAAACTAGCTCTAAGGCTCAGCAGCTCGCAATATGTGCCAACCTAATTTTGGGATTATCGAATGAGTTAAACCAATCAGACAAAGCGTAAGACAAAGATTAAAACATCAAAACAATTGAATAAACAAGAACTATAATATATATCAAAGATGGAAACATTGTCACGAAGTTACAATAAACCTAGAATTCATAGCATGTATCAGAGGCTAGACAGAATGTAAAAGAAGAAAAATCCCTTTCAGGGAACCTGTCTACCAATGCAGGCGTCTTTCTAGGATTTAAGGATGAAGCTTGAGCAATCCTCGGTGAATGGAGCTTCGGAGGTGTCTTCAATGGAGGTTTGAAGGATATGGAGGAGGTGGAGAGGATTTCTCAAGGTGAAAAGCTAAGAAAATTACAAAGGAAAAAAGATCTCTAAATTACAATGGAAAAATCCTATTTATAGACGCGGTCCGGGCCTCGTTTTGACCTATTTTCGTGTCCTTATTGGTGTAGGAAGACGTGGGGCCAATCGTGGCTTCGTGGGGGCGGAATTGGTCTTTTTGACCAATTCCCGTAGGGCTGCTCGCGACGAGCAGCCCCCTGCTCGCCGAGCAGGCGCCTGGCGGCCTGCTCGGCGAGTGGGCCTCCAGGGGCCTGCTCGGCGAGCAGAAATGGCCCACGGGGCCCTGCTCGTCGAGCATTTTCGCCCGAAATGCTCCCGAAGCGTGCCGAACAACCTCTATGTCCTTTTTTGCCCGAATTTACACTTGCGCACGTATAGAAACTCTAGATAACATTAGTCCAAAAGCTAAATTGATCCGTCAATCGCTTATTTTGAGCAAACGCTTCGTTTGGTGCGACTTTTGACGGACCAATTAGCTTCAAAAGATAACGGAATTATACTATGCATGCTATTTCGGCCGTATTTGCCTAAATTGATCATAAAACGAGCCTAAAATGACGAAAAGTAAATAGAACGTTTCCAATTTCTAACTAACTCACACAAAAGCATTTAAATGTGAAAATTGCTCGCTTATTAACTAAATAACGCTAAAACCCGTCCTAAAACCGTCCCCAAAGATAGGGGTTTTTGACCCCTATCAGTAACTGCCTAAGAACACGAAGCTCATCAACATTGTTTTTCATATGACCTTTATTACCAATACCGCCTTCACGAATCATAATCCAAAGCCTACGAAGTACAAGATGAATTGATGGTGTTTCATTCTCAAATATCGCATTATTTCTAGTGTACCATAAAATCCAAATCAAACTAACAACTCCAACTGACCATAACAAACCCACTTGAGAACTGAAGCTATGATTTAAACAATTCAAGATAAGAGTAACTAGAGAATCCGTCAATATGATAGGTTTACCAAAAAGAGAACCCAACGCTCTCCAAGTAATCTGAGAAAAAGGACAATGAACTAGAATATGTTCAATTGATTCCGAGGCCGCTTTGCATAAAATACAACGGGAAACAGTAGGTATGCCACGCTTTTGCAATTGGTCATGCGTGGGAATGTAACCTAATAAAGCCCTCCAGTAAATGATCGAACGGGAAGGAGGAATGACTTCAGACCAGATAAACTTGCACCATGGAACCTTTGCTGCATTATTACCTAATGAAAAATAGAAATCCTTGACAGTAAAAATACCTGAAGAAGAATATGTCCAGACGCAGAAATCCTCATCATCACCGCCACGCCTAATCTCCATAATATGTTGTTGCAAAACCTGTGGAAGCTGCTGCAGATTTATCCATGAATCTCCATCAAGAAATTCCTCAACGCTATTAAATCGAGTACGTTGGATATTACAGGGCAGATTTAATTGTTCACCCACCGAGGGCTTAATCCACAAATCACTCCAGAAATTCAGCTTTGAATTATTGCCTATCCACCAATGAGATTGATCCCTAAGAATATAGTAGACCTCTCGGATTGAAGGCCAAATCGAAGAATTAGAAATTACAGCTTTCGGGAGCCCAGAACGCGTAAGAAAATGCCGTTTTAAAAGAATTGAAACTAAAGAGCTCCCAGTAAGTAGTTCCCATGCCATCTTGCCAAGAAGAGCCTTATTAAATCGACGCAAATCTTTTATGCCTAGACCTCCATTCTCAATTGGACTACAACAGACTTTCCACGAACAAGTTTTCTTGTGTCAATACAACCAGTCCACAGAAAATTCCTAATACAATTATTCATCCTTTTCAAAAGCGTCATTGGCCACTTATAAATAATGAAGGAATGAACAAAAGCCCCTGTCAACACTGACTTGATCAAAGTTAACCGACCCGCAAATGAAAGAGAAGTTCCTTTCCATTTACTAAAATTAGCCAGGAACCTATCTGCAAGAGGCTGTAAATGACAACGCCTAGGAGCTCCGATAAAAAGTGGGACGCCAAGATAAGAGAAAGGCAACCCCTGCAGCCGTATGCCAATTAAATTCGCCAAAAAAGCAGCACGTTGGGCTGAAGTATGCTTCCCAAAATACACAGCCGACTTTCCCCAATTAACAATCTGCCCTGAAAGAAGACCGTAAAACTCAAAAAGATTTTTAATAGTGCGCATATTCCGGACAGTAGCTTTGCCAAAAAGCAATATATCATCAGCATATAACAGATGTGAAGGAAAACAAACCCCACGGGCAAACAACATATTTTCAAACTCACCACTTGCTTCTAATTTAGTGATCCAACGACTAAAGAAATCCTCAGCAAGACCAAATAAAATAGGAGATAGAGGATCTCCTTGACGAACCCCACATGAGCAAGTAAAATAGCCCCGAGAATGGCCCCCAACAAGAATCGAGACTCGAGAAGAAGAAAGGATATTAAGGAT
The DNA here is from genome assembly GCF_963576675.1 of Euphorbia lathyris. Lineage (NCBI taxonomy): Eukaryota > Viridiplantae > Streptophyta > Magnoliopsida > Malpighiales > Euphorbiaceae > Euphorbia > Euphorbia lathyris. The sequence goes on from NC_088915.1 coordinate 88,922,660, forward strand.
CCAGTCTCTAAACTGCAATGAAAAACCGAAAGCCTCTAAGACTGCAAGCAAAAAACTCCAATCCAGTGTATCAAACGCCTTCCGGATGTCAATTTTCAAAGCCATATTACCACCAAAACAACGTTTGTCCAAGGAATTAATCCCTTCTGAAGCTGCAGAAATACAGTGGTGGATACTTCGATTTTTTATGAACCCGAATTGGTTTTCAGAAACAATGCGAGAAGCAATAATTGCAAGTCTGTCTGCGAGAATTTTAGAAATAATTTTAAAACTAAAATTACTCATAACAATTGGTCGATACTGATCTACTCGGCTGACACCCTCGACTTTAGGGATTAAAACCATGAGATTAGAATTCATACCAGGAAGAATATGACCGTTGTTAAAAAAACTTTTAACCATATTACAGACATCAGAACCAACAATGTCCCAAAAAGTTTGGAAAAAAACCCTGTGAAACCATCAGGCCCAGGTGCACTGTCTTTATCCATACTAAAAACTGAAATCCGAATTTCCTCATTTGAAGGACATCTCACCAAATCAATATTGTCTTCTGTTGTGACAGATTGGGGCATAACATCTGCAACTACTCCTAAATCCACTGAAGTGCTACGACTAGTAAAAAGTTGGGAGAAATAATTCACCACATGTGAAGAAATAGCTTCCATTAAGTTTGTAATTTCTCCATTAATTTCCATAACATCAATTCCAACCCGCAATTTTTTAATAGCAGCAACACGGTGGAAGAAAGATGTGTTTCGATCCCCATCTTTTAACCATTTAACCCTGCTCCGCTCTTTATAAAAAGATTCTTTCCTCTGAAGCTCTAATTCAAGGCTAGCATGAGCTAAAAGCTCTTGCTCATGAAGATCAGTCTGGAATCCCACTTCTTCACTCTGATGTTGAACCGCAGCTAATTTCTCACTTGCAACACGAATATTTTCATCAAGCAGCCCAAAAACATTACGATTCCAATTTCTAAGAATGGGACGTAAAGTACGCAATTTATGGCATAGAAGTTGCGCAGGAGGTAACGAGATTTGTGCATCAGCCCAATGCTGAGCAATTACCCCATGTAGAAGAGGATGAGTAACCCACATAGAAAGGAATCGGAAGCGAGAAACATGAGGATCACCACGAGAACAGGAAAATAGAAGAGGATTGTGATCCGATAAATGTCGCGGAAGCGCAACACAAGAAATTGAATCCCAAAAATCCATAAAACCTGACGAGACCATTGATCGATCCAAACGGCACTCAACCCTTGCAGAACCTAATCTACCATTACACCAAGTGTACTTTGCACCAACTGTATCGACATTAAAAAACCGCACATGTCAATGAATGACCGAAAATCAACACAAGACGAACTAACCGGTAAGGCACCCGTCTTCTCATGTGCTCCGACGATTGCATTAAAATCTCCTATAATTAACCAACTCTCTGGAGATGAATCACATAGGCCAATAACATCTGACCAAAGAGATAAACGATGAGAAATTAAATTGCTGGCATAGACGAAGGTCAGACGCTGCACAAAACCCGATATACTATAATCCACTGTGATATGTTGCTCATGCTCACGAATAATGGTGACCTGATGAGAGATTCTTGCAAATAGCCACAAACAGGGAAAGTTTCTAACATTCCTGGCAATCAGCTTCAACCCCAGCCTACTCCAAAGTGTATTCGGAATACTATCGAACTGAACCATTGGCTCAGCAATACAAACGAAATCAGGTTTATTTTGTGAACAATAAAGGCTAAGAGCCCGCTGTGTACTAGGGTTATTCAAACCTCGACAATTCCAATAAAGGACAATCATGGATAATATCTTCCCGGTTTCTTGCGCTCTCTTTTAGGGCGCATTGATTTAGAGGCATTAATCTCAATTGACCGATGATTTAAATCCGAAGAAACAACCTCATCTTCATCTGCCCATGAAACACGCTTTGAATTCTGAAAGTTTGAGTTGGAAGGTGATAACTCTGAAATAATAAGTTCATTGTTTGCGCTCCCATCCATGTTGGATAAAAGATCAAATCTATTAGGGGATAAAATGTCAGCTTTCTGTGGCGAGTCCGGAAAAACAATACTCACCGGACGAGAGACATTAACATTATAACGTTTACTGATTGGTGGTAACCAATTGGTTATCGTTTTAATACCATTTCCCGTCCCAGCTTCATCCTCTAAATCAGATGATGAAGAGCTATTAATTTCTTCAACAATAACTTATTCTCCTGAAACCTGGTCACGGACAGGTACCGACTGTTTAAGGGCATCAGTTAAATTTTTAAGAATACCAAAGACAGGAATATCATCATTACTTTGATCACGAATTTTTTTCCAAATTTTAATGTTGTCTGGTTCTCCTGAATTATTCCTTGGAGTATTAGATTTTTGTCCATCAAAAGTATCTGATTCCGATTTAGATTGAGCCGTGGAACGTTTACGGGACGCAATTAAGCGTTTAAATTTTGATGTAATAGAGATTACGGCAGTATCATTCTGATTTGAAACGTTATTATCCGAGATTTGTTTGCATTGATGCGCCACATGCCCTATAGTCGAACATTGTTTACAAAATTTTGGCAAATCTTCGTATACAACCTGAATCCACAGTTTTTTGCCATCTCTTTCAATCCCAACCTGTGTCTGTAATTTACTCGCCATATCAATATCCAACAATATCCTAGCAAAATGTCCATAATCTCCTTCTAAAGTAGCTCGATCAATTTTAATAAGACCACCAAGACAACGAGCAATGTCCGAGAGGATCACAGGATCCCAGTAAACCCAAGGAAGATTGTAAAGTCTTACCCATATCTGAGCATTAGTTGTTTTTTGAGATAACGGATCAAAATCTGGGGTCCATGGTTGAATACGGAAAACTCCTGGTTTGAGTCCAATGATTCCACGACTGCGAACCAGCTGTTTAGCTTCTTCAGAGGGAAGCAAAACATGATAAAAACCCTTTCCTAAAGAGATCAAACGCCATGGGACAGAAATTCCCCATGCTTTCGTTAGATTTGAACGAAGATCGTCAAGTCTCCATTGTGTTTCTCCTTTATTCAAATTTAATCGTCCAATTAAAGAGTGATTACATAACTGTATCCGTTTTTCAAAAGCCTTCTGATTAATCTTCACAGACTTGTATTCCCCATCATCGGAAATCACAGCTTCCGAGACCGGAGGGACAAGTGAAGATGAAGCAACCACAGAAGCAAATGATTTATGATTCATAACAGAACTAGAACGTTTTTTATAATCAGCAAACATTTTTTCAATTCGATGATCAGCTACAGGTCGAAGAACAGGTGAGACCGGCCCAGCCATGGTGGCCGGGACGGCGAGGAAAGACTTCGATCTTAATCTCAGATTTAAACAAATCTAAAATAAGATATGTTGTTTGAGTTGCTCAGATCTGAATGGGGAAAATCTGATCGAGAGAGCCCCTCTCTGATAGCCAAACAGAACCACCGCATCAGACCATAGCCACCATGAAAAAAAGAAGATGACGCCAAAAGATGATTTTCGTCGGAGGAGCAAGACGATTTTCGCTGGAGGAGCAAGACGATTTAGCGAGCGTGGTTGATCGGTTGATCGTGCGAGGAAAATCTTATACGGCCAATCAAATTCCCCAAAAGTGGAATTAATTGAACCCTAGCCTTTGAATTCACCAATAGCCTTGCCTTTTTTTTTTCTTTTCTTTTTTTTTTTTTTTAAAAAACAGTTGTTTCAGCATTTTACCCAACACTTTCTATCTCTTATTTAGTATTGAAAGACGGGTTAATTGCATATGTGGTGTATAACCTTTGTCATTTTTCACACTTTGGTGTACAACCTTTAATTTTGCACATAAAACTGTACAACTTTTTGGTGACTTTCCACGAAAGTATACAACCGGTAGTTGTGACCGACCTCCCTAAAAGTCAAAAGTTGATCGGTCAATGCATCATGTTAGCATTTTGGTCGGTCAACGTGTCACGTCCATAATTTTGACTTTTATAGAGGTCAAATTACTGACTTGACGTGTTGATTTCGCATTGACCAGTCATAATTACTGACTATGCACTTTAGTGAGAGATCACCAAAATATTATACAGTTTTATGTGCAAAATTGAAGGTTGTATACCAAATTATGTACTCCCTCCGTTCCTTTTTATAAGTCATTCTAGCAATTGAGTTTTTTTTTTCAAAATATAAGTCTTTTTAGTTTTTCAAGAACTTTTAGTATAGTTTTCCGGTCCAAGCATTAAATTTTTTTATCTTGGTTCTTGTGTTTTTCAAAATTACAAGACTTATTCACCAATCATTAGATGAGAGAGAAATTTTTTGGGTGTTGTTATACCTAGCCACCAATTCCCACCCCTAGCCCCGTGAAATGACGAAACTGCCCTTATTGTTTTAGTCTTTGTAAAAAAAAATTTATACCTCCACCTGTGGTGGAGGCATATTGTTCACATGCCCCGACACCGAAAAATTGATTTTTTAAAAATCATTCGATTTTACTATAAACAACCGTAAATAAAACATATTTTCGAACAAAATTATGTATCATTAGTCATTTCCCATGTTTTTTCTTTACCAAATTAGTCCGGATTAGATTTTAGAGGGTTTTGAGTTTTTGACAGGATTTGGGAATTTGAGAGGATTAGTGAATTTGTTGCAAGAGCAGTTTCGTCTTTTCACGGGGCTAGGGGTGGAAAATGGTGGCTAGGTTTAGTAATCCACAATTTTTTTTAGTTAACCAATATAAATTCATTAATTTCACTCTATATTAATTTTTTAATTTGTGTGAAACAACTTAGAATGACTTATATTTTGGAATGGATGGAGTAATAAGTCAAAAGTTGTATACCACGTATGTAATTTATCCATTAAAAGGTAAAAGTCAGTTTCGAGAAAAATGGATACAAAATGGCACTATATTCCAAGGTTGTAAAAAATGTTAGACGCTAGTCGGATGGACAGGGCCCTCAAGGATTAATCGGGGATTAGTTGGGGATTAATCGGTGATTAATCGGATTCGTATTTTTATATTTTTTATTTGTTAATCAACAAATTAATATATAAATTCAATTAATATGTATTATACTATCTAAAAACAATAGTGTAAAATTATTTAATATAGAAAAACACGCATATTTGGAACATATATCTTTAAAAATATACAAACATCAACATTTCAACAACAATATCATTGAAACAACTCAAAAGTAAATTATAATAAAGAAAAAAATAAATTCAAAATAAAAAATGATTTTTTTCATCGTCACTTAGGCGGCGCCTGGGCAGTCGAGGCTAGGGGTGAGCATGGTCCGGTTCGGTCTAAAAACCGAACCAAACCGAATTGGACCGAACCAAATTACCTCTATTTTTTAGGACCAAACCAAACCAAATTATAATTTGGTTTGGTCTGGATCGAACCGAATTATTTCGGTCCGGTTCAGTTTGGTTCATGTTTAGACCAAACAAAGCACTAGAAACCTACAACTACTTGTGCCTTGACTAATTAAACAATTATATAAAGACAATAATCATATAATTAGTTTTTCTTTTGTATATATAATTAGTTGAGAGAAAAAAAACATATTTAATTGTTTTTTCTTTTCTATATATAATTAGTTAATTAATTTAAAACCTTAAAACTAAAAGTAGTACATATTATATTTCAGTTTGGTTTTGTTCGATTTTGGACCGGATCAAACCGAACCGAACCAAAAACCAAACTAGCTTAAAAATTAGGACCGAACCAAACCAAAATATAATTTGATCCAGTTTGGTCCGGTTTTTTCGATCTTTGGGTTTTTGGTTCGGTTCTACTCACCCCTAGTCGAGGCGGCCTAGGTGGAAACCAAACTGCTAAAAATCGGCTAGGACCCAAAAAAACTCATAGAGGGACTAATCGAAAAAAAATCGGGACGGATTCTCAATTTCGAACGCCTAAACGGAGCCTAGGCGGTCAAGGCGGTATTTGTTTTGAACAGTGCTATATTCTATTAATTTGTTTGGAATACCAAAATGTATTTCTAAAATTGTATATTTTTTAATGTATTTTGTAAGCATGGAAATCGTGTTAGACTTTTTATGAATTTGTTTTGGCCACATCTATATCGTGTTAAGTTAAATTTGGTTCATGACTTTTGTACATCAACTAATTTTTTGTTTCAAAATGAAAATAATAATAATATATTAAAAGTCAAGTAGTATTTGCTTCATGAGTTTTTCAACAATGTTTTTAGAAAGGGAACAAATTATTTTAAATATATAGTTGATTTAAAAATATAAACTCCCTATACATTATTTAAAAATAACCTAATAAGCTCTATAAATTTATTGAGATTTTTTTTTTAAAAGTTGTGGCAATGTTCTTACATTAAACAAACAGGCTAAAAGTTTCAGATTCGAACCCATGACCTCTACAGTCATAGATAAGCTCTCAACCAACAGGCTAAAAGTTTCACAATTGGTCTGTCTAGACCACAAAAAAAAAAAACTGGTTTTGGATAAAGAAAATTGATTTTAAGCCCAGACTAGCTATAAACCGCCTATTTTTTGGGATGGCTTCAGATTGATAAAAAGAACACGGTCTAGCTCGGCCCGATCTGATCTGACCAGACGTATTAATATTAATTATTAAATTTATATATTAAATATTTATTTATTATTATTTTTTTAGGTGATTTTATATGGGTTTAGTTTGAAATTTTATTTTTAAGTTCAAGCCCAGCCCGTTTAAAATTAACAGTGGACTAAGATTATATTGAGCATTTTTTAACAAAATCCCATTGGGCCCGGCCCATGAACAGATTATAACCATGTTTCACTCTAACTACCATAATTAACACATCAAGCTATTAGTATATTAGTATTTTAAGCTTTTTATTATTTAAATAGAAGGCAAAAAGCATAATTAAGCACATCAACTTTGACTGTTTTAAGGATCAAGTCACTGATCAATTATTTTTACACATTGAGCCATTGATCATTGGTTCTGTTATGAATCATGCCTTTATTTAACTTTTCCGTCGAGTTTGGGATGCATACATTGTTAGGGCGATTTGACCTGTTGACATGGACAAATAAAAATAAGGATTTATTGACTAGGAGAGATAAAAATTAAAAACAATTTTTTTTATAGAAATTAATTTCTAGTAGGTTCTTCCAAACTCGATCTTCTCCTCTTCAATTTCGCGATTTCTAGCATCAGAATCGCTAAATCGATCTTCTCTCCCAATACCAAAATTCATTTCCACCGTGTTCTTCCAAGCTCGGTTTATGGCTTGAAAAAACTTACTGGAAATCAATTTCTGAGCTAGTCAAAAAACTTTTTTTTTTTTGTGTGTATATAGAAGTAAAAATGTCCACGTCAGCAGGCCAAATCCTTTAATGGCGCTTGTCGTCCAAACTCGAAGGAAAAGTTAAATAATGGCTCAATCCATACAGAATCAATGATCAAAGGCTTAATGTAGAAAAATAATTGATCATAAAACAGTTAAATTTTATGGGCTTAATTATGAAAATAATGCGCCTTAAAATTCAAAGTTTTCTAAGATTTCTTTTATTCTTTTACCTTTTTCTTTTCTTTTAAATTAAGTTTTTAAAAATAAAAATAAAAAACCAAGGTCATCCTAAGTTCTGATTGGGCCGCTAAGCTCCAAATTGACTACGGTCTTACCAGGTCATTGAAGATTAGTAAACCCAACATGACTCAGACCGGAGATCTGATCGGTTTCTAGTCTGATCGTATCTGACAAAAATGTTTCTCAAGAATAATATGTTTCTAAAAAAAAGAACTAGGGTCATCTCAGAGTTCAAGATTACTCCAGTTCTTACCAGAGTTTTTTTTATATAGAAATGTTAATATTTCATTAAATAAGATAAATGTAGGAAACTTCTAATTCTACAGACAAGATCTACCGTTTCTGTTTCTTCTAGTTCCTTCTTTTCTTTGTTTCGTTAAAATTGAAGACTAATAAACTCAGCATGACTCAGACTAAATATCTGATCAGTTCTTGATCTGACCGACCGGCCGGAGCGGTCTGGATCTGAAAACACTGTTTTTGAGAGCCAATTATTTTGAGAAAAATAGAAAATGGAAATTATCAAGAAATAAATATTATAAATGCATTGATAAAAGTTATGACATATAGTGCATATCATTCATCTAGATACAACTCTATATTATGTGTTTTCTCTAATTCTCCTATGATTCTGCATTTCTAAAACCAAACAAGACTTATAAGCCTTTCTATCCTATTAAATAGGGTAAATTTCAAATAAAACCCTTGTGGTTTCACTAATTTTCAGATAAAGGATTGTGATTTACTTTTTTTCAAAGTAAAGACCGAGGTTTTCAACTTTAGCAAAATAAGGATTTTTTCGATTGATACTATTAAAATCATGTTTGACGACTTCAAAAATGATTAGTGCAAATCAATCCCAACTTTATTCCATGTTTGGCTTGATCCAAAATATTTTTTGCTAAATCCATTCTCGAATCAATCAAATCCCGAAAATCTCCGGAACTACTCTTAGGGAAGATATGTTTATATTGTAGTTTGTAGATAATTACAAGACGTGAGTATTTTTAGATTTAGAGTAGTGATATAGGGTTTCGGGACCTTGAAAGCTTTGTCTGGGACTTTGAGTCCCGAGCATTTTAAATTTTTATAAAGTGTTCGAGACTTTTAGTCAGAGTTCTGGACGTGCTTTTTACCTGGGACTCGAAGTCCCAGACTATTTTTGCAATCTGTGACTAAGTAACGGGCTGTTTAGTTATTAGCTCCAAATAGGAACAAATTCAAAGGGGCTCGAGCATTCACAGTTTGCCAGAAAACGCCGAAAATTCTATAGAAACTATGAACGAATACAGAACTACTCTGTTGGGCCTAAATTATCTAGAAAACATAAATTATCTAGAAATCACATATAGTGCATCCAGTGGCGAACTGTGTCGGGCCCAATTTTACACATGTCTATATGATTTTTTTCCACGCTATCTTGACACACCAAATCTCATAGGGAGGTTGGATTCATTCCTAGTAGGAGTTATTCTGACTTGGGTAAATTACACAATGATCATAATTAACAAATTATTTATAACTGTGTCAGACTCTTAAACAAATTTATTTAAATGTCAAACAAATTTATTTAAATGTCATATTTGGTGGTTTTTTAAAACTGTTTTTATTTCCTGCAACTGAATAACTGAAAATTTGACAAAAATAGAAATAAAATTATGATATTCTGATATTTTAAAATTTAAAATCATATAATGATAAAATACATAAAAGCGATTTTCATAATTGTAAATAGTTTTTAAAATATGAATTTCTGTGTAATTTTCCCTTCTGACTTCTGGGACCCCTTGTCTTCATTCCTGCAGTTAGGGCTGCACAAAACTAATCGAAAAACCAAATAACCGATTTTCGATACCGAAATGAAAATATGTTAACCAAAACCGATGGACTAAGTTACGATTTTTTTATATTTTAAATGGTTTAACCCAAATAGAAAAAATAAACCGATTATATATTAATACACATAAAACTAGTATAAATATATATAGAACTTTAATTATCAATATAAAAATATAAATATACATATTATATTTAATTTTAAATTAAAAATATTAAAATAACTTAATTTTTATTGGTTTAGGTGATATTGTTAATTGAATTTGAATTTTAATACTTCTATTTAATAATTATATAATTATATATTTATTGTTAAGTGAATACTTATATATTTAAAGCTATTTTAATCGGCCGAAATATAGATTAACTGTCCAAAATAATAGGTTAACCGTATTAAATAGACATGGTAATACTTTTTTCTTAATAGCCTAGTTAACCAACCATGTGCATCCCTACCTGTAGTGCATCTCCTTCATCTGGATACAACTCGTGTTAGATGAGATAAGTTCATATATAAAACGTAAGCGCATTGTGGTGAAGCTCTTAGCCTAGTGGTTGATAGCTTACATATGCATTGGGAGGTCATGGGTTCAAATCACATCCGAATCTAGTGGGAATTTTTCTTTCTTCCTTATAATGTAAGCGCATTGTGCGCAATTTTTTTTTTTTTAAAAGTTCATATATAAAACGTAACAGAAATAAACTATATATAAATGTAAAACAAAATTTAATGAAATATGAAACTGACTGAAACTAGCAGAAATTACAAGAAAGTAATTGAAATGACGGTAAACCTTTTACTTAAACAAACAAAAAATAACATTACAAACGTGTTATATTACATATTTTTTCCAACAACGCGGTTATGCGTTCGCTCTCTATCTCGATGAATTCTCCGATGATTCTGCATTTCCAAAACCAAACAAGACTTATAAGCCTTTGCTATCATATTGAATATCTCATCTAAACTTGGTATTTTACTCGTTGATTGATCAGTGCAAATCAATCCCAACTCTATTCCATGTTTGGCTTGCTCGAACATATTTTCGGGTAATCGCATTCTCGAATCAATCAAATCCCGAACATCTCCGGAACTACTGATCAGTCTGATGTACTCTGTAAAACCAGCTTCACCCCTTTCAAATTCCTCCTGTGGCCTCCTGTTTGTTATCATCTCTAGTAAAAATACACCAAACTTGTAGATATCTGAAAAAACATTAGCAAATTAGGCATACTTTTAGGATAAAAGATGCGTTTATCGTAAACTAATTATGGGATGCGGGACGACTGAGTTCGTGGTTCAGATGGTTAAGGTACGGGATCAGTTTAACCAATTAGGGAACCAATTCTAAAGATGGGAATGTAGTTTTCTTTAAAATACTTGGTGAGAGAGATTTGACTCCCCAGAAGGACCTATGCGACTCGAATCTGGATTAGTTACTGTCGACCTAGGATACCAGGTAATTAGACAAAAAAATTACGAGATGTGGGTATTTATTGAAAATTTCTATAATGGGTTGGGAGTAAACTGAGAAAACAGAATAATGTACAAAAATAATTGACACTGACACTAAACCAAACAATATATAAAACCGAATTTAGTTAAAAAATGAAACAACAAATAAAAATAACTATATTTTCTCATTAAATTTACGTCAACCATTAAAAAAAATTAAAATACTTTCCATATATATATACATATATACATATATATATATATATATAGGATTATTATCTTAGTAACAATATAAAAATTAGACTTTAAAATCAAATATGTATCTATATTTATATATGAAAGTAGAATATCAATAATTTAGTGCGGTTCATTTTTTTTGTCCAAACCGATCCAAACACCAAAATACACCTAAAACTGATGCCGAACCGAAGTATAAAAAAAACTGAACCGAAAACCAAATTGAATTAGTTAAAACCAAACCGAAAACCGAACAATATATAAAACCAAAATATAAAACCGAATTTAGTTAAAAAATGAAACAACAAATAAAAATAACTATATTTTCTCATTAAATTTACCTCCACAATAAAAAAAACTTAAAGTACTTTTAAAATATATCTATATTGAATTATTATTTTAACAACAATGTAAAAATTTAGACTTTAAAATCAAATATGTATGTATATTTATATATGAAATGTAGAATACGAATAATTCAGTGCGGTTCATTTTTTTCTCCAAACCGAAATGTAAAAAAAAAACTGAACCGAAAACCGAATTGAATTAGTTCGGTAATTTGAACTAAACAGATGCACACCCCTAATCGGGATCAGGCCTCATCCACTCAAATGATGCCACATCAGCTCAAATGTTGATGTGGCACATCCAGATCCCGATCCATAATATAATTTCTCATATTTATGATAGTTTCTAGATTTAGGTTAGTGATATAGGGTTTCTAGGAGTTTTAGTCTGGGACTCAACTACGTGTAAAGCATGCAAAGATTCATATCTCAAAGCTTTACGCGAGTAGAACTCCCGGAAACCCTATATGACTACCCTAAATCTATAAAAACACTAAAAACTACCAAAATCACGTAATTAATTACCTAAACTACAAGAAACGCCAATATCTATAAATCACAATAAGCACCCTCTCTTTAACCCAAAATCCCGTAATTAATTACCTAAACTACAAGAAACGCAAATCACAACCTCTCTTTAACCCAAAATTTCGTAATTAATTATCTAAACTACAAGAAACATATCTTTAACCCCATATCTATAAATCACAATAAACACCCTCTCTCAGTGAATCTTGAATCCGTTAACCCGAACAATTAAATAACAAAATATAGAGATTAAGAGAACATACTTTTGGAGTAAACATTTTGGATCCCAATCTTAAACCTTGAAATTAGAGGCTCCATCTTCAAATTTAGCAACACACTCTTTGTTCTAAGATCATACCCAATTTCAGGCCATTCCTCTTGTAAATAACACATCCCTTCCACAACTTTCATTACCAATTTCAACCTTTGCTTCCATGAAGGAACTGATTCACTCAACCACATTTCCACATTTCCCCCTTCCGTCCATTCCGTCACTATCGCCCGAAATTTCCGATTACCGCACCACCCGAGCACCCGGACAACGTTCTCATGTCGCAGCCGAACAAGTACCTTACATTCCTCCCTAAAACCCCCATGATCAATGTTGTTTTCGCGGTTTTCGCGGTATATATCTACCCTAACATCACTTCCGTCCCGGAGGGTCCCCTTGTATATACTCGTTGTGTCGGTTTTCGCGACCAAATTTGTCCGGGAGAAGTTGTTAGTGGCAGCCCTAAGCATTGCGGGGGTAAACGTGTGTTTCCGGACATGTAAGTAGTCTGGGCGGACGATACAAATCCACCCGAAACAAACTATTGAGACAATCAGACAGAAAGGAAATCCGATTAGGAGAAACACGGCTTTTAGGGTATAGTGACGGTGGCTCGGAATGAGGCCGGAGTAACGGAAACTCGAGGCGTTAAACCGCGTAAAGAAGGAGGAATCCGCGACAGGACTCTCCGAAAAGGAGTTGAAAGAGAGATTGAGGGATGTTAGATTAGTAAGGGGAGTGAAAGAGGAGATGTTGATATCTCCAGTTAGGGCATTGAGACTTAAATCAAGAGAGTGAATTTGGGAACAAGATAGAACATCAATTGGGAAAGTTCCTTTGAGTGAATTATTGGATAAATCAATGGAGATGATGCTTAAAGGGCAGTAATTCCAGAAGAAGGTGTAAGATAGGTATAAAGGGACGATCTTTCGGCGATTTCTGAGGTCAATTTTGGGGAAAGATTCGATACAGTTAGGGTTTTTTGATTCGTTGCAGAGATGGCTAGCAACTATGGTGAATTTGAAGATTTCGTTGAGGTTATCCATAGGGGAGGGATTGCAGTATCGGAGAGAGGGGGAATGTTGGCAGTTTTTGATGATTGTTAAGTTGAAATCTGGAGGGGGTTTTAGGGTTGCGAGTTCTTCGACTACAGTTGCAGAAAATGTTGAAGAAACTGAGATTGTGATGATGAAGAGGGTGATGGAAGTTTTGGAAATGGAAGCCATGGAAGAGATGGTTAGTTCGATTGAGATTTACAGTAAATAACTTACTCGTTGTAACTGTTGAAGTTTAGAAAATAACTGTATAAATAATGTGCCGAAATCAAGGAGTTGCGAAGGGATAAGCGGACCAATTTTATCCTTAACGTTTAAAATGGTGCAATCTTATCCCTAACATTGGCAACATTAGAGTAAAATTGTACAATTATAGATGTTATTATAGGTAAAATTGCACCATTGTACACGTTAGGGATAAAATTGATGCTGACGGTAAACGTTAATGGTATTTTTGCACCATTTTAGGTGTTATAGGTAAAATTGTACTACTTCAGACGTTAGGGGAAAATTGATTCTAACTGTAAATGTTAAGGGTATGTTTGTAACATTTTAGACGTTATGTATAAAATTGCACCATTTTAGACATTAGGGGTCAAATTGATCCTGACCCTAAATATTAGGGGTAAAATTGATTCTGACCGTAAACGTTAGGGGTATTTTTGCACCAGTTTAGATGTTGTGGGTAATATTGCACCATTTTAGATGTTGTGGGTAATATTACACCATTTTAGACGTTAGTGGTTTAATTGATCATGACTGTAACTGTTAGTGTATTTTTACATCATTTTAAAAGTTGGGGTAAAATTGATCTTGACGGTAAACATTAGAGGTAAAATTACACTATTTTAGACGTTACGGATAAAATTGATACTTACCGTAACGTTAAGGGTGTACCATATTCACTTATATTTCGCAAAAGTATATGTCAAGTACCTAAAAAAAATTTACGGATAGGATAAGGTGCAAAAATAACCTTAATGGTCAAAAGAGCAGTAATTCCAGAAGAAGGTATAAGATAGGTATAAAGGGACGATTTTTTGGCGGTTTCTGAGGTCAATTTTGGGGAAAGATTCAATGCAATTAGAGTTTTTTGATTCGTTGCAGAGATGGCTAGCAACGATGGTGAATTTGAAGATTTCATGGAGGTTATCCATAGGGGAGGGATTGCAGTATCTGAGAGAGGGGAAATGTTGGCAGTTTTTGATGATTGTTGAGTTTAAATCTGGAGGGGGTTTTAGGGTTGCGAGATCTTCGACTACAGTTGCAGAAAATGTTGAAGAAACTGAGATTGAAACTGTGATTATGAGGATGATGGAAGTTTTGGACGCCATGGAAGAAGTGATGGAGAGATGGTTAGATTGATTAGAATTTCAGTAACTTGCGAGGTATAACTGTTGAAATTTAGAAAATAACTGTATGGATAAAATCCTGAAATCAAGGAGTTGCTAATACTTTAATCGGTTAGGTGTAAAAATACCTCTAATTTAGTAATTTTATCCACAACGGTTAAAATTGTGCAATTTTACTGCTAATATTCGCAACATTAAGGATAAAATTGCATCATTTTAACCGTTAGCGGTAAAATTGATCTTAACCCTAAACAATAGAGGTATTTTTGTACCATTTTAGACGTTATGGATAAAATTGGTTCTGGTTGTAAATGTTGATATTTTTGCACCATTTTAGACGTTAAAGGTAAATTGATCATGTAGACGTTCGGGGATTTTTGCATCATTTTAAACATTAGAGGTAAAATTGATTATGGCTGTAAATGTTAGGGGTAAAATTGATCCTAGATGTAAACGTTAGTGGTGTTTTTACACAATTTTAGACGTTGGGGGTAAAATTGATCACAACTGTAGACATTAGGCATAAAATTACATCATTTTAAATGTTACGGGTAAATTTGATCCTGACCGTAAACGTTATGCGTATTTTTGCAGTTTATCCCATCCATAAATTAATAAGTTTTTTAGGTACTAGACATATAATTTGTAAAATAAAGCCTAAAATAGTCATGACATTTACAGTCAGAATCAATTTTACATTTAACATTTAAAATGTTACGATTTTACCCTTAACGTGTGTAGCAAATCTCACCCCACGAGAACTTTTATTGTGGATCAGGTTAGTTCTAATTTAATAATATGATATGGTGATCAATATTTTAAAATTCCGCGAGATATTTGGATTTTTATGGCCAACTCTTATGCAATACAGTATTTTTTTTTTTAGTGTCTGATATCCAGCTAACTCTGTCACGTGGCGTATAAGAACCCCGAAACAACACGTATGGCCTCCTCAATGAAATAGGAGCAATATACGACCGCATATTAGAAACCTTGATTCACGAAGTGTCACTAGACCAGGCAAAAATCCAGACGTTACCACGGACAATCCCGAGAATCAATTGGAGAAACGGAACCGACATCAATTGGGAAAGTTCCTTTGAATGAATTATTAGATAAATCGATGGAGATGATGCTTAAAGGGCAGTAATTCCAGAAGGTGTAAGATATGTATAAAGGGACGATCTTTGGGCGGTTTCTAAGGTCAATTTTGGGGAAAGATTCAATACAATTAGGGTTTCTTGATTCGTTGCAGAGATGGCTGGCAACAATGGTGAATTTGAAGATTTCGTTGAGGTTATCCATAGGGGAGGGATTGCAGTATCTGAGAGATGGGAAATGTTGGCAGTTTTTGATGATTGTTGAGTTTAAATCTGGAGGGGGTTTTAGGGTTGCGAGATCTTCGATTACAGTTGCAGAAAATGTTGAAGAAACTGTGATTATGATGAGGAGAATGATGATGGAAGCCATGGAAGAAGGGATGGAGAGATGGTTAGATTGATTATGATTTACAGTAAATAACTTGCGAGGCATAACTGTTGAAGTTTTAGAGAATAACTGTATAGATAATATCCTAGAATCAAGGAGAGTTGAGAATACTTTAATCCGTTAATTAATAAGTTTTGTAGGTAATTGACATATCATTTTTAATTTTTATAGTTTTAAAAATTTGAGAATGATTGTTAATATTTGGTATTATTAGTTACTGTTTCTTTAAATATTTTGCTCTTTACTGATTTTTTTTAACATAAACGGAGATTTTCGCAGGAAATATGGAATGGGAAATGGAGATTTTGGAACATTTGTAAACGGGGAATGAGGATCCCGCAGGACGATGATGGAGATAAATTTTTCCCCGTCTAGTTCGTGGGCATAGGGACGGGGAATCCCGACTAGTCAGGGAACGGGGATGGGGATGGGAAAGCATTCCCCACCCACCTTTTTTACATTCCTAGATTTTACCCTTAACGTTGGCAAGTTGAGTCAATTTTAGACATCATTGTAAAACACGTATATTTTGTTCCTTATTCTGCACCAGTTACGTATCAATTAGTTCTAAAAAAGAATTTTACATTTTTTATAATTTAATAATAGAATTTGATATTAATATTTTAAAATTCGGTGAGATATTTGGATTTTTTTTATCCAACTTGTACTTATAACAGTATAAATTTTATTTTATATTTTTTCGCGCGTCTGATTTCCGTTGCCATGTGGCGCCTAAGGAACCCGAACCAACACATGGAGAAACTGAACACATGTCGCCTCCTCAATGAAATAGAGGAATGCCACCGCATATATGAACCTTGATTCGGGAAGTCTCATTAGACCTAGTCAAGAATCCAGTTGTTACCATCATGCCTGATCCCGAGAATCACGGGCCTAATGGGTTTGAAGAGTATTCGTCTTTGATATTTAGGCGCACATCCTCGTATCAACAGGAGACACATGTCCCACTTTATCCTCAACTCATAACCGTCTGCTACAACTCGATAACCTTATAAATAGAGTACATTCATTCATTTTATTAAGTTTACATTACAACTTTTTATTCAGTGATTGCGATGATCTTCACATTTAGGGCATTAAGACTTAAATCAAGAGAATGGATATGAGAGCAAGATAGACTTAAGTTCAGTCTTAGCAAGAGTAAAAAATGTTTATCTTGTCCGTAGATCTATAGATCTGCGTGATTGCAAAAAAAGAAAGGACTCAGATCCAAATGTCCGGAATAGCTTAAATGATGAAGAATGAATTACAACGGAGATTCAACTTATGAGAATGATATGATTTCTATTTTTATTGTATTTATATTTTTTATGGTTTTTATTTCTCTTCAAGAAAAGTCTTTCCAATGAGAAAGCAAAGCGTGAGTCTTTGCTCTTCCAAAAAGAAGAATAAGTAAGAAGATGGGTTTACTGTACTGTCTTAAGCTTCTGGTTGACTGTCTTTCATTACCGGAAGAAAGGTAAAGAAGGTTGGCTATGGCAATACGACGAAGCATGGTTGACAATCGGGACCTTTCCAACCATTTTCAGCTCGAGTTCCAGTTTCAGCTTGATAGTTATATATTTCCTTTTTTAATTTCACATATAGCTTATCAGCTTGTTTCGAAACTATGTGTGAGGCTAGAATGAGATAAAATGACAACACTCTAAAGGGACAAGAGGTTTTCTCTCCCTATAAGTTGAGGGGGAGATCAAGTTCAGCTTTTATGACAGGCGGTTGGTTTCCGTGGTGGGGTTCTTCATATGAATTGGGGCGGTTTCATGAGGAGCGCCTTCCTAAAGAGGTCCCGTCTCCACTATTTTGCAGCGGAGCTTCCCCGCTTGAGAGTAGTGAGCTATGCATAGAATGAGGAGCGGATAAGGTATTTCTCCATTAGATTATGGAGGAATGTGTGCGGGACTTCTATATGCAGAAATTCTGCGATAGCTGCTTTCTGTAGTCTGTATGGGTTAAATGTTTTATTACTTTTAATTTTCGTGTTGTATTTACAATTTATAATTTAATGGAATGATATATCATATTTATATATAAAAAAAACTTAAACATATAATTTTCTCTAATTTTAATCAAATAATTGAAGAGAGATATTATTAGTTGGAGAGCCAATTATTGATCCAAAACCTAACAATGTGTATAAGATAATGAATTATCGGACCATGATCACACATAATCCGGATTAAGACAAACATAAGTGGTCATAAGGTATTATACTTATTTTATGATATATTAATGGGATAAGGTAATGTGTAAAAATATCTAAGTTAACAATATTACTCTTGTAAGTAATTTCATTTAAAAAAACAATATTACTTTTAACGTTCGCGGTTAAGAACAATTTTACTCATAATGTTAATAAATTGGATCAATTTGAGATGTCGTTATAATTTAATACATATAATTTATTTCTTATTTTTGCACGAGTTACAAATTCGTTTTTTTTTTAAATTCACATATTTTTATTTAATAATAAAGTTGGAGGTTAATATTTTGATTTTTTTTGCCAACTTGTACAAAAAAAATAATATAATTTTTTGTTTTTATTTTGATTTTTTTCACATCTATTTATATGTTTGTAATCTGTTAATATTAATGAGTGATAAAATGACGCACATGTGAAGTATATAAATGATAAGATTCATGGCTGAGAAGACAATTTGATAAATTATTTTTTAAACTGACTTAACTTGTCAACAATAAAGATAAAATTGCTCTTAAGGGGTGTTTCTTTCAACTTTTCAGATGAGTGTTTAGTGTTTCACTCCAACCCGCATGAAATATAGCGCTTGGTTAGGTTTATATAACCGCAACGTTTAACATTTTCTCTGGAAACTGCAGTGTTTTATAGCTTTTTATAAACAGTTGTTTGTAGTTAGTTGTTATTAATCAAATTATCCTTATTGTTTCCACAAAATATGTTTCTTTTTTAACACTATTTCTATTTCTTTAATATAATTACAGAAATAACAAGGTTTATTGCGTTCAATATATTTTTTATTTTAATTTTTTAATTTAGATTATTTTTATTAATTTATGTAATACATTTTTTATTTTATAATTTATTTGTTGATTAATTTAAAACATGTCTAGATTAAACATTTTAAATACTACCAGCAATAATTCAATATAGTTTTACCAGACACTAATAATTAAAAGCATCTCCAAGAGCTTCTTAGTTTGGCTCTTAAGTTAAAATTTGAGGAGAGAGAATTAAAAAACAGTTCCAACAGCCTCTTAGTGGCTCCTTAAATCATTAAGAGCATATTCATCCTCTTTATTAACAGATAACCCCTCTTCACCTTTTACTGCCTCCTAACTTCATTTTTTATTAATAATTTTATTATTAAAGAGTCCTTCTCCTTTTACTATTGGTAAATATAACAATCATTAATAATTTTAATTATAAAATAATAAATAAGGAGTGAATATAAGGAATATTGTTGGAATTGAATATCTTAGTCACTCTTAAATCACTAAAAGTCAATTATTTATATTATTTTTAGAGAATGCACTAAGAGTCTCTTGGAAATGCTCTAAACAACTAATAACAAACAGTTAACAGCAAATAGTTTACTGCAACAGCAACAACTATTAGGTAACAACCGAATTAAACAAATCCTTAATTATCAACATTTTCACCTTATCCCTTTATTAATTTCTGATTTCAGAATCCATTTCCAGCTTTCATGTTTTGTATAATCCTATTCCTAACTAATTGCCATCTCACAACACATGTTTATCACTAAAAAGAAAAGTCATTCAACCAAACATATGGTGGAAGTCAACTCAAACTCTATCTAATCCTAAATTAATTATCATGTCTAACCAATAATATGGTATAATCAACATTTATAAATGGAATTCAGTAGGTGGGAAGATAAATTAGAAAATTAAAATATTCTAAAGTAAAGGCGTATGGAGGAAAAGCTAGTTAATAACATCCTAACAAATTTATTGGTCGTATTTCTTCCTCGTTTAGCTAACAGGGCGGCACATTTGTTAGCTAGGCAATCTTGTTCCAATGTTAACGATTTTTTGTCAACTATGGTACCGGATTGGTTATCAAACGTTATTGTTGAGGATGTCAATCCGAATTATATATGAAATTCTTTCTTCAGGATTAAAAAAAAAAAAAAAAACAAATTTATTGGTTGTGCTTAGGCCTGTAGACCTGCTCAAACTCGGTTCGTTATAAAATTAACGAGCTCGAACCTGAACAGATTTTTGGCTTGCTCAAACTCAACTCAGCTCATTAGAAAATAGCTGAGTTTCGAGCTTGTTTCGCGCCCAAAATCCTCTTTAAACTTGGTTCATTAAGAAATTATCTAACCATAAATTATTTGTGAGTAAATCGTTAATTATATTTATGAAGTTTGCTCGTAAATAGCTCTTTAATTGTGTACATAAATGTGAATAAATAAACAAGATGCTTACAAATAGTCCGTCTATTACTCATTTATCATGTTCGTGAACGAACTCATCTAATAGAAAATGAAATAATTAGGATTGTCAATTAGTTGGGGATTCCCCATCCCCGAATGTCCCCAATGGAGATCCCTAATTAAATACCCGAAGATAGAAAAAAAATAAAATATATATATTATTAATTTATTTTGGACTTGTTTTTCTTTTATGCTTTGAATCTTTGTTTGTAATTGTTTAGTTAATTTTCTATGTCTAGTAGTTTATGATTTTATATGTCCTTGAAATAGTAGTTTATGACTTTAAAAAAAATTATATACTACAAATTGATGTTTTATAAGAAAAAATTTAAAAATGGGGATGGGGAGTCCCCGTGAGGATGGAGATTCCCCGCGGGGCGGGGATGGTAGCCAACTTTTCTCCATTTGTAATCCGGGGATGGGGACGGAGAATCCCTGATAGGCCAATGGTCGGGGATAGTTAATGCAATGTCTGCCTCGTCCCGTCTCGTTTACAGCCCTAGAAATAATATTAAGTTTAGAATTTTGTTAACTAACACAAAACTATATAGTTTTCTACAAAAGTAAAATTTGTTCATATAGTTTTCTATGCACATTAATTTACTTTTACCAAATATATCCCTATTTAAATTGACTTTCTGCCTTGGGAATAGATAAAGTTACTAGTGGATGCAATTAATTAAAGGGTAACAAAATCTTTTACTTAAAATTAATTGCATTTCTTAATTAGTATGCAATAACCTTAGTGGGTGTTCGGTCCTTTTCATGCTCATTTTTGTCTTTTCACTTCAAAAGGGAGAGTTTTAGGTGTTTGGTTAGTGACCTCATTTTGCCTTTTACGTCTGAAAAGCAACATTCTGTGTTTGGTTAGTGATCTCCTGTTTGCCTTTTACACCCGAAAAGCAGCTTTTTACAAAAGAAGAGAATCTCTACTTTTTGGAAAAGTAGCTTTTTCCAACAACAAACAGCAAACCGTAACAGCAACAGTAAACCGTAACAGCAAACAGCACACCGTAACAGCAAACAGCAAACCGTAACAGCAAACAGCAACAACAAACAATAGGTAACACAAACGAACCCTTAAAAGACATGTATTATGGAACATAAGGAGTTATATATTATCGTGAAACGAGTGAGAGATTAATAATAAATTATTAATAAAAAATAATTTGAAGAGTCACAAATAGATTTTAAATTAAGGGGTATTTGGCTACTCATTTTTCTACTCTTATTTCTCTTTTCCCTTTTAAAAAAAGTTTATATATTGTTTAGAGACCTACTGCTTGTCTTTTATAGTTGAAAAATAGTTTTTTTTTTACGAAAGCATGGAATCTCTACTTTTTGAAAAATCAGTTTTTTTCAACAGCAATAACAAATAACAAGTAAACCAAACAAGTCTAAACAAGTTCAAGAAGTCCTCACAAAGAACTAATAAATGAGATAAGGTGTAAAAATAACCCTAACATTTATAGATATGGACAATTTTACCTCTAACGTTATCAAGTTGGATTAATTTGAGAAATAATTTATCAACATGTCTTATAGGTCATGAATCTTGTCATCTACACTTCACATACGAGTTATTTCATCACCCATTAATAACATATCATAAAAATACGAAGAGAAGTGAAAAAAACTGAACTTTTTTTTAACAGATATACTGTCTTTTATACGAGTTGGATAAAAAAATTCAAAAAAATTCACCGAATTTATAATTATCAATCTTTGGTTCTATTATTAAATCACATAAAATATGAAACTTTTTTAAAAACTAACTCATAGCAATTGGTATAGAATAAAATATAAAATATATATGTTTTATGTTTGAAATTGATCCAACTTGTCAACATTAACGATAAAATTACATTATTTTAAACATTATGGTAAAATTGTTCATTTATGTAAAGGTTAAGATGCAAAAATACCCCTAACGTTTTGACTCAAGAGCAATTTTACCCCTAACGTCTAAAATCGTGCGATTTTATCCCTAATGTTGGAAACCAAAAGCAATTTTACTCCTAACGTTGATAAATTGGGTCAATTTGAGAAATAATTCATCAAACTGTCTTCTCAGTCATGAATCTTGTCATCTATACTTCACACATGCGTCATTTTATCAGTAACAAATCACAAACATATATTGGGATATGAAAAAAAATAAAAAAAATATACTGTCTTTTTGTAGCAATTAGACAAAAAAAAAATTCACCAAATTTATAAATATTAATCTCCAATTCTATTATTAAATTATAAAAAAACATGAAATCTTTTTTAGAACGAATTGTTATGCAATTGGTACAAAATAAGGAACACAAATATCTGTGTTTTTATAATAGTGTCTGAAATTGACTCAATTTATCAACGTTATGGATAAAATTGCTCTTGATTTCCAACGTTAGAAGTAAAATTACACTATTTTAGACGTTAGGGATAAAATTGCTTAGGATCCGTTAAAATTTTTTTTTTTTTTTTCACCATATCCCCTAATAAATTTTGTTGGTCTCCTAATATATGTAGCCTTAATTAATTGAGCATGGAAGTAAAAGAGTTCCCACCAAATGCACCAATCACAACAAAAGCCACATGGCAAAAGCCTCAACTTCTATGCCTTTTGACTTAATCATAATCATTCTAATTTGTCCTTTTTCTCTCCTCTTTTTCAACGACAACACACACTCTTTGCCGTCTTAATTACTTCCCTAATCTCTCTTAATCTCCCTTAATCTCATCCCCTTTTCCATAACTCCTCCTCTCCGAGCGGTGCCGGTGTTCATTCAATTAAACCCCTCATTCTCCATCTTCATCCCTCCCTCGCTCACTCACTCACGAGATTTCCATGTCCTTAACCTAATTAATCAATCCTACTAGCTCTCTCTCTCTCCGTTTCAGTATGTATTTTGTTGTTGATATTGTTTTTTCCCTAATTTACTGGTTCTAGAAAACGTACCTGGTGAAAAATGAGTCAACTCAGTGTGCTATTGCAGGAAACGGCGCGGCGAGAAACGGAGGTGAGAACGATCCTCGGATTGCTCAGACTGGAAGATTTTGACGGCGGAGGAAGAATAAGGAGCAACAGAGGAGAGACGATGTTGAGGATCAAGGAACGCCTTCGATTCAAAGGCGGATTCGGATGTTGCGGTGCTACTTGGAGTTTCAGGCACACCGGAGTTCCAGGGAGAGACGATGATGAATCACAACAACGACAAGAGCAACAGCAGGAGGAGATAGAGAGAAGAAATTCAGATCCGAATCGATCTCCAGGAAGAGTGGATCTGACGAATGCTGCTTCAGGAATGAATTTAGCGGCGGCGTTGGCGGCGGAGAGGCAATTCCGGGAGGCGAATGTGGGAGTGAGTGTGAGTGAAGGAGAAGGAGAAGAAGCAGGAGGAAGGGGGACTACTCCGGTGAGAGTATCGTTGATGAGATTGTTGGAGGAGACGGAGACGGAGATGGAGGCGGCAGAGAGCGAGAAAGGAAAGGGAGGGGGAGGGGAAGGGGGGAATGATACGGTGTGTTGCGTGTGTATGGTAAGGAAGAAAGGAGCGGCGTTTATTCCATGTGGACATACTTATTGTAGGGTGTGTTCGAGAGAGGTTTGGGTGAATCGAGGGAATTGTCCACTCTGCAACAGATCCATTATCGAAATTCTCGACATTTTTTAAGCTCTTCATCTTCTTCTTCATGTTCTTATTGTATGTTTTAGAGAGCTTTCTTCTTCTTATTATTCATATCAATGCTTTGTTTTTCTCTTTTCATGGATTCATGGATGAGTGCGTAACTATGTCCCACGTAACAGATACCGAAATGGAAATGGAAACAGATACGGGAAACGGACACTAGAAAACGTAATTTCTAATTTCTAAAATACATGAGAAACGGAAATATGTAAAAAACATAGAAAAAGGAAATGTGAGCCTAGACTCCTACGGGGATGAGTGCGTAACTATGTCCCACTTAACAGATACGGAAATGGAAACAGGTATGAGAAACGGACACTAGAGAATGTAGTTTCTAATTTCTAAAATACGTGGGAAACGAAAATGTGTAAAAAACCATAGAAAACGGAAATGGAAATGTGAATCTAGACTCCTACGGGGCAGGAGTGGAGAATTTTTCGCAATGCCGAAAGCCTGGCGGAATATGCTGCGTGGAGGTCTACGGGTTGTTAGTTTCTTTTCTCAAAGAAGAAGCAATGACGGTATCTGGGAATAAGTATCGTCTAACTCTGTGCCAAGCATTATTCGGAATGATTGGACGTAAAACCCATCTATATCATCTTGACTTGGTTCTGATTTTTCTATTTTTTAAAAATACCGAGTTGAGGCATTCTCCCACCTGAATTGAATAGGACATATTAAAAAATGTGGTAGATATTCGGATATTAAAAATATAAGGATATATTTATAAATATTAAAACCGAATGATATGTGATAGGTGGTATCATGCATATCTTGTAATATTAATGGTTTAATGCATTATTTGCTTTCTCAACTTATCTAAAAGCTTTATTGGTCCTCTGACTATTTAAGGGTTAATTCCTTCAACTTGTATAAAATGTTCAGTTAACTCTCTCAATTTATATAAAATATAATTAATTAATAACTCGGTTGTAAAAAAAAAAGTAAGTTATATTACATGTAAAATGTGTATTGTACGCATATTGGAAAAGTAAAACAATCAAGGTTGGAATATGTAGTTCTAATATTAAAGAAGATTTGTTTTACAGTTGAGCAAATAATAACTTCATTTTTAATATTTTTTTTAATCTATTCTTCTAAGGCGCATGCAATACACTTTCCACATACAACTTACTTTTTTCTTGTAACCGAGTGATTAATTGTTACATTTTAAACAAATTGAGGAGCTGTCAGGACATTTTAAGCAAGTTTTTGGGTTATTAATACACTTTGAAAATTCAAATGACAGTCAAGTTTTTTGGACAAAATTAAGAAGCAAATGATGTATTAAGCCAATAATAATTGAGAAGTTAAAGTTTAGGCTTAATACATTTATTTATAACACCCACAATTTGTCTTCTTTTTTTTTCATTTTGTCCTCTCAATTTAGGGAACAACATATTAGCTCATTCAACTAAAAAAATGTAACATGTCGTGTCACTTTATGTGACTTGACATTGATTAGCTCCATCAACTCATATTCTACATTTTATTAGTCTCATCAACTTACCAAATATAAGAGCACCTCTAGTGGTGGTCTTCAGGGACTGATCTGCAAATACTTTAAGGTATCTAACCATTGTTTAACTTAGCAATTGTTGTATTCGGAAATAGACACCGACTAAATTTGGATACTAACCATTTTGAAAAAGGAAAAGAAAAAGAAGAGTCCACAACTAGGGAAGAGAAGAGGACGTGCCAAACAAATAGAATAAAAGATGGGCTGTGATATATAATTTTGAGGGATGGCGCGTAGACATAGAAAAATGAATAAAAAAAACTTATTTTATTGTGGGTCCAGAAATGCTTTTTGTACATTGTGTCGAGGAAAAAGCCACCTTATTTCTTTTTTGAATTTATTCCTACATCACTAGTTTTCTATGTATTTGTTACCTATTTCAAAATATAAATTATTGGAGTGCAACGGTAATAAATAAACAGTAAAAAAATTCTATGTATATATAAATGATAGTTTGGTTTAAAATTCTACAAAAACAATTCACAACCTTTAATTATTTTCTACAAAATGTCTTCCGATAATAGCGAAGAATTTTTAGCACAAGGCCAACGGATGGTGGAAATGATGGAGGAAGATGATCTGGAGGATCTCAATATAATTGAACAACATGTTCGGCAATCAGAACCTCGACGGAGGAAATATGTGAGACGTGATCGTGAAGAAGCTGCAGAACGACTTTTCAGCGACTACTTTTCTCCTAATCCAGTTTATTCGGAGGACCGGTTTCGCAGAAGGTTTCGAATGAATAAAAATTTGTTTCTACGTATAGTGACAGACCTGGGAAATCACACAACATATTTCCAGTAAATGGTTGATGCCGCAAAAAGGAAGGGACTTACTCCGCTACAGAAATGCACTACGGCTCTGCGTATACTTGCATATGGCTTGTTGAAACACCTTTCCACATAATTTTGATTTGACAAAATTGTTTAAGTATAATATACATATTCTAAACACACTAAGGTTAAATGCTTTGATTTATTCTACTAATGTGTTTGTTCAATGTTGAGTTATAAATGTTATAAGTCATAAGGATTGGAAGGCCCAAGCCCAATACGGAATCCAAGGCCCATGTCAAACAACTCAGTACACTCGGCCCGCGTATGTCAAGACGTTGCCGTTTTGAATGAAATCGCAACTCAGCAAACGGAAGGATCTAGAGGTCCTTCGGGAACAACTTCAAGATAAAGCTGCTGAGTAGTCTCGACAAACGTACAAGACAGCAGCTGGCGAAGGAAAACTTCCAGACAAAGTGTTTCCTCTTTTGGCAAAGTTCAAACGACACAGTGTGCTGTCCAGTTGACTTTACCATAAAAGGAGAGACCATCTACTGAGCTGACCGAGGACAGAAGATACACGATTGTGATTGGCCGAGAGCTCTGTACAAGTCAGGATGACAACGACACATAGCCGTTTCCCTCCAACGGTTATTTCGAAATTCGAAATGACCGATGACCCAGATGTCTCTATAAATAGTGTCATCACAAGCTTCACAAAACACAGAACTTGATCAAGCCATTACGCTGACCAAATCTCTACAAGTTCTGCAAGCCAAGAAGCAAAGCAAATTTCTTACACTACAATTTTCTCATCTGTGTAAAAGTCTAGAGTGATTGTAAAATCGTCTAAAGTGTCTTAGCACATCTTTGTATTAGGACAAAACAATTATCATTTCTAGAGATAGAAAGGAGAGGCTGAGTACTCGGTTTTAAGTACTCAGCGGAGAGATTAGGATTGAGTAGAAGTATAGAGGAAGGTACTCTTATCATACTCAATTGTTGATATTGTAAAAGGTTTGAGGCTCTACCTTTAAAGAGCTCAGTAGAGGATTTGAAATCTCGGAAGTGTTCCGGGGACAGGACGTAGGCTTAGAAGAAGCCGAACCTGGATAAATCTGCTGAGTGAAGTATTCCTAAACCTTTAACTCCTTATTTGTATTGCTTGCTTAAATAATCAAAAACTGACCAAGTAAAGAGGTCAAGTTGAGTTGTGCGCATTAAACGTAAGAGCTCAGGAATAGACTCTAAGTGCTATCTCCTGACTCAAGCTAAGAAACTGACCTAGTCACCTGTTGACTAAGCCAGTATCTTGCTGTTTACTCAGCGCCGCTGTTAAAACCGTTTTCTCTAGAAAAAAGAAGTCTGCCTTAACTGGATAAAAAGTTTAAATAGTTCCTAACCCCCCCCCCCCCCTTGGAACTATACTTGCAACTAAACAAGGGACCAACAAGTGGTATCAGAGCCTAAAAGCTCACTTTAAAAGGTCTAACAACCTTGAGCTGATCCCTACCATGGGCGAAAACATCACTCGATTTCTCCCTGGAAACCAAACAACTCAAATACTGCCTGAGGGGCTGTCCATTACTAGGCCTCCTATATTCTTCGGGTCAAACTATACCTTCTGGAAGAATAGGATGAAAAACTTCATTCAGGCTACAAACATGAGTGCCTGGCTTCTATAGTCCAAGGCCCGTTTGTACCTGTCGAGGTTGTGGCTGGCCAAACAGTTATAAAAGCTGAGGCCAAATGGACAGAGAATGATCTTAAGAAGCTTCAAAACCATGCTTCGGCTATCAATATGCTTCACTGTGCGCTCGATGCTGTAGAATATAACAAAATCTCAGGTTGTGAGTCGGCACAAGAGATCTGGAAAAAGCTGGAAGACAATGATGAGGGCATTTCAGACATGAACGCAAGGTTCACCAACATCATTAATGAGCTCAAGAGACTTGGAAAAATCTTCACTGAGGAAGAACAAGTCAAAAAGATACTCAGGAGTCTTCCGAAAGACTGGCAAGCAAAGAAGACAGCAGTTGAGGAAGCTCAGGATTTAACCACCTACAAATATGACGAACTCATCGGTTCATTACTGACCCATGAGATATCCATGAAAAACTTTGAGGTGAAGGAAAAATCTGATGACAAGAAGCAGAAGTCACTTGTCATGAAAGCTGACTCCACTGACGGGAGTTCAACTGATGATGAGGAGATGGCTATGTTCACAAGGAAGATGAAAAGGCTATTCAGGAAGAGTGACAAATACTCTAAAAAGCCTTACAAAAAGTTTGATAAGTATAAGGCTGACTCAAGTGACAGCAAATATAGAAAGGACAGCTCAAAGCCCATGACATGCTTTGAGTGCCATCAAACTGGCCATATTAAGTCAAACTGCCCCACGCTGAGGAAAGACAAGAAGAGTGGGAAGAAGGCAATGGTGGCTACTTGGAGCGACAGTGATGAGTCTTCATCCACAAAAACTGAGGCCACCGAGTCAGCGAAGATATGCTTCATGGCTGACGAACTTGCTGAGCCATGCGTCTCTGAGCATGCTGACCCATCTATCGCATCAGATGATGAGGAGCAATCAAATGAGGTAATTTCTCTTCCCCAGCTCAGAAATGATATGGTTAATGCCCTGAGTGATCTCTATACACTTGTCAAGAAGTGTAATAAGAAAGTTAGAGCACTCAGCAGGCGTTGTGACGAAGTGGAAGAGGTCAAACTCAGTGACCTCAGATTCCTTCTTCAGGACAACTCAACTCTGCATGATAATATGAAAATCATTGTTGAGTCTGTCTCTGAAGTCCAGTCAGTTTCAAAGAAACTGAGGAAGGACATCACAACTATCCAGAACCAACTAAAGGTTCCTAAGAAAAATAACATTCCTCTGAGAACTCAGTACCAAGGTACTCAGCAGAGATGGAATCCCCAGCGAAAAGTCCAGTGTGACTTTTGTGGGAAGTTAGGACACACCACTAAGGTGTGCTGGCACGCTCAGCAGTGGGGTGCTGACAAGTCAGTAAAAAATCCTAAACAGAAGGTCAATTGTGACTTCTGTGGAAAGAATGGCCATACTGTCCATGTATGTCGCCATAAAATAAAATATGATGTTATACCTGTTGCACCTAATAAGTCAGGACCCAAAAAGAATTGGGTACCTAAAAGTAACTAGTTACAATGCAGGTATATTGACAGCGCATGCTCAAGGCATATGACGGGTGATGAAACTCAGTTCATCACGTTTGAACGTAAACGAGGAGGGAGCGTAAGTTTTGGAGACAACAAGAAGGGTAAGATAGTAGGGTCAGGAACCATCGGAGGTAATCCTACTATTGAATCTGTCTCCCTAGTCAGCGGACTCAAATATAACCTACTCAGCGTAGCTCAGCTATGTGACAATAGGAGAAAAGTTATATTTGATGCTACTGGATGTAAAATATACGAGGGTAAAATAAATGAGCTAATTTTAACTGCCCCTCGGATAGATAATGTCTTTATGCTAGACTTAGAAAAAAAGTTTTCAAAAGCTGTGTGCTTAGTAACAAAGGAAGAAAATTCCTGGCTATGGCACAGGAGACTTGGTCATGTAAGCATGGACCTCCTGGCCAAACTAGCAAGAAAGCAATTGGTTGAGGGACTGCCCGAACTTAAATTTCAAAAAGATCAATTATGCCACGCTTGCCAAGCTGGAAAACAAACCAAACAATCTTTTCACAGTAAAAACATTGTCTCAACTAAACGTCCGTTAGAGTTACTACACTTGGATCTCTTTGGTCCAATCCAGCCGCTGAGTCTGGGTGGAAGAATATTTTCCATGGTCATTGTAGATGACTTCTCTCAGTATACGTGGGTCATCTTGCTGACCAGCAAGGATGAGACTTTTGAGACATTTTCAAATTTGGTTAGAAAAATTGAAAATGAAAAAGACCTAAAATTAGCTCATATCCGTAGTGATAACGGTGGAGAATTCAAAAACCAAAAGCTTGTTGAATTCTGTGAAGCCAGCGGCATTGACCACAATTTTTCTGCTCCTAGAACACCTCAGCAAAATGGGGTTGTAAAAAGGAAGAACAGAACTCTGGTTGAAATAGCCAGGACAATGCTGGATGAGCATAGGCTTCCAAAGTATTTTTGGGGAGAGGCTGTTAACACAGCATGCTACATTCTTAATAGGGCTCTAGTTAGACCTATACTCAAGAAAACCCCCTATGAACTTTGGAAAGGACGAAAGCCCAATATTGGATACTTTCGTGCCTTTGGCTGTAGATGTTTTATTTTAAATACAAAGATAGCTTAGCAAAATTTGATTCAAAAGCTGATGAGGCTATCTTTTTGGGCTACTCAACAAACAGCAAAGCATACAGAGTTTTTAATAAGCGAACTCAAGTTCTAGAAGAGTCAATACATGTAGAGTTCGATGAAACTGACCCTGCAGGTAGATACCAGCCGCTGACCGAAGATGATCCAAACTCAGTAACCATCGCTGACCCAGAACCAGCTACTGAGTCATTCACGAAAAGGCTGACCAAGAGTAAGAGTGAACCTAAGATTACTTTTGCTGACCCATCGACTTCTGCAGAGATTGTTGAAACAGGAACAACACAAGACATAAATCTACCCAAAGAAATCAGGATTCCAAGAGGGCACTCCGAAAGTGCAATCCTTGATTCTGCTGGGAATACCCTGATGAATAGGAATCAACTCAGGAAGTACCTCAGCAATGTTGCCTTCATCTCAGTACAAGAACCGAAGAATTTCGCTGAAGCTGAGTACGATGAATTCTGGATGATCGCAATGCAAGAGGAGCTCGATCAATTTAGAAGAAATGATGTATGGGAGCTAGTGCCTCATCCAAAGAGTCAAAAGACCATCGGAACAAGATGGGTCTTCAGGAACAAGATGGACGAACAAGGAAACGTAGTCAGGAACAAAGCAAGGCTTGTAGCTCAGGGCTACAGTCAGCAAGAAGGTATTGACTACGGTGAGACCTTCGCCCCAGTGGCAAGGCTAGAGGCAATTAGAATACTGTGTGCATATGCATCTTACATGAATTTTAAATTATTTCAAATGGATGTCAAAAGTGCATTTCTTAATGGAGTTATAAACGAGGAGGTTTATGTAAATCAACCTCCAGGTTTTGTGGACCCTAAATTCCCAAACCATGTTTATAAACTCAAAAAGGCTCTGTACGGCCTCAAGCAAGCACCACGTGCTTAGTATGAGAGGCTGACCAGTTTCCTGCTGACTAGAAATTACGTCAGGGGCAAAGCTGATACAACCTTATTCATTAAGAAAAAGGGTAAAGATACCCTGCTGGCCCAAATTTATGTTGATGATATAATATTTGGTGCAACTAACGAATCAATGTGCAAGGAGTTTAGCAAGCAAATGCAGACTGAGTTCGAAATGTCCATGATGGGAGAACTCAACTTCTTCCTCGGTCTTCAAATTAAACAAGGAAAGAATGGCATCTTCATCAGTCAAGCCAAATATGCCAAGGAGATCTTAAAGAAATATGACTTGGAAAATTGCAAGCCAATATCCACTCCTATGGGCACTGACACTGTCCTCTGCGCTGATGAGAATGTTAAGTCAGTAGACAGCAAATTATATCGAGGTATGATAGGCTCTCTACTTTACTTAACAGCCAGTAGACCGGACATTCAGTTTTCAGTATGCTACTGTGCTAGATATCAATCTAACCCTAAGGAATCTCATTACATTGCTATAAAAAGAATCCTTAGATATTTGCAAAGCTCAGTGAACGCAGGTTTGTGGTATCCAAATACTCATGACTTTACACTCATTGGATACACTTACGCTGACTATGGACGAGATAAGCTGGAACGAAAAAGCACCTCTGGAGGATGCCACTTCTTAGGAAGCTGTCTTGTATCCTAGTTCAGCAAAAAGCAAGTGTCAGTAGCCTTGTCCACAACTGAAGCTGAGTACATTGCTGCTGGTCATTGTGTTGCTCAAGTCCTATGGA
The DNA here is from genome assembly GCF_963576675.1 of Euphorbia lathyris. Classification (NCBI taxonomy): domain Eukaryota; kingdom Viridiplantae; phylum Streptophyta; class Magnoliopsida; order Malpighiales; family Euphorbiaceae; genus Euphorbia; species Euphorbia lathyris. The sequence goes on from NC_088915.1 coordinate 88,955,243, forward strand.
TCAAGCAACAACTTGAATATTATGGTGTTCAAACGAAGACAATTGAAGTCAAATGTGACAACAAAAGTGCAATTGATCTTTCCAAGAACCCAATTCAACACAGCAGAATGAAGCATGTCAGCATCAGACATCACTTCATTAGAGACCATGTACTCAAGGGTGAGATCAAGCTGACCTTTGTCCCAACGGACGAACAGCTTGCGGATATCTTCACGAAGCCATTGGCCCATGAGCAGTTTAGCATACTGAGAGAAGCAATTGGTATGTTTAATCCTCTTCAGTAAATTCCTGCGCTAAATGAATATGAATGCTGAGTGAATTACATGCTGAATGATTTATTTTTGCTGAGAATCTCATCGAAACTGACTGAAAATACAATACTGAGTAAACTTGCACACTGAGTAAATTAGTTTAGAACTTGAACTTAAAATCATCCTTAAATACTACACTGACCAATCAGAATATCAAACGTTTGACATTCTAAATATTGAGTGATTGATCTGTTAGCATAAATGCAAAGCACGCGTATAGCCTAGGATGACGTATTCGCCGTAATGTGTCATAAATGCCAGGATCATTGTCGGTACATGATCCCAAGGCAAAACTGACACATGGATTCGATTAAGATCCACACCGTTCATTTCGTCTATAAATTATGGGTATTTCCCCATCTTTTACTCTTTACACTTAATCAATTCTTAAGGCAAAGAAATCACCTAGAACTTCCTTTCTCTCAAATTTCTCTAATTCCTCCATCTTCGAATAATGACTAAGTTATCTTTCAATGTCTCCGGTGCCGGCCACCAAAAGTCCAGCTCCGATGAACCTTCACAAAACCCCTCTACACCGAGCAAGGGTAAAACTGGCCAAACTTCTGGCAAAGGGAAAGCTGTTAAGATCAGGACCTACTCCAAGGTCTTCGAAAATGTCCGGGAATGGAAGGTTGAGCCCTCCAGATGGGTCTCTGAGCATTTCGTACAACATGAACAACCATTTGCTGAATGGATTTCTAAGAACGAATGGACTGGGCTGTTCTCAGTCAGAGATGAGACATATCCTGACTTGGTAAGGGAGTTTTACCACAACCTCAAGGTTGCCAGTGACTCCGCCGACTACCTAAGCACTGAAGTAAGAGGGAAAACCATCTTTATCAACCCTCTGTACATAGGAAATCTCCTCCAACTCAAAACTGAGGGAGTAAGGCTGAGGAAGTCAGGAGATCAGGACAAAACCAACTATGTCCTTACCTTCTGCAAACCTGAGGGCTACTCAGGAGAAGTCTCAGCATCTTCAATGGGTCAGCACCAGAAGATGGCTCACTATATGTTGACATACTTTATCTATCCGAAGATCAATTGCACTACATCAGCAACGAACTTCGAGCAGTGCTTCATCTGGCACATGCTGACGTACACCCCCATCAACCTACCAGTTTTTCTTATTACTGGCTTTCTACGCAGCTGGTACACTGAGGTTAGGGTCAATTATTACCAGGATCCTCATCGACCACAAGATTGACCTCGAAGGTGAGGAATCCGTCAGAGGAACTGAGATCACAGCTGCCTCGCTGAGGGCACTGAAATTTGGACAGCCCTTGAAGAAGGGAAAAGCTGCTGCTGGTCAAACTGACCAAGCTGAGCAATCTGTTGCTGAGCCTAAGAAAGGGCGAAGAACTAAGGCCCCAGCTTCTCGTAAGATGAAATCTGCTGAGACTCCTTCACCAAACATTGAGTCTCCAGCAAAGAGGCAAAGATCAGCTGGTAAGTCAGCTGAGAAGAGAAACATGCAAGATGAGCCTGGCACTGAGGAAGCTGCTGAGCTACCTCAGAAGAAGCAGAAGCCTTCAACACTGGCACCTCTAGAAGCTATGCCGACAGACTTCATTGTACCGGGTGATTCTTACTTCACCCAGTGTCAAGGTACAGGTGCTGAGTTTGAGGAGCATGAGGTCCAGTTAGATGACCACTTCATCTCCCAAGTTGAGGAAGAACTTGATGGAGAGAGCACTGCTGAAGAAGAAGCTGAAACCAGCGATCAGGATGTCGCTGATGAATCTGAGGAATATGACAGCGAAATTGAGGTTGAGGATACCAACACTGGGTTAGCTGGTGGAAATGTGCAAACTAACACCGAGTTAGCTGCTGGAGTTGAGCAAGTTGAGCAAGTTGAGCAAGATGACCAGACCCATACTGAGCACAAGGAACCTTCTCCTACTCACTCAGAAGAACCTGCTCATCATACCACTCCACCACGTAGAAGGCGAAAGCTAGTCAAGGCCAGTGAGAAGATGGTCAGTGAACTTCCTATGCAATCACCATCTATTCCTGAACTTGTCCTCTCTAAGACAACAAAGGACCCTTCTACTGTTCAACTAAAGTTTTTCAAACGGCCATCAACTTCCTCTACTACGACGCCGTTGGAAAAACAAGCCTCTGTTTCTTCTCAATAGGAACATGCCGACCATAACACTTCAACCACTTCAACTAGTCAGGTTGAACCGACCACTGCTCATGCTGTCTCCTCAAGCATGGTGCTGACTCCCCATCCTTCCGCCGTCAGCACAGACAGTGTTCGAGTTATTACTTCCACAACAAACCTCTCTGCTGATCAATCAACATTACCTCCAATTCAAGTGCAGATTGAGCCAAGTCATACAGTCACTGACCAGGGCACTCCCTTCACTCCACTTTCTTCTGGTCATACTGATATACATCGGGATGCCACTGAGTCCGGCAAAAAGCTCATTGACTCAGTACAAGCACTCATCCACGATCTTCAACATTCCGCTTCGCCTGCTGCTGGATCTTCAATTCATGAGACAACTCAGCTCTCAACAAGCTAATGGTGTCCAAGCCCAGCAAGCTAAGCAGGATTCACTTGCCAAGTTGGTAGAGATACAGCTGTCAACAATTCAACACCTGAACTCTCTCCATCAGCAAGTTCAGAAGTTGTCTGCTGTGAACACTGACTACGCCACTTCCTCAGAACTCAAAATGCTTTTTGCTCAGCTTCATACTGAGCAACTTAAGACAAATGAGCAAATGGTGTCCTATAGTCAGTGCTCCGTCGAGAAAATCGGTGAGGCCATCCGGCTACTTAACCTTAATAAGCAAGAGATGGATACTGACGCGTTGAAGCAGAATGAGTTGCTGTCTCTCGCACAACAATCTTTCAACCACATCCGTCATAATAATCTCCAGCGTCATCATTATGACTCAGCTCTCTTGAAGACATTCCACCAAGTCTTTGCTGGCCTCTCTGAAGCTCTCATCTGGCAAGCCAAAGCTCAAGCGTTCAGCATCAATATGCTCAGTGCTGCTGATCTTCGAGTACCAGTAGAAGTATCAGCTGATGGAGTTGCCATTTTTGATGGCGTCAATGATAGTGCTGACAAGCTAAAAGAGCTTTCACAAGAACTGACTCGCGCTGTCTTAACCGATGCGTTCAAGCTCCCTGAAGTTGACAAAACGGGGGAGAAAGCGCAAGCTTCTAGAGCTCAGCACGAGCGACGTCAGTACGAGCGAAGTCAGTCATAGGGCAAGAAAAAGAAATAAGCATAACTTAGGCCAAAACAGTTGCAATCTATTTGTCTTCCTTCTTTTCTCTGTGTAATTACTGACTGCTATCAATATATATCATACTTACTTTTCTTATTCAAATCCTGAGTTATGATATATGCTATTAAAGTACTGAGTTATTATGTATCTTCAATTAAATCAGCTATGTTTAAAACTTGTAATGTTTATTGACTAAATGATATGCTGATAACATGTTTGACATGAACCCATGTACTTATGAAGTATTCTGATAAGAACTCATTGAACAAATTACTCAGCACGCACTCTGTACCTTCCGCTTAACACTGAGTAAATAGAATATGTGATAGAGCTGACCTATACCTAAAAACTGACCTTAGACTTACTCATTTAAATCCTTAAATGTTTTAAGTAAAACTAAGTCAGTAGCTCAACCCTTACGGGGGAGTTTGCTAAATTATATTAGGTCAACTATCATGGGGGAGCTCATACTGAGTTCCTTGCTGAATAGTTTTGCCAACATCAAAATGGGAGAGTTTGTTGAAACACCTTTCCACATAATTTTGATTTGACAAAATTGTTTAAGTATAATATACATATTCTAAACACACTAAGGTTAAATGCTTTGATTTATTCTACTAATGTGTTTGTTCAATGTTGAGTTATAAATATTATAAGTCATAAGGATTGGAAGGCCCAAGCCCAATACGGAATCCAAGGCCCATGTCAAACAACTCAGTACACTCGGCCCGCTATGTCAAGACGTTGCTGTTTTGAATGAAATCGCAACTCAGCAAACGGAAGGATCTAGAAGTCCTTCGGGAACAACTTCAAGATAAAGCTGCTGAGTAGTCTCGACAAACGTACAAGACAGCAGCTGGCGAAGGAAAACTTCCAGACAAAGTGTTTCCTCTTTTGGCAAAGTTCAGATGACACAGTGTGCTGTCCAGTTGACTTTACCATAAAAGGAGAGACCATCTGCTGAGCTGACCGAGGACAGAAGATACACGATTGTGATTGGCCGAGAGCTCTGTACAAGTCAGGATGACAACGACACATAGCCGTTTCCCTCCAACGGTTATTTCGAAATTCGAAATGACCGATGACCCAGACGTCTCTATAAATAGTGCCATCACAAGCTTCACAAAACACAGAACTTGATCAAGCCATTACGCTGACCAAATCTCTACAAGTTCTGCAAGCCAAGAAGCAAAGCAAATTTCTTACACTACAATTTTCTCATCTGTGTAAAAGTCTAGAGTGATTGTAAAATCGTCTAAAGTGTCTTAGCACATCTTTGTATTAGGACAAAACACTTATCATTTCTAGAGATAGAAAGGAGAGGCCGAGTACTCGGTTTTAAGTACTCAGCGGAGAGATTAGGATTGAGTAGAAGTATAGAGGAAGGTACTCTTGTCATACTCAATTGCTGATATTGTAAAAGGTTTGAGGCTCTACCTTTAAAGAGCTCAGTAGAGGATTTGAAATCTCGGAAGTGTTCCGGGGACAGGACGTAGGCTTAGAAGAAGTCGAACCTGGATAAATCTGCTGAGTGAAGTATTCCTAAACCTTTAACTCCTTATTTGTATTGCTTGCTTAAATAATAAAAAACTGACCAAGTAAAGAGGTCAAGTTGAGTTGTGCGCATTAAATGTAAGAGCTCAGGAATAGACTCTAAGTGCTATCTCCTGACTCAAGCTAAGAAACTGACCTAGTCACCTGTTGACTAAGCCAGTATCTTGCTGTTTACTCAGCGCCACTGTTAAAACCTTTTTCTCTAGAAAAAAGAAGTATGCCTTAACTGGATAAAAAGTTTAAATAGTTCCTAACCCCCCCCCCCTTGGAACTATACTTGCAACTAAACAAGGGACCAACATGGCTCTCCCGCCGATGCCCTCGATGAGTATATCAAAATTAGTGAGTGTACGGCTTTAGAATGTGTTGAAATTTTTTGTCGTGCTGTTATCGAAGTGTATGGACCTGTGTATATGAGGAAGCCAAATAATGCCGACGTTCAGCGTTTGATTCAGATGCACGAGGAACACCATGGATTTCCTGGGATGCTTAGAAGTCTTGATTGCATGCACTGGGAATGGAAAAATTGTTCAGTTGCATGGAAAGGGAAATACACTCGTGGCGATCATGGGTGTCCAACAATCATGCTTGAAGCAGTCGCTTCTGTGGATTTGTGGATATGGCATGCATATTTCGGTGTTGCCGGGACGAATAATGACCTCAATGTTTTGAACAGATCAACTTTGTTCAAGGAGAAACTAGCTGGAAGAGCTCCACCAATACAGTTCAATGTTAACAATCACACATACAAATTGGGATACTATCTAACAGATGGTATATATCCTGAATGGGCTGCTTTGGTAAAAAGCTTTCCACATGCCCATGAACCTAAGCGACTCTGCTATAAAGCAAGACATGAGAGTGCAAGGAAAGATGTTGAACGAGCTTTCGGGGTACTTCAAGCCCGTTTTGCAATAGTGCGCGAACCAGCACGAAGTTGGAGTAAAAGAAAAATTCATGACATTATGGATGCTTGTATCATACTACACAATATGATTGTTGAAAATGAGCGTGGCAGGTACTCGAGAGATTTTCCTGAAGAAATTTGTTCAGAAATACTTCCTGAAGACGTTCAAAGTGGACATATTCAGGATTTCGTGCAATATCTTGCAAGAGATACAGAGATCCGCGATAGAGCAATGCACTGTCAGCTTAAATTGGATTTAGTAGAGCACATTTGGGAACGTTTCGGAATCACCGACCTAACTGTTTATATCGTTTTAATTTAACGCATTATGTTTGTTTTTTTTAAATGTATTTTTTTATATTTATAATTTTTATTCAACTGCCGAATTTATTTATTTTAAATCAATTGAATAGATTAATCAAATTATTAATATTTACTCAAATAACATTCAATACTATTAAATAAACTAATATTAATAAACATTAATAATATAAAAAAAATTAGATTAAAGTAAAAAATAATATGTTATGACTTGTGGGACCCATTGAAATAAGAGAAAGTGTCTAACCACTAGAAGAGGTTTTATAAAAAGAGTGTTTTAATATGGAGAGTGTTTTGTAATAGTGTTATTTGATGATGTGGAGGGTGTATGAGTACCCAACCATTAGGGGTGCTCTAACACTTCGTGTCCTCTTAAGTTTATATGTTCGTTTCAAAGCAATAAAAGAAGTATTCACATCAAGATGCAAAACGTGTATTGGAATAAATATAAAAAAGTGCCTTGAAATGTGTACTCGACGCGATATAGGCACATAAGGGCACAAAATATTACATTTGTTGAGCTAATGGGGACTAATTGATTGTCCCTTAAGTTGTGGGGCCAAAGTGGAAAAAAGTACAAGTTGAGAGGACTGTAAAAGTATTAAACCTATATTTTAAATAAGATTCAAGTTTTCAAAATAACTAAAAATAGTGATCAAAATCAAAATTGTGACTTAAAAAACGAAGAACAAGATGAAGAAAGTCCAAACTCAATCGAGATATAAGAGACATGAATTATAGAAGAAAGAAATATAGGCAAGTTCTTTAAAACAAAGGAGAGAAGGAAGAAATTATCAGCAAATAAAAAGTTTAAATTTTCCTAATCAATAAGATTTTCAAAATAGAAATTTTGAAATTTCAAAGTTTTAGTCGCAATGGGCGGAAGAGACTGTTTAAAAATTGAGAGACGCATTTCATATTTTATATAATTACAGAAACATGCCCAAAAATGTATCATATCGATTTTCGGGAATTTCCCATATCTTTCGGAAACATTGAGATGCATGTCATGCTGAGTTTCAATGCACCACAGCTGTGCAATGAAGAAGCTTTGGATAATGCTGCAATCAATTCGAGTCGAGCTTTGATTCAATCATGCTCTGCACATTAGAAAATCGACGAGTTCAATATCGTACTGAACATTTTGTTCGTAAGCTATTAGCGAACTCATTAATTATGTTAATTTAAAATTTTGTTTAACATGTAATTACATAATTTTGAAAATTACAAACTGAAAATTTACACAAAACTACGTTGTTTTACGTTTCTATTTATAAAAAAAATACTAATATTGAAAAAATAATCGAACCAAACTTGCAACGAGCGTGTTTATAAACATTGTTATCGAGTTTGTTCATGAAACTATAACCGAGCTTTCGAATTGAATTTTTCCGTATTCATGTGCAACTTGTTTATAAATTACACCAAATATAATCAAGCTTTCATTAAGCCAAACACTGAACCGCTCGATTCGACTCATTTACACACAACAAGAGATGAAAGCATTTTTATAGGAAAAAATTACATAGAAGATCATGTATCAATTAGATATTACAATTAAGTCATATCATCAAACTTAATTCTTAATATGTCATTATTTTTTATATATTATAATTTTTACATCATAATTTAAAAATTATAGTCTCCAATTCATAAATCATAAACCCTAGAAAATATATTCTAGATTTCTAATTTATAAATTTTAATCCTTAAAATATATTAAAAGTACTGATTTTATTAATTTGATATAATCTAAAATTATGATTTGATATAGTTGTAAATAGTTTTTAAAAGATGAATCTCTGTGTAATTTTCCCTATCGGAAATAGGCTCATCATGAAACCCATTACCATTAGGAAAATTTACATAGAAATTCACTTTTGAAAAACTATTTACAACTATGTCAAGTCATAATTTTGAATTATGTCAAACTAATAAAATTATTATTTTTAAAGATTAAAGTTTATAAATTATGGGTCTAGAATATATCGTCAAAAGTTTGGGATTTATGAATTAGGGTTTAAACTTTTTAAATTAGGTGTAAAAGCAATTTTATTTGGTACATATAAAAAAAATGACATATTAAAAATTAAGTTTGATTATATGACATAGTTGTAATTTTATAGTCAATTATGATATTCATGTAAAAAGCCCTTACCATTACCAACAAAACAACATTTAAAAAACAAAAATTAATTTTCTCAAAAGTGAAAAATAAATAAATAATAGAAGTCATGAATAATAACAATATCAACATTAAGAACTAATAGCGATTTTATTTTTAATATCTAAAATGATGCAGTTTTATTTTTAATATTGGCAACTAAAAGTAATTTTACACATAAAGCTGGTAAGTTTGGTGAATTTCAGATATTTTTATAAAATAATATATTTTATTTCCGTATAATGCATAAGTTGCAGATTAGTTGGTTCTTAAATTTCTTTTTTTTACGTTTTGTAATTTCATAATAAAATTAAAAATTAATATTTTGATAAAATATTTTGATTTTTTTTTTGGTCAAACTCAATAAATATATATATATATGGCTGTACAGGGTTTTCGAACATAGCACAATATAAATGCTTCGTTTTTCTCTTTTTATGTGGATTAGTATCTAATGGGCCTAAACATCCATTGTTCCGAAAGGTGAAATTTACTTGGAAAAATTACACAGAAATTCATCTTTTAACAATTATTTACAACTATATCAAGTCATAATTTTAGATTATATCAAACTAGTAAAATCAATACTTTTAATATATTTTAAAGATTAGAATTTATAAATTAGAAGTCTAGAATATATTTTCTAGAGTTTATGATTTATAAATTGGAGTCTAGAATTTTTAAACTATGATCGTAATATATATAAAAAATATGACATATTAAGAATTAATTTTGATGATATGACTTAGTTGTAATTTTATACTTAATAATTAGGTATTTGACCCAATTTACTTCTCAGAAATGGGCTTACTAAGAAGCCCATTATCATTACTAACAAAACAACATTAAAAAAAAGGGTTGAATACATGAATATCATAATTAAGTACAAAATTACAACTAAGTCATATCACCAAACTTAATTCTTAATATGTCATTATTTTCTATATATTATGATTTTACATCCTAATTTAAAAAATCTAGACTCCAATTCATAAACCATAAACCCTAGAAAATATATTCTAGATTTCTAATTTATAAATTCTAATCCTTGAAATATATTAAAAGTACTAATTTTACTAGTTTGACATGATCCAAAATTATGACTTGATATAATTGTAAATAGTCTTTGGAATATGAATTTTTGTGTAATTTTCCCTAAAAAAACGGAAATTTATATAAAAAATCATTTAAAAAATTATCTATAATTATATTAAGTAATAATTTGAATTATGTCAAAGTAAGATTCTTCAATATTTTAAGGATCAGGGTTTATAAATTATGAGTCTAGCATATATTTTTTAGAGTTTATGATTTATGAATTGGGGTCTAGAATTTTTAAATTAGGGTATAAATCCATACTTTATTTGTGATATTCTAGACTCATTATTTATATACCCTAATCCTTAAAATATATTAAGAATAATAATTTAGTTAATTTAACATAATTCAAATTAATGACTTATTTAGAATTTATTTGATATTATTTTTTTTGGTAAGAAGAATTTATTTGATATTATGATTTAGTTGTAATTTTATCAGTAATTATGATTTTTATGTAAAAAAGTTTCCAATAGAAGCATACAACAAAAAGAAAAGGGAAATTTATATAGAAATTTCTATTGCTATAATGTACATAGCTTTTGTACAGAACATAATATAATTTTTTACTTCATCTTCTTTGTATTGCTATTGTATGGTCTTATTTGTTTGCCTGAAAATATTATATAGAAAAATACTTTTCTGATTTTCTGGTGTTTGTTTGTTTAGGAAAACAAGTCAATAGAAAATCTTAAATTTGTCAATAAGAAACTTTCTAAAGAAAGTTAGAAAAATGTTTTATCCTTTTGAAAAAAGCAATGTAGAGAAAATGTCTCGAGCCAATGTTTGAGTACCAGGCGCTAGGACGCTGAAGTAACTCATGGCATTGGCATAGTCCTAGGAAAAGCTCAGAGCTAACTTTAGAGGTATTGTATTAGTTAAAAATAGAAACCGCCTTAATGAGTCAAGCAAGCAAGAGGTGCGACAACTAAAATATTTTTCTAAATTTTTGAACCTCTACTTGATTCTTTCCTACCCTTTTAAAAAATAGTAGCTACCCACCATTTCTTATTTTTCAGTATTGTAGCCAAACATCAAAAAATATTTTATTTACAATACAAAAAAAATCTTATTCAAAATACAATATTTTTCGATAAATAAACAGAAAAAAAAATTTACAGGCATTTCTTCCTCTCTTCATATCAATGCTTTGTTTTTCTCTTTTTATGGATTAGTTGTGCAATGAATAAGCTTTGGGTGAAATACATGAATATCATAATTAAGTGCAAAATTACAACTAAGTCATATCACCAAACTTAATTCTTAATATGTCATTATTCTCTATATATTATAATTTTACATCATAATTTAAAAAATCTAGACCCCAATTCATAAATCATAAACCCTAAAAAATATATTCTAGACTTCTAATTTATAAATTCTAATCCTTAAAATATATTAAAAGTACTGATTTCATTAGTTTGAATAATCTGAAATTATGTAAATAGCTTTTAGAATATGAATTTCGGTATAATTTTCCCATAAGCATTGCACAGCAAGAGAGGGTTTAAAATTGGGCCTAAACATCCATTGTTACGAAATGGGCTTACTAAGAAGCCCATTACCATTGCTAACACAAATACATGAATATTATAATTAAGTACAAAATTACAATTAAGTCATATCATCAAACTTAATTCTTAATATGTCATTATTTTCTATATATTATGATTTTACACAATAATTTAAAAATTATAAACTCCAATTCATAAATCATAAACCCTAGAAAATATATTCTAAACTTCTAATTTATAAATTCTAATCCTTAAAATATATTAAAAGTAATGATTTTTCTAGTTTGACATAATCCAAAATTATGACTTAACATAATTGTAAATAGTTTTTAAAAGATGAATTTCTGTGTAATTTTCCCTAAAGAAAAAAGGTAAGTTACACTATACTCATTATTAAATGAATTATTTATAAGTTTCTCATACTCTGAAATGAATTTAATAAAATGTCACATTTGTTGGGTTTTTTTTTCTATAGGTGAGTAACCGATAAAAGTAAAAATAAAGTTATGATATTCTTAATTGTTAGAATTTAAAATCATATGATATGATAATTAAATATAGGAAAAAGATTTTGATAAATGAAAATAAAAGTTAAAATCTGATTGTTGATGTAATTCTCTCATAACTAAACAATATCTAAATGATCTCAAAAAAAAATTCAAAAATTAAGGTTTTTTAGAATATCATTAACTCTGCTAATTTTTATTTTGAGGCCGTCAACGGTTGTTTTAAGGCGTTGAGTGATTGCCGGTGTTAAAAAGTGTAATGTTCAATAGCTATACCGTTAAAAATTAAAGTTCAGTGACCATAATATTAAAATGGGTAAAGTTTAGTAGTCATGTGTGTAATTTACCTCAAAATATTTTATTAAATTCAGGGTTAGATCAGAAAACTAACCCTCTTGTAAAAAAAATTAAATAATTTATTAATGTACATATTTCTTAGGCATTCCTTGGATGAACTCTAAATATAAGGTAAAGTAAGTGAGGTATATCAAATAACCTGTTATGTTTGGATAGAAGGTAAGATAAGTGATATCTAAGAACAAAACTCCCAAACTCTGTTTACTAATGTTTAATAAAATGTGGGCTTAGGGAGGTTCGTTAAGAGGTACCGACTTAGTTGGGGTATCTGACATCCTCCTTTTCATCTAGCCTCTAACTTGTAATTAAAAAAAATAGAATGTCAGCACAATAAATTCTCAACCCCCTTAAGTTGTTCAAAAACTGCAACGACCCCTCAAATGTCACATGACAGCACGTGATTGGAACTTTAAAACGTTACAACTAACCCCCTACTATCATCCGATGCCAATCACGCACTGCCACGTAGCATTTGATAGGTTATTTGTTCCAAATAAGCAAGTTTGGAGGATTAGATGTAACATTTTAAGTTCAGAGGTCAGTTGTAGTATTTTGACAAGTTGAAGGGGTCGAGAATGTATTACGCCTAAAATGTATATATAAAGAGTTCAATTTTATCATCTCGATCAGGACCTCTAAAAGTGTCGTAATAACACTTGGTCTTATCCAAATGTTTTTACTATAGTTGTTTAAACACAGGATGTATTGTACATCCCTAGCCTTCTCAAGTTGTTCAAAAACTGCAATTGACCCCTCAAATACCACATGACAGCGCATGATTGAAATTTTAAAACGTTGCAACTAACCTCCTACTATCACATGATGCCAATCACATATTGCCACATGAAACATTTTCAAATTGAGGGGTCAGTTGTAGTTTTTTTTTACAACTTAAAGGGGCCGAAAATTTATTAGGTCTATAATGTATATATAAAGAAGCTCAATTTTATCATCTCGACCCGGATTTTTAAATAGGCTGTAACAACACTTGGTTTTATCCAAATATTTTAACTATTGTTGTTTAAACACAAGGGTGTATTGTACATCTCCATCCCCTTCAAGTTGTTCAAAGTTGTAACTGGTCTCTTAAATGTCACGTGGCAACATGTGATTGAAACTTTAAAACGTTAAAACTAACCCCCTAATATCACGTACTGCCACGTGGCATTTGAGGGGTTGTATGTACCAAATAAACAAGTTAAGAGGATTTAAAATTCAGTGGTCAGTGTTATAGTATTTTGAGAACTTGAAGGGTCCAAAAATATATTAGACCTAGATTGTATATATAAAGAGGCTCAATTTTATCATCTCGATTCGGATCTCTAAAAGTGTCGTAACGGCACTTAGTTTTATCCAAATGTTTTTACTATAGTTGTTTAAACACAAGGATGTATTCATAAATGAATATTTGAACAAAATGAACAAAGTGGAATAAATGGTTAAAGAGAAGAAGCATATGATTCTTTTGTCCTTGTAAGTCATGAACTATATAACTAGCACAAAATTTGAAAAGAAAAGAAGAATCAAAATTGCTTTCTAATAATAAAGAGGCAGTCAATTTCTACTTGTATTATTAGTGTTAGGTAGACTTTATTAATAAGTCTCAGTCACACTCTCTCAATTTTTGATATGGTATTTAGTTCATTTCTGTCTGTGTCGTCATTTCTTAACACCGTTTCTTACTCACGTCTTCTACCCTAGTGCCACCCACTCTGGACTGGGTCTTACAGGCCCACCAACTTCTGTCTAGTTGGTCCTTGCACATCATACGTGGAGAGTCGGTTTTATACTAATTGTAACAACCTGACCTAATAGTACTATATAGATATTGTCCGTTTTATTCCAAATCCAATACTTTGACCCTCAGCATTAAACGCGTCTACATTGATTGAATACACACTTTACTAATAAGTCTCAGCTACTCTCTCTCCATTTCCGATGTGGATTCAGTTCATTCTTGTCTCAATCGGCATCCCTTAAGACTCACTCTTTACTCAAGTTTTCTACCCCGACACCATCCACTTAGGACCGGATTGTTATAGGCCACCAGTTTCTGCATGGTTCATCCACTAACGACACATTGTACGTGGAGAGTCGACTCTGGTGCTAATTGTAACAATCCGACCCAATATAATGTAGATATTGTCCGCTTTAAAACGCATCTGCATTTATTGAAATACACACTTTACTAATAAGTCGCAACCACCATCTCTCCATTTCAAATGTGAGATTCAGTTTATTCCTATTCTCATTGCCATCCTTCAGTCCCGCTCTTTGCTCAAACCTTCTACCACGGCGCCACCCACTTCATACCGAGTTGTTACAGGCCCACCAGCTTCTACATGATTCATCTCCGAACCACACAAATATACATGGAGAGTCGGCTCTGATACTAATTCTAACAAGCTTACCCAATACCATGTAGATATTGTCCCATTTGATCCAAATCCAACACTTTGTGCCTCAACTTTAAAACACGTCTACATTTATTAAATACACACCTTACTAATAAGTTTCAGTCACTCTCTCTCCATTTCCGATGTTTGATTCAGTTCATTCCTGTCCCCATCGCCATTCCTTAAAGTTGCTCTTTGCTCATACCTTCTACCTCGACGCCACCAACTCCGGACCGGGTTGTTACAGGCCCACCAGTTTATGTTTGGTTTATCCACAGACCACACATCATGCGTAGAGAGTCGGCTCTGATACTAATCATAACACCATGACCCAATATATGTACATATTATCCGCTTTGATCCAAATCTAACACATTGTGCATCAGCTTTAAAACGCGTCTACATTTATAGAAATACACACTTTACTAATAAGTCTCAATCACTCTCTCATTCCTTAACGTCGCTTCTTGCTCACGCCTTTTATCCCAGCGCCACCCATTTCAGACTGGATCTTACAGGCTCACCAGCTTCTACATAGTTTGTCCCTACGCACCGTACGTGGAGAGAGTCGGTTCTGATACTAATTGTAACAAGCTAACCCAATACATGTCGATATTGTCCGTTTTAGTCCAAATCCAACACTATGAGCCCCAGCTTTAAAACGCTTCTACATTTATTGAATACACACTTTATTAATAAGTCTCAACCACTCTCTTCCGATGTGAGATTCAATTCATTCCCGTCTCTATTGTCATCCCTTAAAGCCGTTCCTTGCTCAACCCTTCTACTCTGCCGTCAATCACTCCGAACAGAATAGTTACATATAAATCTTGAACCATAGCTAGGACAAAATTGGAAGAAAAGAAGAATCAAAGTTGCTTTCTAATAATAATAAAGAGGCAGCCAATTTGTAGTTGTTTTTTTCTTCTTTGTAGTGTCAGAGTTTTAAAGCTTCTTTTGATCTTTACTCGAATATTTGTCGTTTATGATGTGCACTGAACCACTGTGGAAATGGTTATCTTCTTCCTTTGATGGACATGTGTATTTAAAGTTCCTCAAAAATGGGTGAATTTGAATTAACTTTTATCATTAGGGACTTTTTCATGCTCTTGTCTTTGTCATTGTTGCTGTTCATTTGTATTATTGTTGAAGATGCCTTTTTCTCATGTAAAAAGATTTAGAAAAAGCATTTTATGTTGCTCTTGAACTTATCAACTATGTAGAGTAGGTAGATGTAAAGTAGATCCGTCAATTTTCTTGTTCGAGTCGTGTTTGTAACGTGTCATTTTTTGGTTTGGGTCACAATGAGTAAACCTACGAGATACAGGGGTCTGGCCCCTCCGGCCGCTGGAACCACCATGATCACCGGTAGTTTCGTCCCACTGTCTCTATAAAATTTGAGGTTGTGGTGGTTCCGCCCCTTGTCTCCAAAAAAATTTAGATAGGGTGCTGAATTAGCACCTCCAGAATTGGTCCATGTCCTGTTAGACCATCTCTAAATCCAAATTCTAATTTTTTTTTTTGGCCTCTTAACCATCCTTAAATCGAAATTTCTAAATTTTTTGAACTATTATGCTCTCTTTAAATCCAAATTTCTAATTTTTTTTGGTCTATTAGGCCCCTAAATCCGATTTTTTTTATTAGACACAATTTTTTTAAATGTTAAGAATCTTAAACACAATGTAACTTAATTTTGAAAAGTTTTATATTGGTACTTAAAAATTAGTTCTTGACCACTCAAATTATAACTCGTATATATACGAAAAAAATTGAACAAGTTCTATTTAGCGATTTTTTTACACACCACTGTGTAGTATTCGCCACTGAGTAAGTTCAAACCCAACCCAAAAAAAAAATCGTGTCACAATCTTATTAACATGTTCGGGTTAGTATCGTTTTTGTATCGTTTTTTCGTGTTATATGTAATTTTGTTATGCATATATATTAATGAAAACTTTAAAAATAAAATAAAAGACATGGCACCATTTTTTTAAATACTTTGTGTTATTTTTAGATTAGTATGTTAACGTTAATCATTGAAAAGTTGGCTAATATCATATTAGGGGCTCATGTAATGTGTTTATAATAATTTAGGAGGTTGAATCATGTTTATAAGTTATAATTATAATTTTATTACCTTTATTAATAAAGTGACATATAAAAATACGAGAGAATATAATAATAATTTTTAAATATTCGTATTGTTTTTGCGTTAGTATGTCAACCCTAATCCAACCAACAAATTTGCATTTCAGTTTCGTGTTAACAAAAAAATGACATATTATCTACTAAACTAAACTCAAACACTAAAATTGGGTGTCTATTTCGTATTGTGTGTACTTTTACCATTTCTAGTGCAAAGAGTCGTAAGTGTAACTAAACCTCAAAAATGATTATATCAATGATAATATACTTGATACGAGAGAGTTTGTGAGGTAGTACCATGTTGCTTGAGGTGATCTTTTCGGTGTCTGAAGTAAGACAGAAAGATGATCAACGTGAAATTGTTGATAGTCGACTCCACTTCGATGCCTAAATTACCAGTGTAAAGTACTAAGCAATTGAGAGCAATTGCAATAAATGTGTGCATGTACCTTGATTAAGCATTTATGTAGTATTTATAGGATGACTGGAGGTGGATAATGGATAAATAATTTATTAGTCATGTCGGCATATTTTAGACAATGGATAAATAATTTAATTTATTAATCATCTCATTTTTATCTAACACACCGTGTAGTCCCCTTATTTAAAAAAAAAACACATTATAAGATCTTTAAAGTTTGTCATTGTTAACCTTTTGGTTATTCTATTTATTTCTTTAGATTTGTAGTCGTTATATTCAGCATAAATAGATATATAAAAAATAACACAGTAATAGGGTCAGCACTATGGTTGTCCTACGTTTGGTTAAACATCTAAAAAAATAAATAAAAGGATTAAAGGGTTAACAATGACAAAAAAAATAGAGACCTTATAATATATTTTTCAAAATATGAAGACTAAACAGTATGTTATATAAAAAAGATAGAGAGTAATAAATTATTTATCCTTAGATAATTTGTGTTATATATGATTTTGGTTCCTTAATCTTAGATAAGATGGGATGATTTGTGTTATATATGATTTTGGTTCCTTGATCCTCGATAAGATGGGCGGTTTATAATATGAGCTGGACTTGGATGTCCCATTAGTCTATGTTTAGTTAATCTGACGACTATCTTGATCTGGACATTTTTATTAGTCTATGATGAGGACATGTGTCTATTAGTATAATTCTTATTATAAGAATACGTATATATCAGTATTATTTCTTCGTATGATATCAATAAAAAAATTATATCTATATTTTTCTTATATTTTGAAAAAAAACTGATTAATCTTAACTTCAAAATTTCCAAATTTTAATGACTTATTATGATCTCAATATCTTAAATGTAGTTGGAATAATGCTTGAATCATGAAGATCAATGTCAATTTATACTGATATGATTAATTTTTTTAAAATATTTAGTGTTTGTTTGTATCTATTTTCGGAACTGCTTTTTGCGATGTTAATTTTAAGCTGGAGACAGAAAAATATTTGTTAAAATTTTGAAATATGTGCTTTTAGCAGAAAAATCAATTAATATCTATTATCCATCACCAATACTAAACAATAAACAGAAACATGTAAATCAAACGAACCTTTTAACAAGTTGAAAGAATAATTCTGAAAATGCTTTGTATTACTGTTAATCTTCAAACTTTGAAGATGCTTTTTTCTCATGTAAAAAGATTTCTGTCCATTATCATGAAATACATCCATAAGGAAAGGTTAGAGCTGGCTCCAGGAAAGTCGGTGTAGGTGGACGCTTAGAGCCTTCAATTTAAGGAAGCCTTCAGTTCAGAATACTTTTAGAAAAATTCTACTATGAACGAGAACCATTAATGATTTTTCTATTGAGATGATGCCACATTATTCTTAACTTCTAATTTAACATCATCTGAGTGGAGGAACCACTGATAATCACGGTCCATAGTAATTAGAACTTAATGATAACATTATTTGAAATATTTTGTTTTATAAATAAAATATAATAGAAATTTTTATTTATAAACTTTTAAACTAATTGTTTTTTTTCAACTTGGATAAACCATTATTTACCCAATATTTATTATAATTTTATATCAATTATAATTTTGATATAAAAAGTCTAAAAATAATAATAATAAATCTAGTAAGATAATACAAATTCACACTTTATGTGAAAAAGGGTAAAAAAGAATATATTGACTATTGAAAGTATGAATTAATAAGTACTACATAGGGTAGGGAATAACACTGTTTTGATGGAAAGAAGCACAAGCTATAGCAAAAATAATTAATTTCATTCTGTTACACTATTCCATCTCACCAACTCAACCAAAATTATTAATTTCTTCTCTTTTCACAAGCAAACTTTAATTGATATGGATAATTCATATCCATATTTTTAATATTGTCAGAAAGCATTTATAAGTTTCTGATAATTCCAATTTTAATTAATTCAACTTTAATTTTTCATTTCAATATGTGAGATTTTTAGTGGTGGAACCATGATTTAAAGTTTGGGGTTTTTAATGTTAGATTGAATTTTTTTTAATATAAGATTTGATTTTTACTTAAAATGTGTTGGGGTAAGGTGTAAAAATAATCTTAACGTTTATAATCAGCAGCAATTTTACTCGAAATGTCTACAATGGTACAATTTTACCCGTAATATTAGCAGTTATAAATAATTTTACCCATAATGTTGACAGGCAAAGGTGAAGTCTTCGAGCCTGTTTGGTTAAGCTGTTAGTTAATAGCTGTTGCAGTTGCTATTACCTGTTTGCGGTTGCAGTAAGCTGTTTGTTGTTGTTGTAGCTGTTTGTCATTAGCTGTTTAATTATTAGTCTTTGATAAAATTATATTAAAATGTTGATGTTAGTATTTAAAATGTCCAATATGGACATGTTTTAAAAATATTTTGTGGAAAAAAGAATAATAATTTTATCAATAATAAATAACGACAAACAACTATTCATAAAAAGCTCTAAAAATGAATTTTTCGTGAAAAGCTCCAAAACGCTGCAGTTTTTAGAGAAAATACTAAACACTGCGGTTATATAAACCTAACCAAATGCTATATTTCTTGCGGTTTGGAGTGAAACGTTAAACGCTCTTCCAAAAAGGTAAAACAAACATCCACTTTATCTCCCTCGGCGTGGTTCGACGTGGTTCAGTCCAAATGACTTGAGTTTGCCTTTCGCCAATTGGATCAATTTGAAAAATAATTAATGAAACTGTCTTTTCAATCATGAATCTTGTCATCAATGCTTTACATTTATCATTTTATCACTCATTAGTAAAAGATAATAATAATATGATGAGACATGAATTTTTTTAAAAAAAATTAAAAAAATATATTGTCACCGAATTTATAAATATTAATTTTTATCGAATTTACAAATATTAATTTTTACCAAATTTATTAAATTATTATAAATATTAATTTTTTTTTGATAAGTTATAAATATTAATTTTTATTTATATATTAAATCATAAAAATATGAAATCTTTTTTTATAATTAACAGATATGCAATTAGTGTATAATAATGAACAAAATATTTATGTTTTATAATAATGTTTGAAATTGATCCGAATTGCCAATATTTGAAGTAAACTTGTTCTTGGCTGTTAAATTAGGAATAAAATTGCATCATTTTAGACGTTTGGGTAAAATTACTTCTGCTATTTTTTTACATTATCTCTTTAGAAATCTACCAAAACACAAATAATCAAGGTGTTGGAATGTTTTTTTTTCCTTTTTATTTTATAATTCATATATGAAATTATAGTGGCAAAATATATTATATATTATATAGTTTATCCAATCCAAAATCTATGTCTCTTTCAATTGCTTTAATTGCTGTTGTGCTGTTAGTTTGGACTTTGGACAATTGGAAGTGGCAAAGCATATGCTATATTTTATTGCTATATTATAAATATGATAAATCTATGAAAAATATGAAAAAAAAATCTAGGAATATCTCATCTTTTTTAAAATTAATCCATATATTTTAAGTAATATTCTATCTCATTACATTTCTTTTTATTAATTATGTTTAGATAACCGACTAATCCTTAAAAAGAAGATTAAAATAATAATATTTCATGGCTGGCTGCTATATTGAAATTTAGGATGTATTTTT
Source organism: Euphorbia lathyris (assembly GCF_963576675.1). Classification (NCBI taxonomy): domain Eukaryota; kingdom Viridiplantae; phylum Streptophyta; class Magnoliopsida; order Malpighiales; family Euphorbiaceae; genus Euphorbia; species Euphorbia lathyris. The sequence continues at coordinate 88,975,834 of NC_088915.1, forward strand.
TTAAAAAAAAATTTACGCACAATGCGCTTACATTATAAAGAAGAAAGAAAAATCTCCACCAGACCCGGATGTGATTCGAACCCATAACCTCTCAAGTCATAGGTAAGCTCTCAACCACTAGGCTAAGAGCTTCACCACATGTGTATAAAATATAGATTCTTATATTATTCCATAATTAATTATTTTCTATACAAGATTAGTTGCATACAAATTAATTAAGGTAAAAAGCATAATTAAGCCACATGTTTTAAAGATTGAGTCACTGATTAATTATTTTTCCACATTAAGTCCTGGATTATTGATTTTGTTATGGATTTGGCTATTATTTAACTTTTCTGTCGTGTTTAGGAGATGAGAAGATCGATTTTGCGATTCTAATATTGAAAATCATAAAATGAGAGAGAAGAAAATTGAGTTTGGAAAAATATACTCGAAATTAATTTCTATAATTTCGTTTTAGTTTTTAATTTTTATCTCTTCTAGTCAAGGAATATTTATTTTTATTTGTCCATATCGACAAGCCGAATCGCTCTAACGATGTATGCAGTCCAAACTCGACGAAAAAATTAAATAAGAGCTTAATCCATAATAGAATCAACGAACAAGAGCTCAATGTGAAAAAATATTTATCAGGGACTTAATCCTTAAAACAATCAAAATTAAGGGACTTAATTATGTTTTTTACAATTAATTAATAATATAGAAAAGGAAAAGATATAAAAATAAAGTATATGCCCAGTAGTTTAAAATTTCAATAATTACTAGTGTACTATAATTGAAATGAGTTTTGAGTTTTATAAAAAAAAAAAAAAAAACTTTTTTTTAGATCGGAGGCCCTCCTAAAGAGGAGGTTCTAGCAGCGGCCGCCTGGCCTCCTCCTAGAGCCTCCCCAGAGGACTAGGGATCGACAATCTCGTTATGATATTTAAGTCAGTGAAAAGAAAAGTTATTAAGTAGTATGTAACATTTAGGTGAGCAAATGAATAGATTAAGTATCTTTTAGTGCACTTGTATTTATAGGAGAATCAAGATGTGTGTCATAAATGAGAGTAAAGGTTCACGTGACAGTCAGTCAATGGTGAGAGCCTACTATTAATTAGAAATAGTTATAACGGTATCACATGTGATTCTGTGAATCACAATAGTAGATATGATAAGAATGTATGTGACCTGAGATCTCATTATTAGTCCATGTGGCTTCGACGATTATTGTCTGCGAGTTCGATCTATGCTCTTTGCACCAATTTGATGTGATATAATCTAAACAAAGTTTGATGGTAACCTTTGGTGCTTGAAATAGGAAAGAAAAAGAGATCAATGAGGGGATGGGAACCAACGACACCACTTTGATGCCTAAGTCAGTAAAGGAAAAGAGTACCGAGTATTATGCAAAACTTATGTGAACAAATGAATGAACTAGGTACCTTTTAGTGTACTGTGTATCTTATATTTATAGGAGAATGAGGGTATGTGTCCTAAATGGTCGATGTGGCAGTCGTCAATGGTGATAGCATACTGTCAATCAAAAATGGTTGTAACGGCATCACTTGTGATTCTGTGAATCACAACACTAGATTAGGGTTGGAAACAGGTAGTGACAATCCCAAAAACTTACCCATTTATTTTTTAATTACCCGTAGCCGTTCCATTACCTTAACAGATATACTTTTTGTATCTCATACCTGTTTTATTTAATTCGCGGGTACCCTTACCTGTTAAGAATCAATACATAAAACAAAAAAATATTACAAATTTCACAAAGTATAAATTTAATAAATCATTTATCTAAAGATTGAACAAATTGAACCTTAATCAATAAGAATAAAATAGCTTAATGATATCACTCAATGGTTGAAGAACAAAAGGTTAGAGTTTGAATTATATATCGTACATTTAAAAACAATAATATTTTTTAATATACAAAAGATTTATGACGGGTACCTTGGGGGTAATCTCATTCCTGTCACGGGTAATGGTTTTGATCTCATACACATCACATACCCTTTTATACAGGGCACGAGTAGTCCCATTAGGATCAGATAGTGTCGGGTACCCAGGACATAATACCCGTTCCTATCCCTACACTAGATACGTATTAAAGTTTCATTTGACTGGTTCATGTGGCTCCAATGATTACTGTTGAGGAGCGTCTAATTGGTCCACACGTGTGTGTGTGTGTATATATATATATATATATATATATATATATATATATATATATATATATATATATATCCGAAAAGCGATTTTTAACCGACAGGGCTCCCCCACGATACCGCCTAGGCGTCGTCTAAGCGATGATGAATAAAAGTATTTTTTTATTATGAATTTATTTTTTCCTTTAGTACAATTCATTGTTTAGTTGTTTCAATTATATTGTTGTTGAAATGTTAATATTTACACATTTTTAAATATATATGTTACAAATATACGTATTTTTCTATATTAAATAATTTTATATTATTATTTTTAGATAGTATAATACATATTTAACTAAATTTATATAATAATTTGTTGATTAACAAATAAAAGTATAAAAATACAAATCCGATTAATTCTCAAGGGCCTTGTCTGTCCGACTAACCCCCTAACGTTTTTTACAACCTTATATATATATATATATATTTATAAAGATAGAGTTGGGTTACAATAAACTAATAAGCCTTGTAGATCAGCGTATATAACATAATTAATTCATTGAAATTGAAATAAAAAATGAAAATGGACAGACCACACATTTGGAATGAATAGAACATAACATGTGCACTAGGGTGTTTTTGTGGGTAACAATTAAATTGACAAATTGTGAAGAAATAGGAGTACCAAATCCATATATAATCATTACCAAAATTAGATAAACCCCATGCTGGTTCATGCACTAAAATTTCAAAATCACTAGTTATATTTATGGGAATAAATTGGACCACTTGAAATTTTTTAAAACTATAGATGATGATGTCTCACCAATAGGTAGGATTGTAAAGGACCCAAACCGCTCGATTTTTTTCGGTTCGATCTATGAACCGGTAGAGTTTGAGCATGGAAAAACTTGACTCGAAAGCTCGCAAACAATTTGGGTTCTAGGTTCATGAACAAGCTGATAAACAGTTCGGTGTTTAGCTCGATTTTTTCGGTTCAATTTATAAACGAGCCGAGTTTGACCATGGTGAAACTCGGCTTGAAAATCACAAGCAGGTTCGGTTATAGGTTCATGAACAAACTCATGACGATATTCAACTTAATTTATAAACAAGCAGAGTTTGACCATGGTGAAACTCGGCTCGATAGCTCGTGAGCAGATTCGGTAAAACTCATGACAACTGCTCGATTATAAACAAAGTGAGTTTGAGCACGGCGAAACTCGGCTCGAAAGCTCGCGATCAGGCTCGGTTATAAGTTCATGAACAAGCTCGATTATAATGTTCATGAACATGCTCGTGAGCAAGCTTGATTCGGTTATTGTTTTAATAATAGTATTTCTATAAAGGGATAAATGTAAAATTACATATTTTTGTGTAAAAACTTTAGCAAGACCGGTCTTGACAATTTCTGGGCATTAATCGAAATAAGAGATAAGAGCCTCTTTAATAATAATACAAAAAATTGTATGTAAAAACTTAAAATGTATTCTAAGTGTGAAATTTCATATTATCTGAGCCTTTTAGGCATACATGGTATTAATACATTTATAAAAAAAAAAAATTAATATACATATATATCTAAAAAAATTTGGGCATCTTTTAGCCATTAATCGTATGGAGTCGCACTTTTGGTCTATATCTAGAACTAATTCTGAACTTTAGTTTTGTAGGTTTTAAAACTATATAGTTTTGTATTAAAAAAATTTAAAATAAATATAATTAATTAATTATTCACAAGCAAAGTTCATGAATAAAATTACAATTCGTGAGCAATAAACTAGCTGCTCACGCGCATCACATGAACGTGATTTTGAGTTCGAGTTCGTCAATTTTCTAATCTGAACATTAGTAGGTAAAAATTTGGCTCGACTCAACTCGATTACCGTACTACCAATTGAATGATTCACTTTCATATTATCCTAATTAAAATTAAAGAAAAGGGAACTCAATTCTCTTGATAAATTAATACTAATTGGAGATTATAAAGATAATTATTAATCAATAAAGGAAAGAAATAGAACCTAAAAATATAAACAAATCTAGAGAATCCAAGAGGACTAGTTGATACATACGTTGTGTTATAATCATGGAACATGTGCTATGTCTTAATTTAATTAAGAAAAAAAAAAGATATGTGCAAAGCATATTATGTAATTAATACGTCCTCATTGCTTACACATGCATGATCTTATATTATATGCTATTCTTCTTAATTAAGAGTTAGGTTATACCATATTATATAATAATAACATCATTGTCATAATTCGATTGGTGAAATCAACTGAAACGGGCTGAAAAATCAAAAGGTAACACTAGGACTAATGAAATCAACTGAAACGAGCTGAAAAATCAAAAGTTGACACCAAGACTGATGAAATCAATTGAAAAGAGTTGAAAAGTCGAAAAGTAACATCAGGACTGATGAAATCAACTGAAACAAGCTGAAAAATCAAAAGGTGACACTAGGACTGATAAAGTGAAAACAATTGAAATGAGCTGAAAGCATGTAATTACTGCTTCCAGTCTCTCACCATGTCATCAATCCATTCTAGAAATACGATATTAAACAAACTATACGCATAGAATTTGTAAAATGATGAGTAATCTTATTTATGATTAAAACGAATGAAAATGAGCTTCATATACGTTTATATACACATCTAAGATGCTTAACAGTAAAGGAAACTAATAACAAACTTGTAACCGATTGCTAGCGGTCATTTCTATTTTCCTGCTAATATTGCAGTATGATATTTTGATGGTGTGAATTGTGTGATTCGTGAGGGACTAAGATTGATATTTTACATCCCTATCAAGATGGAGCACGGTGAATATCAATCATACTCATCTTTGACAAAGCTGGTGTCATGTGTTCAAGACTGAGAGACTTTGTAAACAAGTCTGCCAACTCAGAGTTTGTATTGACATAAAGGGTTTAAACAAATCCTAATGCAACTTGCTCTCTAATGAAATGACAATCAATGTCAACATGTTTTATTCGATCATTCTCGACAGTATTGTGTGTCAATGCAATTGCAGACTGATTGTCACCGTGCAAAGTAATTGGTAGGTAGATTTGAATCTGGAAATCAGCTAGAACATGTATTATCCACTTCAATTCACAACAAGTAATGGTCACGCTCCTAAATTCTGCTTCAAAATAGGATCTACTGACTGTAACTAGTTCCTTAGTCTTCCAAGAAACAAGTGAAGTACAAAAAAAAATACAATAGCCTGTTAGTGATCTTCTTTTTGTGCATATGCAATCATCCAGTTTCAAAAGAAAGTCAAGATGATAAGGCCAGACAATGGATCTGAATTTACCATGACATAATTTTCTAGCACAAGATACATCAAATTGAATTTTTTACAGTTCGAAATGACGTTCTTATAATTTTTCTATATGCACATTAAATATGTGATAACTGTGTATCTAAACTTGTTATTGAGTATCTGAAACTTCTGCTAAGTCTTCCAAGGAGTGACTTGTAAAACAGAACAGAAGGTCAGAGAGAGGTTGAAGTCCGGCGAACCGACTCTGATGCATAAGTCAGTAGGTGTTTGGAAGAGCTAAAGAGTAAGGACTAGTTTGTGAGATAGTAATGTTAATATACCTCTTAATATGATCATATTTGTCTATTTACAAGGGAAGGGCCGAACCCCTGTTCTTCTAGGAATCCCTTTGAGATTAGGGCTCTTTCTTCTATTAAAAATATGACTGTAAGGTTAAGTCAGCCATGATGTAGAGTCTCCGACCTAGCCGCATAGGGTTTCCCTATAGCGAGAAACGTTCGATGGAAGACTCTTGGTGCAACAACTCGGCCTGGAGTGGGTGGCGCCGGGGTAGAAGGCCTGAGCAAGGAGCAGCCCTAAGGGATGACGATGGGGGCAGGAATGAACTGAATCCCACATCGGAAATGGAGAGGGAGTGATTGGGGGCTTATTAGTAAGGTGTGAATCTGATACATGCAGATGCGATTTAAAGCCGTGAGGCTCAAGGTGTTGGATTTGGGCCAAAGCGAACAATATCTACATGGTATTGGATCAGGGTGTTACATTTGGAATATCTGAAGGCTTGTGTTTTGACACGTGGTGCTTGATCTGAGAGTATTTTTAATGTAACGTGTACTGATTCATTTCATACTATTAAAAAAAAGATTTCCATATATATATATATATAGGGGTGAGATCCAGCGTGACAAAGCCTTAAGTTGTGACAAGGAGCTTATTGTGTGACATAACAAAACTACGTCGTTTTGGCAATAAATTAAAAAAAACACGCGTCAATTCTCCTCTGTTCCTCACAGAAAAAACGCGCGAATCAAAGATCATTCTTCAACAAACTTGATCGATTTTATTCTCTCACAATCATCGATCGATTTCAAATCTCTATAGAGATTAAACTCTGATTTTCTTCTCGGTTGAATTATAGATCGATTTTCTACTCTCAACATTACTGATCGATTCTCTTCACATCAACATTATCGATCGATTTCTCATCTGCATTCATATAATTCAATCTGAATATGGAATACGAACACGAAAATATGGAATCTGAAGACCACAATCAGTGCAATATGGCACAAAGCACAACATCATCTCCAGGTATTTCGCAAATATCTGAAACTTTACATTTATCTGATATATATGGATTTGTTGATAATAGATTTATCTGAAATTGATCTGATATATATGGATTTCTTGATAATAGTTATTCTAAACTTATTCTCAAACTTGAAATTTATCTGATATATATAGATTTCTTGTTCCATGTCACTATATCATTTGTTCCAAAATCTTATATTATTTGTTCAAAGTAGATATACTATTTGTTCCGAACTAATGTACCATTTGTTCTAAGTACATATTTCTCCTTATATATGAAACTTTACATTTATCTGATATGGCTGGATTTGATGATAATAGATTTATCTGAAATTTATCTCACATATATATATTTCTTTATAATAGTTGTTCTAAACTTATTCTCAGACTTGAAATTTATCTAAGATATATAGATTTCTTGTTGCATGTAACTATATCATTTGTTCAAAAGTAATATATTGGTTGTTCAAAGTGGATATACTATTTGTTCCGAACTAATATACCATTTCTAAGTAGATATTTGTCCTAATATCGATTCTCTTACCTGTTTTGTAGATTTGCTTATGCCTAGTTACTCTTCGACTGCAATTGTACCTTACACACCAGAAGTAATTACAAGACTCAGCCCTAATGGAACAAAATTATGGATTCCTAATTGTTCAAATGAGTTAAAACCTACTCTTGGAATGATATTTGAGAATTATGATAAAGCTCAAGAATTCTACAAATCATATGCATGTGCTGCTGGATTTAATAGTAGGATATCAACTTCAAGAAAGAAACAAGGTGTTATAAAAGAACAATTTTTTGTATGCAATAAAGAAGGTTACAAATATCACAAAAGAAAAGAAACATCCAGTGATATAAAAACCAGAAAAAGGACACTCAGTCGCGTAGGATGCAGAGCTAAAATGATTATCAAACTTTCCGACAATGGAAACTATGAAGTGACACAGTTTAAAGAAGAACATAATCATCTTCTATACACTCCAGGATGTGTACAATATCAAAAAGAGGGCAGCAACATGAATCTTCTACTGGAAAAAATGGTAGTTAATAATGCAAAGGTAAAAAATCTTCTTCATAATTGTTATGCATTATAAATAATGTATTATGTTTACTTATAGAATTTTACTCATTTCATCTAAAAATAAATGAATTCTGATTTGGTTGAACAGATGAATGTTGGTCCTCTAAGAACTTATAGACAAGCAAAGGAACTTTATGGAGGATATGAAAATATTGGTGCATCGAAGATAGATTTTAAAAACTTCCAGAGAGACTTGAAAGCATATATTAAGGATTCAGATGCACAAATGTTTGTAGATAATTTTCAGAAAAAAAAAGGAGTTATGGAGTGCATTATTTTTCGAATTTGAAGTAGATCAAGAAGGCAGACTCTGTAGAGCTTTATGGGCAGACCCTGTATGTATAAAAAACTACGCTCTTTATGGCGATATGGTCTCATTTGACACAATATATAGCACAAATAGGTACTATATAATAATCTTTCGCATAAAATTTTAGCTTTCTGCATTTCATATACTGATTTTGAAACACAAAAATTGTATCATGTTCTTCAAATAGAAAACTTATTTTTATGTTACAATGAACAGGTATAATATGATATTTGGACCATTTACTGGGGTTGACAACCACAAAAAATGTATTACATTTGCATCTTGTTTCGTGACTAACGAAGATATTGCATCATTTGAGTGGGTTTTTAAAACATTTCTGAAAGCAATGGACAACAATGAGCCGACTTGCTTGATAACAGACCAAGATCCAGCAATGATAGTTGCAATAAAAAATGTTTTTAAAAAAACAGAATACAGATTTTTCATGTGGCACATTATGAAGAAGATGTCAGACAAAATAGGTACGAAAAATAATTCTATACTATTTATTTTCTATTGTCCCATTCAATAAATACAATGTTCAAATATAATACATGTGTTGTTCAATATGAATACATAAAATGTTCCAAAATGATATATGTGTTGTTCAATACGCATACATTAATTTTATTCTAAACTCTATCCTTACAAATACAGGAAGACAAATAATGCAAGAAACAGATTTTATTACAAAAATAAATTCTTGCGTGTGGAGTGTAGAATTGGAACCAGAAGAGTTTGAACAAAAATGGATGGAAATTATTTTGGAATTCAACTTACAAGAACATGGATGGCTGAAACACATGTATGATATAAGATCAATATGGATTCCTGCTTATTTCAGAGACTCATTCCTAGCGGGCTTAATGAGAACAACCTCAAGGTCAGAAAGTGAAAATCACTTCTTCACTTCTTTCACAAAAAGTCATTTGACTCTCATTGAATTCCTCCTCCGGTTTGAGGGTGCAATGGAAGCACAAAGACATGCACAAGGAAAAAATGACAATGATTCTAAACACTCAATACATATGACTCAAACACCAATTCCTATCGAAAAGCATGGATCAGAAGTATTTACAAGAACAATTTTCTATGAATTTCAAAAACAAGTGATAGATGCTTCATTTAAATGTTGATGATATACAGAAATACACTGACAAATGCAGAATCATTGTAAGAGAAAGAGGTAAAAAAACAACATATCAGGTTGTTTATAATACAGACAACAGTGACACAACATGTTTGTGCAAGATGTTCAATAGAGCAGGAATTCCCTGTAGACATATGGTGCTTGTATGGAAGGATAGGATGCTGGAAAAAAATTCTGACCAGTATGTGCTAAACAGATGGAAAATATTACCAGAGATAACATTGCAAAATAATGTTATAGAAGAATGTGCTAGAACAATGGGAAAGAAAATAATGTTGAATAACTTATGGAGTGAGATTCACATGACTGTCTGTTTGGCTGAAGGGGATGAAGAGGACCTAAATAATCTCACAAGAAACATTCAAACATTGAGGACAGAGCTGGAAGCAAAGAAAAGAAAGAACATCAACAATTCTACTAAAATTCAAGACATAGAGATGTTGGTTGGAACAAGTCGGCCCTCTGAAGTTCTAATCAAAGAACCTAAAATTTCTAAAAACAAAGGAACTGAGATTCAGCTTACAAACAGTGAGAAAAGATTCAAGGGAGAAAAAGAGAAAGCAATTGAATAATCACAAAAAAAACAAAGGATGTGCAAAGGATGTCACCAATTTTGCAACCATGACATTAGAAACTGCCCAGAAAAAGCAAAGAGATAAGGTAAAATCCTTATATCTAAACTTTCTTTACTCTAACATTATATTTTGTTATTTCACTTCACTTTGAAACCTGTGATTTTTAATTGGAACAACTTGTTATTATATGTCTTGATAATACATTTCTTACAAAGATCAAATAAGATCATTATTGCAACCTAAAACATCATTGTTACATTCCTCATACTTGTGTTTCAGATTCTTCTTCACTTCCTTCAGCTTCTCCTTCAATCCACTTTCTTCTACTCTCGTTTCAGAATAAAACACATCACAGACACACAAAATAAAGAAATAAAAGCGTTTATACCCTTCAGCTTCACCATGATGCAATCAACATTCCCCTCCATAAACGTTTCCTCCATATCAACAATGAACTTAAAAAGTTCATCAGGAATATAACTACCTGCTTTACGTACTGAACATGTGTGTTAATTTCAATATATCTTTACACTAACAATATATGAACATCAATAATATATAGCAGTATAAAAAACATAAAAAAAACATATCATTAAATAAAAAAAACATACAAACATAAACAGAAAAAACATAAAAACATAAAAATAAAAACAATTGTTCACAATTATAAAAAAACATTAAAATAAACCATCATTAGGACCCGTAATATCATTGTTATATTTCTTAATCTGGCCTTTCAGATTCATCTTCACTTCCTCCAGCTTCTACTGCAACTCCACCTTCTCCTCCACTTCTTTCTCAATGAAACACATCATTGAGTCACAAAATAAAGAAATGAAAGCCTTCGTGCCCTTCAGCTTCTTTAAGATGGAGTCAATATCCCCTTCCATAAAAGTTTCCTCCATATCTTCAATAACTTTAAATAACTCATCAGGAATTTCACTCCGTTCTTTAGATACTAAAGGTTGAACAGGAGAAGAAGACCTCGATCTCTTAGACGAACTGGAACTGCTTCCTGACATATTTCCTTCAATCCAAATTCTAATAAAAAAATACGATCAATAACCGTTCAGCAATACTATTTATAGAATTTTATTTAGTCTCTTCAACTTCATACTATCAAAACACGCTTTCTTTCATTCAAATGATCATCCATTGGGAAACTTAAAAGCTTTTATTAATTTAGACTCTTCAAATTCTACTTTTCCTGCAATGAAACACACATTACGTACATGAATATTGTAAATCTCAACAGTATTTATTAAATGCAAACTAAATTAAAACTGTGAATCACTCTCTTAAACTATTGGTATTATTTCCTATATAAATATGAAAATTGGTCTGTTAAACTATTCGTATCAGAATCAATAACTATTTCCTCATTTATTTATTATTGCAAAGGGGATGAATTAAAATCAGATTAAAATAAATTTGTATTCATTTTATTAACAATTAATCATTACAACGAAAGTATTTCCTCATTTATTCATTAAAACTTTAATGAAACATATACCATGTATTAATTATATTCAAACAAATAGTGATTACTTATTGATCCCTTATTACTGAAAAAAAATAACTATATGATTTCATTTTCTATTTTACAGGGTGAATCCTCAAAAGCAAACTTACTGATCAATTGGATATATTCTTATATTCTTCCAACGGTATACATACTATGTTCCATTCCATGAGCTGTATTGTTCAATCTGAATACATATGTTGTTCCAGAATAAATATTACATTGTTCCATTAGAAATATTTACATTCTTCTTATTTACTTTAATGTGATCTAAACTCATTTCTCATTCCAAAATAATTGCTACTATGATCCAACACAATTTGTTTAAATGGCTAATGTATATAAAGTGGTTGTGAGTCCAAACCATTGAATATGCTCTTATATTGATCCAAAGGTATACATAAATTGTACAAATTCTTTAATATAACTATATCATTTGTGATGAGTATTGAAAAATGATATATACTGAATTCTACAAAATTGTACCACTTGTTCAATGTAACTATATCATTTGTTCAGAAATATTTAACCATTTGTTCCATTCCATAAACTGAATAGTTCCATCAGAATACATATGTTTTTCTGGAATAAATATTACATTGATCAATCAAAAATAGTTACATTCTATTTATTTACTTTAATGTGATCTAAAATCATTTCCCATACAAATATATAAAGAGGTTGTGAGTATGAACCATTGGATATGCTCTTATATTGATCCAAAACTATACATAAATTATACAAATTGTTTAATATAACTGTAAAATTTGTTCAAATTTAATGTACCATTAAGGGGTTGGGAGTATTGAAAAAAAGCTGTGGATGAATTCTACAAAATTGTATGACTTGTTCAATGAAATTATGTAGTTTGTTCCGAATCAATATACCATTTGTTCAAATAAAATGTAACATCTGTTCGAAATAAATTATATCTCCTAAATATTAAATATATTGACATCTGTTAAGAATAAACAAACATAATTTGAAAAACCTTTATAAATGTAAAATTTTATATACAAATTCTAAAGTATATTTACAAATTCTAAAATATATTTACAAATTTAACATACAAAATATGCTATTCGAAATTTAAACCAGCACCAACAACCCATTCTTTTGACTTCTCATCAATTTCTTCAATAAGTTGATTTATTGGATTCAAAAGAATGCTCCAGCAATAAAAAATTCTAAACTTTCTAAACTCTTTTCCCTGCAAAAAAAAATGATATAATAAAATAGAATAATAGTAATACAAACTGTTACATAAAGAATTTAAAACACATACCTTAGAATTCTTTGTCAATCCAATATTCCAATCCTTCACACTCTGACCAATGTAAGTTTTCATATGCTTTAAAAGAAAAACACCACAATCATTGTGGTTATTATTGCTTCTCCACTTCATCCTCAGGATTTGCACTTTGTATGCACACATTTGTTTTAATGAAGAAGCATCATTTTTTAAAACAAAATGAGCATATGATTTTAACTACAACAAACAAATTAGAAAATATGTTATCACATATACAACAAAAACAAAGAATGAAGTAAATCAAGTTACAACATACCAATTGTTCTGGACAATTATCATACTTATCAGCACGACTGATTTTTCGAGGAAGTGTCATATTATCCAATATTTGAACACTCTTTGAAAGATTATTGACAACAATCAGATAAAAATGTTCATGACAAATAACAGGGAAAAACACCTAATAAACACCAAAAAACATTAGTATCTCAATACATTTAACAGTATTCAACAGCTGATGTTCCACCATAAAACTTACCAATTCAACCTTAGCCAAGTTTTCAAATTTGAAAAACTTAAGTTCATTCTGAAGCCTTTCATGAAAATTATATTCTCTTGTTCTACTAGCTCCAGAAAACAGAAGATTCTACAAAATAATCAAAACAACATTTAGCAAAACAATTATTTACAGAATGAAAACAAAAAACAAACTTACAAAATTAGAAAACATACGAAAGCATATGTACTGAAAAAAAATCTTTTCGGTTTTCCATTATATTTTTTCAATTCTTCAGTGTTCAAAATTGAACTCCAAGCATCCACAATATTATTGACAATATGATCATGACCAGACATTGATAAAATCTCCCGTTTATCAATAAAGGTTTGTCCGTCACTGAAAAATACATCACTTCAAAACAAGGAAAAAAACTATCAGTATATGACAAAATAACATATAAATTCATATAACAAACATAACTTCAACTTCTTACCTGCTTAAAAAAGGACTCAGAGCATATTCAACAATCCTCTTTTTACGACTATCCATGTTATCAAACAACTTTGGATACCGAGAAATAAAAGGAGAACGGAGGTACTTCGATTCCTTAACAATCCTCCTTAAACGATCTCCTCCACAACTTTCATTATCAACACCATATCTCAAAATAATATTTCCCAAATCTCGACGTAATTCATTCATCACATCTACACTGAAAGATGACCTCCTAGCATACTTATCCCACTAAAAAACAAATCACAATTAACATAATCAATCAAAACTAATTGTTCCAAAAATAAAAACCAATTGTTCCAAAAATAAACACCAATTGTTCCAAAGAATAAACACTTACAATATTGTCAATTTTCAACACTTTCTCAGACACTATATCATACATATACTTCATTACATAATACCCACAGCTTTTTGTATCTTTCTGAGTTGGAATATTCTGCAAAATAAAATACAAATAACTTAAAAACAATAAAAAAAATTACACAAATATACATACAAATTAAACACGTACCACAGGGCAAATCCAATTTACCGAAAACTTCTTATGATAAAAAGAAAAAATAGATCTGCAAAACAATATCATATATATGTCAAGCTATTACATTCAATAAATAAAATACATTATAAAAGAGCATTTGATTATTAAACATACTCATCAACAACATATTTCCATTCATCATTCTCCACGCCCAAACGAGTTTTCAATGGATCCAAAAGAAAAACGCGTTTCCGCTCAAGATCAACGACAGTCAAAGTCCAATGATAACTGAATAAAACAAACACATTAGCAAAACAATAATACATTATTAAACAAATCAAATAAATCATCAGTATAGACAAATAATGCATACCGTTTGTTTCGTGGTATCAAATACAAACATTTGTTGCCAGACTGCTCATATCTCTCTGTCAAAAACTTGATCTTCTCCCCAATCTCATGAACTCTTTCAAAATGATTAGTTATGTTTGGATCAACAAGAGAGAAGGTGGTATCCAATCTATCATTATTCACAATCACATCATAAAGGTGCCTGTAGAAAACACACACAAAACATATACACTAAACATGTCATTCAAAAAAATAAAACAATATAACCACTAATACAAACATGCAATTATAGACAAAAAAAAATACCTCATGTAATACAAAATTGGACCACAGCCTATTGGATCTAGATCAGTCAATTCACGAATATCCTTCCTCAATATAACTGCTTTCACCGAATGACCAAAAATGTAATCTTCAAACGTGGTAAAAACTGTCCTCCCATTACATAAATAATTGTTAGCTTATCTACACATATCGGCAAATTCATCTGGAACATCTCCAGGCAAACACTCCAAGTCTATATCATCATCAGAATCAGAATCAGACACCTCTGACTCAATCGCATCATCAATATCACTGTGTGAAAATATATAACAAAAAAAATAAAAAAATAAAAAAAATAAAAATGTTCCATACATATACAAAAAAGGTTCCAAAAAACTGAACCATTTGTTCAATAAAATAATAACTTACACAATTTCATCAGCAGGATCAACAAACTCATCCCCTTCATCTTGATTTACACAAACTAAAGGACCAACCCCATAAACTATATCAGCAGCCCTACAAACAAAAAAAAACATCAATTAAGCCACAAATATTAAATGACATGATCCAAAACAAAAAACAGGAATTATTAAAAAAAATAATAAATTACATTTCAGATGAAACAGATTGATCAGCCACACTCTGGCTTAACAACTCAAATTGAGGAGCAGAACTCATCTTTATTTTCAACCTCACTCCTTCAGATGAGCCTACTTTCCCTGTAAATTTCTTCACTACTCCTCTCTTCTTTTTCTTATTCTTTTCCTTCTCTTCTCCTCCTCTCTCTTTTTCTGAACCTTCAGCTACCTTTTTCTGAACCTGCTTGTTATATTCTTGATTAACAGCATTGTATTCTTCCCAAAAGCCAGGCAGATTAAAAAAATCATTATCATCATCACATTCTTTAAATAAACTTCCTGAATGCTCACTTGCTGGCATTCGGTCAGAACGATGGCTCATCCTCTCTTCCTTACTGACCATGTACTTCGTAAAAACGTTTTCAACAAATTTATTCATCCGTACTGGAAAGTCACTATCCTCAAAGATATTTTCAGCTTCATCCACCAACTTAAACATCTGAGTTACAGCATTAGCTAATATCTCAGCCACTGATTTAAACCTTCCTGTGAATTCCTGCATTTATAAAAACAGTATTTAATAACTTATCAAAACAAAACAGAATCTTCTATGTAAAAGATAAACACAGATGCATACCATGAAGTAACTGGGACATTCAGAAACTCCTTCTTGACTATCTTCATCTTCTCCTTCTACATGCTTCTTCTTCTTCTCTTCTTCTCTCTTATTTTTCTTCTTACATTCAACATGGGGCCCTTCACGTTCTACCTCTGCTTCATATTTAACTAATCTCTTCAATACAATTCCCTTGCCAAAATCACTGGCATTTTCCAATTTAATTCTTTCAGAGATTAGAACATTAGTCCACACAGAGGTTAAAGGAAACGACCGGGGCCTAAAATCAACCCCACGTTGCAATCGATCAAAATAACATATCTACAATAAAAAAAATGAGAAAAACAAATTAAAAGCAAATACAAAAATTATTAAAAATAAATTGCAACATATTCAAACAATTACCAGTATAAATGGTAGAGGGCCTGTGAAAAAATACGGATTATTATCGTCCTTGAAAGAACGAACAGAATTTATAAGATGCCTAAAACTAAACCGGCACCAATCCAACTTTGAAATTTCAGTCACATCCATGCAACTGAATAAAAACTTATTGTACAAGGCCCTATTCTTGTTTGACCGAATGCAAGAATTTCCAACAATAACAATGAAGTTCCAGATGAACTCATCACAAACATCCACTTTCAACAGATCTTTCAGCCTAAGAAGCACATCTTTATCCTTAGGACTGCCACTACATAGACCAAAAGAATTCCTCCAAGTCTGTAAAAATTTGGTCCAACTATCCCCACTGTTACTATCCGCTTCCTTAATTTCCTTTCCTCCATATGGCAGGCCATAAACACAATGGAAATTCTCTTCACTCAAATCAATCCGGTCATTACCAGGAAGAATAAAATAGCATCTGTCAGGATCGACAGAACACACAACCTTGGAACAAAACAATCCATTTAGCTTCCCAAGATCGAGACACAAAAAACCACCAAACCCAATCTTCCTAATGGCAGCTTTGTGTGTCTCTGGCATTGTTTTCACAAACTTACTAAATGCTGTAGGACGCACCCTCTGATTCAATACTACACCAGATAAATCTTGCTCCATAATAAAATAGCAACTATCCTTCTTCACAATCCTTCTTTTACAACCACGATTCACAGATCTAGAAGAACAAACTCCTTTCACAAACTCAACCTTATTCCTCTTCAATCTAGAACCACCAGATACTTTAACAACATCAACATTCTTCCTCTTCAACCTAGAAGAACCAGAAACAACATATTCATCATCTGCTTGTTCTTCAGATGGTGTACTCGCACTGATAACAAAATCAGGATCATTCATATTTTCACGAGCGTCAGAAGAACTTTCATCAGCATCAGAACAACTTTCTACATCCTTCAAAGCATCAGAAGAACTTTCATCAACAGGAACACCAATATTTGATGACTTATTCTTCAAAGCATGAGATTTGTTCACAAATTTCTGTTTACTTCCTTCATCAATATTCTTCTCACATACCCTTCAAACATAAAATATAACAAAAAATTAACAACAATACTGAATCAACAAAATACATATATAGTTACAAACAAACTTATAAATTGGTACAAACGAATAAATAAATTGTTCAAAAGGAATACATATATTGTTCGAAACAAAAACATAAATTGTTCAAAACGAATACATATATAGTTCCATACAAAAACATATACTGTTCAATACAAATACAAATATTGTTCCATAAACACATAAGTAACAAAATAGTACCTCTCGTGATCATCTTCCATATAATCAGAGTTTATAGCAGCAAGCAACGTAGGCTCAATAACATGCTCACTCGAACAATCTTTCCTACTAGAAGTACCTTTCGGCATTCTAATATATACTGAAAAACAACAAGAAAACACATATACAAGTCAGAAAACTAAGAAATGATAGACGAAAACAAAATGAAAAAATGAAAAAACAAAATGAAATGACGTAGAAACCCTAAAAAATCAAAAATACAAAAACTAAACAAAAATACTAACAACATGCATAAAACAAAATCTAAAATGAACAAAGAAAATACCTAAACAAAAATACTAACAACATGCATAAAACAAAATTTAAAATGAACAAAGAAAATACATAGAAACTCACCGATATATTCAAAAATACACAAAAGCAGAGCGAAACCTACACCGTAAATAAAAGTTACAGGAAATGAGAGAGAAAAGTGGAACGAAACATTCAACAAAAAAAACGAACGGAAATGAAAAAACAACAGACAGAAATACGATGAAAACGAAAACAAAAACATAGAGATACTCACCGATATCTTCCAAGAAACACAAAATGAGAACCGGAACAAAGTAATCGACGAAAAAATCCACAAACGAACGATCGGAAATGAAGTGGCAATCGGAAAAAAACCAGAGAAAGATCGGAGAAGAACCGGAGAAGAAAGAAACAATACAAACAAAGGAGATTACAACTATACCCCTGAATTAAAAACTATTTATACTACGCGCGTAAAATTACAAAAATACCCCTCCGTTTTTTACACAATTACTAAAAAGCTACAGTTGTCACACCGTAAAGAATGTGTCACACCTGATCTCTCCTATATATATATATATGAAATGGGTAATGCTTTTTAATCTAGATTTTTGTTCATTTGAATTGGTTACTTAATATGTTATAATATTATAATTAGTTGAAATGTACCAAATTAGAAAAATTTGTTTTATTTACTAATTTTTTATGCAATTAAATGGATGGAGGTGTGACTTTCCAATTTAATTAGAAATTATGGAATTTTCTCCCAACCCATGTGATGAATTACTCGACATAAATTAGTTAAGTATATGGTGTGCAAATTAAAATATTAATGGTATGCCTAACTATTGAAAGGTCTATTTATTTATAACTATTGAAAGGTCTATTTATTTATTACTATTTTTAGCCAAATGTGGTAGTTGTATATTGAAAGGTATTCATTACTTAAATTAGAATAGTTTGGCTACGTGTGGGCTTTGATTATTTTTATTTTAATTGAATGTTCAAATCTTACCCTTTGATTTATGGAAGGTTTCTTTATCGTGACATCTCCACCAACCCCTAGATCAGTTGTCGGGACTGGTTTAAATAATTCACCATAATCTATTAGAAACTAGGAGAATGGAACATTCGACCTTTGGGAAGGGAGGCAGATGTCTCCGCCGGATGGAATCCCAACGGACACTAGCGGGCCCTTTCTATACCGAAGTTTAACAACGGGAATCCCCTCCGGGATGGATTACAGATGAATTGATAGGACCTTTGAAACTTAAAGGGGATAGATCCCTTCGGATGGTGTTGGCTGGTTGAGGATTCGGGGAGTTTTCGGCACCACACGGAACTTTGGCCCGAGCTCGGACCTGGCCCATGATAAGTGCTATAGGAATCCTCGATTTTGATCATATGGACCTTAATAACCATTTAGTATTTAGTTATAAACAGTTGCATATATGTTTATTCAAATCTTAGGGTAGAGATTTTATGCATCCTACGATTTAGATTTAGTAAGCTTCAATCTAACGGTAAATGACCAAATAAAATGAGCATTTACGATTTCAAAATTGAAAAGATCAAAGACTTTGTGATATTCTAAGACACTTTAATTCTTCAACTTTTTAATTTTGAAATCATTTAGATATTGTTTGGTGAAAAAAGAGAAATTGAATGTTTAGAAACAGAAAGCCTCGAAAATGATGATCTTTGAAAATAAAAATTTTGATTTCATAGTAAATATATGGTACTAAAAACTTTAATTCTCGAAATTTTCCATTTTGAGGTGGTTAACGGTTATTTTGATAATATCAAACTAAACAATCATCATTTTTAACAAAATGAAAATTATAATCCTCGTTTGAAAAAAAAAATAACAGTTTGACAAAAAGTGAAAACACGATAGTTTTTTTATTTATTTACTATAATAATAATTATATATCTAATAAGTTAACATAGCTAGTTTCTATAATTGTTAGTGTACTTAACAGCTTAAGTACCTTTCTTTAAAAAAAAAAAGAACAGATTAAGTACCAATTATTGTTTTGTTAGAATATTGACAAATTAAAAAAGGAACTTTTAGTTCTTGGTTCCAAATTCATTATAATAAAATATGGGTGATTAATTTATTAATCCTTATATTTTGACAAAACACATTGTTTAGTCCCTGTATTTTTAAAAACACACGGTAAGGTCTCTAACCTTTTTCTCAGTGAACTGTTTAGTCCTTTCGTCTGTTTTGTTAGATTGTTTACCGTTTATGAATTAAAAAATGACTAAATTACCCTTTACTATTTATCAGTCAAAAGCAAATCACACCTATAGAGTCTTTCTCTCACAACTCACGCTCACAAAAAAATGGAGAAAGGATTGAATCCCTAACCCATAATCGAATCACTCATGCTCACTCTTCCTGTTTGAATTGAAGGTAGAAATCGACTCAAATCTCTCTCGTTTACGCTTCCCGCTAGAATTGAAGGAGGAAATCTTCTTACTCTCAATGGTGAGTTTAATTTCCTTCATATTCTCGACTCATGTTTACTGTCAACTGCTTCAGTGATGATGAAAGATGTTTCTGCTAATCCAAATTGACTAACAGAATCTTCATAAGAGTCTAACGGCAGGGACTAAACAGTTCACCAAGAAAAATGTTAGGAACTAAACAGTTCATTGAGAAAAAGGTTAGAGACTTTACCGTGTGTTTTTAAAAATACAGGGATTAAACAGTGTGTTTTGTCAAAATATAAGGACTAATAAATTAATTACCCATAAAATATTAAGGTGAGTGTAATATATTTTTTGTAAATAATTTTTTTTTACGATGGAGTAATTAATTGATTACATTTTACGTAAATTTAGAAAATCAATTAGACATTTTGAAAGATTAGGAGGTCAATCAATCTTTTTTAGATAAATTCAAGGAGTAAATGATATATTAAGCCTAAGAAAATAATAAAAATTATTTTATAATTATATCATGAAATTAATATGATGCACCTTATATGTATATATTTATATCTTTAATGATATAATCATATTTGTTGTTGTTTTTTTTAACCAGACTGGCAACTTTATTAGATAATAGGACCAGCGTAACATCTGCTAGTCGTATAGGCAATACACTGAAAAAACTATTGTTAGCATTGGAATACGCCCGCCTAGCCATAACATGAGCGGCCCTATTCGCTAAACGATGAATAAAACACAATTTAAAACCAGAATGCGAGTTGATGATATCCCTGCAGTCTTAAACAATCAAACCGAACTTCGAATTATCTTGTCTATAAGAATTAACCGCATCAACAACTAATTTGGCGTCCGATTCAAAGACAACATTTATGAAATGTTGGCTAGCAAGTTAACTCAAACTCGTACGAACCGCAAGTGCTTTGATGATCTTTGGTTCTTTTACATCTTTAATTAAGCAACTACTCCCAAACAGAAAACGGCTCGTCTCGTCCCTCACAACCGCTCCCAATCCACAGCTTCTGACTCCTGCAAAGCTCGCCCGATCTGTGTTGCATTTTACTGAACTAGCCGGCGGCGGTGGCGGACTCCAAGTCGAAGGTGTGGCGATCATGTTCCGCAGGCGATGCGTAGTGGCCGCTGCAGGCCTCACATCTCCCTCACAATCAGACAGTGCAGTACCAGTAAGCCTCTCACGATCTGCCCCATATCTCGATTCGTCCAGCGCCGTAGCAATAGTAGAACGCCTTATGGTCGCTAATTATTTTTTAAATATATTTATTTGAAAATAAAATTTAATCAATAAATTGGGTTGTCAGAATTCAAACATTATACTACTTAAACTAAAAATTTAAGCTGATAGTTAACATGGTAATGAAATCATTATTTCATTACATTACAATGTTAATTACATTATATTGCACTATAACGTATCAAACGGATTTTTAATGTAACCAAATAAAAAATTCAATGGCTTAATACAACAACAAAGCCTTAGTCCCGAAATGATTCGGGGTCAGCTAACATGAGCCATCATATATAACCGTGAAATCAAGTCGTGTCAGCGACACAAATTCCCTCCCTCCACTCCGTCCTATCCACTACTATATTTTCCTCAATTCTCAGTAAACTCATATCACTCTCGATCACCCTCGTCCAACTTTGCTTAGGTCTTTCCCTACCCCTCACCACTACATCCCTTTGCCACTCTTCGGTTCTCCTAACCGGCGCATCAAGCGCTCTACGTCTCACATGGTCAAACCACCTTAGTCGGTTTTCTCTCATTTTATTCTCAATAGATGTGACCCCTACTTTTGTCCTAATTATTTCATTACTCACCCGATCCTTTCTCGTATGACCACACATTCATCTCAACATACGCATCTCCGCCACCGACATCTTATGGATATGGCAGTGTTTCACTGCCCAACACTCCGTACCATATAACAATGCTGGTCTAATTGCCGTCCGGTAGAATTTTTCCTTCAATCTATTAGGCATGCCGGGGTCACAAAGGAAACCCGTAGCACTCTTCCACTTCGACCAACCAGCTTTAATCCTATGAGCAACATCTCCATCTACTTCTCCATCCGTTTGGATAATAGATCGTAAATACCGGAACAATCCAATGGCTTAATATTAAAAAAAAAAAAATTCAAAGTCCTAACCATGTTTTTTGCATTTATTTTTGTTTTTTTTTTTTTTTTTTTATTAATTTGCATGCCTAACTTTCATTTACGGCCGTTATAAAACTATACAATAATAATAAAGAAATGTAAGAATTATCGGCGGATTCGCATTTCTGGGACAACTAACTTTAACATGACCCTCGCATGCCTTTTACTTGTCTGACACAATTTTTTGTTTTTAAAATATATAAAAATAGTGTTTGTGGTTTCGCCTAGATTTGACAATTTCATGTTAGAGTCATATCGTTGTTGTGTTCGTATTGAAAAAGATTAAATTCAAACTCAATCTGAAAACGATTCGTGTTATAATCGTGTTAACATGTTCGAGTTAGTATCGATTTCGTATCGTGTTTTCGGGTTACTTGAAATTTTGTTATGCATATGTATTAATGATAACTTTCAAAAGTATAAGTAGATATAGTATTTTTTTTAAAATACTTTATGTCATTTTTATATTAGTATGTTGACACTAACAATCGAAAAATCCGCTAATATCATCTTAAGGGGTCATGTAATGTGTTTATAACAATTTAGGAGGTTCGAATCATATTTGCAAGTAATAATTAT
This sequence comes from Euphorbia lathyris, assembly GCF_963576675.1. NCBI lineage: Eukaryota > Viridiplantae > Streptophyta > Magnoliopsida > Malpighiales > Euphorbiaceae > Euphorbia > Euphorbia lathyris. The sequence continues at coordinate 88,998,998 of NC_088915.1, forward strand.
AATTTCACTATCTTTATTAATAAAATGGTATGTAAAAATCCGAGCGAATATACTAATAATTTTAAATATTCGTGTCATTTCGTGTCGTTTTTGGGTTAGCATGTCAATCCTAACCCAACTCAAAAATTTATGTGTCAGTTTCGTGTCAATCCCAAAATGACATATTACCTACTAAGCTAAACTCAAACACTAAAATTGCATGTCGATTTCGTATCGTGTAATCGGGTTGTATGTACTTTTGCCACCTCTAGTTTTGGCCTATTTATAAAAATAGATATGTGGTTTAAAAGTTTGTAAATAGAGTATGTAGTATATTTTTAAAAAAAATAAAATATTTGAAATTATACAATTAAGTAGCATTCCGATGATTAAATTAGTAAGTATGAAATGTTAAAGGGAAAATAGATTGACTTGAGAGAGAAAATTATCCTCCTTTGAGCTGTCTAATTAAGGGTATTTATAGATTCTAGAGTAAGATTTTGATGTCAAATGACCCAAATGCCCCTGAGGTCCGACGATCTGTCAATACCATTTTACAGGCGGCTAGAGCTGGCATGTCGTCTGGTTCTGTCATGAATTTCAGAGGAAATGAATCAGTAGCTGCTCATTCCCTTTACAAAGCAGGAATTTAAATGAGTCTTCCTATTTCAGATGCACCCGGATAAGATCCCGGGACCAAATGGTTTTAACCCGACATTTTTTCAGAATTTCTGGCATATTTTGGGAGATGAGCTTTCTCGGCAGCTCTAGTATGGTTGGAGCAGGGACATTTTCCGTCTGATGTGCAATACTCAAAGGAATGTTTTATAACATCCTGTATCTAGCGTATTGAAGGCTCTCCTCCGATGAATGAATGTGAAGCTCAGGCGTTATTCAACACGATTTCTTCGATTGCTTCAAGAGGATATCATCGGGTTAATTTTGAATCTGATGCCAAGGTTATGGTCGATGCCTTTCATTCCTCCGCTCCTGATATCACGGAGTTTGGGGACTTAATTGCAAAACATCGTACTCCTGCTACTCTTACTTGATCACTTTTCTTGGCAATAGGCAACACAGTTACTCGTACTTTAGCTAGATCGTTTCGTTTTGCTAATAATCTCGTAATACTTAACATTTTTTACCCGATTGTCGCCCATTAATGCGCTTCCCTTTAAAAAAATATCTAGGTTTTCCAACAAATTATAACATATTTTAAAAAAGGACAATGATTAAGGTGATAACTAGCTAGATTGCTACATCTATTTGATAATGAGGGGGACACCAATATAAAATCAAAAATTCAAATCTACATAATTAAAATAGTTAATGGAGAATAAAAGTAAATTAGTGAAAAAAGGTAACTACGTGGAAGAATGAGAGCTTCTAATTTTGTCTTTTTTGTAAAAAAAAAAAGGTACAATTGATATTTTTGATAATAAAAAAAGGACAATTGATTTGAAAGGTAAAGGAAGTGGTAGATATATAGGAAAAGTTTGAAGAAAAAAGTGATAAAAAAGAAATAAAGAAGTGCATGCGTACGTGTAGAAAAAAAAGAAGGAACCGGCAAATAGATTAGGGTTGGGTCTATTCTATTCATAAAGTAACCTACTCAAGTTACCACATTGGGGAGTGTATTCTCTTTAGGGATGGCGACGAGTACTCTATCTAGAGACGGAGATAAATAGGGTGTAACGATCCGGTCCGGAGTAAATGACGCTGTGATAGAAGGTTTGAGTAAGGAACGGTCTTAAGAGATGGCGATGGAATATGAATGAACTGAATCCCACATCGAAAATGGAGAAAGAGTGATTGTGGCTTATTAGTAAGTAGGGATGACAACAGGTAGGGTACCCACGAGTAGTGTCAATTCCAAACCCTTACCATTTATTTTTCAATTATCTGTATCCGTCTCATTACTCTAATGAGTATACCTTTTGCATCCAATATCCGTCCCATTTAATTTATAGATACCCGCGGGTACCCTTACTCGTGAAAAATCAATATATAAAACAAAAAATGTTACAAATTTAACAAAGTATAAACTTAATAAATCATACATCTAAAAATTAAATAAATTAAACTTTAATCAATAAAAACAAAGTAGCTTAATTATATCACGTAATAGTTGAAAAATAAAATATTGAGGTTTGAATCTAAAATCTTATATCACAATAATATTTTTTAATATATAAGAGATTTGTGACGGGTTCCGGATACCCTGGTGGGTATTCTCATACCCGTCCCAGGTAATGGTTTTGATCCATACCCGTCTCATACCCTTTTATATAGGGTACAGATAGTCCTATTAGGGTCGGGTAGTATCGAATAGCCACGTGTATAGTACCCATTGTCATCTCTATTATTAAGGTGTGAATCCAATACATGCAGATACATTTTTAAGGCGTGTGGTCCAATGTGTTGGATTTGGACCAAAGTGGAAAATATCTACATGGTATTAGGCTTGAATGTTACAGTTGGTATGGTTCAGGGACGAACCAGGTGGAAGCTGGTGGCCTGTAACAACCCGGCGGAGTGGTGGCGCCGGGTAGAAGGCCTGAGCAATGAGCGACCCTAAAGGATGGCAACGGGGACAGAAATGAACTAAATCCCACATTGAAAATGGAGAGAGAGTGACTGGAGCTTATTAGTAAGGTGTGAATTCAATACATGCAGACACGTTTTAAAACCGTGCGGCCTAAGATGTTGGATTTGGGCCAAAACGAACAATATCTATTAGGTATTGGGCCAAAATGTTACGTGGGGTCTAGAGAGGCCAAACCCTCTGGGGCATTAGAACTACTTCTATCATGGATGTTTCTGGCATCTCGCTCATTGCAATTACTCCTATTATAGATAGTGGTTTCGGTCCTTCTGTTTTAGACAAATTAAGGATCACAGTGGTCAGGCTCTATCGGCCACGGGAACTACCCCATCATTGATGTTTCTGGCCTTTCAGCCATTGGATTACCTCTATTATGGATAGTTTTGGTCTACTTGTTTCAGATAAATTGAGGTTCGTGATGGTTGATTAACTCATTGATTTTGTATTTAATTACAAAATACAACTTGATTAATATATGATAGGCGATAAACTTCTCTAATTTTGTTCAAAACAACTCAATCTTAGTTTTGTACTTTAAATCTAACTTAATTTTGAGAAGTTTTACATTGGTACGTAAAAATTGATTTTAGACCATTCAGATGATAACGCGTATATATACGAATAAATTCGTGCAAGTTTGATTTAGCAATTTTTTTTTATGCACGCGCGTGTAAAATTGGCCCCCCAACGGACCAATCATGTATTCCCACTGACTCTATCCGCGGGTATTCGACATTATTCGACCCTAATTAGATTATATGTACCCTGTATAAAATGGTATGAGATGGATATGAGCTCAAAAAAATTACGTGTGACGGGTATTAGAATACCCCGGGTACCTATTATCTGATGTCCGCCATATATTTGACTTTAATCTATTTACTTTAACCATAATGTCAATTTATTTTTATTAAGATTGATTTAGAATTTTAGAATTTGAAATATTTATTAAATATGTAGATGAATTATTCATGAATGGTTTATTAAATTTATCTTTTGTTAAATTTGTAATATTTTTTGTTTTGTGTATTGATTCTTAACGGATAAGTGTACCTGACATTTAAATGGGACGGATATGAGACTCATGAAATATATCCGTTAGAGTAATGAGACAAGTATAGATAATAAAAAATTAAACGAGTAAGGATTTGAGATTGATACTACCCATTGCCGGCCATATTCTCTCTATAGGGATGTTAACTAGGGATGTAACAGAACAGGGTTTTTCTATTTTCGCTTCTCTGACTTATCAGGATTTTTGCGTTTCTGTACCTAAAATCTAAACGGAAAAAATTGTGTTAATGTTTTTTTTTCCTATGAGGAGTCATTCTCCCCACGAGGTCCTCATTCACAGTTTCATCATGTTTTTTTTAACATATATAAATTTTTATTTTTATTTGTCTCCATCTTGTTTGTATTTGGTATACTATAACGATACATAATAAGATTAAATTTGAATTGAGTCACGAAAAGAAAGAATAAAATTGACATAACCTAATAACTCTAAAAAGAATTACAAAAATATATATATATAATAAATATTAAACGCAGAATTAATTGGGAAATTTGTAGGGACATATCGGGACGGATATCAGGGAGACAAAAATCCCCATTAGGGATTCCCCGTCCCTGTCGAGGATCCTATCAGGACAGATACCCAACAGGGACGAGGAATCTTCTAACCGTTTACATCCCTAATGTTAGTGTAGCGAGGCGAAAATTACATTTGTATTCCCGCTCCTTGATCTATTAGGGATTTTCCGTCTTCAGTTTCAAATTCTAAACAGAGAAAATTTTATCTTCGTCCTGCTGGGAATTCCCATCCCACGGGAAAGGAGAGAGAGGCTTAGGCCATGTTTGGTGAAGAGCTTTTATTGGGTAAAGTTAGAGGTTTGAGCCGTTTCTAGAGGTTTTGACTAGTCAAACTTCTAATAATGATGTTTGGTGAAAAGATGTTTAAAAATGTTTATTGGGTCCAAAAAGCTGATTGTATGAGTTTTTTCAATTATCTTATTGTTCTATTTCTTTTGAATGTCATTTTAACCCCTAATTACTACATTTTCACCCTAAATAAAAGTTTTATCATGTCCTTATTTATCATTTTACACAAATAACTATTAACAATGAGTTAAGTTTTAGCAAACAAGTTTACACAATCACATAGTCAAATCAGCTAACCAAAAAATAATTAGCTAACAGCTAATATAATCATTTAAACAACTAACAACTAATATAATCAGTTAAACAGCTAACAACTAATAGCTATTTGTCAAACAAAGCCTTAGTGATTTGAATAGTGGGTAAATTACACCCATGACCACTAGACCTGTTTACGGGTCCGGGTACCCGTTCAGGTCCGTGTCCCCTGGACCAGACTTGGACATGAAAATTTATCTTTAGGCCCACTTCGGCTCAGGCCTGCCTCTTTTTTTAACGAGTTTAGGATTTGTAAAAATAGCACGGCCTGCCTATTAATATTAATTAATAAATTTATATATTAATATTTATTTTCAAGTATAAATTTAATTTTTTATTATTAAAAATTATACGTATATATTTAGGCAGACTTATATGGACTGGGTTTGGGATTTGATTTTGAGCCCGAGCACAGCTCAGCCCGACCCGGGTCAGTCTAAATTAACAGCAGGTTGGGGTGAGGTTGGACTGAGCATTTTTAGACAACAGCTCGTTGTGCCCGGTCCATGAACAGGTCTAATGACCATTGAACTTTACCAATTTTAATATTATAGCCACTCAACTTCAATTCTTAACGGTATAATCACTGAAATTTATATTTTTTTAACACGGATGGAAATTCAGTGTAATTTACCCTTTGAATAGTTACTAAGAGAGTGTTTGGTAGCTCATTTTCATCCTCCTAAAAAGAAAAGTTTTAGAGCATCTCCAACAGCCTCTTAAGTTGGCTCTTAAGTTAAAATTTGAGTAGGGAGAATGAAAATTCATCTCCAACAGCCTCTTAGTGACTCCTCAAATCACTAAGAGTCTCTTCATCCTTTCTATTAAAAGCATCTCCAAGAGACTCTTAATGAACTCTCTAAAAATAATATAAATAATTGACTCTTAGTAATTTAAGAGTGGCTAAGATATATCATCTCCAACAATGCTCATTATATTCACTCTTTATTTATTATTTTATTATTAAGATTATTATATTACCAATAGTGTGAGGAGAGAGACTCATCAATAATAAATTATTAATAAAAAAAAGAAGTTAGGAGACACTAAGAGGTGGAGAGATGCTCTCTATTAATAGAGATGATGGAGAGACTCTTAGTGATTTGAGGAACCACTAAGAGGCTGTTGGAGCTGATTTTTTATTCTCCCTTCTCAAATTTTAACTTAAGAGCCAATTTAAGAGGCTGTTGGAGATGCTCTAATAGAGAGTCTCTCTCCACCTCTTAGTGTCTCCTAACTTCATTTTTTATTAATAATTTATTATTGATGTGTCTCTCTCCTTACACTATTGGTAATGTAACAATAAAGAATAATCTTAATAATAAAATAATAAGTAAAGAGTGAATATAATGAGCATTGTTGGAGATGATATATCTTAGCCACTCTTAAAGAGTCAATTATTTATATTATTTTTAGAGACCTCACTAAGAGTCTCTTGGAGATGCTCTTAGGTGTTTGGTTAGTAAACTCTTGTTCGCTTTGAAAACTAATCTTTTATAAAAACAGAGAATCCCTGTTTTTTTTTACAAAACAGTTTTTCCTAACAGCAAACAACAAACCGTAACAGGTAAAATAAACGGGTCCTAAAAGTTTATTTGAGTTGTAACTCTTCCATCAAATATTAACTCTTCCACCAAATTTTTACTCTTTGAATGTGCAATATAATAAAATTGTTGATTTCAATGCCATACATACCGTTGCAGAAGAAAAGATATGGATGATATTTATGGCAGATCATTTTTTTTAAAACTTTGGTTGGTAGGGGTCCATTCATGTCCTCCACATCCTTCCTCCACCACTTCCTGTTCCTCTTTATTCCTTTTCTCTTCAACCTTTTTTTCTATATCCTTTTGTTTTTTTCCCCCAACTTGCCCCAATAACCCCTGTGCCTCCTTTCACGCCTATAAATTCCCCCACACAACCCCCCATCTCACTACACAAAAACTTAACCAGAAGGAAAGAAAAAAAGAAAGAAAACTACTCACAAAAATGGAGAACTTCCCAGTTGTTGATCTTTCAAAGCTGAATACAGAAGAAAGGACACTCACCATGGATATGATCAAAGATGCTTGTGAAAACTGGGGCTTCTTTGAGGTACGTACTTCTAATTTTATTTTCAATCTCTTGCACGGAGATGGAAACGGACACGAAACCTTAATGAAAAGAGTTTCCGTGCACCATATATGTTGTTTGTGAATTTTGATAGTTGTTTTAAAATGGTAGTTTAATTTCAATTTGTTTTAATAAAATCATTCAACTTTAAATTTTATCTCAATAAAATCACTCTACGGCGACTTGAAGACCAAAAAAGCACACGAAATATGTCGTGACTTTCACATCAACACTAATCCACTTTCACCGATGAGCGAAACGACACATGCCTAACTGACCGAAACGACACACGTGTCGTTTCGGTTAGCGGTGAAAGTTGACTACTGCTGATGTGGAAAATACGTCATATTTATGGTGTTTTATGGTCTTGAAGTCGCTGGAGAGTGACTTTATTATATACAATTTAAAATTGAATGATTTTATTAAGACCAATTGAAATTGAACAACATTTTGACACAACCATGAAAATTCAGTGTTTAATAGTGATTTAAACCCGTGTATACACACGGGAATATATGATCAAACATGTCTGTGCAAACGGGGCTTGTTTGTGGTACTTCTAATTTTATTTTCAGTATCCATAAAAAAAAATAATAATTTATAGTTTTCTGAAAAACGGTTAATTTATTTTAAAAAAATCACTCCGAATTTAAATTTAAATTTTGTCTCAATAAATCATTCCGAAAACTTCAACATAAAAAAAAATACCGAAAAATAATGTAACTGCTACATAAGTTGCTCTTTGTGCCCCCATTTTTGTATTGCATCCTAACTACTTTTCCCAGTGATTCTGACCAACTATCCAAGTATTAGTCAACTTTTACCTAACTGGCCTAAACTCCACTAGATGACACTTGTTTAGCTGATCAAAACGACACATCGTTTTGATCAGCTAGGTGTTTCAGTCAACCATAAAAGTTGGCTACTACTGATGTAACAGTCGCGTCATTTTTCCAATGTTTTTCGTTTATTGACACAAATTGAAATTGTGTAACTGTTTTAAGACAAATGTTTATTTACGAATGATGCATTTAATTCTCGTATATAGACCAAAATGTTCATTAATTTTCTCGTTTTCAATCTATAATACAGTTAGTGAACCATGGAATATCAAATGAGCTTATGGACACAGTAGAAAAACTCACAAAAGATCACTACAAAAAGTGTATGGAGCAAAGGTTTAATGAAATGGTTGCTGCCAAAGGACTCGAGGCCGTCCAGTCTGAAATCGAGGACCTGGACTGGGAGTCCACGTTTTTCCTGCGCCATCTGCCTGTCTCGAACATCGCTGAAATCCCTGATCTCGATGATGAATACAGGTATGGGCGAATCCACCTTATAGACGAGGAAGTAATTGCCTCGTTGGTTACTGGACTTTTACGATATTTTAAAATGGTTATTCAATGTCAAATTCTCCCACTAAAATCATTCAATTCTCAATTTCGTTTCAATAAAGTCATTTTGGTGACTTCAAAAGCAAAAAGACGCCGAAAAAGTGACATGACTGTTACATCAGCACTAGTTAACTTTCACCGCTGATTGAAACGGAATATGATGGCCACGTGGTAGCCACATGTCGTTTCAATCAGCTAGACGGCAGTCACATGCTATTTCGATCACCGGTGAAAATTGACTAGTGTTGACGTTGAACTCGCTGTCATATTTCGGTGTGCTTTTACTGTTGATATTATTGAGACAATATTCAAAACTGGATGAATTTATTTAGACAAATTGAAATTGAGCGATTATTTTGAGATAACTGTAAAGGTGCAGTGACCGTTGATGTATTTAATCTCATTTGCCCCCTTTGATTTTTTTGAGTATATATATAATTTTTTATTATTAAATCCTTATTTTTGGACTTTACCTACTATATTACCAGAAAACTTTATTTTGAATATAAGATTTATGGGGGACAATTTTCAGATTAGTATAGCGTTGTGTCATATCAAAATGAGTCAATTTTAATTTTTTTTTTAAAACGTATGAACCTAATCAGATTAGTTTCAATTTCGTATCGTATTTTGAGATTATGTGTCATTTTATTATCTATTAAGAATGAATGTAAAAAATATAGGAAGTTAAAATTGTGTTTACAGATGCTAATAATTGTAATTTTATTACTTTTATTAATTAACAAAAAATGTAAAAACATGAGAAAATATCGTAATAATTTTATCATTTTATATCATTCAAGTTGCCAAATCGACTTATAATTCAATCCAAAAATTTGATGTCAATTACATGACAATCTAAAAATAACTTTTTATCTAGGTTTAAACTCATATTTGGCCCATGTGATATCCAAAATTTTGTTATTTGCCTCTTAGATGAAATTTAACCAATTTTAGATAGAAAACTAACCGATTTGATAAAAAAAATTGTCACACGACATAATTTTTGATATGTGACATATCTATATAGAAAAAAGAATTAAAACAATTGTTATATTTACATGTCATGTGTTAAAAATTATATAATGTGGCAAAAAAAAAAAACAAAACAAATCGTTTAGTTTTCTATTCAAAATGAGTTAAATGTCACCTACAACAATACTCCAGATGATAAATGTTATCGAGTAATACAGCAGCGACTAAATAGAACTTTAATCCATTTTACCTAATAAGCTAAACTCAATTGCATGTTGATTTCATGTTCTGAAATCATATGGGTAAATTACACCCATGGCCACTGAACTTTACCCATTTTCACATTATGGCCACTGAACTTTATTTCTTTCCGGTATGGCCACTGAACTTTACACTTTTTAACACCGGTGGCCACTTAACGTCTCTAAACGACCGTTGACGGCTAAAAATAAAAAATCCAAAGAGTTAATGATATTCTAAGGAACTTTAATTCTTGAAAATTTTCGTTTTGAGGTCATTAGGGTGTTGTTTGGTTAGGAGAGAGAAAGTGAATTTTTAGAGAGAGAAAGCTCCAAAAAATGTGATTTTCGAAAATAAAAAATGTGGTTTCATTGTACATGTCGTTCTAAACAACTTTAATTTTTGAATATTTTCATTTTGAGGTCGTTAACGATCGTTAACGGTCATTTTGAGAAGTTAGTTAAAATTGTGTGGCCACCAGTGTTGAAAAGTGTAAAGTTCAGTGGCCATACCGGGAAGAAATGAAGTTCAGTGGCCATAATGTGAAAATGTGTAAAGTTCAGTGGCCATGTGTGTAATTTACCCGAAATCAGATTATGTAATTTACTTAATTACTAAAATACCCTTTACCTAATTAACTAATTACAATCTTATTATTCAAGATGGCACGTCAACCTTATAATCTAACTCAACAATTTATATGTCAATTACGTGTCAACCTAATAAGCTAAACCCAATTGCCTGTCAATTTCATCTCAAATTGGGAATACTACCTGACGAGTAGCCGTTGACTTTCAACGTCGTGTAACTTTTATCACTCCTAATAAGCTCTCACATTTGAATTTCTGGTTCCGCCATTGAACACAGGGAGACAATGAAGACATTCGCGGCGCAACTCGAGGCGCTCGCGGAGCAACTCCTGGAGATATTTGATGAGAATTTGGGGCTTGAAAAAGGGTATTTAAAGAAAGCATTTTATGGGTCAAAAGGACCAACATTTGGTACAAAAGTTAGCAATTATCCAGCTTGTCCAAAACCACAACTTATAAAAGGGTTAAGAGCACATACAGATGCTGGTGGTGTTATTTTGCTGTTTCAAGATCATCAAGTTAGTGGTCTTCAACTTCTTAAAGATGGTCAGTGGGTTGATGTTCCTCCTCTTAAACACTCTATTGTCATCAATTTAGGTGATCAACTTGAGGTATGTTAATTAACATTATGTTTTCATTTTTTGAGGTTATGTTTAAGGTCGGGTTGGGTCGGGTAGGGATGTGTATTGGTTCGGTTTAACCGAACTAAATTGATTGAATTCGGTTTTTTGGTTCTGTTTAAATCACATATCAAACCTAATTGACTGAATTCGGTTTAGTTTTAGGTGCATTTGTCAAATCGAACCGATTGAATTCGGTTTTTTGGTTCAGTTTAAACTGCATAATGAACCAAATTAATTGGGTTCGGTTTTTCAGTTCGGGTTTTACCCTTCGGTTCGTTATTGGTTTTAGTTTTAGGTGCATTTCGGTATTGGTTATGTTCGGTTTGACAAAAAAAAATGTAAAAAAATTGAACCGATTGCATTCCGTTTTTCGGTCTGGTTTTTTTGACATTTCGATTCGGTATCAGTTTTAGTTTTTTTTTGTACATTTCAATATTCGGTATCGGTTTGACAAAAAATGTAATCGATTGAATTCAGTTATAGTTTTTCAATTTGGTTTAAATTGCATACAAAACCGAATGAATTGGATTCGGTTTTTCGGTTCGTTTTTTTTACACTTGATTTGACATCGGTTTTGATTTTAGGTGCATTTCGGTATCGGTTCGGTTTGATAGAAAATGTAATAAAATCGAACTGGTTGAAATCGGTTTTCCAGTTTGGTTTTTTTTAACACTTCGATGCGGCACCGGTTTTAGTTTTAGGTGCATTTTGGTATCGTTTCTGTTTGTTTTGACAAAAATGTAAAAAAAACCGAACTACACATTCTACATTAATTTATATATATATTTGATTTACAAGTTTAGTATTTTTATTATTGTTCTGATAATAAGCTAATATAGATATACGATTGTGAAAGTATTTTAATTTTTTTATTGATGTAAATTTAATAATAAAATATAGTGATTTTTATTTATTGTTTTTTATTTTTTAACTAATTTGGTTTGTTGGTTTTAAGGGATTTATTCTCATTCTGGTAATGGTCAGAAAATAATTTCCTTGGAGAGGTCATTTTTAACCCAAGATTAAAAACAGCTTGTTACGACAGTAGGTCCGTCGTAATGGTCCAAAAATTACCTTTGTATTTAAGACCATTACGGCGGCCTCCCGCCGTAATAGTCCCATTACAACGGTCCTACTGTTGTAATGGTCCCATTACGGCGGGCCGACTTTCGTAATGAGACCGTTTTTAACTTAAGGGTTAAAAATGGCCTCTCTAAGGGAATTATTTTTCGACCATTACCAGGTTGGGAATAATGTCCTTTTTCGATGTCTAATATTTTTACCCAAGCCCAAAGTCAATACGGGCTGGGCTTTTACGTAACACTCACATCCTTTAAACCCGACTCCGTCACTACCCGTACCTACAAATCGAACCTGAAATCTCTTTCTACTAAATGCAGGTAATCAGCAATGGGAAATACAAGAGTATAATGCACAGAGTGATAGCACAAACAGATGGAAACAGAATGTCATTAGCCTCATTCTATAACCCAGGCAGTGACGCTATCATCTACCCAGCTCCTACATTGCTAGAGAAACAGGCTCAAGCCGAAGCCGAGGCTCAAGCCGAGCCGAAACTTGTTTATCCTAAGTTTGTCTTTGAAGATTATATGAAAATCTATGCAGCTACAAAATTCCAAGCCAAGGAGCCGAGGTTTGAGCAAATGAAAGCCATGGAAACTCCAATTGTTACCGTCAAAATGGCTCCTATTCCTACTGCTTAATGTGTGTTTTTTATTTCTGTTTCGGTGTGTGTCGAGAAATTCTACAGTAGGTCGGGATCAGTATTGGTTCGGCGGCTCGGGGTGTGTGAGTGTGACAGTGTGTGTTTCTGTCAATAATTAATATTATCTACTTAATTTTCATTAGTTTGTGGAACTTTTATTAATTATTTATGTAATTAAATCCAAAGTTTGTTGGATTTTTAATTAATTTCAAGTTTTATTATGTTTTTTTTATGTGGGTGCTGTGTTATTCGAATATACTTTTTTTTTTATTATTATTATAAGGTTACCAAGTTAAAATTCTTTTTTTTTTTAAATAAAGGATAAAGTGCAAAAATATCCCTAACGTTTACAATCCGGAGCAATTTTACCCCTAACGTTAACACCCAAGAACAATTTTACTCTTAGCGTTGTCAAATTCGGTCAATTTGAGAAATAATTCATCAAACTGTTTTCTCGATCATGAATCTTGTCATCTACGCTTCACATGTGAGTTATTTTATCACTTATTAGTAACAGACAATAAATGATTAGACGTGAAAAGAATTTAAAAAAAAGATTTAAAAATATATACTGTATGAGTTGGGCTCAAAATATTTCACCGAATTTATAAATATTAATCTCTAATTTTATTATTAAATCACAGAAAATATGATTTTTTTTTTCAAACGAATTGTTAAGCGATTGGTGGGAATAAAGAACAAAATATCTGTATTTTGTAATAATGTCTGAAATTGACCAAACTTAACAACGTTAGAAGTAAAATTGATCTTGGCTGTCAATGTTAGGGGTAAAATTGTACCATTTTGGATGTTATCTTGGTTGTCAATGTTAGGGGTAAAATTGTACCATTTTGGTTTCGGCCATTAGAACTATCCCTACTATATGGATTGTTTCAGCCCCTTTTTATGAAAAATTAAGGTTCAGAATGATTAATTAACTTATTGAGTTTGTATTTAATTACAAAATTCAACTTGATTAATACATGATAGACGATAAATTTTCCTAAATTTGTTTAAAATGATTTAATTTTACTTTTGCAGGCTAAATCTAACTTAATTTTAAAAAGTTTGACAGTGATACGTAAAAATTAGTTATGTATCATTCAGTTGTTTATCCTAAGTTTGTTTTTGAAGATTATATGAAAATCTATGCAGCTACAAAATTCCAAGCCAAGGAGCCGAGGTTTGAGCAAATGAAAGCCATGGAAACTCCAATTGTTACTGTCAAAATGGCTCCTATTCCTACTGCTTAATGTGTGCTATTTTCGTTTCTGTTTCGGTGTTTCGAGAATTTCTACAGTGGATCGGGATCAGTACTGGTTTGATCTGAGTGTGTGTGAATGTGACAGTGTGTGTTTCTGTCAATAATTAATATTATCTATTTAATTGTTGTTAGTTTGTGGAACTTTTATTAATTATTTATGTAATTAAATCCAAAGTTTGTTGGATATTTAATTAATTGCAAGTTTTATTAATGTGTTTGGAATATGTAGTAACAACGTGTTTTTTTGGTGCTGCAAATGAGCCGAGCCGATAAAAGCTTGACTGTGTTCAGCTAGATTTATAAACAAGCCGAGTTTTAGTATGATAAAACTCAGTTCGAAAGTTCACGAGCAGATTCTATTGTAAGTTCATGAACAAGCCTAATTAACACACTCGTAAGCAAGTTTAGTTCGATTGTTTTTTAATAATATTATTTTTAAAAAGGGGAAAATACAAAACAAACTAGTTTTGTAGGTTTTAAAACTATATAGTTTTGTGTTAAGAAATTTCAAATTAACATAATTAATTAATTATTCGCAAGTAAAGTTAATGAACAGAATTAACAAGTTGCTTGCGAGAAGCTCGCAAACAAGATGTTGAGCTCGAGCTTGAGCTCATCAATTTTTTGACGAGTGAATATGAACAGTACAAAGCTCGGCTCGGCTCGGGTTGATTACAACTCCCGTACTCTATTATTTGAATATATGAGTTTATTATTTATGTTGAAGAAATTTTCCTTTTTTATAAATTTACCAAATTAAGATATCTTTTTATGTCCAAAGTTTCTCTATATTTTTACGAGAAATTGTATTGTGGATCGGGACTAGTATTGGTCCCTCCACTCAAATACTGTCACATCAGTAGTTGGGATTACATGGTATCATTTGAGTGAATGAGACCAGTACTGATCTTGAGGCATTGTAGAAATTTTCATGTTAAACTTCGATTTTAACACCCGGTCTTCAATTCCTAAGTTCTTATATTAAGCATACAGTCTTTCATGTCATTCGGATGACCCTAATTCACATTTGGACACGTGTATGGTGACCCCACGTAATAATTAAAATAGTAGGACCTCTTATAATAATTGTGGGTCCATATTACACGTGTCAAAATATATATGGGAGATCCTCTATTTGACATGGAGAACCGGGTGCTTCTAATAATTTACCTCAATTCCTACCGCTTAATATGTGTTTTTTCATTTCTATCTCTCTGTGCGGAATTTTTTTTTATAATGGATCGAGACGAGTCAGATAATACCATCTTAACCGTGTTGTTGTCTGAATAGTGAGATTAGTATTGATCTCGATCTAGAGTAGAATTTCTTGAGTGTGACAGTGTGTATTTCTGTCAATAATTAATATCTTACTTATAATTAAATCCAAAGGTTGTTGGACCTTAATTAATTGCAAGTTTAATGTGTTTGGAATATGTAGTATTAACATGTTTTTTCTATGTGGTTGCTTTATTATTTATGCGAATATACGAATTGATTTATATTGAAGAAATTTTCTTTTTTATTATAAAGTTACCAAATTAATATTCCTTTTTTTTTTTAATGTTTATATGTTCAACTATGCTTTTAAAATATTTTCTGTCGTGTCTGTCTCTCTTCCCTTAATTATTATTTTATTTTGGGTTAATTATAAATAACTACACTGTGGTTTGGTCGATTTGCGATGTGGTACGCCGTTATACAAATCAAGGAGACGGCAAAAAATCTGTTAAATCACAGGGGCAATTAAAAATTTTGACTTTTTTTCTTAATTTTTAACTTGACTTCTTCTTCTTCTTCTTCTTCTTCTTCTTCTTCTTCTTCTTCTTCTTCTTCTTCTTCTTCTTCTTCTTCTTCTTCTTCTTCTTCTTTTCTTCTTCTTTTTCTTCCTTATTTCTTATCTTCATCTTCCCCTTTTTTCTTTTTTTCTTTTTTTAATTCTGGAAATTCCAGATTTCTGGAAGACGTTGTTCACGTCTGGAATTTCCAGATTTCTGGAAATTCCAGACGTGAACAACGTTCTTCACGTCTGGAAATTCCAGAATTAAAAAAAATTAGAAAAAAAAAGAAAGAGAAGAGAGGAGGAGGAAGAAGAAGAGAATCAACGATCAAGGATAGAGAAAAAAAATTAAAAAATCGAATTTCCTAAATTGCCCCTGTGCCACGTCAGCTTTTTAACAGATTTTCTGCCGTCTCCTTAATTTGTATAACGGCGACAACCACATGGAGATGTTTGCAAAAAAAAAAGAATATCACAGGTAACACATCGCAAATCGGCCAAACCACATGGTAGTTATTTGTAATTAACCTTTTTATTTTCATGTTCCTCTTCAATTCTACACACCTTGATTCGGTTTAAATTTTTTTTGATTAAAGGTTAATATTCTATTCGATACCTACACTAAACTATTTCTGATTTTGTTCTTTTCTATTAGACATGTTCATGGGCCGGACCTAACCGGACTGATCACATAATTACTTTGTCCAAACCCAACCAAACCCGTACTATATTTATATCGGGTTCGGGCCGGACTGGGCAAAGCTAAAAGAACTAATTTCCAAGCCCAACCCGGCCCAACCCAACTAATATCTTTGTATTTTTTTAAAATTAAAATTATACTATAAATAATAAAATACAATAAACTAAATTTTAGAAGATTATTTCAATAAAAATCAATTAACGTAATGCTAAATAAAAAAAAACTTTTTTGATAGTAATAAATAAAATAGTAACAAAAATATGTACATGTTCAACAATTCTAAAATATATATGGTTTGGAAAAATTTTATGTTGAAAAAATTTAAAATTTATATTTTTGGAATATAAAGTATTAAATTATAAAAGTTATTAAACTAAAATTATTATTAAAATTTCGGGCCGGGCCGGGCTGGGCTTTGAGACAAATCTCAAACCCAACCTACTTTATATGCGGGCTTGAGTCGGGCCGTACCTATTACGAAACATATACGTCCAAGCCCAGTCTTTGAAGAGCGGGTTTGGACGGGCTGGGCGGGCTAGTGGGCTTTTGAACAGGTCTATTTTCTATTAAGAAAACTTAGGGGTGACAAGTCGTGGTTAAATGCATCATTGTTTACTGAAATTTTATAGTTATTTTGAAATGGTCACTCGATTTTAATTTGTCTGAGTAAAATTATTAGATTTTGATTTTTATCTCAATAAAGTCATTCCGATGACTTCAAGAACTAAAAGACACCGAAACTATAACGTGAATTCCACATCAACACTAGTCAACTTTCACCGCTGATTGAAACGTCACGTGGCTGCCACCTAGATGACGGAAACAACACATGTCGTTTCCGTCATCTAGGTGACAACTACGTGTCATTTCAGTTAGCGGTGAAGTTGACTACTACTGATGAGACAGTCACATCATTTTTTCGATGTATTTTGCTCTTGAAGTCGTTGCAGTGGTTTTATTGAGACAATTTGAAGTTGAGTGACTATTTTGTGAGAACCATAAAAGTTTAGTGACCAACGTTATATTTAACCCTGAGAATGTTGGCTTTAAAGGGACTAAATAGTTGATATTTATATTTAAAAAGACTCGATTGGCTCTTTGAATATAGGTTGAGAGTTAATTAAAAAACATTGTGAAACATTTTTTGTTTTGGATAAAAAAATGTAATTAGTGTATATAATAATAGGTAATGTACAATTTTTAATAAAATAATTTTCTTTTGTTAATATATTTTAAAATTTTATGTTTAATTATTTTTATTAAAAGTTTCTTATTTCGTTCAAGGTCCATAAATTTTTAAAAACGATGGATTTAGGATGCATACATGTTTGCAGGGGTCTCCGGCCGCGGGAACTTTACCATGGATGGTTTTTGTTGGTCCCTAGTAATTAGTTCCAAGGGGGGGTTAGGAACTAATGTAACTTTTTCGCTTTTAATTATGCTGACTTAATGTTATTTTAAGAGTTTGAAAACTCAGCGTGTTGGTCAGCACGGGTGTTTGATTAGTCAGACAGTTTTAGTTCTATGCTGACTAAGACTGCTTGACTTGAGAGTTGGGAATTGACACTTGAAAGGTCAGCTTACAACTTAACACTTAGATTTACTCAGTTTCAGTTTTAACAATTTATAAGCTGAGTAAATACAACAAGCAACACATACACACCACACACACACACACACACACACACACACACATATATATATATATATATATATATATATATATATATATATATGTATTGAGAGAGAGAGTTTAGAAGTTACTCAGCACGACTTATCCTGGTTCGGCCTCTCTGCCTACGTCCAGTCCCCAGTTCCTCTTGGGATTTTCAATCCAATTCTGAGCTCTTTCAAGGTAGAGCACAAACCCTTTACAAGGCAGTGAGTATGCAAGAGTACGTCCTCTATTCGTCTACCCAGCTCCTACTAAGTACTACAACCCAGCACTTAGATTTTTCTACCACTAAATACTTACAACCCAGTAGTCAGCTCAAACACTCTCAAAATTCCTATTGATCACACACTTGTTCTTTTTCAACTAAAGAACACCTTAGATGATTACAAAACAATCAATCTAGCATTTACACAGAGAATAGAAAAATTGGTGTAAGATCTCTTTGTATTTGAGTGCTTTCATAATTTTCTCTCTTGTATTTTTCTTTTGATGCTTGAGCAAATGATCCAAGAACTCTCATTGTCCTTTTATAGATGAATTTCAGAAGATTGGATCATTTTGAATTGGTTTAGCCGTTGTGTCCAAAACGGCTCTTTTAGGAGACAGCTTCTGGTCAGCTTCAGACTGTTCCGCGATTCCCTTCTTCTGTTTTCTTCAGGCGTCAGGTTTTGTCTTCTTGCATCAGACTTGTCTTTTTGTGCCAGTTGTCTTTTACCAATAATCCACAGACCCATGATTCTTGGAATTAGTCTTCTGTGTGCTTTCGAGGCTTCAATTATTGGTGCAGAAGATTGGCAGACTTTGTCCTTTAGTGAACGGATCTTTCATGCTGTCCTGACTGTTACTCAGCTTCATCCGTTATCTTCGAATGTTCAACTTCTATGCTGAATTCCTTCTTAGTCAGCTCCGTTCTTGTTTATTCAATTTGAAGGAGTCTTCTAATTTAGTCAGCTTCGTTCTGGCAACTTTGAAGGAAGCTTCTGATGCTGAGTTCTACTTTACTCAGCTTCTATCCTTTCATGCTGAGTTCCGTTCCACTCAGCTTTTGGCTTATGCTGACTTCTGACCTGTCTTACTTTATATATATATATTTGCACTCAATATTGAACAAACACATTAGTACAATTAAATCAAAGCATTTAAATTTAATTGCCTCTTAATCATGGATAATTTTGTCAAATCAAAATCTTGTGGAAAGGTGTTTCAATAAACTCCCCTATTTTGATATTGGTAAAATACATAATTATGGAACTCAGTTATAAGTTACCCCATGATTGATATATTTTTGAAATGACTCCCCCGTAAGGGTTGCACATATTGTCTTAACTTAATTCTAAACCTTCCAAGATTTAATTGAATTATCTTTAAGACATTTGTGTATGCTGACTTAGTTTAATGTTGGATTTTTCAAGATCTGAACTTTTTGAATTTAAGTCAGCTTTCAAAAATATTAGAAGTATGTTGTTACGTAGTTTATTACCTAAGTATTTTAGTGTTAATGTATACTGAGTATGTTTTACTCCTTAATTTGTTTGTTCAATTTTATCG
Organism: Euphorbia lathyris; assembly: GCF_963576675.1. Taxonomy (NCBI): domain Eukaryota; kingdom Viridiplantae; phylum Streptophyta; class Magnoliopsida; order Malpighiales; family Euphorbiaceae; genus Euphorbia; species Euphorbia lathyris. The sequence goes on from NC_088915.1 coordinate 89,018,402, forward strand.
ACTATATTGAGAAAATAGTACTTGGCATAAATTGAACAAGAAAAATAAAGCAAACACATATATGAAGGTTTCTATGCTAAGTTCTAAACATTTACTTAGACTATATCTAGTTCCCTCTTGGCTGTTCTCCCCCGTTTTGCCATCATCGGGTTTATAAATGAATGTGTCAGTGCGAGCATGAGCGGAGAGGTGAGTGGAGTAACGCTGGAGCCACTTAGTACTTTCTCGCAAGCCATCAATGATAGGAACACTGTCATCTTGGACATGGCGAGGAACCCGAAGAGAACTGCTAATCATGCTGAGCAGACATTCATGAGATTTGCTAAGCCAGGTGAGCGAGCTGGTAAGCTGGCCAAAGGATTGGTGGCACATCTTGAGCAAGGCAGAGTCATAAAATATGCGCTGGGCATTGTTGATACGCATTGCCTTCATTATGGCTTGGAAAAAGCTCAAGAGTTCACTGTTGGAGACTGGATCAACATCCATCTGTGCTTTGTTGATGTTTAGTAGGCTAACTGCTTCACTCAGTTGGTCAATTGTACACTGAGAAGAGGAAGATACTAAGTCACGCGTACTGGTTAACTCAGCATGAAGCTTGGTAAAGCATTCTTGAAGTTCAGTAGAGGTGGCAAACTCAGCATTGCCAGGTGCGCTGGATTTGGTCAGTTCTGCAGTTAACTTCGCAAAATATTCTTGAAGTTCAGAAGAAGTGGCATACCCTGGTGTAGACACCGAGTCGGAGGACCTGTGACGAAAACCTGGAAACAAGACGGTTGAAGCGATTGATTCCGAAAGTTTCAAAAAAATAAAATAAATAAGTTACGGTCGGTCGCTGTTGTCGATCGGATAGCTCATGAATGCTTAACGGCATGGTGCGAGTGCTTAGCGCCGGCCGGCGCGCGTTCGACGACAGTCGGACGCACGCTCGACGACGCAAAGCGCGCGCTCGACGTCTATCGGACGCACGCATCCAACCATGAATGGTACGCGCTCGGTGTCCGAGCAAGACACGAGCTTGGTGGCACGGGACGCACGCTCGTCGGTCACGAGGCGCGTGCACCCGGCGGCGCGGAACACGCGTTCGGCAGTCACGACGCGTGAACGTCCGACGACGCGGAGCGCGAGCTCGACGGCCGCGGGGCGTGCACGCCCGACGATGTGAGACGCGCACCGGCGGCCGTTGGGCGAGTGCCCGACCGCGTCGGGCGGAAGCCCAACGGTAGGCGGGCGCGCGCGTCCAACCGCGTCGGGCGGACGCCCAACGGCAGTTGGGCGCGCGCGCGCGCCCAACCGCGTTCGGCGCTCGCCCAACCCTGTTGGGCGGCCGCCCAACAATCGTTGGTCGGCCGCCCAACGTGGTGTTGGGCGTTGTTGGGCGGCCGCCCAACTATTGTTGGGCGATCGCCCAACGTGGTGTTGGGCGGCCGCGCAACATGGCTTGGGCGGCCGCCCAACCCTCTTGGGCGACGCCCGAATTTGCTCGGGCGTCGCCCATTTTCTCCGGGGATCCGAAGCCTATAAAAGGCACGGATCCCCATGCATTTGGGGGAGGAATTTTTTTTGGAGCTTTCTCACTCTAGACATTTTTAGAGAGAGAAAGTCAATTTTTTGGAGAAAATATTTTTTTTCCCAAAAAAATCCAAATTTTCCCAAAGTTAAATTTTTACTAAAAACCACAAAAAACCGGAAAATCACGACTCGTGGAATCAATCGGCTTCGACTGTCAGATACCGAATTTAAGGTATTATCCGAGGACTAGACTCTTTTATTTTATTTAATTTATTTCCTTCTTCTATTTATTTTTTATGTTATGGTTTTTATTTATTTAGTTATTCATTTATTTTGTCACGTTTTATTTAATTAGCGTATTTATTTAATTTTTGTCTCGTGTTGAAAAATTCGGTTTTGTTTTAAAATAAAAAACCTCGTTTTAATATCCCAATACGAACCATGATCCGATAAAAAGGGTAGTTCGGGTATTGAAAACATTGTAATTATAAGTTTTAATCTAAAGAATTTCCAAATAATGTTTTAAAATAAAAACGTCGTTTAGGAATTTCCGTTGTTGACTATGATCCATTTTTGGTAGTTCGGAAGTCCAAAACGATTGAATTAGATTTAATTTAAAGCTTTTGAATAAATTTGGAAATAATTGGAGTGCTGCTGTAATTTGCCATTTCTGTCACTAATTGCTGTTTACCGACGGATTTTCCGTCGGTAATCTGCCAAAACGTAAAAAATGCCATTTCAGGCCCTTTTTTTTAACTTTTAAGCTTTTAATCCTTAATATATGTATATATAGTTATGTAATATGTATTTTCAAACTATTTTAGACATTTAGTATATATAATTATTTAGGATGTTTGTATACCATTTTGTATTCAATTTTAAGTATAAGTATATGTATATATATATTCTTTTTGTTATTCATTTGAGTTAAATTAGATTCTATTTTAAAGGTTATTTATTTGGGTATTTTGGGAAATAATTAGTAGATATTAGTATATAGATATATGTTATTTTTAATATATAAAAACTATATTAGTTATGTATATGTATAGTTTTGGGATATTTGGATTATGTTATTATTAATTGAGACTATTTTGGATAAACGTTATTTCTTTTATTTATGAGATTTATTTACTATTTTAACATCTTTTAAGTAAAAATGTATTATATATAGTATTTTCATATATGTATTATATAGTTTCCTTTTATTAACTTTTATTTTCATATTCTCTCTTTGATTTAAAGGTATATATATATATGTTCAAGTCATTTTCTTTATTCTTTTGGACTATTCATGAGTCCATGTTTCAAATGGGTTTTATTTGAGTATGAGTCTTGGTTTAAATGGGTTTATTATTGTAATTATAATAGGTAAAGAGTCCATTAAATAAAAGGGGGAAACAAAACACAAAAAGAGAGTTTCTCAACTTAATCATTTAAACTAATGAATTTTTAGAGGTTCCTAATGTAAATAAATAGGATTGTTTGTTGGCAATATTCCAAATCGTTTTCAAAACACCACGTTTTAAAACCTTAATCCGTTCCAAAGGCGGATTAAGTGAACATTGTAATTAAAATCGTTTTCTTTGTGAATAATAGAGTTTTTGAATCATTTTCTTAAAAGATTTGTACAAAATAAAATTGACTTGTATGTTTAACCATGTTTTCCTATTAAAAGGTTTTTATCCTAGCGTTTTCAAACACTCGAGTCGTTCCAACGGCGATTTGGGTAAACTTCATCAAACGGGGTTTTAAAACGCACCTAAATCATTCCAACGGCGATTAAGGTGCGAACCATGTAAATAAACTCGTTTTGAGAAAATGAGTTAGCATAGAGTAAACACACAACATGACATTTAAATAAAGTCGTAAATCACTTCTTTCTTCCCCCTTCTCTGTGTATGAATAATATAAATGGGTGATTCTTTACTTATGTGGCTTTTCAATAATATATGCTCAAAACGGTTTCTAAAAAGAGAAAGAAAAGGTTTCAAATGAATTTTAAACTTAAAGAAATATGCGATTAGTCCGTTATCGCCTAACATGCTGAGTAGGAGGCCGGTGGTTCATAACCGGACGATGTCGGGGCGCCTAGTAGCCTTTCTCCGGAAAGGAGCTAGCCTTCTCGGCTCGTACCCAAGTTTCCCGAACCCACACCGGTCTCCCGCAAGGGATCGGTGTTCATTTTCCCATTCGTGGGTGGCGACTCTTCCATATCTCCGAGCTCCGGTCCTACCGAGCAGCTTGATTCCACGATTGGTTGCTTTCGGCGCCAATCACCGCTTACGTCGCCATGAGGTTGTCCACCCCCGGTCCGCCCGGGAGATTAGGCCGCGACACCTCGTCTAACACCTGGATTAACTTCTGATGGTTGGTGGATTTTGCCTTCAAGTGAGTTCAGATGGTTGACCATCGTGAGAACCAATTCAGTCAGCTTTGTGATTTGGTCTTGCCTTGGTTGCTGAGTTTGAATGGTGGTCATAACACTTACTAGATCCTTGAGTCCTTTTATTTCATTGAGAAGCTGAGTGATTCCGGGCAGTTGAGAGGACTCAGTATCAGAAGATCTAGCAGCATCAGCTTGAGGAGGGTTCAATTCTTGAAGCAATGACTGAGCAGAGGCAATGATGCGCCGGCCTGACTCAGTGGAATTCAAGTAGGTAAATTGAGCCGCATTAGTCTCAGAGGCTGGAATTGAGCTTGATGGTGGAGGAGTTTGCTCTTTGCCAGATTGATCACCTTGATTGATGACTGGACTTTGGTGCAGATTACCTTCAAGAGCTGAGTCATCAACATGCTGAGTTGGAGGTGGAGTTTGGTTAGTCATGTTGACCTGCTCATCCTGAGTTGGAGGTGAAGTTGAGGCAGGATTTGTTCCTTCTTGAACAGTTGGATTTGGATCTTCAAGGGTTTTGGCTTGTTCCTCATCCTGAGTAACAGATGCTTGTTTTTCCTTTGAGGGAGACTCGGGGTCGTTTGCAAAGTATGCGAACTGTAGCTCAGACATGCCAGTGAATTGTTCTGGAAGAGGAGAATCGACAAGAAGATCAATAACCTGAGTTTTATGGGCTTTCTTCTTAAGCCGCTTGAACCTTTGTTCCTTGGGAGGAGAAGGGTCAGCATCAATGTCTTCCTCATCAGTATCAACTGTCTCCTCTACCATGGTTGGATGCTCATGCTGCTCAGCATGATCCTCAACAGCAACGTTTTCTTCTTCCTCAGCTCTTTGCTCCATATCACCCTGAGGTTGCTCAATATCAGCATGTTCTTCATGCTCAGTATGGACATTTTCCTCAATATGGGTTTCTTTCTCAGCTTCCCTTTCTTCTTCAACATTTGTTTTCTCAGCTTGTTGCTCAGTTTCTTTCTCAGCTTCCTTTTCTAGGTCAGTTCCATGACCTTTGGACGATACAACCCAATCTAGGGGATCAGCTTCAACTGTTTTTAAGGAATTAACCTTCTTCCTTTTCATCAAGGGGGATTCTGGAGTACCCTCTTCTTCATCCTCAGGCTCTTCTAGCCTTTCTCTTCTCTGCCAACTCAGCTTTTTCCTTAGCTTTATCAGCTTTAACCTTTTCTTGAGACACTAGTCTCACTTTCTTTGGGACAGCATGGATGTCTTTGGAGCAGGTTTCAATGGCCTTTCTCTTCTTCGTCTTCTTTTCCTTAGGTGACTCGGCAGGAACCTCCACTTCTTTCTCAGGTTCATTTTCAGGCTCAATGTCTAGCTCAGCTTCATCATCAACAACTTCTTCATATCCCTTCAAAGGTTGATTGTACAACAGTCCAACCAGCAGAGCTGCTGTGATCTCACTTCCCAAAGTGTCAGTTTCATTGATTGTCTCAATCTGTTTGTCCTCAATGATCTTAGTGATCAAAGAACCCAGCCTGAGCTTCTTTCCACTGCATTAAAGAGCCCCAACCAGAAAAACGGGCATGTTGAGTGGAGTGTAGGTCAACATGTGCCATATGAAGCACTGTTCAAAATTGGAGGCGGATGAGGCTGAGTTGAGTTTGGGGAAGATGAAGTTGGTCAACATGTAGTGAGCCATCTTCTGGTCTTGCCCCATACACGTGCTGGGTATTTCCCCTTTATGATCTTTGGGTTTGCAGAACCCCTTGATCTTGTCAAGTTTTTCCTTTGGTACTTTCTCTTTTGTTGTCCTAAATTCTATTCCTTCATCTGGTAAATCAAGCAAAGTAGCTAGATAGGCAGGGGTTATGGTGATTTTCTGACCTTTGACTGTAGTCTCCAAGTAGTCAGCATCATCCTCATCAACAAGCATGTTAGAGTAAAATTCTATGACCAGCTTGGGGTACGTTTTTCCGGCGAGTGAGAAGAGACCGGTCCATTTGTTCTTCTCGATCCAGTCGCAGAACGGTTTCTCTAAAGTGACGAAACCTGGAGAGAACCATCTACATTTCAATACTTCCAAGTTATTGACCTTTTTATGGACCTTGATCATATTCCTTTCGATTTGCCTCGAAGAACTAGCGGGGTCTGCTTGAGTGGGTTTGCTAGAGGTTTGGTCAGGCTGAGTGGTGAGGTTAGGGATTTCGTTCTTGCCGGAAGCCATTGTTACCGAGGAAGGTTTTTAAGATTTAGGGAGAGAGGAGAATTCGATTTCAGAGGATCGTAAGCGTAAAGAGAAATGAGTGGGGATCCTTTCGCTACTTATAGAGTTTTTAGTCATTAATGAACTAGCCGTTTTCATCTTGGGACTCTAATCGACAAAGATTCTGCCATTTATGACAGGTTCGGTGCATGGGTATTCATCATTACTTGTGTTTTCCTAGGTATGATTTGTTACACGTGTCATTGTTTATCGGTGCAAGTGGGCATTTACTCAGTTTGCCAAAATATGAATCGTTTATGATACTGGGTATTTAATTCTACGTAGATGGATTTCCTATCTCTTAGTAACTCAACATACGTTCATCACACAACATGTACATTCACTCAGCATAAGGTGATTACTCAATATGTCTATTTACTCAGCACATAATATTTACTCAGCATTTGTATCTACTCAGCATAGACTATTAAGCTCAATGTGCAGTAGTTACTAGATTGATATCAGTCAGCATGACAATCACTCAACATTTATTCAAATACTTAGAATTATTGAAGAGGATTAGACATACCGATGGCTTCCCTTAGTATGTTAAATTGTTCACGAGCCAAAGGTTTGGTGAAGATATCTGCAAGTTGTTCATTTGTTGGTACATAAGTCAGCTTGATCTCACTCTTTAGTACGTGATCTCTGATGAAGTGATGCCTTATGCTGACATGCTTCATCCTGCTGTGTTGAATAGGATTCTTGGATAGATCAATGGCACTTTTATTGTCACATTTGATCTCTATTGTCTCAGTTCTTACTCCATAATCCTCAAGCTGTTGCTTTATCCATAGGACTTGAGCTACACAGCTTCCAGCAGCAACGTACTCAGCTTCAGTTGTAGACAGAGCAACTGATGACTGTTTCTTGTTGAACCAAGATACTAGACAGCTTCCAAGGAAATGGCATCCTCCTGAAGTACTCTTACGTTCTAGCTTATCCCGTCCATAGTCAGCATCAGTGTATCCTATGAGTGTGAAGTCATTTGAGGCTGGATACCATAAACCTACATCAACTGAGCTTTGCAAATATCTAAAAATTCTTTTTACAGCAATTAAGTGAGATTCCCTTGGGTCAGCTTGATATCTTACACAATAACATACTGAGTACTGTATATCAGGTCTACTAGCAGTGAGATAAAGTAGGGAGCCTATCATACCTCGATAAAGTTTACTATCTATTGACTTACTTTTCTCATCTTTGCATAGGACAGTATCAGTACCCATAGGGGTTGATATGGGCTTACAATCTTCCATATCAAATTTCTTTAACATCTCCTTGGTGTACTTGGACTGACTAATGAAGATATCGTTCTTACCTTGCTTGATCTGAAGTCCAAGGAAGAAGCTGAGTTCTCCCATCATAGACATTTCGAACTCAGTCTGCATCTGTTTGCTAAACTCTTGACACAAAGATTCGTTAGTAGCACCAAATATTATGCCATCTACATAGATTTGTGCAAGTAGGGTATGTTTACCCTTTTTCTTAATGAACAAGGTTGTGTCAGCTTTTCCTCTGACATAATTCCTGGTCAGCAGGAAGTTGGTCAACCTTTCATACCAAGCTCTTGGAGCTTGCTTCAAGCCATATAAGGCCTTCTTGAGTTTATAAACGTGGTTTGGAAATTTTGGATCTTCAAAGCCCGGAGGTTGATTAACATATACCTCCTCGTTTATAAATCCATTAAAAAATGCACTTTTAACATCCATTTGATACAATTTAAAGTTCATAAAACTAGCATATGCACACAATATACGTATAACTTCTAACCTAGCAACTAGTGCAAAGGTTTCACCATAATCAATGCCCTCTTGCTGACTATAGCCTTGGGCTACAAGTCGAGCTTTGTTCCTAATTACACTTCCATGCTCATCTAGTTTGTTTCTAAAAACCCACTTAGTTCCTATGGATTTTTGATTCCTAGGTTTAGGTACTAAATCCCATACCTCATTTCTTGTGAATTGGTCAAGCTCTTCTTGCATAGCATTGATCCAATACTCATCATACTCAGCATCAGCAAAGTTCTTTGGTTCATGAACTGATACGAAAGCAACGTTGCTAAGGAACTTCCTAAACTGATCTCTAGTCATTACTTTGTTGTTTGCATCATCAAGGATGAACTTTTCTGAATGTCCTCTTGGAATTTTTATCTCCTTGGGTAATGTTGAGTTGTTTGGAACAAGTGTTTCTACAATCTCTGCAGGGACAGATTGGTCAGCAAAGATAATTTCAGTTTCGATTTTACCTTTGGTCAGTTCTTGTACTGATGACTCAGCATGTCCATTTTGGTCAGCAGGAGCTGAGTTGGGTTCTTCCTCTGTGTGTTGAGTTGTTCTTCCTGCAGGGTCAGTTTCATCGAAATCCACATGGACTGACTCTTCTGTTGGAAATAGGGCTAAGGTATAGCAGCGGAAATATAAAAAATTTAGCCTACTTTCTTTTAACCATAGGATCCGTTAATCGTTATTTCATATAAAGAGGGATAAGAAGAAATACCTTTCGATGATCAATCTACCGTTGCAAACGAAGTGCCCACAACTTCAAAGGAGATGTAAACTGTTTACCAATCTGCCCCTATTCGAAACAGACCTTCCAGACCTCCGAACGACAATCCCTTCGGTGGAAACATGGAAGAATATATCTAGAAGCTACTGTCCAAAAATCGCGACGATCCGACGGTTCAATCTCCGAAAATCCTTGAAATAGTGAACTGACCTGATGTAGGTGAAGAAAAAACGAATTCTCCCTTTTGTTTGTTTTTCCTTCTTTCGTGAACACGGTGAGATTAAGTTAGAATCAACCCTTATGAGATGCAACCAAAATAGATTGCCTCTAACAAACCAACACAAGATCAAAGAGAAAAGAGATGGAAGAGATTAATCGATTGACGGAAGCCGTATGAATTCTTGTCCACGAACTTGAGGATGGAATTCTTTCTTTCTCTCTCTAGAAGCAATTTCGAAAATCACATGTAGGGGGAGGGTTTATGTATGTCGAAATTCCAAAGGGAAGGGGGTATATATATTAGTTTGTCTCTAAACCCTAGTTAGATAGGAATATGCTACTTAATAGGAATCCAATTCGGAATAGGATTTCTAATTATTATCTTACTATATATCCAATATAATTAGGATAATAATAAATAACCTAGTTAGATAATAATAGGAGTATATTAATCTAATTAAAACTCTTAACTTGATTATCTCTTAATTAATTTAATTTCACAATCCTAATCAAATTAGGAAGAGTGGAATAAATTAATTCCTTCCCTAATATACATAAATTTCGACCCCCCCTTATCCATGGGCCTTACTGGGCTCAACTGGACTTCCATCTATTAATCAGATCCATCTCTCTTTTGTTTCCAAGTCTTATATGTGATCCATTAGGTCCTTACTACTTCTGGCTGTATGCAACTATTAAATTAATTTCTCCAAGAATTATATTTAATCCTTGCATAACGGAATGATGAACAGAGCATGTTATCGGCATGTCCGTAATCATTCCCCCAGAGTCCGTTAAGAAGACAGGTTGATTATGCCGTTAACCCTTCCGTATTAGTTACAGTATAATTCGATCCTTTATCAACTACATCCTTGAACTGAATCTTATGACTATGGATGATGTCAAGTCATATATAGCGAGACGTTCATTTTACTTGTACAGGCCGAGTCAACTCAAATAGATAGGTTAAGTGAAATCTGTATTTCTACTCTTAAGCTATCACCTTGCAAGGATTTAGAGTCGAGTCTTCCACAAGCGATCCTTGGACGTATCTCCCATTCGTCGGGAGTGATAAATGCTCAATCCAATGTATAACTACCCTGACATTACCTCCTGTGACACCCAACCTTTGCAGTTCACACCCCAGAGTCATCTCTGTTAAGGATCGTGGGACCACGCGATCAAAGTCTCACATTCAGTAATTCAGGATGACCAATTAACATTCCTTTGAGTCTGGGGATTATTTATACCTATTAATACCAATGAGATGAACATATGACAAGGACGAATCTACCCATCCTGTTATCTCAAATCGAATCCCCAATCCTAATGAACGACGTTTCATCCGATCTATGTAACTATCCAGATATCTATATATGTGAAGTTTGTGAGATCAGCTTTCTGTCGGACAGAAGACATTGTTACATACAAGTCTCAACAGTGATATGTCAATCCTAAACATCTCACTTGACTTGGGGTGGTTTTAAGTTTATTAGTTTATTATAAAGTCTTGTCTCACTTCATGCTTGTATGAACACTTTATAATCACTTTAAACAAACTTACGGATTTCCTTTTATTAGACTTTATTTAGTGCTGTAAAAGGGTTTGCCTTTATATAGTTATCAAACATATATCTTATTAAAACAAATGATATAAAGAACAATTCATTTACAATAAGTTTGCATCCTACAACCATTGTCTTTAGGACACTAAACCCCAACATCTTCTACAACCTGGGTCCTTTTATTATAAATTCTGTATGCTTTACTGTTTGTTGAGTATCCCAAAAAGATCGCTTCGTCAGCTTTGACATCAAACTTTGCCAGATTATTCTTAGTGTTGAGTATAAAACATTTACACCCAAAGGCACGAAAGTATCCAATATTGGGCTTTCGTCCTTTCCAAAGTTCATAAGGGGTTTTCTTTAATATAGGTCTTACCAATGCCCTATTCAATATATAACATGCTGTATTGACAGCTTCTCCCCAAAAATACTTTGGAAGCCTATTTTCACTCAGCATTGTCCTAGCAATTTCTACTATTGTCCTATTCTTCCTTTCAACGACTCCATTTTGTTGAGGAGTTCTAGGAACAGAGAAATTGTGGTCAATACCATTAGTTTCACGGAATTCATCAAACAATTGGTTTTTGAATTCTCCACCATTATCACTTTTAATGTGAGCTACTCTTAGGTCTTTGTCATTTTCAAGCCTTTTGACTAATGTGGTAAACATCTCAAATGTCTCATCTTTGCTACTTAGCAAGATGACCCAAGTATACCTAGAGAAATCATCTACAATAACTAAGGAAAATTTCTTACCTCCCATGCTGAGTGGCTGGATAGGTCCGAAAAGATCCAAATGTAGTAATTCCAATGGTCTTTTGGTTGAGACAACCTTTTGGCTATGAAATGACTTTTTAATTTGTTTACCTTGCTGACAAGCATTACACAGTTGATCTTTTTCATTCTTTAATTTGGGTAATCCCTCAACTAATTGCTTTCTAGCTAGTTTGGCAAGGAGGTCCATACTGACATGCTCAAGTCTCCTATGCCATAGCCAGGAGTTGTCCTCTTTAGACACTAAGCATATACTTTTTGAAAATTGTTTTTCCAAACTCAACATGTAAACATTTTCTACACGAGGGGCTGTTAAAATCAAATCATTTGTTTTTCCCTCGAGTATCTGACACTTAGTTTCATCAAATATAGCCTTCCTTCCACTCTTGCAAAGCTGAGCTACGCTTAGAAGATTATATTTGAGACCTTTAACTAAGGAGACTGACTCAATTTTAGGGATACCTCCGATAGTTCCTGAGCCAACTATCTTGCCCTTCTTGTTGTCTCCAAAGCTTACACTACCTCCTCGTTTAAGCTCTAATGTGATGAACTGAGTTTCATCACCTGTCATGTGTCTTGAGCATGCGCTGTCTATATACCAGAGTTTTGATTTCTCCACGCATGTCAAGCTGACCTGCATTTTAAACTATTCGTTTTTAAGTACCCAATTCTTTTTGGGTCCTTTCTTCTTAGTGTAAACAGGTGCAAAGTCATATTTTAACTTGTGACGACATACTTTTGTAGTATGGCCACTTTTACCACAAAAGCCACACATAGTTACCATTTGAGGGTGATATTGAGTGTAGTCAGCATTGTTGTGCTGAGCATGCCAGCATACCTTGGTAGTATGACCTTTCTTACCACAGAAGTCACATTGGACAGTCTGTTTGTTATGCCAGCACACAGCTTTTGTGTGTCCTTTCTTCCCACAACAGCTACATTGAGTAAACTGTTTATGCTGACCAGTACCTGAGTACTCAGCATGGGGTTTATTCTTAGTTGAACATTTTATTTGGTTCTGTAAAGTTGTGACATCCTTTCTAAGTTTCTTTGACTCAGTTTGAACCTCCGTGACACACTTATGTAAGATTTGCATGTTCGTATGTAAATCTGAGTTGTCCTGGAGGAGATATCGGAGGTCACTCAGCTTGACCTCCTCAATCTCGTCACAGCGCCTGCTGAGTGCCTTAATCCTTTTGTTACACTTCTTAGTTAGTGTATATAAGTCACTCAGGGCATTTACCATTTCGTTTCTAAGCAAAAGTAAGGATGTTACCTCATTGTTGTTTTCCTCCTGCTCAGAATCTCCAGAGAGGTCGGCTTGCTCAGATTGAGATTGGTCAGCTCCATCATCTGCCATGAAACATATGTTGGCTGTTTCATTTTGCTCAGCTTCAGATGATGTTGACTCATCACTGTCACTCCATGTGGCCACCATTGCCTTTTTGCTTCCATTCTTATCTTTCTTCAGACTAGGACAGCTTGACTTAATATGCCCAGTTTGATGGCATTCATAGCATGTGACAGGCTTGGAGCTGTCCTTTTTGTATCTGGTGTCACTGGACTCAGTTTTATATCTGTCTCCTCTCTTGTATGGCCGCTTACTATTTCTTTCATTTCTTCTGAACAACTTTTTCATTTTTCTAGTAAACATGGCCATTTCCTCATCATCAGTTGACTCAGCTTCTGTGGAGTCAGCTTTCATCACTAGTGATTTCTGTTTCTTATCCTCAGATTTTTCTTTAGCTTCAAAGTTTTTCATGGAAATTTCATGAGTCAGCAAGGAACCGATCAGCTCATTATATTTGTATGTGGTCAGGTCCTGAGCTTCCTCTACAGCTGTCTTCTTGGCTTGCTAGCTTTTGGGAAGACTTCGTAAGATCTTCTTCACTTGTTCTTCTTCAGTGAAATTCTTACCGAGTCTTTTAAGCTCATTTATTATGTTGGTGAACCTGGCATTCATTGCTGAGATGTCCTCATTGTCAGTCATCTCGAACAGCTCATACAATCGCATATTTTGGTTCACTTTGGATTCCTTGACCTTACTGGTGCCTTCATAAGTTACTTCCAGCTTTTTTCAGATCTCCTGTGCTGACTCACAACCTGAAATCTTATTGTATTCTACAGCATCTAGAGCACAGTGAAGCATATTGATAGCCGAAGCATTATTTTATAATTTTCTGAGGTCATCCTCTGTCCACTCAGTTTCACTCTTGATAATTTTCTCATTATCAACAGTTTTATAAGGTATATGTGGACCTTGAACTATTGCAAGCCATGCACTCATATTTGTGGCTTGAATAAAGTTCTTCATCCTATTCTTCCAGAATGTATAATTAGACCCAAAGAATAGGGGAGGTCTAGTGATTGATAATCCCTCAGGGAGTATCTGTGTTGTTTGGTTTCCTGGGAGGAAACGAGTGCTATTCTCACCCATTTTTCGGGATCAGCTCAAGATTGTTAGATCTTTGAGTAGTGAGCTTAGGCTCTGATACCACTTGTTGGTCCCTAGTAATTAGTTCCAAGGGGGGTTAGAAACTAATGTAACTTTTTCGCTTTTAATTATGCTGACTTAATGTTATTTTAAGAGTTTGATAACTCAGCGTGTTGGTCAGCATGAGTGTTTGATTAGTCAGACAGTTTTAGTTCTATGCTGACTAAGACTGATTGACTTGAGAGTTGGGAATTGACACTTGAAAGGTCAGCTTCCAACTTAACACTCAGATTTACTCAGTTTCAGTTTTAACAATTTATAAGCTGAGTAAATACAACAAGCAACACATACATACATATATATATATATATATATATATATATATATATATATATATATATATATATATATTGAGAGAGAGAGTTTAGAAGTTACTCAGCACGACTTATCCTGGTTCGGCCTCTCTGCCTACGTCTAGTCCCCAGTTCCTCCTGGGATTTTCAATCCAATACTGAGCTCTTTCAAGGTAGAGCACAAACCCTTTACAAGGCAGTGAGTATGCAAGAGTACGTCCTCTATTCGTCTACCCAGCTCCTACTAAGTACTACAACCCAGCACTTAGATTTTTCTACCACTAAATACTTACAACCCAGTACTCAGCTCAAACACTCTCAATATTCCTATTGATCACACACTTGTTCTTTTTCAACTAAAGAACACCTTAGATGATTACAAAACAATCAATCTAGCATTTACACAGAGAATAGAAAAATTGGTGTAAGATCTCTTTGTATTTGAGTGCTTTCATAATTTTCTCTCTTGTATTTTTCTTTTGATGCTTGAGCAAATGATCCAAGAACTCTCATTGTCCTTTATAGATGAATTTCAGAAGATTGGATCATTTTGAATTGGTTTAGCCGTTGTGTCCAAAACGGCTCTTTTAGGAGACAGCTTCTGGCCAGCTTCAGACTGTTCTGCCATTCCCTTCTTCTGTTTTCTTCAGGCGTCAAGTTTTGTCTTCTTGCATCAGACTTGTCTTTTTGTGCCAGTTGTCTTTTACCAATAATCCACAGACCCATGATTCTTGGAATTAGTCTTCTGTGTGCTTTCGAGGCTTCAATTATTGGTGCAGAAGATTGGCAGACTTTGTCCTTTAGTGAACGGATCTTTCATGCTGTCCTGACTGTTACTCAGCTTCATCCGTTATCTTCGAATGTTCAACTTCTATGCTGAATTCCGTCTTAGTCAGCTCCGTTCTTGTTTATTCAATTCTGAAGGAGTCTTCTAATTTAGTCACCTTCGTTCTGGCAACTTTGAAGGAAGCTTCTGATGCTGAGTTCTACTTTACTCAGCTTCTATCCTTTCATGCTGAGTTCCGTTCCACTCAGCTTTTGGCTTTTGGCTTTTGGCTTATGCTGACTTCTGACCTGTCTTACTTTATATATATTTTTTTGCACTCAATATTGAACAAACACATTAGTACAATTAAATCAAAGCATTTAAATTTAATTGCCTCTTAATCATGGATGATTTTGTCAAATCAAAATCTTGTGGAAAGGTGTTTCAACAGTTTTATGCCCCTCGGTCGTTAGAACTACTCCTATTATGGATGATTTCAGCTCATGTTTCCGTCAAATTAAATTTCAGAGTAGTTAATTAAGTCATTGAATCTGTATTTAATTATAAAATTTAACGTGATTAATATATGATAGGCGATAAATTTCTCTAAATTTATTAAAAACGAGTTCAAATCTAGGTTAATTTTAAGAAATTTTATATTGGTACATAAAAATTGATTCTGAACCACTCAGATTTTAACACATATATTATACGAAAAAATTTGTGCAAATTCGATTTAGCAAAAAAAAAAAAAATTTACGCACACACGTGTAAAATTAACGCGAATGGTAAATCCTGTATTCATCACTGAAATTTTGCAACCCAAAAAATCTGGCATTTGATGAGAAAGTGGTAAATTACACAAAATCCACTTAATGTCCATATCATCCCCATACATATCCAATAAAATTGTGAATCATAATGATAAGAAAATTTGCTAATCCAACACATTACACCTAAGATTGTATAATCCAACAATAAAAGATCATTACACCTATGGCCACTGAACTTTGCTCTTTTTAACATTATGGTCACTGAACTTCATTTCTTAGCGGTATGGTTACTGAACTTTACATTTTTTAACACCGGTTACCACTCAACATCTCGAAACAACCGTTGACGGCCTCAAAATAAAAAATTCGAAGAGTTAATGATATTTTAAGGAACTTTAATTCTTGAAAATTTTCGTTTTGAGGTTATTTAAGTGTTGTTGTTAAGGAAAGAGTGTGAATTTTTAGAGAGAAAAAGCTCCAAAAAATGTGATTTTGGAAAATAAAAAATATGGTTTCATGGTAAACGCCGTCTTGAACAACTTTAATTCTTGAATATTTTCATTTTAAAGTCGTTAACGGTTAGTTTGAGAAGTTAGTTAAAGATGAGTGGTTACCGGTATTAAAAAGTGTAAAATTCAGTGGTCATACCGTTAAAAATTGAAGTTAAGTGGAACAACTTTAATTCTTGAATATTTTCATTTTGAAGTTGTTAACGGTCAGTTTGAGAAGTTAGTTAAAGATGAGTGGTTACCAGTATTAAAAAGTGTAAAATTCAGTGGTTATACCGTTAAAAATTGAAATTAAGTGGCCACAATATAAAATGGGTAAAGTTCGGTGGCCATATGTGTAATTTACCTTGTATTTCTAACCTGTAAAATCCATAAACACCCCTCCATTTTTATGTGACATGCACCACAAACAAGCAATGCCCATTATTACATAATTAGACTAAACTTTGATAAGATGAATCATTGAATAGAATAATTCCAATAACATAAGTGTTTTAAATTACACAAAGTCCACTCAATATCCATTTTATCCAATGAACTCGTTTTCTGTGTTCGATTTGTTTTTTGGTTAATCTTTTGCAACAGATTCTTATATTAGTAATAAGTCTCAGTCACTACTTCTTCATTTTTAATGTGGGATTCAATTCATTATTGTCCCGATCGTCATCCTTTAGGACCGCTCCTTGCTCAGGTCTTTCTATCCTAGAGCTACCTATTTCGGACTGAGTCGTTATAGGGGATCATAAGCATACAATATCTACATGATATTTTCAGGATGTTACAATTGGTATCAGAGTCAACTTTCCACGTACAATGTGTGGTTTAGGGATCAACCAGGCGAAAGCTGATGAGCCTGTAACTATCCGGTCCGGAGTGGGTGGCTTCGGGGCAGAAGATTTGTGCAAGGACTGGCCCTAAGGGAGGACGATGAGGGCATGAATGAACTGAATGTTACATCGAAAATGGAGAATGAGTGACTGAGGTTTATTAGTAAGATGAGAATCTAATACATGCAGACGCGTTTTAAAGCCGTGAAGACCAAGGTGTTGGATTTGAACCAAATGGGACAATATATACATGGTGTGGGCTAGGATGTTATAATCGTTCTGATTTCTTTAAGTCGAGTGGTATAAATCAGTATACCGATTTTTGACCGCCTAAACGGTCTTAGGCGGATTCAAACGGCTCTTTTTTAAAAATTAGTATTATTTTATTAGCACATTTTGTTATTAATGTTATTTTGTGGAAACATTTTGTTATTAATGTTATTTTGTGGAAACATTTTTATTTTTTTAAGGACACTAATGTAACAAGTATTAACATATAGTATATGTTTTTCTATCTTAAATATTTTACATAATTATTTTTACATAGTATAATTCATATTTTAATTGTATTTGCGTAATAATTTATTTATTAAAAATAAAAAAAATAAAAAAATACAAATCTGATTAATTTCTTGGAGGCCTATATAAAACAAGTCGTTTTGGCTAACACGTCGACAATATTGTTCGCAAAGTGCCTGATAAAAGATAATACTATTCACAATATCCAATAATATGGATTTACAAAAAAAAAAAAAAAAAATACAATCAAATCAAAACTAGAAACAAACACATTTTGACAATGTAAAGCATCTATTAGGAGTTGTGACTCTATTTCGATAAAAACGTTTTTGAGGGACACCATTTTTTAACCAACTAAGGACTTTCTTCATGTTAAGATCCTCGGCAAGTAAAAGGTCTATAGGATAAGAGAAAGTATTATTCCTTGCTGCCACAAAACTGTTAAACAAGTCGCAAAAAAACACAATCTTTGCAACCTAAATGAGAATGCACAACATCCAAGTCGTTTTTTGAACAAGGTTTGGGAGTTGAATTTTTTATGGTTATAATTATGAAAATGTATAACTTGCTATGTTGATAAGCCCAAAATATATCTAAATTAGCATGTATAAATATGTTAAATTTCATGTAAGATATATATTAATTATATTATTTTGGAAAGATTTTACGTTGGTATTTATTGTTTGTGTGCAAGGTGTTAATTACTTGGAAAAAGCTAAATAGGAGCAAAAATGGATTACAAACGAGGGAGAAATCAAGCTTTCAATGAAAATCACGTATGAGAATCGGAAGTCACGTCTGAGAATTGAAACAAATCTCCAAAGGAGAAAAAGAATGGTCTCTTTCACTGTCGAGATTCGAAAATCTCGACAGGGACGTGCTAGGGGCAGCTATGCGTGCCTCTCTCCTTCCTTCTCCCCCTGTCACTACTGAGATTCTTAAATCTCTATAAGGACAGCGAAGCTGTTAAGCACATTTTCCACATTTATTTCTCCAAACGAAGCATCCTTCCATCCGGATAGAGGCAACTCTTCACCAACGGACACGTCTCTTCAGCATACCTCTTGGGATATTATAAATAGAGGAAGAATTCAGAGTTCAGTTGTTACAAAAAGTTACAAAGTTGTTACACAAGTTGTTCGATTATTAGAGACACAAGTTATAGATTTTATTATTTACATTAAGGTTTACCAAAATCAAGTTTATGCTTCGTAGACAATCGAGAGGTTGCTATTTCAAAGACTCAGCGAGAAGATCATGGATTGAGGGCGACCCACAGTGTGACGAACCTACGAAGTTGAGTAAAGGATTGACAACCCAGAATTCATGCTTCGTTCAATGCTTTTCAAGCTTCTTCTTCTCTGTTAACTTGAGATATTTATAAATCAAACTAATAAATATCTTTTAATTCAATTCCATTTTCACAATTGTTTTATTTAAAGTTGGATCTATCGATATTCTTTAAGTAATTCTAACGGGTGTTTTCATGCAAAAGTATTTAGAAAGAGATTTTGGTATTTTCTCATGCAAACTTTGTTGAACACTTAAGCAAATTCGGATTTATATTTGGTCATTGCGATAGGTCGAATAATCGGGTTTAGATTCCGAATTTGATTAAGGTTTTCAATCTTAGGCTGAGAGAAAAAAATTGATAACAGTTCAAAGTTATAAGATGTGTTTTTGCTTAGTATAAATTAACCTTGGAATAAGCTTTAATCTAAATTTAATTTCTGTAAATTGTAATTATAACTGTAACCATAATTAGAATTAGAAACCATTTAAACCATTAACGATTTTATATAAACCTCGAGAAAACGAATTTAATCAGAACAGTAATTTTTATCAAAACGTTCTCTGTGGGATCGATATCTTTTATTACTACAAGCGAAACCGTGCAGTTGCGGAATTCGCCCAACATATGTCAAAATCCATATCCTCATAATTTTAAGGGTAAATAATTTATTAGTCAATTTCTTTTTACCTAACACACTGTTTAGTCCCTTTATTTTGAAAAACACATCATATGATCTATATCTTTTGTCAATATTAACCATTTGGTCATTCAATCTATTTTTTTTTAGATTTTTAACCGTTATATTTGGCATAAAAAAACAGACAGAAAATAACAGAGTAACATGACCATTTTGTATCTACTATTATTGTCCTAAAAGCTAAGATATATTCGGTTAAAAATCTAAAAAAACTCGGCAGAATGACCAAATGGTTAATATTGATAAAATATAGGAACCTTATAATGTGTTTTTCAAAATAGAGAGACTAAATAATTTTTTTTAAAACTAAGTGTCCTTTTGTTTACATTTTTAAGAACTTTTTTTGTCTTTAATTCTAAACATGAGATAACAAAATAATTATTTGGTAAAATTTCGAAACTACTTGCAGAAAAATCAACTAACATCTACTACATATCAGCAAACAACAAACAACAAACAGCTAATAGTAACAATAAATAGCAAATAGAAACATGTGAATTAAACGGACTCTAAGTGTTCGTTTGGTCTCATTTTTCGAAAAAAAAATTTATCTTTTGATTCAAAATGGAAGATAAAAAGTGTTTGGTCAAATTTGAAAACAACTACTTTTAGCAGAAAAAAACAATTACTACATATCAACAATAGTAAATAGAAACAGATAAACGAAATATGCCCAAAGTTGGTATTTGCTTCTTCACCTAAAGACAACTTGATAGGGTTGTTCAAAAACCGAATCGAATCAATGAATTTCGGTGTTTCAGTTCGATTTTTCAGTCTATTAGGTCCGGTTTCGATCTTAAATATTGAAATATATCAGTAATATTGATCAGTTTGTCTTTTATGTTAAAATAACTAAATTAACCGAACCGGCCGAAATACGAATTAATTAAATTTATTTACTAATTATCCGGTTACGTTTAGAAAAAAAATCAATTTTTGAATTAGTAATTAAATATAAAATCATTTGATTAAATATTGTAATAAGAATATTATAAGATATCTGATTCTAGATTTGAATATTAGACAAACCGTATGAAAATTCAGTATTACAAAAAAATTAAATATTGAGTTTCACTACACAGTAAATAACCAATGTCTTCTATGCTTATTTTGTTTTTTTTACAAGATAAGTTATTTTGTTTGTTTTTACATTGTTTAACCAAATTATGAATTGATAATTTTTTTAATATAAACATTATAATAATATAATATAAAATAAGAAATAAATTATTTAATAAATGATGAAACTAAATACCAAACCAAACTAAAATACATTATTCGGTTTAAATTCGGTTTTATTTTAAATACTATTCGATATTTGGTTATTTCAGTTCGGACCGTTGAACCTCTACAACTTTACAACCTCTGATTTATATCTCCAACTTTCCCATGCACTGTTTTCTTTGAAGCAGATAATATCAATTATATAAATTTGGGGGTTTCCACCGGGATTTATTCGGAAGCGGTACAAAAATCCCTATGGTTCGAGATTAGTAACTTCCGCCTCCACCTATGTTTAGGTTTTGCGTGCAAATGTCACCACCAAATATTTCGGTGATTCCAATTTCCGTCGTTTCGGGTCTTCACATGTTTCGGAAAAATTTCGGCCATTGCATCCCTATTAGTGCCTAGTGTTTATTACAACCTTGAATATCAACAAAAAAAACATAATCCAAAATACACACACAAAAAAAATTGTCAAAATATGTAAAATATATATACTATTACTAATTACTAATATAGTCACAAATAACAAAACAAAAATGTACGATACAATAACAGTTTATCAATAAACTTGTTTAGATTGTCTGATGTGACAGATAAATAACAGTCAAATCAGTCTTCTTAAATTTTCGGTAACGTCCAACTAAAATTGATATTTCTTGGAAATATTGGGGCTAAATTTGTATCATGATTAAATCTGCACTTTAAGATTTAATTTAATTTTTAAATATATTTAGATTAATTGAATAAAGTTAAATTGAGTTTGAGAATTAGCTTTTTATAGTGTGATCCAGCCCGGCCAAGCCCAATAAAATATATAGTGTGTATTGGGCCAAATCTGAAGAAAATAGTAATGTGGCAGGGAAAATATGTAATTAAGGAAAATTAAGTGGAGAAATTTAGAAATTAAAAAATGGGGAGGCTGCTACATATAATTTGATAAAAAAAATTGTCAAAATATCTAAAATATAATGTGTTACTAATAAGTCACCAATAATTTTAAAAAGGTATGATGCTTCCCCAACCCTTTAACTTGTCCAAATTTTTATCGATTGTCCTATTTACCTCATTAACTCTATAAAAGTGGTATTTCTCACCGCCTCAATTTGTCCATTTATCCCCCAACTTATAGAATGTTCTATTTACCCCCTTAACTCCATAAAAGTGGTATTTTTTACCCCTTATAATCTGTTATCGAAACCTAAATTGATAATTTTTTTAAACGTTAAACCTATATTTATGCTATTTTATAAGTGGAACCTATATTTATCCTATTTTGGCACATTATCCCTACATATAATGTATTTAACTTGTTTATATTAATGTTCTTGTTATTTGTATTTTTTATTCATTCTTTCTCTTTTCAACTTTTTTTACTACTATAAAGGGATAAGAAATACCATTTTTATGGAGTTAAAAGGGTAAATAAGATCATAAGTGGTGAGAAATACCACTTTTATGGAGTTAAGAGGGTAAATAGGATATTCAATGAATTGAGAAGGGGTAAAAATGACAAATTTGGACAAGTTAAGGGGGTGAGAAATACCATTTTTATGGAGTTAAGGGGGGTAAATAGGATATTCGATGAGTTAGAGGGGTAAATTGACCAATTTGGACAAATTAAGGAGGCTGGAGAAGCATTAAGCCTTTTAAAAATAATTGGAGTTTATCGACAACATTGTTTGGATTGTCCAATGTAACAGTTAAATAACAGTTAAAGTAGTATTTTCAAAATTTTGGTAACGTATAACTAAAATTGATTTTGTTTAGAAACGTTGATTTTAAATTTGTACGATTTCATACTTTAAGACGAAATCCGTACTTCTATTGAAACATTAAGATTAAATTTAACATTTATCCCTATTTTAACTTAATTTTTAAATATATTTATATTAGTCGAACAATGTTAAACTAAGTTTGAGAATTAGCTTTGAAAAATTTATATGAAATTATTTACAATTATATCAAATAATAATTTGAATAATATATAATTAACTAAGAACTAGGTTTTATAAATTGGCAAAGTTGTAAAAAACATTATGCGCTAATCGAGTGGATAGAATCTTTGAGGATTAGTTGGGAATTAATCAGATTTGTATTTTTTATTTTTATATAAATTCAATAAAATATATATTATACTATCTAAAAATAATAATATAAAAATATGTAAATTTGTAATATATAATTTTAAAATTTACAAACATCAACATTTCAACAAAAAACTCAAAAATGAATTATAATAAAAAATAAAAAAATTCATAATAAAAAATACTTTTATTCATCATCGTTTAGAAGGCGCCTAGACGGTCTCACCGGCGTTCAGACGGTCTAGACGGAGTTTAGATGGCTAAAAATTACAAACCACAAAAAATCTAGATAATCGAGGAAAATCGGGCAGATTCTTGATTTCAGGTGTGTAAGCAATCCACATAGTCTTGGTTTTGAACAGTATAAATTAAGGATTTGATATATATTTTTAAAATTTAGAATTTATAATATAAAATCATATTTTATTTAGCATAACAATCATTTTGACCCTTAAACTAAAACTTAAAAGTCAATTAGGATCTTAAACTATAAAAATCATCAATTAAGTCCCTAAACTAAGTAAATATCATCAATTGAGTCCTTATGCTATCCTAAATCAGAAACTGAGACTATTTGACATGAACTGTAATCATCTCTGTGTTGGCTCAAAATGGATTTGGAGAAGAGAGTTTGAAACTATTCAACCGAATGGTTTTCGATGAGTACTCAGTTGATGATTTTTGCTTAAAATGGGTACTCAATTGATGATTTTTACCTAGTTCAGGGATCTGATTGATGATTTTGATAGTTTAAGGTCCTAATTGATTTTAAAGCTTTAATTTGAATATCCAAATGGATATTACGCCTTTATGATATATAAAAAATAATGATGTATTGATTATTAAATTTTGTATTATTAGGATTTTGATATTTATTTCGTAGTGCTTGTAGGAGAAGGAGCTAAATGTGAGTGCTAACTGGTAGATTATGTTTATTTCATGCTATTGGCTGTTGTGGAGGTGGCGTAATTGCTTCATATTTGATAGAAAAGGGGATATTCCCTCTAACCCATTGTTGATCATACGGTTTACCTTTAACAAGTTTCAGGAGGCTTGAAATAATTTGGAAAGAGAATGACATAAACTTAATACTGATGGCTCGAAGTTAAGTGATGATTTGATTTCTGTTGGAGAGTTTATTCGTGATTGTCATGGGTGGCTGGTTTCAACCATAATATCGGTATAGGGTAACACATATGATGCGGAAATTTGTGATCTTTTTTCTGGTATCTCTCTTGCTTTGAGTAGCGGTTGTCGATGGATTGAGATTGAATCGGATAATACGGAGATAGTGGCGGCTATTAATGATGATAGAGATACTGCATGTATTGGTCGGAACCTTTTCAAAGGTATCAAACAGCTTCTCAGGAACTTCGAGTGTGTTCATTTTCGGCATGTGTTCTGGGAGCAAAATCGGATTACTGATTTTATGGCTACTAGCGTTCATGCTCTTCAACCAGATGTTACTCATCTTCTGTTTTCGCCAGTTGATATTCAAAGGCTGCTGCTGGATGATCTCATGGGAGCTGACTTTTCTAGGATGGTTCCGTCTTAGTTTTTTTTTGTTTCCTTTCTTTTTTATAAAAAAAAAAAAAAAAAAAAGCTTTTTTTGGGAAACCCATTAGCATGTTACTCAGCCCGGCCAAGCCCAATAAAAAAAATTTAGTGTGCATTGAGCTAAATCTGGGCAAAATAGTAATGTGGCAAGTGCACGGGGCAAGTTCTGTAATTAAGAAAACTTAAGTGGAGAAATTTAGAAATTTAAGAAATAGGGAGGCTGGCTATGATTAAACCCTAAATGTACTGCCTATATAAGCCCCAAGATCACTCAGCATCTCTCATCTCGAAGCCGCAGCCGTAAATTTCCTGCCGATAGGATTTTGAATTCTTTGATTTGGTTTTGAATTTTTGATTTGGTTTTGAATGTTAGAATAGAAAGAAAGCCTCCGATCTGTTATACAAGACGGGAGACGGTGTTTAAATGGTCTCTTCGTCGGAAAAGTTATCAGAGGTGAGGGTTTTGAAATTTTTATTTGCTTTTGAAACTGTTAGATTAGAATAGAAAGAAAGCCTCCGATCTGTTAAACAAGATGAGAGACGGTGTTTTAATGGTCTCTTCGTCGGAAAAGATATCGGAGGTATAACGAATTCCATGGCCGAGATATCGTTTCAGTCGTCGTTTTTCCGTTGACGATTCGATTGTTGCTCGTCCACATTTTTTTTTATAAATCGATATGTTTTCATTTGATCCATAAAAGATTTGGGGAAAGTGGGTTTGATTTTGTTCTAATCGTATTAAATTCTATGTTTTGAAATCGAAAGTTTTCAGGGTAAATTACATAAGTGGTCTTTAATCTTTGCATTTATTTTCTTTTTGGACCCTGAATTTCAAAATTGCACAGTATGTCGATTCATTTTAACGATGATCAATAGATTTTCATCTCATACAGAATCAATGAATTCATGGCACAATCCCCCCCATGATAGTATTTTTTTTTTTACAATTTTTTTGGTTGTATCCATTCGTTCGAAACTGATCTGCTTCTATTTCCACTTTCCGCATGCGGGCCCGGGTTTTTTCCAGCTGTTCCTCGTTTAATTCTTTCGAAGAATACTTTTCCTCTCTAGAACTTGCACTATTTTTAATGGAAATCTTTTGAGAGGAATTCATGGAATTCATTAGATTAACCGTTAAATTGGATCTCTAAACTATGGTTTCAAAATCAATTAGGATAGTTCTTATTTTAATAAAAAACTCCAATTGAGGTCTAATCGAAAATTATTCGGTTGAATAATTTCATATCTTCTTTTTCAAATTCATTTTGAATCAATGTAGATCTTATTACCGTCTATATCAAATAGACACAGTTTTCAATGTTAGGATAGAATAGAGAGTCAATTAATAATTTTTGCTTAATTTATGGATCTAATCGATGATTTTAATAGTTTAAGATCTAATTAATTTTATAGCTTTAGTTTAGAGATCTAAACAAGTATAATGCCATTAAAAATTAATAAAATTTTGTTCAATTTACCGGTGCTGAATCTGAACTTTAATTTGGGATCATTTTGAATTTTAATTGGTAAAAAAATATTTAATAATTATGATTTTGGGAATTAAGAATAATTAAAATGTGATTTTAAATCATTTTAATTTTTAAATTTTTTTAGTTTGAGATTATAATTATTTTGAAATAGGTGTAATTTACTTTTTTATATGTATTAGATAACTAACAATATTCACGAATTTACTAATAGCAATAAGGATTTGCACTTTGATTTGAAATTAGTAGGCGCGTTGGAAATATTTAGATATAAGCCAAATATAAAGTCCATCAATGAATGGAATAAGATGGGTTCATTAGGTAAGAATGATGCTAGAATTTGTTGAATGTGTCGTTGTCTAGAAGACTATTTGTATACAACTTGATTCGACGAAACTTGCATGTTCAATATGGATTTCTGTGTCAAATTCTCAATTGAAAAGTCATTGCATCCATTTGTAGTAACTCTAGGTTTAAACTTGTCACTATAGTTAGGAGAAGTCTAATTGATGTAAACCATACATGTAAAAATGTTTCTTAAAGTCTATCCTTTTTTATTGAGTATAACTCTAGTGACTCACGATCTTTGTATCTTTTGATACTTATATTTGCATTTCGTTTAACTTTGAGAATCCATTTTCTCTTAATAGTTTCACGTCACTCTGGTAGATCAGCCAATTGCCAACCATGATTCAATCTCATGGAACATTTCTTCTTCCATTACCTTAATCCGTTTGTTTAATTAAGGACATGAGAGCCTTTTGAACATTTTTGAGCTTTGTAGTGTCTTGAGTAACTAAAAGAGTGTCTTCGATACTAAATCTTCGACAATCGATTGTTTACCTTTTAGTGCGGTGAAGCTTCAAATCTTGATAAACATATCACATGTATTATTTATATAGAACATATATTCGTCATAGTTCAATATGACGAATATAGGTGATATGTTTAAAGTCACGTGCACTAAAAGGAAAAAAGTCGTACTCCAACAATTTAGTATCAAAGGCATGACTCGTTTAGTTACTCAATATGATGCAGAACCTAAAGATGTTCAAGAGGACCTCTCATGTTCTAAAAAAGATAAGTAGATTGAGACAATGGAGGAAGATATTATAAGTAGATTGAGACAATGGAAGAAGAAATATCTTCCGTGAAATTGAATCATGTTTGGTAATTAGTTGATCTACTAGAAGGATGTTGAACCATTGGGAGCAAATGAGTTCTCAAAGATAAGCGAAAGGCACATGAAATCAAAAGATACAAAACTTATTTGGTCGCTAAGGGTTATACTCAACTGGAAGGGATAGACTGTGAGGAGACATTCTCATATGTTGTAAATACTTACATGTAACCGATCAATAGAAAGCCTAGAAAGTAATTTCTTTGCATTTTCAAACCTTCCAACTTTGCATATTGGTGTTTATACCATGAGAAAACTTATAGCCAATCATATCTCTTTGTCATGAGTAAAATACACGTAGTAAGAAATAGCGGCATGTGGTAAGCAATCACATGTAGCCACTCTTATTAAAAGAGAACACTTCTAACGAAAAATCTTACTTAGCCACGAACATAATTTTGGCAAAAATAAAACTCTTTTGGCTAGAAACCTTTCTTAGCCACATAGTCGTAGAAAACATGATAAAATTTTATCAATTTATTTTTCATTAATTTAAACTTTATTATCATAATTATTATATAAACTTTTAGGGGGTGTTTGGTTTGAGGTCTTTAGGAATTAAGAATGCCCTCTAGGGGATTGGATTCCCTTTACCTCATTCCATTTTCTAAACATATCCAAACATAGAGGAATTAATGGTTATTTCTTTCCTTTCCTTTAGTTTCCATTTCTTGATTTTGTTTCGTTTACCCCTGTGAACCAAACACCCCCTTAGATTGAAGCTAACTATATTAGAATCATATTATATAATGCCACATTGGTATAACAACTTGTCTCGTAAAAAAAACGTAATTGAAGATATAATTATAACTCCTCTATATAATGTAGTGTTCTTAGATATGGTAAGAACCATTAAAAATCTTTACATTGCCACATTGGCTTGTATCTTGTAAATAATTTGTCTCAATACCGTAGTGAGATCAAGAAAAAATAAAATAAATTTATTGGATTAAATCACTATAATTCTTTGTTTGATAAAAATAAAAAACATAACTGCTTAACTAGAAGGAACCTTGGTAATTCGCAAACTAGTCGAACCTGCTAATCATCTTGACACAATGTGTCATGATAGATGTGCCCTCTTGCATCCTGCAATGATATAGCAACTTGGATATCTCGTACTGTTCACACCTATGTTTCCCAAACAGCTCTTTAAGGTGCATGATGATGGAATAGACATTCATTTTCTCATGTTGCCTTTATAATTCCGGTGTCATCGATGCAAGTATGATGCATTCGGCATGATCATCATCAGCCTTGTGCTTCTGGTAAGCATCAATTTCCTCAATGGGAGCATCATCAGCAGGGATGGGGGGTATCGTTGTATCAAGTACATACTCTATCTTATCGAACTTCAAAACAATTTTGAGGTTACGAATATATAGTCTACTATTTTATTATATTATAAAATATTTAGACTTAATACATCATTTTTCCATGTCCAAAAAGTTTGATTGACCCATGAACTTTCAAAATGTTCGATAGCTCAATGAACATGTATAAAATGTTTAATTAGCCCTCTGAACTTGCGTAAAATGTAATCAATTGGTCACACGGTTGCAAAAAAGTAAGTTAAATGTGGAAAATATATTAAACGCATCTTAAAAAAATTAAAACAATCAAGATCGAGATATTAAGGTTGTAATATTAAAGAATATAAGGTTTATAGTTGAGCAAGTAATAACTTCATTCTTACTAAATTTTTGAATTATGACATATTGATTCCTCAGACAATTAAAATCACACATTAAGTTTTGATTGTCGGATAATAAAATGGGCTTTATCTATAAGCTTAAGTTTTGGGGTCAAATGGTCAGATTAGATCAAGTGGTTGAGAGTTCAAATTCTTGCAACTGTAGTCTGTATTTGTCACCACATAGTGAGATGTACTTGTGTTGTACAAGCTACAAGCCCAAAGGAATTCACATGTGGTGGTTATGTCAAAGAATATAATAGAAGTCGTTGTTGGATCTTACTTATAAGCTTAACGTTTTAGATCAAATGGTTGCTTTGAAACTTATTAATAGAAAAGTTAACACTATTGTGGATATCAAACTCATCTAAACGCGTGTTATTTTATTTGCATACAAAATTGCATTTATATCTACTTAAAACCGTAAAATATGTAATTTAAAACGCATAAGAAACACAAGTTATGGGTGTCTTCTATGGTTACTTTGTTTTTGACAAAGTACCATTACTTGGTGTATTTTCACCATTGGATGATGGATTAAAAAATTAATCCAATGGTAAAAACACACAAAGTAAGGTTTACTTTGTTAAAAACAAAGTAAGCTTAGCCTTTACCCAAGTTATGTACTGTTAATTGAATTTTATATTCACAGCGCACTAATTATCTTATTAACTAACAGTTCAATATACGCATAAAAATTATAGTTTAATCAACAAAAATAAAAATAAAAAAAGTGTTTAGAGAACTCAGGGTATTTTTCCTATATTCAAAGAAAATAAAATGAATAAACCACATCTTAATTATAGAATAAAAGCGTAATCAAATACATGTATACCTCAAACAAATTAGTGACGAAGTTGAACACAGTAGGCAATGCTCTACTTCCAATTAGACCTGTCCATGGGTCGGGCGGGCCGGGTTCGGACCGGGCCTGATGGGCTTTTGTATAAAAGTGCTCGTCCCAAGCCCAGCCCAGCCCAGTATTAATTTAGGCAGGCTCGGGCCGGGCTGGGTTCGGGCCTAAAAATCAAATCCCAAGCCCAACCCATATAAGCCCACCTAAAAAAAATATACATAATTTCCAATTATAAAAAATCAAATTTATACTTAAAATAAATATTTAATTATAAATATATAAATTTTTTAATTAATATTAATAAGGCGGGCTGGGCTGGGTCGGCCCGTGATATTTTTATATGTCCCAAGTCCGCCCAAAAAATAGGCGGGCTTTGGCGGGCCTGACCCGGGCTGGATCTAAGAGTAAATTTCATTGTCCAAGCCCGGTCCAAGAGACACGGGCCTGGGCGGGCCGGGCGGGTACCCAAGCCCGTGGACAGGTCTACTTCCAATATAAGCTTGTGCTTCAACATTTAGATATTCAAATTTGACTTCGATTGTTGGCATAGCAATTCCAACTCTGTGTTGATGAAAAAAAAAAAAACTTCAAAGAAGAAAATTGTCTCACATTTAAAAATGAGACGTCATTTAAAGGCCTAAATCATATGAAGCCCCTAAACTTGTCACTTTTGGTCATTTTGCCCCTGAACTTATGGGACGATCTATTTTCCGCTTCAACTATTTAAAAGTGGTATTAGCAATCCCCTCTTTTCATTATAACGGAAACAATCATGACATTTTTTCATTGCAAGCACCAAGGTCATAATAAAAAGGGTTGTGCACTACTAAAACAAGCTGCAAATGAGGCTAATATAGACCGACACAAGTTTCTAGTAAAAATTGCATATAGCTTTAATTCCTTCTAAATCATGGTTCCAATACTTCCATGAACACTTGTAGTAATGTTGGAACTTCATCTAGTTTACATTATAATGAAAACAGAGGGTTGCTAATACCACTTTTAAATAGTTGAGGGAGAAAATAGGTCATCCCATAAGTTTAAGGGTAAAATGATCAAAATTGATAAGTTCAGGGAGCTGCGTATGGTATGGTATTGATCAAAATAGGTCATCCCATAAGTTCATAGGGTCCTTCACCTTCTATTGCTTCAGCATCATCACAGACACAGTGTACGTTTATTAATTGCTGCAGCCTGCAAAATGCTCAGAAGACAAACATTATTACCACTGAATGTATATTTATTACGCCTGCAAATCCACTTTACTCAGGAAATAATCAGATTAGTCTCCTCAACTTTGGAGATGTTTCATTAGCATCTGAACTTGCATAAAGTGACGTGACTAACAAGTTAAACACATATCACTTTAAGCAAGTCAGAGGCCAATAAATCACTTTAAACAAGTTCAACTGTTCAAGGAACCAATAGGTCACTTTAAGTAAGTTCAAGGGGTAATTAGATCAATTAAAGCAAATTTAGAGTGGTAATGAGACATCTATGAAGTTTAGAGGGCAATCGGATTATTTGGCCAAGTAGAGGCCCCTCATGTAATTAAGCCTAATACAGAAAACAAACTACACAAGGATCCAAATTATAATCCAGAAATACAACTCAAAACCTATTACATACATTAGAAGATGTCCTATAAAGCAGCCCCAAATTTACACTATTAACAATCCTATGTACAATCATATTCAAATCAATGGTACAATGCTGAAAAATAAATTTGTTCCTAGCATCCCAAATCTCATAAACACGGACTAAAAACATTAATCTTCTCAAAGTAGCGGGCAAGGATTTACTCTTACCTCTCCCACACCTTCTTTGTTGCAGCACACTGAAAGAGTAAATGAGGCATGTTCTCAAGAGCTCGTCATCTTTGTTGGAAATTCAACGTTTTGATAGAGAAAGCAAAGATGAAGCCAAAGAGAATACAGAATCCAACTACGACAATACCACAAATGCCAACATAGTCGTGTCTGAACCCGAAATAACTCATCAAGAAATCTTCCACCGTTTCCCCAGTATCTAACGTATCCTTTATGTCTCCAAATTGTGAAGCAACCAATCCGTACACAGTCCAAGCCACTGGACAACACCAATAGTACCACGCCCACCAGATAGGAATCCTCTGTCATTAACATTTACAATGGTTAATTTTAACTCATCGTCTCTATTGCAAAGCGGAAAGGAAAGAGAACAAAAGTTACCGGTCGAGGTATGATAAATCCTGAAAAGAGGTTCAGATTGCGTAGAAGGCAGATGCAACTACAGCAGCAATGTTGTGATTGGGTGTAATGGCTGTAGTCATCATTCCATAGAAGCTTAAGTATAAGAAAGTGAAGAACATGAAGAAGATGTACCAAAAGAACTTGTATGCTGTCCATTCAAAACCAATCATGGCATATACTATAACGCCATAGATAATAGTCTGAATAGCAACATAAGGGACTTCAATCATAACCTGAAAGGCAGAAAAAATAATCAGATGAAGAACCAATTAGAATCAAATTCTCAGAAATTATGAAGTTTTCATTCACATATCACCTTTAATACCCAAGTAACTGCAAAAGACTAAATTATTTAACCATCTGAATGCTCACTTCTCTCAGATTATATAAGAAGAGTGTCAGAACCTAAGTTCTGCAGAATTCTGATATAGGATTTAAGGAAAAGGTAGAAGAAGAAGAGAATTTAGGAGGAAACAGGATGATAATTCTATTGATAGATGTGCTCAATGAGCATGACCAGCTATAAAGGCCAAAACAGTTACAAAGGACTAACAAGAATGCCACCTGGCATAACAAACTAGCTAACAAACAAAAGAGTATCATAACAGAATTACACTCAAGGCATGACAGTAATTTAAATGCAGTCACATATTGCTAACGGTAGATTTCTTCTTTCTCTGATATGTAACAATTCCTTCCCCTTTTGCACATTCTTGTCCCCAAGAATGATAAAATTCAGGAAATTGGCGTCGTATGGTCTGTTCATCCTCCCAAGTAGCATCAACTGCTGAAAATCCGGACCAACGAATGAGAAGCTGTGGGGTGGGTTGATCATTGATGAAAGCTGTTCTAGTGTTAATGACCTTGCTAGGAGTGACAATGCAATCAGGGTCCATGACTGGTGGCAGGGTAGTGAAAACAGGGAGGTGAGGGTGGAGTTGTTTCTTAAGAAGAGAAACGTGAAAGACAGGGTGAAGTTTACAATTTGGAGGAAGTTGTAACCTGTAAGCTACTTGACCAACCTTTTCTAAGACAAGATAGGGACCATAGTACTTGGCTGAGAGTTTCTGAGAAGTCCGAGCAGCCAATGTCAATTGTCTATAAGGCTGGAGCTTAAGAAAAACCATGTCTCCCACTTGAAAGGACCTGGCAGACCTGTGCTTATCAGCTGTCTGTTTCATTCTATTTTGAGCAGTAGCAAAGGAGGCCTTCAGATACCCATTCATCTGCTCCCTGTCGGCTAAGAAGGCTTCAACAGCAGCTACCTGTGTAGAGTTTGGAGCGATAGCAAGAGGAAGGGTAGGCGATATACCATATAGGGCTTGAAATGGACTCATGGTGATAGAGCTGTGATAGCTGGTGTTATACCAGTATTCTGCAAGGCTTAGCCAATAGTGCCATTTTTTTGGGTTGAGGAAACACATGTTGCGTAGATAGCCCTCTAGGCATTGGTTCAAACGCTCGGTCTGACCATCAGTTTGGGGATGGTAGGCACTACTGAACTTCAGTTGAGTCCCCAGCAACCTCATTAACTCTTTCCAAAAAGTGCCCGTGAAGATCTTGTCCCTATCCGAGATGATGGACTGTGGCATTCCATGAAGTTTGAAAACTGAATCTAAGAAGACTTGAGCAACCTGTGAGGCATTAAAAGGATGAGAAAGTGGAATGAAATGGCCATACTTGGTAAAACGATCTATCACCACTAGTATAGTGTCGAACCCTCTGGACTTAGGTAACTTTTCGATAAAGTCCATAGAGATTCCTTGCCATGCATTCTGAGGAATGGTAATTGGTTGTAAGAGGCCTGGATAAGCAGCATGATCTGCTTTACACCTTGAGCAAGTGTCACAGGTGGAAATCCATTGAAGCACTTCAGCCTTCATCTTAGGCCAATAAATTTTTTGCTGGAGTTTGGTAAGGGTGCCTTTTACCCCAGAATGACCTCCTATGGGAGAGTTGTGACAAGTAGACACAAGCTTTGATCGAAGTTCAATGGATGCGCCAATGTAGATCCTGTCATGATACTTAAGCAGGCCTTTGGATAAGGAATAGGGTGGTTTCCCTTGAGGTTGAATCATTAACTGTTGCAGCAATGTCTGGGCTGCTGTATCATTCTCATAAGACGCTTGGACCTCCTCCATCCAAGTGGGAATGACTAAACTGATGGCCTGCAGGGTCATGTTGTCTTCCATCTGCCCAGAGAGTGCATCAGCAACTTTGTTGTCCTGTCCCCGTTTGTATTGAATTGTATAATCCAACCCAAGCAATTTGGATATTCCTTTTTGCTGCAAATATGTGTGTAGCTTCTGCTCAAGGAGATGCTTTATGCTCTCATGATCGGTCTTTATGATAACTGGGGTGGATTCCAAGTAGTGACGCCAAGTTGTGCAAGCTTGGATTATGGCCAATAATTCTCTCTCGTATGCCGAAAGGGATTGGTGGCGAGGGCTGAGACTTTTAGAAAGGAAGCAAATGGGTCGGCCTTGCTGCATGAGCACTGCGCCTATTCCTGAACCGCTTGCATCACACTCAAGCACAAATGGCTTAGAGAAATCCGGAAGGGCTAATACAGGAGCTTGTGACATGAGCTTTTTAAGGGCTAGAAATGCCTCTGTAGCAGAAGTAGACCAGTGGAATTGATCTTTCTTTAACAGGTCAGTTAAAGGTTTACTAATGAGGCCATACCCTTTTATGAAGCGTCTGTAGTAACCAGTGAGTCCCAGGAACCCTCTAAGACTCTTTAGAGTAGTTGGAACTGGCCATTCAGTCATTGCCACAATTTTAGCTGGATCTGTTGATACCCCTGCAGCAGAAATAATGTGGCCTAGGTAGGAAACTGAAGATACAGCTATATCACACTTAGAACCTTTAGCAAAGAGTTGATGCTGAGCTAGCAATTGAAATGTGAGCTCCAAGTGCTGAAGATGGTCTGCTTCTGTCTTGCTATAGATGAGAATATCATCAAAAAAGACCAATATAAACCTGCGTAAATAAGGCTGAAATATTTGGTTCATTAGTGATTGAAAGGTAGCGGGTGCATTTGTGAGCCCAAAGGGCATCACCAGGAACTCATAGTGTCCTGAATGGGTTTTGAAAGCTGTTTTGGAAACATCTTCTTGGCGCATACGAATCTGGTGGTAACCATAACGAAGATCAAGCTTAGTGAACACTGTGGCCCCTTGTAGTTCATCAATCAGTTCCTGAATCATAGGAATGGGGAATTTGTCCTTGATAGTGTGTTTATTAAGCTCTCTATAATCAACACAGAATCTCCAAGACCCATCTTTTTTTTTAACAAGTAAAACAGGGGAGGCATAAGGGCTTGTACTAGGCTGAATGACTCCAGAGGTAAGCATTTCAGCTATTAACCTCTCTATTTCATTCTTTTGATGAAAGGAGTACCTGTAGGGCCTGGAATTGATTGGTTCAATGGTTTTAAGAGGTATGGAATGGTCATGTGACCTTGGTGGAGGTAAGGCTGTAGGGTTTAGAAACAAGGCCTTGTACTGATGTAGTAATGGTGTGTAAGGTGGTGGTGCAGGTGGTAAGAAATCAGGTTGTTTGGTGGTGTTTTGGGGTTCTGTGTCCTCACTGAGTTGCAATAGGAATAGAGAGGAAGCTACACCTCTCCAACCTTTGGTGAGAAGTTTGTTTACTGACTTAAGTGTCATCTGTTTAATGGACATGTCCTCAACCTCAATGCCCTTAAGTTCTACTTCCTTCTTATCTTTGCACACAAGTAATCTATTGTTATCAAAATCAAATGTCACAGGTGTGTGAGCTCTCATCCAATCAGCCCCCAAAATTAAATCATATTCCCCTAGCTCGAGTACTCTTAAAGTAAATTGGAACCTGGTGTGATGCATTGTCCATGAACAGTCCTGGCATTTGTATTGGACTGTAAGCTGTCTCCCATCTGCAATGGTGACCGCTGCAGGCTTGACCTTGATCAATGGTAGCTTAACTTCCTTTGCAAAGTGTTCGTCCACAAAGCTGTGGGTGCTGCCACTGTCTATCAAGATGTGAATAATCTTCTTCTGCATAGTTCCTTTCAGTTTCAAGGTTCCACTGGTTCTACCACCAGTAAGAGCATGAATAGACAGGGTAATTTGCTCGTCCTCGGGAGAAGGTGGGGACAGAGCTTCTTCTTCCTGTATTTCCTCAGTGGTTGGCTCAGGTTCTTCTTCCAGTGCTTCCATGGCCTATAATTTCTTAGTTGTGCAAGTATGGCCTGGGAAAAATTTGTCTCCACAGCGCCAACAAACTCCAGGAGTTCTTTTCATAGGTGCAGGGTGAGTGGTGACTGGTTGATTGGGTTCAGGCAATTTGTGTGAAGGTGTTGGGTTTGTATTTGGTTTAGTAGGGGTAGTGGGTGTCCAGGATTTGTTTGGTAAGGGCGATCGAAAGGTAGGTTTAGGTTTTAAGGCCTCCATCATGGCCTGAACATGTAATTCCTGGAATTTGGCTTGTTGAATGGCATCGTATACGGATACAGGTTTGAATGATCTCACTGAAGTCTGTAATTCTGGTTTTAGGCCAGCTATGAATCCCTTACAGTAAAAATCTTCATCAATGGTGGGATAAGATTTCTCCAGGCGAAGCTTCATCTCTTCGAACTGATCCTGAAATGCTTCCACCGTAGTGACCTGTCGCAGCTTAAGTAATTGTTCTACGGCGTCACGAACTACGGTGTCCGGAAACCGTTTGTTCACCTCAACAACGAATTCCGGCCAAGTCGCCGCCATATGACTCGGTTTCCAGTTCCTGTACCACTTCTCGGCTCGTCCCTGCATAAACAGTCCGGCTAGGTCTACTCGTTTTTCATCACTAATCTCGAATATCTGGAAATATTTGCTGCACTTGCTAATCCAGAGATCCGCTTCAGTTCCATCAAAGGGAGGTAACTCGCACCGCGGCAACATCTTATTGACCGGAACTGCTGCCTTGTTGCCTGAGTTTTCACCGGAATAGTATCCTGACGAGTTGAAACTTGCAAATCCTCCAGGCGGAGTTGGCCCAAGTATTCCCTTAGAACCAGGGAAGACATCCTTCTCTTTGAATGGGTTAACATGGGTCTTCAACGGAATCGAAATTGATTCAGATTGAGGTTCCACCATCTTGCTAATGGCGTTGATGGTTTTCTGAACTAGCGTTTCCAAATTTTTATGAGAGGTGAGTAGGGATTGATGCATAGCCGATTGTTCCTTCTTTAGCTGAGTTTGCTCAGTTAACAGAGCCTCTATTCTCTGGTTTTGGATTTTTTGCTCATCGGAGATCTGAGCTTTCAGTTCCGTCAACTTCGTCTCCGTCGACGTTTTCTGTTCATTCAGCTCAGCGCTGAGTGCTGTCAATTGTTCCGCCAAGGCTTCCATTCGTGTAATTGCTCTTGTCTGCGGGTGGACCATAAATGGCCGGAGGAGACGTCGTCTCTAATACCAATGTCAGAACCTAAATTCTGCAGAATTCTGATATAGGATTTAAGGAAGGAAAAGGTAGAAGAAGAAGAGAATTTAGGAGGAAACAGGATGATAATTCTATTGATAGATGTGCTCAATGAGCATGACCAGCTATAAAGGCCAAAACAGTTACAAAGGACTAACAAGAATGCCACCTGGCATAACAAACTAGCTAACAAACAAAAGAGTATCATAACAGAATTACACTCAAGGCATGACAGTAATTTAAATGCAGTCACATATTGCTAACGGTAGATTTCTTCTTTCTCTGATATGTAACAAAGAGTGACTCAAGAAATCGTTTTTACCTGTCCAAAGGCATACGGCAATGCAGAATACATTCCAGCTGCTCTTTCTCTATAAAAAACTGTCCTCTCAATTGCCACAACTGGCTGCACTGCTACAGCATTTTGTACTCCAATAAAAAAGAGAGCAACATACATGGAACCTATCGCATTGAAAATATCTTGTTCCCTTCTTCTGCAATTCATGAACATTTGGCAAAACTTAGTTTAGTTTCATGGAAAAATAGTTTAGCCGTTTTCAGATATTGTGTTGCATTCCGCTGTACCTTTTACAGCCCAAATCCCAGAATATACTTCCAAACATCAAAGCTAAAACTGTTGTGAACAGGAGTTTCACTGCAGTATACGGTGGGTTTCGCCAGTATGACCAATGTTGCTTCCACAGGCAAGCCATGCATTGGCTCAAGAAAGGCTGTGAGTATTGAGAAGGGAAGTATAAATCCTTAGAACCTGGTTGAGGAGGCGTGCTTAGTTCTTCGATCAGGGCTTTGTTTTTCCTAAATAATTGAACAATACAATGCATCAGAAACTTTATTTTTATTCTTTTTGGTAAGAAGACACTTTATTTAGGTTTGATTAAGGAGTGATGTAACTTATATTTTTACGTTTCCATGTACTATTCTCACAAGTTCATAACATTTTCAGTGTTCCCACAAAATATTGGCACTACAAAAATCTGAACAAAATATTAACAAGACCTTTGTCCCTGACCTGTATTGTTCTGAACTTTTGTAGATATCAATATAGTTAATTCCAAGAGCTGCTTCCTGACCTGCTGAAGTAATCTCCAGCATCCAAGTCGCTGGATTGTAACCATCCTTAATCTTCGGAACTCCTTGAATATCCTTAAAGTAGATGCCTTCCGGTAAGTAGGAGAAAGATTTATATAATTTAATTTATCATGCATCTGAAAAGCTAACCTCAAAATACTTGATTAGAATGTCAGAATGTCGGCCTATTGGACCAACGTAAATTTCTTCACCTCCTCTTTGCAATAAAATTAACTGTAATATCATAAAACATTATTCATTACTGCCTGAGTAGGAACAATAAAGATCAGCAACTCCCTGCCCAGAAACATGTCTCACCTCATCAAAAGAATCAAAAATATCGATGCTAGGTTGGTGTATTGTGCACACCACAGTTCTCCCAGTATCTACTGTGTTCCTAATTGTTCTCATAACTATGGCAGCTGCTCTAGCATCAAGGCCAGAGGTTGGCTCATCCATGAAAATTATAGATGGGTTTGCAACAAGCTCAACAGCAATTGTCAGCCTCTTCCTCTGCTCAGTTGAAAGACCATCCACACCAGGCAATCCAACAAGTCCTCCTCTTAAAGAGGTCAGCTCCACAAGTTCCATTACTTCCTCAATGAACATCTGAAATCCATCAAGCATCCTTTATTCCTTACTCTCAATAATCTAAAACATGAATAGAACACAAAACTGATTTTATAAGAACAGAGAAAAAAGATTGCTCGTGATATGTACCATTCTTGCATGAGAATCAACCCCGGGGGGTAATCGAAGCCAAGCAGAATAGAGCAATGACTCATAGACAGTAACATGTGGGGAGTGGATATCAGTTTGCTCACAGTAACCTGATATCCGTAGCAAATGTTTCTTGTTTCTTTGGATACCCAGATATTGAGATACTTCCCTCAATGTAACCACCAGTTTTTCTTCCAGCCAAGACATCCATTAACGTGGTTTTGCCAGCACCACTAACACCAATTATAGCAGTTAGGACGCCAGGCCTGAATGCACCACTGATACCTTTCAGAAGTTCTAAACGGTCTTCTGCAACACCTTGAGCTTTCATCTCCTGAAGGTAATATGAATATTAAAAAGTAGGTATATTTAGAAATTAGATGACAACAAAATTAACGCATGTTCTTCTTGCAATTTGCAGTCATAGAATGACGATTGAAAGTAATGGCCTATGAGAATGCTAAAACAATTCGAAAATAGAAAATTTAGTGAAAACTTCAAACTTGAGAGACATTCACAAACTCCACCTGATTAAGTGAACATTTATTTCATTACATCAAAATATCAAGGCTTGTCAAATCTTGATATAAGTCTTGAGGTATAATCTGATGCATTAATACAAGAAACAGATAAACCAAAGCTACCTGTGGCATGTTGACAGCATACTTGATTTCTTTGAAAGCCATAGAAAGAGGTTTGAAAGGTAGAACCATTCCCCGTCTCTGGTTCTCAATTGCATCACTAAAACTTCCCACTCTTGCAGATCGTGAACCAAGTGAGATGCCTATACGGTTCTCATTCCCTCTTTCTGCATTCATTAATAACGGTACAACTTAGAATAAGGAAGAAAGACTAACAAAAATAGGAAAGTTTCTGACTCACTGAAAGAGTTTTTTCTCGCTTTTGGTAGTTCAATGAATCCTCCAATTCTGTTAACATTTTTCTCAGCTAAGGCCTCTTCTGTTATTATTGCCCGAGGCTTCCCAAAGGCTGCAACCAGTTCAAGCATTAAAATATTGGTCGTACTTCCAACATTGAAAATGTGACAAAGGGGTACTTACGATCAAGATATTCTAGGGCCAAGGTGTAAAGGATATTGAAAAGGAAAATAAATCCAATCAAAGCAACTAATCCAATAGAATACCGGCATGCTTCAGTAAAAATTCCACGTTTCTTCAAGAAATAAACACCTAGTGGCTCAGATGAAAAAAGAGCAGGCTGCAACACATATTTTTGGAAACTAGTCATAAATATTTATTGGATCATGCTAAAAAGTCTTTCATGTTGATTTAAATTCCTCTTTTACATGGTCAAAGAAACAAAGCTTACATGTCTCCATGATTCCCCAAGAAACTCATTGACAGATATAGCATTTTGCACATACGTCAATGGGGAGACCCAGTAACCCCATAACCACCACTTCTGCACATCATCTGGAGCACAAAATAAAGTACGTCTTCAGCATCAGGATTCAAGTAACATACAAGAACTAGGATATGTACAATCGGTTGCATTAATGTTTTGAGTTTTAAATACTTGAGTTACATAAAATATGTGCATTAATGAGTCAATTTTACCGTGTGACAAGACAAATCCACCCAAAACTAGTATTGCAACTAATGCAAATGAACCAAAAGTGTTAGCAACAATTATATTCCTTCCGATTGCTGCCATCAAATGAAATAGACCGGATGCCATCTGATTTGTACATAGAAGTAACATGTACTGCTTGAAAAACCTGCCATCAAAGAAGTTCAACAAAATTCTTCAAAATGCCACTTTCCAAAATCAAGGAAAAGCAATATCAAGATATTTCCATTTTTTTACCTCTCAATGTTGGGATCAAAACCAATAACATAATAAGTTATAATCACCCATATGGCAACTTCGACACATGAGATTGGAATTTTAAGAATCCATGTGGGTAAAGCATATGCCCAAGAAGGGTAGAACAAAAGATCCCTTTGCTTATAGAAGACAGGGAGTTTCATAATCGACAATGCGAGCTCCGTGAATCCATTGAACATAAGGGTAACTATGGAAAAGAAAAGAGCACCAAGATAAGTCGCAGCATCCGTTAGCGTGTCATGATGCACCTTTGTTCTTGGAAATACCGAAATTGATATGAGAGCCAAAATAACAATCTGAAAGGGAAAAAGAATAGTTAATCATATGTTCAACATTTTAATTTGAATCTGCAAACATTTGCGAAAACTTGGGGACTCAAAAGTTGATCATCTAAATGGAATCACTTCTCTTTCATATCCCTATTACAACCATTAAACGGTTTCTGAATTTGCTTAAAAGTTCATTATCATTCCCATTAAAGCAAATGTTACTTACTTGGACGATTTTGAAAATGTAGACAAAGGAGTTCCTCTTCATGAGCAAAAGTTCTCTGGAAATGCATGCTTTTAGGAGTTCCTTCTTGCTGATACCATACTTGTTAGTTGTTAGTGCAGCAGGATGGGAGTTAGACTCGTCAAATGGTGTAGCAAGTTCATCACCTAGTCTTTTCCCAATGTGAAATGACTGGAATGCTTCAGCAAATTCCTTGACAGAAACAAATCTATAAGGCTGGTCTTTACAATTCCAATACTGCTCTTGATCTTTCCTTGATGTTACCTATCAATTTTCAACAAGGGAAGTCCATTAACAAGTCCAAATCATTCTAGGAGTTAACAGTGCATATATCTAAAAAAACAAAAAGAGTAAATGCCAATAGAAATTACTTCTTGCAGGAAGTCAGCAACTCCTTTCCTCGCAGGACACTTGAAGCCCATGGATTCAAAGAACTCGAGCACATTTTCTCGTGGACCTTGATACACAATTTGCTCATCTGACAAAAGAATTATGTCATCGAAAAGATCATAAGTTTCTGGTGCTGGCTGCAAAAGAGAGATGAGAGCAGTTCCATTGAGAATGTGGATTGAATGTCTGAGTGAGTTCACAATTTGAAATGTTGTTGAACTATCCAATCCAGTTGATATCTCATCCATGAACAATGCTCTTGCTGGTCCAACCAGCATTTCCCCTGCAATACATTCACAACTATACAATGACATATTGAATTTGAGTGAATCTGTTGAGAAAATTACTATTAATTTAAAACAGTTAAACAAAAAAAGGAATTGTTGTGAAGTCTCAATTAAGAAAAAAAAAAGTCATGGGTTGAATGGGTGGCACCCCAACCTATTCAACCTCAATTAATTTGGCCAACAATTTTGTTGGCATGTAAATTAATTGGCAAACATTTTAGTTGGTAGCTGCATCCTATGAATTATAAAAGCATGTAAGTGGAACAAAATGATGAGTGGGAAAAAAAAAGATCGACGAGTTGAGAAAGATGTAGTTTGAGAGGAGGTACAATTGTGCCTTGTGAGTTTTTTAGAGTTTATTTTAGAGGGTGGTCTAATTATTTTGAGAGAGATAAAAATAGTAAAGATAATTATTTTGGGTATTTTTAGAAAACACCCGAGTGCTATTATTTTTTGTTTTATCTCATTGTAACTCTAGAAAGTTTCTAGAGAACACCCTCTTGTAAACCTCATAAATTCAATAAAATTGTATTATTGCTTTCGCTAAATTGTCCCAATCCAGAAAAATTCCCAACATCATTTATATAGAATAACGGCATTGAGAAGGACGAAGATCGAAAAACATAAAAAATTTAATACAATTTAAGAGGAAGTACATCATTGTACTGCTGCCGGTGCCGGCGCTGATGACTACAGACTAATTACTTAAAGGCTTGTGAAGACCATTTACTTATAAACTAGTTAACATTCTCATTTCTTTCCTATGTGGGATAAGAATGCTTAGTTTATTTTTATCTTCTTCTAAAGCATTTCAAGTGGTTCATTTTAAGCGTCAATTTCTCATTCACCGCTTGTCTGTTTTGAATTTATAATACGTTAAAAAGATCGCATGACATAGAATACGTTTACATACTTCAAGTTATTCTAAATTTTATTTATCCGTTATGTATTTAAGTCTCAAGTTGACAAAAAAATAACAAACCAAAAGTTGTTTATAATTTGTTTTGGATATATATAATTTATAAAAATAATTTTAGATTAATTATATATATTTAATATATATAAATATTATTTATTTATTTATTACGTCATCCGGTTCGACCGATCCGAGCCATCTGATCCGACCAAGTGACCCGTGACCCAGTCACCAATCCGGTTCGATGTCCGGTCCGGTTCTGATAACATTGGTTATTTGGGAGCTAAAGTAATGGCGGTAAATCATAGTTGGATTTATAAATGAGTCGAGTTTAAACATGACGAAATTTAGTTTAAAAGTTTATGAGTAAGCTCAATTATAATGTTCATCAAGGGGAAATGTAGAACAGATTGACAAATGTACACATTAACACCAATAATCTCCCAATGAGTTAGTAAGAATATTTTTTTTTTCATTGGTTGGGTCCATTGCACCCGGTCTACTGTAGAAGTTGTTCATTCTATGTGTTAATTTCTATTAATAAGAGTTTTAATTATGTCATTCGGTTGATATTGAAATTATGTTGTTTTGTATTTGAACACTAATTGACTCTGTCTAATTGTTATCATTTGTCGCTTGAACTTGTCTAAAAAGTTTAATTATCTCTGAAATTTCAAAATGTCCCGATAGCTTTCTCAACTTTTAAGCAAGTTAAAAGTCTATTGGAATACTTTGAAAATTTAGGGGCAATTTTTTTGTTCAACAAGTTCGAGAACTGATAATGTATTATGCAAATTATATATACTTATAAAAGTGGAGCATTGTAAACAATACTAATTTCAATTTTTGTTCAATTTGTTCCAATCATTCCATTTTACTCTTCACTCACAATTTTACCCTCAACATTCCATTTTGTTGATCTAGTTTGAGGAGAACGAATGATCTTCTTTCTTCCTCCTCACATCAGCAAGAGCGGAAATGGTTTATCTTGTCCGTAGATCAATAAATCTACGTGGTTGCAACAAAAAAGACTCAGATCCGAATGTTCGGAATGGTCTGAAGGATGAAGTTTGGATTGCAGATGTCTCTCTGCAGATTTGGATTTACGAGAAATATATTGTTGTTTTGTATTTTTTTATACCTTTTATGGTTTCTTTTTGCTCTTTGTAGTCATTTTCATCCTTTGTAGATGTTGTTTATGTTTTAGCGTGTAATCGTGCTAAGGTTTTTACAGTTTGCTTGTAGTACTTGTTCTTATATTTTCATTTAATGAAATTACAATCATTTTCTAAAAAAAAAAAAAACCATTCCATTTTGCACTCCTTTTTTTCTTCCCAGCTTTTGTGGCATAATGGCACCTATCTAGATGTGAGCAAAACGGTGTCGTTATCCTCATGGGTAAATTACACCCATGGCCACTGTACTTTACCATTTTAATATTACGGACACTGAACTTCAATTCTTAACAGTATGGCTATCGAATTTTACACTTTTTTTTTAACACCAGTGGTCACTCAACATTTCAAAATAAAATATTCGAAGATCGTCCAAATTAACGATTTTTATCAACTGGTTAGGAGATATAAAGTAATTTTTAGAAAGAGAAAGCTTCAAAAAATGTGGTTTCATAGTAAATATCGTTCGGAACAATTTTAATTCTTGAATATTTTTATTTTGAGGTCGTTAACGGTCATTTTGAGAAGTTAGTTAAAATTGAGTTGTCACCGATGATAAAAAAAAGTGTAAAGTTCAGGACCCATATCGTTAAGCATTGAAATTCAGTGACCATAATGTTAAAATGAGTAAAGTTCAGTGTCCATGGGTGTAATTTACCCCATCCTCATTAACAGTCTTACATTTAAATAACTAAACTCATTTATTTAATCATTCAGGATACATGTAAACACTACTGATAATATTAATAGTCTATTTTTATATGAATGTGGTCGGTGTCCGCTATCGTTACTTTGTTTTTTACAAAGTACCGTTACTTGGTGCTCATTTTCACCATTGGATGAATTTTATGCTCCATCATCCAATGGTGAAAACCACACCACGTAACGGT
This sequence comes from Euphorbia lathyris, assembly GCF_963576675.1. Classification (NCBI taxonomy): domain Eukaryota; kingdom Viridiplantae; phylum Streptophyta; class Magnoliopsida; order Malpighiales; family Euphorbiaceae; genus Euphorbia; species Euphorbia lathyris. The sequence continues at coordinate 89,063,350 of NC_088915.1, forward strand.
ATTTTGTAAAAAACAAAGTAACCATAGCAGACACCGAATGTGGTCCTTAATTTCATCATAATTTTATGACTCGAATTGAAAAAAAAAATGTATTATTACTACCTCCAGTTCTTTGGTCTTATTAGAATTTTTCTACTTTAAAAACTTTCTCAACCTAGCCTCAATCCCTTGACCAGGACAAAATTATTTACGGAATTTTAATTTTGAGTTGGCTGCTTTTAATTTTTGGATTGTCAGATTTTTAAGTTTGGATATTGATTTGGTTGAGTAGGCATTTAATAGAGAAAAACCTTTGAATTTTTAGTTATTATAATCTATTGTAACTAGAAAAATAACTACCACTAGATATATGGTCTAAATGGTTAAAATACAAATCAATTTAATAAAAATTGGAAATCATTTTTTCCCGAAGCGAAGCAAGGGTATCTTTCTAGTTATATATTTAGAAATAGTAATTGATTTATACGTACCTGTAGTGAGGCGTTTCTTTTGTCCGCCAGAAATACCTCGTACCATTTCATCACCAACCATAGTATCCGCACATATTTCAAGTCCTAAAATCTGTTAATTAAGTTTTATTCATAAATTAATAATTCATGATTAATCTCAAATTATAAAATTAATAACATCAAATTAGTTAATTTGTTTGTAATTTACTCTCACCTTCATGAACATGTCAATATCAGGATCTGGTTTGATATGTGCTTCCATCTCTCTTCGTGATAATTCCGATAAAATTTCTGCAAAATTTAAAAAAAAAATTCAGTAAATCAATTAACAGAAATGAATGAATGAATTAATTAATTAACAGAGTTTAATTAGCTAATTACCATAGCGAGGTCCAACACCTTGACATCGTGCAGAAAAAGCTAAAGTTTCTCTAACAGTCATTTCGCCGATATGAACATCATATTGGCTTACATATGCCGATGTTCTTTGTGCTATAAATTCATCCATTTCAAGTCCATTATAACTTACTTTCGCTGTGAACTAAAACATTACAGAAAATTAATTAATTTACTATTGTCAGATTAAATATATATATATAAATACTAATGTTATCAAAACTGGATTAGATATCAAACTGGATTTATAATTGGATCGCGGGTCACTTGATCCGACTGGACAACAAAATAATTACCTTCAAATCTTTGCCAAGTTTTCCGGCTAAAGCAAGCAGCAAAGTGGTCTTCCCTGAGCTTGGTGGCCCTAATAGCGATGTCCAGTAATTTTCACCTAGTCAGTGACTGACCAAGTGAATTTGGTCAGTCACCGTTAGATTTAAGCTTATTAAAATTATGTGATGGAGATTAAAAGCATCGTAAGGCTCAAATTCACACTTTGTAGATCTAATGGTGACTAATCAAATTTACTTGGTCAGTCACTGACTAGGTAAAAACTACCGATGCAATGTCATCCTGCAAATTAAGATTATAAAATCTATTTATTTAAATATAATAATGTATACTATATAGTAAATTATTATTGTTATTATTTTGGTTGCATAAATAAATAATAATAAATTGTATGGTTACCTTCTAGGTTTTATGATTCCACTAACATCATTAAGGATTGGCAATGGTTTCTTTCTACTTGGAAGCAAGTGAATATGATTCAAGAATCCCTTTTTCAAAAGAAAATACAAATTAATTAATTAATATATAATTAATTAATCATAATCCAGTAAATAAAACCAATATATTAGAGGGTAAATAACTTATTTTCATTTTACATAATATACTGTTTAATCCTCTATTTTGAAAAACACATTATAAGATCTCTATCTTTTATTTATTGTCATTTGTCTATTTTTTTAGATTTTTAACCATTATATTTAGCATAAACAGACACACAGAAAATAACAGAGTAACATGATCATTTTGTATCGTACTATGGTTATATGTTCGATTAAAAATCTAAACAAATAAACAAATTGACCAAATAATTAATATTGTTAAAAGATAAAGACCTTATAATATGTTTTTCAAAATAAGACAAATGCGTTACCTAAAAAGTAAGGATTAATATTATACGTATTCACTCACCTCTAATAAATTAGTAGAGAAGTTGAGAATAGTAGGCAATGCCCTACTTCCAATGTAAGCTTCTGCTTCAATGTTTAGATGTTCAAACCGGGCTTCAATTTTTGGCATATCAAGACCAACTCTGTATTATTTAGAGAAAAAAAAAATTAATTATATACTAATAGAGTAGGTTGGATTTGATCGGTCCAGGCTATTTTTATAAAAACTCAAACCATTCTAAATATAGATGGGTTTTAACGGACTAGTCGGGCCTAAAGTCATTTTTTTCCAAGTCCGGCAATTCAACGCATGCCTGGGTAAGGTGGGAGTATCCGAACTCGTGAACATGTCTAATTTGGTTTCAATGGTGTATATAAACATATGCCCACATTGTCATGTGTTGAAATTCGGTCTAATCCATTTGTTGTCCCTTGTCCAAAATGTCAACCGTCTCTCTAAAAACTTAAACTAATAAGTAAGATTCAAGAATAGTTTTTTGATATACTAGTATTCTAAACACAAATATCTCTTAAATTTAAAATGTGTATAATATAAACTTATTAATGTACTGAAAATCAATTAATAAATGAAGTTGTTATTAGGTTTTTTTATATACCTAAAACCTTAATGAAAATGATCAAGAAATTAAAATATATCAAATTAATAGATTTATTCATTGGTAAGCTATGCTCAACGAGCTTTTATCTAAAAATATTCAACCCAAAGCTAACCTATAGATTGATATTAATTTAACCAGATTCAAGTTTAAAAATCAAATTCTAAAGCCAATTTAAATAAATACACCTAAAATATATCTTTTAATAATAAAAATAAACTTTATACTAAAAAATAAATATTTAAGCATTAATATTAATATAGTAGACTGGATTGATCCGTTCTATTTTCACAAATCCCATGCCTGCATGAGTTTAGATCAAGCCAGATCTAATGTTAATTTTCTTTCAAGCCCGGTCCATTAGACACGAATTTAGACAGACCAGATGAATACTCGCACATATCTAATAAGAAGCATCAAAATTAAAATGTATTATCTAATAACTTTTTATATATACCTCTCGATTCGTTCTTTGAGCTTGAACAAGAATTTCTGGTTATCTTCTTCCGAAATATTAACTAACCTTCCAACTAGATTCTTCCGGTCTACTAATCCAAGTTTATTAACATTAATCTCATTTTGATTGAGTAAACCTCTTTTAAGACGTAAATAAGTAGGCAATTTCTCCAAAGCGGTCCATTTAAGAGCTTCTTCATCGTCATCTTCTTCTTCGCGGCCCATTTAAGAGCTTCTTCTTCGTCATCGTCATCGTCCTCTTTGTGTTAAATTAAATGCAACAAATAATTACAGATACGTAACTTTAGCAAACTAAGGTACAAGTTGACCAAATTTATATTTTCTATTTTATATTATCCTTATTTTGATCCTGATCTTTCCGTATATATACGTGTTATAATCTGAGTGGTCAAGAACCAATTTTTAAATATCAATGTAAAACTTCTCAAAATTAAGCTACATTGTATTTAAGATTCTTAACATATAAAACAATTCATTTCAAAAAAAAAAAACATGTAAAAAAATTGTGTCTAATAGAAAAAATCAGATTAGGGAATGCCTAATACAACAACAACAACAACAAAGCCTTAGTCCCGAAATGATTCGGGGTCGGCTAACATAAACCATCATATAAAACCGTGAAAATCAAGTCGTGTCAGCGACACAGATTCGCTCCCTCCACTCCGTCCTATCCACTACCATATTTTCCTCAATTCCCAGTAAACTCATATCACTCTCGATCACCCTCCTCCAAGTTTGCTTAGGTCTTCCCCTACCCCTCACCACTACATCCCTTTGCCACTCTTCGGTTCTCCTAACCGGCGCATCAAGCGCTCTACATCTCACATGGCCAAACCACCTTAGTCGGTTTTCTCTCATTTTATTCTCAATAGATGTGACCCCTACTTTTGTCCTAATTATTTCATTACGCACCCGGTCCTTTCTCGTATGACCACACATCCATCTCAACATACGCATCTCCGCCACCGACATCTTATGGATGTGGCAGTGTTTCACTGCCCAACACTTCGTACCATATAACAATGCTGGTCTAATTGCCGTCCGGTAGAATTTTCCCTTCAATCTATTAGGCATGCCGGGATCACAAAGGAAACCCGTAGCACTCTTCCACTTCGACCAACCAGCTTTAATCCTATGAGCAACATCTCCATCTACTTCTACATCCGTTTGGATAATAGATCCTAAATACCGGAAGCAATCTGAGGCCTGAACAACTCTCCCATCTAGGGTGATTGTCCCTGCCTCCCTACTCCTACGGCCGCTAAACTTACACTCCAAATATTCTGTCTTACTTCGACTCAACTTAAAGCCTCTAGATTCTAGAGTTTGTCTCCATAGTTCCAACTTCCTCTCCACTCCTTCTTTCGTCTCATCAACCAACACAATATCATCTGCAAACAGCATGCACCATGGTATACCATCATGAAGTGAACTTGTTAGTTCATCCATAACAATAGCAAAAAGAGGGAATACCTAATAGGTCAAAAAAAAAATTAGAAATTTCGATTTAAGAATGGTCTAACAGGTAAAAAAAATTAGAATTTTGGATTTAGAGGCCTAAAAGGATTTGGACCAATTTTGGAGGTGTTAATTCAGCACCCGATGTAAGTTTCTGAGAGACAGATGGTGGAAACGCCACAATTTCAAATTTTATGGAGACAGGAAGACCAAAACTACTCGTGGTCATGATGGTTCCGGCGGCCGTAAGGGCTCATGCCCCTATAACCGCCCCTATTTCTAGGTAGTTAATATTTTTCATTTAGAATAAGATGTAAATATTACTCATTTAGAATAAGATGTAAATATTACTGTGTAAATATATCAACAACTAAATCGTATAATAAATTTTGTTTGAACTAAAACAGTTACCAACTATCTATCAAAACGCACAAACCTATATCAATTTATGGATGAATTTAAGCGAAAAACATAATTAAATTTCTGAATTTCATCTGTTTTAAGGATCAAACTTCTAATCAATATATTAAGCCCCTGATTATTAATTTTGTTATGGATTCAGCCGTTATTTAACTTTTCTGTCGAGTTTGGACAACACGAGCTTTTGAGAGATTCTGCCCATTGACGTAGACATTTTCACTTCCGTATAGACAAATAAAAAAATAACTTTATGAACTAGAGGAGAGAAAGTAAAAGGTAAAAAAAAATTACAAAAATCAATTTCCACTAGGTTCTTTCAAGCTAGAAATTGAGCTTAAAAGAACCTGCTAGAAATGGATTTTGGTATTAGGGAGAAGATCAATTTGGTGATTTTAATACTAGAAATCGCAAACTTGGAGAGGAGAAGATTGAGTTTGGAAGAATATGTTGGACTGGAAATTGATTTATGTAATTTCTTTTTACTTTTTACTCTATCTATCTTAGTCAATAAACTCTTATTTTTATTTGTCCACGTCCATAAGCGGAATCACCCTAACGATATGTGTCATCTAAACTCGACGAAAAACTTAAATAAGACCGATCATTAACAGAATCAATGATTAAAGGTTCAATATGGAAAAATGATTGATCAAAAAAGCATAAAATTCAAAAATTTAATTTTACTTTTTATCATAAATTTATTTGAAATGTGTAGCAATCAGGGGCGGAGACAGGGAGGGGCCTGGGGTGCCCGGGCCCCTCCGGCCATCGGAACCACCCTGAGTAGGGGTGGTTTCCGGCTCCCCTATCTCCATTGTTTAAGGTTGGGGGTGCTAAATTAGCACCCCCAGACTTGAGGCGTCCAGCTTTGGGCTGCCTCAAGTCATCCGTATTTGGTCTGTCCTTAACAGGCCAAAAAATTCTTAAGCGGTGTATTTTTTAACTACCTTTTATTGGAATTATTGGTATAGCTACTATTTTTTATATCGTTGCTTTTTTTTACGTTTTTGCTTGGTGTAAAATTGGGCGGCTCGGCTTGGTGTTAAATTGGCCCCCCAGCCGAACCGTTCTGTATTCGCCACTGGTAGCAATCAAATAATTATCGAATTCATCCCATCAATTTTTCGCTGGATATGAATAAAATGATATTGCTTAAATTTTTGGTTCTTTTAATAAATTAATATTTAATAGATGGACTCGCAAAAACTTTATTCTTATCCAATTTTAATAATTAATAGGGTTTATTACAAGTGGATGACCATGTGGTTATACAGATTTGCAGATATGTATCTGTGGTATTTTTCATTACAAACGTAATTTCTTTATTTGCAAAATTTTGTATTTTTTTATTTTTCTAAATTTGGTTGATAACGACCTCAGAGTTAAAGTTGTTTAGTATCATGTTTACTATGAAACCATATTTTTTATTTTTCAAATTCATCATTTTTAGAGTTTTCTCTCTCTAAACATTAAATTTCTCTCTTATAAAAAAAACAAACTTAAATAACCTAAAACCTAAAAAGTTGAAGAACTAAAGTCGCTTCAAATATCATTTAAAGGTTGTTATGGACCAAATTTGGCAATATAAAAAAATGCAAAATTTTGAAAACTACAAGATTGCCTTTGTAACAAAAAAATACCACAAGTATTCATTTGCATTTCAGAAAGGTTTCATTGCTAGCTGGACAACATTTCTTTCTAGCTTACTTACGTGATTAACCCTAATATTTGCAGGTCTTTCTTTAAGAGAAAGGCCTGCAAATCCGTGTAAATAGAAGGCATCTAGTTGTAATTAACCTTAATTTAATATACATATTGTTATTTTCAACATCATTTATCAACCGATTAAGGTTGCCTAGAGTAGTTAAAAGCTTCAAATTGCTTAAACTAGATTTCGAGTTCGAGTTCTAACATATGTGGAAAACGAGTTTCAAAAATTTATCCCCTTTGAAAACGAGTTTCAAAATCACACAAACATTTGTCCCTGATTATGCGCCTGGAATCATGGGATGATAGTTTTGAAACGCAAACAGTCACTAGCTGCCAGCGGACATTCTCCACTCAAAGGCAGACCTTTGTTCATGAACTGAATTAGCGCATACAATCTGCCAGACTACCAAATTTACCACTAACACACTTATAAATAGAACAGATCGATATGCAACTAAAGGTACATATATATTCATGTACAATTAATTGTATATTTTCAGTATCAACATTTCTCAATTCTGTTAACTTTAACATCAAAGTGAGATCACAGGTCTTGGGTCCCTCTTTTGATCTCATGCCGAGGAATCTAAAATACATTTGTGTATTTAGCCTAAAATTCCAACTGTCATAAACTTTCATATGTTATCTCTATTCTGCCCAAAACTCTAAGGACTCGTTTGGTTCATGGAATAGGGAGAGAATAGAATAGTTATTCCTTATGCATTCTTATTCCTATTCCAATATTTGGTTCAACTTTTTTATGCGGAATAACTATTCCGTGGAATGTATATTCCATAAATTAAGAAATAGAGATTCCTTGATTTAACCTAGGAATAGGTTATTCCTAATCAATATCATCATTTATTTCTAAAATTATCCTCTAGCCGATTTCTTAAATCCTATTTTTTTTTTTTTTACAAATCCATAATTTATATCCTAACAAAATGTGAAAAAAATGGGGAAAACCTTATAAATGCAAACAAATATGAAAACACAAAATAAAACCGTGAAGAACATGAACAAACACGAAAAACACAAAAACAAAGAATGCAAAAATGTGATAGCACAAAAACGTGAAAAACGCGATAAACATGAAAATGAAAAAAACTAAAACAAAACGAAAAGGTCAGAAAACGCAAAAAAAAAACACGAAAATGTAAAAAACATGAATAACAAGAAAACCTGACCAAACGCGAAAAACACGAAAACCCAAAAAACACAAAAATATGAAAAACGCGAATAACACGAAAAAAATACAAAAACGTGAAAAACACGACAACACAAAAATGTGAAAAACGCAAAAAAAAGGTGAGAAAACGCAAAGAAAAACATGTAAAAAGACAAAATACAAAAATACAAAAACATGAAAAACACGAAAACCCGAAAAAATGAAAAAACACAAAAACGTGAAAAAACATGAAAAGCACGATAAACATAAAAATGAAAAAAAAAAGTGAGAAAACGCAAAAAAAAAAAAAACACGAAAACGTGAAAAACATGAAAAACGTGAATAACACGAAAACATGAACAAATGATAAAAAAAAACACGAAAACCCAAAATACGCAAAAATTTGAATAACTCAAAAATACAAAAATGTTAAAAAACGACAATACAAACGTGACAAAACGTGAAAAACGCAATAAACATGAAAATGCAAAAAACGTAAAAAACACGAAAACGCAAAAAATCGAAAAACATGATAAAACGACAAAATACAAAAAAAAACGTAAAAAACAAAAAAACGTGAAAAAGCATGAAAATGTGAACAACGCAATAAAACACGATAACGCGAGAAAACACTAAACACGAAAAAAGGAAAAAACCTCGAAAAAAACGCAAAAAACATAATAACGTGAATAACATGAAAACATGAGAAAACATGAAAAATACGAAAATGTGAACAAACGTTATAAACGCATTTTTTCACATTTTTCGTTTTTTTAACATTTAAAATGTTTTTCACATATTCGGGTTGTTGGAAGTGCGCTGAGGTGCCAACCTAGTTGTGATGTCCGGCCCTTCACGTGTCCCAACGTTTCATTTAAAAAAAATGCTTTTCACATTTTCGTGTTTTTAACGTTTTTTCACGTTTTCGTATTTTTCGCTTTTTCCACGTTTTTGTGTTTTTCCGCTTTTTTCATATCAGTCCAGCTCAATTGGACCCTAGTGACCAAATTATATTTGGACCTTCACCGTTAGATTTAATATTATCATAATCCTACGGCTCTTAAATTAGATAATTAAAAAAAATAGTTAATAAATTTTATTTATTTTTAATATGTTAATCTTAATTAAGCTGATTCCCCAATCTCTATCTGCTTTCTCCTTTCTTCTTCTCCGCAGTCTATCGCCACCAACTCTATCTCTGTTCAAGATATGTTAAAGTGGGGATTCCAGGATTAAACTGTTCATGTTTACCCATAAAGTGGATGTCTTGGATAGTCCTTTTTGGTTAACATGATTTCTACAATTTCGCGTCAAGGTATCCTTTATCCGGCGAAGTTAAGAGAAAGGCGTGAACTTTTTTGTCCGACGTCCGACGAATTTGAAGAAGATCGTTCATCGAGTGGTGGCGTTGATGTTTCTTTTCTCTCTCTTTGATAAAGTGGTTCCTTATTTTTAGGGATTGATTAAAATTAACACATTAAAAATAAATAAAATTTATTAACTATTTTTTTTTATTTATCTAATTTAAGAGCCGTAGAATTATGGTAGTACTAAATCTAACGGTGAAGGTCCAAATATAATTTGGTCATTAAGGTCCAATTGAGCGGGACTGTTTTTCATATTTTCCTGTTTTTAACATTTTTTTACTTTTTCGTGATTTTCGTATTTTTTCATTTTTTTCTGTTTTTAATATTTTTTTACTTATCGTGATTTTCGGATTTTTCCACTTTTGTGTTTTCACGTTTTCGTGTTTTTCCCGTATTTACATGTTTTCTTGTTTTTAACAATTTTCACATTTTTTTGTTTTTCACATTTTTCAGGTTTTCGTGTTTTTAATGTTTTCCGTGTTTCATGTTTCTCATGTTTCTGTTTTTTATATATTTTAAAAAATAATATATATTAAATATTTGAATAATTTATAGTAATAATTAAAATTTTAAAAGAAATAAAAAATTATATTTGAGGACAATGTTATCCTTCGGATAAAAAAAAATTATCTATTCCATTCTATCTTATTCCACCAACCAAATATTAAAATAGTTATTCTTAAGTTCCATTCTTTGATATTCCATTCTTTTGGAATAGTCATTCTATTCCATTCAATTCCCGAACCAAACAACACCTAACTGTTACTCTCAACTTTCATAAGTTTTAAATGACGCTTATTTTATCCATTGCATTCAATAAAATATCTGATTGCATTAAATAACTCCTCATTAAAACTAGGCAACTTGTTAACTTCTTATTCTAAAGTCATTAAATAACAGTAGTGCACCTAGGGCTGTAATCGAGCCGAGCCGAACCGAGTTTTGGCATGTTCAAGCTTGGCTCGCTATAAAATTAACGAGCTCAAACCCGAGCCGAGCTTACTATAAAATTAACGAACCGAGCCCGAGCCGAGCTTTGGCTTGCTCAACAAGCTTGAGCCGAGCTTCGAGCTTGTTTCGAGCCCAAAATCATCTTTTAGACTTGGTTCATTAAGAAAATTATCTAACCATGAATTGTTTGTGAGTAAATTGTTAATTATATTTGTGAAGTTTGCTCGCAAATAACTCTTTAATTGTGTACATAAACAAGCTAACAACCAAAGTTCGTGAATAAATAAACAAGATACTTACAAATAGTTCGTCTATTACTCATTTATTATATCTGTGAACGAACTCATCTAATAGCAAATGAAATAATATTAAGTTTAGATATTTGTGAACTAACACAAAACTATATAGTTTTCTACAAAATCAAAATTTGTTCATAAATGTTCTAATCGAGCCTGCTCAAGCTTGGATCGTTTACGAACCAAGCCAGTAAATCGTGTTCACGAGCGGCTCGTTTACAAATCGAGTCGAGCTTTTACCAGCCGCTCATGAGCGGCTGTGTTCATTTACTGCCCTAAGTGCACCCATTAATGCCAAATGAAGTTGTTTCTTCTGATCTTCCAAACGGGTTAATAATGGTAGGCAACTTGCAATGGAAAGATGGACCTGTAGGATTGTCTTGTAGCAAAATGGAGGGTAAATTACATCCATAAGCCCTGAACTTTACCAATTTTAACATTGTGGCCATTGAATTTTACAGTTTTTTTAATATCAGTTGCCACTCAACGCCTCAAAACCATCATTGACGGCCTCGAAATAAAAAATTCGAAGAGTTAATGATATTCTAAGGAACTTTAATTCTTGAAACTTTTCGTTTTGATGTCATTTAGGTGTTGTTTGATTAGGAGATATATCCAAAAAATTTGATTATGGAAAATAAAATGTCGTTATGAACAACTTTAATTCTTGAATATTTTCATTTTGAGATCGTTATGTTTAACAGGTCTAATTTGTATCAGAAATTGAAGGCCTATAATCTTCTTCTGATTATGTTATGAGCTTTAAAAGAAGTTGTAGCACTTGTCAAGTTATTTTCACCAATTGTAACACTTAAAGTTGTAGGTGGGTTAAATGCGCAGTTGGTCACTGAACTTACATGTTCGTTTTAAAATGGTCATTCAATTTTAATTTGTCTGAATAAAACCACTTAATTTTGAGTTTTGTCTCAATTAGGTCACTCTGGCTATTTCAGTGATTAAAATGGACCGGATTGATGACATGAGTAACACATCAGCATGAGTCAACCCACATATCTGATCGAAACAACACATGACATCCATTCATGCGCCACCTGGCAGCCACATGTCGGTTAATTTTATGAAAAGAAACAAAATTTAGTTTTTTTCATAAAAATAACCGACATGTGGCTGCTACGTGTCGTTTCGGTTAGACATCTGAGTTGACTCATGCTCACGTGTCAACCATGATATCATTCCGATACATTTTAACTATCGAAATAACCAGAGTAACCTAACTGAGACAAAACTCAAAGTTGAGTGATTTTATTTAGACAAATTAAAATTGAATGACCATTTTAAAACGAACATGTAAGTTCAGTGACCAACTGCGCATTTAATCCGCCTACAACTTTAAGTGTTACAACTTCAATCGGTGAAAATAACTTGACAAGTGCTACAACTTCTTTTAAAGCTCATAACATAATCAGAAGAAGAAGATTACAGGCCTTCAAATTTCTGATACAAATTAGACCCGCTAAACATCTCAACTCATATCAGTTCTTGTTCATACAAAATTAGGCCTATCTTTACACACATCATTCAATCGGTGAAAATAACTTGACAAGTGCTACTGCTTCTTTTAAAGCTCATAACTTCACTAGGGCTACGACTAGGGCTAGGCACAGTTCGGTCCAAGTCGCGGATTCATGAATCTCCAATATTGGATTGAAATTCGGAGATTAATAAAAGGAAATCTCCAGGATTGGATTGAAAGAATAAATCTCCAGAATTGAATTGCCACAAAATTTCAGTCCAGTCCAGTTCGGGGATTCGGAGATTCGATTCCGGCCCAATCCAATATAATTTTTCGGTGATTCGGATAAATATCTAATAGTTTAAGTCCTAAAAAATAAATTAAAAATTTAATTTACAAGATAATAAAATATAAAATTTTATTATCTTACATAACTTGAAATAAATGATATTTTTTTAGGAAGTAAACAACATTCATTAAAAGTTACAGTACACAACAAGGCTTAAAAAAACCCACAAAATCAAAGTATTAAAAAAGTTACGGTAGACAACAAGACTAAAAAAACCCACAAAATCAAAGTTACAAAATAACAAGTCCATAAAAACAAACAACTTTTAATTCAAAAAAAACATCACTTCATTAGCAAGATCTCTCTAATCATCATCCCAATTTGTAATTGAATCTTCTTAACACAACAAATTCTTTGTTTTCCAAAGCAAAGGCAGTAAAAGCCAAACATCAACCTAAACATATAAAATTTACCATATTAGTGAATCAACAAATCTTAAATTAATTAGCTTTCACTTCAATAAAATTAATCAACACACTAGCAAAAAGTAAAAGGAAAAAAATATGCTTACCAAAGTGCATTTGATTCGGTTAAAAAAACCTTAGATATCCAATTGAAATATGGATAAAAGAGATGATGCAATTTCAGGATCAGAACTAATATCTACAAATTAAATAACAGTTATATAGTTAGTATTCATAAACATTTAATTAAAATAAAACTATCAAATATAATTGCTAAGTAAATATTACCTTCTTCAATAGCTTCAAGATCTTCAACTTCTTCTTCATGCTTGAGAGCTTGAGTTGAAGTTTTTAACCAATCTTGACAACAAATCAAAACCGCAGCTGTAGCAGGAGTTAAAGAACTCCTAAATTGATGCAAAGTTCTACCACTTGTGCTAAACGTAGATTCAGAAGCCACAGTTGAGCATTGAATTGTAAAAACATCTTTTACAACTTTGGATAAAGCAGGATATCGCATAGCATTAACCTTCCACCACAATAGAAGGTCAAACTCAATTACATATTTTTCTGGTGCCTTATTAACATATCTTTCCCATTCTCCCTCAATTGACCTATCTTTATCAATATTCAAAAAATAATCATCAATCTCATCATCAATGTCATCATCCGCTTCATCCAAAGTAGAAGAATGTGCTCCAAGATTCATTTCTTGCACATTTGCACTATATACTCATCTAATAATGCAATAATAATCTTTGTGACTTATGCCACCAACTCATTAGCATCGTTCTCACTATAAAATTCAGTGTACTTAGCCATCAAGAAGTAGAATTGGTTAACAAGAAGTAGAATTGGTTTAGATGTTTAAGATGATTAACAATGTTCCACTTGGTTAGGTGTTCAATTCTCAATGTCTACATTTTAGGTAAATATTTTTTATTTCATTTTATAAACGGGAATTAATCAGTATAATTTTTATGACTATATAATAATGTTATACCTTATTAATAAATTATAAATTTATATTATTGTAATTAGTTTACCAAACCTTACAAAATATATAACTATATATTATATAATATTTCTCTTTATATAAAGTTAATGTATGAAATATAAATTTATTATTGCTAAACTTTCGGTTATTTCAGTTCGGTCCAATCCAATCCAATCCAATCCGGTTATCGGTCCGGTCCTGGATAAATTTCGGTCCAGTTCGGTCCAGTTCTTTGACAAAAAGTCAACGGTCCAATCCAGTTCGGTTCTCCAAAAAAAGTCAACGGTCCGGTCCAATTCCGGAGTTTTTTCCTCGGATATTCGGTCCGGTCCAGTATCTCCAGTATCCGCGCCCAGCCCTAGCTACGACTTCTTCTCAAGCTCAATAGTTCAGACATAACCTTATCCTCTTTCACTCTCTCCATTATTGGATTTCCACTAAGATCAAATCTGTGGATTATCATTTTATCCAATACTTTTGCGGACTCCAGCAAATACTCTACAATATCCAGCTCCTCTACAAACCCCACAAATTCAAATATCTCGATGGTCTTAAGATGCAAGCTCAAACATTCAGGCACAAACTCTGGCCATTGCCAATCAAAGTGGTGGAAATCTACTAGATGTATGGTACGACTTACGAGTCCCTAAGTAGCACAAAGATCAAAAGTCAAAACTAAATTTATTACAAAGTGAAAGAGATCATAAATTTGAAAGATATCACAACTTACTAGAGGAAAAATAAGAACTTGTAGACTTGGTGAGGAGTCTAGTAAGTTAGGCAACCCTTTCCAATCAATTGGTGATGGCCATTCAACAAGAAGCTCCAATGTCTTGAGATTTTTTAATATAGGCAAAGCTGAATCACGAATAATGTTTTGGATACTCTATAAATTGAGAGAAATAAATTCCAGTATTATCTATGATGACAATGTATATAAAAAAAAAATTTGAATTACCCAATGCAATTAAACTTATTTTCAAACTTACCCTATCACTTGCTGTCAGAATTAAATATTTAACTTGAGAGACTGCGTTGAGTAGGACAACATCACAGCCTTTAAGTTTTGCATGAACTAAAGAGGATGTAAAGTTGACATGATATCTACTTGCTGCATACCTTTCATTATGAAAAATCTCAAGGTACTCCAAGCATAAAGTATTAATCTTAGTCTGAATAATGCTAGATTCTTCAGTTGAAATGCACAATCTTTTCAATGAAGGTACAAAAATATTCATAATTTGCAGACAGCCGTTCAATGTTACAACAGTTAATTCTTCAAGGACAAGGCAACTAGAACAGAGTCTTTCCAAGGAAGCATCATCCACAAATACAGGGCTTTGAATATGAAGGAGTTTAAGGCATGGAAAACAAACATATGTAGGCAAGTCAATGACAAAATTTCCATAAATTTTCAAAACCACTAAAGTGTTGCTGGACAAAAGCCTCCAAGGCAGTTGATGATAAGTAGGGATCATGAACCCATAGTCATAGCAGGAAAGAAATAAGTCCTGGACGTTGCAAGTTATCACAGCACAAATCCAGGCATAGACACTATCGGCAATATATTTGGTGCGAAAAGACATATGACAACTTCGTATATTTCCACAATGGTAAAAGATGACCCTATTCACGTATTCCCTGAAGGACCTCCACTTAATCATGAAATCATATTCATTTTTATTTTCATAGACATGTAGCAAATGGTCATTAAAATCAAGATCTGAGGTTAATGTCCAAAGATGTTCCCATCTTATGGACAAAATACTGGTGGCCACAGCTTCTTTTGTTGGGAGATAGGAAAGTATTTTCCCGAGTATTTCATCAGGTAACTTGCTGATTCTATCTATAATATCAACACATTCAAAACACAGCTGATCTTTAGGCACCGACAAGTTTATATCCATAATTTCTGCAAATGCACATAGCAAAAGAAAATCCACACCAATGTTAGCATGAAAACTAAAGAAGAGAAACAGACACTTGAAATTAGTCTCAGAACAATAATGAAAATTGACAAGATATGATTCAAGATAACGGCCTGGAGCCGGAGAGAAATGTGCTCAATTACTTTTTTTCCAGTTGAAATGAAACAACATGAACCATCCGGTAACAAAGCAATGGAAATGGAAGCATGAAATTCAGAGAGAAACAGTCATACAGTAAGATCATATGTCAATTGATCTTTTGTTACAAAGTTCCAAATTTCAATTACATCTACAGCATTCCAATTCAATTCAATTACATTCCTACTGCTCTAGCTTCACTTCAATCATCATTAAATTACACAATCATACATCATTTATCAAGATTTAAAGCTTTAATTAGAAAAAACACAAGTAATTCCTCCAAAATTGAAGAGAATAACTACACTTATCATGGAGATGGATTCGTGGAGACCAAAACTGATAGCTCCAGTGAGGGAGTGAGTGAAACGAGGTTAAAGCTTTGAGAGAATGAAACTAGAATTAGGATTAGGGTTTTACCTACCTTGAGTGATGATACCGACTATGCCAAAGGGACTGACATTGTCGTTGAACCCTTAACGGAGGACTGCACAGCAGTCGCCGATTGAGGATGAGAGGGATGAGAAAGCAGAGTCGGCCGATGGAATTAGGCGGTTTCGAATTTGAAACTTTGGGGGAGGCGGAAACAGAATCAAAATTCAAATGTGATGTGAAATATATCAGGTCGGGTAAATACTAAAATATATTTTGGTTAATTTCAAAAAGAAACGTCATATTTTTCTTTTTTAATCATTAACTTTCTTTTTTATTACCAAAATAACACCTAAGTAATTTTAAAATTAAGGTATAAAACCCAAATTAGCCCTCAAACTATACACTTAAAATCAATTAGATCCTTATTCTTTTAAAATAGCCAATCAAGCCCCTATTATAGTTTTAAATCACCAATCAACCCCCTCTCATCAAATACTCTTCCCACTTAGTAATATTATTTTGAGGGTTTGTGGGACCAAAGAAGTAAAATAAAAAAAGATCAAAGACAAATTTTTCAACTCATATAGATAAATGCAAAATTTTGTTTCCCAGACATTCTTTCAAGAGATTTTGATTCCGGGAAATTTTATTTTTATTTGGCAACAATATAAAAAAACAACGAAACAGATTGTTTTATGAGATTTAATTCCAGGAATAGAATGTGGAAGTTCATTTTCTTCTTCACTATCCAAATTAATAATAGTTACATTCTCTCTTCTAATCAAACAACACCTGAATGATCTCAAAATAAAGATTTTCAGAAACAACACCTGAATGATCTCAAAATGAAGATGTTCAAGAATTAACATCTTCATGAATTAAAGTTGCTTAGAATATCATTAACTCTTTGAATTTTTTATTTTGAGACCGTTAATGGCCGTTTTGAAGCGTTGAGTAATCACTGATGTTAAAAAATTGTAAAATTCAGTGGTCATACCATTAAGAATTGAAGTTCAGACCACAATATTAAAACCAGTAAAGCTCAGTGGTCATGGGTGTAATTTACCCATTATTAATGTGGATTATGGGTGTAATTTTCCCAGAATCAAAATCTCTTGAAAAGATTTCCTGGAATCAAAATTTTGCATTTATCAAAATTAAGAGTTGAAAAATTTGTCTTTGATCTTTTTTGGTCCCACAAACCCTTAAAATAATATTAAGTGGGAAGGGTATTTGATGAGAGGGGGTTGATTGGTGATTTAAAACTATAATAGGGGCTTGATTGGTTATTTTACAAGAATGAGGATCTAATTGATTTTGAGTGTATAGTTTGAGGGCTAATTTGGACTTTATGTCTAAAATTAAAAAGTCAAAAACTTAAAATTCATTTAAATTTTATTAAATTCTTAAAAAAATGGCATAATATATTACCAGCTATTTGAACTTGTTCATAATAGAGATTGGCTCCTTAAATTTTATAAGTGTCTTACCAGATCTTTGAACTTGATTATTTCGTATCACTAACTCCATGAACTTGTCAATAAAAGTAGATTAGCTCATTGAACTTTATAAGTATCTCACCAACTCCCTAAAGTTGTTTATTCCGTAACAACTAAATACATAAGCTTATTAAACCTTAATTCTAAAAATGCATCTTCATCTACTCAAGAGTTAATTTTCTCTCTCTCGTATCTTTCAACCTATTATAGGAGTTAGTGTTGTAGCCTTGAAAGATCGAATGGATGATGAATGAGAGTTAGTATTATGGTTTTTGTATTTAGTTGTTACCAGATAAAAAAGTTTAGAGAGTTTATGAGACACTTACAAAGTTCAGAGGGCTAATCTACTTTTTATGGACAAGTTAAGGGAGTTGGTGATAAGGAATAATAAGTTCAAAGAGTTGGTGAGACACTTGCAAAATTTAGGGAGTCAATCTACTATTATGGACAAGTTCAAGGTGATGGTGATGTATTAGGCCTGAAAAAAAAATTATTTTAAAATCGATAACAGTTAAATTTGGAAATATCTCTGTCTGAAGTGCTCACATGTTTTTCTATAGTGACAGGTAGGGAGCGGAATTACTGGGGTAATGGAGGGTCCGTTCCTCCGATTAAAAAAAAAGATATACGCAGAATTCTGTTAATAAATTTAAAAAATTCGTTGTAATTGGTTAGTTTTAGATTTTTGCGACATAGCGGCGAATTATTCCATCACCGATTCTTAATTCCAAAAATTTCTTTCTTTTTTACTAAATTTTTATCCACTAACCCTTCGAGTTTTTGATTCTGTTCCACCACTACAGGTAGGTTAGTGAAAGACAAAAAGGGAGAAAAATGGATAGTAAAGTGCAATGATGCAGGAGTAAGAATGGTGGGGGCTAAATTAAAAGGGAGCTTAGATGGTTGGTTGGATAAAGTAGATTCCGACAAGGAGCTTAACCTTATTTATTGGGAGGATATGTTTCATAAACCTTATTTTTGGTCCACTTTCTATGTCCAAGTAAATGAATTTGGACCTATTTGGTTTAACTGTTTATTGTTCGTTGTTACTGTTAATTGGTAGATGTTAACTAATTTTCTTTTCAAACTAGTTATAAGTAGTAATCAGGTATGCGAACACAATGATCCTTGTCTTCGGAGAGGTGCTCTAGCTTGCCGACGGCTCGTCCCTGCGCCGGGAATGGTCCCTGCGGACACTCCGACGAGCAAGACAGTTAGATGCTCAAGAGAATATGTTTAATGTAAGGTGCAAGTGATTCAAGAGATTACCCCCCTTCCTTCCAATGTGAGTTGTGTATTTATAGAATTGTGTCTGGGCCCTGGGCCCCTCTGCCCGCTTGGGCCTTCTTGGGCCCCTTATTCATATCCCGAATCAAGTAGTCCCCCCCACCGAAGAGCTAAATCGAGTATTTGATGCGAGAAGATAGGAGGGCGTGCCCGTTCTCCGTAGGGATACCTGGTGGCCAACCGCAAAGAGAGGCTGCTCGGATAAATGTGAGGAAAAAACCTTTTGCTGCATGCGTGCCTTATTCTCAGTGCCGCATTGATTGCGCATGTGCTTTTAATCACTCGTGCGCCTAAAAAATTAATTGCGAAATTACAACTGTGCCGGCGCCTTGATTCCTCCCCCAACTATAAATATTAGGGGGGGAGACGAAATCTCTTCTTTCAAACTTGTTTGAGGGAAAAAAAATTGTGCTTTCGTTCTGTCGCTTTCTGCGATTGTGCCCTCCCATATCTACTTGTTCGCGTGATCCGGCGGTTTGTCCGACATCCGTTGTTTCGTCGGGAGTTTTCTTGCTTCAGAATCTGTCGTATCTTTGGTGAGGTTAGTCGCACCATCCCTTAGCTTTGATTTTTGCGTTTTGTTCTTGCTTTATTTCGACTTCGGGGTAGGGGTACTATGTCAGAGGGTTCTTCACGGGGAGCCCTAAGCAGACTGCCGCCGTTTGCCCCTGGTGACTTCACACTTTGAGAGTCTACGCGGACGCGAACGGTGTCGCGAAAAAGGCGAGCTGAAAAGGGGGGTGAAAATAGCGCGGCGGGTGGAGTGGTGAAGAAAAGGAAAATACCTGTTGATCGCCCGCTGCCCACCATTGATCGTCCAGCCGGAGGTGTTGCCGCCGGTGTGTTAGAGGTGGTGGTGGCCGTACCGGAGGGTTTAATCACTGTAGAGCGGCCTCTCGCCGCGATTTCTGAGGAAATGCGCGAAAGAGTGTGGACGCGAGCGCCTGGTCCTGCTGGAAGCGAGGGTAAACGTTTTGAAAGAGTTGAGCGTCCTAGGAGGCCGGAGTCCCTTGTTGTCGAAGATGCTTATAGTATAATTGTTGCGGAAGACCTGCCGGCGATCTCTGCGGTGTACCAACTCGGGGAGCCCTATGAATTAGTGGCTTTGAGCGAGGAGACCAGAGCCCATCATGCGGGTCGTGCGAACGAGCTCATTATCTACGAAGAGCAATTAGAGTCGGGGATGCGGCTTCCACTCCTGCCTTTCTTTGTGGAGTTATTGAAGGAATACGACTTGTGTCCTGGGCAAATACATCCGAACGGTTGGAGAATGATGGTCGCCTTCTATTCCTTGTGCCGTTCCGCCGGGTACCGAGCCACAGGTCTAGTTTTTCGTGAATTTTTTAAACCGAGCAAAGGGCAGAGATCTCAACATGTCACCTTCTCCCATCAGAAATTCAGAGTGAGGGTGGTTTGAAGGATAAACTGTCCGAATATCGTCACCGCTTTTTTCTGGTAAGGAAGCGCGATGGAGATTTTCCCTTTCGGGTCGTGTGGAATGACGACCCCATGGACTCCAGTCGGTGGTTGAAGACCCGACCAATGCTTCCGTTCGAGGAAAAATTGGTGACGTATTTGAAAGGTCTCCCGACGGATAAAGACCACAAGCAGGACGTAGATGAGCTAGTTCGCCATTTTCTTGCCGCTGGCTACTATATTTGGAATAAATGGCGAATGGCTGACATCAAAGGGTGGTCGGCTGCGGATTTTGAGAAATGGAAAAAGGGCTATAACTTCAAGGCTGGGGAGCTGGCGGAATTGGAGGCGGTCTCCGTGAACGTTGTCGTCGTAGGTGAGGGGCTGGGATTCTTTTCTGCTTTGTGAATTATGTAGTATAAAATGTGTTGTGCGTTAATCAGAAATCTGATGCTTTTCTCTTTGTGCGTATGCAGGTCTAGGAGATCCCCGTGTCAGTATGGATTTTGATCCTAACGAATTCAGTGTTGGTCTGGAGACCGCTGACGAGGCATTTGGAGGAGCTTCGGGTTCATTAGTTTCATACTCTTCGCTCGAGGATGCGAACCAAGTGGTGCAAAGCATGGGAGGGGTTCTCGATGCTCGGGAAGGTGCTGACGGGGAAGTTGATGTCCCGCAAGGAAAGCATGTGACTGATCCAGCTGTCCAGGAACCTGAGGGAAGTGTTGAGATGATCGCTTTTGACGAAGAGACAGTTGGTAGTCCGAGCCGTGGGGTGCTTGCTCGGAAAAGAAAAAGGGACACGGGGAAAACCGTTGAAGATGTGGTTTTGGAGAGACCTGCTGAGGAAGGTATTGCTGGGGCCAGCGAAGGTGTCGAGAAACCCTGTTCTGACGGTGCGAACCAGATGTCCGCTGATGGGCCGGATCGGGTAGGGGATCATCCGGAAATGGTCAAGAGAATGGAAATGAAAATTCAGGGAGTATGTGATGAAATTGTCGGTGCACTCTGACATGATGACCTCCGATCTGGCTCGCGCGATGGCCCGGGTGGCCCGGGTTCCTGGCGAGCAACAGCGGATTGATGGGGTTTCGAAAATGAATTTGGGCTTAGAGACCTTATCGGCCCTTGGTGTGGTGAGTTTTCCTATTCGTGTTCTCAGCCTTGTGTTCTCTTGCAAGTTTCTCTTTTTTTATCTTCACTTCCGTTCTTATATGCAGTCTATCCAGAATGCAACCCGAGTTTTCGACATGTGCGTTAATGATGAAAACGCTTTTCGTGATATGGAAGAGGGTTTGCGAAGATCTACTAGCGATCTTGAAGAGGCGAACAAGAAGTTGGCGGCTGCGCGGGAGCTTCTAGATCGTCGCGAGGCTGAGATTACCGTTTTGTCGGAGAAGCTGAAGGTAGAAACAGCTGGTCGAGTGGAACTTTCTCAGCGTTTGAAGCAAGATGTCGAGGAGATCTGCGCGTACCGGGTGCTGCTAAGGATGGCAGTCGGGTGGACTCGTCGGGTAGCGGAGATTTTGAAGGAGAGGACGGGAAGCGCGGCAGAGCTGGTCGAGGAGAACGAGTCTCTCAAGCGACAACTAGAGACTGCTCGCAAAGAAGCTACCGATCTTCGCGCTCTGGCTGGTCAACGTGAGGAGAAACTTATGAAACTAGACCGCATGATGCTAATTACCGCAGCTCATTCTGCGGGTTACAACTTTCCTCCGGAGGTGATTTTTGCTCCGAACATCTATGACAAGGCTGCCCAGGCGAAAGCTGTTGAGTTTTGCAGTCGTTTTAAGAAGTAATAGGGAGTCTGTACTTTGATTCTGTTTTTTCAAGATGTAATGATGAGTCGTACAATTTGGATCTTTTTTGGGATATCGTTTTGCACCTAATTATGTTCTGCCTGTTGATGTGATTGTTGTGCATTGTGAAGTCTTTCATGTCTTTTCCTTGATTTTCTATAAATAGGGGTCGGATTATTGTGGTATGGACTAGCAACTTGTTTTTATCACTTTGCTACCTTCTTGAGATAATCTGTTGGAGAATGTCGCTTCGGGATGTCGTCGATCCGGCCCGGGTGTTGGAAGTTTAGAAAGCCATATCGGCGATGCCGCATCCTTACGTTTATTGCCATCCGTCTGAGGAGAATGATGCGGAGAGAAAAGTGAGGTACTCGTCCCCTGTCTGGCTGAACCGGGACTGGGCCCCCCAAAGGAGAAGAGTGGATAGTGAGAGTTCCGTTCCTTATACCGGATCTGTCACCGACTCCTGTGAGGTTGCTGTCAGCGCACTTTCTTCCACGGAAAAGAAAATTTGGTCTCATGAGGGCATCGGGTACCTTCTTCCTGATGAGACTGTCGCCCCGATGCTCAATCCGCACCCTTCCTGGATCAAGAGGCTTCTAGCAGACGAGATGGAAAGGGTGCTGAGTTTGCCCCATGAGGTGGAGTATCGCCGGGTAGGGCGTCATGCTTCCCCCACGCATCCTTATGGACCGACTTTCGTCGATCCCCTCAAACCGCGAAGCGTCGTTTTCCTGGAATTCGCGAGGCAAGGGAGCCTGGGTCCCGTTCCTGCTAACCCTAACCATCGCGTGACCCACGTGGGCAAAGCCTGTTTGTATCATAGGCAAAACGGCCATAACACCGATGAGTGCGTGGATTGGAGAGCAATGCATCAAGATTTGATGGATGAGGAGGAAATCCCGGACCCTGATCGTCCGGAACTTATGTGAATGGTTTGTATGAGGTCCGGCTTGGTGCGGCCTTAGTAGCTTCTGTAGTGTCTTTTATGTATTGCTTTGTTTGAGATGTAAGATCGTTGTTATCGCTGTATTTTGCCGTTTTATTGCAATGTGTTGTGAAATGTCCTGCAACTTGAGTTTCTATTTTACGTCTGTTCAAGGCTTTTGATATCATCGGATGCTTGGTTTGGCGGAGAACGCGATAGGGTCTTGTTTGCCCAGGATCGTTAAGGATAGTTAGACGATGAGGGAGGCGTTCGATGTGATCGAAGAGCCTGATCGATGAGCATTTTGAATGCTCAATTGGCGGAGAACACGATAGGGTTCTGTTCGCCCAGAATCGTTAACTAAATGATAGTTAGACGATGAGGGAGGCGTTCGATGTGATCGAAGAGCCTGATCGATGAGCATTTTAAATGCTCAATTGGCGGAGAACACGATAGGGTTCTGTTCGCCCAGAATCGTTAACTAAATGATAGTTAGACGATGAGGGAGGCGTTTGATGTGATCGAAGAGCCTGATCGATGAGCATTTTGAATGCTCAATTGGCGGAGAACACGATAGGGTTCTGTTCGCCCAGAATCGTTAACTAAATGATAGTTAGACGATGAGGGAGGCGTTCGATGTGATCGAAGAGCCTGATCGATGAGCATTTTGAATGCTCAATTGGCGGAGAACACGATAGGGTTCTGTTCGCCCAGAATCGTTAACTAAATGATAGTTAGACGATGAGGGAGGCGTTTGATGTGATCGAAGAGCCTGATCGATGAGCATTTTGAATGCTCAATTGGCGGAGAACACGATAGGGTTCTGTTCGCCCAGAATCATTAACTAAATGACAGTTGATGCATCCAATATATTGTGAAACAGTCCGCGTATTATTGATAATATCTTTTTAAAGTTTGGACATTCCAGCTATTGTCGTAAACTACCCCCTCCAGAGAGGCAATTTTATAGGCTCCGTTGTGGAGAACAGTGTCGATCTTGTATGGACCCTCCCATGATTGGCCGAGCTTTCTTTGAGCTAATGGGGACTGCGCAGCTGCGGCGTCTCTGAGCACAAGGTCCCCGACCTGAAAAGTGCGTGGGCGTACCCTCCTATCGTGATACCGCGCGATATTCTGCTTATGGGCCGTAATGTGTAATAGAGCATCAAGGCGCTCTTCTTCGAGTCGGTCACCGGCTTCCTTCAGCTCTGCACTGTTGTCGACTTCTTCAAAATTGGCCTGTCGAGGGGAGCGGAGAATGACTTCAGACGGTGACATTGCTTCCGACCCGTATGCGAGAAAAAAGGGGGTGCGCCCTGTCCCTATGTGCGGGGTAGTGCGGTATGACCATAAGATTGCCGCAATGTGTTCGGGCCATGCCCTGCCTTGATCGGTTAACCGTGCTTTGATCCCTCGAAGGAGCGTTCGGTTGCTTACTTCTGTGAGACCGTTGCTCTGAGGGTGAGCTACCGATGTGTATCGGCCCTTGATACCCCAGTCCGCGCAAAAGTCACGAAACTGACCACAGTCGAACTGCTTCCCATTATCGGTGATGAAGGAATGGGGGACCCCGAAACGGTAAATAATAGCTCGCTTGAGAAAGTTGATGACGTTGTCAGCAGTTATCTTGGCTAGGGCTTCAGCCTCGATCCATTTGGTAAAATGATCGATTGCCACAACCACGAAACGCTTTTGCGCTAAAGCCATTGGAAAAGGGCCGAGTAGGTCAACGCCCCATACTGCGAAAGGCCATGGTGTTATTATCCCCTTGAATGGGGCCGCCGGGGTATGATGGGTATTGGCGTGTAGTTGACATGCCCGACAACTACGGACCAAACGCGTTGCGTCGGAATCCATGGTCTGCCAGTAAAACCCCTGGAGCCGGGCCTTTTTTGCAATTGTTCGAGCTCCCTGATGCGAGCTGCAAACACCTTGGTGAATTTCCTTTAGACAGTGATCTCCCTCCTCCTCAGATATACAACGCAACCAGGGATGCGTGGCCGATTTGCGGTAAAGTAAGCCATTTTGTAATGCATAACGCCAAGAACGCCGGACAACTAGGGACGCCGCTATCCGATCTGCTGGAAGTGTCCCATCCTGAAGGTACTCGATAATCGGGCTTCTCCATCCTCCCGCCGCGGCGTCCGCAGAGTCGATCTGTAGCAAATTCTCAGTGCGAAAAGCCGGGGCACTCGCAACCTCAATCAAGGTGAGCGGGTCACTAGACTGTTCGCCTGCCGCAAGAGCAGCGATAGCGTCTGCCTCCTCGTTCTCTTCTCGCGTGACTAATACCAGATCCAGGGTTACTCCTTTATTTTTCAGATCATTGAGTAGGGACGTGGCGAGGGTCAGGCATTGACACATTGTGGGGTCCTTTGCTTGATAAGCTCCGCTGACATGGCTAACGACCAGTTTCGAGTCCGAGCATATTGTCAACTTGCCAGTGACCATTGCTTTTGATAGTCGGAGGGCGGTTAAGGCCTCATACTCGGCTTGATTATTGGTAGTCGAGAAATTCAATCGGACGGCATAACGTAAACGGCGGTTGTTGGGTCCTTGGATGGCTACACCGGTGCCTGCCCGTCCGGGAGCACATGACCCGTCGATGCTCATTGTCCAGAAATTGCCCGGGCGAGCTGGCGCTGTCGTAGGCTCGGCGGTAGTACGGCCGGAAAACTCGACGATGAAATCGGATAAAGCCTGAGCCTTGATCGTCGTTCTGGGCTCAAAACGGACGTCAAACTGGGAGAGACGAACGGACCAATTTGTGATGCGCCCGGAAACCTCTGGCCTTTGGACAGCCTTTTTTAGCGGATAGTTCATCCTGACGATGACCGTGTGTGCTTGAAAATATGGTCTTAGGCGTTCTGAAGCTTGTATGATGGCGAATAGAGCTTTTTCCACCTCGGAGTACCGGATTTCGGCTCCCTTTAGCACTCTGCTCAGGAAATATATCGGAAAGAGCTCCGTCCCTTCCTCCTGAGTTAAGACGATGGCCACTGTTTCATCCTTGATAGTGAAATACAAGTGAATATCCCGCCCTAGCTTAGGCGCTGAGAGTAGGGGGGAGTTGTGAGGAAAGTTTTTATGGCGTTGAACGCGGCTTGGCAGTCAGTCGACCACTTAAAGGGGTGCTCCTTCTTGATTGCTTTATAGAACGGGAGACATCGCTGAGCCGAGCAGGAGATGAAACGTCCCAGTGCGATGATTCTCCCATTGAGCCTTTGCACGCCTTGCAGGTCGCGTGGTGGCTCCATTGCTAAAATGGCCTCTATTTTTGCGGGGTTAGGTTTGATGCCTTTTTCCGATACCATGCAACCCAGAAACTTCCCGCTGCGAATTCCGAAAAAACACTTCTCTGGGTTCAGTTTGAGGTTATAGGCTCTGAAGATTTTGAATACTTCTTCCAAATCTCGCGAATGGTCGTCCTCTTTGGTGCTTAGGACCACCATGTCGTCGATGTAAACCTGAACGGTCTTACCGATGAGGTGGGGGAACATCCTATCTACCAAACGCTGGTATGTGGCCCCTGCGTTTTTTAAACCGAAGGGCATCACATTATAGCAATACGTTCCCTCGTGCGTAATGAAGGAGGTCTTTTCGGCGTCGGCAGGGTCCAGAGGGATCTGCTGGAAACCTGCGATGGCGTCAAACTGCGACAAGATCTTTCGACCAGCCGTCTGATCTAGGAGTTGATCTATGTTAGGCAGCGGATAAGAATCCTTGGGGCAGGCTTTATTGACATTCGTGAAATCTACACACATACGGTACTTTCCGCTGGCTTTCTTTACAAGTACGACGTTAGAAAGCCAGTCCGGATAGTTGACCTCGCGGATAAATTTTACAGCTAGGAGTTTGTCAATTTCTTCCTTTACTGCCGCCTGCTTGTCTTTCGCCTGCACTCTCATCTTCTGCTTGATAGGTTCGACGGAGGGGTCGATATTCAGCTTGTGCATCGCTCTCTCAGGTGCGACCCCCGTGATGTCCTCGGTGCGGCAGGCGAACACATCTGAATGCTCTTTCAGGACGGCCTTGATTTCCTCGGCTAGCGGGGAAACGAGCTTCGTTCCTATTTTCACCACCATGCCATCCCCGAGGATACAGTCACCGACTGGTTCAATGGGTACGGGATTGTAACCCCTCATGTCCATCAGCCCGTCCTCTAAGTAGAGCGTTGTTCGAGGTTGAGTCGCCTCCCACTGCAGCTTTTTGGCTAGCATACGGTCACCCCGGACGGTGATCCTTCCACGGGGGGAGGGTAGTGTCAAGCATAACTCGGAGATATCCACCGTGGCTCTCAGGGCGGCCAGGAGAGGCCTCCCGATAATGGCATTGTAAGCTAGGGGGATGTCGACCACTACCCATTCCGCGGCCTGCTCGACCTCTTCCATTTCTTCGGCCAAGCTAGTCGGCAATGTTATAACTCCTCTCACTGGTACCTCGATCTCTGAAAGGCCGACCAGGGGGAAAGCCCCCGCCCGGAGGGCAGTACGAGTATTTTTCATAGTGCGGAGGGCCGCCCACGTGAGCAGGTTTACCGAACTCCCGGTGTCGACAAGCACTCGATGAGTTTTAAAACCTGCGACGCTCATGGTGACCATAAGGGCCTCCAAGTGACTAGTCCGGAGTGGGGGCTGTACTGTCAATGTTTGTTCGATCGCCTTTCTCTTTCGGGAGCAATCGGGCTGTGCGGAAAATGTCGGCGCTCCCTCCCTGATTACGTGTATCTCTCCATGGTACCTTGGCTTCTTCGATTCCTCTGCTCGCCCCGTCTCTCGTTGCTTCGGGCTTTGCTCTCTTTGCCTACTCGTCCTGGGCGGCGCCCCCTGTTCCGTGATTCGTTCTACCTCTTTCTGTAGCTGAAAACAGTTATCTGTAGAATGTCCGGAGGATCTGTGGTACTTGCAGTACTCCTTTTCTGCTCGGGTTTTGCCCTTATCACTGACCGGAATCTGTTGTGTAAACCGACGGGGCTGATGCTGAGTGGCGTAATGGACCTCCTTGCCCCTAGACCGGTCCCCCCTTCGCTCTGGGTTGGTGCGCTCGGCGCGGGCCGGATAGGGCATCGGAGCTTCCCTGCGGACTCGGATATCCTCACGCGATTCCGGGATCGCTCTACTTCTTTCTTGCTTTTGCGCGTCACCCTTGGCCTTATCCTTCTATGTTTCCTCGTATCCGGCTGGTCGGTCACAGTCATCATATCGGATAAAGGTTTGTGCCATGGTCATCAGTTCTTCAAAGGATCTAGGCATCTTCCGGAAACACTTCTGCTTGAGAGGCTCGCAGGTTGTCCCTTTTGCTAAGGCATCATGGGCCACCTCCAGGTTGAGGCCCTTGACTTGCGAAGCCATGTGATGAAACCTTGATAGGAAATTGCGCAGAGGCTCGGTCGTTCGCTGCTTAAGGCCGTTGAGGTCCGAACTGATTTTCCTAACCTTTGCCGCTACGGCAAAACGGGAGAGAAAAAGGGCTTTTAAGAGATCAAACGAATCGATAGACTCCGGGGCAAGTCCCCGGTACCATTCCTGCACGCTGGAGGAGAGAGTGGTGGGGAAGACCTTGCACATGATGTCTTCGTCCTTTGAGTATAAATTTATGGTACTCATGAATGACGCCACATGATCATTAGGGTCCTCGGTCCCTGAGTATTGGGCCAGTCGAGGAGCTTTCCAGTCGCGCGGGAACCTCCTTTCGATAATCCTCTGCACCAATGGTGTTTTGCTGGATGTGATGCTACCTCCCATTATGCCCCCGAGTGCCCTTTTGTCGAGAAAACGCTGAATTTTTAGCTCTAATAACTCTTCGCTATTTGTGGCCGTGGCTCCCGCTCCTCGCCTTCTCTGGCGATTCCGGCTCCAGCTTCTCTTCCCGCGATGATCGCTGCTTCCGGGGCCCGCTCTGGGACCGCTCCTTCCCTCTGTAACTCTGCTGCTTCCTTGAGGTATTGCCAAATTTTGGCATTTTCCTCCTGCAAACTCCTCTGCTGGTCGATGATCTTCATTTGAGCCGCCGTGTGTACGGCATGCGTCGTCTGAAAACCTTGTATTGCGTTGAGGAGTTGAGTGGCGTTAAAGGCCTCCTCCTCCTCCGGGCCTACTTCCTCCATCAAAGGCCCAAGGTTCCTGGGGGATATCGCAAGGCTCTGGACCACGCCTCCGGCGTGTGTTATGGAGCTGGTCACTCCAACCTCGCGAAGCACCGTTGGTGCTGAGTCATTAGGGGTTTCCATCTTATCTGAAGATCCGGAGTCACCTGTAGTCCACCTTCACCGCACCAAATAATCAGGTATGCGAACACAGTGATCCTTGTCTTCGGAGAGGTGCTCTAGCTTGCCGACGGCTCGTCCCTGCGCCGGGAATGGTCCCTGCGGACACTCCGACGAGCAAGACAGTTAGATGCTCAAGAGAATATGTTTAATGTAAGGTGCAAGTGATTCAAGAGATTACCCCCCTTCCTTCCAATGTGAGTTGTGTATTTATAGAATTGTGTCTGGGCCCTGGGCCCCTCTCCCGCTTGGGCCTTCTTGGGCCCCTTATTCATATCCCGAATCAAGTAGTAAAAAGTAACTACGAAAATCAGAACCAAATGGACATTTCGTTTTCTTATTAGCATTGCACAAAATTGATAGAAAAATAAATTAACTGAAATTGATGGATTTTATCGAGACAAAAATAATTAACTTTTTTTTGAAGAGACAATAAAAAATAAAAAATAAAATAATTGATTATGTGTATATACATATAATTAATATAATCTGGACATATAAAAATAGTGTTAGGTCCGGCCCGGTCCAATCCCAAATAAGCTCATCTAAAAAATGGGCGGGCTTGGACTATATAAATACCCGTTGGGTCCGACCCGGCCCGTTATCTATATATACATTTATAAATTTAATATTTATTTAAATGTCTCGTATATATACTCTCTAACTCTATCTATTTTTTATTGTTATGTTGTAATTTTATTTTGAATTTAACTATTAGTTTATTATAATTTTCTAAGACTTATTAACTATTATGTTTATTATTTTTTATTAAAAAAAGTGAGTATTTTATTTTAATTGAATTTTTTTTAATATAGATATGGGCTTGAGCGGACGGGCTTGGGATTCCTTTTTTAGGCCCGAGCCTGACTCTAATTAGTGTGGGCTGGGCTTGGGCTTGGGCTTGGGTTTATCAAGTTTTATCACAAGCCCGACAGGTCCGGCCCATGCCGAGGTCTACTCATATATAAGTATGTATATTTATAATTTGATTTCTAAGTTAAAAATATTAACAAAAAAAACTTTAAATTTAGTTGTTTAAGTGTTTTTTTTTAATTCAACTTGGATTTTAATATTTAAACGATTATACAATAATTTTAAGGTGACTACTCTTAAATTCTCCGTTAAGTAATCTAAGATTTTTCATTAACTTATTTTCCTAAAACAAATAAATACTGAAAAATCATGAATACATTTTCCTGCATAATATTTTCCGACAAAAACGTTATTCTTAATATATTTTTGTCCAAAATTTCCAAGTATTTGTTTCTAACTCCGTCTCTTAACTTAGTGTATTACAAAATTTCTCTTCAATCGGAGGGTTTATCCTTTCTAACTTCTACTTCATTATTATGAAAATTTATTTACCACATTATTAAAATCTTGTTTATTTTTTTCTTTACAGATTGCTGAATTTGAAGAAGGTGGATTAGCAATTGGTCTGAGCTGTTTCCACTTATTGGCTGATCCATCTTGTGCAACCATGTTCATAAAGGCTTGGGCAGACATAACCTTAGGCAGAAAAATCATGACTCCACCTCTCTGCCACCCCTTGCCTTCCCGGAGACTCGGAAACCACAATTCCAGCCACCGGAGTTCCACCGACTTAATCAATTACTACAAATCAACAATTGAGACTAGAAATGTGGTTTCTGCCACCCGTCACACGACCATTTCCTTTCGGTTCACGGATCCAATGGTCCGAGCATGTATAACCATGGCTCGAACCACTAGTTTAAGTGTAGCGACACCGTTTCAAGCGCTAGCCGGACTTTTTTGGGCGCGAATAAGCAAAATTAAAGGGAACGGAAATGGGCTGATTGATATGTGTATTGGTTTGGATATGAGGAAGGTTTTGGGCTTAGATGAAGACTTCTTTGGCAATTGTATGGTGTATAACAAGGTCCATTCAGATTCGGGAGGATATGATGGTAAATTATCGGATTTTAATAAAAGTAGCAAAAAAATATTTCAAAAATAGAAATAACAGAGTAACACAACCATAACAGTCATGCAGAGGTAGAGGTAAGAAGTATGGGATGTCGTCACACTGTCGGTGGCCGGAAATCACTCTTGAGAGGGGTGGTTCCGTCTTGCCTCAATCCTGCAATTCAATAACAATCTAGAATTCACCGACAGTGGGTGTTTGAGGTGCAATCTGATGAAATATGGGTGCTTAATTGGTCTGACTCGGTAGAAAATTGAATTATTTTTAGGCCTAATACACAAATAACCTCCTGAACTTGTCCAAATGTTTCAACTTTCCACCCGAACTAGCAATTGTAACAACTTACCCTTCAAAATTGTCCAATTATAAAACATAACCTCTCAAACTTGTCCAATTGTAAAACACAGTCTTGATCACATGCACCTTAATGAGCACGTAGAATTTGCTCATTCACCGTTAGATCTAGGCTTATCAGAATCCTAAGGTGGAGATTCAAAGCATCCCGAGGCTTAGATTTAATAAACCTATATCTAACGATGAATGAGCAAATTCACTTGCTCATTAAGGTGCATGTGAAAATTCATGTTGTAAAACATAACCCCAAATTGATGATATTGACTACAATTGAAGAAACATGTAAAATACAAAAGTTGCAACCCTCGTGGAGTGTGATATTCATCTGTTTGGCATGATACGAATCTGAGGAAACGTTTTTATGGTTGATTCAAGTACGGCATAAAAAGAATTCCCAATTTGAGATTATGTTTTACAATTGGACAAGTTTAAGGGGTAAGTTGTTATAATTGAAAGTTGGAGGGGGCAGTTGCAACATTTGGATAAGTTCAGGGGTTATTTGTGTATTAGGCCTTATTTTTACAACTCATCAATTCAATACTTTTATAGAATGGGGGAATTGTATCTCAAACCTAACAATCAAAGATTCAACACTTTACCACTCGGATTAACTCCCATTGGCTCATCTATTCAGTACTCACTCCATCACTTATCACTTGTCATCAGTAGTATAATATACGAATAATTCTAAAAATAACCTTTGTGATTTTACTGATTTTGCAAATAGTTTTTCTGTGGTTGTTTTTTTTTTTTTTGCAAAAAGAGGATTGAGATCCTTGTTTGTTAGCAAAATCAATAATTTTTAAATTGACACTTTCAGGGTGATCGTTGATAACCTTAAAATAGAATAATTCCAAGAATTAATGATATTATAAGAAACTTTAATTCTTCAACTTTTGAGTTTAAGATCATTTAAGGGTTGTTTGGTTATGAGAGAGAAAGTGAATGTTTAGAGAGAGAACTGGTAATTTTAAAAATCGAAAACGTGGTTCCATGGTATATGTAGCAGTAACCAAATTTAATTTTTGAAAATTTCTATTTTAAGATCATGAATGGTGAAATTGACAGTTTCAACTTAGAAATTTCTTGATTTAGCTAATAATGAGAATGTTAATCTTCTTTTTCCAAAAAGCAAAACAACATGGATTGTTTCTAAAATTATTCCTATTAATATATATATATATATATTTCTTAATTGATATTTTGGATGTATTGTTTTGCTAGTAGTTTGTAAATTAAAAACAAAATTTGTTTTGTTTTTTTCTTTTGTTAGTTTTTTTTTTAAAATAATCTTGTATTAAAGGTAAATTCAAAAAACTATCAGGTGCGGTTAGAGCTATTGAAAAGGAGATGGAGAAAATGGACAATGAAGGGATAATGGAATTGATCGAATGGCTAGAAAATAATGAGTATAAACCATCTCCTTTGATGAACGGTCGTGATCTCATTTGTTTTAATTTAGAAGGAATTGACCCATATTTGGCTACGTTTGAAGAAGGATATGACCCTCTTCGTGTTTCTTATTATGTTGAACCATTTGTCGGAGTAGGCCATGTTTTGGTCCTACCGTCATCGTCAGGCGGCGGTGCAATGAGCAGGGTGGTGATGGTTATGCTATCGGAGATGGAGGCAGTTAAGCTATGCAAAGATGATTTTATTTTAAGTTTCTCTCCATCTATTTTAATGGGAACCAAAAACTGATATTTGTTTATGGATAGAAACTATTATTACTTTGTTTTTAACAAAGTAATCGTTACTTTATTAATATAAAAATCAGTTTAACATAATGAATTATTTATGTATAAAATTTGAATGTCTATTTTCATTTGGTAAAAAATGCAAATTTAAGCCCTATTTATCTTTGAAATATATATTAACTATTACATATTTCATCAACTACTTTTAAATAGATGAGATTCTTACTAAAGGCTCATTATGCACAACATTGTTAAACCCCATTTGCTTCGATTGGGTTAATCTGGTTCAATCAGAAACATAAATTATTACACTATTTTCAATCGAAAAATGTAACTCATAAATCCAAGCACAAATTTATAGATCAGAGCAGGCCATTGGTGGTAGTGCTAAGATTAAGCGGCTGAGGGAGGAGGCAATCGGTTGTCATGATGAAATTGACTGACTGATGAGAGAAGTGGAGGAAGAGCGGAATAATTTCCTATCATGGAATGCTGCTCATTCTTCGATGGAGGAGAAAGTCTAGAGGAGGGAGGAAGATTCGCGCAAGGAAATTCGCTCTGCGGCTATGCAACATGCTTTGGATCAAGACTTTTTGAATCCTTAGTTTCTTCAGCGTTTCGTGTCCCACTTTGAACAGAGGCTGCTTAATATTAAGGAGTCTAGGCAAAAGGTGGTAGATGATTCGACCCTTGTGACTGCTACCACAATGCGAGTTGTTGAAGAATATGCATTTCACCACTTAAATTCAGACTCTCTTTCTACGAGTTCTTCACCAGAGGCACCCTGCATGCATACTTTAAGTTTTGGGTGAACCTTTACCCTCCTCTCGATGATGAGCTTGCTGGTGAGTTCCCTAATCCGAACGAATTCCCTTTTCCGGATCGTGAGCCTTTGCACAATGATGAGCCATCAGATGATGATCCTCCCGCAGATTAGCTTTCTTTTTGTAAAGAAATATTATGTTTTTAATGGAAGTATTTTTTGGTTTGGTTGTTTCTCTTGTCAAATTTTTTACTAAATCATTTTCGAGTTTTTTTTGCTTCGATCTTTATGCCAAGAGTTTGTATGCTTCTGATACTAATTCATTATTATTTTTAAGCTCTGAACCAATTTTTTTATATTAAACGTTTTAATCCTTTTGAGTGTTTTTAATGTTAGCAAAATTCAGTAGCTCAACCTTTATGGGAGGGAATATCCAGAAGCAATAGTAAGTTCATCAATTCTGAGGGAGTAAGTGAAATCTATTCCTTCTCTGAAATTTTTTGTCACCTTCAAGAAAGGGGAGATTGTTGAAACACAAATTTCCATAGAGTTCTTGATTATGAAAAAAAATAACTATTAAGGAATTAGATCTCAAAATATTTAATTTCAGAATTGAATTAAGTTGTTTTATGTTAATGTGTTTGTTAAGTGTTGATTATAATTTAAGCATAAATTGAAGACAACTTAAAAATATCTTAAAAGAATTAAAGGTCCAAAGCTTAAGTCTGGCCCAGAACCCAAAAGCCAGATCCGGAACCAAAAGCCCATTGACAAAGTCAACTCAAGCGTTCCAAAAGAAGCAAAACCGACAGAAGATAGAAGACCATGTTATACACATCTCTCTATCAACCATTTAAGGGAAAGTTTTAGACTGAAAGTCTGCAATGCCAGAAGTAAGAAGACGATCATTGACGCGTTGCTCAACGATCGACAAAAAGTTTGATTTCATCAACGGCAACTTTCTCCTTATGGATAAATTGGCGCAGTGGACAGAAGCATTTCAGAAGACAAAAGATAGAAGAGGATTTTCCCTCCAATGTCTCTTTTGAATTTCTATTCAAATGCTCCACTATAAAAGCCAAGCCAAGAGTTCATTTTCATAACTAATCTTCACACAAAAAAGAGATAAAATCTTCAAGTGAAAAACTAGAGCAAAATTGTAATATACATTCATTTTCATATTTACGTAAATCCAATAGAGAGAGTAGTTCAACTAAGTTCTATATCAGAACCAATTTTCTATTATAATGTAGAAGCTC
Organism: Euphorbia lathyris; assembly: GCF_963576675.1. Taxonomy (NCBI): domain Eukaryota; kingdom Viridiplantae; phylum Streptophyta; class Magnoliopsida; order Malpighiales; family Euphorbiaceae; genus Euphorbia; species Euphorbia lathyris. The sequence goes on from NC_088915.1 coordinate 89,098,714, forward strand.
TGTTATTGCTTCAGTTATAAGAGAATAACTAGAGAGATAGATAGCTGAATATGATTGTAAAGGAAGGTATTTTACAGAAACCCTGTCTATTATAAAAATGTTTGTGCTCTACCCGTTAAAGAGTGCTTTAGTGGATTAAAGCTCAAAAGAAGGAATTCTGAGGACTGGACATGTAACCCCCTCCTTTGGATCACATGATATCTCACACAATATCAGTCATAGACATGTTTTCAATTCTCAATCATATAAACTATGTTACAGGACATAAGCGAGAGGCCGAACTAGTATAAATCTGTCGAGTAACTTATTTATTAACTCTGTCTTTATTACTTCTGATTACATTGCTTGTTCTGACTTATTTATCTCACACATAAGCTCTGATATTGTGCGCCAATTAAACTGTCATCTATCTTGAGAATAGTCAGAAGCTCTACTAAACGAGTTGTCCTCTAAGTGCATACGTTAAAAGCATAATCAAGTTCAATAAACTGATTAACTTAGTAAACTGAACTTGCCTTTGATTGCGAAGCTTGCCTCTATGCTAAAATTAACCAATAGTTTCATTCACCCCCTTGGAACTAATCTAACCTCATAAGGGACCAACATACTTAAAATTCTTAATGTAAGCAGTATGGTTTATTGTCCTATCATAGTCTTTTAGTAGTTGGTATTTAATCCCTCAGGGAATTTTCTCACTTATGATCTTGTTACACATGGGTATTTCTACCTCTGTGATATCGAGATGCTTGGGGTCAATGGCTCGTTTGGAAATGGTGATATTGAGCTTGTCGAGCTCTTTCTACATTGCCTCGAGTTTAGCCTCGACGACCTCATCTTTGATCGAGAGGTCCCTTTCCATCGGTTCCCATCTCTTTCGGGTTTGGGGCTCGACTAATATCTCTTGGCTACCCGATCAGGATTCAACTGCCCGATGAAGAATCCTTTGATGATTGGAGTCTGGTGACCTCCTATTTGGGGAGGGTCATCTTTTTTTCTCTCACCTAGACCGATCTTAGGGCGATTGATCAACATCCCTTTATTTGTGCGAAGGGGGGTTAGTACCGATGATGTTTTATTATGGATATAAATTCGGTGAATTTTTTGAAATTCTTTTATCAAATTCGTACAATAGACAATATATTTTTTAATTAGATTTAAAAAAAAATTACGTCGAATCGTATGTTTCGGATCTGTTACTAATTAGTGATAAAAATGATTCATATGTGAACTATAGATTACATGTGAGTCATTTCTAGTATAAATTGGGATCAGCTAATTAAGTTGGATAATGTTTGCTAGTGCCAACTTAATCGGTCAAGTATAAATATTAAATGGGCATACAATCAATATCTCCCACCAGTGGTCTAGTGTAACAATGTCGCTGTGTCTTAGGACACTGTGGCACGGATCCGTGGTTCAATTCCCTGCCTGGTGGTTTTTATTTTTTTTATTTTTTTTCTCAAACTCCGCTTTGTATATTTACGTTTTCTATTTTTTTTTTCTTTCTTCTATTTACATTTTCTATTTTCTTTTCAATTTTCATATTTACATTTTCTATTTAACTTGTAAAAATTGGGGCTCTTATGTCTTTCTATTTTTTAAGGGTAAATTACACCCACGGCCACTGAACTTCAATTCTTAACAGTGTGGCAACTGGACTTTACATTTTTTAATATCGGTGACCACTCAAAGCCTCAAAACGACCGTTGATAGCCTCAAACGTTGATAAGCAAGAGAAATTTTACCCCTAACGTTGATAAGTTGGATCAGTTTCAGATTTTATTATAAAATACAGATGTTTGCTATTTATTCTACACCAGTTATGTATCGGTTACTTCTAAAAAAAGTTTTAACATTTATTTTTTGTGATTTAGTAACGAAATTGGAGATTAATAGTTTTAAATTCGACGATATATTTCTGCCTTATTTGTACAAAACATAATATAACTTTTTTGAAATTCTTTTGTCAAATTCGTAGAATATGTTGGTCCCGTGTGATTAGTTCCAAGGGGGGGTTAGGAACTAATATAATTTTTTCGTTAATTATTTATGATGCCTTAACAGTTTTGGAGAGTTTGTCAACTCAGCTTTTGGTCAGCTTGGCCGAATTTAGTGTGAGACAGCTTCAGCCAGATATTGACTAAAACTGCTTTACTTGTGAGTTGAGAAGTGACACCTTTTAGAGGTCAGCTTTCAACTCAGCACTCAAATTTACTCAGAGTCAGCTTAATCAATTTAAATGCTGAGTAAATTTACCATACAACACATACATACATATATATAGAGAGAGTTAGAGATTACTCAGTATCACTTATCCTGGTTCGGCCTCTCTGCCTACGTCCAGTCCCCAGAGTCCTCCGGGCTTTTGGAATCCAATACTGAGCTCTTTAAAGGTAGAGCACAAACCGTTTACAAGGCAGTTGAATATGCAAGAGTATCTTCCTCTATTCGTCTACTCAACTCCTACTAAGTGCTACAACCCAGCACCTAGATTTTTCAACCACTAAGTACTCAACACCGAGCACTCAGTATACACTCTCAATCTTACAATTGATAAAGACTTGTTCCCTTTCAAACAAAGAACACTTTAGATGATTACAGACAATCAATCTAGCATTTACACAGAGAATAGAAAATGGGTGTAAGATCTCTTTCTTGTTTTTGAGTGCTTTGAATTTGTATCTTTCTTTCTTCTATGTTTTGTAAATCGGCCAATGATCCAAGAACTATCATTGTCCTTTTATAGATGAATTTCTGAAGATTGGATCATTTGAAATGATTTAGCCGTTAAGTCCAAAATGGCTCTTTTAGGAGACATCTTCTGGTCAGCTTCAGGTTTTGCAGGCCAATCCTGAATCCTTCAGACGTCAAGCTTGTCTTCTTCCTGCAGACTTTGTCTTTTTGTGGCAGTTCGTCTTTTAGCCATGGACAGATAACCCATTCATCTTGGAATTTGGCTTTTGCTTAATTCCGAGATTTCTATCATTGGCGCAGAGGGTTGGCAGTCTTTATCTTCTAGCCAACATATCTCTCATGTTGTCCTGACGATTACTCAGCTTCTATTCTTTTATATATTGTCTTCGTTTGTTGTCAACTTGCATACTGAGTTCTCTCTTTAGTCTGCTTACGACAATTCAGAAGAAGACCTCTAATGCTGAGTTTCATTCTACTCAGCTTTAGACTTCTATTCTTTCATGCTGAGTTTATTCTTCTTGGCTTGTTCTGTCATTTCATGCTGACTTCGTCCTGTCTTACTTTTTATATATATATTTGTACTCATCATTGAACAAACATATTAGTACAATTAAATCAAAACACTTAAATTTAATTGTCCCTTAATCATGGATGATTTTGTCAAATCAAAATCTCGTGGAAAGGTGTTTCAACAGAATAGACAATATATTTTTTAATTAGATTTTAAAAAAAATTCACGTCTAATCGTATGTTTCGGATCTGTTACTAATTAGTGATAAAAATGACTCACGTGAACTATAGATGACAAGATTCACCATGGTCAGACGAAGGGCTTGAAGAAATGGGTGGAAAGGAGTGGTTTAGAAAAGAGAACTAAGTGTGGATTGTGGTTTAAGAGAAATGAGAGAACAACATGTAGAGTTGGTTTCTTTTAACAGGTAGTACAAAATACCTCAATAAATTATGGGGTAAAAGAGATTAAGGAAGTGGAGGATGAGCAGTTGAGAAGTTATGGAGTGCAAGAATAAAACAAAATGTGTAAAGGAATATTGCGAAAGTAAAAGTAAAATAACTCAATTTTAATTTATTAATCTATTAAAATAGGGGAATATTCTATAAAAAGGACATGTCAGCAAAACCTTTAAAATTTAGCCAAATCAGCAACCTCAGTATCCAGCTTTTAATACATATATAGATTTGCCGACAGAATCACCATCTGTAATTGGTTCTTTGTTGCCTCCAATAGAACAATCACCTAAATTTCTCCAAAAATATATTTATGATACAATTAAAGATATTACAAACATATTTTTTTAATTTCAACTCACAGATCTAATGAATTTTTTTTGGGTGAAGATGTTACCTTCTCTTGGTCAACGAATACTGAGGACAATATCAGGAAGGAACTAAGGCAATAACATGAGCAGGATGACAAGAAGAAGTATCTCCGTGATTATGAGGCAAGAGATTTCATTCACGGATTCTCGCTCTGTCAGATTCGTCATTCTTTGGTGCGGACGAAGAGAGTCAAAGAGATGGTGAATATGCAGTTTGGTTAACGAAAACGTGAAGAGGGAGATATATAAATGGCATTATATAGTATGAGAGTTTTAGGGTTAAATATGAGACATTTGATGATTGTTGTATGACGACGTATTTGGTACGTGCGCATATTAGGGCAGATTGATAATAATATAATGACGTATTTGTTACGTATTTTTCAAGGAAAAATCTATTATAAAAAAATTAGTTTTTTTTTATTACCATATTATTTAATTTTTTTTGAGTTATTTTCTTTCCCGAAGCAAAGTGAGAGTGTCTTTCTAGTCTAGTATAAATTGGGATGAGCTAATTAAGTTGGATAAATGTTTGCTGGTGCCAACTTAATTTGTAAACTTTAAATATTAAATGGGCGTTCAATAGACATCTCTCACTAGTGGCCTAGTGGAACAATGATGTTGTGTCTCAGGACAATATGGCACGGCTCGGGGTTCAATTCCCCACAACCTGGTGGTTTTTATTTTTTTCTTTTTTTTCTCAAACTCCACTTTGTATATTTACGTTTTCTATTTTTTTTTTCTTTTTTCTATTTACATTTACATTTTCTATTTTCATTTCAATTTTGATATTTACATTTTCTATTTAACTTGTAAAAATGGGGGCTCTTATGTCTTTCTATTTTTTAAGGATAAATTACATCCACAGCCACTAAACTTCAATTCTTAACAACGTGGCAACTGAACTTTACATTTTTCATTATCGGTGGCCACTTAAAGCCTCAAAGCGACCGTTGATAGCCTCAAACATTGACAGGTAAGAGAAATTTTACCCCTAACGTTGATAAGTCAGATTAGTTTCAGATTTTATTATAAAATACATGGGTAAATTACATACGTGGTGTACAATATTTACCTCAAATCACACTTTGGTGTACAACTAAAATTTTGTCACACTAAACCGTACGAACTTCAGGTGACCTCCCACTAAAGTGTACAGCCGGTTTTTGTGACCGGTCAACGCTGGTCAACTATGACATGTCAGCATTTTTCATCGTAGAATTAAAAAAAATGGGACCAACTCTTTATGAAATGACTAATATAATCTTATTCTTTATAAATTTACTAAAATACCCTTATCTTCTCCCTTCAACCCCTCTCTTCCATTTCTCTCTCTACATCTTCTCTCTCACTCCTCTCTTTCTACCATTTCTCTCACAAACCCATTAATGGACATCAAAAGTATAATCGATTTGAATTTTCATCTTCTTCGGGAAGCTGATGGCTGCAATTTCCTCTCTTCTCTTACAATTTCTCGCACATTTTTCCATTCTCTCTCCGATTTTCAGATTCTGCAACTTTATGGTTTTGCAGAGAGAGAGAGAAGAAGGGTTAAAAATGGAGTTAAAAGTGTGGATTTGTGACTGTTGATTACATGGACGGCTGAGATCAGTATACTTGGGATTTATAAAGTGGTCCTCCCTCTTTTGACGGTGATTAGAGAAAATTAGAGATTAAAAGGGTATCTGCACTGTTCATCAAAAAGTTTATTTTAAAATGACTAAGGGTAAAGTTCAGATAAAACCCTTGTGGTTTCACTAATTTTCAGATAAAGGACTGTGGTTTACTTTTTGTCAAAACGAGGATTGAAGTTTTTAACTTTAACAAAATAAGGACTTTTTCGATTGATATTATTAAAATCACCTTTGACGACTTCAAAAATGACATATTTTAAGAACTACTAATATTCTAAGCAACTTTAATTCTTCAACTTTTTTTATTTCGAGACTGTTTAGATGATGTTTGGTAGAGAGAGAAAATTAGTGTTTAGAGAGAGAAAGTTCCAAAAAAGATGATTTTCGAAAATCAAAAATGTAGTTCCGTAGAAAATATGACATTGAACAACTTTAATTCTTGAAAATTTTCATTTTCGGGTCGTTAAAGATGGTTTTAATAGCATTAATCCAAGTTTGAAACCTCAATCCTTGTTTTGACAAAAAGTAAACCACAGTCCTTTATCTGAAAATTAGTGAAACCACATGGGTTTTATTTGAACTTTATCCAATGATTAATGGACCAAAAATAAGTGTATATATATATATATATATATATATATATATATATATATATTTATTTATTTATAAAAATACTTTTGTAAACAATGAATTAATCCACGACTGAGTTTGAGAGAGAAATGGTAGAGAGAGGAGTGAGGGAGAAGATGTAGAGAGAGAAATGTGAGAAATGGGTTGAAGGAAGAAAATGAGGGTATTTTAGTAAATTTAAAAAAATAAGGTTATATTAGTCATTTTATAAAGAGTGGGTCCATTTTTTTTTAATTCTACAATGAAAAATGCTGACATGTCATAGTTGACCAGCGTTGACCGGTCACAAAAACCGGCTATACACTTTAGTGGGAGGTCACCTGAAGTTCGTACGGTTTAGTGTGACAAAATTTTGATTGTACACCAAAGTGTGATTTGAGGTAAAAGTTGTACACCACGTATGTAATTTACCCTAAAATATATATGTTTTGCTATTTATTCTACACCAGTTACATATCGGTTACTTCTAAAAACAAGTTTTAACATTTTATTTTGTGTGATTTAGTAATGAAATTGGAGATTAATAGTTTTAAATTCAACGAAATATTTAAATTTTTCTGCCTTATTTGTACAAAACATAATATAATTTTTTATTTTATTTTTTTTAATGTCTATTCACGTGTTTGTAATCTGTTATCAATGAGTAATAAAATGACGCGCATGTAAAGTGTATGTCATTAAATTTGTGGCTGATAAGATCAACTTGTACAAAAACACTATATTTTTTAAATTGTTTTTACATCTAATCATATATATTTATGATACGTGACTAGTAAGTGATAAAATGAGTCACATGCAAAGTATAAACGACAAGATTCATGACCAAGAATCTTGTTTGGCAAATTATGTCTGAAATTGATCCAACTTGACAATGTTAGAGGTAAAATTATACTTGACTGCCAACGTTATGGTTAAAATTGCACCATTTTAGACGTTAAGGTAAACTGAATCTTAATAAAAAGAGAAATATAGGGATAAAGTGCAATAATATCCATAATTTTTACCATCAGGAGTAATTTTACCTCTAAAGTTGGTATCCAAGTGTAATTTTACCTATAGCGTTGGCAATCTATTTCAATTTTAGATATTATTATAAAACACATATATTTTGTTCTTTATTTTGCACTAATTTCATATTAATTGTTTTAAAAGAAAGATTTTATATGTGTTGGAATTATCATGAAAGTATATTAAGGCAAACAAAAAGATTTTATATTAAGAACCTTGTATATTAAGGCAAACAAAGTAGCATTAATTAATTAATTAATCATGAAATTATCATTTCCACAAAATTAGATTCAAATAAGCACAAAATAAGGTCACTAATTCCATAATCTCTAATATAAAAAATAAAATTCCATAATATCTAGCAGCTATAAATTGAATTAAAATAAAAAATAAAACATAAACTATATCCTAAAAATGGATGATTTCACATATACATGTAAACGGACAGTTGTAAGTTCAAAACCTGTACAACTAGGAAAATCCTTCCCGTTATCGGTTTTGGACCGGATAACCACCTACGAATATTGTATTATTATAGAACTCCGGGAGGAAGAGATGTCGGAGAAACAACTAAGAAGCTAAGGGAATCTATGTCTGAAATGCTCACATGTTTTCCTATAGTAACAGGTATCATGGACGAGAATTTCGTCGGTAAACTTAAAAGCGTTCATCAGTAATTTAGTTCGTTTAAATTTCGTGGCAAATATGGTGGTACTACAAAATTAGCGGGGAATTATTCTGTCACTGATTCTTAATTCCAAAAAAAAAAATTCTTACTAAATTTTTTACCACTAATCTCCAAGTTTTTGATTCTGTTATGCCACTGCAGGTAGGTTAGTGAAAGACGAAAAAGGAAAAAACTGGATGATAAAATGCAATGATGCGGGAGTAAGAATGGTGGAGGCTAAATTAAAAGGGAGCTTAGATGATTGGTTAGATAAAGTAGATTCCGACAAGGAATTTAACCTTATTTATTGGGAGGATATGTTTCATAATCCTTATTTTTGGTCTACTTTCAATGTCCAGGTAGATAAATTTGGATCTATTTGTTTAACTATTTATGTTTACTGTTTGTTGTTACTGGTAACTAACAGATATCTATTTTTCTTTTCAAATAGCTATAAGTAGTTATTTTTGAAACATAACGAAATACTTTTATCCTATTATTGAAAGTTTTTTTTTTAAAAAAATTTGCGCAATGCGCTCACATTAAAGAAGAAAGAAAAATTCTCACCAGATCCGGATGCGATTCGAACCCATGACCTCCCAAGACATAGGTAAGCTCTCAACCACTAGGCTAAGACCTTCACCACTATCCTATTATTGAAAGTGAAAAAGTAAAAAGTAGCAATGAAATTAGAACCAAACGGGCATTTCATTTTCTTATTTTTTTTTTGAAAGCATTTCATTTCATTTTCTTATTAGTACTATACAAAATTGATTGAAAAATTGAAATCGAGAATCCGTCCCGATTATTTTTATTAGTCTCTAGGCGTTTTTTGGCCCTTAGGCGATTTTTAGCCGCATGGGTTCCGCCTAGGCATCATATAAGCGACGATGAACAAAAACATTTTTTGTGAATTTATTTTTTACTTTATTATAATTCACTTTAAATTGTTTCAATGATATTATTGTTGAAATGTTAATATTTACACAATTTTTAACATACATCTTAAAAATATACCTATTTTTCTATATTAAACAATTTAATATTATTATTTTTAGATAGTATAATATATATTTTAATCGAATTTATATAACAATTTATTAATTAACAAATTAAAAATACAAAAATACAAATCCGATTAATCCTCGAGAGTCCTATTCATCCAACTAGCGTCTAGCGTTTTCCACAACCTTATATAATACAAGTGTAGTGAACCTTACAACTAATAAAATGAAAGTTATACACACTGCCCCTCAATTAAGGGCCCAAATTTTTAAAATACAATTAGGGATAAGATTTAAATTTATCTCTTATCGTTTTTGGGAAAGCGTAAATCCAATTTTGCTCCTAATATTTTTAAATTGGATCAATTTTATTTCTAACATATAGAAATTTTGAAGAGACTGATTTACGATAATTTATTATCTCGTCCAGAACCTATAAAAAATCAGGACCGTGATCAATCAAATATTTTGGAACGGATTACTATCCAAATTGTCGTAAATGTGTAGTTTATGTGACTAATGCTCGCTCTATTCTGAATTTGTAACCAGTTTGGTTATGAAATCGGCAACGGAATTATCCGTCGCTAATGTTTCGTTCAAAACATTTGTAATTTTTAATATATTTTTGTCTATGATTTTTGAATATTTGTTTCTGACTCCGACACTCAACTTTCGTATTATTGAAATTTATTTAACACGTTATTAAAATCTTGTTTTTTTAGATTACCGAATTTGAAGAAGACGGGATAGCAATTGGTCTGAGTTGTTTCCACTTATTGGCCGATCCATCTTGCGCCACCATGTTCATAAAGGCTTGGGCAGATATAACCTTAGGCCGAAAAATGATGACTCCGCCTCTCTGTCACCCCTTGCCTTCCCAGAGACACGGAAACAGCAATTCCGGCCACCGGAGTTACACCGACTTGATTAACTACTACAAATCAACAATTGCGACCACAAATTTGGTTCCCGCCATCCGGCACACGACCATTTCTTTTCAGTTCGCGGATCCAATGGTCCGAGCGTGCATGACCAAGGAGTATGGGATGCGACGGAATAACCCCTGAGAGGGGTGGTTCCGTCTTGTCCCAGTCCTACAATTCAGTAATAGATTCAGAATTCATTGACAGTGGGTGTTTTAGGGTGCAATATAGTGAGTGATCTATAGATGCTTTTTCATACATTTTTCATCACTTTTTTCCCGATCAATCAATGGGTGCTCAAACCCACAATTATCGAAATTTCATATGTTGGGGTTTCAATTTGGACCCCAACATATAAAAAATATCCATTTCTTTTATAGGCTAAACTTTTTTTTTAGTTCATACCAGGCTAAAACACATTTTTTTTGGCCTGGCTCGGTAGATAAAAAAAAAAGATGCACAATTCTTTATAGATTGAATATTTTGTTTCTTTCTCAATTCATACTAAAACAATGTTGTTTTTGCCTGGATAAGGTAAAGAATACACATAAATTATAATCAGACCAAAATGATACGTTTTAGCATGGGTTTGGAAAAAAAATTAACCATAAACATGCGAATTGCATTTGTTTTTACAACCCAATATTATAATATATGAATAATTTTAAAAACAACCCTCGTGGCTTTACTAATTTGTAGATAGATATTTGTGATTTTTATTGTTAAAAAAGAGGATTGAGGTCCTCGTCCGTTAGCAAAACCAATAATTTTTAGATTGACATCAGTGTGGCTGTTGATAGGCTTAAAATAGAACATTTCACGAATTAATGTCTAAGAAACTTACTTATTCAACTTTTTAATTTTGAAGTCATTTAGGTGTTGTTTAGTTATAAAAGAGAAACTACATTTTTAGAAAGAACTCTGAAAATAGTAATTTTGGAAAATCGAAAAGGTAGTTTCATGATAAATGTGGTACTAAATAAATTTAAATCTTAAAATCTTTTATTTTAAAGCCATTAACAATCAAATTCACAATATCTTAATTGATATTTTGGATATATTGTTCTTAGTTTGTAAAAACTTAGTTTTTTTTTTTTTTTTTTTTGTTAAATTTCTGTTTGGAATAATCTTGTATTAAAGGTAAATTTGGAAAATTATCAGGTGCGGTCAGGGCTATTGAAAAGGAGATGGAGAAAATAGACAATGAAGGGATAATGGATTTGATCGAATGGCTAGAAAATAATGAGTGTAGATCATCTCCTTTAATGAACGGCTGTGATCTCATTTGTTCTAATTTAGGAGGAATCGACCCATATTTGGCTACGTTTGAAGAAGGATATGACCCTCTTTGTGTTTCTTATTATGTCGAACCATTTGCCGGAGTAGGCCATGTCCTCGTCCTACCTTCACCGTCGAGCGGTGGTGCAATGAGCAGGGTGGTGATGGTTACGCTACCGGAGATGGAAGCGGTTAAGCTATGTGAAGATGATCTTATTTTAAACTTCTCTCCAACTATTTTAATGGAAACCAGAAAGTGATATTTATATTAATTAGTCACCATTTTCTACTTTATTAATATAAAAATCATTTTAGCTTAATGAATTATTTATGTATAAAATTGGAAATTCTATTTTCTTTTGATAAAAAGCAAATTTCAGCTTCTGTTGTTTTTAATTGGAAAATCCCTTATTTAATACTATTTGGAAAGGAGCCAAATTATGAAAATTTAGAGTATTTGGTTATCAATGTTTTTATACTGATGTTCATCCAAGGAAAGACAAATTTAGTCCCAAGGCATATAAAGGGTTGTTTTTAGAATTTGTCACAAGCAAAAAAGGATACGAAGTGTTAGATTTGTTCATAGATGAAGTTCTTATACCTGATGTGGGCCACGGTACCCGGAGTTGGAACGGAGGAAGACCAAGTTGGAGCAAAGGTTGATCAAGGAGAAAATGTCCCCCACATGACGTGTCAGTTAAGTCACACGTCGTGTGCAGGGGCGGAGCTAGCTCAGGGTTCGGAGGGGCCGAAACCCTCCCGCCACCGGCTCCGTTCTTGAGAATCGTTAATTTTGTCCTGTCTAGCCCCCCTAATATTGGTATATATTTAATCCATGTAGTATTATTTCAATAGTTTAAAATATTTGAGTTGGTTGAGAGTCTTGTTTTAAAGTGAGAGGTCATGGGTTCAAACCACACAAAACTTATTTTTTTTGTTTTTTCTTTTAACTTTATTTTTTCAATTTAACTCTTTATTATTTTATTTGAATTTATTTTTATTATAACTCTTTTTTTAAGAATTTATTATCTCTTTGCTATAAAAAAAAATCAATTAACTTAATTTCTAAATTAAATTTTATGAAAATTATAAAAAATTTATAGCTAAAAGTAATAAAATCTTTGCTATAAAAAAAATCAATTAACTTAATTTCTAAATTAAATTTTATGAAAATTATAAAAAATTTATAGCTAAAAGTAATAAAAAAAAAAGTGTGAAAATGTTATAATTTTTATTCAACATACCAGAACGATAAAATTTCAGTATGCTAGAAACTTAAAAAAAATTGAATTTATTTGAATTTATTTTTATTATAACTCTTTTTTTAAGAATTTATTATCTCTTTTCTATAAAAAAAAATCAATTAACTTAATTTCTAAATTAAATTTTATGAAAATTATAAAAAATTTATAGCTAAAAGTAATAAAAAAAAGTGTGAAAATGTTATAATTTTTAGTCAACATACCAGAACGATAAAATTTCAGTATGCTAGAAGCTTAAAAAAATTTGCCCAGCCCTGACGGGTTGAATATCGAAAAATCTTCCAATAGTCGGACTAAAATTAGCCCCTCCAGTTGTCGATTCCTGACTCCGCCACTGGTCTTGTGAGGCCATGGTTTGGGGGGGAGAAGGACGAGTTTCAGATGACCACGGGCAGAAGGTCACCCATTCACCGAGTCACTTTCCCACTCATCGTGTGGAGCGACTCACATGCCGTGTGGGATAGTAAGGGTGTTGAATCCCGCTCTGTTCTTTGGAATGTCACTCCCATCATTAAACAGTTCCAAGTTCCTCCATTTCCACAGATTAAATACCGCAAACGCAAAGAGATTTTTAAGGTGTTTGGTTAGACACCTCCTGTTTGCCTTTTGTAGTCGAAAAGTAGCTTTTTATAAAAGCAGGGACTCCCTGCTTTTTGGAACAGAAGCCTTTTCAAACAGCAAACAGCAAACCGTAACAGGAAACAGCAAAGAGCAACAGCAAACAGCAGATAAAACAAACGGACCCTTAACCAGTTATGAAGCCCAAACCTTAGGTCCCCACCAGTTAGACATTCATACACCCAATCGGATTCCGATATGCCAAAGAAGTAAGCCCAGTGGGTCACTGGGATTAAATGCTTCCAAACCGCGGAGCTTCTTAAGCAGTCCCGTAGAACATGGCTAATTGATTCGGCATGATTTCCGTAGCCTATACAGGACGGATTTGATGTCAGATGCCGTCTTTGGCGCTCACAGTTAGTTAAGATGCAACAAACAAATAAACAACAATTCCTAATAAATTATTAGAGGTCACCCAACCAATTTGAAAATACACATGGAATCTAGATTATAATAAAGAGAGACATCAATTAATTAACTTCTTTAGTGAATGTTAGACAAACGATTACGCCTGTCTTAAAAATGTTAGATGTGATTAATCAAAAAACAAAACGAACACAGAAAAACATACGTACGAACAGTAAAACTGGAAATTAAAAGGAAAGAGCTAGACAAATATGATTCCTGTATTAGCAGTTTCCTTAAGACAGATGTCGTCGCTATTGACGATCGTCTCCTAGGATACAACGGATTACACGAGCGAACTCAAACCGTGTGTAGCCTATTTATCACCCGAATAGAAAAACAAGACATTATGAACAGACTGATAGAAGGAAAAAATCCAGAGAATATTTTTTCTGACCGTATTTTTTAACAACTTGTGAATTTTGACAATCCATTCTATATAAATAGAACTCGAAAGGATATGTCATTTCACGAACAAAAACGACTGTTCACGAAGGACACGACTGTTCATGAAAGGAGATATTTGTTGGTATATAAATTAATATGTAATTTTATTAAAAAATTTCCGATAACAAGTGAGTCTAAATTATGTATATATAATAATAACATTAAATCAAAACCTAATAAAATCAAATCGGGTTAAGGTGCAAAAATACCCCTAACGTTTTGGGTCAGGAGTAATTTTACCCCTAACGTCTAAAATGGTGCAATTTTACCCCTAACGTTGGACACCAAGAGCAATTTTACCCCTAACGTTAATAAATTGGGTTAATTTGAGAAAAATTCATCAAACTGTCTTTTCGGTCATGAATCTTGTCATCTATATTTCACAAGTGCGTCATTTTATCAGTAACAAATCACAAACATTCGTTGGGATGTGGAAAAAAATAGAAAATAAATAAAAAAATATACTGTCTTTTTGTACGGATTAGACAAAGAAAATGCAAAAAATCCACCAAATTTATAAATATTAATCTCAAATTCTATTATTAAATTATAAAAAACATGAAAGCATTTTTTAGAACGAATTATTATGCAATTGGTACAGAATAATGAACAAAAATATTTGTATTTTATAATAGTATCTAAAATAAAATTGCTTCTGGCCCATAACGTTAGGGGTATTTTCACACCTTAACCCAAATCAAACCTATAAGCAAACCTATGCAACTGTTGGTCCGCAAAACAAATTTTATTTTTAAGAAATATATTGTAAAATTTATAGTAAAGCATGAAAATTAGAAATTAGAGGTATCAAGCGGATAAACTTTTTTTATTCGAGGTATCAAGCGGATAAACTTTTTTTAAGAGATGAAAAGTTTCAGAAATTAGAAATCTTGAGGAATCTTGGATATATTCATGGGCCTAATTTGCATCCACATTGAAGGATAAATAAAGTTTGGAAGTTAGAGCTCATGCCTATAATAAGGGTAGTTATTAGTTAAGTTAGGCTCTGTTTTTTATCACTGAAAAAAACTGAACTGAACTGAACTGAATGCTACTGAACTGAACTGAACTGAACTGAACTGAACTGAACTGAATGATACTGAATACTGAACTGAACTGAATTTAACTGAATGCTACTGAACTTAACTGAATGATACCGAACTTAACCGAATTTAATCGAACGTAACAATAATGATGATATTAGACTTTAAAATAATTTAATGATAATATTGGACATTAATAAGCTTATAATAATAATAATAATAATAATAATATTTCTACCAAAAAAAATAATATCAATAATAAATAAACATATTATTAAAGATTAAACTAAATTAAATATCAAATAAAATCTAGGCTCAATAATATTTCAGATATGTTTAATGTAGATCGTAAAGACGCCATGTTAGCAGTGCGGAATGATATCGCGCAACAGATTTGGCAATCATGTCTAGCCGAGAATGAAGTGGGAGCGGGGGATGAATTGAGAGTGGAGAATGAACTTGACGATGATGATGAAGTTAACGAAGATGATTAAAAACAATTAAAATGTAGTTGAGCCAGTTAATTTTTTAGAGCATTGTAATGTAAACGTATTAATATAATATTTATTTACTTTTCGCAAAATTTGCAAATAAGTTGCACCAAATAATTATAATTATAATAAATAATGATAATATATATAATGACAAAGCATAAATTATATATAAATATAATTATAATGAAAATAGATAAATTAATATATAATAAATTATAATAATTATAATAAATTGCTGAAATTATAAATAAATAATGATAATAATAATAAATTATATATAAATAATAATAATATATAATAATTATAATAAATAATGATAAATTATTGAATACTGAAACTGAATACTGAACTGAACTGATTACTACTGAACTGAACTGATTGTTACTGAAATTAAGTAATAAAGAACAGGGCCTTAGTTGATATTCTTACTCTAACGCCAACTAACTTAACTACCTACTTTTCTAGTAACTACAAACTGAAAATAAGGGAAGTTAGTAGTTTAGTGGAAGGAAGTTAAGGGGTGGTTGCAACCATAACCAGCAAGTTCCTGTTCGATCTCAGTTTAGCTCGTTTGCACCTCTACTCGTAGGTTCGTCCAGAATTTAACAGCCATGCAAAAAGAGATGGACGATGTAAAAGCCACACATGAGTTAGAGATGGTCGATTTGCGGTGACAATTACAAAAAAGCGAGTGGAGGTGAGCGGAAAAAACCCACCCGGCAGGTAGAATCAGGCGGGGAATCATTTAGCGGCCTAAAACAATAAAAAAAACCCAACATGAAGGCATTTTCCTAATTTTAAAGGGTGCTTGACGAATCCGAACCAAAAATTCGGATAAACAATAAAAAAGTTTAAACTAATTAATCAATCTTTAATTAGAATTACAGTTAAACCTCGATAAATAAATATTCGATAAAGTAATAACCTCGATTATATAATAAATTCTTCCGGTCCCGACTTGGGCCAATGGACTAAAGTAATAACCTCGCTAAATGCATTAAGTAATAAAAAATATTTAAATCTTTAAGAGCCCAATGAAACTATAAAGTAATAATTATTAAATTACATACAATATATATATATTGATCAATATAAATACCCACGAGTTTACAAAAAAACAAGACCTATAATTGTGCCTATAATTATGCCTATAATTATTTGATTGATTTGTAATTATGCTAACGTGATAATTACAAATCAATCAAATAATATATTTTCTAAACAAGATAATTACATATCTAATGAATATTTATCGATAAATAAATAATTTCGTTTAATGAATATTTTTTTCTGGTCCCAACAATATGCATTTATAGAGGTTTTACTGTAATCAACTATGGAAAATGAGTTAGAATTTGACCTAAAACAATAAAAAAACCCAACATAAAAATCTTTTCTCATATGGAAAACTTATTGAACTTTATTCCTGATTTAGGGTTAGGAAAAGGTTTTCATGTTGACCATTCAAGTCAGAAATTAACTGATATTAATTAGCTTAATCTAATTCTTATTAGTTTAACTTAACTTCTATATTCTTAAAAAAGAACCCTAACTTCTATTAACTTATTTTTTTTAGATTAATTAAAAAAAATTTATATTAACAAATTTCTTTTATAATTTATAAAATAAATTCAATAAATTAACTTTAGGATATATAGATTATTCATTGATTTCTATTTCAAATCCAATGCATATGTGCAATTTTAAAGTTGAAGTCATAATGACAATTAGATAAAGTTGAGAGAGACCATAAATGTAATTTATAATTAATGAGGAAGAGCGAATTTATCTTTAAACACAAAACAATACGATTTTGAATTTAACATGATGTAATTTCAAATTTATTACGAAAGATGAGTTTTTTTCATTAACGGAAAACATGTAATTTCAAATGTTATTGAGTAATCAGAAAGTTGGAAACTGAAGATAGACAGAATGTGAAATTAAAGTTATTTAGTACCATTGATCATATTGATCAACGATAAAATAATGAAAGTATCACTCATAAGAAAATTAAGGGAAAAGTTGACGACCATGTCTATAATTTATCCTTATTATTATTATAACTAGAATAAGCTGAATATTTTTAACCTCTATAGAGATTACACGTGTACTTCTTCGTTATAAACTAGGTGGAAATCACTATTTGTGACACGAACTATCTAAAATTTGAAACTAATCCAACTTATCAACATTAGAGGTAAAATTTATCTTACATGTCAACATTTGAGGCTATCAACGGTCGGTTTGAGGCTTTGAGTGACCACCGATATTAAAAAATGTAAAGTTCAGTTGCCACACTGTTAAGAATTGAAGTTGAGTGGCCGTGGGTGTAATTTACCCTTAAAAAATAGAAAGACACACGAGCCCCAATTTTTACAAGTTAAATAGAAAATGTAAATATCAAAATTGAAAAGAAAATAGAAAATAGAAAATGTAAAAAAAAAAAAGAAAAAAATAATAGAAAACGTAAATATACAAAGTGGAGTTTGAGAAAAAAATAAAAAAATAAAAAAAATAAAAAACCACCATGCGGGGAATTGAACCCCTGATACGTGCCATAGTGTCCTAAGACACAACACAATTGTTCCACTAGACCACTAGTTAGGGGTGAGCAAAATAACCGGTAACCGATTACCAAACCGATAATCGAATCGAAATTTTAGTTTGGTTTGGTTATTTTAACATTCTGGTTCGGTTCGGTTTTAATTTTAGTTTTATTTGGTAATCGGTTATCGGTTCGGTTATTGAAAAAAAATATCGGTGTAACCGATAACCGAACCGAACTTCATATATACATATTTAAAATATAATTTTATCTTTATATATATATAAATAAAAAGTTTAACCCTAAAAAATATACTTTTATCTTTGTATACATATATTTTGGTTTAGTAGTCTTTAATTTATTCAATTGTAACTTTTATACAAGGATATTATTTGAAAACTAATTAAATAAAAATGTACAAAAAAATTAAATATTTTGAGTTTTCGGTTATTCGGTCGGTAACCGAACCGAACCAAAAATTTTTGGTTAAATCAAATTCGGTTACCAAACTTATTCGGTTCGATTCGGTTATGAAAATAGAACAAATTTCGGTTCGGTTAACCGATAGTTCGGTTCGGTTAGTAACTGAACCGAACCAATGCTCACCCCTACCACTGGTGGGAGATGTCTATTCAATGCCCATTTATATTTATTTTTTAACCGTTAAGTTGGCACTAGCAAACATTTATCCAACTTAATTAGCTGATCCCAATTTATACTAGATTAGTTGCATAATGAATTGCAATGTTGTCGGATCCGACAATTTGAATCGGGAATCAGCTAGATTTTTAATATGACTGTATATATCTTTAATGAACTGATTGGAATTTGTTGGGTTCAATTTAAAATAAAAATAAAATAAATAGTAGAAATAATAAAATTAGACGCTTTATATCTTCATTTCGTTTTTATTTTTATCGGATAAGGTGCAAAAATACTCTTAACGTTAAAATTAGAAGCAATTTTATCCCTAACATTGGTCCCAGGAGCAATTTTAGACCTAACATTGGCCGTCAAGAACAATTTTACTCATAACGTTACCAAGTTCAGCCAATTTGAGAAGTAATTCATCAAACTGTTTTCTCGGTCACGAATCTTGTCATCTATAGTTCACATGTGAGACATTTTTATCACTAATTAGTAACAGAACCGAAACATACGATTAGACGTGATTTTTTTTTAATCTAATTAAAAAATATATTGTCTATTCTACGAATTTGACAAAAGAATTTCCAAAAAATTCATTGAATTTATAAATATTAATCTCGAATTCCATAATTAAATCACAGAAAATATAAAATCTTTTTTTAAAACAATTAATATGAAATTAGTGCAAAATAAATAACAAAATATATGTGTTTTATAATAATATCTAAAATTGAAGTAGCTTGCCAACGCTAGAGGTAAAATTGCTCTGAAGGTAAAAATTATTGATATTATTGCACTTTATCCCTATATTTTTTTTTATTAAGATCCAGTTTACCTTAACGTCTAAAATGGTGCAATTTTAACCATAACGTTGGCAGTCAAGAATAATTTTATTCCTAACGTTGTAAATATATGAGCGACATAATAAATATTTTAGCCATTTCACCAATCTAGTTTCGTGATAATTCGTATGTCAAACTTAGTTGTTAACATTTTTAAATGTTTTTTTCTTTTGTAACAAGGGAGGGCTGAGCCCAAAAAACAAACAAACAAAAACTAAAAGTTGATATTCCGTCTTGTGGATCGACCGAGTCGATCCGCATCCAAAATATCCTGGAGGTCTACAAGAGGCACATCACACTCATGACGACCCAATGAGCACAACCCTGCGAAATTTGTCATCCAGTCAGCGGCTTGGCCCCTTTTATGAACATATGAACTAACTTAATCTCCCATCTTTCTCACATTAACTTTTGACATTTCCTAATCAACCATGAATGAGGGTGATTTGATCCACTACTATTTAGCAAGACTTCGAGCAAAGCTTTTGAGTCCATTTTCATAATTACTCTTCTACAACCCCTTTCCCAAGTTGTGGTCATGCCTAGGAATATACCCCAAAGCTCGGTAAGAGCAGCAGAGCAGATGCCGAGATTTATTAAAAATCCACCTCTCCAGGCTCTTTGATAATCCCGAATGAGACCTCCTGCTGAAGCATACCCGGGATTTCCCTTCCTGGCGCCATCAGTGTTAATTTTGACCCAGCCAGGTTCAGGAGGAAACCATTTGACCCAAATTAAGTTCTTCTCTACTCCGCCGCATACTGCAGATAGGGCCCTTGCTTGGTTAATTTCCACGGCTCTGTCGATAATGAACTGTGCCTTGTCCTCCGGTAAGGCTTCATCAGTAAAGATTTTCTGATTTCTCCATTTCCAGAGTCACCAGATCCCTTGTACAAAAATACTAGCCCATGGAGCTCCTCTGATAAGTGAATCTTGTTCAAGGTTAGCTCGGATCCAATCATCTTCATCCAGTTGATAGAACAGCTGGACTGCGTGGCGGGGGACGAGCCTCTTCCAGACTACCTTAGCTTCCCTGCAGTTGCGCAGAATGTGAACCTGCGATTCAACCTCTCCACAGGCCAGACACGCCGACGAGTCCACCAGATGGCGTTTCTGTCGAAGTTCATTACTCATAACACGACGATACGTCACGATCCACAGGAAAGCTCGGGTTCTATTTTAAATAAAAATAAAATAAATAGTAGAAATAACAAAATTAGAGGCTTTATATCTTCATTTCGTTTCTATTTTTTATCAGATAAGGTGCAAAAATACTCTTAACGTGAAAATCGGGAGCAATTTTATCCCTAACATTGGTCCCACAAGCAATTTTACACCTAACATTGGCCGTCAAGAACAAGTTTACCCCTAACGTTACCAAGTTCAGTCAATTTGAGAAGTAATTCATCAAACTGTTTTCTCGGTCACGAATCTTGTCATCTATAGTTCGCATGTGAGTCATTTTTATCACTAATTTGTAACAGATCTGAAACATATGATTAGACGTGATTTTTTTTAAATCTAATAAAAAAATATATTGTCTATTCTACGAATTTGACAAAAGAATTTCAAAACAATTCACCAAATTTATAAATATAAATCTCGAATTCCATAATTAAATCACAGAAAATATAAAATCTTTTTTTAAAACAATTAATATGAAATTAGTGCAAAATAAATAACAAAATATATGTGTTTTATAATAATGTTTAAAATTGAAGTAGCTTACCAACGCTAGGAGTAAAATTGCACTCGGATGCCAACTTTAGAGGTAAAATTGCTTCTGAAGGTAAAAATTATGGATATTATTGCACTTTATCCCTATTTTTTTGGGTAAACAATTTATAAGTCCCTATAGTTTTACATATTATACTAGTTAGTCCTTGTGTTTTTTAAAATAATTATATAGTCCCTAAGTTTTGTCTCTAGCAACTCTTTAGTCCTTCTTTAGAATCCATGGTCAAATTAAACTAAATAATGACAAAACTATCCTTTCTTATATTTTGTAATGATAAAACATTTATTTTTTTCTATTTTCTATTTTTTCCCACACGTAATTTCTTCAAATATATAGTATTTGATTTAATAATAAAAAATTCATAAAAGTTTAATTTAGCGGTGTAAATTTTGTTTCATTAAAAAAAATAAGGAAAATTAATTTATTAGTCCATATATTTTGATAAAACACACTATTTAGTTCATGTATTTTCAAAAACACATGGTAAAGTCCTTAACGTTTTTTTCGGTGAACTATTTAGTCCTTGTCGTTAGACTCTCATGAAGATTTTATTAGTCAATTTGGATTTACGTTCTTCTTTTTCTTTATTTTTCTTTCCTTTAAACTCTAATGCATCTGAAATCAATTTTTAGTGTTCTTCTTCTTGATTTTCTTCTTAATCTTTCAAATTCGTAAGCATTGGATCTGTTCTTTTTCTTGTTCTTCATACAAATAGCTTCTTTTTGTAAATTAGATTTCATCTTCTGAAGTTTGAAAGTAAATAGTACAAGGTAATTTAGTCATTTTCGAAGTCATAAACGGTAAAAAAATCTAACAAACAGACGGAATGACTAAACAGCTCACTGAGAAAAAAGGTTAGAGATCTTACCATGTGTTTTTTTAAAACACAGGGACTAAGCAGTGTGTTTTATCAAAATATAGGGACTAATAAATTAATTACTCAAAAAATAATGAAAATACTTTAAAATTATAAAATCAGGAGTAGAATTATATAAAATTATAAATGTCAACTTTTTTTATTTTTAATAAAAAAATTCAAATAATAAATAAAATGAGAACAAAAATTAAGAAAATAAATAATAACTTTTTTATATAGTAATATGTATAAATATAAAAAATGTTAGTGTATATATATTATATAAATTTAATATAAATATGTTGATTAAATTTGAAAAATAAAAAACAAAATTTTTATTTATATAATTAAGGGTATTTTTGTATTTTAATGTAAAAAAATAAAAGGAGGGACTAAACAATTGATTAATATAAAACTTAAGGACTTTAAAACATATGTTTGGACTAACTAGTTTATTAGGTAAAAACATAGGAACTAATTAATTATTTACCCTATTTTTTTTTATTAAGATCCAGTTTACCTTAACGTCCAAAATGGTGCAATTTTAACCACAACATTGGCAGTCAAGAATAATTTTATCCCTAACGTTGTCAAATTTGATCAATTTGAGACATAATCTATCAAACAAGATTCTTGGTCATGAATCTTGTCGTTTATATTTTGCATGTGACTCATTTTATCACTTATTAGTCACGTATCATAAATATATATGATTAGACGTAAAAACAATTTAAAAAATATAGTGTTTTTGTACAAGTTGGATAAAAAAAAATTCAAAATATTTTACGGAATTTATAAATGTTAATCTCCAATTCTATTATTAAATCGTAGAAAATATAATTTTACCTTTAACATTGACAAATTTGGTCAATTTAAGAAATAATTCATCAAACTATCTTATCAGCCACAAATTTTATAACATATACTTTACATGTGCGTCATTTTATTACTCATTAATAACAGATTACAAACACATGAATAGACATTAAAAAAATAAAAAAAAAATTATATTATGTTTTGTACAAATAAGGGGGAAAATTTTAAATACTTCATCGAATTTAAAACTATTAATCTCCAATTTCATTACTAAATCACAAAAAATAAATGTCAAAACTTTTTTTAGAAGTAACCGATACATAACTGGTGTAGAATAAATAGCAAAACATCTGTATTTTATAATAAAATCTGAAACTGATCCAACTTATCAACGTTAGAGGTAAAATTTCTCTTACTTGTCAACGTTTGAGACTATCAACGGTCGTTTTGAAGCTTTGAGTGGCCACCGATATTAAAAAATGTAAAGTTCAGTTGCCACACTGTTAAGAATTGAAGTTCAGTGACCATGGGTGTAATTTACCCTTAAAAAATAGAAAGAAATAAGAGCCCCAATTTTTACAAGTTAAATAGAAAATGGAAATATCAAAATTGAAAAGAAAATAGAAAAACATAATAATAAAGAAATCCTAGTAACATCTAAAAATAATGAAAATAATGTCTACTATTTCTATGTCTAATTTATATCATTACCAAAAGGGGGAATGAAATCATCAACCTTCAGGGTTGTATTTCTACAATCAAAGTCATCTTCGCCATCTTCATACACAAGATTTGTTTCTTTCTTATTGTTTTGCTTCAACGATTGTTGATAAAGATCAATAAAACGCTTTGGTGTACGACATGTGGGAGACCAATGGCCTTTTCCTCCACAGCGGTAACATGTAGTGGTCACTCCTGCATTGTTATCTTTTCCGTGTCTGTGACCATCTTTATTGTCCCACTTCTGGTGGGATTGTGAGTTCTTAAAATAACCACCTCGACCTCGACCATATCCACGTCCACGTCCATGTCTGTGACCACGTCCACGGCCACGTCCTCGACCACTACTATTATGATCCTTTTCTTTCATATTATATGATGTCACATTCGCTTCAAGGAATGGAGCAGAACCAGTTGGACGCAACGCATGATTTTTTCATCAATAATTCATTATTTTGCTCAGCCACAAGGAGACAAGATATAAGCTCAGAATATTTCTTAAACCCCTTTTCACGATATTGCGTCTGCAGGACAACATTATTTGCATGAAAAGTAGAGTATGTTCTCTCTAACATTTCTGCATCAGTGATTTTGTCTCCACATAATAGCAATTGTGAAGTAATTCTGAACATGACTGAGTTATATTCACTTACTGACTTAAAGTCTTGTAGTCTTAAATTAGACCATTCATGACGAGCTTTAGGTAATATCACATTTTTCTGGTGGTCATACATATCCTTTAGATTATTCCAAAGGACTTGTGGATCTTTCACAGTCAGGTACTCAATTTTAAGATCTGCATGGAGGTGATGACGAAGAAATATCATAGCTTTTGCCTTGTTTTGACTGGTTGCTTCATTTCGTGTTTTGATTGTATCACCAAGTTCTTTTACATCTAGGTGAATTTCAGCATCTAACACCCAAGATAAATAGTTGTCTCCAGTGATATCAAGGGCATCAAATTCAAGTTTCGTAAGGTTCGACATAGTTCACTATATATATATATATATATATATATATATATATATATATATATATATATATATAAGAAAAACAAATTATCAATTAGAACATACTAATCACATATCAACCGAGATATCCTAATCACATATCAACCGAGTAATACCAATCACATAGTTCCCTTTGTCCAAACACAGAGAGTCCCATTTATTGCAAAACCAAAAAATTAGATTTAAATTAGAAATTAATAGTAATTTGGGTTGCTTTCAAATTCCTCACTAGAATTTAACTAATTGGATTAGAATTTAAAAGAACATTTATATTTTGAAATTAATTTGCTCAATTAGGATGTGCCTAAACTAAAAACGTTGAATAATTTTGTAAATTTCCATGTGTTTAGCTTTCTTTGACATGTAAGCCTTTCAAAAACAAATTTCAACTTTATTCTCCAACAAGTTCTCATCTCATGTGCACTAAATCAATGCGTTTAATTTAGAAAATGAAACCAATGCATTCAACCATAAGCAAATAATCTGGAGTCGGTGTTTGTCGGAGTGCTTTCTGTACTGATGAAAGATTTTAATGATTGTTGACTGCATGGACAGACCACATTGATGGCTTTAGAAGAAATGTTTGAAGGTGCTAGAAGTATCATGGCCTGGCTTGGGGAATGTGCAAAGGTATCCTTCAGTTTTGTATCTCCCTTGTTAAAAAAAAATGTAAGGATTATTGATTAATCTACTTATGCACCTAGACAGATGGACTATGAACTTTGGTCCCATCAATTATAGTCCCATGGAGAGGACTGTTCACTGAAAATCGTGGTCAAATACTTGGCTATGTGTTTTCGCAGTTCTTCTAGACCTTGATGAATATAGGGGGAAGTTCTGATATGATAATTCTACTAAGGGGTGTTACAAAGATAGTTTTTGGATTATTGAATATAGGGACAATTAGATCTCAACAGTTGGGGCCAGAATATTCTGATTTTAGTTGGAATTATAGAAATAAATATTACGTTAGAGATTAAAATTCTGAACTGAAGGACAAAAAAATCTAATGTGTAATTATTTATGATGCAGGAGCATCCAAGTCAAATGAGGTTTCCTATTTTTCAGTACTTTTAATTTTCCTGATTGCTCAGTTTTCTTATGAAGTTATGTAATTCGAAACAGTTTTCTGTCTAGAATTAGGGATTGTCCTGAGTCATTGGAATACATTAACCTGCTCATCTCTTTAGAACTATTAATAGTGATTATGCAGATACTGACGACTACATATAACATGAACAGAGGGTTCAAACTGATTTTTTTTTAATGATATCATTGCTGATAGTCGTTGTCGAGTACGCAGACAGGGTAAAACAATATGATTGAAATTGAAGCATGGATGAGAAATCGGAAATCACAAAAGAATAGGACGAACGATGGCGAAATCTAGAATCTCATACAACAAAATCAAGAATATATCAAATACAATCAAATCAAATATTGTCGCAAAATAATCATAAACAATTCTCATGTTAATTCATCGAGATAAAAAATTGGAAGCGTACCTGAACCGATAGTGCAACAAATTGAATAAAAACGATAGTGGCTAGGATCGTCTACGATTGATGGGAGGCGTGCTCAGACGGCTAGGGTTTCGTGCTGATAACGTGTTGTAAATGTGTATCTTATTACTTATGGGTGTAACATATATATAGATATAACAGGGGTATAATGGTCATCCATTACATTATTTATAACAAAAACATAAATATACAAAGTGGAGTTTGAGAAAAAAAGAAAAAAAAATAAAAACCACCAAGCGGGGAATTGAAGCATGGATGAGAAATCGAAAATCACAAAAGAATAGGACGAACGATGGCGAAATCTAGAATCTCATACAACAAAATCAAGAATATATCAAATACAATCAAATCAAATATTGTCGCAAAATAATCATAAACAATTCTCATGTTAATTCATCGAGATAAAAAATTGGAAGCGTACCTGAACCGATAGTGCAACAAATT
Source organism: Euphorbia lathyris (assembly GCF_963576675.1). Classification (NCBI taxonomy): domain Eukaryota; kingdom Viridiplantae; phylum Streptophyta; class Magnoliopsida; order Malpighiales; family Euphorbiaceae; genus Euphorbia; species Euphorbia lathyris. Next base: position 89,125,303 of record NC_088915.1, read on the forward strand.
GAATAAAAACGATAGTGGCTAGGATCGTCTACGATTGATGGGAGGCGTGCTCAGACGGCTAGGGTTTCGTGCTGATAACGTGTTGTAAATGTGTATCTTATTACTTATGGGTGTAACATATATATAGATATAACAGGGGTATAATGGTCATCCATTACATTATTTATAACAAAAACATAAATATACAAAGTGGAGTTTGAGAAAAAAAGAAAAAAAAATAAAAACCACCAAGCGGGGAATTGAAGCATGGATGAGAAATCGAAAATCACAAAAGAATAGGACGAACGATGGCGAAATCCAGAATCTCATACAACAAAATCAAGAATATATCAAATACAATCAAATCAAATATTGTCGCAAAATAATCCTAAACAATTCTCATGTTAATTCATCGAGATAAAAAATTGGAAGCGTACCTGAACCGATAGTGCAACAAATTGAATAAAAACGATAGTGGCTAGGATCGTCTACGATTGATGGGAGGCGTGCTCAGACGGCTAGGGTTTCGTGCTGATAACGTGTTGTAAATGTGTATCTTATTACTTATGGGTGTAACATATATATAGATATAACAGGGGTATAATGGTCATCCATTACATTATTTATAACAAAAACGTAAATATACAAAGTGGAGTTTGAGAAAAAAAGAAAAAAAAATAAAAACCACCAAGCGGGGAATTGAACCTCTAATCTGTGCCATAGTGTCCTAAGACACAGCACAATTGTTCCACTAGACCACTGGTAGGAGATGTTGATTGAATGCCCATTTAGTATTTATACTTTACCGGTTAAGTTGGTACTAGCAACCATTTAAACTTTTTCGCAATTAGGGCAGACTTCTTTTTCTAAGGAAAAAGGTTTTAACAGCGGTGCTGAGTAAACAACAAGATACTGGCTTAGTCAACTGGTGACTAGGTCAGTTTCTTAGCTTGAGTCAGGAGATAGCACTTAGAGTCTATTCCTGAGCTCAGATGTTCAACGCGCACAACTCAACTTGACCTCTTTACTTGGTCAGTTTTTGGTTATTTTAAGCAAGAAATATATATAAGGAGTTAAAGGTAAGAAATACTTTACTCAGCAGATTTATCCAGGTTCGGCTTCTTCTAAGCCTACGTCCTGTCCCCGGAACACGTTCCAAGATTTCGAATCCTCTACTGAGCTCTTTAAAGGTAGAGCCTCAAACCTTTTACAATCTTAGCAACTGAGTATAACAAGAGTACCTTCCTCTATACCTCTACTCAATCCTAATCTCTCGCTGAGTACTATAACCGAGTACTCAGCCTCTCCTTTCTATCTCTAGAAATGATAATTGTTTGTCCTATACAATGATTTGTTAAGACACTTTAGACGATTGAAATAATCACTCTAGACTTTTACACAAATGTATGAATTATAGTGTAAGATTTGCTTTGCTTCTTTGCTTGCAGAACTTGTGTAGGAATTTGGTCAGCGTAATGGCTTGATCAAGTTCTGTATGAATGAAGCTTCTGATGGCACTATTTATAGAGACGTCTGGGCATCGGCCATTTCGAATTTTGAAATAACCGTTGGAGGGAAACGGCTTCCTGTCGTTGTCATCCTGACTTGCTCAGAGCTCTCGGCCAATCAGATTTGTGTATCTTCTGTCCTCGGTCAGCTCAGCAGACTGTCTCTCCTTTTATGGTAAAGTCAACTGGACAGCATACTTGTGTCGTCTGAACTTTACCCAAAGTAGAAATACTTTGTCTGGAAGTTTTCATTAGCCAGCTGCTGTCTTGTACGCTTTGTCAAGTCTACTCAGCAGCTTCATCTTGAAGTTGTTCCCGAAGGTCTTCTAGATCCTTCTCTTGCTGAGCTGCGTTTTGTCCAAAGCGACAACGTTTTAACAAACGCGGGCCAAGTTGTACTGAGTTGTTTGACTTGGGCCTTGACTTCCGTATTGGGCTTGGGCCTTTTAATTCTTGTGTCTTATAAATAATTTTAACTCAACATTGAACAAACACATTAGTAGAATAAATCAAAGCATTTAAAATTAGTGTGTTTAGAATATATATTTCAATTATACTTAAACAATTTTGTCAAATCAAAATTATGTGGAAAGATGTTTCAACAGAAGCCAAAGGACCATAAGAATATTTTTATCCTTTTATTTATTTTATTTTCATCATTTATTTTATATTTATTTATTGTGCTTTAACCAACCCCTAATAGACACATCACACACACGGAAAGAAAGTGTGATGTGTCTTAAGGATTGTTAAAGTATAAAAAAATAAAAATAAAATAAATGAAAAGACAAAAATACTTCTCTTTTTTGGGTAAGAATGGAAGGCTTACAAGCCCGGGCAAGCAAACAGAAAACAAACGCGAAACCAAGAAAGCGAGGAGAGAAAACTGAGCTAGATACTGATCATTCTAGCCGAAGCTCGGCCAGTCCGATCCGCATAAAGAATATCCTGGAGGCCTGCAGGAGGCGCACCACACTCGTGATGTCCCAAGACGAAAGAACCTGTGAAATTTTCCATCCAGTCAGCTGCTTTGTTTCCTTCCCTATAAGTATGAGTGAAACGAACTAGCCAATTACGATCCTGAATATCCTGACATCCGCAGATTAACCATCTTAGAGGATGGTGAGCACTCGAACTTCTGGTCATAAGCATAAGAGCGGGGCTTGAGTCTAATTCAACAACAACTTTCTTGTATCTCCGGTTCCACACCATCTTTAAACCAAAATAAAGTCCACATAGCTCGGCTAGGAAGGCAGTACAGATTCCAAGGTTAACAACAAACCCTCCTAACCAATTCCCATTTCCATCTCTAAGAACACCTCTCGCAGCTCCAGGGCCCGGGTTTCCTTTACTGGCGCCATCCGTGTTCATCTTAACCTAGTCCCCGTCGGGTGGCCTCCAACAGATCCATTTCTCCTTTTTCCCTCTCATGCCAGAAGTCGAGATTAAATTAATAGCCACACAGTACTCCTGTGCCCGTCCTACGATGAACTCCGATCCAACTCTGAACCTCCTCTACTATCAAAAATTCTATTGTTTCTGGTTTTCCAGATCCACCAGATTGCAAACCCGAAAATCATATTCACTGTTAGCCAATCTTCACATAATAAGGTAAAGAAACTATTTCGCACCGTCGTAGGCACAAGATTCAGCCAAAGCTTCTTCACCTGTTCACAATCCCGCAGAATATGGAGGGTAGATTCAACTTGCCCACAAACACCATACGACAGATCGTTCGAAATCTTTCGTCGAACCCTATTTTCGTTACACAGTTTCCCATTGTGTTTCGCTAGCCAAATGAAATACCGAATTCTTTCCGGAACCGCAACCTTCTCTGATCATTTAACTTTGACTGTCACGTCGACTTTTTTAACATTGCTAATCTTTTTAAACTTTGTTTGCTAAAAGAATGAATTTCAATCTACCTGTTTATCAAGTTTTGAAACACATAACCATATTTTAAAATGACTGAAATATGATGTTTATTTTTATACTTTTCACATTTAAAAATGTGAAATGGTCCAAATTTACTCCTATCGTTTTTTGAGAAGTATATATTTACCCTTAACTTTTCTAATAAAAGATAAAGTTTATTCTATCTAACAGAAAATTTAAACATAATGGTTTACTGTTATTTGACTCGTTATTTAATTGCATATTGAATCTTTCAAACATTAATTATGTCTAAAATATTTATTTTGTTACTAGCAGAGTTACAAACAACCTTCCAAACTGTCAACATTCGCGTTTATGAGATACAAATTGATCACAATCTCCCATAATGTCAATATTCAAGTTAGCCATATACAACATTATGGTGGTAGATCTGCTTATACATCTGGCAGGATTCGACATTTAACTATCTTGTATCAACCTAGTTTAGCTCGCATGACATTTACATCAGGCTCGGTCTGACTGAACCAAGCTAAGAAAAGTAATTTTCAAATCCAACTTGTTCAAATCTAACCTAATTTATATGTAAGTTCGTGCAAAATCAAATATTAAATATACATATCCAAGTCAAATGCATGAAAAATTGTCTTGAGTAGGCGAACAGATCCATGCATAAAAAAAATCTATTTTTATCGGGTTTTAGTCTTTTTGTGATTAGGGACTTATTTGGTTTTATTATTGTTATTTATTATTTGTTGCTTGTTTGCGAAAGATATTAACTGATTTTGATATCATGCGAAATGACGTCATGATTACCCCTTTTCATAATAAAGGTTACACAAAGACCGAGGGCAATCCCATAATTGGGATGACAGTCCAAGCCAAACAAGAAAAAAAAGGCTTAATCTTCGTTATTAAAACCCACAGCTCATACGCATGGCTTTGGGTCCAAATACAAGGAGAAACTTCTGGAATCCCACGAGATAAAGAATTTCTCCCAGGATTCGGAAATCTTTTAGGAACAGGAATCCTTTAACTCATAAAGATTTCTAATAAGATGACAACTTTAACCTAATCAAACACTATAAATATACATGTATAAGCACAAAGTTTGGTACGTTGATTATGATTTCAAACCTTATTCTTACTCTCTTGTTCGGTCATAAATCATAAACTGGCGTACGCATCGGAACGGATTCGCCGAACTCCAACACCATCTGACCTACTTACTGTTTTGTAGATCCCTCACGACGCGGGATCATCATTGCGGTTTTGATACATAAGCAAGATCATATCACAAGTCATCAGATATTCTAAATTTTGAAAAGTAAAAAGGGTGTTGTGTTCCTTGTACAACTTCATTTGCTTTTTCTTTTGTCCCCTTCCATTATTCCTCCTCAATTATCATTCTCAATGCTCAAAACACCAATTCGCCTCATCAAAATTCAAATTTCAATACTCCTACAACTATGTATTATACATGTCATTTACCTTACAAAAACCAAAAATTAATTGTGTATCCATCCATATCTCAACCTCCAATATCTAAGAACAAGTTCTATAGTAAGCTCAGATACATAATGATTGATAATTTCATCGATAAGGTCCAACAGATCAAAAGCATAATAGAATTTACATTATTCAATTATGAAAATCAAACCTGGTCTTTCTTCCGAAAATCTCGAGCGGGGTCAGTAAACCGGACCGTGAAAGAGCGAGAAAGGTTTTCGGGGTCGTCCTTCCCTGAGCCTTGATCAAAATTTTGCAAGTAACTATGCTCATCATAACAAGGTACCTGGTGGAAAGAAGTTTGGTCTTTTGTTTCTTAAACTTGACCCAAATTGTTTTCCATCTCTGCTTGTAAGCACATGGTCTTGAATCAGAATTACCAATTTCTTCATAGGAATTGCCTAGCTGAATGCTGCTGCTCCTTCTTCTTCTGCTTAAACAGATACCCATTGAACCCAAAAACACATAAATAAAAAAGATGTTCTTATTCTTCTGCTAGTTGTTGTAGCCAATTGGGTTCAATAATGAATGTGAACATATCACTTTTATTGAGTGGCTGGAAGGATCTAAGCTATGTGGAAAGACTTTAATGACATGAAAATTTCTGATGAAGATAATCATACAAGTCAGTATCAGATTGAGAGGCATGAGAGTTTATCAAATGTGCTTTTTAACTTCCTAACATTGTCAAAAATAGTCTGTCAATATAACTACAACCTAACTGAAGAATGAAAGATCCATAAATTTTCACATGTGCACAAAGTAAAATGGAAAAGAATGAAATCAGCCGAACCAGAAGGAAACCTCAATAAGAGGATGAAGCTTTTTAATCTTTCAAGGGTTTTGGAGAGATTTCCGACACCTTAGTGTTGGGGGAACAATAATTAAGGGCATACTGTGCAAGAGACTGATTCAGTCGATGCAAATATTCTTAGAAGTTCCCTAGAAAGGATAACAGGATCCCCATAAAGCAATGTTAAAAGGCATATCAAAACAATACACCTAAAATGCTTATTCTAGAACGGAGGCAGGGAGATATTGACATGACTTGCAGGACATAGATCTAATTCATGTTGTCAAACAAAGACATCCAGAGTAAACGATGGTGGCACAGATGAAATTCACTACCGTAGGCAGGCAGGCCCAGCCCAGGTCAGTTACCTGCTTCTTGTTTGCATGAATCTTATCTTTGTCTTCTTAAGTCCGAACTTCAAGATACTGTTCTCCCATAGCAGATGGAGGCAATATATAGATTCTTTGACCATTTAACCAAAGCAAAAAATCATTACATGATTTCTGGTTGTTCCATACCATATGACATTACAATTAGGAACTCTTTGTAGTAACTATAGTAACATGTGAATGCTCTTTTGGATCACTAAACTGATTCTCCAAAAAAAGTTCTAGAACTTCTTCAAGAATTGAACCCAAATGAACTAGATGTGCCATTATGGTTCGGCAATTTTGAATTCCCAGACATCATTTTACTTCAATTTTACATAAGCCAAGTAGAAAAAGTTTAATTACAAGCAAAAAAATGAAAAGAAAGATGATGAGCATTATGAATCAAGTTCCCCAAAGCTCACAGCAATTAATCTGCCAAATAGGTAGATCATAATTTTATTGTACTGCTGGTACATTGAAGTATCAAACAGAGATAAAAGTGAATTATATTTGAGAAAACATTGAAGCATCGACCAGCAGCATTCAAAATCAGAAATAATTTAGTTCAAAGAAATACCTTTTTGACAAAACCTCTCAAACTAAATCTTAAATTGTTTACATTTACATCATGCATTTTCAAATTCAATTGAATATAACTTTATTAGTTACAGTTCTAAAAGACCTCCATTTTCGCAAACTCCTTTCCGATGTTCTAACATACAAATCAGAAACAACAAGCTATAAAAAACTGGATCAGATTAAAGCATGATCAATCGTTTTCATACAATTAAAGTGGTACACTTTTCAACAAAGCTAGGAGCATAGAAGCATATTTTACTTGGCCATGAATGCTCAAGCTTCTAAACTCAGCTTGCCTACTTAGACCCTATCAGCTACTCATAAGAAAAGTGATATATTCATCTTCATTATTGAGCCTCACAACAGGGTTCAATGGGTATCTGTTCAAGCACCAGAAGCATTAAGATAACTCAGGCCTTTCTTGGCCCGGTTCGCTGAGACGGACAGAAAACCCTGGCTGATCCTGCTTACCTATTATTGTGTATATGATGAAGGCTGATATGCAGGTGGAGCAGCAGTTCCATAATCATATGTGACATAGTTCGCCTGAACCCCGTAAGAAGCACCTGTGCGGAAGCTAGCAACGCCTGATGCATTTTCCGCCGAAAGTGGATAATGCTGTTGAGTAATTGCAGCAGGGGTTTGACTGTGAGAAGCTCCATAAGTTGTTGGGTAAGAGGTAGTTGAATGTCCGTCATAGACGACACTCTGGGTAGGATAGTTGTATAGTCCCGAATATCTTGCCACCGGACTATGCTGTGGGATCGGAGCGGGATTCCTGCGTCCGAAAGGTGGATATGTAGTATTATTGGAAAATTTGGCAACTTTGGCTGGACGAAAAGCAGGCGGCTTCTGGCTTCTGCTGCTGCTACTTGCCCCATGGGATCGCTTATTTTTAGACTTTGCAGCAGCTGCTGAACTTTTCTTCCTCTCTGCCTTGGTTTTCTCCAGACGAGTAGCTCTCTTCCTTAAGACGTCAAGGGAGAACTCCGATTCGAGCTTGTGATCTTCAACACATTTGATTACCGCTTTGATCGAGTTCAGCTCCACTGTATTGGACTCATCCTGAAAACACAATTGGGAATCAAATCTTGCTAACTCTAGATGTTTTGAGTAAATGAAATAATACATAAACAAAATAAGTAACGCACCGTTGCAGCCGCACTAAAATTACCATTCTTCATGACAGTGAAGGTATTCTTCTTGGAGTTTCTCATGTAAGACTTGAGCAGAGAAACCGGAGAAAATCTTTCCGTCAAGCCAGATTCATAGGCAAAATAAACAGCCTCTAGCTCCTTCTCATTTTTCACCAATTCGTCTATTATCTCTGCAGAAATCAGACAGGATGAATAAATTCCATACTTGGCATTTATCAACAATGTATGAAAACTGATAAAATCTGCAAAAAAACCGAAAAAGGACAAGACTAGTTTCTACTCTAAACCTGTCGATTATTCAAATTATCTCTTTTGCTTTTACCAACAGTTCTGAAATTCCATGATCAAACAAATGAATTTGCACACTGAAAAAGTGAGGTTCCATACCTAAAAGGGCGGCCCGGTCGCATTACGCGTCCCCGCTGAGCGAGGGTCCGGGGAGGGGTCCCACCACAAGGGTGTATTGGGGGCAAGCCTTCCCTTGCCAATTTAATTGGCAAGAGGCCGCTCCTAAGACTCGAACCCGTGACCTCTGGTCACACGGCAACAACGTTTTACCGTTGCGCCAAGGCTCGCAAAATAAAAAGAGAGCTAAAACTAAATAATTAAGATACAAATTTACGCCCGACATATTCAGGAATGAGTTAATTAGGGCATAACGTTTTTGTTGGAGCAATGATATGGAACGGGAACTATTTTAATTAACACCAGATTTTCACAAGTCAATAACAGCTGAATATGTCAATTTTAACAATCAATAGTGGGGCTAGGACTTTTCGAACAAAGACGTTAAATGTGATGCAAACAAATTCATATCTTTACCCATAAATAAATAGACACGGGTAGTGTAATCTATAAAAAATTACACAGATAAAGAACTCTATTTTCTTCCTGCCATCTGCAAATGCATAATTTACGTAGTCTACTAATTGTGGCCAACATCACTAGCAGTTCAGATTCACCGTTAATATCATTTCCAGTCCTGTACTCATCGGTTGCAAACCTTGGATGATAAGCCCAGGAAGCATATAAACAGGAGGGATTCACTTCTATCCCTGTTCATGGATAAGCTATTAGCTAGGCTATGAGAACCAGATGAGGAAAGGATCAAAATCGGGAATTAAACCCTTAATGCTCTGATACCATGTAACTGAAGTATTTCTGAAATAATCTAAGCTTATGTTATTCAATAGAATAGACCCAATATATACACACACAGAGAGTCCTAAACCAATACTAATTAGGAGAACCAAAAACCTAACCCAACTCTATCTAGGATAGGAGAACCGACTTATACATAGTTCTAACTAGGTTTAATGTGTAATAACAAACGATATCCTTATCATGCACTACATATAGGAAAAGGGTATAATGGGCAGTTCACCTCTAACCAACACCTATAAATACACCTTAGTAACCATCAAGTAAGGGATCTGATTATCTCTCTCTTAATCTCTATCTAACTTGATCGTCAGAGTGTTCCCAGAGACCACTCCCGACGCAGGTCAACCACACTCGATAGGCTTATTATTGTTCAGTCTCAATAATAAGGGGTTATGAGTGGAAACATAATCAATCTAATCTATGAAAAAATTCATTCACAAGTGCCTTAGCATCAAGGAACATCCACCTCTTCTTAAAAAAAAAACATATCACCATATCCCCATGGTTCAGTTGCATTGGTGCAATATGTATCATTCACCATTGATATCTTAAAGCATGAAACCTAGAAAACCAACAGAATATAACTGGTTGTTGGTAATAGGAGAAGAATTAAATCATATTCTCCTCACAACGAGGGCTGGCATTACACTTCATTTGTATCATATACAACTAAGAAATATAAAAAATAGATGCTTAAAACTTTAAAAGCAAATTGCATCAACTAATGAGTTCAAATTTTGGGTGCATTGCTTTCAAAGTAGTAGCTACTAGAATATAGGACTTGAAGGTGACAAACCATTACCATATCACTCGCAATCCAACAATAAAAATAGTAACATTCAATTCAACTCATAATCGCTACATCTTTATAAAACATAATTAACACAATGTCCACTATAGATGCAAGGCATTTGAAAGAGGTGGCAGTTTAGGGTTATCGTGTCAAAATTTGTCGTGAAATATGTTCCATATGTGTATATATATATATATATATATATATATATATATATATATATATATATATAAATGCCACAAAAATGGCAATCTGTGTCAATAGTGTAGTCTTCAAACAGTGATATTGTGGCAGCCAATGCACAGAAAGTAATGACAGTTGAATAAACACCCTTATGAACGTTGTTACTGAAACAAAAGCATGGATGAGTATAAAAGGACGGCCCGGTGCACTACGCATCCCTGTTAAGCGAGGATCCGGGGAGGGGTCCCACCACAAGGGTGTACTACGGGCAAGCCTTCCCCTACCAATTTATTTGGCAAGAGACCGCCCCCAAAACTCGCCCTCAAAACATGGATGAATATATATAATATAAATGCGAACGAAAATGATAATCTGTGTCAATAGTTTCGTATGTAAATGGTGTTATCCTGGCGGTAAATGGAAGTTGAATAACAACCCTGTTACTAAAACAAAAGCATGTGGTGCAAAATCAAATTCGTACCTCCCATTTTCTCTCCAAAACCAATAGCTACAGCCAGTCTAGCCATATCTCTTCTTGAAGCATGTTCCATCACAAGCTTCATCAAGAACCCCTCATCAAACCTCGACTTCAAACCGAATGCTACCACCATTTGCAAGAACATCACTGCCTCAGCAGGTCCCCAAACTCCACCTCCACTTCCGCCACTTCCAACACCTACATCCCCACCTACCTGCTCCTCCATCCATCTGTTTAATATCTTGGCAGCCCTCTCCACCACATTCCGCCCAAATTCAGGCTCTTTCTGTTTCCGACCACCCTCTGGGAAAAGTACTTGCACCAGCAATCCGCATGCCCAGCGCTTATCAGTGACCCCAAGCTTCTCAATTTTATTACTCACGAATTCATCCACTGCATCCAAAATTAACACCGCCGGGTCTACAGCTTCCATTATGGCAGAAGAAATCTCCGCCCGCAAGGATACGGATTCCTTCCGTTTAGACATAACGAACTTCAACAACCCGGAGGAGTCCATTCTCCTTGAAAACGACTTCAATGCATCCGACAAATTATCGAACTTGAAGGGCTTCTGGAACTCGGCGAGCGCATTCTCCTTTTGCTCGTGGACTTTGGCAGCGGCAACAGACTCGCGTTCGGGGATGGAGGTTTCCCTCTGAGACAGTGATTCTAGGGTTTGATGGGAATTGGTTTCTAAGGACTGAAATTTGGAATCAAGGGTTTGACATTTCTGGGATAAGGAATTTTGGAGAGATGTGAAATGAGCAGTGAGCGTTGTGAATAGTTGGGTGCAAGATGAAAGAACTGTCTTTTGTGCCTCGAGGTGATCGATGAATTTCTGGGTTCTATCCGTGTTAATAGCTACCTCCGTAGCCATTGATTGCAGGACGGGGAACTTACCGGGATGAAGAAGTGACGGAGTCAGAGTCGATCGGTATAGCGGAAGAGAGGCGGAGTCGCGGCGGAAGAGGCGGAGTCAGTTGATCGGTGGAGGTGGAGGTGGAGGTGGAGGTGGATGTGGAGGTGGAGGCGGCGTCGAGGGGTGGAGGAGGCAGAGGTGTCGATTGATAGATATATATTTTCTAGGGTTTTTTTTCCCCTTTTCTTCTGTTCTTTCTTTCTTATGTTCTTCTCTTAGTTAGGTTAGGCGGCGTTTTAATTTTTGTTAATTTATTTTATTTTTTTTTCAAAGTTTTTAAATCATAATTTTAAGATTTTTTTTAAAAAAAATAAATAAATAACCGGGGTCACGCCGGTTCCCGGGCTAACCGCCGGGTCCCGGGTCAACCCCGGTTCTATCCGGTTATTTGAATATTCAAATAACCGGAGTGGTTCGGACCGGTTTTCTGGCCGGTTTCCGATTCGACCGGCCGGTCCGGTCCGGTCCGAGCCTGCTAACATTGATTCTAATGTTGTTAGTAGTTCGATACCTTCTAATAATAGAAACCAATTATCAATATATTTTTTAATATATCTTTTATTGGAATTATTGATAGCTATTTTTTATATCTTTGAAATTCTTTTTAAATTTGCTGTTGATGTAAAATTGATCCCTCGATATAAGAGTGGAAGAATTCTAGAAATGTGGTTGTTCATAGGACATAAGCAAGTTGATAATTTCATGGAAGCAAGTATGATTGGAAAAGCAGACTAAATTTGGGACTTCAACCATCAACGAATCTCAACAACAACAAATCTCAAACACAATGCCTAGTATCGATCAATTTTAATTTTTAGATTACATTCCAAGATGTTGACTTCCATTCAAAAGTCTCTTATATTTACGATTGATTTCAATTTCAAAAAGTACATCCAATTTTACAAGTCATTCAGTGATTCTAGGGTTTGCTGGGAATTGGTTTCTAAGGACTGAAATTTGAAATCAAGGGTTTGACATTTCTGGGATAGGGAATTTTGGAGAGATGTGAAATGAGCAGTGAGCGTTGTGAATAGTTGGGTGCAAGATGAAAGAACTGTCTTTTAAGCCTCGAGGTGATCGATGAATTTCTGGGTTCTATCCGTGTTAATTGCTACCTCCGTAGCCATTGATTGCAGGACGGGGAACTTACCGGGATGAAGAAGTGACGGATTCGATTAGGAGAAAGGAAAATCCCAAAACCCTAATACGGAATTAGGAGGGAAGATAATATATGTTAAAGCATAGAATTTCGTTGTGGTAAGATTTGGATTGTGGATTTTCTGCCTGTCTTAAGCTTCCTGCTGCTGCTGCTAATGGCGAACAAAGATTACTAGTATGGTTGTCAAAAAGTATCGGGGAAAAAATAGAGGGTTAAAAGATTAAAGATTCAACCAGTTCAACCTGGGTATAGATGGATAAAATATAATAATTTTATTTATATTTTTACTTTTAAAAAAAGTAATAAAATATTATTATTATTAAAAATATATATATTTACCAAAATATTTCTTTAATATCAATTAATAATTTTTTAAATATATCAAACTTATAAATTAAAAATATAATTTTAATTTAATATACGTAACAATTTAAAAATATAAACTATATATTTTTTAAATTAAATAATAATTATTATTAATATTATTTACATGTAAATATTGGGTTTAATATAGTAAGTTGTTATATACCGTAATTTTTTTTTATCCATCGCACTCTTTTGACATTTATGCCCGTCTCACTTTATTTTTATTTTTAAACTCAAATTTTTTTTCTCTCTTTCTCTCCCAAGTCTAAAAACCCGAATTTGACGAAAATTGATCCGAGTATTCCCGAAGACCATGATTTCGAACACGAAGTAATCTTACGATATAAATTTAAATTAAAAATTAGTTTTTTAAATTTTGATTTTTTTAAGGAATAAGCCTAAACGGATGTGCCACTCAGTTCCACCATACGGTGGAACGGGTGCGCCACCCGTTCCACATGATGGTGGAACGGGTGCGCGATACTTTTCACCTTACAGTGGAAAGTATGGCTGACGCTGTTGCCACCACGGGCGGAACGAACAGTTCATCCGTTCCGCTCGTGGTGGCAACGTCGTCGGAGTTCCATTTAGGCAAAAAAAAAAAAAAACGGGTTCCGCCTCCGATTTCGGAGGCGGAACCCGTGATTTCGGACATATTTTTTTAAAAAAACTTATCGGAAAATTCATTAAGCCTTTTCCCCTTCCTTCCTTTAGCGGTATGTCGTTTTAGGTCGGGTTTTATGAAAAGCTTCAAAAGCTAGAGAGGACTTGAGAGTTTTTAGTTATTGGTTTGAAATTGTGAGGAGGGCATAAATATCAAAAGAGTGCGGTGGAAAGTATAACTTTTGCGGTATATAGCAATACCCATATCATTTGTTTCATGTCCAAAAAGTTTGATTGACCCCATGAACTTTCAAAGTGCCTCAATAGCCTCCTGAACTTGCATAAAATATTCGGTTAGCCCCATAAACTTACGTGAAATGTAATCAATTGATCACTCGGTTGCAAAAAAAAAGTAAATTAAATGCGAAAAATGTATTCCACGTGCCTTAGAATGTTATGTGCAATGTTGGAAGGTTTGAAGATGCAAAGAAAATATTTTCTAGTGATGGGTGGACTTATTAAAAGAGGAAGGTTGGATGAAGCATACATTATCTCTAAAAAATGAAATAGAATGGTTGCTCGTCAACTACGTGCTTTTATAATTAGGGATGGCAATGGATATTCTATCCGTGGGTATCCGGTACTACCCGACCCTAATGGGATTACCCGTACCCTGTATAAAAGGACGGGTATGGGAATTACCCTTTAGGATTTCTTTTACTGGGAAGAGAATCTGCCCTTGATGGTACTTTTATTTTGTTGTTTCCCCTCCCTATGTATGGAGACATTTATGTTGTCTGTGAACTCTGCAAACAAAATGATAAACACGTTTTGTTTAAACAAAAGGAGTGTAAATAAGCTTGACTAGTTTGCGAATTACCTTGGTTCCTTTTGGCTAAGCAATTATGTTTTTTTATCAAACTAAGAATTATAGTGATTTAATCCAACAAAATAATTTTATTTTTTCTTGATCTCACTACGATATGGAGACAAATTATTTATAGGATGCAAGCCAGTGTGGCAATGTAAAGATTTTTAAAGGTGTTTACCTTATCTAAGAACACTACACTATATGGAGGAGTTACAATTATATCCTCAATTACATTTTTTTAACGAGATAAGTTGTTCTATCAATGTGGCATTATATCATCTTATTCTAATGTAGTTAGCTTCAATCTAAAAGTTCATATAATAGTTATGATAATAAAAATTAATGAAAAATAAATTGCTAAAATTTCATCAAGTTTTTTACGATTATAGTCATAGCAAGAAAGGTTTCTAGCAAAAAGAGTTATATTTTTGCCACGACTATGTTTGTCGCTAAGCAAGATTTTTCGTTAGAAGTTTTCCTTTTAATAATCGTGGCTACATGTAATTGATTGCCACATGCCGCTATTTCTTGCTATGTGTATTTTACTCTTGCCACAATTTTACTCGTGGCATAAAAACTAATAAAGATTGGTTTATTTAATAGGGCAATGTCATTGCCTTTATTACAATGGATACCGGTCTTTCTGAAAGCCTCGTTAAAATCTGCCTTTGATGGGGGATTACTTTGTCCTATCTTTGTTGTAAGTGGACCCGCCCTAGATGGGGGATCACTTTGTCATATCTTTGAGGTGGCTGATCCGCATATTCAACCTCTGGATCTTTCTCACATTTTGTGAGGCTTTCATATCTAGCACAACTTTTAGTTTATCTGGATTTGCCTCTACCTCCTTTTTGGCTAATGACATAGCCAAGGAATTTTTTTAAAGTGGCTCCAAATGTTGAGTTTTATTTTTCATGTCAGTGTTTGGCGTTGGTTGTAGTATTAGCGATTCCCTTGTACTTTGTGGGGCATACCCTGTCCATTATTAAACGATTATGGAAAGACATAAAAGCTATATTCACTTACCTTATGGCTGAATGACTTGATTCATGAAACATACTTCATGGAGAATGACTGTTTGTATAGGCCTTGTTGGCAAATATCATGTATGATGCAATGTCTTTTTATGGAATTTTTAGTTCATGTTGGAATCAACTTAGTAATTCATTCACGTTAGTCCATGACTCTAGATAGTATTTTTAATTTAAAATATCAGAAATTCATATTTTTAATTATTGTTTTGTCAAGCAGTTCTTTCATCCCTTTTTACAGATATATCTATTCATATAAAAACTGTTTATTTGACATTGTTAGAATTTCTTTTACCAACATAACAGACTTGAAAATATCGAGTCTATTTGTAATTATCCTATTATTGTCCCTAACTATTAAGGCCATTATGGGCTGATAAATTGCCAAATTGGATAAACAAGACTTTCATGTCATGAGCTAACTACAAGAGAGTGCAAGTGTCAGTTTCGAATGAGAATATTAATTGATGCAAGGTTCTTAGGATATATATGAGAGTTCATTAGAAATTGTTTGGATGATAGTATTTGAAGGTACGTGAGAGTGAATTTTGGGTAATTTTTCTTACACTCCAAATTGGAGGAGAATCATGGTACATGTTTTTTTCTTCCAAAATTACCCTTTTCCTTTATTTTATTTATACAAATAAAATAATATAAGAGTAATTATATATATATATATATATATATATATATATATATATCTATATTATTAAACCATCATTTGTCTTACTTTAATTGCACTTCCTCCAAACGAGGCTTTAATGATCTATAAATTCCATTAATGCATGATAGCATAATATTAGTTACAAGTAAATCGTAAATATATCTTACCCAACATTGAAGGTTATAATTTTTATGATATTTAAAATAAATTTATTATCTTGGATGATAATCTGCATTAAAATGCAAAAAGACATTGTTTTTAACCATTGTCATTATGGTTATTCATTATTAAAAATTCATTTTGATATTTATGTGCAATAGTAACCTTTATGGTTATGACCGTTATATATGGTATTATTAAAGCAAGAACGATTAAAATTCCATTATAAATTTGTTTGACCTATAACATTTACTTGGTTTTATCCTTTGACTAAGTTCATTCTAGAGTCAGAGACTAACGTGAAAGAATTACTAAGTTTATTCCAAGATGAACTAAAAATTTTATAAAGAGACATTGCATTATACATGATATTTGCCAATAAGGACAATGCAAACAGTCTTTCGCCATGAAGTTTGTTCCATGGATCAAGCAATTGACCCCTAACGTAAGTGAATATAGCTTTTATGCCTTACCATAATCTTTTAATAATGGACAGCGTATTCCCCATTTCTGGAGTTCTTTCAGTACTAACAAGGGAATCGCTAATACTGCAACCAATGCTAAATAATGGCATGAAAAATAAATCTCAATTCAGAGAAGTGTACATTCGGAGCCACTTTAGAAAAATTCCTTGGCTATGTCATTAGCCAAAAAGGAGGTAGAGCTAATCCAAATAAAGTAAAAGTTGTGCTAGATATGAAAGCCTCACAAAATGTGAGAAAGATCTAGAGGTTGAACAGGCGGGTCATCCACCTTAAAGATAGGACAAAGTGATCCCCCATTTAGGGTGGGTCCACTTACCATAAAGATAGGACAATGACATTGTAATAAAGGCAATGATATTGCCCATTAAATAAACTAATCTTTGTTATCAAATGTGTTTATCATTTTGTTTGTAGAGTTCACAGACAACATAAATGTCCTCATACATAGGGAGGGGAACAATAGAGTAAAAGTCCCATCAAGGGCAGATTCTCTTCTCAGTAAAAGAAATCCATAAAGCTTATCATAAGCTTCTAGAGGACGGCTGGCCACCTACCCTAGTAATTTGGAGAAAATCTAAGGTGAATTGAAAATGTATCATCTCCATATATGATCCCATATAGGGCGGGTCTTATCCATAAGATCCTACATAAAAGTCCCACCATGTGCAACTTCCCTGAAAGCTCAAAACTCTTTTCATAAGAGAACATAAAGTCCCACCACGGGCAGCTTCTCTAAAAGCTTAAAAATACAAAGTCCCTTCAAAGGGCATATTTTCTTCCCCATGAAGGAATCTTACACAAAGTCCCTTCAAAGGGCAGATTTCCTTGCCCATACAGGAATCTTACACAAAGTCCCTTTAAAGGGCTAAGGTTTTAACGAGGCTCATAAAAGGGTCATCCTCCATTGTAATAAAGGAAGCAATTTCTTGCTCATTAAATAAATTACTTTTGATTATTAGTTCTCAGTAAAATTTCTTTTCGGCGTGCTAGCATACATAAATGTCTTCTTAGTAAAAAAAGGGGGCATGGATTCAAATTCTCCTTCACGAAGTCCCTTCAAAGGGAAGATTCTCTTCCCCATGAAGAAATCTTACACAAAGTCCCTTTAAAGGGCAGATTCTCTTCCCCATGAAGAAATCTTACAGAAAGTCCCTTCTAAAGGGCGAATCCAAAATCAAAGGTCCCATTATGGATAGATTCACTTCCAAGAGAAGTGGTCATTAAAAATCCTAGCAAGGGCGGATACATCTTTCTTAAAGAAAGAAATCCTTAAAGCTTATCACAAGCTTACTGAGGGACCACTGGCCACCTACCCTAGATTTGGTGGAATAAGTTTTTGTGAAAAAACGTTCCCTGTGGGATCGATATTTTTTTATTACTACAAGTGAAATCGTGCACTTGCAGAAATCGCTCAACACACATATAAGAAGGTATATAGCTTTCCAATTAAGTAATGTGGGATATTAACACGTTCCCCTCACCCTTAATTCATTGGTGTGTGACGCTAATATCAACATGGGCCACAAAATTGAATACCATGACTTTGATATCGTGATATTCAATATTGAAAGTCCTGCTGATATTAGTGTCACACACCAAATGAAATGGGAGTAAGAGATGCGTGTTAATATCACACATTGCTTAATTGGAGAGTTAAAAGCCTCCTTATATGCGTGAGTCAATTCTCTCTTTTTAAATTACCTTTACGGGGCATTTGGTATTCTATTGAGATATGGATAAGGATAAAGGTTGTGACAGGGATAAGGATAAATGGTTGGGATAATGATAAAAATATGATAGTCGGGAATTATTATTCAATGTTTGGTACGTGGGATAATGATAAAGATAAAATAATATATTTTACTATTTTAACCTTATTTAAACTACATAACATTAATTTGAGGGATAAGATAGACTTTTCCATCCTATTAAAATCGCAAGAGCTTATCTCACCTCCTTATACCACCCCCCCCCTCCTGGGTATAGGATTTGAGGGATAAGACTCATATCATCCCTTATCTCTCTAACCTATCTCTAAAACAAACATGAAATAACTCGTCTCAGTTTTTTTATTCCTATCTCCGTGTCTTTATCCCCTCTAACAAACATCCCTTTAGAGATAAGTTAGAATTTTGTTTTTAAGATTAAATTTCACTACATGCGAGTGAAATATGTTAAAAAATCGGATATGGACCAAATATAAAATCCGCTCAATTTAAGAGGATTATATATATATATATATATATATATATATATATATATATATATATATATATATATATAATCCACAGTTCTCACATTGGAATTTCAATTTCCTTTTAAAATTATAATCCTTTTAAAATTTATCAACAACTATAATCTAATTATAATTATCTAATAAACCAATCAAATAAATATCTACTTATACTACTATGAATTTCAGCCAACACAAGTCTATGAGCTAGAATTCTCTAGCGAACTTTTACTCGAATAATTACCAATCTTGTTCATCCAAATCTTAGTTCGTGTGGATACCGTTAGATGTATGTTATACTTGGTTGCTTTTGAAGGTTGATTAAGAACGTGATTGTTATGGGTTGATCTAGTTCGTGATTGAATATTAGTATATCTATGTGGGCTCTTTATTTGCAACTATATATAGTTATTCAATTAAGGTACACACGTTTAAACTCTCTTGATATGAAATAACGATGAATGGATCCTTGGTTAAAGGAAATAGATAAAAAAAATTATGTTCCGATGTGCCTTCGTTTGTCTATTTTTCTATAGTGATTGGAATTAACTTAAACAAATTAATTCAACTAAACATATAACAGAATGAGTGCGTAGACTGTTATTGGCAAATTCGTCACATTCTCTTAGAATAATAAGAACCTAATGGGTAACACACTAAATTATGATCAGATGACGGAATGGTAATTTTAGAGTGCATAACTGGTTTGACTGGTATTTTAACAGACACTTCAGACCTTTTAAATATCAATTATGCCTAAGATATTAAGTGTATTAATAATAAAATTACAAAAATTCTGGTAAAATGTTAAAAATAAATACATATAAGTTAATCATAATTTTTTTAGGATAAAGTACGAAAAAAATGCTCGTGGTTTACCTTATTTGCAAATAGAGGTCCGTGGTTTGAAAGTTTGCAAATAGAGGTATGTGGTATGCTTTTTTTACAAAACAAAGTATTTAAAATTAAACTTTTAAGTAATTGACGATAATAAAAACATTTTTTAGTTTTTTTTCAATTATATTTATATATTGACAAAACAAAGATCCCAAAATCAAATTGAAACGGTATAAAATGAATTTAAATATCAATTTAGTTCATAAACTGTCATATTAGTAAAAAACGTAAAATTCCACCATATTATTTATTATTTCGATTTAGGAAGTTGTTTTTTACGAGGGTTATGTTCTGTTGATATGTAATAATAATTTTTTTTAAATAAAAATGTCTTTAGTTGTAATCAAAACGTAACTGTGTAATTGTAATATTTTGTTTTGTAAATAAAACATATCACAGACCTTTATTTGTAAACTTTTAAACCACATACCTCTGTTTGCAAAATGGGCAAACCACGAGCATTTTTTTCATACTTTTCCCCTTTTTTTATTAAACTGTCTAAAATATTTAACATGTTATTAATAAAGTTACAAAAAGTCAATCAAAATTATACAAACTGTTTCAATTTATCGACAAACTTCTTTGGAAGGTCTGATGTAACAATTAAATAACAATTAAACCGTTTTTTTCAAATTTTTGATAGCGTGAATCTAAAATTGACATTGCTTGAAAATGTTAAGGTTAAATTTGCATCATTTTATACGTTATGGTTAAATATGAACTTCGCTTGAAACGTTATAGTTAAATTTGACCCTTATCCCTATGGTTGTAACCGAGCTGAGCTTTGGCCTGTTTAGCCTCGACTTGTCAGAAAATTATCGAGCTCGAGCTCAACATTTTGTTCGTGAGCTGTTCACGAGCTTGTTAACAAGTTTGTTCACGAGTTTTACTCGCAAGCAACTCGTTAATTCATTTCATAAATTTCGGTTGCGAACAATTCATTTATTATGTTCAATAAATATATTAATTTGAAATTTCTTTAACACAAAACTACAAAGTTTTTTTTTAATATATAAAACTAAATTTTACACAAAACTACGTTATTTATATTTTACATTTCACCCCGTTATAGAAATGTTATTATTAAAACAATAATCGAACTAATCTTGCTCATGAGCTTGTTCCTATAATCGAGATTGCTTGAGAGTTTTCGAGCCAAATTTCTTCATGCTCAAACTCGGCTCGTTTTTCATACAAAACTGCATTGTTTTTCTTTTAAACCTATAAAACTAAATTTTACACAAAACTACGTTTTTACATTTCCCCTTTTATAGAAATACTATTATTGAAATAATAATCGAACTAATATTACTTACGAGCTTGTTCATGAACCTATAATCGAACTTGCTTGCGAGCATTCATGGTTCGTTTATAAATCAAACCGAACATGATGGAGCTTTTATCGAACCGAAACACTGAACCGTCAATGAGTCACTGAGCTCATTTACATCTCTATTTATCCCTAAATTTTAAAAAAATAATTTGATAAGAGTCTGTTTGTTTTACATGTTGTTTGCCGTTTCCTGTTACGGTTTGCTGTTTGAAAAGGCTGTTGTTCCAAAAAGCAGAGATTTACTGCTTTTATAAAAAGCTACTTTTCGGCTACAAAAGATAAGCTGGAGGTGTCTAACCAAACACCTTAATATCTCCTTTTCAAAGAGGAGGTCGAAAAGCAGCTACGTTTTTCCCGATCTAAATAAAATAAAGCGAGAAAGTAAATTCCGCACTGCTGCTGAGTCGTCGGACTTATCAACCAAGGGATTCGTGGAATATCTTACATCTATAGTTTTTTTTCCTGGTGTATCTCTTTTTTATTTAAAATTATTAGAGGGTCCCATTGGCGTGCATCCAGTAGGAATTGAACCTACGAATTCGCCAATTATGAGTTGGGCGCTTTAACCATTCAGCCATAGATGCTTAGCGGGGATCCTCGTACATGGTGAATAACCAAATTCCAATTGAAATGAAATCTGAGATCATCATTAGAATACAATACGATACGATGATAGCACCTTCTTTTGATATTGAAGCAGGCTAATCTCACAAACACGGGCTAACTAGGTTATTATTTCCACTCAAGGAAAGAACAGCATGTTTAGGAGCAGTCCCGTACTAGAATATTCCAACCTATTTTTATAGATCCCAAAAATTCCATCAAAGAAAAAAATAGATCCCATACTAGAAAATTCTAATGAGATGCCCAATTTATCCCAATTTCGTTTAATTCTACATAAGATTCTCTCCGGAATCAATCCAATTCCTCTGTAATTGCTTCCCGCCGTCAAATCTCTTTCTCCCAATTCAAACATATGAAGCTTGATACATCGGACGCCCAGATTTGCACTGACATCGAAGCTCTAACAACCGGACCAGATGTTGAGTTAGACCACCGGGAAGAAGAGGAGCTATTCGTGCCGCCGCTCAACTTTGCTATGGTCGATATCGGCATCTTTAGATCTGGATTCCCTGAATCTGCTAATTTCAGCTTCTTGCGATCCCTTGATCTCCGTTCGATTATGTAAGTTGAATCAGTACTTTAGCTATCCAACTCAAAGATGCGAAATCGATGTTTTCATAGTTTGATCATCGGATCGGATTCTGTGAATAGATATCTTTGCCCGGAACCATATCCGGAATCCAACTCTGAGTTTTTGAAGCTCAATGGGATTCGGCTTTTTCAATTCGGAATTGAAATGTGCAAGGTAAACTTTCAAATTTCATCTTCGTATTTCTGATTTCTAGGTTTTATTATTGTGATCTGAGAAGCTAATCTTATTAACATTTTTAATTCTTTTATTGATTGTCATGTTAATCATGTGAAGTTATTTTCAATGCTATATTGATTTTGGGTAAATTATACCATGATTGCCACGGAACTTTATTAGTTTTCAACTTGATGGCTACTATGTAACCTAAAAAACAACCCAACTATACACTTAAACGCACCATTAATCACTGAATTTTCATAGTTGATATAGTCGTTCAACTTTAATTTGTCCCATTCAATTCATTTATATTTGAGTTTGATCTCACTTTGGCGACTTCAAGTTAGAAAGACATCCGAAATAATATGTTGGGCTTCATGTCAGCACTAGTCATTATCCGACTGAAACGATACCTGGCTGCCATCTATCTGACCGAAACGATATCTGGATGCAACCTAACCTATTGAAACAATACATGAGTCATAGCTGACGGAAATGATTAGTGGCTGCCACTTAATTGGCACATGTCGTTTTGGTCAACTAGGTGGCAACGACGCACCATTTAGGTTGGCAGTCACATTTCATTTAGGTTTGCGGTGAAAGTCGCGTCACTTTTCCTGTATTTTTTAGCTCTTAAAGTTGGCGAAATGGTTAATTAGGACAAATTAAAGTTGATTGATTTATTAAGACAAATTAAAATTGAGTGATATTTTGAGACAATCATAAAACTTGGGGCGAAATGGTTAATTAGGACAAATTAAAGTTGAATGATTTATTAAGACAAATTAAAATTGAGTGACATTTTGAGACAATCATAAAACTTGAGTGACCAACGATGCATTTAACCTTATTATGGCCACTAAACTTTAATCAACGTCTCAAAATAACCATTACGATCTCAAAATAAAAAAATTCAAAATTCATGATATTGTAAGCAACTTGAATTCTTCAAATTTTCGTTTTAAGGTCATTTGAGTGTTGTTTAGTTAAGAAAGAAAGTGAATTTTAGATCGTGAAAGCTCCATTAATGGTGATTTTGGAAAATAAAAAGTGTGATTTGATGGTAAATATTTCTAAACAATTTTAATTTTTGAAGATTTTCATTTTGAGGTTATTAACGGTCATTTTGAAGTGTTAAACTTCGGTAACCATAATGTTAGAAAGTGTAGAATTGAGTGATTTTTATGTTATGTTTTAAAGTTTAATTGTCCGAGTAAATTTCAGAGGCCATGTGCGTAATTTACCTTATCGATTTTGGATGATTATATATCTCCATTATGTAAATCAGTAGTGCTCACCTGACCGTGAATGACCAAATAAATTTGGTCACCGTTAGATCCAAGTTTATTAGGATCATGTGGTGGACATGCAAATCATTCCAAGGCTTAAATTTAATGCTTGGATCCAGGTGAGCACTACTGTTATATAAATAGTCCTAGCATTGTAGATATAATTTGGTATAAAGATTAATTGTGTGTGCTTATTTGGGCTTAATAAACCGGATAGAGGTAAAGATTACTTGAACCTGTGGAGGTTGAACATGAGATTCATGTTACTTGAGCCGAGTTTTGGTATGTTCGACTCGTCAGAAAATTGAAGAGTCCGAGCTTAACATTCTGTTGGTGAGCTGCATTCAAGAAGCTTGTGTATTTGTTTACGAGTAGTGTTGTAATCAAGTTGAGCTTTGATGTGCTCATGCTCGGCTATCAGAAAATTGACGAGCTCTATCCTAATGTTCTTTTGATAAAACTATATAGTTTTGAAACTTAGAAAATTAAAGTTTAAACAAAACTATGTAGTTTTATATTTATGCTTTTATAGAAATCTATCAATAGAAAAAATGAGGGGACGCTTATTTTGTAGTGTCGGTGCATGTCCCCGAGTGTCCTCAAGGTGTCCGACACTCCTATGTTAGTTTTCTAGAAGTATCGCTTCCTACTGATATTGCCATACTGCAAACAAGTTAGCAAGTGGTGATGCAATATCGTATAAAAGGTTGTAAAAAGCATTAAGCGCTAGTCGGGCGGACATGACTCTCAAGGATTAATAAGAGATTAGTCGGGGATTAATCGAATTTGTATTTTTATACTTCTTATTTATTAATCAACAAATTATTATATAAATAAAAAAATGAATTATACTGTCTAAAAATAATAATATAAAATTATTTATATAGAAAACATATATATTTATTACATATATCTTTAAAAATGTGCAAACATCAGCAATATCATTGAAACAACTTAAAAGTAAATTATAATAAAGGAAAAAAAAATAAATTCACAATAAAAAAATGTTTTTATTCTAAGGGCGGTCTTGACGGTGTTGAGACGGATAAAAATCACATAGAAGTAAAAAAATGTCCAGCGGAACTAATCAGGAGATTCTCGATTTCGGGCGTCTAGACGGTCTTGTTTTTTTTTAAGTTGTACCAATGGAACAGTAGGCTTTTTTTTTATTTTTGATTAATTGAAATTTTTTGCATAAACGACTACTCTTTTTTTTTTTTTTTTATTTATCTTGGCCTTAATACAGTTGTTATTGTGATCAGGAGCCTTTTGTGAACATACCAGACGAGGCAATTCGTGAAGCATTGAAAATAGTCCTTGGTAAATGAAAATCTTGCAAACTTTAAGGACTTGATTTGCTTCTCTTTTTATAAGCTGCTCATGTATGTCTTTGCCTTTCCAGATGTACGAAACCACCCCGTCCTAATTCATTGCAAGAGAGGCAAGGTATGTATTCAAATTGGTAAATTACACCCATGCACTGAACTTTACTCATTTTAATCGGACAGAATGTTGAGCTCGAGCTTGTCAATTTTCTGATGAGCTGAGCATGAGCAAGTCAAGGCTCGACTCAGGTTGGCTCAACTACAGTCCTAAGAACGACATTTACCATGAAACCATATTTTTAATTTTCTAAAATCACCCGTTCTAGAGCATTCTCTGTCTAAAAATTCACTTTCCTTCTCATACACAAACAATATCTAAATGATCTCAAAACGATTTTGAAGAATTAAAGTTACTTAGAATATCAACAATTCTTGAAATTTTCTATTTTGATGTTACAAACGGTCATTTTGAGTGATTAATTGAAGTTTAGTTAGCCATAATGTTTCCAAAATGCAAAGTTGACTGACTTTTATACTACGTTTTAAAGTTTAGTGGCTAATTTACCCGTATCCAAACCGAGTTTTCCTGTTTTGTCGGTCTTGCCGAATTGTTCTCAGCATCTTTTTTTTTGTCAAGTACAGCATCGAACGGGTTGCGGAGTTGGGTGTTTGAGAAAATTGCAAAGATGGTGTCTTTCATCAATATTCGACGAGTACCAGAGATTTGCTGGGGCAAAAGCTAGAGTTTCAGATCAAAGGTTTATCGAATTGTTTGATGTTTCCAGTTTGAAGAATATGCCAATGACATTTACATGCTTAAGGAGATAACACAACACGACAGGCATCGTTTGTTGCTTGGACACGGATACGGATACAGTTTCTAATATAGATATGGTCATGGGAAGAGTTATTTCTATAAAACATAGGACACGGAGATGTGGGAAAATAATGTAAATAAATATTAGGACATATTTATAAATATTAAAAATATATTTTTATATTTGAGTTTTTTTATATTTGAGTTTTTGTAATATATATAAATAAATGAATAGAGTAGGAACTATTAATGCAGAAAGATTTGAACACTGTAAATTTCAGAGAAAGAGATTTTAGTTTGTGATTCGTAAGAAAAAAAAAAATATATATTTGATAAAATACTATGGGCCTGTTTGGTTCAGCTGTTAGCTAATAGCTGTTGCGGTTGCTGTTTGCAGTTGCAGTAAGCTGTTAGCTGTTGTTGTTAGCTGTTTGTTATTTGCTGTTTAATTACTAGTGTTTGGTAAAATTATGTTGAACTGTTGTTGTTCGGATTTAAAATGTCTAAAATAGACATGTTTTAAATTAATCAACGATGAAATTATAAAAGGAAAAATGTGAAAAAATGTACATAACGTTTACAACTAGAAATAATTTTACTCTTAATGTCTAAAATGGTGAAATTTTACCCACAATATTGGCAGTTAAGAGAAATTTTACCTCTAACATTGGCAAGTTGGGTCGATTTCAGATATTATTAGAAAACATAGATATTTTATTTCTTATTATACACCAATTGCACATACCAGTAGTTCTAAAAAAAGATATTTCATCTCTCTCTCTCTCTCTCACGCTCCTTTCCTTTCTCTTTTCGAGATCTCGCCTCCCTCCTCCTCCACTTTCTGTTTCTTCTTCTCCCCCACCCTTCTTAAACCGCCGTCACCTCGTTTGCCTTCCTCTCCGCTGCTGTCTCGTTGAGGAGGAAGAAGGAAGCTTGTCTTCCTTCTTCCTCCTCCCACCGTTTTTGTATTTTCTGTTCTCATTGTTATTTTTCTTTTGTTTGTGTCAGTTTGTTTAGTTGGATCTTATATAGTTTATCGTAGATCTGAATCCGTTTGAACTGCGTCTTTTGGCTAATCTCTTTGTTTTTGTAACCTTTTCTATTTTAACAAGGACAAAAACGGTAGATTTTATCCGTAGATCACTGGATCTACGTGGTTGCAAAAGAAAGGACTTAGATCCGAAGTTTCAGAATGGTTCAAAGACTGGAGATTGGACTACAGTTGCTTTGCGGCGAATTTGGAGTTACGATCTATGTATGGTTCAAATGTTGGTTGTTTTTAATGTACCTTTAATGGCTTCTTTTGCTTTTAATAGTCATTTTCTTGATTTTAATAATCATTTTCTTGCCCACGTGGACTTTGTATTAGGCTTAGCCTATATGTATGTAAGGTTTTATTCCTTACTGGTCTCTTATGTACTTCCAATGTTATGATTTAATGAAATATTAGTATTACTATAAAAAAAAAGATATTCCATATTTTTTTTTTTGTGATTTAATAATAAAATTGAAAATTAATATTTATAAATTCGATAAAAATATCAGAAATTTTTTGTCCAACTTGTACAAAAAAAACAATATTGGGGTACTTTTGCACCTTATCCTATTATAAAATAAAAATGTAGTTACACAAATTAATAAAAATAATCTATATAAAAAAATAAAAAATTTATTGAACGCAACAAAATCTTGTTTTCCGGTAATTATGTTGTAGAAATATAAATAACGTTAAAGAATAAACATATTTTGTGGAACTAAGAAGGATAATTCTGTCAATAACAGCTAACTGCAAACAGCTGTTTATGAAAAGCTCCAAATAAGAGCTTTTCGTGAAACGCTCCAAATAAGAGCTTTTCGTGAAACGCTCCAAATATGAGCTTTTCGTGAAACGCTCCAAAACGCTGCAGTTTCCAGAAAAAATGCTAAACGCTGCAGTTATATAAACCTAACCAAACGCTATATTTCCTGCGGTTTGAAGTGAAACGCTAAACGCTCATCCGAAAAGCTGAAACAAACACCCTCTATGTATCATTTCATTAGATGAAAAAGTGCAGATACAGTATGAAATTTATGAGGAATAAATAAAACCTCACACATATACATGTTAAAACCCGTGCAAGATCTATACAAGGAAGAAAAAAATGCTACAAATAGCAATAAAAGTCATTAAAGGTACAACTAATACAAAGAAAAATAGAAATTATATACTCCTCGAAAGTCGAATCACGTTGAAATACTGCTACAATCCATTCTTCATCATTTAGGCGGTGTCAAGGCGAACTAGGCAGAGCCCAAACGGCTGAAAATCGCCTACGAGTCAATAAAACACATAGAGGGACTAATCCTAGAAAATTGGGGTGGATTCTCGATTTCGAGCGCCTAGAGAGGACCTAAGTGGTCCAGACGGCTTTCGTTTTCAATAGTGAGAACAAGTATCAAAACATATCGGCTAGTTGTAAAAAAAGTTTTCATATTTTTTTATGATTTAATAATAGAATTGAAAATTAATATTTTTAAATTCAATTTTTTCTATCAAATCCATATAAAATACAGTATAATTTTATATTTTTTAATTTTATTTTGTTCACTAATAAGTAATAAAATGACACACATATAAAGTGTAAATGATGAAATTTATGACTGAGAAGATAATTTGATAAATGATATCTTAAATTAACAAAATTTACCAATATAAAAATAAAATTACTCTTAATTACCAATATCAGGAATAAAATCGTATCATTTTAAATGCTAAAGTATTTTTTTTTTAACTTTATCTCTTATTAATATTAAGGTTTCTAGATTTTATTTTTTTGATATAAAAATATTATATCACATGTCTGGATGCAGGTAAGGTATCAAAAGCATATATTTGTGTTGGACACATTTATACATTTTCTCTTTGTTTTATTCCCTACAAGAAACTCCTTTCCAAAGTGTGAAAAGTGTCACTAAAGTCATTGTGCCAGAAAAGATAGAAGAAACCCGGTAAATTACAATCATGATACTTGAACTTTCCCTTTTTTTTAAACTGATTTCATTTTTGCACAACTTAAGATGACGGGAGAATAGAGTACCTATGACATGTTACAACCGGTTGATAGGGGTGGGCAAAAAAACCGATCAAACCGGTAACCGAACCAAAAACCGGTAATCCGAACCGGAAAAAGCGGTTAACCGAACCGGTGGTTTTCTTAATGGTTAAAAAAATATATAGGTACCGATTTCGGTTTCGGTTTCGGGTTAGAGTTTCAAAAACCGCGGTTAACGGTTAACCGAACCGTTTAATAAATATAACCAATTTTTTTAAAAAAATCAATATATAATTATATAACATATATTATATAACATAGATTATAAGATTAAAAAAAAAATCTTAACATACATTATAACCTATATTAATATAAATATATAATAGATTATACTTGAATGTAAACTTGATGGATTAATGTTGTAATAAGCACTTTGACGAAATATTATTTATATTTTTTTTATGCTTTAAATGTAAATTTGATGGATTGTGTTTTTAGTTCGGTACTTATGCTTGAATTTGAACTTTTATATGAATTCTTTTCGTTTGAATTTTTGAAATGTGTATTTTAATATTGTTTAAAAATTTAGGTTTGGGTAAATATTATGGTTAACCGTTGATTTTTGGTTAATTGGTTAAAAACCGTTAACCGAAAAACCTAACCGAAATTAATGGTTAACCGGTTGTATAGTTAACCGATTGATATGGACCGGTTTCGGTTTGGATGGTTAAAAAACCGTTGATAGCGGTTCGGTTAATTTTTTTGCCTAATGGACCGGTTAACCGAACCGTGCCCACCCCTACCGGTTGACCTATTGGGTATTGCTATTATCGCAACCAAATTCCTTATCACTGCATCCATTGGACAATTTTGCCCTTGGCATAAAAAAAATTCGAAATTGGGAAAAAAAAATCTGAGAGAAAATTCAAAATTTAGCCTAAACGGATGCGGTATACCGTTCAACCCATAACGGGAACGGATGCCGCATCCGTTCCTACCATGGGTCGAGCGGTATGCCGCATCCGTTCCCGCCATGGGTCGAATGGTATGCCGCATCCGTTTAGACCAAATTTTGAAATATGCAAAATCGTAAAAATTTTAGTGACGAAAAATACTAAATCATTCAATTTTTTATGACGAAAAATGAAAAATTCTCCTATTTTTTGTGACGAAAAACGTAAAATCGTCATGAAAAATATGTATTATTTTCATGAGTTCTTTGATAAAAAGATGTAAATCTTAATGTTTCTGACTCGTAATCATCCATTTTCGGGGTTCGGATTGTCACACATCAATTATTTTCATAATTTCAATTATTGTTGTTCGGGTTTATGATTTTGGAGACAGAATTTTCAGTTTTTGATCAAAATTATGAAAAGGGCAAAAAAGTCCAAAAGAGACGGTGATAAGGAATTTAGTTGCGGTATTTAGCAATTGACCTATTAAAATGTTGGTAAATTAAAATTACGGTACATAAACTTTACATTTTCTCACATCTTGGTATTCAGAATTTATTTTTACACAAGATATAGTTCACCAAGTCTGTGACTTAAATGTGGAATCCGTTTGGAATTCAGACTTTGGTCCTGTTTGGCAAATAGATGTTAGCTGATTATCTTTTTGGTTAGTCGATTATGAAAACTTGTTCGATAAAATTTAGCCGAATGTTAATAGTTGTTTGTGTAAAATGATAAATAATGACATAGTAGAACTTTTATCTGAGTTTAAGGGAAGTAATTAAGGGTAAAAATATGATTCAAAAGAGATCGACAATAAGCTAATTGAAAAAACTCGTAAAACCAACTTTTTAAAAATTAGTTATTTGGATGGGTTAAATGCACCATTGGTCACTGAATTTATATGGTTGTCTCAAAATGGTCACTCAACTTTGAATTTTGTCTCAATTGGGTCACTTCGCTGATTTTAATGGTTAAAATGCATCGAAATAATGAAATGGGTAACACATCAACATAAGTTAACCCAAATATCTGACTGAAACAAAATGTGACAAACACATGTCGGGTATTTTTATAAACAAAACTAAATTTTTCATAAAAGCAATCGACATGTGATAGCCAGATGACGCATATATGGATGTCATGTGTCATTTCGGTTAGAAATATGAGTTGTCTCATATTGACGTGTCACTTACATCATCATTCCGATGTTTTTTAATCATTGAAATCGTCAGAGTGACCTAATTGAAACAAAACTTAAAGTTGAGTGATTTTATTGAGTGACCATTTTGAGACAACAATATAAGTTCAGTGACCAATGGTGCATTTAACCCTATTTGGATCCAATAAACTTTTTCAAACTTTTTTTCACCAAAAACTACTAGTAGTTGACTAGTCAAAACTTTTAAAAAAATACGAACGAAAGTAAAGTTTTGGTACTATGATTATAATTTACCCTAACTTTTCTCTGTGTTTTATTTATTGGCTGCAAGAAACTCCTTTTTCAAAGTCTGAAAAGTTACTAAAGTCATTGGGGCAGAAAAAGATAGAAGAAATTACTATATAGTTTGCTTTAGTAGTTATCATGAATCTGAGGAAACGAATAAAACGGTGTGGGTCATATGTCTAAAGCTGCTGTTTATTTAGTATCTTCAGGTCTTTTCTACCTCTCCTAACTTCAGTCTTGCCATTAATCTTCAAACGAAAACGTGCTGAAATTAAAAGAGAGAGCGGTTACAGAGAGAAATTTCACGAAAAGAGAAAAAATTGAGGAAAAAAGATGAAAAGATGGAAAGATAGAGGTAAAATAGAAAAAGAGATAAAATTAATTTTTTTATAATTTGTGGATCCCATTTTACTACGGGTGTTGCTATTTACCGCCTCCAGTTGGACAATTTTACCCTTTTCATAAAAATTTCAAAACTGAAAAATTTGAATTAAAAAAAAAAACGTGAAATTTGGCCTAGGCGGATGCTGGATCCGCCCAGCCCATTGGGTGGGTGGGTGCTGGGTTCGTCCAGCCAATTTTTCTATTTTTAGTGACGAAAATGCAAAATCGTCATAAAAAATATGTATTATTTTCATGATTTTTTTTACTAAAAAAAGTAAATTTTAATGTTTACAACTCGTAATCATTCATTTTCGGGGTTTAGGTTGTCACACATTAATTATTTTCATAATTTCAATTATTATTGTTTGGGTTTGTGATTTTGGAGAGAGAATTTTTAGTTTTTAATCAAAATTAAGAGAAGGGTAAAAATGTCCAAATGGAGGCGGTAACAAGTAAAAAAGGGCGGTATTTAGCCATTCACTTTACTAATGCGCAGAGGCGTAAATAGGGGGTCTGGCCCCTCCGACCGCCAGAACTACCTTGATCCCGAGTAGTTTCGGTCCCCATGTCTCATTTTTTTTTTCGAGTATTGAATTAGCCCCCAAAAAGCCATTACGTATTAGGCTTGTCCAAAATTTAAAATTTCAATATTTTTGGCCTATTAGGTACTCCCTGAATCCAAATTTCTAATTTTTTTTGGTCTGTTAGGTCTCCTTAAATCCAAATTATTAATTTTGTTTTGCCTCGTAAACCCTCTGAAATCAAATTTTTAAATTTTTTTACCTATTCAACCCTTTCTAAATCCAATTTTTTTTACATGTTAGGACTATTAAACGAAATCTAGTTTAATTTTGAGAAATTGTACATTAATACCTAAAAATTGGTTCTTGGCCATTCAAATTATAACACGCATCTATAAAAAAAAATTGAGCAAGTTCAATTTAGCAAAAAATATTTTCTTTGCTGACGCACGTGTAAACTCGGCCCCCAACCGAGTAATCTTATATTCACCACTGCTAATGAGTATGATGAAAAATGATGATGTGACACATTAACTTCATATTAACCGGTCATTTTTACCTATTATATACCATAGTGAAAAGTCACTTATAAGATAGTATATTTTAATGTGACAAAATTAAAGTTGAACATCAAAATACGAAATGGACAAATATTGTGCACCATTAATAAAATTGACCATTTATTTTGTTTTATTCCTTACTTACAGTAACTCCTTTCAAAATGTGACAAATGTGAAAAGTGTTACAAAAGTCATTGGGGTGGGCCAGAAATTATGGGAAAATTATAATTATGGTACATGAAACTTTATCATATTTGATATTTGGCTTAATACATCAATAGCTCTCTGAACTTGTCCACAATAGTAGATTGTCTCCCTGTACTTTATAAGTTTCTCATCAGTTCCCTGAACTTGCTTATTTCGTATCACCAGCTCCCTAAACTTGTCCATAAAAATTGATTAGCTCCATGAACTTTGCAAGTGTCTCACCAGCTCCCTAAACTTGTTTATTCTGGAACAACTAAATACAAAAACCATAATACTAACTCGGATTAAGGTGCAAAAATACCCCTAACATTTTTAGTCAGGAGTAATTTTACCCTAACATCTAAAAT
Organism: Euphorbia lathyris; assembly: GCF_963576675.1. NCBI lineage: Eukaryota > Viridiplantae > Streptophyta > Magnoliopsida > Malpighiales > Euphorbiaceae > Euphorbia > Euphorbia lathyris. The sequence continues at coordinate 89,158,687 of NC_088915.1, forward strand.
GATGCAATTTTACCTATAACGTTAGTAGCCAAGAGAAAAATTATAAATTTGGTGAATTTTTTTTGTCTAACTCGTACAAAAGACAGTATATTTTTTTTCACATCCAAACATATGTTTGTGATTTGTTACTAATAAAATGACACATGTGTGAAGTGTAGATAACAAGATTCATGACCGAGAAGACAGTTTGATGAATTATTTCTCAATTTATCAATGTTTGGGGTAAAATTGCTCTTGTCTTCCAACGTTAGGAGTAAGAGGTATTTTTGCACCTTAACCCGAGTTAGTATTATGGTTTTTATATTTTGTTGTTGCAGAATAAGCAAGTTTATGAAGTTGATAAGACACTTGCAAAGTTCAGGGAGTTATTTAATTTTTATAGACAAGTTTAGGGAGCTGGTGATACAAAATAAGCAAATTCAGAGAGCTCTGGTGAGACACTTGTAAAGTTCAGGAAGCCAATCTACTATTGTGGACAAGTTCAGGGAGCTGATGATGTATTTAGCCTTGATATTTTGGTACTATGTTGGTAAATTTCATCTATGGTACTTGAATTTCATGATCTTTTACACTTTGGTACCTAAATTTTACCTGAACTTAAAATGAAGGATATAAATTACAACTATGATATCTAAACTTTAACTTATTTTGTACTTTGGTACCCAAACTTCATTTTCGGAGAAGAGACATAGTTTGACTAAGTTTTTGAGTTCAATGTGGGACCTACTCAAATTGTAAAAACAATTTAGTCCTTCATTTCCATCTCTAATCTTCCACTTCCCTCTCTTTCGTTTTTTATTATTTTATATTTTTAATGGTTAACTCGGTCATATGTGCTATACTCTCCCGTTATTATAGATTCAAATATTCTTTTATACCAAAATGTGAAAGTGTGAAAGAGGATAAAGTTCGGATAATATAATTTCTATATAGTTTGCTTTAGTAGTTATCATGGATTCAAGGAAAAGAATAAAACATAGTGGGTCATATGTCTCTAAAGCTAATTTTTATTTAGTTCAATTTTCACTCTATTTCACTCACTTTCACTCCATTTTCACATAAATTCTTTCTTTCTATCTATCTATCTTCCTTCCCTTCCAATGCTCTAAGTAACAATGTAATCCCTTCCAATGGCTCTAAGCTACAATGTAATCGTAGCAATAAACTTCATCGCAATGGTCCTCTCAATCCCGACCATCGGAGCCAGGATCTAGCTAGCCATGGAACACAACAACTCATGTGTAAAGATTCTACAATGGCTAGTCATAATCATAGAAATCCTCATACTCCTTGTAGCCAAAGCCTAGACCGAGGATGTAGCGGCCTGGGGCCCAAGGCTATAGAGGGCCCAAAAGAATTTTTAGATCTATAAATATATGAAGTAATTTTTTATATACATATATTAATATTAATTAGGTTTTAAATGGTTCAAGATATTTTAGATTTCAAAATGGTCCAATTGATTTTTTGAATATACGTTAAGAGTATATTTAAACAATTGTGGAATATCCTTTTTTTTATTATTTTGGATAAATAAGGTACAAATTTTTTTAAAGGGGTCCTTGTATCTTATTTTGCAAAAGGTCCATAAATTGTCAGCACCGGCCCTGCTTGTAGCTTTAGCAGGATTTATAGGAGGATTTTGGAGAATCTCATGGCTTGGCTTCTCATATTTTATCTAGTAGCTATGCTCATACTTATAATTTTGCTAACTTGTTTAGTTGTTTTCATCTATATGGTTACCATTAGAGGTTCTAGTCATTTTTAACCTAGTAGAGCTTATTCAGTGTGAAAAGTGTTACTAGAATGACTGAAATCATGGGTAGATTAACAATCATGGCATCTGAATTTTATATTATTCTATATAAGATGATTGTAAAGGATGATACTTTTGAGTTATGGTACTTAAATTTTATCTTTTCTTACATTTTAGTACCTAAATTTTACCTAAACTTAAGTTGACAAATAGGATATAGGCAAACTACAACTATGATACCTGAACTTTTTTTCATTTATATTTTGGTACCTAGATTTTATCTGAACAGTACTTATGACCTCTTACAACCGATTAACCATTAAAACGTGGGCAAATTACAACTATAGTATCCTGAACTTAAGATGATTGTATAATATAGTACTTATGACCTGCAACAACCGGTTAACCATTAAAAATATGGATAAATTACAACTATAATACTTAAAATCTGAACTTAAGATGATTGTATAATATAGTACTTATGACCCCAACAACCGATTAACCATTAAAAATATAGATAAATTACAAGTATGGTACCTGACTTTTAACTTTTTTCATATTTTAGTACCTAGACTTCATTTTTCACAAAATGCATAGTTTAAGGTCTTTGACTTAAGGTGGGACCCACTTAATTTTTAAAGACAATTTAGTCATTCGTTTCCATCTCAGGTACTGTAGTTGTAATTTAGGTACCATAGTTTTTAAAAGAGTGAAAATTCAAGTACTATAGTTATAATTTACCCCAAAATTGTAATATAGCTTTCTTTTAGTGTCAATCCAAGGAAAGGAATAAAACCTACTGAGTCATATGTCTCTAAAGCTAATTTTCATTTAGTTTAACTTTCAACCTCTTTCTTTCACTTTCACTCCATTTTCTTTTTAGGAATTTTAGCTCTCCATCTATCTATCTCCCCTCTCCATGGCTCTAAGCAACAATGTAATCGGAGCAATAAACTTCATCGCAATGCTCCTCTCAATCCCGATCATCAGAGCCGGGATCTGGCTAGCAATGGAACAAGACAACTCCTATGTCAAAATCCTACAATGGCCAGTCATAATCATCGGAATCCTCATACTCCTCGTAGCTTTAGCAGGGTTTATAAGAGGGTTTTGGAGATTCCCATGGCTCCTCATATTTTATCTAGTAGCCATGCTCGTACTCATAATCTTGCTAACTTGTTTAGTTGTTTTCATCATATGATTACCATTAGAGGTTCTGGTCATCTTAAACCTAGTAGAGTTTATTTAGTGTGAAAAGTTAATGATACCTAAACTTTATCCTCATTGACATTTTGATATCTAGATTTTACTTGAACTTAAGATGATCAGACAATATAGTAATTATGATCTGTTACAACCAGTTAACAATTAAAAATATGGACAAATTACAACTATGGTACTTGAACTTTATCATCTTATCTTTTACACCTTGATATCTAAATTTTTACTTTAAACTTAAAATGACCGGATAAGATAGTACTTATGACATTCTACAACCGATTAACCATTAAAAGTGGAAAATTACTACTAGGATACCTGAAAAGAAGATTGACAATATATTACTTATGGCATATTACAACCGATTAACCATTAAAATGTGGGTAAATTACAATTATAGTACCTAAACTTTAACTTATTTCATGTTTTGATACCCAAACTCAATTTTTGCACAAAAGACATATTTTGATGAAGTATTTGACTTAAATGTGTGACCCAACTAAGTTGTAAAGACAATTTAGTCATTCGTTTCCATCTCTAATCTTCCTTTTCTCTCTCTAAAACAATTTCTAATCTCTTAGAAACCCTGCAAATTGAAGAAAATCTAAAAAAATCAGAATCAATATTTTTAGTTAAGCAGTTAACATGTCATAAGTACTGTATTATCTGTAAAAATGAAATATGGTTCCAAAATGTTAAAAAAAGGTAAAGTTCAGATACCATGCTTGTAATTTAACCATGTTTTAATGGTTAACCCGTTGTAGCAGGTCATATGTACTATATTGTCCAATCATTATAACTTCGGGTATATTTTTTTGCAAAAACCTAGAAACCAAAGTATAAAAGAGTGAAAAATCTAGGTACCATAATTGTAATTTACCTCAAATTACAATTTTTTTTTTGTTGGAGTTATCATGAATCCAGGGAAAAGAATAAAATGTAGTGGGTCATATATCTAAAGCTTATTTTCATTTAGTTTAACTTTCAACCTCTTTCACCCACTTTCACTCTCTTTCACTCTTTTTTCACAGGAATTGAAAAAACAAAACCCTCTAAAATGGCTCTGAGCAACAATGTAATCGGAGCAATAAACTTCGTCGCAATGCTCCTCTCAATCCCGATCATCAGAGCCGGGATCTGGCTAGCAATGGAGCAAGACAACTCCTGTATCAGAATCCTACAATGGCCAGTCATAATCATAGGAATCCTCATACTCCTCGTAGCTTTAGCAGGATTTATAGGAGGTTTTTGGAGAATCCCATGGCTCCTCATATTCTATCTCTGCCAGCCTATTATGCTTTTGACTCTCTCTCTATGAAAACTGGATCCTCCGTAAAAGAGGCCTTCTCGTGGACTAGAAGGAAAATAAATAACTAAAACAAAGCAGATTTGATTCATTCTAGCAATAGGAGTACATCAATGCAATGGGAAACTACTTACACACACATAGACCAGCCAAACAACTAAACACAACATTACAACAAAGTAAACAAAACAAACAACATATTCATTATTAGAGATCGGTCCTGAACCTGATTGAAAACCTTTCGACCGGATAGACACCCATCAAACCGTAAGGATGGTGGGAGTTCAACAGGTTACGGATAGACACAGGACTGAGGTCCACGGTAAAATTCCGAACCCCAAGACGCATGGTGGGCTTTTTGCTTTTGATGATTCCTGCTTTAATGGGGGCGCTTAGCAAGGCATATTAAAGGCACCAGCTCCTTCCCTTCTTATATATCTTATCCTGGTATTCAAATGGTTTATTGGCGGGCTGAGACTACACAGGGGTAGCACACCGAGATCTAATCCTCCTTCTGCCTTCAGGGATTAAGGAGAAGACTTGAATAGCCGACTAATCGGTTCAGATTGATTGAGCCATTCCAGTTTTTAGCCTTTCCTTTCTTATGAAATATTTCTGTTGTGAAAGACGCTCATACTCATAATCTAGCTAACTTGTTTAGTTGTTTTCATCTATATAGGTTTGTTCCCTACAAATGAGTCCTTTTCAAAGTGTGAAAAGTGTTACTAAAGTCGTTGGATGAGCCACAAATTGTTGATAAATTATAATTATGGTACCTGACTTTACTCTTGTTCACAATTTGGTACCTACATTTCATATTAGCACAAAAATATTTGAACATAAAGATGACTAAACTGTATAGTAACTATGGCTGCTACAACCGGTTAACCATATTTTTTTATATGGGTAAATTACAACAATAATACCTGAACTTTTACTATTTTTATATTTTGGTATCTAGATTTTATTTTAACACAAATGATACCTGAACTTAAGAAGATTGAACAATATAGTGCGAATGACCTGCTACAACCGTTATTTATTAAAAATATGGATAAATTACAACTAATGTACTCGAACTTTAACTTCTTTCACGATTTGGTATCTAGACTTCATTCTCGCACAAGAGGCACAGTTGGACCAAGTCTTTGACTTAAATGTGGGACCTACAAGATCAATATTTATATTAGTTAAGCGGTTATAGCAAGTCATAGGTACTATATTGTCTGCAAAAATGAAGTCTCAATAATAAGATGTGAAAGAACCTATAATTAAGGTAGCATAGTTGTAATTTTACCCGCATTTTTAATGGTTACCCGATCATAGCATGTCACATGGACTATATTGTAATTTAAGTTCATGTATTTTTTTTGTATAAAAATAAAATCTAGGTACCAAAATGTAAACGAGTAAAATTCAGTACTATAATTATAATTTACCTTTAGTAGTTATCATGGATCCAAGGAAAAGAATAAAACTTAGTGGGTCATATGTCTCTAAAGGCAATTTTTATTTAGTTTAACTTTCAACCTCTTTCACTCCATTTTCACATAAATTCCTTCTATCTCTCTATCTATCTTTCCTCTCCAATGGCTCTAAGCAACAATGTAATCGGAGCAATAAACTTCGTCGCAATGCTCCTCTCAATTCCGATCATCGGAGCCGGGATCTGGCTAGCCATGGAATAAGACAACTCCTGTGTCAGAATCCTACAATGGCCCGTCATAATCATCGGAATCCTCATACTCCTCGTAGCTTTAGGAGGATTTATAGGAGGGTTTTGGAGAATCCCATGGCTCCTCGTATCCTATCTAGTAGCTATGCTCGTCCTTATAATCTTGCTAATTTGTTTAGTTGTTTTCATCTATATGGTTACCATTAGAGGTTCAGCTCATCTTGAATAGTGTGAAAAGTATTACAAAAGTCGTTGAAATTCATTAAAATTGTGGTAAATTATAATCATGGTACCAGAACTTTATTCTCTTTTACACTTTGGTACCTAAATTTTATCTGAACTTAAGATGACTTAACAATATGATACTTTTGATCTGTTACAACCGAATTAACCATTAAAAATATGAACAAATTATAACTATGATACCTAAATTTTACCTTCTTTTTTTTTTTTACATTTTGGTACCTAGATTTTACCTAAAGTTAAGATGACAAAGTGGACACTATAATATTATGACTTGTTACAACTGGTTAACCATTAAAATATAGTCAAACTACAAATATGGTACTTGAACTTTTTTCACTTTTATATTTTCATACCTAGATTTTATCCCAACTTAAAATAACTGAATAGTACTTATGACCTCTTACAACCGATTAACCATTAAAACGTGGGCAAATTACAACTATAGTATCCTGAACTTAAGATGATTGTATAATATAGTACTTGTAACCACCAACAACCGGTTAACCATTAAAAATATAGACAAATTACAACTATGGTACCTGATGTTTAACTTTTTTCACATTTTAATACCTAGACTTTATTTTTAAATAAGATGCATAGTTTACGGTCTTTGACTTAACATGAGACCCACTTTATTTTTCAAGACAATTTAGTCATTCCTTTCCGTCTCATTGTAATTTAGGTACCCTAGTTGTAAAAGAGTGAGAATTCAAGTACTATAGTTATAATTTACCTCAAAATTGCAATATAGCTTTCTTTTAGTAGTTATCATAAATCAAGGAAAGAATAAAACCTAGTGGGTCATATGTCTAAAGCTAATTTTTATTTAGTTTAACTTTCAACCCATTTCTCTCACTTTCACTCACTTTCACTCCATTTTCACATAAATTCTTTCTTTCTATCCATCCATCTTCCTTTCCAATGGCTCTAAGCAACAATGTAATCGGAGCGATAAACTTCGTGGCCATGCTCCTCTCAATCCCGATCATCGGAGCCGGGATCTGGCTAGCAATGGAGCAAGACAACTCCTGTGTCAAAATCCTACAATGGCCAGTCATAATCATCGGAATCCTCATACTCCTCATAGCTTTAGCAGGATTTATAGGAGGGTTTTGGAGAATCCCATGGCTCCTCATATTCTATCTAGTAGCTATGCTTATACTCATAATCTTGCTGACTTGTTTAGTTGTTTTCATCTATATGGTTACCATTAGAGGTTCCGGTCATCTTGAACCTTCTAGAGCTTATTTAGAGTATCGGCTGGAAGATTATTCCGGTTGGCTCCGGCGAAGAGTTCAGAGTTCTTTTAAATGGGATGGGATTAGGAATTGTCTTAGTTCTACTACTTTGTGTTCTGAGTTGAATCAGAGTTTTCGGATGGCTGAAGATTTCTTTAATGCTCGGATTAATCCTTTGCAGGTAATGATTCTTTCTTTTCTTCTTTCAGTTCTTGGCATCTTATACATTTTTTTATGGTTACAGAACTTTACTCGTTTTTACGGTATTGCTAATAAAGTTCAATCGATGCCTTAAAATGATAGATTATGATCTCAATATAGAAAATTTTAAAGAATATATGATATTTTAAGCAATTTTAATGCTTTGATTTTTCGTTTTGAGGTGATTTGGGTGTTGTTTGGTTAGGAGAGAAAACGACTTCAGAGAAAGAAAACTACTGAAATGGTGATTTTGGAAGTTAAAAAATGAAGTTTTACAATAAATATAGTTGTAAACAACTTTAATTTTTTAACACTTCAATTTTTGAAGTTGTTGACAATAATTTTGAGGCGTGGCTGAAGATATTTTTGGGAAAAATCAATTTTTGGAGAGAAAGCTACCGAAATTGTGATTCTGGAAATTAAAAAATATGGTTTGATGGTAAATGTTAATCAAAATATTTTTAATTGTTGAACATTTTTATTTTTGAAATCGTGGTCATTGTAAGGCGTTGGTTTCATGACTTTTGACGACCTCAAAATAATAAATTATTTTTGTCATTTAGGTGTTTTTTTGGTAGGAGATACTCCCTCCATTCTTAAATAAGTGTCATTTTAGAGTTTTTCACACAAATTAAGAAACACAATTAATATGTACTTAAATTAATAAATTTACATGGATTAACTAAATAAAAATTATCGGTTGGAGAAAGAACTTTGAAAGCTTAAAAAACACATAAATCAAGATAAAATTTAAATTCTTAGACTAAAAAACTATACTAAATTTTATTGAAAAACGAAAACGACACTTAAAAAAAGAACAAAAACAATTATCTAAAATGACACTTATTTGAGAATGGAGGGAGTATAAAGTAATTTTATAGTTAGAAAAAGCTATAGAAATAACGGTTAACGACGTCAAAATGAAAATATGCAATGATTAAGCATTTGTTTGGGAGTTTGGAGGTTAATGGAGGTGAGAGTTAAATGAGGTAATGGAAAGTTCAAAATTAACCTTGTTTGAGAGTTTATAGGATGTAAATGAGGTTAAATGTTTAACCTTGTTTGGGAGTTTAAATTTGGAGGGGAAGGTAGGTTAAATTTACTCTGCAGAGAGAAGAAATTTTAAAAAAGTTTACGTTACTCCCATTAACCCCCAATTTGGAGGTTAGAGGAAGTAAAGATTTAACCTCATTAACCTCCATTTACTCCCAAAAAATAACTCCCAAACAAGGTTAACTTAATACTTAACCTTCCATTACTCACATTTACTTCCATTAACCTCCTCCCAAAGAAGGGCTAAAGTTTAGAATCTCATTTACATTGGAGCTGCATTTTTTATTTTCCAAAATTACGAGTTCATGAGTTTTTTTTCTTTAAACAATTCACTTTATGTCCTCTTAACTAAAAAAAACTTAAATTACCTCAAAACAGATAAATACATAATTAATTTTTTTTTTAAATCTCATTAATTCTTGAAATTTTCTATTTTGAAGTTATCAACTACTACCTCCGTTTCATATTATATGTCTTTCTAGTGATTCTTTTTTGTTTCACTATACATGTCATTTTATATGATCAGTACACGTTAAGTCGTCTTTTTTCCTGCTATAAAACATGGGTTTATGAAAATTAATTAGAATAATGGACTTATTATAGAATAAATAAATAGTGGAATCAATAAATAAGGGGTAATAATGTCTTTTATTTAATATCTTTAATTTCTATACAACTCTTTAAAACGACATGCAATATGAAACAGAAGGAGTATCATTTTGAACCGGTAACTCAATTTAGCGGCCATAAAGTTACAAACTGTAAAATTCAGTGATTTTTATGCTACGTTTTGAAATTTAATAGACAATCGTGAAAATGAGTAAAGTTTAGTGACCATTGTATAATTTACCCAATTAACTAGATCTATTTCAAAACAGTAGTATAGCGATAAAGATGATTGCTTTGTAATTGCAGAAAAGAATATGTTATTGATCTATTTTTGACTGTAGAATCAAATTAAAGAATGTTAAAGTTGAGAAAAGATTATGTAAACCATGTGTTAATCTTTGCTTTATGATTTAATGGTGTTCAAAACTTTGATAATTATATTTTACGACTTTAATTTTTAAAAATTTTTATTTTGACATCATTTAGATGTTATTTAGTTAGAAAAAAAAATTGAATTTTTAGAGAGAAAAAACTCAAAAATATATTAGTTTTGGAAAAAAAAATGTGGCTTTATGCTAAATGTCGTTCTAAACAAATTTAATTTTTAAACATTTCCATTTGAGATTGTTAAACGTCATTTTGATGCGTTAGTTAAAGTTTAGTGACCATAATGTTAAAAATTGTAAATTAAGTGACTTTTATATTATGTTTTATAGTTTAGTGATCATACCGTGAAAATTAGTAAAGTTCAGTGGTCAGGGTTTTAGAACTTGTGGGCAGACCTGGCAATTATCGTGTTAGATTCGTGCCATTTTCGGGTTCGTGTTAAAAAAAGTAAATTCAAACCCAATCCAAAAACTTTCGTATTACAATCGTATTAGCTTGTTTGGTTTAGTGTCGATTTCGTATCGTGTTTTCAGGTTACATATAATTTGTCATGTGTATATATCAACGAAATTGTAGTATTTTTAAATACTTCATGTCATTTTTATATTAGTATATTAACGTTGACTATCAAAAAGTCCGCTAATATCATGTTAGAGGTCATATAATGTGTTTATAACAGTTTAGAAGGTTCAAATCACATTTGAAATTAATAATTATAATTTTTATTATCTTTTTTAATAAAGTGACGTATAAAAATACGAGAAAATATAATAATAATTTTATATATTCGTGTCATTTCGTTGCGTTTTCGGGTTAGCATATCAATCCTAATCCAACCCAAAATTTTGTGTGTCAGTTTCGTGTTAATCCAAAAATTGCATGTCGATTTTGTGTCGTGTAATCGGCTCATGTATACTTTTGCCACCTCTACTTATGGGTATAAACGTGTCTCATTAAATTTGAGCGTTAGAAACTTAAATAGAGGACGAGAGTTCCTTGATATTGTACCGACTTGCTCGTTACTAATGAACTAAATGTTTTTTCTTAGTCATCAATGCAAGTAAAAAATAGCCGAACAACGTAAATCTCTTATTCTTCTGATTGCATATTTAATTCTTGTTCCGCTTATCAACCCTATTATAATCAATAACGTATCCAATTCCTAACAGTCAGGATGCTGTAAACCTCCGACGCAATGTGGGTACACGTTCGTGAACCCGACATATTGGATAAGTCCGATCAACAATGCCGCGGACAGGGACTGCCTGAATTGGAACAATGACCAAAACCAGCTGTGCTACAATTGTGATTCCTGCAAAGCTGGGCTACTGGCTAATATTAAAAAAGAATGGAGAAGAGCTGATATAATACTGCTGATTACTCTTATAGGTTTGATATGTGTTTATTTAATAGGTTGCTGTGCTTTTAGGAATGCCAAAACTGAAGATCTGTTTCGGAGATACAAGCAAGGCTATACTTGAAAAAAAAAAGGTCTCGGTAGTGCTAGGTTGGAGTAGTAGTTCACGTTGATTGTCCGGTTAGAAATAATGTCCGTGATAGTACTCTGTAAATTAGGAGGAAATCAGATAAAAATTATCCGATTTTGAAATTGCAAAGAAATCGGATAAAGATTGTCCGACTTCTTCACATCGCACGTAACCTGAGCAATCATTCTCGGGATACGGTTTTGTCCGTCCGACTTCCTTCGGAAGTTGTTCCAAAAGCAGCACGGAACCGTGCTGCTTATGGATGGGACAAGACCGTAACCCGAGCATTATTGCTCGGGTTACGTGCAATGTGAAGAAGTCGGACAATCTTTATCCGATTTCTTTGTAATTTTAAAATCGAATAATTTTTATCCGATTTCATCCTAATTTACAGAGTACTATCATGGATATTATTTCTAATTCGACAATCAACGTGAAATAATGCTCATCCGGAGCATTTATTCAATTAAATATGTATTTTATGACCTTTTTCTCGAATTCAATACTACTTGATGTCCAAATTTTTTTAGTGATGGGTGTTGTGCTGCGGAAAGTTGTCTTTTTTGTAGAGTTCTTATTGTCGTGTTGTGTCCATATTGGAGTATTATTTCACGTTGATTGTCGGATTAGAAATAATGGCTCTGATAGTACTATGTAAAGTAGGATGATAAAGATTATCTGATTTTGAAATTGGAAAGAAATTGGATAAAGATTGTCTAACTTCTTCACATCACACGTAATCCTAGCAATCACTCTCGGGATACAGTTTTATCCGACTTCCTTTGGAAGTCATTCCAAAAGCAGCTGCTTTTGGATGGGACAAGACTGTAACCCGAGCATTATTGCTGGGGTTACATGCAATGTGAAAAAGTCAGACAATCTTTATCTGACTTCTTTATAATTTTAAGATCGAATAATTTTTATTTGATTTCATTCTAATTTACAGAGCATTATCACGGACATTATTTCTAATTGGACAATCAACGTGAAATAATGCTCCAATGGAGCATTTATTCAATTAAATATGTATTTTGTGATCTTTTTCTCGAATTTAATGCTGCTTAATGTTCAAATTTTTTGAGTGTTGGTGTTGTGACGTGGAAAGTTGTTCTTTTGTAGAGTCGTTGTTGTGTTCACATTGGAGTATTATTTCACGTTAATTTTCTAGTTAGAAATAATGTATATGACAGTGCTTTGTAAATTGGGATGAAATCAGATAAAACTTATTCGGTTTTAAAATTACAAAGAAGTCGGATAAAGATTGTCGATTTCTTCACATCGTACGTAACCCGAACAATAATTTTCGAGATTCGGTTTTGTCTGACTTCCTTCGGAAGTCGTTCCAAAAGCAGCACGGTTCTTTGTGCTGCTTTTGGATGAGACAAAACCGTAACTCGAACATTATTGTTCAGGTTACGTGCGATGTGAAGAAGTCAGACAATCTTTATCCGACTTCTTTATAATTTTAAAATCGAATAATCTTTATCTGATTTTATCCTAATTTACAAAGTAGTATCACGGATATTATTTCTAAACGGACAATCAGCGTAAAATAATACTCTAATAGAGCATTTATTCAATTAAATATGTATTTTGTTACCTTTTTCTTCAAATTAATATTTTACTTGATGTTCAAATTTTTTGGGTGTTGTGCCACCGAAAGTTGTTTTTTTCTTATGTAGTCCTTGTTTTGTGGTGTTGTGTCCACATCGTTAGTCAGAGGTGTTTGACGAAAATCGTAGGCTGCCTCTTCTTCCAAGACATAAAGGGCCCTTTCTAGTTTTATCACAGCTTGCATTTATTACTACTAGAAAGCATACAAAATCTCTAGGAAGAAACGACAAACTTAACCCTAATCAAAGGAAGTGTTGATTTAGTTCAGATATTATTCATTTTCACCTGTCTTTTCTTTTTAAGGGGGTGAGTTCAGCATCTCGAAACACTTCTAGTGAGCTCCTATGCTACTTAAACTTTACATAGTTTACACTTTTATATTTAAATTATATTTTATTTTAAAAATATATCTAAAATAATGATAACTCGATAATTTAGTATATTTTACTTAATGATCTGTCAACGCGAGTTGTATGAGTTAATTACATCAACGATACCTAGACTTTACCATAATTCATACTTCGGTACCTAAATTTTATTTTATCCTAAAAATATAACACAAGTAAAGATGACTGAAAATTTTAGTTCATTTGATTGCTTAGTGACCAGGTAATGTGAACTAAACATTGAGACTCACCATAAACTCAATTAACATAAAATTACAATACTGTTATATATATATACAACAGTATTGTAATTTTATATTAATTGAGTGTATGGTGTGTCCCAATTTTTAATTTAAAATGGTCAAATTCGCATTGATCGATCATTGATCAGTCAAATGTACTAAAATATTGAGTCATCTTTGTTTGAGGTGTATTTTTTGGACACAATGAAATCTAAGTACCAAAGTGTGAATTATGATAAAGTTCAGATACCATTAGTGTAATTTACTTGTCAAAGTCGTACCGGTAAAATATACTAAATTGTCCGATCATCGTTACTCCAGGTATAGTTTTAAAACAAAATGTAATCTAGGTACCAAAGTGTGAATTAGGGTAAAGTCCAGGTACCATTGGTGTAATTTACTCAAAAATAGTATAAATAGTTGACTCTTAGTGATTTAAGGGGTAAATTACACCAATAGTACTTGAAGATTACCTATTTTACACTTTGGTACCTACATTACATTTTGTCTCAAAAATATACCCGAAGTAATAGTGACCGGACAATTTAGTAAATTTTACCTGTAAATGATCGATCAATGCAAGTTTGTCTGAGTAAATTACATAAATGGTACCTGAACTTTTCCTAATTCAGACTTTGATACCTGGATTTTTTTTGTCCCAAAAATATTACTCAAGTGAAGGTGACCAGATAATTTAGTACATCAGATTGGTTAGTGACCAATCAACGAGAGTTTGACCATTTTGAATTAAAAATTAGGACCTACAATACACTCAATTAACATAAAATTATAATACTAACCTTTAATATATATGTAGAGCTAAAGAGTACTATTGTATATGTTAATTGAGTGTATGGTGAGTCTAAATTTCTAATTTAAAATGGTTAACTCACGTTGATTGGTCAAATATACTAAATTATCGATTCATCTTTACATGAAGTGTATTTTTTGGACAAAATGAAATTTAGGTACCAAAGTGTGAATTAGGATAAAGTTTAGGTACCAATAGTGTAATTTACTCATCAAACTCGCATTGACCGGTTATTGACCGGCAAAATGTACTAAATTGTCCGGTCATCGTTAGTTCAGGTATATTTTCGGGACAAAATGTAATCTAGGTACCAAAGTGTAAATTAAGGTAAAGTTCAGGTACTATTGATGTAATTTACTCGTGATTTAAGAGTGACTAAGATATATCATCTCTAACAATACTTCTTATATCCGCTAGTTCCACACCATATGAATTGTTCGTTGGTAGGAAACCCGTGTTTTCATTTATGAGAGTATGGGGTTGTTCAGCCTTTGTCAAACGCATTGCGTCCGACAAACTAGATTCGAAATCTGATAAATGTTTCTTCATTGGTGTTGGCCCAAAAAATAAAATAATTATTTTTATGTATATAAAATGCTTGAGTTGTGTTTTTAGGATATAGTTTATATTTTCTAGAAAATAATACACGTGTAAGCTAACCTTCAACCCATGAGAGAGTCCGACACCACGCGGGGCGTGTCCTCAATACGCAGCGCGTAAACAAGGCGTCCGGAGAAATCAACGTCAAAAACTCAAATACGCAGCGCGTCCTTCACTTTACGCGGGGCGTACTTTCTTACGCGGGACGTACTTGCCAATACGTCATGCGTAAGACGCATCCGCAGAGTGTTCCAAGATCAGAAGCTCCAATACGCAGGGCATATCCACCAATACGCAGGGCGTACTCCTTCACGCGGGACGCGACACCAGAGACGCCACGCGTAACAATCATCAATGAAACGCACAAGGCCCATGAGCCACAACACGCAGGACGTAGTAGGACATACGCAGGGCGTATCGTCTCGTCCGGAAGCAGTCAACGGCAGTTGAGGAAGTTAAGTTAGTTGCTTAGTTAGTTGGAGTTAGTTGAGTTAGTTGGTGATGAAAAGACCAAAATACCCTAATACCACTAAAGAATTACCAAAACGCCACTTAAAAATACTATAAATAGACCCCCTTCCATACACTAAAACACACACTCAACACACAACAAAACCCCTCTCTAAAGGTTACTCTCAATGCTCTCTTTTTAGTTTTTAGTTCTTAGCTCCTAGTTTTTCAAGTTCTTCAAAGTTCTTCCTTTCGTTTTTCGTTTTTCTTAGTTTTAATCCCTCATTTAGATTCCTTTAGCTTCAATTCAAGTTCCAAAGCCTCTTTTCAAGTTTCTCAAATCAAATTAGTGTTTTTAAGTCGTTACTCTGCTCAAGTTTTCAATTAGAATTTCCTTTCTAAAGTAATTTTCCAGATTCATCCATCCTTTTTCAAAGCTCAATTCTGTCCATTTAAAGTCATTTTTTGCTTTCAATCCCTTCGACAAAGTTGTTCCTAACGTCCTGAAGTTCGATCTAGTGTATTTATTTGCCCAATTCCGTGCCCAGAAACTCTAGTTACAAGCCGATCTCTCCAGCCCAAATTCTTTTAGACATCCTGTTTCCGGAATTTTCCAGATTCAACCAGTTATTTTCAATCCTCAATTTCATCTATTTACGATTCGTTTTATTCTTCGATCCCTTATACAAAGTTGTTCCTAACTTCCCGAAGTTCAATTTACACTATTTACTTGCCCAATTCCGTGTACTTAAGCACTCCAACCAAGCTCCCCAATGACAAAGATTAAATCTGCCCCATTTGCCTACCAACGTTTTGCCATTGCCAAGATCATAGACCGTACGTGTTGGTCCCTTATAAGGTAGCAAGTATAGTTCCAAGGGGGGGTTAGGAACTATTTAAACTTTTTCGCTATTAGGGCAGACTTCTTTTTCTAAAGAAAACAGTTTCAACAGCAGCGCTGAGTAAACAGCAAGATACTGGCTTAGTCAACTGGTGACTAGGTCAGTTTCTTAGCTTGAGTCAGGAGATAGCACTTAGAGTCTATTTCTGAGCTCAGACGTTCAATGCGCACAACTCAACTTTGACCTCTTTACTTGGTCAGTTTTGATTTTTTAAATCAAGCAATACAAATAAGGAGTTAAGGTAAGAAATACTTCACTCAGCAGATTTATCCAGGTTCGGCTTCTTCTAAGCCTACGTCCTGTCCCCAGAACACGTTCCGAGATTTCAAATACTCTACTGAGCTCTTTAAAGGTAGAGCCTCAAACCTATTACAATATCAGCAATTGAGTATGACAAGAGTACCTTCCTCTATACTTCTACTCAATCCTATTCTCTTGCTGAGTACTTAAAACCGAGTACTCAGCCTCTCCTTTCTATCTCTAGAAATGATAAGTGTTTTGTCCTAATACAAAGATGTGCTAAGACACTTTAGACGATTTAACAATCACTCTAGACTTTTACACAAATATAAGAAATTGTAGTGTAAGATTTGCTTTGCTTCTTGCTTGCAGAACTTGTGTAGAAATTTGGTCAGCGTAACTGCTTGATCAAGTTCTGTGTAGAATGAAGCTTGTGATGGCACTATTTATAGAGATGTCTGGGCCTCGGTCATTTCGAATTTCGAAATAGCCGTTGGAGGGAAACGGATATATATCGTTGTCATCCTGACTTGCTCAGAGCTCTCGGCCAATCACAATCGTGTATCTTCTGTCCTCGGTCAGCTCAGCAGATGGTCTCTCTTTTTATGGTAAGGTCAACTGGACAGCATACTGTGTCGTCTGAACTTTTCCAAAAGAGGAAACACTTTGTCTGGAAGTTTTCCTTCGCCAGCTGCTGTCTTGTACGTTTGTCGAGACTACTCAGCAGCTTCATCTTGAAGTTGTTCCCGAAGGTCTTCTAGATCCTTCCGTTTGCTGGTTGCGTTTTGTTTCAAAACGGCAACGTCTTGACATACGCGGGCCGAGTGTACTGAGTTGTTTGACTTGGGCCTTGGCTTCCGTATTGGGCTTGGGCCTTCCAATCCTTATGACTTATAACATTTATAACTCAACATTGAACAAACACATTAGTAGAATAAATTAAAGCATTTAAACTTAGTGTGTTTAGAATATGTATTTTGGATTATACTTAAACAATTTTGTCAAATCAAAATTATGTGGCAAGGTGTTTCAATAAACTTCCCCATTTTGATGTTGGCAAAACTATTCAGCAAGGAACTCAGTATGAGCTCCCCCATGATAGTTGACCTAGTATATTTTAGCAAACTCCCCCGTAAGGGTTGAGCTACTAACTTAGTTTAACTTAAAACATTTAAAGATTTAAATGAGTAAGTCTGAGATCAGTTTTCAGATATAGGTAAGCTATTTCAACATATTCTATTTACTCAGTGTAAAGCGGAAGGTTTAGTCATATAGAGCGCGCTGAGTAATTTCTTGTTCAATGAGTTCTTATCAGAATGTATTACAAGCACATAGGTTAATGTCAAACATGTTATCAGCATATGATTTAGTCAAATAATTTTACAAGTGTTAAACATAGCTGATTCAATTGAAGATACTTAATAACTCAGTATTTAGCAATATATATATCATAACTTAAGATTTGAAGATGATGAAGATAAGGATATGATATATTGATGGAAGTCATTCATTACACAGCAACACATAAAAAGATAAGGCAACAAAAGATTACAACTGTATACTGAGCTAGCCTATCTATTTCTTTTTCTTGTGTTGTGAAGACTAACTTTGCTCATACTGACGTCGCTCATGCTGAGCTCTATCTGCTTGCGCTTTCTCCCCCGTTTTGTCAACTTCGGGGAGCTTGAAGGCATCAGTTAGGACAGCGCGAGTCAGTTCCTGAGAAAGCTCCTTTAGCTTCTCAGCGCTCTCATTAACGCCATCAAAAATGGCAACTCCATCAGCTGAGACCTCTTCAGGTATTCGGAGATCAGCAGCACTGATCATATTGACACTATAAGCTTGAGCTTTGGCTTGCCAGATAAGAGCTTCAGAGAGGCCAGCAAAGATTTGGTGGAATGTCTTCAAGAGAGCTGAGTCATAATGATGACGTTGGATATTGTTATGACGGATGTGGTTGAAAGATTGTTGTGCGATGGACAGCAATTCATTCTGCTTCAACGCGTCAGTATCCATCTCTTGCTTATTTAGATTAAGCAGTCTTATAGCCTCACCGATTTGCTCTACTGAGCACTGACTGTATGACACCATTTGCTCGTTTGTCTTCAGTTGCTCAGTGTGAAGCTGAGCAAAGAGCATTTTGAGTTCAGAGGAAGTGGCGTAGTCAGTGTTCACAGCGGACAGCTTCTGGACTTGGTGATGGAGAGAGTTCAGATGTTGAACTATTGTCAGTTGTATCTCTGCCAACTTGGCAATGGAATCCTGCTTAGCTTGCTGGGCTTGGAAGGATAAGACGACATTCAGCAGATCTTTAAGTCCCTTAACTTCATTGAGAAGCTGAGTGACCTGAGAGAGCTGGGTAGTCTCGAGAATAGAAGAACCAGCAGCAGGAGGAGTGGAATGTTGAAGATCTCTGATCAAAGATTGCACTGAGTCGATAATCTTCTTGCCGGACTCAGTGGCATTCAGATGGACATCAGTATGACCAGAAGGAAGTGGAGTGAAAGGTGTACCCTGGTCAGTGACTGGAAGAGTTTGCTCAATCTGCACTTGAGTTGGAGGAAATGTTGATTGATCGGTAGAGAGTTGAGTTATGGAAGTTATAACCCGAATACTGTCTGTGCTGACGGCAGAAGAATGGGGAGTCAGCACCATGCTTGAGGAAACAGCATGAACAGTAGACGGTTCAACCTGACTGGTTGAGGTGGAAGAAGTGTGAGGGTCGGCATGTTCCCACTGAGAAGAAACAGAGGCTTGTTTTTCTAACGGCGCGGAGGTAGTGGAAGTAGATTACCGTTTGAAGAATGTCAGTTTGACAGTAGAAGGATCCTTGGTTGTCTAGGAGAGAACAAGTTCAGGAATAGAAGGTGGTTGCACAGGAGATTCACTGACCATCTTCTCACTGGCCTTAACCATCTTTTGCCTTCTACGCGGTGGAGTGGAAGTATGAGCAGGTTCATCTGAGTGAGTAGGAGAGGGTTCCTTTTTCTCAATATGAGTCTGGTCAGCCTGCTGTTCAAGTTGATCAACAATGTGTTGGTCAAGTACTGGCTCAACTCCAGCAGCTAGCTCAGTGTCATGCTCATCACCAACAGCTACCTCGGTGTCAGCATCCTCAGCTTCATTTTCGCTGGCAGTTTCCTCAGAACCCTCAGCGTCATCCTGACCGCTGGCTTCTTCGTCTTCCTCTTCCTCCTCAGTAGTTTCTCCATCAAGTTCCTCCTCAACTTGAGAGATGAAATGATCATCTAATTGGACTTCAGGTTCCTCGGACTCAGCAATAGTACCTTGACACTGGGTGAAGTGAGAGTCACCCGGTACAACGAAGTCGGTTGGTATGGTGTCCAAAGGAATCAAGGTAGAAGTTTTCTGCTTCTTCTGAGGTTGCTCAGCAGCTTCCTCAGTTCCAGGCTCACCTTGCCTGGTTCTTTTCTCAGCTGACTTGCCAGCTGACTTCTGCTTCTTTGCTGGAGACTCAACGTTTGCAGAGGGAGTCTCAGCAGTATTCCTCTTGCGAGAAGCTGGGGCCTTAGTTCTTCGCCCTTTCTTTAGCTCAGCAGTTTCCTCAGCTTGGCCAGCATCAGCAGCAGCAGCAGCTTTACCTTTCTTCAAAGGCTGTCCAAACTTCAACGCCCTCAGCGAGGCTGCTGTGATCTTAGTTCCTTTAACTTTCTCCTCACCTTGGAGGTCAATTTTATGGTCAAGGAGGATCCTAGTTATGATTGACCCAAGTCTTAGCGTACCCGTGCTGCGTAGGAACCCAGCAACTAAGAAGACTGGCATGTTGATGGAGGTGTACGTCAGCATGTGCCATATGAAGCACTGTTCAAAGTTTGTTGCTGATGTAGTGCAGTTGATCTTCGGGTAAATAAAATAACTCAGCAGGTAGTGAGCCATTTTCTGGTGCTGACCCATTGAAGAAGCGGAGACTTCTCCTGAGTAGCCATCAGGTTTGCAAAAGCTGTGGACATAGTTTGTCTTGTCCTGATCTCCCGACTTTCTCAGCCTTGCTCCCTCAGTCTTCAGCTGAAAAAGAATTCCTATGTACAGAGGGTTGATGAAGATGGTTTTTCCTCTTACTTCAGTGCATAGGTAGTCGGTGGAGTCACTGGCAACCTTGAGGTTGTGGTAGAATTCCCTCACTAGGTCAGGATAAGTTTCATCCCTGACCGAGAACAGCCCAGTCCATCCATTTTGTGAAATCCATTCACAAAATGGCTGTTCATTTTGTACGAAGTGCTCCGAAACCCATCTGGAGGGTTCAACCTTCCATTCGCGTACGTTCTCCAAAACCTTGGAGTAGGTTCGGACCTTGACAGTTTTTCCTTGACCAGAGTTCTGGCCAGTTTTTCCCTTACTCGGCGTAGAGGGATTTTGGGTAGGTTGATCGGAGTTAGTCTTTTGGTGGCCGGCACCGGAGACGTTGAAATATAACTTAGTCATTCTTCGAATTTTGAAAAATTAGAGGAATTTGAGAGAGAAGAAGTTCAAAGTAGTTTCTTTGCCTTTAGAATTGATTAAGCGTAAAGAATAAAAGATGGGGAAATTCCCATAATTTATAGACGGAATGAACGGTGTGGATCTTAATCGAATCCATGTGTCAGTTTTGCCTTGGGATTATGTACCGACAAAGATCCTGGCATTTATGACACATACGGCGAATACGTCATCCTAGGGCTATACGCGTGCTTTGCATTTATGCTAACGGATCTAACACTCAGTATTTAGAATGTCAAGCGTTTGATATTCTGAGTGGTCAGTAATGCATTTACGGATGATTTTAAAGTTTAAGTTTAAACTAGTTTACTCAGTGTGCAAGTTACTCAGTATTTGATGTTCAGTCAGTTTCGATGAGTTACTCAGCAAACAATCAATCATTCAGCATAGTAATTCACTCAGCATTCATATTCATTTAGAACAGGAATTTACTGAAGAGGATTAAACATACTAATTGCTTCTCTTAGTATGCTGAACTGCTCACGGGCCAGTGGCTTCGTGAAGATATCCGCAAGCTGTTCGTCCGTTGGGACAAAGGTCAGCTTGATCTCACCTTTGAGTACATGGTCTCTAATGAAGTGATGTCTGATGCTGACATGCTTCATTCTGCTGTGTTGAATTGGGTTCTTGGAAAGATCAATTGCACTTTTGTTGTCACATTTGACTTCAATTGTCTTCGTTTGAACACCATAGTCTTAAAGCTGTTGCTTAATCTATAAGAATTGAGCAACACAATGACCAGCAGCAATGTACTCAGCTTCAGTGGTAGACAAGGCTACTGACGCCTGCTTTTTGCTGAACCAGGATACAAGACAGCTTCCTAAGAAGTGGCATCCTCCAGAGGTGCTTTTTCGTTCCAGCTTATCCCGTCCATAGTCAGCGTCAGTGTATCCGATGAGTGTAAAATCATGAGTATTTGGATACCACAAACCTACGTTCACTGAGCTTTGCAAATATCTAAGGATTCTTTTTACAGCAATGTAATGAGATTCCTTAGGGTTAGATTGATATCTAGCACAGTAGCATACTGAAAACTGAATGTCCGGTCTACTAGCTGTTAAGTAAAGTAGAGAGCCTATCATACCTCGATATAATTTGCTGTCTACCGACTTACCATTCTCATCAGCGCAGAGGACAGTGTCAGTGCCCATAGGAGTGGATATTGGCTTGGAATTCTCCAAGTCATATTTCTTTAATATCTCCTTGGCATATTTAGCTTGAATGATGAAGATGCCATTCTTTCCTTGTTTAATTTGAAGACCAAGGAAGAAGTTGAGTTCTCCCATCATGGACATTTCAAACTCAGTCTGCATTTGTTGGCTAAACTCCTTGCACATTGATTCGTTAGTTGCACCAAATATTATATCATCAACATAAATTTGGGCCAACAGGGTATCTTTACCCTTTTTCTTAATGAATAAGGTTGTATCAGCTTTGCCCCTGACGTAATTTCTAGTCAGTAGGAAACTGGTCAGCCTCTCATACCAAGCACGGGGTGCTTGCTTGAGGCCGTACAGAGCCTTTTTGAGTTTATAAACATGGTTAGGGAATTTTGGGTCCTCAAAACCTGGAGGTTGATTAACATAAACCTCCTCGTTTATAACTCCATTAAGAAATGCACTTTTGACATCCATTTGGAATAATTTAAAATTCATGTAAGATGCATATGCACATAGAATTCTAATTGCCTCTAGCCTTGCCACTGGGGCAAAGGTCTCACCGTAGTCAATACCTTCTTGCTGACTGTAGCCCTGAGCTACAAGCCTTGCCTTGTTCCTGACTATGTTTCCTTGTTCATCCATCTTGTTCCTGAAGACCCATCTTGTTCCAATGGTCTTTTGACTCTTTGGATGAGGCACTAACTCCCATACGTCGTTTCTTCTAAATTGATCGAGCTCCTCTTGCATTGTGATCATCCAGAATTCATCGTACTCAGCTTCAGCATAATTCTTCGGTTCTTGTACTGAGACGAAGGCAACATTGCTGAGGTACTTCCTGAGTTGATTCCTCGTCATCAGGGTATTCCCAGCAGAATCAAGGATCGCACTCTCTGAGTGCCCTCTTGGGATCCTTATCTCTTTAGGTAGATTTATGTCTTGTGCTGTTTCTGTTTCAACAATCTCTGCAGAAGTAGATGGGCCAGAAAAAGTAATCTTAGGTTCACTCTTACTCTTGGTCAGCCTTTTCGTGAATGACTCAATAGCTGAGTTTGGATCATCTTCGGTCAGCGGCTGGTATCTACCTGCAGGGTCAGTTTCGTCGAACTCTACATGTATAGACTCTTCTAAAACTTGAGTTCGTTTATTAAAAACTCTGTATGCTTTGCTGTTTGTTGAGTAGCCCAAAAAGATAGCCTCATCAGCTTTTGAATCAAACTTTGCTAAGCTATCTTTGGTATTTAAAATAAAACATCTACAACCAAAGGCACGAAAGTATCCAATATTGGGCTTTCGTCCTTTCCAAAGTTCATAGGGAGTTTTCTTGAGTATAGGTCTAACTAGAGCCCTATTAAGAATATAACATGCTGTGTTAACAGCCTCTCCCCAAAAATACTTTGGAAGCTGATAACTTGCTGGATCCGCTTTGATATTCTTTGCCGGAGTTACCTGCAAAACAAAACCGGAGACAGGATCTCCGGGAAAACTCTCCGACGATCAAGTCAGTTTTTGAAAGAATGAGTCTATAATTTAGCAATAGCTTTGTGGGAAAAAATGTGAACGTACCTCCCCCCTTATTTTTAAGGCCTTTTATAGGTGTTTTTTGGGTAACCGCCGAGGGCGGTTACTCCTTAGTGGGCCACGTTCTGAGGGCGGTTACCCCTTTTTAGGCCATGTCCCTTTCGTGGCTTCCATGGCAACGAACGTGGTTCTGAGTGGGAGTCTTGATGATCCGTTTAGGAATTCGGGGCGGTTTACTCACTGCGCCCGCTTCCTTCATTCGGGTCCCGTCCAATCTTAGCCCATGGGGCTTTAATATGGACTGGGCTTGTGAAATGAATATAACCCGTTTTGGGCTTCGCGGGTTATCACATGCCTCCCCCTTGGTCTAGCAAGAGCCCTTTTAGGGTCTTTTTATAGGGGACGCTTCGTCTTTGTCCGATTATTTCAAAGTTTTGAATTTGTGCATTTCCCCTCTTTCGTTTTCTCCGGCGTCGACCTTTTAATTCCGTTACTTCTTTTCCGGCGTTGACCTCTTAATCCCGTCACTTTACTGTGTTGTCTTTTTCATATAAGTTTTTCTTTTCACATTTGTTCCTTGTTTGGCTTTTTGCTTCTGTTTTCCTTTTATCGATCATGTCAGACCTCGACTTCGCACCGTTTGACGACGATTATGTCCGCGAGGTCTCTAACGAGGTCGAAGAGATGGTTGAGGAAGCTTCAACCAGCTCTCCTGGGTGTAATTCTCATCCCGCCGACTTCCTTCATCTGGCGAATACAACCGACGAGGGTTTAGGTTTTGACCCTAAAAAGTTGATTCCGCCACCTGTCCCAACCCCTCGTTTGTTACCAAAGAAGGACAGGTCGGGAAGTCTGGTTTGTCAAGAGACAATCGATGATTTGTGGGAGCATTATCACTGGCTCCGAGGTCTCGAGACTATCATTCCTGGGGAGGATAGGGGACCGGGCGATTACCCAAAGGGGTACTTCACTATTTTCGTGGCCCAGATTATCTGCGGCTTCACTTATCCGCTGGCGGATGAGATTGCTTCCGTCCTAGGCGGTTACGGAATCGCGCCCGGGCAATTGCATCCTAATGGCTGGGCCGATTTGACTCTGGACAAATTCTTGGCGGATTGTTTGGAGGTTCCCTTTTCGCCCAAAATCTTCTCCAAGCTCCACCATTTCAAAAGCTCGGCGGGGTATTTCACTTTCATCCGCCAGAGCGGATACTATGGTTTTGACGAGAAGCTGAACAAGATCCGCGAGTGGAATCGATCTTACTTTTTTATCAAGTTTAATGAGGAAAACCTGAACTTCCTTCGTTGCTAGAGCCGACCCAACGTAAAGAGTTTAGACTTCGGGTATCCCAGCAAGGAAGAATCCGCCGTTATCAAGTTCTTGAAGAGCACTCCTCCTTTTGTATGGACATACGATCAGGCCTTTCATATGCTAAGGAGCCGAGTAGCGATTGCGTACCGCGAGGGGGATCGCGTTGTCTATATTCCTTATCGCGTTTTTGTGCAAGGTACTTTTTATTTCCAAGTTGATAGTTTCTTTTAACCCTTTGCAGGGGTGATCCTTTATCTCAAATCGCTGCAGATCGGGAGGCTAAAGCCCTGGCGAGAAGAAAGAAGCGGATGACGGAAACCGCTTCCGTTGTAGGGGTGGATCCTTCTGGAGGGACGATTCCTTCTATTGGGGCGGCTTCCCCGGTTAGGGCTTCCGCTTCACAAGGTCCCGCTTCTGCCTCCAAGGATCTTCCTTTAACCAGGAAGCAGAAGATAAGTGCGGATACAGAGTCTTCTCGTTCTAAAAAGAAGAACACTTCTGTGTCCCTTACTGTTGGCGGCGCACCTGTATCCGCCTCGTCTAAAGGAAAGAGCAGTACCCCCATTCACGAGGTATCTTGATCTGCTCCTTCTCGTATTGCTACTTTTTCCTTATGAGCTATCTGCCGTTCTCTTGATATTTTTCTTTATGCTTTTGCAGCCAATCCCCGATATTAGCGGATGGTGGACTAGGACTTTCGGCCTGGCCGTGAACTTCTCTTGCAAGGATATTGTATCTTCCATATGCAATGTCCTCGGGCGACTTCCCTCTGCCTCCCGTGTGCGCGAGCAAGTACCGCTCCCTACTGCTGTGGAAGGGATCGAGAAGCGTTCTGTAGAGGTATATTATTGCTTTGTCCTTCGCTTTCAAATATCTTGTGTTCATTGTAACCGCATATTTCTATTCGCCCATTTTTATTTATGAGACGTGTTATATGCAGATTATCAATTTCGCTGAGGGCATTCTCCGAAGGGATGCAATGCGAGCCAAGGAGTTGGAAAGTCTTGGTACGGAATTGGCGACTCAGAAGTCGCTTTATGATGATGTCCAAGGGAAGGTGAAGGTCCTAGAGGGCACCTGTCAGAAGGCCGTGGGCGAGAAGGAGGAGGCCCTTAAATCCCTTCAGGCCAAGTCCGATGAACTGCAAAAATCCCTCGACGACCTAGCTGCTTTCAATGAGGCCCAAAAGAAGAGGGTTGAGGAGATTTTGGCTGAAGATGGCGCCCGCATCTACTGGTATGGGGAGCGGATTCATGCGGCTTATGAGCACGGGCATCAGGGTCTAGTACTTAACCGCCCCAAAGTTCCTATCCCTGAAAAGGATTTAACTGGGGAGTGGGATAAGCTGGAAGCCGAGGATGCTGATATGGATGAGGTACTCTTCTTAGATTGGAAGAGTCTTCAGGATCCTCCGATTAGCTGCGAGATCCCTATTCAGCCCGCGGAAGGAGAGGCACCCCAAGCCGTTTCTCAACCTGTGCAAGAGGTACCTCTCACCGAAGAGGTTACTGAAGCGGTTACCGATTCAAGGGTTGAGGATTCGCTTGAAGTAGATCCTCCTACCGGAGGAGATGAGGGAGTCGCCGCAGTCCAGGAGGGCATTAGGGGCGAAGGAGAGGAAGCTGTAGCATAGCTTAACTTATATTTGGACTTTTGTATGTAAAAACCATGTAACAAACCGCTCTGATATATATATTTTCTTTCGGTTGTTGCTTTTCATATGTGTGTGATTGTCCCTTTTTTTTGCCCTTTATATGTGCCCTTTGTCCTTTTGCCGACTCCATATTTGTGTTTCTTCATAGCTAGGGTGGCCAGACCCTTTTTGCAATTTTGAGTACTCGTTTATTCGCTTAATTTTATGCCTTAACTTATAATTCTTCTTTCGAAAATAATCATAAGTTTTGATCATAAGGTTTTGCGAGTGATGCGTAATCATGCATCCGCCTTTCTTTAACAGGCAACACATTTATGTGTTTTTGATTTTAACCCTAAGGTTTTTTGCGAGTGATGCGTAATCATGCATCCGCCTTTCTTTAACAGGCAACACATTTATGTGTTTTTGTAAAGAATCCGCATTTTGTTGTAACATACTGAGTGAATGTAATAACTTTTATTGATGATGAGAAAAAGTTTATTACATATGTACACCAATTGTGTGGGATCGAAGCCTCATTAAAACCTTTTATCAGAAAACCCAGTGGGAAAAACTCATAAAAGGAAAAAGAGTACTCGTCATTTCCTCGAACTACTCGGCCTTTCTATATAGGCGTAGATTCTCTAGATTCCAGGTGTGCGGGAGCTTCTTTCCGCTTATTTCTTCTATTTCAAAAGTGGCTGGTCCCAGCTTCTTGGATACTTTGTATGGTCCGATCCAGTTGACGCCCAGCTTGCCTTTTCCATCTCTGGATTGTATTTTATCCGCTTTTTTCAAGACCAAGTCGTTCTCGTTGATTATTACTTTTCACATTCTTCTGTCATGGTATTTCTTGATTCTATTGCGGTACATTGCCATTCGCATGTAAGCTTTTTCTCTTCGTTCCTCCACAGAATCCAAAGCATCTCTGATGTTGATAGGATTTTGTGTGTCGCAATAATAAATTGTCCGATCTGTGGGCGACTTGATTTCAACAGGTAGGATTGCTTCGGCTCCATAAACTAGCGAGAAAGGTATTTCGCCTGTTGCTGCCTTTATAGAGGTTCTGTATGCCCACAACATATGGGGTATCTCATCCGCCCAACCTGTTTTTTTGTCACCTAGCCGCTTCTTGATGCCTTGAACCATGGCCCTGTTGGTAACCTCGGTCATACCATTTGATTGGGGATGGTTTACAGAAGAAAAATGATTCTTGATTCCCATGCTTTCGCAGTATGTTTTGAACTTGGCACAGTTGAACTGGGTGCCATTGTCGGTTATAAGCTTCTGCGGGATCCCAAATCGCATGATAATGTTCTCTCGTAAGAACTCGATCATTCGCTCAGGTGTTTGTGCGGTTACTGCCTCTGCTTCTACCCATTTGCTGAAGTGGTCCACTGCGACTATCAAATACTTCCTTTTCTTTGTTGTTTCTGGGAATGGACCCACTATATCAATTCCTCATGTTGCGAATGGCCACGCCGTCATTATAGTGATTTGTTCAGCTCCGGGAACATGCTTTTCATTCGCATGGATTTGACAGTTGTGACATTCCGCAACCATCTTCTGGGAATCTTCCACCACCTTGGGCCAGTAGTATCCCAGCAGTTTGACCTTTCTTGCCAATGACGCCGAAGCTTCGTGCGCACCACAAATTTCTTCGTGTAGTTCTCGTAGCACATAGTCTCCTTCATTGCGACTAACGCATTTCAACCATGGACATGTGTACGATTTCCGATACAAAGTTCCATCCCGCATTGAGTATCGTGCCGACTGCCCAATTATTTTTCTGGCTAAGCTCTTATCAACCGGCAAATCTCCCTGCTCCAGATACTGACGGATTTGCATCCGCCAATCTTCATCGTCTTCCAGTTCCTCGATGATCATAATCTGATCAACCTCGAATGCTGGTGTCGATTTTATTTCCAAGCTGCATGCTTTTTGACTCCATGGTTCTCTACTTGCCGCTGCTTTTGCCAATTCGTCAGCTTTTGCATTTTGGCCTCGTGGAACATGCACCATCTCCCAAACGACTCCCTTGTGCGTTAACTCTTGTGTCAATCGGCCGACTACCTGATGGTATTTTACTAGCTCCTCCTGTTTCACCAGATAATTTTTTGTGATCTGGTTTATCATGAGTTTGGAATCGCTGTAGATTACCACTCTTTCTGGGGTGAGTTCATTGAGCAACTTCAATCCGCATATCATTGCTTCATACTCTGCGGCATTATTGGTAGTTTTGAAAGTTAATTTTGCTGCATAGCACAGGCGAATAACCTCCGGGCCCTTGATGACGACTCCCAGCCCAGCTCCATCTGTAGATAATGCCCCATCTGTGTACATGCTCCACTCTTCTTTTTGTGCCTTCGGACATTCATCGTCATCCCAGGTGAATTCGTTCACGAAATCGGTGAGTACTTAGCTCTTTAGCGCTGGTCTCCCTTCATAGCGAATATCGAATTCTCCCAGGCGAATTGACCATTCCATCAACCGGCCGGATGCGTCAGGTTTCTGTAATACCTTTCGCATTGGGATGCCAGTTCTCACAATGATAGTATGCGCCTGAAAGTATGGTTTCAATCTAGCCGCCGTGGTTATCACTGCGAGGGCCATTTTATCCAACTTCGAATACCGGAGTTCTGCATCCTTCAGGACTTTGCTCACGTAGTACACTGGATATTGTTGCCCTTCTTCTTCTCGCACCATCACAGTGCATATCGCCATGCTGGTGACGGATACATAAAGAAAAAAATCTTCTCCGTCTTCCGGCCTGCTCATTAAGGGCGGATAACATAGTAATCGCTTTATCCCCTCAAATGCTTCTTGACAATCCGGCGTCCATTCAAAGGACTTGGATTTTTTGATGGCATTGTAGAAAGGTAGACATCGCCTAGCTGAGCATGATATGAATCGCCCTAATGCCACCAACCGCCCGTTCAGTCTCTGTACTTCCCTTATGTTCCTTGGCGTCTTCATCTCCATTACTGCTTTAACCTTCTCAGGATTCGCCTCAACCCCTTTGCCGCTAACAATGAAACCCAGGAACTTTCCCGCTCTTGCTCCGAATGTGCATTTCTCTGGGTTCAATTTGAGGCCATATTTGATCAACACTTCTAGGATTTCTTTGATATCCCGCGGGTGGTCTTGCATTTTCTTGCTTTTGATGATCATGTCATCAACATAGATCGAGAAGTTCTCGCCGGATTTGTCTGAAAATATCTTGTTCATCATCCTCTGGTATGTTGCTCCCGCGTTTTTCAATCCAAAGGGCATCACCTTGAAGCAATAAGTCGCCTGGTGAGTTATGAATGATGTTTTGATTTCATCCGCCTTCTCCATGGGTATCTGATGGTAACTGGATTTCACGTCGGTGAATGATAAAGCTTCATATCCTGCAGTTCCATCTACCAATATATCAATGTTTGGAAGTGGATACATATCTTTCGGACATGCCTTGTTCAAGTCTTTGAAGTCGACGCACATTCTGTACGTTCCATTCGGCTTTTGACTAGCACCACATTGGCTAGCCATTCCGGATAGGTGACTTCTCAAATCGCATCCGACCTTAGCAAGTCCGCCACTGCTTTTTCAATCGCCTTTTACCGCTCAGGAGCATGTTCCCTCTTCTTTTTCCGCACTGGGGTTGCCCCTTTGTCTACATTCAACCGATGGGTTGCTACGTCTGGGCTTATTCCTTTTAGCACTTCATTTGGGGCGGCAAATGCCGACTCACATTGGATCAATACCTCGGTAATGGCTTTCTTTGTTTCTTCTGAGAGTCCAGCCGCTATTCGCACGTTCTTGTCATTCGAGATGGCGAATAGTTCCGTTTCTCCCAATGCTTCCGCCGGCAGCTTCTCTTCGACTTTATCCTCCTCTTCCGGTTTTGGTTCAAGTGATAATGTATAGGCCTGTTGAGATACAAGTTGATCACCTTCAACTATGACTCGCCCTTGGTGTGTTGGTAAATGTAATGTTAAATGCTTCATTGAGATGAGCGACTCTGTTTCTGACAGGAATGGGCGTCCCAGAATTATGTTGTAGGCCAATGGGAGATCAACAATTGCGAATTCTAAATCACCTCGCCATTTTAGCTTTTTATCGCCCATTTCTGCCTCCAACACCACCTGTCCACTTGTTTGAGAGGATTAACCCCCAAAACCTGTTACATCCATGAATGTATGTTCCACTCGCTCGTCATTAATTCCCAACTTGTTGAATGCAGTCCGAGTAATAACATTACAAGAACTGCCAGTATCAATAAGGACCCGCTTGACGTCCCATCCTTCTACAGCCATTGTAATCACCAAAGCATCCGCATGCGGCTCCGTGATTCGCGCGAATGAGTAATTGAGGGCATCCCCCCTATGAGTGTTGCTTTTTCGCTGTTCACGGCGAGCTCTTTTTGTTGGAGGCTCATAGATCCCGCCGGCTATCACGTTTATCACTCCTTTTTTCTGCTTCTTTTCGGGCCTTGCCTCTTCTTGATGTGGTAACGTTGCTTTCTCGTCACTAGTCTCTTTTCGTACAAATTGATTCAGCTTGCCCCTTTCGATAAGCCTTTCAATCTCCTTCTTCAATTCATAGCAATCGTTCGTGTCGTGGCCGTTCAGTCTGTGGAACCTGCAATATTTGTTAGGATGTTGCCCCAAACTGGTTCGACCTTTTACCTCGGGGAACCGCACATCCTTCTTCAGGGGGCTCTTTTCGATCCAAAGTAACACCTCCTGGCGAGTCGTGTTTAATGGTGTCTGATATCCGCCACTTTGAAAGGGGCGATCGCCTCTTCGAAAAAAATTACTTTTGGACTGGGTCTGGCGCCGATTGTCCGAAGTGGATCTAGCGGCATCTCTTTCTCGCCGGGTTTGAGCCCTATGTTCCCTGTTGACATCATCCACTTCCATGAATTCCTTTGCTATTTTCATGAGTTCGGCCACTGTGCGCGGCTTGTTGCAGATGATTTCCTCCCGCATACTCCAATCTGTGGTTCCATCTGCCATGATGTTGCGGATGCTCACGATATCCGGGTTTTGCAATCGCACCAGAATATCGTTGAATGCGACAACAAATTCCCTTAGGGAATTATAGTTCCTCTATTTGATCTCCTTCAGCTGCCTATCCGTCACATCCGCTGCTTTACAGCCCACAAATTTCGCACAGAAATCCCGACTATATTGATGCCAATTGTGAATAGATTCTGCGGGTAAAGATCGAAACCAATCAGATGCGGCTCCGCCCAAAGTTGTCGAGAATAACCCTTAAATGATGCTTTCACTCGCCCTTGCAACATCCATTAACTCTCCGTAGTTCCTGACATGAGCCTCAGGGTCAGAATTTGGATCCCCATAGTATTTAGGTATCGCGGGCGCTTTGATTCTGTGATCTGGAATGAATTCCCGCAACGAAGGGGCAAAAGGTGAATCGCTCTGGACCTCTGCTCTCGGCCTAGGCGAGTACCCCATTCGCTCCATCATGCTTCGTAATTGATCTTCTAAGTCAACATCGGGTATTCGCCGGACTTCTTCCATCCGCTGTTGGTGAATTCTGGGTGGCATCCATCCGCCCATCGGTGTTGAGACGTGTGCCTGATGGGGGACTAACCGTTGTCCCGTTATAGGATCAAAGTTCCATGTGTGCTCTCGCCCAGGAGTCATCAACTCCGAATGTCTGTGAGGAAAAGGTTCCACTTGCTGTAGCGGAAGAGTGCGTTGCACTCCTGGCAACGGTTGGGATGGCTGCCAGGTCGGATGTATCATCGTAATGAGATCTGGGTGCGAGTAGTTGCTCGGGTGGCTGTGTGGGTTTGTGCGACTACTCTGGCCCACTTGATTTGGCGCCTGAGATGGCTGCGGGAGGGCCGATATGACAGGGATAGTCGGTGATTGTGTTGAGATAACCACAGGTTCTTGAGGAGCAGCCGCCACGGCGGTATTGTGTTCGGCGAGGGCAGTTAGTAAATTAATCATGCGATCTCCAGCCGCCTGGCTCATGTTCGAAGCCAAGACTTGTCCTGCCATCTGCACGAAATCACTATTGGACATTTCCATCTCAGTTTGCACTTGGACTTCCAATAAGGGACTCAATTGTCCCGAAGGACCCGATGAGCTAGGCACCACAGGCTGTGCACTTGCAGGTTGCGAATTCGCAATCCGTGAACCTCGTGAGTTCATGCTAGTGGATCTGGTCGTAACACCGGTCGTTCGTGATGGTTCTGACATGTTCTTCATGTACCTTTAACCAAGTGTTGGTAAAAAAGGTCCACGCTCACCGCACCAATGATAACTGGCTGGATCCGCTTTGATATTCTTTGCCGGAGTTACCTGCAAAACAAAACCGGAGACAGGATCTCCGGGAAAACTCTCCGACGATCAAGTCAATTTTTGAAAGAATGAGTCTATAATTTAGCAATAGCTTTGTGGGAAAAAATGTGAACGTACCTCCCCCCTTATTTTTAAGGCCTTTTATAGTTGTTTTTTGGGTAACCACCGAGGGCGGTTACTCCTTAGTGGGCCACGTTCTGAGGGCGGTTACCCCTTTTTAGGCCATGTCCCTTTCGTGGCTTCCATGGCAACGAACGTGGTTCTGAGTGGGAGTCTTGACGCTCCGTTTAGGAATTCGGGGCGGTTTACTCGCTGCGCCCGCTTCCTTCATTTGGGTCCCGTCCAATCTTAGCCCATGGGGCTTTAATATGGGCTGGGCTTGTGAAATGAATATAACCCGTTTTGGGCTTCGCGGGTTATCAGAAGCCTATACTCATCCAGCATTGTCCTGGCTATTTCAACCAGAGTTCTATTCTTCCTTTCTACAACCCCATTTTGCTGAGGTGTTCTAGGAGCAGAAAAATTATGGTCAATGCCGCTGGCTTCACAGAATTCAACAAACTTTTGGTTCTTGAATTCTCCACCGTTATCACTATGGATATGAGCTAATTTTAGGTCTTTTTCATTTTCAATTTTTCTAACCAAATTTGAAAATGTCTCAAAGGTCTCATCCTTGCTGGTCAGCAAGATAACCCACGTATACCGAGAGAAGTCATCTACAATGACCAAGGAAAATCTTCTTCCACCCAGACTCAGTGGCTGGACTGGACCAAAGAGATCCAAGTGTAGTAACTCTAACGGACGCTTAGTTGAGACAATATTTTTGCTATGAAAAGATTGCTTGGTTTGTTTTCCAGCTTGGCAAGCGTGGCATAACTGATCTTTTTGAAATTTAAGTTCAGGCAGTCCCTCAACCAATTGCTTTCTTGCTAGTTTGGCCAGGAGGTCCATGCTTACATGACCAAGTCTCCTGTGCCATAGCCAGAAATTTTCTTCCTTTGATACTAAGCACATAGTTTTTGAAAACTTTTTCTCTAAGTCTAGCATAAAGACATTATCTATCCGAGGGGCAGTTAAAATTAACTCATTTGTTTTACCCTCGTATATTTTACATCTAGTAGCATCAAATATAACTTTTCTCCCATTGTCACATAGCTGAGCTACGCTGAGTAAGTTATATTTGAGTCCGCTGACTAGGGAGACAGATTCAATAGTAGGATTACCTCCGATGGTTCCTGACCCTACTATCTTACCCTTCTTGTTGTCTCCAAAACTTACGCTCCCTCCTCGTTTACGCTCAAACGTGATGAACTGAGTTTCATCACCCGTCACATGCCTTGAGCATGCGCTGTCAATATACCACATCTTTGACTTCTCGGCACATCTCAGGCTTACCTGCATTGTAACTAGTTACTTTTAGGTACCCAATTCTTTTTGGGTCCTGGCTTGTTAGGTGCAACAGGTATAGCATCATATTTTATTTTATGGCGACATACATGGACAGTATGGCCATTCTTTCCACAGAAGTCACAGCTGACCTTCTGTTTAGGATTTTTCACTGACTTGTCAGCACCCCAGTGCTGAGCGTGCCAGCACACCTTAGTGGTGTGTCCTAACTTCCCACAAGAGTCACACTGGACTTTTCGTTGGGGATTCCATCTCTGCTGAGTACCTTGGTACTGAGTTCTCAGAGGAATGTTATTTTTCTTAGGAACCTTTATTTGGTTCTGGATGGTTGTGACGTCCTTCCTCAGTTTCTTTGAAACTGACTAGACTTTAGAGACATACTCATGCATGATCTTCATGTTATCATGCAGAGTTGAATTGTCCTGAAGAAGGAATCTGAGGTCACTCAGTTTGACCTCTTCCACTTCGTCACAGCGCCTGCTGAGTGCTCTAACTTTCTTATTACACTTCTTGACAAGTGTATAGAGATCACTCAGGGAATTAACCATATCGTTTCTGAGCTGGGGAAGAGAAATTACCTCATTTGATTGCTCTTCATCATCTGATGCGATGGATGGGTCAGCATGCTCAGAGACGCATGGCTCAGCAAGTTCGTCAGCCATGAAGCATATCTTCGCTGACTCGGTGGCCTCGGTTTCTGTTGATGAAGATTCATCACTGTCACTCCATGTAGCCACCATTGCCTTTTTGCCGCTCTTCTTATCTTTCCTCAGTGTGGGACAGCTTGACTTTATGTGGCCAGTCTGATGGCACTCAAAGCATGTAATAGGCTTTGAGTTATCCTTTTTGTATTTGCTGTCGCTTGAGTCAGCTTTATACTTATCAAATTTTCTATAAGGCTTTTTAGAATATTTGTCGTTCTTCCTGAATAGCCTTTTCATCTTTCTTGTGAACATAGCCATCTCCTCATCATCAGTTGAGCTCCCGTCAGTGGAGTCAGCTTTCATGACAAATGACTTCTGCTTCTTGTCTTCAGATTTTTCCTTCACCTCAAAGTTTTTCATGGATATCTCATGGGTCAGCAATGAACCGATGAGTTCATCATATTTGTAGGTGGTTAAATCCTGAGCTTCCTCAACTGCTGTCTTCTTTGCTTGCCAATCTTTAAGAAGACTCCTGAGTATCTTTTTGACTTGTTCTTCCTCAGTGAAGATTTTCCCAAGTCTCTTGAGCTCATTAATGATGTTGGTGAACCTTGCGTTCATGTCTGAAATGCCCTCATCATTGTTCATCTCGAACAGCTCGTACAGTCTCATCTGCTGATTCACCTTGGATTCTTTTACTTTGTTTGTTCCCTCGTAGGTGACTTCCAGCTTTTTCCAGATCTCTTGCGCCGACTCACAACCTGAGATTTTGTTATATTCTGCAGCATCGAGCGCACAGTGAAGCATATTGATAGTCGAAGCATGGTTTTGAAGCTTCTTAAGATCATCCTCTGTCCATTTGGCCTCAGCTTTTACAACTGTTTGGCCAGCCACAACCTGGACAGGTACAAATGGGCCTTGGACTATAGATAGCCAGGCACTCATGTTTGTAGCCTGAATGAAGTTTTTCATCCTATTCTTCCAGAAGGTATAGTTTGACCCGAAGAATAGGGGAGGCCTAGTAATGGACAGCCCCTCAGGCAGTATCTGAGTTGTTTGGTTTCCAGGGAGAAACCGAGTGCTGTTTTCGCCCATAGTAGGGATCAGCTCAAGGTTGTTAAACCTTTAGCAGTGAGCTTTTAAGCTCTGATACCACTTGTTGGTCCCTTATAAGGTAGCAAGTATAGTTCCAAGGGGGGGTTAGGAACTATTTAAGCTTTTCGGTATTAGGGCATACTTCTTTTTCTAAAGAAAACAGTTTCAACAGCAGCGCTGAGTAAACAGCAAGATACTGGCTTAGTCAACTGGTGACTAGGTCAGTTTCTTAGCTTGAGTCAGGAGATAGCACTTAGAGTCTATTCCTGAGCTCAGACGTTCAACGCGCACAACTCAACTTTGACCTCTTTACTTGGTCAGTTTTGATTTTTTAAAGCAAGCAATACAAATAAGGAGTTAAGGTAAGAAATACTTCACTCAGCAGATTTATCCAGGTTCGGCTTCTTCTAAGCCTACGTCCTGTCCCCGGAACACGTTCCGAGATTTCAAATACTCTACTGAGCTCTTTAAAGGTAGAGCCTCAAACCTTTTACAATATCAGCAATTGAGTATGATAAGAGTACCTTCCTCTATACTTCTACTCAATCCTATTCTCTTGCTGAGTACTTAAAACCGAGTACTCAGCCTCTCCTTTCTATCTCTAGAAATGATAAGTGTTTTGTCCTAATACAAAGATGTGCTAAGACACTTTAGACGATTTAACAATCACTCTAGACTTTTACACAAATATAAGAAATTGTAGTGTAAGATTTGCTTTGCTTCTTGCTTGCAGAACTTGTGTAGAAATTTGGTCAGCGTAACTACTTGATCAAGTTCTGTGTAGAATGAAGCTTGTGATGGCACTATTTATAGAGACGTCTGGGCGTCGGTCATTTCGAATTTCGAAATAACCGTTGGAGGGAAACGGATATATGTCGTTGTCATCCTGACTTGCTCAGAGCTCTCGGCCAATCACAATCGTGTATATTCTGTCCTCGGTCAGCTCAGCAGATGGTCTCTCTTTTTATGGTAAGGTCTACTGGATAGCATACTGTGTCGTCTGAACTTTGCCAAAAGAGGAAACACTTTGTCTAGAAGTTTTCCTTCGCCAGCTGCTGTCTTGTACATTTGTCGAGACTACTCAGCAGCTTCATCTTGAAGTTGTTCCCGAAGGTCTTCTAGATCCTTCCGTTTGCTGAGTTGCGTTTTGTTTCAAAACGGCAACGTCGTGACATACACGGGCCGAGTGTACTGAGTTGTTTGACTTGGGCCTTGGCTTCCGTATTGGGCTTGGGCCTTCCAATCCTTATGACTTATAACATTTATAACTCAACATTGAACAAACACATTAGTAGAATAAATTAAAGCATTTAAACTTAGTGTGTTTAGAATATGTATTTTGGATTATGCTTAAACAATTTTGTCAAATCAAAATTATGTGGAAATGTGTTTCAACAGTACGGGCCCGACCGGTTGCAGCTCTCTAAGGACCTCGCACCAATGCCAAAATTCAACATCAATCCGAGATAGCTATTGTGGCTCCGAGTTTATTGTTGAATTCCAATTTTATTTTTATTGCACTTCAATTCCTTGTATTTGATTTGTCCTTACAATTCAATTGAATTAGTTATATGTTTAGTATAGAAGTTCTTCAATTGTAATTCATTTCCAGCTTCATGTTTCAAACACTTATTCAATCGATAAAATACCAATTTTCACCAAATCTTGTGTCAATTTCGCATCTTTCAATTTCTTTATTTTTCACGTCTTCAATTTATTCACATTAGCTTAAATAAAACAATTTATCTAGCAAAGTTTCTATAACGGCGCTAGAGACCCAAGAGGGACTTTTTCAATCCTTGCGTCCCTCACCAATCGTTTCGTTTAGAATTCAAGTTTTGGCGCGCAAATTCCATAAACTTAACCATTTCAATTGAGAAGTAATCTTCTCAAGCACGCCCGCACCCTAACCACATGTGACAAGGTTGAAATTAGCATATTCGCAAAATATCGCTAACAATTTTTGGCACGTCCAGTGGGACTTTTATTTTTTTTAGCTACCAAAAATTGTGTTTATACTCGTTTTTTACGTTCTTAATTTTCTCCGCACTCATTATCCCACTTTACTTTACCAAAATTTATTAGCTATCGCTAACAATTTTTGGCACACCCAGTGGGACGTTTTGTTTTTAGCTTAGCCAAAAATTGTAAAACCCATCACACACGTTTTTACTCACAATCAGCTTCTTAATTTTCCTTGTCATTCATGCTTTGCTTTTATCCCATTAATAACTATTTATTTATTTTCTTGTTCTTACTTTTTCAAGTAATAGATTACTAACTTGATTTCATCATTTTTACCTATAAGTACTCACGAAGAATGCCTCCTAGGAAGAACACGGGGAAAGATCCCATCCCATCGGACTCCGAAGAGAGTCAAAATCAGAACCGGGATCAGAGCAAGGAACCCGGCATGCCTGAAGGTTATGCGGCGGAAACCGTGAACAATAGCGGAGGTGCGAACCAACAACCACCTCAAGGCCCACCCATATTCGACATGGCACCATTTTTAGCAAAACTAGAGAATCAGATCAACCAATTTCTACATGGATTTTCGCAATCCATGAAAGAAAGTTATGAGGATATGTGCAAGGCAATGCAAGCCAACAACGAGGCGGTGAACAATTCCAACAAGGGACCGGCTCTCGAGGAAAGGATTATTGATTTAACCGGAGAGATCACCAAAATCCCGGAAAAGTGCGCCGAGCTGTTCACACAAAGGTCGACATCTCAAGGACCGGTGGACGGTGGGAAGAAAACACCGACATCAGGAGCTGGGGAAAGGTATACCCCGCCACCAGCTCGAGAAGAGAATCTCAGGTTCAATGAGCGCGGTGACAGGATCAGCCCAGAACCTATTCAAGTCCCGCCACCTCAACAACAGTTTAGATCTCATACCGGACCTAGTAACCATGCCGAACATTACGAGGAAAGCTATGCTCGTAATGTGGTGGGCAATGTGAGACAAACCAACTTTCACCCACAACGGACGACGCATACACGCATGGAGCCCACCAACAACTTGGGAGAGGCCCAACGCATAAGAAACATCGTCCAAGAGATCTATGGGCCAGCCGTGAGAGAAGTATACCGACCCGAGTTCCAGAAACCCTATCCACAACACTATGATCAGCTATATCCTTTACCCCACAATTTTAGAGTACCCGATTTCACTTTATTTTCAGGGGAAGAAGGGCAATCCACTGTGGAGCACGTGGCACGCTTCACCTTTCAGTGCAGCGGTTTGAGCATGGACACAAACTTCGACATGTTACGCTTGCGGCTATTCCCAGGTTCACTAACGGGACCAGCTTTCTCTTGGTACACCA
Organism: Euphorbia lathyris; assembly: GCF_963576675.1. Lineage (NCBI taxonomy): Eukaryota > Viridiplantae > Streptophyta > Magnoliopsida > Malpighiales > Euphorbiaceae > Euphorbia > Euphorbia lathyris. Next base: position 89,198,022 of record NC_088915.1, read on the forward strand.
CCTTACCATCCGGATCCATCCATGGATGGGAACAAATGGAAAGACTGTTCCACAACCAGTTCTATCGAACGGAACCTGAGATCTATGTTGCGGAGCTGTCCCGAATGACGCAACGACATGGAGAACCGGTTGAAAATTTTATCGACCGATTCAAAAAGATGCGACATCGTTGTCGAATCAACATCCCCAAGGTCGAGTTCGTGAAGATTGCCCAACGTGGGTTGGAATTCGAAAACCAGAAGAAATTTCAGGGGATAGATTTCCGCGACTACTACAAGTTGGTGGCCAAGGTTTTAGAGTACGAGGAGTTGATGAGGGAAGATCATCGACGCAAGAAGAACTCTGTAGGAAGCTACCAAGGGGATGTACAAACGCATGAGGTAGCCATTGCCGACTTAACGAACACCGGATCTCGAACATGTCCCGTGTTGGTAAAGAATCCCAAAGCACCAGAGGTAGTTAAAAGGATCCCAACCACCCAATATGCGTTCGACGTCTCGAAGACGGAAGAGATCTTCGACTACCTGCTAAAGGAGCAGTTCATCACATTGCCTCCTAGACATGTGATCCCATCCAAAGAAGAAATACACGGACGAAACTACTGTAAGTATCACGACAACTGGAGCCACAACACTCAAGCATGTTTTGGTTTTAGAAACGCCGTGCAGGTTAGGATTAACCGCGGGATACTCCAATTCTCGGAAAAGAAGGAAAGCATGCTGATCGACGAGGACCCATTCCCAGTAGCCAATATGATCAATGCCACTTCACTAGTGTGTGGGGGGGGGCAAAGGAAAGCAACAGGGTGACATGAGAACCCGACAGATATGGGCACCAAAAGCGACGCCATCAAAGTTGGAGGAAAGCTCAAGACAATCACAGAATACAAAGATAAGAGACGTGCAACAACAACGGCCACATTTCGTGACACCCTTGAGCACGTCACCCCTCAATCAATGGCAATTGAATAGCCACAAGAAATTCCCAAGGCCTCTCTCCAGGAATGCAAAGAGAAGATTAAGGAAGCGAGAGGCAGAAAAGAGAAATAGTCAAAAGGAGTCATCCAGCGTCAACTCCAACGATGCGAAAAGAGGAGGGAAAAACTAAGAGAAGAACCTCCAGATCCGGGTTGGAGATTTCATCATACGAATAGATTGTGCAGCTACCTCTTTAATCTTACCTTCGGATTTTAGAAGCGAAGACATCAAGAAAGAATTCCCCAAGCCTGAGTACAAGGAGCAAGAAGACGCAGCACCGAAGGCATCAGGTGAAAAGGGCACGAAGAGGGTTTACTTTGACAAGCCCACTCCAAGGATGACTCGCCATATCCAACCTCTATACGTCAAGGCTCATGTAGATGGCAAACCAATCTCCAGAGTGCTCATCGACAATGGATCAACCGTTAACATCATGCCTATGAAGATGGTCCTAGCCTTAGGGAAATCAGAAGAAGATATAATCTCATCAGAGGTGTCAGTTTCAGCCTTCACGGGAGAAATTGCAAAGACATACGGCGTCCTACCATTGGAACTCACTGTTGGCTCTCACACCGCAATGGCCGCTTTCTTCGTGGTAAATTTAATTGCGAGCTATCAGGCACTGTTAGAGAGAGATTGGATTCACTCCAACTCATGCATCCCTTCGTCTTTGCACCAACTTTTTCTGTTCTGGAAGGGAGACGAGGTGGAAGTCATTCGGGCAAACGAGAAACCATTAGAAACCTACTCAGATGTGGTCGAGGCTAGACTCTACGAGGAATCTGTAGGCCCAATCCGAGTGGGATCCAATTACAAAGAGCAATCATGTGGTGAGGAGATTAAGAATATCCTAAAGCCAACGGCAATCGTGCCCCGTCGAAGGCCATTCCGTGATGAACCGATAATTGAAGAGATTCCATGATTAAGACAACATCCGGAAAAGAAGCGGTGGCGTCAACCGCTATATCAAAACTGAATGCACAATAACTAGCGGAGAAACTATACCAGGAGGACGACATGAGGGTCTCAGAAATCGAAGCACCCAAAGGAATAGCAGAACTAGATCCTCAAGGAGAAGAAATCCAATTACAAGATCTGAAAAGGGTGAACCCGAAGTTAGAAGATGAAGGTTCTATGGCAGTCGACCCTCTAGACGAAGTGAACCTAGGGACAGAAGAGGAACCTCAGGTTACGTTCATCAGTAGCTTACTACGCACAACGTTAAAGGAAGCCATCATCATTTTGCTTCGGGAGATCAAAGACTGTTTCGCTTGAAATTATGACGAAATGCCCGGGTTGAGCAAAGACGTAGTGGAACATAGATTGCCAATCAAACCGGAGTTCAAACCCTTCAAACAACCAACAAGAAGGATGAGCAAAGAGGTTGAAGGCAAGGTGAAGGAAGAAATAGAAAAGTTGTTCAAGGCTAAATTCATCAGACAAGCAAAGTACGCGGTATGGCTATCTAACGTCGTGCCTGTAGTAAAAAAGAACGGTAAATTACGCGTATGCGTAGATTTCCGCGATCTAAATCTAGCTACGCCAAAAGACATCTATGTGATGCCTATTGCCGATATGCTAGTAGATGCTGTGTCTAAAAATGAATTAATATCTCTTTGCGATTGCTATGCGGGATATAACCAAATCCCCATTGCCGAAGAAGACAATGCAAAAACGGCATTTTGATGCCCGGGGTCAATTGGTACGTTCGATTGGGTCGTCATGCCATTCGGTTTGAAAAATGCCGGTGCCACATACTAAAGAGCAATGAATGCCATCTTTCACGATTTACTCGGCACCTCCATGGAAGTATACGTAGACGACATCATTGTCAAATCCAAGCGAGAGGCAGAACACGTCGGCCATTTGAGGAAGATCTTCGAGCGGATGCGTAAGTACAATTTGAAACTCAATCCTCTAAAGTGCACCTTCGGGGTCAAAGCAGGGAACTTTCTCGGATTCTTGGTCCATCAAAGAGGAATCGAGATCGACGACAATAAGGCGAAAGCAATCAAAGAAGCACAACCTCCGAAGAACAAGAAGGAGTTGCAGCGGTTCTTGGGCCAAGTAAACTACCTGAGACGATTCATATCAAACTTGGCTGGAAAATCCAGAGCATTCTCAGATCTGTTAAGACTCAAAGACGAAGAAAGCTTCAAGTGGAACGATAAGCATCAAGCGGCGTTCGAAGAGATCAAAACTTACTTGAGCAACCCACCTGTGTTGATGCCACCAAGGGAGGGTACTCCACTCAAGCTCTATATATCAGCAACCGACGAGTCAATTGGGTGCTTGCTTGCCCAAGACAATGCAAACCATCATGAACAAGCCATCTACTATCTAAGTCGAACATTGCTATCGGCAGAGACGAGGTACAACCCAGTCGAGAAGACGTGCTTAGCCCTCTATTTTGCGTGCACGAAGTTGAGGCATTACTTGCTCAAAGCGAGAGTTTATATGATTGCTAGCACCGACTTGATCAAATACATGCTAAACCAGCCTATCCTCTCTGGAAGAATAGGAAAATGGTCACTAGCATTGGCCGAGTTCACTTTGGTGTATCTCCCGCAATCCTCGATAAAAGGGAAAGCAATTGCAGATTTTGTGGCCGACCACCCAACCAACTTTCAATATCCCGAAGAAGCAGAACTGCCAATTTATCTGATGCACAAAGAACCGTGGCAGTTGAAGTTCGATGGTTCAAGCACAGACAGTTCCAACGGAACAGGAGTGATCATCACAGCCCCATCCGGGACTAAGACAATATTAGCGGTAAACTTGGATTTTGAATGCACGAACAACCAGGCTGAGTATGAAGCTCTAATCATCGGCTTAGAAATCTTGATAGACCTAGGAGTGAAAGAGGTCAAGGTTTTCGGTGATTCACAATTGGTTATCCGGCACCCAACAGGAGAATATAAATGCTCAAGTTTATCTTTGCTACCTTATTTCGCGTTTGCAATTCAACTTCTGGAAATGTTTGATGAGGTCAGTTTGGAGCATATCCCAAGAAATGACAACTGGGAAGCTGACGAGTTAGCCCAAATCGCTTCTGGAATGAAAATCTCCAAAGATACAACATACAAAGTCGTTATCATCAGAAGATAGGGCCATCCTTCCGTGGTGGATAGAGGCGTCCAGTTTGAATCGTTCGACATCGATATTAACTTAGCTCAAGATTGGAGGAAACCATTCATCGATTACCTCAATGATCCTTCCAAAAAAGTAAAATATTCATTGAGCATTCAATCTCGAAATTACATGTTGATGGCAGGTGATTTGTACCGTAAGAGCTACGACGGAATGCTATTCAAATGTCTCGGCTTCCCAAAAGTAATGGAAGTCATGAAGCAAGTCCATGCAGGCATATGCGGAGCTCACTAGTCCGGAAGGAGAATGCGGTGGCTTATCAATCGCCATGGGTACTTCTGGCCAACGATCCTACGTGATTGCATCACATATGCGAAGGGTTGCAAGAAGTGTCAACTGTATGGCCAAATCCAACGAGTCCCTTCAGAAGAATTATACTCAGTGGTGAAGCCGTGGCCTTTTAGAGGATGGGCTATTGATCTAATAGGGAAAATATTCCCAGCTTCATCAAAAGGTCATTGTTTCATCATAGTTGCCACAGATTACTTTTCCAAGTGGGTAGAAGCAGCACCAATGAAGCAAGTCGGCCAAACACAAGTGATCCAATTCATCAAAGAGAACTTGATTCATAGATTCGGAATCCCAGAATCCATTACCACGGATCAAGGGACCATGTTCACAGGCGAAGATATGAACGAGTTCGTAGAAGAGTACGGGATTAAGTTGATTCATTCCACCCCATTTTATGCACAAACGAATGGTCAAGCTGAGGCGTCCAACAAGATCCTGATCCAAATCTTGGAGAAGATGCTAGAAGACAATCCTAAGGAGTGGCATAAAGTTCTGTCAGAAACACTCTGGGCCATGCGAACGTCTAAGACACGAGCGACCGAAGTGAGTCCATTTTTCCTAACATTTGGTCATGATGCAGTAATACCATTAGAAGTCATCGTGCCTTCATTGCGAGTAATGCGTCAGAATGACTTGGAGCCAGACAATTATGTACAAGCCATGACCATGGAACTAGAAGATTTGGACTACGAAAGGCAGAAAGCGCTCGATTGCATGATGATCCAAAAGAAGAAAGTGGAAGACGTGTACAACAAGAAAGTCAAAAAGAAAAGCTTCAGAGAAGGCGAGCTAGTGTGGAAGCTAATCCTACCAATCGGGACGAAGGACCGTGAGCTTGGAAAGTGGTCACCTAACTGGGAAGGACCATTTCAAATCCACAAGGTGCTTCCAGGGAACGCGTATTGGTTGAAGAGCTTGGGCGGAGAACCACACAGGAGATACATTAACGGCAAATACTGGAAGAAATATTTCCAAAGTATGTGGGACATAATTAATGTAGCAGCCAGCCCGCGAGACATAGAAGAGGTTCAACTACGCACGGTGCACACCACAGACGCCACACGTAAAATGCATCAATAAGGCATTTCAGGTTCAGGAGCACCAACATGCATGGCGTGTTTGACAATACGCAGGGCGTGCATTCTCACACGCAGGGCGCTCCCCCTATACGCAGGGTGTGTACTAGACGTGCATAGAAGATATACTACAGGAGCACGAACACGCGGGGCGTACCTCCCTACGCGAAGCTTAACACAAGAGACGCCACGCGTAAAACGCATCAATAAGACGCTTCAGGGTCAGGAGCACAAATACGCGGGGCGTAATCAGGTACACGCAGGGCGTATGCGCTAATTTTTCTGGGCATTTACAATTTTTCTGGGCATTTATATATTGTCTTTGCAAAGTGCTATAAATGTTCATCAATAAAAGAATAAGTGTGCCATGGCCAAAAATAGATGACTTAGCAAATGTTCAAACGGCCATCAACTCACAAAACAATGTCCATTTGTGCTACACAAATAAATAAATGAAAGAATGAACGTACAAACTCAAAACAAAGATGAAAAGTACGGGCAACCCGTGAACGTACCTCACGGAAACAAACAAAAATAAGGCTTTGGGTATTTCGCCCAAGATTCACAAAGTTTGGAGGCAGCCTCTTTGTGTTGCTCGCTCTGTCGGTGCCATGCCAACATCTCATCAAAATGATTGGCCAATCGATCTTTCTCACGGCCTAACTCTTCCTCCATCCACGGGAAACAAGCCCTAAACCCGGAGCTAGCTCTAACCATATCTTCTTTAAACACTCGAGCTTCAGCCACCTCCTTCTCCAATGCCGCAAGCTGCTCCTCTACAGCTGCAATTTTGGCCAATCGTTGCCTATCCGCTTTTTCAGCATCAACCAGAGCTTTAAACTTCGTGCTGTAGGCCTCTAACTCTGCCATATTTTATCTAACTCGAGCTGCGAGACCTGCTGCCACGTTTTTCTCAGTAATATAAGACTGATAGCAAAATAATATGTGGTTCTTGGCGGATTTCAACGGCTCAGTCTTGAAGGGATGAACACACACACCCATCATAAGGTCAAAATCAATCATAGCTCTTTCAACACGGGTCGGAGTCCAAGAGTCAAGAGGAGAGGCGACAAGCTTACTGAGATTGGCACGAGCATCACTCAAAGAATCATCACTAGGCAAGGATGAGTCAGCTACAGCGTTAGGCGGTCCTTTCAAAAACGAAAAATCCAAACCAGCAAAAGGATTATCAGCCTTAAGACCGACAGGAACTAATGGAGGACGCACTAGAGCTGATTCCTGCCACATTCACAAATGACAATTCAATCAAACAATATGACTCAAGCATCCCAAACATAGTTCATAAAGTAACGGAGTCACAAATCATACAAACCTGAGACAATGGTGCGGCAATCAATCGGTTTAAAGAAGATGCAGAAGGAAGATGGGTTCGTGCTGGAAGTTTCAATGGAGTCATGTCCACCTCGGCCGAGCTATCATCAAGAGACAGAGTTCTAATCGAAGAAGTCACGTTCCAACGTGCCCCTAGTTGATCCAGCGCTCCATCCTTAAAACCAAAGTATAGGGCTTCGTCAGAATCAATTCTCTCTCCTGGTCTCACAGAAGGGCCTGTCGTAGTAGGTACCTGCCCTCCCCCATCCAACATGATTGCTTTGCTTTTGCCTTTGCCCGTTTCGTTTATCTCAAGAGCATTCGGGACCAGAAGAGTCAGATTGTTATCCTTTCCCGAGCTACCGCTCGAATCTAAAAAAAAAATGAAAAAAATGTATATATATATAAAATGTACTTACAAAACAAAATAAAAAGAGCTTACCAACGGGCGGAACACACTGCTGAAAAACGGTATCCCACCAAGCATCAAACGAAGGTCGATCTGATCCAAGCAGAAGTGGTCCCTGATCATATCCCGCATCCAGAACCGCAGCGGCTATATCTTCGTCACTAGCTCCATACCACTGAGAAGAGGTAGGAAAAGGGAGTGGCCCTGGAATAGCTTGGAAAAATCCTAATTGACGTGCCCAAAGACAAGGTGCATATAAAGTCAGACCAGGATTTGATGATCTCGAGGTTCTAGTTCGGTTCACCCCGTGGTGTAACCGACGTGTTGCACACACCGTCATCCACCATTCAGTACCTTCATGGGGGGCAGCAGACAAGTAAGAAAGCGCCCAGGATGGTAGACATGAATTACTCTTATTCCAAAAGAGAAACAGCTCATTGTGAGGGGATGGCACTAAAGTACGAAGAAATCTCACAACCACACCAACGGCCAAACTCGAAGAGCTGTAGCAAAGGTCTACACCAAGATGATCTGAAACCCCCACTGATGAAACAGTAGCCAAATGAGGGAAGTAGATAAAAACCCACAGTTGTAACAACCACAAGCCACCCCGAGGTTTTACAAATGGTCTGCCCTCAACCGTAAGAGCTAGACAGTGGAAGGTTGAAGCTAACAACATGGTGCCAAGAGCTAAACGACGGCCTGAAGCCAAAGCCTTAGCAATAATCAATATTTCAGCGGTAGGCCTAAGACCCAACGGCTCAAAAATGTAATTGCTAAGCATCATCCACAGGAAATGCACATGATCCTCATCATCCAACTCCGCCTTATCCAATTTCTTCTTAATTATTTGGACATACGTCCCAGCCTCTTTAGATAAGATGGCTTGCACTCCAGGGAATGCGTGTGTATCTACACAACTTGGGACTTCCTCTCCAATAATAGGCAACCCCGTCAAAGCAACCACATCATGCAAAGTGATAGACATAGGAGCCAGCGGGAGAATCAATGAGTTGCATGTCGGTGACCAATAATTCAAAACTCCTTCAAGCACATTCACACAAGGAGTAATTTCATGACGAGTCAAACGAACAAAATCCCTGATGCCAACCTGGTCCCAAACACTTGCATACCTCAATTCTAAACGATCTACAAGGTCATTCCACCCGGTGTAACAACGAGGGAATACCAAACCTTTCTTATTCGCGGGGAATTGATAAGTTTCCCTATGAAGGGCTAATTCGGTAGTGCTACTCATGGGATAAGGGGGCAAAGGCGAGTTATTCATAGCAACAGGGCTAATAGTAAAGACACTGTCCTGAAATTGGAAGTACAGACACAATCAATCAAAGCCTATGGATGCTACCTTCAAATACATGATCATGAAATTACAAAAATTACCTCCTGCAAGCCAAGGGTTATGCCTAGGCGAGAATCAGCGCGAATGGTGTCAGAATATGAGTTCGCAGCTGTGACAAACAGATGCAAAATTTCAGCAATACAATACAATTCCATCCCCACGTAATAGCTCTAAAATTCTTATGTTTTATTCCAATTCAATTTATTTTCTCATAAAATGTGATTCTACACACACAAAAGCAAAAGAAAAATCAAAAGGAAAGAAAATAAAGAAGAAAAATAGATTGCATACCCATGCTTGAGAGACTGAGAGCTTGATTCTGAGTGTTCTTGAGCTTGGGGAAAAGAAAATGGCAGAAACAAAAGTATCAAAAAGAAAGAAGAGTTGTAGATTGATTAAGATAGACAGTTCCAAGGAATTCAAATTCTAAAAATCCTGCAGGATTCTTTTGTCTATTATCTTAAAAAAGAAAAAAGTATTTAATAAAACTTCTTTTGTACATAAATTTTATTATTACTAATTCATTTATGCACAAAAGAGGGGGGCAATTGTTGGCCCAAAAAATAAAATAATTATTTTTATGTATATAAAATGCTTGGGTTATGTTTTTAGGATATAGTTTATATTTTCTAGAAAATAATACACGTGTAAGCTAACCTTCAACCCATGAGAGAGTCCGGCACCACGCGGGGCGTGTCCTCAATACGCAGCGCGTAAACAAGGCGTTCGGAGAAATCAACGTCAAAAACTCAAATACGCAGCGCGTCCTTCACTTTACGCGGGGCGTACTTTCTTACGCGGGACGTACTTGCCAATACGTCATGCGTAAGATGCATCCGCAGAGTGTTCCAAGATCAGAAGCTCTAATATGCAGGGCGTATCCACCAATACGCAGGGCGTACTCCTTCACACGGGACGCGACACCAGAGACGCCACGCTTAACAATCATCAATGAAACGCACAAGGCCCATGAGCCACAACACGCAGGGCGTAGTAGGACATACGCGGGGCGTATCGTCTCGTCCGGAAGCAGTCAATGGCAGTTGAGGAAGTTAAGTTAGTTGGTTAGTTAGTTGGAGTTAGTTGAGTTAGTTGGTGATGAAAAGACCAAAATACCCTAATACCACTAAAGAATTACCAAAACGCCACTTAAAAATACTATAAATAGACCCCCTTCCCTACACTAAAACACACACTCAACACACAACAAAACCCCTCTCTAAAAGTTACTCTCAATGCTCTCTTTTTAGTTTTTAGTTCTTAGCTCCTAGTTCTTCAAGTTCTTCAAAGTTCTTCCTTTCGTTTTTCGTTTTTCTTAGTTTTAATCCCTCATTTAGCTTCCTTTAGCTTCAATTCAAGTTCCAAAGCCTCTTTTCAAGTTTCTCAAATCAAATTAGTGTTTTTAAGTCGTTACTCTGCTCAAGTTTTCAATTAGAATTTCCTTTCTAAAGTAATTTTCCAAATTCGTCCATCCTTTTTCAAAGCTCAATTCTGTCCATTTAAAGTCATTTTTTGCTTTCAATCCCTTCGACAAAGTTGTTCCTAACGTCCTGAAGTTCGATCTAGTGTATTTATTTTCCCAATTCCGTGCCCAGAAACTCTAGTTACAAGCCGATCTTTCCAGCCCAAATTCTTTTAGACATCCTGTTTCCGGAATTTTTCAGATTCAACCAGTTATTTTCAATCCTCAATTTCATCTGTTTACGATTCGTTTTATTCTTCGATCCCTTATACAAAGTTGTTCCTAACTTCCCGAAGTTCAATTTACACTATTTACTTGCCCAATTCTGTGTTCTTAAGCACTCCAACCAAGCTCCCCAAAGACAAAGATTAAATCTGCCCCATTTACCTACCAACGCTTTGCCATTGCCAAGATCATAGACCGTATGGGCCCGACCGGTTGCAGCTCTCCAAGGACCTCGCACCAACGCCAAAATTCAACATCAATCCGAGATAGCTATTGTGGCTCCGAGTTTGTTGTTGAATTCCAATTTTATTTTTATTGCACTTCAATTCCTTGTATTTGATTTGTCCTTCCAATTCAATTGAATTAGCTATATGTTTAGTATAGAAGTTCTTCAATTGTAATTCATTTCCAGCTTCATGTTTCAAACACTTATTCAATCAATAAAATACCAATTTTCACCAAATCTTGTGTCAATTTCGCATCTTTCAATTTCTTTATTTTTCACGTCTTCAATTTATTCACATTAGCTTAAATAAAACAATTTATCTAGCAAAGTTTCTATAACGGCGCTAGAGACCCAAGAGGGACTTTTTCAAACCTTGCGTCCCTCGCCAATCGTTTCGTTTAGAATTCAAGTTTTGGCGCGCAAATTCCATAAACTTAACCATTTCAATTGAGAAGTAATCTTCTCTGGCACGCCCGCACCCTAACCACACGTGACAAGGTTGAAATTAGCATATTCGCAAAATATCGCTAACAATTGGATACCCTAAGGAAACTATGGGATATTACTTCTATCATCCAGATGATCAGAAAGTAATCGTATCCAAGCACGCAACCTTCATAGAGAAAAAGTTTTTCGAAGAGACACAAAAGGGAAGCATGTTGAAAACGATATCGTGTTTAATGAATTTCCCTCAATCAGGGTTATCATAGAACCTTGTATATATAGTGGATTACACGAGTTAGAGTTTAACTAGTATTGACAGTACGTAATATAGATAAACATAAACACTAATTATTAAATAACTCTAAACAACCATAATAGTTATCTGTTAGTATCTGGTGATAGGTAAAGAGATAATTAACAATAATTATCTCCAACATGTGTATCTATCGTTTTCTCTCTTGATTACCTCGATGTAGTCAAGGTGTGACTGGTAATACAAAGATCATGGTCCGTTCTTCCATTGTCATCAAAGTTTATCCGCGCTCCAAGAGGTAATCCAATAACCCGACTTGATTACAATAAAGGAAAAAAATCCCCATAATCAAATCGGGTTAACAAATGACATCTTGAAGCAAGATTACCTTCGACGTAATTAGCAGAGATAGAATAGATCATCACAATCTTCGTATTATCAGTCACATTTTGACTACATTAAGATTAATCAGAAGAAGAAACAATATATCTATGAATGGAAAGCGATTGTGCGTGAGAAAGAGAGAAGGGAAACACATATTACGAGGAAAAGATGGATGCGAACTTCTTATCTCTTAACTTGCTAGAATGAATAGATTATTTTTAATCCACAATGAAATGAACTGTCTATTTATAAAAAAAATAGTTAGAGCAAATTAAAGCAAACTCTAACGTTCTTCCCTCTTAATGGATCCGGCTTATTCCATTCACGGAAAAACTTTATATTAAATCCACACCTAAATATTTTCAACATCACTAAAGGCCTACTAACTTCAAATCAAAGTGCAATCCTTATTGCTATTATTAAAAAATAATTAGACAAATATTATAGGGTTTTTCTACAAGAATATTATAATTAATTATAAAATTATCACTAAAATCATATTATCAAACTTAATTCCAAATATATTATTATTTTCTATATACAATAATAATAAAATATATTTTTACACTTTAATTTAAAAAATTTAAACTCCAATACATAAATCTTAAACCTTAAACAATAGGGTTAAAATGCAAAAATACCCCTAACGTTTTAAGTTAGGAGCAATTTTACCCCTAACGTCTAAAATGGTGCAATTTTACCCCTAATGTTGATAAATTGGGTCAATTTTTTTTTTTTGATACTGATAAATTGGGTCAATTTCAGACACTATTATATAATACAATCTTTTTTTTCTTTATTTTACACCAATTGCATATCAATTCGTTCTAAAAAAAGATATCATGTTTTTTATAATTTAATAATAAAATTGGAGATTAACATTTATAAATTCGGTGATTTTTTAAATTTTTTCATATTCCAACATATGTTTGTGATTTGTTAATGATAAAATAACGCATGTGTGAAGTGTAGATGACAAGATTCATGACCGAAAAAGACAGTTTGATGAATTATTTCTCAAATTGACCCAATTTATCAACATTAAGGGTAAAATTGCTTTTGGCTTCCAGCGTTAGGGATAAATTTGCATTATTTCAGATGTTAGGGGAAAAATTGCTCCTGATCTAAAACGTTAGGGGTATTTTTACACTTTAACCCTAAACAATATAAACTCTAATCCTTATCATATATTAAAAATAATAACCTACTAATTTTTTGACATAATTCAAAATTATGAAATAATCCACAATTTTCGTACTGAGCATTTCATATTTAAATAATTAAATAAAACCACCAAGTCAGCCAGAATTATCAATGCCCAATATCTCGAGAAATCTGTGAATATTTTTTTTTTCATAAATGGTAAATTACACGTATGGCTCCAAAACTTTTCACTTAACATAATAGTTACTTGTAACTTTAACCTTTTAAAAAATGATAGATGTCAAAATTGAAAAAATTAAAAAAATTAAATGGTTTAGAAACATATTTACCATCCAAAATTTACTTTTTTTTTTTTTTGAAGTCAAAAAGATATTCATTCCTTAAACTGAATCAGCAACAATAGTGTCTTGCAACCAAACCGGAGCAGTAAAAGAAACAAACTCGCTAAGCATTGAACAGGGCATGTCGTGCAACGACATGAGCTCCCCTGTTCGCTAGGCGTGGAGAGAAGGACACTTTATAATCGTGTCGACAGCTTAACAAAAACTTACAATCCTGGATAACAGACCCATAAACAGACAAGTCTGGATCAACCGAATTGACACTATTAACCACAATCAGCGAGTCACTTTCAAACAACACATTAATACAATTAAGATAGGCACACCAAAGCAGTGCCTCACGTAGAGCTAATGCTTCAGCTTCCCTGGTATCATCGATAAATGGGACTTGGCGGCTACGACAAGCCATAAAGGATCCATCAGAGGATCTAAGTAAAGCTCCCACCCCACTTCGAGACTCAGCTTTAAAAGAAGTCGCATCACAATTGCATTTGACAAAGCCTAGAGGGGGGCGAGACCAACTGGTATGTCGTACCTGTGTCGATGTCAACCGCATCACATGCTGGTGTCGACGGGTAGCAGAGCCATCCATTGCATTTGCGTCAGTGTTAATGGCGGCGGGTGGCCGGCGCTGCGCAGTAAGCCGGGCATGGGTCGTAGCATCCGCCTGAGTTGCTGTGCTCGGACGATTTTGTGCATTGACGGCATCAGCGTGGACTGCTGTGGACGTGGACGGATGACGGGCAGCAACAGGAAGGATCTTCAAATGGGCCTGGCGCCAAGCAGCAAGGTAGTTATTCGCAAGAGAGACTACCGTTTCTGGTAATTGGACTTTGCTCTCCCAGACTATTTGATTCCTTTGGTTCCAAATAGCCCAAAGCGTCATTGCCACCTTGGTTATGATGTCTTGATCATTGGACAAGAGTACCTGTAAAATAGAACCCGTTAGATAATCAGGTTGGAATACATCTGTATTGATCCCGGATAGGTTCCAACATTCTTGGGCGTATACACAATCCACAAAGAGGTGATGGTCATGCTCAGTGTCAGAATGGCAGAAGGGACACTGTGTTGGAATTGACAGCCCTCTCCCTGCCAATCTATGCCTAGTTGCCACACAACCCGAGGCCAGCTTCCAAACAAACATTCTAACTTTCGGAGGCACGTGCATCTTCCAAATTCTACTCCACCCATCCTCCTGATTCTCTCCACCATAACCATCACAAAGAGCTCTATACCCTGATTTACTTGTGTACATGCCATTTTTGGTAAAGTTCCACATTGGTCCATCTTCAACTTCTCTGATAGGCAACATCATCCTACACACAATTCTGGCATCTGCCTCAGTCAACAAATCCTCCACCTTCCATCTGTCCCAGATTTTCCTGCCTTGAATAAACAGGTCGGCCACTTTTGTATCATCCTGCTGCATAACAGCATAAATGGAGCCACAGTATTTACCCATGGATCTTTCCACACATGAATTGACTTCCCATCCCCAATTCTCCACTGAACCCCCAATCTCAGAACCTCAATTGCTCTCCAAACACTCCCCCAAACAAAACTAGGATTATTGCCTAATTTGGAGGAAAGAAATGGGTCTCTAGGGAAATATTTAGCTTTGAACATTCTACCCACTAAAGAATTTGGAGTAACCATCAACTTCCAGGCCTGTTTGCCTAGTAAGGCAAGATTGAATTTCTAGAGGCTCCTAAAACCCAAACCTCCCTCTCTCTTATCCCTGCAAAGCCTGTCCCAGCTCTGCCAATGAATCGATCTCCTACCCCCTGATTTCATACCCCACCAAAACGAATTCATTATTTTCTCTAAGTCCAGACAAAGAGATTTGGGCAGTTTAAAGACACTCATACAAAAAGTTGGCAGAGCCTGGGCAACCGCCTTAATTAGGACTTCCTTACCCGCAGCAGAAAGAAATCTAAAAGACCATGCACTCAATCTCTTCATGAGTCTATCTTTAAGGAAACTAAAAATCGCCACTTTGGACTTCCCAATTAGTGAGGGGAGGCCCAAGTAGCGACCGGTGTCCAGAGGGTGAAAGACCTGAAGGGAATTACATACCTCATTTCCAAGATCCAGGCCAACATTCGGACTAAAGAAAATCCCAGATTTTTGCAGGTTGATAGCCTGACCAGATGCTGCCTCATACTCAGAAAGAATCATCCCAACCTTACTACACTCATCCATAGAGGCCCTGAAAAACAGGAAGCTGTCATCTGCAAAAAAACAAATGTGAAATTGTTGGCACACCCCTAGCAATGAGGCACCCGTGAATGGATCCCTCATCCACCGCCCTTGTAATCAGTTTAGATAAGACTTCAGCACAGAGTATAAATAAGTACGGCGATAGGGGATCGCCTTGTCTCAAGCCCCTACCAGGAGTAATCGGGCCCATAAAAGACCCATTCAGCGACACAGAATATTCCACAGTCGAAATGCACAACATAATCCAATCAATCCATAACTCAGGGAAGCCTAATTTTTGCATAACAAGTTTCAGGAATGTCCAATCAACCCTATCATAGGCCTTGCTAATATCTAACTTCAAAGCTACCTCACCAATTCTACCCCTATTCTTTTTTTTTCATAAAGTGTAATGACTCAAAGGCCACCATAATGCTGTCAGAGATAGACCTGCCAGGGACAAAAGCAGATTGGGTCTCAGATACCAAGAAAGGTAATACAAGCTTTAGCCTATTAGCTCGGACTTTGGCAATCAATTTATAAAGCACATTGCACATGGAGATAGGGCGAAAATCCTTCATACACTCAGGCCTATCAATTTTGGGGATAAGAACAATTATTGTGTCATTTAGGTGCGGGGAAAATTCCTTGCAGACCAAATAACCCTTGCATGCATTAACGATCTCGAGGCCAATGAGGTCCCAAAAGTGTTGGAAAAAGCCCGGATTTAACCCATCAGGGCCAGGGGATTTGTCAGGGTGCATTTGAAACATAGCAATCTTGAATTCCTCCAAAGTAAAAGGGGAACACAGATCAGCCTACATTTCAGGCGTAACAAGAGGGACAAGAGTACTCACAGCATCATAACAAGGACTAGTAGGGGCAGCGAACAGATCAGAGAAATAAGTATTGGCAATAATCCCCATATCATCCACTCCTTCTACTATCAGGCCGTTCGCATCCTTAAGATGACGAATGGTGTTTCTCTGCTTTCTAGCTTTGACACAGGCATGGAAAAACTTAGTATTTTGGTCACCTTCCTGCAGCCAGAAGTTCTTAGCCCTTTGTTGCCAATGTATAGCTTCAGAATCAAGAAGGGCATTCAATTCACTCTTTGCCTGAAGGAATCTGACCACATCAGCCGGAACACTACTATCCACAAGATTATCCAACCTCCTCTTACAACCCTCAATTTGCCTTCTAAACCTCAATCGGTACTTCTTACCCCATTGTTCCATGCTACTGGCACAGGCTGCCAACTTTGCAGAGAGGTTATGACAGCTATTACTAAGCCAACAGGTTCTCACCAAGACCTTGAACTCAGGGTCTGACAACCACTCTTGTTCAAAGCGAAAATGACTACGCCTCACATTGCTAACCGGATTATCAAACTCCAAAAATATGGGTGCATGATCAGAGTAAGCTGAGATCAGAGAACGAAGCCGATGAGTAGGGAATCTGTCCGCCCAAGCACTGGTGACCATAGCCCTATCCAATCTCTCCCTGACCCACAATCTAGAGCCCCGACTCCTCTCCCACGTGAATTGACTTCCCTGTGTAGGGAGATCAATCAACAGATTCTCTTCCACCACCTCCTGGAACCGGCGCATCAGCCCTTGAGGGTAGCCTAGACCCCCAACCTTCTCAGAATCAGAAAGAATACAATTAAAGTCCCCGATAATCAGAAGGGGAAGAATCGAACATGAACACAATTGAGTCAAGAGCCTCCAAGTCCATATATGATTGGCTTGGTTAGAGTGACCATAGAATCCCACCATCCTTCAATCCCCCTTCTCAGCATCATGCATTTGAACTTCAATGTGGTGATCAGAGAATGAAGCCACCGAAGCCATATCAGACTTCCTCCACATTGGGCAATTCCCTCGCTTCTGCCTCTACAGTCAACTGCAAAGTGACCTTCGAAACCAAACTTCCTCTTCAAACCAACAATACAAGAATTAGTAACCAAAGTTTCAATCAGGAAAACCAAATCTGGCTTACTTGTCTTGACAAGCTCACCAAGGGACCGAACTGCCTGGGTGTTCCCCAATCCCCGGCAGTTCCAGCTTAGGCAATTCATAATCCTCGGCGGGCCTGTTCCGCAGACCGCGCCGTTTCTGTGTCGTTAGAAAGAGTAGAATCAACAAGGCTCGTAGAAACTATCTCTTTTGGATTATTAAGGACCTGATCAGACACGTTCCCCTGCAGCTTATTCACAATAGCCTGTACTGAGATCGAATCCGGACCTGCCCGCCTACGCTTACGATCATCTGCCAATTCAAGGCCCTCATCATCACTATCCACTGCCATATTCACTATCTCCCCTTCCTGTACTGGCTGTATATATGGATTCCCTTTCCCTACATCCAATTTGCCCTTCAGCTTTGCCCCCTCTTGTCCCACAGGGACATTCTCCTTCCCGGCTTCCTTACCCCCACTTGACTGCCCTACTTTGAGAGTCTTAACAGTGTTTCCCAACGAAGGCCCACAACCAGAGTTGAAAGCCGTAACCTGACTTCCCGGCTCTCTCAGCCACTTCACACTCAACACATCCCCGCCCCTGCGAACAGGGGCCTTCAGCCAATCCCCCCACTCCCTAGTGATCTCCTCAGGCTTTAAGGTAAAGATTTTATCACAGAATCTGTCAGTATGCCCCAATAGCCCACATATATAGCAGAAAGAGCCCAACCTCTCATATTTGAACGATATATAAGCCCATTCCTCCTTCCCCTTCCGGATTTTCTTCACCCTTTTCAGCGGCCTCCTCACATCAATAGAGACTCTTAGCCTCATGAATTGTCTACGTAACCCAGTGTTGTTATTAATATCATAAGCCTGGAACTTGCCAATAAAGTCTCCAATCTGTCTACCCACCCCCTCCGACATAGACCCAATAGGCAAATCATAAATCTGTACCCAAAAGTCAGCAACATACAGATCAACCAGGTCAGGTGACGGTTCATCTTTCCAGAGGGAAACTACAAGCAAGTGATTATCAAAAGACCAAGGGCCCCCTTTCAATACACGGGCCAAATCAATAGCATGGTAAAATTCAAAGACATATTTATTGTTTGAGAGCTCAGAGATAGCCACTCCCCTGCCTAGTCTCCAAATTGTGGCCATTCTAGCCTTCATGGCTACAGTATTAATAGAGCGCTCTGTTAGGAACCTCCCAATCAAGGTTAGACCTCCCTTTTTAGCAATAGGGTTAGAAGAAGGCCCACTAAGGTCAATGGCTTCCTCCTCCCCATCCGACAAGGACAGGTTGCCTATGGCATTCTCCACACCAGCCATGAGAAACACCAACAAAATAAGGAAGACAAAACTATCAAATAGCAATTCAGCCCCAAGCAGCAGCAGGACACTCACTAACCAAAGCCCCCACAAGCTGCAAAAACACCTAAGCAAACAACCAGCCCACAAAGAAACAACAAGCTCAATGCCCAGTACACAGGCCAGCACCAAACTCAGCAGAAACAAGAAAGCAGAAAAACAACCAAACAGCCAACCACAAACTACCAAAGCAAACACAGAGGCCAAAAAAAGTCCAGAGGTAACCAAGGGAAACAGATGGAACCACTAACCCGACTACCGAAACCGGTAGAGGCAAAGGACCCGCGCAGAACTCGTGGAGGAAGTCGCAGCACAGAAACTCCTAGACAGGGTCGGCAGAAGCCCCAATCCGAGGAAACCGGCAAGAAAAGGCAAAGAAACGCTGAATTTGCAAGATTTCCTCGCACCAGCAACAAAAACGCGCACAAGTCACCTGTGCGAAAATCCAACACCGCTCACGAGCACCACACCGCGCCGGAGGGACGAAACAAACCTCCCACGACCAGAGGCGGCGGAGAGAGAGACAAGATCGGCGTCGGGGTCAGACGGACACAGCGACTGAAGATCGGTTTACGGTGGCGGCGGTGGGATTCAGAGTCGTGGAGAGATAAGGGAGAGGTGCGGTTTCCATTTTAGATACCCCAGTTGTGTATAATTAATTCCAAAATTTACTTTTAATTTTTTCAAATCACAATTTTTAAATAGAGTACAGTCTAACAAAACTTGTATACTTTCGCTTGCGACTAAGAGATTAATGAGTTTTTCGCTTTACTAAAAATAAGATCTCAACGTTAATTCTTCAACATTTTAATTTTAATGTCAGTGTTGTTTGGTGGGAAAAGAAAAATGAATGCTTAACGAAGAAATACCGAAATCGATGATTTTGGAAAATAAAAATTTTTAGTTCGATAATAAATATGGTACTAAACGATTTTACTTCTTGAATTTTTTTTTGAAGTTGTTAAATGTCATTTTAATAGTATCAAAATAAATGATCCTCGATTTTAACAAAACAAAAGTCCTAAACGGACAAGCAAAAAATTTAGTTACCAATTTGACCAAAAAATAAAAACACAAAGATTTTTATTAGGAGTTTAACCTTTTGACTATTTATCTCTAAAAGGGTTAAGTGTAAAAATACCACTAACATTTTGGATCGTAAATAATTTTACTCCTAACGTCTAAAATAGTATAATTTTTCTTCTAACGTTGATAGCCAATAACAATTTTACTCATAACGTTGTTATAAAATACAAATATTTAGTTTTTTATTCTACACTAGCTATATATCAGTTAGTTCTTAAAAAAATCATTTTTTCATAATTTAATAATAGAATTAAAAATTAATATTTATAAATTCAGTGAATTTTTTGAATTTTTTTATCTGATTCGTACTAATAAAATAACGCCATGACCGAACATACAGTTTGATAAATTTTCCAACATTAGGATTAAAATTGCACCATTTTAGATAAAAATGTTTCTGACCCAAAACGTTAGGGTATTTTTGCACCTAAACCGTCTCTAAAAAAACATTTTTTTTCTCCGAACGAGGATGGCGAATGAATTAATGATCAAAATAACCCCCAAACTTGACAATCATTATCAATTATACCCTCTTTCCCCAAATGAAAATATATCCATTTATTAAAAAAAAAATGTGGACGAGCAACAATCGAATCGTCAACAAAAGAATGACGACTGAAACGATATCTCGGCCATGGAATTCATTATACCTCCGATAACTTTTCAGACGAAAACACCATTTCAACACCGTGTCCCGTCTTATTTTATAGATCGGAGACTTTCTTTCTAATTAAACAGAATCAGAAAATTAAAACCCTAAACGCTCCTCTCCGATTCGCTCTTCTACTCTCCGGCAGCAGCAAACTTCCGGCTGCGCTGCGAGGTGAAACGTTAGGGGTGATGTTGGGGGTTTATAAAGGGAGTACCTTCTGAATCTAACCCTAGCGAGCCTTCCCAATTTCTTTTATTTGTAAATTTAACCACTTTAGTTTCCCCAATTTCATAACTTGCCCACCTTCCCCCTCATTTCCATTTATCCATTTATTTAGGCTTAATTAGATCTGTCCACCCGGCCATTCAGATCTGTGTCCCTTGAACTAGATTTTGACAATGAAAATTGATTAGAGATCTATCATGATTCAGACCTGCTAAAGCGCGTCTACTTTTCGAGTAGGTTTGGAATTGATAAAAGTAGCACGGATCAGTCCCGTCCGATCCGCCTATGAATATTAATTATTAATTTATATATTTAATATTTAATTTTAAGTATAAATTTTATTTTTATAATTAAAAATTATGTATATAGCTTTAGGTGGGTTTTTATGGGTTGGACTTGAGATTTGATTTCCAAGCCCGAACCCAACCCAGCCCAGTCCAGCCCGAGCCCGACTAAATTAATAGTGGGCTGGCCTGGGCTTGGACTACACATTTGTACATGAAAACCTGATAGGCCCGGCCTGAGCCTTGTCCAATGTACATGTATAGGCTTAATACAGTTGACTATACTTAGCCCAAAATTTTAACTGTCTGTTTGAACTTTTAAAAGTTTCAATAATCTCTTAGTCTTATTCAATTTTGTATTTAATAATCTCATATTTTTCAATGAAATTTTTTAGATGCTGAAAATGAGAGACACGTTCTGTCACGTGTCAAAGTTGCTTGCCACGTGTCAAAAAGAAAATGTCAATTAAATTTTTTGAAAGTTCACCAGATAATTGAGGTTTTGGAGTTATCAAATGCAATTGGACAAACTTGCACTCTTCCACTCATTCTCATTTATCCATTTATTTAGGCCTAATATAGCCCGTACTTAGCCCAAAACTTTAACTGTCGTTCTATACTGTTAGAAGTTTTAAATGACCCCATATTTTTGTTCAATTGTATTTAATAATCTCCTAATTTTTAATAGAATTTTTTCATGCAGAAAATAGAAGACATGTTTTGTCACATGTTAAAGTGCTCGTCACGTGTCAATTAGAAACTTTGAAAATTCACTAGACAATTGAAGTTTCAAAGTTATCGAATGCAATTAGACAAAAAAAAAATATAGAGTTATTTAATACAATTAGATCAGGATAGAATGTTATTGAATGCAATTAGATAAAAAAAAAATATAGACATATTACATGCATTTGAACAAAAAAAATATGAAGTCATTTGAAATTTTTTAAGAGTCGGGAATGGTGCAAGATTTGCACCCTTAGAGACTGGAGATTTCCACTTATGCTTGCCATCTGGATTATTGATCATTCTAAAGAACTATTTTTTATGTTCCTGCTGCTACGAGTAGGAACATTATTTTTATTTCTTGTTTGGACAATGACGGTTTTAATTTTGTTATTTCAAATATGTTATTACTATTCGTCATAGAGACGTGTTTTATGATTTAGGATTATTAAATAGCGATCTATCTATTTTGGATTTAAATGACCATGATTCAAACAGGTTAAATCAAATGAATTGAACCCAACTTACTTCTGGCATTGTTATCTAGGATACGTAAACAAAAAACGAATTTCGAGACTTCATAAGAATTAAATTCTCCGATCATTTGATTTTGAATCATATGAGACATGTGAGTCTTGCTTACGGAGTAAGATGACTAAAAGTCCTTTCAACAAACAAAATGAAAAGGCAACAAGTTTATTGGCTTTAGTACATATGGATGTTTTCGGTCCAGTAAGTACACAAGTTGGAGGTAGGTGTAGCTACTTCGTGACTTTAACGGATGACTTCACTATATTCGACTATGTCTATTTGATGAAGCACAAATTCGAAACCTGTGAAAGGTTCAAAGAGTAAAGAACGAAGTACAAAATCAGTCAGGTAAAAGTATTAAGATCATCTGATCAGATCGGGATGGCTTAAACAATCAAGAGTTTGACTCATGTCTAAAAGAGTGTGAAATTGTTTAACAACTCACTCTACCCGGAACACCCATTAGAATAATGAAGAGATTCAGTGTGAGTGACGCTAAGAAAGGTCTCTTGCCGATGGGTCATGGCCTAACTTTAATTAAGGCTGGTTATCCTCCTATGAGGAAACAGAGGAAGCACATGAGTAAGATACCATACACTTCAGCTATTGGTTCTTTCATGCATGTCATACTATGTACTAGACCCGATGTTGCACACCCACTAAGCATGACTACTCGGTTCCAACAAGACCCTGGTGAAAACCATTAGACCATAATCAAGGTTATCCTTAAGTACTTGAGAATGACTAAGAAAAGCTTCTTAGTGTATGATGGACATAAAGAGCTCGTTGTAATTGGTTACACTGATATTGGCTTCGAATTTGACGTTGATGACTTGAGATCGCAGTTTGGATACGTGTTTATTTTGAATAGAGGTGATGTTAGTTGGGAAAGCTCAAAGCATGATAACTTTGCAAATTCTACCACAAAATTTGAGTATATTGTTACATCTGATGATGCTGCGAAAGAGGTTGTTTGGATCAAGAAGTTTGTTACTAAGTTAGGAGTGGTTCCTTTAATCCTAGACCTAGTCGATCTCTTCTATGATAAAAATGGGGCCATTGCACAAGTCAAGGAGTCACGGTCACACAAAAAGGCCAAACACATATTCATGAGATTCTATCTCATTCGGGAGATAGTCGAACATGGGGATATAAACATTAGCAAGGTTGCATCTGACGATAATGTCATGAAGGATTAGGCTCATGCCTAGTTGGCCGAAACATGAGGGTCCTATTAGGTCTAAAAGGATTAGGCTCATGCCTAGTTGGAATTAGTGTAAGTAGGAGACTATTAGAGCATCTCCAATAGAGGTTACTATAAAGAGTGCCAAAAATTAACACATCATACTAAAATGTAATATTTTATTAATTTAGTAATCTACATCATTCTTGGCAACTTTTATTTAAAAATGCTCCAATAGTAAAGCAACTTTAAAAGTTTCCCCAATGACCACATAAATCATTGCTTAATATATAATTTATTTAATTATAAATATTGACAACCAATAGTGAAATGAGAACGAAAGTCATAAAAAAGGTAAACCAATAGTATTCATGTAAATCAAATTTTTTATAGTAAAAAGTGTTTAGTAACCTTGCTTCAAGGTTGCTAAAAATTGGCAACCTTTGGCAACTTTTTTGACACTCACTATCACTCCAATAGTAGACACCCTTTAAAAATTGTCAAACTAAAATACCAAATCAGCTGGCACTCTTTTGAACACACTCTATTAGAGATGCTCTTAGTATATGTCTAGCCCCTAGATATTATTTTAATAGATCAAGAGCTAAGCCTGTTTAAACACAACGACCTTTAATATTTCCAATGGGTAAATTAAGCCTTCATCACATTGTTATAATACTTGGCTTTTGATATATGACTCTGTACTATATATGACTTTCCTATTTGCCCAAGATTAACACCTATATGCGTGCGTACTATTTTATTTTTAGTATATATACATATTATATTTTTAGTATATATACATATTATCAATGGTTAAGAACCAATTTTTCTATATAGTTATAAAACAAAAACTTCTTAAAAATTAAACTGGTTTACAGAAATATTGGATCGTTTTGAACAAATTTCAAAAAATTTATCTCCTATAATATATTAATCAAAGTTGAATTTTGTTATTAAATACAAACTTAAAGAGCTAATTAACCACCACCAAAGGGTCCAAAACCACCCATAGTAGGAGTGGTTCCGGCAGCAGGATGCCTGTATCCGCCCCTGGTTAACACCAAAATGACTGTATCCGCCCCTGGTTAACACCAAAATGACGAAAACTTTTCTATATATACACATATACGTGTAAAAAAGACATCTTTTCTGTTTCTGTATACAATATCCATAAATTCAGCTAACTTGTTCTTCATCTCACAGATTTGTTGTTTTTAATGGAGGAGATGTTAAAGATTTCTTTAAACAATCAACAATCCCTTCACAATCTGTTTCCGGAACCACACAGCCTGAATCTGATACATCCTCAACAGACTCCTCTGCATACGAATGAGGCGACCGGAGATTCCCGTGTTTCTGACAAGCTTTCATCGTCTTACAATGTTCCGCTTCATCCTCTCGGATGTTCATAAACACATCATATAGATTATCTGAAACAAACATAACATCTGTCTGTTAGCATATCACCTAAAAGAAAAGCGAAAATCATTTCCGAAATTGTCTATTACTTATTTGCGGTCTTCGTGTATTGGGGGTTCTGGAGGTTTGGAACTCGTCTGGAAATAGAAGGAAGAAAATGTCAGATTTAAGTCGTACTTCTGACGATAAGTAGACGTTGTTGTCGAAAGATGAACTCACCGAATAAGTACAAGTCGCCACCAGTGTAGTACTTTACAGCAACTTCTGGAGCAGGCAATTTTTTCAACTCCTCTGCAGCAATCAATAGTACTATCATTAATATGTGTATTATATGTTCTATGTCCGTGCTTATGTGTCGATGGGCTATTCGTGACCTTAGACTAAATGTGTATGTGTAAAAAAGGGCGGCCCGGTCGCACTACGTGTCCCCGCTGAGCGAGGGTCCGGGGAGGGGTCCCACCACAAGGGTGTACTGGGGGCAAGCCTTCCCCTGCCAATTTATTTGGCAAGAGACCGCTCCTAAGACTCGAACCCGTGACCTCTTGGTCACACGACAACAACGTTTACCGTTGCGCCAAGGCTCGCCCTCCTAAATGTGTATGTGTAATAAAAAAAAAACTGCTTGGTCGCTAGATAATTATCTCGGATAGTAGTTACAATGTCCGGTCACTTAATAACTGTTCTGGACAGCGGTAGCGAGTTTAAAAAGATTGCAGGGTTCTCTCTAAACGAGCCCTCAACTTCAAGAGAGTGAAGGGTTCTCTCCAAACGAGCCCTTAAACTAACAAGAAAACCGCCACTGCCTGTGGATATACTAGCATTCAGTCAGGTCAAGGGCTGTACAAGGATCACATTTGAACGTTTCGAAGTGAGGCCAAACTTTCAAGCAACTTTCAAGCAACGAGTTTAAAAAGGGGTAAATTACATCCATGGCCACCGAACTTTACCCATTTTAACATTGTGGCCACTAAACTTCAATTCTTAACGGTATGACCACCGAACTTTACACTTTTTAAAACTGGTGGCCAAAATATTCAAGAATTAAAGTTGTTCAGAACGGCATTTACCATGAAACCACATTTTTTATTTTCCAAAATCACATTTTTTGGAGTTTTCTCTCTCTAAAAATTTACTCTCTCTCTCCTAATAAAACAACACCTAAATAATCTCAAAACGAAAATTTTCAAGAATTAAAGTTCTTTAGAATATCACTAACGCTTCGGATTTTTTATTTTTAGGCCGCCAACAGTCGTTTTGAGGTGTTGAGTGGCCACCGGTGTTAAAAAGTGTAAAATTCAGTGGCCATAATGTTAAATGGGTAAAGTTCAGTGGCCATGGGTGTAATTTACCCGTTTAAAAAGATTGCAGGGTTCTCTCTAAACGAGCCCTGAACTTCAAGAGAGTGAAGGGTTCTCTCCAAACGAGCCCTTAAAAAAAAAGGACGGCCCGGTGCGCTACGCGTCCCCGCTAAGCCTTGCCAATTTTTTGGCAAGAGGCCGCTCCTAAGACTCAAACCCGTGACCTCTCAGTCACACGACAACAACGTTTACCGTTGCGCCAAGACTCGAACCCGTGACCTCTTAGTCAAACGAGCCCTTAAACTAACAAGAAAATCGCCACTGCCTGTGGATATACTAGCATTCAGTCAGGTCAAGGGCAGTACAAGGATCACATTTGAACGTTTCGAGCTGAGGCCAAACTTTCAAGCAACGAGTACTAAAATTACTAGCACATCTCCAATTCAAGGTTCAAACTTGATAGAAAAACATTTAAATCTATTAAACATACCTCCTTGTGCTTTGATAAATTTGTCATAAGTTGAAAATGCGTGGCTTTCCACGCATTCAGAAAAGTGATCTGCAATAACAACGAAATTGAACCTATAAAAAATTCAACCATTTACATAACAGTATATATACAAGTTGTACGAGTCAAAATAAGTAGTTTGTTCTATGATGTTATGTCTTTTCTCTCTGTCTAAAATCAATAAATAGCAAAGGAAAGCCAATGAAATTGTGACCTTTTTGAGGCCTAATACAAGTTCTAAGTGCATATAGTATACTAAATAACTTGAAAACAAGATTGACGGATCCAGAATTCACGGACAAGGGCGCTTGTGGTAGTCTCTCGTGACTTATGGGTGCTCAATTGATATTTTTTGGTGTTTTTACATTAAAAAAATAAATAAAGCCCCGTATACAGTTTTCATAGAAATTTCGTGTTTACCGGTGTCCAGTGGGTGCTCGAGCCCCCCTAGCTCCCTGCTGAATCCTTCCCTGAATAGACAGGGACGGATCCAGGGGGGCTTAAGCACCCACTAGTCGCCGGAAAATGTCAAAAATTTCATGGAAACTTGGGGCTTTAATATTTTTTTTCCATAAAAACACCAAAAAAATATAAATTTAGCACCCATAAATCACGAGAGACCACCATAAGCACCCCGTGTCAGTGAATCCTGACTCGGTCAGTGTGAATGGATATATTAGATAGGCCAGCCTACTCAATATGATTAGGGGTAAGCATACTTACAAGCCATTCTTGGGCTTATTGCATACATGAGAACTGTCATAAAATAGTAAACGAATGCTATGTGTTGAGAAAGAAACCGATCAAACCACCAAGCATTACCCCCCAATTCCTGCAACCAAATGACTAATATGAGAATCAAGAAACTACATAAAAATCGATGTAATTTGTGGCGAAAATGCAAAGTATACGAGACAGAAATCAGCAGGATAAAATGCAACACATATGTGCAGGCACGCAAGAGGGAAGGCCAGTAGTTCTCACATTTCTTCGCTTCTCTAGTTGCTACCTCATAATCTTAGCACTAAATTTCATTTTATCAGTACTATCACTGTTGTTAGAACCGTATGATTCGCGATTCGGCTTCATTTTGGGCCGACTCTATAGGTAGAATAGATAGTGAATCGGCCGAATCTAACTATTCTCGCATTAGAATAAAAAAACTGATAGCAATCAAAAGTTTTGAATGTGTACATTTCAATTAAATGTAGGATTCATGAATGACTTTTGTCCGACCCCATACAACCAATAAGGAGTAAAGTAAATGAATTAAAAAAACAATAATTAAAATCCAAAGAAACAGATTCGTTTACTTATTGATTTTTTTAATTTTTTATTCATTTACTTTAATCCTTATTGGTTGTATGCGGTCGGACAAAAGTCATTCATGAATCCTACATTTAATTGAACTGTACAGATTCCAAAACTCTTCATTGCTGACAGTTTGTTTCTTCTAATGCGAGGATCGTTAGAATCGGACGACTCAGCTGATTCACCACCGAGTCGTCCGATTCACCACTGATTCTGGATGATTTCCCGATTCTACCTACAGAATCGACTTGAAATGGAGCCGACTCGACTCAAGTTGTACGATTCTAACAGTGATTATATGTTTAACAAATAAAATCATAAGGATACAAAACAATTTCAAATTTTCAATAAAAAAAGATAGACGTAAATCATACACAACTATAAATGTAAACGATACCTACTTCCATGATAAGCAAATGATGCATCTCATTCCAGCTCTCAGCGAAATGTACTTTGATATAATCCGCTCTTCTCCACCAACCAAAACTCTCATACATATGAAGGACAGATATGAAGGCTGCAAAGTAACCAAATCATTATGCAAAGTAACAAATATCAGAAAGTACAATGTTCTATATATTATCCAAGTTAATCTTAAAAAGGGATTGCTTTAGAAACTTCAGAAACCCCGAAACAAAATTTTCCAGTTGCACGACGCTTTGAATCCCATATTAATGTAATCCCGGTCATGGTTGCAACCGGATAAACTTACATATCAAAATTCCTACTCGATTCTATTCCAAATTCAGTCCTTCAATAATACTATATGATGCTATCTTATTCAGAATTCATAAAAATTCATTCCTATTGAGTTAAAGATCATTTCTTTGCTATGTTGCACGGAAACTCCTCTTTAGTAGTGCTTTTGCGTTTCCGTTTCCATCTACTGGCTATGTTTTAGAAATAATGTTTCTTGGTGTCTGTATGTGTGAAACATAGATGAAAACAAGTATATACATTCCGTTGATAGAACCAAAGAAATGGCAAAAAAATTCGTTCATTGGATCATACCACACTTTCTCAAATTTTTAGTTCGTTCTCTTCTAGGCCTGCTTAGTGTAGTTTTCGAGAGTTTCAGCGAAACGCTTTAAAATCAAAGTTTCTGTGCAACATAGTTTCTTTGAGATCAGTCCGTTTATGACATATCAACAACTTTATCTCTAACAAATAAGACATTAAAGCAAGGTTTTGGAGCTAGAAACCCCAAAAACAAGAACTAGAAACCACAAAAACATAAACTAGATACAGAAAGAGACATTATAACACACCAAAATAAGGAACTCTTGCAATAGTTTCCAACACAAAGAACCTTGCATAATCTCGGTCATGGTACAAAGAATCTAGAACCTTTATCACCGTATCCTGAAAAGATAGAAGCATGTAATGGTAATCAGATGAATATTAACTCCTGCAGAAATGTTGAGCTACTCCCATTTAGCTAACAGTAAAAAAAAACAGCATAAGCAAAATTACATCTTTAAGAATATTTTGTAGAGCTGTAAGTGAGCCGAGCCGCTCACAAGCGTCAATAAAAGCTCGACTGTGTTTAGCTGGATTCATAAATGGAACACGGCGAAAATGTTTCGGTTCAATTGTAATGTTCATGAACACTTGTGAGTAAGTTTGATTCGATTATTTTTTTAATAATAATATTTCTATAAAAAGGAAAATGTAAAACAACATAGTTTTGTAGGTTTTCAACGGTGTAGTTTTGTGTTACAAAAAATTCAAATTAACATCATGAATGAGTTGTTTGCGAGTGAGATTCATGAACAGAATTAACTAGCTTCTCGCGAACAGCTCATAAATGTTGAGCTCGAGATCGTCAATTTTCTAACCATCAAGCACGAGAAGGCCAAATCTCAGCTTGGTTAGATTACAGCCCTAATATTTTGTAACATAATCAAACAGAAAAGGTGAACATGAAAACTATGTAGTTTTTTGTTAATGAAATTTCAAATCAACATAATTAATGAATTGTTTGCGAACCAAGTTCATAAATTTTGTTCATGAATTTCGCTGGCAAACAATAAGCTCCTAAACAACCTCATGAGCAGCTCACAAGTGCAAGCCAAAGCTCGGTCTGGCTTACAACCCTAAAACCATGTAGTTATGTAGTTTTATGTTAAAGAAATTTCAAATGAAAATACTTAATGCGTTATTTACTCATTAACAGAATTAACAGCTTCTCGCAAGCTCATAATGTTGAGCTTGAGCTCGAGCTCGAGCTCATCAGAGGAGCCGAGCATGAGCAGGCAAAAGCTCCGCTCACATAATCAAACAGAAAAGGTGAACATGGAAGTATGAGAACAAAAACGTAATTAAAGACATGGAAAAAGATTTAAACGAATATCAAAAGAGGAAAATGAGAAAAACTTACCGTGAGAAATACATTGATAGACTGTTCAATCTTAATAACCCATTTCTCCACAGTACCCGATGATTCATCATCGGGCGGCTCACCATCACCTCCTTTTCTCTCATCACTTGTAAAAGTTTTCGGTTGAAATGTTTCCTCCACCACAACTTTCTCATCATTTTCTCGCAACACCGTTGCTCGAACTCGGAACAATTTTCTAAATAACAACAACGAAAAGTAAAATCAGAACTCCATTACCAAAATTAAGAATCACAATTGAAGAATTCTCACTTACCCAGCGCCTTTAGATCGATGGGAAGAGATGGAATTGTATCTCAAAACACTTCGGCGGGGGAAAGGGGAAAGGGTTTTACAATTTCTAATTGAAATTGAGGTTGGATGTGCTGCCGGTGAGATACTCATGGCCATTAGTGGAGCATATACAAGGAAGTGGAAAGCGAATCGGAGAAGGGGAAGATGGAATTGAATTTGGGGATATGTGAGAAGAGAAGAGTTCGTAAAACAGGGGAATAAATGAAATGAGAATGAAGAAGAAGAGAGCAGGATAAAACAAAACAATGGCGGTTTGTTAGTGGAATGAATATTCCTTCCTCCTACAAAGTGAATGGAGCCAATCTATTGGGCTAGAAAGGTAAGGGCTTTAGGTTTTAGATATTTTATTTGAAATTTGGTAAGGCCCTTAAATTAGAGAGTCAAATAAATGCTCAATATACAGGGGTAAATTACATCCATGGCGACTGAACTTTACCCATTTTAACATTGTAGCCACTGAACTTCAATTTTTAACAGTATGTCCACTGAATTTTACATTTTTCAACATCGGTGGCCACTCAACATCTCAAAACGACCGTTGACGACCTCAAAATAAAAAATTCTAAGAGTTAATGATATTTTAAGGAACTTTAATTCTTGAAAATTTTCTTTTTGAGGTCATTTAAGTGTTGTTTGGTTAGGAGAGAGAAAGTGAAATTTAGAGAGAGAAACCCCAAAAAATGTGATTTGGGAAAATAAAAAATGTGGTTTCATGGTAAAAGTCGTTCTGAACAACTTTGATTCTTTAATATTTTCATTTTGAGGTCGTTAACGGTCATTTTGAGGAGTTAGTTAAAGTTGAGTGGCCACCGATATTAAAAAATGTAAAGTTCTGTGGTCATACCGTTAAGAATTGAAGTTCAGTACCCATGATGTTAAAATGGTAAAGATCAATGGCCATAGTGTAATTTACCCCAATATATAGGGATGTAAACGAGTGACGATTCCCTGTCCCTATTGGAATCTACTCCGACGGGACGGAGAATCCCTGATTAGAATCTCCGAAAGGTATGAACGGATACAAGTGGAAACGACAATAAATCGGTATCTTTATTCATGGGATCTCTGGGTAAATTACACCCATGGCCATTGAACTTTACACTTTTTAATATTGGTGACCACTTAACGTTTCAAAACGACCATTGACGGTTAAAAATAAAAAATTCAAAGCGTTAATGATATGCTAAGGAACTTTAATTCTTGAAATTTTTCGTTTTGAGGTCATTTGGATGTTGTTTGGTTAGGAGAGAGAAAATGAATTTTTAGAGAGAGAAAGCTCCAAAAATGTGATTTTTGAAAATAAAAAATGTGGTTTCATGGTAAATGTCGTTCTGAACAACTTTAATTCTTGAATATTTTCATTTTGAGGTCGTTAACGATCGTTAACGGTCATTTTAAGAAGCTAGTTAAAATTGAGTGGTCACTGATGTTAAAAAGTGTAAAGTTCAGTGGCCATACTGAAAAGAAATGAAGTTCAGTGACTATAAATGTGAAATTGGATAAAGTTCAGTGGCCATAGGTGTAATTTACCCTGGGATCTCTATATTCATCTCTGATATAAGGATCCTTGCGAATTCCCTAATTTACATAACCACTGATTGTGAGCTTTTCCCAATTATTAGGTTTAGAAGCTACCAAATCAAGTTGTTTATTTGACTAAATAATTTAGGTTTAATACATCATTTCACCAAGAAATTGTTGAAAATGTTGATTGGTCATCCAAATTTTTAAAGTTCCAGTTAGCTTCATCAACTTGCTTAAAATATTATTTTGATATCTCTCAATTTAATTAAAATATAATCAATTAATCACTCGATTATAAAGAAGTAAAATGCGGAAAGAGTGTTGTAAGCACTTTGGAAAAGCCAAACAATTAAAGTCCGAGTACGAGATTCTAATATTAGAGATAATCGCAAAGATCCTTGCGAATTCCCTGATTAATTCTACGTTTAATATCTTTATTCATGAAGGGGTCATCGGTACAACTTGATAGTTCAGGAGAGAATCAAGCTTTTTGAATAAATTTGATGATCGATTGATTGCGTTTTAGCGGGATAACATGAAAGTTCAGCTTTTTGGATAAGTTCGGGGTCAATCAAGTTTTTTTTGGACAAGTTCGGGTTAATGGTATATTAAGGGCTTAAATTATTTTAACATAGGCCTAATACACAAATAACCCTTGAACTTGTCCAAATGTTGCAACTGTCCCCCTACTCCCAACTTTCAATTGTAAGAAATTACCCTTCAAATCAAACTTGTCCAATTGTAAAATATAATCCTTCAAACTTGTCCAATTATAAAATAGAACCCCAAATTGCTGACATGGACTGCAATTGAAGAAACACATGAAATACAAAAGCTGGAATGTGATAATTAGATCTTTGGATCCAAAAAATCAGTATGTAAGTAACCAGATCCTCAATTCTTCAACTTATTCTTCAATCTAACGGAAAATCAGAAATCATCCATTCTTCTTCTTCTTTTTGTTATTCCTATTCGTTTTTTAGTGATTTCTTGATTCAAAGTTGTGGTATATTATGGGGGTAAAGATGTGTTTATGTGGAGAAATAGCTCTATTGGAGATTTCATGGAGTGATACGGATATGGGGAAACATTTTTACGGGATAAAAAAAATCTCAATTTTGGGTTATGTTTTACAATTGGACAAATTTGAGGGGCTATGCTTTACAATTGGACAAGTTTGAGGGATAAGTTGTTACAATTAAAAGTAGGGGGGCAGTTGCAACATTTGGACAAGTTCAGAGGTTATTTGTATATTAGGCCTTTAACACACCGTAAGACCTTTGCAAATTAATAATATTGGGACCATGAAATTTTATTAATTTATAGAGATATTAATTTATCGAGTATTAATTTACTGAACTGGTCCAAGTCGAGACCAGAAGAAATTATTATTTTAAAGAGGTTATTAATTTATGACGCTATCTGAAACTTTAAAAACTTGGATGACCAATCAACATTTTCAACAATTTCTTGGTGAAATGATGTATTTAAGCCTAAATTATTTAGGCAAATAAACAACTTGATTTTGGTAGCTTCTAAACCTAATAATTGAGAAAAGCTCACAATCAGTAGTTATGTGTAGTTGTAAATCATATTCTATTATAAGCTTACCTCATAGCTTTAATGGAAATTTGACAGATGGTGTATGGACATGGAATACTTTTTATACAAAAATGGCATTACACTGAGCTACGCAATTTGACCTTTATCCACCTGTAAATACTTTTAAAGCAGCCTTCATTTCTATATCTATATCCATTTCTCACCGGCCGGCAGTGGCGTCGTGACGTCGTCCGTCAGAGTTCTGTGGAGTTTCCAGGTTTATATGCATTCTTCCTGTTGCATCCACTCAAAGTTTCCGAAACTATGGAAAATGAAGGCGGACGCGTTGCTTTCCTGCCGAGGATCAACGGAAATTTCGGCTACTCCAGCAACGAAAGATTTGAATTGAAGAGTTTTAAATTGTGCCTCAACTGGTTATGCGCTGATCAATCTAACATTTGGAAAACTTGTCTCTCCTGGTTCATTTTCTCGCTTTTTACAATTGTTTGCCCTGTTGTTTCTCACTTTCTTCTGTTGTGCGCCGATTGCGATTCGGATCACCGAAGGCCTTATGATGTTCTTGTCCAGCTCTCTCTTTCTGTGTTCGCTACGATTTCTTTTCTCACTCTTTCTTATTGGTCTCGTAAGTATGGTCTCAGGAAATTCCTGTTCCTGGATAAATTGGATGATGATAGAGAGAGGATTCGTCAAGGTTATCAGCAACAGCTCCAGGTAAGGCAATCGGAGTCTTTGTTTTTGTTTGATTCATATGAAAAACACTGGTATTTTGGTGATCTGCGTCTCAATTTCGGTTTTTATGCCCTGGTTTATGCAAACTTCCCTTTTCTAGGGTTTATAAACCGTAACTGAACAGCAGTTCCAGTAGATGATATCCATAATTTTTATAATCTCTTGTTTCTTCCGTTAATGAATTGATGATTGTTAATTGCTATTGTGAAGAATTAGTGACGAGCTTACATGTTGTTCATCTGAACTTTGGTTGAGCAGTGTGATAGATTTTAGATATAGAGAATTCTATGTCTGGCTTTTCGATTTGAATTAGCAGATAGTAGAAACAAATTTAGAAGAAAAGCAACTATTGTTTCCAATCTGGGACGGATCCAGGGGAGCTAGGGGGCTTCAGAAGCCGGAAAATGCCGAAAATTCCATAGAAACCGTGTACATAGCTTTAATTTTTTATGTAAAAAAACCTAAAAATATCAATTAACACCCTTAAATAACGAGAGACCACTACAAGCACCCATTGGCATTGAATCATGGATCCGTCACTGTATCCAATAGCAATACTTATGTTGAACGGAAACTCTTCTTTATAAGCGTTTTTCTGCGTTTCTTATGGGTTTCCATTTCCTAGCTATAGTTTTTTAGAATAACCTTTCACGGTGTCCGTTCCGTGCAACATAGGCAATAACCAATTTGATTCTTGCAGATGTCCATGAAGCTGCTCTGCATTTTTGTACTGCCCTGCTTTGCTGCTGAGAGTGCTTATCGG
The DNA here is from genome assembly GCF_963576675.1 of Euphorbia lathyris. NCBI lineage: Eukaryota > Viridiplantae > Streptophyta > Magnoliopsida > Malpighiales > Euphorbiaceae > Euphorbia > Euphorbia lathyris. The sequence continues at coordinate 89,233,148 of NC_088915.1, forward strand.
ATATGGTGGTATGTCACAGGAGCTGCCGAAATTCCCTACTACAAATATATGTACATCAGTGACACCATTTCATGCATATTGCAGTTATGTTCATGGGTGTATAGAATATCAATTTACATCTTCGTCTGCATTCTCTACCGATTGATTTGCTTCCTGCAAATACTTAGACTTGAGGAATTTGGTCAAGTATTTCAAAAGGAAAGTGATGTTACTTCAATCCTAAAAGAACACCTTCGAATCAGAAGAAATCTACGTGTCATAAGCCATCGGTTTCGTAGGTTCATCTTGCTATCTCTGATTTTGGTCACTGCCAGTCAGTTCTTTTTTTTGCTGATGACCACCCGATCAAGTGCTGATAACAACATCTTTGAGGCTGGAGAACTCGTGGTATGTTTTCTGTTTACCTTTATGTAAGATGTCAGTGTCAAAGAACACATCGATACTGATAATAGTTCACTTACATTATGGGAGCAGCTCTGTTCCATTAGTCTGGTTACAGGACTGTTCATATGCTTGAGAAGCGCAACAAAGATCACACATAAAGCACAGTCTATAACAAGCCTTGCTACAAAGTGGCACATTTGTGCCACAATCAATTCTTATGATGATATGGACGGCGAGACGCCAAGAGTTACTGCTACCCAACAAGCATGTCCGATAGATATTGATATGATTTTGGACGATGATGACGATGGAGAAGAGGAATCGGATAATGCAAAAATGGTACCAATTTTTGCACATACAATTACATTCCAAAAGCGGCAGGCGTTGGGTTAGTGTATGAACACACTGCTTTTAGTTTCTTTTTACACACTTATGCGTAACACAAACTAATCATTAGATTGTTGCAGTGACATATCTCGAAAACAATAGAGCAGGAATGACAGTTTACGGTTTCATGATGGACAGAACATGGCTACATACCATTTTCGGTGTTGAGCTAGCCTTACTGCTCTGGATGCTCAACAAGACAATAGGTATAACTTATAAGTTAATCCCATCTATATTGCCGCTCAAGTCTTCACCGCAATATGTGAAATGGTTAATCTTGAAATTTCTCTTTCTTTTTCCAGTGAATTGGACATGAACATGCCTGTAATCCAGTGATACTATAGAAGCTTCATGAACAGCCACAGTTGTTGATAGAGAAGCTAATTACATGACTGGTAACAAACACTATGTTAAAAGAGTGAAGAAAATATGTTAGCCATATGATATATATATGTATGTTGAGATATGATTTTTTTGCTATCCTGTTAGCTTCTGGCTTCTGCAGTTAAATGGGTTTTGAGCAATGGTGTTGATGTACATGATTTTGATTAATGAAAGATTAATTTTGTTTTATCCCTAATGATCAAATGGCATGTCATACACCATGAAAAGCACTATGATGACCTATTCTTTTGTTATATCTGTTTAAACTATGTTGGGTACAAATGAATGCCGTGTAAGAAACATTTTAAAATGACATTTATGTTAAACAAATGCAATTATTTAAAGCCCAATTTGCATTAAACAAAAGCATCTGATGCAATGATGAGGAAAAAACAATTTTGCCCTAATACATCAGTTGCCCTTGTACTTGGTCCAAAACTTCAACTGCCCCCTGAACTTTCAAAAGTTCCAACTGACCTCTATTCTTGTCCAATTACATTCAAGAATCCCATATTTCTCAATAGAATTGTTTGGATGTAGATAACGGGAGACATGCCCCATTACGCGAAATGCTCGCCATGTGTCAAAAACAAAATGTCAAATAAACAAATAATTAGGAACTTTTGAAAGTTTACGGGGACAGTTGAAGTTTTGAGGTTATTGGATACAATTGGACGAGAACATGGGGTTATTTAATACAATTGAACAAGAATATGGGGTTATTTAAATGCAATTGGACAATAATAGGGTTATTCGAAATTTTTGAAAGATTAAGGGGACATTTGAAGTTTTTGGCTAAATACAGGGGCAAGATATGTACTAAGCCAATTTTTTCTTTTTTAACAAAAAAAAAGAACATTTTTTTATTGGCCTTGTTGCACATAAGAGTTACCGAATCACTAACTTGACAAGATCCTGGCAGTTTCCACCTCGACAAGGTCAAAACTTAAATTCATATATTCTTCTTATACTTCTGAAGGGTTTTCTTAATCACAAGATTAGCACTAATCACGTTCCTGCTCAATGGCTGTAAGTTACCTATTCAAGTTTTGATCTTTTATATTTATAGTCTGTGTTAGGAGGATTTTTTTTCTTATTTATGGCATAATTACAGTAATCTAAAGCTATGAGCTAGATGATGATCTTAACCAGTGATGGATTAAGGTCGACCGGGGGTTTGAGCACCCACCGGTTGACGGAAAATGTTGAAAAACTCCATGGAAGCTGTGTCCAAACACCCCTTGTCAACCGTGATGGATGCATGATTCATTGACATGGGGTGTTTGTGGTGGTCTTTCGTGATTTATGGATCCTAAATTGATATATTTTAGGTGTTTTTACATAAAAAAAATTAAGAGCCCTTTTAACGATTTCCCTGCTTGTCAATGACTCCGGGATCCGGCACTGATCTTAACTAATGCACAAATTTTCTTTATAGTTTAATATTTGAATGTTGAGTTGGATAAGTGCCGTGCGATAGTGGGTGCTCAAGCCCCCTGCTTCCCCCGGACCCGGCCATGCTTGTCAATAACTCCAGGATCCATCACTTATCTTAACTTTCACCAGCTCCCTAAACTTTGCAAGTGTCTCACAAACTCCCCAAACTTGCTTATTCTGTAACAACTAAATACAAAAACCATAATACTAACTCTCGATCCTCATCCATTCAATCTCTCAATCCTGCAACACTAATTCTTATAATAGGTTGAAAGGTAGGAGAAGCAAAAAAATTACCTCTCGAATAGATGAAGACTTATTTTTAGAATTTAGGTTTAATAAGTTTTTGTATTTAGTTGTTACAGAATAAGCAAGTTCAGGGTGTTAGTGAGACACTTGCAAAGTTCAGGGAGCTAATTTACTTTTATGGACAAGTTTAGGGAGCTGGTGAGAGACTTGCAAAGTTCAGGGAGTCAATCTACTATTAGGCCCATAAATTTTCTTTATAGTTTGATATTTTAATGTTGAATTGGATGGGTGCCGTGTGATCAGTGGGTGCTCAAGCCCCCTACTCCTCCCGTATCCGTCTCTGCTTGTCAGTGACTCCTGGATCCATCACTGATTTTAACTCTAATGCACAAATTTTCTTTATAGTGTAAAATATTTAAATGTTGAGTTGGATAAGTGCAGCAGCGTTCCCATGTACCGAAATTCGGAAACTGGGAGAGTGATAACATACCATACACTGCATATTTTGAGAATGCTCGGAAGGACAAAACAGGGGTGAATCAGAATGTGATGATAAACCCGAATGACCCACAGCAGAATCCACAGGCTTTCCTAAACTTTGGAAGAGAGAGCCAAGTAGAACTGAGTTTTAGTCAGAAGAAGATCAATATTGCAACCACATCATCAGAATCAGGTCAGAGCAGTGATTATTATTCGGCGTTGCGGAGACCTGGAAAATCCGACAGCACCGAGGAGGGACATGGTAGTAGCATCTCTACATCCTCGGTTGTGTCACGAAATCATAGAAAGACAAGTGAAAGTCATCCATCTGCTAATAACAGAGTATGCATTTGCTTAAATATTTGCTTGGAACTGGGTTTCAGTTGATTGTTTTTAGGGGTAACTAATTTATTAGTCCCCTCCTTTTCTCCTAACACACTATTTTAGTTTCCCTATTTTGAAAAACACATTATAAGGTCCCTATCTTTTGTCAATATTAACCCTTTGGCCCTTCTGTCTAATTTTTTTAGATTTTTAACCGAACATATCTTATCTTTCAAGACATTTACGGTAGATATAAAATGATCATGTTACTCTCTTATTTTTAGTCAGTCTGTATATGTCAAATATAACAGAAGGATCAAAGAGTTAATATTGACAAAAGATAGGGATCTTATAATGTGTTTTTCAAAATAGCAGGACTAAACAGTGTGTTAGGTAAAAAGGAAGGGACTAATAAATTATTTACCCTTGTTTTTAGGGTTAAATGCATTGTTGGTCATTGAACTTTTACGGTTGTTTCAAAATGGTCACTCAACTTTAATTTATCTTAATAAAATCATTCAACTTTGAATTTTATCTGAATGAAGTCACTCCAGCAACTTCAAGAGCAAAAAAGACACGAAAAAGTGATGTGACTGATCGAAACGACACATGGCTTCCACCACCTAGCTGACCGAAACGACACATGGCTGTCATCTATCTGACACGTGTCATTTCGTTTCGGTCCTGCTGATATGGCAGTCTAAGTGTCTTTTTTATGTTGAAGTCGCCGGAGTGAGCTAGGTGGAAGCCACGTGTCATTTCGATTGGTGAAAGTTGATTACGGCTGATATGACAGTCACGTCACTTTTTCAGTGTATTTTTGCTCTTGGAGTGACTTAGTTTTGATAAAATTCAAAGTTAAATAATTTGATCAAGATAAATTGAAGTCGAGTGACTATTTTGAGACAATTATGAAAATTCAGTGACAATAATACATTTAACCCATTGTTTTTATAGATTAGATATGGTAATGATATTTTGGATGTAAAATCAGCACGAAAGAGCTGCATCGATACCTAAATTCGGAGCATGGGATGAAGCAGACCCCTCGTCGGGAGTAGGTTTTACTGTAATTTTCAACAAAGTGAAAGAGGAAAAACGAACCAAGTTGCCACCATCTCTCACTCACACGACCCAAGACCAAGATAATCAAACTTCTCCTGTTCATGAATCCAAGGTAACAAGACAACTCCCTCTTTTTAGGCCTATAAATTAGCCGAGCTGCTCATGAGCGGCTTGGCGTTCCGCTCGATAAAAAGCTCGACCTTGTTCGGATTGATTTATAAATGAGCTGAGCTTGAGTACTCTGAACTTTGCTAGAAAGCTCGCGAGTAGGCTCAGTTATAGGTTCATGAATAAGCTTGATTTATAATGTTCATGAACACGCTCGTGAGCAAACTTGGTTCGGTTAGTTTTTTTAATAATAATATTTCTATAAAAGGGAAATGTAAAACACCTAAGTTTTGTAGATTTCAAAACTATGTTAAAGAAATTTTAAATAAACATAATTAATGAGTTATTCGCGAGCGAAGTTTATGAACAGAATTCACGAGATGCTCGAGAGCAAATCTCGTGAGCAGCTCATGAACAAGATGTTGAGCTCGAGTTCGAGCTCGTTAATTTTCTAATGACCCGAGCATGATCAGGCAAAAGCTCGGCTCGATGGCATCCCTAACTCTTTTATTAAAAGAAATTAGAATTGCGACGGAAATGTCTGTTCTAAATATATAATTTCACTATCTACAATTTGATCTCAAGTATTTCGCCACTAATTTCATGATGCTATTGCATGTACGTCTTATGTGATGCAGTTCTGTTGCGGTCTATTTTCGTACGCAAGAAAGGAGAAATTTTAGTTATACTCTCGGAGTATTACACCGGACCAATCAAAATGTTAAAAGATAATTGGTGTTTAGAAAAAAATATGTACGACGGAAGTTCGTTAATTGTAATACTCCAGAAATATTCCCGAAGTCTTGGATTTTTGCCTTAAGAGAAGGAAAGTCATCTATCTGCTGAAATTTGTTTGTCCTTTCATTCATGAATGTAGCAATTTTTGTATTGTTCAATACGTTCTTTCAACTAATTCTATTATTTCATAGGAACAACAAATCTACTCTCTCTAATTGATTAGTTGTATTAATTACAACAATTTTTTTTTTTTGTAATTCTTTCAATTGCTCGTTTCGAGGTTCGTTGGGCACCTTTAATGGATTCTCCTCCGGTCACAATAACTATTAATTATACACATTAAGTAAGTTTAAGGGGGCTAATAAGACACCGTGCAAGTTCAAGAAGTCAATCAAACTTTTTTGACAAGTTGTGGAGGAAAAATGATGTATTAACCGAAATAAAGAACATAATTATAATAAAGTAGATATAATTAGGGATGGCAACGGATAGTGTCCGTGGGTAGTACCAATTCCGAACTCTTATCCGTTTATTTTTTAATTACCCGTACCTTTCCCATTAGCCTAATGGATATATGTTTTGCATCCTATATCCGTACCATTTACAGATACCCTTTCCCATTAAGAATCAATAAATAAACAAAAAATATTACAAATTTAACAAAGTATAAATTTAATAAATCATCAATCTAAAAATTTAACAAATTGAACCTTAATCAATAAAAATAAAGTAGCTTATTGGTATCACTAAATGATCGAAGAACAAAAAGTTGGTGTTCAAATCTCATATCTTACATCTAAAACACAATAATATTTTTTAATATATAAAAAATTTATGTACCGGGTACCTGTGAGGTATTTCCATACCCATCCCATTACCCTAACGGATAATGATTTTGATCTTATACCGTTTTATAAAGGGTACGAGTAGTCCCATTAAAGTCAGATAGTGCTGGGTATTCACGGATAGAGTACCCGTTGCCATCCCTAGATATAACAAATATTCAGATTAACTTGATGGAATGAAGAAGAAGATTATGAAGCCTAATGAGATTAGTCTCCTTAAGATAAATTTTGCCACAATCAACCATCATCTTCCAAGATATAATAGAAGTGTAAGTTAAACTCTAATTATGAATCGAATTATCACTAGAAACCAATAAATAGGATGAACGAATCGAAACAAAAGTTTTGGATGTCGAATAAAATTTGACATAAAGGAAAATTTTAGATGAACTGCCTTGAACATGATTTACTATTTAGACCCGAAAGCTAGCCAACAGCACATCAATATCTTCTCTGTTTGCATCGCTGCTTAGATTGTCGACCCTTTATCTTCCACTTATCATTTCTCCTGATCGACTGTGTTCTTCTTTCTCTTGAACCTTGGGCTTCCTCTAAACATAATACATTATAAAACTTATATATTATTATTATGTGAACTTTAATGTTAACTTACAGATATCAATTCAGATTATAATAGTAAGTTCAGATAATAAATTTATTTGGGCTACTAAATTAGTCATTTGTTTGAATGACAACCTCATTTCTCTCTCGACAGTATATTTATCATTTGTAAGATCAATTCTCTGAAACTCACTAACCAAAACTCCGAATGCTAAATTAACGTGCTACCATTTCACCTAAATGTGATAATCTCATTCACTATAGACCTTAATAGGAAGAGCCCCTGATTCAATTGGGTGATAATCTGCAACATCAATAAAGGGAGCTAGATGAAGTTTCAGTCTTTATCTACTAATAGAAATATATAAATCAAGTCACAACAAATATTCATTTGACGCAAATGGAATGATTTTCATATACTTTGATAAAGAAATAGTTCAATTGAATATTTCGATTACTAGAGTTCCTTTTTTTTTCTGGTGGACTCGGAAATAGCAAGAGAATGATCCACAAAAAAACACAATCTTTTAGTGCCTAAACAATCATCAAAGATATATATATCTAAACAATAAATCATGTTCAAGAAAGCGCCTAAGTTTAATACTAAATAATTAGAATGTATATAATAGTTATATACATTCAAGCAAATATAAATCAGTGCTTGACTGAATTGAAATTATATTAAAATTCAATTCAGCCCAAAGTAAATAATAAAAGGAAATTATCTTATAAGAATTATATTGAAATATATATATATATATATAAAGAAGGGAAAATCCTAAGAAAGGAAGTTTTTTTTTTTCTCCTCCTCTCATCTATGTTGTAATTTTAGATCATTCATGATTTTATATCTAATAATAAGTTTTGTTTTCTCTTGTTTCTGATAACAAATTTTGTTTTGTTTCATGGCGTCGTCAAGTAGTATCGACATTATGTATACCAATTCGAGTCTGGAGGAAGAGGAAGATAGAGATCTTAATTCTAAGTAGGTGGATCTAAAATGATGTATGGTTGGTAGATTCCTCTCTGATGTCCGCAAACCGCTTACAACCAACTAGAGATGAGTTCTGACCATACAGATTTTTCATGTCTAGAAGTTTATGATTCGATTGATGGAGAAGTTGAAAAGCTCTATGGCTCTCATATACTTGTTTATAGACCGGAAGGAAGCAATTCGACAAAGGTGCAAAATGGCCGGTTATTGAGGTCAGGTCACACATCAGTGGCGGTGATCAAAGAGTGATGGTCGAACGTGGTGGTAAGATCCAAAAGAAAACTTCCATATTTAGTTGCGTTAATGATGGAACTAATCGCGACATTAGTAGAATTATTAATATGGCAGGAGGAGGAGTAAATCATGAATTAATTACTATAGAAAATATTGAACAAACTCTCAAATTTAGTGGCATTACTCGTGAGACTAATGACAATATTAATGGAACAATTAATAATTAATAGAGGAATCTAATTGCCATATTAATTGTTCCATTAATATTATCATTAGTCTCACTATTAATGCCACTACATTTGGGAGTTTCTTCAATATTTTCCATAGAACCGATTCATGATTTACTTTTCCTTCATAATCAACTACCATATTAATAATTCTACTAATGTCGCCATTAGTCTCATCATTAATGCAACTAAATATTGGAGTTTTCTTTTGGATCTTACCACCATGCCCCACCACCACTCCCTGATCATCGACGTTGATGTCTGATCGGATCTCAATAACCAACCATTTTGCACCTTTGTTGGATTGTTTCCTTCCGATCTCAACAAGTATATGAGAGCCATAGAGCTTTTCAACTTCCCCATCAATCGAATCATAAACTTTTGGACACGAAAAATCTGTATGGTCTAAAAAATCACACATAAAACAAAAAAAAAATTTGATTCTATCATAGCGAAATTCTGCCCAGAACCCATCTGTAGTTGGTCATCTTATTCTTCCCATAAGCGGTTTTCGAACATCAGAGGAATCTACCAACCAGACACCATCTTAGATCTACCTACTCAAAATTGAGATCTCTATCATCAATCAGAATAGCTCTATCTTCCTCTTCCTCCAGACGCAAATTGGTATACATAGTCTTGATACTACTTGACGACGCCATGAAGCAAAACAAAACAAAACTTGTTATCGGAAAAAAGAAAAACTTCTTTTTTAGGGTTTTTCCTCCTCTCTCTCTTAGATGTAAAGTAATAACATTATGTCTTTTTGAGCCTGAGATATTTTATTCTTTTAAAAAACGAAAGAGGCAATACATGAATCGGTAAGGTATGAGTTAATATTCATAAAGAAATCGATATTATATTTGTTAAGGAAATAAGGATTATTTTTTCGGTTAAGGAAAATGTAAATACTTTATTTAAATAAATAAGGAGATAAGATAATTTAATTGAATTAATTTCTCCATCTCTTTCTTCTTCCAAAAACACCTCCCCTAATCAAGGACTGAAATATTTTATTATGAAAAATAAAATATCAATAAGGATTAAGTTGGATTTAATTCTATAATTATTTTAATATAGTATGATAAGTTAATTTGGAATTAACTAAAACTCTAAGCATAAAAAGGAATGGGTCTTTTCATCAAGTGGTTTTAGAAAACAAAACTAATTCATGATATTCTCTCAATAAAGAAAACCCTAGTCGTCTTTTACATGATAGATCAAAGTGCTCGGAATCCTTATAGGGATTTCAAGGTGCTAGCACACAACTCATTCAATCAGTGAATCTTTCAGGTGTATGTGAGTAGAGAGTATTCGCATTTCAACCATTTTATCTCCAACCAAAAATTCAATTGATCAAATTTGAGCCATGGAGAACGATAGGGGAGTTCATCGATCGGTTCGGTTTGAAAACCAAACCGAACCGAACCAAAATAACCAAAAACCGAATAGTTTTAAAAATAAAAACTGAACCTAACCGAACCGAACCGAACCAATCAAATTATTTCGGTTGGTTCGGTTCGATTATTCGGTTTCCCTACACTCTTAATGATGTTATTGGGCATTTACTTTATATAGAAAAAAAAAATAGAAACTTTATATAGAAATGAAAAAAAACAATAGATTTATATACAAATGAAAACAATCTTAATTCCAAATATGAATTAGTGTACAATTGTACTAAATTGGTAGACAAACATTAAATAGACCAATAACAAAATCAATTACATGCATCAAAAAATATCATGATTAATAAAGATCCTAATAATATAATTATAAATCAAATATAACTTAAAATAATAAGGGACATACACCAATTATATAATAAATCTAATTTCTAATTATATTTAATTTATTTCAATCTATTCGGTTAATTCAGTAATTTTGATTTAAAAACCGAAACGACCGAAATATTATAAAAAATAAAACCGAACCTAATAGACCAAAAAACGAACCGACAAAACCAAAATTCATCGGTTATTTCAGTCCGGTTTTTGAACATCCTAGGGAACGATATGCTTTAATTACATGTTAGATCCTGGTGTTTTTCTAATATTAAAATGATTTTTCACACGTTTTAGCAGCTATAGAATTTTCAACATCCATGTTCTAAATTATAATAAGTTAAAGTAAAAAAAGACCATTGCATCACACCCGAATTTTAAAAAACCCGAGTCAATAAATGTTTCTACAAGATACATAATGCAATAGGACATAAGATTGTTGTTTAATTCGAACTATTTAAACTAAGAACTTATACATTGCTCTTATATCTTCCAAAACACAATCATCCAAACACAATGTTGGAAGGTTTGTAGATGGCCAAGCGATGATGGAGATGGTAACAAAATTCACATCATATAAATCCACGAGTTTCATTTATTTAATCTACTAAACAACTTGTCCAAGATTTTGACCGATGAATCGTTATCGAAGAAGAGAAATGACTCAAGTTTTGAACATTCTAAGACTTGAGAAAGATTACGGATTTTGCAATATGGCAAAAATGTTGCAGTATATAATTCAAATTCGTCATTCTCTAGCCATTCTTCCAGCTCAGTGTGAAAAGCTACAGTAAAAATTATCTTCACAATAGTTTTTCACACTGTGCTGAAAGAATGACCAGAGAATGATGAGTTTGAACTATGTACAGGAATTTGTTTGCCATATTGAAAAATCCCTAATCTCCCTGAAGTCTTAGAATATTCAAAACTTGAGTCATTTCTCTTCTTCGGTATCGATTCGTCGGTCAAAATCTTAGACAAGTTGTTTAATAGATTAAAAAAATGAAACTCGTGGATTTATCTGATGTGAATTTGTTACCATTTCCATCATCACTTGGCTATCTACAAAACCTTCAAACATTTCGCTTGGATCACTATGTTTTGGAAGATATAAGTATAATCAGACAACTATATAAGTTGCAAATTGTCAGTTTAAATGGTTTCAATTAGACAGCCATCTTATGCCCTATTGTATTGTATTATGTAACTTATAGAAACATATATTGACTTGGTTTCTTTTAATTCAGAGTGTGAAGTTATGCTTTTTTTTTTTTTACTTAAATTATTATAATTTTGAACAAGAGTTGAAAATTCTATAGCCGTAAAAACATGCGAAAAATCATTTTAACATAGAAAAACACCAGCATCTAGTATGTAATTAAAACAAGTTTAAAACATACCGTTCTTCATGGCTCGAATTCGATTAAATGAATCTTTGATTGGAGATAGAAGGGATGAAATGTGAACCTTCTCTACTATCACACACGCTCGAAAGGTCCACTAGTTGAATGAGTTGTGTACTAGCACTTTGAAATCTCTCTAAGGAATCCGACTACCTTGCTCCATCATGTCAGGGCAATTAGTATTTTCTCTTTAGAGAGCAAATCATGAATCAATTACCATTACCAACCAAACAAGTTATTTTTTTAAGATGTGATGTAGTTGAATTCTGCAGATCCGTGAGCAAACCTGAAGACAAGAAAAAAATCACAAGAGGAGCCAAGAACCGGCGACCCCACCCCGACGCTAAGTAAGCTTTCAGGGATGTGAAGAGGATGAAAACAACAATAATAATAAAAAGCTATGGGAAATGAGTTAATGATCGGATATGTACCTTGGAGCTTGTCTCATTCTATTTACAGCGTATTTGGGTTGGCCGAAGGTGGTACGAACCCTAGGGTTTGTGATGACATGCGTCGCGTGTTGACAGGCAGAGTCGTGCTGTCACGGAGTGGGAATCAGTAACATTCGAACCTACCATTCCGCTAATGACAGGGTTGGTGGTGACGTGTAACAGTATGATCTTAGCGGGATTTGTTACGATGCCTGGATCGTGCTACGTGGCTAAATCCCATAGGTGATCACGCAATCATGCCACGTGGTCCATTTCATATCGTCTGATATCAAGATGTATAAAAAGTAGTCATATCTTGTATGCAAAAATAGCATGTTCTCCAATGGTTTAATGAATGGACATGTATAAAAAGAAAAAGTTATGAGGCTTAGATACATAACGGAAAAGAATATGAAAACATCTCAGAACTTGAATCTTTTTTCTAGATTTCAATGAAAGCGCTATTAATTGTCATGAGCTTCTCCATCTCATCCTCACTAGCTACTCCAGGATCAATATAGCATAACTGAAAAAGAAATACAAATATTCTCCTAAAAATTATGTCATGAAAGAAAATAATAAATGTAAAATATACGTTAGGCTTTTTCTCCAGGGTTGCTGAGTAAAATATTGTGTTCAAGGCCATTATCAAAATCAGAAACATGTAAATTGGCCAAGTTATAATTCGTTGGAATGTAGATTCCTGTTACTAGCATATGTATTGAGATGCAAATTTATGAAATAGGGGCTATCAATCAAAGTGCAGAAATACTTACAAACACATCCCAAACGCAAAAAAAAAAAGACATCACTGACAATCAAACTAGAGTTTCAGTGATTACTTCTTGAGAAACTTGTGCAGGACTACTTCCCATCATAAACATTACAAAAAAAAAAACAGAATTAGAATGCAACTTATGCAAAATTAGCATTGTACTTTGTATATGTACCAAGCTTGAGTAATGGTATAATGTCAGGAACAATGAAGGAATTATATACGTTTGGAATTACATATATAATTTATGTTAGGGAACTAAGAAATTAGCAGAATTAGATTGCAACACAATTAAAATTATCACAGGACTTTTTATATGTATCGAATTTAAGAAATAAAAAACTGACATTTTGAACGCGCCATCCCCAGTTCCCCTGCGGCACTTTTCTTTGTTTCCCATCTTAAGACTAAAACCTAGAAACCAGACGAGAAAGGGAACAAAAGAGGGTTTATTTACTCATTAGCCATCCGCAGTTCCCTGCAACAATGTACTTCTTTTTCATCATTAAACTAAAACCTAGATACCAAAAAGGGAACCAAAGAAAGAGGGTTTATTTTATATCTAATTATAATGCTAAAATCTCCTATTAGGTGTTCTTTGATAAATTAAAAATTATAATTTAATTGAATAAGTTCAACACTTATTTTATTCTAATTGCAATATGATTTTGCTAATTCCTTTTTTTTAATTCGATACATAGAAAGTACCATGCTAATTTTGATTTATCAAACAACAACCAATAGGAGATTTAGTATTATAATCAGATATAAAATAAACCCTCCTTTCGTTCCCTTTTGGTTTCTAGGTTTTAGTCTGATGATGAAAAAGAAAGTACAGTGCCACAGGGAAACTGGGGATGGCTAATGAGTATCAAAACTCTTTCTCGTTTGGTTTCTAGGTTTTAGTATGAAGATGAAAAATAAAGAAAAGTGCCGCAGGGGAACTGGGGATGGCGAATTCGTTCAAAAGGTCACCTTTTTATTTCTCAAATCAGATGCATATAGAAAGTACATGGCTAATTTTGATTGTGTTGCAATCTGATTCTGCTAACTTATTACGTTCCTAACATGAATTATATATCTAATTCCAAACATATATAATTTTCTCATTCTTCTTGACATTATAACATAACTCAACAATACATATACAAAATAAAGTGCTAATTTTGAATAGGTTGTATACTAATTCTTATGACATGAACCAAAATATAAACATCGTTGGGGCGTTCCCTACTCAGCGACGCGCTGCACTTCCTAGACCCGGGTGTAGTGATAAATGTGCAAGGGTTGCTAGGTCGTCGCCCCGAAGCGGCGCGCCACCCCAGGACCCGGGGGTGGTGTCAAATATGCAAGGGTTGCGGGTAAATAAGCTAGTCCACGGTAATGGTAGGGGTAGGGGTAAGGGTAGTAGGTTACGCTTTGGGACATGGAACATAGGTTCTTTGACAGGAAGATTAGCTGAAATTGTAGATGTTATGAAGAGGAGAAGAATAAATATAATGTGCCTACAAGAAACCAAGTGGGTTGGAGCCAAGGCTAGAGAGATAGCTCCTTGGGGATATAAGCTTTGGTACTCAGGAAAGGATAAGGGTAGAAATGGAGTAGGTATTCTTATTGATAGAGAGTATATTGATGATGTAGTAGCGGAGTCTAGGAAGAGCGATAGAATTATGAGTGTTAAGCTAGTGATAGGGGATGAGGTTGTGAATGTCATTAGTGCCTATACGCCACAAATAGGATTAGATGTGTCTATAAGACAAGCTTTTTGGGAGGACTTAGAGGAAGTGATGCAACAGGTTCCTAGGGATGAAAAAATGGTACTGGGGGGTGATCTCAATGGACACGTGGGTTCTAGACGTGATGGGTTTGAGAGTGTTCATGGAGGGTATGGTTTTGGAGATAAGAATGAAGCGGGAAATGATATTTTAGAATTCGCATCAGCCTATGACTTGAGTATCATGAACACATGGTTTATGAAGAGAACATCCCACTTAGTGACTTATCGGAGTGGCGGTAATGCGAGCCAAATTGACTTCTTCTTAGTAAGGAGTGCTTGGAGAAAGAGTTATATTGATTGTAAGGTGATCCCTGGTGAGAGTATGACAACCCAACATAGAGTAGTGGTGCTTGATTTTCGAAGTAGGAAATGTATAAGAAAACAAACACCACAAGTAGAGACTAAGATTAAGTGGTGGAAATTGCAAGGGGAGAATCAACAAAAATTTGTGGATGAGATGACCAAAAAAGATATTTGGACTTGCAATATGGATTTAGATATAGATTCGATATGGACTAAGATGGAGCATAGTATAAGGGAAGTAGCGAAGGAAGTTCTAGGGGAATCTAAAGGTAGCATGCCACCGGGTAAGGACACATCTTGGTGGACAGAAGAAGTACGACAAGCAGTAAAGAGTAAGAGAGAATCCTATAAAATATTGGGAAATGTAGGAGTGACGAGAACTACGAAAAATACAAAGAGGCTAAAAGGGAAGTAAAGAAGGTCATACGAGATGCTAGAGCAAAGGTGAATCGGGATCTGTATACAAGATTGGATACGAAAGAAGGGGAAAGAGACATATATAGAATTGCTCGGATGAGAGATAGGAAGACGCGAGATCTCGGAAAAGTTAAATGTGTGAAGGATGTGGACCAAAAAGTCCTAGTTGGAGATAAGGATATCAAGGAACGATGGAGGTCCTATTTTGATGACTTATTTAATGGAGATCGCCAACAAGATGTTGGAGATATAAGTATCCATCACGATATGATAAATCATGAATGCCTGCGGAGAATTCAAAAGGGTGAAGTCAAAATGGCATTAAGTAAGATGAAGTCGAAGAAAGCAGAAGGACCTGACGGCATCCCTATTGAGATTTGGAGATGTTTGGGAGAAAGAGGAATCGAATGGTTGACGACGTTCTTTAACAAAATTTGGAGAAACAATAAGATGCCATCAGAATGGAGAAAAAGTATCTTAATCCCTTTGTATAAGAACAAAGGCGATGTCCAAGATTGTGCCAACTACCGGGGAATCAAATTAATGAGTCACACTATGAAACTTTGGGAGCGAGTGATCGAACAAAGGCTAAGGAGGACGGTGAAGATCTCGGAAAACCAGTTTGGCTTTATGCCGGGAAAATCAACTATGGAAGCCATCCATCTAATGAGACAATTAATGGAGCACTATCGAAATAAGAAGAAAGACTTGCATATGGTTTTCATTGATTTGGAGAAAGCATATGATAAGGTACCAAGGGAAGTACTTTGGTGGGCCTTGACAAGGAAAGGCATTTCGCGGAAATATATTGACATCATAAAGGACATGTATGAGGGAGTATGCACGAGTGTACGTACTAGTGTTGGGAAGACTGAAGAGTTTCCTATTACGATTGGAGTGCATCAAGGTTCCGCACTAAGCCCATTTCTTTTTGCCATCGTTATGGATGAACTAACAAGTTCACTTCAAGATGGTACACCATGGTGCATGTTGTTTGCAGATGATATTATGTTGGTCGATGAGACGAAAGAAGGAGTGGAGAGGAAGTTGGAACTATGGAGACAAACTCTAGAATCTAGAGGCTTTAAGTTGAGCCGAAGTAAGACAGAATATTTGGAGTGTAAGTTTGGCGGCCATAGGAGTAGGGAGGCAGGGACAATCACCCTAGATGGGAGAGTTATTCAGGCCTCGGATTGCTTCCGGTATTTAGGATCTATTATCCAAACGGATGGAGAAGTAGATGGAGATGTTGCTCATAGGATTAAAGCTGGTTGGTCGAAGTGGAAGAGTGCTACGGGTTTCCTTTGTGACCCCGGCATGCCTAATAGATTGAAGGGAAAATTCTACCAGACGGCAATTAGACCAGCATTGTTATATGGTACGGAGTGTTGGGCAGTGAAACACTGCCACATCCATAAGATGTCGGTGGCGGAGATGCGTATGTTGAGATGGATGTGTGGTCATACGAGAAAGGATCGGGTGCGTAATGAAATAATTAGGACAAAAGTAGGGGTCACATCTATTGAGAATAAAATGAGAGAAAATCGACTAAGGTGGTTTGGCCATGTGAGACGTAGAGCGCTTGATGCGCCGGTTAGGAGAACCGAAGAGTGGCAAAGGGATGTAGTGGTGAGGGGTAGGGGAAGACCTAAGCAAACTTGGAGGAGGGTGATCGAGAGTGATATGAGTTTACTGGGAATTGAGGAAAATATGGTAGTGGATAGGACGGAGTGGAGGGAGCGAATTTGTGTCGCTGACACGACTTGATTTCACGGTTTTTATATGATGGTTCATGTTAGCCGACCCCGAATCATTTCGGGACTAAGGCTCTGTTGTTGTTGTTGTTGTTTGTTTATCATCAAGAAGCAGTAAAATTGGCACAAGTTCTTCAAGAAGTAAACACTGAAATTCTAGTTTGGTTGCCAGTTAAGTCTATTTTCCGTTTCAAATGTGCTTCTAAGTCTTTCTGCACTCTAATTGATAGCCCCCAATTCATAAATTTGCATCTAAATACATCTACTAAAAACAGGACTCACATCAAGCTAATCTTCTCAGGAATGCAGCTAATTTCAATGAATTATAACTTGGCCAATTTACATGTTTCTGATTTTGATAATAGCACGATATTTTACTCAAGCAACCTTGGAGAAAAAGCCCGCATAAATCCACCTTCAAAAATATATCTTTTAATAATAAAATTAAAATTTATAATTAAGAACAAATGTAAATAAAATATAACTTAATATTTTAAATTTATATGTGTATTTATTTTCTAAAATAATTCTCAAATGAGGTTTAAAATTGGTTATTTTTGTTTTGTAGAGCATTTTCAAAGCCAGTGCAGTACGTGAAACATCTCAGAACTTCGAACCTCTTTTCTAGATTTCAATAAAGGCGCTATCAATTGTCATGAGCTTCTTCATCTCCTCCTCACTTGCTACTCCAGGATCAATATAGCATAACTGCAAAAGAAATACAAAAATTATCCTAAAAATAGTCATGAAAGGAAATAATTTGAATGTGGATATATAACCTGGTATTGACGCTTTCTCAGTGCATGAACTCCTCTTTTCAATAGCTTTTTCCATCCTATATTTTCTTTAAGTGACCTTTCTAGAGCTACTGTTTGCTACATTTTTACAACCAAAGAAAAGAAGAGATAAATCTAGAGTTAACATTATGTGTGAATAATCTTCAAGATATCACATAGGTCAAGAAAAAATTTAAAATCAATGTTCCTTCTCTTTGCACCATTTATAATAGGCTTTAACTTGCAGATTTGAGGGGGAAAAAAAGTTGATTCCTTTTTAAGATAAGTTTACTACATGTTACCAAGTGGTTCGATCAACCATCATAAACACAGAAAGAATGGGAAAACTGTATGATTTCTATCATTGATTGATACAACACACATATATACACAAGAGTGAGTATACAATACATGGAAATAAATAAATAAAAACCAATCCCTATGATCAGGGAATCTAACTCCTATAATCAAGGTATACCAGCTATAACAACCATTAACAAAAGACAAAGCATTAAAACTCTTGGAACTAATTGCAAAAATTCTTCTATATTCTAGCATAACTAATTATCATTACGGTCTTATCTGAAAGAAAACATTGAAAAGGGGTTCTTTTTTTTTTGTTACAGATGGAAGAAATGAACAAAATATCATTTCTTCAATTGTGTTCAATAAAATGACTTGGAGCAAAGACCTTAGTTAAGTGATCTAGAAAGCAAGCTAGGAACATGACACTTCAAGTTCATTGAGCAAAAGGACTTCATGTTTATTATTTTTGCTTGAAATAGAATTTTCTATGAGGTTTAAAAAAGAAGGAATACAGATATTCACTAAAGATGCTGGCTGCATTGTGAAAAAAACATGGTAAGTTCCCGCATAGGAAATATCTAATGATAACATGGGTAACTAAAGGACATGGGATATAATCACAAGATTCAGGACCAATTAATTTAGTAGTTTTTCATATTCCAGGAATTTTAAACTCATTCAAATTGCTTAGCTTAGAGAAGTTCCCCTTTAAGAGCAATATTACTTAGCTGCTTCTTGCTAACTGTTAACACAAAAAGATTAGAGGATTGTATATTATAGTATTAGGAATGGATACGTATATATACATGAGAGAGTATGCTACACTAGGAAAGAAATAAAATATCTAATCTAATCCCTATATCAAGGAATCTAAGGTACCAGCTAGGCGCATCTATAATACTTCCAATCAAGCTGGAGCATAGATATTAATCATGCCCAAATTCCCTGGTAATGCTTTGGTAAATATTCTGCTAATCGGGCATCAACAAAAGTCAAAAAATAACGTAAACCAGACATTGACAAAACAGGACAAGGACTCCATATATCAAAATGGGCTAACTGAAAAGGAACATCCACCAGTTTATTTATTTGAGGAGGATAAGAGACTTTATGTTGTTTTGCTAATCGACATGATTCACACTCCAATCTGTTTAAATTCATGGGCAAGACTAGGGCAAAGGTGTTATAATATTTTAAGAGGATGACCAAATCGATAATGAAGTTGAAGAAGAGAGAGAAAGGTAATAGTACATGCCATTGTCTTGGAAACTGACACAAGGCTAGAATCAAGAAAACATAACCCACGAATATATTTATTCTAGTCTAGATATCGAAAATGCATACGATGCCAGATGGTTAGGATTTTAATTTCTTTCTCACCAAACACCAAGGAGAGGAAAAGAGCAGTGCCGGAGCAAGGACCTAAACGTCCAGGGGCTAGACCGTGTAAAAAAAATTAAATGCTACTTCGAACAATTAAATATGGGGTTTTCCGGCAGGACCGGAGGGTCGGCCTCCCCTCCCCCTCTAGCTCCGCCCCTGGAAAAGAGAAAGGGCTTTTCTCATAAAGGAGGAGGGAGGGGAAAGAATGTGAAAGCTAGGAGCATTTTTAGTGTTTTTGTGAACAATAGACAATGATCAATATTGGGACACTTACATGACCCGGGTCCAAAATCAAGAGATTGTACTGCAGCTTGCTATTATATTGATGCCTGACTTCAATTCCCACAATAGTTCTTGAGTGTCCATCATGTTGGAAGTACAAGGGCCTGCTCATTAATATCATCGTAACTCAAATCAGAAATTAGAATATCATGTGTAATAGAAGTACTAAAAATATAAAATAAATACTCTATGCTTTGGCTAAGTAATAGTCCATGTTCAGGAGCATGAAAAGGATAGTTACTTACGATTTATCAGTAACTATAACACGACCATGATGGGCAGAGGTTGAGCAATCCTTAGAAAAATAATTCCATACCCAATCTAGGAGGACTTGGTGACCCTTATTGTCACTTGCAAAGTTATTTGCTATAGTTTCGTTGCTCCCATTGGCCAAGTGACTTGTAGAGCATGAAGTATCATCAGAAACAGGTGAATCCTGTTTTCTACCAGTGACATATCTATCCATAGGTCCATAAATTGGAAAGGCTTTTCTCTTGATTCTAGTATTTGGTTTCACAACATGTGAGCCAGGAACAGAAACAAAAAGATTTTCCAAATCCTTGGGACCAAAATCAACAATCCTAGCCCGAAGGCCAAAAGAACGAAAAAGCGCAGCGCATTCAGTAGCTCCTATCCAACTTTTGGAGCCATAAATGGAATAATTAAAATGACGAGCACCATCTGCATCAAAACCCTTTCCCCAGGCAACCTCTAGCCATCTCTGGAGAAAAGGGATATCAGGAACAAAACTGGAACCGCCAAACAAAACCTGTTTGGCATCACTTCTTTGGGAAAGCAAGTAAGAACTTAGCATTTGGATGTTACGCCATCCACAACCCCAACCTACATCTTCAGAAATCAAGCTCTGAAAATGATCAACATAACCACACAAGAAAACACCAATAGTTTCAGAAGAAGAACTAGAATTAATAGCGTCTAATTCCAAGGCTTTCCGCAGCAAAGCCATCAAACCACCACCTGATTCTTCTTTGACATTGTAAAAGGAGCTCCTAACCTGCGTAGCAATCAAGCAAGATGCCTTCTCATCTAAAGAAGCCTCCTCATCTAGGGCAAGTTCGTCTCCCGATTCCCTTTCCCTATCAAACTTCTCATCATCGTCGAAGTGGCTATTGGCATGTCTACATAGTCGATTACAATCATCAATTGAAAATCTATATCATTAATCGTAAAAAAGAACAACAAAAAAGACAAAGGAATACCTCTGGATTTGCGATTGTGGAAGGTTTAGGTTACAAAATGGACAAGGATAACAAGATTCCATAATCTGGATGATATTATCGGGAGTAGCACCTTTCTACACTACTATCAAATAAGCAAGCAAGCAATTACTACTATGAAATAGAGACTAAAATCATAAATAGAGAACCGACGATAGGAGAACTTACAGGGAATGAAAAATTGAACTTGAGTGGCGGGAGTTGCATCTTCTGTATTTGAAAAACAATTTTATTTATGTTTTGCTCTTGTTCCTGTTACCTTCGTCTTCCTCAAAATTACCTGGCTAGCTTGGTTATTGAAAAATATTGTGGCTCATATATATATAAATATAATTGAATCTAATTGATTGGATTTTGTTCAGAATCTAATTAATTGATTGAGTTTCCTTCTTTACCAAAATCTAATCGATTGAATTTCCTTGCAAAAAAAATTGATTGAATTTCCTTGTTCGGATTGATTGAAAATGTGAATGAGCTGTTTCCACTTAGACGTATATCCTTAAAAAAAATTAAAAAAAAAACATTAAGGAATGAAAATGTGAATTGGTTATTTCCATTTAGTCATCATTTTTTTATATATTAAAAATAAAGAAAAATACGGAAAAAAATGGTTGTGGTTTATCTAATTTCCAAATAGAGATACGTGATTTAAAAGTACAAATAAAAGCTTGTGTTATGTTTTACTTAGAAAACAAAGTATTAGAATTACACAGTTAAGTTGTTTTTTTTTTGTAGGAACAGGAAAGAAAAAAACAAAATAACCAAAAAAGATTAATCTGAGATTAGCCTAGGGAAGCTAACCCCCACAACATCTTCCAAAAGAAGAGAAGATAAATAATCAGGAGGAGAAAATAAAGTTGTGACGCCCAACATCCGCTTATGCCCATCATCCGCCAAACGATCCGCTACACGGTTTTGCTCTCTGAAGATATGGCTGAAGCTGATGAAGTCAAAGGAAGAACAAAGTCTTCTAATACCTTTGATTAAGTTTTGGCTATTTAAAAAAATAGCTTTTTTATCGGAGATCATTTTGATGGCCTCGAGGTTGTCAGATTCTACAAGCAACTTTTTCAATCTCAGACTCTTGGCCAATCTTAGGCCAGAAAAAATCCCTCAAAGTTCAGCCGAAAAGGATGAACTCATGCCCAGATTATGAACAAATCCAGACAGCCAAGCACCCCCACCATCCCTTAGAACACCTCCTGCAAAAAAATTACCGTTAATAAGGCAAGAAGCATCCGTGTTTAATTTTACCACCTCTTCCCTAGACCTACACCAGCCAATGAGGTAAAAAATCTTCTTTTGGGTAGAACTAGCGAGTGCATCTCCTTTGAAGCTATCAATAATATTAGATAATTTTCCCGGGTAGAAACCTCTCAAATTAGGAAGAATAACAGTTTTCCTTTCAAAAATCTCATCGTTCCTCCAATACCAAATCTGGTGACAGACAATAGCAAATAAAATATCACCATGCTCAAGGTCAGCCAACAACTTCCCAATAACTCCATCTGCAAACCAGTCAAGATCAGAGTGGGCCAAGAAAGTCGAAAGCAAGTGGTGAGGGAGAACTTTCGTCCACACCTCCTTACTCCTAGTATAATCCCTAAGAGCATGGCAAATTGTTTCCATATGCCCTCTGCATATGCTACAAGCCCCAGAATCCGCCAGATATCGTCTATTTCTATCTGAATTAGTGAGCAACCTATCCTTGACACCAAGCCATAGAAAGCTCCTAATACGGTAGGGAATCTTTAAAGCCCAAATAAGCTTCTAGACTGATTACAACCAAAAACATTTTCATCTTAAAAAAAATATTCTTACATATCAGCAAAACACAATCCAAAAAAAAAACTACCTAAATCGAAACAATAAATAATATGCTAGAATTTTACGTTTTTACTAATCTGACAGTTTATGAACTAAATTGATATTTAAATTCATTTTACACAGTTGCAATTTGGTTTTAGGATCTATGTTTTGTCAATATATAAATGAAATTACAAAAAAAATTAAAAAATGCTCTTATTGTCATTAATTATTTAAAAGTTTAATTTTAAATACTTTGTTTTGTAAAAAAAAATACCGCATACCTCTATTTACAAACTTTTAAACTACATACCGCTAAGCTTTTAATGAAAGGCAAAAAACAGTTTTGAAAAATGGAAACAAACAGGCACTTAGAGTGTTTGGTTACACAGTTGCAATTCGGTTTTAGGATCTATGTTTTAATGAACGCTAACCTTTTGTTTTTCAAACATTGATGTATACCGCTAAGCTACTTTTTTTCTTATTAATTAAGGTTCCATTTATTCAATTTTTAGATGAATAATTTATTAAATTTATATTTTGTTAACTTTGTAATATTTTTTGTTTTATTTATTGATTCTTAACGGGTAATGGTACTCGCGGGTACCCGCGAATTAAATGGGTCGGATATGGAATGCAAAAAGTATACTCGTTTGGATAATGGAAATGGTACATGTAATTAAAAAAATAAACGGGTAAGGATTTGGGATTGATAATACCCGCGGGTACCCTACCCGTTGACATCGCTATTTGTTGCTTGTTGTTGCTGATATTAGTTGTTGTTTCAGAATTTGACCAAACAATTTCTATCTCCTGTTTAGTAGTGAAAGGCAAAAAACAGTTTTGAAAAATGAAAACAAACAGGCATTTAGAGTGTTTGGTTAACCAAATCTATTATATATATAAAATGGGTTAATTACAAACCTGACTCATTTTGAAAGTCCATTTACATATTAAGTCTAGTTGTCCAACATCTTACAAATCTAGACACATTCACTACATTTGGACAAAAATACCATCATCTTCCTCATTCCTCATCTTCAACTTCAGGCATATTGAAAACTCCTATATTTTTTTCTTTTTTCTTTTTTCTTTTTTTTTTTTTTGCTTTTCATATGTATGTAAGATGGTGTATATAAGATGTATATGCCAATGATTAATGAAAATAGTTTAAGTTTATGCAATTCGAAACCATACATCTTATTAAAACTCCGCATTTTCAACAAATTTTCGTTATACTGCACTTTTCTGCAATTCCCAGCATCTGTCGCATTTCGACCTAATGTGACAATGGTGTAATGTTTTTAATGTTGTCGCGTCTGTCGTATTTTACCATAATGCGACAGACTCCAGCAGTACGAGTTTGTCGCGTTTGTCGCATTTTATCATGATGCAACAGACTTTAGTAGTATGAGCTTGTCGTGTCTGTCGCATTTTATCATGATGCGACAGACTTCAATAGTATGAGCTTGTCGCATTTTATCATGATGGGACAAATATCGAGAATTGCAGAAAAGTGCAGTATTACTAGAATTTGTTGAAAATACATAGTCTTAATAGGATGTATTTCGAATTGCATAAACCTAAACTACTTTAATTAATTCTATACATATACATCTTATATACATCATCTTACACACATATGAAAAACAATTTATTTACGTTTTACCCTTATTCATGTTCCTTTCGTCTTCCTCAAAATTACCTCGCTAGCTTGGTTATTCAAAAATATTGTGGCTCATCATATATATATAATTATATAATTGAATCTAATTGATTGAATTTTGTTCAGAATCTAATTAATTGATTGAGTTTCCTTCTTTACCAAAATCTAATGGATTGAATTTTGTTCAGAATCTAATTAATTGATTGAGTTTCCTTCTTTACCAAAACCCTTATTTGTTGTATTAATTGATTGAATTTCCTTCTTCGTAAAAAAAACATTAAGGAATGAAAATGTGAATAAGTTATTTCTATTTAGGTTTTGGGTATATCTAATATTTTTCATAATTCTTTTATATATTAAAAATAGGAAAAAGTATGAAAAAAGTGCTTGTAATTTGCCTAATTTGCAAACAGAGATACGTGATTTAAAAGTCTACAAATAAAGGTTTGTGGTATGTTTTTTTATAGAATATATGATATTATTAAACCAATTTACTGACGGAATTTATGCGTTTACTGACGGAATTTTCCGTCAGTAAACATGTATTTTCTAGTAGTGAAAACAATTACACAGGTCACATTTCCAACAACCTTCTCCCTATCCCTCACCAAAACCCAGAAACACAAATATGCAAAGCTCTTACTTATAGACCAATTATCCCAAACACAATTCCCCATATCCCTCTGATGACAAGTAGAGAAATTCTGATCAACTTCCGTCCCTGTGGGGGCGTCGTTGGGTTCGACAGGGGGAAGCTCCGATGCCAAAGTCAGTAAGATGAATCAAGAAAGCGAACTGAATTGACAAAGGATGTGAGAATATGTACCTTGATAGCCTAGGGATGTAGGCTATATATAGCTAGGAAGTTGTAACCTTCAGCAACTAGAAAGTCTCCATTAATGCTCCATTAATGGCGGTTACAGGTTATCTTTAACCTGGCGGTTAGCTAATTGATAGCTCATTTAATGATCTTTATGGCCGAGTCGGCGTCCAGCCGTTACAGTGGCGAATCAGGCGAATGAGGGGATTCGCCCCCATAGGTTCGCCAGCGGATCTCTCTGAGTAGGACCGTGGAGATCCGCCATCTGGCTTTCCTTTGGAGATTAATACGCGGCGGTCTCAAGGCTAATATCTCTTTCGGTCCTCGGGATAATATCTCTATGTTATCAGAAGCCCCCCCAAAATACCCTTAAAGTCCTTTAGGGCTTTTGAGCTTCTGCGCGCCGTCATGAACATCGGCATTAATGAGCACTCTGTTCGATGTCAATCGATGAGTGACACGTGTAACGGACGCACTGTCCCAGGAAAGAAAAGACATCCTTCTTCCTTCCTCGCTTTCTCTTTCTTTCTCATTTCATCTCCACTTCCTTCCCTACTGTTCGAAGCTCTTCCTGGGATTTTCAGCGTTCAAAGCTTTTCGATTTCATATAAGTTTCATCTTTCCTTACTCGATTTGTTCTGAATGTTTAGGAGTTCTTCTTCATCTTCTAGATCAACTTCGGAGCTTTTTAATTCGTCTTCTTCCCCTGAAATAGTAGTTGAATTTAGTTGGACCACGTCGTCATCGGAGAACTCATCCTCCTCCGAAGACACGATTAACTCCGGTTTAGCTGGGTTTAGCAACTCGGCGTGTAATCGCTACCAAACTCGTTCCACTAAGAATCTAGTTCTTTCTACTTCCGTCTCCGGTGCCGCTCCGGCCGGTGAGTCTAGGTGTTTCCCGGGGATAATGGCCTCTTTTTCAATCCCCCCTAGGAAAAAGAACCCTCGAGCGGAGTCTACTCCGTCTCGTATGAGCGTCGCGGATCTAGTGGATCTGGCGAATCGCTTCCCTTGGATCAATAATTATGAGACTCAGTTAGCCGCAGCTCATCAACGTCCCTCCTGTCTGCCTAGCGATTTTCTAACAGTATATTGCAGTCATGTGGAGAGAGGGTTCCGACTTCCTCTCCCGAAGATGATGGCGGACATCCTCTCCTACTTTGACATTACGGTCAGCCAACTACACCCCAACTGTTGGTTGGATATTGCTTTAGACTGCTACCTCGCCTCAAATTTAGGAGTGGTATATACGGGTCGTATCTTTAGAGCTTTCCATAAACCCTCGAAATGGAAGTCCGAATCCTATCTCACTTTCGCCAAATTCGGAGTATATTCGCCCTTTAATGACAAAATGTCCAATGTCCACTGTTGAGATGAGAGATTCTTCTATGTGAAGATAAAAGATGGCGAGCCACTGGGTTTTCCTTCGTTTTGGAATCCTAAGCCGCTACACATGGTGGGGGATATGCGAATTTTGACGGATAGTGATGAGAGGGTGGCGGAGCTCATGAAGCAGATCAAGGCGGATGCATGGACATACGCAGACGCTTTAGCTTTCATGATGAGCGATATTCCGTTGATTCGCTGGGAGGGGGATCAGTTCATTTACTCAAAGATTACGCAATTTGACCAAGGTACCTTTCATTTCTTCTTGAACTTTGATTACTTTAATGTTTTCTTTGGCAGGGGTTTATCTAAGGCCAATCACGCTATTGCAGAGAAGCGTAGGAAGTTTTTAGAGGCTGAAGCACGTAGGAAAGATCAAGGGGCGAATCCTCAAACGGATACTGGAAAACGCCCTGCGGGAACAGCGGTTGAGCCGCCACTAAAAAGAAGGAAGCCTATAACTACTGGAGGTCCTAAGCTTATGGCAAATGCCATGAGGTCCGCCAGGTCTGTTGGGGAGATAGAACAGGTAGGTTGCCTTTTAGTTTTATCTGCTCATCAAGTTTTGGACTTGAGTTTTGACCCTTGAATGTTTGTGCAGATGGCGAAGCCTGATATTGGCGGATACTGGTCTGCCAAATTTGGAGCCCAAGGATCTTTTGAGAATGAACCCATCCTAAACGATTTGGATGAGGCCCTGGGTCAGGTGGGCGAAGTGCAGAGGAATCAGAACCAAATTCCTGGTTCCATTCATGCGCAAAAGGGGAAAACGAAGCTCCTTATGGTGAGTCCCTTAGAAAGGATTTCTTTTCGTAGAAAAAGCTGGTCCTTTGCTCCTTTTTTCCTTTTGACGGAACTGTTTGTTTTTAATAGATGTACACTCGCATACGTGCTATGGAAACCGAGCTCCTTCAAAATGTGGCGGATAAGGCAACCATTGAGAAGTTGGAGAAAGAGGTAGCGGAAGCCAATGTGAATATCGCTTCCGCTAAGGCAAACCTTGCTTCTGCCACAGCCGCCTTAGTTCTTAGGGACGCGGAAATTGAGAAGCTAAAGGCAAAGATTGTGTCTGACGCCAAAAACCATGAGGACGCCCTTGGAGAAGCTGAATATATGGCGGGTGAGCAAGCCTTCTATTATGGCGAACTGCTTATGGCGTACTTCTCGTTGGCGCATCCCGAGATTAATTTTATAGATCCGCAGTTCGCCGTCCCCGAACCAGAGGACGTAGCCAAATATGACAAAATGTCAGACGCTAAGGAATACCTCCGCGACTATGTTCGGAGATGGATGAAGGGGCCCATGGAAGAAACCAAACCGTCCACCAATGTCACGCTAGAGGAGCTTGAGGAAGTGCCCCCCAAAGCGGGTGAAGAACTGATTCCTGACCACACCCTTCCTCTTGGTCCCACATCTTCCATGGAGAAGGAGGTATCTCTGGTTGGCGTATCTGAGGATGTGGAGAAGGAGGCTTCCTAGGCAAGCGCCGTAAGCAAGGATAGTGTAAAGGAGGATGCTCCTACTGTTACTTAGTTTGTTTTACTTGTGATTTTGTAAAAAATCCTTTAAGTACAATTTGTTTAATCCTTTATGGCAGCTATTTTATTTTACCATTACATTTGCGTAAGGAAATATATAGGCATCTAGGATTTATGTTGGAGTAGGTGGCCAGCCATACTCCATTGTATGAACCTTTGTGAAGGTTAGAAGCTGTTTTATTCCATTGAAGGAAGTAAAGCTGCCCAGGGGATCAATTTGCTACCTATCTTTGAGGTGAAGTGATCCGCCCGTAGGACTTGTGAATCCTTCTTCGGAAAGGATATATAAGAGAGTGTAAAGACCTTGCGTCCAAGGATCGTTTTAACTCTATTGGAGATTGGGATCCGCTCAGAGATGGATCCGCCCATAAGATTGATTCTCTTATGTCTTAAGGCGAAAAAAGTAGCTATGAGATAGTGATACGTTGTAAATGTGGAGAGCGTTGGATGCCCCCCTTCTTTTTAAGACTGGAATATTGATATTGCTGCAATAAACTTTAAAAAGAACATAAATAATAGAACAAATGATGTTTATTAATGGGAGAAATGCTTTATTACAGCAAGCAGGTCTTATAGGTGAGTCTCGTTAAAACCTTTAATAAGAAAAACCACATGGGAAAAAGCTTATTAAAGGAAAAAGAGTACTCAAGACCGTGTGTACACTTCATTTTCTGACAAAATATTTGCGGAGATTTTGGAGGTTCCATGTGCGTGGCAATGTGTTGCCCTCCATGTCTTGGATTTTAAATGTGGCGAATCCAATCTTGTCCACTATCTGATATGGACCCGTCCAGTTGAGCCCTAACTTGCCCTTGCCTTCTCGAGACTGGATTTTGTCAGCCTTTCGGAGCACAAGATCACCCACATTTAGATCCACAAGCTTCACGTTTTTATCATGGTAAGCAGCGATCCGCTGTTTATACGTCGCCATGCGTACATATGCTTGGTCCCTTCGATCTTCTACCTGATCTAGATTTTCCCTTAGCCTTTTACCATTGTCCTCTTCACAATAAAAGGCCACTCTGTCACTTGGGACCTGTATTTCAACCGGGATCACGGCTTCCACTACATGAGAGAGGGCGAATGGTGTTTCGCCCGTAGCCGTTCTCGGGGTTATGCGATAAGCCCATAGAACGCTTGTCAGCTGATCCGCCCACTTCTTATCATGCTCTCCCAATCTCTTTTTTATCCCCTTTACGATCGTCTGATTCGTGACTTCGGTCATTCCGTTGGACTGGGGATAATAAACGAAGGTAAATCTGTTCAGAATGCCCAACTCTTCACAGAAAGTTTTGAACTCGCTACAGTTGAACTGTGTTCCATTATCGGTGATGATGGTATGGGGAACACCGTATCTTCCCACAATGTTTTCTTTGACAAATTCCACCATTCGTTCCGCAGTAATGGAGGAGATAGCTTCGGCTTCTACCCACTTGGTGAAATGATCCACTGCCACTACCACGTACTTCCTCTGTCGGCGAGTGGGAGGGAATGGTCCGACGATATCTATTCCCCAGAGGGCGAATGGCCATCCTTGTATGAGGGGCCTCTGGAGATGTTTGGCAGTATGTGACTCATTTGCATGGATCTGACAGCTATGACAAGATTCTACCAATTTTTGTGCATCCAGTTCGGCCGAGGGCCAGTAGAAACCTGCTAACCTGGATTTTTTTAAGATGGTGGCGGATGCCTCGTGGGCCCCACATGATCCCTCATGTAGCTCCTTGAGGACTTGTTGTCCCTCTTCTGGCAGAATGCATTTTAACCAAGGGTGGCTAAAAGATTTTCTATAAAGGCCATCATTGATTATGGAGAAATAAGCCGCTCTCCTAACTATCCGCCGTGCCTCTTCCTTATCCTCGGGTAAAGTTCCACGTAGCATATATTGGCGAATGACCGATCTCCAATCATCCTCAACTGTTGTGAGCAGGGATACCTCCTCTGAAGCGAAGGCTGGAGCTATTTTCACTTCGAATGGACATTGTGGATCTGTCCAGTTCTCTTCACTGGAGGCCATTTTGGCTAAATGATCCGCCTCAGTGTTAGACCCGCGGGGTACATGAATCAGTTCCCATTTGGTTTCTTTTTCTTCAAGGTGATCTAGCAACTTTTTGACTTCTGCCACATATTTGGCCAAAACATCATCTTTCACCTCGTAATTCTTGATTACTTGATTGACCATTAGTTTGGAGTCACTGTAGATCACGATCCGCTCGGGAGTGATTTCTTTAAGAAGGCGTAATCCCAATACCAGAGCCTCATATTCAGGAGCATTATTAGTTGCATGAAAATTCAATTTTGCAGCGTACCGTAACTTTATGTATTGGGGACCCTTGATCACAATGCCTATGCCAGCTCCATCCGCCGAGGAGGCGCCGTCGGTGTACATGGTCCATTCTTCTACTGGAGGCTTGGGATGATCTATCCCCTCTTCAGTGAATTCATTCACAAAGTCGGCCAGGACCTGGCTCTTCAAAGTCGACCTGCTTTCATATCTCACATCGAATTCACCAAGGCATTGCCCATTCCATCAACCTTCCAGAAGTGTCCGGCTTCTGCAACACCTTTCTCATTGGTATATTCGTTCGAACTACCACAGTGTGAGCCTGAAAATATGGCCTAAGTCGGATTGCTGTGGTGACAACGGCCAGCGCCATTTTATCAAGCTTAGAATATCTGGTTTCGGCATCTTTCAGAACCTTGCTCACATAATAAATCAGAAACTATTGGCCATCCTCCTCCCGTATCATGACCGTGCACACAGCTTTATCCGTAACCGATACGTACATATAGAGGTCCTCTCCTTTTTCTGGTCGACTCATCATGGGCAGTTTCGAGAGAAACCGTTTGATCCCCTCGAAGGCCTTTTCACAGTCCTCGTTCCATTCGAACGCCTTCTGCTTCTTGATAACCTCGTAAAAGGGTTGATATCTGCGCGCTGAACATGAGATAAACCTGCCCAAGGCTACGATCCGCCCGTTGAGGCGTTGCACTTCTATGATGTTCCGTGGTGCTTGCATTTCTAGGACGGCCTTAACCTTATCAGGATTCGGGCTAACTCCTTTTTCGCTAATCATGAACCCTAAGAATTTTCCATACGTCGCCCCAAAAGTACACTTCTCTGGGTTCAGCTTGATATTGTGGCGACGGAGTACGTCCAGTACCTCCTTTACATCATCTGCATGCTTTTCCACGGTTGTACTTTTAATGATCATATCATCCACATAGACTGAGTAGTTATCACCTCTGCTTTCTGCGAATATTTTGTTCATCATCCGCTGATAGGTGGCTCCTGCGTTCTTAAGCCCAAAGGGCATGACTTTGAAGCAATAAGTGGCTTGGTGAGTCATGAACGAGGTTTTGATTCTATCCGAGGGCTCCATGGGGATCTGATGATAATTTGACTTCACATCCGTAAAGGAGTACATAGCATGACCGACGGTTCCGTCCACGAGTATATCAATACATGGCAGAGGATAATTGTCTTTGGGACAAGCTTTGTTGAGATCTGTAAAGTCAATACACATGCGGTAAGATCCGCCCGCCTTCTTTACCAAAATGACGTTCGCCAGCCATTGAGTATAGAGCACCTCCTTAATGGCGTCCGCCCGTTGGAGCTTAGTGATCTCTTCTTCTATCACCTTCTGCCGTTCAAGGCCATGGTTTCTTCGTTTCTGAGCTACAAGAACTGCATCTTTATCAATGTTAAGTTTGTGGGTGATCACGTCTGGACTGATCCCAGGGAGGATCTCGTCTTTCCAAGCAAAGACGTCATCCGCTTCATAGAGAACCTTGGTAATTGCCTCTTTAACTTCACTTTTGAGCCCTTTAGCCATCCGCACCTGCTTCTCATCCGCCATAAGGTACATTTCCGTCTCGCCCAAGGCCATTGTGACGAGCTCTTCCTCATCTTCCTCCTTAGATTGGGGGCGGATCATTAGAGATGTCGAATACGTCTCCTGAGCCACCTTTTGGTTCCCTCTGATCATTACACCTCCCTTGGCCGTGGTGATGTAAAGCGTCAAGTGGCGTATGGAGATAAGGGCTGCCGCCTCAGAGATAAATGGTCGTCCGAGGATGATATTGTAGGCTAACTGACCGTCCAGGATAGAAAATTCCAGATCACCTTTCCAAACTTGATCATCGTCCATCAGCTCGTAATCCAAAGTGACTTGGCCTTTTGTTTGGATGGTGTGCCCTGTCACTCCTAGGATATCCACCACAGTAGGCTCCACTTGGACTGGATCAATCATCAGTTCGGCGAAGGCCCCCCGTGTGATGACATTGCATGAGCTTCCAGTATCAATCATCACTCTTTTCATCTCCCAGCCTTCCACCATCATAGTAAGGACCAATGCATCAGCGTGAGGAGAGATTTCAGGACCCGCATCAGCGAAGGGGCGATTCAATGATGCCCTGTCAAGAGCAGTGGTCCTTGCTTTTTTCAGCACTGGTTGATATCCAGGTCCGCCTGCTATGACATTAATGGTACCCTTTCCCTTCTTCTTTGGGTCCTCTTTGGATCTATCACCATCCCCTCTCTTGCCTTCATTTTGGATGAACCGATCCAATTTTCCTCTCTCTATGAGACGCTCAATTTCCCGAGCTAACTCCCAGCATGCATCAGAGTCATGGCCATTTTTCCTGTGATATTTACAATAGTTTTTAGGATTTTTACCAGTATTGGTGTACTCCCCCCCTTTTGGTTCGGGGTATGAAATGCTCCGTTTGTGTTGACTATTCTCGATCCACATAAGAACTTCACTTTTAGAAGCATTAAGAGGTGTGAAAGAGGTGACAAACGTTGATTTGTTCTTAGAACCTCTTTGCCTGCTTCTGGAGGAAGAATCCTGATGCTTGTCTTTGTCTCTATCTCGATGGCGAGATTCGCCCTTGTCCCTTTTAGGCGATGACGGTGATCCTCGGCGAATGTCATCTACTTCGATAAAGTCTTTGCAACGCTCCATCAATTCTGCCATGCTGGTGGGTTTCTTTCGAATGAGTTCTTCTTGCAAACTCTTACAGGTGGTGTTCCTCACGAAACATTCCACCGCTACGGAGATATCCACGTCAACGATTTGTATGCACAATTGGTTGAAAGTGTCTACATATTCCCGAAGGGATTCATTCGCCTTTTGCTTTAACTCAAAAAGCTTCCCTGATTTCACCACTGGAGGAATACAGCCGGCGAATTTAGCGCAAAATTCCCTACTCAATTGATCAAAGCTGTTTATCGAGCCCGGAGGTAGAGATTGAAACCATAAATAGGCTGGGCCTCCCAGCATGGTGACAAACATTTTGTAGAGCACGAGCTCAGTGGCACGATTAAGTCTAAGCAGTATTCGCTATTTTCTGACGTGAGCTTCTGGATTGTCAATACCTGTGTATATTGCAAGATTAGGGATTTTAAAAGCTCTGTCCGTTTCCTCCGCCTCAATCCAAGCTGCGAAAGGCGAATCTCTATTGGCGAACGGGTTATGCTTGGCATTTTCCTCATTCATACGGAGCACCAGAGCTCTAACTCTATCATCAAAAAATTTCGGATCTGCCCTGTAGCGATCTCTTCGTGGAGATCTGCTTGGAGAAGAAGAAGAAGAGCTTGACCCAGGCGATGGATCTGATAGCGAACGCCCTCCTCCGTTACCGCGTCCGCCTCTCCTCCGCTACCTCCTCCTCCGCCACCTCCTCCTCCGCCACCTCCACCAGGGGGAGCTGGCCCGTTACCCCCTCCATGGCTTCCTGACGGGATGTGTCCAACAGTTCCTGGAGGTGGCGGCGGCGACGGTCCACTTGGTTGGGGTGCCTCCTTTGGCCATTTACTCCGTCTACGACCAGTAGATGGGGGCGATCTGCCTCGATGGGAGGATCTTGGTCGTCGAGGTGAAGGTGACCTAGATCGCCTACTTTTCTCCTTTCTATGATTTTTGTGTGTTCGCCCCTCGGATCCGCCAAGAGGGAGATTCGTCCGTGGGCACCTTGGGATATTGGATCCACCCAGATTTAACCCAGGACCCGCAGATCCGCCCGGTAGGGTTGAATTATTTCTTTGACTTCCTTCCGCGCCATCAGGGAATAACTCCCGATTAATTTGCCGTTCGCCAATCGGCACCGTGGTGGTTACCATAGAATCCGTGTTGTGAGCTTGGAGAAATGAAGAACTTTGGGCGCCCGGTCCAAAGTTTAACAAAGGCCAAGATGATACGACCGATGTGGACGTCATGCTCCAATGCGGAGGGAGGGTCATAAATGACCGCAGGCGATTCCCTGTCTCGGGTCCATACCGCTCTCCAATTGCTTGGGCACACATATTGATGAAAGCATCTAGAGGCATACTACTTTCGACGTGCGTTGTAGGAGCAGTTGAATTAGTGCGGTCAGCACTAGATGGTGTAACTAATGGTGTTTCAATCCCTGAAGAGGGATTTTGATCTCTGTTTGTCATAGTTTTTTAATGTGAACGAAAAACCCTTTGTTTGATTAAGGATTCCACGTTCATCGCACCAATTGATGACAAGTAGAGAAATTCTGATCAACTTCCGTCCCTGTGGGGGCGTCGTTGGGTTCGACGGGGGGAAGCTCCAATGCTAAAGTCAGTAAGATGAATCAAGAAAGCGAACTGAATTGACAAAGGATGTGAGAATGTGTACCTTGATAGCCTAGGGATGTAGGCTATATATAGCTAGGAAGTTGTAACCTTCAGCAACTAGAAAGTCTCCATTAATGCTCCATTAATGGCGGTTACAGGTTATCTTTAACCTGGCGGTTAGCTAATTGATAGCTCATTTAATGATCTTTATGGCCGAGTCGGCGTCCAGCCATTACAGTGGCGAATCAGGCGAATGAGGGGATTCGCCCCCATAGGTTCGCCAGCGGATCTCTCTGAGTAGGACCGTGGAGATCCGCCATCTGGCTTTCCTTTGGAGATTAATACGCGGTGGTCTCAAGGCTAATATCTATTTCGGTCCTCGGGATAATATCTCTATGTTATCACCCTCATTTTCTTCCTATACAACAATTGCAATCTAACACTACTATTTATATGCTTAATCACTCTCTTGGAACAAAAACTCTCACCATTAAAATACTACTGATTGCGTTCTCTCCAAATCCAATATACAGCTGCTACAAAAGCAACCCTCCGAACTTTTGCTTTCAAAGTTTTACCCTCTGCTTTCTTACAAAGCCAACTAACAGTCCTTCCCCAAGAATTTACTATATCTGTTATTGTGCACCTCTGTTTAATATTATTCCATACCTGAGCAGCTTTCACGCATTTAAAAAAAATGAGGAATAGTTTCTTGTTCCTGCAAACACAAGCCACACCTATCATCCATCAACAAATTCCACTTCTTAATATTGGCTCTAACGGCAAGCTTACCCCTAAGAGCTAACCAAACAATAAAACTTTTTTTAGGGATATCAGATTGTCCCCAAATTAAATTCCTCCAATTCACCTTAGGACGATAAGATCGCAAAGCATTATAAGCACTTGTTATAGTATATTGAAAGAACCTCCTGCCAGGCAGAATACATAACAAGAGAAGACGGGATAGGGAGATACCAATTCCTTTCCAAGTAAACGTCCCTAACTTTGGCAGTTTGAGGAATATCACTATCATCAGTAAGCATCCCATGATACCTCTCATTCAAACTGCTTCCACCAACCCAAGGATCAAACCAAAAAGAAAAATCATCACCATTACCTAAAACATACTTAAATAAGGGTTTCAATTCCAATTTTATGTGATTCAACCAACTCCAACTAGCATCAAATGGTTTCAGAATTCCCCAAAAACTTAATTTTTTCAGTTTCTACTAAATCACCCACACACCCCAAAGCGAATCCTTAATTGCAATTAACTCCCAAACCACTAAATTTTTAATACCCAATCCTCCTTCCTCTTTAGGAAAGCACACATCATCCCAAGCCACTAGAGCCCATGTACTCTTTTCACTATTCCCATTCCAAAAAAAATTCCTACAGCGATCATCCACTGCTTTAAGGACATATTTAGGAAGAATGAATACAAGCATCCAGAAGGTGTTCAAACTTCGAAGAATAGACAAAATCAATTGAAGCCTCCCCGCATAAGAGAGAAAGCGTTAACCCTAAGCATTAACTCTCCCAATAATTTTATCCACCAAACTATTACAATCAGCTTTAGCCAATTTCTTAGATAACAAAGGGATTCCCAAATATCTAACAGGGAGTCTCCCCTCCTTAAAAGGCACCTGCTGCAAAAACTCTTACTTCAAATCCTCAGAAATACCACTGATAAACATTTCAAATTTTTGAACATTTATTTGCAATCTAGAAAACTCACCAAACAACTGCAATATATCCACAAATTCCTTCACAGACCTGACATGAGCCTTACAGAGAAAAAGATCAACAGCGAACATAAGATGAGTAATCTGCAAACTCTTGCAACCCCAATAAAACTGAAACTCAGCAGGCAGTTTAGCTTTCATCATCCTAGAAAAATAATCCATAACCACCACAAACAAAAGTGGAGAAAGGGGACCCCCCTGCCTCAATCCATTTTGCCCAGAGAAAAAACCATGCAAAGAACCATTAAGATCAATAGTGTAGCTAGCATTACGAACACATTTCATTGCCCAATTAGTGAATCTAGCAGGAAAACAGAAGCCATACAAAACCTCTTCAAGAAAGTCCCACTGCAAACTATCATAAGCCTTCTTTAAATCAATTTTCAAGGCACAATTAGCCTGAGTCTTATCCCAATGATAATTCCTCATTAACTCATGAGCTAAAAGGATATTATCAATAATTCTTCTCCCTTTCACAAACGCGCACTGGTTTTGAGCAATAATCTCAGGCAACATTGTACCCAATCTAGCACAAAGGACTTTCGTAATAATTTTATACAAAATAGTGCAACACGACAAAGGTCTAAAATCACTTAAAGATTCAACACTAGGACTTTTAGGGATAATCACCAAAATAGTCGTATTAATCTGTTTAAGGAGCTTACTCGTCTTGAAAAACTCCAAAATCGCCTTTCCAATAATATGTCAAGCTTTCTTATAGAAAAAAGCATTAAAACCATCAATTCTAGGGCTTTTATCATCACCAATCCCCTATAGAGCTTTTTTAATTTCATATTCTGAAACATCAGCCGCTAAACTCGTAGCCACATCCATGTTGGTCCCGTGTAATTAGTTCCAAAGGGGGGGGGTTAGGAACTAATTTAACTTTTTCGCATAAATATGCTGACTTAATTTAATTCTTTAAATTACTTTACTCAGTTTTGGTCAGCAAGGCCGAGCGAGATGTAAGACAGCTTTAGTCAGAGGTTGACTAGAACTGTTTCACTTGTGAGTTGGGAATTAACACTTAAGGTCAGCTTCCAACTCAGCACTCTGAGTACTCAGTGTCAGCTTATACAAGTTATATTCTGAGTAATTTAAACAAGCAACACATACATATATATATTGAGAGAAGGAGTTAGAAATTACTCAGCAGACTTATCCTGGTTCGGCCTCACCACCTACGTCCAGTCCCCAGAATCCTTCCGGGCTTTTTCAATCTAATACTGAGCTCTTTAAAGGTAGAGCACAAACCGTTTACAAACAATTGAGTATGCAAGAGTATCGTCCTCTATTCGTCTACTCAACCCCTACTGAACGCTATAACCAAACACTCAGATTTTCTCTACCGCTGAGTACTAAAACCGAGTACTCAGCATCACTCTTTCAATCATTACAATTGATACAAATTTGTTCTTTCTAGATGAAGAACACTTTAGATGAATACAAATTCAATCTAGACTTTTACACAGAAATAGGATTTGGGTGTAAGAATTTGCTTTTTCTTGTTTGTATGTGCTTGTATGTATGCTTTTCTCTTTTTGTATTTCGGCAATGGCTCCAAGTGAAGAGCTTGTCCTTTTATAGTGAATTCTCAGGCTGCAATCATTTGAATTCGGATGTATCCATTGAATTCAAACGGTCTTCTTGCGTCATTCACTGGTTAGCATACTATCTTGCAGGCCAATCCTGTCGTCTAAATTTAGCAGGCATCAGGCTTGTCTTCTTCCTGCCAGGTTCGTCTTCTAGCGCCAGTTTCGTCTTTTAGCCAAACGCCAGTTGACCTATGCGTCTCGAAACTGTCTCCTTGCGTAATTCCAAAGCTTTTGTATTGGCGCAGACTCATGTCGGATCTTGTCTTTTAGTAAACGGATCATTCGCGCTGTCCTGACGAACACTCAGCTTTATCTTATAGACATTGCCTTTGATCTTTTATCTTTGGCGAGGCTGTGTCATGTTTTACTCAGCTTCTTCAGTCAGCTTCGTCTTCAAGCGTTTTGTTCTGAAGAAGACTTTTCTTTTATTATGCTGAGTCGTGTTCTACTCAGTTTCTGTGGCTCATGTTGACTTCGTCCTGTCTTACTTTTTATTTATTTTCTCATTTATGATCATCCTCAATATTGAACAAACATATTAGTACAATTAAATCAAAGCACTTAAATTTAATTGTCTTAATCATGGATTAACTTAAATAATTTTATCAAATCAAAATCATGTGGAAAGGTGTTTCAACAAACTCCCCCATTTTGATGTTGGCAAAAAATTTTAATTATGGAACTCAGCATCGACGTTCCCCATGATTGATTTATCTTTTATTCTTCTGAAGTCACTCCCCCGTAAGGGTTGCATCTATTGACTCAATTTGACTCTAAACCTTCTAAGATTTAATCGAGTGAAATTAAGACATGCCTTTATTGACTTAGTTCAGTTCTAGACCTTTCAAGATCTAATTCAAATAACCCTAGGTCAGCTTTCAGAAGTTGGTCAATACTTGGAACATATAGTTATTACTCAGTGTTGCACATAGGTATTAGAGTTATGTGTGCTGAGTATATTTTACTTGTATTTTCCTTACGTTCATAAGCTTTAATTTGTTCAATGGATAGCTAAGTATGACAGATCAGCATGTAAGCATAATAAGTAAGCATCGCATATAGATAAGTCAGTTTGGATAGAAAGATGCTTCTATAGATAGTCAGCATAACAACTTAGAACATGCCAGATATAAAGTTACAAGTCTAAGATAATTTCTAATCTATCTTTTAATGTTGACTTGAACTTGGTGAGATTTGCCTTTGCTCTTGGCAGGTCTCTTGGATTACTTGGGTCAGCAGAAGTTGAACCATGCTTATGCTGAGTTCTGGCGGCAGGCTGAGTTATCTCCTCCATTCTCTGCTGAGTTCCAGCAGCGCGTTCTTTCTCCCCCGTTTTGCCAGCATCGGGATTGGGAGGAGGAGGATAGAAAGTTCCATGTTGAAGAGCACGAGACAATTTGGATGAGTACATTTGGAGTTGACTCGTACTTTCCTGAAGACCGTTGAAGACTTCCATGCCATCGGACATAGTGGAAGCGGGGATCTTAATGTTGGCACTGAGCATACTTAAGAGATACTCTTGAGATTTCCCGATCTAAGTTATAGATTCCGTCATTTTGGCATATGATTGATGATACATCCTGAGTAGGGCAGTGTCATATTATTGACGTTGAACGTTGGTGTGCCGAACCTGCTTAAGGGTAGATTGAGTACACTGCAGAATCTCGTTTGTCTTCACTAGGTTAGTGTCCATTTCCTGTTTATTCAGGTTGAGAAGGCGAATGGCTTCACCAATCTGTTCGATAGAACACTGGGAGGAGGCGGAGATAAGCTCACGAGCTCCGGTCAGCTGGGAGAAATGTTGATTAACCTCAGCAGATGTTGCATATATTGGATTCATAGCTGATAAGGCGTTGAGTTGACCTTGGATGGCGTTCATATGATTCACCATCATCAGCTGGAGTTCGGCCAGCTTTATTATTGACTCTTGCTTAGGCTGTTGAGAAGCAAAAGAGGTCATGACACTCATTAAGTCTTTGAGACCTTTGATTTCAGTGAGAAGCTGAGTGACAGACGAGATTTGTGTTGGCTCAACATGAACAGACCCAGCAGCATCAACCTGAGTTTGATGAATGTCCTGA
Source organism: Euphorbia lathyris (assembly GCF_963576675.1). NCBI lineage: Eukaryota > Viridiplantae > Streptophyta > Magnoliopsida > Malpighiales > Euphorbiaceae > Euphorbia > Euphorbia lathyris. Next base: position 89,273,419 of record NC_088915.1, read on the forward strand.
AGTAGAGCTTGAGCTGAGTCGATAATCTTTCTTCCAGACTCAGAAGCATTTAAGTATGCATAGGATTCATCAATGTGTGGTTCAGAGGCCGAAATATGAGTTACACCAGATGGAGGAGGTGTTTGGTGTTGTCCAGAAACAGAGGTGCCAGCGTGGTCAGTGGCTGGATTTTTATTCAGGTCAGCAGTAGGAGCTGACTGGTTATCATTCTGCGTTGAAGGATTAGGAAGAGGTGGATCTGCAGAATTTTTGACCTGCTCAGTATTAGCCTGAAGTTGAGGAGATTTTGGAGGTTGAGGCAATTCAGAGCTGACTTGAGCATGGGTTTCCTTTGCCAACTCATTGACTTGAGCGACAGGGACTTCGAGCACTTGCTCAGCAGAGATAGGACCTTGAGGAGCTTTGGGATCGGCTTGTTCCTCAGCTTGAGAAACAGAGGCTTGTTTTTCCTTTAGTTGGTCCGGAGTGGGCTCAGGGACAGTTGAGAAGAATTGAAACTGGAGTTTGGTAAGGTCGGTGATTGGATCTCTTAGTGGTGACTCATCCATGAGGTCGATGAATCTGGGTTTCAGAGCCTTACGTTTGAGCCGCTTGCCTGAGCTGTCCTTATTTGTTTGAGAGGAGGGATCAGCAGCAATGGAGTCAAAGGACTCAGAGGCAGAGTTAGGACCAAGGTCGGCATCAAGGCCTTTAACAACCTTGTCCTGCAGTGGTTGCTCAACTTGGTTCTCAGTTTGCTCAGCAGCAACATTCACACTTGGCTCAGCAGATCCTGTCTTGTCAGCTTGAGGCTGACCTCCAATATTACCCAGTTCTTCCTCCTGGTCAGTAGGAGTCTTTTCAAGGTCAATTTCTTGACTCCGCACAAAGTGTGATTCAGGAGTGACCATGAAGTCAAGTGGGTTAGGTTTGATCGGTGTCAACCCAGAGGTTTTCTTCCTCTTCAAAGGCATTTCAGGGGTTTCCTCACTTTCTTCCTCAGGCTCAACTTGCCTTTTCTGTTTCTCTGCTGACCTAGGTTCCCCTTGAGCTTGCTCAGCAGCATCTTTCTTTGCACTAGAGATTATTCTCAACTTCCTCGGAGCTGTGTTGACATCCTTAGTGGATTGGTCAGCTTTCTGCTTCTTGTCCTGTCTAGTTCGGTTAGCGGGTTCCTTCTCAACCATTACCTTCTTCCCTTTCTTGGTTGGCACATCCTGTGCTTCTTCAACCATATTATCCCCTTCTTCATTTTCTTCTACCCCTTTTCCTTTCTTGGCCTTAATGGGTTGGTTATAGGCTAAGCCGAATAGCAGTGCCGTTGTGATTTCTGTACCCCAAATCTCAATTTCTTCGACCATGTTCACTTGATAGTCCTGAAGAATTTTTGTGATGAGAGAGCCCATCTTGAGTTTCCTAGTACTCCGTTGGAATGCGCCTGTAGATACCCATTTTTGTCCGGGACATTTTTATGTTTTAACTGATAATATTTGAAATTTTGACAAGTTCATAAATTATATCATAAATACAACATTGCGCTCTCACGTACGATTTACCCGAGAAATGAGGCATTTGTATACCAATTGGTTATATCTAAATATAATTACCAGGTCACATTCAAGATATAATTCTTTGGAACAAATGTGTCTCAAATCTTGCTATAAAATATATATGAGATTTAATGTGTTGTTTTCTAAATATAATTTTGAATTGGTTATATTTCAAATTGTTAGTTAAACTCAATTTTTGTTTATTAGTTAATTTAACTCTTTCATTTTATAATGTTTAAGAAATAGATATGGTTTTAGATATGATTTTTGTCAAGAGATTGTCTATTAAAAATAATTTTTACATAAAATCATATTTAGAACATAGTTTATGTTTGGAACCATTTAATGATGAATGGATTTATATTCAAAAAATTAAATTATAAAAATAATAAAACAAAAATAAAAATAGGATGCTTTTATTAAGAAATGAAATTTGCATTTTACAAAAAACTAATCTATTACATCTCTTTGTTTTGTAGGCAAACATAAAATTAAACCTCTCAATATTCCTAACCCAACTCCTAATCAAGCTTCAACTCAACAAATAATCCAAGGCAAGAATTCAAAATTCAGATTTTCAACTCTCCATACAAATACAAAAGTGTGCAGTATTATGGGTTCTCCATTCAAAGAAAGACATACCCATTTTCAAGACAAGAAAGACAAAAATAAGAGGAGCCCTTCTCAAGACTAAAGAGACAAACCATGCAAGAATCTCAATTCCAAGACAGATAAAACAAAACTCATTAGGAAGAAACCATGCTGAAATCAAGCTATAAATAGAATTGTTTTTGCTTATTTGAGGAGGGGGGATTTTTTAGAGAGTTTGATAGCCAATTTGGAAAAAGAGATTTTTAGGCCAAATGTTTAGAGAGAGCATATTTTGAAGTACTTTTTAGACAGAAATCTCTTCAATTAGAAGGCTTTTTGCCTAATCAGAGAGAGAGAGAGTCATTGTAATTGTTATTTTTATATATCAAATACAAACAAATTCTTATGCATTTGTCCCCTAAAGCTTTGAGCTAAGGGTTTTTATTTCCAATTTACAAAAACTGTGATTAAAAGCACTCTGTGTTGCTTTTGAAATGATCTGATTTTGTAAATTTTAAATAAACATCTATTAGTTTTCAGCTATGTTATTTACTTAATGCACTTTAAATCTATACTACTAACCATTTACTAATCTTACTAACTCTATATATTAGATAAAAACTCTTATACTTTTATTTGTATATAAACTATCTATATCTATATCTATTCTTCACTTGACTATTTATTATATGTTGTCATCTTACTATGTATATATATTATTCATATTTTACTATACTACTAACATTATATTGCATCTTAAATATTTGTTACCACCCTTTTATTATTTCTGCTAAGCTTTCCTAATCTTATTATAAATCATGCAGATTTACATTTTCTGTAAATGTTGATTAAAAGCTTAAAACTAGTTTATTTGTGGAAAAATTATTATTACAATTATCCTTAGAATAGATCTAACCCATTTTTTATCTAAATCTCACCCGTACCATCACTCGGCCTCCCACGATTTACATAGAATAAGCTTTCCACTATATTTCGTTTTGCTGTTACAAGTTTCAGAAAATAAAAATCATTATCAGATAATTAGAAAACCAAAAGAAAACAAAAATAATTAAATCAATCTAACATAGCATTCGGTCTCCCCTTTGTGTTCTTCAAAGGAGCCTTACCACTGCAGCCACCGGATCCGATAATGAAGGAAGGAAAGCGATTCTGGAGAATAAATCTCTGCGAGCCTCAGATCTGGTAACAGGGAGAAATTGTTAGGACATTAGAAAGCAAAATACATCCTCTTACTCAACAACCATCACAGATCACAAAAATGGACTAATATGTAATATCAGGATAAAAAAAACGACACTGAACTCACTCGAGTTCATCGGAGAAGACGGAAACAAGACAGAACAGAGCAGAAGGTTAGTAAACGGAGCAGAATGGAGGTTGCGAACGGCGGCCGTCGACGGTGACAGGAGGCCCGATCATGACTGCGTTTCTGAAGGAGAAGAAGATCAGGAGAGGATGAGTGCGGCTGCACATGGATATGTGCAAACAAGCCCTAACATCCAAATTAAAAACTCTAATAATATGGACCCTGGGTACTTATCAATTTAAATGGGCTCGACTCCACTTCGCTTCATATGATGTGTACTGGTATATATATCAACTTTCTTCCATTTTAGTTTTAATTTTACTAACTTTTAATTTAGTTTTATTTAATCTACATTATATATTGTTGTAAATTAAGGTTAGATTAATTCATCTTTAATTTAAGTTTTAACAATAACTATTTTTTATTTAATAAATATAACAGTTTGCAATCAATCGGGTTTTAACCGCTGTATAGTGGTTATGATGCCACCGCATTATATCGGTCACTGAATAGTGATCTAAATAAATAAAAGATAAATAATTAATTAATTATATACTATTAATATCTTTAAAAATATGTTAATATTTTAAACTATAATTAATCAATAAAATAAAAATAATCTACGGGTTTCTTTACCAATTTTGATCGTTGGATAACGATCTTATTACGGTCGTATGACCATAACCTTACGAGTATCGTCAAAGGCTTGAATTGATACGATTAACAACATTTCAAAGCAATCATAGACACAAGCACATAGAGCAAACATTTAGAACTACAACAGTACCGATTTATCGGGCGGGGTAGGGTGAGATTACGTCTCTTCCCTACACGTAACCGGAAACCGAGCTTAGAATCACCGCAGACCATTACCTTATCCGAGCTTACCCGAATGGGTCGATTCGGAATCAAATCGGTGTCCAATCAGACCGTCCAACTGATTGGTGGCGACTCAAAACCCCATAGGATTTGTCTCCCTAAAGGGACTGTCCATCACCATTAATAAACCAGTAGAGCGAGAGCTACATCGAAAATATATAACAGTTCGCGATCCGTGGGCACGGGCGCGACAGCGCCGATTAGAAAGACGGGCATGTTGAGCGGTTGATAGGTCAGCATGTGCCAGATGAAGCACTGCTCAAAATTTGAGGCCGATGAGGAGGAGTTGACCTTGGGGAATATGAAATTAGTCAGGATGTAATGAGCCATTTTCTGAGGCTGACCCATGCAAGTGCTGGCTATTTCCCCTTTGTGATTCTTTGGTTTGCAGAACTCAACAGGGTAGTCAACTTTCGAGTAATCATTTGTGGTCCTGAGTTCTGAACCTTTGGTCTTTAGTTTTAGCAGAGTTGCGAGATAGGATGGAGTGATAGTGATGTCTTTCCCTTTGACCTTTGTCACTAAGTGGTCAACATTATACTCGTCAACCCTAAGATTTGCGTAAAATTCTCTTACCAACTACGGGTAAGTGATACCGGGGAGAGAGAATAGCTCGGTCCAGCCATTCTTGGATATGCACTCGCAAAAGGGTTTTTCAGCCGTTACAAAGCTTGGGGAGAACCAACGGCAACGGAGTACCTCACAATTCTTTACGCTGTTGTATACAGGAATGAATACCTTCTCCTTAGGTTGCTTGTTCTTCTTCTTTTTCTGTTTCTTGGACGGAGTTTCTTGGTCAGCTTGAGGGTTTTTGCTAGGAGTGGTAGCCTTAGATTGGTCATGCTGACCATGTCCTTGAGACTCAGTTGAAGTCTCTTCATAGTCCTGCTGAGCAGGGGAAGGAGGATTTTCATCGGAGCGATTTTCGTTGTAATCGGCACCGGAGATGTTCTGAGAATCGTCAGACATGATTTTTGAGAGATTTTGAGAAGATTTGGGATTAAAGAGAGAGAGAGAGAGAGATTGAATGCCAAAGATTTCAGATGTAAAGAAGGATTAGTGGGAATTCATCCACTATTTATAGAGGTGCCGAGTTGATCTGATAGGTCGGAATGGCGGTTTGACATCGAGATGATCAATCGACAGTTATCCCTGGCATTTATGACACATTCGGTGCATGTGTTTTCTAATTATTGTGCTTACGTCATCCTAGGTGGCTATTTAATGCGCGTGCTAGCATTTATTGTATAACTGGTTTTACTCAGTGTCTAGAATACTAAGCGTTTTTGACTTTCTGAATGCACAGTTTTACGAAGTAGGAATGTTCGAATGCTTAGTAACTCAGCTTATAATAACCACCCAATATGTATGTCCACTCAGCATGAGGTGATTTTATGTAATTCATGTTAGCTCAGCATGCAATAGTTATTAATTAAGCACAAATCACTCAGGATGATAATCACTCAACATTCAATTAGACATGGAATTTTATTGAAGAGGATTAGACATACTGATAAATTCCCTTAGTATGTTAAATTGCTCACGAGCGAGAGGCTTCGTAAAGATATCTGCAAGTTGTTCATCTATTGGTACGTAGGTCAGCTTGATCTCACCTTTGAGTACATGGTCTCTAATGAAGTGATGTCGAATGCTGACATGCTTCATCCTGCTGTGTTGGATTGGATTTTTGGATAAGTCAATGGCACTCTTGTTGTCGCATTTAACTTCGATTGTTTTAGTTTGTACTCCATAATCCTCTAACTGTTGCTTAATCCATAGGACCTGGGCCACACAGCTTCCAGCAGCAATGTACTCAGCTTCAGTTGTTGACAAGGCCACTGACGATTGCTTCTTGTTGAACCAAGATACTAGACAGCTTCCAAGGAATTGACATCCTCCTGAAGTACTCTTACGCTCTAGCTTATCACGTCCATAGTCAGCGTCAGTGTATCCAATGAGTGTAAAGTCATTTGTATTTGGATACCATAAACATGCATTAACTGAGCTCTGCAAATATCTAAAAATTGTTTTTACAGCTATAAGGTGAGATTCCCTGGGGTCAGCTTGATATCTTGCACAATAACATACTGAGTACTGAATGTCAGGCCTACTAGCAGTAAGATAAAGTAGAGAGCCAATCATACCTCGATATAACTTGTTGTCTACTAACTTACCTTTCTCGTTAGTGTAGAGGACAGTGTCAGTACCCATTGGGGTAGATATGGGCTTACATTCTTCCATATCGAATTTCTTTAACATTTCTTTGGCATACTTAGACTGACTAATGAAGATGTCGTTCTTCCCTTGCTTAATTTGTAGTCCAAGAAAGAAGTTGAGTTCGCCCATCATTGACATTTCGAACTCAGTTTGCATTTGTTTACTAATTTTTTTGCACATAGATTCATTAGTAGCACCAAAGATAATATCATCTACGTAAATTTGTGCCAGCAGGGTGTCTTTACCCTTTTTCTTAATGAATAAGGTTGTGTCAGCTTTACCTCTGATATAGTTCCTGGTTAGTAGGAAACTGGTCAACCTTTCGTACCAAGCACATGGTGCTTGTTTCAGGCCGTACAGGGCCTTCTTGAGTTTATAGACGTGGTTTGGAAATTTTGGATCTTCAAACCCTGGAGGCTGACTAACATATACCTCTTCGTTTATAAATCCATTAAGAAATGCACTCTTAACATCCATTTGATATAGTTTGAAGTTCATGAAACTAGCATATGCACATAGTATTCGTATAGCCTCTAACCTAGCAACGGGAGCAAATGTTTCACCGTAGTCAATGCCTTCTTGCTGACTATAGCCTTGAACTACAAGTCGGGCTTTATTTCTGACTACATTACCTTGCTCGTCTAGTTTATTTCTAAAGACCCACTTAGTTCCTATGGTCTTTTGATTTCTAGGTTTTGGTACTAAATCTCATACCTCATTTCTTTTGAATTGATCAAGCTCTTCTTGCATAGCATTGATCCAGAATTCGTCGTGCTCAGCTTCGGAGAAATTCTTTGGTTCATGGACTGAGACGAACGCAACATTGTTAAGATACCTCCTGAGTTGATTTCTTGTCATCAGGTTGTTCTCAGCAGCATCAAGAATAGACTTCTCCGAGTGTCCTCTTGGAATTTTGATTTCTTTGGGTAATGTTGAGTTATCAGGAGCAGGTGTTTCAACAATCTCTGCAGTTTTAGGTTGGTCAATAAAGGTAAGTTCAGGTTCATTTTTACCTTTGGTCAGCCCGTGTGGTAATGACACAGCGACTCCATTTTGGTCAGCGGAAGCTGAGCCGGGGTCATCTTCGGCAGACTGACTTGATTTACCTACAGGGTCAGTTTCATCGAACTCGATATGGACAGACTCTTCTACGACTTGAGTTCATTTATTGAACACCCTATATGCTTTACTGTTAGTTGAGTACCCTAGAAAGATCGCTTCGTCAGCTTTTGAATCAAATTTGGCAAGGTTGTCTTTCGTATTGAGTATAAAGCATTTACAACCAAAAGCACGAAAGTATCCAATGTTGGGCTTTCGTCCTTTCCAAAGTTCATAGGGGGTTTTCTTAAGAATAGGTCTAACTAAAGCCCTATTGAGTATATAGCATGTTGTGTTGACAGCTTCACCCCAGAAATACTTTGGAAGCCTATTCTCACTCAGCATTGTCCTAGCTATTTCAACTAATGTTCTGTTCTTCCTCTCAACTACCCCATTTTGTTGAGGAGTTCAAGGAGCAGAAAAGTTGTGGTCAATGCCGCTGACTTCACAGAATTCATCAAACTGTTGGTTTTTGAATTCTCCGCCATTATCACTACGGATGTGAGCTAATTTTAAATCTTTGTCATTTTCAAGTTTTCTGATCAGTGTGGAGAACATCTCAAAAGCTTCATCCTTGCTACTCAGCAAGATGACCCAAGTGTATCGAGAGAAATCGTCTACAATGACTAAGGAAAATTTCTTACCGCCCAAGCTGAGTGGTTGGACAGGTCCGAAAAGATCCAAGTGTAGTAATTCCAATGGACGCTTGGTTGAGACAATATTTTTACTTTGCAAAGACTTTTTGGTTTGTTTACCTTGCTGACAAGCATTGCATAATTGATCTTTCTCAAATCTAAGTTTGGGCAAACCCTCAACTAATTGCTTTCTTGTTAATTTGGCAAGGAGGTCCATGCTTACATGACCAAGTCTCCTATGCCATAGCCTGAAATTATCTTCCTTTGATACTAAGCATATGTTTTTCGAAAAATTCTTTTCTAAACTCAACATGTAAACATTGTCAACACGAGAGGCAGTTAAAATCAAATCGTTTATTTTTCTCTCGAGTATCCGACACTCAGTGGCATCAAATACAACCTTTCTACCGCTGTCACACAGCTGAGCTATGCTCAATAGGTTATATTTGAGACCCCTGAATAAGGAGACTGACTCAATAGTAGGGTTTCCTCCGATAGTACCTGAACCAACTATCTTACCCTTTTTGTTGTCTTCGAAGCTTACACTTCCACCTCGTTTATGCTCAAGTGTGATGAATTGAGTTTCATCACCCGTCATATGCCTCGAGCATGCGCTGTCAATATACCAAAGCTTTGACTTCTCCGCGCACCTCAGGCTCACCTGCATTTTAAACTATTCATCTTTAGGTACCCAATTCTTTTTGGGTCCTCGTTGGTTAGCATGAACAGGTGGTGCATCATATTTTATTTTGTGACGGCATACATTTATGGTGTGGCCAGCTTTACCACGGAAGTCACAATAAGCTAGCATTTGAGGGTGATTTTGTTTTTGGGCAGCACGATTGTGCTGAGCATGCCAGCATACCTTAGTGGTATGGGCTTTCTTTCCGCAGAAGTCGCATTGGACATTTCGCCGAGTATACCAACACACATCTATTGTGTGTCCTCTTTTTCCACAACAGTCACACTGACTGTTCTGCTGAGTGTACCATCCATGCTGACCAGTACCATGATACTCAGCATTAGGATGGAACCTTTTCTTAGTCGATGTACTCAGCTGGTTCTGTATAGTTGTGATGTCCTTTCTCAGCTTCTTAGAGTCTGATTGGACTTCAGAGATAAATCTATGCATTATTTTTAAATTTTCATCTTGCCTAGTGTTGTCCTGAAGGAGATGTCGGATGTCACTCAGTCTGACCTCCTCAATCTCATCACATCGCCTGCTGAGTGCCTTTATTTTCTTGTTACACTTTTTGGTCAGTGTATACAGATCACTCAGGGCGTTAACCATTTTATTTCTAAGCAAGAGAAGAGATGTTACCTCATTGGAGTGTTCCTCTTGGTCAGACTCATCTGAGAGGTCGGCTTGCTCAGATTATCATTGGTCAGCAGCTTCATCAGCCATAAAACATATGTTTGCTGACTCCATGGCATCAGCTTCTGATGAGGTTGACTCATCACTATCACTCCATGTTGCCACCATTGCTTTTCTGCTGCCTTTCTTTTCTTTCTTCAAGGTGGGACAACTTGATTTGATATGCCCAGTTTGATGACATTCAAAGCATGTGACAGGCTTCGAGCTGTCCTTTTTATATCTGCTATCGCTGGGCTCAGCTTTGTATTTATTGCTTCTACTGAATGACCTTTTGCTGTTCTTGTCGTTCTTTTTGAACAGCTTCTTCATCTTTCTTGTGAACATGGCCATCTCCTTATCATCTGATGAGTCAGCTTCTGTTGAGTCAGCTTTCATGACAAGAGATTTTTGCTTCTTGTCCTCTGACTTTTCCTTAGCTTCAAAGTTCTTCATTGATATTTCGTGGGTCAGCAGAGATCCGATCAGCTCATCGTATTTGTATGTGGTCAAGTCCTGAGCTTCTTCCACAGCTGTCTTCTTAGCTTGCCAGCTCTTGGGTAGACTTCTCAAGATTTTCTTCACTTGCTCTTCTTCTGTGAAGTTCTTGCCGAGTCTTTTCAGCTCATTTATGATGTTAGTGAATCTAGCGTTCATTTCGGAGATGTCTTCATTGTCATTCATCTCGAACAGCTCGTAAAGTCTCATATGTTGGTTCACCTTTGATTCCTTGACCTTGATGGTGCCTTCATAGGTCACTTACAGCTTCTTCCATATTTCCTGTGCTGACTCACAACCTGAAATTTTATTGTACTCTGCAACATCTAACGCACGGTGAAGCATATTGATAGCCGAAGCATTATTTTGTAGTTTTCTAAGATCATCCTCTGACCACTCAGTTTCACTCTTAACAACTTTCTCATTGTCTACCGTTTTGTAAGGCACATATGGACCTTGAACTATTACAAGCCACGCACTCATGTTTGTAGCTTGAATAAAGTTTTTCATCATGTTCTTCCAAAATGTATAATTTGATCCGAAGAACAAGGGAGGCCGACTAATAGATAATCCCCCAGGGAGTATTTGTGTTGTTTGATTTCCATGAAGGAAACGAGTGTTGTTCTCAGACATTTATAAGGATCAGCTCAAGATAGTTTTATCTTTGAGTAGTGAGCTACTAAGCTCTGATACCACTTGTTGGTCCCGTGTAATTAGTTCCAAGGGGGGGGGTTAGGAACTAATTTAACTTTTTCGAGTAAATATGCTGACTTAATTTAATTCTTTAAATTACTTTACTCAGTTTTGGTCAGCAAGGCCGAGCGAGATGTAAGACAGCTTTAGTCAGAGGCTGACTATAACCGTTTCACTTGTGAGTTGGGAATTAACACTTAAGGTCAGCTTCCAACTCAGCACTCCAATTACTCAGTGTCAGCTTATACAAGTTATATTCTGAGTAATTTAAACAAGCAACACATACATATATATATTGAGAGAAGGAGTTAGAAATTACTCAGCAGACTTATCCTGGTTCGGCCTCACCGCATACATCCAGTCCCCATAATCCTTTCGGGCTTTTTCAATCCAATACTAAGCTCTTTAAAGGTAGAGCACAAACCGTTTACAAACAATTGAGTATGCAAGAGTACCGTCCTCTATTCGTCTACTCAACCCCTACTAAGCGCTATAACCAAACACTCAGATTTTCTCCACCGCTGAGTACTAAAACCGAGTACTCAGCACCACTCTTTCAATCTTTACAATTGATACAAATTTGTTCTTTCTAGATGAAGAACACTTTAGATGAATACAAATTCAATCTAGACTTTTACACAGAAATAGGATCTGGGTGTAAGAATTTGCTTTTTCTTGTTTGTATGTGCTTGTATGTATGTTTTTCTCTTTTTGTATTTCGGCAATGGCTCCAAATGAAGAGCTTGTCCTTTTATAGTGAATTCTGAGGCTACAATCATTTGAATTTGGATGTATCCGTTGAATTCAAACGGTCTTTTTGCGTCATTCACTGGTCAGCATACTGTCTTGCAGGCCAATCATGTCGTCTGAATTTAGCAGGTGCCAGGCTTGTCTTCTTCCTGCCAGGTTCATCTTCTAGCGCCAGTTTCGTCTTTTAGCCAAACGCCAGTTGACCCATGCGTCTCGAAACTGTCTCCTTACATAATTCCAAAGCTTCTGTATTGGCACAGACTCATGTCGGATCTTGTCTTTTAGTAAACGGATCATTCGCGCTGTCCTAAGGAACACCCAACTTGATCTTATAGACGTTGCCTTTTGATCTTTTATCTTTGGCGAGGCTGTGTCATGTTTTACTCAGCTTCTTCAGTCAGCTTCATCTTCAAGCGTTTTGTTCTGAAGAAGACTTTTCTTTTATTATGTTGAGTCATGTTCTACTCAGCTTCTGTGGCTCATGCTGACTTCGTCCTGTCTTACTTTTTTATTTCTTTTCTCATTTATGATCATCCTCAACATTGAACAAACATATTAGTACAATTAAATCAAAGCACTTAAATTTAATTGTCTTAATCATGGATTAACTTAAATAATTTTGTCAAATCAAAATCATGTGGAAAGATGTTTCAACAATCCATAGAAACCACATTTCCAAAGGAGAAAACAGAAGCATCACAATACTTTCTGTTATCATTCCCATTACCTAACAAATTCTGATAAAACTCCACCATAAGTCTACCAATTTGATCAGTATCTGAAACCAATTCCCATGTATGATCCCTCAACATGTGGTATGTTTTACTTAGAAAACAAAGTATTACAACTACACAGTTAAATTCTGATTACAACCAAAAACATTTTTATCTTAAAAAAATTATTCTTACATATCAGCAAAACACAACCCCCGAAAAAAAAAACTTCCTAAATCGAAACAATAAATAATATGCAAGAATTTTACATTTTTACTAATCTGACAGTTTATGAACTAAATTGATATTTAAATTCATTTTACATAGTTGCAATTTGGTTTTAGAATTTATGTTTTGTCAATATATAAATGAAATTGCAAAAAAAAAAAGCTCTTATTGTCATTAATTATTTAAAAGTTTAATTGTAAAAAAAAACCACATACCTCTATTTACAAACTTTTAAACCACATACCTCTATTTATAAATAAGGCAAACCACGAGCATTTTTTTCGTACTTTGTCCATAAAAATATTTAAAAAAAAATTAGATGTAAGATGCGAGATTTGAATGCTAACCTTTTGTTTTCAAACATTGATGTATACCGCTAAGCTACTTTTTCTTATTAATTAAGGTTCCATTTATTCAATTTTTAGATGAATGATTTATTAAATTTATATTTTGTTAAATTTGTAATATCTTTTGTTTTATTTATTGATTCTTAACGGGTAATGGTACCCACGGGTATCCGTGAATTAAATGGGTCGGGTATGGGATGCAAAAAGTATACTCGTTAGGGTAATGGAACGGATACATGTAATTAAAAAATAAACGGGTAAGAGTTTGAGATTGACAATACCCGCGGGTACCCTACTAGTTACCATCCTTATTTGTTGCTTGTTGTTGCTGATATTAGTTGTTGTTTCAGAATTTGACCAAACACTTTCTATCTCCTATTTAGTAGTGAAAGGCAAAAAGCAGTTTTGAAAAATAGAAACAAACATGCACTTAGAGTGTTTGGCTAACCAAATCTATTATATATATAAAATAGGTTAATTACAAATTTGACTCATTTTGAAAGTCCATTTACATATTAAGCCTAGTTGTCAAACATCTTACAAATCTAGACACATTCACTACATTTGGACAAAAATATCATCATCTTCCTTATTCCTCATCTTCAACTTCAGACATATTGAAAACTCCTATATTTCCTTCTTTCTTTTTTTTTTTTTTTTTTGCTTTTCATATGTATGTAAGATGATGTATATAAGATGTATATGTCAATAATTAATGAAAATAGTTTAGGTTTATGCAATTCGAAACCATGCATCTCATTAAAACTCTGCATTTTCAATAAATTCTCGTAATACTGCACTTTTCTGCAATTCCCGACATTTATCGCATCTGTCGCATTTTGACCTAATGCAACAATGGTGTAGTGTTTTTAATGTTGTCTCGTATGTCATATTTTACCATAATGCGACAGACACCAATAGTACGAGTTTATCGCGTCTATCACATTTTATCATGAATCATGATGCAACAGACTTCAGTAGTATGAGATTGTCGTGTCTGTCACATTTTATCATGATACGGTAGACTTCAGTAGTATGAGCTTGTCGCATTTTATCATGATGCGAAAAAATGTCGGGAATTGCAGAAAAGTGCAGTATAATGAGAATTTATTGAAAATACATAGTCTCAATGGGATGTATGGTTTCGAATTGCATAAACCTAAACTACTTTCATTATCCTTTATTTCCAACTCCGCCCTCTAAACTCAGGTCGTCAGAATCGCAAACTCCATCATCGACTAAAGATAGACAGATCTAAACCAAAAAGAATAGTTAATTAGAACCAACAACCAACCAAAAACAATTAACACTTGCAAAGTTTAAGTTAACAAGAATACAACTCTTTGCCATAGAAGAAAAAACAATTAAATGAAATTACAACAAACAAGTTGAGATTGCACCAATATCTAGTTGGTTCCAGACTTTAAAAAATCAAGAGTGTTGGAAGAGTTCCCACCTTAGAATAAACATGGTTGTTGATGTTTTTCTAAAGAGAAAAGAGCCACCGCGTAATCGGCGTCATCGAGGAGCAATGCAGTCGATCGGAGGGGCAAGTCGACGGAATAATTTGCTATCGTGGAGGAGCTTCTCCTATCTAAGTCTTGAAGTTCAACAAAATTGGGGAGAAGAAACAAGAAGAGAATCGGCGGTCACGAAGGAAAAATTAGTTATTCGGATTTGGCAGAAAAAATAAGAGAGGAAATGAGGTCGGGAAGGGAAGAAGTTATGGAAGCCATGGAAAGCGGAGCTGCTCTCTGAAATAGAAGAAATAAATAAAGAAGATGAATGAATGAGGAAGATGAGGGTATGTTTGTCCAAGTATAGTGAAAGTGTCTAAATTTGTAAAATGTTTGCAACTAGGCTCAATATGTAAATGGGCTTTCAAAATGGGCCAGATTTTTAATTAACCCTATATAAAATGAGGAACAAAAATAACACTTGTCATAAAAACAAAGCATCTACTAATTGATGTGGCACAATATGGAAGCAGTTGTTGATGTATCATTTTCCCCTTAATCTAATTTAAGTTATTAAAAAATTCAAAAACACTTCTGATATGCATTTTCCCTTATCGCGTATTTCTCTCTCCCAGACCATTTTGCGGATTCAATCTTCACATATATCACAGTGGTTTGAGTACAGATAAACTCACATCCTTCTCAACTAATTCGGATTCAAAGATACTCCCAATCTCTATTTTCTCATCCACCCTAACTGGCCGGCAACTGCTCTTCATATGTTCGTCCTCCATTTTTATTCTTATAAGCTATTAGAGTTATACCAATCTTAATTCTATTTTTGTATTCAATTAGGGATTATGACTTCAACGATAAAACAAAAATGTGAAGTTGCATTTCTTATTCACCCCCTTCAATCTCTTCGTCCCTCTACTCATCGCTTTTCTGATTCCGAAAATGCACTTTGGGATCGCAATATATGTACCTTATTCAGATTGTGTTAATGCACATATTTGTTTTATTAGTTTATTATAGGTTTCTCTACTTTTTCGGGTCTTGAAATTTAAATAAGAAGGGTGTCAATATGGGTCATGACCCGCTAATATGACCCGCGT
Organism: Euphorbia lathyris; assembly: GCF_963576675.1. Lineage (NCBI taxonomy): Eukaryota > Viridiplantae > Streptophyta > Magnoliopsida > Malpighiales > Euphorbiaceae > Euphorbia > Euphorbia lathyris. Next base: position 89,288,847 of record NC_088915.1, read on the forward strand.
AACCCGTAATTTAAACGAATTAGGGTTGAGCCTTAATGGGTTAAAATCATAAACGGGTCAAATGGGTCGACACGCTCAACTCGTTTATGAAACGGGTCGGGTTGCGGGTTGACCTGTGAAATAATTACAACCCGTGTAGTTTTAACGTGTTAGTGGGTCGTGTTGACCCAATCCGAGCACCCATTTAACTCGACCCATGTAACCCGTTTGACCCGTATATGCTTATAAATATTATATATTATTATGGGTAAGATAGTAATTGTCCATATTATATATATATATACTGAAACCTAATTCATAAACCTCCTTTTTTAGAGATTGCCTACTGCGGAGTCAACTGCTCTTTTCTTCTTCAACTCCTTCAATCGGTGTACCTCTCTTCTCAACAAATCCATCAGGTATGTATAGTATATACTGCAATTTATTTCTTAATTTAAATAATTAATAAGGTTTCTTTTCATTTTTTGTCTTTATCCTTAATTGGACCTTCCATAGATAGAAAAGGTAAAACATAAACTCCTTATGTTCATAAGTCTATGATTTCTTAATTTAAATAATGGGTTAAGGTGCAAAAATACCCCTAACGTTTTGGGTCAGGAGCAATTTTACCCCTAACGTCTAAAATGGTGCAATTTTACCTCTAACATTGGAAGCCAAGAGTAATTTTACTCCTAAATTGGATCAATTTGAGAAATAATTCATCAAACTGTCTTCTCCGTCATGAATCTCGTTATCTACACTTAATACATATGTAACAAATCACAAACATTCGTTGGGATGTGGAAAAAAATAAAAAAATATACTGTCTTTTTGTACGGATTAGACAAAAAAAAATCCAAAAAATCCACCGAATTCATAAATATTAATCTCAAATTCTATTATTAAATTATAAAAAACATGAAAAACGAATTATTATGCAATTGACGCAGAATAATAAACAAAAATATCTGTGTTTTATAATAGTGTCTGAAATTGACTCAATTTATCAACGTTAGGGGTAAAATTGCTCTTGGCTTCCAACGTTAGGGGTAAAATTGCACCATTTTAGACGTTAAGGGTAAAATTGCTCCTGACCCAAAACGTTAGGGGGTATTTTTACACCTTAAGCCTTAAATAATCCTATATATTCTGATTAACAAGGTTTGTTTTTCATTTTCTGTCTTTTTCCTTAATTGGACCTTCCATATATATATATATATTTTTATGAACATTCCATATATTATTAAAAGGAAACAGAAACTGCATATTTTATTATATTCATTATACCTAAAAATTAATAAAGTTATAATATTAGATTATATGACTCACAAACCACCAAGATTATATTACACTACACATTTTTCTTCACCACATTTAAACCACAAAGACTTAGCAATTTTTTGTATTATATGATCTACATATAAAGCCAAATAACTTAAATTAATCTGAACCAACCTATGGATATTTTTTATAATTTTTATTTAATTTCAGATAAATTTCAATATTTATGGTTCAAACAACCTATGGATTTTTTTTTCTATAATTAGACTACACTTAGATTGTGGGCACTATTGAAATAGAATTGAAATTTTCATGTCTCAATATTTATGCTAATTAGATTTCCATGACTCATTTCAATTTATTATACTGTTGTGCAGATGGCTAGTACTACAAAAATTGGTTGGGTGAAAATTGAAAGTGGAGCAAAGATTGGAAGTCAAGACATTGATACTGATGATGATGATGGCAATGATGATGATGTTATGGAGATAGATGAATCAAAGATGCCAATTAGAAAGCAAAAAGGAAAGAGGAGTAGACGATGCTTTTCAACGGTGTGGAATCACTTTGAACGTATTGTGGAAAATGACAAGAGACGAACTGCAAAATGTAAAGGTTGTGGAAAAACATACAAGGCTGATGGCACTTATGGAACAGGTAACATGAAACGACATTTATTGAAGTGTCCTAGAAAAGATACAAGAGATATAAGTCAAACTATTATATCTATGAGTGATGGATTGTTGGTGCAAACAAAGTTTGATGTTATATCTAATGTTTACTGCCCATTTAACTTTGAAAGAGAGCATGGATAGTGAAGATTCCTATATGAGTTCTATGGCAATCAAAATGATGGCGAAGTTCAAAAAATATTAGAGTGCATATAGCAGAATTATGGCCATTGCAGTGATTTTAGATCCTAGGTACAAGATAGGTTTTGTTGAGTATTGTTATAAGAAGTTGTATGGTGATGATGGGTTAATTGAAGCAAGACAAGTTAGGAATGTCTTGTATGGCTTGTATTATGAGTATGAGATTTCTTCAAATATGGAAAATGCTTGTGGATCAACTGGTGAAAATAGCATGAGCAAGCACAATTGAATGTTGGATCAGAATGGTTCTTCATCTGTTGCTTTAGATTGGGGGAAGGTATGCTTTATTTTGACCCTAAATTCTTATTCATTTCATTTTCATTTTTTAAACTTGTCCATAGATATTTATGGATATAATTTTAATGGTTTTTTTTTATAATTCATATAGGAATTTGATTCCTTAGATGCTGCTGAATTTACTTCTCAAAAGTCTCAGTTAGATTTGTATCTTGATGAGCCAAGAATGGATAGAAAGATCAATTTAGACATATTGGCTTATTGGAAAGCAAACCAATATAGGTACCCTCAAATTGCGGCCTTAGCTTGAGATGTGCTAGCTATTCCAATTACAACTGGAGCTTCTGAAAATGCATTTCGCAATAGTGAAAGAGTTCTTGACAAATATAGGAGTGCATTCAAATCTGATGTTGTTGAAGCTTTGCTATGTGCTAAAGATTGGCTTTATGCTTCACGTGGAGTTGATGGTATAATCTTTTTATAAAACTTGTTTATTTTGTAGTTAAAATATTTTAATTATTTTCTAATAATTACTTTTGTCTTTTAGGTGTGGAAGAAAACAACATGGAGATTGAAGAACTTGAAAAGGAGATTGAAAGCTAATCAACAAGATGTCAATTCTGTTGTGTTAAGTTGAATCAAATATGCCAATTCTGTTATTTTAAGTTGAATGGAATTTGATTTGGATACAATTTGATTTGATTTTATGTTTTTTTTAATTGTGTTTGAGTATATTTTAATATTTGTTGAATATTATACATTCTAATTAACATTCTCTATTTATTTACATTAGATTTTTGTTATAATGGGTTAATGGGTTAACGAATCATATAACCCATTTAACAAATTTTGATATATAGCAGGTTAATGGGTCAAACGAGTTGTGTTAATTTTTTAGTCATGTTTGATATGTTTAAGTAAACGAGTTACCTAGGTCAACCCGTGTTAACCCGTTTAATAAACGGATCGTGTCGTATCAACTCGTTTATTAAACAGGTCGGGTTAAGGTTGACCTAAACAAGTCACCTAAGTAGGTTGACACGACCCGTTTACAACCCGCGAACCCATATTGACACCCCTGAGAATGTATTAACAAGCTATTTTCTTGTTTAATTATGAAATGGTAATGTGATTCCCCTAGACAAGAGAATGACTCATTCCTTCTTTAATACATGTTAATCAAAATTGATTCCAAGAAAATGAAATCAAAAACAATTTTTTTCCCCTTAACTTCCACAATATGTACATGTACACAGTGTTGAGTTTTTTTTTATATATAATTTGATTCATTTTATTTTATATGCTAGTTAGGTTTTTTTATAGGCAAAAAGCATTCCGAACCCCCTGATATTTCATTGTTTGGTGTATTAAGCATTCGATCTTTAATTTAGATACATTGAGCCCCTGATCTTTGACTGTTTGGTGCATTAAGCCCCCGATCTTTCATTTAGACACATTGAGCCTTTGATCTTTCATATATGGGTGTATTAGGCCCTTCTATAAATCAATTCACATATGAGTGTATTAAAGGCCTGTTTGGTTCAACTAGAAGTGTTCAACGATCGGTAACCGAACCGAAACAACTGAATACCGAATAACACCTAAAATAAAAACGAACTTAACCGATTTATATTAACAAACCGAACCGAATAGGAATGTGACAGTTTATAATGCATAGAGTATTTTTGTTTGACAATTTATATCTCTTCCGGCCATTGCCCAAGTACCCATTTTTATTTTTACTTCTAGGGTGTTTATTTAAGTTTTTTTTTTTTGAATGTGGTGTTATTTAAGTTTAGGATGATGAAATTTTAATGTACATATTTTAAATATAGTATAAACTAATAATTATTTAATAATTTATTTTATAAATGATGAAATCGAATACCAAACTGAACCGAACCGAATAATCGGTTCGGTTCGGTTTGTTAATATAAATCGGTTAGGTTCGTTTTTATTTTAGGTGTTATTTGGTATTCAGTTGTTTTAATTCGGTTCGGTTTTCAGACCGAACCGATCGTTGAACACTTCTAGTTTAACCAAACAGACCCTTAATACACTCATATGTGAATTGATTTATAGAAGGGCCTAATACACACATATATGAAAGATCAAGGGCTCAATGTGTCTAAGATCGAGGGCTTAATGTACCAAAACAATGAAAGATCAGGGGCTCAATGTGTCTAAATTAAAGACCGAGGGCTTAATACACCAAACAATGAAAGATCAGAGGGCTCATGATGCTTTTTGCCTTTTTTATATATACTGTAGTCTTATTCCTATTCCCTATCGGGGTGTTTGGTATTCTATTGGGATAGGGATAAGGATAAAAATATGATAGGGACAAAGATAAATGATTGGGATAAGGATAAAAATATGATAGTCGAGAATTATTATTCAATGTTTGGTACGTGGGATAGGGATATGGATAAAATAATACATTTTACTATTTTAACCTTATTTAAAATACATAACATTAATTTGAGGGATAAGATGGACTTTTCCATTCTATTAAAATCGCAGGAGCTTATCCCACCTCCTTATACCACCCCCCTCCTGGGTATAGGATTTGAAGGATAAGAGGCTTATCCCTCATCTGTCTCACTCTTCTATCTTCCAAACAAACACGGGATAACTTATCTCGTGTTTTTTATCCCTATCCCTATCCCACCTCCTATATCCCTTCTAACAAACACCCCGTATATGATATCACATCACTATAAATTTACATTACTAATATATTGTGAAATATTATTTTATTAATAATATACTTTTTAATATTTTATATAATACAAATTAATTTTTATTTTTCAGATTTGTTAATTATTAATGGTTTTATTTTTTATTTACCTGTTAAATATATTATGATTATCTAATTAATTTTTTTATATTGTCGTATTCTAATTTCGATTCTAAAATTTAACACTTGTAAAAGAATTGAATTCCGATTCCGGATAAAACCAAACAAAAAAAAATTGACATTCTGATTCTAATTTTATATTCTGATTCCCCTAATTGTTTTGCTTTCTTTAATTAGTTTTCTTCCTTATTTAAGTTTTTTCCTTTCTCTAAAGTTCCTGTTGTACAAGGAAGACGTAGCTTTATTTTCTATATATATTATACGATATGATCATTATTTGGTGAATCAATAAAAAAAACCAGTTCCACAAAACTTTTCATGGTATTAGACCGGTGTTAAGAACAAGCGATCTAACACGACCGACAACCATTTGCTTTGCACCTTCAATCTCCAAACACGAAAACTGACTATCAACTCAAATAACTCTTTTATATCAATCTAGGAGATAGGTTGCAATGGTCTTTCAGGGCTTTCAAATAAACAATGGAATATACTTGTGGGTATGCTTAAGACATCACAAGCACAGTCCTTTTTAACTAAAAAATTAAATGGTAACTTTGTGTTTTTTGATCAATGGATCATCGATACCGGATGCTCAAATCACATGACTATAAATGCTCTTTTATTTAGCAAATTGAATGATGTTGCTCATACATTGATTGGACTCCCTAACAGAAAACAAACTTTGGCCACTAAGGAATGGACGATCTCTTTGAGCAAAGATATGGTGTTATATAATGTTTTATATGTTCTCAATCTTACATGCAATATGATATTTATCTTTCACTTGCTTGCTGATTTGAATTATATTGTCACTTTTATTAATAAGCTTTTCGTTATACAAGACCGCACTTTGAGGACTCTGATTGGAGCAGGTGAATAATGTAACGAGGTTTATTGGTTTCGGCCTTTGCGCCAATTTCAAACTTATCAAACTACCATAAGAGACAAACGATATCTTTGACATCAACGATTAGGACATCCTTCTTAGAAACTATAACTTCTTTTGTCTGATGTTATGAATAATAAGGATGATAAATATGTTCGCGCACCACGTGATTTTTTTTAGAGCTAAACAAACTAGAAATGTCTTCTATTTAGGTTTGAACAAAGCAACACATATTTTTTATTTAATTTATTATGATAAATGGGTTGCATACACTTTGCCTTCTAGTTGTGGTGCTCATTATTTTTTTTAACTATGATTGATGATTGCTCACGAGCGGTGTAGATTTATTTGATGTCTGGAAAATCAGGTGTCACAACTTATCAAAGATTTTATAGTATGGTTAAAACACAATTTGATAAGCATGTTAAAAAAATTCGAAGTAATAATGGAAGGAAATTTACATGTCTATATCATTTTTATACTGAAAATGGTATTATTCATCAAACCTCATGTATCGAGACTCCACCACAAAATGGGAAGGTAGAACGTAAACATCGACATATTCCTAATGTTGTTTGGGCTTTACTTTTTCAAGCTAATCTTCCCACCTCTTTTTGGGGAGAAAGTGACACAACCAGGGTCTATGTCACAAATCATACTCCTACTCCATTACTAGATAACACAACACTTTATAAAATTCTTTTTGATTCACCTCCATAATATGTCAATCTACGTGTCTTTGGTTGTTTTTATTTTATCAAAGTTCAACCTCCAATGAAGGATATGTTTAGTGCTCACTCTCGCCGTTGTGGTTTTGTAGGGCATACTTTTGGAAAGAGAGGGTGGTGGTTGTATAACTTAGACAAGAACGTGTATTTTATCTCTCGTGGTGTGGTTTCTTCGAAACAAAATTTTCATGTACTTGTGAATCTAATTCCCTTGTTGTTGATAGTATAGTTGAAAATACACCATTTACTAATCTTATGATATGTTTTTGTGATGCTCTAATGGCAAGGGAGAGTGAGGAGAGACCATTTAATGCACAAGACATTGAAGATGGAGTTGTGGAGGTTGTGTTGGAATTTTGCGATGCAATAAAAACTTAGTGGAAAATTAAAATCGAAACCCAGAGGATCCATGTGATTTGATTAAAACGAAAGGAATGTTAGATCACCAACCTCAAATGTAGTGAAGATTCAAAACTTGTAACTCACTCAGAGACAATGTCGAATCTAGTGTTGCCTGTCTGACAAACGAACACCACGTACCGGTATCCACACGAGCAACCAACAAACAGACAACGTGCTAGCGCCGATTAGATATTAGAGACGACTAGAAAGCCCCAAAATGAATCCCCAATTCTAAGCTTTAGTGTAAATCCAGCTACTAAAATATATATAACCATGGTTTCAAAAAAAATATATAACCATAACTGCTTATTAACACATATATGTTTAAAAAAAATAAATGATCGACGACTTAATGTCTCTATTTAAAGGATTATGAGCTATCAATTAAGATTAATTTGAGTGGTTAATAACCTCAAATCGCTTAAACTAGATTTCGTGTTCGAGTCCTAGCGTATGCAGAAAGCTTTAATAGGGAGATGATCCACTTAAAGGGTATCTAGTGAGGTTCGAACCGAGAAATCAGACAAACTTTCATGTATTTTTTAGGCCTAATGTTACCCCAGCCCCCTTAACTTGCCCAAATTGGTCATTTTACCCTCTCAACTCATCGAATGTCTTATTTACCCCCTTAACTCCATAAAAGTGGTATTTCTCACCCCCTCAACTTGTCCATTTACTCCCTCAACTCATAGAATGTCCTATTTACCCCTTTAATTCCATAAAAGTGGTATTTCTCACCCCTTACAATCTGTTATCTTGGCCTAAATTAATACCATTTTTTAAACGTTAAACCTATATTAGTGCTATTTTTTTATGTGGAACCTAAATTGATACTTTTCCAAAAACTATAGGCCTATTTTGGTACCTTATCCCTGTTGGTCCCTGGTAATTAGTTCCAAGGGGGGGTTAGGAACTAATATAACTTTTTGCTTTTTAATTAAGCTGACTGGAAGTTAGTTTTGTGAGTTTATTAACTTAGCCTTTGGTCAGCTTGGTGAGATATATCTCAGGACAGCTTTAGTCAGATGTTGACCAAAGTTGTTTTCTTGAGAGTTAAGAATTGACACTCTTGGAGGTCAGCTTCTAACTCAGCACCACTTACTTACTCAATATCAGCTTAGGCAATTTATATGCTGAGTAAATAAAGCGAACAACACATGCAATTATAAGAGAGAGTTTAGAGATTACTCAGTATCACTTATCCTGGTTCGGCCTCTATGCCTACGTCCAGTCCCTAGAGTCCTCCGGACTTTTTGAATCCAATACTGAGCTCTTTAAAGGTAGAGCACAAACCAATTACAAGGCAGTTGAATATGCAAGAGTACCTTCCTCTATTCGTCTACTCAACTCCTACTAAGTGCTACAACCCAGCACCTAGATTTCTCTACCACTGAAATGCTTACCACCAAGCACTCAGCTTTACACTCTTAATATTCCTATTGATCACAGACTTGTTCTTTTTGAACTACAGAACACTTTAGATGATTACAAATCAATCTAGCATTTACACATAGAATAGAAAAGTTGGTGTAAGATCCTTTTTGTATTTGAGTGCTTTTGAAGCTTTCTCTCTTGTATTTTTCTTTCGATGCTTCAGTGATGCTCCAAATTTTTTCGATTGTCCTTTTATAGAAGGAAATCTGTAGATTTGATCGTTTTGAAATGTCTTAACCGTTAACACCAAAATGGCTCTTTTAGGGGATAGATTCTGGACAACTTCAGACTGCACCACCATTCCTTTTCTCTGTTTTCTTCAGGCGTCAGATTTGTCTTCTTGCGTCTGGCTTGTCTGTTTGTGCCAGTTGTCTTTCACCAATAATTCAATGACCCATGACTCTTAGAATTAGTCTTTTATGTGTCTTCGAGGTTCCAATTATTGGTGCAGAAGGTTGGCAGACTTTGTCCTTTAGTGAACGGATCCTTCATGCTGTCCTGACTGTCACTCAGCTTCGTTTGTTCTCTTCGAATATTCAACGTTCATGCTGAGTTCCTTCTAGGTCAGCTCCGTTCTGTTTAACCGCTCCTGAAGAAGTCTTCAACTTTAGTCAGCCTCGTTTTGCTTCTGAGTCCTACTCCACTCAACTTTCATTCTATCATACTGAGTTCCGTTCTACTCAGCTTTGCTTGTGCTGACTTTTGTCCTGTCTTTACTTTATATATATTTTTGCACTCAATATTGAACAAACATATTAGTACAATTAAATCAAAGCATCTAAATTTAATTGCCTGTTAATCATGGATGATTTTGTCAAATCAAAATCTTGTGGAAAGGTGTTTCAACAAACTCCCCCATTTTGATGTTGGCAAAATACATAATTACGGAACTCAGTTATTAGTTGCCCCATGATTGATATTTTTGAGATGACTCCCCCGTAAGGGTTGCACACATTTTGTCTTAACTTTATTCCAAACCTTCCGAGATCTAATTTGATTAGACTTAAGACATTTGTGTATACTGACTCAGTTTTAGTTTTGAGCTTGTTTGGATTTAAGTCAGTTTTGGAAGTATGTTGTCTCTCAGTTTATTTTTAGTGTTAATGTGTTTAATCTTTTGATTTGTTTGTTCAAATTTGATTAGTCAAATCAGGAAGACAACTAATACTTGTTATATTGATTTAAACAACAAAAAAAAACATATTAACCTAAACAACAAACAACCATATATTCAAAGACAGGATATAAAACTAAGTCTTAGACATTGACTAAGCTAGTTTTACTTCTTCTTTTTCTGAGCTGAGAGATCAGCGTGAGCAATTCCTTTTCCTTTCTCTTTCTCTTTGCTTCCAGAAGCATTACCTGCAGGCTGAGGCTGAGTTCCTCCTTGACTTGTCTCCCCCGTTTTGCCATCATCGGGTTTGTAGAGGAAAGTTTCATTTCGTGCTGCAAAGGAGAGATAATGGGAGTAGCGCTGAAGCCTTTTGGTGCTTTCACCCAAGCCATCAATGACTGGTACACTATCGTCTTGGATATGCCTAGGAACCCAAAGAGAGCTGCTGATCATGCTGAGGAGGCATTCATGAGATTTGCTCAGGCAGGTGAGTGAGCTTGTGATCTGAGCAAAAGCTTGATGGAACAGTTTTAGCAGAGCAGAACCATAAAACATGCGCTGGCCATTGTTGATGCGCATTGCCTTCATGATAGCTTGTGAAAAGCTCATGACTTCAGTGTTGGAGATTGGATCAACATCCATCTGGGCTCTATCGATGTTGAGTAGTCTGACTGCTTCACTTAATTGGTCAATAGTACACTAAGAAGAGGAGGATACTAAGTCACGTGTACTGGTCAGCTCAGTATGAAGCTTGGTGAAACATTGTTGAAGTTCGGCAGAGGTGGAAAACTCAGCATTGCTGGGTGGACTTGATTTGGTCAGCTCAGCATTCAGCTTGGTAAAGCAATCTTATAACTCAGCAGATGTAGCAGACTCAAGATTGGCAGTTGCGTTAGAGGTGGTCAGTTCCGCTGTTAGCTTAGCAAAGTAGCTTTGAAGCTCAGTGGAAGTGGCATACCCTGGGTTGACTTCTGACAGTTGGTGAATTTTGCCTTCAAGCGAATTCATATGGGCGGCCATTGTAAGCACTAGTTCAGTTAGTTTTGCTATTTGCCCTTGATTCGGTTGCTGAGTTTGAACAGTAGTGATAACACTAACCAGATCCTTTAGTCCTCGAAGTTCATTCAGAAGCTGAGTAATACCTGACAGGTGGGAGGACTCAGTTTGAGTAGATTGGCGACCATCAGCTTGAGTAGTATTGAAATCTTGAAGCAGGGACTGAGCAGAAGCAATGACACATCGGCCAGACTCAGTAGCATTCAAGTATGCAAATCTAGCAGTGTTAGACTCAGAGGCTGGTACTGAGTTTGATGGTGGTGGAGGAGTTGGCTCTCTACCAGATTGTGTACATTGATTGGTACCTGGACTTTGATTGATTGGATGAGCTGAGTCACTAACAGGTTGAGTTGAAAGTGGAGTTGAGGCAGGGATTGGTTCAACTTGAGCAGTTTGGATTGGATCTGCAGGGTTTTTGGCTTGTTCCTCATCCTGAGTAACAGAGGCTTGTTTTTCCACTGGATTTTCTGGTGGTGACTCAGTCTCATTAGAGAAGTACTAGAACTGGATTGTAGAGAGGTCAGTTTCAAGCTCATCAATAGGAAAGTCCTCTAGGAGATCAATTTGCTTTTGCGCTTTCTTTTTGAGTCTTCGCCGTGTTTCAGCTCTTGGCGGTGAATGGTTAGTTCGAACACCTTCACTGGACTCAGTAGCAACTGTCTCTTCTACAAGTTGCTCAACAGGACCCTCAACAGCATTACTTTCGTTTTCTTTCTGCTCAGCATTATCCTGAGATTTCTCAATATTGGGATATTCTTCCTGCTCAGTATTAGTTTCTTGGTGCTCAACATGTTGCTCAGTTTCTTCTACAGCTTCCTTTTCTTAGTCAGTTCCATGACCTTCAGGTTGAGTGCAGTCTAGTGGGACAGCTTCCACTATCTTTAAGGAGTTCCCCTTTTTCTTCTTCTTTAAAGGGGATTCTGGAGTTTCTTCTTCCTCATCCTCAGGCTCTTCTTGCCTTTTTCTTTTCTCAGCTAACTCAGCTTGCTCCTTAGCCTTGTCAGCTTTAGCTCTTTCTTTTGATAACAGCCGTACTTTCTTTGGGACAGCATGAATGTCTTTTGAGCAGGTTTCTACAGCCTTCCTCTTCTTCCTGATGTGGATTCCGCGAAGAACCCTCACTATGGGATAAGTGTACCCCGTTGTTATCAAGTAATAAATTTCTGGTTAAGTCCAGGTTATCATCCACAGGATTTATTTATGCAAGTATCGAGCTACTCGGTCTCGGATGTTATCTAGGCTTAGGGGGTTTTGAGTTGGTTTTGCTAAGTTAATCTACTCCTAGGTTGAATTATACTATTCCTAGCTAAGTTATCTGATTCTAACTAAGTTATTCTACGCCTAATTAAGTTACTCTACCCCTAATTAAGTTAAACTACTCCTAAGTGATCTTTTACCAATGCAATTAACCGAAGAAACATTAAGGGATACGATGATAATGAAAATAGATTGTTTAAGCAATTGGATTAAAACCTAAGTCACTTGTGTCCGAGGCGATTAACCCGACCTATCCTCCTAAAGTCCCTAGTCCGTGATTCCCTTGTAAGGCCGAAACTAGCTCTAAGGCTCAGTAATTTGGGCTTAATCTTCTATAGGGTCGTCAATCCTATAGGCACTGACTAGGTCAGATTCAGCTCGTAATATGTGCCAACTTAATTTTGGGATTATCGAATGAGTTAAACCAATCAGACAAAGCGTAAGACAAAGATTAAAGCATTAAAACAATTGAATGAACAAGAACTATAATATATATCAAAGATGGAAAATATTGTCACGAAGTTACAATAAGCCTAGAATTCATAACATGTATCAGAGGCTAGACAGAATGTAAAAGAAGAAAAATCCTTTTCAGGGAACCTGTCTACCAATGCAGGCGTCTTTCTAGGACTTAAGGATGGAGCTTGAGCAATCCTCGGTGAACGGAGCTTCGGAGGTGTCTTCAATGGAGGTTTGAAGGATATGGAGGAGGTGGAGAGGTTTTCTCAAGATGAAAAGCTAAGAAAATTACAAAGATAAAAGATGTTCAATTTACATTGGAAAAACTCTATTTATAGGCGTGGCTCGGCCCTTTTTTTGACCTATTTTCGTGTCCTTATTGGTATAGGAAGTCATGGGGTCCATCGTGGCTTTGTGGGGGCGGAATTGGTCTTTTTGACCAATTCCCGCAGGTCTGCTCGCCGAGCAGGGCGAGCTGCTCGGCGAGCAGGGCTACTCGCGACGAGCAGCCCCCTGCTCGGCGAGTAGGCCTCCAGGGGCCTGCTCGGTGAGCAGGCATGGCCCACGGAGGCCCGCTCGTCGAGCGTTTTCGCTCGGCATGTCCTTGATGCTTGCCGAATGTCGTCGATACCCTTTTTTGCCCGAACTTACACCTACGCACGTGCAGAAACTCCAGATAACATTAGTCCAAAAGCTAAATTGATCCGTCAATCGCTTATTTTGAGCAAACGCTTCGTTTAGTGCGACTTTTGACGGACCAATTAGCTTCAAAAGATAATGGAATTATACTATGCATGCTATTTTGGCCGTAATTGCCTAGATTGGTCATAAAACGAGCCTAAACAACGAAAAATAAATAAAACGTTTCCAATTCCTAACTAACTCATACAAAAGCATTTAAATACGAGAAATGCTCGCTTATTAACTAAATAATGCTAAAACCCGTCCAAAAACCGTACCCAAAGATAGGGGTTTTTACCCCTATCAAACCTCCTCGCACTTAAAACTTTACTTGTCCCCAAGTAAACTAAAAACTAAACCCGTCATCACAAGCAAGCTAGAAAACCTCCCGGTTTGACTAGGTGCTTGACACAATTTCGAGCATTTGTAATTACATGCATTCGGAAATACAAAGTAGAGACACAATATCCAAAAGCCGCATTTCAATTATCATAGGTCATAGTTTTAAGCAAAAGGACACATGTTTAATTAAACGAGTTTAAGGGGATCGCTAAGTAAAACACCTCACCGTAGGTAGTTCACTCATTTCACACAATTTTGGTGGCTAAAGTGTTTACTCTCGGCTTATGTTCTTGCTTAGGATTACGTTGATTTTGCACGTTCATCCGAGTTTCTCTACTATGCTATATGATTCCGATCATATCAAAAACAGCCTCTAATCGGGGTTGTAATGTGGTTAGAGGGTTAAAGGTACAACAAGGGTTAATAGTTCTAGCGCTACAAAAACAAAGTTTAAATGGATTTAGCAAATATGAAGTGACTGAGCTTTTTATTCATCCCTTATTTATTTATTTTCTTTTTGGGATGTTTTCTTGAGACGTTTTTTATTTAAGAACTGGGGAATGAAGTTCTTCCCTTTTGTTCGTCTCTTTTCTTTTCTTTTCTTTTTCTGTTTTTCTCTTTTTTCTTTTTGGGATAGTGATGCTCATTCACTTCTTAGCCTTTTGGCTTGCTACTGTAATGCCATAAACAAAGATAAAGCGCTAGAAGAAAACAAAGGCTCAATTTGAGCTTTGCAAGAATTTTGGGTTAAGTAGCAAACCAAGTTGTGGTTTGCAAAAATAGGTTAGAACGAAAGAAAAATCTATAAACTACAAAAATATAGGCTCAAGGGGGCTTCCTAGAGTGGATGAAAAAGAAAAAAATAAGGTAAAGAAAAGGGTTAATTCTAATGAGGCTGATTCATCGTTTATCATCTCAAATCATTGCATGTAGGTTCAACACAGTATTAGGTGCAAAATCTGTAATCTTCCACAAGTCAAAGCATTCACACAAAAAAATGTCAAGAAAAAGAGCTTTTTGATGTTCGCTCTTAGGCTCAAATTCAACTCACAATTCTTTGGGTTTCAATTTTGTGTTTACTAGTTCTCCCCAAACTCAAGTTTAACATCACATGACTTCAATTCTTAAGTTATCTACCTAAGTAATGATTTTAGCATTTCTTCAAAAGTATGGTCTAAATGCAAACTTTAGCTCATGCTTTTACAGATACAAGGATTGTGTCCTACACCTAAACTAGTTGTCATGCAATCTTAGATTCAGTTCTCAGCCCTTAAGGACAAATAACGAAGTTTAGATTCGAAGAAGGTTCACGGTTTTAGGTCCTAAACATGCAAAACCTAAATAAAACCCGAAAAATGCAAAACTAAACTAGACACGATGCAACAAAAATTTAAAAATTATACAATTTTTTTGTAAGTTTGTCTACCCCTCATCCTCACACTAAAAATATGCAATAAGTTCCAACATTGCATCACAAACCATAAAGTACAAGTGCAAAAAGTTAGGGTGGAGAAGAAAACTTACGGATTTTATCGCAATCGCCAAAAATTTGATGATTTGCGGTGCCAATTTTTTTATTATTATTATTTTTCAGCTCTGCGCCCAGCGGCGGGCTGGGCGCAGTGCCTAGCGGCGTGCTGGGCGCAGTGCCCAGCGGCGGGCTGGGCGCCAGCGCCGAGCTGGGCGGCAGTGTCCAGCTCGCCCGAGCTGGAGTGCCCAGCTCGGCGAGCTGGGCCTCCTGGGGCCAAAAAAATATATATTTTTTTTAATTTTATTTTAAACCTGAACACTTAAAAAAAATAAAATAAAATAAAATAAAATAAAACTAAACAACTAAAAAAAATATTTATTTATTTATTTATTTTATTATTTATTATTTATTTACTTATTTATTTATTTATTTTTTTACGAACACTTTAAAAAACACGTAAAAGAAAACTAAAAAGACTAAACTAAAAGATCAATGTATAATCTAAATAAAATAAACCTGAAAAGTTTTATTAAAACTTGGGTTGCCTCCCAAGAAGCGCTACGTTATAGTCGGTGAGCTCGACATAGAATTCCCGCCTAGGTGTATGCTTCTACTCGCGTTAGGAACTCGAACTCCTTAACAAATAACCCGTACCTACAAAACGGATTAAGAGCCTCTAATAAGTTTAATGAAAGCAGGAGGTCGAATTTAAACATATTATGAAAAAGTTTGGTTTGCTCCCTTTTGGATTCTCTTGGTAGGTCGAAGAGAATGAAAACTTCTGAACAAGGAGTAAATCCAACTTTTCTAACTTTTGAGGAAAAGGTAGTTGATATACACAAGCTTCGATTTGATCATTTATTTCTATCACATGATTTAGAATTTCAGATTTTGAACCGGGGTTGCTTATCGCTTCCGGTTCTTCACTTACCTCGAGTGATGCATGTGATAGTGGACTTGGTTCTACCTTTTTATCATTCCTCAAAGAGATGGTTTGAGCTGATTCCCTTTGTTGGATTTCTATGTTTTCCTTTATGCCTGGGAGAGCATCTCGGGATTGCTCTTGCATCTCATGGTTTATTTGAGCCAATTGGTTGCTCAAGTCCTTGCAAACCTCCTGGTTGATTGTAAGTCGGGCTGATATTCCTTTCAAAAGGGATAACACCTCATCTCGTGAGCTAGAGGGTTGTGGAGGAACTTGGCTTGCTTGTTCGTAAGGGAACATTCCCAATCCATTTTCCATGTGCTCATTAACAAACCTATTTGGAGGCCTCAACATGTTAGGGTTCCCGTAGGACAAATTTGAGTGTTGAGGTCTCCTCCAATCACTACCATAAAAGCTGTAAGAATTGGGGTTAGAATTATACCTTTGGTGATCACCCATAAAACTTACACTTTCATTGGTGTTGAGGCTCAGTTTCGCCATCAAGATATCCATTTTCTCATTTAAGTCGGCCATGGAGGGATTGGGAGCCTCATTCTCCAGGGCATGAATGTATTGTCTTGATGGGATAGTAAACTTTTGAGCTTGCCACTCGACTTTTTCTTGCCAATTCATTGATCATAGAATGCTGAGAAAAAGTGAAGTTCTAGCACAAAAGTTGATAAGTAACAGTATACAGATATGAACAAGTATAGAAAAGTATAAAGAAATCATATGTCAACAAGTATAGACGATATAAACAAAGATATTCACAAAGGAATGCCTAAACTAACAAATTGACCTTTGGTTCGATATTGCAGAAGAAATAAATCCCCGGCAACGGCGCCAAAAACTTGATGCGTCCTCACCTAGTCTGAGATGAGAACTCACTAAGGGATAAGTGTACCCCGTCGTTATCAAGTAATAAATTTCTGGTTAAGTCCAGGTTATCGTCCACAGGATTTATTTCTGCAAGTATCGAGCTACTCGGTCTCGGATGTTATCTAGGCTTAGGGGGTTTTGAGTTGGTTTTGCTAAGTTAATCTACTCCTAGGTTGAATTATACTATTCCTAGCTAAGTTATCTGATTCTAACTAAGTTATTCTACGCCTAATTAAGTTACTCTACCCCTAATTAAGTTAAACTACTCCTAAGTGATCTTTTACCAATGCAATTAACCGAAGAAACATTAAGGGATACGATGATAATGAAAATAGATTGTTTAAGCAATTGGATTAAAACCTAAGTCACTTGTGTCCGTGGCGATTAACCCGACCTATCCTCCTAAAGTCCCTAGTTCGTGATTCCCTTGTAAGGTCGAAACTAGCTCTAAGGCTCAGTAATTTGGGTTTAATCTTCTATAGGGTCATCAATCCTATAGGCACTGACTAGGTCAGATTCAGCTCGCAATATGTTCCAACTTAATTTTGGGATTATCGAATGAGTTAAACCAATCAGACAAAGCATAAGACAAAGATTAAAGCATTAAAACAATTGAATGAACAAGAACTATAATATATATCAAAGATGGAAAATATTGTCACGAAGTTACAATAAGCCTAGAATTCATAACATGTATCAGAGGCTAGACAGAATGTAAAAGAAGAAAAATCCCTTTCAGGGAACTTGTCTACCAATGCAGGCGTCTTTCTAGGACTTAAGGATGGAGCTTGAGCAATCCTCTGTGAACGGAGCTTCGGAGGTGTCTTCAATAGAGGTTTGAAGGATATGGAGGAGGTGGAGAGGATTTCTCAAGATGAAAAGCTAAGAAAATTACAAAGATAAAAGATGTTCAATTTACATTGGAAAAACTCTATTTATAGGCGTGGCTCGGCCCTCTTTTTGACCTATTTTCGTGTCCTTATTGGTGTAGGAAGTCGTGGGGTCCATCGTGGCTTCGTGGGGGCGGAATTGGTCTTTTTGACCAATTCCCGCAGGTCTGCTCGCCGAGCAGGGCGAGCTGCTCGGCGAGCAGGGCTACTCGCGACGAGCAGCCCCCTGCTCGGCGAGCAGGCCTCCAGGGGCCTGCTCCGCGAGCAGGCATGGCCCACGGAGGTCCGCTCATCGAGCGTTTTCGCCCGACATGTCCTTGATGCTTGCCGAATTTCATCGATGCCCTTTTTTGCCCGAACTTACACCTGCGCACGTACAGAAACTCCAGATAACATTAGTCCAAAAGCTAAATTGATCCGTCAATCGCTTATTTTGAGCAAACGCTTCGTTTGGTGCGACTTTTGACGGACCAATTAGCTTCAAAAGATAATGGAATTATACTATGCATGCTATTTTGGCCGTAATTGCCTAGATTGGTCATAAAACGAGCCTGAACAACGAAAAATAAATAAAACGTTTCCAATTCCTAACTAACTCACACAAAAGCATTTAAATGCGAGAAATGCTCGCTTATTAACTAAATAATGCTAAAACCCGTCCAAAAACCGTACCCAAAGATAGGGGTTTTTGACCCCTATCACTTCCTCCTCTCAGGCTGAACTGTCTCAGGTGACTCAGCATGAGCCTCAACATCTTTTGCAGGCTCAGTTTCAAGCTCAATTTCTGGTTGCTCAGCTTCTTCATCTTCCTCATCATCTCCAGCTCCTTCATATCCCTTCAAGGGTTGATTGTACAACAGTCCATCCAGTAGAACTGCAGTGATTTCACTTCCCAATGTACTTGTTTCATTCACCGTCTCTATTTGCTTGTCCTGTATAATTTTTGTAATGAGAGAGCCCAAGTGGAGTTTCTTACCACTTCGTTGAAACGCTCCAACTAGAAAGACGGGAAGATTGAACGGAGTGTAGGTCAACATGTGCCAGATGAAGCACTGTTCAAAGTTTGATGCGGATGAAGCTGAGCTGAGTTTGGGGAAGATAAAGTTGGTCAGCATGTAGTGGACCATCTTTTGTTCTTTACCCATATAGGTGCTGGGTATTTCACCCTTATGATCCTTGGGTTTACAGAACCCTTTAAGCTTCTCAGTTGTGTCTTTTGGCACTTTCTCCTTTGTCATTCTAAATTGAATTCCTTCGTCCGGTAAATCTAGTAAGGTGGCTAGATAGGTAGGGGTTACGATGATTTTCTGACCTTTAACTGTGGTCTCCAAATAGTCAGAGTCATCAGCATCAACACGTAGATTCGAGTAGAATTCCCATACTAACCTGGGATAGGTTGTTCCTGAAAGAGAGAAGAGACCTTTCCACTTGTTCTTCTCGATCCATTCACATAATGGTTTCTCAGACGAGACAAAACTTGGAGAAAACCATCGGCATTTTAACACCTCCAGATTGTTGACCTTTGAGTGTACTTTGACCATTTTCCTTTTTATTTCCGTCAAAGGACCCGCGTGGTCAGTGGATTTGTCTGTGGTTTGAGTTTTAGGGGTTTTGTTTTTGCCGGGAGCCATTTTTGAAGGTTTTGAGGTTTTTAGGGAGAGAGAGAAGTTCGATGTCAGGAGTTTACAAATGTAAGGAGTGAAGAGTGGGGATTCGTCCACTTTTTATAAAGATTTACGGCGGCCCTTATTCATTAACTAGCCGTTTTACCTAGGGACGTTCAACCGACAAAAATTCTGTCATTTATGACATCTTCGGCGCATGAGATTTGCCATTAATGTGCGTCTTCCCAAGGTGCCAGAGGTTACACGTGTATGTTCATTTTACGCGAGTGGATTTTTACTTGGTTTTGCTAGAATTCGAAGCATTCACGATATTGAGTGCCTAACTTTTGTGAGGATAATTTCTCTATCTCTAATTAACTCAACATACGTTACTCACTCAGGATGTGTATTTACTCAACATAGAGTGATTACTCAATATGTTTATCTACTCAGCATAGGATGTTTACTCAGCTTTTATGCCTACTCAGTATCATCACTCAATATATATGTCAATTCAGCATAGGGTGGCTTTTTCATTTTCAAATTTAGTAAGGAGTAGATATTTTACTCAATATGGAATTTGCACAATCATTCAAAGTTCCACTCATATGGCAATTATTCAATACAGATTTAGTTAGAGTGGATTTGACATACCAATTGCTTCCCTTAGTGTGTTGAATTGTTCTCGTGCCAAGGGCTTTGTGAAGATATCTGCAAGCTGATCATTTGTTGGCACATAGGTTAGCTTGATCTCATCTTTTAGTACATGATCTCTGATGAAGTGATGCCTTATGCTAACATGCTCCATCCTGCTGTGTTGGACTGGGTTCTTTGATAGATCAATGGCACTTTTATTGTCATATTTGATCTCTATTGTCTTTGTTTTGACACCATAATCCTCAAGCTGTTGCTTTATCCATAGGACTTGAGCAACACAGCTTCCAGCAGCCACGTACTCAGCTTCAGTTATAGATAGGGCTACGAATGATTGCTTCTTACTGAACCAAGATACTAGACAGCTTCCGAGAAAATGACATCCTCCCGAAGTACTCTTCCATTCTAGCTTATCTCGTCCATAGTCAGCATCAGTGTATCCAATGAGTGTGAAGTCATTTGAAGTTGGATACCATAGACCTGCATCAACTGAGCTTTGCAAGTATCTAAAAATTATTTTTACAGCAGTTAGATGAGATTCCCTGGGGTCAGCTTGATATCTAGCACAATAGCATACTGAGTACTGAATATCAGGTCTACTAGTAGTGAGATAGAGTAAAGAACCTATCATACCTCGATAGAGTTTATTATCAACTGACTTACTCTTCTCATCCTTGCATAGGACAGTATCAATACCCATGGGGGTTGATATTGGCTTACAATCTACCATGTTGAATTTCTTTAACATTTCCCTGGTATACTTAGACTGACTTATAAAGATGCCATTCTTACCTTGTCTGATTTGAAGTCCAAGGAAAAAGTTGAGTTCACCCATCATGGACATTTCGAACTCAGTTTGCATCTGCTGGCTAAATTCTTTGCACAAAGATTCGTCAGTAGCACCAAATATTATATCATCTACGTATATTTGTGCAAGTAGGGTATGTTTACCCTTTTTCTTAATAAACAAGGTTGTGTCAGCTTTTCCCCTGACATAGTTCCTGGTCAGCAGGAAGTTGGTCAACCTTTCATACCAAGCTCTTGGAGCTTGCTTTAGGCCGTACAGGGCCTTTTTGAGTTTATAAACGTGGTTTGGAAATTTTGGATCTTCAAACCCAGGAGGTTGATTAACATATACCTCTTCGTTTATAAACCCATTAAGAAACGCACTTTTTACATCCATTTGGTATAGTTTAAAATTCATGTAACTGGCATAGGCACACAATATACGTATAACTTCTAATCTAGCAACATGAGCAAATTTTTCTCCATAGTTTATACCCTCTTGCTGACTATAGCCTTGGGCTACAAGTCGAGCTTTATTTCTAATCACATTTCCATACTCATCTAGCTTATTTCTAAAGACCCACTTGGTTCCTATGGGCTTTTTATCCCTAGGTTTAGGTACTAAATCCCATACCTCATTTCTGGTGAATTGGTTAAGCTCTTCTTGCATAGCATTGATCCAATATTCATCTTGCTCAGCATCAGCAAAGTTCTTTGGCTCATGTATTGAGACGAATGCAACATTGCTGAGGTATTTTCTAAGCTGATCTCTGGTCATTAATTTGTTGTTGGCGGCATCAAGAATGGCTTGTTCTGTATGTCCTCTTGGGATCTTTATTTCCTTGGGCAGTGTTGAGTCGTTTGGAAGAGGTGTTTCTACAATCTCTACAGGAATGGATTGGTCAGCAAATGATATTTCAATTTCTTGCTTACCTTGGGTCAGCTCCTGTATAGATGACCCAGAGGCTTCTAGTTGATCAGCGAAAGCTGAGCCTGGTTCATCTTCTTCAGGCTGAGCTAACTTACCTGTAGGGCCGGTTTCATCGAACTCAACATGTACAGACTCTTCTACAACCTGAGTTCTTTTATTAAATACTCTATATGCTTTACTATTTGTTGAGTACCCTAAAAAGATCGCCTCGTCAGCTTTAGCATCAAATTTAGCAAGGTTGTCTTTTGTATTGAGTATAAAACATTTACACCCAAAGGCACGAAAGTATCCAATGTTGGGCTTTCGACCTTTCCAAAGTTCATATGGGGTTTTCTTAAGTATAGGTCTAACTAGAGCCCTATTCAGTATGTAACATGGCGTGTGAACAGCTTCACCCCAGAAGTACTTTGGAAGCCTATTTTCACTCAGCATTGTCCTAGCTATTTCGACAATGATTCTATTTTTCCTTTCAACGACCCCATTTTGTTGAGGTGTTCTAGGAGCAGAGAAGTTGTGGTCAATACCACTAGTTTCACAGAATTCATCAAACTGTTGGTTTTTGAATTATCCACCATTGTCGGTTCTAATGTGAGCTACTCTTAGGTCTTTGTCATTTTCAAGCTTTTTAATCAGTGTGGTAAACATCTCAAAAGTTTCATCCTTGCTGCTCAGCAAGATGATCCAAGTGTACCGAGAGAAATCATCTATAATAACCAAGGAGAATTTCTTTCCTCCCAAGCTGAGTGGCTGGATAGGTCCGAAAAGATCCAAGTGTAGTAATTTCAATGGTCTTTTGGTTGAGACAATATTTTTGCTATGAAATGACTTTTTAGTTTGTTTGCCTTGCTGATAAGCTTTACACAGTTGATCTTTTTCAAACTTTAATTTGGGTAATCCCTCAACTAATTGCTTTCTAGCTAATTTGGCAAGAAGGTCCATGCTGACATGCCCAAGTCTTCTATGCCATAGCCAGGAGTTGTCCTCTTTAGTCACTAAGCATATGTTTTTAGAAAACTGTTTTTCCAAGTTTAACATATATACATTTTCTACATGAGGGGCAGTTAAAATCAATTCATTTGTATTTCCCTCGAGTATTTGACACTTAGTATCATCAAATACAACATTTCTTCCGCTCTTGCAAAGCTGAGCTACACTCAGCAGATTGTATTTGAGACCTTTAACTAAGGAGACAGACTCAATGGTTGGGTTACCTCCGATAGTACCTGAGCCGACTATCTTACCCTTCTTGTTGTCTCCAAAGCTTACACTTCCACCTCGTTTAAGCTCTAGTGTGATGAACTGAGTTTCATCACCTGTCATATGCCTTGAGCATGCGCTGTCTATATACCATAGTTTTGACTTCTCCACGCATGTCAAGCTGACCTGCAGTTTAAACTATTCATTTTTAGGTACCCAATTCCTTTTGGGTCCTTTCTTGTTAGTATAAACAGGTGCAAAATCATATTTTAACTTGTGACGGCATATTTTCATGGTGTGGCCTGGCTTACCACAGAAATCATAAAAAGGTACCCTTTATGGGTCGAACTGAGTATGATCAGCATTATTGTGTTGGGCATGCCAGCATACTCTTGTGGTATGCCCTTTTCTTCCACAGAAGTCACATTGGACAATCCGCTTGTTATGCCAACACACATCCTTTGTGTGCCCCCTCTTTCCACAACACTCATATTGAGTGAATTGCTTATGCTGACTAGTATTTGCGTACTCAGTATGGGGTTTATTTCTGTTTGAGCCCTTCCCTTGACTCTGTAACGTTGTGATATCCTTTCTAAGTTTCTTTGACTCAGATTGGACCTCCGTGACAAACTTATGTAAGATTTGCATGTTGGTATGCAAGTCAGATTTGTCCTGGAGAAGATATCGGAGATCACTCAGCTTGACCTCTTCAATCTCATCACATCGCCTGCTGAGTGCCTTAATCTTTTTGTTACACTTTTAGGTTAGTGTATATAAGTCACTCAGGACATTTACCATTTCGTTTCTAAGTAAGAGTAAGGATGTTACCTCATTGATGTGATCCTCCTGGTCAGTTTCATCAGAAAGGTCAGCTTGCACAGATTGGGATCGGTCAGCTCCATCATCGGCCATAAAGCATATGTTGGTTGTTTCATTTTGCTCAGCTTCAGATGATGTTGACCCATCACTGTCACTCCATATGGTTACCATAGCCTTTTTGCTTCCCTTCTTCTCTTTCTTGAAGTTGGGACAACTTGACTTGATGTGCCCAGTTTGATGACACTCAAAACATGTGACAGATTTTGAGCTGTCCTTCTTGTACTTGTCACTTGACTCAGCTTTATACTTGTCATTTCTTCTAAAAGATCTTTTGCCGTTTCTATCGTTTCTTCTGAACAGCTTTTTCATCTTTCTGGTGAACATGGCTAATTCCTCATCATCAGTTGACTCCGCTTCAGTTGAGTCAGCTTTCATGACAAGTGACTTTTGTTTCTTGTCTTCTAATTTTTCTTTTTCTTTGGCTTCAAAGTTTTTCATAGAGATTTCATGGGTCAGCAAGGATCCAATCAGCTCATCATATTTGTAGGTAGTCAAGTCTTGGGCTTCTTCTACAACAGTTTT
This sequence comes from Euphorbia lathyris, assembly GCF_963576675.1. NCBI lineage: Eukaryota > Viridiplantae > Streptophyta > Magnoliopsida > Malpighiales > Euphorbiaceae > Euphorbia > Euphorbia lathyris. Next base: position 89,313,176 of record NC_088915.1, read on the forward strand.
CTTTGCTTGCCAGCTCTTGGGCAGACTTCTCAGAATTTTCTGCACCTGTTCTTCTTCAGTGAAGTTCTTTCCAAGCCTTTTTAGCTCATTTATAATGTTTGTGAACCTTGCGTTCATTTCTGAGATGTCTTCATTCTCCTTCATTTCAAACAGCACGTAGAGTCTCATATGTTGATTGACTTTAGACTCCTTAACTTTGCTTGTGCCTTCATAGGTTACTTCAAGCTTCTTCCAAATCTCCTGTGCTGACTCACAACCTGAAATCTTATTGTATTCTGCAGCATCTAAAGCACAGTGAAGCGTATTTATAGCCGAAGTATTATTTTGTAATTTTCTGAGGTCATCCTCTATCCACTCAGCCTCACTTTTAACAATTTTCTCATTGTTAACAGTTTTGTATGGCACATGTGGACCTTGAACAATTGCAAGCCATGCACTCATGTTTGTGGCTTGTATAAAGTTCTTCATCCTATTCTTTCAGAAGGTATAGTTTGACCCAAAGAATAGGGGAGGTCTAGCGATTGATAATCTCTCAGGAAGTATCTGTGTTGTTTGGTTTCCTGGAAGGAACCGAGTGCTATTCTCACCCATTTTTAGGGATCAGCTCAAGATTGTTAGATCTTTGAGTAGTGAGCTTATGCTATGATACCACTTGTTGGTCCCTGGTAATTAGTTCCAAGGGGGGGGGGTTAGAAACTAATATAACTTTTTGCTTTTTAATTAAGCTGACTGGAAGTTAGTTTTGTGAGTTTATTAACTTAGCCTTTGGTCAGCTTGGTGAGATAAATCTCAGGACAACTTTAGTCAGATGTTGACCAAAGTTGTTTTCTTGAGAGTTAAGAATTGACACTCTTGGAGGTCAGCTTCTAACTCAGCACCACTTACTTACTCAATATCAGCTTAGGCAATTTATATGCTGAGTAAATAAAGCGAACAACATATGCAATTATAAGAGAGAGTTTAGAGATGACTCAGTATCACTTATCCTGGTTCGGCCTATATGCTTACGTCCAGTCCCCAGAGTCCTCCGGGATTTTTGAATCCAATACTGAGCTCTTTAAAGGTAGAGCACAAACCAATTACAAGGCAGTTGAATATGCAAGAGTACCTTCCTCTATTCGTCTACTCAACTCCTACTAAGTGCTACAACCCAGCACCTAGATTTCTCTACCACTGAAATGCTTACCACCAAGCACTCAGCTTTACACTCTCAATATTCCTATTGATCACAGACTTGTTCTTTTTGAACTACAGAACACTTTAGATGATTACAAATCAATCTAGCATTTACACATAGAATAGAAAAGTTGGTGTAAGATCCTTTTTGTATTTGAGTGCTTTTGAAGCTTTCTCTCTTGTATTTTTTTTTCGATGCTTCAGTGATGCTCCAAATTTTTTCGATTGTCCTTTTATAGAAGGAAATCTGTAGATTTGATCGTTTTGAAATGTCTTAACCGTTAACACCAAAACGGCTCTTTTAGGGGACAGATTTTGGACAACTTCAGACTGCACCACCATTCTTTTTCTCTGTTTTCTTCAGGCGTCAGATTTGTCTTCTTGCGTCTGGCTTGTCTGTTTGTGCCAGTTGTCTTTTACCAATAATCCAATGACCCATGACTCTTGGAATTAGTCTTTTATGTGTCTTCGAGGTTCCAATTATTGGTGCAGAAGGTTGGCAGACTTTGTCCTTTAGTGAACGGATCCTTCATGCTGTCCTGACTGTCACTCAGCTTCGGTTGTTCTCTTCGAATATTCAACGTTCATGCTGAGTTCCTTCTAGGTCAGCTCCGTTCTGTTTAACCGCTCCTGAAGAAGTCTTCAACTTTAGTCAGCCTCGTTTTGCTTCTGAGTCCTACTCCACTCAACTTTCATTCTGTCATACTGAGTTCCGTTCTACTCAGCTTTGCTTGTGCTGACTTTTGTCATGTCTTTACTTTATATATATTTTTGCACTCAATATTGAACAAACATATTAGTACAATTAAATCAAAGCATTTAAATTTAATTGTCTCTTAATCATGGATGATTTTGTCAAATTAAAATCTTGTGGAAAGGTGTTCCAACAATCACTACATATAATGTCTTTAACTTTTTATATTAATGTTCTTGTTATTTGTATCTTTTATTCATTCCGTCTCTTTTCAATTTTTTTTTGCTAGTTAAATTTTGATTATCTAATTATTGTAATAAAATATTATTGTAATAAACACATGAATGATCAATATAATTATCAAATTAAAACAAAATAAAAAAGTTAATATTAACAATATATTTTCAAACTCATTTGAATAAGTTCTATTAATTTTTGGAAAAATTACACAGAAATTCATGTTTTAAAAACTATTTACAACCATGTCAAGTCATAATTTTGGATTATATAAAGCTAGACCTCGCCATGCGCTGATGAGCCCGCCCGGCTGGCCCGAGCCCAGGCTCATTTAGCCGGGTCTGGACACATAAAATTAATGTCAGGCCCGACCCGGCCCAAGCCCGAATAAGCCTGCCTAGAAAATGTGTGGGTTTGGACTATATAAATACCCGTCGCACCCGGCCCGTTATCTATATATACATTTATAAATTTAATATTTATTTAAATGCCTCATATATATACTCTCTAACTCTATCTATTTTTTATTGTTATGTTGTAATTTTATTTTGAATTTAACTATTAGTTTATTATAATTTTCTAAGATTTATTAACTATTATGTTTATTATTTTTTTCTTAAAAAAGTGAGTATTTTATTTTAATTGATTTTTTTTAAATATAGATATGGGCTTGGGCGGACGGTCTTGAGATTCATTTTTTAGGCCTGAGCCCGACTCTAATTAGCGTAGGCTTGGGCTGGGCTTGGGCTTATCATGTCTTACCACAAGCCCGACAGGCCTGGCCCCAGCCCGGCCCATGCTGAGGTCTATATCAAGCTAGTAAAATCAATACTTTTAATATATTTTAAGGATTAGAATTTATAAATTAGAAGTCTAAAATATATTTTCTAGGGTTTATGATTTATGAATTGGAGTTTAGAATTTTTAAATTATGGTGTAAAATCATAAAATATAGAAAATAATGACATATTAAGAATTAAGTTTGGTGATATGACTTAGTTGTAATTTTGTGTTTAATTATGATATTCATGTATTTGACCCTAAATTTTGCACTATAAAGGGGTAAGAAATACCACTTTTATGGAGTTAAGGGAGTAAATAGGACCATAAGGGGTGAGAAATACCATTTTTATGAAGTTAATAGGGTAAATAGGACATTTGATGAGTTGGGGAGGGGTAAAATGACCAATTTGGACAAGTTAGGGGGTGAGAAATACTATTTTTATGGAGTTAAATGGGTAAATAGGACATTCAATGAGTTGGAGGGGTAGAATGACCAATTTGGACAAGTTAATGGGGCTGGAGGTGCATTAGGCTATTTTTTTAACATTTCAAATTCCCCAGCCATTAAAGAGACTTCTGTTTTAATATGCAAATTTATTAATTTAATTCTATATTAGTTGTATTTTTTTAATTTGAAAACACCCCATAATCACTTATATAATGGGGATGAAGGGAGTAATTGATTAAGACTTAAAGTAGATACATTAGAAGATTTAATTAATAAAAATTAAAATGATTAAGGCTTAAATATGCATTTTTACAAAAATGAAATAAAATGATTTCCCCTATTTATTGTCTTGAGAAATTCAAAATTCAAACTTAATTTCCCTCTTAATATCGAGACAAATTTAGATAATCCCAGTATCTTCTTCCTTGATAGTTGCTTCTGAAACGAAGAATTCTCCACAATATTTGAGTGGGTGAGGTGTTCCAAGTGTTAATAATGGAGATAGAAAAAGGAAGGATCGGTTCATGCTCAAAAGATCATTACCAAATTTACAAAAAGTGGTTTGATTCAGCCGATTCAGGTTTTTCTTTCTCTCTTTTGTCTTTATTGTTCATATTTCCCAATCTATGCAATATATGGAGTATATAGTCGAAGAATAATTTCCTTCGGTGTTAATTTCGTGCAGATAAAGATGGACGCATCACTGGAAATGATGCTACTAAGTTCTTCGCCTTGTCAAACCTTTCTCGTCAGGAACTCAAACAGGTTACTTCATAATCTCTGCTGCAGATTGCCAGATTTTGCTTCATCCTTCGTTTTACTTATTGACTTCAGATTTCTTCCATGATCAGATTGTCTTATGTATGTTAATTGTTTGCTATAAAAAAATTCGATTAGGTTTGGGCACTTGCAGATTCTAAACGGCAAGGTTTTTTAGGGCTTTCAGAGTTCATTGCTGCTATGCAGGTTCTACATTAACTTCTCTTGTTTTTGGATTTGGATTTTCAATATAGCTATATTCAAAGCTTACTTGTTTACTTATTGTCCCAATTGCAGCTCATTTCTCTGGCGCAAGCTGGACATGAAATAACTGCGGATGTCCTTAAGAATACTTGTATGTTAACCATAGCTATGTTTTTATTTTGTTTGCCATTTTTCATTTAAACTTGGTGGTAGAGTTATATATGCTTTTAACTATCAATTTTGCTACCTCAGCCTATGGAATGGAGTGAAAGGTTGTCATTTACAACCATCATAACAGGAGTCTGGAAACATAGAATTATCTATAAATTAGAAATTACTAGTGTATCTGATAGAGAATATGCTAATAGATATTAAGGTAATATGGGAAACAAGGAACACGTAGTTTGGAGGGTTGTGGAGATTAGTTATAGGAGAGAGAGAGCTTATGTTAGGATATATAGAGGGGTAGAGTGAGAAGGAGGGATCACTGAATATTTGGGTAATTTCTGTTAGGCTGCCTTTGAGCAGAGGCTCTGCCTTTGGTAGAGAAGGGGATTGAGTTCATCTCAATTCATTTATCTTCCCTTTTCTTTCTATCTTTGTTCTCTCTTTATACCTAAGTATTTCATTATCAATGCATACATTTATTCTGTGATTGTGTGTGTGTTTGTGAGTTTATTCTACCGTTACTAATCTGTTTGGGGGAGTTTGATTAGTACCTCTTCAGTCATTAAAACATCAACCGTTTCTCTTTATTCATCCTTGCATTTTTATGGGTTGCAAGTCTTATTGTTATTTCATTAGCTTACTGTTATAGGAGAGAGAGAGAGCTTATGTTAGTATATATAGAGGGGTAGAGTGAGAAGGAGGGATCACTGAATATTTGGGTAATTTCTGTTAGGCTGCCTTTGAGCAGAGGCTCTGCCTTTGGTAGAGAATTGAGTTCATCTCAATTAATTTATCTTCCCTTTTCTTTCTATCTTTGTTCTCTCTTTATACCTAAGTATTTCATTATCAATGCATACATTTTTTCTGTGATTGTATGTGTGTTTGTGAGTTTATTCTACCGTTACTAATCTGTTTGGGGAGTTTGATTAGTACCTCTGTTCAGTCATTAAAACATCAACCGTTTCTCTTTATTCATCCTTGCATTTTTATGGGTTGCAAGTCTTATTGTTATTAGCTTACTGGATTTCTTTTTTCCACAGCTTTATTTGAGAATATTAAACCTCCATTGCTGGAGGGTATCGACGCCTTCTTAGTGGTAAGCCAATATGCTTTATCTTACCTTGTGTTGCTTGGTTACATACATACATCTCATCTCCTAATAAACCTTTTGCTGTAATTTTCGTAAGGGTTCAACGACACATAATGAGTTGGAAATCAATGGTAAGACACGTAACTTATCTATTGATATATGATGCATTATTTTGTTAATTGTTGGTTTAGTTACTTTATTAGTACAATTGTAGGATCTGCACAAATACAACCATCATCAATAGCTCACCGGTTTAATTCAAAATCCTCAAGAAAGGTGAGGCACACATGTATTATTTTTATTTTTTTCCTTTATTCTTTTGTGTTTTGGTAAAGAAGGATGTTGGTACCATGGATGCAAATATTTCCCTTGTAACTGCATTTGTCTTGTTAGTGAATTTATGGCTTTACGCACTAGCATATCATTGTTGTATTTTTTGTTGGGGACTAAACCTAATCAAATTTGTATTGGTTATGACATAATCATCAAACTCGAATAGAATCAAAATGGCCAATTTGCCTGAATTCATCTACTTCTAATTAAATTTTTGGCACTCTATTTAATTCAAGTTTCATATTCCTTTATATCAACTATAATTTAACCAAACTCAATTTGAACAACTCTACCATGGAAATTGTTTTCTGTTCGAAGACTTCTAATTGATAATTTGATAAATTTCTTTGTTATTATTTTTTAGTACAATGTTTTTTCATCTTGCTTGATGAACATACTACTGCATGTTTTTCATTGACATTTGCATTTTAAATTTTTTCTGCTAATGAGTCCTTTTCTATCCGTTGCTCAGATGCCTCTTGGTGCAGTTACATCCATAGTTGATGGCTTGAAAAGATTATACATTGAAAAGCTAAAACCTCTTGAAGTAACCTATCAGTTTAATGATTTTGCGTCTCCCCTGCTGGTAAGTTTGGTTGGAGAATTCATTTTCTGTGCAAGTTGAATTCTAGTTTCTTTATTGCGATGCAGTGCCATTGACTCTTGTTACAAGGTGATAAATTCCAAGTACAAAAGCTTTACATGATGATCTACAATGATTGATTTTGCAGACAAATAGTGATTTCGATGCCAGACCGATGGTAATGCTTCTTGGTCAATATTCTACTGGCAAAACAACATTCATAAAACATTTACTTAAATGTAATTACCCAGGTTAGTTCCATTTTTCTTTTTTGTTTCTAATGCAATAAACTTTTGTCAGACAATCTTATTTGTCCTTTGTCAATTTTGTTTCCCTCTGCTAGGAGCTCACATTGGGCCTGAACCTACAACAGATAGATTTGTTGTTGTGATGGTATAATTCGCCATTCTATTTCAGCTGTTATCTTTAAAAGCATTTGAATGATTCAACAAGTCACCTGGAAACTCTCACTTAATGATTACCTAGCTTTTGGATGCTTATCATGGTCCCTGAAAGTATTTCATTCGTTTTATTGAATCAGTCTGGATCCGATGAAAGGTGCATACCCGGGAACACTATTGCTGTTCATGCAGATATGCCATTTAGTGGCTTAACAACTTTTGGAGGGGCATTCTTATCAAAGTTTGAGTGTTCACAAATGCCACACCCAGTGAGTTTAATTATTTGTTTGCCTTAGTTGACTCTTTTCTGTTTACTCTATTCATTGTTTCACTATGATTGTTGGATGTACTTACAGTTGCTTGATGAAATCACAATTGTTGACACCCCTGGAGTTCTTTCTGGAGAGAAGCAACGAACACAAAGGAGTTATGATTTTACTGGAGTTATATCATGGTTTGCAGCGAAATGCGATCTCATTCTTCTGTTATTTGACCCTCATAAGCTTGATATAAGTGATGAATTCAAGAGAGTAATAACCTCTCTTCGTGGTAATGAAGATAAAATACGTGTAGTTTTGAATAAAGCAGACCAGGTTGATTCACAACAGGTTAGATATTTTATTTCTCTGCTGCTTTTATTTTTAGTTGGAAGAATTTCCATAAAACTTGCTTACTACCCGTTATCATTTTTCAGTTAATGCGAGTTTATGGGGCTTTGATGTGGTCACTTGGAAAAGTTCTGAATACTCCAGAAGTTGTGCGCGTTTACATCGGGTATTATGTTACTCTTTGTAATTATTTGATTTTATTATTCTAAACTAGAGAAATGCCTATTGGAGTTTTTTCTTTTTATAAAACTATCTATATGATTTGGTGAAAGTTGACAATTAAATCATGCAACTTTAGCTTAATACATCTTTATTCCCTGTACTTGTCCAAATAAGTCAACTGCCCCTATACTTTGAAAATGTCTTATTTACCCCTGATCTTTGCTTAAATTGACCTATTAAATCTCTCAAACTTTCTTAAGTGTTCTATTTTCTGATGAGGGCATCTTGTGCTCGTACGTGGAGCGAAAGATAGATCCCGTGGAGCGTGAGTCTAATGCTAAGAGGGGAGGAAGAGAACCACGCGTAGAGGAAGCCACTGACCTAGTCCACGCGGAGCGTGTTATAAGACAAGCGGAGCGTGGAGGGATGGTTCGAGAAGGGGATGAAGATGCAGCTGACGAGGACCAATTCCAGAGGCCCACTCACGCGGAGCGTCCTTCAAGGCACGCGAAGCGTGAGATAGTTAAAGCAGTCTTCAACGTCAAGCAAAGAAGAGGGGGAAGACTAGGGTTAAACTTTATCCATCTGACTGCCTTGCCCTTGCCTCTTTCTATTTTCTTAATTTACTCCTTAATTGCCTCCTTCTATTTCCTTAGTTTCATTCCTTAATTTACTCCTTGATTGCCTCTTTCTATTTCCTTATTTTAATTCCTTAAATTACTCTTTTTAATTCCTTAATTTACTCCTTTTAAGATTACCCCAATCTACCCTTATTTATACCCTTTTAATTAATTATGTAGTTGCCCTTTTGTGTAATTTGTTTTAGGGTTTTTGAGATGCTATAAATACACCTCTTTCTTTGTAATCAGGACAACTTTTATCAATCAATTTTATTATCTTCTTCGTTGAAACTTGTTAGGATTTTCAACCTCAACAATGGGGGATCTAGGATTTCCTACGGATTTTGGGCCGTAAAACCGAGATTCACTTCTTCAAGTTCAGCTTGAGAAGAAACATCTTTGTTAGTTTACGATTAAAACTAACACGTTCCGAAATAATCCGCATCATTTGGTAATTATGTAGATTATTTCGGAACGTGTTAGTTTTAATCGTAAAATAACAAAGATGTTTCTTCTCAAGCTGAACTTGAAGGAGTGAATCCCTGTTTTACGGCCTAAAATCCCTAGGAAATCAAAGATCTCCCATTGTTGAAGGTTAAAAACCCTAACAAGCTTCAATGAAGAAGATAGTAAAATTGATTGATAAAAGTTGTCTTGATTACAAAGAAAGAGATGTATTTATAGCATCTCAAAAACCCTAAAACAAATTACACAAAAGTGCAACTACATAATTAATTAAAAGGGTATAAATAAGGGTAGATTGGGGTAATCTTAAAAGGAGTAAATTAAGGAATTAAAAAGAGTAATTTAAGGAATTAAAATAAGGAAATAGAAAGAGGCAATCAAGGACTAAATTAAGGAATAAAACTAAGGAAATAGAAGGAGTAAATTAAGAAAATAGAAAGAGGCAAGGGGAAAGCAGTCAGATGGATAAAGTTTAACCCTAGTCTTCCCCCTCTTCTTTGCTTGACGTTGAAGACTGCTTTAACTATCTCACGCTTCGCGTGCCTTGAAGGACGCTCCACGTGAGTGGGCCTAGGGTGCCAACGAGCCGAACATGACTTGGCTCGGCTCGAGAATGAAAAAGGTTCGGCTCGAGTTCAAAGATCGTCGAGCTTGGATTTTTTAAGCTCGACACAAGTTCGGCTCGAGCTCGATTCTTTTCGAGCCAGCTCGAGCTCGTTTGGTTTTACATTTTCAAGCTTGTAATGAGCTTGGTTCGAAAAAAGCTCGTGATTCGGCTCGAGTTTAAAGTTCAAATTTAATATTGTTATTATCCAACTTAACAAATAATTTTCAGAAAAAATAAAAAGTTATTAGATAAACAAAATAAAATGTCAAAACAATTCAAATTTTTTTATGGTTGGCCCAAGTTTAAAACGTGTTGGATTTGGATAAATTATGTATGGGTCAAAAAAATTGTGATAATTTATTAATGGACTTATAATTTATGACTCTTAATAACATTTAAAAATTAAAATTATTGAAATATGTATATATATCTATATAATTAAGAATTGGTAAAATATATATTAAAAAATAATCGAGGTTGCTCGCGAGCTTTCGAGTCGAACCTAAGTAAGCTCGTGTTTTGACTCGTTAATTCTCGAGCCGAACTCGAGCCAAGCTTTGGCCGAGCCGAACTCGAACTGTTTGCGAACTACACAGGCTCGTTGGCACCCTAAGTGGGACTCTAGAATTGGTCCTCGTCAGCTGCATCTTCATCCCCTTCTCGAACCATCCCTGCACGCTCCGCTTGTCTTATAACACGCTCCGCGTGGACTAGATTAGTGGCCTCCTCTACGCGTGGTTCTCTTCCTCCCCTCTTAGCATTAGACTCACGCTCCACGGGTTCTATCTTTCGCTCCACGTACGAGCACAAGATGCCCTCATCATACTCCTCTTCTTCAAAAGAGTTGGACCCCAACTCGGTTATAGAACAAAGATGGTGCTCGGTAGGTGTTGTCCACTCCATATCTTGCCGGATTCTCCTTCTCTTCATGAACTCTCCCCACATCTCAACTTGTGTTTGGCCCCCGGTGCTCATCCTCCGTACTACTCACTTCAATCTCGAACGGAATATTTGACGAAGTTGGTCAAACCAATCCTCTATAATGTCTTGGAGGCTCCTCCACACTCCCACGACATGTTGAACCGACCAACCCCGGACCCTCTTGATCTCCCCATCACAAACTTGAAGAGTCGCCACAATCTCCTTCCGCCTATTGCCTACCTCAAATGGTATGTCCCGGCGACATATATCAACCCAAATTGGAGCGATCCCTTGGGTACCCCTCATAACCCAAAAATGATTTTGAATTGAATATGTCCGGACTTCGCTTTCACTCATTCCACTAACCCGGCTACCATGAAGTGGATTTAGATTCTCATTTTGGGCTATTTGATAATGATGTTGTGAATGAGAATGTGAATTTGCGTGTGGATGAGGAGGAAGGAGTTTTTGTAGGTGAAGAAATTGGGGAAAACTATGTAGCAATTGATGCTTCCCAAGTGTTTGATGAAATGCCTCTTAAGCATAGCTACATATGTATGCTTAAGGACATTGAGGATATTTGCCTTGAAGAGGGGGAGAAGGAGTTTGGGCTTATTAATCTCTTTGAGAAGAGGGCTGAACTTGCATTGTGTGTGGAGATTGATGGTTATGGGGATGGGCGAGATGTTGGTGGTTCTACCATGTTGGGTTGTAGCATGTCTTTTGAATCGGGCGACTTGGCACGTGAATTAATCAGTTTGAATTATAGGGAGAAGCGGATGGAGATGATAGGTCATGGGAAAGAACGGATTGTGGACGAAGAGGGAAGTGAAATGCCATATGATCATGAAGAAGAGGAGATTGGTGAAGATGAAAATCAGTCTGAGGATGAACGTAGAAGAATTGAGTGGAACCGATATGGGCCGCTTGCGAAGAAGATGAAGATGGAGTTTATGATGGTGAGAGTGAGCGTCGGTGTGTTGAGTGGGATCGGCACGAGACTCCTTACGAAGATGATGAAGATCGATTCCATCGTGATGATGAGTTGGAGGATGTTGACCGGTCCTACCACGACGATATTTATGAGTATGATGGAGGTAGGGTCCATCATGAAGATGAGTCGGGAAGTGTTGAGTGGAGCTGAAGTGAAGGCACCTATGAAGGTGATGGCGATGAGTACAATGTGTATTTGGTGACGAGGGTGCTAATGCATAGTGAAGAGGAGCATAGCCAACGACATCGATTATTTAGGACTCGATGCTTAGTTCTTGGGAGAAAGTGTGAAATGGTAATCGACGGAGGAAGCCAAGTGAATATCATTAGTCGGTCCGTCTTGAGTAAGTTTGGGTTGGTTCCCGAGCCACATCCTAGACCTTACCGTCTTGGTTGGGTCCACGAGGTAGAAATGATTCAAGTTACTCACCGGTGTACGGTTCCTTTCACCATTGGAGCTTATGAGGATGAAGCTATGTGTGATGTTGTGGAGATGGATGCTTGCCACGTGCTACTAGGTAGGCCATGGCAATTTGATTGTGATGCCTCACATGCGGGAAGAAGCAACACCTACGCCATACGCAAAGGCGGAGTCCGAGATTTCCTACGGATTTTAGGCCGTAAAACCGGGATTCACTCCTTCAAGTTCAGCTTGAGAAGAAACATCTTTGTTAGTTTACGATTAAAACTAACTCGTCCCGAATTAATCTGTATCATTTTTCCTCTAAACTTGCTTATAATAATCTATTAGCCGTTTGAACTTGCTTAAAATGTATGGACTTCAACTTGTCGAAAATCTTCTCTTGCTCTGCCACATGATTTTAAGTGATTAATAGGTCACTTTTAGCAAGTTCATGGATAAACAAGAAGTTTTTAAAGTATAGGGGGCAATTAACTTTTCTGCACAAGTGCAAGGGCTGGATGATATGCATTGGACCTGCAACTTTTAATTGAAATCTTAAAATGTGTATGTGTTGTGGGTTCGTTAAGTGTATGCAATTTGTCTCTTCTAGGACTTGTTAGTTGTTTGTGATCAAACAGTGCCACTTTCTTATGGTTGCAAATTCGCATACTTTACAATCTTGAATGAGAGTATTATGATGTAAGTTTAGTTTACCAAATTCTAAGTTCCTAGACTTTTGTTGGCTTTGCAGTTCATTCAATGATAAACCAATTAATGAAGAAACAGTCAGTCCAATGTTCTGTGAACTTTTTGAAAAAGAACAAGATGATCTTCTCATGGACTTGGTTGATATTCCTAGGAAGGCTTGCGATCGTCGTGTAAGTTCATAATTTTGCATTTTATGATTTTAGTATATGCAAATTGTACTCTGAATATTTTGATGAATTAGAATGTTAAGTAAGCAATGATAATTGTTGATATTGTTATTTGTAGATCAATGAATTTGTGAAACGTGCTAGAGCTGCTAAGATGCATGCTTACATAATTAGCCATCTTAAGAAAGAGATGCCTTCCATAATGGGCAAGGCTAAAACTCAGCAGCGCCTTATTGATAATCTTGAAGACGAATTTGCAAAGGTTAGTCTCTTTCCTTTTTTATGTTTTTTTTATTGGGATAATAATCAAATTTCAACTTAACTTTTTTTAAGAAGTGCAAATTTAACCCTAACTTGTGAAATGATGAAAACTTAACCCTAACTTTTCCAAGCAACTTCAATTTTAACCTAAGCTATCGAAAATTTGAAAAAGTTGGTTTGACTGTTATTTAACTATCACCTTAGACCTTCCAAATAAGTTTGTAGATAAACTGAAACAGTTTGGTACATTTTTGTTGATTATTGATAACTATATTATTATTAGTAACACAGTAAACATTTTACACACTTTGATAAAAAAAAATTTGTGATTAACTTATATGTGACAAACTTAGTTGGCATTTTAACAAGATTTTTGTAACTGTTTTAGTAACGCATTAAATAGTTTAGACATAATTGATATTTGGAAGGTCTGATTTGATAGTTAAATAACAGTCAAACTTTCAAATTTTCGCTAAAATTGATCTTGTTTTGAAACGTTAGGGTTAAATTTAGACCATTTTTGTACATTAGAGCCAAACCTGTCAAATTTCTTTTTATTTTATTTTTCACAATCTATATAAGATAATTCATTGTTATTTATATAACAGGTACAGAGGGAGTTTCATTTAGCTGCAGGAGATTTTCCAAGTGTAGAACATTTTAAAGAGGTTTTGAATGGTTACAACATTGATAAGTTTGAGAAATTAAAGCCTAAGATGATACAAGCTATTGATGACATGCTTGCCTATGAGATCCCTGAGCTCTTAAAGAATTTTAGAAACCCTTATACATAAACATAATTCAGACTTCTGCATTAATACATACATGTATTTGAAGCTTGTTCTGTCCAGTGTATGTGTACTTGTCATTTTTGTGTAGAATTGTATATTGAATTCAAGCTTGCTCTGTTATTGTTACAATGTTGTAACTAGATATCCAACTTGTGTGTATTCTTGATTTTTGTGTAGAATTGTAGATTGAATACATACTTTTGTTGGGTTAGTTTCTATGTTTTTATTCAGTTTATATATTGATGCGATACAATCTGAGATGAGCTTGCTAGAACTCTTTAGAGTCTTGAAATAAGACTGGAAAAGGATCAAGGAGAGATTGGAGACGACCGATCCTGCTCCGATGCTTAGGTTGATGAAGGAAAAATACTTAGTAGTATGAAGCTTAGGTGAGGAAAAGGTATTGAGTACCTTTTAGTGTACTTTGTTCCTTCTATTTATAAGAGCAACAAATTGTGTCTTAAATGAAAGTTGAGGTCCACCTGGTGATTTTGAAAATAATAGTGTCTATCTGACACAGGTATGAATATGCATGACTTTGACATCTCTTTTGATCGTTCCACGTGGCTTTGGCAGTTATTGTTGAGGAAGTAGGGTTTCATTGGTCCACATGTAATATGATTAAGGGTAAATTTCAAATAAAACCCCTGTGGTTTCACTAATTTTTAGATAAAGGACTGTGGTTTACTTTTTATCAAAACGAGGATTGAAACCACATGGGTTTTATTTGAAATTTATCCTATGATTAATTGCATGCTATCAAATGTTCCCCACCAAAAGCTCCAGACTGAAATGCATTAGGGTTTTCTTATTGGTGGATGACTGAAGTTCGAATCCCTTAGTTAAGAATCGAAGTTATTCTTCGATTGAGCTGTTGAGAATTCCTATTTGTTTTAGCAGATTTTGTGCTGATATATTTTCGCATGCTTCCTATCTCAGAAGAGAAGTAGAGAAAAACATGGAATAATGGTATTGATTACTTATAATCATTACTCTTTTTTTTTGTGATCAACGTGATATGGGGCTATTATGTTAGTAGGGGCTGTAATGTGAAATGGGGCTATTATGTTAGCAGGGGCTGTAATGTTTGATTTTGAAGTTCAAAGACCATAATGAAAATAAGTTCAAAATTCAGACACCATATCTATAATTTATCCCATATAACTACATAAGGTAATTCATTTTAATTGTTATCATTTAAAATACTAAAGTAATATTACAAATATATCAATATAAACCAAAATTAAAAAAGAGATTGTCAATGCCAAAATTATCGTTACTCAAACATGGAGCTGACTATCGGGATCCGCCACTAGATCTAGGTCAATGGACAATGATAATTGTATATAATTTATTTATTTTTGAAAAATAACAAACTTTATTAAATCAAATCAAGATATCGCAAAGAAATGACGATGGATAATCCCACACAATAGACTTAGAGGTGACAGCTCGTGCTAAGGCATAAACTGCCACGTTCGCTGAATGTTTAATAAATGAGATAGAACAAATGTCTACATCTTTAAATAAAACAATACAATCATGTATGACCTCAGAAAGGTAAGAATAAGTCGAAACAGGGTTGGTGCCGCTTGTATCACTGAAAAGCAATCAGACTACAGCTCAATTTCATTGTTATTTGAGGATTTAATCCAACTAAGGGCTTCTTTAAATTCTAGAGCTTCATATAATCTAAGGTCAAAGAGATCGCAGAAAGAACCATAGCCGACATAACTGCAATATCTGAATTGGTCACGAATGAGAAAGCCAAAAGAGGTGTATCCACTGTCGATAAATACACCTGCATTCGCACTGCAGACAAGAAGATCAAGACAAGGTTTCCTCCTTTTTGATTGTATTGGACGAATTTGCTGGTTTACATACTTCAAACGTTGAGATTAAGTCATACTCCACTGCCACTATTGTTCCTAAAGAGATGAAGCGAGAATAGCAGCCGCCAGTGAACGATTTTAATCCCAAACCACTCCGTTACGATGCTTCCACAATCCCCAAATTATGCACGTCTGAGAATGGGAGAGAATCGTGACACACTTCTTGAAAAGTTCTGAACCCCTGTCATTCAGTCATCCCCAAGAAAAGCCGCCACACCTGCCAATGATAATTCACTAGAGCTCTATCAAGCTTTTCTTGTATCCACCGATAAAAGCCCCGACTAACTTTCTAGGTATATTGGTGACCTTTAAGAGAAACAGAGTACAACTCACAATTAGTGATAACTTCCTTGAATCCGTCTAGCAGGCAGTTAGATCATTTTCAATCTTCCATTTTCTCGTTGTGACTGATGATGTCATTAAAGTCCCTAATACACCACCATGTCATAGGTGAATTATCTTTGAGTGAGCGAAGAAGGTTCCAAGATTCTCTATGCTGATTCCTTTCTGAGAAACTATAAAAGTCAGTCAATCTCTAATCTGGGATATTCGTTATAGATACAACATCGTTGACGTAATTCTGAGAAGAAGAGAGAATTCTAATTGTGATTGATTCCTTCCACAGTAATACTAGACCACCCGCTTGACCCATACAGTAAACTGTAAAAGCATTGTTGAAACCAAGAATTTTACAAACTTTACGAATTTTTGTGTGACCAGAGTTTTGTTTTCATAAGAAAGATGATCAGTGGTTTTTGGATTTTGACAAAATCCAGTAGAACATTACCTGTTCGTAGATTGCACAGTTCACGATAATTTCAACTTAGGAGACTCATATTCCAAGGCAGGAGGAAATTGACTCGGACGATGAAAAAGATATTTAGAAAAAGAGGAGAATTAACATTGACGATGAACAAAGAAAGTTAGGATTTAGGAATTAACATCTCATTTAAGAAAACAAAAAAAACACTTTATACTAGGGACTTTGTAATTAAATTGATTTTTTTTATTATTGATCATTATTTAATTTTTGATTTGTGATTGCAATAATCCTAAAAGAATTATAAATTCAGCTGGTAGATGTAAATTTATCTGATTGACACTTTATTTATTTATTTTTAGAATAAGGTGTAAAAATATCTTTGTTATGAGTAATTTTACTTTTAATATTCAAAATGGTACAATTTTACTCTAACAACCATTTTAAACGTTGACAGCTAGGAGTAACTTTACCCCTAACATTGGCAAATTGGATCAATTTGAAAAATGATTCATCAAACTGTATTATCGTTCATGAATCTTATCATCTATACTTCACATGTGTTTCATTTTATCACTAATTAGTAACAGATAACAAACCTATGATTAGACGTTAATTTTTTTTTTTTAAATATAATGTCTTTTGTACAAGTTGGACAAAAAAAATCATATATGTTTTCGAATTTATAAATATTAATCTCCAATTCTATCATTAAATAATAAAAAAAAATGAAATCTTTCTTTAGAATCAAAGGATATGTAATTGGTGCAAAATAAGAAACAAAATATCGTTTGGAACCGATGATTGGATCATGTGATTTTTGAATAAATTCTAAGGTTATGGTCCAACTTATGGCAAGGGATTTGGAGGAGTCGCATCCCTATGAATGGCTTCTTTTACAGTGCTATTCTCTTCAGGATCAGGATTGTGATATCCGTTTTGCTCATACTTTACGAGAGGGAAATAGAGCGGCTGATTGGATGGAAAATTTCACTGGAACTCTTCCTTTGGGCCATCACGAGTGTGGTGTGCCTCCTGCAGGCATCTACGATACGTTATTAGCAGATACGGGTGGAGTTACCACGGAACGACGTGTTCGTTTGCAGCAGTTTCTCTTCTCTTCTTTTTGTTCGTTAGGTTTTTTAATCTTCTTCTCATAAAAAAAAGTGCATTACTATACATAGCCACCCATTCACACCCCTAGCCCCGGGAATAGACCAAAATACCCTTTGGCTAAAGTTTCAAAAATCTCAAAACCTCTCAAACACCATAAACTCTATTCGATCAAATCCGGACTAATTTCTCAACCAAAGCATGGATCGTGGGAGGGGCGGTAAAGGCAAAGCACTAATGGTACGATTTACGGGTTTTTTTTTTATCGATTTTTGGTACGCTTGTCAATCTGTTCGGAGATTTTTTTTTTGCGGAATCGGAGGTGGGGCATGTGCCAATCACGCCCGCACCACAGGTGCAGGCGTGATAGCCTCATGCCCGGACCTATGGTGCGGCGTGATGTTCATGCGCCGCACCATAGGTGCGGGCATGAGGCTATCACGTCCGCACCTGTGGTACGGCGTGATGGGCTCACGTCTGTCCCTATTTGGGGTTTTTTTTCTTTTTTTAAAATAAATTTTATTTAAGTTAATTTTTTGTTATTTGTTTAGATTAATTTGATTATAATTTATGTGTTATAGTTGTTATTTTAATAATTGTTAATTGTTTAAATTAAATTAATTTAATTTGTATGTTGTAAAATTTATTTTGTTTAATTATAGTTAAATTTAGTTGTTGTAAATTTTATTTAATTTTATTTTGTTTGAATTTTTATGTTGTAAATTGTATAATGTTAATTATATGTAAATTTAGTTGTTGTAAATTATATTTTTGTTTAATTTAATTTGAGTTAAATTTTTATGTTGTAGCGGGAGGTATTTTTCGCAACTATCGTGGATTTTCCAAAGACTGTTTCGCTTTTTCTACCCCTCCTTCTTTTGCTTACATGGCTGAATTGAGAGCCGCTATTTTTGCAATTGAACTTGCTTGGGAGAAAAATTGGCATCAGCTTTGGGTTGAGTCAGAATCAATATACGTTGTTAATCTGCTTAGACATCGTTCCATGGATGTTCCTTGGAGTATTCATCAAGAATGGTTGCATTGTCTCAACATTTGCTCTAGGATGAACATTCTTTTTTCACACATCTTTAGGGAAGGAAATAGAGTTGCTGATGCATTAGCAAAGTTTGAAGTCTTTTCCTCAGTGATCAATTGGTGGTCTTCAGCTCATGCTTTTTGCCACAGGTTTATCTGTAACCCCCTCACTTGGATCACATGATATCTCACACAATATCAGTTATTGACATGCTTTCAATTCTCAATCATATAAACTTCAATCTCATATAAACTTTACATATTATACATAAGAGAAAGCATTTACAATACACGTTTAAGTCATTATCCTACATAGAGGATTTACAAAACAAAAGTACATCACAAGACTCTAAATGCCTAGATGAGAATGGACTGACACTGCCGGTGCGACCTTAAGCAAGAAGAACTCCTCCTAACCTGTAAAATCTGTTGGCAAAGGGTGAGCTGCCTACTCAATAATCATATTACGCATATATGTATACAAAAGTAATGTAAAGAGCACAAATCAAAATATATCATCAATACCAAGTTAGAATTTATTCACCTGTTTCACTTATTATAGTAATACTTATTTTAGAAAGGCCTTGCTGTACGTAAACAATATATATAAAATGGTCCTTGGGCCCAATCTGTATTCCGGCTCACTAAATTCGGAATACAATCATCTGTGCTACGGAGGAGTTACACTCAACTCACATACTCATATATCTCAACACATGTGCTTCCGGCTCACAATATTCGGATAGCACTCTCAACTTGGACCATTTCACATATCCATCTAAGCAAGCTCATCTTCATTTATAATCCAACCATTATTCAGTTCCAGTATGTGCACAAGGCTCAACATGCCGTATTCACTCATAACACTGCAACATACTCAATCATATCACTTTCTTATCAATCATGACGTATCACAAACACTCAAACATTATCCACATCATTCACATCAGATTCAACCACATCTCACACTCAGCAAGTCACAAGGCACAATACAGTCATACACATATATAAGCAATATGCTTACCGTCGCACTTGGTTCGATCTATTCAACACGATCGGGTGTGCGTTCAGTTGCACCTTGCCCTCCTAATGTCACATAACATTGATCCAATTAGCCTTAACATAAACTTAATGAAAATATAAACTAAGGATGCTATATGATTTACAAGACACTAATGCCACAAAGTTCATGCAATCTAATCCTTTTGTCTTAGATCATCACATGACCTACTTGCACACATTCTGTCATAACTTTCTCTATATGAATCCAAATTCCCTGATTCTTGAACCTACTGAAACTAGACATATATGGGTAGAATATATCCAAAATTCACATTAATATCACTTCTGCACAATATATGGCATGCAAAATGATTCTGTCCTGTTTCCAGCCAAGAAACAGACTACCCAGCTTTGCCTCTACCATAATGCACTCAACCTAGCTCACACTAAGTACAATGGATTTCCAAATCCTTTTACAGACA
Source organism: Euphorbia lathyris (assembly GCF_963576675.1). Taxonomy (NCBI): domain Eukaryota; kingdom Viridiplantae; phylum Streptophyta; class Magnoliopsida; order Malpighiales; family Euphorbiaceae; genus Euphorbia; species Euphorbia lathyris. Next base: position 89,333,042 of record NC_088915.1, read on the forward strand.
TATACTTCAAGTAGTTAGGAACACTTTTGTATAAAGAAACTTTCTCCAATTCGGACTCTAAGATCCTCAAAATGCTACATCAACATGGCTGCCTCACATGACATTCAATTTCGAGGCAGTCATGTTCCATCTAGGTTTTCTTCATCTATATATGGAATTAAAGTCCCATATTTTACAGAGGGTTTCATAACACATATAGGAACATAGTTTATTCTTTATGTATCTTCAAATTCGAACAATATCAATATGAAAAACATGCTCCAAAATGACGGAAAGCAGTACCCTAGATTTCTGTTTAGGGCACTTGATACATATCTTTCATTTGGACAGCCTATAACCACTTCAAACAACACCAAAACTCAACAAACTCAATAATAACTCATCCACAACAACTCCTATCATCATACCTAGGTATTTCATAATCTCAAACTCATAGAAAACAAGCTAAAACAACATACTAACCTTCAAGTTGTGTCTATCACCTAGTATGCTTCCTAACTTAACTTGTTTGGCTTGACAATGGAAGAAATTGGAAGAGTTTTCTTTGGAGGATGTTAGGGTATGAAAAGGGAAAGTTTGCTGAAGCTTTGGTCGAAATTGTGGCTGGAAAGCATAAAGAATGAGTTGTGTACATCCATTTGAAATGAAGAGGTGCATTTTGTCTCAATCTTGGGTGACATCATGCTTAAGTGAGGTGCTTGTTCACAAAACTCATTTCCAGCCCTCCACAAGTCTAATTTAATCAATTAAGGACATGTTCATTCATTCATTTAAGTCCTAACTCAATTAACCAATCGTTACATCTTAATGACACACTAATCGTCTACTAATCGCATGATAATCGCATTATGCATACGAAACTTCCGATGCCAATGAGATGAATCTAAAATGTATGTATTCAATCATGAAAACATATATGAATGTGGGAAGATGTATATGTTAGGGTTTAGGGATGTTACATTATCAATGATGACATTTGTAGTATTTCTCACTTGCGTTTTTCTTGACTTTCCTAAACTTTTCTCCTCCCCCTTCTTTTTGTTTGTTCTACTTCCTCTTCTCTTGTTCAAACACTCATTTTTCGTTTATTAATATATTGCGGGTTTGTCAGTTCTTGGGCCACGGGTGCTCACCCCGCCCAAGTTCTGTCTCGTCCCAATTTCTAAAAAAAAAAAATTTGAGTTAAATTTTTACGTTGTAAATTATATATTTTTTTAATTTAATTTGAGTTAAATTTTTATGTTGTAAATTATATTCTTTTTTAATTTAATTTTAGTTAAATTTTTATGTTGTAAATTGTATAATGTTAATTATAGGTAAATTTAGTTGTTGTAAATTATATTTGTTTTTAATTTAATTTTGTTTAATTTTTTTATGTGTAGACGGAGCGGGAGACTGTCGCGGGGAAATCTATCCCGTCATCAGCTCGTCGTCTAGATATGGATGCGAAGGATGATACACCACGTCATACGAGACTGCGTGGTATTGATGTATCAGGTCGTAGACGGAGAGGGGCTGCGACGCAGCAGGTGCGGGGGTCTTCGATTGAGCAGGCTGTGTTGGATCAGTCCGAAATTGGGGGAGCGGATATGGAGGAGGATTATTTTGATGACCGAGATCTTGATCTTGATATTGTGGATGAGTATTTCCAAGAGGTAGCCGAGGCACAACGACGGTCGGTATCTGGTGGTGATGGTGGGGGGTGAGGGTGGCGATGTGCAGCCGAGCAGACAGCGCAGAGGTGGTCGCTTTGCGAGTACATGTATTATTTATAGTTTTAGTATTATTTAAATTTTTAGTATAATATTTATAATTTTAGTATTATTTAAATTTTTAGTATAGTATTTTTAATTTTAGTATTATTTAAATTTTTAGTATAGTATTTTTAATTTTAATATAGTATTTATAATTTTAGTAAAGCATTAAAAATTTTAGTATAGTATTTATAATTTTAGTATTATTAAATTTTTTAGTATAGTATTTATAATTTTTAGTAAATTATTTAAGTATAGTATTATTTAACATTTTAGTATTATTTAGTATTATTTATCATTTTAGTATTATTAAGTATAATATTATTTAATGTTTTAGTATTATTTATAATTTTAGTATTATTTCGTATCGTATTATTTAACGTTTTAGTATTATTTATTTAGTATAGTATTATCTAGTATAGTATTATTTAGTATTATTTACTTTTTTTTTTGTTATAGTTTTAGTATTCTTTATAATTCCAGTATTATTTATTTCAGGGACCAGCAAACGTCTCAAAGCTAATGAGAACCGTAGCTGAATTGTTTTTAGGCCGGTGGATGGTGGCCTCATTGATGGTTCCGTGATTCCTAGTTTTCTAGGACATGTTGCCTCACGGATGCTGGGAGAGGAGCTTCGATTGTATCTGACATGCTACAACAGAGCATTAGCATGTCAGAAATTGTTGACGTGGTTACGTGGTGCGACACAATAATTTAGTAAAAAAAATATTTTAATTATTATTTTTAACCCTAAACCTCAAAAACATTCAGTAATTGTATATGTGTCATTTTACAGTTGTGGGATATGGTCGAGAGGACTGGGTTGTCTCACCTCCCATCCACCATGTTCAAGAACTTCGACGCCCCGCTGATATCTACGTTCGTGGAGCGGTGGCAACCCGATACGAACTTCTTCCATATGTCATTCGGGGAGATGACTATTCTACTGCATGATGTATGGCAGATTCTGCATATCCCGGTCAACGGTACAATGGTCTCCGATTCATGCAGTACTAAGCGGTTGCATGCCATGTGCATGATGATGTTCGAGGTCAATCAGGAGGAGTTGCTGTCGCCAGTCTGAAAATACTGGAATGGTGGAGGTGTTTTTGTTGATGCTGTACAGAGACTTACCCGCGAGGGTAGGGATGATGCGACTCGAGCCACGGCGTGGATGTGGCTTATGCTCGGATCCACCTTGTTTGTCGACAAGAGTGGCGATAGGATCAGACCGTCCCATCTGGTTGAGGTTCACGACGGTGCCAGAGGGCCAGCTAGACTTTCATGGGGTCTGCTATACTTGCCACGTTATATCGGCAGCTGGGGATAGCGAGCAGATGAGACTGCTCTGGTATTTGCGGATATTTGACCCTACTACAGGCGTGGATATATGAATATTTTTCATTGTTCCGCCCCATCAACTACCACTCCAGATCCCAGTTGACCATCCTTGGGCATGCAGATGGGAGGTCGGGGTTCCAGGAAGGACGACCACCCGACTCAAGACCATATGTGCACAGTTGGACCGCATGACGACAACCGAGGTATTTTATAAAATTTAAATATTACTTATAGTTTTATTTATAATTTTAGTATTACTTATATTTTTAATTTTAATTTTGATTTAAGTATTATTTATAGTATATTATTATTTATTATTGAGTATTATTTTTTGCAGGTGACGTGGTTGCCATATGGTCCTGTCGCCGATGATGATCAGCTTCGAGTGTCCTACACCGGTTGGATACGATGTAGAGACATTGTTGAGCCGCATATGCCTGATCGAGCCTTACGTCAGGTCGGATATGCTCAGCCTATCCTGACTGGGCGTATTAGACCTGATACTGCAATACGGCCATGGAAATATTTATCATACAGGCTCACGCATTCATTTGCCACAGTTGATGATACTTGGCGGAGATTTCCATCGGCTCGGGGCATTGATCGGAGGAGATGTCGGCCAGTTGGATACGATCCCACTGCTTGTGATGCGGCATAGATGGACTGGTACATACGATATTCACATCCTCATCTCCTTCATGCCCCACAGGATGGGCCGGTCCAGCTTGCTCGCTCCAACAGCAAATATGTAAGTTTATCATTATTTATTATTAGTTTACATATGTTTGTTTTTTAATATTTATTTTTCTGCAGTGGGTTAGCCGTTTGTGGCGTATCACTCAGCGATCGGCCGCCGACCGACATGATGAGGAGGCTCCACTTATTAGGAGAAAGATGGATGAGTTTATGGACGCGTGGTGCCGTGCGAACTGATATCTGTTTTTATTTACTAGAACTTATTGTATAGCCTCACATTTTAACACTTTTGAGATTATATGTACTATTTTATGTTTATTAATTAATTTTAGTGTTTGTGTTTTTAATTTTCATTTCTAAAAGGTTAATCCGAGTAAAAGTTTATTTGTAAAAGGTTAATTCGAGTAATCCGCAATAAACCGTCAATTCCACAATAAGCCGTATAATCCGTAAAACGTTTTTTCCTCCTCCCAGCCATGCGGGCGAGGTGAGCTATCACGCTTCACCATGTGGTGAGGCGTAATTACCTCATGCCCACGTGTCCGGAGAGGAAAAAAGCCTCCATTTCCCACCCCAAAAGTTCTAAGGGTATTTTCGTCATTTCACGAGGCTAGGAATGGGAAATTGAGGCTATGTTTAACAACACCCTAAAAAATGAACAAAATATCTGCGTGTTTGTAATAATGTTTGAAATTGACTAAACTTACAACGTTAGAGGTAAAATTGTTTTTTGTTACCAACTTTAGGACTAAAATTACACCATTTTAAACGTTAGGAATAAAATTACTTCACAACGTAGCCAGGATATTTTTGCACCATATCCTTTATTTTATTTTTTATAATTTCTAGTATTTTAAATTTTTAACACTTATCCATCAATTTTCATAAAAAAAAAAAAGAACACTTATCCATCAATGATTTTTATATGGTGTTTTCATATTTGTCCATTTATAGCAGAAAATTAAGAAAATGGCAAATTTGTTAGCGTTTTGTCATCGTCAAATCCAAAGTTCTTCCCATTTTTCTTCTTTCTTTGTTTTCTTCCCAAAAAAGAAGTTCGAGTGATTTCTCTCTTAAATTGATCGCCTTCTTGTGTTCTATCTGCTATCTCCGAGTGAGTTGAGAGATTTGGTGGAACAACGAGATGACTAAAATCTCCAAAAGATTTCAAGGTAAGGTAGCCATTGTTACCGCTTCTACTCAGGGTATCGGCTTCGCCATCGCAGAGAGACTTGGTCTCGAAGGAGCCTCCGTCGTTATCTCTTCTCGCAAACAGGTTCGAATTATTCATTTTCACGGTTTCTTTTCCTGCTCCATCGTGAATTTTTGTTGTTATTTGGAATGAGAAATTCTGCTCAATCTGGTTTTGCCTCTTCGTTTTTGACTGATTGTTTTATCAATTTGTGAGATTGGATTAGGGTGTATAGTTCCGTTTAAGTAATGTTGTGAAGACGATGAAGGTCATGAGTAATTACATGATTGATTATATAGTTGAATTAGGCATTTGTTTATTTGGATTGAGAAATTCTGCTTAATCTGGTTTTGCTTGCTCGTTTTTTTACTGATTGTTTTATCAATTTGTGAGATTGGATTAGGGTGTATAGTTCCGTTTAAGTAATGTTGTGAAGACGATGAAGGTCATGAGTAATTACATGATTGATTATATAGTTGAATTAGGCATTTGTTTATTTGGATTGAGAAATTCTGCTTAATCTGGTTTTGCTTGCTCGTTTTTTTACTGATTGTTTTATCAATTTGTGAGATTGGATTAGGGTGTATAGTTCCGTCTAAGTAATGTTGTGAAGACGATGAAGGTCATGGGTAATGACATGATTGATTATATAGTTGAATTAGGCATTATTTATTTTTATTGAGAAATTCTGCTTAATCTGGTTTTGCCTGCTCCTTTTTTTACTGATTGTTTTATCAATTTGTGAGATTGGATTAGGGTGTATAGCTCCGTCTAAGTAATGTTGTGAAGACGATGAAGGTCAACATGATCGATTATATAGTTGAATTAGGCATATATTTGTTTGGATTGAGAAATTCTGCTTAATCTGGTTTTGCCTGCTCGATTTTTACTGATTGTTTTATCAATTTGTGAGATTTGATTAGGATGTATAGCTCCGTCTAAGTAATGTTGTGAAGACGATGAAGGTCCTAAGTAATTACATGATTGATTATATAGTTGAATTAGGCATAGATTTAATATGGATTTGTTTTCTTTATGCTTTGATCCAGAAAAATGTAGATGAGGCTGCTGAGCAACTTAAAGCTAAGGGTATTCAAGTGTTGGGTGTTGTTTGTCATGTGTCAAATGCACAACAAAGGAAGAATCTCATCGACAAAACAGTTCAGGTGAGAAATTTTGTTTTAGGTGTATGGCCTATTTTTTTCTTATGCAAAAATACTCTTAACATCGACACATTTGGTAACAATTTTATACTTAACATTTAAAATGGTGCAATTTTAGGCCGCTATGATCAATTTTACCTTTAAGGTTGACAAGTTGGATCGATTCCAAACACCATTATAAAACACATATATTTTGTTACTTATTCTAAATAGAATTGGAGATTAATATTTTTAAATTCGAATAAATATCTGGATTTTTTTTTTGTTCAACTCGGACAAAATACAATATAATTTTTAAATTTTTTTTTCACGTCTATTCATATGGTTGTGATCTGTTATTAATGAGCGATAAAATGACGCACTTGTGAAGACAGTTTGATGAATTATTTCTCAAATTGACCCAACTTGTCAATGTTAGGGGTAAATTTGCTCTTTGCTGCCAATGTTAGGGATAAAATTGAATCATTTTATATATTAGGGGTAAAATCGTTCCTCACCAATGCTAGGGGTATTTTTGCACCTTATCCCTTTTCTTCTTCTTTGAATATATTCAGCGACGGATCCAAGATTCAATGATAGCAGTGTTTGTTGTGCTCTCTTGTGATTTATGGATGCTAAATTGATATTTTTTAGGTGTTTTTACATAAATTGAAACCCATACACGGTTAAAAGGGCGGCCCGGTCGCACTACGCGTCCCCGCTGAGCGAGGGTCCGGGGAGGGGTCCCACCACAAGGGTGTACTGGGGGCAAGCCTTCCCCTGCCAATTTATTTGGCAAGAGGCCGCTCCTAAGACTCGAACCCGTGACCTCTTGGTCACACGACAACAACGTTTACCGTTGCGCCAAGGCTCGCCAAACCCCATACACAGTTCCCGTAGAAAATTTGGCCGTTTTCCAGCGACCAATGGGTGCTCAAGCCCCTTGCTCCCCTTACGTCCTGATTATATTGTTTTACTCTAGAGATCATCCAATCAAATACAACTTAGAAAGACTGTATATTCATGTGGTTGAACTTGAAAATGGTTTGCTCAACTAATTGCAAGTTCTTTTTTTTTTCTTTCAGAAATATGGGAAAATAGATGTGGTTGTATCAAATGCTGCAGCTAATCCATCTACTGAAGGCATTTTGGAGACCAAAGAAGCTGTCCTTGACAAGCTCTGGGACATTAATGTCAAAGCCTCTATCCTTCTCCTAAAGGTGCTTTTTTTTTTCTTTCCTTCCCTCTTTCTTAATCATAAGCTATGTTGCATGAACACTCCTCTTTAGTAGTGTTTCTGCGTTTTCGTGTCTGCCTCCATTTTCGTTGCAGGCTATTTTATAATGGTTATGTTTTCAAAATAACGTTTTTCATGTCTGTTTCCAATTCTGTGTCCGTGCAACATAGATCATAAGCAATATGCATTAAGCTAAGCAGGTTACAACTCAGATATGTATAGCTGCTTTTCCTTTTTTATCAGTTTTAATCCCTAATGATTAGCTTTCTTGAATGGTGAAGGACGGTACGGATCTGATGTCACGTTTTCTCATGGAAGTATTTATTGCTTGATGGTTACTTCTTCTTTGGCAGGATGCAGTTCCACACTTGAAGAAGGGCTCTTCAGTTATTCTGATTTCCTCTATCAGTGGCTATAGTCCTCCAGCTTCCATGGCTATGTATGGAGTGACGAAGACAGCTCTTCTCGGGCTTACTAAGGTGAGTAATTGAGGTGCTGCATTCTTACTGTATTTCATTACTCATCCTTTAGAATACCGTGACGTGATAATTCTTAAATGCATCTCAGTATTCATTACTCATCCATTAGAAATTAGAATGCTGTAACATGATCTGAAATGTAATTCCCTATTGAAAAAAGAGTATCATTGTTGCGATTGTTATTTGAAATTTTAATTCATAGGTTGGTTCATAGTTACTATTAATGGCGCACCAAAGGCGCCTGGTGCACAAGGCTCCAGGCCTAGTGCCTCACCACCCTCCATGGCGGGCGCAGTCACCTTGTCGCGCCTTTGTGTGCCAAGGCACAGATATTAGAGGCGCGCCTCGGTGGAATATGTATTTATTTAGGGTTTTTTAAAGTGTTTTATTGTAGATTTATGTTCACCCTTGGATTAGACAAAGAACAAAGAATGAAAACAAAAGATACACGTTTACAAACAGAATTGATATTTGATTGATTCCACGATGTCTTTACTTCGTTATATCACTACTAGGTTTGTACTATATTTATACAAACAGAATTGTGTTCGCCTAAGTATACAATTATTATGCTAACGCACCTGTATGAAGAGAATATTGTCATGGCTTAGTATTTATAATATTTTTATTTAGAATTTATAATTTCTTATAGTTTAAATATTATCAACAACAACAACAACAACAAAGCCTTAGTCCCGAAATGATTCGGGGTCGGCTAACATGAACCATCATATAAAACCGTGAAATCAATTCGTGTCAGCGACATAAATTCTCTCCCTCCACTCTTTCCTATCCACTACCATATTTTCCTCAATCCCCAATACACTCGTATTACTCTCGATCACCCTCCTTCAAGTTTGCTTAGGTCTTCCCCTACCCCTCACCACTACATCCCTTTGCAACTCTTCAGTCCTCCAAGTTTAAATATTATCATTAGTAAATTTTATTTTTGTTAATGCTCCTTGTGTTGCTTTGGCGCGCCATTGCCGCGCGCCCAGGACTTATAGAAAATTCGAAATATGAGACCTTCAAGCTCGCTTTCAAGTTTTGTCCGCGCATGAAGCTCTTTCTTAGGATCCTGTGTATGCAGAATTTATGAATACGTAGTGTCTTATCTTCTTGATTTTGTGTAATTGTCTAATAAAGAATGCAGAGAACAAGAATTGGGGGTAAAAAGCATCCACGGTGACTAAAGCAGACTAAAGTGCATTCTTCGTCAATGAAGGACATCTCCGTCAATAAAGTCACTACAATTGGATCCGGTGACTTGCTCCACCAGAATATTGACGTCATCAACACCTCAGCAGCATGTCATAAACATGGTTCGAGGAGGAGCCATGTGACATCAACGTGGTTGTCAAGTGTCAATTAGTGTCAACATGTGACTGCCACGTGGCCACCCTTCCAATCATGTTTATGATATGTCGTTGAAGTTAGTATTCTTAAGGTGAAGTCGTTGGATCCTGGCAAAGTGACTTTATTGATGGGGATGTGTTACTTTATTGATGAAGAATGTACTTTAGTGACCATAGTAAAAATACCCTCTACTTCAGTGATCGTGAGTGCTTTTTACCCCAAGAATTGGGGATCGGATGCAGGCGAAATTCCCGCCAATGGCTGTGTGGGGGGTCTGAACCCCTACGTCAAATTCAAATAAACAACTTTCATTCGAAATTGTGTATTATATCCATCAAGTTTATCGGTGACAAATCATTCCTAATAATTCGTGTAGGCTCTTGCTGCTGAAATGGCACCTGATACTCGTGTGAACTGTATAGCGCCTGGATTTGTACCAACCCATTTCGCCGGGTTCATCACAGAAAATGATGCAATGGTAAGTATATAACTGAAGCGACGAGTTAATTTCCAGCTTTGCTGTAATTGAGAATAATGTGGACCGAATTGATCTGTTCATTGTTGTAGAGGGGGGAGATTGAGGCGAAAACGTTACTCAACAGACTCGGCACAACAGACGACATGGCCTCAGCGGCTGCCTTTCTAGCATCTGATGATTCTTCATACATAACGGGAGAAACTTTGGTTGTGGCTGGAGGGATGCCTTCTAGACTTTAGCTCCCCTCACATAGCTATGTTGTGCGGAAACGGAAATCAGGAAACGTTATTTCTGAAAAAATATAGTTAGGAAATGGTGATGGAAATGGAAAATAAACCGAAACAGATACGAAACGCAGTAATGAAGAAGAGTTTACATGCAATACAGTGACATAGACATCCGCCTATTTATATTTTTTCTTTATACTTCTTGGAATTATGTTATAAAAGCTTCAATAGATCAATGCGAGGCCCACGTTAATAAATGTCCTGCAACTGTACTCTTATTTTTGGTGGTTTTGTTTTCATTATCGTGTTTGTGTCAGTGGAGTTGTTTCTATAAATTGGATTATCGTATCAAATATCAATGTAACAAGTTCATGATAATTGCTAACACGGACTTCATTGTTGATAAGTATTTAGGTTGCGTTTGGTATGCTGTAAAGTAATGCTATTAAAATTGTAATGTAATAGAATGAAATAGTGATGACATTATAATGTTTGGTTGACAAATTTTAGAAAAAAAAAAATGATAAAATATAATTATCATTATAATATTTATGTTTGTTTAGTTAAGTGTAATTATAAAATTTTATTTATACAATTAAAATCAACGAAAAACATGAAAAATGAGAAGAACATGAAAAACCAGAAAAATACATAAAATGAAAAAATATTAAATTGAAGGATGAGAATAGAAATTATCAATTCCTTTCCGATTATACAAAATACCATTTTTAGCTTGTTGATAATGGTTTAGCTTGTAATTTTTTGAATTCGGGATGTAAACTTTCCTCATTTCATATAAATTTTGGATTTTAGAACCGTGTTTCCAATCATCACATTAAAAACACGTTTTTCTTGGAGTTTTTTTTTTTTAATTTTGTTGTGTTTTCATGTTTTTTTAATTTTTTGTATTTTCTCTGTTTTCGTGTTTTTTCCATTTTTCATTTTTTCGTTTTTTTCATGTTTTTCGTGATTTCATGTTTTTCCTCTTTTATCCATTTTTTTGGTTTTCATTATTAATAATAAAAATGCAAGGGCTAATCGTAATGAGAATTTCTATTTTTTCTGTAATGCTCATTACACGACAAAAACAATATTACTAATCCAAATATGGTAATAAACCTCAATTGTAATGGACATTCCATTACAGTGTACCAAATGGGGTCTTAGTATCTCAAGTGGAAATGTACCTAATCCTATATATTTGACAGGATCCTAAATACATGCTAAAAATCCAAGAGTAATAAGCAACAATTTTCGAACCCCTTTCGACAACTTTGCTAATTACGTGCATAATAAACACATTAACCAAAACCAAAATGCTTTACAAGCTATGATACAACCATAGTTGTTAGAATCGTACGAGTCGCGAGTCGACTCGTACTATTCGATCCGATTTTTTATGATTTCGAGTTGTATCTATGGTACGATTTGGTATCATCAAGAATTGGCCGAATCGGTGACCGAATCCGCCGATTCAGTCGATTCATGGCACCATTAAAAAAACTGTTTTTAATGTTTGGAGAGTAAAAAACGTGTTTGCTGGATAACTAAAAACTAATTAAGAAGTTATTGAATACAAATAGGAGACTCTTCTTTATACTTTACAAATTCCAAACCTTTCCGTTTCTTTTCTTTTCGTTTTCTCTTCTATTCTATTTATTTCGATCTTTTCAACTTTTCTCTATTCTTTTCATTATCTCTGGCTCTGGTTTCTTTTCTTTCCTTTACAAAAAATCCTCCTGGTTATGGAAGAAGAAGATGATGATTCTTGAAGGAATTGTTAGCAATTAATTTTTTTTGACTAATATTTAAAGTTAAACATGATTAATAATTTTTTTTTTTAATATTTGAATTTGGATTCGATTCACAAAATAGGGATTCAAGTCACCAGTCGAATCACAATTTAACAACTATGGAAACAACAACTTCCCACTTCTTATCTTTGTCTCCTGAATTCCTAGACAAACCACCGTATGCTTCATTTGTACATGATCTTCAGTCTTGCATCTATATGCTGGTGGTAAAAGTACACACGGCACGAAATCGATACATAATTTTAGTGTTTGGATTTAGCTTAGTAAGTAATGTGTCATTTTTGACACGAAACTGACATGCAATTTTTTGGGTTGGGTTAAGATTCATATGCTAACCTGAAAACGACACGAATATTTAAAATTATTGTTATATTCTCTCGTTTTTATGTCATTTTATTAATAAAGATAATAAAATTATAATTATTACTTGCAAATATGATTCAAACCTCCTAAATTGTTCTAAATACATTACATGACCCCCTAATATATTACTGCACTTTTCGATGGTTAGTATTAACATACTAATCTAAAAATGACATAAAGTATTTAAAAATAGTACAATATCTTCTTATGCATAATATACTTACATGTAACTCAAAAACACGATACGAAATCGACACTAACTCGAACAGGTTAACACAATTGTAACACGGAAGTTTTTGGATTGAGTTTGGGTTTACTCTTTTTAACACGAACCTAAAATTACACGACACAAACACGTTAATTACCATAATGCCCTTTTCCATGTACCTTTAATGCCCGGAACGAGAATCGAATAGTTTTCAAGTGCCAACCTTTTCACATTTTTCTTTTTTCACCTTTTTCTCGTTTTCTACATTTTCGAGTTTTTTTGCATTCTCTCGTTTTCAGTTTTCCCTTTTTTTTCATTTTTCCGTCATTAATAATAAAAATACAAGAGCTACTAATTGTAATAAGAATTTATACATATTTTTTATGTAGTGCCCATTACATAAATTTGTAAAGTAAAATTGAGTGATTTATTTGTGATTCCATTATGATAAAAACAATATGACTAATTCAAACATAGTAAGGAGCTTCCATCGTAATAGACATTACATTCCAACGTTCAATACTGCGTACCAAACGGATTTGTACTTAATCCTCTATACATATTTGACTAAATTCTAAATACATGCTAAAAATCCAAGAGTACCATTTCCGAACCCCTTTGCCGGACAGTTTCGTTGCTAGCCACCGTTCCCGTATTTACTTTGTGACATCCACTACGGCATAAATTTTTAAAGAAAAACTGAGTGATTTATTTGTGATTCCATTACGATAAAAACAATATGGCTAATTCAAACATAATAACGAGCTTCCATTGTAATGGACATTCCATTCCAACGTTCATTACTGCGCACCAAATTGACCCACTCAAGTAGAAACGTAGTTAATCCATACCAAAAATCCAAAAGTAAGCAACCATTTCCAAACTCGTTTGGGCAACTTAGCTAACTTACATAAACACGAGCTTCTATTGTAATGGACATTCCATTCCAACGTCCATTACTGCATACCAAATAGACCCGCTCAAGTAGAAAATAGTTAATCCTCTATACATATTTGACTGAATCCTAAATACATGCTAAAAATCCAAGAGTAAGCAACCATTCCTGAACCCCTTTGCCCGATAGTTTCGTTGCTCCCCACCGTTCCAGCATTTACTTTGTGCCATCCACTACGACATAAACTTGTAAAGAACAATTGAGTGATTTATTTATGATTTCATTACAATAAAAAAAATATAACTAATTAAAACATAATAACGAGTTTCCATTGTAATGGACGTTCCATTCCAATGTCCATTATTGTGTACCAAACGGATCCGCTCAAGTAGAAACGTAATTAATCCTCTAGACATATTTGACTGAATCCTAAATATATGCTAAAAATCCAAGAGTAAGTAACCATTTCCGAACCCCTTTGCCCGACAATTTCGTTGCTCGCCACTGTTCCAATATTTACTTTGTGACATCCACTAGGACATAAATTTGTAAAGAAAAATTGAGTGATTTATTTATGATTTCATTACGATAAAAACAATAAGACTAATTTAAAGATAGTAACGAGCTTCTATTGTAATGGACATTCCATTCCAGCGTCCATTACTGTATACGAGACGAACCCGTTCAAGTAGAAACGTACTTAATCCTCTATACATATTTGACTGGATCCTAAATACATGCTAAAAGTCCAAGAGTAAGCAACCATTTACAAACCCCTTTGCCCGACAATTTCGTTGCTCACCACCGTTCCCATATTTACTTTGTAACATCCACTACAACATAAATTTGTAAAGAACAATTGACTGATTTATTTGTGATTCTATTACGACAAATATAATATGGCTAATTCAAACATAGTAACGAGCTTCCATTGTAATGGACATTCCAGCATCCAAACGGGCCCGCTCAAGTAGAAATATACTTAATCCTCTATACATATTTGACTGAATCCTAAATACATGCTAAAAATCCAACAGTAAGAAACCATTTCTGAACCCCTTTGGGCAACTTAGCTAACTTACATAAACACAAACATAGTAACTAGCTTCTATTGTAATAGGCATTCCATTCCAACGTACCAGACGGACCCGCTCAAGTGAAACGTACTTAATCCTCCATACATATTTAACTGAATCCTAAATACATGCTAAAAATCCAAGAGTAAGCAACTATTTCCAAACCCGTTTGGGCAACTTAGCTAACTTACATAACCACAAACATAGTAACGAGTTTCTATTGTAATGGACATTCCATTTCCATTCCCAAAGTCTATTACTGCGTATCAAACGAACTCACTCAAGTATAAACGTACTTAATCCTCTATACATATTTGACCGAATCCTAAATAAATGCTAAAAATCCAAGAATAAGCAACCATTTCCAAACCCATTTGGGCAACTTAGCTAACTTACATAACCACAAACATAGTAACGAGTTTCTATTGTAATGGACATTCCATTTCCATTCCCAAAGTCTATTACTGCGTATCAAACGAACTCGCTCGAGTATAAACGTACTTAATCCTCTATACATATTTGACCGAATCCTAAATATATGCTAAAAATCCAAGAATAAGCAACCATTTCCAAACCCCTTTGGACAACTTAGCTAACTTACATAAACAAAAACATATTAACGAGCTTCTATTGTAACATTTCATTCAAACGTCCATTACTGTGTACCAAACAGACCCGCTCAAGTAGAAACATAAACCGAATCCTAAATACATGCTAAAATCCAAGAGTAAGCAACCATTTCTGAACCCCTTTGGGCAACTTAGCTAACTTACATAAACACAAACATAGTAACGAGCTTCTATTGTAATGGACATTCCATTCTATTGTAATGGACATTCCATTCCAACGTCCATTAAACGGACCCGCTCAAGTAGAAAAGTACTTAATCCTCTATACATATTTGACTGAATCCTAAATACATGCTAAAAATCCAAGAGTAAGCAATCATTTCCGAACCCCTTTGGGCAACTTTGCTAAACTTACTTGCATAATAAACACATCAGCCAAAATCAAAATGCTTTACAAGCTATGATACAACTTCCCACTTCATTTGTACATGATCTTTAGTCTTGCATTATATGCCGTTTTCCATGTACTTTTAATGCCCGGAACGAGAGAATCGGGTGTCTGCCTGACAGTTTCGTTGCTCGCCAGCGTTCCAGTATTTACTTTGTGACATCCACTTGAAAACAAAACCAAGGACCAGATATCTATCTACACAGGAACTACATCAGTATCTTGATTATCGTCACACGTCAACACGAGACCTTCGACGTAGGTAGGGAGGAGGCATTGGAACCATTGGCAACCTGTTGAAACAGGCTCATGTGGTGGAACGATCATCAGTACGTTATCGTGGCGTCGCACAACACCCATCACACTCACTGTGCTCCCTTCTTTGATGTACCTGAGATGTGACATAACAACACTTTTAGATGCATTCAACATGGAGAACTTCATTCTAACTCATTCATACTATGTTGCACAAACACGGAAACGGACACGGACACCGGAAAACGTTATTTCATAACTTAGTTGATATACCGTAGATGTGACAGAACTGTAACACTTAGATGCATTCAACTTGGAGAACTTCAATCTAATTCATTCGTATAAAAGCCAAAAGGGAAAGGCAAATCCCGATTTGCCCATAATTAAGCCTCTCAACTTTAGTTTCCACACACATTGAGCTCCTCACTAACAGTTCAGCTAAACCGTTAATGAAGGGATCAATGCGTGTGAAAATTAAAGATTAGGTGTTGAATCAATAAAAATTATAAAGATCAGGGGCTTACTCAATACAAGTTATAAAGATCAGGGGGCTTAATATGATTTTTTTAGTTTTCACACATTGAGCCCCTCACTAACGGTTCCGCAAACCTTTAGTGAAGAGCTCAATGTGTGTGAAAATTAAATATTCGGTACTGAATCAATAAAAATTATAAAGAATAGGGGCTTATTCAATAAAAGTTATAAAAATCAGGGACTTCATATGATTTTTTTCTACAATAATGAGCAAGAATTGAATATACTCAATTTATTATAACTTAGTTAATATAAGATGATTGTACATGGCGTCAGTTAGTAAACCGTTAGTGAAAGGCTCAATGCATGTGAAAATTAAAGATTAGGTGTTGAGTCAATAAAAATTATAAAGATCAGGGGGCTTAATCAATAAAATTTATAAAGATCAGGGGCATAATATGATTTTTGTCTATAATAATAATAATAAAAATGAGCATGAATTGAATATACTCAATTTATTATAAATTAGCTAATATAATATAAGATGATTGTACATAGCATCCATTGGTATAACCTATTTTATCTATATTTTTTTATTAATTCTTTTTATGTATTAGTTTGAAAGTGAAATTCCAAATTCAACTATTAATTAAAAAGTACTGTTTAAAATAAAAATGCAGTTATATTCATGAATTTTTTATTTTCCATTTCAATTTCTTTAATAATTGGACATATATGTATTCAAAATTTAGAAAAGAAAAAACTGAAAATTTTATTAATTCATTTTCTTTAAAAAGTAATAATAAGATAATTAAGTAAACAAATGTCAAAACACATGATTAAGTGTTGAATTTTTAAAGTTTTAATAATTAAGCCCCGATCTTTAATTTTTACACAAATTGAGCCTTTCACTTACGGTTTAGCTAATGGAACCCGTTAGTGAGGGGCTCAATGCGTGTGAAAATTAAGTTCAGGGGCTCAATCCTTATAACCATAGAAGTTCAGGGACTTAATTATGAGTTTAGCTAAAGAGAAATAGGATTTTTGTTGGCATACCCTTCCTTCAAGCGCATAATACGGTCATCGCTGGAGAGGCTGCGATCAGCTAGCCAGCGCAAAAAGCCCGGAGACAAGTCTCTAGTTCCCGCCTTCACATCAGCTACTGTAGCTGGCTTGACAAATGGAGCAACCTTAGCCCCAAAGCCTGCCTTGACTTGCGCTCTTAATCCAGATTGGAAATCTGATATGTAAAAGTCTGCTACATATCTCTGTTGATCATAATCAATGTGTTATTACAACAAAATATAGGCGCTCCAAACAAATAAGAAGTCCGAGTACCGGCAAATATTGCTAAATTAGGTACCTGAAACGTAGCTAAACAAATAATATGCAAAACAATCAAACTATGTTGCATGGAAACTCTTCTTCACTAGCTTTTTGTGTCCTTTTCCTAGCTATATTTTTTTAGAAATAACGTTTCGCGGTGTCTGTTTCCTTTGCCGTGCAACAGAGCAATCAAAGTATCATGCCAAGTTATATAAGGGTTGTCATTTTCTATCATATATGCACCAAGAAGATGCAAGATTTTCACCATTAGTTTCTTCCTTTATGAATGATGTAAAATAACTAGGGAAATTCCCAAAAAAAAAAAAAAACACATGGTTACACAAATTGTCAAATGCATGATCGTTAACGACCTCAAAATGAAAAATTTCAAGAATTAAATTAATTCTTAGAAATTTTCATTTTGAGGTTATATAGGTGTTGTTTGGTGAGGAGAGATAAAGTGAATGTTTAGAGAGAGAACTCAAAAAAATGATAATTTTGGAAAATAAAAAACTTGGTTCTATAGCAAATGTGATACTAAACAACTTTAATTCTTGGAAATTTTCATTTTGAGGTAGTTATCATTTTTAGAGTGTCAAACTAAAAGATTCTCGTTTTTAGCAAAACCACAGGCATGTGTTTGACAACTCGTGTAAATACAGGGTTGTTTTTTTTTGGAATTTACCCAAAAAAAAAAAAAAACTATTATCGCCTACTAGCTTACAATTATTGTAGTACTTGATGCTTTCATGATCTGTAATTTAAGCAATTCTTCACTCAGCTAATGCTTTTTTCTCCGTCACAGAATACGTTTTAAACATAATATTCTATGGTTAATCCTCTTTCATGTTCCAATGAAATGAATGAATAAATCTAGGTTTGAACATTGAAAACACTATGATTCTGAAATTGTGGATTTTCCAAAGCAATATACAAGGAATGACAAGCTGAAAAAACTGACCTCGGAGTATCGAGATCCCCATGAAAAGAAACGATGCTTGGGATAGGCTGATTTTCCTCCACAACCCCTATATTCATACAACTCTGTGGAGACATACACACACCTGGGTATCCTCTGGTACGATGATTCCAAAGGTATACTGCCACAGGTAACAACCTACATAAAACGTTTCCAAGGATAAGTTATATGTGACAATATTACAAAGTATTAATTGCAAACCAGGATGTTTGTCGAGATGTGATGTCAGTCAGCATTTTGTACTCTTGTCAAACTCGTGAAACCAATCAATTAATGAATTACTCCCACTCCGATTCAAAAGCAACGATGATTCAAACAGAAGATGAGTTTGTAGGATGCATTTAGAGCAAATAACAGCTTAAAACGTTGAGATTTTGACGAAAGTGAACTACAAAATGGAATCTTTTCGAGTTTTCCTTTGTCATGGAACCGTTTTAGCTAAAAGCTCAAGCTGATAGTTGAAGTCCACTTCATATTAATAACTGACACACCCCCACACGCGAAAGCACACTTGGGCTTGAACCGTGACAACACAGGCCCATATTACCATGTCCTGCAAATAACTGAACAAATGGGGCTGCCAGGAATCGAACCCTGGATCACTTGGTCTCGCTGGCTCTGATACCATGTCATGGAACCGCTTTAGCTACTAGCTCGAGCTTTTAGCTAAAACGGTTCCATGACATGGTATTAGAGTCAGCGAGACCAAGTGGTCCAGGGTTCGATTCCTGGCAGCCCCATTTGTTGAGTTATTTGCAGGACATGGTAATATGGGCCTGTGTTGTCACGCTTCAAGCCCAAGTGTGCTTTCGCGTGTGGGAGTGTGTTAGCTATTAATATGAAGTGGACCTTCAACTATCAGCTCGAGCTTTTAGCTAAAACGGTTCCATGACATCCATTAAACATATATATTTGTAAATGGGTAGTACTATTAATCATATGATGGATTGACACCTGAAAGGATCATACATTGAATATTTGTCTCAGTTGCTGGACTGTTAGAGATCAATATAAAAGCTATTCTTGGACCTTAACTATCAACTTAAACTTTTAGTTCAATCGGTTCATCACATGGTATCAGAGCCACTTAGACTAAGTGGTCTAGCGTTCAAATCCCGGCAATCCCATTTATGAAATTCAACACATGGTTAGATGGGGCTGTGTTGTGCACGCTTCAAGCCCAAAGGGCATTCCCGTGAGTGGGTCTTGGGCCTTAACTATCAGCTTAAGCTTTTAGTTCAATCGGTTCCATGACATGGACCGTAAATGCTCCATTATGCCAAATTCCAAAACAAAGTCAAGATTATAGATTTGAGGATTTTTGCTCAAAATAATGCTTGCAAATGGCCCAATTAAACATTATTCTTCAGATAGTGCAGTTGGACGAAGTCCGACTTCCTTGTTGGGAAGTGTAAACCTTAATGCTTGGGTTACACCGACTATAAAGAAATCGTTGTCCGACTTCATCCTAGTTATGCCAGCACTATCCAGGAAATAATGTTTAACCGGGCCACTTGAAAGGAACAATGCTCCAAAGGAGCATTATTCTAAGCAAAAATCCCAGACTTGAAGTAGTTGATTATAACAAAAAAAGTCCTCTCCTTTATGGAAAATCCATCAATTAGTCATATAGGCGAACCAAACGAAATTTAAATTACGAAAAAAAGAAATAACTTTGCTTATCAACACAATAAAAAGCCAAAGTAATGAGCCATATAAGAAGGAAAAGAAATCTGAGGTCAAGGTAAAGATATAACAGCTCATATAAAGAAATATAAGAAGCATAAGCAATCATTCTTTAAGCAAATTTCAAGTCATTTTCACAAAATCCTATCCTTTAACCCCACATGAAGCAAATATGGCCCCTCAAAATTCTAACCAGCACATGGAAACAATACATTATGCATGACAGCTTGTGTAGTTAATTATCTCAACCTCTCATATGAACATTAAGGCTGGGTAAGGGAAAATGTTGTGTTAATATTTTCCGGTGTTTAGTTTAGCTACAACACCGGAAACGAGAAGTGGTAGGTGGCTATTGTTTTCAAAAGGGCAAGAAGGAATGGAGTATAGTTCCAAAAGCTTTGGAAAATGTTATGCTCTTTTAGTAAAAGATTTTCCTCACTTTCTTTGTATAATTTTCTGTTGACTAACCTAATATTTTTGGTTGACTTATTTTCCTAAGCACAAACACCGGAAAATTAGGAAAATATTATCATGCACAATATTTTCTGACAAACAAACTGGGCCTAACTTTAAACATATCCTTCCTAACGCTTATCAAATTGGAAAAATAAGGTTCCACATTACCCAACAAGAAATTGTAAGTATACATCTTATAAGAAGCAAGGGAGAAAGCATAGATTACAGATATAGAAAGTTCCAAATTAGAGTGGGTAAGAACTGAAGTTCGTCGGCTACTTGAATGTAGAAGGATATAGAAATAGGGTTGTAAATGAGCTGAGCTGCTCCGTGTTCAGCTCGATTTATGAACACTCTAAGCTTGAGCACGGGGAAACTCGGCACGAAAGCTTGCGAGAAGGCTCAGTTATAGCTCAATTATAATGTCCTATTTTTTTAATATTAGTATTTCTATAAAGGGGAAATGTAAAATAACATTTGTAGATTCCAAAACTATGGTGTTTTGTGTTAAAGAAATTTCAAATAAACATAATTAATGAGTTGCTCAGGAGACGAGCAGCTCGCGAGAACAGCTCATGAACAAGCTCGCGAGCAAGATGTTGAGCACGAGCTCGTGAATTTTCTAACAAGCCAAGCATGAGTAGGCCTCGACATTCGGCTCAATAAAAGCTCGACCACGTTCGGCTCGGTTATAAATGAGCCGAGCTTGAGCGCAGCGAAACTCGGTTCGAAACTTGCCAGCAGGCTCGGTTATAGGTTCATGAACAAGCTCAATTATAATTAACAGTCTTGAACATAATTAACAAGCTGAACATAATCAACGAGTCATGAACATAATTAACAGCTCAATTTTCTAAAAACACTAGCCTGAACTTACCATAGATAGGTTCAGCTCGATTACAACCCTATATAGAAAGAAACTAGTTACCACAAAAATCTTGACTTCCCGGATTTCCTTGTATAAAAAAATCTAAGCATCAACAATGAAAGCTCATTTGTTTCAAAAAAGAAAAACAATGAAAGCTCATTTGGTATCTACAAAAAAAAAAAAAAAAAAAAAAAAAAAACTATAGTATCTTTACGAAAACATCAGACGGAATTAAATTAACCCAAATAAGGTAGAACAATAAACTAGTACTGAAAAATGTATATAATTATAGTTAGAGATAAGGGGGACAAATTACCCCGGTGACCTTGACGTACTGTCCATCAATGGCACCTCTAAGCTCAGCATCAGGAAATTTCCTAACAAATGCTAACAAACCCCTCCTCCCCCACACGCAATTCCAAATAAGCCCCATAAACACCGGCACCAATATCGCTCCGACCGCCAATAGAATGATAGCTTTTTTGACAGCCACCATTAAGAACCCGCCGACGAGCAATCCCATGGCTACTGCAACCAAAACAACCCACACTACCGGCCTCGAAACCCTAAAACCGACCTTCACATCCTCCGTTAAGCTAGTAACGGCAGAGCCATAAAGCGTTTTAGACGAGGCAGAGCCACCACCAGAGAAGGAATGGTCGAGCTGTCCAGATCTCCGATGAGACGATGGAATTGAGCCGGAGCTTAATGGGCCAGAGGCAAGAGGACCGGAAGTGATGAGACCGGTGGGTTGAAGAGGCATAGGACCGGAGAATTTCTTGACAGGACCGGAATTAGGGCCTGATCGAACGGATCCACTGTTATGTTGAGAAGAGGAGGAAGGACGAGAAGGAAGCTTAGGCAACGAAGGAGGAGTAGCAGTGTGTTGATCAAGGACAGGAATGTCAAACATTTTGCCTAATTCTCCGGATTTCTTGATGTCGCCGCCGGTGTAAGGAACGGCGCGTGACGCCATTGTAGGTTGCTTTTCTTTGAACTGTTCGGGTCGGCCGGAGACGAGGAGGCCATTTCGGAGCTGGTGAGAGGGAATTCGGGTCCCCATTTTTGTTGGATTGAAGGAATTGAGAGAAGAAGAAGTGAGGAGAGGAAAGGAGAGTAAAGGAGTGAAGTAGAACAAGTGTGGTGAAAGAGATGATGGCGTTTAGCTGTTACAGAAAGTGTGAGGAAGAAGACTAATATGACATATAAGGACCTGAGGAATTGCGATAATGACGTCTATATCCCCTTACGTACTACTATAAAGATTAAGGGCCCGTTTGGTTACATATTATTTGCTGTTACAGTTTGGTGAGCTCATAAAAGATAAACACGATGTGTCTGACTAAAACACCTAAAACTCTATATTTTAAAATGAAAATATAAATATGAAATGAAAAATAGGTAATCTCACTCTATTTTGTAAACATCTTTTTGTAAATAT
Source organism: Euphorbia lathyris (assembly GCF_963576675.1). Lineage (NCBI taxonomy): Eukaryota > Viridiplantae > Streptophyta > Magnoliopsida > Malpighiales > Euphorbiaceae > Euphorbia > Euphorbia lathyris. The sequence goes on from NC_088915.1 coordinate 89,355,802, forward strand.
CTTTTTGGAGTAAAATTAAAAGTTTGAATCACTTTAGAGGTTTTGACTAGTCAAATATTTAATAGCAGTGTTCAGTGAATATATGTTTGAAAGAACTTAATGGGTCCAAAAAGCTAATTTTAAAAATGCTGATTTTATGAGCTTTTTCAAGTAGTTTATTGCTGCACTACATTTGAATGACATTTTTATCCATAATTACTACCATTTAACCTCAACTAAAATGTTTTACTATATTTTTATTTGTCATTTTACGCAGAATGGCTATTAGATATGAGTAAAATTTTACCAAACAAGTTTACACAATCAGCTAGTCAAAAAGAGCTAACAAAAAAAAAATCAACCAACAGCTAATGTAATCAGTTAAGAGCTAAATATTTACTCCTATTATTATTTAATCAAACTTTTTTTCTATTATGTAATTAAGTAAAATAAACAATATTTTTATTATATAGTAAAGTAAGAGGTAAACAATTTAGAGAAAAGTGAAAAACAAAATCGTGTCGTTTGACCGATTTATAAAGATGGTTTTCGTGATTTAAAAGTTTGCAAATAGAGATATGTATTTTGTAAATTTTATCGTTAAAGGATATGTGAGTCAATTTTTCGAACAAACAATACGTATAGTTTAGTTAATTTACAAAGTCAGTATTTTTAATTGCTCTGTATCGTTCCCCTCCTATCTAATTTTACTAAAAATATAATTCAAACATCTTAGCATATAAAAATAAAAATATGCTTTTCACTAAATATTAAATATATAAAAATGTATTTTTAAAATTTAAAATAATAGAATTATTAAGTGAAACTAAAATAAATACAAAGTAACACCAAGAATAATAATATTGTTCAAATAATAATATTTTTATATACTAAAATATTTGAATTGTAGTTTTTTATTAAAATTAGATAGGAAAGAGTAGATGTGTCAATTATTGAATTCGTCATGTAAATTTTCGGGTTAGTGTCAAATAAGTCAATTTTATCCCAGCTCAAAAAAATTTGTGTCATAATCGTGTTAACCTAATCGGGTTAGTGTCGATTACATGTTGTGTTTTAAAGTTCACATGTAATTTTATTATGTATATATGTTAATGATGACTTTTAAAAATATAAAAGGATATAGTATTTTAAAAATATCACTTGTAATAATATATGTTTGGTAAATTAGGAAGATTAATTACTTTGATTCATTATTTAGAAAGTTGAGATGATTTAGAATATAATTACTTTGTTTATTATTTTGAAAGGTCAAGTAATTTAGGAATATAATTATTATTTAGGAAGTTGAGGAAATTTATAAATATTACCTTGATTTATTAGTTAGGAAGTTGAAATAATTTAGGAATATAATTATTATTTAGAAAGTTAGGGGCAATTTAGGAATCTAATTGATTTGACTTATTATTTAGGAAGTTTAGGCAATTTAAGATTCTATTTTTTCTTTCCTTTGACTTGCACCCAATTTTAGACTCATTATGACCCTGTTTGATAAAAAAAAAAAAAAATTGGGTAAAATTAGAGGTTTAAATCAATTAAGAAATTTTGACTAGTCAAACTTTTAATAATGGTATTTGGTAAAAAAATGTTTGAAACAGTTTATTTGGTCTAAAAAGCTAATTTTGAAAAATGTGGTTTTATGAGTTTATTCAATTAGCTTATTACTACATCTCTTTTGAATAATATTTTTATTTTCAATTACTAGCCTTTAACCCGAAATAAAAGTTTTAACATGTTTTTATATTTGTCATTTTACACAAATAGCTATTAACCATCAGTTAAGTTTTACAAAACAAGTTTACACAATCAGTTAGTCAAATCAGCTAATAAAAAAGGTAATTAGCTAGCTGATGTAATCAGTTAATAACTAAAAACTATTTGCCAAACATCACCTATATATTCCAGTGTAAATATTTGTGTAATTAATGAGAATAAATGAGATTTCGGAGGTAAAATTATCAATATAGGAAGTTCAAAGTCATTTTTACAATTAATTTATGGTAAATTACACCCATGTCCAATGAACTTTATCTATTTTTACATTATAGTCACTGAACTTTATTTCTTTTCAGTATGCCACTGAACTTTACACTTTTTAACACCGATTACTACTCAATTTTAACTAACTTCTTAAAATGACCGTTAACGATCGTTATCGACCTCAAAATGAAAATATTCAAGAATTAAAGTTGTTCATAACGATATTTACCATAAAACCACATTTCTTATTTTTAAAAATCATATTTTTTGGAGCTTTCTCTCTTTAGAAATTCATTTTCTCTCTCCTAACCAAACAACACCTAAATAACCACAAAACAAAAAATTTCAAGAATTAAAGTTTCTTAGAATATTATTAACGCTTTGGATTTTTTATTTTTAGCCGTCAACGGTCGTTTTGAGGCGTTGAGTGGCCACCGGTGTTAAAAAGTGTAAAGTTCAGTGGTCATACCAGAAAAAATGAAGTTCGGTGGCCATAATATGAAAATGGATAACGTTCAGTGATCATGGGTGTAATTTACCCATTAATTTATTCCCTTTATTAATCAAATGTGGCATGTTAAAATATGATAGTATACAATAATTATTTAAAATATTCGTATTATTTCACGTCATTTTTGAATTAGCATGTTAACTCTAACTAACCCAAAATTTTACGTGTCAATCTAAAAATAACAAATTACCTATTAAGTTAAATCCAAACTTTAAAATTTTGTATCGTGTAATCGAATCGTGTGTACTTTTACCATCTGTAGAGGATAAGCACATGTCAAGAATAATTTTGTCTTTATAAAAAAAATTAAAAATATAAAAATAGATTTTTAATATTTAAATAATAGTTTTTAAATGTAAAAACAATTTATAGGTATAATAGTATAAATATATTAAAAGTTAGGGAGCGTAATTTACAAATAGAGACTTGTGATTTAAAATATTGTGAAAATTTGAACTGACTGATTCAATAGTTATTCGATTATCATATTGGATCTTCCAAACAGATTTGTTAATAAAATAAAGTAATTATGTATATTTTGACAGGTTGTTTATACCTCTTTTTATGTAATTTTTGTGTGATTAAGTTGTACCTATCATATTTAAATATTATCATTTCGACATGTTATTTGTAATAATATTAGTAATAGAATAAACATTTTAGACATAATTGATATTTGAAATGCTTAATGTGATGATTAAATAAGAAATTAAATAGCAGAATAACAAATTTCTATTAGGTTGGGGTAAAATTGATCTTGTTTGACAATGTTAAGGTAAAATCACATTATTTCATACATTAAGAATAAAATTGCACTTCCTAAAAAAACAATGTTATCAGACTCGGACAAGATCAGGAACCGGCCAAATATTCAACAAACCAGAGAGGCTCGAGGTTGAACCAGGACCCGACGGTTTGAACATGAATCGGTATTACCCTAGGCTTTGAAGATTTAAAAAAAAAATTCAAATTAAGAAAAAACCGAGATTAATTATAAGAAAAAAATAAAAGAAAAAGTCAAATGAATTATTATCGAACTCATTTACATAGTAGAATTTTGGTCGGTCTAAGGGACCTTATTTCAGTGTGGCATTCACGTTGTTCATATCGTGCAGGTGCACTCTGCCTGATGGTGTTTCGACTGCACTCCTTGTACGTGAGAGAGACTTTTTCCTAATAATTAATTAAAAGCTTGTTAAGATCATTTACTTATAAATTAGTTAAGATTCTCATTTTTTTTTCATAAGTAGGATAAGAATGCTTAATTTCATTTTACCTTCTTCCAATCCATTTCAAATGGTTCACTTTAAGCATAATTTTCTTATTTATCACTTGTCCGTTTTGAGTTTATAATATACTGTTAAAAAAATCACATGATATAGAATACGGTTACATATTTCAAGTTATTCTAAACTCCATTTATCCATTATGGTCATGTTTGGGAATTAGCTGTTAGCTGATTACATTAGTTGTTAGCTGTTAGCTGATTACATTATTTGTTAGCTGTTAGCTGATTACATTAGTTGTTAGCTGTTAGCTGATTACATTAGCTGATTTGATTAGCTGTTTGTGTAGACCTGTTTGGTAAAAATTAGCTAATTGATAATAGCGGTTTGTGCAAAAAGACGAATAAGGGCATTAATTTTGGCGCAGGAGAAGAGAGAGTCTATTTATTGGGGTTAAAAAAGTCCATTAATTTTAATATCCCAAAACGCTAATTGAAAAAGCTCCTAAAATGAGCTTTTTCAAAATTAGCGTTTTCATCCCAAAACGCTCTTTCAAATCTCTCTCCACCAAACACTCCAATCAGCGGTTTCAGTGGTCAAACCGTTAAAGTTGGTCAAAACCGCTCTTTTTATCCCAAAACGCTTTTTGTCAAACAAGACCTATATATTTAAGTCTCAAATTGATAAAAAAAAAAAAAAAACAAATCAAAAGTTGTTTATAATTTGATTTAGATATATATAATTTATAAAAAATAATTTTAAAAAATATTACTAAAAAAATGTCAGGAGTAAATTTACATTTTATCCTAACAATTAATGACCTTGACCTTGTAATTTATTTAATTTGAATTTATGATAGTTTATTTTAGAGTAATTAATTAATTAATTAATCTCTGCATGATTAATTAATTACTCTAAAATAAACTATCATAAATTCAAATTAAATAATGCAAAAAGGTAATCTTTATGACAATAAAAAAAAAGTGAATTTGGATTCCCTGAGTGATGTTGGAATATTAATATGGCCAAAATAAATTAAAAAAGAGTGGGTCCACTCCCACTATCTCTTAGCCTTGCCATAACACATATACATGAGTATTTTTTTTTTTTATAGATGTACGGTCCACATCAACTATATTATATCATATCATGCATACTTTTTTACCACTGTGAAATATATTTGGTGACAGTTAAAAATCAGATTTGAGTATCAATTTCGTCACAAATGAAGTATGTAATTGATAACTATTTAATGTGTGTGACAAATTTCAAGTTAAAGAACTATATTAATACACAAATTTAATTTTATTAATCAGGTAAATGTATGGATTAAAATTCACTATTTGCTACCGAACTTTCATGGTTATTTTAAAGGATAAGGTATCGAAATAAGTTTATGTTTTTTTGAAAAATATCAAATTAGGTTCAACGTACAAAATAAAATCAATATAGGTTTAATCTTTAAAAAATGTACCAATTTAGGTCTCGATAACGGAACGAGACACGTCATTGATATTACTCGGTTAGGTTCTGTCAATTGTACGTGGAGGGGAAAATCATAAATTAACGGAGTAATAGGAATGACGCGTCTAATCCATTATCGATAACTAAATTGATACCATTTTTTAAACGTTAAGCATATATTGGTGTTATTTTGTACGTAGAGCCTGAATTGATACTTTTTCCAAAACAATAATCATATCCATTATTCAATTTGCCTTACTAAAATCATTCAGTTTTGACTTTTGTTGCAAGTAAGTCATTCCGACAATTTCAAATGTAAAAAGACACCGAAAATGTAACATGACTGTCACATCAATAGAAACCAACTTTCATTCATTATCGAAACGACACATGACTATTATCTAATTGATCGAAACGACATGTGGCTGCCACCTAGCTGATCGACGATCAGTTAGGTGGCAGCTATGTCATATAGGTGTCATGCACGTGTCATTTCGATCGACAATAAAAGTTGACTATTGCTAATGTGGCAACCACATCACTTTTTCGGTGACTTTTTGCTCTTGAAGTTGCTAAAGTCACTTAATTGAAATAAAATTCAAAGTTGAATTATTTCATGGAGACAAATTGAAGTTGAGTGACTATTTTTAGATAACCATGAAAGTTTAATGACCAATGGTGCATTTAACTCGTAAATATACTCATGACCATTGAACTATACTCATTTTTACGGTATGACCATCAAACTTTACAATGTAATGCAAAAGTCATTTAATTTAAATTTTCTAACAGTGTGATTATTATATTTCAATTAACGCCTTAAAATATCTGTTAACGACTTCAAAATAAAAATGTCCAAGATTTAAAGTTATTTAGAACTACTTTTACTATTGAATTATATTTTTTATTTTCCAAAATCACCATTTTTTAAGTTTTCTCTCTAAATTTTATTTTCTCACTTTTAACTAACAATACCTAAATAAGCTCAAAATTAAAAAAAAATTAAAAAATTAAAATCACTTAAAATATAGTCAATTCCTAAAATATTATGTTTTGAAGTCATTAATTTTAAAATGTTAAATATAAAGTTCAACGACTTTTTTTTTTTTTTACGTTTTAAAGTTCATTAGAATATAAAAAAAAAGCTTAAAGCATTATTTGGTCTCTGACCTATCCAAAATTTTACCATTTAGCCCCTGATCCCAGTTGGTGAAATTTCATCTAATTTGTATGAATACTTAACGGAATCATTATCTCATTGACAAGTACCGATATTTCGATACTTGAACTTGACATGTGATATTTCTTAAAAAAAATTTACCATATTATGTGGAAATAATTAATTAGACTAAAAAATTAAAAAAATTAAAAACAAATCCTAAACTAAAATCTACTAAATTCAAGTGTCAAAATATCATTATTTATCAATGAGATAATGATTCAGTTAAGTTTTAATATAAATTGGGTGAAATTTTACCAATTGAGATAGGCCAGGAGTCAAATATAACCAAATAATAGATCAGATGCCAAATAATAAAATTTTGGATAGATGAGGGGCTAGATAGTGCTTTAAGCCAAAAAAAAAAAAAGCTTAATACATCATTTGCCCCCTAAACTTGTCAAAAAGTTTGATTGGCTCCCTGAACTTTTAAAGTATCCCTATAGCCCCTTCAACTTGTATAAAATGTTTAGTTAGCCACCTAAACTTGCATAAAATGTAATTAATTAATCACTTGATCGCAAAAAAAGTAAGTTAAATGCGGAAGATATATTCCACGCATCTTACAATGTTATTACATAATTAAAAGTAGATTAAAAATGAAGTTATTGATTGCTTAACTATACAACTTGTCTTCTCTAATATTAGAACCGTATCCCGATTTTGGCTAGCACTCCCTTTCGATGTCCTCGCTGGTTTATGTTTGTGTAGAGTAAATAGAAGGCACCTAAATATGCTCTTCTGCAATACATTCTCTATCTTAACTCAGTTTTTATCAATTCTTCATCAATTTCATCAATTCATCTTCCTGTTGATTGAATCTTCTTTTTTTTCGGGTTACAAACTTCTATTAAGGAGGAGGAAGAAGGAAGACTGTCTTTCTTTTTCCTCCTTACACCATTATGGTGTTTTATTTTTTTCTTTGTTCAATAAATCGTAGTTAGATTGCATATATTTCGCCGAATCTCTTGTTCCGCTTGAATTGCATCTGTTGTTTATTATCTTTTCATTTATAACATTTTCTGATTTAGCAAGAGCAGAAATGATAGATCTTATTCGTAGATCAGTACATCTAAGTGGTTGCAAAAGAAAGGATCCAGACCCGAAAATTCAGAAGGGTTTAAATGTTAAAGATTGGATTACAGAAGCTTCTCTGCAAATTTGGAGTTTCAGAAAGTATATATTTTTGTTGTTTGTTTTATTTATACCTTTAATGGTTTATTTTGCTCTTTTGTAGTTATTTTCTTACTTTTTTGGTTTCTGTACTAGGCATAGCCTGTACTGATGTAAGGTTTTCCTTATTTTTCTTATTGTACTTGTTGTTTTCTTATCTATGAAATAATGTACGCATTTTCATCAAAAAAAAAAAAAAAACTCAGTTTTTATATTAAAAAATTCAGGGTAAATAATTAATTAGTCCTTATATTTTTATTGTAACATATTGTTTAGTCTTTTATTTTAGAAAAACACATTATAAAATTTCTATTATTTTTTTTTGTTAATATTAATCCTTTGGACATTTTATCTATTTTTTAGATTTTTAATCAAACATATAAGATACAAAATTATCATGTTACTTTGTTATTTTTTTTTTGTCTATCTGTTTATACTAAATATATCAGTTAAAAATCTAAAAAAAAAAAGACAGAATTACCATTACATACCATAAAAATAAAATTAATCTTCCTCTAATTTTATAGCAAAGTTAACTCAACCCTTACCAAAATTAAGCTCCATTAGCGATGTCAAAATGGATAATTCAATGGATAGACACAAATTAAGATTGAGATTTAATGAGTTGCTTTCATAAATGGAACAATATGATTAACCCATAAAATAAATAGGTTGGATTGCGGATTAATTCGTCAACTCGTTAGTAACTCATTTAACTCCTTACCCATCTAACTTTTTTTTTGTGAAGAGAACAAATCAATGCATTAATCGGTACTCAAACCGTTCGTATATAGAATAGGAATTAAAAACTCCGGAGCTGCTATGCAACTAAAATGATTAGCATTGAAATAAGAATGGTGGACCATGACATGTGCCGACTCGTTCACTAATCTCGGAACAAAAGGCAAAGAGCAATCTTGGCGACTAAATAACAAGTCTTGAATCTCACTTACCACACATCCCACCTCTGATGCATCCCTCTTCGGGTTGCGTACCATGACTGCTATAATTTTGGCGTCAGTCTCGAACTGAATGTTGGAAAATCCAACCAAAACCCACTTGATTCCAGCCAATACAGCCATTGCCTCCGCCAACGTTGCTGACGGACTGCTTCTAGAAATTGAACTAAATCCTGCGATAAACTCCCCCGAGCTGCCACAAATACTTGCCCCTACCCCAAACAAACCGACCTCCCCAAAGATATTCGTGCCGATGTTGCACCCGGCGGCGCTAGACTCCATCTAGACGGAGTAGTAGAAACCATCACACCAGCCACCGACTGCACCCGAACAGCGTGTTGTCTCACCGTGCTTTAGTTGAATTTTGACTTGTTAAGTTGAATTATACTTGTTTAGTTGATTTTTTAAAATATATGTTTAATTAAATTATTGAGTGACTTAAATGTTAGAATATATTGAATTTGGTTTGTACAATTGTTTTTTTTTTTTGAGATTTAAAAATTAGATTTATTAATAAATATTGTAAAAGGGAAAACCGAATTAAAACCGAACAAACCGAATTAAGTTAAAAATAACAAATAACAAATAAAAATCACTATATTTTTTCACTAAATTTATCTCAACAACAACAAAAATTGAAATATTTCCAAAATATATCTATATTGGGTTATTATCTCAACAATAATAATAAAAAATTAAACTTGTATAATCAAATATATGTGTGTATATATATAAAAATGTAAACTATGTGTAATTCGGTGCGGTTCGGTTTTTTTACATTTTTTGTCAAACCGAACCGAACCGAATATCGAAATATACTTAAAATTAAAACCGATGCTGAACCGAATTGTTAAAAAAACCGAACGAAAAACCGAATTCACTCGGTTCGGTATGCGGTTTAAACCGAATCGATGCACACTCTTAATTAAAACACAATAATTATTGGGATTTTAATTGTTAAAAAACATTTCTATAAATTATTATCATGTATATGAATTTAATATTTATTTTTTTGAAAGGATGAATTTAATAGTTTTCATATATAGAAGATAAAAATGTAGTCTACTATACTGAAATCGAAAATTGATAACAATAGTACATGATGTGAGAGGATATAAGGAGGAACTTCTAGTTGTTGTCCGTCAATGAATCATATGAGATAAGACAGAATATGGATTAAAGAAAGATTCGACAGCAGCAACTTCACCCAGGTGTCTAAGTTAGCAAAGTATAGATAACAAAATTCATGATTGAAAAGACAGTTAGATGAATTATGTCAACTTTAAAAGTAAATTTGTATTTTACTACTAACATTATGGACAAAATTGTACCAGTTTAGACGTTAAATATAAAATTGCTCTTAAATTGCTAATGTTAAAGACATTTTTACACTTTATCCCAATAATCTGTTCACATACCTATAAATTGAAGTGTCTTTATTGTTTTTATTTAGGGATAAAATACCAAAACAGGTTTATTGTTTTGGAGGAAGTATCAATTTAGGCTGTACGTACAAAATAACACTAATATAGATTTAACGTTTAAAAAATATACCAATTTAGGCATCGATAACGGAACGTGACACATCATTTATATTACTCGTTAAGTTTTATATCAATTGTATGCGGAGAGAGAAATCAGAACTTAACGAAATAATATGAATGACATGTCACGTTCCGTTATAGAGGCCTAAATTGGTCCCATTTTTTAAACGTTATACCTATATTGGTGCTATTTTATACGTGGAACCTAAATTTATATTTCCTAAAAAAACTATAAGTCTATTTTGATACCTTATCCCTTATTTAATCAACGATAAATTGAGTGTCCCAATATATGTTCGTTATTTTTTTATCTATAAAAAAGTATACTATACCACTACTCGTTTGTTATTGTTATTTTAAAATTTTGTTTGCTAGTCTCGTTTATTTACCGGAAAATATTGTACAAAAATATATTTTTTTAATATTTCACTTTTTGTTTGTTTAAGAAAATAAGTCCATAGAAAATTTTTAGGTTAGTTAAATAAAAAATACGCGAAGAAAATAAAAAAGAATTATTGTACTGTTTTGAATATACTCCATTTCTTTTTACCTTTTGAAAACAACACACTCATTTCTTGTTTTTCTATATTTTAGTCAAACAGTAAAAAAATATTTATTTTCTAACAAACAATTTTTCCTTATTTTTTTTTGGCTTAACACATTATTTGACCCCTGATTAGGAATGACAACGGGTAGGGTACCTGCGGGTAATGTCAATCCCAAACCCGTACCCTTTTATTTTTTAATTACCCGTACCATTCTCATTACCCTAACGGGTATATGTTTTGCATCCCATACCCTTCCCATTTAATTCGCGGGTACCCGCGGATACCCTTACCCGTTAAGAATCAATAAATAAAATAAAAAATATTACAAATTTAACAAAGTATAAATTTAATAAATCATCGATTTAAAAATTGAACAAATTGAACCTTAATCAATAAAAATAAAATAGTTTAGTGGTATCACTTAAGAGCATCTCCAAGAGACTCTTAGTGAACTCTCTAAAAATAATATAAACAATTGACTCTTAATGATTTAAGAGTGGCTAAGATATATCATCTCCAACAATACTCTTTATATTCACTCCTTATTTATTATTTTTTTTATTAAAATTATTATTTATTGTTACATTACCAATAGTGTGAGGAGAGAGACTCATTAATAATAAATTATTAATAAAAAATGAAGTTAGGAGGCACTAAGAGGTGGAGAGAGGCTTTCTATTAATATAGAGGATGGAGAGACTCTTAGTGATTTGAGGAGCTGATTTTTTATTCTCTTTCCTCAAATTTTAACTTAAGAGCCAATTTAAGAGGTTGTTGGAGATGCTCTAATGGTTAAAGAACAAAAGTTTAGTATTCAAATATCACATCTTACATCCAAAACACAATAATATTTTTTAATATATAAAAAATTTAAGACGGGTAACGGGTACCGGGTACCCTGGGGGTCTTCCCATACTCGTCCCATTACCCTAACGGGTAATGGTTTTGATCACATACTCTTTTATACAAGGTACGGGTAGTCCTATTAGGATCGGGTAGTGCCGGGTACCCACGGGTAGAGTACCCGTTGCCATTCCTACCCCTGATCTATCCAAAATTTTATTATTTGGCCCATGATCTATTATTTGGTCACATTTGGCCCTTGACCTATCCCAATTAGTGAAATTTCACCCAATTTGTATGAATAGTTAACCGAATCGTTATCTCATTGACAAGTAACGATAGTTTGACACTTGAACTTGACACATGATATTTCTTAAAGTTTTTTTGCCACATTGTGTGGAAATAATTAATTAGATTAAAAAAAGGAAAAAACTGAAAAACAAATCCTAAACTAAAATCTATTAAGTTCAAGTGTCAAAATATCGTTATTTATCAATGAGATAACGATTCGGTTAAGTTTTAATGTAAATTGGGTGACATTTCACCGATTGGGATAGATCGGGGATCAAATGTGATCAAATAATAAGTCAGGGGGTAAATGAAATTTTTTTGGATAGATCAGGAGCTATATAGTGCTTTAAGCCTATTTTTTTTAAAATACAATATTTTCCGACAAACAAACTTAACTTTATTTTCAAAATGTTTTGTTTAAACTCACAAAAGGGAAATTATAAATTAAGCTTTTATGAAATTGCTGGCTTCATTTAAAAGAACCATGATAGGACAAAGAATGCAAAAGGTTTAATACATCAACAGCCCTCAACTTGTCTAAAAATATTGATTGACGCCTTATATTTACATAGTATCTTATTCGGTTCTTCAATTTGCTTAAAATAACCTATTGACTATCTGAATTTGTATAAAATGATCTATTGACCTTCTAAATTTGTTTAAAGTGATATATATTTTAATTTGTCTAACTTAAAAAAAATTAAAACTTACAAAATAAAGTATAATTCATAATTTTAAATCTTTAAAACAAATTAACTTTCTATTTTGTACATCTTTATAGCGTTTTTATAAATTTAGGGACGGTCTTTTAAACAATTTTAACAGACTAAAGAAATACCATATAAGTTCACGGGGCAATCAACTTTTTTAGACAAATTCTGAGGGAGCTGTTTATGTATTAAACCAATGCAAAATGATTGAAGTTAATAAAAGAGATGAAGAAATAAATCTAATGTTTTCTAAAGAAAAGGCAACATGATTAATGTTAATAAAAGAGAGAGAGACTTTCATATAAAAAAATATGTATATTTCTTTATTATATCTTAAAAGATTTTATGTTTTCAGGAATTATCATATTCTAGGAATGTTTTTTAATGTTTTACTTTTTTTTTTTTTTTAACGAGAAACAGATTGTTTGCGATGGATCCGGATCCTCTCATCTATACTAAATACTAAATCGGTAGATTAGCATGCTGGTCTGTCATCATTTGAGACACCCCTGCTGATGTGTTAATTTCTCTGATTTTTAAAAATTATTTTCAGAAAAAAAATAACCTAATGTTGATATATCTCTTTTTCAGTTTTCTTTTTCAGTTTTCCATAAAGAAACTGTTCACAAACGGTTCCTTCTTTTTTGCTCTGTTCCTTCTTCTTCACCTACTTGAGAGTTCCATTATTCATTTAACTCATCCATAACTGCCTCTATCTTTCCGGTGGCCTTTTCTGTTTTCATATACAGATTTCCAACCTTTTGACAGTGGTTCAGTCAATAGTTTATTAGCTCATAAGAATGGTAAATCCCTGCAGTTTCTTTCTCCATCTTTGCTTTCTACTGATTAAAAAACCTAACGATTTATGATTTCACAGATCGATCAACTGTCCATATTATTTGTCGAATTTCTATCTGGTTAGTTCGGTATCCTTATGTTCATTTAATGGGTTATTGAATTACGAGCATACGTTTCTTGATCTACTGAATCTTTACCCCTTTCACATCTTTACCTCCTTGCACATTTGCTTTTGAGTTATTTGTGTTTTTTTCCTCATTACAAGTGTAGCATCAAGTCTGTGGGATTCATATTATCTCCAAGTTTGCAAGTTTTCAGTTATGAGTAATGATAATTCTCTATATAATTGATATCAACACAAGTGTGAGTACTCCAACTCTTATCAGTAGCAACTGTGTCATGAGAGTTGTCAATTTTTTCTTTTTAAATTATTTAAAAAAAACTACTTTTACTTGATTTTCTCTAATTAAATTATTAATTGATTTAAAAAAAATTATATAGAGGCACTCAAACTCTTAAGACTGCCCTGGTGTAATATTTTTACTTCCAACAAAAAAAAAGCAATTACATTAGTATTAATATATCGAATCCCATTAGAACTCCGAAGTTAAATATGTTTGGATGAAAGTAATATTAATATAGAATGATCTCTTGGAAGTTCTTGTTGCACCCCCAAAGCTTTTATTTTAAAATAATAATAATAACTTTAGGAATAATTTAAACACTATGCTAGTTTTTGGTTCAGAAAAAAAAACACTATGCTAGTTTTACCTGGATTTTAGGGTAACACACAATTAGAATAAGATTTTATAGTAAGTTTACTATATAAAAAAAAAAAAGATTTTGTAGTAAGTTTTTATTTAATATATAAATATGGATATAATATTTTGAAAAGCATGTGACATTTTTTAGATTGCAATTGATTGAAATATGCATGGGACCATAGTCCATAATTCCATATATTATTATATTATAGGTTAGGTAGGTAAAGGTTGGTCCTATATGTGTCACACAATATTAGTAAGTAAGCATAGAATTATATGATAATTAAAGAAAAGGGTGAAATTGGCATCAATTGATATATGCACATATCATTAAGAGATGTCATAATCTCATAATTAAGGAGACATAATCCTCTACTAATTAAGTATTTGGACTATAAAATATATATTGTTATCCCCATGTTCTCTCTTAATTAAGCATTGTATGCATGCAAAATCAATTGTAATTAATTTGCATTTTTCTTTAGTATCCACTTATACCATCCTTTAACATTTCTACTCCATCAATCATATGAGTTCAAATACGGGTTATCTCTTGAAGCGCATATTAACGTTAAGTAGGCAATAAAAGAATTCGAACTACGAATTCGTATTATCAATCACATTGTTCTTGTCAGCGATTATAATAAAAATATTTTTGGACCTTAACTATTAGCTTGAGCTTTTAGTTCAATCGATTTCTTGATATTGTATCAGAGCCTCTTGGATCAAACGGTCGACGGTTTGAATCCCGACAACCTCATTTATTGATGAATTTAAACACATGGGGGGATGAGCTTGTGTTGTGCATGCTTCAAGCCGAAGGGGTATTCGCATGAGGAGGTGCGTCGGAGATTATAATAAAACTATTCTTGGACCTTAACTATTAGCTTCAACTTTTAGTTCAATTGGTTTCATGACATGTCAGAGATTATAATAAAAATATTATTGGACCTTAACTATTCATGTCAAAATTATTCGAGAGGAAGAACAATGAATCCACGATCTAAGAACGATGTCTCCAAGTAGAGAGGAGGGGGGGGCGTCAATTTCTCGAGAGAAAGGGTGAGAAAATTGTCCTCTAATTCTGATGTTATGTTTTGTTCTAACTTAGACCCCTTTATATAGGCTAAGACTTCTTTGTTTTAAA
Organism: Euphorbia lathyris; assembly: GCF_963576675.1. NCBI lineage: Eukaryota > Viridiplantae > Streptophyta > Magnoliopsida > Malpighiales > Euphorbiaceae > Euphorbia > Euphorbia lathyris. The sequence goes on from NC_088915.1 coordinate 89,370,976, forward strand.
GGATTAGACAATATAAATCATATGTCAACTAGTACTCTAACTTCATTGTTAGACATGTATTCTCATTAACAGTTACTTAATTAGCCAAGATTAATACAACTAGGATTCCTAATTATATAATAACACAATTAGATAAAACCCGGTAATCCACTCGAATACGGATTAGTACAAGTGGATAATTCCTACATCTCTCACTTGCACATAATAATAAATTCGCACTTCCATTCTCTTTTCATATTCGCAAATATAGATCATGCGATCAACATACCATCGAGGGAATAATTGCTATACTTGTTAGAGAGATATACCATCTCGATAATAGAGTATTTTACACATGTTAAGAATATACAGATTGTTGTGAAAGTATCACAAAAAATTGTATGTCATTATCCCGAATTTCACATCACATCCCTTGTAACTTTACTTAGATCTCCATATTATTTTATTTTCATAATTATACATCTTATTATAACTTTCCAGAGTGTGTAATATAGAAACTTGAAATGTGTAAATGGCAATTGTTCCCTTCAACTTCATTCATTTCATTGTAATTTAAATTCTCTTATCTACTCAGTCCCTTTCCGAGCTCTATTATCACATAGTCCACAAGAGAATCCTTCTAAGACAGCCACATCTAAATTGTACTTTTAGAATAAGTTAAGATTCAAAGGATAAGTTTTCGTAAACCATAATAATTTAATTACGAAATGAGTCTTACACTATGAAAAGTGGAGATCAGTCTTTTCCATCTCGGGATCTCTCAATACATATGATATAAGCTCATGTGTTATGTTGTTATTTTTTTATCTCTAAAGAGAATGCATGTTTAAAACACCATATGAAAGCATCAATTCATATGTTCCCACCATCCAAACTTAAGTTCTCTTACTTTCACAACTACTTACGACAATAGGATAAACAAATTTAAGTTATTCCATAACTTTACCCAATAGATCAATCCATGACCTCTTTATATAGTAATCTTGTACTTTAACGAATTCTCTTCATTGTTTTTTAAAAATCAGTCTCATTTTTATCTTTGTCATTTCAAGACAAGATAAGAGTAAGCACTCGTGTAAGTGAGTTACTTATTTGTTCCACATGCATCATTATATAACATTAAACATTTCAACGAATAAATATTTACATATGTATATTGATAAAATTCAAAATGCTTTTATTGAATACTCGTGTTCTCAAATTACATGACAAGAAGTATGTCTAGACCCTACATAAACCTTGTGATCTTACATGTTTCTCATGAACATCTCTAGTGGTAGGTTTCGTGAGAGGATCAACAACCATGTCACGAGTGGAGACATATTTCATACTAAATTCCTTACGTACAACTAAATCTCATACAAAATGGTATTTAATCTCTATATGGTTTGACTATGAAATCTCTAATCTTTTAAAAAAGCTATATCACGTTGACTATCACTATTTATTACTACTGAATTGTGGGAGTTAGTAATATTTAGGTGTTCCATAAACCTATTTAACCAGACTACCTCTTGTACTACAAACAAGCACGATATGTATTCAGCTTCCATAGTGGATAACACTATACATGTTTGTTTATTGCTTCTCCAGGATATGACGTTGTTTCCTAGCAAGAAAACATATTTAGATGTGGATTTTCTCTCATCCAAGTCTCATGCCCAGTCTGTATCTGTGTATCCTCTTAATTACAGATCTTTACCTCGATAACATAAAGAATAATTAGTTGTGCCTTTGAGATATTTCATAATTCTCTTGATAACGGTCCAATATGATGGTCTAGGATTGGACTGATATCGTCTCACCATTCCAACGACATGACAACTATCGGGTCTCGTACACATTATTTCATACATCACATTTCCAACAACACTTGAGTAGGGAGCATTCTTCATTTGTACAATTTATGTTTGTGTTTTAGGACACATTTCTAAACTCAATGAATTTCCTTTAGCATAGGGTTATTTATAGGTTTACAACCTTGCATATTGAATCGTTTGAGAATCTTGTTAATATATGTCTTCTAAGACATTGACAACATTTCTTAGAACGATCTCTTGAAATTTTAACTCTAAGAATACATGCAACTTCACCCGTGTCTTTCATTTCAAAACTTGAATTCAACGAAGCTTTTACTTAATTTACATACCAATGTCATTTCCTACTATGAGGATATCATTCACATACAATGATAAAATAACAAACCTTTTTTCTAGACTGTTTAGTATAAACACAATGATCTTCTTCAATTAGCTTGAAGTTGTTGGACACCATCTCATTATGAAATCGAATATACCATTATCTATAAGACTATTTAAGGCCATAAATCGATATGATCATATTGGAAACCTTTTGTCCGTTCCCTTTTGGAAAGAATAAGAGCAGAAGACTTGTTACCAGAAACAATAGCAACTATCTACAAAGTAGAGGATTCTGAATGTACTTCTTTCTATTTTTCAACATCCTGAATCATAGAGTAAGCCTTGTGAATATTGGATAAGGGATCTAATAAAAGCATCTGATGCTTGACATGTGAATATTCATCACGTAAGCCCATAAAAGACTGAACCAGCTGGTCATCATTATGAGATTCATAAGCCTTTTTAACAAGTAGCTGGTCATCATTATGAGATTCATAAGCCTTTTTAATAAGTAGGTAAGCTCATCCCATAATCATTTCAGTTTAGTAAAATATATGACAACAAGTTACCTTGTCTAAAATTATTTATTTCCCTTTTGGCTGATAAATGAGAGGTCCATTGGAGCCTCCAAAACGTTGTTCAAGTTCATACCATAGTGCTCGAGCACAAGGTGTAAAAATGAATATACCTCAACTAAGTCAGAAGTTACCATGAAGTTTTCCACTACGGATAATCAAGCGAAGTCCTCGACGAAGTAAAACCATATAGGATGAATTTGAGTTTTTCTTTAGTAGAAAGAGCTACTTACATAACTCGACTTCAGGTTACATAATTATTTCCAGTCAAAGGTATTGTAACAAGGCTAATTTCGGGGTTATCAATGGTAGTGAGTTAAAGAGATAGTGAATAATCAGCTTGAATAGATAAGATTGGATTCATGTACGAATCAATTCAGAAGCATGATTGTGACTGGATTTAGATTTTTAGAAAAAGAATGGATGTTATTATGAGTTGGAGATAAACAAATTGACTGGAAATAGATGGATTTGGTACCTAGGATGATTGTCCAATGACATGCATCCGACATTTCTCCTTTAAAGTTGGTCGATCTGGAGGAGGGAAGATCACCCGCCAATGTAACTCTGGCGGTAGAAGAAGCGATTTCGCAATTTCAGACGGTAGGGGGATACGATTCTAAAGACGTTCCGAAATAAAAATAAGAGTTTATAAAAAGATTTACATATCACTTTACTTAAAAATCATAACAGTGACAACGAGATTCGAATCGAAATAGAATGCAACAAAATTAAAAATTTCATTGGTGCTCATATAAGGTAAAATAGATAATGTGACATTTATTTTAAAGTTTTGAGGAAAACAAAGTTTAGAATCGGCAGAAAATGTACATAGACACACAGTTAAACTGGTTCAAAAAATAAAGAAAGAAATGGGCCTAAGCCAACCTTGCATGATCTAAAGCCCAACTGTGAAACATTTTAGGGCTTTTTAAGTGTCATAATTACTTATAAAATTACAATTAAATTATGGGGTAAATTACACAGAAATTCAATTTTTTAAAACTATTTACAACTATGTCAAGTCATAATTTTGGATTATATCAAACTAGTAAAATTAGTACTTTTAATATATTTTAAGGATTGGAATTTATAAATTGAAGTCTGGAATATATTTTTTAGGGCTTTTTTTTATAGGAAAGGAAAGAAAAAAAAAATTTCTAGAATTGAAGTCTAGAATTTTTAAATTATGGTGTAAAATCATAATATACAGAGAATAATGATATATTAAGAATTAAGTTTGGTAATATGACTTAGTTGTAATTTTGTACTTAATTATGATATTCATGTATTTGACCCTAAATTATGAAACACAAATATAAAAATAAATCTTGTAATTTAGTTGATTTATAAAATAGAGTCAATGGAAGGTTTAAGTGTCATAATTACATATAAAAAACACATTATTTATTTTTATCTATTTGTGTTTAATTTTTTTTTTTATAGTTTGAAAATAAAGTTTTACAATTTTCCTAGTTGTATATCATAAACTTTTTCAACTCCTTACAAACTGTGAGAATTACAAAATTTAAAGGATGTGATATGAAAAACATTATGTTAGCCGAATTTTATATTCAAAACTAATTTTTGATCATCAGGTGCTTAATGTGATAACAAAATAAAAACTCACATGCTTAATATATCAAAATAAAAGATCAAGAGCTTAATGAACTAAATTAAGTGATTCTACGACTGTTATCGTAATTCTGTATCTTGACTTCTTGATCAAAGCGTCGATCACCTGAAAACACAACAATGGTAAAAAAAATGGCCGGAGACCGACGAACCATTTCTGATGATAAAGTCAGTTGATAAACTAGGGAATATCAAAGACTATTGAGAAAGTATTTCAATGATTAGAAATGAATTACCTTGATTCCAAGAGCACCTCTACTATTTATAGATAACTAAAGTAATATCTCGGACAAGTGGCAGCTTATGATAGGTCAATGGATCCTATCTTTACATGTCATTATGTTTATGAGAATGAGGAACGTGTATTTGGAATCTAGCGCTTTGATTGATCCACGTGTCTTCCAAAATACATTTTTAGGAAGTTGCCTACAACAACACGAAGACGGACGAATGACTGCCTTCGGTTCATACTTAAGCTATAAACATCGCTCCCATTTCTCCTTGTGTTGGACAGAGTCTATCTGAGCTTCTTAAATTATAGTAGACCCACTTGTCATAAGCTCAAATGACTTAATACTATAACAACGACGTTTGTACTTTTCGACTGAGAAATTATACAGAGTATTTTTTTAAAAGTTAAAATTATTTTAAACAAAATATTAATATCATCATATACAAATGATATATAATTAAAAAATATTAAATTTTTATATAAAAAGTTTATCAACTTACGTAACGCACGGATACAATATTAGTTTACACCATTTTATATGTTAAATTTACGCTTTATCATCCAAAACATTTGGATCAAATTTAACATTACCCAAATGTAAATGAAGACAATATCCAGAATAGAGCGGCTTAAATGCCTACTCATCAACTGATTAATACAACAACACAACAGAAGATAGGTTTCCAATGCTTCACACCATCAACATTTTGTTTGTTTCAAATCATATATATGATTCGAAATCGAAAATCCGTTCTGATTAGTCTTTTTATATGGTTTTTTTTGCCTCTATGATTTTTAGCTACCTAGACCGCCTAGACGCCGATGAATAAAAATATATTATTTAAGTTTTATCTTTATTATATTCCACTTTTGAATGTTGTCATATGGTTATTCGTGAATTGTATTTATTGTTTTCAAATATTTGGTTTAATTGTGTTCTCTAATTATTTTTAGGGTTAATTATAAAAAACTACCATGTGGTTTGACCGATTTGTGATGTGGTACATGTGTTTTTTTTTTTTTGCAAACGCAACCATGTGGTTTGCAAAATTTTACATTTGAGTTCACTTTGTCAGAATTTGAATCGATAACGACTTCGAGATGAAAATTTTCAAGAGTTAAATAATATTTTAAACAACTTTAATTTTTCAACTTTTTAGGTTTGATGTCATTTAAGTGTTGTTTTTTTTTTATGAGAGAGAAAGATAATGCTTAGAGAGAGAAAAATCAAAAAATGATTATTTTGAAAAATTAAGAATATGGTTCCATTGTAAATATGATATCAAACAAGTTTAATTCTTCAAAAATTTCATTTTGAGGTCGTTATCGGCCAAATTTGGCCAAGTAAAAAAACATGTAAAATTTTGTAACATAGGGTTGTGTTTGAAAAAAAAATACCACAGGTACCACATCGCAAATCGGCCAAACGACATAGTACTTTTTTGTAATTAACCCTTATTTTTATAAAATGGTTTAAGACTTTTTGTTTTTTAAAGAAAATACCATGCATTAAATATAATTAAAATACAAGGCTTCAACAATGAAATATGGAGGACTAATATGTCACTCCATCAGTCCTGGCATAGAATATGATGATTAGCAAAAATGATACTAACATCATTATACGAATGAATCAACCTATTATAACCCTCAAGAACAATGCCGTAATAAGACATTGTTTCATGGCTTTTGGTGAATTATAATATATTTTATTTGTTGGAGTTGTTTTAATGATATTGTTGTTGAAATGTTGATTTTTCGCATTTTTAAAGAAATATGTTACAAATATACATATTTTTATATTAAATAAAATATAAAAATAAACCTTGTGATTTGACTAATTTGTAAAGACAATCCATGTGGTTCAAAAGTTTGTAAACAGGGGTCTATATTTTGTGAATTTTGCAGTTAAAGGATATGTGAGTTGAGTTTTCGACCAAACAATACTTGAGGTTTAGTTTTGCAAAGTTAGATCTTAAATATTGGATAATTTGCAAAGTCAGTCTTTTTAATTGCCCAAAATCGTTTCCTTTTTAGGGTAAATAGTCATAACGATAATTTTTTTTGAAAGAATGATGAGTTTGTAAACTGCAAAAAGTACAGATTCCCGTTTATAAATTTTTTTTTTTTTTGATAAGATGAACTTATATTAAACAACACAAGCCAAATCGTTTTGAATACAAACAGTAATACAATCAGGGAAATCTTCAATAAGAATTTCCATAACAGATAGAGAGCAAGCCCAAGCAGCTAAACCATGTGCAACAGTATTCGCTTGTCTTCTCTCAAACACATACTCGATCGACATAAAAGAATGAAGAAGATCGAGAATATCATCACGAATAACACCCAACCAATTTGTCAAACCTTGATCTCCTTTAAGCAAATTAATAGATGAAATTGAGTCAGATGCCACTACAATATTTTGGAACCCACAATCAAGAACAATACATAAAGAATTATATATTAGTAAAAGCTCAGCATGTAGTGCCGAAATTGAAGATCCAAGAGGCCCACCACCAGATAACATCACATTTCCATAACAGTCCCTCACAACCATGCCAAAGGAAGCAGAACAGGAAATAATTGAAAAAGAGGCATCACAATTTAATTTATACGAATTTGCACATGGAGGAAACCACACAGCTCGATCATAATCAGTCCACCTAGCACCATTCGCACCAATAAGCTCAGTAATTTCACCAGTCTCTAGCAAACCTGGTGTAAAAACAGCAGCAATTCCTGCCCCAACTCCTCCATTTAAAGACAAACCAGCTCCTGAATTCGCCACACCAGTATAATTAATGGTTGGAACTGAAGTTAATCTTGATTCCTCATTCATGCCATGCCTTATCATCAATACATCTCCATCAAAGACTCCAAATTTCTCCGGATAAATTCCATTTAATCCTCCTCCAAACTTAACCAATCCTGCTTTAAAAATATTAACAGAGTCCATAACAGCCGCCCAACATCTAATTGCTCCAAGCGGCCTCTTTCCATGTGCTAATTGATTTCTTTCAAACCAAATATAATGAATTAACCCACAAAAGATAACAAGCTCCCCCATTGACAACAAATTAAATATAGCAGAAAACCACTCCAAACAAGAATACCCTGTAACTTTATACACAGAATAAACCATATTCGCCTGTTTCCAATAAGATCTCGTGCTTGGGCATTCCTTAAAAATATGAATTAAAGACTCGAAATGAAAACCACAAAATGGACAGTGTCCCATTACCTCAATCCCTTTCTTCATCAGATTTTCATAACATAGCAATATATTTTTTGCAGCATTCCAGACAGTATGAATAAATTTTGAAGGACAATTAGTCTTCCACAGATTTCCCCAAAAACGATCAGGACCATAGATGAAGTTGCAAACCTTGAAGAAATTCTCATAGCATCAAAAGCAACTCCATAACCAGACTTCACTAAATATTCACCATATTTTGAATGCACCCAAAACAAAGAATCAGTTAAATTCCTTTGACTTAATGGGATTTTCAAAATTGCCTCTGCTATATCAGATGAGAAACAGAAATAGACCAACTCTCTTTTCCAACAGAAATTATCAAAATCAATTAGACATGAAATATAATTTGTTGGAGTAGGATTCAAAACATACAAAGGTCTATGACACGGCACATCAGGAATCCACTTTGGCACCATCAAATCAATAGTCCTTCCATCTCCCACTCTCCAGCAACATCCATCCATAATAACCTGTCGAGCTTTAATTAAGCTCCTCCATACATGACTAGGACAGAAACCAATTTTTGCATCCAAAATCCCCTTCCTTGGAAAATATTTATGTTTAAATACCTGTGAGCAAAGAGAATCAGGAAATTCCACAAACCTCCATACTTGCTTAGCTAATAACGCAAGATTAAAAGCATACATATTTCGAAATCCCAAACCACCCTCTTCCTTAGGGTAATATAGTCTTTCCCAACTCACCCAATGAATGCGCTTTTGTGAAGAAACATGATTCCACCAGAATCTAGCCATAATTTGTTGTAATTCATCACAAAACGTCTTAGGCAATAAAAAATAACACATTATATATTGAGGAATTGACTGTGCCACAGACTTAATCAAAATTTATTTCCCTCCACGAGACAAACACTTCTCTTTCCACCCACAAACCCTCTTCCATAACCTATCCTTAAGAAACTTAAAAACGGCCTTTTTTTATCTTCCAATAATTGATGGTAACCCCAAATATTTTTCAAAACAAACCACTTCACGAACGCCAAGCAAACTTGCACACCTAGACTGAACATCAGTTCCCACACATTTACTAAAAGTAATGTCAGTTTTTTCATAATTTATACGCTGTCCCGAAGCATTCTCATAAACAGACAATAACTCCCGAATAGTAGAGCACTCAGTCGAGGAAGCTCTAAAGAACAAAACTGAATCATTAGCAAAAAAACAAGTGTGAAATAATAGGCCCAGAATTGCTAACTCGAATCCCATGCAAAACTCTGTCTCTCTCAGATTTCCTAATCAATGCTGATAACCCTTCCGCACAAATTAGAAACAAATAAGGTGATAATGGATCCCCTTGACGAAGACCTCTACTAGGTTTAACAAAACCTTTTGGTACCCCATTTATAAGGAAAGAAAAGGAAACTGAAGACAGACAATTTTGAATTAAATCAACCCAACAACCCGGGAAACCCATAACTGACATCATATCTTTAATAAAACTCCACTCAACCCTATCATATGCTTTACTCATATCCAATTTTAAAGCACATACCCCTTTTTTACTACTAATTCTATGCTTCATTGAGTGGAACAACTCAAATGCAATTAGTGCACTATCCGTGATTAAACGATTAGGAACAAATGCACTCTGAGATGGATGAATAATAGAATGCAGACAAGTCTTAAGCCTATTTGCCAATGTCTTTGAAATAAGTTTATAAACCACATTTCAAAGGCTAATAGGACGAAGATCTTTTAAAGAATTTGGATTTTTAACTTTGGGAATAAGAGTAATAAAGGTATGGTTTAAAGACGACGGAAAAGGGGCACCATTAAGAACATTCAATACAAGGGCAATTATCTGTTCCCCAACCACATCCCAATATGTTTTAAAAAATAAAGCTGACATACCATCAGGTCCAGGAGCCTTAGACCCATCAGTCTGTTTTAATCCCACCATAACCTCATCAGCCTCAAAAGGAGCTTGTAAATGTGCAACCTCCTCAGAAGATAGAAACCGATCAATAGAATTCTGAATAGCATCACAGTGAGAGGGAACTGTTGAAGAGAATAATTCAGAAAAATAGGAAGACACAATATGTTCAATTTCAACTTTTGTTTCATGCCAAACCCCTTCTGAATCTTGCAATCTTTTAACACAATTCACCCTTCGCCTACTAGTCGCCTTAGAGTGGAAAAACTGTGTATTCCTATCACCCTCCCTAAGCCAATTCACACGAGATCGTTGCTTCCACATCACTTCTTCATCCTCCTGAACCTTTATAATCTCCTTCTCAATACTTGCCATTACCCTTGCCTTCTCATCATTCATAGGACCAGATTCTAAAATTTGCAAATCATGTAACAAATTCTTCAACTTCACACCAATATGGCCAAAACAATCCCTATTCCATTTTTTTAAAGCGATACCACATTGTTTCAGCTTATCACAAACCCCAAGAACTGGACATGTTCCATTATTCCAAACTGACTGAATAACAGAACGACAACCCGAATTCCTAATCCAAATTTTTTCAAATCTGAAAGGTCGTTGTTTATAACACTGAATCCCATCTGTATCAATAAGAATAGGAGAATGATCAGATGCCACTCTTGCTAAAACAGATACCAATGCTCTCGGGAAAAGCAACTCCCAACTAACCTGACAAACAGCCCGATCCAATCTTTCCCTAATTCGAGCAAGACCTTGTCTACCATTAGACCAAGTAAAGCAGGCACCTGTGTATCGTAAGTCAAAAAGATCACAATCATCCAAACAGTTTCGAAAAGCTTCCATTGAACGATAATTTTCTGAAGACCCACATTCCTTCTCTCTTGAATACATAATTTCGTTAAAATCCCCAAAACAAACCCAAGGAAGCCCTTCCCTAGAATGAAGATCCCTAATCATACTCCATGTACGGACCTTATTTGGTGTTTCTGGCCATCCATATACCCCTGTACCCCTCTACATCAAATTTCCCATATCATCCTCCACACCAAAATGAATACAATTCATACAGAAACCAAGAATTCTTAATCCAAAATCAAGCTTCCACATCAGAATTAACCCACCAGAATGACCTACTGAGTCAACCTTGAAAAAATGATAGTCCAAAAATCTCAATTTTAACCTATCCAAATTACCATTTAATCTTACTCCATAATAAAAACCACATCTGGGCAGTGACATCTTTGCAAATCGATCAAACCATAATATTTATTTTTACTTTTTTCTAAATAATTTTATATTATTACTTTTAGATAGTATATACATATTTTAATTAAATTTATATAATAATTTGTTAATTAACAAATATAAAAATATAAATCTGATTAATCTCTAATTAATTTTCAACTAATCCTCGATTAATCTTCGAGGAATTATCCTCTCTACTAGTACCTAACGTATTTTACGACCTTACATATATATTAGACATGTTACAGATATAGAGATAAACTAGTCATGAATGAAGTTTTTAAATGTCTTTCGTGAAATTTTCAATTTCCCTTTTTAAGTTTATTATGGGTAAATAATTCCTGAAGCTTATTATTTTAAGGGATATGGTATCAAAATATATAGTTGTAATGCTTTTGGGAAGTATCAATTTAGGGTTAGGCTTCATGTATAAAATAGTACCAATATAAGTTTAATTTTTACGAAAAAAGTATCAATTTAGACCTCGATAATAGAACTTGACACGTCATTCATGTACTCCATGAAGTTCTACTAATTGTATGTGGAGAGAGAAATCATAACTTAACGAAGTAATATGAATACCGTGTCATGTTTTGTTATCGAGATCTAAATTGATATTCTTTTATAAATGTTAAGCCTATATTGGTGCTACGTAAAACCTAAATTAATACTTCACCAAAAATCTTAGGTCTATTTTAGTACATTATCCCTTATTTAATGATTGGTAAGTTAAAGCTTACATTTTAATATGAACAATGTCTTCAAGCAAGATTAATTTTAGCCATACATTATCACAAATTTGAAAATATTGATTTGATAGTTATTTAACTGTCACATCAGACCTGCGGACTGTCTTGCAAGCATTGGTCAAACAGTAGCAACAAAAACGTGGTGGGCAGCAGCACCGACATCCTGTCAGGGCTTCGTTTTTGATGATTTATGTAATGTAGCGCATGTTCGTGTTAGATAGCTTTTTGGTTCTTTGTTTTCCCCTTTATTTTTGACTTCTCCCCCTTTGTATTCTTTTTTCATTCTTTTTAATAAATTCGGGTTGCAGGCTGTGCCGGAGGTGCCAACCTAGTTGGGATGTCCGGCGGTCTGCGCGTCCCAACCTTCATTCAAAAAAAACATCAGACCTTTCAATAATCAATTATTTCTAACAGTCTACTTAACATCTATATATATAATATAAAACAGTAACGATGGAGCTGAGGTGTCACTTCCTCATTTTTTACTGATAAAAAATATAATATAAAATATTAACTTTAGTTATATTATTATATTTATTTATAAAAAGATTATTTTATCCGTACTATATCTAAGAGTTCTACAGAATTTAAATTAATCCCTAAAATCTCTCTAATTCTCTGCATATCTATATCTAAAAGTTCTACATAATTTAAATTAATCCCTAAAATCTCTCTAATTCTTTGCATATCTATATATCTATATATATAAAATATATAATATAAAATATTAACGATGGAGCTGAGGTGTCACTTTATTATTTTTTACTGATAAAAAATATAATATAATATATAATATATTAATTTTAATTATATTATTATATTTATCTATAAAAAAATTATTTAAATTAAATGTGAAAATAAAATAATAATATTTAATTTATATAACACTTTTATATCATTAATTGTAATTATTAAATTATATTTTTTTTGTTAATATTTATATATTAAGATGAATCCGTGCATCGCACTGGTCAAAAACTAGTTTTTAAAATTTTGGTAACATAACGCTAAAACTGAGCTTGCTTAAAATTGTATTATTTCATATGCTACACTTCTTAAAAAACGCCAGGATCACAGGAGAAGTACATGAATCACGGAGGGTCGCAACCAAAAAGTTTCTCACTAAAAATTAAAATTTCTGTTGTAATTTATTATTTTAACAAAATTGTAGTTGGGACGGAATTAGGGAGATAGTTCCGTCACCGATTCTCAGACTAATTTCTTCTTTTGGGTGTTGCTATTTACCGTCTCAAATTATTTATCACCGCCCCCATTTGGACAATTTTGCCATTTTCATAAAAAAAATTTAACTTTTTTTTTGAGAGAGAATCCGCATCTTTTATGCCTAGGCGGATGAATCTCCCGCCTACCCATAGGCTAGGTGGGAGATTCTCCCACCTGCACTAGGCATCATTTTTTTATGAAAAATCGTAAAAGTTTTTGTGACGAAAAATACAAAATCGTTCAATTTTTGTGATGAAAAATACATAAACGTTACAAAAAAAAATATGCATTATTTTTATGATTTCTTTGATAAAAAACGTAAATTTTAATGTTTCCGACTCGTAATCATCCATTTCCGGGGGTTCTCAGGTTGTCACGCATCAATTATTTTCATAATTTCAATTATTGTTGTTCGGGTTTGTGATTTTGAAGAGAAAATTTTCGGTTTTTAATCAAAATTATGATATGGACAAAAAAGTCCAAATAAGAGTGGTGATAAATAAATGGGACCGATATTTAGCAATCCATTTTTTTTCCAATAGATGTCGTGGATTCCTGGTTCTGATTGCAAATTATCAAAATAACTCAACCATGGAAGTTAATTATGATTAATTGGAAGTTTGGGGTGGATTAATAATAATATGCATCTAATCAGGGGCGGAGACTGGAGGGATCCCTCCGACCGTTGAAACTACCCCCTATTAGAGGTGGGTTCGGCTCCTCCGTCTCCAACAGATTAAGTTTCGGGGTTGTTAATCATCTCATTTAATTTGTATTTTATTATAAAATTAAATTTAATTAATATATAAAGAGATTAGTTTTCCTTAGTTCAAAATGACTCAATTTTACGAGTTTTTATATTAAGCATCGGGTCTTGCATGTCACTTGGAAGACCCTCAATTCACATTTGGACATGTGTATTGTGACTCCATGTAATAACTAAAATAGTGGGACCTATTATAATATGCGTGGGTCCGTATTACACGTGTCAAAGTATGTATGAGAGGTCTTCCATTTGACATGGAGAACCGGGTGCTTCTAATAATTTACCCAATTTTACTACCAATTAAGGTTTGTTTAAGTGATTAAGAGTCCAAATCGTTTAAATTAGATCTCGAGTTCGAATTTAGTGTATGCAGAAAACTTTAATTGGGAGAGAATCTACCTAAAGGGTACCTGACAAGCCTTGAACCGAGAAATCAGACAAAAAAAAAAAAAAAAAAAAAAACACACGGTAGGTGTAAAATTAGCCCCCCAGTGAAAAGAAACCTTGTATTCGCGACTACATGGAGACGTAGTAACTAACTATAATTGAAAAGATGAGTAAATTATACTCATGGTCACTAAACTTTACTCATTTTCACCGTGTATCAACAAAACTTCAAAAAAAATAATATAAAAGTCACTCAATTTTATATTTTCTAACATTATGATCATTAAATTTTAACCAACCTTTTAAAATAACGACCTCAAAATGAAAATATTCAAGAATTAAAGTTTTTTACAACGATATTTAACATTAAACCACATTTTTTTATTTTTCAAAATTACCATTTTTAAGTTTTCTCTCTCTAAAAATTCACTTTCTCTATCCTAGCCAAACAACACAAATTACCTCAAAATAAAATTTTTGAAGACTTAAAGTTACTTAGAATATTATTAGTTCTTGAAATTTTTTATTTGGATTAAACCCATTTTTGGTCTATGTAGTATTCAAAATTTTATCCTTTACCCCATGTCGTATCATTTGGTACATTTTCCCATTAAAGTATTCCAATAGGGGTTATTTAACTCATTTTGGATGAAAAATTATTAATTTTTTTTTGTCACGTGATATATACACGTGGCAATTGATTTAATTTTTTCCATATAGATTTAATATGTGGATAAATAAGAAAAAAATATAAGGGATTGTTTTTTTCTTATTTATCCACATATTAAGTCTATAAAAAAAATTAAAACAACCGTTATATTTACATGTCACATGTCAAAAATTGTGTCATGTGACAAATTTTTTTAACAAACCAGATAGTTTTCCATCCAAAATGAGTTAAACGTCGCTTATTGAGATATTCTAAGGGGTAAATGTTATCAAATAATACCATATGGGTCAAATGGAAAATTTTTACATACCACATGGGCCAAATAGGTGTTTATTCCTTTTTATTTTGAGGTCGTCAATCGTCATTTTGAGACGTTAATTGAAGTTTAGTAGTCATAATATTAAAAAATGTAAAGTTGAGTGACTTTTATATTACGTTTTACTATGAAAATAAGTAAAGTTCAGTGACTACGAGTGTAATTTACCTTTGAAAATAGGGTAAATTTCAAATAAAACCCTTGTGGTTTCACTAATTTTCAGATAAAGGACTGTGGTTTATTTTTTGTCAAAACGAGGATTGAGGTTTCGCACTTTTAATAATACTATTAAAACTATCTTTAACGACCTGAAAATGAAAATTTTCAAGAATTAAAGTTGTTCAAAGTCATATTTTTTACGGAACTACATTTTCGATTTTAGAAAATAATATTTTTTGGAACTTTCTCTCTCTAAACATTAACTTTCTCTCTATTTACCAAACATCATCTAAATAATCTCGAAATAAAAAAGTTGAAGAATTAAAGTTACTTAGAATATTAGTAGTTCTTAAAATATGTCATTTTTGAAGTCGTCAAGGGTGATTTTGATAATATCAATCGAAAAAGTCCTTATTTTGCTAAAGTTAAAAACCTCAATCTTCGTTTTGACAAAAAGTAAACTACAGTCTTTTATCAGAAAATTAATGAAACTATAGAGGTTTTATTTAAAATTTACCCTTGAAAATATTATATATATATATAGAAAGAAAGAATGCAAGTTGAATTATATAGATGACAAATTAGTGTAAACACATATGGCAACAATTGGGTATATGATATTGATTAATGTTGTTTTACGTTGTAATTCACATGCAACATTTGGATGTCCTTTTTGATTGATTTTGGTAGGGACCACATAAAACCTCATACAAAAATATCTAAACATAAAGAGTGTCTATCTATATCCATCAACATTAATTAATACTATGATCATCTATATATATATATATATAAAGATGGATTGAATTAGGGAAAAAAATAAAGATGGAAACAACATCATATCATATGGTGAGTTATTTGCCACTTGTGAAAGGTAAGTATTTCCACTTGGAGATGCAACTTTAGAAAAAAGAATCATAAGGTTAAAGGGTAGTGGTTATGTATTAAAAAGGGTTTGGGATATATCCCTTGCCCATCAAGGCATGTTTTGTTATTCACATTAGTTGTGGTTTTTTTAGTGGATTGATATTTACCGCTTCCAAATTACTGATCGCCACTCTCTTTTAGACACTTTTGCCCTTTTCATTTTTTAAACTAAAAAAACTGAAGTTCTCTCAAATTTCTTCGAAATTCACAAACCCGAACAACATTCATGGGACTTAAACACGTAAGGTAAAGGAAAAACACTAATGATTCCTCGTATAAGTATTTTTATTTGAAAATTGAATCGAAAACACGTTCCCATATCCGGATACGGAGAGAAATTTCATCCAAAATATGCTAAACGGGTGATTTACACCATCCCGCCTAGGCAGAAACATATAGTTCATCCGTTTCTGCATAAGCGGAATGGTGTGAATCACCCGTTTAGCACATTTTGGATGAATGTTTTTTTATATATTGATTAGATCAATTATTTTTTGGAGAAAAATTTCAATTAGTGTAAATAGGAACTGTGGTTATTCGATTTCCTCGACGTTTTCAGGTTTATTTTTCATAAATCTATTTTTTGGGTCGGGAGAGAGAGGATATTAAGTTTTTGAATGGAAAAATGAAAAGGGTAAAAATGTCCAAGAGGGAGCGATGATCAGTAATTTGGGGGCGGTGAATAACAAAGCCTTTTTTAATATATATAATGGGGAAGGAGGGAAAGGATAACGATAGTGGGAATCGAACTTCAGTGGAGAGTCAGTGATAATTTTGTATTCATATAGGGATTTATGAGAGGATTTATATATCGTTTTGATATGATTGAATTTGTGGGTAATGCTCTGATGATAGTTGATATCTTTTCTACGCCTACGATCCTTAAGTTAGTAGAGTTTAGGAAGATGAGAACTACGTAATCAAATATGAAGTACAGTGGATGTATGTATATACTTTGATTGTGTGACATCGTGTTCTATTTATAAGGTGCGAGAGATAATTCTATTAGTTGATTTAAGGTGTGCGCTCTAGCTATTCTTGAGAAAGGGTGTCGACTTTTGAATGGTGGATGTCTATGGTAATTTAGGCAGTTTCTAATGTGTCCAAACTGTAATCCATAAATTGTAGGCGTGAATTGGGGTCATATTTCAAAGCGGATCCGGAATACTTCTCATTAGTCTAAGTGTCCAGGTGGTTACTTCATCCTAGCATGGTTTGATTCGAAGGCTCTTCTTGCACCATACGTCCTTCCTTGTTAAAGATGATAGCACTTGTACATTCGGTATATTTGTATAATATAAGATGTCCCCCTTTCGGTTTCCGAAGTTCTTTAGGGCTTCGACCATTAGTGAGCCAGAAGACCTTTTGAAGCTTTGAGAAGGGTTCAACATTTTGTCGAAGCAGAAATTAGGTGTTCCTACCATTACGACATGATGTTCCTCACATTCTACCTGATTCCTTTTTCCTAGTAAGTGAGATGTCTCATCACGCTCTCCAAGAATGAATTCACCTCTATGAAGCATGATGATCCTTTTGTAGATGTCTTTTCCACCGTTTCCCATTTTAAAAAAAATACAACGTGCATCTATGGGCATCCTATCTAGGAGAAAATGGGCAAAAAAAACTCTCCAATTTCCAAGAAGCGTTGTTTCTAAGGATCTTCATTGAAGGCAACATTTCGCCGCTTGACCACGAACTCTATAAAAGGAGGCTTAAGGTGCCACATTCTCTTTTTTCTAGATTTTTCACATTCCCTCTCAATTTTTGATTCCCCCTTTTGTTGGATGGAAGTTTTGAGAAGGAAGAACCCTCACAACCCAAAGACGGTCATCATCATTGGTCAAACCTCCTCCAATCACTCCGAGATTATGGCTACGAAAAAATAAAACTAGAAAAACTTCGATAAAAGCAAAAGGTAATCATTGAGAATAAACAGAATCCCAAGGCTTAGGAGCAAAGCTTATCTCCGCTCTAATTGGTGGAATTGGCCCGAGAATAGCCAAAAGTTCACTTTTTTAGGTTATGCTTCAGGGCATACTCTCTCAGAATCCATAAGACCGTCTATAGGTTTGAGGCATGCTCTCCAATAATCTTTCTCTTGACAATCATGTTGTCCTTTAGGCCAAAAGGCATGACCTTATAGCAATAATTTTCTTCACGTACGAGTGATGAAACTGGTTTTCTCCATATCATCCTCACCATAGGAATTTGATGGTGTCCGGTTTCCACGTCTAGCATAAAGTAAATGGCATAGACTACTTGTATTGAATATCTTAACATGTCTATACAAGGCAACAAATATGAATCCTTCGGGCAAGCTTTACTAAGGCCAGTGAAATAAATACATAACCACCACCACTTGCCATTGGTTTTTTTTTTAACTAACACCATATTTGATAACCAATGGGCATAATGTACCACTTCAATGTGGCCGTAGTTTATCAGTTTCTTAACTTCTACCTTAATGGATTTTTGTCTCGCTGGTTTGTGGTTCATTTTCTTTTGTCGCACTAATTATGTATCAGTTATATATCAAGGGTGTAAGTCATAACCTATAGCGAAACTCTGGTGACATCACTTGGGCACCACACAAAAGCTTTGACTTTTTTTTTCAAACTTTCCACCACGATCATTTGCACAGTTGTCAGAAGTTCTGCTGCAACTTTAACTGGCTTCCCTTCAGCCAACCACATCATTTCTATTTCTCCTGCTAGTTATGCCCACTCTTTTTCCTATTTTTTCACTTCGGGGTTCGTAGGCTTCATCTGAAGTGATGATGTATCTGTTTCTTTGGGAATATCCTAATCCCTTGGGTGATCGTCATTCCTCCTTTAGTGGGCATTTTCTATGCCAGATGATAGATTGGTAAGACTTTAGATGATATGACAATAATGTACGCACTATGATGATGTTATATGGCAGGAATGTATCAACCACAAGGAATTTGGCTTTAGTTCTCCACTTTGGATGTCTGTATCCTACTTTCAACTTCATCTTAATACTACCAAGAAGGGGGACTATATGGTCGATAATCCCTACTAAGGGATAAGGTAGGAATCAGCCTGTTTGACTCAGTTTTGAGTGTTTCATACACTTTCCTAGTGATTTGGTTACTAAGCTTCATGTGTCGATGAACACCCTTTGGTTTGGACAGTGAATTTCTCTATGAGAACATTGATAACTAGGGAATCCTCATGTGCCTATTTAGGTGCGTTCTTCAAATTGCCGAACGAGAATTTTGAACTCGATTCCCAAAGTCTCTTCCTATCTTTATACGCTATTTTTCTTTTTACTGACCCATCTCCTTGGGGCCCTCCATCGATCATATTGATGACTCCTCGAGGACTACACTCCAAGGTTTATGCTTTCTTTTATTCTATGGTCCGGTGCCTTTGGGGACTTCTTCAGAAATCGATATAGTACTCCCATTTCAGCCAATTTATCCAGATCAATTGCCAACATGTAATCCTTAGTGTCATGGTCTTCTCTCTTATGGAACTCGCAATAATCGTATTGCTTCGACATCCTAAACGCTTCAGCTTAAGAGGTATTCGATGCACTAATTATTATTTCCTACCAATACAACACTTCTTTTCTCGGGGAATTAAGTGACATATATTTGGTGATGCACTCCTCGTACGAGGATAACTGCAGATAGTATGATGGAAAGCATGTGAGAAAATCATACTTTTTTTGCTAGTTTAATGGCTTATTCTGAAGCGTCCAACTTTTCTTACAATTATTCCATTAAAGATCTGTTTAGGTTTGTAGCTTCTTGTACAGTTTCGACATTGTAGAGGAGCTGATTGGTTATTCGGTCCATAAATTTCCTGTTTGTAGGATTGAGAGAACCCGTGCATTCCTCGATACGTCTGTCGAGTTTATGAGTAATTTGAAGGAGTCCTAAAACATTGCTACTAACATCTACGAGGGTTTTGGGCTCTTGCATTTTTCATGAGAATGATGGATTCATCGAGTTCTTAAGATGAGTTATGTATGTGTGTTTTTCGATCCATGCTCAACGTCTGGATGGCCTACAATAATCCAGGGAGCGTTCATACTCCCTTTTCCCCCACTTTCTTTGATACGATAGGGATCTGCATATGCCCGTACCCTTTCCACGGAAGGCGTTGGGGGAATGATCTTCCCTGAAGGACTCTGTTAAGCCCAAAATATACCTAAAATATCATTAATATTTACATCAGTTTTATTACGAATTTGTGCTATTTATATCTATTTAGAGTACTTTTACTTTCGAATATGTTTCTTTCTTGCAAGGTACCTAAATATTTGGTAAAATCCAAATAGGAACTAAAAGAGGTCAAAAAACGAAGGAAAAATCCTAAGTTAGGAGCCAAAAGACGAAGAAATCAGCACACCAATATGAGGAAGACAAGAACGAAGTCAGAAACGGGATAAAAATTCATATTCTTGGTTGAGAATCCAAATTCTCGGTAGAGAATTTGTGGGCCGCGACCGAGAATCCAAATTCTCGGTCGCGACACGCGTCGACCAGCAGCTTCTCCCTTTCGTTCGAAGACTAAATAATTGCTCCCTCATTCTCGGCCGAGAATTTCCATTCTCGGTAAGTGCAGAAATTCCTCCAAGTACAATGAACACGTGTTTCAATCCAAGAAACGCGTTCGTTCGGGTGGATAGAAACGACTCTTCACAGCGGACACGACTCTTTATAATGGACACGACACTTCAATCACGACTCTTCAACATCTATAAATAAAGTATTGATTTGAGAGTGGAAATATAATGAGAGAGTTAGAAGAGAAGATTAGTGCAGAGTTCATGCAGAAACTCTGACTCGGAAATGAGTCAGAGATTAGATTTCATTTTTGTACAAAGCAATATGATGTGCACACATTGTTTATTCAATAATAACAAACACAGTAGCGTTTAGACATTGTTCATATTTAGTTTACATTTTAGTAGTAGATAGACCAGTCTCTATTCCAAAGATTCAACGAGAAGATTGAGTAGAGAATCCGCCCCTGAGCCTGACAAACTCTAACGAAACCCAAGGAAAGGATTGACAACCCGTTCACTTGCACGTCATCGAATGTTTTCATGCTCATTGTTCTCTATAAACTCGTATCAATTTATATTTCATCTAATAAAGTCCGTTCTATTCGATAGATTTTTATGCAGCACTTTGGTAAAGGATCCGAAGTGGATTGCTGGTGTTTTCATTAAAATGTAGTTAAATTCAAAATCTTTACAAGGAAACTTTGTTGAACAACTTAGACAAATTTCTATCTCGAAAGAGTTTTAATTTGGTTAAAGTAACGATCTAACCCGACCGTAGGAGGATTGACTACAGTTCAAAGCCTAAAAATTAGAGGTTCCGTCATTTATTTCATCGTTATAATTTATACAAAGTTTAAAGTTGTTTTCTTTGCTTAATGCAAACGAATATATTTGTTTACTTTTCTAAAAAGTACTAAACGTTACTGTCTTGCAAATTCACTCCTAAATCAGAAATATTTTCTAACATCTTCATACTCTAATCTAATTCTCATTCTAGCAATTTCAAAATCAAATCCGATTTAACGATTTTCCTTATTATAAATCTTAAAAGTATATTTAACCAATTCAAAATAAGTTTTTGTTAAAAAAAAAACGTTCCCTGAGGGATCAATATCTTTTATTACTACAAGCGTATACCGTGCACTTGCGGAAATCGCTCAATAAGTTTTTGGCGCCGTTACCGGGGAACGCCAAATTTTTAACAAAAATTTATGTTTTTCGTGTTTTTTTCGAACCTTGGTTTATAATATATGTATTTATTTATATAGTTTTATTTTTTTTTATTTTGAGGATGGTCACTAGGACTAAATCCTCGTTGTTATTTAATATTTGCATTTAAATGTTTGCAGACAAAAAAAAAATCCAAGTTTTTTCAAAGATAAACTGGAGATTTGATCATCAATATAAATTCACAGAAGAAGTCTATAAGAGAGAAATCCAGCATGCAGATACATCATAGAAGAGAAAATTCTTGAAAAGCTTGTCAAGAACATAACAGATGGTTTTACCATAAAATTTTTAATCTCTTCCCAAACACATTTACCTCTTTCCTATACACTAAACCTTTCACTAACATATCAAATTTCTTTGTTAAGAAATTTATTCATTTCCTACAAACCCAAATAATTTCCCTTTTTATAACATCCCTAACACACATACATCTATCTCTCTAAGAAATCACTATGGAAAATCTTCTCAGACAGATATATCAGAAGTAGGATGAAATTATCTTATTCACCAGGAAGGAATTGTATACTTTTAATATAGTTTTGAAAGTTTCAGTTAATGTATATAGTTTTTTGTTCGTGGTCAGAACTAGAAGTTCGGGCATTCAACCGAAATCATTAGATCCTTAAATTGAGAAAACGCTAAAAAAGAAAGCATTTAAAAAAATGCTAAAAAAAAGAAAAAAATATAAGAATAATAATTTTAAAGTTCGGGATACAGTTCTACTTTTTTATTCCAAATTGAAATTATTTCCAGGTAAGTTACATAGACATGACCATTATTTAAAACCGGTCTAAGTAATTGATTATGTCAATGATTTAGATTCTCCTTGAGAATTCTTAAGGATTATCACATTTTTAGTTTTTAGTTTTCATATTTTAATCTTTACATTTTCATCTTTAGTTTTAGTTTATACATTAGTCTTTAGTTTAGAAGTAATAAAAACTTCTAATTGAAAGATATTTAAAATATATTATGTATCTTAAATATTTGTAAAGTATCTTTAGAAAAAAAAATCTCAATTGAATTAAAAGTTACAGAAAATTTAAGTTTCATAATTAAAATCTCTACTGTGACTTTTGTTTGATGTTTTGAAAAATTCTGAACTTACTGAGAATGTGAATTCTCAGTTGAGAATTTTACTTTCTCTGCCTTATAAATTTCTGAACTTACTGAGAATGTGAATTCTCAGTTGAGAATTCAGGATTTCAAAATTTCAAGGGAAAGGAAGAGAAAAAAAAATTTCCGAACTTACCGAGAATCGAAATTCTCGGTAACTTCAGCGAAAGAAGAAAAGAAAAAAAAATTCGCGACCGCGAATCGCCATTCACGGTCACGACACGGGCGTATATTAGACCTGTATCTCTTTTTTCTCCTTCACTTCATGCACCATTTCTGAAAATTTTGAAAAATTAAGATTCTTCATATTCAAATGGTGTGAATTTACACATTTTCAATCCCAACAGACACCTTGAATTGTCCTTGATTGCTTATAAAATAATTGACAAAGATCAGATTTATGTTACTTACATTTTTCTATTCATCTCTATCAGACAAAATCTGATTTCTTCTCAGTTATCAAACCTTTAAAACACAAATTTACAGAAAAAAAAATTTCTTCCATTAAAAACCATGACTTCCAAGCATAAATCTTCAAAGAAGATTACTGCTGCACGCAACAAGCGTCCTGATTTATTAGAATGCTACGGTGCACCGTTTCCCATTTATACACATGGTGAAGAACGAAGATATTATAAAACCATTTGTTATGTATAGTTTGTATATAGGTTTGTTTTTGTGTTAGTTCTTTCTGTAACTTGTATATATGTTTTCTAATTTAATAAAACTATCAAGTTTGATTCTTTGATTCTTTTTGCTTAAATATACGTTAACCATACAAGTTATATGAATACACCCGAATTTAAGTTTAAATGAAATAGTATAATTTTTAACATGCATCTGCCATTATTTTTAATGAATCTGTATTCATTTCAGGACTGTTTCTGAACATCTGACTTTTCATATATATTACATGCTCATAAATTATAATCATTAATATTGAACAAGTTCATGAACATTCATTTTATATGATAATTCTAAGTTTTGTTCTGTATATCTGTTTTTCAATTTTGATAGCATATCAACTTTGATTCTTTGATTAATATATGTTCACTATGCAAGTTATTAGAATGAATCTGTATATAATATTAAAATGAACCAGTATAACTTTCAAACATAGATGTGTATACAATGTTAAATTGAATCTGTATATCATTTCATTAATTTGCATAAGTTTCAATGTTTCAGATTTGATATGAATAAGTGATTAATAATTTGATTTGTTTAATTTTTATTTGTTTTTTTATAGGTTTTTTTTAATCTTTCTTGTACATATGTTAATATTCATTTATGTAAATATGTGTTATGCAATAAAACTTTGTTTCATTTTCATACTTTAATCTTATGTTCTGGTTTATGTCTGTTAAAATTTATAAACTATCAGCAAATGAATCTGTTCATATATATCTTTAATGCTAATAAGTTAGGATCATTATTAACTATTGAACATAATAATAAATTTTCATTTTC
This sequence comes from Euphorbia lathyris, assembly GCF_963576675.1. NCBI lineage: Eukaryota > Viridiplantae > Streptophyta > Magnoliopsida > Malpighiales > Euphorbiaceae > Euphorbia > Euphorbia lathyris. Next base: position 89,395,530 of record NC_088915.1, read on the forward strand.
ATGCAATCATTGAGTTTAATTTTAATTATGAAATTATGAACTTATATCGTGTTGATTATTGCATATATATCAGTATGAACTTATTAAAATAAAACATACATTTTTCATATGAATCTGTATCAATTAGAATAAGGTTAATGTTTAAGGTTAAATGTTTCTTTATTTGAATGCTACTCTAATTTGAGTAAGGTTCATGTTTAAGTTTTAAGCATGAATAAATATCTATATGAACTTACGTTCATTATCTTTTAGAAAATTAATTTACCTTATGTGAAGTAAAGAACATTGATTCTACATTAACTCTGTTTAAGGCATTTATTGTTTCATTACTCCAATTTACTAAGGATAAACCTTTGGTTTACCTTGAATTTAATATTTTAATTTATGTTTTTAAGTTTCAGGTATACATTTACTTAATTATAGGACATATTTACCCAGAAAATTGCACAAACGGAGTTTTTTACGCACATTTTGTCGCTGTCAGGTGCAGATTCTAACTTCAGCGAAAACATGTAATTTTCAGAGCGATTTTCTCTTTGAAAATAGCGTGTCGCGATCGAGAATCTGGATTCTCGGTCGCGACACGCGCCCTGTAGGACGGGTATAGGCACAAATTTATCTAATTTTGCAACCTTTTCCTATTCCTACACTAATTCCTAACACATATATTCATACCTATATATACATATCCCTTACACCAACCTATCATCACCTTCTATTTTACCCAAATTACACACCCCATACACAAACTCAATAACCTACTCCTCTATTTTTATATCTCGCCTAAACATAAGAAGGTTACTCACAAGATTTCCTCTACCTCCATTCAACATTATTTCAGATGGGGTTGGGTACGTGGTACAAGCACTATTATGGACATAGTGCATAGAGAAACAAACATTATTGTATTGGTTACTCTTTCCTATTCTAAAAAGGAATGAGAGGATTACATTTATGATTTAAGTTACATTTATGAAGTTGGGGATGACAAGATGAGTATTTGGTTTGGATATCATACAAAAATAATTTATTGTTAAGCCATCAATTTTCCAACCAATCCGGTTTGGACATACTTTGAATAGTTTGGATAGATTTAATCCCAAGAATGCTACTAGCACGCTCATTAAAGATCGTTGGTTTTAGTGATAGATAGCTTTGGCTTACCTTTTGACAATTGAGTCCATGTTTCCATTTTCAACAAATACGCACGTTAATATGGGTACTTTGATTATGGTTCACATGGTAATGCTATTAACAAGGATGGTAATGCGCATAAACATTTTGATTAGGATGATGATATGCATGACGATGAAGAAGAAGGTGAGGAAGAGGAGCATGTTGAGCCACAAACACAAGCACAAGGGACTATTGAGACAGAGTACAATGTTGATGATCACATTAATTTGCAACACATTTTGAACCAAATGCATGCACCAAACCGTCAAATGAATTTGCAATTAGATGATATTGTTGAAAACAATCAAGAAATGAGTTCCAGAATTTACGCGGTGGATGCCAATATCCATACTTTGAGAAGCGAGCACACGTCACCATGACGCCAGTTATTATCATTTTTCCGTCGTCGAGGCATCATGACTACACCATCTCCATCGGGTTCACCTTCCCAAGAATAGGTTTTATCTTATTTTTTCTCAACTCATTTATTTTTATGTTATTTTTGATTAAGTTTGGTCCAATTCCAATTTTTATTTATGTTGGATACAATCCATTTCATATTTATATATTTCTAACATTTTTGCTTTATTTCGTACAATCTTTCGTGTTTTATCAATTTTTGCACCAATGAGGACATGGTCTAATTTAAGTGTGGGAGAAGATATTGCATATATCATTTTTAGTACGAATAAATGCAACAAATAATTTTTAAGCAACATTTTCAAAATACAACACTTGTTTTATACAAATGCAATATATTTGCAACACAATTTATTTAAACACTATTTTTATTAACTTAATTTCTTATGATTATTTTTAGGTTATCATTATTGATAGAAATGATATTTCTATATGGGCAATATTTTTTATAAATTTTTCACAAATCTCTGATACGATTTTAAGTAAAAATTGTCTCGAGTGAATGTATTTAAGTAAAAAAAAATTCTTTATTTTTAATCTCTATTTGATATCATGAAATTCATGATACAATAAATCTTATTTTAAATTTTCAATTAAGTTTATAGGCATTAAATTGAACTAACAAATTTTAGCTCGGTTTGATTTCATCTTACATTAACACCAATTGAAGTTTTTTAAGGAAACTTTAACCATAATACATGTTGAATTTTAACTCAATATAAGATGAATGTGCTATCTTTCTTTTTCCCAAAGTTGCAATTTTATAATTCATATTAATTAATCAATTAGTTGAATTCTTAACTTTTGACCACGATTGAGACCAACCTTATCACAATCGAGGTATGAAAGGAAAGAAAATTAAGTACCGTTTGCGACCACCCTTATCACAATCGATGTATGGAATGAACGTTTAAAACGAAAAAATTAAGCATGTTTAAGTTTAAAGTAACGATTGCGTCCACCCATGGCATGGTCGGTACCTCTTAAGCGAACACTAAGCAATAAAATACGTATAAATTTACGATCAAAACCACCCTTATCTCGGGCGTAACTAAGCAAATCAAATTAACCAAGTACTTATTCATTTAATATATCTCATATATTAGTTTAGGTTTGGGAAAGGAAAACTTGTGCTTTAAAATGCCTTGAGACGAAGGACTCAATAACATGCGTGCTTATATCGTCCTGAATACTCAAATCAAAATTGAAAATACAAGACGAATGATATATCGTATTTATACTAAGTTAGTTTGATATTTTGCGTATAAATTTACCAAGCGAAGTTAGTCTTTTTGGCTTAACTAATTTAAAAGGTAATACAAAGATATATGTTTTATTTTCATAACGAGATTAGTTAAAGAATAAATTCAATAAAATTTTACTCGGGACTAGCAAAAGATTAAGTGTGGAGATTTGTTAAGCCCAAAATATACCTAAAATAACATTAATATTTACATCAGTTTTATTACGAATTTGTGCTATTCATATCTATTTAGAGTACTTTTACTTTCGAATATGTTTCTTTCTTGCAAGGTACCTAAATATTTGGTAAAATCCAAATAGGAACTAAAAGAGGTCAAAAAACGAAGGAAAAATCCTAAGTTAGGAGCCAAAAGACGAAGAAATCAGCACACCAATATGAGGAAGACAAGAACGAAGTCAGAAATGAGATAAAAATTCATATTCTCGGTTGAGAATCCAAATTCTCGGTAGAGAATTTATGGGTCGCGGCCGAGAATCCAAATTCTCGGTCGCGACACGCGTCGACCAACAGCTTCTCCCTTTCGTTCGAAGACCAAATAATTGCTCCCTCATTCTCAGCCGAGAATTGCCATTCTCGGTAAGTGCAGAAATTCCTCCAAGTACAATGAACACATGTTTAAATCCAAGAAATGCGTTCGTTCGGGTGGATAGAAACGACTCTTCACAGCGGACACGACTCTTCACGATGGACACGACACTTCAATCACGACTCTTCAACATCTATAAATAAATTATTGATTTGAGAGTTGAAATATAATGAAAGAGTTAGAAGAGAAGATTAGTGCAAAGTTCATGCAGAAACTCTGACTCAGAAATGAGTCAGAGAATAGATTTCATTTTTGTACAAAGCAATATGATGTACACACATTGTTTATTCAATAATAACAAACACAGTAGCGTTTAGACATTGTTCATATTTAGTTTACATTTTGGTAGTAGATAGACCAGTCTCTATTCCGAAGATTCAACGAGAAGATTGAGTAGAGAATCCGCACCTGAGCCTGACAAACTCTAACGAAACCCAAGGAAAGGATTGACAACCCGTTCACTTGCACGTCGTCGAATATTTTTATACTCCTTGTTCTCTGTAAACTTGTATCAATTTATATTTCATCTAATAAAGTCTGTTCCATTCGATAGATTTTTTGCAGCACTTTGGTAAAGGATCCGAAGTGGATTGCTGGTGTTTTCATTAAAACGTAGTTAAATTCAAAATCTTTACAAGGAAACTTTGTTGAACAATTTAGACAAATTTCTATCTCGAAAGAGTTTTAATTTGGTTAAGGTAGCGATCTAACCCGATCGTAGGAGAATTGACTACAGTTCAAAGCCTAAAAATTAGAGGTTCCGTCATTTATTTCATCGTTATAATTTATACAAAGTTTAAAGTTGTTTTCTTTGCTTAATGCAAACGAATATATTTGTTTACTTTTCTAAAAAGTACTAAACGTTCATGTCTTGCAAATTCACTCCTAAATCAGAAATATTTTCTAACATTGTCATACTCTAATCTAATTCTCATTCTAGCAATTTCAAAACCAAATCCGATTTAACGATTTTCCTTATTATAAATCTTAAAAGTATATTTAACCAATTCAAAATAAGTTTTTGTTAAAAAAAAACGTTCATGTGGGATCGATATCTTTTATTACTACAAGCATATACCGTGCACTTGCGGAAATCGCTCAACAGACTCCTTCCAACTGCTTTCATCGTAAGATGAAGAGAGTGACCGAGAATGATTTCTTCGGTGCCTGGGGGGTTCAGTATTTCTCTCTAGGTCTCCTCTTTTCGCCTCACAACTTGGAATCTGGCGATGCACTCCTCATACAAGGACAACTGTAGACAGTATGACGGGAAAGCATGTGAGAGAATCCTACTCTTTTGCTTATTTAATGGCATGTTCTGCAACGTCCAACTTTTCTTGCAATTGTGCCATTGCAGATCTGTTTAGGTTTGTAGCTTCTTGTACAGTTCCTATATTGTAGATGAGCTGATTGTCTGAAGGCTCTCCTTGGACTTTATCTATGGGGACATAACAATGATATATTTACATGACATCTTTTGTTGGTATATAGTAACGATCTTTCCTTCCAAAATAACTACCATTCATTGTTTCTTAATTCTTACCAAACAAATAAATAAGGATGTAACCAACCCGAGCCGAACCGAGCTTTGGCATCCTCTCACGTCCGGCTCGTTAGAAAATTGACAAGCTCGAACTCGAATTTATCATTATGTTCATGCGCTGTTCGCGAGCAGCTTGTTCATTCTGTTTATGAACTTCATTTGCTAACAACCCATTAATTATGTTCATTAATTACATAATTAATGAACATGGTTTTGAAATCTATAAAACTAAAGTTTTACACGAAATCACACGTTGTTCTACATTTCCCCTTTATAAAAATACTATTATTAAAAAAATAATCGAACCAAATTTGTTCACGAAGGCGTTTATGAATATTGTAATGGAACTTATCTATGAGCTTGTTCATGAACATATAATCATGTTTGCTCCTAAATTTTTGAGCCAAATTTCATCATACTCAAGCTCCATTCTTTTATAATGGCTTAATACATCACCATCTCCATTAACTTGTCCATAATAGTAGATTGGCTCTCTAAACTTCGTAAGTGTCTCACCAGCTCTTTAAACTTGATTATTTCGTATCACCAACTCCCTGAACTTGTCCATAAAAGTAGATTAGTTTCTTCAACTTTATAAGTGTCTCACCAACTCCCTAGACTTGTTTATTCCATAATGACTAAATACAAAAACCTAAATTCTAAAAATACACATTCATCTATTCGAGAGGTAATTTTTTCTTTTCTCATACCTTTCAACCTATTATAAGAGTTAGTGTTGCAGGTTTGAGAGGCCGAATGAATGAGAAGTGAGAGTTAATATTATGATTTTTATATTTAGTTGTTACCGAATAAGCAAGTTTAAAGAGTTAGTGAGACATTTACAAAGTTCAGAGAACTAATCTACTTTTATGGACAAGTTTAAGGAGTTGGTGATACAGAATAATCAAGTTCAAGGAGCTAGTGAGAAACTTGCAAAATTCAGAGAGCCAATCTATTATTGTGGACACGTTCATGAACCTAGTGATGTATTAGGTCTTTATAAATTGAGCCCAACACGATCAAATGTTTATCCAACCGAACATCAAACCACTCATGAACGGTTCTACTCATTACAAACTATATAGTAAACAATATTCACTTTGTGTAAAGATTCATCAAACAGAAATGGGTAAATTACATCCATGGCCACTGAACTTCTCCCATTTTAACATTGTGAGCACTGAATTTCAATTCTTAACACTATAACCACTAAACTTTACACTTTTTTTACCATCGATGACCACTCAATTTTAACCAACTCATCAAGATGGTCGTTAACGACTTCAAAATGAAAATATTCAAGAATTAAAGTTGTTCATAACGACTTTTACCATGTAATCACATTTTTTTGAGTTTTCTCTCTCTAAAAATTCATTTTCTCTCTCCTAACCAAACAACACCTAAATCACCTTAGAACAAAAAATTTCAAGAATTAAAGTTCCTTAAAATATCATTAACTTTTAGAATTTTTTATTTTGAGGTCGTCAACGGTCATTTTGATGTTCAGGGGTTAAGGTGCAAAAATACCCATAACATTGTGGGTCAGGAGCAATTTTACCCCTAACGTCTAAAATGGTACAATTTTATCCCTAATGTTGGAAGCCAAGAGCAATATTATCCCTAACGTTGATAAATTGGGTAAATTTGAGAAATAATTCATCAAACTGTCTTCTCGGTCACGAATCTTGTCATCTACACTTCACACATGCGTTATTTTATCAGTAACAAATCACAAACATATGTTGGGATGTGAAAAAAATAAGAAAAAATATTAAAAATATACTGTCTTTTATACGAATTAGATAAAAAATCAAAAAATTCACCAAATTTATAAATATTAATCTCCAATTTTATTATTAAATTACAAAAAACATTATATCCTTTTTTTTAGAACAAATTGATATGTAATTGGTGCAAAATAAAGAAAAAAAAATGACTGTATTTTATAATGGTGTCTGAAATTGATCCAATTTATCAACGTTAGGGGTAAAATTGCTCTTGGCTACAAACATTAGGGGTAAAATTGCACCATTTTAGACGTTAGGGGTAAAATTGCTTCTGAGCCAAAACGTTCGGGGTATTTTTGTACCTTTATTTAGTGACCATATTATTAAGAATTGAAGTTACCAAAATGTCAAAATGTAATGCGTAATATCCAGTGGCCATGAGTGTAAGTTACCCAACCGAAACAGAGTCAAGTTATAAGGCTCTGTTCTTTATTGCTGAACTGAACTGAATACTGCTGAATACTGAACTGAACTGAACTGAATTTAACTGAATACTACTGAACTTAACTGAATACTACCGAACTAAACCGAACTAAACCGAACTAAACAATAATGATGATATTAGACTTTAAAATAATTTAATTGATAATATTGGACATTAATAAACTTATAATAATAATAATGATGGTTCTAATAAATTTAATAATATCAATAATAAATAAATAAATATATTATTAAAGATAAAACTAAATTGAATATCAAATAAAAGTTCGGCTTGATAAAATTTTGGCTCGATAAAAGCCTATAAAATTAAATAAAAATGAGTCTAATTTAAATTAAAAATACAAATTACATACAAACACAAATTTACATATAATTTAAAGCCTATGAAATCAAATACAAATTTTTATATGAATACAAACTCTTAACTTTTTATTCTAATTAAGGGTTAAAGTGTAAAAATATCTCTAACGTTTTGGGTAATGGGTAATTTTACCCCTAACATCTAAAATGGTGCAATTTTATCCCTAACATTGATAAATTCGATAAATTTAAGTGCAATTCTTAATTTTTAAATATGGAAGCATACTTTAGTTTTAATTTTTTTATTAAACGATATATACTTTAATAAACTATCATTTCTTGACTATTATTTCTTAACTTTTATCTAATTTATAGATAATGATAAACTATAAATAATAATAATAATAAATAATAATAAATTAAATAATAATAATTATTATAATAAATTATATATAAATAATTATAATATAATAAATAAGGATAAATTACTGAATACTGAAACTGGATGCTAAAGTTGAATACTGAACTGAACTGAATTAAATTGAACTGATTGTTACTGAAATTAAGTGATAAAGAACAGACCTAAGTCAGTTGAGTTCGGCCAGACTTCCTTTTTTTTCTCTGTTAATTAAGAAAGCAAAAGAAAAGAAAAGAAAAAGAAGAAAAAGCTCCCACCTTTCCTTCTCCCTCGCTCGAGACCTTAATAATAAGAAAAAGTCACCACCTTTTTCCTTCAATCAATCAATCACGAGCCATCCCTGAAATCCCTCCTTTGAATTCATCTTTCCACTGCCAAAACCCTCTAATCTAATCCAATCTCTCCATTTTCTTACAAAGAAACCGTGAAAATCTCTCCCCACCTGCATTTCCCCCATCAATCAATCCCCATAAAAAAATCCCCAAATGCCACCGATTAAACCCTAACAAATTGGGGATAATCAGTTTTCATGAAAACCCATCATCCCCCTTTCTCATTTCCCCCCAGCCCCCATGTTTTTGAATCAGTTCATGCACTTCCTAAAATCAATTCACACTTTCAGAAGACGAACTCCTTATAATAATCAAAATTGAATCGACAAAAATGGCGTTTTCATCGTGTTTTCATGCGTTCCGAAGATCAAAGAGCAAGCCATTGACGATTCCATCATCATCGAGGAACTCAGAAATGGAGAACATGGATAAGAAGAGATTTGACAGCTTGGAATCATGGTCTATGATATTGGAATCGGAAAATGTTGAGGGTTGGGAGGTTTCTAAGGAGGATCAGGAGGAATGGACGGCGGATCTTTCTCAGCTATTTATAGGGAATAAGTTTGCGTCTGGTGCTCATAGTAGGATTTATCGGGGGATTTATAAACAGAGAGCTGTTGCTGTAAAAATGGTTAGGATTCCTAGTCAGAATGAAGATACGAGAACTTTGCTTGAACAGCAGTTTAAATCTGAAGTTGCTTTGCTTTCTCGGCTTTTTCATCCTAATATAGTCCAGGTAATTCAATGTTTTAAAACATTTTGATTTTATCATTATCGTGTTAATATATTTCGGTATGGTTATATATGATATAAATGACACGAAAATGATAATGATCAGGTTGAGTTGCAGTACTTTTTTGTGCTGAAAGTTTGTACGGACACTTCTTTTATTAGTGTTTCCGCGTTTCCATGTTTGGTGTCCGTGTCTCTTTCGTGTGCATGTCCGTTTTGGTTTGAAGGCTATTTCATGAAGTTTATGTTTTAAAAATAACTTTTTCTGTGTCTGTTTCGTGTCGATGTCTGTTTTCGTTTGAAGGCTATTTCGGCTATTTCACGAAGGATATGTTTTGGAAATAACTTTTCCTGTACGATAATGGTCGGGTTGAGTTGCTGTACTTTCGGGGTAAATTACACCCATGGCCGCTGAATTTTTCTTATTTTAACATTGTGACCACTGAATTTCAATTTTTAACTATATAGCCACTTAACTTTACACTTTTTTAATACCGGTGGCCACTCAACGTCTTAAAATGACCGTTGATGGCTCAAAATAAAAAATTTGAAGAGCTAATGATATTGTAAGTAACTTTCATTCTTGAAAATTTTCGTTTTGAAGTCATTTAGATGATGTTTGGTAAAGAGAGAGTTTGAAATTTTGGAGAGAGAAAGTACTAAAAAAAGGTGATTTTGGAAAATAAAAAATGTGTTTTCATGGTAAATGTCGTTCTGAACAACTTTAATTCTTGAATATTTTTATTTTGATGTCGTTAACGGCCATTTTGAGGACTTGCTTAAAGTTGAGTGGCCACCGGTGTTAAAAGGTGTAAAGTTTAGTGACGATACAGTTAAGAATTGAAGTTTAGTGGCCACAGTGTTAAAAAGAGTAAAATTCAGTGGCAATGAGTGTAATTTACCCCACAGTATGGCCACTGAACTTTACCCTTTTTAATATCGGTGGTTACTTAATGCCTCAAAATGACAAAAGTTAATGATATTCTAAGGAACTTTAATTCTTAAAAATTTTCGTTTTGAGGCCACTTACGTGTTGTTTGGTTAGGAGAGAGTTTGACATTTTAGAGAGAGAAATTTCAAAAAAAAAAAAGTGATTTTGGAAAATAAAAAATGTGTTTTTATAGTAAATGTGTTAACGGTCATTTTGAGGAGTTAGTTAAAGTTGAGTGATCGCCGATATTAAAAAGTGTAAAGTTCAATGACCATACCGTTAAGAATTGAAGTTCAGTGGCCATAATATTAAAATTGGTAAAGTTCAGTGGCCATGGATGTAATTTACCCTAGTAAGATGATAATGGTTGGGTGGAGGTGGTGTACTTTTGTGCTGAAAGTTGCTGACTTTTATATATCATCTATGTTGTACGGACACTTCATGTTAATAGTGTTTGTGCGTTTCGTGTCCGTGTGTCCATGTCCTTTTCGTGTCGTTTGAAGGCTATTTCATGAAGGTTATGTTTTAGAAATAACGTTTTCCATGTCTGGTTTGTGTCCATGTTTGTTTCCGTTTTCGTTCGAAGGCTATTTAATGAAGGTAATATTTTAGAAATAATGTTTCCAGTGTCCATTTCGTGTCTATGTCCGTTTTCATTTGAAGACTATTTAATGAAGGTTATGTTTTAGAAATAACGTTTCCCGTGTCCGTTTCGTATCTGTATCCGTTTTTCGTTTGAAGGCTATTTCATGAAGGTTATGTTGTAGAAATTCCATGTGTCCATGTCCATTTTCATTTGAAGGTTATGTTTTAAAAATAACGTTTCTGTCCATGTCCATTTTCGTTTGAAGGCTATTTCAAACGTTTTCCGGGTCCATATCCGTTTGTGTTTCCATGTCCTTGTGCATGCAACATAGTATATCGTGTATGCTATGCTTTCAAGTTTCAACGCCTAGGCAAATCATCGGCTAAAAAGCCATCAATTAGATATAAGAGCTATGCTGCACATACACTCCTCTTTAGTAGCGTTTTTATGTTTCGTGTCCTTGTGCGTTTTCATTTTGAAGGCTATTTTATAAAGGTTATATTTTAAAAATAGCGTGTCCATGTCCGTTTGGAAAAGGAATCTTTAGTTGAAAATTGTTATTTGACGTTCTTTTATGCATGGATGTTATGTGATATATATTTATATACATAAATGACACAAAAATGATAATGTTCGGGTTGAGGTGCCGTACTTTTGTGCTGAAAGTTACTAACCTTTATATATAATGTATGCTATGCTTTCAAGTTTCAAATGTTGCACGGATACTCCTCTTTAGTAGCGTTTCTGTGTTTCGTGTCCTTGTGCATTTTTTGTGTATCCATTTCCGTGTCTATGTCCGTGCAACATAGCATAAGACTGATGTCCGGAAGTTGAAAATTGTGATTTGAGTTTTTGTTTATGCGTGGATGGCTTATCAAAATCGGAACTTTTTTTCTATTGCTAGATGGTTTACCATCTTCTTTACAGTTCATTGCAGCGTGTAAAAGGCCGCCCGTGTACTGTATAATAACGGAATACATGTCTCAAGGAACTCTGAGGATGTACCTGAACAAGAAAGAGCCGTACTCTCTTTCAACCGAAACAATACTCAGGTTAGCTCTCGATATCTCACGAGGAATGGAGTATCTTCATTCACAAGGCGTGATCCACCGAGATCTCAAATCAAATAATTTGCTTTTAAATGATGAAATGCGGGTTAAGGTAGCAGATTTTGGTACATCTTGTTTAGAAACACAATGTCGCGAAACCAAAGGAAACAAAGGAACTTATCGTTGGATGGCGCCCGAGATGATCAAGGAAAAACCTTATACTCGAAAAGTCGATGTGTATAGTTTTGGAATCGTGTTATGGGAGCTTACTACAGCATTGCTGCCTTTTCAAGGCATGACTCCTGTACAGGCTGCTTTTGCGGTGGCCGAAAAGGTAACGATTTATACTTCACAACTCGTTACTAATTCCTGCTATTAAACTTGTTCGTAAAATGTATTGTCCGTCGTATATGTTTCGTGCTTTTGAATCAAATATTGAATGCTCGGTTGTTGTCATCTACAACCACTATCAGAATCTTATGATTCAATTCGATTCAGCTCTATTTTGAGCAGAATCTTACGATTCACGAGTCGAATGATTAAACGTTGAAGATTAAACATCGAAATTAACAGCTCTATTTTGTGACAGAATCTAAATTTCATCTTTCCATGTGATTAGTGTTAACTTATGAATGATTAATCGTTCGTCGAAATTAACATCGATGTAATGGGGAAGAAGCTACTAATTGCATTGATGTGTCGCGGATTATGTTCGATGATTCAAATTGATTTTTTTTTTCGGTCAAAATAGGAAGTCTCAACTGATTTCACAGTGTCTAGCATTCCAATAGTAGCAGAAAAGGCTGCGGGGATTGAATAATTTCGTCTTTCCATATGATTAGTGTTATGAATGATTAAACGTTGAAGATTAAACATCGAAATTAACGTTGATGTAATGGGAAGAAGCTATTAATTGCATTGATGTGTGACTGTTTTTTTGATGTGGAAATAGGAAGTTTCAACCAAATTTCACGTTTCCGTATGATTAGCGTTATGAATGATTAAACGTTGAAGATTAAACGTCGAAATTAATGTTGATGTAATGGGAAGAGCCTACTAATTGCATTGGCGTGGTGTACAATCTCAGTCCTTTTTTACACTTTGGTGGACATCTTTCAATTTTGCACACAAAACTGTACAACCTTTTGGTGACCTTTCACTAAACTACCAGCCGTTAATTACGACCGGTCAACGTGAAGTTAACACGCCACGTCAGTATTTTTGACCTCCCTAAAAGTCAAATTTGCTAATGTGGTATGTTGACTTCACATTGACCAGTAAACTTTTGACTTTTAGGGAGGTCAAATTGCTGATGTGGGGCGTTGACTTCACGTTGACCTATCACCAGTTGTGCACTTTAGTGGGAAGTCACCAAAATGTTATACAGTTTTGTGTGCAAAATTGAAAGTTGTACATCTGTACACCACGTATGTATTTACCCGTGTGTCGCACATTACGTCAGATGATACTAATTGCATTGATGTCAAAATTAGCGTTGATGTAACAAAAAGAACCTACTAATTGCATTGATGTGTCGCGGATTATGTCCGATGATACAGACAAACACATAAACGAGACATTATTATAGATTACTAATAAATGTTTCTTTATATGGTATCAGAACGATCGGCCTCCATTGCCCGCAAGTTGTCAACCGGCACTAGCACACTTGATAAAGCGATGTTGGGCAGCGAATCCAGCAAAGAGACCGGACTTCAGTTACATAGTTTCGGCTTTAGAGAAGTACGACGAATGCGTGAAAGAGGGTCTTCCTCTAACTTCACACCCCGGAATGTCAAGCCGAAACGTGATCCTTGAACGTTTGAAAGGCTGTGTATCGATGAACTCTTCGTCTATACCTGTACATGCATAGCTTCTTTCCTTCTTCCATTTTCTTTCAAGCAAGGTATTGTTCATCTCTTAATTATAGTTTAAGCTCGTCGTTGATTCGTTTATCGTCTTGTCGAAGTTGACGCTCGTCACGGTAACGGCAACGGGTTCAACTTGATTTACAGGTAGCTAGAATGGAATGTATGGATTAATGTGATCATAATTAGCTCAAAATAAATTGAATGAATGTTATCTTTGATTAGCTACACTAATTTCTCTAGGTTAGATTGTTCAAATCAATGTATAAATATTTAATTTGACTTCATCCTTTCTTTTTCTTGTTCCTTAATTATGCTTAAATTTTGATAATCTTAAGGGAAAATATGAGTTTTTGTGCTTTGCATCTAGTTCAATAACCCCTTATTTTTATTCAATTGCGTTCAATAATCTTAAAATTACAAGTGTCTTATGAATTTTTAAAAGTTTTTAATTATTTGTCTATTTGACATTTTCTTTCATAAACGTGGTGAGCATTTTGACACGCGGGGAGCGTGTTTCCCATTTTTTGCATATCTATTGAGAAATAAGAGGTTATTGAATGTAATTGGATAAAGCACTTTGACACAAGGCGGAGCATGTCTCTTATTTTCTGCGTCCAATAAATTTTATTGAGAAATAGGTGGTGGTTGTTATGGAATGCAATTGGACAAAAGCACTTTGACATGTACTAAAATGTCTCTCATCAACAAATTCTGTGGCAAAATAAGACATGTACTAAAATGTCTCTCATCAACAAATTCTGTGGCAAAATAAGGAGTTATCCGATGCAATTGGATAAAAATGGAGGTAAATTACACTCATGGCCACTGAACTTTACCTATTTTGACATTATGGCTATAGAATTTTAATTCTTAACGGTATAATCACTGAACTTTACATTTTTTAACAACGGTGGCCACTCAACTTTAACTAACTCCTCAAAATGACCGTTAACAACATTAAAATAAAAATATTCAAGAATTAAAGTTGTTCAGAACGATATTTACCATGAAACCACATTTTTTATTTTCCAAAATCACATTTTTCAAATCTTTATCTCTCTAAAAATTCACTTTCTCTCTCCTAACCAAACAACACCTAAATGACCTCAAAATGAAAAGTTTCAAGAATTAAAGTTCATTCAAATGTCATTAGCTCTTTGAATTTTTTATTTTGAGGCCATCAAAGACCGTTTTGAGGCGTTGAGTGACCATCGGTATTAAAAAGTGTAAAGTATAGTGGTCATACTGTTAAGAATTGAAGTTTAATGACTATAATGTTAAAATGGTAACGGTGTAATTTACCCATAAAAATGGAGGTGAAAACTTTTTAAAAGTTGGAGCACAGTTAAACTTTTGGGTCAACCAGATGTATTAGTCCAAAAGAGGAATTTAAAGCAAATGGATGATTGTGTGTTTTATGATATGATTAATTCCTTAACCAAAGTTTGATTATGCATAATATCCCAATTTAAGTGTATTGATTAAACTTTTTTTTTTCAAGTTATATCACAAATGACATTAAGAAAAAAAAAAACATAATACATCTTTAGCTTCTATACTTGTTCAGAAAGTCAATTCATCCTTATATTTTAATAACGTCATTTTTACCTTTTAACTTGCTGAAAGTCACGTAACGATTTTTGAAATCCACGTGGTTGAGCAAAAGGAGTTTGAAACAAGTTAATGTATGTAACCATTAAATAAGTTCGGGGGCAATAGATTAGTGTAAGTAAGCTTAGAGAGGCAAAGAGGCTATTTAAAAAACTTGATAGATTTAATAGATCAATTTAAACGGGTTGAAAGATAAATAAAATATTTTCAAAATATAGAGGACATTTGATTTTTTTTGGTAAATAATTTATTAGTCCTTTATTTTTTACCTAACATATTGTTTAGTCCTTCTATTTTGAAAAACATATTATAAGATCTTTATCTTTTTGCCAATATTAACCTTTTGGTCTTTTTGTCTAATTTTTTTTGGGTTAATACACATATTTGCTTTCGTATTATCACGGAAAAATAGATATACCCTTATACCAAATAAACCCACAAAATTATCCTTGAATTTTTCACAAACCTGTGATTATGCCCTAATCTAACATACGTATGATTTGGCATAAACGGTGTTTATCCTCACTTTCCTTCCACCCAAACATGCATCTTCTAACAACTGATTTCATTTCGTTCTCATAGGCAATTCATCAAACACCATCATCACATTGCATCAATGAGGTCCAAAACACTGTTTCCGACGACTAAGAACAAGCTAATTGCTGTCTGTTTCTTCTTCTCCATCTTGCTTTTCGTCTTCTGGTCAAATTCATCACAATTCTCATACCTAATTTAGAATCTTACCATGTGAGCTACGACACGAAGGTTCACCAAGCAGATACGTTGATGAAGAGTGGAAATGGAGAAGAATGTAAATCTGTTAGCGATCCGAGATTTTCGAAGTGTGAGCTTCCGCTGAAAGGGTTTCCTAGTAAGATTTATGATATGGAATGGGACTTGATAATGATGGATGCGCTGACTGGTTATCACGATGAAGCATTGGGGAGGATGTCGGCGATTTATACGGCGGGGCTGATGGGGGGAGGAATAGAGAAAATGGTGAAACGGATGTGTTTGTTCATGATGTAGGAATTGGGTGAAGAAATTGTGGAAAAGATGATTTCAGGAGAAATGGAAGTTGAGAGCAAAGAGAAGCATGAAGTTGTGATGGATTTACAGAGATGTTTAACAAAATTGCACCAAATTTTTCTTCATATGGCTGTAATGGTAGAAACGCAAGGGGAGACGATGGATAATATAGAAGAAAATGTGGAACTGTCTTTACAATGCAAATCAGATGAAGCAGAGAAGAAGAAAACTAAGGCATGGGTTTACTTTCTTGGGCTGTTATATTCATTATTTTATTAGTTTTTGCTTTCTATTTTATTATTTTAATAAGTTTTATTAGTTTCTTTTGATGAATCTGAAGTTTGACGGATATAGGAAGGTTTGGTGGGAACATCGTTTAGCAGGTCTGTTAGATTAGGGTATAATTGCAGGTTTGTGAAAAATTAAAGGATAGTTTTGTAGGTTTATTTGATATAAGGGTATATCTGTTTTTCCGTGATAATACGAGGGTAAATATGTGTATTAACCCAATTTTTTTAGACTTGTAATCGTTATATTTTAGCATAAACAAATATATATAAAATAACAGAGTAATATAGTCAACTTGTATTGTACTGTGGTTGTACTAAAAGCTAAGATATATTCGGTTAAAAATCTAAAAAAATAGATAAAATGACTACAAGGTTAATATTGACAAAAAAATACAGACCTTAAAATGTGTTTTTCAAAATAGATGGACTAAACAGTGTGTTAAATAAAAACTATGAGACTAATAAATTATTTACTTTTTTTTACAAAGTATAGACACTAAAAATGTATTAAGCCACAAAAACAAACATAAATTCGATTGCCAATTATATTCGAATCGGTTAACCGAACCGAGGTTAACCCCTATGTAGTAGTCACTATTCAAAACTAAGGTCGTCTGGACTGTCTAGACGCTCGAAATTGAGAATCCGCTTCAATTTTTTCCAATTAGTTTTTCTAGACTTTTTTTTACCCCCAAGCGATTTTTAGCCCATGAACGTCGTCTAAGCGACGATGAATAAAAATATTTTTTATTATAAATTTATATTTTTGCTTTATTATACTTCACTTTTTAGTTGTTTTAATGATATTGTTGTTGAAATGTTGATGTGTGCGTACTTTTAAAGATATATATTAGGGAAAATTACAAAACTAGGTCAAATGGGAGGCCCATTTGCATATTTAACCCATTTACTCAACCTACTACATATCTAGACTGATTTTGTGTGACTTTCCCATAATACCCCTAACCTTCCCACTTCCCACCACAACGCGAACGGCCGCTCCCCCCATCTCCTTGGTTACGCAAAAAGTTGGCTGCTCCATTAATGATTTCAAGACTTTTAATCTTCATTTATTCCTTTAAATTGCACGAAATCTGCACCATTTCGCCAAATCACAATGAATTTCTCTTTTTTCTCTCTTCATCTCTTGATTCTGCAACTTCCTAACCCTAGAAAACGAAGCCATGGTTCTTCAACTTCCTGTTCGTTACTTGGTTTTTTTCTTCTTGTTACCATCAAAGAAATGGTTATTCTACGTTATTTCCTTCGTTTTTCCCAGTTTATCATATTGTTATTGTCGCTTTTAAGGGTGAAAGACGCGAAAAATGTAAGTATATGTTATTTTTTCTCCGTTGTTTCATGAATACACTTCGTGAATCGATGATTTTGTGAAGATTTGCGAAGAGAAAGAGCCTGAAACGTGACGATCTACTTCGTGAATCGATGATTTCAAGAAGATCTGCAAAGAGAAAGAGCCTGAAACGTGTGGATCTACTTCGCGAATCGATTAGTTCGCGAAGTCTGCGAATAGAAAAGTTCATGATTTGACTCGCAAACTTCGCGAAAGCATCGATATGCGACGTAGATCGTCCCTGATTTGACTCGCATACCTCGCGAAAGCATCGATATGCGACGTAGATCGTCACGTTTCAGACCTCGCATACCTCGCAAAAACATCGATTAGCGAAGTAAAATCACTTCTTTCCCTGCACATTTACATTCGCATGCTTCGCTAATCCTCATTTCGCGAAGCCAAAATCGTATTTTTCGCTGCCTAACACGATTAATTTTTTCTGAAGGTGGTTGAATACGTAACATCCCTTTCTGGAAGGCGGCGTACTGGGCTACATGGGAGATGACTTTCCTTCCTGTATAGGGATTAACTTCCCTCAAGATTGACACATTCACTCCTGAAATGGTTAGTTAGGAGAGATTATGCCAATAATCCGGTACCGATTTTGAAGCGGATGAGTAATCTTGGTGTGCACCATTGGACACATCCATCCCAAAAGGTCTGGACTTCCATTTCTCATCTCCAGACCTTTTGGGATAGATGTGTCTCACGGTGCACACCAAGATTACTCATCCGCTTCAAAATTGGTACCGGATTATTGGCACAATCTCTACTAACCAACCATTTTAGGAGTGAATGTGTTTTGTTAGGAGTTTATTGTGGCAATCTTATTGTAAATTTTGATGTTGTTGTGATTTTAATGTTGTTATTGTGGCAATCTTGTTGTAAATTTTAATAATGTTAGAATCCATTGTTGTTTGCCATTTTTTGTTGTATACCACTTCGCGAATTAGCTTCAAAAGATATCCAGGCTTCACATATGCGAACTAAATTCATCAAGTAAACCAAATTTTAGCTTCGTAGGCTTCGCATATGCTAATGAAATTCATCAAGTAAAACAAACATTAGATTCGCAGGCTTCGCATAATATGGAATCTGCGAAGTCAGACGGGAGGGGACGAGACGCGCGTAAATATTGAGGGTATTATGGGAAAGTCACACAAAATCAGTCTAAATATGTAATTGATTGAGTAAATGGGTTAAATATGTAAATGAGCCTCCCATTTGACCAATTTTTGTAATTAACCCTATATATTATAAATATACATGTTTTCTATATTAAATAATTTTATATTATTATTTTTAGATAGTATTCCATCTGTTTGAATTGAATTTATATGACAATTTGTTGACAAATAAAAAATATAAAAATATGTATTCGATTAATTCCTAATTAATCTTTAAAGATCATGTCTGTCCACTAGCACCTAACATTTTTTTTATTAATTGTAGTAGATAATATGAGCATCAATGAAATCATAAACAACTCATAAAAAGATTTAAAAAGTTAATGTGATGTATGTAGACTAAGAGGTGGCTACAATTCAAGATTAAAAGTATGAAAAATTATAGAGAAAATGGGTCAAAATGACATTGTATGTATGTTAGGTTTGGTAGGTTAAATTTGGTGGAACCTCTCAAATCTCTTTTTCTTTCACGGATTAGGTGTGACCACAACAATTCAAGATTAAAAGTACCATAATTTGGTTTTTTTTTTTTCCTCAATAATTCTTACCAAAATTTTAACCTTAATACCTTGCTTTTTGTTTCAGTAAAAGTTTCTATTGTCACGTTAGGTTCTGTTTGATACGACTTTCAACACTTAAAATTAATATATTAAGTGTTTATTGGTTTTAAACTTGTTTGATAACATAACTTAAATCTTTCATTATTTCAGTTAATTCATATAATCATTTATTTTGGTAAATCACTTAAAATTTCAAGTTGAACATTATCCACTAATATTTTTAAATTCACTACTTATATTTAGTATTTATCAAATAGTTATATAATTTAATATTTTAAGCATTTATAATATTCAACACTTAAAATTCAGTACTTATTTTTTCAGCACTTAATTTTAAGTTTTATCAAACATCACCTTAGTGTGTTAAGATTAATATAAATTATATGATGCCTTAACTATTAGTTTAAGTTTTTAGTTCAATTGATTCTGTTACATGGTATCAAGTCTTTTTAGACCAAACGACCGAGAGTTCGAATCCTGATGGATCTATATTGTATACGCTTCAAGTTTAATGGGTAATCGCGTGCGGGGATGCGTCATAAATTAATATAAATTCTATGATTGGGTCTATGTTGTACACGCTTCAAGTTCAAGCCCAATACGTACCAATGATCACTAAAGTAGTTTTTGACCTAAAAATTACAAAAGTAACAAATTTCTATTAATAAAGTCATTATAATCGGATCCATTGATTTAAACATCGAAAAGATGTCATGGCTGCCACATCAACAACACCACAAAATGTCTAGCACATGTTGAAACGTGGATTAAAAATAAAAATAAATAAATAAATGAATTCAATCAATTTGGGATATGAATCACGAGGTTAGGATATTCATTTTTTTAATTGCCACGTGGCAACACGTGTCAAACATATTGTGAGATGTTATTGACATGCAGTCACATCAACTTTTTAGTTGTCTATATCATTAGATTCACTTATAATAACTTTGTTGACACAAATTTACTATTTTATTGATTTTATTCAATCAAAAACTACTTTAATGACTACCGTTGTACACCGTATTTATTTTAGTGACCATAGAAACTTTTTACGCCTTGTTTTTTAGAAGAAAGTAATAGTTTCTTTCATTCATATACAAAAAAAAAATATTACATTTTGAAGAAAGTGTTTAAAAATTGCTGTTAAATTACACCCGTTGGCATTGAATTTTACTCATTTTTACGATATGATCACTAAACTTCAAAATATAACATAAAATTCATTCAGCTTTTCATTTTCTAACATTATGACTATTAAATTTTAAATAAAGCCTCAAAAAGACCATTAACGACCTCAAAATGGAAATACTCAATAACTAAAGTTGTTTAGAACAACATTTACCATGAAATCATATTTTTTATTTTCCAAAATCTCATTTTATGAAGTTTTCTCTCTCTAAAAATTCATTTTTCCTAATCAAATACCACCTAAATAACCTTAAAACGAAAATTTTGAAGAATTAAAGTTGCTTAAAATATCATCAATTATTGAGATTTTTTATTTTAAGACTGTCAACTGTTAGTTTGAGGCATTGATTGAAGTTTAGTAGCCGTAATGTTAGAAATATAAAGTTGAGCGACTTTTATGTTATGTTTTGAAATTTAGTAATCATGTCGTGAAAATGAGTAAAGTTCATTGACCGTAGGTGTAATTTATCCAAAAATTACAATTCAAAAATACATTAAAGGAGCTTCAGTTTGCATCTTTAAATTAATAGATCGTGGTAGAACAATAGTAATCAATGTTTGAACTATTTTGGCTCAGTAGAGGAAAACACGCTCCACTCAGAAATCGACTTCAGATTCTTTATCTCTTCGTGATCTTTCAATGAATCACATCTATATGATAGTAGATAGTACTCTTCTATATTTCCATGAAAGAAAGTCTTATTGCACCCATAAAGAAATAGAGAACGTAGACTCTCATATAGGGAGAAAACAAAATATACTCCAAATCAAAGAGAAACAATCAAACTTAACATAAAGAGAGAAAACAAAATACATCCCTAACAAAACAAAATAAAGATGAAGTTTACCTTCCGGTTAAAAGCCGGAAGGAAATCCCAAACTTGGATAACGAAATTTGAGTCTTTTTTTTTGTTAGCTAGAGTTTTCTCCACGTTGCTTCTCCTCCTACCTTAATATCTTATTAGTTCTTAGTTTTGTATTGTGGAATTTAATAGGGGGAAACTAAAAAAAAATCATGATTTCATCGATTTATAAATAGAAGAATGTGATATTGTTTTTTATAAAAGAAAGTACGTATTTTACAGTGTTAGTAAAAAACTGAATTTG
Organism: Euphorbia lathyris; assembly: GCF_963576675.1. Lineage (NCBI taxonomy): Eukaryota > Viridiplantae > Streptophyta > Magnoliopsida > Malpighiales > Euphorbiaceae > Euphorbia > Euphorbia lathyris. Next base: position 89,417,298 of record NC_088915.1, read on the forward strand.
ACTAATTGTATTGATCTTTGACAATGTGACAGGTTGACTTCGATAATCTAACAAGTTTATTTGTTGACTTTGTTGACGTGACACAATAAAATATTAACTTTTTAAGGATATGACATATTGATTTAATGACCTGACAGATAATGTAAGTCAATTTCTTTTTTCTTTTTGCTCACTCTTTAAAACACACAAGCTCTTTTATAAAACAAAAATATAGGGATAAAGACAAAATTTGACTCTGCATTTTTTTAAAAGTGCATATTTTACCCTAATTCCTCTTATTTGGGGATATGTTAATGTTTAGTATTATAGCAGGTGGGTCTCATGTTTGTGGATAAATTCATCTGGGTTTCTTGCTTGCAAAGGGGAAAACTTTTCAATCAGTTAGGTATTCCGATGAATTCAGCTGCATTGATGTATACACCGCAATTGAAGGCTCGTTTGTTTCAGTTGTTCCTGTTTGCTGTTTGTTGCCGCTGTTAGCTATTTACTGATAGACCGTAAATATTAGTTATTTTTTCTAAAATTTTACCAAACACTTTCTATCTCTTGTTTAGTATTGAAAGGAAAAAAGCAGCTCTGCATAATGGAAACAAACAGACACTCAGTCTTGGAATTAATCACAGCTGCGCAATTCGGGTAAATGGATCAGTTGTTTGTTGGGAAGGTGGATATGCTGTTAATGGAATTTTGGGGGGTTTCATTTGAATCGATTGTTTCATTTGGGCATGTTTGTAATCCTCCAAGTTTCAATCTTTCTATACTTTTACCATCAGCTGCACCACCACCGGAGGCGGTGGTGCAGCCTTTCTCTCCTTTAAAGGAATTGACAACTGGGTTATTAGTGTTTTGCATTATTGGATCAGTATGAGGTAGTAGGAGGGGCTGAGCCTGAGTTCAGATCTATAATTGATTTAATAGTTTTAGAGAGAGAAATGGAGAGTTGGAGAGAGAAATTGATCCATGAGGATGAAGGAAACGGTAAAATGGGTATTTTACGTTTTAGAAGGAGGGAATGAGAAAGAACCGGTAAAAAGGTAGAGTCAAAGGTAAGAAACACTGGTCAACGATCACAGTGGTCACTGATATTAAAAAGTGTAAAGTTCAGTAGGCATAACATTAAGAATTGAAGTTCAGTGACCATAACGTTAAAAAAAATATAAAGTTTAGTGGCCATGGGTGTAATTTACCTAATTCCAAGAACTTGGGTAAATAGAAAAAACTGCTTAATACATCCGAAAATATTTCTTAGATAGCAAAACTAAAACCCTCTTAAACGGAATATGAAAACATTTACATAAAAATCCAAAAAAACAGTAAATTGCATGAAGGTCTAAACGAATGAATTTAGCACAAACTTGCTAGTTGACCCGTTTCTAACCAAAATAGGTTCTGAAAACACACAAAAAAAAAAAAAAAAAACGAAACTCAAAATTTAGCAAAAATTACAAAACTGTCGGTGCATTAAATTTATCAAATTGCTTCGTGACCTTGCAAGTCAATTCTTCAAATGCATCAAGATCCGGCTTGAAATAGAGCTGAATCGAGTTGAATCAAATCGTAGGATTCGAATTGTGAATCGTAAAATTGTATTATAATTTAGATTCGCCCTATAGTTTCGGCTCGAAATAGAGCCTAATAACAGCATTATAAGTTCTGTTACCCAAAAGCTCAAAACTTTCAAAAATAAAGAATCTTCCATCGATTATAAACTATTAATCTTTCACCACAAGATTCATGATATAAATCGAAATTTGTTTTCGTATATATGACCTCAAAACCGGACTAATCGGTAATAATTAAAAGTAACCTGATACACTCAAACCTCTAAGAAGAAGTTCGCATTCTAGATTTGATCCATGACTCTAGATTATGCAGCTCCTCATCGTTTATTGAATGGGCAAGACCAGGATATGCCTGTAAATTTATAGAGACAGATCAGTTTCTTACGAATTCTGTTTAAATGAAAACTAGCAGAAACTTTACAATCTGATATTTTACGGGTTAAATGCATCGTTGGTCATTGAGTTTTGGGGTTTGTCTCAAAATGGCTACTGAACTTCGATTTGTCTTAATAAAGTCATCCAACTTACGTTTTTGTTTCAATAAAGTCACTCCGGTGACTTTAGACGAAAAGGACTGGCGTGGCGTCCACGTTAGAAATTACCAACTAGGTTAAAGCTTCAATAAAAAAAAAGGGTAAATTACACCCATAGCCACTGAACTTTACCCATTTAACATTGTGGCCACTGAACTTCAATTCTTAACGGTATGACAACTGAATTTTACACTTTGTAACACCGGTGGCCACTCAACTTTAACTAACTCCTCAAAATTACTGTTAACGACCTCAAAATGAAAATATTCAAAATTAAAGTTGCCGAGAACGACATTTACTATGAAACCACATTTTTTTTTAAAAGTTCCTTAGAATATCATTAACTCTTCGAATTTTTTATTTTGAGACCGTCAATGGTCGTTTTGAGGTGTTGAGTGGCCACCGGTGTTACAAATTGTAAAATTCAGTTGTCATACCATTAAGAATTGAAGTTCAGTGGCCACAATGTTAAAATGGGTAAAATTCAGTGGCCATGGGTGTAATTTACCCTATTAAAATAGGGTTAATCTAAGAGCGGTTCTGGTAGTCTTTTTCGTCTAAAGTCACCGGAGTGACTTTATTGAAACAAAAACGTAAGTTGGATGACTTTATTGAGACAGAAGTTCAGTGACCAGTCTGAGAGAAACCCCAAAGTTCAGTGACTAGCCGTACATTTAACCCGATATTTTACCTTAAACTCGCAACTTATTCCGGCTTTTTCAAGGAATGGCGGTCCTGCTTGTCCAGCTTCAAACAATACTGTTCTATCAGCAAGCCCATGAGACCATAAAATAGGTGTCTGCAAATTCAAGATCAATAACCATTAAACCATATGATAAAACGAGGTTGGTACTGATCAGATATAATCAATAGTTCATGGGTTAAATGCACCATTGGTCACTGATCTTTCATGGTCGTCTCAAAATAGTCACTCAACTTCAATTTTTCTTGATAAAATCATTCAACTTTGAATTTTGTCGCAAAAAAGCCACTCCGACGACATCAAAAGCAAAAAGTCACAGGAAACATAACGTGGCTTACACATTAGCACTAGTTAACTTTCACTGCCTGAAACGATATGTGGCTGTCACCTAGCTGACCGAAACAAGTCGTGGCTGCCACCCAGCTTACTGAAACGACACATGGCTGCCACCCAGCTAGGTGGCAGCCATGTATCGTTTCGGTTAGCAGGTGAAAGTTGACTATTCTAATATGACAGTCACGTCACTTTTTCCGGTGTCTTTTTGCTTTGAAGTCGCCGGAGTGACTTTATTGAGAGAATTCAAAATTGAATGGTTTTATTGAGACAAATTGAAGTTGAGTGGCCATTTTGACACAACCATGAAAGTTAAGCAACGAACGGTGCATTAAACTCCAAGTTCATCTATCAACGGCAGGAGCATAACCCGTTTCGCATCTGGGGTAATCTGGTCCACAGTAGAAGAATTGAAAGGTATCCATCCACTGAAAATTGCACCCCCTCCTAGAGTTTTTGGGTACAGCAGAACACTAGCCAAAGTTAAAGCACCTGCAAAAACATTTACGGGTTTTTCATGATCCCCGATTAAACGAAAGATCATCACAATGTTAATAGGGAGAGAAAGAAACCTCCTTGACTAAATCCACAAACAAATACATTATCAGGATTTGTCCCAGCGGCTATTTCCTTGTCTATCATTGCATGAACATTCGCAACTGCTTCGAGCAAACCTCTACCGTCTTTAGGCGAGTCCTAACATTCATTCGCAAAACAATAGTTAGTATACAACTTTTACATTATAATCTTGCAAAAGTTTGAAGAGGGTATTAACAGAATAAAATATTTGAGAACAAAATACAAAAATTGGTATCAGAATCACCATTATTAGAATCTTACGATTCATGATTCGAGTTGATTTAGCTCTATTTCGAGCTGAATCTATAGGGGGGATCTAAATTATCACAGAATCTTACAATTCACAATTTGAATTGTATGATTCAAGTCGATTCAGCTCTATTTCGAGCCGGATCTATAGGGCAAATCTAACTATTTCGAGCCGGATCTATAGGGCGAATCTAAATTACCACAGATTCCAGATGGTTATTTAGGAGAACTATAACTCTAATTAAGGAAGGCGATAAATTGGTGGAAAAAGATCCAATAACAAATTTCAAGAATAAGAAATCAGATTATTATAACTAATTGACAAATCAAAACATATTAACATGATTTTCCAATTTCAATACGCAAGTCTCATCCAATCGCATTTAGAAAACGTCTTTACTTTGCCATGGTGCAACAACAGTTGATCAGAACCAAATTATTTTCATCATCGTTCATCAAAAACTTCAACAACAGAAACTACTAAACTCACTCTGGACTAATATTTGATAATATTTTAAGTTCGACGTGGTAAATATTTTATTTTTTTTATAATATTATGAATTTGAACCGAATCTTTACGATTCGATTCAGGAGTCACAAATCACGATTAACAAAATGATGATTTCAATTCACCTCCATTTGACAACTATGATCAGCAGCATTGATCTACGATTACAGAAATATTTCATTATCTAAAAATCTAAAGTCAGTCATGTATGTTGTGTCGGTGTGCAGCTCCAACACGCTATATCATATGGTACTTGAAAATGAATAAGAACAAAGCTACTACATGGATTCATTTTAGCAAAAATATACTAGATCAACGAAATGCAGTAGTAATCGATTTGTGCATTATTCATCCATTGTATCAATTTATGCGTTTTCTGATCCCGGTCCTATGTTCATTGGCTTAAAGTGCCAAATAAGTAGTTTGTTTCGTACCCGAGTTAAAGAATTTCCTTTCTCCACTCTGGTACTGTAATATAAAGAATAAAGCTGCTGAAAAATCGTAATAAAGGAATATCTGACTAGATGTGGAAGTCTCGCAATTTGTAACGGTCTAGCCACATTGACAACTCGTAGAAATAACATAAAATAAGACGAGGATACATGGAATCAAAGAGAAGTCATTAGTAGAAAAAGATTAACTTACAGCAGTAATGGGAATCTCATGGATGTCAAACCAAGAAGGCATCAAAGCACCATCTGCAAGGGCAAGAAAATCGCTTAAAACAAATCCTGAAGAAAAAGTTAATATTTTGCACAGTTTCATGCTACATAAAACATGTTAAGCTCATTGAATAACTAATATGTAGCACGGAAACTGTCCGTCGCTAGTGTTTCCGTGTTTCGTGTCCGTTTCCGTTTCTTTTCTGTTTCAATTAAGGTTTCCTAGCTATATTTTTATAGAAACAACGTTTCTCGGTGTCCGTTTCCATTTCCGTTTAATATTGGATAAAACTTAAGCTTAGAAAAGAAAAGGAACCAAAAGCCTACTCAACAAACTCTACATTGTACAAGACATTGATAGATTAAATCACATGTTAAACACACTCAATTCGGCACATAAACAATAGAAGATCGGCGACCTTATGACACCCCATTTCGAACTAGTTCATAACATTGCAAGTAATCAAATGATTCTCCCCAGTAATTAGTTCAATCGTTGTCAATATAAGGCATAACTCAGAATTACCCAAAATTCACTAATAGATATATAAGATACAAACATGTTAAACTCACTGCAGAACTAATAGATAAAAATTAAGCTTAGAAAAGAAAAGGAACCAAAAGGCCATTCAACAAACTCTACATTGTACAAGACATTGTTCAATTAAATCACTTCTTAACACACTCAATTGGGCTCATAAACAATAGAAGTCTAGAAGATTCTCGACCATACAACACTCCATTTCGAATTAGTTCATAGCATTGCAAGTTATCACATGATTCGCCCCAATAATTAGTTCACTCTTTGTCAATATAAGGCATAGAAACAGAATTACCCAAAATTGATTAATAGACACATATGATACATACAGCAGAAGCATCAGAAATAACGGAGGGCAAATCAATGCATTGCAATTCAAAAACATATTTGATTGTAATCATGCAACAAACCCCCCACATGAGTTAATATTTTACCCACTCAACAAACTCTACATTGTACAAGACATTGCTCGATTAAATCACATCTTAACACACACAATTCGGCACATAAACAGTAGAAGATCGTGACCTTATGACACCTGATTTCGAATTAGTTCATAGCATTGCAAGTAATCACATGATTAATTAGTTCGATCTTTGTTAATATAAGGCATAACTGTGAATTACCCAAAATGACACAAATATCATAAACATAAAAAAAAGCACAGAGGACTAAATCAATGCCTCACAATTCTAAAACATATTTGATTGTAATCGTGCAACAAAACCCCCACATGGCTAATAATTTCAATCAGACGAGCAAACAAAGTAAGAAACACCCAAAAACAAGATTAACTCCCAATTACCCAAAAAAATTATAAAATTAGAGCGAATTAGAATAGTTCTTACAATTGCAAGTGACTGGGCTATTAGGAGCAGAAGGGAAAGACCATTTGGTAGTTCTGAACTCGGGAAAAGAGAAGAGAGTTTTGATGGGTTCATTAGCTGGACCGGAATCACCCAATCCATGAAGCCATAGAATGAAACTACGAGCCATGGATTGTGAATTCAGAGAAGAAGAAGAAGGGCTAGGGCCAGGTTTCAAGTATAATATAAATACAAGTGTGAAGAAGATGACCAGTGCAAACAATACAACTGGTTTCACAGCTACTATCATAAGCTGCATTTTTATTGTAAGAGACATTGATCGATTAGAGGACGAGCCTTGGCCCAATAGTAAACGTTGTTGTTGTGTGACCGAGAGGTCACGGGTTCGAGTCTTAGGAGCGGGCTCTTGCCAACAATTGGCAGGGGAAGGTTTGCCCCGATACACCCTTGTGGTGGGATCCCTCCCCGGACCCTCGCTTAGCAGGGACGCGTAGTGCACCCGGCCAGCCTTTAGACACAGAAATTGACCTTACCGCACCCCATTTGGAATTAGTTCATAGCATTGCAAGTAATCACATGATTCTCCCCAATAATTAGTTCAATCTTTCTCAACACAAGGCATAACTCAGAATTACCCAAAATTGATCAATAGATATACATAACACAAACAGCAGAAGAGGGCTAAATCAATGCCTCGCAATTCAAAAAAAAACCCGCATGGTTAATAATTTCAATCAGACAAGCAAACAAAGTGACATTGTGCCGAATCAAACATCCAAAAATACAATTAACTCTCAATTACACAAAAAATTTCTAAAATTAGAGAGAATTAGAAGAGTTCTTACAATTGCAAGTGACTGGATTATTAGGAGCAGAAGGGAAAGACCATTTGGTAGTTCTGAACTCGGGAGAAGAGAAGAGAGTTTTGATGGGTTCATTAGCAGGACCGGAATCACCCAATCCATGAAGCCATAGAATGAAACTACGAGCCATGGATTGTGAATTCGGAGTGGAAGAAGGGGGGTTAGGGCTAGGCTTCAAGTATAATATAAATACAAGTGTGAAGAAGATGACCAGTGCAAACAATACAACTGGTTTCGCAGCTACTGGTATAAGCTGCATTTTTCCTCCTTCCACGCCCAATTTTTGTTCCATGTTTTTTTACCGACGGAAATCGATGGGGGAAATTACTTTGATACCCTCAGTTATTTTTATGTATAGTTAAGCAATTTCAATCAATTGATTAAATTACATCTATGGCCACTAAACTTTACTTATTTTCATGTATGACCACTAAACTTCAAAATGTAATATAAAATTTATTCAATTTTACATTTTCTAGTATTATGTCCACTAAATTTCAATTAATGCCTTAAAATGACCGTTTGATCTAAATAGAAAATTAAATAATATTCTAAACAACTTTAATTCTTTAAATCTTTCGATTTGAGGTCGTTTGGGTGTTGTTTGGTTAGTAGAGAAAATGAATTTTAAAAAAAGAAAGCTCAAACAATTATGATTTTTGGAAAATAAAAAATTTGATTTCATAGAAAATTTGGTTCTAAATAATTTTAATTCTTCAATATTTTCATTTTAATGTTGTTAACGGTTATTTTGGAGCGTTAGTTAAAGTTTAATGATTAGAATGTTAAAAAAGTATAAAATTAAATGATTTGTATGTTATATTTTTAAATTTAGTATCCGTATCTTAAAAATTAGTAAATTTCAATGATCATGGATGTAATTTATCCTATAAAGTTTAAATATGTGATATATTCTTCTTGGTCAAACTAATTCTTAGTCTAAGAGTTTTTTTTTTTTTATGTGATATCATCCAAATACAATATAAAAGATAGCTTAAAGCTAACACAGAATTCATCATGAGAAGAAGAAAAAAAATGGTAAATTCTAAAAAAATCCTCCGTGGTTTCATGTAGTTCAAAAAAACCTTGTGGTTTGTTTTTACCAAAAAAAGGGACTGTGTTATACGCCGTTACCCAAAAAATGGAAAATGGTTTAACACCGTTAAAAGTGCTGACGTGGCGAAGGGTAAAATGGAAAAAAAAAAAATTTTTCTTCTTCTTCTAATTTTTTTTTAATTCTTCTTCAGAACGTCTGAAATCCAGACGTGATGAACGTCTGGATTTCAGACGTTCTCCAGAATTCTGGAAAATTTCTAGAATTCTGGAAAATTTCCAGAAATTTTGGAAAATTCCAGAATTCTGGAAATTAAAAAAAAGAAGAAAAAAAAGAAGAGAAGAGAGAGAGAGGAAGAAGAAAAGAAAGGAGGAAGAGAGAGAAAAATAAAAAAAAAAAATAAAATAATTTTTCCCGTTTTACCCTTTGCCACGTCAGCACTTTTAATGGTGTTAAGCCATTTTCCGTTTTTCGGGTAACGACGCACAGTCCTTTTTTTGTAAAAACAACTTGAACTACATGAAACCACAGGGAATTTTTTTAGAATTTATCCAAAAAATTATGAAGAGTAGAAAAACCATAAAATGTACATTAAATATATTTATTTACGTAAATCTAATCTAAATCTGTAAAGAACTAATTGCAATTTTATTTTTATTATTTAGGTTATTTTCAACATTCGGATTTGATTTTTTTTTTTTTTACAACTAGATAGATCTCGTAATCTAAAGACAAGATCTATGGTTTTAGACTCTTGCTAAATCCTTTTAATATAAATGAAAAGAGATATAGAGTGTCAAAAAAATTTATGCATAGACATTATTTTTATTAATTTAATAAAAAATGATTCCATTAATTTCTAAAATTTATTTTGAAACAAATTAACTGATCAAATTAACCATTCATCCCAAATTTTGTAAATGGTAGAGAAAAACTGAGTTGCCCAATATATTAATATAAAGGAATAAGGTGTAAAAATACTCTAACGTTGATTGTTAGAAGCAATTTATCTCTAATGTAAAATAGTGTAATTTTACCCGTTAGAATTAATTTCACCCGTAATATTAGAAAACACAGATATTTATTTCTTGTTCTGCACTGGTTACATATCAGTTGATTCTAAAAAAAAAATATTTCACATATTTTTTTTGGTGTGTAATAGAATCGAAGATTGATATTTTTAAATTGGAAGAAATGTTTAAATTTGTTTTGTCCAACTCGTATAAAATACAGTATAATTTTTTATTTTAATTTTTCACGATTATTCATGTGTTTGTGATCTGTTACTAATGAGTAATAAAATTACACACTTGTAAAACATAGATGATTTTAATTGTTTTTTAAATTAATCCAATTTGTCAATATTAAGAGTAAATTAGTCTTGACCGCGAACATTAGGGGTATTTTGCAAAAAAAAAAAAATTCTATGCACAAACAAGCTCTCAAAAACGCCTCGTTTTAATTGTCAACTCCATAGAATAATAGCTCCGGGTCCACATTAGCTGACGTGGCACTATTTGATTGGTCGGTTCCTTTAAATCCATAAAAACCTCCCTCACCAGACCTAACGCTCAGACCGACGAGAGAATCATGGCCTCTTCCAAACTTCAGGCTTTGTGGAATCACCCTGCCGGACCAAAAACCAGTGAGTTATCTCCGATGCTTTTGTTCCGATATCTCTGTATTTTTTTCCATTTTTCATTGATTCTGCTATAGCTCAACCCAGAAATATATATATATATATATCTAATCTTTAGAATTTAGATTCAATATTTTCTATCTCTCGATTGTTTTCTATGATTTGAATCTCTTAGAGTTTTACTTGCATTCAAACCCAATTTTTTCTCACTTTTTGTTTTCTGACTTAGATTCTTAAAAAAATTAAAAATCCCAATGTTTGGTGTTTCTGCTGTCCCTAAATGCAACTTGGTCAATTTAATTTTGCCCTCTTTTAATTTGTGGCTGCAGTTTTGTTTATCCATGGAAATTCATTTTATTATCTATTGCCATTACAATTCATGGAATGTAAAAGAAAATGATTTGACTTTTGTGATCCAGTAAGGTCCATTACGTTCACACAGATGCTGTAATCATACTTTCTCTATATCGGTTTAGAATTTTGTTTGTTCAATTGACAAGTGTGTTGAGAGAAAGTTAGCAAGTAATTTATGAATTTTGGTGTCATTACTTATCTTAGGCCATTGAACCCTGTTACTGTTTGATAAGAGAGTGTGAGATAGTACTTTGTGGCCTGAATAGGTTTTTTCGGTGCCTGAGATAAGACAGAAAGATGATCAGCGTGAAGCCGAACCCACCTCGATGCCTAAATTAGCAGAGTTTTGGACAGAGTAATTGAGAGTAAATTGCAATAGCTGTGTATGTACCATGAATATGTGACCGCATTCTATCTATTGACATTACAATTCATGGAATTTAAAGGAAAATGATTTGACTTTTGTGATCTAGTAAGGTCCATTACGTTCACACGGATGTTGTAATCATACTTTCTCTATATGTCAGTTTAGATTTTTTTTTTTGTTCAATTGACAAGTGTGTAGAGAGAAAGCTAGCAATTGTATTTTATGAGTTTTTGTGTCATTACTTATCTTAGGCCATTGAACCCCGTTACTGTTTGATACGAGAGAATCTGTGAGATAGTACTCCGTCGACTTAAAAGGTTTTTTCGGTGCCTAGATAAGACATAAAGATGATCTGTTGTGAGGCCATTGACCGCAACCCGACTCTGATGCCTAAGTTAGCATAAGTTTGGACAAAGTACTAAGCAATTGAATGTAAGGGCCATTTGTTTGCCAGAAAATATTAAGTAGCAATATATTTTCCTGATTTTTCGGTTTGTTTTCATAGGTTAATAAGTCTAACCTAAAATTTTAACAGAGTAAAATATTTTCCTAAGCCTTTTAGAACCCTGCTCCATTTCTTCCTACCCTTTTGAAATAGTAACCACCCACCACTTCTTCTTGTCCTTTGGTGTTATAGCCAAACAGCGAAAACTATTTTATTTTCCAACAAAAAAATTTCTTACCCCAATATTTTCCGGCAAACAAACGGGGTCTAAATTGCAATAGTTGTGTGTATGTACCTTGATATTGTGATCGCGTTTATTTATAGGAAGCCAAGAGGTAAAGTCATCATTTCAACCTACTCCTTAGATTCCTCGGAAGATGCATTTCAGGTAATTTGCATTATGCTTGATTTGGGATTCTCTAATCCTAGGCGAGATTAAAAGGTTCTGATCCGAGGAGGAATCGGATAGCGTTCTATTGGTCCACATGTCTGAGGAGAGGATTTATTCCTTTTTAGCTTGATCTGACGGCTTCCCTTGATCCGGGGCGTCTCTGCTCGCTTAAGATGAGAATAAGTGTACAGTGTACACTACAATGATATTATGTGCATGATATCACTGTTAATATATGATTCTTGTAGTAGTATAATTTATGTATTTTCGACTTGTGTAGCTTAAAAATTGTTGTCTTGTTGCAGTTCACTTTTGGGCTCCAACTTTTAAATGGGGCATCAGCATAGCAAATGTTGCTGACTTTGCTAAACCACCCGAGAAGATTTCATACCCTCAGCAAATAGGTATGCGACTTTCTCATCCGCAATTTCACGATTCCATTCTCCCTTATAATTCATGATACCTGATAGAGAATGTGATAGATAATGATATATATGAGTGAATCAAGGGAAATAATGGAATAGAAAAGTGATAGATGGACAGGGTTGGCTGGATTTTGTTGTGTTAGAGGTTGTATATAGATCCGTTAGGCGGTTAGGGGGAGTGGAATGGCATTCTGGAAATCATTTTGGGAATCGGCTTTTGGCTCAGTAGGAGAAGTTCTCTCCTTGGGCTAGTGCAGGATAGAGTTCTTTCTGTATTAGATAATCCATTTCATTGTTCTATAGTCGTTAATTTCTCTATTATTAGTAATATAAGTTCTATTTCTTTATATTACTGTTTACTCCCCCCGGTTCATAATAGAAGTCTTTTAAGGTTAATGCACACTAATTAAGAAATGCAATTAATTTTAAGTAAAAGACTTTGTTATCCTTGTAATAATTGCATCCACTAGTAACTTTATCTATTCCCAAAATAAAAAGTCAACTTAAATAGGGGTATATTTGGTAAAAGTAAATTAATGTGCATAGATTTAAGTAAAATGTCATGTATTGTGGAACAAAAAAAACTCTCTAGAAAGACTTCTATTGTGGACCGGAGGGAGTATTGATCTGAGTTTGTGTTTTAGTTTCCATCATCCACAATTTCACAATTCGATTCTCCCTTATAATTCATGATAACTTATAGAGAATATGATAGATAATGATATATCTGAATCAAGGGCAATAATGGAATAGAAAAGTGGCACATGGATAGGGTTAGCTGGAATTTGTTACGTTAGAGGTTATATATAGATCATTACGGGGAGTGAAAGGGCATTCTGGAATTCATTTTGAGAATCGGGCTTTGGCTTGGGAGGAGAGGTTCTCTCCTTAGGCTAGTGCAGGATCGAGTTCTTTCTACATTGTATTATCCATTTCATTGTTCTGTAGTCATTAATTTCTCTATTCATATTAGTGTTTGTTGATCTGAGTTTGTGTTTGAGTTTGCATCATCCGCAATTTCACGATTCGATTCACCTTTATAATTCATGATACTTGATAGAGAATGTGATAGATAATGATATATGTGAATCAAAGAGCAATAATGAAATAGAAAAGTGACAGATGGATAGGGTTAGCTGGAATTTGGTACGTTAGAGGTTATATATAGATCAGTTAGGGGGAGCGAAAGGGCATTCTGGAATTCATTTTGGGAATCGGCCTTTGGCTCGGGAGGAGAGGTTCTCTCCTTAGGCTAGTGCACGATAGAGTTCTTTCTGCATTAGATTATCCTTTTCATTGTTCTGTAGTCATTAATTTCTCTTTTTATATCAGTATTTGTTGATCTGAGTTTGTGTTTGAGTTTCCATCATCCGCAATTTCACGATTCGATTCTCCCTTATAATTCATGATAACTTATAGAGAATGTGATAGATAATGATATATCTGAATCAAGGGCAATAATGGAATAGAAAATTGACACATGGAGCTGGAATTTGTTATGTTAGAGGTTATATATAGATCAGTTAGAGGGAGCAGAAGGACATTCTGGAATTCATTTCGGGAATCGGCTTTTGGCTCGGGAGGAGAGGTTCTCTCCTTAGGCTAGTGCAGGATCGAGTTCTCTCTGCATTAGATTATCCATTTCATTGTTCTATAGTCATTAATTTCTTGTATTATCGGTAATACAAGTTCTATTTATTCATATTAGTGTTGATCTGAGTTTGTGTTTGAGTTTCCATCATCCGCAATCTCACGATTTGTTTCACCCTTATAATTCATGATACCTGATACAGAATGTGATAGATAATGATATATGTAAATCAAGGGGAATAATAGAATAGAAAAGTGACACACGGGATAGGGTTAGCTTGAATTTGTTATGTTAGAGGTTATATATAGATCAGTTAGGGGGAGCGGAAGGGCATTTTGGGAATCGGACTTTGGCTTGGGAGGAAAGGTTCTCTCCTTAGGCTAGTGCACTATAGCATTTCATTGTTCTATAGTCATTAATTTCTCTATTATCAGTAATATAAGTTCTATTTCTTCGTATTAGTGTTTGTTGATCTGCGTTCGTGTTGAGTTTCCATCATCCGCAATTTCATGATTCGATTCTGCCTTATAATTCATGATACCACTCTATCCATCTCGCTTCTCATATAACCAGCACATTGTTGTGTTACTTTTCTCTGTATGCCATTGTAATGTCACTTTTTTAGCATTTCGATACCATTTTGGGATACTAAGATCTTATATTTGCACTTTGATTGCAGCTGTTACAGCCACCGGAATTATATGGTCACGCTACAGTACTGTAATCACGCCGGTAAGTGTGGGATTGATGGAAAAATATTGCGTCTTTGAAGATGAAATAGTGTCCATTCTTCAACTTTGTCAGTGTTATCTTAACCTTTTGAGTAATATATCTTGTGACACGGCAGCTTCATTCTTGTTTCCACATCGTGCTTATATATGTGATACACAATTATTCAGTTCGTTTGTTATTCCTTACTATGTCGATTCTTGTTCATCTTTGATGCAGAAAAACTGGAATCTGTTTAGTGTAAATGTTGCGATGGCTGTCACCGGCCTCTATCAACTATCGCGCAAAATACAGTAAGTTTTGTTTCTATCATCGTTCTTATCTTATTTTTTCCCATTTACAATTGATATTTTACAGCCGTACATACTCGAAGATGTTCTTTAGACTTCTGAAAGTCCATTCTTTCCATATTTCCAGGCATGATTACTCTTCTTCTGGGGAAGAAGCTGCTACCGTAAAAGAATAATGACGAAAATCTGCCTACATTCCTTTCGTGCTTGCACATTTGAAGCCGTTTTGCCATCCCGTCTTGCATTTTGTTCAACATTTTCAATCTGAAATTGGATGGTTTTATTTGTGTTCCTTTAAAGGCTCTGAATATTGAAGTAACAAATGTTTATTGTTGTACTTGGAAGACTGGTATGGACGGGAAAATTTATTACGCTACGACAAATAAATGCCTTATTTTTGAGCTGCAGTTCTTTGAATAAGTTACGGTGAAATATCAGTTAGACGTGATGAATCAATTATATCTCGAAGAAAAACTAAGAACCAAAGGAATTATAGGGAAAAAAGATCAGTTGTTCCAATTATGAAAAAAAAGTAGCCAGGGTAGTCGTTACAGGTTACAATCAGCTCGACGAGGAGCATAAAAATGAAAGAGAAAAAGTCTGCCACTCCCTAAAACAACTGGTGGCTATATAGACAATCTCTGGGAAAATTTGTCTCCGTATCAGCAACAAAAAAAATGTCTATTTCTTCTGTTGTATGAGTCAAATATCTATCGAAAATACCTCAAAATCATGTTCCGACACTACTCGAGTTCAGTCTTTCCAACTGCCCGTCTCCTGATTGATCCGGTTTTACATCCGAGTCGTCATCATGAGAGTTTAATCCCAGACTTAAATCCAAAGTGCTTTCGTTTAAATCTTGTCGCACTACTTGGTTATCGTCCTGAGGTACAAGTCAAACATTAAATTGATGCAATAAAAGTGAAACGGGATATATCAGCATATGGTCTGAACACTGAACAATCGATAAAAATAAGAACAGCACGAGGAATTTACAAGCTATATTTCGCCATTAATTCACCTCAAGTTTGAAATAAGTTCCTTAATTCTAATTTTCAAAGAAAGTACATTATTGTCACGATACCTGTGCAAATGTATGCGTGGATTTTCCCGCGAAGGTGACATAAACTTTCCCACAAAACAATACGTCAAACATTAAATGGATGCAATAAAAGTGAAACGGGCAGGGGACTACCTGTCCGAACACTGAACAATCAATAAAAATAAGAACAGTACTAGTAATTTACAAGCTATATTTCGCCATTAATTCACCTCAAGTTTGAAACAAGTTTCATAATCCTAATTTTCAAAGAAAGGACGTTACTATCACGACATCTGCGCAAATGTATGCGTGGATTTTCCCACGAGGCGACATAAACTTCCCCACAAAACAATACGTTCAAATTGCAGTTAATCCATCAATCGATAAAAATAAGAACAGTATGAGGAATTTACGAGCTATATTTCGCCATTAATTCACCTCAAGTTTGAAACAAGTTTCATAATCCTAATTTTCAAAGAAAGAACGTTACTATCACGAAATGTTGTGTGGATTTTCCCATGAGGCGACATAAACTTCCCCACAAAACAATACGTTTGCAGTTAATCTATCAATAGATAAAAATAATAACAGTATGGGGAATTTACGAGCTATATTTCACCATTAATTCACCTCAAGTTTGCAACAAGTTTTGTAATCCTAATTTTCGAAAGAACATTATTATCACGACATTTGTGCAAATGCATGCTTGGATTTTTCCACGAGGCGACATAAACTTTCGCACAAAACGATACTTTCAAATTGCAGTTAATCTAACAAAGGAGGAATCAGGATTTAAAGCTCTACCATTAAAGTATTGAAGATTGAAAGTTTACCTGAATTTCTTCCATAGGTGTGTCATTAATGTCAGGTTTTTCATCAAAATCATCATACTTTGGATTTTGCTCCACTGGAGTTGGTTCATCGTCACTTAGTTTAGTTTCCTCTCCGGCCTCATATTTCTGTTTCTCGAGCAAATAAACCTGCATTAACGTAACCGAATGACCAATGATATCAATAACTTTAGCTAAACAACAATACAAAAATATAGCCGGCAAATATATACTGTCTGATGAAAAACAATACCACAGACATACTAAAACAACTGAATTCTATGTGGCCAGGGACGATCCAGGATTTATACACAGCGGGAGTAAACTATATATGCAGTATAATTGTACAAAAAACTAATAACAACATAAATAAATAATTTTAAGGGTAAAGTAAAAAAAAAACATTGTGCTTTCACGTATTGTCAAATTGGTACCCTAAAAAAAAATTTTCCTGAAGGTAATTAAGCTTTTTCGTTTTGCTAAAAACGAGGCTCTTTTAGTTTGACACTATAAAAATGACTTTTAACGACCTCGAAATGAAAAATCACAAGAATTAAAGTTGTTTAGTACCACATTTACTATGGAACCAAATTTTTTACTTTTCAAAACCAGTCTTTGAATTTTTCAATGATGATTTTGAAAAATAAAAATTTTAGGTCTATAGTAAATATGGTATTAAACAACTTTAATTCTTGGAATTTTTTATTTTGAGGTCGTTAAAAGTCATCTTTTAGTGTCAAACTAAAAGAGCCTCGTTTTTAGCAAAACACAAAAGCTCAGTCACCTTCTGGACAAAAAAAAAAAAAATTCAGATACCAGTTTGACAATATGTGAAACACACATTGGTTATTTTTGGACTTGTCTGGTGCGTGATTGGATTAGTTTTTTTAGGTATAGCTTTTTTTTTTCTTTTTTTCAATCTTCCTAACACAAAACGACGTTGTTCCAGACAAGTGGAACGGCGTCGTATTATGTTAGGAAGATCAAAGAAAATAAAAATAAAACCTATCCCTATAACTCGTCTTCTTCCTTGCGCGATTTTAAGCTTCAGCAGCCATATCAATGGTTCTTTGCCTGTGATTTTCTGGGGGCAAACTAATCTAATATGGGGTTTTATAGATTTCTAGATCTCAGTGGGGGCAAGTTCCCCCATTCCCCACTGTAGATCAGTCCCTGTATGTGGCAGTAGAACTTCTAACAAATGATAAATGCGTGTAACATACAGACACCGGAAACGTTATTTCTAAAACATAACCTTCATAAAATAGCCTTCAAAGGAAAATGGACATGGATATGAAATGGACACGACACGGATAGATAGACACCACCAGATACCTCTGATCATATAGAACTCATTCCCAGATTTATCCATCAAAATATAACTACATCATACTTAAACAATGACAAGGAGAACAGTTATATACGTAGAGAAGTACAATGAGAAAGCATACACCGATAAAATATGTTGTAATCCCTAGTGGTCCGACTCGACTATCGCTACATTTCTGTCCACGGTCTATCACGAAAAAGTAGCTCGGTATAAAATTAAAATGACGAGTTCTAAAACTTAAAATAGATTATTCTGGTCGATATAATAAAAAAAGGTAAACATTACAACTCTCAGATACTAACCTGGATGCTACATGCTGAATATTTTCAAATTATATTGATGAAGGATACTCTATGTTGTACGAACACAGAAACGGATACCAGAAACGTTATTTCTAAAACATAACCTACATAAAATAGCCTTCAAACGAAAAAAGACATGGACACGAAACGCAGAAATGCTACTAAAGAGGAGTGTCCGTGCAACATAGGTGATACTTCATGAGGTAATTTGAGCATCATTTAAGGAGAGCAAGATAATGAAGATGTTATTGTTTCGTGATTAAGTAAATTCTTGCTTAAAGAGAAATGGTTCTAGCCCTAGGCATAAGATGTCTGACCGGATTGTAAGAATAATCATAATCTTCATCAGCACAAAAATCCTGAAGCCCCGTAATATTTTATCCATCACATTAATTTGCCAATTAACACTAGACATGAAGACATTCAGTTATTGCTTTACTACCATTCAATTCAAACAAGCCAAGCAAAACAAAACAAATCAAATTCAGCTAAATAGCTAAAAGGAAATGATGGACAAACTTGCTAGGGTTATATTCTAGGGAGCACCACAACTTCTAGGAGATTAACATACATGTGTCGGACAGCCGAACACTCTGGGGACATGCACCCGACACTCAAAAATAAATGTCCCCTCTTTTTTCTTCTTTTTTTTTAATATGGGGACTGATAAATAAGGATGCCGTCGTCGGTTAGGAATTAATTGTATTTTCCTAATTAACCTATACTAGACGGTCTACACGGTTTGCTCTAATTAGAGTTTGTATAGGATTCGGTTTTCCTAATTAGTGTTGGTTGGTATAGGTTTCGGACTGTCTTTGTGTATAATGTGTTCTGTTAATGAGAAATCTAAGCTTGAATTATTTCAGCAATAAAAATCTTTCATGGTATTAGAGCCCTAAGGGTTTAAAGACCAACCTATCCTCATCTTCGGTGCTAAGTCACTTTTGCCCAATGGCCTACCAAGAATCCTGCATATCCGCTTCCAATTGAAGCTAGAAGAAATCAAACCTTTTCATCCAGATAAAGGCATGGTTGCTGAAGACAAAAAGACAACGGAAATTTCCATGCAGTGGCCAGCTATGTTGCACGTACACGGAAAGGGATATGGAAACGGACACGGACACAGAAATGGACACGTTATTTCTAAAACATAACCTTCAAAAAATCCTCACTATCAGCAGAGTAAACTTCCTCACCTGAGACCTCTTTCCTATCCTCCGTTTACCAGAAAAAGATAGGTTTAGAATCAGTAAACCTAGTAACTAGGAAGGTAGAAAAGCAGTCTAAGGGCCTATGGAAATAGGTAACTTAGCCTTAAAAAAAACACAGACAGGGACACAAAATGGACACGGACACGAAATGCAAAAATGCATACTAAAGAGAAGTGTCCGCGCAACATAGGTGGCCAGTGTATTGTTTGCCCATAGACATCCACCAAAACAACCAATCAATAAGTCCAATGCATAAACAAATCATAGAAATCTTGTAGACATTCATAATATTTAGCTTTAATCTGGTTACCATTGATCAGATTAGCCAGTCTATTAGTTTTCTCTTTTCAGAAAATTATATTATGCTTCATTTAGCACCATGAAAAATAATTCCCTTTGGTTTCTTTTTTTAACAGAAGACTGAAGTATGTCGCCCAAACATCAGATATCCATTAGAAGAAAACATAAAGTTCAAATACTGCAAATCTATAATAAACAAAATTCCAATTTTGGATTAATTTATATGATCATATTTTAATGGTTCAAATACTCAAATCCAATATAACCATGACTAGCTTCTCTGCAACTGAACCTAAACCACACACCCCATCATCCTTCAACAACAACATTTGTTTAATTTATGAGTGCAAACATGACATACACATTTGCCTGAACTGAACTAGAAAAAACAGTTACCAAACTGAGGCACAACACTTCAAATGTAAAACTCATTTAAGATTTTCTATCCAAAGGTCATCCTTCAAAAGCTCTAGAATAAAGAAGATAGACAGAAAAATAAAATTATTTGAGAATGCAACAAATTTCATATATAGTCAAGTTGAGAAAGGCAGGACAAAAGAAATGGTCGAAGTAAATCCCTATGTTACTACTAAAAGAGTTGGTGATAAAGTTGATGCCAGTTAAAAGAATTTATAAGAGGGTGTTTGGTTAGATGTAAATAGTGATGGAATGGGAATGAGAATTATTGATTCCCTTTGTAAGAGTTTGATTATACAGAACTAACTAGGGAATAGGAATGCAATTCCACCATTTATGGGAATCACCCATTCCCTACTCTCCCCTCGTCAATCAAAAGCATTCCCTACTCTTTCCTCTCCATCCTGGCCTCTTTCTATGTCCTCCCGCCTCCTCTTCAACCAAATCCTCCTCTTTTCCTGTTTTTTCCTTTTCAAATCACAGAATAAAATCAAGGAAAAGCTTGAACTTCTGCGTTGAATATGGTCATCTCAATAGCAAAACCTTCTCTCGATGCTGCCAATTCTATAATCGAAACCATAATTGACCAATTGTTTTCTTCTATTCAGTTATTGTATTGGGTCTCAGTAGATTAATTTTTTCATTAATTGCTTCAGTTTCTTTCTAGAATCATGGCATTTATGGAACAGTGGATTGAGTAAGGCAAAATCAATAGATTGTTTTTTCCCTTTCATTTCCTTAATTCTGAGAAAATTGAGAATCGAAACCTTAGAAACAATAAAGTAGTAGTGAGCAGGGAAATGAGTTTGTAAAAAAGGAGAGATGGGTAGGGAGAAGAGACAAAACAATTATTCTGATTCCAGAGTAAACCAAACAAAATTAGTAAATGGTTATTCCGATTCCTTATCATTCCCATTCTGATTCTAAGGTTCCGAAATTTAATCCAATAGCGTTCAAGTAGTATACAAGAAATCGTGCAGGAAAATTGAATGCCACCAACTCATATAGAAATCAAAAAGTAATCAAAATAGAACTATAAACAAAGTTAACAAGCTACAAAAGGTGCAATATACCTATGATAGCATGTTTACATTATCCTTGTATGGTTACTGAAAGTTTTCAAATAAACATCAAAGCAACAGGCTACATATTCCAGACATCAAAATCAATTGAAAGTCTCATAAAGCACTGACTATCCTCAAAGAACCAAACTCTACCATTCCCCCACAGCTAACTATGAAAAGAAACCCTAAATTACTGTTCATTCGAAACCTAGATCTAAAAATTGCAGCAAATTGACAGAGTTTAAAATCATCATCAGTACCCTAAGAAAACAATTGGCAGCACCAAACAAAAACAGCAGAAAAAGGGAACGCAATTGAATAGATAATCAGAAAACATGTAGCAAGAAGAATACCGGTAAGTACTTGAATTTGCGCCTAGGAGGCTCCTCCTCCTCCGGCAGCAGCGGAGGCGGATCATCGTCTTTGAGAGAAGAAAGCTTGTTCTCTCCATTCTCCTTGTTGCTTTGAGTTAGTGGGGTCCACTTGTAAAGGAGGAGATGAGAACCGTTATTTCCGTTAGAGGTAGCAGCATTGATGCTGTTGTTGTTGGAATGAATGTGATGATGATGATGATGATTCTGGTGGTGGTGGTGAGAGAGATTGGCGGCGGAGTTAGAAGATGGGGAAACGTGGACCCATCGCTTCTTCCACTTCCTCACCGGCCCACTGAACACCGTGGCCGGTCCGTACCGAGTGGAGGACCGCCCCAACCTCGCCCCTACTCCCTCCATTTTTAATTTTTCAATCAAATCGGGGATCGATTTCGAAATTTCGCAAAAAGAGGCCAGTCAAAATTTTCCGATCTGGCTTAGGAATTACTAGTTCGTTTTGTTAACATACATAGAGAGAGAGAGGCGGACAGGTGGCTTTTAAGGTTTGGTGAATTTTTGGGAAGGATTTTATAGTTGGGAGTTAGGAGGGTCATAGCAGCCCAAAACATTGACCTTATTGTCATATTTGGTGATGTGGCATATGAATTTCACATCCACAATTAGTTGGGCCATCCCATTGGATATCCGTCTCGTTGGGCCGGGAAATCCCCGTTTAGAATCCTTATGAACGGGGATGGTTTTTATTTTATCCGCGACAGTTGGGGATACGACGGGTATAGTTATAAACGTTTCATCTTCGTCCCCATCCTTGAATGTCCTCAACTGATCTCGACTAAATATCCGAATATAAAAAAATAAACTAAAAAACATATATATGTGATTTAAATAGACTAAAAAATTACACTAAAAAAAGATTGCGTTGTAACTAAGTTGGTTTAAAACGGAATATATTTTATTTTATGCGATGAATTTTGGGTTATATTATTTAGTTAAGTTTCTAATTATTCAATTAATTATTTTATACTTGTTTTTATTTTTATTTATATGCCCATTTTCTATTTTTGAAATTCATTTCGGGAACTTTTTACTATATGTTTAGGTTTTGTTTAAAGCAAAGTAAATTGAGTGGGTAAATTACATACGTGGTGTACAACCTTTACCCATTTTCACACTTTGGTATACAACCTTCAATTTTGCACACTAAAGTGTACAACCTTTAGGTGATCTCTCACTAAAGTGTACAGCAGGTAATTGTGACCGGTCAACCCAAAGTCAACGCGCCACCTTAGCAATTTAACTTTTTTAAAATAAAAAATTAACCCAATTAATAGAAATTACTTTTATACCCTTTATAACATCATCTTCTTCGACCTCCATCCTTATTTTCTTTCTACTCCATTTTCAAAAACTATTTCTCTCTCTTAAACCTCCATCTTTTTTTTTTTTTTGCTACATTTTCAAAAATTATTTCTCTCTCTAACTCTTACCTCTCTCTCTTATTTTCTCTTTCCTCCATTTTCTTTTTTATAAACATTACTTCTCTCTCTAACTCTTCCATCTCTCTAATCCATCTCTCTAATTCACCTTTCTCTCTCTAACAAGAACAGCTCCACATCCACAGAAAATTGTTATAAAGAATTAGAAAGTTAATTCTTCCATCCTTCTCGTAAAATCAGCAAATCAATCCCTATATTTACTAAAACCATCAATTGAGCACCTATTGACAGAATTGAGCTAAACCGCGGATTTTCTTCCCTCAAATTGGACACATGCTGCAAATGTAAGGAAGAGGTGGCAAAAAAATGGAGGTATTATTATGGCTTTCTGCGTGAAGCCAATATGAAGTATTTTTCTTTTAGATAATTTCATTGCCCATTAATTAATGAGTTAATTATTATCTCTTTATTTACCCACCCTTATTCTGGATGACATTTGATTTCCTAGTTTCTCAATGATAGGAATTCAGAAACTTCATGAACGAGAAAATTTCTTCTTTTCCTTATGAATTGGACTTTGGTTTTTCTTGCCGTCACTAGGCTTCCGCCTAAGCATGTGTTAAATCTTTGCTTCTTTTCCTTGAAACTCGTTGAACGAAGCGTGCGTCAAAACCTTGCTGGCTCGATCTCCTTCACATCCATATCTTGAGCTTCTTTTACAGAAGAAAATAGTAAGGGCAACGAAACATTCAATACACAGACAGGGAACATAATCCAAAAGCTACTCAATGACAGGTGTTCAATTTAATGGAAGAAAATCTGTCGTTTAACTCAATTCTGTAAACAGGTGTCCAATTGGTGGTTTTAGTAAAGTATAGGGACTGATTTGCTGATTTTAGGAGAATAAGGGCTAAATTTATATTTTTTGTATTTTTAATTTGTTAA
Source organism: Euphorbia lathyris (assembly GCF_963576675.1). Lineage (NCBI taxonomy): Eukaryota > Viridiplantae > Streptophyta > Magnoliopsida > Malpighiales > Euphorbiaceae > Euphorbia > Euphorbia lathyris. The sequence continues at coordinate 89,441,152 of NC_088915.1, forward strand.
CAAATAAATTGTTATATAAATTTTACTGAGAATTAGAGAGAGATGGAAAAGTTAGAGAGAGAAAGGGAGAATTATGCTTATAAAAAGAAAATGGAGGAGAAAGAAAATAAGAGAGAGATGAGAGTTGGAGAGAGAATGAGAGAGGTGAGAGTTAGAGAGAGAAATAATTTTTGAAAATGGAGTAGAAAGAAAACAAGGATGAATGTTGAAGAAGATTATGTTATAAAGGGTATAAAAGTAATTTTATATTAATTAGGTTAATTTTTTATTTTTAAAAAAGTTAAATTGCTGAGGTGGCGCGTTGACTTCGGGTTGACCGGTCACAATTACCTGCTGTACACTTTAGTGGGAGGTCACCAAAAGATTGTACACTTTAGTGTGCAAAATTGAAGGTTGTACACCAAAGTGTGAAAATGGGTAAAGGTTGTACACCACGTATGTAATTTATCCTAAATTGAGGATCGCAAGATGCAACAACAACAACAGATGATGTCTTCATATCCACCAGCAAACATAAGCATTGAGCAAATTCATAAGTATCTTGATGAAAATAAGAGTTGATTATGACAATTTTGGAAAAACATAAAAATTTAAAAACTTAAACGGGGATGGTAGCCAAATTTTTTCCGCATGTTATTTGGGGATGGAAACAGGGAATCCCCGATAGACCAATGGTCGGGGATGGTTAATGCAATCTTCGTCATGCCCTGCCCTACCCCATTTATATCCCTCTCTACCGCGCAACGCGGACCACGCCCATAATAGGAGGACTTTATATCTAACACCGAATGTTATAAACATTATCCGCTCAGATTGTGCCATGTGGCGTAATCTGGGATGTTAGCCAACACCCGGTGTTGGATATAATTTCCCCACAATAGATCTAGTGCCAAAAATTGAATCCACGATCAAGAGATACCCACAACTAGATATAAAACCCCGAATCCATCAATATTAGTAGATCGAGTCGAGAGATATCTCAATTCCTTCACAAGTCTCCACCACCTCTAAATATAACCCCCAAGACATTCAAGTAAGGATTCCAAAACTATAACTCTCTCCATACTTTTTAGCATCCAACTTGATCTTTAGAGTACACACAAGGGATTGCTCATAGCATGGGTCAAGCTCATGTGAAAGGATTCCGGCATATATCCTCCATACTCCATCATTTAATACAATGAGCGTGAAATGAAATGCTACTTTCCTTTTAGAAAAACAGACTGAAAATTTGGTAGGAAATCTTCCCTAAAGACCTAATCTCACCAATGAGGTTATAGGCAACATCGAACAACCAAAAGATAAGAAAGAAAGGACGGTGATTAATAGAAACCTTGAGAATATTGTATTCATCTAGGACGAAATAGAGATAGAAGTCATAAACCCCACCCAATATTAATAGAAACCCTTTGGAGCTTCCAAACCATACGTAGAGATTCAAAGGTAGATGATTGAGGCCTAAAAAGTTATATAAGAGGATAATTGATCTAAGAACCTGCGCAGACGGTCCATTAGATTGGCTCGATCAAACTTAGGTAACAATGGACTCCCGATAAGGGGCCAGTCTGTAGACAACCCTACTGCCACAAGTGCTCCTCGGGTGTTGGACACCCCATAAAAAATACTCGTCGAAGAAAACCACATGTGAAAAATAAATTTTATTTTAAGGGCTAACATTTATGCATGGAGCTTTCAATTAGTGTGTATCATCGTAAGATTTTACATTAATATAAAGACGGTGGTTAGGGATGGCAACGGGTAGGGTATTCGGAAGTAATGGCAATCTCAAACATTTACCCTTTTATTTTTTAATTACCCGTACCCGTCTCATTACCCTAACAAGTATACTTTTTGCATCCCATATCTGTCTTATTTAATTTGTGGCTACCCACGGGTACTCTTACCCATTAAGAATCAATAAATAAAACAAAAAAAAAATTACAAATTTAACAAAGTATAAATGTAATAAATCATCTATCTAAAAATTGAACAAATTGAACCTTAATTAAAAGAATAAAGTAGCTTAGTGGTATCACTTAATTGTTGAAAAATAAAAGATTGGATTTCAAATCTCACGTCTTACATCTAAAAAACAATGATATTTATTAATATGTAAAAAAGTTATGACGGGTAACGGGTATCGGGTATCCTAGAGGATATTTCCATACCCATCCTATTACTCTAACAGATAATGGTTTTGATCTCATACCCTTTTATAGTCTCATTAAGATCGGATAGTACGAGCACAGTACCCGTTGCCATTTCCAACTGTGGTTCATTAATATTACATGTGTATTCAATGGAGTGTTTTAGCTTTATATCTCAATTCCATATTTTTTTTTGATAGGATATCTCAGTTCCATATTGGATAAAATAAAAGTAACTAACAAAAAAGTTCTACATAAAATACTCACAAATTGAACAATGAACGATGATCAGGCCCGTCCCTGAGCATGGGTAGGAGGGGCGCCTGTCCAGGGCCTATGGATGAAAGAGGCCCAATCATAATAATGTATAGTACTATTATAGACTTTTAAACTTGATTAAATTCAAAAAGAAAATATAGTTCAATTAAAAACATTGTCATAAGATTCTTTCCAAATTAAAAATCTTGGCATTAGATTAAATTCAAAAAGAAATTATACTTGATTAAAAACATGGGCATTAGTTACTGAGTAGTATTTCCACATTCTCTAATTTATCTCACATTCTTTCCAAATTTCTTAATAAAAACGTTGGACATCAATTTCCTAATTTATCTCATAGTCTTTCCATAATTATCTCTCTCACCCATTATTCCTAACAAAATTTCTAATTTATCTCTCCCGTCTTTGTAAAACTCTATCAGATTCTGATTTGCTTGGTCTTCAGAGACAATTTGGGAGAAACACATCAAAATCTTCCAATTTTAAGAACTTAGTGTTGGTCCCTTATAACGTGACAAGTTAGTTCCAATGGGGGGTAGGAACTATTTAAAAATTTGTCCGTAGAGGCTGACTTATTTTCTTAAGAAAATGTTTACACAGCGTCACTAAGTAGATTCAAGACACAAGCTTAGTCAACTTGTGACTAAGTCTGCTTCTTTACTTGAGTCAGGAAATAGCACTTAGAGTCTATTCCTGAACTCAGCTTCTTAGTAAACTTAACTCAGCGTGAGTTCTTTACTTAGTCAGTTTTATAGCAAGCAATATATATTAAAGGAGTTTAAGGGTTAGAGAGATGTTACTCAGCAGACTTATCCTGGTTCGGCCTCTCCGCCTACGTCCAGTCTCCGGAACTCGTTCCGAGCTTTTTGAATTCTCTACTGAGCTCTTTAAAGGTAGAGCACGAAACCTTTTACAGATAGAAGCTGAGTATAACAAGAGTACCTTCCTCTATACCTCTACTCACTCCTATATCTACGCTGAGTACTATAACCGAGTACTCAGCCTCTCCTTTCTATTCTTCTAGAAATGATAAAGTGTTTGTCCTAAACAACGATTGCTAAGACACTTTAGATGATTGAAAATCACTCTAGACTTTTACACAAAGATTAAGAATTGGTGTAAGGTATTTGCTTTGCTTTTCTCACAGAAACTTCAAGTATGAATTTGGTCAGCGTTTCGACTGATTGAAGATCTGCATAGATTGAAGCAAATGGATGGCCTTTATATAGTGACACTCGAGGCACCTGGTTATTTCGAATTTCGAAATAACCGTTGGAGGGAAACGGCTTCCTGTCGTTGTCACCCTGGGCGTGCTCAGCGTCGTTGGCCAATAGGATTCTTGCATCTTCTATCTTCGTCAGTCTTCGGAAGAATGTTTTGACATTTAAGGAAAAGTCCACGAGACAGCTTCCTGCTCCTTCTGAACTTTTCCTAAAGTAGAAATACTTTGTCTAGAAGTTGAACATTGTCTGCCACTGTCCAGACTGCATTGTCGTCCAACTCAGCAGCTTCCACTTGAAGCTTTTGCCTCGAAGGCTTCTCGATCCTTCTCTTGCTGAGTCGTCGTTTTACTTGATACGGCTTCGTTTTGAACTCTTGAGCCGAATGGTCTTGATGTGTTGATTTGGGCTTGACTTCCACTTTATGGGCCTTTGGGCTTTTTAATCTTAATGTCTTATAAACAATTAAACTCAACATTGAACAAACACATTAGTGTAATAAATCAAAGCATTTAAATTTAATGTGTTAGAATATTTTTATCATCACTTAAATAATTTTGTCAAATCAAAATCTTGTGGAAAGGTGTTTCAACAAACTTCCTCATTTTGATGTTGGCAAAAATATTCAGTTGAAGAACTCAGTGTTGAGCTCCCCCATGATAGTTGACCTAATTTTGTCAAATAACTCCCTCGTAAGGGTTGAGCTGCTGACTTAGTTTTACTCTAAACATTTTAAGGTTTAATCGAGTAAGTCTAAGGTCAGTTTTCAGAAATAGGTCAGCTCATGGAACATATTCTATTTAACACAGTTTTACGCAGAAGGTTTAAATATCAGAGAGCGCTGAGTAAGCTTTGTTCAATGAGTTTTTCTTAAGTGGACATATAAGAAGTGGTCAACACATTTGATCAACACAGCAGACATATCATTAATCAATATAGATAGTGTAGCACAGTTGATTTAATGAAGATGCGTTTTAACAAGTTATAACAATCATTTAAGTAGGCATCGTATAAGAGTAGACAGTATGAAAGAGATGCATATAATTTGTTTTAAATTTAAAGTCAGCACAACAAAGTTCACAAGAAGAATACAGATATGAAGGTTCAAAAAGCTAGCTATTCTAGTCAGTAGAAGTGAAGCTATTTCTTCTTGTAATTAATTTGAATAGAATGTTCTGTAGCTTTGCCTTTACTTTTGACTGTCTGCTGACTAACTGAAGCTTCTTCAGTTCACTGAGTTCTTGGGGCTTGCTCTTTTTCCCCCGTTTTGCCAGCATCGTTTTTGGCAATGAAAGTATCTTCAATGGCAGCTTTAGTTAGGCGTTTAGAGAATGCCTTCAGCTTGTGTGTGCTTGTATTTATGCCATCAAAGATGGGAACACCATCATCCAAAATAGGGCGAGGAATCTTGACATCAGCAGCACTCAGCATACTTAAAACATATGATTGACCCTTTGCAATCCAGTGTATGCTGTCCGTGAGCATTGCAAAAGCTTGATGAAACATCTTTAGCAAGGATGAATCAAAATACTCACGATGAGCATTGGTGTGACGCACATGGTTGAAAGTTACGCGAGAGTACTTTAGTATCTCGTTTGTTTTGAGCTGGTCAGTGTCCATCTCTTGCTTGTTTAAGTTCAGCAGATGCACAGCCTCGCTAATTTGCTCAATGGAGCATTGGGAGGAGGTGGAGAGTTGGTGATTTGTTTTCTCCTGCTCAGAATGAAGCTGATTGAATAGATGATGAACTTCGACAGAAGTTGCATACATTGAGTTCACAGCTGACAGTTGATGTATTTCACTCTGTAAAGTGTTTATGTGATTTACCATGGTCAGCTAGAGTTTGGCCAGCTTCATTATAGAGTCCTGCCTGGGCTATTGAGATTGCAATGAAGTCATGACACTCAGAAGATCCTTCAGACCTTTGATCTCAGTTAGAAGCTGAGTGACAGACGAAAGTGGAGTTGTCTCAACATGAGTAGACCCATCGGCATTGGTACTTGTTTGATGGAGGTCCTGGATAAGAGCTTGAGCTGAGTCAACGATTCTTCGACCAGACTTAGAGGCATTTAGATAGATTAAGGATACATCATTTGTTGGCTCAGATGCCGGAGGAGGAGTAGAACCGAATGAAGGCGGTGTTTGGTTCTGCTCATCATTAGAAGGCCCAGTGATAGGGGTCAAAAACCCCTATCTTTGGGTACGATTTTAGGACGGGTTTTAGCATTATTTAGTTAATAAGCTAGCATTTCTCGCATTTAAATGCTTTTGTGTGAGTTAGTTAGGAATTGGAAACGTTTTATTTATTTTTCGTTGTTTAGGCTCGTTTTATGACCAATTTAGGCAATTACGGCCAAAATAGCATGCATAGTATAATTCCGTTATCTTTTGAAGCTAATTGGTCCGCCAAAAGTCGCACCAAACGAAGCGTTTGCTCAAAATAAGCGATTGGCGGGTCAATTTAGCCATTGGACTAATGTTGTTTGGAGTTTATGTGCGTGTGCAGGTTAAAACATGATCAATTTCAGGCAAAAATCGTGTCTCGGGGACCCCCGGCAGTCGCTCGGCGAATTGAGCATCGGCGCGCAGCCCGGACGCTGCTCAGCGAGCAGCCTAGGCACTGCCCAGGCACCGCCCAGGCACTGCCCAGGCACTGTGCCTGCTCGCCGAGCAGGCCACCAGAGGCCTGCTCGCCGAGCAGGGCGCTGCTCGTCGCGAGTAGCGCCTGCTCGCCGAGCAGCTCGCCCTGCTCGGCGAGCAGACCTGCGGGAATTGGTAAAAAAGACCAATTCCGCCCCCACGATGCCACGATGGACCCCACGACTTCCTACCTGCATAAGGATAAGAATTAGGTCAAGAAAAGGGGCCGAGCCACGCCTATAAATAGAGTTTTTCCAATGTAAATTAGTATCTTTTTCCTTTGTAATTTTCTTAGCTTTTCACCTTGAGAAATCCTCTCCACCTCCTCCATATCCTTCAAACCTCCATTGAAGACACCTCCGAAGCTCCATTCACCGAGGATTGCTCAAGCTTCATCCTTAAATCCTAGAAAGACGCCTGCATTGGTAGACAGGTTCCCTGAAAGGGATTTTTCTTCTTTTACATTCTGTCTAGCCTCTGATACATGCTATGAATTCTAGGTTTATTGTAACTTCGTGACAATGTTTCCATCTTTGATATATATTATAGTTCTTGTTTATTCAATTGTTTTGATGTTTTAATCTTTGTCTTACGCTTTGTCTGATTGGTTTAACTCATTCGATAATCCCAAAATTAGGTTGGCACATATTGCGAGCTGAATCTGACATAGTCAGTGCCTATAGGATTGACGACCCTATAGAAGATTAAGCCCAAATTACTGAGCCTTAGAGCTAGTTTCGGCCTTACAAGGGAATCACGAACTAGGGACTTTAGGAGGATAGGTCGGGTTAATCGCCTTGGACACAAGTGACTTAGGTTTCAATTCAATTGTTTAAACATTCTATTTTCATTATCATCGTATCCCTTCATGTTCCTTCGGTTAATTGCATTGGTAAAAGATCACTTAGGAGTAGTTTAACTTAATTAGGGGTAGAGTAACTTAATTAGGCGTAGAATAACTTAGTTAGAATCAGATAACTTAGCTAGGAATAGCGTAATTCAACCTAGGAGTAGATTAATTTAATCAAACAAACTCAAAACCCCCTAAGCCTAGATAACATCCGAAATCGAGTAGCTCGGTACTTGCAGAAATAAATCCTGTGGACGATAACCTGGACTTAAACCAGAAATTTATTACTTGATAACGACGGGGTACACTTATCCCTTAGTGAGTTCTCATCTAACCTTAGGTGAGGGCGCATCACCCAGCATTATCAGCGGCTGGCCTAGAATTAGGATTGTCAGTAGAAACTGACTGGATTTGATTCTGCACATTGAGTTGTGGAAGTGAAGGATCGGCAGAAAGTGTTGCTTGCTCAGGGTCAGGCTGAAGCTGACTAGATTGTGGAAGCTGAGGAAGTTCAGTGTGCACCTGAGCAGGTAATTCCTTAGCTTGCTCAACGTGTTGAGGAGCGGAATCTTCGAGCACTTGCTCAACATTACTTAGGTTTGGAGAAACGGTTAAGTCGGCATGTTCCTTTGGCTGAGAAATAGAGGCTTGTTTTTCTTGTTGCTCTGGGTGAGACTCAGGAGGGGTGGAGAAGAACCTAAGATGTACATCTGTAAGGTCGGAGATTTCATCCCTTAGCGGTGAGTCACCTATTAGGTCAATGACGGGTGCTCGAAATGCCTTCTTCTTCCTCAGTCTCTTTAGCTTTGGAGGAGTAGGGTCACAAGGAATGGACTCAATGGAGTCAGTGGGTGAAGCTTCCCTTTGAACAGTGGGAGCATTTGCTGTGTGCTCAGTTTCTTCTTCGTCAACCAACTCAGTGTTGATTGGTTCAAAATGCTCATCATCAGCTATTTCTTCAGTGTCATCTTGACCACTTTCTTCTTCTTCAGACTCATCATCCAGTTCTTCTTCCTCAAACTGTTCCTCCAATTCTTCCTCGACAAACTGACCACCCAGTTGGTCTTGTTCTTCCTGATCATCTATCTGTTGCTCAGCGTCAACGTCTTGACTTTGTACATAGTGTGAGTTAGGAGGAACGACGACATCAGTTGGTAGTGCATCGATAGGTCTTAACTCAAAATTGAGCTGCTTCTTCCTCTTCCTTAATGGTTGGTCATCAACCTCTCTTTCTTCTGTCTCAGGCTCAGCTTGCCTAGGTCTTTTTTCAGCTGACCTAGATCCACCCTGACTTTGTTGAATCTGAGGCTTAGTTCCTCCACATACAAATTTAACCTTCTTTGGGGCAGAAGCAGCAGCTTTAGAGGTGCTCTGGACAGCCTTCCTCTTTCTTTGAGTTCTTCCCTTTCGAGTCACCGCCCCCTCAGCGTTCTGGACAGCTTCCCCTTTTCCTTTCTTCGGCACAATAGGTTGATCATATGCCAAACCGAATAGGGCACCAGCTATAATCTCGGTTCCCCGAGTGCTGATTTCCGCAACCATGTCCACATTGTGATCCTTGAGGATACGGGTGATAAAAGAGCCTAACCTAAGGGTTCCTGTACTTCGTAGAAACCCACCGATTATGAATACGTGCATGTTTATCGGTGTGTAGGTCAGCATGTGCCATATAAAACACTGCTCAAAATTGGTTGCTGAGTTGGTGCAGTTGATTTTAGGGAAAAGGAAATTGGTCAGTATGTAATGGGCCATCTTTTGATGCTGACCCATGGAAGTGCTCGAGATTTCACCTACATGACCCTCAGGTTTACAGAAGGTCTGAACATAGTTGGTTTTCTCATGGTCACCAGATTTATGAAGTATAGCTCCTTCGTTTTTCAGCTTGAACAGTGAGGCAAGATATGCAGGGTTGATGAAGATGTCCTTTCCTCGAACATGAGAAGCTAGGTAGTTCCGGTCATCATCGGCGATCTTTAGGGTGGCGTATAATTCTCTTACCAACTCAGGGTAAGTAGCATCACGAACTAAGAACAGCTCGGTCCAACCATTATTCTTGATCCACTCACAAAAGGGTTGCTCGGCTTCCACGAATCTTCTTGAAAACCATCTCGAGTGATCAATTTTACACCCCTTCACACTCTCGAAAACCTGAGAGTAGGTGCGTTCGACAACTTTCTTGTTCTTGTCCTTGTCCTTTTGCTTTTGTTTTTCCTTCGAAGAGGTGGCTTGGACAGCTTGAGCTTTCTTGCTCGGTGTTGTGACCTTAGCGTGGTCACGTTGGGTAGGAGATTTGGGGTTTGCATCGGAGCGGTTGTTGGGTAAACCGGCACCGGAGATATTTAGAGAACCGTTCGTCATATTCTCAGAGAAGTTTTGGGAAGTTTGGGAATTTTTAGAGAGAGAGTATGAATGCCAAAGATTTCTAAGCGTAAAGAAATAAAAGTGGGAATTCATCCACTATTTATAGAGGTGTTAAGTTAATCCAGGGCGTTGGGTTGTCCGTTTTACCTCGAGATTCTCAATCGACAACGATTCTGGCATTTATGACACATACGGCGCGTGTATTTTCTAATTATAGCATATACGTCATCCTAGGTGGCTATTTAATTCGCGTGCTTTGCATTAAAGTTTGCAACGGCTCTTCACTCAGTGTTAAGAATTTCAAGCGTTTAAAATCCTGAGTAGTCAGTGTTATGCAAAGGAATAATTCTTATGCTTAGTTGCTCAGCTTAAGATAAACACACAGCATGCAATAGCATAAATCATTCAGCATAGTAATTCACTCAGCATGCATACTATACTTGAAATTTATTGAAGAGGATTAAACATACCAATGGCTTCTCTAAGTATGTTTAATTGCTCACGAGCCAGTGGTTTTGTGAAGATATCAGCAAGCTGCTCATCCGTTGGGACATAGGTCAGCTTGATCTCTCCCTTGAGTACGTGATCTCTGATGAAGTGATGTCTTATGCTGACATGCTTCATCCTACTGTGCTGGATCGGGTTCTTTGATAAGTCAATGGCACTTTTGTTGTCACATTTAACTTCAATTGTTTTAGTCCGAACGCCAAAATCTTCAAGCTGTTGCTTAATCCATAGGACTTGAGCAACACAGCTTCCAGCAGCAACGTACTCAGCTTCAGTGGTTGACAGGGCTACTGACGCCTGCTTCTTGCTGAACCAGGACACAAGACAGCTCCCAAGGAAGTGGCATCCTCCTGAGGTGCTTTTTCGTTCAAGCTTGTCTCGTCCGTAGTCAGCGTCAGTGTATCCAATGAGTGTGAAGTCATGAGTATTGGGATACCACAAACATGCATTCACTGAGCCTTGCAAATATCTAAGGATTCTTTTTACAGCTATGTAATGAGATTCCTTAGGGTTAGATTGATATCTAGCACAATAACATACCGAGAACTGAATGTCCGGCCTACTAGAGGTTAAGTAAAGCAGAGAACCAATCATACCTCGGTACAATTTGCTGTCTACTGACTTACCATTCTCATCAGCGCAGAGGACAGTGTCAGTGCCCATTGGGGTAGATATTGACTTACAATTCTCAAGTTCATACTTCTTCAATATCTCCTTAGCATACTTAGTTTGACTGATGAAGATGCCATTTTTCCCTTGTTTGATTTGAAGTCCAAGGAAGAAATTGAGTTCTCCTATCATTGACATTTCAAACTCAGTCTACATCTGCTTACTAAATTCCTTGCACATTGACTCGTTAGTGGCACCAAAAATAATGTCATCAACACATATTTGAGCCAGTAGGGTATCTTTACCCTTCCTCTTAATGAATAAGGTTGTATCAGCTTTACCTCTGACATAATTTCTAGTCAGCAGGAAGCTAGTCAGCCTCTCATACCAAGCAAGTGGTGCTTACTTGAGGCCATACAAAGCCTTTTTGAGCTTATAAACGTGGTTTGGAAATTTAGGATCCTCAAACCCTGGAGGCTGATTAACATAAACTTCCTCGTTTATGACTCCATTAAGGAATGCACTCTTAACATCCATTTGAAACAGTTTAAAGTTCATATAGCTTGCATATGCACATAAAATTCTAATAGCCTCTAGCCTTGCCACTGGGGCAAAGGTCTCACCGTAGTCAATGCCTTCTTGCTGACTGTAGCCCTGAGCTACAAGTCTTGCTTTTTTTCTGACCACGTTCCCTTGTTCATCCAGTTTGTTGCGGAAGACCCATCTTGTTCCTATGGTCTTGTGGCTTCTTAGTTTTGGCACTAGATCCCATACTTCATTTCGTCTGAACTGATCAAGTTCTTCTTGCATTGCATTCATCCAGAATTCATCATACTCATCTTCAGCGAAATTCTTTGGCTCCTGGATAGATACGAATGCTACGTTGCTGAGGTATCTCCTGAGTTGATTCCTCGTCATCAGGGTATTCTCAGCGGCATCAAGAATGGCACTCTTTGAGTGACCTCTTGGTATCCTAATCTCCTTTGGTAGATTGATGTCTTGCGCTGGTTGTGTTTCAACAATCTTTGCAGGTGTAGATTGGTCAGTGAAAGTAATTTGAGTTTCACTTTTACCTTTGGTCAGCCCTTGAGGAAATGACTCAGCGGCAGTTTCTTGGTCAGCGGGTGCTGAGTGTGGATCATCCTCGGTCAGCGGCTGGTATCTTCCTGCAGGGTTAGTTTCATCGAACTCAACATGTACTGACTCTTCTAAGACTTGAGTTCGTTTATTGAAAACTCTGTATGCTTTGCTGTTTGTTGAGTAGCCTAAAAAGATAGCCTCATCAGCTTTTGAGTCAAACTTAGCTAGGCTGTCTTTAGTATTTAAGATAAAGCATTTACAACCAAAGGCACAAAAGTATCCAATGTTGGGCTTTCGTCCTTTCCAAAGTTCGTAGGGGGTTTTCTTTAGTATAGGTCTAGCTAGAGCCCTATTAAGAATATAGCACGCTGTGTTGACAGCTTCTCCCCAAAAGTACTTTGGAAGCCTATGCTCACTCAGCATTGTCCTGACTATTTCAACCAAGGTTCTGTTTTTCCTTTCAACAACCCCATTTTGTTGAGGCGTTCTAGGAGCAGAGAAATTATAGTCAATGCCGTTGGTTTCACAGAATTCAACAAACTGTTGGTTCTTGAATTCTCCACCATTATCACTTCGGATGTGAGCCAACTTAAGGTCTTTATCATTTTCAAGTTTTCTTACTAAATTTGAAAACTGTTGGTCCCTTGTAAGGTTGCAAGTATAGTTCCAAGGGGGGGGTTAGGAACTATTTCAACTTTTTAACAATTTAGGCAGACTTCTTTTTCTTAAAGAAAAAGGTTTGAACAGCGGTACTGAGTAAACGGCAAGATACTGGCTTAGTCAACAGGTGACTAGGTCAGTTTCTTAGCTCGAGTTAGGAGATAGCACTTAGAGTCTATTCCTGAGCTCTTTCGTTTAATGCGCACAGCTCAACTTGACCTCTTGACTTGGTCAGTTTCTTGATTATTTAAGTAAGCAATATAAATAAGGAGTTAAAGGTTTAGAAATACTTCACTCAGCAGATTTATCCAGGTTCGGCTTCTTCTAAGCCTACGTCCTGTCCCCGGAACGCGTTCCGAGATTTCAATCCTCTACTGAGCTCTTTAAAGGTAGAGCCTCAAACCTTTTACAATATCAGCAATTGAGTATGACAAGAGTACCCTCCTCTATACTTCTACTCAATCCTAATCTCTCCGCTGAGTACTTAAAACCGAGTACTCAGCCTCTCCTTTCTATCTCTAGAAATGATAAGTGTTTTGTCCTAATACAAAGATGTGCTAAGACACTTTAGACGATTTACAATCACTCTAGACTTTTACACAGATGTGAGAATGGTTGTGTAAGAATTTGCTTTGCTTCTTACTTGCAGAACTTGTATGGAAATTTGGTCAGTGTAACTGCTTGATCAAGTTCTACTTCTTGTGAAGCTTGTGATGGCACTATTTATAGAGATGTCTGGTCATTCGGTCATTTCGAATTTTGAAATAACCGTTGGAGGGAAACGGCTATGTGTCGTTGTCATCCTGACTTGCACAGAGCTCTCGGCCAATCACAATCGTGTATCTTCTGTCATCGGTCAGCTCAGCAGATGGTCTCTCCTTTTATGGTAAAGTGAACTGGACAGCACACTGTTTCGTCTGAACTTTGCCAAAAGAGGAAACACTTTGTCTGGAAGTTTTCCTTTACCAGCTGCTATCTTGTACGCTTTGTCGAGACTACTCAGCAGCTTCATCTTGAAGTTGTTCCCGAAGGTCTTCTAGATCTTTCCGTTTGCTGAGTTGCGTTTTGAACAAAACGGCAACGTCTTGACATACGCGGGCCGAGTGTACTGAGTTGTTTGACTTGGGCCTTGGCTTCCGTAATGGGCTTGGGCCTTTTGATTCTTATGTCTTATAATATTTTAACTCAACATTGAACAAACACATTAGTAGAATTAAATCAAAGCATTTAAACTTAGTGTGTTTAGAATATGTATATATATTATACTTAAACAATTTTGTCAAATCAAAATTATGTGGAAAGGTGTTTCAACAAACTCCCCCATTTTGATGTTGGCAAAACTATTCAGCAAGGAACTCAGTATGAGCTCCCCCATGATAGTTGACCTAGTTTACTTTAGCAAACTCCCCCGTAAGGGTTGAGCTACTGACTTAGTTTTACTTAAAGCATTCAAAGGTTTAAATGAGTAAGTCTAAGGTCAGTTTTCAGATATAGGTCAGCTATCTCAACATATTCTATTTACTCAGTATAAAGCGGAAGGTTTAGTCATATAGAGTGCGCTGAGTAATTAGTTGTTCAATGAGTTCTTATCAGAATGTTTTATAAACACATAGGTCAATGTCAAACATGTTATCAGCATTTGATTTAGTCAAATAATTTTACAAGTGTTAAACATGGCTGATTTTAATTGAAGATACTTAATAACTCAGTATTTAGCAACATATATCATAACTTAAGATTTGAATATGATGAAGATAAGGAAATGATATATTGATAGAAGTCATTCATTACACAGCAACACATATATAGATAAGGCAACAAAAGATTACAACTGTATACTAAGCTAGCCTATCTATTTCTTTTTCTTGTGTTGTGATGACTGACTTCTCTCATACTGACGTCGCTCATGCTGAGCTCTAGCTGCTTGTGCTTTCTCCCCCGTTTTGTCAACTTCAGGGAGCTTGAAGGCATCGGTTAACACAGCTTTAGTCAGTTCTTGAGAAAGCTCCTTAAGCTTCTCAGCGCTCTCATTTACGCCATCAAAAATGGCAACTCCATCAGCTGATACTTCTACTGGTACTCAGAGATCAGCAGCACTGAGCATATTTACGCTGAAAGCTTGAGCTTTGGCTTGCCAGATGAGAGCTTCAGAGAGGCCAGCAAAAATTTGGTGGAATGTCTTCAAGAGAGCTGAGTCATAATGATGACGCTGGATATTATTATAACGAATGTGGTTGAAGGATTGCTGTGCGAGAGACAGCAACTCATTCTGCTTCAAAGCATCAGTATCCATCTCTTGCTTGTTTAGATTAAGTAGCCGGATGGCCTCACCAACTTGCTCGACTGAGCACTGACTGTAGGACACCATTTGCTCATTTGTCTTAAGTTGCTCAGTATGAAGCTGAGCAAAGAGCATTTTGAGTTATGAGGAAGTGGCGTAGTCAGTGTTCACGACAGACAACTTCTGAACTTGCTGATGGAGAGAGTTCAGATGTTGAATTGTTGACAACTGAATTTCTGCCAACTTGGCAAGAGTCCTGCTTAGCTTGCTGGGCTTGGAATGACAAGACTACATTCAGCAGATCCTTGAGTCCCTTGACTTCGTTGAGAAGTAGAGTGACCTGGGAGAGCTGAGTTGTCTCAGGAATTGAAGATCCAGCAGCAGGCGAAGCGGAGTGTTGAAGATCGTGGATGAGGGCTTGTACTGAGTCAATGAGCTTTTGGCCGGACTCAGTGGCATCCCGATGTGCATCAGTATGACCAGAAGAAAATGGAGTGAAGGGAGTACCCTGGTCAGTGACTGGACGAGGTGACTCAATCTGCACTTGAGTTGGTTGAATTGTTGATTGATCGGCAGAGAGGTTTGTTTTGAAAGCATTAACCCGAACACTGTCTGTACTGACGGCAGAAGGATGCGGAGTCAGCACCATGCTTGAGGAGACAGCATGGACAGTGGTCGGTTCAACCTGACTTGTT
Organism: Euphorbia lathyris; assembly: GCF_963576675.1. Taxonomy (NCBI): domain Eukaryota; kingdom Viridiplantae; phylum Streptophyta; class Magnoliopsida; order Malpighiales; family Euphorbiaceae; genus Euphorbia; species Euphorbia lathyris. Next base: position 89,456,481 of record NC_088915.1, read on the forward strand.
GAAGTGGTTGAAGTGTTATGGTCGGCATGTTCCTGTTGAGAAGAAACAGAGACTTGCTTTTCCAACGGCGCTGAAGTAGAGGAAGTTGTTGGCCGTTTGAAAAACTTTAGTTGAACAGTAGAAGGGTCCTTAGTTGTTTTTGAGAGAACAAGGTCAGGAAGAGTTGGTATTTGCACAGGAGGTACGCTGTCGATGTTTTCACTGGCTTTAACCAACTCTTTCCTTCTACGTGGTGGAGTGACAGTGGGAGCAGCTTCTTCTGAGTGAGTAGGAGAAGGTTCCTTTTCCTCAGTATTGGTCTGGTCAGCTTGATCAACTTGCTCAAGTTGCTCAACTCTAGCAGCCAACTCAGTGTCAGTCTGCACAACTCCACCAGCTAACCTAGTGTTAGCATCCTCAGCTTCTATTTCGCTGTCATAGTATTCCGACTCATCAGCGTCATCCTGACCGCTGGCTTCAGCTTCTTCTTCAGCAGTGCTGTCTCCATCAAGTTCTTCCTCAACTTGGGAGATGAAGTGGTCATCTAACTGGACCTCAGTTTCCTCAGCATCAGTACCCTGGCATTGAGTGAAATGAGAATCACTTGGTACGATGAAATCAGTTGGTATGGCCTCTAGGGGAGTCATAGATGAAGTCTTCTACTTCTTCTGAGGTAGCTCAGCAGCTTCCTCAGTTTCAGGCTCATCTTGTCTGGTTCTCTTTTCAGCTGACTTTCCAGCTGACCTCTGCCTCTTTGCAGGAGACTCAACATTTGATGAAGGGGTCTCAGCAGTCTTTCTCTTGCGAGAAGCTGGGGCCTTAGTTCTTCCCCCTTTCTTTGTCACAGCAATAGTTTCCTCAACTTTGTCAGCTTGGTCAGTTTGCCCAGCAGCAGCAGCTTTTCCCTTCTTCAAGGGTTGTCCAAATTTAAGTGCCCTCAGCGAGCCAGCTGTGATTTCTATGCCTCTGAAGGATTCCTCACCTTCAAGATTGATTTTGTGGTCGATGAGGATCATGGTAATGATGGACCCTAACCTTAGTGTATTCGTGCTGCGTAAGAATCCAGCAACGAGGAAGACGGGCAAGTTCAAGGGTGTATATGTCAGCATGTGCCATATGAAGCACTGTTCAAAGTTGGTTGCTGACGTAGTGCAGTTGATTTTTGGGTAAATGAAGTAACTCAGCAGGTAGTGAGCCATCTTTTGGTGCTGACCCATTGAGGATGCTGAGACCTCTCATGAGTAGCCTTCAGGTTTGCAGAAGGTGTGGTTATAGTTTGTCTTGTCCTGATCTCCTGACTTCCTCAGCCTTGCTCCCTCAGTTTTGAGCTGGAGAAGATTTCCGATGTACAGAGGGTTGATGAAGATGGTTTTCCCTCTTACTTTAGTGCTTAGGTAGTCAGGGGAGTCACTGGCAACCATGAGGTTGTGGTAAAACTCCCTCACCAGGTCAGGATATGTCTCATCCCTGACCGAGAATAGCCCAGTCCATTCGTTCTTTGCAATCCATTCGGCAAATGGCTGTTCATGTTGCACGAAATGCTCAGAGACCCATCTTGAGGGCTCAACTTTCTATTCGCGGACATTTTCGAAGACCTTGGAATAGGTCCTAATCTTAACAGCTTTCCCTTGGCCAGAAGTTTGGCCAGTTTTACCCTTGCCCGGAGTAGAGGGGTTTCGCGAAGGTTCATCGGAGCTAGAATTTTGTTGGCCGGCACCGGAGACGTTGAAAGATAGTTTAGTCATTCTTCGAAGATGGAGGAATTAGAGGAATTTGAGAGAGAAGAAGTTCTAAGTGATTTCTTTGCCTTAAGAGTTGATTAAGCGTAAAGAGTAAAAGATGGGGAAATACCCATAATTTATAGATGAATTGAACGGTGTGGATCTTAATCAAATCCATGTGTCAGTTTTGCCTTGGGATCATGTACCGACAATGATCCTGGCATTTATGACACATTACGGCGAATATGTCATCCTAGGCTATACGCGTGCTTTGCATTTATGCTAACGGATTAATCACTCAGTATTTAGAATGTCAAGCGTTTGATATTCTGAGTGGTCAGTGCATTAATTAAGGATGATTTTAAGTTCAAGTTCTAAACTAATTTACTCAGTGTGCAAGTTTACTCAGTATTGTATATTCAGTCAGTTTTGATGAGTTACTCAGCAAACAATAAATCATTCAGCATGTAATTCACTCAGCATTCATATTCATTTAGCATAGGAATTTACTGAAGAGGATTAAACATACCAATTGCTTCTCTCAGTATGCTGAACTGTTCACGGGCCAGTGGCTTCGTGAAGATATCCGCAAGTTGTTCGTCCGTTGGGACAAAAGTCAGCTTGATCTCACCCTTGAGTACATGGTCTCTAATGAAGTGATATCTGATACTGACATGCTTCATTCTGCTGTGTTGAATTGGGTTCTTAGAAAGATCAATTGCACTTTTGTTGTCACATTTGACTTCAATTGTCTTCGTTTGAACACCATAGTCTTCAAGTTGTTGCTTGATCCATAGGACTTGAGCAACACAGTGACCAGCAGCAATGTACTCAGCTTCAGTGGTGGACAAGGCTACTGACGCCTGCTTTTTGCTGAACCAGGACACAAGACAGCTTCCTAAGAAGTGGCATCCTCCAGAGGTGCTTTTTCGTTCCAGCTTATCTCGTCCATAGTCAGCGTCAGTGTATCCGATGAGTGTAAAATCATGAGTATTGGATACCACAACCCCGCGTTCACTGAGCTTTGCAAATATCTAAGGATTCTTTTTACAGCAATGTAATGAGATTCCTTAGGGTTAGATTGATATCTAGCACAATAGCATACTGAAAACTGAATGTCCGGTCTACTGGCTGTTAAGTAAAGTAGAGAGCCTATCATACCTCGATATAACTTGTTGTCTACTGACTTACCATTCTCATCAGCGCAGAGGACAGTGTCAGTGCCCATAGGAGTGGATATAGGCTTGCAATTTTCCAAGTCATATTTCTTTAAGATCTCCTTGGCATATTTGGCTTGACTGATGAAGATGCCATTGTTTCCTTGTTTAATTTGAAGACCGAGGAAGAAGTTGAGTTCTCCCATCATGGACATTTCAAACTCAGTCTGCATTTGTTTGCTAAACTCCTTGCACATTGATTCGTTAGTTGCACCAAATATTATATCATCAACATAAATTTGGGCCAGTAGGGTATCTTTACCCTTTTTCTTAATGAATAAGGTTGTATCAGCTTTGCCCCTGACGTAATTTCTAGTCAGCAGGAAACTGGTCAGCCTCTCATACCAAGCACGTGGTGCTTGCTTGAGGCCGTACAGAGCCTTTTTGAGTTTGTAAACATGGTTTGGGAACTTAGGGTCCTCAAAACCTGGAGGTTGATTTACATGAACCTCCTCGTTTATAATTCCATTAAGAAATGCACTTTTGACATCCATTTGGAATAATTTAAAGTTCATGTAAGATGCATATGCACATAGTATTCTAATTGCCTCTAGCCTTGCCACTGGGGCAAAGGTCTCACCGTAGTCAATACCTTCTTGCTGACTGTAGCCCTGAGCTACAAGCCTTGCTTTGTTCCTGACTACGTTTCCTTGTTCGTCCATCTTGTTCCTGAAGACCCATCTAGTTCCGATGGTCTTTTGACTCTTTGGATGAGGCACTAACTCCCATACATCATTTCTTCGAAATTGATCGAGTTCCTCTTGCATTGCGTTCATCCAGAATTCATCGTACTCAGCTTCAGCGAAATTCTTCGGTTCTTGTACTGAGATGAAAGCAACATTGCTGAGGTACTTCCTGAGTTGATTCCTCGTCATCAGGGTATTCCCAGCAGAATCAAGGATTGCACTTTCGGAGTGCCCTCTTGGAATTCTTATTTCTTTGGGTAGATTTATGTCTTGTGCTGTTCCTGTTTCAACAATCTCTGCAGAAGTAGATGGGTCAGTAAAAGTAATCTTAGGTTCACTCTTACTCTTGGTCAGCCTTTTTGTGAACGACTCAGTAGCTGGTTCTGGGTCAGCAGTGGTTACTGAGTTTGGATCATCTTCGGTCAGCGGCTGGTATCTACCTGCAGGGTCAGTTTCATCGAACTCTACATGTATTGACTCTTCTAAAACTTGAGTTCGCTTATTAAAAACTCTGTATGCTTTGCTGTTTGTTGAGTAGCCCAAAAAGATAGCCTCATCAGCTTTTGAATCAAACTTGGCTAAGCTATCTTTGGTATTTAAAATAAAACATCTACAGCCAAAGGCACGAAAGTATCCAATATTGGGCTTTCGTCCTTTCCAAAGTTCATAGGGGGTTTTCTTGAGTATAAGTCTAACTAAGGCCCTATTAAGAATGTAGCATGCTGTGTTGACAGCCTCTCCCCAAAAATACTTTGGAAGCCTATGCTCATCCAGCATTGTCCTGACTATTTCAACCAGAGTTCTGTTCTTCCTTTCTACAACCCCATTTTGCTGAGGTGTTCTAGGAGCAGAAAAATTGTGGTCAATGCCGCTGGCTTCACAGAATTCAACAAACTTTTGGTTTTTGAATTCTCCACCGTTATCACTACGGATATGAGCTAATTTTAGGTCTTTCTCATTTTCAATTTTTCTAACCAAATTTGAAAATGTCTCAAAGGTCTCATCCTTGCTGGTCAGCAAGATAACCCACGTATACCGAGAGAAGTCATCTAAAATGACCAAGGAAAATCTTCTTCCACCCAGACTCAGCGGCTGGACTGGACCAAAGAGATCCAAGTGTAGTAACTCTAACGGACGTTTAGTTGAGACAATGTTTTTGCTGTGAAAAGATTGTTTGGTTTGTTTTCCAGCTTGGCAAGCGTGGCATAATTGATCTTTTTGAAATTTAAGTTCAGGCAGTCCCTCAACCAATTGCTTTCTTGCTAGTTTGGCCAGGAGGTCCATGCTTATATGACCAAGTCTCCTGTGCCATAGCCAGGAATTTTCTTCCTTTGTTACTAAGCACACAGTTTTTGAAAACTTTTTCTCTAAGTCTAGCATAAAGACATTATCTATCCGATGGGCAGTTAAGATTAACTCATTTGTTTTACCCTCGTATATTTTACATCCAGTAGCATCAAATATAACTTTTCTCCCATTATCACATAGCTGAGCTACGCTGAGTAAGTTATATTTGAGTCCGCTGACTAGGGAGACAGATTCAATAGTAGGATTACCTCCGATGGTTCCTGAGCCTACTATCTTACCCTTCTTGTTGTCTCCAAAACTTATGCTTCCTCCTCGTTTACGTTCAAACGTGATGAACTGAGTTTCATCACCCGTCATATGCCTTGAGCATGCGCTGTCAATATACCACATCTTTGACTTCTCGGCACATCTCAGGCTTACCTGCATTGTAACTAGTTACTTTTAGGTACCCAATTCTTTTTGGGTCCTGACTTGTTAGGTGCAACAGGTATAGCATCATATTTTATTTTATGGCGACATACATGGACAGTATGGCCATTCTTTCCACAGAAGTCACAATTGACCTTCTGTTTAGGATTTTTTACTGACTTGTTAGCACCCCAGTGCTGAGCGTGCCAGCACACCTTAGTGGTGTGTCTTAACTTCCCACAAAAGTCACACTGGACTTTTCGCTGGGGATATCGTCTCTGCTGAGTACCTTGGTACTGAGTTCTCAGAGGAAAATTATTTTTATTTGGAACCTTTAGTTGGTTCTGGATGGTTGTGATGTCCTTCCTCAGTTTCTTTAAAACTGACTGGACTTCAGAGACAGACTCATGTATGATTTTCATATTATCATGCAGAGTTGAATTGTCCTGAAGGAGGAATCTGAGGTCACTCAGTTTGACCTCTTCCACTTCGTCACAGCGCCTGCTGAGTGCTCTTACTTTCTTGTTACATTTCTTAACAAGTGTATAGAGATCACTCAGGGCATTAACCATATCTTTTCTGAGCTGGGGAAGAGAAATTACCTCATTTGATTGCTCTTCATCATCTGATGCGATGGATGGGTCAGCATGCTCAGAGACGCATGGCTCAGCAATTTCGTCAGCCATAAAGCATATCTTCGCTGACTCGGTGGCCTCAGTTTCTGTTGATGAAGATTCATCACTGTCACTCCAAGTAGCCACCATTGCCTTCTTCCCATTCTTCTTGTCTTTTCTCAGCGTGGGGCAGTTTGACTTAATATGGCCAGTTTGGTGGCACTCAAAGCATGTGATGGGCTTTGAGCAATCCTTTTTGTATTTGCTGTCACTTGAGTCAGCCTTATACTTGTCAAACTTTCTGTAAGGCTTTTTAGAATATTTGTCACTCTTCTTGAACAGCCTCTTCATCTTCCTTGTGAACATAGCCATCTTCTCATCATTAGTTGAGCTCCCGTCAGTGGAGTCAGCTCTCATGACAAGTGACTTCTGCTTCTTGTCCTCAGATTTTTCCTTTACCTCAAAGTTCTTCATGGATATCTCATGGATCAGTAATGAACCGATGAGTTCGTCATATTTGTAGGTGGTTAAATCCTGAGCTTCCTCAACTGCTGTCTTCTTTACTTGCCAGTCCTTTGGAAGGCTTCTGAGAATCTTTTTGACTTGTTCTTCCTCAGTGAAGATTTTCCCAAGTCTCTTGAGCTCATTAATGATGTTGGTGAACCTTGCGTTCATGTCTGAAATGCCCTCATCATTGTTCATCTCGAACAGCTCGTACAGTCTCATCTGCTGATTCACCTTGGATTCTTTTACTTTGTTTGTTCCCTCATAGGTGACTTCCAGCTTTCTCCAGATCTCTTGCGCCGACTCACAACCTGAGATTTTGTTATATTCTGCAGCATCGAGCGCACAGTGAAGCATATTGATAGCCGAAGCATGGTTTTGAAGCTTCTTAAGATCATCCTCTATCCATTTGGCCTCAGCTTTTACAACTGTTTGGCCAGCCACAACCTCAACAGGTACAAACGGGCCTTGGACTATAGATAGCCAGGCACTCATGTTTGTGGCCTGAATGAAGTTTTTCATCCTATTCTTCCAGAAGGTATAGCTTGACCCGAAGAATAGGGGAGGCCTAGTAATGGACAGCCCCTCAGGCAGTATTTGAGTTGTTTGGTTTCCAGGGAGAAACCGAGTGCTGTTTTCGCCCATGGTAGGGATCAGCTCAAGGTTGTTAGACCTTTTAAAGTGAGCTTTTGAGGCTCTGATACCACTTGTTGGTCCCTTGTAAGGTTGCAAGTATAGTTCCAAGGGGGGGTTAGGAACTATTTAAACTTTTTAACAATTTACACAGACTTCTTTTTCTTAAAGAAAAAGGTTTGAACAGCGGCACTGAGTAAACGGTAAGATACTGTCTTAGTCAACAGGTGACTAGGTCAGTTTCTTAGCTCGAGTTAGGAGATAGCACTTAGAGTCTATTTCTGAGCTCTTTCGTTTAATGCGCACAGCTCAACTTGACCTCTTGACTTGGTCAGTTTCTTGATTATTTAAGCAAGCAATATAAATAAGGAGTTAAAGGTTTAGAAATACTTCACTCAGCAGATTTATCCAGGTTCGGCTTCTTCTAAGCCTACGTCCTGTCCCCGGAACACGTTCCGAGATTTCAATCCTCTACTGAGCTCTTTAAAGGTAGAGCCTCAAACCTTTTACAATATCAGCAATTGAGTATGACAATAGTACCCTCCTCTATACTTCTACTCAATCCTAATCTCTCCGCTGAGTACTTAAAACCGAGTACTCAGCCTCTCCTTTCTATCTCTAGAAATGATAAGTGTTTTGTCCTAATACAAAGATGTGCTAAGACACTTTAGACGATTTACAATCACTCTAGACTTTTACACAGATGTGAGAATTGTTGTGTAAGAATTTGCTTTGCTTCTTGCTTGCAGAACTTGTATGGAAATTTGGTCAGCGTAACTGCTTGATCAAGTTCTACTTCTTGTGAAGCTTGTGATGGCACTATTTATAGAGACGTCTGGTCATTCGGTCATTTCGAATTTCGAAATAACCGTTGGAGGGAAACGGCTATGTGTCGTTGTCATCCTGACTTGCACAGAGCTCTTGGCCAATCACAATCGTGTATCTTCTGTCCTCGGTCAGCTGAGCAGATGGTCTCTCCTTTTATGGTAAAGTCAACTGGACAGCACACTGTGTCGTCTGAACTTTGCCAGAAGAGGAAACACTTTGTCTGGAAGTTTTCCTTTGCCAGTTGCTGTCTTGTACGCTTTGTCGAGACTACTCAGCAGCTTCATCTTGAAGTTGTTCCCGAAGGTCTTCTAGATCTTTCTGTTTGCTGAGTTGCGTTTTGAACAAAACGGCAACGTCTTGACATACGTGGGCCGAGTGTACTGAGTTGTTTGACTTGGGCCTTGGCTTCCGTAATGGCCTTGGGCCTTTTGATTCTTATGTCTTATAATATTTTAACTCAACATTGAACAAACACATTAGTAGAATTAAATCAAAGCATTTAAACTTAGTGTGTTTAGAATATGTATATATATTATACTTAAACAATTTTGTCAAATCAAAATTATGTGGAAAGGTGTTTCAACAAAAACGTCTCAAAGGTTTCATCCTTGCTACTCAGTAAGATGATCCAAGTGTACCGAGAAAAGTCATCTACAATGACCAAGGAAAATCTTCTTCCACCCAAGCTCAGCGGCTGGACTGGACTGAAGAGATCCAAGTGTAGTAACTCTAATGGACGCTTAGTTGAGACAATGTTTTTACTATGAAAAGATTGTTTGGTTTGTTTTCCAGCTTGGCAAGCGTGGCATAATTGATCTTTTTCAAATTTAAGTTCTGGCAGTCCCTCAACCAATTGCTTTCTTGCTAATTTGGCCAGGAGGTCCATGCTTACATGACCAAGTCTCATGTGCCATAGCCAGGAATTTTCTTCCTTTGACACTAAGCATACAGTTTTTGAAAACTTCTTTTCTAAGTTCAGCATAAAGACATTATCAATACGAGGGGCAGTTAAAATTAACTCATTTGTTTTACCCTCGAATATTTTACATCCAGTGTCATCAAATATAACTTTTCTCCCATTGTCACATAGCTGAGCTACGCTGAGTAAGTTATATTTGAGTCCGCTGACTAGGGAGACTGACTCAATAGTAGGATTACCACCAAATGTTCTTGACCCTACTATCTTACCCTTCTTGTTGTCTCCAAAACTTACACTTCCTCCTCGTTTACGCACAAACATGATGAACTGAGTTTCATCACCAGTCATATGCCTCGAGCATGCGCTGTCAATGTACCACATCTTTGACTTCTCAACACACCTCAGGCTTACCTGCAATATAGCTAGTTGCTTTTAGGTACCCAATTCTTTTTGGGTCCTTGCTTATTAGGTTCAACAGGTAAAGCATCATGTTTCATTTTATGACGACATACCTGGATAGTGTGTCCATTCTTTCCACAGAAGTCACAGCTGACCTTCCGTTTAGGATATCTCACTGACTGGTCAGCACCCCAGTGCTGAGCGTGCCATCACACCTTTGTGGTGTGTCCTTTCTTCCCACAGAAGTCACACTGGACATTCCGCTGAGGATTCCATCTCTGATGACTAGTACTTCGGTACTCAGTGTTCAGAGGAATATTTCTTTTATTCGGAACCTTAAGTTGGTTCTGAATTGATGTGACATCCTTTCTCAGTTTCTTAGAATCTGATTGGACCTCAGAGACAAACTTTTGCATAATTTCTACATTACTATGCAAAATTGAAGTGTCCTGGAGAATATATCGAAGGTCACTCAGTTTTACCTCCTCAACCTCGTCACATCGCCTGCTGAGTGCTCTAACCTTTTTATTACACTTTTTGACAAGTGTGTAGAGGTCACTCAGTGCATTAACCATTTCATTTCTGAGCAAGGGTAGTGACATTACCTCAGTTGAGTGTTCCTCATCGTCAGATACAATGGAGGGGTCAGCATGCTCAGAAACACATGGCTCAGCAAGTTCGTCAGCCATGAAACAAATCTTTGCTGACTCAGTGGCATCAGCTTCTGATGATGAAGCCTCATCACTGTCGCTCCAAGTTGCCACCATTGCCTTCTTGCTGTTCTTTCTTTCTTTCCTCAGCATGGAACAGCTTGACTTGATATGGCCAGTTTGATGACATTCAAAGCATGTAATGGGCTTTGAGTTGTCCTTCTTGTACTTGCTGTCGCTAGACTCAGCTTTGTACTTATCAAACTTTTTGTAAGGCTTCTTAGAATATTTGTCATTCTTTCTGAACATCCTTTTCATCTTTATAGTGAACATAGCCATTTCTTCATCGTCTGTTGAGCTCCCATCAGTGGAGTCAGCTTTCATGACAAGAGACTTTTGCTTCTTGTCTTCAGACTTCTCCTTCACCTCGAAGTTCTTCATTGATATCTCGTGGGTCAGCAGCGAGCCAATCAGTTCATCATACTTGTAGGTGGTTAAGTCTTGAGCTTCCTCAACAGCAGTTTTCTTTGCTTGCCAGCTTTTAGGAAGACTCCTAAGAATCTTCTTGACTTGCTCTTCCTCAGTGAAGATCTTTCCAAGTCTCTTGAGCTCGTTGATGATGTTTGTGAACCTTGCGTTCATGTCAGAGATTCCTTCATCATCATTCATTTCAAACAGCTCGTACAACCTCATGTGCTGGTTGACCTTGGATTCGTTCACCTTGTTGGTTCCTTCATAGGTGACCTCCAGCTTCTTCCAAATCTCCTGTGCTGACTCACAATTTGAAATCTTGTTGTATTCTGCAGCATCTAAAGCACAGTGAAGCATGTTTATAGCCGAAGCATGATTTTGTAGCTTCTTGAGATCACCCTCTGTCCATCCAGTCTCAGCTTTGGCAACCGTTTGGCCATCAATAGTTTCAACAGGAACAAATGGGCCTTGGACTATAAATAGCCATGCACTCATATTTGTTGCCTGAATGAAATTTTTCATTCTATTCTTCCAAAAGGTATAGTTAGACCCGAAGAATAGAGGAGGCCGAGTTATGGACAGATCCTCAGGCAAAATCTGAGTTGTCAGATTTCCTAGAAGAAACCGAGTGCTGTTCTCAGCCATAGTGGGGATCAGCTCAAGGTAGTTAAACCTTGCACAATGAGCTTTTAAGCTCTGATACCACTTGTTGGTCCCTTATAACGTGACAAGTTAGTTCCAAGGGGGGGATATGAACTATTTAAAAATTCGTCCGTAGAGGCTGACTTCTTTTCTTAAGAAAAGGTTTACACAGCGTCACTAAGTAGATTCAAGACACAAGCTTAGTCAACTTGTGACTAAGTCTGCTTCTTTACTTGAGTCAGGAAATAGCACTTAGAGTCTATTCCTGAACTCAGCTTCTTAGTAAACTTAACTCAGCGTGAGTTCTTTACTTAGTCAGTTTTATAGCAAGCAATATATATTAAAGGAGTTTAAGGGTTAGAGAGATGTTACTCAGCAGACTTATCCTGGTTCGGCCTCTCCGCCTACGTCCAATCCCCGGAACTCGTTCTGAGCTTTTTGAATTCTCTACTGAGCTTTTTAAAGGTAGAGCACGAAACCTTTTACAGATAGAAGCTGAGTATAACAAGAGTACCTTCCTCTATACCTCTACTCACTCCTATATCTACGCTGAGTACTATAACCGAGTACTCAGCCTCTCATTTCTATTCTTCTAGAAATGATAAAGTGTTTGTCCTAAACAACGATTGCTAAGACACTTTAGATGATTGAAAATCACTCTAGACTTTTACACAAAGATTAAGAATTGGTGTAAGGTATTTGCTTTGCTTTTCTCACAGAAACTTCAAGTACGAATTTGGTCAGCGTTTCGACTGATTGAAGATCTGCATAGATTGAAGCAAATGGATGGCCTTTATATAGTGACACTAGAGACACCTGGTTATTTCGAATTTCGAAATAACCGTTGGAGGGAAATGGCTTCCTGTCGTTGTCACTCTGGGCGTGCTTAGCGTCGTTGGCCAATAGGATTCTTGCATCTTCTGTCTTCATCAGTCTTCGGCAGAATGTTTCGACATTTAAGGAAAAGTCCACGAGACAGCTTCCTGCTCTTTCTGAACTTTTCCCAAAGTAGAAATACTTTGTCTAGAAGTTGAACATTGTCTGCCGCTGTCCAGACTGCATTGTCATCCAACTCAGCAGCTTCCACTTGAAGCTTTTGCCTCGAAGGCTTCTCGATCCTTCTCTTGCTGAGTCGTCGTTTTACTTGATACGGCTTCGTTTTGAACTCTTGAGCCGAATGGTCTTGATGTGTTGATTTGGGCTTGACTTCCACTTTATGGGCCTTTGGGCTTTTTAATCTTAATGTCTTATAAACAATTAAACTCAACATTGAACAAACACATTAGTGTAATAAATCAAAACATTTAAATTTAATGTGTTAGAATATTTTTATCATCACTTAAATAATTTTGTCAAATCAAAATCTTGTGGAAAGGTGTTTCAACAAACTTCCTCATTTTGATGTTGGCAAAAATATTCAGTTGAAGAACTCAGTGTTGAGCTCCCCCATGATAGTTGACCTAATTTTGTCAAATAACTCCCTCGTAAGGGTTGAGCTGCTGACTTAGTTTTACTCTAAACATTTTAAGGTTTAATCGAGTAAGTCTAAGGTCAGTTTTCAGAAATAGGTCAGCCCATGGAACATATTCTATTTTGTATAAGAAATTGGGTACTTAAATGAATATAAAATGTTTTTTATTAATTTGTTTGTTAAATGTAACAAAAAAAAAAGTCATTTTTAAGTAATATTCTTTTATACAATTGACTTTATATTTTATTTCTTACTTGTACTTATTTATTAGGGCCCCAATTACTAACTCGCTATTGGGCCTCTAAAACCTCAGAATCGGCCCTGGCGATGACATGTGAGTAAAGATGCAACCCTGCGGTACGCACAAAGCGTGTTGGATGAAATATTTGAATTTTCTTTTTATTAAACTTCACAATATAATTTTTTTAATATTTTCTAGTATATTCATTTGTTTATGATTTATTGTTAGTAAGTGATAAAATCACGAATATGATATGGCATGTAAATATTGTTCGTTTTGGCCCAAATCCTACACGTTGGACGTCACGGATTTAAAACGCGTCTTCACGTATTGGATTCTCATCTTACTAATAAGTCTCGATCACTCTCTCTCCATTTTCGACGTGGGATTCAGTCCATTCCTACCTCCATCGTCATTCTTTAGGATCACTATTTGCTCAGGTCTTCTACCCTGATGTCACTCATTTAGGACAGAATCGTTATAGGTAGGGGTCAAAATTTGACTATCAACGTTAAAAGTATTCTATATATAACAATTTATATATAAAAAAATCTTAATGAGTAAAAAAAATGAAAGATCAGGATCAGCGGCAGGTGCTTTTTACCATGGCTTAATACATTATTTGTCTCGAACTTGTCTAAAAATATTGATTGACACTCTAAACTTTCAAATTATTCCAATAGCCCTTTCAACTTGCATAAAATACTCAATTAACCATTTGAATTCACGTAAAATATAATTAATTGATCACTCGATCGCAAAAAAACTAAGTTAAATACGGAAGATGTATTCAATACATCTTATAATGTTATTAAATAATTCAAAAATAGATTAAAAATAAAGTTATTACTTGCTCAACTATAAAATTTGTCTTCTCTAATATTAGAACCGCATACCCCGATCTTGATCATTTTATTTTTTTAAGACGCGTGCAATAATTCTTCCGCATTTAACCTACTGTTTTTTTACAACCGAGTAATCAATTGATTGTATTTTGTATAAGTTCAGAGGGTTAACTGAGTATTTTAGACCAATTGAAGGGACAATCCGAACACTCTAAAAGTTTAGGGACCAATCAAACTTTTTAAATAAGTTAAGAAGGCAAATGATATATTAAGCTTTTTACCATAACTCATTAAGAAAAAATAACACAGAAATTCATATTTTAAAAATTATTTACAAGTATGTCTAGTTATAATTTTGGATTATGTCAAACTAGTAAAATCAGTACTTTTAATATATTTTAAGGATTAGAATTTATAAATTAGAAGTTTAAAATATTTTTTTTAAGGTTTATGATTTATGAATTAGAATCTAGAATTTTTAAACTATTGTGTAAAATCATAATATGTAGAGAATAATCACATATTAAGAATTAAGTTTTGTGATATGATCCAATTCATTAACCATGTATAAAAAATGGGCTGAGATATCAAATCGGGTTGGTTACATACAACTCATAATTACTCTAAATAAATAGATATATCTCATGTTAAAGAAATTATTGCTTATTATATCAAATACTAAGAAATTTATATTGAAAATATCAAGTATCATCCCCACATTCCTAATAAACAAAACCGTTACTTAAAAATAGGGGTTTTTTTTTTTTGTTTCAACAGCTTAACAAAATCACATTGATTCTCTTTTTTTAGTACAAATCACATTGATTCTCTAAAAAAACAAATTCACATCACATTGATGCTATTTTCTATCTTTTAATGATATTAATTTTCTACGGATAAAGTAATTTCGACCATGAAGTTATTTGAATCTCTTGAAAATTAAAAAAAAAAAAGTGAAATATTATGATCCCTAAGTATCTTCGGTTCTACCTTTTCTGAAATTCAGTTTTCATGAAAAGTCATATTAAACAAAACATATGAAAGTTGGTGTTTCTCTTATATGTTTTTGACACATTCTTTGCCATTAACACGGAAAATGTGAAAAAAAAACACCCAAAAAAGAAAAGATACTGTGAATAGTGATTATACAAATTGAAAGGGAAACTTGTCGACAGAGAAGATAAAAAAACGAATTTCAAAATAAAAAGTAAGAAATGAAAGGACTAAAAAAACAGATTATGGGTGTAGAATAAAAATAAATTTGCAGAAGAAAGAGGATATATAGAAACAAACAAGAAAAAGATAAGGGGAGTAAAGTAAGCAGTAAAAGAATGCAAAAATGGCAGAACCCAGGAAAAGAAAAAAAGTTGTAAGAATGGAAACGTGAATTTGGGGAAGATTAATTATCTAGTATTAAACTACTTTTTAGTAATATATAATTTAAATATATATTTTAACTGTCCAGTTTTGACAAAAGTGTAATAAAGTTTGAGTTTTTTGATAATATAATTAGAAAAACTATTTTATTGATAAAACACATAAAAACATATGCAGTAAGTGTAAAATTAAATTGACATGTGAGTTTTCGTGTAATTTCCTCTATCAAATAAAGCCCAAGTTTAATGGGCTGAGATATTCCAACAAAGCCCAAATTTAACAAAGCTGCGATTAAAAAATCTATATAAAGCAACCATTAGGGTGGAAAAAGAGGGTAGCATCTCATTTTCTAGGTTAAGAGTCCTCTGCCGCCGCATATGGTGGATCAGATTTCTTTTCCAGCAAAGATCATATTTATTATTTTGATTTAGTAGCTATATGTACCAAGAGAAGGCATTAAACTCAGTTGCCTTCATCTTGTTGTCAAAGTGGCTGTAGCTATATCTATTCCGAGACGTTTACTGGCCGGTTGTTGTTCAGATCTATTTTAGATCTGCGGTCGACATATCTGCTTACCGAGCTTCTTATATTTTTTTCTGGTTTTGTTGTTTATGACGATGAGAAGGGCTTGAAGAAGATGAAATGGAATAGAGATTTAATTAGCTATTTCATAAGATCATTTCTCTTAAATTAAGTTTTTGACAGTCATCTTCCAGGCATTCTACTCATGTTTTCAGGTAGTATGCGTCTAATCGGTGACTACAAGTTATTGCTGTTTTTCAATTATTTAAAAATTCTTTATTCCAGTTCATTCTCTTGATACAGTGGAAACCTATTTTGATTCAGTAATTTGTTTCTTTGAATCATTCGATTAAGTTTTGATCATCATTGGAGATATTTTGTTCGTGAATTAAGTTTTCTGATTTACTTTTGATCATCATTGGAGATTTTTTTTTAGTGTGAGGTTTCAGATTTAGATTTGATCATGATGTTAGATGATCAAGCCGGAAATTTTTATGAATTTTGGTTTTAGATTTAGTTTTGAGATTTTTCAGAATTCAAAATCAAATTATATTCGGAACATATGTATACATATGACGGTTTAGATTTGGTGTTTTTAGTAAAAAATAAATAAATTTGAAGTTTCAACGAATTTATGATCAATTTAGTCATGGAAGATTGAAGTTGGTCTACTAATTTGATATTTAGAATCAAATTTACATTTCCCATCAATTTTTGTTTCGATCTCTGTTTCCAACCCTGCTTTTTTGGGGATTTTTATTTTTTTTAGTTTAATATAAAGATAAATAATAAGATTAAATTTGACTTCGAGCGAAGAAGATGGATACGTTGGGTGGATCCCCAAAACCCAAAGCGGATTGTGAATTCTGCCTAGCTTCTTTTAGTAAACTGTTTTTACAGCAATGAATCAAAAACATTAAAACTAATGATAAAATGAAACAATGAGCAAAAGCAGAACAGGGATTATAAAAGCTAAACAGAACTTTTTTTTTTTTTGTAATCTATGCTTTTACTAATTATTTTTGGATTGATCATGACTTATGAACAAATGGTTTAGATTTAATTTTAAGATTTTTCAAAATTAAAAATCAGATTAAATAGACAGGGTGGAAATTCTTCAAATTTTGTTGGGATCAGAACCGACAAAGACGATGTATCATAAACAGATATAGTTTTAGATTGTGTTCAGTTTGTACATGTTGTTTATACTTATAAACAAGGATTTTGAAGTATTGAACTATAAAATTATAGGAACATTAGTGAACGGTATGGAAAGAAGGGAAATGTGGTGAAAAAACAGAAGGTGAAGTGAACTGGGGATCATGGTTGAAAATGTGATATCGAATGAACGTTAGAAGATCTGGAATATGAAGCAATTAGGGAAAACTCAATTACGACAACAACATTAAACACACAATATTATTTCCGCTCATGTTTCAATCGTCAACATCAAAGTGTTATTTTTTTTATCTACTTAATATATGTAGTTGAGGACTTGAGTTGTGTATACCACTAAAGTTAATGTTTGACACGATGCATTATTGGTTTGTCTGTTCATTTTGTGTTTTTTCTCATGTTCCTATAAGTGTTACTTTATTTTATTACTTTAATTAATAAGCTAGTAATTAACAAATTATCATTATTGTTATTGTATATTATAAATATCTATAAATGACTTTTCAATTTTCCTTTGCTAATATTTTGACAATTCATCATAATACCTATAAAACTCTTATTGTTCATTGATAGAAATTAACAAAAAGAATTTTAAAGGTATTATGACGAGTTATCAAAATATTAGTAAAAGAAAATTGAAAAGTCATTTATAGATATTTAAAATATATAATAATAATAACAATAAGTTGTCAATTATTAGCTCATTAATTAATGTAATAAAAGAAAGTATGACTTATAGGAAAATGAGAAAAAACACAAAGTGAAAGGAAATTCAAAAGCACAAATACTCATTTCATTTCTCTAACTTGATATTTAGAGTGTACACGAGGGAATGCTCCCAGCACAGGTCAAGCTCATCTGAAAAGATATTCTCGATACTACATCATTTAGTGCGGTAAGCGTGAAATGAAATGCTACTTTCCTTATAGAAAAACAGACTGAAAAGGTAGGAAATCCTCCCTAAAGACCTAATCGCACCAAAGAGGGTTATAGGCATACCGAACAAGCAAAAGATAAAGAGAAAGAAAGGACGATGATAAATAGAAATCTCGAGAATACCGTATTCATCCAGGATGAAATAGAGATAGAAGACATTGACCCCACCACAATATTAACGGAAACCCTTCGGAACTTCCAACCCAGCTATGCTCAATACGTAGAGACTCAGAGGTAGATGGTTAAGACCTAAAAAATGATATAAGAGGATAATTGATATAAGAACCCGTCCAAATGAGAACGAATGGACTCTCAACAGGGGGCCAGCCTACAAACAACCCTACTGCCACGAGCGCTCCTTAGGCGTTGGACACCCCATGAAAAATAACGGTCGAAGAAAACGACATGTGAAAAATAAATTTTATTTTAAGGACTAACATTTATGCATTGATCTTTGGATTAGTGTGTATTATGGTAAGATTTTGATGGTGGTTCATTAATATTACTTGTGCATTCAATTGGAGTGTTTTTTAGCTTTAGATCTTAATTTCATATTGGATAAAGTAAAAGTAACTAACAAAAAAGTTCAACCTGGAATACTCCCCAGTTGAACAATGAACGATGACATGTGAGTAAGGATGCACCCGTGCGGCAAGCACAAAGCATGTTTATGCTTACCTCAAATAGTAGTCTAGGGTTATCTCGGTTCACCGATTTAATGTCGATTCACTGGTTGATTCCAATTTTTAACAGATTAATAACATTAACCAAAAACATATACAATCAAGTAATAACATGGATTGAACCAGTTGAACTGACCGTCCGATCCGTTTTTTAAAACATTGTTGTATATTAGATATGGTGGGTTAAATGCACCATTGGTCACTGAACTTTCATAGTTGTATCAAAATGGTTACTCAATTTCAATTTGTCTCAATAAAATCACTTAACTTTGAGTTTTGTCTCAATTAGGCCACTCCGTCCGATTTCAGTGGTTAAAAGGCATCAAAATAATGACATTAGCGACATGTTAACATCAGTCAACTAAGATCTCTGACCGAAATGAAACGTGATAGCCATATGTCGGTTACTTTTTGTGAAAAAAAAAACTAAATTTTATCTTTTTCCATAAAGATAACCGACACGTGGTAGTCAGGTGGCGCATACATGCATGTTATGTATCGTTTTGGTCAGAAATCTGAGTTTACTCATACTCATATGTCACCTAATCATTATTCTAATACTTTTTAATCACTGAAATCGCCAGAGTGGCCTAATTGAGACAAAACTCAAAGTTGAGTGAGTGTATTGAGACAAATTGAAGTTGAGTGACCATTTTGAGACAACCATATAAGTTCAGTGACCAATGGTGCATTTAACCCTAGATATGGTTGACTAAAAATCGTGCTATTTTTTAGAGATAAGGTGCAAAAATATCTCTAATGTTGATAACTATGATCAATTTTCCCCTAACATCTAAAATGATGTAATTTTACACCTAACATTGGCACTCAAGAGTAATTTTACCCTTAACGTTGGCAAATTGGACCAATTTGAGAAATAATTCATCAAACTGTATTCTCAGTCACAGATTTTATCATCTACGCTATATTTGCGTCATTTTATTACTCATTAATAACATAGCACAAACATATTAATAGACGTGAAAAAATAAAATAAAAAATGGTTAATTACAAAAAGGTACCCTATGGTTTGTCCAATTTGCGATGTTATACATATGATATTGTTTTTTTTCAAACACAACCTCGTGTTTGTCACCATTAACAAAATGAAGGTAACGGCCAAATTTCTGCTAGAATGCTGACGTGACATAGAGACATTATGGGAAAAACGATTTTTTTATTTTTCTTTCTCTCTCATTCTCCTTCCATTGTTCTTCTTCCATGGTTCTCTTCCTCATTTCTTTTCTTTTTCTTCTTTTTCTTCTTATTCTTCTTCTATTTTTTTAAATTCTTGGGAATTTCCAGAATTCTGGAAATTTTCAGGAATTTCAGAACGTCTGGAAATTCACAGGAATTTCAGAACGTCTGGAATTTCCGGACGTTCATCACGTCTTGAATTTCCAGATGTGAACTTCACGTCTGGAAATTCCAGACGTGATGAACGTCTAGATTTTCTAGAATTCCGGAAGAGAAAGAAGAAGAAGAAAAAAAAGTAAAAAAAATCTTTCCCAAATTGTCCCTATGCTTTAATAGAAATTTGGCCATGAGGTTGTATTTGAAAAAAAATACCACAAGTACCACATCACAAATCGGCCAAACTATATTGTACTTTTTTGTAAAAAAATTATATTGTATTTTATACTAGTTGGATAGAAAAATTTGAACATTTCATCAAATTTAAAAATTTTAATCTCCAATTCTATCACTAAATCACAAAAAATGTGAATTTTTGTTAGAAATAACAGCTATATAACTAGAAGTAAATTACACCAATGGTACCTGAATTTACTCTAGTTTACATTTTGGTAGATTATATTTCTCCAAAAAATATATCTGAAGTAACGATGACTGGATAATTTAGTATATTTTACCGGTGAATGACCGGTCAATGCGAATGTGACTAGTAAATTACACTGATAGTACCTGAACTTTATCCTAATTCACGTTTTAGTACTTAAATTTTATTTTATCCAAAAATACACTTCAAGTAAGGATCACTCAATATTTTAGTACATTTGACCAATCAGTGATCGGTCAACACGAGTTTGACCATTTTAAATTAAAAATTGAGATCCATCAAACACTTAACTAATATAAAATTACAATACTACCATTTATATATCTCTCTCTCTCTCTCTCTATATATATATATATATATTGTAAGTTTATATTAATTGAGTGTATGGTTAGTCTCAATGTTCAGTTCAAAATGGTCAAACTCACGTTACCCGGTCACCAACCGATCAAATGAACTAAATTTTAAAATAAAATTCAGATACCAAAATGTAAATTATGGTAAAGTTCATGTACCATTGATGTAATTAACTCATGAAACTCGCGTTGACCGGTCATTAACCGGTAAAATATACTAAATTGTCCGGTTATCGTTACTTCAGATATATTTTTAGGACAAAATGTAATCTAGGTACCAAAGTGTGAACTAGGGTATAGTTCAGATATCCATATCATTGGTGTAATTTACCCATGTAACTAGTGTAGAATAAGTAGCAAAACATATGTATTTTATAATGATATCAGAAATTGACACAATTTACCAACGTTAGGGGTAAATTTGTTTTTGGTAATCAATATTAGGGATAAAATTGCATAACTTTAGACGTTAGGGTAAAATTGTTTTTGACTATCAACGTCGGAAGTATTTTTACACCTTATCTCTAAAATGATTGGATTTGAAATTTTAAGTTTATATTTATTGAGTTACGTTAAGTTAGTTAGCCAAATTTTAGCCTAATGTATTTTTATTTTTTATATTCATAATTTAGTTTTATTTGTAACTTTTTAATATGAATATACTAAAAACAATTCTTTTAGCTTAGCCTAACTCAAATTTATACCGTCGTTAAGATCAATATGAATAATGGACTTGGATAATCGTTAATTCTAATTATCTCTTATCTAACTCCATCAACATGTATAATGACAATAAGTGACTATATAATAGGAGGTTTGATGTAAATTTATTTTTAGGGTTAATTATAAAATATGATCATGTGATTTGACCGATTTACGTTATGATACATATACTATTTTTTTTACAAACACAATCTTAAGGTTGTTACCGTTAATAAAATCGCGTAAACACTAGTTGTCAACCTTAATACATCATTTGCCTTGAACTTGTACAAAAAAAGTTTGATTGACTCCCTAAACTTTCAAAGTATCCTCATAGTCCATTCAACTTACATAAAATGCTCAATTAACCCCCTTAATTTGCGTAAACCGTAATCAATTGATCACTCGATCGCAAAAAAACTAAGTTAAATACGGAAGATGTATTTCACGCATCTTATAATGTTATTAAATAATTCAAAAATAGTTTAAAAATGAAGTTGTTACTTGCTCAACTATAAAATTTGTCTTCTCCAATATTAGAACTGCATATCCCGATTTGGTCGTTTTACTTTTTTAATGCGTGCAATAGTTCTTCCGCATTTAACCTTTTTTTTTTGCAATCGAGTGATCAATGATTATATTTTATACCAGTTCATGAGGTTAACTGAATATTTTATTCAATTTGAGTAGGCCATTGGGACACTTTGAAATTCAGAGGCCAATCAAGCTTTTTGAACAAGTTAAGTGGGCAACTTATATATTAAGCCTCTTACCATAATTCATTAAGTGAGTTGCTAAATACCGTCCCCAAATTATTTATCGCCGTCACCATTTGGACTTTTTTGCCATTCTCATAATTTTGATCAAAAACTGAAAATTATCTCTCGAAAATCATAAACCCGAACAACAATAATTGAAATTATGAAAATAATTGATGTGTGACAACCTGAACCTCGAAAATGGATGATTACAAGTCGGAAACACTAAAATTTATGTTTTTTTTTATCAAAGAACTCATGAAAATAATATATATATATATATATATATATATATATATATATATATATATACACGATGATTTTGCATTTCTCGTCACATAAAAATTGGAGAATTTTTCACTTCCCGTCACAAAAAATTGAACGATTTAGTATTTTTCATCATTAAAATTTTTACGATTTTGCATCGGCCAAAATTTGGCCTAAACGGATGGGGTAAATTACATCAATAGTACTTGAACTTTACCCTAATTCACACTTTGGTACCTAGATTACATTTTGTCCCGAAAATATACCTGAACTAACGATGACCGGACAATTTAATATATTTTACCGGTCAATGCGGGTTTGATGAGTAAATTACACTAATGATACCTAAACTTTATCTCAATTCACACTTTGGTACCTAAATTTCATTTTGTCCAAAAAAATACACTTCAAGTAAAGATGAATCGATAATTTAGTATATTTGACCAGTCAACGTGAGTTTGACCATTTTAAATTAGAAATTTAGACACATCATACACTCAATTAATATATGCAATACTACCCTTTAGCTCCACATATATATTAAAGGGTAGTATTATAATTTTATGTTAATTGAGTGTATTGTAGGTCCTAATTTTTAATTCAAAATGGTCAAACTCTCGTTGATTGGTCACTAACCGATCAGATGTACTAAATTATCCAGTCACCTTCACTTGAGTTATATTTTTAGGACAAAAAAATCAAAGTACCAAAGTGTGAATTAGGAAAAGTTCAGGTACTATTGATGTAATTTACTCAGACAAACTTGCATTGACTGGTCATTTACCGGTAAAATTTACTAAATTGTCCGGTCATCGTTATTTTGGGTATTTTTTTGAGACAAAATGTAATCTAGGTGCCAAAGTGTAAAATAGATAAAGTCCAGGTACTATTAGTGTAATTTATCCTAAACGGATGCGACATCCATTCCCACCATGGCCCGAACGGATGTGGCATCCGTTTAGGCAAAATTTTGTCCGATTCTTTGAAAAAAAAATTCAGTTTTGAATTTTTTTTATAGAAAGAGCAAAATTGTTCGAATGGAAGCAGTGATAAGTAATTCGGGGACGGTAAATAGCAAAACCCATTAACCATGTATTAAACAAAATGGGCTGAGATATCAAATAAATCCCAAGTTTAATGGGCTGAGATATTCCAATAGAGCCCAAGTTTAATAAGAGCTGCGATGAAAAATCTATATAAAGCAGCCATTAGGGTTGAGAAAAAGGGTTGCATCTCATTTTCTAGGTTAGATAGAGTCCTCTGCTATAATCCTCTGCAGCCGCACAAGGTGGATCAATTTTTTTTTTCTTTTCCAGCAAAGTTCATATTTATTGTTTTGATTTAGTAGCTACATGTACCAAGAGAAGGCATTAAACTTAGTTGCCTTCATCTTGTTGCCAAAGCGGCTGTAGCTATATCGATTCCTAGACGTTTACTGGCCGGTTGTTGTTTCAGATCTGTTTTGGATCTGCCGTCGACATATCTGCTTACCGAGCTTCTTATATTTTTTTTCCTGGTTTTGTTGTTTATGATGATGAGAAGGGCAAGAAGATGAAATGGAATAGAGATTTAATAGCCATTTTATAAGATCCTTCTCTTAAATTAAGTTTTTGACAGTCATCTTCCAGGCATTCTACTCTTGTTTTCCGGTAGTCTGCGTCTAATCGGTGACTACAATTTATTACTGTTGTTTTTTCAAATTTTTAGAAGTTGTTTATCTTTTGATTCAGTGGAAACCTCTCTTGATTCACTAATCTGTTTCCCTTTCGAGTAATGATTGTAGATGTTCAAAGCGAAACATCTTAGTGAATTCCGGTTTCAGATTTAGTTTTGATCATGATTGTAGATAATGGAAGGTAAACATTTTAATGAATTAAGTTTACAGATTTACTTTTGATCATCATTGGAGATTTTTTTTTTTAATGAATTAAGGTTTCAGATCATAATTTTAGATGATAAAACCGGAAATTTTTATGAATTTAGGTTTCAGATTTAGTTTTGAGATTTTTCAGAATTCAAAATCAAATTATATTAGGAACATATGTATACATATGACAGTTTGGATTTCTGATTTTAGTCATAAATAAATATATTTTTAAGTTTCAACGAATTCGTGATCAATTTAGCCATGGAAGATTGAAGTTGTCTTTTAGATCAATTTAGTCAAAATCATGTTCAGATATTAATTTGACATTTAGATTCAAATTAGTCGCGACGGAATTACATTTCCCATTAATTTTTGTTTCGATCTCTATTTCCAATAGGGGTGGGTAAAAAACCCAATTAAACCGGTAACCGTACTGAAAACTGATAATTCAAACAGTAAAAATTGGTTAACTGAACCGGTGGTTTTTTTAATGATTAAAACAATAGATATGTACCGGTTTTGGGTTAGAGTGTTGAAAAACTGCGGTTAATGATTAACCGAATCATTTAATAAATATAAATTTTAAAAAAGTTGATATATTATATAACATTGACTATATTATAGGATAAAAAAAAGTCTTTAACATTGATTAATGTATATTAATATATTGCTTTACTTAAAAAAAAAAAAGTAAATAATGCTTAACATAGATCAAATTCTATTATTTATATTTCTTTATGTTTTAAATGTAAACTTGATGGGTTATTTTTTAATTTGGTACTTATGTTTGAATTCTGAACTTTTATATGAATTCGTTTTGTTTGAATTTTTGAAATTATGTGTATTTTAATATTGTTTAAAAATTTAGGTTTGGGTAAAAATTATGGTTAATCGTTGATTTTTAGTTAACTAGTGAGAATTGGTTAAAAACCGTTAACCGAAAAATCTGATTGAAATTAATGATTAACAGGTTGTATGGTTAATTAATTGTATGGTTAACCAATTGATATGGATCGGTTTCGGTTTGGATGGTTAAAAAGCCGTTGGTAATGGTTCGGTTAATTTTTTTTACCTACTGGACCGGTTAACCGAATCGTGCTTATCCTTAGTTTCCAATCCTGCTTTTTTGTGGATTTTTCTTTTTTTAGAATAATATAAAAACAAATAATAAGATTAAATTTGACTTTCAACGGAGAAGCGTTGGGCGGATCCCCGAAGCGGATTGTGAATTCTGCCTAGCTTCTTTTAGTAAACTGTTTTTACAGCAATGAATCAAAAAGATTAAAACAAATGATAAAATGAAACAATGAGCAAAAGCAGAGCAGGGATTATAAAAGCCAAACAAACAGAACTTTTTTTTGTAATCTCTGCTTTTACTAATTATTTTTGGATTGATCATGACTTATGATCAAATGGTTTACATTTAATTTTAAGATTTTTCAAAATTAAAAATCAGATTAAATAGACATGGCAATAGGGTATAGATTTTTCAAAATTTGCTGGGATCCGAACCGACAGAGGTGATGAATCATTGAAATATTAGTGCGGTGAGTAGAGGTGGCACTTTCGTGTTTCGTGTCAAAATCGTGTTATCTCATATTTATGTTCCATATAGTTTTATATGTTATAAATGCTAGAAAAATGATTTTCGTGTCAATCGTGTCATGTCCGTCGGGTTGACTCTGTAATCGTATTTTCGTATCAGAAATCGCCACCTCTAGTGGTGAGCTTGGTGGATATGTTGCCTTTGAAACATAAATGTAAGCGAGTATGTTTTTATACAAATTTAAGGGTTATTTTAACCCGTTATTCAAATTTTTATATAGTAGATTTTTTCTATTTACTTACAATCGGATAAAGAAAACTAAGCAATTTGAGATCTTCAAAAACTAAAAGATTTTAGTCAATACAAATTTTTGAAACACGGAGGAGATACTCTTTTATGATTAGTTATCCAAACGAATTGAGCATGTGAATTGTTCAGATTTGTGATTAGTTATCCAAACGAATTGAGCATGTGAATTGTTCAGATTTGTGATTGATTTGTTATTTTATTTTTTTCAACGTAAAAGTTGTTAATATGCATCTTTAAACTTTTGTCACTTATAGATTTATATTTTATGTATTGATTAGATTAGTGACTGATTAATAAACATGGTAAAATCTACTTTTGTGGTTATGAATTGTGTTCGGTTTGTACATCTATTTATACTTACAAGGATTTTAAAGTGTTGAACCATAAAATGATAGGAACATTGGTTAATAAGGTGAATGATATGGAAAGAAGGGAAATGGGGTGGGAAAACAGAGAACGAAGTGAATTAAGGATCATGGTTGAAATGTGATACCAAATGAACTAGTACGTTAAAAGATCTAGACTATGCAACAATTAGGGAAAACTCAATTACGACAACAACATTAAACATAAAATATTATTTTCGCTCCTGTTTCAATCGTCAATAGCAAAGTGTTATTTTTTATCTACTTAATATATGTAGTTGAGGACTTGAGTTGTGTGTACCACTAAAGTTAATGTTTGACACGATACATCATTGGTTTGTCTGTTCAGTTCCTTGTCGTCGTGTTGTAAAAATGGGTCGTGTTAGAGGGATGTTCTAAAACTGTTTTGTTGTACACAGTCATAATGATGAACAAAACTATAATTACAGCCAATTAACACAATTATCATTTATGTAGAGTATATAGATTACGTAACACGAAAGTCCTCAATCGTATGTATTAACTAGATAAATAACACTTTATGTTCGACGATATAGGTAGGGGAGGAGATGATGTTAGTTCGTGTTTGATGTTGTTGTAATTGAATTTGTCCCCTTTTTCTAGAATTATGAAGTCTGGATCTTCTAGCTTATCCAATTCATTTGATAACTCATTTTCAACCTGTTATCCCTAATTCACTCCAATCTCTCTTTCCCCCTCCAATTCTCTTCTTTTCATATCATTCATCTTCTCTATTAATGTTTCTATCATTTTTTTGTCCAATACTTCACAGTCCTTGTATAGATAAATAACATGTATAGACTGAACATAACCCACAACCACATAAGTAGACATAACCATGTTTATTATGTTGGAGTATGCCCTAGTTTCGAGACATTATATCTAGACATATCCCTAAATTGTAAGATACTAATTTGTTCTCTTAATTCAATTGTGTGAAATAACTTAACAAAGTCATTGATTAGTGATTTGCTCATATTTGACAGGTTCATGACATGGTTAAGCGAAATCATGAGACAATAAGATACTAATATGGATATCATGGGTCTGTTGTTATCATGACAATGATCAAAAGGCTATCATGTGTATTGGTTGTGATGGTGTTTCATCGGTTACAGAATTGAATGTCGAATCAAGGGTATATGAGTTTATAAGGTAGTAAACTCTGTTATGAGAACACCGTCTAGTATCGATGGTATGTGGTTCTCATGTAATGTTCATAGATGAGTCCTTAAACTCAAAGTCATTATAGGACCTCGGTGACACAACATGCTTTTGTTATCGTCTGACGAGCTAGAAAATTAATGCGAGATATGGGTTAGCTGGATATATCCTAAGAATTCTCTTCTATAGAACAGAACCTTGGGAAAATGTAATTATTGACCCCAACCCTAAAATAAAGTCCGAAACGCCAATTCCTCAAATGTTCTTTGAACCGAAACTAAATCTGAATTTCTCCTACATCTCAAATCCCTAAAATGGATGGTCATCCTTCTCCAATTTGTCCATCTATTCGAGTCTCCGACGCTGATCACTAGTCACCGTTCCACTTATGTACGTGTCTCTCACTAAAGCTAAATAAGGTATTCGTTCTTCCACTAATTTATTTCTAGTTCTTAATTCTTAATGATATAATTCTTGGATGAATATTGTTCGATCATTTACAATGCCACAAAGCCTTAAAACTTAATGGTGATCATTGATTCCTCGATTTTCTTCTTTGACTCTGTTAATACTATGAAATTAATCGGAATTAATTAAGCTAATCAAAGAGTTTGCAACTGCCCTCTTTGACCCCCTACATCCGCCTTAATTTATCAATGCTAGGGGTAAAATTGCTGTTGGCTTCCAACATTAGGGATAAAATTGCTCCTGGTCCAAAATATTATGGATATTTTTGCAATTTAACCTTTATTTTTGGACTAATTTTTTTTAATGGGATGAAGGAGGGGGGGGGGGGGGGGGGGGCAAATGCCCCCTTTGACCCCCTACATCCGTCCCTGCTCTTAATGCCTCTTAATTCATTTTTTATTAATAATTTATTATTGAGCATAAGAACAATTAATAATTTTAATAATAAAATAATAAATAAAGAGTGAATATAAGAGTGAATATAAAGAGTATTGTTGGAGATGCTATGTCTTAGTTACTCTTAAATCACTAAGAATCAATTATTTATATTATCTCTTGCTCTTACTCCCTAGATTACCCTAATCATGTACAATTAATTACACAACAACTTCCAAAAACATGGTCACGGCAAAAAGAGAGCTATTGGCCTTCCAAATTCTAAAGGAACTCTCTACAAATTTAATAAATAATTAACTACAACTTTAGATCCATTTCGTCCCCATTTAGTGCCGCAGTCAAATACCCAACTTTCAAGCCAACTTTAGCGACGCAATAATTATCTCGGCAATTATAACCCTTAACTGAGAAAGCCTCAAACCCAATTGAACGTTTTCCAACATCAAAGAATACTTTGTTTTTAACTGCTATGTCATTGATAGTGCGTTTGTAAGGACCAAACCACTTGACCTCCATATACCCTTTTCTCCTCCACGGCGGGACATACAATTTCATCTTCTTCATCGACAATCTTACTGCATTGCACATTAATCTTACTATTTGTTTCAGCTTCTCAGGCTTTCCGATGAACACTTTAGGAAAATAATTGAGTAATGTTGTGTAGGCTGTCGTAGGACGAGCAATTTCAAATTCCGTTGCCAAATTAACATCAATAATAAAACGATTCCCATCAATATTCACATCTATATACTCGTATTCTCCTGATGGATTCTTCCCGAATTTCTCCCACCGCGATTTGCAAAGACCTATAACACATCAATATGCATAATTATCAGAAAATTAGCACACAGAAATTGATACTTTTGTCCTGAAAATTAACTAATCAGAATTATACGAACACGGACATCATAATTGACAATGTATATGGGGAAAAAAGAAACTAACCAGCGTCAAAGCCGTGGTGGCGTAAATGAGACATCAATGTGCGTTTGTTAAAGCCTTCGGAGGCTTTTTCCCTTATGATCTCACCAGCAAGTTGAATTATCCTCCTGAGTTCATCATCTTCGTCTTCATTACTAAGCAGATTCTGCAATTTGTTGTTGCTTTCAGAATCAGAACAGTAACTTGCTGATTCTTTAATGTTAGATTCGGTTTCTGGATCTTGATTATTGACTTCTGGATCATGATTAGTAAAGTCTGTTTCGATAAAAGAGTTGACTAGATCGGAGAGATCGTCGGAATCTTCAGGGGAATAGTGCTCGCTCCCGCTGCTGCTATCGCAAAGCCTCATCCGAACGGCGTCGTTGAAGACAGCAACCATGCCTTTCAACCTCATATTGATTTTGGGAGAAAAGGATAGAAATGATTTTGGAAGAATCGGAATGGAATTACTGGATATATATAAAAAGACAGAAAGAGAAGAATGGCGATATATCCATTTATAGCAATGTCGAAATTAATAATAATAAAGATATATCAGTTTTATTCATTAATTAATATTTCTAATGTTGTGATAATGAATGTGGGCTTGATTACAGTATATATTATAGAATGAACCTTGTGCTCATTTCCAGTCCAGGTTCAGTATACTTATGGAACCATATTAAGAGGGGGAATTGTAGGCTGACTATAATGGACTCATATTTTCTATTCAAACTTCATTTCAAGTCATTTTTACACATTTTACTCAAATTGAGATTTTTACACATTTTACTAAAAATTAATATGATATATATAATATGATTAAATAACAAAAATAGATCATGTTGTGCGGAATTAATGAAAGATAAATTAACAAGTAATAGAAAAACACAGATTTACGTGGTTCACCAACGTTGTGTTGGCTAGTCCACGGACAGAAGGAGAATAGTATTATTAGGAGGCGAAAAACAGATTACAAATTAGGTTTACATAATGGAGTATTTATAATACCTAATCTAACCTAATCCGACTTAGAACCCACGACCTAATCCGACTAGGAACCCATGAACCCACGATGTCTCCACGATTCTGAATCCAAGTAGAAACCGATTCCTGTCATACTGTGTCAAATATGAGAACATTTGTTTTACTGAATTAATTTGAAAAACAATGATTTAATGTTAAAAAAAAATCTATATGTCGAAATAAAAAGTTAATAGTTTAATATATTAAAAAATAAAAAATCAAATCAGGAACCTCAATATGTTTTTTTTTTTTGGGTTAAGATGTAAAAATATATTTAACATTTTGGGTCAGAAGCAATTTTATCCCTAACATTTAGAATGGTGCAATTTTACTCCTAATATTGGTAGCCAAGAGCAATTTTACCCCTAACGTTAATAATTTGGGTTAATTCAGACACTATTATAAAACAAAAATATTTTTGTTCATTATTCTGCACCAATTGCATATCAATTCGTTCTAAAAATTGATTTCATGTTTTTTTATAATTTAATAATAGAATTTAAGATTAATACTTATAAATTCGGTTAATTTTTTGAATTTTTTGTCCAATTCGTACAAAAGACAGTATATTCTTTTTTATTTTATTTATTTATTTTAACATCCCAATATATGTTTGTGATTTGTTACTGATAAAATGAAATATGTGTAAAATGTAGATGACAAGATTCATGACCGAGAAGATAGTTTGATGAATTATTTCTTAAATTATCTAAATTTATCAACATTAGAGGTAAAATTACTATTGGCTTCCAATGTTAGGTGTAAAATTGCACCATTTAAAAATTATAGGTAAAATTTATTTTCACAGTATGACTATTAAACAGTGGCGAATCCAGGATTTGAGGGAGCGGGGGGCAAAATTCTACGTAAAAAATTTTAGACAAAAAATGTAAAATTGTTCAATTGTCATGCATTATTTTTGATAAAAAACGTAAATTATAATGTTTCCGACTCGTAATCATCCATTTCCGGGATTCTTGGGTTGTTACGCATCAAATATCCCTAACGTTTTGGGTCAGGTGCAATTTTACCCTTAACATCTAAAATGGTGCAATTTTACCCCTAATATTTGTAGCCAAGAGCAATTTTACCCCTAACGTTGATAAATTGGATCAATTTCAGACACTATTATAAAATACAGTCATTTTTTTTCTTTATTTTGCACCAATTGCATATCAATTTTGTAATTTTGCACAAATTTTACCTCTAACGTTGATCAATTGGATCAATTTCAGACACTATTATTCATGACCGAGAAGACAGCTTGATGAATTATTTCTCAAATTGACCCAATTTATCAACGTTAGGGGTAAAATTGCTATTGGCTTCCAACATTAGGGATAAAATTATACCATTTTAGACGTTAGGGATAACATTGCTACTAACCCAAAACATTAGAGGTATTTTTACACTTTAACCTTTATTTTTGCACTTAAATTCTTTTTTTTTAATGGGATGAAAGGGGGGGGGGGCAAATGCCCCTTTTGACCCCATACATCCGCCTAAACTTCACGGTATGACTACTTTTAAATAAATTAAAGTTACTTAAAATATTTTCAATTCTTGAATCTTTTTATTTTAAATTTATTAAAAGTCATTTTTGAAACGTTGATTGAAGTTTGGTAATAATAATGTTATTAATTGAAAAAGTTCAGCTGCCATGGTGCAATTTACCCTTAATTCTATTGATAAAAAAAAAAAAAAAAAAGAAAGACATGAACGCTATGCTGTACAAAATGGGCTGAGATCTCCCGAATAAAGCCCAAGTTTAGTAAGTTCAGTAAGACCTATGTAAAGCAGCCATTAGGGTCAACAAAGAGAGGCGTATCTCATTTTAGAGTTTAGGCGATTTAGAGCTCTCTACCGCCGCAGCATATGGTGGTTCGATTTTTATATTTTCAGTCGCAGCAATCATATGCGGCTCAATTTTATATTTTCAGTCGCTGCAATCATAGTTATGGTTTTGGTTGAATAACTATATGTACCAAGAGAAGGTATAAAACTTAGTTACCTTCATCTTGTTACCAAATCGGCTGTAGCTATATCTATTCAGAGAAGTTCACTAGTTGGTTGTTGTTTCAGATCTATTTCGGATCTAGTTGACATATCTGCTTACTGATCTTCTTGTATTCTGATTTTTTTTTTATTCTGGTTTTGTTATAGTTTATGATGATAATAATGAGAAGGCTGAGAAGAGAAAATTAATTAGGCATTTTGTAGGATCCTCTCTTCTCTTAAATTAAGTCTTTGCCGATCATCTTCCAGTCGTTCTTCCGGTAGTCTGCGTCTTGATTGGCGACTACAATTTATTGCTGTTTTTTCAATTTTTAAAAGTAGTTTGTTATAGTCTTTTTTTTTTTTATCCGGTGGAAACAAATCTTGATTCATTCATCTGTTTCCCTCTTTAGTCATGATTGTTGATGATCATAGGGAAACATTTTAGTGAATTAAGTTTTCGGATATAGTTTTTGATCATGATTGAGGAATTTTTAAGGCTTTAAGATTTTTCACAATCCAAAATCAGATTATATTTAGAACATATGTATACATTTGACGGTTTGGATTGCCATATTTTAGTAAATTAAGGCTTCGAATATAGTTTTGATTATGATTGGGGAATATTTCTAGTGAATTAAGGCTTAAGATTTTGTTTTGAGAATTTTCAAAATATATTCAGAATATTATATTCTGAACACAGAACAATATATATACATATGATGTTTTGGATTGCCGATTTAATTAGAATGACTAAATTTTACGTTTTAACGAATTATGATCATAATGATCAATTTATTCAATTAAAGTTGTGCCGGATCAATTTAGTCAAGGATAATAATTTGCTATTTAGATTCAAATTATTCTAAAATTGTATATGTTTATTATATGATTAATAATTATTTGATACGTGTTAACGGTGTGTGAGATGGGATCGGAAATTACATTTTCCATCTTTGCTCCCGACCAATCAGAGATATTCTATTTCTATCTCAGAATTCTATATTCTAAATGGGAAAAACTTTTATCTCCATCATTGGTTGGTTAATTAAATTTAGTTTTTAGGTTTAGGATTTAGGTCTCACCCATCCATCAAAGCTAATATAAAAATTTAAAAATTTAAAAATTCTATAAATTGGTTGATTTTTAACATGACTGAGCCGAATTACAGTTTGGTTTGATTCGGTTCAGTTTGAATTGCTAATTTAGTAAAAAGTGTAAATTTTTACGAATTAAGAGTCAAAATTGTGAATTAAGTTTTTACGAACTTTTATGATCTAAGGGAAACATTTTAGTGAATTAATTAGTTTTGAGATTAAAAAGATTAAATTTTAAGTTTTAATAATCAATTTAGCCATTGAATATTGAACTTGTCTCTTATGATCAATTTAGGAGTGAATTAAACATGTGTGCAATCTTTAGTTGTTTTCTATTTTGATGTACAATTTTTGTTTTATAATATACAATCGGAGATTATGACCAATCAGCGTGAGTCTAACATGTCACATTAGTAATTTTTAACTCTTGGACACACTAACCTTATATTTTCATCATTATTTACTCTCTTTTGTATATTTTTTTCAATCATCTTCTCCTTCTCTCAAATCATTTTATTAACTCATTTATTCTAAATTCTTCTTTATTTATTTCATCAACCTCAATTCAAATTCACAAATTCTCTATTAATCTTGGTCGGTTTTCTTATTCAAAACAAATTATAGAGTAGATAATTTGTTTTTGCCTTGCTCTCCACATTTCAGCATTGAAGAATTTGAGGGCTAAATTTAGATTTCGATTAAATTTAGGACTCGACGTCACAAGTAAACAGATGGATGTAGAACCATCTGATTGATTTCAAATTTTTGGGGCAATGGAGTGAGTTGTGACATGTGACATGTAAAAACGTAATATTTGATGGGGTAATTTTAGCTTTTTTAATTGAAACCTAAGTTTAGCGTTCAAATTATTCTATGCTAAGATTTGGAGAGAGATCAGAACAAATTATCTATTTTTTTAATTTGTTTTCAATAAGGAAACAGACTAAGATTAATGGATGATTTGTGGCGTTGAATTGAGATTGTTTATTGCAGGGATTAACGAAGAATTTAGAATTGATGAGTTGACAAAATGATTAGAGAGAGAAAATACTTAATAGAAAATAATGATGGAAATATAAGATTGAAAAAAATGGAATGTGTTCCATTTTTTTAAAGGATAAATTAAAAATTATTGATGTTGCAGATTGACTAGTATTGACCTGTCATAATTTTCGGCTCTACATTTTAGTGAGAGATTATCCAAAAATTGAAGTACTTTTATGTGAAAAAATGAATGTTGTACACTAAATTATGAAACAGAAGGGTGGTTATGTAATATACTCATCAATTTAGTCAAAATCATGTTCGGATATTAATTTGGTCTTTTAAGAAAAATCTATAAGTCATTTGATTTTTAACTTAATTGAATCGATCTACATTTTGGATTGCCAATTTAGTCAAAAGAGTAAATTTTTACGAATTAAGAGTTAAAATTGTCTTTAAAGTTGATTGTTGAGATCAATTTAACTCAATTTGAAAATTATGTATCGAACTGAGTATTTTGATACAAAAAATTTATAGAGTTTTAGTAAATTTGTCAATTTTGAAAAAACGTGAGTATTTAAATTTTGATTTGACCTATATTGATTTTACTAAGTTTAAGGGCTATTTTGAGCCTTCATTCAAATTTTTCTATAAATTTTTTTCTCACTGCTTATAAGTGCTGTTAAAAAACACTAAGCAATTTGAAATCTATAAAAACTAAAAGATTTAAATCAACACAATTTTTGTTAAACGCTCTGAATTCTCTTCTACAATTGAACATGTAAATTAGTGAAATTAGTGATTGGTTAATTATATTTTTAACATTTTTTTATTTTTTTTTAAAAAAAAATTTGCGCACAATGCGCTTACATTAAGAAGAAAGAAAAATCCCCACCAGACCTGGATGTGATTCGAACCCATGACCTCCCAAGGCATAGGTAAGCTCTCAACCACTAGGCTAAGAGCTTCACCACACCTCTAAAGTTCAATCACTTCTAAGTGATTGGTAATAGTGATATTGATCGTGAATGTCCAAATAAATTTGGAAATTCACCGTTAGATCTAGCTTTATTAAGTCTAAAATTCTAATAACTCTAAATCTAATGGTGAATGATAAAATTCATTTTTTTTATTCAGTGTCAAAGTGAGAACTAATGTAGGAATTGATTAACAAACATGATTACGTTTGATTTTGTAGTTGTAGATTGTGTTCAGTTTGTACATGTTCTTTATACATATAGGGATTTTGAAGTATTAAACTATAAAATTATAGAAATATTAGTAATGAAGGTGAATGGGGTGAAAAGAAAAGAAATTGGGTGGGAAACAAAGAGTAAAGTGAACTCGGGATCATAGGTTGGGTGGAAAACAAAGAGTAAAGTGAACTTGAGATCATGTGTTGAAAATGAAATACGAGATCAAGTGGATATGTTAGAACATCTAGACTATATAATCTCAAAAGAGATGATATTTTGTGTTTGATTTTTTTTTTTTTTTTTTTTGTAATTGGAGAAACAATAAGATGCCATCAGAATGGAGGAAAAGTACCTTAATTCCTTTGTATAAGAACAAAGGCGATGTCCAAGATTGTGCCAACTATCGGGGAATCAAATTAATGAGTCACACTATGAAACTTTGGGAGCGAGTGATTGAACAAAGGCTAAGGAGGACGGTGAAGATCTCGGAAAACCAGTTTGGCTTTATGCCGGGAAGATCAACTATGGAAGCCATCCATCTAATGAGACAATTAATGGAGCACTATCGAAATAAGAAGAAAGACTTGCATATGGTTTTCATTGACTTGGAGAAAGCATATGATAAGGTACCAAGGGAAGTACTTTGGTGGGCCTTGACAAGGAAAGGCATTTCGCGGAAATATATTGACATCATAAAGGACATGTATGAGGGAGTATGCACGAGTGTACGTACTAGTGTTGGGAAGACTGAAGAGTTTCCTATTACGATTGGAGTGCATCAAGGTTCCGCACTAAGCCCATTTCTTTTTGCCATCGTTATGGATGAACTAACAAGTTCACTTCAAGATGGTATACCATGGTGCATGCTGTTTGCAGATGATATTGTGTTGGTTGATGAGACGAAAGAAGGAGTGGAGATGAAGTTGGAACTATGGAGGCAAACTCTAGAATCTAGAGGCTTTAAGTTGAGTCAAAGTAAGACAGAATATTTGGAGTGTAAGTTTAGCGGCCGTAGGAGTAGGGAGGCAGGGACAATCACCCTAGATGGGAGAGTTGTTCAGGCCTCGGATTGCTTCCGGTATTTAGGATCTATTATCCAAACGGATGGAGAAGTAGATGGAGATGTTGCTCATAGGATTAAAGCTGGTTGGTCGAAGTGGAAGAGTGCTACGGATTTCCTTTGTGATCCCGGCATGCCTAATAGATTGAAGGGAAAATTCTACCGGACGGCAATTAGACCAGCATTGTTATATGGTACGGAGTGTTGGGCAGTGAAACACTGCCACATCCATAAGATGTCGGTGGCGGAGATGCGTATGTTGAGATGGATGTGTGGTCACACGAGAAAGGACCGGGTGCGTAATGAAATAATTAGGACAAAAGTAGGGGTCACATCTATTGAGAATAAAATGAGAGAAAACCGACTAAGGTGGTTTGGCCATGTGAGACGTAGAGCGCTTGATGCGCCGGTTAGGAGAACCGAAGAGTGGCAAAGGGATGTAGTGGTGAGGGGTAGGGGAAGACCTAAGCAAACTTGGAGGAGGGTGATCGAGAGTGATATGAGTTTATTGGGAATTGAGGAAAATATGGTAGTGGATAGGACGGAGTGGAGGGAGCGAATCTGTGTCGCTGACACGACTTGATTTTCACGGTTTTATATGATGGTTCATGTTAGCCGACCCCGAATCATTTCGGGACTAAGGCTTTGTTGTTGTTGTTGTTGTTGTAATTGGATATTTTCCAAATTTTTTTGCAATTATAAAGTCCGATTCTTCAAACTTATCCATTTCACCGGGTAAATCTTTTTCAATCTTTTCCCCAATTCATTTCACTCTTTGATTCTCTCTCAATTTCTCTTCTTTTCATTTAATTTATCTTCTCTACTAATGTTTCTATCATTTTATAGTTCAATACTTCACAATCTCTGTATAAATAACATGTATACACTGAATATAACCTACAATCACATAAGCAGACCTGACTATATTTATTAACCAATAACTAACTTGACCAATACACAAAAAATCATATTTATCAATTAACAACTCAATATTTAAATATGATTTATCTGATTAAAAAAAAGATTTATCAACAAAGAAAATAATAGCTATAAACAACCAATGTTCTTATTTGTCATTTTTATACAAACAACTTTTAGTAATCAATTAATTTTTACCAAACATGTTTATACAAACGCCTGTTTAAATCAGCTAAATGAGCCTTTATCTTTCAATTCTAATGAAGTCGCTGGCGTATTAGTTCTTGAAGAGGTGGTCTTGACAGTGATTGTACAGAGTTGGATGAGCTTATACATTGAAAGATCATGGGCCTGAGATTCGGGCGAACAATAGAACGCCCATCAACGCCTTCATTCTCTATTAGGCACACCTCACTTGTAAATTTCGAGTTCTTCTATTGTCGTTCTTCTAAGAATTTTTTTGATATCTCGATATAGCTTCTAGCCAATTAGGACCTATCACTTGGTCTCAACTTGTATATTTGTTGCTTACAACTTTATAATTGTACAAGTTGGGACCAGGTGATAGGTGCTAACTAACTCGAGACTATATGGAAATATCAGAGAAATTCTTAGAACAACAACTCGAAATTTTCAAGTGAGATGTGCCTCATAGAGAATGAAAACATTGATTGGTGTTCGACTATTCACCCGAATCTCAGGTCCAAGAGCCTCTAATTTATAAACCTATCCAACTTGGTACAATCATTATCAATGCTACATATTCAACGTTAATACGATAATGACTTTGTTAATAAGTGAGAATTTTTTTGAATTGCTCGAATCTATTGCTAAGAATGTTCTAGGGCTTTATTCCAGTACTTAATTTATTTTTGGAAGTGTGCTCAAATCAAAATAAACTCGAGAAACAAAGAATTCCTTTGTATACTTGACCATGGTTGGAAAGGATAACTTTCAACGTGCGACTGTGATTCATAATTTCTTTGGTCACCAGAATGATTATTTCATCCCTCACTGAAATCACAAGTCCAAGAAATATCTAAAGAGGAAAAAAGTTTGGGCATCTCATAAGAAAGATGAATAAATTCTAAAGGCTCTAA
The DNA here is from genome assembly GCF_963576675.1 of Euphorbia lathyris. Lineage (NCBI taxonomy): Eukaryota > Viridiplantae > Streptophyta > Magnoliopsida > Malpighiales > Euphorbiaceae > Euphorbia > Euphorbia lathyris. The sequence continues at coordinate 89,495,022 of NC_088915.1, forward strand.
ATTTAGTAGATGAACTTAAAAAAAATATGATGAAAATAAGTAAAATACCAATGTAGCCTTGAATAACAGAACTTAACGTTTCAACATTTGTGAAGTAGTACCAACTGAGCCACAAAATCTGTCATGTAGAGCTAAATTTCTACAATATCACAAATGTTGAGACGAAAATGGAGCTATTTAACATGTTGGGGGGTTAAATTTACAATTCTTCAAAAATCTTGAAACATTTTGGTACTTTATCCTTAAAAGAAACAACAAGGACCGAATACAGATTGAAAATTTGAAGATTTATAATTTACCTTTGGAGTTAGGGTTGCCACCAGTCAGAAATCGTATTTTTTCATCTATATGGTTGTTACGCTGCTATTATGTTATACGTAAAAATAAGTTATTTTTAACGTGGTTGTCACATCACTATACTGATGAATTTTTCTGCCTGAATTATTTAGAATGATGTTCATTATCGAACTAATTTACAGGAAATGGATTAATGAAACTAAAAATAAACAATCAGAGATTAAATGTATCTAAATAAAAAAATCAATAGCTTAATACACAAAAAAGATTAGGGATATAAGATGTTTTTTGCTTTTTTTTCCCCTTAATTCAGTAACTATATATAAATAGGGGCAAACATTGGATTGATTCGGTTACTAACTGAAGTAAATTGTCGATTAACCGAATTGAAATATGTCATATTTTCATAATTGAACCGAAAAAAAAATTCGCACATTATTTTTTTTTTAAATTTAACCTAAATGAATAAATTGAAAAGTTAATTTCAGTAAACTATTCTTAATTACGAATAAACATATATCAATAATGAATAGTGAAAATAGCATTAAGTGTAGAATATCACAATTGATCCCTGAATTGCAGAAAGTCTGTACAAGCATATACAAAGGAGGTGATTAATGGATAATGTAGATAGGAGTTAGTATGGTTCCGTACAATTCCGAAATTTGGAAATTTCTAGAATTGTATCTAATAAAGTTAACAGTACAATTCGAGTTGGTTTTAAAGAAAAAGTCCGATTCTGGATCTTTTTTTTTCTTTAGACATTCAGTCCGATTTCAGAATCTCCAACATATTTACTAAGTAATACAGGAATTTGAAAATCTCCAGAAGTACCTAATTAAGTCAACGGTACAATTCGGTTTGATCCTAAAAAAAAGTCAACAGTTCAATCCGGTTTTGGATATTTTTTTTGGATATGCAGCCTGGTTCCAGAATCTCCAACATATTTACTCAGTAATAGTAGGAATTTGAAAATCTCCATAATTATGCCTAATTAAGCCAACAGTACAATTCAGTTCGATCCTAGAGAAAAAGTCAACGGTTCAATCCGATTCTGGACCTTTTTTTCGGATATATTGCCTAGTTCAAGAATCTCCAACATATTTACTGAGTAATATTAGGAATTTGAAAATCTCCGAACTTATACATAATTAAGTCAAATGTACAATTCGGTTCGATCATAGAAAAAGTAAACGGTTCAATCCGGTTCTGGATCTTTTCTTTCGGATATTCGACATGGTTCTAGAATCTCCGATATATTTACTCTGTAATATTGAGAATTTGAAAATCTCTAGAATTGTACCTAATTAAGTCAACGGTACAATTCGGTTCGATCCTAGAGAGACAAAGTCAACGGTTTAATCCGATTGTGGTTTTTTTTCAGATATTCGGCCTAGTTCAAGAATCTCCAACACGTTTATTCCTTGATCTTAGGAATTTGAAAATCCCCATAATTGTATCTAATTAAGTCATGTACAATTCGGTTCGGGTCTAAAGAAAAAATCAACAATTCAATCAGTGGCGGATCCAGGATTTGAAAAAAAATATACTTTAGTACATAAATGCTATTCGATACAAAATGTCTTAAAAAAACTTATAATGCTAAGTAGATCGACGATTACGAGGTGACAATTGACATCTATGATCTGTCATAGCTTGAAAACGATCTGCTGCCTCTACTCTACTTAGGTTCTGTTCTTTATCGCTGAAAAAAACTGAACTGAACTGAATTGAACTGAATTGAATTGAACTGAACTGAATTGAATTGAATTGAACTGAACTGAATGCTACTGAATACTGAACTGAATTGAACTGAACTGAACTGAATTTAACTGAATGCTACTGAACTTAACTGAATTATACCGAACTTAACCGAACTTAACAATAATGATGATATTAGACTTTAAAATAATTTTAATGACAATATTGGACATTAATAAACTTATAATAATAATAATAATAATAATGGTTCTAATAAATTTAATAATATCAATAATAAATAAATATATTATTAAAGATAAAACTAAATTGAATATCAAATAAAAGCTCGGGTTGATAAAATCTTGGCTCGATAAAAGCCTATGAAATTAAATAAAAATGAGTCTAATTTAAATTAAAAATAAAAATTACATAAGAACACAAATTTACATATAATTTAAAGCCTGTGAAATTAAATACAAATTTTCATACGAATATAAACTCTTAACTTTTTATTCTAATTAAGGGTTAAAGTGCAAACATAACGTTTTGGGTCAAGAGTAATTTTACCCCTAACATCTAAAATAGTGCAATTTTATTCCTAACATTGATAAATTCGGTAAATTTTAGAAATAATTCATAATATGGATGCAATTCCTAATTTTTAAATATGGATGCATACTTTAGCTTTAATTTTTTTATTAAACGATATCTACTTTAATAAACTATCATTTCTTGAGTTTTATCTAATTTATAGATAATGATAAAGTATAAATAATAATAATAATAAATTATGATAAATTATAGATAAATAATAATAATAATAATTATTATAATATAATGAATAATGATAAATTACTGAATGCTGAAACTAAATGCTGAAACTGAATACTGAAACTGAACTGATTGTTACTGAAATTAAGTGATAAAGAACAGGGCCTCATACTGCTTCTTTTTAGGGGTTAAGGTGCAAAAATACCCCTAACGTTTTGGGGCTGGAGCAATTTTTCTCATAACTTCTAAAATCGTGCAATTTTACCCCTAATGTTTGTAACCAAGAGCAATTTTACCTCTAATGTTTGTAGCCAAAAGCAATTTTACCATAACGTTGATAAATTGAATCAATTTCAGACACTATTATAAAATACAGTCATTTTTTTTCTTTATTTTGCACGAATTGCATATCAATTGTTCTAAAAAAAAGGATATAATGTTTTTTTGTAATTTAATAATAAAATTGGAGATTAATATTTATAAATTCGGTGAATTTTTTTGATTTTTTTTTGTGTAATTCGTACAAAAGACAGTATATTTTTAATATTTTTTTCTTATTTTTTTCACATCCCAACATATCTTTGTGATTTGTTACTGATAAAATAATGCATGTGTGAAGTATAGATGACAAGATTCATGACCGAGAAGACAGTTTGATGAATTATTTCTCAAATTGACCCAATTTATCGACGTTAGGGGTAAAATTGCTTTTGGCTTCCAACATCAGGGATAAAATTGTACCATTTTAGACGTTAGGGGTAAAATTGCTCCGGACCCAAAACGTTAGGGGTATTTTTGCACTTTAACCCTTCTTTTTATATCAAAAACCCACAAGACAAAACAACGTCATTTTGAAGGGAACCAAAACGTCGTCGTTTTGGACTAATTTTTTTTTTTAATTCGCCCACCCTACATTCGTCCCTCGATTCAATCCGGTTTTGGATCTTTTCTACCGGATATTCGGCTCGGTTCTAGAATCTCCAATATATTTACAGTAATATTAAGAATTTGAAAATGTTCATAATTGTACCTAATTAAGTCAATGGTACAATTCGGTTCAGTCATAGAGAAAAAGTCAACAGTTCTGATGACTTGTGGAGAAAGTTCGATCAGCTTCCGTTCCTGTGGGGGCGTCGTTGGGTTCGACGGGGGGAAGCTCCGATGCCAAAGTCAGTAAGATGGAACAAGAGAACAAACTGAATTGACAAAGGGTAAGTGAATGTGTACCTTGATAGCCTGAGACGTAGGCTATATATAGCTTGGAAGTAGTAACTTTCAGTAACTAGAAAGTCTCCATTAATGTCCCATTAATGGCGGTTACAAGTTACCTTTAAGCTGGCGGTTAGCTAATTGATAGCCTATTAATGGTCTTTATGGCCGAGTCGGCCTAGCCGTTATAATGGCGAATCGAGTGTTCAAGGAGATTCGTCTCATAGGTTCGCCGACGGGTCTCTTCGGGTGGAACCTTGGTGATCCGCCAGTCGAATCTCTTTTGGGGATCAATACGCGGCGTTCTTTGGATGAATATCCTTTTTGGTCCTTGGGATAATATCACAATGTTATTAGAAGCCCCCTAAAGTTCCCTTAAAGTCCTTTAGGGCTTTTGAGCTTCTGCGCGCGCCGTCATGATTACCAGCATTAATGAGCACTCTGTTCGATGCCAATCGAAGAGTGACACGTGTAGCAAGCGCACCGTCTGAGGAGAGAGAAGACGCATTCTTTCCTCTTTTCCTCATTTGTTTTCCATTTTCCTTTGCGTTTTCGTCATCCAAAGCTTTTTTTCTGGAGTTTCAGAGTTCTTTGAAGCTTTTGCTTACATGTAAGTTCACCTTTCTTCCTTCTATTCTTTCTTGAATGTTTAGGAGTTCTTCTTCATCCTTAGGATCAACTTCGGAACTTTTTAATTTGACCCCTCCTCCTGAAATTGTAGTTAGTTGGGCCACTTCATCGGAAAGTTCATCTTCCTCCGAGGGTGTAGTCAGCTCCGATTTAGCTGAGTTACATAACTCGGCGTGTAATCGCTATCGAACCCGTTTAGGTAGGAGTCAAAATCTTCCCATTCCGACCACCGGTATTACTCCGGCCGTAGAGTTTAGGCGTTTTTCTAGGACAATGGCCTCTTCTTCTGCCCAACCTAGGAAAAAGAATCCTCAAACGGAGTCCACTCCGTCTCGTATGAGTGCCGCGGATCTAGCGGATCTGGCGAGTCGCTTTCCATGGATCAATAATTATGAGACTCAGTTAGTAGCGGCTCATCAACGTCCCTCCTGTCCGCCAAGTGGTTTCCTAACCGTGTAATGTAGAGAGAGGGTTCCGACTTCCTCTTCCAAAGATGATGGCGGATATCCTTTCCTACTTCGATATTACTGTCAGCCAATTACATCCCAATGGCTGGCTGGATATTGCTTTAGATTGCTACCTCGCCTCGAATTTAGGAGTAGTGTACACTCCCCGTATCTTCAGAGCTTTTCATAAACCCTCGAAGCGGAAGTCCGAGTCTTATCTTACTTTTGCAAAGTTTGGAGCATATTCACCATTTAGTGACAAGATGTCCAACGTCTATTGTTGGGATGAAAAGTTCTTCTACGTAAAGATAAACGAGGGCGAATCCCTAGGTTTTCCAACTTTCTGGAATCCCAAACCCTTACATATGGCGGGCGATATGCGCATATTGACCGATAACGATGAAGTAGTGGCAGAGCTCATGAACAGTGTCAAGGCAGATGCCTGGACATATGCGGATGCTTTGTCCTTCATGATGAGCGATATTCCCCTGATTCGCCAAGAAGGGGACAAGTTCATTTACTCGAAGATTGCTCAATTTGATCAAGGTAACCTTGTTTCTTCTTGAACCTTGATTACTTTTATTGTTTTCTTTGACAGGGGTTTATCTAAGGCCAACCACGCTCTTGCAGAGAAGCGTAGGAAGTTGTTGGAGGCTGAGGCTCGCAAGAAAGATCAGGCGGCGAATCCCCAAAAGGATGCCGGGAAACGTCTAGCTGATGCAGCGGTCGATCCGCCACTAAAGAGGAGGAACCCTGCAGCTACTGGGGGTCCTAAATTTATGGCGGATGCCATGAAGTCCGCCATGCCCGTGGTGGAAATGGAACAAGTAGGTTACCTTTATTTTTATCTGTTCGCCACGTTTGGAATCCAAGTTTTGACCTGACATCTTTGTGTAGATGGCTGACCTGGGCAGATACTGGTCCGCCAAGTATGGTGTCCAGGGATCCTTGGAGAATGAATCGGTTATTAATGACCTAGACGAAGCTCTGGGTCAGTTGGGCGAGGTACAGAGGAATCAGAACCAGATTCCAGGATCAATTCATGCCCAAAGGGGAAAGTCAGAGCTTCTTACGGTAGGTCCCCTGGCTAAAAAGGATCTCTTTTTTAGAAGAAGTTGTACCTTTGTTCTTTCATTTTGATAAAACCGTTTGTCTTTGACAGATGTACACTCGCATACGCATTATGGAGGCCGAGCTCCTTCAAGGCGTGGCGGACAAGGCTACCATAGAAAGATTGGAGAAAGAGGTAGCGGATGCCAACGCAAACATCGCATCTGCCGCGTCCACCATTTCCCTTAAGGATGTCGAGATCAAAAAGTTGAAGGAGAAGATTGTGACAGATGCCAAGGAGCATGAGGATGCTATAGGGGAGGCAGAGTACATGGCTGGAGAGCAAGCTTTCTTCTACGGCGAACTGATCATGGCATATGTCCAATTGGCGCATCCCGAGATCGAATTTACAGATCCGCAGTTCGCCGTTCCAGATCCAGAGGATGTTCTCAAATATAACAAGATTCCAGAGATCAAGGACTACCTCCGTGACTATGTTCGGAAATGGATGAAGGGACCTGTTGAGGAAATCAAACCTTCCACTAATGTCAGGCTAGTGGATCTTAAGGAAGTGCCTCCAAAGGCGGGTGAGGAACTGATAACCGATGGCACCCTTCTTCCTGGGCGAACACCTTCCGTAGAAAAGGAGGTATCCTTGGTGGGCACATTTGGAGCTGTGGAGAAAGAAGCTTCTCAAGCAGGTGCCTCAAGCGAGAAGAATGCGAAGGAGCATGCTCCTGTTATTGTGTAGTTTTTTGCTTTTTGATTGTAAAAACTTTAAGTACAATTTGTTTAATCCTTATGGTTTGCTATTTATTTTACATTTACGTTTGTGTAAGTAAATATATAAGCGTCTAGGATTTATTTTGGAGTAGGTGGCCAGCCATACTCCATTGTGCGAACCTTTGTGAAGGTTAGAAGCTGTTTTATTCCTTTAGAGGAAGTAAAGATGCCTTAGGGATCAACTTGCTACCTATCTTTGAGGTGAAGTGATCCGCCTTTAGGACTTGTGAACCCTTCTTTGGGAAGGGTGCAAGAGAGTGTAAAGACCTTGCGTCCAAGGAATGTTTTAACTCTATCTCGAATGGGGATCCTCTAGAGATGGATTCGCCCATGAGATTTGTTCTCCAATCTTTGAGGAGAAAAAGTAGCTATGAGATAGCAGTACTTTTTAATGTGGAGAGCGTTGGATGCCCCCCTTCTTTTTAAGACTGGAATATTGATATTGCTGCAATAAAAACTTTAAAAAGAACATGGATAATAGAACAATTTCTTTTTATTAACAGGAGATACGCTTGATTACAGCAAGCAGGTCTTACATGTGAGCCTCGTTAAAACCTTTAATAAGAAAAACCCCTTGGGAAAAAAAAAAGCTTACTAAAGCAAAAAGAGTACTCAAGACCTTATGTACACTTTATTTTCTGGCGAAATATTTGCGGAGGTTTTGGATGTTCCACGTGCGTGGCAATGTGTTCCCCTCCATGTCCTGAATCTTAGTGGTGAACCCAATCTTGTCCACTATTTGATATGGACCCGTCTAGGTGAGCCCTAGCTTGCCCTTCCCTTCTCGAGACTGGATTTTGCCAGCTTTGCGGAGCACGAGATCTCCCACATTCATGTCTACAAGTTTGGCGTTTTTGTCGTGGTAAGCTGCGATCCGCTGCTTGTATGTCGCCATACGTACATGTGCTTTGTCTCTCCGATCTTCTACTTGATCAAGACTCTCCTTTAACCTGTGACTATTTTCCTCCTCGTAATAGAATGCAACTCTATCACTTGGGACCAGTATTTCGACTGGGATTACAGCTTCTACACCATGAGAGAGGGCGAATGGTGTTTCTCCTGTGGCCCTTCTAGGAGTGGTGCGATATGCCCATAAGCCTCTCGTCAACTGATCCGCCCACTTCTTATCATGCTCCCCCAATCTCTTTTTTATTCCTTTTACGATCGTCCGATTCGTGACTTCGGTCATACCGTTGGATTGAGGATAATAACAGAGGCAAATCTGTTCAAAATGCCCAATTTCTCACAGAAAGTTTTGAACTCGCCACAGTTGAACTGCGTTCCATTATCGGTGATGATTGTGTGTGGTACGCCATATCTTCCCACGATATTATCTCTAACGAACTCTACCATTCGTTCAGCAGTTATGGAGGAGACAGCTTCGGCCTCTACCCACTTGGTGAAGTGATCTACTGCCACTGCCACTACCACGTACTTCCTTTGTCTGCGAGTAGGAGGAAATGGTCCGACGATGTCAATTCCCCAGATGGCAAATGGTCGACCTTCTATGATGGGCCTCTGGACATGTTTGGCTGTATGTGTTTCATTCGCATGAATCTGACAACTATGGCAAGATTCCACCAATTTCTGTGCATCAAGTTCGGCCGTTGGCCAATAAAACCCTGCTAACCTGGATTTCTTCAAGATGGAGGCGGATGCCTCATGGGCCCCATATGATCCTTCGTGCAGCTCCTTGAGGACTTGTTGTCCCTCTTCTGGCAGAATGCATTTTAACCAAGGATGGCTAAAAGATTTTCTATAGAGGCAATCGTTGATCATGGAGAAATAGGCCGCTTTCCTGACGATCCGCCGAGCTTCCTCCTTATCCACAGGTAGAACTCCATCTGACAGATACTGGCGGATGGCCGACCTCCAATCATCTTCTACTGTCGTGAGTAGGGATACTTCTTCTGAGGCGAAGGCTGGAGCTACTTTAACTTCGAATGGACATTGTGGATCCGTCCAGTTCTCCTCACTGGAAGCCATTTTAGCTAGATGATCTGCTTCGGTGTTTGATCCTCGGGGCACATGGATCAGCTCCCATTTAGTTTCTTTAGCTTCAAGGTGATCCAGCAATTTTTTGACCTCGGCCACGTATTTGGCCAAAACCTCATCCTTTACCTCGTAATTTTTGATCACTTGATTGACCATCAACTTGGAGTCGCTATAGACCACGATCCGCTCGGGAGTGATTTCTTTGAGCAGGCGTAACCCCAATATTAGAGCTTCATACTCTGCGGCATTGTTAGTTGCATGGAAATTCAATTTTGCTACGTACTGTAGCTTTATGTATTGGGGGCCTTTGATCACGATGCATATACCAGCTCCATCCGCCGAGGAGGCACCATCCGTATACATCGTCCACTCTTCCATTTGAGATTTAGGGAGATTCATCCCTTCTTCGGTGAATTCATTCACAAAGTCTGCCAAGACCTGACTCTTCAAAGCTGACCTGCTCTCATATCGTACATCGAATTCCCCAAGGCAGATTGCCCACTCCATCAATCTCCCTGAAGTATCCGGCCTTTGCAACACCTTCCTCATTGGTATATTCGTTCGAACTATAACAATATGAGCCTGGAAGTATGGCCTAAGGCGGATTGCCGTGGTGACAACAGCCAACGCCATTTATCAAGCTTGGAATATCTGGTTTCAGCATCCTTTAACACTTTGCTCACGTAATAAATCGAATACTCCTGGCCATCCTCTTCTCGTATCATGACCGTGCATACAACTTTATCTGTAACCGAGACATACATGTAGAGATCCTCACCTTTCAGGGGTCGGCTCATCATGGGCGGCTCTGTGAGAAACCGTTTGATTCCTTCGAAGGCCTTTTCACAATCCTCATTCCACTCGAACGCCTTTTGTTTCTTGATGACCTCATAAAAGGGCTGACATCTACGAGCTAAACATGAGATAAACCTGCCCAAGGCTACGATCCGCCCGTTAAGGCGTTGCACTTCTCTGATGTTCCGAGGTGCTTGCATCTCCAGAATAGCCTTGATCTTATCAGGATTCGGGCTCACTCCCTTCTGGCTGATCATCATGAACCCTAAGAACTTCCCATATGTTGCACCGAAGGTACATTTTTCTGGATTTAGTTTGATGTTGTGACGTCGAAGTACGTCCAGTACCTCCCTTACATCATCTGCATATTTTTCCACAGTGGTGATTTTTATGATCATATCATCCACATAGACGGAGTAGTTATCACCTTTGCTTTCCGCGAATATCTTGTTCATCATCCATTGATAGGTTGCACCTGCGTTCTTAAGCCCAAAGGGCATGACTTTGAAGCAATAAGTGGCTTGGTGAGTCACGAACGAGGTCTTGATTCTATCTGAAGGCTCCATGGGGATTTGGTGATAGCTTGATTTTACGTCTGTAAAGGAGTACATAGCATGTCATGCGGTTCCATCTACGAGTATGTCAATACATGGCAAAGGGTAGTTGTCTTTGGGACAAGCTTTGTTGAGATCCGTAAAGTGAATACATATGCGGTAGGATCCGCCTGCCTTCTTCACCAGAACGACATTCGCCAACCATTGTGTATAAAGTACCTCTTCAATAGCGTCCGCTCGTTTGAGCTTGGTGATCTCTTCCTCTATCACCTTCTGCCTTTCAAGGCCATGGTTTCTCCGTTTCTGAGCTACAGGAACTGCATCTTTGTCGATGTTAAGTTTGTGAGTGATCACGTCTGGACTGATCCCCGGGAGGATCTCATCTTTCCATGCAAAGACGTCTTCCGCTTCATGGAGAACCTTGGTGATTTCTTCTTTAATTTCACCCTTGAGCCCTTTAGCCATTCGCACCTGCTTTTCATCCGCCATGAGGTACATTTCTGTCTCGCCTAAGGCCATTGTGACGAGTTCCTCTTCATCTTTGTCCTTAGATTGGGGACGAATCATTAGTGATGTCGAATACGTCTCCTGAGCCACCTTTTGGCTTCCTCTGATCATTACACCTCCCTTGGCCATGGGGATGTAAAGAGTTAAGTGGCATATGGAGATAAGGGCTGCCACTTCAGAGATAAAGGGCCGTCCGAGGATGATATTGTAGGCTAACTGACCATCCAAGATAGAAAATTCCAGATCGCCTTTCCAGACCTGATCATCATCTGCTAACTCACAATCCAACGTTACCTGGCCTTTTGTCTAGATGGTATGTCTTGTCACTCCCAGGATATCTACTACGGTGGGTTCTACTTGGATTGGATCAACCATGAGTTTGGCAAAAGCTCCTCTTGTGATGACATTGCACGAGCTCCCAGTATCGATCATCACCCTTTTCATCTCCCAGCCTTCCACCATCATAGTAATGACCAAGGCATCCGTATGAGGGGAGATCTCCGGACCAACATCTGCAAAAGGGCGATTAAGTGATGCCCTATCAAGAGCGACAGTTTTTGCTTTTTTCAGTACAGGTTGGTACCCTGGTCCGCCTGCTATAACATTGATAGTTCCTTTTGCTTTCTTCTTTTGATCGTCCCTGGATCTATCACCATCTCCCTTCTTGCCATCATTCTGGACAAACCGGTCCAGCTTTCCTCTCTCAATAAGCCTTTCTATTTCCCTGGCTAATTCCCAGCACGCGTCTGTGTCATGGCCATTTTTCCTGTGGTATTTAGAATAATTTTTGGGATTTTTCCCAGTATTAGTGTACTCCCCCCCTTTTGGTTCGGGGTATGAAATGCTCCGCTTGTGCTGGCTGTTCTCGATCCACATAAGCACTTCACTCTTTGAAGCATTGAGAGGTGTGAAGGAGGCGACAAATGCCGATTTCTTCTTAGAACCCCTTCGTCGACTTCTAGAGGAGGAATCCTGGTGCTTGTCCCTTTCTCTATCCTGATGGCGAGATTCTCCTTTGTCTCTTCTGTGTGGAGATAGTGATTCGCGGTGAATGTCATCCACTTCCATAAAGTCCTTGCAGCGCTCTATCAATTCTGCCATGCTGTTGGGTTTCTTTCGAATTAGATCCTCCTGTAAACTCTTACATGTTGTGTTTTTTACCAGAGATTCCACTGCCATGGAGATATCCACATCAACAATTTGGATACACTTTGTTACAAGCATTGATATACTCGCGAAGGGATTCGTTCGGTTTATGCTTTAATTCAAAAAGCTTCCGTGACTTGACCACTGGCGGGATACATCCGGTGAATTTAGCACAAAATTCTCTGCTTAGTTGATCCCAACTGTCTATGGATCCAGGAGGTAGAGATTGGAACCAATCATAAGCGGAACCTCCCAACGTGGTGATAAACATCTTGCATAGCACTGGTGATACAGATCGGGTAACGGGCGATAGTTTTCAATCGTAAACTACCAAAGATATTCTCAAGCTAAACTTAAAGGAGCCGTGAAACCCCCAGATTTACAAGCTAAACTTGTAGGAATTAGAAATCCCCATTGTTAAGAGGGATGAACCCTAAAAACACTCTCAAAGAGAAGATATAATTTGATTGATAAAAGTTGTATATCCTTACAAAGATGGGGTTTAAATACCTCCCCTAAAGATAACTAAAGACATAATTACCCCTACTAGGGTTACAACTAAAGAAGGAAAATAAAGGGTAAAATAGGTAAGTGTATATTCTTCCTTGTGAAGGAAAGAAACTTAAATAGGCAGAATGTATATCTTTCCTTGTTTAAGGAAGGAAAGCTTGCAACTATCCTTCCTTAAACAAGGAAGGAAAGTTCACTCCTTGTAAAGGAAGTAATCTTTAGGACCCGCCTCAGTTATTCATCCGGTATACGCCATTAGGTGCACATGTTGCTTGTATTGCCCATATCTGAATATGATCTGTCAGGATTCAATGTAGAGTGAGATCCGCCAATCTAGGTCGAAGTAGACACAATAGGTAGATCCGTCGAAGTAGATATACATCGACAGAAATACAATGAATAGATATGCCAAGGTAGATCCACTCAGGTAGATACTGGAAGTAGATACGTCGATGAGTAGATACGCCAATGTAGATATGTCGAAGTAGGTCCGCTCAACTAGATACCTGAAGGAGATACATCAACGTAGACACATCGAAGTAGATCCATCCAAAGAGATACCTGACGGAGATAGATTGAAGTAGATCTGCCTAAGAAGATACTTGAGGAGGATACGTCGAAGTAGATACACTATAGTTGATATGTTGAGTAGATCCATCGAAGAGATCCGTAGAGTAGATCCATCGAAGAGGTCCATCGAAGAGATCCTTCAAAGGAGATCCGCCGAAGAGATCCATCGAAGAGATCCTTCAAAGGAGATCCGTCGAAGAGATCCATCAGAGGAGATCCGTCGAAGGAGATCCGTCAAAGGAGATCCATCAGAGAGATCCGTCAACGTAGATCCATCGGAGAGATCCATCGAAGAGCTCCTTCAAAGGAGATCCACCGAAGAGATCCATCAAAGGAGATCCGTCGAAGGAGATCCGTCAAAGGAGATCCATCAGAGAGATCCGTCAACGTAGATCCATCGGAGAGACCCATCGAAGAGCTCCTTCAAAGGAGATCCGTCTAAGAGATCCGCCCAGGTAGATACACTTAAAAGAAAAAAGATATACTAGAACTTTAAGTATGTCTTCCTCCTCTTCTGAATCACTTTCCCCACATACCTGACGAAATTTGTTACCTTGCTACTTCCCTAACCTGGACTTGGAATTTGTTGAAAAGATGTCCGCATCATACTCTCTTTCTTAAAAAAAAGAAATAGGATCACACTCGCCTTTAAACACCAGCAGACCATGTGCCCTTTATCACTCGAACTGCCCTTCCAATTCGTCAAGTGTTCCATGAAGCTCTTGGTCGTCATCATCATAGGTGTACTCATTTTGGCTCCATCCAACGTCCTCCAACTCATTATCACAGTAGAACCTATCTTCATTATCTTCATAATTAGGAGTCCTGCTTTGGTTCCACTCAATGTTCCTTGACTCATCTTCATAAAACCTACCTTCATCAACTTCATAAGTATATTCATTTTGGAACCACTCACCATCCTCCAACTCATCCTCACAATGAAATCTGTTCTCATCATCTTCATAAGTAGCCTCACTTGGGACCCACTCAGTGATCTGATGCTCATCTTCATCATAATAGGTTTCGTCATCCTCATTATCTTCAAGTCCATCCTCATGATGATGAAACCTACCGTCATCATATAACTCACCATCAAAATCACTCTCTTCCCCTTCAATCCCATTCATGGACCCATTATCATCATACTCAAGTTCATTGTTGCTATCCAGCTCATTTTCATAATGGTCCTCCTCTCTATCAATCTTCCACTCGAGCCCACCTCCTTCATGAATATTTTCAAATTCGTACAGCTCCTCTTCCTCCACCCAATCTTTCCCACGACCTCTCGCTTCCATCCGCTCCTTCTTATAGTTCAAGCCGACCACTCCATTTACCGAGTTGTCTGACTTAAATGACGTTCTACATCTGAGCATCGTTGATCCACCAACATCTCTCCCATCACCATAATCATCAACCTCCATAGATAAAATGAATTCATCATCCGCCTTAAAGAGATTCGCCAGCCCAAAATCATCATCCACTTATTTAGGATTAAGGTTATCACCCTCATTAAGCATACAAGTGAAGTTTTGGCTATGGGGCATTTCATCAAACACATAGTATGCACCCTTTTCCATTTTAACTTCTTCAAAGTTCCTACATGCTATCCCCTCTTCCTCCTCGTTCACATATACATTTAAGTCCGCATTCACAAAGTCATTATTAACAACTCCATAATGAGAACTTAAATCACTCACAACATCACAACCAACCAAATCCTCACTAATAGTAGGCATACCCTTAACTTCCACATCAAGAACTGAAAGTTTTGGATTTACCTCTTCCTGGCGTAAGAGTGGACAGATTTGGCCTGAATCTTTAGGAGGTGAGATAGTGGCTTCTCCATCTTCAGGGACTTCTTCCCTCCTCCGATTTAGATCTCCGGCGGTGGGTCTGAGTCGGGCGAGAGCCGCCAGTCGGGAGTTTGCCCAAGAGGTGGATAACTCCTGGTTGGTTGGCTTGCCTCTGCCTCTCAATATTAGCTTGGATCTGTTCCCCGAGGCGCTCCCTCAGCTTTTCATATTTCCGGTCACTGGCCTCCATAGAACCTTGTGATTGTCGAGGTTGAACCATTGCCAAAGAAGTCTCGGGTCAGGAAACGATCGGCTCTGATACCAACTGATACAGATCGGGTAACGGGCGATAGTTTTCAGTCGTAAACTACCAAAGATATTCTCAAGCTAAACTTGAAGGAGCCGTGAAACCCCCAGATTTACAAGCTAAACTTGTAGGAATTAGAAATCCCCATTGTTAAGAGGGATGAACCCTAAAAACACTCTCAAAGAGAAGATATAATTTGATTGATAAAAGTTGTATATCCTTACAAAGATGGGGTTTAAATACCTCCCCTAAAGATAACTAAAGACATAACTACCCCTACTAGGGTTACAACTAAAGAAGGAAAATAAAGGGTAAAATAGGTAAGTGTATATTCTTCCTTGTGAAGGAAAGAAACTTAAATAGGCAGAATGCATATCTTTCCTTGTTTAAGGAAGGAAAGCTTGCAACTATCCTTCCTTAAACAAGGAAGGAAAGTTCACTCCTTGTAAAGCAAGTAATCTCTAGGACCCGCCTCAGTTATTCATCCGGTATACGCCATTAGGTGCACATGTTGCTCGTATTGCCCATATCTGAATATGATCTGTCAGGATTCAATGTAGAGTGAGATCCGCCAATCTAGGTCGAAGTAGACACAATAGGTAGATCCGTCGAAGTAGATATACATCGACAGAAATACAATGAATAGATATGCCAAGGTAGATCCACTCAGGTAGATACTGGAAGTAGATACGTCGATGAGTAGATACGCCAATGTAGATATGTCGAAGTAGGTCCGCTCAACTAGATACCTGAAGGAGATACATCAACGTAGACACATCGAAGTAGATCCATCCAAAGAGATACCTGACGGAGATAGATTGAAGTAGATCTGCCTAAGAAGATACTTGAGGAGGATACGTCGAAGTAGATACACTATAGTTGATACGTTGAGTAGATCCATCGAAGAGATCCGTAGAGTAGATCCGTCGAAGAGGTCCATCGAAGAGATCCTTCAAAGGAGATCTGCCGAAGAGATCCTTCAAAGGAGATTCGCCGAAGAGATCCATCAGAGGAGATCCGTCGAAGGAGATCCGTCAAAGGAGATCCATCAGAGAGATCCGTCAACGTAGATCCATCGGAGAGATCCATCGAAGAGCTCCTTCAAAGGAGATCCGCCGAAGAGATCCATCAAAGGAGATCCGTCGAAGGAGATCCGTCAAAGGAGATCCATCAGAGAGATCCGTCAACGTAGATCCATCGGAGAGACCCATCGAAGAGCTCCTTCAAAGGAGATCTGTCTAAGAGATCCGCCCAGGTAGATACACTTAAAAGAAAAAAGATATACTAGAACTTTAAGTGTGTCTTCCTCCTCTTCTGAATCACTTTCCCCACATACCTGACGAAATTTGTTACCTTGCTACTTCCCTAACCTGGACTTGGAATTTGTTGAAAAGATGTCCGAATGAACTGGTTCCGTTGCACGGTTAAGGCGAAGTAGTATTCGATATTTCATGGCGTGAGCCTCCGGGTTGTCAGCACCCGTGTATATAGGGAGATTAGGTATTTTAAAATGCCTATCGGTTTCCTCCGCCTCGATCCAAGCCGTGAAGGGCGAATCTCTTTTGGCGAATGGATTATGCCTGGCATTCTCCTCATTCATACGGAGCACCGCAGCTCGAACTCTATCATCAAAATTCTCTGGATGGGGCGTCCTCTCCATGGAGATCTACTTGGAGACGATGAAGAGCTGGACCCAGATGATGGATCTGATGGTGAATGTCCACCTCCGCTTCCACGTCCGCCTCCTCCTCCAGTGCCACCTCCTCCACCCTGTCCGCCTGGGGGAGCTTAACCGTTACCCCCTCCATGGCCTCTTGAAGGAATGTGCCCAGCAGTTCCTTAGGGTGGTGGTGGCGGTGGCCCACTTGAACGTGGTGTCTCTACTGGCCTTTTACTCTGTCTACTCCCAGTAGATGGGGGCGATCTACCCCTACGGGAGGATCTCTGCCTTCGGGGCGAAGGTGATTGTGACCGCCTACTTCTTTCTGTTCGACGCTTTTTATGCCTTCGACCTTCTAATCCGCCCGTAGGGAGACTAGACCGCGGACGACTAGGGATACCGGAACCACCTAGATTGAGCCTTTGGCTTGCGGACGCTTCAGGTAGTGTTCGGTTACCTCCGCGACCCTATTCAATGTTCTCAGGAAACAATTCTCGATTAAGTGGCGGACCTCTAGGCGATACCGTGGTAGTTACCAAGGAGTCCGTTGTATGTGCTTGGAGAAACGAGGAGTTAAGGGCATTTGGCCCTAAAGCCATCTGTGGCCACTGTGATACCGTAGAAGCGGGCGCCATGCTCCAAAGGGGAGGAATGATCATGAATGACCGTAAGCGGTTACCCATCTCAGGGCCAAATTCTCTTTCGATTGCGCCAGCGCATAGGTCGATGAATGTGTCCGGCGGCATACTCCCTCCAACCTGTGTTTGAGGAGCACTGGAACCCGTGCGGCCAGCACTAGTACGGGTTGACTTGACGGTGTTATCAATGGTGTTTCGACCCCCGAGGTGGGATTTTGATCTCCATTCGTCATAGCTCTTTAATGTGAACGAAAACCCTTTATTTGATTAAGGATTCCACCTTCACCGCACCAATTGATGACTTGTGGAGAAAGTTCGATCAGCTTCCGTCCCTGTGGGGGCATCATTGGGTTCGACGGGGGGAAGCTCCGATGCCAAAGTCAGTAAGATGGAACAAGAGAACAAACTGAATTGACAAATGGTAAGTGAATGTGTACCTTGATAGCCTGAGACGTAGGCTATATATAGCTTGGAAGTAGTAACTTTCAGTAACTAGAAAGTCTCCATTAATGTCCCATTAATGGCGGTTAGCTAATTGATAGCCTATTAATGGTCTTTATGGTCGAGTCGGCCTAGCCGTTATAATGGCGAATCGAGTGTTCAAGGAGATTCGCCTCATAGGTTCGCCGGCGGGTCTCTTCGGGTGGAACCTTGGTGATCCGCCAGTCGAATCTCTTTTGGGGATCAATACGCGGCGTTCTTTGGGTGAATATCCTTTTTGATCCTCGGGATAATATCACAATGTTTTCAAGTTCAATCCAATTTTGTATCTTTTTTTCAGATATATTCGATCCAGTTCAAAAATCTCTAAAATCCACATCCATTTCTAAATATTGATGTGAGTGGTCAGAGAGCTTCTTGGTATCACCTCATACCAATGGATCAGCAGGTTGGAGCACAAAAGTCATCCTGAAAACTCATTAGATTGAGAATACAAATTTTGTAGTTTTATAAAAGTTAAGCTTATATTGGTGCTATTTTATATATGGAGCATAAACTGATATTCTCCTAAAACCTTAGGACTATTTTGGTATCTTATCTAACATTGCATGACATGTTAAAATCGTGACGTGACGCTGAGTTGGTAAAACTTTCACGTTCCATTAGTGAGAACTGAATTGATGTTATTTTATAAACGTTAAGCTTATATTTGTGCTAGTTTGGACGTGGTGTCTAAATTGATACTTTCCTTAAAAACTTTAAGTATATTGTGATATTTTATTTTTATTTTATTTTTTTATGTGGTAGGATTAAGAAGTTAATTTTCACATTAATGTATCTGTTTTTTTTTTCAATTAATTTTGGCTTTAATACATCATTTGCTCCCGAATTTGTTTAAAAAGTTTGATTGACCTCATGAACTTTTAAAGTGTCTTGATAGCCCAATCAATTTGTATAAAATATTCAGTTAATCCCATGAACTTACATAAATTAATCACTCGGTCGCAAAAAAAAGTAAGTTGTATGTGGAAGATATGTTACACGTGTTAGGGGTGTTCAACAGTCGGTTCGGTCTAAAAACTGAACCGAACCAAAATAAACAAAATACTCAATAAATTAAAGATCGAACTAACAGAATAATATTGATAAACCGAACCGAACATCGGTTATCGGCTTAAACACATACTAAGTGGTTAAAGTAAATGTAAATTAATCGATATACTTTTATAAAGTTTAAATTAATTATTTTAACATAAAGTATTTATTTTATAATTAGTGATATAACAGATTATAAGGCAAGTATAAAATTTGGTTTCCAGAAAAAAAAAAAGTACAAAATTTAGGATAACGTACCAAAATAAGTCATGGTTTTTGAGAAAGGATCAATTTAGGTTTCACGTACAAAATAGCACCGATGTAGGTCTAATGTTTAAAAAAAAGTACCAATTTAGGTTTCGATAACGGATCGTGACACATCATTCATATTACTCTATTAAGTTCCGATTTCTCTCTCTACGTACAATTGACAGAACATAACAAAGTAATATGAATGACGTATCACGTTCCATTATCGAGTCCTAAATTAGTACTCTTTTTTAAACATTAACCTATCTTGGTGCTATTTTATACATGAAGCCTAAATTAATACTTCTCCAAAAATCACAGTGGTATTTAAGTACTCTATCCCTAAAATTTAACTATTTAGGTTACAGTACAGTGCATACATAAAATTCAACCAAATAAAACTTTAAAATCAAAAAATGTTTCCAACATTAGTTTCCATTATCCAATCATATAATCAAATAATAAATTCAAAACGGAAAATGTTTAACATAAAATTATTGAAAATTTATAAATAATAAATCTAATTAATCTTTATTTCGATCTGTTCGATTAATTCGGTAATTTTTTTCATAAAACCCGAACTAGCTGACATTACTGATATATTTTACAAATAAAAACTGAAACCGAACCAAATAAACTGAAAAACCGAAAACCAAATTTTTTTTCGATGTGATCGGTTATTTCAGTCCAGTTCGTTTTTTGAACACACCTAGTACGTGCCTGAGAATATTATTACATAATTCATACAATAAATTAAAAAATAAAGTTTTTACTTGCTCAACCGTAAAATTTGTCTTCTTTAATATTAGAACCACATACCCCGATTATGGTCGTTTTACATTTTTTTAAGACGTGTGTAATGTATCTTCCGCATTTAACTTGCTTTTTTACAAGCAAGCATGATTGCATGTTAAACAAATTCATGAGGCTAACTGGATACTTTATGAAAATTGAGGGGGCTATCGGGACAAGTTAGGAACACAAATAATGTATTAAGCCATTAATGTTTATATAAAATTTGTTTTACCGAACATTTACCAATAATTCTTTCGATTGATTACATGAAACTCATATTAGTTATAAAAATTATAATTACATCATATCACAAAATTTAATTCTAATTATAAAAATTATAATTACATCATATTTATTATATATTATGTACTTATACCTTAATTTATTAATTTTAGATTATAATTTATAAATTCTAACTTTAAAAAAATATATCATAAACTTTTAATTTATAAATGTAGTCCTTAAAATATATTGAAAATGATGATTTTTTTGGTTTTACTTGGTTTAAATATGGAAATATTGTTTTTTAAAAGATGTAAATAATTTTTAAATATGGAAAATGATGATTTTTTGGTTTGACTTCACTTAAATATGTAAATATTGTTTTTTAAAAGATGTAAATAATTTTTAAATATGTTAATTTTCCTAATTCAAACAGGGTAAATATGTTAATTTCCATAATTAAAAATTGAAGTTACAACGTTAAAATTGTAATTATCCAATTCAAAAATACACCTTCCCTTCTTTCCTTCACTTATATATTTTTTAAAAAAAATTTGCGCAATGCGCTTACATTAAGAAAAAAGAAAAATCCCCACCAGACTCGGATGTGATTCGAACCCATGACCTCCCAAGGCATAGGTAAGCTCTCAACCACTAGGCTAAGAGCTTCACCACTCCTTCACTTATATATAAACACTCTTCCTTCACTTAAATTGTCATTCTCTTTTCCGGGGATTTCAGCAACAGCAAAATTCAAAAAACTCTCTTCTCATTCTCCCTTCTGATCTGAGCTCTCATTTCCATTTTGTCCAATTACAATGGTAGTTTCTGGAGACACAGGAGGAGGAGGAGGAGAAGGAGAAGGACTTAAAGGCTTGCTTACAGCTATAGAACCAGAGAGATCGAAGCTATGAGTTCATCGTTTCAATCTTCTTCCTTGCTTTAAGTGGGGAAATCAGACACGATTCCGCTGCTTCAAAGTCTCCGGTTCTATTGGGGATAATAATCCCATCATCAATGGAGCCTCTGCTGATCGTACCAAAAGAAGCGGATCTCCGGCGACCGAGGTTGTCGCAGCTCCTGATCACGAAGTCCGCCCTTCCAAGAAACTCAAACCCATAAACGACAGCCATGGCGTTGAGGAAGGGATCGAGGCAGTCAGTGAGAAGCTTACATGTGATTTCAAAGCGGCCACTGATAAGCTTAAGTGTGATGAAAGCGACGAGAAACAAACTCAGCCTCACCGGAAACGGGAGGATGAAGAGTACAAAGCTCATCCATTGTCCCAATCGACGGAGGTACAAGGAAAAACATGGAATCTTAGAAAAAGAAAACCCCGGTTGGGGGATATTCAGTTAAAGGGAAGGGATTGAGAAGTGAGGAATCAGAAGAGGAGGTTAGGCCAAAGTTTGCGGTGGCGCTGTCGAAGAAAGAGATCGAAGATGATTTGATGACGATGTTAGGCCACAAAGCTCCTCTGAAGGTGAAGAAGCGGCCCAGGAACGTCCAAAAGAAAATGGATGTATGTGAAATTGTGAATCCAAAGATTAATTTCCTCCTCATTCTTGAAAACATTTGGTTAATTTTTTCGTATGTGATTGTTAGATTAATTTGGTGTTATTGTTTTTGGTTGCAGATGTTATTTCCTGGATTGGGGTTTATCGAAGGTTACTCTTGATTGCCTGAAGAGAAGAAGGGCAAGAAATGACATTCAATCGAGAAATAGAGTTCATACAATTAGAGCTCATTCTATTATAGTCTGCAGTATATCAGTTCATATATTTATTGATTCATAAATATAATGATCAAATAGATAGGTAGTGTACATTAAGTTAAATTTCATATATCAGTACATGATGATTTGATAACGTTTCATTTCATGTATTCATGTGTCCTTGGATGGACAACAAAGTTAAAAGTTGAAAAATGGGTTAAAGTATAAAAATATCGTAATATTTTGGGTCAAGAGTAATTTTATCTCTAACATTTAAAATTATAAAAATTTATAGCGAAGAGAAATTTTACCCATAATATTGATAATTTGGATCGATTTCAAACAATATTATAAAACACAGATATTTTTATTCATTATTCTATACCAATTGTATATCAATTCGTTCTAAAAAAAAGACATCATATTTTTTAAAATTTAATAATAGAATTGGAAATTAATATTTATAAATTCGGTGAATTTTTTGAATTTTTTCACATCCCAAAACGACGCACGTGTGAAGTTTAGTTGACAAGATTCATGTTTAAGAAGACAGTTTGATGAATTATTTCTCAAATTTACCCGATTTATCAACGTTAAGAGTAAAATTGCTCTTAACTTCCAACGTTAGAAGTAAAATTACACAATTTTAGATGTTAGAGATAAAATTAATCCTGACCTAAAATATTAGGGTATTTTTATACCTTAACCCTTTAAAATATGAATCGTATATAAGTTTTCATTCTGGATTTTATTTGCATAGGTTTTAATTGTACATGTTAGAACTCTATGCTTTCGAAGAAAATTGTTGCTAAATTTTGATATAACAAGCAATACATACTAATTTAGATGATGATTTTTGTTATTTTTGTTATAAAAGTATGGGTTAAGGTGCAAAAATACCCCTAACGTTTTGGGTCAGGAGCAATTTTACCCTTAACGTCTAAAATAGTGCAATTTTACCCCTAACATTGGAAGCCAAGAACAATTTTACCCCTAACGTTGATAAATTTGGTCAATTTCAGACACTATTATAAAACACAAATATTTTTGTTCATTATTCTGCACCAATTGCATAATAATTCGTTCTAAAAAAAGGATTTCATGTTTTTTATAATTTAATAGTAGAATTTGAGATTAATATTTACAAATTCGGTAGATTTTTTTATTTTTTTTGTCTAATCCGTACAAAAAGACAGTATATTTTTTTATTTTTTTATTTTTTTTCACATCCCAATGAATGTTTGTGATTTGTTACTGATAAAATGACACACGTATGAAGTGTAGATAACAAGATTCATGACCGAGAAGACAGTTTGATGAATTATTTCTCAAATTAACCCAATTTATTAACGTTAGGGGTAAAATTGTTCTTGGTTTCTAACGTTAAGGGTAAAATTGCACCATTTTAAACGTTAAGGGTAAAATTACTCCTGACCCAAAACGTTAGGGGTATTTTTGCACCTTAACCCTAAAAGTATTAATATCAGTTCGATTTGTGAAGAATGTATATACAACTCAAGAATACTTCTATAATAACTATATATTTTGGGGTAACTTTTGAAACGAAATTTGTTGTCATTTCTTGCTTGAACATTATTTCTTACGGTGAATTTGTAATTGTTTTTAATTTCTAGATTTCTTTCATCTTTGATTGGTTGCTGAAAAAATGTGAGATTTATGATTATGAATCAAAATCCGTTAGCTTGGAATCTCCAGTCTTCGGCACAACCCTGGAGAAATAGTGATGCAATCCGAACAGTCCTTAAGATAGTCAAATTAGTATTCATGGATAAGTTGTAAAAATGCTTCTAACGTTTTTTTATCCGTAACATTTGTAAGTTGGAAGTAAAATTGTTCATCAAACTGTCTTCTCGGTGTTGTATTTTAAAAAAATTAAAAAATATAGTATTTTCTAAGAGTTTGATAAAAAAATTCAAATATTTCAACAAATTTATAAATATTAGTTTCCAATTTTATTATTAAATCATAAAAGATATGAAATATTTTTTTAAAACCAATTGATATGCAAATGGTGGAGAGCAAAGAACGAAATATATGTATTTTTTAATAATGTCAGAAATTGACCCAACTTACGAATGTTACGCGTAAAATTGTTCTTAGCTGCCAACGTTAGAGGTAAAATTACACCTTATACCTCGTTTTTAATTTCTAGCTTTTTTTAATCTTTGATCGGTTGTTAAGAAAATGTGAGATTATGATTAGGAATCAAAGTCTGTTAGCTAGATTTCTAATTGGGTGGCGGACTTCGTGTTTTCCACCCTTCTACAATGAAAAGCAATTTTAAAATTTTATCAAGCCAATCATACCATTTGTATTCCTTGCTCCTTAATAGAAAATGTTATTTTTCCGGTCTCTGGCACCATCCGAGTTCCTAAGTACATCACTTATACCACTCAACGCTTCTACCGGGAATAGTGCTCTGTTGATGTTACATTTAACGAAGTTGCTCCGCGGCTTCGTCTAGCAAACATGTGTAGTAGTCTACCTGCCGCTGCTAAAACTGATGCTTATATTTTCTACACAAAAAAAAAAAAAAATTAGCCATTGCGAAGGAGAGCTATGGACTTCCAAAATCTAAAGGAATATCTACCAATTTAATAAATATTTATCTACATTTTAAGATCCGTTTCGTCACCATTAAGTTCAGCTGTCAAATAACCAACTTTAGCAACGAAATAGTTACGTCGACAATTATAACCCTTAACATGGAAAGCCTCTAACCCAATCCAACGTTTTCCAACATCAAAGAATACTTTATTTTTAGCTGATATTTCATTGATTGTGCGTTTATAAGGACCAAACCACTTGGCCTCCATGTACCGGTTTCTCCTCCACGGTGGGACATGTAATTTCATCTTTTTCATCGATAATCTTACTACACTGCACATTAATCTCACTACTTGCTTCATCTTCGCAGGCTTTCCAACGAATATTTTAAAAAAATAACTGAGTAATGTGGCGTAAGTTGTCGAAGGACCAGCAATTTCGAATTCTGTTGCTAAATTAATTTCGATGATAAAGCGATTCCAATCAATATTCACATCTATATATTCGTATTCTCCTGGCGGATTCTTCCCGAATTTTGCCCACCGAGATTTGCAAAGACCTGTAACATGAATATGTATAATATGAGCATCAAACATAATAATGTATATATATACAAATTCACCCTGAGAATTTGATACATTTGAGACTAATCCGGTATTTGACACGATTACCAAGGTATATGGAATTCTGAGAATTATGAGGACAAAAGAAACTAACCAGCATCAAAGCCGTGGTGGCATAAATGAGACATCAATGTGCGTTTATTAAAGCCTTGTTCGGAGGATTTTTCATCTATCATCTCACAAGCAACTTGAATTATCCTCCTGACCTGAGTTCATGTTAGATTCGGACAAAAGAGATGAAGAAAGAACGGATTTATTGAAGTAGTTCCGACAAAATTTTGATAGATTTATTGACCGAGTTGGGATAAAATTTTGAACCATTAATATCTTAGAAAATTAGTATATTTTCATATTTTTAAACTGAAAATCATAAATATTTCTTTTTATTTAGGTTATCGATAAATGTATGAAAATAATATATGTAGTTATATATATTTCTTTATATTTAATAGGGTTAAGGTGTAAAAATACCCATAACGTTTTGGGTCAGGAGTAATTTTACATCTAACGTCTAAAATGATGCAATTTTACTTCTAACGTTTGTAGCAAAAAATAATTTTACCTCTAACGTTGACAATTTGGGTCAATTTCAGACACTATTCTAAAACACGGATATTTTTGTTCCTTATTTTACACCAATTACATATCAATTCGTTCCAAAAAAAGGGTTTCATGTTTTTTTATAATTCAATAATAGAATTGGAGATTAATATTTATAAATTCGGTAAATTTTTTGAATTTTTTTTTGTCTAATTCGTACAAAAGACAATATATATATATATATATATTTCATATTCCAACATATGTTTGTGATTTGTTACTGATAAAATGACGCACGTGTGAAGTGTAGATGATGAATTTCATGACCGAGAAGACAGTTTGATTATTTATTCAATGTTAGGGGTAAAATTGCTCTTGGCTACAAACGTCAAGGGTAAAATTGCACAATTTTAGACGTTAGAGGTAAAATTCCTCCTCATCCAAAATGTTAGGGGGTATTTTTGCACCTTAACCCTATTTAATATCTTGGCCTAATGCTTGAGAGTCTACTTATGATTAGAGAAGTAATGAGTGTTTAAGGGAATCCTATATATATATACTCAAAACCTTAGCCTCCATTACTTTTTACTTTTCACGAGAGTGGTACTAACTTTGGTACTAGAGTGCTTACGCTGGTAGCAGGTACCTCTCCCGTTTTCCAAAGAGTTTCGAACGGTGAGACCCTTTAAAAATCTATACATAAAATCATACAAATTATCATTGGCGAGGTGAGTATGGATCCGAGATTTAATCATGCATGTGTTCAGTGGCTCTAGAGACATCCAACATTAATAAAACCCTTTAAAAAATCAAATCTAAAACAAGATTATGCGATGTAGACACCTCCTCAATTTCACTCTGGTATTACCACTAAATTTTGAAACGTTATTTTTTTGTCACTCAATTTTACATTTTCTGGCATTATAATCGTTAAGTTTTAACTAATGTCTCAAAATGTCCGTCAACAGTTTCAAAATGGAAAAATTTAAGAATCAAAATTGTTTATAACGATGACCATATTTTTTTTTCCCAAAATCACTATTTCTTCTATTTTTTTAATGTTAGTCACCAAAAACAGAAAATATTTTATTTTCCAATACAAATATATTCCTTACACAATATTTCCTGATAAATCGTTGATGAAAATGTAAAAGAAATACACATATCCATAGATTTGGACGTGCAATTACCTAATTAAATGTTGAACTAAGGGCCAAACTGATGTCTGTAATTCACATATATAATCCATTTAGTGCCAATTAAATTTTATGTATCAAATTCGTTTTGAATTTTTCATTACTTAATAAATTTGTTTAAATATATATTTTTTAATACTTAAAACATATATGTCAAATATTTCCAAGTGAATTGATACATAAACTTCAATTTTAGACTAAAATAATATTATCCATCAATTTAAAAGGTACTTTAAAAAAAGCATCTTCAGACCCTTAATTTTTTTTTTTTGTGCATTAAGCACCTAATCTTTTCTTATTATTTTTTCTCATATTAAACTCTTGATTACCATAAAGGCTAGCTTTAAACATAAGATTCGGTTAACAGAGTGTTATTTAGATGAATGAATTCAATTAATTAATAAACGAATAATGACAAAGAGTCTCCTGCAACCAGTGGGGAGTAGAAAAAGAAACAAACTCACTAGCGTTGGATAGGACATGATGTGCAACATCATGTGCCCCTCTGTTTGCTTGCCTAGGAACATACGGCACTTTAAAATCGCGCCTATTACTCAGAATAACTCTACAATCCTGTATGACAGAGCCAAATTTAGAAAGGTCTGGCAACAAAGAATTGATACTATTTAAAACAATCAAAGAATCAGTTTCAAATAGGACATTAACACAAAGCAGTTGATCCGCCCAGGAGATGGCATCATGGAGCGCTAGTGCTTCAGTGACGCGAACCTCAGCAATATACAGAAATAAAGTGCTCCGACAGGCATGAAGGATCCATCTGAACTCCGCAACAGTGCCCTAGTACCGCAGGCGCTGGCTTCCTGAAAAACAGCAGCATCGCTGTTGCATTTGACAGCTCCCACACCAGGCCGGACCCAACGCGTCTGTCCCGTATTGCCTGCACCAATTCCGAAAAACAGTCTTTAATATGTGTCATGTGGTTATAGAAAATTTGTAAAAACCTTATTTCGAGTTATAAATTCCAAATACAGAGGAAATAAATAACTTTTTTTTTATTGAATTAATTTGAGAAACAATGACTTAATATTACAAAAAAAAAAACACAAACTTCAAGATACTGTTTGCCTTTTTTTTATCCTTAATTCATGTGTGAATTACACCAATCACCACTAAATTTACTCATTTTCATGGTATTAACACTAAACTTCAAAACGTAAGATAAAAACCACTCAACACTACATTTTTAACATTATGATCACTAAACTTTAACTAACACCTTAAAATCATTGTTGACGATCTCAAAATAGAAACATTAAATAATTAAAATTAGAACAACATTTACTATTATGAAACCCATTTCTTATTTTCAAAATCACCATTTCTGAATATTTCTCTCACTGAAAATTCACTCTGTCCTTACCAAAGAACACCAAAATGACTTCAAAATGAACAAAAATATTAATCTTCAATTCTATTACTAATTAAATAACAAAAAATATGAAATCTTTTTTTAGAAAAAATGGTTATGCAATTGATGCAGAATAAAGAACACAATATCTCTGTTATATAATGATGTCTGAAATTTACCCAACTTGCTAACATTAGGGGTAAAATTGCTCTTAGCTACCAACATTGGGGTAAAATTTTATCATTTTATACGTTAGAGATAAAATTGCTCATGACTCTAAACATTATGAGTATTTCACCTTATCCTTTTATTTTTGTCATTAAATCAAAATGGTCTTTAATGATTTTGCTCTATTTGACAATTTGGTCTTCTTGGCTATCATTTATGGTGATTAAAACGGATTTTTAAACTGTTAAATCGTTATGGTAACAGATTTATTTTATGAAAATTGAGGGGCTATCGGGATAAGTTATAAGGAACACGAATAATGTATTAAGCCATTAATGTTTATATAAAATTTGATTTACCGAACATTTACCAATAATTCTTTAGATTGATTATATGAAACTCACATTAGTTATAAAAAATTATAATTACATCATATCACAAAATTTAATCCTAAATATATCATTATTTATTATATATTACAAAATAAAAATAAAAATGTATTTATACCTTAATTTATTAATTTTCTATTACAATTTATAAATTCTAACTTTAAAAAAATATATAATAAATTTTTAATTTATAAATGTAGTCCTTAAACTATATTGAAAGTGATGAATGATTTTTTTCCTACCAAAAAAAAAGAAAGTGATGATTTTTTGATTTGACTTCGTTTAAATATGGAAATATTGTTGTTTAAAAGATGTAAATAATTTTTAAATATGGAAAATGATGATTTTTTGGTTTGAATTTGTTTAAATATGTAAATAATTTTTAAATATGTTAATTTCCCTAATTCAAACAAACAGGATAAATATGTTAATTTCCCTAATTAAGAATTGAAGTTACAATGTTAAAATTGTAATTTGCCCAATTCAAATATACAACGTCCTTTGAAACCTTCTTTCCTTCACTTATATATAAACACTCTTCTGATCTGAGCTCTCATTCTCTTTCCGGCGATTTCCGTTTTGTCCTTCTGATCTGAGCTCTCATTCTCATTCTCTTCACGATCTCCTTCTGATCTGAGCTCTCATTTCGGTTTTGTCCAATTACAATGGTAGTTTCTGGAGACACAGGAGGAGGAGGAGGAGGAGAAGGACTTAGAGGCTTGCTTATAGAACCAGAGAGATCGGTTCATGGTTTCAATCTTCTTCCTTGCTTTAAGTGGGGAAATCAGAAACAACTCCGCTGCGTCGGAGTGTCCAATTCTACTGCCGTTAAGGATAATAATGGAGCCTCTGCTAATCGCATCAATGTTAACAATTAGAGATTCTGGCAACTGACTTGTCTTTCATTGAATTGGAAATGCTATTAAATAGCTTACAAAGATAACTGACCACTTCTAATTAGTGGCTTGCAAACTGGCTACGTGCTAACAGAATCAAATAAAATAAGTTGCTAGTGATCCCTAGAAAATAGGACATGAACTAAATAACAGAAACTGCAAGGACTAAGTCAAATATTGCTAATAATTCCTCTCCTAAACTAGATAGTCTAGTTTATCTCTGAGACATCACACACACCGAGTTTCTTTCTGAGCTCCTGGAACACTTCAAGCTTGAGTGGTTTGGTTAAGATGTCAGCTACCTGTTGCTTAGTACCACAAAACTTTAACTGAACTGCTCCCTCATTCACTAGATCACGCAGGAAGTGAAAACGCACATCTATGTGCTTGCTCTTACCATGTAAGACAGGATTTTTGGAGAGCTTGATGGTAGAGCTATTATCACAGAACATTGTTGGACTTGTGCTTCCACCATAGCCTAGTTTTGTCAACACTCTCTTCATCCAGACCATTTGACAAGCACAAGAAGCTGCAGCCACAAATTCTGCTTCTGTGGTGCTAAGAGTGACTATGGGCTGCTTCCGAGATGACCATGCTACAGCTGCACTGCTAAGAAGAAATGCGTAGCCTGATGTACTTTTCCTGTCCTCTATGCACCCAGCATAGTCGCTATCTGTATAGCCAACTAGCTCTCGATTTCCTACACGTTTATAGAAGATGCCATAGCTCATAGTTCCTTGTAAATACCTTAATATTCTTTTTGCTGCCATCATGTGTAACTCGGTTGGAGCAGCCATATATCTACTGATCATACTCACATCATACATCATATCTGGCCGAGTGGTGGTTAAGTACATCATACTCCCAATAAGTTCTTTATACATGGAGCTATTTACCTTGATTCCTTCATCATCTTTGTGGATCTTACTTCCAGGAATGATTGGATTCAGAACTGAGTTGCTTTCTGACATCCCAAACTTCTGCAAGACTTCTTTTGCATACTTCTTTTGGCTGATGAAGATTCCACAATCAAGCTGCTCAACTTCTATTCCGAGAAAATATTTCATTTTTCCCAAGTCAGACATTTCGAACTCTTGCATCATTGATTGCTTGAATTCTTTCAATATAGTCTCATCATCGCCTGTATAAATCAAATCATCTACATATAAGCTGACGATCAGGTGTTTACCTTGTTGATTAACCTTAGTAAACAGAGTTTGCTCGCTTGCTTCTTTGTCAAAGCCCATGGTTTTGAAGTGAGACTCAATTCTGCTGAACCAAGCTCTTGGCGCCTGTTTAAGCCCGTACAAGGCTTTCTTGAGCTTGTAAACTTTAACCTCCTCATGCTTCATTTCATAGCCCTTTGGCTGGTCAACATATACCTCCTCTATGAGTTCTCCTTGTAAAAAGGCTGATTTCACATCTAGTTGAAATATGCCCCAGCTTCTTTGAGCAGCAAGAGCTAGGATCATTCGAATCGTGTCCATACGTGCCACTGGTGCATACACCTCTTCATAGTCAACTCCATATTGTTGAGCATATCCCTTTGCCACTAAACGAGCCTTGTACTTGTCAACCTTGCCATGTTGATTTAGCTTTGTCTTATAGACCCATTTGACTCCTATACTTGCAGCTTCCTTTGGTAAATCAACCAAAGTCCAAGTGCCATTCTTCTCAATTGAATTGATCTCATCATCCATAGCCCTTTTCCAGTTGGCATTCTGCACAGCTTCCTCGAATGTCAAAGGATCAGAGCTAGCAAGCGGGGTAGAATTAACTAAATCATCTTGACTGACGCCAATGGAGTTGACAACATAATCCTTCATCCATGTTGGAGCTCTCCTGGTGCGACCTTGACTCACATTCTCAGTATTTTCAGCACTTTCAATTGCAGCTACTGGGCTTGCAGAATTTCCAGCAACAACACTTGTTGAATTCTCAACTACAGCTTCCTCAATCTCAGCTCTTGGAGTTGCAGCTTCCTCAATCTCACGCTCTAGTGCAGACACTTCATCTCCAACAGATTGCTCATCTTCCCATTCAAGTTGCAACTTAACTAATTCGGAATGGCTCTTGTTCCAATCCCATTTCTTATCTTCTTCAAAAATCACGTCCCTGCTTACTGTAATTTTCTTTCTAATGGGATCATATAGTCTATATCCCTTAGACTCTGTACTGACTCCAAGTAAGACACATGTTGTGCTCTTACTATCCAGTTTAGTTCGCCGAGCATTTGGGACATGAACATGGGCAATGCACCCAAATACCCTGAAATGCTCAACTGAGGGTTTCACTCCAGACTAAGCTTCTTCTGGTGTGACGCCTTGCACTGCTGAAGTAGGGCACCTGTTGAGCACATAGAACGCCCAGTTCACGGCCTCGGGCCAGAAATTCCTTGGCACCTCCTTCTCAATAAGCAGACTTCTTGCCATGTTCATAACGGTCCTGTTTTTCCTCTCTGCAACTCCGTTTTGTTGAGGCGTGTAAGCTGTGGTGAGATGCCTTTTTATGCCATTTTCTCTCTTTTGACCGTGAGACATTGGAGAGATGGGACCACATATGTCTGCATGTATAAGTTCCAAAGGCTCGGCTGCTCTCCATATAGCTTTCTTTGGTATGATTTCCCTATGTTGCTTACCCTTTAAACATTCAGTGCACACAGCTATGCTCTCTCCAAGACTTGGTAAGCCTCTTACCATGTTGTTGCTCTGTAATGTTTGAAGGCCGGTGTAGCTTAAGTGTCCAAATCTGCAGTGCCAGAGATGTGCAGCTTCTTGGGCATCGGTTTGAAAACATTGTTCCTTTGTCGCATTGCTGTTTGAGATTAAAATGAACATCCTGTTAGCCGTCATCTTACTCTAAAAAATGAGGCCTTTAGAAGGATGATAGATGTGACATTCATTATTCTTGATCAGAAATGCCAAGCCTTTTTCTTGAAGTTGTCCAATACTGAGCAAATTATTCCGCAGCTCAGGGACATAGAATACATTTTGAATAACATGGCTTGCTCCTTCAAAATTTAGTCTCACAATGCCCTTGCCAACTACCTTCATCTTCATGTGATTTCCCAGGCTGACATCTCGTTTGAACCCTTCCTCCATGGCATAGAATAAAGAGGCGTCTCCGCACATATGGTTGCTACACCCACTGTCTAAGAACCACACATCCTGTATTTTTGCTTCAGCAGCTTCAATATATGCCATAAGAAGCATCTTTTCATCTTCATTCAACTCAACATAGTTAACTTGCTTCCCCAAATTAGAACACTCATACTGAAAGTGGCCCAATTGATGACACTTGAGCATTCAATGGTTGCCTTATTGAAATTCTGACGCCCCCGACCACGTCCTTTTCCTCCTCTGAAAGCATTTCTCCCTCGCCCTCGATTGCTGCCACCTTCACTGTAAGATACTGCTAGTGCTTGCTCCTCATCGGATTCTTTCTTGAACTTTTGTTCATGGACCAAGAGAGAACTTTGAAGGGCATCTACAGAAAGTTCATCAACATCCTTAGCTTCCTCAATGGAACACACAATATAGTTCCATTTCTCCGTCAATGTCCGCATGATTTTCTCTACAATTTTGACATCATCCATGTCTTCTCCACAATTTCGCATGTCATTAGCAATGACCATCACCCTGCCAAAGTAATCATTGATTGATTCACCTTGTTTCATGGCCAATACCTCGAACTCCCTTCGAAGCCGATTGAGTTGAGCACGCTGAACTCGAGCATTCCCCTGATATTTCATCTTCATCGAATCCCATAACTGCTTGGACGTCTCCTTCTTCATTATGGTTTTCAGAATTGATTTGTCCAGAGATTGAAACAAATAATTCTTTGCCTTCAGATCCTTGAGTTTCATCTCATCTAGGACCTTCTTCTGGGCATCTGTCAGAACAACACCATCTCTGGGCAGAGTATAGCCTGTCTCCACCACGGTCCAATACTCTTTTGATCGAAGGAGGTTTTCCATGACCATACTCCAGTGATCATAATCCCCATCAAATTTGGGAATTGAAGGTGTTGAGAAACCACCATTCTTCTCCTCAGATCCCATGTCGACTCTCTTGTGTTTCTCTTGAAAGCACGCTCTGTTTTTTTTTTCAACACTCAATCTCTCTATGAAGTCTCTCTGCTCTGATACCAGATGTTAACAATTAGAGATTCTGGCAACTGACTTGTCTTTCATTGAATTAGAAATGCTATTAAATAGCTTACAAAGATAACTGACCACTTCTAATTAGTGGCTTGCAAACTGGCTACGTGCTAACAGAATCAAATAAAATAAGTTGCTAGTGATCCCTAGAAAATAGGACATGAACTAAATAACACAAACTGCAAGGACTAAGTCAAATATTGCTAATAATCAAGAGAAGCCGATCTCCGGCGACCGAGGTTGTCGCTGCTCCCGATGACGAACTCCGTAATTTCAAGAAACTCAAACGGGAGGATACGGAGGTACAAGCCAAAACATGGAATCTGAGAAAAAGAAAACCGCATGTTGGGGGAAATTCAATTAATGGAAAGGGCTTGAGAATTGAAGAAAGAGGAGTAAGTAATTCTTCAGCAGAAGTTAGGTCGAAGTTTTCGTTGGCGCTATCAAAGAAGGAGATTGAAGATGATTTTATGACGATGTTAGGCCATAAAGCTCCTCGGAGGGTGAAGAAGCGGCCCATGAACGTCCAAAAGCAAATGGATGTATGTCAAATTGTCAATCCAAAGATTAATTTGATTAATTTCCTAGTGATTCTTCTTAGATTGATTTGGTGTTTATGTTTTTGGTTGCAGATGATATTGTTGAAACACCTTTCCACATAATTTTGATTTGACAAAATTGTTTAAGTATAAATTAAAATACATATTCTAAACACACTAAGTTTAAATGCTTTGATTTATTCTACTAATGTGTTTGTTCAATGTTGAGTATAAATGTTATAAGTCATAAGGATTGGAAGGCCCAAGCCCAATACGGAAGCCAAGGCCCAAGTCAAACAACTCAGTACACTCGGCCCGCGTATGTCAAGACGTTGCCGTTTTGAACAAAACACAACTCAGCAAATGGAAGGATCTAGAAGACCTTCAGGAACAACTTCACAATGAAGCTGCTGAGTAGTCTCGACAAAGCGTACAAGACAGCAGCTGTCAAAGGAAAACTTTCAGACAAAGTGTTTCCTCTTTTGGCAAAGTTCAGACGACACAGTATGCTGTCCAGTTGACTTTACCATAAAAGGAGAGACCATCTGTTGAGCTGACCGAGGATAGAAGATACACGATTGTGATTGGCCGAGAGCTCTGTGCAAGTTAGGATGATAACGACACATAGCCGTTTCCCTCCAACGGTTATTTCGAAATTCGAAATGACCGAATGACCAGACGTCTCTATAAATAGTGCCATCACAAGCTTCACAATACACAGAACTTTATCAAGCCATTACACTGACCAAATCTCTACAAGTTCTGCAAGCAAGAAGCAAAGCAAAATTCTTACACTACATTTTCATATCTGTGTAAAAGTCTAGAGTGATTGTAAATCGTCTAAAGTGTCTTAGCACATCTTTGTATTAGGACAAAAACACTTATCATTTCTAGAGATAGAAAGGAGAGGCTGAGTACTCGATTTTAAGTACTCAGCGGAGAGATTAGGATTGAGTAGAAGTATAGAGGAAGGTACTCTTGTCATACTCAATTGCTGATATTGTAAAAGGTTTGAGGCTCTACCTTTAAAGAGCTCAGTAGAGTATTTGAAATCTCGGAACGTGTTCCGGGGACAGGACGTAGGCTTAGAAGAAGCCGAACCTGGATAAATCTGCTGAGTGAAGTATTTCTTACCTTAACTCCTTATTTATATTGCTTGCTTTAAATAATCAAAACTGACCAAGTAAAGAGGTCAAGTTGAGTTGTGCGCGTTGAACGTCTGAGCTCAGGAATAGACTCTAAGTGCTATTTCCTGACTCAAGCTAAGAAACTGACCCAGTCACCTGTTGACTAAGCCAGTATCTTATTGTTTACTCAGCGCCGCTGTTCAAATCTTTTTCTTTAGAAAAAGAAGTCTGCCTAAATTGCGAAAAGTTTAAATAGTTCCTAACCCCCCCCCCCCCCCTTGGAACTATACTTGCAACTAAACAAGGGACCAACAAGTGGTATCAGAGCCTCAAAAGCTCACTGTAAAAGGTCTAACAACCTTGAGCTGATCCCTACCATAGGCGAAAACAGCACTCGGTTTCTCCCTGGAAACCAAACAACTCAAATACTGCCTGAGGGGCTGTCCATTACTAGCCCTCCCCTATTCTTCGGGTCAAACTATACCTTCTGGAAGAATAGGATGAAAAACTTCATTCAGGCTACAAACATGAGTGCCTGGCTATCTATAGTCCAAGGGCCGTTTGTACCTGTTGAGGTTGTGGCTGGCCAAACAGTTATAAAAGCTGAGGCCAAATGGACAGAAGATGATCTTAAGAAGCTTCAAAACCATGCTTCGGCTATCAATATGCTTCATTGTGCGCTCGATGCTGCAGAATATAACAAAATCTCAGGTTGTGAGTCGGCACAAGAGATCTGGAAGAAGCTGGAAGTCACCTACGAGGGAACAAACAAAGTAAAAGAATCCAAGGTGAATCAGCAGATGAGACTGTACGAGCTGTTCGAGATGAACAATGATGAGGGCATTTCAGACATGAACGCAAGGTTCACCAACATCATTAATGAGCTCAAGAGACTTGGGAAAATCTTCACTGAGGAAGAACAAGTCAAAAAGATACTCAGGAGTCTTCCAAAAGACTGGCAAGCAAAGAAGACAGCAGTTGAGGACGCTCAGGATTTAACCACCTACAAATATGACGAACTCATCGGTTCATTGCTGACCCATGAGATATCCATGAAAAACTTTGAGGTGAAGGAAAAATCTGATGACAAGAAGCAGAAGTCACTTGTCATGAAGGCTGACTCCACTGACGGGAGTTCAACTGATGATGAGGAGATGGCCATGTTCACAAGAAAGATGAAGAGGCTGTTTAGGAAGAACGACAAATATTCTAAAAAGCCTTACAAAAAGTTTGATAAGTATAAGGCTGACTCAAGCGACAGCAAATACAGAAAGGACAGCTCAAAGCCCATTACATGCTTTGAGTGCCATCAAGCTGGCCATATTAAGTCAAACTGCCCCACGCTGAGGAAAGACAAGAAGAGTGGGAAGAAGGCAATGGTGGCTACTTGGAGTGACAGTGATGAATCTTCATCAACAGAAACTGAGGCCACCGAGTCAGCGAAGATATGCTTTATGGCTGACGAACTTGCTGAGCCATACGTCTCTGAGCATGCTGACCCATCCATCGCATCAGATGATGAAGAGCAATCAAATGAGGTAATTTCTCTTCCACAGCTCAGAAACGATATGGTTAATGCCCTGAGTGATCTCTATACACTTGTTAAGAAGTGTAATAAAAAGGTTAGAGCACTCAGCAAGCGCTGTGACGAAGTGGAAGAGGTCAAACTGAGTGACCTCAGATACCTTCTTCAGGACAATTCGACTCTGCATGATAACAT
Organism: Euphorbia lathyris; assembly: GCF_963576675.1. Lineage (NCBI taxonomy): Eukaryota > Viridiplantae > Streptophyta > Magnoliopsida > Malpighiales > Euphorbiaceae > Euphorbia > Euphorbia lathyris. Next base: position 89,532,194 of record NC_088915.1, read on the forward strand.
GAAGATCATGCATGAGTATGTGTCTGAAGTCCAGTCAGTTTCAAAGAAACTGAGGAAGGACGTCACAACCATCCAGAACCAACTAAAGGTTCCTAAGAAAAATAACATTCCTCTGAGAACTCAGTACCACGGTACTCAGTAGAGATGGAATCCCCAGCGAAAAGTCCAGTGTGACTTTTGTGGGAAGTTAGGACACACTACTAAAGTGTGCTGGCACGCTCAGCACTGGGGTGCTGACAAGTCAGTAAAAAATCCTAAACAGAAGGTCAGTTGTGACTTCTGTGGAAAGAATGGCCATACTGTCCATATATGTCGCCATAAAATAAAATATGATGCTATACCTGTTGCACCTAACAAGTCAGGACCCAAAAAGAATTGGGTATCTAAAAGTAACTAGTTACAATGCAGGTAAGCCTGAGATGTGCCGAGAAGTCAAAGATGTGGTATATTGACAGCGCATGCTCAAGGCATATGACGGGTGATGAAACTCAGTTCATCACGTTTGAACGTAAACGAGGAGGGAACGTAAGTTTTGGAGACAACAAGAAGGGTAAGATAGTAGGCTCAGGAACCATCGGAGGTAATCCTACTATTGAATCTGTCTCCCTAGTCAGCGGACTCAAATATAACTTACTCAGCGTAGCTCAGCTATGTGACAATGGGGGAAAAGTTATATTTGATGCTACTGGATGTAAAATATACGAGGGTAAAACAAATGAGTTAATTTTAACTGCCCCTCGGATAGATAATGTCTTTATACTAGACTTAGAGAAAAAGTTTTCAAAAACTGTGTGCTTAGTAACAAAGGAAGAAAATTCCTGGCTATGGCACAGGAGACTTGGTCATGTAAGCATGGACCTCCTGGCCAAACTAGCAAGAAAGCAATTGGTTGAGGGACTGCCCGAACTTAAATTTCAAAAAGATCAATTATGTCACGCTTGCCAAGCTGGAAAACAAACCAAACAATCTTTTCACAGTAAAAACATTGTCTCAACTAAACGTCCGTTAGAGTTGCTACACTTGGATCTCTTTGGTCCAGTCCAGCCGCTGAGTCTGGGTGGAAGAAGATTTTCCTTGGTCATTGTAGATGACTTCTCTCGGTATACGTGGGTTATCTTTCTGACTAGCAAGGATGAGACCTTTGAGACATTTTCAAATTTGGTTAGAAAAATTGAAAATGAAAAAGACCTAAAATTAGCTCATATCCGTAGTGATAACGATGGAGAATTCAAAAACCAAAAGTTTGTTGAATTCTGTGAAGCCAGCGGCATTGACCACAATTTTTCTGCTCCTAGAACACCTCAGCAAAATGGGGTTGTGGAAAGGAAGAACAGAACTCTGGTTGAAATAGCCAGGACAATGCTGGATGAGCATAGGCTTCCAAAGTATTTTTGGGGAGAGGCTGTTAACACAGCATGCTATATTCTTAATAGGGCTCTAGTTAGACCTATATTAAAGAAAACCCCCTATGAACTTTGGAAAGGACGAAAGCCCAATATTGGATACTTTCGTGCCTTTGGCTGTAGATGTTTTATTTTAAATACCAAAGATAGCTTAGCAAAGTTTGATTCAAAAGCTGATGAGGCTATCTTTTTGGGCTACTCAACAAACAGCAAAGCATACAGAGTTTTTAATAAGCGAACTCAAGTGTTAGAAGAGTCAATACATGTAGAGTTCGATGAAACTGACCCTGCAGGTAGATACCAGCCGCTGACCGAAGATGATCCAAACTCAGTAACCATCGCTGACCCAGAACCAGCTACTGAGTCATTCACGAAAAGGCTGACCAAGAGTAAGAGTGAACCTAAGATTATTTTTACTGACCCATCTACTTCTGCAGAGATTGTTGAAATAGGAACAGCACAAGACATAAATCTACCCAAAGAAATAAGGATTCCAAGAGGGCACTCCGAAAGTGCAATCCTTGATTCTACCGGGAATACCCTGATGACGAGGAATCAACTCAGGAAGTACCTCAGCAATGTTGCTTTCATCTCAGTACAAGAACCGAAGAATTTCGCTGAAGCTGAGTACGATGAATTCTGGATGAACGCAATGCAAGAGGAGCTCGATCAATTTCGAAGAAATGATGTATGGGAGTTAGTGCCTCATCCAAAGAATCAAAAGACCATCGGAACAAGATGGGTCTTCAGGAACAAGATGGACGAACAGCTTGCTGATATCTTCACGAAGCCACTGGCCCGTGAGCAGTTCAGCATACTGAGAGAAGCAATTGGTATGTTTAATCCTCTTCAGTAAATTCCTATGCTAAATGAATATGAATACTGAGTGAATTACATGCTGAATGATTTTTTTTGTTTGCTGAGTATCTCATTGAAACTGACTGAATATACAATACTGAGTAAACTTGCACACTGAGTAAATTAGTTTAGAACTTGAACTTAAAATCATCCTTAAATACTGCACTGACCACTCAGAATATCAAACGCTTGACATTCTAAATACTGAGTGATTAATCCGTTAGCATAAATGCAAAGCACGCGTATAGCCTAGGATGACGTATTCGCCGTAATGTGTCATAAATGCCAGGATCGTTGTCGGTACATGATCCCAAGGCAAAACTGACACATGGATTCGATTAAGATCCACACCGTTCAAATCGTCTATAAATTATGGGTATTTCCCCATCTTTTACTCTTTACGCTTAATCAATTCTTAAGGCAAAGAAATCACTTAGAACTTCTTTTCTTTCAAATTCCTCTAATTCCTCCATCTCCGAAGAATGACTAAATTATCTTTCAAAGTCTCCGGTGCCGGCCACCAAAAGTCCAGCTCCGATGAACCTTCACAAAACCCTTCTACACCAAGCAAGGGTAAAACTGGCCAAACTTCTGGCAAAGAGAAAGCTGTTAAGATCAGAACCTACTCCAAGGTCTTCGACAATATATCTGAATGGAAGGTAGAACCCTCTAGATAGGTTTCGGAGCACTTTGTATAGAACGAACAGCCATTTTCCGAATGGATAGCAAAGAACGAATGGACTGGGCTGTTCTCGGTCAGGGATGAGACCTATCCTGACCTAGTAAGAGAATTTTACCACAACCTCAAGGTTGCCAGTGACTCCGCCGACTACCTAAGCACTGAAGTAAAAGGGAAAACCATCTTCATCAACCCTCTGTACATAGGAAATCTCCTCCAGCTCAAAACTGAGGGAGTAAGGCTGAGGAAGTCAGGAGATCAGGACAAAACCAACTACGTCAATACCTTCTGCAAACCTGAGGTTCACTCAGGAGAGATCTCAGCATCTTCAATGGGACAGCACCAGAAGATGGCTCACTACCTGCTGAGCTATTTCATTTACCCAAAGATCAACTGCACTACATCAGCAACCAACTTTGAATAGTGCTTCATATGGCACATGCTGACGTACACCCCCATCAACATGCCGGTCTTCTTAGTTGCTGGGTTCCTACGCAGCACGGGTACGATGAGACTTGGGTCACTCATAACTCGAATTCTTCTTGATCACAAGATTGACCTCGAAGGTGAGGAATCTTTCAGAGGAACCGAGATCACAGCTGCCTCGCTGAGGGCACTGAAGTTTGGACAGCCTTTGAAGAAAGGTAAAGCTGCTGCTGCTGCTGCTGATGCTGGCCAAGCTGAGGAAACTTCTGAGCCAAAGAAAGGGCGAAGAACTAAGGCCCCAGCTTCTCGCAAGAGGAAATCTGCTGAGACTCCTTCTCAAAACGTTGAGTCTCCAGCGAAGAGGCAAAGGTCAACTAGTAAGTCAGCTGAAAAGTGACACATCCAAGATGAGCCTGTAACTGAGAAAGCTGCTGAGCTACCTTAGAAGAAGCAAAAGACTTCAACACTGGCACCTCTGGACGTTATACCAACCGACTTTATTGTACCGAGTGATTCTCATTTCACTCAATGCCAGGGTACTGATGCTGAGGAAACTGAGGTCCAGTTAGATGACCACTTCATCTCCCAAGTTGAGGAAGAACTTGATGGAGACAGCACTGCTGAAGAAGAAGCTGAAGCCAGCGGTCAGGATGACGCTGAGGAGTCTGAAGAGTATGACAGCGAAATCGAGGTTGAAAATGCTAACACTGGGTTAGAGTGTGGAGATGTGCTAACTGACACCGAGTTAGCTGCTGGAGTTAAGCAAGTTGAGCAAGTTGATCAAGCTGACCAGACCAATACTGAGGAAAAGGAAACTACTTCCACTCACTCAGAAGAAGCTGCTCCTACTTCCACTCCACCACGTAGAAGGAGGAAGCTGGTTAAGGCCAGTGAGGTGTCGGTCAGTGAACGTCATGAGCAATCACCGACTATTCTTGAACTTGTCCTCTCCAAGACAACAAAGGATCCTTCTACCGTCAAATTAAAAATTTTCAAACGGCCCTCAACTTCCTCTACTACAACGCCGTTGGAAAAACAAGCCTCTGTTTCTTCTCAACAGGAACATGCCGAGCATACCACTTCCACCACTTCAACAAGTCAGGTTGAACCAAGCACTGCTCATGCTGTCTCCTCAAGCATGGTGCTGACTCCCCATCTTTCTGCTGTCAGCACAGACAGTGTTCGGGTTATGACTTCCATCACCAACCTCTCTGCTGATCAATCAACCTTACGTCCAACTCAAGTGCAGATTGAGCCAAGTCATCCAGTCACTGACCAGGGTACTCCTGTCACTCCACTTTCTTCTGGTCATACTGATGTACATCGGGATGCCACTGAGTCCGGCAAAAAGCTCCTTGACTCAGTGCAAGCACTCATCCACGATCTTCAACATTCCGCTTTGCCTGCTGCTGGATCTTCAATTCCTGACGCAACTCAGCTCTCCCAAGTCACTCTACTTCTCAATGAAGTCAAGGGACTCAAGGATCTGCTGAATGTCGTCTTGTCATTATAAGCCCAGCAAGCTAAGCAGGATTCAATTGCCAAGTTGGCAGAGATACAGCTGTCAACAATTCAACATCTGAACTCACTCCATCAGCAAGTTCAGAAGTTGTCTGCTGTGAACACTGACTACGCTACTTCCTCAGAACTCAAGATGCTCTTTGCTCAGCTTCATACCGAGCAACTTAAGACAAATGAGCAAATGATATCCTATAGTCAGTGCTCAGTCGAGCAAATTGGTGAGGCCATACGACTACTTAACCTCAACAAGCAAGAGATGGATACTGACGCGATGAAGCAAAATGAGTTGCTATCTCTTGCACAGCAATCCTTCAATCACATCCGTCATAACAATATCCAGCGTCATCATTATGACTCAGCACTCTTGAAAACCTTCCACCAAGTCTTTGCTGGTCTCACTGAAGCTCTCATTTGGCAAGCCAAAGCACAAGCTTTCAGTGTAAATATGCTCAGTGCTGCTGATCTTCATATACCAGTCGAAGTATCAGCTGATGGAGTTGCCATTTTTGATGGGGTCAATGAAAGTGCTGACAAACTAAAAGAGCTTTCACAAGAACTGACTCGAGCTGTCTTAACCGATGCGTTTAAGCTCCCTGAAGTTGATAAAACGGGGGAGAAAGCGCAAGCTGCTAGAGCTCAGCATGAGCAACGTCAGTACGAGAAAAGTCAGTCACAGGGCAAGAAAAAGAAATAGATAGGCTAGGTCTTAACTTTTGTAATATGTGCTATGTTTATTTCTTTTGCTGTGTAACTGCTGGCTTCTATCAATATATCATACTTACTTCTCTTATTCAAATCTTGAGTTATGATATATGCTTTTATGTACTGAGTTATTATGTATCTTCATTTATATCAGCTTTGTTTAACACTTATAATATTTATTGACTAAATGATATGCTGACAACATGTTTGACATGATCCTATACACTTATGAAATATTCTGATAAGAACTCATTGAACAATAAATTACTCAGCGCACTCTATATGACTAAACCTTCCGCTTTATACTGAGTAAATAGAATATGTTGAAATAGCTGACCTATATCTGAAAACTGACCTTAGACTTACTCATTTAAATCCTTAAATGTCTTAAGTAAAACTAAGTCAGTAGCTCAACCCTTACGGGGGAGTTTGCTAAATTATACTAGGTCAACTATCATGGGGGAGCTCATACTGAGTTCCTTGCTGAATAGTTTTGCCAACATCAAAATGGGGGAGTTTGTTGAAACACCTTTCCACATAATTTTGATTTGACAAAATTGTTTAAGTATAAATTAAAATACATATTCTAAACACACTAAGTTTAAATGCTTTGATTTATTCTACTAATGTGTTTGTTCAATGTTGAGTATAAATGTTATAAGTCATAAGGATTGGAAGGCCCAAGCCCAATACGGAAGCCAAGGCCCAAGTCAAACAACTCAGTACACTCGGCCCGCGTATGTCTAGACGTTGCCGTTTTGAACAAAACGCAACTCAGCAAACGGAAGGATCTAGAAGACCTTCAGGAACAACTTCACAATGAAGCTGCTGAGTAGTCTCGACAAAGCGTACAAGACAGCAGCTGTCAATGGAAAACTTTCAGACAAAGTGTTTCCTCTTTTGGCAAAGTTCAGACGACACAGTATGCTGTCCAGTTGACTTTACCATAAAAGGAGAGACCATCTGCTGAGCTGACCGAGGACAGAAGATACACGATTGTGATTGGCCGAGAGCTCTGTGCAAGTCAGGATGACAATGACACATAGCCGTTTCCCTCCAACGGTTATTTCGAAATTCGAAATGACCGAATGACCAGACGTCTCTATAAATAGTGCCATCACAAGCTTCACAATACACAGAACTTTATCAAGCCATTACGCTGACCAAATCTCTACAAGTTCTGCAAGCAAGAAGCAAAGCAAAATTCTTACACTACATTTTCATATCTGTGTAAAAGTCTAGAGTGATTGTAAATCGTCTAAAGTGTCTTAGCACATCTTTGTATTAGGACAAAAACACTTATCATTTCTAGAGATAGAAAGGAGAGGCTGAGTACTCGGTTTTAAGTACTCAGCGGAGAGATTAGGATTGAGTAGAAGTATAGAGGAAGGTACTCTTGTCATACTCAATTGCTGATATTGTAAAAGGTTTGAGGCTCTACCTTTAAAGAGCTCAGTAGAGTATTTGAAATCTCGGAACGTGTTCCGGGGACAGGACGTAGGCTTAGAAGAAGCCGAACCTGGATAAATCTGCTGAGTGAAGTATTTCTTACCTTAACTCCTTATTTATATTGCTTGCTTTAAATAATCAAAACTGACCAAGTAAAGAGGTCAAGTTGAGTTGTGCGCGTTGAACGTCTGAGCTCAGGAATAGACTCTAAGTGCTATTTCCTGACTCAAGCTAAGAAACTGACCCAGTCACCTGTTGACTAAGCCAGTATCTTATTGTTTACTCAGCGCCGCTGTTCAAATCTTTTTCTTTAGAAAAAGAAGTCTGCCTAAATTGCGAAAAGTTTAAATAGTTCCTAACCCCCCCCCTTGGAACTATACTTGCAACTAAACAAGGGACCAACAAATATTTCCTGGGTTGGGGTTGGCGGGGTTACTCTTGATAGATATAAAGTGCCGGAGGAGAAGGGCAAGGGCAAGGCCAAGGTAATTTTGTTTTTAATTTCTTTAATCTTTGATCGGTTGCTGAGATTTCCACATTTTCGCTTGTACCTCGTATTTTTTACACCCTCCTACAGTGAAAAACAATTTAATTTTTTTTATCAAGCCAACCATGATTAGGGATGTGAAATACTTTGGTGTAAATCGTGTATCGAATCGAACCGGTTGAATTCGGTTTTTCAGTTTGCTTTTTTTTGACATTTTGGTTTGGTATCGTTTTAATTTTAAAGTGTATTTTGGTATTTGGTTCGGTTTGACAAAAAATGTAAAAAAATTGAACGGTACCAAATTAGACATATTTTAGGAATAAGGTGCAAAAACAATCCTAACGTTTATACTTAGGAGCAGTTTACCCCTAAGGTCTAAAATGGTGCAATTTTACTCTTAAGATTGACATCTATTTGATTTTACAAGTTTATTTTGTTTGTTATTGTTGAGATCTCTATATTTTTTAAAATATATTTTTTTTTGTTGAGATAAATTTAATGAAAAAATATACTGATTTTCATTTGTTATATATTATTTTTAACTTAATTTGGTTTGTTTGATTTAAACCGAACTGAACATTTGAGTTCGGTTTTATTACCTATCATTCGATTTAGTGTCGATGTCATTATTTTGTTCATTTCAATATTTGGTTTTTACGGTTTCGTTAACCATGATGGTTGTATTCCCTGCTTTATTTTCCATGTTATCTTTGCATTTTCCATTTATATTTTATTTACAATTTTATGATTTTTTTTGTAAAGTTAAAATATATTCTTTTTCTCCCTATGCAGAGGTAGAAGTTCGGGCAAGTTCAAACTTTTGTTCACTGTTTTGGAAGTGTAGAGATGTAATCCATTTAGGTGAACTAGTTTTGTAGTTTTTAATTATAATACTTTCCTTCTATTTTTATAGAATAATTTAAATGTAAAAAAATGGCGGTTAGATGTTCTTAGCTCAAACGAAATATGCCTTATTTTTAATGGTATTGTTTGGCTTATAACTTATTCATTTATTTTCATCTTTCATTTTGGTGATTTTTTTACTAAATTGCGTCAATACTTGTAATTTTTACTCTTTTTCCATGAATGTTTCAACAATTTAGCAAAACCAAGTTAAGAACTGGAAACGGAATTTTTGAACAATTAACTTGTAATGAAAAACTTGTCAGATTTTGGAACATTGTAAATAAAGATGTATAATGGTATAACAAAATAGGTAAATGGGAATAAATGAACTGATAGTTAATAAATAAGATGATTTGATACAATTCATTTATGAAATGAGTTAAACAGATTAACTCGTTTAATCTATAATTATTTAAGCTGAGGGGGTTAATTAAAAATTGAATGCGAAATTCATTAACAATTTTACAAACCAATATAAAAACTCACTTTCATTTTTCACGTTTTCATGTGATTTTTCAGTTTTTATTGTTTGTGTTATATTTTTTCGTTTTCATGTTCTTACATTTTTCCATGTTTTTTCGTTTTCATGTTTTTACCTTTTTCCAATATTCTGCAAAAAGGTACGATTTGGAACTCTCATACTGAATTGGCATTCTGAAAAATTTGCAGCTGGAGCCGTGCCTTCGTCAAGCACCACGGATAATACCAGTGCGTTGGCAGGCTCCCCCTACAGGCTGGGTCAAAGTAAATACAGACGCGTCTATCGTCTCTGGCTCAGGTTGTTGTGGAGGTGTTTTCAGAAATCACAGGGGCTGCACTTTGGGCTCCTTTGCTTTCCTGTCAGCTTATACATTAGCACATTTGGCTGAACTAGAGGCTGCCATATACGCGATCACTGTGGCTCACTCCAAACGCGATCATTGTGGCTCACTCCAAAGGCTGGACGTCTGTTTGGTTAGAGAGTGACTCGATGTTGGTCGTTTCACTGCTAAAATCCGGCGTCGGATCTGTTCCCTGGCAGCAGCGCTCAAGCTGGAGGAAGTTTCACACCCTAAAGTCCAATACGTCGATTGTAATCTCGCATGATTTCCGCGAGGGAAACATAGTTGCAGACGCTCTTGCCAGTTTGGGGAGAATCAGCTACAGCAGTTCTTGATGGGATACTCACCCGAGTTCGTGCGACAGCTTAGTTAGTATTAATTGTTCAGGACACATGATGTATCAGTTTTCGTAGACTTTGTTAGTTCATTTTTTACACACTTTTCATATTATCGTATAGTTCATTTTTCACGTTTTTCTGTTTTCTCTCGTTTTCCTTTTCTAACATTTTTCGGACTTTCGAGGTTTTTAATTTTTAATTTTGTTAGTTTTTTACATTTCTAATTTATTGAAATCAAGTCAAGAACTGAAAATGTAGTTTCTGAGGAATTAAGAAAAATGGTTTATTAGGTTATAGGTCAATTATTTTTTTTTTCTTAATAATGAGTAATTATGGTAAATATATGAAATAGTTCTAGTCAAGAATTGGTTGACCATTTAATGTATTTTTTGCTGAGCAGTTTTTCACATAATTGAATTTGATTAAATTTGTTACCATAATAATTTAACAGTTCAAAAATCCGGTTTAATCACCATAAATGATAGCGAAAAAGACAAAATAGTCCAATAGAGCAAAATCATTAAAAACCATTTTGATTTAATGACAAAAATAAAGGGATAAGGTGCAAAAATACTCCTAACGTTTACGGCTATGAGCAATTTTACCTATAACGTTTAAAATAGTGCAATTTTATGTTAACGTCGGGTCAATTTTAGAAATCATTATAAAACACAAATATTTTGTACATTATTTTGCATCAATTGTATAACAATTGTTTCTAAAAAAAGATGTTATATTTTTTTGTGATTTAATAATAGAATTGAAGATTAATATTTTTAAATTCGATGAAATATTTGAATTTATTTTTTGTCCTAACTCATACAAAATAGGGTAATTAATTTATTAGTCCCTATATTTTGACAAAACACATTGTTTAGTCCCTATATTTTCATAAACACACGGTAAGGTCCCTAACCTTTTTCTCAGTAAATTGTTTAGTCCTTCCGTCTGTTTGTTAGATTTTTTACCGTTTATGAATTGGGAAATGACTAAATTACCGTTTACTATTTATCAATCAAAACCAATTCACACTTCTATGTCTTTCTCTCACAACTCGCGCTCACAAAAAAATGGAGAAATGATTGAATCTCTAATCCATAATCGAATCACTCATGCACACTCTTCCCATTTGAATTGAAGGTAGAAATCGACTCAAATCTCTCTCGCTTACTCTTCCTGTTAGAATTGAAGGTGGAAATCCTCTTACTCTCAATCTCAATAGTGAGTTTAATTTCCTCTATATTCTCAATTCATGTTTATTGCCAACTGCTTATGTTTCTGCTAATCCAATTTGACTAACAGAATCTTCATAAGAGTCTAACGGCAGAGACTAAATAGTTCACCGAGAAAAACGTTAGGGACTAAACAGTTCATTGAGAAAAAGGTTAGAGACCTTACCATGTGTTTTTGAAAATATAAGGACTAAACAGTGTGTTTTGTCAAAATATAGGGACTAATAAATTAATTAACCTACAAAATACAATATATTTTATTTTTTTCACGTGATATGTTTGTGATCTGTTACTAATTAGTGATAATAAATCGATCAACTATATACGGCGGCGGATGCCTCAGTTCTTAATTGTCTAACCTAGAAATGTGAGATATCAATCCATTTTATAGGCGTAATGTTATGTGTTTCCTTGTTTGTCTATCAATAATTAATGAATAAAGACGTTGTTTGGATTGAGTTTAATTAAAATAAAGTAAGAAACATGAAATAACTTATTGTGTTTGGATACAATATAAGGTAAACGATGATTTAGTTATATATAAAATTACTCTTATATTCTTATCTTAATTATAACTTTTACAAGGTGAGCAGTAGATGAGCTGCGTTGATATTTGTAGTTATAATATGATAATTTTTTGAAGAATTATTAAAAATATGTGGACCGAATATGAGAATTTGTAAAAAAAATGGACATTAATTTATAAAATAAAATACAAAAATGAGGGGCTGTTTTGAAAAAAAAAATTACTTAACTTTAGCTCAGTCCGATTTTTATAGGAGATTGCGTGTCTTTGACTATTTTTTAACAAATTACTTTACAAATTACATAAATAATGTTTTTCCTTAATAAGGGTTAGTTTTACAGAAAATTAGGTTACAAATTTATGACTTGCCTAAATCAACATGTTCTTTCACTTTTTGTATTTCCCTCAATAAATCTTAGGCTAATTACTAATTTAGCTCATTTGAAGAAATCCATTAACATATTTGATCCGCTTTGCTTTCATTTCACTAAATTAGACATTTTCATCCACTTTGGACAAGAATACCCTTATTCAATTCACCTTCTTCTTCAAACTCTCAACATCTTTTTCGCCATCCCAAACCGACGAAAGCGGCATTACCACCAAATCTTGAGAGAGAAATGATGATGGTTTATAGAGAGAGAAAGAAGAGATTATGTTTGTAGAGAGAGAAAAGACGGTGGTTTATAGAAAGAGAAAGAAGAGATTATGTTTATAGAGAGAAAAGTCGGTGGTTTATAGAGAGAGAAAAGACAGTTGTCGCATCTGCAACAAAATTATTCATGTCGCACCTGCGACCGCGCAAATGCGACAACTGTTGCCGCAGATACGATAAATTTCGTCACAAATGCGATAACAATGGCGGAAAATAGAAGTTGAAGAATTATGTGACATAAACATGTGCAAATTGTGAATTACTAAAATGAAATCATAAGTAGTATATTAGTAATTGGTTCAAATTCAAATTTAATCACAAAGTACCAAATTTTCTTCAAAATAATTGGTCAACTTCCAATTTAAAGCTTTTCCTTCTCATTTTCCTCTGTATCCGTTTACATCGCACCTCAAGGAGACGAAGAAAAGTTCTCAAGAAACGCAGCTCCGGTCTGATCCCGTTAGTGTCGAAAGAAATCTTAGAAATATTTTAATATGATATTTTAATATCAAATGACAAAATCACATTGAATGGATGATTTTTTTTGTAAATCCCAAGATTACGGGTCTTATACATGCGTTTGTACTAATTCAATAATAATATCATATTATACTTGTCATGCATAAAAATATAAGGGCATAGTAAGCATGCAAGATTTAATGAAAGATTTGTGTCTATGACTTCATCTTTCACAGTTTATTAGATTTATCATAATAACATGTAATGATATTCATAGCACTTTATAAGAGTGAGGGATCTCAATTTTCTTTAATTAAAAATGGAATAAGAAAGGGGAGGAAACTTATCTTTTTCATCATAAAATTCCAGATTTAATGTAGAAAACTCTTTCCCACCAATATATGGAGAACTGTATCTTTGGATAGATTTGTTGTACTGATTGAGCCAAAGTTTGAGATTGTGATTTCTATTCTGTTGACTCCATTGTTTTGTTCTTTGTGAAACTCTATACAATCAAGATTTTGTGATCTTCTGTTTGTTAGAGATCCAGCTTCACCGCACCAATTGATAACTAGTGGAAAAATCCTTGATCGGAGCACTTCCCTGTGAGGCGCCGTTGGGATCGGCCGGGGACACTCCGATGCCAAAGTAAGTAATATTTCTGAGAATAAACTGTAAGCACAAAAGTAGAGAATCAGTAAGTGTACCTCAATAGCTTGGGATGCAAGCTATTTATAGTCATGTAGTTGTAACCCTCGGTAACTAGAAAGTCTTCATTAATGCTCCATTAATGGCGGTTACTGATCTTATTCAAGTATGATCGTTAGCACATTAATGAGTTATTAGTTGCCTTTATTGGGAATCGGCTCTGCCGTTGAGTTGGCGTATCGAGGTATGATGGCGGGTCTCCCAAGGCGTTTGACTCTTTGTGGCGTGTTGGAGAATCTATAGATCCGCCACCTATGAGTCTTGCTTTATACGCCATCTGGAGATTCACCAGTGGATCCTTATCCATAAGAGTATTGATGGCGGATCCTTCATTCTTTGTCTAATTATCCTTTTTCCCCATGTATGATATTTGGATGTTATGGAGATGTAGATGAACAGTCATGTCATTACTCATCTTTAATTGCTATCAATTCTCCATTAATCTCAGCATTTATCCTTGAAACCCTCAGAGTTGAGGTATTCGAACAGTCAAGTCTTTATTCCGCTTTAATGACTATTAATTGCCATTTAATTGTATTTATTCCCATTCATGGATGGTAATAAAGGCGCCTTTTGGTATTCTTAGATCCGTCAAGACGTATGTACGCTCTCCTTGAGAACAATAGCAGGTCTCCGTTACTCGTTCTCATCGGGCGTATCTCGTTATGGCGTATCTCGCCATGGTCCACGTGGTGTGGCATAATGCTAGAAACTCCTTCCTTTTCCTCATTATTTGCATATTCACCCCTGCATTAATTATCATTAATTCCACATTAATCATGCATAAATATCTCTTTTAGAAGGAATAATGGTTTGTCATTATCTCTATTAATTTTCCCTTATTCCTTATTCAAGAATAATTTGGGTTGTTATCATTAGTAGAATGTAAAAAGTAAAATGAAATTACTTTCTAAAATAATAAATTTCAAAATTAGCTTTTAAAATTCAATAAACAATATTTCAGAACAAATTAGATATATGTTCCTTGTATTTTGAATAAACTTGAATTTGCTTCCATTCGAGTTATGATTTATTAATTAAAGTTCAAGTATCAACCAATCGGATTAATATCTCAATGTTTATTTATTTATCGTAAATTATATTTGGAAGTGCCTATAATCTAAATTATGAATTATGATGTAATATCATATATTAATATTAAATTTGGTTATTATTTATATTATAAATAAACGTTCATTTGATTTCTAAATAAGTTATTCGTTAATAATCATGGTCACCTCTATTTATGTGGTTGTAAGTTGTGTTCAATTTGTACATGTTATTTGTACGGATCATGAAGTATTGAACCATAAAATGATGAAAACATTAGCAGAGAAGATGAATGAGATGAAAATAAGAGAAGTGAGACTGAGAAATAAAGAGTGAATTGAATTGGGGATAAGAGGTTGAAAATGAGTTGCTAGGTGAAGTGGATAAGTTAAAAGATCCAGACAATTTAATCTTAGGAGGAATTTGGGAAAATTAAATTACAACAAATCAAACACAAAATATCATATCCGCTCTGTCCAATGTTATTGTTGTAATTGAATTTTTCCTAATTTCTTTTGGGATTCTATAGTATAATTTTTCTAACTTATCAACTTCGTCTGGTAACTCATTTTGAACCCATGATCCCTGATTCACTTCACTCTCTATTTCTCACTCATTTCTCTTATTTCCGTCTCATTCATCTTCTCTATTAATGTTTCTATCATTTTATTTCAGTAGTGTTCACCTTGACATTGAATGACCACATGAATTTGGTCATTCACCGTTAGATCTAGATATATTAGAGTCAGTCTAAATCTAACGGTAAATGACCATTCATTTGGTCATTCAATGTCCAAGTGAGCACTACTGCATTTTTATGGTTCAATACTTTATAATCACCATATGTACAAATAGCATATACAAACTAAACATAACCTACAACCATATAAGCAGACTCGATCATGTTTATTAACCAATCATTAATCTGACCAATATACAAAATATAAATCTACAAGTGACAGAACTTGTGAGATGCAAATTAACAACTTTTAAGTTAAAAAAAATCGTAATAAACCAATCACTAATCTGACCAATAAACATGTTAAGTTAATTTAGATAACTAATCATATAAGAGAATCCTCCACATTTCAAAGAATTTTATTGCTTTAAATCTTGTTTAGTTTTTTTGTCAACACTTGTCAACTTCGCAAGTATTAATTCAGTTCTCAAGTTGATTTTTTTTTTTTGACAAATTATCCAAATTTTATAAATTTTTGGTATTAAAATTGATTGTAACAGATTAATTTGTCAAAATTTGTCAACTTAAAAACGGAGTTGATACATAAATTTCAAATTGAGTTAAATTGATCCTGATTGCTCATTTTCGATACCATTTTGACCCTTAATTTGGGGATTTTTCCACCTTCACCCCTGCATCGAACAGGTCCCAACTATTCCCCGTCATCTAAAAAAATTGCTACTAGAGAATTTAGTCAAACAGTATGCCACGAGTAAAACTGAGAATTTAGTCAAACAGTATGCCACGAGTAAAACTGATTTTTCAACGTTATACCGAGTTGATATATAATTTTCAAATTAAGTTAAATTGATCTTTAGAGACACTTTTAATTGTTAAGTCGTAAAAATTTACTCTTTTCGCTAAATTGGCAATCCAAACTGAATCAAATCAAACCAAACTCTAATTTGATGTAGTTAAGTTAAAAATCAATTGATTTATTTATAAATTTTTCTAAATAAAATGGTCGATGTAAAACAAAATCCTAAACCAAAAAATTACATGATGAAGATAAAAATAAAATATCCCCAATTGATCAATTGCAATGATGGAGAATGTAATTCCGACTCCATCTAACCCTATTAACACATAGCAAATAATTATTAATCATATCATAAAAGTAGATAATATTAGACTAAATTGAAACTAAATGCCAAATTCGTAGACCAAATTAATGTTGGAATATGATTTTGACTAAATTGATCATAGAGTACTTCAATCTTCAATGGCTAAATTGATCACGAATTCATTATAAGTTAAAAATCAATTTATTTATAAAATAAAATCAGAAATCCAAACCATCATATGTATACATATATTCTGAATATAATCTGATTTTGGATTCTGAAAAAAATCTCAAAACTAAATCTGAAACCATAATTCACTAAAAAACTTCTCCAATCATGTTCAAAACTTTATCTCAAGCCTTAATTCACTGAAAAAAAATCCCAATCATTATCAAAACTAAATCTGAGACCGTATAATTCACTAAGATTTTTCCCCTTAGATCATCTACAATAATGACTAAAATCAGATTAGTGAATCAAGATCGGTTTCCACTAGATCAAAAGAAAGACTATAATAAAACTTCTTAAAAAAAATCTCCAATCATGATCAAAACTAAAACCAAATCTGAAACCGTAATTCACTGATATGTTTTCCCTTTGATCATCTACAATCATGACCAATGCTTTTAAAAATTGAAAGGGAATCAGATCAGTGAATCAAAGATCGGTTTCCACTGGATCAAAAGAAGAACTACAAACAAAATAAAAAAAAACATATAAGAAGATCGGTAAGCAGATATGTCGAGGGCAGGATCTAAAATAGATCTGAAACAACAACCGGCCAGTAATCTTCTCTGAATTTATATAGAGACAGCCGCTTTGGCAACAAGATGAAGACAACTGAATTTTATACCCGCTTTGGCAACAAGATGAAGACAACTGAATTTTATACCTTCTCTTGATACATATAGCTATCTAATCAAAACCAGAAATAAACTTCCTGACTGAAAAAAGAAAATAATCCATCGTATGCGGCCGGGGAGAGCTCTGAATCTCCTAACCTCTAAAATGAGATACGACTCTGGTTTTTCACCCTAATCAATGGCTGCTTTATATAGCTCTTACTAAACATGGGCCTTATTTGGGGAGATCTCAGCCCATTTGATGTGTTTCCTGGTTTGTTTGTTTAACAATAGTTAATGAATTAAGGGGTAAATTACACTCATGGTAACTAAACTTTTTTATTTTCTAATATTATTATCACAAAACTTCAAATCGTTGAATAATCTCAAAATAAAAAAAAAATAATAATTAATAATATTCTAAAAAATCTAATTTTTCAAAATTTTTATTTTCAAATCATTTAATTATTGTTTGGTTAGGAAAGAATGTGATTTTTTAGAGAAAAAAGAATTTTGGAAAATAAAAAATGGTATTTCATAGTAAATGTCCTTCTAAACAATTTTAATTTTTGAACATTTTCATTTTGAGATCTTCAAAAGTCATTTTAAGATGTTTTTGAGGTCGTCAAAAGTCATTTTGATGTGTTAGTTAAAATTGAGTAGTTGCAATGTGAAAGTGCATAAAGTTAGATGATTTTTATATTATATTTTGAAGTTTAGTGGTTATTATCGTGAAAATAAATAAACCATGAACGTAATCTACCCATGAATTAAAGGTAAAAAAGGCGAAAAGCATCTCGAGATTGTGATTTGATTTTTTATTAAATCATTGTTTATTTAGTAACATTAAGTTTTTTACTATCTTTTTTTTAATATTAATTCATTGTTTGTCGAAATTAATTCAATAAAAAAGGTTATTTATTTTCTCTGTGTTTAAAATTAAATTCTTGATAACTCGAAATAAAGTTTTTACAATTTTTCTATAACCACATTACATATATTAAAAAAGGTTTTAGAACTATCAAAAATAAAAATTTGAACGCATGTAAATAATATTATGTTAACCAAATCTTATATTCGAAACTTATTTTTATGGTTATTAGGGATTTAATAGGATAAAAAATTAATAATAAAAGATTATGTGTTAATGTGTTCAAATAAAAGTTCAAGAGCTCTAAGTAAAAATTAAAATCTAACTGAACCAGAATGTTAAAATAACCAAACCAAACTAAGATTTTGGTTTGGTTAGCGGTTATTTTGCTCACTCTTAACTGAATTAACTAGGATTGGGTGTGGATCTTGGAGATTCTTGAACCAGACCGAATACCCGAATAAAAAGATCTAGAATTAAATTGAACTGTTGACTTTTTTATTTAGGACCGAACCGAATTGTGCCATTGACTTAATTAGGTACAATTTTACAGATTTTTAAATTTCTAATATTATTGAGTAAATATGTTGGAGATTTTAGAACAAGATAGAATATCCGAATCAAAATATCAAAAACTGCATTGAATCGTTGATTTTTTCTTTAAAATCAAATTGAAATGTACCATTGACTTTATTAGATACAATTACAGAGATTTTTAAATCCCTGAATTGTACCGAACCGTACTCACCCCTAGAACCAACTCACTCACTGTCAATGACTACAGCTATGTATTTATATATGTTTTTTTTAATATTTTTAAGGCTTAAAATCCACATGATAGAGTAAGGAGAGATTTTGGAGAAGTTAAAATGTGTACTTTTAAGCAAGTTTTTGAAGCTAATAGTTCACTTTTAAAAAGTTCAGAGGCTAATATGTACCTTTTAGAGAGTTCATCGGGTAAATAGAACGTTTTCAAAGTATAGGGAGACAGTTGACTTTTTAGATAAGTATAAGTGGTTAAGAATGTATCAAACTTATTCTTAATATTAAATAAAAAAATTACTTACTTTAGTTTGAATAATATAATTATTTTTATAAAAAAAAGTATATATAATTATTTATTTATTTAATTTAATTGATATGAATAATGTTATATACGAATATTTATAAAATGATGTAGAATGAAAATAAAATTTTAGAATGTGCACGTGTTAATATATAAAAATGAGTCAAATAATTCAAATAATACGATAATTTGTAAAACACTAATCTAAAATGCAATTATATATTATAGTCTATAGAATATACTTTGAATAGAATTATAACTAACTTTCTATTCAATTCAAACATATAAATTGGAAAGACTTATTCCATAATTTTCACTCGATTCATTAGATAGGTCTGCTTATCTCTATTCTTTATTTAATAAGGCAAATTGATTTACTCTACTTCATCTATGTTTTTATTTGCTGTTTACTTTTTGACGCGGTGTCATTTTATAATTTTAGACAAGTTTGTAGAGTTACAGATATTGCCGTCAAATTCAGAAATTTAGTATTAATTGCAATTAATTTAATAATAAATTAATTGCAATTAATACTAATTTCTGAATTTCACCATAACACCGAAACTCCACAACTTGTTTAAAATTACAAAACATCACTATATCATTTTTAATCATCATTAGAAGTTACATAATTTTATATTTATTTTTTAAAAATAAATAATATATAGTAAATCATCTATATTTGATATTAGTTTAGAAATTTTTCATAAAATAGGAAAGCTATATCCATAGAGATCCCCGTTAGCTATTAATGGGGATAGGGATAAATTTATCCTCATTTTTCTCAATATGATAGGATCACCTCATCCCAAACCTGCCCTATTTAGAGACAAAATTATTCCGTTTAGAATTTTAAAGACAATATGCAATGTGTTTGTGATATCTTTTATTTAAATTTAAATCTGAATCTGGAATTGACAACTTCACCAAAAAAAATTATATTTGAATTTTTCGTTTCGGTGGTTCGAGAGTTTCACAAATTTACAAAACTATCCTTTTATTTAACCATAAAAATGATATAAAAAGCTGTAGAACAGGACAATATATCAACTTTGAAAGACAAATTTATAAAATTACCCTTTTATTTGATCCAGTAAAAGAATTATCTAAAAAACTGTAAAAAGCCTTTCACATTCAGGTGAAGTGAACACCGTGCGAAACTTTTTCCGACTGCTATAAAATTTCAGGCAGTCAGAAATTTTAAAAACTTCAGGCTTAATCTGTATCTTTGACTATCGGATATCGAAAAAAGAGAGCAAAAGTAGGATCTAATAAACTGGCTAAATAAATCTCTATTCCACTCTTCCCAGCCTTCTCGTTATTATCATAAACTAAAACAAAACTAGAAAAATAAATATGAGAAGATCGGTAAGCAGATATGTCAACGGCAGATCTAAAATAGATCTGAAACAACAACGGACCAGTAAAATTCTCTGAATCGATATAGCTACCGCTTTGGCAACAAGACCAAGACAACTAAATTTTATGACTTCTCTTGTTACATGTACCTATCAAATTAAAATCCTAAATATAATCTTTCTGACTGAAAACAATATAGAAAAACCGTAGGCGGCGGCGGAGATTTAGAATCGCGAAACCTAGAAGATGAGAAGTGACACTCTTCCATCGCCCCAATGTTCAACCCATTAAACTTGGGCTTTATTGGAGATCTCAGCCCATTTTCTTGTTTGCCTATGAATTAAGGGTGAATTTGGAACTTAAAGTTGATAGATAAATATGGGATAAATTAGTCTAAATTTAACAAGTTTCCAGGTGTTTCATTTTTTTATAATTTAGTTAATTTTTCAAATATTGTTATACTTAAAATCAATATAATTGATAATCGGTTGTCGACAAAAAAATCAATATAATTGATAACCGAACCGAATTTAATAAGTAAATATAAAAAAATATAATTTTATCATAAATAACTTATAAAATATAAAATCCAACCCTTAAAAAAATATTTATCTTTACATATATAAATTTTGGTTTAGTAGCCATTAATTTCTTTAATTGTAATCTTTCTACGCATACATTATTTGAAAACCAGTGAAACAAAAAAATACGAGAAATGAAATATTATGAGTTTTCAATTATTCGGTCGGTAACCGAATCAAAAAATTTTAGTTTGGTAATATTCGGTTACTTAATTATTCGGTTCGGTTCGGTTCGATTATGAAAATATGACATATTTCGATTTAGTTAATCGACAGTTTAGTTCAGTTAGTAATCGAATCAAACCAATGAATTGAGGGGCCAAAAAAAAAAGCAAAAAGCATCCTTATATTCCTAATCTTTCAATTTATGGTGCATTAAGCTATTGATTTTTTATTTAGACACATTGAATTTCCGATTTTTTTGGGTTAAAGTGCAAAAATACCCCTAACGTTTTGGGTCAGGAGCAATTTTACCCTTAACGCCTAAAGTGGTGTAATTTTACCCCTAACGTTGGAAGCCACGAGCAATTTTATCCATAACGTTGATAATTGGGTCAATTTCAGATACTATTATAAAACACAGATATTTTTATTCATTATTCTGCACCAATTGCAAAATAATTCGTTCTAGAAAAAGGATTTCATGTTTTTTATAATTTAATAATAGAATTTGAGATTAATATTCATAAATTCGGTGGATTTTTTGAATTTTTTTTGTCTAATCCGTACAAACAGACAACATATTTTTTTTTCACATCCCAACCAATGTTTGTGATTTGTTATTGATAAAATGACACACGTATGAAGTGTAGATAACAAGATTCATGACCAAGAAGACAGTTTGATTAATTATTTCTCAAATTGACCCAATTTATAAACTTTAGGGGGTAAAATTGCTATTGGCTTCCAATGTTAGGAGTAAAATTGCACAATTTTAGACGTTATGGGTAAAATTGCTCCTGGTCCAAAACGTTAGGGGTATTTTTGCACCTTAACCCTTTTTTTATTTTTTGTTTCATTAAGCCATTTCTTGCAAATTAGTTTGAACTGAACACCATTCTAACCAATTCAGGAAAAAAAAATTCATTGGAATAGTAATGTGACAACCACGTTAAAAATAGCTTATTTCTACGTATAACATAACAGCAACGTAACAACTATGTAGATGAAAAAAAATATAATTTCTGGTTGTCATTTGTCAGTTTCAACTAGTTGAATTAAGCAAATAAAAAATATAATTTTTTTTCATATCATACGTAAAGTTAATCATTTTCAACGTGGATGTCATGTCACTGTTTTAGTGCTACTTTTTGTTTAAAATGATCAGAATGATTTTATTGAAATAAAAATAAAATTCAATAAGTTTATTGAAATAAAATGAAGTTCATCGTCACTTTTTTAAATGACTCTAAACTTCAGAGACCATCGTTACAATTTACTCATTCTAATTGGTGGCAAACCTAATTCCAAAGCTATATTGTAAATCCCCAAATTTTCAACATTGTATTCTGTATTCGATCTTTCCTTATTATTTCTTTTAGGGATAAGATATCAAAATTGTCTCAAAGTTTTTAAGAAAATGCCAATTTAAAATCTCAGCATGTAAAATAGCACCATTTTCGCCTCAATATTTATAAAATGGTACCAATTTAGTCCTAAATGATGGAATTTGAAGCTCAATAGATACTATTTCACATATTTTAAGGCATCAAGTTCCATTATTCAAGGCTATATTGGTACCACTTTACAAACGTTACGGCTAAAATGATGTTATTTGGAGTTAAATTGATACTTTGTTAAAACCTTAAAATCATTTTGTTATTTTTTTAGTCGTTGAAAAATATATAGAGATGTAAAAACTTTAAAAAAAAATTAAAAAAAAAAATCCAATCACTAATCGAGATATTAATCTGTTATACTAAGGGGTGTTTGGCCACTTTTTATAGAGTTGAAATCGCAGCTCATATTAAGTTGGGCTTTATTCGGGAGATCGCAGCCCATATTAAAGTTGGGCTTTATTTAGGAGATCTAAGCCCATTTTATATGGGTAAGGTTTGGAGTGAATTTGGAACTTAAAGTTCACATATAAATATTTAATAAATTAGTCTAAGACAAAGTTTTAGGTATTTAAATTCATTGTAATTTGGTTAATTTTTCAAATATTTTTAACTTTGGGATTTAGTTGATATTTAAATGCTATCCGCAAATTTCAGGGTTCAAATTCAACCTTAATCCTTTGTCTATTTAGGTTATTTTTAACCGGTAACCGATTATCATAATCGAACATAAATTTTAGTTATTTTAATATTTTAGTTCGGTTCAGTTTTAACTTTGACCTAGTTTGATAATCGATTATTGGTTTGGTTACTGAAAAAAATCGGTAAAACCGATAATCGGATCGAATTTAATATATAATATAAAAAAATGTAATTATCTTTATAGGTATAAATAATTTATAAAATATAAATTAGGACTCTTAAAAACTGTATTTTTATTTTTACCTATATAAATTTTTGCTTAGTGGTTATTAATTTCTTTAATTGTAATTTTTGTATAGATGTCTATTTGAAAATTAATGAAACAAAAATATATAAGAAATGAAATATTATGAGTTTTCAATTAATCGGTCAATAACCAAATCGACAAAATTTAGTTTGGTAATATTCGGTTACCAAAATTATTCTATTTAGTTTGGTTGATCGACAGTTTGGTTTAGTTAGTAACCGAATTAAACCAATGTTCATATATATATATATATATAGTTAATTAAGGGTGGAAAAAAAATCCTTGTGTCCCTAATCTTTTTTTAGCAATAAGCTATTGATTTTTTATTTAGAAAATATTGAATCTCTGATTATTTATTTTTAGTTTCATTAAACCTTTTTTTTTGTAAATTAGTTTGATCTGAACATCATTCAGATAGAAAAATTCATCGGAATAGTGATGTACAACCACGTTAAAAATAACTTATTTTTATGTATAACATACTAGCAACCTAACAACCATGTAGACGAAAAAAATACAATTTCTGGTTCTCACGTGTCAGTTTCAACCAGTTAAATTAAGTAAATAAAAAAATATTTTTTTCATATCATATGTAAAATCAATCAGTTTCAATGTGAATGTCATGTCACTATTTCAGTGATTTTTTTTGTTTAAAATGATTAGAATAATTTTATTGAAATAAAAATAAAATTCAATAGGTTTATTGAAACAAAATGAAGTTCATATGCTATTTTTAACTGAATCTAAACTTTGGAGACCATTGTTACAATTTACCCATTCTAATTGGTGGCAACCCAAATTCCAAAGCTATAATAAATCCCCAAATTTTCAACATTGCGTTATGTATTCGGTCTTTCCTTGTTGTTTCTTTTAGGGATAAGATATCAAAATTATCTCCAGGTTTTTAAGAAAGTGTCAATTTAAAACCCCAACGTGTAAAATTGCACTATTTTAAATGTGAATGGTAAAATTGCTCCTAGTTGTAAATATTAGATGTGTTTTTGTACTTTATTTTTTTAATTGTTGAAAAAAGATATAGAGATGTAAAGAACTTAAAAAAAAAAATTCCAATAAATTTCCACTATTTTGTTGATTATATTAATGAGATAACTGGATTATCTTAATTAAGATTAATTAACAAATATTAAATAAAAGATAATGAGATAAGAGTGAGATTCTTAAGGAAAAGAAACCACCCATCCTATCCTATTATACTCAAAATTTTAGCCTCCTAATAGTGTGCAAGTCAGTTTTTTCTGTCACATACAATTGAGAAAAGAAGAAAAGAAAACTCTTTATTCTTATTCTAAGAAGCAAAAACCAATTCATGGACTACAAAATTTCGGCTAGAAGGTTAATTTAAGTATGAGGATTGGATTCCTGTGACTAGTAAGCTATTGTTCCTATTCTGCCATTGATAAAAAAAAGAGGAAGTCTGCATCTCAACTCCTCCATCTCATTTTACGGAACCTTGTTGATCCATCGTAGGTGAAAGGTATCCTTAATCTTAACTGCATATGATAAATCCTTATGGATCGATATTTTTATATGATATGTGTATTTTTTCACTGTTAAAAACATATTAAAGTTCCATCAATAATTTATAACATATAAGATATATCGAAAAAGTTCTGCTACCCAGTTAGCACAAATGGTTTATTGTTCAAGCAGATGTTTTCTGAGAAAATTAGATCCTCATAGTTTTATCAAACTAATAATCAAACAGTAAGCAGTAAACCACGACAGCAGGTAAACCAAATGCACCATAAATATGACATAATAAATAAGAAATAACTATTAGAAAATAACTACACTAATTAATCTTTTTTTACCTTTCTTATATGCGATAGTAGATGTAAAGGCAAAACATCAAGAAATAATATATGAGAAAATACAAGATTCAAATATTTTCTCATTTTAATGGCTCTACGCATGAATTCCTATGGGGAATTGTGTTTTTACAACCATCTAGATATCAATGTAGCGAATTCCTTAAAAAGGAACCCATAAAGTCCATATTGGCAGCCACCGTTGAACTGATTCCGATTGGTTTTAGGTTTCGTTTTCTCTTTCATTAACCATCTCAATTGCAATTGTTCGTCGGTTTGTCTCTCCGTTTTTTTGTGAGGGTTGTGTGTGTCTCTCTGTTTCTTCGTGAGAGTTTCTGTTGTTAGGGTTTATTTGAAGGGTGATTTGCTGGTTTTTTTGGATTTTTCTTCATGGCAAGGGAAGTGAATGATGATTTAGGGAATTTGGTGCTATCTGATGACGAGAATGATGGGTTAGAGTTAGCAGGGCAGAGCGCGTCGGAGTTGCCAGAAAACAAGGGGTTATCGCTAATCGGTAAATTTTTGACTGACAGATCGATTAATTTCATGACAATGCGAAATCGATTAGCTGAACTATGGAGGCCTGGTCGCGGTGTTGCTATCTCTGAAATTGAAACAAATAGATATATTTTTGAGTTCTTTCATGAGGTCGATCTTAGCAGGGTTGTGGAGGGGGGCCGTGGTCGTTCGATAACTATGTTTTGGTGACGAATAAGTGGAAACCTGGTGTTAGGGTTGAAGATGTAAGTCTGACTCATGCTAATTTCTGGGTACAAATTTATGATCTCCCATTAGGATATATGTCTGAACAGGTGGGCAAGCAATTGGGAGATTTTGTGGGGCGGTTTGTTGATTATGATGTTAACAACAATACTGGAGTGCGTCGACAGTATATGCGTGTTAGGGTGTCAATTGATACTCGTAAGCCCTTGAAGAGGTTCAAAAAGATCAGGAAGTCCCAGAGTGAATGGTCTTTTGTTGCTTTTAAGTATGAACGTCTTGGTACGTTCTGCTACTTATGCGGGATATTAGGACATACTGATAAATTTTGTGAGAGACTTTTTCAGGGTCAGGTAGGAGAAATAAAGCGAGAATGGGGGGATTTTTTGAAAACTCCAGTTAGAAGGGGCGGGAGTATGGCAGGCTCGAAATGGTTAAGGGAAGCTGGAAGCAAGGAGTGGGTTTATAGTGGAAGTTGTGGTCAGAATGAGGAGGTTTCAAGTCATGTGCTTAGAGAGACTAATATAGGGAATATTCCAGTTATAAGTCAGATTGATGGTTCAAAGCAGACGGATATTGTTGAATTTGTGGGAGGAGATGTTGATATGGGCCTTGAAGAGGAAGGACTGGTTTTGGCTGAGGATAGAAAAAGAAGAAGAGGTGATAAAACTATAGAGGTTTTGGGTAGGGGAAAAGGCGTTTGTGAGTCTACTACTGATGTTGTTCTTCCTTTAGTAAAACAGGATAAGGCATCAGTTTCTGTTATTAAAGCGGCGAGGTCTGAAGATCAGACCCGCCGAATGGTATGAGTTGCTTGAGTTGGAACTGTTGGGGCTTGGGCAACCCCCGGGCAGTTCGTTCACTTGGGAATCTACTGGTTTCTCATAAGCCTGCTATTGTGTTTTTAATTGAGACTCTTGTTACCCGGAGTAGGATGGAGGCGATTAGTAGGAAGCTGTCTTATGATAATTGTTTTACTGTTGATGTTAGAGGATGAAGTGGGGGTCTTGCAATGATTTGGAAAAATGAATGTTGTGTCTCAATCTTATCTTACTCTGATCATCATATTGAAGTTCAAATTGGGGGTGATTGGAGGTTAGTTGGATTTTATGGCTTTGCGGATCGTTCTAAACATAGTGAGTCTTGGAATTTGTTAGCGGCTGTTTCTTCTACTTCTATTCTTCCTTCTATTTTTATTGGAGATTTTAATTGCTTGCTTAATCAAAGCGAAAAGCTTGGTGGGTCTGTTTATCCATCGCATCTTATAGCTGCTTTTCAGGATGTACTTTCTCATAACTCATTGAGTGAGTTAGTATTGTCTGGTGGTAATTTTACTTGGGAAAGGAGTCGAGGGACTGATTTCTGGATACAGGAAAAATTAGATAGAGCTTTTGCATCCCCTAGTTGGTTCAACCGATTTGATAACTACAAGCTTGCGGTTCAGGTATCTGCTTACTCGGATCACTGTCCTATTTTACTAAGTTGGGAAGGAAAACTTCGGTCACAGAAGAAGAGGAGGTTTAGGTATGAAAGAGCTTGGGTTGGGGAGGCTGGTTTTTCCGAGAAGGTTCGTGAGGTTTGGGCTAAGAGAAATGTGGATTTAGTTACTAAGCTTGCGACATGTGCGAGTTCTATGGAGCAATGGGTACGGATTTTTATCGATGTTTCTCTTCTAAAATTCTGCGTTGTAAATAGCGGATTGGTTATCTAAAAAATAAATCTGATGCGGATTCAGTAAAGCAATTTTTTAAGGAAAAAAGGAAGCTCAATCAGTTATTAGAAACTGAGAATGTTTACTGGTGTCAGCGCGCTAAAGCTCATTGGTTGAGAGGTGGGGACTACAATTCGAAGTATTATCATGCTTGTGTTAAAGGTCGGAGAAAGGCGAATCATATAAGCGAGTTGAAGGATGATGGGGGAAAGGTGTTAAGCTCGAAAACTGAAATTCAGGATCATATTATTTCTTACTTCACTGGTTTGTTTGCTCCTTCTACTATTTCTAATTTTGATACTGTTGATGTTTTGAGTCATTTGGTCTCTGAGGAAATGAACTCTCTTCTTATCTCCCCTTTTTCAATTGAGGAATTTAAGTCAGCTGTTTTTCAGATGAATCCTGACAAGTCTCCGGGCCCGGATGGTTTGAGCCTGGGATTTTTCCAGCATTTTTGGGATTCAATTGGTACTGATGTTTTTTCTGCTTGTACAGGGTGGTTGTGCAGGCAATTGCTGTTTAGGATAAACACTTTATCATTTCTAGAAGAATAAAAAGGAGAGGCTGAGTACTCGGTTATAGTACTCAGCATAGATATAGGAGTGAGTAGAGGTATAGAGGAAGGTACTCTTGTTATACTCAGCTTCTATCTGTAAAAGGTTTCGTGCTCTACCTTTAAAGAGCTTAGTAGAGAATTCAAAAAGCTCGAAACGAGTTCTGAGGACTGGACGTAGGCGGAGAGGCCGAACCAGGATAAGTCTGTTGAGTAACATCTTTTTAACCCTTAAACTCCTTTGATATATATTGCTTGATATAAAACTGACTAAGTAAAGAACTCACGCTGAGTTAAGTTTACTAAGAAGCTGAGTTCAGGAATAGACTCTAAGTGCTATTTCCTGACTCAAGTAAAGAAGCAGACTTAGTCACAAGTTGACTAAGCTTGTGTCTTGAATCTACTTAGTGAAGCTGTGTAAACCTTTTCATAAGAAAAGAAGTCAGTCTCAACGGAATTTTTTTTAAATAGTTCCTATCCCCCCCCTTGGAACTAACTTGTCACGTTATAAGGGACCAACAAGTGGTATCAGAGCTTAAAAGCTCACTGAGCAAGGTTTAACTACCTTGAGCTGATCCCCACTATGGCTGAGAACAGCACTCGGTTTCTCCTAGGAAATCTGACAACTCAGATTTTGCCTGAGGGTCTGTCCATAACTCGGCCTCCTCTATTCTTCGGGTCTAACTATACCTTTTGGAAGAATAGAATGAAAAATTTCATTCAGGCAACAAATATGAGTGCATGGCTATCTATAGTCCAAGGCCTATTTGTTCCTGTTGAAACTATTGATGGCCAAACGGTTGTCAAAGCTGAGACTAGATGGACAGAGGATGATCTCAAGAAGCTATAAAATCATGCTTCGGCTATAAACATGCTTCACTGTGCTTTAGATGCTGCAGAATACAACAAGATTTCAGGTTGTGAGTCAGCGCAGGAGATTTGGAAGAAGCTGGAGGTCACCTATGAAGGAACCAACAAGGTGAAGGAATCCAAGGTCAACCAGCACATGAGGTTGTACGAGCTGTTCGAAATGAATGATGATGAAGGAATCTCTGACATGAACGCAAGGTTCAAAAACATCATCAACGAGCTCAAGAGACTTGGAAAGATCTTCACTGAGGAACAAGTCAAGAAGATTCTTAGGAGTCTTCCTAAAAGCTGGCAAGCAAAGAAAACTGCTGTTGAGGAAGCTCAAGACTTAACCACCAACAAGTATGATGAACTCATTGGCTCGCTGCTGACCCACGAGATATCAATGAAGAACTTCGAGGTGAAGGAGAAGTCTGAAGACAAGAAGCAAAAGTCTCTTGTCATGAAAGCTGACTCCACTAATGGGAGCTCAACAGACGATGAAGAAATGGCTATGTTCACTAGAAAGATGAAGAGGTTGTTCAGAAAGAATGACAAATATTCTAAGAAGCCTTACAAGAAGTTTGATAAGTATAAAGCTGAGTCCAGCGACAACAAGTACAAGAAGGACAGCTCAAAGCCCATTACATGCTTTGAATGTCATCAAACTAGCCATATCAAGTCAAGCTGTCCCACGCTGAGGAAAGAAAGAAAGAACAGTAAGAAGGCAATGGTGGCAACTTGGAGCGATAGTGATGAGTCTTCATCATCAGAAGCTGATGCCACTGAGTCAGCAAAGATTTGTTTCATGGCTGACGAACTTGCTGAGCCATGTGTTTCTGAGCATGCTGAACCCTCCATTGCATCTGACGATGAGGAACACTCAACTGAGGTAATGTCACTACCCTAGCTCAGAAATGAAATGGTTAATGCCCTGAGTGACCTCTACACACTTGTCAAAAAGTGTAATAAAAAGGTTAGAGCACTCAACAGGCGATGTGACGATGTTGAGGAGGTCAAACTGAGTGACCTTCGATATATTCTCCAGGACACTTCAATTCTGCATAGTAATGTAGAAATTATGCAAAAGTTTGTCTCTGAGGTCCAATCAGATTCTAAGAAACTGAGAAAGGATGTCACATCAATTCAGAACCAACTTAAGGTTCCGAATAAAAGAAATATTTCTCTGAACACTGAGTACCGAAGTACTAGTCAGCAGAGATGGAATCCTCAGCGGAATGTCCAGTGTGACTTCTGTGGGAAGAAAGGACACACCACAAAGGTGTGCTGGCACGCTCAGCACTAGGGTGCTTACCAGTCAGTGAGACATCCTAAACGGAAGGTCAGCTGTGACTTCTGTGGAAAGAATGGACACACTGTCCAAGTATGTCGTCATAAAATGAAATATGATGCTTTACCTGTTGAACCTAACAAGCAAGGACTCAAAAAGAATTGGGTACCTAAAAGCAACTAGCTATATTGCAGGTAAGCCTGAGGTGTGCTGAGAAGTCAAAGATGTGGTACATTGACAGTGCATGCTCGAGGCATATGACTGGTGATGAAACTCAATTCATCACGTTTGTGCATAAACGGGGAGGAAGTGTAAGTTTTGGAGACAACAAGAAGGGTAAGATAGTAGGGTCAGGAACCATTGGTGGTAATCCTACTATTGAGTCAGTCTCCCTAGTCAGCGGACTCAAATATAACTTACTCAGCGTAGCTCAGCTATGTGACAATGGGAGAAAAGTTATATTTGATGACACTGGATGTAAAATATTCGAGGGTAAAACAAATGAGTTAATTCTAACTGCCCCTCGTATTGATAATGTCTTTATGCTGAACTTAGAAAAGAAGTTTTCAAAAACTGTATGCTTAGTGTCAAAGGAAGAAAATTCTTGGCTATGGCACAGGAGACTTGGTCATGTAAGCATGGACCTCCTGGCCAAATTAGCAAGAAAGCAATTGGTTGAGGGACTGCCAAAACTTAAATTTGAAAAAGATCAATTATGCCATGCTTGCCAAGCTGGAAAACAAACCAAACAATCTTTTCATAGTAAAAACATTGTCTCAACTAAGCGTCCATTAGAGTTACTACACTTGGATCTCTTCAGTCCAGTCCAGCCGCTGAGCTTGGGTGGAAGAAGATTTTCCTTGGTCATTGTAGATGACTTTTCTCGGTACACTTGGATCATCTTGCTGAGTAGCAAGGATGAAACCTTTGAGATGTTTTCAAATTTAGTAAGAAAACTTGAAAATGATAAAGACCTTAAGTTAGCTCACATCCGAAGTGATAATGGTGGAGAATTCAAGAACCAACAGTTTGTTGAATTCTGTGAAACCAACGGCATTAACCATAATTTCTCTGCTCCTAGAACGCCTCAACAAAATGGGGTTGTTGAAAGGAAAAACAGAACCTTAGTTGAAATAGCCAGGACAATGCTGAGTGAGCATAGGCTTCCAAAGTACTTTTGGGGAGAAGCTGTTAACACAGCGTGCTACATTCTTAATAGGGCTCTAGTTAGACCTATATTAAAGAAAACCCCCTATGAACTTTGGAAAGGACGAAAGCCCAACATTGGATACTTTCGTGCCTTTGGTTGTAAATGTTTTATCTTAAATACCAAAGACAGCCTAGCTAAGTTTGACTCAAAAGATGACGAGGCTATCTTTTTAGGCTACTCAACAAACATCAAAGCATACAGAGTTTTCAATAAACGAACTCAAGTCTTAGAAGAGTCAGTACATGTTGAGTTCGATGAAACTAATCATGCAGGAAGATACCAGCCGCTGACCGAGGATGATCCACACTCAGCACCCGCTGACCAAGAAACTGCCGATGAGTCATTTCCTCAAGGGCTGACCAAAGGTAAAAGTGAAACTAAGGTAGAGATTCAAAACATCATAAGGCTTATATTTAATTCTCCTAGATCTAACGGTGAATGACCAAATTTACGTAATCATCAGGGTCCATGTAAACGCAACTAACTGATATTTATCTCTAAATTCTTTTTTTTTTTTTCAGAAAACCAAATTTTATGCTTGTCTTATAATCTATTTTAACTAATTAACTATAAAGTAAATGCTTTATGTTAAACTAATTAATTTAAACTTTATAAAAGTATATCTATTAATTTATATTTATTTTAACTATTTAGTATGTGTTTAAACCGATAACAGAACCGAATCGAACTATTCGATTCATTTAGTTGATATTATTCTATTAGGTCCGGCCTTTATGTTATTGAGTATTTGGTTTTTGGTTATT
The DNA here is from genome assembly GCF_963576675.1 of Euphorbia lathyris. Taxonomy (NCBI): domain Eukaryota; kingdom Viridiplantae; phylum Streptophyta; class Magnoliopsida; order Malpighiales; family Euphorbiaceae; genus Euphorbia; species Euphorbia lathyris. Next base: position 89,564,368 of record NC_088915.1, read on the forward strand.
TCGGTTCGATTTTTAGATCAAACCGACTGTTGAACACCCCCAGCACGTACAACACAATTTCCGCATATAATTTTTTTTTGTGACCGAATTATTAAAATTGATTATATTTATGCAGATTTAGGGAGCTAACTGTATATTTTATACAAATTGATGGAGCTATTAAGATAATTTGAAAGTTCATAGGTTAATTAAACTTTTTAAATAAGGGGCAAATCATATATTAAGCCAAAATTAATTGAAAAAAAGAAAAAGAAAACCGTGTACAATACATTAATGTGAAAATTAACTCCTAATCCTACCACATAAAAATATAAAATAAAAATAAAGTATAATATACTTAATTTTTTTAAGGAAGTATCAATTTAGACACTACGTCCAAAATAGTACTAATATGAGCTTAACATTTATAAAATAGCATTAATTATGGAACGTGACATGTCATCCGTTAAGTTCTCCCAACTCAACGTTACGTCACGATTTTAACATGCCACGTTCAATAAAGTACCAAAATAGCCCTAAGATTTTTTAGAAATGCCAATTTAGATTCCACGTACAAAATACACCAATGTAAGCTTAAATTTTATAAACTACACAACTTAGCCTTAAGATGCATCCTATTCTCAATCTAATGAGTTTTTAGCATGAACTTTTTTGCTCCAACCTGCTCATCCATTAGTATGCGTTGATACGAAGAAGCTCAGTGACCTCTCACATCAATGTTTAGGTTGAGTGTGGATCTTGAAGATTCTTGAACCGGCCGAATATCCAAAATAAATATATAATTGGATTGAACCTTTGACTTTTTTTTCTAGGACCGAACCGAATTGTACTGTTGACCTAATTAGGTACAATTCTGGAGTTTTTCAAATTCCTAATATTAGTGAGTAAATATATTGGAGATTCTAAAACCGGACCGAATATACAAAAAAAAAAAAATTCAGACCCGGATTGAATCATTGATTTTTTCTTTAGGCCCAAACTGGATTACAATGTTGACTTAATTATGTATAATTCTGGAGATTTTCAAATTCCTAATATTACTAAGTAAATATGTTGGAGATTATGGAACCATGCCAAATATCCGAAAGAAAAGAGCCAGAACCTGATTGAACCATTGACTTCTTCTCTAGGATCGAACCGAATTCTACCGTTGACTTAATTAGGTATTATTCTGGAGATTTTCAAATTCCTAAAATTACTGAGTAAATATGTTGGAGATTCTGGAACCAGGCTGAATATCCGAAAAAAGATCCAGAACCAGATTGAACCATTGACTTTTTATCTAGGATCGAACCGAATTGTACTGTTGACTTAATTAGGTATTACTTTGGAGATTTTCAAATTCGTAATATTACTGAGTAAATATGTTGGAGATTCTGGAATAGGGCCGAATATCCAAAAAAAATCCAGAACCAGATTGAACCATTGAATTTTTCTCTAGGATCGAACCGAATTGTACCATTGACTTAATTAGGTACTATTCTAGATATTTTCAAATTCCTTTTTTTTTGGTAGAAAAGGAAAGGAAAGCAAAGCAAAACAAGCAACTACATCGGGATTAGCCTAGGAAAGCTAACCCCAATCCTATCCTCTAAAAGAAGAGGAGAAAGAGCGATAGGGGGAACGGTAAGGGTAGAAACACCTAACACCCCCTCATGGCCTACCGTCGCCAAGTGATCTGCAACACGGTTCTGCTCCCGGAAAATGTGGCTGAACTCAAGGATATCAAATGAGGGGCTAAGCCTCTTAATAGCTTTAATAAGGTTGCGGCTATGAAGACCCATGGCATGACTACCCAAAATCATATTGATGGCCTCCAAGTTATCTGACTCCACAGAAAGCCTCTTAACACCCAGCCTAATCGCCAGCTGGATCCCAGAGAGAATGCCCCAGAGCTCCGCAGAGAAGGAAGAACCCAAACCCAAATTCTAGGTAAACCCAGAAAGCCAGGCGCCTCCCGCATCCCTAAGAACACCTCCGGCAGCAATCTTACCATTACTGAGGCAGGAACCATCAGTATTCAGCTTCACAACCCCCTCTCTCGGCCTGCTCCAGCTCACGAGGTGGACATCACTACTCGGGGAAGATCTGGCAAGGGACTCACCTTTGAAACTATCAATAATAAAGGAGAGTTTTTTCAAGAAGAACTCAGCTAAGTTAGGCAAAAGCACAACTTTATTATCAAAAATCTCCTCGTTCCTCCATTTCCACACTTGATGACAGATAATGGCAAAGAAAATGTCCCCATGCTCCATATAAGACAATAACTTTCCCCTAATACCATCTGAGAACCAGTCGTTCACAGAATGGGACATGAAGGAAGAGAAAGTATGATGAAGGAGAATTTTCTTCCAAACCTCTTCATTCTTAGGGCAATCCCTAAGAGCGTGGCACAACGATTCAATATGGCCTCTACATCTACCGCAAGCTCTAGAGGTCGCCAAATGCCTTCTGTATCTATCTGAGTTAGTAAGTAATCTGTCTTTAACGCCCAGCCACAGGAAGCTCCTCATGCGGTAGGGGATTTTAAGGGACCAAATGGTCTTCCAAATATCCGAGGGATTATCAGTCCTGTTAAGGGAAAAAGCTTCAAAGGCAGATTTGCAAGAATAGACTCCATTGTTAGTTAGCGCCCAGCAATGCTTATCTATGTCTTCCTCTTGATTACTCACCTTCACTCCTCTAATTCTAAGGAGATTCTCGAGGCTAAAGAAAGAATCAAATTTAGGCCAAACCCAGTCCCCTTCAGAGTCCACCACATCGGCTAACCTCCAGTTTTGGATATCACTAGGCGGGGGGGAAGTGCACACATCCACTAAAGGTTTATCCCCAATCCAGGTATCAAACCAGAAGCTTATGGACTTACCATTACCCACATCCAGACCAACCCCCGAGCAAAACTCAGCAAAAACGGCGCTAAGCCCTTTCCAGAGGAAGGAACAATTGATAACTCTCTCTTTCGGGCCCCCAAAGATCTTATCTTTTCGATACTTACCACAAAGAAGGCGAACCCAGAGAGAGGAGGGGCATTGCCATATACGCTAAAGGAGTTTCATTAATAAAACTTTATTATTATCCTTAGCTCTCCTAATGCCCAAACCCCCTGAATCTTTGGGCTGACAAACCTCACACCAAGGCACCAGGTGGATCTTTCTTCCCTCTGCAGCTTCCCCCCACAGGAACCTTCGGTTAATCTTATCAAGATCATTAAGCACAGGATTCGGAAGCTGACAAGCCTGCATGATGTGGTTGGGAGCAGCGGAATTCACAGATTGAATTAAAGTCAGACGGCCAGCGAGGGAGAGAGTCTTGGCTTTCCACGTGGCACACCTCGTATTGGCTTTGTCCAAAGTATCTTTAAAAGAAACTTTAGCACTCTCTCACTATGGAGAGGAATCCCCAGATACTTCCCAAGAGAATTAGTAAGAGGAATACCAGACAAATCACTTAATCTTTTACAAATTCTCGGATTCATATTCTTAGAGCACATCATCCTAGATTTCTGGATATTAAGTCTCTGACCAGAGGCCGAACATGTTGGAGATTCTCGAACATTGTCAAATATCTGGAAAAAAAAGATCCAGAACCGAATTGAACTGTTGACTTTTTCTTTAGGACCGAACCGAATTATACCGACTTTATTAGACATAATTCTAGAAATTTTCAAATTCCCAAATTGTACCGAACCGTAGTCACCCCTATCTACATTATCCATTAATCGCCTCTGCAGACTTTCTACACTTCAAGGATTAATTTTGATTCATTGATATATGTTTATCCATATTGACTTTTGACAAAAGCTTACTAAACTTTTTGTGTAATGCTAATTAAGAAGAATTTACTAAAATTAATTTTCAATTTATTCATTTATTAATCAATTAGGATAAAATAAAAAAAACGGATGTACTTTCGCTTTTTGTTAAACTAATACTCGTGTAAAAAGATTATTCAAAAATAAGGATTGAGATTTTCGTTTATAATCAGGAGATGACTGAGGTTTTTCGCGTTACTAAAAACAAAGATCTCAAAATTAAAATGAGCGTTGATTATCTCAAAATTGAAAAATCCAAAAACTTGATGTTATTCTAAGCAATTTTAATTTTTCAACTTTTTAATTTTGAGGTTATTTAGTTATTGTTTGTTGAGGAATGACAAAGTGAATTTTTAGAGACATCAAGCTCCGAACATGATGATTTTGGAAAATAAAAAAAATTGGTTTCACAGTAAATGTGGTACTAAGCAAATTTTAATTGTTGGAATTTTCCATTTTTATGTCAATAACAGTCATTTCTATAGTGTCAAACTAAATTGACCTCGTCTTAAACAAAACGAAAATATCAGTCCTTGTTTGGACAAAAGAATATTTGTAGGTACAACTTGAACGTAGACATGCTCATGGGTTAGGCTGGATCGGGCTTAACGGGCTTTTATGTATAAAGTTCATCCCAAAATCAGTCCATTATTAATTTAAACGGGCTCGAACCGAACTGGACTTAGGCTTAAAAAGCTCATCCAATATAAATCCAGCTAAAAAAATATGCATAATTTTTAATTATAAAAATAAAATTTATACTTAAAAAATAAATATATAAGGCGGGTCGGGCTGGTCCGGCCCATGCTATTTTCATTAGTGTCAGGCCATCCAAAAAATACACGTACTTTAACGGGCCTGAGCTGACTTAAGTCTGAGATCAATTTTCATTATCCAAACCCAACCCACAGGACACAGATCTGAACAGGTCGGGCGGACACTCGGACCCATGGATAGGTCTACTTGAAAGTACATGAATTTTTTTTAGACTTTACCTATTAATTTATTAACAATTTAATGATCATAAAATCCTTCTCTGTAATATCAACACACTTTATTGTTGATATTAATTAATAATTATTACCAAAATAAACATTGAAAATATTTTGCAACAATTAAATTTATCAACATATAAATTTTTACAATAAATTTTGCAATAATTATTAAATTGCTAATTTAAATTAGGTTAAGTACAAATAACTATTATGTGGTTTGGCCGATTTGCGATGTGGTACATGTAGTATTTTTTTTAAATATAATCTTATGGTTGTCACAGTTACCAAAATCAAGGAGGAAGAAGGAGAGAGAAAGAAAAATAAAAAAAATAAAAAAATTTGGTTTTCCCCGTAATGCTCCTATGCAACATCAACAACTTAACAGAATCCATCAATTTGCCTTCATTTTGGTAATGGTGACAACCACAAGGTTGTATTTGTAAAAAAAAAAAACCACAGGTATCACATCGCAAATTGGTCTAACCATATGGTAGTTATTTGTAAATAACCCAATGATTACTGTTGATACTAATAAAAAAAAAGTTTTACTAAATTTTTTCAATTATTTTGATATCAATATGCTCTCTAATAATTATATAATTCGTTTTGTTGATTTTAAATTAAGGGTTAATTTTAAATAAAATCCCTATAGTTTTATGTTTTTACAGATCGATATTTGTAGTTTTTTGTTATAAAACAAATCATGTGGTTGATATTATTAATCATTTTAGGTTGACTTTGTCAAATTTGGCCGATACGATCTCAAACTGAAAATTTTCAAGAATTAAATGATATTTTAAGCAACTTAATTCTTCAAATTTTTTCAATGAAAATTTCATGTATCATTTCATTATCTTAAAAAGTACAGATACAACATGAAAATTAAGAGGAATAGGACCTCGAACCCATACAGACTACAACTAGTATAAAATCCACTAAAGGGAGAAAATAGACTACAAATAGCAATAAAAACAAAAAAAAATGTACAAATACAATAAAAACAGAAATCATATCTTTCTCGTAAGTCGAATACCGTTGGAAAAATGTTGTAGTCCATTCTTCTTTATTTAGGCTCTTCCGGACGTTCGGATCCGAGTCCTTTCTTCTTCTTTTTTTGCAATCATGCAGATCTCTAGATCTACAGATGAGATGAACCTTTTCCGCTCTTACTAAGACAAAAAAAGGAATAAACGAAAGAAGTATAGCTAATAAGTGTATATCTGATAGAAAAAGAAATTCGTTAAAAAATATAGTTTTCAAACTAACAAGAAAAAGTAGATCTAAAGTTAAATCTAAACATAAATGGGAGGAGAAAAAAAGGAAGACAATGATGCGGGACATCTTTCCCTAGGATCGGGTCCGGACGTGGGAAGTCGGAGGAAGAATCTAGCACGAGCAACAAGCGAGCAAGGAGGCCAAACTGTGTCACACAATATGTGGGGCACGCTCCGCGTGGGTTATTACACGCTCCGCGTACTTGAGGGTTTGATCCAAAGAGAAGTCCAGGAGGTCATCTACGCAGGGCTTGGATCGGGCATGCTTCGCGTAGACTTAAAACACGCTCCGCGTGTAAGAAGAAATGATCCAGAGAAGAGTTCAGCAGCCAAGGCACGCCCCGCGTAGAATTAGGCACGCCCCGCGTGCCTTCAGTTTAAAGCCTACGCTCCGCGTAGATTTGGGCACGCTCCGCGTAGAATGGGTACTGATCCGGAGAAGAGCTCAACAGCCAACCCACGCCCCGCGTGCCTTCAGCTTAAGGAACTTGCTCCTTACTCCAGCTTCCTCCTTATTTACACCTTTGCCACTCCCTTATTACAACCATGCCACTCCCTATTTACCATCCATGCCATCCCTTGTTAATTAACCCATTTACCCCTTATCTTTATGTTTTACTTAGTTATGTAATTTGCCCTTTACGTAATTTGGCAATTAGGGTTTTTGAGATGATATAAATTCATCTCTTTCTCTTTGTAATGCTTTAACTTTTTTATCAATCAATATTAAAACTTCTTAAAGAAGCTTGTTAAGGTTTTCACCTTCAACAATGGGGATTTCACTATTCCTATGAATTTAGTCCATGAAACCCGGGATTCACTCCTTCTAGTTTAGCTAGAGAAGAACATCTTTGTTAGTTTACGATTAAAACTAACACGTCCCGAAACCGATCCGTATCAGTTGGTATTAGAGCCGATCGTTTTCCTTGAACGGAGACTTCTTTCGACTATGGTTCAACCAAATTTATCTCCAAGATATGAAGAAACCTTCAACAAGGGGTTGGAAAATCTTGAAGCCATCGTGAGAAGGCATCAAGCGGGTTATAGGGAGGATTTTTGGGTGATGAACGAGCTAACAAAGAAGCTTGTGGCATCCGTGAAGAGCCTCAAGCAAGGAATCCGAAATTGTTCCCAACCAACCATGGAAGTTCCTCCTAAAGATCCATCACCAATCTTTCCTCCTTTACACATTGAAAGGGTAAATCCCAAACTTCCAATTTCTAATATTGAAGTTATGGATTGTCCTATTGCTAGGAAGAGATTGGATGTTTGTGGTGTTGTTTGTAGTGTTGAAGTGGATTTAGATTCTCATTGTGGGTTATTTGATAATGATGTTGTGAATGAGAATGTGGATTCATGTGTGGATGAGGAGGAAGGAGTTCTTGTAGGCGAGGATGTTGAGGGAACCCGTGTTGCAAGGGATGCTCCGCAAGTGTTTGATAAAATACCCCTTAAGCATAACTTTACTTGTGTGTATGAGGAAAGTGGGGGTATTACTCTTGAGGAATGGGAGAGCGACCTTGGGCTTATTAACCTCTTTGGGAAGAATGATGAAATTCCATTATGTGTGGAGGTTGATGACTATGGAGATGGGAGAGATGTTGGTGGTTCCACTATAGTTGGTTGTAACATGCCGTTTGGGTCAGGTAGCTATTCAAATGGGTTAGCCGGTTTGAACCATATGGAGAAGTGGAAGGAAACGAAAGGTCGTGGGAAAGGATGGTTTGTGGATGAAGAGGGAAATGAATTTGAATCTAACCATGAAGAAGAGGAGATTGATGAAGAGCAGAACCAATCCGAGAATGAGCTAGAAAGAAATGGGGGACATGATTATTGTGAAGGCGAATTCGAGGATGAGGTTGAAGAGAGAGAGAGCATGCTTCCGAAGATTAGGGCATATGAGTTTGATTATGATGAAGATGGTAGAGTTTACCATGGGGAAGATGAACGTCGACGCATTGAGTGGAACCAATATGGGGCCGTTTATGAGGAAGATGAAGATGTCTACTATGATGAGAATGGGCGTCGGTATGTTGAGTGGGATCGACACGGAGATCCTTATGAGGATAATGAAGGTAGATTCTATTATGATGATGAGTTGGAGGATGTTGAACGGAACTACCATGAAGACATCTATGAGTATGATGGAGGTAGATTCCATCATGATGATGAGTTGGGAAATATTGGGTGGAACCGAAATGAAGATGCTTATGATGAGGAATAAAATCGGTTCCAAGACGAGGATGAGTCTGGAAGTGTTGAGTGGAGCCAAGATGAAGACACTTATGAGGTTGATGATGATGGCAATGAGCACAATGTGTATTTGGTGACTATGGTGCCAATTCCTAGTGAAGAGGAGCCTAGCCAACGTCATCGATTATTTAGAACTCGATGCTTAGTTCTTGGGAAGAAGTGTGAGATGGTGATCGACGGAGGAAGTCAAGTGAATATCATTAGTCGGTCCGCCATGATCAAGTTTGGGTTGGTTCCTGAGCCACATCCTAGACCTTACCGCCTTGGTTGGGTCAACGAGGTGGAGAAGCTTCAAGTTACTCATTGGTGTAAAGTTCCTTTCACTATTGGAGCTTATGGGGATGAAGCTATGTGTGATGTTGTGGAGATGGGTGCTTGTGATGTGCTACTTGGTAGGTGTTAAGCCCAAAATATACCTAAAATATCATCAATAATTACATCAATATTGCTACGAATTTATGCTATTTATAACTGTTTAGAATACTTTTACTCTCGAATATGTTTCTTTCATGCAAGGTACATAAATATTTGGTAAAATCCAAATAGGAGTAAAAAGAGCTCAAAAATAGAAGAAAAGCCCTACAAAAGGAGTCAAAGACGACGAAAATTAATAACGCCAAGTCGAGGACACGAACGAGAGAGAAAAAGTGAAAAACGCTCCGTGCCACGACCGCGGCCCCCCCTTTTCACGGTCGCGACACGCGTCCTTCAGCCTTTTTTTCCCTTCGTCCGATGACCAAATTGTTGCTCCCCCATTCTCGGTAGAGAATTTAATAATTCTCGGTACGAGCAGGAGATTTCAGAAGCCTAGTTACACACTTTCATTTTCAACGAAACGCGATTGTTCGGGTGGATAAAGATGTCCTTTCACAACGGATACGACTCTCCACAACGGATACGTCTTTTCACAACGGACACGACACTTCAATCACGACCCTTCAACATCTATAAATAAAGAGTTGATTTAAGAGTTGAAACAATTAATGAGAGAGTTAGAATTTAAGATTAGTGCAAGAGTTATGCAGAAACTCTGACTCATTAATGAGTCAGAGATTAGAAGTTTGATTCTGTAAAAAGCAATATGCTGTACACACATTGTTTATTCAATAATAACAAGTTTAGTAGCGTTTAGTCATTGTTTCAGTTTAGTTTTCATTTTGGTAGTAGACCGACCCAGTCTCTATTACGAAGATTCAACGAGAAGATTGAGTAGAGGATTCGCCCCTGAGCCTGACAAACTCTAACGAAACCCAAGGAAAGGATTGACAACCCGTTCACTTGCACGCCGTCGAAGAATTCAATGCTCCATGTTCTCTGTAAACTTGTATCAATTTATATTTCATCTAATAAAGTCCGTTCTATTCGATAGATTCTTATGCAGCACTTTGGTAAATGAGCCGAAGTGGATTGATGCTGGTGTTTTCATTAAAACGTATTTAATTCAAATCTTTACAAGGAAACTTTGTTGAACACTTAGGCAAATTATCATCTCGAAAGAGTTTTAATTTGATTAAGGGCAACTATCCCGAAAGGGTTTTGTCGCGTTCAAAGCCAATTAATTAGAGGTTCCGTCATTTATTTCATCTTTATAATTCGTACAAAGTTTAAAGTTGTTTCTTTGCTTAATGCAAACAAATATACCTGTTTACTTTTCTAAAGTACTAAAACGTTCATGTTTTGCAAATTCAATCTTAAATCAGATATTTTCTAACATCTTCATATTCTAATCTAATTCTTATTCTAGCAATTTCAAAACCAAAACCGATTAAACGATTTTCCATATTATAAACCTTTAAAGTACATTTAACCGATTATAAATAAGTTTTGTTCGAAAAACGTTCCCTGTGGGATCGATATCTTTTATTACTACAAGCGTATACCGTGCACTTGCGGAAATCGCTCAACAAGTTTTTGGCGCCGTTGCCGGGGAACGCCAAATTTTTAACAAAAATTTATGTTTTTCGTGTTTTATTTCGAACCTTGGTTTATAATATATGTATTTATTTATTTTTATAGTTTTTTTATTATTATTTTTGAGGATGGTCACTAGGACTAAATCCTCGTTGTTATTTAACGTTTGCAATTAGATGTTTGCAGATAAAAAATTCAAGTTTTTTCAAAGATAACCTGGAGATTTGATTATCAATGAAATTCACAGAAGGTGTCTACAGAAAAGAAATTTGGCTAGCAGATACATCAGAAGGAAAAGAAAATTTTATGAAACAAGATGTCAGACGTGACAGATGATTTTTCCAGAAAATTTACCTCTTTTCTATACACTAAATCCTTCACCAACATATCAAATTTCTTTGTTAAGAAATTTATTAATTTCCTACAAATCTAAATAATTTCCCTTTTTATAACATCCCTAAACACCTACATCTATCTCTTTAAGAAATCACCATGGAAAATCTTCTCAGAAAGATATATCAGAAGTAGGATAAAATTACCTTATCCGCGAGGAAGGAATTGTATACTTTTAATATAGTTTTGAAAGTTTCGGTTTATGTGCGTAGTTTTTGTTCGTGGCCAGAACTAGAAGTTCGGGCATTTAACCGAAATCACTAGATCCTTAAATTGAGAAAACGCTAAAAAAAGAAAGCGCTTAAAAAAATGTTTAAAAAAAAAAGAAAAAAATATACAATAATAATTTAAAGTTGGGGGTATAGTTCTACTTTTTTTTATTCCCACTTGAAATTATTTCCAGGTAAGTTAAAATGGACAAGTCCATATTTAGTTGATAAAATTATTTTGAATAAGAATGAGCTCCAATTCAAGAAATTGAATTTGCGAACAAGTTCTTTGAAAATTAATTCGCTTAGTTTTTACATTTAGATTTTCGTACTTCTTATCTCTTGTTCATAATTTTTATGTTTATTTATTTTTAGTTTAATTTATTTTAGTTTTATTTTTATTTCATAAGTTTGATTTGTGTATAAACAAGTTTTAAAAAAAAAAAAAATTTCTTTAAAGTCATGTTTCTAAATGTTTTGCAAAAATTTTTTATTTCTGAACTTACTGAGAATATGAATTCTCAGTAGAGAATTCAGGATTTCCAAGGAAAGGAAGAGAGAAAAAATTTCTGAACTTACCGAGAATTGAAATTCTCGGCCAAGAATTTAAAATTCTCGGTAACTTCAGCAAGTTAAAAAAAAAAAAAAAAAAAACTTTGCCGCGACCGCGAATCGCCATTCACGGTCGCGACACGGGCGTCTATCAGACCTTTATCTTTTATTTCTTCTTCAGTTCATGCACCATTTCAAAAAATTACGCTTCTTCATGTTCAAATGGTGTGAATTTACACCTTTTTAATCCCAACAGACACCTTGAATTGTCCTGTATTGATTATAAATAATTGGAAAAGATCAGATTTTTGTTACTTACATTTTCTATTTATCTCTATCAGATAAAATCTAATTTCTTCTCAGTTATCACACATTTAAAAAAAAACACAAAGTTACAGAAATTTTTTCTTACTTTCGAAACCACCAACAGACATTTTAAGTCATCCTAACATCGTTAAATAATTAGAGAAGATCAGATTTCCATACTTTTTCATCTCTTTCAGACAAAATCTGATATTCTTCTCCAATTATTCAAACCTTTCAAAAAGTTCCAGAGACTTTTTTCTTTTCTCAAAAGCATGATTTCCTAGCATAAATCTTCCAAGAAGATTACTGCTGCACGCAACAAGCGTCCTGATTTATCAGAATGCTACGGTGCACCATTTCCCATTTTCACACATGATGAAGAACAAAGATTTTATAAAACTATTTGCTGTATATAGTTTGTATATAGGATTGCTTTTGTGTTTGTTCTTTCTGTAACTTGTATATGTGTTCTTCTAATTTTAATAAAACAATCAAGTCTGATTCTTGATTCTTTTTGCTTAAATATACGTTAAACAAACAAGTTATACGAATACATCCAAATCTAAGTTTAAATGAAACAGTCTAACTTTTAACATGAATCTGTAATTATTTTTCCTGAATCTGTATTCATTTCAGGAATGTTTCTGCACAAACTGACTTTTCATATATATTACATACTAATACGATAATTCTAACTATTGAACAAGTTCATGAACCTTCATTCTATAAGATAATTCTGACTTTTGTTCTGTACATATGTTTTTCAATTTTGATAAACATATCCACTTTTGATTCTTTGGTTATTTTTGATTAGGATATGTTAAACTACGCAAGTTATTAAAATGAATCTGTATATAATATTAAAATGTATCAGTATAAACTTCAAACATAAATGTGTATATGATGTTTAAGTGAATCTGTATATCATTTCATTAATCTGCATAAGTTTCAATGTTTCAGATTTAATATGAATACGTGATTAATAATTTGATTTGTTTAATTTTCATTTGATTTGTTTCTGTATATAGGATCGTTTTTAATCTTTCTTGTACATATGTTCTTGTTCATTTATGTAAATATGTGTTATACTAGAAAACTTTGTTTCATTTTCATACTTTAATCTTATGTTCTGGTTTTTGTCTGTTAAAATTTATAAACTATCAGCAAATGAATCTGTTCACATATATCTTCAACTAAGTTATGATCATTATTAACTATTGAACATAATAATAAATTTTCATTTTCATGCAACCATTGAGTTTAATTTTAATTATGAAATTATGAACTTATATCGTGTTGATTATTGCATATATCAGTATGAACTTATTAAAATAAAACATACAATTTTTCATACGAATCTGTATCAATTAGAATAAGGTAAATGTTTTAGGTTAAATGTTTCATTATTTGAATGCTTATTTAATTTGAATAAAGATCATGTTTAAGTTTTAAGCATGAATAAATACCTACATGAACTTACATTCATTATCTTTTAGATGATTAATTTACCTTATGTGACTTAATGCACATTGATTCTACATTAACTCTAATTAAGAATTTAATGTCTCATTACTAAAAATTTAATAAGGATAAACCCTTGGTTTTCCTTGCATTTAATGTTTTTCAATTAAGTTCTTAAGTGTCGGTACCGTTTATATTAAGTTCAGGAGACAATTAATCAATTCAATCACACAAACCTAGTCAAAATGCACCTAAACAGACGTCTATGACCAATTCTCTACCGAGAATTAAAAATTCTCGGCAAGTACAGCAAAAAACTGGTCGAAATCAGAGTGAAAAATTCTCTGAATTTCGCGTGCCGCGACCGCGGCTAGGCAATTCTCGGTCGCGACCCGTGACCTGTCGGCAGGGTTTGGCTCGAATTTGAACAAATTTTTACCTTTTTCTATTCTTAACCCCTAAATTCATACCTCTATTAGCCTATCCCTTATACACACATTCCATAAACTCTATTTCAAACACATTTTCTTTTTCACAACTCAATTCCACACCATATCACCTTTACATTTTTACCAATTTTTACTTCTCCAAAATACATCTTTCCCAAACACCACATCCATTACCTAACCTTTTTTTACACACAATGCCTAAACATCAGCAGGTTACTAACCAGGTTTCCTCTACATCTAATAATTGTTTGCATGTTGAATATGGATCCATTCAGCATTATTTCAGATGGGGTTGGGCACATGGTACAAGCACTATTATGGACATCGTACATAGTGAAACAGACATTATTGTATTGTTTACTCTTTCCTACTTTAAAATGGAATGAGAGGATTACATTTAGGGATTTCGGTTAATATATGAAGTTGGGGATGACGAGATGAGTATTTGGTTTGGATATCATACAAAAATAATTTATTGTTCAGCCATCAATTTTCAAACCAATCCGGTTTGGACATATTTTGCCTAGTTTAGATGAATTTACTTCCAAGTACACTTTTAGCAAGCTCATTAAGGATAATAGTAATTTCTATTTTCAATAAATTTTTATCCTATTTTCTTTTTGGGCATATTAAAAAGGGTAAAGGATTTGAAGTCAAGATTTATTTGTTTATTCTGGATTACATCTTCAAGGATTTCGTGTCCTTTGATTATGGGTATTGTTTTGGATGCTACGAGTATTATGGAATCCGATGTTGGGAGTCCAAGTTCACAAGGTAATAGTATTAAAGAGGATAGTAATGCGAAGACACATTTTTGTGAGGATGACGATATGCATTATGATGATGAAGAAGAAGGTGAGAAAGATGAGCATGTTGATGCCTAAACACAAGCACAAGGGGTTGTTGATGATGAGCACAATGTTAATGATTAAGTTAATTTTCAACAAAGTTTGAACCAAATGAATTTGCGGTTAAATGCTATTATGGAGAATAATCAAGAGAAGAGTTCATGATTAAACGCGGTGGATGCCAAATATCCATACTTTGAGAAGTGATCACACGTCAACATGACGCATGTTATTATCATTTTTCCATCGTCACGACGTTATGACCACACCGTCTCCACCGGGTTCCCCTCACAAGAATAGGTTTTATCTTATCTTTTCTCAACTCATTTATTTTTATGTTATTTTTTATTAAGTTTGGTACACTTTCAATTTCTATTTATGTTGGATACAATCCATTTCATATTTATCTATTTTCTTTTCGTATGATTTATTTCGTACAAATTTTTCGTGTTTTATCAATTTTTGCACCAATGAGGACATGGTCCAATTTCAAGTGTGGGAGGAGATATTGCATATATCATTTTGCTTTTAGTACGAATAAATGCAACGAATAATTTTTAAGCAACATTTATAAACGCCACACTTGTTTTATGCAAATGCAACATATATTGCAACACAATTTATTTTAATATTATTTTTCATATGTTTATAAATTAATCATAAGTTAATATGATTATTTTTAGGTTATCTTTATCAATAGAAATAATATATTTCTATACGGGCAATATTATTTTTCGAATTTTTCACAAATCTCCGATACGATTTTAAGAAAAATTGTCTCGAGTGAATGTATTTTAATTAAAAAATTCTTTATTCAATCTCTATTTTATATCATGCAATTCATGATACAATAAATCTTATTTTAAGTTTTCAATTAGGTTTATAGGCATTAAATTGAACTAACAATTTTTTTTAGCTCGGTTTGATTTCGTCTTACATTAAAACCAATTGAAGTTTTTAAGGAAACTTTAGCCATAATACATGTTGAATTTTAAGTCAATATAGGATGAATGTGCTATCTTTCTTTTTCCCAAGATACAATTTAAATTCATGTTAATCAATCAATTAGTTGAATTCTTAACTTTTGGCCACGATTGAGACCAACCTTATCACAATCGAGGTATGAAAGGGAAGAAAATTAAGTACCGTTTACTTTTGGCCACGGTTGCGACCACCCTTATCACAATCGAGGTATGGAAGGAACGTTTAAACAAAAAATAAGCGTGTATAAGTTTAAAGTAACGATTGCGTCCACCCATGGCATGGTCGGTACCTCTTAAGCGAACACAAAGCAATAAAAAGCGTATAAGGTTACGGTTGAAACCACCCTTATTTCGGGCGTAACCAAGCAAATACAATCAAGTACTTATTCATTTTAATATATCTCATATATTAGTTTAGGTTTGGGAAAAGAAATTTTGTGCTTTGAAATGCATTGAGACGAAAAACTCAATAACATGCGTGCTTATACATTGTCCCGAATACTTCAATTCAAAATTGGAAATACAAGACAAATGATATATCGTATTTATACTAAGTTAGTTTGATATTTTGCATATAAATTTGCCATGCGAAGTTAGTCTTTTCGGCTTAACTAGTTTAAAAGGTAATACAAAGATATATGTTTTATTTTCATAAAGAGATTAGTTAAAGAATAAGTTCAGTGAAATTTTGCTCGGGACTTGCAAAAGATTAAGTGTGGAGATTTGTTAAGCCCAAAATATACCTAAAATATCATCAATAATTACATCAATATTGCTACGAATTTATGCTATTTATAACTGTTTAGAATACTTTTACTCTCGAATATGTTTCTTTCATGCAAGGTACATAAATATTTGGTAAAATCCAAATAGGAGTAAAAAGAGCTCAAAAATAGAAGAAAAACCCTACAAAAGGAGTCAAAGACGACAAAAATTAATAACGCCAAGTCGAGGACACGAACGAGAGCGAAAAAGTGAAAAACGCTCCGTGCCGCGACCGTGGCCCCCCCTTTTCACGGTCGCGACACGCGTCCTTCAGCCTTTTTTCCCTTCGTCCGATGACCAAATTGTTGCTCCCCCATTCTCGGTAGAGAATTTAATAATTCTCGGTACGAGCAGGAGATTTCAGAAGCCTAGTTACACACTTTCGTTTTCAATGAAACGCGATCGTTCGGGTGGATAAAGACGTCCTTTCACAGCGGATACGACTCTCCACAACGGATACGTCTTTTCACAACGGACACGACACTTCAATCACGACCCTTCAACATCTATAAATAAAGAGTTGATTTGAGAGTTGAAACAATTAATGAGAGAGTTAGAATTTAAGATTAGTGCAAGAGTTATGCAGAAACTCTGACTCATTAATGAGTCAGAGATTAGAAGTTTGATTCTGTAAAAAGCAATATGTTGTACACACATTGTTTATTCAATAATAACAAGTTTAGTAGCGTTTAGTCATTGTTCCAGTTTAGTTTTCATTTTGGTAGTAGACCGACCCAGTCTCTAATACGAAGATTCAACGAGAAGATTGAGTAGAGGATTCGCCCCTGAGCCTGACAAACTCTAACGAAACCCAAGGAAAGGATTGACAACCCGTTCACTTGCACGCCGTCGAAGAATTCAATGCTCCATGTTCTCTGTAAACTTGTATCAATTTATATTTCATCTAATAAAGTCCGTTCTATTCGATAGATTCTTATGCAGCACTTTGGTAAATGAGCCGAAGTGGATTGATGCTGGTGTTTTCATTAAAACGTATTTAATTCAAATCTTTACAAGGAAACTTTGTTGAACACTTAGGCAAATTATCATCTCGAAAGAGTTTTAATTTGATTAAGGGCAACTATCCCGAAAGGGTTTTGTCGCGTTCAAAGCCAATTAATTAGAGGTTCCGTCATTTATTTCATCTTTATAATTCGTACAAAGTTTAAAGTTGTTTCTTTGCTTAATGCAAACAAATATACATGTTTACTTTTCTAAAGTACTAAAACGTTCCTGTTTTGCAAATTCAATCTTAAATCAGATATTTTCTAACATCTTCATATTCTAATCTAATTCTTATTCTAGCAATTTCAAAACCAAAACCGATTAAACGATTTTCCATATTATAAACCTTTAAAGTAAATTTAACCGATTATAAATAAGTTTTGTTCGAAAAACGTTCCCTGTGGGATCGATATCTTTTATTACTACAAGCGTATACCGTGCACTTGCGGAAATCGCTCAACAGTAGGCCATGGAAATTTGATTGTGATGCCTCACATGCGGGAAGAAGCAACACCTACACCATACGCAAAGGCGGAATCCGATATGTCCTTACACCTTTGAAGAGTTCTCCTAGTACGAAAATGGAGGCCACTTTGGAAGATTGTCCAACTCGGGAGTTGAATGTGAATGGGTGCATTGGTGGAACGGTTGAGACATTAAATCATCTTGACTTGGGTTCCATGGACGAGCTAGCTAGCCACTCTCCTAGTGAAGTCAAATCCAAAGAGGAGAATGAGCTTGAGAAAGGGGGGTAGCGAAGTTGGAAGTGAGGAAGTTGAGCCGATGTCCGAGGGTGACAAGCACATATCTTCCAACGAGCCACCTAAAGGGCTTCTTAAAGGGCTTCCACCTTTGAGAAGGCTGTTGGTCCTTTATAACGTAACAAGTTAGTTCCAAGGGGGTGGATAGGAACTATTTAAAATTTAAGTACGTTAAGGCTGACTTCTTTTTCTTTGAAAAAGGATTACACAACGCGCTAAGTCAATAAGACACTAGCTTAGTCAACTGGTGACTAAGTCAGCTTCTTTCGTTGAGTCAGGAGATAGCACTTTGAGTCTATTCCTGAACTCAGATACTCAATACACACAACTCAACGTGACCTCTTTACTTGGTCAGTTTTGTTTAAGCAAGCAATATATATATTAAGGAGTTTAAGGTTAGAAAGATATTACTCAGCAGATTTATCCAGGTTCGGCCTCCAAGCCTACGTCCTGTCCCCGGAACACGTTCCGAGATTTCAAATTCTCTACTGAGCTCTTTAACGGTAGAGCATCAAACCTTTTACAACCTAGAAGCTGAGTATAACAAGAGTACCTTCCTCTATACCCCTACTCACTCCTAAACTCTCGCTGAGTACTATAACCGAGTACTCAGCCTCTCCTTTCTAATCTCTAGAAATGATAACAATTTGTCCTAAACAACAATTGCTAAGACACTTTAGATGATTGAATAATCACTCTAGACTTTTACACGAAAGATATGAAATTTGGTGTAAGAATTTGCTTTGCTTTTTCTTGTAGAACTTTGAGTAGAATTTTGGTCAGCGTAATGGCTTGATCAAGTTCTGTATGGAATGAAGCAACTGAAGGGCTCTATTTATAGAGACGTCTGAGACATCGGTCATTTCGAATTTCGAAATAACCGTTGGAGGGAAACGGCTTCCTGTCGTTGTCACTCAGTCTTGCTCAGAGCTCTCGGCCAATCAGATTTGAGTATCTTCTGTCCTCGGTCAGTGTTGAGTAGCTTTTAGTCAGCTCGGCAGAATGTCTCTCCATTTATGGTAAGGTCAACTAGACAGCGTTCTGTGTCTTCTGAACTTTACCCAAAGTGGAAACACTTTGTCTGGAAGTTGTTTTTGCTCAGCTGCTATCTTGTACTCTTTGTCGATTCAACTCAGCGGCTTCACTCCGAAGTTGTTCAACGAAGGTCTTCTAGATCCTTCTCTTGCTGAGTTGCGTTTTGATCATAACGACGGCGTTTTGCACACGCGGGCCGAGTTGTCTTGATCTGTTTGACTTGGGCCTTGACTTCCGTATGGGCCTTGGGCTTTTTACTCTTTATGTCTTATAGATAATTTTAACTCAACATTGAACAAACACATTAGTATAATAAATCAAAGCATTTAAACTTAGTGTGTTTTGAATATATTTAATTTTACTTAAATAATTTTGTCAAATCAAAATCATGTGGAAAGGTGTTTCAACAAACTCCCCCATTTTGATGTTGGCAAAACTATTCAGCGAGGAACTCAGTGTTGAGCTCCCCCATGATAGTTGACCTATTATTACTTAGCAAACTTCCCCGTCAGGGTTGAGCTACTGACTTAGTTTTAACTCTAAACATTTTTAAGGTTTAATTGAGTAAGTCTAAGGTCAGTTTTCAGATATAGTTCAGCTCATGGAACATATTCTATTTTACTCAGTATTAAGCGGAAGATGTAACATTCAGAGAGTACTGAGTAATCATTTTGTTTAATGGGTCTTATGAGACAATGTTTTATAAACATACAAGATAATGTCAAACATATGATCAGCATGGGATACAATCAACAAGTATTATAGACGGTAAACATAATTGAAGATACATAATAACATAATACTCAGCATCATATGAAATAACTCAAGTTAGGATAAAAGATGCAAGTATTGTATTTAAGTGAAGTAGTCAGCATACATAGCAAAAGATGAGCATACAAGAACATATAGACTATAGACTAAGTCAAACAAAGCTGGGCTAGCCTATTTCTACTTCTTTTTCTTTTGCTTAGACTGACTGCTTCTAGGAGCCTCCTGCTGAGTTCTAGCTTGTTCTTTCTCCCCCGTTTTGTCAGCATCGGGAGGAGCAGGAATTCTAAAAGAGTCGGTTAAGACGGCGGCGGTTAGCACGACGGACAGCTCCTTAAGTTTGTCGGCACTTTCATTAATGCCGTCAAAGACAATAACGCCTTCATTCAAGACCTCTTTGGGTATGCCGATTTCAGCAGCGCTGAGCAGGCTCAGTATGTAAGCTTGTGACTTACCTACCCAAGTAATGGAATCTGTCAATGCAGCAAAAACTTGATGAAAGGTCTTCAGCAAGGCTGTGTCATAATATTGACGCTGGATATTGTTATGACGCACATGGGTGAAGATCCTTTGGGAGTTGACCAATATCTCATTTTGCTTCATTTGGTCAGTGTCCATCTCTTGTTTATTTAAGTTCAGCAGACGAACTGCTTCGCTTATTTGCTCCACCGAGCATTGAGAGTAGGAGGCCAACTGATTGTTGGTCTTGATTTGCTCAGTGTGAAGCTGAGCGAAGAGCATCTTAACTTCATCAGAAGTTGCATAATGAGTGTTCGCAGCTGACAAGGTCTGGAATTGGCCTTGAAGAGTGTTAAGATGTTGAACCGTTGTCAGTTGGAGCTCAGCCAGCTTGGTTATTGAGTCCTACTTGGGCTGATGTGATTGAATTGAAATCATATCACTTAGCAGATCCTTCAGTCCTTTAACCTCATTTAAGAGCTGAGTGACTTGGGACAACTGAGTTGATGCATTGTTACTTGACCCAGCAGTAGGTTCAGCAGATTGATGAATGTCCTTAATTAATGACTGCACTGAGTTGATGAGTTTTCTACCAGTCTCGGTGGCATGCAGATAGTTGAGGGATTCATCATCATGTTGCCTAGTTTCCTCAGTATGACCAGTTTGTGGAGGAGTTAGAGTTATGATAGGGTCAGTGACTGGTAGTGTGTTTTCAAGCTGTACTTGATTTTCTGGAAGAGAGGATTGATCGGCAGTAGTGATGGTCGGTGAAGTAGTAATCCTAATGCTATCAGTGATGATTGGTGCAGGAATATTCTGAGTCAGCACAGTGCTTGGAGCAGCAGTATTGACGAGAACTTGCTCGATTTGGCTCGTTGAGTTAGCGGAAGCATTCAAGTCGGCTTGTTCCTTTGGTGAAGAAACAGAGGCTTGCTTTTCAAGAGAAGCTTGTTGAGAAGAAGGTGTTTGCTTACTAAAAAACTTGAACTTAAGAGAAGAAGGATCTTTAGTCGACTTTTGAATAGGAAGGTCAATGACAGGTTTTTGACTTGCCTTTACTAATCTTCTTCTGCGAGGAGGAGTGTCAGCTTGGATAGACTCTCCTGAGTGAGAAGGAGAAGTCTCTTCTTGATCAGCATTAAGCTGGTCAGCTTGTTCTTGTTCTTTATCTGCACCCAACTCAGTATTAGTTGGGTCAGCAGCTTCTTCTTCACTAGCTGTCTCCTAAGCGTCATCCTGACCGCTTCTTCTTCTTCTTCTTCTTCTTCATCCTGATCTGAGTTATCTAATTCTTCCTCCACCTGAGTGATGAAGTGATCATCCAGTTCTACATCATCTTCTTGATGCTCAGCTTCAGTTCCTTGACACTGTGTGTAGTGAGAATCACCAGGAACAATGATGTCAGTGGGGATAGCATCAATTGGGGTTTGTTCTGAAGACTTCTTCTTCTTCAGAGGTTGCTCAGCTTCCAGTCTTTCCTCTGTATCAGGCTCATCTTGCCTACTTCTCTTCTCAGCTGACTTAGGTCTCTCTTGACCTTTTTGAGAAGCTGACTTAAGCTTCTTGGTTTGAGGCTCAGCCTTCTTTGAAGGAGTCCCAACAGCTTTCCTTTTTCGGGCAGCTGGAGCCTTTGTCCTTTTGCCCTTCTTTGGGACAGTTGTCTCCTCATCAACCTCATCAGTATTTTTGCCTTTCTTAATTAGTTGGTCATACTTCAAGGCACGCAGTGAAGCAGCTGTGATCTCAGAGCCTTGGGCCTCAGTTTCCTCGAAGAGATCAATTTGATGGTCTTTGAGGATTCTGGTTATGAGTGAGCCCAGCCTTAAAGTTCCAGTGCTCCTCTAGAAGCCGGCTATTAAGAAAACTGGCATGTTGATGGGCTTGTAGGTCAGCATATGTCATATGAAGCATTGCTCGAAATTTGTCGCTGAGCTGGTGTAATTAATCTTGGGGTAGATGTAATTGGTCAGTAGATAGTGTGCCATCTTTTGGTGCTGGCCCATTGATGAACTTGAGATTTCTCCAGAATGGCCAGCGGGCTTGCAGAAGGTGGCAACGTACCCAGTTCCTTCATGATCACCCTTCCTTCTCAGCTTTGTTCCCTCATTCTTCAATTTCAGCAAATTGGCAAGGTAGGTAGGGTTGATAAAGATTGTCTTCTCCTTTACCACGGTTACCAGATAGTCCTGGTTGTCGTCAGCAACCCGCAGTTTGTGATAAAACTCCCTTACTAGGTCAGGGTAAGTGGGATCTCTAATGGAGAACAGCTCAGTCCAGCCATTCTTCGATATCCATTCACAGAATGGTTGCTCGGTTGTTACGAAGGCCTCAGAGAACCATCGTGAGAAGTCTATTTTGCACTCTCTAACGTCTGCGAAGACTTTGGTGTAGGTTCTGACCTTGGTCAGCTTTCCCTTAGAGGAGGTGGCTTGGCCAACTTTGCCTTTGCTCGGTGTAGTGACCTTTGTAGTTTCAGGCGAAGTAGTTTGCCTGGATGGTTCATCGGAACTGGTCTTAGGTTGACCGGCACCGGAGATGTTAACAGAAACCTTAGTCATAGTTTCAGAGAAAGATTGGGAAGTTTGAGAATTTTAGAGAGAGAATGCTTTGCCAGAGAATTCGGTAAGTGTAAAGAGATAACAATGGGGATTTGCCCATTATTTATAGCGGTGAAAAGTGGATCTTATCGAATCCATGTGTCAGTTTTGCCTTGGGATTGTGAACCGACAATGATCCTGGCTTTTATGACACATTCGGCGCATACGTCATCCTAGGTGGCTATTCGCGTGCTCTAGCATTAAATGCAACGGATCTTATACTCAGCGTTTAGAATACTAAGCGTTTTATATTCTGAGTGGTCAGTTTTATACATACGGATGAATTCTCAGTTTGAGATAACTACTCGGTGCCAATGTTTGCTCAGTATGTGATATTCATTCATTTAGCATTAAACACTCAGCATACATTTATTCACTCAGCAAACAATAGATCATTCAGCATGTTAATTCACTCAGCATGAGTCTATATTAGGAGCTGGAATTTACTGAAGAGGATTAAACATACCAATGGCTTCTCTCAGTATGCTGAACTGTTCACGAGCCAGTGGCTTTGTGAAGATATCCGCAAGCTGCTCATCCGTTGGGACGTAGGTCAGCTTTATCTCACCCTTGAGTACATGGTCTCTAATGAAGTGATGTCTTATGCTGACATGCTTCATCCTGCTGTGTTGAATTGGGTTCTTTGATAGATCAATTGCACTTTTGTTATCGCATTTGACCTTAATTGTCTTTGTTTGAACACCATAGTCTTCAAGCTGTTGCTTAATCCATAGGACTTGAGCAACACAGTGTCCAGCAGCAATGTACTCAGTTTCAGTGGTAGACAAGGCTACTGACGCCTGCTTCTTACTGAACCAAGATACAAGACAGCTTCCTAAGAAATGACATCCTCCAGAGGTGCTTTTCCGTTCTAGCTTGTCTCGTCCATAGTCAGCGTCAGTGTATCCAATGAGTGTAAAGCCATGAGTGTTGGGATACCATAAACCTACGTTCACTGAGCTTTGCAAATATCTAAGGATTCTTTTTACAGCTATGTAATGAGATTCCTTAGGGTTAGATTGATATCTAGCACAGTAGCATACTGAGAACTGAATGTCCGGTCTACTTGCTATTAAGTAAAGTAGAGAGCCTATCATACCTCGATACAATTTGCTGTCTACCGACTTACCATTCTCGTCAGCGCAGAGGACAGTGTCAGTGCCCATAGGAGTGGATATTGGCTTGCAATTTTCAAGATCATATTTCTTCAATATCTCCTTGGCATATTTAGCTTGACTGATGAAGATGCCATTTTTCCCTTGTTTGATTTGAAGTCCAAGGAAGAAGTTGAGTTCTCCCATCATCGACATTTCAAACTCAGTCTGCATTTGCTTGCTAAATTCCTTACACATTGACTCATTAGTAGCACCGAAAATAATATCATCAACATATATTTGAGCCAGCAGGGTATCTTTACCCTTTCTCTTAATGAATAAGGTTATATCAGCTTTGCCCCTGACATAGTTTCTAGTCAGTAGGAAACTGGTCAACCTCTCATACCAAGCACGTGGTGCTTGCTTGAGGCCGTACAGAGCCTTTTTGAGTTTATAAACGTGGTTTGGGAATTTAGGATCCTCAAACCCTAGAGGTTGATTAACATAAACTTCCTCGTTTATAACTCCATTAAGGAATGCACTCTTAACATCCATTTGAAACAGTTTAAAGTTCATATAGCTTGCATAAGCGCATAAAATTCTAATAGCCTCTAGCCTTGCCACTGGGGCAAAGGTCTCACCATAGTCAATACCTTCTTGCTGACTGTAGCCCTGAGCTACAAGCCTTGCTTTGTTCCTGACTACGTTTCCTTGCTCATCCAGCTTGTTGCATCAGCCATTGTAGCTGTTCGGAACCCCCAAACCATTCCAACTGGCGGTCAGAATTTCTTCGAATATGTCCTTGAATTCATTCGAGATGTGAGCCAAACTCAGATCGGAGAGGAATACGGCCCATGGGAAGACCCATCTTGTTCCAATGGTCTTCTGACTCCTTGGATGTGGCACTAACTCCCATACATCGTTTCTTCTGAATTGGTCAAGTTCCTCTTGAATTGCACTCATCCAGAATTCATCTTCCTCAGCGTCAGCGAAGTTCTTAGGTTCCTGAACTGAGACGAAGGCTACGTTGCTGAGGTATCTCTTGAGTTGGTTTCTTGTCATCAGGGTATTCTCAGCGGCATTAAGAATAGCACTCTCTGAGTGTCCTCTTGGTATCCTTATCTCCTTTGGTAGATTTATGTCTTGTGCTGTCTGTGTTTCAACAATCTCTACAGGTGAAGACTGGTCAGCCCTTGAGGGAATGACTCAGCGGCTGTATCTTGATCAGCGGGTACTGAGTGTGGATCATCCTTGGTCAGCGGCAGATATCTTCCTGCAGGGTTAGTTTCATCGAACTCAACATGTACTGACTCTTCTAAAACTTGAGTTCGTTTATTGAAAACTCTGTATGCTTTGCTGTTTGTTGAATAGCCTAAAAAGATAGCTTCATCAGCTTTTGAGTCAAACTTAGCTAGGCTATCTTTGGTGTTTAAAATAAAACATTTACAGCCAAAGGCACGAAAGTATCCGATGTTAGGATTTCGTCCTTTCCAAAGTTCATAGGGGGTTTTCTTTAGTATAGGTCTAACAAGAGCCCTATTAAGAATATAACACGCTGTGTTAACAGCTTCTCCCCAAAAGTACTTTGGAAGCCTATGCTCACTCAGCATTGTCCTGGCTATTTCAACCAAGGTTCTGTTCTTCCTTTCAACAACCCCATTTTGTTGAGGCGTCCTAGGAGCAGAGAAATTATGGTCAATGCCGCTGGCTTCACAGAATTCAACAAACTGTTGGTTTTTGAATTCTCCACCATTATCACTTCGGATGTGAGCCAATTTTAGGTCTTTATCATTTTCAAGTTTTCTAACCAAATTTGAAAATGTCTCAAATGTCTCATCCTTGCTACTCAGCAAGATGACCCAAGTGTACCGAGAAAAGTCATCTACAATGACCAAGGAAAATCTTCTTCCACCCAGACTCAGCGGCTGGACTTGACCGAAGAGATCCAAGTGTAGTAACTCTAACGGACGCTTAGTTGAGACAACATTTTTACTATGAAAAGATTGTTTGGTTTGTTTTCCAGCTTGGCAAGCGTGGCATAGCTGATCTTTTTCAAATTTAAGTTCTGGCAGTCCCTCAACCAATTGCTTTCTTGCTAATTTGGCCAGGAGGTCCATGCTTACATGACCAAGTCTCCTGTGCCATAGCCAGTAATTTTCTTCCTTTGAAACTAAGCATACAGTTTTTGAAAACTTTTTCTCCAAGCTCAACGTGAAGACATTATCAATGCGAGGGGCAGTTAAAATTAACTCATTAGTTTTACCCTCGAATATTTTACATCCAGTGTCATCAAATATAACTTTTCTCCCATTGTCATATAGCTGAGCTACGCTGAGTAAGTTATATTTGAGTCCGCTGACTAGGGAGACTGATTCAATAGTAGGATTACCTCCAATGGTTCCTGACCCTACTATCTTACCATTTTTGTTGTCTCCAAAACTTACACTTCCTCCTCGTTTACGCTCGAATGTGATGAACTGAGTTTCATCACCAGTCATATGCCTTGAGCATGCGCTGTCAATATACCACATCTTTGACTTCTCGGCACATCTCAGGCTTACCTGCAATGTAACTAGTTACTTTTAGGTACCCAATTCTTTTTGGGTCCTTGCTTGTTAGGTTCAACAGGTAAAGCATCATATTTTATTTTATGGCGGCATACTTGGACAGTATGGCCATTCTTTCCACAGAAGTCACAGCTGACCTTCCGTTTAGGATTTCTCACTGACTGGTCAGCACCCCAGTGCTGAGCGTGCCAGCACACCTTTGTGGTGTGTCCTTTCTTCCCACAGAAGTCACACTGGACATTCCGCTGGGTATTCCATCTCTGCTGACCAGTACTCCGGTACTGAGCATTCAGAGGAATATTTCTTTTGTTTGGAACCTTTAGTTGGTTCTGAATGGATGTGATGTCCTTTCTCAGTTTCTTGGAATCTGATTGGACCTCAGAGACAAACTTTTGCATAATTCCAATGTTACTATGCAAATCTGAGTTGTCCTGAAGAAGATATCGAAGATCACTCAGTTTGACCTCCTCAACCTCGTCACATCGCCTGCTGAGTGCTCTAATTTTCTTATTACACTTTTTGACAAGTGTGTAGAGGTCACTCAGGGCATTAACCATTTCATTTCTGAGCTGGGGAAGTGATATTACCTCATTTGATTGCTCCTCATCGTCAGATGCAATGGAGGGGTCAGCATGCTCAGAGACGCACGGCTCAGCAAGTTCGTCAGCCATAAAACAGATCTTTGCTGACTCAGTGGCATCAGCTCTGATGATGAAGACTCATCACTGTCGCTCCATATTGCCACCATTGCCTTTTTGCCGTTCTTCCTTTCTTTCCTCAGCGTGGGGCAGCTTGACTTGATATGGCCAGTTTGATGACATTCAAAGCATGTAATGGGCTTTGAGTTGTCCTTCTTGTATTTGCTGTCGCTGGACTCAGCTTTATACTTATCAAACTTTCTGTAGGGCTTCTTAGAATATTTGTCATTCTTTTTGAACAGCCTTTTCATCTTCCTGGTGAACATAGCCATCTCCTCATCATCTGTTGAGCTCCCATCAGTGGAGTCAGCTTTCATGACAAGAGACTTTTGCTTCTTATCTTCAGACTTTTCCTTCACCTTGAAATTCTTCATCGAGATCTCATGGGTCAGCAGTGAGCCGATGAGTTCATCATATTTATAGGTGGTTAAGTCTTGAGCTTCCTCAACAGCAGTCTTCTTTGCTTGCTAGTTTTTAGGAAGACTCCTAAGAATCTTCTTGACTTGTTCTTCCTCGGTGAAGATCTTCCCAAGTCTCTTGAGCTCGTTGATGATGTTTGTAAACCTTGCATTCATGTCAGATATTCCTTCATCATTGTTCATTTCGAACAGCTCGTATAGTCTCATCTGCTGGTTCACCTTGGACTCCTTCACTTTGTTGGTTCCTTCGTAGGTGACTTCCAGCTTCTTCTAGATCTCTTGCGCCGACTCACAACCTGATATCTTATTATATTCTGCAGCATCAAGCACACAGTGAAGCATATTTATAGCCGAAGCGTGATTTTGTAGCTTCTTGAGATCATCCTCTGTCCATTTGGCCTCAGCTTTGACAACTGTTTGGCCAGCCACAACTTCAACAGGAACAAACGGGCCTTGGACTATTGAAAGCCATACACTCATGTTTGTTGCCTGAATAAAGTTTTTCATCCTATTCTTCCAGAAGGTATAGTTAGACCCGAAGAATAGGGGAGGCCGAGTAATGGACAGCCCCTCAGGTAAGATCTGAGTTGTTTGGTTTCCTGGGAGAAACCGAGTGCTGTTTTCAGCCATAGTGGGGATCAGCTCAAGGTAGTTAAACCTTTAACAGTGAGCTTTTAAGATCTGATACCACTTATTGGTCCCTTATAACGTAACAAGTTAGTTCCAAGGGGGGGATAGGAACTATTTAAAATTTAAGTACGTTAAGGCTGACTTCTTTTTCTTTGAAAAAGGATTACACAGCGCGCTAAGTCAATAAGACACTAGCTTAGTCAACTGGTGACTAAGTCAGCTTCTTTCGTTGAGTCAGGAAATAGCACTTTGAGTCTATTCCTGAACTCAGATACTCAATACACACAACTCAGCGTGACCTCTTTACTTGGTCAGTTTTGTTTAAGCAAGCAATATATATATTAAGGAGTTTAAGGTTAGAAAGATATTACTCAGCAGATTTATCTAGGTTCGGCCTCCAAGCCTACGTCCTGTCCCCGGAACACGTTCCGAGATTTCAAATTCTCTACTGAGCTCTTTAACGGTAGAGCATCAAACCTTTTACAACCTAGAAGCTGAGTATAACAAGAGTACCTTCCTCTATACCTCTACTCACTCCTAAACTCTCGCTGAGTACTATAACCGAGTACTCAGCCTCTCCTTTCTAATCTCTAGAAATGATAACGATTTATCCTAAACAACAATTGCTAAGACACTTTAGATGATTGAATAATCACTCTAGACTTTTACACGAAAGATATGAAATTTGGTGTAAGAATTTGCTTTGCTTTTTCTTGCAGAACTTTGAGTAGAATTTTGGTCAGCGTAATGGCTTGATCAAGTTCTGTATGGAATGAAGCAACTGAAGGGCTCTATTTATAGAGACGTCTGAGACATCGGTCATTTCGAATTTCGAAATAACCGTTGGAGGGAAACGGCTTCCTGTCGTTGTCACTCAGTCTTGCTCAGAGCTCTCGGCCAATCAAATTTGAGTATCTTCTGTCCTCGGTCAGTGTTGAGCAGCTTTTAGTCAGCTCGGCAGAATGTCTCTCCATTTATGGTAAGGTCAACTAGACAGCGTTCTGTGTCTTCTGAACTTTACCCAAAGTGGAAACACTTTGTCTGGAAGTTGTTCTTGCTCAGCTGCTGTCTTGTACTCTTTGTCGATTCAACTCAGCGGCTTCACTCCGAAGTTGTTCAACGAAGGTCTTCTAGATCCTTCTCTTGATGAGTTGCGTTTTGATCATAACGACAGCGTTTTGCACACGCAGGCCGAGTTGTCTTGATCTGTTTGACTTGGGCCTTGACTTCCGTATGGGCCTTGGGCTTTTTACTCTTTATGTCTTATAGATAATTTTAACTCAACATTGAACAAACACATTAGTATAATAAATCAAAGCATTTAAACTTAGTGTGTTTTGAATATATTTAATTTTACTTAAATAATTTTGTCAAATCAAAATCATGTGGAAAGGTGTTTCAACAAAGGCTACCACGAGACATAGCATGGGATCCGGGAGATAGTGCACCTAGCTCTACATATGGTGAACTGAGATCTAGAGAGGAGGATGAAGGGTTCTCTATGAAGCCTATTAATAGCACCGAGGTGCCTAGCACATGTCACATGCAAAAGAACCGAGTCACTCATTGGGTAAAATCTGAACTTATTCTTTTGTGCTTTGTTGAAATATTTGTGTTGGAATGTTGGATGTGCATGTTGAGGGAGAACCTTTCCTATGATGAGCCCATGAAAGGTGATCTTGTTTTGAGGAGTGTGAGCTTCATGTTGAAGGAGAACATTCCCTATGATGAGCCCATGAGAGATGATCTTGTTGCGAGGAATTTAGACTCTATGTTAAGTGAGAACCTTCCCTATGATAAGCCTATGAGAGGCAAGCTTGTTGTGAGAAATGTGAGCCTTATGTTGAGGGAGAACACTTCCTATGATAGGACCATGAGGGTTGATCTTGTTGTGGGCTTTGGTGATTGTTTGTTGAGGGGGAATGGCTTCCCGTGGAATATAGAGAAGATGGAAGGATGTCAAGACTTGGTAGATTCGGAACTCACTATGTGGAGCCTTATTGACATGTATGTGTGTGGGTATATGTGGTGCTTGTTGAGGAAGCATCAACCCTATGAGGAGTCAATAGGAAGCGATCTTGTGATGAAGAGAGTGGGGTTTATGAAGTCTTTGATGAATGGGGATAGCCGCCCGAGAGATGTTAAGAAGGTAGAAGAAATTCAAGACTTGGGGATTGATGGCCAAGTTAGTAAAGTGGCAAGTCTTGAAGTTTCGGGATTGTTAACCCAAGATGAGGGAAGAGCTACTATATGTGTGCTTGGGTTCACTATGATATGGGTTGACGAGTGTCGCCGGGATATTCCGTTTGATGTGGGCCATGGGCAAAGAGAGATTGTGCATGATAGCCGGGTTAGTGGAGTGAGTAAAAGCGAAGGTTGGGCCTATTCAGTTCAAAATCATGTTTGGGTTGTGGAGAGTACTTGATAGAGGCATTTCGTCCCTATCTTTTAGCGTGATTTACGGTTTAATTTTAGAAGAAATAAATAAGTTTAATTACAAAAATAAAGCGTTTTGATAAAATAAAGAAATAAGAATAAATTTCGTACCTTCAGTTAATTTTCCGTGTTTTTGATTAGTTTAGGAAATAAAAACTTCAAGCTAACTCGGCTCTTAAGATTTGTATTTCAGGTACGAGTAAGGAGCAAAAATCTACTCAAATACGCAGGGTGTATCATCCTTTACGCAGGGCGTATCATCATATACGCGGGGCGTAAAACATGGTGTCAGAAATAATTGCCTTATCCGCAGACACCATGTGGAATTGACTCAGCATACGCGGGGCGTATGACACCCTACGCGGGGCGTATGACACCCTACACGGGGCGTATGACACATGTCGAAAATAATTGGCCTAATCCTGAAAGTCAGACTGTATTGTCTCCCGGAGTCAACTCTCCATACGCGGGGCGTACCACCATATACGTGGGGCGTACCAGGCAATTCCTCAATGATAAAATCTCAGAAACTCATTTACGCGGGGCGTACTTCAGCTACGCAGGGCGTGTTTGAGACAACAAGACATAGAATTGGTCCACATGCAGGAGATTTCTGACGGAATGGGCACTTATGCGGGGCGTAGACCACCGTACGCGGGGCGTAGACCACCGTACGCGGGGCGTATCATGGGTTTTCTGCACCAAATAATGTTGCTCCATACTTGTACCTTGTGAAGTTACAATCCTACCCCTAGCTTGATGTATAAATAAGAGTGACTAGCACTCATTTAGACAACTCTTGAAACCTTGTACATAGCTACATTTTACTTCTTTTTTGATAGAATTCTTGTTATTTTAGTTTTAGATTCAGATTTTGTAGCAAAACTCTCCCACCTCGAGAGCTTGTTCGTTCATTCTGGCGTTCCGTCGAAGTTCCGTTCCACCTCCATTCACCAAGCTCGAGAGTTCCACCTCTAAGACCTAAGAGACGGCCTTGAGTCCGGTTAGCTAGTTCCGAGGGCCGATTCTTCCCTCTTTACTTTCTAATTAGCTTGCACTCTTCCTATGTACTAGGCTTGGTTGTATTCCACATTTATGCTTTCCATATTTATAATATATGATTTGCAATTTCCGTTCTATATACGTGTTGATGTTTATTGTTTGTTTTGATACTCTTAATTGATTATTGTGTAGGGGAACGCGATTTCTGACGCCATTCGGGCTACCTTTAGGGATTCATATAGGTGTTGCCTTACCGGAAGTGACAAACCGGAAACCGTAGGAATTGACAAGCCACGGAACTTACGGGCCCTAGTTTCTGATCCCCAGCATTAGACACGCCTTGACTAGGAACCACGTAGTCTAAGTACTTCACGGGACGGTCAAACTACACGTAGTCATCTTTGCAAGAGTAAATCGTCAACCGAATATATTCGGAGTTATTGCATATTATATTTATAACTTATCGTCACCCATATCACTCCGTGGAGTTTTCCATTACATAAATCTGTGTCACCAATAGGTTAGGAGTAGTTTGTAGTTGTGTCTCACACCAACTCAAAGTATTCACCGCTTAGATAACGTATAAAACTGAGTCGTCTAATATTTTCAGTTATAAATCCCGTGGATTCGATACCCGGTCTTAACCGGATTATTACTTGATACGACGGGGTACACTTGCCCTAAGTAGTCGTAGCGTCTAGTAGAGTTAAGAGCAATTTATAAAGATCACATCCATAGATATAGAGTCCGCACTCATAATATATACATATCGGCATTAGAAAACTCTACCTAGATCCTACGCCCCATCAAGTTTTTGGCGCCGTTGCCGGGGATTTATAATTTCATGCAATATTAGACAAAAGCGTTTTATTGTTAGTCTAAGCATTTGTACATATTACTTTCTTTTTGTGAATAATTTATTTTGTTTCATACTAATAATCTTCTCCATGGTATCATAGTTGT
The DNA here is from genome assembly GCF_963576675.1 of Euphorbia lathyris. Lineage (NCBI taxonomy): Eukaryota > Viridiplantae > Streptophyta > Magnoliopsida > Malpighiales > Euphorbiaceae > Euphorbia > Euphorbia lathyris. Next base: position 89,597,012 of record NC_088915.1, read on the forward strand.
CTGTTAAGCCCAAAATATACCTAAAATATCATTAATATTTACATCATTTTTATTACAAATTTATGTTGTTTATATCTGTTTAGATTACTTTTACTCTCGAATATCTTTCTTTTTTGCAAGGTACCTAAATATTTGGTAAAATCCAAATAGGAACGAAAAAGGATCAAAAACAGAAGAAAAACCTACCAAATGAGTCAAAGACGACGTAAATCGAAAGCACCAAGTCGAGGACACGAACGAAAGCAAAGAAGTGAGAAAACTCACCGTACCGCGACAGTGAAATCCCCAACCCGCGGCCGCGACACGCGTGGTTTAGCCATTTCTCCCCTTCGTCCAACGTTCAACTTAATGCTACGTCATTCACGGCCGAGGATTCCTATCCTCGGTAAGTGCAGAAATTTTGCCAAAAGCATTTAACACATGCTGAAATCCAAGAAACGCGTTCGTTCAAGTGGATAAAGACGTCCTTTCACAACGGACACGACTCTTAACCAACGGATACATCACTTCAAACACAACCCTTCAACATCTATAAATAAAGAGTTGATGTTGAGAAAAAAAGAAATGAAATGTTATAATATAGATATAGAATCAGAGCGTAGAACTTATGTCTAAGTTCTAAGTAAAAACATTTCGAGAGTTAGAAATTAGATTTTGTACAAAACAAGATGAGGTACACATATTGTTTATAGTTTAATTACAACTCAGTAGCGTTTAGACATTGTTCCAGTTTTAGTTTGCATCATGGTAGTGGCCGACCGAATCCCTACTACGAAGTTACAGCGAGAAGATTGAGTAGAGTGTTCGCCCCTGAGCCTGACAACCTCTAAGGAAACCCAAGGAAAGGAACCGATCAAGCCGTTCACTTGCACGCCCTCGAAGAACTCGATGCTCCATGTTCTCTGTAAACTTGTATCAATTTATATTTCATCTAATAAAGTCCGTTCTATTCGACAAATCATTATGCAGCACTTATGGTAACCAATCCAATATAAGTGAGGCTGGTGTTTTCATTAATACGCAGTTGAATTCAAAATCATTACAAGGAAACTTTGTTGAACACTTAGGCAAATTATCATCTCGAAAGAGTTTTAATTTGAGTAAGGGCAACTATCCCGGAATGGTTTTGTCGCGTTCAAAGCCAATTAATTAGAGGTTCCGTCATTTATTTCATCATCATAATTGATACAAAGTTTAAGTTGTTTTCTTTGCTTAATGCAAATGAATACATTCATTGTTTTTCTAAAAAGTTCTAAATGTTCCTGTTTTGTAAAATTCATCCTTAAATCAGAAGATCTTTCTAACAATCGATTTATTCTAAATATAAAATCTTATCCCAGCATTTTTCAAGTATTCAAAGTTCATAAACTCAATTAAACAATTATTTTTCCTAAATTCAATTAGACAAATTTTACTTTTCATTTACAATTAATAATAAATCTAACAAGTTCGAAATTAATAAATTCAAAAATAAGTTTTTCGTTAAAAAACGTATCCCTGTGGGATCGATATTTTTATTACTACAAGCGAAACTGTGCACTTGCGGAAATCGCTCAACAAGTTTTTGGCGCCGTTGCTGGGGATTCGCCAAATTTTTTGACAAAATTTTTATTTTTCGTATTTTATTTTCGAATCTAGGTTTACACATTATTTTTTATACAACTTTTATATTTTATTTATTTTCAGTTTATATAACATATTTGTTTGCTATTTTGTTTTGAAGGTAGTTTGGCTCGTGTAACAATTTCAAGTTCATGCGCAGTTCGCGAAATTCGGGCACGCCACCAGACCCTTTTGATCCAAAAATTGAAAGAACACTTAAGAAAAACAAGAAAAACAACAAAAACAAAGACAAAACACCCTTAAAAACCAAAAAAAATCCAGCCAGAAAATATGGCCGATCCACCGACACTTATGGATTATGCTAGGCCAGGAATGGCCGGTGTAACTAATAGTGTAGTTAGACCCCGTATAAACGCAAATCAATTTGAAATTAAGCCTGCTTTGCTTAATATGTTGCAAAACAACGTAACGTTTTATGGACTACCTAACGAAAACCCTAATGCCCATTTGACAAATTTCTTAGAAATTTGTGATACTTTTAAAATTACTGATGTAACAGCCGAAGCAATCAAACTTCGCCTCTTTCCTTTCACTTTGAAGGATAAGGCAAAAATTTGGTTAACTTCTATGCCTGCTGCAACATTTGAAACTTGGGACCAATTAGCCCAAGCGTTTTTATCAAAATATTTTCCTTTAGCAAAAACCGCAAGAGTCATCAAAGAATTGACATCTTTTACCCAAAATGATAATGAAACTCTTTATGAAGCTTGGGAACGTTTTAAAGAACTTCAACGTTTATGCCCACACCACCAATTGCCAGATGCACTTTTAATGCAGACATTCTATAATGGATTAAATCCTACGACTAGAGGTTCATTAGATGCTATGTCTGGAGGGTTATTTATGAAGAAGACGTCCGTCCAAGCAAGAGAACTTTTGGAGGAAATGGCAATCAACAGCAGTATGTGGCCCGCAGAGCTTGGACATATACCAATGGCGAAACCATCATCCTCAGGTACATCATCGGTTAAAGGTATAATGAATCTTGATCCAGTTGCGATTTTACAAGCCCAATTTTCTGCCTTATCGCACAAAGTTGATAGGTTTATGGCACCGTGCGATCCTAATGGTAATCCGATCCAGACAGACATTGATTACGAAGGTATGAATAAGATAGAACAGGTAAATTTTGTCCAAGGACAAAACCAAACTACTAATCCTTATTCTAATACTTATAATCCTGGATGGAGAAATCATCCTAACTTTAACTGGAAAGATAGTAATAGTAATAATAATGCAAATGCTAATCAATATCGTGTAAATAATTATCAAAATCAAACAAGAGATACGATTAGCACTTTATCTTCAAAAATCGATAAATTTATAGATGCTATGAATGGAAAGGTAAGTAATCAAGACGATGGTTTTAAACGGATCGAAAGTAAATTCGATCAGCTTATCAAAAACCAATCATCTAGCATTGATAACTTGCTGAATCCGATTTGATGATCTCCGCCGGAGTTACCTGCAAAACAGAATCGGAGACGGGATCTCCGGGAAAACTCTCCGACGATCTAGTCAGTTCTTTGTATGAAGGTTGGTAATAATAGCATTACGGGGAAAAATGTGAACGTACCTCTCCCCTTTGGCCTTATGGCTTTTTATAAGTGTTCTTAAGTAACCGCCGAGGGCGGTTACTCCTTCCAGGCCACGTTCCGAGGGCGGTTACTCCTTTTTAGGCCATGTCCCTTTCGTGGCTTTCGTGCCAACAAACGTGGTATCGTTTGTTCTGAGTGGGAGTTTTGATGCTCCATTTAGGAATTCGGGGCAGTTACTTACTTCACCCGCTTCCTCTATTCGGGCTCTATTCGGGTCCCATCCGATCCTAGACCATGGGTCTAAGTATGGCTGGGCCCGTGTAATGAATTCGGCCCGGTTTGGCTTCGCGGGTCATCACATGCCTCCCCCTTAGTTTGGCAAGAGCCCTTTAGGGTCTTTTTATAGGGGACTCTTCGTTTTTGTCTGGATATTCAAAATTCAAAAATTGTGAATTTCCTTGTCCATCGTTTCTTTTCCGGCATCGTCGTTTCTTTTCCGGCATCAACCTCTTCGCGTTCATTCTTCTCTGTGTAGTCTTTCATATGTAAGTTTTCCTTTCCACAACTTGTACCTCGCTCGACTCTTTACTTCTGTTCATTTTTCTTCATCAATATGTCGAACCCTGACCTCGACTTTGCACCGTTCGACAAAAATTACGTCCGCAAGGTATCTCATGAGGTCGATGAGATGGTCGATGAAGCTTCAACCAGCTCTCCTGGGTCTGATTCTCATCCCGCCGACTTCCTCCACCTAGCGAATACATCCGATGAGGGTTTAGGTTTTGACCCTAAAAAGTTGATTCCGCCACCTGTCCCAACCCCTCGTTTGCTACCGAAGAAGGACAGATCGGGAAGCCTAGTTTGTCAGGAGACAATTGATGACTTACGGGAGCAGTATTCTTAGCTTCAAGGTCTCGAAGCCCTCATTCTCGGGGAGGATAGAGGGCCGGGCGACTACCCAAAGGGGTATTTCACCATTTTCGTCGCCCAGATTATCTGCGGTTTCACGTATCCGCTGGCGGATGAGATTGCCTCCGTCCTTGGCGGTTACGGAATCGCACCTGGTCAATTGCATCCCAACGGATGGGCCGACTTAACTCTGGACAAATTTCTGGCGGATTGTCTGGAGGTTCCCTTCTCGCTCAAAATTTTCTCCAAGCTTCATCATTTTAAAAGTTCGGCGGGGCATTTCACTTTCATCCGTCAGAGCGGTTACTATGGTTTCGACGAGAAGCTGAACAAGATCCGCGAGTGGGACCGATCTTACTTCTTTATCAAGTTTAATGAAGGGAATCCAAACTTCCTTCGCTGCTGGGGCCGGCCCAATGTAAAGAGTTTGAACTTCGGTTACCCCAGTGAGGAAGAATCCACTGTTATAAAGTTCTTGAAGAGTATGCCTCCTTTCGTATGGACATATGATCAGGCCTTCCATATGCTAAGGAGCCGAGTAGCGATTGCCTACCGCGAGGGAGATCGCGTTGTCTATATCCCTTATCACGTTTTTGTTCAAGGTATTTTTTTATTTCCAAGTTGATGATTTCTTTTAACCCTTTGCAGGGGTGATCCTTTATCTCAACTCGCTGCAGATCGAGAGGCGAAAGCCCTAGCGAGAAGGAAGAGGCGGATGGCGGGGACCACTTCCGTTGCAGGGGCGAATTCTCCTGGAGGGGCAATTACTTCTATTGAGGCGGCTTCTCCCGTAAGGGCCTCCGTTTCACAAGGTCCAGCTTCTGCTTCCGAGGACCTTCCCTTAACTAGGAAGCGGAAGCATAATGCGGATACAGAGTCTTCTCGTCCCAGAAAGAAAAACACCTCTGTGTCCCTCACTGTTGGCGGCACACCCGTATCCGCCCCGTCCAAAGGAAAGAGCAGTACTCCAATTCACGAGGTATCTCAATCCATTCCCCCCGTTTTTTATGTTGTTAACTTTTCCTCATGAGTTATCTGTTGTTCTCCTGATCTTTCTCCTTATGCATTCGCAGCCGATTCCCGACATCAGCGGGTGGTGGACTAGGACCTTTGGTATGGCCGTGAGCTTTTCTTGTAAGGACATTGTCTCTTCCATATGCAATGTCCTTGGGCGGCTCCCCTCTGCTTCCCGTGTGCGAGAACAAGTACCGCTTCCTACTGCAATGGAGGGGATTGAGAAGCGTGCCATAGAGGTATATTGTTGTTTTGGGGGTAGAGGCTTGTCATTCCCTTTCAAGGATCTTGTGTCCATAGTAATCACATGTTTCTATTCGCCCTTTTTATTCACGAGCCGTCTTATATGCAGATTATCAATTTCACGGAGGGCGCTCTCCAAAGGGATGCTGAACGAGCCAAAGAGTTGGAGAACCTTGGTACTGAATTGGCGACTCAGAAGTTGCTTTATGATGATGTCCAAGGGAAGGTAAAGGCTCTTGAAGGCGCTTGTCAGAAGGTTATGAGCGAGAAGGAGGAAGCTCTCAGATCCCTCCAGGCTAAGTCCGACGAGCTGCAAAAGGTCCTTGATGATCTAAATTCATCCAAGGAGGCTCTGGAGATGCAAAAGAAAAAAGCTGAGGAGATTCTAGCCGAAGATGGTGCTCGCATCTATTGGTATGGGGAGCGAATTCATGCCGCTTATGAGCATGGGCATCCAGATCGAGTACTTAGCCGCCCCAAGGTTCCCATCCCCGAAAAGGATCTAACTGAGAAGTGGGACAAGCTGGAAGCCGAGGATGCTGATATGGATGAGGTACTCTTCTTAGATTGGCAGAGTTTTCAGAACTCTCCAATTAGATGTGAGATCCCTACTCAGAACGCGGAAAAAGAGGCACCACAAGACCTTTCTCAGCCTGAGCAAGAGGTACCGCCCTCTGAAGCGGTTACTGATTCGAGGGTTGAGGATTCGCTTGAAGCAGATCCGCCCACTGGAGGAGATGAGGGAGCCGCTGAAGGCGAGGAGGGCCATAGGGGTGAAGGAGAGGAAGCTGTAGCATAGTTTGATTTATATCTGGACTGTTGTATGTAACAAACTACCCGTATATATATATTTTCTTTTGCTTGCCGCTTTACCTATACGTGCGATTGTTGTTTTATTCCTTATTGCCCTTTGTTTTCATACGTGACCCATGCCTTTTGCCGACTCCATATTTGTATTTCCTCGTAGTTTAGTTTCGTTTCCGCTAGGGTGGCCAGACCCTTTTTGCAATTTTTTGAGTACTCGTTAATTCGCTTAATTTTATGCCTTATCTTATAATTTTTCTTTCGAAAATAATATAATCATAAGGTTAATCATAAGGTTTTGCGAGTGATGCGTAATCATGCATCCGCCTTTCTTTAAGAGGCAACACATTTATGTGTTTTTAAGTTTAACCATAAGGTTTTTGCGAGTGATGCGTAATCATGCATCCGCCTTTCTTAATAGGCAACACATTTATGTGTTTTTAAGTTTAACCATAAGGTTTTTGCGCGATTTACCCGCCTTTTGTTTGTAGATAACACACTGAAGTGGTTGTCCTAAAAAGGATCCGTACTCAGACGCTGTATGCAACAATTGAATATCTTTATTGATAAAAGAAAAGACTTTTTGTTACATTGGTATATGAAATGTGTGGGATCAAAGCCTCATTAAAACCTTTTATCAGAAAACCCAGTGGGAAAAAACTCATAAAAGGAAAAAGAGTACTCGTCATTTCCCTGAACTACCCGGCCCGTTTATATAGGCGCAGATTTTCTAGATTCCAGGTGCGCGGGAGCTTTTTTCCGCTCATTTCTTCTATTTCAAAAGTTGATGGTCCCAGCTTCTTGGATACTCTGTATGGTCCGATCCAGTTGACGCCTAATTTGCCTTTGCCATCTCTGGATTGTATTTTATCCGCTTTTTTCAAGACCAAGTCATTCTCGTTGATTATCACTTTTCGCACCCTTCTGTCATGATATTTCTTGACCCTATTGCGGTATACTGCCATTTGCATGTAAGCTTTTTCTCTTCGTTCTTCAACAGAATCCAATGCATCTCTAATGTTGATAGGATTTTGTGTGTCGCAATAATAAATTATTCGATCTGTAGGCGACTTGATTTCAACAGGTAGGACTGCTTCGGCTCCATAAACCAGCGAGAAAGGTGTTTCGCCAGTTGCTGCTTTTACAGAAGTTCTGTATGCCCATAACATATGGGGTATCTCATCCGCCCAACCTGTTTTTTTATCGCCTAGCCGCTTCTTGATCCCTTGAATCATGGCCCTGTTGGTAACCTCTGTCATACCATTCGATTGGGGATGGTTTACGGAAGAAAAATGATTCTTGATCCCCATGCTTTCGCAGTATGCTTTGAACTTGACACAGTTGAACTGGGTGCCGTTGTCAGTTATAAGCTTTTGCGGGATTCCAAATCGCATGATAATGTTCTCTCGTAAGAACTCGATCATTCGTTCAGGTGTTTGAGCGGTTACTGCCTCCGCTTCTACCCATTTGCTGAAGTGGTCAACTGCGACTACCAAGTACTTCCTTTTCTTTGTCGTTTCTGGGAATGGACCCACTATATCGATTCCCCATGTTGCGAATGGCCATGCCGTCATTATAGAGATTTGTTCGGCTCCGGGAACGTGCTTTTCATTCGCGTGGATTTGACAGCTGTGACATTCCGCTACCATCTTCTGGGAATCCTCCATCACCTTTGGCCAATAGTATCCCATTAGCTTGACTTTTCTTACCAACGCCGCGGATGCTTCATGTGCACCGCACATTCCTTCATGGAGTTCTCGCAGTACGTAGTCTCCTTCATTGCGGCTAACACATTTCAACCATGGACATGTATATGATTTTCGATACAAAGTTCCATCTCGAATTGAGTATCTCGCTGATTGTCCAATTAGCTTTTTGGCTAGGCTTTTATCATCCGGCAAATCTCCCTGCTCCAGATATTGGCGGATGGGTATCCGCCAATCTTCATCATCTTCCAGCTCTTCAATGACCATAATCTGATCGACTTCAAATGCCGGTGCGGATCTTATCTCCAAATTGCATGCTTTTTGATTCCATGGTTCTCTACTCGCCGCTGCTTTTGCCAGTTCATCAGCCTTTGTGTTTTGGCCTCTTGGAACATGCACCATTTCCCAGATGACTCCCTTGTGTGTTAACTCCTGCGTCAATCTGCCTACTACCTGATGGTATTTGACCAGATCTTCTTGTTTCACCAGATAGTTTTTTGTGATCTGATTTATCATGAGTTTAGAATCGCTGTAGATCACCACTCTTTCTGGCGTAAGTTCATTAAGCAGCTTCAATCCGCATATCATTGCTTCATACTCTGCGGCATTATTGATAGTTTCGAATGTTAACTTTGCCGTATAGTACAGGCGAATAACCTCCGGAACTTTGATGACGACTCCTAGTCCAGCTCCATCCGTGGACAATGCCCCATCTATGAACATGCTCCACTCTTCTTTTTGTGCCTTTGGACGTTCATCTTCATCCCACGTGAATTCATTCACGAAATCGGCAAGTACTTGACCCTTTAGTGCTGGTCTTCCTTCGTAGCGAATATCGAATTCCCCCAGGCGAATTGACCATTCCATTAATCGGCCGGATGCGTCAGGTTTCTGCAGTACCTTCCGCATTGGAATTCCGATTCTCACAATGATAGTATGCGCCTGAAAGTATGGTTTTAGCCTAGCCGCCGTGGTTATGACCGCGAGAGCCATTTTGTCCAACTTCGAATACCGAAGTTCTGCATCCTTCAAGACTTTGCTCACATAGTACACTGGATATTATTGGCCCTCTTCTTCTCGCACCATCACAATGCATATCGCCATACTGGTGACGGATACGTAAAGAAATAAATCTTCTCCATCCTCCGGCCTGCTCATTAAGGGCGGATAGCATAGCAGTCGCTTTATCCCTTCGAATGCTTCTTGGCAATCCGCCGTCCATTCAAAGGACTTAGACTTTTTGATGGCGTTGTAAAAAGGTAGACATCTCCTAGCTGAGCATGATATGAATCGCCCTAATGCCACCAGCCGCCCATTCAGTCTCTGTACTTCCTTTATGTTCCTTGGTGTCTTCATCTCCATTACCGCTTTAACTTTCTCGGGATTCGCCTCGACTCCTTTGCCACTAACAATGAAACCCAGGAATTTTCCCGCTCTTGCCCCAAATGTGCATTTCTCTGGATTCAATTTGAGGCCATATTTGATTAGCACTTCCAGGATTTCCTTAATGTCCTTCGGGTGGTTCTGCATCTTCTTACTTTTAATGATCATGTCATCCACATAGATCGAGAAGTTCTCGCTCGATTTGTCTGAAAATATTTTGTTCATCATTCGTTGATATGTTGCTCCCGCATTTTTCAGTCCAAAGGGCATCACCTTGAAGCAATAAGTTGCCTGATGAGTTATGAATGATGTCTTGATTTCATCCGCCTTCTCCATGGGTATCTGGTGGTAGCTGGATTTCACATCGGTGAACGATAAAGCCTCAAATCCTGCAGTTCCATCTACTAATATATCAATGTTAGGCAGCGGATACATATCCTTCGGACATGCCTTATTCAGATCTTTGAAGTCGACGCACATTCTATACGTTCCATTTGGCTTTTTGACTAGCACCACATTGGCTAGCCACTCCGGATACGTGACTTCTCGAATCGCATCCGATTTTAGCAAACCTGCCACTGCTTTTTCAATCGCCTTCTGCCGCTCTGGAGCGTGTCCTCTCTTTTTCTGTCGCACTGGGGTTGCACCTTTGTCCACATTCAACCGATGGGTTGCTATATCTGGACTTATTCCTTTCAACACTTCATTCGGAGCGGCGAATGCCGACTCGCATTGGATCAACACCTCAGTAATGGCTTTCTTCGTTTCCTCGGGGAGTCCTGCCGCTATTCGTACATTCTTGTCATTTGAGATGGCGAATAGTTCTGTTTCTCCTAATGCTTCTGCCGGCAACTTCTCATCAACTTTATCATCTTCATCTGACTTTGGTTCAAGTGACAATGTATAGGCTTGTTGAGACACAAGTTGATCTCCCTCAACTATGACTCGCCCTTGGTGTGTTGGCAAATGCAATGTCAAATGCTTCATTGAGATGAGCGACTCCGTTTCCGATAGGAACGGACGCCCTAGAATTATGTTGTAGGCCAACGGGAGATCAACAATTGCGAATTCTAGATCACCTCGCCATTTTAGATTCTTATCGCCCATTTCTGCTTCCAACACCACCTGTCCACTTGTTTGAGATGATTGACCCCCAAAACCAGTTACATCCATGAATGTATGTTCCACTCGCTCGTCATTAATTCCCAACTTGTTGAATGCAGTCCGAGTAATAACATTACAAGAACTGCCGGTATCAATAAGGACCCGCTTAACGTCCCATCCTTCTACGGCCATCGTAATCACCAAGGCATCCGCATACGGCTCCGTGATTTGTGCAAATGAGTAATTAAGGGCATCCTCCCTATGCGTGTTGCTTTTTCGCTGTTCACGGCGAGCCCTTTTTGTTGGCGGCTCATAGATCCCGCCAGCTATCACGTTTATCACCCCTTTCTTCTGTTTCTTTTCGGGCCTTGCTTCTCCCTCATGCAGGAGTGTTGTTTTCTCATCAATCGTTTCTTTTCTTACGAATTGGCTTAGCTTGCCCCTCTCAATCAGCTTTTCTATTTCCTTCTTCAGTTCATAGCAATCGTTCGTGTCATGGCCGTTCAATCTGTGGAACCTGCAATATTTATTAGGATATCGCCCCAAACTAGTTCGGCCTTTCGCCTCGGGGAACCGCACATCCTTCTTCAGGGGGTTCTTTTCGATCCAAAGTAACACCTCCTGGCGAGTCGTATTCAATGGTGTTTGATATCCTCCCCCTTGAAAGGAGCGATCGCTTCTGCGAACAAAATTACCCTTGGACTGGGTCTGGCGCCGATTGTCCGAAGTGGATCTAGCAGCATCTCTCTCTCTCCGGGTTTGAGCTCTATGTTCTCTGTTGACATCGTCCACTTCCATGAATTCCTTTGCTATCTTCATGAGTTCGGCCACTGTGCGCGGCTTGTTGCGGATGATTTCCTCCCGCATGCTCCAATCCGTGGTTCCATCCGCCATGATGTTGCGAATGCTCACGATATCCGGGTTCTGCAACCGCACCAGAATATCATTGAATGCGACAACAAATTCCCTTAGGGAATTATAGTTCCTCTGTTTGATCTCCTTCAGCTGCCTATCCGTCACATCCGCTGCTTTACAGCCCACGAACTTTGCACAGAAATCACGACTGTATTGATTCCAGTTGTGAATAGATTCAGCAGGTAAAGACCGAAACTAATCAGATGCCGCTCCGCCCAAAGTGGTCGAGAATAATTTGCAAATTATGCTTTCACTCGCTCCGGCAACATCCATTAATTCTCTGTAGTTCCTGACATGAGCCTCAGGATCAGAATTTGGATCCCCATAGTATTTAGGTATCGCCGACGCCTTTATCCTGTGATCTGGTATAAATTCCCGCAATGACGGAGCAAAAGGCGAATCACTCTGCACCTCTGCTCTCGCCCTAGGCATGTACCCCATTCGCTCCATCATGTTCCGTAGTTGATCTTCCAACTCAGGATGGGGTATTCGCCGAATCTCCTCCATCCGCTGCTGGTGAACTCTGGGTGACATCCACCCGCCAATTGATCTTGAGATTTGTTCTCGCCGTGGTTCTAGCCGCCGTCCGGTTATAGGATCAAAGTTCCAAGTGTGCCCCTGCCCAGACGTATTCGCCCCAGACGTCATTAACTCTGAATGCCCGCAAACCAAAGGCTCCGTGTGTTATAGTGGAAGGATTCCTGGTATTCCCGACATCGGTTGGGATGTTTGCCAGGTCGGATGGATCGTCATACTAGGATCGTGATACGAGTAGTTGCCTGGGTGGCTGTGTGGGTTCATGCGACTACTCTGACCTATCTGATTTGGCTCTCGAGATGGCTGCGGAAGCGCAGATATGGTGGCAGTAGTCGATGGTTGTGTGGAGATGACAACAGGTTGTTGAGGAGCAGCCGCCACGACGTTATTATGATCAGCGATTGCGGTTAGTAAACCAATCATCCGATCCCCCGCCGCTTGGCTCATATTTGAAGCCAAGACTTGTCCTGCCATTTGGACGAAATCGCTATTGGACATCTCCATCTCAGTTTGCACTTGGACTTCCAATAATGGACTCAATTGTCCCGAAGGGTTCGTCGAGCTAGGCACCACAGGTTTTGTACTCGCAGGCTGCGAATTCGCAGTCCGTGGACCCCTTGAGTTCATACTAGTTGATCTGGTTGTAACGCCGGTCGTTCGTGATGGTTCTGACATGTTCTTTGTGTACCTTTAACCAAATGTTGGTAAAAAAGGTCCACGTTCACCGCACCAATGATAACTTGCTGAATCCGATTTGATGATCTCCGCCGGAGTTACCTGCAAAACAGAACCGGAGACGGGATCTCCGGGAAAACTCTCCGACGATCTAGTCAGTTCTTTGTATGAAGGTTGGTAATAATAGCATTACGGGGAAAAATGTGAACATACCTCTCCCCTTTGGCCTTATGGCTTTTTATAAGTGTTCTTAAGTAACCGCCGAGGGCGGTTACTCCTTCCAGGCCATGTTCCGAGGGCGGTTACTCCTTTTTAGGCCATGTCCCTTTCGTGGCTTTCGTGGCAACAAACGTGGTATCGTTTGTTCTGAGTGGGAGTTTTGATGCTCCATTTAGGAATTCGGGGCAGTTACTTACTTCACCCGCTTCCTCTATTCGGGCTCTATTCGGGTCCCATCCGATCCTAGACCATGGGTCTAAGTATGGGCTGGGCCCGTGTAATGAATTCGGCCCGGTTTGGCTTCGCGGGTCATCAAGCATCCATAATTTGGAGGTTCAAATTGGACAACTTGCTAAATCAATTCCATCCCGCAAAGAGGGAAGTCTTCCTAGCCAAACGGAAGAAAATCCGAAAGAGCATGTTAAGGCTATCACTCTTCGTTCAGGAAAAAACTATTTAGGTCCGGAAATGCCCGGAAATTCAACTTTACCTGGAAATGATTTACCAAAATCCAAAGAAGATACATTAAAACAAAAAGATACACCAATTGACTCTAGTACGAAACCTGTTGTACCAAAACCACCTTTTCCACACAGGGTCCGAAATAAGGACCATGATAAACAACTTTTATCATTTTTAGATAAGCTTAAAAATTTGCATATAAATTTAACATTCATGGATGCAATTACGCAAATTCCTAACTATGGAAAATTCTTGAAAGATTTAATTTCAAAAAAGATTAGTTGGGAAGGAATTTCATCCATTTCTCTTACTGAAGATTGTAGTTCGATAGTATCAAGCAAATTACCTACTAAACTTAAAGATCCCGGATGCTTTACCATTCCGTGTACATTGGGAAATATGGAATTCCCAAGTTGTCTTTGTGATTTAGGAGCTAGTATAAACTTGATGCCATTGTCTATTTTTGAAAAATTAGGTTTAGAAGAAGACATCAAACGTACCAATATGGTTTTGCAATTAGTGGATCAATCCACTAAAAGACCATATGGAATAATTGAAGACGTTTTAGTGAAAGTTGACAAATTTATTTTTCCTACTGATTTTGTTATCTTAGATTTTGCTTATGATGCTAATTGTCCGCTAATCTTTGGTAGACCATTCATGAACACGGGACGTGCTCTAGTTGATGTGTCGGAAGGAAAAGTAGTTTTACGAATAGGTGACGATAAGATCGAGTTCGATATGAATCAAACGATGAAATATCCTATGGAGGATTTCGCTTGTATGAAGCTTGATTTAGTTGAAGAATGTGTTAATGACATTGTTCAAAGAGAAGAAATAATAGAACCTATAATGGGTGAAGAATTAGAAGATAAGGACCCAGAGCCTTTGATTCGAGAAGATGGACCAGTTCCGCCTTCAGTAGTAGTTCCACCTAAATTAGAACTTAAAGAATTACCAAACCATCTGAGATACGCTTTCCTAGGCGGAAGTGATACTCTACCTATAATCATCTCTAACAAATTAACAGAAAATCAAGAAGAAAAATTGAAAGAAGTTGTTAGAAATAGAATAGGAAGTATGGGATGGCAGATTTCAGATTTAAAAGGAATTAATCCTAGTATTGTAATGCATAGGATTCACCTAGAAGAAGACAAGCCACCTAAAGCGGATAGACAAAGACGTTTAAATCCGAACATGAAAGAAGTAGTCAAAAATGAGATTACTAAACTTTTAGACAATGGAATCATTTATCCTATTTCGGATAGTGAATGGGTTAGTCCAATCCATTGTGTACCCAAAAAGGGAGGCATAACTGTAGTAAGGAATGATGAAGGTGAATTAATACCTACGAGAACCACCACTGGTTGGAGGGTTTGTATAGATTATAGGAACCTAAATAAAGCAACTAGGAAAGATCATTTTCCTTTACCTTTCATCGATCAAATGATCGAAAGGATAGCCGGTCATGCATTTTATTGTTTTCTTGATGGTTATTCCGGATTCTTCCAAATATTTATTTACCCGGATGACCAAGATAAAACAACCTTCACATGTCCTTATGGAACATTTGCATATAGAAGAATGCCTTTTGGTCTATGTAATGCACCAGCAACTTTTCAACGTTGTATGACTGCAATTTTTAATGATTTCATCGAAGATATCATGGAAGTATTTATGGATGATTTTTCAGTTTATGGAGATTCTTTTGATGCATGTTTAAAAAACTTAGATAAAGTTCTTTCTAGATGCGAAGAAACGAATTTAGTATTAAATTGGGAAAAATGTCATTTCATAGTTGACGAAGGAATTGTTTTAGGTCATAAAATATCTGAGAAAGGATTAGAAGTGGATAGAGCAAAAACTTCAGTAATAGAAAAATTACCCCCACCAACAACTGTCAAGGGAGTAAGATCATTTCTAGGACATGTAGGTTTTTACATTCTGTGATTTCCAAACCACTTACTAATTTGCTTATGAAGGATTCAACCTTCGATTTTAATGAAGATTGTATTAAAGCTTTCGAGACATTGAAAACAGCTTTAGTTAGTGCACCCATAATTGCTAAACCCGATTGGGATTTGCCTTTTGAAATCATGTGTGATGCAAGTGACCTAGCTGTAGGATGTGTTTTAGGTCAAAGGAAGGATAAAAGATTACATGTTATTTATTATGCAAGTCACACATTGTCAGGTGCACAGTTAAATTACACAACAACAGAAAAAGAGATGTTAGCCGTAGTATTTGCATGTGATAAGTTTAGGTCATACTTGCTAGGATCTAAAGTTATTATTTATACAGATCACGCAGCTTTACGTTATCTGTTTGCTAAGAAAGATGCAAAACCGCGTCTGATTAGATGGGTTTTGTTGTTACAAGAATTTGATATAGAAATTAAAGACAAAAAGGGAGTAGAAAACCTTGTCGCCGATCATCTATCGAGACTAGAAGATGAAAACGGTCCTATAGGTGAAACTATCGGTATACGAGATGATTACCCCGATGAACATCTCTATCAAGTAGAAAGTATCATGTCACCATGGTATGCAGATTTTGCTAATTATCTTGCAACCGATATTGTTCCGGAAGGATTATCTTCCCAACAAAGGAGGAAATTTTTCTTCGATATTAAACAATATTTTTGGGAAGATCCCTTTCTATTCAAATCATGTGGTGACGGGATAATTAGGAGATGTGTTGGAGAAAATGAATATGAATCTATAATAACGGAATGTCATTCCAGCTCATATGGAGGACATAATGGAGTTAATAAAGCGGTAGCTAAAATATTGGAATGTGGTTTCTTTTGGCCTACAATGTTTAAAGACGTTGGTTCATTTATTACTCGTTGTGATAAATGCCAAAGAACGGGAAATTTAGGAAGGAAAGATGAGATGCCCCTCAAAAACATATTGGAAATTTTCGACATGTGGGGAATTGATTTCATGGGACCTTTTCCGCCTTCCAATGGTAAAACTTACATATTAGTAGCCGTTGATTATGTTTCGAAGTGGGTTGAAGCAATTGCAACCCCTACGAATGATTCTAAAGTAGTTGTTAATTTTCTTGACGATATATTTTGTAGATTTGGTTGTCCTAGATTCGTTGTTAGCGATGGCAGTACCCATTTCATAAATCGAAATTTTGATATGCTTATGAAAAGGTATGGAGTACGCCACCGCGTGTCAACGCCATACCATCCTCAGTCTAATGGTCAGGCGGAGATCTCAAATAGAGAACTCAAATGGATTCTAGAGAAAACTGTTTCGTCATCAAGAAAAGATTGATCACAAAAACTCAATAATGCGCTATGGGCATACCGTACTGCATTTAAGTCACCAATAGGAATGACTCCATATCGTTTAGTGTATGGAAAAGCATGTCATTTACCAGTAGAATTAGAACATAAAGCCTATTGGGCTATTAGAAAACTTAATTTCGATTTACAACAAGCAGGAAAGAAACGTTTGCTCAATTTGAATGAGTTAGATGAGTTACGACATCTATCGTATGAGAATGCGAGGATTTATAAAGAAAAAGTGAAAAAATGGCACGATGCCAAGATCAAAGTCAAACACTTTAATGTTGGAGATAAGGTGCTGTTATTTAATTCACGGCTTCGTATATTTCCAGGAAAACTTAAGTCCAGATGGACCAGACCGTATTTAGTCGTCAAAACATTCGACTATGGTTCTTTAGAACTTAAGGAAACCAACGGTAATCGTTTCAAAGTTAATGGTAATCGATGTAAAATTTATTACGAAAATATTTCCGAAATAGGAACTAATTTCGTAACAAGATTTCCTGACATATAAATCATTTCGTTTTTCTACACATAGTTATTTATTTATTTATTTATTTTTATTTTTATTTTTGTTTTTGATTATATCATTTTATGTTAGAAATTTAGATATATAAAAAATATATATTCAAGTCATGATTTTAATTAATTTTTAGGAATTTAATGTGAATGAGAAGAAATTTTGTGATTCTCAGTTGAGAATTTGAAATTCTCAGTTGAGAATTCATATATTTAGAATTCTTAAGAAGGTGAGAAATTTTCTGAACTTATAGAGAATTTAGAATTCTCAGTTGAGAATTTGGGTAAATCTGGTTAGCTAGGAAAATTTCTGGACTTACAGAGGATTTGGGATTCTCAGTTGAGAATTCTGACTTCAATAGATTTCAATTAGACAGGAAAAATTTCTGAACTTACCGAGGATAGGGATTCTCGGTCGAGGATCAGAGATTAGGGGTTTTTGACGCCTGATTTCCGTAAGGAAATCAGCGTGTCACGACCGCGGGTCAGAATCCTCGGTCGCGACACGCTGAATTTCTGCAGAAATCAGACCTGTGTTCTTCATCTCCAGCAGACACAACTCTTCAGAAACGAAAAATTGAGTTTATTCATTTTTAAGAGGTCTGATTTCATGCCTTTTCACTTCAAAACAACACCTCTTTTTCATCCTAGGATTTTATAAATAGGTTCTAGAGGTTCAGTTTTCTGTCACTTTCTTTTTCATCTCTGTCAGAACAATTCTCTGATTTTCTTCCAATTTCCTCTACCCAGAAATTAAGTTCAGAACCTTTCTTCCTTACTCATTCCAAACACCATGACTTCCACAAACACTCATCCTAAGAAAGTGGTTGCTTCACGCAATAAACGTATTGATATATCCGAGCGCTATGGATGTAACTTTCCTATCTTCAATCATGATGAGGGAAGGCGCTTCTTGAAGCTTCGATACACATTCTTTGTAGGAATGCTATACATGGATGACTTTCTTAACGATCAGTTGGGAATTAAAGATGATATGAGTCGATACATGGAACGTTTAGGATGGACCAGATTTGTTGATATGAAGTTTCCTATAATTGGAGACTGGATATTAGAGTTCTTCTGTACGGTTCGTTTTGTTAACAAACGTCGGGTGCGTCTTAGTTTTCGTCGGGATGGCAAAACTTTCACTTTTGGATATCCTGAATTGCATGCTTGGTTTGGTTTTCCCTTGAAGGATACTACCAAACGTCATCATGGAAGAGACATGACATCCACTGATATTTGGCGAATGCTCACCGGCATCTGGCCTTTCAACCCTAAACTTGCCTATAATAAGTCTTTTTATTCCAACTCTATGCTATATTTGCATAAATTTCTGAGTCACAGTCTGTTCGGTCGCACGTTCAGTAGTGTCGTCCAAGAAACTGACCTTTATGTACTAAAAAAAAAAAAAACTTAACATTTTTTATGAAATATCATTTTTACATTTATCAAATAATCATAAGTTAAATTTCTTTTATGATTATTTTTAGGTTATCATTATCGATAGAAATAAATATTTCTATACGGGTAATATTTTTCAAAATATTTTTCACAAATCTTCGACACGATTTTAAGTAAAAAATTGTCTCGAGTAAATGTATTTAAGTAATAAATTCTTTATTTTCAATCTCTATTTCAAATCATGAAATTCATGATACAATAAATCTTATTTTAAATTTTCAATTAGGTTTATAGGCATTAAATTGAACTAACAATTTTTAGCTCGGTTTTGATTTTGTCTTACATTAACACCAATTGAAGTTTTTAAGGAAACTATAGCCATAATACATGTTGAATTTTAAGTCAATATAGGATGAATGTGCTAATTTTCTTTTTCCTAATTTACAATTTATAATTCATAATCATATTCTTAACTTTTGGCCACGATTGCGACCAACCTTATCACAATCGAGGTATGAAAGGGAAGAAATAAAAAGTAAAGCGTACTTTTGGCCACAGTTGCGACCACCCTTATCACAATCGAGGTATGGAAGGAACGTTTAAATAAGAAAAAATTAAGCGTGTTTAAAGTTTAAAGTAACGATTGCGTCCACCCATGGCATGGTCGGTACCTCTTAAGCGAACACAAACAAATGCATATAAAGTTACGATCGAGACCACCCTTATCACGGGCGTAACTAAGCAAATAAATTAAACTTAATACTCATATATAATAATTCAAGTTTGGGAAAGGAAATTTGGTGCTTTGAAATGCCTTGAGATGAAAGACTCAATAACATGCGTGCTTACATCGTCCCGAATACTTCAATTTAAACATTGAAATACAAGATGAATGATATATCATATTTATACTAAGTTAGTTTGATATTTTGCGTATAAATTTGCCATGCGAAGTTAGTCTTTTCGGCTTAACTAATTTAAAAGGTAAAAACAAAGATATATGTTTTATTTTCATAAAGAGATTAGTTAAGGAATAAATTCAGTGAAATTTTGCTCGGGACTAGCAAAAGATTAAGTGTGGAGATTTGTTAAGCCCAAAATATACCTAAAATATCATTAATATTTACATCATTTTTATTACAAATTTATGTTGTTTATATCTGTTTAGATTACTTTTACTCTCGAATATCTTTCTTTTTTGCAAGGTACCTAAATATTTGGTAAAATCCAAATAGGAACGAAAAAGGATCAAAAACAGAAGAAAAACCCTACCAAAGGAGTCAAAGACGACGTAAATCGAAAGCACCAAGTCGAGGACACGAACGAAAGCAAAGAAGTGAGAAAACTCACCGTGCCGCGACAGTGAAATCCTCAACCCGCGGCCGCGACACGCGTGGTTTAGCCATTTCTCCCCTTCGTCCAACGTTCAACTTAATGCTACGTCATTCACGGCCGAGGATTCCTATCCTCGGTAAGTGTAGAAATTTTGCCAAAAGCATTTAACACATGCTGAAATCCAAGAAACGCGTTCGTTCAAGTGGATAAAGACGTCCTTTCACAACGGACACGACTCTTAACCAACAGATACATCACTTCAAACACAACCCTTCAACATCTATAAATAAAGAGTTGATGTTGAGAAAAAATGAAATGAAATGTTATAATATAGATATAGAATCAGAGCGTAGAACTTATGTCTAAGTTCTAAGTAAAAACATTTCGAGAGTTAGAAATTAGATTTTGTACAAAACAAGATGAGGTACACATATTGTTTATAGTTTAATTACAACTCAGTAGCGTTTAGACATTGTTCCAGTTTTAGTTTGCATCATGGTAGTGGCCGACCGAATCCCTATTACGAAGTTACAGCGAGAAGATTGGGTAGAGTGTTCGCCCCTGAGCCTGACAACCTCTAAGGAAACCCAAGGAAAGGAACCGATCAAGCCGTTCACTTGCACGCCCTCGAAGAACTCGATGCTCCATGTTCTCTGTAAACTTGTATCAATTTATATTTCATCTAATAAAGTCCGTTCTATTCGACAAATCGTTATGCAGCACTTATGGTAACCAATCCAATATAAGTGAGGCTGGTGTTTTCATTAATACGCAGTTGAATTCAAAATCATTACAAGGAAACTTTGTTGAACACTTAGGCAAATTATCATCTCGAAAGAGTTTTAATTTGAGTAAGGGCAACTATCCCGGAATGGTTTTGTCGCGTTCAAAGCCAATTAATTAGAGGTTCCGTCATTTATTTCATCATCATAATTGATACAAAGTTTAAGTTGTTTTCTTTGCTTAATGCAAATGAATACATTCATTGTTTTTCTAAAAAGTTCTAAATGTTCCTGTTTTGTAAAATTCATCCTTAAATCAGAAGATCTTTCTAACAATCGATTTATTCTAAATATAAAATCTTATTCCAGCATTTTTCAAGTATTCAAAGTTCATAAACTCAATTAAACAATTATTTTTCCTAAATTCAATTAGACAAATTTCACTTTTCATTTACAATTAATAATAAATCTAACAAGTTCGAAATTAATAAATTCAAAAATAAGTTTTTCGTTAAAAAACGTATCCCTGTGGGATCGATATTTTTATTACTACAAGCGAAACCGTGCACTTGCGGAAATCGCTCAACATTGTCATCTATGGGACGATCTCATGGATGACGAATGTTCGCACCAACAATCTCCCTCGCAATTTGATGTGGTAATCTCTATCCTTAAAGATATTCAAGTAAGATTATCTAACAATGAGGCATATTGCAGGGATTTGGGAAATCAAATCACTAGATTGACATCTCGTATTGATTCAACCGCGGACGAATCAATTCGAAACGCCAATCCGGGTGGTCAAGTTGTAGGGGTCGAGTTAATTGAGCCCTCTCAAGAGGAGTCCCCAAGTCATGTAGGATGTCTCAACTGCGAGGAGCCGGAAATCCTAATCGATAAGCCGGTTGTGTGCGGGCCCATGGAAATAAATCCAAAGCTAGAAGAGTTTGAGGTTCCTTCTACCTCGGAATATTTCACTCTTTTTGAACTACCAAAGGAGTCAAAAAGGGAGCAAACGAAACTCTTCAATAATTTCTATAAATATAGTTTTTGGTTTTTGTTAAATTCTTTTGAAGCTAACAATCCGTTTTGTAGGTACGGATTGTTTATTCAAGAATTTGCATTTCTAACGCGAATGGAAGCATACACCTAGGAGGAAATGCTAAGTCGAGCTCACCGACTATAACGTAGCGCTTCTTGGGAGGCAACCCAAGCTCGAATAAGGGAGTTTTCTTTCCCAACTTTTATTTTCCGCATGTCATTTCTTTTAAAATAATAAAAAAAATATAAAAAAAAATCCCACTTTATTCAAAGGAGAATAAGCCACGCGGGGCATACACACCTATACACCCCGCGCACCATGCTTGTTATTTCTGTTTTAGCGTGAGTTAATAACATTCACGCGGGGCGTATCCCTGTTACGCCCCGCGTGCTCCACCTTTTCCATAATAAGATGGCTCAGAGCTCAGAACACGCGGGGCGTCCCTCTACGTGCGCCCCGCGTATCTGAGTCTCTGGCCCCGGTGCACTTAAAAAGCCTCTTCTACGCGGGGCGCCCCCAGGGATACGCCTCGCGTAGGATCTGACCTTAAGGGTCCCTTTTTCAGCTCATTCTTTATTTTTGTTTTTGTTTTGTTTTCTTTTTGCGATGCCTTTGGAATAGGCGTCATTTTAATAACGCGGAGGGACGTGCAACCCCGCACTTTTAGTTTGGTTTGCACTAACAAAAACAAAAATAAAAAATTAAATAAACAACAAAATAATTAAACTAATTTATTGACTCTTAAATTTATTCCGACACACTACCTCCTTCAGAAATTGATAAAAGTTCTGTTATTTGTCGTTAAAAATAAAAGCATCGGAACATAAAGGAATGGTTTAGTTGAGAAATTTTAGTCTTGGTTTTGAAGTTAGGGAATTTATGCAAAGCCTAGGTTGGTACTAAACAAAAGCATTGAGTCTTAACCCACATGTCATCTCCATAATGAATTTCAAAAAGGCAATAAAAACGGGATAGTTGAAAATTTGACGAGAACTTGAAAGTACACAGTTTAAACCCGAATCTTTGTGAGGTAATTTTTGAGCCTAAAGGAGTTCATACGAGAACTCCATTTTCTTTCACAACTTTTCGAGGGCTTTGACTTCACTCGACTCATAGAATTTGCATCTAATACCGGGTTAAGTACACTTATTTTTGGTAAAAAAGGCAATAGATGATAAAATGAACCCACTTAGTCTAATTTTTCTTAAATTATTTTTCTCGTTTTCATTAACCCATAGGAAACCCCCTCGAGCCTATTAACCAACTTCTTTGCTAACACCCTTGTAACATTTAACCCTTTTTTTTTCAAATACCGACAAAATCAAATTGCACCAATATCACCTAAATTAAACTTCGGCCTCAACAAATGAGCACCATAAACTTTCAAAAGTCATTTTTGTGCCTCTATCGAAACAAAGGAAACAATAAAGATGAAAAGGCATTCTCAAGCTCCACCCGAGCAATTGAAGTATATGTTGTAAAATTCGCTAAGGCCAAAACAAAACACGGTGCAATCACAAAATGGTATTTTGAACTCGAGTTTCTTTAAGCTAACCACTAAAAAGCCACCCACATTACAACCCCCCTCCGGGTTCGTTTTTAATATTACCTTAACCTTAACATAGGAGGAAAAACCCGGATAAAAATGCAAATTCAACATGATTTCGAGTAAGCACAAAGAAAAGTGCGAAAACACCGACCCACCAAAAATTGAGCGTAAGAGCGAAATCCCTTGGTGAGGTACTACCGAGTTCTCAAAAGATGATCAACTCCCGTTAATATTGCCTATTAAACTTGATCATGGAGGTCTCAAATAAGTTTTTGTACTCAATTTTTTGCGTAGGTACCTATCGAAACCTTTGCATAAAACCGTAACTTTGAAATCACGCACTTGGTAAAAGCAACCTTCGGTTTGTTTCTCAATTATCTCAATCCCTTGTCTTTCGATTTCTTTTACTTGAGGACAAGTAAAACTTTAAAGTCCGGGCAGGTTTGATAGGGGCATTTCGTCCCTATCTTTTAGCGTGATTTACGGTTTAATTTTAGAAGAAATAAATAAGTTTAATTACAAAAATAAAGCGTTTTGATAAAATAAAGAAATAAGAATAAATTTCGTACCTTCAGTTAATTTTCCGTGTTTTTGATTAGTTTAGGAAATAAAAACTTCAAGCTAACTCGGCTCTTAAGATTTGTATTTCAGGTACGAGCAAGGAGCAAAAATCTACTCAAATACGCGGGGCGTATCATCCTTTACGCGGGGCGTATCATCATATACGCGGGGCGTAAAACATGGTGTCAGAAATAATTGCCTATCCGCAGACACCATGTGGAATTGACTCAGCATACGCGGGGCGTATGACACCCTACGCGGGGCGTATGACACATGTCGGAAATAATTGGCCTAATCCTGAAAGTCAGACTGCATTGTCTCCCGGAGTCAACTCTCCATACGCGGGGCGTACCACCATATACGCGGGGCGTACCAGGCAATTCCTCAATGATAAAATCTCAGAAACTCATTTACGCGGGGCGTACTTCAGCTACGCAGGGCGTGTTTGAGACAACAAGACATAGAATTGGTCCACATGCAGGAGATTTCTGACGGAATGGGCACTTACGCGGGGCGTAGACCACCGTACGCGGGGCGTATCATGGGTTTTCTGCACCAAATAATGTTGCTCCATACTTGTACCTTGTGAAGTTACAATCCTACCCCTAGCTTGATGTATAAATAAGAGTGACTAGCACTCATTTAGACATCTCTTGAAACCTTGTACATAGCTACATTTTACTTCTTTTGATAGAATTCTTGTTATTTTAGTTTTAGATTCAGATTTTGTAGCAAAACTCTCCCACCTCGAGAGCTTGTTCGTTCATTCCGGCGTTCCGTCGAAGTTCCGTTCCACCTCCATTCACCAAGCTCGAGAGTTCCACCTCTAAGACCTAAGAGACGGCCTTGAGTCCGGTTAGCTCGTTCCGAGGGCCGATTCTTCCCTCTTTACTTTCTAATTAGCTTGCACTCTTCCTATGTACTAGGCTTGGTTGTATTCCACATTTACGCTTTCCATATTTATAATATATGATTTGCAATTTCCGTTCTATATACGTGTTGATGTTTATTGTTTGTTTTGATACTCTTAATTGATTATTGTGTAGGGGAACGCGATTTCCGACGCCATTCGGGCTACCTTTAGGGATTCATATATGTGTTGACTTACCGGACGTGACAAACCGAAAACCGTAGGAATTGACAAGCCACGGAACTTACGGGCCCTAGTTTCTGATCCCCAGCATTAGACACGCCTTGACTAGGAACCACGTAGTCTAAGTACTTCACGGGTCGGTCGAACTACACGTAGTCGTCTTTGCAAGAGTAAATCGTCAACCGAATATATTCGGAGTTATTGCATATTATATTTATAACTTATCGTCACCCATATCACTCCGTGGAGTTTTCCATTACATAAATCTGTGTCACCAATAGGTTAGGAGTAGTTTGTAGTTGTGTCTCACACCAACTCAAAGTATTCACCGCTTAGATAACGTATAAAACCGAGTCGTCTAATACTTGCAGTTATAAATCCCGTGGATTCGATACCCGGTCTTAACCGGATTTTTACTTGATACGACGGGGTACACTTGCCCCTAAGTAGTCGTAGCGTCTAGTAGAGTTAAGAGCAATTTATAAAGATCACATCCATAGATATAGAGTCCGCACTCATAATATATACATTTCATCGTGAAAATTCTACCACTAGGCGTCGCGCTATCAGTACTCAAGGGATCGCTCCAATTTGGGTTGATATATGGCACCGATACATGACATTCGAGGTCGGCTATGAGCAAGTGAAAGTTGAGTCTAGCATCCGGGTTGATGGCGTGAGGTACATTGAGGTCCGGGCATATTCGACTCAAAGCCATATTGGGGTTTTGAAGAGCATATGTGGGATTGAGCCTAATTGGGTTGATACATGTCGTCGGGACCTTCCATTTGAGGTAGGCCAAGAGCGGAAGAAGATTGTGTTGACTCCTCAAGTTCGTGATGGGGAGATCAAGAGGATCCAGGGGTGGTCCGTGCAACCAAATGAGGGACGTTGGAAGATCACCCAAGCAGTTATGGGGAAGTGGTTTGATAAGCTTCGCCAAGACATACCATTCGATGTTGGTAGAGCATCCGAGATTGGTGGAGATTAGGAGATGAGTACCACGGAAAATAAAGTCCGGGGTGAGGCACTTGTGGAGATATGGGGAAAGGCTCATGAGGAGAAGGTGAATCCGACAATATGTGGAGTGGACTTCTTGAATTCATCTCGAACAACACCTTGGTTCGATTTGAGGGCTTTGGTCCATTCACAACGAACACGTCTCATCAATATGTGGCAAGCAACTTGGGGTCAAGTTCTTTTTAAGAGAGAGTGTATGATGCGGGGCATCTTTCCCTAGGATCGGGTCCGGATGAGGGAAGTCGGAGGAAGAATCTAGCACGAGCAACAAGCGAGCAAGGAGGCCAAACTGTGCCACACAATATATGGGGCACGCTCCGCGTGGGTTATTACACGCTCCGCGTACTTAAGGGTTTGATACAAAGAGAAGTCCAGGAGGTCATCTACGCAGGGCTTGGATCGGGCACGCTCCGCGTAGACTTAAAACACGCTCCGCGTGTAAGAAGAAATGATCCAGAGAAGAGTTCAGCAGCCAAGGCACGCCCCGCGTAGAATTAGGCACGCCCCGCGTGCCTTCAGCTTAAGGAACTTGCTCCTTACTCCAGCTTCCTCCTTATTTACAATCCTGTCATTCCTTATTTACACGTTTGCCACTCCCTTATTACAACCATGCCACTCCCTATTTACCATCCATGCCATCCCTTGTTAATTAACCCATTTACCCCTTATCTTTATGTTTTACTTAGTTATGTAATTTGCCCTTTATGTAATTTGGCAATTAGGGTTTTTGAGATGATATAAATTCATCTCTTTCTCTTTGTAATGCTTTAACTTTTTATCAATCAATATTAAAACTTCTTAAAGAAGCTTGTTAAGGTTTTCACCTTCAACAATGGGGATTTCACTATTCCTATGGATTTAGTCCATGAAACCCGGGATTCACTCCTTCTAGTTTAGCTAGAGAAGAACATCTTTGTTAGTTTACGATTAAAACTAACACGTCCCAAAACCGATCTGTATCAGACAAACTTCCTTCTTCATCTTCTAAGTAAAACTGATCAGAAAGCTAGATCGGAAGTTGAGCAGCGACAATAATGGTGGCGGGGAGCTGAAGAATTGGATACTTGAAAAGAAAAAACAAGAAGAAATATATTATAAACAGCAATTTAATTATCTTGGGGGGCTACTCGAAACTGAACCATTGCTCCTTAGAGGTGGTGCCAGAGACTAGGGGCTCGAGACCCCAAGCTCGGGGCTATCTCCGCCCCTGATAATGAGTAAATATTATAACTCAACACAAAATAATAGAAAAAAATATTGTATTATTAAGATAATTCTATCCACTGTTATAATTTCAAATTTCAATATTTGACAATGATCAGAGTCAATACGTTTGTCATGGAACTGATTGAACCCTTGACCGTTTGGTCCTAGAGACTCTGATACCATATCATGGAACCGATTAAACTAAAAGCTCGAATAGATAGTTAAAGGTCGACTCCATATTAATATCCGACAACCCTCATCCTACCTATTTTTATGTTTCAGGGATGAGAATAGAGCATCCACACCTAATGAACTTTCCACATCCGCCCCTGATATGCCCTCATAAGGATACCCACAAATTTCATGACTAATTTTTCACTTAACAATTTTTTTAATATATGGTTTTCGTGATTTTTTCAAGTTTTTAATTTATATCAAAGTTATAGAAGATAAAAGAAGAAATCAGTTGCGTTCACATGGACCCTAATGACTACGTAAATTTGGTCATTCACCGTTGGATCTAGGCGGATTAAATATAAACCTTATGATGTTTTGAATCTCCACCTTAAAATTTTAATCCGCCTAGATCTAACGGTGAATGACCAAATTTACGTGGTCATCAGGGTCCATGTGAACACAACTGAACAAATAGAATAAAATCGTTGTTTATATAAAAAAAAATGCATGATGAAACAGATAATGGGATTGGAAGACAAAATTTCCCGTGGATGGGAAAGTAATACCTCCTCTATCCGTTTACATCCCTAATCAGTAACATATTACAATATGGTTCATGAAAATGAACAGGTGCGAAGACAACCCGAAACTCGAGGGGCTGGAGCCCCTCCAGTCTCCAGCACCACCCCTGAGGAACAGTGCTTCAGTTCCGAGTAGCCCCCAAACAAATTAAATTAGTATTTATAATATAGGCATGAATATGTAACACAAAATTAAGATGACAAAATTAAGATGACACAATGTGCGTCAATTCTTTTTGTTTTTTTCCATTATGATTTTTTCCCTTAAACGTGTTTATCCCATTATAATTTTATCTTATTATAATTTTTTCCCTTAAATCAAATTTTGTTTTTATCTTATTATATTTTTTTCCTTTGAATCTCCTTTAAATCAAAATGTAAATATTAAATTTATTATTTTTTTCATCATTATTTTTATCTAATTATATTATTTTTATAAATTAAAATATTAATATTATTATCTAATTTAATTATCCTTTTTCCTATTAATTAATTTTTAATTTTTTCTAATAATTAAAATGTCAATGTAAATATTCAATTAATAAAAAATAAAATACTTTGTTTAGGGGTTTTAATTTAGGAAACTAGCGTTAAACTTATATAAAATTAAATATGTCTAAACGTTTCACGTTAGACACTTTTAATTTTTTAGTCAACACACTTAAATGAAACAATTTTATCATGTTGGAAGTTAAAAAAATTTACCCAACCCTAACGGACTGGACTCTACAAAATTAACCCGATCTCATAGGACTAAATATGAAATCCAGGATCCGCCACTAGAAACCCAGATGGAAAACATTAACTAGAAATCGTAATGAAAACGGTAAAGAACAAGAAAAAGGATACAACGATAATGAAAAAAAAAATTCCTTTTTTCATCCAATTCGCTATTCTATTAAGAGAATCTTTGTGATATCTGAATCTAGAATCACCTTAACAAAAAAATTATATTTGAATTTTTTATTTTAGTGGTTTGGGAGTTTTTTTTGCAAAATTACAAAATCATCCTTTTATTTGATCAGTAAAAATGCTCTAAAAGCTGTAGAAAAATGCCCCGCTCTTCACATTCAGGTGCAGTGAACGTCATGCGAGACTTTTTCCGACTCCAAGCAGTCGGAAATTTAAAAATTCAGGCTTAATCTATATTTTTGACTCTAGAGATGTACACATTGACAAAACTAAATCAAAATTGATTTGAAAGATGCCATAATTCTTGTAAATAGTTTAGTTATCTAAACCAAATCTGATGTTTAGTCCTATTCTGAAATCTGAATCTGGAATACAAAACTTAAACGGCAAAATAAATTGCAGTCATCGAATTACCAGCAGGCTACCAGAAAATGAGAGCAGAATGACGGTAAAAAAAAGTCAATTTAAGAGAAAAAATCTTATAAAATGATTAAATAAATATCTATTCCATTTCATCTTCTTACCCTTCTCATCACCCTAAACTAAAACAAAACCAGAAAAAAAGAATATGAGAAGATCCGTAAGGTATTCAGAAAAATCTCAAAACTAAATCTGAAACCTTAATTCACTAAAAAAAAATGTAACCCCCATCCCAGGTCACATTGAAAACACACATGAAACCAAACAATTATCATAATTAAGCATAAACGCCAACATAACAACATAAAGTCTCCTCATTTATTTCCTTCTATCAAAATCTCATGACCAAATGGCTAAATAACCAATCAAATATTTTCATCTGTCAATAATATTCACTTAAATTTAGGCAATTAATCCTAACCAATAATATAATAAATCATAATGAATGTGTATGAAATTGCTAATCGGAATGAGACCATTCTGCTGACCAGCCTGAATGTAAGTTAAATCTGAAAATCTAGCAAATGGGAGAACCTTTGAACCTAGCTTGAAAATTTCAACATGGCAAGGGGTGAGCTGCCTACTCAATAAGTATAATTAGGAATATTTATATATATACTTATACACATACAGTTTATATATATTATATATCATGAAATCATTAAAATTAAATAGACGACGTTCCAAACCGCACTCTTTATTACACATAATACCCTAAAGTTATTATATTTATTTTAAGGACCCTACCTAAACCTAAGTGAAATATGTCTAATGGTCTTATGGTGTTTAACATCAAAATAGGTATGTGTTATCGTCTACTCTTGCAAGACACACAACCTTGAGACTTCATAATATAAGTACTTTTATAATGGTACTGCTATCGTCTAATCTTGCAAGACACAGTACCAAGCCCAACTCAAAATTTATTAACACCCCATCGTCTCCTCTTTCAAGACAGGTGTATGTGATCACATTATCAACAAACCTCGAGACCATTGTACCTATCCACTTAAGCTATCTATTTATATTTTGTTCTAACTCAAACATAATCCAACACAATTTCACAATTCATAATTTTCTGAACTCTCATACGTTCCCCTTTCTACCCTAGTATAATTTCATAACTAATTATCTTGATAGATAAATACATGAGCAATCCGATTTTAAGCGAAACAAATGGAGAAACTCATCCTCAAACTTCAGCCGCTGACACTCAATTGCGAGCCTTTCGCGGCTTCCATCATACTTCGAATTTGAGACTGGTTTCGCTGATATATATATCAACATCCTTACTCTGCTTGCTTTGTTTTAGAAATTATTTTCTTCACAGCGTTACTTTTTTTTTATTAAATTGCAGACTGAAGGATCTTATTGACCATTGCATCTTCTTTGAATCGGTGTTTCCTGACAAAGTCGTCCCTGGGGCTGCTGTGTATATTACATGTACAGTCCCTATTGTGACGGGAAAGCTTGCTAGTATCCAAAATTAGAGGACGGATCAATCATTGATCGGGTTCCTTTAATCACGGTGCTACCAAGTTGTACGTGCATCACCAACTCTTGTTGACCAAGTTTCCATTATTTGGCTCGCTTGTACGTTGGATTAGAGCTCGTGAACATAAGTCCATAACAAAAAGGGTTTGTCAGTGATAAAAAGTAGAGGCGCGTTTCCCGGTGGAAAGGATTAGAGGCCGGATCAATCATTGATCGGTTTTCTTTAATCAAGGTGCCTACAAGTTGCTTATGATTGCATCACCAACTTAAGTTGTCAATTAAGCTGTTGTGGACATCGATGCACTACCAATCCCTATTCTGACGAAAGATTTGTTGATGCCAAGGATTAGAGGCCCGATCAGTCGACTGATCGGTTTCCTTTAATCATAGTGTTACCAAGTTGTTCGTGTTGCACTTCCAAATATTGTTCATGAAGATTCCATCATCCAGTTCCATCATTCAGTCTACTTGCACGTTGGATTGGAGTGTGAACAAACCTGTCAATGAGGTTGCTGTTGTGGACATTGGTGCACTACCAATCCCTATTCTAACGATGGGCTTGCTGGTGCCAAAGGGGTAAAGGCTGAATCAATCAACTGATCGATGCTCGTGACTGCATCACCAACTCAAGTTGTCAATGAAGCTGTTGTGGACATCGATGCACTACCAATCCCTGCCTCTGACGATGGGTTTGCCGGTGCTAAAGAGTAGAAGCCGAATCAATCAATTCAATGGAGAAAATCAACATGATTCCATCAAGGGAAAGGTAAATTCTCCTCAGGGAGATTTCTTTGTTAGATAGACTTGATAGACACTGCTTGATGAATAAATTGCGGCATTGTGGCCTGCTATTATTTATTGCAAACAGAATAGCGGCTATAAGCCTGCTTTACAATTTTTAAATTGAAATTGCTTTGCATTACATCAAATACAGATTGCCTACATCCTGCAGCTGATGCTCCCTCAGTTCCCAAAGGGTGGGATAGAATTTCTTGAGGTACTTTCCATTGATGAACCTCTTATGTGGTTCCCCTTGCAAGCTAGCTAACCAATAAGAGTTTCCTTTTAGAACTTGGAAGACTTTGAATGGTCCTTCCCAATTTGGAGACCATTTTCCATATGCTCTATCTTTACTCCCGACTGGTAAGATGAGTTTCCAAACCATATCTCCTTCTTCAAAGGTCTTTTTCTTCACTCTCTTATTGTATGCTTTGGTTACTTTCTTTTTCTGGGCGATCATTCGATCAAGTGCTTGCATTCTAGCTTCATCAGATTCTTCAAGTTCCATCATCATAGCTTCTGTGTATTCTGCTGGAGTGAGTTCATTTTGTCTGGCTACTCTGAGGGACGACACTACTACCTCCATAGGAAGCACGACATCATGTCCATATGTTAATGAGAAAGGACTGACGCCTGTGGCACTCCTTTTTGATGTTCTGTATGCCCATAAAGTTTCTGAAAGTAAGATGTGCCATTCCCTGGGATTATCTTCGATCATCTTTTCAAGGATGTTGATGAGAACTTTGTTGGAGGCCTCATCTTGACCATTAGCTTGGGGATAATGAGGAGTAGAGTGCAACAACTTGATTCCATAATCTTCCATGAAGTCCTTCATCTCTTCTCCAGTGAACATGGTTCCTTGGTTTGTGGTAATTGACTGAGGGATCCTATACCTATGAATGATGTTCTCCTTGATGAACTTCACAACATCTCTTTGGTCCACTTTCTTCATTGGTAAGGCTTCCACCCATTTTATGAAGTAGTCTGTTGCCACGATCATGAAGTTATGCCTTTTTGATGATGCAGGATAAATTTTCCCTATCAAATCAATTGCCCATCCTCTGAAGGGCCATCGCTTGACGACTGCGTGCATCTCATCTGCATGAACTCTTTGAATCTGCCCATATCTTTGGCATTGGCGACATCCTTTTTCATAAGACATACAATCCTTCAGCATAGATGGCCAGAAGTACCCATGTCTCCTGATGAGCCACTTCATCTTGATGCCTGTCTGATGAGCTCCACATACTCCTTCGTGGACTTGTTTCATAACTTCCATGTTGTCTGGAAATCCTAATCATTTCAGCAAAAGTCCATCTACATTTTTGCGGTACAAGTCAGCTTCCATCAATAAGAAGTTCACTGCTCTAATCTTGAGGGAATAAGGTACTCGTCTTCCTGGGTTCGACAAATACTCCTTGATGGGACTCCTCCAGTCACTAGCTAGATTGACATCTGTATTGAATGTCTCCACTTGAATTCCCCTCTCTATGATGGAAGGATGTCTGAGCTTCTTAATCATTATCAACTTATGGGTGAGTTCTTCTGACATTTTCAAACCAGAGGCTATTTGAGCTAGCTCATTAGCCTCCCAGTTCATCTCTCTTGGAACATGAAGAAAGGGGAAATCATTGAATTCATGCAGTAGTTGAACAGCGGCTGTATAATATAGAGCCAAGCTAAGACTAGTGCATTTGTATTCTCCTGATAGTTGCCTCAGCACGAGTTGGGAATCCCCTTGGATCAAGACTTCATCTGCTCCTAACTCCCTCAAGATCTATAGGCCAATGACCGCAGCTTCATATTCAGCCTAATTGTTCGTACATTTGAAATCCAGGTTGAAAGACATTGTTGTTTTGGTTCTCACGGGGGATATAATGACTACTCCTGCTCCTGCAGATGTCTCGGTGCTAGATCCATCAAATTTCAAAATCCAGCTGGATTTTTCAACACTGGAGATTGGTAGATCTTGATCTATTTCTTCCTTCACATCAAGACATGGGTGATCTGCAAGGAAATCTGCAAGTGCTTGGCCCTTCATAGATTTTTTAGGATAGTACACCAGAGTAAACTCTGCCAAAGCCAGCGACCACTTTCCAATCCTCCCAGTTATGAGCGGCTTATTCAACATGTACTTGATCAAGTCAGTCTGAGATACCACCAACACCCTTGCCCTAATCATATAATGCCGCAGTTTGGTACAAGCAAAATACAATGTAAGGCAGAGTTTCTCGATTGGTGAATATTTTACCTCAGTTGCATTCAAGAATCTACTCAGATAATATATTGCCTGCTCATATCCTTTGGAATTGTTTTGTGCTAACAAGCATCCAATGGAATCATGAGCGGAAAATAGATAAAGTTTTAGAGGTACACCTGGCCTTGGCGGTATAAGTACAAGAGGTTTGCATAGATACTCTTTGATACTCTGGAAGGCTTGCTAATGGTGTTCCTCCCATTTGAATTCATCTTCCTTCTTTAACCGCAGCAAATCAGAAAATGTCTTAGACTTTCCAGCCAAGTTGGAGATGAACCTCGTGAGATAATTCAATTGCCCCAAGAACCGCTGAAGCTCCTTTTTTGTTTGAGGGGATTTGGACTCCATAATCGCCTTGGCTTTGTTCTGATCTATCTCCACGCCTCTTTGGTGCACTAGGAACCCGAGGAAGTTTCCAGCTTTCACCCCAAAAGCACACTTGAGGGGATTAAGTTTTAGTTGATGCTCCCTCATCCTTTGAAAACCACATCTCAAGTGATCTATGTGCTCCATTTCTTTTTTGGACTTTATGACGATGTCATCAATGTAAACCTCCAGATTTTTTCCAATCATATCATGGAAAATGGCATTCATGGCTTTTTGATAGGTAGCACCTGCATTCTTCAAGCCAAAAGGCATGACCAGCCACTCAAATGTCCCAATAGCACCTGGACATCGAAAGGCGATCTTTGAAGTATCTTCTTCAGCAATGGCGATTTGATTATATCCTGCCACACAATCTAAAAAAGATAAAAGCTCATTGTTAGCTACCGCATCCACCAACATGTCTGCCATGGGCATCATATACACATCCTTCGGAGTTGCTGTATTAAGGTCTCTGAAGTCCACACAAACTCGTAGCTTGCCATTCTTCTTTACCACCGGTACAACATTAGATAACCATTGAGCATACCTGATGGGTCTTATGAATCCAGCTTTCAGCAACTTTTCAATTTCTTCCTTCACCTTCAGTTCTACCTCTTTGGACATTCTTATGGGAGGTTGTTTATAAGGTTTGAATTCTGGCCTCATTGGCAGACGATGCTCCACCAACTTTCTACTGAGTCCAGGCATCTCATGATACTCCCATGCAAAGCAATCCCTGTACTCTTGCAATAATGTAATGAGTCTCTCTTTGATGTGTGGATCCAAAAGACTACTAATGTATGTACATCTTGGGTTCTCAGAAGTTCCCAAGTTCACTTCCTCCAATGGATCTCTGGCCAATGATCTGTCATCCTCTAGTGGTGAAGGAGTTGGTTTCAATTCATCTATCTGGATGACGTTTTCACTTTCTTCTTCTAGAGGCTCTTCTTCATAGATTACTTCAGCACCCAGAGCCTCCAGACCTTCTTCCTTCTATAATTCCTCCAACACCTGCTGCACTTGGGTTTTTTGTATGGCAGCGGCAGCTACTGCCATTTCTTTCTCATTATGCTTACTAATCATCGATTTCTTCGATGATCGGTTCTCCCAATGCTCCCCAAGCTTTGGATGGAACGATGGTTGATGGTTGGAGGATAGCTTTCCTTTTGTTCTGACATTGCTTCTTCCAGGTGATACTTTTGGGTCCTCCTCTCTTGCTTTCACCTTAGAACTCTATTGGACCCACAGCTCCATCATAGTACCATGCCTCCACGGAATCAGCTTGAGTTGTAAATGGGTTTCCATCTGCCCAGACAACTTCTACTTCATTTCCTTTCCAAAAGAGCAAGAATTGATGGAGTGAGGATGGCACACACCAATTGGCATGAATCCAGTCTCTCCCTAGCAGGATTTGATAGATTGATGTTGAATCAACAACGAAGAATGCTGCCATAGATGTGCTGCTTCCCACAATAATATCTACTGGCAGAACTCCTAAGGTTTTGGTGGTTTCCCCTGTGAAAGCTGACACCATAACCTCTGTGGCAATTAGATCTTCTATTGACTTCCCCATGGTCTTCATCATCCTAAATGGCATGATATTCACTGCAGAGCCATTATCGATCAACACTTTTGATACTGGCTTGCCATTCAGATGTGCCTTGATGTAAAGAGGCCTAATATGTTTGGTCATGCTATCTGCAGGTTTCTCAAAAACCACTATTTTTGGTTCTCCTGGCCCACTCGATTGAATTGAGACCCCACTGGTGAATGAATCTCTCTTCTCATGAATAGGTGAACTATTCTCCTCTTCAGTATGATGATCCCTTGAATTTCCTAGGAAATCAGTTGACAATGTCACTGATGTCGTTGCACACCTGATCGGTATCACCATGTCACCTATTCGCATATTTTGAATGATTTCCTCTGGCTCCTCCTCTGAAACTATTGGTTCTGGCTCACCAGCTTTCACTTATTCTTTTTTTGCCGGTTCCCCTACTTCCTCTTTCTCATTATGGCGTCTTTCAACAGCTGCCCTCTTATGTTGCATCTTTCTCTTCTGTGTTCTTGTAAGAGGTTGGGGGAACTTTTTATGGCGTACCACGCGCCACTTACCAGAAGTTTCTGCTTGAGGCACCACAAAACGAGGTCTCCTCTGATTGGCAGTTGGGGAATACTTCTCTTGGTGAAATTCACTTCTTAGAGGTTTTTGATTCCTCTCAGTCTGAACTCTTCTTTCATAATGATTCCCTCCGATGCTCTTCACTTCTACTTGAATTTTTGACTTCTGCCCCTTTGCTCCTTGATGTTGCCTGAAGTTCATCAGGACCTCTGAGATACTCCTTAGGGATCTAAGTATGGTAACTTCTGCCTTTCTCCTTCTTGGACTCTGTAAGTCTCAAACGAAGGTCTCCCTTCTTCCAATTGAGGACATCTCGCATATCTACTGCCACCATGTTCATAGTCACCACCGGTGGAAAAGGATCTTCATCAACCAACATTGCTTCTTTCTTCTCTGGGAACTTAAGAATTCCCTTGTTGATTCTTTCCTGAACTGCATTCTTGAAGCCCTAACAATTGTTGGTTGCATGATTCCAGGAATCATGATACTTGCAATATGTCTTCCCTTTGGTTTCCTCTTTTGTTGGCAATTTATGACCTGCAGGCAAAGTAATAAACTTCTCCTTTAAGAGAAAGTCAAAGAGAGCATCACTCTTGGACACATCAAAGCTGAATTGCAGAGGTTTATCATTGAAAGATTTCTTCGCTGCATCATGTCCTCCGGTGGATTGGAGTAAGGGGCAAACATGAGTCCCTGTACTTTTAAGATCTTCCACTGCAACCTCATCGTATATTTCTTGGCAATAAGTTCCTATGTCACTCTTCTTTCTGTGACTCTCTTCCCTCAACAGATCTTCGTACTCTGTCACCTTGGCAGCTAACTCATAAAAGTCTCTGAACTCCATTCCTTGGAACTTCTTTCTCAGCTCGATGTCAAGTCCCCTCTGGGCCATCTTCACGTACTCCACCTCTGGGAGATAGACATTGCATCTGTTCCTCATCTTTTTGAAACGAGAAATGAACTGGTCTGCTCTTTCACCTCCCTTCTGAGTAAGCCTAGAAAGTTCTGCAACATATACTTCTGGCTCTGCTCGAAAGAATTGAGTGTGAAATTGCCTCTCCATATCTTGCCAACCATAGATGGAGTCCCTAGGGAGAGTAGCATACCAAGTGAAGGCTGGTCTTGTCAGAGAATTTGGGAAGAGCCTCAACTTGAGATGGTTGAAGTTAGGATAGTTGGCAAGTTCTCCACACTAGATCGTGAACCTTGCTACGTGCTCCAAAGTTGACAACCCATCTTCCCTAGAGAATAGGGAGAAGTCAGGTACTCTGTACCCCCTTGGGTAAGGATTCTCTATGTCAATGCATGAGGGTAAGGCTTATGGAACTCAGGGCGGCCAACTTGACGAAGGCCAGGCCCATACAACTCTTGAACAACTTCTCTCACAGCCTCCATATTGAATGCTGGAACTTGTTGAGGCATGCCATTTTGATGGTGACTGTAAGGCATATGCAGAAATCTAGTGTTCCTTCCATTGCCTCTATAGTTGCCCCCCATGTCCCCAGTGATATGGTGGCCTCTTGCCTCCTCATGATACGAAGCTGTATGGGAGGTAGGATTAGTGTTTCCAAAATATTGAGAAACAGGTGACTTACCAGTATTTTCCCGGCCTGCTGAACTAGCGGCCTTCTGTAAGACAACTTCATCCCTCAAATGTGGAATTTGATACTTCTCAGCGCCGGACACCCCACGTCCCCTATTGGAATCTGGGGAACCTTGAGGAACATGGTTTTCTCCATTCTTGATTACCCCTGGTTCTGACAGCTTCCAGAGTATTTTATCCATCTTCGAATCCATGTCACTACGTAGAGCTTCCATATTCTTCTCGATGGAACTGAAATGCTCCTCCAAGAATGGTGAATTTTGGATCTTTGTAGAGATCCATGATTCTCCTCTGGGGCTAGCAACCTTTTCCCCTTCGATTCGTCCCACCATCTGTGGAACATTGCCTATTGTCATGACCTCCTCTTCTTCAGAACTTGCAACTACAGGATCTTTGTTGCTCTTATCACTTTTCTTCGGCGGCATTGTGATTTCAGTCCCACCGAGCATGCCAATTTTTGTTTGGCTCTTTCGTGGAAAATTACGAGCGTGCCAGATAATTATAGTATTATCAAACTATGGAATGAAATTGAGTGCGCTTTCTAACTTCTAACTATCAAAACGATTGTATGGAATAAAAGAGACCGTAAAATTCCAAAGATTCGATTATCAAAACGATACCGACCTTACAGAAACGATTGAACAACAAATAAAATAAAAATGTACTGGGAAATGAATGAACTTTAGATCTGAAAATTGAAACTAAGGGAACAAACTGAGAAATCTAAAGATGCTGAAGTCTAAGGATAATTTGCTAGAGTTTTTGCTTGGGTTTGTTGAGTTGGTTCATCGGGCTGTTGTCATCGTGATTTCTTCCTTTTATAGACGTTGGAGGTAGCTTCCTGCTTCTTTCCACTACTAATCCACGTTCTCCACCACATTGATTAACCACTCCACTTTGACTTCCACGATGAAATTGATTATGATGCTTTCTAACTTTCCTGTATTCTAATTGGCTCAAAAATACACCTTAAAATATTATCCGGCCTTCTGATGTCCCTTTGATTTACCTTAGGTTCCCCTTGAGGTTCATCCTAGAAAATAGTTTTCCCCCAGTATCCACTATTGGAAAATCTATTTAGATGTAAGTTAGGCCAATTAATATATTAAAAATAATTAAAAGCCAAAAATTATATTATGGTGCAAACAATAATATACCAAAATTTCTCTAAGGTTTTTTAAAA
This sequence comes from Euphorbia lathyris, assembly GCF_963576675.1. Lineage (NCBI taxonomy): Eukaryota > Viridiplantae > Streptophyta > Magnoliopsida > Malpighiales > Euphorbiaceae > Euphorbia > Euphorbia lathyris. The sequence continues at coordinate 89,635,791 of NC_088915.1, forward strand.
TCTCAATTTAGATTCTACGTACAAAATAGCACAAATGTAAGTTTAACTTTTACAAAACTAAACCAATGTAATCTCAATTTAATGAATTTCCAGCATGAACTTTTATGCTCCAACATGCTCATCCATTGGTATGAGTTGATACGAAAAAGCTCTCTGACCTCTCACATCAATATTTAGAACTTGGTGTGGATCTTGGAGATTCTTAAACCAGATCGAATATTTGAAAAAAAGATACAAAATTGGATTGAACCGTTAACTTTTTCTCTACGACTGAACCGACTTGTACCATTGACTTAATTAGGTACAATTATGAACATTTTCAAATTCTTAATATTATTGAGTAAATATGTTGGAGATTCTAGAGTCGGGCCGAATATCCGGAAGACAAGATCCAAAATTGGATTGAATCGTTGATTTTTTCTTTAGACCCAAACCAAATTGTACCGTTAAGTTAATTAGATACAATTATGAAGATTTTAAAATTCCTAATATTAAGGAGTAAATGTGTTGGAGATTCTGGAATCATGTCCAATATCGGATTGAACCGTTGACTTTTTCTCTAAGATCAAGCTGAACTGTACCTTTGACTTAATTAGGTACAATTCTGGAGATTTTTAAATTCCTAATACTACTGAGTAAATATGTTGGGGATTCTGGAACCATGTCGAATATCCAAAAGAAAATATTAAGAACCAGATTGAACTGTTGACTTTTTTCTAGGATCGAACTGAATTGTACCTTTGACTTGATTGGGTACAATTCCAAATTCCTAATATTACTGAGTAAATATGTTGGAGATTCTGGAACTAGACCGAATATCCAGAAAAAAGATCCAGAACCGGATTGAATCGTTGACTTTTTCTCTAGGATCGAACCGAATTGTACCGTTGGCTTAATTAGGCACAATTATGGAGATTTTCAAATTCTTAATATTACTGAGTAAATATGTTGGAGATTCTGGAATCAGGCCGCATATCTGAAAAAATATCAAAAATCGGATTGAACCGTTGACTTTTTTTAGGATAAAATCGAATTGTACTGTTGACTTAATTAGGTACTATTCTGGAGATTTTCAAATTCCTATGTTACTAAGTAAATAAGTTAGAGATTCTGGAATCAAACCGAATATCTGAAGAAGAAAAAAGATCCAAAACCGGATTCAATTTTTCTATGGGAAAGAACCGAATTGTACTGTTGATTTTATTAGATACAATTCTAGAATTTTTCAAACCATACTAACCCCTATCTACATTATCCATTAATCACCTCCTTTTTATATGCTTGTGCAGACTTTCTGCAATTCAGGGATTAATTGTAATATTCTACACTCAATACTATTTTCACTATTTCTGAAACATATGGATTCATTATTGATATATGTTTATTCATAATTAAGAATAATTTACTAAAATTAACTTTTCAATTTATTCATTTAATCAATTTAGGGGTAAAGTAAACAGACATGCTTTTCCCTTTTTGTTAAACTAGTACTGTACTTGTAAAAAAATTATTCAAATAATGACTGAAATTTTCATTTGCGACCAGAAGATGATTGTGGTTTTTGTGTTACTAAAAACGACCTCAAAATTAAAATGAGCGTTGATAACCTCAAAATTAAAAAATTCATAGACTTTATGATATTTTAAACAACTTTAATTTTTCGACTTTTTAATTTTGAGGTTATTTAGGTGTTGTTTTGTTAGAAGAGAGAAAGTAAATGTTTAGAGAGAGGAAACTCCAAAAATGATAATTTTGGAAAATAAAAAAGTTTGGTTTCATAGTAAATATGGTACTAAACAACTTTAATTCTTGAAATTTTCCATTTCGAGGTCATTAACAGTTATTTTTATAGTATCAAACTAAACATTTATCGTTTTTAACAAAACGATTCATTCCAGTTAAGACAAAAAAAAATTATAGGTACCAATTTGATAAAAAGTGAGAATACAGTAAAATAATTTAGCCTTTAATTTATTAACAAGTTAATTATCCTAAAAATCCTTCCCTATAATATCAACATAATATCATACTATATTGCTAATATTAATTAATAATTATTGTAAAAATAAACATCAAATATTTTACAATAATTAAAGTGGATTGCTAAATATCGCTCCCATTTGGACTTTTTTTGCCCGTTTCATAGTTTTGATCAAAAACTAAAAATTTTCTCTCTAAAATCACAAATCCGAACAAGAATAATTGAAATTATGAAAATAATTGATGCATGACAATCCGATAGGAATGATTACGAGTCGGAAACATTAAGATTTACGTTATTTATCAAAGAAATCATAAAAATAATGCATACTTTTTGTGACGATTTTGTATTTTTTTTGTCACAAAAACGATATTTCATTAGAAAAAGTTATGCGTATACGGAGATCTCAGCCCTTCAAATTAAAATTGGGCTTTAATGGGAGATCTCAGCCCTTCAAATTAAACATGCGATTTGTTTGTCAAATATTGTTAAACTTTGGAATTCAGTGATACTTAAACTTTATTTGGCTAAATTGAATCTATCTACAAATTTCAAGGGCCAATTTGAACTTTAATCCGAAAATCGAACCGAAATTTTAGTTTAGTTTAGTTATTTTAATATTTTGGTTCGGTTTAATTTTAGTTTTAATTTAGTTTGATAATCGGTTATTGATTCATTTACTGAAAAGAAAAAAAAATCGATATAACCGATAACCGACCGAGCTTAATATATAAATATAAAAAATATAGGCAAAAAGCATATTTTAGCTCTTCAACTTTACCTGTTTTAAGGATCAAGCCTCTGATCAATTATTTTAATATTATATTTATTGACTAGGATGGATAAAGAGTAAAAAGTAACAAAAAAAAAAATTATAGAAATTAATTTCCAGTAGGTCCTTCCAAACTCGATCTTCTTCTCTCTCATTTTATGATTTTACCAAACTCGATCTTCTTCTCTCTCATTTTATGATTTTCAATATTAAAATCGTCAAATCGATCTTATGCTCTCCCAAAATCGACGGAAAAATTAAATAAGGATCAAATCCATAACAAAATCAATGATCAATGGTTTAATGTGGAAAAATAATTGATTACAGGTTTAATTCTTAAAACACGTAAAGTTCATGGACTTAAATGTGCTTTTTGCCAAAAATATACTTTTATCTTGATATGTATAACAACAACAACGACAACAACAACAAAGCCTTAGTCCCGAAATGATTCGGGGTCGGCTAACATGAACCATCATATAAAACCGTGAAAATCAAGTCGTGTCAGCGACACAGATTCGCTCCCTCCACTCCGTCCTATCCACTACCATATTTTCCTCAATTCCCAATAAACTCATATCACTCTCGATCACCCTCCTCCAAGTTGATATGTATAAATACTTATAAAATTGATGACTCGCGAAGCCAAACCGGGCCGAATTCATTACACGGGCCCAGCCCATACTTAGATCCATGGTCTAAGATGGGATGGGACCCGAATAGAGGAAGCGGGTGAAGTGAGTAACCGCCCCGAATTCCTAAATGGAGCATTAAAACTCCCACTCAGGACAAACGATACCACGTTTGTTGCCACGAAAGCCACGAGAGGGGGCATGACCTAAAAAGGAATAACCGCCCTCGGAACATGGCCTGGAAGGGGTAACCGCCCTCGGCGGTTACCTAAGAACACTTATAAAAAGCCCTAAGGCCAAAGGGGGAAAGGTACATTCACATTTTTCCCACAATACTATTGTCAATTTACCAACCCTCCTACAAAAACTGACTTGATCGTCGGAGAGTTTTCCCGGAGATCCTGTCTCCGGTTCTGTTTTGCAGGTAACTACGGCGGAGATCATCAAATCGGATCCAGCAAGTTATCATTGGTGCGGTGAGCGTGGACCTTTTTTACCAACATTTGGTTAAAGGTACACAAAGAACATGTCAGAACCATCACGAACGACCGGCGTTACAACCAGATCCACTAGTATGAACTGAAGGGGTCCACGGATTGCGAATTCGCAACCTGCAAGTACGCAGCCTGTGGTGCCTAGCTCGTCAGGCCCTTCAGGGCAATTGAGTCCCTTATTGGAGGTTCAAGTGCAAAATGAAATGGAGATGTCCAATAGCGATTTCGTACAAATGGCAGGACAAGTCTTGGCTTCAAATATGAGCCAAGCGGCGGGGGATCGAATGATTAGTTTGTTAACCGCAATGGCCGATCATAATACCGCCGTGGCGGCTGCTCCTCAACAACCTGTTGTTGTCTCCACACAACCATCGACTACTGCCGCCATATCTGCGCTTCCGCAGCCATCTCGAGGGCTAACCCAGATAGGTCAGAGTAGTCGCATGAACCCACGCAGCCATCCAAGCAACTACTCGTACCACGATCCTAGTATGACGATCCATCCGACCTGGCAAACATCCCAACCGAAATCGGGAATGCCAGGAATCCTTCCACTACAACACACGGAACCCTTGGTTAATGGGCATTCAGAATTAATAGCGTCTGGGGCGAATACGTTTGGGCAGGAGCACACTTGGAACTTTGATCCTATAACCGGACGACGGCTAGAGCCACGGCGAGAACAAATCTCAACATCAATTGGCAGGTGGATGCCACCTAGAGTTCACCAGCATCGGATGGAAGAGGTTCGGCGAATACCCAATCTTGAGTTGGAAGATCAACTACGGAACATGATGGAGCGAATGGGGTACACGCCTAAGGCGAGAGCAGAGGTGCAGAGTGATTCGCCTTTTGCTCCGTCGTTGCGAGAATTTATACCAGATCACAGGATAAAGGCCCCGGCGATACCTAAATACTATGGGGATCCTAATTCTGATCCTGAGGCTCATGTCAGGAACTACAGAGAATTAATGGATGTTGCGGGAGCGAGTGAAAGTATAATTTGCAGATTATTCTCGACCACTTTGGGCGGAGCAGCATCTGATTGGTTTCGGTCTTTACCTGCTGAATCTATTCACAACTGGAATCAATACAGTCGTGATTTCTGTGCCAAGTTCGTGGGCTGTAAAGCGGCAGATGTGACGAATAGGCAGCTGAAGGAGATCAAACAGAGGAACTATAATTCCCTAAGGGAATTTGTTGTCGCATTCAACGATATTCTGGTGCGGTTGCAGAACCCGGATATCGTGAGCATCCGCAACATCATGGCGGATGGAACCACGGATTGGAGCATGCGGGAGGAAATCATCCGCAACAAGCCGCGCACAGTGGCCGAACTCATGAAGATAGCAAAGGAATTCATGGAAGTGGATGATGTCAACAGAGAACATAGAGCTCAAACCCGGAGAGAGAGAGATGCTGCTAGATCCACTTCGGACAATCGACGCCAGACCCAGTCCAAGGGTAATTTTGTTCGCAGAGGCGACCGCTCCTTTCAAGGGGGAGGATATCAAACACCATTGAATACGACTCGCCAGGAGGTGTTACTTTGGATTGAAAAGAACCCCCTGAAGAAGGATGTACGGTTCCCTGAGGCGAAAGGCCGAACTAGTTTGGGGAGATATCCTAACAAATATTGCAGGTTCCACAGATTGAACGGCCATGACACGAACGATTGCTATGAACTGAAGAAGGAAATAGAAAAGCTGATTGAGAGGGGCAAGCTAGGCCAATTCGTAAGAAAAGAAACGATTGATGAGAAAACAACGCTCCCGCATGAGGGAGAAGCAAGGCCCGAAAAGAAACAGAAGAAAGGGGTGATAAACATGATAGCTGGCGGGATCTATGAGCCGCCAACAAAAAGGGCTCGCCGTGAACAGCGAAAAAGCAACACACATAGGGGGGATGCCCTCAATTACTCATTCGCACGAATCACGGAGCCGCATGCGGATGCTTTGGTGATTACGATGGCTGTAGAAGGATGGGACGTCAAGCGGGTCCTTATTGATACTGGCAGTTCTTGTAATGTTATTACTCGGACTGCATTCAACAAGTTGGGAATTAATGACGAGCGAGTGGAACATACATTCATGGATGTAACTGGTTTTGGAGGTCAATCGTCTCAAACAAGTGGACAAGTGGTGTTGGAAGCAGAAATGGGCGATAAGAATCTAAAATGGCGAGGTGATCTAGAATTCGCAATTGTTGATCTCCCGTTGGCCTACAACATAATTCTGGGGCGTCCGTTCCTATCGGAAACGGAATCGCTCATCTCAATGAAGCACTTGACATTATATTTGCCAACACACCAAGGGCGAGTCATAGTTGAAGGTGATCAACTTGTATCTCAACAAGCCTATACATTGTCACTTGAACCAAAGCCAGGTGAAGAGGATAAAGTTGATGAGAAGTTGCCAGCAGAAGCATTAGGAGAAACAGAACTATTCGCCATCTCAAATGACAAGAATGTACGAATAACGGCAGGACTCCCCGAGGAAACGAAGAAAGCCATTACCGAGGTGTTGATCCAATGCGAGTCGGCATTCGCCGCTCCGAATGAAGTGCTGAAAGGAATAAGTCCAGATATAGCAACCCATCGTTTGAATGTGGACAAAGGTGCAACCCCAGTGCGACAGAAAAAGAGAGGACACGCTCCAGAGCGGCAGAAGGCGATTGAAAAAGCTGTGGCGGATTTGCTAAAATCAGATGCAATTCGAGAAGTCACCTATCCGGAGTGGCTAGCCAATGTGGTGCTAGTCAAAAAGCCAAATGGAACGTACAGAATGTGTGTCGACTTCAAGGATCTGAATAAAGCTTGTCCGAAGGATATGTATCCGCTACCTAACATTGATATATTGGTAGATGGAACTGCAGGATTTGAAGCTTTATCGTTCACCAACGTGAAATCCAGTTACCACCAGATACCCATGGAGAAGGCGGATGAAATCAAAACATCATTCATAACTCATCAGGCGACTTATTGCTTCAAGGTGATGCCCTTCGGATTGAAAAACGCAGGAGCAACATACCAGAGGATGATGAACAAAATATTCTCAGACAAGTCAGGCGAGAACTTTTCAATCTACGTAGATGACATGATCATCAAAAGCAAGAAGATGCGAGACCACCCGCAGGATATCAAAGAAATCCTGGAAGTGCTAATCAAATATGGCCTCAAGTTGAACCCAGAAAAATGCATGTTCGGAGCAAGGGCAGGAAAATTCCTGGGTTTCATTGTTAGTGGCAAGGGAGTTGAGGCGAATCCTGAGAAGGTTAAAGCAGTAATGGAGATGAAAACTTCGAGGAACGTAAGAGAAGTACAAAGACTAAATGGGCGGTTGGTGGCATTTGGGCGATTCATATCATGCTCGGCTAGAAGATGTCTACCTTTCTACAATGCCATAAAAAAATCTAAGTCCTTTGAATGGACGCCGGATTGTCAAGAGGCATTTGAGGGTATAAAGCGACTGTTATGCTATCCGCCCTTAATGAGCAGGCCGGAGGACGGAGAAGATTTATTTCTTTACGTATCTGTCACCAGTATGGCGATATGCACTGTAATGGTGCGAGAAGAAGAGGGCAAACAATATCCAGTGTACTATGTGAGCAAGGTCTTGAAGGATGCAGAACTTCGATATTCGAAGTTGGACAAAATGGCTCTCGCGGTGATAACCACGGCGGCTAGGCTAAAACCATACTTTCAGGCGCATACTATCATTGTGAGAACCGGAATTCCAATGCGGAAGGTACTGTAGAAACCTGACGCATCCGGCCGATTAATGGAATGGTCAATTCGCCTGGGGAAATTCGATATTCGCTACGAAGGAAGACCAGCACTAAAGGGTCAAGTACTTGCCGATTTCATGAATGAATTCACGTGGGATGAAGATGAACGTCCAAAGGCACAAAAAGAAGAGTGGAGCATGTTCACAGATGGGGCATTATCCACAGATGGGGCTGGACTGGGAGTCATCATCAAAGGCCCGGAGGTTATTCGCCTGTACTATGCGGCAAAGTTAACTTTCAAAACTACCAATAATGCCGCAGAATATGAAGCAATGATATGCGGATTGAAGCTGCTTAATGAACTTACGCCAGAAAGAGTGGTGATCTACAGCGATTCTAAACTCATGATAAATCAGATCACAAAAAACTATCTGGTGAAACAAGAAGATCTGGTCAAATACCATCAGATAGTCGGCAGATTGACGCAGGAGTTAACACACAAGGGAGTCGTCTGGGAAATGGTGTATGTTCCAAGAGGCCAAAACACAAAGGCTGATGAACTGGCAAAAGCAGCGGCGAGTAGAGAACCATGGAATCAAAAAGCATGCAATTTGGAGATAAGATCCGCACCGGCATTTGAAGTCGATCAGATTATGGTCATTGAAGAGCTGGAAGATGATGAAGATTGGCGGATACCTATTCGCCAATATCTGGAGCAGGGAGATTTGCCAGATGACAAAAGCCTAGCCAGAAAGCTAATTGGACAATCAGCGAGATACTCAATTCGAGATGGAACTTTGTATCGAAAATCATATACATGTCCATGGTTGAAATGTGTTAGCCGCAATGAAGGAGACTACGTACTGCGAGAACTCCATGAAGGAATATGCGGCGCACATGAAGCATCCGCGGCGTTGGCAAGAAAGGTCAAGTTAATGGGATACTATTGGCCAAAGGTGATGGAGGATTCCCAGAAGATGGTAGCGGAATGTCACAGCTGTCAAATCCATGCGAATGAAAAGCACGTTCCCGGAGCCGAACAAATCTCTATAATGACGGCATGGCCATTCGCAACATGGGGAATCGATATAGTGGGTCCATTCCCAGAAACGACAAAGAAAAGGAAGTACTTGGTAGTCGCAGTTGACCACTTCAGCAAATGGGTAGAAGCGGAGGCAGTAACCGCTCAAACACCTGAACGAATGATCGAGTTCTTACGAGAGAACATTATCATGCGATTTGGAATCCCGCAAAAGCTTATAACTGACAACGGCACCCAGTTCAACTGTGTCAAGTTCAAAGCATACTGCGAAAGCATGGGGATCAAGAATCATTTTTCTTCCGTAAACCATCCCCAATCGAATGGTATGACAGATGTTACCAACAGGGCCATGATTCAAGGTATCAAGAAGCGGCTAGGTGATAAAAAAACAGGTTGGGCGGATGAGATACCCCATATGTTATGGGCATACAGAACTTCTGTAAAAGCAGCAACTGGCGAAACACCTTTCTCGCTGGTTTATGGAGCCGAAGCAGTCCTACCTGTTGAAATCAAGTCGCCTACAGATCGAATAATTTATTATTGCGACACACAAAATCCTATCAACATTAGAGATGCATTGGATTCTGTTGAAGAACGAAGAGAAAAAGCTTACATGCGAATGGCAGTGTACCGCAATAGAATCAAGAAATATCATGACAGAAGGGTGCGAAAAGTGATAATCAACGAGAACGACTTGGTCTTGAAAAAAGCGGACAAAATACAATCCAGAGATGGCAAAGGCAAATTAGGCGTCAACTGGATCGGACCATACAGAGTATCCAAGAAGCTGGGACCATCAACTTTTGAAATAGAAGAAATGAGCAGAAAAAAGCTCCCGCGCACCTGAAATCTAGAAAATCTACGCCTATATAAACGGGCCGGGTAGTTCAGGGAAACCACTTCAGTGTGTTATCTACAAACAAAAGGCGGGTAAATCACGCAAAAACCTTATGGTTAAACTTAAAAACACATAAATGTGTTGCCTATTAAGAAAGGCGGATGCATGATTACGCATCACTCGCAAAAACCTTATGGTTAAACTTAAAAGCACATAAATGTGTTGCCTATTAAAGAAAGGCGGATGCATGATTACGCATCACTCGCAAAACCTTATGATTAACCTTATGATTATATTATTTTCGAAAGAAAAATTATAAGATAAGGCATAAAATTAAGCGAATTAACGAGTACTCAAAAAATTGCAAAAAGGGTCTGGCCACCCTAGCGGAAACGAAACTAAACTACGAGGAAATACAAATATGGAGTCGGCAAAAGGGCAAGGGTCACATATGAAAACAAAGGGCAATAAGGAATAAAGCAACAATCGCACGTATAGGTAAAGCGGCAAGCAAAAGAAAATATATATATACGGGCAGTTTGTTACATACAACAGTCCAGATATAAATCAAACTATGCTACAGCTTCCTCTCCTTCACCCCTATGGCCCTCCTCGCCTTCAGCGGCTCCCTCATCTCCTCTAGTGGGCGGATCTGCTTCAAGCGAATCCTCAACCCTCGAATCAGTAACCGCTTCAGAGGGCGGTACCTCTTGCTCAGGCTGAGAAAGGTCTTGTGGTGCCTCTTTTTCCGCGTTCTGAGTAGGGATCTTGCAGCTAATTGGAGGGTTCTGAAAACTCTGCCAATCTAAGAAGAGTACCTCATCCATATCAGCATCCTCGGCTTCCAGCTTGTCCCACTTCTCAATTAGATCCTTTTCGGGGATGGGAACCTTGGGGCGGCTAAGTACTCGATCTGGATGCCCATGCTCATAAGCAGCATGAATTCGCTCCCCATACCAATAGATGCGAGCACCATCTTCGGCTAGAATCTCCTCAGCTTTCTTCTTTTGCATCTCCAGAGCCTCCTTGGATGAATTTAGATCATCAAGGACCTTTTGCAGCTCGTCGGACTTAGCCTGGAGGGATCTGAGAGCTTCCTCCTTCTCGCTCATAACCTTCTGACAAGCGCCTTCAAGAGCCTTTAACTTCCCTTGGACATCATCATAAAGCGACTTCTGAGTCGCCAATTCAGTACCAAGGTTCTCCAACTCTTTAGCGCGTTCAGCGTCCCTTAGGAGAGCACCCTCCGCGAAGTTAATAATCTGCATAAAAGATGATTCGCAGATAATAAGAGCGGATAGAAATGTGCGGTTACTACAAATGCAAGATCCTTGAAAGAGAATATCACAAGTAACAATATACCTCTATGGCCCGCTTCTCAATCCCCTCCATAGCAGTAGGAAGCGGCACTTGCTCTCGCACGCGGGAAGCAGAGGGGAGTCGCCCAAGGACATTGCATATGGAAGAAACAATGTCCCTACACACCACTCGCTGATATCGGGAATTGGCTGCGAATGCATAAGGAGAAAGATCAGGAGAACAGCAGATAACTCATAAGGAAAAATTAACAACATAAAAAAGGGGAATAGATCAATATACCTCATGGATTGGTGTACTGCTTTTTCCTTTGGACGAGGCGGATACAGGTGTACCGCCAACAGTGAGGGACACATAAGCGTTTTTCTTTCTGGGACGAGAAGACTCTGTATCCGCAGTATTCTTCCGCTTCCTAGTTAAGGGAAGGTCCTCGGAAGCAGAAGCTGGACCTTATGAAACGGAGGCCCTTGCGGGAGAAGCCGTCTCGATAGAAGTAATCGCCCCTCCAGGAGAATTCGCCCCTGCGACTGAAGTGTTTCCCTCCATTCGCCTCTTCCTTCTCGCTAGGGCTTTAGCCTCCCGATCTGCAGCGAGTTGAGATAAAGGATCACCCCTGCAAAGGGTTAAAAGAAATCATCAACTTGGAAATAAAAAGTACCTTGTACAAAAACGCGATAAGGGATATAGACAATGTGATCCCCCTCGTGATAGGCAATCGCCACTCGGCTCCTTAGCATGTGGAAAGCCTGATCATATGTCCATACAAAGGGAGGAGTACCCTTCAAAAACTTGATCACAGTGGATTCTTCCTCGCTGGGGTAACCGAAGTTCAAACTCTTTACATTTGGTCGGCCCCAACGGCGAAGGAAGTTCGGATTCCCTTCGTGAAACTTGATGAAGAAATAAGATCGGTCCCACTCGCGGATTTTGTTCAGCTTCTCGTCAAAACCATAGTAACCGCTCTGACGGATGAAAGTAAAATACCCCTCCGAACTTTTGAAATGATGAAGCTTGGAGAAAATTTTGAGCGAGAAGGAAACCTCCAGACAATCCGCCAGAAATTTGTCCAGAGTTAAATCGGCCCATCCATTGGGATGCAACTGACCGGGTGCGATTCCGTAACTGCCAAGGACGGAGGCAACCTCATCCGCCAGCGGATACGTGAAGTCGCAGATGATCTGGGCGACGAAAATGGTGAAGTGCCCCTTTGGGTAGTCGCCCGGTCCTTTATCCTCCCCGGGAATAAGGGTTTCGAGGCCTTGGAGCCAAGGATACTGCTCCCGCAAATCGTCAATTGTCTCTTGACAAACTAGACTTCCCGACCTGTCCTTCTTCGGTAATAAACGGGGGGTTGGGACAGGTGGCGGAATCAACTTTTTAGGGTCAAAACCTAGGCCCTCATCAGTTGTATTCGCCAGGTGGAGGAAGTCGGCGGGATGAGAATCAGACCCAGGAGAGCTGGTTGAAGCTTCATCAACCATCTCCTCGACCTCATGGGAGACCTCGCGGACGTAATTTTCGTCGAATGGTGCGAAGTCGAGGTCAGGGTTCGACATATTGATGAAGGAAAATGAACAGAAGTAAAGAATCAAGCGAGGTACAAATTCTGGAAAGGAACACTTACATATGAAAGACGACACGGAGAAGAACGGACGCAAAAAGGTTGATGCCGGAAGAGAAATGACGCAAAAGGTGGGTGCCGAAAAAGAAACGACGGGAAAGGGAAAGTCACAATTTTCGAATTTTGAAAATCCAGACAAAAACGAAGAGTCTCCTATAAAAAAGACCCCAAAGGGCTCTTGCCAAACTAAGGGGGAGGCATGTGATGACCCGCGAAGCCAAACCGGGCCGAATTCATTACACGGGCTCAGCCCATACTTAGATCCATGGTCTAAGATGGGATGGGACCCGAATAGAGAAAGCGGGTGAAGTGAGTAACCGTCCCGAATTCCTAAATGGAGCATTAAAACTCCCACTCAGGACAAACGATACCACGTTTGTTGCCACGAAAGCCACGAGAGGGGGCATGACCTAAAAAGGAATAACCGCCCTCGGAACATGGCCTGGAAGGGGTAACCGCCCTCGGCGGTTACCTAAGAACACTTATAAAAAGCCCTAAGGCCAGAGGGGGAAAGGTACATTCACATTTTTCCCACAATACTATTGTCAATTTACCAACCCTCCTACAAAAACTGACTTGATCGTCGGAGAGTTTTCCCGGAGATCCTGTCTCCGGTTCTGTTTTGCAGGTAACTACGGCGGAGATCATCAAATCGGATCCAGCAAGTTATCAAAAATATAATTTTATCTTTACATATAAATTTTTTGGCTTACTAGCCATTAATTTCTTTAATTGTGATATGTATGAGTTTTAACCGAATCAAAAAATTTTAGTTTGGTAATATTCAGTTACCAAAATTATTTATTTCGGTTCAATTATGAAAATATGACATATTTCAATTTAGTTAATCGACAGTTTACTTCAGTTAGTAATCGAATCAATCCGTCCCTATTTATATATAGTTAATGAATTAAGGGGGAAAAAAGAGAGCAAAAAGCATCTTATATCCCTAATTTTTGTTTGTATTAAGCTATTGATTTTTTATTTAGACAGATTTAATCTCTGATTGTTTATTTTTAGTTTCATTAATCCATTTCTTGCAAATTAGTTCGATCTGAACATCATTCTACCAATTCAGGCAGAAAAATTCATAAGAATAGTGATGTGACAACCACGTTAAAAATAACTTTTCTTTTCCGTATAACATAATAGCAGCGTAACAACTATATAGATGAAAAAAATACAATTTCTGACTGTCACATGTGAGTTAACCATTTGAACGTTTTTTAAAAGAACCATTTGAATTAAGTAAATAAAAAATATAATTTTTATTTTCATATCATACGTAAAGTTAATCATTTTCAACTTGATGTCTTGTCACTATTTCAGTAAATTTTTTGTTTGAAATTATTAGAATAATTTTATTGAAATAAAAATAAAGTTCAATAGCTTTATTGAAACAAAATGAAATTTAGTGGCTTTTCTTTAATTGACGCTAAACTTCAGAGACCATTACCTGTTCTAACTGGTGGCAACCCTAACTCCAAAGCTAAATTGTAAATCTTCAAATTTTCAATCTGTATTCGGTCCTTGTTGTTTCTTTTAGGGATAAGAAACCAAAATTGTTTCAAGATTTTTAAGGAATTGTCAATTTAACCCCCAACATGTTAAATAGCTCCATTTTCGTCTCAACATTTGTGATATAGTAGCAATTTAGCTCTAGATGACAGATTTTGTCGCTCAGTTGGTACTATTTCGCCAATGTTGAAACGTCAAGTTCCATTATTCAAGGCTACATTGGTATCATTTCATAAATATTAAAGCTAAAATTATGTTAATTGTCAATTTTAGACGCATTAGGTTTGATGCATTGGTTGGTGTGTATGTTCTGAACTGTTAACTGAATCCTATAAGCTAATTTTTTTTAATATTGTTAATTGAATATTATGAGCTAATTTTGAAATTTATTACTTTAAATGGTAATTTCATTTTGCTTTTTACATTCTACTTTCTATAAGTAGAAGTCGTTTAATTTGTTAGGTTTTTTTCTAAATACCACCATCAATAATTTTGAGGCTCGGCGGAAACTAGATCAATGGAAGGTTAATCCCTCTCGAGAGACACCCGAGAGGGTCGATCTAGCACTTCTTCGATCTTTGTTTCAAAATGGGTGAAATTCTTGATTTCTTAAGCTATAATTGGAGATATAAATGTTATAAACATGTGTTTAGGGAAGATGAAAATGGGGTTAACACTGTAAGTCTTTATTCATAAAGAAGTCCAAAAGATTTCAACCAGTATAGACAAGTAAATTTTTGTTCACTTTTTTTTCTTTATAAATTAAAAAGTTAACTAACTCAATAATATCTGGGTGTGTTAACAGGGGTGCGATCGATACACTTTGAAGGTGTTACTTTTCATCACAACTACGATGGTTCGAGTGAAAGTTGTATTTAAGATTTGATTACAATTTTGTATAATGATGGTTTATTTGTAGGCTAGTTTGACGTGAGCGAAAGTCATAATGACCCTTGTTGAATATAATAAAAAGGTAAAATTCGAACTCGCTCTGATGGAAATAATGTCATGCTTTGACTATAACTGGCTACAAAAAAATAGAGGACTACCCGTACTAAAAAGTTCAAAGAATTTCGGGAATTTATGAACAGCAATAGTATAAATTATGGAAGATCCGGATTGGGACCCATTCAATTTGATGCATTGGGTGGTGTGTATGCTCTTGATTGTTAATTGAATCATATGAACTAATTTTGTTCTGAAATATTGTTAATTACTAAGCTTCAATTAATAATATTCCAGAATAAAATTACCTCATAAAATTCAATTAACAATCCATAATATACACGTCATCCAATACATCAAACCTAATGCGTCCAAATTCGGATCTTTCATAATTTACACCATAGCTATCCATGAATTCCCAAATTCCTTTGTACCTTTTAGTACGGGTGGTCCTCCATTTTTTGTAATCGGTTATAGGCACAACGTGACCGTGATTATTTCCGTCAGAATGAGTTTAAATTTTATTTTTTTATACCGAACGAGGGTCATTATCACTTTCATGCATGTCAAATCAGCCTACAAACGGTTCTTCATTATTCAAAATTATAATCAAAATCTTCAATACAACTTTCACTCGAACTATCGTAGTTGTGATGGAAAGTAACACCCTTCAAGTGTATCGATCCCACCCATGTTAACACACAGATAATATTGAGTTAACTTTCAAATTTATAAAGAAAAGAAAAAAACGAGAATTTATCTATCTATACTGGTTGGAACCTTTTGGACTTTTGTATGGATAAAGACTTATAGTGGTAACTCTCTTTTCATCTTTCCTAAATACAAGTTGATAACCTTTATATCTATATTAAAGCACAAGAAATCAAGAATGTCGCCGGTTTTTGGACAAGCACCGATAGCCAGTTGGATCGATAATCTCGGGATCTCACGAGAGGAATCGACCTTCCATTGAGCTAGACTCCGACAAACCTTAAAAGTGTTGATGGTGGCATGTATAGTACAAATTTTATCTGGAAAAAAAACTTAACAAATTTCCACGATTTCATAGAAATTAGTAGAATGTAAAAAGCAAAATGAAATTACTTTCTAAAATAATAAATTTCAAAATTAACTTCTAAAATTCAATAAACAATATTTCAAAACAAAATTAGATATATGTTCCTCGTATTTTGAATAAACTTGAATTTGCTTCAATTCGAGTTATGATTTATTAATTAAAGTTCAAGTATCAACCAATCAGATTAATATCTCAATATTTATTTATTTATCGTAAATTATATTTGGAAGCGCCTATAATCTAAATTGTGAATTATGATGTAATAACATATATTAATATTAAATTTGGTTATTATTTATATTATAAATAAACATTCATTTGATTTCTAAATAATAAATTATGAAAGACAAATTTAAAAATTAAAATATAAATAAACTAACAATTGAATGCTTAAAAATGAAGTTTTATTATCAATAATAATATTTACTGTTTGAGGTTTGAAATCTCTCACTAAAGAGAGCTAAAAACAACTGAAGCAATTGAATGGACATCTATGATATAAATCCCTCACTAAAGAGAGCACCAAAACGTTCAAGTTTGTATAAGTTGAATACGTATATCTATTTCTTACAACTTTATAGTTGCACAAAATGTGAATTGAAAAGGAAAAACCATGTTTGGCAAAGTTGATAACTTATTACTTTTGTTGTTTAACTGAGTTGACAGTTGTTTGTATAAACATTTTTGGTAAAACATAGCTAATTGTTGCTATTTGTATAAAATGAAAAATAAGGACATTTGTTTTTTTTATAGCTATTGTTTTCTTTTTAATAATTCATATTTAAATGGTGAGTTGCTAATTGACAAATATAATTATATACAAAATATAAATTTTTATGTTAATATGCATCTCTGTCACTTGTAGATTTATAATTTTATGTCTTAATCAAATTAGTTATTCGTTAATAATCACGGTCACCTCTATTTATGTGGTTGTAAGTTGTGTTCAATTTGTACATGTTATTTATGTGGATCATGAAGTATTGAACCATAAAATGATGAAAACATTAGCAGAGAAGATGAATGAGATGAAAATAAGAGAAGTGAGAGTGAGAAATAGAGAGTGAATTGAATTGAGGATAAGGGGTTGAAAATGAGTTGCTAGATGAAATGGATAAGTTAAAAGATCCAGACAATATAATCTTAGGAGGAATTTGGGAAAATTAAATTACAACAAATCAAACACAAAATATCATATCCGCTTTGTCCAATGTTATTGTTGTAATTGAATTTTCCCTAATTTCTTTCGGGATTCTATATTATAAATCTTCTAACTTATCAATTTCGTCTGGTAACTCATTTTGAACCCATGATCCCTGATTCACTTCACTCTCTATTTCTCACCCATTTCTCTTACTTCCATCTCATTCACCTTCTCTATTAATGTTTCTATCATTTTATTTCAGTATTGTTCACATTGACCTTGAATGATTAAATGAATTTGGTCATTCAACGTTAGATTTAGGCTTATTAGAATCCTATGGTGGAGTTTCAAATTATTTTAAAACTTAGATTTAATAAACCTATATCTAACGGTGAATGACCATTCATTTGGTCATTCAAGGTCCAAGTGAGCACTACTGCATTTTTATGGTTCAATACTTCATAAGCACTCTATGTACAAATAGCAGCATATACAAACTAAACATAACCTACAACCGATCATATTTATTAACCAATCGCTAATCTGACCAATACATAAAACATAAATCTACAGGTAACGGAACTTGAGAGATAAATATTAACGATTTATGAGTTAAAAAAATCTCAATAAACTAATCACTAATTTGACCAATGCACATTTAAGTTAATATAGATAATTAATTACAGAAGATTTCAAAGAATTAATTGTATTGATTTAAATCCTTTATTGTTTGGAAATCTGAAATTGCTTAGGCTTTTTAGTAAGTTGTCAATTAGCAACACTTTTCAAGTGGAGAAAAAAAAGTATTATGTAAAATTTTAAATAAAGGGTAAAAATGACCTTTAAACTTGGCAATATCAATTTAATTCAAATCAAAATTTAAGTATTAACTTAGTCCTTAAGTTAGAAAATTTTGACAAAATAGCCTAAATTTTATAAATTTTTGGTATTAAAATTTATTCTATCCAAATCAATTTTTCAATTTGAAAATTGAGTTGATACATAAATTTCAAATTGAGTTAAATTAAGTAGATTGCTAAATACCATCCTTTTTACTAGTTACCGCCTCCATTTGGAATTTGTTGCCCTTTTCATAATTTTGATAAAAAAGCTGAAAATTCTCTTTCTAAAATCACAAACCCGAACAACAATAATTGAAATTATGAAAATAATTGATGTGTGATAATATGAGAATCCCAGAAATGGATGATTACGAGAAGAAAACATTAAAATTTACCTTTTTATCAAAGAAATCATGAAAACAATGTATATTTTTTGTGACTATTTTGTATTTTTTGCCACCAAAAATTGGACGATTTTGAATGGGCAAAATTATGCCTAGGCGGATGCCGAAATCCGCCCGACCAATGGTCAGGCGGATCCGACGGGTGGATCCGGCATCCGCCTAGACCAAAATTTGGCCGATTCTCCCAAAAATCCATATTTCAGCTTTCGACTTTTTTTATAAAAAGGATAAAATTATCCAAATAGAGACAGTAATAAATAATTTGGAGATGGTAAATAGTAATACCCTAAATTAATCATGATACATAAATTCCAGCAATTGTTTTTCGCTTGAAAAGAAAAGTATTTTAAATTTACACAACAAGATGAAAATTGCAATTATAAAATTGAAGTCTAATATAAAATAAAAACGAGATCAAAACATATGGTTTGAATCAGTCCTGATCTCGTGATAAAAATCTAATAAACAATAATTCATATCATCAATATGATGGTTAATTTCTAGGGTAAATTACATCAATGGCCACTGAATTTTATCCATTTTTATATTATGGCCGCTGAACTTCATTCAACGCCTCAAAACGACCGTTGACGGCTAAAAACAAGAAATCCAAAGCGTTAATAATATTTTAAAGAACTTTAATTCTTGAAAATTTTCATTTTGAGATCATTTGAGTGTTGTTTGGTTAGAAAATAGAGTGAATTTTTAGATAGAGAAGCTCCAAAAATATGATTTTCCAAAATAAAAAATGTGGTTTTATGATAAATGTCGTTTTGAACAACTTTAATTCTTGAATATTTTCATTTTGAGGTCGTTAACGGTCATTTTAAGAAGATAGTTAAAATTGAATGGCAATCGGTGTTAAAAACTGTAAATTCAATAGTAATACTGAAAAGAAATGAAGTTCAGTGACCATAATATGAAAATAGGTAAAATCAATTTACCCTTAGTTTCTACTTTAAATTTCTTTATTTATTTCAATTTCAATTTTTATTTCAAATATTAATTTTTATTTATTAGTTTTTCTAAAAACTAATGGTACTTTGTATAAAATTACAGAATTATCCTTTAATTGACAAGTTAAAAAGATCTAGGATGGTCATCTCGCTCTTCACATTCAGGTGCAGTGGACACAGTGCGAGACTTTTTTCGACCAAAACAAAATTTCAGTCGGAAATTTTAAAATTCAGACTTAATCTGTGTTTTTTATTCTAGAAATAATTTGAAAGATGCAATAATTTTATAAATTGTTTAGTTACCTAAACCAAACAGATGTTTAACCCTAATCTGAATCAGGAATACAAAACTTTTAAAAATTGAAAAACAGCAAAATAAATTGTAGCCACTGCAGAAAATTAGAGCAGAATGCAGATCTTATAAACTGGCTAAATAAATCTCTATTCCACTCTTCTCAGGCTTTATCATCATAAACTAAAATAGACCAGAAAAAAAAAAGAATATGGGAAGATCGGTAAGCAGATATGTCGACAGCAGATCCAAAATAGATCTGAAACAACCGGCCAGTAAAATTCTCTGGTCGATATAGCTACAACTGCTTTGGCAACAAGATGAATATAACTAAATTTTATGGCTTCTCTTGGTATATTTAGCTATCGAATTAAAACCGTAAATATGATATTTCCGACTGAAAACAATATTGAAAAACCGCAGCCGGCGCGGAGACCTCTAAATAGCGAAACCTAGAAGATGACAGACTACATGTCTGCCTTTTATAGAGTTGAAATCGCATCTCAAATTAAAGTTGGGCTTTAATGGGAGATCTCAGCCCTTCAAATTAAACATGGGCTTTATTGGAAGATCTCAGCCCATTATTAAACATGGGCTTTGTTGGAAGATCTCAGCCCAATTTATAAGCGTACGATGTTTTTCCTTGTTTGTTTGTCTATGAATCAAGGGTTAATTTGGAGCTTAAAATTGATGGACAAATTAGTCTAAATTTAACAAATATTTAGGTATTTAAATTTTTTATAATTTGGTTAATTTGTCAATTGTTCACTTTGGAATTTAGTTGATTCTTAAACTTTTTGGCTAAATTGAATTTATCTGCAAATTCTAAGGTCCAAATTGACCTTTAATCCTTAATTAGTAACTGATTAGCAAACTGAAAATCGAACTACAATTTTAGCTGGGTTTAGTTATTTTAACATTTTAGTTCGGCTTGGTTTTAATTTTGACTTATTTTGATAATTGGTTATTGATTCAGTTATTGGAAAAAAAAATCGGTATAACCGATAACCAAACCGAACTTAATGTATAAATATAAAATTATATAATTTTACCTTTACATGTATAAATAACTTATAAAATATAAAGTCCAATCCTTAAAAAAATATTTATCTTTACATATATAAATTTTGGTTTAGTGGCCATTAATTTCTTTAATTGTAATCTTTCTATATATACATTATTTGAAAACCAATGAAACAAAAATATACGAGAAATGAAATATTATGAGTTTTCAATTATTCGGTTGGTAATTGAATAGAAAAAATTAGTTTGGTAATATTCGGTTACGTAATTATTTGGTTCGGTTCGATTATGAAAATATGACATATTTCGATTTAGTTAATCGACAGTTTAGTTCAGTTAGTAATCGAATCAAACCAATGAATTAAGGGGGCAGAAAAAAAGCAAAAAGCATCCTTATATACCTAGTTTTTCATTTTTTGGTGCGTTAACTTATTGATTTTTTTTCTTTATTTAGACACATTGAATCTCTGATTTTTTATTTTTAGTTTCATTAAGCCATTTCTTGCAAATTAGTTTGATCTGAACATCATTCTAACCAATTCAGTGTGGCAACCCTAATTTCAAAATGTATTATAAATCCCCAAATTTTCAACATTGCATTCTATATTCGGTCCTTCCTTGTTTCTTTTAAGGATAAGATATCAAAATTGTCTCAAGATTTTTAAGAAAGTGTCAATTTAAAACCTCAACGTGTAAAATAACATCATTTTCGCCTCAATATTTATAAAATGGTACCAATTTAGTCTTATATGGCGGAATTTGGAGCTCAATTGATACTATTTCACAAATGTTAAGGCGTCAAGTTCCGTTATTCAAGGTTATATTGATACCACTTCACAAATGTTAAAGCTAAAATGATATTTTATATGTTAGAGTTAAATTGATACTTCGTTGAAAACCTTAAATTCAATTTGTTATTTTTTTTAGTTGCTGAAAAAAACATAGAGATGTAAAAAATAAAAAAAAAGTTCCAATGAATTTTTGAAGCCCAGATTCTTAGCAAGCCTGAGACCTGAAAAGATTTTTGAAGCCCAGATTCTTAGCAAGCCTGAGGTCTTAAGAGATTTTTCAATCGAGATGTTAATCTGTTATACTAATTTGAGCTTTTTAGATTGATGGATCGTTTATTTCAGTTGGTCATATTTGCTATTGGTGTTAATTGTTTGTTGTTCTTGATATGTAGTACATATTAGTTATTTTTTCTGCAAAAAGCAGCTATTTCGGAATTTTACCAAACACTTTCTATATCTGATTTAGTAGTGAAAAACAGCAGTTGCAGAAGCCGATTTAGCGCAGAAGCCAAGGTTTCTTCTTGATGAAACCCTGAGTTTGAGTCCGCAGACATTTTTCCCTCAAAAATCACTTTTACCAAACCATAATCCCATCATCTCAATAGCTTCACATCCTTTGTTTCAAATGGAATTGGAGAAAAACATAAACCAAACCTAAATTTGAGCACAGAATCCTAAAACACCAAAACAAACATGATTAAATCAAAATTCGAAGAATCAGTAACTAAAGTAAAGAAACAGATGAAGCCTAAGGGAGAATCAGTAAGGAGAGAAATTACAAATGGCAGAAAACGAACAATATGTACGGTAGTAGAAGAGAAACAGCAGCAACGCTCATTCAGTTTGCAAATCAGAATCGGGAATCGCAATAGCTATTGGAATTATCCTTGGTTGCATCTTCGCCTTCCTTTTTCCTTATGGGTTTCACTTTTCAATTCCTCAATCTCAAACTCGCGGCCTCTCCAATTCCATTTCCCAAGTTCCTAAAATTCATTCGAATCAAATTCTTGTCTGTTTTTCATGGGAATGCAAATTATTTGTGTTTTATTCTACGATTTTATTTGTTTTTGTTAGACCAGAAGACCATGGAAGAGACCAAGACAGAAGTGGAGAAGACGACGGAAGAGCCTGAGGAGGAAGAGAGAGATAGGGAAGAAAATTTAGGAGAGAGAAAAGATTTAATATGAAAAAAAATAAAATATAATTAAGGATAAATTAGTCATTTAACATTAGGTGGGGTCCACTTTTATTTGTTAGGAGGTTAAAAGTGATGAGGTGGCGCGTTGACCTGACGTTGACCGGTTAAAATTACCGGCTGTACACTTTAGTGGGAGGTCACTAAAAGGTTGTACAGTTTAGTGTGACAAAATTTTGGTTGTACACTAAAGTGTGATTTGGAGTAAAGGTTATAAACCACGTATGTAATTTACCCATAAATGGAGTTGGTGGGCTTTACAACTCTTTTGTTGATTTTATTATATATGTGATTAAATTGAATAGATTGTTGGTGTTATTTTTCATCCATTTAGTTAATCGAGTTAAACGGATAAATCTGTGTCAAACCATTTAATAAATAGATCATATTGTATCAATCCATTTATCAGATGGGTCGTATATTTAAGGTCTAAGATTTATTTGTAGGGACTAAAAATTTATAAATAATGGGTTAAGGTGCAAAACTGCTCCTAACGTTTTGGGTTAGGAGCAATTTTATCTCAAACGTTTAAAATAGTGCAATTTTACCCCTAACGTTTTTAGCCAAGAGCAATTTTACGTTTAATGTTGATAATTTGGGTCAATTTCAGAAATAATTCATCAAACTGTCTGCTCGGTCATGAATCTTACCATCTACACTTCACCCGTGCGTCATTTTAACACTAACAAATCACAAACATATGTTAGGATGTGAAAAAAATAAAACATAATACACTGTCTTTTGCACGAATGGAGGAGAGCTACCATCTCAAGCTCCATTGACCCATGAGAATTTTTGGGTTCAGATTTACGGGCTTACACCAGGTCTGTTTTCTGAAACGGTTGCAAAAGCACTTGGCAACTTTATTGGAACCTTTGTGTCCGCTGACCCGGGGAACTCCTGGACTCACATGCAAAGTTTCTTGAGAGTTCGAGTCTGTATTGATATCAGGAAGCCGTTACATAGAGAAGAAGGTAAGGAAGGCAGGAGGAGAATGGTTGCTCTGCACATTCAGGTACGAAAAATAGCCTACTTTTTGTTTCATTTGCGGGCTTATCTGATACTTAGACAGGCACTGTGATATTTACTTTAAGAGTAAGGAGGAGGAGGTAGTCAGAATGTGGGATGTTTCCCTCAGAGCTCCGGTCCGTAAACAGAATCTCTTAGGGGGGAAAGATGGCTCAGAGAAGATTCAGGGTCAGGCAACTCGCCCGCTTCAAGCGTCCAAGGGGAGAGTAATACTACGGTTCCAGAGGCTAGGCCTGTTTTAGCCCCGAGGCAAAACTTACAACACTTTGCCAGAAATTTTGGAACTAGCATTTTTGAATCTGGGCATGTAATGACTGGGTCGAAGGAAAATATTCAACCTGACAGGAGGAGAATGGTTGCTCTGCACATTCAGGTACGAAAAATTGCTATGGACTGCCGAATCGGTAGGCTCTACCGGAGGGAGAAAATGTAAAAGCTGCGGCAGCTTGGATGCCGGAAAAGGTAAAAAACTCATTTAATTTTTTAAATAGGCCTTTACGACGTTTAGTGAAAGTAGTATTGAGATGGAGTTTGTTTTCTATTTTTCTTATATCTATCTTCTTCCTCCATGTTCCTTGTCTTCTCGTGGTCATCTCTATTTCTATCTTTTTATGTACACGGTTTTTTATTTTTCTTTTATAGACATTAGAGACAGTGACAATAATCATGATTACTCGATTGGGGTCCGATTTTATATGTGCGTTCGGAATTTTTTTTTTTTTACTAAATCGAACTTGCTTAATTTTTTTTTTTTTTATATATGCATGTTATAAGTTGAATGGTCAAGAACCAATTTTAAGTATTAATGTACAATTTCTCAAAATTAAGTTAGATTTCATTTAATAGTCCTAACATGTAAAAAAAAACTTTGGGTTTAGGGAGGGCTGAAAATTTAAAAACAATTAAATTTTTTTGATTTTAGATGGTCTATCAGGTCAACACAAAATTAATAATTTGGATTTAAGGATGCCTAAAAAGGCAAAAAAAAAAAAAAAAAAAAATTGGAGTAAGAGAAAATTAGAAATTTGGATTTAGGGAATACCTAATAGATCCAAAATATTGAAATTTTAAATTTTGGACAAGCTTAACACGTAATGTGATATATTTAATTTTTTTTATTAGTTTAATATTTCAAACCGAGTCATCTGAAACCTATTGGCTCATTAATATTTCAAACCTGATTAGAGGTGTAAACGAGCAAAGCCGAACCTATTGGCTCATTAATATTTCAAACCGAGTCATCTGAAACCTAGTTTTGACAAGTTTGACTACGTGTTTCAATCGAATCTGACCGAACCGAACTTTTATCAAACTTTGACTAAACCGAGTTTTTTTATTGAACTTCTAACGAGCTTCGACTGAGCCAAACTTTTATTAAGTTTTGACCAAACTGAACTTTTATTGAGTTTTGACCAAGCTTTGACTAAGCCGAACTTTGACCAAGCCAAAGTTTGACAGAATTTTAGTAGAATATGTAAAAATTAGTTGAAATGAAGTTGAATGGAAAATATGAGTCCATTAATATTGTCATCCTTATATGGATATATCGCCATTCTTTCCTAATTCTCATTCTTTTCTTTTTTTTATATATATTCAATAATTCCAAAATCATTCCATTCTGATTCTTTCACTTCAATCATTTTCTCCCAAAATCGAGAATGAGGTTGAAAGGGATGGCTGCGGTCTTTAACGAGGCTGTTCGGATGAGGCTTTGCGATAGAAATGGGAGCGAGCACTATTCTCCTGAAGATTCCGACTATCTTTCCGATCTAGTCAACTCTTTTATCGAAGGAGTCAATAATCATGATTCACAATCCGAATCTAACATTGAAGAATCACCAAATTACTACTCTAATTCTGAAAACAACAACAAATTGCAGAATCTTCTTAGCAATGAAGACGAAGATGATGAATTCAGAAGGATAATTCAACTTGCTTCTGAGATCATTGATCAAAAATCCTCACAAGGCTTTAGTAAACGCACATTGATGTCTCATTTACGCCACCACGGCTTTGATGCTGGTTAATTTCTTTTTTACTCATAATTCTCAGATTTCCATATACTGGTAATTATCGTGTTCGTGTTGTATAAATTACCGAATTAGTGTCAAATGTATCAATTTCTGAGAGCTAATACATTACTATGTTTGGGGCTCATATTATACATATTCATGTCCTACAGGTCTTTGCAAATCGCGTTGGGGCAAATTTGGGAAGCATCCGTCACGAGAATACGAGTATATAGATGTGAATATTAATGATAATCGCTTTATTATTGAAGTTAATTTAGCGATGGAATTTAAAATTGCTCGTCCTACTACAGCTTACATAACATTACTCAATTATTTTCCTAAGATATTTGTCGGAAAGCCTGAGAAGTTGAAACAAATACTGAGATTAATGAGCAGTGCAATAAGATTATCAATGGAAAAGATGAAATTGCATGTTCCACCGTGGAGAGGAAACGGGTACATGGAGGCCAAGTGGTTTGGTCCTTATAAACGCACAATCAATGAAATATCAGCTAAAGATAAAGTATTCTTTGATGTTGGAAAACGTTCAATTGGGTTTGAGGTTTTTCAAGTCGTGGATTACAATTGCCAATGAAATTATTTTGTTGGTAAAGTTGGTTTGAAAATTGGGTCCTTGAATGTTGAACTAAATGGCGATGAAATGACGAAATGAATCTGAAATTGTAGTTAAATATTTATTAAATTGGTAGAGATTTTTCTTTAGATAATAGCTCTCCTTTGCCACATGGCCAGATTTTATGTTCTAAGAATTTGAAAGCAATTAATTAGACATGAACTTTTTTGCAACATTATATATTATTTATATTTTGGGTAATTAATTTATTAGTCCTTATATTTTGGTAAAACACACTGTTTAGTCCATGTATTTTTAAAAACACATGGTAAGGTCCTTAACTTTTTTCTCAGTGAACTGTTTAGTCCTTCCGTCTGTTTGTTAGATTTTTTACCATTTATGACTTCAGAAATGACTAAATTATCCTTTACTATTTACCTTCAAACTTTAGAAGAGGAAATCCAATTTAGAAGAAGAAGCTATTTGTATGAAGAACAAGAAAAAAAAAGACCCAACTATCAATGTACGATGCAATGTCTCTTTATGGAATTCTTAGTTCATCTTGGAATCAATTTAGTAATTACTTTACGTTGGTCCCTGACTCTAGAATGAACTTAGTCAAAGGATAAAACCGAGTAAATATTATATGTCAAACAAATTCATAATAGAATTTTATTCATGCTTGTGTTAATAATACCACATATAACGGTCATAACCATAAAGATTACTACTGCACATAAATATCATAATGAATTCTTAATAAATAACCATAATGAGAATGGTTTAAGAACAATGTCCTTTTGTATTTCAATGCGCATTAATATCCAAGATAGCATATTTATTTTAAACGTCATAAAAGTTATGACATTCTATATTGGGTAAGATATCTTACATAGTTGCTATTTACTTGCAATCAATATTGTGCATCCATGCATTAATGGCATTCAGAGATCATTAATGCCTCGTTTGGATGAAATATAATTAAAGTAAGGTAAGTGATGGTTTAATAATGTAGTTATATATGAAATTACTCTTATATCATTTCATTTGTATGAATAAAATAAAAGAGAAAGGGTAATTTGGAAAGAAAAATACATGTACCATGATTCTCCTCCAATTTGGAGTGTAAGGAAAATTACTCAAAATCCACTCTCACCTACCTTCACATACAATCCTCCAATCTTTAAGGAATTCTCATGTATATCCTAAGAATTTTGCATAAATTAATGTTCTGATCCGAAACCGACACTTGCACTATTTTGAAGTTAGCTCAGGATATGAAAGTTTTGTTTATCCAATTTGATAATTCATCAGCCCATAATGGCCTTAATAGTTAGGGACAATTATAGGATAATTACAAATAGACTCAATATTTTCAAGTCTCTTGTGTTGGTAACAGAAATTCTAACAATGTCAAATAAACAGTTTTTATATGAATAGACACATCCTTGTAAAAAAGGGAATGAAATAACTGTTTGACAAAACAATATTCAAAAATATGAATTTCTGATATTAAAAGTACTATATAGGAGAAAAGCCATATATAGATGGTGAATTGTACAAGGAAAAACCAAATATGATTTTTTTGTAATTTCTTCTACTAGTTATATGCATGTTCATCCAAAAGACCGACCAGATCTAAATCATTTGTAATTACATGAGCCCTTTTATGATATTTTAATATCAAATGACAAAATCACATTGAATGGATGATTTTTTTTTGTAAATCCTAAGATTACGGGTCTTATACATGCGTTTGTACTAATTCAATGATAATGACATATTATACTCGTCATGCATAAAAATATAAGACATATTGAGCATGCAAGATTTAATGAAAGATTTGTGTCTATTACTTTATCTTTCACAATTTATTAGATTTATCATAATAACATGTAATGATATTCATAGCACTTTATAAGAGTGAGGGATCTCAATTTTCTTTAATTAAAAATGGAATAACAAAGGGAGGGAAACTTATCTTTTTCATCATAAAGTTCCACATTTAATGTAGAAAACTCTTTCCTACCAATATATGGAGAACTGTATCTTTGGACAGATTTGTTGTAATGATTGAGCCAAGGTTTGAGATTGAGATTTCTATTCCGTTGACTCCATTGTTTTGTTCTTTGTGAAACTCTATACAATCAAGATTTTGTGATCTTCTGTTTGTTAGAGATCCACGCTCACCGCACCAATTGATAACTTGTGGAAAAATCCTTGATCGGAGCACTTCCCTGTGAGGCGCCGTTGGGATCGGCCGGGGACACTCCGATGCCAAAGTCAGTAATATTTCTGAGAATAAACTATAAGCACAAAAGTAGAGAATCAGTAAGTGTACCTTTGATCTTAGGAAGCTGGGGTATTTATATAGGTTTCTGTAACCTTTAGCATTAATGGGGAAGCAGGTGAAGAGTTGTGTCATTACTCATCTTTAATTGCTATCAATTCTCCATTAATCCCAGCATTTAGTATTGAAACCCTCAGAGTTGAGGTATTCGAACAATCAAGTCTTTATTCCCCTTTAATGATTATTAATTGCCATTTAATTGTATTTATTCCCATTCATGGATGGTAATAAAGGCGCCTTTTCGTATTCTTTGATCCGTCAAGGCGTATGTACGCTCTCCTTGAGAGCTATGGCGAGTCTCCACTACTCGCTCTCATCGGGCGTATCTCGTTATGGCGTATCTCGCCATGGTCCACATAATGTGGCATAATGCTAGAAACTCCTTCCTTTTCTTCGTTATTTATATATTTACCCCTGCATTAATCCTGCAATAATTGTCATTAATTCCATATTAATCATGCATAAATATCTCTTTTAGAAGGAATAATGGTTTGCTATTATTTCTATTTATTTTCCCTTATTCCTTATTCAAGAATAATTTGGGTTGTTATCAACTTTGTATCTTCTATTTAGTATTTAAAGACAAAAGGCAATTCCGAAAACAATCCTTTCTTCGATCATTAACTCATACAACCCACAAACAATCTTTATTATTACTAAATTTGGACGTTCTTTGAATATATTTCTTAGTGAATTTAGTGATGTATGCACAATTTTTACAAACGTTCTCAAATGTTTAAAATATTTATTATGATATTACTATAATTACAATGTACTAAACTGCTTCAGTTTATCAATAAACTTGTTTGGAATGTCTGATGTGACATTTAAATAACAATCAAATCAGCTTTGTTAAATTTTCGGCAATGTAAGCTAAAATTAATCTTGCTTGAAAATATTATGGTTGAATATATATCATTTCGTACGTTAGGGTTAAATCTTTACTTCTTTAAAAACATTAGAGTCAAATTTGATTCTTAAAAAAAAAATGTTAGCATTGTTCTTTAACAAAAATAAAAATAATAGCATTGTTTTTACAATACTATATTGAAAGATATTTTTTTAACAGATAGAATATACTATGTATTTTGCTATTTATCGCCCCAAATTAGTTATCACCGCTCCCATTTGAACAATTTTTCCATTTGCATATTTTTTTTTTCAAAACTGATTCTTTTTTTTGAGAGAATCGGCCAAAATTTGGCCTAAACGGGTGCCACATCCGTTCGACCCATGGTGATTGTAACGAATTGGATGGGCTTATACATTGGAGGCTCTTAGGCCTGAGATTCAGGTGAATAATCGAACGCCTATGAACACCTTCATTCTCTACTAGGCACACTTCACTTGCAAATTTCGAGTTCCTCTGATGTCGTACTTCTAAGAAATTTTTTGACATCTCAATATAGCCCCAAGCTAGTTAGGACCTATCACCTAGTCCCACCTTGTACAATTATAAAGTTGTAGGCAACATACATAAAAGTTGAGATCAAGTGATAGGTCCTAACTAGCTCGAAGCTATATCGAGATATAAGAGAAATTCTTAGAAGAATGAACTCAAAATTTGCAAGTGAGGTGTGCCTAGTAGAGAATGAAAGCGTTGAAGGGCGTTTGAACATTCGCCTAAATCTCAGGCCCAAAAGCCTTCAATGTATAAGCACATCCAACTACTAGGTATAATTGCTAGCAAGGCCATATTTTCAAGCATTAATACACAAGCGACTTCGTTAGAATTAAAAGGTAAAGGTTCATTGAGATGATTATCTTTTTATTTAGTTGATTTGACCTACTGTTTATATAAACATGTTTTGTAAAAAATTAGTTGATTACTAATAGTTGTTCACATAAAATGATAAATAAAAACATTAGTTTTTTATAACTATTATGTTCTTCATTAATAAATCATATTTAATTGGTGAGTTGTTAATTGAGAAATATAATTTTGTCCAAAATATAAATTTTTATGTTAATCTGTATCTCTCAAATTGTGTCACTTGTAGATTTATAATTTTATATATTGGTCAAATTAGTTATTTAATACATATGGTAAGGTTTGCTTATATGGTTGTAGGTTATATTGAGTATGTACATGCTATTTATACAAAGATTATGAAGTATTGAACTATAAAATGATAGAAGCATTAGTAGAGAAGATAAATGAAATGAAATGTATTGGGGAAGAGGTTGAAAATGAGTTACCATGTGAGATGGTTAAGTTAGAAGATCCAGACTTTATAATTCCAGAAGAAATCGGAAAAAATCCAAAATCAAACACAAAATACCATCTCTTTTGAGATTATATATATAGTCGAGATCTTTTAACAATCCATTCCATCTGGTATTTAATTTTCAACACCTAATCCCAAGTTCAATTTACACTTTGTTTCCCATGTAACACATCGACAGATCTACAGTGGGGGCAATGGGGGCACTTGCCCCCACTGAATTCTACAATTTTCTTGACTCTTATTTAATAATTTTTGGAATTTTGAAGCTTTACCCGTCCATAGTCGGCGGTGACAACCTTTTCCTTGCTATTGGTTCGACCAAAGGTTGAAGAAAAGTTTGTTTTGGGGTTTTTTCAAATTTTTTACACAAAATGGCACTGTTCCACTTAAATGGTGGGACAGATTTGTTTTGTTTCAATGTTAGAAATAAATAGAATAAAACAAAACCTTTGGAAAATGTAATTATCGAACCCCAGCCCTAAACCAAATTCACAAACCCCAATTCATCAAATTTTCTTTTAACTTTTTCTTTGAACTGTAAGTAAAGTTGGATTTCTAATTCTAAAATCCCTAAAATGGCTGGTCATGCTTATCCAATCTATCCATTTGTTCGAGTCTCCAACGCTGATCACTAGTCAGCGTTCCACTTCGGTTTTGTGAGAATGGAATTTTCTGATCCTAGTGATGAAAATATAGTTTCCTTTGCTCAGCATGTTAAAGGGAACCCCGTGTCGCCTCGTACATGATCATGAACTGAATCTCGAGTTATTTTATGAACTTTAGAAGTTTTTAAGGCATGACCGATCAACCACAAATCCACATAATTAATTAAATTAACTTCAAGAATAAGGCATGGCCGATCGACCATACCAGATAGCTGATCGGCCACCCATATAGTCGATCAACTATATCATTAGTTATGGGATTTTTCTTGTAACCCCCTGAAATCAGCCCACTCGTTTGACAGTTAAGGAGGAAGAGAGAGAGTGAAGCATAGGTTAGATAAGGGAATTGAGGTTTAGAAGTCAAAGATCACAAATTCAGAGCAAGAAATAAGGCTAAGGTTTTTATAGAGAGTTTGAGAGAGAAAGAAGAGATACATAGGTTTCTAAATGGCATAAATATTGTTTGATCAGTTACAATGCCACATATCCTTAAAACCAAATTAATGGTGATCGTTCCTTTCTCAATATTCTTCTCTGACTCTGTTAATTCTACAAAATTAATCAAGCTAATCAAAGAGCTTGCTACGAAATCTTATGAGTTATTTATATTTATTAAAGAGGAGAAGGGTGGATTAGCTATATTTTTCTCACTCTAAGACATTGATGCAATTTGAATACCATAAGCATTACATCTAATCCAATGAGACTCGTCATTTAATTTACAAAAGGGTAAGAAGAAGAAGAGTCGATTAGCTGTAATGCTTATGGTATTCAAATTGTATCAATGTCTCAGAGTGGGAAAAATATGACAAGTGATGCGAGTGAAAGTCTTGGACGATGGAAGTATGATTGATAGCTTTAGCGAGAGATACGAACATAAGTGGAACGATGACTAGTGATCAACATCGGAGACTCAAACAAATTGACGGATTGGAGAAGGATGACCAACCATTTTAGGGATTTGAGATGTAGGAGAAAGTCAGATTTAGTTTCGGTTCAAAGAACATTTGAGGAATTGGGGTTTGAGACTTTATATTTATGTGATAATATATTTTTATTATCACTCTCATTCAATTGGATCCTAATGACCAAGTTTCTATTTGGTCATTTAACATTAGATATAATCTTACTATAATCCTACGGTTCTTATCTAGGAATGATCACATGTACCTTAATGAGCAAGTGAATTTGATCATTCACCGTTAGATCTAGGTTTATTAAATCTAAGCCTCATGATGCTTTCAATCTCCACCTTAAGATTCTAATAAGCCTATATGTAACGGTGAATGACCAAATTCTACGTGGTCATTAAGGTGAATTTGATCAAGACTAGGTTCTTATATTACTTAATTAACAAAAAAAAGTTAATTAAATTTTTTATTATTTTAATCAATTAATATAGAGATTAACTCCTACAAACAATCAAACACTTCAGCCAAAACAAAGAGAGAGAGAAATTTCGTCTAGCTAGAGAAGATACATGAAATCCAGATCGAACAATTCGGATTTTTTTTTTGTCATTCTCTATGCAACAATCTTCTTTATTTTCTATGTTAAACTCATATCTACCTCATCTTTCTGAGTGTTCTTCTTCTTGTTAACTCAAGCAGGATTTATACACTCCTAATAAACATCTAATTGAAGGAGCAACATTCAAATGATCTATAAGCAAGCAAGAAAAAAGGATGCATATGCAAAGAGGCAAATCATTTGAATCAATATCATTCAGAAAAATCCTTGCACTAATTAAGAGTAACTTTGGATAAAAGCTTTGATTAATTAAATAAGAACATTTTTTTTTTACTTTACTCCAGATATTAGTATCAGGAGCCTCTCGTTTTGCTTCCTTCAAACCAGGTTTATAGATATGTCAAAGACTTTAGACATTGAATTTCCATTGGCAAACCAATCCTATAAACATGAAATAGTACAGATCAAACCAATCCGAGAGAGTCAACATTAACGGATTTCAATTTTTGGTTAAAATAATAGATTTCAATTTTAGTAAAATGTGCACAAATTACTTGAAGTGAAGTTGAATGGAAAATATGAGTTCATTATAGTAGTGAGTACTGAACCTGGACTGGAAATGAGCATTGTTCATTCTATAATACTATATACTCTAATCAAGCCTATATTCATCGTTACAAATCTTAATTAATCAATAAAACTCATTTATCTTTATTATTATTATGGATAATAATATTAATTACATTCCTAAATTCGACATCATATTTTCATATATATATATTCATCTATTCCTAAATTCCATTCTGATTCTTTCACTTCAATCATTTTCTCCCACAATCGACAGAATGAGGTCGAAAGGGATGGCTGCTGTCTTCAACTACGCGGTTTGGATGAGGCTTTGCGATAGCAGCAGCGGGAGCGATCACTATTCCTCTGAAGATTCCGACGATCTTTCCGATCTAGTCAACTCTTTTATTGAAGGAGTCAATCATCATCCAGAAACCGAATCTAACCTTGAAGAATCACCAAATTACTGTTCTGATTCCGAAAACAACAAATTGCAGAATCTGCTTACTAATGAAGACGAAGATGATGAACTCAGGAGGATAATTCAAGTTGCTGGTGAGATGATAGATGGAAAATCATCCCAAGACTTTAATAAACGCACATTGATCTCTCATTTACGCCACCAAGGTTTTGATGCGGGTTAGTTTTTTTCTTTTTCTTTTTTGCTCATAATTCTCAGAATTGCATTTACATTTTGTGGCAATTATCGATTTACTGTCGTTTTAATTACCGAATTAGGGTTAATTGACTCGGTTCTAATCCAACCCAAAAAATTCTTATCATAATTGTGTCTCGTGTTGTGTTTTCGGATTACTTTTAATTTTACTATTAAATTTAAAAAAAATAACATCAAATCATATGTTTTGTATCTGTTTACTAATGAATGATTAAATGATGCACATGTGAAATTGCTCTTGGCTGACAACGTTTAGGAGGTAGAATTGCATCATTTTAGACGTTAGGGGTAAAATTGCTCCTGGCTGTAAACGTTAGGGGAATTTTTGCACCTTTTCCCAAAAATATAGGAAGAAATGTCGCTGTTGGATTAACATGCTAATGCTGAATCTAAAACTATAGAAAATTCCGAGTCGTGTTTGCAATAATAACGGTAATTTTATGAGCTTTATTAATTAAGGTGACATGTAAAAATACGGGAAAATATTATACTAATTTTAAATATCCGTGTCATTTTTGAGTTAACAAGTCAACTATAATCCATCCCAAAAAACTACATGTTAATTTCGTGTCAAACCAAAAAGGATTCGTTGTCTATTAAGCTAAACTCAAATATTATAATTATGTGCGAATTTCGTGTCGTGTAATTGAATCGTACGTAATTTTGCTCCTTTATTCTAAATACTGACTTTGCCACTACATGTTTTACAGGTCTTTGCAAATCTCGGTGGGGGAAATTCGGGAAGCATCCGCCAGGAGAATACGAGTATGTAGATGTGAATATTGATGGGAATCGATTTATTATTGAAGTTAATTTAGCTACCGAATTCGAAATTGCTCGTCCATCGACCACTTACACAACATTACTCAATTATTTTCCTAAAGTATTCATCGGAAAACCTGAGAAGCTGAATCAAATAGTGAGATTACTGTGCAGTGAAATAAGATTGTCGATGAAACAAATGAAATTGCATGTCCCGCCGTGGAGGAGAAACGGGTACATGAAGGCCAAGTGGTTTGGTCCTTATAAACGCACAATCAATGAAATACCGGCTAAAAATAAAGCATTCTTTGATGTTGGAAAACGTTCTATTGGATTTGAGGCTTTCTCTGTCAAGGGTTACAATTGCAGAGATAAAGTTGGCTTGAAAGTTGGATATTTGACTGCAACACTCAATGGCGACGAAATGGATCTAAATTCGTGGTTAATTATTTATTAAATTAATAGAGATTTCTTTGAATTTTGAAAGGCAAATAGCTCTCCTTTGTAGTTGGAAGTTGTCCAGTAGAACTGCAGTAGTAGTTGTATTCTAGGAACTGAAAGCAATTAAATGGACATGATTTTTTTTTCATCATTAGATATCATTTTATATTTGCGTTAACATACAGTAAGTAGTGATGTGCATCAGTAAGGTTTAAATCGTATACTGAATCAAACTGATTGAATTCATTTTCTTGGTTTTGTTTTTTTAAGTCTTTAGTTCGGTATTTGTTTTAGTTTTAGATGCGTTAGTATTCGGTTTGGTTTGACAAAAAAAACCCAAACTATATCGAATTACACATATTCTAAATTATCATACATATTTACATATATATTTGCTTTTACAAATTTAATATTTTTTTTACTGTTATTGAGATAATAAACAATATTATATTCTGAAAGTATTTAATTTTTTTAATTGTTGAAGCAAATTGAATGAGGAGATATAATAATTTTTTTTGTTGTTTTTTATTTTTTTTAACTAAATTCAGTTTGTTCTGTTTAAAATCAAACTGAACCAAGTATTTCGGTTATATTTTGGGTTTACATACTATTTGATTCGGTATTGGTATCAATTATTTTGATAATTTCGATATTTAGCTTTTTATTCGGTTTTACACTAATACACACTCCTAAATATTAGGGTAAAAGGTTTTCATTATCACTAAAGTACAGGTTTTGTATATTAGTAGTTAATAAAGTATGTTTTATCCAATAAAGTGATTAATATAAATAAATTTATGTCCATAAAATTATTACGATCGGATCCAACAATTTAGACTATCAAAAAAGTTGTTGTAACTATTGGGGTTAATCTCTTACTTGGGGCAGTTTTTTTTAAAAAAAATTACTTTAATAGACCTGGTTGGGAAATATTCCCCTAGAAGGGGCTATTCCTAACCATGGTCAACTTTTTTATTATTATAATACCCATTACGGCGCCTATGGTGCCGTAATGGGTATGTTGACAGGAATCCCAAGGGATTCCTGTCAACAACTGCCACTGCCCAAAAATTATATAAATAAATTTAATAAAATTTTTTAAAACTTATATATTAAACTTTTTAAAATTTATTATATTATAAAAATAAAAATAAAATTATAACCGTATCATTAGGGTTAAATTTGTATAATTTATACGTTAGGATTAAATCTGCACTTCGTTTGAAACGTTATGGTTAAATATTTAGTGCATTACTAACGTATAAAATTGTGTAAATTTAACCCTAACATTTTAAGAGAAGTGCAGATTTAGTCTTATGTATGAAATTGTATAAATTTAACCTTAACGTTTTAAGTGAAGTGTAGATTTAACCCTAACGTATTAAAATTGTGAAATTTTAATCGTAACGTGTTTTCAAGCAAAATCAATTTTAACCACGCGCTACCGAAAATTTGAAAAGACTTGTTTGACTATTATTTAGCTACATCGGCCTTTCTAAACCAGTTTGTCAATAAATTGAAGCAGCTTCATATATATATATATATATATATATATTGTAACTATATTAATAACACAGTAAAATATTTTGGACAGTTTAAAAAAACTAAACCTGCTACATATAAATTAATCACAATATTTTTACTGTGTTATTAATGCACTAAATATTTTTATATTAATAATGCACTAAATATTTAACCTTAACGCTTACAAGCAAGATCAATTTTAACCATATGCTACCAAAAATTTGAAAAGATTGGCTTGACTGTTATTTATCAAAAAACGGGTTTAGAAGATCCGATGTGGCTAAATAACAGTGAAACAAGAGATTAACCCTGTAAATTTGTACAATTTCATACGTTATGGTTAAATGTGCACTTCACTTGAAACGTTAAAAGCTAAATATTTAGTGCATTACTAAAAAAAAAGAATTTAGTACATTAATAACACAGTAAAATATTTTAGACAATTTCAAAAAAAAAAATTATGATTCATTTATATGTAGCTGATTTAGTTTTTTTAAACTGTCTAAAATAATTTAATGTGTTATTAATATAGTTACAAAAAAATATGAAACTGTTTCAATTTATCGACAAACTGGTTTAGAAGATCTGATGTAGCTAAATAACAGTCAATCATGTCTTTTCAAATTTTCG
This sequence comes from Euphorbia lathyris, assembly GCF_963576675.1. Classification (NCBI taxonomy): domain Eukaryota; kingdom Viridiplantae; phylum Streptophyta; class Magnoliopsida; order Malpighiales; family Euphorbiaceae; genus Euphorbia; species Euphorbia lathyris. The sequence continues at coordinate 89,673,330 of NC_088915.1, forward strand.
ACAGCGCGTAGTTAAAATTGATTTTGCTTGAAAACACGTTACGGTTAAATTTGCACAATTTTAATACGTTATGGTTAAATCTGCACTTCGATTAAAACGCTAAAGTTAAATTTATACAATTTCATACGTTAGTAATGCATTATATATTTAACCGTAAAGTTTCAAACATAGTGCAAATTTAATCATAATATATGAAATTATACAAATTTAATCCTAATGTTATAATTTTATTTTTATAATATAATAAATTCTAAATATTTTATTCTATAAGTTTTAAAAAATTTATTATATAAAAAAAAATTAAAATTTATATACATAAATTTTGGGCAGTGGTGGCAGTGGTTACACCACTGCCCAGTTATTGACAACATACCCATTACGGCGCCTTTGGCACCGTAATGGGTATTATAATAGTAAAAGGACCAACCATGGTTGGGAATAGCCCCTTTTAGGAGAATATTTTCCAACTAGGTCCATCAAAATAATTTTTTTCAAAACATATCCCAAGCAAAGGATTAATCTTAACTATTGAATCATGGAATCAAATTAACCAAAAGCTTACGCTAATATATAGTTAACACCTAAATAACTTTTATTAATATCTTATCCACTCATATGAATTTTTCTAGAGTTGAAGCGTATGCAACACAGACACATCTTATCATGTGTTAGAATTTAATCATCAAATGAGATGCCAGAATTTGAATCTTCGTCAAAGTGGAAAGACTGTGATACCAATTTAACCAAAAACTTACGCTTATAGTTAAGGCTCAAGAAGATTTCCATTATTAATTTAGATACACTCCATATGCGAATGCACTTTAGGCTGGAACCATATATACTGTAAATGTGTTGAAGTAAGATTCGAACCCTTGACTATCTGGCCTAAGATACTCTGTTACCATGATAATTAACTAATTGAAATAAAAGGTTAAGCTAATAGTTAACGTCGAAGGATAGCATAAGAGAATCTATATTGGCTTTTTTTTCAATAAGAAGAAATAAATTTAAAATTATTGGTAAATACAAAAAAGATTAATATTTTTAAGAGAATTATATATTTCATGTGAACCAAACTAAAATTCAATAATAAAGAATTTAATCAATTAGAATTGGTTTAATATAGGGTTTTGCTATTTACCGCGTCCAAATTACTTATCACTGCTCCCATTGGACAATTTTGCCCTTGGCATAATTTTTTTTTCAAAACTGGGGAAAATTTGTTTTGAGAGAAAATTCAAATTTTGGCCTAAATCCGTTCCCGCCATGGGTCGGGCGGTATGCCGCATCCGTTTAGGCCAAATTTTGAAATATGCAAAATCGTAAAATTTTTAGTGACGAAAAATACTAAATCATTCAATTTTTCGTGACGAAAAATGAAAAATTCTTCTATTTTTTGTGATAAAGAATGTAAAATCGTCATGAAAAATATGTATTATTTTCATGAGTTCTTTGATAAAAAGATGTAAATCTTAATGTTTTCGACTCGTAATCATCCATTTTCGGGGTTCGGATTGTCACACATCAATTATTTTCATAATTTCAATTATTGTTGTTCGGGTTTATGATTTTGGAGAGAGAATTTTCAATTTTTGATCAAAATTATGAGAAGGGCAAAAAAGTCAAAAAGGGGCGATGATAAGCAATTCGGGGGCGATATTTAGCAATTCACCTGCTTATACTTGTCAAAAAAATAAAAATAAACTGCTTCGTTGTACTTTGAAAAAGTTCTATTTATTCCTTAAACTTATTTAAAGTGACAAATTGATACTCTTAAAGGTACCTATTAGCCCTCTAAACTTTTTTAAAGTATCTATTAGCCTCTTGAACTTGCTTAATTTGTACACATTTCAACATTTTCATTCTTAGTCTGTCACGTAGACTTTAGGGAGTTAACTATACACTTTAAAGAAGTATAAGGAATCAATAGAACATTTTTAAAATTTCAGGGTTAGTTGGCATTTTGGGACATGTTCGGGAGCTGTAAGATGTATTAAGCCATTAGAATATATATATTTTTATGCAAGTATGTATAGATGTAGAATACCTATGGCGTTGAACCTCTGCTTGACAGGTTTGAGGTTCGATTCCCCACTCCGTCAAAATTTAGCCCTCATTGGTAGGTGATCTGTAAATTCCACTATAAACCTTCATCGAGGTCTGTGGTTTACCCTGACCTTGGGAGTGGGTAGACCTACCCTTACCTAAACTTTTTCTTACCAAAAAAGAATACCTATGATTATACATCTGCAAACGAATCCATTTGAAAACAATTAACACCTTCATTCATTACAAGGAATAAAGATTTGTGGCACCTCGTTATCTAAATCAATACCAATATTAATTGCCTCTATACTTAGTCCATTTTTCAGAAGTTCCAAATCACATCATATTCATCTACAAATAACCTCATATTTCTCAACCAGATTTATTGGATGCAGAAAATGAGAAATACACTCCACCACGTCTCAAAATGCTCGCCACATGTCAAAAAGCAAGTGGCAAAATAGATAAATAATTATAAAATTTTGAAAGTTCACGAGTTAGTTATAGTTTTGGGGTTATTGAATGCAATAAGACTATAAGATGTTATTGAATGCAATTGGAGAAGAATATGCGGCTATTTAATGCAATTGGATTAAAATAAGGAGTTAGTTAGAATTTTTAAAAGTTCAGGGGCAGTTGAAGTTTTGGACCAAGTATAGAAGGAGTAATAGATGTATTAAATCGAAATAAAACCTAAAAATAAATATATGCAATTTTAGACTGATTTGATTCTAAATACCAAATTGGTAGAGCAAATTATTATCATGCGAGACTAAATCGAACCTAACCAAATTATAATTCAATTCAGTTATGTTATAAACTGAATCAATTTGAATTTTTAAAATTTTTTAATACTTTTCTTAATAAAATAGGAACTCACTAAGGATTGAGGTAAAATTTTCCCCATTTAGAATTTTGAGACGAAACAGAATATCCTCAATTGGTTGCACCCCATTAACACGTGGCAAATAATTATTAATCATATACACATACACAATTTTAGACTAATTTGATTCTAAATACTGAACATGATTTTGACTAAATTGATTCCGCATAACTTTAATCTTCAATGGCTAAATTGATCAATATGATCATAATTCATTAGAACCAATATTGCACACGAAAACGGATATCGGGAAACGTAATTTCTAAAAAACATAGGATACGAAAACATAGAGGAAACATGTAAATATTAAAAATATATGAGTATATTTATAAATATTAAAAATATAATAATATATTTAAAAGAAGAGCAAAAAAAATAAGACAAAAAAAGTCAAAGTTCAATCATATTCAAGAGACAATGGTTATAGGAGAAAGAAATATAGATAAGCTCTTTAAATTGGTGGATACAAGGATTGAATTATCAATCAAATAGGAATTTTAATGGAAATAGGCAGAGAAAACGATTTAAAAACTAAGACACGTCTTTTATATTTTAGGTAATCACGAAAATGTTTCGTATCAGTTTCTGAGAATTTTCATTTCCCATGTATATCGAAAACGGGGGAATACATGCCATAAAATGTTTCCGTAGTGAAATTTAGTCTTTCTAATAATCAGCAATCCAGACCATCATATGGCTAAATCTGATTATGGATTTTGAACACTCTTAAAACTAACTCTAAAACATTAATCCATCCTAATTCCGTAATGCCCCCACATTTCTCTCTGTGGAATTCTCTGATTAATTTCCAATTTAAAAATTATTTTTTTATAAGAAAATTTAGTGTGATTAAGTTAGATGGTTGATGATAAAATTTTCCTCATTTAGAATTTTGAGATAGAAAATTCTCGATTAGTGATGGTGTAACGGCTAGGGTAAAGCTTTTCTACGACGAAATGTATATTACGATAAATACGTCACGACTATGGATGTGATCTTTCTAGATGCTCCGACTCTACTAGACGCCACTACTTAGGGGCAAGTGTACCCCGTCGTATCAAGTAATAATCCGGTTAAGACCGGGTATCGAATCCATGAGATTTATAACTACAAGTATTAGACGACTCGGTTTTATACGTTATCTAAGCGGTGAATACTTTGAGTTGATTCGGGGAACAACTACAAACTACTCCTAACTACGGGTGAGACAAGTTTATATAACAAAGCTCTACGAAATGATATGGATAAGATATAAATATGACAAATAACGGCTCTCAATATATAAACGGTTAACGTTTTACTCTTGCAAGGACGACTACGTGTAGTGTGACCGATCCGTGAAGTACTTAGACTACGTGATTCCTAGTCAAGGCGTGTCTAATGCTTGGGACCAGAAATTAGGGCCCGTAAGTTCCGTGGTTTGTCAATTCCTACGGTTTCCGGAGCGTCACTTCCGGTAAGGCAACACCTATATGAATCCCTAAAGATAACCCGAATGGCGTCGAAATCGCGTTCTCCTACACAATAATCAATTACGAGTATCAAAACAAGTAGCAAACATCAACACAAATATGAAGAAAGAGATTATGAATCATAAATTATAAATATGGAGAATGTAAATGTGAATTACAACCAAGCCTAGTACATAGGAAGAGTGCAAGCTAGTTAGTAAGTAAAAAGGGAAGAATCCACCCTCGGAACTAGCTAACCGGACTCAAGACCGTCTCTTAGGGCTTGGAGGTGGAGCTTTCCAGCTTGGTGAGCGGAGATGGAACGGAACTTTGATGGAATGCCGGGATCAACGAACAAGCTCTCAAGGTGGAAGAGAATTGCTATATAAACTAAAATCTCAAACAAAATAACAAGAACTTAAACTATAGTAACAATGGTATATCCAAGGTGTCTAAAACTTAAGGTTCAGCCCCTATTTATACACATTAAGCTAGGGCAAAGTTGTAATTTCATAAGATACAAGTGTGGAGGAACATGATTTTCTACAGATTTCCCATGATACGCCTCGCGTATGGTGGAGTACGCCCCGCGTAATTGCCCATTCCGTCAGAAATCTCCTGCATGTGGACCAAATCCAGATCTTGTTGTCTCAATTACGCCTCGCGTGGACTGGGATGCGCCTCGCGTGTTTGAGTTTCTAAGATTTTATTGCTTGATTTGGCCCTTTTACGCCTCGCGTAGTTGAAGCATGCCCCGCGTAAATGAGTCTCTGAGCTTTTTGCATTCAAGAACTTCCTTACACGCCTCGCATGTAAGGTGGTACGTCCCGCGTAGGGTAGTTGACTCAGGGAGACCATGCAGTCTGACTTTCAGGATTAGGCTTATCATTTCTGACACATGTTTCCACGCCTCGCGTGGTGGTTGATACGCCTCACGTGTTGCTGAGTAGATCCCACGTGGTACCTGTGGATAGGGCAATTATTTCTGACTAAATGTTCCACGCCCCGCGTGAGGAGTGATACGCCCTGCGTATTCTGGTAGATTTTCACTTCTTGCTCGTACCTGAAATACAATTCTCAAGAGCCGAGTTAGCTTGACGTTTTTATTTCTAATTAAATCAAAAATAGGGGAAATTAACCGTAAGTACAGAATTTATTTTTATTTCGTTATTTTATTTAAAACACTCTATTTTTGCAATTAAACATATTTATTTTATCTAAAACTAAACCGTAAATCATGCTAAAAGATAGGGACGAAACGCCCCTATCAAACCTCCTCGGACTTTAAAGTTTTACTTGTTCTCAAGTAAAAGAAATCGAAAGACAAGGGATTGAGATTATTAAGAAACAAACCGACGGTTGGTTTTACCAAGTGCGTGATTCCGAAGCTAAAGTTTTATACAAAGTTTTCGGTAAGTACCTACGCAAACAAATGAGTGACCAAAACTTGTTTGAAACCTCCATGATCCAATTTAATAGGCAATATTAACGGGGGTTGATCATCTTTTGAGAACCCGATAGTATCTCACCAAGGGATTTCACTCTTACGCTCAAATTTTGGTGGATCGGTGTTTTTGCACTCTTCTTTGCACTTACCCGAAGTCACTTTGAGTTTGCATTTTTATCCGGGTTTTTCCTCCTATGTTATGATCTAGGCAATATTAAAAAGGAACCCGGAGGGGGGTTGTAATGCGGGTGGCTTTTTAGTGGTTAATTTTGGAAACTCGAGTTTAAACACCATTTTGATGATCGCACCGTGCTTTTATTTTGGCCTTAGTAAATTCGTAAAATAATCTCGAAATTGCTCGGTTGGAGCTTGAGAATGCCTTGTGCTCTTTATTGTGTTTTTCTTTTTCTTTTTGTTTTGAGAGCAGCACAAAAACGATCTCGAGAACTTATGGAGCTTTTTATCAAGGCCTTGGCTTATTTCGGGTGCGAGTTGATTTTGTTGGTATTTAAACAAGAGGAAAAAGGATTAGTTGTTAAAAGGGTATTAATAGGAAAAGTCGGTTAATAGGCTCGAGGGGGTTTCCTAGAGGTTGATGAAAACGAGAAAAATAAATTAAGAAAAGAATTAGACTAAGTGGGTTCGTTTTATCATCTATTGCCATTTTAACCAAGATAAGTGTACTCAACCCGGTATTAGGTGCAAACTCTATGAGTCGAGTGAAGTCAAAGCTCTCGAAAAATTGTGAAAGAAATAGAGTTCTCGTACGAACTCTTTTAGGCTCAAAATTACCTCACAAAATTTCGGATTAATTGTGTACGTTCAAGTTCTCGTCAAATTTTCAACTATCCCTTTTTTATTGCCTTTTTGAATTTCATTATGGAGATGACCTGTGGGTTAGGACTCAATGCTTTCATTTAGTACGAACCTAGGCTTTGCATAAATCCTAGAGCTTCGGAATTAAGACTAAAATTTCTTACTAAAACCGATCCTTTGTATTAATGACTTTACATTTAAGGAGAAATAACAGAACTTTAATTAATTTCTGAGGGGGGTAGTGTGTCGGAAAAATTAAAGAATCAATAAATTAGTTTAACTATTTTGTTGTTTATTTAATTTTTTTATTTTTGTTTTTGTTAGTGCAAAACAAACGGGAAGTGCGGGGTTGCACGACCCTCCGCGTTATTAAAATGACGCCTATTCCAAGGGCGTCGCAAAAGAAAAGAAAAACAAAAACAAAAATAAAGATTGAATTTAAAGTAAAAATAGGACCCTTGAAGGTCAGGTCCTAAGCGAGGCGTGCCCAGGCAGGCGCCCCGCGTAGGAGGTGCATTTTGACCGGAGACTCAAATACGCGGGGCGCACTAAGAAGGGCGCCCTGCGTGTTTGAGTTTCTGAGATTTTTATGCAAGAAAAATGACTAATACGTGGGACGTACTTAGAGGGGCGCCCCGCGTGGTTTGTCAAAATGGTGCCAGAGACCCAACTGCGCGGGGTGTGCTGGTCTGTACGCCCCGCGTAAGGAACTTGGATCAAAATGGGATTTGTTTTTGTGATTTTTGATTTGAAGAAGAAAGGAAAGAAAACAACCGGATACGATACATATATACAAAGGGTTTGAGGGACGCAAACTGAGGCTATGTTTAGAGTCGGAGTAGCTCGACTTTTTCCGGATGTGTGCATGCTTACAGTGTTTGGAGGAATGTGGCTTCGCCGTGTTATGGAAGAGTGCCTCCGCAGTATATTTTCAGGCGGTGGCCGTTCACCCGGTGAGTTGCGTTGTCGGAACCTTGGATGTCGACTGCTCCGGACGAGTGGGCATTAATAACAGTGTACGATCCCGACCACCGACTTTTTAATTTTCCTGGAAACAGGCGGAGGCGAGAATTATATAGGAGGACTTGGTCCCCCTTGTTGAATTCCCTGATTTGCACGTGCTTGTCGTTCCATTTCTTCGTACGTTCCTTGTAAATCTTGGCATTTTCGTACGAACCGAGACGAAGTTCATCAAGGGTATTGAGTTGGAGGAGACGTTGGTCCACGGTGGCCTACACATCAAAATTTAAAAATTTCAGAGCCCAATAGGCCTTATGTTCCAATTCCACCGGTAAATGACACGATTTCCCGAAAACTAAACGATAAGGAGACATCCCGATAGGCGTTTTAAACGCCGTGCGGTAGGCCCAAAGAGCGTCGTCGAGCTTTAGGATCCAGTCTTTCCTAGAGGAACTAACCGTTTTTTCTAAGATACGTTTTAGTTCGCGGTTAGAAACCTCGACTTGCCCGCTAGTTTGCGGATGGTAGGGTGTGGAGACTCGGTGTGCAACCCCGTATTTTTGTAAGAGTTCGTCGAATTGGCGATTGCAAAAGTGGGAACCCCCGTCACTAATGATAGCTCGAGGGGTTCCAAACCGAGTAAAGATGTTTTTCTTTATAAATTTCCCTACCACCTTAGAGTCGTTTGAGGGTAAGGCAACGGCCTCCACCCATTTGGAGACATAGTCAACCGCCACAAGAATGTAGGAGTTGTTATGTGACTTACGGAAAGGCCCCATAAAGTCTATCCCCCAAACATCAAAAAGTTCGCAAACTAGGATCCCTTGTTGGAGCATTTCATGTTTACGGGAGATGTTCCTGCTCCGTTGACAAGCGTCACATGATTTGACGAAGTCTTGGGAATCATTGGATAAGGTAGGCCAGTAAAAACCACATTGTAGAACCTTTGCCATGGTCCGACTAGGGCCAAAGTGGCCCCCCGGCTCTTGGGTGTGACACATATGCAACACATGATTTACCTCTTCTTCCGGTATGCACCTATGAATGATATTATCAGCACAAGATTTAAACAAGTAAGGTTCTTCCCAAAAATAGTTCTTAGCGTCGTGAAAGAACTTCCTACGCTGCTCGTAAGTAAGGTGCGGGGGAAGAATATTACCGGCTTTGAAGTTCGCCATATCGGCGTACCAAGGTAAAGGTGTTACCGCATAGAGAGTTTCGTCGGGAAAGGTCTCCTTGATCTCCACAACTTCCGGAGATGCGGCTTGCTCGCTTTATAATCAGGAAAGATGGTCGGCGACGACATTTTCCACTCCTTTTTTATCCCTAACTTCGATGTCAAATTCTTGTAGGAGTCGTGGTTTGGCATCCTTCTTAGTCATTAGGTACTTGAGAGCTGCGTGGTCAGTGTATACGATAATTTTGGATAACACGAGATATGATCTAAATTTATCGAAAGCAAAAACTACAGCAAGCATCTCTTTTTCCATAATGGAATAGTTTTGTTGGGCTTCATTGAGCGTTTTGCTCGCATAAAAATGGGGCGGAAAATTTTATCCACCTGTTGGCCCAAACAAGCACCTATAGCCAAATCACTAGCATCACACATAAGTTCAAAGGGGAGACTCCAATCGGGTTTCACCATGATGGGTGCATTAATTAGTTTTTCCTTTAGCGTGTTAAATGCAAGCAAACATTCGGAGGAAAAACTAAATTCCGCATCCTTTAAGAGGAGTTGGGTCAAGGGGGTTGCTATTTTAGAAAAATCTTTAATGAATCGCCTATAAAACCCCGCATGACCTAAGAAACTCTGAATCCCTTTAACATTGATTGGAGGAGGTAATTTCTCAATCACCTCAATCTTGGCCGGATCGACTGCGATTCCCTCCCCGGACACCTTGTGTCCTAAAACAATACAATCTTGAACCATAAATTGACACTTTTCCCAAATAAGAGCTAGGTTAGTGTCCTCGCAACGTTGAAGGACTTTATCAAGATTGCTCAAACAAATTTCGAAGGACGACCCAAAAACAGAAAAATCGTCCATGAAGACTTCCATGAAATCCTCAATCATCTCGGAGAATATAGCCGTCATGCACTGTTGAAAGGTGGTCGGAGCGTTACAAAGCCCAAACGGCATCCGTCTATATGCAAATGTCCCATATGGACAAGTAAATATCGTCTTTTTTTGATCCGAAGGATCAACGGGGATTTGCATATAGCCGGATAGGCCATCGAGGGTACAAAAGAATTTATGTCCTGCCATTCTTTCCAACATTTGGTCAATGTACGGTAAGGGAAAATGATCTTTTCGGGTGGCTTCGTTAAGTTTCCTATAATCAATGCATACTCGCCACCCCGTTATTTTTCGTGTGGGAATTAATTCCCCTTGATCATTTTCCATCACCGTAGTGCCCCCCTTTTTGGGAACGCATTGGACCGAACTAGCCCACAGACTATCGGAGATAGGAAAGATTATACCTGCATCGAGGAGTTTGATTACCTCGGCCTTCACTACCTCTTTCATGTTGGGGTTAAGTCGTCGTTGCGGCTGCACAGAGGGTTTGACTTTGTCCTCCATAAAGATGTGGTGTGTGCAAATGGTGGGGCTAATTCCTTTAATGTCGTGAATGGTCCATCCAAATGCGCCCTTGTGTTTTTGTAACACCGCAACCAATGCTTCCTTCATTTCCGCTGTCAAAAGTGAAGATATAACAACAGGTAAGAAATTAGGAGGTTGCAAAAACACATATTTTAAATTAGGAGGCAAGGGTTTAAGTTCCAAAGTCGGAGGCTCTTCGAGAGATGACTTTGATTTTTCTTTGCTATCCCGGTCCAAACCCTCAAACCGGCTCCTTGCCAGCAGACATTGTTCAATCTCGGAGGAGTACTCAAATGGCTTGTTCAATGGCTCCTCATCCAAATGCTCATTACCATCTATTTCCGAAGAGGTTCCCGTTGAAGACCTATCACAAAAATCCTTAACAAAAAGATCAATAGAGTCTACGGAATTTAAAAAGTTGCAATCCTCCATGGTATGAGACGGGAATTTCATGGAGTTGTACACGTTAAACTCTACCTCCTCATCTTGCAACCGTAGGATGAGCTTACCTTCGTGACGTCAATGAGAGTCCTACCCGTTGCAAGAAATGGTCGTCCTAGGAGGATTGGTACCGAACCGTCTTCCGCCATGTCGAGCACCACAAAATCGGCGGGGAAAATGAACTTGTCCACTTTCACTAAGACATCCTCCACAACTCCCTTTGGCCGGGCAATGGATCTATCGACCAATTGAAGCGTTATATTGGTAGGCTTTGGCTCTCCCAAGCCGAGCTTCCTAAACACAGACAAAGGCATTAGATTGATACTAGCACCTAAATCACATAAAGCTCTACTAAACTCAACATTTCCAATCGTGCATGGGATAGAAAAACTTCCTAAATCCTTGAGTTTAGGTGGGAGTTTATTTGTTATCATCGCGGAGCATTCCTCCGTAAGCGCTACCGTTTCGTTGTATTCTAACTTCCTCTTTTTGGCGAGGATTTCCTTAAGAAACTTCGCATAGGTGGGCATTTGTTCTAATGCCTCCGCAAGCGGAATGTTAATGTGAAGTTTCTTAAAGATTTCCAAAACTTGCCATATTGATGATCCAATTTTTCCTTTTTAAGTCGTTGTGGAAAAGGGAGCTTTGGTACGTAAGCCCCAATTGGATCACACACATTCTTATTCTTATCCGAGGAAGTCGTAGGTTTTGGATCCGAACCAGGGTTGCTTACCACTTCCGGTTCATCACTTACCTTTGGAGCGATTGTAGTCGCCTTTGGAACCGGTGGTTCCAAACCCTTACCACTACGGAGAGTTATTGCTTGTGCGGTCTCTTGGTTCTTTGGCCTCGGGTTTTGTTCGGTGTTAATTGGGAGAAATGCATGTTGTTCCTCTTGTCGTTGGCGACTTAATTGGGCCACTTGATGTCCCAAATTCCTGCAAAAAGCTTCATTGTCAGCAAGACGGGAAGATATTGTTGAGAGATTTCCGCAAGTGCACGGTATACGCTTGTAGTAATAAAGATATCGATCCCACAGGGAACATTTTTTAAACAAAACTTATTTATAATCGGTTAAATTTACTTTTAGGTTTATGATATGGAAAAATCGTTTAATCGGTTTTGGTTTTGAAATTGCTAGAATGAGAATTAGATTAGATTATGAAAATGTTAGAAAATATTCTGATTTAAGAATGAATTTGCAAGATAGGAACTTTTAGTACTTTTTAGAAAAGTAAACAGATGTATTTGTTTGCATTAAGCAAAGAAAACAACTTTAAACTTTGTACGAATTATAAAGATGAAATAAATGACGGAACCTCTAATTAATTGGCTTTGAACATGACAAAACCCTTTCGGGATAGTTGCCCTTAATCAAATTAAAACTTTTTCGAGATAATAATTTGCCTAAGTGTTCAACAAAGTTTCCTTGTAAATATTTTGAATTAAATACGTTTTAATGAAAACACCAGCAGTCACTTTAGTGGATTGGTTACCATAAGTGCTGCATAAAAATCTATCGAATAGAACGGACTTTATTAGATGAAATATAAATTGATACAAGTTTACAGAGAACATGGAGCATAGAAACATTCGACGACTTGCAAGTGAACGGGTTGTCAATCCTTTCCTTGGGTTTCGTTAGAGTTTGTCAGGCTCTGGGGCGGATCCTCTACTCAATCTTCTCGTTGAATCTTCGTAATAGAGACTGGGTCGGTCTACTACCAAAATGAAAACTAAACTGGAACAATGTCTAAACGCTACTAAACTTGTTATTATTAAATAAACAATGTGTGTACAGCATATTGCTTTTGAACAGAATCGAAATCTAACTTCTGAATCACTTGATTCGGAATTTCTGCATAAATTCTATACTAATCTCTTTTTTCTACATATCTTCAACTCTCCATCAACTCTTTATTTATAGATGTTGAAGAGTCTTGATTGAAGTGTCGTGTCCGTTGTGAAGAGACGTATCCATTGTGAAGAGACGTACCCATTATGAAGAGACGTTTCTATCCACCCGAACGATCGCGTTTCGTCGAAAACGAAAGTGTGTAACTAGGCTTCTAAGATCTCCTGATCGTACCGAGAATGGGGGAGCATCAATTGGTCTTCAAACGAAGGAAGGAAAAGCTGGGGAACGCGTGTCGCGACCGAGAATTTAGGGCCGCGGTCGCGGCACGGAACGTTTTTTGGTTTTTCAGCTTTCGTTCGCGTCCTTGATTTGGCGTTATTAATTTCTGCCGTCTTCGACTCCTTTTGTAGGGTTTTTCTTCTGTTTTTGAGCTCTTTTCGTTCCTATTTGGATTTTACCAAATATTTATGTACCTTACAAGAAAGAAACATATTCGAGAGTAAAAGCTTCCTAAACAGTTATAAATAGCATAAATTCGTAGCAATATTGATGTAAATATTAATGATATTTTAGGTATATTTTGGGCTTAACAGATATTTCTCGTAGGAGATTAATTACCATAGAGTCTTGCGCGTTGCTAGGAGGTTTAAAACTTTGTCCTCCTTGGTCATTGGGGGATTGGCCCAAACCTTGCTCCCTGAACTCATTATGGAATCCGGATGGGGGCTTCAACAGCTTTTGATTGTTGCCATAAGACAAACTCGGGTGTTGGTGTTGAGGCCTCCATCCGCTGTTATTAGTGTCACGGTGGTGGTAAGCATTCGAGTTATGATAGGAGTTGTAATTAGAATTATACCTCGGTATTCCCCCTACATAACTTACGCTCTTGGCATCGCCGGCGAAAGGGCTTCCGGCTTGACAATCCTTACCATGGTGGTCACCACCGCAATGTGAGCACAATAGGGCTTGTGCTGTATTCTGGAGGCTCAATTGCGCCATTAAGGTGTCCAGCTTTTTACTCATCTCGCTCATGGAGATCTTAGGAGCCTCGTCTTCTACTGCAAAATTTTGATGTCGCGAGGGCCCGACAAGCCGATCTTCTTGCCATTGGACACTTTTCCTAGCTAATTCGTGGATGAGCTCGTAGGCCTCGCTTGCCGATTTTCGAAACAAATCCCCACCTGCGGCAGAATCAACAGTTGCACGATTAGTGGGAGTTAAACCATGGTAGAAGGTACTTACCAAATCATGCTTAGGAATGTCATGGTGGGGGCAGTTTCGGAGTAACTTTCGGAACCTAGCCCAAGCTGAATAGAGGGCCTCGTATTCAAGTTGCCTAAAGGACGTGATATCGTTTCTCAACTTAACCGTTTTGGAAGGCGGGAAGTAGTACGAAAGGAATTCCTTCTCAAGTTCCACCCATGACGTAATCGAACCCGCCTCCAACGAGTGCAACCACTCCAACGCTTGCCCTGTCAAGGAAAAAGGAAACAATTTCAGTCGGACGGCCTCAACCGGTACACCATTTTGCCGAGAAGTTTCGGCACACATAAGAAATTTATCTAAATGTTCGTTAGGGTTTTCATGGGGTTCCCCTCCGAATTGGCCAAGTTGTTGGATTAGTTGGATCATGCTAGTCTTTATTTTGTATGTTTCGGCCGGAATGGTGGGGGCAATGATTCCATTGCAGTTTTGAGGACGGTGCGGAGCAAGAATCTCCATCTTCGAGCGCATGTCATTGCCTCCACCATTGTGGTTGTTATACACGAGTTGCACCGGCGGCCTTTGGTTGGCCTCGGGCTGGTTAGCTTCATTGTTGAGGTTTGCCATTTTCTCTCTCCGAATCCTACAAAGAGTACATTCAATTTCAAGATCAATAGGAACGAGAGTATCACTACGAGATCGGGTGTGCATAAAACAAATAAATAAAACAAACTATAAACACGAAAGAATTTTGTTAGTAACAAGTATATATAAACACTATATATAAACAATTTATACAAAAATAATGTCTAGACTAACAATAAAACGTTTTTGTCTAATATTGCAAGAAATTATAAATCCCCGGCAACGGCGCCAAAAACTTGTTGGCGTAACGGCTAGGGTAGAGCTTTTCTACGACGAAATATATATTACGATAAATGCGTTACGACTATGGATGTGATCTTTCTAGATGCTATAACTCTACTAGACGCCACTACTTAGGGGCAAGTGTACCCCGTCGTATCAAGTAATAATCTGGTTAAGACCGGGTATCAAATCCACGGGATTTATAACTACAAGTATTAGACGACTCGGTTTTATACGTTATCTAAGCGGTGAATACTTTGAGTTGATTTGGGGAACAACTACAAACTACTCCTAACTACGGGTGAGACAAGTTTATATAACAAAGCTCTACGAAATGATATGGATGGCGATAAGATCTAAATATGACAAATAACGACTCTCAATATATAAACGGTTAACGTTTTACTCTTGCAAGGACGACTACGTGTAGTGTGACCGATCCGTGAAGTACTTAGACTACGTGATTCCTAGTCACGGCGTGTCTAATGCTTGGGACCAGAAATTAGGGCCTGTAAGTTCCGTGGTTTGTCAATTCCTACGGTTTCCGAAGCGTCACTTCCGGTAAGGCAACACCTATATGAATCCCTAAAGATAACCCGAATGGCGTCGAAATCGCGTTCTCCTACACAATAATCAATTACGAGTATCAAAACAAGTAGCAAACATCAACACAAATATGAAGAAAGAGATTATGAATCATAAATTATAAATATGGATAATGTAAATGTGAATTACAACCAAGCCTAGTACATAGGAAGAGTGCAAGCTAGTTAGCAAGTAAAAAGGGAAGAATCCACCCTCGGAACTAGCTAACCGGACTCAAGGCCGTCTCTTAGAGCTCGGAGGTGGAGCTTTAGAGCTTGGTGAGCGGAGATAGAATGGAACTTTGATGGAATGCCGGGATCAACGAACAAGCTCTCAAGGTGGAAGAGAATTGCTATATAAACTAAAATCTCAAACAAAATAACAAGAACTTAAACTATAGTAACAATGGTATATCCAAGGTGTCTAAAACTTAAGGTTCATGTAACACCCATTTTTAAATAAAAGAAAATAAAACCATAACTCTGAAATATCATAAATATATATGTATATATTACATAGTTATTAATAACATATTAATAATAACCAAAGACCTACCTAATAAGGTAGTCATATAGCCATATTTAGATAAAGAGGAAACAAACAAAATTTTCAGTTTACTGATTACAAAGGAAAACCTTTTTTTTTTAGTTGCATATGCATATTCATCAATAAAGGTTATAGGTAATATTTCTAATCAACTTCAATAAATTAGACAATATGTATATATATATAAAATCGTAATCTGACCAATAGGAAAAATTGGTTAATTAAAACTTGCACTTCAAAGTACTGATTCTTTTGAACTTGAAATGTACCGTCAACTTATTCCGAACCAAAAATATAGTTTCGATGTCAATTGAACTAATAATATATAGATTGACATACAAAGTCTCAGTAATTAATCAAGGTAGGAAAAATTAAAATCCTAAAGACGACGACTTCACGTACTGACCGATCGGAACCAGCGTCCCTAATCTCTTATTCCTGAAAAGTGGTGGTGGCAAGGGGTGAGCTGCCGACTCAATAAGGTAGTTAATTAAATACACAGTTCAACCACATGCGCATACAATAGTTTCGTGCATTTAATTTATAGGTTATCAAGCAACATATTTATCAATTTACAAATTAATAGTCGTTCAATTTAAGGGCCCTGCTTATCATAGTCTAGTAATACTCAATGGTTGCTTGGCCATAATATCTATATCACGGGTGTACCCTATCCTAACAAATACCTGGTACCCCAATGATATACCTTTAGGTACCCTATCGTAACAAATACCTGGTACCTGACACCCTATCGTAACAAATAACCGGTGTCAATATTTCACATGATCATACTAGTCAATTTTCTCAATTCAGTCGCAACCATTGAATATACTATCCTAGATAAGCTCATATTCTCATAATTTTCCAGTCTTTCAGATTATCCAAATTATCAAGTGTATCATAATAAATTTCATTCTAACCTCAATAAGTCTCGGTCTAAAACCATTATATCAACACAACCATCAATACCAAAATCAATTAACTCACGTCACCGTAATCATCATAAATACCAAGTATACATGTCAAACATATAATTCAAATTAATAAGCAACCATTACACCAAGTCAAGTATAGCACCCAAACATACAAGCACAAATACTATATATTTAATTAACCACTTACCTCTATTACTCAAAGCAAATCTTGTTATTCAGCTAATTCTTTTAGTCTATCTTCCATTTGATCCTCGGGTCCTATATATAATTATTCATGAATTAATAGTTCAATATACTATATATGCAGGTCAATTACTTGAACAATAATAATAATAAGGACAAAAGCTAACTTGGTTATCTCATTATTAAACTTCCTAGGAATCCGAAACAAATTGGAGATTAGCAAAAGAAGGCTATGTACAGAAAAGAATAATCAATTGGCTAGTTGAGTGTATAAGCAAAATAAGAAGAATATTGAATTATTTCTAAATTGGTAAAAAGAGAGAGATGGGTCCAACAAAAAAAATCCTATTGCCACCAAAGTTTATAAATGTATTATAAAATCTTGTTCTCTGTTTTCAAGAAAAGAATCGACAACAACAAATCATGAATTGAAGTAAAAAGATAGGGTTTTAACATTACCACAGTTGTGAATCTTCTTCACCTAGAAAGCATAGGTTTCCTCTCGAGTATAATAGGTTTTTCTCAAAGAAAGAGGTGCGGCTCCTTGAAAAAATAAGGGTTTCGCTTTTGTTCTCTATTTATAGGGGTTTTATCCCTAGTGGGTATATTTCACTAAAATAACTGCTCCCTATTATATTTAATACATAATACAATTATCACTAGTGAATAAATTAAATATGATTTAATTATACAAACTATGCTAATATAATATATTTTAATTTCAGTATATAAGTGCATGAACATATTTAATGTCCGCATTTTTATTATTATTTTACGGGTGTTACAGTTCTCTCCCCCTAAAAGAAATTTCGTCTCGAAATTTACGTACCTGAAGCATCAAAGAGATGAGGATATTTTTGTCTCATGTGTTCCTCAATTTCCCATGTGGCTTCGCGTAGAGACCGATGGTGACTCCAACGAACTCTCACCATTGGAATCTCTCGCCTCCTCAATTTTCTTATCTGGGTCTCTAATATCTCCACCGGCTCTTCCTTGTATGTCAAATCCCTGACCACTTGGATTTCTGGTTCAGGGATCACATGACTCGGATCCGATCGATACTTTCTTAGCATTGACACGTGAAAAACGTCATGAATCTGTGCTAGCTCTACCGGTGGTGATAATCTGTATGTCAAGGGTCCTATCCGTTCTGTGATCTCATATGGTCCGATGTATCTAGGGCTTAGCTTTCCTCTTTTCCCAAAACGAACAATTCCTCTCCAAGGTGAAATCCTTAAGAACACACGATCTCCTACTTCATACTCCATCTCCCGACGATGCTTATCAACATAACTTTTCTGTCTGTCTTGTGCCGCTTGTATACACTTCTTTACTGTCTCGATCTTCTCAACTGTCTCTTGTACCAATTCAGGTCCTTCCAACTGCCTCATGCCTTCCACATCCCAACAAACAGGATTCCTGCACTTCCTACCATACAGAGCTTCGTATGGTGCCATCCCGATGCTAGAATGGAAACTATTATTATAAGCAAACTCAATCAAAGGCAAATGCTTATCCCAATCTCCCTGAAAATTTAATACACAAGCCCTCATCATATCTTCTAGGGTCTGAATAGTGCGTTCTGATTGTCCATCTGTTTGAGGATGAAAAGCTGTGCTAAAATTCAGCTTTGTTCCTAAAGCTTTTTGCAAACTACTCCAAAATCGAGAAGTGAAACGGGGATCCCTATTTGATACAATAGAGACTAGAACACCATGCAATCTCACAATCTCATCCCGATATAACCTTGCTAACTTGTCTAAAGGATCAGTTTGCCGCATTGGTAAGAAATGAGCAGATTTAGGTAGCTTGTCTACAATCACCCAAATGGCATCATGTTTACGCAGTGTCCTAGGTAGTCCAATAACAAAGTCCATGGTGATCCTTTCCCATTTCCATGATGGAATAGCTAAAGGTCGTAATTTTCCAACTGGTGCTTGATGTTCCGCTTTAACTTGCTGACATGTAAGACATTTAGCCACAAATTCAGCAATGTCTTTCCTCATAGCCCGCCACCAGTAATGTGGTCTCAAGTTTCGATACATTTTTGTACTACCTGGATGCATTGCATATGGTGCATTATGCGCCTCCTTCATAACCTCAATCTTCAACTCCCCTAATTCAGGCATACATACTCGACTTCCCATCATAATCATCCCGTCACCTCGAATGGAAAAGTTGGGCTTCTTCCCCTGTTGAATCTTCTCTTTCATTTTCTGAAGATAAAGATCTTGAGCTTGCATTTCCATAACCATATCTTCCAACATTGGCCTTACTTGTAGTGTAGCCATCAACCCATTCACCTCATCCACATTTAATCTCACGTTCATAGCCCTTAAATCCACTAATGATGTTATATTATGATCCCTCATGCTCGCTAACACTTCTGAAGTCTTCCTACTCAATGCATCTGCTACAACATTCGCTTTGCCCGGGTGATAATCAATGTGCAGTTGATGGGTGCCGATTCCACCAAAAATAATCCCAACTTTCCCTAAACGAATAATTTGTAATAGAGCAAGTAGAGGTCGAACCCAAGGGAATAATATTGATTTAAAACTTCTAATGACCTAACAAAATAATTAAATGGGGGGTTTGGAATTGTGAAGTTTATTAAATTTAAATGTAACAAGTCAAAAATCATAAGAAGAACAAAACAGAAATTAAAGAAGGTTTGTGAATAATATTTTGATGAATTCGGTCAAGGGGAATCACATGATAATTCATACGTTAACGATCATTGACAGATAAAATTGTATTCTCATGTATTCACCGGGTCAGTTTGGCGTGTTCTTCCTTAATAGTGAACTAGTTAAGCACGGAAAATAACTTGTTCCTAATCAATAAACAATCCTATCTCAGCGCCTAAGATTTAATTTATTGACAGCTTAAGAATTAGAAGAACCTGATCTTAGTTAATCGTCTCTCAGCGTCGGCGATTTTGGACTAACTTATCTGTTCATTTGGCTCAGATAAACCCAACTAGATTCGTATTAATGTCACGTGGAAGACGAACTCAGGTTTGTCCGACTCGAGTCCGTTCTTCCAAATACGAAGCTAGCTTGATTTAAATAGTCAATAGCTACTTTGTTTGGCTATCTTAGGTGAAACTCTAATAAACCAAATCAGCCTTATGATTATTCGATTCGACAAACAACCTGCAGTTATCATTCATAGAACAAACAATCAATTGAGAATAATTCTCTAAACACGATGAACAAATAAACGGTTTAATAAATTGAGAAAAGTGAAATACAACGATCTCACGATAACGGAGAAAAATCCCTTGAATTAACCCTTAACCGAAATTAAGAAATTAGCTATCAATAGCCATGGAATGTATGTGTTTTTCTGCTGGAAAAATAAATGTAAAAAACTGATGTTCTGGACTTGGAAATTCTGCCGTTCTTAAGTCTATTACGACTCCTCAAAATAAGGAATTAAAATCCCTTCAAATTAGCTCTAGAATCCTTCTTCAAATTTGAAATTAATTGCCTCCTCATTTGTCTCCTACAATTTCGTGCTTTATCTGAAAATCTTGTTCTCAAATTGTCCAATCCGGATCAGGAAAGCAATCCTATTCGAACCAGGAAACTGTCAGCCCGTAACTGCCTTAGTCTTGTGCAAGACTAACTCTGACTCAGACCAATATTTGCCCAATCAGCTCCGGATCACGACCCGACATCAGCTTGGCCCAAATTAAGCCCAATTTATCTCCCTTTAGTCATCATTGGCCTGTATAGATGAAAATACCAAAAACAAACAATAAAACCCGCAAAAATAACAAAACATGACAATTATAAAGCACAAAAGCGGGGTAGTTTATTGTTGAATTATGCACTTATCAAACACCTCACACTTGCCCAATGCTTGCCCTCAAGCATACCAGATCATGGCATTAACTCCGCATACTCTTCGGTTGTCTTGTCATTTGTTCCTAATTCCCCTAAGCGTTATAAAGACATTGACTACCAATCATCCAAGTCAAGAATCTTTCGAATTTTAGAATACTTCTAACTCCCAAAATGTCTCAACAACATTGCACGTAATGTGTAAAACAAGAAACTAGAAGCAACAACACCCTCACGTGATCACTCTATGCACTCTTGTGTTTAGGCTTATAGTTCATTTTAGAGGATTCACTCAAGTCACAATCATAGAATGTAGTTACCATAGGCTTGCCAATCAATCGAACCTCCACCACATAGTATGAATTCAAACAGAAAATCAAAGGGACTTAACAAGGGTGTAACGTAGGTTAGGCTCATGGGTTGGAAAAGAGAGGGAAAAAAAACTTTAGGGGATCCGAGAGTAGTAAAATAGTGCAAACTACTCCAAACTAGGCCAAAACGAAAGTAAAACTGCATATTTACAAGTACGAGGTTAACACATAAGACGACAAACTCATAATCTCACATGAATATCTAGAAAACAATCCGAGATATTCATGAAAACTAATGAGAACATAAACAAAAGAAACTAAGACAGTAAACGAACTAGGACAGGCAAATGTCTGTAACCTATTTATTCTTTTCTTTTCTTCTCTTTTTTTTTCTTTTTCTCTGTTTCTTTTTTTTTCTTTGAGGCTTTTTCTTTTCTGTTTTTTTTTCATTTTTATTTTTTTTTCTACCCCTATTTTCTCTTTTTTTCTTTTTTTTTTTCTTTTTTTTTTCATAACCACAATAAGTAATTATAGAGCACAACAGCTTGTGGTTCAAAATATGACACAAAACACAAAATCAAACGACCCAACATTTTGTACAAACTTCAACTAGACTCTGAAGGCTTAAAACGTATCCTTGGCCAAAGGAATAAACAAGGTATCAAAAATGGGGAAAAAGGCTCAAATTGGCAGTCTAAAGGCTGGTTAAATTTTGGTAAATTTTTTTCTTTTTCAGGGTTCAAAAGTGTGGAAAGGTTAACAACAAAAGAAACCTAATGCCCTTATCATTTTAACAGTTCAAATTCATCAATCGGGTCTTGAAACGTATGTCATGGCAAGTTCTAGAACTAACATGCTATGCAGACGCACACAGAAAAGAAAATAGAGCAAATGCGTAATGTGTTTGCTCTTTCCATTAGGCTCAAATGCTTACCAGAAATGGGGTGTAAAGTGGTGCTGCTGCTTCTAAGTCAACTTATTAAAACGAGTTTTCATGCAATGTTGGAAACAATTTAGTTTGTCAGCGTGTAGGCAAAGCATTTACTTGACTCCGACTGTTCAGAAAGGTACTCGCAAGACTCGATAACACTTAGGGGACTCAGTACTACAACAACAAGCAACTTTATCAACTATTTGGAAGATAATGAGCTAGCAATGGTAAAATCTCAATGAAACAAAACAAAGGGCAGCCACCTCAGACTAGTTCAAACACATTTTTTTTTTCGAGACGACTACCTCACACTATTCTAAAATTATGCCAATAGTTTCACATATTTCTAGCCTAAAGAGTGTATTAAACTAACAGAATGGACAGCAAAACATCTATCAAAATGCAACAAAATGCAACAACCATATTCACATAAAAGCACTTCTAATACATCATCCCTCCCCCGCTTTTCTCCTCGCACCGTCCTCGGTGCGGAATTTAATCAATTAGGGGCAAGGGCAGCAACCTCAACAACCAATGAAAAGATAAAAAAAAATAAAAAAATAAACGAGTGATTGAGAAGCTTACTGCCCTTTTTAGGGGAGGGGACCCCGAGTGGTTGTGGAAGGGATGGAGTTCGGCTTCCGCTTTCGAGACGTTGTTGCAGCTCACGTAGGGGGTGCTCTTTGCTCTCTCGCCATTTCTGTTTCAGTTGCTAGAGTAGCCGGTGTTGGAGAATCACCAACGGTCGGAGCAGATTTGCCGGCGACCACCAAACTCAGATTCGCCGGTGACACTCGTTCTGTCGTTTGAGGTGACGGCGGTTGTGAGTGAAGGGAGTGAAAATGAGGGTGGCGGTGGTGGAATTTAAGTAAAAATAAAAATAAAAATGGTATGTGTTTAATCCAATGAAATCAAAAAGTGGGAGTGAGGGGGTGAGATCAAATGGTGAGTGGTGGGATTAAATGAAATCAGAAAGTGGGAAATGAAAGAAATCAAAGGATTGGAAAATGAAGGTGGTGATGTTAAATGGAATCAGAAAGTGGGAGTGGGGGAAATGAAAGGAAAAAAAATTGGAATTTGGAGAAAGTAGTGGTGGTGAGGTCAAATTAAAAAATAAAAAAAAAATGTGAGTGGTGGAATTAATCAATGAAATAAGAAAGTGGAAGTGAGGGAGTTGGAAGAAGATGGTGGTAGTGGGAGATGAAAATGGTGAAAGAAAGTGGCGGTGAAAGTAGGTTTCTTTTTAATTTGGATAGGTAATAAGGGTTAAGTGAGCCATTTGACCTTTTTAACCCTTATTTTCTCAATGTTGGGCTTCCTCTTCTTCATTAAAACTTAAACCACCTCTTAGCCCATGTATCTTAAATCACCATTTCTAACATGTAAAATTTTTTTTATCAAAGGACAGACAGAGCCCACTGAAGAAGAAGGTGGCAGTTAAGTTAGTTAGTCCAAAATTAATAAAAATAAAAATAAAAGTAACAAAAGAAACAAGAACAAAGGATACGTGTTAGTCTTGAGCAAGACTAACTCTGGGCTGCCTCCCAGTAGCGCCTTTAGTTAACGTCTTCGGCTAGACACATTCGAGCACTAAGACTAGTCTCCAGGAACTTGTAGCTCCATAACTTCACCACTTTCAATCGGGATATTCTCATAAAATGGCGTGAGACGATGGCCATTTACTTTCTGCACTTTCCCGTTCTCCAAAAGCTGAATTTCCACTGCACCATAAGGAAAGATATTAGATACCAAGAAAGGTCCGATCCAACATGATTTTAATTTCCCTGGAAATCATTTCAAACGTGAATGGAATAGGAGCATTTTCTGTCCTATTTGAAATTGTTTTTGAACTATCATTTTCTCGTCATGGAATTTCTTGGTCTTCAATTTGTAAATCATTGAGCTCTCATTAGCTTCATTCTGTAGCTCTTCAAGCTCCTGTACTTGCAGCTTCCTGACACTTTCGATTTCAGTGCTTCCTTCAACAACCACCTGTAATTCATCTTCCCTATATGACTTAAAAGCATGTTCTGTTATTGGTTTGATAACATCTATACCACAAACGGAATGCACTTCGTTAGGAAATTCCATGGCATCATAAACATTAAATTGAACTGTTTTACCATCGAATTCCATAGTCAGTGTTCCTTTATGAACATCTATCTTGGTCCGGGCGATCGTTAGGAATGGTCTTCCTAACAAGATTTCGGATGCCTCCGAGGAACGATCATCATCTTCCATATCAATAACAAAGAAGTCAGCTGGAAAAATTAATCCATCAACCTGCACCAAAACATCTTCCAACACCCCCTCGGGGTAAACAATAGATTTGTTAGCCAGTTGAATAACGACGCCAGTTTCTTCAAGAGGACCAGCATTTAAAGAGGAATAAACAGACTTAGGCATGACATTTATAGACGCTCCTAAGTCACACATTGCCCGTTTAATACTAGTATTCCCAATCTGACATGGAA
This sequence comes from Euphorbia lathyris, assembly GCF_963576675.1. NCBI lineage: Eukaryota > Viridiplantae > Streptophyta > Magnoliopsida > Malpighiales > Euphorbiaceae > Euphorbia > Euphorbia lathyris. The sequence goes on from NC_088915.1 coordinate 89,697,723, forward strand.
CAACAAACATACCTCTATCCTTACTTTTTTGGGGCATTTTTCTTTGAAGTACAGCCGACACATTGGCACCCATGGTGAACTTTTCATACCCAACTCTATTAGTTTTATTAATGCACAAATCTTTAAGGAACTTAGCATATCGAGGAACTTGTTTAACAATATCAATTAATGGAATATTTACCTCGACCTTGCGAAATACCTCAAATATGTCCTTCTCTTCCTTTTCCTTCTTCGATTTGTCGAACCGATTCGGGTAAGGTGCTGGAGTAACTAAAGGAGGGAGTTTATCTCGCTTTTGCACTTCTTCTTCAAGGATTTTATCTTCCTCGATGACGCTCTTCTTGTTGGCCGGCTTGTTTAAAACGGGCTGCTCTATTTCTCTTCCGTTACGAAGGGTGATTGCGCTCACGTTTTGCTTTGGATTGTCCACCGGTTGAGAGGGCATTTTACCTTGAGATTGAATCTCACTCAGAGCTGTAGCTATTTGATTCATCTGTTTCTGGAGTTCCTGCACATTAGTTGCAAGATTATGGACAATATCAGTTAAAGGCATACCTGAGTTTTGGGTGGATTGGTGAGGCCGTGATTGATAATTTTGCTGCCTTGGTCCGTAGCTGAGGTTTGGATTATCACGCCACCCTGGATTGTACGTATTAGAGTACGGATCGTACGTTCTTTGATTTTGCCCTTGGTACCCATTAAGTGCATTGGCTTGTTCCGAATTTTCTTCATACAGAACAGGGCATTCATCAGTGGCGTGTTTAGTGGCAGTACAAATCCCACACTTCTTCACCTGAGCCGTCTTTCCGAGAGCTAATTGCTGCACAAGACTAGTCAGTTTATTCAATTTCTCTTCAATGTTAGAACTGCTTGCCTCATACGCCTTCTTGGGACCTTCCTGAACTTTCCCAAACTGTTGAGAAGTTGCTGCAATTACTCTGATCAATTCCTTACCCGCGGTTGGTGTTTTGTCAAGGAAACATCCTCTGCTTGCCGCGTCCACCATTTTTCTTTCCATGCTAAGCATCCCTTCATAGAAATATTGGATCAGAGAATTTTCAGCTATCCCGTGTTGAGGGCAATTTTCACATAACTTCTTGAACCTCTCCCAATACTCATGAAGCGACTCCACATCTTTTTGCTTGATTCCACTGATCTCTCTTCGAATTAATGCCGCTCGGGAGGCTGGAAAATATTTGTCCAGGAATGATTGTACCATCTGGTTCCATGTAGTGATTGTTCCTGATGGCAAATTTAAAAGCCAATCCTTGGCTGCATCTTCTAGTGAGAATGGGAACGCTCTCAACTTCACTTGTTCTTCCGTCACTCCTTGCGGTCTCATGCTGGAGCACACCACATGGAATTGCTTAAGATGCTTATGAGGACTTTCACTCTCCATGCCGTGAAACTTGGGCAACAAATGAATCAACCCGGATTTCAGCTCAAACGACACATCCAAGTTGGGATATGTGATGCATAGGGGCTGATTATTAACCTCTTGCGCCTGAAGTTGTCTTAGAGTTTTGTCTGCCATTGTTTCCTCTTCTGATTGTTCACTTTCTTCGCTGGATATTTCTTCTTCGTCACTAGAACTCGAATTCCTGGCACTTTGTAATTTCTGCAGCCTTACTTCTTTGCGAAATCTCCGACCCAGTAATTCAATTTCTGATTCAAAAAGAAGTTGTTCTGAATTGTTGGACCTGGTCATAAAAGAAATCAAATCAAATTAGATTATTCCCCGGCAACGGCGCCAAAATTTGATGGGTGCCGATTCCACCAAAAATAATCCCAACTTTCCCTAAACGAATAATTTGTAATAGAGCAAGTAGAGGTCGAACCCAAGGGAATAATATTGATTTAAAACTTCTAATGACCTAACAAAATAATTAAATGGGGGGTTTGGAATTGTGAAGTTTATTAAATTTAAATGTAACAAGTCAAAAATCATAAGAAGAACAAAACAGAAATTAAAGAAGGTTTGTGAATAATATTTTGATGAATTCGGTCAAGGGGAATCACATGATAATTCATACGTTAACGATCATTGACAGATAAAATTGTATTCTCATGTATTCACCGGGTCAGTTTGGCGTGTTCTTCCTTAATAGTGAACTAGTTAAGCACGGCAAATAACTTGTTCCTAATCAATAAACAATCCCATCTCAACGCCTAAGATTTAATTTATTGACAGCTTAAGAATTAGAAGAACCTGATCTTAGTTAATCGTCTCTCAGCGTCGGCGATTTTGGACTAACTTATCTGTTCATTTGGCTCAGATAAACCCAACTAGATTCGTATTAATGTCACGTGGAAGACGAACTCAGGTTTGTCCGACTCGAGTCTGTTCTTCCAAATACGAAGCTAGCTTGATTTAAATAGTCAATAGCTACTTTGTTTGGCTATCTTAGGTGAAACTCTAATAAACCAAATCAGCCTTATGATTATTCGATTCGACAAACAACCTGCAGTTATCATTCATAGAACAAACAATCAATTGAGAATAATTCTCTAAACACGATGAACAAATAAACGGTTTAATAAATTGAGAAAAGTGAAATACAACGATCTCACGATAACGGAGAAAAATCCCTTGAATTAACCCTTAACCGAAATTAAGAAATTAGCTATCAATAGCCATGGAATGTATGTGTTTTTCTGCTGGAAAAATAAATGTAAAAAACTGATGTTCTGGACTTGGAAATTCTGCCGTTCTTAAGTCTATTACGACTCCTCAAAATAAGGAATTAAAATCCCTTCAAATTAGCTCTAGAATCCTTCTTCAAATTTGAAATTAATTGCCTCCTCATTTGTCTCCTACAATTTCGTGCTTTATCTGAAAATCTTGTTCTCAAATTGTCCAATCCGGATCAGGAAAGCAATCCTATTCGAACCAGGAAACTGTCAGCCCGTAACTGCCTTAGTCTTGTGCAAGACTAACTCTGACTCAGACCAATATTTGCCCAATCAGCTCCGGATCACGACCCGACATCAGCTTGGCCCAAATTAAGCCCAATTTATCTCCCTTTAGTCATCATTGGCCTGTATAGATGAAAATACCAAAAACAAACAATAAAACCCGCAAAAATAACAAAACATGACAATTAAAACTTGCACTTCAAAGTACTGATTCTTTTGAACTTGAAATGTACCGTCAACTTATTCCGAACCAAAAATATAGTTTCGATGTCAATTGAACTAATAATATATAGATTGACATACAAGGTCTCAGTAATTAATCAAGGTAGCAAAAATTAAAATCCTAAAGACGACGACTTCACCTACTGACCGATCGGAACCATCGTCCCTAATCTCTTATTCCTGAAAAGTGGTGGTGGCAAGGGGTGAGCTGCCGACTCAATAAGGTAGTTAATTAAATACACAGTTCAACCACATGCGTATACAATAGTTTCGTGCATTTAATTTATAGGTTATCAAGCAACATATTTATCAATTTACAAATTAATAGTCGTTCAATTTAAGGGCCCTGCTTATCCTAGTCTAGTAATACTCAATGGTTGCTTGGCCATAATATCTATATCACGGGTGTACCCTATCGTAACAAATACCCGGTACCCCAATGATATACCTTTAGGTACCCTATCGTAACAAATACCGGGTACCTGACACCCTATCGTAACAAATACCCGGTGTCAATATTTCACATGATCATACTAGTCAATTTTCTCAATTCAGTGGCAACCATTGAATATACTATCCTAGATAAGCTCATATTCTCATAATTTTCCAGTCTTTCAGATTATCCAAATTATCAAGTGTATCATAATAAATTTCATTCTAACCTCAATAAGTCTCGGTCTAAAACCATTATATCAACACAACCATCAATACCAAAATCAATTAACTCACGTCACCGTAATCATCATAAATACCAAGTATACATGTCAAACATATAATTCAAATTAATAAGCAACCATTACACCAAGTCAAGTATAGCACCCAAACATACAAGCACAAATACTATATATTTAATTAACCACTTACCTCTATTACTCAAAGCAAATCTTGTTATTCAGCTAATTCTTTTAGTCTATCTTCCATTTGATCCTCGGGTCCTATATATAATTATTCATGAATTAATAGTTCAATATACTATATATGCAGGTCAATTACTTGAACAATAATAATAATAAGGACAAAAGCTAACTTGGTTATCTCATTATTAAACTTCCTAGGAATCCGAAACAAATTGGAGATTAGCAAAAGAAGGCTATGTACAGAAAAGAATAATCAATTGGCTAGTTGAGTGTATAAGCAAAATAAGAAGAATATTGAATTATTTCTAAATTGGTAAAAAGAGAGAGATGGGTCCAACAAAAAAAATCCTATTGCCACCAAAGTTTATAAATGTATTATAAAATCTTGTTCTCTGTTTTCAAGAAAAGAATCGACAACAACAAATCATGAATTGAAGTAAAAAGATAGGGTTTTAACATTACCACAGTTGTGAATCTTCTTCACCTAGAAAGCATAGGTTTCCTCTCGAGTATAATAGGTTTTTCTCAAAGAAAGAGGTGCGGCTCCTTGAAAAAATAAGGGTTTCGCTTTTGTTCTCTATTTATAGGGGTTTTATCCCTAGTGGGTATATTTCACTAAAATAACTGCTCCCTATTATATTTAATACATAATACAATTATCACTAGTGAATAAATTAAATATGATTTAATTATACAAACTATGCTAATATAATATATTTTAATTTCAGTATATAAGTGCATGAACATATTTAATGTCCGCATTTTTATTATTATTTTACGGGTGTTACAGTTCTCTCCCCCTAAAAGAAATTTCGTCTCGAAATTTACGTACCTGAAGCATCAAAGAGATGAGGATATTTTTGTCTCATGTGTTCCTCAATTTCCCATGTGGCTTCGCGTAGAGACCGATGGTGACTCCAACGAACTCTCACCATTGGAATCTCTCGCCTCCTCAATTTTCTTATCTGGGTCTCTAATATCTCCACCGGCTCTTCCTTGTATGTCAAATCCCTGACCACTTGGATTTCTGGTTCAGGGATCACATGACTCGGATCCGATCGATACTTTCTTAGCATTGACACGTGAAAAACGTCATGAATCTGTGCTAGCTCTACCGGTGGTGATAATCTGTATGTCAAGGGTCCTATCCGTTCTGTGATCTCATATGGTCCGATGTATCTAGGGCTTAGCTTTCCTCTTTTCCCAAAACGAACAATTCCTCTCCAAGGTGAAATCCTTAAGAACACACGATCTCCTACTTCATACTCCATCTCCCGACGATGCTTATCAACATAACTTTTCTGTCTGTCTTGTGCCGCTTGTATACACTTCTTTACTGTCTCGATCTTCTCAACTGTCTCTTGTACCAATTCAGGTCCTTCCAACTGCCTCATGCCTTCCACATCCCAACAAACAGGATTCCTGCACTTCCTACCATACAGAGCTTCGTATGGTGCCATCCCGATGCTAGAATGGAAACTATTATTATAAGCAAACTCAATCAAAGGCAAATGCTTATCCCAATCTCCCTGAAAATTTAATACACAAGCCCTCATCATATCTTCTAGGGTCTGAATAGTGCGTTCTGATTGTCCATCTGTTTGAGGATGAAAAGCTGTGCTAAAATTCAGCTTTGTTCCTAAAGCTTTTTGCAAACTACTCCAAAATCGAGAAGTGAAACGGGGATCCCTATTTGATACAATAGAGACTAGAACACCATGCAATCTCACAATCTCATCCCGATATAACCTTGCTAACTTGTCTAAAGGATCAGTTTGCCGCATTGGTAAGAAATGAGCAGATTTAGGTAGCTTGTCTACAATCACCCAAATGGCATCATGTTTACGCAGTGTCCTAGGTAGTCCAATAACAAAGTCCATGGTGATCCTTTCCCATTTCCATGATGGAATAGCTAAAGGTCGTAATTTTCCAACTGGTGCTTGATGTTCCGCTTTAACTTGCTGACATGTAAGACATTTAGCCACAAATTCAGCAATGTCTTTCCTCATAGCCCGCCACCAGTAATGTGGTCTCAAGTTTCGATACATTTTTGTACTACCTGGATGCATTGCATATGGTGCATTATGCGCCTCCTTCATAACCTCAATCTTCAACTCCCCTAATTCAGGCATACATACTCGACTTCCCATCATAATCATCCCGTCACCTCGAATGGAAAAGTTGGGCTTCTTCCCCTGTTGAATCTTCTCTTTCATTTTCTGAAGATAAAGATCTTGAGCTTGCATTTCCATAACCATATCTTCCAACATTGGCCTTACTTGTAGTGTAGCCATCAACCCATTCACCTCATCCACATTTAATCTCACGTTCATAGCCCTTAAATCCACTAATGATGTTATATTATGATCCCTCATGCTCGCTAACACTTCTGAAGTCTTCCTACTCAATGCATCTGCTACAACATTCGCTTTGCCCGGGTGATAATCAATGTGCAGTTGATGGGTGCCGATTCCACCAAAAATAATCCCAACTTTCCCTAAACGAATAATTTGTAATAGAGCAAGTAGAGGTCGAACCCAAGGGAATAATATTGATTTAAAACTTCTAATGACCTAACAAAATAATTAAATGGGGGGTTTGGAATTGTGAAGTTTATTAAATTTAAATGTAACAAGTCAAAAATCATAAGAAGAACAAAACAGAAATTAAAGAAGGTTTGTGAATAATATTTTGATGAATTCGGTCAAGGGGAATCACATGATAATTCATACGTTAACGATCATTGACAGATAAAATTGTATTCTCATGTATTCACCGGGTCAGTTTGGCGTGTTCTTCCTTAATAGTGAACTAGTTAAGCACGGAAAATAACTTGTTCCTAATCAATAAACAATCCTATCTCAGCGCCTAAGATTTAATTTATTGACAGCTTAAGAATTAGAAGAACCTGATCTTAGTTAATCGTCTCTCAGCGTCGGCGATTTTGGACTAACTTATCTGTTCATTTGGCTCAGATAAACCCAACTAGATTCGTATTAATGTCACGTGGAAGACGAACTCAGGTTTGTCCGACTCGAGTCCGTTCTTCCAAATACGAAGCTAGCTTGATTTAAATAGTCAATAGCTACTTTGTTTGGCTATCTTAGGTGAAACTCTAATAAACCAAATCAGCCTTATGATTATTCGATTCGACAAACAACCTGCAGTTATCATTCATAGAACAAACAATCAATTGAGAATAATTCTCTAAACACGATGAACAAATAAACGGTTTAATAAATTGAGAAAAGTGAAATACAACGATCTCACGATAACGGAGAAAAATCCCTTGAATTAACCCTTAACCGAAATTAAGAAATTAGCTATCAATAGCCATGGAATGTATGTGTTTTTCTGCTGGAAAAATAAATGTAAAAAACTGATGTTCTGGACTTGGAAATTCTGCCGTTCTTAAGTCTATTACGACTCCTCAAAATAAGGAATTAAAATCCCTTCAAATTAGCTCTAGAATCCTTCTTCAAATTTGAAATTAATTGCCTCCTCATTTGTCTCCTACAATTTCGTGCTTTATCTGAAAATCTTGTTCTCAAATTGTCCAATCCGGATCAGGAAAGCAATCCTATTCGAACCAGGAAACTGTCAGCCCGTAACTGCCTTAGTCTTGTGCAAGACTAACTCTGACTCAGACCAATATTTGCCCAATCAGCTCCGGATCACGACCCGACATCAGCTTGGCCCAAATTAAGCCCAATTTATCTCCCTTTAGTCATCATTGGCCTGTATAGATGAAAATACCAAAAACAAACAATAAAACCCGCAAAAATAACAAAACATGACAATTAAAACTTGCACTTCAAAGTACTGATTCTTTTGAACTTGAAATGTACCGTCAACTTATTCCGAACCAAAAATATAGTTTCGATGTCAATTGAACTAATAATATATAGATTGACATACAAGGTCTCAGTAATTAATCAAGGTAGCAAAAATTAAAATCCTAAAGACGACGACTTCACCTACTGACCGATCGGAACCATCGTCCCTAATCTCTTATTCCTGAAAAGTGGTGGTGGCAAGGGGTGAGCTGCCGACTCAATAAGGTAGTTAATTAAATACACAGTTCAACCACATGCGTATACAATAGTTTCGTGCATTTAATTTATAGGTTATCAAGCAACATATTTATCAATTTACAAATTAATAGTCGTTCAATTTAAGGGCCCTGCTTATCCTAGTCTAGTAATACTCAATGGTTGCTTGGCCATAATATCTATATCACGGGTGTACCCTATCGTAACAAATACCCGGTACCCCAATGATATACCTTTAGGTACCCTATCGTAACAAATACCGGGTACCTGACACCCTATCGTAACAAATACCCGGTGTCAATATTTCACATGATCATACTAGTCAATTTTCTCAATTCAGTGGCAACCATTGAATATACTATCCTAGATAAGCTCATATTCTCATAATTTTCCAGTCTTTCAGATTATCCAAATTATCAAGTGTATCATAATAAATTTCATTCTAACCTCAATAAGTCTCGGTCTAAAACCATTATATCAACACAACCATCAATACCAAAATCAATTAACTCACGTCACCGCAATCATCATAAATACCAAGTATACATGTCAAACATATAATTCAAATTAATAAGCAACCATTACACCAAGTCAAGTATAGCACCCAAACATACAAGCACAAATACTATATATTTAATTAACCACTTACCTCTATTACTCAAAGCAAATCTTGTTATTCAGCTAATTCTTTTAGTCTATCTTCCGTTTGATCCTCGGGTCCTATATATAATTATTCATGAATTAATAGTTCAATATACTATATATGCAGGTCAATTACTTGAACAATAATAATAATAAGGACAAAAGCTAACTTGGTTATCTCATTATTAAACTTCCTAGGAATCCGAAACAAATTGGAGATTAGCAAAAGAAGGCTATGTACAGAAAAGAATAATCAATTGGCTAGTTGAGTGTATAAGCAAAATAAGAAGAATATTGAATTATTTCTAAATTGGTAAAAAGAGAGAGATGGGTCCAACAAAAAAAATCCTATTGCCACCAAAGTTTATAAATGTATTATAAAATCTTGTTCTCTGTTTTCAAGAAAAGAATCGACAACAACAAATCATGAATTGAAGTAAAAAGATAGGGTTTTAACATTACCACCGTTGTGAATCTTCTTCACCTAGAAAGCATAGGTTTCCTCTCGAGTATAATAGGTTTTTATCAAAGAAAGAGGTGCGGCTCCTTGAAAAAATAAGGGTTTCGCTTTTGTTCTCTATTTATAGGGGTTTTATCCCTAGTGGGTATATTTCACTAAAATAACTGCTCCGTATTATATTTAATACATAATACAATTATCACTAATGAATAAATTAAATATGATTTAATTATACAAACTATGCTAATATAATATATTTTAATTTCAGTATATAAGTGCATGAACATATTTAATTTCCGCATTTTTATTATTATTTTACGGGTGTTACAGTTCTCTCCCCCTAAAAGAAATTTCGTCTCGAAATTTACGTACCTGAAGCATCAAAGAGATGAGGATATTTTTGTCTCATGTGTTCCTCAATTTCCCATGTGGCTTCGCGTAGAGACCGATGGTGACTCCAACGAACTCTCACCATTAGAATCTCTCGCCTCCTCAATTTTCTTATCTGGGTCTCTAATATCTCCACCGGCTCTTCCTTGTATGTCAAATCCCTGACCACTTGGATTTCTAGTTCAGGGATCACATGACTCGGATCCGATCGATACTTTCTTAGCATTGACACGTGAAAAACGTCATGAATCTGTGCTAGCTCTACCGGTGGTGATAATCTGTATGCCAAGGGTCCTATCCGTTTTGTGATCTCATATGGTCCGATGTATCTAGGGCTTAGCTTTCCTCTTTTCCCAAAACGAACAATTCCTCTCCAAGGTAAAATCCTTAAGAACACACGATCTCCTACTTCATACTCCATCTCCCGATGATGCTTATCAACATAACTTTTCTGTCTGTCTTGTGCCGCTTGTATACACTTCTTTACTGTCTCGATCTTCTCAACTGTCTCTTGTATACACTTCCTACCATACAGAGCTTCGTATGGTGCCATCCCGATGCTAGAATGGAAACTATTATTATAAGCAAACTCAATCAAAGACAAATGCTTATCCTAATCTCCCTGAAAATTTAATACACAAGCCCTCATCATATCTTCTAGGGTCTGAATAGTGCGTTCTGATTGTCCATCTGTTTGAGGATGAAAAGCTGTGCTAAAATTCAGCTTTGTTCCTAAAGCTTTTTGCAAACTACTCCAAAATCGAGAAGTGAAACGGGGATCCCTATCTGATACAATAGAGACTGGAACACCATGCAATCTCACAATCTCATCCCGATATAACCTTGCTAACTTGTCTAAAGGATCAGTTTGCCGCATTGGCAAGAAATGAGCATATTTAGTTAGCCGGTCTACAATCACCCAAATGGCATCATGTTTACGCAGTGTCCTAGGTAGTCCAATAACAAAGTCCATGGTGATCCTTTCCCATTTCCATGATGGAATAGCTAAAGGTCGTAATTTTCCAACTGGTGCTTGATGTTCCGCTTTAACTTGCTGACATGTAAGACATTTAGCCACAAATTCAGCAATGTCTTTCCTCATAGCCCGCCACCAGTAATGTGGTCTCAAGTTTCGATACATTTTTGTACTACCTGGATGCATTGCATATGGTGCATTATGCGCCTCCTTCATAACCTTAATCTTCAACTCCCCTAATTCAGGCATACATACTCGACTTCCCATCATAATCATCCCGTCACCTCGAATGGAAAAGTTGGGCTTCTTCCCCTGTTGAATCTTCTCTTTCATTTTCTGAAGTTAAAGATCTTGAGCTTGCATTTCCATAACCATATCTTCCAACATTGGCCTTACTTGTAGTGTAGCCATCAACCCATTCACCTCATCCACATTTAATCTCACGTTCATAGCCCTTAAATCCACTAATGATGTTATATTATGACCCCTCATGCTCCCTAACACTTCTGAAGTCTTCCTACTCAATGCATCTGCTACAACATTCGCTTTGCCCGGGTGATAATCAATGGTGCAGTTGATGGGTGCCGATTCCACCAAAAATAATCCCAACTTTCCCTAAACGAATAATTTGTAATAGAGCAAGTAGAGGTCGAACCCAATGGAATAATATTGATTTAAAACTTCTAATGACCTAACAAAATAATTAAATGGGGGGTTTGGAATTGTGAAGTTTATTAAATTTAAATGTAACAAGTCAAAAATCATAAGAAGAACAAAACAGAAATTAAAGAAGGTTTGTGAATAATATTTTGATGAATTCGGTCAAGGGGAATCACAGGATAATTCATACGTTAACGATCATTGACAGATAAAATTGTATTCTCATGTATTCACCGGGTCAGTTTGGCGTGTTCTTCCTTAATAGTGAACTAGTTAAGCACGGCAAATAACTTGTTCCTAATCAATAAACAATCCTATCTCAGCGCCTAAGATTTAATTTATTGACAGCTTAAGATAAACCCAACTAGATTCGTATTAATGTCACGTGGAAGACGAACTCAGGTTTGTCCGACTCGAGTCCGTTCTTCCAAATACGAAGCTAGCTTGATTTAAATAGTCAATAGCTACTTTGTTTGGCTATCTTAGGTGAAACTCTAATAAACCAAATCAGCCTTATGATTATTTGATTCGACAAACAACCTGCAGTTATCATTCATAGAACAAACAATCAATTGAGAATAATTCTCTAAACACGATGAACAAATAAACGGTTTAATAAATTGAGAAAAGTGAAATACAACGATCTCACGATAACGGAGAAAAATCCCTTGAATTAACCCTTAACCGAAATTAAGAAATTAGCTATCAATAGCCATGGAATGTATGTGTTTTTCTGCTGGAAAAATAAATGTAAAAAACTGATGTTCTGGACTTGGAAATTCTGCCGTTCTTAAGTCTATTACGACTCCTCAAAATAAGGAATTAAAATCCCTTCAAATTAGCTCTAGAATCCTTCTTCAAATTTGAAATTAATTGCCTCCTCATTTGTCTCCTACAATTTCGTGCTTTATCTGAAAATCTTGTTCTCAAATTGTCCAATCCGGATCAGGAAAGCAATCCTATTCGAACCAGGAAACTGTCAGCCCGTAACTGCCTTAGTCTTGTGCAAGACTAACTCTGACTCAGACCAATATTTGCCCAATCAGCTCCGGATCACGACCCGATATCAGCTTGGCCCAAATTAAGCCCAATTTATCTCCCTTTAGTCATCATTGGCCTGTATAGATGAAAATACCAAAAACAAACAATAAAACCCGCAAAAATAACAAAACATGACAATTATAAAGCACAAAAGCGGGGTAGTTTATTGTTGAATTAAGCACTTATCAAACACCTCACACTTGCCCAATGCTTGCCCTCAAGCATACCAGATCATGGCATTAACTCCGCATACTCTTAGGTTGTCTTGTCATTTGTTCCTAATTCCCCTAAGCGTTATAAAGACATTGACTACCAATCATCCAAGTCAAGAATCTTTCGAATTTTAGAATACTTCTAACTCCCAAAACGTCTCAACAACATTGCACGTAATGTGTAAAACAAGAAACTAGAAGCAACAACACCCTCATGTGATCACTCTATGCACTCTTGTGTTTAGGCTTATAGTTCATTTTAGAGGATTCACTCAAGTCACAATCATAGAATGTAGTTACCATAGGCTTGCCAATCAATCGAACCTCCACCACATAGTATGAATTCAAATAGAAAATCAAAGGGACTTAACAAGGGTGTAACGTAGGTTAGGCTCATGGGTTGGAAAAGAGAGGGAAAAAAAACTTTAGGGGATCCGAGAGTAGTAAAATAGTGCAAACTACTCCAAACTAGGCCAAAACGAAAGTAAAACTGCATATTTACAAGTACGAGGTTAACACATAAGACGACAAACTCATAATCTCACATGAATATCTAGAAAACAATCCGAGATATTCATGAAAACTAATGAGAACATAAACAAAAGAAACTAAGACAGTAAACGAACTAGGACAGGCAAATGTCTGTAACCTATTTATTCTTTTCTTTTCTTCTCTTTTTTTTTTCTTTTTCTCTGTTTCTTTTTTTTTCTTTGAGGCTTTTTCTTTTCTGTTTTTTTTTTCATTTTTATTTTTTTTTCTGCCCCTATTTTCTCTTTTTTTCTTTTTTTTTCTTTTTTTTCTTCATAACCACAATAAGTAATTATAGAGCACAACAGCTTGTGGTTCAAAATATGACACAAAACACAAAATCAAACGACCCAACATTTTGTACAAACTTCAACTAGACTCTGAAGGCTTAAAACGTACCATTGGCCAAAGGAATAAACAAGGTATCAAAAATGGGGAAAAAGGCTCAAATTGGCAGTCTAAAGGCTGGTTAAATTTTGGTAAATTTTTTTCTTTTTCAGGGTTCAAAAGTGTGGAAAGGTTAACAACAAAAGAAACCTAATGCCCTTATCATTTTAACAGTTCAAATTCATCAATCGGGTCTTGAAACGTATGTCATGGCAAGTTCTAGAACTAACATGCTATGCAGACGCACTCAGAAAAGAAAATAGAGCAAATGCGTAATGTGTTTGCTCTTTCCATTAGGCTCAAATGCTTACCAGAAATGGGGTGTAAAGTGGTGCTGCTGTTTCTAAGTCAACTTATTAAAACGAGTTTTCATGCAATGTTGGAAACAATTTAGTTTGTCAGCGTATAGGCAAAGCATTTACTTGACTCCGACTGTTCAGAAAGGTACTCGCAAGACTCGATAACACTTAGGGGACTCAGTACTACAACAACAAGCAACTTTATCAACTATTTGGAAGATAATGAGCTAGCAATGGTAAAATCTCAATGAAACAAAACAAAGGGCAGCCACCTCACACTAGTTCAAACACATTTTTTTTTCGAGACGACTACCTCACACTATTCTAAAATTATGCCAATAGTTTCACAGATTTCTAGCCTAAAGAGTGTATTAAACTAACAGAATGGACAGCAAAACATCTATCAAAATGCAACAAAATGCAACAACCATATTCACATAAAAGCACTTCTAATACATCATCCCTCCCCCGCTTTTCTCCTCGCACCGTCCTCGGTGCAGAATTTAATCAATTAGGGGCAAGGGCAGCAACCTCAACAACCAATGAAAAGATAAAAAAAATAAAAAAAATAAACGAGTGATTGAGAAGCTTACTGCCCTTTTTAGGGGAGGGGACCCCGAGTGGTTGTGGAAGGGATGGAGTTCGGCTTCCACTTTCGAGACGTTGTTGCAGCTCACGTAGGGGGTGCTCTTTGCTCTCTCGTCATTTCTATATCAGTTGCTAGAGTAGCCGGTGTTGGAGAATCACCAACGGTCGGAGCAGATTTGCCGGCGACCACCAAACTCAGATTCGCATGTGCCACTCGTTCTGTCGTTTGAGGTGACGGCGGTTGTGAGTGAAGGGAGTGAAAATGAGGGTGGCGGTGGTGGAATTTAAGTAAAAATAAAAATAAAAATGGTATGTGTTTAATCCAGTGAAATCAAAAAGTGGGAGTGAGGGGGTGAGATCAAATGGTGAGTGGTGGGATTAAATGAAATCAGAAAGTGGGAAATGAAAGAAATCAAAGGATTGGAAAATGGAGGTGGTGATGTTAAATGGAATCAGAAAGTGGGAGTGGGGGAAATGAAAGGAAAAAAAAATTGGAATTTGGAGAAATTAGTGGTGGTGAGGTCAAATTAAAAAATAAAAAAAAAATGTGAGTGGTGGAATTAATCAATGAAATAAGAAAGTGGAAGTGAGGGAGTTGGAAGAAGATGGTGGTAGTGGGAGATGAAAATGGTGAAAGAAAGTGGCGGTGAAAGTAGGTTTCTTTTTAATTTGGATAGGTAATAAGGGTTAAGTGAGCCATTTGACCTTTTTAACCCTTATTTTCTCAATGTTGGGCTTCCTCTTCTTCATTAAAACTTAAACCACCTCTTAGCCCATGTATCTTAAATCACCATTTCTAACCTGTAAAAAAAAAATTTATCAAAGGACAGACAGAGCCCACTGAAGAAGAAGGTGGCAGTTAAGTTAGTTAGTCCAAAATTAATAAAAATAAAAATAAAAGTAACAAAAGAAACAAGAACAAAGGATACGTGTTAGTCTTGAGCAAGACTAACTCTGGGCTGCCTCCCAGTAGCCCCTTTAGTTAACGTCTTCGGCTAGACACATTCGAGCACTAAGACTAGTCTCCAGGAACTTGTAGCTCCATAACTTCACCACTTTCAATCGGGATATTCTCATAAAATGGCGTGAGACGATGGCCATTTACTTTCTGCACTTTCCCGTTCTCCAAAAGCTGAATTTCCACTGCACCATAAGGAAAGATATTAGATACCAAGAAAGGTCCGATCCAACATGATTTTAATTTCCCTGGAAATAATTTCAAACGTGAATGGAATAGGAGCACTTTCTGTCCTATTTGAAATTGTTTCTGAACTATCATTTTGTCGTCATGGAATTTCTTGGTCTTCAATTGGTAAATCATTGAGCTCTCATTAGCTTCATTCTGTAGCTCTTCAAGCTCATGTACTTGCAGCTTCCTGACACTTTCGATTTCAGTGCTTCCTTCAACAACCACCTGTAATTCATCTTCCCTATATGACTTAAAAGCATGTTCTGTTATTGGTTTGATAACATCTATACCACAAACGGAATGCACTTCGTTAGGAAATTCCATGGCATCATAAACATTAAATTGAACTGTTTTACCATCAAATTCCATAGTCAGTGTTCCTTTATGAACATCTATCTTGGTCCGGGCGGTCGTTAGGAATGGTCTTCCTAACAAGATTTCGGATGCCTCCGAGGAACGATCATCATCTTCCATATCAATAACAAAGAAGTCAGCTGGAAAAATTAATCCATCAACCTGCACCAAAACATCTTCCAACACCCCCTCGGGGTAAACAATAGATTTGTTAGCCAGTTGAATAACGACGCCAGTTTCTTCAAGAGGACCAGCATTTAAAGAGGAATAAATAGACTTAGGCATGACATTTATAGACGCTCCTAAGTCACACATTGCCCGTTTAATACTAGTATTCCCAATCTGACATGGAACAACAAACATACCTCTATCCTTACTTTTTTGGGGCATTTTTCTTTGAAGTACAGCCGACACATTGGCACCCATGGTGATCTTTTCATACCCAACTCTCTTAGTTTTATTAATGCACAAATCTTTAAGGAACTTAGCATATCGAGGAACTTGTTTAACAATATCAATTAATGGAATATTTACCTCGACCTTGCGAAATACCTCAAAGATGTCCTTCTCTTCCTTTTCCTTCTTCGATTTGTCGAACCGATTCGGGTAAGGTGCTGGAGTAACTAAAGGAGGGAGTTTATCTTGCTTTTGCACTTCTTCTTCAAGGATTTTATCTTCCTCGATGACGCTCTTCTTGTTGGCCGGCTTGTTTAAAACGGGATGCTCTATTTCTCTACCCTTACGAAGGGTGATTGCGCTCACGTTTTGCTTTGGATTGTCCACCGGTTGAGAGGGCATTTTACCTTGAGATTGAATCTCACTCAGAGCTGTAGCTATTTGAGTCATCTGTTTCTGGAGTTCCTGCACATTAGTTGCAAGATTATGGACAATATCAGTTAAAGGCATACCTGAGTTTTGGGTGGATTGGTGAGGCCGTGATTGATAATTTTGCTGCCTTGGTCCGTAGCTGAGGTTTGGATTATCACGCCACCCTGGGTTGTACGTATTAGAGTACGGATTGTACGTTCTTTGATTTTGCCCTTGGTACCCATTAAGTGCATTGGCTTGTTCCGAATTTTCTTCATACAGAACAGGGCATTCATCAGTGGCGTGTTTAGTGGCAGTACAAATCCCACACTTCTTCACCTGAGCCGTCTTTCCGAGAGCTAATTGCTGCACAAGACTAGTCAGTTTATTCAATTTCTCTTCAATGTTAGAACTGCTTGCCTCATACGCCTTCTTGGGACCTTCCTGAACTTTCCCAAACTGTTGAGAAGTTGCTGCAATTACTCTGATCAATTCCTTAGCCGCGGTTGGTGTTTTGTCAAGGAAACATCCTCCGCTTGCCGCGTCCACCATTTTTCTTTCCATGCTAAGCATCCCTTCATAGAAATATTGGATCAGAGAATTTTCAGCTATCCCGTGTTGAGGGCAATTTTCACATAACTTCTTGAACCTCTCCCAATACTCATGAAGCGACTCCACATCTTTTTGCTTGATTCCACTTCACTTGTTCTTCCGTCACTCCTTGCGGTCTCATGCTGGAGCACACCACATGGAATTGCTTAAGATGCTTATGAGGACTTTCACTCTCCATGCCGTGAAACTTGGGCAACAAATGAATCAACCCGGATTTCAGCTCAAACGACACATCCAAGTTGGTATATGTGATGCATAGGGGCTGATTATTAACCTCTTGTGCCTGAAGTTGTCTTAGAGTTCTGTCTGCCATTGTTTCCTCTTCTGATTGTTCACTTTCTTCGCTGGATATTTCTTCTTCGTCACTAGAACTCGAATTCCTGGCACTTTGTAATTTCTGCAGCCTTACTTCTTTGCGAAATCTCCGAGCCAGTAATTCAATTTCTGATTCAAAAAGAAGTTGTTCTGAATTGTTGGACCTGGTCATAAAAGAAATCAAATCAAATTAGATTATTCCCCGGCAACGGCGCCAAAATTTGATGGGTGCCGATTCCACCAAAAATAATCCCAACTTTCCCTAAACGAATAATTTGTAATAGAGCAAGTAGAGGTCGAACCCAAGGGAATAATATTGATTTAAAACTTCTAATGACCTAACAAAATAATTAAATGGGGGGTTTGGAATTGTGAAGTTTATTAAATTTAAATGTAACAAGTCAAAAATCATAAGAAGAACAAAACAGAAATTAAAGAAGGTTTGTGAATAATATTTTGATGAATTCGGTCAAGGGGAATCACAGGATAATTCATACGTTAACGATCATTGACAGATAAAATTGTATTCTCATGTATTCACCGGGTCAGTTTGGCGTGTTCTTCCTTAATAGTGAACTAGTTAAGCACGGCAAATAACTTGTTCCTAATCAATAAACAATCCTATCTCAGCGCCTAAGATTTAATTTATTGACAGCTTAAGAATTAGAAGAACCTGATCTTAGTTAATCGTCTCTCAGCGTCGGCGATTTTGGACTAACTTATCTGTTCATTCTGGACTTGGAAATTCTGCCGTTCTTAAGTCTATTACGACTCCTCAAAATAAGGAATTAAAATCCCTTCAAATTAGCTCTAGAATCCTTCTTCAAATTTGAAATTAATTGCCTCCTCATTTGTCTCCTACAATTTCGTGCTTTATCTGAAAATCTTGTTCTCAAATTGTCCAATCCGGATCAGGAAAGCAATCCTATTCGAACCAGGAAACTGTCAGCCCGTAACTGCCTTAGTCTTGTGCAAGACTAACTCTGACTCAGACCAATATTTGCCCAATCAGCTCCGGATCACGACCCGACATCAGCTTGGCCCAAATTAAGCCCAATTTATCTCCCTTTAGTCATCATTGGCCTGTATAGTTGAAAATACCAAAAACAAACAATAAAACCCGCAAAAATAACAAAACATGACAATTATAAAGCACAAAAGCGAGGTAGTTTATTGTTGAATTATGCACTTATCAGCAGTCATAATCCTTTAATAACTCGATCCATCTCCTTTGCCTCAAATTCAACTCCTTTTGTGTAAGGATATATTTCAGACTCTTATGATCAGTGAGAATTTGAAATGTTTCTCCATACAAGTAATGTCTCCAAATCTTCAAGGCATGAACAATTGCTGCTAACTCCAAATCATGTGTGGGGTAATTCACCCCATGTGTTCTCAACTGACGAGAGGCATAAGCAATCACCTTTCCGTTCTGCATCATCACACATCCCAAACCATGCTTTGAAGCATCAGTATACACCACAAATCCACCTCTACCAGATGGTAGTGCTAACACTGGTGATGATGTCAATCTTTTCTTCAATTCATCAAAACTCTTCTGGCACTGCTCATTCCATTGATAGACTACACCTTTCCTTAGCAACTTCGTTAATGGGCCAGCAATAATTGAAAATCCTTCCATAAACCTTCTATAGTAACCTGCTAAACCTAGAAAACTCCTTACTTCAGTCACGCTTTTTGGTGGATTCCACTCCATGATAGCCTTCACTTTAGTCGGATCAGGCATAACCCCATCCTTAGACACCACATGACCCAAAAAGACTACATGTTCCATCCAAAATTCACACTTACTCAATTTTGCATATAATTCATTCTCCTTTAAAATTTGCAACACTATTCCTAGATGCAACTCATGCTCCTCTTTCGTTTTTTAGTACACCAAAATATCATCAATAAAGACGATCACAAACTGATCCAGGTACTGCTGAAATGTGCGGTTCATTAGAGCCATGAATGCAGCTGGTGCATTTGTCAATCCAAATGGCATCACTAGAAACTCATAGTGCCCATAACGCGTACGAAAAGCTGTCTTGGAAACGTCTTTATCCGCTACCCTCAATTGCCAATATCCAGACCTCAAATCAATCTTTGAAAAGATTTTTGCCCCCTTCAACTGATCCAACAAATCATCAATCCTCGGCAAAGGGTACCTGTTCTTCGCAGTTACCCTATTCAGTTGTCGATAATCGATACAAAGTCGCATACTCCCGTCCTTCTTCTTCACGAATAAGACTGGTGCACCCAAAGGTGAAGTGCTTGGTCTAACAAAGCCTTTATCTAACAATTCCTCTAATTATTTCTTCAACTCCTCCAACTCAATGGGTGCCATTCTATATGGTGCAATAGATCTAGGAGCCACCCCTGGTAGGGTATCAATGGTAAAGTCTACTTCTCTATGTGGAGCCAAACCAGGTAACTCATCCAGAAACACTTCAGGAAACTCCCTCACCACTGGTATATCATCCAATTCTGGACCTTCAACCTCAGTGTCCACGATATGAGCTAGAAATGCATCACAACCTTCCCTAATCCAATGAAAAGCTTGGATAGCTGATACTAAGCACGGCGGAACAACTACTCGTTTTCCTATAAATACTACTGCATCCCCTTTGGTAGACTTTATCACTACTTCCTTTGCACAACAGTCTACAACTGCCTTATGTTGAGACAACCAATCCATCCATAGGATGATATCAAATTCCTTGAAATCCATTAGGATTAAATCTGCATGAAACTCCATTGCTCCTATTTTAATTGGACAAGCTCTCCTAACATTATTCACCACCACACTACTACCCATAGGCATACAAACACGCAATTCATAACCAAGTGATTCTATATTACCAGGTATTTTCAAAGCTAAAGCAAATGTCATGTATGAATGTGTGGATCCTGGATCTATCAAAAAAAAAGCTGGAATATCAGAAATAGAAATAGTACCGGTGATGACTTCAGGAGAAACAAGTGCCTCATCTCCGGTCATTGCATACACTTGTGTTTGATATTGTGCCTGAGTTGCTTGAACTCCGCTCACACTAGGACCTCCACCTTGGCCTCCTCGGCCTCTACCACGACCTCTGCCCGCACTAGCACCACTATCACCCATACTGCTTTGTCCCACCGTAGCAGAAGGAGTGCTACCACTAGTACCTCTAGCTGTCGTACAGTCACGCTGGATGTGACCAAGCTCACCACAACCATAACAAACAATCCTCCCAACTCTCCAACATGGTCCAAAATGATTCCTGCCACAAGTGACACAAGTTGGTGGTGGTGTAGACCTTCTCTCAAAAGAACCTCCAGCTCCAGCACTGAATGCTCGACCAGTACCCACATATAGAGTACTATAAGAACTATGCTCACCAGTACCTCGGCCATACCCAGAAGATCTCCTAAATCCCGACCTGCCGCCACTTCTAAAACTAGAAGCTCCATGTTGAAACTCTGACCTACCGCTTGAGTGCTCATAAGACCCCCCTCTTTTAAAAGAAGTATTTTGTTCTCCCCGAGACTCTGAATATCTCCTCTTAGCACCTTCTACACGCCTCTCCTCCTGATGAGTGCGCTCCACTCTGGTGGCTGTTTCTAGTAAGATCTTAAAATCAGTAATCTTTACTGCTAGAAACTTCTGAATCTCCAATCTAAGACCTTGCTCGAAACGGTAACACTTATCCTCCTCAGTTTCCACTGCATCTAGAGCATACTTGGAAAGTTCAGCAAATCGAAGCTCATATTCAGCTACTGTCATATTACCCTGCTTCCGATTATAAAATTCCACTTTCTTCTCATCTCGGTACACTCGAGGCATATACCTATCAGCAAACTCCTTCTTGAAGTCTTCATATGTTAGTACCCTAATCTCTTATTCCTGAAAAGTGGTGGTGGCAAGGGGTGAGCTGCCGACTCAATAAGGTAGTTAATTAAATACACAGTTCAACCACATGCGCATACAATAGTTTCGTGCATTTAATTTATAGGTTATCAAGCAACATATTTATCAATTTACAAATTAATAGTCGTTCAATTTAAGGGCCCTGCTTATCCTAGTCTAGTAATACTCAATGGTTGCTTGGCCATAATATCTATATCACGGGTGTACCCTATCGTAACAAATACCCGGTACCCCAATGATATACCTTTAGGTACCCTATCGTAACAAATACCCGGTACCTGACACCCTATCGTAACAAATACCCGGTGTCAATATTTCACATGATCATTCTAGTCAATTTTCTCAATTCAGTGGCAACCATTGAATATACTATCCTAGATAAGCTCATATTCTCATAATTTTCCAGTCTTTCAGATTATCCAAATTATCAAGTGTATCATAATAAATTTCATTCTAACCTCAATAAGTCTCGGTCTAAAACCATTATATCAACACAACCATCAATACCAAAATCAATTAACTCACGTCACCGCAATCATCATAAATACCAAGTATACATGTCAAACATATAATTCAAATTAATAAGCAACCATTACACCAAGTCAAGTATAGCACCCAAACATACAAGCACAAATACTATATATTTAATTAACCACTTACCTCTATTACTCAAAGCAAATCTTGTTATTCAGCTAATTCTTTTAGTCTATCTTCCGTTTGATCCTCGGGTCCTATATATAATTATTCATGAATTAATAGTTCAATATACTATATATGCAGGTCAATTACTTGAACAATAATAATAATAATAAGGACAAAACCTAACTTGGTTATCTCATTATTAAACTTCCTAGGAATCCGAAATAAATTGGAGATTAGCAAAAGAAGGCTATGTACAGAAAAGAATAATCAATTGGCTAGTTGAGTGTATAAGCAAAATAAGAAGAATATTGAATTATTTCTAAATTGGTAAAAAGAGAGAGATGGGTCCAACAAAAAAAATCCTATTGCCACCAAAGTTTATAAATGTATTATAAAATCTTGTTCTCTGTTTTCAAGAAAAGAATCGACAACAACAAATTATGAATTGAAGTAAAAAGATAGGATTTTAACATTACCACAGTTGTGAATCTTCTTCACCTAGAAAGCATAGGTTTCCTCTCGAGTATAATAGGTTTTTCTCAACGAAAGAGGTGCGGCTCCTTGAAAAAATAAGGGTTTCGCTTTTGTTCTCTATTTTTAGGGGTTTTATCCCTAGTGGGTATATTTCACTAAAATAACTGCTCCGTATTATATTTAATACATAATACAATTATCACTAGTGAATAAATTAAATATGATTTAATTATACAAACTATGCTAATATAATATATTTTAATTTCAGTATATAAGTGCATGAACATATTTAATGTCCGTATTTTTATTATTATTTTACGGGTGTTACAGTTCAGCCCCTATTTATACACATCAAGCTTGGGCAAAGTTGTCATTTTATAAGATAGAAGTATGGAGGAACATGATTTTCTGCAGATTTCCCATGATACGCCTCGCGTATGGTGGAGTACGCCCTGCGTAATTGCCCATTCCGTCAGAAATCTCCTGCATGTGGATCAAATCCAGATCTTGTTGTCTCAATCACGCCTCGCGTGGACTGGGATGTGCCTCGCGTGTTTGAGTTTCTGAGATTTTATTGCTTGATTTGGCCCTTTTACGCCTCACATAGTTGAAGCACGCCCCGCGTAAATGAGTCTCTGAGCTTTTTTGCATTCAAGAACTTCCTTACACGCCTCACATGTAAGGTGGTACGTCCCGTGTAGGTTAGTTGACTCAGGGAGACCATGCAGTCTGACTTTCAGGATTAGGCTTATCATTTCTGACACATGTTTCCACGCCTCACGTGGTGGTTGATACGCCTCGCGTATTGCTGAGTAGATCCCACGTGGTACCTATGGATAGGGCAAATATTTCTGACTAAATGTTCCACGCCCCGTGTGAGGAGTGATACGCCCCGCGTATTCTGGTAGATTTTCACTTCTTGCTCATACCTGAAATACAATTCTCAAGAGCCGAGTTAGCTTGACGTTTTTATTTCTAATTAAAACAAAAATAGGGGAAATTAATTGTAAGTACGGAATTTATTTTTATTTCGTTATTTTATTTAAAACACTCTATTTTTGTAATTAAACTTATTTATTTCATCTAAAACTAAACCGTAAATCACGCTAAAAGATAGGGATGAAACGCCCCTATCAATTAGTCAGGAGGCAAGGATGAGGAATGTAATTCCCATTCCGCTCCGCCAACACATTTCAAATAATTATTAATCATATGATGAACATATGCAATTTTAGACTAATTTGATTCTACATGCCAAATTTATTACTAATATAAAAGCATGATTCTAACTTTCCACGTATCATTCTAATAATAATTTAGTTGATTTATCATTTTTATATAATTTTTAGTTAATTATTTAATCATGTGGCTTTCTTTCTCTCTCCTATCTCTCTATACCGGTTATTTATCCATCACAAAAACTCTCCCATTACTCAATCTCAACCCTCACTCAACTGCTCCCTCCCATAATTTGTGATTCTACTTCTTAAATCGTCTCAACAAACCCTATATTAAAGCCAATAATTGAAGTTTGAAGAATTGAAAATATCCAAAACTAGACTGAGTTCCAAAAATGCAGTGGATCTGAAGAAGTAAACATTTTCAGAGCTGAAGTGCTCTTATTTCTTTTCTTCATTTGCATGTCGTTTGTTTTGTCTAATCGATGCCTTTGGGTTTAATTTCTTCTTCGTTAATTCAATTTTCTTTGTCTAATTGATGCCTTTGGGTTTATTTTCTTCTATAGAGGTAAACATTTTCAGGACTGAACTACATTTCAAGTTGCGGGGTAACTGATGCAGCAGATTGATGGCGCGTAATGTACGGTAGAGCTCTTAAACGAAATGTATTATGATAAGTGCGTTATGACTATAGATGTGATCTTCTTAAATGCTCTATTTCTACTAGACGCCACTACTTAGGGGCAAGTGTACCCCGTAGTATCAAGTAATAATCTGGTTAAGACCGGGTATCGAATCCACGGGATTTATAACTACAAGTATTAAACGACTCGGTTTTATAAGTTATCTAAGCGGTGAATACTTTGAGTAGATTCGGGGAACAACTACAAACTGCTCCTAACTACGGGTGAGACAAATTTATATAGCAAAACTCTACGAAATGATGCGGATGGCGATAAGTTATAACTATGACAAACAATGACTCCCAATATATATACGGTTAATGATTTACTCTTGCAATAACGACTACATGTAGTGTGACCGACCCGTGAAGTACTTAGACTACGTGGTTCCTAGTCAAGGCGTGTCTAATGCTTGGGACCAGAAATTAGGGCCCGTAAGTTCTGTGGTTTGTCAATTCCTACGGTTTTCGGAGCGTCACTTCCGGTAAGGTAACACCTATATGAATCCCTAAAGATAGCCCGAATGGCGTCGGAAATCGCGTTCTCCTACACAATAATCAATTACGAGTATCAAAACAAGTAACAAACATTAACACATATATAGAAAAAGAGATTATGAATCATAAATTATAAATATGGAGAATGTAAATATGAAATACAACCAAGCCTAGTACATAGGAAGAGTACAAGCTAATTAGCAAGTGAAAAGGGAAGAATCCACCCTCGGAACTAGCTAGCCGGACTCAAGGTCGTCTCTTAGGACTTGGAGGTGGAGCTTTCGAGCTTGGTGAACGGAGATGGAACGGAACTTTGACAGAATGCCGGAATCAACGAACAAGCTCTCAAGGTGATAGAGAATTGCTATGTAAATTAAAATCTCAAACTATATAACAAGAACTTAAACTATAGTAACAATTGTATATCAAAAGCTTGGATCCAAAGGTTGTCTAAATGAGTGCTAGTCACTCCTATTTATACACATCAAGCTAAGGTAGATTTGTAATTTCACAAGATACAAGTATGGAGGAACATGATTTTCTGCAGATTTCCCATGACACGCCTCGCGTATGGTGGTGTACGCCCCGCTTATTTGCCCATTCCGTCAGAAATCTCCTGCATGTGGACCAAATCTAGATCTTGTTGTCTCAACCACGCCCCGTGTAGACTGGGATGCGCCTCGTGTGGTTGAGTTTCTGAGATTTTATTGCTTGAATTGGGTCTTTTACGCCACGCGTAGCTGAAGCACGCCTCGCGTAAATAAGTCTCTGAGTCTTTTAGGTCGAAGAACTTCCTTACACGCCCCGCATAGGAGCAGTTGACTCTGGGAGACCATGCAGTATGACTTTCAGGATTAGACTTATCATTTCTGACATATGTCCCACGCCTCGCGTGGAGGTTGATACGCCCTGCGTATCGGTGAGTAGATCCCACGTGGTGCCTGTGGATAGAACAATTATTTCTGACCAAGTGTTCCACGCCCCGCGTGAAGTGTGATACGCCTCGCGTATGTCGGTGGATTTTTTGCTCCTTGCTCGTACCTAAAATACAATTCTCGAGAGCCGAGTTAGCTTGACGTTTTATTTCCTAAATTCATCAAAAATAATGATAATTAACCGAAAGTGCGGATTTTATTTTTATTTCATTATTTTACTGAAACATTCTATTTTTGCAGTTAAACTTATTTATTTCATCTAAAATTAAACCATAAATCACGCTAAAAGATAGGGACGAAACGCCCCTATCAAACCTCCTCGGACTTTAAAGTTTTACTTGTCCTCAAGTAAAAGAAATTGAAAGACAAGGGATTGAGATCATTAAGAAACAAACCGTCGGTTGGTTTTACCAAGTGCGTGATTCTGAAGCTAAAGTTTTAAGCAAAGTGTTCGGCAAGTGCCTATGCAGACAAATGAGTAACCAAAACTTGTTTGAGACCTCCATGATCAAATTTAATAGGCAATATTAACGGGGGTCGATTATCTTTTGAGAACCCGATAGTACCTCACCAAGGGATTTCACTCTTATGCTCAAATTTTGGTGGGTCGGTGTTTTTGCACTCTCCTTTGCACTTACTCGAAGTCACTTTGAGTTTGCATTTTCATCCGGGTTTTTCCTCCTATGTTATGGTCTAGGCAATATTAAAAATGAACCCGGAGGGGGGTTGTAATGTGGGTGGCTTTTTAGTGGTTAATTTTTAGAAACTCGAGTTCAAACACCATTTTGATGATCGCACCGTGTTTTTATTTTGGCCTTAGTAAGTTCGTAAAATATAACTCGAAATTGCTCGGGTGGAGCTTGAGAATGCCTTTTGCTCTTTATTGTGTTTTTCTTTTTCTTTTTGTTTTGAGAGCGGCACAAAAACGATTTCGAAAGCTTATGGTGCTTACTTATCAAGGCCTTGGCTTATTTCGGGTGCTATTTGATTTTGTTGGTATTGAAACAAGAGGAAAAAGGGTTAATTGTTAAAAGGGTATTAACAACAAAAGTCGGTTAATAGGCTCGAGGGGGTTTCCTAGAGGTTAATGAAAATGAGAAAAATAAGTTAAGAAAAGAATTAGACTAAGTGGGTTCGTTTTATCATCTATTGCCATTTTAACCAAAATAAGTGTACTTAACCCGGTATTAGATGCAAACTCTATGAGTCGAGTGAAGTCAAAGCTCTCGAAAAATTGTGAAAGAAATAGAGTTCTCGTACGAACTCTTTTAGGCTCAAAAATACCTCAAAATTTCGGGTTAAATTGTGTACGTTCAAGTTCTCGTCAAATTTTCAACTATCCCGTTTTTATTGCCTTTTTAAATTTCATTATAGAGATAACCTTTGGGTTAGGACTCGATGCTTTTGTTTAGTACAATCCTAGGCTTTGCATAAATTCTATAACTTCAGAATTAAGACTAAAATTTCTTACTAAAACCGATCCTTTATGTCAACGTCTTTTCATTTAAGAACAAATAACGGAAATTTTAATTAATTTCCGAGGAAGGTAGTGTGTCGGAAAAAAATTAGGAATCAATAAATTAGTTTAATTATTTTGTTGTTTATTTGATTTTTTTATTTTTGTTTTTGTTAGTGCAAAACAAACGGTGAGTGTCGGGTTGCACGGCCCTCCGCGTTATTAAAATGACGTCTATTCCAAGGACATCGCAAAAGAAAAGAAAAACAAAAACAAAAATAAAGATGGAATTTAAAAGGGACCCTTGAAGGCCAGGTCCTACGCGAGGCGTGCCCAAGGGGGCGCCCCGCGTAGGAGGTGCGTTTTTAGCCAATTTTAGCCAGAGACTCAGATGCGCAGGACGCACTAAGAGGGGCGCCCTGCGTGTTCTGAGCTCTGGGCCAGTGATATAGGTAAAACGATGGGCACGCGGGGCGTAAAATGGGGTACGCCCCACGTGAAGATGATTTTATTGATGCACAAACAGAGAAAAATGAACACGAAAAGAGAAAATAAACAAAACGAAACATAAAGGGAAATCATAAATATATTAAAATAAAAAAGAAAGTACAATAGAAACACAAAAAGATAACAAAAACAACAAAAGAAACACATAAAACAAAACGAACTAAAATAAACACGAAAAGAGAAAACACAAAACAAAGGAAAACATAAAACAAA
Source organism: Euphorbia lathyris (assembly GCF_963576675.1). Classification (NCBI taxonomy): domain Eukaryota; kingdom Viridiplantae; phylum Streptophyta; class Magnoliopsida; order Malpighiales; family Euphorbiaceae; genus Euphorbia; species Euphorbia lathyris. The sequence goes on from NC_088915.1 coordinate 89,725,728, forward strand.
GAAAGGGAAACTAAGGTTGAGGCAGAGGAGGATTCCCGTGGAGGTTGAAGTAGTTGGAGAAGGTGTTGGTGAGGGCGTCGAAGCGAGCATCGAGATGGGCCCGATCCTCACGCCTTTGGGCCTCAATGGAGTTGAAGTGGGTGATGTAGGTGGAATGGTCCATGAGGCGATTAGCCTCAAGGGTGTCAAAACGGGTGTTGAGGGTGGCGAATTGGGTGTTGAAGTGGGCACGATCTTGACGTTGTTGGCCTTCCAAGACGTCCAACCGAGCATATATGGCGTTGAAGTCATGGTTGGGCAGTGGGCTAAATTTTAGGCCCATGTCCGAGTCCGATCCCTCGTCCTCGTTGGAGTGGGCCGCCCCTGAAGTTTCACCCGGGCCGGAGGTTGAACGCTTGAGTGATTTGAAGGCGTTCTTGTCCAAGGGCCGAGGCTCAAGACTTGGAAGGCGATCAAGGGTAGCCTCACCGAGAGCGGTGGTGGCAAAGGTGGTGATGAGGTGGCCAAACCCGAGTTTGGCACGTTTTCGGATGGACATGGAGTGGAGGTGGATGGCCATAAGGTAGGCGAGGTCGTAAGGGAGCCCGTTGGCACAGCAATAGAGGGCCAAAAGCTCATGCTTATTGACCTTGGTGGACTCGGACTTCCCCGAAAAGTAGAAGGAGATGAAGCGGTGGAGAAGCTGGAGGATTGGATCGCGGATAAGGGTCGGGCGGAGGTTGGAGACGTCGTAATCGTCGGACCCGGTGATGGAGGTCCAAAAATCACGAGGGGAGACACCCTCGGGCCAATGTGCAATTCCCTCTTCCGCTTCATGTGTGAAATGGTTGCGGAGCCATTGTGTGTCAATGGAGAAAGGTTGGTTGTGAAGGCGGAAGTTGAAGAGGGCGGCTCCGGGAACCTTATTAGAGGTGAGGGTGGTGTAGAACTCCAAGACCAAGGAAGGGTAGACGTGTTGGCATGCCCGATAGTGATCGAGCCAATTTAGAGCACGGAGGCGGTCCTCGAAAGCACCGCCAAGGTCAAAACGATCAAGAGTGCTTCGGTTGATGTAGGGGAGTTCTTTGATAGTGGCAGCGCAACGGGTTTGGTAGTTTAGGGCCTCATCCTCGGTGAGGAAATGAAAGGGAGCTCGGTATTGGCAGGTGAGTGGTGGTGTTTCCTCTCGTTCGGGGGGTGGTGGTGATTGGAGTAGTTGGGTACGAGAGGTACGGGCCCGAGTGGACCGCGGGGGGCGCATGTCGGCAACATGTTTGCGTCTTGCCATGGTGTTAGTGAGGGATTGAGAGAGAGTGTAGGAAGAGTGGGGGAAGTTAGAGAGAGTTATGAGGAAGAAGAAGGAAAAAGGGGAAGTATTTATAGGGGGGTTGGGAATCCAAGTAAAACTCGGATTCCCAGAGGGGTACGCGAGGCGTGAAGAGGCCACGCCACGCGTATCCCACCTCCTGCTCATTATTTGACACAAAAACGGCACGGTACACAGGGCGTGCGAGGAAGCACGCTTCGCGTATCGCACCTCCTGGCCGTAAATTAGTGGGAGAAAGGTGAGGACGCGGGGCGTAAATGGAGGTACGCCCCGCGTGGAAAGAACAATTTTCGATTTTAAGGAGTTTTTTTGAATTTTTATGGGTTTTAATTGCTTATTTAATGTTTTTATGATTTCTTATTTCTTTTTAATGTTGATATGGTTTTTAAATTATCATTAAGAGGGTGGTTAAGACAAAATTTATGATGGAGGGAGGTTGAAGAAATTTGAATTTGAAAAGGTGGGATGTGACTGGAGGGGAGAAGAGGTGGAGTGGAGAAGTGGGAAAGATTTTTGGGGAAGAGAAGGGAGTGATGGGAAAGGTGGGATGAGAAAAAGCTGCCATGGGGGGTTGCAATTCGCAACTCCCCAAGGATACGCGAGGCGTGCCCTAGGGCACGTCCCGCGTGTCCTTCCACGTGGATTTTATTTCGGGGCAACTAACTGCCGAACGTTACGCGGGGCGTGGTAGGGTAAACGCCCCGCGTAACATGCCTTCTACTGCGAGAAAAAAAAAGTCAGATACGCAGATGCGCGGGGCGTAAAGGTGTGTACGCCCCGCGTGGCTTATTTTCTTTTGGATTAAAAGTGGGATTTGTTTTCTTTTGATTTTTATTTAAAAGAAATGAAATGAGTCGGCGGGAAAACGAAATGCGAAAAATAAAAGTTGGGAAAGAAAACTCCCTTATTCGAGCTTGGGTTGCCTCCCAAGAAGCGCTACTTTAGAGTCGGTGAGCTCGACTTAGAATTTCCTCCTAGGTGTATACTTCCATTCGCGTTAGAAATGCAAATTCTTGAATAAACAATCCGTTCCTGCAAAACGGGTTGTTAGATTCAAACAAATTTAATGAAAACCAAAAGCTATATTTAAAGAAGTTTTTGAAGAGTTTAGTTTGCTCCCTTTTTTACTCCTTTGGTAGTTCAAAAAGAATGAAGTATTGCGAGTTAGAAGGAACCTCAAACTCTTCTAGTTTTGGATTCTCTTCCACGGGTTCACACTCAACCGACTTATCGATTAGAATTTTCGTTTCCTCGCAATTGAGACACCCTACATAATTTGGGGACTCATCTTGAGAGAGCTCAATTGACTCGAGCTCTACATTTTGATCACCCGAATTGGCATCTCTAATCGATTCGTCCGCGGTTGAATCGATACGAGACGTCAATCCAGCGATTTGATTTCCCAAATCCCTGCAATATGCCTCATTGTTAGATAATCTCACCTGAATATCTTTAAGCATAGAGATTACCACATCGAATTGCAAGGTTGATTGTTGGTGCGAACATTCGTCATCCATGAGGTTGTCCCACAGATGACGACTGTGAGGCATCATACCATGAAACAAATCATTAGTAACAACAAGAAACAAAATAAATTATTCACAAAAAGAAAGTAATATCTACAAATGCTTAGACTAACAACAAAACGTTTTTGTCTAATATTGCAAGAAATTATAAATCCCCGGCAACGGCGCCAAAAACTTGATGGGGCGTAATGTACGGTAGAGCTCTTAAACGAAATGTATTATGATAAGTGCATTATGACTATGGATGTGATCTTCCTAAATGCTCTATCTCTACTAGACGCCACTACTTAGGGGCAAGTGTACCCCGTCGTATCAAGTAATAATCCGGTTAAGACTGGGTATCGAATCCACGGGATTTATAACTACAAGTATTAAACGACTCGGTTTTATAAGTTATCTAAGCGGTGAATACTTTGAGTTGATTCGGGGAACAACTACAAACTACTCCTAACTACGGGTGAGACAAATTTATATAGCAAAACTCTACGAAATGATGCGGATGGCGATAAGTTATAACTATGACAAACAATGACTCCCAATATATATACGGTTAATGATTTACTCTTGCAATGACGACTACGTGTAGTGTGACCGACCCGTGAAGCACTTAGACTATGTGGTTCCTAGTCAAGGCGTGTCTAATGCTTGGGACCAGAAATTAGGGCCCGTAAGTTCCGTGGTTTGTCAATTCCTACGGTTTCCGGAGCGTCACTTCCGGTAAGGCAACACCTATATGAATCCCTAAAGATAGCCCGAATGGCGTCGAAAATCGCGTTCTCCTACACAATAATCAATTACGAGTATCAAAACAAGTAACAAACATTAACACATATATAGAAAAAGAGATTATGAATCATAAATTATAAATATGGAGAATGTAAATATGAAATACAACCAAGCCTAGTACATAGGAAGAGTACAAGCTAATTAGCAAGTGAAAAGGGAAGAATCCACCATCGGAACTAGCTAACCGGACTCAAGGCCGTCTCTTAGGACTTGAGGTGGAGCTTTCGAGCTTGGTGAACGGAGATGGAACGGAACTTTGATGGAATGCCGGAATCAACGAACAAACTCTCAAGGTGATAGAGAATTGCTATGTAAATTAAAATCTCAAACAATATAACAAGAACTTAAACTATAGTAACAATTGTATATCAAAAGCTTGGATCCAAAGGTTGTCTAAATGAGTGCTAGTCACTCCTATTTATACACATCAAGCTAGGGTAGATTTGTAATTTCACAAGATACAAGTATGGAGGAACATGATTTTCTACAGATTTCCCATGACACGCCTCGTGTATGGTGGTGTACGCCCCGCGTATTTGCCCATTCCGTCAGAAATCTCCTGCATGTGGACCAAATCCAGATCTTGTTGTCTCAACCACGCCCTGCGTAGACTGGGATGCGCCTCGTGTGGTTGAGTTTGTGAGATTTTATTGCTTGAATTTGGTCTTTTACGCCACGCGTAGCTGAAGCACGCCTCGCGTAAATAAGTCTCTGAGTCTTTTAGATCGAAGAACTTCCTTACACGCCCCGCGTGTAAGGTGGGACGCCCCGCGTAGGAGCAATTGACTCTGGGAGACCATGCAGTCTGACTTTCAGGATTAGGCTTATCATTTCTGACATATGTCCCACGCCTCGCGTGGAGGTTGATACGCCCCGCGTATCGGTGAGTAGATCCCACGTGGTGCTTGTCGATAGAACAATTATTTCTGACCAAGTGTTCCACGCCCCGCGTGAAGGGTGATATGCCCCGCGTGAAGGGTGATACGCCCCGCGTATGTCGATGGATTTTCGCTCCTTGCTCGTACCTAAAATACAATTCTCGAGAGCCGAGTTAGCTTAACATTTTATTTTCTAAATTAATAAAAAATAAGGAAAATTAACCGAAAGTACGGAATTTATTTTTATTTCGTTATTTTATTAAAACATTCTATTTTTGCGATTAAACTTATTTATTTCTTCTAAAATTAAACCGTAAATCACGCTAAAAGATAGGGACGAAACGCCCCTATCACAGATGGATCAACCTCACCGATGCACATGGTTTCCAATAGCTACCTTGCATCTTTGATGTGCCCAGCGTCTTCTAAACCATGGTTTGCGACTTGCCCTTAAACCTGTTAGATTAATGTTCCATGTATGTAATGTTGAGACTAGGGTCTTAATTATGTTGTTTATATTCTTGAAATATGAAGATGTTTCAAGGATAACATCATCTCCACCCGGGTGCTCATCCAAATATGAACTCGCATCATATACCTGCCAGAGAAAAAGAAAAACATCTAAACAGCTGAAATTCAACAGTTGAAATTCGTTGTGTAGGCATGCCTTATTTCTTAGTTCATGGAGCAGTTGGTTGTTACATTGTTGCAAAATTTACCAGAACATGTGATGCTACTAACTTTTTGGATGTGGTACTTCGAAATCTTGGTCTAAGGGTCATCCCTATTAATGGTCATATGACACAGGTAACTAATTTTATCAAATTGTTCTTTGTTTGATTTGTTCTACTGATGTGGAATTTCTTTTCATGTTCTTATAAACTGAACCTTAGTCTCACTAGATATGTTATTACCTAAATTTTTAATAGATTATTCTCCTTTTCTGTGTTTCTTTGCTTTGATATTCTGGTGTTGTTCTTAATTATTGCCTCAATGGATATCTGCATTTTCATAATTCTAAGTTTTACTGCTTTTTCATCTCTAGTGCTTTTTCATGTCCTTTGAAGTCTATAAGAATATGGTCCTTTAATACTTTAATGGATCTATCAAATGGAAAAGGTATGTAATTTTGATATTTGTTACTATTGTACATATAACATGACAAAGTGACATTAGCTAGGATGTGGAGTGAATCTTTGACTCGAATCAATATGACTCAAAGATTCACTCCACATCCTAGCTAAGGTCACCTTGTCATGTTATATATACAATAGTAACAAATATCAAAATTACATACCTTTTTCATTTGATAGATCCATTAAAGCTTTGAAGGATGATATTCTTGTAGACTTCAAAGGACATGAAAAAGCATTGGAGATGAAAAACAGTAAAGCTTAGCATTATCAAAATGTAGATATCTATTAAGGCAATAATTAAGAACAACATCAGAATATCAAAGCAAAGAAACACAAAAAAGGAGAATTGGAACCCGCACACCAATGTCCCCTTTGGTTTGTCGGCCTTTGCTCCTATTCTGCAACGGTGGAACACTGATGTTTTTGGCAGCCTTTAGAAGCGGAAAAAACGAGTTTATAATCACCTTGCATAGGTTCAACGGGACCTTGCCACAAGAGTTACTTCTGGGTTACTGCGACTTGAAACCAGACTTCATACTGAACTCAATGAAATTCTAGAGCAGGAAGAATTAACATGGTTTCAAAAATCAAGGGTCAACTGGCTCAACCTGGGGGGACCGAAACACTTCTTTCTTTCATCTATCAACCTTAATGAGACGCTGGATTAACCATGTCGAAGGGCTTGGCGATGAAAACAGTATTTGGCAATGGGACAAGGAACAAGTACGATCCTTAGTGCGAGAATATTTCAAGAAGTTGTTCAAGAAGTTGTATACCAAAGAGGAACATACCCACTGATAAGTGTGTATTTTAGCAGTAAAATCCCCACTTTAGTGATAAATTGTTTAGGTGATTTGGTTACTATTTGGGATATTATGATTGTTTTGTGTATTATACCTCTATAGGGACTAATTATGAAGAAATCAGTTGAATTGGGGCTATTTGAAGCTATTTTGACTGAAGATAAAATCTAGAACTGTTTTAAAGATCTGAAGTCAAAACTGGGAGTTAGTCTTGCCTAAGACTAAGAAGAAGACGGGCAGAAATCTTTCCAAATATATCAAGTGCGAATCTGTTCAATCCCATCACGTTTTCAGATGTTTATTAAGGAGTTTTGAGCCTACAAATCAGGAAGGAAGAAGTCAAGTAGTATTAGGACGTTAGAATATTTATTGTTTATAATTAGCTAGGATTTATCTCTTAATTAGGGTTGGAGAATTCCTATAAATAAGGGAGAATCTATCTCTAATAGGAATTCAATTTTCATTCAGTTTTTAGTTTTGTTTTGTCGACTTCTTCTTTTGGGTTTTCTCTCGTGAAGAGAAACCATGCATTCTTCCATGGCTATTCATAGCTAAAATTCTATATTCGGTTAAGGGTTAATTCAAATGAGGTTTTCTTCATTATTGTGAGACTGTTGTGCTTTAATTCTTCTTATAAATCTTACCACTTATTTGTTTATTGCATTTTAAGGATTTATTCTCAATTGATTATTCATACTTTGAATGATAACTGCAGGTCGTTCTTTGAATTTGATTGTATACAGCTGAATTGGTAAAGTTAGAGTTTTACCTAAACGAACCAATCATACTAGCAATCGATAATATAAATTAAGTTAGTTTTGTATTTGAAAGAATAGATTCAGATTTGACAACCTGAGATTGTCGTTCATGTGACATTAATACAAAAGTAATTGGATTTATTTAAGTCGAATGAACAAGTAACTTAGCTTCTGAATCGTCTACACTAAGTGTCAGTTGGCTAAGGTCGGGTTTTTCTAATTCATAAAACTGTTAATAGATTGAATCTTGATCACTGAGGCTGGATTATTTATTGATTAGGAACTAGTTATTTGATGTGCTTGACCAGTTTAATACTAAGGAAGAATACTACAAACCAGTCTGGTATGTGTATAAGAGTTTATTTTATTTGTCAATGATCAAGACTAATTGAATTCCTTGCCTGAGAACCCCTTAGATGAAATCTTCTTTATTTATTATATTCAACTTCAATTTTGATTTTGTTATTTCTGTTAACTTAGTTCATCAATTTACTCAAATCACCCTTTATTTGATTTTGTTATTTTCTTGGTTATTAATTTAGTTAAATCAGTACTAATCCTTTGGGTTTGACCTTTACATATCCTTATGCACAGATGTTCACACTGACGGACTTTCTCGTACTAAACAACTCCATTCAGATGGCTCTAAATCGAGACTTTGCAGCAAGCGAAGTACACACATCGTTGTTTCAGATGAACCCTTCAAACCCCCGGGGCCTGACGGTTTTCAAGCAGTTTTCTTTCAGAATCTTTAGAGTGATCTTGGTACTTAGGTTAGTAACTTTATCTTAAATATCTTGTAGTCTGGGATCATCCCCGCCAATCTCTCGAAAACTCTCCTTACTGTGATTCCTAAGGTTTGGGGACCCGAGTATATCTCCTAATTCAGGTCGATTAGTCCATGCAACATACTCTATAAAATCACAATGAAGTGTATAGTGAACCGATTGAAACCGCTCCTTAATTATCTTATTAGCCCGGCTCAAAGTAGTGTTATTCTAGGAAGAAGTATATCTATCAGACAATGTCATCCTGGTCCAGGAATCCATCCACTCTATGAAGCGAAGAAAGGGTCGGTAGGGAGATATGATCTTAAAACTTGACCTAGAAAAGGCCTATGATCGGATAAGCTGGCAGTTTTTGAAAGACACTCTGCGGAACTTGGGGCTTGACAGGCACTGGGTTGAGCTTATTTTGAACTGCGTAGCGACTTCTGCAATGCATGTGTTGTGGAATGGAGAGAAAACTAGAGGGAGTCACACCTACTAGGGGCCTACGACGGGGAGATCCGCTCTCCCCTTATTTGTTTGTTCTATGCTTGGAACGACTAAGCCACCTGATAAATGATGCTATTCTATACAACACCTAGAAACCAATTACATTGTCATGCAATGGTCCTAGCCTTTTGTTGAGCGATTTCCGCAAGTGCACGGTTTCGCTTGTAGTAATAAAAATATCGATCCCACAGAGAACGCTTTTTAACGAAAAACTTATATTAATTTAGTTTAAGTACGACTTAAGGTTTATTAAATAGATAAACATTATTTGAAATTGGATTTGGTTTTGAAATTGCTAGAAATAGAATTAGATTAAAGTATTTAGATGTTAGAAATTATTTATGATTTAAAAGTTAATTTGCAAGACAGGAACATTTAGAACTTTTTAGAAAAACAAATAAATGTATTCGTTTGCATTGAGCAAAGAAAACAGCTTTAAACTTTGTATTAATTATAATGATGAAATAAATGACAGAACCTCTAATTAATTGGCTTTGAACGCGACAAAACCCTTTCGGGATAGTTGCCCTTACTCAAATTAAAACTCTTTCGAGATGATAATTTGCCTAAGTGTTCAACAAAGTTTCCTTGTAATGATTTTGAATTCAACTGCGTATTAATGAAAACACCAGCCTCACTTATATTGGATTGGTTACCATAAGTGCTGCATAACGATTTGTCGAATAGAACAGACTTTATTAGATGAAATATAAATTGATACAAGTTTACAGAGTGAAATCGCATGGACCCTTCGAGGGCGTGCAAGTGAACGGATTGATCAGTCCCTTCCTAAGGTTTCCTTAGAGGTTGTCAGGCTCAGGGGCGGATCCTTTTACTAATTCTTCTCGCCGAATCTTTGGAATGGAGAATAATCTCATCAGCCACCAAAATGTAAACTAAACTGGAACAATGTCTAAACGCTACTAAACTTGTTATTATTGAGTAAACAATGTGTGTACAGCATATTGCTTTGAACAGAAATAAAATCTAGACTCTGACTCTTTTCTGAGTCAGAGTTTCTGCATAAACTCTGCACTAATCTCACTCTCTCAACATTACATTACATAACATAACATAACATATTATCCTCTAACAACAACTTTTCTCTCCATATCAACTCTTTATTTATAGATGTTGAAGGGTTGTGACTGAAGTGATGTGTCCGTTGGTTAAGAGTCGTGTCCGTTGTGAAAGGACGTCTTTTATCCACTTGAACGAACGCGTTTCTTGGATTTCAATATGTGTAAAATGCATTTGGTAAATTTTCTGCACTTACCGAGGATGGGAATCCTCGGCCGTGAATGACGTAGCATTAAGTTGAACGTTGGACGAAGGGAGGAAGTAGTTGAACCACGCGTGTCGCGGCCGCGGGTTGGGGATTCACTGTCGCGGCACGGTGAGTTTTCTCACTTCTTTGCTTTCGTTCGTGTCCTCGACTTGGTGCTTTCGATTTACGTCATCTTTGACTCCTTTTTGTAGGGTTTTTCTTCTGTTTTTGATCCTTTTTCGTTCCTATTTGGATTTTACCAAATATTTAGGTACCTTGCAAGAAAGAAAGATATTCGAGAGTAAAAGTAATCTAACCAGATATAAATAACACAAATTTGTAATAAAAATGATGTAAATATTAATGATATTTTAGGTATATTTTGGGCTTAACACCTTTCTCATCTATTTTTTGCAGATGACATTGTACTAATGGCCAAGGCTGATTTAAATCAAGCAGTGGTGATCAAAAGCATAATTCATCAATTCTGTGAATGTTCGGGGAAAAAAGTTAATCTCAGTAAATCCCGAGTTTTTTTCTCAACTAATGCTTCTCATGAGGTTAGTGGTAGCATCTGAGATGTGTTGGGTTTCGAGTGAACAGAAAATTTGGGAACTTTTCTAGGCATGCCCCTTCTCCATGAGAGAGTCTCAAAAGATACTTTCAAGTATGTGGTTGATCGGGTTCACTCAAGGCTTACAGGGTGGAAAGCTAACTGTTTATCTCTTGTAGGAAGACTTACCCTAGTCACGGCTGTAACTGCCTCAATACCAACATACGTGATGATGACAACACTTCTACCTATGAGTATCTGTAAAAAAAAACTGGATGCTTGCAATCAGAGCTTACTTTGGGGCTTTCTGATACTCGTCAAAACCCTCACCTCCTTAAATGGGAAAAAATCTGCCGCACAAAATCTGAAGGAGGTCTAGGCCTCAGGGACACTTATGCGTTCAATATAGCAATGCAAGGGAAATTAAGTTGGTGGGTCCTCACTGATGCTACAACTCTTTGGGTTCGAGTGGCTACTGCAAAATATGGCGGGTTACGTCAAGGTTTGAACATTTTCCATGCGAAAGCAGGCCAGTCGTTGGTTTAGAAAGGAATAGTTCAGGGGGCTGAGATTCTTAAGTTGGGTATTAGCCGTTTGATCAAGGATGGAAGATCGACCCTGTTTTGGCAAGACGTTTGGTGTGGCTCGTCGGTTCTAACTACTCAAACAACTTAGTCGATACCTGCAGATTGGAGGAATCAAAATGTTCGGGATTTCTGGATTGAGAATACTAGCTGGGATTGGCAAAGGTTGAATCCCTATTTGACTAGAGCTGCTATTTTGGACTTTGCTTCACTGTCAATCTTCCAAGAACATGGCATTGATGATTGGTTCTGGAGAAATTCCAATACGGGAATTTATACTGTAAAATCTGGTTATGATTTGTTTAAAAAAGCTACTACCTTACCGCCTACTGCTGATTCCTCTTGCTGGAGACAAATTTGGCAATTACAAGTACCGGAGAGGATTCACATATTCGTCTGGTTAGTGCGGGTAAATGCTATTTTGGTTAATGAAAGGAGAGTCAAATGACATATGTCGACTGATGCGAGATGTATGGAGTGCAGATTGATAGAAAATATTCTCCACGCCTTACGCAACTGTGCTCGGGTACGAGATATTTGGCAGCAGTTGATTCCTAATGCAGCAGCTCGTCGGGATGTCTTCTCAGCTGACATAAATGTGTGGGTTGACAGTAACGTTAAAGTCATTTCAATAAGGGCAACACATGTCTTGCTTCAGCCGGGGGTCTGATGAGGGATAAAGTCGGCACATGGATTAGGTGGTTTATGATTAACCTTGGAGTTTGCACGGTGCTTCTAGCGGAAATTTGGGGGCTTTACTTTAGTCTCCAATTACTCCACCTCAGCTTTTCTTTTTATGCAAAAAGATGTCAATGTGAGACACCCAATGGGATGGCTAATTCAAGAATGTTGGAAATTACACGACAGAGTAACATAAAATTTTAGCATATCTATAGGGAAAAAAATCAGGCAGCTTACTGATTAGCAAATTTCTCATGCAATTTAGCTTTGGGACTTCACGAGTGTGATACGCTTCCTGCAGGACTTCAGCACATTCTACATAAAGACCGGCTTGGCAGGACCTCATCACGGATAGTTACAGTTCACATTGAACCCGATCCGACTTAGCTCTCACTCTTATCTACAACCTCTTTTTCTTTTTTGGCTTTTAAGCCTACCTTTTTCCAAAAAAAAAAAAAAAACATGACGTTAACTCCTTTCAAAAAGAAAAATTGTTGGGCTTTTAAGCCAACCTTTTTCCCAAAAAAAAATGATTTTAACTTCTTTCAAAAAAAAAAGCCTTAACTATAAATTAGAATATAAGATATATATTTCTTTTCCCAATTAAAAAAATTGCCTCGACTTAGAAATATATTCTTAGAAATTAGAATATAAGATATATTTCTTCTATTCATCAATGGCCTTCACTTCTTTCTAAAAAAAATTTAAAAATTGCCTTATCTATAAATTAGAAATTTGAGGGTATAAATTTATTATTTAGAGTCTTAAATAAAAAATTAAATTAAAAAACACTAATTTAATTATATATAAAAAGTTTTCATAAAAATCACATAAAAATTTTATTTTTTAATTGGGTAGTTCTGTTATATATTATTTATCCTATAAATTTAATGCAAAGACACTAAAATATTAACACCAACAAAAATATAGAATTTAATAAGCTCATTAAACCAATACAAGATAAAAGGAGATTTCAGTGTCTTTGATGCTCAAGATAATAAATAACCAATTTTAAGACGAGGTGTCTTATTTATTACCATTAACATCAAAAACACTAAAACCTCCCACAAAAGGCTTATCTTAGTTTAATTAGTTTACTAAATATTTTATTTGTGACGTTGAGACTTTGAAGCCAAAAGAAAAATATATATTGGGCACTAAGGAAGCTATAAAATATTTACTAAACTCGTTAAACCAAGATAGGCCTTTTGTGAGAAGTTCTAGTGTCCTGGATACTCAAGGTAATAGACAATGAGTTTTAAGACATGGTATAAAACACCATACCTTAAAACTCGTTGTATATTACGTTGAGCATCCAAAACAGTGAAACCTCCCACAAAAAGATCATCTTGGTTTAATGAGCTTGATAAATATTCTATAGATTCCTTATTGCCAAATGTATATCTTTCTTTTGGATTCAAATTCTGAACATCACAAGCATTCCTATCAAATATTTTAGTAGCTTTGCATTAAATTTAGGGTCCTGATATTTACAGCCCTAAGGGCTGTAAATAAAAATTCATTAATTACTATTATTAGTATTAATTTGGTTTTTCAAAATAATTTTATAATAAAATTTATTAATACTTTATTAAATATTTATAAAAACTAGTAAATTAATTATCTTTCCAATACAAATAAATGCTTTAGAATTAAAATTTTTATTTTATTTTATTGAAAACATGTGGAGAATTAATGCTTATATACAACCCTTAGGGTTGTATATATCATTTGCCTTAAATTTATAGGATATTACAATTCTCGACAATTTCCTTAACTTGTTTAAAATATCTTGATAACCCTAAACTTATTTAAAATGTGATCAATTAATTATTTGTTGTCAAAGAAGTAAACTTCATTCGAAAAGTGCGTTGGTATAATAGATTAAAACATATTTAAAAGAAAATTCTTAGTTTCAAGTGTAAAAATTGACGTCCCTAAAAATAGAATCACATACATCAATCATTACCGTTTAACTGTTTCAAAGCACATAAAACACACATTCCGTATATAATAGAATAATCTATATTTTAAGTAAGTTAAAAAGCCAATACATTTTAAACATGTAGAATGAGTTTTATTTTTTTTGAAGAAAAACATATCAAATGAGTTAATGAACAAATTTAAAGACACATGATGACCCAATTGTCAATCTCATTAAATCTTCAATCTTTTTTTTTTTTTGGTTATAAAAGGTTAGACAATGTTACATCTATACACTTCCAAATTTTAACACAAGCCGCAAATCTTAATGAAGATTTCAACGATTAGATAATAGAAGTTCAAATCACACAAGTAACAATTTAACTCTTTACCACTCGAACTAAATTTTAACGAAATAGATAATAAAAACTCAAACCGCACAAGTAAAAATCCTCCTCTTTACCACTTGGACTAAATTTTAACGGAATCGATAATAAAAATTCTGAAACAATTAATCTTTTGAATTCTGAAAATTCTCAAAACTAAATCTTGATCGTTGTTTCACTCAAATGTTTTCCACTTTAATCATCATAGTCACATATTAAACTCCTACCGGAAAAGAGAGCAGAATGACACAAAGATGACAGTAAAAGAGTTAATTTAGGAGAAAGGATTCCATAAAAATGGCTAAATAAATCTTCTCGCTGTTCTCATCATTATCATAAATAATAATTTGAAAGATTTCCGGCAGTCGGAAATTTAAAAATCCAGACTGAATATGTGTCTTTTACTCTTGGATTTAGACATTGGCTGCTCTAAAATCAGAAATAATTTGAAAGATGTTATAATTTTTGTAAATCTTTTAGTTACCTAATCTGAAATCTGACTCTGGAACAAACAAGTTTAAAAATCGAAAAACAGCAGAATGAATTATAGTCACCAACAAGACATGGACTAGGCAAAAAAGAAGGCAAAATGCCTAGAAGACGACAGTCGAACACGTAACAGAAGGATTTGATAAAATGGCTAAATAAATCTTTATTCCATTTCTATTTTCTCATCATCGTAAACTATAACAAAATCAAAAAATATAAGAATATAAGAAGATCGGTAAGCAGATAAGTCCACGGCAGATCCGAAATAGATCTGAAACAACAACCGGCCAGTAAAATTCTCTTCTACAGCCGCTTTGGCAACAATATGAAGGCAACTAAGTTTAATGCCTTCTCTTGGTACATGTAGCTGTAGAATCAACAGCATGAATATGATCACTGCGACTGAAAATAGAAATTGAATCACTCGTATGCGGCTGCGTAGACCTGTATATCAGAGGCAGATCCATACACAACCAACTAAAATCAACGCCATAAATATGATCTCTAAAACTGAAAATAGAAATTGAACCACCCTATGCGGCGGCATAGACCTCTATATCGACGACAGATCCAAAATGGATCTAAAACACAACCAACTAGTAAACTTATCTGAATCGAATGTAGCTATAGCAGCTTTGGCAACAAGATGAAGGCAACTAAGTTTAATGCCTTCTCTTTGTACATGTAGCTGTGGAATCAACACCATGAATATGATTCCTAAGATAGAAAATAAAAAATTGAACCACCATATGCGGCCCGGCGACCACTAAATCACCTAACCTAGAAAATGAGAATCGACTCCCTGTTTTCAGCCTAATGGCTGCCTTTTATAGCATTGTTATTGCAGTCAATATTAAAGTTGGGCTTTGTTTGGATATATCAGCCTTTTTTTATTTTTTATTTTTTTGAAGAAAGGTCATTTCTTTTTTTATACGCGTAACTTGGATGTGTTTCCTTTTCAACGAAGGTTAATAAATTATAGTAAAATGCATACTCGGTCCCTGATTTTATTTTCCTTATTAAACCCTCCATCTTTTATTTTCGAATAAGGTGTAAAAATACTTCTAACGTTTATAGTTAGAAGCGATTTTACCTCTAACGTTTTAAGTAGTGTAATTTTACCCCTAATATTGACAGCCAAGAGCAATTTTACTCCTAACGTTAACAATTTAGGTCAATTTGAGAAATAATTCATCAAATTGTCTTTCTCGATCATTAATCTTGTCATCTATAGTTCACATGTGCGTCATTTTATCACTAATTAGTAACATACAATTAAACGAGAAAAAAATTAAGAAAATATACTGTATTTTTGTACGAGATGGACAAAAAAAATCAAATATTTCGCCGAATTTAAGAATTTTAATTTTTAAATCTATTATTAAATCATAAAAAATATGAAATCTTTTTTTAGACTCAATAAACGTGTAATTGGTATAAAATAAAGAACAATATATATATATATATATATATATATATATATATATATATTTATAATAATGTCTGAAATTGATCCAACTTGTCAACGTCAGGGGTAAAATTACTCTTCATTGTCAACGTTAGAGAGAAAATTACATCATTTTAAACGTTGGGAGTAAAATTGCTCTTGATCCAAAACGTTATTGATATTTTTGTACCTTAACCCTTTTATTTTCATGATTAAGCTATTAATCATTTATTTTTAGCTTAATATAATTTTAGATTTTATATTTGTCCAAAAAAAGCCAACTGTACGTCTTTTTACTTTGAAAAATTCTATTTACCCATAAACTATTTAAAGTGACCAAATGACGCTTTAAAATGTACCTATTAGTTCTTTGAACATTTTTAAAGTTATCTATTAGTCCCTAAATTTATTTAAAATATATAAATTTTAATTTTTCCAAAATCTTTTTTTACTCTGCCTCATGGATTTTAAGAGGTTAAATGTTCACTTTAAAGAGATACGGGGGTCAATAAAACAATTTTAAAGTTCAGGGATCAATTGATGTTTTGGAACAAGTTCAGGATCGCAAGATATATTAAGCCTCTTTTTTTGTCTCATTAAACTATTACTTATCAAAATTATTTAGCTGCAAATATCTAATACAGTTAAAAAGACGATCATTTTATTTGTATTCAAAATTATATTTTTTATAATTTAAATTAAAGTTTGTATAGTTTTTCTATAACCATATTACATATTAAAAAATGGTTCCAAACTGTGAAAAATAAAAATTTTAAACGCATGTAAAATGAATAATACTTTGTTAACCGAGTTTTTATGTTCAAACCTAATATTTTTATGATACACTTAATACAATAGAAAATAAAAAATAAGAAGTTTAATATTAACAAAGTTTAAGGGTTTAACCAAAAATTAAATTATCAAGCTTCATAATGCTTTTTACTATTAAGTATCAAAATGAACTTTAAAGTTGAGGGTGAATATCGGTTTAACTCATATCAAAATGAATTACGCTTAAATCACTAGTTGGCCATCGATATATCCAAATTTTTGTTATTTAACCCTTAATCTATTATTTGGTTACATTTGATCCCTGACATATTCCAATTGGTACAATTTTATCCAATTTAAATGTAGATTTAACATAATTGTTATTCTATTTACACGTGACGATAGTTAGACACTTAAATTTGATAAATTTTAGTTTACAGATTTATTTTTATTTGTTTTTTTAATCAAATTAATTATTTTCACATAAGAGAGTTTATGTGGAAAATAAACTTCAAGACGTGGTACGTATCAAATTCATATGTCAAAATATCACTATATATGAGGGGATAACAGTTTTGTCAAATCTCAATCTAAATTGGGTGAAATTTCACAAATTGTGATAGTTTATGGGCCAAATGTGACCAAATAATAGACCAAAAGTCAAATGATAAAATTTTAAATACACCAATAACACATTGAGCCAATGAATTAAGCATAAACCACTATTTTGGCATTATTCAAAATTTTCTCATTTTACCTCACCTATTATTATTTAGTCATATTTATCCCTATTTATCTCAGTTGATTAAATTCCACCAAATTTAAATGAAGATTTGAAAGAATTATTATCACATTAACAAGTGATGATATTTTGACATTTAAACTTGACACGTGACACGGTTTATAGTTTTTTTTTGTGTCACAAATTTTCTTAAGTGAAAATAATTAATTTGGATAAGGATCAAATTTGATCCATGCATTTTTTTATGAAGTGCAGATTTGTCCTAACGTATGAAATTATGCAAATTTAACCGTAACAGTTCTAAGTAAGATCAATTTTAGTCATACATTACTAAAAAATTTAAAAAACTAATTTGGCTCTTACTTAAATGTTACATCAAAACCTTCCAAACAAGTTTGTCGATAAACCGATGCAGTTTTGTTCTATTTTTTATTGATTAATTGTAATTATATTAGTAGCACAATAAATATTTAAGATACATTGGCAAAAAAAAATTTATGATTAACTTGTATGTGAATGTAGGAGAATTAGTTTTTAATATAATAGTATTTGAATAAGTTTATTTAGTAATGTGTTAGTGACAAATTAAGTATCTTAGATTTAATTGATATTCTACGGGTACGATGTGACATTTAAAATCTAACCAGTTTTTTTAAAAAAATTGGTAACTAGAGCTAAAATAAATCTTGCTAGAAAACGTTCAGGTTAATTTTAGATCATTTCGTACGTTAGGACTAAATCTATACTTCATAAAAAAATGTTATAGTTAAATTTGACATTTATCCCTAATTAATTACATTGAAAAAAGTAAAAAGTAAAAAGCAAAACTAAAATCTATAAGTCTAGGTTCCAAAATATCGTCATGTATTAGGAGGATTACGTTTCCATGAAATCTCCTTCTAAATTTGGTGAAATTTCAGTAATTGAAATAGATCGGGTTAAATGTGATCAAATATTAGGTTAGAAGTCAAATAAAAAAATTTAGATAGGTCAATAACCAAATAATGCTTTAAGCCGTGAATTAAACATGAAAATATCTATAAAAAAGGGTGGCCAGGTGCACTACGTGTCTCCACTGAGCGAGCGTCCGGGGAGGAGTCCCACCACAAAGGTGTACTGGAGGTAAGCCTTCCCCTGCCAATTTATTTGGCAAGAGGCTGCTCCTAAGATTCGAACCCGTGACCTCTTGGTCACACGACAACAATATGAAAATCACTTAACTTTTACACTTTCTGACATTATAGGCATGAAACTTGAATCAAAGCCCTTAAAATAATTGTTGACAACTTCAAAATAATAAAAAATTAAGAATTGAATATATTATAAGAAACTTTAATTCTTTCGTTTTGATGTGATTTATGTGTTGTTTGATTAGAAGAGAAAAAAATGATTTTTTAGAAAGAAATCTCTAGAAATTGTGGTTTTGAAAAAAACGGGGTTTCATGATAAATATCGTTTTAAACAACTTTAATTCTTGAACATTTTCATTCTGAAGTCGTCAACAATCATTTTGAAGTGTTAATTAAAATTTAATGACCAATATAAAAAAATGTAAAATTAAATGGATATTTAAAGTTTAATTATCATACCATGAAAATTAGTAAAGTTCAGTGGAAATGGATGTAATTTACCCATGAATTAAGGGTCAAAAAAGGCAAAAGGCATCTTGAGGTCCTAATTTGATTTTTTATTTTTTGGAACATCTAGCTCAAACTTGTATTGGAAGTCAAAAGATAGTATTGAAAAGAAGAGAATTCAATAAATGCAGACCAATGTTGTAAAAGACGTTAGACGCTAATCGGACAGACAGGACCCTCGAAGATTAATTGGATTTGTAATTTTCTGTTTTTAAATTATACTATTTGAAATGATTTTTTTTTTATGAAATCTACTTGAAATGAACTTAAATATGAGTAATATATAGTACTGAACCCGGATTTGAAATGAACATGGTTCATTCTATAATATCTACCGTAATCAAGTCTATATTCATCACAACTAATGAAATATCAGCTAAAGATAAAGTATTTATTTAACATAAGACCAGGTGGTTTGGTCATTTTCTCAGATTCCACGTTTTCCCTTGTACCTCCGTCTCCACTGTTACCGCCGCCGATTGGGAAAGAGGACGAGCTTTGTACTCTTCATCACCAACTCCTTTCCTCAGAATCCTGGATTTCAATTTATCAACCGAGGCTTTGAGATCACACATAACCTTCTCACTCATTGCATCGATCCCTTCCTCAACCCCACTACTTTCGTTTGTGGGTTTGAGTTTCTTACAACGGTGGGCTTCGAAATCCGGAGCCGCGACAACCTCGGTCGCCGGAGATCGGCTTCTCTTGATGCGATCAGCAGAGGCTCATTGATGGGATTATTATCCCCAGTAGAATCGGAGACTCCGACGCAGCGGAGTTGTTTCTGATTTCCCCACTTAAAGCAAAGAAGAAGATTGAAACGATGAACCGATAGCTTCGGTCTCTCTGGTTCTATAAGCAAGCCTCTAAGTCCTTCTCCTCCTCCTCCTGTGTCTCCAGAAACTACCATTGTAATTGGACAAAACGGAAATCCCCGGAAAGAGAATGAGAGCTCAGATCAGATCAGAAGAGTGTTACAGAAATCGCCGAAAAGAGAATGAGAGCTCAGATCAGAAGAGTGTTTATATATAAGTGAAGGAAAGAAGGAAATGAAAGCTCAGATCAATAAATTAAGGTATAAGTACATATTTATTTTGTAATATATAATAAATAATGATATATTTAGAATTAAATTTTGTGATACGATGTAATTATAATTTTTATAACTAATGTGAGTTTCATGTAAACAATCCGAAGAATTATTGGTAAATGTTCGGTAAATCAAATTTTATATAAACATTAATGGCTTAATCATTATTTGTGTTCCTAATTTGTCCTGATAGCCCTCTTAATTTTCATAAAATATCCAGTTAGCCCGTGAACTTGTTTAACATGTAATCAATTAATTACTCGCTTGTAAATAAGCAAGTTAAATGCGGAAGATGCATTACACGCATCTTAAAAAAAAGTAAAACGATCAAGATCGGGGTATGCGGTTCTTGTTAGGAATAATTGAAATTACGATAAACGAAAAATAAGCAAACACACAAGAATTGTTTACCCAGTTCGCCACTTGATTAGAATGACTACGTCTGGGGGCACTACCAAGCCAGGATATTTCACTATAATGAATGAGATACGGATTACAGAGAAAGAGGTTACATATATACCCAGTTGGATCGCTGCAGTTGGGCCCATCGCTTCAGTTGGGCCTATATATATTAGTCTCCATAAGCCCAACAATCTCCCACCTAGAGACTAAATCCTTCATCTGATGGTAGTGCCATTCCTTTAACTTAATTACCAAGACCAGCTGAAGCCATACATAGCTTCAGCTTCTCTAAGGTTACAACCTTAGTCAACATGTCTGCAGGATTCTCTGTGCCTGGAATCTTCATCAACTGCAATATCTTCCTGTCCAAGAGATACAGTATGTAGTGATACTTCAACTCTATGTGCTTTGTTCTTGAGTGAAAGGCGGGATTCTTTGCCAAATGAATGGCACTCTGACTGTCGCTGTACAGAGTAGGATCCTTCTGCTCCTTTCCCAACTCACGCAAGATATTCTGCAACCATACCATCTCCTTACTAGCCTCAGTCACTGCAACGTACTCAGCTTCTGTAGTAGACAAAGCCACCACCTTCTGCAGCTTTGAAGCCCAAGAGACAACAGTACCACCCAATGTGAAGACATATCCGGTTGTACTTCTTCTCTTGTCAAGGTCACTAGATGCGAAATTTGCTTCCACATATCCTGTCAACATAACTTTCTTGCCCTCAAAACATAGGGCATGTTCAGCGGTTCCCTTCAGTTATCTCAAAATCCACTTTACTACTTCCCAATGCTTCTTACCAGGGTCTCCCATGAAACGACTAACAACTCCCATAGCATGTGCAATATCCGGCCTTGTGCACACCATTGCATATATCAAGCTGCCAATTGCTGAGGCATATGGAGTTCTCTCCATCTGGACTCGCTCTTCTCTGCTCTTGGGTGAGTCATGTTTAGATAGCTTAAAATGGCTACCCAAAGGAACCGTAGCTGGCTTGGCATCTTGCATGCCGAATCTAATCAAGACCTTCTTGATATACTCAGCTTGTGAGAGATACAACTTTCCATCCTTCCTATCTCTTTCAATCCTCATGCCCAGAATCTGCTTCGCTTCTCCGAGATCTTTCATAGCAAACCGCTCAGATAACTGCTTCTTCAGTTTTCTCACTTCTCGAGCACTCGACCCTGCAATCAGCATATCATCAACATATAACAGTAAAATTATGTAGCCTTCATTCAATTTCCTGAAGTAACAACAATGATCAGCTTCACTCCTCACGAACTCAATTTCGTGCATGAAACCGTCAAATTTCTTGTACCACTGTCTTGGAGCTTGTTTCAGACCATACAAGCTCTTGTTCAACTTGCACACAAGCTCAGTGTTATCAGACTCATAGCCCTGAGGTTGCTTCATATAGATGTCTTCATCTAAGTCCCCATGAAGAAATGCCATTTTTACATCCATTTGCTGCAGCTCCAAATCTTCTGCAGCTACTGTTAGACGAGGTGCCGCGGCCTAATCTCCCAGGCGGACCGGGGGGTGGACACCTGATGGGTGTGAAGTCTAGGGGTAGAGTTTCTTACGACGACTAAATGTGTATTGCGGTGAATGTGCTATGAATATGGATGTGATCTTTTTAAATGTTCTAACTCCACTAGACACTACGACTACTTAGGGGCAAGTGTACCCCGTCGTATCAAGTAATAATCCGGTTAAGACCGGGTATCGAATCCACGGGATTTATAATTACAAGTATTAGACGACTCGGTTTCGTATGTTATTTAAGCGGTAATTACTTTGGGGTAAAGTAAGACACAACTACACACTATTCCTAACTATTGGCGACACAGATTCGTGTAGCTAAAACTCTATGAAGAGGGGTGTGTATGATAAGTTATAACCACGATGAATAACGACTCCAAATGTATACGGATAATGGTTTACTCTTGCAAAGACGACCAAGTGTAGTGAGACCGACCCGTGAAGTACTTAGACTACGTGATTCCTAGTCAAGGCGTGTCTAATGCGGGGGAGCTAGAAATTAGGGCCCGTAAGTTCCGTGGCTTGTCAATTCCTACGGTTTCCGGTTTGTCACTTCCGGTGAGGGAACACCTATATAATTCCCTAAAGATAGCCCGGATGGCGGCGGTAATCGCGTGCTTCTACACAATAATCAATTATCAATATCAAAACAAGCAATAAACATTAACACGTAAAGGGAAATAGAGATTATAAGCCGTAAATTATAAATATGGAAAGTGTTTAGATGAAATACAACCAAGCCTAGTACATAGGAAGAGTACAAGCTAATTAGCAAGTAAAAAGGGAGAATCCGCCCTTGGAACTAGCTAACCGGACTCAAAACCGTCTCCTAGGTCGTGGAGGTGGAACTCTCAAGCTTGGTGACGAATGATGGAGCGGAACTTTGATGGAACGTCGGAACAACCAAACAAGCTCTCGAGGGGGAGAGTTTAACTACAAAATCTGAATCTAAATTACAAGGAAAGAAAAGAGTATAGTATAGCTCTCTAGTATGTAATTGGTATCAAATGAAGTTCAAGAGCTATCTATTTATAAACATCAAGCAAGGGCAAGTTTGTAATTTCACAAAGCACAAGCATGGAGCAACATTATTTGGTGCAGAAATCCCATGATACGCCCCGCGTGTTTTGGTCTACGCCCCGCGTAAATGCCCATTCCGTCAGAAATCTTCTGCATGTGGACCAATTCGTTGTCTTGTTGACTCAAGTATGCCCTGCGTAGAGGATTATACGCCCCGCGTGTTTAAGTCTCTGGAATTTTATTGCCTGAATTGGTGCCCTTACGCCGTGCGTAGCTGAAGTACGCCCCGCGTAAAAGAGTCTCTGATCTTTTATGTTGAAGAACTGCCTTTTTACGCCCCGCGTAAATAGTGGTACGCCCCGCGTAGGTATAGTTGACTCTGGGAGACAGTGCAGTCTGACTTTCAGGATTAGGCCAATTATTGCCGACATGTGTCATACGCCCCGCGTAGTGTGTCATACGCCCCGCGTATGCTGAGTCAGTTCCACATGGTGCCTGCGGATAAGGCAATTATTTCTGGCACTATGTTTCACGCCCCGCGTACAGGATAATACGCCCCGCGTATTGAGTGGATTTTTGCTCCTTTCTCGTACCTGAAATACAAATCTTGAGAGCCGAGTTAGCTTGACATTTTTATTTCCTAAACTAATAAAAAACGAGGAAAATAAACTAAAAGTACGAGATTTATTTTTATTTCCTTATTTATCAAAAACACTTTATTTTTGTAATTAAACTTATTTATTTTATCCAAAATCAACCCGTAAATCACGCTAAAAGATAGGGGTAAAATACCCCTATCAAACCTCCTCGGACTTTAAAGTTTTACTTGTCCTCAAGTAAAAGAAATCGAAAGACAAGGGATTGAGAAAATTAAGAAACAAACCGAAGGTTGGTTTTGCCAAGTGCGTGATTTCAAAGTTACGGTTTTATGCAAAGGGTTTGGTAAGTACCTACGCCAACAATTGAGTACAAAACTTGTTTGAAACCTCCATGATCAAGATTAATAGGCAATATTAACGGGGGTTGATTATCTTTTGAGAACCCAATAGTACCTCACCAAGGGATTTCGCTCTTACGCTCAATTTTAGGGGGGTCGGTGTTTAGCACTCCTCTTTGCACTTACTCGAGATCATGTTGAATTTGCATTTTCATCCGGGTTTTTCCTCCTAAAATATGGTTAGGCAACATTAAAAATGAACCCGGAGGGGGGTTGTAGTGTGGGTGGCTTTTTTAGTGGTTAGTTTAAAGAAACTCGAGTTCAAAAATACTGTTTTGTGATTGCACCGTGTTTTTGTTTTGGCCTTGGCGAATTTTACAAAATATACTTCAAAATCGCTTGGGTGGAGCTTGAGAATGCCTTTTCTCTTTTATTGTATCCTTTGTTTCGATAGAGGCACAAAAACGACTTTTGAAAGCTTATAGTGCTCAATTGTTAAGGCCGTGGCTTACTTTGGGTAATTCGGGTGCAAATTGATTTTGTCGGTATTTGGACAAGAGGAAAAAGGGTTAAATGTTATAAGGGCGTTAGCAAAGAAGTTGGTTAATAAGCTCGAAGGGGTTTCCTAATGTTTAATGAAAACGAGAAAAATAAATTAAGAAAAATTAGCCTAAGTGGGTTCGGTTTATCATCTATTGCCTTTTTTACCAAAAATAAGTGTACTTAACCCGGTATTGGATGCAAATTCTATGAGTCGAGTGAAGTCAAAGAATTAGAGTTCTCGTACGAACTCTTTTAGGCTCAAAAATACCTCACAGAGATTCGGGTTTAAATTGTGTACTATCAAGTCTTCGCTAAATTCTCAACTATCCCGTTTTTATTGCCTTTTTGAAATTCATTATGGAGATGACATGTGGGTTAAGACTCAATGCTTTTGTTTAGTACCAACCTAGGCTTTTCATAAATTCCCTAACTTCAAAACCAAGACTAAAATTTCTCAACTAAACCATTCCTTTATGTTCCGATGCTTTTATTTTTAACGACAAATAACGAAACTTTTATCAAATTCCGAAGGAGGTAGTGTGTCAGAATAAATTTAAGAGTCAAGAAATTAGTTTAATTATTTCGTTGTTTATTTAATTTTTGTTTTTGTTTTTGTTTAGTGCAAAACAAACTGAAAGTGCGGGGTTGCACGGCCCTCCGCGTTATTAAAATGACGTTTATTCCAAAAACGTCGCAAAAGAAAAGAAAGAAAAACAAAAACAAAAATAAAGGTAAAGTTAACTTTAAAGAAGGGCCCAGATGGTCTGGTCCCCACGCGGGGCGTACCCGAGAGGGCGTCCCATGCAAAAGGTGCTTCTTAAGCACGTTGGGGCCAGAGACATAAACACGCGGGGCGCACTTAGGGAGGCGCCTCGCGTGTTCCTGTCTCTGGACAATTTATTTATTTAGCAGGTGGGGCACGCGGGGCGCACTGACGGGAGCGTCCCGCACAAAAGATGCAAACTAGGGCATCTGCGGCCAGAGACACGGGTACGCGGGGCGTGGCAGGAGGGACGCCCCGCGTACCTGTCTTTTATTGCGAAAATGGGGGCAGACACGCAGATGTGCAGGACGTGAAAGGCATGGCACCCCGCGTGGCTTATTTTTGGATTATAGGTGGGATTTGTTTTTCTTTGATTTTTATTTAAAAGAAATGAGACTGAAAAAGAAGAATGCGGGAAATAAAATTGGGGAAGAAAACTCCCTTATTCGGGCTTGGGTTGCCTCCCAAGAAGCGCTACTTTATAGTCGGTGAGCTCGACTTAGAATTTCCTCCTAGGTGTATGCCTCCATTCGCGTTAGGAATTCAAATTCTTGAATAAACAACCCGTACCTGCAAAACGGGTTATTAGTTTCAAAGAAATTTAACAAAAACCAAAAACTATATTTACAGAAATTATTGAAGAGTTTAGTTTGCTCCCTCTTTGACTCCTTGGGTAGCTCAAAGAGAGTGAAATAACCCGAGGTAGAAGGAACCTCAAACTCTTCTAGTTGTGGAGTCATTTCCATGGGTCCGCACATAACCGGCTCATCGATTAGGATTTCCGGCTCCTCGCAGTTGAGACAACCTGCATGATTTGGGGATTCCTCTTGAGAGGGCTCAATTAACTCAACCTCTACATCTTGACCACCCGGATTGGCATCTCTAATTGATTCGTCCGCGGTTGAATCGATACGAGATGCCAATCCAGCGATTTGATTTCCTAAATCCCTGCAATATGCCTCATTGTTAGATAATCTCACTTGAATATCTTTAAGCATAGAGATTACCACATCGAATTGCGAGGCTGAATGTTGGTGTGAACATTCGTCGTCCATGAGGTCGCCCCATAGATGACGACTATGAGACATCATACCATGTAAAAGATCATTAGTAACAACAAGAAATAAATAAATTATTCACAAAAAGAAAATGATATTTACAAATGCTTAAACTAACAATGAAACGTTTTTGTCTAATATTGTAGGAGATTATAAATCCCCGGCAACGGCGCCAAAAACTTGATGGGTGCAAAGTCTAGGGGTAGAGTTTCTTACGATGACTAAATGTGTATTGCGGTGAATGTGCTATGAATATGGATGTGATCTTTTTAAATGTTCTAACTCCACTAGACACTACGACTACTTAGGGGCAAGTGTATCCCATTGTATCAAGTAATAATCCGGTTAAGACCGGGTATCAAATCCACGGGATTTATAATTACAAGTATTAGACGACTCGGTTTCGTATGTTATTTAAGCGGTGATTACTTTGGGGTAAAGTAAGACACAACTACACACTATTTCTAACTATTGGCGACACAGATTCGTGTAGCTAAAACTCTATGAAGCGGGGTGTGTATGATAAGTTATAACCACGATGAATAACGACTCTAAATGTATACGGATAATGGTTTACTCTTGCAAAGACGATCAAGTGTAGTGAGACCGACCCGTGAAGTACTTAGACTACGTGATTCCTAGTCAAGGCGTGTCTAATGCGGGGGAGCTAGAAATTAGGGCCTGTAAGTTCCGTGGCTTGTCAATTCCTACGGTTTCCGGTTTGTCACTTCCGGTGAGGCAACACCTATATAATTCCCTACAGATAGCCCGGATGGCGGCGGTAATCGCGTGCTCCTACACAATAATCAATAATCAATTATCAATATATAGTACATAATAAATAGTTATAGGATTAAAAAATAATTTTTATAAACATATTACACAACAATATACATATATATACAAGTAGAAATGTCAAAAAGTGGGGAAAGGAGGGTAAAAATGGTGATTTTCGGTTTCCAGCAGATTACCGACGGAAAATCCGTCGCCAATCTGCTGTTAGTGATAGAAAAGGTAGAATTACAGCAACACTCCAAAACTTTCCAGATTCGTTCAAAAGCTTTAAATTAAATATAATTCGATCGTTTGGGATCTCCGAACTACCAAAAATGGATCATAGTCTATAACGGAGTTTCCTAAAACGACGTTTTTATTTTAAAACGTTATTCGGAAATATCTTTTTCAAACTTATAATTACAACGTTTTTAATACACGAACTACCTTTTAATCGGATTACGGTTCGTATTGGGATATTAAAACGAGGTTTTTTATTTTAAAACAAAACCGAATTTTTATTTAACACGGGATGAAAATAAATAAATACGAAGAATTAAATAAAACGTGATAAATAAATGAATAACTAAATAAATAAAATTATAACATAAAAATGAATAAAGAATATAAAATAAATGAAATAAATAAAACGAGTCTAGTCCTCGGATAATACCTCAAGTTCGGTATTGACGGTTGAAGTCGGTTGATTCCACGAATCGTGCTTTTCCGGTGTTTTTGTGTTTTTGGTAAAATTTTAACTTTTAGGAAAATTGGAATTTTTAGGAAAAAAAATGTTTTTTCCCAAAAAAAGATTTTCTCTCTCTAAAAATGTTTAGATTGAGAAGCTCCTCCCAAAAGTCCTCCCCTAAAATGCATGGGGATCCGTGCCTTATATAGGAAAACGGATCCCCAGAACTTTGGGCGACGCCCGAGTAAAATTGGGTGTCGCCCAAAGGGGGTTGGGCGATCGCCCACCCTGGTTGGGCGAACGCCCAACTTTTGTTTGGCGAACGCCCAACAATCGTTGGGCGTACGCCCAACTAATGTTGGGTGTTCGCCCAACCATTGTTGGGCATCCGCCCAACGTCGTTGGGTGCCTGCCCAGCGGCCGTCGGGCGCTCGCCCAACGGCTGTCGGGGGTGCGTGCCCGACGACCGTCGAGCGTCCCGCGCACGCCGAGCGCACGCCCTGCGCTGCCGGACGTGCGTCCGACTGTCGTCGGACACACGTCGGCTGCCGCTAGGCGCTCGCTCTACGTCGTGGAGCGTCCACGAGCCGTTCACTCAATGACTGCGATTCTCGTTGACTCACCGTTTTATTATTATACGCTTTTCTCTTTCAAAATTTTCCCAGAACCAACCGCTTCGACCGCTTTGTTAAAGGTTTTCGTCACAGGTCCTCTGACTCGGTGTCTACAGTTGCCCCTAATTTCCTATTTTGACAGTGATGTGTGTGTTTCGAAAACGTTTTTTTGCTAACGCAACACATGCAATGTAAAACATATAAAAGTAAGAGACACGCAAAGAGTAGGAGGAAGAATACCTGACCTTTGCGATGCGCGTTCCGGCGTCGTTCTCGATCCTTTCTGTCCTTGCCTTTGAATCGGCCGCCGGCGGATGTTCTTCTCACGGACCCTAGCCTAAGTTGACTGCGGGTAAAAATGGCTCAAAAGCAACCTTGGTGCCCGACCGCGAGTAAGATGGCTCAAAAGCGACCCTGATCTACGACCCGGGGGGAAATGGCTCAAAAGCGACCCTGGTCTACGACCAGGGGGAAGTGGCTCAAAAGCAACCCTGGTCCACGACCGCGGGTAAAATGGCTCAAAAGCAACCCTGGTCCACGACCACGGGTAAAAATGGCTCAAAAGCAAACCCTGGTCCACGACCGCGGGTAAAATGGCTCAAAAGCAACCCCGGTTCACGACCGGGGTAAAATGGCTCAAAAGCAACCCCGATTCACAACCGGGGTAAAATGGCTCAAAAGCAACCCCAGTCTACGACTGCGGGTAAAAATGGCTCAAAAGCGGAGGTTCTTTCTAACGATTCTGAATTCTTTTAAAACACTGTTGTCTGTATTTTCTCGCTGAAGCTAGTATCTTGGAGGTTTGAATGGTTCGATAGGAACATCTTTTTAGTCCGGAATGATTCCAACTAACAATCATTTTTCTGTTGACTGTGGTCTGTATTTTGACTGGTGCCACTGCTCTGTAAAAATTGGCTGTTGTCTGGAGTTTCATCTTGATATTATCGGTCACTGTCTGGCAGAAGCGCAGGCTGAAACGGACTGCAAATCGGAGGTCTGTACACCTGGTAAATGATTATTTACTTTTTACCTTTATGTCACATCGTACCTTTTTCACTATCTATGGAAATGCCATTCCCATTTCCTATATAAGGTGGTGGGGTTTCATTTCAACCCCACACCTTCTCTCTCTTCTCTCTCTCTCTAACTTTTGATTTGGATTGTTCTCGGGATGGATTTGGACCAATATGATGGCACGAAGGGCATGGAAGCGGGTTTCGTGAACCTTACTACAGTGGACCCCTTTCAGGACCCCGCAACGCATCTGAGCCGGACCCGCTGTAACCAGGTAAGTACTTTCTTACTTCCTCGTCTTTTGACTAAAATTCTAGGCTTTAGTATCCCTATTTAAACATGATTTGCATGCTAACTTCTAGATTGCCTTAGAATACTTTTAGTTAGAAAACATGAATTTCTTCGCTTGCAAGTAACCTTTATTTATCTTTTGTAAGCATGCGAACTATATGCATGTGAATAGTAAAACTACAAACGATGCATGCCAACAGTAAGAACAAATGTGAATAGTGCACGCGAATAGTGAAAACGTGAATAGTACAAACATGAATAGTGCACGTGAATAGTAAAAAACTTGACTCATGTACGTGAATAGTAAAAACTTGACTAATGCACATGAATAGTAAAAACTTGACTAATGCACGTGAATAGTGAAACTTGACTAATGCTCGTGAATAGTAAAAACTTGACTAATGCACGTGAATAGTAAAAACTTGACTAATGTACGTGAATAGTAAAAACTTGACTAATGTACGCGAATAGGCCAATGAATAAAGAATTAATCAAATCCTATGCAGACAACCCCAAGGTAGAGATTTCACACAATGACGGTCTAAATTGACAAGATGTCTCTAGGTTAGATTTGACCGAAAGAATAGCTAGATTAACGTGCTTTCATCAGATGCAAGCCTAGGAACAACCTTTAAACTTACCTGTTTCGTTCTTTCCAGTTTATCGGTATTTTTGGGACTACAACGGATATTCACACGTGGTACTCTATGTTAGGCGCCGCGGTGAGAGCCCGTGTGCGAGAGCTAGGCTTTGAGCCCTTTATTTTGGCGCTGCCCCGCGCCAATGGGGTGTGCGACCGCTTTGGCCTACGAGCCTTATGCGAGAGATGGGTAGACTCGACCCACACCTTCCACCTTTCCTTCGAGGAGATGACCATCTCGCCCAGAGATTTCTCTTTATTGACTGGGCTGCGGGGGAGTAGCACTCCGGTTCCCCTTTCCTTTGATGCGATGCGCCCGCGGGTTGACCGTGCTAGATTGGCTGCTTTGATTGGGCCAGGAGTTTATCCAGGCGCCAAATCCACCCCGGCGAACTTCATCACTACATCGGGGCTTTTGAGTCGTAGGGACTTTTGCGGGACCGACGACACTGATTTGGTCGTCCGCAACTTCCTGATATATGCTTTGAGCAAGACGATCTTCCGCACCAAAAGCGGAACGATTCATGCAGGTCTCATTCAGGCTTTCAGCGATATGGATGCGGTGGCGTCCTATGATTGAGCGGGAGCAGGTCTAGCTTTCCTGTACAAGTTTTTGGATTTGACTTGCCGGAAGCGCAAGGATTTCGGCGGCTACACTTTTGCTCTTCTGGTACGTGGTGCATCCTTGTCTTGCCCTTTTTATCTTCTTCGCGCTTTCTATTCGTAACCTTTGTTTTCACGAGCAGGTTTGGGCCTACGAGAGGCGGATTCTTCCTAGCGAGCATCGGTGCAGGCCACGGGTGCCGAAGCCCCCACTCATGGCTCGATGGAGAGAGTTCGATTTAGGTACTGAGGAGAGGCCGATGGTGGCGCAGCTCCTGGATTGGATTGATTCGCGGACTTTGGGACAGGTAAATATCTTCTAGTCGTGCTAGATTCTTGTTTGATCAGACCTGACTTTTCTTTGTGTTTTTAGATTAAATTCAGGTGGGACGACCTTGACTTCGGTCCCGATTACGCGTATGTTACCCTGATCCAGGAGCAGCAGAGTGTGGTTACCGGCGTTGCGTGCGGGCCTGGTATTTGGGTGACCGGGGCATCACCGGAGTTAGGGCCTCGCACTGGTCACCAGGCGAGATCCCTGTCTCTATGTTTGCGGTGCGGACCATGCCCTTGTCGGTCATTCGTCAGGATTTGACCCGCCGCTTTGTTGGTAGAGATGTGTGGGTTCATACCGAGGGTCGTGCTCCTTACCTATCGACCTTGTTGAGTGCGAGGGATGCCCCAGCGGCGGCGATGGAGGTGGACCCTGTGGCAGACGTGTTTTCGCAGGAGGCTGTCGCTGCAGTCTTTGGTCGGGAGGAGGTCCCGGTGAGTGGTTCGGCCTATTTATCTTTATTTACGAGATAGTTAGTGGTATTTATTGTGTCTCTATTTGCAGGAGGGTTCCTGGAGGAGTGCTCATCTATCAGACTTCTTCGACGGCGCCCGAGCTCAGACGTCTGCGAGTGAGCCGCCATATTACGTGGGCGAGTCCTCCAGCCGCCCGACCGGAGAGGTCCCCTTTGGGCGTACCCGTCCCGGATTTTGGGAGGGATTTCGCGACTGTTTGTTATGACGAGTCCGGGGTGGCCTACGCTGGTGTCGAGATGGCTCCTCCGGTCTTTACATCGAGGGTATCGTTTGACCCCTCAGACGCTTCTCAGACCTCGAGAGAGACTTGCACCGATTATGTGGGGCTGTCTGGTTACCTCCGAGATCGACTCAGCTTGCGCTGCGCTGACCATCTGGTATGTATTATTACTTTATTTTAGTGTAGTGGGATGTATGCATATATGTATGTATGATTTTTATTCTTGCCAGTATTTCTTTTTTTTCATATTTCTTTTTTTTCTTTTCAGAGTGATATTCACACACATGAGTGGAGACGGAGCGAGTCGGTGCAGGAGTCTGATGCCAGGGTTGGCCAAGTTTATCGGGAGAGGAACGACCACTGGTCAGAGGTGATGCGGAGAGAGACTGCGGGACGCCTTGCTATTGAGGAGAGGGTGCGGGAGGAGACTACCGGACGCCTTGCTGCTGAGGAGAGACTTCGAGCCGCCGAGGAGGCCCTATCTGCGGAGCGGGCGTCACATCTGAGAGATTTTGAGGCCTACTGGGATGTCCCTCCTTATTAGGCTCATCATGTATAGCTTTGTAGTTTTTATTAGGATTACCCCGATGTATAGCTGATGTATAGGGAGTGGGGTGGATAGTATGTAGGCTTTTTATTGTGAAAAGTAAAGTAGGAAATGTATAACTCATGATTCGTATTGCCATGCATTCAGTAGATTATGATGATTCCAATCATTCTCTTCAAATATATTCATGCCTTTATTTATTTACAAACAACAGAAATACTTAGCCTCTTATACATTATTTTTGTAATTGCTCAAGATATAACTACCGTTACCAGGACTTGCCTTTTTTCGGTTTTCAAATCCCGGTGATTTTTCATCTCTCCTTTTACTATCCCGGAATTTTCAAATGAGTGCCCTTTCGGGTTTTCACCCATTGGGATGTCCCTTATTGTTGCATATGCCGCCCTTTGCGGGTTTTCAACCTATCGGGAATTTTCTTTCGCTTTTTTTTTTACGAAAAGTATTTCTTAAGCCTATCCAGATTGGTAGGTTCGGAGAACTCCATGCCGTCCATAGTAGTTAACTTCACCGCTCCTTTGCTTAGTATCCTCTTCACGAAGAACGGCCCTTCCCAGTTTGGCCTAAACTTGCCCCTCGAGTCGGTGTGCGTCACGCGGATCTGTTTTATCACCATATCCCTTTCTTTGATAGGGCTGGCCTTGACCTTTTTGTTGAAGGCTCGGGCCATCCTTCGCTGATATAACTGCACATGGTAAAGGGCCTCCATCCTTTTCTCGTCCACCAATGCTAACTATTCATACCGCTTCTTTACCCATTCCGTCTCGGGAATCTCTGCTTCTACTGCGATTCTCAACGATCGTTTTTCAATCTCAATTGGCAGGACTGCTTCTGCCCCATACACTAAGGAGAACGGTGTTGCCCCAGTTGATGTTCTAACCGTCGTGCGATAAGCCCATAAAGCGAGCGGAAGCTGCTCGTGCCAATTCCGGTGCGATTCTGCTGTCTTTACGAGAATCCTTTTAAGGTTCTTATTAGCGGCTTCTACTGCCCCATTAGCTTGCGGTCGATAAGGAGAAGATCTATGATGCTCAATACCGTATTCTTGGAAGAGACTTCTTACTTCCCCCTGAAACTGGACCCCGTTATCCGTAATCATGTGATGAGGCACTCCGAACCTGGTGATCAAATGTTTCTCAATGAACTTTCTCATCTGCTTGGATCCCAATTTGCTAAACGACTCTGCCTCTACCCACTTGGTGAAGTAATCAATGGCGACTGCAATAAATTTGTGCCCATTCGAAGCATTAGGCCTCACCTCACCGATGATATCAATGCCCCAAGCCGCAAATGGCCAAATAGGTGCTAACACATGTAATTCCATGGCTGGTAGATGACTACAATCTCCGTGGATTTGACAATCATGGCATTTCTTCGCATAATCGTTACAATCCTTTTCCATGGTGAGCCAATAGAAGCCTTGCCTTATGATTTTCTTTGCTAACACCGCTCCTCCCATATGGGCTCCACAAATTCCCGAGTGTACTGATTCCATTGCCTCGCGGGCTTCTCCCGCATCCAAGCACCTTAGTTGTAAACCATCGGTGTGCCTTTTGTAAAGCAAGTCGTTGTGGATGACGAACTGCTGAGCTAACCTTCTAATCACAGCTTGGTCTCTAAGTTCCGATTCTGCCGGGTATGTTCCGCTCTGTATGAAGTTTACGATATCAAAATACCACGGCTTTTCATCTGCCCCTAATAACATTACATCTTTGTAGCATGGTTTGTGAGACCTCCTCAATACCAAAGGCTTCGAGGCGAGGTTCCGAGGGTTGTCCCAAACTGACACCAAAGTGGCCAAAGCATCCGCTGCCTGGTTCTGTGCTCGAGGAATGTGATAAAAACGACATTCATTGAATCTTTGTGCCAACCCTTCTAGCTGGTCTAGGTATGGACGTAATCTTTCTTCCCTCACTTCCCAGTTTCCTTGTGCCTGCTCGATGATCAGCTTTGAGTCGCCCTAGATTTCCACATACGATGCTCCCAATGTCGTTAGCGACTCTAACCCATAGATGCATGCTTCATACTCGGCCATATTGTTAGTAAGAGGGAATGATAACTTTTTCGCCATTGGTATCCTTTCTCCTTCCGGTGAGATAAGTAGCACTCCTACTCCGGCTCCATTCGAATTGACTGCTCCATCGAAGAACATTTTCCATGGTATAACTTCTATTGCGTTCAAGTGCTCATCGGGCAAATCATAGTTTATCTCTTCCTCTTCTGTGTTCAGAGGTTGGTTGGCCAGGAATTCTGCTACGGCTCTCCCCTTGACAACCTTCTTCGTTACATATTCGATATCAAATTCGGACAAAAGCAACAACCATCGAGCTAGCTTCCCTGTTAGAGACGGAGTTTGGTACAGATACTTCACAGGATCCATCCGGGAAATAATGATCACTTTGTAAGATTGAAAATAGTGTCGTAGTTTCTTTGTTAGCCATACTACTGCCACGCATGTTTTTTCGATCATGTTATACTTAAGCTCGTATTCCAGGAACTTCTTACTTAGATAATACATCGCGTGCTCCACACCGGTGTCTCCTTCTTGAGCCAACATTGCTCTAATAGACCGCTCCTCGATCGCCACATAAAGGAGAAGCGGTCTTCCCAGTTTAGGCGGTCTCAGAACAGGTGGATTAGACAAATAGTTCCGAACACTCTCTAATGCTTGCTGGCACTTATCATTCCAAACCGTGGGTTGATCTTTCCGTAGCAGCTTGAAGATCGGCTCGCAGATCGCAGTGAGTCATGCTATGAACCGACTGATATACTGAACCTGTCCCAGAAATCCTCTCACTTCTTTCTCATTCTTTGGTGCCGGCATTTTCCGTATGGCCTTCACTTTGTCGGGATCTACCTCGATTCCCTTGTTACTGATCACATAGCCTAAGATTTTCCCCGATGAAACGCCAAAGAAGCACTTCTTTGGGTTCAACCTCAGCTTGAATTCGGCAATTCGGGCCAAAAACTTCTCGAGTGCAGCGAAATGCCCCTCTCTTGTCTCCGACTTGACCATCATGTCATCCACATAAACTTCTACTTCCTTGTGTATCATATCATGGAACAGTGCTGTAGTCATTCGCTGGTAAGTTGCCCCGGCATTTTTCAAACCAAACGGCATCACCCTATAGCAGTATGTTCCCCACTCAGTTGTGAACGGGGTTTTCGCTTTGTGTTTCTCAGCCATTTGAACTTGCATGTAGCCCATGAAACCGTCCACATTTGTGTGTAAGACGCTTGATGCTGCACTGTCGATCAACACGTCAATATGAGGCAATGCGAATTCATCTTTGGGGCACGCCTTGTTAAGATCTCTATAATCGACGCACATTCTCACTTTGCCGTCCTTCTTTGCGATGGGCACTACAATTGCGACCCAAGGGGGATAGTCGATTACTTCGATGAACCCTGCTTCTAACTGCTTCTTCACTTCCTCTCTGATCTTATCTGCCCATTTCGGTCTCATGCATCGGAGTTTCTGCTTCACGGGCTTCGCGTCGGGGTATGTTGGAATACGGTGAGTTATGATTGATTGATCAATTCCTGGCATGTCTTCGTATGTCCAAGCAAACACTATTTCGTATTTTTTAATTATTCTCTCAAATTCTTTCCTCTCTTCAATAGTTAATTCTTGAGCAATTTGTATAAGTATAGGATTTTCATCCATGCCAAGATTGAAAGTTGACATTTCTATTGTATTGATTTCAAATGTAGGCATGTTATATGAATGAGAATGCATGGAATGATCACGATCAACATCAAGCAAGTAAGCAAAATCAGAATTCATTTCATTGATAGTGTCGGCGAGTACATCATCGGATTCAAATAAAGCAGTAATACAATTTTCATCATCGGGGTTCTCGGGTTTCTCATAATCTTTGGAGGTACTGGGCTTGTCCACCGCTCCCGCAGTTGCTTCAATAGTAACGACCTGCTCCTCGGCATTCAAATCTAACATCATAATCTCCTCGACGAAGCAGCTTGCCTTTCCTTTGCCCCAGTCGGCAACATCATCGAAGATCTCAAAACCTGGCAGAATCTTTCCTTCGGCGCTAACAGCCACTTCCGACTCATCATCAGACTCATCCCAGATGTTGATCGGAACCCTCTGATTGATACCTTCCTCGTCGGAGGAACTTCCCCAAATGTCCACGACCATCAGATCCATTATGTGAGGGAGATTCAGATTTATATAGGAAGGGTCCGACGATCCATACCGAGCCCAGCCTATGAGTTCTTCATAGTCCTTGAGGAACACTCCATTCATTCTTCTAGCCACGAGTGGAATAGCACCCTTCCGGATGCACATGAGTTGCTCCTGATCACTCAAGGTGACCCGACACGAGGCATACTTGAACCTCCATCTTCTAGCATAATCCATGAATGCTTCCTCAGGAAATTGCTTGATTCTTTCTAAATCTTCCAACGACCCTGTCCACGGAATGTACATCTCATACCTCTGCACAAAGGCCTCCATGAGGGATCCCCAGTCCCCTTTTGTCTTTGCCGAGAGCATTCGGTGCCACATCAAAGCTTCTCCTATGAGTGTCTTTGGAAAATGCTGGACTAACTCACTTCGGTAGAGTCCCGCGTCAAACATGTAGGCACGGAAACGGTTTATGTGATCAATGGGGTTCTCATCTCCCTTATACTTAGACATGGCTGTTACTGCTTCAGGTGTCTCCTCTTCGGGTAATGCAGGCATTTCCTCTGGACATTCCCGTGCGGCGTATTTCTTGATGAATCTCTTAGTCATTTTTGCCCAATCTGCTTTAACGTGCATTGGAAGAGACATGTACCGCACTAGTGAATCTCCTGCCAATGAGTTGCAAAACAAGCTCGTGATCTCCTCCTCTTTGAAACCTAGAGGACCCATAGCCGACAGATAAAAATGCAAGTGCTCTATGGGGTCCTTCCCTTCATTATACTTGCTGACAGTCGGAAACGGACGTTTGATAGGCCCAATTTGCATCTATATTCCCCTGCCTATGTTTTGTCTCTTCGATACTTCATCAAAAACAAGCTTGATATCAGTGACCAGTCACGCTTAGTCGAGTCAGGTAGCGATTGAAACCACTTCAAAGGTTCGCCCACCAGTGAAAGATAGAACCATGGAGCGACTTTTTCCACTTTGTATGGCTCTCCAAACATAGCACACACGTATCCATACAAATGAGCTTCGGGGTCTTCTACCCCACTAAACAATTTCAACACAGGCATGATCCTCCGGGATGTTACTTCCTCGGTTTCCTCGGTTTTAGCTCTATCGTCCATCACCTCTTCCGTTGGCTCTTCCTCCAAAACAGATACGTATAAACCACTTCCTACATTCCTTTTCTCATCGGAGTCCAACAACTCCTCTTCGCCATCCTCGGAGGATTCCACCACTATACTTTCTTTCAGACCGACTCCGATCATGCTCACCCTATGATTAGGCAATGGATTACGCTTAGTGGAAGGGTTCGCTGACGAAGGATCAGCTATCTTCTTTTCCTCAATCAAATCTTGGATCTCGTGCTTCAATCTCTCACAGTTCTCAATAGTGTGCCCATAAATGCTGTGGAATTCGCAGTATCCCCTAGCTTGTATCTGTTGAGTAGGCGGAGTTTTGTTATAAGGAGTAAGAGCTTTCAACAACCCCTTTTTCTGCAATCGTTCGAAAACTTTTGCGTAGGTCTGATCAAATTTGGCGAACTGCCTCTTTTCGATAGCATTAAGATCAATCACTTTCACTGCTGCAGATTCTGCACTCGCACTTGGCCCTCCGTCACTATATCCCGACTTCGTCCACTTGGTATACGCCTTTTTCGGTTCTCCATCCCCCTCAACTGTCAAGGCGCAGCTATACATCTGATTGAAATCGGTAAAGGGCATATACCGCAGCTCATTCTTAATATATGGCAATGTGTTGCCCACTACCATTCGGATCTGGTCCTGCTCAAGCGGCTTCTGTTTCATAACCGCGGCCTTGGCCCTCCACCTCCTTACAAAATCGGAAAAGGATTCCCCAGTCTGCTGCTTAGTGCTCTCTAGCTCCTTCAAAGTGACCTCAAGCATGGTGTTGAAGCTATACTGAGCGATGAATGACTTCGCTAACTCTTTCCAATCCCTCTTCGTCACCATTGGCAATGCATGAAACCATGTGAAGGCAGTCCCCTCTAGATAAGTGTTAAACAGCCCCAGGACTTGGTCCTCAGTCAGGATCGTATGCTTCATTAAAGCAACATACTGATTCATGTGGGCAGTGGGATCTCCAGTTCCATCGAACTTTTTCATGTCAGGGAGCCGGAATTTCAAAGGCAAAGCCGTTGCCGATAAACAATTCTTCAAGTTATAAAAGTCCTGACTCCCGGAACTTCCCCCACGTAGATCCTGCACCTCCTGAGTGATGTGTTGCTTCCACTCCTCCTCCTTAGCTTTCTCTTTCTCCAGCTGCTTTCGGATATAATCCTGATAGTCATCCTCATTCCCAAAGCGAGGACCATCGTTCACCTCATTCTCAGCGTGCTTACTGCCACTTTTGTCATCTTTCATGGCCAACTTAGCTATCTGGGCCACTATCGCGGCTAACTGCTCATTAATGTTGTTCACAGAGTTTTCCAATCCGGCCACCTTTTCGTCGGTCGCAGACATGCTGACGGAAGAATGAGTATACCCGGATGAAGACGAATCAGAAGCCACAATTGCCGATTCAGAACTATCAATTTGTAGCTGATCAAACTGCCTGACTAGCCGACTGCTCTCTCGGTAGCACAACCGCTTAAAGATGACGTCTGCGTGAACGGTATCCATTAGTATGTATGCATGATTTTATATGCATGATTCGTGGTGTGTGCGTTTATTATTTACGGATATATAAGATAAAAAGAACAAACGTTAGTCTAATTACACGTATCACAGCATCTCTCTTCCACCCTTATTCCTCCACCCACTCGATGGTCCAAGTCTCTTTCCTAGGATTTTGGTTTGGGGCTCACATTGTGGTCCAAGGGACGCGTGATGCCGTCGATTATTGCAGAAAATTAAATCATTCATCAGACAATACAGTTCGTTTTAACGTATCAGCGTTCAGTGACTAAGATATCGACCAAATGGATTGTCCTTTCGGAATAACTCGTCTTTTGTCATCTTGCGAGACGCATTAGTTCGGGTTTTGATTCCCTTTTGAGCGTATCTCGGATTTAGACGCGGTACGAGTTATTCTTCTGGTTCAATCGTTCGTTATTGACAATGACTCGTTCCCTCTTATTCGCGTGGGTTCGTGTCTCGATTTCTGGATTACGACGGGATCTTTTGGATCTATCGAGAGAAGTAACCGCATGCTTATTCAGTGATGAAAGCACTTTTTATTTTAAGGAACGGACTCATCGCGTAACGTGTTTGTTTCTAGCGTTAAGAACCCGTTTGCTCTTTTTGGCTACGTGAAAAGACGACGAGTCTTATTTGAGCGCACGGTACTCTTTCGGCTAACAACTCTTTATTCCAATTTACGGGATATATCACCTTAGCGTGGTTATAGAAAATCAACGTTTCGTTGAATCGCATGTTTATTCGAAGCAGGGATATTACCGTCCTTTTCACTTTGGCACGAGTTTAAGCAAACGTGCATATCGGGCCATATTTCTTGTAGTTTTGGTAACGGTCGAAATGATCGAGTCGTTAGTCAAACCCACAGTCTCGTCCATATGGCGCAATTATATGGTTTAGCTTAATTCGGCTTTGTGATTTTAAACGGCATACATACCGGCTCAAGACACGTATTCAACGGTATTGATTCATTTTCTTTAACTACCCTTGGGATGGGTATACATCGTAGATACAGAATGACTTTGGTCATTTGTTTATTTTTGCTTTTCTTTTATTTTCTTACTCACTTTTGCGGACACGTCCATTTCTCTTAAGAACGACACAAGGCATAACGTAAGAGCTCGTCTTTTATTCGGAAGGGACGTGCCACGTTTGCGAAACTCTTTACGTTACAACGGGGTCATTCGAAACAGAAATGTTCTTTGTTTTCGTTTCGTCATAATCTCGTTCCATCCCAACCTATTTAAAGAATGTGAATAACGGCTACTATTAATATAGTCTTTTGAATCGAGATATAACTATCCTTGATATCAAAGCGATTTGAACTAATACGTGCTTACGTCATAACGCATTTCCTGAACACGTGCCTTCTTCGGGACACGGAAAGGGACCAGGCGGGTCGCACGAGTTCATTCATACGAGATGACTAAGTCGTCTTTAGTTCGAATCGTTTTGATGTTTTGGGGTAGTTTGTATATCGGTTTAAGAGTATATATTAACGCATCGTTTCTTTTTCTTTGCATATTTTAGGATTAGACACGTATCATGGCAATTTGAAAACACGAACTGATTCATTCATCACCTCAAAAATAGTAACGGGTAATCCTATGGCAACTTCTAAGGCTACTATATGCTGACACGGCTAATCACGGGACCTCACAGGACCACACAAATT
Source organism: Euphorbia lathyris (assembly GCF_963576675.1). Lineage (NCBI taxonomy): Eukaryota > Viridiplantae > Streptophyta > Magnoliopsida > Malpighiales > Euphorbiaceae > Euphorbia > Euphorbia lathyris. Next base: position 89,766,735 of record NC_088915.1, read on the forward strand.
CGCCCTTAACGAATGGATGGGGACCCTTTGGCGTCTTACTGTAAGGGGGAACTTACACTAGCCTCTTTCGAGCGACGAATGGACTCTCGCTAGAGGTTTCACGGATTACCCAAAAGGTTTGCAATAATGCACATGAATGCATACGAAAAGAAATAATACGATCCGTCCCCGTTAAGGGCTTAATACACGCCTTCCGGAATCAAATTTCTCGCTTCCCCAGCAGAGTCGCCACTTGTTAGACGAGGTGCCGCGGCCTAATCTCCCGGGCAGACCGGAGGGTGGACACCTCATGGCGACGTAAGCGGTGATTGGCGCCGAAAGCAACCAATCGTGGAATCAAGCTGCTCGGCAGGACCAGAGCTCGGAGTATGGAAGAGTCGCCACCCACGAATGGGAATATGAACACCGATCCCTTGCGGGAGACCGGTGAGGGTTCGAGAAACTTAGGTATGAGCCGAGAAGGCTAGCTCCTTTCCGAAAAAAGGCTACTAGGCACCCCGACATCGCCTGGTTATGAACCACCGGCCTCCTACTCAGCGTGTTAGGCGATAACGGACTAATCGCATATTTCTTTAAGTTTAAAATTCATTTGAAACCTTTTCTTTCTCGTTTTGAAAACCGTTTTGAGCATATATTATTGAAAGCCACTTTGGTAAAGAATCACCCATTTACATTGATGCTAAGTATAAAAGAGAGAGGGGGAGAAGGAAGAATTGATTTATTTACAGTGTGTCTTATGTCTCGATTCGTATGTTAACTCTACACTAAACTCACTCCCCGAAAATGAGTTTATTTACATGGTTCGTACCTTAATCGCCGTTGGAACGATTTAGGCACGTTTCAAAACCCCGTTAATTTACATGGCATCTACTCGAATCGCCGTTGGAACGACTCGAGCGTTTGAAGATGTGGAATAAAGAATTTTAACCCAAAAACGTGGTTAGGCATACAAGTCAATTTATTTTGTACAAATCATTTAAGGAAACGATTCAAAACTTTATTATTTACAATAAAAACGATTTTAATTACAAGGTTCGCCTAATCCGTCGTTGGAACAGATTAAGGTTTCAACACGTGATATTTTGGAAATAGTTTAAAAAGGTCAAGAAAAACGTTATTTACACTTTAAGAATATCTAGAAAACTTAAGTTTAAATAAACAAATTAAAGTCTCTTTTGGTGATTTTATTTTCCCTTTTTTCACTCAATTAATCCTTACTTGAATATAATTACAACAACTAACAAATTAAATTCAACTTCACCCAACCAAACATGTTTAAAGAATATATACCTATAGGAAATCCAAATGGAGAATGAATATACATATTTATACATATATGTAAGAATAGTAAAAATGGTAATAATATATATATAGATTAAATGTAGGATAAGGAAACTAGTAATACATATAATACCTTTTTATCCTAATTACAACTATGTAAAAATAAGGGAGACTATAAAAACTAAAAATAACATTTAATTTCCAAAATAGTTTTACCCTATGATAGCTAATATAATTCAAATGCCAAAGAAAACTATATATATACATATATACTACTTTATAACATTAAATCCAAACGAATTAAATTTCAACATGAAATAAATAAATATATAGTACATAATAAATAGTTATATGATTAAAAAATAATTTTTATAAACATATTACACAACAATATACATATATATACAAGTAGAAATGTCAAAAAGTGGGGAAAGGAGGGTAAAAATGGTGATTTTCGGTTTCCAGCAGATTACGGACGGAAAATCCGTCGCCAATCTGCTGTTAGTGACAGAAAAGGTAGAATTACAGCAGCACTCCAAAACTTTCCAGATTCGTTCAAAAGCTTTAAATTAAATCTAATTCGATCGTTTGGGATCTCCGAACTACCAAAAATGGATCATAGTCTATAACGGAGTTTCCTAAAACGACGTTTTTATTTTAAAACGTTATTCGGAAATATCTTTTCCAAACTTATAATTACAACGTTTTTAATACCCAAACTACCTTTTAATCGGATCACGGTTCGTATTGGGATATTAAAACGAGGTTTTTTATTTTAAAACAAAACCGAATTTTTATTTAACACGGGATGAAAATAAATAAATACGAAGAATTAAATAAAACGTGATAAATAAATGAATAACTAAATAAATAAAATTATAACATAAAAATGAATAAAGAAAATAAAATAAATGAAATAAATAAAACGAGTCTAGTCCTCGGATAATACCTCAAGTTCGGTATTGACGGTTGAAGTCGGTTGATTCCACGAATCGTGCTTTTCCGGTGTTTTTGGTAAAATTTAAACTTTTAGGAAATTTGGAATTTTTAGGAAAAAAAATGTTTTTTCCCAAAAAAAGATTTTCTCTCTCTAAAAATGTTTAGAGTGAGAAGCTCCTCCCAAAAGTCCTCCCCTAAAATGCATGGGGATCCGTGCCTTATATAGGCAAACGGATCTTCAGAACTTTGGGTGACGCCCGAGTAAAATTGGGCGTCGCCCAAAGGGGGTTGGGCGATCGCCCACCCTGGTTGGGCGAACGCCCAACCTATATTGGGCGAACGCCCAACAATCGTTGGGCGTTCGCCCAACGTCGTTGGGCGCCTGCCCAGCGGCCGTCGGGCACTCGCCCAACGGCTGTCAGGGGTGCGTGCCCGACGGCCGTCGGGCGTCCCGCGGACGCCGAGCGCACGCCCTGCGCTGCCGGACGTGCGTCCGACTGTGGTCGGACACACGTCGGCTGCCGCTAGGCGCTCGCTCTACGTCGCGGAGCGTCCACGAGCCGTTCACTCAACAACCGCGATTCTCATTGACTCACTGTTTTATTATTATACGTTTTTCTCTTTCAAAATTTTCCCGGAACTAACCGCTTCGACCGCTTTGTTAAAGGTTTTCGTCACAGGTCCTCCGACTCGGTGTCTACAGCTACCATACTCAACACTAAATGAATAGTAGTCAGCTTCACCACTAGAGTAAAAACGTCAGTATAATCTATGCCGTACCTCTGCTGAAAGCCTTTCACGACCAGCCTTGCCTTGTAGCGTTTGCTACCATCAGCCTCTTCTTTGATTCTGAAAATCCACCTATTTTGTAGAGCTTTCTTACCCTTTGGAAGCTCAACAAGTTCCCAGGTGCCATTGGTCATGAAGGAATCCATCTCATCATCTATTGCAAGCCTCCACTTGCTCGCATCCTCTCCACGAGATGCTTCCAAGTAGCTTTCTGGTTCACCACTATCTGTCAACAGCATGTAGTTGCTTGTAGGCGTGTACCTGTCAGGTGCTCTACGCTCTCTAGTGGATCTGCGCAGTGTAACCGGTGGAGTTTGGGGTTCTTCTGCCTCCTCTACCACTGCCTCCTCTACAACTGTCTCCTCCACAACTACCTCCTTGCTCCCACCAGAATTCGTGATGTCTAGGTCCACGACCTCTGGTCCTGCATCACCAGTATCAGATGCGCACAGACTATCCTTGTACATTATCTGCTCATTGAAAACAACATCCCGACTGCGAATAATCTTCCTGTTCTGACTGTCCCAGAACCGATATCCGAAATCATCACCACCGTATCCAATAAACGTGCACTTAATAGACTTCGCATCTAACTTACTTCTTTCAAGGGGAGCAATATGAACATATGAATCACATCCAAATACTCGTAGAAAGGATAGATTTACCTGTTTGCCACTCCAAGCCTCTTTAGGAATGCCACTCTCCAAGGGACTCGATGGCCCTCTATTGATCAAGAATGCTGCAGTGTTAACTGCTTCTGCCCAGAACGTCTTCGGAAGTCCGCACTTCAGCCTCATGCTTCTAGCACGCTCACACAGAGTTCTGTTCATTCGTTCTGCAACTCCGTTCTCCTGAGGAGTTCCTTTCAGAGTCTTCTCCATGCGAATTCCATTCTCAGCACAGAATTCCTTGAATTCCCTAAGCTCATACTCTCCACCATTGTCAGACCTCAAGCACTTTACCTTCAAACCTGTCTCATTCTCAACCAGGGCCTTCCATTTTCGAAAGGAATCAAAAGCATCAAATTTCTTTCTCAGAAAATAGATCCACACTTTCCTAGTGGAGTCGTCAATGAGGGTCATGTAATACAGAGCTCCACCAAGAGATTTCACAGGTGCAGGACCCCATAGATCGCTGTGAACTAACTCCAACTTCTCTTTCTTCAAAGTTCTGCCACCCTTAGAGAAACTGACTCTTTTCTGCTTCCCAAAGATGCAATCCTCACACAGCCCAAGATCAGCAGATTTCATACCCGGCAATAGACCCTTTGAACACAGCACTTTCATCCCCTTTTCACTCATGTGACCAAGACGACAGTGCCACAAATCTGCATTGACATTCTCCCTCATGACATCAATGCTATTGAAAACGTTGTCTGTTAAGTACAACGATCCAACCTGCTCACCACGGGCAACCACCATGGCTCCTTTGGTCATTTTCCAAGCACCACCTGTAAAGATTACACAATAACCTTCATCATCCATTTGCCCAATTGACAACAGATTTCTCTTTAGGCCAGGAACATGCTTTACTCCAGACAGCTTTATCATAGATCCGTTCGGAGATTTGATCGAAACATCTCCCTTCCCTACAATCTCCAAAGGCTCATCATCAGCAAGATAAAACTTTCCGAATTTCCCAGGGGTATAGTTTTCCATCAAATCTGCACTACTACATGAATGAAACGAAGCTCCTGAGTCTAATACCCAAGACTCCAGAGGACTTCTTACACTCAATACCAGGGCTTCTACTGCTGTTTCTGCAGTTGAATTACTCAGAATCAACGCATCACCAAAATCCTCGCTGGTTGAATTCACTGACTTCTCCTTCTGCGGTGCCTTACATTCACTCTTGTAATGACCATTCTCATTACAATTCCAGCACTTGATGTGGCTCTTGTCCTTCATAGGTTTCCCTCTCCCTTTGGACTTAGGCCTGCCACAATTCTGCTTTGACCTACGATCTGACCTGCCCCGATTCTCTGCATTCAAGGCTGATCCAGATGTGGAACCTGACTCTTTCATGCGAATCTCCTCGTTTATAATCAAGTCTCTGACATCATCAAACCTAAGTTTTTCTTTCCCTGCTGAAGCACTTAGGGCAGTAACCGTGCCGCTCCAACTCTCTGGTAAAGAAGATAACAGAATTAGGGCTAATACCTCTTCGTCAAAATCAATATCTACAGAACTTAATTGAGTGATTGTCATATTAAAATCATTCAGGTGCGTTGCCACTGCTATATTCTCCGTCTTCTGCAGATTAAACAGTCGCCACATCAGATGAACTTTGTTTGCCGCGAAAGGCTTCTCGTACAATGAACTCAAGATCTCCAACATCTCCTTCGTGGTCTTTGCCTTCACCGTGTGATGCGCCACGTTTCTGGACAGCGACAGGCGAATCACGCTCATCACTTTTCTGTCCAATAGCTTCCACTCTTCATCATACATATCCTCCGGCTGCTCACCTAGGGGCTGGTACAGATCTTTACCGTACAGGTAATCCTCAATCTGCATCTTCCAGAAATCGAAATCCGAACCATCGAATTTCTCCATAGGGGTTTTTCCGTCTCCCATCGTAATTACCCTCGCTCTGATACCAGTTGTTAGGAATAATTGAAATTACGATAAACGAACAATAAGCAAACACACAAGAATTGTTTACCCAGTTCGCCACTCGATTAGAATGACTACGTCTGGGGGCACTACCAAGCCAGGATATTTCACTATAATGAATGAGATACGGATTGCAGTTGGGCCCATCGCTTCAATTGGGCCTATATATATTAGTCTCCATAAGCCCAACAGTTCTAATATTAAAGAAGACAAGTTTTATGGTTGAACAAGTAAGAACTTTATTTTTTAATTTATTATGTGGTTTATGTAATAACATTCTAAGGCTCGTACTAGGGGTGCTCAAAACCGAACCAGATTGAAATAATCGATCGAACCGATGAATTTCAGTTTTTCGTTTTTTCAATTTATTTGGTTCGGTTTCAGTCTTCGTTTGTAAAATATATTGGTAATATCGGTCGGTTCAATTTTTATGAAACATTACCGAATTAGTCGAACCGATCGAAATAACAATTAATTAGATTTATTATTTATGAATTTACAATAATTTTATGTTAAACATTTTCATTTTTCAATTTATTAGTTGATTCTATGTTTGGATAATGGAACCTGATGTTGGAAAACATTTCAGATTTTAAAGTTTGGGTAATTAATTTATTAGTCCCTATATTTTAACAAAACACATTGTTTAGTTCCTGTATTTTCAAAAACACATGGTAAGTTCCCTAACCTTTTTCTCAGTAAACTGTTTAGTTCTTCCGTCTGTTTATTATATTTTTTACCGTTTATGACTTTGGAAATGACTAAATTACCCTTTACTGTTTACCTTCAAACTTCAGAAGATGAAATCCAATTTAGAAGAAGAAACTATTTGTATGGAGAACTAGAAAAAGAACAGATCCAATGCTTACGAATTTTGAACGATTAAGAAGAAAATCAAGAAGAAGAATACTCAAAGTTGATTTCAGATACATTAGAGTTTAAAGGAAAGAAAAATAAAGGAAAATAAGAACGCAAATCGAAATTGACTAACAGAATCTTCATGAGAGTCTAACAGTCGAGACTAAACAGTTCATTGAGAAAAACGTTAGGGACTAAACAGTTCACCGAGAAAAATGTTAGGGACTTTATCGTGTGTTTTTTTAAAATACAGAGACTAAACAGTGTGTTTTGTCAAAATATAGGGACTAATAAATTAATTACCCTTAAAGTTTTATTCAATTGAATTTTATGTATGTAATGTAGTATAATCTAAATAGTTAAATTTTAGGAATATGGTACTATTTGTCTATGGTTTTTTTTTTTTTTTCAAAAGTATCAATTTAGGTTCTATATACAAAATAGTACCAATATAAGTTAACGTTTAAAAAATGGTATCAAATTAGGACTTAATAATGGAACGTAACACGTTATTCATATTACTTCGTTAAATTCTGTCAATTGTACGTGAAGAGAGAAATCAGAACTTAACAGAGTAAGCTGAATGACATGTCACGTTCTGTTATCGAGACGTAAATTGGCACTCTTTTTTAAACATTAAGCCTATATTGGTGTTATTTTTTTTATGTGAAGCCTAAATTGATATTTTCTCAAAAATGATAGGCTTATTTTTATACCTTAACTCTAAATTCTATTTATGTATTTTTGTTTTTTCTGGAAACCAAATTTTATGCTTGTCTTATAATATATTTTAACTAATTAACTATAAAGTAAATGCTTTATGTTAAACTAATTAATTTAAACTTTATAAAAGTATATCTATTAATTTATATTTACTTTAACTATTTAGTATGTGTTTAAACCGATAACGGAACCGAACGAACTATTCGATTCGGTTTGTTAATATTATTCTATTAGGTCCGGCCTTTATGTTATTGAGTATTTGGTTATTTCGGTTCGGTTCGGTTTTTAGACCAAACCGATCGTTGAACACCCCTAGCACGTGCAACACATTTTCCGCATATAACTTACTTTTTTGTGACCGAGTGATTAATTGATTACATTTATGCTGGTTCAGAGGCTAATTGAATATTTTATGTAAATTGATGGGGTTATAAAGATACTTTGAAAGTTTAGGGGTCAATCAAACTTTTTAAACAAGTTAAGGGGCAAATGATGTATTAAGCCAAAATTAATTCAAAAAAAAAAAAACCGTGTACCATATTGATGTGAAATTAACTTCCTAATAATCCTATAACAGACCCATTCTCCCTAAAAGATGGATTCGACAAGGGGATCCGTTATCGGAAATGCTCGTAGGCATCATTTTGTATAAGAAATTGGGTACTAAAAGTAATATAAAATGTTTTCATATGAAATGTTTTTATTAAGTCGATCTTTATACAATTGACTTTTCTACTTTATTTTTTACTTGCATCTATTTACTAGGGCCCCTATTTGGTACTTCGCCCATGGGCCTCTAAAATCTCAGGATTCCTTGGTTATCACCGTATCTATTTCTACTCTCTGTTGAAGGCCTGACATCGATTCTGAATGAGGCGGAGCAGAAAGGACAAATACATGGCTGTAGGGTAAGGAGAGGAGCGCTCGCAGTCACTCACTTTTTGCTGACGATTTTTTTCTATTTTCAGGGCTAACATTGCTGAATGCAGGATAATCAAAGACCTGTTGACAAAATATGAGAAGACATCTGGACAAGCTGTCAATTATGGCAAGTCGGGTGTCATGGCAAGTCGGGTGTCATGGCAAGTCAGGCATCATGTGCAGCAACAATGTGGAAGGTGCAATTCTCTTCATCTTGATGCAAATTGGGAGTTAATTTGGGGGGCTGACATACCATGTAAGGTGCGATTCTTCAATTGGAGACTTGCATGGAACTGTCTCCCCACAAGAGCACGGTTAATCGACAAAGGAGTCATTGTTCCAACTATGTGCGCATTGTATGGATGTGATTTGGAGGATACCTAGCATCTGGAAATTGAATGTTCAGTAACTAAACAACTTTGGACAGATGCATGGTTGAGGGCGGAAGTGGAACACCATGCGACACAGGCTGACAACTTTAGAGATTTTCTGTTTAATCTCCTTGGAAGCATTGCTAAAGCCAGGGGAGTAGGAGAAGAGTTTACAAGGAGTTCTCCCGCACAGGGCTCCATATTTAAGGGGGCCTAATTTTTATTATTATACAAATCTAAATAAATTATTTTTATTAATTATTATGTGAAAAATTAAGTGAATATTAACTTATCCAGAAAATTAACGCTATGAGAGTCTTAAGGGCCGAATTTATTATTATACAATATCTAATTTAATTATTTTTATTATATTAAAAATCAAGTTAAAAATAGTTTGGTATTTTATTTTGTAGAAACATTATTATTATATGAAAATAATAATTTTTTAACAAATAGGGCCTAATTTTTTTTTTATTTAGATAGGACCCCAAAAATGTTTAAGACGGCCCTGGCTAAAGCTGATCAATGGAAGGTACTGATGTTGCTATGGAACGTCTAGAAGGCACGGAACGAAAAAATTTGGCAATTCAGGCCGGTCCATCCCATGCAAATCTCCATAATAGCCGCTGAAACGTTACGGAGCTGGGAATTAGCACAAACAGCACGAACTGAAAGGCCACCGAGCGTGGTATAGGACTGTCGGCTATGGCGCCATCCCCCACCTAATTTTCTGAAGTGCAATGTCGATGCGGGTATTTTTGCAGATCAACATAGGGCGGGTACAAGAGCTGTCCTTCGCGACTCTGATGGACTTTTCTTGGCTGGCCGAACAACTCAAATTGATGGGTTGTACACAATTAAAGAATGTAAAGGTACTGCTCTGTTAAATGGACTTAGATGGATTAAAGAACAGCAACTAGAAAATGTTATTTTTGAAACCGATTCATGACAAGTTGCTGAGGCTATTTATGGAGCAGAAGAAGACCTTTCTCAATTTGGAGACATTATTAGTACCTATAGATCTATTCTACTCTCTAACGTATCTTACTCAGTTCGTTTTGTTCGAAGACAAGCTAATGAGGTGGCTCACGCACTGGCTCAGTCGTCTCATTTCTCTACTTGTCTTACCTTATTTAATTCTGTCCCGAGTTTTATTTCTAATTCTATGTTGAACTCTTGCCCTTTGTTGGCTCATTAATGAATTTGCTTGGTTTCGAAAAAAAAAATAATCCTATAACAAAAATAAAAAACAAACTTCCTAATAATTCTACCACATAAAAAAATATATATATATCAAAATATACTTAAGGTTTTTAGGAAAGTATCGATTTAGACACCACGTCCCAAATAGCACCAATTTAGTTCTTATTAATGGAACATGACATGTCATCAATTAAGTTCTGCCAACTCAGCATCATGTTACGATTTTAATATGTCATGTTGGATAAGATACCAAAATAGCCCTAAGGTTTTTTTTAATATCAATTCAGGCTCCACTTATAAAATAACACCAAATATAAGCTTACCTTTTATAAACTAGAACCATGATCCATGATATTTGCCCCAAATTAATATATAACTCGTCTCTTTCTCGTAAACTAAAATAACCGAAGTTGATCGAGCCAAAAAAATTTGGTTCGACTCGGTTACCAATCAAATAACCGTAATTTTTATATTTTTAATTTAAATATTTAAAATGTTATAAATTATTAAATTTTAGCTTCATTAGTTTGGAATTTGCAATTTCAAAATCAAATAACCAAATACCTCGTATATTACAAAGCTCGCAACATCAAATGATTTCACACATTCAGGACTTATATTTCTGGGAATACAAATAATAAAGTAGGAGTAAATATAAGTGTTATAAATGTAGATAAAATAGGCACTTTTTATGCAGGCTTTGTCACTTAAAAAAACTGTTAAAAACACGAAAACATATAAATACGTGAAAATGCGAAAATGTTAAAAACACGAAAACTTGAAAAACACAAAAGGTGAAAAAAAGCGAATAATCTGCAAGTGCTTTAAGATACCTTGGTATCATTTTCATAATTGTACAATGTGTTTGTCCATGATTTGACTAGTATATATACTCACCATTCCAATGGCTGATTGATTTCGAGTTTAGTGCATAACAGGGAGTACATTACACTATCAACGATACTAACATATGGAACATTTTTCAAATGTTCTTTCTATTTCTTTGTTAAGGGTTACATCTTTTGACAGCTCCTATGTCGAGGCAAGGCTGGACGACTATTAGTACATGAACTAAGAGTAATTCTCTTGAGTCAGAGATAGAGAAGGGCAACACATGAGCTAAAGGAGTGGGAGAAAACTTTTGTCCCTCCCTCTATCAGAGTCTTGCTTTTGAATTTGTATATCTGTAAATTGTACAATATAGAAAAATTCAATTTGATCAACAACCAGCATTCCGAGTTATCTCTTTCCAGAGTTATCTCTTTCCAAAGAAGTCTTAATATATCAGTTGAGAGGCGGAGGCAGAGGCGAAGGTGGAGCACCGGAGAAAATATGGCCCAAACTTTATATTTCATTCAATAGAAATTCATATCTGTTAAATGAATTCATATTTTATTGAATCATTTGTGTTTCAAACCGTGTCTCCATATCCTGCAGGAGTCTCCTAATCTCCACAACCGATATAGGATCATCAGACGTCGCTCCACGGGCCTGTCCCCCCATATGAGGGTGTGGCTCACCACCTATCTCCTCAGGTCCCCCGTTTACCACAAACTGACCAATATCACCAGCAAGTGGTGCTACACTAGGCACGCCACCTCCCCCAATATCACCCGCAAGTGTTGCTTGAAATTGGTGCCTAGTGCCACCAGTCATGGGATTTCAAGCAGCACTTGCAGGTGATATTGGGGGAGGTGGCGTGCCTAGTGTAGCACCACTTGCTGGTGATATTGGTCAGTTTGTGGTAAACGGGGGACCTGAGGAGATAGGTGGTGAGCCACACCCTCATATGGGGGGACAAGCCCGTGGAGCGACGTCTGATGCTCCTATATCGGTTGTGGGGATTAGGAGACTCTTGCAGGATATGGAGACACGGTTTGAAACACAAATGTTTCAACAAAATATGGATTCATTTAACAGATATGAATTTCTGTTGAATGAAATAAAAAGTTTGGGCCATATTTTCTCCGGTGCTCCACCTCCGCCTCCGCCTATCAACTGATGTATTAAGTCTTCTTTGGAAAGAGATAACTCTGGAAAGAGATAACTCTCAATGCTGGTTGTTGATCAAATTGAATTTTTCTATATTGTACAATTTACAGATATACAAATTCAAAAGCAAGACTCTGATATACATGTTGAAATTTGTGTAAAAGGATCGCAATCAATCGATTTCTATTAAATATCGTGACTAAACTTCAAATGTAATTATCTCTTAAATATTGTGACTAGACTCCGAACATAATTATCTCGATAAATATACACGTGATATAGACAATAAAAAAATGTTAATTTTCTGTGAAAAATTAGTATTGGGTGTTGTTAAACATAGCCTCAATTTCTCACCTCTAACCCTGTGAAAAGACGAAAATACCCTTTGAGGTGGGAAATGGAGAATATTTCCTCTCCCGGCACGCGGGCATGAGGTAATCACGCCTCACCACAGGGTGAGGCGTGAGGTAATCACGCCACACCACAAGGTGAGACGTGAGGCTATCACGTCCGCACCTACGGTGAGGTGTGATAGCCTCACGCCTCACCCTATGGTGAGGCGTGATTCCCTCACGCCCGCGTGAATACCTCCCCGAAAAAATATATAACTCGTCTCTTTCGTAGAATTTAAAAATATTAATCTCTAATAGACCACAAAATATGTGATATTTTGTTTTTTTAGAACCAACTGATATGTAACTAGTGTAGAATAAGAAACAAACTATTTGTATCTTATAACGATTTCTCAAATTGACCCAATTTGTTAACATTAAACGTAAAATTGCTCTTGGCTCTTAACGTTAGGAGTAAAATTACACCAATTTAGACGTTACGGGGTGAAATTTCTCATGATTGTCATCATAGGTATTTTTACACCTTATCCAAAAGTTAAAGAAAAAAATAACGGTTTAATATAAATACCAGTCTATATTTAATTGAACAACAAAAAAAACTTACAAGTTTAGTAAAGAAAAAGGGTAAATAATTTATTAATCCTCAAACAAAAAAATACCAGTCTATATTCAATTGATCAATTGGTTGTTAGATTTGATCCCAAATAAATATATAACTAGTTTCTTTCCCGTAACAGAGTCCCGCCGGCCACCACTTCCCAAATCATGTAAATGGTCTGGACTTCAGTTACAGCTAAAGGTGAACATCTACTAATCAAACTAAACTTTCGATTAACCGAACCCATGTTTGTACAATTTTAAAAACCGAACCTTACCAAATAACTAATTATACCGAAGTTGATCGAACTAAAATTTTTAGCTTTTTTTACTACGGGTTATTTTGAGTTGAACATGGTAATTATTCTATTTTTTTATAATATCATGAATTTTAACTGAACCTTAGGATTTGGTTCGATTCACGAGTCACACAATGAAGATTTCGATTCACGAGTCAAATCTCGATTTGACAACTATGGTCTAAGTGGTTCCTTGTTTGATGAGTAATGAATTGAAGTCAAAATATCCCCTAAAGTTGACAGACATTGTCATTTTAGCTCAAATTGAACTTTAGGTATCAACTCGGTCTCAAAGTTGGTAAAAATTGATAAATTAGCTCAAAGTTGACAAACTTTTAGATATTAAAATTGATTGCTTTTGGGTTAATTTGTTAATTTTTATCAACTTCAGAGCTGAATTGATACCTAAACTTCGATTTGGATTAAACTGACATTGCCTACCAACTTCAAGATCATTTTAATGGGAGTCTTCCGAATGATATGGAAGTCCGGATGCTTAATATAAGAACTCAAACTTTTGATATCAACCGCTAAATAAGCTTCAATTTCTTTTAGTTTTATCCTACCGTTCTCAGCTAGCTAGTATTTCTTTTACTTTTGATATCAACCGTTCTCTGCTAGTATTTCTTTTGATATTAGAGAACTGAGTATTTTGACCCTGATTTGTTTGGCAGTACTATTTTCAAGGTATTAATTTAATTTAATAAGACTCTAATCTTCTATATGTACTTAATAAAAAACATATAAACTAATATTTTGGAAAACCCTAGCCGCTCTCTCTCTCTCTCCCTCGTAAATTAATTGATAATTGATAAAGCTGACGCACAAATACTAGAAAAAAAAGCTGGCACAAATACTAGCTAGTGATATGGGTAATCAGAGACTTTTTTTTTCATCGCCCTTCCAAGGTAAATTGAAATTATATAGTACCCATATCCCAAATAAATATATAACTCGTTTCTTTCCTATAAAAGAGTCCCGCCGGTCACCACTTCCCATATCATGTAAATGGTCTGAACTTCAGCTACAGCTAAGGGTGAGCATCGGTCAGTTCGATTACTAATCAAACCAAACTTTCGATTAACCAAACTATACCAAATAACTAAAATAGCCAAAGTTGATCGAACATAAAATTTTAGCGTTTTTTACTACCTGTTATTTTTCACTTTTTTACCGTATTAATGAATTTTAACCATTAATTTAAGTTTTTTTTTTGTTGTTGTTTAAAGAATTCCAATGCAAAAATATCATTTGCTAATACTCCATATGTTGGATACCTTTTGAGCAGGGGAGTAGATAGGGGGGTTTGGAGGGCCCAGGCCCCTCCGGCCGCCGGAACCACCTTGACCCCGAGTAGGGTCGGTCACCTTTCACAATTTTTTTTTATCCAGTATTGAATTAGTCCCCTCCAAAATGGCCTATTACGTGTTATGTTTGTCCAAAATTCAAAATTTCAATATTTTGGACCTATTAGATACTCCCTAAATCCAAATTTCTATTTTTTTTTTTTGCTTGGAAGGTCATCTAAAATAAATTTTTTTAATTTTTTTACCTGTTCAGCCCTCCCTAAATCTAATTTTTTACATGTTAGCACTATTAAACGAAATCTAACTTAATTTTGAGAAATTGTACATTAATACTTAAAAATCGGTTCTCAACCATTCAAATTATAACACGCATATATTAAAAAAAATTGAGCAAGTTCGATTTAGTAAATTTTTTTTTTTACGAACGCACATGTAAAATCCCCCCCCCCCACACACACACACACAACCGAGTAATCCTGTATTGGCCACTTTTTCGTGTTGTTTACATTTTGTGTCTTTTGCGTTTTCATGTTTTTTTTTTTTTAAGTTTTTTGCATTTTCATGTTTATCACCTTGTCAAGTTTGTGTTTTTGCATTATTCATGTTTTTGTATTGTTCGTGTTTTATCACCTTTTCGTGTTATTCATGTTTTTTTTTTGTTTTTGCGTTTTTCTTGGGTTTTGTGTTATTCGTGTTTATTCAAGTTTTCGTGTTATTCACGTTTTCGTGTTATTCACGTTTTCGTGTTTTTTTCACATTTTTTCGTTTTTTCATGTTTTTATGCTCTGTAATGTTTTTGCGTTATTACATTTTTTCGTGTTTTCATATTTTTTGCATTAATTAACGTTTTCCTCGTTTTTTGGGTTGATACTCGTGATACTCTAGATGTGATTCCGAAATGGTCATGAGCTCCTTTGACAATTGTTCACATCATTATTCCGGTACAACATAGACATTAAAATAGTCATTATAACTTTATTTTGGCTGAAACATTGATTTTATTATCCGATTTTGAAATTTAACGATGATATTGTAATAATGATTAAATTCATTGACCATGAATGCTTTTCATCCGGCTAGACTAATCTGATGCTATCTATGAGAATTTTCTATATGCATGCCTCTAATTTCATACTCTGTAATCAATTTTTTCTAAGTCTGTTCTTAAATTACCAATTTTCTAATGTTTATGTAGCACGGCCCAAGGCCTGGCTTCAAGAGTAGTAGAAGAAGGCTCCAATTTCATGTTGGCAACTATCTATGCCTCACGAGAAAACCTTGGCTCCCCTTATTCCTACTGAGTGAGTTTTGTCCTCCCTAACCCTATCTATTAAGTGGCTTGATTTCTCAATTGGAACAAATTAAAGTCATTAGCCTCATCACTTCCATTATAGTTATGATAACTTGGTGTTGCTCATATCTTTCTGTATTTGTTCCTTCAACAGACGCCTTTTGGATACAATAGGAAGCATGTTTCATTTATTGGAATTGGAGTTATTGTTCTTAACATAGGCTTGAAATGTGGATTAGAGGTATCTTATGTTTCTTTTATTATATGTTCCATTGATTTTAGTCATTCGATTTGCAAATACCATTGGAAGGAACATCAGGTGTTGATTCTGTTTGTTGAATATGCCAATTGATTTATTCTGTTTGTGGATTAGAATATTGACAATAAACAGAATTCTTCCCAAGCTCAAAAGTCAGGTTTGACTGATTTGCCTTTTCCATTGCAAAAAACAGGGATCCACTTGGTCAATTAAGAACGGAAAGATTCTCATTTAGCTCATAAGATGCAGTACCCATGAAGCAGGTATGAAATCAAGATGTTGAGATTTTTGGTGCTGGAGCAGTTATCACTAACTAAGTGGACCTTAAGCCATTCTAGAAATGCACAGGTATGTGTGATAGTCATTGCTCCTTTTTTTCCTTTTAAATCTGAGTTTGCAAAAGCTTTACCATTTATCTGAAAATTAATTTTAAAAGTTGTATATTTTTATCATTGTGGTTAGGTTACTCTATTAAAAAAACAGACGTCCTTCACTTTACTTGTGTAGTATAGTAATCTTCATAATTGCTTTCTTTCACTTAGATGTATGGGTATTTATGTCGACCTTAGAACCATGATCCATGATATTTGCCCCAAATTAATATATAACTCGTCTCTTTCTCGTAAACTAAAATAACCGAAGTTGATCGAGCCAAAAAATTTTGGTTCGACTCGGTTACCAATCAAATAACCGAAATTTTTATATTTTTAATTTAAATATTTAAAATGTTATAAATTATTAAATTTTAGCTTCATTAGTTTGGAATTTGCAATTTCAAAATCAAATAACCAAATACCTCGTATATTACAAAGCTCGCAACATCAAATGATTTCACACATTCAGGACTTATATTTCTGGGAATACAAATAATAAAGTAGGAGTAAATATAAGTGTTATAAATGTAGATAAAATAGGCACTTTTTATGCAGGCTTTGTCACTTAAAAAAACTGTTAAAACACGAAAACATATAAATACGTGAAAATGCGAAAATGTTAAAAACACGAAAACTTGAAAAACACAAAAGGTGAAAAAAAGCGAATAATTTGCAAGTGCTTTAAGATACTTTGGTATCATTTTCATAATTGTACAATGTGTTTGTCCATGATTTGACTAGTATATATACTCACCATTCCAATGGCTGATTGATTTCGAGTTTAGTGCATAACAGGGAGTACATTACACTATCAACGATACTAACATATGGAACATTTTTCAAATGTTCTTTCTATTTCTTTGTTAAGGGTTACATCTTTTGACAGCTCCTATGTCGAGGCAAGGCTGGACGAGAAACGATTAGTACATGAACTAAGAGTAATTCTCTTGAGTGAGAGATAGAGAATGGCAACACATGAGTTAAAGGAGTGGGAGAAAACTTTTGTCCCTCCCTCTATCAGAGTCTTGCTTTTGAATTTGTATATCTGTAAATTGTACAATATAGAAAAATTCAATTTGATCAACAACCAGCATTCAGAGTTATCTCTTTCCAGAGTTATCGCTTTCCAAAGAAGACTTAATATATCAGTTGAGAGGCGGAGGCAGAGGCGAAGGTGGAGCACCGGAGAAAATATGGCCCAAACTTTATATTTCATTCAATAGAAATTCATATCTGTTAAATGAATTCATATTTTGTTGAATCATTTGTGTTTCAAACCGTGTCTCCATATCCCGCAGGAGTCTCCTAATCTCCACAACCGATATAGGATCATCAGACGTCGCTCCACGGGCCTGTCCCCCCATATGAGGGTGTGGCTCACCACCTATCTCCTCAGGTCCCCCGTTTACCACAAACTGACCAATATCACCAGCAAGTGGTGCTACACTAGGCACGCCACCTCCCGCAATATCACCCGCAAGTGCTGCTTGAAATCCCATGACTGGTGGCACAGGTGGTGCTACCCCAGGCGGTAGAGGAAAACCAATTTCTGCACTATTAGATGTTTGACTATTAAATTGGTTTGCCTCTACCGCCTGGGGTAGCAACACCTGTGCCACCAGTCATGGGATTTCAAGCAGCACTTGCAGGTGATATTGGGGGAGGTGGCGTGCCTAGTGTAGCACCACTTGCTGGTGATATTGGTCAGTTTGTGGTAAACGGGGGACCTGAGGAGATAGGTGGTGAGCCACACCCTCATATGGGGGGACAGGCCCGTGGAGCGACGTCTGATGCTCCTATATCGGTTGTGGAGATTAGGAGACTCTTGAAGGATATGGAGACACGGTTTGAAACACAAATGTTTCAACAAAATATGGATTCATTTAACAGATATGAATTTCTGTTGAATGAAATAAAAAGTTTGGGCCATATTTTCTCCAGTGCTCCACCTCCGCCTCCGCCTCTCAACTGATGTATTAAGTCTTCTTTGGAAAGAGATAACTCTGGAAAGAGATAATTCTGAATGCTGGTTGTTGATCAAATTGAATTTTTCTATATTGTACAATTTACAGATATACAAATTCAAAAGCAAGACTCTGATATACATGTTGAAATTTGTGTAAAAGGATCGCAATCAATCGATTTCTATTAAATACCGTGACTAAACTTCAAATGTAATTATCTCCTCTTAAATATTGTGACTAAACTCTAAACATAATTATCTCGATAAATATACACGTGATATAGACAATAAAAAAATGTTAATTTTCTGTGGAAAATTAGCATTGGGTGTTGTTAAACATAGCCTCAATTTCCCACATCTAGCCCTGTGAAAAGACGAAAATACCATTTGAGGTGGGAAATAGGGGAATATTTCCTCTCCCGGCACGCGGGCGTGAGGTAATCACGCCTCACCACAGGGTGAGGCGTGAGGTAATCACGCCTCACCACAAGGTGAGACGTGAGGCTATCACGTCCGCACCTACGGTGAGGTGTGATAGCCTCACGCCTCACCCTATGGTGAGGCGTGATTCCCTCACGCCCGCGTGAATACCTCCCCGAAAAAATTGGTTGTTCATGATTGTCATTAACTCGAATTAACTTTTTAGAAATAAAAATTATGACATTTTAACTCGGATTACCCTTTAACAAATAAAATATAACATAAACATTAAAATAAATTAATAAGCATAAAAGAGTACATATATAATATCAAAAGTGTTAAAATGTATAAAGTTCTACTAAAATAATTTAGTTCGCCAAACGCCACGCGTCCAGAGATGGGAACTTAAATAAATAAAGATTAGGAATAGGATTTCTGACAGTAAGATTAGGATAGAAAGATTTTAGGAGAAGAGAAGAAGAGAGAAGGTTAGAGAAAGATCGAGATAAACATAGAAAAGAGAGAGAATTCAGAAGAAATAAATAAAGATTTCATTAATCAATTGCATAATGAATTGGTACAGTACAATTCTCTTAAATAGGAAAAATGGAAAAAGGAAAGTATACTAGTCTTCCTAAATTCATGGCCCTAATTATTTTAACTTACCTTAAATCACCATATTAATTCTAACCTACCTTAAATCATCATATTAATTCTAACTACCTTAAATAATAATAGGAAAC
This sequence comes from Euphorbia lathyris, assembly GCF_963576675.1. Classification (NCBI taxonomy): domain Eukaryota; kingdom Viridiplantae; phylum Streptophyta; class Magnoliopsida; order Malpighiales; family Euphorbiaceae; genus Euphorbia; species Euphorbia lathyris. The sequence continues at coordinate 89,786,030 of NC_088915.1, forward strand.
ATAACCTATCTTAAATAAGAATAGAAAATATAGAAATTCCTCTAAATAGGCCTAACAACAGTCACAACTGTAAACATTCCTAAATAACATCTATTAAGGCTAAATACCACTTAATGTAAAAACAATTAACCACCTAATAATACCTAGATAATCCATATCTATAATTGTGATAATACTCCCCCTTTGAAGCATTCTTGTCCCCAAGAATGTAGAAATATGGAGATCAGTGAACTTGAAATTAGAATAAACAATGTCAGATTTTATATTATACTAATTAATATAAACATATCCCCTTATGAAGCCCGAAACACCTCTACGGGTCAGATTTCATATAGAATTATCATAGAGGATCAGTTCTCGATACTACCCAATCTCAAAATCTTAGACCGGAAGATTTCGATGGACCACTCTAAAATTCATATGTTACAACAATTTTGTCCAATCACCGACCAAGTTGCTTTGAAAAATACCAAACTTCCATTTGCAGGCCCACATTCACCGATGTAGTGGGCTTGAATTTTATTGATCTCACATAAATTTAATATCACTCATACAAATTCGCTTCTATCGTTTTGAGGGAAGTGTATATTTACTCATAACGTATACATATAATGGTACAAATTTACTCTAACGCTTTCAAACAAGATCGATTTTACCATATCTAAAGCAAAATTTCAACGAACTAGTTTGACTTTATTAAAGTGGCCAGCCAAATTCGATTTTGGATTGAATTCGTCCTATTATATATATCTAGTGAATAAATCAATATAGAATAAATTGAACCGGACCCTAATATGTAAAAACACGTTTTAGGATTTTTCGGGTGCTTTCTTTTTATTCTAGAAAGTTAATTGGCTTGAAATTAGTGTGCTGTCCAATTAGTGAGCTGTCCTAATTTAGGGTTAAATATTATAATTTAAATGCTTATAGAAGTCTATTAAGTGCACGTTTATTGGATACGGTGGTGATGATTTCGGATATCGGTTCTGGGATAGTCAGAACAGGAAGATTATTCGCAGTCGGGATGTTGTTTTCAACGAGCAGATAATGTACAAGGATAGTCTGGGCGCATCTGATACTGGTGATGTAGGACCAGAGGTCGTGGACCTAGACATCACGAATTCTGGTGGGAGCAAGGAGGTAGTTGTGAAGGAGGCAGTTATGGAGGAGGTAGCAGAACCCCAAACTCCACCGGTTACACTGCATAGATCCACTAGAGAGCGTAGAGCACCTGACAGGTACACGCCAACAAGCAACTACATGCTGTTGACAGATAGTGGTGAACCAGAAAGCTACTTGGAAGCATCTCGTGGAGAGGATGCGAGCAAGTGGAGGCTTGCGATAGATGATGAGATGGATTCCTTGATGACCAATGGCACCTGGGAACTTGTTGAGCTTCCAAAGGGTAAGAAGGCTCTACAAAACAGGTGGATTTTCAGAATCAAAGAAGAGGCTGATGGTAGCATACGCTACAAGGCAAGGCTGGTCGTGAAAGGCTTTCAGCAGAGGTACGACATAGATTATACTGACATTTTTACTCCAGTGGTGAAGCTGACTACTATTCGTTTAGTGTTGAGTATGGTAGCTGCAGAAGATTTGGAGCTGCAGCAAATGGATGTAAAAACGGCATTTCTTCATGGGGACTTAGATGAAGACATCTATATGAAGCAACCTCAGGGCTATGAGTTTGATAACGCTGAGCTTGTGTGCAAGTTGAACAAGAGCTTGTATGGTCTGAAACAAGCTCCAAGATAGTGGTACAAGAAATTTGACGGATTCATGCACGAAATTGAGTTCGTGAGGAGTGAAGCTGATCATTGTTGTTACTTCAGGAAATTGAATGAAGGCTACATAATTTTACTGTTATATGTTGATGATATGCTGATTGCAGGGTCAAGTGCTCGAGAAGTGAGAAAACTGAAGAAGCAGTTATCTGAGCGGTTTGCCATGAAAGATCTCGGAGAAGCTAAGCAGCTTCTGGGCATGAGGATTGAAAGAGATAGGAAGGCTGGAAAGTTGTATCTCTCACAAGCTGAGTATATCAAGAAGGTCTTGATTAGATTCAGCATGCAAGATGCCAAGCCAGCTACGGTTCCTTTGGGTAGCCATTTCAAGCTATCTAAACATGACTCACCCAAGAGCAGAGAAGAGCGAGTCCAGATGGAGAGAACTCCGTATGCCTCAGCAATTGGCAGTTTGATGTATGCAATGGTGTGCACAAGGCCGGATATTGCACATGCTATGGGAGTTGTTAGTCGTTTCATGGGAGACCCTGGTAAGAAGCATTGGGAAGCAGTAAAGTGGATTTTGAGATACCTGAAGGGAACCACTGAACAGGTCCTATGATTTGAGGGCAAGAAAGTTATGTTGACAGGATATGTGGATGCAGATTTGGCATCTAGTGACCTTGACAAGAGAAGAAGTACAACCGGATATGTCTTCACATTGGGTGGTACTGCTGTCTCTTGGGCTTCAAAGCTGCAGAAGGTGGTGGCTTTGTCTACTGCAGAAGCTGAGTACGTTGCAGTGACTGAGGCTAGTAAGGAGATGGTATGGTTGCAGAATTTCTTGCGTGAGTTGGGAAAGGAGCAGAAGGATCCTATTCTGTACAGCGACAGTCAGAGTGCTATTCATTTGGCAAAGAATCCCGCTGTTAGACGAGGTGCCGCGGCCTAATCTCCCGGGCGGACCGGGGGGTGGACACCTCATGGCGACGTAAGCGGTGATTGGCGCCGAAAGCAACCAATCGTGGAATCAAGCTGCTCGGCAGGACCGGAGCTCGGAGATATGGAAGAGTCGCCACCCACGAATGGGAAAATGAACACCGATCCCTTGCGGGAGACCGGTGTGGGTTCGGAAAACTTAGGTACGAGCCGAGAAGGCTAGCTCCTTTCCAGAAAAAGGCTACTAGGCACCCCGACATCGCCCGGTTATGAACCACCGGCCTCCTACTCAGCATGTTAGGCGATAACGGACTAATCGTACATTCCTTTAAGTTTAAAATTCATTTGAAACCTTTTCTTTCTCGTTTTGAAAACCGTTTTGAGCATATATTATTGAAAAGCCACTTTGGTAAAGAATCACCCATTTACATCAGTTCAAAAATACATAGGAAAGAGAGGGGGAGAAGGAAGAATTGATTTATTTGCAACGTGATTTATGTTCCGTGTTACATACTAATTCTATACTAATTCACTTCCCCAAAACGAGTTCATTTACATGGTTCGCACCTTAATCGCCGTTGGAACGATTTAGGTACGTTTCAAAACCCCGTTTGATGAAGTTCACCCGAATCGCCGTTGGAACGACTCAAGCGTTTGAAAACATCAAGATAAAAACCTTTAATAAGAAAACGTGGTTAAGCATACAAGTCAATTTATTTTGTACAAATCATTTAAGAAAACGATTCAAAAACTCTATTATTCACAATGAAAACGATTTTAATTACAAGGTTCGCTTAATCCGTCGTTGGAACGGACTAAGGTTTTAAAACGTGATGTTTTAAGAAATGATTTTAAAATATCAATAAGACACTATTTATTTTCATTAGGAACCTCTAAAAAACCTTTAGTTTAAATAATTAAATTGAAAACTCTTTTTGTGATTTATTTTCCCATTTTTTATTCAATAGACTCTTTACTTGTCATAATTACAACAATAACATATTAAATCAAAATTCACTCCAAATAAAACCTATTTAAAATATGGACCCATAATTGTCCCAAGAATAAAGAAAATAATATAGGCATATATATACATTTTAGCTAAAAAAACCATGAAATATTTATAGATAAAATAAGAATAAGTGAAAAGATACTATGTAATAAATATATAAGAAATAATAACAGAGATACTAAATATAATACATTTTTACTTTAAACATGTCAAAATAATGGGTAAAGCTGTTAAATAAGAAAATAACATTTATCCCCAAAATAGTTTTATCTAATAATAACTAATATAACCCAAATAGCCCAAAAACTATATATATATATATATATACATAATGTAGTTTAAATGACTTTAAAGAGAATATATATACATATACTTAAATTAGATCAAATTAATGAAAAATAATACATAAACATCCTAAATAACTATATGTACCAAATATCTAAAAATAGTTTGAAAATATATATTACATAAATATACATATATATATATAAAGGATCAAAAGCTTAAAAGTTAAGAAAGAGGGATCAAAACAGCATTTTTTACATTTTGGCAGATTTACCGACGGAAAATCCGTCGGTAAGCAGCAATCAGTGACAGAAATGGTAAAATACAGCAGCACTCCAATTATTTCCAGATTTATTCAAAAGCTTTAAATTAAGTCTAATTCAATCGTTTTGGATTTCCGAACTACCAAAAATGGATCATAGTCTATAACGGAAGTTCCTAAAACGACGTTTTTATTTTAAAACGTTATTCGGAAATATCCTTTTTTTAAAAAAACTTATAATTACAACATCTTTTAATAGCCTAACTACCTTTTAATCGGATCACGGTTCGTATTGGGATATCAAAACGAGGTTTTTTATTTTAAAACAAAACCAAATTTTATTTAACACGAGACGAAAATTAAATGAATACGCAAAATTAAATAAAACGTGATAAAATAAATAAATAACTAAATAAATAAAAACTATGACATAAAAATAAAAAAATTAAAGAAATAAATTAAAGGAAATAAAACGAGTCTAGTCCTCGGATAATACCTTAAGTTCGGTATTGACGGTTGACGTCGGTTTGATTCCACGAATCGTGCTTTTCCGGTGTTTTTGGTAAAATTTTAACTTTTAGGAGATTTGGAATTTTTAGGAAAAAAATATTTTTTCCCAAAAAATCAATTTTCTCTCTCTAAAAATGTTTAGAGTGAGAAAATCTTTCCCAAAAAGCTTCCTCCTCAAATGCATGGGGATCCGTGCCTTTTATAGGCATTGGATCCCCGGACGGAATGGGCGACGCCCGAGCAAGATCGGGCGTCGCCCAAGCCATGTTGGGCGGCCGCCCAACAGAGTTGGGCGAGCGCCCAACCGACGTTGGGCGCTCGCCCAACGATCGTTGGGCGCTCGCCCAACGTCGTTGGGCGCTCGCCCAACGGCTGCCGGGCGCGCTCGCCCGATGCCTGCCGGGGCGCGTCTCGCGCCGTCGGGCGCACACGCCCCTTGGCTGTCGAGCGCGCGCTCCGCGCTGCCGTGCTCGTGCGTCCAACGGACGTCGAGCGCGCGCCACTCGCAGTCGGACGCGTGCGTCCAGCGGACGTCGAGCGCACGCCCCGTGCTGTCGGGCGGGCATCCGACCATTGTTGGACGCGCGTCAGCTGCCGCTAGGCGCTCGCACCGTGCCGCTGAGCACTCGAGAGCCGCCCAATCGACGACCGCGCACCATCGCAACTTCTCCTTCCTTATTATATATTATTTTTTGTTTTTAAAACTTCCGGAATCAACCGTTTTAACCGTCTTGTTTACAGGTTTTCGTCACAGGTCCTCCGACTCGGTGTCTACAGTTGCCCCTACTTTCCTATTTTGACAGTGATGTGTGTGTTTTGAAAACTTTTTTTGCTAACGCAACACATGCAATGTAAAACATATAAAAGTAAAAGACACGTAAAGAGTAGGAGGAAGAATACCTGACCTTCGCGCTGCGCGTTCGGGCGTCGTTCTCGATTCTTTCCGTCCTTGCCTCTAAATCGGCTGCCGGCGGATGTTCTTCTTACGGAACCTTGCGTACGTTGACTGGGGGTAAAATTGGCTCGAAAGCAACCTCGGTCGTGGACCGTAGGTAAGATGGCTAAAAAGCTACCTCGATCGTGAACCGTAGGTAAGATGGCTAAAAAGCTACCTCGGTCGTGATGGTTAAAAAGCTACCTCGGTCGTGAACCGTAGGTAAGATGGCTAAAAAGCTATCTCGGTCGTGAACCGTAGGTAAGATGGCTAAAAAGCTACCTCGGTCGTGAACCGTAGGTAAGATGGCTAAAAAGCTACCTCGGTCGTGAACCGTAGGTAAGATGGCTGAAAAGCTACATCGGTCGTGAACCGTAGGTAAGATGGCTAAAAAGCTACCTCGGTCGTGAACCGTAGGTAAGATGGCTAAAAAGCTACCTCGATCGTGAACCGTAGGTAAGATGGCTGAAAAGCTACCTCGGTCGTGAACCGTAGGTAAGATGGCTGAAAAGCTACCTCGGTCGTGAACCGTAGGTAAGATGGCTAAAAAGCTACCTCGGTCGTGAACCGTAGGTAAGATGGCTAAAAAGCTACCTCGGTCGTGAACCGTAGGTAAGATGGCTAAAAAGCTACCTCGGTCGTGAACCGTAAAAAAGCTACCTCGGTCGTGAACCGTGGGTAAGGTGGCTCAAGGGCAAAAAGGTTCTTTCTAACGATTCTGAATTCTTTTAAAACATCGTTGTCTGTATTTTCTCACTGGAGCTAGTGTCCTAGAGGTTCGAATGGTTTGGTAGGAATGTCTTTTTGGTTCGGAATGATTCACATTGTCGATTATTTTTTTGTTGACTGTCGTCTGTATTTTGACTGGTGCCACTGTTCTATAAAAATTGGCTGTCATCGGGAGTTCTCATCTTGACAGTATTGGCAACTGTCTGGGAGAAGCGCAGGCTGAAACGGGCTGCAAATCGGAGGTCTGTGCACCTGGTAATCAATTATTTACTTTTTACCTTTATGTCACATCGTACTTTTTTCGCTATTTACGGGAATGTCATTCCTCTTTCCTATATAAGGTGGTGGGGTTCCATTTCAACCCCACACCTTCTCTTTCTTCTCTCTCTCTCTAGATTTTGATTTGGATTATTCTCGGGATGGATTTGGATGAATGCGATGGCACGAAAGGCATGGAGGAGGTTTACGTGAACCTTGCTAGAGTGGACCCTTTCCACGACCCTACGACGCATCTGAGCCGGACACGCTGTAACGAGGTAAGTACTTTCTCACTTTTTCATTATTTGGTTCAAATTCTAGGCTTTAGTATCCTTATCCGAACATGATTTGCATGCTAACCTTTAGATTGCCTTAGAGGACTCTAGTTAGAAAATATGAATTTCTTTACTTACAAGTAACACTTGTTTACTTTTATGTAAGAATGTGCGTTATATGCATTGTGAATAGTAAAACTACGACTTTATGCATGCTAACAGTAAAAATAACATGAATAATGAACGTGAATAGTAAAAAAACGTGAATAGTGCACGTGGATAGCGAAAACGTGAATAGAGCACGTGAATAGTAAAAGCATGAATGGTGCACGTGAATAGTAAAAACTTAACTAATGCGCGTGAATAGTAAAAACCTAACTAATGCACATGAATAGTAAAAACTTAACTAATGCACGTGAATAGTAAAAACTTGACCAATGCTCCTTGTCAGTGCCGACGAGAGTGGATTAAAGAATAAAGAATTAACTAAATCCTACATAAATGACCCTAAGGAGAGATTTTACAGAAAATTGGTCCAAATTGACCAGACGTCTCTAGGTTAGATTCTGACCGAAAGAATAACTAGTCTTAACGTGTTTTCATCAAATGCAAGCTTAGGAACCATATTTAAAATTTCCTGTATTGTTCTTTCTAGTTCCTCGAGATTTCCGGGACCACGGCCGAGATCCACGTGTGGTATTCTATGTTAGGCGCCGCGGCGAGAGCCCGTGTGCGTGAGTTGGGTTTTGAGCCTTTTATTTCAACGCTGCCCCGCACCAATGGGGTGTGCGATCGCTTTGGCCTGCGGGCCCTATGCGAGAGGTGGGTTGACTCGACCCATACCTTCCACCTTTCTTTCGGGGAGATGACCATCTCGCCCCGAGATTTCTCTTTGCTGACAGGGCTGCGGGGGAGTAGTACTCCAGTTCCCTTTTGCTTTGACATGATACGTCCGCGGGTCGACCGCGCTAGGCTAGCCGCTTTGATTGGGCTAGGAGTTTACCCAGGTGCCAAATCCTCTCCAGCGAAGTTCATTTCTACCGCGAGCCTCTTGAGTCGCAGAGATTTTTGTGAGACGGATGACGCTGACTTGGCTGTCCGTAGCTTCCTAGTGTACACTTTGAGTGAGACGATTTTCCGTACCAAGAGCGGGAAGGTACATGCTGGTCTTATTCAGGCTTTTAGCGATTTGGATGCGACGGCGTCTTATGATTGGGCGGGGGCGGGCCTAGCCTTCCTATATAAGTTTTTGGATTTGACTTGCCGAAAGAGCAAGGACTTCGGCGGTTACACTTTCGCTCTTCTGGTATGTGTGCACCCTGGACTCGTCCTTTCTATCTTCTTCATGCTTTCCGTTCGTAACCTTTGTTTTTTACAAGCAGGTTTGGGCATACGAGAGGCGGATTCTTCCTAGCCAGTCTCGGCATCGGTCACGAGTACCGAGGCTCCCTCTCATGACTCGGTGGAGAGAGTTCGATTTAGGCACAGAGAAGAGATGGACGGTGGCGCGGCTCCTAGACTGGATTGACTCGCGGACCTTGGGACAGGTAGATATCTTCTAGTCGTGCTAGATTCTTGTTTGATTGGATCTGACTTTTTCTTCGTGTTTTTAGATCAAGTTTAGGTGGGACGACCTTGACTTCGATCCCGACTATGCGTACGTGACTTTGATCCAGGAGCAGCAGTGCGTGCTCACCGGCCCTTACGTGCGGGCCTGGTACTTAGGCGACCGGGGCATCACCGGGATTAGACCGTCGCACTGGTCCCCGGGCGAGATCCCCGTTTCCATGTTCGCGGTGCGGACCATGCCCTTATCGGTTATCCATCAGGACTTGACCCGTCGGTTCGTGGGTAGAGAGGTGTGGGTTCACGCCGGGGGCCGTGATCTTTACCTATCGACTTTGTTGAGCGCGAGGGCTGCCCCAGCGGCGGCGATGGATGTGGATCCCATGGCAGACGTGTTTTCGCGGGAGGCTGTCGCGGCAGTCTTTGGTCAGGAGGAGGTCCCGTTGAGTGGTTCAGCCTATTTACCTTTATTCACGAGATAGCTAGCAGTATTTATTGTGTTTTCATTTGCAGGAGGGGTCCTGGAGGAGTGCTCATTTGCCAGACTTCTTTGATGGTGCTCGGGCTCAGACATCTATGAGCGAGCCCCCCTACTATGTCGGCGAGTCCTCCAGCGCTGCCCGACCGGAGAGATCCTCTTTGGGTGTGCCCGTTCCGGACTACGGGAGAGATTTCGCGACCCTTTGTTATGATGAGTCCGGGGTAGCCTACACGGGTGTCGAGATGGCTCCTTCCGTCTTCACATTGAGGGTACCATTTGACCCTTCCGACGCTTCTCAGACTACGAGAGAGACTTGTACTGACTACGTGGGGCTGTCCGGTTACCTCAGAGACCGCCTCAGCTTGCGCTGTGCCGACCACCTAGTATGTATCCTTGCCTTATTTTAGTGTAGTGGAATGCATGCATGTATGTATGATTTCTGTTCTTGCCTATGCTGCTTCTTTTTTTTTTTTTTTTTCTCTTTTTTTTTCACATCTATTTTTCTTCTTTTTTTGTTCCTTTTTTAGAGCGATCTTCACGCCCATGAGCGGAGACGGAGTGAGTCGGTGCGGGAGGCCGATGCCAGGGTTGGCCAGGTGTACCAAGAGCGGAACGACCACTGGTCGGAGGTGATGCGAAGGGAGACTGAGGGTCGCCTTGCTGTCGAGGAGAGAGCACGTGTCGCCGAGGAGAGACTCCGAGTTGCCGAGGAGGCCTTATCTGCAGAGCGGGCGTCATGCTTGAGGGATTTTGAGGACTACTAGGATATCCCTCCTTATTAGGCTTTATGGCTTTGTAGTAGTTTTTTATTAGGATTACCCCGATGTATATCTGATGTATAGGGAGCGGGGTGGATAGCATGTAGGCTTTTTATTGTGAAAAGTAAGGTAGGAAATGTATAACTCATGATTCATATTACCATGCATTTAGTAGATTATGATGATTCCAATCATTCTCGTCAAATATATTCATGCCTTTATTTATTTACAAACAACAGAAATACTTAGCCTCTTATACATTGTTTTTGTAATTGCTCAAGTTATAACTACTGTTACCAGGACCCGCCTTTCGGTTTTCGGATCCCGGCGATTTTTCTCCTCTCCTTTTACTATCCCGGAATTTTCAAATGAGTGCCCTTTCGGGTTTTCACCCACTGGGATGTCCCTTATTGTTGCATAGGCCGCCCTTTACGGGTTTTCAACCTATCGGGAATTTTTCTTTCTTTTTTTTTTTTTACGAAAAGTATTTCTTAAGCCTATCCAGGTTGGTAGGTTCGGAGAATTCCATGCCGTCCATAGTAGTTAACTTCACCGCTCCTTTGCTTAGTATCTTCTTCACGAAGAATGGCCCTTCCTAGTTAGGCTTAAACTTGCCCCTAGGGTCGGTGTGCGTCACACGGATCTGTTTCAGCACCATGTCCCCCTCTTTGATAGGGCTGACCTTGACCTTTTTGTTGAAGGCTCGGGCCATCCTTCTCTGATATAGCTGCACATGGTAAAGGGCTTCCATCCTTTTCTCGTCAACCAAAGCCAACTGCTCATATCGCTTCTTCACCCATTCCGTCTCGGGAATCTCTGCTTCCACTGCGATTCTCAACGATCGCTTTTCGATCTCAATCGGCAGGACTGCTTCTGCCCCATACACTAAGGAGAACGGCGTTGCCCCCGTTGACGTCCTAACCGTCGTACGATAAGCCCATAACGCGAGTGGGAGCTGCTCGTGCCAATTCCGATGTGATTCCACCGTTTTTATGAGAATTCTCTTAAGGTTCTTATTAGCTACTTCTACCGCGCCATTAGCTTGCGGACGATACGGAGAAGACCTGTGATGTTCAATACCATGTTCTCGAAAGAGACCTCTCACTTCTCCTTGAAACTGGACCCCATTATCTGTGATTATGTGATGAGGCACTCCGAATCTGGTGATTAAGTGTTTTTCGATAAACTTCCTCATCTGTTTAGACCCCAACTTGCCAAACGACTCTGCCTCTACCCACTTGCTGAAGTAATCAATGGCGATTGCAATAAATTTGTGCCCATTCGAAGCATTAGGCCTCACCTTCCCGATGATATCAATGCCCCAAGCCGCAAATGGCCAAATAGGTGCCAACACATGCAATTCCATGGCCGGTAGATGACTATAATCCCCGTGGATTTGACAATCGTGACATTTCTTCGCATATTCGTTACAATCTCTTTCCATGGTGAGCCAGTAGAAGTCTTGCCTTATGATTTTCTTTGCTAACACCGCTCCTCCCATATGGGCCCCACAAATTCCCGAGTGTACCGATTCCATTGCCTCGCGGGCTTCTCCTGCATCCAAGCATCTCAGTTGTAACCCATCGATGTGCCTTTTGTAAAGCAAGTCCTTGTGGATGACGAACTGCTGAGCTAACCTTCTAATCACAGCTTGATCCCTAAGTTCTGACTCTGTCGGGTATGTTCCACTTTTCATAAAGTTCACGATATCGAAATACCACGGCTTTTCATCTGCCCCTAACAGCATTATGTCTTCGTAGCATGGTTTGTGAGATCTCCTCAATACCAACGGTTTCGAGGCAAGGTTCCGGGGGTTGTCCCAAACTGACACTAAAGTGGCCAAAGCATCCGCAGCCTGGTTCTGTGCTCGAGGGATATGATAAAAACGACATTCCTTGAATCTTTGTGCCAACCCTTCTAGCTGGTCTAGGTATGGACGCAACCTTTCTTCCCTCACTTCCCAGTTTCCATGCGCTTGTTCGATAATCAGTTTTGAGTCGCCCCAAATTTCAACATATGATGTTCCCAGTGCTGCTAATGACTCCAACCCATAGATGCACGCTTCATATTCGGCCATATTATTAGTGAGAGGGAAGGATAGCTTCTTTGCCATCGGGATCCTTTCTCCCTCTGGTGAGATAAGTAATACCCCTACTCCGGCTCCATTCGAATTAACTGCTCCATCAAAGAACATTTTCCATAGTATAACTTCTATTGCGTTCAAGTGCTCATCGGGGAAATCATAGTTTATCTCTTCTTCTTCTGCGCTCAGGGGTTGGTTGGCCAGAAATTCTACTACGGCCCTCCCCTTGATAACCTTCTTCGTTACGTATTCAATATCAAACTCGGACAAAAGCAACAACCATCGGGCTAGCTTCCCTGTTAGAGACGGAGTTCGGTACAGATACTTCACGGGGTCCATCCGGGAAATAATGATCACTTTGTAAGATTGAAAATAGTGCCGTAGTTTCTTTGTTAGCCATACTACTGCTACGCACGTCTTTTCGATCATGTTATACTTAAGCTCGTACTCCAGGAACTTCTTACTCAGATAATATACCGCGTGCTCCACGCCCGTGTCCCCTTCTTGGGCCAGCATTGCCCCAATGGATCGCTCCTCGATTGCCACATAGAGGAGCAGCGGTTTTCCCAGTTTAGGCGGTCTCAGAATTGGCGGATTAGACAAGTAATCCCGGACCTTCTCTAAGGCCTGCTGACACTTATCATTCCAAATCGTGGGTTGATCTTTCCGTAGCAACTTAAAGATCGGCTCGCAGATTGCAGTGAGTCTTGCTATGAACCGGCTGATATACTGAACCTGCCCCAGAAACCCTTTCACTTCTTTCTCATTCTTTGGTACCGGCATTTCTCGTATGGCCTTCACTTTGTCGGGATCTACCTCAATTCCCTTGTTTCCGATTATATAGCCTAAGATTTTCCCCGATGAAACGCCGAAGAAGCACTTCTTCGGGTTTAACCTTAGTTTGAATTCTGCAATTCGGGCCAAAAACTTCTCGAGTGCAGTAAAATGCCCCTCTCTCGTCTCTGATTTGACCATCATGCCATCCACATAAACTTCTACCTCATTGTGTATCATATCATGGAACAGTGCTATAGCCATTCGCTGGTAAGTTGCCCCGGTATTCTTCAAACCAAACGGCATCACCCTGTAGCAGTATGTTCCCCACTCAGTTGTGAACGAGGTTTTTGCTTTGTGTTTCTCGGCCATCTGAACTTGCATATAGCCCATGAAACCGTCCACATTCGTGTGTAAGATGCTCGATGCTGCACTATCGATCAATACGTCAATATGAGGCAATGCGAACTCATCTTTCGGGCATGCTTTATTAAGATCTCTATAATCGACGCACATTCTCACTTTACCGTCCTTCTTCGCGATGGGAACTACATTTGCGACCCAAGGGGGATAGTCGATTACTTCGATGAACCCTGCTTCTAACTGCTTCTTCACTTCTTCTCTGATCTTATCTGCCCATTCCGGTCTCATGCGTCGGAGTTTCTATTTCACGGGCTTAGCATCGGGGTATGTCAGAATACGGTGAGTTACGATTGATTGATCGATTCCTGGCATGTCTTCGTACGTCCAAGCAAACACTATTTCGTATTTTTTAATTATTCTCTCAAATTCTTTCCTCTCTTCAATAGTTAATTCTTGAGCAATTTGTATAAGTTTAGGATTTTCATCCGTGCCAAGATTGAAAGTTGACATTTCTATTGTATTGATTTCAAATGTAGGCATGTTATATGAATGAGAATGCATGGAATGATCACGATCAACATCAAGCAAGTAAGCAAAATCAGAATTCATTTCATTGATAGTATTGGCGAGTACATCATCAGATTCGAATAAAGTAGTAATACAATTTTTATCGTCGAGGTCCTCGGGTTTCTCATGAACTTTGGAGGTACTGGGCTCGTCCACCGCTCCCACAGTGGCCTCAATAGTAACGACCTGCTCCTCGGCATTCAAATCTAACATCATAATCTCCTCGACGAAGCAACTTGCCTTTCCTTTGCCCCAGTCAATCACATCATTGAAGATCTTAAAACCTGGCAGAATCTTTCCTTCGGTGCTAGTCCATGACTCGGGGTCCCTGAATAAACCTTTCCATGCCCCTCATTCACGAAATACTTCCTTAGGCCCACCTTTCCTTTACTACTTGTGTTGGACGGACTTCCCTGCTCATATCCTAAACCCCTCCGGGTTTTCTGACTCTTGAAGTCCGGAAATTCTGGCAACCCTTGATGGTGTGCTCCTAAACCCATACCGGGGATGAAACCCCCTTTCATCATTTTCACCACATCGGAGGTCATGCTAGACTCGTAAATCCCAAAAACTTGGAATCCGGAGAAAAGCTGAGGCTCAATTCCCAATGCCGCCACCGAGCTCAATTTTTCTTCTCTGATCGTCACTATCTCCTCCCCGAAGGGGAATTTGATCATTTGGTGGAGCGTGGAGGGCACACCTCCTAACTTGTGGAACCATGGGCGTCCCAACAATACAGCAAAGGTTACCAGGATATCTAGCACCGTGAACTCTGTTTCCTCCTCGTGCGGCCCCACTTTCAGCTTGGCCTTAAAAACTCCTTCGATGTGCCTACGACTATCATCATAAGCCCTGATCACAGTTTCCGAGGCCGTCAGGTCCCCTCTTTCTACTCCCAACTTAGATAAGAGTTTCAGCGGGCAAACATTAATGGCCGATCCATCATCGACCATCATACAGCTAGTTTTCTTCCCGTTAATTTCAGCTCGGATGTATAAAGGCTTGTTGTGAGCCTTCCCCTCTTCTGGGAGATCCTCATCAGTAAATGTGATTTCGGTTTTCTTCCGGGCCATAATCGCCCCTACCAACGCTGCCGGCTCGATATCGGTAGAAATAACCAAATTCTGCAGCTCTTTCATCAGATTTTCACGATGGTATTTGGAATGGCATAGGACTTCCCACACCGTAGACTTAGCTTGTGTTTTCTTCAACTGCTCGAGGACTTGGTCATCTCGCTTAGGAGCCAATCCTTCCCCTATCTCAGTCTCAACCACAGGTGCCTTTCCCTCGGCCACTCGACCTGATCTTGTCATGACAGCAATTTCCGGTTCTTCATGAGATTCATCCCAAATATTGATAGGAATCCGCCGATTAGCATCTTCCTCGTCCGAGGAACTTTCCCAAATGTCTACAATCATTAGATCCATAACGTGAGGAACGTTCGGATTCAAATAAAAAGGATCCGCCGATCCATACAATGCCCAGCCTATCAGATCATCATAATCCCGGAGGGACACTCTACTCATTCTCCTTGCTGCCAGTGGAATAGCTCCTCTCTGTATGCACATAAGCTGCACCTTATCACTCATTGTTTCGCGACACTGCTCATACCGTTGCCTCCACCTCCTAGCATAATCCACGAATGGTTCCTCGGGGAATTACCTGATCCTATCCAGATCTTCCAGGGATCCCGTCCATGGAACATACATCTCATATCTCGCCACAAAGCATTCCTAAGAGGTATCCAATGACCCATTTCTTCTTCTGATAGGCCCTGGTGCCACAACAAGGCTTCTTCCATTAGGGTTTCCGGGAAATGTTCATGTAATTCACATTGCGGGAACCCGGCGTCATACATGTGGTTACGGAATAACTTCGCATGCTCAACAGGATACTGGTATCCACTATACCTAGGCATTGCCAACACCGCCTCGGGCGTTTCATAAGAGGGGGAGTCCAACATCCATACCGTATACTCTTTGATAAACCTCTTTGTCATTGCCGCCCAATCGGTCTTAACATACATTGGAAGTGACATATACCACATCAACGGCTCACCCATCAATGAATTACAGAACAAGTTGGTGATCTCTTCTTCCTTAAAACCTAAGGGCGCCATGGCCGACAAGTAGAAATGAAGGTGTTCCATCGGATCTTTGTTGCCATTATACTTACTGACCCTCGGTAGCGGACGCTTGATAGGTCCGATCTGCATCGCGAAGTGCTCTGCAATCCTGTCCTCAGTCCTTTGGTACCTTTCTATAAATAAATCTGATAATCGATCCCAATCATGCTTGCAAGAGTCGGGTAATGAGTGGAACCATCCCAAAGGCTCGCCTATCAGCGAATGGTGGAACCACTAAGCAATCTCGTCCACCCCGAAGGATTCAACAAACATATCGCGCATATATTCACGCAGGTGCACATCGGGATTCTCTCCACCACTAAACAGACCCAAATTAGGCACAATAGTTCGAGACGACCCTTCTCCGGTCTCTTCGGCACTATCTTCATCATACGGTGCTCCACCATCCAATCCCTCTCCCATCGGTTCATCCTCTTGTTCCTCGCCAAGGAAGGACACATATAGACCATTTCCTACATTGTTCCTTTCGTCGGAATCCAGCAACTCCTCTACGTTCTCCTCGAAGGATTCCATCACTACGCATTCTGTCAAACCAACTCCGATCATGCTCACCCTATGATTAGGCAATGGATTACGCCTAGTGGAAGGGTTTGCTGACGAAGGATCAGCTATCTTTTTCTCCTCGATTAAATCCTGGATTTCGTGTTTCAGCCTTTCAAAATTCTCAATTGTATGCCCATAACTGCTGTGGAACTCATAATACCCTCTAGCCTGTATCTGCGGAGGAGGCGGTGTCTTGTTATAAGGGGTAAGGGCTTTCAATAGTCCTTTCTTCTACAAACGTTCAAAAACTTTCATGTAAGTCTGATCAAACTTGGCAAACCGCCTCTTTTCGATAGCATTAAGATCAAGCACTTTCATTGCAGCGGACTCTGTACTCGCACTTGGCCCTCCGGCACTATATCCAGACTTCGTCCACTTGGTATAGGCTTTCTTTGGTTCTCCATCCCCCTCAACGGTCAAGGCACAGCTATACATCTGATTGAAATCGGTAAAAGGCATATACCGCAACTCATTCTTAATATACGGCAATGTGTTACCGACTACTATTCGGATCTGATCCTGCTCAAGCTTTTGTTTCATAACCGCGGCCTTGGCCCTCCATCTCCTTACAAAATCGGAAAATGACTCCCCAGTCTGCTGCTTAGTGCTCTCTAGCTCCTTCAAAGTGACCTCAAGCATGGTGTTGAAGCTATACTGAGTGATGAATGACTTCGCTAACTCTTTCCAATCCCTCTTCGTCACCATCGGCAATGCATGAAACCATGTGAGGGCAGCCCCCTCAAGATAGGTGTTAAACAGCCCCAGGACTTGATCCTCAGTCAGGATCGTGTGCTTCATTACAGCGATATACTGATTCATGTGGGCAGTGGGATCCCCAGTTCCATCGAACTTTTTCATGTCAGGGAGCCGGAATTTCAAAGGCAAAGCTGTTGCCGATAAACAATTCTTCAAGTTATAAAAGTCCTGACTCCCGGAACTTCCCCCACGTAGATCCTGCACCTCCTGAGTGATGTGTTGCTTCCACTCCTCTTCCTTAGCTTTCTCTTTCTCAAGCTGCTTCCGGATATAATCCTGATAGTCATCCTCATTCCCAAAGCGAGGTCCATCGTTCACCTCATTCTCAGCGTGTTTACTGCCACTTTTGTCATCCCTCATGGCCAGCTTAGCTAACTGGGCCGCTATCACCGCTAACTGCTCATTAATGTTGTTCACAGAGTTTTCTAATCCGGCCACTTTTTCGTCGGTCGCAGACATACTGGCTGAAGACTGAGTATACTCGGACGAAGATGATTCCGAAGCCACAACTGCCGATTCAGAACTGTCAATCTGTAACTGGTCAAACTGCCTAACTAGCCGACTGCTCTCTCGGTACCACAATCGCTTAATGATGACGTCTGCGCGAACGGTATCCATTAGTATGTATGCATGATTTTATATGCATGATTCGTGGTGTGTGCGTTTATTTATTTACGGATATATAAGATAAGAAGAACAAACGTTAGTCTAATTACACGTATCACAACATCTCTCTTCCACCCTTATTCCTCCACACATTCGATGGTCCAAGTCTCTTTCCTAGGATTTTGGTTTGGGGCTCACATTGCGGTCCAGGGGACGCGTGATGCCGTCGATTATTGCGGAAAAATAAATCATTCACCATACAACACAGTTCGTTTTTGACGCATCAGCGTTCAGTGACTAAGAAATCGACCAAGTTGGATTGTCCTTTCGGAATAACTCGTCTTTCATCCTTTCGTGAGACGCATTAGTTCGGGTTTTGACTCCCTTTGAGCGCATCTCAGTTTTTAGACATGGTACGAGTTATTCTTCTAGTCCAAGCATTCGTTATTGTCAATGACTCATTCCCTTTTGTTCGCGCGGGTTCGTGTCTCGATTTTTGGATTACAACGGGATATTTTGGATCTATCGAGAGACGTAACCACATGTTTATTTAGTGATGGAATCACTTTTGGATTTTATTTTAGGGAACGGACTCATTGCGTAACGCGTTTGTTCTTAGCGTCGAGGATCCGTTTGCTCATTTTAGCTACGTGAAAAGACAGCGAGTCTTATTTTGAGCGCATGGTAACCTTTCGACTAGCAACAGTTCGTTGTTCTTCCCAATCCACAGGATATATCATCTTGTGGTTATAGAAAATCAACGTTTCGTTGAATCGCATGCTTATTCGAAGCGGGGATATCACCGTTCTCTTTCCTTTAGGCACGAATTAAGCAAACACGTACATCGGGCCATATTTCTTACAGTTTTGGTAACGGTCGAAATGATCGAGTCGTTAGTCAAAACCCGCAGTCTCGTCCATATGGCGCAATTATATGGTTTGGCTTAATTCGGCTTCGTGATTTTAAACGGGGTATACACTCGTTCGAGGCACGCATTCAACGGCATTGGTTTATTTTCTTTAACTACTCTCGGGATTAACATATATCGTAGATTCAGAATGATTTTGGTCGTTTAGTTCATTTTTTGCTTTTCTTTTCTTAGTCCCTTCTGCGGACACGTCCATTTCTCTTAAGAACGACATAAGGCATAACGTAAAAGCTCGTCTTTTATTCGGAAGGGACGGGCCACGTTTGCGAAACTTTTCACGTTACAATAGGGTCGTTCGAAACAGAAATATTCTTCGTTTTCGTTTCATCATAATTCCGTTTTATCCCAACCTATTTAAAGAATGTGAATAACGGCTACTGTTAATATAGTCTTTTGAATCGAGATATAACTATCCTTAATTCCAAACCGATCCGTACTAATACGTGCTTACGTCCTAACGTATTTCCTGAACATGTGCCTTCTTCGGGGCACGGAAAGCGACCAGGGGGGTCGCACAAGTTCATTCATACGAGATGACTAAGTCGTCTTTAGTTCGAATCGTTTCGATATTTGCAGGTAGTTTGTACATCGGTTCGAGAGTATATATTTAACGTATCGTTTCATTTTCTTTATCTATTTTAGGATTAGACACGTATTATGGCGATTTGAAAACACGAACTGATTCATTTATCACATCAAAAATAGTAACGGGCAATCCTATGGCAACTTCTAAGGCTACTATATGCTGACACGGCTGATCGCGGGACCTCACAGGACCGCACAAATTCGCCCCTAACGAATGGATGGGGACCCTTTGGCGCCTTACTGTAAGGGGGAACTTACACTAGCCTCTTTCGAGCGACGAATGGACTCTCGCTAGAGGTTTCGTGGAAATTACCCAAGAGGTTTGCAATAATGCACATGAATGCATACGAAAAGAAATAATACGATCCGTCCCCGTTAAGGGCTTAATACATGCCTTCCGGAATCAAATTTCTCGCTTCCCCAGCAGAGTCGCCACTTGTTAGACGAGATGCCGCGGCCTAATCTCCCGGGCGGACCGGGGGGTGGACACCTCATGGCGACGTAAGCGGTGATTGGCGCCGAAAGTAACCAATCGTGGAATCAAGCTGCTCGGCAGGACCGGAGCTCGGAGATATGGAAGAGTCGCCACCCACGAATGGGAAAATGAACACCAATCCCTTGCGGGAGACCGGTGTGGGTTCGGGAAACTTAGGTACGAGCCGAGAAGGCTAGCTCCTTTCCGGAAAAAGGCTACTAGGCACCCCGACATCGCCCGGTTATGAACCACCGGCCTCCTACTCAGCGTGTTAGGCGATAACGGACTAATCGTACATTCCTTTAAGTTTAAAATTCATTTGAAACCTTTTCTTTCTCGTTTTGAAAACCGTTTTGAGCATATATTATTGAAAAGCCACTTTGATAAAGAATCACCCATTTACATCAGTTCAAAAATACATAGAAAAGAGAGGGGGAGAAGGAAGAATTGATTTATTTACAACGTGATTTATGTTCCGTGTTACATACTAATTCTATACTAATTCACTTCCCCAAAACGAGTTCATTTACATGGTTCGCACCTTAATCGCCGTTGGAACGATTTAGGTACGTTTCAAAACCCCGTATGATGAATTTCACCCGAATCGCCGTTGGAACGACTCAAGCGTTTGAAAACATCAAGATAAAAACCTTTAATAAGAAAACGTGGTTAAGCATACAAGTCAATTTATTTTGTACAAATCATTTAAGAAAACGATTCAAAAACTCTATTATTCACAATGAAAACGATTTTAATTACAAGGTTCGCTTAATCCGTCGTTGGAACGGACTAAGATTTTAAAACGTGATGTTTTAAGAAATGATTTTAAAATGTCAATAAGACACTATTTATTTTCATTAGGAACCTCTAAAAAACCTTTAGTTTAAATAATTAAATTGAAAACTCTTTTTGTGATTTATTTTCCCCTTTTTTACGCAATAGACTCTTTACTTGTCATAATTACAACAATAACATATTAAATCAAAATTCACTCCAAATAAAACCTATTTAAAATATGGACCCATAAATGTCCCAAGAATAAAGAAAATAATATAGGCATATATATACATTTTAGCTAAAAAAACCATGAAATATTTATAGATAAAATAAGAATAAGTGAAAAGATACTATGTAATAAATATATAAGAAATAATAACAAAGATACTAAATATAATACATTTTTACTTTAAACATGTCAAAATAATGGGTAAAGCTGTTAAATAAGAAAATAACATTTATCCCCAAAATAGTTTTATCTAATAATAACTAATATAACCCAAATAGCCCAAAAACTATATATATATATACATAATGTAGTTTAAATGACTTTAAAGAAAATATATATACGTATACTTAAATTAGATCAAATTAATGAAAAATAATACATAAACATCCTAAATAACTATATGTACCAAATATCTAAAAATAGTTTGAAAATATATATTACATAAATATACATATATATATAAAGGATCAAAAGCTTAAAAGTTAAGAAAGGGGGATCAAAACAGCATTTTTTACATTTTGGCAGATTTACTGACGGAAACTCCGTCGGTAAACAGCAATCACGACAGAAATGGTAAATTACAGCATCACTCCAATTATTTCCAGATTTATTCAAAAGCTTTAAATTAAGTCTAATTCAATCGTTTTGGATTTCCGAACTACCAAAAATGGATCATAGTCTATAACGGAAGTTCCTAAAACGACGTTTTTATTTTAAAACGTTATTCGGAAATATCCTTTTTTAAAAAAACTTATAATTACAACATCTTTTAATACCCTAACTACCTTTTAATCGGATCACGGTTCGTATTGGGATATCAAAACGAGGTTTTTTATTTTAAAACAAAACCAAATTTTATTTAACACGAGACGAAAATTCAATGAATACGCAAAATTAAATAAAACGTGATAAAATAAATAAATAAATAAATAAATAAATAAAAACTATGACATAAAAATAAAAAAATAAAAGAAATAAATTAAAGGAAATAAAACGAGTCTAGTCCTCGGATAATACCTTAAGTTCGGTATTGACGGTTGACGTCGGTTGATTCCACGAATCGTGCTTTTCCGGTGTTTTTGGTAAAATTTTAACTTTTAGGAGATTTGGAATTTTTAGGAAAAAAAATGTTTTTTCCCAAAAAATCAATTTTCTCTCTCTAAAAATGTTTAGAGTGAGAAAATCTTTCCCAAAAAGCTTCCTCCTCAAATGCATGGGGATCCGTGCCTTTTATAGGCATTGGATCCCCGGACGGAATGGGCGACACCCGAGCAAGATCGGACGTCGCCCAAAGGGGTTGGGCGGCCGCCCAAGCCATGTTGGGCGGCCGCCCAACCTCTGTTGGGCGATCGCCCAACAATCGTTGGGCGAGCGCCCAACAATCGTTGGGCGAGCGCCCAACAATCGTTGGGCGCTCGCCCAACGGTTGCCGGGCGCGCTCGCCCGACGCCTGCCGGGGCGCGTCTCGCGCCGTCGGGCACACACGTCCCGCGGCTGTCGAGCGCGCGCTCCGCGCCGCCGGGCTCGTGCGTCCAACGGACGTCGAGCGCGCGCCACTCGCAATCGGACGCGTGCGTCCAGCGGACGTCGAGCACGCGCCCCGTGCTGTCTGGCGGGCATCCGACCATCGTTGAACGCGCGTCAGCTGCCGCTAGGCGCTCGCACCGCGCCGCTGAGCACTCGCGAATCGCCCAATCGACGACCGCGCACCATCGCAACTTCTCCTTCCTTATTATATATTATTTTTGTTTTTAAAATTTCCGGAATCAACCGTTTCAACCGTCTTGTTTACAGGTTTTCGTCATAGGTCCTCCGACTCGATGTCTACACCCGCCTTTCACTCAAGAACAAAGCACATAGAGTTGAAGTATCACTACATACGACATCTCTTGGACAGGAAGATATTGCAATTGATGAAGATTCCAGGCACAGAGAATCCTGCAGACATGTTGACTAAGGTTGTAACCTTAGAGAAGCTGAAGCTATGTATGGCTTCAGCTGGCATTGGTAATTAAGTTAAAGGCATGGCACTACCATCAGAGGACGGATTTAGTCTCCAGGTGGGAGATTGTTGGGCTTATGAAGACTAATATATATAGGCCCAACTGAAGCGATGGGCCCAACTGCAGCGATTAGGGTTTCAGACGGTTAGGGTTTCAGGAGTATAAATGTAACCTCTTTCTCTGTAATCCGTATCTCATTCATTATAGTAAATATCCTGGCTTGGTAGTGCCCCCAGACGTAGTCATTCATATTGAGTGGCGAACTGGGTAAACAATTCTTGTATGTTTGCTTATTTTCGTTTATCGTAATTTCAATTATTCCTAACAGTGTATAATTAAGATTGGGCTCTGGATGGTTCTCAAAAACCCATTAATCTATATTTTTGGATCGGCCCATTAAGGATCCTGGAGGCTTTTGACAGAAAACAGTAGGGATAAGTGACATTGGACTTCAAACACGCCCCAAACTCATTTGGTATAGGAATTTAGATTCCGAACCAATATGGTGATGACACGTGTATCCAAGCTCATATCCAAATATCTATAAATAGGAGTACAGTTAGGAAGGTATACAATTCTAGATACTCAAACTCCATTACATTCTCCCTAAACTTTGTACTCACGTACTAACTTAGGTATCAGACTAATTGTTTTCTGTCTTACAAGTCATTAAAGGCTGTATTCAAGTACTTTGAGGATATTCCGATATCATTTGAATATAAATGTGGGCATTAAAATTTAAATGTTCTCATTTTTTTTTATCTATTTTTATTATTTAATTTTGAGTAAAATGTGTAAAAATTATAGTACTTGAAATGAAGTTGAATGGAAAATATGAGTAAATTAATTTATACTAGTGAGTACTGAACCTGGACCGGAAATGAGCATTAGTTCATTCTTATAATACTATATACTCTAATCAAGCCTATATTCATCCTTACAAATATTAATTAATCAATAAAACTGATTTTCCTTTAATATTATTAATTAATTACTATTCTTATTCTTATTCTTATTATATATATGGTTATACATCATTTCGACATAAATATTGTCTTATGCTGCTACCATATATATAATCAGAACCAGAAATCAGTCCATTCTGATTCTTTCACTTCAATCATTTTCTCCCAATATCGAGAATGAGGTTGAAAGGGATGGCCGCTGTCTTCAACCACGACGTTCGAACGAGGCTTTGCGATAGCAGCAGCAGCGGGAGCGAGCACTATTCCCCTGAAGATTTCGACTATCTTTCCGATCGAGTCAACTCTTTTATCGAAGGAGTCAATCATCATGATTCAGATTTCGAATCTAACATTGAAGAATCAGCAAATTACTGCTCTGATTCTGAAAACAACAACAAATTGCAGAATCTGCTTAGTAATGAAGACCAAGATGATGAAATCAGGAGGATAATTCAACTTGCTTCTAAGATGATTGATGAAAATTCCTCTCAACAATGCTTTAATAAACACACATTGATGTCTCATTTGCGCCACCATGGCTTTGATGCTGGTTAGTTTCTTTTTCTACTCATAATTCTGAGAATTGCATATACAATATGTGTCAATTATCGTTTTCTTGTTGTATCAATTACCGGATTGGGGTCAAATGAGTGAACTCTAACTCAATCTAAACAAATTCATATGGTGCCAACCTAATCGGATTTGTATCGATTTCGTGTCGTGTTTTCAGTTTATCTCTAATTTTAATATGTACCAGTATATTAATAGTACATTTCTTCCTATATAGTTACGTTTGAAAATATAGAAAGAAATGACACGGTTGGATTAAAAATTTAAGGGTTAATACACATATTTGCCCCTCTGTTTTATCGGAAAAACAGATTTGCCCTTAAATCAAATAAACCCATAAAACTATCTCTGAATTTTTCACAAACCTACAATTATACCCTAATCTAACAGACCTGTTAAACGGCGTTCACATCAAACTTGCTTGTCTCCAGAAAAACTTTAGAAAAGAACAACCAATCACAAACAGAAAAAAATATGCACATTCAATTTCGATTAAAAGCAAGTTAGAAGAACAGATTGGTCAAAATTCATTTTCATAAAAGCTCAATCCACCTAATAAAACGGCGTCTAAACCTCCTAATTAATCCAAAAGCAATAGCAATAGAAAACAATAAGAAACCAAATGAATTTTGATTGTCGTCATCTAATTTTTTTGGAGACAAGAAGGTTTGATGTCATCACCGTTTAGCAGCTCTGTTAGATTAGGGTATAATTGCAGGTTTATAGAAAATTCAGGGATAGTTTTGTGGGTTTATTTGATTTAAGAGAAAATCCGTTTTTCCGCGAAAACACAGGGGCAAATATGTGTATTAACCCACAATTTAATGTTGAATATCTAAATTAGAAATGACATTTAAAGATATGGAAATTTTGAGTCGTGTAGTGTCTTGACGAGTCACATGTAGTTTTGACATGTAAAAGTATGAGAAGTATGAGTCGTGTTTGCAATAATTATTATAATTTGGTTAGTTTCTTTTTTGCTCATAATTCTTTGAATTGCATATGCATTGTCAATTATGATGTTTGTATCGTGTTCGTGTTATGTGAATTACCATGTTTCTATCGTGTTCGTGCTCATATAATTCTGATTAGTTAATTTTCAGAACAAAAGTATCAATTTCTGAGTGCTAATTTTCTGATAATTATGCATGTGTTACAGGTCTTTGCAAATCACAGTGGGGGAAATTTGGGAAGCATAGTATATAGATGTAAATATTGATGGAAATCGCTTTATTATTGAAGTTAATTTAGGGATGGAATTCGAAATTGCTCGTCCTACGGCAAATTACACAGCATTACTTGATTATTTTCCTAAAATATTCCTTGGAAAGCTTGAGAAGTTGAAACAGATAGTGAGATTAATGAGCAGTGCAAAAAGATTATTGATGAAAAAGATGGAATTGCATGTCCCTCCGTGGAGGACAAACGAGTATATGGAGGCCAAGTGGTTTGATCCCTATAAACGCACAATCAATGAAATATCAGCTAAAAACAATGCAATCTCTTTTGCTGGAAAACCTTCGATTGGGTTTGAATCTTTCTCGATCAAAGTTGGCTTGAATTTGGATATTTGACTATTGCACGCAATGACGACGAAATGGATCTGAAATCGTAGTTAAATATTTATTAAATTGGTAGAAATTTGAAAGGCCCATTTCTCTCCTTTACGTGGAAGTTGTCTAGTAGAGTTGTATTCTAGGAATTGAAAGGTATTAAATATATGGACATTATTTTATTTTTTTTGCAACACTAAATATCATTTATAATTGTGCTAACATAAGTAGTGATTTTGTCAAAGATTAATATAACATATATATTAAGTCTTAACTATTAGCTTGAGCTTTTAGTTCAATTGGTTTCATGACATAGTATTAAAGCCGTTAGGACCAAACGATCGAGGTTTAAGTCCTGACAACTTCATTAATTGGTGGAATTAAAAATACATGGCGGGATGAGTTTGTGTTGGGCACGCTGCAAACCTAATGGACATTTGTATGTGGGGTTGTGTCAGAGATTAATATAAGATATCAGTGGTTTTCACCTGGCCAGTCACCATTAGATCTATAATGTGTGAATATGTTCGGTTTAAACCGTATATCTAATTTGATTCAGTATTGGTTTTTGTTTTAAACACATTTTGATGTTCTATTCGATTTGATTTGACAAAAAATACATAAAAAAATCAAAACCGCACCGAATTACATATATTCTACATTATCACGAGTTTAATATTTTTTTTTATTGTTGTTGAGATAATAAGTAATATTATATTTTGAAAGTATTTTAATTATTTTTTATTGTTGTAGTTGAAGTAAATTGAATTAGGAAATATAATAATTTTTATTTGTTGTTTTTTTATTTATTTAACTAAATTCAGTTTGTTCTGTTTAAAATAAAACCGAACTAAATATTTGAACTAATAATTAAGATCCAAGAATAAATTTTTATTATTATCTGTCACAATTGTCACGTGTCATCATTTACTGACATGTGTCATACATATCACGAAATGTTATTGATGTAACAACCACATTAGCTTTTCAGTGGTTTAGATTGTTGGATCCGACCATAATGACTTTATTGATAACATTTTCTACTTTAATGAGCATCGATATACAAAACCCCTACTTTAGTCACTATACAAACTTCTTACCGGTAAGAGAATCTATTGGCTTTTTTTTCAATAAGAAGAAGTAATATTAAATTTAAGAAGAAATAAAGTAAAAATTATTGGTAAATATAAGATTAAACAAAGATGAATAAGAATTATATATTTCATCTGAACCAAACTAGAATAAAAAGAATTAAACAAGAATAAAAAGAATTAAACAAGGATGAGCCTGTGTTGTGTATGCTGCAAACCCAATGAGCATTTGCTTGTGGGGTTGTGTCTAAAATAGAACTCACTTGCAAATTTCGAGTTGCTATGTTGTTGTTGTTCGAAAAATATCTTTGATATCTCGATATAGCATCGAGCTAGTTAGGACCAATTACCTGATCCCAACTTGTACAATTATAAAGTTGTAAATAACATATATACAAGTTAAGACCAAGTGATATGTCCTACTTGGCTCGAAGCTATATCTAGATATCTGAGAAATTCTTAGGCCTAATAAAGAATGAAAGCGTTGATGGGCGTTCAACTATTTGCCCGAATCTCAAGCCTAGGGCCTTCAATGTATAAGCTCATCCAACTCGGTACAATCACTATCAAGGCCACATCTTCAAGCGTTAATACGCCAATGATTTCATTAGAATTGAAAGGTAAAGGCTCGTTTAGTTGATTACCTTTTTATTTAGCTGATTTGACCAAATGTTTGTGTAAATATATTTGGTAAAAATTAGTTAATTACAAATAGTTGTTTGTATAAAATAGTGGTTTTTTTATAGCTATTATTTTCTTCGTTGATAAATCATATTTAAATGGTGAGTTATTAATTGATAAATATATTTTTGTGCAAAATATAAATTTTATGTTAATATGTATCTCTCAAGTTCTGTAACTTGTAGATTTATAATTTTGTGTATTGGTTAGCTTAGTTATTGGTTAATAAATAAGCCAGGTCTGCTTATGTGGTTGTAGATTATATTTAGTGTGTAAATGTTATTTATACAGAGATCGTGAAGTATTAAACTATAAAATGATAGAAACAATAGTAGAGAAGATAAATGAAATGAAGAGACGAGAAATGGAGAGGTTATCAGAGAGTGAAATGAATTGGGGAAAAGATTGAAAAAGAATCGAGGTGGATAAGTTAGAAGATCCAAACTTGACTATATGTTTCGACACATGATCTCCGAGTTCACTTTACTCTTTATTTCTCATCCAACCCATGATCCCCAAGTTCACTTTACTCTCTGGTCCCCACCCCATTTCTTTTCTTTTCACCTCATTCACTTCATTACTAATATTTCTATCATTTTATAGTTTAATACTTCAAAATCCCTATATGTATAAATAGCACTTATAAACTGAATACAATCCACAACTATAAAAGCAGATATAATCATGTTTTTAATCAATTACTACAACACCAATCACTCGCATTACAAGTGACAGAACTTTAGAGATACAGATTAGACTTTTAAATTAAAAAATATAATTAACTAATCACTAATCTCACCGGTTCACATGTTCAATTATTTAGCTAACTAATTATAGAAGAGAATTTCGAATGTTTAACAAAAATGGTATTGATTTAAATCTTTTAATTTCTGAAGATCTCAAATTGATGAGTGTTTTTAGCAAAAATTTGAATAAAGGGTCAATTTTGCAAAATCAATTTAGCTTGTCTTAGGATCAAAACTAAATCTGAAACCTTAATTCAAAAAAATGTTTCCCTATGATCATCTATAATCATGGTCAAAACTTTATTTCAAATCTTAATTCACAAAATTTCCCGTTTGATCGTCTACAATCATTATCAAAAATAAATCCGATTAGACGCAGACTGCCGAAAAATGACAGCAGAATGAAGGTTGTTAATCAGAAACCCAAACCATCATATGTATACATATGTTCTGAATATAATTTGATTTTGGATTTGGAAAAATCTCAAAACTAAATTCACTAAGAAATTTGAAACCTTAATTCATTAAAATTTCCAAATCATGATCGAAAACTAAATCTGAAACCTTAATTCACTAAAAAAAATTACCAAATCATGATCGAAACTAACCGTAATTCACTAAAATGTTTCCCTATGATCCTCTACAATCATGATCAAAACTATATTTCAAATCTTAAAAATTGGTGTCAAAACTAAATCTGAAACCGTAATTGACTATCGGAAATAGATCAGTGAATCAAGATATGTTTCCACTGGATCAAAAGAAACAAACAGAAAGATGAGAGCAGACTACCGGGGAAAACAGTAATAAATTAAAGTCACCGATTAGACCGGAAAATGATATGTCGCCCGCAGATCTAGATATGAAACAACAACCGGCCATTAAAATTCACTGAATCAATATAGCTACAGCGGCTTTGACAACAAGATGAAGACAACTAAGTTTAATGTCTTCTCTTGATACATATAGCTATCGAATCAAAACACTAAATATGATCCCTCCGACTGAAAAAATAAAATAGAACCACCGTGCGGCTAAACTTCCTAATCGCCTTAACTGAGAAAATGAAATAGGACTCTGTTATTTCAGCCTAGTGGCTGCCTTTTATAGAGTTGTAATCAAATTCGGGTTTATTTGGACATCTCAGCCTATAAGATGGATGTGTTTCCTTTTAAACGAGGGTTAATGAATTATGGTAAAAAAAGCATCCTCGGTCCCTTATCTTTCTTTCTTTTTAGGCTTATTAAACTCTTGATTAGAGGTGGCGATAGTATATACGATCCGATTACATGACACGTAATTTTAATGTTTGAATTTAGATTAGTAGGTAATTTGTCATTTTTTGATTGACATGAAACTGACACGTAAATTTTTGGGTTGAGTTGGATTAGGATTGATATGCTAACAAGAAAATGACACGAAATGACACAAATATTTAAAATTATTATTATATTTTCTCGTGTTTTTACATGTTACTTTATTAATAAACATAATAAAATTAGGGATAAGGTACCAAAATAGGTCTATGGTTTTTGGAGAAATATCAATTTAGGCTCCACGTACAAAATAGCACCGATATAGGCTTAACGTTTAAAACATTGTACCAATTTAGGCATCGATAACGGAACGGGACACGTCATTCCTATTACTATGTTAAGTTCTGATTTCTCCATCCACGTACAATTGATAGAACTTCATGGAGTAATATCAATGACATGTCCAATATGTTATCGATGCCTAAATTGATACTCCATCCGTTTCATATTATATGTCTTTCTAGAGAGTTGCATAGAAATTAAGAATATTATGAAAAAACTTTGCTGCCCATTTATTTATTGATTTCGCTATTATTTATTTTATAATAAATCCATTAATTCTAATTAATCTTTATATACCCGCGTTTTATATCGGAAAGAAAATGATTTAATGTGTATTAATCATATAATATGACATGTAATATGAAAAAAAATCTCTAGAAAGACATGTAATAGGAAACGGATGGAGTACTATTTTTTAAACGTTAAGCCTATATTAGTGCTATTTTTTACGTGGAGCCTAAATTGATACTTTCCCAAAAACCATAAGCATATTTTAGTACTTTATCCCTTAAAATTATATGCTCTCATGTTTTTACATGTCACTTTATTAATAAAGATAATAAAATTATAATTCTTACTTGTAAATATGATTCGAACCTCCTAAATTGTTATAACCACATTATATGACCTTCTAACATGATATTAACGGACTTTTCGATGGTTAGTATTAACATACTAATCTAAAAAGATCATAAAACATTTAAAAATAGTACAAAATCTTCTTATATTTTTAAAATTTATCATTAATATATATTCAGAACAAAATTACATAACCCGAAAACATGACATGAAATAGACACCAACCCAAACAGTTTAACACGATTGTGATACAAAAGTTTTTGGGTTGGGTTTGAGTTTATTCTTCTTAATATGAACTCGAAAATGACATAACACGAACACAAAATTTCCAGATCTTCTCTTAATCCATTATACAAATGAAATTGATACCTAAAATTTGAATTGGATTTAATCGGTCATGTTTGTCAATTACAAGGGTAATTTGCACCTATAGTTGAACGATTAATAGAATGATCTACTACACACAATTAATTAATTATATATTCTTTTAGTTAGATAATATATATAATTGATAACACCCACCATGAAACATGGAGGACTAAACTGAAGATATTCCCTTGCGAAGTGGGCTTGAAGAGAAAAAGGCAAGATCAAGGCCCGCCTCTCAGGAGTATATGGCGTGCAGATGGAAATACGGTGTGGTCTCATAAATTCCTCCTTACGATCCGCCACACAGCGCATAATGGGAAATATGGTGTCGTCTCATAAGTCCCACTTATGATCCGCCACGCAGCTCATAGTTGGAAATACGGTGTCGTGCCATGGATTCTTACAAAGATCCACCCGGCAAGAAGAAGAAGGGATCCGCCTCATATGGTGATCCGCCTCTGGAAGAAACAAATGACTATACGGCGTAACTCACTGACATTAAACCAGCATGAATGATATCTCAAAACCTGTCAGACCTCGGAGGTTAGAGGATGGAGTTAGAATACATTAAAAGAGCATTACTCTTTATTAAAAGGGCATTAAGAGAAGGTTATTACAGTTATCACTCAAACTTATATAAATACCATTGTAACATGACAACAGAGGTACACTTACACATTATTGAGCGATTTCCGCAAGCGCACGGTTTCTCTTGTAGTAATAAAAAGATATCAATCCCACAGGGAACGTTTTTTCACAAAAACTTATTCTGATATAGTTTAAATACGACTTAAGGTTTATTTAAAAGATAATCGTTAATTGAATTTGGTTTTGAGATTGAATTAATAAGAATCAGATTAGAATATGTAGAATGTTAGAAATCAGTTCTGTTTTGAGTTTGAATTACAAAACAGAAACGTTTAGTGTTTAGACCAAGTTAATAATTGTACTCGTTTGCATTAAGCAAAGAAAACAACTTTAAACTTTGTATAAATTATAAATGTGTAATAACGTAAACTCCTTTAATTAAAAGGCTTTGAATCGCAGACGATCTTCCTACGGTCGGGCAAGATCGCTACCTTAGTCAAATTAATACCTATTTTCGATAAGCCGACCTAACGATAATATCGTCCATAAGAATGAATTTTCCCAAGTGTTCAACAAAGTTTCCTTGTAAAGATATTGAATTTAACTACGTTTTAATAAAAACACCAGAACTCACTTTGGATCATTTACATAAGTGCTACATAAAAATATATTGAATTGCATGAACTTTTATTAGATGAAGTATGAATTGATACAAGTTTACAGAGAAAAAAAAGCATGGAAGCATTCAAAACGACATTGGAGTTCCGGGTCGTCAATCCTTTCCTCAAACCTCGTTACAGTTTGTCAAGCTCCGGGGTTGAATCCGCTACTTAATCTTCTCGCTGAATCTTCGGAATAGAGATGATATTTCTACTACCAAAATGTAAACTAGTCTTAAACAGATCTTAATCTAAATCTAATTGCTACTGTGTTTGTAATTAATTAAAGAACAATGTGTGTACATCAAATTGCTTTTACAAAATCGAACTCTAACTCTGAATCGTTTCTGACTCAAAATCCCTAACGTTTTTCTCGATGAACTGTTTAGTCCCTAACAATGTGTGTAATTAATTAAAGTCCCTAACGTTTTTCTCGGTGAACTGTTTAGTCCCTAACATTTTTCTCGATGAACTGTTTAGTCCCTGCCATTAGACTCTCATGAAGATTCGGTTAGTCAATTTGGATTTGCGTTCTTTTTTTCCTTTATTTTCCTTTCCTTTAAACTCTAATGCATCTGAAATCAACTTTGAGTGTTCTTCTTCTTGATTTGCTTCTTAATCGTTCAAATTCGTAAGCATTGAGTCTGTTCTTTTTTCTTGTTCTCCATACAAATAGCTTCTTTTTCTAAATTGGATTTCCTCTTCTGAAGTTTGAAGGTAAATAGTAAAGGGTACTTTAGACATTTTCGAAGTCATAAATGGTAAAAAATATAACAAACAGACGGAATGACTAAACAGTTCACTGAGAAAAAAGGTTAGGGACCTTATCATGTATTTTTGAAAATAAAGGGACTAAACATTGTGTTTTGTCAAAATATAGGGACTAATAAATTAATTACCCTATTACTTTTAGTGAGTAAAGTAAGAGTGTCCTAGAGATGATCTAATATTGCCAAAAAAAAAAATCATGTCTATTTAATTGCTTCCAATTCCTAGAACACTTCTACTTCCACATTTCAACAATTCCTCTAGACAACTTCTAAAATCCAAAAAAACAATCTCTTACCTATTTAATAAATATTTAACTACGATTTTAGGTCCATTTCGTCGCCATTGAATTCAACACTCAAATATCCAACTTTCAAGCCATCTTTAGTAACAAAATAATTTCCTCAGCAATTGTAACCCTCGACTTGAAAAGCTTCAAACCCAATTGAACTTTTTCTAGCATCAAAGAATACTTTATTTTTAGCTGATATTTCATTGATTGTGCGTTTATAACGACCAAACCATTTGGCCACCATGCATCCCTTTCTCCTCCATGGCGGGACATGCAATTTCATATGTTTCATCGACAATCTTACTTCACTGCACATTAATCTCACTATTTGCTTCAACTTATCAGGCTTTTCGACAAATATTTTAGAAAAATAATTGAGTAATGTTGCGTAAGTTATCGTAGGACGAGCAATTTCAAATTCCATTGCTAAATTAACTTGAATAATAAAGCGATTCCCATCAATATTCACATCTATGTACTCGTATTCTCCTGATGGATTCTTTCCGAATTTCCCCCACTACTTTGTCATAATCAAAACTCTTTAGCCTTATGTTTAGGGATTTGCATCGGTTCAAAATCGAGTCGAAAAAATCATCGAAAGTATAAAAATAATTAACAGCGACACCAAATAATATACAAATTGAAATATTTCGGTTCCGTTTTAAACTGAACTAACTAAATTTAGCTTTAAAAAATAAAAAACAACAAATAAAAATTGCTATATTTTCTCATTAAATTTACCTCGACAATAGAAGAAAAAAAATTGAAATACTTTTAAAATATATATACATTAACTTATTATCTCAACATAATAATAAAAAAATTAAACTTGTAAATCATATATATATTTTGTCAAACCGAAAACTGAACAAAACCGAATGACATGCACCTAAAACTAAATCTAATGCCGAGCGAAAGTGTAAAAAAAAACGAACCGAAAAACTAAATTTAATTTGTTCGATTCGATATGTGGTTTAAAACGAAAAGATGCACACTACTACTTATGTTAACACAAATATAATTGATATATAAGAGTCCAACAGCCTTTTAGTTGAGCTCTTAAGTTAAAATTTGAGGAGGGATAGTAGTCTCTTCATTCTCTCTATTAATAGAGAGCATCTCTCCACCTCTTAGTACCTCTTTATTTCATTTTTTATTAATAGTTTATTATTGATGAGTCTTCCTCCTTTCACTAGTGATTAATGTAACAATACTTAATTTTAATGATAAAATAATAAATAAGGAGTTGATACGAGGAATATTGTTGAAGGTGATATGTATTAGTCACTTTTAAGTCACTAAAAATCAATTGTTTATATTATTTTTAGAAATTAAACTAAGAGTCTCCTAGAGGGGAACTTCTACGGTGAACCCAACCAATGAAAAAAGAGAACTATACTATCTCACTGTGAGATGATTGGTCTAAGAAAAAAAAAGTGCACAATTGTCACGTTTCTATATGCTTTAATACTGCTTTCAATTCCTAGAACACTTCTACTTCCACATTTCAACAATTCCTCTAGACAACTTCCAAAATCCAAAAAAACAATCTCTTACCTATTTAATAAATATTTAACTAAGATTTTAGATCCATTTCGTCGCCATTGAATTCAACACTTAAATACCCAACTTTCAAGCCATCTTTAGCAACAAAATAATTTCCTCAGCAATTGTAACTCTCAACTTGAATAGCTTCAAACCCAATTGACCGTTTTCCAACATGAAAAAGTACTTTATTTTTAGCTGATATTTCATTGATTGTGCGTTTGTAAGGACCGAACCATTTGGCCACCATGTATTCCTTTCTCCTCCATGGCGGGACATGCAATTTCATATGTTTCATTGACAAGCTTACTTCACTGCAGATTAATCTCGCTATTTGCTTCAACTTCTCAGGCTTTCCGACAAATATTTTAGGAAAATAATTGAGTAATGTTGTGTAAGTTATCGTAGGACGAGCAATTTCAAATTCCATTGCTAAATTAACTTGAATAATAAAGCGATTCCCATCAATATTCACATCTATATACTCGTATTCTCCTGGCGGATTATTTCCGAATTTCCCCCACCTGGATTTGCAAAGACCTGTAACACATAAATATGTGTATACAAATTAGCTCTCAGAAATTGATACATTTACACTAATTAAGTAATTTATACGACATGAAAAAAAAAACTAACCAGCATCAAAGCCGTGGTGGCGCAAATGAGACATCAATGTGTGTTTATTAAAGCCTTGTGAGGATTTTTCATCTATCATCTCAGAAGCAAGTTGAATTATCCTCCTGATTTCATTATCTTCGTCTTCATTGCTAAGTAAATTCTGCAATTTGTTGTTGCTTTCAGGATCAGAACAGTAATTTGGTGATTCTTCAAGGTTAGATTCGTTTTCTGGATCATGATTAATGACTTCTGTAAAGTCTGTTTCGATAAAAGAGTTGACTAGATGGGAAAGATCGTCGGAATCTTCAGGAGAATAGTGTTTGCTACAGCTGCTGCTATCGCACAGCGTTGTACGAACAGCGTCGTTCAAGACAGCAGCGATTCCTTTTAATCTCATATTGCTTTTGGGAGAAAATGATTGAAGTGATTTTGGAAGAATGAGAATGGAATTAATGAATATGTATAAAAAAGACAGAAAGTGAAGAAAAGATAAAATTAGGAAGAGATGATGAAAGAATGAGAGTATTATGTGGAAATTATGCGTAATAGTAATTAATAATAATAAATATAAATCAGTTTTATTGATTAATTAATATTTCTAACAATTGAAACCCATGCTCATTAATTGAAATTTGGTAACGTTAACTCTTAATTAACCAAATCTTGGTCACCAAGTTTGGTGTAAGGACCAAACTTTCTAAATTCGAGCATTTCAAGTGCAGATTCACTATTATATATATAAAAGTTTTTGAAAAACCAAAACGATTTCTATTTTGAAAAAAATTCCACTTTCTAAAGCCACTTATATATAATGAAACAGAGAAAGTAGATTATAAAGATATTTAAATTATGTAAGGATAATTTACGTTTTTCCTTATATAACTAAACGTTATATATAAATAGAGCTATTAGGTTATTTTACTCAATCCTTTCTTTATGTTTATTTCTCACAAACGAATTCTTCTTTTCTTTTCACTGTTTCATGTATTCTTTAACAATTCAATTCAGTTTTGATAATATGCTCAATTCCAAGTTACTCATCTAACGATATTAACATAATAGGGAAATTGTAGGCTGTACTGTATAATGGACTCATATTTTCAATTTACGTTCAAATAATTTTACACATTTTAGTAAAATTATATTTTAACCAATTATTTAGTAATAGTATTTTACTAAAAAAGTGTCATTCACATGCCTTTATGATGATCTTAAAAGCCAGCTTTGAATATAAATTTCTGTTAACAAAGTAATATTCACATGCGTTCAATTTTTTTTGTTTTTAATAGTTCGAAATAATTTTTAATATGTGTAATATGATTATAGAAAAACTGTAAGAATTTATTTCGAACGGTAAAAGATGTAATTTCAAACACGGATGAATAACGTTTTGTTACTGAAGTAATTTGACAAGCTATACAAAAAAAAAAAGAAACAATCAAATTAGGGAGCTCAAATGCTTTTTTGCCTTTTGTTACCCTTGACTAATCGGTAAATTACACACATGGTAATTGAACTTTACTAATTTCTATCGTATGACCATTAAACTTTAAAACATAACATAACAGTTACTTAACTTTACGCTTTTTAATATTATTGCTACCAAACTTTAAATTAATGCCTCAAAATGATTATTGATGATCTGAAATAAAAATGTTTAAGAATTAAAATTGTTTATAATGACATTTTCCATAAAACTCTACATATTTTATTTTCCAAAATCACAATAGAAGTTTCTCTCTCTAAAAATTCATTTTTTCCCATCTAACCAAACAACACTTAAATAATCTAAAACGGAAATTTTGAAGAATTAAAGTTTTTTAGAACATCAATTATTGTAATTTTTTATTTTGAGACCATCAACGGTAATTGTAAATCATTAATTGAAGTTTAATGTCCATAATATTAGAAATCGTCAAAATTAAGTGGTTTTTATATTACATTCTAAAGTATAATGGCTATAACTTCTAGCAATAGCGTGAAAATTAGTAAATTCAGCAGCTATGGGTGTAATATACCCTTAATTAAGGTGCAAAAATACCCCTAACGTTTACAAGTATGGGCAATTTTACCATTAACATCTAAAATGATGCAATTTTACCCCTAAAGTTGGTAGTAAATAGCAATTTTACTCTTAACTTTGATAAATTGAGTCAGTTTTAGACATTATTATAAAACGCATATAGTTTGTTTCTTATTCTCCACCAATTACACGTAAGTTCATTCTAAAAAAAGATTTCATATTTTTTGTGATTCTAAAAATAGCCTATATTAGTGCTATTTTATACGTGAGTCTAAATTAATACTTTCCAAAAATCATAGACCTGTTTTTGGTTTTCTTTTTTGTGAGAGAAAGTAATAAAATGGGTGAGATCTCCAAATAACCAAACAAGGAAACACATAATAAAATGGGTGAGATCTCCAAATAGGGTTAACGAAGAGAGTGTTACCTCATTTTTTAAGGTTAGGCGATCAAGAGCTGAGGTCTCCGCCGCCACCGCATACGGTTATTGCTCTCATCAATTTATTGCGTCTAATTGGTGATTACAATTTATTTATTGCTGTTCTTCAATACGGTTGATCTTGATTCACTGAT
Organism: Euphorbia lathyris; assembly: GCF_963576675.1. Taxonomy (NCBI): domain Eukaryota; kingdom Viridiplantae; phylum Streptophyta; class Magnoliopsida; order Malpighiales; family Euphorbiaceae; genus Euphorbia; species Euphorbia lathyris. The sequence goes on from NC_088915.1 coordinate 89,823,816, forward strand.
CTGTTTCTCTTAGGATCATTCTCATTCTTGATTCACTGATCTGTTTATCTTAGGATCATTCTCAATCATAAACCAAAAGCATTAGTCATGATTGTAGATGATCATATTCAGAACCTATTTGGATTGTTAATTTTTATTGCTGTTTTCCAAATTTTAAAAGTTTTTTATTACATGGAAAACTATCTTGATTCAGTGATCTGTTTCCCTTTGGATCATTCCTAATCACGAATGATCATAGGGAACCATTATAGTAGTTTTCTGATTTAGTTTTGGTCATGATTTGGGATTTTTTTTTAGGGAATTAAGGTTTCAAATTTAGTTTTGAGATTTTTCAAAATCCAAAATCAGATTATATTAGATGATTTGGATTCCGATTTTATTAGAAAGACTAAATTTCATGTTTCAATTTTAACACTTTATTTTCTTGACCTTTCACAACATACCCTGGTGGTTGCTGGATATAAATTCCTCTTCTAGATATCCATTGTGAAATGCGGATTTCACGTCCATTTGATGGATTCTCCACCTGTGTTGAGCAGCTACAGAAATTACCAGTCTGATACTCTCCATTCTGGCAACAGGAGCAGAAACTTCATTGTAGTCAATTCCGGGTCGTTGACTGAACCCTTTCGCCACCAATCTTGTTTTATGTCGGACAATTTCACCGTTTGAATCTTTTCTTTGCTTTGAACACCCATTTAACTCCAATGGGTTTTTGACCGGTCGGAAGTGATGTCAGTTCCCATGTTTTAGTGAATTAAGTTTTCAGATATACTTTTGATCAATTGGGAGTTTTTTTTGGAGTGAATTAAGGCTTTAGATTTAGTTTTGAGATTAGAAAGACTAAATTTTAAGTTTTAACCAATTAATAATCAATTTAGGAATTGAGTATTGAAGTTGGCTCGTATGATCAATTTATAGGTGAATTAAATATGTGTGTAATCTTTATTTGTTTCATCTTTACACACAAAAGCACATGAGTTCCACTATAATGTACAATCCGGAATTATGATAGATCAATGTGAGGCTAACATGTCACATTAGTAATTTTTAATTCGGTCTTTACAAAAAGTGAGACACACTAACCTTATGTTTTCATCATTATTAACTTTCTTTTCTATTTTTTTCAAACATTTCGTCATACACTCTCAAATCATTTTATTAACTCATTTATTCTAATTTTTTTTATTGAATGATTACAAAAAAAACATAACAATCTTGTATCAGAATCTTTCGCTATTCCAAATTTTCCGCACAAGGGAGCGAGTTGTGACATGTGATCTTTAAAAACACAATATTTTACGGGATAATTTTAGCTTCTCTAAATTTAATCGAAACCAAAGTTTAGCACTCAAATTATTCTATGCTGAGATTTGGAGAGACACCAGAATAAAGTATCTACTTTTTAATTTGTTTTCAATAAGGAAACTGACTAAGATTAACGGAGGATTTGTGGCGTTGAATTGAGTTTGTTGATTGTAGAAATAAAAAAAAAATTAGAATGGATGAGTTGATAAATGATTTGAGAGAGAATATGCTTAGTAGGAAATAATAATGGAAATATAAGATTGAAAAGGGTGGGTTCCACTTTTTTTTAAATGATAAGTTAAAAATTGTTATTTCCAGTTAGACACTTTAGTGAAAGGTTGCCCATAAAGTGGAGTACTTTTGTATGAAAAAATGAATGTTATATACTAAAGTGTGAAACACACTAAAAGTTATACACTACGTATGTAATGTACTCATCAATTTAGTCAAAATCATGTTCATATTGTTGGAAATAAGGGACTAAAGTTGAAATTTGAAATGGACTAAAAAATATAATTCGTAAATTACAGAATACTCAAATACATACACTCAATTCTCTTCACTTATATTTTTTATTACACACATTAAAACAAAGTGATACACTTACAACAAAGTGATGCTCTTTATATATAGAGCTTTTACATAGAAATAAATTATTAATATAACCATACACATTTAATTCAATGTTTAGTTCACACAAAAATAAGTCCACGAAATAATATTCAACTCCACCTTAGCTAATTATTCACCACAAAAGACACAATACAACCACCATCATTTAATGGAGAGGTATGGGCAATATGCATTATTTTGTTTTTCTAATATCACAAGTCATACCATGCTTTGACAAAAATGCATACTTTGCATACTTTGACAAATGAAGAAAATGCATGTGATGTGATGAATAATTAAGTTTATATTATTTTAACATACCCCCTTAAACTTAATTTTCTGTGACTCTCAATTGAGCTCTCAAATGACTGAACACATCGTACTTCAGCGGCTTTGTAAAAATGTCTGCAATCTGATCTTGAGTTTTCACGTATTTCAGCTTCACCTCCTTTTGCTCAATGCACTCCCGAATAAAATGATACCTCGTGTCAATGTGTTTACTCCGGTCATGAAACACTGGATTTTTAGCTAATGCCAGTGCAGATTTATTATCGATAAAAATCTCCGTTGGATCATTCTGAGTCATCTGAAATTCTTCAAGCAATTTTCGAAGTCAAATTGCATGACAAACACATGAGGTTGTAGCAACATATTCAGCTTCACAGGTTGACAGCGTCACAATTGCCTGCTTCTTTGAACTCCAAGTAAATGCAGTATCACCCAGAAAAAAATACAAAACCAGTTGTACTTTTTCGGTCATGCTTGTCACCAGCCCAATCACTATCACAGTATCCAACTAATTTGAAATCGTCAGTTTTTGAATAAAATAATCCCAAATTAGTTGTACCTTTCACGTAACGGAGAATTCTTTTTGCTGCATTCCAATGTGACACCGTCGGGGCTTCCATGTATCGACTTACTAAGCCAACTCCATAGAGAATGTCTGGTCTCGTACACGTCAAATATCTGAGACTTCCGACCAAGCTTCGGAATAATGTCGGATTGACTTTGTCTCCACCTTCATCTTTAGTCAACTTGATTCCACATTCGACTGACGTGCTGACGGAATTGCAATTTTCCATCTTGAACTTCTTTAAGATCTCCTTTGCAAAACCACTTTGAGAAATAAAAATTCCATCGTCATTCTGCTTCACTTCAATGCCAAGATAATATGACATTAGACCAATGTGAGTCATCTCGAACTCACGAGTCATTGTCTTCTTGAACTCCTCAAACATCTTAGGATTGTTTCCTGTAAAAATGAGATCATCCACATATAAACAAACAAGTAACATATCTCCATTTTTCACCTTCGCATACAGGGCATATTCATGTGGGCATTTGACAAAACCATTTTCTTGAAAATATTTGTCAATGCGACTGTTCCAGGCTCGTGGTGCTTGCTTGAGACCGTAAAGTGCCTTTTTCAATTTTAGCACTTTATTTTCTTGACCTTTCACAACATACCCTGGTGGTTGCTGGATATAAATTCCTCTTCTAGATATCCATTGAGAAATGCGGATTTCACGTCCATTTGATGGATTCTCCACCTGTGTTGAGCAGCTACAGAAATTACCAGTCTGATACTCTCCATTCTGGCAACAGGAGCAGAAACTTCATTGTAGTCAATTCCGGGTCGTTGACTGAACCCTTTCGCCACCAATCTTGCTTTATGTCGGACAATTTCACCGTTTGCATCTTTCTTTGCTTTGAACACCCATTTAACTCCAATGGGTTTTTGACCGGCCGGAAGTGATGTCAGTTCCCATGTTTTAGTGAATTAAGTTTTCAGATATACTTTTGATCAATTGGGAGTTTTTTTTGTAGTGAATTAAGGCTTTAGATTTATTTTTGAGATTAGAAAGACTAAATTTTAAGTTTTAACCAATTAATAATCAATTTAGGAATTGAGTATTGAAGTTGTCTCGTATGATCAATTTATAGGTGAATTAAATATGTGTGTAATCTTTATTTGTTTCATCTTTACACACAAAAGCACATGAGTTCCACTATAATGTACAATCCGGAATTATGATAGATCAATGTGAGGCTAACATGTCACATTAGTAATTTTTAATTCGGTCTTTACAAAAAGTGAGACACACTAACCTTATGTTTTCATCATTATTAACTTTCTTTTCTATTTTTTTCAAACATTTCGTCATACACTCTCAAATCATTTTATTAACTCATTTATTCTAATTTTTTTTATTTCTTACATCAAGAACCCCAATTCAATGTAACAAATTCTTCGTTAATCTTGGTCAGTTTCCTTATTCAAGACAATTTATAGAGTAGATAATTTGTTTTTGCCTTTCTCTCCATATTTCAGTATGAAATAATTTAAGGGGTGAATTTAGATTTCGATTAAATTTAGGTTCAGATTTTACAATTAAACTAGTGGATGACATAACCATTTGAATGATTACAAAAAAACATAACAATCTTGTATCAGAATCTTTCGCTATTCCAAGTTTTCCGCACAAGGGAGCGAGTTGTGACATGTGATCTTTAAAAACATAATATTTTACGAGATAATTTTAGCTTCTCTAAATTTAATCGAAACCAAAGTTTAGCACTCAAATTATTCTATGCTGAGATTTGGAGAGACACCAGAATAAAGTATCTACTTTTTAATTTGTTTTCAATAAGGAAACTGACTAAGATTAACGGAGGATTTGTGGCGTTGAATTGAGTTTGTTGATTGTAGAAATAAAAAAAAAAATTAGAATGGATGAGTTGATAAATGATTTGAGAGAGAATATGCTTAGTAGGAAATAATAATGGAAATATAAGATTGAAAAGGGTGGGTTCCACTTTTTTTTAAATGATAAGTTAAAAATTGTTATTTCCAGTTAGACACTTTAGTGAAAGGTTGCCCATAAAGTGGAGTACTTTTGTATGAAAAAATGAATGTTATATACTAAAGTGTGAAACACACTAAAAGTTATACACTACGTATGTAATGTACTCATCAATTTAGTCAAAATCATGTTCATATTGTTGGAAATAAGGGACTAAAGTTGAAATTTGAAATGGACTAAAAAATATAATTCGTAAATTACAGAATACTCAAATACATACACTCAATTCTCTTCACTTATATTTTTTATTACACACATTAAAACAAAGTGATACACTTACAACAAAGTGATGCTCTTTATATATAGAGCTTTTACATAGAAATAAATTATTAATATAACCATACACATTTAATTCAATGTTTAGTTCACACAAAAATAAGTCCACGAAATAATATTCAACTCCACCTTAGCTAATTATTCACCACAAAAGACACAATACAACCACCATCATTTAATGGAGAGGTATGGGCAATATGCATTATTTTGTTTTTCTAATATCACAAGTCATACCATGCTTTGACAAAAATGCATACTTTGCATACTTTGACAAATGAAGAAAATGCATGTGATGTGATGAATAATTAAGTTTATATTATTTTAACATACCCCCTTAAACTTAATTTTCTGTGACTCTCAATTGAGCTCTCAAATGACTGAACACATCGTATTTCAGCGGCTTTGTAAAAATGTCTGCAATCTGATCTTGAGTTTTCACGTATTTCAGCTTCACCTCCTTTTGCTCAATGCACTCCCGAATAAAATGATACCTCGTGTCAATGTGTTTACTCCGGTCATGAAACACTGGATTTTTAGCTAATGCCAGTGCAGATTTATTATCGATAAAAATCTCCGTTGGATCATTCTGAGTCATCTGAAATTCTTCAAGCAATTTTCGAAGTCAAATTGCATGACAAACACATGAGGTTGTAGCAACATATTCAGCTTCACAGGTTGACAGCGTCACAATTGCCTGCTTCTTTGAACTCCAAGTAAATGCAGTATCACCCAGAAAAAAATACAAAACCAGTTGTACTTTTTCGGTCATGCTTGTCACCAGCCCAATCACTATCACAGTATCCAACTAATTTGAAATCGTCAGTTTTTGAATAAAATAATCCCAAATTAGTTGTACCTTTCACGTAACGGAGAATTCTTTTTGCTGCATTCCAATGTGACACCGTCGGGGCTTCCATGTATCGACTTACTAAGCCAACTCCATAGAGAATGTCTGGTCTCGTACACGTCAAATATCTGAGACTTCCGACCAAGCTTCGGAATAATGTCGGATTGACTTTGTCTCCACCTTCATCTTTAGTCAACTTGATTCCACATTCGACTGACGTGCTGACGGAATTGCAATTTTCCATCTTGAACTTCTTTAAGATCTCCTTTGCAAAACCACTTTGAGAAATAAAAATTCCATCGTCATTCTGCTTCACTTCAATGCCAAGATAATATGACATTAGACCAATGTGAGTCATCTCGAACTCACGAGTCATTGTCTTCTTGAACTCCTCAAACATCTTAGGATTGTTTCCTGTAAAAATGAGATCATCCACATATAAACAAACAAGTAACATATCTCCATTTTTCACCTTCGCATACAGGGCATATTCATGTGGGCATTTGACAAAACCATTTTCTTGAAAATATTTGTCAATGCGACTGTTCCAGGCTCGTGGTGCTTGCTTGAGACCGTAAAGTGCCTTTTTCAATTTTAGCACTTTATTTTCTTGACCTTTCACAACATACCCTGGTGGTTGCTGGATATAAATTCCTCTTCTAGATATCCATTGAGAAATGCGGATTTCACGTCCATTTGATGGATTCTCCACCTGTGTTGAGCAGCTACAGAAATTACCAGTCTGATACTCTCCATTCTGGCAACAGGAGCAGAAACTTCATTGTAGTCAATTCCGGGTCGTTGACTGAACCCTTTCGCCACCAATCTTGCTTTATGTCGGACAATTTCACCGTTTGCATCTTTCTTTGCTTTGAACACCCATTTAACTCCAATGGGTTTTTGACCGGCCGGAAGTGATGTCAGTTCCCATGTTTTAGTGAATTAAGTTTTCAGATATACTTTTGATCAATTGGGAGTTTTTTTTGTAGTGAATTAAGGCTTTAGATTTATTTTTGAGATTAGAAAGACTAAATTTTAAGTTTTAACCAATTAATAATCAATTTAGGAATTGAGTATTGAAGTTGTCTCGTATGATCAATTTATAGGTGAATTAAATATGTGTGTAATCTTTATTTGTTTCATCTTTACACACAAAAGCACATGAGTTCCACTATAATGTACAATCCGGAATTATGATAGATCAATGTGAGGCTAACATGTCACATTAATAATTTTTAATTCGGTCTTTACAAAAAGTGAGACACACTAACCTTATGTTTTCATCATTATTAACTTTCTTTTCTATTTTTTTCAAACATTTCGTCATACACTCTCAAATCATTTTATTAACTCATTTATTCTAATTTTTTTTATTTCTTACATCAAGAACCCCAATTCAATGTAACAAATTCTTCGTTAATCTTGGTCAGTTTCCTTATTCAAGACAAATTATAGAGTAGATAATTTGTTTTTGCCTTTCTCTCCATATTTCAGTATGAAATAATTTAAGGGGTGAATTTAGATTTCGATTAAATTTAGGCTCAGATTTTACAATTAAACTAGTGGATGACATAACCATTTGAATGATTACAAAAAAACATAACAATCTTGTATCAGAATCTTTCGCTATTCCAAGTTTTCCGCACAAGGGAGCGAGTTGTGACATGTGATCTTTAAAAACATAATATTTTACGAGATAATTTTAGCTTCTCTAAATTTAATCGAAACCAAAGTTTAGCACTCAAATTATTCTATGCTGAGATTTGGAGAGACACCAGAATAAAGTATCTACTTTTTAATTTGTTTTCAATAAGGAAACTGACTAAGATTAACGGAGGATTTGTGGCGTTGAATTGAGTTTGTTGATTGTAGAAATAAAAAAAAAATTAGAATGGATGAGTTGATAAATGATTTGAGAGAGAATATGCTTAGTAGGAAATAATAATGGAAATATAAGATTGAAAAGGGTGGGTTCCACTTTTTTTTAAATGATAAGTTAAAAATTGTTATTTCCAGTTAGACACTTTAGTGAAAGGTTGCCCATAAAGTGGAGTACTTTTGTATGAAAAAATGAATGTTATATACTAAAGTGTGAAACACACTAAAAGTTATACACTACGTATGTAATGTACTCATCAATTTAGTCAAAATCATGTTCATATATCAATTTGTTCTTTCAATTTGGTATTTAGAATCAAATTAGTCTACACTGACATATATTTATTATATGATTACTAATTATTTGATACGTGTTGGTGGAGCTGGACGAAAATTACATTCCTCATCCTTACCTCTTGACCAATCGAGGATTTTCCGTCTCAATATTCTAAGTGAGGAAAATTTTATCTTCAACCATCTAAGTTTATCACTTTAAAAAGAATCATAATTTTTTATAGGTTAACAAAGAGAGTGATATCTCATTTTCTAGATTAGGCATCCAAATTTATTTTATTCGGTCGCACAGCTCAGGATCTATTGGTTTTAATTTGGTAGCAAGAGAAGGCATTAAACTTTTGCTAAAGTACCTGTAGGTAGCAAGAGAAGAAATTAGAATCTCCTAATAGATTAGGAATTGATGGGTAATTTATGTAATTTATTTTCTTATTTTACATATTAGGAATTTATGGGTGATTAATGTAATTTACGGATGATTGACCTAATATAGAAAATTAGGTTTTCCTTGTCTGAGAAAGGTATATATATAGCCAATAAGGATTGATCTGAGCAGTCAGGAGTTTAATTAGGGTTTCCTTGTCTGAGAAAGGTATATATATTTTGCTTTGTTTAAATGAAAATGGAGATTGTCTAATACTATTATCACATAAGTATAATGGTTTAAAAATGTGATAAGGCGTAAAAATATTCATGGCCAAGAATAATTTTATTTCTAACATCTAAAATGATGTAATTTTATTTCTAATATTGACAAGTTTGGTCAATTATTATAAACTATAGATATTTTATTCTTTATTCTACATCAATTACATATTAGTTGGTTCTAAAAAAGATTTTATATTTTTTGAGATTTAATAATAGAATTGAAGATTAATATTTTTGAATCCAAGGAAATATTTGAATTTTTATTACCAACTCGTACAAAATATTGCAAATACGTCTAATCATATGTTTGTGATATGTACTAACTAGTGATAAAATGACACACATTTGAAGCGTATATGACAAGATTAATGGCTTTAAAAGCAACTTATCAACATTATCAACATTGTGGATAAAATTGCTTTAAAAGCGTATATGATGAATTATTTCTTAAATTGACCCAACTTATCAATATTATGGATAAAATTGCTCTTGGTTGTTAATATTAGGAGTAAAATTGCTTCTGAGTGTGAATGTATTTTTTTTTTTTTTTATTAAGAGGGGTAAAATGTGGACTTTAATTTATTGTAAAAGAAAAAAATTATTATTTATAAATCTGTCTTTCAAATATAGTCTCATATTATATATAAAATATTTGACTATGGTAACACTGATAGCTATATAAAATTTTTGAAAAAAAAATCAAACAAATATAATTATGTCTTTATTGTTTGATAAGTAACTTAATGACTTAAATTAAAATATTAAGCACTTATTTAATTTAAATGCGTTTGATAACAATTATTTCTGCACCACTTAAATTAATAAATTAAGTTAAAAATCACTTATTTTGGTAAGTCAAAATATTTAACTTAACATTTTAAGTTGAACATTATCAATTAATATTTTTATAATAATTATATCACTCAATATTTTGAACACTTATAATATTCAGCACTTAAAATTCAGTACTTATTTTTTCAGCACTTAATTTTCAGTTTTATCAAACATCACTTTAGTCTGTTGCATATATTAAGAGGGTCAAATGTGTAATTTTAGCAAGATTATCAAAACTTTACCATCAATCTGATTTCAATCGGATGGTTTAGAATGAAAATCTAGTTTGTCTCATATAAAAACTAATTATTTTCTCTCTCTTCTCATTTGATATCGCATATCTCCCACTAGATCAGTTTTTCCTCCTTTCTCTCCCAAACAATTGTCGTCGATGATGTATGCTTCTTGGCGATCACTGGTTTCTTCTGGATATAGTAATAGTTTCCTAAGTCTTATAAAAGACAATAGTACTGTGTTTATCTCAAAGGAGATTCGTAAGAAGTAGAAGAAATTAGAGTCTTCTCGAATAATAAAGGGAAATGTTATCTTGCATTTTCATATAGTTTTTAATATATTTTAATTATAGTAATCATACATTTTAAGATAGTTTTTAATATTTTATAATTGTTTTATGTTTAGTTTTGTGTTTTAAGAAATAATGTTTGTTCCATATGTTTTGAGGTAAAAATGCAATTATAGAATCATTACTGAAGTAAATAAAGTTGCCTGGTCAGAACTCCCTCCAGTCGCGACCTCGTAACAGTTCAAGAATGGAGAATCCATGACTCTTTAAATAAGTCTTTATTGTCATAAATTCCTCAATAACCATTCAATGAATGTTATGACTATTTGAAGAGTCTTTTGAATGCTCAATAAGGAGTTACACTACTTAATGCTCTCTTTAATTCTATTAAAGTTAAAAAGTTGCAAAAGAAGAATTCAACTCTCCATTAATCTTCTTTTTAATTACATTAAAGTTAAGAAGTTAGAGCAAAGAATTCAATCATCCATTAATCTTCTCTTTAATGACATTAAAGTTGGAAGTTACAAGGAATGCATGAAGGCATGTGCAACTATAAATACCTACATTGGAAAGCATGAAAGTAGACCTGGAACAATGGAACAGGCCTCACCACACTCTCTTAGCTCTCTGTTTTAGATTTGTTATAGTTTCTTTTTGTTCTTTTCCTTTCTTCCTTTGTAACCGATTCTAGTTTTTATTTCAAAGTTTATTTTCACTTCATCTTTTCTTCCCTTTACTTTAATTATGTTTTCTATTAAATTTCTTGTTTTCTTTCCATCTACCATGAAGTAACTCCTCCATAGCTAGAGCTATGGTGGATCCTAATCGAAGTATATGATTTACTTGCAATCTGATTTCAAGTTTATAATTTATCAATTAGAGAATTAAACTATGGAGCTTAATTTCCTAGTTAGATATTTGGCCAATATTTAGCTAAATTACAATTAATTGTTTTGGTTGACCGACACTAAGATAATTAATGGAACTACATAGTTTAGACATGTGTCTATGCTGTACGGTTTTCGGGGTTTAGTTTCACGACATAACTTTGAGGTTATTTCAGAGAACTTAATGCTTTCATTATACTTTTATTCTTGACTTGACCAAAGCTAGGGTAATTGTATGTGAAATAGGATTAATCTTGACTAGACCAAAGCTAGGTTAATTACTTTAGGAAATAATCACCGTCTCTAGATTAAAACTTAAGAACTTGGATAGGATTGTTGTGTGGATTATATACATTAGATTAGAGGAAGCCTTGCTCTAGTGATTTACATCATATTTAAACTCAATTTATTTCCTTGCTTACTTCATTTAATTGTTTTAAATTTATTAGTTTAATATCAAAACCAATTCAAGTTTTGATTGCTTAGATAATAGAAATTCACAGAAATCAATAGATATAAACACAATCCTTGAGGGAACGATACTCTACTTACTATTTATTACTTGATAACGATAGGGTGCACTTGCCCTTAATTTTGCACGATACACATTTCGTCCATCAGGAAATAAGGAATCTAAGTGATTAGGGTTAAGGAGAAAGAAAATGAGAAAATTGTGTTTGGGTTTGTGGAAAATTCTAGTTAGAAATAAAAATTTCACATTTTTTTTAATTCTGTAAAAAACTAAGATCAATCTGACTCAGTGGTTTGATGTCGGTTCACCAATTAATACTAACTCATAATTAGCCATTGCAACCACAATTGAAAAATCGTTACTCAAAAAATAATACATTAGCTAATTTTAGATGTATAACGATTCTTAAAAAAATGTTGCTTTACATGTAACTTTTAGTTTAAAATTTGGTATACTTTTTCTATTTTTACTAAAAGCAATGGATGATATAGTTACTTTAGCTAATTGTGAAATAAATTAAAGAAACGATCAATTGTAATTGTTGCAATTGTTAAAAAAATTGAAAATATATTTAATGCAACATTTTTTTAAAATAGTTGCATATCATATACATGAATAGTAAAAATCATCTAAATTAGTTAGGCTTAATAGGCATCCAACCCCCTAAACTTGTAACTTTTTTTCACCTGGCCCCCTCAACTTAGGGGACAACCTCTCAACCCCCTCAACTCTCCAAAAACATCACATACAACCCCTTATACCCCTATGTTCAGTGAAAATATTGACCCGTGTAGAAAATGTGTTTGACTGTTGACCTCACCAATACCACGTGTCATTTTTTTATTAAATTTTTCCATATTCGTGCGAGGTGCTGTCGCTGTTTGTTGTCGCAGCCTTATCGAGGTGTTGAGGTTGGCAGTAGTGGTCGTCGAGGTGAAATGTATCTAAGTGATTGTTACAAAAATGACACATGGCATTGGTGAGGTCAACAGTCAAGCGCGTTTTATATACGGGTCAATATTTTGACCAAACATAGAGGTGTAAGGGGTTGTATGTGATGTTTTTGGAGAGTTGAAGGAGTTGAGAGGTGTAATAATCTTGCTAAAATCACCCATATGTCCCTCCAAAGACTAAATAAGGACAGTTGAAAATTTTCAAGCTTTCTATATACACATACTTTCACGAGAAGCTCACTATTAATATACCATAGTCAAATATTAGATATTTATTATAATATAAACTCATTTCTTTTATTTTTTTATATATCATATTGATAACATCCACGTATTATCCTTAGGGCAAATCCGGATTAATTGGTATCTAAGGTAGATTCGCTCATAGTGTTACCAAGCAGGAAACCGCTACAATTAATAGCATTAAATGGTTCCACTAATGGCCCGACATGACGAATGTATCATTAAATACATTAAAGGGCATTAAATGAAGGTCTACTTCGATGGTTATGGAATCTAGTATAAATATCTCCACTACAAGGTATTTAAGGAACACTTCTTGATTCCCAACTTTATGCTTATAGTTTATTCTTAAGCCAGTACTGACTTAAGCATGGGAGTGTCCCCGACCGAACCCAATTGTGCCTCACAAGGAAAAGCTCTGATCAAGGATTTTCTCCAAGTTATCAATTGGTGCGGTGAACGTGGAGCTCTGAAATTAATAGAATTTAAAGCACGAGCATAATGACATCGGAGGGGTCAAACCCTTCCTCTGGTGAGACAAGTTTGGCCCCTCTAATGTCATTATGCTCGTAGTGTAAACTCTATTAATTTCAGAGCTCCACGTTCACCACACCAATTGATAACTTGGTGAAAATCCTTGATCAGAGCTCTTCACTTTGAGGTGTCGTTGGTTTGGGCTGAGGACACTTCGATGCTTAAGTCAGTAATGGTTTAAGAATAAACTATAAGTACAAAGTTGGGAATCAAAAAGTGTACCTTGAATACCTCATAGTAGGGGTATTTATACTAAATTCCATAACCATCAAAGTAGACATTCATTTAATGCCCTTTAATGTATTTAATGATACATTCTTTATGTCAGGCCGTTAGTGCCTTTAAGGAACCATTTAATGCTATTAATTGTAGCGGCTTCCTTAGTAACTGCTTAGTGACACCATGGACGAACCTACCTTGGATAGCATGTCCCTATTAGCCTGGAGGACATAGGTCATTTATGGCGTACGACCTTTACGAGGTGTATCCACATGGAAAGGTCATTCATGGTGTATGGCTTCTGGCGTATGCCACTGCCTTGACTTATCGGAGCTTTGTTACCAATTAATCCTTTTACTTATGGATTTTCCCCAATGATAATATCTTGATGTTATCAATTGGCTCCCTGAACTTTGCAAGTATCTCACCAGCTCATTGAACTTGATTATTTCGTATCACCAACTCCCTGAACTTTTCCATAAAAGTAGATTAGCTTCCTGAACTTTATAAGTGTCTTACCAACTCCCTAAACTTGCTTGTTCCGTAACAACTAAATATAAAAACATGTTAAACCTAAATTCTGAAAATACATCTTCATCTATTCGAGAGGTAATCTTTTCTCTTCTCCTACCTTTCAACCTATTATAAGAGTTAGTGTTGTAGGTTAGAAAGATCGAATGGATGAAGATTGAGAGTTAGTATTATGGTTTTTGTATTTAGTTGTTATGGAATAAGTAAATTAGGGAGTTGGTGAGACACTTATAAAGTTTAGTGAGCTAATCTACTTTTATGGACAAGTTCAGGGAGTTGGTGATTCAAAATAATCAAGTTCAAGGAGTTGGGGATACCAAGCTAGAGCAGTAAAAGAAGAAAAAATGTTAGCATTTGACAGGGTATACCGTGCAACGATATGTGCCACCCCGTTTGCTAACCTCGGGGAATAAGACACTTTGTAATCGTGTCTGTTAGACACAATTTGTTTGCAATCCTGAATAATACTACCAAACTCAGATAAATCTTCCATAGCGGTTGCTTTACTGACTACTTCTGATGCATCACATTCAAAAATTACATTGACACTATTAAGCGATACACACCATAACAACGCCTCTCGAAGTGACAAAGCTTCTTCAATGCACGGTTCTTTCACAAACGACATTAGCACACTTCAGGAGCCTATAAACAACCCATCGGAGCTCCTTAAGACTGCTCCCATTCCACTGGACGACTCTACCGGGTACAAGCCTCTCCATCGCAATTGCATTTTATCTAGCTGTTGTCCGGTTTGCTCCATCAATTCGTGGTTGCTGCTCGGGTATTACGACTCGTCGTCCCCTGTTGTTGCAATTGCTTTCAATCTGCCAAGTAGCATCTAGCCGTTTGTATAGCAGGAATTGACAGCAACAATTTCCTTCCCATACAACTTTAAATATTTTAGCATTTAAACCACTCAATACTTCAATTAAAGAGATACTTTAGAAAAATCAATTAAACAAACTAAAAATTCAATCTAAAAAGCTTAAATTAGGGCCTGTTTGTTTTACTTACTATTTGTTGTTATTGTTTGCTATTACGGCTTGCTGTTTGCTGTTGGGAAATGTTGTTTTCCCAAAAAACAGAGATGACATACTTTTATAAAAGACTACTTTTTAGGTGTAAAAGACAAATATTAGTTCACCAACCAAACATCTAAAACTCTTCATTTTGAAGTGAAAATGCAAACAAGAGCATGAAAAGGAACAACCAAACACCCCCTTAGTATAATAGATTAACATCTCGATTAGACTTGAAGTGATTGGAATCTTCTTTTTTAAGTTTTTACATCTCTATATATTTTTCAACGACTAAAAGAATAACAAATGATTTTAAGGTTTAATGAAGTATCAATTTAACTCCAACGTATAGAATAACATCATTTTAGCTGTAACATTTGCAAAGTGGTACCAATATAGCCTTGAATAACGGAACTTAATGCCCTAACATATGTGAAACCGTATCAATTGAGCTCCAAATTCCATCAACTAGGGCTAAATGTGTACCATTTCATAAATATTGAGGTGAAATGGTGCTTTGCAAGTTGAGATTTTAGATTGACACTTTCTTAAAAACTGTTAGAATTGCAGAGATATACGATTGATTTTTGATATGGAAGAGAAGAGCGTTAATTTTATTGAAATACGATGTGCAGTTTTATACTGCTAAAACACAACTACAAGAGAGTAAAAAAAGCCTAAAAGGTAGCATAAAAATCTTCCTAAAAATCAGCAGGAAAATCAGAACTGATAAACAAGAGAATCATAACTGATATTGACTATTTCAAATTAAAAATAATCTGCAGCAATAAGTCACAAAAATCAACACTCCTCCTTGACTTGATAGCTGCATATTCCAAGCTTCTGCCTGAGATATTCAAATCTTGCTTTAGGAAGTGGTTTTGTTAGAAAATCAGCAAGTTGATTCTCTGTCTTATAATGAATCAACTTCACATCTACTTGTTCTTGCATCTCTCTTAGAAAGTACAACTTTATCATGAAATACTTTGTCTTCCCATGAAACACTGGATTTTTAGCAATCGAAATTGCAGCTTGATTATCAACAAGGATCAGTGTGCTATCTTTCTGCTCTATATTCAAGTCAATCATGAGTTTTCTGAGCCAAAGAGCTTGATTTGCTGCTGAAACAGCTGCCACATATTCTGCTTTCGCTGTTGACTGTGCTATGACTTCTTGCTTCTTTGAACGCCATGAAAAAACTCCAGAACCAAAACTGAAACAATATCCTGAAATGCTTTTCATGTCATCAACACTTCCAGCCCAATCACTATCAGAGTAGCCATATAGACTAAAGTTTCCATGAAGACTGAAATTGTTTACATGTAGGAACTTAACACCATAGCCAACTGTGCCCTTGACATATCTGAGGATCCTTTTGGCAGCTTTAAAATGAATTTCACTAGCGCAATGCATGTATCTTGACAACAAACTTACTGCATACGTAATGTCGGGCCTGGTTGCCGTCAAATACATCAGACACCCAATTAAGCTTTTGTATAATTTTTCATCAACTTTGTCAGCTCCATCTTCTCTGCTAAATTTTTCATTGTGATTCATTGGAGTTACAGTTGGCTTGCAATTCTCCATCTTGAATTTCCTCAGAATTTCCTTTGCATACTTTTCTTGGCATACAAAGGTTTCACCATTATTTTGATGCACCTGCATACCTAGGAAAAATAGATCAGTCATTTCAAAAACATCTTTCATTCTTTCTTTAAATTCCTCAATCAGCTCCTTTGATCCTCCTGTAATCAATAAATCATCAACATACAAGGAGACAACAAGCATTTCATGACCAATCTTCTTGACATATAAAGTGAACTCACTTAGACTCTTTTCAAAGCCTAAGCTGATCAAGTGTGCATCAATTCTACTGTACCAAGACCTCGGGGCTTGTTTTAAGCCGTACAAGGCTTTCTTCAAGTGATAAACTTTCTCCTCTTGTCCTTGAACAATGAATCCCTCTGGTTGCTCCACAAATATTTCTTCTTCCAAGTATCCATTTAAAAAAGCCGACTTTACATCCATTTGATGTACAACCCAGCCCTTTTGTGCAGCAAGAGCTAATAACATCCTTATAGTATCCAGCCTAGTGACTGGAGCAAAAGTTTCAGAAAAGTCTACCCCGAACATCTGAGCGTAACCCTTCACAATGAGTCTCGCTTTATATTTGTTGATAGAACCATCAGCATTAAGTTTGGTTCTATACACCCACTTGACTCCTATTGCTTTCTTATCTTTTGGTTTCTCCACTAACTCCAATGTCTGGTTTTTTTCAATCATATTCAGCTCCTCCTGCATTGCAATTAACCATTTCGAGTCAGTAGCAGCTTCTTTGTAATTTGCAAGTTCCATAACAGCAACACTACATCTTTCATAAATATCTGAGAGTGATCTGGTTCCTCTGACTGGCTGGTCATCAATATCATCTTCACTCTCCTCCTCAAACTCAATTGGCTTCTCTTCTTTGCTCCAATTTTCTGCCTCAAATAAATGCACATCTCTGCTGATAATAACTTTATTGCTTTATGGCAAGAAAACTCTATAGGCTTTTGATGTTAAACTGTAGCCTACAAAGATTCCTGGTTCCGCCTTTTTATCAAGTTTGTCTCTCTTAACCTGAGGAATGTAGCAGAAACACAAACAACCAAAAACTTTCAAGTGCAACATCTTTGGCTTGAAACCATACCAAGCCTCAAATGGAGTTTTTTTCTCAAATGGCTTTAGATGGCAATCTGTTCAGCAAAAAACTGCAGTTCTTGCTGCCTCTGCCTAGAATTTCTTTGGAAGATCTTTGTCATGAAGCAAGCATCTCGTCATCTCCAAGATTGTTCTATTTTTGCGCTCCACAACCCCGTTTTACTGTGGGGTGTAAGGAGCTGTAAATTGATGTTCTACACCTGCATCTTCACAAAATTTGCTGAACTTTTTTTATGTATATTCCGTTCCATTATCAGAACGTAATATCTGCAATTTTATGCCACTTTGAGTTTCCACCCAAGTTTTGAACTTGAAAAAGATGTCAGCAACCTCAACTTTAACTTTCATAAAATAAATCCAGCACATCCTTGTATAATCATCAATGAAAGCAATATAATACTTACTGCCATTCAAAGATGGTGTTGGTAGAGGTCCTCCAACATCCGTATGCACCAATTGCAGCTTACTCGATGCTCTCCAAGACTTGCCTACTGGGAAAGGCAACCTTATTTGTTTGTCGTATTGACAAGCAGCACATTCAGATAATTCTTCTTCTAATTTAGGTAGCCCTTGTACAAGATTATGTCTTTTCAAATAAAGCAGAGCATTATGGTGGAAATGCCCCAACCTTTTATGCCAAAGCATTGTATTGTCTTCAACCTTGTGCACAACAATTTGTTCTTCTCCAATCAAATTCAAAGCAAAGCTCTTGCCTTTCATTTGAATTCTGAACAGCTCTACTCCATTTGAATCTTTAATCAAGCAACTTTTGTCTTCAAAGAGAACTTTACAGCCTCTCTCCAATAACTGACCAACACTCAATAAGTTTTGATCAATTTCAGGAACATAAAGAACATCTGAAATTAGTTTCAAACTTGTGCAGCCTTTGATTGCTACGGTTCCCTTTCCTGCTACAGATATTTTCTCTCCATTTCCGATTCTGACTTTGGTAGTGTAGTTTGTATCAAGTTCTCTGAACAAATCTCGATCATAAATCATGTGGTTCGTACAACCACTATCAATCAGCCAACTTTCTGCTAAGCTTGAAGTAGTAAGACAGATACTATGAAAAGCTCTTCTTCATCAATTTGTTCAATAGCAGCTTTTGCTTTCCCTTGTTGTTGTGAAGACTTATAGATTTTCTCCATATGTCCTAATTGTCCACACTTGTTGCATGTTACATCTGGCCTCCACCAACAGTACTTCTGCAGATGATTTGTTTTCTTATAATTAGGACATGGTGGAAAATTCTGAAAGTTTTTGTTACCACTGCTGGTATTGTTGATGCTCGAGTTTCTACCTTGAAGTTCATGTTCTTCTTGTTCTTGCCACCATAATTGTTTTGAGTTTTGGCCAGCAAAGCTCCTTCTACAGAACCTTCTTTCCTTATAAGCCTTCTCAGTTCTTGTGCCTGGAGTGCACTCAATAATTCCGTCAATGTGATGTTTGTTAGATCTCTTGAGTTTTCAAGAGAACTGATAGTTGCTTCAAATTTCTCTGGAATGGTAACAAGAATTTTTTGAATAATTCTTGAATCAGAGAAATCAGTACCGAGGAGTTTCACTTTATTGGCAATGCCAAGAAGCTTATCTACATACTCCTGGATGGTCTCCATCTCCTTCATCCTTTGTAATTCGAATTCCCGAATCAGGTTGATAGCTTGCATCCCTTTGATCTTCTCACTTCCTTCATATTCTTTCTTCAAAAAATCCCAAATCTCCTTCGCAGTTTTTAATGTCATTATCCTGTTAAAAATAACAGATGAGACAGCAGTGAACAAAATCGATCTGGACTTCGATTTTCTGAGCTTCTTCTCTTTATGAGCTTTTATTTGAGCCATTGTTGGATTTTCAGATAAATCAGGAACTTCATAAACATTCTCCACAGCTTCCCATAAATCATGGGCATCGAGGTAGGCTTCCATCTTCACAGACCACATTTGATAATTGGTTCCGTCAAATAACGGAGGTGACATCGAAGAAGAGAAAGAAAAATCTGAATCCATCTTTTATGTTTGTGTTTGTGTTTGTGGTTGTGTTTTTGGTTGTATTTTGTTTTCTAGGGTTTTTGAATTTTCACAGATCCCTTTAAATCAATAAAGCTTTGATACCAATTTGTTAGAATTGCAGAGATATACGATTGATTTTTGATATGGAAGGGAAGAGCGTTAATTTTATTGAAATACGATGTGCAGTTTTATACTGCTAAAACACAACTACAAAAGAGTAAAAAAAGCCTAAAAGGTAGCATAAAAATCTTCCTAAAAATCAACAGGAAAATCAGAACTAATAAACAAGAGAATCAGAACTGATATTGACTATTTCAAATTAAAAATAATCTGCAGCAATAAGTCACAAAAATCAACAAAAACCTTGAGACAATTTTGGTATATTTTATTTCTTGTATATTTTTATTTCATTGATTTTCAAATAATGCATTTGTGCAAAAGTTACAATTAAAGAAATTAATGGTCACTAAGCTAAGAAATTAATGGTCACTAAGCTAAAGATAAAATTATATTCGGAAATTACAAAATTGGATCAAATGGACCCATTTACATTTTAACCCATTAAATCAACTTACTACATATCTAGACTATGTTTGTGCGACTTTCCCAAAATACCCTTAATATGTTTGTAATTTTACGCCGCGTGACTTCGCAGATTCCGCGATATGCGAAGTCTGCGAAGATAATGTTTAGTTTAGTAGATGATTTTAATTCGCAGAGTTCACAATATGCGAAGTTTGGACGTGTTTTTAACAAAATTTGTAAAGTGGTATATAACAAAAAAAGCCACAATAACAAGGGATTCTAACATTAAAATCATAACATTATCAAAATTTACAACAAGATTGCCACAATAAACTATGTAGTTTTACGTTTTTATAGATCGCTCTTGTTTTTCTTATAAAACAATCCATTTGGTTGATGTTGTTAGCCATTTTGGATTAACTTTGTCAAATTTTATCGATAACAACCTTAAAATGAAAATTTTCAAAAATTAAATGATATTTTAAGCAATTTTAATTCTTCAACGCTTTAAGTTTGAGGTAATTTATAAGTTGTTTTCTAGGAGAGAGAAAGTTAATGTTTAGAGAGAAAATACTACAAAAATGTTATTTTGAAATAAAAAAATAAAAAATGTGGTTCTATAGTAATTATAATACTAAACTACTTTAATTGTTAAAAAAATTATTTTGAGATCGTTATCGGTCAAATTTAGCAGATTCAACCTAAAATAGTTAACGATGCCAACCACAGAGTTTGTTTTGTTAAAAAAAATAGTACAGATACCAATCTGTAAAAACGTAAAATGAGAAAGATTTTTTTAAATTGATCTTTTTTTTATTAAAATTAAGTTTAATTTTTTTTTACACAATCAGCTAGTCACATTAGCTAATTAAGGGAGTGTTTGTTTCAGCTTTTCGGATGATCGTTTAGCGTTTCACTCCAAACCGCATGAAATATAGCATTTGGTTACGTTTATATAACCGCAACGTTTAGCATTTTTTCTGGAAACTGTAATGTGTTGGAGTTTTTGCACGAAAATCTCCTATTTGGAGCTTTTTCATAAACAACTGTTTGTTTTTTGGTTATTGATAAAATTATCCTTCTTATTTCCAAAAAATATGTTTCTTCTTTAACATTATTTATATTTTCACAAGGTTTTGCCGCGTTCAATAAACTTTTTATTTTTTATATAGATTATTTTTATTAATTTGTGTAACACATTTTTTATTTTAAAATAGAATAAAGTGCAAAAATACCTCTAACATTTATAGCCAGAAGTAACTTCACCCCTAATCTCTAAAATTGTGCAATTATACCCCCTAACATTGGCAGCCAAAAGCAATTTTACCCCTAACATTGACAAATTGGGTCAATTTGAGAAACAATTCATCGAACTGTCTTCTTGGTCAATAGTAACAGATCACAAACATATAATTTTTTTATTGATTAATTTAAAACATGTCCATATTAGACATTTTAAATCCGAACAGCAACAGTTCAATATAATTTTACCAAACACTAATAATTAAACATCTAATAACAAACAGCTAACATCAACATCTAACAGCTTACTGCAACTGCAAACAGCTAACAGCAACTGCAACAGCTGAACCAAATAGACCCTAAAAATGTAATCAGCTAACAGCTATTTGCCAAACAGGGTCCATATTTTTTTATTTTCTAAAATCAAAAGTCTGGAGTTCTCTTTCTTTGAAAATTCAATTTCTCCCTCCTAACCAAATAACACGTAAATGACCTCAAAAAAAAAATTTAAAAAAAAAAAAATTAAAGGTTCTTAGAATATTATCAATTCTTGGATTTTTTTTTTTTTAATTTTAACATCGTCAACGTGCCTTGATTAAAGTTGAATGGTTATTTTGGTAGTTTTTAGGGATAAAGTGCAAAAATACTCATAACGTTTACAATCAGGAGCAATTTTACTCCTAACCTCTAAAATGGTGCAATTTTACCCCTAACCTCTAAAATTGTGCAATTTTACCTCTAGCGTTATCAGCAAAGAGCAATTTTACTCCTAACGTTATCAAGTTTGATCAATTTGAGAAATAGTTCATCAAACTGTGTTTTCGGCCATGAATTTTTTCATCTATACTTCACATTTGCAGGGTGCAGAATATGTAACTGGTGCAGAATAAGAAACAAAATATTTATGTTTTATAATAATGTCTTAAATTGATCCAACTTGACAACGTTATGGGTAAAATTGCTCTTTACTGATAATGTTAGAGATAAAATTGTACCATTTTAGACGTTAGAGGTAAATTGTTTCGGATTGGAAAAATTATCCCTAGTTTTTATGCTAAGTTCTGGAGTTTATGGAAAATAAGTAAAGTTCGTCGTAATTTCATCCCATCAAACCTCTTTAAAACATTAATAAAATGCGCAGGCAGCCATGACTGTCAGTCAGACTTGAACTTTAGCAGCCATATGACCTCTTATTTTTTTATTTATAGTTTTAATACTATATATTATACGAAGTGCCCATATATATATTAATGTCACAACATTAATTACATAACACAAAGTTTTTTTATCTTCTCTCTCTTTATTTCCCCCAAATCAAAATTCCCCAAAAAAAAATGTTGCTGTCCTGCTCAAGTACTCCCAATATCGCCAAAGAATGAAGCAGCAGCAGCCCGGGCCTGTCGGCTAGCGGCAGCAGCAGCAGCTCGGGCCTGTCTGCTCGGCAGTACAATAAACCAAACACTATATCTATAGCAGAAAAAAACCCAATCACAACACGATTAAAAGAGGCGTGGAACTCCCGCTACCGCTACCAATTTCATCATACGACACGGCCTAGGTCGCAATGATACCGTCGAAAACAAACAACGTTGTTCCTCAATTTCCGAAATCTCTAAACTGGCTTTTAGAGAATCAACATCCGGACGGATCATGGGCGTTTAATCCAACGCATCCGTTACTAATCAAAGAGTCACTTACTTCAACATTAGCTGCAATCCTTGCTCTCCGAACTTGGAATACGGCTCCACAACTCGTCGAGAAAGGTCTAGATTTCGTCGCTAATAATCTCTGGGCTGTCGCTGATTGTCGTCAGAATTCTCCGTTCGGGTTTGATATTGTTTTCGCGGGTATGATTGAGTACGCTGGAGTTAATTTGGGGTTAAATATCCCTATGGATTCGTTCGCAAAATGTGTCGCGAAAGAGATTTCGAACAGTTTTAAAGACGTTGCTTGTGTTGCGGAGGGATTGATTGGGGGATCTTATGAACATCATTGGAATGAGATAATTAAGTATCAAAGAAGTAATGGTTCTCTTTTTAATTCACCTTCTACTACTGCTGCTGCTTTTCTTCAACTTCGTGATGAAAAATGCTTCGATTACTTGAATTCGGTAGTCGAAAAATTGGATTCTGCAGGTATGTGATGTTTTTTTCAATGCTCTTATACTCATGTAAACGGGGCGGGGATTCCCGTCGCTGTCGGGATCCGTCCCAGCAGGAACGGGGAATCCTCAATTGGAATCCCGTGCAGTGGGGATGGGGATTGTTTTGTCTCTCATTACTTTTTTTTTTTTTTCAAAACAATTGTCACATGTCAAAAATTATGTAATGTGGCAAAAATTAACGAATCAGTGAACTTTTCGTAAAAAAAAAAAAAAAGAAAAAGGTTAAATATCATATATGACAAGATTTTGGTTAATACATGCATGGGCCAAATATGGCTTTAATCCTTAAAAAAAGCTCATGTGGTTACACAAATTAAGAGAGATGTATGTTAGTGTTTTTTTTTTTTTTTTTTGGTGATCAAGAGATTACTGAGGTAATTGTTTTTCTAAATACGTTGATATTTTAGGTTGACACTACTAAAAGGACTGTTGACGACATGAAAAATGGAAAATTTAAAGAATTCTTCATTTTGAGATCGTTGACGGTCATTTTAAACAAGTCAATCTAAAATAGCAAAATAAGAAACCCCAATCATCTCTTAATCGCAAAAGAGAAAAAAACTATAGACATACGTTTGACGATTCGTGTAACACGGACTTTTTTGGAATTTACCTATATAAATTTACAATTTTTGTTGATTTTCTATTTGCTGCATTCGTACAATAACGACACCAAGTCTATTCTTGAGTTATACAAAGCTTCACAGACTTCAATCTTCCAAATTGAACCTATTCTTGATAGAATTCAACAATGGACGGCTTCTCATCTTCAACAAGCTTTGTCAAACGGGTCAATTCAATAACGAAGTCTCCAAGCAGAGGTAAGTACAGAAACTTCTCGCTAATAGCATTTCCGCATTTTGTGTTTGTTTTCGTTTAAATGTTATTTTATGAAAGTTATGTTTTAAAAATAACATTTCTCGTGTATGTTTCCATTTCAGGTGGCTTATGCCCTCAAACATCCGTATGCAAGCTTGGAACGAATTGAGAGCAAAAACTACATTCACAATTACAACATTGATAATACTCAACTACATAAAACATCTTATAGGTTAATTTCATTATCCAATTAGTAGATTATCATTAAATAGTTAGAATAAATGCATTCGATAATGCTCCATTGGAGCATTATTTCACGTTGATTGCCAGCTTAGAAATAATGACAGTAAGAGTGCTCTATAAACTAAGGTGAAATCAGATAAAGATTGTCCGATTTTAAAATTGCAAAAAAGTCGAACAAATATTGTATGACTTCTTCACATTGTATGTAACCCGAGCAATAATGTTCAGGTTATGGTTTTCTCCCACCCAAAAGCAGCACGGAGAATCGTGATGCTTTTGGAAAGACTTTCGATAAGGAAGTCAGCCAAAACTATAACCCGAGAATTATTACTCAGGTTACATGCTATGTGAAGAAGTCAGACAATCTATGTTCAATTTTTTTGCAATTTTAAAACCGGATAATCTTTATCCGATTTCACTCTAGTTTATAGAGCACTATCATGATTATTATTTTTAACCGGACAATCAACGTGAATTAATGCTCCAATGGAACATTATCCAGAGTGTTTATTCAAATAGTTAAAACAACATACTAAACCTTGCTGTTTTGTAGGTTTTTGGACATTGATAACAGAGATCTATTGGCATATTCATCTAAAGATTTCAATTTTTGTCAAACCATACATCAAAAAGAGCTTGAGCAATTAGAGGGGTACTTAAATCTCTTCTTTGGCATATTTTATTACATAAATAATTTATTAGTCGGTATATTTTTACCTAACACACTGTTTAGTCCTCGTATTTTAAAAATATATTTGTTAGTCCTTAATTTTTATTCTATTTGACAGTTTACTCTCTCAAGTATTTGAACTATTAAACATTTTAACACCCTCTTAGAGACTATTTTGTTAAATAAAACAAAAGCTAAGGACTAAACAATGTATTATTAAATATGATGACTAAATAGTGTATTAGATAAAAAATATAGGGACTAATAAATTATTTACCCTATTTTACTTTGGATAAATGTAAATAATCTCATACTTACCATATGTAAAATGCAGATGGATGAAAAAATACGAGATAAATAGTTTGAAATTTGCGAGACAGAAGATTCGATATGCGTATTTCGCTGTTGCGTCTGATATCTTCCAACCTCATCTGACAGACGCTCGAGCCGCCTGGGCTCAAAATTCAGTTCTGACCACAGTTGTTGATGATTTCTTTGACTTTGCTGGTTCCATGGAAGAACTACTAAATCTAATAGATTTGGTTGAGAGGTATATATAATTAGAAAAGTGTTTAGCTAATAAAACCAAAAATATAATATTTTACAATTTAATTATAGAAAATCAAGTAAAAATAGTTTTTCTTGTATTTTTGAAGCAAAATCACTACTTAGACTCTTATAATTAATATTTTCAAGCAAATTATGTTTAATAGATAATAAAGCTAATACATTTAATCTTTCTTATGACATGTTTGATCGTAAATATGATTTAAGTAACTTTAATTTTGAAATCTCATTTCTGCGTATGCAAATAATATCCTATAAGCAATAAACACATTTGGAAAACCATCAAATCGTTTCAAATAATTTAATATATCATTAGCAGTTTTTGTCTCTTTTAGTAACTTAGTTCGTAAAATTTTTAAATCTTGAAATAAATCTTGACTATATATATGCAGATGGGACAGTCACTCGGCTGTTGGGTTCAAGTCCAAAGATGTTGAAATACTCTTCAATGCAATCTATGGCACAATCAATGAAACTGCAGCCAAAGCACAGATACAACAAGGGAGATGCGTCAAAAGTCACTTAATTGATTGATAACTTGCCGGATCCAATTAGATGATCTCCACCGTAGTTTCCTGCAAAACAGAACCGGAGGCAAGATCTTCGGGAAAACTCTCCGACGATCAAGTCAGTTTTTGTAGGAGGGTTGGTAAATTGACAATAGTATTGTGGGAAAAATGTGTACGTACCTCTCCCCCTTGGCCTTATGGCTTTTTATAAGTGCTCTTAAGTAACCGCCGAGGGCGGTTACTCCTTCCAGGCCACGTTCCGAGGGCGGTTACTCCTTTTTAGGCCATGCCCCTTTCGTGGCTTTCGTGGCAACAAACGTGGTATCGTTTGTTTTGAGTGGGAGTTTTGATGCTCCATTTAGGAATTCGGGGCGGTTACTCACTTCACCCGCTTCCTCTATTCGGGTCCCATCCGATCTTAGACCATGGGTCTAAGTATGGGCTGGGTCCGTGTAATGAATTCGGCCCGGTTTGGCTTCGCGGGTCATCACATGCCTCCCTCTTAGTTTGGCAAGAGCCCTTTAGGGTCTTTTTATAGGGGACTCTTCGTTTTTTGTCTGGATTTTCAAAATTCGAAAATAGTGACTTTCCTTTTCCGTCGTTTCTTTTCCGGCATCAACCTTTTCCGTCGTTTATTTTCCGGCATCAACCTCTTTGCGTCCGTTCTCCCCTGTGTCGTCTTTCATATGTAAGTTTTCCTTTCCAGAACTTGTACCTCGCTCGACTCTTTACTTCAGTTCATTTTTCTTCATCAATATGTCGAACCCTGACCTCGACTTCGCACCGTTCGACGAAAATTACGTCCGCGAGAAGGAAGAGGCGGATGGAGGAAGCCACTTCTGTTGCAGGGGCGAATTCTCCTGGAGGGGCGATTACTTCTATTGAGGCGGCTTCTCCCGGAAGGGCCTCCGTTTCACAAGGTCCAGCTTCTGCTTCCGAGGACCTTCCCTTAACTAGGAAGCGGAAGAATACTGCGGATACAGAATCTTCTCATCCCAGGAAGAAAAACACCTCTGTGTCCCTCACTATTGGCGATACACCTGTATCCGCCTCGGCCAAAGGAAAAAGCAGTACTCCAATTCACGAGGTATCTTGATCTATTCCCCTTTTTTATGTTGTTAATTTTTCCTCATGAGTTATCTGTTGTTCTCCTGATCTTTCTCCTTATGCATTCGCAGCCAATTCCCGATATCAGCGGGTGGTGGATTAGGACCTTTGGCATGGCTGTGAGCTTCTCCTGTAAGGACATTGTTTCTTCCATATGCAATGTCCTTGGGCGACTCCCCTCTGCTTCCCACGTGCGGGAGCAAGTACCTCTTCCTACTGCTATGGAGGGGATTGAGAAGCGGGCCATAGAGGTATATTGCTGCTTGTGATATTCCCTTTCAAGGATCTTGTATTCGTAGTAACCGCATATTTCTATTCGCTCTTATTATCTGCGAATCATCTTTTATGCAGATTATTAACTTCGCGGAGGGTGCTCTCCGGAGGGACGCCGAGCGCGCTAAAGAGTTGGAGAGTCTTGGTACTGAATTGGCGACTCAGAAGTCGCTCTTTGATGACGTCCAAGGCAAGGTAAAGGCCCTGGAAGTTGCTTGTCAGAAGGCCATGAGCGAGAAGGAGGAAGCTCTCCAATCTCTCCAGGCTAAGTCCGATGAGCTGCAGAAGGCCCTTGATGATCTAAATTCATCCAAGGAGGACCTAGAGATGCAAAAGAGGAGGGCCGAGGAGATCGTAGCCGAAGATAGCGCTCGCATCTATTGGTATGGGGAGCGGATTCATGCCGCTTATGAGCATGGGCATCCGGATCGAGTACTTAATCGCCCCAAAGTTCCCATCCTCGAGAAGGATTTGACTGAGAAGTGGGATAAGCTGGAGGCCGAGGATGCCGATATGGATGAGGTACTCCTCTTGGATTGGCAAAGTTTCCAGGACTCTCCAATTAGCCGCGTGATCCCGAATCAGAACGTAGAAGAAGAGGCACCACAAGACGTTTCTCAGCCTGAGCAAGAGGTGCCTCTCTCTGGAGCGGTTACTGATTCGAGGGTTGAGGATTCGCTTGAAGCAGATCCGCCGGCTGGAGGAGATGAGGGAGCCGCTGAAGGCAAGGAGGGCCATAGGGGTGAAGGAGAGGAAGCTGTAGCATAGTTTGATTTATATTTGGACTGTTGTATGTAACAAACTACCCATATATATTAATTTTCTTTTACTTGCCGCTTTACCTATATGTGCGATTGTCGCTTTATTCCTTATTGCCCTTTATTTTCATATGTGACCCTTGCCTTTTGCTGACTCCATATTTGTATTTCTTCGTAGTTAGTTTCGCTTCCGCTAGGGTGGCCAGACCCTTTTTGCAATTTTTGCAACTTTTTTGAGTACTCGTTTATTCGCTTAATTTTATGCCTTATCTTATAATTTTTCTTTCGAAAATAATATAATCATAAGGTTAATCATAAGGTTTTGCAAGTGATGCGTAATCATGCATCCGCCTTTCTTTAATAGGCAACACATTTATGTGTTTTTAAGTTTAACCATAAGGTTTTGCGAGTGATGCGTCATGCATCCGCCTTTCTTTAATAGGCAACACATTTATGTGTTTTTATGAGTAGCTTGAAAAGGATCCGCATTAGGACGTAGTGTACTGAATAAATGTAATAATTGAGTATCTTTATTGATAAAGAAAAAAGGCTTCTTATTACATAGGTACATAAACTGTGCGGGATCAAAGCCTCGTTAAAACCTTTTATCAGAAAACCCAGTGGGAAAAACTCATAAAAGGAAAAAGAGTACTCGTCATTTCCCTGAACTACTCGGCCTGTTTATATAGGCGTAGATTCTCTAGATTCCAGGTGCGCGGGAGCTTTTTTCCGCTCATTTCTTCTATCTCAAAAGCTGATCGTCCCAGCTTCTTGGATACTCTGTATGGTCCGATCCAGTTGACGCCTAATTTGCCTTTGCCTTCTCTGGATTGTATTTTATCCGCTTTTTTCAAGACCAAGTCGTTCTCGTTGATTATCACTTTTCGCACCCTTCTGTCGTGATATTTCTTGATTCTATTGCGGTACACTGCCATTCGCATGTAAGCTTTTTCTCTTCGTTCTTCAACAGAATCCAATGCATCTCTAATGTTGATAGGATTTTATGTGTCGCAATAATAAATTATCCGATCTGTGGGCGACTTGATTTCAACAGGTAGGACTGCTTCGGCTCCATAAACCAGCGAGAAAGGTGTTTCGCCTGTTGCTGCCTTTACAGAAGTTCTGTATGCCCATAACATATGGGGTATTTCATCCGCCCAACCTGTTTTTTTATCACCTAGCCGCTTCTTGATGCCTTGAATCATGGCCCTGTTGGTAACCTCCGTCATACCATTCGATTGGGGATGGTTTACGGAAGAAAAATGATTCTTGATCCCCATGCTTTCGCAGTATGCCTTGAACTTGGCACAGTTGAACTGGGTGCCATTGTCGGTTATAAGCTTTTGCGGGATTCCAAATCGCATGATAATGTTCTCTCGTAAGAACTCGATCATTCGTTCAGGTGTTTGAGCGGTTACTGCCTCCGCTTCTACCCATTTGCTGAAGTGGTCAACTGCGACTATCAAGTACTTCCTTTTCTTTGTCGTTTCTGGGAATGGACCCACTATATCGATTCCCCACGTTGCGAATGGCCATGCCGTCATTATAGTGATTTGTTCGGCTCCGGGAACATGCTTGTCATTCGTATGGATTTGACAGCTGTGACATTCCGCAACCATCTTCTGGGAATCCTCCACCACCTTGGGCCAGTAATATCCCATCAATTTGACCTTTCTTGCCAACGCCGCCGAAGCTTCATGTGCGCCACAAATTCCTTCATGTAGTTCTCGCAGCACGTAGTCTCCTTCATTGCGGCTAATGCATTTCAACCATGGACATGTATACGATTTCCGATACAAAGTTCCATCTCGAATTGAGTATCTAGCTGACTGCCCAATTAGCTTTCTAGCTAAGCCTTTATCAACCGGCAAATCTCCCTGTTCCAGATATTGGCGGATGGGCATCCGCCAATCTTCATCGTCTTCCAGCTCTTCGATGACCATAATCTGATCGACTTCGAATGCTGGTGCCGATTTTATTTCCAAATTGCATGCTTTTTGACTCCATGGTTCTCTACTTGCCGCTGCTTTTGCCAATTCGTCAGCCTTTGCGTTTTGGCCTCGCGGAACATGCACCATCTCCCAAACGACTCCCTTGTGTGTTAACTCTTGTGTCAATCTGCCGACCACCTGATGGTATTTTACTAGATCCTCCTGTTTCACCAGATAATTTTTTGTGATCTGATTTATCATGAGTTTGGAATCGCTGTAGATTACCACTCTTTCTGGGGTGAGTTCATTGAGCAACTTCAATCCGCATATCATTGCTTCATACTCTGCGGCGTTATTGGTAGTTTTGAAAGTTAACTTTGCCGCATAGTACAGGCGAATAACCTCCGGGCCTTTGATGACGACTCCCACTCCAGCTCCATCTGTGGATAATGCCCCATCTGTGAACATGCTCCACTCTTCTTTTTGTGCCTTTGGACATTCGTCATCATCCCATGTGAATTCATTCACGAAATCGGTGAGTACTTGACTCTTTAGCGCTGGTCTTCCTTCATAGCGAATATCGAATTCTCCCAGGCGAATTGACCATTCCATCAATCGGCCGGATGCGTCAGGTTTCTGCAGTACCTTTCGCATTGGAATGCCAGTTCTCACAATGATAGTATGCGCCTGAAAGTATGGTTTTAATCTAGCCGTCGTGGTTATCACCGCGAGGGCCATTTTGTCCAACTTCGAATACCGGAGTTCTGCATCCTTCAAGACTTTGCTCACATAGTACACTGGATATTGTTGCCCTTCTTCTTCTCGCACCATCACAGTGCATATCGCCATACTGGTGACGGATACATAAAGAAATAAATCTTCTCCATCCTCCGGCCTGCTCATTAAGGGCGGATAACATAGTAATCGTTTTATACCCTCAAATGCATCTTGACAATCCGGCGTCCATTCAAAGGACTTAGATTTTTTGATGGCATTGTAGAAAGGTAGACATCTTCTAGCTGAGCATGATATGAATCGCCCTAATGCCACCAACCGCCCATTCAGTCTCTGTACTTCTCTTACGTTCCTCGGTGTTTTCATCTCCATCACTGCTTTAACCTTCTCAGGATTCGCCTCAACTCCTTTGCCGCTAACAATGAAACCCAGGAATTTTCCTGCCCTTGCTCCGAACGTGCATTTTTCTGGGTTCAACTTGAGGCCATATTTAATCAGCACTTCCAGGATTTCTTTGATATCCTGCGGGTGGTCTTGCATCTTCTTTCTTTTAATGATCATATCATCTACGTAGATCGAGAAGTTCTCGGCTGACTTGTCTGAAAATATCTTGTTCATCATCCTCTGGTATGTTGCTCCCGCGTTTTTCAATCCAAAGGGCATCACCTTGAAGCAATAAGTCGCCTGATGAGTTATGAATGATGTTTTGATTTCATCCGCCTTCTCCATGGGTATCTGGTGGTAACTGGATTTCAAGTCGGTGAACGATAAAGCCTCAAATCCTGCAGTTCCATCTACCAATATATCAATGTTAGGCAGCGGATACATATCCTTCGGACAAGCTTTATTCAGATCCTTTAAGTCGACACACATTCTGTACGTTCCATTTGGCTTTTTGACTAGCACCACATTGGCTAGCCACTCCGGATAGGTGACTTCTCGAATTGCATCTGACTTTAGCAAATTCGCCACAGCTTTTTCAATCGCCTTCTGCCGCTCTGGAGCGTGTCCTCTCTTTTTCTGTCGCACTGGGGTTGCACCTTTGTCCACATTCAAACGATGGGTTGCTATGTCTGGGCTTATTCCTTTCAGCACTTCATTCGGAGCGGCGAATACCGACTCGCATTGGATCAACACCTTGGTAATGGCTTTCTTCGTTTCTTCTGGGAGTCCAGCCGCTATTCGCACGTTCTTGTCATTTGAGATGGCGAATAGTTCCGTTTCTCCCAATGCTTCCGCCGGCGGCTTCTCATCGACTTTATCCTCTTCATCTGGTTTTGGTTCAAGAGACAATGTATAGGCTTGTTGAGATACAAGTTGATCACCTTCAACTATGACTCGCCCTTGGTGCGTTGGCAAATGTAATGTCAAATGCTTCATTGAGATGAGCGATTCCATTTCCGATAGGAGCGGACGCTCCAGAATTATGTTGTAGGCCAATGGGATATCAATAATTGCGAATTCTAGATCACCTCGGCATTTTAGATTCTTATCACCCATTTCTGCCTCCAGCACCACCTGTCCACTTGTTTGAGACGATTGACCTCCAAAACCAGTTACATCCATGAATGTATGTTCCACTCGCTCGTCATTAATTCCCAACTTGTTGAATACAGTCCGAGTAATAACATTACAAGAACTGCCAGTATCAATAAGGACCCGCTTGACGTCCCATCCTTCTACAGCCATCGTAATCACCAAAGCATCCGCATGTGGCTCCGTGATTCGTGCAAATGAGTAATTGAGGGCATCCCCCCTATGTGTGTTGCTTTTTCGCTGTTCACGGCGAGCCCTTTTTGTTGGAGGCTCATAGATCCCGCCTGCTATCACGTTTATCACCCCTTTTTTCTGCTTCTTTTCTGGCCTTGCATCCACCTCATGCGGGAGCGTTGCTTTCTCGTCACTCGTCTCTTTTCTTACGAATTGACTCAGTTTGCCCCTTTCGATCAGCCTTTCAATCTCCTTCTTCAATTCATAGCAATCGTTCGTGTCATGGCCGTTCAATCTGTGGAACCTGCAATATTTGTTAGGATATCGCCCCAAACTAGTTCTGCCTTTCGCCTCGGGGAACCGCACATCCTTCTTCAGGGGGTTCTTTTCGATCCAAAGTAATACCTCCTGGCGAGTCGTATTCAATGGTGTTTGATATCCTCCCCCTTGAAAGGAGCGTTCGCCTCTGCGAACAAAATTACCCTTGGGCTGGGCTTGGCGCCGATTGTCCGAAGTGGATCTAGCAGCATCTCTTTCTCGCCGGGTTTGAGCTCTATGTTCTCTGTTGACATCGTCCACTTCCATGAATTCCTTTGCTATCTTCATGAGTTCGGCCACTGTGCGCGGCTTGTTGCGGATGATTTCCTCCCGCATGCTCCAATCCGTGGTTCCATCCGCCATGATGTTGCGGATGCTCACGATATCCGGGTTCTGCAACCGCACTAGAATATCGTTGAATGCGACAACAAATTCCCTTAGGGAATTATAGTTCCTCTGTTTGATCTCCTTCAGCTGCCTATCCGTCACATCTGCCGCTTTACAGCCCACGAACTTTGCACAGAAATCACGACTGTATTGATTCCAGTTGTGAATAGATTCAGTAGGTAAAGACCGAAACCAATCAGATGCCGCTCCGCCCAAAGTGGTCGAGAATAATCTGCAAATTATACTTTCACTCGCTCCTGCAACATCCATTAATTCTCTGTAGTTCCTGACATGAGCTTCAGGATCAGAATTAGGATCCCCATAGTATTTAGGTATGGCCGGGGCCTTTATCCTGTGATCTGGTATAAATTCCCGCAACGATGGAGCAAAAGGCGAATCACTCTTCACCTCTGCTCTCGCCCTAGGCGTGTACCCCATTCGCTCCATCATGTTCCGTAGTTGATCTTCCAACTCAAGATTGGGTATTCGCCGAACCTCTTCCATCCGCTGCTGGTGAACTCTAGGTGGCATCCACCCGCCAATTGATGTTGAGATTTGTTCTCGCCGTGGTTCTAGCCGCCGTCCGGTTATAGGATCAAAGTTCCAAGTGTGCTCCTGCCCAAACGTATTCGCCCCAGACGTCATTAACTCTGAATGCCCATGAACCAAGGGCTCCGTGTGCTGTAGTGGAAGGATTCCTGGCATTCCCGACGTCGGTTGGGATGTTTGCCAGGTCGGATGGATCGTCATACTAGGATCATGGTACGAGTAGTTGCCTGGATGGCTGCGTGGGTTCATGCGACTACTCTGACCTATCTGGGTTAGCTCTCGAGATGGCTGCGGAAGCGTAGATATGGCGGCAGTAGTCGATGGTTGTGTGGAGACAATAACAGGTTGTTGAGGAGCAGCCGCCATGGCGGTATTATGATCAGCGATTGCGGTTAACAAACTAATCATTCGATCCCCCGCCGCTTGGCTCATATTTGAAGCCAAGACTTGTCCTGCCATTTGTACGAAATCGCTATTGGACATCTCCATTTCATTTTGCACTTGAACTTCCAATAAGGGACTCAATTGTCCCGAAGGGCTTGACGAGCTAGGCACCACAGGCTGCGTACTTGTAGGCTGCGAATTCGCAATCCGTGGACCCCTTGAGTTCATACTAGTGGATCTGGTTGTAACGCCGGTCGTTCGTGATGGTTCTGACATGTTCTTCGTGTACTTTTAACCAAATATTGGTAAAAAAGGTCCACGTTCACCGCACCAATGATAACTTGTCGGATCCAATTAGATGATCTCCACCGTAGTTTCCTGCAAAACAGAACCGGAGGCAAGATCTCCGGGAAAACTCTCCGACGATCAAGTCAGTTTTTGTAGGAGGGTTGGTAAATTGACAATAGTATTGTGGGAAAAATGTGTACGTACCTCTCCCCCTTGGCCTTATGGCTTTTTATAAGTGCTCTTAAGTAACCGCCGAGGGCGGTTACTCCTTCCAGGCCACGTTCCGAGGGCGGTTACTCCTTTTTAGGCCATACCCCTTTCGTGGCTTTCGTGGCAACAAACGTGGTATCGTTTGTTCTGAGTGGGAGTTTTGATGCTCCATTTAGGAATTCGGGGCGGTTACTCACTTCACCCGCTTCCTCTATTCGGGTCCCATCCGATCTTAGACCATGGGTCTAAGTATGGGCTGGGTCCGTGTAATGAATTCGGCCCGATTTGGCTTCGCGGGTCATCATTGATATTGTAAGTCATTTTTTGTATTTTCAAATTAAATCTTAGTGTGAGATAAAATGTTGAACAAATAACGTTAATGAACAGTGGATCACATTGCTGAGGAGTATGCTGATGGAGGCAGAATGGGCAGAAAACAAAATAGTTGCAACCATGTATGAATATTTAACAAACAGATACATCTCGTTTGCGTTGGGACCAGTGGTTCAAATCCCACTTTACTTCATGGGGTATCAGTTGCCGGAGGAAGTTGTACAAACTCAAGAATACAATAACCTATTCATGCACATGAGTATGATCGGGAGACTTACAAATGATCAAGTGTCTGTTAAGGTACGTAAATCATCCTCAATTCTATTAAAAAAAAAGAGAAGATGAAAAGGTTACCACATCACTGTACTTTACTCAGCGATAACGCCTATATAATGGATCCATAATAGCCTAAAGACTAGAATACCTGTCACGTTCGTGTCTAAATGTATTTGAGAGGAATTCTTGAAAAATATGATATTATGATATTTGGATAAATTGGAGACTCCTAAGTATTGATTATGATCTTTCTATTTCACGCCCGATGCCGATTGAGGTCGTCTAAGGTCGGGTGTGACAATACCCTTTACATTTAAACTATACCATAATTATATTTCTATTAACTCCTTTCAAGCTAGAGTACATATAGTTAAAACTCCAAAATTGCTAATAAAATACTAAAGAAGCTTTCTTGGAAGAGTTTGAGTAAGAATATCAGCTAACCGATTTGTTGTTGAGGCTCTTAGTGGATGAATTAGTCATACTTTGAAATTTTCTCTAACAAAATGACAATCTAACTATATGTGTTTGGTCCTTTCATGACATGTAGAGTTATTGGTAAGATAAATGGCAGATTGATTGTCACATAACAAAGGAATATGTTTCCTGTGTTTGATTTGCAATGCTTGTAAGATGTAGACGAGCCATTGAATTTCTGCAGTTAAGTCATGACTTGTACTTACCTTATGTGGAAGATCTTGAAACCGTTGCTTGTTTCTTGCTTTTCTAGGACACTAATAATGCTTGTCCTAAAAAGACACAAAACCCAGTAATAGACCTTTTAGTATCAATACATGTTACCCAATCAACATCTGAGAAAAATTTTAAAGCCAATTCGGATTTGGAAGAGCATAATAGTCCTTTGTCTGGATTTCCTTTGATATACAGTAAAACACTTCTAGTTGCTTGTAAGTGAATGTTAGTAGGTTTTGCCAAAAAATGACTCAAAGTATTCACTGAATAAGTGATATTTGGTCTGGTACTCATCAGGTAAATAAGCCTGCCAATGAATCTTCTATAAGCTGTTGGATTAGTCAATGGTATCCCAGCCTAAAATTGTCTTAACAACCTAAAGACTAAAATACCCTTTGTATTTAAACTATATTACAATTATATTCATATATGATTATGAGACTCACAAATGATCAAGTGTCCATTGAGATACATAAATCAAAGAAATTCTCTTATAATCCTGGTTCACTGGATCTAACTAATAAAAATGTCACAACGTGTTTAATTGTGGATGTGCAGAGAGAAGGCGCACAAGGGAAACTAAACAGTGTATCATTACAAGTAGCACTTAGTCGAGGATTGGCGACTGAAGAAGAGGCACAAGCACATGTATCAAGACTGATAGAAAGTCATAGAAGAGAGTTGCTGAGAATGGTAGTAGATAAAAAAGATAGTTTGATGCCAAGAAGTTGTAAAGACTTGTTTTGGACAATGAGTAAAGTATTGCATCTTTTCTATATGACCGATGACGCCTACTCTTCTCCGAGCAAGATGGTCAGTGCAGTTGACGCCATTATCGATCAACCAATCATTTTCCCGACTTATTGATCATTGATCTCATTTGATATCAAGAAGTTGCAAAGACTCGTCTTTTCTTCATGTCTGACGACGTCTACTCTTCTCCGAGCAAGATGGTTAGTGCAGTTGACGCCATTATCGATCAACCGATCATCTTCCCGACTTATTGATCATTATTAATTCAATTCAAACGTACTCAACTACTTACTATCTTGTTATCAAAATACACACACGTAACCAATTTTTTTCATTTGTCTTTCTTATTTTGATGTTTAAGTACTTGAAAACACTTTATGATACTGATATGTAAAGATTGATCAATGATCAATTTCTTTGAAGTTTTAAACAATAAAAAGAATTACAGTTCAACTATTGCAAAGTAGCAAATACATATATGTATATGGGAATTACTTTTCAATTTCACTAAAGGTAGAGAGAAACGAGCACAAAAGGCGGATTCTCCTATAATATAAAATAATTAGTTTTGTAGTTTAAAAGACAAATCTCGAATATAATTTTGTACTGATTTTAAAATTTTAATTATTAAC
The DNA here is from genome assembly GCF_963576675.1 of Euphorbia lathyris. NCBI lineage: Eukaryota > Viridiplantae > Streptophyta > Magnoliopsida > Malpighiales > Euphorbiaceae > Euphorbia > Euphorbia lathyris. The sequence goes on from NC_088915.1 coordinate 89,861,545, forward strand.
ATTATTTATTCTAATATTTAACATATATTATTTAAGAAAATGCAATAAACTCACAAAAAAAAAAACCATGAAAATTGCAAAAAGGGGGTAAAAGCAAGAAAAAGAAAACAACCCATTAAAAAGGTAACAACGATAAAAACATGAAAAATGATAAAAATCAGTAAAAAAGTGTGAAAAATAAAAAACGGAAAAACATGAAAAACGGAAAAATGTTCAAAACACTAAAAATGCGGAAAATAGAGAATATGAAAAACAGTAAAAAAAACGAAAAGGGAAAAATGTGAAAATGGTCAAAACGCAAATAACATAAAAATACAAAAAAAAAACGGTAAAAATACGAAAAATGAAATCAAAACGTGGAAAATAGAAAAATGGTAAAAATGTATTTTTAACTCAAACAACGCATGTGGAAAATGAAAGGCTAAGTCTGTAAAAACAACATTAGACATGGAATAAGACATGGAATAGATAATTCTACTTAAATTACGAATCTATATTATTCCTCCAATTGTGAAATATATTTCATTAAAAAGTAATGAATCAAATGACGGAATGAGAATTTTCAAGGAAAATCTATTCTATTTATAATTTATTTTATGAATTAAATCGCACTTAAGATGTAAGCATAATCACATTGACAGTTGAACCGAGCTTTACTAAGACGATAGATGTATAAGACCAAATCTAATGAGAGGATTTTTTGTTGTTATAATCATACGTGCGGTTATAACAAACCAGTACAATAGTTGTAATAATATTTTGTTTGTTACAGATTGTAGTAACAAAGAAATATAATATCCCCAAAATCCAAAAACACAAGGTTTGGCAGCCACACATGGCCCTATAGGCGCCAAATTTGGCGCGTGGATTACACGCGCCATATCTGGCGCTTATAGAGCCATTTGTGGCTGTTTTTTTTTATGTTGCTAGAGTTGGTAAATATGTTGTTCAATACGCGGTAAATTATAGTTTTGGCATCTATTTGTAATTAATAATTTTAGTTTCATTCCACAAAATTTTAAAAAACTCTTTTCCTCTGATGGACTGTTACTAAACCTTGTTACTTCTCCTTCTTAAGTTACAACGGTTTTTTACCAACTATTGTGGATGCTCTAATTTTTAGACATTATTATTATTTTTCCATTAAAGCTTTCTCTAGTTCATATATATATATATATGTTATCATGGATAAATTACATACTTAATACAACATTTGTCTTATTTCATATTTTGGTGTATAATTTTTAATTTTACATACAAAGATATACAACCTTTTGGTGACTTCTCACTAAAGCGTACAACCGGTAATTGTGACCGATCAACGCGCCATGTCAGCAATTTGACATCCTTAAAAGTCAAAAGTTAACCGGTCAACACAAATCAACGCACTACATCAGCAATTTTGACTTTTATGGAGGTCAAATTGATGACGTGACACGTTGACTGGTCATAATTACTGGCTATACACTTTAGTGGAAGGTCATCAAAATGTTGTACAGTTTTGTGTGCAAAATTGAAAGTTGTACACTAAAGTGTGAAAAAGGACAAAGATTGTACACCCTGTATATAATTTACCTATATCATCATCTGAGTGATTCCGAACTAATTTTTACTTATCACTATAAAACTTCTTTAAATTACGCTAGATTTAAACTACAAAAGTAAGATTGAGTCGTTTTGAACATATTCAGGAAAATTTATCGCCTATCATATATTTAATCAAATTGGATTTTGTTATTAAACACAAGCTCAATGAGTTAATTAACCACTCTGAACCTCAATTTGTAAAAAACAAGGAGTCAAAACCATCCATAATTGAGGCCGTTCAAAATACCGAAGGATGAAACCATCCATAATAGGAGTGGTTCTAGCAGCCGAAGAGGCCTGGCCCCTTCTGTCTTCACCCTGTTCTTAAACACCAGTTGAACCCCAGTTAGACTCCGGTTAAACCTCTAAACATTGACCCTCTGGTTTTTCCCGTTCTTTGACCTGTCCGATTTTGACAACCATGCTTTAAACAAATAATATGCAAGTTTAAAAAAGTTTAGAGATCTAATAATTACATTTTAGAATGTCATTAAGTCACTTTTTTTTAAGTATACATGATTAAAAATGTAGGGATAATGTGCAAAAATACCCCTATACCTTTAACTTTTGCAGTCAACAGCAATTTTACCCCAACATTATCAAGTTGAGCCAATTTGAGAAATAATTCATCAAAATATCTTTTCGGTCATGAATCTTGTCATCTACACTTCACATGTAAGTCATTTATCATTCATTAGTAACAGATCATAAACATATAATTAGACGTTAATTTTTTGCAAAAAAAAAATTAGAAAAATATACTACTACTGTACGAGTTGGATAAAAAAATTCAAAATATTTCAGTGAATTTATAAAATTTAATTTTCAATTCTATTATTAAATCATAAAAAAGATGAAATCTTTTTTTGAACGAATTGATATACAATTGGTGCATAATAATGAACAAAATTGATCCAATTTACCAATTTTAGAGGGTAAAATTAATCTTGGTTGTCAACGTTAGGGTAAAATTGCACAATTTTAGACATTAGAGATAAAATTGCTCCTGAATATAAATGTTACTGATATTTTTGTACATTATCCCAAAAATGTATTAAGCCAAAAATAAATGATTAATAATGATCAAGAGTTGAAAACATTTGAAAAAATTTCAAAACAAAAAATAATGATAAAGAGTTTAATAAACCAAAAAGTAACATTAGGGACCGAGAATGCTTTTTACCATAGTTCATTAACCTTCGTTAAAGAGGAAACACATCCATTGCGTATAATAAAAAAGAAATGGGCATCAGATATCAGAACAAAGCCCAACTTTTACAACACTGTAAAAGGAAGCCATTAGGGTGAAAAAACAGAGAGTCGATTCTCATTTTCTAGGTTAGGTGATTTAGTGGTTTCTGCCGCCGCATATGGTGGTTCAATTTTTTATTTTCTGTCTTAGGGATCATATTCATGGTGTTGATTGTACACCTACATGTACCAAGAGAAGGCTTAAACTTAATTGCCTTCATGTTGTTGCCAAAGCGTCTATATCTACATAGATTCAGATAAATTTACTAGTTGGTTGTGTTTCAGATCCATTTTGTATCTGTTCGTCGTTATAGAGGTCTATGCTGGTTCAATTTCTATTTTCAGTCGCAGGGATCAGTGATAAGTTTACTAGTTGGTTGTGTTTCAGATCCATTTTGGATCTGTCGCTGATATAGAGGTCTACGCCGCATACGGTGGTTCGATTTCTAATTTCAGTCCTAGGGATCATATTTACTGGCCGGTTGTTGTTTTAGATCTATTTCAGATCTGCCGTCGACAACAATGGTTAAGATTTAGTTTTGAGATTTTTCAGAATTCAAAAGACTAATTAAACCAAGATAAGTCTTTTGTGGGAGGTTTTAGTGTTTTTGATGTTAATGGTAATAAATAAGACACCTCGTCTTAAAATTGGTTATTTATTATCTTGAGCATCAAAGACACTGAAATCTCCTTTTGTCTTATATTGGTTTAATGAGCTTATTAAATTCTATATTTTTGTTGGTGTTAATATTTTAGTGTCTTTGCATTAAATTCATAGGATACTAAAAATCATTACTTTTCATAATATTTCATTAAATTACACCTTAAAAACTTAAATTTATGTGACAAATAATATATAACAGAACTACCCAATTAAAAAATAAAATTTTTATGTGATTTTTATGAAAACTTTTTATATATAATTAAATTAGTGTTTTTTAATTTAATTTTTTATTTAAGACTCTAAATAATAAATTTATACCCTCAAATTTCTAATTTATAGATAAGGCAATTTTTAAAATTTTTTAGAAAGAAGTGAAGGCCATTGATGAATAGAAGAAATATATCTTATATTCTAATTTCTAAGAATATATTTCTAATTCGAGGCAATTTTTTTTTAATTGGGAAAAGAAATATATATCTTATATTCTAATTTATAGTTAAGGCATTTTTTTAAAGGAGTTAACATCATTTTTTTTTTGGGAAAAAGGTTGGCTTAAAAGCCCAACAATTTTTCTTTTTGAAAGGAGTTAACGTCATGTTTTTTTTTTTTGGGAAAAAGGTAGGCTTAAAAGCCAAAAAAGAAAAAAGAAAAAGAGGTTGTAGATAAGAGTGAGAGCTAAGTCGGATCGGGTTCAATGTGAACTGTAACCATCCGTGATGAGGTCCTGCCAAGCCAGTCTTTATGTAGAATGTGCTGGAGTCTTGCAGGAAGCGCATCATACTCGTGAAGTCCCAAAGCTAAATTGCATGAGAAATTTGCCAATCAGTCAGCTGCCTGATTTTCTTCCCTATAGATATGCTAAAATTTTATGTTACTCTGTCCTGTAATTTCCAGCATTCTTGAATTAGCCATCCCATTGGGTGTCTCACATTGACTTCTTTTTGCATAAAAAGAAAAGCTGAGGTGGAGTAATTGGAGACTAAAGTAAAGCCCCCAAATTTCCGCTAGAAGCACCGTGCAAACTCCAAGGTTAATCATAAACCACCTAATCCATGTGCCGACTTTATCCCTCATCAGACCCCCGGCTGAAGCAATACATGTGTTGCCCTTGTTGAAACGACTTTAACGTTACTGTCAACCCACACATTTCTGTCAGCTGAGAAGACATCCCGATGAGCTGCTGCATTAGGAATCAACTGCTGCCAAATATCTCGTACCCGAGCACAGTTGCGTAAGGCGTGGAGAATATTTTCTGTCAATCTGCACTCCATACATCTCGCATCAGTCGACATATGTCGTTTGACTCTCCTTTCATTAACCAAAATAGCATTTACCCGCACTAACCAGACGAATATGCGAATCCTCTCCGGTACTTGTAATTGCCAAATTTGTCTCCAGCAAGAGGAATCAGCAGTAGGCGGTAAGGTAGTAGCTTTTTTAAACAAATCATAACCAGATTTTACAGTATAAATTCCCGTATTGGAATTTCCAGTATAAATAGCAGCTCTAGTCAAATAGGGATTCAACCTTTGCCAATCCCAGCTAGTATTCTCAATCCAGAAATCCCGAACATTTTGATTCCTCCAATCTGCAGGTATCGACTAAGTTGTTTGAGTAATTAGAACCGACGAGCCACACCAAACGTCTTGCCGGAACAAGGTCGATCTTCCATCCTTGATCAAACGGCTAATACCCAACTTAAGAATCTCAGCCCCTTGAACTATTCCTTTCTAAACCAACGACTGGCCTGCTTTCGCATGGAAAATGTTCAAACCTTGACGTAACCCGCCATATTTTGCAGTAGCCACTCGAACCCAAAGAGCTGTAGCATCAGTGAGGACCCACCAACTTAATTTCCCTAGCATTGCTATATTGAACGCATGAGTGTCCCTGAGGCCTAGACCTCCTTCAGATTTTGTGCGGCAGATTTTTTCCCATTTAAGGAGGTGAGGGTTTTGACGAGTATCAGAAAGCCCCAAAGTAAGCTCCGATTGCAAGCATCCAGTTTTTTTTACAGATACTCATAGGTAGAAGTGTTGTCATCATCACGTATGTTGGTATTGAGGCAGTTACAGTCGTGACTAGGGTAAGTCTTCCTACAAGAGATAAACAGTTAGCTTTCTGATAGGGGTCAAAAACCCCTATCTTTGGCTACGGTTTTAGGACGGGTTTTAGCATTATTTAGTTAATAAGCGAGCATTTCTCGCATTTAAATGCTTTTGTGTGAGTTAGTTAGGAATTGGAAACGTTTTATTTATTTTTCGTTGTTTAGGCTCGTTTTATGACCAATTTAGGCAATTACGGCCAAAATAGCATGCATAGTATAATTCCATTATCTTTTGAAGCTAATTGGTCCGCCAAAAGTCACACCAAACGAAGCGTTTGCTCAAAATAAGCGATTGGTGGGTCAATTTAGCCCTTGGACTAATGTTGTTTGGAGTTTATGTGCGTGTGCAGGTTAAAACATGATCAGTTTCAGGCAAAAATCGTGTCTCGGGGACCCCCGGCAGTCGCTCGGCGAATTGAGCATCGGCGCGCAGCCCGGGCGCTGCTCGGCGAGCAGCCTAGGCACTGCCCAGGCACCGCCCAGGCACTGCCCAGGCACTACCCAGGCACCGCCCAGGCACTGCCCAGGCACCGCCCAGGCACTGCCCAGGCACCGCCCAGGCACTGCGCCTGCTCGCCGAGCAGGTTGCCAGGCGCCTGCTCGCCGAGCAGGGCGCTGCTCGTCGCGAGTAGCGCCTGCTCGCCGAGCAGCTCGCCCTACTCGGCGAGCAGACCTGCGGGAATTGGTCAAAAAGACCAATTCCGCCCCCACGAAGCCACGATGGATCCCACAACTTCCTACATCAATAAGGACACGAATTAGGTCAAGAAAAGGGCCCGAGCCGCGTCTATAAATAGGATTTTTCCATTGTAATTTAGATATCTTTTGCTTTTGTAATTTTCTTAGCTTTTCACCTTGAGAAATCCTCTCCACCTCCTCCATATCCTTCAAACCTCCATTGAAGACACCTCCGAAGCTCCATTCACCGAGGATTGCTCAAGGTTCATCCTTAAATCCTAGAAAGACGCCTGCATTGGTAGACAGGTTCCCTGAAAGGGATTTTTCTTCTTTTACATTTTGTCTAGCCTCTGATACATGTTATGAATTCTAGGTTTATTGTAACTTCATGACAATGTTTCCATCTTTGATATATATCATAGTTCTTGTTTATTCAATTGTTTTAATGCTTTAACCTTTGTCTTACGCTTTGTCTGATTGGTTTAACTCATTCGATAATCCCAAAATTAGGTTGGCACATATTGCGAGCTGAATCTAACCTAGTCAGTGCCTATAGGATTGATGATCCTATAGAAGATTAAGCCCAAATTACTGAGCCTTAGAGCTAGTTTCGGCCTTAGAATCACGAACTAGGGACTTTAGGAGGATAGGTCGGGTTAATCGCCTCGGACACAAGTGACTTAGGTTTTAATTCAATTGTTTAAACAATCTATTTTCATTATCATCGTATCCCTTCATGTTCCTTCGGTTAATTGCATTGGTAAAAGATCACTTAGGAGTAGTTTAACTTAATTAGGGGTAGAGTAACTTAATTAGGCGTAGAATAACTTAGTTAGAATCAGATAACTTAGCTAGGAATAGCGTAATTCAACCTAGGAGTAGATTAATTTAATCAAACAAACTCAAAACCCCCTAAGCCTAGATAACATCCGAGATCGAGTAGCTCGGTACTTGCAGAAATAAATCCTGTGGACGATAACCTGGACTTAAACCAGAAATTTATTACTTGATAACGACGGGGTACACTTATCCCTTAGTGAGTTCCCATCTCGAGTTAGGTGGGGACGCATCAAGTTTTTGGCGCCATTGCCGGGGGGAGTAGATTAATTCTATAAATCCCGACAACCGCCAATCATCAAGTTTTTGGCGCCGTTGCCGGGGAATAGTAGATTAATTCTATAAATACCCGACAACCGTCAATAATCAAGTTTTTGGCGCCGTTGCCGGGGATTTATTTCTTCTGCAATATCGAACCAAAGGTCGATTTGTTAGTTTAGGCATTCATTGTGAATATCCTTTGTTTATAATCGTTTATACTTGTTTATATATAATCCTTTATACTTTTCTTTTTGTGAATATTTGTTTTTAATTTTTATTGTTATTTCTAATGATTCTTCTTTTTTGAGAAAATGGCTAGAAACAATGGAAATAAGGAGTCTATTACGCATTTGCTTAACTTTCTATCTACTCACGAAGATCAAACTGACGATTTGTATGCCTCAATTAAAAATTTATGCATACAAAAAGGGATCCTAGTTGATTCAACCGCGGACGAATCAATTAAAGAACCCAATTTGGTAGGTCAGGTTGATAAGGTAATATCTTTTCCCATTAACAATGAAGAACTGATCCCTAATTATGAGAAACCAAAAGTTTCAATATTAATTGAGGAATCAGTTGAAATTGAGCCTCTAGAGAAGAATCCAAAAATAGAAGAGTTCGGTTTTCTCCAAGTCCAGAAATTTTCATTCTCTTTGATTTACCAAGGGAATCAAAAAGGGAGCAAACTAAATTTTTTCATAACTTATTTAAATTTTATCCTTTGTTTTTATTAAAATTCTTTGAAACTGATAATCCGTTTTGCAGGTACGGATTATTTATTCAGGAATTTGAATTCCTAACGCGAATGTCAGCATACACCTAGGCGGGAATTCTATGTCGAGCTCACCGACTATAACGTAGCGCTTCTTGGGAGGCAACCCAAGTTTTAATAAAACTTTTCAGGTTTATTTTATTTAGATTATACATTGATCTTTTAGTTTAGTCTTTTTAGTTTTCTTTTACGTTTTTTTTTAAAAAATGTTCGTTTAAAAAAAATAATAAATAAATAAATATTTTTTTTAGTTGTTTAGTTTTCTTTTATTTTATTTTTATTTTTTTATTTTTAAGTTTTCAGGTTTAAAATAAAAAAATAAATAAAAAAAAATATATTTTTTTGGCCCCAGGAGGCCCAGCTCGCCGAGCTGGGCACTCCAGCTCGGGCGAGCAGGGCCCAGCTCGCCGCGAGCTGGGCGCTGGCACCCAGCCCGCCGCTGGGCACTGCGCCCAGCACGCCGCTCGGCCGCGATAAGCAAACTGTTCGGGATTTTTTTTAAATCCCGAACGGAGCTGAAAAATAATAATAAAAAAAATAATAAAAAAAAATTTGCCACCGCAAATCGTCAAGCTTTTGGCGATTGCGATAAAATCCGTAAGTTTTCTTCTCCACCCTAACTTTTTGCACTTGTACTTTATGGTTTGTGATGCAATGTTGGAACTTATTGCATATTTTTAGTGTGAGGAGGAGGGGTAGACAAACTTACAAAAATTGTATAATTTTTAAATTTTTGTTGCGTCGTGTCTATTTTAGTTTTGCGTTTTTCGGGTTTTATTTAGGTTTTGCATGTTTAGGACCTAAAACCGTGAACCTCCTTCGAATCTAAACTTCGTTATTTGTCCTTGAGGGCTGAGAACCGAATCTAAGATTGCATGACAACTAGTTTAGGTGTAGGACACAATCCTTGTATCTGTAAAAGCATGAGCTAAAGTTTGCATTTAGACCCTACTTTTGAAGAAATGCTAAAATCATTACTTAGGTAGACAACTTAAGAATTGAAGGCATGTGACATTAAACTTGAGTTTGGGGAAAACTAGTAAACACAAAATTGAAACCCAAAGAATTGTGAGTTGAATTTGAGCCTAAGAGCGAACATCAAAAAGCTCTTTTTCTTGACATTTTTGTGTGAATGCTTTGACTTGTGGAAAGATTACAGATTTTGCACCTAATAATGTGTTGAACCTACATGGAATGATTTGATATGGTAGACGATGAAATCAGCCTCATTAGAATTAACCCTTTTCTTTACCTTATTTTCTCTTTTTCATCCACTCTAGGAAGCCCCTTTGAGCCTATATTTTTGTAGTTTATAGATTTTTCTTTCGTTCTAACCCAATTTTTGCAAACCATCACTTGGTTTGTTACTTAACCCTAAGTTTTTGCAAAGCTCACATCGAGCCTTTGTTTTCCTCTAGCGCTTTGTCTTTGTTTATGGCATCATAGTAGCAAGCCAAAAGGCTAAGAAGTGATTAAGCATCACTATCCAAAAAGAAAAAAAAAGAGAAAAATAGAAAAAGAAAAGAAAAGAGACGAACAAAAAGGAGAACTTCATTCCTCAGTTCTTAAAATCAAAACGTCTCAAGAAAACATCCCAAAAAGAGAATAATGGATGAATAAAAAGCTCAATCACTTCATATTTGCTAAAGCCATTTGAACTTTGTTTTTCTAGCGCTAGAACTATTAACCCTTGTTGTACCTTTAACCCTCTAACCATATTACAACCCCAATTCGAGGCTGTTTTTGATATCATCAGAATCATATAGCATAGTAGAGGAACTCGGATGAACGTGCAAAATCAACGTAATCCTAAGCAAGAACATAAGCCGAGAGTAAACACTTTAGCCACCAAAATTGTGTGAAATGAGTGAACTACCTATGGTGAGGTGTTTTACTTAGCGATCCCCTTAAACTCATTTAATTAAACATGTGTCCTTTTGCTTAAAACTATGACCTATGATAATTGAAGTGCGGCTTTTGGATATCGTGTCTCTACTTTGTATTTCCGAATGCATGTAATTACAGATGCTCGAAATTGTGTCAAGCACCTAGTCAAACCGGGAGGTTTTCTCGCTTGCTTGTGATGGCGGGTTTAGTTTTTTTTAGTTTACTTGGGGACAAGTAAAGTTTTAAGTGCGAGGAGGTTTGATAGGGGTCAAAAACCCCTATCTTTGGGTACGGTTTTAGGACGGGTTTTAGCATTATTTAGTTAATAAGCGAGCATTTCTCGCATTTAAATGCTTTTGTGTGAGTTAGTTAGGAATTGGAAACGTTTTATTTATTTTTCGTTGTTTAGGCTCGTTTTATGACCAATTTAGGCAATTACGGCCAAAATAGCATGCATAGTATAATTCCATTATCTTTTGAACCTAATTGGTCCGCCAAAAGTCGCACCAAACGAAGCGTTTGCTCAAAATAAGCGATTGGCGGGTCAATTTAGCCCTTAGACTAATGTTGTTTGGAGTTTATGTGTGTGTGCAGGTTAAAACATGACCAGTTTCAGGCAAAAATCGTGTCTCGGGGACCCCCGGCAGTCGCTCGGCGAATTGAGCATCGGCGCGCAGCCCGGGCGCTGCTCGGCGAGCAGCCTAGGCACTGCCCAGGCACCGCCCAGGCACTGCGCCTGCTCGCCGAGCAGGATGCCTGCTCGACGAGCAGGCCGCCAGGCGCCTGCTCGCCGAGCAGGACGCTGCTCGTCGCGAGTAGCGCCTGCTCGCCGAGCAGCTCGCCCTGCTCGGCTAGCAGACCTGTGGGAATTGGTCAAAAAGACCGATTCCGCCCCCACGAAGCCACGATGGACCCCACAACTTCCTACATCAATAAGGACACGAATTAGGTCAAGAAAAGGGCCCGAGCCGCGTCTATAAATAGGATTTTTCCATTGTAATTTAGATATCTTTTGCTTTTGTAATTTTCTTAGCTTTTCACCTTGAGAAATCCTCTCCACCTCCTCCATATCCTTCAAACCTCCATTGAAGACACCTCCGAAGCTCCATTCACCGAGGATTGCTCAAGCTTCATCCTTAAATCCTAGAAAGACGCCTGTATTGGTAGACAGGTTCCCTGAAAGGGATTTTTCTTCTTTTACATTTTGTCTAGCCTCTGATACATGCTATGAATTCTAGGTTTATTGTAACTTCGTGACAATGTTTCCATCTTTGATATATATCATAGTTCTTGTTTATTCAATTGTTTTAATGCTTTAACCTTTGTCTTACGCTTTGTCTGATTGGTTTAACTCATTCGATAATCCCAAAATTAGGTTGGCACATATTGCGAGCTGAATCTGACCTAGTCAGTGCCTATAGGATTGACGACCCTATAGAAGATTAAGCCCAAATTACTGAGCTTTAGAGCTAGTTTCGGCCTTACAAGGGAATCACGAACTAGGGACTTTAGGAGGATAGGTCGGGTTAATCGCCTCGGACACAAGTGACTTAGGTTTTAATTCAATTATTTAAACAATCTATTTTCATTATCATCGTATCCCTTCATGTTCCTTCGGTTAATTGCATTGGTAAAAGATCACTTAGGAGTAGTTTAACTTAATTAGGGGTAGAGTAACTTAATTAGGCGTAGAATAACTTAGTTAGAATCAGATAACTTAGCTAGGAATAGCGTAATTCAACCTAGGAGTAGATTAATTTAATCAAACAAACTCAAAACCCCCTAAGCCTAGATAACATCCGAGATCGAGTAGCTCGGTACTTGCAGAAATAAATCCTGTGGACGATAACCTGGACTTAAACTAGAAATTTATTACTTGATAACGACGGGGTACACTTATCCCTTAGTGAGTTCCCATCTCGAGTTAGGTGGGGACGCATCACTTTCCACCTTGTAAGCCTTGAGTGAACCCGATCAACAACATACTTGAAAGTATCTTTTGAGACTCTCTCATGGAGAAGGGGCATGCCTAGAAAAGTTCCTAAATTTTCTGTTCACTCGATACCCAACACATCTCAGATGCTACTACTAACCTCATGAGAAGCATTGGTTGAGAAAAAAACTCGGGATTTACGAACATTCATAGAATTGATGAATTATGCTTTTGATCACCACTGCTTGATTTAAATCAGCCTTGGCCATTAGTACAATGTCATCTGCAAAAAATAGATGAGAAAGGCTAGGACCATTGCATGACAATGTAATTGGTTTCTAGGTGTTGTATAGAATAGCATCATTTATCAGGTGGCTTAGTCGTTCCAAGCATAGAACAAACAAATAAGGGGAGAGCGGATCTCCCCGTCGTAGGCCCCTAGTAGGTGTGACTCCCTCTAGTTTTCTCTCCATTCCACAACACATGCATTATAGAAGTCGCTACGCAGTTCAAAATAAGCTCAACCCAGTGCCTGTCAAGCCCTAAGTTCTGCATAGTGTCTTTCAGAAACCGCCAGCTTATCCGATCATAGGCCTTTTCTAGGTCAAGTTTTAAGATCATATCTCCCTACCGACCCTTTCTTTGCTTCATAGAGTGGATGGATTCCTGGACTAGGATGATATTGTCTGATAGATATACTTCTTCCTAGAATAACACTACTTTGAGCCGATAGTGATAAGATAATTAAGGAGCGGTTTCAATCGGTTCACTATACACTTCATTGGGATTTTATAGAGTATGTTGCATGGACTAATCGACCTGAATTAGGAGATATACTCGAGTCCCCGAACCTTAGGAATCATAGTAAGGAGAGTTTTCGAGAGATTGGCGGGGATGATCCTAGACTACAAGATATTTAAGATAAAGTTACTGACCTGAGTACCAAGATCACTCTAAAGATTCTGAAAGAAAACTGCTTGGAAACCGTCAGGCCCCGGGGGTTTGAAGGGTTCATCTGAAACAACGATGTGTGTACTTCACTTGCTGCAAAGTCTCGATTTAGAGCCATCTAAATGGAGTTGTTTAGTACGAGAAAGTCTGTCAGTGTGAACATCTGTGCTCAAGGATATGTAAAGGTCAAACCCAAAGGATTAGTACTGATTTAACTAAATTAATAACCAAGAAAATAACAAAATCAAATAAAGGGTGATTTGAGTAAATTGATGAACTAAGTTAACAGAAATAACAAAATCAAAATTGAAGTTGAATATAATAAATAAAGAAGATTTCATCTAAGGGGTTCTCAGGCAAGGAATTCAATTAGTCTTGATCATTGACAAATAAAATAAACTCTTATACACATACCAGACTGGTTTGTAGTATTCTTCCTTAGTATTAAACTGGTCAAGCACATCAAATAACTAGTTCCTAATCAATAAATAATCCAGCCTCAGCGATCAAGATTCAATCTATTAACAGTCTTATGAATTAGAAAAACCCGACCTTAGCCAACTGACACTCAGTGTAGACGATTCAGAAGCTAAGTTACTTGTTCATTCGACTCAAATAAATCCAATTACTTTTGTATTAATTTCACATGAAAGACAATCTCAGGTTGTCAAATCTGAATCTATTCTTTCAAATACAAAACTAACTTAATTTATATTATCGATTGCTAGTATGATTGGTTCGTTTAGGTAAAACTCTAACTTTACCAATTCAGCTGTATACAATCAAATTCAAAGAACGACCTGCAGTTATCATTCAAAGTATGAATAATCAATTGAGAATAAATCCTTAAAATGCAATAAACAAATACGTAAGTGGTAAGATTTGTAATAAGAATTAAAGCACAACAGTCTCACAATAATGAAGAAAACCTCATTTGAATTAACCCTTAACCGAATATAGAAGTTTAGCTATGAATAGCCATAGAAGAATGCATGGTTTCTCTTCACGAGAGAAACCCCAAAAGAAGAAGTCGACAAAACAAAACTAAAAACTGAATGAAAATTGAATTCCTATTAGAGATAGATTCTCCCTTATTTATAGGAATTCTCCAACCCTAATTACGAGATAAATCCTAGCTAATTATAAACAATAAATATTCTAACGTCCTAATACTACTTGACTTCTTCCTTCCTGATTTGTAGGCTCAAAACTCCTTAATAAACATCTGAAAACATGATGGATTTGAACAGATTCGCACTTGATATATTTGGAAAGATTTCTGCCCGTCTTCTTCTTAGTCTTGGGCAAGACTAACTCCCAGTTTTGACTTCAGATCTTTAAAACAGTTCTAGATTTTATCTTCAGTCAAAATAGCTTCAAATAGCCCCAATTCAACTCATTTCTTCATAATTAGTCCCTATAGAGGTATAATACACAAAACAAGCATAATATCCCAAATAGTAACCAAATCACCTAAACAATTTATCACTAAAGTGGGGATTTTACTGCTAAAATACACACTTATCAGTGGGTATGTCAGTATGAAAGAAATAGAGATGCATATAATTTGTTTTGAATTTAAAGTCAGCACAACAGGGTTCACAAAAAGAACACAAATATAAAGGTTCAAAAAAACAAAAGCTATCCTAGTCAATACACGTTAAGTTACTTTTGTTTGCCCTTGCCCTTGTGTTGCGACTGACTAACTGAGGCTTGCTGAGTTCTTGGGGCTTGTTCTTTCTCCCCCGTTTTGCCATCATCAGGTTTGGGAATGAAGGTGGCTTCAATTGCAGCTTGAGTGAGGCGCTGAGAAAAAGCCTTTAGCTTTCTTGTGCTTTCATTCATTCCGTTGAAGATTGGAACACCATCATCCACAATGGATCGAGGAATTCCGATAGATGCAGCACTCAGCATACTTAAAACAGCGGCTTGAGACTTGCCAATCCAGTGCACGGTTTCAGTGAGCATGGCAAAAGCTTGATGAAACATCTTTAGCAAAGAGGAATCATAATACTCACGTTGTTCGTTGATTTGGCGCACATTGCTGAAAGTTGCTCGAGAATACTTCAGAATCTCGTTGGTCTTAAGCTCGTCAGTGGCCATCTCTTGCCTGTTTAAGTTCAACAGACGTACAGCCTCGCTAATTTGCTCAATGGAGCATTAAGAGGAGTTGGAAAGCTGGTGATTGGTTTTCTCTTGCTCAGTGTGAAGCTGGCTGAAGAGATTATGTACTTCGGCAGAAGTGGCATATGATGAGTTCGCAGCTGACAGTTGATGAAACTCCCTTTGTAGTGAGTTTATATGGTTGACCATGGTCAGCTGGAGTTCGGCCAGCTTTATAATAGAGTCCTTCCTGGGCTGTTGAGATTGTAGTGTAGTCATGACACTCAGAAGATCCTTCATACCTTTTATCTCAGTGAGAAGTTGAGTGACAGGCGAGAATGGAGTTGTCTCAACAGTGTTAAATTCAGCGGCATTGGTACTTGATTGATGGAGGTCCTGGATGAGAGCTTGAGCTGAGTCAACAATTCTGCGACCAGACTCAGGCGCAATGAGGTAGCTAAAGGATCCATCTTGTGTTGGCCCAGATGTCGAAGGAGGAGTAGAACCGAATAAGGGCAGCGTTTTGTTCTGCTCGTCATTGGAAAGCCCAGCATAGTCAGCGGCTGGCCTAAAATTTGGATTGTCAATTGAAACTGACTGAATCTGATTCTGCTCATTGAGTTGGGGAAGTGGAGGATCAGCAGAAAGAGTTGATTGCTCAGTGTCAGGCTGAAGCTGACTAGGTGATGGAATGTTAGGAAGTTTAGTGTCCACCTGAGCGGGAAATTCCTTAGCTTGCTCAACAGTTTGAGGAGCGGAATCTTCGAGCACTTGCTCGACATTAGTTTGGTTGGCGGAGGCATTTAAGTCAGCATGTTCCTTTGGAGAAACATAGGCTTGATTTTCTAGTTGCCCTTGTTGAGACTCAGGAGGGATTGAGAAGTATTTAAGTTGGACATCTGTAAGATCGGGAATCTCATCCCTCAGCGGTGAGTCACCCATGATGTCAATGACGGGTGTTTTGAAGGCTTTCTTCTTTCTTAGTCTCCTAAGCTTCGGAGGAGTTGGGTCACACGGAATAGACTCAATGGAGTCAGTGGGTGAGGCATCCCTTTGAACAACAGGAACATTTTCTTGGTTCTCGGTTTCTTCTTCATCAACCAACTCAGTGTTGATTGGTTCAAGATGCTCATCATCTGCTGGTTCCTCAGTGTCATCCTGACCACTTTCTTCTTCTTCAGACTCATCATCCAGTTCTTCTTCTTCTAACTGGTCATCCAACTCTTCCTCAACAAACTGACCACCCAATTGGTCTTGGTCTTGTTCTTCCTCAATCCCTTGACTCTATGCATAGTGTGAGTTAGGAGGAACGACGATATCTGTTGGCATGGCCTCAATAGGTCTTAACTCAAAGTTGAGCTTCTTCCTCTTCCTTAATGGTTGGTCAACAACCTCTCTTTCTTCTATCTCAGGCTCAACTTTCCTAGGTCTTTTCTCAGCTGACCTAGATCCACCCGGACTTTGCTGAGTTTACGGCTTTGTTCCTTTACATACAACTTTGATCCTCTTTGGGGTAGAGGCAGCTCCTTTAGATGTGCTCTGGACAGCCTTCCTCTTTCTTTGAGTTCTACCCTTTCGAGTCACTGCCCCCTCAGCGGTCTGGACATCTTCCCCTTTTCCTTCCTTCGCCACAATTGGTAGGTCATATGCCAAAACAAATAGGGCAGCAGCTGTAATTTCGGTTCCCTGAACTTGGATTTCCGAAACCGTGTCCACTTTGTGATCCTAAAGGATTCGAGTGATGAAGGAGCCCAGCCTAAGGGTTCCTATACTTCATAGAAACACACCGATTATGAAGCCATGAATATTTATCGGTGTGTAGGTCAGCATGTGCCATATGAAACACTGCTCGAAGTTGGTTGCTGAGTTGGTGCAGTTGATTTTAGGGTAGAGGAAATTTGTCAGTATGTAATGGGCCATCTTTTGATGCTGACCCATGGAAGTGCTTGAAATTTCACCTACATGACCCTCAGGGTTGCAGAAGGTCTGAACTTAGTCGGTTTTCGTATGGTCACCAGATTTACGAAGTATAGCTCCTTCGTTTTTCAGCTTGAACAGTGAGGCTAGATATGCTGGGTTGATGGAGATGTTCTTTCCTCGAACATGAGTCGCTAGGTAGTTCCTGTTATCATTGGCGACTTTCAGGTTGGCGTAGAATTCTCGTACCAACTCAGGGTAAGTGGGATCCCGAACTGAGAATAGCTCGGTCCAGCCATTGTTCTTGATCCACTCATAGAAAGGCTGCTCGGTATCCACGAATCCTTGTGAGAACCACCGCGAGTGGTCAATCTTCCACCCCCTCACACTCTCGAAGACTTGAGTGTAGGTGCATTGTACTACTTTCTTACCCTTGTCCTTTTGCTGCTGTTTCCCTTTGGAAGAGGTGGCTTGGACAGCTTAGTGTTGTTTCAGTTGAGTAATATTTCAGTTTAGTGATGTTTCAGTTTAGTGATGTTTCAAGTTAGTAATGTTTCAGTTCAGTGATATTTCAGTTCAATGATATTTCAGTTATGTGATGTTTCAGTTCAGTAATTTTTTAGTTTAGTGATGTTTCAGTAATGTTTCAGTTGAGCAATGATTTAGTTCAGTGGTGTTTCAGTTTAGTGTTGTTTCAGTTCAGTGTTGTTTCAGTTAGTAATGTTTCAATTCAGTAATGTTCCGGTTTGTAATGTTTCAGTTCAGTAATATTTTAGTTAAGTGATGTTTGAGTTCAGCAATATTTCAGTTTAGTAATGTTTAAGTACAGTGATGTTTTAGTTTAGTGATGTTTCAGTTCAGTAATGTTTTAGTAACATAATTTAATGTGACGTAACTTAACTTAACGTGACGTAACATAATGTAAAGTTACTTAACGATACCTAACAATATAACTTAACGTGATGTTAATAAATACAAGCTCAATTTATAACTCATTAGCTTTGTAAACTCAATTTATAAATCCTTAAAATTGGAAGCTCAATTTGTAAATCCTTAGATTTCTTTTATTTGTTAAACTTTTATTTATTTATAAATAATCATTGAGCTCACAATCCCTAACGTAAAGTAACCTAACATAACGTAACGTAACGTAACATAAATTGTATCTAAAAATAGAAGATTTACATAAGTTCAAAGGTTTTACATGAAAGTAACATTTTTCATGAAAGTTAGTGATTTTGTTTTTGTAAAATAACAACTTACATAAAGTAACGCAACTTAATGTGACGTAATGTAATGGAACTTAATATGACGTAACGTAACGTAACGTAACGTAGCATAACATAACGTGACGTGACGTGACGTGACATGACGTGACGTGACGTGACATGACATGACGTGACGTGACATGACGTGACATGACGTGACGTAACGTAACGTAATAATTATAAGCTCAATTTATAAATCCTTAGATGTAATATAACGTAATGTAACGTAACTTAATGCGACGTAAATAACATAACGTAATATGACGTAACGTAACATAACGTAATGTGACATAACGTAACATAAATTAACATGACCACTTAACTTCACACTTTTTAACATCTGTGGCCACTCAATGGCTGAACACGACCATTAACGATCTAAAAATAAAAAATTCTAAGGATTAATGATATTATAAGCAACTTTAATTTTTAAAAAATTTCGTTTTGAGACCATTTAGATGTTGTTTGGTTAGGACAGAGAGTGGATTTTTAGAGAGAGAAATATCCAAAAATTGTGATTTTGAAAAATAAAAAATGTGGTTTCATTTCCATAAAAAAAAAATGTGGTTTCATGGTAAATATCGTTCCGAACAACTTTAATTCTTGTATATTTTCATTTTGAGTAAATAATCGAATAAATATTTACGATTTGAATAATTTACTTAATTGGATTAAAAAAAATTAAAAGCATAACATAAATTTTGTCCTAATTTTAATTGGAGAATATATCATGAGGATCATACTGAAAATTACGTGAAATAGACCGAATCAAAGAACTTTAAGAATTATAAGTATTTGAGATCGAGATTTGAGAGTTTGTATTTTCGGTATTTTGAGAATTTACAACGTAAAAATAATACTCGCTCCGGTTTCAAATAAGTGTCGTCTTAGAGTTTTTCACACAAATTAAGAAACACAATTAATATGCACTTAAATTAATAAATTTACATGGATTAACTAAATAAAAATTCTCTCTCCTATAATGGTTGGAGAAAAAACTTTGAAAACTTAAAAAACACATAAATCAAGACAAAAGTTGAATGTTTAGACCAAAAAACTATACTAAATTTTATTGAAAAACGAAAACGACACTTAAAAAAGAACAAAAACAATTATCTAAAATGACACTCATTTGAAACCGGAGGGAGTATAATTTAGAGATAAGATACCAAAATAGGTTTTTGGGGAAGTATCAATTTACGCTCCACGTACAAAATAGCACCAATATAGGCATAACGTTTAAAAAACGGCACCAATTTAGGCCTCGATAATGGAACGAGACACATCATTGATATTACTATGTTAAGTTCTGTCAATTGTACATGGAAGGAGAAATCAGAACTTAATAGAGTAATATAAATGACGTGTCCAATTTGTTATCGAGGCCTAAATTGATACTCCCTCGGTTTCATATTACATGTCTTTTAAGGGAGTTATACAGAATTTAAGGATATTAGAAGAAAGACATTGTTGCCCCTTATTTATTGATTCCAATATTTATTTATTCTACAATAAGTCCATTATTCTAATTACTTTCCGTAAACCCGCGTTTTATAGCAGAAAAAAGGATGACTTAACGTGTACTGATCTTATACAATGATATGTAATATGAAACAAAAAGAATTTCTAGAAAGACATGTAATATAAAATGGAGGTAGTACCATTTTTTAAACGTTAAGCCTATATTTGTGCTATTTTGTACGTTAAGCCTAAATTAATACTTCCCAACAGTGATAGACCTATTTTAGTACCTTATCCCTATAATTTATTAACAAAAGTGTAATGTTATTAATACCAATTTTTTTTTTATTAAAGTTGGAATTGAATTTAAAAGAATTTTGAATTGGAATGAAAAACATTTAAAACAAATTCTCCAAATAAATGCAAAGCCTTTATGTCAACAAGCATTAAACTCATTTTAAGAAATAAATTGAAAGCATTTAAAATCACGGAAAGCAACAGTATTGAAAAGCAAAAAAGTTAATTTCATGAATGAAAAGCATTTAAAACGAAAACAGCAAATTTTCTCATCAAATTGCACGTAAACTTTTGTCTCATCAAATTTTCTCATCAAAAGGTCTCACTAAACTTTTCAAAATTACAAATTGGTCCTAGAAGCAACCATTAGAGTTGCTCTTGTTGACCCACCTATTAACCCACCTATTAAAAGAATTAATTAGAAATTAGCATAAACAGAAGTGATTAGTTAATACTTCAACGTAAACAGAAGTAATTAATTAAGTCCAATTAGAGAACAAAGCCTCATAAATCTCAGTAAAAACTTCAACAATAATCCTATGATGATGGTCAGAGTTCAAAGATAAAAAAACAATGCAAAAGCTGTTCTAGATCACACGCTGCAAATATCTGCTTTTCAACTATCGATTTCCACCATTGATGTTCTGAAATCATTATATAGATACATCAAAACTATCCTTCACCTTCCCATCCAACAGCAAGACTCCGATTTCACTCTTCTTAGCTGAACTAGAAACCGTTTTCCTCCGTCGAGAAGAACCGGCGATTATGAAATCCCGATGAATCGGATTTTGGCTCTTCATTGGTGGGTGAATTTAAATATTTCCCTCTAACTATCACGCCTGAGCGATATCCATACTAGGAATAGGGCTTATTCTATTGAACCCCCTCATTTGCTTTCCGGTTTCAGATGCGTTCTAAGAAACACGAAAAAGTACTCCTCGAATAAAACAGAGTATCTTGATCTTCATCTTTCCATCAAAATATGCACTATCCTGAGAAGAGAAGATGAGCTGAAAATATTCAAATATGTATTATTGTTCTTCTTCTTCTTCGCGAGTTCGAATTTTTCTCCGATACAGAAAGAGGATTTCGGCCAGGTTCAAAGTGTTTCGCCGAAATGAAATGAGGATATTAATTGTTGTTTCAAGGGATTTCGGTCTTCAAATGGACGAGAAGGGTCGAGGTTTCGGAGGTAATTCTGTTGACCGGAAATAGCAGTGGTTTTGAGATTGGTGTGTCATTTATTTGATACGAGTTGGACAAAAAAATTCAAATATTTTACCAAATTTATTATATTAATTTTCAATTTTATTATTAAATCATAAAAATCGACCCAACTTGCTAATATTATGGGTAAAATTGCACGGTTTTAGATGTTAAGAGTAAAATTATTCCTAATTGTAAACGCTATGGATATTTTTTCATATTTTTCCTTTTATAATTTAATCGTTGATTAATTTAAAACATGTCCATTTTAGACATTTTAAATTCAAACAGCAACCGTTTAATATAATTTTACCAAACACTAGCAATTAAACAGCTAATAACAAATAGCTAACAGCAACTGCTAACAGCTTACTGCAACTACAAATACCTAACAGCAACAGCTATTAGCTAACAGCTGAACCAAACAGACCCTAAATTGTCTTAATTGTCAAATTTATCAAGACTATAAATATGAAGTTTCATTTAAAGTCTAAATTACTCATTGAACCATATTAACAGGTAATTAGCACCGGTGGTTACAAAAGTTTGGACAATATCTTTAAAATGTCACAAAAATTTATTTTATCTCAATAAAATCACTTAAGTTTATTTTTGTCCCAATAAAGTCACTTTAGACGGTTTTTTTTGTAGGTTATACTTTATAATGCACTCATATTTTCAATTCAAATAATTTTTACACATTTTACTAAAATTATACTTTAACAAGCTATTTAGTATTAGTACTAGTAATTTATTAAATAATTAATTTAAATTAGTACTAGTAATTTAGTATGCACATTAAATATATTCGATAAGTTTATATATAATTTTCTTCCAATATGGTATTGTAAAAACAATGCTACTATTGTATTCTTATGAATTTCAGTATAGGGTGAGTAAAGATTCTCATATATGAAATTATACATATCTAAATTGACTGACAATATTAGATCTAGAGGTCCAATTTTACTAGTATTAGCAATTATGGTAAAAAGCCAATTTACTTGAAATAGCTCTCCTACATATCTCGAAGACGAAGAAATGATGTTTTCGTTATGGCCAGATTCATTGAACATTTCATCTGTCTACATTCCTTGAATCCTCTGAGTTAAATGCTCTGTCGGCAGTAAACACGGGATATGCTACTTCTGCTGAGTTAAATCAACACTTCACTAAGCTGAACTCTGAGCTGACCCATACTAGTGAGTTAATTTCCTCCACTTCCCAGTGTTCGATCGAGCAAATTAGCGAAGCTACCCGTCTACTCAACTTGAGTAAGGAAGAGATGGATACTGACTTGATGAAAACAAATGAAATCCTACAATACTCCCAAGCAACCTTCAAACATGTGCGCCACACGAATGCTCAATGTCAGTTCTACGATTCGGCCTTGCTCGAAATGTATCATCAAGCTTATGCTAGGTTGGCTGACACGCTGACCTGGATTGGGAAATCACAAGAATTTATTCTCAGTATGCTTAGTGCATCTATCCGAGTCCCCGGATCCATTATAGACGATGGCGTTCCTGTTTTCGACGGTCTCAGGGAAAGCACGAAACAGCTTAAGGCGTACTCAGTGAGATTAACTCGTGCTGCTCTCAACGACACTTTCATTCCTCCTCCGCCCGATGCTGGCAAAACGGGGGAGAAAGAACAAGCTGATGGAACTCAGCACAAATCAGGAGAAGCATGAGAAGCATCTGGTAGTCAGCAGCAACAAAGAAACGCCAAGGGAAAAGGCAAAGTTAATCCTGCCCACCAAGCCCAAGTCAACAGGAAGAAATAGATTAGTTAATCTTAGAATTTGACTTGTAGTATTTGTCTGGCGTTTTCTATCTGTTTGTTTGCTGACCAAACTATCTATTTTAAAGCATCTTTTATTTCAAACTGACTTATCTACTTGTGATGCTTAATTGTTGTGCTATATGCTGAACTATCTTAAAAGAACAAACACACTAAAATTAAAAGGGAACATGCTGAGAAAAATGCTCAACATACACTTACTTTGATACATGAATACATTTGCTCTAATACATGAATTCATATATATAATCTCTCTGATACCTAAGCTAACCTCGTATCAAACGGAGTAAATACATGTTCCAAGTATTGACCTCCTCTAAAAGCTGACCTAGGCTCATTTAAATTAGATCTTGGAAGGTCTAGAATTGAACTTAATCAGTACAAGCATGTTTTGATTTTTCTCAATTAAATCTTGGAAGGTTTAGAGTTAAATTGCATAAAATTGCAGATATTACGTTCTGATAATGGAACGGAATATACATCAAAAAAGTTCAGCAAATTTTGTGAAGATGCAGGTGTAGAACATCAATTTACAGCTCCTTACACCCCACAACAAAACGGGGTTGTGGAGCGCAAAAATAGAACAATCTTGGAGATGACAAGATGCTTGCTTCATGACAAAGATCTTCTAAAGAAATTCTGGGCAGAGGCATCAAGAACTGCAGTTTTTTTGCTGAACAGATTGCCATCTAAAGCCATTTCAGAAAAAACTCCATTTGAGGCTTGGTATGGTTTCAAGCCAAAGATGTTGCACTTGAAAGTTTTTGGTTGTTTGTGTTTCTGTTACATTCCTCAGGTTAAGAGAGACAAACTTGATAAAAAGGCGGAACCAGGAATCTTTGTAGGCTACAGTTTAACATCAAAAGCCTATAGAGTTTTCTTGCCACAAAGCAATAAAGTTATTATCAGCAGAGATGTGCATTTCTTTGAGGCAGAAAATTGGAGCAAAGAAGAGAAGCCAATTGAGTTTGAGGAGGAGAGTGAAGATGATATTGATGACCAGCCAGTCAGAGGAACCAGATCACTCTCAGATATTTATGAAAGATGTAGTGTTGCTGTTATGGAACCTGCAAATTACAAAGAAGCTGCTACTTTTGCTCCAGTCGCTAGGTTGGATACTATAAGGATGTTATTAGCTCTTGCTGCACAAAAGGGCTGGGTTGTACATCAAATGGATGTAAAATCGGCTTTTTTAAATGGATACTTGGAAGAAGAAATATTTGTGGAGCAACCAGAGGGATTCATTATTCAAGGATAAGAGGAGAAAGTTTATCACTTGAAGAAAGCCTTGTACGGCTTAAAACAAGCCCCGAGGTCTTGGTACAGTAGAATTGATGCACACTTTATCAGCTTAGGGTTTGAAAAGAGTCTAAGTGAGTTCACTTTATATGTCAAGAAGATTGGTCATGAAATGCTTGTTGTCTCCTTGTATGTTGATGATTTATTGATTACAAGAGGATCAAAGGAGCTGATTGAGGAATTTAAAGAAAGAATGAAAGATGTTTTTGAAATGACTGATCTAGGAAAAATGACATTTTTCCTAGGTATACAGGTGCATCAAAATAATGGTGAAACCTTTGTATGCCAAGAAAAGTATGCAAAGGAAATTCTGAGGAAATTCAAGATGGAGAATTGCAAGCCAACTGCAACTCCAATGAATCACAATGAAAAATTTAGCAGAGAAGATGGAGCTGACAAAGTTGATGAAAAATTATACAAAAGCTTAATTGGGTGTCTGATGTATTTGACGGCAACCAGGCCCGACATTACGTATGCAGTAAGTTTGTTGTCAAGATACATGCATTGCGCTAGTGAAATTCATTTTAAAGCTGCCAAAAGGATCCTCAGATATGTCAAGGGCACAGTTGGCTATGGTGTTAAGTTCCTACATGTAAACAATTTCAGTCTTCATGGAAACTTTAGTCTATATGGCTACTCTGATAGTGATTGGGCTGGAAGTGTTGATGACATGAGAAGCATTTCAGGATATTGTTTCAGTTTTGGTTCTGGAGTTTTTTCATGGCGTTCAAAGAAGCAAGAAGTCATAGCACAGTCAACAGCGGAAGCAGAATATGTGGCAGCTGTTTCAGCAGCAAATCAAGCTCTTTGGCTCAGAAAACTCATGATTGACTTGAATATGGAGCAGAAAGATAGCACACTGATCCTTGTTGATAATCAAGCTGCAATTTCGATTGCTAAAAATCCAGTGTTTCATGGGAAGACAAAGCATTTCATGATAAAGTTGTACTTTCTAAGAGAGATGCAAGAACAAGGAGATGTGAAGTTGATTCATTGTAAGACAGAGAATCAACTTGCTGATTTTCTAACAAAACCACTTCCTAAAGCAAGATTTGAATATCTCAGGCAGAAGCTTGGAATATGCAGCTATCAAGTCAATGAGGAGTGTTGATTTTTGTGACTTATTGCTGCAGATTATTTTTAATTTGAAATAGTCAATATCAGTTCTGATTCTCTTGTTTATCAGTTCTGATTTTCCTGCTGATTTTTAGGAAGATTTTTATGCTACCTTTTAGGCTTTTTTTTTACTCTCTTGTAGTTGTGTCTTAGCAGTATAAAACTGCACATCGTATTTCAATAAAATTAACGCTCTTCTCTTCCATATCAAAAATCAATCGTATATCTCTACAATTCTAACAGTTTTTAAGAAAGTGTCAATCTAAAATCTCAACTTGCAAAGCACCATTTCACCTCAATATTTATGAAATGGTACACATTTAGCCCTAGTTGATGGAATTTGGAGCTCAATTGATACTGTTTCACATATGTTAGGGCATTAAGTTCCGTTATTCAAGGCTATATTGGTACCACTTTGCAAATGTTACAGCTAAAATGATGTTATTCTATACGTTGGAGTTAAATTGATACTTCATTAAACCTTAAAATCATTTGTTATTCTTTTAGTCGTTGAAAAATATATAGAGATGTAAAAACTTAAAAAAGAAGATTCCAATCACTTCAAGTCTAATCGAGATGTTAATCTATTATACTAAGGGGGTGTTTGGTTGTTCCTTTTCATGCTCTTGTTTGCATTTTCACTTCAAAATGAAGAGTTTTAGATGTTTGGTTGGTGAACTACTATTTGTCTTTTACGCATGAAAAGTAGTCTTTTATAAAAGTATGGCATCTCTGCTTTTTGGGAAAACAACCTTTCCCAACAGCAAACAGCAAGCCGTAACAGCAAACAATAACAACAAATAGTAAGTAAAACAAACGGGCCCTAATTTAAGCTTTTTAGATTGAATTTTTAGTTTGTTTAATTGATTTTTCTAAATTATCTCTTTAATTGAAGTATTGAGTGGTTTAAATGCTAAAATATTTAAAGTTGTATGGGAAGGAAATTGTTGCTGCCAATTCCTGCTATACAAACGGCTAGATGCTACCTGGCAGATTGAAAGCAATTGCAACAACAGGGGACGACGAGTCGTAATACCCGAGCAGCAACCACGAATTGATAGAGCAAACCGGACAACAGCTAGATAAAATGCAATTGCGACGGAGAGGCTTGTACCCGGTAGAGTCGTCCAGTGGAATGGGAGCAGTCTTAAGGAGCTCCGATGGGTCGTTTATAGGCTCCTGAAGTGTGCTAATGTCGTTTGTGAAAGAACCGCGCATTGAAGAAGCTTTGTCACTTCGAGAGGCGTTGTTATGGTGTGTATCGCTTAATAGTGTCAATGTAATTTTTGAATGTGATGCATCAGAAGTAGTCAGTAAAGCAACCGCTATGGAAGATTTGTCTGAGTTTGGTAGTATTATTCAGGATTGCAAACAAATTGTGTCTAACAGACACGATTACAAAGTGTCTTATTCCCCGAGGTTAGCGAACGGGGTGGCACATATCGTTGCACGGTATACCCTGTCAAATGCTAACATTTTTTCTTCTTTTACTGCTCTAGCTTGGTATCCCCAACTCCTTGAACTTGATTATTTTGAATCACCAACTCCCCGAACTTGTCCATAAAAGTAGATTAGCTCACTAAACTTTATAAGTGTCTCACCAACTCCCTAATTTACTTATTCCATAACAACTAAATACAAAAACCATAATACTAACTCTCAATCTTCATCCACTCGATCTTTCTAACCTGCAACACTAACTCTTATAATAGGTTGAAAGGTAGGAGAAGAGAAAAAATTACCTCTCGAATAGATGAAGATGTATTTTCAGAATTTAGGTTTAACATGTTTTTATATTTAGTTGTTACGGAACAAGCAAGTTTAGGGAGTTGGTAAGACACTTGTAAAGTTCAGGAAGCTAATCTACTTTTATGGAAAAGTTCAGGGAGTTTGTGATACGAAATAATCAAGTTCAAGGAGCTAGTGAGATACTTGCAAAGTTCAGGGAGCCAATTGATAACATCAAGATATTATCATTGGGGAAAATCCATAAGTAAAAGGATTAATTGGTAACAAAGCTCCGATAAGTCAAGGCAGTGGCATACGCCAGAAGCCATACACCATGAATGACCTTGCCATGTGGATACACCTCGTAAAGGTCGTACGCCATAAATGACCTATGTCCTCCAGGCTAATAGGGACATGCTATCCAAGGTAGGTTCGTCCATGGTGTCACCAAGCAGTTACTAAGGAAGCCGCTACAATTAATAGCATTAAATGGTTCCTTAAAGGCACTAACGGCCTGACATAAAGAATGTATCATTAAATACATTACAGGGCATTAAATGAATGTCTACTTCGATGGTTATAGAATTTAGTATAAATACCCCTACTATGAGGTATTCAAGGTACACTTTTTGATTCCCAACTTTGTGCTTATAGTTTATTCTTAAACCATTACTGACTTAAGCATCGGAGTGTCCTCAGCCCAAACCAACGACACCTCATAGGAAGAGCTCTGATCAAGGATTTTCACCAAGTTATCAATTGGTGTGGTGAACGTGGAGCTCTGAAATTAATAGAGTTTACACTACGAGCATAATGACATTAGAGGGACCAAACTTGTCTCACCAGAGGAAGGGTTTGACCCCTCCGATGTCATTATGCTCGTGCTTTAAATTCTATTAATTTCAGAGCTTCACGTTCACCGCACCAATTGATAACTTGGAAAAAATCCTTGATCGGAGCTTTTCCTTGTGAGGCGCAATTGGGTTCGGTCGGGGACACTCCCATGCTTAAGTCAGTAATGGCTTAAGAATAAACTATAAGCATAAAGTTGGGAATCAAGAAGTGTTCCTTAAATACCTTGTAGTGGAGATATTTATACTAGATTCCATAACCATCGAAGTAGACCTTCATTTAATGCCCTTTAATGTATTTAATGATACATTCGTCATGTCGGGCCATTAGTGGAACCATTTAATGCTATTAAT
Source organism: Euphorbia lathyris (assembly GCF_963576675.1). Classification (NCBI taxonomy): domain Eukaryota; kingdom Viridiplantae; phylum Streptophyta; class Magnoliopsida; order Malpighiales; family Euphorbiaceae; genus Euphorbia; species Euphorbia lathyris. The sequence goes on from NC_088915.1 coordinate 89,889,882, forward strand.
TGTAGCGGTTTCCTGCTTGGTAACACTATGAGCGAATCTACCTTAGATACCAATTAATCCGGATTTTCCCTAAGGATAATACGTGGATGTTATCAATATGATATATAAAAAAAATAAAAGAAATGAGTTTATATTATAATAAATATCTAATATTTGACTATGGTATATTAATAGTGAGCTTCTCGTGGAAGTATGTGTATATAGAAAGCTTGAAAATTTTCAACTGTCCTTATTTAGTCTTTGGAGGGACATATGGGTGATTTTAGCAAGATTATTACACCTCTCAACTCCTTCAACTCTCCAAAAACATCACATACAGCCCCTTACACCTCTATGTTCGGTCAAAATATTGACCCGTATATAAAACGCGCTTGACTGTTGACCTCACCAATGCCACGTGTCATTTTTGTAACAATCACTTAGATACATTTCACCTCGACGACCACTACTGCCAACCTCAGCACCTCGATAAGGCTGCGACAACAAACAGCGACAGCACCTCGCACGAATATGGAAAAATTTAATAAAAAAAATGACACGTGGTATTGGTGAGGTCAACAGTCAAACACATTTTCTACACGGGTCAATATTTTCACTGAACATCGGGGTATAAGGGGTTGTATGTGATGTTTTTGGAGAGTTGAGGGGGTTGAGAGGTTGTCCCCTAAGTTGAGGGGGCCAGGTGAAAAAAAGTTACAAGTTTAGGGGGTTGGATGCCTATTAAGCCTAACTAATTTAGATGATTTTTACTATTCATGTATATGATATGCAACTATTTTAAAAAAATGTTGCATTTAATATATTTTCAATTTTTTTAACAATTGCAACAATTACAATTGATCGTTGCTTTAATTTATTTCACAATTAGCTAAAGTAACTATATCATCCATTGCTTTTAGTAAAAATAGAAAAAGTATACCAAATTTTAAACTAAAAGTTACATGTAAAGCAACATTTTTTTAAGAATCGTTATACATCTAAAATTAGCTAATGTATTATTTTTTGAGTAACGATTTTTCAATTGTGGTTGCAATGGCTAATTATGAGTTAGTATTAATTGGTGAACCGACATCAAACCACTGAGTCAGATTGATCTTAGTTTTTTACAGAATTAAAAAAAAATGTGAAATTTTTATTTCTAACTAGAATTTTCCACAAACCCAAACACAATTTTCTCATTTTCTTTCTCCTTAACCCTAATCACTTAATTCCTTATTTCCTGATGGACGAAATGTGTATCATGCAAAACTAAGGGCAAGTGCACCCTATCGTTATCAAGTAATAAATAGTAAGTAGAGTATCGCTCCCTCAAGGATTGTGTTTATATCTATTGATTTCTGTGAATTTCTATTATCTAAGCAATCAAAACTTGAATTGGTTGTGATATTAAACTAATAAATTTAAAACAATCAAATGAACTAAGTAAGGAAATAAATTGAGTTTAAATATGATGTAAATTACTAGAGCAAGGCTTCCTCTAATCTAATGTATATAATCCACACAACAATCCTATCCAAGCTCTTAAGTTTTAATCTAGAGACGGTGATTATTTCCTAAAGTAATTAACCTAGCTTTGGTCTAGTCAAGATTAATCCTATTTCACATACAATTACCCTAGCTTTGGTCAAGTCAAGAATAAAAGTATAATGAAAGCATTAAGTTCTCTGAAATAACCTCAAAGTTATGTCGTGAAACTAAACCCCGAAAACCGCACCGCATAGACACATGTCTAAACTATGTAGTTCCATTAATTATCTTAGTGTCGGTCAACCAAAACAATTAATTGTAATTTAGCTAAATATTGGCCAAATATCTAACTAGGAAATTAAGCTCCATAGTTTAATTCTCTAATTAATAAATTATAAACTTGAAATCAGATTGCAAGTAAATCATATACTTCGATTAGGATCCACCATAGCTCTAGCTATGGAGGAGTTAGTTCATGATAGATGGAAAGAAAACAAGAAATTTAATAGAAAACATAATTAAAGTAAAGGGAAGAAAAGATGAAGTGAAAATAAACTTTGAAATAAAAACTAGAATCGGTTACAAAGGAAGAAAGGAAAAGAACAAAAAGAAACTATAACAAATCTAAAAGAGAGAGCTAAGAGAGTGTGGTGATGCCTGTTCCATTGTTCCAGGTCTACTTTCATGCTTTCCAATGTAGGTATTTATAGTTGCATATGCCTTCATGCATTCCTTGTAACTTCCAACTTTAATGTCATTAAAGAGAAGATTAATGGATGATTGAATTCTTTGCTCTAACTTCTTAACTTTAATGTAATTAAAAAGAAGATTAATGGAGAGTTGAATTCTTCTTTTGCAACTTTTTAACTTTAATAGAATTAAAGAGAGTATTAAGTAGTGTAACTCCTTCTTGAGCATTCAAAAGACTCTTCAAATAGTCATAACATTCATTGAATGGTTATTGAGGAATTTATGACAATAAAGACTTATTTAAAGAGTCATGGATTCTCCATTCTTGAACTGCTACGAGGTCGCGACTGGAGGGAGTTCTGACCAGGCAACTTTATTTACTTCAGTAATGATTCCATAATTGCATTTTTACCTCAAATAATACCTAAAAACATATGGAACAAGCATTATTTCTTAAAACACAAAACTAAACATAAAACAATTATAAAATATTAAAAACTATCTTATATGATTACTATAATTAAAATATATTAAAAACTATATGAAAATGCAAGATAACATTTCCCTTTATTATTCGAGAAGACTCTAATTTCTTCTACTTCTTACGAATCTCCTTTGAGATAAACACAGTACTATTGTCTTTTATAAGACTTACTAAACTATTACTATATCCAGAAGAAATCATCGACGACAATTGTTTGGGAGAGAAAGGATGAAAAACTGATCTAGTGGGAGATATGCGATATCAAATGAGAAGAGAGAGAAAATAATTAGTTTTTATATGAGACAAACTAGATTTTCATTCTAAACCATCCGATTGAAATCAGATTGATGGTAAAGTTTTGATAATCTTGCTAAAATTACACATTTGCCCCTCTTAATATATGCAACAGAATAAAGACATAATTATACTTGTTTGATTTTTTTTTCAAAAATTTTATATAGCTATCAGTATTACCATAGTCAAATATTTTATATATAATATGAGACTATATTTAAAAGACAAATTTATAAATAATAATTTTTTTCTTTTACAATAAATTAAAGTCCACATTTTACCCCTCTTAATATTTTCTTTAAATTTTTAATTTTAAAGGAATACAACAACAACAAAGCCTTAGTCCTGAAATGATTCGGGGTCGGCTAACATGAACCATCATATAAAACCGTGAAAGTCAAGTCGTGTCAGCGACACAGATTCGCTCCCTCCAATCCGTCCTATCCACTACCATATTTTCCTCAATTCCCAGTAAACTCATATCACTCTCGATCACCCTCCTCCAAGTTTGCTTAGGTCTTCCCCTACCCCTCACCACTACATCCCTTTGCCACTCTTCGGTTCTCCTAACTGGCGCATCAAGCGCTCTACGTCTCACATGGCCAAACCACCTTAGTCGGTTTTCTCTCATTTTATTCTCAATAGATGTGACCCCTACTTTTGTCCTAATTATTTCATTACGCACCCGGTCCTTTCTCGTATGACCACACATCCATCTCAACATACGCATCTCCGCCACCGACTCAGAAGCAATTTTACTCCTAATATTAACAACCAAGAGCAATTTTATCCATAATATTGATAAGTTGGGTCAATTTAAGAAATAATTCATCATATACGCTTTTAAAGCAATTTTATCCACAATGTTGATAATGTTGATAAGTTGCTTTTAAAGCCATTAATCTTGTCATATACGCTTCAAATGTGTGTCATTTTATCACTAGTTAGTACAGATCACAAACATATGATTAGACGTATTTGCAATATTTTGTACGAGTTGGTAATAAAAATTCAAATATTTTCTTGGATTCAAAAATATTAATCTTCAATTCTATTATTAAATCTCAAAAAATATAAAATCTTTTTTAGAACCAACTAATATGTAATTGATGTAGAATAAAGAATAAAATATCTATAGTTTATAATAATTGACCCAACTTGTCAATATTAGAAATAAAATTACATCATTTTAGATGTTAGAAATAAAATTATTCTTGGCCATGAATATTTTTACGCCTTATCACATTTTTAAACCATCATACTTATGTGATAATAATATTAGACAATCTCCATTTTCATTTAAACAAAGCAAAATATATATACCTTTCTTAGACAAGGAAACCCTAATTAAACTCCTGACTGCTCAGATCAATCCTTATTGGCTATATATATACCTTTCTCAGACAAGGAAAACCTAATTTTCTATATTAGGTCAATCATCCGTAAATTACATTAATCACCCATAAATTCCTAATATGTAAAATAAGAAAATAAATTACATAAATTACCCATCAATTCCTAATCTATTAGGAGATTCTAATTTCTTCTCTTGCTACCTACAGGTACTTTGGCAACTAAGTTTAATGCCTTCTCTTGCTACCAAATTAAAACCAATAGATCCTGAGCTGTGCGACCGAATAAAATAAATTTGGATGCCTAATCTAGAAAATGAGATACCACTCTCTTTGTTAACCTATAAAAAATTATGATTCTTTTTAAAGTGATTAACTTAGATGGTTGAAGATAAAATTTTCCTCACTTAGAATATTGAGACGGAAAATCCTCGATTGGTCAAGAGGTAAGGATGAGGAATGTAATTTTCGTCCAGCTCCACCAACACGTATCAAATAATTAGTAATCATATAATAAATATATGTCAGTGTAGACTAATTTGATTCTAAATACCAAATTGAAAGAACAAATTGATATATGAACATGATTTTGACTAAATTGATGAGTACATTACATACGTAGTGTATAACTTTTAGTGTGTTTCACACTTTAGTATATAACATTCATTTTTTCATACAAAAGTACTCCACTTTATGGGTAACCTTTCACTAAAGTGTCTAACTGGAAATAACAATTTTTAACTTATCATTTAAAAAAAAGTGGAACCCACCCTTTTCAATCTTATATTTCCATTATTATTTCCTACTAAGCATATTCTCTCTCAAATCATTTATCAACTCATCCATTCTATTTTTTTTTTATTTCTACAATCAACAAACTCAATTCAACGCCACAAATCCTCCGTTAATCTTAGTCAGTTTCCTTATTGAAAACAAACTTCAATACTCAATTCCTAAATTGATTATTAATTGGTTAAAACTTAAAATTTAGTCTTTCTAATCTCAAAACTAAATCTAAAGCCTTAATTCACTCCAAAAAAAACTCCCAATTGATCAAAAGTATATCTGAAAACTTAATTCACTAAAACATGGGAACTGACATCACTTCCGACCGGTCAAAAACCCATTGGAGTTAAATGGGTGTTCAAAGCAAAGAAAAGATGCAAACGGTGAAATTGTCCGACATAAAACAAGATTGGTGGCGAAAGGGTTCAGTCAACGACCCGGAATTGACTACAATGAAGTTTCTGCTCCTGTTGCCAGAATGGAGAGTATCAGACTGGTAATTTCTGTAGCTGCTCAACACAGGTGGAGAATCCATCAAATGGACGTGAAATCCGCATTTCACAATGGATATCTAGAAGAGGAATTTATATCCAGCAACCACCAGGGTATGTTGTGAAAGGTCAAGAAAATAAAGTGTTAAAATTGAAACATGAAATTTAGTCTTTCTAATAAAATCGGAATCCAAATCATCTAATATAATCTGATTTTGGATTTTGAAAAATCTCAAAACTAAATTTGAAACCTTAATTCCCTAAAAAAAAATCCCAAATCATGACCAAAACTAAATCAGAAAACTACTATAATGGTTCCCTATGATCATTCGTGATTAGGAATGATCCAAAGGGAAACAGATCACTGAATCAAGATAGTTTTCCATGTAATAAAAAACTTTTAAAATTTGGAAAACAGCAATAAAAATTAACAATCCAAATAGGTTCTGAATATGATCATCTACAATCATGACTAATGCTTTTGGTTTATGATTGAGAATGATCCTAAGATAAACAGATCAGTGAATCAAGAATGAGAATGATCCTAAGAGAAACAGATCAGTGAATCAAGATCAACCGTATTGAAGAACAGCAATAAATAAATTGTAATCACCAATTAGACGCAATAAATTGATGAGAGCAATAACCGTATGCGGTGGCGGCGGAGACCTCAGCTCTTGATCGCCTAACCTTAAAAAATGAGGTAACACTCTCTTCGTTAACCCTATTTGGAGATCTCACCCATTTTATTATGTGTTTCCTTGTTTGGTTATTTGGAGATCTCACCCATTTTATTACTTTCTCTCACAAAAAAGAAAACCAAAAACAGGTCTATGATTTTTGGAAAGTATTAATTTAGACTCACGTATAAAATAGCACTAATATAGGCTATTTTTAGAATCACAAAAAATATGAAATCTTTTTTTAGAATGAACTTACGTGTAATTGGTGGAGAATAAGAAACAAACTATATGCGTTTTATAATAATGTCTAAAACTGACTCAATTTATCAAAGTTAAGAGTAAAATTGCTATTTACTACCAACTTTAGGGGTAAAATTGCATCATTTTAGATGTTAATGGTAAAATTGCCCATACTTGTAAACGTTAGGGGTATTTTTGCACCTTAATTAAGGGTATATTACACCCATAGCTGCTGAATTTACTAATTTTCACGCTATTGCTAGAAGTTATAGCCATTATACTTTAGAATGTAATATAAAAACCACTTAATTTTGACGATTTCTAATATTATGGACATTAAACTTCAATTAATGATTTACAATTACCGTTGATGGTCTCAAAATAAAAAATTACAATAATTGATGTTCTAAAAAACTTTAATTCTTCAAAATTTCCGTTTTAGATTATTTAAGTGTTGTTTGGTTAGATGGGAAAAAATGAATTTTTAGAGAGAGAAACTTCTATTGTGATTTTGGAAAATAAAATATGTAGAGTTTTATGGAAAATGTCATTATAAACAATTTTAATTCTTAAACATTTTTATTTCAGATCATCAATAATCATTTTGAGGCGTTAATTTAAAGTTTGGTAGCAATAATATTAAAAAGCGTAAAGTTAAGTAACTGTTATGTTATGTTTTAAAGTTTAATGGTCATACGATAGAAATTAGTAAAGTTCAGTTACCATGGGTGTAATTTACCGATTAGTCAAGGTAACAAAAGGCAAAAAAGCATTTGAGCTCCCTAATTTGATTGTTTTTTTTTTTTTTTTGGTTAATTGAGTCATTGATTTTAAGTCCCTGCCTTTTTTTTTGTATAGCTTGTCAAATTACTTCAGTAACAAAACGTTATTCATCCGTGTTTGAAATTACGTCTTTTACCGTTCGAAATAAATTCTTACAGCTTTTCTATAATCATATTACACATATTAAAAATTATTTCGAACTATTAAAAACAAAAAAATTGAACGCATGTGAATATTACTTTGTTAACAGAAATTTATATTCAAAGCTGGCTTTTAAGATCATCATAAAGGCATGTGAATGACACTTTTTTAGTAAAATACTATTACTAAATAACTGGTTAAAATATAATTTTACTAAAATGTGTAAAATTATTTGAACGTAAATTGAAAATATGAGTCCATTATACAGTACAGCCTACAATTTCCCTATTATGTTAATATCGTTAGATGAGTAACTTGGAATTGAGCATATTATCAAAACTGAATTGAATTGTTAAAGAATACATGAAATAGTGAAAAGAAAAGAAGAATTCGTTTGTGAGAAATAAACATAAAGAAAGGATTGAGTAAAATAACCTAATAGCTCTATTTATATATAACGTTTAGTTATATAAGGAAAAACGTAAATTATCCTTACATAATTTAAATATCTTTATAATCTACTTTCTCCGTTTCATTATATATAAGTGGTTTTAGAAAGTGGAATTTTTTTTCAAAATAGAAATCGTTTTGGTTTTTCAAAAAACTTTTATATATATAATAGTGAATCTGCACTCGAAATGCTCGAATTTAGAAAGTTTGGTCCTTACACCAAACTTGGTGACCAAGATTTGGTTAATTAAGAGTTAACGTTACCAAATTTCAATTTGAGTAAAATGTGTAAAAATTTACTGAACCTAATTATGGGTGTTGTTAAACCCAGCCCCAATTTCCCACCCCTAGTCTTGTGAAAGGACAAAATTACCCTTTCATGGGTTTTGGGGTGGAAAAAGCTAATTTTTTTGCTCTCTAGATACACGGGCGTATGGACATCACGCCTAACCTCATGGTGGGGCGTGTGAACATCACGCCTCACCGTGTGGTCGGGTGTGATAGCCCCACGCCACACCGTGTGGTCGGACGTGGGACTATCATATCCGACCACACGGTGAGGCGTGGGGCTATCACGTCCGACCACACGGTGAGGCGTGATGTTCACACGCCCGTGTATCGAGATAGCAAAAAAAATAGCTTATGAATCCCGTAAATAGGCCGTTAAACCCGTAAATAGTCCGTTAAGCCCGTAACTACATAAATGTACTTAACAAAAAAAATTTAAGAATATAAAAATTAAAATAAACATTAATAAACATAAACATTTATAAACGTAATAGAGTAAATTTAATATCTATAACAAAAAGTGTTTAAATGTATGAATGTCTACAACAAAAAATCAGCTCGCCCGAAGCCACGCATCCATAAACTCATCCATCTCCCTCTTAATGCGTGGAACATCCTCGTCAATCGGTGGGTAGCCGATAGTTGGGTGACACGCCACAACCAGCTAACCCACTGTAAAAAAAAGTAATAAATAAATATTAAAAATTAAACACATATAAACTAATATTAAATAATAATAATAAACTTACAAATTCGCTGTTGGCGCGAGCATGCTGTACCGGTCCAGCCTGTGGTGCATGAAGGAGATGAGGATGCGAATATCGCCTATATCAATCCATATAAGCAGGATCATAGGTAGTGAGATCGTATCCAACTGGTCGGCATCTCCTCTGATCAATGCCCCGAGCCGATGGAAATCTCCGCCAGGTGTCCTCAACTGGTCGGCAACAGAAGCTCAGCCTGACTCACCCCAAACATCATCATGCACATGGCATGAAGCGAGTCAGTAGGGGGGACTCGGACACCATCGGACCGTCGATCGGGATCCGAAGAATCTGCCACACATCATGCAGCTGGATAGTCATCTCCCCGAACGGCATGTGGAAGGAGTTAGTATCAGGCTGCCACCGCTCCACGAACGCAGTCAACAGCGGAGTGTCGAGGTTCCTGAACATGGCACGTGGAAGGTGAGACAAACCAGTCCTCTCGATCATCTCCCTCAGCTGTAAAATGACACATATACAATTTATACAATTACTGAATGTTTTTTATGTTTATAGTTAAAAATACAATTTACAATAAATGTTGACACACTATATTATTCTTACCTCGGCTGACGCACCAGACAACCACTGACACAAATCTCGGCATGTTGTCGATCTGTTGTAGCATGTCAGAAACGACCGAATCTCTCCTCCCAACATCCGTGAGGCAACATGTCCTAAAAAACTAGGAATCACTGTACCATCAACGGGACCACCATCAACTGGTGCAGTAACTACCCAGCTCTCGTCCTCACTACCTTTGGGACGTTTGCTTGTCCCTGATAATTATAAAATTATACAAAATTATACTAGATTATACTAAAATTATACTAAAAAATACTAAATTATACTAAAAAAATACTAAATTATATTAAATTATACTAAAAAATACTAAAAAATACTAAATTATACTAAAAAATACTAAATTATACTAAATTATACTAAATTATACTAAAATTATACTAAAAAATACTAAATTATACTAAAAAAATACTAAATTATACTAAAATTATACTAAAAAATACTAAATTATACTAAATTATACTAAAATTATACTAAATTATACTAAAATTATACTAAAAAATACTAAATTATACTAAATTATACTAAAATTATACTAAATTATACTAAAATTATACTAAAAAATACTAAATTATACTAAATTATACTAAATTATACTAAAATTATACTAAATTATACTAAAATTATACTAAAAAATACTAAATTATAATAAAAAATACTAAATTATACTAAATTATACTAAAAATTACTAAATTATACTAAATTATACTAAAATTATACTAAAAAATACATGTACTCGCAAAACGACCTCCTACGCGCTGGGTCGGCTGTCTCCCCGGGGTCGGCTGCTCATCGCTCTCCTCAACCTCGCGATCATGTGCAACAGCGGACTGTCGCACTGCCCGGGCAACCACATCCATGTAGTCCTGAAAAGAAGAGCCATCGGGCTCTCTATCATCAAAATCAGTCGCCCCCTCTAAGCCATGAATATCGGCCTGATCCGCAATTGGCTCCCTCCTCAACTGCTCCGTCGCAGCCCCTCTCAGCCTACGACTAGATACATCTACACCACGCAATCTCGTTTGGCGTGGTGTATCATCCTCGTCGTCCATATCTAGACGACGAGCAGATGACGGGATGGATTTTCCACCCCTAGTAGGCCGCTCCGTCTAGATAAAAAAATTATACTAAATTAATAAAATTGTAAATAATTGTAAATATACTATAATTATAAAATTATAATAAATTATACTAAAGTTTTAATCAATTTATACTAAATTTATAAAATTACTCTAAATTAATAAAATTGTAAAAATCATGCTAATACTATACTAAAATTAAACTAAGATTACTAAAATTTTAAATAATATAAATTTTTATTAAAAATCCACGTGGGCGTAAGGGAATCACGCCCTAATCACTGGTAGGGCGTATGAGTATCACGCCCTACCAATGGTTCGGGCGTGATAGCATCACGCCTTACCAGCGGTTCGGGCATATGAGTATCACGCTCTACCATTGGTGAGGGCATATGGCTATCACGCCCTCACCATTGTGAGGGCGTGATGCTCCTACGCCCGAACCGCAGGTCGGGCGTGATACTCATACGCCCGACCTGCGATTCCGGCGAATTCAAAACAAACCCACACAGATTCGTTTTTAGCTCGAAATCAACGAAATAAAGCGGTGAATCTTACCACTTTATCTTTTCCTTTACGTCTTCTGTCGCCATCCATGATTCGGCTCAATGTGTTGTCCGGATTTGAGCAAAAAACGTTTAGGGTTCTTGAGAGGTTTTGGATTTTTTGAAATTTAGTGCAAAGGGTAGTTCGGTCAATTCTAGGGGCTAGAGGTGGGAATTAGTGGCTAGGTTTAGTAACCCACTTTATTAATTAATGAGCATGGGTTTCAATTGTTAGAAATATTAATTAATCAATAAAACTGATTTATATTTATTATTATTAATTACTATTACACATAATTTCGACGTAATACTCTCATTCTTTCATCATCTCTTTCTAATTTTATCTTTTCTTCACTTTCTGTCTTTTTTATACATATTCAGTAATTTCATTCTCATTCTTCCAAAATCAAGGGATGGCTGCTGTCTTCAACAACGCGGCTCGTACAAGGTTGTGCGATAGCAGCACCTGTAGCGAACACTATTCTTCGGAAGATTCCGACGATCTTTCCCATCTAGTCAACTCTTTTATCGAAACAGACTTTACAGAAGTCATTAATCATGATCCAGAAAACGAATCTAACCTTGAAGAATCACCAAATTACTGTTCTGATCCTGAAAGCAACAACAAATTGCAGAATTTACTTAGCAATGAAGACGAAGATAATGAAATCAGGAGAATAATTCAACTTGCTTCTGAGATGATAGATGAAAAATCCTCACAAGGCTTTAATAAACACACATTGATGTCTCATTTGCGCCACCACGGCTTTGATGCTGGTTAGTTTTGTTTGTTTTTTCATGTCGTATAAATTACTGAATTAGTGTAAATGTATCAATTTCTGAGAGCTAATTTGTATACACATATTTATGTGTTACAGGTCTTTGCAAATCCAGGTGGGGGAAATTCGGAAAGAATCGATGGGAATCGCTTTATTATTCAAGTTAATTTAGCAATGGAATTTGAAATTGCTCGTCCTACGATAACTTACACAACATTACTCAATTATTTTCCTAAAATATTTGTCGGAAAGCCTGAGAAGTTGAAGCAAATAGCGAGATTAATGTGCAGTGAAGTAAGCTTGTCGATGAAACATATGAAATTGCATGTCCTGCCATGGAGGAGAAAGGAATACATGGTGGCCAAATGGTTTGGTCCTTATAAACGCACAATCAATGAAATATCAGCTAAAAATAAAGTATTTTTTGATGTTGGAAAACCGTCAATTGGGTTTGAAGCTATTCAAGTTGAGAGCTACAATTGCTGAGGAAATTATTTTGTAGCTAAAGATGGCTTGAAAGTTGTGTATTTAAGCGTTGAATTCAATGGCGACGAAATGGATCTAAAATCGTAGTTAAATATTTATTAAATAGGTAACAGATTGTTTTTTTTTTGGATTTTGGAAGTTGTCGGAATTGTTGAAATGTGGAAGTAGAAGTGTTCTAGGAATTGAAAGCAATTAAATAGACATGATTTTTTTTTTTTGCAATAATCGATTTTACTCTTTAAGAGTAATATAAATAATCGAGTTTTAATGACTTAAGAGTGACTAATACATACCATCTTCATCAATATTCCTCATATCAACTCCTTATTTATTATTTTATCATTAAAATTATTAAATATTGTTATATTAACCACTAGTGAAAGGAGAGAAACTAATCAATAATAAATTATTGGCTTAATATCTTCTCAGCCCATTCAAGTTGTTCCAATACTGTGACCTCCCGAACTTATACTTGTGACAACTAACCCCCTCAACTTGTTTATTTTGAACAATTAACCCCTTAAATTGCTCAATTGGAACAAATAACCCCCCAAGCTCCTAAACCCAAAAAACGTTCAACATAATATTACATCAGAAATAAAAGATTTCAAAATATCGGTTGCTACATCTAACTAATCTACTGATACATTAACTAAAGGGCAAAAAAACTCCCAGAATAACCTATTTAAGGGAGTTATTTGTTTCAAATAAGCAAGTTGAAGGGGTTAGTTGTTACAATTCTAAGTTCGGAGTCAGTTGCAGTATTGGACAACTTGAGGGGCTTGGAAGATATTAAGTCTAAATTATTAATAAAAAATGAAATAAGGAGGTACTAAGAGGTGGAGAGATGCTCTCTATTGATAGAGAGAATGAAGAGGCTACTCTCCCTCCTCAAATTTTAACTTAAAAGCTAAACTAAAAAGTTGTTGGACTCTTATATATCAATTATATTTGTGTTAACATAAGTAGTGGTGTGCATCTTTTCGTTTTAAACCACATACCGAAGCGAACAAATTAAATTTAGTTTTTCGGTTCGTCTTTTTTTTTGCACTTCTGCTCGGCATTAGATTTAGTTTTAGATGCATGTCATTCGGTTTTGTCCAGTTTTCGGTTTGACAATATATATATATATATGATTTACAGGTTCAATTTTTTTTTTATTAGGTTGAGATAATAAGCCTATATATATATTAAAAGTATTTCAATTTTTTTTGTTCTATTGTTGAGGTAAATTTAATTAGAAAATATAGTAATTTTTATTTGTTGTTTTTTATTTTTTAAAGCTAAATTTGGTTAGTTCAGTTTAAAACGGAGCCGGAACATTTCAATTTTGTATATTATTTGATTTGGTGTCGTTGTTAATTATTTTGATAATTTCGATATTGGATTTTTTCGATTCGGTTTTGAACCGATGCAAACCCCTTAACATAAGGCTAAAAAGTTTTGATTATCACAAAGTAGAGGTGTTATATATTAGCGGTTACAATTGTTAAAAAAAAACAAAGCTGTTTGGACCGTCTAGGGTTCGTGTAAAAGCTCAAAATCTAGAACCTGTCTCGATTTTCGGTTCAGTTATATTTTGGGTTTATATATTATTTGACCAGTATTTTTCACATGGACTCTGATGACCACGTGAATTTGGTCATTTACCGTTAGGTGTAAGCTGATTAAATCTAAGCCTTACGATGCTTTCAATTTCTATCTTAGGATTTTAATCAGCCTACATCTAACGGTGAATGATCAAATTCACCGTGGTCATTAAGGTCCATGTGAACACTACTGTTGATTTAACACTGTATTGGTGTAAGAGCATCTCCAACAGCCTCTTAAGTTGGCTCTTAAGTTAAAATTTGAGGAGGGAGAGTGAAAAATCAGCTCCAACAGCCTCTTAGTGGCTCCTCAAATCACTAAAAGCCTCTCCATCCTCTCTATTAATAGAGAGCCTCTATCTACCTCTTAGTGCCTCTTAATTTATTTTTTATTAGTATTTTATTTTGGAGGAGTCTCTCTCTTCACACTATTGGTAAATATAATAACAATTAATAATTTTAATGATAAAATAATAAATAAGGAGTGAATATAAGGAGTATTGTTGGAGTTGATATATCATAGTCACTCTTAAATCACTAAGAGTCAATTAATTATATTATTTTTAGAGAGTGCACTAAGAGTCTCTTAGAGATGCTCTAAATTAGTTTTATAATTTATTTGATTTTTTTATTCAATTTTGTATTAATACACACCTTTAAGCACATGGGTAAAAAGTTTGATTATCACTAAAGTATGTATTGTAAATTAGTGGTTACTAAAATGTGTTTTATACAATAAAGTGATTAATATAATAAATCTGTGTACATCAAATTATTACGATGTCCAATAATTTAGACTATCGAAAAAGATGATGTAACCATTAAATTATGAAATCAAATTAACCAAAAGCATAAACTAATATATAGTTAACATCTAATAGTAGATTTAATTAATCACTTCAACATACATTCACCTGAATTTCTTTCGAGTTGAAAGGTGTACAACACAGACACATCTTACCATATATTAGAATTTACTCACTAAATGAGATTATTAGAATTTGAACATTCGTCAACTTGGAGAGACTCGAATACCATATCATGGAATCAATTTAGAATGTTAAGGCCCAAGAAGGTTTCCATTATTATCTGAGATACACCCTGAATGCGAATGACCCTTGGGCTTCAAGCATGTATAACGTAAAGGTAAAATTACACAGAAATTCATATTTTAAAAACTAGTTACAACTATATCAAGTCATAATTTTGGATTAAAATTCATATTTTAAAAACCATTTACAACTATATTTTAAGGATTAAAATTTATAAATTAGAAGTCTAGAATATATATTCTAGGGTTTATGATTTATGAATCGGAGTCTAAATTTTTTAAAGTATGGTGTAAAATCATAATATATAGAAAATAATGATATATTAAGAATTGAATTTGGTGATATGATTTAGTTGTAATTTTATACTTAATTATGATATTCATGTATTTTACCATAACGTAAACTCATCTTACCATGTGTTGAACCAATATTTGAACCCTTGACTACTTGACCTAAGATGCTCCGATACCATGACAATTAACTAATTGAACTAAAAACTTAAGTTAATAATTCACGTCGAAGAATAGCTTTTTGTTATTCTCTCACATACTGCATTTGTCCATGGGTTTTGAAGCGTGTACAACACAACTCATCTTATTATGTATTGAAATTTAATCAACAAATGAGGTTGCTAGGATTTGAACTCTCGACCATTTAGTTTGAGAGACTCTGATACTATGTCATGTTGAACTAAAAATTTAAACTGATAGTTAACACCAATGATATTTTTTTTTAATTATCATCACAATTGTTATGTGCCATCATTTGGTGACGTGTATCATACATATCACGAGATGTTATTAATGTGACATATCCACATTAACTTTTCGGTGGTCTTGATTGTTGGATATGACCTTATTGATAAAAATTTGTTACTTTAGTGTTTTAACGAGTAAAAAACTACTTTAGTAAGCATCGGTGTATAAAATCGCTACTTTAGTGATTATAAAACCTTTTTACGTTTAAGGGAATCAAATGCTTTTTTAAAATAAGGAGAAATAAAATTAAAATAAGAAATAAAATTAAAATTAAAAATAAACCAAACTAGATGAATATTTTATACAGTATTTCATGTGAACCAAACTAAATAGCAACAAATAAAGAATACAATGAAATAGATTAACATATGACCTTTTATATTTGTCAGCAAAATTGAACTGGTACCTTATACTTTAAAAAAGGTTCTATTTATTCTTTGAACTCGTTTAAAGTGTCCAATTGACACACTTAAAGTTACCTATTAACCCTGTGAACTTTCTTAAAGTATCTATTAACCTATTGAACTTCCTTAAAGTATACACATTTCAACTTTTCCAAAATATCTTCTTACACTGCCATGTAGACTTTAGGGAATAAACTGTTCACGTTAAACAAGTATAAGAAATCAGTTGAACATTTTTAAAGTTTTGGGGTTAGTTGGAAATTTGGGACAAGTTCAGGGACCTAAAGATGTATTAAGCCATTTGTTTAATGCAAGTGGATTGCGCACACAACTTTTTTTTAAAAAAGTTCATGAGTTAGTTATAATTTTGGGGTTATTGAATGCAAATAGACAAGAATAATAAGTTATTGAATATAATAGGAGAAGAATATTTGATTATTTAATGCAATTGGACTAGAATATATAGTTATTGAATGAAACTATACATGAATATGGAGTCGGTTATAACTTTTAAAAGTTCATGTCAGCTGAAGTTTTGGATCAACTACAGGGGTAACGAATGTATTAAATCGAAATAAAACCTAAAAATAAACGCATTAACTTCTAATACATTCTTATTTTACCATTTACCTTAATTCAAGTGCCAACCATGGGAAAAAAAAATAACATTCAAAGGTCAGAAAGTCAAAGCATCAATAAAATTATAAAGGCTTAAAGCCAGTAAGGCCCCTAACATACTCCGTGAAACCCAATTACATCCCTATGCTTCAGAAATCATTAATTGAGTCTCTATTCTATTATGAAATGTTGGGTGAAGTCTAACCTTCGAATTGGCTTGCTCGGATGCTTGTTGGTCTGTCTTAAGGTGGGGCCTAGGTATATACTATGGTACCAAATTCAATTACTAATAATAGTAAAGAAAGTGGAATATTGTAGTAATCAAGAGAGAGAAAGTAGATATTACCCAATTAAAGGTTGTCAGATATATGAAAGTTTGTTTTACAACTGGACTGAGTAGTGGGCCACTTCTTGTTATGCGAATCATGTGAGATTTTTTTTTATCATTAGGCCTCTTAATGTTGGATGAGGCTTTGAAAATTAATTGGGCCTCTACTTAAACTTGGTACAAAACATATGTCTCCCTTATTACTCTGACTTAGAAAATTGAAGTGAAGAGGCGTTTAATGACATTTGACTTTTTTCTTTATCCCGAGATTTAATTGTTGTTGATTGAGGTCTTTGAAACTGTTTGATGTAAAAATGACAGTCACCTGTATTGATAAAAAGGTATATAGGCTTGTGCTAAGTTATAGAGAAACTTTTCCCATTCATCAACCATAAAAGCATAAAGGTTACTTTGAGTGGTGTTTGGGTCGCAAAATGAAAGAACAATTTCCTCTTCACGTAAGTTTCACTTCAAATTTCTTCTCTTCCTTTTGGTATTTTACTTATTTTTATCATATTTTTTTAAGTTCACCTACCAACTTTAAAGCCTGAGACTTTGTTCCTCTTTTTTATGAGATGCCCAAACTTTTTTCCTCTTTAGATATTTGTTGGACTTGTGATTTCAGTGAGGGATGAAATAAGCATTCTGATGATCAAAGAAATTATGAACAGTCCTACGCTGAAAGTTATCCCTTCCAACCATGGTCAAGTATACAAAGGAATTTTTTATTCGAGGTCCCAGTCGTCCGAAAAAAAAGGAGGACGACTGGGATTCCCTCTGCTGTTTGCTTTGTTGCAGGTCAACCATTGGGCTATCTTGGCTCTTGGCCTCTCTTTGCTTTCACACACCACTTAGTGGTCTGGTTGGCAGCGAGTAGGATATATTATATCCTGGCCTCCTGGCCGCAAGTTTACCAAGTACGCTGTGCTCGGAGATGACGTTGTCATCGCCGATGCCAGGGTCGCTGAGGAATACAGG
This sequence comes from Euphorbia lathyris, assembly GCF_963576675.1. Classification (NCBI taxonomy): domain Eukaryota; kingdom Viridiplantae; phylum Streptophyta; class Magnoliopsida; order Malpighiales; family Euphorbiaceae; genus Euphorbia; species Euphorbia lathyris. The sequence continues at coordinate 89,907,993 of NC_088915.1, forward strand.
AGCATTATCGAGCAATTAGGGGTAAAGATATCTATACCTAAATCCTTAATTTCTGATAAGGGGTCCTTGGAATTCGCTAAGCGGTTCTTAGTTGACAATGGTCATGTAGATTTGTCACAAGTTTCTGTAAAGAACTTGCGGAACTATTTCCATCCGAATGGTCTAGCCGCAATTCATCAGAAATATGATGTAAAGCGGTAGTTTATTTTGATTTGAGTACCCTTTCAAAGATAAATTAGGGTGTGAAACAAAATCCCTAGAGCATTCTTAGAAATAGATTCGAGCACTTCAAAAAAAATTCTCACTCATTAACAAAGTCGTTATCGTATTAACACTTGAATATGTGGCCTTGATAATGATTGTACCAAGTTGGATAGGTTTATACATTAGAGGCTCCTAAGCCTGAGATTCAGGTGAATAGTCAAACACAAATCAATGCCTTCATTCTCTATAAGGCACACCTCACTTGCAAATTTCAAATTGCTCCGTTGTTGTTGTTCTAAGAATTTCTCGGATATCTCCATATAGCCTCGAGTCAGTTAGCACCTATCACCTGGTCCCAACTTGTACAATTATAAAGTTGTAAGCAACATATATACAAGTTGAGACCCAGTGATATGTCCTAATTGGCTCGAAGTTATATGGAGATATCAGAGAAATTCTTAGAAGAACGACAACAGAAGAACTCGAAATTTACAAGTGAGATGTGTCTAATAAAGAATGAAGGTGTTGGTGGGCGTTCTATTATTCGCCTGAATCTCAGGCCCATGATCTTTCAATGTATAAAGCTCATCCAACTCGGTACAATTACTGTCAAGACCACCTCTTTAAGAACTAATACACCAACGACTTCATTAGAATTGAAAGATAAATGCTCATTTAGCTGATTACCTTTTTATTTAGCTTATTTGAACGACCACTTTTATAAACATGTTTAGTAAAAATTAGTTGATTACTTAAAGTTGTTTGTATAAAATGACAAATAAGAACATTGGTTTTTTATAGCTATTATTTTCTTTGTTGATAAATCATATTTAAATATTGAGTTGTTAATTGATAAATATCATTTTTTTTTTGTATTGGTCAAATTAGTTATTGGTTAATAAATATGGTCAGGTCTGCTTATGTGATTGTAGGTTATATTCAGTGTATACATATTATTTATACAGAGATTGTGAAGTATTGAACTATAAAATGATAGAAACATTAGTAGAGAAGATAAATTAAATGAAAAGAAGAGAAATAGAGAGTGTTTAACAATCACTAATCTCACTAATTCACATATTCAATTGTAGAAGAGAATTCAGAGTGTTTAAAAAAATTGTGTTGATTTAAATCTTTTAGTTTTTAAAGATCTCAAATTGCTTAGTGTTTTTTAGCGGCACTTGTAAGCAGTGAGAAAAAAATTATTATGGAAAAATTTGAATGAAGGGTCAAAATAGCCCTTAAACTTAGTAAGATCAATTTATGTCAAATCAAAATTGAAATATTAAGCGTAGTTCTCAAAATTCTATAAATGTTTTGTATCAAAATTGATTTGCTAACTTTCTAAGTGATACATAATTTTCAAATTGAGTTAAATTAATCTCGACTGTCAACTTTAAAGACAATTTTGACTTTTAATTCGTAAAAATTTATTCTTTTCACGAAATTGGCCATCCAAATTGTAAATCGATTTAATTAAGTTAAAAATCAAACAACTTGTAGATTTTCCTTTTTTTTTTTTTTGATAAGACTTGTAGATTTTCCTTAAAAACCAAATTAATATCTAAAGATGATTTTGATAAAAAAAAAGAAATTACATGTCAAATTAATATTTTTTTTTGTAACATTAAGCAATTACATGTCAAATTAATTGAATAAAAAAAGAAATTTTTTTTGATATGCATTTGAAATTATATTTTTTACAGTTCGAAATAAGATTTTTACGGTTTTTCTATCCACATTGCACATTAAAAACTGTTTCGGACTATTAAAAATAAAAATTTTGAACGCATGTCAAATGAATAACACTTCGTAAATTGAATTTTACGCTGAAGATGAATTTATGGTACATAAAAATAATTTGAAATTAAAAAGAAGGCAAAAAAAAAAAAATTAAGCCTCTGAATTTTACATGTTTTAAGGATCAAGCCACAGATCAATTAATTTTCCATATTGAGCACTTGATTATTGATTATGTTATGGATCAGACCCTTATTTAACTTTTCCGTCCACTTTGGACGAAACTCTTAGTCAATAAACTCTTCTAGTTTCTTCTTACTTTTTAATTTTTTTTACCTCTCTTAATTAAGAAACTTTTATTTTTATTTGTCAATATCAATAGTCCGAATCGCCTAATGTAGAAAAATATTTGATCAAATCCTTAAAACAAGTAAAATTCATGAACTTAAAATTCATGGGCTTAATTATCTTTTTGAACATAATAGTAGCATTGTTTTTTTACATAAACACACAAGATTAAAAAAAAAAATCATATATTTATATACCATGAGCTAGCACTTTAAGTATTTTCTCTCTCTAATCATTTTGTCAACTCATCAATTCTAAATTCTTCGTTAATTCCTACAATCAACAATCTCAATGCAACGCCACAAATTCTCCATTAATCTTAGTCTGTTTCCTTATTGAAAACAAATTAAAAAATAGATAATTTGTTCTGATCTCTCTCCAAATCTTAGCATAGAATAATTTGAACGCTAAACTTAGGTTTCAATTAAAAAAGCTAAAATTACCCCATCAAATATTACGCTTTTACATGTCACATGTCACAACTCACTCCCTTGCCCTAAAAATTTGGAATCGATCAGATGGTTTTACATCTATCTGTTTACTTGCGACGTCGGGTCCTAAATTTAATCGAAATCTAAATTTAGCCCTCAAATTCTTCAATGTTGAAATGTGGAGAGCAAGGCAAAAACAAATTATCTATTCTATAATTTGTTTTGAATAAGAAAACCGATCAAGATTGATGGTGAATTTGTGAATTTGAATTGAGGTTGATGAAAGGAATAAAAAGAATTTAGAATAAATGAGTTAATAAAATGATTTGAGAGAGAAGATGATTGAAAAAAATATACAAAAGAGAGTAAATAATGATGAAAATATATGGTTAGTGTGTCCAAAAGTTAAAAGTCACTAATGTGACATGTTAGACTCACGCTGATTGGTCATAATCCCCGATTGTACATTATAAAACAAAAATTGTACACCAAAATAGAAAACAACTAAAGATTGCACACATATTTAATTCACTCCTAAATTGATCATATGAGACAAGTTCAATACTCAATGGCTAAATTGATTATTAATACGTTAAAACTTAAAATTTAATCTTTCTAATCTCAAAACTAATTAATTCACTAAAATGTTTCCCTTAGATCATAAAAATTCGTAAAAACTTAATTCGCAATTTTGACTCTTAATTCGTAAAAATTTACTCTTTTCACTAAATTGGCAATTCAAACTGAACCGAATCAAACCAAACTGTAATTCGACTCAGTTATGTTAAAAATCAACCAATTTATAGATTTTTAAAATTTTTAAATTTTTTATATTAGCTTTGATGGATGGGTAAGACCCAAATCCTAAACCTAAAAGCTGAATTTAATTAACCAACCAAGGATGGAGATAAAAGTTTTCCCCATTTAGAATATAGAATTCTAAGACAGAAATAGAATATCTCCGATTGATCGGGAGCAAAGATGGAAAATGTAATTTCCGCCCCCATCTCATACACATCATTAACACATATCAAATAATTATTAATCATATAATAAACATATACAATTTTAGACTAATTTGATTCTAAATAGCAAATTATTATCCCAACATGATTTTGACTAAATTGATCCGGCACAACTTTAATTGAATAAATTGATCATTATGATCATAATTCGTTAAAACCTAAAATTTAGTCATTCTAATAAAATCGGCAATCCAAAACATCATATGTATACATATTGTTCTGAATTATATTATGTGTTCTGAATATAATATTCTAAATATATTCTGAAAATTCTCAAAACAAAATCCTAAGCCTTAATTCACTAGAAATATTCCCCAATCATGGTCAAAACCATATTAGAAGCCTTAATTTACTAAAATATGGCAATCCAAACCGTCAAATGTATACATATGTTCTAAATATAATCTGATTTTGGATTCTGAAAAATCTTAGAAAATTCCTGAATCATGGTCAAAACTATCAGAAGCCTTAATTCACTAAAATGTTTCCCTATGATCATCTACAATCATGACTAAAAAAGGGAAACAGATTAGTGAATCAATATTGATTTCCACTGGATCAAAAAAAATCCTATAATAAATTACTTTTAAAAATTGAAAAAACAGCAATAAATTGTAGTCACCAATTAAGACGCAGACTACCGGAAGAACAACGACTGGAAGATGATCGACAAAGACTTAATTTAAAAGAAGAGAAGGATCCTACAAAATACCTAATTAAATTTCTAGTCCGTTTTCTCTTCTCAGCCTTCTTGTTATCATCATCATAAACTACAATAAAACCAGAACAAAAAAAAAGAATACAAGAAGATCAGTATGCAGATATGTCGACCAGATCCGAAATAGATCTGAAACAACAACCGACCTCCGAATCGATATAGCTACAGCCACTTTAGTAACAAGATGAAGGCAATTAAGTTTAATACCTTCTCTTGGTACATATAGCTATCGAAATCAAAACCATAAATATGGTCTTTGCGGCTGAAAAGAAAAAAATCGGACCACCATATGCTGCGGTAGAGACCTCTAAATCGCTTATCCTATAAAATGAGACACGACTCTCTTTGTTCACCCTAATGGCTGCCTTATATAGGTCTTACTAAACTTGGACTTTATTTGGGAGATCTAAGCCCATTTTGTAGAGCGTAGCGTTGATGTTTTTGTTTTTTTTGTTTTTTTGTTTTTCTAACATTATTATCACCAAACTTCAATCAACGTTTCAAAATGATCTTTGGTAAATTCAAAATAAATAAATTTAAGAATTAAAAATATTTTAAGTAACTTTAATTTATTTAAAAGTAACCATACTGTGAAGTTTAGTAGTTTAGTAGTTATACTGTGAAAATAACTAAAATTCTGTATCCTTGAATGTAATTTGTCCGTGAATTAATGTATTAAAAAAGGCAAAAAAAAAAATAGTTAAAGTGTAAAAATATCTCTAACATCTTGGATTAAAAACAATTTTACCTCTAACGTTTAAAATGGTGCAATTTTACATATAACATTGGAATCCAAGAGCAGTTTTACCTTTAATGTTGATAAATTTGGTTAATTTGAGAAATAATTCATCAAACTGTCTTCTCGATCATGAATCTTGTCATCTACATTTTACATTTCCTTCATTTTATTAGTAACAAATCACAAACATATGTTGGAATGTGAAAATAAATAAATAAAATAAAAAAGAATATATTGTCTTTTGTTCGAATTGGACAAAAAATTCAAAAAATTCACCGAATTTATAAATATTAATCTTCAATTCTATCATTAAATTATAAAAAACATGAAATCTTTTTCTAGAACGAATTGATATGCAATTGGTGCAGAATAATGAACAAAAATATATGTGTTTTATAATAGTATCTGAAATTGACCCAAATTATCAATATTAGAGGTAAAATTGATCTTGACTACCAATATTAGGGGTAAAATTGCTCCTGATATATGTGTTTTTATTTTTTAATGTATTAAACTATTGATTTTTTAAGTCATTGTTTGTCAAATTAATTCAGTAAAACAAAACATTTTTTATTTTATGTATGTTTGAAATTATAATTTCTTATAACTCGAAAGAATGGTTTTACAGTTTTTCTATAACCAAATTATATATATTAAAAGATGTTTAGGACTATTAAAAATAAAAATTTGAACGTATCTATACTATATATAATTACGGAAGTAGAGACAATTTGCAAGAAGAGTTTTAGAGGCTTTTTAGCTTAGTTGGCATCGTAGGAGCAAAGAGAATAAATGAGTTAATGAGTTCTAATTATCTCTATATAATTAGTACTATATTAATACATTATTTATTTTCAATTAATAGTCCATCAATTAAGTAATAAAATAAAGTAAGAGTTACAAGAAGATGAAAAAACACAAAGCGAAGGAAATCCAAAAGTCACAAATAAATGAAAAAACACAAAGCGAAGGAAAACCAAAAGTCACAAATAAACCTATATATAAAGCATGATAGATAGCATTTTATCATTATATTCATTGGCCACCGAAAATCAAAGTCATAATCAACCTTTATTTTTTATTTATTTATGTATTAGTTTTGTTCTTAATCATATAACTTTTTTTTTATAATTTTGTTCTGATTTCATTAAGAGATTCAGATTTATTTAGGTACGATTTCCATTGATAAACTGTATTAATAGCATTTTCTTCAAGAATTGTCAGAATTTAGACTTTGATATCTCCAATTGAACAAATCTGATGGAAATAAAAGAGGTATGGACAACTGAAATCGGGAAAAGCAAAAGAGTAAAAAATTACAGAAAATCGTTATGTTTCCCAAGGTAATTATTCGATTTTTTTATATGTAATAATTAATTTGTTCTCAATTCATGTTCCAATTCAAGAAATCTGATGGAAATAAAAGAGGCATGGACAGCTGAAATCAGGAAAAGCAAAAGAGTAAAAAATTATAGAAAATCATTATGTTTTCCAATGTAATTATTCGATTTTTTTTATATGTAATAATTAGTTTGTTCTCAATTCATGTTTTGTCATGATTAAGTATCTTTCTCATTTTTAGTGACGGATTCTATATCTATATCTATATTTTATATATAATAGTGGAGTCAGAGAGAAATTGATGAGGAGAGTTTTAGAGACATTTTTTTATTAGTTACCAAAATAGTAACAAAAGAAAATTATAAATATCTAATCTAATTTATATTTAATAGATATAATAAAATAACTTACAAAATATCAAAACGGAAAAAAATTATATGATGACAACATATATGTAAGGATCCGTTCAAATTCCATTCATTTAACTTTAATAAATAACATTAAAACCAATATAACTGAAAAAAATTATATTTAAATTTAATAGATATAATAAATTAAGTTACAAAATATCCCAACGAATACAAATTATATAACAATAAAAAAAAATATAAGGATCCATTCAAATTACATTCATTTTACTTTAATAAATAGCGTTAAAATAATATAACTAAAATTTTTATAACACATAATAATTAACACAATATTTAAACCTCCAAACTACTATATAAACTAAATAAAATTTAAAAAGAAAGACGTACTTATTTCAAATTCATGGATTTATCAAAGGATTTAGAAAGCACGTGAAAATAAATTTGAGGAGAGCTAGAATTTGATTGAAAAAATATCACTACAAAGTGTAGTAAATATTTTAAAATTACAAGATTATATAAAAAAAATATTATACAAGAACGGAAATGAATGATCCTTGCAAACATGTCAACATGGTATTATCAAGCAATTATAAACGGTTGTTAGTTAATTTATTTACAATTTTTAAATTTAAATTATTTTAAATCAAAATATTAATATCACTATATATATATAAATGATACAAAATTTTAAAAATATTAAAATGTTAAATTTATGTACAAAACATTTATCACCCGCGCAACGCGCGGGCACAATACTAGTGTAAATAATACTATGTTAACCAAATCTTATGTTCGAAAGTGACTTTAATGGTCATCAAGGGTTTAATATGAATAAAAAAAACGATTAGGAGTTTAATATGTTGAAATAAAATTTAAAGAGTTTAATGTATAAAAAATGAAAGATTAAGAGCCTTAAAATACTTTTTTTCGAATAAAAAATGCCTTCTCAAATTGACAGACAATATCATTTTAATCCAAATCAAAATTTATGCATCTTAAAATGCTTTTTTTCAGATCAATGATTCATGAAAGATTAAGGACATGAACATTTGGACTTTTTTTTTTTTTTTTTTGCCTTTTTATAGTTTTGATCAAAACTAAAAATTCTCTCTCCAAAATCACAAATCTGAACAACAATAATTAAAATTGTGAAAATAATTGATGAGTGATAACCCAAGAACCCCGGAAATGGATGACTACGAGTCAGAAACATTAAGATTTACGTTTCTTTATCAAAAAAATAAAAAAAAAAATAATGCATATTTCTTGTGACGATTTTGCATTTATTTGTCACAAAAAACGATTTTTCATAAAAAAAATTTCTGTCTATGCGGATTTTGCATATTTCTTGTGACGATTTTGCATTTATTTGTCACAAATTAAACATGAGCTTTGTTGGGAGATCTCAGCCCATTTTATACGCGTACAGTGAATGTTTTACCTGGTCTGTTTGTCAAATATTGTTAACTTTAGAATTTAGTGATACTTAAACTTTATTTGGCTTATTTCAAAAAAAAAACTTTATTTGGCTAAATTGAATCTATCTACAAATTTCAAGGGCCAATTTGAACTTTAATCCGATAATCGAACCGAAATTTTAGTTTAGTTTAGTTATTTTAATATTTTGGTTCGGTTCAGTTTTAGTTTTAATTTAGTTTGATAATCGGTTGTTGATTCAGTTACTGGAAAGAAAAAAATCGATATACCGATAACCGACCGAGCTTCATATATAAATATAAAAAATTTAACCGACCGAGTTTTAAGGATCAAGCCTCTAATCAATTATTTTTCTACATTGAGCCTTTGATCATTGATTTTGTTATGGATTTGGCCCTTATTTAACTTTTCCATCGAGTTTAGGCGGCACACATCGTTAGGGCGATTCAACTTATTAACGTGGACAAATAAAACTAAAAGTTTATTGACTAGGATGGATAAAGAGTAAAAAGTAACAAAAAATTACAGAAATAAATTTCCAGTATGTTCTTCCAAACTCGATCTTCTTCTCTCCGATTTTATAATTTTCAATATTAGAATCGTCAAATCGATCTTCTGCTCTCCCAAAATCGACGGAAAAGTTAAATAAATGTCAAATCCATAGCAAAATCAATGATCAATGGTTTAATGTGGAAAAATAATTGATCACAGACTTAATCCTTAAAACATGTAAAGTTCAGGAGCTTAAATGTGCTTTTTGCCAAAAATATACTTTTGTCTTGATAAGATAAATAACTTATCAAATATAATTTTATCTTTACATGTAAAATTTTTGGCTTACTAGCCATTAATTTCTTTAATTGTAATTTTTGTACTGGTGTATTATTTGAAAACCAATGAAACAAAAATATACAAGAAATGTATAAGTTTTCAATTTTTTGATCGGTAACCGAATCGAAATTTTTTAGTTTGGTAATATTCAGTTACCAAAATTATTTATTTCGGTTCAATTATGAAAATATGACATATTTCAATTAGGTTAATCGACCGTTTACTTCAGTTAGTAACCGAATCAAACCAATGATTATCCCTATTTATATAGAGTTAATGAATTAAGGGGGCAAAAAAAAAAAAAAAATAGAAGCAAAAAGAATCCTGATATCCCTAACTTTTTTGGTGTATTAAGCTATTGATTTTTTATTTAGGCACATTAGTATAAAATGTGCAACTTCAAACCATATTGAGTTACTAGAATAGCGGAGGTTGGTGCGAGGATAGAACATAAATTTCACATAAAAAAAACTGATTTTTATCAATTAAGTTTGAAACTATACCAACTGATAAACGTTAGGTTAAAATTGCACTACTTTGTGCGTCGACACTAATTATTCTCCTAATAACCATATGGATAAATTTGTACATAAAAAATAGAATATATATGTGAAGGGTCCAAACTTATCATCTGGTCGAATCTCTAAAAGGTGACGAACATTCCTTCACATTTTGGGTGTTATTATACCCAGCCTCAAATTTCCACCACTAGCCCCGTGAAAGGACAAAAATGCTCTTTCAGAGATTGGGGATGGAAAAATGCTATTTTTTTTGCCTTACCGACACGTGGGCGTGTGGCTATCACGCCCCACCGTGTGGTTGGGTGTGATAGCCACACGCCTTACCTTGTGGTCGGGCGTCTGGCTATCACGTCCCACTGTGTGGTCGGATGTGATAGCCACACGCCTCACTTTGTGGTCGGACGTCTGGCTGTCACGCCCGACCACACGGTGAGACGTGTGGCTAACACGCCCCACCGTGCGGTCGGGCGTGATAGCCACACGCTCGACCGCACGGTGGGGCGTGTTAGCCACACGTCCGCGTGTCGGGAAGGCAAAAAAAATAGGCATGTTATTCAATTAAACCCGTAAATACCTGTAAACACTACACAATTTTAATTAAAACATGTAAGTACCATACAATTTTAATTAAAACTCGTAACAATAATATAAGTTAATGAATAAATATTATCAATTACAACATTAAAATTTAGTTAAACTCAAATTAAACAAAATGAAATTTACAACGACTAAACTTAACTAAAATTTACAACATAAAAATTTAGTTAAACTAAATTAAACAATTTAAAAATAATAAAAATTAAATTAAATTAAACTAAATTAAAAAAATAAATAAATAATTGCCCATACGCCACACGGGCGTATGGGAATCACACCCTCACCATTGTGAGGGCGTGAGGATATCACACCACACCACAGGTGATGGCGTGTGAATATCACGTCGTCGCATGTGGTGAGGCATGAGGCTATCACGCCGTCACATGTGGTGCGGCGTGATGTTCATACGCCGCACCAGAGGTGACGGCGTGATCTCCACACGCTCCATGTCCCGATTCTGATTTCGAATAACAGCAAAATACGATGTAAAAAAACGTCCAAAAAACATCAAAATCAAACGGAAATACGTATCAATGGTCCCTTTCCTTTGCCGCCTTTCCGCTGATCCATGTTTTCGTTTATAAATTAGTCCGGATTAGATTAAAGAGAGTTTAGTTTAGGTTGTTTGAAAGGATTTGAGAATTCTGATAATTGTCTAAAGGGTATTTTGATCTTTTCACGGAACTAGAGGTGGAAATTCAAGGCTGTGTATAGCAATTCACATTTTTAAATATACTTCTCCGCCAATTTAGGTTAGTATATGAGTCTTTACTGACCATGCGTATATTATTCTTAGCTATATACTCTTTTTTTTCTGTGAGAAATTCTTAGCTATATAATTTTAATTGTTTTTGAAGTGGAACTCAATAAACAAAATGAGACTTATATATAAAATAAATAAATAAAAGAACAAAGAAAACTGAAATAAATAACAACATAATAGTAGCATTGCTTTTAAAATACCATATTGAAAGAAAATTTTATATACCATGATCATATTACATATTTAATTAAGAAATATAATATATTTAATATGCACACAAAATGTTCACATATCATCTATTTTTATTATTTAATTAATTTAAATTGAATTAAATACTAGGTTTAAAGTATTATTTGGCCCTTCACTTATCCAAAATTTTATCATTTGGCCCCTGACCTATTATTTGGTTATATTTGGCCCCTGACTTATCCCATTTGGTGAAATTTCACCCAATTTGAGTGAATAGTTAACGTAATCGTTATCTCATTGACAAGTAACGATATTTTGATACTTGAACTTGAAAAGTGATATTTCCTAAAAAAAAAATTGCCACATTATTTGAAAATAATTAATTAGATTAAAAAGGGAAAAAAATAAAAAAAACAAATCCGAAACTAAAATCTATTAAGTTCTAAGTGTCAAAATATTGTTATTTATCAATAAAATAACGATTCGGTTAAAGTTTGAATATAAATTGGATGAAATTTCACCAATTGAAATAGATCAGAAGTCAAATATGACCAAATAATAGACCAGGAGCCAAATGATAAAATTTTGGATGGATCAGGAACCAAATAGTGGTTTAAGCCAAAATACTATTACTAAAATGTGTATAAATTATTTGAACGTGAATTGAAAATATGAGTCTATTATATAGTACAACCTACAATTTCCCTGTTATGTTAATATGGTTCGATGCAGGGGCGGAGACGGGGCCCGGACCCCTTCGACCGCCGGAAACATGATTATGAGTAGTTTCGGTCTCTTTGTCTTCATAAAATTTAAGGTTGTGGTGATTCCGGCCTCCCTGTTTCCAAGAAATTTAGCTCGGGTGCTATATTAGTACCTCAAATTGGTCCAGGTCCCGTTAAGTCCTCTATAAATCCAAAATTTTAATTTTTTTTTGGTCTGTTACACTCTCTCCAAATCTAAATTTCTAATTTTTTTCGCATGTTAAACCCTCATTAAATCTAAAATTCTATTTTTTTGGCCTGTTAGGCTTTTCTTAAATCTAAATTTCTAATTTTTTCACCTATTAGGCTCTTTCTAAATCCGATTTTTTTTATTAGACACCGATCTAGCAAAACAATTTTTTTACACAGCATGTATAAAATTGGTCTCTCCAACAGGGTAATCCTATATTCGCCAATGGTTCGAAGAGTAACTTGGAATTGAGCATATTATCAAAACTGAATTGAATTGTTAAATAATACATGAAACCGTGAAAAGAAAAGAAGAATCGTTTGAGAGAAATAAACATAAAAACAAAAAAAGTTGAGTAAAATAATTTAATAGTTCTGTTTATATACAACGCCTTACCGTAATAGGAATATTCACATGGACCTTAATGATCAAGTGAATTTGGTTATTCACCGTTAGATGTAGTCTTATTATCTAAGCCGTATGATGCTTCGAATCTCCACCTTAAGATTCGAATAAATCTAGATCTAACGATGAATGACCAAATATTGCATGGTCATTAAAGTCCATGTGATCAAAATCGCGTAACACATAATCGTATAAGCGAGAGAAAAGCCTAAAATATCCTTACATAATTTTTATATATAGAGTAGTGAATCTTCGTAGTTATAGTCTTGACAAACTTGGCAATCAAGACAATTTAATGCTCGAATTTATAAAGCTTGGTCCTTACACTAAGTTTACCAAACTCGGTTACCAAGACTTGATTAATTAAGAGTTAAAGTTAACAGAATTCAATTTTAGTCGTATGTTTGAAATTAGGCTTAATATATCATTTGCCCTCGAACTTGTCCAAAATAATTGATTGGCCCCCTAAACTTTCAAAGTGTCTCGATAGCCCCCTGAACTTGCATAAAATATTCAGTTAGCCTCCTGAACTTGCGTAAAATGTAATCAATTAATCAATCGGTTGTAAAAAAGTAAGTTAAATGCGGAAGATATGTTACACGCATCTTAAAAAAGTAAAACGAGATCGGGATATGCGATTATAATATTAGAGAAGAAAATGTTTTATAGTTAAATAAGTAAGAAATTCTTTTTTAACATGTTTTAATCTATTTTGTGAAGTATGTAATAACATTCTAAGGCATGTGTAACATATTTTCCACATTTGACTTACTTTTTTACAAGCGAATGATTAATTGATTACATTTTATGCAAGTTCAGGGGGCTAACTGAACATTTTATGCAAGTTCAGGGGGCTATCGAGACACTTTGAAAGTTCAGGGGACCAATCAACTATTTTGAACAAGTTCAAGGGACAAATGATGTATTAAGCCTTGAAATTAACTTGAAATGAACTTAGAATGAAAAAAATGAGTCCATTATAATACTGAAACTGAACCTGAAGCTGGACTTGAAAATGAGCAAGGTTCATTGTTAATATATGCGCTAATCAAACCTACATTCATCACAACCAAAATGAGCATGGATTTCAATTGTTAGAAATACTAATTAATGAATAAAACTGATTTATATTTTTTATTATTATTAATTACTATTACACATAATTTCGACATAATACTTTCATTCTTTCATCATCTCTTCCTTTTTTTTCTTTTTATACATAATCCATAATTCCATTCTTCTCAGTCTTCCACTTTACGATTTGACTGTATTTCACTTCAATCGTTTTCTCCCAAAACCATGAGGTTGAAAGGGATGGCTGCTGCCTTCAACGACGCCGTTCGGATGAGGCTTTGTGAGAGCAGCGGCAGCGAACACTATTCTCCTGAAGATTCTGATGATCTTTCCGACCTAGTCAACTCTTTTATAGAAGGAGTCAATACTAATGATCCTGAAACTGAATCTAACCTTGAAGAATCATCAAATTACTGTTCGGATTCTGAAAACAACAACAAATTGCAGAATCATCTTAGTAATGAAGAAAGAGATGATGAAGTCAGGAGGATAATTCAAGTTGCTGGTGAGATGATAGATGAAAAATCATCCCAAGGCTTTGATAAGCGAACATTGATGTCTCATTTACGCCACCACGGCTTTGATGCTGGTTAGTTTCTTTTTTCTTCATAATTTTCAGAATTGCATTTACATTTGGTGTCGATTATCGGGTTGGTGTCTTGTTAATTACCGGATTAGTGTCAAATGTATCAATTTCTGAGGGCTAATTTGTATATACATTACTATGTTTGGAGCTCATATTATACATATCCATGTGTTACAGGTCTTTGCAAATCGCGGTGGGAGAAGTTTGGGAAGCATCCGCCAGGAGAATACGAGTATATAGATGTGAACATCGATGGGAATCGCTTTATTATCGAAGTTAATTTAGCAACTGAATTCGAAATTGCTCGTCCTACGACAGCTTACACAACATTACTCGATTATTTTCCTAAAGTATTTGTTGGAAAGCCTGAGAAGCTTAAGCAAATAGTGAGATTAATGAGCAGTGCAGTAAGATTGTCTATGAAAACGATGAAATTGCATGTCCCGCCATGGAGGAGAAACGGGTATATGGAGGCCAAGTGGTTTGGTGCTTATAAACGCACTACCAACCAAATATCAGTTAAAAACAAAGTATTTTTTGATGCTGGAAAACGTTCAATTGGTTTCGAGGCTTTCTCAGTCAAAGGTTACAATTGCCGAGATAATTATTGCGTTACGAAAGTTGGTTTGCAAATTGGGCATTTCAATTTGACTGCGGCATTCAATGGCAACGAAATGGATCTCTCGTAGTTAAATATTTAATAAGTTGGTAGATATTTCCTTTGCAATGGCTAAACTTTTTGTATAGAAGATATAGGAGCCTTGTCAAGTATTCTAAAGCATGTGTACGCACGTGGAAATTGTCTAGTGAAACTGTGGAAATAGTTGTGTTTTAAAGATTGACAGGGTGTTTGTTTCAGCTTTTCGGATGAGCGTTTAATGTTTCACTCCAAACCGCAGGAAATATAACGTTTGGTTAGGTTTATATAACAGCATCGTTTAGCATTTTCTCTGGAAACTGCAGCATTTTGGAGCTTTTTACGAAAATCTCCTAACAACTGTTTGTAGTTAGTTCTTATTGACAAAATTATCCTTCTTATTTCCATAAAATATGTTTCGTCTTTCACATTATTTATATTTATACAATATAATTACCGGAAGAACAAGGTTTTGTTACGTTCAGCAAATTTTTTTATTTTTTTATATAGATTATTTTTATTACTATGTAACACATTTTTTATTTTATAATAGAATAAGATGCAAAAATACCCCTAATGTTTATAACTAGGAGCAATTTCACCCTTAACGTCCAAAATGACGCGATTATACCCCTAATGTTGGTAGTCAAGAGCAATTTTATCTCTAATATTGACAAGTTGGGTCAATTTGAGAAATAATTCATCATATATTTGTGTTTTATAATAATGTATGAAATAGACTCAATTTGCCAATGTTAGGGGTAAAATTGCTCCTAGTTGTAAACGTTATATACATTTTATCGAACCGACCACCGAGCCACTCATGAGCGGCTCGGCACATTTACAGTTGGTGTTTTTTTAATATCGTTACACATGAATGAATGGATATATATTAAGTTTCAATTTGTGGTGAACCTCTTAGCCTATTGGTTGAGAACTTACCTATGATCCTAGAGATCATGGGTTCGAATTATATGGATCGGATGGGTTGAGGGTTTTCCTTTGTTTTTAATGTAATTTTTGTTTGTTTAATATCATTATAATAAGGATAGGAATGGAAATAGCTAACCTCATCTCCAATCCATTTCATTGACGATCCTAATATATAGCCAGGAGCAAAATGTTTGGATTCAAAATGTTCATTCTATAATACACTATTTTATTTAGAGATGCGTAAAAATACTCTAACGTTTATAGTCAGGAGCAATTTTACTTCTATCGTTTAAAATTATGTAATTTTACTCCTAACGTTGGCAGCTAAGGGTAATTTTACCCCTAACGTTGTCAAATTGAGCCAATTTGAGAAATAATTCTTCAAACTGTCTTATCGGTCATGAATCTTATCATTATTTACACTTTTCATGTGAGTCATTCTATCACTTATTAGTAACATATTATAAACATATAATTAGACGTAATTTTTTTTTAAAAAATATATTGTCTAGTGTACGAGTAAGATAAAAGAATTCAAAATATTTCGTCGAATTTATAACTCTATTAATAAGTAAAAAAAAATATATGTTTAATAATAATTTCTGAAATTGATCCAACTTCTTGACTGTCAACATTAAAGATAAAATTGCTCATGACTATAAACGTTAGGTATATTTTTACACCTTATCCCTTTATTTTATAGACTTCAATATTAGACAATAAATTAAACAAACCGAGCCTCAAATCATATTTAACACTATATTGTTCAAAATGAAATAAATTAAAATACAAAATATATTAATTAAGAGTTAACATTAACGGATTTCAATTTTTGGTTAAAATAATAGATTTCAATTTTGGCCTAATACTCTCTCCAGTCGCTTTAACTTGTCCGATTGGTCATTTTACCTCTTCAATTTATCAAATATCCGATTTACCCTTAACTCCATAAAAGTGATACTTCTCATCCCTTCAATTTGTCCATTTATCCCCCCAACTCATAGAATATCATATTTATCCCCTTGACTCCATAAAACTGGTATATCTTACCCCAACTTGTCCATTTACCCCCTCCCCAACTCATAGAATGTCTTATTTACCCCTTAACTTTATAAAAGTGGTATTTCTCACCTCTTATAATCCGTCATCGAGGTCTAAATTGATAAATTTTTTAAACGGCAAACCTATATTGGTACTATTTTGTACGTGGAACCTAAATTGATACTTCCCCAAAATCATAGGCCTATTTTAGTACCTTATCCCTACATATAATTTTTTTAACTTGTTTATATTAATATTCTTGTTTTTTTCTCAAAAAAAAAATGTTCTTGTTATTTGTATCTTTTATTCATTCTTTCTCTAGGGTACTCCCAATGGAATGGGTTGAAAACCTCTGCCTAAGGTCGAGTTACTTTCTCTTGTTTTTGTTTGACTTGAACGCACGTCGACCGGCTTGAACATAACTAAGATTCTCGTATTCCTCGTATTCATAGGCAGGCTAACGAGGAGTTTTGCCCCGGGTGGGACTCCAATAGGGATTCGATTCCTCCTCTCCTCTCCTCTTCCTTTTCTTCTTCTTCTTCGATTACTAATTCTGTTCCTAATGAGACTACTCTAAGGAGGAGTTGAGTGCCATCCCTACCAAAGAGGTCTTACCACAGCTGAGATAAGTCCTAGTTTCATTAGGAGAGCTAAAAGATATGAGAAGAAGTTGGTATGGTGAGGTTAAATCTATAAGATAAGGCTGAACAAAGCTAGAGGGAATGCCCGTCCATGTTTTGTCCCAGGGGGAGGGGGGTCCTGCGAGTCTACTAACGGGAACGGTACATTGAAAACTCATGTCGCATGGCTGAGTAGAAAAGAGGTTGTCACAATTGAATTAGAATTAGCTATGATCAATGAAAATAGTAACAGCGTAGCTGTGACGTGAACAGCGCTTCACTCCGCTTCTTTGCACCCATTCCCTTTAGACTGACTAAGGTTACCAATAAACACGAACTGACGGGAGAGCTTTCTTTTCCATTGAAACCAATGGTGCAAAAGTATGGCTTTCATTCACGATTTCAACTTTTAGTTAAATTTTGATTATCTAATTATTGTAATAAAATATTATTATAATAAACTTAGTTAAATTTTGATTATTTAATTATTGTAATACAATATTATTATAATAAACACATGAAGGATCAATATAATCATCAAATTAAAATAAAATAAAAAGTTGATATTAAAAATATATATTTTCAAACTAATTTGGATAAATGCTATTAATTTTGCACGATAAAGGGATAAGAAATACCACTTTTATGGAGTTAAGGGTTAAATAAGATCATAAGAGGTGAGAAATACCACTTTTATGGAGTTAAGGGGGTAAATAAGACATTCCATGAGTTGAGGAGGGGTAAAATGATTAATTTGGACAAGTTAAGAGGGTGGGAAATACTATTTCTATGAAATTAATGGGGTAAATAGGATATTGGATGATTAGAGGAGTAAAATGACCAATTTGAACAACTTAAGGAGCTGGATTAGAATTAGGTTTTATTTAAAATGTGCATAAATTACTTGAAATGAACTTGAATGCAAAATATGATCAGTTCATTATAGTAGTGAGTAGTGAACCTGCACTGGAAATGAACATTGTTCATTCCATGATACTATATAATTCATCCTTACAAATATTAATTAATCAATAAAACTCATTTATCTTTATTATTATTATGGATAATATTAATTACACGTAATTTTGACATAATATTGTCATATATATATATGGATATATTTTCATTTATTCCTAAATTCCATTCTGATTCTTTCTTCAATCATTTTCTCCCAAAACAATGAGGCTGAAGGGGATTGGTGCGGTCTTCAACGACGCCGTTCAGATGAGGCTTTGCGATAGCAGCAGTGGGAGCGAGCACTATTCTCCTTAAGATTCCGACCATCTTTCCGATCTAGTCAACTCTTTTATTGAAACAGACTTTACTAATCATGATCCAGAAGTCAATAATCACTATCCAGAAACCGAATCTAACGTTGAAGAATCCACAAATTACAGCTCCTACTCTGAAAACAACAAATTGCAGAATCTGCTTAATAATGAACACGAAGATGATCAACTCAAGAGGATAATTCAACTTGCTGGTGAGATCATAGGAGAAAAAGCCTCCGAAGGCTTTAATAAACGCACATTGATTGATGTCTCATTTATGCCACCACGGCTTTGATGCTGGTTTGTTTCTTTTTTCCTCATAATTCTCACAATTGCATGTACATTCATAATTGCCTAAATTGTCAATTTCTGAGTGCCAATCTGGATATACATTACTATGTGTGGGGCTCATATTATACATATTCATGTGTTACAGGTCTTTGCAAATCAAGGTATTGTTGGATCAAATAAATAAAACTTTCAAAGATACAGAGGAAGAGTATAATTGTTGGAAGAAATTCTCTTCTGATTCTCTTGCCTTACTACTTTGTATTGATGGGTATTTATATATTACAGATATGACTCTTGGTAAACTATATTAACTCTCTATAAATGCAGATACAGATACAGATACAGAAATGACTATTGCACAATACACTTAACCAAATTAAACACTATTAATTATAAGTTTATTATTTCAACACACCCCCTTAAACTTATAATTTTTTTATCCCTTGTAACACCAAAAAAAGTCGGTAGTCTGTAATCTGTTTAAATCTTCAAACTTCATCTCTTCACTCTAGCTTCCATCAACCCCATAATTATCTCCAACGTTTTCTTCGAAATTCATTGTTATAGACATCTTCACGGTAGCTTCCATCATCCCCATTAGTATCTCCATCATTTTCTTCTTCCTCATCATCATCATCTTTGTCAGTACCATCAACATCACTATTATCACTGTCAACTGATATTTTGGGGTTTGGATGTGGAACATAACTTATAGTGCACCTTCTACATGACAATGACACAATATTACGAATGTCAATTCCCTCGACTTCTTTCACTCTTTCCTTTCTCTTTTTAACTTCCATGATTTCTTTTTCAGATGTGTTTGATGGAAATTCTTCTATGAAAAATATTTCTTTCATTTCCTTCATTAGCTCCGTCTTACTTTTGATCTCAACATTTTTACCATACGCTGGTGTTGAAACTCCATTTTCCTTGACATTAGATAATTGAGAACAACTATCATTGGATGCATCCTGAGTGCCTCTTGCACCACTGTTGTTCTTCGTTGTTTCTTCCACAGGCTTGCTTTGCTTCTTGCCTGATGCGTTCACTTCTTTATCAAGCCTCTTCCTCTTTTTAGTTACTTCACAAGTTTGCACCATTTGCTTTGCACTAATTTTATTCTTTGGTTTTACTTCATCTTCGTCGTCCTCATCAATCTCTCTGTCTAAGGACTCCGAATTCTCATCAGCCCATTGCAATACGTCATCTATATGATTGCTTATATATTTGTTGAATGGATCAAGTGCAAATTTCTCAATTCCCATATCTTCCTCTAACAGTTGACAAAGACATACCGTTGTAAGTTCCTCATAATTGGCTTTAATATAGGAAACTCTCTTCATCATGGCCTTGCTAATGTTGAACTTACTTGGAACTTCTTTCTTCTTACTGACTGGATCAGTTTCTGGCAAAAGACCCATCACAGGAGAATCTTCCATTTTCTCCTCATCATCAGATACATGTTCTTGTACCTTCGCATGTCTTTCACCAATTTCTCCTAAATCCTCAGAATTCTCATCATCATCATTTTCTAAGGATTCCACCAAACATTGCATGACAAATTTCTTATGTCCATCCAATGTATATATCTCCAATCCCAATTCCTTTTCCAACAACCTCCTGATCTCCTCGAATGTCAAAGAATCAACTTGTTCTTTGATGTGATCTATGCATAAGCGCATAGCTTTCCAAATCTGGGACTTGGTCTCCCATGAACCAATCATGATTTCTTTTTTCATCATGATTCTCAATTTTTAGGAGAATTTTTGTCTGGCTCTGATACCAATTTGTTGGATCAAATAAATAAACTTTCAAAGATACAGAGGAAGAGTATAATTGTTGGAAGAAATTCTCTTCTGATTCTCTTGCCTTACTACTTTGTATTGATGGGTATTTATATATTACAGATATGACTCTTGGTAAACTATATTAACTCTCTATAAATGGAGATACAGATACAGAAATGACTATTGCACAATACACTTAACCAAATTAAACACTATTAATTATAAGTTTATTATTTCAACAGGTGCTTGAATCTAGGGGAAATTTAGGAAGAATCTGTCAGGAGAATACAAGTATATAGATATGAATATCGATGGAAATTGCTTTATTATTGAAGCTAATTTAGAGATGGAATTTGAAATTGCTCGTCCTACGGTAGCTTACACAACATTACTCAATTATTTTCCTAAAGTATTTGTTGGAAAGCCTGAGAAGCTGAAGAAGATAGTGAGATTAATGTGCAGTGCAGTAAGATTGTCGATGAAAATCATGAAATTGCATGTTCCGCCGTGGAGGAGAAACGGGAACATGAAGGCCAAGTGGTTTGGTCCTTATAAACGCACAATCAATGAAATATCAACTAAAAACAATGCAATATCTTTTGCTGGAAAACCTTGGATTGGTTTTGAGGCTTTATCAGTCAAGGGTTACAATTCGTTGGTGAAGTTGGCTTGAAAGTTGGATATTTGATTGCTGCATTTAACCGCGATGAAATGGACATCAAATCGTAATTAAATATTATTAAATTGGTAAGAGATTTTTGTTTTGGGATTTTAGAAGTTGTCTAGAGGAATTGTTGAAATGCGGAAGTAGAAGTGTTCTAGGAATGGAAAGCAATTAAATGGACATGACTTTTTTTGCAACATTATATATCAATTATATTTGTAATAACAAAAAGTGGTGTGTATTGGTTCGGTTTAAACTATATACCAAATCGAACAAATTGAATTTTGTGTTTCGGTTCGTTTTTTTTACATTTTGGTTCGGTATCAGATTTAGTTTTAGGTGCATGATATTCGGTTTTGTTCAGTATTCGATTTGACAAAACATATATATAATTTTACAAGTTTAATTTGACAAAACACACACAGTAAGGCTTACTTTGTCAAAAACAAAGTAAGCATAGTCTTTACCTGAGCTAATAAGTCAATGTGTATGTATATTTTAAAAGTATTTCAATTTTTTTTGCTCTGTTATTGAGATAAATTCAGTGAGGAAATATAGAAAAAAATTATTTTTTTTAACTAAATTTGGTTTGTTCGGTTTAAAACCGAACCGAATATTTACGCCAATAGTGTAGTGGATGCGGTTCAGTCTAATAAACGAGATTTACCGAATTCGGGAGTATCGTTGGGGACATCCGGCTTCTACTCAACAAGTTTCATGCTTTTTGACGATTAGTGAACGAGACTGTCCATATTCTGGCTCGTCATTCTCATTCCATTGCTAATTCTTTTATTTCATTCAATATTTCTAAGTATTTGCGCTCTGTATTATTATATACGGACTATTCTGATAATTAAAAAAACAGTAATACATTTAATCAATAAAAATTAGTTGTTAAGAGTATTACTCGTATTATTTTAAAATTTTCCATGCCAAGACAATGGTAAAAAAAATTTTATGATTACTAAAGTAAAGGTTTTGTGGCAAACCATGAATAAACCAAAAATAATTTTCCACGTAAATTAAGTTTTCAATCATTAACTCTCTAGATATTTTTTGGACTTATGGTTTCAGTGAGGGAGAAAAGAATAAAGAAATTATGAGTCACAGTCCCACGTTGAAAGTTATCCCTTTCATCCATGGTCAAGTATACAAAAGAATTCTTTGTTTCTCAAGTTTATTTTGATTTGAGCACCCCTTCAAAGAAGTCCAAAGATAATTAGAGTCTGAAACAAAACCCAAAAGCATTCTTATCAAGAGATTCGAACACTTCAAAAAAAATCTCCTTAATTACCAAAGTTGTTATCGTATTAACGCTTGAAGATGTGGCCTTGATAATGATTCTACCAAGTTGGATAGGTTTATACATTGGAGGCTCCCGGGCCTGAGATTCAGGCGAATAGTCGAACACCCATCAATGACTTCATTCTCTATGAGGCACGCCTCACTTACAAATTTTGAGTTCCTCTGTTGTTGTTAATCTAAGAATCTCTCTGATATCACTATATAGCCTCGAGCCAGTTAGCACAAATCATCTGGTCCCAACTTGTACAATTATAAATTTGTAAGCAACATGTATACAAGTTGAGACCAATTGATAAGTCCTAAGTGGATTGAAGCTATATCAAGATATTAGAGAAATTCTTAGAAGAACGACAAAAGAGGAACTCGAAATTTACAAGTAAGGCGTGCCTAATAAAGAATGAAGGTATTGATGGGCGTTCGAATATTCACACGAATCTCAGGCCGAGGAGACTTCAATGTCTAAGCCCATCCAACTCGATACAATCATTGTCAAAGCCACATCTTCAATGACTCCGTTAGAATTGAAAGATAAAGGCTCAATGAGTTGATTATATTTTTATTTAGCTGATTTGACCAGTTGTTTGAAATAAACAAGTTTGGTAAAAAGTAGCTGATTACTAATAGTTGTTTGTATAAAATCACAAATAAAAATATTGGTTTTTTATAGCTATTATTTTCTTCGTTGAAAAATCATACTTAAATGGTGAATGGTTAATTGATAAATATAAATTTTTATGTTAATATGTGTCTCTCAAATTCTGTCACTTGTAGATTTATAATTTTGGTTAATAAATATGGTCAGGTCTGCTTATGTGGTTGTAGGTTATATTCAGCGTGTACATGCTATTTATACAGAGATCATGTAGTATTGAACTATAAAATGATAGAAGCATTAGGAGAGAGGAAAAATGAAACGAAAAGAAGAGAAATGAAGAGGGAATCAAAGAGTGAAATGAATTGGAAAAAATGTTGAAAAAGAACTACTAGGTAAGGTGGATAAGTTAGAAGATCTAGTCGAGATTATATATTCGAAATCTTCTAACATATCCATTGATATTTCACTTTCAATCCAAATTCATTTTATTCTCTGTTTCCCACCCAACCCATTATCCGAGTTCACTTTACTCTTTGTTTTCCTCCCTATTTCTTTTCTTTTCATCTCATTCACCTCCATTACTAATGTTTCTATCGTTTTATAGTTTAATACTTGAAAATCCCTATATGTATAAATAGTATATACAAACTGAACACAATCCACAACTGCAAAAGTAAATACAGTCATGTTTATTAATCAATTATTATAGTAGTATCTACCTTACTCCGTATAAACAAATGAATTTTAACCATTAAATTTATGGTTATTAGAATCTTAAATTTAATAAATCTAAATATAAAATGAATAACCAAATGTGAGCACTGCCAATCACCTTTTAGTTAAAAATATAATTAACCAATCACTATCCACATGTTTTCAATTACTTAGCTAAGTAATCATAGAAGAGAATTCAGAGTGTTCAACAAAAAAAAAATATATTGATTTAAATCTTTTAGTTTATGAAGATTTACAATTGTTTAGTGTTTTTAGTAGCAAAAATTTGAATAAAGGGTTAAAATAGCCTTTAAACTCGACAAAAGTAGAATAAGGGGTTAAAATAGTCTTAAACTTAGTCCTCAAGATTAGCTCAAATCAAAATTTAAATATTAACAGTCCTCAAAATTGACAAATTTTGACAATTTCATCAAAAATTTTGATATTAAAATGGATTTGCCAACTTTATGATTGAGTTGATACATAATTTTCAAATTGAGTTAAATTAATATTGATTGCCAACTTTAGAAACAATTTTGACTCTTAGTTTATAAAAATTTACTCTTTTCACTAAATTGGTAATCCAAACTAAATCAAACCAAACTATAATTCGATTCAGTTAAGTTAAAAATCAACCAATTTATAGATTTTTCTTAATAAAATGACATGTGTAAAGACCCCAATTCTAAATCTAAAAACTAAACTTAAGATAAGTTTTATCAGATTTGGAATTTTGAACAGAAATAAAATATCCCCGATTGGTAGAGGGCAATGGTCGAGAATGTAATTCCCATCCAACCTCACCCTATTAATCACAATGGAGAATGTAATTCCCGCCCCATCTCACTCAATTAATCACTTATCAATTGTATTGCGATTTTAGAATAATTTGATCCTAAATGACAAATTGAAATACCAAATTTAACACCCTATCATTATTTTGACAAAATTGATCCTAATGGACAACTCCAATCTTCAACGGTTAAACTCATCCTGAATTAAACTTAAAATTTAGTCTTTCTACTGAAATTATAAATCCGAACCGTCATATGTATACATATGTTCTGAATATAATTTAATTTTGGATTCTAAAAAATCTCAAATCTAAATCAGAAACCTAAATTCACTAAAAAAATCTCCAATCATGATAAAAACATTATCTAAAGCCTTACTTCACTGGAGAAAAAAAAAACCCAATCATGATCAAAACAAAATCTGAAAAATTCCCCAATCATGATCAAAATTAAATCTCAAACCGTAGTTTGCTAAAATAAATCTACAATCATGATCAAAACTAAATCTGAAACCGTACTTCACTAAGATGTTTCCCTCTGATCATCTACAATCATGACTAATACTGGGAAACAAACAGATCACTGAATCAAAAGAAAGACTAGAATAAAAACTTTTTAAAATTGAAAAACAGCAATATAAATTGCAGTCACCGATTAGATCACAGACATCTAAGTTTTATACCTTCTCTTTGGTACATATAGCTATCGAATCAAAACCATATATGAACTCTGGGACGGAACGGAATAAAGAAGAAATTGAAGCACTGCGGCGGTGGAGAGCTCCTAATCTAAAAAACCAGAAACGCTGCGACTATCTATTCCCACCCTAATGGCTGCCTTTTCTGGAGTTCATATTCAAGTTGGGCTTTATTTGGATTTTTCAGCCCATTTCTTCTTTTATACGCGTAATTGTGGTTAAAGAATTATGGTAAAAAGCATCATCGGATACCTTATCTTTTTTTCTTGGCTTAATTAATACATCATTAATTACTCGGTTGCAAAAAAAAAAAAAAAACAAATTAAATACAGAAGATGTATTCCATATATCTTATAATTTTATTCCATAATTTTAAAATACATGTAATACATCTTCCACGTTTTACTTACTTTTTTACAACCGAGCAATCAATTGATTAAATTTTGTGCAAGAGTTCAGAAGACTAATTGAATATTTTATACGAGTTGAAGGGACTATCGGGACACTTTAAAGTTCAGAGGGACAATCAAACTTTTTGGACAAGTTCAGGATAAAAATGATGTATTAAGCCTGTTTTTTCTTATTAAACTCTGGATATTTTATTTGCACTTATTAATACATTTATTTTTTGTTTAATACATCTTTAGTCCGTTATACTTATTTAAAAAAAAAAACAATTTCCCTATATATTTTGAAAAGGTTCTATTTACCTCATAAATCTAAAATATACATATTAGCCATTTGAATTTTCTTAAAGTCGTCTGTTAGCTAAACTTGCTTGAATTTTATAAATTTCAACTTTTCCAAAATCTCTTTTTCATATGAGTTTTAGAAGTCAATTGTTCATTTTAAACGAATACAAGAAGTCAATAAAATATTTGTAAAGTTTAAGAGTCAGTTGGAGTGTTCTACAACAATCTCATGGGGCAAGATGGAATCTATATATAATATAAAACAGTAACGATGGAACTGATGTGTCACTTCCTCCTTTTTTAGTGATAAAAAATTTAATATATTAATCTATATATAATATAAAACAGTAACGATGGAACCGATGTGTTACTTCCTCCTTTTTTAGTGATAAAAAATTTAATATATTAATTTTAATTTTATTATATATATTTATCTATAAAAAGACTATTTTATCGGTACTATATCTAAGAGTTCTACATAATTTAAATTAATCCCTAAAATCTCTCTAATTCTCTACACATCTATATATAATATAAAACAGTAACGATAGAACTGAGGTGTAACTTCCTCCTTTTTTACTGATAAAAAATATAATATAATATATATATATTAATTTTAATTCTATTATTATATTTATCTATAAAAAGATTATTGTATCCGTTATATCTAAGAGTTCTACAGAATTTAAATTAATCCCTAAAATCTCTCTAATTCTCTACACATCTATATATAATATAAAACAGTAACGATGGAACTGAGGTGTCACTTCCTCCTTTTTTAGTGATAAAAAATTTAATATATTAATTTTAATTTTATTATATATATTTATCTATAAAAAGATTATTGTATCCGTACTATATCTAAGAGTTCTACAGAATTTAAATTAATCCCTAAAATCTCTCTAATTCTCTACACATCTATATATAATATAAAACAGTAACGATGGAACTGAGGTGTCACTTCCTCCTTTTTTACTGATAAAAAATATAATATAATATATAATATATTAGTTTTTATTTTATTATTATATTTATCTATAAAAATATTATTTAAAGTAAATGTGAAAATCAAATAATAATATTTAATTTATATAACACATTTATGTCATTAATTATAATTATTAGATTGTATTTTTATTAATATTTATATATTAAGATGAATCTGTGCATCGCACGGGCCAAAAACTAGTAAACATTTATTTTCTTTTCTCACTAAACTATTACTTATTTATGTAGTTATAAACATCTAATTCAATTCAAAAAAACGCTATTCATTTTGTTTGTATTTAAAATTATATTTTCTAAAATTTAAATTAAAATGTTTATAATTTTTCTATAATTATATTACTTATTAAAAACGGTTTTCAAATTATAAAAAATATATATTTCAAAACATATGAAATGAATAATATTTTGTTACGGGATTTTTTTTTTTTTTTGTTAAAACTGATATTTTTTAAGACTTTTTTTTTTGTTTTTGAAACTACATATTTTTAAGACTTATTATGATAAAAAAAATAAAAGATGTAAAGTTTAATATCTAAATAAAAATTCAAAAGCTTCGAACGAGAAAATGAAAAATCCATGCGTAATGCTTTTTGTCACTAAAAGTTGGGCTTAATACATAAAAATCCATGCGTAATTGACTCTTTAAATTTGTAAAGTGTTTTTTTAACAATCTTAACTTAAAATAATATTTTTTTCATCTTGATTTATTTAAAATGATCTATTGGCTCCATAAATTTGCTTATAATGATCCTTTTGACCCCTAAATTTATTTAAAGTGATATACATTTCAAGTTCTCTAAACTTATAAAAAAAATTAAAAACATAGAAAATAAAAGCCTAATTCGTGATTTTAAATCTTCAAAACAAATTAACTTTCTATTTATTACACTTTTATGATGTTTTTATAGATTTAGAAACATAATTATGACAATTTAAGTAAGTTTAAAAAGACTAATAAGACATCATATAAATTCAGACGGTGAATCAAACTTTTCAGATAAGTTCAAGGTTCAAATGATATACATAATTTCCATATATGAGAATCTTTACTCACCATATACTTAATTGCGTAGCAATATTATTCTTAGCTATATACTTTTTTTTTTAGAAATTTTTATTTTTTTGAATAACTTTTTTACTTTTTAGAAATTTTTAGCTATATAATTTTAATGTTTTGAATTGTAACTCAAACCTTCAAAGTCAATTAGGACCATAAACTATCAAAATCATCAACCAGATCCCTAAATTAAGCAAAAATCATTAATTGGGTTCCCATCTTATTCTAAAATTTGACTATTCTATATAGACTGTAATAATCTCTATGTTGGTTCAAAATGAGTTTGAGAAAGAGGGTCTGAAACTTTTCAATCGTATGGTTTTCGATGAGGCCTCAATTGGAGATTTTTGTTTAGAATTGGTTGGTTAGTTCAAGGACCTAATTGATGATTTTAATAGTTTAAGGTCTTAATTGACTTTCAAGTTTTAGTTTAGAGGGCCAAACGAGTATTATGCCTAAAATAAATAAAGAAAGAAAAAAAAATCTTAGGATTAATAAGAACATAACAGTAGCATTGTTTTTACAATAACATATTGAAAGAAAATTTTATATACTAAACATATTCGAATATATTTAATGTGCAGACCAAATGTTCATATGTGGTCTATTTTTATTATTTAATTAATTTAAATTGAAAATAGGAGTATATTACACAGTACAACCTACCATTACAACCTATAAAATATGTGTAAGGTAGTGCATGTCAAAATTCATGTACCTTGTTATGTTAATATGATCCAATTAAGACAATTTAATGTCCTTACACCAATTTAATTTTCAAACTTGATGAACTAAGACTTGGTCAATTAAGAGTTAATTATTTCAATTGGGTGTTTGTTAGAAGGGATATAGGAGGTGGGATAGGGATAAAAAATACGAGACAAGTTATCCCGTGTTTGTTAGTGAGATAGAAGAGTGAGACGGATGAGGGATAAGCTTCTTATCCCTCAAATCCTATACCCAGCAGGGGGGTGGTATAAGGAGGTGGGATAAGCTCCTGCGATTTTAATAGGATGGAAAAGTCCATCTTATCCCTCAAATTAATGTTATGTAGTTTAAATAAGGTTAAAATAGTAAAATGTATTATTTTATCCTCATCCCCATCCCACATACCAAACATTGAATAATAATTCTCGACTATCATATTTTTATCCTTATCCCAACTATTTATCCTTATCCCTATCCCAACCTTTATCCCTATCCCTATCCCAATAGAATATCAAACGCGCCGTAAAGAACCTTAAGGGGCCCAATTTATTATTACTATTATTATTATTATTCTTGTTGTTATCATTATTATCATCTAATTTAATTATTTTTTACTATATTTATTTTGTAAAAAATCAAGTTAAAAGTGTTTTGGTGATTGATTTTGTAGAAACATTATTATTATAGGAAAGCAAAGTATTAATTTTTTTAATGAATAGGGCCAATATTTTTCATTTAGTACAGGTCCCAAAAAATTTTAAAATGACCCTGCTCTAGTTCAACATTTAATGAGGTAATTGCATGTCCAAGTCTATAGATATAAATCCATTAATTCCATGTGTATTTCTTTTACATTTTCCATTAACCATCCGGTTGTTTATCGAAAATATTATGTAAGAAATATATTTGTGTTGGAATTTTTTTTTCCTGTTTTTAGTAACTAACACTAAAAAAAGAAGAAATTGTGATTTTTGAAAATAAAAAATGTGGTTTCTTGAAAATATCGTTCTAAACAACTTTAATTCTTGAAATTTTCCATTTTGAGGCTGTTAACGATCATTTTGAGACATTATTTAAAATTTAATCGTCATAATACTAGAAAATGTAAAATTGAGTGATTTTTATATTACGTTTTAAAATTTAGTGATATACCAGAATAAAATTGAGTGCAGGGGTCATCCGTATGATGTTTGATTGTCAATAAGGTGTTGAATTAAAAATAAAAATAGATCATGTTTAGGGATAATAACTGCCATGATAATAATATATATGGATTTCACGAGTATCTGATACTACTTATCCTAATGAGACCACCGAAATTCTATATAAGAAAGTGTTTGGCTCTTTCGTGGGAGATTGCGGACGTGCCAGATAATTATAGTATTATCAAACTGTGGAATGAAATTGAGTGTGCTTTTTAACTTCTAAATATCAAACGACTGTAAGAATTAAAGAGACCGAAAATTCCTAAAGATTCGATTATCAAAACGATACCAACCTTACAGAAAATGATTGAAACAACAAATAAAATAAAATTGAAAGGAAATGATGTGTTGAACTTTAGATCTGGAAATTGAAACTAAGAGAACAAACTGAGAAATAAAAAGATGCTGAAGTCTAAGGATAATTTGCTAGAGTTTTGGGTACTTGTTGTTGAGTTGATTGATCGGGCTTATTTCATCGTGATTCCTTCCATTTATAAATGTTGGAGGTAACTTCCTGCTTGCTTCCACTAATCCACGTTCTCCACCACATTGAGTAACCTCCACTTTAACTTCCATGATGGATTGATACGTACACTTTCTGATTGTTCCTGCTTTTTAATTGGCTCACGAAAACACGTTAAAATATTAGCTGGCACTTGGTTCCCCTATATTTACTTTAAGTTTCCCCTGATATCCACTATAGGAAGTTGATTTTCCATGAGGTACACTATGATTTCCCATGAGGTACACTACATGATTTCCCCTATGTTTACTTTAAGTCCCCCCTGATGTCCACTATAGGAAGTTGATTTCCCATGAGGTACACTATGATTTCTCATGAGGTACACTACATGATTTCCCATATGTTTACTTTAAGTCCCCCCTGATGTCCACTATAGGAAGTTGATTTTCCATAAGGTACACTATGATTTCCCATGAGGTACACTGCATAATTTCCCATATGTTTACTTTAAGTCCCCCCTGATGTCCACTATAGGAAGTTGATTTCCCATGAGGTACACTATAATTTCCCCTAAGGTAGACCATGGTTTCCCCTAAGGTACACCGTCTAGGAAGTTGGTACAGTATTTTAGATGTTTCCTTTGAGAGAAACTGAGGTTCACTCTAGGAAATCCTAAGTGAACGATGTACTAGGAAAATATGAAAAGTTTCCCGAAATGAAAAGTTTCCTAAACAGACCTTTTAAGGAAAAGTTTCTTAAAATGTTCTTTTAAGAAAAAGTTTCCTAAAAAGAAAAGTTTATCCATGAAAAGAGTAAACCAGGGTATACATCAGGAAAATTTTATTTTTGGTGCAAAGAGAAAGTACGTGAAAAACATGTGGATGCTCGTGAAATCCATATATATTAGTATTATCATGGCACTTATTATCCCTAAACATGATCTATTTTTATTTTTAATTCAACACCTCGCCAATTATAATTTGTATGTTTTTTATAAGGTTAAGGTGCAAAAATACCCTTAACGTTTTGGGTCAGGAGCAATTTTACCCCTAACGTCTAAAATGGTGCAATTTTGCCCCTAACGTTTGTAGCCAAGAGCAATTTTACCCCTAACGTTGGTAATTTGGGTCAATTTCAGATATTATTATAAAACACATATATTTTTATTCATTATTTTGCACTAATTTCATATCAATTCATCCTAAAAAAAGAATTTCATGTTTTTTTGTAATTTAATAATAGAATTAGAGATTAATATTTACAAATTCGGTGAATTTTTTGAATTTTTTTTTATCTAATTCATACAAAAGACAATATATTTTTTTATTTTTTTCACATGCCAGCATATGTTTATGATTTGTTACTGATAAAATGACGCATATATGAAGTGTAGATGATAAGATTCATGACCGAGAAGACAGTTTGATGAATTATTTCTGAAATTGATCCAATTTATCAACGTTAGGGGTAAAATTGCTCTTGGCTACAAACGTTAAGGGTAAAATTGCACCATTTTAGACGTTAGGGGTAAAATTGCTCCAGACCCAAAACGTTAGGGGTATTTTTGCACCTTAACCCTTTTTTATATGTATAGATTTCTATTAGGCCAAAATATTAAATAGGGTTAAGGTGTGCAAAACTACCTCTAATGTCTAAAATTGTGCAAATTTACCCCTAACGTTTATAGCCATGAGCAATTTTATCCCTAATATTGAATAATTCGTCAAACTGTCTTCTCGGTCATTAATCTTGTCATTTGCACTTCACACATGCGTCATTTTATCAGTAACAAACCACAAACATATATGTTGGGATGTGAAAAAAAATATACTGTCTTTTGTACGAATTAGACAAAAAAATTCAAAATTTTTATCGAATTTATGAATATTAATCTCCAATTCTATTGTTAAATTACAAAAAAACATGAAATTCTTTTTTTAGAATGAATTGATATGCAATTGGTGCAAAATAAGGAACAAAAATATATGTGTTTTATAAAAGTGTCTAAAATTGACCCAAATTATCAACGTTAGGGGTAAAATTGTCCTTGGCTACAAACATTAAGGGTAAAATTGCACCATTTTAGACGTTAAGGTAAAATTGCTCCTGACCCAAAATGTTAGAGGTATTTTTGCACCTTAACCCTATTAAATATAAACAAATATATATAACTACACATATTATTTCCGTAAATTTATCAATAACTGAAATAAAAAGAAATATTTATGATTTTCGGTTTAAAAATGTGAAATATATACTTTCTAAGATATTAATAGTTCAAAATTTTGATGGAATTCCGTCAGTAAATTTATCAGACTGTATCGACGGAAAAAAATCCATCAGCCAACTCCGTCAGTAAAATGGTGGGAATCTGCCCGCCCAAAGTACATCCCTTTTCCATATAAGTAAATTGGCTTTCTTTCCATATGTACATCCTTTTCGATCATTAACAATCTTTACTTGCTTCAAAAGACTAAATAAAGACATAAATATATTTGTTTGATTTATTTAAATTTATAAATAATAAAATAGTTTTTCTTTTACAATAAATTAAGATCCACATTTAGCTCCTCCTAGTATTTTCTTAAATTTTTATAAAGATTTTTTATTTTAAAAAATATAAATATTTTTAAAGGGACAAGGTGCAAAAATATCCAAAAATGTTTATGGCTATGAGTAATTTTACTCCTAATATTGACAAGTTTAGTCAATTTGAGAAATAATTCATGAAACTGCTTTTTCGACCATTAATCTTTTTCGGTGGAGCGTCAGCGTCTTTGGAAGAGGTTTGAACAGCTTTCCTCTTTCTGTCTTGCTTATCAGCTTGAGCTTTCCTTACTTTCTTTCCTTCTCTAGTCAGCATCCCCTCAGTTTCCTTAACAGAGGCCCCTTTTCCTTTCTTGGGCACAATCGGTTGGTCGTAGACCAAGCCGAACAATGCAGCTGCGGTAATTTCAGTCCCCCAGACATTAATTTCCTCAACCAAATTCACTTGATAGTCTTTGAGGATTCTGGTAATAAGGGAGCCTAACCTAAGGGTTCCAGTACTTATTTGAAAACCACCGATTAGAAAGACTGGTATGTTGATCGGCTGGTAGGTCAGCATGTGCCAGATGAAGCACTGCTCGAAGTTCGACATTGAGGAAGTGGAGTTGACCTTTGGAAAGAGGAAGTTGGTCAGTATGTAATGGGCCATCTTTTGATTCTGACCCATAGAGGTACTCGAGATTTCCCCGACATGACCGGCAGGTTTGCAAAACTCAGCGGGATAGTCAATTTTTTCGTGGTCACCGGTTTTTCGAAGTTTAGCTCCTTCGGTTTTCAGTTTTAGCAGTTTGGCAAGGTAAGGAGGGTTGATGAAGATATCTTTCCCTTGAACCTTGGTGACCATGTAGTCCTGGTTATCATCAGCGGCTCTTAGGTTAGCGTAGAACTCCTTCACTAACTCAGGATAGGTGGCTTCTCGAGTCGAGAAAAGCTCGGTCTAGCCGTTCTTTGAGATCCACTCACAGAAGGGTTGCTCAGCTTCCACAAATCCCTTCGAGAACCAGCGAGAGTGGTCAACCTTATATCCCCTTACGCTGTTGTAAACTAGGGAGTAGGTACGTTCCATCAGTTTCTTTCCCTTATCCTGCTTCTGTTTCCCTTTCGAGGAGGTAGCTTGGTCAGCGTGGGGTTTCTTGCTTGGTGTTGTGACCTTAGAATGGTCATGCTAACCTTCTCCTTGAGATTCAGTTAAGGTCTCCTCGTGTTCTTGCTCAGTTTGGTACGATGGATTTTCATCGGAGTGGTTGTCGTTGTAACCGCCTCCGGAGAGATTCTGAGAATCCGACATGATTTTCAGAGAAATTTGAGAGGTTTGGGAATTTTAGAAGAGAGAAGATTTGAATACCAGAAATTTCTAAGCGTAAAGAGGTACAAGTGAGAATTCGTCCACTATTTATAGAGGTGTCGAGTTGATCTGAAGCGTTGAGGTGGCGGTTTGACCTCGAGATACTCAACCAACAATGATTCTGGCATTTATGACACAATCGGCGCATGTATTTTCTAATTATTGCGCATACGTCATCCTAGGTGGCTATTTAATTTGCGTGTGTAGCATTAATTGTGCAACGGATCTTTACTCAGTGTTAAGAATTCTAAACGTTTAATGTTCCGAGTAGTCAGTTTTACGCAAAGGAATTATTCGTGTGCTTAGTAACTCAGCTTAAGATGACCGCTCAGCGTGTATATCTACTCAGCATGTAATAGTTATTGATTTAGCATAAATCACTCATCATGGTAATCAACTCAGCATGCATATATCACATATTATACTTGGAATTTATTGAAGAGGATTAAACATACCAATGGCTTCTCTAAGTATGTTGAATTGCTCACGAGCCAGTGGCTTTGTGAAGATATCAGCAAGCTGCTCATCCGTTGGGACATAGGTCAGCTTGATCTCTCCCTTGAGTACATGATCTCTGATGAAGTGATGTCTTATGCTGACGTGCTTCATCCTGCTGTGCTGGATTGGGTTCTTTGATAGGTCAATGGCACTCTTGTTGTCACATTTGACTTCAATTATTTTAGTCTGAACGCCATAATCTTCTAGCTGTTGCTTAATCCAGAGGACTTGAGCAACACAGCTTTCAGCAGTAATGTACTCAGCTTCAGTGGTTGATAGGGCTACTGACGACTGCTTCTTACTGAACCAAGACACAAGACAGCTTCCAAGGAAGTGACATCCTCCTGAGGTGCTTTTTCGTTCAAGCTTGTCTCGTCCGTAGTCAGCGTCAGTGTATCCAATGAGTGTGAAATCATAAGTATTGGGATACCATAAACTTGCATTCACTGAGCCTTGCAAATATCTAAGGATTCTTTTTACAGCTATGTAATGAGATTCCTTAAGGTTAGATTGATATCTAGCACAATAACATACTGAGAACTGAATGTCCGGCCTACTAGCAGTTAAGTAGAGTAGAGAGCCAATCATACCTCGATACAATTTGCTGTCTACTGACTTACCATTTTCGTCAGCGCAGAGGACAGTGTCAGTGCCCATAGGGGTAGATATTGACTTGTAGTTCTCAAGTTCATACTTCTCCAATATCTCCTTAGCATACTTAGTTTGACTGATGAAGATGCCATTTTTCCCTTGTTTGATTTGAAGTCCAAGGAAGAAGTTGAGTTCTCCCATCATTGACATTTCAAACTCAGTCTGCATCTGCTTACTAAATTCCTTGCACATGGACTCATTAGTGGCACCAAAAATAATGTCATCAACATATATCTGAGCCAGTAGGGTATCTTTACCCTTCCTCTTAATGAATAAGGTTGTATCAGCTTTATCTCTGACGTAATTTCTAGTCAACAGGAAACTGGTCAGCCTCTCATATCAAGCACGTGGTGCTTGCTTGAGACCATACAGAGCCTTTTTGAGTTTATAAACGTGGTTTGGGAACTTGGGATCCTCAAACCCTGGAGGCTGATTAACATAGACTTCCTCGTTTATAACTCCATTAAGGAATGCACTCTTAACATCCATTTGAAATAATTTAAAGTTCATATAACTTGCATATGCACATAAAATTCTTATAGCCTCTAGCCTTGCCACTGGGGCGAAGGTCTCACCGTAGTCAATACCTTCTTGCTGACTATAGCCCTGAGCTACAAGTCTTGCTTTGTTCCTGACCACATTCCCGTGTTCATCTAGCTTGTTGCGGAAGACCCATCTTGTTCCTATGGTCTTCTGGCTTCTTGGATTTGGCACTAAGTCCCACACTTCATTTCTTCTGAACTGATCAAGTTCTTCTTGCATTGCACTCATCCAGAACTCATCGTGCTCAGCTTCAGAGAAGTTCTTTGGTTCCTGAACGGAGACGAATGCTACGTTGCTGAGATATCTCCTGAGTTGATTTCTTGTCATCAGGGTGTTTTCAGCAGCATCAAGAATGGCACTCTCTGAGTGTCCTCTTGGTATTCTGATCTCTTTTGGTAGAGTGATGTCTTGAGCTGGTTGTGTTTCAACAATCTCTGCAGGTATAGATTGGTCAGTGAAAACAATTTGAGTTTTGCTTTTACCTTTGGTCAGCCCTTGAGGTAGTGACTCAGTGGCTGTTTCTTGGTCAGCAGGTGCTGAGTATGGGTCATCCTCCGTCAGCTGCTTGTCTTTTCCTGCAGGGTTAGTTTCATCGAACTCAACGTGTACTGACTCTTCTAAGACTTGAGTTCGTTTATTGAAAACTCTATATGCTTTGCTGTTTGTTGAGTAGCCTAAAAAGATAGCTTCATCAGCTTTTGAATCAAACTTAGCAAGGCTGTCTTTAGTATTTAGAATAAAACATTTGCAACCGAAGGCACGAAAGTATCCAATGTTAGGTTTTCGTCCTTTCCAAAGTTCGTAGGGAGTCTTCTTTAATATG
Source organism: Euphorbia lathyris (assembly GCF_963576675.1). NCBI lineage: Eukaryota > Viridiplantae > Streptophyta > Magnoliopsida > Malpighiales > Euphorbiaceae > Euphorbia > Euphorbia lathyris. Next base: position 89,945,159 of record NC_088915.1, read on the forward strand.
GGTCTGACTAGAGCCCTATTAAGTATGTAGCAAGCTGTGTTGATAGCTTCTCCCCAAAAGTACTTTGGAAGCATATGCTCACTCAGCATTGTCCTGGCTATTTCAACCAAGGTTCTGTTTTTCCTCTCAACCACCCCATTCTGTTGAGGCGTTCTAGGAGCAGAAAAATTATGGTCAATGCCACTGGCTTCACAGAATTCAACAAACTGTTGGTTTTTGAATTCTCCACCATTATCACTTCGGATGTGAGCTAACTTTAGGTCTTTATCGTGTTCAAGTTTTCTTACTAATGTTGAAAACGTCTCAAAGGTTTCATCATTGCTACTCAGCAAGATGATCCAAGTGTACCGAGAAAAGTCATCTACAATGACCAAGGAAAATCTCCTACCACCCAAGCTCAGCGGCTGGACTGGTCTGAAGAGATCCAAGTGTAGCAACTCGAGTGGACGCTTGGTTGAGACAATGTTTTTACTATAAAAGGATGTTTTAGTTTGTTTTCCAGCCTGACAAGCATTGCATAATTGATCCTTTTCGAACTTAAGTTCTGGCAGTCCCTCAACTAATTACTTTCTTGCTAGTTTGGCCAGGAGGTCCATGCTTACATGACCAAGTCTCCTGTGCCATAGCCAGGAATTTTCTTCCTTTGACACTAAGCATACATTTTTTGAAAATTTCTTTTCCAAATTCAGCATAAAGACATTATCAATACGAGGGGTAGTTAAAATAAATTCATTTGTTTTTCCCTCGAGTATTTTACATCTAGTGTCATCAAATATAACTTTTCTCCCGTTATCACATAGCTGAGCTACGCTGAGTAAGTTATATTTAAGTCCACTGACTAGGGAGACTGACTTAATAGTAGGATTACCACCAACGGTTCCTGACCCTACTATCTTACCCTTTTTTTTGTCTCCGAAACTTATGCTTCCACCTCGTTTACGCACAAGTGTGATGAACTGAGTTTCATCACCAGTCATATGCCTCGAGCATGCGCTGTCAATGTACCACATCTTTGACTTCTCAGCACACCTCATGCTTACCTGCAATATAGCTAGTTATCTTTAGGTACCCAAGTCTTTTTGGGTCCTTGTTTGTTAGGCTCAACAGGTAAAGCATCATATTTAATCTTATGACGACACACTTGGACAGTGTGTCCATTTTTCCCATAGAAGTCACAGCTGACCTTCCATTTGGGATATCTCACTGACTGGTCAGCACCCCAGTGCTGAGCATGCCAGCACACCTTTATGGTGTGTCCTTTCTTCCTACAGAAGTCACACTGGACATTCCACTGAGGATTCCATCTCTGCTAACCAGTACTTCGGTACTGAGTGTTCAGAGGAATATTTCTTTTATTCGGAATCTTGAGTTGATTCTGAATAGATGTGATGTCCTTTCTCAGTTTCTTAGAATCTAATTGGACCTCTGAAACAAACTTGTGCATAGTTTCTACGTTGCTATGCAAAGTTGAGTTGTCTTGGAGAAGATATCGAAGGTCACTCAGTTTGACCTCTTCAATCTCGTCACATCGCCTGCTGAGTGCTCTAACCTTCTTGTTACACTTTTTGATAAGTGTGTAGAGGTCACTCAGGGCATTTATCATTTCATTTCTGAGCAGGGGTAGTGATATTACCTCAGTTGAGTGTGCCTCATCGTCAGATGCAATGGAGGGGTCAGCATGCTCAGAAACACAAGGTTCAGCAAGCTCATCAGCCATGAAGCAAATCTTTGCTGACTCAGTGGCATCAGCTTCTGATGATGATGATTCATCACTATCACTCCAGGTTGCCACCATTGCATTCTTGATGTTCTTCTTTTCCTTCCTTAAGGTAGGACAGCTTGATTTGATATGGCCAGTTTGATGACATTCAAAGCATGTGATGGGCTTTGAGCTGTCCTTCTTGTACTTGCTGTCGCTGGACTCAGCTTTGTACTTGTCAAACTTCTTGTAAGGCTTCTTGGAATATTTATCATTCTTTCTGAACAGCCTCTTCATTTTTCTAGTGAACATGGCCATCTCTTCATCGTCTGTTGACACTACTAGAAAATTGTCAAACTGTGACGGAAAGTTGTGACGGAATTAATTCCGTCTCAAATCCTAGACGTATTTTCGTCACTAAATATTCCGTCAATGCTTGTGACGGAAATTTGAGACGAAATGAAATTTTCCGTTATAAAAAACTAGCGGGAGAATTCCCGCTATCATGTGTAACGGAATTCGACACGGAAATTATTCCGTCTCAATATATTGACTTTTTTGTGACGTTTTTATTTGTTCTGTCACAATAGAAAAATAATTTTATAATTTTGCTTTTTCTTTAATAAAAGAACCTTTCAAAAAATATGTTAAATAAAACCAAAAATATATATATCTACGGTTTTATAAATAATATAATATTTTAATATCTATCATATATATCTTTTAAGGTGCAAAAATACTCCCTAATACTTACAGAAATGAGCAATTTTATCCTTAAAATCTAAAATTGTGCAATTTTACCCATAACGTTGACACCCAAGAGCAATTTTACTTCTAACGTTGGCTAGTCAGGACAATATTAGACATTATTATAAAACACAATGATTTTGTTCCTTATTCTGTACCAGTTACACGTAAGTTGATTCTAAAAAAAGATTTAATATTTTTTGTGATTAAATAAATATTTGAATTTTTTTGTCCAACTCATTCAAAATGCAGTATATTTTTAAATTTAAAAAAAAAAAATTAAAGCTCAACCATATGTTTGTGGTCTGTTACTAATGAGTTATAAAATGATGCACATGTGAAGTGTAGATGATAAGATTCATGACCGAGATTGACGAATAATTTCTCCAATTAACCCAACTTGTCAACATTAGGGGGAAATTGCACTTGGCTGCCAACATTAAGAGTAAAATTGCACAATTTTAAACGTTAGAGGTAAAATTGTTCCTAAGGGTAAACGTTGAAGGTATTTTTGCATTTTATCTGTCTTTAAACAAAATATATACTCCTGGAACCAATTTGAATTAGATATCAATCCATTTATTTACACATTTGACCTTATTTTTTTGGTTTTTCCAAACACGTCACTTAAACCACGTCGTTTACAAGGAAGAAGGGATAAACGATGTACCTCCTCTCTCTCATCCGTGTTGTCTCCTTTTGCTCTTTCTTCCTCAGTTTCTCTATTTTCCTCTCAAATAAACCCTAGCCTCCACTCCGCCGCTGTGTGTTTTCATGCCGCCGACTCCACGTTCTACCTCTCTGGTGAGTTTCTTACTCCCTCTTTCCTTTACTTTCTCCATTTTTCCCGGTTCCATGATCTCCATTTTCGTTGGGGGTTTGAGACCTGCGATTCCATTTTCTGCGTGTCTGGTGGTTCCTTCTATTTCGCCCTTTACTGATTCTTTATTTATTCTACTTTTTGTTCTTGCTAATTTAGTGATTCATGTGGTCAATAATTTCAGAGTTGCTTTTTTTCCCTTTTTTGTGAATCTTTTGAATCCATGTCTTCTCACGCTGTTGATGAACTCCTCTCAATTTCTCAATCTATAATTTAGCTCCTTAGTTGTGTCTCTGTGTTTAATAACTTTAGTTGGGGATAATATTTCATCATATAGCAGCAAAACATTAGCTTTTACTAATGTGGGTTTTCTTGAGCAGTATTTGGCTAAAATTGTAATGTTGGATATCTTATTCATTTTGATGTCAATCTATGCATACATATTAAATTGATTTGTTCTTAAGTCTTAATTCTTTAGTTTTACAAGGTATCCTCAACCCCTGACCATTTTCTATTGTAAATTATTAATTTTATTACCCAAAATATTAATTATAAAAAGTTTTGCACTAATCCTTCTGCTAAATGAATTAAGCATTTGGTTCAAACTTTGGGTTCAATTGAAAACTGCACATTTATATTAAGAACTAGCTTTCAGGAAAACAATAATTATATTTGTATGGTTCCCTCATTTTTTTCATATTTCAACAAATCACATAATTCTAACTTCCTCAAATTTTTCTTATTTTTTATGTTGCATATTAATTTAATACTATCACAAACAAGTGTGTATCTGCCTGTGATGACTTTTTTGCATTTTTTCTTGTCTAACAGCTTGTATGCTCCAAATCCGAAACTTAGAGAAACAAGTGTGCCAATTGAAAAATCCTACCTGCTCGAAGCAATTATGGAAGATTGCAAAGACTACTTCACTGAAACCAATAAACGAGTGTCCTTTGAGTATGCAGTTTTAGGTACAATTGTTACATTTCAATGCAATTTTCTCCCCCGATCCCCATTATATACTTGAGGTTTTAAAACATAATGTTAATGTCAAAGACATTATTCTTAAAACAAATTTGTCTTTTGTCTCCGCAGCTGGGGTGAATGATAGAAAATTGAACTTGTTGACCTGCTTCATGAGTGGGGATGTGGCTCTCATGTGAATTTAATCCCTAGTCTTATCAATACCATGTCTCATGTACTTCATTTTCAAATCTTTTTTTGGAAGGGGGAACCTAGAACATCTAGCGATATTTGTTTTGTTTTTCGCTATAGAATTAGGTGGATTTAACAGAAAATTTTGATGATCTATGATTAGTTTTGTATATTGTATCCAAATCAACCAAGAACTTTTGGTTTTATAGATTCGTTTTGAAGATTAAAAGCCGCTTGAGGGACTTCTTTTCTGGTAGTTGGCTAATTAATGTAGATGTGTATTTTTGTGTTCAGGTGGATAACAAAAACTCCTCAGCAGTGGCCGTGCTGGCTAGAACTGATGGTATATGCAAGGAACACTCTCTGTTCTCTATGCTCTTTTGCGGATCTAGGAATCTAGACGACTGATGGATGCATGAGTTTTTCCTTGTCATTAGATATGAATTTTTTATATTCCATCCTTTAATTTGAAGAACCAACATGATAAGAGTGGCAGATTCTGTGGCAATCTGGTGGTGTCAAAGCATCATGATGCATAAATTGGAGACCAAGGATTTGTTGATGCAGGATCTATCCATGCTTATTCATTTTATTGTTTTCATGTGTCCTAGCATGCCATTCTTATACAAGAATATAAAAGATGCATTGATGAATTAAGCGTATTTTGTACTTGTTTTTGCAGTTATATTTTTTGTTCATTTTTTATATGTTTTATACACCTGAATTTTTATTTTGGATTCATAACTGTTCCATTGATCTTATGTTTAAGTCTCTGTTTGTATTTTATATGATATACTTTGAACAATTGGGTTCTTTGGTTCTTATTATGAATTTACCCTTCTTTGTCAGGTGGGATGTATGGTATGCCCCCTTGATGGACCGGTATGGATTGGCTATGCCAATGGCCCCTGCTGTCATGGTATGTTAAGTACAACATTCTTATTTGGAATTTAGAAAATATAGTTCAGTTTAGTGTTTTGGCATATTATATATAGGAACATGTTGTAACTTGATTAGTTGACCATTGACAAGAACACTTAATTTTTGTGACCAGTGTTGTACCTCGCCATTATATTTTCTCAGTTGCAGGGCTTTAAACATTTTGTGTTGGTTTATTCTTCAAATAAGTTAAATAAATTCACATTCTACCGAAGTTTGGTGTTTTTCTCTTATCCGTAGTTTACATTATATTATATTGTAACAAATTCATTAAAAATAATAAAGTTAACCTATAATTCAACAAGACTAATGTTAGATATCTTGAGTTGCAGCTTTAAAATTATGTCTAATTCTATGATACTTGCTTGGTTTGAAAATAAACTCACCATGTTCCGTGTTCATGGCTTTTAATTCACTTATTTATTCCCTTCCTCTTTAGGTCTTCCGCTTTGCAACGAGACGCTATTCGTACTATATCATGACAGCATGGACAGATGCACGTGTGTCTAAGAGTTTTGAAGAGGTGTCATCAAATGTCTTTTTCGTATGCATGGTGCACATTTTTGGAGGCTAATTTTGTACGGGATCTAAAAGCCTTTTAGATTATTAGAATATTATGCAAGTAATTAGCTTAGTTTTGTAATTATAATTATATAATCTTAAATTTTTGGATTTATTAATATATTTTAGTTTAAATTATATTGATTTTTAATTATATATATATATATATGAATTATGAAATCAATTTCATTTAAATGTATTATTTAGTATTAAAAAAACAAAAACATTATATTGAGACGGAATTCCGTCAGCAATTTCTATTTCTGGCTGATTAAAGATTCTTTACGTTTAGTTCTGTCTTTGTAATCCGTCGGAATTTTGTGACGGAAAAACGTCATTGAATAGCGTAAGGATGTCTTAACGTTTATTTTCGTCTCAAATTCCGTCTCCACTGTTGACGGAATTCCGTCACCAGTCCGTCAGAACATTCTGTCACAAAAAACGTAATCGAAATCTGCGTCGACTGATATAACTACGGTTTCGTTCCGTCTTAAATTCCGTCACTAAGACGATTTAGTGACGGAATCATGCGATTTATGACGGATTTTTCCGTGACAATTCAACAATTTTCTAGTAGTGTGAGCTCCCATCAGTGGAGTCAGCTTTCATGACAAGAGACTTTTGCTTCTTGTCCTCCGACTTCTCCTTCACCTCAAAGTTCTCCATTGAGATCTCATGGGTCAGCAGAGATCCAATGAGTTCATCATATTTGTAGGTGGTCAAGTCTTGAGCTTCCTCAACAACAGTTTTCTTGGCTTGCCAGCTTTTGGGAAGACTCCTCAGTATCTTCTTGACTTGCTCTTCCTCAGTAAAGATCTTGCCAAGTCTTTTGAGCTCGTTGATTATGTTTGTGAACCTTGAGTTCATTTCAAAGATTCCTTCATCATCATTCATCTCAAACAGCTCGTACAACCTCATGTGCTGGTTCACCTTAGACTCCTTAACTCTGTTAGTTCCTCCATAGGTGACCTCCAGTTTCTTCCAGATTTCCTGTGCTGACTCACAACCTAAAATTTTGTTGTACTCTGTAGCATCTAACGCACAGTGAAGCATGTTTATAGCCGAAGCATGATTTTGTAGCTTCTTAAGGTCATATTCTGTCCACTTAGTCTTAGCTTTAACAACCGTTTGGCCGTCAACAGTTTCAATAGGAACAAATGGGCTTTGGACTATAGAAAGCCATGCACTCATATTTGTTGCCTGAATGAAATTTTTCATTCTGTTCTTCCAAAAGGTGTAGTTAGACCCGAAGAACAGAGGAGGCCGAGTAATGGACAGTCCCTCAGGAAGAATCTGAGTTGTCTGATTTCCTGGGAGGAAACAAGTGTTGTTCTCAGCCATTGTGGGGATCAGCTCAAGATAGTTATATCTTGCTCAGTGAGCTTTTAAGCTCTGATACCACTTGTTGGTCCCGTGTAACGTGACAAGGTTAGTCCAAGGAGGGGGGGGGGGATAGGAACTATTTAAAATTTTATCCGTTAAGGCTGACTTCTTTTCCTTGAGAAAAGGTTTACACAGCGGCGCTAAGTAGTTTTAAGACACCAGCTTAGTCAACTGGTGACTAAGTCTGTTTCTTTCCTTGAGTCAGGAGATAGCACTTAAGTCTATTCCTGAACTCAGCTTCTTAGTGCACTCAACTCAGCGTGAGTTCGTTACTTAGTCAGTTTTATAGCAAGCAATATATAAAGGAGTTTAAAGGTTAGAAATATGTTACTCAGCAGACATATCCTGGTTCGGCCTCTCCACCTACGTCCAGTCCCCGGAACTTGTTCCAAGCTTTTTGAATCCTCTACTGAGCTCTTTAAAGGTAGAGCACGAAACCTTTTACAACAGAAGCTGAGTATACAAGAGTACCTTCCTCTATTCCTCTACTCACTCCTATAACTACCGCTGAGTACTATAACCGAGTACTCAGCTTCTCCTTTCTATTCTTCTAGAAATGATAAGTGTTTGTCCTAAACAACAATTGCTAAGACACTTTAGATGAATAAAATCACTCTAGACTTTTACACAATAATTGGAATTGGTGTAAGATTTGCTTTGCTTTTCTCACAGAACTTCAAGTATGAATTTGGTCAGCGTTTCGACTTGATTGAAGATCTGCATCGAATGAAGCATTTGAAAGGCCTATTTATAGTGACACTTCAAGCACCGGTGATTTCAAATTTCGAAATAACCATTGGAGGCTAACGGCTTCCTGTCGCTTTCACTCAGGACGTGCTCAGTGTCGTTGGCCAATGAGATTCTTGCATCTTCTGTCTACGGCAGTGCTCATCAGCTTTTCGTCAGATGAACAGAATGTTTCAACATTTATAGTAAAGTCTTCCAGACAGCTTACTGCGTCTTCTGAGCTTTACCCAAAGTAGAAATACTTTGTCTCTAAGTTGGTTCTGTTTTGCCGCTAACCTGACTACCTTGTCGCTCAACTCAGCAGCTTCGTCTTGAAGCTATTTGGTCGAAGGCTTCTCGATCCTTCTTCATGCTGGGCTGGCGTTTTACTTGATACGACTGCGTTTTGTCTTCCTGGGCCGTGAGGTCTTGATCTGTTGACTTGGGCTTGACTTCCTCATATGGGCCTTTAGGCTTTTTATCTTAATGTCTTATAAATCAATTAACTCAACATTGAACAAACACATTAGTGTGAATAAATCAAAGCATTTAAATTTAATGTGTTAGAATATTTTTATCATCCACATAAATAATTTTGTCAAATCAAAATCATGTGGAAAGGTGTTTCAACAGCATCACCTCCAGCAACACTCCGCTGGTGCAAAGAATCATCGAGACAAGGTTCCCGCGAGACTGGAAGGCCCCTCGCTTATCACAGTATTCGGGGACCGAGGACCCGAATGACCACGTGGCCTCTTTTATGAGCACCATCAACCTTTATTCTAAGGATAAGGATATCATGTGCAAAGTTTTCCCAACTACACTTTCCGCAAGTGCATAAGAGTGGTACCGGGGACAGGCTCCCGAGTCCATCGACTCTTTCGATATGTTGAAGGACCTTTTCCTCTCCAGATTCTTCGCGGCTGCAAAAGTAAGAAAGATCAGCTCGGACCTCAACGGTCTCAAGCAGCGAACAACCGAGCCGCTGCTCAATTTCCTCTCCAGGTTCCACCATATGGCCTCTCAAGTCAAGGGACTCAATCTGGAAGTTGCTCACGATGCTCTCGCAAAGGGCACTTCTTGTGAACCCCTGAAACAGAAGTGCTTCAGGAAAATGCCCTGGTCCTTCGAAGAACTCATGACCATGGCACAGACCTTCGTCCGGTACAACGACTGTGACCGTCCTGCAGGATATGAAGAATCGGAGAAAGACAAGGCCAGAGGAGATTCTCAAAAAAAGGAGAAGGGCAAGGTGTCAGGAGATGCCCGTGACGGAGGACGGGGCCGTAAGGAGGAGGCCCCCCTTCCCTACCCCCCGCGGGTAGAAGCAATTAGCTCGGACCACAGAGGTGACAGGTCCCGCGGTAAGGAGGTGCACTACGTCACTCAGAACCCTGCTCGGAGATACACACACCAGGCCTCGCCAGCGGATAAGGGCAAGACCCATATCGAGAAGGAGTACTGCAAGTATCACAAATCCTCCGGGCACTCCACGAAAAACTGCCATCAGTTGCAGAAGGAAATTGATCGAATCACGGAATAGGGCACCCCGCCAAGATCCCTCAGGCAACGAGAGCAGAGTCCGAAGCAGCGCAACGCCGACGGAGCCGAAGACCAAAAGAGACCAAGGTTTCAAGGAGAGATACATGTCAGACGGGATGGGGCACCGGCGCACTATAACCCCCTGGAAACCTCCCGAAAGTGGAAAGCAACGGATCACATCCTGACGCTACAGCCACCACTCTGAACCAGCCACTCGAAAGCCCTCGTCGTCACAATGTGTATTTCCAGCTTTAATGTGCATCGAGTATTAGTCAACACAGGGAGTTCGGTCAATCTACTAACCTAGACAGCGCTGTGCGCCATGAAAAGTGTCCATACTGCCCTCCGTGCAGGAACTTTCTCTCTGGTAGGTCTGTCCGAGATTGAAGTCCCCGTCAAAAGGATCATTTCCCTCCCTACGATTCTCAGCCACGATGGAAGAGAGGTGGAATGCGTTGCCGAATGGGTAGTAGTGGACATCCCACTAGACTACAACGCTATCATCGGAAGGCCCCTGCTAGCAAGTCTAAAAGCTACGGTCAATGTCTTCGAGCTGTGTCTGACTCTACCACATCAAAGTGGTGAGATCACAGTCCGTGGAGACCGAATGTTGGCCAAAAAACTACATTGGCAGGCGACCCAACCACGGACAGCTTTGTATCTGGAAGACGACCTGATGGACATGAGGGGATATAATCCCACTCCTATTGAGCCGGTCGAGGACTGCCTGGTCGGGGAGAGCAAAACACTGAAGATTGGGAGCAAGATGCCATCCAAGCTGGTCGACGAAATAAAGGCCATTCTCACCGAACACGCAGACGTGTTCGCATGGAGCACCGAGGACATCACCGACGTTTCACCCGAGCAAGCAACGCATAAGCTGAACATTGACCCTTCCATCGAGCCTCTGAAGCAGAAGAAACACGTGTAGGCACGGGACAAGCAAGTGGCTGTCAAGGCCGAAATACAGAAACTTTTGGCTGTAAAGTTTATCCGTGAAGTTCATTACCCGGACTAGCTTTCTAATGTTGTGCTTGTAAAGAAAGCCAGCGGGAAATACCGCATGTGTGTAGACTTTACCGATGTTAATAAAGCATGCCCCAAAGATTCTTACCCGCTACCTAACATAGATCAACTTATCGATCAAACGGCGTGACGTAAGATCCTGTCCCAATTTGATGCCATCGCCGGTTTCCAGCAGATACCCCCTGGATCCAGCCGACGCTGAAAAAACATCTTTCATAACACACGAGGGCACGTATTGCTATAATGTGATGCCTTTCGGTCTAAAAAATGCAGGAGCCACCTATCAAAGGTTGATCGATAAAATGTTTTCTCATCTCATTGGAAAAACAGTACAAGTGTATATCAACGACATGGTTATCCTTAGCACTGAAGAAAGCGATCGTCCACGAGATTTGGCGGAGGTGTTCAAGATTTTTCGAGATTACAACCTTAAGCTCAACCCAGAAAAATGCTTCTTCGGAATTCGCTCAGACAAGTTCCTACCTCAAGGAGGCCCATGCGACCAGCACCACTCAATATAAATACCCCAAGCATAGGGAAGGTAAAGACACATTCTCACTCACTACTCGATCGAGTACCCTCAAAGCTATTCGATTATTTCCTTTATTAATCATCTCGAACAACTAACTGTCTTGATCGTCGGAGTATTCAAATGGACCGCTCCCCGCACAAACACGAAATTCGAAAACCACAAGAAGCCTCGGAGGCAGCTCGGATTAATGTAGTTCGTTCCCTAATTACCTACTAATAAGGGTTAAATTAGTAATGGAGAATGGGATCTCAAACCTAACAAGCAAAGATTCAACTTCTTACCACTCAGACCAACCCTTATTAGCTATATATATATATATATATATATATTTCCCAGATACCAAAAGAGAGAAACAATAAAAGGCAAAAGATAAAGAAACCTAATTTTCTATATTAGGTCAATCACCCGTAAATTACATCAATTCCTAATCTGAAAATTAAAGAAATAACAGCCCAATAATATATATATATATATATATATATATATATATATATATATATATATATATATATATATATCCGATTCAACCAATCTGAATCAAGGGAACTAAATTTAAATTTAGTGAATGAAAATAAGTTTCCTAAGTTCATCCAAATTATGTTCCGCAGATTCTAATTTCTTCTTTGGATTCTAAAATATGAGTTTGGAATTAAAAACTATTATAAAAATTGAATTGGAATAGAAAATTAGCCCTCAATTAAAACCATAAATATGAACTTTGCGACTGAATAAAAAATATTTGGATGCCTCAGCTCTTATAATGGATGATTTATATAGACTTTATTGGGAGATCCCATATATCCTTAACGAGGCAAGATTCACCATCCCGTTCGAGGATCTGCTCCAACGATGACAAAGAATCTCAGATATCCACCCCCTAATATGCCCCCAATTTACCCCTCCTCTCCGACGTGGTGCTGACCTGACAAAATATAAAGCTGCAATAATCCAAGCGCCACGTTGGAGAGGATGGGTAAGTTGGATGGCTTTTTGGAAGTTTAGGGGGTCAATAGGCTGTCCCTTAAGTTTAGAGGGTAAAATGAAAAAAATAGACAAGTTTAGGGGGATGCGTATGTATTAAGCCTTTTTAAAGTGATTAAGTTAGATGGTTGAAGAAAAATTGAGGAAGATGTTAGAATAAGGACATGAGCTATAGCTGTGGAGAGATTTGGGGAGGTTTACGAGAGTCGAAAATGATAAATTGAGGCAGATGCTAGAATTGGAGAAAGAGAAGATGAAATTCTTCAAAGATTTAGATATGGAGAGCATGCAATTCAAAAACGATTTAGAGATGAAGAGGATGAAAATCCACATCCTTTCCATCTCTAAATCTTTCTTAAATTTCATCCTCTCCATCTCTAAATCTTTAGAGAATTTCATCTTCTTCTTCTCCAATTCTAACATTTGCCTTAATTTATCTTTTCGACTCTCGTAAACCTTCCCAAATCTCTCCACAACTCTAGCTAATATCATTTTCCTTCCAGAGAGAGAAAAAAGAAGAAATTAAAGAGAGATGGAAAAGATGGTAGATTTGATTTTTATTTTTTATTTTTGGGTTTGTTTGTGATAATTAGATAATAAGAGGGTTAGTTTATGAAATAAATAAATATAAGGATAAAATTAACTCTTTTCACTTTGACTTTTAACACCGTTAGTCAATTTGGCCTGTGTTTGCTAACGGAATGAATCTCAAGGTACCATTTTATAAATTTTTAAACCATAAGGACACCGATCGAAAATAGGTGTAACGACAAAATTTATTTTTATACTTTTCCCTTATAAAAATTGAATTGGAATTAAAAATTAGCCCTCAATTAAAACCATAAATATGAACTTTGCGACTGAAAATAAAAATACTCTGAATTGATATAGCTACCTACACCTGCTTTGGCAAGCAGGTTTAATTGCCTTCTCTTGCTACCGAATTGAAACCAATTTGCGACTGAATAAAAAATATTTGGATGCCTCAACTCTTATACCGGATGATTTATATAGACTTTATTGGGAGATCCCATGATATGTCCCAGGAATTTCCAAAGGGAAACAGATCACTGAATCAAGATAGTTTACCACTCGATCAAAATAAACAAAGAGAAAGACTGTAATAAACAACTTTTAAATTTTGAAAAACAGCAACATCCAAATAGGTTCTGAATATGATCTGATTTTGGATTTTGAAAAATCCCAAAACTAAATCGGAAGCCTTAATTCACTAAAAAAGTTCCCAAATCATGACCAAAACTAAATCAGAAAACTCAATTCACTAAAATGTTTCCCAATGATCATCTACAACCATGACTAACGCTTTTACTTTTCAAGTTTTCTTGATTTGTCATGATTGAGAATGATCAACAGATCAGTGAATCAAGATGACTAGAATAAACAACTTTTAAAAAATTGAAGAACAGCAATAGATAAATTGTAGTCACCGAATAGACGCAGATTGCCGAAAAATAATATCAACCATATGCGGCGGTGGATGGCTCAGCTCTAAATCGTCAAACCTAGCAAATGAAAAACGACTTTTCAAAATTGAAAAAAAGCAATAACTAAATCGTAGTGACTGCCGGAAAATGAGAGCAACCACTCACTCTTAAATTGTAGTCGGCGGAGACCTCATCTTAACCGGCTAACCTAGAAAATGATATACCTCTCTCTTCTTTAAGGCTATTAGAGATCCAGCCCATTATATAGACGTAACGTAACCTTTATGGGTTTTCTTCAAAAAAAAAAAAATTAAGGGGTAAATTACACTTATACCCACTAAAATTTATTCATTTTCATTTTCATGAAATGAAAATTAATCTTTAAAATGTAATATAAAAGTCACTTATTTTTTAGACTTTCTAACATTATAGACACTAAACTTCAAGCAACGTCTCAAAATAATCATTGAGAACCTCCAAATAAATGATTCCAAGAATTGATTATATTCTAAGAAACTTTAATTATTTCGTTTTGAGGTTATTTATGTGTTGTTTGGTTAGAAGAGAAAAACTGATTTTTTAGATAGAAAACTCTAGAAATAGTGGTTTTAAAAAATAAAAAAATGTGTTTTCATGGTAAATATCGTTTTAAACAACTGTAATTTTTGAACATTTTCATTCTGAAGTCGTCAACAGTCACTTTGAGGCGTTAGTTAAAATTTAATGAGCATAATGTGAAAAAATGTAAAATTGAGTGGATTTTTAAAGTTTAATTGTCATATCATGAAAATTAGTAAAGTTCAGTGGCAATGGGTGTAATTTACCCATGGATTTTTTTTTTTGTACATTTTAAGTCATTGTTTGTCAAATTAATTCAGTCAAAAAAGTGTTATTTATTTTATTCGTATTTGAAATTATAATTTTTACAGTTTCAAATAATCTTTTTATAGTTTTTCTATGTATATTAAAAATTGTTTTGGACTATAAAAAAATAATAATTGAATGGATGTGAATAACACTTTATTAACCGGATTTTATGTTCGAAGCTGACTTTTATGGTCATCATGAATTTAATATGACAAAATAAATATAAAAGATTAAGAGCTTAATTTGTTCATATAAAAGTTTAAAGACTTAATGTACAAAAAAAAAAAAAAAGATTAAGGGCCTTAAGATATTTTTCCATAAAAACTGTCCTTTAAAACTCACCGACAAAATCATTGAAATTTATATATTAATTCAATCACAAATTTGGTAATATTTAACAAAACAGGCTAAATTTGAGAAATTTTAGGTATCAAATGAATTTAAGAATGAGTTTGATACCTAAAAAGGAAAAAAGACCGCGTTTTGCATCAGGATAAAAAAAAATGTACCAAATTGATTAAATATTCAAAATTTCACTTACAAAATCTATATATAATATAAAACAGTAACGATGGAACTGAGGTGTCACTTCCTCCCATTTTAGTAATAAAAAATTTAATATATTAATTTTAATTTTATTATATATATTTATTTATAAAAAGATTATTTTATCCCCACTATATCTAAGAGTTCTACAGAATTTAAATTAATCCCTAAAATCTCGCTAATTCTTTACACATCTATATCTATATATAATATAAAACAGTAACGATGGAACTAAGGTGTCACTTCCTCCTTTTTTAGTGATAAAAAATTTAATATATTAATTTTAATTTTATTATATATATTTATCTATAAAAAGATTATTTTATCCGTACTATATCTAAGAGTTCTACAGAATTTAAATTAATCCCTAAAATCTCTGTAATTCTCTACACATCTATATATAATATAAAACAGTAACGATGGAACTGAGGTGTCACTTCCTCATTTTTTAGTGATAAAAAATTTAATATATTAATTTTAATTTTATTATGTATATTTATCTATAAAAAAGATTATTTTATCCCATATATCTAAGAGTACTACAGAATTTAAATTAATCCCTAAAATCTCTCTAATTCTCTACATATCTATATATAATATAAAACAGTAACGATGGAACTGAGGTGTCACTTCTTCCTTTTTTACTGATAAAAAATATAATATAATATATAATATATTAGTTTTTATTTTATTATTATATTTATCTATAAAAATATTATTTAAAGTAAATGTGAAAATGAAATAATAATATTTAATTTATATAACACATTTATGTCATTAATTGTAATTATTAGATTGTATTTTTATTAATATTTATATATTAAGATGAATCCGTGCATCGCACGGGCCAACAACTAGTTTAGAATTAAAACCTTTCTAGTATTTTTATTTAATTACATCAATTATTTTCATAAATAAAGATCTTATACTACAACATATATAAATGACAGATTTTTACATTGTAATTAGTATATTATGAAATTAGATTTATGTAGTTTAGAATTTCATAACATAATCTTGATGTTTTCTTTCGAATTTCATTTTCTGAAAGGTTTTGTTAATGTAGAAAAAAAAAGAGGAATTCTTAGTTGTATCTCGGGAAAACTGACTTCGGGTTTTTACCCATTTCTCCTACTGGTGTAAGGGCCTTCCTTGTCTCGTTTATTTTTTTAAGGCGCGAAGCCTTTTCTAATCCATCCGTCGCCGGACCAGTTAAGATTCTAGATGAAAGAGTCCTTAGTTGGCTTGTGCAATTTGAAAGTAAAGCTTTCCTTTCCAACATTTTTCAATATTTGTAGGGAGTTTTCATACAAGGCTTTCGTGCAGATAGCTAGTCAGGGATTTGTGAAATTGGAAATGATATATATATATATATATATATATATATATATATATATATATATATATATATATATATATATATATATATATATATGATGAAATCCTGGGGATGATGGCGATCTCCCCACGACTGCGATAGAGACCACCAAGCCAATGAACTCATGATGAATTCCTGGCTCCACACTTAGCGCACCAATAATTATTTGTATAGTTTTCTAGACTAACAACTTTGATGTATTCGGGTGGACTTGTACCAGTTATGATCTGGCTACAAGGGCTGTGTACAATTTCCTCTTAACTCTTAGGGTCTGTTCATAATGTAATCAAAGTTACTATTCCATTATCATGTTTGATTGACAAATAAAAAAAAATATGATGAAATGTAATTACCATTACAATATTTATGTTTGCTTAGTTAAATGTAATCGCAAAATTTTATTTTATTTTTTGCTTTTTTTTTCATTTTTAGTTTTTCTAGTTTTTGCGTTTTTTAGAATGATGAGAAGTGAGATTTGACAAATGAGAGATTAAATGGAACTTTAAATATAGAAATTAGGATTACATGTTTTGGATGTAATGAGAATTCAAGCCATTTTTTTCATGTAATAGGGATTACAATAGTTATTACATAAAATTTATTTATGAATTTCTCATTCCATTATATAAAAAATTTAATATACAATCAAACATGGTAATGACCCTTCAATGTAATGGGCATTCCATTACAAAGCCCATTACATCTTACCAAACGGTCCCTTAATTGTACTGTTTATGAGCATTTTTGGAACATCTAGCTAGAACTTGTATGGAAGTCAAAAGATAATATTGAAAAGAAGAGAATTCAGTAAATGTAGATCAATGTTGTAAAAGACGTTAGACACTAGTAAGGCGGACAGGACTCTCGAAGATTAATTGGATTTGTAATTTTCTGTTTTAAAATTATACTATTTGAAATGATTTTTTTTTTTTATGAAATCTACTTGAAATGAACTTAAATATGAGTAATATAAATACTGAACCTGGACTTGAAATGAACATGGTTCATTATATATCAATTATACCGCTTACTGAATCAAACCGATTGAATTCGGTTTTTTGATTTGTTTTCTTTTACACTTCCATTCGGTATCAGATTTAGTTTTAGGTGCATTTCAATATTCGATTATCTTCAGTTTTCAGTTTGATGAAAAATGAGATAGAAAAAAAAAACAAACAAAAGCACACCGTTAAACACAAGGGTAAAAAGTTTTATAGTAAACACTCATAAACATAAAGTTTTCAGTTTTCGATTTAGTTTTAGGTGTATTTTGATAATTTTGATATTCGATTTTTGCAGTTTGATTTTGAACCAATGCACACTCTTAAACATAAGGGTAAAAAAAAGTTTTAATTATCACTAAAGTAGAGACTTTGTATATTATTTTTATCCAATAAAATTATTAATATAATAAACTTCTGTACATAAAATCTCTATGATCACATCAAACCACTAGAAGTGACCTTAATTCTTGGTGCGGATCGACAAACCGACGCCTATAATCAAGTTTTTAGCACGGGTTACAACTAACACTAAAAGGTATCATTTGGATTCGGTTGTTAAATAGACCGGTATTGGCATTGGTCCTCTTTATAACCGATATTAAAGGTCTTCATTGGGGTTAGTTGTTTAACAACGGACTCCAATTATAAGACCTTAGCGTCAGATATACTTAACAACAACCGACACCAATGTTGGCGTTCCCGTCCACGAATATATATGTTAAATGAAAAGGACATGTGAACAGATAAATGCAACATAGCATAAATAACCACTTTGGTGCGAAATAAGATAAAGAACCATCATGATCAGTGGTAGTTTCGGTTTCCTTGTCAACATAAAATTTGAGGTTGTAGTGGTTTTGGTTCCTCTGTTTTGAAGAAATTTTGATGGGCTGCTGAATTAGCACCCCTAAAATTTGGTGCAGGTCTTATTAGTTCTCTCTAAATCCAAAATTCTAAATTTTTTTTTGGCACGTCATCTCTAAATCCAAAATTCTAATTTTTTTCCTATTAAATTATTGTTTTTTTTTTGAAACCAATCGAAATATATTAAACCAAATCAGCAAACAAAGCATTACAAATAACGGAAGGTGGACTATTCGTCCATTCCATAGCATCAGACAAAGAAAGCGCTACTCTAGATAGCTCATGAGCAACGACATTCGCTGAACGCCCAATAAAACTGACTCTAACGTTAGAAAAATAACTCAAAAACCACTTGCAATCATTAATGATGGTACCATAAGCAGATATGAAACTTGGCTCATAGATGTGATTTACCACATTCAATGAATCTGACTCCACCACGACCCCATCCAGTCCTTTCCTCTTAATCCAACTAAGAGCCTCTCTAATTCCCACTGCTTCCCCCTCCCTCGGTTGAAATAAACCCGGCATCCTCGTAACAAACGCACCACAAAACAAACCATCGCTATTTCTCAATACCGCCCCAATGCCTAAGAAAGGTGAGCCCGGCACAATAGATGCATCAACATTCACCTTAAACTGCCCTATTAAAGGCTTAGACCAGTGCCGATCTGCATCATTCTCTCTTCCGCGGACTGATCTCTGGCAGACATTATTCGGTTTTAGTTTAGCATCTCTCCAATCCTTCAAGCACAGAACAGCCCTCCGAAAGATACCCTGCGAGTCTACATTAACAGCAT
Source organism: Euphorbia lathyris (assembly GCF_963576675.1). Lineage (NCBI taxonomy): Eukaryota > Viridiplantae > Streptophyta > Magnoliopsida > Malpighiales > Euphorbiaceae > Euphorbia > Euphorbia lathyris. The sequence goes on from NC_088915.1 coordinate 89,964,174, forward strand.
GCCATACTTTTTGATTTCGTCCCCACCAAATACTCCAAACGATCATAGCCCAAAGACAACATCTTTCATCATTAAACTGATTGAATATCAGTTTGAACCAAGATACAAAATCAGCAGCAGTATTAATAGCGATGTGCTGATCAAAGAGACTCCAAACCGAGATCGCAAAGGGGCAATCCTTAAAAACATGCATAATTGATTCATTTGATAGACCACACAACACGCAATGAGGACTAACAATAACTCTCTTCTCCAATAAATTATCCATCGTAGGAATTACACACCGACATACTCGCCATAAGAAATTCTGAACCTTTGGAGGGATTCTTAAATTCCAAAACTTCTTCCAAAAACCATCAAGCATATTCTCAGGGATCAAATTAAGCTGTCTATAAGTACTTCTGACACTATAAACCCCACTATGTTCGTGCATCCAGAACCAGGAACCAGAATTATCTCTGTCAGAAAGCTGTAAGCTAAGAATTCTATTCTGATCTTCGAAATTAAAGACATCCCTGATAACCTCCTCATCCCAAGCTCTACACCCTACCTGAAACAATGAACTAACCTGTTGATTTGCAATCTGTTCAGGCAATTCTGTTGATGGCCTGCCATTAGCACTGTCAATTAACCACGGGTCATGACCAATTTGGATCGATTGACCATTACCCACTTTTCTCCTACATCCCGCGATAATGACATCTTTTGCTGCAATAATGCTGCTCTAAGCAAAACTCGGATATGACCCCTTTGTGGCTTCCAGAAAATCACATTTTCGAAAATATCGCGCCTTATACAAACGAGAAACCAAAGACCCAGGGTCCACAAGAAACCTCCAACATTGTTTGCCCAACATAGCAAGGTTAAACTGCCGGAGTCGTTTAAAACCCATTCCCCCCGAAATTTTGGGAGTGCTAACCCTGTCCCAACTCATCCATCTAATACCCCTACCTCCATTGCTCCACCAAAATGCATTGAACAACTTCTCTAACTCTTGACACAATCCCATAGGTAACAGAAACACATTCATGGCAAAATTTGGAATTTCCTGTAGAACTGTTTTTAGAAGAATTTCTTTACCTGCTGTGGATAAGAGTTTAGTATGCCAACAATTGAGGCGATGCCAGACTCTCTCCTTTATGTAACTCAAAATCTGCTTCTTCGATCGACCAATAAGAGAAGGTAACCCAAGGTATCTTCCCTGATCATAAGTCTCCACAACTCCTAACCGCCTGCAGATACTATTTTTGATATCTACATGTACATTTCTGCTAAAAGAAATAGCAGATTTGGTGAAATTGACAATCTGACCTGAAGCCATTTCGTACTCCTTCAAAACCTCTTGTACAATCTCACAATCCGACACTGAAGCACGGAAAAATAAGTAACAATCATCTGCAAAAAATAGATGACTTACTCTTGGGGCACCAATAGCAATTCTACATCCGTGCCATAACCTCTCCCTTTCTCTTCTTCGGATCAGAGCGCTAAGACCCTCAGCACACATGATAAACAAGTAAGGCGAAATGGGATCACCTTGTCGTATCCCTCTGGAAGGAACAATTGGCCCAACCTCCTGATTATTAACAGAAATTTGGTATTTGACAGATTCCACACAGCACATAATTATACTCACCCACCTTGCACAGAAACCAAATTTCTGAAGAATCGCTTTTACAAAGCTCCATTCAAGCCTGTCATAGGCTTTACTCATGTCAATCTTGAGGGCAGCAGTACCCTCCTTTCTTGTAGTCTTCCTTTTCAAATAGTGATTCATCTCAAAAGCGATAAGGATATTATCCGTAATCAGCCTGCCAGGCACAAAAGCACTTTGAGCCTCGGAAATTAGCAAACTAAGAAGCGGTTTCAACCTATTAGCGATGACCTTTGAGAAAATCTTATACAAAACATTACAAAGGGATATTGGACGAAGCTCTGTCATACGAGCCGGATTATTCTTCTTAGGAATCAACACAATATTAGTGTTATTCAATTCTGGAGGTAAACAACCGGCTTCAAAAACATCTCTGCATATTTGCACTACATCCCCACCTACAAGATCCCAAAATGATTGGAAAAAAGCAGGATTCATCCCATCCGGGCCAGGCGCCTTGTCTGGATGCATACCAAACACAACACTCCTGACTTCATCCACAGTAATAGGCTCCAAAAGACTAGCATTCTGCCCAGGTGTAATAACAGATTCAATGCTATCCAGAATTTCAACTGACGAACTGTTACTAGATTTAAATAACTGGGCGAAATAATCAATCATGAGATCACCTAATTGACCATTCCAATCATGCCAAACTCCTGCTTCGTCCTGGAGCTTCTCAATCCTATTACTCTTTTTCCTTCCATTAGCGAAAGAATGGAAAAATTTAGAGTTTGAATCACCTTCCTTCAGCCAATGAACTTTTGCTCTTTGCTTTCAGAACACCTCCATGGATCCTAGAATCTCAAAATACCGATTCTGACAGACATTAAGCTCCTCAATACCAGCATGATCTCGCCTCTTACGAAGCAGATTAAGGGCTTTTCTGACATCCCTTAACTGGGATCGAAGATGTCCAATATATTTGTCACCCCAACCGAAAAGAGCCCTACCACAATCAGTAATTTTCTGCTGTATATCAGAGTGGCTTCCTCTCCTCCACGCCTCCTCCACAATATTTCTACATGTCGAGTCTTTCAACCACAAATTCTCAAACCGAAACTTCTTTACCCACAACAACCTTCTTTGCGCCTTAAGTTTGAGTAAAATAGGTAAATGATCAGAAGACGTACAATTTAATACTTTGACCTGATTATGAGGAAACAATTCCAGCCAAGCTGTTGATGACAGAGCACGGTCAAGTCTTTCCTCCACCCAATTCTCTGAACCTCTACACCTCTCCCATGTAAACTTATGGCCACTATAACCCAGATCAGTCAAGCCGCTATCCATGATCGCTTGTTGAAAACCCTGAAGTAGCCCTTGCGGATGTGGAATACGACCTCTTTTCTCATCTGCAGCAAGAAGATCATTAAAATCCCCCATACAGACCCACGGTAAACTTGAGGTGCTTGCTAAGGACCTAAGTAAATCCCACGACTCTGACCTATTATTACGATCAGGGATGCCATAAAATCCAGTAAATCTCTAAACACAGTCTGCTTCCAAACGAAGCTTAACATCAATAAAATTCATGTTTTTGGAAATCAATTCAACCATATCAGCATTTCTCCACAGTAACCCGAGACCACCACCTCTTCCTTCACAATCCACACTTTCACATCCTGCAAAACTCATTCTTCTTCTCAATGCATCTAACCGACTAAGACTTATTCGCGTTTCAGACAAAAAAACTAAATCAGGCTTAAAATGTTGGACAAGATCAATAAGTACGCCTACCGCACATGAGTTGCCCAGCCCACGGCAGTTCCAGGCTAAGGCACTCATGATAACGGGCAGGCATGTCCAGCAGTACCCGCCTGAATTCCGTTTTTTGAGCCCAAATTTAAATTGGTAGATAAGGAGTCCACTAACTTTTCCTTACGCCTCTCCTCTGTTCTTGGACGTTTGGGGTCCACAATTTCGATCCCATCATCATTAATCTGAACTGCTTCATTTCCTCCTTTTTTGTCAACTGCCATGCTCTCCTATTAAATTATTGTTAAATCCAAATTTTTAATTTTTTTTACCTGTTAAGTCATTTTGAAATCCAAATTTCTAATTTTTTGGCCTATTAGGCCTTTCTTGAATCCAAATTTCTAAATTTTTTGGTCTATTAGCTGCTCCCTAAATCCGATTTTTTCTATTAGATACAATTTTTTACATGTTAAAATTTTAGGGCCCGTTTGTTTTACCTATTGTTTGTTGTTGAAAAAATCTGTTTTTCCAAAAAGCAGAATAGAGGTCCCTAACCAAACACTTAAAACTTATTTTTGAAGTGAAACCCATAAACACAATGTAGCTTAATTTTGAGAAGTTTTACATTGATACTTAAAAATTGATTATTGACCACTCAGATTATAAAACGTATATATACAGAATTTATTTGAACAAATTTAATTTAGCAAAACAAAAAAAAATCTTTACATATGCAAGTGTAAAATCGGCCCCCCAACTGATCAATCTTGTATTCGCCACTGGTTTGATGGTTGAGCAGCTTCCTCTGCCTCTGGTTGTTTCTTCTTTCCCTACGCAACTTGCCCTCACACATAGTTTGCTCCAAACTTTAAACTTGTTTCTGCTACTGCTTTTCATCCTGGAAATTAATATATATATATTATAGCTAGTGTTTCTTTATGATTTCTAGATACATAAATAATAAATAAAAAACCTTCCCTTATAGTATATAAGGTATCAAATTATGCTTTAGACCTTGTAAAATTATTGAGTTCAGTTCTTAGGCTAAAATATTAAATTAAGAAGTTCTAACTAGCACATGAAAATGTGAAATGATGCTTAAAAACAGGAATTCAAAGGTAAATGAATGATTTGGTATATATTAAAAAAATTTGAAGAAATTATAATTTATTTGAAAACCGAGAGATTTTCACATGTTTCGAGTTCCAAACTTCCATCGAAGAAATGCAATCCTTTTAAAATTTTAAAACGAGTTAACATAAGTACGTATAAGATTGAGATGTCACAACGATTTGAAAAAAATTCTTATACTTTTAATATGGTGGTTTTGTATCAACATCTCAAACGTAGGTTAGAGTATCCAGAATTAAATGTAAGATCGAATTTTTTGTAATACGACCTGCCAATTTATTAAAGATTACAAAGGATAATAGACAACTCAACTTGACATAGTTGTTTATTTCACGTGCTAAATGTATTTGGTTTTTTTTTTTACCATATGCCAAATTCGGTTTTATTTTTACCCAACTCTACTACATGTCAACTCTAATTTATGTGTTTTGTTTTTTACCTCAACCTACTAAATTTCGACCCTAATTTATCTAATTTGCAAGTAATATTTATCCTATCACAATCCATTTTTAAAATCTTAAAAAGGAGAACAACAACCAAATTGGATTAAAAGAAAGCCGACAAAAACTCAAATTCGATTTTATTTCCTAAATTGGATTTTATTTCCTTATTTGTGTTAGTCGCACTATTCTTCTTTCTTAAAGACTAATTTATTTTTGCTCTATTTGACTATGTAGTCTTCTTGGCTACATTTATCATATATGGTGATTAAAACGAAATTTTAAACTGTTAAATCATTATGGTAACGGATATAAACAAATTCAATGATGTGAAAAACTGCTCCGTAACGAGATGATAAACTTGCCTCCGTCTAGATTCTATTTTTTTTTTTAAGTTGGAGGGTGTATGAATTCTTTTTAAGTTAGGAAACTATATGAATCTTTTAAATTTTTTTTGAAGGAGTTATACCTACATTCTTCACAAATCGAACTGATATTAATGCTGTTTTCATCATCTAAATTAAAATGAACTGATAATTAGAATGATCTCTAATTGTATCAACATTCTACACCGAACTATTTCTTGATCGAATGTTATTTCTTACCCTTCGTCTTCTCCTCCGGCACCTTATATTTATCAAGAGTAACCTTCGTCAACCCCAACCCAGGACATAACATCTGCAACCAAAAACAACAACACCAAATTAATCTAAGAATCATGACAAAATTAACCAAATGCTTTCAAGAATATGAAATTAATCTTTGGATTGACAATTTCACATACATCTAATTGCTTTTGGACGTTTCTAGGCCGCTTCTTCACCCTCCGAGTGTAACAATGTAATTCTGAGTGATTATCATTGATGTGTAAAATAGTATAAATACATAGTATAGTTCACGTTTCAGTGAAACTCTAATTCTGTCTAACTGTTGTGTAGATAAGTACAGTAAATGCTATAACAGTAAATACTTAATAAATATCTCTAATACACCCCCGTAGTCGCAAGGTTCGGAGGCCGAACATTGAGACTATTTCTGAAGTCCTTGAACAGAGGTGAGGGCAGGCCTTTTGTGAAAATGTCAGCTATTTGATATCGGGATGGGACATGGAGCACATGGACTTCGCCTTTGGCAACCCGTTCCCGGACAAAGTGAATGTCCATCTCTACATGCTTGGTTCGATGGTGTTGAACTGGATTACCGGTGAGATAAATGGCGCTGACGTTATCACAGTAAACAAATGTAGATTTTTGAATTGGGTACCCGAGCTCAAGTAAAAGGTTACGAATCCATCATGTTTCAGACACAACATTGGCCACACCGCGATACTCAGCTTCTGCGCTGGAACGGGACAGCGTGGGCTGTCGTTTGGCTGACCAGGAAATAAGATTGTCACCAAGGAAAACACAGTAGCCAGAGGTTGAGCGACGAGTGTCGGGACAACCAGCCCAATCCGCATCAGTGTAAGAGATCAACTGCGATGGAGATGAAGCAATTAATGTGAGACCAAGATCAAGAGTGCCTTGTATATACCGAAGAATGCGTTTAAGGGCTGCCATGTGAGATGTTTTGGGGTCGTGCATGAATAGACAGATCTGCTGAACTGCATAGGAGATATCTGGCCGGGTGAGAGTAAGGTATTGCAGTGCGCCGGCTAACTGTCTGTATTCAGTAGGATTGTGATACGCTGAGCTAGAGGATATACTGAGCTTTTGTTTTGTGTCAACCGGAGTAGCAACTGGATTGCAGGAACCAAGCCCAACTTTATCAATAATTTCTGAGGCATACTTTTTTTGAGACAGAAATAGGGAGCCTGGTGAGTGTGTAACCGATATTCCCAAAAAATAGTGAAGGGGTCCCAGATCTTTTATTGCAAATTCAGAATTCAGCTGAGATAGAATTGAGGACTGAAGTTTGTCAGAAGAGCTTACAAGAACAATATCATCAATGTAGAGGAGAATGTAGGTGGTGTCCGTGCCTTGCTGAAAGATGAATAAAGAGTGATCAGATATGCTATTGGTGAATCCCACTTTGGTGACAAATGCAGCAAAACGCTGGTACCAGGCCCTAGGTGCTTGCTTTAAGCCATACAAATATTTCTGAAGCAGACAAACATAATCAGGATGTCGGGGGTCACGAAAACCCAAAGGCTGATGCATATATACTGTTTCATTGAGATTGCCATGGAGGAAAGCATTTTTGACATCCAATTAACGGATATTCCATCTTTTGGATAGAGCAATACTAAGAACAGCCCTGATGGTTGCAGGTTTGACCATGGGACTGAACGTTTCACCACAATCGACACCTGCCAACTGTCCTGATCTGTTACCCACCAATCGTGCTTTATACCTCTCGAATGATCCGTCTGATTTAGTTTTGTGCCTGAAAATCCACCAACTACGAATAACATTAGCATTCTTTGGACGGGGTACTATTACCCACGTCTTGTTTTCAATAAGAGCTTCAAATTCATCACTCATGGCTTGTGTCCAATTTGGATCACTTAGTGCAATAGCCGGTGTTTTAGGAAGAGGGGAAATTTGAGTAGGTGCAGAAACAGATAAATTGAGCATACGACGGGGCTTGTGAATGCCATGTTTGGCGCGGGTGGTCATAGTGTGATTGTTGGGATTACGGAGCTGGTTATTCATTTGTGGGGAAATAGAGGTAGACGGAATAGATGTTAAGGCAGGAGCTGTGTTTTGCGATGAAGAAGAGTAGGGGGGAGAGACATCAGACGACTCGAAGGAGGACGAGATGGAGGACGGGACAGACTCGACGGACGACGCGACGGGAGAAGGAGACGTAGGCGGGGTCGACGCAACAGGGGACGCGGAAGACCGCGGGGTCGATACTGACACGGACGAGACGCGAGGGGACGAAGGAATGATGCGGACAGGAGATGACGCTACGACGGGGGACTGCGGTGTTGAAATAGAAGCATGAAGGAACAAGCCTGCGTCTTCCATGGGAAGTGCAGGGATAGAGGCGGTAGGTGTAGAAATTGAGGAAAATGGGTAAACAGATTCATCAAACACGACATGACGGGAAATTATGAATTTATTTGTGGAGGGATTGAAGCATTTGTATCCTCGGTGATTCGACGGGTAGCCGAGAAATACACATGGAGAGGACCGAGCTTCGAGTTTGTGACGAGATGTGGATGGAATGAGAGGGAAACAAAGACAACCGAACACACGGAGATGAGAGTATGTGGGATCTTTCCTATATAACATTTTGGTGGGAGAATTATATCCTAATACTTTGTGCGGGTAAATGTTTAGGAGGTATGTGGCGAGTTCAAGTGCATGGTACCAAAATTTATATGGAATAGATGCATGGTTCATGACAGTGCGGATGACATTGTTAATAGTTCGGATTGTGCGTTCGGATTTACCGTTTTGAGGCGATGTGTAAGGACAAGAAAAACGAAATTGCATTCCGTGTTCATTGCAAAATTGACGAAACGATTGATTGTTAAATTCACCTCCGTTGTCACATTGGAAAACTTTAATTTTTCTCTCAAATTGGGTTTGAACGTATGAACTGAACTTGAGAAAGACGGAAAAGACTTGGGATTTATTAGCCAACGGAAACGTCCATAAGAAGTTGGTACCATCGAATCTTCCATTTGATCGATATTTGGTAGGGGTATTTACCTTTAGGGCATTGCCTTACATACATTCGATACGAGTTGTTTGGTTTCTTCACTAGCACAACAATCGTAAGACATTCTGTATAGGGGGTGTTCGGTTGCTACTTTTTAGTTTCATGTTTTTCACTTTGAATATGAGAGTTTTAAATATTTGGTTAGACACTTCTTGTGTGCCTTTTGTAGCTGAAAAATAGCTTTTTATAAAAGCAGAGAATCTCTGTTTTTTCGAAAAAAACATCAATGTGCCCTTCTACTAGGAGATTCCCAATCTAGTCCTCTTACTATTTAGTTGATTACTTCTCGTGATCCTCTGTGATATGGTTGAACTTTATCTTTTTTGTTCGATTTTTCAATAGCCATTCTTGATTCATTAAAATGGTGACTCACCATCCCATTATTTGTAGGAAACATGTGTTTTACGCCTTGGCAATGCTCCATTACCTCTGCACTCCATCCATTAGTAGAAAAGGTGTTTATGTGCCACCTATTTTGGCGAGGACAATATCTACGCCAGCCTCGTAGAAAAGGTGTTTATGTCGCCTAGTTTTCTTTTTAGATTTGATTTGATAATCGAAAGAACATTTTTAGAGCCGGTGACTCGCGATGAAATCTCGGGTCCACACTCAGCTCACCAATGATAATTACTGTGATTTTTTTTATGTATGGTTCTCTAAAGGGCCTCAACGTCCGTTTTTTTTTTCAAAGCAGGGGAGGTGCTGGCTACCTAGCATAAGCATGCTGAACCAAAGTTAATACAACTCCCAAGAATAGTAAAAACAATGGAGGTTAGAGTTTTGAGCATACCTCCAACATTCTCTTAAACACTCTATTTGTAGGCTTCTCATGGTCCCTATTAGGGTTTTAGTTAGGAGCGTGCATCAGTTCGGTTAAACTGTATATCGAACTGAATTTATTGAATTCGGTTTTTTGGTTTGATTATTTTGACACTTTGTTTCGCCATTGATTTTATTTTTAGGTGCAACTCGATATTCGGTTTAATTTGACTTAACAAAAAAATGTAAAAAATCCGAACCATATCGAATTACACATATTCTATATTATTTTATAGGGAAAATTTCAAATAAAACCCTCGTGGTTTCACTAATTTTCAGATAAAGGACTGTGGTTTACTTTTTGTCAAAACGAGGACTGAGGTTTCGTACTTTTAATAATGCTATTAAAACTATCTTTAACGACCTGAAAATGAAAATTTTCAAGAATTAAAGTTGTTCAATGTCATATTTTTTATGGAACTACATTTTCAATTTTAGAAAATCATCTTTTTTGGAACTTTCTCTCTCTAAACATTAACTTTCTCTCTCTTTACCAAACATCATCTAAATAATCTCGAAATAAAAAAGTTGAAGAATTAAAGTTGCTTAGAATATTAGTGGTTCTTAAAATATGTTATTTTTGAAGTTCTTAAGGGTGATTTTAATAATATCAATCGAAAAAGTCCTTAGTTTGCTAAAGTTGAAAACCTCCGTCATCGTTTTGACAAAAAGTAAACCACAGTCCTTTATCTAAAAATTAGTGAAACCACATGAGTTTTATTTGAACTTTACCCTATTTTATATGGTATCTTTTATGGTTACTTTGTTTTTGACAAAGTACCATTATTTGGTGTATTTTCACCATTGGATGATGGAGTATAAAATTAATCCAATGGTAAAAACACACAAAGTAAGCATAGCTTTTACCTATTTTATATATATATTGGAGAGAAAAGGATTCAACCACGTAGACAGAGGAAATGTTGAATGAACTTGGCCTCTCTTCGTCAATTTTCCGCGTGGAGATATCAAGTAGACAATCTTTACTACTACTACTACTCAATTTGGACCAAATATATTTCTATAATATTATAATACTCTTTGATTATATTTCTCAGTTCATTTAATTAACAATGGAATATAAATGTACACACCAAATGTTCTCATATTTGTTCTATTTTTATTATTTAATTATATTATATTGTACTATACTAATTTTTAGAAGAATGTGTAAAAATTACAATTTTAGTAAAATGTGAATAAATTACTTAGAAATGAAGTTGAATAGAAAATATGAGTAAATAATTATAAGGTCCCTATATTTTTACATAATATACTAGTTAGTCTCCGTGTTTTTAGAAATGATTATATAGTCCATTATTTTTAACTTTGTCAACTCTTTACTCCTTATATTTGGGTGAATGGTCAAATAAGAGTAAATAAAATTTAAAATACCAAAATTACCCTTTACTATATATGCTTTAATTATAAAATATATTTTTTCCTTCATAAAAATAATCTTTCCACTATTAGTTAATTGTTTTATTAATTTTCATATAACTATAAATTTTAATTTAGTAGTGTATAACTTATTCATTAAAAAAAATGAATAACAAATATTGTAAAAATTATCACAATAGGAGTATAACTATATAAAATTATAAAAGTAATTTTTTTAAGAGAATAAGAAATATAATTTTTTTATAATTAATATGAAATAGTATAAGAATTTCAGTGTATATATACTACACAAATTTCATTACAACTATTTTGATTAAATTTGAAAATTAAAATGAGAAGTTATTTATTTGTATAATTAGGGACAATTTTGTATTTTTATGTATAAAAATAAATAAAAGGACTAAAGAGTTGATAAGGATCTTATAATAACATGATGGACCTACTAACAAGTTAAGTAAAAACACAGAAATCTTATAATTATTTACCGTAATTAATATTACAGCGTACAATTCCCCTGTTAATATGGCTCATTGGGTAACATAAATGAGTCCATTACAGTACTGAAAATAAGAGTCCATTTATAGTACTGATTACTGAACCTGGACTGGAAATGAGCATTGGTTCATTATATAGTACTATATGTTGGGAATTTTTCTGGATTGCGAATAATTTACTATATACTCTAATCAAGCCTACGTTCATCCTTACAAATTTTAATTAATCAATAAAACTGATTTTCCTTTATTATTATTATTAGTTACTATTCTTATTATAGATATAGTTATACTCAATTGATTTCAACATAAATATTGTCATCCTTATACTGCTATATATATGGATATATCGCCATTTTGCCATCATCTTTTTTTTTTTTTTTTTGAAAGCTTTCTGTCATCATCTTAGTTTTTACTTGTATTTCATTCTTTTTATAATCAGTACCAGCAATCATTCAATTCTGATTCTTTCACTTCAATCGTTTTCTCCCAAAATCGAGAATGAGGTTGAAAGGGATGGTTGCTGTCTTCAGCGACACCATTCGGATGCGGCTTTGCGATAGCAGCAGCAGGAGCGAACACTATTCTCCTGAAGATTCCGACGATCTTTCCGACCTAGTCAACTCTTTTATCGAAGGAGTCATTCATCACGATCCAGAAAACGAATCTAACCTTGAAGAATCACCAAATTACTGTTTTGATTCTGAAAACAACAACAAATTGCAGAATCTGTTTAGTAATCAAGAAGATATTACAACTCGACTCGGTCAAAACTTGTTAGAGGCTCAGTTCGGTCAAAATTCGTTAGAAGCTCGGTTCGGTCAAAGCTCAATAAAAGCTCGGTCAAAGTTAAAAGCTAGATAAAAACTCAGTAAAAGCTCAGTTTGGTCAAACCTCGATCAGTTTCGGTCGAAGATTCGCGCGGTATATTAATGACCGAGTCGAGTTATAATTCAACTTGCTTGTGAGATTGTAGATGAAAAATCATCCAAAGGCTTTAATAAACGCACATTGATGTCTCATTTACGCCACCACGGCTTTGATGCTTGTTACTTTCTTTTTTACTCATAATTCTCAGAATTGCATTTACATTTGGTGGCAATTATCGGATTTGTGCCGTGTTAATTACCAGATTAGTGTCAAATGAATCGGTACTAATCCAATTGAAGAAAATTCGTATTATAATTATATCAACCTAATCGGGTTAGTAACGATTTCGTGTATTAGGTTAGTGACTATTTCTTATCTTGTTTTCTGTTACCTTTAACTTTACTATGTACCTGCATATCTGCATATGAATAGTTACAATTAAAAATATAGGGAGAAATATCACTATTGAATTAACATGTTAACAGTGACCATCTAAATTATGATTTTTTCCCCGTCCAGTTACTCCACCACCACGAACCCGAGTAAAAATATAACATGTAAAAATACGAGAAGTTTGACTCGTATTTGTAATAGTAACTGTGATTTTATGAGTATTATTAATTAAGGTGACATGTAAAAATATGTGAGAATATTATACTAATTTTAAATATTTCTGTCATTTTCGAGTTAAAATGTCAACTATAATCCATCTAAAAAATGTACATGTTAATTTCATATCAAACCAAAAATGACTAATTAAGCTAAACTCAAATATTATAATCATGTGCCGATCTCGTATCGTAATTGAGTCATCTGTAATTTTGCCCTTTAATTCTAAATACTAACTTTGCCACTACATGTGTTACAGGTCTTTGCAAATCTCGGCGGGAGAAATTTGGGAAGCATCCGCCAGGAGAATACGAGTATGTAGATGTGAATGTTGACGAAAATCGTTTTATTATTGAAGTTAATTTAGTGACCGAATTTGAAATTACTCGTCCTTCAACAGCGTACACAACATTACTCAATTATTGTCGTAAAATATTCGTCGAAAAGCCTGTAAAGCTGACGGAAATAGTGAGATTAACGTACAGTGTAGTAAGATTGTCGATGAAAAAGATGAAATTGTATGTCCCACCGTGGAGGAGCAATGGGTACATGGAAGCCAAGTAGTTTGGTCCTTATAAACGCACAATCAATGAAATATCAGCTAAAAACAATTAATGTAATCTCTTTTGTTGGAAAACCTTCGATTGGGTTTGAGGCTTTCTCGATCAAGGGTTACAGCTGCCGAGGAAATTATTTCATTAGTAAAGTTGGCTTGAAAATTGGGTATTTAACTGCTGAACACTACAATTAGCTAACAAACAAATTGAGATTTTAATAATTGAAATTTGAAACTCTCACACCCAAGCAAGGGATTCAAGGGGTGTTCAGAAACTGAACCGGACTAAAATAACTGACCGATGTAATGAATTTTCGGTTAGGGGTAAAATTGCTTCTGGCTGAAAACGTTAGGGGCATTGTTGCACCATTTAAAACTGTTCAAATTTTGCATTAATACTAATCAATAAATAGCATCATTAATGTGAATTGACTTAAATAAGATTATTTTTTGTGTGTGAAAGAGTTTAAATAAGATTGAAATTCAACTATTCACACCTTTAAAATTTGAAATACTATATAAATATTTGAACTATCCTAATCTAGATTGATTTGTTTTTCTTGTAATTTTTTATTATCAACTTTAATTTTTAGTTTTCAAACTTTGATTAAAATTTATGTTATATGTTATTTAACTTAACTATTTGAAGAAATCCATATGCCGTAATACCGCAGGAAGCTTTTTGAGGAAGAGTCGGAAACGAGTACCACTAGAAGTGCTGCAGTAGGAGAACAACTAGTGAAAACGACGCGGGAAAGAGCGGAACAGATCCTAAAATCATCTGAACTGATGAGGTATGATGAGGGTTGTCAGGAGGGAGGAACGCAGGGGTCGGAATTTCTCGCGGATGAGAGGGGCGGGGATGCTCTAGCCCGAGAGGCCATGGAGATGGACAGTATCCCGAGTACTGATGAAGCAATAGACCTACAGATAATTGAAACACGACAGGAGATGGAACCTGGAATGGAACACGGCTCGCCAAAACCAATGCACAAAAAATTTAAATTCAAGAAAGCAGTCAGGCTAACAGAGTACCCCAGGAAAGCAACGTCAGGTGTATTGACGATGCGCAGAAGAGGAAAAGAGACTGTAGCTCTGACAGTATGGACTCTGAGAGGCTTGTGGGAATGAAGAAAGCCAAAAGTGACACAAGAAACCAGAGGGTGGGTGATAAGTGCAAAAAGTAGCAAGTAAACATGCTTTATTCTCGCACTTATTCGCATTCTGATTCCTTGATTTTAGAGCTTTTTACTTGTTATTATCATAAGGTACTTGCAGGAACCAATTTGGAGAAAGTAAAGCTATTTGGAGCTTAACTGGGCCCAAGACTAAGGAAGGTCGACAGAAGCAGGATTGCCAACTCAGCAGATTCGGGATTTACTTTCCCAACAAGCATCCTAATGTGCCAATGAGTGTCCAAATTATCTAATTTCGTGAGGAATGAAGAAGTCTTGTTAGAATAGGAGTCTTGAGATCCTTTTCCTTTGCCCTAGATGACTAAGGAGGGAAAAACTCTATTTAAGGCCTCATTATGTTTTGAGGGAGGCACCTCTTTCTTTTAACCTTTTCTTTACGTTTCTTTTAGCATTCAGCTTTGCTTAGAATTCCAGAATAGGGAGAACTCGTTTATCTTCCAGGTTTTGTAAAGTTATCATAGCCGAGTTCCATGGTTATGAGTAGCTAAATTCTTATTCGGTTAAGGGATTGAATCAAAGGCGAGCTTTTATTCTTTATCGTGAGATCGTTGATCTTCATCTTTATTTCTTGTGATTATAATCTGTTTGCACATTTATTAATCTATAAAATCAGGCATCCATTGAAAGCTCAGGTAAGAATCCGGCCGGGTCTTCACTTTTCCTTCAATCGATTAATGTTAGAAGATAGGATTTGTGATCATCTGAATATTGTAACAAGATTAAGCGTATGAATGTGTAATTTGGTTTAAATCGGAGTCGCTAAGAATTCGGTTAACTTAGACTAGGTCTTTCTAGGTTTTAACGCTTTCGATTGATTAAATTCCTACCGCTAAGGAGGAACTGTCTAATGGAAAAGAGGTTAATCTTTAGGAATACTTGGATTAACTTTATAAATTAAGGAAAGATAAGATCGGGAATGAATAAGGAACGATTATAACTAGTTCGGATTATTTTAATTAAGAATATGTTTCACAGTCTGTGATCGATAGAAAATAAACTGCTTAGCTTGCGAGAATCTCCCTTGACTGAAGTTTTCACCCATTGATTTAATTCATTCAATTTCTTTTATTCATATTTCAGTTTTAATTAGCATAATTAATCTTCACAATTCAAAACCCCCAATTTTACTTTCATTGTCTTCTTGGTTATTAATTTAGTTAAATCAGTACTAATCCCTTGGGTTCGACCTTTGCTTATCCTTTTTACAAATCCATATTTCGGTCAAGTAAAGTTATATTTATTTTTGGTGGATTCGACACCCATCAAATTTTGGCGCCGTTGCCGGGGATTAGTTTAACTTGCTTTAATTTTATTAATAATCAGAACTGCATTTCTTTTCTTTTCTTTGATTGATTTTGCATAATTATGGATCATGTGCTTCACCTAATCGATGAGTACCGGTGGGATTCTCATCATTATTATGATCCATATCTTTCTCCATGTCCCAATTTCTTTTGGAACCAATCAAGTTCAGATAGTTATCAATCGTTTTCTATTAATTCATCGATCTCAGGTATGTCCCTTGATGAAATTGTTTTGAATTTATCCACTCCAATTTTAGTTCATGACTATGTGTTAGAGGAAGGTATAATAATAGAAAATGATATGGTAATGGATGATAAAAATTACATAGCTGTTGATGAGTTAGATTATTCGAAGGATTTTTATGTTTTGGATGCAAGTAATAATTCAATCATAAATTCAGAGCAAAATTTTCTGATTGACTCATCTAAGGCTAATGAAAATTTGGATATTCAAGAGGGTATAATTTTATATCCAATTGAATTTAATTGTATTTTTCAGGTTGGCTTGATTGATTCCACTGTGCAGGAAAAGAATAACCCGGACAATTTTGAAAATATATTTGGTTATGATTGGGATGGAAAGAAGGATGAACGGTTAGGAATTGGATAATGTAAAATCACAGGCGTCTGGCCAAAGACGTTAAATAGAGGCGCTTTTGGGAGGCAGCCCATCTTCTAGCTTTGATAGAGCTAAACTGTTGTTCTTGTTATTTAAATTCTTGCATTTTGCTTCTTTATTTTAATTTTAATTGCCTTCATCTTCCTTGCTGTGCTGGTTCTCCTTTTATTTCCAATTTTTTTTTTCCAGATGAAGACTTGCTTGGACAATCATCTACCCATTCATCAATGCTGTCATGCAATGCAATTCCACCGAAAGAATAAGCTTAGTTTGTGCATGATTCGACCGTTTGAAGTACTTTTATAGCAACCAACTCTTCACTATATCTGACTACAGCACTAAAACTAGGGAAGTTTCCTCATCCTTTTCATTTAAATTTTTGTTATCCTTCACCACATTACATTTTGTTCCGCATTGAGGACAATATGAGAATTAAGTGTGAGGTATTTAGGGGTCTGTAATTTAATTAGAAGTAATAATTTGCTTTCTTTCTGATGAGATTTTGCTACTGGTATATTTGGGATTAAATTTCTGAATTTGCTACTGAAATTTTCTGAGTTAATTGATGCAAATTTTCTGGTTTTTGGTGCGAATTTGCTGCTGAATTTTAGGTGAATTATCTGCAATTTTCTAGGTTTAATTATATGGGATATGTGCTGAATTAGTGTGAGGTGCCCACCATTTTTTATTGAATATACTGTCTTGACTTAGTGTGAGGTGGGCACCCAAATGAATGTTCTTAAAGTTGTCATCGTGTGTCGTTAACTTATGCTCGAAAATTGACAATCAAAGCTAGCAAGCACTGAGTCCCGTTAGTTTTATAGAGTTCAAAGTTGCTAATCTGAAAAGAAACAGAATATGAATAGCAACTCATTTATGCTTTGTCACATGATTAAACAATTATGGGTCAATCCAAATCTAAAAGAAGGACGTTTTGAACTTTGCAAACACCACCTTTTATCCCTATTTTTGGAAAGACTTTGAGCCTAAATGCAAGAACAAAATACATTACACTTTGTTCTATTTTTCTGAGTGTTGTCCAATTTTAGTTTGAAATTCTAGAACTTGCCATGTTATGCATTTCGAGACCACATCTGATGAATTTGAGCATTAAAAATGATAAGGGCAGTAAGTTTTTTTTCTTAAGCCATTTCAAATAAATTCGAACCCTTAGTCTTGCTCAAGACTAACAAAAATAACAGTATCCAGCCCTTAGTTTAGCCACATTTGAGCCTTTTCACCATTCTTGACACAACCCTTGTTCGAGTCCCTTGGCCAGGGACAATTTAGCCTTCAGAGTCTGTATATTCTTTGAGTTTATTCGATGTTTAGTTGATGCTTTGAGCAATTTCCGTGTTCGAAAACCACAAGTTCATCAAAGTATAAGGATGCAATTGAATAGTCCTTTAGTTATAGTATATGTGGGTGTGCTTCAAAAAGTGTCTAAATAGACATTAGTCTGCAAAATATCAGCTTTCTTGTTCTAGTTCAAAGGTTTCCTATATTAAAAAAAAGAAGAAGAAGAAAAAAAAAGTCAGAGAAAAAAAAAAAGAAGAAAGACAAAAAGAAAAAGAAAAAAAAGAAAAATTTCTTGTTACTTTTTTTCATTTCAGTCAGTTTATAGTTGTTTAAGTTCATCTTGAACATTCATTCTGAAGTTTGAGAATTGTAAGTCGTTTGTAAATAATTGAACTTTGATTTCCATTTTGGCCATTTTCAGAGTAGAATGTACATTTTTACTACTCTTTGTTTCCCTTTCTTCCTACTTTCATTTCCAAACCTTACCCCCAACCTATGTTACACCCTGTTTTAAGTCCCTTTGATTTATTGACTTGAATTCATACTAAGTGGTGGAGATTTGATATATTGGCAAGCTTATGGCAATATCATTCTAGGTTGTGAATTGAGCGATTTCTTGAAAAATTAATTATAGCCTAAAACACGTGAGTGATATGAGTGAAACCCGGTGAGGGTGTTGCATTATTCAACCTGTTCCTTCCGAAAATTTGATTGATCTATTTTTGACCTTTCATTATGGCAATTATGTTTGAGTTTGTGAAAACCTTCTACTATTTGATGCTTAGTAAAACGACGATCTTCATAACGCTAGGGGGACTTAGGAAAGTTAGTGGAGTCCGTCTTCTTGTAGAGATAAGTAACAGACTAAACTCTGACATACTTGAGGACAAGCATTTGGCAAGTGTGAGGTAGTTTGATAAGTGCAAAAAGTAGCAAGTAAACATGCTTTATTCTCGCACTTATTCGCATTCTGATTCCTTGATTTTAGAGCTTTTTACTTGTTATTATCATAAGGTACTTGCAGGAACCAATTTGGAGAAAGTAAAGCTATTTGGAGCTTAACTGGCCATTTTTACCTAAAGTTGCAGAATTTGGATCAGAGATGACTTAGTCTGGCCCAAGACTAAGGAAGGTCGATAGAAGCAGGATTGCCAACTTAGCAGATTCGGGATTTACTTTCCCAACAAGCATCCTAATGTGCCAAGGAGTGTCCAAATTACCTAATTTCGTGGGGAATGAAGAAGTCTTGCTAGAATAGGAGTCTTGAGATCCTTTTCCTTTGCCCTAGATGACTAAGGAAGGAAAAACTCTATTTAAGGCCTCATTATGTTTTGAGGGAGGCACCTCTTTCTTTTAACCTTTTCTTTACGTTTCTTTTAGCATTCAGCTTTGCTTAGAATTCCAGAATAGGGAGAACTCGTTTATCTTCCAGGTTTTGTAAAGTTATCATAGCCGAGTTCCATGGTTATGAGTAGCTAAATTCTTATTCGGTTAAGGGATTGAATCAAAGGCGAGCTTTTATTCTTTATCGTGAGATCGTTGATCTTCATCTTTATTTCTTGTGATTATAATCTGTTTGCACATTTATTAATCTATAAAATCAGGCATCCATTGAAAGCTCAGGTAAGAATCCGGCCGGGTCTTCACTTTTCCTTCAATCGATTAATGTTAGAAGATAGGATTTGTGATCATCTGAATATTGTAACAAGATTAAGCGTATGAATGTGTAATTTGGTTTAAATCGGAGTCGCTAAGAATTCGGTTAACTTAGACTAGGTCTTTCTAGGTTTTAACGCTTTCGATTGATTAAATTCCTACCACTAAGGAGGAACTGTCTAATGGAAAAGAGGTTAATCTTTAGGAATACTTGGATTAACTTTATAAATTAAGGAAAGATAAGATCGGGAATGAATAAGGAACGATTATAACTAGTTCGGATTATTTTAATTAAGAATATGTTTCACAGTCTGTGATCGATAGAAAATAAACTGCTTAGCTTGCGAGAATCTCCCTTGACTGAAGTTTTCACCCATTGATTTAATTCATTCAATTTCTTTTATTCATATTTCAGTTTTAATTAGCATAATTAATCTTCACAATTCAAAACCCCCAATTTTACTTTCATTGTCTTCTTGGTTATTAATTTAGTTAAATCAGTACTAATCCCTTGGGTTCGACCTTTGCTTATCCTTTTTACAAATCCATATTTCGGTCAAGTAAAGTTATATTTATTTTTGGTGGATTCGACACCCATCAGTGGGTGCCGTTGATCGGGCCCACCCTTCACCATGAAAATATTAAGTTAGAACGCCCAAGGTTTGGGCAATACTTGGACGTGCCATGCACTACAACGCCTGATTAACACAAATTGTCCAGATGTATTCTTCCTCATGGAAACCAGAATGCGGAAGAATGATTGCAGTAAGTTTTATCATTACTTTAGTAGCTTTAATTTTTTTTATTATTGATCCGCTGGGGCTGAGTGGTGGCGTTATACTTGGATGGAATAAAGATGTAGATTTGAGGATTCAGAACTATTCGAACCATTGTGTTTATTTCACTATACAGTTGAATCAATTGAGTTGGAGAAATTTAGCAGTTTATGGCTGGCCGGAAAGACAAAATAAAAGATTAACATGAGATCTAATTAACCACTTTGGGTCACTTGATACTCTCCCACTGATCTGTTTCGAAGATTTTAATGAAATATTGTGGACGTCGGAGAAAAAAGGTGGATTAATCCGGGATAACGCTGAAATGCAATGTTTTTGGGATTGCTTGGAGAATTGTAACCTAGTGGATATTAACAGCTCTGGCTCGCTGTACACATTGCACAATAAAAGATCCGGCTCAGGTGCAGTCTGGGAAAGGCTCGACAGGTTTACTGCTTCACCCGAGTGGCTTTCAAAATTCCCCAATCTGGAAATTAAAACCTTACCGTGGCTATCGTCGGACCACTTCCCGCTCTTGCTTGATACAGCATGAATAAATGGTGGCCGTCGTCGATAGCGGCAGTTCCGTTTTGAGTCGTTCTAGGCGTCGAACAGAGATTGCAAGGAATTGATCTCGGCTCAATGGGGCGAAGAAGGTGGGGATATAAGTGTGCATGTTAAAATCCATGTTGTATCAGTGACATTATCAGATTACCACCGCGAGAAATTTGGGAAGTTGAGAGAACGGATTGCTTCAGAAATACAGCAACTTGAGGCTATACAGCGAAGAGCGGAGCCGCGCCTCCATGACACTGAACAGGCATTAGCCGAGTCGGTCAAAGAACTACAGGGAATTGAGGAGGCGAAGTGGAAGTAAAGGGCTAGGATTGAATGGCTCAAGCTGGGAGACCAGAATACGGGATTTTTCCATGCAAAGGCTACCGCGAGGCGCCGGAATAATCTGATTCGGCAGATTAAGAATGAGGAAGGGAACTGGGTGGAAGGAGACCAGGCAATTGAAAATGTGGTAATCAGGTATTTCAGTGATCTATTCTTAAGCTCAAATCCGGACAATATTGACCGGTTTGTCGGTGCAATTGCGAATATCTTATCATAGGAACATCAACAATTACTATCACAACAATTTATAAGGGAGGAGTTGTTTGATGCAATCAAACAAATCAACCCGACCAAATCCCCAGGCCCTGATGGTATGTTTGCCCTCTTCTTTCAAAACTATTGGGATATTATTGGAAATGACGTTACTGCTTTGGTTCTCAATGTGCTTGAATCTGGTACTATGCCTGATAGTTTAAACCACACCCTTGTAGCTCTAATCCCTAAACTAAAAGATCCCACCTCCATGAAGGACCTGTGTCCCATCGCGCTTTGCAACGTACTCTATAAGATCATATCCAAAATTATAGCCAATAGGCTCAAGTCTGTGCTCTCATATGTGATTCATGATACGCAATCGACCTTGTTCCTGGTCGTGCTATTACTGATAATGCTATCATTGGCAAACTTGGATAAAAGGGGTTAAAGGGAATTTTGCCCTGAAGATTGATATGAGCAAAGCGTATGATCGAGTTGAATGGGCCTTCCTACAGAGAGTGCTTGAACAAATGCTCTTCCCCCGTCACTTTATAGCACTAATCATGATGTGTATATCTTCAGTTTCGTTGTCTTACCTGATAAATGGTCAACCAAGAGGGTTCTTGAAGCCGACTAGAGGCTTACGTCAAGGGGACCCCATCTCCCCCTACCTATTTATCATCTGTGCAGAAGCGTTCTCAGCAAATATTAAGAAAGTGGAATTTGAGGGTAAAATTCATGGGGTTAAAGCTAGCTGTGATGGACCGAGTATTTCACATATGTTCTTTGCAGACGATTCATTGATTTTTGGGAGAGCAAACGCTGCAGAAATTGGTGAAATCCAACACATCCTTACCGAGTATGGGAGAGTATCAGGACATGTGATAAATTTCGATAAGTCCGAAGTGTTCTATAGCAGTGGTGTGAACCCGGAAAGGAAGCATTTCCTTACCAATTTACTCGGTGTGAAGGAAACCGGGGCCTTCCCTCGGTATTTGGGACTGCCGACAATCATTGTAAGATCCCGCAGAGAGGTCTTCTCTGTAATAAAGGAAAGGATAAACCGCAGATTGAGGGGGTGGGAGTAACGTAAATTATCAGTTGGGGGCAAAGAGGTACTGATCAAATCTGTTATCCAATCTATACCCACTTATATTATGTCTTGCTTTTTGCTTCCAGATTACTTCTGCAAGGAGATCTAAAGTGCAATTAGCTGATTCTGGTGGGGTGGTACCACGAGTAAACAACCGATTTACTGGTTAGCTTGGGACATTGCTTGCAAATCAAAGTTTGAAGGGGGTCTTGGCTTCCGAAGTATGAGATCCTTTAATCTGGCTTTATTGTCAAAACAATGTTGGCGGATTATGTGCAATCCAAGTTCGTTGTGCGCCAGAGTACTTAAGGCGAAATATTTCCCTTTGTCCAATTTCCTCGATGCACCGCTGTGCTCTGGTCCGAGCTACTTCTGGCGGGGCATCCTGACGGCAAGGGAGACATTTCGAAAAGGATTATGTTGGAGAGTGGGGAATGGTTTGAATATAAATATCTGGTCTGACAATTGGATACCCTCACTGAATGCACGCCACCCGCTAGTTGCTACTGCTGCCCCAAAATCGGTTATGGTACACGAACTAATTGACCACGAAAACAAGTGCTATAATAGGGAAATCCTTCACCAATTCTTTCAAACCGATGAGCTAAATGAAATTTGTAAGATAAATATTAGCTTTCGTCTTCCTCCGGAAAGGATGTACTGGGGTCACACGACTTTGGGTAACTTCTCTGTTAAATCTTGCTATTATATTGCAGAAAATGACCGGAATCGGCCAATATATAAGAAGATATGGACCCTCAATCTCCCGGCTAAAATCAAACACTTCTTGTGGCGAATGTCATGTAATAAACTTCCAACTGGCGAAGCACTGAGCCGGCGGGGACTGTCGACTGAACCGAGATGCCCGTGCTGCAACCACGGCCACGAAGATCTACGTCACTGTTTTATAGAATGCTTGTACTCTAAGGAAGTTTGGCGTAAAGCACTAATACCATATCGTGTTGACAAAACAGGGATAACTGATCCAATTGAGTGGCTGGATTTCTGCAGCAGGCGACTCCGACGGAAGGATCTTGAACTGATCGTAGTTATAGCTTGTTGGCTCTGGTATCGGAGAAACGCCTGTCATCACGATCGTAACTGGACTACGGCTTAAACGGTGATCATGAAAGCTCAAACCTTCCTGGCAGATTGGGCTCAGACTAGTACACCGGCTGTGTGCGAGGAGTCCGAACGAAGTGCTTCTCATGAACAAACCCTTATCCCTAAAAAATCCTGGTGTCGACCCCCTCCTAGTGTTATAAAAATAAATTGTGACGCCTCCATGGGGACTAATGACTGGGATTGCAGGGTGGGACTGATTGCGAGAAACACATACGGACTTGTGATGGCAACGGTGGGCATCCCCATCGGTCTAACTGCATCTGTAACAACTGCCGAAACCAGGGCGATATACGAAGCTGTAACATAGGCGCGAGAACTAGCTTTCGGCGACATTATAATCGAATCAGACTCAAAAGGCGTCATTGATACACTTAATTCGGCCCTGTTTCCAAACACTTCTCTTCATGAGCTCTATGCGGACATAGTTACAGTAGCCTCGTGTTTTCACAGTTGCTCATTCGTGCATACACCCAGAGCCTGTAACTCAATAGCTGATGTCATCGCAAAATGGGCTAAGAACCTAACAAACTCTGTTTATTTAATTGAGGATGCTCCCAATATTGTTTGGCCTTTGATTTGTAAGGATGCCTTGAATGAAATGAATGAATAGATGCTCGTTTTCCCTAAAAAAAAAACTATTTGAAGAAATTAATTGAAGTTTATTAAATTATTAACTAAATTAATTAAAGTTTATAAAATTATTTCCATTAGTCTATATTTTCTTTTAACTTTTAGTATGTGTTGAATACGAAAACCGATCGGTTCGGTTTACTAATATAATCCGGTTAGGTTTGGTTTCCATTTTAGATGATATTCGGTTCGGTTTTTAGAGCGAATCGACCGTTGAACACCTTTGATGTCTTCATATAGTTTTGGATTGGATCCTCATTTACATCAACAAGCAATGGACTTTTTTTCGCTTTAGTATATATTGAAACCGAAAACGGGAACCAACCCGAACTGAAATATTCGGTTAGGTTCGGTCTTTATTTTATTGAGTATTCGATTCGGTTTGCAGATTGAACCGACCATTGAACACCCCTAGATTCGACTAACACATTCAATAATTTGTTTTCGTTGATTAATACAATTAGGACATTGTAGAAAACGATATTTAACAAAAAAAAAATATATTAAAATTAGGATTCCAATAATTTAACACTAATTTCAATATGGAGAGAGAAAGTCTAAGATATTAATTAAGGAGAGAGAAATATGATGTGTATTTATTAAAGAGTTTGTTATATTAATTAAGGAGAGAAAAACATGATGTGTATTTATTAACGAGTTATGACATTTCGGTTCCATGATATGTATCGATACCATTGAGGATATATATCCTCAATGGTATCGACACATATCATGGAACCGAAATTCCGTAACTCCTTAATAAATACACATCATGTTTCTCTCTCCTTAATTAATATATTAAATATAATTCTCTAATAAACATACATCATGTTTCTCTCTTTTTAATTAATATATTAGACTTTCTCTCTCCATATTGAAATTAGTATTAAATTATTGGAATCCTAATTTTAATATATATTTTGTTTGTTAAATATCTTTTTCTACCACGTCCTAATTGTATTATCAACAAAAAGAAATTATAGAATGCAATAAAGCTATCTAGATAGAATGTAAAAATAAAATAATTAGTACTAAAGTACCCTCTATGATGTTGTATATTTTTTTTATTTTTTTTATCATTCGTTTCTCTTTTTTCATTTTTTTATAATTAGTACTAAAGTACCCTCTATGATGGTGTACAATTATAAAGTTGTAAGCAATATATATACAAGTTGAGACCAAGTGATAGGTCCTAATTGGCTCGAGGCTATATCGAGATATCAGAGAAATTCTTAAAAGAATGATAAAAGAGGAACTCGAAATTTACAAGTGAGGTGTGCCTAATAGAGAATGAAGGTTTTGATGGGCGTTCGACTATTCACCCGAATCTCAGGCTGAAAAGCTTTCAATGTATAAGCGCATCCAACTCGGTACAATCACTGTCAAAGCCGCATCTTCAAGAATTAATACATCAACGACTTCGTTAGGATTGAAAGGTAAAGGCTCATTGGGCTGATTACCTTTTTATTTTGCTGATTTGACTAGTTGTTTACCTAAACATGTTTGGTAAAAAAATAGTTGATCACTAATAGTTGCTTGTATAAAATGATAAATAAAAATATTGGTTTTTTATAGCTATTATTTTCTCATTGAAAAATCATATTTAAATAGTGAGTTGTTAATTAATAAATATAAATTTTTAGGTTAATATGTATCTCTCAAGTTCTATCGCTTGTAGATTTATAATTTTGTGTATTAGTCATATTAGTTATTGGTTAATAAATATGGTTAGGTCTACTTGGTTGTAGGTTATATTCAGTGTGCACATATAATTTATACAGAGATGATGAAATATTAAACTATAAAATAATAGAAGCATCGGTAAAGAAAATAAATGAAATAAAAAGAAGAGAAATTGAGAGGGAATGAAAGAGTGAAATGAATTGGGGAAAATGTTGAAAAAGATACCCGGTGAGGTGGATAAGTTAGAAGATCTGGACTTTATAATTCCAGAAGAAATTGGAAAAATATCCAATTACAACAACAAAATCAAACAAAAAATATCATCTCTTTTGAGATTATATAGTGTAGATCTTATAACGTATCCACTTCATTTGATATTTCATTTGCAACATATGATCCCAAGTTCACTTTACTCTTCATTTCTCACTTGATTTCTTTTCTTTTCACCCTATTCACCTTCATTACTAATATTTCTATCATTTTATTGTTCAATACTTCAAAATCTCTATACGTATAAATAGCATGTAGAAACCGAATACAATTTACAACTACAAAAACAGTCATAATCATTTTTATTAACCAACTACTACAATAGTGCTCATCTTGATCCTGGATAAAAAAAAATGAATTTGGTTATTCACCGTTAGATTTATAGTTATTAGAATCTTAGATTAAGTCTAAATGTAACGGTGAACCAAATTCATTTCGATATTTAGGATTAACGACTTTTAAGTTAAAAATAATATCGATGAGCACCAATGTCAACTACTTGAGATATGACTTTAGGGATGTTAACGACTTTTAAGTTAAAAATAATAATTAACCAATCACTGATCTCACTGATTCACATGTTCAATTATTTAGCTAACTAATCATATAAGAGAATTCCGAATGTGAAAAAAAAAATTTTATTAATTTAAATCTTTTAGTATCTGAATATCTAAAATTGCTTAGTGATTTTAGCGGTAATGAGAAAAAAAATTATCATGTAATTTTTTTAATAAAGGATTAAAATAGCCTTTAAACTTGGTAAGAACAATTTAGCTCAAATCAAAATTTAAATATTAACATTATCTTCAAAATTGACCAAAATTTTATAAATTTTTGGTAGTAAAACTGATTTGTAATTTTATGAGTGAGTTGATATATAATTTTCAAATTGAGTTAAATTGATCTTATCTTGACTGTCAATTTTAGAAACAATCGTGACTCTTAAGATCCGTTTGTTTCACCTAACATTGCCGTTTACTACTAAACAAACACTTAAAACTCATGAACATGAAAATGAACAACCAAATACCCACTTAATTCGTAAAAACTTACAATCCAAGCTGAATCGAATTATTTTCGCAATTTAGAATTCTGAGCTGGAAATAAAGTATATGAATTTTAGACTAATTTAATCATAAATGACAAATTAAAAGACGAACTTAACACCCTATCACTATTTTGACTAAATTGATCCTAATGGACAACTCCAATCTTCAATAGTTAAACTAATCCCGAATTCATTAAAACTTAAAATTTAGTGTTTCTATTGAAATTATAAATTCCAACCGCCATATGTATATACATACGTTCTGAACATAATTTAATTTTGGATTCTGCAAAAATCTCAAAACTAAATAATTCATTAAGGCCTTGTTTGGATGGTGGTATTTTAAAGTAAAGTAAGATAATTGAATGAAATAACTTGTGTTTAGATATAAGGAAAGGTAAGTGATGGTTTAATAATATAATTGTGTTTAGTTTGATGTTAAGATAAAATAAAGTTATATACAAAATTATTTTTATACCCAAATAATGTTTTATTTTAAAATAAAACATAAATGGTAATTTTGGAAAAGAAAATTTTATCCTCTCCACCCTCTAATTTGGGATGTAAAAAAAATTAAGCCAAATTATCTTCAGTCAAATTCTACCTGACATATCTTCAAAACAAACAAACAAGATTAGCTAAACTCACTTATTTTAAAATACCTCAATCCAAACAAGCTGTGAAAAAAATTCTTCGAATCATGATCAAAACTTTATCTGAAGCCTTAATTCAGTGGAAAAAAAATTCCCCAATCATAATCAAAAACAAATCTGAAACCGTAATTCGCTAAAAAAAAATCTGCAATCATGATCAAAACTAAATCTGAAACCGGAATTCATTAAGATGTTTCCATTTGATCATGACTAATGCTTTTAAAAATTGAAAGGGAAACAAACAGATCAGTGAATCAAAAAGAAAGACTAGAATAAACAATTTTTTAAAATTGAAAAAACAGCAGTATAAATTGTATCACCGATTAGACGCACACTACTGGGAGAATTGAGCATCAACACGTTAATTTAAGAGAAAGGATCTAATGAAATGGCTAATTAAATCTCTATTTCATTTCACTCTAATCTCCCTTCTCACAGTATCATCAACAAAATAAGCAAAAAAAAAGAAAAAAAATAAGAAGATCGGTAAGCAGATACATCGACCGCAGATCTAAGGTAGATTTGAAACAACAACCGGCCTGTAACCTTCTTTGAATTTATATAGCTACAGCCGTTTTGACAACAAGATGAAGACAGCTAAGTTTTATACCTTCTCTTGGTACATATAGCTAGCAAATCAAAACCATATATGAACTCTGCGACGGAATAAAGAAGAAATTGAATCACCGCCATATACCGCGGTGGAGAGCTCCTAATCTAGAAAATGAGAAACGCTGCAACTCTCTATTTCCAGCCTAATGGCTGGCCTTTTATAGAGTTCTAATCGCAGTTGATATTCAAGTTGGGCTTTATTTGATATTTCAGCCCATTACTTCTTTTATACGCGTAAATGTGGTTAAAGAAGTGAATTACTATATCCAATCTCAAATTTTCATCCTAGCCCCGTGAAAAGATGAAAATACCATTTTTTTTAAATTTTAAAATTCTCAAACTCTCTAAACTCTCTTGGATTAAATCCGAACTAATTTATCAACGAAAACATGGATCGGAAGAGGGACGGCAAAGGAAAATGACTAATGTTACGAAATTTTGTTTGATTTTATTGATTTTTGGATGTTTTGTTTATTCGGATTTGTATTTTTAGAGAATTCGGATTCGTGAGATAGGGCGTGTTACGGGTTTAAATTAAAATTGGAAAATTGGAAAAGAAATTCACACGTGGGCATGTTATGGGTTTAAATTAAAATTGTATAATGTTTATAGGTATTTACGGGTTTAATTGAAGAACAGACCTATTTTTTTCCTTTCCGACACGCGGGCGTGTGGCTATCACGCCCCACCGTGCAGTCGGACGTGATAGCGACATGCCTCACCTTGTGGTCGGGCGTGCGGCTGTCACACCCAACCACATGGTGAGGCGTGTGACTACACGCCCGACCGCATGGTGAGGCGTGATAGCCACACGCCCGCGTGACAGAAAGGCAAAAAAATAGCATTTTCCCACCCAAAACCCATGAAAGGGTATTTTCGTCTTTTCACAGGTCTGGGGTGGGTAAAAAGCATCATCGGATCCTTTATCTTTTCCTTTCCGATTAAACTTTAATCTTTTATTTGCACGGATTAATACATTTAGTTTAATCCTTTATTTGCACGGATTAATACATTTATTTTTGGTTGGGATAAGGTGTAAAAATATCTATAATATTTACAGTCAGGAGTAATTTTATCCCTAACATCTAAAATGATGTAATTTTATTTCTAACGTCGGCAGTTAAGAGCAATTTTACCTCTAACATTGATAAATTGTATCAAATTTAAAAACAATTCATCAAATTGTATCAATTTTACCCCTAAAACAAGTCTAATCCGCATAGATCGAAATTTTAAAAAAAAAAAACTTGTTTCATAGTTATTTAACTGTCATTCCAGACTCTTCAAACAAGTTTATCGATAAATTGAAGTGGTTTTGTAGATTTTTGGTTGATTCTTTTTGTAACTATATTAGTAACACAATAAATATTAGTAATAAAATAAACATTTTAGACACATTGGAAAAAAATTGTAATCAATTAGTGTTTTAACAGTTTTTTTTTTGTAGTTGTATTAGTGACACATTAAATGTTTTAAATGTAATTGATGTTTGGAATATCCGATGTGACAGTTAAATAATAGTCAAACTACCACTTTTAAATTTTTTTTAATTTATGGCTAAAATTTATCTTACTTGAAAATATTAAGGTTAAATTTAGATAATGTCATATGTTAAGGTTAAATTTATATTTTACAAATTAAAAAACATTAGGATCAAATTTGGAATTTATTCCTTTTAGCTGTTTTCATTATTTAATTCTTGAAAATGGCTTAACAAAAGATCTGAGTTTATATGTGTCAATCAATTTGATTTTTTTGGGTTGCGGCCTATTTTATCGGTTATTATTAAGTAATTAATTAATTATATGTTTACGTGAATCATCTTTCAATTAATTAAAGCTTTTTGGTACGTTAGAACTTAAATTCGAGATCTAACTTAATCAATTTGAAGCCCTTAACCACTTAAGTCAATCTTAATTAGTAGCTTTCTCTATTTTTTACTATATAAAAAATCCTACATTTTATCTTTTTTTTTTTTTTTGGTAAGAGTCCTACATTTTATCTACTCCAATCTATTACATACAATTAATTAATTAATTAACTATATATTCTTTTAGAAAATATATATACTATAAAATAAAGCTGGGTTGGATGGGCTAACTCGGATTTTTAAAACAAATCCTAACCCTAATGCATTGTGTGGACCGGCTTAGGCCGGATAGAGTCAGGTCAAATTATCAAATATGAAGGTCCAAGCCAATTTATGAATAGTGCGCTTGGATGGACAAGCAGATTCATAAATAAGTCTAGTAATATTTAACATATCAGACTAAATTTAGACTAATTTATTAAATATTGCAAATTTGAGAACGAAAAATTGATTCCTAAAATTTGAATTGGATTTAATCGGTCATGTCTGTCAATTATAGGGGTGATTTGCAGCTGTAGTTGAATGGTTAATAGCATGATCTACTACACACAATTAATTAATTAATTATATGTTCTTTTAGTTATAAAACGTATATAATAGAAGACAAATCGGATATAGCAGGCTAACTCAGAATTTTTAGGCAAATCCTAATCCTAACCCTTTATACGGGGACTTGGGCAGACTAGGTTAATCAAACTTCAAATATAAATGTTCAAGTCAATTTATGAAGGGTGGGCTTAGACGGGCAGTAGATTGATGAATAAATCTAATAATATTTGACAAATCAATCTAAATTCAGACTAATTTATTAAATATTGCAAACTTGAGAATGAAATTGATACCTAAAATTGGATTTTGATTTAGTGGATTATATTTGTTAATTACAGGGATAATTTGCACCTACAATTGAATGATGAAAGGTATGGTTTTAAGACACATACCAGGTTATGAACTAGTAAAAATAAAAGATAAGGGCTAAAGGTTAAAGGTTAAAGGTTGAACCGATGATTCTAAATTCCTTTCATATCACATGTTCAAATGATATCCATAGACTCCATTAAACACAGAACCAGCTCTGTCTTTAGATAATAGAGACGGTTGTCTAGCCTCAAAAAAAAGAGGCCCCATATTTTCTTAATATATCATTAATATTTTATAGAATAGTTATAAAAAAAAATAAAAGGACATTAAAATAAATTTTAATTAGTAATTTTACATGTGAAAAGGACAGAGTAGTTTTTATATGATAATATTTCTATATTTATATGAATACTTTTTTCTATTTTTTACTAATTCTAAAGTTTTACGATACTTTTTTTATCATTTAGTATCATTTTTTTTAATGAAAATGCTTATATCATTTCATTAGAAGAAAAAAATACTAGTAAGAAAACGGTGAGGAATAAAACATCATACAACCAGTGGCGAATACAGGATTGTTCGGTGGGGGAAGGAATTTACACGTGGTGTGTAATTTTTTTTTTTTTTTGCTAAATCGAACTTGTTTATATTTTTTCGTATATATACGTGCTATAATCTGAATAGTCAAGAACCGATTTTTAAGTGCCAATGTAAAACTTCTCAAAATTAAGCAACATTGCATTTAAGATTCTTAACATGTAAAAAATTGTGTCTAATAGAAAAAAATCAGTTTTAGGGAGGAGGGCATAATAGACTAAAAAAGTTAGAAATTTGGATTTAGTAAGGCTCAGTAGACTAAAAATTTAGAATTTTGGATTTAATAACGGTGTAACAGACAAAAAAAATAGAATTTTAGATTTAGAGATGGTCTAACAGGAAAAAAAAATAGAATTTTGGATTTATGGAGGGTCTAACAGGACCTGAGCCAATTTTCGGATGCTAATTTAGCACCCGATCTAAATTTCTTAGAAACAGAGGGATCGAAACCACCACAATCTCAAATTTTATGGAGACAGGGGGCCGAAAATACTCATAGTCATGGTGGTTCCGACAGCTGGAGGAGCCAGGCCCACGGGCCCCTTCTTATATCCGCCCCTGCATACAACTACAGACTAAAAGCAATACAAAATCCATGAAGGGAATAAAAAGACTGCAAAGAGTGACAAAAGGCCATAAAAAAGACATTCTTTCGTCAAATTAAAA
Organism: Euphorbia lathyris; assembly: GCF_963576675.1. Taxonomy (NCBI): domain Eukaryota; kingdom Viridiplantae; phylum Streptophyta; class Magnoliopsida; order Malpighiales; family Euphorbiaceae; genus Euphorbia; species Euphorbia lathyris. Next base: position 89,996,571 of record NC_088915.1, read on the forward strand.
TTATATAAATATATGTAGTTTTAAAATTTTATTTATGTATAAATAGCCTACAATTTATATTTCGTCTAGGGCTTCAAACGATCATGCACCGATCCTGATTAAACGTTCTCTCGCATAATTCACTTATCATCACTATATATATTCATAGATTGTATCCAGTTGGGTTAGGAGATATTTACAGTTAATTACCTGATCCACAGTAGCGTTCACCTAAACCCTGAATGACCAAATAAATTTGGTCATTCACCGTTAGATCTAAGCTCATTATAATCGTACGGTGGATATCCAAAACATCCAAAAGTGTAGATTTAATTAGTTTAGATCTAACGGCGAATGACCAAATTTATTCGGTTATTCAGGGTCTAGGTGAACGCTACTAAGCTTATCCAAGTGCAATTTAATTCATTATGTTCACATCAAGCTAGGTGCTAAAAGAATTGTATCATATATTTTAGGCTCTGGAATTTATCTAAATAATTACATAAAAATATTTAATTAATTAGTTACTAATGTTAGTTTTTTAATGGTTGATGTGTTGTATGTTATCAAATTATTAGCCCGAAGTAGAGTTGTCAAAATTATTAGCCTTAAATAGAGTTGTCGAAATGGTTTAATGGGTTGACTAAACCCATTTAATAAAAAGGTTGACCTAAATGGATTGAGAGACCCTATTTATAAATGGGATTCTCTTTTATTAAATATATTGACTGGTTTAATCTAATTAACTAAATATAGGTCCTGTTTGTTTTACCTACTGTTTACTGTTGCTGTTTGTTCTTGCCGTTTACTGTTTCTATTTGCTGTTTCCTATTCCGTTTCACTGTTTCCTGTTGGGAAAAGCTGTAAAAGACTGTTTTTCAGGTGTGAAATGCAAACAGGAGGTTACTAGCCAAACACCTAATGCTGCTTTTTGGATTTAAAAGGCAAACATGAGGTTACTAACCAAACACCTAAAACTCTCCCTTTTGAAATGAAAAGGCAAACAGGAGCATGAAAAGGAACAACCAAACGGGCCCATAGTTAAAAATTAAAAAAAACAAAAAAGCGTAAAAGTGTAACAATGGAAAACAGAAAAAATGTGCAAAAATATGAAAATGTGAACAAATACATAACAAATGGTACAAGGGACAGTTCCCGACGCCCGGGGTACATTTGCATCTTATGCTTTCTGCTACCGTTTCTAGAGTCAAGTTCTTACAATTTTTTTTATATATATATTTCTTCTTCTATCGCTCTTGATTAATGTTAATATGTTACAAAGAAATGTAGTTTGCATTCGATGATTTCTCTTCTGCAAAAACCTTTATAGCGATTTCTTTATTGAGAGGGCATTTAGAATTTGGAATTCTAGAAAATAATTGAATTCTAGAAAATACTAGAATTTTAAAAATATGGAATTTTAGAAGATACTGAAATTCCATAAAGTACTAGAATTTCAGAAATCTAGAATCCCAAAAACTACTAAATATAAAGTTTCAAAAAACCTGGAATTCTAGAAAATACTAAAATTATAGAAATCTAGAATTCTAAAAAATATTGGAATTCCAAATCCTAGATAAAAATGACTGGTCGATGTAAAGTTAACCCACTATGTTAGCAGTTTGACATCTCTAAAATGTCAAAAATCGACCCACTGTATATGCAATTATTAAAATACCCTTATTTACTTTTCTTCCTAAAACCTCCATTGAAATACATTATCATACTCTCTCTTACTTTTCTATCTGTTAAACCCATTTATGACACTGTTAACCTAATTCAGCACCAAATTCATTAAATAGAAATAAGAAAGATTAAACATTGTTAAACAGAAATCCAAAATTAATTAAATAAAAACATCTACCCAGTATCCATCCTTCTCCATTAATTCTTTGGCATTGTCGAAGAAAAAAATGATAAGGTGATAGGGCTGTAATTGAGCCGAGTCGAGCTTTGTCCTGCTCAAACTCGGTTCGCTATAAAATTAACGAGTTTGAGCCGAGCTTTGGCTTGTTCAAGCTCGACTTAGTTCATTAGAAAATAAACGAGCTTGAGCCGAGCTTCGAGTCTAAAATCATCTTTGAACTTTGTTCATTGAGAAAATTATCTAACCATTAAATTCGTATTTTATCGACAAGAGAAAAGGACAACAGGGATTTGGTGTACACAGAGCATGCCAACATGTGAGGGACAAAATATGCTTTATATAAGAGTACTTGTCGTGTATGTATTTCATGAAAAATAAATCCATGCAATTTAATTAATTAATATAAAGAAACATATATATATACCTGGCCATGAAGAATAGAGGCAATGGTGAGATACCAAGCAGTGTAAGTAGTCATAACAAGGACAAGCAATGGAATAAACACAGTTGTAGCACAACGAACCCCAAATATGTATGTCAATGTCCTTTTATCCAAATGGTCATCTATGTGATATATGTTGCTGCAATATTCAAATTGATTATTCATTAATCATTAACTTAATCACTAAAATTCATTAGCAGGACATGTGATTCAAGATATAGTTAAAGCAAGAGTCAAATAATAATGGAATAAATATATTTGTAATAGATACCAAATAATAGAAAAGTGCAATTAAATCGCAAACCCACATTCCTCCAATGCTTTCCCAGGAGTCCATCAAGAACTTCAAACCACTACATTAAAAAACATAATTAACAAAAGAAAAAAGAGTGATTTGTTAAACAGGTGATTGATTGGTTTTTGCATGAACCATTGGGATTAGTGATTCCTCTAGGCAAGAACACTTCAGTCCCACCTTTTGAACCAGATTCAGATTCACCGAGGGACACTGTTCTCATTTCTGAACCCTTTATCCCTTTGATTTTGTAAAATTGCCTATCATGTTGTTGTTTCATTAACAGCTCTTGCTTAACCTTATAACTACAAAAATAAGATTAGATTAGCATATTATATAAATGAATTTAGTAATTATGTGCAAATTAAACAGGGTAAACTTTACTAACTTGAATGCTCCATATTTGTTCATGAATAAGTGCTTGCTTATAATGAAAATCAAATTTGTCTTTCTTCCCTGATTCAGGCCATTTTGCATTCCATACTTTAAGAGAGTGAGAACAACATAAGAAACAATGATCAAATCCATACTTTAAGGGAGCAAGAACAACATGAGAAACAGTGATCAAATCATACCAATCTAATCATCCAACAAGTAGACAGTTGGGAGAAACAGTGATCAAATCATACCAATCTAATCATCCAACAAGTAGACAGTTGGGTACTTTGTGGAGGTTTCTCTTTCAGACAATCCTGCAATGTTCAAGCATCATCATATTAATGTCGACACTGTAAATGCTTCCATTTATAAGAGGATCATACATTAATTGCAATGATATAGGGCACCTTAATTCTTCTGGTGGAACAGGGATCTGTCCCGATCTCTTGTTGCTCGACTTGAAATTAAAAGAACTAATCTTTGCTAGATGTCGCTCAAAGGCATGACCTTCATCAAACGTACATTGAACTGTGGGTGAACACGGTGCTGACACCTGTGAATCATTGTCATCAGTGAGATCACTTCTGAATAACTTTGAGTATTTCCTCATCACACCACCTCTTGATCAATGGCATATGGACACCGGAGCAACATCTCATATGACAGCTCATAAAGGTACACTTACGTCTTATTTTAATTCGAGCTTCAATGGCAATATTATAGTCGGTAATGGTACTTGTGTTCCAATTTGTGGATCTGGCAATACGCAATTAGACACTAAACACTTTCCCTTAAAATTAAATGATGTCTTACATGCTCCACAACTCATAAAAAATCTTATTTCCGTCCGAAAGTTTACTAAAGATAACCATGTTTCTGTTGAATTTGATCCTTTGGGTTTTTCTGTGAAGGATATACAGACGGGAATTCCTATCATGAGATGTAACAGTAAAGGAGATCTCTACCCAGTCACATCTAGTCCTTCCGTGTCGTCCTCCTCTCCGTCTGCGTTTACTGCATTGTCTTCTGATGTCTGGCATAGCCGTTTAGGTCATCCAGGACCTCCTATACTGAGAGTCCTGCAGAATAAAAATTTTATTTCATGTAATAGGATTAAGGATATTTCTGTGTGTTCTTCTTGCATTAATGACAAACAAATAAAATTACCGTTTCAGTCCTCGTATAATGTCGCATGTATGCCTTTTGATTTCATCAATTTTTAAAAGCATTAGTCATTATTGTAGATGATCTAAGGGGAAAAATCTTAGTGAATTACGGTTTTAGATTTAGTTTTGATCATGATTGGGATTTTTTTTCCTGTGAATTAAGGCTCGAGATAAAGTTTTGATCATGATTGGAGAAGTTTTTTTAGTGAATTATTGACCATATATTTATATAATTTACTTGTTTCTCCCACGTTTCCATTTCCTCTATTTTTACAAATATCATTTTTCAATTTTCGTTTCTTATAGTATTACAAATATTGTTTCCCGGTTTCCTAATCCTTATTAGGGCTGGACGCGGATCTTGGAGAAACTGGTACAATATCCGAGTAAAAAGATCTAGAATTGGACCGAACTGGATTCTTTACTTTTTATCAAAGAACTAGATCGAACTGGACTGAAATTATCCAGAACTGGACCGATAACCGAATTAGATTGGATTGGACCGAACTGGATTGAAAGAACTGAAGATTTATCATATTAAATTTATATTTTATATATGAGGTTTTGTTTTTTCCTATTTAGTGAAAGGTTGTATTTCCTATTTTTATTTAAGGTATGTTGTATTTCGTATTTTTATTTAAGGTAGGTTAAAATTATTAGGGTGATTTAAGGTAGGTTATATTTCCTATTATTATTTAAGGTAGGTTAGAATTAGTAGGTGATGATTTGTTAGGCCAACTGTATTTTCCTTGTCCCATTTCCTATTTAAAAGAATCAGCTTGTACTAATTGATTATGCAATTGGTTAATGAAATCTTTTTTTTTCTTCTATATTCTTCTATCTATTCTCTCTATTCTCATTCTTTTTTCTTCCTATTCTAAAATTATAGTTCATGAAAATCCCAGTTCACCAGAATCCTAGTTCTGACATCATATTCTCAATTTCCTTTCTAAAATGAAATCTAATTGTTTGCAATTTGAATTTCACGTATTGTTTCTCCTACTATTTATTTTGGTTGTTGGTTAAATCCTAAAATTTGTATACATATAACAACCAAAATAGATCAATTAATTTGGTAGTGTTTGACTTTAGTCAAATTTTGATGTCAGCTTTTGAATTTTAACTCGTTAGAATCTGATCAAGTTTTTTCTGCTATTGTACTTTAATTTGTTGCTATTCGGCTTAAGTTGTGTATTTCTTAAGATTTATGTGTGTTAAGATATTAAAATTATTAATCTTGAAACTAAGTTACTCATTTGTTTTTTAGCAATTCGGTTAACCAATTACTTTATTTCAGTTGAAATTAATATTTGGTATTGTAAACACATGTTATTTTTTATTAAGAATTTTATATATTTATTATCTTGTAAATTATGTTTTTAATTTATTGTTAGTAAAAGTATAGGTATTTTATTATTTAACTCGTTAAATAAATGTACTGGATTGGACCGACCCGAATTCCTGAATCTATGAATTGGACGAGACCAAAATTTTCAATCCAATCCTAGAGATTCATTCTTGAATCCCCAAACTGAACCGAACAATAACAATAGGAATCTTTCATTCGCATTCCGATTTATACGTGCTACTTTAACCAACCAAACATCTCTAGGTAGAGTTTCATCTCATATTGATATATACATATTATTAAATGAAAATCACAACCAAAAAAAGGTTGATGTGTTCAGCTTTAGACATTCAATTAATTGATATTATTCAGTTAGATTCAATATTTATATTTATTAGACATTCGGTTATTCAGATTTAGTTCGGTTTTCAAACCAAATTGTCCATTGAACACCCTAGCAGAAATATCAAAAAGCTGGATTTAAATAACTAGGAAAAAGAAATCATTGTTTAGGACAAATACAAGGGGTTAGGTATATATTAATTAGATTATGATAATTGGATGAGCAAACTCATGGTGTCATAAACTAATGGGCAATATGGTTGAGATTAATATGAGTAGCATATTAGTTACTAATGTGGTTAGTAACCCAATAACCTAGGAGTCACATTCGAGATGTGATTGATTACATGAATCTACCTAACAAATGGGACTAGCTTGTTGAGCAAACTCAAGGCGAAATCTCAGGAGTTAGGATCCTAGCTCACTAAAGGATTTGTGAAATTCTTCGAATTAATATGGAGGGCTATTAATTTGGCAAAATAGTGGGAGCAATCTGAAATAAATTAAAAGGCCTATAATTTTAGATTGTTATACTTTAAAGCAAATGAATGACATACGTTTACTCTTTCTCACATCTCAAGTTTTAAATTAAAACACTCTTAAAAATCATGACTAACACCAATCTGCAAAACATTCTTACCGATAACAAATTGAATTGTTCAAACTTCACCGACTGGTTTCGTAACCTCAAAATTGTTTTGAAGTTCGATAAAATAGGGTATGTACTTGATACATCGATACCCCCTCTCCCTACTAATGATGCACCCATTGAGGAAATTGATGCTTACCAGAAGCACAAGGCTGATGATGATCATACCGGATGCATCATACTTGCATCGATGACACCGGAATTACAAAGGCGACATGAGGAAATGGATGCCTATTCCATCATCATGCACCTAAAGGAATTGTTTGGGAAACAAACCAGGTGCGAACGCTACGAGATATCCAAGTTGCTATATCGTAGTAGGATGCAAGAGGGCACATCTGTCAGGACACATTGTGTCAAGATGATTGGATACATTACCAAACTTTCTAGTATTGGATTTGCGATGGATAACGAATTAAGCATAAACTTAATTCTTCAATCCCTCCCAGAGAGTTATTCACAGTTCATTATGAACTGTCAGATGAATGACTTGCAAACCTCTTTTGAAGAGCTTGCAAATATGCTCAAGTCAGTTGAGCCCAATATGAAGAAAGGTAAGAAAGCCGTGCCCAACAAAACTAAGGGAAAGGAAGTGAAGAAGCCCAAAGGAGAGTGCCACTTCTGTGGTGAAGACGGGCATTGAAAAAGAAACTGTTGGTGTACCTAGCCTTCCTCAAAAGGGGAAGAAGCCGGGACTTCAACATCTGGTATGTTTTATATTGAAATTTCACAGTCTGAATCTTTTGGTATTTGATACCGGATGCAGCCTAAGGATATTCTAGGAATATCTAGAAATATTATTTCTATTAGCCGTCTTGTTGACGATGGTTTTCATATTTCAATAAAAGACAAGAGTTGCAATTTTTATAAAGATTCGATCTTTTATTTTTCAGGAATTTCACAAAATGGGATTTATGTGTTAGATATTAAACGAAAATCAAATAGTAAAAAAAAAACACAAACTGACCCTAATCAAATTAAAGTAAACTGAACCGAACTATTCGTTTAATTAATTATTATTATTATTATTATTATTCTTTCTTACTATAACTATTAGGGAAACTTCTTAAAAAAACTATTAGGGAGACAATTGTAAATCGGTTACATAAATTTTATATCAGAGTCTTCCTTTTGGATTTGTATAACTGTAAATTGTAAAATATAGAAAAATTCAATTTGATCAACAACCAACATTCAGAGTTATCTCTTTCCATCAGTTGAGAGGCGGAGGCGGAGGCGGAGCACCTGAGAAAATATGGACCAAACTTTTTGTTTCATTGAACAGAATTTGATATCTGTTAAATGAATCCATATTTTGTGTTTCAAACCTTGTCTCCATATCCCGCAGGAGTCTCCTAATCTCCATAGCCGATATAGGAGCATCAGAGGTTGCTCCACCGGTCTGTCCCCCCATATGAGGGTGTGACTCACCGCCTATCTCATCGGGTCCCCTGTTTACCACAAACTGACCAATATCACCAGCAAGTGGTGCTACACTAGGCACGCCAGGTCCCCCAATATCACTTGCAAGTGCTGCTTGAAATCCCATGACTGGTGGCATAGGTGGTGCTACCCCAGGCGGTAGAGGCAAACCAATTTCTGCACATACCTCCAACCAGGCGTCATGAGGTATGCCGGGACACATGTCAACGCGTGTCCCGACATACCTCATGACGCCTGGTTGGAGGTATGTGCAGAAATTGGTTTGCCTCTACCGCTTGGGGATAGCACCACCTGTGCCACCAGTAATGGGATTTCAAGCAACACTTGCGGGTGATATTGGGGTAGCTGGCGTGCCTAGTGTAGCACCACTTGCTGGTGATATTGGTCAGTTTGTGGTAAACATGGGAACTGAGGAGATAGGCGGTGAGTCACACCCTCATATGGGGGGACAGGCCGGTGGAGCGACCTCTGATGCTCCTATATCGACTATGGAGATTATGAGACTCCTGCGGGATATGGAGACACGGTTTGAAACACAAATGATGCAACAAAATATGGATTCATTTAACAGATATCAAATTCTGTTCAATGAAATAAAAAGTTTGGTCCATATTTTCTCAGGTGCTCCGCCTCCGCCTCCGCCTCTCAACTGATGTATTAAGTCTTCTTTGGAAAGAGATAACTCTGGAAAGAGATAACTCTGAATGCTGGTTGTTGATCAAATTGAATTTTTCTATATTGTACAATTTACAGTTATACAAATCCAAAAGGAAGACTCTGATATAAAATTTGTGTAACTGATTTACAATTGTCTCCCTAATAGTTTTTTTTAAGAAGTTTCCCTAATAGTTATAGTAAGAAATAATAATAATAATAATTAATTAAACGAATAGTTCGGTTCAGTTTACTTTAATTTGATTATGGTCAGTTTGTATTTTTTTTTTAGTATTTGATTTTCGTTTAATTTTATTCGGCTCAATTTTCAAACCAAACCGACCGTTGAGCACCCCTAAACAAATATAGTTACTCTTCTATACATTTACTTGGCCTAATATATACCTAACCCTTTGTATTTGTCCTAAACAATTATTTCTTTTTCCTAGTTATTTAAATCCAACTTTTTGATATTTCTGCTATGGTGTTCAATGGACAATTCGGTTTGAAAACCGAACCAAATCTGAATAACCGAATATCTAATAAATATAAATATTGAATCTAACTGAATAATATCAATTAATTGAATGTCTAAAGCTGAACACATCAACCTTTTTTTGGTTGTGATTTTCACTTAATAATATGTATATCAATATGAGATTAAACTGTACCTGGAGATATTTGGTTGGTTAAAGTAGCACGTATAAATCAGAATGCGAATGAAAGATTCCTATTGTTATTGTTCGGTCTAGTTTGGGGATTCAAGAATCTCCAGGATTGGATTGAACTTCGGAGATTCCTAAAAATGAATCTCTAGGATTGGATTGAAAATTTTGGTCTCGTCCAATTCAGAGATTCAGGAATTCGGGTCGGTCCAATCCGTACATTTATTTGACGAGTTAAATAATAAAATACCTATACTTTTACTAAAAATAAATTAAAAACATAATTTACAAGATAATAAATTGTTTGACTCTTTCGTGGGAAATTGCGGGCGTGCCAGATAATTATAGTATTATCAAACTATGGAATGAAATTGAGTGCGCTTTCTAACTTCTAAATATCAAACGACTGTAAGAATTAAAGAGACCGAAAATTCCTAAAGATTCGATTATCAAAACGATACCGACCTTACAGAAAATGATTGAACAACAAATAAAAATAAAATTGTACTGGAAATAAATGGACTTTGCACTTGAAAATTAGATCTAAGGAAACAATTGAGAATTGTAAAATGCTGAAGTCTAGAGGTAATTTGCTAGAGTTTTGGCTTGTGTCTGTTGAGTTGGTTGATTGGGTTGATTTGTTCGGGCTGTTCTCATCGTGATTTCTTCCTTTAATAGACGTTGGGGTAACTTCCTCCTTACTTCCACAAGTCACGTTCTCCACATTCAATCCACGTCTTGATAACTGCTCCACTTTGACTTTCACGATGGATTGCTTATGACGCTCTCTCACTTTTCTGCATTTTAAGTGGCTCACAAAAATACACGTTAAAATATTAACTGACCTTCTAATGTCCTTTGATTTACCTTAAGTTCCCCTTGAGGTTCATCCTAGAAAATAGTTTTCCCTCGGTATTCACTATTGGAAAATCTATTTAGATATAAATTGGGCCAATTAATATATTAAAAATAATTAAAAGCCAAAAATTATTTATAGTGTAAACAATTGCCCCCCACAAGCATGGATTTGAGAAACGAAAATTTATGCTTGGATCCCTTAACAAAATCTTTTAAACTTCAAAAAATTCAAAAAAATAAAATAAAATAAAAACAAAAATAAAAACAAAAACGCAAACCAAAAAATATAAAATAAAATAAATATGAAATTTAAATGAAATAAAAAAACTAGAATTTTAGTTGACGGTAAAACAATTAACAAAATACAATAAAATTAAGTAAAATCAAAAGAAAGATCAAACTGATTGTCATATAAAATAAATAGAAATTCTAATCCCAATCCCAATTTCAGAAAACGTAAAAAGTGATAAGAGATTATAAAAAACAATGGAGATCAAGTTAAGGATGAGAACAACTCTATTCAAAATCAAAGACAGTTAAACATTCCTATCTCTTTAAAATAAAATATTGATAGATCAGATAAATAGTCAATCCTAATTGAAAAATAACTCTTTTGACTAGCTAAATAAATAGTCTATGTAACCCTAACTTTAATTTTTGTTGACAGCAAATCAAATTAGACTTACCTTTCCTTCTCTCTTCTTACTTCTGCCGCTGACATGCAGTTCCAGAGAATTGATTTTTGAATAACCACTTTCAACTTGAGAAGTGTTCTGTGCAGTTAACTCAATGGCTGATACTGCAGTTGCTGATACTGTTGTCGGAAAGGAAGTCGAGAAGAATCGCAAAAGCTCCCGTGGCTAAGGTGCCGAAAGAGAAAAAGAAGGTTACAACGATGCCGAAAGTGCAGAGAAGAATCGCAAAAGCTCCCGCAGCTGAATCTGAAAGTGCAGCTAAAAAGAATCCAGCTGCTAAGCCAAAGCTAAGAGTGCAGAGAAACAAAAAACGATGCCGAAACCGGCTAAAGTGGCGAAACCGGTATCCGCAGCTTCTCCTTGAGAGTTTCAACAACAGTTTGATCCGCCTATTTGTCAAACCCGGCATAAAGTGAGCTTCAACATCAAAGAAATCTCTCAAAGAAGATATAATTGCAAATGGAGAGACTCATCTTCAATCTTCAGCTCTGAACTCAATTGCGAGCCTTTCACACGATTCTGTCCCAGTTTGAATTTGAGTCTGGTTTCACTGATATATATCAAATTTTTTTTTTTAATTGCAGGTTGAAGAATGATCGCATCTGTTGCATCTTCTTGAATTGTGATCGTGACAAAGTTGTCCCTGGGGCTGTTGTGTATATTACATGTACAATCCCTATTGTGACGGAAAAGCTCCATGTTGACAAAGTTTCCATCATCCGGCTTGCTTGTACGTGGGATTAGAGACCCCTGATCTGAAGTCCATAATCAGCCTATGTTCTGACGAAGGGTTTCCCGGTGTCAAGATGTAGAGGCCTCTGAACATAAATGCACAACTAGTACCTATTCTGAGAAAAGAGTTTCCTAGTGAGAAGGATTAGAGGCCGGATCAGTTAACTGGTTGGTTTCCTCTAATCATAGTGCTACCAAGTTGTTCGTGTTGCACTACCAATTATTGTTGATGAAGATTCCATCATTCAGTCTAGTTTCACGTTGGATTGGAGTATGAACAAAGTTGTTAATGAGGTTGCTGTTGTGGACATCGGTGCACTACCAATCCCTATTCTGATGATGGCTTGCCGGTGCCAAGGAGTAGAGGCCTCTGAACATAAGTGCACAACCAGTACCTATTCTAATAAAAAAAAAATTCATGGTGAGAAGGATTAGAGGTCGGATCAATCATTGGTCGGTTTCCTTTAATCAAAATGCTGCCAACGAGTTGCTTGTGATCGCATCACCAATTCAAGTTATCAATGAAGCTGTTGTGGACATCGGTGTACTACCAATCCTCATTTTGACGATGGGTTTGCCAGTGTCAAGAAGTAGAAGCCTAATCAATCAATTCAATGCAGAAAATCAACATGATTCCATCAAGGGAAAGGTAAATTCTCCTCAGAGAGATTTCTTTGTTAGATAGACTTGATAAACATTGCTTGATGAATATTGCGGCCTTGAGGCCTGCTATTATTTTATTGCAACAAAATAGCGGCTATAAGCTAGCTTTACAATTTTCAAAGTGAAATTGCTTTGCGTTACATCAAATACATATTGCTTATATCCTATGGCTGATGCTCCCTCAGTTCCCAAAGGGTGGGATAGAATTTCATGAGGTACTTTCCATTGATGAACCTCTTATGTGGCTCCCCTTGCAAGCTGGCTAACCAATAAGAGTTTCCTTTTAGAACTTGGAAGATTTTGAATGGTCCTTCCCAATTTGGAGACCATTTTCCATATCTTTAGTCCCAACTGGTAAGATGAGTTTCCAAACCATGTCTCCTTCTTCAAATGTCTTTTTCTTCACTCTCTTATTGTATGCTTTGGTTACTTTCCTTTTCTGGGTGATCATTTGATCAAGTGCTTGCATTCTAGCTTCATCAGATCCTTCAAGTTCCATCGTCATAGCCTTTGTGTATTCTGCTGGAGTGAGTTCATTTTGTCTGGCTACTTTGAGGGACGACACTACTATCTCCATAGGAAGCACAACATCATGTCCATATGTTAATGAGAAAGGACTGACGCCCGTGGCACTCCTTTTTGATGTTCTGTATGCCCATAAAGTTTCTGAAAGTAAGACGTGCCATTCCCTGGGATATCTTCGATCATCTTTTCAAGGATGTTGATGAGAATTTTGTTGGAGGCCTCAGCTTGCCCATTAGCTTGGGGATAATGAGGAGTAGAGTGCAACAACTTGATTCCATAATCTTCCATGAAGTCCTTCATGTCATCCCCTGTGAACATGGTTCCTTGGTCTGTGGTAATTGACTGAGGGATCCCATACCTATGAATGATGTTCTCCTTGATGAACTTCACAACATCTCTCTGGTCCACTTTCTTCATTGGTAAGGCCTCCACCCATTTTGTGAAATAGTCTGTTGCCACAATCATAAAGTTGTGCCCTTTTGATGATGCAAGATAAATTTTCCCTATCAAATCAACTGCCCATCCTCTGAAGGTGGCTTGACGACTGCGTACATCTCATCTGCAGGAACTCTTTCAATCTACCCATATCTTTGACATTGGTGGCATCTTTTTGCATAAGACATACAATCCTTCAGCATAGATGGCCAGAAGTACCCATGTCTATTGGTCCCTTATAACGTTGCAAGTATAGTTTCAAGGGGGGGGGGTTAGGAACTATTTAAACTTTTTAACAATTAGGGCAGACTTCTTTTTCTTAGGAAAAAGGTTTTAACAGCGGCGCTGAGTAAACAGCAAGATACTGGCTTAGTCAACTGGTGACTAGGTCAGTTTCTTAGCTTGAGTCAGGAGATAGCACTTAGAGTCTATTCCTGAGCTCAGATGTTCAACGCACACAACTCAGCTTGACCTCTTTACTTGGTCAGTTTTTGGTTATTTAAGCAAGCAATATATATAAGGAGTTAAAGGTAAGAAATACGTTACTCAGCAGATTTATCCAGGTTCGGCCTCTAAGCCTACGTCTTGTCCCTGGAACATGTTCTGAGCTTTCGAATCCTCTACTGAGCTCTTTAAAGGTAGGGCCTCAAACCCTTTACAATCTTAGCAACTGAGTATAACAAGAGTACCTTCCTATATACCTCTACTCAATTCTAATCTCTCACTGAGTACTATAACCGAGTACTCAGCCTCTCCTTTCTATTCTCTAGAAATGATAAATGTTTGTCCTAAACAATGATTTGCTAAGACACCTTAGATGATTGAATAATCACTCTAGACTTTTACACAAAAGATATTGAATGTAGTGTAAGGTTGCTTTGCTTTTTGCTTGCAGAACCTTGCGTAGAGATTTGGTCAGCGTAATGGCTTGATCAAGTTCTGTTAGTGTTGAACCTTCTGATGGCACTCTATTTATAGAGACGTCTGGGCATCGGTCATTTCGAATTTCGAAATAACCGTTGGAGGGAAACGGCTTCATGTTGTTGTCATCCTGACTTGCTCAGAGCTCTCGGCCAATCAGATTTGAGTATCTTCTGTCCTCGGTCAGCTTTTAGTCAGCTCGGCAGAATGTCTCTCCTTTTATGGTAAAGTCAAATGGACAGCATACTGTGTCGTCTGAACTTTACCCAATGTAGAAATACTTTGTCTGGAAGTTTTTTCTAGCCAGCTGCTGTCTGGTACGCTTTGTCGAATCTACTCAGCAGCTTCGTCCCGAAGTTGTTCCCCGAAGGTCTTCTAGATCCTTCTCTTGCTGAGTTGCGTTTTGTACACAGCGACATTGTTTTGACAGACGCGGGACGAGTTATCTTGAGTTGTTTGACTTGGGCCTTGACTTCCGTATTGGGCTTGGGCCTTTTAATTCTTGTGTCTTATAAACAATTTAACTCACCATTGAACAAACACATTAGTAGAATAAATCAAAGCATTTAAACTTAGTGTGTTTAGAATATTATACTTAAACAATTTTGTCAAATCAAAATTATGTAGAAAGGTGTTTCAACAATGTCTCCTTATGAGCCACTTCATCTTGATGCCTGCCTGATGAGCTCCACATACTCCTTCGTGGACTTGCTTAATAACTTCCATGTTGTCTGAAAATCCTAAGCATTTCAGCAAAAGTCCATCTACATTTTTGCGGTACAAGTCACTTTCCATCAATAAGAAGTTCAATGCTCTAATCTTGAGGGAATACGGTACTCGTCTTCCTGGGTTCGACAAATACTCCTTGATGGGACTCCTCCAGTCACTAGCTAGATTAACATCTGTATTGAATGTCTCCACTTGAATTCCCCTCTCCATGATGGAAGGATGTCTGAGCTTCTTGATCATTATCAACTTATGGGTGACTTCTTCTGACATTTTCAAACAAGAGGCTATTTGAGCTAGCTCATTAGCCTCACAGTTCATCTCTCTTGGAACATGAAGAAAAGAGAAATCATTGAATTCCTGTAGTAGTTGAACAGCGGCTGTATAATATGGAGCCAAGCTGAGACTAGTGCATTTATATTCTCCTGATAGTTGCCTCAGTACGAGTTGGGAATCCCCTTGGATCAAGACTTCATCTGCTCCTAACTCCCTCAAGATCTCTAGGCCAATGACTGCAGCTTCATATTCAGCCTGATTGTTCATACATTTGAAATCCAGGTTGAAAGACATTGTTATTTTGGTTCCCATGGGGGATATAATGACTACTCCTGCTCCTGCAGATGTCTCGGTGCTAGATCCATCAAATTTCAAAATCCAGCGGGATTTTTCAACACTGAAGATTGGTAGATCTTGATCTATTTCATCCTTCACATTAAGACAAGGGTGATCTGCAAGGAAATCTGCAAGTGCTTGCCCCTTCACTTATTTTTGAGGATAGTACACCAGAGTAAACTCTGCCAAAGCCAGTGTCCACTTTCCAATCCTCTCAGTTATGAGCGGCTTATTCAACATGTGCTTGATCAAGTCAGTTTGAGATACCACCAAAACCCTTGCCCCAATCATGTAATGACGTAGTTTGGTACAAGAAAAATACAATGTAAGGCAAAGTTTCTCGATTGGTGAATATTTTACCTCAGTTGCATTCAAGAATCTACTTAGATAATATATTTCCTGCTCATACCCTTTGGAATTGTTTTGTGCTAACAAGCATCCAATGGAATCATGAGCGGCAGATAGATAAAGCTTCAGAGGTACACCTGGCCTTGGCGGCATAAGTACAAGAGGTTTGCATAGATACTCTTTGATACTCTGGAAGGCTTGCTGATGGTGTTCCTCCCATTTAAATTCATCTTCCTTCTTTAACCGCAGCAAATCAGAAAATGTCTTAGACTTTCCAGCCAAGTTGGAGATGAACCTCCTGAGATAATTCACAACTAACCTGGACCCCATAGCTCACCTTTCAGTCGAGGAAGTCGGATCTACTATATATAGTCTATCCTTCCCAGCACCCGTTTTTCTGCCAATATCTCCGTAAGAGCTTCTCCCTATTAGAAATCTATTCCTATAGAAGCTAATCCTGATACAAGATCCGAGCATGCGGGTCCTTTGGCCGGCTCTAGAAATCTTAATGCCATAATGCTTTTCAAATCCTCCTAGCTATTATCCTACTGCAATAATTCTTGCTAAGAAGAACGCCCATGTTGTGGCAATTCCACCCAGAGTAGTTATGAAGTAATTCCCAGGTAAGCAAGTAAGGCAGCCAAAGGGAAAGGACTTAAGAAAGGTAGTTTACTTGCTTATATATATAAGGTCCCAAGAGCTCGTGTAGGAGTCCCATTTTTTTGGAGTAGACCTCGCTGTAGAGCTGGTTCTGTCGCAGTTACATATCTAGATCCATATTTTAGCTAAAATTCAAGATTTTAGAACATTGTTTGGCAGTGATGAACCTCGATTGCTCAGTAAAGAACCGCTGAAGCTCCTTTTTTGTTTGAGGGGATTTGGACTCCATGATCGCCTTGGCTTTGTTCTGATCTATCTCCACGCCTCTTTGGTGCACCAGGAACCCGAGAAAGTTTCCAGCTTTCACCCCAAAAGCACACTTGAGGGGATTAAGTTTCAGTTGATGCTCCCTCATCCTTTGAAAACCACATCTCAAGTGATCTATGTGCTCCATTTATTTTTTGGACTTTATGACGATGTCATCAATGTAAACCTCCAGATTTTTTCCAATCATATCATGGAAAATGGCATTCATTGGTCTTGGGTAGGTAGCACCTGCATTCTTCAAGCCAAAAGGCATGACCAGCCACTCAAATGTCCCAATAGCACCTGGACATCGAACGACGATCTTTGAAGTATCTTCTTCAGCAATGGCGATTTGATTATATCCTGACACACAATCTAAAAAAGATAAAAGCTCGTTGTTAGGTACCGCATCCACCAACATGTCTGCCATGGGCATCACATACACATCTTTCGGAGTTGCTGTATTAAGGTCTCTGAAGTCCACACAAACTCGTAGCTTGCCATTCTTCTTTACCACCGGTACAACATCAGATAACCATTGAGCATACCTGATGGGTATTATGAATCCAGCTTTCAGCAACTTTTCAATTTCTTCCTTCACCTTCAATTCTACCTCTTTGGACATTCTTCTGGGAGGTTGTTTATAAGGTTTAAATTCTGGCTTCATTGGAAGACAATGCTCCACCAACTGTAT
Source organism: Euphorbia lathyris (assembly GCF_963576675.1). Taxonomy (NCBI): domain Eukaryota; kingdom Viridiplantae; phylum Streptophyta; class Magnoliopsida; order Malpighiales; family Euphorbiaceae; genus Euphorbia; species Euphorbia lathyris. The sequence continues at coordinate 90,013,914 of NC_088915.1, forward strand.
ACTGAGTCCAGGCATTTCATGATACTCCCATGCAAAGCAATCCTTGTACTCTTGCAACAATGCAATGAGTCTCTCTTTGATGTGTGGATCCAAAATACTACTGACGTATGTACATCTTGGGTTATCAGAAGTTCCCACGTTCACTTCCTCTAATGGATCTCTAGCCAATGATCTATCATCCTCTAGTGGTGAAGGAGCTGGTTTCAATTCATCTATCTGGATGACGTTTTCACTTTCTTCTTCCAGAGGATCTTCTTCATAGATTACTTCAGCACCTAGAGCCTCCAGACCTTCTTCCTTCTGCAATTCCTCCAACACCTGCTGCACTTGGGGTTTTTGTATGGAAGCGGCAGCTACTGCCATTTCTTTCTCATTATGCTTACTAATCATCGATTTCTTCGATGATCGGTTCTCCCAACGCTCCCCAAGCTTTGGATGGAACGATGGCTGATGGTTGGAGGATTGCTTTCCCTTTGTTCTGACATTGCTTCTTCCATGTGATACTTTTGGGTCCTCCTCTCTTGCTTTCACCTTTGAACTCTATTGGACCCATAGCTCCATCATAGTACATTGCCTCCACGGAATCAGCTTGAGTTGTAAATGGTTTCCCATCTTCCTAGACAAATTCTACTTCATTTCCTTTCCAAAGAAGCAAGAATTGATGGAGTGAGGACGGTACACACCAATTGGCATGAATCCAGTCTCTCCCTAGCAAGATTTGATAGCTTGCTGTTGAATCAACAACGAAGAATGCTGCCATAGATGTGTTGCTTCCCACAGTAATATCTACTGGCAGAACTCCTAAGGTTTTGGTGGTTTCCCCTGTGAAAGCTAACACCATAACCTTTGTGGCAATTAGATCTTCTATTGACTTCCCTAAGGTCTTTATCATCCTAAATGGCATGATATTCACTGTAGAGCCATTATCGATAAACACTTTTGATACTGGCTTGCCATTTAGGTGTGCCTTGATGTAAAGAGGCCTGATGTGTTTAGTCATGCTATCTGCAGGTTTCTCAAATACCTCTCTTTTTGGTTCTCCTGGGCCACTCGATTGAATTGTGACCCCACTGGTGAATGAATCTCTCTTCTCAGGAATAGGTGAACTATTCTCCTCTTCAGGATGATGATCCCTTGAATTTCCTAGGAAATCAGCTGGCAATGTCACTGATGCTGTTGCACACCTGATAGGTATCACCATATCACCTATTCGCACATTTTGAATGATTTCCTCAGGCTCCTCCTCTGGAACTATTGACTCTGGATCACCAGTTTTCACTTCTTCTTTTTCCACCGGTTCCCTTACTTCATCTTTCTCATTATGGTGTCTTTCAACAGCTGCCCTCTTACGTTGCATCCTTCTCTTTTGTGTTCTTGTAAGAGGTTGGGGGAACTTTTTATGGCGTACCACGCGCCACTTACCAGAAGTTTCTGCTTGAGGCACCACAAAACGAGGTCTCCTCTCGTTGGGGGAATACTTCTCTTGGTGAAATTGACTTCTTAGAGGTTTTTGATCCCTCTCGGTCTGAACTCTTCTTTCATAATGATTCCCTCCAATGCTCTTCACTTCTACTCGAATTTTTAACTTCTGCCCCCTTGCTCGCTGGTGTTAGCTTGAACTTTATCGGGACCTCTAAGATACTCCTTAGGGATCCAAATATGGTAACTTCTGCCTTTCTCCTTCTTGGACTCTCTAAGTTTCAAACGAAGGTCTTCCTTCTTCCTATTGAGGACATCTCGCATATCCACTGCCACCATGTTCATAGTCACCACTGGTGGAAAAGGATCTTCATCAACTAACATTGCTTCTTTCTTCTCTGGGAACTTAAGAATTCCCTTGTTGATTCTTTCCTGAACTGCATTCTTGAAGCCCCAACAATTGTTGGTTGCATGATTCCATGAATCATGATCCTTGAAATATGTCTTCCCTTTGATTTCCTCTTTTGTTGGTATTTTATGACCTGCATGCAAAGTAATAAAATTCTCCTTTAAGAGAAAGTCAAAGAGAGCATCACTATTGGACACATCAAAGCTGAATTGCGGAGGTTTATCATTAAAAGATTTCTTTGCTGCATCATCTCCTTCGGTGGACTGGAGTAAGGGGAAAACATGAGTCCCTGTACTTTTAAGATCTGCCACTGCAACCTCATGGTATATTTCTTGATAGTAAGTTCCCATGGCACTCTTCTTTCTGTGACTCTATTCCCTCAACAGATCTTCGTACTCTGTCACCTTGGCAGCTAACTCATAAAAGTCTCTGAACTCCATCCTTTGGAACTTCTTCCTCAGCTCAATGCCAAGTCCCCTTTGGGCCATCTTCATGTACTCCACCTCTGGGAGATAGACATTGCATATGTTCCTCATCTTTTTGAAACGAGCAATGAACTGGTTTGCTCTTTCACCTCCCTTCCGAGTAAGCCTAGAAAGTTCTGCAACACACACTTCTGGCTCTGCTCGGAAGAATTGAGTGTGAAATTGCCTCTCCATATCTTGCCAACCATGGATGGAGTCTCTAGGGAGAGTAGCATACCAAGTGAATGCTGGTCCCGTCAGAGAATTTGGGAAGAGCCTCAACTTGAGATGGTTTAGTTGGAAAGTTCTCCACACTGGATCGTGAACCTTGCTACGTGCTCTAAAGTTGACAAGCCATCTTCCCCAGAGAATAGGGAGAAGTCAGGTACTCTGTATCCCCTTGGGTAAGGATTCTCCATGTCAATCACATGGGGGTAAGGCTTGTGGAACTCAGGGCGGCCAACTTGAAGAAGGCCAGGCCCATACAGCTCTTGGACAACTTCTCTCACTGCCTCCATATTGAATGCTGGAACTTATTGAGGCATGCCATTCTGATGGTGACCGTAAGGCATATAAAGAAATCCAGTGTTCCTTCCATTGCCTCTATAGTTGCCCCCCATGTCCCTAGTGATATGGTGGCCTCCTTCCTCCTCATGATATGAAGCTGTGTGGGAGGTAGGATTAGTGTTTCCAAAATATTGAGAAACAGGTGACTTACCACTATTTTCTCGGCCTGCTGAACTAGCAGCCTTCTGCAAGACAACGCCGTCCCTCAAGTATGGAATTTGATACTTCTCAGCGCCGGACGATCCACGTCCCCCATTGGAATCTGGGGAACCTTGAGAACCATGGTTTTCTCCATTCTTGATCACCCCTGGTTCTGACAGCTTCTGGAGTATTTTATCCATCTTCGAATCCATGTCACTCCGCAGAGTGTTAAGCCCAAAATATACCTAAAATATCATTAATATTTATATCATTTTTATTACAAATTCGTGTTATTTATATCTGTTTAGATTACTTTACTTTCGGATATCTTTCTTTCTTGCAAGGTACCTAAATATTTGGTAAAATCCAAATAGGAACGAAAAAGGATCAAAAACAGAAGAAAAACCCTACAAAAGGAGTCAAAGACGATGTAAATCGAAAGCACCAATTCGAGGACACGAACGAAAGCAAAGAAGTGAGAAAACTCACCAAGCCGCGACCGCGAATTCACCACCCGCGACCGCGACACGCGTGGTTTAGCCACTTCTCCCCTTCGTCCGTCGTTCAACTTAATGCTACGTCATTCACGGCCGAGGATTCCTATCCCCGGTAAGTGCAAAAAATTTACCAAATGCATTTAACACATGCTGAAAATCCAAGAAACGCGTTCGTTCAAGTGGATAAAGACGTCCTTTCACAACGGACACGACTCTTAACTACGGATACATCACTTCAAACACAACCCTTCTACACCTATAAATAAAGAGTTGATGTTGAGAAATGTGTTGATATGAAATGTTATAATATAGATATAGAATCAGAGCGTAGAACTTATGTCTAAGTTCTAAGTAAAAACATTTCGAGAGTTAGAAATTAGATTCTGTACAAAACAAGATGAGGTACACATATTGTTTATAGTTTAATTACAACTCAGTAGCGTTTAGACATTGTTCCAGTTATAGTTTGCATCATGGTAGTGGCCGACCGAATCCCTATTACGAAGTTACAGCGAGAAGATTGAGTAGAGTGTTCGCCCCTGAGCCTGACAACCTCTAAGGAAACCCAAGGAAAGGAACCGATCAAGCCGTTCACTTGCACGCCCTCGAAGAACTCGATGCTCCTTGTTCTCTGTAAACTTGTATCAATTTATATTTCATCTAATAAAGTCCGTTCTATTCGATAAATCGTTATGCAGCACTTATGGTAACCAATCCAATATAAGTGAGGCTGGTGTTTTCATTAATACGCAGTTGAATTCAAAATCATTACAAGGAAACTTTGTTGAACACTTAGGCAAATTATCATCTCGAAAGAGTTTTAATTTGAGTAAGGGCAACTATCCCGAAAGGGTTTTGTCGCGTTCAAAGCCAATTAATTAGAGGTTCCGTCATTTATTTCATCATCATAATCGATACAAAGTTTAAGTTGTTTTCTTTGCTTAATGCAAATGAATAAATTCATTCGTTTTTCTAAAAAGTTCTAAATGTTCCTGTTTTGTAAAATTCATTCTTAAATCAGAAGATCTTTCTAACAATCGATTTATTCTAAATATAAAATCTTATTCCAGCAATTTCAAGTATTCAAAGTTCACAAATTCAATTAAACAAATTTCCTAAATTCAATTAAACAAATTTTCACTTTTCATTTTATAGTAAATCTAACAAGTTCGAAATTAATAATTCAAAAATAAGTTTTTTCGTTAAAAAACGTATCCCTGTAGGATCGATATTTTTATTACTACAAGCGAAACCGTGCACTTACGGAAATCGCTCAACAAGTTTTTGGCGCCGTTGCCGGGGATACGCCAAAATTTTTGACAAAATTTTTATTTTTCGTATTTTATTTTCGAATATAGGTTTATACATTATTTTTGTACAACTTTTATATTTCATTTATCTTCAGTTTATATAACATATTTGTTTTCAATTTTGTTTTGAAGGTAGTTTGGCTCGTGTAACAATTTCAAGTTCATGCGCAGTTCGCGAAATTCGGGCACGGCACCAGACCCTTTTGATCCAGAAATTGAAAGAACACTTAAGAAAAACAAGAAAAACAACAAAAACAAAGACAAAACACCCTTAAAAACCAAAGTAGACCAGCCATAAAATATGGCCGATCCACCGACACTTATGGATTATGCTAGGCCAGGAATGGCCGGTGTAACTAATAGTGTAGTTAGACCCCGTATAAACGCAAATCAATTTGAAATTAAGCCTGCTTTGCTTAATATGTTGCAAAACAACGTAACGTTTTATGGACTACCTAACGAAAAACCTAATGCACATTTGACAAATTTCTTAGAAATTTGTGATACTTTTAAAATTACTGATGTAACAGCGGAAGCAATCAAACTTCGCCTCTTTCCTTTCACTTTGAAGGATAAGGCAAAAATTTGGTTAACTTCTATGCCTGCTGCAACATTTGAAACTTAGGACCAATTAGCCCAAGCGTTTTTATCAAAATATTTTCCCTTAGCAAAAACTGCAAGAGTCATCAAAGATTTGACATCTTTTACACAAAATGATAATGAAACTCTTTATGAAGCTTGGGAACGTTTTAAAGAACTTCAACGTTTATGCCCACACCACCAATTGCCAGATGCACTTTTAATGCAGACATTCTATAATGGATTAAATCCTACGACTAGAGGTTCATTAGATGCTATGTCTGGAGGGTTATTTATGAAGAAGACGTCTTCCCAAGCAAGAGAACTTTCGGAGGAAATGGCAATCAACAGCAGTATGTGGCCCGCAGAGCGTGGACATATACCAACGGCGAAACCATCATCCTCAGGTACATCATCGGTTAAAGGTATAATGAATCTTGATCCAGTAGCAATGTTACAAGCCCAATTTTCTGCCTTATCGCACAAAATTGATAAATTTATGGCACCATGCGATCCTAATGATCCAATCCAGAGAGACATTGATTACGAAGGTATGAATGAGATAGAACAGGTAAATTTTGTCCAAGGACAAAACCAAACTACTAATCCTTATTCTAATACTTATAATCCTGGATGGAGAAATCATCCTAACTTTAACTAGAAAGATGGTAATAATAATAATAATGCAAATGCTAATCAATATCGTGTAAATAATTATCAAAATCAAACAAGAGATACGATTAGCACTTTATCTTCAAAAATCGACAAATTTATAGATGCTATGAATGGAAAGGTAAGTAATCAAGACGATGGTTTTAAACGGATCGAAAGTAAATTCGATCAGCTTATCAAAAACCAATCATCTAGCATCCATAATTTGGAGGTTCAAATTGGACAACTTGCTAAATCAACTTTTATCATTTTTAGACAAACTTAAAAATTTGCATATAAATTTAACATTCATGGATGCAATTACGCAAATTCCTAACTATGGAAAATTCTTGAAAGATTTAATTTCAAAAAAGATTAGTTGGGAAGGAATTTCATCCATTTCTCTTTCTGAAGAATGTAGTTCGATAGTATCAAGCAAATTACCTACTAAACTCAAAGATCCCGGATGCTTTACCATTCCGTGTACATTGGGAAATATGGAATTCCCAAGTTGTCTTTGTGATTTAGGAGCTAGTATAAACTTGATGCCATTGTCTATTTTTGAGAAATTAGGTTTAGAAGAAGACATTAAACGTACCAATATGGTTTTGCAATTAGCGGATCAATCCACTAAAAGACCATATGGTATAATTGAAGACGTTTTGGTAAAAGTTGACAAATTTATTTTTCCTACTGATTTTGTTATCTTAGATTTTGCTTATGATGCTAATTGTCCGCTAATCTTTGGTAGACCATTCATGAACACGGGACATGCTCTAGTTGATGTGTCGGAAGGAAAAGTAATTTTACGGATAGGTGACGATAAGATCGAGTTCGATATGAATCAAGCGATGAAATATCCTATGGAGGATTTCGCTTGTATGAAACTTGATTTAATTGAAGAATGTGTTAATGACATTGTTCAAAGAGAAGAAATAATAGAACCTATAATGGGTGAAGAATTAGAAGATAAGGACCCAGAGCCTTTGATTCGAGAAGATGGACCAGTTCCGCCTTCAGTAATAGTTCCACCTAAATTAGAACTTAAAGAATTACCAAACCATCTGAGATACACTTTCCTAGGCGGAAGTGATACTCTACCTATAATCATCTCTAACAAATTAACAGAAAATCAAGAAGAAAAATTGAAAGAAGTTGTTAGAAATAGAATAGGAAGTATGGGATGGCAAATTTCAGATTTAAAAGGAATTAATCCTAGTATCGTAATGCATAGGATTCACTTAGAAGAAGATAAGCCACCTAAAGCGGATAGACAAAGACGTTTAAATCCGAACATGAAAGAAGTAGTCAAAAATGAGATTATTAAACTTTTAGACAATGGAATCATTTATCCTATTTCGGATAGTGAATGGGTTAGTCCAATCCATTGTGTACCCAAAAAGGGAGGTATAACTGTAGTAAGGAATGATGAAGGTGAATTAATACCTACGCGAACCACCACCGGTTGGAGGGTTTGTATAGATTATAGGAACCTAAATAAGGCAACTAGGAAAGATCATTTTCCTTTACCTTTCATCGATCAAATGATCGAAAGGATAGCCAGTCATGCATTTTATTGTTTTCTTGATGGCTATTCCGGATTCTTTCAAATATATATTTACCCGGATGACCAAGATAAAACAACCTTCACATGTCCTTATGGAACATTTGCATATAGAAGAATGCCTTTTGGTCTATGTAATGCACCAGCAACTTTTCAACGTTGTATGACTGTAATTTTTAATGATTTCATCGAAGATATCATGGAAGTATTTATGGATGATTTTTCAGTTTATGGAGATTCTTTTGATGCATGTTTAAAAAACTTAGATAAAGTTCTTTCTAGATGCGAAGAAACGAATTTAGTATTAAATTGGGAAAAATGTCATTTCATGGTTGACGAAGGAATTGTTTTAGGTCATAAAATATCTGAAAAAGGATTAGAAGTGGATAGAGTAAAAACTTCAGTAATAGAAAAATTACCCCCACCAACAACTGTCAAGGGAGTAAGATCATTTCTAGGACATGCAGGTTTTTACAGACGATTTATAAAAAACTTTTCTGTGATTTCCAAACCACTTACTAATTTGCTTATGAAGGATTCAACCTTCGATTTTAATGAAGATTGCATTAAAGCTTTCGAAACATTGAAAACAGCCTTAGTCAGTGCACCCATAATTGCTAAACCCGATTGGGATTTGCCTTTTGAAATCATGTGTGATGCAAGTGACCTAGCAGTAGGATGTGTTTTAGGTCAAAGAAAGGATAAACGATTACATGTTATTTATTATGCAAGTCACACATTGTCCGGTGCACAGTTAAATTACACAACAACAGAAAAAGAGATGTTAGCCGTAGTATTTGCATGTGATAAGTTTAGGTCATACTTGTTAGGATCTAAAGTTATTATTTATACAGATCACGCAGCTTTACGTTACCTGTTTGCTAAGAAGGATGCAAAACCGCGTCTGATTAGATGGGTTTTGTTGTTATAAGAATTTGATATAGAAATTAAAGACAAAAAGGGAGTAGAAAACCTTGTCGCCGATCATCTATCGAGACTAGAAGATGAAAACGGTCCTATAGGTGAAACTGTCGGTATACGAGATGATTTCCCCGATGAACATCTCTATCAGGTAGAAAGTATCATGTCACCGTGGTATGCAGATTTTGCTAATTATCTTGCAACCGATATTGTTCCGGAAGGATTATCTTCCCAACAAAGGAAGAAAGTTTTCTTCGATATTAAACAGTATTTTTGGGAAGATCCCTTTCTGTTCAAATCATGTGGTGACGGGATAATTAGGAGATGTGTTGGAGAAAATGAATATGAATCTATAATAACAGAATGTCATTCCAGCTCATATGGAGGACATAATGGAGTTAATAAAACGGTAGCTAAAATATTGGAATGTGGTTTCTTTTGGCCTACGATGTTTAAGGACGTTGGTTCATTTATTACTCGTTGTGATAAATGCCAAAGAACGGGAAATTTAGGAAGGAAAGATGAGATGCCCCTCAAAAACGTGTTGGAAGTTGAAATCTTCGACATGTGGGGAATTGATTTCATGGGACCTTTTCCGCCTTCCAATGGTAAAACTTACATATTAGTAGCCGTTGATTATGTTTCGAAGTGGGTTGAAGCAATTGCAACCCCTATGAATGATTCTAAAGTAGTTATTAATTTTCTTGACGATATATTTTGTAGATTTGGTTGTCCTAGATTCGTTGTTAGTGATGGCGGTACCCATTTCATAAATCGGAATTTTGATATGCTTATGAAAAAAATATGGAGTACGCCACCGCGTGTCAACGCCATACCATCCTCAGTCTAATGGTCAGGCGGAGATCTCAAATAGAGAACTCAAATGGATTCTAGAGAAAACTGTTTCGTCATCAAGAAAAGATTGGTTACAAAAACTCAATAATGCGCTATGGGCATACCGTACTGCATTTAAATCACCAATAGGAATGACTCCGTACCGTTTGGTATATGGAAAAGCATGTCATTTACCAGTTGAATTAGAACATAAAGCCTATTGGGCTATTAGAAAACTTAATTTTGATTTACAACAAGCAGGAAAGAAACGTTTACACAATTTAAATGAGTTAGATGAGTTATGTCATCTATCGTATGAAAATGCGAGGATTTATAAAGAAAGAGTGAAAAAATGGCACGATGCCAAGATCAAAGTCAAACACTTTAATGTTGGTGATAAGGTGCTGTTATTCAATTCACGGCTTCGTATATTTCCAGAAAAACTTAAGTCCAGATGGTCAGGACCGTATTTAGTCGTCAAAACGTTCGACTATGGTTCTTTGGAACTTGAGGAAACCAACGGTAATCGTTTCAAAGTTAACGGTAATCGATGTAAAATTTATTACAAAAATATTTCCGAAATAGGAACTAATTTCGTAACAAGATTTCCTGACATATAAATCATTTCATTTTTCTAATAGTTAGTTTTTATTATTTTTATTTTTATTTTTATTTTTATTTTGTTTTGTTTTAATTTATATCATTTTATATTAGAATTTTAGATATATAAAGATATATTCAAGTCATGATTTTAATTAATTTTTAGGAATTTAATGAAAATTAGAAGAAATTTAGTGATTCTCAGTTGAGAATTTGAAATTCTCATTTGAGACTCCGAGGATGATGGCTCAATAGCTACCCTAGTCTACGATCTTAGGTAAAAACGGCTCAAAAGCTACACTAGTCTGCGACTGCGAGGATGATGGCTCAACAGCTACCCTAGTCTACGATCTTAGGTAAATATGGCTCAAAAGCAACTCCGGTCTGCGACCATGAGTCAGATGGCTCAAAAGCAACTCCGATCTACGACCATGAGTCAAATGGCTCAAAAGAAACGCCGGTCTGCGACCGCGAGTCAGATGGCTCAAAAGCAACTCCGGTCTGCGACCGTGAGTCAGATGGCTCAAAAGCGACTCCGGTCTGCGACCGCGAGTCAGATGGCTCAAAAGCAACTCCGGTCTGCGACCGTGAGTCAGGCGGCTCAAAAGCAACTCCGGTCTGCGACCGTGAGTCAGATGGCTCAAAAGCAACCCTGGTCCACGACCGCGGGTAAAATGGCTCAAAAGCAACCCTGGTCTCTAAATCGACCGCAGGCAAAATGGCTCAATAGCAACCCTGGTCTCTAAATCGACCGCAGGTAAAATAGCTCTTTCTAGCGACCCTAGTCTCTAAATCGACCGCAGGCGTGTAGTGATGCATATAGATGGGTGAATGTAGCCTAGTCTATGGATGCATGTAAACACCTATGTGTGTGTGTGCAGGTGACCGTGCGTGTGTTTGAATGTGCATATGTGTGGCCTATGTGTTTTGCTTTATATGGATGTATGGACATGTGGGGTGCAAATTATGTACATGTGGATGAGATGCTCGGATGGATTCCCTTTTCATAGGCTTGGCGGATTTTTGTAGCTTTAGATCGAGAAATGATGTTTCGGGCCGTCCCCAAGGAGTGCGAGGATGAGGGCGAGGTTAAGTTTGAAACCAAGGGTTGTAAGGATGAGGATTTGGTCTTGATGAGCTCGTGTCAAAGGGGCTCTCGCTTTTAACCAGAGTTTGACGTATTCATTTTTTCCCTAATTTTTGTCTGAGCTGCCCTTTTCGGGTTTTCAACTCAACGGGATCTCTCTGATATTCTCTATCTCTCCTTTTGCATGAACTGCCCCTAGGGGTTTTCAATTCATCTTTTCTATATCTCACTGATTTTCTCTATCTCTCCTTTTGCTTGGATCGCCTCTTTTGAGGTTTTCAATCCAACCTTTTTGTTCAATTTTTTTTATTGTGAATGATACCGGATAGCACAGGGAATTCATATCCACGGGCCACTTCTATGCTGAGCATTTGATGATGAGTTCATGCCTGATGCCTTCGTTAATGGAGAAGCTTCCGGAGCGAGATGGATGGTGATCTGATTGTATGGTCGTGCCCGTGATTGGAGTTACCGTCTTGGTGTGAGTTAGAAGTTGATGCGAGCGCATGCCCCTACCAACTCGAGGTGAAATTTCACGTGCGCTCAAGCTAGGGATATTGCCGTTCGGGAGTAGTTGCTTCGGTCGAAGTTTGACTCTTGAGAGGACAACAGAGGAGCAAAGGAACAAAACTTCATGGAGCATGAGAGAGAAGAATAGTCTTTTTTTGTTTTTTTTTATAGATTTTGGATCGGTTCATGGGTGTCGAGGCGACTTTAGTTGAGATGGGGTGTCTATTGATGCGGGTGTTTTTATGGCAAATGCAACCGTCTAGCTTAAATAAAGCACTTGGCAAACATACATTGAATTGTTTACTGCTCAATTTATTAACCACTATCACCGAAGTATGCCCTTTCGGTTTTTCCCACTTCAATTATTTTAACTCTCTCCTTTTACCCCGGAATTTTCAAACAAGCGCCCCGTGGGGTTTTCACTTATTGGGGTGTCCCTTATTGTTGCATAGGCTGCCCTTTGTGGATTTTCAACCTATCAGGATTTTCTTTCTTTCTTTCTTTTTTTTTTAAAATTTTCATGAGAAGGATTCCTCGGTTCCCTTGAGATTGATTAAAGATCTGAACTTTGTCGCCGCCTTCGACTTCACTTGACTCCGTCTTTGATCTTCCTTCGTTACAGTGAGCTTCTGTTTGATTACACATTTGTTGGGCAATGTCAACCGCTCTTGCCACCTTGACGCCTCTTGGCTGATCGCGTCAGCTTTTGATTTATTTTCTTTTACTTCCGATTGACTTGACTTTGCCCCTGGGCCTTTTTAGCATCATTTTTTCTTTCCTTGTGTTACTTTGAGTCATCATAGGTCTAAACCCTTTCGTTGATCCTGGAACAAAATATTTTATCGATGATAGGTTAGTTGCCCCTGCCTTGTTCTGAATGGCGCACTCCTGTACTTGTGTATTCCTTTGGGGGGAGAAATCTTTGTCGATGCCTCAGTGTAAGTATGGCTCTGAGGGCTTGTCGCTTGCTCCATATTTTCTTTTCTTTTTCTCTCTTTTGGACTTTGTTGATTGTCGCTCAATCTTCTTCTTGGCAAAAGCCGGTGAGAACCCTTCGTTTGATGGGTCTACGCCCGACTTATCATCGTAGAGTCAGGGAATCGCTTCTCATGACTTATTTTGGTTTTTTTTTTTTACCCTCTTAATTTTCTCTCTTCAGCGGTTAAGTACTGAGCAATAAGTATATTCTAGATCTTACGTCCGTGCCATGATAGAAGCGGGAATATCTCAATTGAGTAGATATCAAATGTAAGTATGTATGTTTAGGATAAATTTGCGGAAACGAAATTTCATTGAATTCAAAAGGAGGTTAATAACATCTTGTGGAATAGAAGATAAAATAAAAGACAAGGATAAGGACTACAAGTGCAATCCTCTCTCTCATACTACTTCAGGAAGCTTCAAGTTCTCCTGCTTCATAAGTGTCCTCAATCTCGGGAACTTCTTCTTTAGATTATCCTGATCCGTTGTAGACTTTGCCATTCAAGGAACAAGTCGAAGGCTTCATCTGTTGAGAAAGATCTGGATCACTTATCTTTCCAGCTTCGATGAGATCTTGGATTTCATGTTTCAACCTCATGCAAGTGCTTGTTTCGTGACCATATTTCTGGTGGAAGTGGCAGTAGCCCCCGCGTTTGACTAATTCAGTGGTTTGACCTCCCGTGGCTGGTAGAGGGTGAAGTATGTCACGCATTCGTAGACCCTCCAACACTTCAAACAAGGGTTGGGTGAAAGTGGAGAATTCCCTTCCCTCCCTTTTATACTGAGTGGGCGACGGAGGGCGAACAACCCTGGTAATCCCATGTCCCCAATGATGTACATCTTGTTGCATTCGTGAAATATGGTGTGAGACTACCCTTGGTGGAGTGAATATTTGTGGATTAACTTGTGACCCGAGCTGGAACATAGGTTTCTCCACAACGGCTTTCGGGATCTTCGCAACCAGTGACTCGCTCAGGACCTCCCTGACCAACCTTTTTAGCTCTATCTTGAATTCATCTGAAGCAAGGATATCGGGAAGAACTCGCTCAATTTCTTCTCTAAGATTGAAATCTCCTATCATCTCTTGGGATTTTCAACCCCCTCATGCTTAGTATTCTCCGGATCATTAAGAGCACGTTTGAACTCATCCGAAAAGATGCATTTGGCTAAAGCCCCTTGCACACGGCTCTCAAGATTATGGTTTGAATTGCTGGACTGGGCCATGAGTTGGGTTTCTAACAGGGAAAGAGAAAGGATCGGTGAGTGGAGCTTTTTAGGCGTTATGAATTCTGATGATGCAATGCATGTGTGATGCGAATGCTAAAGCTATCTACTTGTGCCTCCTATGGATGTATGATTTATGCATGATTCGTGGTCTGCGCTTTATTTCTCACAACATAAACATGATTTGACTGGAGCTAAACCCCTTCTTTTTTTTTTTACCAGAATCGTCAGTAGCACTTCGATCCTCTGTGCTAACTTACCTGTTTGGAAGTGCGAATGCCTGAAACCATTTCAACTATTATACACACATTAGTACGAACCCTACAAGTTTACCTTGTAATGCTTTACAAGATGTACAATGTTGAATGACGCTTGACACGACTGACACTTGTGAGATTGAGACGACCCTCATGATAAGTAAAATTCCCTATGACGCTAGGTAAATGAGAGTGTGCCCCGATGATATCCGTGACGTGTAGATGCATTGGAGGGGTAGCGACATGAGTGGTGGGAATGACATACTTGGTACATCGATACGACTCACGATCTAAAAAGAACAACCTAAGCGATCATGCATGAGGTGTAGGTGAGGGATTGCCCTCCTTGGTAGTAATGACGTACTTCGAAGACACGCGGTGTTACATGGACTGATGTGATGCTCATGGTATGTCCGAGACTCAAACAGACCGTGACGGAGACATGCGGGGCACTTGTCCATAGTTTACTTGGTATTGATACTGATAACAGGGAAACGTCTTTCTGGGAATCACAAGTTTCCTGAAACAGGCCGGCATAGAGGGTGTGTCCTAAACTAGAAGCAAGCGGGACGAGGCCACCGCATATGGGGTGTGGGTCGATGGTTAGTTTAAACCCAAGACACAAATGCGTAGACGTACCAACGGAACCTTGGCGGGCTATGCAGAAAGTGGTAACACACGGGGCGTGCCTCAAATAGGTTAAGGCATAAGGAAGACGCGAGTGACATACGTGATGTATGCCAATTAACAGCTTCTCTTGGGAAGCAACTATTACAATGATGAGTATTATCTGACGGGATAACGAGCACGGAATTCCCGACACTCGAGGTACGAATAGGATGCATACGCCAACGTACGAGGTATGTGCCAATTATTAACTCCTACTCGACTCACTAGTGCTTGGGCAGAGTGGTTTGAAACCTGGTGCATTTAGGAAATACGGTGACGTACGTTGTATGCCTTAGAGGTAGCCAAACGGCAGGATGGGAGTCCCACTTAATGTGCCCCCATGATTGACTTATACGCAACTGACGAACGATGTGATGGCTTGATTTTGGGATTTCAACCATCGTGGGGGAAATCCAACACGCTAGGTACGAGACACGAATAGGGTACGCATACGACACACGTATTATCTGACCAACTCCGGGTATAGATGAAGCACATAGATGACTCAAGAGGTACCTTCTAACAACATTGGAAGTGTCAGTTAGACACGATACCGACACATACGGTACGGTTCAAGGATTAACCTAAGCTAGAGACCCCAAATACCTCGATGAATTTGCGGACATCGGTGCATCTGGTAGAATGAGAGGTGTCCTAATCCGATCGAGGTATCAACGAGATGGAAACGACGACTTACCTGGCACGTGTCGAAAGTCAATTTGTTTCATAACGCAAACCCGACGAAGATATATTTTATGATAATCCCTAAAGATCTTATGTGGATATTCACAACGTATTGGGTCCATAACCGATATTTGAGATACCAACAATGACACACAGGGTGGACATCCATAGCTCGACTGGAACCTATCACTAATGAACAATTTGAGGAGCACCGAAGGTGCAAACCAAGACCTTAGAGTTAAGTGCCAAACGTTGGATTTAGACACGGTACGAACAACTCGATACTACTGATACGAGTGAGACCCAAATAGCGACACATAGGGCATATGTCTCAGACTCGTGGAGTTTGGGGGCACATAGACAACGACTTACAGGGCGTACGTCAAGAGTTTGATAGGAGCCTCATGACATGAATGACTCAGTGTGTCAAGGTATGAGCGGGATCCTCGAGATGGCCCATAGGGCACATGCCTAAGGGTATGACTTGGACTTGACGACATGAATCACTCTATACGACAGGTACGTGCCAAAAGTTCAACTCGGACTTGACGATACAAATGACTCGTCATTGGAGATGTAAGCAAGACGCACGTGATGACATATATGAGCTTGCCCCAGATTCGACTTAAACTCAATGACATGAATGACTCGACCTTTGACCCGCGAACAATATGTACCAAACCGCGTATGGGGGTGTGTGCCACAAGCTTAACCCTGACTGGATGGTATAAACGACTCAGTCCTTGACATGTGAGTAAGGTGCAAGGGATGACATACGGAACGTGTGTCAAAGGTCGATCCAAAATTGGATAGCCTAATGACATATTCGTGGGCTGCAAATATTTCCGATGACAAGGCGATATGTGGGGCACGTTTTGACAAGGCCCGTCGTGGGACCAAAGCGTAAGCGGTGACATACGGGATATGCACCGAAAGCT
Source organism: Euphorbia lathyris (assembly GCF_963576675.1). NCBI lineage: Eukaryota > Viridiplantae > Streptophyta > Magnoliopsida > Malpighiales > Euphorbiaceae > Euphorbia > Euphorbia lathyris. The sequence goes on from NC_088915.1 coordinate 90,030,220, forward strand.
GATATGTGTTTGAAGCACTAGTGTCACATGTTTTGGAATACTGACGTGTTACGATATACGGTGACACACCTGGTACGTCTCATATCGATTTGGCTGTTTTGAAGATGCGACGGGGTGTCTCAAGAAGACCAAGGATGCGCGGGTTACCCTAGTACAATGACATGTCGACATACAAGGTACAACCGAGGGTACCAATGGGGTGTGACGATGACCTACTAGCCAAGAGGTTAGTACAATGGCGCATAGATTCATTAGATGCGACGAGGCGACCTATAAGGCGCCAGTTAAAGAGCGGTTGTGACGCCATGACTTCTTGTGAAGCGTGCGTCAGAGGGTCAATGTGAATCTGGGGTCCGGACAGTGGGATGACGTAAATACGAGGGGACGCTATGACGACCCACATGGCACACCTAATGGTACAAATGGGAAGCGTGGACAACACACCAGTCAAGGGTTCGTTTCGAAGTTCAGGGTATTGCCCACAACTCTGAAATGCGGAGGTGCTACGTATGGACTACATCACCAGATGCGAATGATGACAGGCAAATGAGATTCGTGTGAAACAGTTCACTCGACCCTAAGGTTTCGATCTTACAACCACGTAACTTTGGAGTATAGGTGCCCGGCGCACCGACACACGTGGCATGTCTTAGCGTGCGAAGGTCATGATGGCAACCTACGAGGTGAGGGGCATGGATAATACAACAACATAATTTGGAATCACTTAGGCATTGTGTATAGCGTGGCGACATCCGTGGGTATGTCTTGAGATACGAAAGGGAGGTGACGACGACCCGTGAGATTATGGTTCTATTTGAGATCAAGGTACCAGTCATAATCTTGAGATGTGTTGGCTAAGGCGTAGCGACATACCTGGTATGTCTTGAGACATATGTAGGACGTGTATGAGACATGTGACGAATGGTTAATTCGAGTCTCGAGGGGGACCGATGCCATGACAATGTTTCTTTTTTTTTGAACTATCGATAAGTTACCGGCGATGTGGCGACACACATAGTACATCTCAAGTCGACCATGCGAAAAGTGAACGGAATTTGCCCCACGATGCGAATGTTATGACAAACGAGGTACGACCACCAAGCAGTTTGGATCTGGCAAGGATGCATATCTAACAAACAGTATTCCTAACCATGATAGAGGGAGGCGGAGTACGTCGTGACATATGGGACATTTCTCCGGATAACTTTAAACACGGTGGGAAAGACGCATGTGATATGTCTCGATGCACAGGGCATACCCCTTAATGGTATAAAGAGGACGATAAAGATGTGCGCGACATATCCCACACAAAGTATAACATGACAAAGACGTAGGGAATACCTCAAGGTCTAAAGGTGCTCCTCCGGACTAATATATGAGACACATCACAACATGCGGGGTAGACCTTTTGACGGGCATGCGAGACATGGTAAAGACGCGAGATACATTGTGATGTATGGGGTACGTCTCTTGTCAGGCACCTCGCAAGGTGAGAACTCAAATCATGATATAGGGGTATGGCTCTAGACTAGCGTATCTGATATGGAAGACGCATGTGCAACCTATCGCGATGTACGATCCTGACAATACCCGGACGTACGCGATGCACGGCGGTGCATCGAGTGCATATCTTGACTGGTCTATAGCTGACGTGATGGAGACGCCCGGGACACTTCCCGATATGGAAGATGGGACGAAGTATGGACGTATGGGATACGTCACGGCCCAAAAGGCATGCCTTTTATCTAACGTACCTAGCATGGTGAACAAGCACCTGATATGCCCTGACATATGGGGCATGCAACTCATGCCCCTCGCTTGGCGCAAGGAATGAGGCGAAGATGTACGGGATGTGTTATGACACACACAGTACGCCTTCTGACCGGTGTGTAATGACATGGTAGAGACGCAAGGAATGGGTCATAATATACGAGGCACAACAGGGAAAAGACTTATGGGATATGTCACGACATAACAGGTACGCCTCTTGATCGGTGTCTGAATGATTAATGGAAGATGCATGGGGTGCGTTACGTCTCATGGAGTATGACAAAGTAAAGATGCCAGGAATACATCACCACATGACATGTGGGCCTCATGACGGGTGGACACGTTTTGACACGACGCAGCAAGGATATAGCGGCCACGCCACCAGAGAATGGTACGCCTCTTGACAGGGTAAGGACATATTGGAGGTGTCGTGACGTACGGGGTATGCCAAAACAAAGGCGTATGGGATACGCCATGACATAAGGGTTGTACCTTCTGACTAGTGCCTGGGATACGAGAGAAATGTACGAGGTAAGCTACCATACATACAGTCCAATCTTCTGCTTTAAGACAGATCGCTTACCTTGCTAAGGCGAAGACGGATAGGATACGTCACAACATAATGGACATGACTCCTAGCTAACATACAAGCGACACGGTGAAGATGCACGAGACGTGCCAATGACGCATAGGATGCATCCCAACACCTAGGTATGATAAGGCAAAGACGTATAGGATACGTCACGACATAACTAGTATGCCTCCAGAATGACACGCGACGTTGGGGTCGACTCTTTCTCACATTCCTAATAAATACGTCCTAAGTCTACGAAACCTAGAATGGCTGCACGCAATGCGGTTAGCATGCAACGCTCTATATGGTATGATCGCAATGATTCGTTAAGCATAGAACGCATTATAACTTAAATCTGACTCGACTGATGTACAACAAGATATAAATCCATACGAACAAACTGGTTAACGAAACAATCGTACATAACGCGTAATTAGATCGCAATAAGAGAAAGAAAATGTTAAATAACAATCCCAATTATCACATCATCTCTCTTCCATCCTTATTCCTCCACACACTCGTCGGTCCAAGTCTCTTTCCTAGGATTTTGGTATGGGCTCACATCGTGGTCCAGAGGAGGCGTGTTGCCGTCGATTATTGAGGAAAAAGTAAATCATCCATCAGACAATACAGTTCGTTTTGACGTATCCACGTTTAATGACTAAGAAATCGACCAAGTTGGATTGTCATTTTGCGAGACGCATTAATTCGGATTTTGACTCCCTTTGAGCGCATCTCGGTTTTTAGATATGGTTCGAGTTATTCTTCTAGTCCAATCGTTCATTATTGACAACGACTTGTTCCCTTTTTATCCACGTGGATTCGTGTCTCGATTTTTGGATTACAACGGGATCTTTTGGATCTATCGAGAGACGTAACCATGCGTTTATTTTAGTGATGGAATCACTTTTGAATTTAGGGAACAGACTCATCGCGTAACGTGTTTGTTTTTAGCGTTGAGATTCCGTTTGCTCATTTTAGCTACGTCGAAAGACGGTGAGTCTTATTTTGAGCGTACGGTAATCTTTCGGCTAGCAACAAATCTTTATTCTTTCCCAATCTACGGGATATATCACCTTAGCGTGGTTATAGAAAATCAACGTTTCGTTGAATCGCATGTTTATTCGAGGCGAGGATATTACCGTTCTCTTTCCTTTAGGCACGAACTAAGCAAACACGTACATTGGGCCATATTTCTTGCAGTTTTGGTAACGGTCGAAATGATCGAGTCGTTAGTCAAAACCCGCAGTCTTGTCCATATGGCGCAATTATATAGTTTGGCTTAATTCGGCTTCGAGATTTTAAACGGGGTATATATTCGTTCGAGACACGTATTCAACGGCATTGGTTTTCTTTAACTACCCTCGGGATTGATATATATCGTAGACTCGGAATGATTTTTGGTCGTTTAGTTCATTTTTCTTTTCTTTTGTTTTCTTAGTCACCTTTACGGACACATCCATTTCTCTTAAGAACAACTCGAGGCATAACGCAAAAGCTCGTCTTTTATTCGGAAGGGACAGGCTACGTGTGCGAAGCTTTTTACGTTACAATCGGGTTGTTCGAAACAGAAATGTTCTTCGTTTTCGTTTCGTCATGATCTCGTTTTATCTCAATTTATTTAAAGAATGTGAATAACGGCTACTGTTAATATAGTCTTTTGTATCAAAATGTAATTATCCTTAACACCGAACCGATTCATACTAATACGTGCTTACGTCATAACGTACTTCCTGAACACGTGCCTTCGTCGGGACACCGAAAGGGACAAGGCGGGTCGCACATGTTCATTCATATGAGATGACTAAGTCGTCTTTAGTTCAAATTGTTTCGATGTTTTAGGGTAATTAGTATGTCGATTCATGAGTATATATTAACGCATCATCTCATTTTCTTTACATAATTTAGGATTAGACACGTATCATGGCGGTTTGAAAACACGAACTGATTCATTTATCACATCAAAAATAGTAACGGGTAATCTTATGGAAACTTCTAAGGCTACTATAGGCTGACACGGCTGACCGCGGGACCTCACAGGTCCGCACAGATTCGCCCCTAACGAATGGATGGGGACCCTCTAGCGCCTTAGTGTAAGGGGGAACTTACGCTAGCCTCTTTCGAGCGACGAATGGACTCTCGCTAGAGGTTTCACGGAAATTACCTAAAGGGTTTGCAATAATGCACATGAATGCATACGAAAAGAAGTAAAACGATCCGTCCCCGTTAAGGGCTTAATACACGCCTTCCGGAATCAAATTTCTCGCTTCCCAAGCTGAGTCGCCACTTGTTAGACGAGGTGCCGCGGCCTAATCTCCCGGGCGGACCGGGGGGTGGACAACCTCATGGCGACGTAAGCGGTGATTGGCGCCGAAAGCAACCAATCGTGGAATCAAGCTGCTCGGTAGGACCGGAGCTCGGAGATATGGAAGAGTCGCCACCCACGAATGGGAAAATGAACACCGATCCCTTGCGGGAGACCGGTGTGGGTTCGGGAAACTTAGGTACGAGCCGAGAAGGCTAGCTCCTTTCCGGAGAAAGGCTACTAGGCACCCCGACATCGCCCGGTTATGAACCACCGGCCTCCTACTCAGCATGTTAGGCGATAACGGACTAATCGTATACTTCTTTAAGTTTAAAATTCATTTGAAACCCTTTTCTTTCTCTTTTTAGAAACCGTTTTGAGCATATATTATTGAAAAGCCACATTAGTAAAGAATCACCCATTTATGTTATACATACACAGAGATGGGGAGAAAGAAGTGAATTATTTAACAACTGTATTTAAATGTCATGTTGTGTGTCTATTCTACACTAACTTATTTCCCCAAAACGAGTTTATTTACATGGTTCGCACCCTAATTGCTGTTGGAACGATTTAGGTGCGTTTTAAAACCCCGTTTGATGAAGTTTACCCGAATCGCCGTTGGAACGACTCGAATATTTGAAAACGTTTGAGATAAAAAACCTTTTAATGAGAAAACGTGGTTAAACATACAAGTCAATTTTATTTTGTACAAATCCTTTAAGAAAATGATTCAAAAATTCCATTATTCACAAAGAAAATGATTTTATTTACAATGTTCGCTTAATCCGTCGTTGGAACGGACTAAGGTTTTAAATCGTGATATTTTGAGAAACGATTTGAAATGTTAACAAAAATGACTCTATTTATTTACATTAGAAACCTCTTAAAAACTCATTAGTTTAAATAATTCAATTGAAAACTCTCTTTTTGTGATTTATTTTCCCCACTTATTTAATGGACTCTCTACCTATTATAATTACATTAATAAACCCATTTAAACTAATATTCACACTCAAATATACTCCTTTGGAACATGGACCCATGAATGGGCCAAAAGAATAAAGAAAATAATTTAGACATATATATATATACATTTAAATCAAAAAAGAAGATATGAAAATAAGAGTTAATACAAAAGAAACTATATGTATGTGAAAATAATAGGTACAATACATTTATACTAAAAAATGTGAAAATAAATCTTATGAATAAGAAAATAACATTTACCCAAAAATAATTCATTCAATAATCAACAAAATAACCCAAATATCCCAAAACCATATATATATATACATAACTAATATAGTTTTAAATACCAAAAATAACATATACTAATATCAATCAATTATTTCTCAAAATACCAAATAACTAACATTTAAAACATAGCCTAAATTAATAACAAGGAAATACATATACATAATTATACTTATGTTGTAAAATAGCATAAAAAATGGTATACAAATATTCTCAAATAATTATATATGCTAAAGGTCCAAAATAATTTGAAAAACATATATTACATAATTATACATATATATATATATATTAAGGGTTAAAAGCTTAAAAGTTAAGAAAAAGGGACTGAAATGGCATTTTTTACGTTTTGGCAGATTTACCGACGGAAAATCCGTCGGTAAACAGCATTTAGTGACAGAATTGGTAAATTACAGCAGCACTCCTAAATGTTTCCAGATTTATTCAAAAGCTTTAAATTAAATCTAATTCAATCGTTTTGGATTTCCGAACTACCAAAGATGGATCATAGTCGAAAACGGAAGTTCCTAAACGACGTTTTTTATTTTAAAACATTATTTGGAAATTTCTTTTAAATTAAAAACTTGTAATTACAACGTTTTTGATACCCGAACTACCTTTTTATCGGATCACGGTTCGTATTGGGATATCAAAACGAGGTTTTTTTATTTTAAAACAAAACCAAATTTTATTCAACACGAAATAAAAATTAAATAAATATGCTAATTAAATAAAAAGTGACAAAATAAATAACTAACCAAATGAATAAAAACTATAGCCTAAAAAAATAAATAGAAGAAGAGAATAAATTAAATAAAATAAAGAGTCTAGTCCTCGGATAATACCTTAAATTCGGTATCTGACAGTCGAAGCCGATTGATTCCACGAACCGCGATCTTCCGTTTTTTTATGAAAATTTAACTTTGGGAAATTTGGAATTTTTGAGAAAAAAAAATATTTTTCTCAAAAAAATTCACTCTCTCTCTCTAAAAATGTTTAGAGTGAGAAAGCTATCCAAAATCCTCCCTCTCCCCCTTTTCTTTTTTTCAAATGCATGGGGATCCGTGCCTTTTATAGGCAAACGGGTCCCCAGACCAATGGGCAACGCCCAAAGGAAATTGGGCGTCGCCCATTGGGGTTGGGCGGCCGCCCAACCTTGTGTTGGGCTACCGCCCAACCTTGTTGGGCGGCCGCCCAACGATGGTTGGGCGATCGCCCAACGATCGTTGGGCGATCGCCAAACGATCGTTGGGCGAGCGCCCAACGCGGGGTTGGGCGCGCGCGCCCGACCGCCGTTGGGCGTTGGCCCAACGTCCGCCGGGGCACGACTCGCGCCGTCCGACGCGCACGCCCCGCGGCCATCGAGCTCGCGTCCCGCACCGTCGAGTGTTTATGCGTCACGACCGCCGAACGCGTGTTCCATGTCGCCGGACGCGCTTGTCCCATGGCCAACGAGCGCGCGCCCCGCGCCGCCAAGCTCGTGCATTGCTCGGACGTTGCGCGCGCGCTATTCGTGGTGGGATGCGTGCGTCCGACGAGCGTCGAGCGCACGCTTTGCGTCGTCGGGCGGGCATCCGACTGCCGTCGAACGTGCGTCGGCTGCCGCTAAGCACTCGTACCATGCCGTTAGGCATTCGCGAGCCATCCGATCGATGACAGCGACCTATCGTAGCTTTTTTATTTTATTTTTCGAAACTTTTCGGAATCAATCGCTTCAACTGTCTTGTTTTCAGGTTTTCGTCACAGGTCCTCCGACTCGGTGTCTACAGTTGCCCCTACTTTGCTATTTTGATAGTGATGTGTGTGTTTTGAAAACGTTTTTTGCTAACGCAACACATGCAATGTGAAATATATAAAAGTAAAAGACACATAAAGAGTAGGAGGAAGAATACCTGATCTCGGTGCCATGCGTTCCCGCTTTCCTTCAAGCTCTGCTTTGGGTTGTACCGTGCTGCCTCTGCATCGGCTGCTGGCGAATGTCCCCCTTTCTGACTCCGGCCTACGTCGGCTGACTGCGATGGGAACGGCTCTAAAGCGATTTGGTCTACGACTGTGGGGATGATGGCTCAATAGCTACCCTAGTCTACGATCTTAGGTGAAATCGACTCAAAAGCTACCCTAGTCTGCGACCGCAAGGATGATGGCTCAATAGCTACCCTAGTCTATGATCTTAGGTAAAAACGGCTCAAAAGCTACCCTAGTCTGCGACTGCAGGGATGATGGCTCAATAGCTACCCTAGTCTACGATCTTAGGTAAAAACGGCTTAAAAGCTACCCTAGTCTGCAACTGCGAGGATGATGGCTCAATAGCTACCCTAGTCTACGATCTTAGGTAAAAACGGCTCAAAAGCTACCCTAGTCTGCGACTGCGAGGATGATGGCTCAATAGCTACCCTAGTCTACGATCTTAGGTAAATATGGCTCAAAAGCAACTCCGGTCTGCGACCATGAGTCAGATGGCTCAAAAGCAACTCCGATCTACGACCGTGAGTCAAATGGCTCAAAAGCAACTCCGGTCTGCGACCGCGAGTCAGATGGCTCAAAAGCAACTCCGGTCTGCGACCGTGAGTCAGATGGCTCAAAAGCGACTCCGGTCTGCGACCGCGAGTCAGATGGCTCAAAAGCAACTCCGGTCTGCGACCGTGAGTCAGACGGCTCAAAAGCAACTCCGGTCTGCGACCGTGAGTCAGATGGCTCAAAAGCAACCCTGGTCCACGACCGCGGGTAAAATGGCTCAAAAGCAACCCTGGTCTCTAAATCGACCGCAGGCAAAATGGCTCAATAGCAACCCTGGTCTCTAAATCGACCGCAGGTAAAATAGCTCTTTCTAGCGACCCTAGTCTCTAAATCGACCGCAGGCGTGTAGTGATGCATATAGATGGGTGAATGTAGCCTAGTCTATGGATGCATGTAAACTCCTATGTGTGTGTGTGCAGGTGACCGTGCGTGTGTTTGAATGTGCATACGTGTGGCCTATGTGTTTTGCTTTATATGGATGTATGGACATGTGGGGATGCAAATTATGTACATGTGGATGAGATGCTCGGATGGATTCCCTTTTCATAGGCTTGGCGGATTTTTGTAGCTTTAGATCGAGAAATGATGTTTCGGGCCGTCCCCAAGGAGTGCGAGGATGAGGGCGAGGTTAAGTTTGAAACCAAGGGTTGTAAGGATGAGGATTTGGTCTTGATGAGCTCGTGTCAAAGGGGCTCTCGCTTTTAACCAGAGTTTGACGTATTCATTTTTTCCCTAATTTTTGTCTAAGCTGCCCTTTTCGGGTTTTCAACTCAACGGGATCTCTCCGATATTCTCTATCTCTCCTTTTGCATGAACTGCCCCTAGGGGTTTTCAATTCATCTTTTCTATATCTCACTGATTTTCTCTATCTCTCCTTTTGCTTGGATCGCCTCTTTTGAGGTTTTCAATCCAACCTTTTTGTTCAATTTTTTTTATTATGAATGATACCGGATAGCACAGGGAATTCATATCCATGGGCCACTTCTATGCTGAGCATTTGATGATGAGTTCATGCCTGATGCCTTCATTAATGGAGAAGCTTCCGGAGCGAGATGGATGGTGATCTGATTGTATGGTCGTGCCCGCGATTGGAGTTACCGTCTTGGTGTGAGTTAGAAGTTGATGCGAGCGCATGCCCCTGCCAACTCGAGGTGAAATTTCACGTGCGCTCAAGCTAGGGATATTGCCGTTCGGGAGTAGTTGCTTCGGTCGAAGTTTGACTCTTGAGAGGACAACAGAGGAGCAAAGGAACAAAACTTCATGGAGCATGAGAGAGAAGAATAGTCTTTTTTTGTTTTTTTTTTATAGATTTTGGATCGGTTCATTGGTGTCGAGGCGACTTTAGTTGAGATGGGGTGTCTATTGATGCGGGTGTTTTTATGGCAAATGCAACCGTCTAGCTTAAATAAAGCACTTGGCAAACATACATTGAATTGTTTACTGCTCAATTTATTAACCACTATCACCGAAGTATGCCCTTTCGGTTTTTCCCACTTCAATTATTTTAACCCTCTCCTTTTACCCCGGAAGGATTCCTCGGTTCCCTTGAGATTGATTAAAGATCTGAACTTTGTCGCCGCCTTCGACTTCACTTGACTCCATCTTTGATCTTCCTTCGTTACAGTGAGCTTCTGTTTGATTACACATTTGTTGGGCAATGTCAACCGCTCTTGCCACCTTGACGCCTCTTGGCTGATCGCGTCAGCTTTTGATTTATTTTCTTTTACTTCCGATTGACTTGACTTTGCCCCTGGGCCTTTTTAACATCATTTTTTCTTTCCTTGTGGTACTTTGAGTCATCATAGGTCTAAACCCTTTCGTTGATCCTGGAACAAAATATTTTATCGATGATAGGTTAGTTGCCCCTGCCTTGTTCTGAATGGCGCACTCCTGTACTTGTGTATTCCTTTGGGGGGAGAAATCTTTGTCGATGCCTCAGTGTAAGTATGGCTCTGAGGGCTTGTCGCTTGCTCCATATTTTCTTTTCTTTTTCTCTCTTTTGGACTTTGTTGATTGTCGCTCAATCTTCTTCTTGGCAAAAGCCGGTGAGAACCCTTCGTTTGATGGGTCTACGCCCGACTTATCATCGTAGAGTCAGGGAATCGCTTCTCATGACTTGTTTTGGTTTTTTTTTACCCTCTTAATTTTCTCTCTTCAGCGGTTAAGTACTGAGCAATAAGTATATTCTAGATCTTACGTCCGTGCCATGATAGAAGCGGGAATATCTCAATTGAGTAGATATCAAATGTAAGTACGTATGTTTAGGATAAATTTGCGGAAACGAAATTTCATTGAATTCAAAAGGAGGTTAATAACATCTTGTGGAATAGAAGATAAAATAAAAGACAAGGATAAGGACTACAAGTGCAATCCTCTCTCTCATACTACTTCAGGAAGCTTCAAGTTCTCCTGCTTCATAAGTTTCCTCAATCTCGGGAACTTCTTCTTTAGATTATCCTGATCCGTTGTAGACTTTGCCATTCAAGGAACAAGTTGAAGGCTTCATCTGTTGAGAAAGATCTGGATCACTTATCTTTCCAGCTTCGATGAGATCTTGGATTTCATGTTTCAACCTCATGCAAGTGCTTGTTTCGTGACCATATTTTTGGTGGAAGTGGCAGTAGCCCCCGCGTTTGACTAATTTAGTGGTTTGACCTCCCGTGGCTGGTAGAGGGTGAAGTATGTCACGCATTCGTAGACCCTCCAACACTTCAAACAAGGGTTAGGTGAAAGTGGAGAATTCCCTTCCCTCCCTTTTATACTGAGTGGGCGACGGAGGGCGAACAACCCTGGTAATCCCATGTCCCCAATGATGTGCATCTTGTTGCGTTCGTGAAATATGGTGTGAGACTACCCTTGGTGGAGTGAATATTTGTGGATTAACTTGTGACCCGAGCTGGAACATAGGTTTCTCCACAACGGCTTTCGGGATCTCCGCAACCAGTGACTCGCTCAGGACCTCCCTGACCAACCTTTTCAGCTCTATCTTGAATTCATCTGAAGCAAGGATATCGGGAAGAACTCGCTCAATTTCTGCTCTGAGATTGAAATCTCCTATCATCTCTTGGGAATTTTCAACCCCCTCATGCTTAGTATTCTCCGGATCATTAAGAGCACGTTTGAACTCATCCGAAAAGATGTATTTGGCTAAAGCCCCTTGCACACGGCTCTCAAGATTATGGTTTGAATTGCTGGACTGGGCCATGAGTTGGGTTTCTAACAAGGAAAGAGAAAGGATCGGTGAGTGGAGCTTTTTAGGCGTTATGAATTTTGATGATGCAATGCATGTGTGATGCGAATGCTAAAGCTATCTACTTGTGCCTCCTATGGATGTATGATTTATGCATGATTCGTGTCACGCATTCGTAGACCCTCCAACACTTCAAACAAGGGTTGGGTGAAAGTGGAGAATTCCCTTCCCTCCCTTTTATACTGAGTGGGCGACGGAGGGCGAACAACCCTGGTAATCCCATGTCCCCAATGATGTGCATCTTGTTGCGTTCGTGAAATATGGTGTGAGACTACCCTTGGTGGAGTGAATATTTGTGGATTAACTTGTGACCCGAGCTGGAACATAGGTTTCTCCACAACGGCTTTCGGGATCTCCGCAACCAGTGACTCGCTCAGGACCTCCCTGACCAACCTTTTCAGCTCTATCTTGAATTCATCTGAAGCAAGGATATCGGGAAGAACTCGCTCAATTTCTTCTCTGAGATTGAAATCTCCTATCATCTCTTGGGAATTTTCAACCCCCTCATGCTTAGTATTCTCCGGATCATTAAGAGCACGTTTGAACTCATCCGAAAAGATGTATTTGGCTAAAGCCCCTTGCACACGGCTCTCAAGATTATGGTTTGAATTGCTGGACTGGGCCATGAGTTGGGTTTCTAACAAGGAAAGAGAAAGGATCGGTGAGTGGAGCTTTTTAGGCGTTATGAATTTTGATGATGCAATGCATGTGTGATGCGAATGCTAAAGCTATCTACTTGTGCCTCCTATGGATGTATGATTTATGCATGATTCGTGTCACGCATTCGTAGACCCTCCAACACTTCAAACAAGGGTTGGGTGAAAGTGGAGAATTCCCTTCCCTCCCTTTTATACTGAGTGGGCGACGGAGGGCGAACAACCCTGGTAATCCCATGTCCCCAATGATGTGCATCTTGTTGCGTTCGTGAAATATGGTGTGAGACTACCCTTGGTGGAGTGAATATTTGTGGATTAACTTGTGACCCGAGCTGGAACATAGGTTTCTCCACAACGGCTTTCGGGATCTCCACAACCAGTGACTCGCTTAGGACCTCCCTGACCAACCTTTTCAGCTCTATCTTGAATTCATCTGAAGCAAGGATATCGGGAAGAACTCGCTCAATTTCTTCTCTGAGATTGAAATCTCCTATCATCTCTTGGGAATTTTCAACCCCCTCATGCTTAGTATTCTCCGGATCATTAAGAGCACGTTTGAACTCATCCGAAAAGATGTATTTGGCTAAAGCCCCTTGCACACGGCTCTCAAGATTATGGTTTGAATTGCTGGACTGGGCCATGAGTTGGGTTTCTAACAAGGAAAGAGAAAGGATCGGTGAGTGGAGCTTTTTAGGCGTTATGAATTTTGATGATGCAATGCATGTGTGATGCGAATGCTAAAGCTATCTACTTGTGCCTCCTATGGATGTATGATTTATGCATGATTCGTGTCACGCATTCGTAGACCCTCCAACACTTCAAACAAGGGTTGGGTGAAAGTGGAGAATTCCCTTCCCTCCCTTTTATACTGAGTGGGCGACGGAGGGCGAACAACCCTGGTAATCCCATGTCCCCAATGATGTGCATCTTGTTGCGTTCGTGAAATATGGTGTGAGACTACCCTTGGTGGAGTGAATATTTGTGGATTAACTTGTGACCCGAGCTGGAACATAGGTTTCTCCACAACGGCTTTCGGGATCTCCACAACCAGTGACTCGCTTAGGACCTCCCTGACCAACCTTTTCAGCTCTATCTTGAATTCATCTGAAGCAAGGATATCGGGAAGAACTCGCTCAATTTCTTCTCTGAGATTGAAATCTCCTATCATCTCTTGGGAATTTTCAACCCCCTCATGCTTAGTATTCTCCGGATCATTAAGAGCACGTTTGAACTCATCCGAAAAGATGTATTTGGCTAAAGCCCCTTGCACACGGCTCTCAAGATTATGGTTTGAATTGCTGGACTGGGCCATGAGTTGGGTTTCTAACAAGGAAAGAGAAAGGATCGGTGAGTGGAGCTTTTTAGGCGTTATGAATTTTGATGATGCAATGCATGTGTGATGCGAATGCTAAAGCTATCTACTTGTGCCTCCTATGGATGTATGATTTATGCATGATTCGTGGTCTGCGCTTTATTTCTCACAACATAAACATGATTTGAATGGAGCTAAACCCCTTCTTTTTTTTTTACCAGAATCGTCAGTAGCACTTCGATCGTCTGTGCTAACTTACCTGTTTGGAAGTGCGAATGCCTGAAACCATTTCAACTATTATACACACATTAGTACGAACCCTACAAGTTTACCTTGCAATGATTTACAAGATGTACAATGTTGAATGACGCTTGACACGACTGACACTTGTGAGATTGAGACGACCCTCATGATAAGTAAAATTCCCTATGACGCTAGGTAAATGAGAGTGTGCCCCGATGATATCCGTGACGTGTAGATGCATTGGAGGGGTAGCGACATGAGTGGTGGGAATGACATACTTGGTACATCGATACGACTCACGATCTAAAAAGAACAACCTAAGCGATCATGCATGAGGTGTAGGTGAGGGATTGCCCTCCTTGGTAGTAATGACGTACTTCGAAGATACGCGGTGTTACATGGACTGATGTGACGCTCATGGTATGTCCGAGACTCAAACAGACCGTGACGGAGACATGCGGGGCACTTGTCCATAGTTTACTTGGTATTGATACTGATAACAGGGAAACGTCTTTCTGGGAATCACAAGTTTCCTGAAACAGGCCGGCATAGAGGGTGTGTCCTAAACTAGAAGCAAGCGGGACGAGGCCACCGCATATGGGGTGTGGGTCGATGGTTAGTTTAAACCCAAGACACAAATGCGTAGACGTACCAACGGAACCTTGGCGGGCTATGCAGAAAGTGGTAACACACGGGGCGTGCCTCAAATAGGTTAAGGCATAAGGAAGACGCGAGTGACATACGTGATGTACGCCAATTAACAGCTTCTCTTGGGAAGCAACTATTACAATGATGAGTATTATCTGACGGGATAACGATGTTACCCATTACAATGATGAGTATTATGGAACGGCTCTAAAGCGATTTGGTCTACGACTGTGGGGATGATGGCTCAATAGCTACCCTAGTCTACGATCTTAGGTGAAATCGACTCAAAAGCTACCCTAGTCTGCGACCGCAAGGATGATGGCTCAATAGCTACCCTAGTCTATGATCTTAGGTAAAAACGGCTCAAAAGCTACCCTAGTCTGCGACTGCAGGGATGATGGCTCAATAGCTACCCTAGTCTACGATCTTAGGTAAAAACGGCTTAAAAGCTCCCTAGTCTGCGACTGCGAGGATGATGGCTCAATAGCTACCCTAGTCTACGATCTTAGGTAAAAACGGCTCAAAAGCTACCCTAGTCTGCGACTGCGAGGATGATGGCTCAACAGCTACCCTAGTCTACGATCTTAGGTAAATATGGCTCAAAAGCAACTCCGGTCTGCGACCATGAGTCAGATGGCTCAAAAGCAACTCCGATCTACGACCGTGAGTCAAATGGCTCAAAAGCAACTCCGGTCTGCGACCGCGAGTCAGATGGCTCAAAAGCAACTCCGGTCTGCGACCGTGAGTCAGATGGCTCAAAAGCGACTCCGGTCTGCGACCGCGAGTCAGATGGCTCAAAAGCAACTCCGGTCTGCGACCGTGAGTCAGACGGCTCAAAAGCAACTCCGGTCTGCGACCGTGAGTCAGATGGCTCAAAAGCAACCCTGGTCCACCACCGCGGGTAAAATGGCTCAAAAGCAACCCTGGTCTCTAAATCGACCGCAGGCAAAATGGCTCAATAGCAACCCTGGTCTCTAAATCGACCGCAGGTAAAATAGCTCTTTCTAGCGACCCTAGTCTCTAAATCGACCGCAGGCGTGTAGTGATGCATATAGATGGGTGAATGTAGCCTAGTCTATGGATGCATGTAAACACCTATGTGTGTGTGTGCAGGTGACCGTGCGTGTGTTTGAATGTGCATATGTGTGGCCTATGTGTTTTGCTTTATATGGATGTATGGACATGTGGGGTGCAAATTATGTACATGTGGATGAGATGCTCGGATGGATTCCCTTTTCATAGGCTTGGCGGATTTTTGTAGCTTTAGATCGAGAAATGATGTTTCGGGCCATCCCCAAGGAGTGCGAGGATGAGGGCGAGGTTAAGTTTGAAACCAAGGGTTGTAAGGATGAGGATTTGGTCTTGATGAGCTCGTGTCAAAGGGGCTCTCGCTTTTAACCAGAGTTTGACGTATTCAGTTTTTCCCTAATTTTTGTCTGAGCTGTCCTTTTCGGGTTTTCAACTCAACGGGATCTCTCCGATATTCTCTATCTCTCCTTTTGCATGAACTGCCCCTAGGGGTTTTCAATTCATCTTTTCTATATCTCACTGATTTTCTCTATCTCTCCTTTTGCTTGGATCGCCTCTTTTGAGGTTTTCAATCCAACCTTTTTGTTCAATTTTTTTTATTGTGAATGATACCGGATAGCACAGGGAATTCATATCCACGGGCCACTTCTATGCTGAGCATTTGATGATGAGTTCATGCCTGATGCCTTCGTTAATGGAGAAGCTTCCGGAGCGAGATGGATGGTGATCTGATTGTATGGTCGTGCCCGCGATTGGAGTTACCGTCTTGGTGTGAGTTAGAAGTTGATGCGAGCGCATGCCCCTGCCAACTCGAGGTGAAATTTCACGTGCGCTCAAGCTAGGGATATTGCCGTTCGGGAGTAGTTGCTTCGGTCGAAGTTTGACTCTTGAGAGGACAACAGAGGAGCAAAGGAACAAAACTTCATGGAGCATGAGAGAGAAGAATAGTCTTTTTTTGTTTTTTTTTATAGATTTTGGATCGGTTCATTGGTGTCGAGGCGACTTTAGTTGAGATGGGGTGTCTATTGATGCGGGTGTTTTTATGGCAAATGCAATCGTCTAGCTTAAATAAAGCACTTGGCAAACATACATTGAATTGTTTACTGCTCAATTTATTAACCACTATCACCGAAGTATGCCCTTTCGGTTTTTCCCACTTCAATTATTTTAACTCTCTCCTTTTACCCCGGAATTTTCAAACAAGCGCCCCGTGGGGTTTTCAGTTATTGGGGTGTCCCTTATGTTGCATAGGCTGCCCTTTGCGGATTTTCAACCTATCGGGATTTTCTTTCTTTCTTTCTTTTTTTTTTAAATTTTCATGAGAAGGATTCCTCGGTTCCCTTGAGATTGATTAAAGATCTGAACTTTGTCGCCGCCTTCGACTTCACTTGACTCCGTCTTTGATCTTCCTTCGTTACAGTGAGCTTCTGTTTGATTACACATTTGTTGGGCAATGTCAACCGCTCTTGTCACCTTGACGCCTCTTGGCTGATCGCGTCAGCTTTTGATTTATTTTCTTTTACTTCCGATTGACTTGACTTTGCCCCTGGGCCTTTTTAGCATCATTTTTTCTTTCCTTGTGGTACTTTGAGTCATCATAGGTCTAAACCCTTTCGTTGATCCTGGAACAAAATATTTTATCGATGATAGGTTAGTTGCCCCTGCCTTGTTCTGAATGGCGCACTCCTGTACTTGTGTATTCCTTTGGGGGGAGAAATCTTTGTCGATGCCTCAGTGTAAGTATGGCTCTGAGGGCTTGTCGCTTGCTCCATATTTTCTTTTCTTTTTCTCTCTTTTGGACTTTGTTGATTGTCGCTCAATCTTCTTCTTGGCAAAAGCCGGTGAGAACCCTTCGTTTGATGGGTCTACGCCCGACTTATCATCGTAGAGTCAGGGAATCGCTTCTCATGACTTATTTTGGTTTTTTTTTTACCCTCTTAATTTTCTCTCTTCAGCGGTTAAGTACTGAGCAATAAGTATATTCTAGATCTTACGTCCGTGCCATGATAGAAGCGGGAATATCTCAATTGAGTAGATATCAAATGTAAGTACGTATGTTTAGGATAAATTTGCGGAAACGAAATTTCATTGAATTCAAAAGGAGGTTAATAACATCTTGTGGAATAGAAGATAAAATAAAAGACAAGGATAAGGACTACAAGTGCAATCCTCTCTCTCATACTACTTCAGGAAGCTTCAAGTTCTCCTGCTTCATAAGTTTCCTCAATCTCGGGAACTTCTTCTTTAGATTATCCTGATCCGTTGTAGACTTTGCCATTCAAGGAACAAGTCGAAGGCTTCATCTGTTGAGAAAGATCTGGATCACTTATCTTTCTAGCTTCGATGAGATCTTGGATTTCATGTTTCAACCTTATGCAAGTGCTTGTTTCGTGACCATATTTTTGGTGGAAGTGGCAGTAGCCCCCGCGTTTGACTAATTTAGTGGTTTGACCTCCCGTGGCTGGTAGAGGGTGAAGTATGTCACGCATTCGTAGACCCTCCAACACTTCAAACAAGGGTTGGGTGAAAGTGGAGAATTCCCTTCCCTCCCTTTTATACTGAGTGGGCGACGGAGGGCGAACAACCCTGGTAATCCCATGTCCCCAATGATGTGCATCTTGTTGCGTTCGTGAAATATGGTGTGAGACTACCCTTGGTGGAGTGAATATTTGTGGATTAACTTGTGACCCGAGCTGGAACATAGGTTTCTCCACAACGGCTTTCGGGATCTCCACAACCAGTGACTCGCTTAGGACCTCCCTGACCAACCTTTTCAGCTCTATCTTGAATTCATCTGAAGCAAGGATATCGGGAAGAACTCGCTCAATTTCTTCTCTGAGATTGAAATCTCCTATCATCTCTTAGGAATTTTCAACCCCCTCATGCTTAGTATTCTCCGGATCATTAAGAGCACGTTTGAACTCATCCGAAAAGATGTATTTGGCTAAAGCCCCTTGCACACGGCTCTCAAGATTATGGTTTGAATTGCTGGACTGGGCCATGAGTTGGGTTTCTAACAAGGAAAGAGAAAGGATCGGTGAGTGGAGCTTTTTAGGCGTTATGAATTTTGATGATGCAATGCATGTGTGATGCGAATGCTAAAGCTATCTACTTGTGCCTCCTATGGATGTATGATTTATGCATGATTCGTGGTCTGCGCTTTATTTCTCACAACATAAACATGATTTGAATGGAGCTAAACCCCTTCTTTTTTTTTACCAGAATCGTCAGTAGCACTTCGATCGTCTGTGCTAACTTACCTGTTTGGAAGTGCGAATGCCTGAAACCATTTCAACTATTATACACACATTAGTACGAACCCTACAAGTTTACCTTGCAATGATTTACAAGATGTACAATGTTGAATGACGCTTGACACGACTGACACTTGTGAGATTGAGACGACCCTCATGATAAGTAAAATTCCCTATGACGCTAGGTAAATGAGAGTGTGCCCCGATGATATCCGTGACGTGTAGATGCATTGGAGGGGTAGCGACATGAGTGGTGGGAATGACATACTTGGTACATCGATACGACTCACGATCTAAAAAGAACAACCTAAGCGATCATGCATGAGGTGTAGGTGAGGGATTGCCCTCCTTGGTAGTAATGACGTACTTCGAAGATACGCGGTGTTACATGGACTGATGTGACGCTCATGGTATGTCCGAGACTCAAACAGACCGTGACGGAGACATGCGGGGCACTTGTCCATAGTTTACTTGGTATTGATACTGATAACAGGGAAACGTCTTTCTGGGAATCACAAGTTTCCTGAAACAGGCCGGCATAGAGGGTGTGTCCTAAACTAGAAGCAAGCGGGACGAGGCCACCGCATATGGGGTGTGGGTCGATGGTTAGTTTAAACCCAAGACACAAATGCGTAGACGTACCAACGGAACCTTGGCGGGCTATGCAGAAAGTGGTAACACACGGGGCGTGCCTCAAATAGGTTAAGGCATAAGGAAGACGCGAGTGACATACGTGATGTACGCCAATTAACAGCTTCTCTTGGGAAGCAACTATTACAATGATGAGTATTATCTGACGGGATAACGAGCACGGAATTCCCGACACTCGAGGTACGAATAGGATGCATACGTTAACGTACGAGGTATGTGCCAATTATTAACTCCTACTCGACTCACTAGTGCTTGGGCAGAGTGGTTTGAAACCTGGTGCATTTAGGAAATACGGTGACGTACGTTGTATGCCTTAGAGGTAGCCAAACGGCAGGATGGGAGTCCCACTTAATGTGCCCCCACGATTGACTTATACGCAACTGACGAACGATGTGATGGCTTGATTTTGGGATTTCGACCATCGTGGGGGAAATCCAACACGCTAGGTACGAGACACGAATAGGGTACGCATACGACACACGTATTATCTGACCAACTCCAGGTATAGATGAAGCACAGAGATGACTCAAGAGGTACCTTCTAACAACATTGGAAGTGTCAGTTAGACACGATACCGACACGTAGGGTACGGTTCAAGGATTAACCTAAGCTAGAGACCCCAAATACCTCGATGAATTTGCGGACATCGGTGCGTCTGGTAGAATGAGAGGTGTCCTAATCCGATCGAGGTATCAACGAGATGGAAACGATGACTTACCTGACACGTGTCGAAAGTCAATTTGTTTCATAGCGCAAACCCGACGACGATATGTTTTATGATAATCCCTAAAGATCTTATGTGGATATTTACAACGTATTGGGTCCATAACCGATATTTGAGATACCAACAATGACACACAAGGTGGACATCCATAGCTCGACTGGAACCTATCACTAATGAACAATTTGAGGAGCACCGAAGGTGCAAACCAAGACCTTAGAGTTAAGTGCCAAACGTTGGATTTAGACGCGGTACGAACAACTCGATACTACTGATACGAGTGAGACCCAAATAGCGACACATAGGGCATATGTCTCAGACTCGTGGAGTTTGGAGGCACATAGACAACGACTTACAGGGCGTACGTCAAGAGTTTGATAGGAGCCTCACGACATGAATGACTTAGTGTGTCAAGGTATGAGCGGGGTCCTCGAGACGGCCCATAGGGCACATGCCTAAGGGTATGAGTTGGACTTGACGACATGAATCACTCTATACGACAGGTACGTGCCAAAAGTTCAACTCGGACTTGACGATACAAATGACTCGTCATTGGAGATGTAAGCAAGACGCACGTGATGACATATATGAGCTTGCCCCAGATTCGACTTAAACTCAATGACATGAATGACTCGACCTTTGACCCGCGAACAAGATGTACCAAACCGCGTATGGGGGTGTGTGCCACAAGCTTAACCCTGACTGGATGGTATAAACGACTCAGTCCTTGACATGTGAGTAAGGTGCAAGGGATGACATACGGAACGTGTGTCAAAGGTCGATCCAAAATTGGATAGCCTAATGACATATTCGTGGGCTGCAAATATTTCCGATGACAAGGCGACATGTGGGGCACGTTTTGACAAGGCCCGTCGTGGGACCAAAGCGTAAGCGGTGACATACGGGATATGCACCGAAAGCTGATATGTGTTTGAAGCACTAGTGTCACATGTTTTGGAATACTGACGTGTTACGATATACGGTGACACACCTGGTACGTCTCATATCGATTTGGTTGTTTTGAAGATGCGACGGGGTGTCTCAAGAAGACCAAGGATGCGCGGGTTACCCTAGTACAATGACATGTCGACATACAAGGTACAACCGAGGGTACCAATGGGGTGTGACGATGACCTACTAGCCAAGAGGTTAGTACAATGGCGCATAGATTCATTAGATGCGACGAGGCGACCTATAAGGCGCCAGTTAAAGAGCAGTTGTGACGCCATGACTTCTTGTGAAGCGTGCGTCAGAGGGTCAATGTGAATCTGGGGTCCGGACAGTGGGATGACGTAAATACGAGGGGACGCTATGACGACCCACATAGCGCACCTAATGGTACAAATGGGAAGCGTGGACAACACGCCAGTCAAGGGTTCATTTCGAAGTTCAGGGTATTGCCCACAACTCTGAAATGCGGAGGTGCTACGTATGGACTACATCCCCAGATGTGAATGATGACAGGCAAATGAGATTCGTGTGAAACAGTTCACTCGACCCTAAGGTTTCGATCTTACAACCACGTAACTTTGGAGTATAGGTGCCCGGCGCACCGACACACGTGGCATGTCTTAGCGTGCGAAGGTCATGATGGCAACCTACGAGGTGAGGGGCATGGATAATACAACAACATAATTTGGAATCACTTAGGCATTGTGTATAGCGTGGCGACATCCGTGGGAATGTCTTGAGATACGAAAGGGAGGTGACGATGACCCGTGAGATTATGGTTCTATTTGAGATCAAGGTACCAGTCATAATCTTGAGATGTGTTGGCTAAGGCGTAGCGACATACCTGGTATGTCTTGAGACATAAGTAGGACGTGTATGAGACATGTGACGAATGGTTAATTCGAGTCTCGGGGGGGACCGATGCCATGATAATGTTTCTTTTTTTTTTGAACTATCGATAAGTTACCGGCGATGTGGCGACACACATAGTACATCTCAAGTCGACCATGCGAAAAGTGAACGGAATTTGCCCCACGATGCGAATGTTATGACAAACGAGGTACGACCACCAAGCAGTTTGGATCTGGCAAGGATGCATATCTAACGAACAGTATTCCTAACCATGATAGAGGGAGGCGGAGTACGTCGTGACACATGGGACATGTCTCTGGATAACTTTAAACACGGTGGGAAAGACGCATGTGATATGTCTCGATGCACAGGGCATACCCCTTAATGGTATAAAGAGGACGACAAAGATGTGCGCGACATATCCCACACAAAGTATAACATGACGAAGACGTAGGGAATACCTCAAGGTCTAAAGGTGCTCCTCCGGACTAATATATGAGACACGTCACAACATGCGGGGTAGACCTTTTGACGGGCATGCGAGACATGGTAAAGACGCGAGATACATTGTGATGTATGGGGTACGTCTCTTGTCAGGCACCTCGCAAGGTGAGAACTCAAATCATGATATAGGGGTATGGCTCTAGACTAGCGTATCTGATATGGAAGACGCATGTGCAACCTATCGCGATGTACGATCCTGACAATACCCGGACGTACGCGATGCACGGCGGTGCATCGAGTACATATCTTGACTGGTCTATAGCTGACGTGATGGAGACGCCCGGGACACTTCCCGATATGGAAGATGGGACGAAGTATGGACGTATGGGATACGTCACGGCCCAAAAGGTATGCCTTTTATCTAACGTACCTAGCATGGTGAACAAGCACCTGATATGCCCTGACATATGGGGCATGCAACTCATGCCCCTCGCTTGGCGCAAGGAATGAGGCGAAGATGTACGGGATGTGTTATGACACACACAGTACGCCTTCTGATCGGTGTGTAATGACATGGTAGAGACGCAAGGAATGGGTCATAATATACGAGGCACAACAGGGAAAAGACTTATGGGATATGTCACGACATAACAGGTACGCCTCTTGATCGGTGTCTGAATGATTAATGGAAGATGCATGGGGTGCGTTACGTCTCATGGAGTATGACAAAGTAAAGATGCCAGGAATACATCACCACATGACAGGTGGGACTCATGACGGGTGGACACGTGATGACACGACGCAGCAAGGATATAGCGGCCACGCCACCAGAGAATGGTACGCCTCTTGACAGGGTAAGGACATATTGGAGGTGTCGTGACGTACGGGGTATGCCAAAACAAAGGCGTATGGGATACGCCATGACATAAGGGTTGTACCTTCTGACTAGTGCCTGGGATACGAGAGAAATGTACGAGGTAAGCTACCATACATACAGTATGCTAAGGCGAAGACGGATAGGATACGTCACAACATAATGGACATGCCTCCTAGCTAACATACAAGCGACACGGTGAAGATGCACGAGACGTGCCAAGGACGCATAGGATGCATCCCAACACCTAGGTATGATAAGGCAAAGACGTATAGGATACGTCACGACATAACTAGTATGCCTCCAGAATGACACGCGACGTTGGGGTCGACTCTTTCTCACATTCCTAATAAATACGTCCTAAGTCTACGAAACCTAGAATGGCTGCACGCAATGCGGTTAGCATGCAACGCTCTATATGGTATGATCGCAATGATTCGTTAAGCATAGAACGCATTATAACTTAAATCTGACTCGACTGATGTACAACAAGATATAAATCCATACGAACAAACTGGTTAACGAAACAATCGTACATAACGCGTAATTAGATCGCAATAAGAGAAAGAAAATGTTAAATAACAATCCCAATTATCACATCATCTCTCTTCCATCCTTATTCCTCCACACACTCGTCGGTCCAAGTCTCTTTCCTAGGATTTTGGTATGGGCTCACATCGTGGTCCAGAGGATGCGTGATGTCGTCGATTATTGAGGAAAAAGTAAATCATCCATCAGACAATACAGTTCGTTTTGACGTATCCACGTTTAATGACTAAGAAATCGACCAAGTTGGATTGTCCTTTTAGAATAACTCGTCTTTCGTCCTTTTGCGAGACGCATTAATTCGGATTTTGACTCCCTTTGAGCGCATCTCGGTTTTTAGACATGGTTCGAGTTATTCTTCTAGTCCAATCGTTCATTATTGACAACGACTCGTTCCCTTTTTATCCACGTGGATTCGTGTCTCGATTTTTGGATTACAACGCGATCTTTTGGATCTATCGAGAGACGTAACCATGCGTTTATTTTAGTGATGGAATCACTTTTGAATTTAGGGAACAGACTCATCGCGTAACGTGTTTGTTTTTAGCGTTGAGATTCCGTTTGCTCATTTTAGCTACGTGAAAAGACGGCGAGTCTTATTTTGAGCGTACGGTAATCTTTCGGCTAGCAACAAATCTTTATTCTTTCCCAATCTACGGGATATATCACCTTAACGTGGTTATAAAAAATCAACGTTTCGTTGAATCGCATGTTTATTCGAGGCGAGGATATTACCGTTCTCTTTCCTTTAGGCACGAACTAAGCAAACACGTACATTGGGCCATATTTCTTGCAGTTTTGGTAACGGTCGAAATGATCGAGTCGTTAGTCAAAACCCGCAGTCTTGTCCATATGGCGCAATTATATAGTTTGGCTTAATTCGGCTTCGAGATTTTAAACGGGGTATATATTCGTTCGAGACACGTATTCAACGGTATTGGTTTTCTTTAACTACCCTCGGGATTGATATATATCGTAGACTCGGAATGATTTTTGGTCGTTTAGTTCATTTTTCTTTTCTTTTGTTTTCTTAGTCACCTTTACGGACACATCCATTTCTCTTAAGAACAACTCGAGGCATAACGTAAAAGCTCGTCTTTTATTCGGAAGGGACAGGCTACGTGTGCGAAGCTTTTTACGTTACAACCGGGTTGTTCGAAACAGAAATGTTCTTCGTTTTCGTTTCGTCATGATCTCGTTTTATCTCAATTTATTTAAAGAATGTGAATAACGGCTACTATTAATATAGTCTTTTGTATCGAAATGTAATTATCCTTAACACCGAACCGATTCATACTAATACGTGCTTACGTCATAACGTACTTCCTGAACACGTGCCTTCGTCGGGACACCGAAAGGGACAAGGCGGGTCGCACATGTTCATTCATATGAGATGACTAAGTCGTCTTTAGTTCAAATTGTTTCGATGTTTTAGGGTAATTAGTATGTCGATTCATGAGTATATATTAACGCATCATCTCATTTTCTTTACATAATTTAGGATTAGACACGTATCATGGCGGTTTGAAAACACGAACTGATTCATTTATCACATCAAAAATAGTAACGGGTAATCCTATGGAAACTTCTAAGGCTACTATATGCTGACACGGCTGACCGCGGGACCTCACAGGACCGCACAGATTTGCCCCTAACGAATGGATGGGGACCCTCTGGCGCCTTACTGTAAGGGGGAACTTACGCTAGCCTCTTTCGAGCGACGAATGGACTCTCGCTAGAGGTTTCGCGGAAATTACCCAAAGGGTTTGCAATAATGCACATGAATGCATACGAAAAGAAGTAAAACGATCCGTCCCCGTTAAGGGCTTAATACACGCCTTCCGGAATCAAATTTCTCGCTTCCCCAGCAGAGTCGCCACTTGTTAGACGAGGTGCCGCGGCCTAATCTCCCGGGCGGACCGGGGGGTGGACAACCTCATGGCGACGTAAGCGGTGATTGGCGCCGAAAGCAACCAATCGTGGAATCAAGCTGCTCGGTAGGACCGGAGCTCGGAGATATGGAAGAGTCGCCACCCACGAATGGGAAAATGAACACCGATCCCTTGCGGGAGACCGGTGTGGGTTCGGGAAACTTAGGTACGAGCCGAGAAGGCTAGCTCCTTTCCGGAGAAAGGCTACTAGGCACCCCGACATCGCCCGGTTATGAACCACCGCCCTCCTACTCAGCATGTTAGGCGATAACGGACTAATCGTATACTTCTTTAAGTTTAAAATTCATTTGAAACCCTTTTCTTTCTCTTTTTAGAAACCGTTTTGAGCATATATTATTGAAAAGCCACATTAGTAAAGAATCACCCATTTATGTTATACATACACAGAGAGGGGGAGAAAGAAGTGATTTATTTACAACTGTATTTAAATGTTCACACTCAAATATACCCATTTAAACTAATATTCACACTCAAATATACTCCTTTGGAACATGGACCCATGAATGGGCCAAAAGAATAAAGAAAATAATTTAGACATATATATATATACATTTAAATCAAAAAAGAAGATATGAAAATAAGAGTTAATACAAAAGAAACTATATGTATGTGAAAATAATAGGTACAATACATTTATACTAAAAAATGTGAAAATAAATCTTATGAATAAGAAAATAACATTTACCCAAAAATAATTCATTCAATAATCAACAAAATAACCCAAATATCCCAAAACCATATATATATATACATAACTAATATAGTTTTAAATACCAAAAATAACATATACTAATATCTATCAATTATTTCTCAAAATACCAAATAACTAACATTTAAAACATAGCCTAAATTAATAACAAGGAAATACATATACATAATTATACTTATGTTGTAAAATAGCATAAAAAATGGTATACAAATATTCTTAAATAATTATATATGCTAAAGGTCCAAAATAATTTGAAAAACATATATTACATAATTATACATATATATATATTAAGGGTTAAAAGCTTAAAAGTTAAGAAAAAGGGACTGAAATGGCATTTTTTACGTTTTGGCAGATTTACCGACGGAAAATCCGTCGGTAAACAGCATTTAGTGACAGAATTGGTAAATTACAGCAGCACTCCTAAATGTTTCCAGATTTATTCAAAAGCTTTAAATTAAATCTAATTCAATCGTTTTGGATTTCCGAACTACCAAAGATGGATCATAGTCGAAAACGGAAGTTCCTAAACGACGTTTTTTATTTCAAAACATTATTTGGAAATTTCTTTTAAATTAAAAACTTGTAATTACAACATTTTCGATACCCGAACTACCTTTTTATCGGATCACGGTTCGTACTGGGATATCAAAAACGAGGTTTTTTTATTTTAAAACAAAACCAAATTTTATTCAACACGAAATAAAAATTTAATAAATATGCTAATTAAATAAAAAGTGACAAAATAAATAACTAACCAAATGAATAAAAACTATAGCCTAAAAAAGATAAATAGAAGAAGAGAATAAATAAAATAAAATAAAGAGTCTAGTCCTCGGATAATACCTTAAATTCGGTATCTGACAGTCGAAGCTGATTGATTCCACGAACCGCGATCTTCCGTTTTTTTATGAAAATTTAGTAAAAATTTAACTTTGAGAAATTTGGAATTTTTGAGAAAAAAAAATATTTTTCTCAAAAAAATTCACACACTCTCTCTAAAAATGTTTAGAGTGAGAAAGCTATCCAAAATCCTCCCTCTCCCCCTTTTCTTTTTTTCAAATGCATGGGGATCCGTGCCTTTTATAGGCAAACGGGTCCCCGGACCAATGGGCGACGCCCAAAGGAAATTGGGCGTCGCCCATTGGGGTTGGGCGGCCGCCCAACCTTGTGTTGGGCTACCGCCCAACATCGTTGGGCGGCTGCCCAACAGCGTTGGGCGAGCGCCCAACGCGGGGTTGGGCGCGCGCGCTCGACCGCCGTTGGGCGTCCGCCCGACGCGATTGGGCGTTGGCCCAACGTCCACCGGGGCGCGACTCGCGCCGTCAGACGCGCACGCCCCGCGGCCATCGAGCTCGCGTCCCGCACCGTCGAGTGTTTATGCATCACGACCGCCGAACGCGTGTTCTGTGTCGCTGGACGCGCTTGTCCCGTGACCAACGAGCGCGCGCCCCGTGCCGCCAAGCTCGTGCATTGCTCGGACGTTGAGCGCGCGCTATTCGTGGTGGGATACGTGCGTCCGACGGGCGTCGAGCGCACGCTTTGCGTCGTCGGGCGGGCGTCCGACTGCCATCGAACGCGCGTCGGTTGCCGCTAAGCACTCGTACCATGCCGTTAGGCATTCGCGAGCCATCCGATCGACGACAGCGACCCATCGTAGCTTATTTATTTTATTTTTCGAAACTTTTCGGAATCAATCGCTTCAACTGTCTTGTTTTCAGTTTTTCGTCACAGGTCCTCCGACTCGGTGTCTACAATACATATATCATTTTTATGCAAACGAATGAATGACTGAATGTATGCAAATGAATGAATGAATCTATGCAACACTCACTTGTTTTCAAAAAATACAAATGCAACGTATATTGCAACACTTTTAAATATATTGCAACAAATGAAAAACTTAACATTTTTTTATGAAATATCATTTTTACATTTATCAATTAATCATAAGTTAAAATTTCTTTTATGATTATTTTTAGGTTATCATTATCGATAGAAATAATATTTCTATATGGGTAATATTTTTTCAAACTTTTTCACAAATCTTCGACACGATTTTAAGTAAAAATTGTCTCAAGTAAATGCATTTAAGTAATAAATTCTTTATTTTTAATCTCTATTTCATATCATGAAATTCATGATACAATAAATCTTATTTTAAATTTTCAATTAGGTTTATAGGCATTAAATTAAACTAACAATTTTTAGCTCGGTTTTGATTTTGTCTTACATTAACACCAATTGAAGTTTTTAAGGAAACTATAGCCATAATACATGTTGAATTTTAAGTCAATATAGGATGAATGTGCTAATTTTCTTTTTTCCCAAGTTATAATCAATAAATCGTATTCTTAACTATTGGCCACGATTGAGACCAACCTTATCACAGTCGAGGTATGAAAGGGAAGAAATTAATAAGTAAAGCGTACTTTTGGCCACGGTTGCGACCACCCTTATCACAATCGAGGTATGAAAGGAACGTTTAAATAAAGAAAAAATTAAGCGTGTTTAAAGTTTAAAGTAACGATTGCGTCCACCCATGGCATGGTCGGTACCTCTTAAGCGAACATAAACAAATGCATATAAAGTTACGATCGAGACCACCCTTATCACGGGCGTAACTAAGCAAATAAATTAAACTTAATAAATCATATATAATAATTCAAGTTTGGGAAAGGAAATTTGGTGCTTTGAAATGCCTTGAGATGAAAGACTCAATAACATGCGTGCTTACATTGTCCCGAATACTTCAATTTAAACATTGAAAAACAAGACGAATGATATATCGTATTTATACTAAATTAGTTTGATATTTTGCGTATAAATTTGCCATGCGAAGTTAGTCTTTTCGGCTTAACTAATTTAAAAGGTAAACACAAAGATATATGTTTTATTTTCATAAAGAGATTAGTTAAGGAATAAATTCAGTGAAATTTTGCTCGGGACTAGCAAAAGATTAAGTGTGGAGATTTGTTAAGCCCAAAATATACCTAAAATATCATTAATATTTATATCATTTTTATTACAAATTCGTGTTATTTATATCTGTTTAGATTACTTTTACTTTCTAGAGATACCAAATACAGGGATCCAGTTCAGAACAACAAAGGAGCCGATACCGAAAGCCACCGCAGAGAAGATGAAGGGGTTCTGTAAACCCAGAAACTACAAGGGAGAAGTACCCAGCACCTGCATGGGCAAAAATCAGAAGATGGCCCACTTCTTGCTGACCAACTTTATCTTCCCTAAACTCAGCTCTCCCTCATCTGCCTCTAACTTTGAACAGTGTTTCATCTGGCATATGCTGACCAGCACTCCATTCAATCTACCTATATTTCTGGTAGGAGCCTTTCAACGAAGTGGAAGGAAGCTCCGTTTAGGTTCTCTCATCACCAGGATAATACAAGACCAGAACATAGAAACTGTTGATGAAATAAGTTCAACAGGAACTGCTATCACAGCACGTCTGCTGAATGGACTATCACACAGCCAACCCCTGAAAGGGTATGACGAGAATGAAACCTCTGAGGAGGAGGATCCTTTGGCTGAGGGTGAGCAACCCATTGGAGAAATGGAAAATCTGACAAACCTGGATGCCATTATAGATGATGTTATGGCTGAAGCTGCACACACTGCTGACGGTACAGAACCAATCAATGAACCTCCAACTGAGAATCCTTCTACTATGCCATCTGAGGTTGCTGAAGCTGAGAAGAAGAAGAAAAAGGGAGCATACTCGAAGGATATTCATACTGTCCCGAGAAAGATAAGACTGATGGAAGGAAACAAGAGGAAAGCTGATCAGGACCTAGCTGAGTCAGCTGAGAAGAAACTGAGAACAGATGAAGAACCTGTTCTTGAAGGCCATGCTGCTCCAGAAGGGTCTCCACAAAATCAAGCCTCTGTTCCTCCAAGTGAGAAACAAGCCAAGACCCCTGCAAGTCCAAAAGAAACTCCACTTCCACCTCAAGCTCAAAGCGACTCAGCACCTGCGGTCAACACGCCTTGTAGTCCTGTCACTACACAAGGCACTCAGTGTGAGCCCACTCCTGCCAAATATGCACATCTAGGTGCCACTGAGTCAGGACGGCGTGTCATCGCCTCAGCTAACACTCTGCTTCAAGAACAAGCCCATCCTCCACCAACTCATGCTCAGTCCTCTCATCCACTTGTCACTCACCATATTCTGCGTGAAATCCATGATTTGATCAATCACTTCTCCTCTGTCCAGCCGCAGCCACCAACACATGCTCAACTGACCAAAATGACCGAACTCATGCTGACTATGGTCAGTCACATGAATTCCTTGGAGGGTCAAATACATGTGCCGCAGGATCAGGCCAATTCTCCTGCCCCTACCGTTGATTTGCCTACTGCTGATGCTGGCAAAACGGGGGAGAAAAGTGGCAACTAAGGAGAAGGAACTCTAAGTGAAAGAAACTAGAGTGTTAGAAGTTAGGAAGAAGAAGTTTATTTTGTTATTTCGTTATCTTGTTTGTTGTTTTGTTTTAAACAATATGCCTAACTTCTGAAATACTTGCATTCGTATTAAAATTATTGAGTATTCATCCATCAAATGCCAAGTATTATATAAATGCATGCTGCATATAAATGTTTGAACTTGTCAAATATAAACCATTGAACAAATGATTTACTCAGCGCTCCGTCACTATACATCACTTCCGCTGAATACTGAGTAAAATAGAATATGACCCATAAGCTGACCTATAACTGAAAACTGATCTTAGGCTTATTCAGCTAAACCTTAGAATGTTTAGAATAAAACTAAGTCAGTAGTTCTGTCCTCACGGGGGAGTTCACTTAATTGAAAAGGTCAACGATCATGGGGGAGCTCATACTGAGTTCCTTGCTGATTAGTTTTGCCAACATCAAAATGGGGGAGTTTGTTGAAACACCTTTCCACAAGATTTTGATTTGACAAAATTAATTAAGTGAAAGTAAATATTCTACAACACACTAAGTTTAAATGCTTTGATTTAGTGTTACTAATGTGTTTGTTCAATGTTGAGTTTATAATTTATCATAAGACATAAAGATCATAAGGCTCAAGCCCAATATGGAAATCAAGGCCCAAGTCAAACAAGCCAAAGACCACTCAGCCCGCGTATCTCCAAAACGTCGCCGTTGAAGTGATGAAACGCATGCTGAGTAAAGAAGGATCGAGAAGATCCACGTAGACAACTTCGGTATGAAGCTGCTGAGCTGTCTCGACAAAACGTGCAAGACAGCTGCTGACTATAAGACAGCTTCCAGACAAAGTATTTCCCCATTTAGTAAAGATCAGAAGACACAACAAGCTGTCTGGTTGACGTTACCCAAAATGGTGGAACATACTGACACACTGACCGAAGAACAGAAGACGCTGGAATCTGATTGGCTAAAG
The DNA here is from genome assembly GCF_963576675.1 of Euphorbia lathyris. Taxonomy (NCBI): domain Eukaryota; kingdom Viridiplantae; phylum Streptophyta; class Magnoliopsida; order Malpighiales; family Euphorbiaceae; genus Euphorbia; species Euphorbia lathyris. The sequence continues at coordinate 90,062,142 of NC_088915.1, forward strand.
AGAACTGCTGGCAGACTCAGTGAAAGCGACTTGTAGCCGTTTCCCTCCAACGGTTATTTCGAAATTCGAAATAACCAGAAGCTCTCACAGCTCTCTATAAATAGTCCATTCAGAATCCACATTCCACAGAGAACTTCGAGCAAAAGCCGTTACGCTGACCAAACGTATATAAAAGTTCTCCATCAAAAGCAAAGCAAAATTCTTACACTACAAAGTCTATTCATTTGTGTAAAAGTCTAGAGTGATTGTTTTTCAATCATCTAAGGTGTTCTAGCAATTGTTGTTTAGGACAAAATCTTTATCATTTCTAGAAGTAGAAAGGAGAGGTTGAGTACTCGGTTTTAAGTACTCAGCGGAGAGATTAGGATTGAGTAGAAGTATAGAGGAAGGTACTCTTGTCATACTCAATTGCTGATATTGTAAAAGGTTTGAGGCTCTACCTTTAAAGAGCTCAGTAGAGGATTTGGAATCTCGGAAGTGTTCCGGGGACAGGACGTAGGCTTAGAAGAAGCCGAACCTGGATAAATCTGCTGAGTGAAGTATTTCTAAACCTTAACTCCTTATTTACATTGCTTGCTTAAAACAAACTAAAACTGACCAAGTAAAAGAGGTCAAGCTGAGTTGTGCGCTACCAACGAGAAGGTTCAAGAATAGACTCTAAGTGCTATTTCCTGACTTAAGCAACGAAGCTGTCCTAGTCACTAGTTGACTAAGCCAGTGTCTTGCTGAGTGCTAAGCGCCGCTGTTAGATAAACTTTTCTTAAAGAAAAGAAATCTGCCTAAATTATTTTAAAAAGGTAAAATAGTTCCTAACCCCCCCTTGGAACTATATTTGCAACCTTACAAGGGACCAACAGTCCCCTCCTTTAATACTCCGTCTCTTTCCACTGGATGAAGTAAACTATCGATTAACCGAATTGAAATATGCCATATTTTCATAATTGAACCGAAATAAATAATTTTGGTAATTGAATATTACCAAACTAATTTTTTTTTATTCGGTTAAAACTCATACATTTCTTATATATTTTTCTTTCATTGGTTTTCAAATAATGCACCTGTACAAAAATTGCAATTAAAGAAATTAATGGCTAGTAAGCCAAAATTTTTATATGTAAAGATAAAATTATATTTTATAAGTTATTTATCATATCAAGATAAAAGTAGATTTTGGCAAAAAGCACATTTAAGCCCTTGAACTTTACCTATTTTAAGGATTAAGTTTGTGATCAATTATTTTTCCATATTAAACCATTGATCATTGATTTTGCTATAGATTTGACCTTTATCGAACTTTTCCGTTGATTTTGGGAGAGCAGAAGATCGATTTGACGATTCTAATATTGAAAATCATAAAATCGGAGAGAAGAAGATCGAGTTTGGAAGAACATACTAGAAATTAATTTATGTAATTTTTTGTTACTTTTTACTCTTTATCCATCCTAGTCAATAAACTTTTATTTTTATTTGTCCACGTTAATAAGTTGAATCGCCCTAACGATGCGTGCGGCCCAAGCTCGATGGAAAAGTTAAATAAGGGCCAAATCCATAACAAAATCAATGATCAAAGGCGCAATGTAGAAAAATAATTGATCGGAGGTTTGATCCTTAAAACATATAAAGTTGAAGAGCTAAAATATGCTTTTTGTTGAAACACCTTTCCACATGATTTTGATTTGACAAAATTATTTAAGTAAAAATATTCTAACACATTAAATTTAAAATGCTTTGAATTATTTGAGTTTAATTGTGTATAAGACATTGAGATTAAAAAGCCCAAAGGCCCCTAAAGTGGAAGTCAAGCTCAAGTCAACACATCAATACCATTCGACCCAAGTATCAAAACGAAGTCGTATCAACTAAAACGACGACTCAACATGAGAAGGATCGAGAAGCCTTCGTGGCAAAAGCTTCAAGAGGAAGCTGCTGAGTTGGACGACATCGCAGTCTGGACAGCGACAGACAATGTTCAACTTCCAGGCAAAGTATTTCTACTTTGGGAAAAGTTCAGAAGACGCAGGAAGCTGTCTTGTGAATCTTTCCTTTAATGTCGAAACATTCTGCCGATGACTGACGAAGACAGAAGATGCAAGAATTCTATTGGCCAACGACGCTGAGCACGCCCAGAGTAACAACGACAGGAAGCCGTTTCCCTCCAACGGTTATTTCGAAATTCGAATCAACCGGTGCCTCAGATGTCACTATATAAAGACCATCCATTTGATTCAATCTTTGGAGAACTTCAAGTAGTCAAAACGCTGACCAAATTTATACTCGAAGATTCTGTGAGAAAAGCAAAGCACAAATCCTTACACCAATTTCCATATTATTGTATAAAAGTCTAGAGTGATTCTTCAATCATCTAAAGTGTCTTAGCAATTATTGTTTAGGACAATCGCATTATCATTTCTAGAAGAATAGAAATAAGAGGTTGAGTACTCGGTTATAGTACTCAGCGGTAGCATAGGAGTGAGTAGAGGTATAGAGGAAGGTACTCTTGTCATACTGAGCTTCTATTTGTAGAAGGCTTCGTGCTCTACCTTTAAAGAGCTCAGTAGAGAATTCAAAAAGCTCGGAACGCATTCCGGAAACTAGACGTAGGTGGAGAGGCCGAACCAGGATAAGTCTGCTGAGTAAAATCTTTCTAACCCTTAAACTCCTTTAATATATATTGCTTGCTTAAAACTAACTAAGTAAAGAACTCACGCTGAGTTAAGTTTGCTAAGAAGCTGAGTCCAGGAATAGACTTTAAGTGCTATATCCTGACTCAAGTAAAGAAGCAGACTTAGTCACAAGTTGACTAAACTTGTGTCTTGAATCTACTTAGTGACGCTGTGTAAACCTTTTCATTGAAAAAGAAGTTAGCCTTGACGTATAAAATTTTAAATAGTTCCTATCCCTCCCTTGGAACTAACTTGATACGTTATAAGGGACCAACAAGTGGTATCAGAGCCTAAAAGCTCACTGAGCAAGGTACAACTACCTTGAGCTGATCCCCACTATGGCTGAAAACAGCACTCGGTTCCTCCCAGGAAATCTGACAACTCAGATTCTACCCGAGGGGCTGTCCATTACTCGGCCTCCCCTATTCTTCGGGTCTAACTATACCTTCTGGAAGAATAGGATGAAAAATTTCATTCAGGCAACAAATATGAGTGCATGGCTATCTATAGTCCAATGCCCATTTATTCCTGTTGAAACTGTTAACGGCCAAACGGTTGTTAAAGCTGAGACCAAATGGAAAGAAGATGATCTCAAGAAGCTACAAAATCATGCTTCGGCTATAAACATGCTTCACTGTGTGCTAGATGCTGCATAATACAACAAGATTTCAGGTTGTGAGTCAGCGCAGGAGATCTGGAAGAAGCTGGAGGTCACCTACGAAGGAACCAACAAGGTGAAGGAGTCCAAGGTGAACCAGCACATGAGATTATACGAGCTGTTCAAAATGAACGATGATGAAGGAATTTCTGACATGAATGCAAGATTCACGAACATCATCAACGAGCTCAAAAGACTTGGGAAGATCTTCACTGAGGAAGAACAAGTCAAGAAGATTCTTAGGAGTCTTCCTAAAAGCCGGCAAGCAAAGAAGACTGCTGTTGAGGAAGCTCAAGACTTAACCACCTACAAATACAATGAACTCACGGCTCACTGCTGACCCATGAGATCTAAATGAAGAATTTCGAGGTGAAGGAAAAGTCTGAAGACAAGAAGCAAAAGTCTCTTGTCATGAAAGCTGACTCCACTGATGGGAGCTCAACAGACGATGAAGAAATGGCTATGTTCACCAGAAAGATGAAAAGGCTATTCAGAAAGAATGACAAATATTCTAAGAAGCCTTACAAGAGGTTTGATAAGTACAAAGCTGAGTCCAGCGACAACAAGTACAAGAAGGACAGCTCAAAGCCCATTACATGCTTTGAATGTCATCAAACTGGCCATATCAAGTCAAGCTGTCCCACGCTGAGGAAAGAAAAGAAGAATGGCAAGAAGGCAATGGTGGCAACCTGGAACGATAGTGATGAGTCTTCATCATCAGAAGTTGATGCCACTGAGTCAGCAAAGATTTGTTTCATGGCTGCCGAACTTGTTGAGCTATGTGTCTCTGAGCATGCTGACCCCTCCGATGCATCTGACGATGAGGAACAATCAACTGAGGTAATATCACTACCCCTGCTCAGAAATGAAATGGTTAATGCCCTGAGTGACCTCTACACTATTGTCAAAAAGTGTAATAAAAATGTTAGAGCACTCAGCAGGCGATGTGACGAGGTTGAAGAGGTCAAGCTGAGTGACCTCAGATTCCTTCTTCAGGACAACTCAACTTTGCATGATAACATAGAAATCATGAATAAGTTTGTCTCTGAGGTCTAATCAGATTCTAAGAAACTGAGAAAGGACGTCACATCTATTCAGAACCAACTAAAGGTTCCAAATAAAAGAAACATTCCTCTGAACACTCAGTACCGAGGTACTGGTCAGCAGAGATGGAATCCTCAGCGGAATGTCCAGTGTGACTTCTTTGGGAAGAAAAGACACACCACAAAGGTGTGCTGGCATGCTCAGCATTAGGTGCTAACCAGTCAGTGAGACATCCTAAACGGAAGGTCAGCTGTGACTTCAGTGGAAAGAATGGACATACTGTCCAAGTATGTCGTCATAAAATGAAATATGATGCTTTACCTGTTGAACCTAACAAGCAAGGACCCAACAAGAATTGGGTACCTAAAAGTAACTAGTTACATTGCAGGTAAGGCTGAGGTGTGCTGAGAAGTCAATGATGTGGTATATTGACAGCGCATGCTCGAGGCATATGACTGGTGATGAAACTCAATTCATCACACTTGTGCGTAAACGAGGTGGAAGTGTAAGTTTTGGAGATAACAAAAAGGGTAAGATAGTAGGTTCAGGAACCGTTGGTGGTAATCCTACTATTGAGTATGTTTCCCTAGTCAGCGGACTCAAATATAACTTACTCAGCGTAGCCCAGCTATGTGATAATGGGAGAAAAGTTATATTTGATGACACTGGATGTAAAATACTCGAGGGTAAAACTAATGAGTTAATTTTAACTGCCCCTCGCATTGATAATGTCTAGTCATGACACTCATCAGTTCTTTGAGACCCTTTATTTCGGTCAGAAGTTGAGTGACAGAGGATAATTGGGTTGGCTCAGCAGGAACAGACCCAGCAGCATCGTCGTGAGTCTGATGAATATCCTGAAATAGAGCTTGAGCTGAGTCAATGATTTTCCTTCCAGACTCAGAAGCATTCAGATAAGCATAGGTATCATCAATGTTATGCTCAGGGGCCGGAATCTTATCAGCACCGGATGGAGGAGGTGTTTGGTGCTGCCCACAAGTGGAGGTGCCAGCGTGGTCAGGAGCTGCACTTTTATTGAGGTCAGCAGAAGGTGCTGACTGGTTGTCTTTAAAAACGATCAAATAGAATTAGAACCCGATTTGGATAGTTTGGAGGTTAACACGATCAAATAGAATAGATCTAATAGCTTTTAATAAATATGAAAAATGTAGGGACTATTTCTGTAATTTTCACTTTTCTGTCACTGAAAGCAGTTGAAATACGAATTTTCCATCACTAAATCTGCTCGAACTTAAAAAAATCAGTTTGGAATTCTTTTTGCTTTTTTGTGGTTTGATATTTGGGATTATAGGTATGTTTTAGTTATATGTTTGTTAGATAATTTATATATTTGTACATGTGTATATTTATTTATTTTTTTTATTAGTACATGTATATAAGTATGTAACTTTAAGATAGATTCGTTCATTCATCCGTTTTCTATGGGTTGGGTTTGGATTTATATTTATCGTTTGGCGTAATACGGTCCAAACCAATATAAGCGCGCACATTAAAATTGGTTGGATTTGGTATTTATTTTGAAAACCGAACTAGCACGACCCACCCTTTCATATGTATATATAAGTAAGAGTTGATAATTTCTATTGTCGAGGCAATCATAACTGCAGCAAAAGCCTTCCATAATATTTCCTTCATCTTTGAAAATAGTAGGCACAATTCGAGTGCACATGAATTAGCTAAATGGGGGCTGTAGCTTCCCTCACCTCAGATTATGTTAGAGGAATTTCCTCCTTGTTTTCAATCTTGTATTACTCTTGACTCTTTATTCTAATTAATACAAGATATTTGCTATCAAAAACAAAAGGTTGGATTTGCTAATTAGTTTTTTTTTTTTAACTTAGCTCAGCCAAGCCGGATGTGATTATAATAAGAGATCTAGTCAAAACCAATAGAATAGAAAAAAAAAAATAATATAAAATGGAAACAGAGTACTCAACAAACAGATATTTCTATGAAAATAATAATCAATAATCGAATTAAGAGAGAAGAGTACACAGAAATCCTGGAATAAACTTTTGCTACAATGCAGCATTCCTGAGAGCTTAAGGAAATAAATAAATAAAGTGGGTAGTAGTACTATAATCTTTGGGCTAAATTACATAATAGCGGTTTAATTTTACCGATTTTCAATTTATGGTTATTAAACTTCAAAATGTAATATAAAAGTTATTTAACTTTACATTTTGTTATATTTGTGGTCGTTCAATACCTCATAACTATTGCTTTCAGTCTCAAGATAAATAAAGAAATTAAGAATTAATGATATCTCAAGCAACTTTAATTCTTGAAAGTTTTCGTTTTGAGACTACTTATATATTGTCTGGTTAAGAGATAATGAATTTTTAGAAAACGAAGTTGCAAAAAAATTGTAATTTTGGAAAATAAAATTTTTGTGCAATCTCATAATCATTACTCACATTTCTATTCAACAATAGAATTAATAGTTTCGTGATTTTATTCGTTATACCCTGACTCTCCTAAGAATAACAAAGTCATGAATATCACATGAAGAACTATAATTAATTCGGGTATTTCGAGTTCTAGTAGCTTTGTATCATAAATGCGACTTTATCACAACAGATTTAAGCCCTTGGATTTTCTTCTGAAAAATCACTAACCAAGGCTTTATGGTTCTGAAACTATCAGGGTTTAAAGGTAATCCAAACAAGGTGCGGTATTGACACATTTGCGGTCAATCCCTATTTCTGTATTTATGGTGAATTTCAAACTATTTCCAATTTTGTGGTGTTTTTAGTTGCGACGAAATATTTGGAATTTTTTTCTAATATGCAGTATAATTATTTTTTTTTAAATCACGTTTATTTTTATGGTTGTGATATGTTACTAAGTGATAAAACGACATAAATGTAAAATCCATATAATATGATTCATGACCGAGAAGACGGCTTAGTGAATTATTTCTGAAATTCACCTAACTTGTAAAAGTTAGGGGTAAAATTGCTCCTGACTACCAATGTTAGAGATAAAATTGCACCATTTTAGACGTTAGAGATAAAATTAACCTTACTACAAAACAACTATTATTGAGTGTTAATTATATATTAGCTTAAGCTTTTAGTTAATTTGGTTCCATGATTTAACTGTTACAATAACTTTTCGATAGTCTGCATTGTTGAATTCGATCATAGTGATTTTTTTTTGTTTTGAAACCAATCATAGTGATTTTATAGACATAAATTTATTATATTAATCACTTTATTGTATTAATATACAAAACATTGTGTTAGCACAAAATATAAATGATATATAATGTTGCCAAAAAGAAAAATCATGTATGCTTTCACAATACTTGCGCACAAAAATTGGCCATGGCAAAGGCGACCAATATCCAAAGGAAACCTCTATCAATTTAATAAATATTTAACTACGATTTCTGACCCATTCGGTCGCCATTTAATTCAGTGGTCAAATACCCAACTTTCAAGCCAACTTTAGCGACAAAATAATTACCTCCGCAATTGTAACCCTCCTGTGAGAAAGCCTCAAAACCGGTGGAACGTTTTCCAGCAAAAGAAAATGCTTTGTTTGTAGCTGATATTTCATTGATTGTGTGCTTATAGGAACCAAACCACTTGGCCTCCATATACCCGTTTCTCCTCCACGACGGGACATGCAATTTCATCGATAATCTTACTTCACTGCACATTAATCTGACTATCTTCTTCAACTTCTCAGGCTTTCCAACGAATACTTTAGGGAAATAACTGAGTAATGTTGTGTAAGCTGTTGTAGGACGAGCAATTTCAAATTCCATTGCTAAATTAACTTCAATAATAAATCGATTCCCATCAATATTCACATCTATATACTCATATTCTCCTGGCGGATGTTTCCCGAACTTCCCCCATCTTGATTTGCAAAGACCTGTAACACATGAATATGTATAATATGAACCCCAAACATAGTGATGTATACACAAATTAGCTCTCAGAAATTGATACAGTTGATACTAATCCGATACTTTTCACGACACTAACACGATAATTAGCAATGTAAATGTAAATGCAATTCTGAGAATTATGAGGGAAAAAAACTAACCAACATCAAAGCCATGGTGGCGTAAATGAGACATCAATGTGCGTTTATTACAGCCTTGTTGGGAGGATTTTCCATCTATGATCTCATAAGCAAGTTGAATTATCCTCCGGAGTTCATCATCTTCGTCTTCATTACTAAGAAGATTGTGCAATTTATTGTTGTTTTCAGAGTTGGAGTAGTAATTTGGTGATTCTTCAATGTTAGATTCATTTTCTGGATCATGATTATTGACTCCTTCAATAAAAGAGTTGACTAGGTCGGAAAGATCGTCGGAATCTTCAGGAGAATAGTGCTCGCTGCCGCTGCCGCTGCCGCTACTGCTATCAAAGCCTCATACGGGAATCTCTAGATCGGAGGAGTTGATTATTGCTGCAGAGGTTTCTATTAATGATCCTATAGTGTTAGTGGATGGATCTAAGGTGGAAGAATTAGTTTTAACTGGTCTGAAGGAAACCTTGATTTCTGCTCAAGCTGTGGAGGATTCTAAATGGGTGGATCTGGTGAATACTAATCGAGTTCGTACCGATAGTAATATCCTGCACTTTGTCCCACCGGCAGTTGTGGATGGGGTAAAGGTTATGAAATTTCACTTTAATGAACTCAAGGAAGAAATTGCTCGATGGCAATTTTGCAGTCGTAGGTTGTGTTTTAGGGCTACAACCTAAGTTTCATCAGATTGAAAGCTTTGTGATGAATCGATGGAAGAGCCTAGGTTTGCCTACTGTACACTTAGTCAAGGAGAATGTATTTCTCTTCAATTTTGGGTCTGTAGAGGACAAGATGACCGTGTTAGGTAATGTTCCTTTAACTTTCAATGGTCATCCTTTGATGTTGAAATCCATGAAATTTGAGTTTCAAGAGTTGCGAAGTGCCCCTGTTTGGGTTCAATTTCCTTCCCTTCCATGGGAATTTTGGTCTGTTCCTATTTTGAGTAAAATTGCTAGTTTATTAGGAACCCCTGTGTACTGTGATCAGTTTACGGTGAATAAAACTCGCTTGGGATTTGCTCGTGTTCTTATTGAAATGGAGATTAATGGAGCTTTTCCTTCTTCAGTTTTCCTTGAAGACGAGTTTGGGGTTCGAATTGATCAGTCAGTGGTATATGAATGGAGGCCTGTGTGTTGTCAAAACTGTAATCAATTTGGGCACTTATCTACTCAATGTAGGAAATGAGTCAAAGATGAAAAGGTTTAGAAGGCTAAAGCTGTGCCTAAGCCTGTGGTGGTTGTGGAGCAAAAAACTCCTGGTCCAATTCCTAATCAGAATTCGAAGGATTCGGATTGGATTTCGATTATTAAGGGGAAGAAGGTTAAAGGTGCTAGTCATATGAAGAAGGGCAGTAGTGTTTCAGGTTCTATTTTGTCTGCCTCTGGACCGTTATTTGGTATAATTGGGGATGGTTTGCCCAGGAAGAATGTACCTCCTGACAAATGATTGGTACATGGAATATTAGGGGTATGAATACCCTTGCTAAGCAACGGGAGGTGGCTTCTCTTATTGCTAAACAGCAAATTATGGCCTTAGGTATTTTAGAGGTTAGAGTAAGGGGAGAAAATCATGAGAAAGTTTGGAAATGATTGGGTTTAAGTCAATAGAAATTTTTTATGAATGCTTCCACTCCTACAAATCGAATTTGGATTGTTTTTAATCCTACTCTTATATCTTTTAAGGTTGTGAGAATGGCAGATCAGTTTATCCATTGTGAAGTCTCTATTGCAGGCTTATCTTTTCTTTGGGCTGTAGTTTATGGTTGTAATAAACAAACTGGTAGAAGTGTGTTGTGGGAGGATATTAAACAGTTATCTGCATTAGGTATGCCATGGGTAGTACAAGGTGATTTCAATGATATTCTATCTTCTACAGATAAAATTGGGGGCTGTGGTTTTGACAGTATTGATAATGCTTTTGGGGTTGCCGTTGCAGAAGCACATTTGTTTCAATTGCGTCGTGTGGGTAGTGCGTTTACATGGACGAATAATCAACATGGGGATTCTCGTATTTGGTGCAAATTGGATAGAGCTTTTGTTAATGAGAAATGGTTAGACGTGGTTGGAGACTCTGAAGCACGTGTCCTGCCACTAGGTATATCTGATCACTCTCCTCTTATGGTGTGGTGGAATGTTGAAGTTGTTAGGCCTAAGAATCCTTTGTTTAGATTCTATAATTTGTGGGTTCATCACCATGGTTATGCTCTTATTGTTAAAGATGCGTGGGAACAATCTATTCAAGGGAGTAAGATGTATCAAGTGTGGCAGAAATTAAAAATGCTAAAAGCTCGTTTGAAGTTGTTCCATAGGTCTGAATACTCTGATATTTCAGAAAAGGTCAGGAATAAAAAATCTTTGGTAGAAGAGCTTCAAAAGCAATTGGCTTTGGAACCTTTAAATTGTTGGGCTTATGGAGACTAAAATATATAGGCCCAACTGAAGCGATGGGTCCAACTGCAGCGATCCAACTCGCTGCTGAGTTGGACGGGGGTACGGGGGCGGTAGCCCCTGTTGGGCGATTAGGGTTTCAGACGGTTAGGGTTTCACGAGTATAAATGTAATCTCTTTCTCTGTAATCCGTATCTCATTCATTATAGTAAATATCCTGGCTTGGTAGTTCCCCCAGACGTAGTCATTCATATTGAGTGGCGAACTGGGTATTCAATTCGTGTGTGTTTGCTTATTTTTCGTTTATCGTAATTTCAATTATTCCTAACAACTGGTATCAGAGCGAGGGTAATTACGATGGGAGACGGAAAAACCCCTGTGGAGAAATTCGATGGTTCAGATTTCGGTTTCTGGAAGATGCAGATCGAGGATTACCTGTACGGTAAAGATCTGTACCAGCCTCTGGGTGAGCAGCCGGAGGATATGTAAGATGAAGAGTGGAGGCTGTTGGACAGAAAGGCGATGAGCGTGATTCGTCTGTCGCTGTCCAGAAATGTGGTGCATCACACGGTGAAGGCAAAGACCACGAAGGAGATGTTGGAGATGTTGAGTTCGTTGTACGAGAAGCCTTCCGCGGCTAACAAAGTTCATCTGATGCGGCGACTGTTTAATCTGCAGATGACGGAGAATATAGCAGTGGCAACGCACCTGAATGATTTTAATATGACAATCACTCAATTAAGTTCTGTAGATATTGATTTCGACGAAGAGGTATTAGCCCTAATTCTGTTATCTTCTTTACCAGAGAGTTGGAGCGGCACGGTTACTTCCCTAAGTGCTTCAGTAGGGAAAGAAAAACTTAGGTTTGATGATGTCAGAGACTTGATTATAAGCGAGGAGATTCGCAGAAAAGAGTCAGGTTCCACATCTGGATCAGCCTTGAATACAGAGAATCGGGGCAGGTCAGATCGCAGGTCAAAGCAGAATCGTGGCAGGTCTAAGTCCAAAGGGAGAGGGAAACCTGTGAAGGATAAGAGCCACATCAAGTGCTGGAATTGTAATGAGAATGGTCATTACAAGAGTGAATGTAAGGCACCGCAGAGGGACAAGTCAGTGAATTTAGCCAGCGAGGATTTTGGTGATGCGTTGATTCTTAGTAATTCAACTGTAGAAACAGCAGTAGAAGCCCTGGTATTGAGTGTAAGAAGTCCTCTGGAGTCTTGGGTATTAGACTCAGGAGCTTCATTTCATTCATATAGTAGTGCAGATTTGATGGAAAACTATACCCCTGGGAAATTCGGAAAGGTTTATCTTGCTGACGATGAGCCTTTGGAGATTGTAGGGAAGGGAGATGTTTCGATCAAATCTCCGAATGGATCTGTGATAAAGCTGTCTGGAGTAAAGCATGTTCATGGCCTAAAGAGAAATCTGTTGTCAATTGGGCAAATGGATGATGAAGGTTATTGTGTAATCTTTGCAGGTGGTGCTTGGAAAATGACCAAAGGAGCCATGGTGGTTGCCCGTGGTGAGAAGGTTGGATCGTTGTACTTAACAGACAACGTTTTCAATAGCATTGATGTTGTGAGGGAGAATGTCAATGCAGATTTGTGGCACTGTCGTCTTGGTCACATGAGTGAAAAGGGGATGAAAGTGCTTGTTAAGCCCAAAATATACCTAAAATATCATTAACATTTACATCATTTTTATTACAAATCTGTGTTGTTTTTATCTGCTTAGATTACTTTTACTCTCCAATATCTTTCTTTCTTGCAAGGTACCTAAATATTTGGTAAAATCCAAATAGGAACGAAAAAGGATCTAAAACAGAAGAAAAACCCTACAAAAGGAGTCAAAGACGACGTAAATCGAAAGCACCAAGTCGAGGACACAAACGAAAGCAAAGAAATGGAAAACTCACCGTGCCGCGACAGCGAATCCCCCACCCACGGCCGCGACACACGTGGTTCATATTTCCTCCCTTCGTCCAACGTTCAACTTAATGCTCCCCCATTCACGGCCGAGGATTCCTATCCTCGGTAAGTGCAGAAATTTTGCCAAATGCATTTAACACATGTTGAAATCCAAGAAACGCGTTCGTTCAAGTGGATAAAGACGTCCTTTCACAACGAACACGACTCTTAACCAACGGATACAATTTTTCACAAAGGATACATCACTTCAATCACAACCCTTCAACATCTATAAATAAAGAGTTGATGTTGAGAAAAAAGCAATGTAATGTTATGTAATATAGATATAGAATCAGAGCGTAGAACTAATGTCTAAGTTCTAAGTAAAAAGAATTCGAGAGTTAGAAATTAGATTCTGTACAAAACAAGATAAGGTACACATATTGTTTATAGTTTAATTACAACTCAGTAGCGTTTAGACATTGTTCCAGTTTTAGTTTGCATCATGGTAGTGGCCGATCAAATCCCTATTACGAAGTTACAGCGAGAAGATTGAGTAGAGTGTTCGCCCCTGAGCCTGACAACCTCTAAGGAAACCCAAGGAAAGGACTGATCAGCCGTTCACTTGCACGCCCTCGAAGAACTCGATGCTCCATGTTCTCTGTAAACTTGTATCAATTTATTGTTCATCTAATAAAGTCCGTTCTATTCGACAAATCGTTATGCAGCACTTATGGTAACCAATCCAATATAAGTGAGGCTGGTGTTTTCATTAATACGTAGTTAAATTCAAAATCATTACTAGGAAACTTTGTTGAACACTTAGGCAAATTATCATCTCGAAAGAGTTTTAATTTGAGTAAGGGCAACTATCCCGAAAGGGTTTTGTCGCGTTCAAAGCCAATTAATTAGAGGTTCCGTCATTTATTTCATCATCATAATTGATACAAAGTTTAAGTTGTTTTCTTTGCTTAATGCAAATGAATACATTCATTATTTTTTTAAAAGTTCTAAATGTTCCTGTTTTGTAAAATTCATCCCTAAATCAGAAGATCTTTCTAACAATCGATTTATTCTAAATATAAAATCTTATTCCAGCATTTTCAAATACTCAAAGTCCTCAAACTCAATTAAACAATTATTTTTTTTCCTAAATTCAATTAGACAAATTTCACTTTTCATTTACAATTAATAGTAAATCTAACAAGTTCGAAATTAATAAATTCAAAAATAAGTTTTTCGTTAAAAAATGTATCCCTATGGGATCGATATTTTTATTACTACAAGCGAAACCGTGCACTTGCGGAAATCGCTCAACAAGTTTTTGGCGCCGTTGCCGGGGATACGCCAAAATTTTTGACAAAATTTTTTTATTTTTCGTATTTTATTTTCGAATCTCGGTATACACATTATTTTTTATACAACTTTTATATTTTATTTATTTTCAGTTTATATAACATATTTGTTTTCAATTTTGTTTTGAAGGTAGTTTGGCTCGTGTAACAATTTCAAGTTCATGCGCAGTTCGCGAAATTCGGGCACGCCACCAGACCTTTTTGATCCAGAAATTGAAAGAACACTTAAGAAAAAGAAGAAAAACAACAAAAACAAAGACAAAACACCTATAAAAACCAAAAAAATCCAGCCAGAAAATATGGCCGATCCACCGACACTTATGGATTATGCTAGGCCAGGAATGGCCGGTGTAACTAATAGTGTAGTTAGACCCCGTATAAACGCAAATCAATTTGAAATTAAGCCTGCTTTGCTTAATATGTTGCAAAACAACGTAACGTTTTATGGACTACCTAACGAAAACCCTAATGCACATTTGACAAATTTCTTAGAAATTTGTGATACTTTTAAAATTACTGATGTAACAGCCGAAGCAATCAAACTTCGCCTCTTTCCTTTCACTTTGAAGGATAAGGCAAAAATTTGGTTAACTTCTATGCCTACTGCAACATTTGAAACTTGGGACCAATTAGCCCAAGCGTTTTTATCAAAATATTTTCCTTTAGCAAAAACCGCAAGAGTCATCAAAGAATTGACATCTTTTACACAAAATGATAATGAAACTCTTTATGAAGCTTGGGAACGTTTTAAAGAACTTCAACGTTTATGCCCACACCACCAACTGCCAGATGCACTTTTAATGCAGACATTCTATAATGGATTAAATCCTACAACTAGAGGTTCATTAGATGCTATGTCTGGAGGGTTATTTATGAAGAAGACGTCCGCCCAAGCAAGAGAACTTTTGGAGGAAATGGCAATCAACAGCAGTATGTGGCCCGCAGAGCGTGGACATATACCAACGGCGAAACCATCATCCTCAGGTACATCATCGGTTAAAGGTATAATGAATCTTGATCCAGTTGCAATGTTACAAGCCCAATTTTCTGCCTTATCGCACAAAATTGATAGGTTTATGGCACCGTGCGATCCTAATGATCCGATCCAGACAGACATTGATTACGAAGGTATGAATGAGATAGAACAGGTAAATTTTGTCCAAGGACAAAACCGAACTACTAATCCTTATTTTAATACTTATAATCCTGGATGGAGAAATCATCCTAACTTTAATTGGAAAGATAGTAATAATAATAATAATGCAAATGCTAATCAATATCGTGTAAATAATTATCAAAATCAAACAAGAGATACGATTAGCACTTTATCTTCAAAAATCGACAAATTTATAGATGCTATGAATGGAAAGGTAAGTAATCAAGACGATGGTTTTAAACGGATCGAAAGTAAATTCGATCAGCTTATCAAAAACCAATCATCTAGCATCCATAATTTGGAGGTTCAAATTGGACAACTTGCTAAATTAATTCCATCCCACAAAGAGGGAAGTCTTCCCAGCCAAACGGAAGAAAATCCGAAAGAGCATGTTAAGGCTATCACTCTTCCCTCGGGGAAAAACTACTTAGGTCCGGAAATGCCCGGAAATTCAACTTTACCTGAAAATGATTTACCAAAATCCAAAGAAGATACATTAAAACAAAAAGATACACCAATTGACTCTAATACGAAACCTTTTGTTCCAAAACCACCTTTCCCATACAGGGTCCGAAATAAGGACCATGATAAACAACTTTTATCATTTTTAGATAAACTTAAAAATTTGCATATAAATTTAACATTCATGGATGCAATTACGCAAATTCCTAACTATGGAAAATTCTTGAAAGATTTAATTTCAAAAAAGATTAGTTGGGAAGGAATTTCATCCATTTCACTTACTGAAGATTGTAGTTCGATAGTATCAAGCAAATTACCTACTAAACTCAAAGATCCCGGATGCTTTACCATTCCGTGTAAATTGGGAAATATGGAATTCCCAAGTTGTCTTTGTGATTTAGGAGCTAGTATAAACTTGATGCCATTGTCTATTTTTGAAAAATTAGGTTTAGAAGAAGACATCAAACGTACCAATATGGTTTTGCAATTAGCGGATCAATCCACTAAAAGACCATATGGTATAATTGAAGACGTTTTAGTAAAAGTTGACAAATTTATTTTTCCTACTGATTTTGTTATCTTAGATTTTGCTTATGATGCTAATTGTCCGCTAATATTTGGTAGACCATTCATGAACACGGGACGTGCTCTAGTTGATGTGTCGGAAGGAAAAGTAGTTTTACGAATAGGTGACGATAAGATCGAGTTCGATATGAATCAAGCAATGAAATATCCTCGCCTGTATGAAACTTGATTTAATTGAAGAATGTGTTAATGACATTGTTCAAAGAGAAGAAATAATAGAACCTATAATGGGTGAAGAATTAGAAGATAAGGACCCAGAGCCTTTGATTCGAGAAGATGGACCAGTTCCGCCTTCAGTAATAGTTCCACCTAAATTAGAACTTAAAGAATTACCAAACCATCTGAGATACACTTTCCTAGGCGGAAGTGATACTCTACCTATAATCATCTCTAACAAATTAACAGAAAATCAAGAAGAAAAATTGAAAGAAGTTGTTAGAAATAGAATAGGAAGTATGGGATGGCAAATTTCAGATTTAAAAGGAATTAATCCTAGTATCGTAATGCATAGGATTCACTTAGAAGAAGATAAGCCACCTAAAGCGGATAGACAAAGACGTTTAAATCCGAACATGAAAGAAGTAGTCAAAAATGAGATTACTAAACTTTTAGACAATGGAATCATTTATCCTATTTCGGATAGTGAATGGGTTAGTCCAATCCATTGTGTACCCAAAAAGGGAGGTATAACTATAGTAAGGAATGATGAAGGTGAATTAATACCTACGCGAACCACCACCGGTTGGAGGGTTTGTATAGATTATAGGAACCTAAATAAGGCAACTAGGAAAGATCATTTTCCTTTACCTTTCATCGATCAAATGATCGAAAGGATAGCCGGTCATGCATTTTATTGTTTTCTTGATGGCTATTCCGGATTCTTTCAAATATATATTTACCCGGATGACCAAGATAAAACAACCTTCACATGTCCTTATGGAACATTTGCATATAGCAGAATGCCTTTTGGTCTATGTAATGCACCAGCAACTTTTCAACGTTGTATGACTGCAATTTTTAATGATTTCATCGAAGATATTATGGAAGTATTTATGGATGATTTTTCAGTTTATGGAGATTCTTTTGATGCATGTTTAAAAAACTTAGATAAAGTTCTTTCTAGATGCGAAGAAACGAATTTAGTGTTAAATTGGGAAAAATGTCATTTCATGGTTGACGAAGGAATTGTTTTAGGTCATAAAATATCTGAAAAAGGATTAGAAGTAGATAGAGCAAAAACTTCAGTAATAGAAAAATTACCCCCACCAACAACTGTCAAGGGAGTAAGATCATTTCTAGGACATGCAGGTTTTTACAAACGATTTATAAAAAACTTTTCTGTGATTTCCAAACCACTTACTAATTTGCTTATGAAGGATTCAACCTTCGATTTTAATGAAGATTGCATTAAAGCTTTCGAAACATTGAAAACAGCCTTAGTCAGTGCACCCATAATTGCTAAACCCGATTGGGATTTACCTTTTGAAATCATGTGTGATGCAAGTGACCTAGCTGTAGGATGTGTTTTAGGTCAAAGAAAGGATAAAAGATTACATGTTATTTATTATGCAAGTCACACATTGTCCGGTGCACAGTTAAATTACACAACAACAGAAAAAGAGATGTTAGCCGTAGTATTTGCATGTGATAAGTTTAGGTCATACTTGTTAGGATCTAAGGTTATTATTTATACAGATCACGCAGCTTTACGTTATCTGTTTGCTAAGAAAGATGCAAAACCGCATCTGATTAGATGGGTTTTGTTGTTACAAGAATTCGATATAGAAATTAAAGACAAAAAGGGAGTAGAAAACCTTGTCGCCGATCATCTATCGAGACTAGAAGATGAAAAAGGTCCTATAGGTGAAACTATCGGTATACGAGATGATTTCCCCGATGAAAATCTCTATCAAGTAGAAAGTATCATATCACCATGGTATGCAGATTTTGCTAATTATCTTGCAACCGATATTGTTCCGGAAGGATTATCTTCCCAACAAAGGAGGAAATTTTTCTTCGATATTAAACAGTATTTTTGGGAAGATCCCTTTCTGTTCAAATCATGTGGTGACGGGATAATTAGGAGATGTATTGGAGAAAATGAATATGAATCTATAATAACGGAATGTCATTCCAGCTCATATGGAGGACATAATGGAGTTAATAAAACGGTAGCTAAAATATTGGAATGTGGTTTCTTTTGGCCTACGATGTTTAAAGACGTTGGTTCATTTATTACTCGTTGTGATAAATGCCAAAGAACGGGAAATTTAGGAAGGGAAGATGAGATGCCCCTCACAAACATATTGGAAGTTGAAATCTTCGACATGTGGGGAATTGATTTCATGGGACCTTTTCCGCCTTCCAATGGTAAAACTTACATATTAGTAGCCGTTGATTATGTCTCGAAGTGGGTTGAAGCAATTGCAACCCCTACGAATGATTCTAAAGTAGTTGTTAATTTTCTTGACGATATATTTTGTAGATTTGGTTGTCCTAGATTCGTTGTTAGCGATGGCGATACCCATTTCATAAATCGAAATTTTGATATGCTTATGAAAAGGTATGGAGTACGCCACCGCATGTCAACGCCATACCATCCTCAATCGAATGGTCAGGCGGAGATCTCGAATAGAGAACTCAAATGGATTCTAGAGAAAACTGTTTCGTCATCAAGAAAAGATTGGTCACAAAAACTCAATAATGCGCTATGGGCATACCGTACTGCATTTAAGTCACCAATAGGAATGACTCCATATCGTTTAGTGTATGGAAAAGCATGTCATTTACCAGTAGAATTAGAACATAAAGCCTATTGGGCTATTAGAAAACTTAATTTTGATTTACAACAAGCAGGAAAGAAACGTTTGCTCAATTTAAATGAGTTAGATGAGTTACATCATCTTTCGTATGAAAATGCGAGGATTTATAAAGAAAAAGTGAAAAAATGGCACGATGCCAAGATCAAAGTCAAACACTTTAATGTTGGAGATAAGGTGCTGTTATTTAATTCACGGCTTCGTATATTTCCAGGAAAACTTAAGTCCAGATGGACCGGACCGTATTTAGTCGTCAAAACATTCGACTATGGTTCTTTAGAACTTGAGAAAACTAACGGCAATCGTTTCAAAGTTAATGGTAATAGATGTAAAATTTATTACGAAAATATTTCCGCAATAGGAACTAATTTCGTAACAAGATTTCCTGACATATAAATCATTTCGTTTTTCTACACATAGTATTTATTTATTTTTTTTTTTTTATTTTATTTTGTTTTAGATTATATCATTTTATGTTAAAAATATATTCAAGTCATTATTTTTGATTAATTTTTAGGAATTTAATATGAATTAGAATAAATTTTTTGATTCTCAGTTGAGAATTTGAAATTCTCAGTTGAGAATTCATATATTTAGAATTCTTAAGAAGATAAGGAATTTTCTGACCTTATAGAGAATTTAAAATTCTCAGTTGAGAATTTGGGTAAATCTGGTTAGCTAGGAAAATTTCTGGACTTACAGAGGATTTGGGATTCTCAGTTGAGAATTCTGACTTCAACAGATTTCAATTAGACAGGAAAAATTTCTGGACTTACCGAGGATAGGGATTCTCGGTCGAGGATCAGAGATTAGGGGTTTTTGACGCCTGATTTCCACAAGGAAATCAGCATGTCGCGACCGCGGGTCAGAATCCTCGGTCGCGACACGCTGAATTTCCGCAGAAATCAGACCTGTGTCCTTTTTTTTTCCATCAGACACAACTCTTCAGAAACGAAAAATTGAGTTTCTTCATTTTAAAGAGGTCTGATTTCATGCCTTTTCACTTAAAACAACAGCTCTTTTCATCCTAGGATTTTATAAATAGGTTCTAGAGGTTCAGTTTTCTGTCACATTCTTTTTTTCATCTCTGTCAGAACAATTCTCTGACTTTCTTCCAATTCATCTACCTAGAAATTAAGTTCAGAACCTTTCTTCCTTATTCATTCCAAACACCATGACTTCCACAAACACTCATTCTAAGAAAGTTGTTGCTTCACGCAATAAACGTACAGATATATCAGAGCGTTATGGATGTAACTTTCCTATCTTCAATCATGATGAGGGAAGGCGCTTCTTGAGGCTTCGATACACATTCTTTGTAGGAATGCTATACATGGATGACTTTCTTAACGATCAGTTGGGAATTAAAGACGATATGAGTCGCTACATGGAATGTTTAGGATGGACCAGATTTGTTGATATGAAGTTTCCTATAATTGGAGACTGGATATTAGAGTTCTTTTGTACGGTTCGCTTTGTTAACAAGCGTCGGGTTCGTCTTAGTTTTCGTCGGGATGGCAAAACTTTCACTTTTGGATATCCTGAATTACATGCTTGGTTTGGTTTTCCCTTGAAGGATAATATCAAACGTCATCATGGAAGAGATATGACATCCACTGATATTTGGCGAATGCTCACCGGCATCTGGCCTTTCAATCCTAAACTTGCCTATAATAAGTCTTTTTATTCCAACTCTATGCTGTATTTGCATAAATTTCTGAGTCACAGTCTGTTCGATCGCACGTTCAGTAGAGTCGTCCAAGAAACTGACCTTTATGTCCTTGGCGATATATTTCAAGGCAACGTGGTTGATTCTTCAAAGATTTTGATGGAGGGTCTTGTTGCCGCGTCTAGATCTAAGGCTAAGAAGGTTGGATTCGGGAATATCATATGTGGAATAATTCTAGGGACCAAGGGAAGTATTTCTGTTCCCTGGAGTGATGCTGAATCTTTCCCGACACTAGACTATGAATTTTTAGAATATGAAGGTCTAGTGAAACGAGTTTTTCGATCAGGCCCAAATTTTCTTTCTGCACCAGAACGTCAAGCCTTCGTGCAGATGAAAATAGACCGCTATAGGGCTAAGAAAATCCCGATTGAACGGGACGAATTTCTAGCATAAACTTTGTTTATTTTGTTTGTAAATATATTGTACATATTTTCAATTAATAAAACTTTCTCTTTTGCATTATATCTTGTTTTTGATTATTTGGTTAAACTATCATTATTTTCATTATTCTACACTAATGAATCTATTAAATGAAACTTTAATAAATTCATGACTAGTTAAATATTAATAACTAAGTTTCAATTCCTTAAATCAAGTTTTATCTAACTTACATTAATAAATGATCATAAATGCTTAAATTAATTTTAGTTCCAAACCTTTCCTATTCTTAATTTAACATCCATTAATTAAAGCATTTTCATTTATTTTTCCCATTAATAAGGATAAACCTTTGGTTTTCCTTATCATTTAATGGTTTACATTTATGTTTTTAAGTACAGATAATATTTTCAAGGAGTTCAGGATAGAATTTATCAAGAAATTGCACAAACTGGAGTTAATATGCCGATTTTGGGTGACCAAGGGGTGATCCGCGACCGAGAATGCTTAAATTCTCGGTAACTTCAGCAAAATCCCTCAAAAATTCAGAAAAAAAATTGGCTGCAAAACGCGAGCCTCGGCCGCGGATGTGCGTCCTCGGTCGCGACACGCGTCGTTTAGGGACTTCCTAGTCCGGATTTTTGCCTATTTCTTCCATCTCTTCCTATTCCAACTATACCGATTACTCTTCCTATTCCTACTCTACCTATTAATCTTCCTATTCAACCCTATATATACCTTTTACTTACACAAACCTTACATCACCTCCAATTTTAACCAATCCCCTACTCTAACCTCTTCCCAATACCTTACTTTTACTCTTCCCAATTTCTTCATTACCCTTTTCAATCACCTACACCTTTCAAATTCAAGTCTCCACACAAACCTTCTACTTCATCTTCAACCTCAAGCTTTTCTCTCTTTTCATCTTTTTTTTTCAAACCCTAACCACCATAATCATGCCTAGAGCAAAGCGTGTTGGACACAAGCCGGCTGTCACTGAGGCTAATCGCCTTCGTGTTAGTTGCGGGGCTTATTTCGACATTCATTCAGAGGAGGAAGTTGGACGTTTCAAGCATTTTTCACACGCCAATCGTAAGTTCGTGGACATGCAGTTTCTTGACTTTGATTCGGTAAGGAAGTTGAACTTCACTACTCAAATTGATGCTTTTATTGAGACTTTGGGGTGGGAAACTTTTGCTTCTATGCATTTTCCACAAATTACAGAATATGTGGTTGAGTTTTTGGTTACTTTGAAGATGAACAAAAAGAAAACGGAAATTTCTTTTAGGAATAATGGTACTACCTATACCATAGACTATGAGGCTATGGGAAATATGTTTGGTTTCCCTACTAGTGATTTTTATGATAAGCCTAAGGATTTTGACAATAACTCTTTTTGGCAAACTCTTTCCGATCAAACTTCTTTCGACTCCAAAAACACTTCAAGCAAATTGATTAAGGACAATTGTGTGTTCTTCTTTCACAAGTATTTGAGTTTTTCACTATTTGGTCGTGTTGAGAGTTCGAAGATTCAAGTCCGGGATTTGTTTGTTTGGGATAGTTTGTTCAAGGGTTTAAGGGTTGATAGCATTGGAATGATTTTTGACAATTTGTATCGTGCTTCGAGGGCTCACACCACTCAAGTCCCTCTCGGTAATCTAATCACCGCTATTGTTTTGGGAGCACGGGATGAATTGGCAACTTATGATATGTCCACCTACTATGGGTATGTTCCGGTTTTGGACATTGCGGCTCTTGAGCGGGCTCATTTGTTGGTTTCTGCGGCTCCTCCCGTTTTTATTTCTTATGCTACCCGTATTGCACATCTTCGTGGCACTATGGGTGGAGGTGCTTCTAGTTCCCAAAATGTAGGTACCAAAGATGGAGGTGCGGAAGAAGGAGCGGATGATGCGCCACAAGCACAAGCAACTCAAGACAATGATCCGGTGGATTTAAGGAGAATTTTGAACCAAATCAATGCAAATAATAGACAAATGAATTTGAGAATTGATGATTTGGTGGAAAACAACATGGTGATGAATGACAACCTCAATACTTTGAGGCGTGCGCAAAGATCGACTCGGCATCGGATGCTTTCATTTTTCCGTCGCCGAAATGTGGAAACTTCACCAACACCTCCGAATTCCCCGCCACATGCTTAGGTTTTATCTTACATTTTTTTTCCTATCTTGTTTTAATTTCAGTTTCGTACATTTTTATTTTCTTATGTTTTGTACAATTTCAATTTTAATTTAATTTTGTGTTGAATGTTTTCTTTGCTATATCTTTCATTTATTTTCGTCTGTTTTATCTTTGATGTTTTATCTGCATTTTTCACCAATGAGGACATGGTCCAATTTAAGTGTGGGAGGAGATATATACATATATCATTTTTATACAAACGAATGAATGAATGAATATATGCAACACTTGTTTTCAAAAATACAAATGCAACTATATTGCAACAAAAACTTAACATTTTTTATGAAATATCATTTTTTACATTTATCAATTTAAATTCTTTTATGATTATTTTTAGGTTATCATTATCGATAGAAATAAATATTTCTATACGGGTAATATTTTTCAAAATTTTCACAAATCTTCGACACGATTTTAAGTAAAAAATTGTCTCGAGTAAATGTATTTAAGTAATAAATTCTTTATTTTCAATCTCTATTTCATATCATGAATTTCATGATACAATAAATCTTATTTTAAATTTTCAATTAGGTTTATAGGCATTAAATTGAACTAACAATTTTTAGCTCAGTTTTGATTTTGTCTTACATTAACACCAATTGAAGTTTTTAAGGAAACTATAGCCATAATACATGTTGAATTTTAAGTCAATATAGGATGAATGTGCTAATTTTCTTTTTCCCAAGTTATATTCAATAAATCATATTCTTAACTTTTGGCCACGATTGAGACCAACCTTATCACAGCCGAGGTATGAAAGGGAAGAAATAAATAAGTGAAGCGTGCTTTTGGCCACGGTTGCGACCACCCTTATCACAATCGAGGTATGGAAGGAACGTTTAAATAACAAAAAATTAAGCATGTTTAAAGTTTAAAGTAACGATTGCGTCCACCCATGGCATGGTCGATACCTCTTAAGCGAACACAAATAAAATGCATATAAAGTTACGATCGAGACCACCCTTATCACGGGCGTAACTAAGCAAATAAATTAAACTTTATACTCATATATAATAATTCAAGTTTGGGAAAGGAAATTTGGTGCTTTGAAATGCCTTGAGATGAAAGACTCAATAATATGCGTGCTTACATCGTCCCGAATACTTCAAATTAAAACATTGAAATACAAGACGAATGATATATCGTATTTATACTAAGTTAGTTTGATATTTTGCGTATAAATTTGCCATGCGAAGTTAGTCTTTTCGGCTTAACTAATTTAAAAGTAAACACAAAGATATATGTTTTATTTTCATAAAGAGATTAGTTAATGAATAAATTCAGTGAAATTTTGCTCGGGACTAGCAAAAGATTAAGTGTGGAGATTTGTTAAGCCCAAAATATACCTAAAATATCATTAACATTTACATCATTTTTATTACAAATCTGTGTTGTTTATATCTGCTTAGATTACTTTTACTCTCCAATATCTTTCTTTCTTGCAAGGTACCTACATATTTGGTAAAATCCAAATAGGAACGAAAAAGGATCTAAAACAGAAGAAAAACCCTACAAAAGGAGTCAAAGACGACGTAAATCGAAAGCACCAAGTCGAGGACACAAACGAAAGCAAAGAAATGGAAAACTCACCGTGCCGGGACAGCGAATCCCCCACCCGCGGCCGCGACACGCGTGGTTCATATTTCCTCCCTTCGTCCAACGTTCAACTTAATGCTCCCCCATTCACGACCGAGGATTTCTATCCTCGGTAAGTGCAGAAATTTTGCCAAATGCATTTAACACGTGTTGAAATCCAAGAAACGCGTTCGTTCAAGTGGATAAAGATGTCCTTTCACAACGAACACGACTCTTAACCAACGGATACAATTTTTCACAAAGGATACATCACTTCAATCACAACCCTTCAACATCTATAAATAAAGAGTTGATGTTGAGAAAAAAGCAATGTAATGCTATGTAATATAGATATAGAATCAGAGCGTAGAACTAATGTCTAAGTTCTAAGTAAAAACAATTCGAGAGTTAGAAATTAGATTCTGTACAAAACAAGATAAGGTACACATATTGTTTATAGTTTAATTACAACTCAGTAGCGTTTAGACATTGTTCCAGTTTTAGTTTGCATCATGGTAGTGGCCGACCGAATCCCTATTACGAAGTTACAGCGAGAAGATTGAGTAGAGTGTTCGCCCCTGAGCCTGACAACCTCTAAGGAAACCCAAGGAAAGGACTGATCAGCCGTTCACTTGCACGCCCTCGAAGAACTCGATGCTCCATGTTCTCTGTAAACTTGTATCAATTTATTTTTCATCTAATAAAGTCTGTTCTATTCGACAAATCGTTATGCAGCACTTATGGTAACCAATCCAATATAAGTGAGGCTGGTGTTTTCATTAATACGTAGTTAAATTCAAAATCATTACAAGGAAACTTTGTTGAACACTTAGGCAAATTATCATCTCGAAAGAGTTTTAATTTGAGTAAGGGCAACTATCCCGAAAGGGTTTTGTCGGGTTCAAAGCCAATTAATTAGAGGTTCCGTCATTTATTTCATCATCATAACTGATACAAAGTTTAAGTTGTTTTATTTGCTTAATGCAAATGAATACATTCATTATTTTTCTAAAAGTTCTAAATGTTCCTGTTTTGTAAAATTCATCCCTAAATCAGAAGATCTTTCTAACAATCGATTTATTCTAAATATAAAATCTTATTCCAGCATTTTCAAATACTCAAAGTCCTCAAACTCAATTAAACAATTATTTTTTTTCCTAAATTCAATTAGACAAATTTCACTTTTCATTTACAATTAATAGTAAATCTAACAAGTTCGAAATTAATAAATTCAAAAATAAGTTTTTCGTTAAAAAACGTATCCCTGTGGGATCGATATTTTTATTACTACAAGCGAAACCGTGCACTTGCGGAAATCGCTCAACAGTACTGTATTCAAAGGGTCTGTTGCCGGGTCTGAAATCTGCTGATCTTGGGCTATGTGAGGATTGCATCTTCGGAAAGCAGAAAAGGGTCGGCTTCTCTAAGGGTGGTAGAACTTTGAAGAAAGAGAAGTTGGAGCTAGTTCACAGCGATTTGTGGGGTCCTGCACCTGTGAAATCTCTTGGTGGAGCTTTGTATTACATGACCCTCATTGACGACTCCACTAGGAAAGTGTGGATCTATTTTCTGAGAAAGAAATCTGATGCTTTTGATTTCTTTCGAAAATGGAAGGCCCTGGTTGAGAATGAGACAGGTTTGAAGGTAAAGTGTTTGAGGTCTGACAATGGTGGAGAGTATGAGCTTAGGGAATTCAAGGAATTCTGTGCTGAGAATGGAATTCGCATGGAGAAGACTCTGAAAGGAACTCCTCAGGAGAACGGAGTTGCAGAACGAATGAACAGAACTCTGTGTGAGCGTGCTAGAAGCATGAGGCTGAAGTGCGGACTTCCGAAGACGTTCTGGGCAGAAGCAGTTAACACTGCAACATTCTTGATCAACAGAGGGCCATCGAGTCCGTTGGAGAGCGGCATTCCTGAAGAGGCTTGGAGTGGCAAACAGGTAAATCTATCCTTTCTGCGAGTATTTGGATGTGATTCATATGTTCATATTGCTCCTCTTGAGAGAAGTAAGTTAGATGCGAAATCTGTTAAATGTACGTTCATTGGATATGGTGGTGATGATTTTGGATATCGGTTCTGGGATAGTCAGAACATGAAGATTATCCGCAGTCGGGATGTTGTTTTCAATGAGCAGATGGTGTACAAGGATAGTCTGGGAGCATCTGATACTGCTGATTCAGAACCAGAGGTCATGGACCTAGACATCACGAATTCTGGTGGGAGCAAAAAGGCAGTTGTGGAGGAGGTAGTTATGGAGGAGGTAGGAGAACCCCAAACTCCACCGGTTACACTACGCAGATCCACCAGAGAGCATAGAGCACCTGACAGGTACACGCCTATAAGCAACTACATGCTGCTGACAGATAGTGGTGAACCAGAAAGCTACTTGGAGGCATCTCGTGGAGAGGATGCGAGCAAGTGGAGGCTTGCAATAGATGATGAGATGGATTCCTTGATGACCAATGGAACCTGGGAACTTGTTGAGCTTCCAAAGGGTAAGAAGGCTCTACAAAACATGTGGATTTTCAGAATCAAAGAAGAGGCTGATGGTAGCAAATGCTACAAGGCAAGGCTAGTCGTGAAAGGCTTTCAGCAGAGGTACGTCATAGATTATACTGACGTTTTCACTCCAGTGGTGAAGCTGACTACTATTCGTTTAGTGTTGAGTATGGTAGCTGCAGAAGATTTGAGTCTGATAACGCTGAGCTTGTGTGCAAGTTGAACAAGAGCTTGTATGGTCTGAAACAAGCTCCAAGACAGTGGTACAAGAAATTTGACGGATTCATGCACAAAATTGAGTTCGTGAGGAGTGAAGCTGATCATTGTTGTTACTTTAGGAAATTGAATGAAGGATACATAATTTTACTGTTATATGTTGATGATATGCTAATTGCAGGGTCGAGTGCTCGAGAAGTGAGAAAACTGAAGAAGCAGTTATCTGAGCGGTTTGCTATGAAAGATCTCGGAGAAGCTAAGCAGATTCTGGGCATGAGGATTGAAAGAGATAGGAAGGCTGGAAAGTTGTATCTCTCACAAGCTGAGTATATCAAGAAGGTCTTGATTAGATTCGGCATGCAAGATGCCAAGCCAGCTACGGTCCCTTTGGGTAGCCATTTCAAGCTATCTAAACATGACTCACCCAAGAGCAGAGAAGAGCGAGTCCAGATGGAGAGAACTCCGTATGCCTCAGCAATTGGCAGCTTGATGTATGCAATGGTGTGCACAAGGCTGGATATTGCACATGCTGTGGGAGTTGTTAGTCATTTCATGGGAGACCCTGGTAAGAAGCATTGGGAAGCAGTAAAGTGGATTTTGAGATACCTGAAGGGAACCACTGAACAGGCCCTATGTTTTGAGGGCAAGAAAGTTGTGTTGACAGGATATGTGGATGCATATTTGGCATCTAGTGACCTTGACAAGAGAAGAAGTACAACCAGATATGTCTTCACATTGGGTGGTACTACTGTCTCTTGGGCTTCAAAGCTGCAGAAGGTGGTGGCTTTGTCTACTGCAGAAGCTGAGTATGTTGCAGTGACTGAGGCTAGTAAGGAGATGGTATGGTTGCAGAATTTCTTGCGTGAGTTGGGAAAGAAGCAGGAGGATCATGTTCTGTACAGCGACAGTCAGAGTGCCATTCACTTGGCAAAGAATCCCGCCTTTCACTCAAGAACAAAGCATATAGAGTTGAAGTATCACTACATATGGCATCTCTTGGACAGGAAGATATTGCAGTTGATGAAGATTCCAGGCACAGAGAATCCTGCAGACATGTTGACTAAGGTTGTAACCTTAGAGAAGCTGAAGCTATGTATGGCTTCAGCTGGCCTTGGTAATTAAGTTAAAGGCATGGCACTACCATCAGATGACGGATTTAGTCTCCAGGTGGGAGATTGTTGGGCTTATGGAGACTAAAATATATAGGCCCAACTGAAGCGATGGGCCCAACTGCAGCGATCCAACTCATTCATTATAGTAAATATCCTGGCTTGGTAGTGCCCCAGACGTAGTCATTCATATTGAGTGGCGAACTGGGTAAACAATTCGTGTGTGTTTGCTTATTTTTCATTTATCGTAATTTCAATTATTCTTAACATAATTGTTGGAAGAAGAGAGGGTGATGGTTTATCATTTGCAGAAATTAATGGTGCAAGAAGAGAGTTACTTTAAACAGAAGGCTCGAATTACTTGGTTAAAGCTTGGAGATCAGAACACTGGGTTTTTTCACAAGCAGTTCAAGGCTAAGAAGGTAATGAATAAAATCAACTCTCTTTGTTTGACGGATGGGAGTGTTGTTGAGTCTCAAAATGACATTAGTGCTGCTATAATTAGCTTTTATAAGAAGTTATTGGGTACTAAGGGAGTTATCAGTCAACATATTGATCCTTTGATTATTAATAAAGGTCCAATTGTGGTTTCTAAGGATTTTGAGTCTTTGATTGCGCCTGTGTCTGCTGCAGAAATTAAAGTTGCCCTTTGGAGCATTGATTCCAATAAGGCTCCTGGCGTGGATGGTTTTAACAGTTTGTTTTTTAAGAATAGTTGGGAACTTGTTCATGAAGATTTTATTGGGGCTGTGCAAGAATTTTTTATATCGGGGAAATTATTGAAGCAGGTAAATGTTACAGCTCTTGTCATCATACCCAAAGTTAGGGATCCTTAGGGGCTTGGGGATTATAGACCTATTGCGTGTTGTTCTGTTCTTTATAAGACTATCACTAAAGTCTTATCTAATAGGCTTGGTAAACTACTTCCTCACCTTATTAGTCCTAATCAATCAGCCTTTGTTTCAGGGCGTAGAATTGGAGATAATATCTTGCTGGCTCATGAACTTGTTAGAAATTACCACAGAAAAGGTAATGGTCCTAATTGTGCACTTAAAGTTGATCTTAGGAAAGCATATGACTCTATAGAATGGGATTTTCTTGAGGAGTTGTTATTGGGGTTTCATTTTCCTATTACTTTTATTAATTGGATCATGGCTTGTGTGAGAAGTCCTGCCTTCTGTATTGTTGTTAATGGTAGCTAGTTTGGAAGGTTTTTTTCCTGGTGCAAAGGGGCTGAGACAGTGGGATCCCATGTCCCCTTTGTTATTTGTCTTATGCATGGAGTATTTGACCAGGTTGCTATTGTTTGACATGTCCCCTCAATTTCAGTTTCATAAAGGATGTGAAGCTCTTCAGTTAAATCACTTGTGCTTTGCTGATGACTTATTCTTGTTTTGCAAAGGAAATCTGGATTCAGTTAGGGGTATTATGAGTTGTTTGAAGATTTTTGAGGAAACTTCAGGTTTGCACATTAATGAAGGAAAAAGTACTATATTTTTTAGTGATGTGTTTGCAGAAGTTCAAAATAGTATATTGGGGTTTCTTCAATTCTCAGCAGGTTCATTACCAGTAAGATACTTTGGTGTGCCTTTGATTTCCACTAGACTTTCTCGAGTGGACTGTAATGTTTTAGTGGAAAAGCTTACTTCTAAGATTGATGCTTGGGGTAATCGGTTTCTATCATATGGAGGGAGGTTACAATTGCTAAAGTCAGTCTTGAGAAGTATGCAGGTTTTTTGGTTGTCTGTGTTTATTTTACCTAAATCTGCCATACAAGATATTGATAAGAAATGTAGGAATTTTCTATGGGGAGGTAAAAGTGATTCAAATAAGGGGGCTATAGTGGCTTGGAAGGATGTGTGTAAGCCTAAAATGGAAGGAGGTTTAGGGGTGACTGATTTGCAAGTTTGGAATCGTGCTGCAATTGGAAAGTGGATTTGGGACTTGGTAAGTTTGAAGTCTACCTTATGGGGCGCAATGGGTTATTAGAAACAAGTTAAGGAGATTGAGTTTTTGGGGGCATTACTAAGCCTTTGGATGCTAGTTAAGGTGATGGTAGCTTTTTTCTTTTTGGCATGATCCTTGGGCTAATGGCTCTAGTATTGTTGATTTATTTCCTCATCTAAATATGCAGGATACTGATGTGGCCAAAGGAGCAAAAGTGGTGGATTGTTGGAGGAATAATAGGCGGTTTTTGTCTGATCCCGTAGATAATGTAACAGAGGCTGCTTGGGAATATATTCAACAATTTCGAGTGATTGCAATGAAGGATAAAGTGTTTTGGACTGAGGAAATTTCTGGTGTTTTCTCTGTAAGGTCTGCTTATAAAGCTCTGCGAGTTAAACAAAATAAGGTGTCTTGGTGTCGTTTGGTGTGGGGAACTCATCATATTCCTAGGATCAGTTTTACTCTGTGGCTTGCAATTAAGCAAAGATTGAAGGTTAAAAGTAGACTTTTTCGTTTTGGAATTGTTGCTGACAAATCTTGTTGTTTCTGTGGTTTAGCAGATGAGACTGTTCCACATTTATTTTTCTCTTGTCCAGCAATTCAACCAGTTTGGAGGGAGATTGTTGTTAGATGTCGTGCTCCACTTGTTAATGTTTCTTGGTTTCGATGTGTGGCATGGTTATGCAAGAAAGCTGCAGGTAAGACTCTCCTGGCTCATGTGAGATGTTTGGCTTTTGCTATTGCAGTTTATGAGATATGGAAAGCTCGTAATATGCTATGTTTTCAACAAATTCAGCCACAATATGGAGGTTTGATCAGGAATATTTTGTATACTGTTAGGAGTCGGCTTTGGTCGGAAAAGAATGCTGGTAATAGTGTATGGGGTTTATGGTTTTGAGGTGTGGATTTAGTCTAGTTGGTATTGATTCTGGTTTTTGTTTTGTTGGGTTATAAAGCTGCAAAGCTTTGTTCATGTACTGGTGTGTTTTGATGGTTTTGTTCTAATATCAATGTTTACTTTTCCAAAAAAAATAAAGATAAATGAGTTTTATTGATTAATTAATATTTGTAAGGATGAATGTAGGCTTGATTAGAGTATATAATATTATAGAATGAACAATGTGCTCATTTTCAGTCGATGTTCAGTACTCACTACTATAATGAACTCATATTTACCATTCAAGTTTATTTTAAGTAATTTTTACACATTTTACTCAAATTGAAACTTTTACACATATTACTAAAAATTACTAATATACTTTAATATACATAAATAATAAAAAAAAGATCAAATATGAGAACATTTGGTGTGCACATTTATATTCCATCTGTTAATTAAATATGTAATCTGATCTGTTAATTTACTGAGAAATATATTCAAAGAGAATATTAGAAGTCCAAATTGACTAGTTGTAGTAAATATGGGTGTGCATCGGTACAAAACCGAACCGAACCGAAAAAACCCAAATACCGAAATGATTAAAATAATTCACACTGACACCGAACCAAATAATAGGTAAAAAATGAATTAAAACCGAAACGAAATATGCGGTTCGGTTCGATTTAAACCTAACAACCCGTTAAAAATAACAAATAACAAATAAAAATCATTATATTTTCTCATTAAATTCACCTCAACAATAATAAAAAAAATTGAAATATTTCCAAAATATATCTATATTGGATTATTATTTTAACAATAATAAAAAAAATAAACTTGTATATGTGTGTATATATATATAAATATAAAATAAGTGAATGACTGAAGCGTTAAGCATTAAACTTAATTTGTTATAATAATCATTTATTAAAAAAAAAGAAAAATTCAAGTCAATCACGTGATGGAGAGAGCAAAGTCTAGGATATGATAAGATAAGGGTAGTGGTTATAGGTATGTTTGAATTTTGTTGTGGTTGTATTTTTTTTTTTTTTTTTTTGTATTTTTTTTTCTTGCTCCAAACCTCTATAAATTAGAGGTATCTATTATAAGGTGAGTGAAAAAGAAGAAGAGAGTTATCTTTAATAAATTGAGTGTTGTCTCAATTGGAGTAACATATTCCAAAAAAACTTCAATTTAGTCCTTCAAAATTATAATTAAGTCCTTGTTAAATATCAATTTTACTCTTTTTTTTTTCAACAAAGTGGTATCAGAGCCATATTACGAGAGTCAGTCTTCCGCCAGTCAGACCCTATAAAAAATGTCAGACGGTCTCAAACTTCCTTGTCAATACCCTCAGCTCACCAAAACCAATTATTCAAGTTGGTGTATTCGAATGAAGGCGTTACTCGGATGTCAAGATGTTCGGGATATTGTTGAAAAAGGCTACGTAGTCCCAGCCAACGAGGCAGCACTATCACAGGCAGAAAAAGATACTCTGCAGAAAAATCGCAAAAGCGATCAAAAGGCGCTTACTCTCATCCATCAAGGTTTGGATGAATTAATGTTCGAGAAAGTAGCCGAAGCTACGACTGCCAAACAAGCCTGGGAAATTTTACGAGTTTCTCTTCAAGGGGAGGAGAAAGTTAAAAAAGTTCGTTTGCAGATGCTGAGAGGAGAATTTGAGATGATGAGGATGAAAGAGACGGAAGCCATTAGTGATTACTCATCCCGAGTAAAATCTGTCGTAAATCAGATGCGGTAGTATGGAGAAACAATTGAAGAGTCCAGAATTGTTGAAAAAATTATGCGATCACTACTACCAAAATTTGATTACGTAGTGGTGGCTATGGAGGAGTCCAGAGACATTAGCGAAATGTCTGTTGATGAAGTTGTAGGGTCATTACAAGCACGCGAGGAGCGGTTTGAGAAACGAAGAGAAGATTTTGCAGAACAAGTCTTAGCAACAAAGGTTGTGTTTAAAAATGGCGAAAGTAGTCAGTCCGGCAGAGGACGCGGAAGAGGTCGAGGAGGAAATGGTAGAGGACGAGGACGTGGCAGAAATGAAAACGGCAACAACAACAATGACAGAAGTACTCAATTCACCAGAGGCAGAGGAAGAGGCCGAGGACGCGGTCAAGGAAGAGGAAACTAGAGGCCGAATGAAGGACGCGACAAGTCCAACATTCAATGTTATAATTGCTCTAAGTACGGTCACTACGCGGTGGAATGTTGGAGTCCGCCTAAGGAGGTAGAGGAGACTGCCAATAATATTCAAGATGAGGAAGTAACTGGCACAGTGTTACTTACCTACGAAGGTGAAGAAAATCGCGAAAATAATATATGGTATCTTGACAATGCGGCAAGTAACCATATGTGTGGTGACAAAAAGATGTTCGTGGAGCTCTATGAATCCGTTCGCGGTAATGTTGTATTTGGAGATTCCTCTAAGGTTCCTATTAGAGGCAAAGGAACTATTCTTATTCGGCTAAAAAATGGTGCTCACCAGTTTATTGATAATGTTTATTATGTTCCTAGCATGAAAAGCAATATTTTGAGTTTGGGACAGTTACTGGAGAAAAATTATGAAGTTCACATGGTGGACCGGAAACTACTTCTGTTGAATGAGAAAAAGGAGCTGATTGCACGAGTACCCATTGCAAGAAACAGAATGTTCACAATTAACATTCAGACGGACGTGGCCAAATGTTTGAAAGCTTGTGTGCAAAGTCCCCCCTGGCTTTGGCATCTACGGTATGGACATCTCAATTTTGGAGGACTGAAGCAGTTGGGACAGAAGCAGATGGTAAACGGATTGCCTCATATTGACCAGCCTCATCAACTGTGTCAAGGATGTCTTGTTGGAAAACAATTCAGAACCAGTTTTCCAAAGGAGTCCATGTCAAGAGCAAAGGCGCCACTTGAGCTAGTTCACACAGACGTGTGTGGACCGATCACTCCACAGTCTCTTGGTAAAAATAAATATTTTCTACTTTTCATTGATGATTATAGTTGAAAAACTTGGGTGTATTTTTTGAAGGAAAAAATATAAGTATTTGAGACATTTAAAAAATTCAAAGTCCAAGTGGAGAAAGAAAGTGGTCATTTTATTAAGGCACTCAGATCAGACAGAGGCGGTGAATACATGTCCATCTCTTTCAAGAAATTTTGTGAAGATCATGGAATCCGTCATTTCCTTTCAGTCCCCAGATCACCTCAGCAAAATGGCGTGGTAGAAAGAAAGAACAGAACGGTGCTCAACATGGTGAGGAGCATGTTAAAAAGCAAAAATTTACCGAAGGAGTTATGGGCCGAAGCAGTAGACTATGCTGTCTACCTGTTGAATAGATCGCCAACTGTCAGTGTTTGGGATCAAACTCCACAAGAAGCATGGAGTGGAATAAAACCCAGTATTTCTCATTTGCGTGTTTTTGGCAGTGTTGCTCATGTTCATGTACCGGATGAAGAACGCAAGAAGCTAGATGATAAAAGCAAGAAATATTTGTTTGTGGGCTATTCAGAACATTCCAAAGGGTACAAAATGTTCGATCCTCAGACTCAGAAAATCGTCATCAGTAGAGATGTCACTATTGATGAAGAAGCAGTTTGGGACTGGACCGGTGAAAACGAAAACAGCTACAGTTTTTATCCTTTCATGGATGAAGACAATGATCAGGAAGAACCTACCACAGTCACAGCCACAACACCAGCAACCAGTTCGACATCAGCAAGCTCATCCAGTTCGAGTTCATTCTCGAGTGATGGAGACAGTTCAGATGAACATCCGCCCGGAAAGCCTAAAAAATTCATACCTATTAAAGATCTCTATGATGTAACAAGAAATCTCGATGATGAATTAACTCTTTATTGTCATTTTGTTAATGATGAACCAACAAATCCAGAAGAAGCAATGAAGGATGAAAAATGGAGACAAGCCATGGAAGAGGAGATTCATTCGATCGAGAAAAATAAAACATGGGAGCTGACATCACTTCCGGCCGGTCAAAAACCCATTGGAGTTAAATGGGTGTTCAAAGCAAAGAAAGATGCAAACGGTGAAATTGTCCGACATAAAGCAAGATTGGTGGCGAAAGGGTTCAGTCAACGACCCGGAATTGACTATAATGAAGTTCTTGCTCCTGTTGCCAGAATGGAGAGTATCAGACTGGTAATTTCTGTAGCTGCTCAACACGGGTGGAGTATCCATCAAATGGACGTGAAATCCGCATTTCTCAACGGATATCTGGAAGAGGAAATTTATATCCAGCAACCACCTGGGTATGTTGTGAAAGGTCAAGAAAATAAAGTGCTAAAATTAAAAAAGGCACTTTATGGTCTCAAGCAAGCACCGCGAGCCTGAAACAGTCGCATTGATAAATATTTTCAAGAAAATGGTTTTGTCAAATGCCCACATAAATATGCCCTGTATGCAAAGGTGAAAAATGGAGATATGTTACTTGTTTGTTTGTATGTGGATGATCTCATTTTTACAGGGAACAATCCTAAGATGTTTGAAGAGTTCAAGAAGACAATGGCTCGTGAGTTCGAGATGACTGACATTGGTCTAATGTCATATTATCTTGGCATAGAAGTGAAGCAGAATGACGACGAGATTTTTATTTCTCAAAGTGGTTTTGTAAAGGAGATCTTAAAGAAGTTCAAGATGGAAAATTGTAATTCCGTCAGCACGCCGGTCGAATGTGGAATCAAGTTGACGAAAGATGAAGGTGGAGACAGAGTCAATCCGACATTATTCAGAAGCTTGGTCGGAAGTCTCAGATATTTGACGTGTACGAGACCAGATATTCTTTATGCAGTCGGCTTAGTAAGTCGATACATGGAAGCCCCAACGGTGTCACATTGGAATGCAGCAAAAAGAATTCTCCGTTACGTGAAAGGTACAACTAATTTGGGATTACATTATTCAAAAACTGACGATTTCAAATTAGTTGGATATTGTGATAGTGATTGGGCCGGTGACAAGGATGACCGAAAAAGTACAACTGGTTTTGTATTTTTTCTGGGTGATACTGCATTTACATGGAGTTCGAAGAAGTAGGCAATTGTGACGCTGTCAACATGTGAAGCTGAATATGTTGCTGCAACCTCATGTGTCTGTCATGCAATTTGGCTCCGAAAATTGTTAAAAGAATTTCAGATGAGTCAAAATGATCCAACAGAGATTTTTATCGATAACAAGTCTACACTGGTATTAGCGAAAAATCTCGTGTTTAATGATCGAAGTAAACATATTGATACGAGGTATCATTTTATTCGGGAGTGTATTGAGCAAAAAGAGGTGAAACTGAAGTACGTGAAAATGGAAGATCAGATTGCAGATATTTTTACAAAGCCGTTAAAATACGATGTGTTCAGACAATTGAAAGCTCTATTGGGAGTTACGGCAAATTAAGTTTAAGGGGGTATGTTAAGAATTAAACTTAATTTGTTATAATAATCATTTATTAAAAAAAAAAAAAATTCATGTCAATCACTTGATGGAGAGAGCAAAGTCTAGGATAGGATAAGATAATGGTAGTGGTTATGGGTATGTTTGAATTTTGTTGTGGTTGTATTTTTTTTTTTTTTTTTTTTTGTATTTTTTATTTCTTGCTCCAAACCTCTATAAATTAGAGGGTATATCTATTATAAGGTGAGTGAAAAAGAAGAAGAGAGGTATCTTTAATAAATTGAGTGTTGTCTCAATTGGAGTAACATATTACAAAAAAACTTCAATTTAGTCCTTCAAAATTATAATTAAGTCCTTGCTAAATATCAATTTTACTCTTTTTTTTTTTTCAACATGAAGATGAAAGTAATAATAGAAAAAGGCCAATTTACTTGAAGTAGCTCTCCTACATTGGATATTTCATTTGTCTACGTTCATTGACCAAGAAAGGGTTCATCTCGCTATGACCAGATTCATTGAACATTTCATTTGTCTACGTTCATTGAGCGGATGTTTGAATCTCCTAATAAAATTGCCCATAGCGTGAGATTTGACTCTTCTATTAAACATATTATGGTAGACATTGAAAGTTCTGTAAATATGATCACTCGAAATGCCTTCAATAATATACAGGCTGATCGAATCAGAGTAAAGCTTTCGCAGGTTCCATTAATATATCTCATTTGGCAATTCACACCTATGCAAGAACATGTGGTATTGGGATGTTGATTTAATGATAGAGTTACGATCAAAGATGGTGAATGTGAGTTCATAGGTCGTAAGCATAAAATGTCATCATGGGACGACTATTCTTAACTGACACACAAACAATTATTTCTATAAGCCATTCAGCCTTACATATTCCTACGGGCAATGTCTCAGTTATAGCCAGGGGCAACAAGTAGATGGTGCAGAAAACCTATTTGGCCACACTAAAATATGCAAAAAGGGGAGGAAGAGAATGAACTCAACACTAAGCCCATAGGGAAGGTAGAACTTCTAATCATAGCACCCTGCAAGTATACATTACTTCTATTTAGTCACTTTAAATGGAGTATCTGTTTCCCTCCTTTTCCTGTTAGGATTTCCATTCCTGTATTTTGTAGTTTACATGTCCAACGATGGAGTCCTTCGGTTTCCTAAATTGTGTAAAAAGAAATGCTTCAAATTATTACTATTTGACTCGGGCATGTTCTAAAAACGTCGAGGCATTTATGAAGGAATAGCTTAATGAGTTCTTAGTTGAATAACGTAATATTTTCGCTTGGGAGGTGGAAGATATAAAAGGGATTAGTCTGGATGTCTGTAGCACATAAGTTCAATATCGATTTATCAGCTAAGGATTATAGAGAGCCATAGAGATGAGTTGAAGAAACTTCAAAAGCTGATTCCATAAGAGAGGTAGACAATACGGAATGGCTCGCATTGTTGTGCTAGTGAAGAAATCAAATGACTCGTGTTAAATGTGTCTAGACTTTACAAATTTAAATAAGGAAATGCCCCCAAACGTAAATACCCCTACCAAAAATCGATTAAATGGTAGATTCCATGGTAGCCACGAGTGTATTCACGCATGGATGAAAAAATGGATATCATCAGATCAAAGATGGATCCTATTGATGAAAAAAAAAACACATTTGTCTTAATATTTTTAGGATAATAGGGTAGAAGTGGCGAATACAGGATTGTTCGGTTAGAGGACCGATTTTACACGTGGTGTGTAAATTTTTTTTTTTTGCTAAACCGAACTTGTTCAAATTTTTTTCGTATATATATATACGTGTTATAATCTGAGTGGTCAAGAATCAATTTTTAAGGACCAATATAAAACTTCTCAAAATTAAGCTACATTCGTTTAAGATTCTTAAAATGTAAAAAAAATTGTGTCTAATAGAAAAAAAATCGGATTTAGAGAAGCCTAATAGGCCAAAAAATTTAGAAAATTGGATTTAAAAAAAGGTCGAATAGGAAAAAAAATTTAGAAATTTCGATTTAATGAGTCTTAACATGTCAAAAAAATTAGAATTTTGGATTTAGAAATTGACATACACGCCAAAAATGTTGGAATTTTGGATTTAGGTGTAATAGGCCAAAAAAATTTGAAATTTTGGATTTATTGAGCGTCTAACAGGACCTGAACCAATTTTGAAGGTGCTAATTCAACATCCTATTTAAATTTCTTGGAGATTGGAAGGTCGGAACCACTACAGTCTCAAATTTTGTAAAGACAGAGGGATGAAATTACTTGTGATTATGATGGTTTCAGAGGCCGAAGAGGTCCGAACCCTCTGTATTGGACCCTATGGGGTAGGATTCCGAAAGAAGTAATATTTTATACATTAATTGGTGCACATCTAGATATTTTTTTTCTGTTCTACATAATTTATAGATATCTGTTTATAGCGTTATTTGTTTTTTTAAAATCAAATTAAATAAATAAGCATATTATTCAAACTAAATTAAATTGTAATTTTTTTATTTAATATTAAGAATATTAAAAGCTTATGTATATCTTACAATCTTATCTATAAACGATTCTTACTCAGTCAAGTAGATTCGGCAACAAGCTAATGGGTTGACTCATTTATTGGCACAGTTTTCTCGTTTTATAACTTGCCCCTCATTTTTTAGTTCTTTACCGAATTTTGTTCCTTCTGTAATGTTACAGTTTTGCCTAAATGAAGCTCATTAATCTATTCGTTCTTTGATTTAAAAAAAAACTTTTATATATATATAAAAGCTTATGTATATAAAAAAAAAAACTTTTATAAATAGGTAGATATAGTTATCAGATTGAGTTGGCCTAATAGTTAAACTTAATTGGTTTTATATATTTGATGATTTCACAACTACTATTATTAGATATTTTTATAAAATACGAACTACTATATAATTACTATTTCTAATTTATGTATTAAAAAAGTTTATAAAAGGTTGTTGAATGAGGTAGTTGGGCTGAGAACTCCCAATAAAGCCCAAATTTAGTGGGCTGAGAACTCCAAATAAAGCTCATGCATAATAAGAGCCGGATGGAAACTCTATATAAAGCAAGCATTAGGGTGATAGGAAAGAGTGGTATCTCATTTTGTAGGCGATTAAGAGCTTAGGCATCCGCCGCCGTAGGTGGTGGTTCAATTTTCTTTTCAGCCGCAAAGTTCTTATTTATAGTCTTCATCTTGTTGCCAAAGCGGCTATAGCTACATCGATTGTGTTTCAGATCCATTTTGGATCTGCCGTCGACATATCATGACTAGAGTTGAGAAATATTAGGTTCGTGTTTACGTCGTTTCAACTTTGGATTAGTCTTGAACTATCCCCTTTGATCCTCTACGATCATGATTAAATTCAATCGGTTGATTCAGATTGGTGATTCAGATTGGTTGAAGGATGATAACATATTATTTTACTTATTAGGAATTTATGGGTGATTGATGTCATTTAATTCCTTATTTTAGTGATTAGTAATTTATGGATGATTGCTGTAAATTTCCTCGTTTCCTCATGGGAAACCATAAAGACATGAAATAAGAAAAACCTAATTTTCTATATTAAACCAATTATTCATAATTTCCTAATCTATAAAATAAGGAAATAACAACATAAAGAAATAGATTTTTATTATTTCCTTCCTTTTAAGAGGGAGACGATAAAAAGGAATAAATAAGAAAAAACTAATTTCCACATTACATCAATCAATATCTACATGGCAATGTCATATACATTATTTTATCCCTCATTAGTAATAGATCACAAACATATGAATAGACCAGAAAAAATTAAAAAAATTATGCTATGCAATGTATGAGTTTGACAAAAAGAGAATTCAGATATTCATCCAATTTAAAAAAATATTAATCTTCAATTTTATTATTCCATCACAAAACAAATGTGAAATTTGATTTTTTAGAATCAACTGATAATTGGTGTGCAGAACAAACAATAAAATATATATTTTATAATAATATCTGAAATTTATCCAATTTGTTAATGTTAAAGGTAAAATTGTTCATGGATGATAATATTAGAGATAACATTGCACCACTTTAGACGTTAGAAGTAACATGACTCCTCAACGTTAGGGATTTTTTTCTTATCTCATCTTTTTATTATATGAAAATATATAAAGGCAAAAAGTATAATTAAACCTCTGATCTTTACATGTTTTAAGGATCAAGCTCCTAACTAATTATTTTACCATATTGAGTCCTTGATCATTGATTCTATTATGGATTCGGGCCTTATTTAATTTTTCCGTCGAGTTTGGGAGAGTAGAAGATCGATTTGACGATTCTAACGCTGAAAATCACAAAATGGAAGAGGAGAAGATCGAGTTTGGAATAATCTGGAAATAGATTTCTGTAATTTTTTGTTACTTTTTACTCTCTATCTATCCTAGTCAATAAACTCTTATTTTTATTTGTCTATGTCAATAACTCGAATCGCCCTAATGATGCGTGCCACCCAAACTTGACGGAAAAATTAAATAAGGGTCGAATCCATAACAGAATCAATGATCAATGGCTCAATGTAGAAAAATAATTGAGTAGGCGCTTGATCCTTAAAACAGGTAAAGTTTAGGGGCTTAATTATGTTTTTTAACATATATAAATACAACACAAAAATTACGAGGAATAAAACATCGCACTCATATAAGCTAATATCTGTACAGGATCCATAAAATGAAGAAAAAAACTATAATGAATAATAAAAACCATAAAAGGTACAACTAATACAAAGAAAATTGAAATAATATACTTCTCTAATTCGAATCATGTTGAAAACCTACCGAAATCCATTCTTCATCTTTTAGTCTATTCCAGACATCCAGATCTGAATCCTTTCTTTTTGTGCAACCACGC
The DNA here is from genome assembly GCF_963576675.1 of Euphorbia lathyris. Taxonomy (NCBI): domain Eukaryota; kingdom Viridiplantae; phylum Streptophyta; class Magnoliopsida; order Malpighiales; family Euphorbiaceae; genus Euphorbia; species Euphorbia lathyris. Next base: position 90,104,094 of record NC_088915.1, read on the forward strand.
AGATCTATAGATCTACGAACAAGATAAAAAAAATTCACTCTTGCTAAAACCCAAAACATTATAAATGAAAGTATATTTAACAGATGTCGATCTGATTAAAAACGATCTTCGATAAGATATTGATCTTTTATTTGAACATATTAAGGTCCTGTTTGTTTGAGGAAAAATATTGTATTCTGAAAAATTATGCAAGGAAAATATTGTGCAGGAAAATAAAATATTTTCCTGTGTTTGGCAATAACATTGGAAAATATTTTCCGGCATTTGGCTACAACACTGGAAAATATTTTCCAACCACTAAATATAGATTTTCTGTGTTTTTCTTTATTTTCAATTGTATATATAAACACACAAAAAAAGATTCACATGTATTAAGCACAAATTAAGCACCAAAAACACATATAAATTGTAAGGTGTCGTTTGGTTCGCGGAATGCAATGGAATAGAATAGAATTGCTATTCCAAAGGAATAGAATAGCAAAGAATGGAATAAAAATTCCTTAGGAATAACTATTTCTATGTTTGGTTGGTGGAATACGATTGAATAGAATATATAATTTTTCATTTAAAAGACAACGTTACCCTCAAATCTATTACTATAAATTGTACGTTTTCTCGTGTTATTAATGTTATTGTTTTTTTTGCATTTGTTCTTCATTTTTTTCGTATTTTCACATTTAGTTTTTCGGTTTTTCGGTTTTTCGGTTTTTCGGTTTTTCTTTGTTTCGCGTTTTTTCGCATTTTGTTACTTTTTCTTGTTATTCACGTTTTTTCATATTTTTCTTGATTTTGTGTTTTTTACGCTTTCGTGTTTTGCTTGCATTTTTCGTCTTTTCATGTTTATCGCGTTTTTCACGTTTTTGTGTTTTAGCATTTTTTGTTTTCGTGTTTTTCGTATTTTTTCACATTTTCGTGTTTTTTGTATTTTTCACGTTTTTGTATTTTTCGTGTTTTGTCATTTTTCGCGTTGTTTATGTTTTGTACATTTTCAAGTGTTTACTTTTTTTTGCGTTTTTTGTGTTTTTCGCGTTTGTTCACGTTTTCATGTTTTTGCGGGGTTTTTTTTTTCTTATTTTCGTGTTTTGTAACGTTTTCACGTAATTCATATTTTTCGTATTTTTACATTTTTTAACGTCTTTAAACGTATATGTTTTGGGGAAAATGTTTTACTCTTTTGAAAATGGTAAAACATTTTCCCTTTTTTCTTCTTCATTTTCCATTGACTTACCACTTATTTTCCTTTGACTTATTTTCTTACCCAAACAAATACTGGAAAATTGGGAAAATATTTTCCTGCAGAATATTTTCCTCTAAACAAACGGGACCTAAAACTATTAATCATTTATTTTGGTCTCATTAAACACTTACTTGCCAAAATAGTCAGGGGTGTTGGATATTTGATGAGGATAGTGATAATCACATGGATAAAGATTGTGTTAGAGATGGATAGAAATAAAAATAAGAAAATTGAAAATTACTATTTTATATTTTTATACGATTGAATAGAGATAGTCGTAAAAATAATATATTTTACTAGGCATAATATATTCTCAGCCTTCTGAAGTTGTCCATAAACTGCAATTGATTCCCTAAACTTTAAAATTATTATTTTAAAGAGAGTATTATTTTATCGAATATTAATTTATGAAGGTTTTACTGTATATAATATTGATTTGAAAAATTGACTTTACCATCATATTAAAATTACAACAGTTTATCATACCCGATCATACTATCTTTTCTTTAGTATAAGATTTGAGGGATAAAACATTTATCCCTTCCTTATCTCTCTATCATATCCTTAAAATAAACATGGGATAAAAGAGCATTGCATTTTTTATTTCTATCTCGCCTCATTTATCCTTTACATCAAACACTCTCTAGTGTGAACATCTAATTTAGTTAAAATAAACATAGAATTATCTATGCTGAATCTGTGTAAACCTGATCTCGCTAGAGACCACTAGGAGTGCGGCTTCGTGGCTGGGCTACGACTTTAGCCTTAGTTGCCAAATAACCTAATGCTTTGCATGAACTAGGGTATATGCATAATCAAGCTGTCACCCGAATGCATGTGAATAGGTTAGATAAATCTTGATCACATTTGTCTTTTTTATTAGGGCAATTACCGTCAATCACTGGTAAAATATAAATCTGAACTCCCTAAACCCATACATAGGATTTAATCAAAAAATTCATGAGCCTAGATTGTGCCATCTATTAATTCACCTTCTACCCTGTCAATTGTTCACTTTATTTTGTTATGTTATTGCTTTCAATTCGTTTGGTTAATTATCAAAAACCCAAACATTTATCCAACCCTCTAAACAATTAGATCACTCTAGGTAGATGTACTAATTATAATAAATAGTCTTTGTGGTTCGATCTCGTGCTTAGCACAATATTACTTGTTGCGATAGGATACACTTGTCCTATTAAATGCTATATATTTTACGAGCATCAAGTTTTTGGTACCATTGCCGGGGACTATTTCGTTTATAATTAGATTAAATTTGCCGGGAACTATTTCGTTTACAACTAGATTAAATCTATAAATACCCGACAATACCACCATCAAGTTTTTGGCGTCGTTGTCGGAGACTATTTCGATTACAATCTGTGTAAATTGAATAGGTTGAAATAATTGTTTAGATTTGTATAAAAAAAATTTCCGTTAATTTTTTTTTCTTTTGTTGTTTTCTTTTTATGCTTATTTCTTTCTTTTTTTTCCTAATGGCAGAACCCTATAAGCAAAACACTCGCCAACGTTAAATTGATTTTCAGGATATTCATTTGGATTTCAAAGCTTAGCATCGGATATTCGGGGTTGGATTGACAGCCACCCCTGAGGGAGTTTTTTTCTATCATATTTATTTTCTGCACTTTATGTTTTGCTTTTATGGATCTTTTTTTTTAAGTAAATGCATGTGTAAGTGTGGGGAGGAGATAATAGTATAGAATGGCTTTTGATTCTTGCCATTAATTTCTTATGTTTTTGTTTTAATTTTAGTATTTCGTTCTTTATGTTTTTTTGTTTGCTTTTTATTTTGATTTTAGAAATAAAAAGAATCCTAGGAAGTTGAATTTGATACATTTAGCTAACCCGACAATACAGTTGACAATGCGCTTAAATTTTTGCACGTTCTAAATGAAATTTTTGCATGCGAAAAATCTTGAACAACGTTTGAGTCTCCAAAGAGTATTGTTTGCCTAAAATTGACATGGAACGAAACGTTAATTGAGGCTAGGATTGATACAAATACCCTTAAATTATGAGTTAGAGCCAGAAAGATCAATATTTTTAGACTCATATTTAGGAACAATTGATCACTTACGTGTGGGATTGCAATTATTGTCTTTGTGCTCATAGGAATTGCATTCAATACTGGTTAAATTTTGTGTTTCTATTAAACTTGAAATGATTAGGCAACCTAGGTATATCCCTTTGTGAAATTTAGCCTATTTCTTTGTTTAGCCAAAATCCTTTAACAATTCCACTAGATAAGCCCATTTGAGCCTATATTTACCCCTTTCTTTGATCAACCCTGTTATAAACCTTAGCCTTCTTAAATACCATTTCTCACCCAAGTTAATTGACTCTATTTAGTTTTGATAAATCCCTAGACACACCTATCCTTCAAATTCCCGCTAGCAATCATTAAAAGGTTGCAATTTTAATAGAAGAATCAACATTTACCCATTTGAATTTCACTCTTTATCCCCTCTATTCAAAAGAAAAAAAATGGTTAAAAAACCAAATCAAAAAAATAAATAAATAAATAAATATATATATATATATATATATATATATATATATATATATATATATATATATATAGAGAGAGAGAGGGAGGGAGAGGAAAGGATAAAAGACGCGCTTATATTTTAGTTGCTTCCTGAATACTTTTGAATCACAAAAACAACCTTGAGCTTAAACTTTCTTATACATAGCGGAAAAACGTGACCCTTTTGGATTCTGACTTGCTTGAGGACAAGCAAGATTTAAGTGTGGGGAGGTGGTTGATAGCTCCCTAATTTAGTGTACTTTTGCAAAAATCTTAACTATTTGAGTCATTAACTTTTTGCCTATAAATTCCCTTTTCCTACCCCAACCTTTAGCCCATGTTACAACCCTTTAAAGACCTATAATCTTGTTTAATTTTAACGCATTAATTTTGACTGGATGGATGATGGAATCCCAACGTGACCACTTTCTGCAATAAAATGTAGAGCGTTTACAAAAACAAAAAAATTTACACCCAAACACTTGAGCGTTAGAGTGACCACGTGTGAGCTATCAATTTTAGTTCTTTTCTTTCGTTTTCATGAAGTGTTGATCGATAAAACCAAATTAATCAGTTTTGGAGACTCGTCTGAGGTTCATTATGTTTTTAATTGCAAAATGAGTAGTCTGAACTGTTGTGGATAATAAAGTGCAGTAGATTCTTGTTTTTGTACGGGAGCTATTTGTTGATTTTTCTCTATTTTGGATTATGTCTTGCTTGAGGACAAGCAAGATCCAAGTGTGGGGATGTTGATAGCTCCCATTTGTATAGGGGTTTTAGGATCATTTTAGCTCGTTTTTGCTTTATTTCCTTTTAATTTTAGTATCGTTTTTTTACCTTTTAGTTAAAATTAGTAATTTCTGGTATTTATGGCATTTTCTGTGTTTTCATGTGTTTTTAGGCCTATTTGAGAATTTTCGAACCAGATCCAAGCATATTGGAGCATTTTCGGATTATTCAGGGACCGTCAGAGCACTTTTGGGATTCATCAGGGATCATTAGAGCACTTTTCGGAAGCTCAGGGAACTAAACAGATAAAAGCCGAAGCAAAATCGCCCCAATTAGGACCTGTCTCGTCGAGACAGGCCCTCGTCTCATCGAGACATGCCTTGTCTCGACGAGACGAGGCAGGGGAAGGTGCACCAGCGCCTTCCCCTTTGCTGGAATGGTCAGGATTTGGGCCTGAAGCCCATTAAAACACTTTCCAATAGCCCATTTTTACCCTTGATGCATTAGGGTTTCCTCCCTAACTCTATAAATTGGGAGCTAATCCTAATCTTTGGGGGGGCATTCATTCAATAATTCAGAGAGCCGCTAGGGTTCCTCTTTCACAATGTAGATTATATTGTAGTTTAGTTTTATTTTCCTGCTTTCTAGATTAGGTTTATTTTCAGTTTTTATTTCTTTCAAGAACGATTGATGGGAGAAGCGCTTGATCTTCTATTTCTGTAATTGGAATCGACAAACGGGTTCTAGATTTATTCTCTCTTATCCTTTTATCTTTTACTTTTATATTGAATTGAAGATGTTTTCCATTATTCCTATTTTCCTATTGCTATGATTAGTTTGTCTATGAACTGATCCCCATCCAATCTAAGATGGGGATGAAATTGATTGTATGAATATGTATGATTAGAGATTTGGGCCTTTGATTGATCAGTTTATGTATGCTTAATGCCTAGAAATTGTCAGGAATAGGATTATTACAAGAATGAGAATCGATGATGATCAACTAGCCTGTTTAATGTAAATAATGTACCTAATGCCTATAAACTTGACAAAGATAGGATTATAGATAGATAAGAACCTGACCATGGAATTATCTATGCTGAATCTGTGTAAATCTGACCTCGCTAGAGATCACTAGGAGTGCGGCTTCGTGGCTGGGCTACGGCTTTAGCCTTAGTTGCCAAAGAACCTAATGCTTTGCATGACCTAGAGTATATGCCTAATCAAGCCGTCACCCGAATGCATGTGAATAGGTTAGATGGATCTTGATCATATTTGTCTTTCTTATTAGGGCAATTACCGTCAATCACTGGTAAAACATAAATCTGAACTCCCTAAACCCATACATAAGATTTAATCAAAGGATTCCTCAGCCTAGATTGTGCCATCCATTAATTCACCTTCTACCTTGTCAATTGTTCACTTTATTTTGTTATGTTATTGCTTTCAATTCGTTTAGTTAATTATCAAAAACCCAAACATTTATCCAACCTCTAAATAATTAGATCACTCTAGGTAGATGTACTAATTATAACAAATAGTCTTTGTGGTTCGATCTCGTGCTTAGCACAATATTACTTGTTGCGATATGATACACTTGTCCTATTAAATGCTATATATTTTACGAGTAGCACAGACCCATTCAACTGGTTCAATAGTGAACTTGCCATGTTCTTACCTTATTATATATGTTTTGGGTCCATGTTATTGACTCGTTAAGAATTAGAATCAATCGGTGAATCAATATTAAATCGGTGAACCGGGATAACCCTAGACCACTATTTGAGGTAAACATAAACACACTTTGTGCTTACCATACGGTTGCATCTTTGCTCACATTTCATCGTTCATTGTTTAAGTGAATTACTATACCTAGCCACTTATTCCTACCTCTAGCCTCGGGAATAGACCGAACTACCCTTTGCCCAAAATTTGAAAAAACACAAAACCTCTCAAACACCCTATAGACTCTTCGATCAAATCCGGACTAATTTGTGAACCAAAACATGGATCGTGACAAAGGCGATAAAGGGAAAGCGAAAATGGTAAGATTTACGTTTTTTTTGTTGATTTACGCTTCGTTTTTTAATCTGCAGGAGATTTTTGAAAAACGCCGAAATCGCAGTCGGGCGTATGAACATCACGCCCGACCTGTGGTTCCGGCGTATCAACATCACGCCCAACCTATGGTATGGGTGTGATAGCCTCATGCCCGCACTATAGGTCGGGCGTGATGTTCAAACGCTCGAACCATAGGTCGGGCGTGATGTTCATACGCCCAAGTGGTGTTTGAATTTTTTTTAAAAAAATTATAATTACATTTTAATTAAATTGTTAAATGTTTAGAGTAATTTGATTATAATTTATATGTTAAATTTTTAGATTAATTTGATTATAATTTATATGTTAAATTTTTAGATAATTTAATATAATTTTGTAGACGGAGCGGCCTACTATCGCGGGGAAATCCGTCCCGTCACCAGCTCGTCGTCTAGATATGGACGAGGAGGAGGATACACCACGACATACGAGACAGCATGGTATTGATGTATCAGGTCGTAGGCAGAGAGGGGCTACGACGCAGCAGGTGCGGAGGGGTTCGATTGAGCAGGCTGTGTTGGATCAGCCCGAGATTGGGGGAGCGGAGGTGGATTCTTCTGATGGCCGAGATCCTGGTCTTGACCTTATCGATGATTATTTTCAGGAGCTAGCCGAGGCATTGCGACGACCGGTATCTGGTGGTGATGGTGAGGGTGAGGGTGGCGATGAGCAGCCAACCCAGGGCAGACGGCATAGAGGTCGTCGCTTTGCGAGTACAAGTATTTTTAATTTGAGGCCTAGTATTTTAAATTGTAGTATAGTATAATATTTTAGTATAATTAGTATAGTTTTAATATAGTTTTAGTATAATTTTAGTATAGTTGTAGTATAGTATTAGTATTTTAGTATAATTTTATAATTTTAGTATAGTTTTAGTCTAGTTTTAGTATAGTTTTAGTATAGTAGTATAGTTTTAGTATAGTTTAGTATTTTTGTATAATTTTATAATTTTTGTATAATTTTAAATTTCAGGGACCAGCAAACGTCCCAAGGCTAGTGAGGACCGGAGCTGGATTGTTTCTAGACCGGTGGATGGTTGCCCCATTGATGGTTCCGTGATTCCTAGTTTTCTAGGATATGTTGTCTCATGGATGCTGGGAGGGGAGCTTCGATCGTTTCTGACATGCTACAACAGATCATTAGCATGTCAGAATTTGGGGGTGTGGTTATCTGGTGCATCACCTGAGGTAAGAATAATTTAGTTTGTCAAATTATTTTAATTATTATTTTTAACCCTAAACGCATAATTTTTTTTATTAATTGTATACGTGTCATTTTACAACTGCGGGATATGGTCGAGAAGACTGGGTTGTCGCACCTCCCATCGACCATGTTTAGGAACCTCGACACTACTATTAACTGCGTTCATAGAGCGGTGGCAGCCCGATACGAACTCCTTCCACATGCCGTTCGGGGAGATGACTATTCTACTGCATGATGTATGGCAGATTCTGCGTATCCCGATCGACGGTGCGATGGTGTCCAAGTCTCCCAGTACTGAGCGGCTGCATGCCATGTGCATGATGATATTCGGGGTCACTCAGGAGGACCTGCTATCGCCAACCCGACATTACAGGAGTAGTGGAGGTGTATTTGTTGATGTTGTACAGAGACTTACCAGTGAGGGTAGGGATGATGCTACTCGGGCCACGACGTGGATGTGGCTTATGCTCGGATCCACCTTGTTTGTTGACAAGAGTGGCGATAGGATTAGGCCGGCTGATGGGTGTCGAATCCACCAAAGATAATTATAACTTCACTTAGCCGAAAAAAGATTGTAAAAGAGCAAGTAAAGGTCGTACCCAAAGGATTAATACTGATCTAATCACAAATATAACCAAGCAATTAACAAAAAGTAAATAGGGGGGGATTGAAATTGTTGATTAATGAATAAATAAATTTGCAAAATTGAAATGAAATTAAATTGGTGATTCTTATATGATGGAATTTCGATCAAGGGAAATTCTCAGGCTGAACAATTATTTCCTTATTGATCATTGAAGTGAGATAACATCATAATTAACATGATCTGGATTGTTTATAGTCGTTCCTTATTCATTCTCGACCTAATCCTTCCTTAATTGTAAAGCAAATCCTAGAGCACCTAAAGATAAGCCCCTATTCGGCCAGACAGTTCTAGCTTAGCGCTTAGAATTTAATCTGTCGAAAGCATTAGGGATTAGAAGGACCCAATCTAAGTTAACCGAATTCTTAGCGATTCCGATTTAAACCAAATCACATGTTTATGCGCTTGAACATAGTTAGGATTTCAGATGATTACAAATCCTATAGCCTAACGTTGTTTCAATGAATGAAAAAGCCGAAGCCCGACCGAACTGTAACCTAAACTTTCATTGAAGGTCTGATTTCATAGATCGATAAATATGTAAACAGATCACATAAAATTAGATTACTGAAATTAAGAACAATCTCACAATTGGAAATAATGCTAGCCTTTGATTAATCCCTTAATCTATAAAGTGTTTAGCTACACATAGTCATGAATTCGACTATGATAACCATTAAAGATAAAAATAAATAAAGCTAACTAAGAACCCAAAAAGAGAAAAAAACCTCAGAGAAGAAGTTTTGTTCTGCATCTATTTATAGAGAAAACCTCATCCTAAAAGTTAGGTAACCAAATAATATCTATCTAAATCAGCAACCTCTTTTACAAATTTCAAATCCCTGATTTTCTGCCTTCTTTTTCGAGTTGGAAAAGGTCCTGGTCAATTTGAACATCAGCAGATTCGGAAGTCCTTAGTTTTGGGCAAGACTAACTCCATTTTCGCTTCAGCTCCTTTAATTCAGCACCAAATTCCTTTCTGGTCCAAAGTTTCTTCAATTAAGTCCAATTCTGCTCCTTTTAATCATTTGAGTCCCGTGGAGGCAAATCAAACCAAAACAAGCAATAATACCCAAAATAACATCAAATTAATTAAATAACCTAGCACTAAAGTGGACATTTGAACGTTGAATTGGAGACTTATCAAATACCCCACACTTACCCAATGCTTGTCCCCAAGCATATCAGATCATGTCATCATCTCTTTACTCTTATGATTTCATGTTTACCAACCTTTCTCGACCCCCCTCATAATGTAAAGATTATCAGCCATCAATTCTCAAAGCCAAGATATTATTCATATTTAAACACACAATGTAACTACTTGAAGAATCTCAGCAATTGAGCTTTTGACCATGTACATAAGGTATGAATTAAAATCAACAACACCCTCACGGAAATCACTCATTACACTCAAGTGTTTAGGCTATGATTAATTTTCAAGAAATCGCTCAATTCACAACCTAGAATGCAATTACCATAGGCTTGCCAATATATCAAATCTCCACCACTTAGTCTGAATTCAAGTCAATAAATCAAAGGGACTTAAAACAGGGTGTAATGCAGGCTAGGGGTAAGGTTTGGAAAGGAAATGAGAGAGAAGCGTGATTGATGAGAATGGAAATGGCCATAATAAAAATCAAACAGACTTATAAACAATGCTCATGAAACATTGAGCAGAAAAAACTTCTTTTCTTTTCTACTTCTTTTTCCCTTTTTTTTTGTTTTCTTCTTTTTTGTTTTCTTTCTTTTTCATTATTTTTTCCTTGCACTAAAATTGCTATTAACAAAGAGTAGTTACTGTTTTGTAATCTAATATCCATTGAGACACCTTTGGAAGTACAACCACATATAACTAAAGGACTTATGCTAAATCCTCATATTTTGATGAACTTGTGGTCAATTTGAATATGGAAATTGCTCAAAGCAACAACTAAACATAGAAATAAATGAAAGAATGTACAAACTCTGATGGCTAGAACGTCCCTGGCCAAGGAACTCGAACAAAGGTGTGTCAAGAATGGGAAAAGGTTCAAATGTGGCTAACTAAGGGCTGGTACTGTTATTTTTGTTAGTCTTGAGCAAGACTAAGGGTTCGAATTTTATTTAAAATGGCTAAGAAAAGAAACCTACTGCCCTTATCATTTTTAATACTCGAATACATCAGTGTGGTCTCGAAATGCATAACATGGCAAGTTCTAGAATTCCAAACTAGAATTGGATAACACTCGGAAAGAATAGAACAAAGTGTAATGTTTTTGTTCTTGCATTTAGGCTCAAAAACTTTCCAAAAATTAGGGTCAAATTGGTGTTGCTTCATCGAAAACGTCTGTCATGTAATGGGAGATTAGTCAAGTGATTCATATACATGCTCAAGACAATTGTGCAATCCCGGCCTTTTGAAATCGACAGCTTTATTCAAAACAAAACTTAGGGGTTTCAATACTGAGTTGGCAACCTATTTTCAACCAAGTGCAAAACAGAGAGCTAGCATTGTTATTTTTAGGGACAAAACAAAGGGTGGACACCCCACACTATTGTAACTTATTCACAATCAGAAATTGGTGTGCACCTCACACTTAGTCAAAAATCAGTTCCAACCCCAAATTTACATCAAAAAAATAAAAATTTACAGCAGCACATGTAAACCAGAGCAGAGCTCCCATCACACCAATCAGCACCAAACATATATATTAACATCCTATACTACTCAAGTCTCCTCCCCCACTTATAACATGCATCGTCTCGATGTAAAAAGAGAAACCATTAAGGATCTAAGGTCAGCAGTAGAATAAAAGAAAAGAGTAAGAGTTACTGCCCCATGGAGGATGGTGGCCAGAAGCTGCGGGTTGTGGTGAAGGGGTTTGACCTACCGTCGGGTAGGAATGAGAGGGGGAGTGGCGGCTTGAGGGATAGAATTAGGGACTTTTTTTTCTTTTATTCCTGTAAAATCAAAACCCAGAAATTTAAGTCATTTGGAGAAGATGATGGTAAAATTGGTTATTCCATATGAATTGAATAAATAAATAAATAAAAACAAAGACTGAATATAAATGACAGATGCTGGTCCTAGGCAGGACCAACACTGCTGAATATAAATGACAGATGCTGGTCCTGGGCAGGATCAACACTGGGTTGCCTCCCATTAGCGCCGCTAGTTAGCGTCTTTGGCTAGACGGAATCGAGCTTCAAGGCTAATCTCCAGGAACTTGTATCTCCATAACTTCACCACTTTCAATCGGGATATTCTCATAAAATGGCGTGAGACGATGGCCATTTACTTTTTGCACTTTCCAGTTCGCCAAACACTGAATTTCCACTTTCTTAGTCTTCAATTTGTGAATCCTCAAACTCTCACAAGCTTCATTCTTTAGTTCCTCAAGTTCTTGTCCTTTCAAGTTCCTGAGTTTTCCTACTTCATTAATATTCATGTTACACTGCTCAACTGCCGGTGTTTCCTGCACATCTTCTCCAATCTCCACTTCTTTCTCCTCTATTTTGCTGCTCACATCTAAGCTTTCTTCAATTACTACTTGCATCCTGTCTTCCCTACATGCTTCAAAAACTTGATGAGTTATTGGTTCAATAACATCTATGCCACAAATAGAAGACACTTCATTAGGAATTTTCATGGCCTTATAAACATCAAATTGAACAATTTTACCATCAAACTTCATAGTCATTGTTCCTTTGTGAACATCGATTTTTGTCCGAGTAGTTGTTAGGAATGGTCTACCTAACAGGATTTTCGATGAATCTGAAGAGTGATCTTCATCTTCCATGTCTACGACATAGAAATCAGCTGGGAAAATTAAACCATTAACCTGCACAAGAACATCTTCCAACAAACCTTCGGGATAAACTATAGATCGGTTAGCGAGTTGGATTACTACTCCTGTTTCCTCTAAAGGACCGGCATTTAAAGATGAATAAATTGATTTAGGCATGACATTAATTGATGCTCCTAGATCACACATTGCTCTCTTAATACTAGTACTCCCAATTTGACAAGAAATAGCAAACATACCTATATCCTTACATTTTTGGGGCATTTTCTTTTGGAGTACAGCAGACAGATTCTCACCCATGGTAATCTTTTCATACCCAATTTTTTTGATCTTGTTAGCACACAATTCTTTAAGGAATTTAGCATATCGAGGGATTTGTCTAATAACATTAAGCAATGGAATATTCACCTTAACCTTACGAAATACCTCAAAGATGTCTTTCTCTTCTTTTTCCTTCTTTAATTTGGCTAAACATTGAGGGAAAGGGACCTTAATTACAAAAGGCATGTCTTGCTCTTCGGATGACTTACCAGCTGAACCTTCTGTAGCTAAACCTTCCGTTTCTTTTTCGAATACCTCCTTTTTTCTTGCAGATTTCTCTGACATAGTCTGTTCTGATTCGGAAGTAGGCTTAGTCTTGGGCAAGACTAATTCTTTTCCGTTGCGAAGTGAGATTGCACTCACATTCTGTCTCGGATTCGCCTCAGTTTGTGAAGGTAACTTCCCCTGGGACTGTATTGCACTCAGAGTGGTCGCTATCTGACTCATTTGCTTCTCTAAATTTTGGAAGTTGGCTTGAAAATTGGCATTGACCTTGCCTTGTTCTTCGTGGAATTTTAGCAGATTAGACATAACAAATTGATCATTGGAATTTGACAGCATACCTGAATTTGGATCCATTTGAACATATCTATATTGTTGAGGTCTTTGTTGATATTGTTGGGGAATATTCGGTTGAAGCACATTATTTTGCTGCTTGTAGCTGAGGTATGGATCATACTTCTGTAGAGGTTGCCCTTGATATCCAAAGACGGCATTGATCTGCTCCGGTGTACCTTCGTGCAATGCGGGACATTCATCCGAGGCATGTCCGATAACTGAGCATATCCCGCATGTTTTCACTTGAGCTACCTTCCCTACAACCAAATTTTGTACAAGAGATGTCAAAGTATTTAATTTTTCTTCAATGGAAGAAGTACCTACCTCATACGCTTTTCGTGGAGCATCTTGTTGTTTCCCAAATTGTTGGGAAGTTGCTGCCATGCTTTGGATCAATTCTTTAGCAGCAGATGGCGTTTTATCAATGAGGCTTCCCCCACTTGAAACATCTACCATTTTTCTTTCCATTCCTAACATTCCCTCATAAAAATATTGAATAAGAGAATGTTCAGTTATCCCATGTTGGGGACAGCTTGCACATAGCCTTTTGAACCTCTCCCAATAGTCATGGAGTGTCTCAATATCTTTTTTCCTTATTCCACTAATCTCCCTACGAATCATTGCTGCTCGAGAAGCTGAAAAATACTTTTCTAGGAATGCTTGTGCCATACCCATCCATGTTGTGATGGATCCAGAGGGTAGGTTGAGAAACCAGTCTTTAGCCGCATCCTGCAAAGAAAAGGGAAAAGCTCTTAATTTCACTTGTTCCTCGGTTATTCCTTGTGGACTCATACCTGAGCAGACCGCATGAAATTCTTTGAGATGATTATGTGGATTTTCGCTTTCCATTCCATGAAACTTAGGCAAATAATGAATCAGTCCAGATTTAAGTTCAAAAGGCGCATCTAGGATTGGGTATGTGACACATAAGGGCTGTTGATCAGCCTGAGGCGCATGAAGTTGTCTTAAGGTTCTGTTTGCCATCGTTTCTGCTTCATATGACTCACTTTCCTCACTGAAAATTTCCTCTTCTTCACTAGAACTGGAAGTTTCAGCACCTTGTAATTTCTGCAACCTCACTTCTTTACGAAGTCTTCTTGCTGTTTTTTCTATTTCTGAATTAAAAAGAAGTTGCTCTGAAGTTTCAGACCTGGTCATATATGGAATTAAATCAAGTTAAATTAATCCCCGTCAACGGCACCAAAATTTGATGGGTGTCGAATCCACCAAAGATAATTATAACTTCACTTAGCCGAAAACAGATTGTAAAAGAGCAAGTAAAGGTCGTACCCAAAGGATTAATACTGATCTAATCACAAATATAACCAAGCAATTAACAAAAAGTAAATATGGGGGATTGAAATTGTTGATTAATTAATAAATAAATTTGCAAAATTGAAATGAAACTAAATTAGTGATTCTTATATGATGGAATTTCGATCAAGGAAAATTCTCAGGCTGAACAATTATTTCCTTATTGATCATTGAAAGTGAGATAACATCATAATTAACATGATCTGGATTGTTTATAGTCGTTCCTTATTCATTCTCGACCTAATCCTTCCTTAATTGTAAAGAAAATCCTAGAGCACCTAAAGGTAAGCCCCTATTCGGCCAGACAGTTCTAGCTTAGCGCTTAGAATTTAATCTGTCGAAAGCATTAGGGATTAGAAGGACCCAATCTAAGTTAATCGAATTCTTAGCGATTCCGATTTAAACCAAATCACATGTTTATGCGCTTGAACATAGTTAGGATTTCAGATGATTACAAATCCTATAGCCTAACGTTGTTTCAATGAATGAAAAAGCCGAAGCCCGACCGAACTGTAACCTAAACTTTCATTGAAGGTCTGATTTCATAGATCGATAAATATGTAAACAGATCACATAAAATTAGATTGCTGAAATTAAGAACAATCTCACAATTGGAAATAATGCTAGCATTTGATTAATCCCTTAATCGATAAAGTGTTTAGCTACACATAGTCATGAATTCGACTATGATAACCATTAAAGATAAAAATAAATAAAGCTAACTAAGAACCCAAAAAGAGAAAAAAACCTCAGAGAAGAAGTTTTGTTCTGCATCTATTTATAGAGAAAACCTCATCCTAAAAGTTAGGTAACAAATAATATCTATCTAAATCAGCAACCTCTTTTACAAATTTCAAATCCCTGATTTTCTGCCTTCTTTTTCGAGTTGGAAAAGGTCCTGGTCAATTTGAACATCAGCAGATTCGGAAGTCCTTAGTCTTGGGCAAGACTAACTCCATTTTCCCTTCAGCTCCTTTAATTCAGCACCAAATTCCTTTCTGGTCCAAAGTTTCTTCATTTAAGTCCAATTATGCTCCTTTTAATCATTTGAGTCCTGTGGAGGCAAATCAAACCAAAACAAGCAATAATACCCAAAATAACACCAAATTAATTAAATAACCTAGCACTAAAGTAGACATTTGAATGTTGAATTGGAGACTTATCACCGGCCCATCTGGCTGAGGTTCACGGCGGTGTCAGAGGGGCAGCTGGACTTTTATGGGGGTCTGCTACACTTGCCACGTTATATCGGCAGTTGGGGATAGCGAGCAGAGGAGACTGTTCTGTTATATGCGGATGTTTGACCCTACTATAGGTGTGGATATACGAGTATTTTCCGGTGTTCCGGTCGCATAGACTACCACACATGATCCCAGCTGATTGTCCCCGTGCATGCAGATAGGAGGTCAGGGTACCAGGCAAGACGACCGCCCGACTAGATACCATACGTGGGCAGCTGGACCGCATGACGGCAGCCGGGGTATTTTATAAAATTTTAGTATTAATTTAAGTATTATTTATTATTGAGTATTATTTTTTGCAGGTGACGTGGTTGCCTTATGGTCCTGTCCCCGATGATGATCGACTTCAAGTGTCCTACGCCGGTTGGATACGGCGTAGAGACATTGTCGAGTTGTATATGCCAGATCGAGCGTTACGTCAAGTTGGATATACTCAGCCTATCCCAACTGAGCGTATTAGACCTGATAGAGTAGTACGACCATGGAAGTCTTTATCGTACAGGCTTACGCATTCCTCTCTCACAGTTGAGGATACCTGGCGGAGATTTCCATCGGCTCGGGGCATTGATCGGAGGAGATTCCGGCCAGTTGAATACGATCCCATTGCCTGTGATGCTGCTTACATGGATTGGTACATGCGATATTCACATCCTCATCTCCTTCATGCCCCACAGGATGGACCGGTCCAACATGCTCGCTCCAACAACGAATTTGTAAGTTTATCATTATTTAATATTAGTTTACATGTGTCTGTTTTTTAATATTTTTTTTTTTTTGTGCAGTGGGTTAGCTGGTTGTGGTGTGTCACCCAGCGAGCGACTAACAACCGATCTGAAGAGGAGGCTCCACTCATTAGGAGGGAGACGGATGAGTTTATGGACGCGTGACGTTGGGCGAACTAAATTATGTTTGCATGAATTTATCTATTAGAACTTATTACATTTTAACACTTTTGAGATTATATGTACTCCTTTTATGTTTATTAATTTATTTTAATGTTTATGTTGTTAAATTTTATTTTGTAAAAGGGTAACCTGAGTTAAATTCCGTAATTTTTATTTCTAAAGGGTTAACTTCCACATTTTTTACCAATCCTGGCACACGAGCATGAGGTAATCACGTCTCACCACGTGGTGAGGCATGAGGCTATCACGTCCGCACCTGTGGTGAGGCGTGATAGCCTCACACCTCACCATGTGGTGAGTCGTGATTACCTCACGCCCGTGTGCCGGGAGAGGAAATTTTACTCCATTTCCCACCCCAAAGCCTCAAAGGGTATTTTCGTCCTTTCACGGGGCTAGAAGTGGGAAATTGAGGCTAGATATAACAACACCCTTGTTTAATTGGTAAGTATTTTATTAGAAATACTTTGTTAGTTACTTTTATTTTATCCAATATGGAACTGAGATCTAAAGCTAAAAAACACTCAAATTGAATAATAAGTAATATTAATGAACCACCATCAAAATCTTACGATGATACACACTAATTGAAAGCTCAATGCATAAATGTTAGTCCTCAAAATAAAATTTATTTTCACATATCGTTTTCTTCGACCATTATTTTTTATGGGGTATCCAACACCCGAGGAGCGCTCATGGTAGTAGGGTTGTCTGTAGGCTGGCCCCCTATTGGGAGTCCATCGTTACACGGGTTTGATCGGGCCAGTGCAGTGGACCGTCATTCTCAATTGGGCGGGTTCTTGTTTCGATTATCCTCTTATATCATTTTTTAGACCTCAATCATCTACCCATTAACCTCTACATATTGAGCATAAGTGGCTTAGAAGCTCCAAAGGTTTCCAGTAACATTGTGGCGGGCCTATGACTTCTATCTCTATTTCATCCTGGATGAATATGGTATTCTTAGGTTTCTGTTTATCATCGTCATTTCTTTCTCTTTCTCTTTATCTTTTGGCTATTCAGTGTTGTCTATAACCTCTTTGGTGATATTAGGTCTTTGGAGAGGATTTCCTACCAAATTTTCTGTCTATTTTTCTAAAAAGAAAGTAGCATTTCATTTCATGTTTACCGCACCAAATGATATATTATCTATAATATCTAGCGTAACCTTTTCAGATGAGTTTGACCTGTGCTGGGAGCAGTCCTTTGTGTACACTCCAAAGATCAAGTTAAATAGATGCTAGAAAGTATGGAGATAGTGTTATGGTTTTGAAATCCCTTACTTGGATGTCTTGGGGTTGTATTTAAAGGTGATGGAGACTTGTGAAAGAATTGAGATATCTCTAGACTCGATCTGCTAAATATTGGTGGATACGAGATTTTATATCTAGTTGTGGGTATCTTTTGATCGTGGATTCAATGTTTAGAACTAGATCTATTATGGGGAAATTATATCCAACACCGGGTGTTGGCTAACACCCCACATGGCACAATCTCAGCATATAATGTTTGTGTTAGACATAAAATCCTCCTACTGTGAGCTTGGTCCACGTTGCGCGGTAGATAAAGATATAAATGGGGCATGGTAGGGCAGGGCGAGGATTACATTAACCATCCCCGACCATTGGTCTATCGGGGATTCCCTGTCCCCAAATAACAAACGGAGAAAATTTGGCTACCATCCACGTCCCGCGAGAAATCCCCATCCCCGTTTCAGTTTTTAATTTTTTTTATGTTTTGCCAAAATTTCCATAATCAACCTTTTATTTTCATCAAGATTCTTATGGATTTGCTCAATATAGTTATGTTTGCTGGTGGATATGAAGACATCGTCTGCTGTTGTTGTTACATCTTGTTATCCTTAGTTTTCTTTGCTTTAAACAAAGCCTAAACATATAGTAAAAGATTTCTGAAATAGATTTCAAAAATAGGAAATGGGCATATAAATAAAAATAAAAACAAGTATAAAATAATTAATTGAACAATTAGAAACTTAACTAATATAACCTACGATATTCATCGCATAAAATAAAATATATCCCGTTTTAAACCAACTTTATTACAACTCAATATTTTTTAGTTTATCTAAATCACATATATATATGTTTTTAGTTTATTTTTTTATATTCAGATATTTAGTCGGGGATCCGTTGGGGACATTCGGGAATGGGGATGGAAATGAGACATTTATAACTATACCTATCTCATCCCCGACTGTCAGCGACAAAATAAAAACCATTCCTGTTCATAGGAATTCCAAACTGGGATTTCACGTTCCAACGGGACGGGGCCACATCACCAAATATGACAATAAGGTCAATGTTTTGGGATGTTATGACCCTCCTAACTCCCAACTATATAATCTCCTTCCAAAAGTTTACCAAACGCTAAAAGCTACATGTCCGCCTCTTTCTCTCTATGTATGTTAACAAAATGAACTAATTTCTAAGCCAGATTGGAAAATTTGACTGGCCTCTTTTTGTGAAATTTCAAAATTGATCCCCGATTTGATTGAAAAATAAAAATGGAGGGAGTAGGGGCGAGGCTGGGGCGGTCCTCCACTCGATACGAACCGGCCACAGTGTTCAGTGGGCCGGTTTTAAGTCTTTGTGGCATTGTAAGTGATCAAACAATATTTATGCAAGAAATATATCATTAAGAATTAACAACTAGAAATAAATTAGTGGAAGAAAGAATACCTTACTTAGCTTTAGAGAGAGACACAAACATAAGTGGAACGATGACTAGTGATCAGCTTTGGAGACTTAAACAGATTGACGGATTGGAGAAGGATGACCAACCATTTTAGGGATTTGAGATGTAGGAGAAAGTCAGATTTAGTTTCGATTCAAAGAACATTTGAGGAATTGGGGTTTGGGACTTTATATTTATGTGATAATATATTTTTATTATCACTCCCATTCAATTGGACCCTAATGACTAAGTTTCTATTTGGTCATTTAACATTAGATATAATCTTACTATAATCATATGGTTCTTATATTAGTTAATTAACAAAAAAAGTTTAATTAATTTTTTTATTATTTTAATCAATTAATGCAGAGATTAATTCCTACAAACAATCAAACACTTCAGCCAAAACAAAGAGAGAGAGAAATTTCGTCTGGCTGGAGAAGATACATGAAATCTAGATCGAACAATTGGGATTTTTTTATCGTTCTCTATGCAACAATCTTCTTTATTTTTCTCTGTTAAACTCATATCTACCTCATCTCTCTGAGTGTTCTTCTTCTTGTTAACTCAAACAGGATTCGATACACTCCTAATAAACATCTAACTGAAGGAGCAACATTTAAATGTTCTATAAGCAAGCAAGAAAAAAAGGACCAAGAAAAAAGGATGCATATGTAAAGAGGCAAATCATTTGAATCGATATCATTCAGAAAAATCATTGAACTAATTAAGAGTAACTTTGGATAAAAGCTTTGATTAACTAAATAAGAACACTTTTTTTTACTCTACTCCAGAAATTAGTATCAGGAGCCTCTCATTTTTCTTCCTTCAAACCATATTTACAGATATGTCAAAGACTTTAGATATTGAATTTCCATTGGCAACCCAATCCTATAAACATGAAATCTGTACTATTAATGATTAATATAATATATTCCTTTATTTCAATAAAAAAAAAGGGGGAAACAAGAAAACCTAATTTTTTATATATATAATAAGGAAATAAATTATATTAATCATTAATAAATTCCTAATATGTAAAATAAAGAAATAATTGGCTAATAATATATTATCGTCCAGTTCAACCAATCGGAATCAACTAATTGAACCTAGTAATGATTATAGAGAATCAAAGAGCAAACAGTTCACCACTAATCCGGAATTGAAACGATATATACATGAATTCGATAATTCTCAACTCTAATCATGATATGTCGACGGCAAACAACAAACGACCAGTAAACAAGATGAAGACAACTAAGTTTTATATCTTCTCTTGGTACATGTAGCTACTAAATTAAAACCATTAATAAGAAATTTCCAACTAAAAAAAAGAAAATTGAACCACCATTTACGGCAGCGAGGAAAGAAAATTGAACCACCATTTATGGCGGCGAGGAAAGAAAATTGAACCACCATCTACGGCGGCTGAAAAAAGAAAATTAATCGCCTAACCTAGAAAATGAGATAGAAACTCTTTCTTTAATCACCCTAATGGTTGTCTTATATATACTTTTCATCACAACTTTTATGGGTTAAATACATGAATATTATAATTAAGTACAAAATTACAACTAAGTCATATCACTAAAAACTTAATTCTTAATATGTCATTATTTTCTATACATTATGATTTTACACCATAATTTAAGAAATCTAGACTCTAATTCATAAAACATAAACCCTAGAAAATATATTCTAGACTTCTAATTTATAAATTTCAATCCTTAAAATATATTAAAAGTACTAATTTTACTAGTTTGATATAATCTAAAATTATGACTTGACATAATTGTAAATAGTTTTTAAAAGATGAATTTCTGTGTAATTTTTCCAACTTTTATTAAACTTGGGCTTTATTTGGAGTTTTTAGCCCATTAAATT
Source organism: Euphorbia lathyris (assembly GCF_963576675.1). Lineage (NCBI taxonomy): Eukaryota > Viridiplantae > Streptophyta > Magnoliopsida > Malpighiales > Euphorbiaceae > Euphorbia > Euphorbia lathyris. The sequence goes on from NC_088915.1 coordinate 90,125,256, forward strand.
TAAACTTGGGATTTATTGGGAGACTCAGCCCAACTACCTTTTATCAAATTATTGAATATATAAATTAGAAATAGTAATTATATAGTAATCGTATTTTCTAAAAATATTTAATATATTTAAGATATTAGTTGTGAAGTCATCAAAAATGTAAAGTCAATTAGTGTTAACATTGAATGGTCAACCGAACCGAACCGAATAAGATTGGTAACCGAATATTACTAAACTAAAAAATTTCTGAATGAATAACTGAAAACTCATAATGTTTAATTTTTTATATATTTTTGTTTTATTAATTTTCAAATAATGTATTTGTACAAAAAATATAAATGAAGAAATTAAATGCTACGAAAACAAAATTTAGGATATGTTTGGTTTACTTATTGTTGTTGTTTACTATTAGAGTTTGCTGATTGTTGTTGGAAAAGGCTGCTTTTCCAAAAAGTATGGATTCCTGCTTTTGTAAAAGGTAAATAAGAGATCACTAACTAAACACATAAAACTCTTCATTTTGAAGTGAAAAAACAAACAGGAGAATGAAAATGAGCAACTAAACACCTCATTATATATGTAAAGATAAAAGTATATTTTTAATGGGTTTTGGATTGAGCTTTATATTTTATAAGTTATTTATACATGTAGAGATAAAATTATATTTTTTTATATTTATATATTAAGTTTGGTTTGGTTATCGGTTATATCAATATTTTTTTCATTAACCGCATCGATAATCGATTACCAAACTAAGCAAAAATTAAAACCGAACCGAACCAGAATGTTAAAATAACCGAACCAAACTAAGATTTTGGTTCGGTTAGCGGTTATTATGCGCACTCCTAACCGAACCAACTAGGACTTAATGTGAATTTTAGAGATTCTTAAACCGGACTATATATTCGAATAAAAAGATCTAGAATTAAATTGAACAGTTGACTTTTTATTTCGGACCGAACCGAAGACTTAATTAGATACATTTTTAAAGATTTTCAAATTCTAATATTAATGAGTGAGTAAATATGTTGGAGATTTCAGAACAAGACAGAATATCCGAATAAAAAGATAAAAAACCCGGATTGAACCGTTGATTTTTTCTTTAAAACCGAACTGAAATGTACCATTGACTTTATTAGATACAATTCTGGAGATTTTCAAATCCCCGAATTGTACCGAACCATACTCACCCCCTAGAACCAACTCACTCATTGTCAATGACTACATCTATGTATTTGTATATGTTTTTAAGGCTTAAAATCCAAGTGATAGAGTAAGGAGAGATTTTAGAGAAGTTAAAATATATACTTCTAAGCAAGTTCATGAAGCTAATAGATCACTTTTAAGAAGTTCAGTGGCTAATATGTACCTTTTAGAGTTCATCGAGTAAATAGAACGTTTTCAAAGTATAGGGAACAGTTGACTTTTTTGGATAAGTACAAGAGATTAAGAATGTATCAAACTTATTCTTAATATTAAATAAAAAAATTTACTTAATTTAGTTTGAATAATATAATTATTTATTTAATTTATTTGGTACGGATAATGTTACATACAAATATTTATAAAATTATGTAGAACCAAAATAAAATTTTGGAATGTGCACATGTTAAGATATAAAAATGAGTCAAATAATTCAAATAATACGATAAGAAGAGTAAAAATATCTCAATCCTTGCAAAATCCTACCCCTTGTCATCCTAAATATATATATATATATTAAGATAAATGTGGTTTTCTCTTCATTAATCAAATCCATCTTGATCTGATGATAACCCACTTTTTTCATCCGTGCATAAATACACTCTATGTCTACCATCGAATCTACCATTCCATCGATATTTGCTAGGAGTACTAACCTTTATGGCATGCCTTACTCAAATTTGTAAAGTCTACACACATAGGATGCTGATGATTCGCGAAGCCAATTGGACCGAATCCAAAACACGGGCCCAACCCACGATAACTTAAGCCCACGGTTCAAGTTGAATGGGCTCCTAATAAAGGAAAGGGCTAACCGCCCGAAATCCTAATAAGACACTAAACTACCCACTCAGAGAAACGGTTATAAAGGACCACGTATATGACCACGTGGGGGACGTGGCACAGGAGGAGTAACCGCCGAAGGCGGTTACCTGGAGGTGCTTATAAAAGAGATAAGGAAGCTAGGAGAGAAGTAGCTTCGCATTTTTTAATCCTCTATATGATTATCAACCTACTAAATTCCATATAAAACTGACTTGATCGTCGGAGAGTTTTTCCGGAGATCCTGTCTCCGGTTTTGTTTTGCAGGTAATTACAACGAGGATCATCCAATCAAATTCGGCAAGTTATCAATTGGTGCGGTGAAGGTGGACCTTTTTTTACCAACATCTGGTTAAAGGTACACCAAGAACATGTCAGAACCATCACGTACAACCGGAGTTACAACCAGATCAACTAGTATGAACTCAAGAGGTCCACGGACTGTGAGTTCGCAGCCTACGAGTACACAGCCTGTGATACCCAGCTCGTCGAATCCTTCAGGATAGTTGAGTCCATTATTGGAGGTCCAAGTGCAAACTGAGATGGAGATGTCGAATAGTGAGTTCGTACAAATGGCGGGACAGGTCTTGGCTGCGAATATGAGCCAAGCGGCGGGAGATCGAATGATTAGTTTATTAACTGCAGTCGCTGATCACAATACCACCGTAGCGGCTGCCCCTCAAGAACCCGTTGTCACCTCGACACAACCATCGACTATTCCTGCCGTATCTACGCTTCCGCAGTCGTCTCGAGAGACAAGTCGGGTGGGTTAGAGTAGTCGCATGACACCACATGGCAATCCAGGCGACTACTCGCACCAAGATCCTAATATGACGATCCATCCGACCTGGCAAGCATCCCAACCGATGTCAGGAATGCAAGGAATTTTTCCGCTACAACAAACGGAGCCCTTTGTTCATAGACATTCAGAGTTGGTGACATCTGGAGCGAATATGTCTGGGCGAGAGCACACTTGGAATTTTGATCCTATAACTGGACAACGGTTAGACCCACAATGAGAACAAGTGTCAACACAGTATGGTAGGTGGATATCACCCAGAATTCACCAGCAGCGGATGGAAGAAGTTCGGCGGGAACCCAATGCTGAATTGGAAGATCAACTGCGAAACATGATGGAGCGAATGGGGTACACCCCTAGGGCGAGAGCAGTAGTGCAGAGTGATTCGCCTTTTGCCCCATCGTTGCGGGAATTTATTCCAGATCACAGAATAAAAGCATCGGCGATACCTAAATATTATGGAGATCCAAATTCTGACCCTGAGGCGCATGTCAGGAACTATAGAGAGTTAATGGATGTTGCAGGAGCAAGCGAAAGCATAATTTGTCGATTGTTCTCGACCACTTTGGGTGGAGCAGCATCCGATTGGTTCCGATCTCTACCCACCGAATCTATTCACAACTGGACTCAATACAGTCGTGATTTCTGTGCAAAGTTTGTGGGTTGTAAAGCAGCGGACGTGACGGACAGACAGCTAAAAGAGATCAAACAGAGAAATTATACTTCGCTGAGGGAATTTGTCGTGGCATTTAATGATATCCTGGTGCGGTTGCAGAATCCAGATATCGTGAGCATTCGCAACATAATGGCAGATGGAACCACAGACTGGAGCATGCGGAAGGAAATCATTCGCAATAAGCCATGTACGGTGGCCGAACTAATGAAAATAGCAAAGGAATTCATGGAGGTGGATGATGTTAACAGGGAGCATAGAGCTCAAACCAGGCGAGAGAGAGATGCGGCTAGATCCACTTCAGACAATCGGCGCCATCAAAATCAAACCCAATCCAAGGGTAATTTTGTCCGAAAAGGTGAACGCTCCTTTCAAGGGGGACATCAAACACCATTGAACACGACTCGCCATGAAGTGTTACTTTGGATTGAAAAGAACCCCCTAAAGAAAGATGTCCAATTTCCCGAGGCGAAAGGTCGAACCAGTTTGGGGCGGTATCCTAATAAATACTGTAGATTCCACAGGTTGAATGGTCATGACACGAATGATTGCTACGAATTGAAAAGGGAGATCGAAAAGTTGATCGAGAGAGGCAAGCTAAGTCAATTTGTTAGAAAAGAAGATCCTAATAAATACTGTAGATTCCACAGGTTGAATGGTCATGACACGAATGATTGCTACGAATTGAAAAGGGAGATCGAAAAGTTGATCGAGAGAGGCAAGCTAAGTCAATTTGTTAGAAAAGAAGCGACTGATGACAAAACAATAGTCCCACATGAAACAGAAGCAAGACCAGAGAAGAAGCAGAAAAAGGGGGTGATTAACGTAATAGCTGGCGGAATCTATGAACCCCCAACAAAAAGATCTCACCGTGAACAGCGAAAAAGCAACACAAGTAGGGGGGATGCCCTCAATTATCTATTTGCGCGAATCACGGAGCCGCATGCGGATGCGTTGGTAATCACGGTGGCCATTGAAGGATGGGACATCAGGCGAGTCCTTGTAGACACGGGTAGTTCTTGCAATGTTATTACTCAAACTGCGTTCAACCAGTTGGGAATTCATGACGAGCGAGTAGAACATACTTTCATGGATGTAACTGGTTTTGGAGGTCAATCATCTCAAACAAATGGACAGGTTGTGCTGGAAACAGAAATGGGTGATAAGAACCTAAAGTGGAGAGGTGATCTGGAATTCGCAATTGTTGATCTTCAGTTGGCCTATAATATAATTCTGGGGCATCCGTTCCTATCGGAAACGGAGTCGCTCATTTCAATGAAGCATTTGACATTGCATCTGCCAACACACCAAGGGCGAGTCATTGTTGAGGGTGATCAGCTTATATCTCAACAAGCTTATACATTGTCACTTGAAACAAAGCCAGACGAAGAAGATAAAGTTGACGAGAAGTTGTCGGCTGAGGCGTTAGGAGAAACAGAGCTATTTTCCATTTCAAATGACAAGAAGGTAAGAATAGCGGCAGGACTTCCAGAAGAAATGAAGAAGGCCATTACTGAAGTGTTGATCCAATGCGAGTCGGCATTCGCCGCTCCAGATGAAGTACTGAAGGGGATAAATCCAGAAATAGCAACACATCGATTGAATGTGGATAAAAGTGCAACCCCGGTGCAGCAGAAAAAGAGGGGACACGCTCTAGAGCGGCAGAAGGCGATTGAAAAAGCAGTGGCGGATTTGCTGAAATCAGATGCAATCCGAGAGGTTACTTATCCAGAATGGCTAGCTAATGTAGTGCTGGTTAAAAAGCCAAATGGAACCTACAGAATGTGTGTAGACTTCAAAGATTTGAATAAAGCCTATCCGAAGGATATGTATCCGCTACCTAACATTGATATATTGGTAGATGGGACTGCGGGATTTGAAGCTTTGTCATTCACCGATGTGAAATCCAGTTACCACCAGATACCAATGGAGAAAGCGGATGAGATCAAGACGTCATTCATAATTCATCAGGTGACTTATTGCTTCAAGGTGATGCCCTTTGGACTGAAAAATGCGGGAGCAACATATCAACGGATGATGAACAAGATATTTTCAGACAAATCAGGTGAGAACTTCTCGATCTATATAGATGACATGATCATTAAAAGCAAAAAAATGCAAGATCATCCACAGGATATTAAGGAAATTCTGGAAGTACTGATCAAATATGGCCTCAAATTAAACCCGGAGAAAAGCACGTTTGGAGCGAGAGCAGGAAAATTCCTGGGTTTTATTGTTAGCGGCAAGGGAGTTGAGGCGAATCCTGAGAAGGTTAAGGCGGTGATGGAGATGAAGACTCCAAGGAGCATAAGGGACGTACAACGACTCAATGGGCGGTTGGTGGCATTAGGGCGATTCATATCATGCTCTGCTAGAAGATGTCTACCTTTCTACAATGCCATAAAAAAATCTAAGTCCTTCGAGTGGACACCGGATTGTCAAGAAGCATTCGAGGGGATAAAACGATTACTATGTTATCCGCCCTTGATGAGCAGGCCAGTGGATGGAGAAGATTTATTTCTTTATGTATCTGTCACCAGCACGGCGATATGCACCGTAATGGTGCGAGAAGAAGAAGAGCAACAGTATCCGGTGTACTATGTGAGTAAAGTCTTGAAGGATGCAGAACTTCGATATTCGAGGTTAGATAAAATGGCCCTCGCGGTGATAACCACGGCGGCTAGGTTGAAGCCATACTTCCAGGCGCATACTATTATTGTGAGAACTGGAATTCCAATGCGAAAGGTATTGCAGAAACCTGACGCATCCGGACGATTAATGGAATGGTCAATTCGCTTGGGAGAATTCGACATTCGTTATGAAGGAAGACCAACTTTAAAAAGTCAAGTACTTGCCGATTTCGTGAATGAGTTCACGTGGGATGAAAACGAATGTCCAAAAACACAAAAAGAAAAGTGGAGTATGTTCACAGATGGGGCATTATCCACAGATGGGGCTGGACTAGGAGTCGTTATCAAAGGTCCGGACGTTATTCGCCTATACTATGCAGCAAAGTTAACATTCAAAACTACTAACAATGCTGCAGAATATGAGGCAATGATATGCGGATTGAAATTGATTAACGAACTTATGCCAGAAAGAGTGGTAATCTACATCGACTCTAAGCTTATGATAAATCAGATCACAAAGAATTATCTGGTGAAACAGGAAGATCTGGTCAAATATCATCAGGTTGTTAGTAGATTGACACAGGAGTTAACACATAAAGGAATCATCTGGGAGATGGTGCATGTTCCAAGGGGCCAGAATAAGAAGGCTGACGAGTTGGCAAAAGCGGCGGCAAGTAGGGACCCATGGAGTCAAAAAGCATGTAATTTGGAAATAAGGTCGTCACCAGCATTCGAAGCCGATCAGATTATGGTCATCGAAGAGCTAGAAGATGATGAAGATTGGCGGATGCCCATCCGCCAATATCTGGAAAATGGAGATTTGCCGGTTGACAAAAGTTTGGCCAGAAAGCTAATTGGGCAGTCAGCGAGATACTCAATTCGAGATGGGACTTTGTACCGGAAATCATATACATGTCCATGGCTGAAATGTATTAGCCGCAACGAAGGAGATTACGTGCTGAGAGAACTTCATGAAGGAATTTGTGGTGCACATGAGGCATCCGCAACATTAGCAAGAAAAGTCAAGTTGATGGGCTATTATTGGCCAAAGGTGGTGGAGGATTCCCAGAAAATGGTAGCGGAATGTCACAGCTGTCAAATCCATGCAAATGAAAAGCATGTCCCTGGAGCCGAACAAGTCACTATAATGACGGCGTGGCCATTCGCAACGTGGAGGATCGATATAGTGGGCCCGTTCCCAGAAGCAACAAGGAAAAGGAAGTACTTGGTAGTCGCGGTGGACCACTTCAGCAAATGGGTAGAAACAGAGGCAGTAACCGCTCAAACGCCTGAGCGAATGATCGAGTTCTTACGAGAGAACATTATCATGCGGTTTGGAATCCCGCAAATGCTCATAACCGATAATGGTACCCAGTTCAACTGTGTCAAATTCAAAGCATATTGCGAAAGCATGGGGATCAAGAATCATTTTTCCTCCGTGAATCATCCCCAATCGAATGGTATGACAGAGGTTACCAATAGAGCCATGATTCAGGGCATCAAGAAGCGACTCGGTGATAAGAAAACGGGTTGGGTGGATGAGATACCGCATATGTTATGGGCATACAGAACTTCGGTGAAGGCAGTGACAGGCGAAACACCCTTCTCGCTGGTTTATGGGGCCGAAGCAGTTCTTCCTGTTGAAGTCAAGTCACCTACAGACAGGGTGATTTATTACTGCGCCACCCAAAATCCTATCAATGTTAAAGATGCATTGGATTCTGTTGAAGAGCGAAGAGAAAAAGCTTACATGCGAATGGCAGTATATCGCAATAGAATCAAAAAGTATCATGACAGAAGGGTGCGAAAGGTGATAATCAATGAGCGGGACTTGGTCTTGAAAAAAGCAGACAAAATACAATCCAGAGAAGGCAAAGGAAAATTAGGCGTCAATTGGGTTGGGCCTTACAGGGTATCCAAGAAATTGGGACCGGCAACCTTTGAAATAGAAGAAATGAGCGGGAAAAAGCTCCCGCGCACCTGGAATCTAGAGAACTTGCGCCAATACAAACAGGCTGAGTAGTTAAGGGAAATGATGAGTACTCTTTTTCCTTTTATGAGTTTTTTCCCACTGGGTTTTCTGATAAAAGGTTTTAATGAGGCTTTGATCCCGCACAGTTTATGTATCCATGTAACGTGAAGTTTTTTATTTTTAGCAAAATAAAGATATTCAATGGTTACAATTATTCAATATGCAACAGCTGAATGCATGTCCTTCTCAACTGATAATAGAAACACATAAATGTGTTGCCTACAAAAAGAAAGGCAGATGCATGATTACGCATCATTCGCAAAACCTTATGATTAAACCTTATGATTGTTTAAGAATTACAAGGCAGGCATAAAATTAAGCGAATAAAAGAGTACTCAAAAATTGCAAAAAGGGTCTGGCCACCCTAACGAAAACAAAACTAACTACGAAAAATTACAAGTATGAAGTCGGCAAAAGGCAAGGGTCGCATACGAAAGTAACCGGCATTAAGGCAACAAGGAATAGAAACCCCATAGAAATTGCACATGTAAGTAAAACGGCAAGCGAAGAAAGTTTGGATTCTCTTCATTAAACTTGATGAAGAAATAAGACCTGTCCCACTCGCGGATTTTGTTCGACTTCTCATCAAAGCCGTAGTAACTGCTCTGTCGGATGAAGGTAAAATACTCCCCCGAACTTTTGAAGTGGTGAAGCTTGGAGAAGATCTTGAGCGAGAAGGGGACCTCCAGACAATCCGCCAAAAACTTATCCAGGGTCAAGTCGGCCCATCCATTGGGATGCAGTTGTCCAGGTGCGATTCTATAACCATCAAGGATGGAAGCAATCTCATCCGCCAGCGGATACGTGAAACCGCAGATAATTTGGGCGACAAATATGGTAAAATACCCCTTTGGGAAGTCGCCGGGACCTCTATTTTCCCCGGGAATGCTTGTTTCCAGGCCTTGAAGCCAGGGGTACTGCTCCCGCAAGTCGTCAATCGTCTCGCGGCAAACTAAGCTTCCTGACCTATCCTTCTTCGGTAATAAGCGGAGAGTTGGGATAGGTGGTGGAATCAACTTCCTAGGGTCGAAACTTAGGCCCTCATCAGTCATATTCGCCAGATGGAGAAACTCGACGGGATGAGAATCAGACCTAGGAGAGCTAGTTGAGACTTCATCAACCATCTCATCAACCTCGTGGGACACCTCGCGATTGTAATTTTCGTCGAAGGGTGTGAAATCAAGTTCAGGGTTCGACATATCGGTGAAGGAAACGAACAGAAATAAAAAATGGTTGAAGGAGTTACAGAAAGAGAAACTTACATGTGAGAAAGAACGCAGGGAAGAACGAAGACAAGAGGGTTGATGCTGGAGAGGAAATGACAGAAAACGAAAGAGCTACTGGTTAAAACCCCCAACTTTCCAATACCCAGATGAATGTGAAGAGTTGCCTAAACGTATGAAAAGACCCTAAAAGGGCTCTTACCAGACCAGGGGGGAGGCATGTGATGATTCGCGAAGCCAACTGGACCGAATCCAAAACACGGGCCCAACCCACGATAACTTAAGCCCACGGTTCAAGTTGAATGGGCTCCTAATAAAGGAAAGGGCTAACCGCCCGAAATCCTAATAAGACACTAAACCACCCACTCAGAGAAACGGTTATAAAGGACCATGTATATGACCACGTGGGGGACGTGGCACAGGAGGAGTAACCGCCGAAGGCGGTTACCTGGAGGTGCTTATAAAAGAGATAAGGAAGCTAGGAGAGAAGTAGCTTCGTATTTTTTAATCCTCTATACGATTATCGACCTACTAAATTCCATATAAAACTGACTTGATCGTCGGAGAGGTTTCCCGGAGATCCTGTCTCCGGTTTTGTTTTGCAGGTAATTACAACGAGGATCATCCAATCAAATTCGGCAATTCGTTTGGTTTCTTCACTAGCACAACAATCGTGAGCCGTTATGTCCAGTCTACCTCTCTTATGAAATTAGCTTCGAGAAGTTTCTTCACTTCGTCCTCTACGGCTCTCTCTGTCTTCCTGGAACGTGATTTCTCTTCTTCTGTATCAAAGACTTAGGTGATGAATCAATATTAAACTTATGTGTTATGCATCTGGACTGATCCATTTTACATCTACCACCTAAGAGCTTCTTAAAATCTTTCTTCGCATTCGAAATGTAGGCTTTTCGCAATCCGTAATTCCTTATAAGGTGCTATGACTAGAAGTTCTACCTCCCCCACGCTCAGTGTTGAGTTCATGCTCTTCCTCCTATTCTGGCACATTTTATAATGAGGCCAAATAGGTGTCCTGCACCATCTTCTTGTTACCCTCGCTACAACTGGCACATTTTCCTTAGGAATATGTAAGGTTGAATGTCTTATAGAAATAATCATCTCTATTTTGGTTAAGAATAGCCATTCTATGATGACGTATGTTGATGGCCTAACCCATTATGGTGAACTCACATTCTCCATCCCAAGCCGTATCGCTATCACTAAACTAGCATCTCAATACCACCTGGCCTTGCATAGGGGATGAATGGCCAATGAGATATATCAATGGAACCTACAATAACTCTACCCTGATTGGATCCACATGTATATTCTTGAAGGCATTCCGAGTGATCATATCTACAAAACTTCTAATGTCTACCATGATATGTCTAATCTGGTATCCCTTATTATTTTGGTAATGGCTAAGGCGTCTGTGTGGATATAAGTTATAAGATTAGTCAAAGAGAATGAATGTTTCTATATATCATACCTCGTGTTATGAGATTCAAAATCTGATCCTCCTGCTATTTTGTTGATCACTCCCGTGATCCTTTTTGATATGGTTGAACTTCATATTTTTAGCTTGATTTTCAATAGAGTCATTCATGATTCATTAAATGGCGACTAACCATCCCATTATCAAACATGTGTTTTAGGCTTATGCAGTGCTCCATAAAGATTTGAACTCCAGCCATTAGTTCACTGTTAATATAAGGGTTTTGTGCCACATATTTTGGTGGGGACAGTTTCTGCACCAACCTCTGCACCAACCTCGCACTCTTTTTTTAGATTTGGTTTTCTAAAGAGTTTTATTAATGCTTGACGTCTTTAGAGCCGATGAACTCATGATGAAATCTCAGGTCCACGATCAACTCACCAATGATAAAGAGCCTCATTGTCTTTTTTTTTTTTTTTTTTTGCAAAACAGGCGAGGTGCCAACTACCTAGCATAAGACACCGAACAAAGTTAATATAACTCCCAACAATAGTAAAAAGCTATAGAGGTTAGGTTTGTGATCATACCTCGAGGATACCCTTAAACCCTCTATGTGTAGGCTTCTCATGGTCTCTATTAGGTTATAGGCAGGGGTGTGCATTAGTTTAAACCGTATATGGAACCGAACCGAGCCGAACTGATTTAATTCACTTTTTTGGTTCGATTTTTTTTGACACATCAGTTCGCAATCTATTATATTTTCAGGTGCAGTTCGGTATTCGGTTTGGTTTGGCTTGAAAAAAATATAAAAAATTCGAACCGCAACAAATTACATATATTCTACGTTATTTTATTTATATATTGAAGAGGGTATGGTTCGAGTCTTAAGAGCGGCCTCTTGCCAAATAAATTGGTAGGGGAAAGCTTGCCTCCAGTACACTCTTGTGGTGGGATCCCTCTCGGGACCCTTGCTCAGCGGGGGCACGTAGTATACCGGGCTATCCTATTGAAGAGAAAATGATTAAATGAATGTAGATAGAGGAAATGTTCAATGGCCCTCACTTCGTTAATTTTCCACGTCTAGATATCAACTAAATTGAGTCTTCAATCATTGACTTATATAAGCCATAAACAATCTTTACTACTAAATTTGGACCAAATATATTTCTGTAATACTATAATATCGTTTGATTATATTTCTCAGTTCATTTAATAAGGATAAGGTATCCAGGTATCAAATATATTTCTATAATACTCTCTTTGAATATATTTCTCAGTCCATTAAATTATATTACATATTTAGTATTGGTTTAGTTTACCTGCTGTTTACTGTTGTTGTTTGTTGTTAGGGTTTGCTATTTGTTGTTAGAAAAAACTACTTTCCCAGAAATAGAGATTTTCTGTTTATATAAAAAACTACTTTTCAGCTATAAAATATAAACAGAAGTGAAAAGAGCAAACAGGAAGAGAAAGAGTAGTAACTAAACACCCCTTAATTCACATATGGAATATAAATGTGGGCTTAAAGCATTATTTGGTCCACGACCTATCCAAAATTGTGTCATTTAGTCCCTAATCTATTATTTGCTCACATTTGGTCCTTGACCGATCCCATTTGGTCAAATTTCACCTAATTTGTATGAATACTTAATGGAATCATTATCTCATTGATAAGTAACGATATTTTGACACTTAAACTTGAAACCTGATATTTCGTAAAGTTTTTTTTCCACGTTATGTGAAAATAATTAATTAGATTAAAAAAAGAAAAAAACAAAAAATCCTAAACTAAAATCTATCAAGTTCAAGTGTTAAAATATCGTTACTTATAATTGAGATAATGCTTCACTTAAGTTTGAATCCAAATTGGGTGAAAGTTCACCAATTTGGGACAGATCAGGGACCAAATGTGACCAAATAATATGTTAGAGGCCAAATAACAAAATTTTGGATATATAAATCAGGGACCAAATAGCGCTTTAAGCCTATAAATGTGCACACCAGATGTTATCATATTTGGTCCTTTTTATTATTTAATTATATTAGTATTTATAGTAAAATATGTAAAAATTAGTTAAAATGAAGTTGAATGGAAAATATGAGTCCATTATAGCACAGCCTACAATTCCCCAGTTATTATGGTAAATTGAATTAGTACTCATTAGTGAACCTGGACAGGAGATGAGCAAAGGTTCATTCCATAATATATACTCTAATCAAGCCTATATTCATCTTGTTAGAAATATTAATTAATGAGCAAAACTGATTTTATCTTTATTATTATTATTATTAATTACACCTAATTTCCACATAATATTCTCATCCTTACCTGGATATATCGCCATTCTTTCTTCATCTCTTCCTAATTAGTTTTGACTTCCCTTCTTTCTTTTTATATATAAATTATAATCACTACCAGAAGGTTTTGTAAATTAGTGGTTGCTAAAGTATTTTTTTTATAAAATAAAGTGATTAATATAATACGGGTAAAAAATATAATTAAGTTTCTGAATTTTACTGTGATCAATTATTTTTTTACGTTGAGCCATTAATCATTAATTCTGTTATAGATTCGATCATTATTTAAGTTTTTTCAGTAAAGTGAAAATGTCTACATCAACAAGTCGGATCCCTCAAAAGTTAGTGTCGCCCAAACTCGATGGAAAAATTAAATAAAAGTTGAATCCATAATAAAATTAAAGATTAAGTGTTCAATATGGAATGATAATTTATCAAAAGTTTGATCCATAACCTCTGCAATATTCAGAGGTTTAATTATGTTTTTTTTTTTTTTTGCCTATGATAAATTTGTATCTACAAAATCGCTAGGATCGAATTCAACAACCTAAACTACCGAAAGGTGTTGTAACTGTTAAATCATGAACCAAATTAACCAAAAACTTAAGTTAATATATAATTAACACTCAATAATAGCTCTTTTGAGGTAAGGTGTATAAATATCCGTAAAGTTGACATTTTAAAATTATACAATTTTATCCATAACGTTTATAAATTTCATAAATAATTCATCAAACTGTCTTTTCGATCATAAATCGTATTACCTACACTTCACATTAGCCCCGTCCCTGAATCTGGGCAGGAGGAACGCCTGCCCAGAGCCCAAGAAAATAAGGGGCCCAAAATATAGCTCTACTTTAGCATTTTACTGTCCCTAAATTTAGACGAAGCTAATATAAAATAATACAAATATACAATAATACCTATTCAAAGATAAACAACTGGACCAATTTATTATACTTCAGCCCCCATTATATTGGGATGTCAACTTTTTTTTTTTTTTTATAGGCCTTTGATATATTGTTAATTAATTAAGGATAGAATTTACATATTTTATAATTATTAGCATATTTCTAAATAGATGGAATTTTAATAACTAAAATATGTCTATAGAACATTAAAAATTATAATAACTCGGAAATTAGTCCAAAAAAAACAAACTTAAACACCATTTTGTCTTCAATTTTCAATTACTTATCATCTTTCTCAATAAATCATCCAAATCCCAACAATTTCTAATTTATGACTTTATTAAAAGCTTAATACATCATTTGCCCCCTGAACTTGTCCAAAATGGTTGATTGACCTCCTGGACTTTCAAAGTGTCTCGATAGCCTCTTGAACTTGCATAAAATGTTCAGTTAGCTTCCTGAACTTGCATAAAATGTTCAGTTAGCTTCCTGAACTTGCATAAAATGTAATCAATTAATCACTCGGTTGTAAAAAAGTAAGTTAAATGTGGAAGATATATTGCACGCATTTTAAAAAAGTAAAACGACCAAGATCGGTTTATACGATTATAATATTAGAAAAGAAAATGTTTTATAGTTGAATAAGTAAGAAATTCTTTTTTAACATGTTTTAATCTATTTTGTGAATTATGTAATAACATTATAAGGCACATGTAACATATCTCCCACATTTGACTTACTTTTTTACAACCGAATGATTAATTGATTATGTTTTACGTAAGTTCAGGGAGCTAACTGAACATTTTATGCAAGTTCATGGGGTTATTGAGACACTTTGAAAGTTTAGGGGGCCAATCAACCATTTTGGACAAGTTCAGGGGGCAAATGATATATTAAGCCTTTATTAAATGAGTTGATGTACATTCTTAAATTTGTGAAAATATGGATTGTTATCTAAATATTTCAATTGCTTTCGAATCGTATTAACTATGATAGTGACCGTTGCATCAGCTAAAAGAAGTTTTTCAAAATTAAAATTATTGAAAAACTATATGAGATCGTCAATGTCATAAAAAAAATTAAGTGGTCTAATCATTTTATGTATTGAGAGAAATATGTTACATCATATTGATATAGACACTATTATTACTGATTTTGCATTTAGAAATGCTCGTAGACATCATTTTGTATAACAAATGAAGTAATTTTTTAGGGTTAATTACAAATAACTACCTTGTGGTTTGACCGATTTGCGATGTGGTACCTGTGACATTTTTTTTTGCAAACACAACCCTATGGTTGCAAAATTTTACATGTTTTTTTACTTTGCCAAATTTGACCGATAACGACTTCGAAATAAAAAATTTCAGGAGCTAAATGATATTTTAAGCAACTTTAATTCTTCAACTTTTAAGGTTTAAGGTCATTTAGGTGTTGTTTTTTATGAGAGAGAAAAGATAATGTTTATAGAGAGAAAATTCCAAAAATGATGATTTTGAAAAATTAAGAATATGGTTCCATAGTAAATATGATACCAAACAAGTTTAATTCTTGAAAATTTTCATCGAAGTCGTTATCGGCCAAATTTGGCAACGTAAAAAAAACATGTAAAATTTTGCAACCATAGGGTTGTGTTTGCAAAAAAAAAATACCACAGGTACCACATCGCAAATCGGTCAAACCACAGGGCAGTTATTTGTAATTAACCCTTTTTTTATACAATTGATTTTTTTGCTTTATTTTTTATATGCACTTAAGTTAGGGCCCCTTTTGGTTCTTCGCCCTTAGGCCTACAAAATCTCAGGATCGGGCATGCTTCACATTTGCGTCATTTTTTATCACAACCATAAGAATACACATGATTTTTTTTGAAAGTATACTTTATTTTGCACGAGTTAGAAAAAAATCCAAATTTTTATCGAATTTAAAAATATTAACCTTCAATTTTATTATTAAATTATAAAAAACATGTTAAACATTTTTCTTAATCCAACTAATAGACAATAAGGAGCAAAATATCTGTGTTTTACAAGCATGTATGAAATTGATCAAACTTGCCAACTTTAAGGGTAAAATTGCTCTTGATTGCCAATGTTAAACGTAAAATTGCACCATTTTTTACATTAGGGGTAAATTTGTTCCCGAGTGTCGGCGTTAGGGGTATTTCGCACCTTATCATAGCTTTTATTAGTATCTCTCACATACACCATAACGCAAATATCCTTGGATTTAAAGCATGTACAACACAGATTTATCTTACCATGTGTTAAAATTTAATCGACTAATGAGATTGTCAGAATTCGAACCTTCGTCAACTTTCTGATACAATATAATTGAACCAGTTTAAGCAAATAAGTAAGCCGCAAGAATGGCTTTTATTATTATCTCTGATACATCCCGCATATGAACGCATAACACAAACTTATCTTACCATGTATTGAATCTAGGTTTGAACCCCTGACTACTTGGCTTAAGAGACTCTGATACCATAATAATAAAGTAATTAAACTAAAAGGTTAAGCTAATAGTTAGAGTCCAAAAATAACTTTTACTAGTAATAACTGTGTATACGAACTTGTGACTATCTTGCAGAGTCTTCCGCAGTCAACCTATAAAATAGAACCAAATGTCAGAGAGACGCCGGAGTCCAGCAAACTCATTCTGATGCCTAACTCAGTAAGTTCTTTTGAAAGGTTGAAAAGTAAAGACTAATTGTAAGTTTGTAGAGTTAACATGCCATTAGGAATGATAATACCTGCCTATTTATAAGGTTCTGTTCAAACCTTTTCTTCTTATAGGAATCCTTGTGGCTTTAGGATTCTTTTTTCAATTAGAATTTGGCTTTAGGAGAAGTCCTCGTGACCTAGCCGCTACATGAGGGAATGTCCATGGTAGTACTTGGTGCATCCAAAGGTCCCATTACAATATGTGGAAGTTGATTTGAGGGGTTCCTATAATGCCACATGTCTGATTCATTTTATACCATCGATATCAATTAAGCTTTGTTCTTTATCGCTGAAAAAAACTGAATTGAACTGAACTAAACTGAACCGAATGCTATTGAACTGAACTGGACTGAACTGAATTGAACTGAACTGAATACTGCTGAATATTGAACTAAATTTAACTGAATGCTACTGAACTTAACTGAATGCTACCAAACTTAACAATAATGATGATATTAGACTTTAAAATAATTTTAATGATAATATTGGACATTAATAAACTTATAATAATATTGGACATCAACTGAATGCTAAAACTGAATGCTGAAACTGAATTGAACTGAATGCTAAAACTGAATGCTCAAACTGAATTGAACTGAACTGAACTGATTGTTACTGAACTGAACTGAATTGAACTGAACTGATTGTTACTGAAATTAAGTGATAAAGAACAGGACCTTAATATCTTACCTATATTCTTCATTTTCTACTGCAAATTCCAAACACTAGTTCTTTAATTAGTGTCTATATATGTATGCCAATATCACACTAAAATTGGAACAAAATCAAATAATTCCGTTCACTTGTCTAAATAAATTATAAGTTTCAGGATTATAAATAATTTGTTATTGTTATATGTTTCTGCTTCCAAAAAGTTATAAAAAAAAATAAAGGCTTTATACATCACTTGTTAAAAAAACTTGATTGGTCTGAATTTTAAAGTGTTTTGATGGCCCCTCAACTTAAATAAAATATTCAGTTAACTTCTGAATTTGCGTAAAATGTAATCGATCAATGACTTGGTTGTAAAAAAATATGTTAAATACGGAAGATATATTACACGTGTCTTAAAAAAAAAGTAAAATGACCAAGGTTGGGATATGTCGTTGTAATATTAGAGAAGACATTTAACAGTTGAGCAAATAAGAACTTCATTTTTAATCTATTATGTGAATTATGTAATAACATGTTAAGCCTCGTGCAACACATCTTCCTCATTCAACTTACTTTTATGCAATTGAGCGATTAATTGATTACATTTTATGCAAGTTCAGGAGCCTAACAGAACATTTTGTACAAATTGACGGAACTATCGGAACACTTTAAAAGTTTAGAAAACCATTTAACCTTTTTTGGATAAATCCACAAGACAAATAATATATTAAAACACTTGCTATGAATCCGTTTGCAGGGCCGTTCCTGACCTTTTAGAGGCCTGGGACGAGATGATAAATTTGGACCTTTCATATATACATTCTATTTTTTTTTAAGTTGGAGACTAGATGATTTTTTATTATAAGGAATATGGTACAAATTTAGTCATATGGTTATTAGGAGAGAGCAATTAGCATTCATGCACAAAATAGTGCAATTTTAAGCCTAACGTTTATCAATTGGTGCAGTTTCAAGCTTATAATTGACGAAAATGAGGTCATTTCTGAATGCTAATTTCTTTTAATATTTAGCATTTTATTTATCAAATCATTTATCAATTGATCCAGTTTCAAACTTATATATGTGATATTTAGCATTTTATTTTTTGAGCTATTTCCATATGTGATATTTAGCATTTTGAATGAAAAATTGAACAAATTTATTAATTTATGAATTTTCACCGCATCATAATCATAATTTTTGATACGTAATATGCACGTGTGAAAATTGTTTTTTTTTTTTTTAAGACAGACATAATATACGGATAATAAGGAATTATTAAGTTTTATTTATCTAGATA
Source organism: Euphorbia lathyris (assembly GCF_963576675.1). NCBI lineage: Eukaryota > Viridiplantae > Streptophyta > Magnoliopsida > Malpighiales > Euphorbiaceae > Euphorbia > Euphorbia lathyris. Next base: position 90,143,947 of record NC_088915.1, read on the forward strand.
TTAAATCTACATGAAAAAGTGTAAAAACTCTTCATAACCTAAGAGCTTTTAGAAAATATCTTTCTATTCCGAATGAACAGATTACAGGGAAAGCTGAGCTGAGCAAAGCTGAGCTGAGCTGAGCAGAGCAAAGCTGAGCTGAGCTGAGCTGAGTAAAATTGATTCTATATTTCTAACACCCTCCCCCCTCAAGTTGGAGATGTTATGCGGACCAGTCCCAACTTGGATAAACTTGGCCACATCTGATTAGAATTCAATGGCTTAGTGAGCACATCAGCCAATTGTGATTGTGAAGCCACATGTGGGGTGGTGATGAATTTTTCCTCCAAGTATTCACGAACAATATGGCAATCAATGGCAATATGCTTTGTTTGTTCATGAAATACTGGATTTGAAGCAATGTAAATTGCTGACTGATTGTCGCAATACAGGGGAATCGGCAGTTGCACTTGAATCTGGAACTCAGCAAGGAGGTATGTTAACCACTTGATCTCACATACGGTGGTTGCCATTGCACGATACTCGGCTTCAGCGGACGATTTTGTCACCGTTCCTTGTTTCTTTGATTTCCAGCTTATCAAAGAGCTGCCTAACATTACACAATAACCGGTTACAGATCGTCGTGTAATTTTGCATCGTCCCCAATCAGAATCGCAATATGCGAATAATTGGAATTCAGCATCTGCAGCATAGAACAACCCCATGGACATTGTTCCTTTCAAATACTGAAGCACATGTTGAGCAATTTTCATATGGACCTGTGTGGGAGAATTCATATGCTGACTAAGCTGCTGTGTGACATAGGCAATGTCAGGACGAGTGAAACTAAGGTACAAAAATCGACCAATTAGTCTCCTGTATTGCTCTGGTTCTTCAAAAGGATCTGAAATTGCATCAAATTGTAAACCGGAAGGGAAAGGACTACTGGCTACTTTAGCATTACTCATGTTCGCATCTTTTAACATATCAAGAATATACTTCTGCTGAGTGAGTAATATGCCAGAATCTGATCGAGCCAGTTCCACACCCAAAAAATAACGAGCAATTCCCAAATCCTTGATGGTGAATGTGCGATCAAGCTCCTCTTTTATCTCTTGGATTAAATTTTCTGAAGTTCAAGTAATGAGGATGTCGTCAACATACACAATGAGGACAATTAAATCAGATTCTTGTTTCAAAATAAACAAGCAATAATCATGAATGCTCTTTGTGAACCCCATACTTTTCAATTTGTTGCTGAACTCTAGGTTCCATTGACGCCCGGCCTGTTTTAAACCATATAAGGACTTGGTAAGTTTACAAACATGTCCAGGTTTCTCCACATGATATCCTGCTGGAGGCTCCATGTACAAATCTTCATCAATATGGCCATGAAGATATGCATTATTTATGTCAGCTTGATGAATTGGCCAGCCTTTACTTGCTGCGATTGCAATGAACATACGGACAGTTGTTACTTTTGTAACAGGAGCAAAACATTCATTGTAATCCACTCCAGCCTTCTGTGTGTATCCACGAGCTACTAGTCGTGCTTTATAACGCTCCACAGAACCGTCAGGGTTGTATTTAACTTTAAATAACCACTTTGATGAAATAGTTTGCTTGTCAGGGGGTAAAGGAACCATAACCCAGGTTTGATTAGCTTCAAGGGCATTTAATTCCTTAGTTATGGCTTCTAACCATTTCGGATCAGATTTAGCTTCAGAATAGGATTTAGGTTCATGAATTTTGTGAAGGTTGACAAGGTATGCTTCATGAGTGGCTGTGAAAGCAAAACTGGCTTCTGAATCTGCTACCACAGTATTCAAAACGAAGTCATTGTATTTTGTTGGCTTCTTGATGATTCTAGAGGTGTGTCTCTGAACAGGTAGAATTTGAACAGACGGTGGAGATATAGGTACATCAGATGAAGTTGAAGGTTGGATGAAAGGACTGTCATTAAGATCTATATCTTGATTGACACCTTGGTTTTGTTGAATTGGTTGTGGAGAATGTGATTTAAGAGGTGTAGAGGCAGGCTGATAATGACAATCAGATTCATCTGTTACAACAGATGGGAAAATGAGTGTATTGTTGTTTTGAACATCAGCATCAACAATTTGTGTGAGATTTTTGTAGGGAAACATCTCCTCTTGAAAATGTATGTCACGAGAGACGACAAGCTTTTGTGTAGATAAATTATAGGTTTTAAAACCTTTTTGATGTGGAGCATTGCCAAGGTAAATGGCAGGAAATGATCTATCCTCAAATTTGGACTTATGAGGATTAGTATTGGTTATATAACATGAACATCCAAAAACTTTCAATCGATCATAAGGTGGTGATTGATCATAAAGTTTTTGATAAGGACTGATCCAACCAAGTACCTTTATAGGCATGATGTTGATCAACACAGTGGCTTGAAGTAATGCTTCCCCCCAAAACTCAATGGGAAGACCAGCCTGCATAAGCAATGCTTTGCCAGTCTCTATAAGGTGTCTGTGCTTGCGTTCCACTATGCCATTCTGCTGTGGAGTGTAAGCACAAGTTCGTTGATGAATAATCCCATGAGTATGCAATACATTCTGACAAAGAGGTACCTACAAACTCAGTCCCATTGTCAGTGCGAATGTTCTTGATATTGATCTCAAACTGAGTTTTGATCATATTAATGAAAACAGAAATCAAGTGAGGCACTTCAGTCTTATGCTTGAATAGCATGGTCCAGGTGTTTCTAGTATAGTCATCAACCAAAGTGAGCATATATATATCCCCTGTGAGTGAATGTTTATGAAAAGGCCCCCAACAATCTATATGAACTAGTTCGAAAGGTTTATGTGTTTGGGAGGTACTAGTAGGAAAAGGTTTTCTGTGCCGCTTGGACCTTAGGCAAATATCACAATCATCATGCTCATTACAATTGTCAAATACAGGGATATATTTCTATTTATGAACAGATACATGACCTAGCCGTCTATGCCACAAACTACCATTATTTGTAGCACTAGTAGTATGTAAAACAGTACTAGAAACAGTACTAGAAATGACATTATTGGAAATGGAATCAAAAGGACCATTGGACAAATGGTATAAGTGGTCTTGTTGTGTTCCTTCAGCTAGGATATGTTTAGAGATAGGGTCCTGCAAAATACATTTATAAGGTGTAAATGTCATTTGCAAACCAGTATCCTTCGATAGTTGTGCAACTGAAAGCAAGTTGTAATCAAAACAATCAATGAACATGACATTATGCAGTATGAGATTAGAGCCTATCTTCACATCTCCAATCTTGTTAACAAGCTTGACTGAACCATCAGGTAGGTAAACCTTTCTTGCTTTGTCCAAACTTCTAATACTAGAGAAGTTGTTTATGCAACTGCTCATATGAGTGGTAGCTCCAGAATCAATTATCCATAAAGCTTGACTGTTGTGGCAGTTATGATTCACAGATAGTAAGTAAGTCTTAGGCATACCTGAACTGGATGCATAATGACTATGCTCTCCTGTATCCTTGGTACGAGCAAAAGCAGTGAAATCAACCTGTTTTTTTCCTTTATTCTTCTTGTATTTCTGAATTTCCTGTTGAATCAATTTCTGCATCTCTTTCTCATCATCTGAATCAGTGGAGCTTTCATCAAATGGAGTCTGTGCTTCATGAGTAAGAAGAGCTTTTACTGGAGGACTAGCAGGACCAGTCTTCTTGGATCCTGTCCACCAATCAGGATATCCATGGATGCGAAAGCATGTGCTGCGATCATGCTTCTTGCGTTTGCAATAATCACAGTAGAGATTACTTTTGTCTTCTTTTTGTTTGTTGACAGATCTAGGAACTACAGGTGCAGTCACTGCATTAGTTTGTTTGTTAGCAGTTGCAATATGAGCAAAATCTTCCTTGCCATCAGTTGTTGACTCCTTTTGTTTCTCAATTCGCAATAGCATAGAGAATGCGCGATTGACATTTGGCATTGGATCCATCAGGAGTATCTGATTGCGAACATGCTCAAACTCGATGTTCAATCCACATAAGAACTGCAAAAGTTTATCCTCATCGCATCTACTCTGTATCAATTCTCTGGCTCCACCACATTTGCAATTGAGAATCGGTTTGAGAGCCAAAATTTCATCCCACAATCGCTTCAGTTTATTAAAAAATGCAGTTATAGTCATCTGTCCTTGTGTGATGCTGTTTAATTCCTTTTTAAGATGAAAATACAAATGACCATTGTCCTCTGCATATCCATGCTCAAGTTCTTTCCACAGATCCCGTGCAGTAGGAGCAAATAGAAAAGTATCCTGCAATTCTTTACTTAAGCAGTTTATAATCCATGAAAACACTAGATTATCCACTTGTATCCAATCTTCATATGCATCAATGTTAGTATCAGGATCTGGTATTTCCTCATCCTTAAGCACAAAATTAGTGCGCTTCTTAACACTAAGAGCGATAAGCATTGATCGACGCCAAGAAATATAGTTAGATCCATTCATAGGTGTATTCACAAGTATAGAACCTGGATTATCATAATGTCGCACAGATTTGAAGATTTCTGGTGTTGAATGAATTTCACTTCGTCGATCAGGGCGTTGCGTTGATGGATTCAGTCCGACTTGAATCAAATCTGCTTCAACTTCATGATTACGACTGGTTTCAGCATTAGGTTTTTGATTTTTCTGTTTCGGAGACTTAATCGGTGGTGCTGTAATTTCTTCATCTTCTTCAATATCATCGAGGAAGAAATCATCTCTGCCCCGTACAACATTGACGTAGCTTCTTCCTTTCGTCATTTGGATAGCAATTTGGATCTAATTTCCTTGTTGCTCTGATACCATGTAAAAACTCTTCACAACCTAAGAGCTTTTAGAAAATATCTTTCTATTCCGAATGAATATTATTGAAGAGAAGAACTGCTTATATAGCAGATTACAGGGAAAGCTGAGCTGAGCAAAGCTGAGCTGAGCTGAGCTGAGCAAAGCTGAGCTGAGCTGAGTAAAATTGATTCTATATTTCTAACAAAAAGATAATTAAAACATTTTAATGTGTATATGTCATGTGTAAAAGATTTAAATTTTGATTAAATTGTTCATTCAAAATAGGTTAAAAATAGGCTAAATATCACATATGGAAATACCTCAAGTGTTGAACTGTGAGGGTAAATGATGAATTTTATACGAAGTATCAGTTTGAGAACGTGTGACTGAATATTTTTTTTTACTAGGTTGGGCTATCCTATTTTTAATCATCCAAGTCTGACTAAGTATAAAGATTTAGAGGGCCCAAGTCTGAAGTTATCTTTTTGGTTTTAAGTTTCAAAATCAGCAATATAAAAATAGATTTTTTTTGGTAGAAACAAGAAAAGAAAAACAAACGAAGAAAAAACCTAACCTGGGATCAGCCTAGGAAAGCTAACCCCAATTCTATCCTCTAGAAGAAGAGAAGAAAGAAAGATGGGAGGAACAGAAATGGTAGTAACACCTAACATCCCCTCATGACCAGCTGCCGCCAAGCGATCCGCGATCCGGTTTTGCTCTCTGAAAATGTGGCTGAACTTTAAGGAATCAAAGGACGAGCTAAGCCTTTTAATAGCTTTGATGAGATTACGGCTATTTAGACAAATAGCATGATTATCACAAATCATATTTATGGCCTCCAAGTTATCAGACTCCACAGATAACTTCTTAACACCCAGACTCTTGGCAAGCTTGATACCAGAGAGAATACCCCAAAGCTCCGCAGAAAAGGAAGAGCCCAAACCTAGATTCTAGGTGAACCCAAAAAGCCAGGCACCCCCCACCCCATCTCTAAGAACTCCTCCAGCCGCAATTTTCCCATTGGAAAGGCAAGAGCCATCCGTGTTCAACTTCACCTCCCCATCTCTAGGCCTGCTCCAACCAACGAGGTGGACCTCTCTTCTCTGGGTAGCCCTGGCAAGGGAATCCCCTTTGAAACTCTCAGTAATAATAGAAAGCTTCTTGGTGAAGAACTCAGGAAGGTTAGGAATAAAAGTAGTTTTATCACCAAAAATCGCCTCGTTAGTTTTATGCAATATAAATATTTTATATACCGAATTAAAAATTATTTTTTGGGGCCCCTGAAATTTATGGGCACTAGGCTGCGTCCCAAAAATCAAGGCCCAGGGCCCGCCTGTCGGTTTGCATTCATATAAACTGAGAAAATTAAAGCGTCAAATTTGTATATGAATTTTTTTATTTGCATGGAAAGCTTTTATTTTTTGTTACTATGAATTCGATTTTTTCTTTTTCCTTTTTTTTATAAAAGGAAAATGAAAAACATAACATCATCCTAAAAATTTTAAGTAGATAAAAATTCATACACAAATTCGATTATAACAGATAATATAAGGAATACAGATTAACCAAGTAATTAACAAAAAAACAAAACAGAAATTTAATAATAATAGGACATGAATAATTTAATGTTAAAAAATCAGGTTTAAAGTGTTATTGAGTCCTTGACTTATTCAAAATTTTATTATTTGGTCCCTGATCTATTATTCGATCACATTTGATCCCTGAACTATTCCAATTGGAGAAATTGTACCCAATTTAGATGGAGACTTGACAAACTTCATATATAATGTATTTTGACATATGAACTTGATACGTTACACGTCTTGAAGTTTGTTTGCCATATAAATTTTCTTATCTGAAAATAATTCATTAAATTATAAAAAAGAAAAACAAATAAAACAAATCTCCAAATTAAAATTTATCAAATTTAAAATATTAATAGAATAATAATTATGTCTAGTATTTCTGTTCAAATCGGATGAAATTGCACCATCTGGATAAATCAAGAGCAAAAATGATTAAATAACAAAAGTTTGAACAGACCAAAATCCTTGATAGCTTCTCCCCTCCTTTGCATATCTTGAATTCTGCAAATCAAATTATTCTTAAACTCCGACAAAGAAACCCTAAATTTATCAATTTCACAAAATTGGACATCTGCTGCGGGCTTTTTCCACCAAAATTCTTGGCAAGACTCAACAACATTAATGGCGTAAAATCTCTGAATTACTTAAATAGCAGAAGGACTGCCGAATCCGTAGGCTCTACCGGAGGGAGAAAATGTAAAAGCTGCGGCTGCTTTAATGCCGGAAAATGTACAAAACTCATCTAATTTTTTGAAAAGGCCTTTACGACGTTTAGTGAAAGTAGTATTGAGATGGAGTTTGTTTTCTATTTTTCTTATATCTATCTTCTTCCTCCCTGTTCCATGTCTTCTCGCGGTCATCTCTATTTCTATCTTTTTATGTACACGGTTTAGATGGAGTCTCTGCTGCAGGAGTATTGCCACAGGGGGCTTTGGTATTAAACAGCTCCACAATTTCAATTCTGCCCTTATCGGAAAGTTGGCCTGGGAGCTCATCCAGGGAAAGTCTTTCGTTCCCGTGCTTCTGAAAGCCCGTTTCCTGAGCAGCACGGGCAGCCCAAAATAAATTCCTGGTAAGTAGTGTGGAAAACTACCTCGACGGTGATGATTGGATAAATCTGGATATCTTCCCGGATCGGGTACATGACAATATTCGTCGCATAAAGAGAGGCATGGATGACTTGGACCTCTGTATTTGGGAAACAGCTGAGTCTGGGGTTTTCTCTGTCAAAGTATTCTATGATTCTCTGCAAACGCATCCCCCTGTATCTAACTCGCACAAATTCCTTTGGGGCGTACACATCCCTCCGTCAAGATCACTTCTTTGCTGGAGGATGTTAAACAACCGCTTACCAACCCATGAGAATTTGCAGGCCAGCGGATTCACGCTTGCCTCTTGCTGCTATCTTTGTCTGAAAAATACAGAGACCTCAACGCACCTGTTTGCGTCTTGCCCCTTCGCAGCTACACTTTGGCACCATCTCTGTTCCGTCTTCAACGTCAGGCTTGACCTTTCGGGAACTATTAGCTCCTTCTTTAATCAGCTCATGCATATGAAATTTGGCAAGCAGGTCTACCGCCTTTAGCAAGCGGCTGTGATCAGTTGTTTCTGGTTAGTCTGGAGAACGAGAAACTTGGCCTGCTTCGAGTCTGAGCTGCCTTCAATCCAAAGATCAGTCGTCAAACTGATGTGCCTCATCCGTGAATCTGGTGTTCTAAACTTGGGTCACTGCTCTAGCGCTTATGATGCTCAGGCGCTCCGCCATCTTCATATCCGCCCCCGGCCTCCGCCTGCCCCCAACATATTTGCTGTTCGCTGGCTCCCCCCGCCCCCGGACTAAACGAAGGTAAATACGGATGGCTCCGCAATTGGTTCGCCGGTTGCTGCAGGTTCAGGAGGCATCTTTCGAAATTACAGAGGCTTCCCAAAAGGCTGTTTCGCCATCCCGTTGGGGTCTGTTCCTGCACATTACGCAGAAATGATGGCGGTTATTCATGCAGTTGATATGGCCAGGTCACGAGGTTGGCTTCATCTTTGGATCGAGTCTGACTCGGCCCTAGTGGTACAGCTTATGCGCAACAGGTCCGATCAAGTTCCCTGGTCTATCCGTCAGCAATGGTTGAGTTGCCTCCACCAATGCTCGGGAATGGCAATCAGAATCTCCCACATCTTCAGGGAGGGAAACAGGAGCGCTGACGCGCTTGCCCGTCACGCAGTAACAGCAAACGGCACCCTTTGGTGGCATTCGGCTCCCGATTTCTGTCAAAGATTCATCCTCGATGACATTGCTTCGGTTGTAAACTATCGCTTTCATTAGCACTTTTCTTTCTTTCTTCTCCCCCCTCTTTTTATTTCGATGTAAAACATTCTTTCATTTTTATATATCTTTGGGTTTGTGTGTTTGGTCCTGGGGGTGCCAGCCTGGTTAGGATGCCCGTGGATCAAATGCACCCGTCCCAGCCTTTCAATAAAAAAAATGTACACGGTTTTTTATTTTTCTTTATATAGACATTAGAGGCAGTGACGAATACACGATTACTCGGTTGGGGGGCCGATTTTACACATGCTTTTCGGAAAAAAAAATTTGCTAAATCGAACTTGCTTAATTTTTTTTTTGTATATATACGTGTTATAATTTGAATGGTCAAGAACCAATTTTAAATATTAATGTACAATTTCTCAAAATTAAGCTAGATTTCATTTAATAGTCCTAACATGTAAAAAAAAATCGGTTTAGGGAGGCTGAACATGTAAAAATAATTAAAACATTTGATTTCAGATGACCTACCAGGTCAAAACAAAATTAATAATTTGGATTTAAGGAGGCCTAAAAAGGCAAATAAAAAATTAAAAAATTTGGATTTAGAGAAAATTAGAAATTTGGATTTAGGGAACACATAATAGGTCCAAAATATTGAAATTTTGAATTTTGGACAAGTCTAACACGTAATGTGATATATTTAATTTTTTTATTAGTTCAATGCTAGTTAATGGCCATGTTTGGGGATTAACTGTTAGCCGATTACATTAGCTGTTTGTGTAGACCTGTTTGTAAAAATTAGCTGATTGATAATAGCAGTTGTGCAAAAAGACAAATAAGGGCATTTCTTTTTTTAATACATAAAAATATATTTAAAATAATTAGGGTTAAAGAAGTCCATTAATTTTAATATTGCAAAACGCTAATTGAAAAGCTCCTAAAAGAACTTTTTCTAAATTAGCGTTTTCATCCCAAAACTCTCTCCCAAACCTCTCTCCACCAAACACTCCAATTAGCGGTTTCAGTGGTCAAACCGCTAAAGTTGGTCAAAACCGCTCTTTTTATCCCAAAACGCTCTTTACCAAACAGGGCAAATATTTCAAACCGAGTCATCTGAAACCTATTGGCTCATCAATATTTCAAACCTGAAGAGGTGTAAACGAGCAGAGCCGGACCTATTGGCTTATTAATATTTCAAACCGAGTCAAATTGAAACCTAGTTTTGACAAGTTTGACTGACCCGTGTTTCAGTCGAATCTAACCGAACCAAGCTTTTATCAAACTTTGACTAAACCGAGTTTTTTTTTATTGAACTTCTAACGAGCTTCGACTGAGCCAAACTTTTATTGAATTTTGACCGAACCGAACTTTGACCAAGCTGAACTTTTATTGAGTTTTGACCAAGTTTTGACCAAGCCAAAGTTTGACAGAATTTTAGTAGAATATGTAAAAATTAGTTGAAATGAAGTTGAATGGAAAATATGAGTCCATTAATATTGTCATCCTTATATGGATATAGCGCCATTCTTTCCTAATTCTCATTCTTTTCTTTTTTTTTATATATATTCAATAATTCCAAAATCATTCCATTCTGATTCTTTCACTTCAATCATTTTCTCCCAAAATCGAGAATGAGGTTGAAAGGGATGGCTGCGGTCTTTAACGAGGCTGTTCGGATGAGGCTTTGCGATAGAAATGGGAGCGAGCACTATTCTCCTGAAGATTCCGACTATCTTTCCGATCTAGTCAACTCTTTTATCGAAGGAGTCAATAATCATGATTCACAATCCGAATCTAACATTGAAGAATCACCAAATTACTACTCTAATTCTGAAAACAACAACAAATTGCAGAATCTTCTTAACAATGAAGACGAAGATGATGAATTCAGAAGGATAATTCAACTTGCTTCTGAGATCATTGATCAAAAATCCTCACAAGGCTTTAGTAAACGCACATTGATGTCTCATTTACGCCACCACGGCTTTGATGCTGGTTAATTTCTTTTTTACTCATAATTCTCAGATTTCCATATACTGGTAATTATCGTGTTCGTGTTGTATAAATTACCGAATTAGTGTCAAATGTATCAATTTCTGAGAGCTAATACATTACTATGTTTGGGGCTCATATTATACATATTCATGTCCTACAGGTCTTTGCAAATCGCGTTGGGGCAAATTTGGGAAGCATCCGTCACAAGAATACGAGTATATAGATGTGAATATTAATGATAATCGCTTTATTATTGAAGTTAATTTAGCGATGGAATTTAAAATTGCTCGTCCTACTACAGCTTACATAACATTACTCAATTATTTTCCTAAGATATTTGTCGGAAAGCCTGAGAAGTTGAAACAAATACTGAGATTAATGAGCAGTGCAATAAGATTATCAATGGAAAAGATGAAATTGCATGTTCCACCGTGGAGAGGAAACGGGTACATGGAGGCCAAGTGGTTTGGTCCTTATAAACGCACAATCAATGAAATATCAGCTAAAGATAAAGTATTCTTTGATGTTGGAAAACGTTCAATTGGGTTTGAGGTTTTTCAAGTCGTGGATTACAATTGCCAATGAAATTATTTTGTTGGTAAAGTTGGTTTGAAAATTGGGTCCTTGAATGTTGAACTAAATGGCGATGAAATGACGAAATGAATCTGAAATTGTAGTTAAATATTTATTAAATTGGTAGAGATTTTTCTTTAGATAATAGCTCTCCTTTGCCACATGGCCAGATTTTATTGGGTAAGCAGTTGCGTTCTAAGAATTTGAAAGCAATTAATTAGACCTGAACTTTTTTGCAACATTATATATTATTTATATTTTTTTTGCAAGATTTTGTATATTTGTGGTGTCCATCAAATCGCTATCATCAAATTTAAGACGACAGAAAAGTTAGTGTAACCATTAAATAATGGAACCAAATTAATAAAAAACTTAGGGGTCTTTGGTTGTTGATTTTGTATGTTTTTTTTAATTTTTTCATTTTAAAATGGAGAATTTTAGGTGTTTAACGAGTAACTTTCAGTTTGTCTTTTACGCCTAAAAAACAGCATAGTAGAAAAGCATAGAATTCCTGATTTTTTGAGAAGCAACTTTTTAACAACAAACTGTAGCAACAAACAACAAAAAAAACAACAGCAAATAGTAGGTAAAATAAACGAACACTTAAACTAATAAATAGTTAATATTCAATAATAGCTTTTATTAGTATCTTTAAGGGGGTGTTCGGTTGCTCTTTTTCAGGCTTTTGTTTGCATTTTCACTTTAAAATTGAGAGTTTAAGGTATTTGGTTAATCATCTCATGTTTGCTTTTTACACCTGAGTAGCATTTTACAAAAACAGATAATCTCTGCTTTTGCGTAACAAGGTAGTTGTTCATGTTTTCTGTTGCTGTTAGCTGTTTACTGTTCGTGTTAGGATGTAGATATTAATTATTTTTTCTATAAAAAACACATGTTTCGGAATTTTTAACAAACACGTTGTATCTTCTGTTTAGTATTTAAAAGCAAAAAGCAGTTCCGAAAACAATCCTTTCTTCAATCATTAACTCATACAACCCACAAACAATCTTTATTATTACTAAATTTGGACCTTCTTTGAATATATTTCTTAGTGAATTTAGTGATGTATGCACAATTTTTACAAACGTTCTCAAATGTTTAAAATATTTAGGGTAATTAATTTATTAGTCCCTATATTTTGACAAAACACACTGTTTAATCCCTGTATTTTCAAAAACACACTATAAGGTCCCTAACTTTTTTCTCAGTTAACTGTTTAGTCCCTAACGTTTTTCTCGGTGAACTGTTTAGTCCCTAACGTTAGACTCTCATGAAGATTTTGTTAGTCAATTTGGATTTGCATTCTTCTTTTCTTTTCCTTTAAACTCTAATACATCTGAAATCAACTTTGAGTGTTTTTCTTCTTGATTTTCTTCTTAATCGTTCAAATTCGTAAGCATTGGGTCTTTTCTTTTTCTTATTCTCCATACAAATAGCTTCTTCTTCTAAATTAGATTTTCTCTTCTAAAGTTTGAAGGTAAATAGTAAAGGGTAATTTAGTCATTTTCGAAGTCATAAACGATAAAAAAATCTGAGAAACGGACGGAAGGACTAAACAGTTCACTGAGAAAAAGGTTAGGGACCTTACCATGTGTTTTTGAAAATACAGGGACTAAACAGTGTGTTTTATCAAAATATAGGGACTAATAAATTAATTACCCAAATATTTATTATGATATTACTGTAATTACAATGTACTAAACTGCTTCAGTTTATCATGTCTGACGTGACATTTAAATAACAGTCAAATCAGTTTTGTTAAATTTTCGGCAATATAAGACTAAAATTAATCTTGCTTGAAAATATTATGGTTGAATATACATCATTTCGTACGTTAGGATTAAATCTTCACTTCTTTAAAAACATTAGAGTCAAATTTGATTCTTAAAAAAATGTTAGCATTGTTCTTTAACAAAAATAAAAATAATAGCATTGTTTTTACAATACTATATTGAAAGATATTGTTTTAACAGATAGAATATACTATGGATTTTGCTATTTACCGTCCCAAATTAGTTATCACCGCTCCCATTTGGACAATTTTGCCATTTGCATAATTTTTTTTTCAAAACTGATTTCTTTTTGAGAGAATCGGCCAAAATTTGGCCTAAACGGGTGCCACATCCGTTCGACCCATGGTGATTGTAACGAATTGGATGGGCTTATACATTGGAGGCTTTTAGGCCTGAGATTCGGGTGAATAATCGAACGCCTATCAACACCTTCATTCTCTACTAGGCACACTTCACTTGCAAATTTCGAGTTCCTCTGCTGTCGTACTTCTAAGAATTTTTTTGACATCTCAATATAGCCCCAAGCTAGTTAGGACCTATCACCTAGTCCCACCTTGTACAATTATAAAGTTGTAGGCAACATACATAAAAGTTGAGATCAAGTGCTAGGTCCTAACTAGCTCGAAGCTATATCGAGATATAAGTGAAATTCTTAGAAGAATGAACTCAAAATTTGCAAGTGAGGTGTGCCTAGTAGAGAATGAAAGCGTTGAAGGGCGTTTGAACATTCGCCTAAATCTGCCCAAAAGCCTTCAATGTATAAGCACATCCAACTAGGTATAATTGCTAGCAAGGCCACATTTTCTAGCATTAATACACAAGCGACTTCGTTAGAATTGAAAGGTAAAGGTTCATTGAGATGATTACCTTTTTATTTAATTGATTTGACCTACTGTTTATATAAACATGTTTTGTAAAAATTAGTTGATTACTAATAGTTGTTCGCATAAAATGACAAATAAAAACATTAGTTTTTTATAACTATTATTTTCTTCATTAATAAGTCATATTTAAATGGTGAGTTGTTAATTAAGAAATATAATTTCGTCCAAAATATAAATTTTTATGTTAATCTGTATCTCTCAAGTTCTGTCACTTGTAGGTTTATAATTTTATGTATTGGTCAAATTAGTTATTTAATGAATGTGGTCTGTCGGAGATTAATATAAGATATATGATTGAGCCTTAACTATCAACTCGAGCTTTTAGTTCAATCGGTTCCTTGACATGGTATCAGAGCCTCTAAGACCAAACGGTCGAGGGTCCGAGTCCCGGCAACCTCATTAATTCGTGGAATTAATAAAACACATGGCGGGATGAACACATGGCGGGATGGGCCTGTGTTGTGCACGCTGCAAGCCCAATGGGCATTTGCGTGTGGGGGTGTGTGTCGGAGATTAATATAAGATATATGATTGGGCCTTAACTATCAACTCGAGCTTTTAGTTCAATCGGTTCCTTGACATGGTCAGGTCTGCTTATATGGTTGTAGGTTATATTCAGTGTGTACATGCTATTTATACAAAGATCGTGAAGTATTGAACTATAAAATGATAGAAGTATTAGTAGAGAAGATAAATGAAATGAAATGTATTGAGGAAGAGGTTGAAAACGAGTCACCATGTGAGATGGTTAAGTTAGAAGATCCAAACTTTATAATTCCATAAGAAATTAGAAAAAATCCAAAATCAAACCTAAAATACCATCTTTTTTGAGATTATATAGTCTAGATCTTCTAACAATCCATTCCATCTGGTATTTAATTTTCAACACCTAATCCCAAGTTCACTTCACACTTTGTTTTCCATCTAACACATTGGGGCAATTGGGGCACTTGCCCCCACTGAATTCTAAAATTTTCTTGACTCTTATGTAATAATTCTGGAATTTTGAAGCTTTACCCGTCCATAGTCGGCGGTGATAACCTTTTCCTTGCTATTGGTTTGACCAAAGGTCGAAGAAAAGTTTGTTTTGGGGTTTTTTCAAATTTTTTACACAAAATGGCACTGTTCCACTTAAATGGTGGGACAGATTTGTTTTGTTTCAATGTTAGAAATAAATAGAATAAAACAAAACCTTTGGAAAATGTAATTATCGAACCCAGCCCTAAACCAAATTCACAAACCCCAATTCATCAAATTTTCTTTGAACTTTTTCTTTGAACTGTAAGTAAAGTTGGATTTCTAATTCTAAAATCTCTAAAATGGCTGGTCATGCTTATCCAATCTATCCATTTGTTCGAGTCTCCAACGCTGATCACTAGTCAGCGTTCCACTTCGGTTGTGAGAATGGAATTTTCTGATCCTAGTGATGAAAATATAGTTTCCTTTGCTCAGCATGTTGCAGGGAACCTCGTGTCGTACAGGATCATGAACTGAATCTCGAATTATTTTATGAACTTTAGAAGTTTTTAGGGCATGACCGATCAACCACAAATCCACATAATTAATTAAATTAACTTCAGGAATAGGGCATGGCCGATCGACCATATCAGATGGTTGATCGGCCACCCATATAGTCGATCAACTATATCATTAGTTATGGGATTTTTCTTGTAACCCCCTGAATTCAGCCCACTCGTTTGACAGTTAAGGAGGAAGAGAGAGAGTGAAGCATAGGTTAGATAAGGGAATTGAGGTTTAGAAGTCAAAGATCACAAATTCAGAACAAGAAATAAGGCTAAGGTTTTTATAGAGAGTTAGAGAGAGAAAGAAGAGATACATAGGTTTCTAAATGGTCTAATTCTTGCATAAATATTGTTTGATCAGTTGCAATGCCACATATCCTTAAAACCAAATTAATGGTGATCGTTGCTTTCCCAATATTCTTATCTGACTCCGTTAATTCTACAAAATTAATCAAAATTAATTAAGCTAATCAAAGAGCTTGCTACGAAATCTTATGAGTTATTTATATTAATTAAAGAGGAGAAGGGTGGATTAGCTATATTTTTCTCACTCTAAGACATTGATGCAATTTAAATACCATAAGCATTACATCTAATCCAATGAGACTCGTCATTTAATTTACAAAGGAGTAAGAAGAAGAAGAGTCGATTAGCTGTAATGCTTATGGTATTCAAATTGTATCAATGTCTCAGAGTGGGAAAAATATGACAAGTGATGCGAGTGAAAGTCTTGGACGATGGAAATATGATTGATAGCTTTAGCGAGAGATACGAACATAAGTGGAACGATGACTAGTGATCAACATCGGAGACTCAAACAAATTGACGGATTGGAGAATGATGACCAACCATTTCAGGGATTTGAGATGTAGGAGAAAGTCAGATTTAGTTTCGGTTCAAAGAACATTTGAGGAATTGGGGTTTGAGATTTTATATTTATGTGATAATATATTTTTATTATCACTCCCATTCAATTGGATCCTAATGACCAAGTTTCTATTTGGTCATTTAACATTAGATATAATCTTACTATAATCCTACGGTTCTTATCGAGGAATGTTCACATGCACCTTAATGAGTAAGTGAATTTGATCATTCACCGTTAGATCTAGGTTTATTAAATCTAAGCCCCATGATGCTTTTAATCTCCACCTTAGGATTCTAATAAGCCTATATCTAACGGTGAATGACCAAATTCTACGTGGTCATTAAGGTGCATGTGATCAAGACTAGGTTCTTATATTACTTAATTAACAAAAAAAAAATTAATTAAATTTTTTATTATTTTAATCAATTAATGTAGAGATTAACTCCTACAAACAATCAAACACTTGAGCCAAAACAAAGAGAGAGAGAGAGAGAAATTCCGTCTGGCTGGAGAAGATACGTGAAATCCAAATCGAACAATTGGGATTTTTTTTTGTCATTCTCTATGCAACAATCTTCTTTATTTTTCTATGTTAAACTCATATCTACCTCATCTTTCTGAGTGTTCTTCTTCTTGTTAACTCAAGCAGGATTTATACACTCCTAATAAACATCTAATTGAAGGAGCAACATTCAAATGATTTATAAGCAAGCAAGAAAAAAGGATGCATATGCAAAGAGGCAAACCATTTGAATCAATATCATTCAGAAAAATCATTGCACTAATTAAGAGTAACTTTTTGGATAAAAGCTTTGATTAACTAAATAAGAACATTTTTTTTACTCTACTCCAGAAATTGTATCAGGAGCCTCTCGTTTTGCTTCCTTCAAACCAGGTTTATATATATGTCAAAGACTTTAGATATTGAATTTCCATTGGCAAACCAATCCTATAAACATGAAATAGTACAGATTTCATGTTTATAGGATTGGTTTGTCAATGGAAATTCAATGTCTAAAGTCTTTGACATATCTATAAACATGGTTTGAAGGAAGAAAAATGAGAGGCTCCTGATACTAATTTCTGGAGTAGAGTAAAAAAAAGTGTTCTTATTTAGTTAATCAAAGCTTTTATCCAAAGTTACTCTTAATTAGTGTAATGATTTTTCTGAATGATATTGATTCAAATGATTTGCGATCTGCCTTTGCAAATGCATCCTTTTTTCCTTGGACCCTTTTTTTCTTGCTTGCTTATAGATCATTTGAATGTTGCTTCTTCAATTAGATATTTATTAGGAGTGTATCGAATCATGCTCGAGTTAACAAGAAGAAGAACACTCGGAGAGATGATGTAGATATGGGCTTAACAGAGAAAAATAAAGAAGATTGTTCCATAGAGAATTGAAAAAAAATCCAATTGTTCGATTTGGATTTCATGTATCTTCTCCGACCAGACGGAATTTCTCTCTCCCTTTGTTTTGACTGAAGTGTTTGATTGTCTGTAGGAGTTAATCTCTGCATTAATTAATTAAAATAATTAAAAAATTATGTTAATTAAGTAATATAAGAACTGCAGGATTATAGTAAAGATTACATCTAACGGTAAATGGCCAAATAGAACTTTGTTATTAGGGTCCAATTGAACGGGATTGATTTTATTATATTATTGATAAGTTTAGGTACTCCCTCCTTTTTCATTAAAACAAAGCACTATATGTATAAAAGGAAATAATAATAAAAGGGAGGTAACAAGGAAAATCTAATTTTGTTTATGATGTTATTTCCTTATTTTCCAGATTAAGAATTTATAGGTGATTGTTATAATTTATTTCCTTATTATACAAATTAGAAATTTATGATTGATTGATGTAATGTACGAAATTACTTTTTTCTTATTTATTCCCTTTCATCGTCTCCCTCTTAAAAGGAAGGAAACAATAAAAATCTATTTCCTTTATGGTGTTATTTCCTTATGTTCTAGATTAGGAAATTATGGATGGTTGGTTTAATATAGGAAATTAGGTTTTTCTTATTTCACGTCTTTATGGTTTCCCTCAAGAAAACAAGGAAAATTACAACAATCACCCATAAATTCCTAATCCTTAAAATAAGGAATTAAATGACATCAATCATCTATAAATTCCTAATAAGTAAAATAAGGAAATAACAGGTCAACAATATGTTCTCATTCTTGAACCAATCTGAATCAACCGATTGAACCTAATCATGACCGTAGAGGACCAAAGGGGAAAGTTCAACACTAATCCAAAGTTGAAACGACATAAACACGAACCTAATAATTCTCAACTCTAGTCATGATATGTCGACGGCAGATCCAAAATGGATCTGAAATACAATCAATGTAGCTATAGCCGCTTTGGCAACAAGATGAAGACAACTAAGTTTTATGTCTTCCCTTGATACATGTAGCTACTAAATTAAAACTATAAATAAGAATTTTGTGATTGAAAAATAAAATTGAACCACCATATGCAGCGGCTGATGCCTAAGCTCTTAATCACCTACAAAATGAGATACCACTCTTTTCCATCACCCCAATGGCTGCTTTATATAGACTTTTCATAGCAGATTTAATTAAACTTGGGCTTTATTTGAAGTTCTCAGCCCATTAAACTTAGGCTTTATTGGGAGATTTCAGCCCAACTACCTTATTCAACTATCTTTTATAAGATTATTGAATATATAAATGGCCTAATACACAAATAACCCTTTGAACTTGTCCAAATGTTGCAACTGCCCCCTCCAACTTTCAATTGTAACAACTTACCCCTCAAACTTGTCTAATTGTAACAACTTACCCCTTAAACTTGTCCAATTGTAAAACACAACTCCAAATTGCTGACATGGACTGCAATTGAAGAAACACGTTAAATACAAAATCTGCAACGCTCGTGAAGTATGATAATCAGATCCTTGGCGTGATACGAATTCGGAGAAAATTTTTTTACGGTTGCTTCAAATACGGGGTAAAAAAATTCCCAATTTGGGGTTATGTTTTACAATTGGACAAATTTAAGGAGTAAGTTGTTATAATTGAAAGTTGAAGGGGGCAGTTGCAACATTTGGACAAGTTCAGAGGTTATTTGTATATTAGGCCTATATAAATTAGGGGTTAGAATAGTAAATATATACTAATTGTATTTTATAAAAATATTTAATAATATTAGTTGTGAAATCATCGAATATATAAAACCAATTAACTTTAACTATTGGGCCAACTCAATCGTATTTATAAGCTTTTTTTTTTATATTAATTGTGAACTCATCAAATTGAACTTCATCTTTTCAGATCGTTTTTCAACAAAATCATTCTTGGTTTATTAATATGAAATGTACATTTAGATTTGAGCTTTTAATTGAAATGGTTCCATGGTCTAGTATCAGAGTGAGTGTGATTAAGTAGTGGACCGTTAACTATCAGTTTCAGCTTTTAGTTCAATTGATTCCATGATATTACCATCCTATTATCGGTAGAAAACATGTGTTTTACGCCTAGACAATGCTTAATCTCCTTTAGAGATCTGTTGTCCACTCATTAGTTTAGTGTTTATATAAAGGGTTTGTGCCACCTACTTTGGCCGTGACAGTATCTGCGTTAACCTCGCAGATGAGGTGTTTATATCACATAGGGTTCGTTTGTTTTAACTGATATTTTTTTTTATTTTTGTTTGTGGTTCTTTATTACGGTTTGATATTTGCTGTTTGAAAAAGACTGCATTTTCAAAAAGTAGAGATTCTCTACGAGGTGTTTACATCACATAGGACCCATGTCTAACCAAATACCTAAAACTCTCATTTTTAAAGTGAAAAAAAAAGATGAAGTAAAAAATGAGCAATCAAACACCCTTGTAATCTTCTTTTAGATTTGATTTTCTAAAAAGTTTTATTGATGCTTGACATTTCTAAAGCCGATGAACTCATGATGAAATCTTAGGTC
Source organism: Euphorbia lathyris (assembly GCF_963576675.1). Taxonomy (NCBI): domain Eukaryota; kingdom Viridiplantae; phylum Streptophyta; class Magnoliopsida; order Malpighiales; family Euphorbiaceae; genus Euphorbia; species Euphorbia lathyris. The sequence goes on from NC_088915.1 coordinate 90,164,174, forward strand.
CATGTTTAACTTAGCAATGATAATTTGTGTGATTTTTTTTTATGTATGGGTTTCTAATAGGCCTCATCGTCCCTTTTTTTTTTTTTTTTTTTTTTTTGCAAAATAGTAAAAAGCAATAGAGGTTAGGATTTTTAGCATATCTCGAGAATTCTCTTAAACCCTCTATTTATAGTCTTCTTAAGACTGTTATGGTTTTAGGTAGGGGTATAAATCGGTTCAGTTTAAACCGTGTTACCAACCCGAAGCCGTTGAATTTGTTTTTTCTTTTTTACATTTGCATCAATTTTATTTTTAGATGCATTTTGATATTCGGTTGATATTTCGATTTTTGTGGATTACGAACCAGTCATTATCTTTTTTTTTTTTGATAATATTATCTAACTCTAACATACAGTCAAACGATAATTATCAATGAACCTGACCATTGTGGGCAAATTATTAGAAGCATTCGGTTTTCCATGTCAAATGGAGGACCTTGCACACATATTTTGACACGTGTAATAGGGACCCACATATTTTATAAGAGGCTCCACTATTTTAATTATTATGTGGGGTCACAATACACGTGTCTAAATCTGAATTGGGGGTCATCCGAGTGACATGGAAGACCTGATGCTTAGTATAAGAACTCCATTGTGAGACGACACTCTCGTCCTCAAATTTCCACGTAGGAGAGCTACTTCAAGTAAGTAAATTGGCTTTTTTTTCCATAATTACATCCCTTTCCAATCATTAACATATATATAGGAGAGCTACTTACTACTAGTAAATTTGGACCAAATGTTATGGAGATTAACAGATAAGATTACATATTTAATTATATTTATATTATTTCTCACTCATTTAATTAACAGATCATATTATTATTCTATAGAATTAAAGTAGAACATGGAAATCAACAGTAACTCAAAATCAATTTGAATTCTATTTACATTACTAAATTACTCTTTAAGGTTCTCATGGCACTATGAATTGGGTCAGCTTTGTAGTCATTTCATATGACCATTTGCATTTTTTCAATGGATGCAAAAACATATTCCAAAACGGTATGTTCTAAAAGGGAATAAATTACACCCATGGCCACTGAACTTTACTCATTTAATATTATGGTCATTAAATTTCAATTTTTAACAGTATTATACTTTAATTTTTGAAAAATTTCGTTTTGAGATCATTGAGGTGTTGTTTTGTTAGGAGAGAGAGTGGATTTTTAAAGAGAGAAAGTTTAAAAAAAAATTGATTTTGGAAAATAAAAAATGCGGTTTCATAGTAAATGTCGTTATGAACAATTTTAATTTTTGAATATTTTGAGATCGTTAACGGTCATTTTGAGAAGTTAGTTAAAATCTTGGATAAGTTAAACATCAACTGATTAGATAAGTTAAAAAAATGTGTTAATCTTTTATCCATTCTATTTTATACATTCTCAATCTACTAGATGACTTAATCTGAAAGATTGGATAGCATAACATCCAACGAAAGATTGCATAGCATAATACCTCATGAGTTGCTTCCTTCTCCCGAAGACCTTCTGTGACGAACTTCAAACCCTTATGGCTGCTTCCTGGTGGGGGAGGGTAAGAAGAGAATTTTATTAATGACAAACCCTTATGACGAACTTCAAACCCTTATGGCTGCAAAAAATAATGACAATCTATACTATATATAATTACTGAAGCAGAGAGAAATGAGAAGATGTATTTTAGAGGTCTTTTTGATGAGTTGTCAACGTAGTAAAAAATCAGATTAAAAATATTTAATTGATTAAAAATAACAAATTTATATTTATAATATATTAAATAATTACTAGCCTATTTTTTTTTTGGTAAGAAGGGAAGAAAAAAAAACAAACAAACAAAAACCTAACCCGGGATCAGTCTAGGAAGACTGACCCCAATCCTATCCTCAAGAAGAGAAGGTAACAGAAAAGAAGGAGGAACGGAAAAGGTAGAAACACCTAACATCCCCCCATGCCCAGCAGCTGCCAAGCGATCCGCCACGCGGTTTTGCTCCCTATAAATATGGGAGAAGGTAAGAGAATCGAAGGCAGGACGAAGCCTCAAGATGGCTTTAATGAGATTCTGACTCTTAAGACAAACAGCCTGTCTATCCGAAATCCTGTTGATAGCCTCCAAATTGTCAAACTCCACCGAAAGTCTTTTAACACCCATGCGAATGGCGAGTTTAATGCCAGACAAGATCCCCCAGAGCTCTGCAGTAAAGGAGGAGCCCGTACCTAAGTTATGGGTAAACCCAGCCAGCCAGGCGCCACCAGCATCCCGAAGAACTCCACCAGCAGCAATTCTGCCATTACTAAGGCAGGAGCCATCCGTATTCAACTTGACAACCCCTTCCCTGGGCTTCCTCCAACCAACTAACTGGACCTCTTTAACCGGGGAGGGGTGAACCAGGGGCTCTCCTTCAAAACTCTTTGTAATAACAGAGAGTTTTTTCGAGAAGTAAAACCGGAGGTCAGGAATAAAGACAGTCTTCTCAGCAAATAACTCTTCATTCCTCCATTTCCACATTTGGTGACAAATAATAGCGAAGAGAATAGCCCCGTGCTCCATACTGGCCAACAAATTCCCATTAACGCCTTCAGAGAACCAGTCAATATCAGAGAACCCCATAAAGGAAGGAAGGATGTGGTGAGGAAGGACCCCTTCCCAAACCTTTCTACTATTCGGGCAATCCCTCAAAGCATGGCACAAGGTTTCCACATGGCCGCTGCATCTGCTACAGGCACCAGATACAGCCAAGTGCCTTCTGTGTCTATCTGCATTCGTGAGGAGCCTGTCTTTGACTCCCAGCCATAGGAAACTCCTAATGCGGTAGGGGACTTTGAGGGCCCAAATGGACTTCCAAATTTCCAAAGGAGGATCAGCCCTATTAGGGGTAAAAGCTTTATAGGCCGATTTGCAAGAATAAGAACCATTATTAGTCAAGGCCCAGCAGTGTCTGTCCTTATCCTCCTCCTGATTACTAATCTTCACACCTCTAATATTAAGGAGGGTCTCCAGGCTAAGAAATGAGTCGAACTTAGACCAGATCCAGTCTCCCTCCGAGTCCACCACATCAGCAATTCTCCAGTTTGCTTTTACATTTGAAAAGCAGCATTAGGTGTTTGGTTAATGATCTCCTGTTTGCCTTTTGCACTGAAAAGCAGTCTTTTACAAAAGCAGAGAATCTCTGCTTTTTGGAAAAGCAGCTTTTCCCAACAGCAAACAGCAAACCGTAACAGCAACAGTAAACCGTAATAGGAAACAGCAAACCATCACAGCAAACAGAAAACAGCAACAGCAAACAGTAGGTAAAACAAACGGACATGTTATTTTATACATATTAAGAAAAGGATTAACAAGAACGTAGACAGAGGAAATGTTCAATGAACCTGGCCTCTTTTCGTCTATTTTCCACGTCCAGAGACGTCCAGATATCAAGTAAATTGGGTCTTTTCCATAATTAAATCCCTCTTCAAATTTCTTGACTACTACTAGTAAATTTGGGGGTAAATTACACACATGGTCACTGAACGTTATCCATTTTAACATTATAACCACTGAACTTCAATTCTTTAACGGTATGACTATTGAACTTTGTATTTTTTAATATCGATGACTATTCAATTTTAACTAACTCCTCAAAATGACCGTTAATGACCTCAAAATGAAAATATTCAAAAATTAAAGTTGTTTAGAATGATATTTACCATAAAACCACATTTTTTGGAGCTTTCTCTCTCTAAAAATTTACTTTGTCTCTCCTTACCAAACAACACCTAAATGACCTCAAAACGAAAATTTTCAAGAATTAAAGTTCCTTAGAATATCATTAACTCTTCGAATTTTTTATTTTAAGATCATTAACGGTCGTTTTGAGGTATTGACTAGCCACCAATGTTAAAAATTAAGAATTGAAGTTCAATGACCACAATTTAAAATAGTAAAGTTCAGTGGCCATTGGTGTAATTTACCCGTAAATTTGGACCAAATATATTTATATAATATTATAGTACTCTTTGATTATATTTCTCAGTTCATTTAATTAACATACTGAATATAAATGTGCACACCAAATGTTCTCATATTTTATCTATTTTTATTATTTTATTATATTATACTATACTGTTTTTTTTAAGTAAAATGTGTAAAATTTTCAATACTCATTAGTGAACCTGGGCAGGAAATGAGCATGGTTCATTCCATAGTATATATTATTATTAATGAGCATGGTTCATTCTTTCCTAATTCTCTTTCTTTTCTTTTTTATATATAAATTATAATCAGAACCAGAAATTCATATCGTTTTCTCCTAAATTTGAGAGAATGAGGTTGAAAGGGATGGCTGCTGTCTTCAAGGACCCCGTCCGAACGAGACTTTTGCGAGAGCAGCGGGAGTGAGCATTATTCTCCTGAAGATTCCGACTATCTTTCCGACATTGTCAACTCTTTTATCGAAGGAGTCAACAATCATGATCCAGAAACCGAATCTAACATTGAAGAATCACCAAATTACTGCTCTGATTCTTTAAACAACAACAAATTGCAGAATCTGCTTAGTAATGAAGACGAAGATGATGAACTCAGGAGAATAATTCAAGTTGCTTGTGAGATGATAGATGAAAAATCATCCCAAGGCTTTAATAAACGCACATTTATGTCTCATTTACGCCACCATGGCTTTGATGCGGGTTAGTTTCTTTCTTTTTTTTTTTTTGCTCATAATTCTCAGAATTGCATTTATATTTTGTGGCAGTTATCGATTTCCTGTCGTGTTAATTACCGAATTAGTGTTAAGTGACTCGGTTCTAATCAACCCAAAAAATTCTTATAATAATTGTGTAGCGATTTCGTGTTGTGTTTTTGGATTACTTTTAATTTTACTATGTACCTGTCTATGAATAGATACATTTAAAAAAAAATAACGTCAAATCATATGTTTAGTATCTATTACTGATGAGTGGTAAAATGATGCATATGTGAAGTATAGATGGCAAGATTCATGATCCAGAAGACAGTTTGATGAATTATTTCTCAAATTGATCCAATTTGTGAACGTTAGAGGTAAAATTGCTCTTCGCTGACAAGTTATGGGTAGAATTGCATGATTGCAAACGTTAGGGGTAAAATTGCTCCTGGCTGTAAACGTTAGGGGAATTTTTGCACCTTATCCAAAAATATAGGAAGAAATGTCGCTGTTGGATTAACATGTTAATGCTGAATCTGAAACTATAGAAAATTTCGAGTCGTGTTTGCAATAATAACGGTAATTTTATGAGCTATAATTATTAAGGTGACATGTAAAAATACGAGAAAATATTATACTAATTTTAAATATCCGTGTCTTTTTCGAGTTAAAAGGTCAACTATAATCCATCCCAAAAATTTACATGTTAATTTCGTGTCAAACCAAAAAGGACTCGTTATCTATTAAGCTAAACTCAAATATTATAATTATGTGCGGATTTCGTATTGTGTAATTGAGTCGTACGTAGTTTTGCTCCTTTATTCTAAATACTGACTTTGCCACTACATGTTTTACAGGTCTTTGCAAATCTCGGTGGGGGAAATTCGGGAAGCATCTGCCAGGAGAATACGAGTATGTAGATGTGAATATTGATGGGAATCGCTTTATTATTGAAGTTAATTTAGCTACGGAATTCGAAATTGCTCGTCCATCGACCACTTACACAACATTACTCAATTATTTTCCTAAAGTATTCATTGGAAAACCAGAGAAGCTGAATCAAATAGTGAGATTACTGTGCAGTGAAATAAGATTGTCGATGAAACAAATGAAATTGCATGTCCCGCCGTGGAGGAGAAACGGGTACATGAAGGCCAAGTGGTTTGGTCCTTATAAACGCACAATCAATGAAATACCGGCTAAAAACAAAGTATTCTTTGATGTTGGAAAACGTTCTATTGGATTTGAGGCTTTCTCTGTCAAGGGTTACAATTGCAGAGATAATTGTTTCGTCGCTAAAGTTGGCTTGAAAGTTGGGTATTTGACTGCGACACTCAATGGTGACGAAATGATCTAAATTCGTAGTTAATTATTTATTAAATTAGTAGAGATTTCTTTGAATTTTGAAAGGCAAATAGCTCTCCTTTATAGTTGGAAGTTGTCCAGTAGAACTGCAGTAGTAGTTGTATTCTAGGAACTGAAAGCAATTAAATGGTGGTAACATTTCATCATTAGATATCATTTTATATTTGTGTTAACATAAGTAGTGGTGTGCATCAGTTAGGTTTAAATCGTATACTGAATCAAATCGATTGAATTCATTTTCTTGGTTTTGTTTTTTTAAGCTTTTAGTTCGGTATGTGTTTTAGTTTTAGATGCATTTTAGTATTCGGTTTGGTTTGACAAAAAAAAAAACTCAAACCATATCGAATTACACATATTCTAAATTATCATACATATTTACATATATATTTGCTTTTACAAGTTTAATATTTTTTTTATTGTTATTATTTTTTTATTGTTATTGAGATAATATATAGTTAACACGTAATGGAATCAAATTGATCAAAAGCTGATGCTAGTATATAGTTAACACCTAATAGCTTTTAGGCCTAATATACAATTAACCCTCTGAATTTATCCAGATGTTGCTAGTATATACTGTGCTCGGGTACGAGATATTTGGCAGCAGTTGATTCCTAATGCAGCGGCTCGTCGGGATGTCTTCTCATCTGACAGAAATGTGTGGGTTTACAGTAACTTTAAGTCGTTTCGACAAGGGCAACACATGTCTTGCTTCAGCCGGGGGTCTGATGAGCGATAAAGTCCAGGTGGTTTATGATTAACCTTGGAGTTTGCACGACGCTTCTGCGGGGCTTTACTTTAGTCTCCAATTAGCATGGGAAAGCGGCTATGGACGGATTATAATGGAAATGGACTCCACCTCAGCTTTTCTTTTTATGCAAAAAGATGTCAATATGAGACACCCGACGGGATGGCTAATCCAGGAATGCTGGAAATTACGGGACAGAGTGACGTAAAATTTTAGCATATCTATAGAGAATGAAATCAGACGGCAGACTGATTGAGAAATTTCACAGGCAATTTAGCCTTGGGACTTCACGAGTGTGATGCGCCTCTTGCAGGACTCCAGCACATTCTACACGAAGACCGGCTTGGCAGGACCTCATCACGAATGGTTACAGTTCACCCTGAACCCGATCCGACTTAGCTGCTCACTCTTATTCACAACCTCTTTTTCTTTGGGCTTTTAAGCCTACCTTTTTCCCAAAAAAAAAATTTGGCGTTAACTCCTTAAAAAAATGCCTTAATTATAAATTAGAATATAAGATATATATTTCTTTTCCCAATTAAAAAAATTGCCTCAACTTAGAAATATATTCTTAGAAATTAGAATATAAGATATATTTCTTCTATTCATCAATGGTCTTCACTTCTTTCTAAATAAATTAGAAATTTTAAGGTATAAATTTATAATTTAGAGTCTTAAACAAAAAATTAATTTAATTATATATAAAAAGTTTTCATAAAAATCACGTTAAAATTTTATTTTTTAATTGGGTAGTTCTGTTATATATTATTTGTCACATAAGTTTAAGATGTAATTTAATGAAATGTTATGGAAAGTAATGATTTTTAATATCCTATAAATTTAATGCAAAGACACTAAAATATTAACACCAACCAAAATATAGAATTTAATAAGCTCATTAAACCAATGTAATATAAAAGGAGATTTCAGTGTTTTTGATGGTCTCTTAAAACTGGTTATTTATTACCTTGAGCATCAAAGACAGGAAACCTCCCACAAAAGACTTGTCTTGGTTTAATTAGTTTACTAAACATTTTATTTGTGATGTTGAGAGTTTGAAGCCAAAAAAAAATATATATATTTGACATTAAAGAAGCTCTAAAATATTTACTAAACTCGTTAAACCAAGATAGGTTTTTTGTGGAAGGTTCTAATATCCTGGATACTCAAGGTAACAGACAATGAGTTTTAAGACATTGTATAAAACATCATACCTTAAAACTTGTTGTATATTACCTTGAGCATCCAAAACAGTGAAACCTCCCACAAAAAGATTATCTTGGTTTAATGAGCTTGATAAATATTCTATAAATTCCTTATTTCTAAATATATATCCTTCTTTTGGATTCAAATTCTAAACATCACAAGCATTCCTATCAAATATTTTAGCATCTTTACATTAAATTTATAGGATATTAAAATTTTCAACAATTTCCTTAACTTGTTTAAAATATCTTGATAACCCTAAACTTATTTAAAACGTGATCAATTAATTAATTTGTTGTCAAAGAAGTAAACTTCATTCAGAAAATACATTGGCATAATAGATTAAAACATATTTAAAAGAAAATTGTTAGTTTCAAGTGTAAAAATTGACGTCCCTAAAAATAGAATCGCATACATCAATTATTGCCGTTTAACTGTTTCAAAGCACGTAAAACACACATTCCGTATATAATAGAATAATCTATATTTTAAGTAAATTAAGGAGCCAATACATTTTCAACAAATCGAATGAGTTGATGAACAAATTTAAAGACACGTGATGACTCAATTGTCAATCTAGTTTGATCTTCAATCTTTCTTTTTTTTTTTGGTTATAAAAGGTTAGACAATGTTACATCTATACACTTCCAAATTTTAACACAAGCCACAAATCTTAATGAAGATTTCAACGATTAGATAATAAAAGCTCAAATCACGCAAGCAAAAATTTAACTCTTTACCACTCGGACTAAATTTTAACGAAATAGATAATAAAAACTCAAACCGCACAAGTAAAAATTATCCTCTTTACCACTCGGACTAAATTTTAACAGAATAGATAATAAAAATTCTGGAACAATTAATCTTTTGAATTCTGAAAAATCGCAAAACTAAATCTTGATCGTTGTTTCACTCAAATGTTTTCCGCTTTGATCACATATTAGACTCCTACCCAAAAAGAGAGCAGAATGACACGAAAATGACAGTAAAAGAGTTAATTTAGGAGAAAGGATTTTATGAAATGGCTAAATAAATCTTCTCGCCGTTCCGGCAGTTGGAAATTTAAAAATCCAGACTCATTATGTGTCTTTTACTCTAGGAATCTACACCAATTTGGGACTTCACGAGTGTGATGCATCTCCTACAGAACTCCAGCACATTCTACAAGAAGTCCGGCTTGGCATGGTTACAGTTCACACCGAACCCGATCCAACTTCGCTGCTCACTCTTATCTACCCGTAAATACCTGAATTAACAAAATAAAAATTTAACTAAAATTAACAAAATAAAATTTACAACATAAAAATTTAGTTAAACTAAATTAAACAAACTAAAAATTACAAAAATTACTAAAAATTTAGTTAAACTAAATTAAACAAACTAAAAATTTAGTTAAACTAAATTAAACAAACATATAAATTATAATCAAATTAATATCAAAATTTCACATATAAATTAAACCCCGAATTAATGTAAACATTTAACAATTTAATTAAAACGTAAATATAATTTTTTTTTTAAATTTCAAAAACCCCTCGGGCATATGAACATCACGCCCGAACCATAGGTCGGGCGTATGAACATCACACCCGACCTATGGTGCGGACGTATGAACATCACGCCCGAACCATAGATCGGGCGTGATAGCCTCACGCCCGAACCACATGTCGAGCGTGATATTCATACGCCGGAACCGTAGGTCGGGCGTGATGTTCATATGCCCGACTGCGATTCCGGTGTTTTTAAAAAATCACCCACAGATTCAATTTTTAAGCTTAAATCAAAAAACAAAAACGGTAAATCTTATTATTTTCGCTTTCCCTTTACGGTTGTTGTTACACTCCATGTTTTGGTTCACAAATTAGTCCGGATTTGATCAAAGAGTGTGTAAGGTATTTGAGAGGTTTTGTGTTTTTTCAAATTTTGGGTAAAGGATAGTTTGGTCTTTTCACGGGACTAAGGGTGGGAATTCATGGCTGGATTTAGTAATCCACAAAAGAAATGCCTTAACTATAAATTAGAATATAAGATATATACCTCTTTTCCCAATTAAAAAAATTGCCTCAACTTAGAAATATATTCTTAGAAATTAGAATATAAGATATATTTCTTCTATTCATCAATAGCTTCACTTCTTGCTAAACACTAAAAAAAAAAATTGCCTTAACAATAAATTAGAAATTTTAGGGTATAAAAGTCTTAAATAAAAAGTTAAATTAAAAAACATTAATTTAATTATATATAAAAAGTTTTCACAAAAACGTAAAAATTTTATTTTTTAATTGGGTAGTTCTATTATATATTATTTGTCACATAAATTTCAGATGTAATTTAATGAAATATTATGGAAAGTAATGATTTTTAATATCCTATAAATTTAATGCAAAGACACTAATATATTAACACCAACGAAAATATAGAATTTAATAAGCTCATTAAACCAATATAACATAAAAGGAGATTTCAGTATCTTTGATGCTTATGGTAATAAATAACCAGTTTTAAAACAAGGTGTCTTAAAATTGGTTATTTATTACCTTTAGCATCAAAGACACTGAAACCTCCCATAAAAGCTTATCTTAGTTTGATTAGTTTATTAAATATTTTATTTGTGATGTCGAGACTTTGAAGCCAGAAGAAATATATATATTTGGGATTAAGAAAGCTATAGAATATTTACTAAACTCGTTAAACCAAGATAGGCCTTTTGTGTGAGGTTTTAGTGTCCTGGATACTAAGGTAACAGACAATGAGTTTTAAGACATGGTATAAAACACCATACCTTAAAACTCGTTGTATATTACATTGAGCATCCAAAACAGTGAAACCTCCCACAAAAAGATCATCTTGGTTTAATGAGCTTGATAAATATTCTATAGATTCCTTATTGCCAAATGTATATCTTTCTTTTGGATTCAAATTCTGAACATCACAAGCATTCCTATCAAATATTTTAGTGCCTTTGCATTAAATTTATAGGATATTAAAATTCTCGACAATTTCCTTAACTTGTTTAAAATATCTTGATAACCCTAAATTTATTTAAAATATGATCAATTAATCATTTGTTGTCAAAGAAGTAAACTTCATTCGAAAAGTGCGTTGGTATAATAGATTAAAACATATTTAAAAGAAAATTCTTAGTTTCAAGTGTAAAAATTGACGTCCCTAAAAATAGAATCACATACATCAATCATTACCGTTTAACTGTTTCAAAGCACATAAAACACACATTCCGTATATAGTAGAATAATCTATATTTTAAGTAAGTTAAAGAGCCAGTACATTTTAAACATATCAAATGAGTTTTATTTTTTTTGAAGAAAAACATATCGAATGAGTTAATGAACAAATTTAAAGACACATGATGACTCAATTGTCAATCTCATTTGATCTTCAATTTTTTTTTTTTTTTGTTATAAAAGGTTAGACAATGTTACATCTATACACTTCCAAATTTTAACACAAGCCACAAATCTTAATGAAGATTTCAACGATTAGACAAAACAGTTTAGTCACTGATTAAACAACTTTTAAAAAATTGAAACACAGCAAAATATATTATAATCACCGATTAGACGGAAGTTTCCGACCGCTACAAAATTTCAGGCAGTAGGAAATTTAAAAATCCAGGCTCAATCTGTGTCTTTTACCCTAGGATTTACACATTGGCTGCTCTAAAATCAGAAATAATTCGAAAGATGTTATAATTTTTGTAAATCGTTTAGTTACCTAATCTGAAATCTGAATCCGGTATAAACAGGTTATAAAAATCCAAAAACAGGAGAAGGATCCGATAAAAATGGCTAAATAAATCTCTATACTATTTCTATCCTCTCACCCTTCTCATCATCATAACACAATCAAAAAATAAAAGAATATAAGAAGATCCGTAAGCATATAAGTAGACGGCAGATCCGAAATAGATCTAAAACAACAACCGGCCAGTAAAATTTTCTGAATCAATATAGCTACAGCCGCTTTGGCAACAAGATGAAGGCAACTAAGATTAATGCCTTCTCTTGGTACATGTAGCTGTAGAATCAACACCATAAATATGATCCCTGCAACTGATTTGAAAATAGAAATTGAACCACCCGTATGCAGTGGCCTAGACCTCTGTATCGAGGACAGATCCAAAATGGATCTGAAACACAACAACCAAATAATAAACGTATCTTGGTACATGTAGCTGTAGAATCAACTACATAAATATGATCCCTAGGACTGAAATTAGAAATCGAACCACCGTATGCGGCGTAGACCTCTATATCAGAGGCAGATCCAAAATGGATCTGAAACACAACCAACTAGTAAACTTATCACTGATCCCTGCGACTGAAAATAGAAATTGAACCAGCATAGACCTCTATAACGACGAACAGATACAAAATGGATCTGAAACACAACCAACTAGTAAATTTATCTGAATCTATGTAGATATAGACGCTTTGGTACATGTAGGTGTACAATCAACACCATGAATATGATCCCTAAGACAGAAAATAAAAAATTGAACCACCATATGCATATGCGGCGGCAGAAACCACTAAATCACCCAACCTAGAAAATGAGAATGGACTCTCTGTTTTTTCACCCTAATGGCTGCCTTTTATAGTGTCGTAAAAGTTGGGCTTTGTTCGGATATCTGAGCCCATTTCTTTTTTATTATACGCAATGGATGTGTTTCCTCTTTAACGAAGGTTAATGAACTATGGTAAAAAGCATTCTCGGTCCCTAATGTTACTTTTTAGTTTATTAAACTCTTTATCATTATTTTTTGTTTTGAAATTTTTTCAAATGTTTTCAACTCTTGATCATTATTAATGATTTATTTTTGGCTTAATACATTTTTGGGATAATGTATAAAAATATCAGTAACATTTATATTCAGGAGCAATTTTATCTCTAATGTCTAAAATTGTGCAATTTTACCCTAACATTGACAATCAAGATTAATTTTACCCTCTAAAATTGGTAAATTGGATCAATTTCAGACATTATTATGCACCAATTGTATATCAATTCGTTCAAAAAAAAAAGATTTCATCTTTTCTATGATTTAATAATAGAATTGAAAATTAAATTTTATAAATTCACTGAAATATTTTGAATTTTTTTATCCACTCGTACAGTAGTAGTATATTTTTCTAATTTTTTTTTTTGCAAAAAATTAACGTCTAATTATATGTTTATGATCTGTTACTAATGAATGATAAATGACTTACATGTGAAGTGTAGATGACAAGATTCATGACCGAAAAGATATTTTGATGAATTATTTCTCAAATTGGCTCAACTTGATAATGTTGAGGTAAAATTGCTGTTGACTGCAAAAGTTAAAGGTATAGAAGCATTTTTGCACATTATCCCTACATTTTTAATCATGTATACTTAAAAAAAAGTGACTTAATGACATTCTAAAATGTAATTATTAGATCTCTAAACTTTTTTAAACTTGCATATTATTTGTTTAAAGCATGGTTGTCAAAATCGGACAGGTCAAAGAACGGGAAAAACCAGAGGGTCAATGTTTAGAGGTTCAACCGGAGTCTAACCGGGGTTCAACTGGTGTTTAAGAACAGGGCGAAGACAGAAGGGGCCAGGCCTCTTCGGCTGCTAGAACCACTCCTATTATGGATGGTTTCATCCTTCGGTATTTTGAACGGCCTCAATTATGGATGGTTTTGACTCCTTGTTTTTTACAAATTGAGGTTCAGAGTGGTTAATTAACTCACTGAGCTTGTGTTTAATAACAAAATCCAATTTGATTAAATATATGATAGGCGATAAATTTTCCTGAATATGTTCAAAACGACTCAACACCATGAATATGATCGCTAAGACAGAAAATGAGAATCGACTCTCTGTTTTTTCACCCTAATGGCTGCCTTTTATAGTGTTGTAATTGCAGTCCATATTAAAGTTGGGATTTGTTTGGATATCTCAGCCCATTTCTTTTTATTATACGATGGATGTGTTTCCTTTTTAATAAGGGGAAAGTTCAAATAAAACCCATGTGGTTTCACTAATTTTCAGATAAAGGACTGTGGTTTACTTTTTGTCAAAACGAGGACTGAGGTTTCACACTTTTAATAATGCTATTAAAACTATCTTTAACGACCTGAAAATAAAAATTTTCAAGAATTAAAGTTGTTCAATGTCATATTTTCTATGGAACTACATTTTCGATTTTAGAAAATCATCTTTTTTGGAACTTTCTCTCTCTAAACATTAACTTTCTCTCTCTTTGCCAAACATCATCTAAATAATCTCGAAATAAAAAAGTTGAAGAATTAAAGTTGCTTAGAATATTAGTAGTTCTTAAAATATGTCATTTTTGAAGTTGTTAAGGGTGATTTTAATAGTATCAATCGAAAAAATCCTTATTTTGCTAAAGTTGAAAACCTCAGTCCTCGTTTTGACAAAAAGTAAACCACGGTCCTTTATCTGAAAATTAGTGAAACCACAGGGGTTTTATTTGAACTTTACCCTTTTAACAATTGTTAATGAGCTATGGTAAAAAGCATTCTCGGTCCCTAATGTTACTTTTTGGTTTATTAAACTCTTGATCATTATTAATCATTTATTTTTGGCTTAATACATTTTTGGGATAATATACAAAATACCCGTAACATTTACATTCAGGAGTAATTTTATCTTAAACGTCTAAAATGGTGCAATTTTACCTCTAACGTTGACAACCAAGAGCAATTTTACCTCCTAAAATTGGCAAATTTGATCAATTTCACACATTATTATAAGACACGGATATTTTATTCATTATTCTCCACCAATTTTATATCAGTTCGTTCAAAAACAAATATTTCATCTTTTCTATGATTTAATAATAGAATTGGAAATTAAAATTTATAAATTCGGTGAAATATTTTGAATTTTTTTATCCAACACGTACAATAGCAGTATATTTTTTTAATTTTTTTAAAAAAATTAACCTCTAATCATATGTTTATGATCTGTTACTAATTAATGATAAAATGACTCACATTTGAAGTGTAGATGACAAGATTCATGACCGAAAAGACATTTTGATGAATTATTTCTCAAATTGACTCAACTTGACAACGTTGTGGGTAAAATTGATCTTGACTGCAAAAGTTAAAGATAAAATTGCACCATTTTAAACGATAGGGGTATTTTTGCACACTATCCCTGCATTTTTAATCATGTATACTTAAAAAAAAAAGTGACTTAATGACATTCTGAAATCTACTTATTAGACCTCTAAACTTTCTTAAACTTGTATATTATTTGTTTAAAATCGTACTGGTCAAAGAACCAAAAAAGACAAAGGGTTAATGGTTAGAGGTTTAACCAGAGTGTAACTGGGGTTCAACTGGTGTTTAAGGACAGGGCGAAGACAGAAGGGGCCAGGCCTCTTCGATCGCTAGAACCACTCCTATTATGGATGGTTTCATCCTTCGGTCATTTGAACTGCCTCTATCATGGATGGTTTTGACTCCTTGTTTGTGACAAATTGAGGTTCAGAGTGGTTAATTAACTCATTGAGCTTGTATTTAATTACGGACTTAGCCTTTCATTTTCCACATGCGTTGTTTGAGTTAAAAATACATTTTTACCATTTTTCTATTTTTCACGTTTTGATTTCATTTTTCGTATTTTTACCATTTTTTTTTTTGTATTTTTATGTTATTTGCGTTTTGACCATTTTCACGTTTTTCCCTTTTCGGTTTTTTTTACCATTTTTCATATTCTCTATTTTCCGCATTTTTAGTATTTTGAACATTTTTCCGTTTTTCATGTTTTTCCGTTTTTTATTTTTCACACTTTTTTTTTCTGATTTTTATCATTTTTCATGTTTTTATGGTTGTTACCTTTTTCATGGGTTGTTTTCTTGTTCTTTCTTTTACCCTTTTTTTTTTGCAATTTTCATGGGTTTTTTTGTGAGTTTATTGTATTTTTTTAAATAATATATATTAAATATTAGAATAAATAATGTTAATAATTAAAATTTTAAAATCAATACAAAATTATATTCGAGAGTTGTCTTTTAAACTACAAAACTAATTATTTTATATTATAGGAGAATCCTTCTTTTGTGCTCGTTTCTCTCTACCTTTAGTGAAGTTGAAAAGTAATTTCCATATACATATATGTATTTGCTACTCTGCAATAGTTGAACTGTAGTTCTTTTTATTGTTTAAAACTTCAAAGAAATTGATCATTGATCAATCTTTACATATCAGTATCATAAAGTGTTTTCAAGTAATTAAACATCAAAATAAGAAAGACAAATGAAAAAAATCGGTTATGTGTGTGTATTTTGATAACAAGATAGTAAGTAGCTGAGTACTTTTGAGTTCAATTAATAAATGAGATTGATGGTCAATAAGTCGGGAAGATGATCAGTTGATCGATAATGGCATCAACTGCACTAACCATCTTGCTCGGAGAGGAGTAGATGTCGTGAGTTATGAAGAAAAGATGAGAGTCTTTACAACTTCTTGGTATCAAATGAGATCAATGATCAATAAGTCGGGAAAATGATTGGTTGATCGATAATAGCGTCAACTGCACTGACCATCTTGCTCGGAGAAGAGTAGGCGTCATCGGTCATGTAGAAAAGATGTAATACTTTACTCATTGTCCAAAACAAGTCTTTACAACTTCTTGGTATCAAACTATCCTTTTTATCTACTACCATTCTCAGCAACTCTCTTCTATGACTTTCTATCAGTCTTGATACATGTGCTTGTGCCTCTTCTTCAGTCGTCGATCCTCGACTAAGTGCTACTTGTAATGATACACTGTTTAGTTTCCCTTATGCGCCTTCTCTCTGTACATCCACAATTAAACACATTGTGACCTTTTTATTAGTTAGATCCAGTGAACCAGAATTATAATAGAATTTCTTTGATTTATGTATCTCAATAGACACTTGATCATATGTGAGTCTCCTAATCATATATGAATATAATTGTAATATAGTTTAAATACAAAGGGTATTTTAGTCTTTAGGTTGTTAAGACAATTTTAGGTTGGGATACCATTGACTAATCCAACAACTTATAGAAGATTCATTGGCAGACTTATTTACCCGATGAGTACCAGACCAGATATCATTTATTCAGTGAATACTTTGAGTCATTTTTTGGCAAAACCTACTAACATTCACTTACAAGCAACTAGAAGTGTTTTACTGTATATCAAAGGAAACCCAGACAAAGGACTATTATGCTCTTCCAAATCCGAATTGGCTTTAAAAGCTTTCTCAGATGTTGATTGGGTAACATGTGTTGATACTAGAAGGTCTATTACTGGGTTTTGTGTCTTTTTAGGACAAGCATTATTAGTGTCCTAGAAAAGCAAGAAACAAGCAACAGTTTCAAGATCTTCAACAGAAGGTAAGTACAAGTCATGACTTATGTAACTACAGAAATTCAATGGCTCGTCTACATCTTACAAGCATTGCAAATCAAACACAGGAAACCTATTCCTTTGTTATGTGACAATCGATCTGCCATTTATCTTACCAATAACTCTACATGTCATGAAAGGACCAAACACATATAGTTAGATTGTCATTTTGTTAGAGAAAATTTCAAAGTATGACTAATTCATCCACTAGGAGCCTCAATAACAAATCGGTTAGCTGATAATCTTACTAAAACTCTTCCAAGAAAACTTTTTTAGTATTTTATTAGCAATTTTGGAGTTTTAACTATATGTACTCTAGGTTGAAAGGAGTTAATAGAAATATAATTGTGATATAGTTTAAATGTAAAGGGTATTCTAGTCTTTAGGCTATTATGGATCCATTATATAGGCGTTATCGCTGAGTAAAGTACAGTGTTGTGGTAAAGTACAGTGATATGGTAACCTTTTCATCTTCTCTTTTTTTTTGTAAGTCTAGTGGACCAGGATTATAATAGAATTGAGGATGATTTACGTACCTTAACAGACACTTGATCATTTGTAAGTCTCCCGATCATACTCATGTGCATGAATAGATTATTGTATTCTTGAGTTTGTACAACTTCCTCCGGCAACTGATGCCCCATGAAGTAAAGTGGGATTTGAACCACTGGTCCCAACGCAAACGAGACGTATCCGTTTGTTAAATATTCATACATGGTTGGAACTGTTTTGTTTTCTGCCTATTCTGCCTCCATCAGCATACTCCTCAGCAATGTGATCCACTGTTCATTAACGTTATTTGTTCAACATTTTATCTCGCACTAAGATTTAATTTGAAAATACAAAAAATGACTTACAATATCAATTAAGTGACTTTTGACGCATTTCCCTTGTTGTATTTGAGCTTTGGCTGCAGTTTCATTGATTGTGCCATAGATTGCATTGAAGAGTATTTCAACGTCTTTGGACTTGAATCCTACAGCCGAGTGACTGTCCCATCTGCATATATATAGTCAAGATTTATTTCAAGATTTAAAAAATTTACGAACTAAGTTACTAAAAGAGACAAAAATTGCTAATGATATATTAAATTATTTGAAACGATTTGATGGTTTTCCAAATGTGTTTATTGCTTATAGGAAATTATTTGCATAGGCAGAAATGAGATTTCAAAATTAAAGTTACTTAAATCATATTTACGATCAAACATATCATAAGAAAAATTAAATGTATTAGCTTTATTATCTATTAAACATAATTTGCTTGAAAATATTAATTATAAGAGTCTAAGTAGTGATTTTGCTTTAAAAATACAAGAAAAACTATTTTACTTGATTTTCTATAATTAAATTGTACAATATTATATTTTTAGTTTTATTAGTTATACACTTTTCTAATTATATATACCTCTCAACCAAATCTATTAGATTTAGTAGTTCTTCCATGGAACCAGCAAAGTCAAAGAAATCATCAACAACTGTGGTCAGAACTGAATTTTGAGCCCAGGCGGCTCGAGCGTCTGTCAGATGAGGTTGGAAGATATCAGACGCAACAGCGAAATACGCATATCGAATCTTCTGTCTCGCAAATTTCAAACTATTTATCTCGTATTTTTTCACCCATCTGCATTTTACATATGGTAAGTATGAGATTATTTACATTTATCCAAAGTAAAATAGAGTAAATAATTTATTAGTCCCTATATTTTTATCTAATATACTATTTAGTCCTCATATTTAATAATACATTGTTTAGTCCTTAGTTTTTGTTTTATTTTACAGAATAGTCTCTAAGAGGGTGTTAAACTGTTTAATAATTCAAATACTTGAGGGACTAAACTGTCGAATAGAACAAAAATTAAGGACTAACAAATGTATTTTTAAAATACGAGGACTAAATATTATGTTAGGTAAAAATATACCGACTAATAAATTATTTATGTAATAAAATATGCCAAAGAAGAGATTTAAGTACCCCTCTAATTGCTCAAGCTCTTTTTGATGTATGGTTTGACAAAAATTGAAATCTTTAGATGAATATGCCACAAGATCTCTATTATCAATACCCAAAAACCTACAAAACATCAAGGTTTAGTATGTTGTTTTAACTATTTGAATAAACGCTCTGGATAATGCTTCATTGGAACATTATTTCACGTTGATCATCCGGTTAAAAATAATACTCATGATAGTGCTCTGTAAACTAAGGCGAAATCAGATAAAGATTAACTGATTCTAAAATTGCAAAGAAGCCGAAGAAAGATTTTTCGGCTTCTTCACATCGTACGTAATCGAGTAATAATTCTCGAGTTGTGGTTTTGTCCGACTTCCTTGTTGGAAGTCTTCCAAAAGCAACACAGTTCTCCGTGATGCTTTTGGATGGGAAAAAACCATAACCCGAGCATTATTGCTCGAGTTATGTACGATGTGAAAAAGTCTGACAATCTTTGTCCAGTTTCTTTGCAATTTTAAAATTGGATAATGTTTATTTGATTTCACCTTAGTTTACAGAGCACTCTTAATCTGACAATCAACATGAAATAATGCTCCAATGGAGCATTATCGAACGCATTTATTCTAACTATTTAATGATAACCTACTAATTGGATAATGAAATTTATAGATGCTTTATGGAGTTGATTATTATCAATGTTGTAATTGTTAATGTAGTTTTTGCTCTCAATTCGTTCCAAGCTTGCATAAGGATGTTTAAGGGCATAATCCACCTGAAATGGAAACATAACTTTTTTAAAACATAACTTTCATAAAAATAGCATTTAAACAAAAATAGACACAAAACACGGAAACACTATTGACGAGAAGTTTCCGTACTTACGTCTGCTTGGAGACTCCGTTCTTGAATTGACCGTTTGACAACACCTGTTGAAGATGAGAAGCCGTCCATTGTTGAATTCTATCAAGAATAGGTTCAATTTGGAAGATTGAAGTCTGTGAAGCTTTGTATAACCCAAGAATAGACTTGGTGTCGTTATTGTACGAATGCATCAAATGTTCTACGTTGTCATAATCACTTAATACATCTGCAATAGTTGAAAAAATAAAATAAATCATCCATCCCACAAAATAAAACTTCATGTTGATTGTCCGGTTAGAAATAATGCTCATGATACTGCTTTCTAAAATATGAGTGAAATTGGATTAAAAAAATCCTTTGCAAAGAAATGGAACAAAGTTTGTCTGACTTCTTTACATCCTCTGTAACCCGATCAATAGTGCTTAGGCTACAGTTTTGTGTGATATCCAATAAGAACATCAGGTAAAGATTGTCTGACATCTCATTGCCCGGTTAAACACAATTACACGCGTAGTGTTTCGCTAACTACAGGGAAGTTGGACGATTTTCATCTGCTTTAGAATTGTAAAGAAATCGGACCAAAATCGTCGTCCAATTTCTTCACCAATAGTGCAAGGGTTACATTTTTTTGTTCTTCTTATATGGAAGTCGGACAATCTTTGTCTGATGTCCTATTACAAGGAAGTTAGACAAAGATTGTTCAACTTCTTGTTGCAAGAACCTTGTTGAAAGTTGTTCCAAAAGTAGCACGGTTCTCCATGTTGCTTTTGCGTTGGAGTTCTTCCCACACGGAAGGTAGATAATTTTTATCCAACTTTCTTGTAATAGGAAATCGAACAAAAATTGTCCGATTTCCTTGTGAGAAGAATGACAAAAACGTAATCCGAGGATTATTACTCGGGTTACGTACGTGGTGAAGAAATCAGACGATTTTCATTCAATTTCTTTATATTTTTTAAATCGGACAAAAATCGTCCGATTTCACCATAGTTAATAAAGCATTGCGCGCATAATTATGTTTAATCGGACAACTACAATAGCATATATTCCACGTGAAATAGAAAAGAAGTTTCTTAAATCTCATAGAGTTATAAAAAATGAACCTGAAGAAACTTGATAACCATTTAGTCTAAGGAGACGAAAACTCATGGCACAACATTCTGTATCCAAAAATATTTCATCATTCCCTTGAATCCAAGCCCTGTTTATAAAAAAACGCAATAAAAATGAGAAATTGAATTACAAATGACATAATTTAAATTAGATTTTAGATGAACAATAAAAATATTTGCCCTTACTCTGCTAAGTAGATTTTAGAAGGGTTAATAGACCATTTTAAACAAGTTTAGAGAGTAAATTGAACTTTTTCAAAGTATAGAGGGCAGTTGACTTGTTTAGATAAGTATATAGGTTAAAAATGTATTAAGCCTATTTCAAAATTTCTCTCAACCATTTTAAACGAGTAAATTAAACATTTGAAGAGTATATGGGGAAATTGAATTTTTTGAAAAGTATAAGCCTGTTTGACAAAAATAATTGTTAGTTGTTAGCTGATTTTTTTTTTTTATTATTAACTGATTTGACTAGCTGATTATATAAATTTGTTTGATAAAACTTAGCTGATTATTCATAGTTGTTTGTGTAAGATAACAAATAAGGATATGATAAAACTTCTATTTGAAGTTAAATAATAATAATTAGGGTAAAAATTTCATTCAAAAGAGATGGGTCAATAAACTAATTGAAAAAGCTTCTAAAACATTTTTTTTAAATTAGCTTTTTGGGCGAAATAATCTCTTTCAAACTTCTCTTCACCAAATACTACTATTAGAGGTTTAACTAGTCAAAACCTCTAAAATGACTTAAACCTCTAATTTTATACTAAAAACTTTTTACCAAACAGGTCATAGAAGCTAAAGATGTCAACTGCCCTTTTTCTTTGAAAAAATTCTATTAACCTCTTGAATTTGCTTCAAATGACCAATACACTATTTGAAAGGTACCTATTATTCCATTAAATATTTTAAAGTAATCTATCTTGTTTAAAATGTATACATTTTGAATTTCTCGTTACCTCGCCGCCACGTGGATTTAAAGAGTTAATATGTCATTTCAAAAAAATTAGAGACTAAATTGAATATTTTAAAAGTATAAGGGGGAAATTATAAACCATGAAATTAAGATGATATATATACCTGTATACATCATCTAAAACGGTGTCGCTTTCTTCCTTGAAGTGCCTATCAATTCCAAGTTTTTTCAAGTTGTCAAGCATAGACACCCGACTGTAGATATCCATTGGATAGAGGGTAGGAACTGAAAAGAAATAAAAATGAGAAATGAACAAATATGGTTAATTTATATTGGGTAAATTCCAAAAAATAAATCCATGTTTACACGAATTGTCAAATGTAAATTTATATTGGGGTTAAAGTGTAAAAATACCCTAACGTTTTGAGTCAGAAGCAATTTTATCCTTAACGTATAAAATGATGCAATTTTACTCCTAACGTTGGTAGTTAAGAGCAATTTTATCCATACATCGATAATTTGGATCAATTTCATACATTATTATAAAACACAAATATTTTGTTATTTATTCTTCACCAATTGCATATCAGTTAGTTCTAAAAAAAAGATTTCATGTTTTTTATAATTTAATAATAGAATTGAGGATTAATATTTATAAATTTAGTGAGTTTTTGAATTTTTTTATCGTACAAAAGACAATATATTTTTTTTCACTTCTCAACATATGTTTGTGATTTGTTACTATTGAGTGATAAAATGACGCACATGTGAAGTGTAGATGGTAAGATTCATAACCGAGAAGACAGTTTGATGACTTATTTCTCAAATTAACCCGGTTTATCAACGTTAGGGGTATAATTGCTCTTGACTTCCAACATTAAGGATAAAATTGCTCCTGAAAATGGTAGGGGTATTTTTGCACCTTAACTTTTTTATATTGAGTTTCTCATTTTGTTAAAATCGAGAATATTTTAGATTGATATTATAAAAATAACCGTTGACAATTTCAAAATGAATTAAAAGTTTTTAACAAAACAAATACACCAGTCATTATTTGTTTGTAAAAAACACCTCAGACATACATTTGATAACTTGGGTAACCACATGGTTTTTTTTTACGGATTAAAGTTCTATTTACCATCTTGTGGTATCCAGAATATTGACATTTGCCTCTTATGTCTTTTGTGTATCATTTGGTGACATTTGTCTTTTGTACGTACACACGACATTTTTTTTTTTCTATGTGGATAAATAAGTAATTAATTTGTTTGCTTATTTATTCATATATTAAGTTTATATGGAAAAAATTAAAACAACTATTATGTGTAAATGTCACGTATCAAAAATTATAATATATGATAAGAAAAATTAATAAAATCATTCCATGAGGCAAATGACATGATTCTAGATAGCAAACAGCATTGAAAAAAATCACATCCCATGTTAGAAAAAAGTTAAATGTTAAACGGAGAATTGATCGAGGAATAAGAGGTAATTCCTGTGGGGCCAATATCAGGGACGCTTACGGCGATCCCCACAGGACGAGAATATTATTCTCGTTTCTACCTGTCCGCATTGCGCGGGATTCTAACCGAGGATTCCTCGTCCCCATCGGGGCAGATGCCCGGCAGGGATGGGAATCCCCGACCCATTTACATATGTAAATAGTATTGAAAAAACATCACGTACCTGCAGAATCGAATTTTTCGACCACCGAATTCAAGTAATCGAAGCATTTTTCATCACCAAGTTGAAGAAAAGCAGCAGCAGTAGTAGAAGGTGAATTAAAAAGAGAACCATTACTTCTTTGATACTTAATAATCTCATTCCAATGATGTTCATAAGAACCCCCAATCAATCCTTCCGCAACACAAGCAACGTCTTTAAAACTGTTCGATCGTACCTTCAAATCTCGTTCGCGACACATTTCGCGAACCAAACACGAATCCATAGGAATATTTAACCCCAAATTCACTCCGGCGTACTCAACCATACCAGCGAACACGATATCAAACCCGAACGGAGAATTCTGGTGATTATCCATGACAGCCCAGAGATTATTAGAGACGAAATCTAGACCTTTCTCGACGAGTTGTGGAGCCGTACTCCAAGTTTTAAGAGCAAGGATTGCAGCTAATGTTGAAGTAAGTGACTCTTTGATTAGTAACGGATGTGTTGGATTAAACGCCCATGATCCGTCCGGATGTTGATTCTCTAAAAGCCAGTTTAGAGATTTCGGAAATTGAGGAACAACGTCGTTTGTTTTCGACGGTATCATTGCGACCCAGGCCGTGTCATATGATGAAATTGGTAGCAGTAGTGGGTGTTCCACGTTTAACGCTTCTTTCAATCGCATTGTGATTGGGTTTTTTTCTGCTATAGATATAGTGTTTGGTTTATTGTGCTGCCGAGCAGACAGGCCCGGACTGCTGCGGCTGCCGCTAGCCGACAGGCCCGGACTGCTGCTGCTGCTGCATTCTTTGGCGATATTGGGAGGGGTTGAGCAGGACAGCAACATTTTTTTGGGGATTTTGATTTGGGGGAAAGAGAGAGAGAGGAGATAAAAAAAACTTAGTGTTATGTAATTAATGTTGTGACATTAATATATATATGGGCACTTCGTATAATATATAGTATTAAAACTATATAATAAAAAAATAAAATCATAAATGGCTGCTAAAAGTTCAAGCTTGACTTGACAGTCATGGCTGCCTACGCATTGAGCGGGGAAGTTTCAGAGATGGAATCAAAACAAATTTATTTCAATATTTTAAAAAGGTTTGGTCGGATGGATGAAATTATACCTACCGGATATGTATTGGTTTGGATTAAATCGCATATCGAATTTCACGAAAAATATATTAAATTTTATATTTTAAAAATATTTTTTTATTGTTAAGGTAAATTTCACGAGAAATATATTGAATTTTATTTATTTTTTTATTTTTTTAACTAAATTCGGGTTGTCCGGTTTAAAACCGAACCAAACTGAATATTTTGGTTTTATTCAATTCGGTGTAGGTATCTATTATTTCAGTAATTTCAGAATTCGGTTTGGTTATAACCGATGTGCACCTCTAATTATAACGGATAAATTTGCATTAAAGGCCACAAAACTTATTTTCACGGTATGACCACTAAACTTTAATCAAAACCTCAATATAACCGTTGGCGACCTTAAAATAAAAAAATTCTAAGAATTGACGATATTATGAGAACCTTTTTTTAATATTTTTGTTTTGAGGTCATCTATTTGTTATTTGGTTAGGAGAGAGAAAATGAATTTATAAAATAAAAAAAATATGATTTTATAATAATATCGTTCTATTTTTTTCATTCGTTCACATTTCTACTTTGAGACAGGTGCGGAACCAGGGGGTTAGGGGGGCTCGAGCCCCGTCAGGCGGCCAGAGAATTGAGAAAAAAAAATTTAGTAATAGTGTCTGGTAATATTTTGAAGAGAATTATATGGACTCTATGTAGTATTATTGTAATGTTTAAAGGTAGATGAGATGGTTAATGATGCTTACTTCTATTTTAGAGGTTCTATGTTCGGCTCCCTTCAATCTCATTTTTTTTTAAAGTTTTTATTTATTTTTATTTTATTTTTCAATAATTATAAAAACATGTTACCATTATAAATTAATTTTATTCGGATAGGCATAGACGGCATCTGGTGGATTCAGGAGCTTGCAGTAGATGCAGAGGCCATGTTGAAACTTTGTGACATGCTCTTAGGGACTGCTCTAAGAGTAAAGAGGTGTGGAGGAAAACTCTTCCCCACCACCTTCTTTCTTCTTTCCTGGCCCACTCTGAGCTTGACTGGTTTTCTGATGGAGTTAGTGGGAAGTTACTGGCTAACCTGGAGCATGGTGATATTTTTTTTGCTATCATCTGTCACCAGATTTGGAAGTGGAGGAACGAGGAGATTTTTGGAGATAAAACTGTTTATATTCCTAACTTAGCTGAGTTCTTCTCGGAAAAACTTTCAAATATCACTTAGAGTTTTAAGGGGGACTCCCTTGCTATGTCTACCCAGAAGAAAGATGTCCACCTCCTTGGTTGGAGCAGGCCGAGAGAAGGGGTGGTGAAATTAAATACGGATGGCTCTTGCCTCAATGATGGGAAGATTGCTGTTGGAGGTGTTCTTAGAGATGCTGGGGGCGCCTGGCTGTCTGGGTTCACCCAGAATCTGGGGTTGGGTTCGTCCTTTTCAGCGGAGCTTTGGGGGATTCTCTTTGGCATAAAGCTTGCCAAGAGTCTAGGTTTGAAGATGTTATATGTTGAGTCTGATAACCTGGAGGCCATTAAAATGATTTCTGATAATCATGCTATTTGTTTAAATAGCCGAAACTTTATCAAAGCTATTAAAAGGCTCTGCTCTTCCTTTGAGTTCATAAAGTTCAGCCATATCTTCAGAGAGCAGAACCGGGTTGCTGATCGCTTGGCGGCGGCTGGTCATGAGGGGATGTTGGGCATCACAACACTTTCAGATCCTCCTATTTTTCTCTCTTCTCTTCTATTAGAAGATAGGATTGGGGTTAGCTTCCCTAGGCTTATCCAGGTTAGGTTTCTTTGTTTTGGTTTTTGTCCTTTTCTTTTCCTGTTTCTACCAAAAAAAAAATTTAATTTAAGGGAAAAGTACAAAAATAAACCTTGTGGTTACACTCATTTTCGATTGCAGTCTTGTGGTTTAAAAGTTTGCAAAATGGTGCCTTGAGGTTCATTCCGTTAGCAAACACATACCAAATTGACTAACGGTGTTAAAAGTCAAAGAGAAAAGAGTTACTTTGGTCCTTATATTTATTTATTTTATAAATTAAACCCCCTAATTATCTAATTATCACAAAAAAACCCAAAAATAAAAAATAAAAATCAATTACACCATCTTGTCCATTTCTCTTTAATTTTTTTAGGGTAAATTCCAAAAAAAACCTATGTGGTTTGATGTTGTTCCAAAAAAACCCTTGTGGTTTGTTATTACAAAAAAAAAGGACTGTGGTTTGCGCCGTTACGCGAAAAACGGAAATGGGGTTAACACCGTTAATTTGCTGACGTGGCACGGGGGTAGAGTTGGAAATTCGAATTTTTTTTTTCTCTCTCCTCTTCTTCTCCTTCCTCCTTCTCATTCTTCCTTCTTTCTTCATCCTTCTCCTTCTCCTCCTCCTTCTTCCTTCTTCTTCATCCTTCTCCTTCTCCTCCTTCTTCTTCCTTCTTTCTTCATCCTTCTCCTTCTCCTCCTCCTCCTCCTCCTTCTTCTTCTTCCTCCTCCTCTTCTTCCTCCTCCTCCTTCTTCTTTTTTTCTTCCATTCTTTTTTTTTTAATTTCCGAAGAAATCTGGAAATCCAGATTTCTGGAAATCCAGATTTCTGGAAATCCAGATTTTTGGAAATCCAGATTTCTGGAAATCTAAAGATTTCCAGATTTCTGGAAAATTTCCAGAAATCTGGAAATTTTCGAAACTTAAAAAAAAGGTAGAAGAAGAAGGACGAGATAAGAAGAAGAAGGAGGGGGAAGAAGAATAAGGAAGAAGGAGAAGAAGAAGGAAGGAGGAGAAGAAGAAGGAGGGGGAAGAAGAATAAGGAAGAAGGAAGAAGGAGAAGGAGAAGGAGGAAGAAGAAGGAAGAAGGAGAAGAAGGAGAAGAAGAGGAGAGAGAAAAAATAAAAAAATAAAAAAAAATCGAATTTCCAACTCTACCCCTGTGCCACGTCAGCAAATTAACGGTGTTAATCCCATTTTCATTTTTCGGGTAACGGCGCAAACCACAGTCCTTTTTTTTGTAATAACAAACCACAAGGGTTTTTTTGGAACAACATCAAACCACATAGATTTTTTTTGGAATTTACCCATTTTTTTATTTTTTTTCTTCTTTCTCTCTCTTCTCTCTCCTTTTTTGTTAAAACTGGAAATTAAAATTAAAATTCCAATTGTTGAAAAACAGATAATTAGGGAAATCTCAGGTCACGGACGAAGTGTACACGGTTACTGCTAGAGGACTGACCCGCCTAGACGAGCTTGAAGGAACGACCCGCAGCCACTACGAGAGATCGGCGATAACAATGGAGACGGTGGAGGATGGAAAAGCGTCGACGGTGGAGGCAAGGAAAAACTCATGCTCTTCCAGGGAACAGGAAATCAATTGCCGATTCACTGAATGATGTCAATATGGAAGATTCAGGTGAGAAATCAATTGTCGATTCACTGGAAAATTTTGGGAAACTATTGCTTCCTCTCACACTAATTTATGATTCAAATGTTGAAGCATAGGGAAAATGTTAGCTTGTATTTAGCAGATTAGACAAGACAACAAATTCAAACACAAACATAATTTCATCAAATTGGAATATAAAAACAAACCAGACCCACCTTTAACCCGCCAGAAATTAGCAAATCGGAGTCGCTTTAAGAAATTGAACTTGGCAATACACAGAACCTAGAGAGAGAGAGAGTTACAAGGAAGAGATGAACTGGCAAGAGGAGGAGGAGGAGATGAGAATTGCGTAGTCTTCAATATAAATTCAGGATTAAAGCGAGAGAGAGAAAGAAATTAACAAAAAGGAGAGGGAAGAGAGAGAAAGAAGAAAAAAAAATAAAAAAAAAATAAAGAGAAATGGACAAGATGGTGTAATTGATTTTTATTTTTTATTTTTGGTTTTTTGTGATAATTAGATAATTATGGGGTTTAATTTATAAAATAAATAAATATAAGGACCAAATTAACTCTTTTCCCTTTGACTTTTAACACCGTTAGTCAATTTGGTATGTGTTTGCTAACGGAATGAACCTCAAGAAACCATTTTGCAAACTTTTAAACCACAGGACTGCAATCGAAAATGAGTGTAACCACAAGATTTATTTTTGTACTTTTTCCTTAATTTAAATGGACTCTTTATTTTTATTTTGATAACACTTTTGAATTGATAAACAAAGATAACACTTTTGAATTCATTTTTAATATGTCTTTACCATTAAAAAAAATAGACATATTTAATATTCATTTTTATTATGTCTTTACCATTAAAAAAAAGTAAACATGTTTAATTTTCTATTATAGTTCAATGCTAGTTTCTAAAAAAATGATAACATTTTTACAGTTTTAATGCGTAGGAGGCTAAAAAAATTTTGCCTAGCCCTAACGGGTTAGACTTTGAAAATTTACCGTCAACAGCATAGTTAATTTCGATTTTTTTTTTACATTTTAATTTTTTTTACTGATATGTTTGAGCCCCGGGTCATCCGGGGTCCTGATTCCGCCACTACCATTAATGATCAGTTTGAGGCATTAGTTAAAGTTTAGTGACCGTAATATTAGAAAGTGTAAAGTTAGTTTGTTTTTATGTTACATTTTGAAGTTTAGTAATTATACCGTAAAAATGAGTGAGATTCAGTAGCTACATGTAGAATTTACCCTAATTTTTTTAGGGATAAATTGCAAATTTATCCGTATTGTTATTGTTGGTTTAGAAGTGTAGATTTACCCTTAAAATATCAAATAATACAATTTTATCTCTAATCTTACCGAGCAATATCAATTTTACTTTTCAAACAAATTATTTTACTATTATTCGACCAATTATTTAATTATCACGTCCGATCTTTAAATGGTTAAAATAAAATAATAAACATAATTTTAATAAAAAAGGTCAATTTCAAATAAAATTCTTATGGTTTCACGTTTTTGTAGAGCGGTATCTGTTGTGCGTTTTTTTACAAGACAATCTTTGTGGTTAGCGTCGTTAGCCATTTTAGGTTGATTTTGTCAAATTTGGCCGCTAACGATCTCAAAATGAAATTTGGTAAGAATTAAAATTCTTTAGTATCATATTTATTATGGAACCACATTTTTTATTTTTTAAAATAATCATTTTTGTAGTTTTCTCTCTCTAAACATTCACTTTCTCTCTCCTAAAAAAGAACACATAAATAACCTCAAGCCTTAAAAAAATTGAAGAATTAAAATTGCTTAAAATATTATTTCATTCTTGAAAATTTTCATTTTGAGGTCGTTATCGGTCAAGTTTGACAAAGTCAACCCAAAATATATAAGGGGCCGTTTGGTTCGCACAAGGGTAACAGAATGGAATCAAGAAAGGGAAACAAGGAGAAATGAATGAAATGACCCTGAATTCTCTTCTCTGTTTGTTTCAGTTCCATAGAGAGAATGATATACCCATGATTTCTTTTGTGACTGTTTGGTTCAAATAAGGTAATAAACTAGAGTTCTATTTTTAATAATAATTTATATACATACATGTGTCTATATTAATAAATTAATCACATGTAGATTGGATCTGGTCTAAGTTCGACTCCTTTCTTAGCCTGGAGACCCTCCTTAATATTAGAGGTGTGAAGATTAGTAATCAGGAGGAGGATAAGGACAGACACTGCTGGGTCTTGACTAATAATGGTTCTTATTCTTGCAAATCGGCCTATGAAGCTTTTACCCCTAATAGGGCTGATCCTCCTTTGGAAATTTGGAAGTCCATTTGGGCCCTCAAAGTCCCCTACCGCATTAGGAGTTTTCTATGGCTGGGAGTCAAAGACAGGCTCCTCACGAATGCAGATAGACACAGAAGGCACTTGGCTGTATCTGGTGCCTGTAGCAGATGCAGCGGCCATGTAAAAACCTTGTGCCATGCTTTGAGGGATTGCCCGAATAGTAGAAAGGTTTGGGAAGGGGTCCTTCCTCACCACATCCTTCCTTCCTTTATGGGGTTCTCTGATATTGACTGGTTCTCTGAAGGCGTTAATGGAAATTTGTTGGCCAGTATGGAGCACGGGGCTATTCTCTTCGCTATTATTTGTCACCAAATGTGGAAATGGAGGAATGAAGAGTTATTTGCTGAGAAGACTGTCTTTATTCCTGACCTCCGGTTTTACTTCTCGAAAAAACTCTCTGTTATTACAAAGAGTTTTGAAGGAGAGCCCCTGGTTCACCCCTCCCCGGTTAAAGAGGTCCAGTTAGTTGGTTGGAGGAAGCCCAGGGAAGGGGTTGTCAAGTTGAATACGGATGGCTCCTGCCTTAGTAATGGCAGAATTGCTGCTGGTGGAGTTCTTCGGGATGCTGGTGGCGCCTGGCTGGCTAGGTTTACCCATAACTTAGGTACGGGCTCCTCCTTTATTACGGAGCTCTGAGGGATCTTATCTGGCATTAAACTCGCCATTCGCATGGGTGTTAAAAGACTTTCGGTGGAGTCTGACAATTTGGAGGCTATCAACAGGATTTCGGATAGACATGCTGTTTGTCTTAAGAGTCAGAATCTCATTAAAGCCATCTTGAGGCTTCGTCCTGCCTTCGATTCTCTTACCTTCTCCCATATTTATAGGGAGCAAAACCGCGTGGCGGATCACTTGGCAGCTGCTGGGCATGGGGGGATGTTAGATGTTTCTACCCTTTCCGTTCCTCCTTCTTTTCTGTTACCTTCTCTTCTTGAGGATAGGATTGGGGTCAGTCTTCCTAGACTGATCCCGAGTTAGGTTTTTGTTTGTTTGTTTTTTTTTCTTCCCTTCTTACCAAAAAAAATAAAAATAAATTAATCACATGTAAATATAAGAATGAAAATCAATTTATTCAACTATTAAAATCAAAAGACGATGAAACTGAAGAAACAGAAATAAAATAAATTAAAGAAAATGTATAAATATTCTATTTTAAAAATAAAATAATTATTTTAAAATAATTAAAAATAAATACCAAAACCGAATAATATGATAAAAGAAAAATATTTGTCAAAAATTTTTTTCAAGATAAAAAATAAAAACAAATAAGTATAAGGATCAAAAGTGAGATTAGTCTAGGGATAAAAAATATAAATAAATAAATATAAAGATCAAAATAAAAATTAGTCAAAAATATTTTTTGAGAACAAATAATATATAAGTATAAGGATTAAAAATGAAATTGATCCAATGATTAAATAAATAAAAATAAATAAATATATGGACTAAAATAAAAATAAAAAATAAAATAGAGACTAAAATGAAATTTTATAAGGAGAGTAGATGTTTAAATTAGTGAGTGAGGTCAGAAAGGGAATGGAAAACCTTAAGGGTAAACCAAAAACTAAAAGAAGATAAAGGAAATAATTGAATTGATAAAACAAATACCAACAAAAGGGTGTTACTACTTACCGCCTTCAAATTACCTCTTACCGTCCCAATTTGAACAATTTTGCCCTTTTGGAAGAAAAAAACGCTAATTTAGGTCTAGGTGGGACGGGGCGGATCCAGCACCCGTCCCACCACTGGGATGGGGGGATTCAGCATCCGCCCATCCCAGTGGTGGGACGGGTGATGGATCCGCCCAGCCCATTGGCTGGGCGGATCTGGCACCCATCTAGACCTAAATTGGCGTTAGGCACAATCGTAGACTTTTTAGCGACGGAAAATACAAAATTATCGAATTTTTTGTGACGAAACATGCTAATCGTCACAAAAAATATGCATTATGTTCATGATTTTTTTGAGAAAAAAATGTAAATTTTATTGTTTCCGACTCATAATCATCCATTTTCGGGATTCAAATTGTCGCATATCAATTATTTTCATAATTTCAATTATTATTGTTCGATTTTGTGATTTTAGAGAAAGAATTTTTAGTTTTTTTATCAAAATTATGAGAAGGGCAAAAAAGTCCAAATGGGACGATAAGAGGTAATTTGGGAGCGGTATTGAACAATTCACATGGTTAATTGTACCCGCAGTATGACTACTTGTTGTTTTCATTTGTCAAGAAACAAGAAGTCAAACTACTTGTCGTTTTCATTTGTCATGAAAATAGATGATGGACAATTAGATAAGGTGTTTATGGTGCGGGTAAATTACACTCGAACTTTAATCAATTTCACTGTATGACTATTAAGTTTTATAACTAATATAAAAATCATTTAATTTTACAAATTTTAATATCACATCCACTAAACTTTATCAATGCCTCAAACTAAAGTTTTTAAGAGTAATTTTTTTTAAGAGTTAATGATATTCTGATCAAATTTAATTCTTCAAATTTTGTAAGGATAAAGTAGAAAAAAACATTGTGTTTTCATTTTTTGTCAAAATAATATTTGCAAAAAACATTTTGTCTAAACGGGATCTAAAGTTTTTGTTTTGCTAAATGAAATAATATTTTAATTTGACACTATAAAATTGATTGTTAACGACTTCAAAATAAAAAATTCTAAAAATTAAAGTTGTTTAGTACCACATTTATTATACAATCAAATTTTTTTATTTTTCAAAATCATCTTTTTCGAAAATTTCTCTCTAAATATTCACTTTCTCTCTTCTTACCAAACAACACGTAAATGATATCAAAACTAAAAAGTTGAAGAATTAAAATTGTTTAGAATGTTATCAAGTTTTTGAATTTTTCAATTTTGAAGTCATCATCGCTGATTTTAATTTTAAGGTCATTGTTTTTAGCAATGTTTTCAGAACCGGACCGGACGTGCCGGTCGAACCGACCGGACCGAGAACCGGATTGCTGTCCCGGTTGGGTGGATGTGGGTTTATGAAATTACAACAGCCCGTGTAAAACCGGTGTCAACCCGGGAACCGGCGGTCGGACCGGGAACCGGATTGACTCCGGTTTTTTAATTATATATGAAAAAAAAAGACAAAAACTAATTAAACGTAATAAACTCTTCCAATTCCAAAAAAAACAAACCATATGAAAAAAAAAGACAAAAACTAATGTTGTTGAAGTGCAGCATATTACATAAATTTTTTTGTTGATGGTGTTTTTGTGTTGTTGAAGTAAATTTTTGGTGCTGCTACTGTTGTTGTTGAAGTATGCATACATTAGATAATGAATTTTTTTTGCTAAGGTTTTTAAAGTATTTTTTATATAATTAATATATATATAATTAATAAATATTATTTTTTTTATTTAATTATTTATTACGTCATCTGGTTCGACCATTCCGAGTCATTTGGTTGAACCAAGTGACCCCTGACCCAAATATAAATCCGGTTCGATGTCCGGTCCGGTTCTGAAAACATTGGTTTTTAGTAAAGAAAAAACATCGGTAATCTCCTAGTCACAAACAAAAACTTCAGTCCTCATTTTAACATTTTTTTTTTTTTTTATAAATACCAGTCTGACAAAAAATGGAAGGTATAAAGGCTTTTTTAGGACTTTACTTAATGATAAAGGATACGGGTCAGGCTCAACCCAACTCAACTTCCTTTTAGGTTCAGAGCCAACTAAGGAGGTGCTTCCCATCTATAAAAGGAACTCCCCAAACCACCAATAAGAGGTCTGATTACTTTCTCTCTCTTACTTATTACAATATCTCTCTATCTTTTCCAAACCTAACTTGGGTGTCGGAATGTTCCCAGGGACCGCTCCCTGCACAGAGAAGTCACTCGATCCCAAAGGCCAATCGTTATCCCACATTTACATTAAATTGGAGATGACGAAAACCCACCATAGACGACTCCACTGAAGGAGATGCTAGTGACCACCGCGAGAACCTTCACCCGCGGACAAGAGGAACCATCGATGAACTCTGTGGTCGCACCGATGAATTTAGCCCCATACTAGAAGAGGTGGAGCCAGGAGAGGAGGAAGCCTGTAGCACCGCTCAGCCCGTCAACGTCACATGCAGGTTTCAAGTTACATAAGCAGTGCAGACGATCGCCCAAATTAAGATCATTGATCAACAGAGAAACCTCCAAAAGGAAAACATATAAATTTGGCAGTTCCTCAAGGTTGACACCGGGACTGCGGTAGTCTCTACCCGCTTAGGAAGCTTAGGGGCTCGGAGCCTGCGGCAGCACCTTTACCGAACCCCCAGCGGCTTCCACATTCATGTCCGGGCCCCAGCTACCCGCCGTCGGAGTGTCGATCTAAGGCATGGCCCTCTAGGAAGTCGAAGACCTGTTGGAATCCAAGATTCAGCGCTTCCTCGATAAACGAGCTCTTGGTAGAGTGATGGCACTTAACTTTACTTATTTTATTATTGTGGCCACTAAACTTCAATTCTTAATGGTATGGCTACTGAACTTTACACTTTTTAACATCGGTGACTACTCAACTTTAACTAACTCGTCAAAATGACCGTTATCAACCTCAAAATGAAAATATTCAAAAATTAATGTTGTTTGACATTTACCATGAAAGCACATTTTTTATTTTCCAAAATCACCCTTTTTGGAGCTTTTTCTCTCTAAAAATTCACCTAAATTACCTCAAAATGAAAATTTGCAAGAATTAAAGTTTTTTAGAATATCATTAACTCTTCAATTTTTTTTATTGTATGGCCATCAACAGTCGTTTTGAGGCGTTGAGTGGCTACATGTGTTAAAAAGTATAAAATTTAATGACTATACCGTTAAGAATTGAAATTCAGTAGCCACAATATTAAAATGTGTAAAGTTCAGTGGCCATGGGTTTAATTTACCCTATATTGACATGAAATATTATCTAACTGAGTCAACCAAAATTATATGAATAATCACGTCTCATAATGTTTTTTCCCCAAATAAAAATTCATCATGGATTACTTGTGGATTTGAAAAGTAATGTCCATGTACATACAGACTGTTCAAAACCAAGGTGCCTGTACCATGTCGGCTCTGTCTAAAATAGAAAACCGGCTTTGATTTTCTCTGATTAGTTTCTCTTGAAGTTTTTTTGGTCCCTAGTTGATTTTTAGCCGTTTAGGCACCGTCTAAGTGACGATGAATAAAAATATTTATTATTATTATTTGCTTTATTATAATTCATTTTTGAACATTGTCGCATGGTTATTCGTGAATTTTGTTTATTATTTTTGAATATTTTGGTTTAATTGAATTCTCTGTTTGTTTTCATAATATAGTTTAAGACTTTAAAGAAATTTTTCAATAACTTTTAGTAAATTATATTACTTGTGGACATTTTATTTTATTTATTTGAATTGTTTCAACGATATTGTTGTTGAAATATTGATGTTTGCACATTTTTAAAGATATATGTTACAAATATATGTATTTTGATATTTTATAATATATATTTCAATTGAATTTATATAACAATTTTATTGATTTAAAAATAAAAAATATAAAAATAAAAATCTGATTAATTCCCGACTAATTCTCGAAGGTCATGTCCGCCTGACTAATGTCTAACATTTTTTACAATCTTGTATATGTATTTGGTACTTTGCAGTAGTTGAACTGTAATTTTTTATTGTTTCAAAATTCAAAGAAATTGATAATTGATTAATGTTTACATATTCCTTTCATAAAGGGTATGCAACTAATTAAACAACAAAATAAGAAGAGAAATGAAAGAAAATGGTTAGGTGTGTATTTGGAAAATAAGAATAGTAAGTAGCTGAGTTGGTTTGAGTTGAATTAATAAATGAGATCGACGATTAATAAATCGGGAAGATTTTAGATTGATCGATAATGGCGTTGACTGCACTAACCATCTTGCTCGGTGAAGAGTAGACATCGGCAGTCATGTAGAAAAGATGCAAGTCTTTGCAACATCTTAGTATCAAATGAGATCAATAATCAATAAGTCGGGAAAATGATTGGTTGATCGATAATGGCGTCAACTGCACTGACCATCTTGCTCGGAGAAGAGTAGGCATCATCGGTCATGTAGAAAAGATGCAATACTTTACTCATTGTCCAAAACAAGTCTTTGCAACTTCTTGGTATCAAACTATCCTTTTTATCTACTACCATTCTCAACAACTCTCTTCTATGACTTTCTATCAGTCTCGATACATGTGCTTATGCCTCTTCTTCAGTCGTCGATCCTCGACTAAGTGCTACTTGTAATGACACACTGTTTAGTTTCCCTTGTGCGCCTTCTCTCTGCACATCCACAATAAACACATTATCAAATTTTTATTGATAAATCCAGTGAACCATGATTATAATAGATTTTCTTTGATTTATATATCTTAATGGACACTTGATCATTTGTGATTCTCCTAATCATATAGGAATATAATTGTAATATAGTTTAAATACAAAGGGTATTTTAGTCTTTAGGTTGTTATGTAGTTAGACAATTTTAGGTTGGGATACCATTGACTAATCCAACAACTTATAGAAGACTCATTGGTAGGCTTATTTACCTAACGAATACAAGATTATATATCACTTATTCAGTGAATACTTTGAGTCGATTTTTGGCAAAACCTACTAACATTCACTTACAGGTAACTAGAAGCGTTCCACTATATATCAAAGGAAACCTAGAAAAAGGACTATTCTACTCTTCCAAATCTAAATTAGCTTTGAAAGCTTTCTCAGATGCTGATTGAGCAACATTTGTTGATACTAGAAGGTCTATTACTGGTTTTTGTGTCTTTTTAAGACAATCATCATTAAGTCCTAGAAAATCAAGAAACAAGCAACAATTTGAAGATCTTCCACAGAAGGTGAGTACAAGTCATGACTTAAGTAACTACAGAAATTCAATGGTTGTTCTACATCTTACAACCATTGCAAATAAATCATAGACAACCTATTCCTTTGTTATGTGAAAATCAATCTACCATTTATCTTACCAACAACTGTATATTTCATGAAAGGACCAAACACATAGATTTAGACTGCCATTTTATTAGAGAAAACTTCAAAATATGATTCGTCTGCTAGCAATTTCAACAACAAATTAGTTAGCTGATGTTCTTACTAAAGCTTTTCCAACAAAACTTTTTCAGTCTTTTATTAGTATGCTTGGAGTTTTAACTATATGTACTCCACTTGAGGGGAGGTAATATGAATATAATTGTAATATAATTTGAATACAAAGGGTATTTTAGTCTAAAGGATATTTTAGTCTTTAGGTTGTTAAGGATCTGTTGTATATATGTTAAGTAGTTAGACAATTTCAGGCAAATTTTTCATATTCTCTTTCTCTGTAATTCTCTTTTCTCTATAAGTCGAGTGGATCGAGATTGTAATAGAATTTAAGATGATTTACATACCTTAACAGAGACTTCATCATTTGTGAGTCTCCCGATCATACTCACGTGCATGAGTAGGTTATTGTATTCTTGAGTGTGTATGACTTTCTCCGACAACTGATGCCCCATGAAGTAAAGTGGGATTTGAACCACCGGTCCCAATGCAAACGAGACGTGTCCGTTGGTTGAATATTCATACATGGTTGGAACTGTTTTGTTTTCTGCCCATTCTGCCTCCATCAGCTCACTCCTTATCAATGCGATCCACTGTTCATCAACGTTATTTTTTGTCAACAACGCTCGTACTAATATCTAATTTGAAGATAAAAAAATGACTTACAATATCAATTAAGTGACTTTTGACACATCTCCCCTGTTGTATTTGAGCTTTGGCCGCAGTTTCATTAATTGTGCCATATATTGCATTGAAGAGTATTTCAACGTCTTTGGACTTGAATCCAATAGCTGAGTGATCGTCCCATCTGCATATATATTAATATTCTTGTTAAATTATATATTGTGTAAGAAGTACGATTGCACAAGGCCTTTAAATATTGAGGACATTATATATAAAGATTCTTGTGATATTGATAGTGAAGATTTGTTTCAAGTTTACAAACTATTTTACTAAAAGAGATAAAAACTACTATTGAGATATTGAGTTATTTGAAACGATTTGATTGTTTTTCAAATGCGTTATTGCTTATAAATATGATATTATTTGCATATGCAGAAAGGATATTTTTAAAATTAAAGTTACTTGAATCATATTTACGATTAACCATTTCGTAAGGAAGATTAAATGAATTAGCTTTATTATTTGTTAAGCATGATTTGCTTGAAGATATTGATTATAAGAGTTGAATTATTGATTTTGCTTCAAAAAATGTAAAAAAAAAACTATTTTTACTTTATTTTCATAATTAAATTCTAAAATATTATATTTTTCCTTTTATCAGTTGAGAACTTTTCTAATTATATATACCTCTCAACCAAATCTAATAGATTTAGTAGTTCTTCCATGGAACCAGCAAAGTCAAAGAAATCATCAAGAACTGTGGTCAGAACTGAATTTTGAGTCCAAGCGACTCGAGCATCGGTCACATGAGGTTGGAAAATATCGGCCGCGATGGCAAAATACGCGTATCGAACCTTCTGCCTCGCGAATTTCAAACTATTTATCTCATATTTTTTCACCCATCTGCATTTTACATATGGTAAGTATGAGATTATTTACATTTTTTCAAAATAAAATAGGGAAAATAATTTATTAGTCCCCATATTTTTTTTATCTAATACATTATTTAGTCATAGTATTTTAATATACATTGTTCAGTCCTTAACTTTTGTTCTATGTAATAGATTAGTCTCTAATAGGAGATTAAACTGTTTATTAATTCAAATATTTGAGGGACTAAAATATTAAATAGAAGAAAAATTAAGGACTAAAAAGTGTATTTTTTAAATACAAAGACTTAACAGTGTGTTAGGAAAAAATATACGGACTAATAAGTTATTTATCCAATAAAATATGTTAAAGAAGAGATTTAAGTACCCCTCTAGATGCTCAAGTTCTTTTTGATGAATGGCTTGACAAAAATTGAAATCTTTGGATGAATACGCCACAAGATCTCTGTTATCAATGCCCAAAAACCTACAAAACATCAAGGTTTAGTATGTTGTTTTAACTATTTGAATAAATGCTCTAGATAATGCTCTATTAGAGCATTATTTCACGTTGATTGTCCGGTTAAAAAAATGCTCGTGATAGTGCTCCGTAAACTAGGGTGAAATCGGATAAAGATTAACTGATTTTAAAGGTGCAAAGAAGTCGGATAAAGATTGTCCGACTTCTTCACATCATACGTAATCGAATAATAATTCTCGAGTTATAGTTTTGTCCGACTTCCTTCTCGGAAGTCTTCCAAAAGCAGCACACTTCTCCGTGATGCTTTTAGGTGGTATAAAACTGTAACCCTAGCATTATTGCTCGAGTTACGTAGGATGAGAAGAAGCGAAATATTTGTCTGATTTCTTAGCAATATAAAAATCAGATAATCTTTATTCGATTACATTCTAGTTTACAGAGCAATGTTATGAGCATTACTTGTAATCGAACAATCAAGGTGAAATAATACTCCTAGAGCATTTATTCTAACTATTCAATGATAATCTATTAATTGGAAAATGAAATTTACCTATAGGATGTTTTATGGAGTGAAGTATTATCAATGTTGTAATTGTTAATGTATTGTTTGCTCTCAATTCGTTCCAAGCTTGCATAAGGATGTTTGAGGGCATAATCCACCTGAAATGGGAACATTTAAAGCTCTGGACATGAACAAGAAAACACACACATACATGGAAAACGTTACGTTATTTGTAAAACATAACCTTTATAAAACAACTTTTAAACGAAAACAAACACGTATACAAAACAAACATGAAAACAATCACAAAATGCGGGAATGCTATTAATGAGAAGTTTCCATACTCACCTCTGCTTGGAGACTCTGTTCTTGAATTGACCCGCTTAACAATGCATGTTGAAGATGAGAAGCTGTCCATTGTTGAATTCTATCAAGAATAGGTTCAATTTGGAAGATTGAAGTCTGTGAAGCTTTGTATAACTCAAGAATAGACTTGGTGTCATTATTGTACGAATGCATCAAATGTTCTTTGCTGTCATAATCACCTAATACCTCTGCAACAGTTGAACAAAATAAAATAAATCATCCATCCCATAATTATCTAGTTAGAAATAATGCTCATGATAAAGTCAAATCACATAAAGTTTATCGGATTTTAAATTTACAAAGAAGACAGACAAAGATTATCTCATATCATACGTAAAATGAGTAATAATGCTCGGGTTACGGTTTTGTCCAACATCTAAAATAAGGAAGTTGGACAAAGATTGTTCGACTTTTTGTTGTCCGGTTAAACATAGTTACACACGTAGTGATTTACTAACTACAGCGAAGTCGGACGATTTTCATTCGATTTCATAATTGTAAAGAAATTAGATAAAAACCGTATGATTTCTTCACCATCTACGTAGGGGTTACATTTTTGTCGTTCTTCCCACAAGGAAGTCGGACAATCTTTGTCTGATTACCTATTATAAGGAAGTCAGACAAAATTTATCCGACTTCTTATTGGAAGTCATTCCAAAAGCAGCACCATTCTCCTGCTTTTGGGTGGGAGTTCTTCTCCCATGTGGAAATCGGACAATCTTTGTCCGACTTTCTTGTAATAGAAAATCGAACAAAGAATGTCTGACTTTCTTGTGAAAAGATGACAAAAACATAACTAGAGTATTATTGCTCGAGTCATATAGGTGATGAAGAGATCAAACGATTTTCATCCGATTTCTTTACAATGTTGAAATCAAATAAAAATTATATTTTGTTGTGGTTAGTGGAGCACTACGTGTGTAATTATGTTTAAGAGAGCATTTATCCATAAAGTCCACATGAAATGGAAAAGAAGTTTTGAAAAACGAACCTGAAGAAACTTGATAACCATTTAGCCTAAGGAGTCGAAAACTCATTGCACAACATTCAGTATCCAAAAATATTTCGTCACTCCCCTCCATCCAAGACCTGTTTATCAAAACACAAATATAAAATGAGAAATCGAATACCAAATGATATAAATAATGAAAATAGTTTTAATACATCTTTAGCTCCATGTATTTATCTGATTTTTTTTTTAACTATCCTTGTATTTTGAAAAGGTTCTATTAACCTCTGGACTTGTTTAAAATGACAAATTCACTATTTGAAATGTATCTATTAGTTTCATGAACTTTTTTAAAATGATCTATTGGTCATGAACTTACTTAAGTGTACACATTTCAACTTTTTCAAAATTTCCCCTTACTCTGCAAATGGATTTTAAGAGGGTGAATAGATCATTTTAAATAAGTTCATTGAGTAAATTGAATATTTTAAAAATACAAGGGGACAATTGAATTTTTTAGAAAAATACTGGGA
The DNA here is from genome assembly GCF_963576675.1 of Euphorbia lathyris. Classification (NCBI taxonomy): domain Eukaryota; kingdom Viridiplantae; phylum Streptophyta; class Magnoliopsida; order Malpighiales; family Euphorbiaceae; genus Euphorbia; species Euphorbia lathyris. The sequence continues at coordinate 90,206,336 of NC_088915.1, forward strand.
TGTATTAAGCCTAAATAATTAGGCTTAGATTCTGTTCCTTTTTACTAAATTTTTTAAAAAAAAAAATTTGCGCAATGCGCTTACATTAAAGAAAAAAGAAAAATCTCCACCAGATCCGGATGTGATTCGAACTCATGATCTCCCAAGGCATAGGTAAGCTCTCAACCACTAGGCTAAGAGTTTCACCACCTTTTTTACTAAAATTAACTGAACTGAATTTTATTGAAATTGAAATAATAATATAATCCTTTAAAAATATTAATAATTAAAAATAAAAAACTTATAATAATGATAATGGTTCTAATAATAATAATAACAAAAAAATAATAATTATAATAAATAATTATAATTATAATAAGTAATGATAAATTACTGAACTGAACTAATTATTGAACTGAACTAAACGCTACTGAACTGGATGGAACTGACCGGAATTAAATTTAGTGATACTGAAATTAAATGACAAAGAACATGACCATAATACATATTTAGCTTTTGTACATGTCTAACATATACTTTGAAAAAGTGAACAATTGACTCTTCAAAAGATATCTATTAGCTCGTGAACTTTCTTAAAGTGATCTATTTGCTTCCTAAACTTGTTTAAAATGTACACATTTCAATTTTTCCAAAATTTCTCTTTCTTTCGCCATATGAATTTTAAGGTGTTAATGGATCAATTTACACAAGTTCAAGGAGTAAATTGAATATTTTAAAAATTATATGGATCCCCACGATTTTTGGTTTTTTTCTATCCCATTGCCACCCCTAGTCCTAAATGACGGAATTCGACCAAAATAAGATGGAGCCCACAATATGACGGAAAAATTTTGGTTTGATCAACTTTGGTTATTTTTAGTTATTTGGTACGGGTCGGTTTTTAAAATTTTACAAACATCGGTTCGATTATCCAAAAGTTTGGTTTGATTAGTAAGCGAACCGAACCGATGCTCACCCCTAACTGTAAGTGAAGTCCAGACTAGTTACATGACCCGATCAGTGAATGGCCAGTGGGAGTCTTTTGGTCTAATTCCCACGGCTTCACTCTATCAGTAGCAGCAGCAACGTTCCTTCCAGCAGCCGGAGTACTCTGCTCAGCCCTCTATCCTGTTACAGTCCAATCCCCGAAGAACTGGCAGTCGGTAAATATTTAATAGCAAAATTAACATGAAAATCAATTTCAATTTGTCCATGATTGAAACATGATCTATTTACACATGGTATCATGCTTTGAATGGTAAATTGCATTTTTGAGGCCCTTAAAGAATGAATTTGGCCAAAAAGCAACGGAACTAGGGCTGCCTTCAGAGAAAAAAAAAAAAAACAAACCTGCAGAAAGTATAAAAGAAAAAAGGAGACTGAGCAGATTTAAAAAAAAAAAAAGAGAGGTTCAGACTATAATAAAGAAAAGTATGCATTAACATATATATTAGTTTAGCCGGATGAAAAGCATTCATGGTCAATGAATTTAATCATTATCACAATATGATCGTTAAATTTCAAAATCGGATAATAAAATCAATGTTTCAGCCAAAATAAAGTTATAATAACTATTTTAATGTCTATGTTGCACCGGAATAATGATGTGAACAATTGTCAAAGGAGCTCATGACCATTCCGGAATCACATCTAGAGTATCACGAGTATCAACCAAAAAAACGAGGAAAACGTTAATTAATGCAAAAAATATGAAAACACGAAAAAATGTAATAACGCAAAAACATTACAGAGCATAAAAACATGAAAAAACGAAAAAATGTGAAAAAAAACACGAAAACGTGAATAACACGAATAACACAAAACCCAAGAAAAACGCAAAAACAAAAAAAAAACATGAATAACACGAAAAGGTGATAAAACAAGAAAAATACAAAAACATGAATAATGCAAAAACACAAACTTGACAGGTGATAAACATGAAAATGCAAAAAACGTAAAAAAAAAAAAAAAAAAAAAAAAAAAAACATGAAAACGCAAAAGACACAAAATGTAAACAACACGAAAAAGTGGCCAATACAGGATTACTCGGTTGTGTGTGTGTGTGTGTGGGGGGGGGGGGGGGTTACATGTGCGTTCGTAAAAAAAAAAAATTGCTAAATCGAACTTGCTCAAATTTTTTTAATATATGCGTGTTATAATTTGAATGGTTGAAAACCGATTTTTAAGTATTAATGTACAATTTCTCAAAATTAAGTTAGATTTCGTTTAATAGTGCTAACATGTAAAAAATTGGATTTAGGGAGGACTGAACAGGTAAAAAAATTAAAAAAATTGATTTTAGATGACCTTCCAAGCAAAAAAAATAGAAATTTGGATTTAGGGAGTATCTAATAGGTCCAAAATATTGAAATTTTGAATTTTGGACAAACATAGCACCTAATGGGCCATTTTGGAGGGGACTAATTCAATACTGGATAAAAAAAAAATTGTGACAGGTGACCGACGCTACCCGGGGTCAAGGTGGTTCCGGCGGCCGGAGGGACCTGGGCCCTCCAAACCCCCTATCTACGCCCCTGCTCAAAAGGTATCCAGCATATGGAGTATTAGCAAATGATATTTTTGCATTGTAATTCTGTAAAGAACAGAAAAACTAAAATTAATGGTTAAAATTCATTAATATGGTAAAAAAAAGTGAAAAATAACCTGTAGTAAAAACGCTAAATTTATTATGTTCGATCAACTTTGGTTATTTTAGTTATTTGGTAAGGTTCGGTTAATCGAAAGTTTGGTTTGATTAGTTATCGAACTGACCGATGCTCACCCTTAGCTGTAGCTGAAGTTCAGACCATTTACATGATATGGGAAGTGGTGACCGGCGGGATATGGGTACTATATAATTTCAGTTTACCTTGGAAGGGCGATGAAAAAAAGTCTCTGATTACTCATATCACTAGCTAGTATTTGTGCCAGCTTTTTTTTCTAGTATTTGTGGGTCAGCTTTATCAATTATCAATTAATTTACGAGGGAGAGAGAGAGCGGCTAGGGTTTTCCAAAATATTAGTTTATATGTTTTTTATTAAGTACATATAGAAGATTAGAGTCTTATTAAATTAAATTAATACCTTGAAAATAGTACTGCCAAACAAATCAGGGTCAAAATACTCAGTTCTCTAATATCAAAAGAAATACTAGTAGAGAACGGTTGATATCAAAATTAAAAGAAATACTAGCAGAGAATGGTAGGATAAAACTAAAAGAAATTGAAGCTTATTTAGCAGTTGATATTAAAAGTTTGAGTTCTTATATTAAGCATTCGGTCTTCGATATCATTCGAGGGACTCCCATTGAAATAGTTCTGAAGTTGGCAGGCAATGTCAGTTTAACCCAAATCGAAGTTTAGGTATCAATTCAGCTCTGAAGTTGATAAAAATTAACAAATTAACCCAAAAACAATCAATTTTAAGACCTAAAAGTTTGTCAACTTTGAGCTAATTTGTCAATTTTTACCAACTTTGAGACCGAGTTGATACCTAAAATTCAATTTGAGCTAAAATGACAATGTCTGTCAAATCGACATTAGGGGATATTTTGACTTCAATTCATTACTCATCAAACAAGGAACCACTTTAGACCATAGCTGTCAAATCGAGATTCGACTCGTGAATCAGAATCATCATTGTGTGACTCGTGAATCGAACCAAATTGTAAGATTCAGTTAAAATTCATAATATTATAAAAAAATAGAATAATTACCATGTTGAACTCAAAATAACCCATAGTAAAAAAACGCTAAAATTTTTGGTTCGATCAACTTTGGTATAATTAGTTATTTGGTACGGTTCGGTTTTTAAAATTGTACAAGCATGGGTTCGGTTAATCGAAAGTTTAGTTTGATTAGTAACGGAACCGAACCGATGCTCACCCTGAACTGTAACTGAAGTCCATACCATTTATATGATCTGGGAAGTGGTGGCCGGTGGGACTCTGTTACGGGAAAGAAACGAGTTATATAGACAAGTTCGGCATAAACAGATAGACGAAAAATAACTGAGTAACATGGTCATTTTGTATTGTACTATAACCGTCTTGAAAGCTAAGATAAGTTCGGTCAAAAATCTAAAAAAAATAGACAAAAAGGACCAAAGGGTTAATATTGATAAAAGTTAGGGATCTTATAATGTGTTTTTCAAAATAGGGGACTAAAGAGTGGGTTACGTAAAAAGGTTAGGACTAATAAATTATTTACCCTTTTTCTTTACTAAACTTTTAAGTATTTTTTTTGTTGTTCAATTGAATATAGACTGGTATTTATATTAAACCGTTATTTTTTTCTTTAACTTTTGGATAATGTGTAAAATTACCTATAACGTTGACAATCATGAGAAATTTCACCCCTAACGTCTAAATTGGTGTAATTTTACTCCTAACGTTAAGAGCGAAGAGCAATTTTACGTTTAATGTTAACAAATTGGGTCAATTTGAAAAATCTTTATAAGACACAAATAGTTTGTTTCTTATTCTACACTAGTTACATATCAGTTTGTTCTAAAAAAACAAAATATCACATATTTTATAGTCTATTAGAGATTAATATTTTTAAATTCTACGAAAGAGACGAGTTATATATTTATTTGGGATAAAATTAGGTTTTTTTTTACAAAAGTACTTGTTAAATTTTTGCACACCTGTGTCATTCTCATTGGTCATAGCATCATATGCTTATGGTATACACATGTGTACCGTACAATTTCAAAGGTGAAAAAAAGTCTATGATTGACCGTACCCTTAGTATGTGTGCCAGCTTTTTCCCTAGAATTTCTGCCAACTGTTATCAATTAATTTACGTCTGTCGTAAACTATCATTCCTTATTTTAAGGGAAAATTTCATAATAAAACCGTCTCCCTAATTTATTTTCTGCAAACATATTATAATATTTTCTTAAATCTAAACCAAGCGATTGAGGAGAGATGGAATGATTGTAAAAATCCATCTTGAGTCTCTAGCGCGGTTATAAAAACTTTGCTAGATGATTTAATTTTATTTAAGACTATAGCGAAATAATTAAAAATCGAGTAAAATAAAAGGATTAAAAGTGCGAGATTGACACAAGATTTGGTGAAAATTTGATATTTATTGATATCAACGTAGTTTGTGGACAAGTGCACCGGTTCAGATTCAAATGATCTATCTTCCTCGATGATTTTCCGTTAGCTTATATCTCTTCTCTTAATAGCAACTTAACGACCATCGCCACTTTTTTGGACCCTTAGGTTCCGTCTAGCTATAACAAACCACTTTATGCAAGTGTGGAAGACGAATATATCACTCTAACCAACTTCAAGAGACCAATTTATCATTTTAAACGAATTCATGTGGCTATAATAGATCACTTTATACAAGTTCGGGAATCTAAGGAAACATTCTGTACTTTTAAAAAGACAATATGCTTTTGAGACCAAGTTGGATGGTGTTTATACAATTATGTTAATTCATGTTAATATAGTTAATTAAGATAGGTTGAGCATAACTCTCACGCGTTTAACGTTCGAATTATTTTTCCCTTTTTTCTGACCTAATTAATGAATTTCAACCATTAATTTTAGTTTTTGAGCTAATCAATTAATTAATCAATTAATGGTGGGAGAAATATAACAAACTCACTTTTAAAGCACCAAAATTCACTTAGTAATACCTAAAAAGTGAAAACTAAAAGCACCCGAAAAAAACAAAAACGTGTATATATATATATTTGAGTCCTGATCAATTTATTATTTATTGTTTCATTCTCTAACTGAGGAGTTCTATCCGTTAATCACTTACTTTCACTATTCTCATGATATTTGGGTAGCTCTTGAACAAGCCTATGGAATTATCACTGATTCTCGACAATTTCAGTTAAGTCTAGAATTACAAGAGCTTGAACAGAATGACATGCCTATAAGTGAATATATGCATAAATTGAAAGCTATTCTAGATCATCTTGCTGCTTCTGGAAATCCATACCCCATGCACCTTTTGCCACCTTTGTTATACAAAAATGTTGGTGAGGCATTCAAATCAAAACCTTATCACTCAAAAGGGCATGCATATCAGTTTCTATGAATTATTGAGCAACTTAAAGATGGTTGAGGGGTTGATTCATTCAACCGCAAAAAAAGGCAGAATTTTTATTACCTACTCCTAGTGCTAATTCCCTTGAAGCAAATGTTTCGACCGTATTGCCTAATGGCACTACAAAACGAAATAAAAAGAGGAGGGGTGGAAAGTGTTTTAACTGTGGTGATCTTGATCATTGGGCTGACAAATGCAAACGTCCAAAGGGGTATGCAACACAACATCGTTCTGGACCAGAGGCTTATGCTGCATGGCACGCAACTTCTGACCCCTTTAGTGGTCCACTTCAGCCTTGGTACCCGGATACTGGAGCCACAAATCACATGACTGTAAATCCACACAAACTTCAAATCATGTATCCATATCCAGGTTCTGATACAGTTCAGTTCGGCAACGGACAAGGTTTGGAAATTTCTCATTTAGGTCACTCGAATGTTCATAATTTTAACATTAATGATATTCTGCCTGTGCCTAAACTAACCAAGTCTCTTTTATCTGTTCAAAAATTTTCTCGAGATAACTCTTGTTTCTTTGAATTTTGGCCTAACCATTTTCTTGTAAAGGATCAAGCAACTAGGGAAATCCTGTTACGCGGTCCGAGTAAGGATGGGCTCTACGTACTACCACCAAACTTAAAAGAGGCGCTAGTAGGGGAAAAGGTATCTTTTGAGCGGTGGCATGCGAGGTTGGGGCACTGTCAGAATCAAACAGTTAGCAAAATTTTGAAGAACAATAAGCTTGTGTCAACAACACCAGCTAGTAGTTGTTTATTTTGTCCTTTAGGAAAACTAGCCAAAACTTATTTACCTTCAATTGTGCATTCTAGCACTTTTATCTTTGAAAATTTACATTTGGATGTTTGGAACCCTAACTCCAAAGCTAAATTGTAAATCTTTAAATTTGCAATCTGTATTCGGTCCTTGTTGTTTCTTTTAGGGATAAGGAACCAAAATTGTTTCAAGATTTTTAAGGAATTGTCAATTTAACCCCCAACATGTTAAATAGCTCCATTTCCGTCTCAACATTTGTGATATTATAGCAATTTAGCTCTAGATGACGGATTTTGTGGCTCAGTTGGTACTATTTCACCAATGTTGAAACGTTAAGTTCTATTATTCAAGGCTACATTGGTATCATTTCATAAATATTAAAACTAAAATTATGTTAATTGTCAATTTTAGACGCATTAGGTTTGATGCATTGGTTGGTGTGTATGTTCTGAACTGTTGATTGAATCTTATAAGCTAATTTTGTTTTGAATAATATGAGCTAATTTTGAAACTTATTTAAATGGTAATTTCATTTTGCTTTTTACATTCTACTTTCTATAAGTAGAAGTCGTTTAATTTGTTAGGTTTTTTTTCTAAATACCACCATCAATACTTTTGAGGCTCGGCGGAAACTAGTTCAGTAGAAGGTTAATCCCTCTCGAGAGACCCCGGGATTATCGATCTAGCACTTCTTCGATGTTTGTCTCAAAATTGGTGAAATTCTTGATTTCTTAAGCTATAATTGGAGACATAAATGTTATAAACATGTGTTTAGGGAAGATGAAAATGGGTTAACACTGTAAGTCTTTATTCATAAAGAGATCCAAAAGGTTTCAACTAATATAGACAAGTAAATTTTTGTCAACTTTTTTTTCTTTATAAATTTGAAAGTTAACTAACTCAAAACTATTTGGGTGTATTAACAGGGGTGGGATCGATACACTTTGAAGGTGTTACTTTTCATCATAACTACGATGGTTCGAGTGAAAGTTGTATTGAAGATTTGATTACAATTTTGAATAATGATGGTTCGTTTGTAGGCTAGTTTGACGTGCAGAAAAGTCATAATGACCCTTGTTCAATATATAAAAAAAAGGTAAAATTCGAACTCGCTCTGATGGAAATAATCATGGTCACGCTTTGACTATAACCGGCGACAAAAAATGGAGGACTACCCGTACTAAAAAGTTCAAAATTTTTTGAGAATTTATGAACAGCAATGGTACAAATTATGGAAGATCCGGATTGGGACCCATTAGGTTTGATGCATTGGGTGGTGTATATGCTCTTGACTGTTAATTGAATCATATGAACTAATTTTGTTCTGAAATATTGTTAATTTCTAAGCTTCAATTAATAATATTCCAGAATAAAATTACCTCATAAAATTCAATTAACAATCCAGAATATACACGCCATCCAATACATCAAACCTAATACGTCCAAATTCGGATCTTTCATAATTTACACCATAGCTATCCATAAATTCCCAAAATCCTTTGAACCTTTTAATTTGGGTGGTCCTCCATTTTTTGTAATCCGTTATAGGCACAACGTGTCAGTGATTATTTCCGTCAGAACAAGTTCAAATTTTATTTTTTTATACCGAACAAGGGTCATTATCACTTTTATACATGTCAAATCAGCCTACAAACGGTTCTTCATTATTCAAAATTATAATCAAAATCTTCAATACAACTTTCACTCGAACTATCGTAGTTGTGATGGAAAATAACACCCTTCAAGTGTATCGATCCCACCCATGTTAACACACAGATAATATTGAGTTAACTTTCAAATTTATAAAGAAAAGAAAAAAACGAGAATTTATCTATCTATACTGGTTGGAACCTTTTGGACTTTTGTATGGATAAAGACTTGTAGTGGTAACTCTCTTTTCATCTTTCCTAAGAACAAGTTGATAACTTTTATATCTATATTAAAGCACAAGAAATCAAGAATGTCGCCGGTTTTTGGACAAGCATCGATAGCCAGTTGGATCGATAATCTCGGGATCTCACGAGAGGAATCGACCTTCCATTGAGCTAGACTCCGACAAACCTTAAAAGTGTTGATGGTGGCATGTATAGTACAAATTTTATCTGGAAAAAAAAACTTAACAAATTTCCACGATTTCATAGAAATTAGTAGAATGTAAAAAGCAAAATGAAATTACTTTCTAAAATAATAAATTTCAAAATTAGCTTCTAAAATTCAATAAACAATATTTCGGAACAAAATTAGATATATGTTCCTCATATTTTGAATAAACTTGAATTTGCTTCAATTCGAGTTATGATTTATTAATTAAAGTTCAAGTATCAACCAATCAGATTGATATCTCAATATTTATTTATTTATCGTAAATTATATTTGGAAGCGCCTATAATCTAAATTGTGAATTATGATGTAATATCATATATTAATATTAAATTTGGTTATTATTTATATTATAATTAAACGTTCATTTGATTTCAAAATAATAAATTATGACAGATAAATTCAAAAATTGAAATATAAATAAATTAACAATTGAATGCTTAAAAATAAAGTTTTATTATGAATAATAATATTTATTGTTGGAGGTTTGAAATCTCTCACTAAAGAGAGCTAAAAACAACTGAAGCAATCGAAGGGACATCTATGATATAAATCCCTCACTAAAAAGAGCACCAAAACGTTTAAGTTTGTATAAGTTGAATACGTATATCTATTTCTTACAACTTTATAGTTGCACAAAATGTGAATTGAAAAGGAAAAACCATGCTTGGCAAATAGAATTTAGTTAATAACTTATTACTTTTGTTGTTTAACTGAGTTGACAGCTCTTTGTATGAACATTTTTGGTAACATAGCTAATTGTTGTTAGCTATTAGTTTTTTTTATAGCTATTGTTTTCTTTTTTAATAATTCATATTTAAATGGTGAGTTGCTAATTGACAAATATAATTTATATACAAAATATAAATTTTTATGTTAATCTGCATCTCTGTCATTTACAGATCTATAATTTTGTGCCTTAATCAAATTAGTTATTCGTTAATAAACATGGTCACGTCTATTTATGTGGTTGTAAGTTGTGTTAAATTTGTACATGTTATTTGTACGGATCATGAAGTATTAAACCATAAAATGATGAAAACATTAGCAGAAAAGATGCATGAGATGAAAATAAGAGAAGTGAGAGTGAGAAATAGAGAGTGAATTGAATTGGGGATAAGGGGTTGAAAATGAGTTGCTAGATGAAGTGGATAAGTTAAAAGATCCGGACAATATAATCTTAGGAGGAATTGGGGAAAATTAAATTACAACAAATCAAACACAAAATATCATATCCGCTCTGTCCAATGTTATTGTTGTAATTGAATTTTCCCTAATTTCTGTTGGGATTCTATATTATAAATCTTTTAACTTATCAACTTCGTCTGGTAACTCATTTTGAACCCATGATCCCTGATTCACTTCACTCTCTATTTCTTACCCATTTCTCTTATTTCCGTCTCATTCACCTTCTCTATTAATGTTTCTATCATTTTATTTCATTAGTGTTCACCTTGACCTTGAATGATCAAATGAATTTGGTCATTCACCATTAGATTTAGGCTTATTAGAATCCCATTGTGGAGATTCAAATCATCCTAAGACTTAGATTTAATAAACCTAGATTTAACGATGAACGACCATTCATTTGGCCATTCAAGGTCTAAGTGAGCACTACTGCATTTTTATGATTCAATACTTCATAATCACTCTATATACAAATAACATATACAAACTAAACATAACTTACAACCACACTAGCATGTCTGATCATGTTTATTAAACAATCACTAATCTGACCAATATACAAAATATAAATCTACAAGTGACAGAACTTGTGAGATACGGATTAACGATTTTTAAGTTAAAAAAATCTTAATAAATCAATCACTAATCTAACCGATAAACATGTTAAGTTAATTTAGATAACTAATCATATAAGATAATCCTCCGCATTTCAAAGAATTGTATTGCTTTAAATCCTTTAACGCCTTAAGATCAGAAATTGCCTAGTTTTTTTAGTTAGCACTTATCAAGTAGAGAGAAAAAAGTATTAAGTAAAATTTTAATTAACGGCCCAATTGACCTTTAAATTTGGCAAGATTAATTTAGTTCAAATTGAAACTCAAATATTACTTAGTTCTCAAGTTGAATTTTTTTTTATATATAAATTACCTAAATTTTATAAATTTTTAGTATTGAAATTGTTTGTATTCGAATCAATTTATCAAAACTTATCAATTTGAGTTTATACATAAATTTTAAATTGATTGTCAACTTTCGAGACCATCTTGACCCTTAATTTGGGGATTTGTTTGCCTTCACCCATGCACCGAACGGGTGACCACAATTCCCGTGACCCAAATAAAATTGTTATTAGCGAAACAAGATGCCACGAGTTGAATATTGAGAAAACAAATGGTGATGGGTATACCTCTTAGGAAATGCAGTCCTATTTTCCATTAATATGATCCACAAGAAATATGTGTATCTTGTAATGCCCCCAACTGGTGCTCTTGTAGAAATAAATGGTCGTTTGTGATACTTTGTGTTGAAAATTACAAATACAAAATTAAAGTGCAAAATGAGACTAAAGTATATGATTAGATTAGTCCCCGATGTTATGATAGAAATCTAATAAACAATATTTTTTTAAATAATGGGTTCAAATCCACATCCATCCACTTTTCATTTTACCAACTGATTTGGTAACCATCCTTATTGGGTTTTGCTATTCACCGCTTCCAAATTACTTATCGCCACCTTTTTTTAGACATTTTTTCTCTTTTCATTTTTCCATTCAAAACTTAATAATGGACAAAACTTAATAATGGATCCGAGAACGAGGAAATCAAATAACTACAGCTCCGATTTACATTAATTGAAATTCGTCTCCAAAAACTAACCGATCCAATCAGTATATATATATCCAATGAATTATTAGTCTTTTTCTTCTACCGTGTTTAAATCCCATGAATGTTGTTCGAATGAAATTTAAGAGAATTGGGGAGGTGATAAATAATTTGGAGCGATGAATAGCGATCCATTATTTTTTTTTTTTTTTTTAACATTTGGCATCAGTACTTTCTAATGATATAATTGTTAGTTTCCATTTCAAATTTCTTTATTTATTTCTATTTCAAAATTTATTTTAAATATTAATTTAAAACGAAAATTTAGATTAAAACCTAATAAACAATACTATTAAGAGAATCTCTCTGATATCTGAATTTTTTTCTTTTTTTTTTCTTTTTTTTTTTTTTGTATAAACTCTCTGATATCTGAATCTGGAATAAACAACTTCCCAAAAATTTAATATTTGAATTTTTTTTTTTTAATTTTAGTGGTTTGAGAGTTTGGTTGCAGAACTACAAAATTATCCTTCTATTCGGCCAGTAAAAATGCTCTAAAAGCTGTAGAAGAAGGACAATCACTTCGTTCTTACTTTTTCCGACCACTACAACATTTCAGACAGTCGGAATTTTGAAAAATTCAGGCTTAATCTATGCTTTTGACTCTTGGATATATACATTTACTACAAAACTTACACGAAAAATAAATTGCAGTCACCGACCGGCAAAGAGTTAATTTCAGACAAGGATCCGATAAAAATGACTAATTAAATCTCTATTCCATTTCATCTCCTTACCATTTTCATCATCATAAACTAAAACAAAACCAGAAAAAAGAATATGAGAAGATCGGTAAGCAGATATATCGACTAACAGATCCAAAATAGATATGAAACAACAACCAGCCAATAAAATTCTCTGAATCGATATAGCTAAAGCGGCTTTGGCAACAAGATGAAGACAATTAAGTTGTATGCCTTATCTCGGTACATATAGCTACTGAATCAAAACCATAAACATGATCTCTGCAACTGAAAATTAAAGAAAAAAAAAAAACTCAGAACAACCATTTGCGGCGGCGGAGCAATCAAAATAGTCTAACCTAGGAGATGAGATGCGACACTATTCCATCACCCTAATGGCTGCCTTTTATAGATCTATCGCAAGTCATATTAAAGTTGGGCTTCATTTGGGAGATCACAGCCCATATTATAGTTGGGCTTTATTTGGGAAACTCAGCCCATCGGCGGATGTGTGTTTCCTTCTTTGTTTGTTTGTCTATGAATAAAGGGTGAATTTGGAACTTAAAGTTCATAGATAAATATTTAATAGCCTAACCCTTAAATTCATGGGATAATTACTAATTTGACCCAATCAAGGACCTCAATTTACGTATCTAACCCACATTGCCTCAAAGTTACCAAATTAGACATTTTCATCCATTTTGGATAAAACTAACCTTAGTTCTATTTGATGAATCGATCTTCTTCTTCTTCTTCTTCTTCTTCCTCCTCCTCCTTCTGCTCCGCTTCATCCGCTTCTTCTTCTTCTTCTTCTTGTTCTTCTTCTTCTTCTCTGTTTCAACTTCTTCTTCAGTTCAATGCGACAACAATGGAGGAAAATGGAAAAAATTATGGAAAATAGAGGAAATTGAAACGATACCATTAAAGATGAAGAAAGAGGCAAAACCAACGAGAAAAGCAAGCGTATAAGCAAAAAATATACCATTTGTACGGGAAATTGAACATAATATGTCAAAAATCTCAAAAATCGTTAACGATTGGTATAAGAAATTGAAGAAGATGAAGAAGTTGAAACGAAGAAGAAGAAGAAGAAGAACAATAAGAAGAAGAAGAACAAGAAGCGGATGAAGCGGAGGAAGAAGAAGAAGAAGAAGAAGAAGAAGAAGATCGATCGATTCATCAAATAGAACTAAGGTTAGTTTTGTCCAAAATGGGTGAAAGTGTCTAATTTGGTAACTTTGAGGTAAGGTGGGTTAGATATGTAAATTGGGGTCCTTGATTGGGTCAGATTAGTAATTATCCCTAAATTCATTGTAAAATGGTTAATACAAAACTTGACATAATCATTATCACTCTAATATATAAGAGTATCTCCAACAGACTCTTAGTGAGATCTCTATAAATAATATAAATAATTGACTCTTGGTGATTTAAGAGTGACTAAGATATATCAAATCCAACAATGCTCCTTATATTCACTCCTTATTTATTATTTTATTATTAAGATTATTATTTATTGTTATATTACCAATAGTTTAAGGAGAGAGACTCATCAATAATAAATTATTAATAAAAAATGAAGTTAGGAGGTACTAAGAGGTGGTGAAAGGTTCTCTATTAATAGAGAGGATGGAGAGGCTTTTAGTGATTTGAGGATTGGAGCTGATTTTTTATTCTCCCTCCTCAAATTTTAACTTAAGAGCCAATTTAAAAGACTGTTGGAGATGCTCTAAGGGTCTTGATAGTCAATCCAATGTTGTTGGATAAAAAAACCAATTTAACCTCATCAAGGAATGAATCTACGGATTGGTTCTAAATAGGCATGTTCATGGGCCGAGCTGGACCCAGCGGGCTTTTGTCTAAAAATGCTCAGCTTAAGTGCAACATTGTCCCCTGTTAATTTAAGGGGGCTCAGGTTGGGTTGGTTCGGATTCAAAAATCAAATCACAGACTTAGCTCGTATAAGTCCACCTAAATATATAATTTTTTAATAATAAAAAATTAAATAAATACTTAAAAATAAATATTAATATATAAATTTATTAATTAATATTAATAGGCAGATCGGCAAATGATATATTTATGAATCTCAAGCCCACTCAAAAAAAGAGATGGACTTTAACGGACCTGAATCGTTATGGGCCTAAAGATAAATTTTCATGTTCAAACCCGGTTCAAGGGATACAGACTTGATCGGACCTGATGGATACCCGAACACGTAAACAGATCTAGTTTTAAATTATAGATCTAATACATTGATACTCCGTAGAATTGGATTGGATTAGTTATTACCAACCAATCCATGGGTTAATTTCACTCAAAACTAAATTATTCAATCAAATTTATTCAATTCCAAACTAAAACCGATTTTTCAATATATTCTCGTTTGTTTTACCCATTGTTTGTTGTTACGATTTGCTGTTTGCTGTTGAAAAAAACTATTTTTCCAAAAAGCAAATATTCCATACTTTTATAAAAGACTACTTTTTAGATGTAAAAAGCAAACAGTAGGTGACTAACCAAACACCTGAAACTCTGCTTTTTGAAGTGAAAAAGCAAACAAGACTATGAAAATGATGAACCAAACACCCTCTGAGTTTTAGAAAAAAAGAGAAAAACATGAAAAAACTTGGAAACGGGAAAACCCGGAAAACATGAAAAACGAAAAAATATGATAAATGGAAAAATAAAAAGTTCTTGTAATATAAAACTCAAGATATTATAATCATAAACAATTAAAATCTAGGAAACCGAATTAAGGGATTTTGATATATCTATTGCATAGTATGAGTATTTCGATTCTTGCGGTTTTTCTAGGAGTATTAAAAAAACCCGAATCAAATCAAAATGATTGAATAAACATCTAATTGAAAAGGAGCAATATTCAAATGATCTATAAACGAGCAAGAAAAAAAGTCCAAAGAAAAAAGATGCATATGCAAAGAGGCAAATCATATAAATCAATATCATTTTGAAAAATCATTACACTAATTAAGAGTAGATTTGGATAAAACCTTTGATTAACTAAATAAGAACATTTTTTTTTTACTCTATTCCAGAAATGAGTATCAGGAGCCTCTTATTTTTCTTCCTTCAAACCATGTTTATAGATATGTCAAAGACTTTAAAAATTGAATTTCCATTGGCAAACCAATTTTATAAACATGAAATCTATACCTCTGTTTGGACAAAAAAAACATTTATAGGTACAACTTGAAAGTAGACATTCCATGGACTGGGGCGGCCGGCTCTAACGGGCTTTTATCTATAAAGCTCATTCTAAACCCAGGCCATTATTAATTTAAGCGGACTCGGATTAGATTGGGCTTGGGTTTAAAAATCAAATTCCAAGCCTAGCCCATATAAACCCACCTAAAAAATATAGATAATTTTTAATTATAAAAATAAAATTTATACTTAAAAATAAATATATAAATTTTCTAATTAATATTAATAAGACGGACCGACCTAGGTCCGCCCCTGCTATTTTCATTAGTCCTAAGCCATCCAAAAAATAGATGGGCTTTAACCGGCCTGGACCGACCTAAGTCTAAGATCAATTTTCATTGTTCAAACCCAACCCACGAGAAACGGGTCTGGACAGGCCGGACGGATACCCGAACCCATGTACAAATCTATTTGAAAGTACATGAAATTTTTTTAGACTTTACCTATTAATTTATTAACAAGTTAATTATCAGAAAAAATCCTTCTCTATAATATCAACATACTGATATTAATTAATAATTGTTACAAAAATAAAGATTGAAAATATTTTGCAATAATTAAATTTATCAACATATAAAATATTTACAATTAATTTTGCAATAATTATGAAAAATTTTACTGGTTAAATTTTTCCTGTTGCAAATTGCTCATTTAAATTAATATCAACATATTCTCACATTGTTATACATATGATTACTGTTGACACTAAGCAAAAATGTTTACAAAAAAATTGTTCAATTATTTTAATATCTATGCTCTCTAATAATTATATAATTCTTTTTTATTGATTTTAAATTAAGGGTTAGTTTCAAATAAAATCCCTATCGGTACTTGTGGTTCTTTTTTACAAAATAAACCATGTTATTGGCATCGTTAGTCATTTTGGATTGATTTTACTAAATTTCGCCGATAACGATCTCAAACTGAACATTTTCAAGAATTAAATGATATTTTAAGTAACTTTAATTCTTCAACTTTTTAGGTTTGAGGTCATTTAGGTGTTATTTTTTAGGAAAAAGAAAGTTAATGTTTAAAGAAAAAAAAAACTCCAAAAATAATGAATTTGAAAAATAAAAAATGTTATTTCTTAGTAAATATAATATTAAACAACTTTAATTCTTGAAAATTTTGTATTTTGAAGTCGTTATCGGTCAAATTTGATAAAGCCAATCCAAAATGACTACCGATGACAACCACACAGTTTATTTTGTAAAAAAAGAAGTATAAAATTTTTTTTTTGGTTGGCGTAACGAAGGCTAAACGCCCAGGGAACAAAAGCGGAAAAAAAAACAAGTTAAAAGGACAAGGCTAAGACCGAACGACTCTGCTAGATGCAGATCCTCTGCAATCAGCTGCAAGGATTTCCTAGAGGTCTGCAGGAGGTACACCAAACTCATGGTGATCCAAAGGACAAGAACCTGCGAAGTTCGCCAACTGGTCAGCTGCTTTATTTCCTTCCCGATAGGTGTGCGTAAAAACGACCGTCCAATCCCTGTATCTGATTTCCGTACACCGAATAATAAGCCATGAAAAAGGGTGATGCACTTCCACCAGACTGGTCATCCATTTCAAAAGCAGGGTGGAATCCATTCAACAATCACTCGTCTGAGCCCCTTATCCCAGGCACTCTGTAGACCGAAATACATGGCCCCAAATCTTAGCAGCCGATGAGGTACTGAACCCGATGTTCTTTTAAAAAGAAGTATAAAATACCGATATATAAAAATGTAAAACTACATGAATTTTATTTGAAATTAACCCTTAAATTAATTAACAAAATCTCCTTTATATATTGCTCAGTTAATCAAATACAAAAAAAACACCTTCAAATAAATACAATTTATTATTGACATTAATTAGATCACTACGGTAAATTAATTAATTAAAGAGTTTTTTAAACTAATATGACATAAATTTTATTATCAAAGAAATTTTTTAAAAGCGTCAAATTGTATCATCTAATATAAAAACTCTGCATTAAACTGATGCACTATCCAAGGGAGTTTTTGTTAGGATTTTATAATGTCATGTTTTAAAGGAAGAAAATAAAATTAAACACATAAATTATTTTTGCAGAATTAGAGATGTTCCTTTTGATTGCTGATGAGTGATAAAAATGACTCACATGTAAAATATAGATGAAAACATTCATAACCGAAAAGAGGTAAAATTGCTTTTGGGTTTTTTTTGCACCTTATCACTAAGTACTAATTTGACTATCTTAAGGGGCTACTCGCGCTGCACCACTATTCCACTAGGAAGATAACATTTTTATTAAGGGGCGGGAAATACAAATGGTATGGTTGGCTTGATAAAATTTTAAAATTTCTTTTCACTATAGAAGTGGAAAACACGAAGTCCGCCACCCAATTAGAAATCTAGCTAATGGAATTTGATTTCTAATCATAATCTCACATTTTCTCAGCAACCGACCAAAGATTAAAGGAAAGCTAGAAATTAGAAGCAAGGGATAAAGTTCAATATTACCTCTAACATTGGCAGCTAGGAGTAAATTTACCTCTAATATTCATAAGTTGGATCAATTTCATACATTATTATAAAATACATATATTTCGTTCTTTACTCTGCACCAATAACATATCAGTTGGTTTAAAAAACATTTCATATCTTTTATGATTTAATAATAGAATTGAAGATTAATATTTATAAATTTATCAAAATATTTGAAATTTTTATATCCAACTCTTAGAAAATTTAATTTTTTTTAAAAAAATACAAATACCGAGAAAACAGTTTAATGAATAATTTCTAAAATTGACTGAAATTGTCAACGTTAGGGTAAAAAACGTTAGGAACATTTTTACAACTTATCCATAAGTACTAATTTGACTATCTTAGGAGCTGCTCTGGACTGCATCACTATTTCTCGAGGGTTGTCCCGAAGACCGGGGACTCTAAGCTAACGGATTTTGATTCATAATCACAATTTCACATTTCCTCAACAACCAATCAAAAATTAAAGAAATCTAGAAATTAAAAACAATTACAAATTCACCATAGGAAATAACATTCAAGCAAGAAATGACATAAAAAAAAACGTAAAAAAAAAAACAAAACACCATAAACCCTAAACCAAAATGGCAAAATAAAAAAGCAAACAAAGAAAGAACTCGTACATAGAAGTTGCACTAAGAAAGAACTCGTTCAAAGAACACGTTAGAGACGTGCCTTCTATCTGAACTTAAGTTGAAATAGTCTAGTTTTGTAAAAGATTGTGTAATATATCGAACCAGTTTTATAATTTATTTCTTTTTAATTACAAATGGTTAATATTTTGGAAATTTACACAGAAATTCAAGTTTTTAGAAAGTTTTAGAAAGTATCTACAATAGTCATTTTCTTTTAGCAATTACCTTTTCTTACAATTTCCTTATAGCATTTACCTTTTCTTACAATTTCCTAAAACTTAGCCCTTGTTTGGGAGGAGGTTAATGGGAGTAAATGGAAGTAATGGAAGGTTAAGTATTAAGTTAACCTTGTTTGGGAGTTATTTTTTGGAAGTAAATGGAGGTTAATGGGGTTAGATCTTTACTTCCTCTAACCTCCAAACTCTAACCTCCAAATTGAGGGTTAATGGGAGTAAGCGTAAACTTTTTTTAAATTTTTTGTCTCTGGAGAGTAAATTTAACCTTCCTTTCCCTCCAAATTTAAACTCCCAAACAAGGTCAAACATTTAACCTCATTTACATCCTATAAACTCCCAAACAAGGTTAATTTTTAACTTTCCATTCCATCACTTCCCTTCCCTTTCCATTACCTCCTTTAACTCTCATCTCCATTAACCTCCAAACTCCCAAACAAAGGCTTAGGGATGGCTTGACATTTTATATAATAAATTTGATAGTTATTGGATAATTTTGTTTAAATGGGATTACTTTGTATTTATTTCACCATTTATTTATGAATTTGATGTAAATTACCCTAACATTTTTTTTCATTAGTCAAACTAAATTTTTCTGTTAATGTGAGATTAATTTTTCCCTTACTGTTTTGGGAATAGTCAAATTAAAACCTATGCAAATAAAATCCACCATGAAAACTTATATACAATTCAACTTTTAAGCTTGGCAAAAAAAAAAAATATATCATTACGTCTCTGATTTTTCATTTGGTAGTTCATTAAATCTTTTATCTTTTATTTGGAAACTAAAAAAATATTTTTTTAATAATTTTAAATACAGATTAAATTAATAACTTACCAATTTGATCATAAAAGACTTAATGAGATAAAAATAAATGATTTGTGGTTTAATATATTCAAATAAAAGATAAAAAAACTTAATGAACTAAAAAAAAGAAAGATTAAAGTCCTAATGATGTTTTTTACCTTTAAATTTTAAAGAAATGTTTGTTGTCCAACAACAACAACAAAGCTTTAGTTCCGAAATGATTCGGGATCGACTAACATGAACAATCGGAGACACATGAATACACGAAACCGTTATCAAATCATCATGTCTGAATATTTAGTAAGAAAATTCTGCAGGAAGCAGATAATTATATCCATTTGAATAATTATGAAATTTGATCAATAAATTTATATCCATTTGAACTGATATATAAACTTAATATACACTATCTATCTATTTCATCATTCAATTTATACCTAGCAGACTATAATTAGAAAGAACTCTAATTGTATCAACATCTAACAGTCTCTTAAATTGATCGGAAAAATTGAAAATCAGCTCCAACAGTCTCGATCGAATGTTATTTCTTACCCTTCTCTTCCCGCACCTTATATCTATCAAGAGTAACTTTTGTCAACCCCAATCCAGGACATAATATCTGCAACCAAAAACAAAGAACACCAAATTAATCTAAGAATCAAGAGAAAATTAACCAAATGTTTTCAAGAATATGAGATTAATCTTTGGATTCACAATTTCACATACATCTAATTGCTTTTGGACGTTCCTCGGTCGCTTCTTGACCCTCCGAGGAGCTTTGTGGCCTAACATTGTCAACAAATCATCTTCTATCTCCTTCTTCGATAGCGCCACCGAAAACCTTTGCCTAACCTGTGCTGATTTAGTGTTCTCACTCCTCAACTGAGAAGAATTACTCACTCCTCCTTCCTCAATTCTCAATCCCTTCCCGTTACGTGAATATCCCCCAACCGGCAGTTTTCTTTTCCTCAGATTCCACGTTTTCGCTGGTACCTCCGTCGATTGGGACAGAGGAGGAGATTTGAACTCTTCATCCTCCCGTTTCTCGTCGATTTCATCCCCAACGACGGTAACCTTCTCCCTGACTGCCTCGATCTCTTCCTCAGGGCCACTACTTTCATTTGCCAGTTTGAGTTTCTTGCAACGGTGGGCTTCGTAATCGGGAGCAGCGACAATCTCGGTCGCTGGAGATCGGCTTCTCTTGATGCGATCAGCAGAGGCTCCATTGATGATGGGATTATTATCCCCAGTAGAATCGGACACTCGGACGCAGCGGAGTTGTTTCTGATTTCCCCACTTAAAGCAAGGAATAAGATTAAAACGATGAACCGATAGCTTGGGTCTCTCTGGTTCTATAAGCAAGCCTCTAAGTCCTTCTCCTCCTCCTCCTGTGTCTCCAGAAACTACCATTGCAATTGGACAAAAGGGAAATGAGAGCTCAGATCAGAATTTTGAATTTTGCTGTTACTGAATTCGCCGGAAAAGAGAATGACAAGAGTGTTTATATATAAGTGAAGGAAAGAAAGGACAGCGTGGTTTCAATTCAAAGGCGTTGTATATTTGAATTGGACAAATTACAATTTTAACCTTTAACTTCAATTCTTAATCAGGGAAATTAACATATTTACCCTGTTTGAATTAAGGAAATTAACATATTTAAAAATTATTTACAGCTTTTAAAAAACAATATTTACATATTTAAACGAAGTCAAACCAAAATTCATCGTTTTCCATATTTAAAAATTATTTACATTTTTAAAAAAACAATATTTCCATATTTAAACGAAGTCAAACCAAAAAATCATCATTTGACCGAGATTTATAAATTAAGAATTTTAGGATATATTTTTTAGAGTTAGAATTTATGGATTGTGATCTAAAATTAATAAATTAAGGTATAAATACATACTTATTTTGTAATATATAATAAATAATGACATATTTAGAATTAAATTTTATGATATGATATAATTATAAATTTTGTTAACTAATGTGAGTTTTATGTAACCAATCCGAAGACTTATTAGTAAATGTTCGGTAAATCAAATTTTATATAAACATTAATGGCTTAATACATTATTCATGTTCCTAACTTATCCCGATAGCCCCTTCAATTTTCATAATATATCCAGTTAGCCCATGAACTTGTTTAACATGTAATCAATTAATTACTAGCTTGTAAAAAAGCAAGTTAAATGCAGAAGATGCATTACATTCGTCTTAAAAAAAGTCAAACGATCAAAGTCGGGATATGTGTTTCTAATATTAAAGAAGACAAGTTTTACGGTTGAGCAAGTAAAAATTTCATTTTTTAATTTATTATATGAATTATGTAATAACATTCTAAGACACCTGTTAGGTGTGTTCAAAAATCGTACTGGACTGAAATAACCGATCACAACGATAAATTTTGAGTTTTCGGTTTTTCATTTTATTTGGTTCGATTTCAGTTTTTATTTGTAAAATATATCAGTAATATCAGCTAGTTCGGTTTTTATGAAAAAAATTACTGAATTAATCGAACAGATCGAAATAAAGATTAATTAGATTTATTATTTATAAATTTTCAATAATTTTATGTTAAACATTTTAGTTTTCAATTTATTATTTGATTATATGATTGGATAATGGAAACTAATATTGGAAACATTTTTAGATTTTAAAGTTTTATTCGGTTGAATTTTATGTATGTACTGTACTGTAACCTAAATAGTTAAATTTTAGGGATAGAGTACTTAAATTTAGACTCCATGTATAAAACAACACCAAGATAGGTTAATGTTTAAAAAAAGAGTACTAATTTAGGACTCGATAATGGAACGTGACACGCCATTCATATTACTTCATCATGTTCTGTCAATTGTATGTGGAGAGAGAAATCAGAACTTAACAGAGTAATATGAATAACGTGTTACGTTCCGTTATCGAGTCCTAAATTAGTACTCTTTTTTAAATATTAACCTATCTTGGTGTTATTTTATACATGGAGCCTAAATTAATACTTCTCCAAAACCATGACTTATTTTGATACGTTACCCCTAAATTTTATGCATTTTTTTTTCTGGAAACCAAATTTTATGCTTACCTCATAATCTATTATATCACTAATTATAAAATAAATACTTTAGGTTAAACTGATTCATTTAAACTTTATAAAAGTATATCTATTAATTTACATTTACTTTAACCATTTAGTATGTGTTTAAACCGATACTGTTAGGTTCGATCTTTAATTTATTAAGTATTTTGTTTATTTTGGTTTGGTTCAGCTTTTAGACCGAACCGTCTGTTGAACACCCGTAACACGTGTAACACATCTTTCGCATATAATTTAATTTTTTTTTGCGACCGAGTGATTAATTGATTACATTTATGTAAGTTCATGAGATTAACTGAATATTTTATACAAATTGATTGGGCTATCAAAATATTTTAAAAGTTCATGAGGTCAACCAAACTTTTTAAACAAATTAGGGAGCAAATGATGTATTAAAGCCAAAATTAATTGAAAAAAAACCCGATACATTAATGTGAAAATTAACTTCTTAATCCTACCACATAAAAAAAATAAAATACAAATAAAATATCACAATTTAGACACCACGTCCAAACTAGTACAAATATAAGTTTAACGTATCAATTCAGTTGTCACTAATGGAACGTGAAAGTTTTTGCCAACTCAGCGTCCAGGGCCGGTCCTGACAATTTAGGGGCCCTAGGCAAAACAAGTAGTAAGGGCCCCTTTAATATAAAATTTACTAATTGATTTTGTTTTAAGGTGCAAAAATACCGTTAACATTTTGGATCAGGAGCAATTTTACTCCTAATGTCTAAAATGGTGCAATTTCACCCTAACGTTGGAAGGCAAGAGCAATTTTACCCCTAACATTGATAGATTGGGTTAATTTGATAAATATTTCATTAAATTGTCTTCTCGATCATGAATCTTGTCATCTACATTTCACACATACGTCATTTTATCAGTAACAAATCACAAACATATGTTGGGATGTAAAAAAATAAAAATAAAATAAATAAAATATATTGTCTTTTGTACGAATTGGACAAAAAATTCAAAAAATTCACCAAATTTTTAAATATTAATCTCCAGTTCTATTATTAAATTATAAAACACATGAAATCTTTTTTTAGAACGAATTGATATGCAATTAGTGCAAAATGAGAGACAAAAATAGTTGTGTTTTATAATTGTTTGAAATTGACCTAAATTATCAACGTTAGGGGTAAATTTGCTCTTGGCTACCAACGTTAGGGGTAAATTTGCACCATTTTAGACGTTAGGAGTAAAATTGCTCCTCACAAAAAACGTTATGAGTAATTTTGCACCTTAACCCATTGATTTTTATTCATATCATTGTATAAATTAATTTTTAATTTTCAAATTTAATTAAAGGTAATAAAATGAAACTTTTTTTTTAATTTTTAAATTTAATCAAATTAAAAATAGTTATTCATATTCTTCTTACTCTTGACTACCCATAACATTTACATATTAAAAATACATCAAAAAAAATGGCAAAGATGAGAATTGAACCCATGCTCTCTTTAATGGGAAGACAATGTATTACCATTATGCTAGTTTGAATTTATGGTCTTGTTTGGTAAAGAGCGTTTTGGGATAAAAAGAGCGGTTTTGACCAATTTTAGAGGTTTGACCACTAAAACAGCTAATTAGAGTGTTTGGTGGAGAGAGTTTTGGGATGAAAACGCTAATTTAGAAAAAGCTCTTAAAATGAGCTTTTTCAATTAGCGTTTTGCAATATTAAAATTAATGGACTTCTTTAACCCTAATAGATAGTCTCT
Organism: Euphorbia lathyris; assembly: GCF_963576675.1. Lineage (NCBI taxonomy): Eukaryota > Viridiplantae > Streptophyta > Magnoliopsida > Malpighiales > Euphorbiaceae > Euphorbia > Euphorbia lathyris. Next base: position 90,231,039 of record NC_088915.1, read on the forward strand.
CTCTTCTCCTGCGCCAAAATTAATGCCCTTATCCGTCTTTTTGCACAAACCGCTATTATCAATCAACTAATTTTTACAAAACAGGACACACAAACAGCTAATCAAATCAGCTAATCAAATCAGCTAATGTAATCAGCTAACAGCTAACAGCTAATTCCCAAACAGTGCCTATGTATAATATTTAAAACCTATACAATTTATTTACAAAGCTAAATTTTTTTTGGGGCCCCTTCCGGCCTTGGGCCCTAGGCCGGCGCACCCCGGGCCTAGGCCCAGGGCCGGCCCTGTCAGCGTCACGTCAAGATTTTAACATATCCTGCAACGTTAGATAAGGTACCAAAATAGTCATAAAGTTTTAGGAGAATATCAGTTTATGCTCTACGTATAAAATAACACCAATATAAGCTTAACTTTTATAAAAGGGTTAATACACATATTTCCCCTTGTATTATCACCGATAAACAGATATGCGTTTATGCCAAATAAGCAGCTCTGTTAGAATAGGGTATAATTGCAGGTTGGTGGAAAATTCAAGGATAGTTTTGTGAGTTTATTTGATGTAATGGTATATCTGTTTATCGGTGATAATACAAGGGCAAATATGTGTATTAACCCTTTATAAAACTACAAAACTTGTATTCTCAATCTAATGAGTTTTCAGCATGAATTTTTGTACTCCAACCTGTTGATCCATTGGTATGAGTTAATATGAAGAAGCTCTCTGACCTCTCACATCAATATTTAGAACTGGGTGTGGATGTTGGAGATTCTTGAACCGAATCGAATATCTGAAAAAAAGATACAGAATTGGATTGAACCATTGACTTTTTCTCTAGGATTGAACCAAATTGTACCATGAATTAATTAGGTATAATTATTAACATTTTCAAATTCTTAGTATTATGTTGGGGATTTTAGAACCGAGCCGAATATCCGTAGAAAATATCCAAAACCGGATTGAATCGTTGATTTTTTCTTTAGACCCGAACCGAATTGTACAATTGACTTAATTAGATACAATTATGGAGATTTTCAAATGTTGGACAAACAATTACGTCTGTCTTAAAATGTTAGATGTGATTAACCAAAAAACAAAATGAACACAGAAAAATATATAAACAGTAAAGCTATAAATTAAAAGGAAAGAGATAGACAAATCTGAGGCCTGTATTAGCCGTTTCCTTAAGACAGATGTCGTCGCTATTGACGATCGTCTCCCAGGATACAACAGATTACGCAAGCGAACTCAACCCGTGTGTAGCCTAATTATCACCGGAGTAGGAAAACAAGAACAATATGAACAGACAAAGAGCATTTTGAAAAACTTCAACAACAGCTTTTAACAAAGTGTGAATTTTGACAATCCATTCTATATAAATAAAACTCGAAAGGATATGTCTTTTTACGAACTAACACGAATGTACACGGACAGACACGACTGTTCACATACGAATACGGCTATTCACGACGGACACGACTGTTTAATTGAAATATGTATTATAGAATATGAAAATGAAAATACATATATTTGTAACATATATATATCTTTAAAAATATGCAAACATCATCAATATTTAAACAACGATATCATTGAAACAACTCAAATAAATAAAATAAAATGTCCACAAGTAATATAGTTTACTAAAAGTTATTGAACAATTTGCTTAAAGTCTTAAACCATATTATGAAAACAAACAGAGAACACAATTAAACCAAAATATTCGAAAATAATAAACACAATTCACGAATAACCATTTTCAAAAATGAATTATCATAAAGCAAATAATAATAATAAATATTTTTGTTAATCGTCACTTAGGTGATACCTAGACAGCTAAAAATCAACTAGAGACCAACAAAACTTCAAGCGAAACTAATCAGAGAAAATCAAAGCGGATTTTCGTTTTTGAACGTCTAGACTGAGCAGAGACGGTCCAGGAACCTTGGTTTTGAATAGTCTGTATGTACATGAATTTTTATTTGGGATAATAATTTTGGTTGACTCAGTTAGATAATCTTTCATGTCAATATAGGGTAAATTACACCCATTGCCACTAAACTTTACACATTTTAATATTGTGGCCACTGAATTTCAATTCTTAACGGTATGGTCATTAAACTTTATACTTTTTAACACATGTAGCCACTCAACGCCTCAAAACGACTGTTGATGGCCAAACAATAAAAAATTCGAAGAGTTAATGATTTTTTAAGAAACTTTAATTCTTGAAAATTTTCCATTTTGAGGTCATTTAGGAGTTTTGGTTAGGAAAGAGCGTGAATTTTTAGAGAGAAAAAGCTCCAAAAAAGGTGATTTTGGAAAAAAATGTGGTTTCATAGTAAATGTCAAACAACTTTAATTTTTGATATTTTCATTTTAAGGTTGTTAACGGTCATTTTGAGGAGTTAGTTAAAGTCGAGTGACCACTGATGTTAAAAAGTGTAAAGTTCAGCGGCCATAATATTAAGAATTGAAGTTTAGTAACCACTGTTGAAACACCTCTCCACATAATTTTGATTTGACAAAATTATTTAAGTATAATTGAAATACATATTCTAAACACACTAAGTTTAAATGCTTTGATTTATTCTACTAATGTGTTTGTTCAATGTTGAGTTAAAATTGTTTATAAGTCACAAGAATCAAAAGGCCCAAGCCCAATACGGAAGTCAAGGCCCAAGTCAAACAGCTCAGTACAACTCGGTCCGCGTGTGTCAAGACGTTCCCGTTTTGAACAAAACGCAACTCAGCAAAAGGAAGGATCTAGAAGACCTTCGGGAACAACTTCATGATGAAGCTGCTGAGTAGTCTCGACAAAGCGTACAAGACAGCAGCTGGCAAAAGAAAACTTCCAGACAAAGTATTTCCCCTTTGGGTAAAGTTCAGACGACACAGTATGCTATCCAGTTGACTTTACCATAAAAGGAGAGACAGTCTGCTGAGCTGTATACACAATTCTGATTGGCCGAGAGCTCTGAGCAAGTCAGGATGACAACGACATGTAGCCGTTTCCCTCCAACGGTTATTTCGAAATTCAAAATGACCGATGCCCAGACGTCTCTATAAATAGTGCCATCAGAAGCTTCACTCAACACAGAACTAGATCAAGCCATTACGCTGACCAAATTTCTACACAAGTTCTGCAAGCAAAGAAGCAAAGCAAATCTTACACTACAATTCTTATATCTGTGTAAAAGTCTAGAGTGATTGTTTCAATCGTCTAAAGTGTCTTATCAAATCTTTGTATAGAAAAAAACACTTATCATTTCTAGAGATAGAAAGGAGATGCTGAGTACTCGGTTATAGTACTCAGCGAGAGATTAGGATTGAGTAGAGGTATAGAGGAAGGTACTCTTGTCATACTCAGTTGCTAAGATTGTAAAAGGTTTGAGGCTCTACCTTTAAAGAGCTCAGTAGAGGATTCGAAATCTCAGAACGTGTTCCGGGGACAGGACGTAGGCTTAGAAGAAGCCGAACCTGGATAAATCTGCTGAGTGAAGTAATTCTTACCTTTAACTCCTTATATATATTGCTTGCTTGAAATAACCAAAAACTGACCAAGTAAAGAGGTCAAGTTCAGTTGTGCGCGTTAAACGTCTGAGCTCAAGAATAGACTCTAAGTGCTATCTCATGACTCAAGCTAAGCAACTGACCTAGTCACCAGTTGACTAAGCCAGTATCTTGCTGATTACTCAGCGCCGCTGTTAAAACCTTTTTCCTTAGAAAAAGAAGTCTGCCCTAATTGCGAAAAAGTTTAAATAGTTCCTAACCCCCCCCCCCCTTGGAACTATACTTGCAACCTTACAAGGGACCAACAAGTGGTATCAGAGCTTAAAAGCTCACTGTAAAAGGTCTAACAACCTTGAGTTGATCCCTACCATAGGCGAAAACAGCACTCGGTTTCTTCCTGGAAACCAAACAACTCAGATACTGCCTGAGGGGCTGTCCATCACTAGGCCTCCCCTATTCTTCGGGTCAAACTATACCTTCTGGAAGAATAGGATGAAAATTTTCATTCAGGCTACAAACATGAGTGCCTGGCTATCTATAGTCCAAGGCCCATTTGTACCTTTCGAAGTTGTGGCTGGCCTAACAGTTGTAAAAGCTGAGGCCAAATGGACAGAGGATGATCTTAAGAAGCTTCAAAATCATGCTTCGGCTATCAATATGCTTCACTGTGCGCTCGATGCTGCAGAATATAATAAAATCTCAGGTTGTGAGTCGGCACAAAAGATCTGGAAAAATCTGGAAGTCACCTACGAAGGAACCAATAAAGTAAAGGAGTCCAAGGTGAATCAGCAGATGAGACTGTACGAGCTGTTCGAGATGAACAATGATGAGGGCATTTCAGACATGAATGCAAGATTTACCAACATCATTAATGAGCTCAAGAGACTTGGGAAAATCTTCACTGAGGAAGAACAAGTCAAAAAGATACTCAGGAGTCTTCCTAAAGACTGGCAAGCAAAGAAGACAGCAGTTGAGGAAGCTCGGGATTTAACCACCTACAAATATGACGAACTCATCGGTTCATTGCTGACCCATAAGATATCCATGAAAAACCTTGAGGTGAAGGAAAAATCTGAAGACAAGAAGCAGAAATCCCTTGTCATGAAAGCTGACTCCACTGACGGGAGTTCAACTGACGATGAGGAGATGGCTATGTTGACAAGGAAGATGAAAAGGCTATTCAGGAAGAGTGACAAATACTCTAAAAAGCCTTACAGAAAGTTTGATAAGTATAAGGCTGACTCAAGTGACAGCAAATACAAAAAGGACAGCTCAAAGCCCATTACATGCTTTGAGTGCCATCAAACTGGCCATATTAAGTCAAACTGCCCCACACTGAGGAAAGACAAGAAGAGTGGGAAGAAGGCAATGGTGGCTACTTGGAGCGACAGTGATGAGTCTTCATCTACAGAAACTGAGACCACCGAGTCAGCGAAGATATGCTTCATGGCTGACGAACTTGCTGAGCCATGCGTCTCTGAGCATGCTGACCTATCAGATGATGAGGAGCAATCAAATGAGATAATTTCTCTTCCCCAGCTCAGAAACGATATGGTTAATGCCCTGAGTGATCTCTATACACTTGTCAAGAAGTGTAATAAGAAAGTTAGAGCACTCAGCAGGCGTTGTGACGAAGTGGAAGAGGTCAAACTGAGTGACCTCAGATTCCTTCTTCAGGACAATTCAACTCTGCATGATAACATGAAGATCATACATGAGTCTGTCTCTGAAGTCCAGTCAGTTTCAAAGAAACTGAGAAAGGACGTCACAACCATTCAGAACCAACTAAAGGTTCCAAATAAAAGAAACAGTCCTCTGAGAACTCAGTACCAAGGTACTAAGCAGAGATGGAATCCCCAGCGAAAAGTCCAGTGTGACTTTTGTGGGAAGTTAGGACACACCACTAAGGTGTGCTGGCACGCTCAGCACTGGGGTGCTGACAAGTCAGTGAAACATCCTAAACAGAAGGTCATTTGTGACTTCTGTGGAAAGAATGGCCATACTGTCCATGTATGTCGCCATAAAATAAAATATGATGCTTTACCTGTTGCACCTAACAAGCAAGGACCCAAAAAGAATTGGGTACCTAAAAGTAACTAGTTACAATGCAGGTAAGCCTGAGATGTGCCGAGAAGTCAAAGATGTGGTATATTGATAGTGCATGCTCAAGGCATATGACGGGTGAGGAAACTCAGTTCATCATGTTTGAGCGTAAACGAGGAGGAAGTGTAAGTTTTGGAGACAACAAGAAGGGTAAGATAGTAGGGTCAGGAACCATCGGAGGTAATCCTACTATTGAATCTATCTCTCTAGTCAGCGGACTCAAATATAACTTACTCAGCGTAGCTCAGCTATGTGACAATGGGAGAAAAGTTATATTTGATGCTACTGGATGTAAAATATACGAGGGTAAAACAAATGAGTTAATTTTAACTTCCCTTCGGATAGATAATGTCTTTATGCTAGACTTAGAGAAAAAGTTTTCAAAAACTGTGTGCTTAGTATCAAAGGAAGAAAATTCCTGGCTATGGCACAGGAGACTTGGTCATGTAAGCATGGACCTCCTGGCCAAACTAGCAAGAAAGCAATTGGTTGAGGGACTGCCTGAACTTAAATTTGAAAAAGATCAATTATGCCACGCTTGCCAAGCTGGAAAACAAACCAAACAATCTTTTCATAGCAAAAATATTGTCTCAACTAAGCGTCCATTAGAGTTACTACACTTGTATCTCTTCGGTCCAGTCCAGCCGCTGAGTCTGGGTGGAAGAAGATTTTCCTTGGTCATTGTAGATGACTTCTCTTGGTATACGTGGGTCATCTTGCTGACCAGCAAGGATGAAACCTTTGAGACATTTTCAAATTTGGTTAGAAAAATTGAAAATGAAAAAGACCTAAAATTAGCTCACATCCGTAGTGATAATGGTGGAGAATTCAAAAACCAAAAGTTTGTTGAATTCTGTGAAGCCAGCGGCATTCACCATAATTTTTCTGCTCCTAGAACACCTCAGCAAAATGGGGTTGTAGAAAGGAAGAACAGAACTCTGGTTGAAATAGCCAGGACAATGCTGGATGAGCATAGGCTTCCAAAGTATTTTTAGGGAGAGGCTGTTAACACAGCATGCTATATTCTTAATAGGGCTCTAGTTAGACCTACATTAAAGAAAACCCCCTATGAACTTTGGAAAGGACGAAAGCCCAATATTGGATACTTTCGTGCCTTTGGCTGTAGATGTTTTATTTTAGATACCAAAGATAGTTTAGCAAAGTTTGATTCAAAAGCTGATGAGGCTATCTTTTTGGGCTACTCAACAAACAGCAAAGCATACAGAGTTTTTAATAAGCGAACTCAAGTTTTAAAAGAGTCAGTACATGTAGAGTTCGATGAAACTGACCCTGCAGGTAGATACCAGCCACTGACCGAAGATGATCCACACTCAGTAACCACCGCTGACCAAGAACCAGCTACTGAGTCATTCACGAAAAGGCTGACCAAGAGTAAGAGTGAACCTAAGATTACTTTTACTGACCCATCTACTTCTTCAGAGATTGTTGAAATAAAAACAGCACAAGACATAAATCTACCTAAAGAGATAAGGATTCCAAGAGGGCACTCAGAAAGTGCAATCCTTGATTCTGCTGGGAATACCCTGATGACGAGGAATCAACTCAGGAAGTACCTCAGCAATGTTGCTTTCGTCTCAGTACAAGAACCGAAGAATTTCGCTGAAGCTGAGTACGATGAATTCTGGATGAACGCAATGCAAGAGGAGCTCGATCAATTTAGAAGAAACGATGTATGGGAGCTAGTGCCTCATCCAAAGAGTCAAAAGACCATTGGAATAAGATGGGTCTTCAGAAACAAGATGGATGAACAAGGGAATGTAGTCAGGAACAAAGCAAGGCTTGTAGCTCAGGGCTACAGTCAACAAGAAGGTATTGACTACGGTGAGACCTTTGCCCCAGTGGCAAGGCTAGAGGCAATTAGAATTCTATGTGCATATGCATCTTACATGAACTTCAAATTATTCCAAATGAATGTCAAAAGTGCATTTCTTAATGGAGTTATAAACGAGGAGGTTTATGTTAATCAACCTCCAGGTTTTGAGGACCATAAATTCCCCAACCACATTTATAAACTCAAAAAGGCTCTGTACGGCCTCAAGCAAGCACCACGTGCTTGGTATGAGAGGCTGACCAGTTTCCTGCTGACTAGAAATTACGTCAGGGGCAAAGCTGATACAACCTTTTTCATTAAGAGAAAGGGTAAAGATACCCTGCTGGTCCAAATTTATGTTGATGATATAATATTTGGTGCAACTAACGAATCAATGTGCAAGGAGTTTAGCAAAAAAATGCAGACTGAGTTTGAAATGTCCATGATGGGAGAACTCAACTTCTTCCTCGGTCTTCAAATTAAACAAGGAAAGAATGGCATCTTCATCAGTCAAGCCAAATATGCCAAGGAGATATTAAAGAAATATGACTTGGAAAATTGCAAGCCAATATCCACTCCTATGGGCACTGACACTGTCCTCTGCACTGACGAGAATGGTAAGTCAGTAGACATCAAATTATATCGAGGTATGATAGGCTCTCTACTTTACTTAACATCCAGTAGACCGGACATTCAGTTTTCAGTATGCTACTGTGCTAGATATCAATCTAACCCTAAGGAATCTCATTACATTGCTGTAAAAAGAATCCTTAGATATTTTCAAAGCTCAGTGAACGCAGGTCTATGGTATCCAAATACTCATGATTTTACACTCATCGGATACACTGACGCTGACTATGGACGGAATAAGCTAGAACGTAAAAGCACCTCTGGAGGATGTCACTTCTTAGGAAGCTGTCTTGTATCCTGGTTCAGCAAAAAGCAGGCATCAGTAGCCTTGTCTACCACTGAAGCTGAGTACATTGCTGCTGGTCATTGTGTTGCTCAAGTCCTATGGATTAAGCAACAGCTTGAAGACTATGGTGTTCAAACGAAGACAATTGAAGTCAAGTGTGACAACAAAAGTGCAATTGATCTTTCAAAGAACCCAATTCAACACAGCAGAATGAAGCATGTCAGCATCAGACATCACTTCATTAGAGACCATGTACTCAAGGGTGAGATCAAGCTGACCTTTGTCCCAATGGATGAACAGCTTGCGGATATCTTCACGAAGCCACTGGCCCGTGAGCAGTTCAGCATACTGAGAGAAGCTATTGGTATGTTCAATCCACTTCAGTAAATTCCTGAACTAAATGAATATGCATGCTGAGTGAATTACTATACTGAATGATTGTCTTTTACTGTGTACTTATTGGCATTAATTAAACAGCAAATACTGAGTAAACTTGCATACTGAGTAAGTTAGTTTTAAACTTAGAAATCATCCGTTTAATGCAATACTGACCACTCAGAATATCAAATGCTTAGTATTATACACGCTGAGTGTTAGATCTGTTAGCATAAATGCAATAGCACGCGTATAGCCCTAGGATGAAGTATTCGCCGTATGTGTCATAAATGCCAGGATCTTTGTCGGTACACAATTCCAAGGCAAAACTGACACATGGATTCGATTAAATCCACACCGCTCATTCTATCTATAAATAATGGGTAATTCCCCATTTTTTATTCTTTACGCTTAATCAAATTCTAAGGCAAAGAAACTCTTTCTCTCTCAAAATCCTTCTAAACCTTCCCCATCCTCGAAAATGACTAAGGTATCCTACAACGTCTCCGGTGCCGGCCACCAAAAGACTAGCTCCGATGAACCTACTGGAAATCCTCCTACGCTGAGCAAAGGAAAAGCTGGCCAAACCTCTGGTCAGGGAAAACCCATAAAGGTCAGGACCTACTCCAAGGTCTTTGAGAATGTCCGCGAATGGAAAGTTGAGCCCTCAAGATGGGTCTCTAAAAACTTCGTGCAAAATGAACAACCGTTCTGCGAGTGGATTTCATAGAATGGATGGACTGGGCTGTTTTCGGTTAGGGATGAAACCTATCCTGACCTGGTGAGGGAGTTTTACCACAACCTCAAAGTTGCAAATGACAACACCGACTACCTGTGCACAGTGGTGAAAAACAAAACCATCTTCATCAACCCTCTCTACATAGGAAATCTTCTCAAGCTAAAAACTGAGGGAGCAAGGCTGAGAAGATCGGGAGATCGGGATGGAACTGACTATGTACACAACTTCTGCAAACCTGAGGGTCACTCAGGAGAATTCTCAGCTTCATCAATAGGTCAGCACCAGAAGATGGCTCATTATTTGCTGACCTACTTTATCTACCCAAAGATCAACTGCACTACATCAGCAACAAATTTCGAGCAATGCTTTATATGGCATATGCTGATGTACACTCCCATTAACATGCCGGTCTTTCTCGTTGATGGTTTCCTTCGAAGCACTGGCACGATGCGGCTTGGATCACTCATCACCAGAATCCTCATTGACCATAAGGTTGATCTTGAAGGTGAAGAAAAGACTCGAGGAACTGAGATCACAGCTTCCTCGCTGAGAGCATTAAAGTTTGGACAGCCTTTGAAGAAAGGTAAAGCTGCTGCTGGACAAGCTGAGGGAACTATTGTGCCAAGTAAAGGAAGAAGGACTAAGGCCCCAGCTTCCCGCAAAAGGAAAACTGTTGAGACTCCTTCACAAAACATTGAGTCTCCAACAAAGAGGCAGAAGTCAGCTGGTAAGTCAGCTGAGAAACGAAGCAGGCAAGATGAGACTGGAACTGAGGAAGCTGCTGAGCAACCTCAGAAGAAGTAGAAACCTTCTACACTGACCCCACTGAACGCCATACCTACAGACTTCGTTGTACCGGGTGACTCTCACTTCACCCAGTGTCAAGGTACAAAAGCTGAGCATGATGAACATGAGGTACAACTAGATGATCACTTCATCTCTCAAGTTGAGGAAGAACTTGACGGTGACAGTACCGAAGAAGAAGAAGCCAGCGGTCAGGATGACGCTGAGGACTCTGAGGAAACGGCCAGTGAGAATGAGGTTGAGCATGCCGATACTGAGTTGGCTGCTGGAGTTGAGCAAGTACTCGACCAACACACTATTGATCCAGTTGAAGAGCAAGGTGACCAGCCTCATACTGAGCAACAAGAATCTTCCCCTTCTCACTCAGAAGAACCTGATCATACTGTCACTCCACCTCGTAGAAGGAGAAAGTTGGTTAAGGCCAGTGAGAAGCTAGACAGTGAACTTCCTATGCAACCACCAACTCTTCCTGACTTTGTCCTCTCAAAGCCATCTAAGGACCCTTCTACCGTCAAACTCAAGTTTTTCAAACGCCAATCCACTTCCACTACATCGGCGCCATTAGAAAAGCAAGCCTCTGTTTCTTCCCAACAGGAACATGCCGACCCCAATGCTTCTGCAACATCAACCAGTCAGGTTGAGCCGTCTACTGTTCATGCTATTTCCTCAAGCATGGTGCTGACTCCACACACCTCTGCCGTCAGCACAGACAGTATTCGTATTACCACTTCTCCAACTCAACTCTCTGTCGATCAATCAACTATCCCACAAACACAAGTGCAGATTGGTTCATCACTTCCAGTCACTGACCTGGTAACTCCTTTCACTCCTCTTCCTTCCGGTCATACTGATGTCCCTGAAGGATCACAAAGCTATCTGAATGCCACTGAGTCCGGCAAAAAGATCATTGACTCAGTGCAAGCCTTAATCAGAGACCTTCAACATTCCACTCCTCCTGCTGCTGGATCTTCAATTCTTGAGACCACCCAGCTTTCCCAAGTCACTCAGCTTCTCAACGAAGTTAAGGGACTCAAGGATCTGTTGAACGTCATCATATCCTTCCAAGCATAGCAAGCTAAGCAGGATTCAATTGCCAAGCTGGCTGAGATCCAGCTGACAATCGTGCACCACTTGAACTCTCTCCACTAACAAGTCCAGAACTTGTCAGCTGCGCATCCTGACTATGCCACTTCATCTGAAATCAAGATGCTCTTTGCTCAGCTTCATACTGAGCAACTTAAGACCAACGAGCAAATGGTTTCGTACAGTCAGTGCTCGGTAGAGCAAATTGGTGAGGCTATACAGTTGCTTAATCTGAATAAGCAAGAGATGGATACTGACGCAATGAAGCAGAATGAGATGCTGACTCTCGCACAACAACCTTTCAACCACATTCGTCATAACAACATTCAACGTTAGTATTACGACACAGCTCTGTTAAAGAATTTTCACCAAATCTTTGCTGGCCTTACTGAAGCTCTTATCTGGCAAGGCAAAGCTCAGGCGTTTAGCGTCAATATGCTCAGTGCTGTTGATCTCAAAGTACCCGAAGAGGTCTCAGCTGATGGAGTTGCAATTTTTGATGGCGTAAATGAAAGCGCTGAGAAACTTAAAGAGATGTCCCAAGAACTGACTCGAGCTGTATTAACTGATGCTTTTAGACTCCCTGAAGTTGACAAAATGGGGGAGAAAGAACATGCAGCTAGAGCTCAGCATGAGCGAAGTCAGTCGTCGTAACACAGGAAAAAGAAATAGATAGGCTAGCTCAGTATAGGCTAAGTCAGTTGTAATCTATTTGCCTTATCTATAAATATTTTGCTGTGTAATCACTGACTTCTATCTATATATCATATCTGCATCTTTTATTCAATTCCCGAGTTATGATATATGTTACTAAGTACTGAGTCATTATGTATCTTCAATTAAATCAGCTATGTTTAATACTTGTAACATTTATTGACTAAATCAAATGCTGATAACATGTTTGACATTGACCTATGTGTTTATAAAACATTAACTGATTAAGAACTCATTGAACAACAAATTACTCAGCGCACTCAATATGATTAAACCTTCCGCTTAATACTGAGTAAAATAGAATATGTTGATTTAGCTGACTAATCTAAAAACTGACCTTAGACTTACTCAATTAAACCTTAAATGTTTAGAGTAAAACTAAGTCAGTAGCTCAACCCTTACGGGGGAGTTTGCCAAGTTATAAAAGGTCAACTATCATGGGGGAGCTCATACTGAGTTCCTTGCTGAATAGTTTTGCCAGCATCAAAATGGGGGAGTTTTTTGAAATACCTTTCCACATAATTTTGATTTGACAAAATTGTTTAAGTATAATTGAAATACATATTCTAAACACACTAAGTTTAAATGCTTTGATTTATTCTACTAATGTGTTTGTTCAATGTTGAGTTAAAATTGTTCATAAGTCACAAGAATCAAAAGGCCCAAGCCCAATACGGAAGTCAAGGCCCAAGTCAAACAGCTCAGTACAACTCGGCCCGCGTGTGTCAAGACGTTGCCGTTTTGAAAAAAACGCAACTCGGCAAAAGGAAGGATCTAGAAGACCTTCGGGAACAACTTCAAGATGAAGCTGCTGAGTAGTCTCGACAAAGCATACAAGACAGCAGTTGGCAAAGGAAAACTTCCAGACAAAGTAATTCCCCTTTGGGTAAAGTTCAGACGACACAGTATGCTATCCAATTGACTTTACCATAAAAGGAGAGACAGTCTGCTGAGCTGACCGAGGACAGAAGATACACAATTCTGATTGGCCGAGAGCTCTGAGCAAGTCAGGATGACAACGACATGTAGCCGTTTCCCTCCAACGGTTATTTCGAAATTCGAAATGACCGATGCCCAGACGTCTCTATAAATAATGCCATCAGAAGCTTCACTCAACACAGAACTTGATCAAGCCATTACGCTGACCAAATTTCTACACAAGTTCTGCAAGCAAAGAAGCAAAGCAAATCTTACACTACAATTCTTATATCTGTGTAAAAGTCTAGAGTGATTGTTTCAATCGTCTAAAGTGTCTTAGCAAATCTTTGTATAGGACAAAACACTTATCATTTCTAGAGATAGAAAGGAGAGGCTGAGTACTCGGTTATAGTACTCAGTGAGAGATTAGGATTGAGTAGAGGTATAGAGGAAGGTACTCTTTGTTGAAACACCTTTCCACATAATTTTGATTTGACAATATATTTTAAGTATAATCCAAAATACATATTCTAAACACACTAAGTTTAAATGCTTTGATTTATTCTACTAATGTGTTTGTTCAATGTTGAGTTATAAATGTTATAAGTCATAAGGATTGGAAGGCCCAAGCCCAATATGGAAGCCAAGGCCCAAGTCAAACAACTCAGTACACTCGGCCTGCGTATGTCAAGACGTTGCCGTTTTGAAACAAAATGCAACTCAGCAAACGGAAGGATCTAGAAGATCTTCGGGAACAACTTCAAGATGAAGCTGCTGAGTAGTCTCGACAAAGCGTACAAGACAGCAGCTGGCAAAGGAAAACTTCCAGACAAAGTGTTTCCTCTTCTAGTAAAGTTCAGACGAAACAGTATGCTGTCCAGTTGACCTTACCATAAAAGGAGAGACCATCTGCTGAGCTGACCGAGGACAGAAGATACACGATTGTGATTGGCCGAGAGCTCTGAGCAAGACAGGATGACAATGACATATAGCCGTTTCCCTCCAACGGTTATTTCGAAATTCGAAATGACCGACGCCCAGACATCTCTATAAATAGTGCCATCACAAGCTTCACAAGATACAGAACTTGATCAAGCAGTTACGCTGACCAAATCTCTACAAGTTCTGCAAGCAAAGAAGCAAAGCAAATTCTTACACTACATTTCTCATATCTGTGTAAAAGTCTAGAGTGATTGTTAAATCGTCTAAAGTGTCTTAGCACATCTTTGTATTAGGACAAAACACTTATCATTTCTAGAGATAGAAAGGAGACTGAGTACTCGGTTTTAAGTACTCAGCGAGAGATTAGGATTGAGTAGAAGTATAGAGGAAGGTACTCTTGTCATACTCAATTGTTGATATTGTAAAAGGTTTGAGGCTCTACCTTTAAAGAGCTCAGTAGAGTATTTGAAATCTCGGAACGTGTTCCGGGGACAGGACGTAGGCTTAAAAGAAGCCGAACCTGGATAAATCTGCTGAGTGAAGTATTTCTTACCTTAACTCCTTATTTATATTGCTTGCTTTAAATAATCAAAACTGACCAAGTAAAGAGGTCAAGTTGAGTTGTGCGCGTTGAACGTCTGAGCTCAGGAATAGACTCTAAGTGCTATCTCCTGACTCAAGCTAAGAAACTGACCTAGTCACCAGTTGACTAAGCCAGTATCTTGCTGTTTACTCAGCGCTGCTGTTGAAACTGTTTTCTTTAGAAAAAGAAGTCTGCCCTAATAGCAAAAAAGTTTAAATAGTTCCTAACCCCCCCTTGGAACTATACTTGCTACCTTATAAGGGACCAACAAGTGGTATCAGAGCTGAAAAGCTCACTGCTAAAGGTTTAACAACCTTGAGCTGATCCCTACCATGGGCGAAAACAGCACTCGGTTTCTCCCTGGAAACCAAACAACTCTGATACTGCCTGAGGGGCTGTCCATTACCAGGCCTCCCCTATTCTTCGGGTCAAATTATACCTTTTGGAAGAATAGGGTGAAAAACTTTATTCAGGCTACAAACATGAGTGCCTGGCTATCTATAGTCCAAGGCCCGTTTGTACCTATCGAGGTTGTGCTGGCCAAACAGTTGTAAAAGCTGAGGCCAAATGGACAGAGGATGATCTTAAGAAGCTTCAAAACCATGCTTCGGCTATCAATATGCTTCACTGTGCGCTCGATGCTGCAGAATATAACAAAATCTCATGTTGTGAGTCGGCGCAAGAGATCTGGAAAAAGCTGGAAGTCACATACGAGGGAACAAACAAAGTAAAAGAATCCAAGGTGAATCAGCAGATGAGACTGTACGAGCTGTTCGAGATGAACAATGATGAGGGCATTTAAGACATGAACGCAAGGTTCACCAACATCATTAATGATCTCAAGAGACTTAGGAAAATCTTCACTGAGGAAGAACAAGTCAAAAAGATACTCAAGAGTCTTCCTAAAGACTGGCAAGCAAAGAAGACAGTAGTTGAGGAAGCTCAGGATTTAACCACCAACAAATATGACGAACTCATCGGTTCATTGCTGACCCATGAGATATCCATGAAAAACTTTGAGGTGAAGGAAAAATCTGAAGACAAGAAGCAGAAGTCACTTGTCATGAAAGCTGACTCCACCGACGGGAGCTCAACTGATGATGAGGAAATGGCTATGTTCACAAGGAAAATGAAAAGGCTGTTCAGGAAGAACGACAAATATTCTAAAAAGCCTTACAAAAAGTTTGATAAGTATAAGGCTGACTCAAGCGACAACAAATGCAGAAAGGACAGCTCAAAGCCAATTATATGCTTTGAGTGCCATCAAACTGGCCATATTAAGTCAAACTGCCCCACACTGAGGAAAGACAACAAGAGTGGGAAGAAGGCAATGGTGGCTACTTGGAGTGACAGTGATGAGTCTTCATCTACAGAAACTAAGGCCACCGAGTCAGCGAAGATATGCTTCATGGCTGACGAACTTGCTGAGCCATGCGTCTTTGAGCATGTTGACCCATCCATCGCATCAGATGACGAAGAGCAATCAAACGAGGTAATTTCTCTTCCCCAGCTCAGAAACGATATGGTTAATGCCCTGAGTGATCTCTACACACTTGTTAAGAAGTGTAAAAAGAAAGTTAGAGCACTCAGCAGGCGCTGTGACGAAGTGGAAGAGGTCAAACTGAGTGACCTCAGATTCCTTCTTCAGGACAATTCAACTCTGCATGATAATATGAAAATCATACATGAGTCTGTCTCTGAAATCCAGTCAGTTTTAAAGAAACTGAGGAAGGACGTCACAACCATTCAGAACCAACTAAAGGTTCCAAATAAAAATAACATTCCTCTGAGAACTCAGTACCAAGGTACTCAGCAGAGACGAAATCCCCAGCGAAAAGTCCAGTGTGACTTTTGTGGGAAGTTAGGACACACCACTAAGGTGTGCTGGCACGCTCAGCACTGGGGTGCTGACAAGTCAGTAAAAAATCCTAAACAGAAGGTCAGTTGTGACTTCTGTGGAAAGAGTGGCCATACTGTCCATGTATGTCGCCACAAAATAAAATATGATGCTATACATGTTGCACCTAACAAGTCAGGACCCAAAAAGAATTGGGTACCTAAAAGTAACTAGTTACAATGCAGGTAAGCCTGAGATGTGCCGAGAAGTCAAAGATGTGGTATATTGACAGCGCATGCTCAAGGCATATGATGGGTGATGAAACTCAGTTCATCACGTTTGAACGTAAACGAGGAGGGAGCGTAAGTTTTGGAGACAATAAGAAGGGTAAGATAGTAGGGTCAGGAACCATCGGAGGTAATCCTACTATTGAATCTGTCTCCCTAGTCAGCGGACTCAAATATAACTTACTCAGCGTAGCTCAGCTATGTGACAATGGGAGAAAAGTTATATTTGATGCTACTGGATGTAAAATATACGAGGGAAAAACAAATGAGTTAATTTTAACTGCCCCTCGGATAGATAATGTCTTTATGCTAGATTTAGAGAAAAGTTTTCGAAAACTGTGTGCTTAGTATCAAAGGAAGAAAATTCCTGGCTATGGCACAGGAGACTTGGTCATGTAAGCATGGACCTCCTGGCCAAACTAGCAAGAAAGCAATTGGTTGAGGGACTGCCTGAACTTAAATTTCAAAAAGATCAGTTATGCCACGCTTGCCAAGCTGGAAAACAAACCAAGCAATCTTTTCATAGCAAAAATATTGTCTCAACTAAACGTCCGTTAGAGTTGCTACACTTGGATCTCTTTGGTCTAGTCCAGCCGCTGAGTCTGGATGGAAGAAGATTTTCCTTGGTCATTGTAGATGACTTCTCTCGGTATACGTGGGTTATCTTGCTGACCAGCAAGGATGAGACCTTTGAGACATTTTCAAATTTGGTTAGAAAAATTGAAAATGAAAAAGACCTAAAATTAGCTCATATCCGTAGTGATAACGGTGGAGAATTCAAAAACCAAAAGTTTGTTGAATTCTGTGAAGCCAGCGACATTGACCACAATTTTTCTGCTCCTAGAACACCTCAGCAAAATGGGGTTGTAGAAAGGAAGAACAGAACTCTGGTTGAAATAGCTAGGACAATGCTGGATGAGCATAGGCTTCCAAAGTATTTTTGGGGAGAAGTTGTTAACACAGCCTGCTATATTCTTAATAGGGCTCTAGTTAGACCTATACTCAAGAAAACCCCCTATGAACTTTGGAAAGGACGAAAGCCCAATATTGGATACTTTCGTGCCTTTGGCTGTAGATGTTTTATTTTAAATACCAAAGATAGCTTAGCAAAGTTTGATTCAAAAGCTGATGAGGCTATCTTTTTGGGCTACTCAACAAACAGCAAAGCATACAGAGTTTTTAATAAGCGAACTCAAGTTTTAGAAGAGTCAGTACATGTAGAGTTCGATGAAACTGACCCTGCAGGTAGATACCAGCCGCTGACCGAAGATGATCCACACTCAGTAACCATCGCTGACCCAGAACCAGCTACTGAGTCATTCACGAAAAGGCTGCCCAAGAGTAAGAGTGAACCTAAGATTACTTTTACTGACCCATCTACTTCTGCAGAGATTGTTGAAACAGAAACAGCACAAGACATAAATCTACCTAAAGAGATAAGGATCCCAAGAGGGCACTCAGAGAGTGCGATTCTTGATTCTGCTGGGAATACCCTGATGACGAGGAATCAACTCAAGAAGTACCTCAGCAATGTTGCCTTCGTCTCAGTATAAGAACCGAAGAATTTCGCTGAAGCTGAGTACGATGAATTCTGGATGAACGCAATGCAAGAGGAGCTCGATCAATTCAGAAGAAATGATGTATGGGAGTTAGTGCCTCATCCAAAGAGTCAAAAGACCATCGAAACAAGATAGGTCTTCAGGAACAAGATGGGCGAACAAGGAAACGTAGTCAGGAACAAAGCAAGGCTTGTAGCTCAGGGCTACAGTCAGCAAGAAGGTATTGACTACGGTGAGACCTTTGCCCCAGTGGCAAGGCTAGAGGCAATTAGAATACTATGTGCATATGCATCTTACATGAACTTTAAATTATTCCAAATGGATGTCAAAAGTGCATTTCTTAATAGAGTTATAAATGAGGAGGTTTATGTAAATCAACCTCCAGGTTTTGAGGACCCTAAGTTCCCAAACCATGTTTACAAACTCAAAAAGGCTCTGTACGGCCTCAAGCAAGCACCACGTGCTTGGTATGAGAGGCTGACCAGTTTCATACTGACTAAAAATTACGTCAGGGGTAAAGCTGATACAACCTTATTCATTAAGAAAAAGGGTAAAGATACCCTGCTGGCCCAAATTTATGTTGATGATATAATATTTGGTGCAACTAACGAATCAATGTGCAAGGAGTTTAGCAATCAAATGCAGTCTGAGTTTGAAATGTCCATGATGGGAGAACTCAACTTCTTCCTCGGTCTTCAAATTAAACAAGGAAAGAATGGCATCTTCATCAGTCAAGCCAAATATGCCAAGGAGATATTAAAGAAATATGACTTGGAGAATTGCAAGCCAATATCCACTCATATGGGCACTGACACTGTCCTCTGCGCTGACGAGAATGGTAAGTCAGTAGACAGCAAATTATATCGAGGTATGATAGGCTCTCTACTTTACTTAACAGCCAGTAGACCGGACATTCAGTTTTCAGTATACTACTGTGCTAGATATCAATCTAACCCTAAGGAATCTCATTACATTGCTGTAAAAAGAATCCTTAGATACTTGCAAAGCTCAGTGAACGCAGGTTTGTGGTATCCAAATACTCATGACTTTACACTCATTGGATACACTGACACTGACTATGGACGAGATAAGCTGGAACGAAAAAGCACCTCTGGAGGATGCCACTTCTTAGGAAGCTGTCTTGTATCCTGGTTCAGTAAAAAGCAGGCGTCAGTAGCCTTGTCTACCACTGAAGCTGACTACATTGCTGCTGGTCATTGTGTTGCTCAAGTCCTATGGATTAAGCAACAGCTTGAAGACTATGGTGTTCAAACGAAGACAATTGAAGTCAAATGTGACAACAAAAGTGCAATAAATCTTTCCAAGAACCCAATTCAACACAGCAGAATGAAGCATGTCAGCATCAGACATCACTTCATTAGGGACCATGTACTCAAGAATGAGATCAAGCTGACCTTTGTCCCAACAGACGAACAGCTTGCGGATATCTTCACGAAGCCACTGGCGCGTGAGCAGTTCAGCATACTGAGAGAAGCAATTGGTATGTTTAATCCTCTTCAGTAAATTCCTGTGCTAAATAAATATGAATGCTGAGTGAATTACTATGCTGAATGATTGATTGTTTGCTGAGTAACTCATTGAAACTGAGTGAACATCAAATACTGAGTAACTTGCACACTGAGTAAATTAGTTTAAACTTAAACTTTAAAATCATCCGTAAATGCATTACTGACCACTCAGAACATCAAACGCTTGACATTCTAAATACTGAGTGTTAGATCCGTTAGCATAAATGCAAAGCACGCATATAGCCCTAGGATGACGTATTCGCCGTATGTGTCATAAATGCCAGGATCTTTGTCGGTACACAATCCCAAGGCAAAACTGACACATGGATTCGATTAAGATCCGCAACCGTTCATTCCGTCTATAAATTATGGGAATTTCCCCATCTTTTATTCTTTTCTTAATCAATTCTAAAGGCAAAGAAACTACTTTGAACCTCTTCTCTCTCAAATTCCTCTAAGTTTTCCATATTCGAAGAATGACTAAGTTATCTTTCAACGTCTCCGGTGCCGGTCACCAAAAGACTAACTCCGACCAACCTACTCAAAATCCCTCTACGCCGAGTAAGGGAAAAACTGGCCAGAACTCTAGTCAAGGAAAAACCGTGAAGGTCCGAACCTAGTCCAAAGTATTTGAGAACGTACGCGAATGGAAGGTTGAACCCTCCAGATGGGTCTCAGAGCACTTCGTACAGAATGAACAGCCATTTGCCGAATGGATTTCCAAGAATGAATGGACTGGGCTGTTCTCGGTCAGGGATGAAACTTATCCTGACCTAGTGAGGGAGTTTTACCACAACCTCAAGGTTGCCAGTGACTCCACCGACTACCTATGCACTGAAGTAAGAGGCAAAACCATCTTCATCAACCCTCTGTACATAGGAAACCTTCTCCAATTGAAAACCGAGGGAGCAAGGCTGAGGAAATCGGGAGATCAGGACAAGACTGATTATGTACACAGTTTTTGCAAACCTGATGGCTACTCAGGAGAAGTCTCAGCTTCTTCAATGGGTCAGCACCAGAAAATGGCTCACTACCTGCTGAGCTATTTTATTTACCCGAAGATCAACTGCACTACATCAGCAACAAACTTTGAACAGTGCTTCATATGGTACATGCTGATGTACACCCCCATCAACATGCCCGTCTTCTTAGTTGCTGGGTTCCTACGCAGCACGGGTACGCTGAGGCTTGGGTCAATCATAACTCGGATTCTCCTTGACCACAAGATTGACCTCGAAGGTGAGGAATCCTTCAAAGGAACTGAGATCACAGCTGCCTCGCTGAGGGCACTGAAATTTGGGCAGCCCTTGAAGAAAGGAAAAGCTGCTGCTGCTGGCCAAACTGAGGAATCTGTTGCTGAGCCTAAGAAAGGGCGAAGACCTAAGGCCCCTGCTTCCCGCAAGAGGAAATCTGCTGAGACTCTTTCACAAAACATTGAGTCTCCAGCAAAGAGGCAGAAGTCAGCTGGAAAGTCAGCTGAGAAAAGAAGCAGGCAAGATGAGCCTGGCACTGAGGAAGCTGTTGAGCTACCTCTGAAGAAGCAGAAGTCGTCAACACTGGCACCACTGGACGTCATGCCTACTGACTTCCTTGTACCGGGTGATTCTCACTTCACCCTGTGCCAAGGTACTGATGCTGAACATAACGAACATGAGGTCCAGCTCGATGATCACTTCATCTCTCAAGTTGAGGAAGAACTTGATGGAGATAGTACTGAAGAAGAAGAAGAAGAAGACGAAGCCAGCGGTCAGGATGACGCTGAGGATTCTGAAGAAACTTGCAGCGAGAATGAAGCTAAGGATGCTGACACTGGGGTAGCCGCTGGTCATGAACATGACACTGTGTTGGCTGCAGGAGTTGAGCAAGTTGAAGAGCAAGCTGACCAGACCTATACTGAGCACAAGGAACCTTCTCCTACTCACTCAGAAGAACCTACTCATAATACCACTCCATCGCGTAGAAGGCGAAAGCTGGTCAAGGCCGGTGAGAAGATGGTCAGTGAACCTCCTGTGCAACCACCGTCTATTCCCGAACTTGTCCTCTCTAAGACAACTAAGGATCCTTCTACTGTCAAACTGACATTCTTCAAACGGCAATTCACTTCCACTACCTCAGCACCGTTAGAAAAACAAGCATCTGTTTCTTCTCAGCAGGAACATGCCGACCCTCACACTTCTGCCACTTCAACCAGTCAGGTTGAACCGTCTACTGTTCATGCTGTTTCCTCAAGCATGGTGCTGACTCCCTATCCTTCTGCCGTCAGCACAGACAGTATTCGGATTATAACTTCCGCAACTCAACTCTCTACCGATCAATCAACTTTTCCTCCAACTCAAGTGCAGATTGAGCAAACTCTTCCAGTCACTGACCAGGGTACTCTTATCACTCCACTTCCTTCTGGTCATACTGATGTCCATCTGGATGCCACTGAGTCCGGTAAGAAGCTCATCGACTCAGTTCAATCCTTGATTAGAGATCTTCAACATTCCACTCCTCCTACTGCTGGTTCTTCTATTCTCGAGACTACCCAGCTCTCTCAGGTCACTCAGCTTCTCAATGAAGTTAAGGGACTTAAAGATTTGCTGAATGTCGTCTTATCTTTCCAAGCCCAGCAAGCTAAGCAGGATTCTATTGCCAAGTTGGCAGAAATACAGCTGACAACAGTCCAACATCTGAACTCTCTCCATCACCAAGTCCAGAAGTTGTCTGCTGTGAACACTGACTACGCCACTTCCTCTGAACTTAAAATGCTCTTTGCTCAGCTTCACACTGAGCAATTGAAGACCAACGAGGAAATGGTGTCATACAGTCAGTGCTCAGTAGAGCAAATCGGCGAGGCTATAAGACTGCTTAATCTAAATAAGCAAGAGATGGATACTGACGCGTTAAAATAGAATGAATTGTTGTCCCTCGCACAACAATCTTTCAACCACATCTGTCATAACAATATCCAACGTCATCATTATGACTCAGCTCTCTTGAAGACATTCCACCAGATTTTTGCTGGCCTCTCTGAAGCTCTCATCTGGCAAGCCAAAGCTCAAGCTTATAGTGTAAACATGCTCAGTGCTGCTGATCTTCGAATACCAGAAGAGGTCTCAGCTGATGGTGTTGCCATTTTTTATGGCGTTAATGAGAGCGCTGAGAAGCTAAAGGTGCTTTCTCAGGAACTGACTCGTGCTGTTCTAACTGATGCCTTCAAGCTCCCCGAAGTTGACAAAACGGGGGAGAAAGCGCAAGCAGCTAGAGCTCATAATGAGCGACGTCAGTATGAGCGAAGTCAGTCTTCATTACACAAGAAAAAGAAATAGATAGGCTAGCTCAGTATACAGTTGTAATCTTTTGTTGCCTTATCTTTTTATGTGTTGCTGTGTAATGAATGACTTCCATCAATATATCATATCCTTATCTTCATCATCTTCAAATCTTAAGTTATGATATATACTAAATACTGAGTTATTAAGTATCTTCAATTGAATCAGCCATGTTTAACACTTGTAAAATTATTTGACTAAATCAAATGCTGATAACATGTTTGACATTCACCTATATGCTTATAAAACATTATCTATTAAGAACTCATTGAACAACTAATTACTCAGCGCACTCTAAATGACTAAACCTTCCGCTTTATACTGAGTAAATAGAATATGTTGAAATAGCTGACCTATATCTGAAAACTGACCTTAGACTTACTCATTTAAACCTTTAAATGTTTTATGTAAAACTAAGTCAGTAGCTCAACCCTTACGGGGGAGTTTGCTAAATTATACTAGGTCAACTATCATGGGGGAGCTCATACTGAGTTCCTTGCTGAATAGTTTTGCCAACATCAAAATAGGGGAGTTTGTTGAAACACATTTCCACATAATTTTGATTTGACAATATTGTTTAAGTATAATCCAAAATACATATTCTAAACACACTAAGTTTAAATGCTTTGATTTATTCTACTAATGTGTTTGTTCAATGTTGAGTTATAAATGTTATAAGTCATAAGGATTGGAAGGCCCAAGCCCAATACGGAAGCCAAGGCCCAAGTCAAACAACTCAGTACACTCGGCCCGCATATGTCAAGACGTTACCGTTTTGAAACAAAATGCAACTCAGCAAACGGAAGGATCTAGAAGACCTTCGGGAACAACTTCAAGATGAAGCTGCTGAGTAGTCTCGACAAAGCGTACAAGACAGCAGCTGGCAAAGGAAAACTTCCAGACAAAGTGTTTCCTCTTCTAGTAAAGTTCAGACGACACAGTATGCTGTCTAATTGACCTTACCATAAAAGGAGAGACCATCTGCTGAGCTGACCGAGGACAGAAGATACACGATTGTGATTGGCCGAGAGCTCTGAGCAAGACAGGATGACAACAACATATAGCCGTTTCCCTCCAACGGTTATTTCAAAATTCGAAATGACCGACGCCCCGACGTCTCTATAAATAGTGCCATCACAAGCTTCACAAGATATAGAACTTGATCAAGCAGTTACGCTAACCAAATCTCTACAAGTTCTGCAAGCAAAGAAGCAAAGCAAATTCTTACACTACATTTCTCATATCTGTGCAAAAGTCTAGAGTGATTGTTAAATCGTCTAAAGTGTCTTAGCACATCTTTGTATTAGGAAAAAACACTTATCATTTCTAGAGATAGAAAGGAGAGGCTGAGTACTCGGTTTTAAGTACTCAGCGAGAGATTAGGATTGAGTAGAAGTATAGAGGAAGGTACTCTTGTCATACTCAATTGCTGATATTGTAAAAGGTTTGAGGCTCTACCTTTAAAGAGCTCAGTAGAGTATTTGAAATCTCGGAACGTGTTCCCGGGACAGGACGTAGGCTTAGAAGAAGCCGAACCTGGATAAATCTGCTGAGTGAAGTATTTCTTACCTTAACTCCTTATTTATATTGCTTGCTTTAAATAATCAAAACTGACCAAGTAAAGACGTCAAGTTGAGTTATGCGCGTTGAACGTCTGAGCTCAGGAATAGACTCTAAGTGCTATCTCCTGACTCAAGCTAAGAAACTGACCTAGTCACTAGTTGACTAAGCCAGTATCTTGCTGTTTACTCAGCGCTGCTGTTGAAACTGTTTTCTTTAGAAAAAGAAGTCTGCCCTAATAGCAAAAAAGTTTAAATAGTTCCTAACCCCCCCTTGGAACTATACTTGCTACCTTATAAGGGACCAACACTCTTGTCATACTCAGTTACTAAGATTGTAAAAGGTTTGAGGCTCTACCTTTAAAGAGCTCAGTAGAGGATTCGAAATCTCGGAACGTGTTCCGGGGACAGGACGTAGGCTTAGAAGAAGCCGAACCTGGATAAATCTGCTGAGTGAAGTATTTCTTACCTTTAACTCCTTATAAATATTGCTTGCTTGAAATAACCAAAAACTGACCAAGTAAAGAGGTCAAGTTGAGTTGTGCGCGTTAAACGTCTGAGCTCAGGAATAGACTCTAAGTGCTATCTCCTGACTCAAGCTAAGAAACTGACCTAGTCACCAGTTGACTAAGCCAGTATCTTGCTGATTACTCAGCGCCGCTGTTAAAACCTTTTTCCTTAGAAAAAGAAGTCTGCCCTAATTGTGAAAAAGTTTAAATAATTCCTAACCCCCCTTGGAACTATACTTGCAACCTTACAAGGGACCAACAACCACCATATTAAAATAAGTAAAGTTCAGTGTCATCACTCCGCCAAGAGCTTGTTTATCGAGGAAGCGCTGAATCTTGGATTCCAACAAGTCTTCGATTTCCTGGAGGGCCATGCCTTAGATTGATGCTCCGTCGGCAGGTAGCTGGGGCCCGGACATAAAGGTGGAAGCCGTTGGGGGGTTCGGTAATGGTGCTGATGCAGGCTCTAAGCCCCTAAGTTTCCTGAGCGGGTAGAGACTGCCGTAGTCCCGGTGACACCCTTGAGGAATGTTAAGCCCAAAATATACCTAAATTATCATTAATATTTACATTAGTTTTGCTTCGAATTCATACTATTTATATATGTTTAGCATACTTTTACTTCTGAATATGTTTCTTTCATGCAAGGTACCTAAATATTTGGTAAAATCCAAATAAGAACAAAAAGAGGTCAAAAACGAAGGAAAAACCCTAAGTTCGGAGCCAAAAGACGAAGAAATCAGCACACCGATACAAGGAAGACAAGAACGAAGTCAGAAATGGGAGAATATTCCAAAATCTCGGTACAGAATCCAAAATTCTCGGTAGAGAATTGTGGGCCACGATCGAGAATCCCAAATTCTCGGTCGCGACACGCCTTTTCCAGGCATCTTCTTCCTTTGTTCCGAAGACCAAAAAAATCACTTCCCCATTCTCGGCTGAGAATTAATTATTCTCGGTAAGATCAGTAGCCTTTGCAGCACAACATACACATGTTTAAATTCCAAGAAACTTGTTCGTTCGGGTGGATAGAAATGTCTCTTCACAGAGGATACGACCCTTCACAACGGACACGATACTTCAATCACGACTCTTCAACATCTATAAATAAAGAGTTGATTGAGAGTTGAAAAATAATGAGAGAGTTAGATTTTAAGATTAGTGCAGGAGTTATGCAGAAACTCTGACTCAGAAATGAGTCAGAGATTAGAAGTTCTAGTCTGTAAAAAGCAATATGATGTACACACATTGTTTATTAAATAATTTCAAACACAATAGCGTTAAGATTTGTTCATATTAGTTTACATTTTGGTAGTAGCCGACCGTATCTCTATTACGAAGTTACAGCGAGAAGATTTAGTAGAGGATCCGCCCTGAGCCTGACAAACTCTAACAAAACCCAAGGAAAGGATTGACAACCCGTTCACTTGCAAACCGTCGAAAGTTTCCATGCTTCTTGTTCTCTGTAAACTTGTATCAAATTCATATTTCATCTAATAAAATTCATTATATTCGATAGATTTTTATGTAGCACATTGGTAAATGATCCGAAGTGAGTTCTGGTGTTTTCATTAAAACGTAGTTGAATTCAAAATCTTTACACGGAAACTTTGTTGAACACTTAGGCAAATTGATATCATCAGTAGAGTATCAATTTGGTTAAGGTAGCGTATACCGTGCACTTGCGGAAATCACTCAATAAGGAACTGCCAAATCTTCGCGTTTTCCTTTTGGAGGTTTCTCTGTTGATCAATGAGCTTAATTTGGGCAACTGTCTGCACTGCTTATGTAACTTGAAACCTGCGGATGACGTTGACGGGTTGAGCAGTGCTGTAGGCTTCCTCTTCTCCCGGCTCCACCTCTTCTAGTAAGGGGCTAAATTCATCGGCGCGGCCACGGAGTTCAGCGATGGTTCCTCCTGTCCGCATGTGAAGGTTCTCACGGTGGTCGCTAGCATCTCCTTTAGTGGAGTCATCTATGGCGGGTTTTCGTTGTCTCCGGTTTAATGTAAATATGGGACAACGATTGGCCTTTGGGATCGGGTGACTTCTCTGTGTGGGGAGCGGTCCCTGGAAACACTCCGACACCCAAGTTAGTTTTGGAATAGAGAGATAGTGTAATAAGTAAGAGAGAGAAAGTAATCAGACCTCTTATTGGTAGCTTGGAAGTTCCTTTTATAGATGGGAAGCATCTCCTTAATTGGCTCTGAGCCTAAAAGGAGGTTGAGTTGGGTTGGACCTGACGCATATCCTTTATCATTAAGTAAAGTCCAGAAAAAGCCATATGCCTTCAATTTTTTGTGAGACTGATATCTGTAAAAAAAAATCAAATGGAGGACTGAAGTTTTTGTTTGCAACCAGAAGATTACCGAGATTTTTGTTTTACTAAAAACAATGACCTCAAAATTAAAATCAGCGATGATGACCACAAAATTGAAAAATTCAAAGACTTGATAACCTTTTAAACAATTTTAATTCTTGAACTTTTTAGTTTTGATGTCATTTAAGTGTTGTTTGGTAAGAAAAGAGAAAGTGAATATTTAAAGAAAGAAATATCCAAAAATGATGATTTTGGAAAATAAAAAAATTTAGTTGTATAGTAAGTGTGGTACTAAACAACTTTAATTTTTAAAAGTTTTCATTTTGAAGTCGTTAACAATCAATTTTATAGTGTCAAACTAAAATATCATTCTTTTTAGCAAAACAAAAACTTTAATCCCGTATAGGTAAAATGTTTTTTGCAAATATCATTTTGACAAAAAAAAAAAAAGTGAAAACACAACTATTTTTTCTACTTTATCCTACAAAATTTGAAGAATTAAAAGTTTAGTTGATGTAATATTAAAAATTGTAAAATTAAATGACTCTTATATTAGGTTTTGAAATTTAATAGTCTATATAGTGAAATTGAGTAAAGTTGGAATGTAATTTACCCACACCATAAACACCTTATCAAATTATATTTTAAGCAATTTTAATTTTTTAATTTTTTTTAGGTTTGAAGTTATTTATGTGTTGTTTTTTAGGAGAGAGAAAGTGAATGTTTAGAGAGAAAAAACTAGAAAAATGATCATTTTGAAAAATAAAAAATATGGTTCTATAGTAAATATGATACTAAACAATTTTAATTCTTAAAAAAAATTCATTTTGAGATCGTTAGCAGTCAAATTTGACAAAATCAACCTAAAATGGCTAACGACGCTAACCACAGAGTTTATCTTGTAGCTCAGTAGAAGCGTGAAACCATACGAATTTTATTTGAAAATGACTTTTTTTTATTAAAATTAAGTTTATTATTTTATTTTAACCATTTAAAAGATTGGGCGTGATAATTAAATAATTAGTCGAATAATAGTAAAATAATTTGTTTGAAAAGTAATATCATTTGTTTGAGGTGTTGATTAAAGTTTAATGGTCATAATGTTAAAAAGTGTAAAGTTAAATAGTTTTTATATTCCTTTTGAACTTTAGTGATCATACCGTGAAAATGAGTTTTGTAGCCTTCAATGTAAATTTACATGTTATAATTAGAGGTGCACATCTGTTATAACCGAACCGAATGCTGAAATTACTTAATTTATACTTACACCGGACCGAATAAAACCAAACTATTCAGTTCGGTTCGGTTTTAAACCGGACAAACCAAATTTATTTAAAAAAATAAAAAACAAATAAAATTCAATATATTTCTCATAAAATTTACCTCAACAATAGAAAAATATTTTTCAAATATAAAATTTAATATATATATTTTTTTTATAAAAGTATTATTTCAGGGTAAATTACACCCATGGCCACTAAATTTTATCAATTTTAACATTGTAAACACTGAACTTCAATTCTTGAAAGTATGACCACTGAACTTCACACTTTTTAACACACGTGCTCACTAAACTTTAACTAACTCCTAAAAATGACTGTTAACGACCTCAAAATGAAAATATTCAAGAATTAAAGTTGTTCATAATAATATTTACCATAAAATCACATTTTTTTTTTTTGCAAAATCACATTTTTTAGAGTTTTCTCTTTCTAAAAATTCACTCTCTCCCCTAACTAAACAACACTTAATGACCTCAAACCAAAAAATTTCAAGAATTAAAGTTACTTAGAATATCATTAACTCTTCGAATTTTTTATTTTGAGACCGTCAACGATCGTTTTAAGGCGTTGAGTGACCACCAGTATTAAAAAAGTACAAATTCATGGACGACAATGTTAAACTGGGTAAAGTTTAGTGACCATGGGTGTAATTTACCCTATAAGTTCATCCGACCAAACCTCTTTTAAATATTAATATAAATTTGTTTTGATTTCATCTCTGAAACTTCCCCGCACAATGCGTAGGCAGCCATGACTGTCAAGTCAAGCTTGAACTTTTAGCAGCCATTTATGATTTTATTTTTTTATTATATAGTTTGAATACTATATATTATACGAACTGCCCATATATATATTAATGTCACAACATTAATTACATAACACTAAGTTTTTTTATCTTCTCTCTCTTTCTTTCCCCCAAATCAAAATTCCCCAAAAAAATGTTGCTGTCCTGCTCAACCCCTCCCAGTATCGCCAAAGAATGCAGCAGCCCGGGCCTGTCGGCTAGCGGCAGCCGCAGCAGCCCGGGCCTGTCTGCTCGGCAGTACAATAAACCCAACGCTATATCTATAGCAGAAAAAAACCCAATCACAACGCGATTGAAAGAGGCGTTAAATGTGGAACTCCCGCTACAGCTACCAATTTCATCATACGACACGGCCTGGGTCGCAATGATACCGTCGAAAACAAACGACGTTGTTCCTCAATTTCCGAAATCTCTAAACTGGCTTTTAGAGAATCAACATCCGGATGGATCATGGGCGTTTAATCCAACACATCCATTACTAATCAAAGAGTCACTTACTTCAACGTTAGCTGCAATCCTTGCTCTCCAAACTTGG
This sequence comes from Euphorbia lathyris, assembly GCF_963576675.1. Classification (NCBI taxonomy): domain Eukaryota; kingdom Viridiplantae; phylum Streptophyta; class Magnoliopsida; order Malpighiales; family Euphorbiaceae; genus Euphorbia; species Euphorbia lathyris. Next base: position 90,261,094 of record NC_088915.1, read on the forward strand.
AATACGGCTCCACAACTCGTCGATAAAGGTCTCGATTTCGTCGCTAATAATCTCTGGGCGGTCGCGGATAATCACCAGAATTCTCCGTTCGGGTTTGATATTGTTTTCGCTGGTATGATTGAGTACGCTGGAGTGAATTTGGGGTTAAATATCCCTATGGATTCGTGTTTGGTTCGCGAAATGTGTCGCGAACGAGATTTGAAGATACGATCGGACAGTTTTAAAGACGTTGCTTGTGTTGCGGAAGGATTGATTGGGGGATCTTATGAACATCATTGGAATGAGATAATTAAGTATCAAAGAAGTAATGGTTCGCTTTTTAATTCACCTTCTACTACTGCTGCTGCTTTTCTTCAACTTCGTGATGAAAAATGCTTCGATTACTTGAATTCGTTGGTCGAAAAATTCGATTCTGCAGGTACGTGATATTTTTTTCAATGCTCTTTACTCATGTAAATGGGGCGGGGATTCCCGTCCCTGTCGGGATCCGTCCCAGCAGGAACGGGGAATCCTCAATCGGAATCCGGTGCAGTGGGGATGGGGATTGTTTTGTCTCATTACTTTTTTTTAAACAATTGTCACATGTCAAAAATTATGTAATGTGGTAAAAAATTAAAGAATCAGTGAACTTTTCGTAAAAAAAAATGGTTAAATATCATATATGACAAGATTTTGGTTAACACATGGGCCAAATATGGATTTCATCCTTAAAAAAGCCCATATGGTTACACAAATTACGAGAGATGTATGTTGGTGTTTTTTTTTTTTTTTTTTGGGATCAAGAGATTACTGAGGTAATCGTTTTTCTAAACATGTTGATATTTTAGGTTGACACTGTTGACGACATGAAAAATGAAAAATTTAAAGAATTCTTCATTTTGAGATCGTTGACGATCATTTTAACCAAATCAATCTAAAAAATCATCATTTTTAGCAAAATAAGAAACCTCAGTCATAAAAAAACTACAGACATACATTTGACAATTCGTGTTACACGGATTTTTTTTTGGAATTTACCTACATAAATTTACCATTTTTCTTGATTTTGCATTTTGTTTCTTTTCAGTTCCTACCCTGTATCCAATAGATATCTACAGTCATGTCTCTATGCTTGACAACTTGAAAAAACTTGGAATTGATAGGCACTTCAAGGAAGAATTCGACACCGTTTTAGATGATGTATATAGGTAAACATATCATCTTAATTTTCATTGCTTAATACATTTCTAGTCCTTTGTATTTATCTAAAAAATTTAATTACCCCTTATACTTTTAAAATGTTTAATTTAGCCATTGAATTTGTTTAAAATAAGCTATTAACCCTTTAAATTCACGTGGAGGAGTAAGGAGAAATTTTGAAAAATGTTGAAATTTTACAACTTTAAGTAGACCTGGCAATTATCATGTTTCGTGTCAAAATCGTGTTATCTCATATTTATGTTCCATATGGTTTTATATGTTATAAATGCTAGAAAAATGATTTTCGTGTCAATCGTGTCGTGTCAGTCGGGTTGGCTCTGTAATCGTGTTTTCGTGTCAGAAATTGCCACCTCTAACTTTAAGCATATTCAAAGGCAATATATCACTTTTAAAAAGTTGAAGGGATTAATAGGTAAATTTTAAATAGTCAATTGATCATTTTATATAAGTTTAGATCGTTAATAGATTTTTTTTTAAATATAGGAGGGAGTTGACTTTTTTAAGACAATTACAAGAGTTAAAGACGTGTTAAGCCTAATTTCATGGGTTAATATATTCCTAACTCCTTGTACTTGTTCAAAAAAACTAAATTATGCTGAATACTTTTAAAATATTCAATTTACTTCGTGAACTTCCCTTAAATCCATGTGTTAGAGTAAGGAGAAATTTTGAAAAAGTAGAAATGTTACACTTTAAGCAGTTTATGGGATAATAGATAACTTTAAAAAAGTTCAAAAGGTTAATAGGTATTTTCAAAGGGTTAATTAATCATTTTAAGCATGTTTAGGAGGTTAACAAAAAAAATCTCAAAGTACAAAGGTATTGACTTTTTTTCCAGATAAGTTGTGGGGTTAAAGATGTATTAATTAAGTCTAATTTGGTTATTTATGTCATTTGGAATTCAATTTTTCATTTATATTGTGTTTTGATGACCAGGTCTTGGACAAAGGGAAGTGACGAAATATTTTTGAATACTGAATGTTGTGCCATGACTTTTCGTCTCCTTAGACTAAATGGTTATCAAGTTTCTTCAGGTTCGTTTTTAAAACTCTACGAATTTAAGAAACTTTTTTTTATTGCAATTGTCGGGTTAAACATAATTATACGTGTATTGCTCCTGGTGAAGTCGAACAATTTTCATCCGATTTTAGAATTGTAAAAAAATCGGATGAAAATCGTCTGATTTCTTCACCACTTACATAACTCGACCAATAATGCTTGGGTTACGTTTTTGTCGTTCTTCTTGCCAGGAAGTCAGACAATTTTTGTCCAACTTCCTATTACATGGAAATTGGAAAAAGAACACTCACCCAAAAGCTGCACGGAGAACTGTGTCGCTTTTGAAACGACTTCCAATAAGGAAGTCGGATAATCTTTATCGGACTTTCTTGTGATGAGAAATTGAACAATCTTTGTCCGACTTCCTTGTGGAAAGAATGAAAAAACGTGATCCAAGCATTGTTGCTCGAGTTACATAGGTGGTGAAGCAATCAAACGATTTTCATCTAGTTTTTTTACAATATTAAATCAGATGAAAATTGTCCAACACTACATATGTAATTGTGTTATAATCCGGTAACAATTGTCCAACATCCTTGTTGGATATCAAAAAATATAGACCGAGCATTGTTGATCGGTAAGATGCGATGAAGTTGGACAATCTTTCTTCGATTTCTTTGCAATTTTAAAATCGAATGATCTTTATCCGATTTCACATTAGGTTACAGAACAGTATCATGAGCATTGTTTCTAACCGCACAATCAACATGAAATAATGCTCCAATGAAGCATTATTCCGGGAATTTATTCGAAAATAATATGGATTTGATGATTTATTTTATTTTTTTAAACTCTTGTAGATGTATTAAGTGATTATGACAACAAAGAACATTTGTTGCATTCCTACAATAACGACACCAAGTCTATTCTTGAGTTATACAAAGCTTCACAGACTTCAATCTTCCAAATTGAACCTATTCTTGATAGAATTCAACAATGGACAGCTTCTCATCTTCAACAGGCATTGTCAAGCGGGTCAATTCAAGAATCGAGTCTCCAAGCAGAGGTAATTACAGAAACTTCTCATTAATAGCATTCCTCGTTTCATGTTTGTGTCTGTATTTGTTTTCTGTCCGTGTTTGTTTTCGTTTGAATGCTATTTTATGAACATTATGTTTTAAAAATAACATTTCTCGTGTATGTTTCCATTTTAGGTGGATTATGCCCTCAAACATCCTTATGCAAGCTTGGAACGAATTGAGAGCAAAAACTACATTGGCAATTACAACATTGATAATAATCAACCCCATAAAGCATCTTATAGGTTAATTTGATTTTCCAATTAATAGATTATTATTAAATAGATAGAATAAATGCACTCGATAATGCTTCATTAGAGCATTATTTCACGTTGATTGTCCAGGTAGAAATAATGCTTGTAATAGTGCTTTGTAAATTAGGGTAAAATCGAATGAAGACATCTAATTTTAAAATTGCAAAGAAATTAGATAAAGATTGTCTGACTTCTTCACATCGTACATAACTCGAACAATAATGCTCAAGTTACAGTTTTGTCCCACCCAAACGAAGCACGGAGAATTGTGCTACTTTTGGAACGACTTCCAACAACAGAGTCGGACAAAATTGTAACCCGAGAATTATTGCTCTGGTTACATGTTATGTGAAGAAGTCAAACAATCTTTGTCTGACTTCTTTGTAAATTTAAAATCGTATAATCTTTGTCCGATTTCACCCTAGTTTATGGAGCACTATTGCGAACATTATTTTTAACCGGACAATAAACGTGAAATAATGCTTCGATGGAGCATTATCCAGAGTGTTAATTCAAATAGTTAAAACAACATACTAAACCTTGTTGTTTTGTAGGTTTTTGGGCATTGATAACAAAGATCTCATGGCATATTCATCTAAAGATTTCAACTTTTGTCAAGCCATACATCAAAAAGAGCTTGAGCAATTAGAGGGGTACTTAAATCTCTTCTTTGGCATATTTTATTATATAAATAATTTATTAGTCGGTATATTTTTACCTAACACACTGTTTAGTCCTCGTATTTTAAAAATACATTTGTTAGTCCTTAATTTTTGTTCTATTCGACAGTTTAGTCCCTCATCTATTTGAATTATTAAACAATTTAACACCCTCTTAGAGACTATTCTGTTAAATAAAACAAAAGCTAAGGACTAAACAATTTATTATTATGAGGACTAAATAGTGTATTAGATAAAAATATAGGGACTAATAAATTATTTACTCTATTTTACTTTGGATAAATGTAAATAATCTCATACTTACCATATGTAAAATGCAGATGGGTGAAAAAATACGAGATAAATAGTTTGAAATTTGCGAGACAGAAGATTCGATATGCGTATTTCGCTGTTGCGTCTGATATCTTCCAACCTCATCTGACAGACGCTCGAGCCGCCTGGGCTCAAAATTCAGTTCTGACCACAGTTGTTGATGATTTCTTTGACTTTGCTGGTTCCATGGAAGAACTACTAAATCTAATAGATTTGGTTGAGAGGTATATATAATTATAAAAGTGTTTAGCTAATAAAACCAAAAATATAATATTTTACAATTTAATTATAGAAAATCAAGTAAAAATAGTTTTTCTTGTATTTTTGAAGCAAAATCACTACTTAGACTCTTATAATTAATATTTTCAAGCAAATTATATTTAATAGATAATAAAACTAATACATTTAATCTTTCTTATGACATGTTTGATCGTAAATATGATTTAAGTAACTTTAATTTTGAAATCTCATTTCTGCATATGCAAATAATGTCCTATAAGCAATAAACACATTTGGAAAACCATCAAATCGTTTCAAATAATTTAATATATAATTAGCAATTTTTGTCTCTTTTAGTAACTTTAGTTCGTAAATTTTTTAAATCTTGAAATAAATCTTGACTATATATATATGCAGATGGGACAGTCACTCGGTTGTTGGATTCAAGTCCAAAGACGTTGAAATACTCTTCAATGCAATCTATGGCACAATCAATGACACTGCAGCCAAAGCTCAAATACAACAAGGGAGATGCGTCAAAAGTCATTTAATTGATATTGTAAGTCATTTTTTGTATTTTCAAATTAAATCTTAGTGCGAGATAAAACGTTGAACAAATAACGTTAATGAACAGTGGATCACATTGCTAAGGAGTATGCTGATGGAGGCAGAATGGGCAGAAAACAAAACAGTTCCAACCATGTATGAATATTTAACAAACGGATACGTCTCGTTTGCGTTGGGACCAGTGGTTCAAATCCCACTTTACTTCATGGGGCATCAGTTGCCGAAGGAAGTCGTACAAACTCAAGAATACAATAACCTATTCATGCACATGAGTATGATCGGGAGACTTACAAATGATCAAGTGTCTGTTAAGGTACGTAAATCATCCTCAATTCTATTATAATCCTGGTCCACTAGACTTACAAAAAAAAAGAGAAGATGAAAAGGTTACCACATCACTGTACTTTACCACAACACTGTACTTTACTTAGCGATAACGCCTATATAATGGATCCATAATAGCCTAAAGACTAGAATACCCTTTAGATTTAAACTATATCACAATTATATTTCTATTAATTCCTTTCAAGCTAGAGTACATATAGTTAAAACTCCAAAATTACTAATAAAATACTAAAAAAAATTTCTTGGAAGAGTTTTAGTAAGAATATCAGCTAACCGATTTGTTGTTGAGGCTCCTAGTGGATGAATTAGTCATACTTTGAAATTTTCTCTAACAAAATGACAATCTAACTATATGTGTTTGGTCCTTTCATGACATGTAGAGTTATTGGTAAGATAAATGGCAGATTGATTGTCATATAACAAAGGAATAGGTTTCTTGTGTTTGATTTGCAATGCTTGTAAGATGTAGATGATCCATTGAATTTGTGCAGTTACATAAGTCATGACTTGTACTTACCTTCTGTGGAAGATCTTGAAACCGTTGCTTGTTTCTTGCTTTTCTAGGATACTAATAATGCTTGTCCTAAAAAGACACAAAAGCCAGTAATAGACCTTCTAGTATCAACATATGTTACCCAATCAACATCTAAGAAAGCTTTTAAAGCCAATTCGGATTTGGAAGAGCATAATAGTCCTTTGTCTGGGTTTCCTTTGATATACAGTGAAACACTTCTAGTTGCTTGTAAGTGAATGTTAGTAGGTTTTGCCAAAAAATGACTCAAAGTATTCACTGAATAAGTGATATCTGGTCTGGTACTCATCAGGTAAATAAGCCTGCCAATGAATCTTCTATAAGCTGTTGGATTAGTCAATGGTATCCTAGCCTAAAATTGTCTTAACAACCTAAAGACTAAAATACCCTTTGTATTTAAACTATATTACAATTATATTCATATATGATTGGGAGACTCACAAATGATCAAGTGTCTATTGAGATAAATAAATCAATGAAATTCTATTATAATCCTGGTTCACTGGATCTAACTAATAAAAATGTCACAATGTGTTTAATTGTGGATGTGCAGAGAGAAGGCGCACAAGGAAAACTAAACAGTGTATCATTACAAGTAGCACTTAGTCGAGGATCGACGACTGAAGAAGAGGCACAAGCACATGTATCAAGACTGATAGAAAGTCATAGAGGAGAGTTGCTGAGAATGGTAGTAGATAAAAAAGATAGTTTGATACCAAGAAGTTGTAAAGACTTGTTTTGGACAATGAGTAAAGTATTGCATCTTTTCTACATGACCGATGACGCCTACTCTTCTCCGAGCAAGATGGTCAGTGCAGTTGACGCCATTATCGATCAACCAATCATTTTCCCGACTTATTGATCATTGATCTCATTTGATACCAAGAAGTTGCAAAGACTCGTCTTTTCTTCATGACTGACGACGTCTACTCTTCTCCGAGCAAGATGGTTAGTGCAGTTGACGCCATTATCGATCAACCGATCATCTTCCCGACTTATTGATCATTATTAATTCAACTCAAACGTACTCAACTACTTACTATCTTGTTATCAAAATACACACACGTAACCAATTTTTTTCATTTTTCTTTCTTATTTTGATGTTTAATTACTTGAAAACCCTTTATGACACTGATATGTAAAGATTGATCAATGATCAATTTCTTTGAAGTTTTAAACAATAAAAAGAATTATAGTTCAACTATTGCAAAGTAGCAAATACATATATGTATATGGAAATTACTTTTCAACTTCACTAAAGGTAGAGAGAAACGAGCACAAAAGGGCGGATTCTCTTGTAATATAAAATAATTAGTTTTGTAGTTTAAAAGACAACTCTCGAATATAATTTTGTATTGATCTTAAAATTTTAATTATTAACATTATTATTCTAATATTTAATATATATTATTTAAGTAAGTGTAATAAACTCACAAAAAACCATGAAAATTGCAAAAAAATGGGGTAAAAGCGAGAAAAAGAAAACAACCCATGAAAAAGGTAACAAGGATAAAAACATGAAAAATGATAAAAATCAGTAAAAGAGTGTGAAAAACAAAAAATGGAAAAACATAAAAAACAGAAAAATGTTCAAAACACTAAAAATGCGGAAAATAGAGAACATGAAAAACAGTACAAAAACCAAAAAGGGAAAAACATGAAAAACGGTCAAAACGCAAATAACATGAAAAATACAAAAAAAGGGTAAAAATACGAAAAATGAAATCAAAACGTGGAAAATAGAAAATGGTAAAAATGTGTTTAGTCTTTTTAACTCAAACAACGCATGGGGAAAATGAAAGGCTAAGTTCGTAAAAACAACATTAGACATGGAATAGATAATAAATAATTCTACTTAAATTACGAATCTGTATTATTCCTCCAATTGTGAAATATATTTCATTAAAAAATAATGAATCAAATAACGGAATAAGAATTTTCAAGGAATATCTATTCTATTCCTAATCTATTCTATGAACTAAATCGCACTTAAGATGTAAGTATAATCACATTGGCTGTTGAACTGAGCTTTGCTAAGACGATAGATGTATAAGACCAATTCTAATGAGAGGATTTTTATTGTTATAATGCTACGTGGGGTTATAACACCAGTACAACAGTTGTAATAATATTTTATTGTTACAGATTGTAGTAACAAAGAAATATAATATCCCCAAAATCCAAAAACACAAGGTTTGGCAGCCACACATGGCCCTATAGGTGCTAGATTTGGCGCGTAGATTACACGTAGACCTGTTCATAGATCTGATGACCCGTCCAACCCGTCCAAGCCCATAGATAATGGGACGGGTTTGGTCAAGCTAAATTTGTTATTTAGTCCGGTCCGATCCAAGCCTGAAGATACCCATTAATTTGTGGGTTGGGCTTGAGATCTCTTACAAAACCTGTTTCAGCCCGGCCCGGCTCGTGTCTTATTCAATGTATTTAAATTTTATTTTGTATATATTTGAACTTTATAAGTTAATATTTATATTATTATATTTTATTAATAAAACTCAAAGGTAAAACAAAACTCTAGTTCTAAAAAAAATGTATTACACTTGTATCAGACTTGTTCATTTTCTAGTTTTATTAATAATATATCGTGTTTGAACCTAATCTAATAAATGCAGCAATGTTCATTTTCAGTGTTTTTTTTTTCAAAATAGTTGGAATTTATCTTTAATGAAAAAAAAAGATTTATATATATAAAAATATAGTATGGGCGGGCTTGGGTTGGGCCTGGGATTAAGCTTTTCTAGTTCAGCCTAGCCTGACCCGAGCCCGAAGAATATTCAGTATGGATTGAGTTGGGCCTGGGTTTGGAGGTTCTATTCATAAATCCGATGTAATCTGGTCCGACCCAATCCATGAACAGGTCTAATTACACGCGCCATATCTGGTGCTTATAGAGCCATTTGTGGCTGCTTTTTTTATGTTGCTAGAGTTGGTAAATATGTTGTTCAATACGCGGTAAATTACAGTTTTGGTATCTATTTGTAATTAATAATTTTATTTTTATTCCACAAAATTTTAAAAAACTCTTTTCCTATGATGGACTGATACTAAACCTTATTACTTCTCCTTCTTAAGTCACTGTAGTTATTACCAACCATTGTGGATGCTCTAATTCTTAGACATTATTATTATTATTCCATTTAAGCTTTCTCTAGTATGTATGTATGTATATATATATATATATATATATATATATATATATAAAGTCATGGGTAAATTACATATTTAATACAACATTTGTCTTATTTCACATTTTCGTGCACAATTTTCAATTTTACATACAAAGGTGTACAACCTTTTGGTGACCTCTTACTAAAGTGTACAACCGATAATTGTGACCGATCAACGCGAAGTCAACGCGCCATGTCAGCAATTTGACATCCTTAAAAATCAAAAGTTGATCGGTCAACACAAAATCAACGTACTACGTCAGCAATTTTAACTTTTATGGAGGTTAGATTAATGACGTGGCAAGTTGACTGGTCATAATTACCGGTTATACACTTTAGTTGGAGGTCATCAAAAGGTTGTACAGTTTTGTGTGCAAAATTGAAAGTTATACACCAAAGTGTGAAAAATAACCAAGATTGTACATCACATATGTAATTTACCTATGTTATCATCTGAGTGATTCTGAACTAAGTTTTACATATTAATAAAACTTCTCAAAATTAAGCTAGATTTAGACTGTAAAAGTAAGATTGAGTCGTTTCGAACATGCTCAGGGAAATTTATCGCCTATCATATTTTAATCAAATTGGATTTTATAATTAAATCAATCAGTTAATTAACCACTCCGAACCTCAATTTGTCAAAAACAATGAGTCAAAACTATCCATAATAGAGGCGGTTCAAATGACCGAAGTATGAAACCATCCATAATAGGAGTGGTTCTAGCGGCCGAAGAGGCCTGACCCTTTCTGTCTTCGCCCTGTCCTTAAACACCAGTTGAACCCCGGTTAGACCCTGGTTAAACCTTTAACCAAGAACCATTTGTCTTTTCCGGTTCTTTGACCTGTACGATTTTGACAACCATGTTTTAAACAAATAATATACAAGTTTAAGAAAGTTTAGAGGTCTAATAACCACATTTCAAAATGTCACTAAGTCACTTTTTTGTTTGAAGTATACATGATTAAAAATGTAGAGCTAATGTATATAAATACTCCTACCGTTTAAAATGGTGCAATTTTACCTTTAATTTTTGCAGTCAAGAGTAATTTTACCCCAATATTGTAAAGTTGAGTCAATTTGAGAAATAATTCATCAAAATGTCTTTTCGGTCATGAATCTTGTCATCTACACTTCACATGTGAGCCATTTTATCATTTATTAGCAACAGATCATAAACATATGATTAGACGTTAATTTTTTTTAAAAATAAAAAAATATACTGCTATTGTACGAGTTGGATAAAAAAATTCAAAATATTTCACCAAATTTATAAATTTTAATCTTCAATTCTATTATTAAATCATAGAAAAGATGAAATCTTTTTTTTTGAACGAACTGATATACAATTGGTGCAGAATAATGAACAAAATATCTATGTGTTATAATAATATCTGAAATTGATCCAATTTGCCAAGTTTAGGGGGTAAAATTGCTCTTGGTTGTCAACGTTATGGGTAAAATTGCACAATTTTTGACGTTAGAGATAAAATTGCTCTTGAATGTAAATGTTACGAGTATTTTTGTACATTATCCTAAAAATGTATTAAGCCAAAAATAAATGATTAATAATAATCAAGAATTTAATAAACCAAAAAGTAACATCATGGACCGAGAATGCTTTTTACCATAGTTCATTAACCATTGTTTAAAAAGGAAACACATCCATGTCGTATAATAAGAAAAGAAATGGGTTGAGATATCCAAACAAAGCCCAACTTTAATATGGACTGCGATTACAACGCTATAAAAGGCAGCTATTAGGCTGAAAACAAAGCCCAACTTTTTGAGACAAACATAAAAACTAAAATTGTAGTAAGCTCAAAATAAATGATTAATAGCTTAATCCATGAAAATAAAAATAAAAGAGATAAAGTGTAAAAATACCTTTAACATTTCTAGCTATGAAGAATTTTACTCCTAACGTCTAAAATGGTGCAATTTTACCGTTAATATTGACAATGAAAAACAATTTTACTCCTAATGTTGACAAATTGAGTCAATTTCAAATGTTATTATAAAATACAGATATTCCTTATTCTATACCAATTACAAGTTTATTGATTCTAAAAAAAGATTTCATATTTTTTTTATGATTTGATAATAGAATGGAAAATTTAAATTCTTAAATTCGGCAAAATATTTGATTTTTTTGTCTATCTCGTACAAAAATACAGTATATTTTCTAATTTTTTTTCTCGTTTAATTATATATTACTATTTAGTGATAAAATAACGCACATGTGAACTATATATGACAAGATTCATGATCGAAAAAAACAATTTGATGAATTATTTCTCAAATTGATCTAAATTGTCAAAGTTAGGGGTAAAATTACCCTTGACTGTCAACATTAGAGGTAAAATTACACCATTTTAGACGTTAGGAGTAAAATTGCTCCTAACCGTAAACGTTAAAAGTATTTTTTTGCACCTTATCCCAAAATAGAAGATGGAGAGTTTAATTAGGAAAACAAATCAGGGACCCAGGATGCATTTTACCATAAGTCATTAACCTTCGTTGAAAAGGAAACACATCCAAGTTACGCGTACAAAAAAAGAAATGGGCTGACATTTCCAAAGAAAGCCCAACTTTAATATTGACTGCGATCACAACGCCTATAAAAGGCAGCCATTAGGCTGAAAACAGAGAGTCTTTTCTTATTTTCTAGGTTAGGTGATTTTGTGGTTTCTGCCGCCGCATATGGTGGTTCAATTTTTTATTTTCTGTCTTAGGGATCATATTTATGGTTTTGATTCTACAACTACATGTACCAAGAGAAGGCTTAAACTTAATTGCCTTCATCTTGTTGCCAAAGCGTCTATATCTACATAGATTCAGATAAATTTACTAGTTGGTTGTGTTTCAGATCCATTTTGTATCTGTTCGTCGATATAGAGGCAATTTCTATTTTCAGTCGCAGGGATCAGTGATAAATTTACTAGTTGGTTGTGTTTCAGATCCATTTTGGATCTGTCGCTGATATAGAGGTCTACGCTGCATACGGTGGTTCGATTTCTAATTTCAGTCCTAGGGATCATATTTATGTAGTTGATTCTACAGCTACATGTACCAAGATACGTTTACTATTTGGTTGTGTTTCAGATCCATTTTGGTTATGTCCTCGATATAGAGGTCTAGGCCACTGCATACGGGTGGTTCAATTTCTATTTTCAAATCAGTTGCGGGGATCATATTTATGGTGTTGATTCTACAGCTACATGTACCAAGAGAAGGCATTAATCTTAGTTGCCTTCGTCTTGTTGCCAAAGTGGTCGTAGCTATATTGATTCAGAGAATTTTATTGGCCGGTTGTTATTTCAGATCTATTTCGGATCTGCCGACTTATCTGCTTACTGATCTTATATTCTTTTATTTTTTGATTTTGTTATAGTTTAGGATGATGAGAAGATAGAAATGGAATGGAGATTTATTTAGCCATTTTATCAAATCCTTCTGTTACGTGTTCGACGGTCATCTGCTAGGCATTCTGCTCTATTTTTTCCATAGTCTGTCTTGTTGGTGACTATAATTCATTCTGCTGTTTTTCGATTTTTAAACTTTTATTCCAGAGTCAGATTTCAGATTAGGTAACTAAAAGACTTACAAAAAATTATAACATCTTTCAAATTATTTCTGATTTTAGAGCAGCCAATGTGTAAATCCTAGAGTAAAAGACACATTGAGTCTGGATTTTTAAATTTCCGACTGCCGGAAATCTTTCAAATTATTATTTATGATAATGAAGAGAACCGCGAGAAGATTTATTTAGCCATTTTATGGAATCCTTTCTTCTAAATTAACTCTTTTACTGTCATGTTCGTGTCATTCTGCTCTCTTTTCGGGTAGGAGTCTAATATGTGACTATGATGATCAAAGCGGAAAACATTTGAGTGAAACAACGGTCAAGATTTAGTTTTGCAATTTTTCAGAATTCAAAAGATAATTGTTCCAGAATTTTATTATCTATTCTGTTAAAATTTAGTCCGAGTGGTAAAGAGGATAATTTTTACTTGTGCGGTTTGAGTTTTTATTATCTATTTCGTTAAAATTTAGTCCGAGTGGTAAAGAGTTAAATTTTTGCTTGTGTGATTTGAGCTTTTATTATCTAATTGTTGAAATCTTCATTAAGATTTGTGGCTTGTGTTAAAATTTGGAAGTGTATAGATGTAACATTGTCTAACCTTTTATAAGCAAAAAAAAAAAAAAAGATTGAAGATCAAACTAGTTTGACAATTGAGTCATCATGTGTCTTTAAATTTGTTCATTAACTCATTCGATATATTTAAAATGTATTGGCTCCTTAATTTACTTAAAATATAGATTATTCTGTTATATACGGAATGAGCGTTTTACGTGCTTTGAAACAGTTAAACGGTAATGAGTGATGTATGTGATTCTATTTTTAGGGACGTCAATTTTTACACTTGAATCTAAGAATTTTCTTTTAAATATGTTTTGACAATAAATAATTAATTGATCACATTTTAAATAAGTTTAAAGGTATCAAGATATTTTAAACTAGTTAAGGGAATTGTTGAGAATTTTAATATCCTATAAATTTAATGCAAAGACCAAAATATTTGATAGGAATGCTTGTGATGTTCAGAATTTGAATCCAAAAGAAATATATACATTTGGCAATAAGGAATCTATAGAATATTTATCATGCTCATTAAACCAAGATGATCTTTTTGTGGGAGGTTTCACTGTTTTGGATGCTCAAGGTAATATACAACGAGTTTTAAGGTATGATGTTTTATACAATGACTTAAAACTCATTGTCTATTACCTTGAGTATCCAGGACACTAGAACATCTCACAAAAGGCCTATCTTGGTTTAACGAGTTTAGTAAATATTTTATAGCTTCCTTAGTGCCAAATATATATTTTTCTTTTGGCTTCAAAGTCTCAACATTACAAATAAAATATTTAGTAAACTAATTAAACCAAGATAAACTTTTTGTGGGAGGTTTTAGTATCTTTGATGCTAAAGGTAATAAATTACCAATTTTAAGACACCTTGTCTTAAAACTGGTTATTTATTACCATAAGCATCAAAGATACTGAAATCTCCTTTTATGTTATATTGGTTTAATGAGCTTATTAAATTCTATATTTTCGTTGGTGTTAATATATTAGTGTCTTTGCATTAAATTTATAGGATATTAAAAATCATTACTTTCCAAAATATTTCATTAAATTACATCTGAAATTTATGTGACAAATAATATATAATAGAATTACCCAATTAAAAAATAAAATTTTTACGTTATCTTTGTTAAAACTTTTTATATATAATTAAATTAGTGTTTTTTAATTTAACTTTTTATTTAAGACTCTAAATTTATACCCTAAAATTTCTAATTTATTGTTAAGGCAATTTTTTTTTTTAGTGTTTAGCAAGAAGTGAAGCTATTGATGAATAGAAGAAATATATCTTATATTCTAATTTCTAAGAATATATTTCTAAGTTGAGGCAATTTTTTTAATTGGGAAAAGAAGTATATATCTTATATTCTAATTTATAGTTAAGGCATTTCTTTTAAAGGAGTGGTAGGCTTAAAAGCCCAACAAAAAAAAGTAAAAAGAAAAAGAGGTTGTAGATAAGAGTGAGCAGCGAAGTTGGATCGGGTTCGGTGTGAACTGTAACCATGCCAAGCCGGTCTTCATGTAGAATGTGCTGGAGTTCTGTAGGAGGCGCATCACACTTGTGAAGTCCTAAATTGGTGTAGAATCCTAGAGTAAAAGACACATACTGAGTCTGGATTTTTAAATTTCCAACTGCCGGAACGGCGAGAAGATTTATTTAGCCATTTCATAAAATCCTTTCTCCTAAATTAACTCTTTTACTGTCATCTTTGTGTCATTCTGCTCTCTTTTCGGGTAGGAGTCTAATATGTGACTATGATGATCAAAGCGGAAAACATTTGAGTGAAACAACGGTCAAGATTTAGTTTTGCGATTTTTCAGAATTCAAAAGATTAATTGTTCCAGAATTTTTATTATCTATTCTGTTAAAATTTAGTCCGAGTGGTAAAGAGGATAATTTTTACTTGTGCGGTTTGAGTTTTTATTATCTATTTCATTAAAATTTAGTCCGAGTGGTAAAGAGTTAAATTTTTACTTGCGTGATTTGAGCTTTTATTATCTAATCGTTGAAATCTTCATTAAGATTTGTGGCTTGTGTTAAAATTTGGAAGTGTATAGATGTAACATTGTCTAACCTTTTATAACCAAATAAAAAAAAAGATTGAAGATCACACTAGATTGACAATTGAGTCATCATGTTTCTTTAAATTGGTTCATCAACTCATTCGATTTGTTTAAAATGTATTGGCTCCTTAATTTACTTAAAATATAGATTATTCTGTTATATACAAAATGTGTGTTTTACGTGATTTGAAACAGTTAAACATCAATAATTGATGTATGTGATTCTATTTTTAGGGGCGTCAATTTTTACACTTGAAACTAACAATTTTCTTTTAAATATGTTTTAATCTATTATGCCAGTGTATTTTCTGAATGAAGTTTACTTCTTTGACAACAAATTAATCACGTTTTAAATAAGTTTAGGGTTATCAAGATATTTTAAACAAGTTAAGAAAATTGTTGAAAATTTTAATATCCTATAAATTTAATGTAAAGATGCTAAAATATTTGATAGGAATGCTTTTGATGTTTAGAATTTGAATCCAAAAGAAGGATATACATTTAGAAATAAGGAATTTATAGAATATTTATCAAGCTCATTAAACCAAGATAATCTTTTTGTGGAAGGTTTCATGTTTTGGATGCTCAAGGTAATATACAACAAGTTTTAAGGTATGATGTTTTATACAATGTCTTAAAACTCATTGTCTGTTACCTTGAGTATCCAAGATATTAGAACCTTCCACAAAAGACCTATCTTGGTTTAACGAGTTTAGTAAATATTTTAGAGCTTCTTTAGTGTCAAATATATATATTTATTTTGGCTTCAAAGTCTCAACATCACAAATAAAATGTTTAGTAAACTAATTAACCCAAGATAAGTTTTTTGTGGGAGGTTTCGTGTCTTTGATGCTCAAGGTAATAAATAACCAGTTTTAAGAGACCATCAAAGACACTGAAATCTCCTTTTGTCTTATATTGGTTTAATGAGCTTATTAAATTCTATATTTTGGTTGGTGTTAATATTTTAGTGTCTTTGCATTAAATTTATAGGATATTAAAAATCATTACTTTCCATAATATTTCATTAAATTACATCTTAAACTTATGTGACAAATAATATATAACAGAACTACCCAATTAAAAAATAAAATTTTTACGTGATTTTTATGAAAACTTTTTATATATAATTAAATTAATTTTTTTGTTTAAGACTCTAAATTATAAATTTATACCTTAAAATTTCTAATTTATAGTTAAGGCATTTTTTTTAATTTTTAGAAAGAAGTGAAGACCATTGATGAATAGAAGAAATATATCTTATATTCTAATTTCTAAGAATATATTTCTAAGTTGAGGCAATTTTTTTAATTGGGAAAAGAAATATATATCTTATATTCTAATTTATAATTAAGGCATTTTTTTAAGGAGTTAACGCCAAATTTTTTTTTTGGAAAAAAGGTAGGCTTAAAAGCCCAAAGAAAAAGAGGTTGTGAATAAGAGTGAGCAGCTAAGTCGGATCGGGTTCAATATGAACTGTAACCATTCGTGATGAGGTCCCGTCAAGCCGGTCTTCATGTAGAATGTGCTGGAGTCCTGCAAGAGGCGCATCACACTCGTGAAGTCCCAAGGATAAATTGCCTGTGAAATTTCTCAATCAGTCTGTCGTATGATTTCATTCTCTATAGATATGCTAAAATTTTACGTCACTCTGTCCCGTAATTTCCAGCATTCCTGGATTAGCCATCCCGTCGGGTGTCTCATATTGACATCTTTTTGCATAAAAAGAAAAGCTGAGGTGGAGTCCATTTCCATTATAATCCGTCCATAGCCGCTTTCCCATGCTAATTGGAGACTAAAGTAAAGCCCCGCAGAAGCGTCGTGCAAACTCCAAGGTTAATCATAAACCACCTGGACTTTATCCCTCATCAGACCCCCGGCTGAAGCAAGACATGTGTTGCCCTTGTCGAAACGACTTAAAGTTACTGTAAACCCACACATTTCTGTCAGATGAGAAGACATCCCGACGAGCCGCTAATCAACTGCTGCCAAATATCTTGTACCCGAGCACAGTATATACTAGCAACATCTGGACAAATTCAGAGGGTTAATTGTATATTAGGCCTAAAAGCTATTAGGTGTTAACTATATACTAGCATCAACTTTTGATCAATTTGATTCCATTACGTGTTAACTATATATTATCTCAATAACAATAAAAAAATAATAACAATAAAAAAAATATTAAACTTGTAAAAGCAAATATATATGTAAATATGTATGATAATTTAGAATATGTGTAATTCGATATGGTTTGAGTTTTTTTTTTGTCAAACCAAACCGAATACTAAAATGCATCTAAAACTAAAACACATACCGAACTAAAAGCTTAAAAAAACAAAACCAAGAAAATGAATTCAATCGATTTGATTCAGTATACGATTTAAACCTAACTGATGCACACCACTACTTATGTTAACACAAATATAAAATGATATCTAACTGATGCACACCACTACATTTTAAACTGAAAAGGCAAAAATGAGCATGAAAAGGAGCAACCAAACACCCCCATAGACTACGTGTAATTCGGTACGGTTCAAATTTTTTATATTTTTTTGTCCTGATAAATCGAACTGAATATCAGATTGTACCTAAAAATAAAATCAATGGCAAATCAAAGTGTCAAAATAATCAAATCGAAAAACCGAATTCAATAAGTTTGGTTCGATATACAATTTAAATCGAACTGATACACACCCTAACTAAAACCCTAATAAAAACAACCAGAAACCTACAAATAGAGTGTTTAAGAGTGTTTAAGGGATGTCGAGTCACCATTTTAATCAATCAATAATATGAACAGAAAAAATGAAGTTCAACCATATTATAGAGGATCATGAGGAGTGATCAACAAAATAGTAAGAGAACCAGATTTTGAATCTCCTAGTAAAAAAGGCCCATAGTGCGAGATTTAACTCTTGTATTAAACATATCATGGTCGACATTGGAAGTTTTGTAAATATAATCACTCGAACTGCCTTCAATAATATACAGGTGGATTCAATCAAAGTAAAGCTATTACAGGTTCAATCAATATATCTCATTTGGCCATTCACCCCTATGCAAGGCCAAGTGGTATTAGGATATCGATTTAATGGAGTTATGGTCAGAGATAGTGAATGTGAGTTCACCATAATGGATAAGTCGTAGGCGTACATAGTCATCCTAGGACGACCATTCTTAACTGACACACATACGATTATTTCTGTAAGCCATTCAACCTTACATATTCCTACAGGCAATGTGCCAGTTGTAGCGAGGGGCAACGAGAAAATGGTGCAGAAAACCTATTTGGCCTACTAAAATGTGCAAAAAGGGGAGGAAGAGAATGAACTCAACACTAAGCCCATGGGGGAGGTAGAACTTCTAATCATAATGTCATGGAACCGTTTGAACTAAAAGCTCGAACTTATAGTTAAGGTCCAATCATATATCTTATATTAATCTCTGACACACCCCCACACGCAAATGCCCATTGGGCTTGCAGCGTGTACAACACAGGCCCATCCCGCCATGTGTTTTTAATTCCACATATTAATGAGGTTGCCAGGACTCAAACCTGGACCGTTTCGTCCTAGAGGCTCTGATACCATGTCATGGAACCGTTTGAACTAAAAGCTCGAACTTATAGTTAAGGCCCAACCATATATCTTATATTAATCTCTGACACATAGCACCCTCCAAGTATACATTAATTCTATTTACTCACTTTAAATTAAGTATCTGTTTCCCTTCTTTTTCTGTTAGGATATCTAATCATGTATTTTACATGTCCAACAATTGAGTCCTTGGGTTTCCTAAATTGTGTAAAAAGAAGTGCTTCAAATTATTGCTATCGGACCTGTTCTAAAAAAAGGCGAGGCATTTATAAAGAGTCATAGAGACAAATTGAAGAAACTTCTCAAAGCTGATTTCATAAGAGAGGTAGACAACACGAAATGGCTCGCGATTATTGTGCTAGTGAAGAAATCAAATGACTCGTGTCAAATGTGTGTAGACTTTACAAATTTAAACAAGGCAATGCCCCAAAGGTAAAGGTAAGTATCCCTAAATATCGATCAAATGGTCAATTTCATGGCAGCCAAGGTGTATTTACGTACGAATGGAATATTATCATATAAAAGATGGATCCAATTAATGAAACAAAAAGTCACATTTGTCTTAATATTTTTAGGATGATAGAGTAGGATTCCGAGAGAACTGATATATTTTTACTTTTATTATCTTATTATTTGACTCATTTTATACATTACTAGGTGCACATCTAGAAATTTTATTTCTGTTTTACATAATTTATAGACATATTTGTTTATAGCTTTATTTTTTAAATCAAATCAAATAAATAAGCATATTATTCAAACTAAATTAAAGGGATAATGTTTATAGTAAGAAGTAATTTTATCCTTAACGTTTAAAATGGTGCAATTTTACCTATAATATTGGCAACTAAGAGCAATTTTATCCCTAATGTTTTTAAGTTGGGTCAATTTGAGAAATAATTCATCAAACTGTCTTCTCGGTCATGAATCTTGTCATTTACACTTCAAATGTGAGTCATTTTATGATGAGGGCATCCTTTCCCTAAGCCCGAGATCGAAACCGAGAGACGAGAACAACGAGATCCGAGGCAGCCAGCCGAGCACGCGGGCGTGCTGACTGAGACGCGAGGAGCAAAGAGCCCCGTTCCTGAAGGAAGTTCCAGGAGCTCATGTGATGCGAACCCACGAGGAGCGGTGCCTCGAAAACCCAACAACTAGATTTGATCCCCAAGAAAGCTAACGAATCAGGGTTGGATAGAAAAGAACCTTTGTAAAACGGAGTTGCAAAGACCCAATTCCAATCTCCAACAACCAAGAATAAAACCCAAATGATAAATTGAGATGGAAGAAAACCCCTGCAAAACGAAGTTGCAAAGACCCAATCTCTAGTCTAACTAACAAGGATTCGATTCCAAATTGTTCAGTTGTAGTGCTCCAAAGAACACAAGAGAAACCCTCGCTTGAATCTCAAGAGAAGAAATTCCGACTTTAATTTCAATGATAATCGATGTCTCCCAGTTACAATAAAAGAGAAAGCTATAAATACCTAAGCTAGTAAATTAAATCGGACTTAATATGCCCTTACAAACCAAATAACACTAAACATTAAACCAATGTCAGAAATGGAAGTTTAACTAAAGTAGGGAAGGTAAACAAAAAACCTAAAATAATAAAAGCACAAAGTGGGCCAATTAAGCCTTGCATTCCCGTCAATCCAAATTTTGTCTAGGAGCCAAAATCTGTTAAGCCGTGCCCACGTCAATCCCACACCATTTTGTTATAGAGAAACAGAAGCCAAAATCTGTTAAGCCGTGCCCACGTCAATCCCATGCCACTTTTGTTATAGAGAAACAGAAGCCAAAGTCGTCTAAGCCGTGCCCACGTCTTAGGAAAACTTCTGAAATTGTTATTAACTCCTTGAGAACAAAGCCAATCAATCTTGAATATCCTCATGTGAATCTGAATGCTCCAATTGACCTCCGTATTCACATCCCATGCAACTTGAAAGAGATATGACGATTAATGGACCATTAATTTCAGAAACTACGCTTTTATCCGCGACATCCATCACTTGGACCATATATGATTGAAGCTCCTCTTCGAACTGCTTGGCTCTTGCTCGGGTAACGGGTCCATCGGAAAGCTTTAATTGAGTGTTATGAGATCCCAAGTTTGAACTCTGATTTCCATTCTCATCATTCTCTCCCTCCTCAAGCGGATTCGCCCACGAATCACTATCTGCATCATAGAAGGATAGATTAGAAACATTAAAAGTAGCAGAAACATTATAATCACCAGGTAGGTCTATTTTGTAGGCATTATCATTCACTCGCTCCGAAACTCGAAATGGTCCATCGCCTCGAGGTTGGAGCTTATTTTTACGGAGTCCAGGAAATCGCTCCTTTCGAAAATGCACCCACACTAAATCACCGGGAGCAAACACAACTCGTTTACGATGTTGATTCACTTTTGAAGCAACCCGTCGATTCTTCTCTTCAATATACTTACGAACCTTCTCATGAATGGATTTCACTAACTCAGCCTTTTCAACGCCATCTGTACTAGACCTTGCATCCACAGGTAAAGGTAACAAATCCATAGGAGTAAGAAGGTTAAGTCCATAAACAATCTCAAACGGAGAAAACAAAGTAGATGAATGAATGCTACGATTATATGCAAATTCAACCATAGGCAAACACTCTTCCTAACTCTTAAGACTTTTACCGACTACCGTACGCAATATTTGACCAAGGGTTCGATTAACGACCTCAGTCTGTCCATCTGTTTGTGGATGACAGGCAGTAGAGTATAAAAGCTTAGTACCCAATTGACTCCATAAAACACGCCAAAAATGACTCAAAAACTTGGCATCTCGATCGGATACTATCGTCTTAGGGACTCCATGTAACTTAACAACCTCGCGAAAGAAAAGATCGGCAACATTAGTAGCATCATCGGTTTTATGACAAGGAATGAAATGTGCCATCTTACTAAACCTATCAACTACGACAAAGATAGAATCATGACCTTTCTTTGTCCTAGGTAACCCTACAATAAAATCCATGGAAATATCTACCCTGGGTTCCGTAGGTACATGTAATGGTGTGTAAAGACCTTGAGACAAAACCTTAGACTTGGCCTTTTTACAAGTGATGCACCTAGAACAAAATCTATTGACATCCCTACGCATTTTTGGCCAAAAGAAATGTTCATGCAAAATATCTAAAGTTTTTCTAACCCCAAAATGCCCCATTAAACCACCACTATGAGCTTCCCTAACAAGTAATTCTCTATATGAACATTGTGGGACACAAAGTCTATTCTCACGAAACAAAAATCCATCAAGTATATAGAACTTGTCCACAGCAGACTTACCACACAAAGAGTAAATGTCACCAAAATCAACATCACCATAATACAACTCTTTAAGATGTTCAAATCCCAAGAGCTTGGTAGTTAATGAAGTTTAGAGAATATACCTGCATGATAGTGCATCAGCCACCACATTTTCCTTACCTTGCTTGTACTGGATGGTATAAGGAAAAGTCTCAATGAATTCCATCCACCGGGCATGCCGCCTGTTTAATTTCCCTTGCCCTTTGAGATGCTTCAGGGACTCATGGTCAGAATGAATGACAAACTCTTTGGGCTAGAGGTAATTAAGTGCAGCCCCACCCAGCTTTTCGCTAAAGAAAGCGATCGGCCGTTTATCCTGCATCAAAACAACACCAATACCTATGTCGGAGGCATCACATTCAATCTCAAACGCTTTCTCAAAGTTAGGTAATGCAAGGACATGAGCAGAACATAACTTATCTTTCAGAATATTAAAAGCATTCTCTTGTGCTACCCCCCATGAAAATCCAACTGTTTTTTTAATCACCTCTGTGAGGGGAGCAGCTAAAGTGCTAAAGTCCCTCACAAATCATCTGTAAAATGATGCTAAGCCATGAAAGCTTCGGACCTCAGACACATTACTAGGTGCAGGTCAATCACGAATTGCTCTTACATTTTCCTCATCTACTTCAATTCCCTTAGCAGTCACAATATAACCAAGAAAAACAATTTGATCCGTGCAAAAAGAACACTTAGACATGTTAGCATACAATTTTTCCTTTCTAAGCACATCAAAGACACTTTTCAAGTGACCTATATGCTCTTCTAATGACTTACTATACACTAATATGTCATCGAAGTAAACTACCACAAACTTGCCTATAAATGCACGCAACACATGATTCATTAAGCGCATAAAAGTTGATGGTGCATTAGTTAGACCAAAAGGCATAACGAGCCATTCATACAAACCGTGTTTAGTTTTAAAAGCAGTTTTCCATTCATCCCCTTCTCTCATTCTAATCTGATGGTATCCGCTTTTTAAATCTATCTTACTAAACACTACAGCTCCATGTAATTCATCCAACATATCATCTAACCTAGGGATAGGATGACGATACTTTACCGTTATGTTGTTGACAGCTCGACAATCAACACACATTCTCCAGCTCCCGTCTTTCTTACGCACAAGAAGCACATGAATAGCACATGGACTCATCGAGTCTCTCACGTATCCCTTAGCAAGCAACTCTTCCACTTAGCGTTGTAATTCCTTAGTCTCCTCAGGGTTACACCGGTAAGCTGGACGGTTAGGGATAACTGCTCCAGGTACTAAGTCGATCTAGTGTTCGATGCCTCGAATAGGTGGCAACCCTTCAGGCAAGTCTTCAGGCATCACATCTTGATACTCCTGCAAAAGAGAAACACAAGAACTAGGCAGGACATTGTCAGCTTGATTTACATACGCGTCTTTATAAATAAGTAATAACACAGGCTTATTCATAGAAAGAGCATACTTAACCTCACTAGATTTTGCAAAGAAATTGACCTTACTCCACCCCACAGTGTTATTCTCTCTTGACTCTCCTTTTGCATGTGGCCCCTCTCCTTTTATACTCTCAGAACTATTTTTAACTCGACTCTCTCGCTCCTTGGCCACATCAATATCAATTATCTCTCTTTTTTCAGATTTGGCTTTTCTCTCCCCAAGTCCCCCTTACCATCACTCTTCTGATCATGCTTTTCTCTCAAATCTCTCTGTTTATCAATGGACTCAGGTGCCTTGTTAGAAACAGCCCCGTTGCGGTCTCTGAGCTTAATTTGGTCCTCATAGACCTCTTCTGGTGTCAAGGGAGCTAGAATAATTTTCCTTCCATCATGCATAAAACTATATTGATTCTTTCTCCCTAAATGCATAGCATTTTTATCAAACTGCCATGGTCTACCTAGCAAAATATGACCGGCTTGCATAGGAACTACATCACAAAGCAAATCATCTTGGTATTGCCCAATCTTGAGTGACACTAAAACTTGCTTATTAACCTTTATTTCCCCCACAATCATTTAACCATTGCAATTTATAAGGATGTGGGTGCTTTGTTACTGGCAATCCTAACTTCTCTACCAAAGTAGTACTAGCTACATTAGCACAACTAACACTATCAATAATCACACTACATACCTTGCTTTGCACGAGACATCGAGTGTGGAAAATATTTTCTCGTTGTTTCTTATCTTCGGCAATCTTCATTTGAGCACTCAATAGTCGTAAGATGACTAGTGATTCTCCCCTCTCGGCTTTAGTGTAGCCGTCTACCTCATCAGAATCAAATTCCCCTTCATCTTCATCTACCTCACACTCACTCTCACTATCGGTGACCACTGCACCTCCTCTCATCACCATAGCTCTTCTATTCGTGCATTCAGAAGCTATGTGCCCGAAGCCTAAGCATTTGAAACATTTAATTTTACTTGCTCTCGGCTTTTCCTCTACCTTCTGCTTGTTCTTGTCAGTGGAGTCTGTCTTAGGTGTGGGTTTATCAAACTTGGATGGATTTCTGCTTCCCCTCTCTTGACTTCCCCATCGGTTCTTCCAATTAGAGTTGGTAGATGAGGAACCCCCATTGTAGGTTCTAGCTTCCTTCCTATCCTTAAGTTGGCGTTCTGCTGTCTTTGATGCATGTACCATGTCTTCCAAATCCACACAATGCTGAAATTCGACAATATTGGCTATGTCCCGATTGAGGCCAGCAAAAAATCGAGACTTGGTAGCTCTCCGATCTTCCACTACATCGGCTCTCAACATTGCCATTTCCATCTCCTTGTAGTAAGCATCTACGCTCTTAGTGCCTTGTCGAAGGGATTGCAATTTTTTGTATAAGCCATCATAGTAATCATTAGGAACGAAACGCTTCCTCATAATGGCTTTCATCTCACCCCACGTGTCAATTTGTGGCTCCCTTCTTCTATATCGAGAGGTGACAAGCTGATCCCACCAAACTAGTGCATAGTCTGTGAACTCAATCACTGCTGCCCTCACTTTTTTCTCCTCAGAATAATTATGACAGTCAAATAGGAGTTCAATTCTTTTCACCCATTTTAGGTAAGATTCTGGATCATCCTTACCGTTGAATGTGGGAATCTTCAGCTTCACATTCCCAAGACCTCTGTCTTCTCTGCCTTGTTCCTCATGTTGCCAAACTCTTCCATCCTGGTTATCACGTCGATTTTGTTCTTCGGCGTTGCGTGCTTCTAAAGCAACTCTATGATTCTCCTCAATCACATCCATACGCTCCATCAACCGGTTTAACAAGGTCAATACTCGTTCTTCCGCCATTTTTTTTCTACACAAAAAAGGAAACACAACCAAACAGATCACGTTGAACAAACACAAGAAAATTAATCCAAGCTCACAATCCTCTCGGTGTTTCGCTCAATTCTTTGGCTTTTCACTCTGATACGCTCACCACTCTTTGTCTTTTACCACTCGATTTCTCTTATTGTGCTCTTTAAAACACTCAATAGAATAAATTCAGTTTCAAAACCCCGAAAGTTCAAACCGGAATTAAATCCTACAACCTAAGAAGCAAAACGGTAAACAAGAATGAATCGCAGAATAGCAAGTCGATAACCAAAAATAATGTGACGATATGGAAGTATAACACAAAACAATGATAATCCAAATACGAAGACACTGTTCAAAGTTTTTGAAAGCACCTAATTTGTGTTGTACCTTTGAAATGCAATTATAAATTTTGTCACCTTTTTTTTCGATTTTTTTTTGCTGCTTTACTTTCTTTTGTCTTCTTTCTGAATTGAATTTGAATTCAATTCCACAGCAACTAGATTTGGTTAGGTAAGCACATAATTTTTTTTGAATTGAAATCTTAATTCAATTCCACTACAACTTCTTTGTTCGATTTTTTTTCTTTTTTTATATATCTTCAACAAACTAGAATTGGTTAGTTGAAGCAGATTTTTTTTTCTGAATTTTAGATTAGGTCAGAACCTGTTTTTTGATTCGCCAAAACTAAGAAAGGAAGGGAAAAAAATAGTTAATTGAAAAAAAGAGAGAAAGAAAACGGATAGATGAAACCTGAAAAGTTAGAACTCGGCTCTGATACCAAACTGATGCGAACCCACGAGGAACGGTGTCTCGAAAACCCAACAACTAGATTTGATCCCCAAGAAAGCTAACGAATCAGGGTTGGATAGAAAAGAACCTTTGTAAAACGGAGTTGCAAAGACCCAATTCCAATCTCCAACAACCAAGAATAAAACCCGAATGATAAATTGAGACGGAAGAAAACCCCTGCAAAACGAAGTTGCAAAGACCCAATCCCTAGTCTAACTAACAAGGATTCGATTCCAAATTGTTCAGTTGTAGTGCTCCAAAGAACACAAGAGAAACCCTTGCTTGAATCTCAATAGAAGAAATTTCGAACTTTAATTTCAATGATAATCAATGTCTCCCAGTTACAACAAAAGAGAAAACTATAAATACCTAAGCTAGTAAATTAAATCGGACTTAATATGCCCTTACAAACCAAATAACACTAAACATTAAACCAAGGGCAAAAATGGAAGTTTAACTAAAGTAGGGAAGGTAAACAAAAAACCTAAAATAATAAAAGCACAAAGTGGGCCAATTAAGCCTTGCATTCCTGTCAATCCAAATTTTGTCCAGGAGCCAAAATCTGTTAAGCCGTGCCCACGTCAATCCCACGCCATTTTGTTATAGAGAAACAGAAGCCAAAATCTGTTAAGCCGTGCCCACGTCAATCTCATGCCACTTTTGTTATAGAGAAACAGAAGCCAAAGTCGTCTAAGCCGTGCCCACGTCTTAGGAAAACTTCTGAAATTGTTATTAACTCCTTGAGAACAAAGCCAATCAATCATGAATATCCTCATGTGAATCTGAATGCTCCAATTGACCTCCGTATTCACATCCCATGCAACTTGAAAGAGATACGCCGATTAATGGACCATTAATTTCAGAAACTACGCTTTTATCCGCGACGTCCATCACTTGGACCATATATGATTGAAGCTCCTCTTCGAACTGCTTGGCTCTTGCTCGCGTAACGGGTCTATAGGGAAGCTTTAATTGAGTGTTATGAGATCCCAAGTTTGAACTCTGATTTCCATTCTCATCATCATGCACGCGGGGCGTGCCTCTCTATGCGCGGAGCGTGGAATCGGCGTCCAAAGAGAAGCCTGCCCAGGAGGTCAAGTACGCGTGGCGTACTCCCAGGGACGCCACGCGTGGAACCCCTCAGCGAGAACCACCAAGTTCAGGAGCTCAACCACGAGGGGCGTGATGAGGACTACGCGGGGCGTGCCTCGCCTGGAAGATACTTCTTCACCAAGTTCTTGTGTTGGGAACCATTTCTGTTCTACCCTTATTTACTGTTTTGCCCCCTCCACTTAATTGCTGAATTGCCATTGGTTATTTCTTTCCCTAACTTGTCCATATCAAGAGTGTTATGTTAGAAACCCTACTTGAGGGCTTTGTGGTCTTTTCCCTCTTATTTTGTTGGGGTATATAAGCTCTTTCATTTGTAATATTTCACAACTTTGAATGAATTAAAACCATAGCCTCCAATGGAGCCAAGGATTTTCCTTGTTTGGGTTTAGCCAACCTTCTAGTTTAGCTAGAGAAGATTTGTATTCTTTGTGATTTTACGATTAAAACTCTCAGTCGATTTCAATCTACATCGTTTTATCATTCATTAGTAAATGATAAAAATATGATTAGAGGTGAAAAAAATTAAAAAATATATTATCTATTGCATGAGTTGGAAAAAAAATAATTCAAAATATTTCACCGAATTTATAAATATTAATCTCCAGTTCTATTATTAAATCACAAAAAATATGAAATATATATTTTTTGAAACGAACTGATATGCAGTTGCTCATAATAAGGAACAAAATATCTGTGTTTTATAGTAATATCTGAAATTGACCCAATTTGCCAACGTTATGGGTAAAATAGCTCTTAAAACGTTAGGGGTAAAATTACACAATTTTAAACGTTGTGGTAAAATTGCTCCTGACTGTAAATGTTATTAAAGTTAATTGGTTTTATACATTTGATGACTTCACAATTAATATTATTAAATATTTTTATAAAATACAATTAGTATATAATTACTATTTCTAATTTATATATTCAATAATTTTATAAAAGGTAGGTGAATAAGGATAGTTGGACTGAGATCTCCCAATAAAGCTCGAGTTTAATGGGCTGAGAACTCCAAATAAAGGCCATGATTAATAAGAGCTGCGATGAAATTTCTATATAAAGCAGTCATCAGGGTGATACAATTTCATTTTGTAGGTTAGCCGATTACGAGCTTAGGCATCTGCGATGGTGGTTCAATTTTCTTTTCAGTCTCAAAGTTTTTATTTATAGTTATTATTTAGTAGCTACATGTATTAAGGGAAGGCATAAGTTTACTGATCAATTGTGTTTCAGATTCATTTTGGATCTGCCGTCGACATATCATGACTAGAGTGGAGAATTATTAGGTTCGTGTTTATGTCATTTCAATTTTGGATTAGTCTTGAACTGTCCCCTTTGATCCTCTACGGTCATGATTAGGTTCAATCGGTTGAAGGATGATAACATATTGTTGACCTGTTATTTCCTTATTTTACATACTAGGAATTTATGGGTGATTGATGCATTTAATTCCTTATTTTATGGATTAGGAATTTATGGGTGATTGTTGTAATTTTCTTTGTTTCCTTAAGGGAAACCATAAAGACGTGAAATAAGAAAAACCTAATTTCCTATATTAAACCAATTATCCATAATTTCCTAATCTAGAATATAATATAAGGAATAACAGCATAAAGGAAATAGATTTTTATTGTTTCCTTCCTTTTAAGAGGGAGACAGTGAGAGAGAATAAATAAGAAAAAAAGTAATTTCATACATTACATCAATCAATCATAAATTTCTAATTTGTATAATAAGGAAATAAATTATAACAATCACCTATAAATTTTTAATCTGGAAAATAAGGAATTAATACCGTAAAGAAAATTAGGTTTTCCTTATTACCTCCCTTTTATTATTATTTCCATATCCCTTTGTTTTAATGAAAAGGGAGGAAATACCTACAATTATATTATCACATAAATATAATGGTTTAAATTTTTTAATGAAGTATAGTTTTGCCTTTTTCAGTCTTTTGCATATATTAAAAGGGGCAAATGGGTACTTTTTTAGGAAGATTATCAAATCTTGACCATCCATCTAATTTCAATCAGATGGTCTGGAATGAAAATCTAGTTTATCTCATATAAAAATTAAAAATTAAGTTCTTTTCTATCTCTTCTCATTTGATTTCACCTCCCTCTCTCTACTCACCAAGTTAACTTTTTCCTCCTTTATCTCTCAAACCATTCTCGTCGGTATGTATGCTTCTCGGCCACCATTTGTTTTCTCTAGATATAGTAGCAGTTCCCTAAGTCGTATAAAAGATAATAGTGATGCGTTTAGCTCTCAAAGGAGATTCGAAAGAAGAAAAAGAAGAAATTAGAATGTTACCGAATGATGAATTAAAAAATCTAGGTGATTAGGGATAAGGAGAAAGAAAATAAATCGATTAGGGATAAGGAGAAAGAAAATAAATCGTATTTTGGTTTTGGGAAAATTCTGAATATAAATGAAAATTTCATATACCTTTTATTTATATTGGAGTCATTCCGATTAACCAATTTAATGTCAGTTCACCGGTTGACAATATATTAGAGATTGTCTATTGGAACCATAATTGAGAAATCGCGGTTAAAAAACAATGCACTGTCTAATTTTAGATGGTTTTTACTATTAATCTAGATGTAATGCGGCATACTTTCAATTTTTGTTTTTTTTTTTTGTAAAAATCGTTTGTAACAATTTCATCGTTGCTTTATTTTACTTCAAATAAGTTAAAGCAACCATCAGTTCTAAAATAAAGAAACGATGAGTTGTATTTGTTGCCATTGCTTTTGTAAAAAAACTTTGAGAATACATCTAAATAAACACTTTTCAAAGAATCATTGCATTACATATACATAAATAGTAAAAATCATCTAAAATTAGTTAATAAAATGTTTTTTTAGCAACGATTTATAAATTGAGGTGGCAATAGACAATCTATGGTGTAGTGTTTAACCATTGAATGAGAATGACCCTAATTTTCTAGATAATTTTTTATTAATTGTTTTTAAAAAAGAACCTGAAATATTTATTTGCATTCAGAATTCTCCCAAAACCTAAACACAATTTTTTCATTTTCTTTCTCGGTTTCCCTAATCAATTAAATTTCTTATTTTCTTTCATCATTCGAAAAGATTCTAATTTCGTCTTCTTCTTTTGAATTTCCTTTGAGGAATGAACGTATCACTCTTGTCTTCTATGAAGCTTATGAAACTGCTACTATATTTGGATCTAGAGTAATTTTATTCTTGACGTTTAAATTAGTGTAATTTTACGCTGTTATGAAACACAAATATTTTATTTTTTATTCTACATAATTAGTTCTAAAAAAAGATTTCACATTTTTTATAATTTAATAATAGAATTGAGATTAATATTACAAAAGATGAAAGACGGTATGTTCTTTTATTTTCTTCACATCTCAACATATGTTTGTGATTTCTTACTGATAAAAATGACTATTGTGAAGCGTATATGATAAGATTCCTAGCGAAGAAGACAGTTATTTCACAAATTGATCCAAATTATCAACATTAGGTTTAAAATTGCACTATTTGAAACATTACGGATAAAATTTCTCATGATCCAAAAAAGTTACGGGTATTTTTACACCTTAACCTTTTTACCTGTCAAATAAAAGGATAATTCTGTAATTTTGCAAAAAAAAAAAAACTCTCAAACCACTAAAATAAAAAAAATTCAAATATAAATTTTTTGTGAAGTTGGTTCTAGATTCAGGGTGAAGGCTATGCTTACTTTGTTTTTTACAAAGTAAGCATTACTTTGTGTGTTTTCACCATTGGATTGATTTTATACTCCATCATCCAATGGTGAAAACACACCAAGTAACGGTACTTTGTAAAAAACAAAGTAACCATAGCGGGCACCCTAGATTCAGATATCAGAGAGAAACTCTTAATAGAATAGCGAATTGAATGAAACATAAATTATGCATATTAGCGTTTATGTATTTTACGTCCATTTTCTCGTTTTTTAGCATTTTCATTACGATTTTCTACTTAAATTTTCTTAGAAATTACTTTTTTCCCATCTGCCCTTCAACCTCTTGGTTTCTAATAAATTTGAGAAATTAGTTTTAATAACATAATTTGTTTTTAATAAAAAAATCAATAATTTTTTTTTGAAATTAATACTGTATATTTTGAATAATTACGAATTGTTCAAATTTTGAGTAAAATTTATAAAAATTTAAAAATTGGTCTGAATAAAAATGGGTATTTATGAACAAATACATCATAAATTATGAAAGATCTAGATTTGGACGCAATAAGTTTGATTCATTGGATGGTGTGCATGTTCCTGATTATTAATTGAATCTCAGGAGCTAATTTATTATGGAATATTGTTTATTAAATTTTAGAAGTTAATTTTGAAAATTATTATCTTAGAGAGTAATTTCGTTTTGCTTTTTACATTCTATGACTTTCTATGAAATCGTTGAAATTTGTTATTTTTTTTTCTCTAGATAGAGCTTGTGTTATATTATATAACTTATATATGCCACCATGAACACTTTTGAGCCTCGGTGGAGACTAGCTTAATGGAAGATTGATCCCTCTCGCAAGATGCTGAGATTATCGATCCAACAAGCGATCGATGTTTATCCGAAAACTGACGACATTCTTGATGAGTGCTTTAAAGGTTATCAACCTCTGTGTTTAGGGAAGATAATAAGATAGTTACCACTACAAGACTTTATCTATAGAGATATCCAAAAGGTTCCAACCAATATAAATATGTAAATTCTTGTTTTTTTCTTTATAAATTTAAAAGTTAACTTAATATTATTTAAATGTTAATAAAGGTGGGATCGATATACTTTGAAGTGTGTTATTTTCAATCATAACTACAATGGTTTGAGTGAAAGTTGTATTAAAGATTTTGATTATAATTTTGAATAACGACGGACCTTTTGTAGGCTCATTTGACGTGTGGGAAAGTCATAATGACCATAGTTCGGTATTAAAAAAGGTAAAATTTGAACACACTCTGACAGAAATAATCATCGTCATTTTGTGACTATAACTGGCTAAAAAAATGGAGGACCACCCGTACTAAAAAGTTTAAAGGATTTTGGGAATTTATGGGTAGCTACAGTATAAATTATGGAAAATCTTTGATGCATTGAGTGGTGTGTATGTTCTGAAATGTTAATTGAATGTTAGGAGCTATTTTTGAAGCTTATTCTTTTAGAGAATAATTTTTTTTTTTGCTCATAAGATTCAATTAACAATATTCCGGAACAAAATTAGTTCATAGGATTCAATTAATAATCCGGAACATACACACCATCCAATGCATCAAACCTAATGTGTCCTAATTTGAATCTTCTATAATTTATACCATAGCTGTCCATGAATTCCGAAAACACTTTGATCTTTTCAGTATGGGTAGTCCTCTATTTTTGTAGCCGGTTATAGTCAAATCGTGACAATAATTATTTCCATCAGAGCGAGTTCGAATTTTACCTTTTTTTTTGTATGTTGAACGAGGGTCATGATAACTTTCCCCCATGTCAAACTAGCCTACAAACGGACCGTTATTATTCAAAATTATAATCAAAGCTTCAATACAACTTTCATTCGAACAATCGTAGTTGTAATGGAAAGTAAAACCCTTCAAAGTATATTGATCTCACCTCTGTTAACACATGCAAATAATATTAAGTTAACTTTCAAATTTATAAGGAAAAAAAAGTGAACAAGAATTTACATGTCTATACTGGTTGGAACCTTTTGGACCTCTTTATGAATAAAGACTTACAGTGGTAACCCCTTTTCATCTTCCCTAAACACATGTTTATTGCCTTTATATCTCCAATTATAGGCCGAGAAATCAAGAATGTCACCCAATTTGGGACAAGCGTTGATGGCGTGCTAGATCCATAATCCCAGGGTCTCTCGAGAGGGATTAACCTTCCATTGAGCTAGTCTCCGTCGAGCCTCAAAAGTACGGTGACATGTATAACACAAGTTTTATCTAAAAAAAGAAACCCAACGACTTCTACTTATAGAAAGTAGAATGTGAAAAACAAAATGTAGTTACCCTTTAAAGTAATAAGTTTCAAAATTAGCTCATAAGATTCAATTAACAATATTTCAGAACAAAATTAGCTCATAGGATTCAATTAACAGTCCAGAACATACACACCAACCAATGCATTAAACCTAATGCGTCCAAATCTGGATTTTCCATAATTTATATCGTACATGAATTCCCAAAGTCCTTTAAACTTTTTTAAATAGAAAAAGATGAGAGAGACGTTGTGCCAATTAATAGAGTTGGTGTTAATTTTTTATTTTGTCAGTTAAAGTATTAATATTATGATAAAATTTTGAAGCCTCACAATTTTGTGAGGCCCTAGGCCGGCGCCTAGGGGGCCTCCCCTAGAGCCGGCCCTAATCTCAGGAAAAAAAATAATATTGGAATAATATTTTGACCAAATTCGATTAGTTCGGTCAAAAAAAGTCAAGAGATTGGTCCGACTTTGAATTCTTTTCCTCAGATATTCGATATTATATAAGAATATTTAAGATCCATGCACAGCCGTATATGTACCCATAGCTGTCTCTACTACATTGGAGGCACGTTATACCATGAAAAGGGAGATTAGTCATCAAGTGTCACTATCGAGTCAAATGCTAATCAACAACGCAAATGCATCTCGAAGAGGAAGCGTAACACGGAATTTACTCTCTCGTTCAAAAGAATTGATAAATGGTTAGAATGCAATGAAATTTTCACAAAGGAAAAATATCGGTAGATCGATAAACTTGATAAAAGTATTGCAAAGGTAAAATATCTTTGCAATATTTTTATCAAGTTTACCGGTGTACCGATACTTGTCCTTTGTGAAAATTTCATTGCATTCTAACCATTTATCAATTCTTTTGAACGAGAGAGTAAATTTCGTGTTACGCTTCCCTCTTCGAGATGCATTTGCGTTGTTGATTAGCATTTGACTCGAGAGTGACACTCGATTACTAATCTCTCTTTTCATGGTATAACGTGCCTCCACTGTAGTAGATACAGCTATAGGTGCACATACGGTTGTGCATGGATCTTAAATATTCTATATAAGATCGAACATCTGAGAAAAAGAATTTAAAATCGGACTAATCTCTTGACTTTTTTTAACCGAACTAATTGAATTTGGTCAAAATATTATTCCAATATTATTTTTTTTCTGAGATCAGCGCCGGCTCTAAGGGGAGGCCCCCTAGGTGTCGGCCTAGGGCCTCACAAAATTGTGAGGCTTCAAAATTTATTATAATATTAATACTTTAACTGACAAAATAAAAAATTAACATCAACTCTATTAATTGGCACAACGTCTCTCTCATCTTTTTCTGTTTCAAAGTCTTTATTTTATTAAAGAGTCTTGTCCGTAACTGTTAAGCATTTAATACTATTTATTGTAGGATCAGTTTTTTATTCAATTAATTGAATTATAGTAAAAGACAAACACTAAGCTTATAAAACCAATACACCGCTTATATAATTTTTACACTTTTCCACGCTCAAAGTTTGCAAATAATCTATTTGTTTTTTTTATTCACCAAGGCCAAAAGCAAGCAAGGTACAAATAATATATTTATTTTGTTTTTTTATTCTCTCTACTCTCGTCCACTCTCTATTCTACCAACCAATTTTTTTTAAGTTTTAGTTAATTTCTATTCTAGAAAAAAATACAGTAAAGCGTAATTCCTATTCAACCATCAAACCAAAACTGGTGGTGCTTTTTTTTATATAACATTTTAGTTTGCTTTTTTTTTCCATGTAAATAAAAAAAAAATCATTATATATATATATATATATATATGAATAATTTAGCAAACTAAATTCATTACTATATAATATAATTAGTATATATCTATTTATACTATAAGATAATTTAAGATTAATTATAATTTTTAAATTTTAGCTTCATGAAAATTTGAGAGATAAAATAATTCAATTGAAAATAAAATTAAGAAATTTTTTTCTATTTTGTTATTGATATCCTCATGTTCTGATTTATCATAACTAGTCGAAAACTCGTGCGATGCACGAGGTATGAAACTTTTATATAATTTAGATAAATAAATAAATTGACATATTTAATTTTAAATAATTTTATATCATGCTATGAAAAAAATTTATATTATGTATATTTGAAATTAATATATATATATATATATATATATTAATGATAATTCAAATTAAATTAATTTTAAAAATAATTGACTACTTTTTTTTATAGAATTTTAACTTTTTTTTTTTTTTGGTAAGAAAGGAAAGGAAAAAAACAAAACCAACAAAAAACCTACACCGGGATCAGTCTAGGAAGGCTGACTCCAATCCTATCCTCTAGGAGAGAAGGCAAAAGAAAAGAAGGAGGAACAGATAGGGTAGAAACACCTAACATTCTCCCATGCCCAGCAGCTGCTAAGCGATCCGCCACGCGGTTTTGCTCCCTAAAAATATGGGAGAAATTAAGATACTCAAAGGCAGGACGAAGCCTCAAAATAGCTTTGATGAGATTCTGGCTCTTCAGACAAACAGCCTGGCTATCTGAAATCCTGATAATAGCCTCCAGATTATCAGATTCCACCGAGAGCTTTTTAACACCCATGCGAATGACGAGTTTAATACCTGACAAGATACCCCAGAGCTCCTTTGAAAAGGAGGAGCCCGTCCCCAAGTTATGGGTAAACCCCACCATCCAATTGCCACCAGCATCCTGAAGAACTCCTCCAGCAGCAATTCTGCCATTGCTAAGGCAGGAGCCATCAGTATTCAACTTAGCAAACCCTTCTTTAGGCCATCAGTATAGAATTTTAACTAAAGATGGATGATTTATTTATTTTTACAAAATTCAAATAATAATATTTTTTAATTAATATTTTTCAATAATTTGTCCTATGATCATATTTCATTTTCATCTGTTAAAAACTCTTGAAATACTAACAATTTTATACGAACCATAATATAATAGTTAAAAATTATATAAGCCAATGTTGCAAAAGCAATTATCTCAATATCCATAATTAATGTACATTTTTAGGATTTTGAGCATCAAAATTTATTTTTATTTACCTTGATTTTGAGTTCGTATAGCATAATCCACATTTTTCAAGAATAAACATCTTATCAAGCGTATTAGACGATTACAATCACCTTGTCTAGAAAATTGGGAAAAAATAACTTCTTAATAATAATAATAATAATAATAATAATATAACATAATTTATATTGAAATAAACTTCATTGTAAGTATAATATTCCAATATCTCTTTAATATTTTATTTAATATGTCTCAAACTTCAATGAACAACTATCGTGTGAAACTTTATATCTATTTGTACCAAAATGCATAAAAATAAAAAATACAATCCATATCAATCAGCTAAACTCAAACTAAAAAAATGAGTGGATTTCAACATGTTCCGAATTAGAAAAATTAATCTAACTTCAATTAAAACTAAAAATTGAGTTCATAAAAAGCCGAAAATCTAAATTTTAGTTAGATTTAACAGTCAAAACGATAACACCTAGGAACATATACTAAAAAAGGATGCAAATATACAAAATCTTTATTTTAGTCATTTTGAAAAATAAATAAATAAAAAAGAAAACATGGATAAGGTAGCGAGAGGTATGGAATCTGGATAACGACAGAAATTGAATTTCATCTCTGAAAGATGAAACTATAACAACAATTGTTTAATAAAAATAAAACAACAACACAATTTAAAAAGCCAAAAATTGAGTTCATATAAAGCCGAAAATCTAAATTTTAGTTAAGAGTTAGCAATCGAAACGATAACACCTAGCAACATATACTAAAAAAGAATACAAATTTACAAAATCTTTATTTTAGTCATTTTGAAAAAAAAAAGACAAATAAAAAAGAAAACATGGATAAGGTAGCGAGAGGTATGGAACCTGGGTAACGACTGAAATGGAATTTCATCTCTGAAAAATGAAACTATAACAACTATTGTTTAATAAAAAGAAAACAACAACACAATTGAGAACAAAAATAACTACACATATGAAAAAAAATCGAATAATTACCTTGAGAAAAGAATTTCTTGTAATTTTTGACACTTTTGTGTTTTCCGGTTTTAGTTGTTCATGCATCTTCTATTTCTGTCGGATTTCTTCAATTGAAGCTATCAGTTTGGAAAAAAAGACAAATAAAAAAAGAAAACATGGATAACATAGCGAGAGGTATAGAGCCTGAGTAACAACAGAAATGAATCTGAAAGATGAAACTATAACAACTATTGTTTAATAAAAAATAAAACAACAACATAATTGAGAACAAAATAACTACAACATATGAAAAAAATCGAATATTTACCTTCAGAAATCTAATACTATCTATCGTGACCAATGAATATAATGGTGGAATACTATCTATCATGCTTTATATAGAAGTTTATTTGTGACTTTTGGATTTCCTTTGCTTTGTGTTTTTTCATCTTCCCGTAACTCTTGCTTTCTTTTATTATTAATAGGCTAATAATTATTTAATATATTATAAATATAAATTTGTTATTTTTAATCAATTAAATATTTTTAATCTGATTTTTTACTATGTTGACAACTCATCAAAAATACCTCTAAAATACTTCTTCTCATTTCTCTCTGCTTCAGTAATTATATATAGTATAGATTGTCATTATTTTTTGCAGCCATAAGGGTTTGAAGTTCGTCATAAGGGTTTGTCATTAATAAAATTCTCTTCTTACCCTCCCCCACCAGGAAGCAGCCATAAGGGTTTGAAGTTCGTCACAGAAGGTCTTCGGGAGAAGGAAGCAACTCATGAGGTATTATGCTATGCAATCTTTCGTTGGATGTTATGCTATCCAA
The DNA here is from genome assembly GCF_963576675.1 of Euphorbia lathyris. NCBI lineage: Eukaryota > Viridiplantae > Streptophyta > Magnoliopsida > Malpighiales > Euphorbiaceae > Euphorbia > Euphorbia lathyris. The sequence goes on from NC_088915.1 coordinate 90,299,660, forward strand.
TCTTTCAGATTGAGTCATCTAGTAGATTGAGAATGTATAAAATAGAATGGATAAAAGATTAACACATTTTTTTAACTTATCTAATCAGTTGATGTTTAACTTATCCAAGATTTTAACTAACTTCTCAAAATGACCGTTAACGATCTCAAAATATTCAAAAATTAAAATTGTTCATAACGACATTTACTATGAAACCGCATTTTTTATTTTCCAAAATCATTTTTTTTTAACTTTCTCTCTTTAAAAATCCACTCTCTCTCCTAACAAAACAACACCTCCATGATCTCAAAACGAAATTTTTCAAAAATTAAAGTATAATACTGTTAAAAATTGAAATTTAATGACCATAATATTAAATGAGTAAAGTTCAGTGGCCATGGGTGTAATTTATTCCCTTTTAGAACATACAAACGATGCCGTTTTGGAATATGTTTTTGCATCCATTGAAAAAAATGCAAATGGTCATATGAAATGACTACAAAGCTGACCCAATTCATAGTGCCATGAGAACCTTGAAGAGTAATTTAGTAATGTAAATAGAATTCAAATTGATTTTGAGTTACTGTTGATTTACATGTTCTACTTTAATTCTATAGAATAATAATCTGATCTGTTAATTAAATGAGTGAGAAATAATATAAATATAATTAAATATGTAATCTTATCTGTTAATCTCCATAACATTTGGTCCAAATTTACTAGTAGTAAGTAGCTCTCCTATATATATGTTAATGATTGGAAAGGGATGTAATTATGGAAAAAAAAGCCAATTTACTTACTTGAAGTAGCTCTCCTACGTGGAAATTTGAGGACGAGAGTGTCGTCTCACAATGGAGTTCTTATACTAAGCATCAGGTCTTCCATGTCACTCGGAGGACCCCCAATTCAGATTTGGACACGTGTGTCGCAGATTAATATAAGATCTATGGTTGGACCTTAACTATCAGCTCAAGCTTTTAGCTAAAACGGTTCATGACATGGTATCAGAGCCTCTAGGACCAAACGGTCGAGGGTTCGAGTCCCGGCAACCTCATTAATTTGTGGAATTAAAACACATGGCGGGATGGGCCTGTGTTGTGCACGCTGCAAGCCCAAGGGGCATTTGCGTGTGGGGGTGTGTCGGAGATTAATATAAGATCTATGGTTGGACCTTAACTATCAGCTCGAGATAATGACTGGTTCGTAATCCACTAAAATCGAAATATGAACCGAATATCAAAATGCATCTAAAAATAAAATTGATGCAAATGTAAAAAAGAAAAAACAAATTCAACGGCTTCGGGTTGGTAACACGGTTTAAACTGAACCGATGTATACCCCTACCTAAAACCATAACAGTCTTAAGAAGACTATAAATAGAGGGTTTAAGAGAATTCTCGAGATATGCTAAAAATCCTAACCTCTATTGCTTTTTACTATTTTGCAAAAAAAAAAAAAGGGACGATGAGGCCTATTAGAAACCCATACATAAAAAAAAATCACACAAATTATCATTGCTAAGTTAAACATGGACCTAAGATTTCATCATGAGTTCATCGGCTTTAGAAATGTCAAGCATCAATAAAACTTTTTAGAAAATCAAATCTAAAAGAAGATTACAAGGGTGTTTGATTGCTCATTTTTTACTTCATATTTTTTTTTTCACTTTAAAAATGAGAGTTTTAGGTATTTGGTTAGACATGGGCCCTATGTGATGTAAACACCTCGTAGAGAATCTCTACTTTTTGAAAATGCAGTCTTTTTCAAACAGCAAATATCAAACCGTAATAAAGAACCACAAACAAAAATAAAAAAAATATCAGTTAAAACAAACGAACCCTATGTGATATAAACGCCTCATCTGCGAGGCTAACGCAGATACTGTCACGGCCAAAGTAGGTGGCACAAACCCTTTATATAAACACTAAACTAATGAGTGGACAACAGATCTCTAAAGGAGATTAAGCACTGTCTAGGCGTAAAACACATGTTTTCTACCGATAATAGGATGGTAATATCATGGAATCAATTGAACTAAAAGCTGAAGCTGATAGTTAACGGTCCACTACTTAATCACACTCACTCTGATACTAGACCATGGAACCATTTGAATTAAAAGCTCAAATCTAAATGTACATTTCATATTAATATTTGACAGGTGAGTCACCGTTTTAATAAACCAAGAATGATTTTGTTGAAAAACGATCTGAAAAGATGAAGTTCAATTTGATGAGTTCACAATTAATATCAAAAAAAAAAAAGCTTATAAATGCGATTGAGTTGGCCCAATAGTTAAAGTTAATTGGTTTTATATATTCGATGATTTCACAACTAATATTATTAAATATTTTTATAAAATACAATTAGTATATATTTACTATTCTAACCCCTAATTTATATAGGCTTAATATACAAATAACCTCTGAACTTGTCCAAATGTTGCAACTACCCCCTTTAACTTTCAATTGTAACAACTTACTCCTTAAACTTGTCCAATTGTAAAACATAACTCCAAATTGGGAATTTTTTTACCCCGTATTTAAAGCAACCGTAAAAAAGTTTCCCCGAATTCGTATCACGCCAAGGATCTGATTATCATACTTCACGAGCGTTGCAAATTTTGTATTTCACGTGTTTCTTCAATTGCAGTCCATGTCAGCAATTTGGAGTTGTGTTTCACAATTGGACAAGTTTAAGGGATAAGTTGTTACAATTGGACAAGTTTGAGGGGTAAGTTGTTACGATTGAAAGTTGGAGGGAGCAGTTGCAACATTTGGACAAGTTCAAAGGGTTATTTGTGTATTAGGCCATTTATATATTCAATAATCTTATAAAAGATAGTTGAATAAGGTAGTTGGGCTGAAATCTCCCAATAAAGCCTAAGTTTAATGGGCTGAGAACTTCAAATAAAGCCCAAGTTTAATTAAATCTGCTATGAAAAGTCTATATAAAGCAGCCATTGGGGTGATGGAAAAGAGTGGTATCTCATTTTGTAGGTGATTAAGAGCTTAGGCATCAGCCGCTGCATATGGTGGTTCAATTTTATTTTTCAATCGCAAAATTCTTATTTATAGTTTTAATTTAGTAGCTACATGTATCAAGGGAAGACATAAAACTTAGTTGTCTTCATCTTGTTGCCAAAGCGGCTATAGCTACATTGATTGTATTTCAGATCCATTTTGGATCTGCCGTCGACATATCATGACTAGAGTTGAGAATTATTAGGTTCGTGTTTATGTCGTTTCAACTTTGGATTAGTGTTGAACTTTCCCCTTTGGTCCTCTACGGTCATGATTAGGTTCAATCGGTTGATTCAGATTGGTTCAAGAATGAGAACATATTGTTGACCTGTTATTTCCTTATTTTACTTATTAGGAATTTATAGATGATTGATGTCATTTAATTCCTTATTTTAAGGATTAGGAATTTATGGGTGATTGTTGTAATTTTCCTTGTTTTCTTGAGGGAAACCATAAAGACGTGAAATAAGAAAAACCTAATTTCCTATATTAAACCAACCATCCATAATTTCCTAATCTAGAACATAAGGAAATAACACCATAAAGGAAATAGATTTTTATTGTTTCCTTCCTTTTAAGAGGGAGACGATGAAAGGGAATAAATAAGAAAAAAGTAATTTCGTACATTACATCAATCAATCATAAATTTCTAATTTGTATAATAAGGAAATAAATTATAACAATCACCTATAAATTCTTAATCTGGAAAATAAGAAAATAACATCATAAACAAAATTAGATTTTCCTTGTTACCTCCCTTTTATTATTATTTCCTTTTATACATATAGTGCTTTGTTTTAATGAAAAATGAGGGAGTACCTAAACTTATCAATAATATAATAAAATCAATCCCGTTCAATTGGACCCTAATAACAAAGTTCTATTTGGCCATTTACCGTTAGATATAATCTTTACTATAATCCTGCAGTTCTTATATTACTTAATTAACATAATTTTTTAATTATTTTAATTAATTAATGCAGAGATTAACTCCTACAGACAATCAAACACTTCAGTCAAAACAAAGGGAGAGAGAAATTCCGTCTGGTCGGAGAAGATACATGAAATCCAAATCGAACAATTGGATTTTTTTTCAATTCTCTATGGAACAATCTTTTTTATTTTTCTCTGTTAAGCTCATATCTACATCATCTCTCCGAGTGTTCTTCTTCTTGTTAACTCGAGCATGATTCGATACACTCCTAATAAATATCTAATTGAAGAAGCAACATTCAAATGATCTATAAGCAAGCAAGAAAAAAAGGGTCCAAGGAAAAAAGGATGCATTTGCAAAGGCAAATCGCAAATCATTTGAATCAATATCATTCAGAAAAATCATTACACTAATTAAGAGTAACTTTGGATAAAAGCTTTGATTAACTAAATAAGAACACTTTTTTTTATTCTACTCCAAAAATTAGTATCAGGAGCCTCTCATTTTTCTTCCTTCAAACCATGTTTATAGATATGTCAAAGACTTTAGACATTGAATTTCCATTGACAAACCAATCCTATAAACATGAAATCTGTACTATTTCATGTTTATAGGATTGGTTTGCCAATGGAAATTCAATATCTAAAGTCTTTGACATATCTATAAACCTGGTTTGAAGGAAGCAAAACGAGAGGCTCCTGATACAATTTCTGGAGTAGAGTAAAAAAAATGTTCTTATTTAGTTAATCAAAGCTTTTATCCAAAAAGTTACTCTTAATTAGTGCAATGATTTTTCTGAATGATATTGATTCAAATGATTTGCCTCTTTGCATATGCATCCTTTTTTCTTGCTTGCTTATAAATCATTTGAATATTGCTCCTTCAATTAGATGTTTATTAGGAGTGTATAAATCCTGCTTGAGTTAACAAGAAGAAGAACACTCAGAAAGATGAGGTAGATATGAGTTTAACATAGAAAAATAAAGAAGATTGTTGCATAGAGAATGACAAAAAAAAAATCCCAATTGTTCGATTTGGATTTCATGTATCTTCTCCAGCCAGACGGAATTTCTCTCTCTCTCTCTTTGTTTTGGCTCAAGTGTTTGATTGTTTGTAGGAGTTAATCTCTACATTAATTGATTAAAATAATAAAAAATTTAATTAATTTTTTTTTGTTAATTAAGTAATATAAGAACCTAGTCTTGATCACATGCACCTTAATGACCACGTAGAATTTGGTCATTCACCGTTAGATATAGGCTTATTAGAATCCTAAGGTGGAGATTAAAAGCATCATGTGGCTTAGATTTAATAAACCTAGATCTAACGGTGAATGATCAAATTCACTTGCTCATTAAGGTGCATGTGAACATTCCTCGATAAGAACCGTAGGATTATAGTAAGATTATATCTAATGTTAAATGACCAAATAGAAACTTGGTCATTAGGATCCAATTGAATGGGAGTGATAATAAAAATATATTATCACATAAATATAAAATCTCAAACCCCAATTCCTCAAATGTTCTTTGAACCGAAACTAAATCTGACTTTCTCCTACATCTCAAATCCCTAAAATGGTTGGTCATCATTCTCCAATCCGTCAATTTGTTTGAGTCTCCGATGTTGATCACTAGTCATCGTTCCACTTATGTTCGTATCTCTCGCTAAAGCTATCAATCATATTTCCATCGTCCAAGCCTTTCACTCGCATCACTTGTCATATTTTTCCCACTCTGAGACATTGATACAATTTGAATACCATAAGCATTACAGCTAATCGACTCTTCTTCTTCTTACTCCTTTGTAAATTAAATGACGAGTCTCATTGGATTAGATGTAATGCTTATGGTATTCAAATTGCATCAATGTCTTAGAGTGAGAAAAATATAGCTAATCCACCCTTCTCCTTTTTAATTAATATAAATAACTCATAAGATTTCGTAGCAAGCTCTTTGATTAGCTTAATTAATTTTGATTAATTTTGTAGAATTAACGGAGTCAGATAAGAATATTGGGAAAGCAACGATCACCATTAATTTGGTTTTAAGGATATGTGGCATTGCAACTGATCAAACAATATTTATGCAAGAATTAGACCATTTAGAAACCTATGTATCTCTTCTTTCTCTCTCTAACTCTCTATAAAAACCTTAGCCTTATTTCTTGCTCTGAATTTGTGATCTTTGACTTCTAAACCTCAATTCCCTTATCTAACCTATGCTTCACTCTCTCTCTTCCTCCTTAACTGTCAAACGAGTGGGCTGAATTCAGGGGGTTACAAGAAAAATCCCATAACTAATGATATAGTTGATCGACTATATGGGTGGCCGATCAACCATCTGATATGGTCGATCGGCCATGCCCTATTCCTGAAGTTAATTTAATTAATTATGTGGATTTGTGGTTGATCGGTCATGCCCTAAAAACTTCTAAAGTTCATAAAATAATTCGAGATTCAGTTCATGATCCTGTACGAGGCGACACGAGGTTCCCTGCAACATGCTGAGCAAAGGAAACTATATTTTCATCACTAGGATCAGAAAATTCCATTCTCACAACCGAAGTGGAACGCTGACTAGTGATCAGCGTTGGAGACTCGAACAAATGGATAGATTGGATAAGCATGACCAGCCATTTTAGGGATTTTAGAATTAGAAATCCAACTTTACTTACAGTTGAAAGAAAAAGTTCAAAGAAAATTTGATGAATTGGATGGTATTTTATGTTTGATTTTGGATTTTTTCTAATTTCTTATGGAATTATAAAGTTTGGATCTTCTAACTTAACCATCTCACATGGTGACTCGTTTTCAACCTCTTCCCCAATACATTTCATTTCATTTAATATAACCTACAACCATATAAGCAGACCTGACCATGTCAAGGAACCGATTGAACTAAAAGCTCGAGTTGATAGTTAAGGCTCAATCATATATCTTATATTAATCTCCGACACACACCCCCACACGCAAATGCCCATTGGATTTGCAGCGTGCACAACACAGGCCCATCCCGCCATGTGTTCATCCCGCCATGTGTTTTATTAAAATTCCACGAATTAATGAGGTTGCCGGGACTCGAACCCTCGACCGTTTGATCCTAGAGGCTCTGATACCATGTCAAGGAACCGATTGAACTAAAAGCTCGAGTTGATAGTTAAGGCCCAATCATATATCTTATATTAATCTCCGACAGACCACATTCATTAAATAACTAATTTGACCAATACATAAAATTATAAACCTACAAGTGACATAACTTGAGAGATACAGATTAACATAAAAATTTATATTTTGGACAAAATTATATTTCTTAATTAACAACTCACCATTTAAATATGACTTATTAATGAAGAAAATAATAGTTATAAAAAACTAATGTTTTTATTTGTCATTTTATGCGAACAACTATTAGTAATCAACTAATTTTTACAAAACATGTTTATATAAACAGTAGGTCAAATCAATTAAATAAAAAGGTAATCATCTCAATGAACCTTTACCTTTCAATTCTAACGAAGTCGCTTGTGTATTAATGCTAGAAAATGTGGCCTTGCTAGCAATTATACCTAGTTGGATGTGCTTATACATTGAAGGCTTTTGGGCAGATTTAGGCGAATGTTCAAACGCCCTTCAACGCTTTCATTCTCTACTAGGCACACCTCACTTGCAAATTTTGAGTTCATTCTTCTAAGAATTTCGCTTATATCTCGATATAGCTTCGAGCTAGTTAGGACCTAGCACTTGATCTCAACTTTTATGTATGTTGCCTACAACTTTATAATTGTACAAGGTGGGACTAGGTGATAGGTCCTAACTAGCTTGGGGCTATATTGAGATGTCAAAAAAATTCTTAGAAGTACGACAGCAGAGGAACTCGAAATTTGCAAGTGAAGTGTGCCTAGTAGAGAATGAAGGTGTTGATAGGCGTTCGATTATTCACCCGAATCTCAGGCCTAAAAGCCTCCAATGTATAAGCCCATCCAATTCGTTACAATCACCATGGGTCGAACGGATGTGGCACCTGTTTAGGCCAAATTTTGGCCGATTCTCTCAAAAAAAAAATCAGTTTTGAAAAAAAATTATGCAAATGGCAAAATTGTCCAAATGGGAGCGGTGATAACTAATTTGGGACGGTAAATAGCAAAATCCATAGTATATTCTATCTGTTAAAAAAATATCTTTCAATATAGTATTGTAAAAACAATGCTATTATTTTTATTTTTGTTAAAGAACAATGCTAACATTTTTTTAAGAATCAAATTTGACTCTAATGTTTTTAAAGAAGTGAAGATTTAACCCTAACGTACGAAATGATGTATATTCAACCATAATATTTTCAAGCAAGATTAATTTTAGTCTTATATTGCCGAAAATTTAACAAAACTGATTTGACTGTTATTTAAATGTCACGTCAGACATGATAAACTGAAGCAGTTTAGTACATTGTAATTACAGTAATATCATAATAAATATTTTAAACATTTGAGAACGTTTGTAAAAATTGTGCATACATCACTAAATTCACTAAGAAATATATTCAAAGAAGGTCCAAATTTAGTAATAATAAAGATTGTTTGTGGGTTGTATGAGTTAATGATTGAAGAAAGGATTGTTTTCGGAACTGCTTTTTGCTTTTAAATACTAAACAGAAGATACAACGTGTTTGTTAAAAATTCCGAAACATGTGTTTTTTATAGAAAAAATAATTAATATCTACATCCTAACACGAACAGTAAACAGCTAACAGCAACAGAAAACATGAACAACTACCTTGTTACGCAAAAGCAGAGATTATCTGTTTTTGTAAAATGCTACTCAGGTGTAAAAAGCAAACATGAGATGATTAACCAAATACCTTAAACTCTCAATTTTAAAGTGAAAATGCAAACAAAAGCCTGAAAAAGAGCAACCGAACACCCCCTTAAAGATACTAATAAAAGCTATTATTGAATATTAACTATTTATTAGTTTAAGTGTTCGTTTATTTTACCTACTATTTGCTGTTGTTTTTTTTGTTGTTTGTTGCTACAGTTTGTTGTTAAAAAGTTGCTTCTCAAAAAATCAGGAATTCTATGCTTTTCTACTATGCTGTTTTTTAGGCGTAAAAGACAAACTGAAAGTTACTCGTTAAACACCTAAAATTCTCCATTTTAAAATGAAAAAATTAAAAAAAACATACAAAATCAACAACCAAAGACCCCTAAGTTTTTTATTAATTTGGTTCCATTATTTAATGGTTACACTAACTTTTCTGTCGTCTTAAATTTGATGATAGCGATTTGATGGACACCACAAATATACAAAATCTTGCAAAAAAAATATAAATAATATATAATGTTGCAAAAAAGTTCAGGTCTAATTAATTGCTTTCAAATTCTTAGAACGCAACTGCTTACCCAATAAAATCTGGCCATGTGGCAAAGGAGAGCTATTATCTAAAGAAAAATCTCTACCAATTTAATAAATATTTAACTACAATTTCAGATTCATTTCGTCATTTCATCGCCATTTAGTTCAACATTCAAGGACCCAATTTTCAAACCAACTTTACCAACAAAATAATTTCATTGGCAATTGTAATCCACGACTTGAAAAACCTCAAACCCAATTGAACGTTTTCCAACATCAAAGAATACTTTATCTTTAGCTGATATTTCATTGATTGTGCGTTTATAAGGACCAAACCAGGCCTCCATGTACCCGTTTCCTCTCCACGGTGGAACATGCAATTTCATCTTTTCCATTGATAATCTTATTGCACTGCTCATTAATCTCAGTATTTGTTTCAACTTCTCAGGCTTTCCGACAAATATCTTAGGAAAATAATTGAGTAATGTTATGTAAGCTGTAGTAGGACGAGCAATTTTAAATTCCATCGCTAAATTAACTTCAATAATAAAGCGATTATCATTAATATTCACATCTATATACTCGTATTCTTGTGACGGATGCTTCCCAAATTTGCCCCAACGCGATTTGCAAAGACCTGTAGGACATGAATATGTATAATATGAGCCCCAAACATAGTAATGTATTAGCTCTCAGAAATTGATACATTTGACACTAATTCGGTAATTTATACAACACGAACACGATAATTACCAGTATATGGAAATCTGAGAATTATGAGTAAAAAAGAAATTAACCAGCATCAAAGCCGTGGTGGCGTAAATGAGACATCAATGTGCGTTTACTAAAGCCTTGTGAGGATTTTTGATCAATGATCTCAGAAGCAAGTTGAATTATCCTTCTGAATTCATCATCTTCGTCTTCATTGTTAAGAAGATTCTGCAATTTGTTGTTGTTTTCAGAATTAGAGTAGTAATTTGGTGATTCTTCAATGTTAGATTCGGATTGTGAATCATGATTATTGACTCCTTCGATAAAAGAGTTGACTAGATCGGAAAGATAGTCGGAATCTTCAGGAGAATAGTGCTCGCTCCCATTTCTATCGCAAAGCCTCATCCGAACAGCCTCGTTAAAGACCGCAGCCATCCCTTTCAACCTCATTCTCGATTTTGGGAGAAAATGATTGAAGTGAAAGAATCAGAATGGAATGATTTTGGAATTATTGAATATATATAAAAAAGAAAAGAATGAGAATTAGGAAAGAATGGCGATATATCCATATAAGGATGACAATATTAATACTCACCACCCCACATGTGGCTTCACAATCACAATTGGCTGATGTGCTCACTAAGCCATTGAATTCTAATCAGATGTGGCCAAGTTTATCCAAGTTGGGACTGGTCCGCATAACATCTCCAACTTGAGGGGGGAGGGTGTTAGAAATATAGAATCAATTTTACTCAGCTCAGCTCAGCTCAGCTTTGCTCTGCTCAGCTCAGCTCAGCTTTGCTCAGCTCAGCTTTCCCTGTAATCTGTTCATTCGGAATAGAAAGATATTTTCTAAAAGCTCTTAGGTTATGAAGAGTTTTTACACTTTTTCATGTAGATTTAATATCTAGATAAATAAAACTTAATAATTCCTTATTATCCGTATATTATGTCTGTCTTAAAAAAAAAAAAAACAATTTTCACACGTGCATATTACGTATCAAAAATTATGATTATGATGCGGTGAAAATTCATAAATTAATAAATTTGTTCAATTTTTCATTCAAAATGCTAAATATCACATATGGAAATAGCTCAAAAAATAAAATGCTAAATATCACATATATAAGTTTGAAACTGGATCAATTGATAAATGATTTGATAAATAAAATGCTAAATATTAAAAGAAATTAGCATTCAGAAATGACCTCATTTTCGTCAATTATAAGCTTGAAACTGCACCAATTGATAAACGTTAGGCTTAAAATTGCACTATTTTGTGCATGAATGCTAATTGCTCTCTCCTAATAACCATATGACTAAATTTGTACCATATTCCTTATAATAAAAAATCATCTAGTCTCCAACTTAAAAAAAAATAGAATGTATATATGAAAGGTCCAAATTTATCATCTCGTCCCAGGCCTCTAAAAGGTCAGGAACGGCCCTGCAAACGGATTCATAGCAAGTGTTTTAATATATTATTTGTCTTGTGGATTTATCCAAAAAAGGTTAAATGGTTTTCTAAACTTTTAAAGTGTTCCGATAGTTCCGTCAATTTGTACAAAATGTTCTGTTAGGCTCCTGAACTTGCATAAAATGTAATCAATTAATCGCTCAATTGCATAAAAGTAAGTTGAATGAGGAAGATGTGTTGCACGAGGCTTAACATGTTATTACATAATTCACATAATAGATTAAAAATGAAGTTCTTATTTGCTCAACTGTTAAATGTCTTCTCTAATATTACAACGACATATCCCAACCTTGGTCATTTTACTTTTTTTTTAAGACACGTGTAATATATCTTCCGTATTTAACATATTTTTTTACAACCAAGTCATTGATCGATTACATTTTACGCAAATTCAGAAGTTAACTGAATATTTTATTTAAGTTGAGGGGCCATCAAAACACTTTAAAATTCAGACCAATCAAGTTTTTTTAACAAGTGATGTATAAAGCCTTTATTTTTTTTTATAACTTTTTGGAAGCAGAAACATATAACAATAACAAATTATTTATAATCCTGAAACTTATAATTTATTTAGACAAGTGAACGGAATTATTTGATTTTGTTCCAATTTTAGTGTGATATTGGCATACATATATAGACACTAATTAAAGAACTAGTGTTTGGAATTTGCAGTAGAAAATGAAGAATATAGGTAAGATATTAAGGTCCTGTTCTTTATCACTTAATTTCAGTAACAATCAGTTCAGTTCAGTAACAATCAGTTCAATTCAGTTTTAGCATTCAGTTCTAGCATTCAGTTCAATTCAGTTTCAGCATTCAGTTTTAGCATTCAGTTGATGTCCAATATTATTATAAGTTTATTAATGTCCAATATTATCATTAAAATTATTTTAAAGTCTAATATCATCATTATTATTAAGTTCGGTTAAATTCGGTAGCATTCAGTTAAGTTCAGTAGCATTCAGTTAAATTTAGTTCAGTATTCAGCAGTATTCAGTTCAGTTCAATTCAGTTCAGTCCAGTTCAGTTCAGTTCAGTTCAATAGCATTCGGTTCAGTTTAGTTCAGTTCAATTCAGTTTTTTTCAGCGATAAAGAACAAAACCTAATTGATATCGATGGTATAAAATGAATCAGACATGTGGCATTATAGGAACCCCTCAAATCAATTTCCACATATTGTAATGGGACCTTTGGATGCACCAAGTACTACCATGGACATTCCCTCATGTAGCGGCTAGGTCACGAGGACTTCTCCTAAAGCCAAATTCTAATTGAAAAAAGAATCCTAAAGCCACAAGCATTCCTATAAGAAGAAAAGGTTTGAACAGAACCTTATAAATAGGACAGGTATTATCATTCCTAATGGCATGTTAACACTACAAACTTACAATTAGTCTTTATTTTTCAACCCTTCAAAAGAACTTACTGAGTTAGGCATCAGAATAAGTTTGCTGGACTCCGGCGTCTCTCTAACATTTGGTTCTATTTTATAGGTTGACTGCAGAAGACTCTGCAAGATAGTCACAAGTTCGTATACACGGTTATTACTAGTAAAAGTTATTTTTGGACTCTAACTATTAGCTTAACCTTTTAGTTTAATTAGTTTATTATTATGGTATCAGAGTCTCTTAAGCCAAGTAGTCAGGGGTTCAAACCTAGATTCAATACATGGTAAGATAAGTTTGTGTTATCCGTTCATATGCGGGATGTATCAGAGATAATAATAAAAGCCATTCTTGGGGCTTACTTATTTGCTTAAACTTTTGGTTAAATTGGTTCAATTATATTGTATCAGAAAGTTGACGAAGGTTCGAATTCTGACAATCTCATTAGTCGATTAAATTTTAACACATGGTAAGATAAATCTGTGTTGTACATGCTTTAAATCCAAGGATATTTGCGTTATGGTGTATGTGAGAGATACTAATAAAAGCTATGATAAGGTGCGAAATACCCCTAACGTCGACACTCGGGAACAAATTTACCCCTAATGTAAAAAATGGTGCAATTTTACGTTTAACATTGGCAGTCAAGAGCAATTTTACCCTTAAAGTTGGCAAGTTTGATCAATTTCATACATGCTTGTAAAACACAGATATTTTGCTCCTTATTGTCTATTAGTTGGATTAAGAAAAATGTTTAACATGTTTTTTATAATTTAATAATAAAATTGAAGGTTAATATTTTTAAATTCGATAAAAATTTGGATTTTTTTCTAACTCGTGCAAAATAGAGTATACTTTCAAAAAAAAATCATGTTTATTCTTATGGTTGTGATAAAAAATGACGCAAATGTGAAGCATGCCCGATCCTGAGATTTTGTAGGCCTAAGGGCGAAGAACCAAAAGGGCCCTAACTTAAGTGCATATAAAAAATAAAGCAAAAAAATCAATTGTATAAAAAAAGGGTTAATTACAAATAACTGCCCTGTGGTTTGACCGATTTGCGATGTGGTACCTGTGGTATTTTTTTTTGCAAACACAACCCTATGGTTGCAAAATTTTACATGTTTTTTTTACGTTGCCAAATTTGGCCGATAACGACTTCGATGAAAATTTTCAAGAATTAAACTTGTTTGGTATCATATTTACTATGGAACCATATTCTTAATTTTTCAAAATCATCATTTTTGGAATTTTCTATCTCTAAACATTATCTTTTCTCTCTCATAAAAAACAACACCTAAATGACCTTAAAGCTTAAAAGTTGAAGAATTAAAGTTGCTTAAAATATTATTTAGCTCCTGAAATTTTTTATTTCGAAGTCGTTATCGGTCAAATTTGGCAAAGTAAAAAAACATGTAAAATTTTGCAACCATAGGGTTGTGTTTGCAAAAAAAATGCCACAGGTACCACATCGCAAATCGGCCAAACCACAAGGTAGTTATTTGTAATTAACCCTAAAAAATTACTTCATTTGTTATACAAAATGATGTCTACGAGCATTTCTAAATGCAAAATCAGTAATAATAGTGTCTATATCAATATGATGTAACATATTTCTCTCAATACATAAAATGATTAGACCACTTAACTTTTTTTTATGACATTGACGATCTCATATAGTTTTTCAATAATTTTAATTTTGAAAAACTTCTTTTAGCTGATGCAACGGTCACTATCATAGTTAATACGATTCGAAAGCAATTGAAATATTTAGATAACAATCCATATTTTCACAAATTTAAGAATGTACATCAACTCATTTAATAAAGGCTTAATATATCATTTGCCCCCTGAACTTGTCCAAAATGGTTGATTGGCCCCCTAAACTTTCAAAGTGTCTCAATAACCCCATGAACTTGCATAAAATGTTCAGTTAGCTCCCTGAACTTACGTAAAACATAATCAATTAATCATTCGGTTGTAAAAAAGTAAGTCAAATGCGGGAGATATGTTACATGTGCCTTATAATGTTATTACATAATTCACAAAATAGATTAAAACATGTTAAAAAAGAATTTCTTACTTATTCAACTATAAAACATTTTCTTTTCTAATATTATAATCGCATAAACCGACCTTGGTCGTTTTACTTTTTTAAAATGCGTGCAATATATCTTCCACATTTAACTTACTTTTTTACAATCGAGTGATTAATTGATTACATTTTATGCAAGTTCAGGAAGCGAACTGAACATTTTATGCAAGTTCAAGAGGCTATCGAGACACTTTGAAAGTCCAGGAGGTCAATCAACCATTTTGAACAAGTTCAGGGGGCAAATGATGTATTAAGCTTTTAATAAAGTCATAAATTAGAAATTGTTGGGATTTGGATGATTTATTGAGAAAGATGATAAGTAATTGAAAATTGAAGACAAAATGGTGTTTAAGTTTGTTTTTTTTGGACTAATTTCCGAGTTATTATAATTTTTAATGTTCTACAGACATATTTTAGTTATTAAAATTCCATCTATTTAGAAATATGCTAATAATTATAAAATATGTAAATTCTATCTTTAATTAATTAACAATATATCAAAGGCCTATATAAAAAAAAAAGTTGACATCCCAATATAATGGGGGCTGAAGTATAATAAATTGGTCAGTTGTTTATCTTTGGATAGGTATTATTATATATTTGTATTATTTTATATTAGCTTCGTCTAAATTTAGGGACAGTAAAATGCTAAAGTAGAGCTATATTTTGGGCCCTTATTTTCTTGGGCTCTGGGCAGGCGTTCCTCCTGCCCAGATTCAGGGACGGGGCTAATGTGAAGTGTAGGTAATACGATTTATGACCGAAAAGACAGTTTGATGAATTATTTATAAAATTTATAAACGTTATGGATAAAATTGTATAATTTTAAAATGTCAACTTTACGGATATTTATACACCTTACCTCAAAAGAGCTATTATTGAGTGTTAATTATATATTAACTTAAGTTTTTGGTTAATTTGGTTCATGATTTAACAGTTACAACACCTTTCGGTAGTTTAGGTTGTTGAATTCGATCCTAGTGATTTTGTAGATACAAATTTATCATAGGCAAAAAAAAAAAAAACATAATTAAACCTCTGAATATTGCAGAGGTTATGGATCAAACTTTTGATAAATTATCATTCCATATTGAGCACTTAATCTTTAATTTTATTATGGATCCAACTTTTATTTAATTTTTCCATCGAGTTTGAGCGACACTAACTTTTGAGGGATCCGACTTGTTGATGTAGACATTTTCACTTTACTGAAAAAACTTAAATAAGGATCGAATCTATAACAGAATTAATGATTAATGGCTCAACGTAAAAAAATAATTGATCACAATAAAATTCAGAAACTTAATTATATTTTTTGCCCGTATTATATTAATCACTTTATTTTATAAAAAAAATACTTTAGCAACCACTAATTTACAAAACCTTGTGTTAGCACAAAATTATAAATGATATATAATAAATGATATAAAAAGTTGCAAAAATGATCATGTTTAATTAATTGCTTTCAAATTCCTAGAACACAAAAATTTGGCCATGGCAAAGGAGAGCTATTAGCCACCAATATCCAAAGAAACCTCTATCAATTTAATAAATATTTAACTACGATTTCCGATCCACTTTGTCGCCATTTAGTTCAGCGGTCAAATATCCAACTTTCAAACCAACTTTAGCGACGAAATAATTATCTCGACAATTGTAAACCTTGTTTGAGAAAGCCTCAAACCCAATTGAACATTTTTTAGCATCAAAGAATACTTTATCTTTAGCTGATATTTCATTGATCATGCGATTTGTAAGGACCAAACCACTTGGCTTCCATGTACCTATTTCTCCTCCACGGCGGGACATGCAGTTTCATCTTTTGCATCGATAATCTTACTTCACTGCACATTAATCTCACTATTTGCTTCAACTTCTCCGGCTTTCCAACAAATACTTTGGGAAAATAATTGAGTAATGTTGTGTAAGATGTTGTAGGACGAGCAATCTCGAATTCTGCTGCTAAATTAACTTCAATAATAAAGCGATTACCATCAATATTCACATCTATATACTCATTTTCTCCTGGCAGATGCTTCCCAAACTTCTCCCACCGCGATTTGCAAAGACCTGTAACACATCAATATGCATAATTATCTTAAAATTAGCACTCATAAATTAACATGACAGGAACCTGGTAATTCACACGAAAATGACATGAACCCAGTGTATATGCAATTCTGAGAATTGTCAGGAGAAAAGAAACCGATAATTGGCGATATTACACACGATCTGATTACATAACATGAAATCGACACTAATCTGATAATTGGCAATGTATGTGCAATTCTAAGAATTACGAGGAAAAAAAGAAACTAACCAGCATCAAAGTCATGGTGGCGTAAATGAGACATCATTGCCCGCTTATTAAAGCCAAGGGAAGATTTTTCCCCAATGATCTCACAAGCAAGTTGCGTCTGAGCTCGAATTATGCTCCTGACTTCGTCGTCTTCGTCTTTATTACTAAGAAGATTCTGTAATTTGTTGTTTTTTTCAGAATCAGAGCAATAATTTGGTAATTTTTCAAGGTTAGATTCGTTTTCTGGATCATGATTAGTAAAGTCTGTTTCGATAAAAGAGTTGACTAGATCGGAAAGATAGTCGGAATCTTCAGGGGAATAGTGCTCACTGACGCTGCTGCTATCGCAAAGCCTCATATGAACGGCGTCGTTGAAGACAACAGCCATCCCTTTCAACCTCATTCTCTCAAATTTAGGAGAAAACGATTGGAATATCTGGTAGTGATGATTATAATTTATATATAAAAAGAAAGAAGAGAAGTCAAAACTAATTAGGAAGAGATGAAGAAAGAATGGCGATATATCCACATAAGGATGACTATATCATGTGAAAATTACTTATAATTAATAATAGGCGTAATACATCATTTGCCGTTTGAACTTGTCTAAAAAACTTGATTGGCCCCTGAACTTTCAAATTGTTTCGATAGCCCCCTGAACTTACATAAAATATTCAGTTAGTCCCTGAACTTGCGTAAAATGTAATCAATTGATTACTCGATCGTAAAAAAAATAACCTAAATGTGAAAGATGTATTCCACGCATCTTAGAATGTTATTACATAATTAAAAAAATAGATTAAAAAGGAAGTTATTGCTTGCTCAACTATACAACTTGTCTTCTCTAATATTAGAATCGTATACTCCGATTTTGGTCATTTTACTTTTTTTAAGACTCGTGGAATACATCTTCCGCATTTAAGTTATATTTTTACGACCGAGTGATCAATTGATTACATTTTATGCAAGTTCAAAAAGCTAACTGAATATTTTATACAAGTTCAGGGAGCTATTGGAACACTTTAAAAGTTCAGAGAGCCAATCAAGCTTTTTGGATAAGTTCACGACGCAAATGATGTATTAAGCCTTGATAATAATAAAGATAAAATCAGTTTTGCTCATTAATTTATATTTCCAACGAATGAATGTAGGCTTGATTAGAGTATATATTATGGAATGAACTTTTGCTCATCTCCTGTCCAGGTTCACTAATGAGTACTATAATGGACTCATTTATGTTACTAATTGAATTTACCCTATTAAGTTAAGGGTAATTAATTTATTAGTTCTTATATTTTGACAAAACACATTGTTTAGTCCTTGTATTTTCAAAAACACATGGTAAGATCCCTAACCTTTTTCTCAATGAACTGTTTAGTCCTTCCGTCTGTTTGTTAGATTTTTTTACCGTTTATGACTTCGGAAATGATTAAATTACCTTTTACTATTTACCTTCAAACTTTAGAAGAGGAAATCCAATTTAGAAGAAAAAGCTATTTGTATGGAGAACATGAAAAAGAAAAGACCCAATGCTTACGAATTTGAACGATTAAGAAGAAAATCAAGAAGAAGAACACTCAAAGTTGATTTCAGATGCATTAGAGTTTAAAGGAAAGGAAAAGAAGAACGTAAATTCAAATTGACTAACAAAATCTTCATGAGAGTCTAACGGCAGGGACTAAACAATTCACTGAGAAAAACGTTAGGGACTAAACAGTTCATCGAGAAAAATGTTAGAAACTTTATCATGTGTTTTGAAAATATATGGACTAAACAGTGTGTTTTATCAAAATATAAGGACTAATAAATTAATTACCCTTAAGTTAACTGGGGAATTGTAGGCTGTACTATAATGGACTCATATTTTCCATTCAACTTCATTTTAACTAATATTTTTGCACATTTTACTATAAATACTAATATAATTAAATAATAAAAAGGACCAAATATGATAAGATTTGGTGTGCACATTTATAGGCTTAAAGCACTATTTGGTCTCTGATCTATCCAAAATTTTGTTATTTGGCCCATAACATATTATTTGGTCATATTTGGCCCCTGATCTATCCCAAATTGGTGAACTTTCACCCAATTTGGATTCAAACTTAACTGAAACATTATCTCATTGATAAGGAACGATATTTTGACACTTGAACTTTGTAAGTACAAAAGAAGGAATAGAAATAACTTATTGGAATGTAAAAGCTGTGTTATGGATAGAACCACTGCGTTGAAAACGATTACGGCAGACTCTGGTGCAATCTGGAAGTCCGATCGTCAACCAAGGTTTACACAGCGAGCGTCGCACTAGTGCACTCTAGGGCGAAGCTTTGGAACAGCAAAATATTTATATGCCCAGAGAAGAAAATCGTAATGGAGATAAAAATTGTAATCGCAAAGTTTCTGTAGCTCTGAACTGCACAGAGTTCGTGTTTTATTTTGGTATAAAACGAACGTTGTAGTGGACAACGTTTTTGGAGAAAAAAACGTAATGGTTGAGTAAAATCAGGGACGGGCGGGCGTCGCGCGAACGAGCGAGCGCGCGCGTGTGGTTTATTTTATAAAACCCACTAAACACAATTTAATAACTCTTTTGGCCCAACCCAATATAAACCCTTCAACCATCTCAAAAGTTTCCCATGTGGGATACTTGAAGTCACAAAAGACAAAGGCTAAAGAGCCATTTTACCAAAATCTCCAACAATAGATTTTAGTTTAGGATTTGTTTTTTGTTTTTTTCTTTTTTTAATCTAATTAATTATTTCCACATAATGTGGAATTTTTTTTTTAAGAAATATCACGTTTCAAGTTTAAGTGTCAAAATATCATTACTTATCAATGAGATAACGATTCCGTTAAGTATTCATATAAATTGAGTGAAATTTCACCAAATGGAATAGGTGAAGGGCCAAATGTGACCAAATAATAGGTCAGAAGCCAAATGACACAATTTTGGATAGAGCATGGGCCAAATAATGCTCTAAACCTATTTTTTAACAATAAATAACAAACCATAACAGTAAACAACAAACAACAACAGTAAACAGCAGGTAAAGTAAACCGATGCTAAATATGTAATATAATCTGTTAAATGGACTGAGAAATATATTCAAAGATAGTATTATAGAAATATATTTGATACCTGGATACCTTATCCTTATTAAATGAACTGAGAAATATAATCAAACGATATTATAATATTACAGAAATATATTTGGTCCAAATTTAGTAGTAAAGATTGTTTATGGCATATATAGGGGTGTTTATTTACCTACTTTTCACCTCCTGTTTGCCTTTTCATTTTAAAAGGCAGAGTTTTAGGTGTTTGGTTAGACTTCTCCTGTTTGCCTTTTACAGTTGAAAAGCAACATTAAGTGTTTGGTTACTGCCTCATGTTTGCTTTTTACACCTGAAAAGCAGCCTTTTACAAAAGAAGATAATCTCTGCTTTTTGGAAAAGCAGCTTTTTCCAATAGCAACCAGCAAACAGCAACAGCAAACAGCAAACCGTAACATCAAACATCAAACAGTAGGTAAAGACTCAATTTACTTGATATCTGGACGTGAAAAATTGACGAAGTGAGGGGCCGTCTAGGTTCATTGATTATTTCCTCTATCTACAATCATTTAATCATTTTCTCTTCAATATATAAATAAAATACTGTAGAATATGTGTAATTGGTTGGCAGGGCCGATTCTGAGATTTTAGAGGTCCTGGAGCGAGTTATCAAGTGAGGTCCTAATAAATAAGTACAAGTAAAAAATAAATTAGAAAAGTCAATTGTATAAAAGAAGATAACTTAAAAATGATATTTTTTTTGTTACGTTTAACGATCTAATAAAAACATTTCGTTTGAAAAAAAATATATTTTATATTGCTTTGAGTACCCAATTTTTTGTACAAATTAATGTCTATGAGCACTTGTAGATACAAAATTCTCAAATTTAATAAATGATGAAATAGTTTTTAATAGATTTTATGCTATTCAGGACACAAAGCATAATAACAGAAAAATGAAAAACGAAATCTGAAAATCATCTCAGTTAACGGGCTTTAGTGGATAAGTTCTTAAAATTGAAAGATTTCGATGCGTTTCTCCCAACTTGCTTCTAAAGACCAAGTAAATCAGAATCTGATAGAGTTTCTCAAAGACAAAAAAAAAAGCTATTAGCAATTGGAAGTTTCACACTGTTTATTTGGGATTAGAAAACAAAATTGATTATATAACTGATAAACTGAAGATGAAAGATAATATTATCATTTAATATTCTTTGGGATTGGAGTGTGATTAAAGAAGGGAGAGATAAATTAGATATTTTGTTACGATTGATGGTGGTAGAGATAATTATGGAAATACTATGAGATAAATTAGGGTATTAAGTCCAACATTTTTATTTTGAAATTTGGAAAGAATCTAAGGTAAATTAGAGAATTTGGCAACACTACTTAGTAACTAATGCCAATCTTTTTAATCAAGTACTAGTCGAAAACTCGTGCGTTGCACGGGATACAAAACTTTTATATAATTTAGATAAATAAATAAATTGACATATTTATTTTAAGTAATTTTATATCATGCTATGAGAAATTTGTATATTATGTATATTTGAAATTAATATATATTTTTTATTGATAATTCAAATCAAATCAAATTAATTATGAAAATAATTGATTAATGTTTTTTATAGAATTTTAACTAAAGCTGAATGATTTATTTATTTTTACAAAATTCAATGATTTATACTTTTTAGTAATTTTAATATATTTTCATATTTTCTTATAACTGGAATTCTATGAAACAATAATAATAAAATAGGAGATTAATTAAGAAATATATTAGAATATAATAATTGACTACTTTTTTATAGAATTTTAACTAAAGATGAATGATTTATTTATTTTTACAAAATTCAATGATTTGTACTTTTTAGGAATTTTAATATATTTTCATATTCCAAATATTATGTGAAACAATAATAATAAAATAGCAGATTAATTAAGAAATATATTAGAATATAATAAAAAACCAAAAATTGAATTAAACTATAATTAAAATTAAATATTATACTTACGATACAAAAGAATTACAATATAGGTTAAACAAAAATTGAATTAAACTACAATTAAAATTAAATATTATATCTATGATACAAAAAAAAATTACAATCTATGTTAAAATGGAAGCAACATCAATATATTATTCTATAAACTATTACAATCAATATTTTTCTAATGTTGCATATTAAGAAACTTTATCAATTCAATATGTTACATATAAAAAAATAAAATTTGTAAGAATTAGTCACAAATTCATCTTGATGATAATTATTTTGGTTGATGGAATTTCATGATCACCAAGTATTCGAATTCAATTATTCATTCTGCTACAATAACCCAATATATCTAATTGAATCAGTTTAAGATGATGATTTCTCTTATTTTCATCTCGTAATATCTCATCAAGACATTCGATCAATTTGTTCTTCATTCTTTCACTATATAGAGTATCAGCCATACTCGCAGATATCATTTATTTGACTTCATTAATATTTTCTAATAATTATATATTATTGAATTTTGTAAGTAAGAAAAGAATTGAAAAAAAATGAAGGGACGAAAAAGATAATTAGGAGAGAACCATCTTCCTCTCAGGGGTTTTTTTTTAATAAGAGAGAATATTGAGACATAAGCGTATAAAGAGGAGAGTGAAAATATTTTTTTCCCATTAATTAAACATTTTATTTTTTCTTAATGAAGTATTAAGTCCATAAATTAATTTTAGTTAAATAGAATTAAATCGCAATTGTAACCACTCAGTATAAAAAAAAATGTTTTATAATTAATATGTGAAATTAATTATATTAATTAGAATCATTATGCTCAACATTTGAGAATTTGAAGAGATTCAAATAATAATATTTTCTTAATTAATATTTTTCAATAATTTGTCCTATGATCATATTTCATTTTCATCTGTTAAAAACTCTTGAAATACTAACAATTTTGTACGAACCATAATATAATAGTTAAAAATTATATAAGCCAATGTTGCAAAAGCAATTATCTCAATATCCATAATTAATGTACATTTTTAGGATTTTGAGCATCAAAATTTATTTTTATTTACCTTGATTTTGAATTCGTATCTAGTATAATCCACATTCTTCAAGAATAAAAATCTTATCAAGCGTATTAGACGCTTACAATCTCCTTGTCTAGAAAATTGGGAAAAAATAACTTCTTGATAATAATAATAATAATATAAAATAATTTATATTGAAATAAACTTCATTGTAAGTATAATATTCCAATATCTCTTTAATATTTTATTTAATATGTCTCAAACTTCAATGAACATCTATCGTGTGAAACTTTATATCTATTTGTACTAAAATGCATAAAAATAAAAAAATACAATCCATATCAATTAGCTAAACTCAAACTAAAAAATTGAGTGGATTTCAACATGTTCCGAATTAGAAAAATTAATCTAACTTCAATTAAAACTAAAAATCGAGTTCATAAAAAGCCGAAAATCTAAATTTTAGTTAGAGTTAACAATCAAAACGATAACACGTAGGAACATATACTAAAAAAGAATGCAAATATACAAAATCTTTATTTTAGTCATTTTGAAAAATAAATAAATAAATAAGAAAACATGGATAAGGTAGCGAGAGGTATGGAATCTGGATAACGACAGAAATGGAATTTCATCTCTGAAAGATGAAACTATAACAACAATTGTTTAATAAAAATAAAACAACAGCACAATTAAGAAAGACAAAAATTGAGTTCATATAAAGCCGAAAATCTAAATTTTAGTTAAGAGTTAGCAATCGAAACGATAACACCTAGCAATATATACTAAAAAAGAATACAAATTTACAAAATCTTTATTTTAGTCATTTTGAGAAAAAAAGACAAATAAAAAAGAAAACATGGATAAGGTAGCAAGAGGTATGGAACCTGGGTAACGACAGAAATGAAATTTCATCTCTGAAAAATGAAACTATAACAACTATTGTTTAATAAAAAGAAAACAACAACATAATTGAGAAACAAAATAACTACAATATATGAAAAAATTGAATATTTACCTTCAGAAATATAATACTATCTATCGTGATCAATGAATATAATGGTGGAATACTATCTATCATGCTTTATATAGAAGTTTATTTGTGACTTTTGGATTTCCTTTGCTTTGTGTTTTTTCATCTTCCCGTAACTCTTACTTTCTTTTATTATTTTAATTAATAGGCTAGTAATTATTTAATATATTATAAATATAAATTTGTTATTTTTAATTAATTAAATATTTTTAATCTGATTTTTTACTACGTTGACAACTCATCAAAAAGACCTCTAAAACACTTCTTCTCATTTCTCTCTGCTTCCGTAATTATATATAAATATTTTTAATCTGATTTTTTACTACGTTGACAACTCATCAAAAAGACCTCTAAAACATTTCTTCTCATTTCTCTCTGCTTCCGTAATTATATATAGTATAGATATTTTTTTTAATTTAATCTAATGCTAGCTTTTTTTTAATAATAATAATACCAATATTTTTAATTTGGAAAGAATTTGATGATAATTTTTTTTTGTTTTAATCAAAATATATTTTTTTAAAATTTAATTAAGTATAATTTAAAAGCCGATAATATAATAGTACTCTATATTATTATAATTAGACCCTGGGCAGGCGCAGGGCCGATCCTGAGGTTTTAGAGGCCTAAGGGCGAGTTACTAATTGGGACCTAATAAATAAGTACAAGTAAGAAATAAAATAGAAAAGTCAATTGTATAAAAAAATATTACTTAAAAATGACTTTTTTTTTTGTTACATTTAACAAACAATCCAATAAAAACACTTCATATGAAAAAATATATTTTATATTCCATTAAGTATTCAATTTCTTATACAAAATGATGTCTATAAGCATTTCTATATTCAAATTTTTCAAATTTAATAGATTATAAAATAGTTCTAATAGATTTTATGCTCTTCATGACACGAAATATGATAACAAGAAAATGAAAAATCAAATCTGAAAATCATCTCACTTAATGGGCTTTAGCGGCTAAGTTCTTGAAATTGAAAGATTTTGATGCATTTCTCACCAATTTCATAACAATTCGTTCTATAAAAATGATTTTATGTTTTTTATAATTTAACAATAGAATTTGAGATTAATATTTATAAATTCAGTGGATTTTTTGATTTTTTTTGTCTAATTCGTACAAAAAGACAGTATATATGTCACGACCGTGTCCAAATTTCTAGAATTTATACATTGATATTAATATATATTAGAATTATTGGGTATGTGATTTTTATTTGGTGTTATAGGAAAAATTTGGAGTTAATTTGATGGTTTTATGTGTAAATTAAAAATTTAGAATAATTTTTAAAAGATTATATAAAGATAGAGGATTAAATTGGATATTAACTAAATTTGGATATATATAGGCGGAAATGTTACAGATGAGGATGGCATTTATTAGTTTTCTTTTCTTTTTCTTTTTCTTCTTTCATCTTTATCCGTTGTTGATCGTTTCTCGACCGTTTCTCCACCGTTTCTTTGATTTACGGAGATTCGACCGTCCGAATCACTTGAAATTGGAACCATAGCATCCTTATATATAGATCTAAGTTATAACCGAAGAGTTTTTGAGTTTCGGCAATGTTTGGAGGGAAACGTCTTAGACAGGATTTAGAGGAGAATTGAACAGGTGTATTTTAGCCAAGGTAAGTAACTATCACCTATATTTTGGAGTTTTATGTATATAGAGATATATATAATCAAAAAATTTTCAGAAATTGATATTTTAAGGCTATGCAGGAATTTTGTAAAATTGGGGTTTTTCACGATTTTTCTTTTTATTGTGAAATTATGGTTCAAATGAAGCTATTGACTATACTTCTATATGAATTTCAGATTTTACTTGATTATGTTGATTTAAGGCTTAATTTGGTTGATTTACATATATACATATATGTTTTTGGTTTCAATATATATCTATATTGAACAAAATGAATTTGATGATTTCTTACGATTTGTGTTTGGATTGAGAAATCTGTTGCGGTTATTATTGTTATTATTTTGGGTTGAAGTCCAAATATGATTTTTATGATACAAAAAGGCTAATTGAAGCCAAATGATTTATGGTGATGAAATAGTTTGGAATTTGATTGTGAAAGCAAATTTGAGTACGTTATGATTTTATGATTTTATATCCATCGAGAGCTATCCGGATCGGTGGTTCCATATTTGAAGACCATGTTCAGTGAGGGACATGACCTGTGTACACAGTTTGAAAGACCTATTGGATAAGGCAACGAGGTGTCGGGTAAGACCATATGGGATAGACAATGTTAAGATTGGTTTTTGGTTTACTACTTTGACTATACTATGAACTTTGGTTTTGAATATATTTTATAAGGTTTGAATTAAATCCTTTTTTAAAGGTATATATGTAGCTATGTTCAGTAAGTTGGTTTTTATAGCTGATAGTTTCTTACTGAGATTTTTGTCTCACCTTTTTAAATATTTTAATATTTTTAGGTGATAAAGTACAGGACATAGAGAAGGTTACTGACCAATTAGCCGAGATTGGAGACTCCTAAGTGTTGATTATGATCTTTCTATTTCACGCCCGATGCCGATTGAGGTCATTTAGGGTCGGGTGTGACAATATATATATATTTTTTTCACATCCCATTGTATGTTTGTGATTTATTACTGATAAAATAACACACATATGAAGTGTAGATGACAAGATTCATGACCGAGAAGACAGTTTAATGAATTATTTCTCAAATTGACCCAATTTATTAACGATATGAGTAAAATTGCTCTTGGCTTCCAACATCAGGGGTAAAATTGCACCATTTTAGACGTTAGGAGTAAAATTGCTCCTGGCCCAAAACGTTAGGGTATTTTTGTACCTTAACCCATTAAAAAATAAAAAAACAAATCAGAGATCTCAAGACGTTTTGTTTTACCTTTTTTACCCTTAATTCACGGGTAAATTACATCAACGGATACAAAATTTTACTTATTTTTACAACATGACTAATAAATTTCAAAACGTAACATAAAAGTTTGACTATTAAACTACTAAACTTTACAGTATGACTATTTTAAAGAAATTAAAGTTTTTTAGAATATTTTTAATTTTTAAATTCTTTAATTTTGAATTTATTAAATATCATTTTGAAACATTAATCAAAGTTTAATGATAATAATGTTAGAGAATGAAAAAGTACAGTTGCCATGGGTGTAATTTACCCTTAATTCATTAAGGCAAAAGGTATCCTGAGGTCCCTGATCTTTTATTATTTGGTGTATTAAGCCCTCGATCTTTCATTTAGACACATTGAGCCCCTGATCTTTCATTGTTTGGTCCATTAAACCCTCGATCTTTCATTTAGACACATTGAGACCTTGATCTTTTATATATGGGTGTATTAGGTCCTTTTGTAAACCAATTCATATATGGGTGTATTAAGGGTCTGTTTGGTTCAGCTGTTAGCTATTTGCGGTTGTAGTAGCTGTTTGTTATTATTTGTTTAATTATTAGTGTTTCACTCCAAACCGCATGAAATATAGCGTTTGGTTAGGTTTATATAACCACAGTGTTTAGTATTTTCTCTGGACACTGCAGCATACTGGAGTTTTCCATGAAAATCTATTTTTTAGAGTTTTTCATTGACAATTGTTTGTAGTTACGTTATTATTGACAAAATTATCCTTCTTATTTCCATAAAATGTATTTTATTTTTAATATTATTTTTATTTCTAAAACAAAATTATCGAAAAACAAAGTTTTATTGCGTTCAATAATTTTTTTATTTTTTATTCTTTATATAATTTATTTTTATTAATTTGTATAATATATTTTTTATTTTATAATTTATTTGTAGATTAATTTAAAACATGTTCATATTAGAAACACTCATATATGAACCAACAACATCAACAGTTGAACCAAACAGGTCCTTAATACACCCATATATATGGAAGGACCTAATACACTCATATATGAAAGATCAAGGGTTCAATGTGTCTAAATGAAAGATCGGGGGCTTAATGCACCAAATAATGAAAGATCAGGGGCTTAATGTGTCTAAATGAAAAATCGAAGGCTTAATGCACCAAACAATGAAAGATCAAGGGTCTCGGGATGCTTTTTGCCATTCATTAACTATTGATAGATAAACAAAAAAAGGAAAGACATCAACGTTACGCTCTACAAAATGGGCTGAGATTTCCCAAATAAAGCCCATGTTTAGTGAGACCTATATAACGCACCCATTAGGGTCAACAAGGAGAGTATTCTCGCATCTCATTTTATAGGTTAAGCTATCTAGTGCTTTCCACCGCCGCATATGTGGTTCGATTTTGTCTTTTCAGTTTCCAGTGTTCATATTTATATTTATGGTTTTGATTTGATAGCTATATGTACCAAGAGAAGACATTAAACTTGGTTGCCTTCTTTTTGTTGCCAAAAACGGCCGTAGCTATATCCGTTCTTGTTTCAGATTTATCTCGGATCTGCTGTCGTCATATCTGTTTACCGAATTTTTTTTTTTTTTTTTGTTCTGATTTTGTTGTAGTTTGATGATAAGGAGAAGGCTGTAGAGAAATAGAATAGAGATTTAATTAGCCAATTTATAAGATCATTCTCTTAAATTGAGTCATAGAACAGTCATTAGGGTGAACAATGAGAGTCGTATCTCATTTTATAGATTAAGCGACTTAGAGCTCTCCACCGCCGCATATGGTGGATCAATTTTTTTTTTTTTTCCAGTTGCAGGATCGTATTTATGGTTTTTTTTTTCAGCCGCATACCAAGAGAAGACATTAAAATAGTTGTTTTCATTGTTGCCAAGCCGCTGTAGCTTTATCGATTTAGAGAGGTTTACTAGCCGGTTGTTGTTTCAGATGTATTTCGGATCTGCCGTCGACATATCTGCTTGCCGATCTTCTTATATTCTTTCTTTTTTTGTTCTGGTTTTATTGTAGAACTGAATAGATATTTAATTAGCCATTTTATAAGATCATTCTCTTACATTAAGTCTTTGCCGATAATCTTTCAGGCGTTTCTGCCCTCTTTTGCCGGTAGTTTCAGTCTAATCGGTAATTACAATTTATCGCTGTTTTTTCAAATTTTAGAAGTAGTTTATTAATTTTTTTTTTTTTTTGATCCAGTGGAAACCAATCTTGATTTACCAGTCTGTTTCCCTTTTTAGTCATGATTGTAGATGATCACAGAGAAATATTTTAGTGAATTAAGGCTTCGGATATAGTTTTGATCATGACTGCAAAAAATTTCTAAGTGAACTAAGGCTTTAAGATTTTTCAGAATTCAAAATCAGATTAATCAGATTATATTTAGAACATATGTATACATTTGACGGTTTGGATTGCCATATTTTAGTAAATTAAGGCTTGAATATAGTTTTGATCATGATTGGGGAATATTTCTAGTGATTTAAGGCTTAAGATTTTGTTTTGAGAATTTTCAGAATATATTCAGAATATTATATTCAGAACACATGATATAATTCAGAACAATATGTATAGAATGTTTTGGATTGCCGATTTTATTAGAATGACTAAATTTTACGTTTTAATGAATTATTGATCATAATGATCCATTTATTCAATTAAAGTTGTGCCGGATCAATTTAGTCAAAATCATATTGGGATAATAATTTGCTATTTAGAATCAAATTAGTTTAAAATTGTACATGTGTATTATATGATTAATAATTATTTGATACGTGTTAATGGTGTGTGAGATGGGGGCGGAAATTACATTTTCCATCTTTGCTCCCGACCAATCGGAGATATTCTATTTCTGTTTCAGAATTCTATATTCTAAATGGGGAAAACTTTTATCTCCATCATTGGTTGGTTAATTAAATTTAGTTTTTAGGTTTAGGATTTGGTTCTTACCCATCTATCAAAGCTAATATAAAAATTTAAAAATTTAAAAAATATATAAAATGGTTGATTTGTAACATAACTGAGTCGAATTGCAGTTTGGTTTGATTCGGTTCAGTTTGAATTGCCAATTTAGTGAAAAAAGCAAATTTTTACGAATTAAGAGTTAAAATTGTGAATTAAGTTTTTACGAATTTTTATGATCTAAGGGAAACATTTTAGTGAATTAATTAGTTTTGAGATTAGAAAGATTAAATTTTAAGTTTTAACGATTGAATATTGAACTTGTCTCATATTATCAATTTAGGAGTGAATTAAATACGTGTGCAATCTTTAGTTGTTTTCTATTTTAGTGTACAATTTTTGTTTTATAATGTACAATCGGGGATTATGACCAATCAGCGCGAGTCTAACATGTCACATTAGTAATTTTTAACTCTTGGACACACTAACCTTATATTTTCATCATTATTTACTCTCTTTTGTATATTTTTTTCAATCATCTTCTCCTTCTCTCAAATCATTTTATTAACTCATTTATTCTAAATTCTTCTTTATTCATTTCATCAACCTCAATTCAAATTCACAAATTTTCCATTAATCTTGGTCGGTTTTCTTATTCAAAACAAATTATAGAGTAGATAATTTCTTATTGCCTTGCTCTCCACATTTCAGCATTGAAGAATTTGAGGGCTAAATTTAGATTTCGATTAAATTTAGGACCTGACGTCACAAGTAAACAGATGGATGATTGATTTCAAATTTTTAGGGGCAAGGGAGTGAGTTGTGACATGTGATATGTAAAAGCGTAATATTTGATGGGGTAGTTTTAGCTTTTTTTAATTGAAACCTAAGTTTAGCGTTCAAATTATTCTATGCTAAGATTTGGAGAGAGATCAGAACAAATTATCTATTTTTTAATTTGTTTTCAATAAGGAAACAGACTAAGATTAATGGAGGATTTGTGGCGTTGAATTGAGATTGTTGATTGTAGGAATTAACGAGAATTTAGAATTGATGAGTTGACAAAATGATTAGAGAGAGAAAATACTTAATAGAAAATAATGATGGAAATATAAGATTGAAAAAAATGGATTGTGTTCCATTTTTTTAAAGGATAAATTAAAAATTATTGATGTTGGAGATTGACTAGTATTGACCGGTCATAATTTTCGGCTCTACATTTTAGTGAGAGGTTATCCAAAAATTGAAGTACTTTTATGTGAAAAAATGAATGTTGTACACTAAATTATGAAATAGACAAAAGGATGGTTATGTAATATACTCATCAATTTAGTCAAAATCATCTTCAGATATTAATTTGGTCTTTTAAGGAAAATCTACAAGTTGTTTGATTTTTAACTTAATTAAATCGATTTATAATTTAAATTGCCAATTTAGTGAAAGGAGTAAATTTTTACGAATTAGGAGTCAAAATTGTCTTTAAAGTTGATTGTTGAGATCAATTTAACTCAATTTGAAAATTATGTATCGAGCTGAGTTGGAAAGTTGACAAATGAGTTTTAATAAAACATTTATAGAGTTTTGGTCAATTTGTCAATTTTGAGGACTTCGTTAATATTTAAATTTTGATTTGACCTAAATTGATCTTGCCAAGTTTAAGGGTTATTTTGATCTTTTATTCAAATTTTTACATAATAATTTTTTTCTCACTACTTACAAATGCTGCTAAAAACGCTAAATAATTTGAGATCTTTAAAAGCTAAAAGATTTAAATCAATGCAATTTTTGTTAAACACTCAGAATTCTCTTATGCAATTAATTAGCTAAATAATTGAACATGTGAACTAGTGATTAGTAATTGGTTAATTATATTTTTAAATTTAAAGTTGTTAACCTACATCTCTGAAGTTCTGTCACTTGTAAGTGATTGGCAGAAGTGCTTATCTTGATCCTGATTGGTCAAATAAATTTAGTCATTTACCGTTAGATCTAGCTTTATTAAATCTAAAATTCTAATAACCCTAAATCTAATGGTGAATTACTAAATTCATTTCTTTTATTCAGGGTCAAAGTGAGTACTAATTAGTAATTGATTAACAAACATGTTTACGTTTGATTTTGTAGTTGTAGATTGTGTTTAGTTTGTACATGTTCTTTATACATATAGGGATTTTGAAGTATTAAACCATAAAATGATAGAAATGTTAGTAATGAATGTGAATGGGATGAAAAAAAAAGAAATAGGGTGGGAAACAAAGAGTAAAGTGAACTGAGGTTCATGGGTTGGGTGGAAAACAAAGAGTAAAGTAAACTTGAGATCATATGTTGAAAATGAAATACAACATGAAGTGGATATGTTTGAAGATTTAGACTATATAATCTCAAAAGAGATGATATTTTGTGTTTGATTTTTTTGTTATAATTGGATTTTTTCCAATTTTTTCTGTAATTATAAAGCCCGAATCTCCAAACTTATCCATTTCACTTGGTAACTCTTTTTCAACCTTTTTCCCAGTTCATTTCACTCTTTGATTCCTTCTCTATTTCTCTTCTTTTCATTTAATTTATCTTCTCTACTAATGTTTCTATCATTTTATAGTTCAATACTTCACAATCTCTGTATAAATAACATGTACACACTGAATATAACCTACAACTATATAAGCAGACCTGGTCATGACCATATTTATTAACCAATAGCTAATCTTACCAATACACAAAATTATAAATCTACAAGTACAGAACTTGAGAGATACATAAAAATTTATAATTTGTATAAAATTATATTTTATGAATTAACACCTGACTATATAGAAATGATTTATCAACGAATAAAATAATAGTTATAAAAAAATGGGTAAATAATTATAAAGTCCTTATGTTTTTGCTTAACATACTAGTAGGTCCATCATATTATTATAAGGTGCTTAAGTTTTATTTTAATCAACTCTTTAGTCTTTCCATCTGTTTTTGTAGATGAAAGTCCAAATTACCCCTAGTTATTTACATAAAAAAAACTTATCTTTTAATGCCAAAATTTAATCTAAATAGTTTTTTTTTTTTTTGGTAAGAAGGGAAGAAAAAAAAACAAACAAACAAAAACCTAACCCGGGATCAGTCTAGGAAGACTGACCCCAATCCTATCCTCAAGAAGAGAAGGTAACAGAAAAGAAGGAGGAACGAAAAGGGTAGAAACACCTAACATCCCCCCATGCCCAGCAGCTGCCAAGCGATCCGCCACGCGGTTTTGCTCCCTATAAATATGGGAGAAGGTAAGAGAATCGAAGGCAGGACGAAGCCTCAAGATGGCTTTAATGAGATTCTGACTCTTAAGACAAACAGCCTGTCTATCCGAAATCCTGTTGATAGCCTCCAAATTGTCAGATTCCACCGAAAGTCTTTTAACACCCATGCGAATGACGAGTTTAATGCCAGACAAGATCCCCCAGAGCTCTGCAGTAAAGGAGGAGCCCGTACCTAAGTTATGGGTAAACCCAGCCAACCATAATCTAAATAGTTTTAATAAAGTTTATAAAGTATGTATGCACCAAAATTTATATAATTACATATACTAATCATTAAAAATATATTTTTATTCTCTTAAATTTTTATTTTTTAATATAATGTCTTTAAACTAACATTAAATACTAATAAAAAATTTAAAATCATATTTTTTTCTTCATTTATAAAATTTATTAAAGATAAATAAAAATTATTTTTTACAAAATTTATATAGTTTTGCTCATATTTTAATAATTTTTGAAATATTTTCCATTCATTTTTTAGTCAATAATTTTTTAGACCAGTAAATTAAAGTTCTATAATTATATAAAATTCAATAAATTAATTACTCAATATTGTAGAGATTATGTAGGAAAAAAGAAGAAAAAACATAAAATAGGAAAAATAGATGTTTTATTATTAAATCATAGAGTAAAGGGCAATTTTTGTATTTTGAAATTTATTTGGTATAATTTGACCATTGACTCAAACATAAGGACTAAGGAGTTGATGAACATAAAAACTGAGGGACTATATAATTATTTTTAAAAACAGAAGGACTGACTAGTGTATTAAGTAAAAACTCAGGGACCTTATAATTATTTACCCTAAAAAACTCAATGTTCTTATTTGTCATTTTATACAAGCAACTATTAGTAATCATCTAATTTTTTACCAAACATGTTTATACAAATAGTTGGTCAAATCAGCTAAATAAAAAGTTAATATCCTCAACAAGCCTTTATCTTTCAATTCTAATGAAGTCACTGACATATTAATTCTTAAAGATGTGGCCTTGACAGTAATTGTATTGAGTTGGATGGACCTATACATTGAAAGCTCTTAGACCATAGATTTGAGCAAATACTAGAACACCCATCAACACCTTTATTCTCTATTAGGCACACCTCACTTGTAAATTTCGAGTTCCTCTTTTATCGTTCTTCTAAGAATTTCTCAGATATCTCAGTATAGCTTCAAGCCAATTAACACCAATCACTTGATCTCAACTTGTATATATGTTGCTTACAACTTTATAATTGTACAAGTTGGGACCATGTGATTGGTGTTAACTGGCTCGAAGCTATATAGTGATATCAGAGAAATTCTTAGATCAATGACAACAAAGGAACTCAAAATTTATAAGTAAGGTGTGCCTCATGGAGAATGAAGGCATTGATGGGTGTACCACTATTCGCCCGAATCTCAAGCCCAGGAGCCTCAAATGTATAAACCTATCCAATTTGGTATAATAATTATCAAAGCATAATACGATAACGACTTTGTTAATAAGGGAGAATATTTTTAAAGTGCTCGAATCTACCGCTAAGAATATCCTATGGCTTTGTTTCAGACCATAATTACCTTTGGACTTCTTTGGATGGTTGCTCAAATCAAACTAAACTCAAGAAATAAAGCATTCTTTGTATACTTGACTATGGTTTGAAGGGATAACTTTCAGCGTGGGACTGTGACCCATAATTTCTCATAATTTCTTTTGTCATCAGAATGATTCTTTCATCCTTCTCTGAAATCACAAGTCCAAGAAATATCTAGAGAGTAAAAAAGTTTGGGCATCTCATAAAAAAGAGGAACAAAGTCTAAAGGCTCTAAATAGGGATGATTGGGTAGGTGAACTTAAAAAAAATATAATGAAAATAAGTAAAATATCAAAAGGAAAAAAAGAAATTTGAAATAGTGAAGAGGAAAATGTTTTTTTATTTTGGGACTCAAACGCCAATCAAATGTAACCTTTATGATTTACTGTTGATAAATGGGAAAAGTTTCTCTATAACTAAGTAGAGGTCTAATTCATTTTCGAAGGCTCATCCAACGAAAAGAGGCCCAGTGATAGAAAAAATCCCACATGATTCGCATGGCAAGAACTGCCCCATTACCCAGTCCAGTAGCAAAACAACACTTTCATATATCTCACAACCTTTAATTGAGTAATATCTATTTTTTCTTTCTTTTTTATTACGATATTCTACTTTCTTTACTATTATTAGTAACTGGCTTTGGAATATAAAAATTATTATATTTCCTCATTCAATTTACTTCAACAATAAAAAAATTAAATTACTTTCATAATATAATACTACTTATGATCTTAACAACAATAAAAAAAATTAAAGTTGTAAAATCATATGTACGTGCAAATATATATTATAAAATGTGTAGTTCTGTGTGGTTTGGTTTTTTTTTATATTTTTTTGTCAAATCAAACTGAATACAACTGAATACTGAAATGCATCTAAAACTAGAACCAAATAAAAAACCGAAATATCAAAAAAATGAAACCAAAAAATGAATTGAAACGGTTCTATTCGATATGCAGTTTAAACCGAACCATACATATAAATATAAATGATATCTAATATTGCAAAACAATATATTTAATTGCTTTCAATTCCTAGAATACAACTCTACTAGACACCTTCCACCTACAAAGGAGAGATATAGGCCTTTCAAAATCCAAATTTTTTTTTACCAATTTAATAAAATATTTAACTACGATTTCAGATCTATTTCATCGCAATTGACTGCAGCAGTCAAATACCCAACTTTCAAGCCAACTTTAGCAACGAAATAATTTCCTCGACAATTGTAACCTTCGATTGAGAAATCCTCGAACCCAATTGTACGTTTTCCAACATCAAATAATGCTTTGTTTTTAGATGATATTTCATTAATTGTGCGTTTCTAAGGACCAAACCACTTAGTAATGTTGTGTAAGCTGTCGTAGGATAAGCAATTTTGAATTCAGTTGCTAAATTAACTTCAATAATATAGCGATTTCCATCAACATTCACATCTATATACTCATATTCTCTTGGCGGATTCTTCCTGAATTTTCCCCATCAGGATTTGTAAAGACCTGTAACACATGAATATGTATAATATGAGCCCCAAACATACTAATTTATATTCAAGTTCGCACTCAGAAATTGACAATTTAGGCAATTATGAATATGTATATGGAATTCTGAGAATTATGAGGAAAAAAGAAACTAACCAGCATCAAAGCCATGATGGCGTAAATGAGACATAAGTGTGCGTTTATTAAAGCCTTGTTGGGATGATTTTTCATCAATGATCTGACAAGCAAGTTGAATTATCCTTTTGATTTTATCATCTTCGTCTTCATTACTGAGCAAGTTCTGCAATTTGTTGTTGATTTCAGAATCAGAGCAGTAAGTGATTGTTCAAGGTTAGATTCGGTTTCTGGATCATATTGATTGATTCCTTCGATAAAAGAGTTGACTAGGTCGGAAAGATCGTCGGAATCTTCAGAAGAATAGTGCTCGCCAGGGGTGGAGCCAGCCCAGGGCTCGGGGGGCCGGAGCCCCCCGGCCACCGTCTCCGCCCTTGAGTAAGGATCGATTTTTCCCATTCAGCCCTCCCTAAAATTAGTATATATTGACTTTATGTAGTATTATTTTAATGTTTAAAGGAACATGAGATGGTTAAGGATACATATTCCTATTTAAGAGGTTCTATGTTCAAGTCCCTCCAAACTCATTTTTTTAAAAAAGTTTTTATTTATTTTTACTTTATTTTTAAATAACTATAAAAACATGTTTTTTTTTATAGAAATTGGGACGAGACAGAACTTGGGCGGGGTGAGCACCCGTGGCCCAAGAACTAACAAACCCGCAATAGATTAAAAAACGAAAAATGAGTGTTGAACAAAAGAATAGGAAGGAGAACAAACAAAAAGAAGGGGGAGGAGAAAAGTTTAGGAAAGTCAAGAAAAACGTAACTAATTATTTTTGATCTTACGCAACTAATTATTAATTAATTTACATAAACTCTTTATTTTGATAACATTTTTGAATTTATTTTTATATGTCTTTTTCATTTAAAATAAAAAAGTAAACATATTTAATTTTCTATTAGTTCAAAGCTAGTTTCTAAAAAATGATAATATTTTTACAATTTTAACGCGTTAGAGGCTAAAAAGTTTTTGTCCAACCCGTTGAAAATTTACCCTCAACCGCACGAGTAAAATTAGTCCCTCAAGTTTAAATTTCAGGCTCCACCATTGGTACATGCTCCCACAAAGTCTCATCCGAACAACGTCCTTGAAGACAGCAGCCATCCCCTTTGAACCTCATTCTCTGAAATTTAGGAGAAAACGATTGGAATTTCTGGTAGTGATTATAATTTATATATAAAAAGAAAGAAGAGAAGTCAAAACTAGTAATTAGGCAGATATATATCCACATAAGGATAACAATATTATGTGGAAAGTACTTATCATTATAATACTAGTAATAAAATAGATAAAATATGAGAACATTTGGTGTGCACATTTATATTCCATCTGTTAATTAAATGAACTGAGAAATATAATAAGAGAGTACTGCTAATATTACAGAAATATATTTGGTCCAAATTTAGTAGTAAAGATTGTTAATGATTGAAAACCCAATTTAGTTGATATCTGGACGTGGAAAATTGACGAAGAGAGGCCAGCTTCATTCAACATTTCCTCTGTCTACGTTCCTTCATTGAATCCTTTTCTCGAATCGAACTGAAGATCCAAACCAAATGTTTATAAATAAAAAAAATTACAAAAAATTACATGATATTTATTGTATTTGTAAGAGATAAATTTATAAATAAAAAAAATTACAATAAATTATGTCCACATTTGACCCATAATGAATTAGTTTTCCATCCTTAATGAATTAAATGTCATCTATAAAAATACTCCAAGAAAGAAATGTTACTAAATGATATTATATAGGGTAAATAATAAAAAAATTAGATACTAAATGTTAGAAATATGGAATCACAAACATAAAATAGGAACGTGATTAATCACTGTGCTTAAGGAAATATTAACCCCCACTATCAATTGCTATTGGGTTTCTGACTAAGTTTCTTCTAGGATTTCCCTAACATAAAATTAATGATAGCAATTTCACTAATTTCCCTATGAACGTATTTGAATAATTAAAACAGTAAGTAAAAAGGTATGAAAGATTGAGGATATTTATAACCAAAAAGCTGGTTGTCAAAACAGTTATAAAACTGTTTTATCTTTATCCAAAATACAGATTTCTCCAGACATACATATGTCTCTAGACATACAGATGTCTCTAGACAATACAGATGTCTCTTAGACAATATAAAATACAGATTTCATTCTTATTCTTTCCATGTGAAATTTCCACAACACCAATATTAAAGACTAATATCTAACAATCCCCCACTTAGGCTTTATGTATTGGTGTTTAAACAAATCTCATTAGAGTTATGCATAAATGTCGGTATCTTGCGATTTGGACCTCCACTTAGTGTAACACTTCAAGGAAAAACGAAATTAATGGCGGCTTGCCGCTTTTGAGCTATAATCCCTTTTGTTATACCGGAAGTATCACACATATAACTTCTATATAAATGTACGTTCATAGAAATGGTAGCACTATTATGGCCATGCGCTCATCCTAGACTTCATGGACAATTATAAAAGTAGACCTCACTTTCATTAGGAGCGGCACCACTCCTTATGTCCATATAGGTGAAGTTCAAATACAACACATGAAGCTTCATTAAGAGTCTAAGACTCACCCTAATAATCATATACTATCTAATTTATTATTATACTTAGTATATCAATCAGTTATCAACAACTTGTTTTTACCACATTGAACCTTTACATAGTGATAATACTATACATAGGTTGGGTTTCTGTTGTTGCTGATGTAATCATATAGGTCTTAAACCAATCTTTTTGGACATTTTATATACTATGTCCCTTGGAAGTCCTTTTGTGAAAGGATCTGCCAAATTATTACAAGACTTAACATATACAACAGTAATAATCCCATCTGATATTAATTGTCGTACATACGAATGTCTTAAGCTAATGTGTATAGGAAAGGGAATGAATCTACGGCCAAAAGAAGAGATGAAGAAATGCACATATATCCAACGGAAAATAAGCCAACCTTCATTTTGTGGCATGTTAAAATCTTGACGTGACACTGAGTTGGTAGAACTTAACGGACTACATGTCACGTTCCATGATTGCGAACTAAATTGGTATTATTTTATAAACATTATGTCTATATTGATGTTATTTTGGATGTGGAACCTAAATTAATACTTCTCTAAACATTTTAAATATATTTTTTGATACTTTATTTTTTTTCTTTTATATGGTAGGATTAGGAAGTTAATTTTCATATTAATTTTACCCCTAAAATAATACAATTTTACCTCTAACATTGGCAGCTAAAAGCAATTTTACCTCTAACATTCACAAGTTGGGTCAATTTGAGAAATTATTCATCAAATTGTCATATCGATCATGAATCTTGTCATCTACGCTTCATATGTATGTCATTTTATCACTAACATATCACAAACAAATGATTAGAAGCGAATTGTTAAAAAATAAAATAAAAAATATATGTTCTTTTGTTGGAGTTGGACAAAGGACATTTGCTTGCAGTGTGTGTTTGAGATAATAATGGAAATTTTCTTAGGTCTTAACTATTGATTTAAGTTTTTCGTTAAGTTGGTTCCATGATATGAGCTCTGTTTGGTAAATAGTTGCTAACTATCAGCTAATTATATTAATTGTTATAGCTGATTTGACTAGCTGATTGTTTAAACTTGTTTAGTACTTAACTGATTGCTAATAGCTATTTGTGTAAAATGACAAATAATGACATAGTAAAACATTTATTTGGGGTTAAATGTTAGTAATTAGGGGTAAAAATATCTTTGAAAAGAGATGAAATAATAATCTAATTGAAAAAACTCATAAAACCAGTTCTTTCAAAAATTAGTTTTTCGAATCCAATAAGCTCTTTCAAACCTATTTTCATCAAACACCATTATTAGAGGTTTGACTAGTCAAAACCTCTAAAATAACTCAAACCTCTAATTTTATCCTAAAAACTCTCTATCAAACATGGCTATAATATCAGAGTCTCGCTAAGTTGATGAAGGTTCAAATTCTGGCAATCTTATTTGCTGATTAAATTCTAACGCATGGTAAAATGTGCAGTTTGATTCAATGATTTAATTTGGTTAGATTTTAACTATGTATTAACTTAATTTGGTTGATTTGATTCAATGATTTAATGGTTACAAAGCATAGTAATTTTATGACACAAATTTATTATATTAATCAATAAAATAAAACATACTTTAGTAAAACCTAATATACAAAACATGTATCAAAACCTTTTACCTTTACGTTTAGGGGTGTGCATCAGTGTGAAACCGAATAAAAAATCAAATACTGAAATTATCAAAATAATTGACACCAACACCGAATCAAATAATATATTAACCCAAAATAAAACCGAACCAAAATATTTGGTGCAGTTTGATTTTAACCAGAACATACTAAACCTAGTTGAAAAGAACAAACAAATCAAAATTACTATACTTCCCCATTCAATTTACTTCAATAAGAAAAAAAATTCAAATACTTTGAGAATATAATTTTGCTTGTTATCTCAACAACAATAAAAAAAAATATATATTAAACTTGTAAAATCAAATAGACATGTAAATATATATGATAATGTAGAATATGTGTAATTCGGTGTGATTTGAGTTTTTTTTTCTTACATTGTTTGTCAAACCAAATAGAACCGAATATCGAAATGTATCTAAAACTAAAACCAATACCGAACCAAAGTGTCAAAAAAACCAAACAGAAAAATGAATTTCATCGGTTCAATCCAGTATGCAATTTAAACCGAACCAATGCACACCACTACTTATGTTAACACAAATATAAATGATATCTAATGTTGGAAAAAAAAATCATGTCCATTTAATTGCTTTCAATTCCTACAACACAACTACTT
This sequence comes from Euphorbia lathyris, assembly GCF_963576675.1. Classification (NCBI taxonomy): domain Eukaryota; kingdom Viridiplantae; phylum Streptophyta; class Magnoliopsida; order Malpighiales; family Euphorbiaceae; genus Euphorbia; species Euphorbia lathyris. The sequence goes on from NC_088915.1 coordinate 90,341,182, forward strand.
ACAGAGTTCAACTAGACAATTTCCACCTACAAAGGGGAGCTACTGGCCTTTCAAAATTCAAAAGAAATCTCTACCAATTTAATAAATATTCAACAACGATTTCAGATCCATTTCGCCGCCATCGAGTGCAGAGCCAACTTTACCAACGAAATAATTTCCTTGGCAATTGTAACCCTCGACTTGGAAATCCTCAAACCCAATTGTACGTTTTCCAGCATCAAAGAACGCTTTGTTTTTAGCTGATATTTCATTGATTGTGCGTTTATAAGGACCAAACCACTTGGCTTCCATGTACCCGTTTCTCCTCCACGACGGGACATGCAATTTCATCTTTTTCATCGACAATCTTACTTCACTGCATATTAATCTTACTATTTCCTTCAGCTTCTCAGGCTTTCCGATGAATATTTTAGGAAAATGATTAAGTAATGTTGTATAAGGTGTTGTAGGACGAGCAATTTCAAATTCCATTGCTAAATTAACTTCAATAATAAATCGATTCCCATTAATATTCACATCTATAAACTCGTATTCTCCTGGCGGATGCTTCTCAGATTTCCTCCACCGACATTTGCAAAGACCTGTAACGCATGGAGTGGCAAAGTTAGGATTTAAAATAAAGGGGCGAAATTGCATATGACTCAATTACGACACGAGATCGGCACATAATTATAATATTTGAGTTTAGCTTAATAGATAATGAGTTATTTTTGTTTTGATGCGAAATTAACATGTAAATTTTTCGGATGAATTATAGTTGACATGTTAACATGAAAATGACAGAAATATTTAAGATTAGTATAATATTCTTAAATATTAAATATGTAATCTTAATTAATAATGCTCATAAAATCACAGTAATTATTATAAATACGATTCAAACTTCTCATATTTTTACATGTAATTTTAATTACTTGTAAAAACATTACACTCTGTATCCGAAAGAGAGTACTCAGTTCTCCTAATAACTAAAAAGAGTTACATGTCTGATTCAAACTCGGGTTCGCAGTGGTGGAGTAACTGGATCGGAAAAAAAAAATCATAATTTAGATGGTCAGCGTTAACATGTTAATCCAATAGTGACATTTCTCCCTATATTTTTAAATATAACTATTCATATGCAGATACATAGTAAAATTACATTACAGGTAACTGAAAATACAACACGAAATCGTCATTAATCCGATTAGGTTGACATAATTATGATTTTTTTGGATTGGATTAGAATTGACTCGTTCTACACTAACCAGCATCAAAGCCGTGGTGGCGTAAATGAGACATGAATGTGCGTTTATTAAAGCCTTGTTGGGAGGATTTTTCATCTACAATCCACAAGCAAGTTGAATTATCCTCCTCATGAGTTGATCATCTTCATGTTCATTACTAAGAAGATTCTGCAATTTGTTGTTGCTTTCAGAATCAGAGAAGTAATTTGGTGATTCTTCAAGGTTAGATTCGTATTCTGGATCATGATTATTGACTCCTTCAATAAAAGAGTTGACTAGATCGGAAAGATAATCGGAATCTTCAGAAGAATAGTGTTCGCTCCCTGTTGGAGGTATTGCGACTAGTTTAACGGAAGCAAGTAATTAAACATGTAGAACATAAATAAACTTTTTCAGGAATAATGAAAGAAAGAACAATACTTGTTGAGCTTATTTTTTCAGAATTAAAATTGATTACAAAGTGAAGCTATAGCTATTTATAGAAGTACATTTTAAGTAATTCAACATCTACTACTATACCAATTTCGGCCAATTTAATGAATTGCCCCCATACACAAATGCATTTATACAATAAAAGTCAAAAACTTACCTAACCAATGATATAACTAAATTTGTTATTTTATAATAGGCCTAATACACAAATAACCCCCTCAACTTATCCAAATTTTGCAACTGCCCCCTCCAACTTTCAATTGTAACAACTTACCCCTTAAACTTGTCCAATTGTAAAACATAACCCCTCAAACTTGTCCAATTATAAAACAGAACCCCAAATTGTTGACACAGACTGTAATTGAAGAAACACGTGAAATACAAAAGCTGCAAACGCTCGTGGAATGTGATAATCAGATCTTTGGACCCAAAAAAATCAGTATTTAAGTAACCAAATCCTCAATTCTTCAACTTTTTCTTCTTCTTTTCGTTATTCCTATTCGTTTTTTTAGTGATTTCTTGATTCAAAGTTTTGAGATATTATAATGGTGAAAATGTGGAGAAATAGCTCTATTGAAGATTTCATGGCGTGATACGAATCCGGGTAAACGTTTTTACGGCTGCTTCAAGTACTTGGGTAAAAAAAATTCAATTTGGGGTTATGTTTTACAATTGGACAAGTTTGAGGGGTTATACTTTACAATTGGACAAGTTTGAGGGGTAAGTTGTTACAATTGAAAGTTGAGGGGTGAAGTTGCAACATTTGGATAAGTTCAAGGGATTATTTGTGTATTAGGCCTTTATAATAAATGTTTTTGTTTTAATCTTTCACAAAATTCAACTCATATATGTGAATATTGTGAACCTTTATCATGTTTGTCTACAACCAAAACAATGATAAGGTTGCTCATTTATTATCATGTCAACCCCATACACGGTTGACATGCAATTTTATTTTTTTTTATTTTTTTATTTTTTTTAAATTAAACTTTTATTATTATTATTTGATTTTATGGACAATAATCATGAATTTGAACACTCCCATTGCTATCGCAAAGCCTCATACGAACGACGTCGTTGAAGACAGCAGCCATCCCTTTAAACCTCATTCTCAATTTTGGGAGAAAATGATTGAAGTGATTTTGGAAGAATGGGAATGGAATGAGAGTATTATGTCGAAATTATGTGTAATAGTAATTAATAATAATAAATATAAATCGTTTTTTTTGGAAAAGAAATACAGTATAAACCAGTTTTTATTCATTAATTAATATTTCTAACAATTGAAATCCATGCTCATTTCCGAGTCCAGGTTCTACTCAAATTGAAATTTGGTAACGTTAGTTAACTCTTAATTAACCAAATCTTGGTCACCAAGTTTGGGAAACTTGGTGTAAGGACCAAACTTTAAAAATTCGAGGATTTCGAATGCAGATTTTTAGAAAACCAAAACGATTTATATTTTACAAAAAATTCCACTTTTTAAAACAATTTATATAATAAAACAGAGGGAGTAGATTATAAAGATATTTAAATTATGTAAGCATAATTTACGTTTTTCTCTCACTTACAGGACCGGTCCTGGGAGTTGATTTCTGCGGCAGTGGCCCAGGGCCCATCATCTTAGGGGCCCAAATTTGTTTTAAAAAATGAGTTTTTTTTTTTCTAATTTCAACCAATATTAATATAAAATGCAGGGTGACACTAAAGATTCCAAATTTCAACCAATATTAATATAAATCACCAATATTTAGGGATAATTACTAATCTAACCCAATCAAGAACCTCAATTTACATATCTATCCCACATTGCTTCCATTTTACCTAATTAGACATTTAAACCCATTTTGGACTGCATTACCCTTATTTGTCGTTTGAACGTTCATTTCCTACTTCCCGCTGCTTCCACTTCGACTTCCTCACCTGACATTTCCCATTCAACTTCATTGTGGTTCATCTTCTTTAGTTTCAGTGTGTTTCAACTGCATTTTACGTTTTAAATTCATCACTATATATAATCTGGTCCGTTCTTCTCTGCATTTTCATTTTTATTTTCATCTCCTACCTCGGCTCGGGCCCGTTTTCATCTACTGCACGCGGAGGTTATGGCGAGAAAACGGAAGGCGGCGGCGGCAAACGAAGAGGAAGGACGGACGAAACATAAGGTAAGCATGCATCATCTTCTTCCCTGTTGTTTCCGCCATTAATGAAGATTAAATGCGCTCGAATGTGCTCGAATGCGATCATATTTTAACTGTATGTAAATATGGTCGCATTTGTTACCTAAATGCGCTCAAATGCGCTCATATTAACTGTATGTAAACTTGAGCGCATTTGTTACCTAAATGATTGCACAATGTTAAGGACAAATGATTGCCAAATATACTCATAAAGTCTTAAAACAAGCACAATGTTAAGGACAAATGATATTAATCAACTCGATCATAAATGCTTCGAGGTAGTAGTGTTAGAACAACTCGCTGAACTTGAGATTACACTAGGAAGCCGTGTAGTGTTTGGAAGCATGGATGGACAATTCAAACGATTATGACCGATGCTCCCGCATCTGCTACACCTTGTGTGAATTATATCTTCACCCACGGATGGCCTTCTTTTCTGACCTTTTGGTCGACCAGCAGACCCCCCCTCCTTCTTAGGAGGAAGCACCTTCATAGGATTCTCGTTCACTTTCCATTCCGATTGGTGACCAAGTGGATATATCGACTCACCCCATGCCAACTTAAGTGACTCGTTGGTGTAGTAACGATGCACCCACCTATAGGCGTTATCCATCCTATGTTTGGAAGCAACTTTGCATACGTGTTCACATGGAAATTGGGCTAGTTGCCATTTCCTACACGTACATGTTCCTGCATTTAAATCAACAAGTCCCCCCTTTACCCGATCACCGATTTGATAGGTGTGATTATCCACAGGGAAATACGAACAACGTATTGTTGCGTCTACACGCTTTATCATCTTTTTTTCCGGTAACTTGGCCAAATACCCCACACGTTCTTCTGCAGAAACATATTAATCTCATAAATAGTTATGTATTATATATAAAATAAAAAAAGACACGTTTATAACCTGCTGCTGTACGTCTCTCGTAAAACCATTTCTGTAATGTCATGCGTATGAACTCAACCAACATTGTGATTGGTAGACGTCTAGCCTCCACCATTAACGTGTTGAATGATTCTGCAACATTCGTGGTGATAATTTTATACCGACGACCACAGAAGAATGCACGTGACCATTTCTCTTTTCCAGCTTGCAGTAAATAGTCGGCAGCACCGGAATGTAGTAAACAAAGTGTCATAAAGTTTTCCTCAAAATCAGATACCCGATAGGATTTTGCACATTTCCAAAATGCCTCATCTATCTTACGAATTCCATGAAATTTGGCCTTCACATTTTGTTGCAGATGACGAGCGCATGCCCCATGTACAACATTAGGAAAAACTAGATTAACTGCATGTATAATGCTCTGATTTCGATCTGATATAATGGCTAGATCTTCAACATCGTGCAGACACTCTTTCAATTTATTCATAAACCAAAGCCACGATTCATTACTTTCTTTCGGGCCAACTCCAAATGCAATAGGAAAGATCATTTTGTTCCCATCAATGGCAACTGCAATGTATAATATGCCGGGATATTTACCTTTTAGAAAAGTTCCATCGACGGCTATGACAGGTCGAATATATTGTTTAAAACCTCTCAATGAAGCACCCATAGCCATAAAGAAAAATCTAAATTGATCATCATCATCTGTCTCGATATGTGTCACGGTTCTCAGATTTGTACTCTTCAACATCTCACAGTAGTCCGGTAACAACATGAACGATTCCTCCGGCGAACCACTCTGCGCTTCCAATGCCCAGTGTCTTGCTCTCCAAGCTTGCATATAAGAGAGATTAACAGAAAAATCTCGTTCAAAGTCGAAAACAATATCCTTTGGTCGATGCACCCGATTTTCCAAATCAAACCTATTTCGGAGTAGTATCCCTGCAACACGTTTCCCCGCTTGCCTATGGTGCAGACATATCTGATCTCTCCCACAAGTGTGCGTGTCCATACCATCCATTCTTGAAATCCTGAACAAATTGGAACCTGGAATGACGATCCCTCTAGCCCTCCATTTACATTTGTCCACATCGTTACATTTCACCTCAAACAAAGACTTTTTTTATTTGTAAACCTTCCATTCAAACGAATTTTCAATTGCATATTTTCCAAGTGAATCTTGCAATTCAACTTTGTTTGAAAATATATCATTGACCCTCAAAGTAGTCCCTCCGTTTGATTGCTTAGGTGCAATCATATTCATTGGCGCATCACATGGCTTTGGACACCATCGAAATGGATCAGTCATCCTTTTCATTCTATCTTCATCACCATCCTCATATGGGATACGTTGGATGCATTCAGATTGCTTAGCTGTTTCATGAACACTTTTAACAGGAATTTCATTCTGAGTGATATCTTCATTCTCCACATTGTCACCATTATCGTAACAATAATCATTATCATAATGCTCATCATAATGATCATGATTATCATTATTCAGATAATCATCATTATTGTAGTTCTGATAATCGATACCATTTCCACCATCGTTGTCATCCTTACCATGTATAGGAGCATCAAGTTCGACGGTGGGACCATTACTTACTGCTTCCGTTGGTTTGCTTTGACCAACATGTCCATCCTTATTGTTAGGTCGCAATGATGAAGCTTGTATTGTTCGCATGTTTAGAGTAACGTACAATGGAATCAAATCGGTCGGATTCATTCGGCAATACTCTATGAATCCCATGACATCTCCATCGTCATCAATATGTGCTATCCCACCGCGCAGTTGATTTGGACCATATGTCGCCTGCATGGACATTTGGAGATCATACGAGGTTGAATCAACACGAAGTGCACCATAAACTTTCTCTTTCAACTTTTACAAGTCAATCTGTGTTGGCAAAACCAACAACTTCGCTTTACCACCGACGTATGTCATCACAGTTCCCTCTTTGGTCCACAGTCCGTCCCAAGATAAAAAACACGTACACCTCTCTTTGGTTGACATACTTCTACATTTAGTAAAATTGACACGTAATCAAAACATAATAAAGCCAATTCATATGTAAATGCGACTCAAATGCGACATGTTACACCAAAATGTGGCTCAAATGCGACATGCTACACCAAAATGCGACTCAAATGCGACATGCTACACCAAAATGCGACATGCTACATCAAATGCGACCGCAAATGCGACAGGGCTCTGAATGCGACAAGGTATATGTGAAACCTTGTCGCATTTGATTCTCTGTGTCGCATTTGAGCACCAGAATACGACACATCGAGCGACAATGGCGGAATCAAAAAATTTCAAGATTCAAGCAAATGCATTCGAATACCAATTGTGTATTTCTAGTAATGTGTATGAAAAAATGAAGAAATGATACTTACATGAACTTGAATGGGTATGGATGTGCTTAGATCTTGGGTTGAGTTGATGAATTTTGCTGTGAGAATGTGAAAGTAAATGAAAGGGAAAGAGGAGATGGTTGTTATATGATAATAAGGGTAGTTTTATCCAAAATAGGTTTAAATGTCTAATTAGGTAAAATGGAAGTAAGGTGGGTTAGATATGTAAATTGAGGTTCTTGATTGGGTTAGATTAGTAATTATCCCCAATATTTATTGCTAAAAACTCAAATTTCGACCCATATTCGAGCAATTGTTTCAATTTTGACATTATGCTTTAATTTGAACCATTGGACCATTTATTATGAAGGCTTTTTGTATAAAAAAAATCATAATTATTTATAAAATTATAACTAAAATATAAGAAAATTTACACAGAAATTCATCTTAAATTGGGACCATTTATAAATTTTGGTCTAAATGTTTTAAATTAAGGTATAAAATCATATTTTGTTTCTTTAATACGGCTTCATGTTTAATAAGAAAATTAATTGTCAAAATTTAAGGTTTGTTAGTTTATGTTCTATTAATATAGTTTGGTTGGTTAGTGTTATGATATCATTTATGTTCTAGTTTGTGTTGTGATTTTGTTAGTGTATGATTAATTTTTCGAAGAGAATTGAGCGTTGTGGTAGCTAATTAACGGTTAAGTGGTTAAAATTTAAGAATGTATAGCTTTAACCGTTTAGAGCAATTTCGGTTTTGTTAGTCCCTCTTTGGATTGTATTCTTAACTTTTTGTTCTTATTCTTTGTGTTTTAAATAAAATTCAAAATTAGATGTATTGAAAGATTCGTTAGGATGTACCAACCTAGTTGGAATATTCGGCTATTTCTTTTTCATCTAACTTCTAACTTGTAATAAAAAAAATTAAATTAATATATATATGAAGGACCCAAATTTATGATTTTGCCCCGGACCTCTAATAGATCAGGAACGGCCCTGCTCACTTATATAACTAAACATTGTCAGAGCTGTTAGGTTATTTTATTTATGTAAGGATAAATAAACGTTTATTTCTCTCAAATGAATTCTTCTTTTCTTCTTTTATTTCACTGTTTCATGTATTCTTTAACAATTCAATGCAGTTTCGATAATATGCTCAATTCCAAGTTACCCATCGAACCATATTAACATAATAGGAAAATTGTAGGTTGTACTGTATAATGGACTCATATTTTCAATTCGCGTTTAAATAATTTTTACACATTTTAGTAAAATTATATTTTAACCAGTTATTTAGTAGTAGTAGTATTTTACTAAAAAAGTGTTATTCACATGCCTCTCTGATGATCTTAAAAGCCAGCTTCGGTTAACAAAGTATTATCCACATGCGTTCAATTTTTTTTTTTTTTAATAGTTCGAAACAATTTTTAATATGTATAATGTGGTTATAGAAAAACTGTAACAATCTTATTTCGAACTGTATAAGATGTAATTTCAAACACGGATGAATAACGCTTTTTAACTGAAGTGATTTGACAAGCTATATAAAAAATAAATAGTCAAGGGCTTAAAATCAATGACTCAATTCACAAAAAAAAAAAAAAAACAATCAAATTAGGGAGCTCAACATGCTTTTTTGCCTTTTTTTTTCACCCTTGACTCATGGGTAAATTACACCCATGGTAACTGAACTTTACTAATTTTTATCGTACAATCATTAAACTTTAAAACATAACATAAAAGTTACCCAATCTAACGCTTTTTAACATTATTGTCATCAAACTTTATTTAACGCCTCAAAATGATTGTTGACGATTTCAAAATAAAAATGTTTAAAAATTAAAATTGTTTAGAATGCCATTTATCATAAAATCCTACGTATTTTATTTTCCAAAATCACAAGTTTCTCTCTCTAAAAATTCACTTTTTCGCACCTAACCAAACAATATCTAAATAACCTAAAAATGAAAATTTTGAAGAATTAGAGTTTCTTAAAATATCATCAATTCTTGTAATTTTGTATTTTGAGGTCATCAAAGGTAATTGTAAAACATTAATTGAAGTTTAGTGTCCATAATATTAGAAATTGTAAAAGTTAAGTTGTTTTTATATTACGTTCTAAAGTTTAATAGCCATAACTTCTAAAGTTTACTAGCCATAACATGAAATTTGTAAAATTCAGTGGCTATGGGTGTAATTTACCCTTTATTTTTTTTATTTTTTTCGGATAAGATATCAAAATAGGTCTATGCTTTTTGGGAAGTAGGATTTACGTACAAAATAGCACCAATATAGGTTTAACGTTTAAAAAGGTATCAATAGGCTTTGGTAACGGAACGTGGCACATCATTCATATTAATTCGTTAAATTCTGATTTCTCTCTCCATACAATTGACATAACTTAACGGATTAATATGAATGATGTGTCACATTCCGTTATCAATGCCTAGATGTGTATCCTTTTTTAAACGTTGAGCCTATAATTGTGTTATTTTATACGTGAAGCCTAAATTAATGCGTTAATGTGCAAAAATACCCTTAACATTTTGGATCAAGAGCAATTTTACCTCTAACGTCTAAAATGTTACAATTTTACCCCTAAGCTTTGTAGCCAAGAGCAATTTTATCCCTAACGTTGATAATTTGGATCAATTTCAGACACTATTATAAAATACAGATATTTTTGTTCCTTATTTTGCACCAAGTGCATATCAATTCGTTCTAAAAAAGGATTTCATGTTTTTTATAATTTAATAATAGAATTGGATATTAATATTTATAAATTCGGTGAATTTTTTGAATTTTTTTATCTAATTCGTACGAAAGACAATATATTTTTTATTTTCTTTCACATCCCAACATATGTTTGTGATTTGTTACTGATAAAATGACGCACATGTGAAGTGTAGAGGTCAAGATTCATGACCGAGCAGGTAGTTTGATGAATTATTTCTTAAACTGAACCAAATTATTAACGTTATGGGTAAAATTGCTTCCGACACAAAACGTTAGAGGTATTTTTACACCTTATCCCTAAATTAATACTTCCCAAAAAATTATACACCTATTTTGGTAATTTATTATTATTATTATTTTTATTTTTGTGAGAAAGTAATTTACCCCCTTAATTCATTAACTATTGATAGATAACCAAACAAGGAAACACATAAGGGTTAGTTCTATAAAAATGGGTGAGATCTCCAAATAGAGAGTGTTATCTCATTTTTTTTTTTAGTTTAAGAGCCATCCATCAAAGCGATTAAGAGCTGAGGTTTCCGCGGCAGCCGCATACGATTGATCAGTTTATTGCTCTCATCAATTTGCTGCATCTAATCGGTGATTACAATTTATATATTGTTGTTCTTCAATTTTTTTAAAGTTGTTTATTCACTGATCCAATGGAAACCGTTGTTGATTCACTGATCTATTTCCCTTTAGATAACTCTCAATCATGAGAAATCAATTTAGTTTTGGGAATTTTTGTTGTTCTTCAATTTCCAGTGGAAAGCGATCTTGATTCACTGATCTGTTTCCTTTGGATCATTCGCAATCATGACTTGGAAAGTAAAAGCATTAGTCATGCTTGTAGATGATCATAGGGAAACATTTTATTGAATTAAAGTTTCTGATTTAGTTTTTATTATTATTTAGGAATTTTTTTTAGTGGATTCCGATTTAGTTTTGGGATTTTTCAAAATCCAAAATCAAATCATATTCAGAACCTATTTAGATTGCTAAGTTTATTTTCTTTGTTTATTTTGATGCAATGGAAAACTATCCTGATTCAGTGATCATAGGGAAACATTATAGTCAATTAAGTTTTCTGATTTACTTTTGGTCATGATTTGGGAATTTTTTTAGGGAATTAAGGTTTCAAGTTTAGCTTTTGAGACTTTTCAAAATCCAAAATCAGATGTATTCTGAACATATGTATACAGATGTTTTGGATTGCTGATTTTATTAGAAAGACTAGATTTTACGTTTTAACGAATTACAAATTTTACATTTTAACGAATTATGATCATAATCATCAATTTACTTCGGATCGATTTAGTCAAAATCATGTTGGGATAATAATTTGCTATTTAGAATCAAATTAGTCCAAAATTGCATGTTTATAATATGATTATAATTATTTGATACGTGTTAATGGTGTGTGAGATGGGAAAACTTTTATCTCCACAATTGCTGGGTTGAATTTAGTTTTTAGGTTTAGGATTTGGGTCTTACCCATCCATCAAAGCTAATATAAAAATTTAAAAATCTATAAATTGGTTGATTTTTAATATAACTGAGTTGAATTACAGTTTCGTTGTGGTTCAGTTTGGATTGTCAATTTAGTGAAAAAAGTAAATTTTTACGAATTAAGAGTTAAAATTATGAATTAATATGATCTAAAGGAAATACTTTAGTGAATTAAGTTTTCAGATTTACTTTTGATCAATTGGGATTGGTTTTGAAATTAGAAAAACTAAATTTTAAGTTTTAACGTATTAATAATTAATTTAGCCATTGAATATTGAAGTTGTCTCACATGATCAATTTAGGAGTGAATTAAATACGTGTGCAATCTCTAGTTGTTTTATATTTTGGTGTATAATTTTTGTTTTATAATTACATTCAGGAATTATCACCGATTAACATGAATCTAACAGGTCACATTAATAACTTTTAACTCAGCCTTTTATAAAAAGTGAGGCACACCAACCTTTTATTTTCATCATTATTTACTCTCTTTTCTATTTTTTTCAATCATCTCCGCCTCTCTCAAATCATTTTATTAACTCATTTATTCTAAATTCTTCTTTGATTCCTCCCATCAACAACCCCAGTTCAACACCATTAATTCTCTATTAATTTTGATCAGTTTTCTTATTTAAGACAAATTACAGAGGAGATAATTTGTTTTTGCCTTTCTCTCCATATTTCAGTATGGAATAATTTAAGGAGTAAATTTAGATTTCGATTAAATTTAGGGTCAGATTTCACAATTAAACTAGTGGATGACATAACCATTTGAATGATTACAAAAAAAACATAACAATCTTGTATTAGAATCTTTCGCTATTCCAAATTTTCCGCACAAGGGAGCGACTTTGACATGTGATCTTTAAAAGCACCATATTTTACGGGGTAATTTTAGCTTCTCTAAATTTAATCGAAATCAAAGTTTAGCGCTCAAATTATTCTATGATGAGATTTGGAGAGACACCATAACAAATTATCTACTTTTTAATTTGTTTTTAATAAGGAAACTGACTAACATTAATGGAGGATTTGTGACATTGAATTGAGCATGCTGATTGTAGGAATTAAAAAAGAAATAAGAATTTGATGAATTGATAAAATGATTTGAGATAGAGAAAAGATGTTTAACATACAATAATGATGAAAATATAAGGTTGAAAAAATGGATTGTGTCCCACTTTTTTCAAGGATGAATTAAAAATTACTCATGTTACAGATTGTCTCGTGTTGACAGGTCATAATTTTCGATTGTACGGTCACACAAAAAGTGTAATTAATTTATTAGTCCCTATATTTTGACAAAACACACTGTTTAGTCCCTGTATTTTCAAAAACATATGATAAAGTCCCTAACCTTTTTCACGATGAACTGTTTAGTCTCTAACGTTTTTCTTGGTGAACTGTTTAGTCCCTGTCGTTAGACTCTCATGAAGATTTTGTTAGTCAATTTAGATTTGCGTTCTTCTTTTCCTTTCCTTTAAACTCTAATGCATCTGAAATCAACTTTCAGTGTTCTTCTTTTTTATTTTCTTCTTAATCGTTCAAATTCGTAAGCATTGAGTCTTTTTTTTGGGTAATTAATTTATTAGTCCCTATATTTTGACAAAACACACTGTTTAGTCCCTGTATTTTCATAAACACATGGTAAGGTCCCTAACCTTTTTTTCAATGAACTGTTTAGTCCTTCCTTCTATTTGTTAGATTTTTTTACCGTTTATGACTTCGGAAATGACTAAATTACCTTTTACTATTTACCTTCAAACTTTAGAAGAAAAAATCCAATTTAAAAGAAGAAGCTATTTGTATGGAGAACAAGAAAAAAAAAAAGATCCAATGCTTACGAATTTGAACGATTAAGAAGAAAATAAAAAAGAAGAACACTGAAAGTTGATTTCAGATGCATTAGAGTTTAAAGGAAAGGAAAAGAAGAACGCAAATCTAAATTGACTAACAAAATCTTCATGAGAGTCTAACGACAGGGACTAAACAGTTCACCAAGAAAAACGTTAGGGACTAAACAGTTCATCGTGAAAAAGGTTAGGGACTTTATCATGTGTTTTTGAAAATATAGGGACTAAACAGTATGTTTTGTCAAAATATAGGGACTAATAAATTAATTACCCTAAAAAATTTAAGGAAGTGTCAAAAAATAGTAGCATTATAAACTTAATGTTTGTAAAATAGTACCAATTTAATTCTCACTAATGGAACATGACATGCCATCCGTTAGGTTCTGCCAACTTAACGTCACGTCCTGATTTTAACATGCCATGTTCAATAAGGTACCAAAATAGCCCTAAGGTTTATGAGAATCTTAATTTAGATTCCACGTACAAAATAGCACCAATTTAAGCTTAACTTTTACAAAACTGCACCAATGTAATCTCAATCTAATGAGTTTTCAGCATGAACTTTTGTGCTCCAACCTGCTCATCCGCTGTATGAGTTGATACGAAGAAGCTATCTGACCTCTCACATCAATATTTAGAATTGGGTGTGGATTTTGGAGATTTTTGAACCAGATCGAATATCTGAAAAAAGATATAGAATTGGATTGAACCGTTGACTTTTTCTCTATGACTGAACCGAATTGTACCATTGGCTTAATTAGGTACAATTATGAACATTTTCAAATTCTTAATATTATTGAGTACATATGTTGGAGATTCTAGAGTCGAGCCGAAAATCTAGAAGAAAATATGCAAAATCGGATTGAATCGTTGATTTTTTTGTTTAGACCCAAACCAAATTGTACCATTGACTTAATTAGATACAATTATGGAGATTTTAAAATTCATAATATTAAGGTGTTGGAGATTCTGGAACCAGGTCGAATATCTGGCACAATCGGGTTTTGACAAGCAAAATTAACTTTAGGCTCAATTCTGTCATGCTAAAAAGCTCATCTATATCTAGGATTAGAGATGATAATTATTTGGTTCGTATTGTGTCAATTTCGGAGTAATGTTAAAATAAGTCAATTGTAATCCAATTTAAAAAATTTAGAATCAAAATTGTGGTAATCTAATCACGATTAATATCGATTTCATATCGTGCTTTAACTATAACAAATGAATTTTTTAAAGATCAATTTTGGAGAAAAATTTGAGTTTTGATTGTAGGAGTTGATTGGGGTTGATTGAGAGTTGATTGACATTTGGAATGGAGATTTGAGGTCCCAATTATAGCTAAAATCTTCAACCTTCATGCAAATATGACTAAATTTAATATGATTAAGCTTACCATAAAAATTGTATGGCTATATTAAATATATTTGACCTAACATAAAGATTGAGTTGAAAATCACATATTGGGAGGCTAATATTCAAAATAAATTACTAATTACTAATATTCAAAATTAACAACTTTCTATCTCTATATAAGGACTCGAGCTTTCTTGTTAGGTTTCATATCTTCTCCATCTGCATTTTATAGACATTTCTTTTTTGCAATTCGTTCAAGCAAACTATATAGTAGCTCCATAGATACTGAAATGATTGATGCATATATGATTGATGTGGATATGGTTGAAGTTGACATGGATGACACTGTTATGATTGACATCGCCATGGATGACACTGTTATGATTGATATCGCCATGGATGACACTGTTATGATTAATATCGCCATGGATTATCAATCATAACAGTGTCATCCATAACAGTGTCATCCATGGCGATGTCAATCATAACAGTGTCATCCATGTCAGCTTCAACCATATCCACATCAATCATATATGCATCAATCATTTCAGTATCTATGGAGCTACTATATAGTTTTCTTGAATGAATTGCAAAAAAGAGATGTCTATGAAATGCAGACGGAGAAGATATGAAACCTAACAAGAAAGCTCTAGTCCTTATATAGAGATAGAAAGTTGTTAATTTTGAATATAGTAATTAGTAATTTATTTTGAATATTACCCTCCCAATATGTCATTTTCAACTCAATCTTTATGTTAGGCCAAATATATTTAATATAGCCATACAATTTTTATGGTAAGCTTAATCATATTTAATTTAGTCATATTTGCATGAAAGTTGAAGATTTTAGCTATAATTGGGACCTCAAATCTTCATTCCAAATATCAAACAACTCCCAATCAACCCCAATCAACTCCTACAACCAAAACTCAATTTTTTTCTCCCAAATTGATCTTTAAAAAATTCATTTATTATAATTAAAGCACGATATGAAATCGTTATTAATCATGATTAGATTACCACGATTTTGATTCTAAAATATATAAATTGGGTTAGGATTGACTTATTTTAACATTACTCCGAAATTGACACAATACGAACCAAATAATTATCATCTCTAATCCTAGATATAGATGAGCTTTTTAGCATGACAGAATTGGGCCTAAAGTTAATTTTGCTTGTCAAAACCCGGTTGATTGGATGCAGAACTAAACTATATTTAATTAGATAAAATTGTCTATGTAGGGTGGCAATAGGAAGACGATTATCTGAAAACCACAGGTATCCGAACTGATGGGGACGGGGAATATCTAAAATAAGTGGGAATGGGAACGTGATATATTTTTTCCCTGAAACCTAAATGAAGATGGGGATGAAGATTATTATTTTTTATTTTTGTTAATTTTTATGTTGTAAATTTTATTTGTTTAATTATAGTTAACTTTAGTTAAATTTTTATTTTGTTTAATTTAGTTTAATTAAATTTTTATTTTGTTAATTTTAGTTAGGATTGAGCAGGCTCCACCAGTTAGGACTGATCTGGAGCAGATTATGGAGGAATGGAACCAAGCGAATTGACTTGTTGTAATTTTTTAATATTTAGAATTCTTTAATTTGGTATATCTAAAATTCTATTTAATTTGGTTTTCCTAATTAGAACATGAATTAAAAACTTCGTCTTAAATGAATTCTACTAAGAACATGATTATAATTTTAAACGTATATAAGCAATGATTGTTTGCTTATTTATTTTGCATTGAGAGTTTTGGAGCTTGCACTTTTGCGATATACATACATTTGAGAGAAAATAAAATATTATTATCAAATTTAACATTTATATTAAATTTAATGCGTTAAATTTTTCAAAAAATGTTAAGGTATGTATATCGAGATTGTTAAGGTATGTATATTATTATTAAATGTTAAGGTATGTATATACATACCTTAACATTTAATAATAATATACATACCTTAACAATCTCGATATACATACCTTAACATTTTTTGAAAAATTTAACGCATTCCTTCCGAGTTCGTTTCGTTCAATTAGCCTCCTAAACTTGCGCAAAATGTAATCAATTGATCCATCGGTTGCAAAATAGTAAATTAAATACGAAAAATGTATTGCACGCGTCTTAAAAAAAGCAAAACGACCAAGATCAGGAGTGTACGACTTTAATATTAGCGAAGATAAGTTTTATAGTTGAACAAGTAATAACTTCATTTTTACTCTATTTTTGAATTATGTAATAACATTCTAAGATGCGTGCAATACATCTTCCGCATTTAACTTATAGTTTTTACAAACAAAGGATCAATTGATTATATTTTGCGCAAGTTCAGGGTACTAACTAGACATTTTATGCAAGTTCAGGGGGCTATCAATACACTTTGAAAGTTCAGAGGGCAAATGAACATGATTTTGACTAAATTGATAAGTAAATTAGATAAGTGCGTACAACTTTTAATATGTTTCACACTTTGGTGTACAACCTTCATTTTTTTAAGGGTAATTAATTTATTAGTCCCTATATTTTGACAAAACACATTGTTTAGTCCCTGTATTTTCATAAACACATGGTAAGGTCCCTAACCTTTTTTTCAATGAACTCTTTAGTCCTTCCTTCTATTTGTTAGATTTTTTTTACCGTTTATGACTTCGGAAATGACTAAATTACCTTTTACTATTTACCTTCAAACTTTAGAAGAGAAAATCCAATTTAAAAGAAGAAGCTATTTGTATGGAGAACAAGAAAAAAAAAAGACCCAATGCTTACGAATTTGAACGATTAAGAAGAAAATAAAAAAGAAGAACACTGAAAGTTGATTTCAGATGCATTAGAGTTTAAAGGAAAGGAAAAGAAGAACGCAAATCTAAATTGACTAACAAAATCTTCATGAGAGTCTAACGACAGGGACTAAACAGTTCACCAAGAAAAACGTTAGGGACTAAACAGTTCATCGTGAAAAAGGTTAGGGATTTTATCATGTGTTTTTGAAAATACAGGGACTAAACAGTGTGTTTTGTCAAAATATAGGGACTAATAAATTAATTACCCTTTTTTTTTCTTGTTCTCCATACAAATAGCTTCTTCTTTTAAATTGGATTTTCTCTTCTAAAGTTTGAAGGTAAATAGTAAAAGGTAATTTAGTCATTTCCGAAGTCATAAACGGTAAAAAAAATCTAACAAATAGAAGGAAGGACTAAACAGTTCATTGAAAAAAAGGTTAGGGACCTTACCATGTGTTTATGAAAATACAGGGACTAAACAGTGTGTTTTGTCAAAATATAGAGACTAATAAATTAATTACCCAATTTTGGAATTAGGAAGTTAATTTTCACATTAATGTATTGTACATTGTTTTTTTTTTTCAATTAATGTTGGCTTAATACATCATGTGCTTCTTAATTTGTTTAAAAAGTTTGATTGACTCATTGAACTTTCAAAATATCTTGATAGTCCTATCAATTTGCATAAAATATTCAGTTAGCCTCCTGAACTTGCATAAATATAATCAATTAATCACTTGTTCGTAAAAAAAAAAATTTAAATTATATGCGGAAGATGTGTTACGCGTGTTAGAGGTGTTCAACGTCCGGTTCGATCTAAAAACTAAACCGAATACTCAATAAAATAAAGACCGAACCTAACAGAATAATATTAACAAACCGACTGTTATCGGTTTAAACACATACTAAACCCTTAAACTAAATGTAAATTAATAGATATACTTTTATAAAGTTTAAACTAATTAATTTAACATAAAGTATTTATTTTATAGTTAATGATATAATAGATTATAAGATAAGTATAAAATTTGGTTTTCAAAAAAAATCTATAATTTTTTTGTTGGAGAAGTATCAATTTAAGTTCATATACAAAATATTATTAATATAGATTTAACGTTTAAAAAAGAGTACTAATTTAGGCATCGATAACGGAACGTGACACGTCATTCATATTACTCTGCTAAGTTTTGATTTCTCTTTCCACGTGCAATTGATAGAACTTAACGAAGTAATATAAATGACATGTCACGTTCCATTATCGAGTCCTAAATTGGTTCCCTTTTTCAAACGTTAACCAATATTAGTATTATTTTATACGTGGAACCTAAATTGCTATCTTCTCTAAAACCACAGACATATTTGAGTATTCTATCCCTAAAATTTAACTATTTAGATTACAATACAATACATACAGATGCATAAAATTCAATGGAATAAAATTTTAAAATCTAATAAGTTTTCCAACATCAGTTTCCATTATCCAATCATAGAACTAATAAATTGAAAACTGAAAATGTTTAAATTAAAATTATTGAAAATTTATAAATAATAAATCTAATTTATCTTTAGTTCGGTCGGTTCGATTAATTCGGTAATTTTTTCATAGAAACCAAACCGACCGATATTACCGATATATTTTACAAACGAAGATTGAAACCGAACCAAATAAACTGAAAAACCGGAATTTATCAATTCGGTCGGTTATTTTAGTCTGGTTCAGTTTTTTAACACTCATATCACGTGTATTATAATGTTATTACATAATTCACATAATAAATTAAAAACAGACTGACTCGTTTTGCTAAAAACGATGAACGTTAGTTTGACACTATAAAAATGACCGTTAACGATCTTTTTTTAAGTGAAAGCGGCCTAGGAAGCAGCCCGAAGCAAGCGATCCCAACTAGGTTGGCACCCCTTGACAACAAGCGAACCCCTAGCCAATATTATTAAGAAGAAGAAAAGAATTACAGATGAATGAAAGAATGAAGAAACCCCTAGGTGAAATGGTAAGCCGTTCGACCACTTAAATTACAAAAATAGGACGTTGTGCTGAAGACCGGGATTGTTTCCCACCATTCAGTTCCGGAAGCCGTTCTGCCAAAATTAGCCAAATCGTTTGCCACCTGGTTCCCTTCCCTATAAACATGAGAGACCACAAAACTCATTTGATCCAAATAAGATAGGCACTCCAACCAAGCCTGTCTGATACGCCAAGGGACTGACATCTTACGCGATCTAAAAATCCCTACTACGTACGTGGAGTCACTTTCGAGCCAAAGTCTAAGCCACCCCCTATCAAAAGCAGTTTTGACCGTGAAAATCGCAGCTCTTAACTCAGCCACAAATGCAAGATCTGCAGCCATCGGGAAGGCGAAAGCCGACACAAAGAGACCGTGGTGGTCCCTGAAGATGCCCCCGCAACCCGTAGACTCGCCAATCACCGAAGCATCGGTATTCACCTTTAACCAATCCTCAGTTGGGGGCTGCCATTTGACCGGGATTATACGAGGCGCCAATGACGGCCTTCGCGTTATATCTAACTCGGAGAGGATGCGACACTCTATGACAGAATTCCAGACATTCCCAATTCCCAGCCGAGCTGCATCCTTTACCGCTAACCAAACCCGTCTCAGAGTCCCAGAAACACACGGTTTAACATCATTGAAAGTAAGATCGTTGCGAGCAAGCCAAATGGACTAGATCGTGTTTACCACCGCCGCTCCCCAAAGAGGGTTAATCTGAGAGCTGAATCGTTGTTGTGCAGCAGCCCCTGGCAATTCCAAAATCGTCAAATGCAGGTTCAGATCACGACCAAATAGGGAGGCCACCCCATGCCATATTGCTCTTGAGAAGGGGCATTCGATAAACAGGTGCTCTGAAGTTTCATATGCTGCAAAGCAGAAACAGCAGTGCGAGGTAATATAAAGACCCCTCGATCTCAGCCTATCGTGCGAAGGAAGGTAGCCAAGTGCTGCTCTCCAGCAGACAAAAGAATGGGACGGAAGAATAGCCGGGGACCATATAAAACGGCACCAGATGGGTTCGATCTGTGCGTCCAAAAGCCATCTGTAAAACTTCCTGACAGTGAACTGACCATCCACCGCCGGCTCCCAGACACATCTATCATGCGTATCCCTCCCGCGCCGAACTGCACGAATCCGAATCTCAGTTTCCTCTGATACAGGAAGGCTCCGCCAATCCTCACCATCCATAAAATGCTCAACGTTGAGAAGTTTCAAGTCACTGCTGACAGATTCCATATCTGCAGAAACCGACGGTTTTATCCAACCCCCAAACCAGAAATTTAAATGAGAATGTTTACCGATCCACCATAAGCAGTTTTCAGCCAAGTCCCCGTAGATCCTTTTCACCGAGCTCCAGATGGAAGAGTTGGTAATCCAGTTCTGTGGTCTCCCAGCAGAGTCCAGAAAACGAGCACGAAGAAGGTTGAAGCAAAGGGAGTCCCCCTGCATTATACCCCAAGCTGCTTTCCCCAGTAGCGCAGCATTTAAAATGCCTAAGTCTTTGATACCCAAGTCCCCCTCCTTGAAAGGCCTGCAACATAACCGCCAAGGAACCGTTACAAGTTTCCGATTGACCGTAGAACCAATCCATATGAAGTTTCTCATACTCTTTTGCATATGACTGAGCAGCGAGTGGAGCCATTTATAAAGGATAAAGCTATGGATAAATGAGCCAGTTATAATAGAGTTGACAAGAGCCAAGCGACCGGCGAAAGACAGGCTATCTCCTTTCCATTTAGTGAAATTGGCGAGCACCTTATCCATAAGACCCCTAAGCAGAGTCGAAGTGGGGCTACCAGTAAACAGCGGAATACCAAGATATCGAAGAGGGAAGGTTCCGATCCCAATTCCAATCCTATCTGCTAATCTGCTTGCGCGGTGAGCTGCAACGGAGGAACTGACGAAAAGATCCGATTTCTGCCAATTTATGTGTTGTCCTGAAATTGAACCATACAAGTCAAACGCATTCCCCAGGGAAGTAATATTATTAATAGAAGCCGCTCCAAACAGCAGCAAATCGTCCGCGTAGAGCAGGTGAGTTGGGAAGGACACACTGCCAGAGTACTGCATCGGACGTAGCTTGCCCTCTCGCACAAGGTTCGACAGATACCGGCTGAGAAAGTCTTCAGCAATGCCAAACAGGATTGGAGAGAGGGGGTCTCCCTGCCACACCCCACGTGAACAGCTAAAGAACTTACAATTTGCATCTCCCGTTAAAACCGAGATCCGCGAAGATGTTAGTAAGTTGAGGATCCACTGTCTAAATTTATCCGAAAACCCAAAAGCATCAAGCACCAACATTAAGAAACCCCAGTTGAGAGTGTCAAAAGCCTTCCTAATGTCAATTTTCATGCACATATTACCTCCAAAGCATCTCTTCTTTAGCAAGTTCACCCCTTCCGAAGCAATTGCAGCACATTGATGTATACTTCTGCCTGGGATAAAACCAAACTGATTCTCAGAAACAATATTAGTCGAAATGCTGGCTAGACGTTCCGCCAGAATCTTATCAATCAACTTGTACCCAAAGTTGCTCATGGCAATTGGCCGGTATCGATCAATTTTCATAGCACTTTGTGTCTTAGGAATTAAAACCATATTGCTAGAGTTCAGACCTGGGAACATCACACCCGTCTGAAAGAAATCTTCAACCATATTGCAGACATCCTGACCCACAATGTCCCAGTAAGTCTGAAAAAAGGAACCCGTGTAACCATCCGGCCCGGGAGCACTGCTCTTGTCCATCCCGAAAACAACCTCCCTAATTTCTTTCCTATCCGGACAACGAATAAGACTCTCGTTAAGCTGTCACCACCTTGATAATTTCATATACCTTATCAAAACTACGACCCGCTGTATGATCCTCTTTGAAGAGGTCCCCATAGTACTCAGAAATGTGTGAAGAAATTATCTCCTTGTCCGTGACCAGCTCACCGCCGATTTCCATGACTGATATGCCATCAGTCGCACGTTTAACCGCCGCCATTCGATGAAAGAAGGAGTTGTTGCGGTCCCCCTCTTTCAACCATCTAACTCTACTTTTCTCTTTCAGATAGATTTCTTTCCTCAGAAGAGCGGTGTCCAGCGCAGTATGGGCCACAAGTTCTCGATGATGAAGAGTCGGCGAGAATTCCTGTTCTGCTAAATCTGTCTGAACCTGAGCTAAGGAGGTTTCAGCCTTAGCAATCCCCTCATCCAACAGCCCAAAGACCTCAAAATTGAAAAATGGAAATTTTAAGAATTAAAATTGTTTAGTAGTACATTTACTATGAAACCAAATTTTTTATTTTCCAAAATCATCATTTTCGGAGCTTGCTCTCTTTAAACATTCACTTTCTTCCTCCTCACCAAACAACACATAAATGACTTTAAAATTGAAAAATTAAAGTTGTTTAGAATATCATCAACTCTTTGAATTTTTTAATTTTAATTTTGAGATCCTTGTTTTTAGTAAAACGAAAAACCTCAATCATCTCCCTGTCGCACACGAAAATCTCAGCACCACTTTGGACAATTATTATGATAAATAACAGTTTAAAAAAAAATTTGCACATTGTTTTTTTTTTAATTTACCCTAAATGGATTAAATGAATAAATTGAAAAGTTAATTTCAGTAAACTATTCTTCATTATGAATAAACATATATAAAAAATGAACCCGTATGTTTCTCCACCTGACGCCATGGTAAAAAAAAAAAAAACTAAAGTTAACCGGATGAAATAGTGAAAATAGCATTAAGTGTAGAATATCACAATTAATCCTTGAATTGCAGAAACTCTGCACAAGCATATACAAAGGAGGTGATTAATGGATAATGGTTAGTATGGTTCGGTACAATTGGGAAATTTGAAAATTTCTAGAATTGTATTTAATAAAGTCAACAGTACAATTCGGTTCGGTCTCTAAGAAAAAGTCAACAGTTGAATCCGGTTCTGGATCTTTTTTCTTCTTCAGACATTCTGTCTGATTTCAGAATCTCCAACATATTTACTCAGCAATACATGAATTTAAAAATCTCCAGAATAGTACCTAATTAACTCAATGGTACAATTCGGTTTGATCCTAAAAAAAGTCAACGATTCAATCCGGTTTTGGATATTTTTTCTGGTTCGAGAATCTCCAACATATTTACTCAGTAATAGTAAGAATTTGAAAATCTCCATAATTATGCCTAATTAAGCCAACAGTACAATTCGGTTTGATCCTAGAGAAAAAGTCAACAGTTCAATCCGGTTCTGTATCTTTTTTTTTCCCGGATATTTGGCCTAGTTCAAGAATCTCCAACATATTTACTAAGTAATATTAGGAATTAGAAAATCTCGAAAATTGTACATAATTAAGTCAAAGGTACAATTCGGTTCGACCATAGAAAAAAGTAAACAGTTCAATCCGGTTTTGGATCTTTTCTTTCGGATATTCAGCATGGTTCCACAATCTCCAACATATTTACTCTGTAATATTAAGAATTTGAAAATCTCTAAAATTGTACCTAATTAAGTCAACTGTACAATTTGGTTCGAGTCAACTGTTCAATCCGATTGTTTTTTTCCAGATATTTCGGTCTAGTTCAAGAATATCCAACACGTTTATTCCTTGAGTTTAGGAATTTGAAAATCCCCATAATTGTATCTAATTAAGTCATGTACAATTCAGTTCGGGTCTAAAGAAAAAAATCAATGATTCAATCCGATTTTGGATCTTTTCTACGGATATTCGGCTCGGTTCTAGAATCTCCAACATATTTACTTAGTAATATTAAGAATTTGAAAATGTTCATAATTTTACCTAATTAAGTCTATTGTACAATTCGGTTCAGTCCTACAGAAAAAGTCAATGGTTCAATCCAATTCTGTATCTTTTTTTCAGATATTCATGTCCAAGATCCACACCCAGTTCTAAATATTGATGTGAGAGGTCAGAGACCTTCTTATCTGAGCTCTCTTCTCATTCTCTTTCTGACGATCTTCTATAACAGCAAAATTCAAAAAACGCAACAGGCGATTTTCTCTGAGCTCTCATTTCTGTTTTATCCAATTACAATGGCAGTTTCTGGAGACACAGGAGGAGGAGGAGGAGGACTTAAAGGCTTGCTTACGTCTATAGAACTAGAGAGATATATTCACAATCTTCCTATTCATGGCAAGTTTCCCATTTTTCCAAGTCCTCCACTGACCATACATGAAGCACTACCAATGACAAAGAAATGGTGGCCTTCATGGGACACGAGAACGAAATTAAATTGCCTGAAAACAGTTAGTCGGAGCGCGAAATTGACGGACAAAATTGGTGAAACTGTTGGGGGTTATGAAGGGGAACCTCCTTTGAGTGTCCAGAAATCTGTTCTTGAGCAGTGCAGAAAATACAACCTCCTACGGATTGGAAAGAAAAAAGTTGCACAGCTTCAGCCTCATGAGATAGAACTCATTCTTGGTTTTCCTCAAAACCACACAAGAGGGGGTGGCATGAATCGGACTGATAGATACAAATGGCTTTCCAACTCATTTCAGGTAAGATTTATGCATTTGCAAATAGGTTTTTATTGTTTAAGGCTTTGCTAAACCGTCTAAAGGTGTCATTTACCCATAGCATTCCACTTGTTCTCCAATCTAATATATGGTTTTTAAATTGATAATTTTTTCAGATTGCTACAGTTGCATACCATTTATCAGTACTGAAAGGCTTGTTTCCAGAAGGTACGAATGTGTTGTTGTCTCTATTCTCAAGAATAGGAGGGGCAAAAGTTGCTCTTCACCGTCTGGATATTAAACTGAATAATGTAGTGTCAGTGGAGAAGTTGGAAGCCAACAGAAACATAGTGAAGTCCTAGTGGGAAGAAACCAAGCAGTAAATTAGAGGAATTTATTCAATTATTTGGAGGATTCGATCTGATAATCGGTGGAAGTCCATATAACAATCTTTCTGGTAGCAATCGAGTTACTCGTACTGGTTTAGAGGGAGAACAATCTTCACTTTTCTACGACTATTGGCGAATTTTGGATACTGTGAAACATATTATGACAAAAAATGCAAATAATTGAATTATTGTTTTTGTTTTACAGGCATTCATCAGAATTAGTTTGTTGAGATGATTAAAAATAATTTCAATACTATATCTTTATCCAGCATTAGAAAGAATGATCTCTAAAATGAAACTTGGAGCATTAATATGAATCAAATTTTGCTTATTTAAATAAGTGTTTGTACACTTCCAATCATTTAATTCTGATGAATGTCTGTAAAACAAAAACAATAATTCAATTATTTGCATTTTTTGTCTTCATAATATGCTTCACAGTATCCAAAATTCGCCAATAGTCATAGAAAGTTGAAGATTGTTGTCCCTCTAAACCAGGACGAGTAACTCGATTGCTGCTTGAAAGATTGTTACATGGACTTCCACCGATTATCAGATCGAATCCTCCAAATAATTGAATAAATTCCTCTAATTTAGCTTCTCATAAATTTTGGACATCTTCTAAATGTATCAAATTCCCAGTCTGCTTGGTTTCTTCCCACCAGGACTTCACTATGTTTCTGTTGGCTTCCAACTTCTCCACTGACACTACATTATTCAGTTTAATACCCACACGGTGAAGAGCAACTTCTGCCCCTCATATTCCTGAGAATAGAGACAACACATTCATGCCTTCTGGAAACAAGCCTTTCAGTACTGATAGATGGTATGCAACTGTATCAATCTGAAAAAACTATCAATTTAAAAACCATATATTAGATTGGAGAACAAGTGGAATGCTAGGGGTAAATGACACCCTTAGACGGTTTAGCAAAGCCTTAAATAATAAAAACCTATTTGAAAATGCATAAATCTTACCTGAAATGAGTTGGCAAGTGATTTGTATCTAACAATCCGATTCATGCCACCCCCTCTTGTGTGGTTTTGAGGAAAACCAAGAATGAGTTCTATCTCATCAGGCTGAAGCTGTGCAACTTTGTTCTTTCCAATCCATAGGAGGTTGTATTTTCTGCACTGCTCAAGAACAGATTTCTAGACACTCAAAGGAGGTTCCCCTTCATAACCCCCAACAGTTTCACCAATTTTGTCCGTCAATTTCGCGCTCCGGATAACTATTTTCAGGTAATTTAATTTCGTTCTCGTGTCCCATGAAGGCCACCATTTCTTTGTCATTGGTAGTGCTTCATGTATGGTTAGTGGAGGACTTGGAAAAATGGGAAACCTGCCATGAATAGAAAGATTGTGAATATATCTCTCTAGTTCTATAGCTGTAAGCAAGCCTTAAAGTCCTCATCCTCCTCCTCCTCCTCCTCGAGAAACTACCATTGTAATTGGACAAAACAGAAATGAGAGCTCAGAGAATATCGCCGGAAAGAGAATGAGAAGAGAGCTCAGATCAAAAGGTCGTTCCTCTGAATTTTGAATTTTGCTGTTACAGAAAATCGCAAAAAAGAGAATGAGAAGAGAGTTTATATATAGGTGAAGGAAAGAAGGGAGAGCGAGAGAATTTATTCAAAGGGGTATTTTTGAATTGGGTAAATTACAATATTAACCTTGTAACTTCAATTCTTAAATTAGGAAAATTAACATATTTACCCTGTTTGAATTAGGAAATTAACATATTTAAAAATTATTTACATCTTTTGAAAAACAATATTTACATGAGTCAAACCAAAAAATCATCAGTTTCCATATTTAAAAATTATTTACATCTTTAAAAAAAATATTTCCATATTTAAACGAAGTCAAACTAAAAAATCATCATTTTCAATATATTTTAAGGACTATATTTATAAATTAAAAGTTTATGATATATTTTTTTAAAGTTAGAATTTATAAATTGTAATGTAAAATTAATAAATTAAGGTATAATATACATTATTTATTTTGTAATATATAATAAATAATGATATATTTAGAATTAAATTTTATGATATTATGTAATTATAATTTTTATAAATAATGTGAGTTTCATGCAATCAATTTAAAGAATTATTGGTAAATGTTCGGAAATCAAATTTTATATAAACATTAATGGTTTAATATATTATTCGTGTTCCTAACTTGTCCCTGTAGCCCCTCAATTTTCATAAAATAATTCTGTTACCATAACGATTTAACAGTTTAAAAATCTGTTTTAATCACCATAAATGATAGCCAAGAAGACCAAATTGTCAAATAGAGCTAAATCATTAAAGACCATTTTGATTTAATGATAAACATAAAGGGATAAGGTGAAATATCTAATGTATAAAATGTTACAATTTTACCCAAATGTTAGCAAGTTGGGTCAATTTCACACATCATAAAACACAGATATTGTGTTCCTCTTATTCTGCACCAATTGCATAACCATTTTTTCTATAAAAAAAAAAATCATATTTCTTGTTATTTAATTAGTAATAGAATTGAAGATTAATATTTTTTGTTCATTTTGAAGTCATTTCGGTGTTGTTTGGTTAGGATAAAGTGAATTTTGGGTGAGAGAAATATTCAGAAATGGTGATTTTGAAAATAAAAAATGGGTTTCATAGTAAATGTTGTTCTAATTTTAATTATTTAATGTTTCTATTTTGAGATCGTCAACAATGATTTTAAGGTGTTAGTTAAAGTTTAATGATCATAATATTAAAAATGTAGTATTGACTGGTTTTTATATTACGTTTTGAAGTTTAGTGTTAATACCGTGAAAATGAGTAAATTTATTGGTCATTGGTGTAACTCACACATGAATTAAGGATAAAAAAAAAGGCAAACAACATCTTGAAGTCCCTTATTTGAATTTTTTTATTCATTAAAACACTAATTTTTTATTTAGATACATTAAGTTTGTGTTTTTTTTTTGTAATATTAAGTTACTGTTTGTCAAATTAATTCAATAAAAAAATGTTATTTATTTCCTCTGTATTTGGAATTTATAACTCGAAATAAGGTTTTTACAAATTTTCTATAACCACATTACACATATTAAAGTCTGTTTTTCGGAACTGGTGCAGGAAGTACGAGACAGACACGTTGGGTCCAGCCTGGTGTGGGAGCTGTCAAATGCAACAGCTATGCTGCTGTTTTTTCAGGAAGACAGCGCCTGCGGTACTAGGGCACTGTTGCGGAGTTTAGATGGATCCTTCATGGCCTGTCGGAGCACTTTATTACTGTATATTGCTGAGGTTTGCGTCATTGAAGCACTAGCACTCTGTTTCTTTTTCTACTCCCGACTGGTTGCAGGAGACTCTTTATCATTATTCGTTTATTGATTAATTGAATTCATTCATTTCCAAAAAGAAAAAGAAAAATATGAACACATCTAAATAACACTATGTTAGCCGAATCTTATATTTGAAGCTGACCTTTATGGTAATCAGGAGTTTAATGTGACGTAAAATAATAAGAAAAGATTAGGTGCTTAATGCATAAAAAAAAATAAAAATTAAGAGTCTTAAGATGCTTTTTTTTTAAGTACCTTTTAAATTGACCGATAATTCATTTTAGTCTAAAATTGAAGTTTATGTATCAATTCAGTTATAAAGTTGGAAATATTTGATATATATGTTTTAAGTATTAAAAAATATATATTTAAACAAATTTATTAAGTAATGAAAAATTCAAAACGAATTTGATACCTAAAATTTATGGATTATATATGTGAATTACAGACATCAGTTCAAACATTTAATTAGGTAATTGCACGTCCAAATCTATGGGTTAAATGCATCATTGGTCACTGAATTTATATGGTTGTCTCAAAATAGTCACCCAACTTCAATTTGTCTCAATAAAATCACTTAATTTTGACTTTTATCTCAATTAGGTCACTCCGTCGATTTTAGTAGTTAAAAAACATCGGAATGATGACATAAGTGATACGTCAATATGAGACAACTCATATTTCTAACCGAAATGGCACATGATATTCATATATGTGTCATCTGGCTATCACGTGTCAATTATTTTTATGAAAAAAAACTAAAATTTAGTTTTTTTCATAAAAATACCCGACATGTACCCTATCATATTTCGTTTAAGAATATGTCCAAACTTCCAAAATGGACCAATGTTCTCTAAAGGCTACCAGTGTAGAACAATATGTAATCTTGGAGATTCCTACTTCTTTCATATCCAAATGGAGGCAAGAAGGATACTCCCATTTTCACCTTGGGGCAGTACGTATTATTTTGACGTATCACTTATGTCATTAATTTGATTTTTTTAACCACTAAAATCGACGGAGTGACCTAATTGAGACAAAACTCAATTAGTTTAAAGGGAAAAGTACAAAAATAAACCTTGTGGTTTGTCCCATTTTCGAACTGCACCCATGTGGTTTAAAAGTTTGCAAAGTGGTACCATGTATTTCATTCCGTTAGCAAACATAGGCATTTCTATCTAACGGTGTTAAAAATGCTGAGGGGGCAGTCAAAGTCAAAAAGTCTGAAGGGTAATTTTGTCATTTCAAATACTTTATATTTTAAAATTTTAAAAAATCCTCCAATTCCAAATTGACACCTCATACTCCTCTTCTTCTTCTTCTTCACTGTCGTCTTCTTCCTCGCTCCACAAACCCAATCTATCTCGCCGATTGTTTAAGGAACAAGAGGAATCCGAATTTCACGGTTCTATCCTTGTGGGACTCGCGAATGCAAGTAGCTGCCGATCTAGCTGACGGACTTGATTATGTTCACAACAAAACAGGTTTGTATTTAACTCTTGTCCACAACCATATCAAGAGCAGTAGTATTATCATTACAGAGCCAGATCTCAGCGCCAAATTATGTCATTTTGGCACAGCACAATTATGTGGGGAAGCTCCTGAGAATGAGGTCGGAGAGAAGAAGAAGAAGAAGAAGAAGAGCGTGTTGAATGAAATCAGAGAAATAAGCGAGGAAGACGGAGACGAATTACAAGGTAAAGAAGATAGATCGAAAGAATTGAAGAGATCTAATAGCGGAAGTATGCAATTCGAAGGCGTGAGAGGCTATATGTCGCCGGAATTTCAAGCCAGTGGAATCCCTACGCAGAAATCAGACGTGTATGCTTTCGGTGTGGTTATATTAGAATTATTGTCTGGTGAGGAGCCATTCAAATACAAATACAGTAAAAGCAGAGAAGATTTCACACGAACTTCATTAATAGCGACAGCAAAAGCGGTGATAGACGGTGGCGTTGTTGAGGATGGGGAAGGAAGAGAAGGACGAGATGGAAGGCTGAGGAGGTGGATAGATAGGAGCATGGTCGGAAAAGAGTAGGATCTCTGACCAGATTTCAGTCTCCTTAGCACCGAGATGATGAGTTGGAAAAAGTATTTGAAATGACAAAATTATCTTTCAGACTTTTTGACTTTGACTGCCACCTCAGTATTTTTAATACCGTTAAATAAAAATGTCTATGTTTGCTAACGGAATGAAATACATGGTATCACTTTGCAAACTTTTAAACCACATGGGTGGAGTTCGAAAATAGGCAAAACCACAAGGTTTATTTTTGTACTTTTCCCTAGTTTAAATTTAACCATAATACCAGAAAATGTAAAGTTGAGTGACATTTATATTACGTTTTAAAATTTAGTGGTAATACGAGAGTGAAACTGAGGAGGTGTCTACACCGCATAATCTTGTTTTACATTTGATTTTCTAAAGGGTTTTATTAATGTTTGATGTCTCTAGAGCCACTGAACACATGCATGATTAAATCTCGGATCCATGCTCACCTCGCCAATGATAATTTGTATGATTTTAAACACTCATGACTTCTCTAATCATAAGAAGACTCTCAGTAACAAATCACAAACATATGGCGGAATGTGAAATATATATATATATATATATATATATATATATAGTCTTGATCACATGCATCTTAATGAGCATGTAGAATCACCGTTAGATCTAGGCTTATAAGAATCCTAAGGTGGAGATTTAAATATTAATCTCAAATTCTATTATTGAATTACAAAAAACATGAAACCCTTTTTTTTGAACGAGTTGATATGTAATTGGTGTAAAATAAGGAATAAAAATATATGTGTTTTATAATAGTGTCTGAAATTTACCCAAATTATGAACGTTAGATGTAAAATTGCTTTTTGCTACAAATATTAGAAGTAAAATTGCATCATTTTAGACCTTAGATGTAAAATTACTCCTGACCCAAAACGCTATGGGTATTTTTACACCTTAACCCTATTAAATATAAATAAATATATAACTACATATATATTATTTTCATTCTCTTTCCTCTTCTCTTGTTCAAACACTTTTTATATATTGCGGGTTTGTCAATTCTTGGGCTATGGGTGCTCACCTCGCCCAAGTTCTGTCTCGTCCCAATTTCTATAAAAAAAAAAATACATATACTATTTTCATACATTTATTGATAATCGAAATAAAAAAGAAATATTTATGATTTTCAGTTTAAAAATATGAAAATATATACTAATTTTCTAGGATATTAATGGTTCAAAATTTTGTCCGAACTTCGTCAATAAATCTATCAAAATTTTGTCAACTACGTCAATAAATCCATTCTTTCTTCATCTCTTTTGTCGGAATCTAACATTGAAGAATCACAAAATTAGTGCTCTGATTCTGAAAACAACAACAATTTGCAGAACCTGCTTAGAAATGAAGACGAAGATGATGAACTCAGGAGGATAATTCAAGTTGCTTGTGAGATGATAGATGAAAAATCCTTAGAACAAGGCTTTAATAAACGCACATTGATGTCTCATTTACGCCACCACGGCTTTGATGTTGGTTAGTTTCTTTCTTCCTCATAATTCTAAGAATTCCATATACCTTGGTATTTGACACCGGAGTAGTCTCAAATGTATCAATTTGTGAGGGTGAATTTGTATGCATACATTATTATGTTTGAGGCTCATATTATACATATTCATGTTACACATCTTTGGAAATCGTGGTTGGCAAAATTCGGGAAGAATCCGCCAGGAGAATACGAATATATAGATGTGAATATTAATGAGAATTGCTTTATTATTGAAATTAATTTAGCAACTCAATTCGAAATAGCTCGTCCTACAACAGCTTACATAACATTACTCAATCATTTTCCTAAAATATTTGTTGGAAAGCCTGAAAAGTTGAAGCAAATAGTCAGATTAATGTGTAGTGAAGTAAGATTGTCGATGAAACAAATGAAATTGCATGTGCCGTCGTGGATGAAAAACGGATACATGGAGGCCAAGTGGTTTGTTCCTTATAAACGCACAATCAATGAAATATCAGTTAAAGTTAAAGCATTTTTTGATGCTGGAAAACGTTGGATTGGGATAGAGGCTTTCCATGTTAAGGGTTATAATTGTCGACGTGACTATTTGGTTGCTAAAGTTGGTTATTTGACAGCTGAACTTAATGGCGACGAAACGGATCTTAAATTATAGATAAATATTTATTAAATTGGTAGATATTTCCTTTGGATTTTGGATTTTGGATCCTTGGCTATTTTTTTTTTTTTAATACTTGTCAGTTTTAGTTTTATGTGTATTTTGATATTCGATTCGGTTTTACCAAGAAAATATACACAAACTGAACCGCACCGAATTAAAAATATTCTACATTTTATATATATATATATATGAGCATCAGTTTTAGCAGCGGCAGGTGGACTACTACACATATCTACTAAACAAAACCGCCGAGCAACTTCGTTAAATGTAACATCGAGGGAGCACTATTCCCGGTAGAGGCGTCGAGTGGTATAAGTGATGTACTTAGGAGCTCGGATGGTGCCGGAGACCTGTAAAATAACATTTTCTATTAACGAGCAAGGAATACAAATGGTATGGTTGGCTTGATAAAATTTTAAAATTGCTTTTCACTATAGAAGGGTGGAAAACACAAAGTTCGCCACCCAATTAGAAATCTAGCTACAATAAAACCTCTATATAGGAATACTCAATATAGGAATAACCTCTATTTTGTTATAAAAAAACTCAGTCCCAACTTGGTAATAACCTCTATTACCAACCTCTATTTTGTTATAAAAAAACTCAGTCCGAACTTGGTAATAACCTCTATTACCAAACTCTATTTAGTAATAACCTCCCAATTGTTATACAAATAGTCCGTCCCAAATGTATTCCTTTATAGAGCTTTTACTGTAACAGACTTTGATTCCTAATCATAATCTCACATTTTTTCAGCAACCGATCAACGATTAAAAAAAGCTAGAAACTAAACACGAGGTATAAGGTGCAATTTTACTTCTAATGTTCGCAGCTAAGAGCAATTTTACTAATAATGTTGATAAGTTGGGTCGATTTCAGACATTATTATAAAATACATATATTTCGTTTTTTACTCTCCACCAATCTATAGATTCCCTGAGGTAAATGTACTTAACCTCCCTTTCCGTCATTATGACCATTGTCCTATCCTGGTAAAGTCGGTTAAAGGCATTAGGCTTAAAGGAAACAGACCTTTCAGGTATCTTGTTGCTTGGGATTCTCATCCTGAGTTTAAGAACTTTGTCAAAGATAATTAGCTTCCTCACTCTGATGTTCTCCGTGCTGCTGAGGGGTTCAGGAGGAATGTGGAAGGGTGGAATAAAAACATCTTTGGCCACATTATCAGAAGGAAGAACAATCTGTTGAGAAGGATGGAAGGCACTCAACGTTGTTTGGAGATCCGTCCACAATCTTAACTGTCATCTCAGATCCCTTCAAAACGAGTTGGAGGCTGTTCTTAGACAGGAAGAGCTTCTTTGGTTCCAGAAATCTTGGAAGGCTTGGATTAAGGATGGGGATCGGAATACCAGGTTCTTCCACCTTTCTACGATTATCAGGAGACAGAGAAACATGATCGATGCAATTAAAGATTCCAATGGTGTTTGGATTTTTGAGGAAGAAGATATCCGGCGGGCTACCCTCGAGTTCTACAAAGACCTCTTTAAAGAGGATGTAGTGGACTTAATGGGTGCCCACTCTGGGATTTCCTTTCCTAGATTAGGGGAGGAAGTTATTAAGGAAGCTTTCCAGCCTGTTGACCTGAAAGAAATCGATCGGGCTTTCTCTAGTATCGGCTCCACTAAGGCTCCGGGGATCGATGGTATTCCTGCTAGTTTCTATCAGAAACACTGGGACGTTGTGAAAGAGGGTATTTACAACTTTGTGTTAGGTGTTTTTGGTGGTTCCACTAATATTAGGCTGGTTAATAAGACCCTCCTAGTTCTGATCCCGAAAGTTGATAAGCCTTCCTCATTTCTTCAGATGAGGCCTATCAGTCTTTACAATGTGCTTTATAAAGCTATCACTAAGATTGTGGCTAATAGAATCTGGCGTATCCTCCCGGATATTATTAGCCAGAATCAAGGGAGTTTTGTTCCAGGCAGGCAAATGATGGATAATGTCGTTATTGCCCAGGAGATGGTCCATTCCATGAAGATAAAGAAAGGTAGGAAATGGATTGTGGCTCTCAAGCTGGACTTAGAGAAAGCCTATGATCGATTGAACTTGAGCTTTCTTCTGGATAGTCTGCTCAAAGCTGGTATCCCTGAAAACTGGAGGAAGTTAATTGAGAACTGCATTTCTTCTCCTACTTTCCAGGTTATGATTAATGGAGATATGTCAGATGAGTTTTCCCCCTCCAGGGGAATTCGCCAAGGTGATCCGATGAGTCCCTTCCTGTTTGTTATTGCTATGGAAAGATTGTCTCACCTGATCCAGGAGGCGGTTAGCAAGGGTCTACTCCACCCCGTTTCCATCAATAAACATTGCCCTCCTATCACCCACTTATTCTTTGCTGATGATGTGATGCTTTTCGCTGAAGGATCAGAGGATCAAATTAGTATGGTGATGGATATCCTTAATTGCTTCTGTATCGCGTCTGGCCAGAAGATTAATATCCAGAAGTCTCGGATGCTTTGCTCTAAAAACATGAATATTAGCTTGAGCATAAGACTTAGCAATCTCTCCGTATTCCCCTTACTCAGTCCTTGGGTAAGTATCTTGGGGTTCCTCTTCTTAGTGACAGAGTCTCTAAAGCTTCTTTTAAAGATACTCTGCATAAAGCCAACGGTTTGTGTGCTAGTTGGAAAGCCAATTCCCTTTCGCTTGCCGATCGACTTACCTTAATCCAGTCTGTCAATTATGCGGCTCCAAACCATATTACGCAAGTCTGTAGGCTCCCTGAGCCGGTTCTCAAAGATCTTGATAAAATCAACCGGCGTTTCCTTTGGGGAGATTCTGGGAGTGGGAGGAAGGTTCACCTGGTTCCTTGGAAGGAGGTCTGCCAACCGA
The DNA here is from genome assembly GCF_963576675.1 of Euphorbia lathyris. Classification (NCBI taxonomy): domain Eukaryota; kingdom Viridiplantae; phylum Streptophyta; class Magnoliopsida; order Malpighiales; family Euphorbiaceae; genus Euphorbia; species Euphorbia lathyris. Next base: position 90,376,773 of record NC_088915.1, read on the forward strand.
AGAGCAAGGGGGGCCTTGGCATCAGGCAAGCAAGAGATAACAACAAGGTCCTCTTGATGAAGCTTCTCTGGAGAATGTGGCAATGTCATTCCTCTCTTTGGGTTCGTCTTCTCTGTGGTAAGTATCGGAAAGATAAAGTTTTTGGTGGCCCTAAGGAGAAAGTTGTCAATTGTTCGGGTAAATTACATCAATAGTACCTGAAATTTGTCATAGTTCACACTTTGGTACATGAATTACATTTTATTTCAAAAATATACCTCAAGTAAGGGTGATTGGACAATTTAATACTTTTAACCGATCATTGACTAGTCAACGCGAATTTGACCATTTTCAATTAATGCGCTGGACCCACCATACATCTAAATAACCTAAAAAGACTAACTTACCCTTTAATAATTCCAAACTATTATGCATCTCTCTTTCTATCCATCTGATTTCTCTCTCTCTAATTTTATTTCTCTTTCTTCTCTATTCTAATCGAACTGAAAAAAGGACATCATCTTCGTGACCCTTCCGCTCCCCTTTCATCTTCTTCCTCACCGGTCTTCCACAAGGAAGAACCCTAACCATGGTGTTGCCGCAATCGGTGCATTCAGACCTCTCTCATGTCTCTGTTTCGAGTGATAATCTCTAGTTTGTTATTTGGGCAAGTCCGAAACCTTTAAGGGGTAAATGTTCACCATTGGCTTTCTCAAGGCCACCAAAGGACCGATCTATACATGCATGGCGTTTTGCCAAGATAAATCATCTTCCTTCGTTTTTTTCTTTTTTATCTTCTTTTTCCTGGGATTTGTCCTTACATGATATCAACTGGAAGGAGATGTTGTACTGTACACATACAAACAATTGTCTCATATTATTGAGATTAAATAAAACAAAAGGGTTTTTTTTTATATTTAATTATTTGATTCCTATATCTGATTCCTGTAAGACAAAATTTTCAAGCTTAAATTGTGTGATGGACATCTTTTCTATATTCGATTTAGTTTTTTTTTTAACTAATATTCGATTTAGTTAGGATTTATTTTTTTGTTTAAAAGAATTGAATTAAATTGAAATTGAGTTTTGTTTTAAATATAAGAAAATAAAAATATTGGAGTCTTTGCTTAGAGGGAAGTTGAACTGAATATGTATATCCAAAGACAAAAATTATAGTAGAGAAAAAAATTACAGGGAGAAGCAGAAGAGAGAGAAATCAGAGACAGAGACAAAAAAAAAAATTAGAGAGAGAAATAGAAGAGAGAGAAACAGAAGATAGAGAATGGACGAAATTATTCTAGAAAGAATAATAGAAATGGAAACTTAGGGATGGGAGAATGGACGAAATTATTCTAGAAAGAATAATAGAAATGGAAACTTAGGGATGGAAGGAGGGTAAAATTGTACTTACAATTGATATAAGTCCACATTTAAATTAAAAATTTGGTCAAACCATGACACATCATTTATCATCAGTTTTAATGGTTAACCTACTGTAGCAGGTCATAAATATTATATTGTCCAGTCATATAAAGTTTGAGTATATTTTTGAGACAAAATGTAATTTAGTTACCAAAGTGTGAATTAGGGTATAATTCAGGTACTATTGATGTAATTTACTCTCAATTGTTCCTTCCTCTGGAAAGGGCTCAACGCTGTGTTTGCGGAGTTCTGTATTGGAGTTGGCTTGGAGGTTGGAAATGGTCAGTCCATCAGTTTCTGGTATGATACTTGGATTGGTGACAAGTTGCTTATAGAAGTGTGTATTCCCCCCCCCCCCCCCCCCCCCCCCCTCCTAGTTACACCCGTTGCTGGAAAATTGCCGATGTGGTAAACTCTGAAGGTGACTGGATCTGGTCTAAATTTGATTCTTTCTTTACCCTGGATACTCTCCTGAAAATAAGAGGAATCAAAATTAGTAATCAAGAGGAAGATAAGGACAAGCACTGCTGGGCCATGACCGACAATGGCGCTTATTCTTGTAAATCGGCCTATGAAGCCTTTTTTTCCTAACAGGGATGAGCCTTCCTTAGAAATCTGAAAGTCTATCTGGGCCCTTAAAATCCCTTACCGTATTAGGAGTTTCCTGTGGCTTGGAGTCAAGAACAGGTTGCTCACTAACGCGGATAAACACAGAAGGCACTTGGCGGAATCAGGAGTTTGCAGTAGATGCAGTGGCCATGTTGAAACCTTGTGTCATGCTGTTAGGGACTGCCCCAAGAGTAGAGAGGTTTGGAGTAAGGTTCTTCCTACCCACCTTCTCCCTTCCTTTATGATTCATTCTGAGGTTGACTGATTCTTGGAGGGAGCTAGTGGGAAGTTATTAGCCGATATGGATCACGGTGACATTTTTTTCGCTATTATTTGTCACCAAATTTGGAAATGGAGGAATGAAGAGTTATTTGCTGAGAAGACTATCCTTATCCCCGACTTACTTGATTACTTCTCGAAAAAGCTCTCTGTTACTTTAACAAGCTTTGAAGGGGAGCCCCTTGTTAGCCCTTCCCGGGATAAAGTGGTCCATTTAGTTGGTTGGAGTAAACCTAAAGAAGGGGTTGTGAAGCTTAATACGGATGGCTCCTGCCTTAGCAATGGCAGAATTGCTGCTGGAGGAGTTCTTCGGGATGCTGGTGGCGCTTGGCTGGCTGGGTTTACCCACAACTTGGGGATGGGCTCCTCCTTTTCTGCGGAGCTCTGGGGTATTCTGTCAGGCATTAAACTAGCCATTCGCATGGATATTAAGAGGCTTTCGGTGGAGTCTGACAATTTGGTGGCAATAAACAGGATTTCTGACTGCCAGGCTTTTTGTCTTAGTAGCCAAAATCTTACCAAGGCTATTTTGAGGCTTCATCCTGCCTTTGAGGCTTTTAGTTTCTCCCATATTTACAGGGAGCAAAACCGCATGACGGACCGCTTGGCAGCTGCTGGGCATGGGGGGATGTTAGGTGTTTCTACCCTTTCTGTTCCTCGTTCTTTTCTTTTGTCCACTCTTCTTGAGGATAGGGTTGGGGTCAGCCTTCCTAGACTGATCCCGGGTTAGGTTTTTGTTTGTTTGTTTCTTTTCCTTTCCTACCAAAAAAAAATTGATTTTAAAAAAATATTTCATATATCTTTTATGATTTAATAATAAAATTAGAGACTAATATTTATACATTTATCGAAATATTTGAATTTTTTTTATCCAATTCTTAGAAAAGACTATATTTTTTAAAATTTTTAAAATACAAACACTGACAAGACAGTTTGATTAATAATTTCTTAAATTCACCCAACTTATGAATGTTATATGTAAAAAACGTCAAAGGCATTTTTACAACTTATCCATAAGTACTAATTTGACTATCTTGGGAGCTGCTCGGGACGGCATCACTATCATCATCAATCATACTTCCACCGTCCAAGATTTTTACTCGCATTACTTGTCATATTTTTCTCACTCTAAGACATTGATGCAATTTGAATACCATAAGGATTATAGCTAATCCATTATTCTTCTTACTTATTTGTAGATTGGATGACGAGTATCATGTCTTAGATTGAGAAAAATATAGCTAATACACTTTTCTTCTCTTTAATTAATATAAATAGTTCGTAAAAACTCATCAAATTTCGTAGCAAGCTCTTTGATTAGCTTAATTAATTCTGATTAATTTGGTAGTATTAACATAGTCAAAGAAGAATATCGGGGAATCAATTATCACCATTAACGTGGTTTTAAGGCTTTGTGGCATTGGAACTGATCAAACAATATTTATGCAAGAATTGTATCATTAAGAATTAAGAACTAGAAATAAATTAGTGGAAGAACGAATTCCTTACTTAGCTTTAGCGAGAGACACAAACATAAGTGGAACGGTGACTAGTGATCAACGTCGGAGACTCGAATAGATGGACGGATTGGAGAAGGATGACCAACCATTTTAGGGATTTGAGATGTGGGAGAAATTCAGATTTAGTTTCGGTTCAAAGAACATTTGAGAAATTCAGATTTAGTTTCGGTTCAAAGTATCGTCCTCTATTCGTCTACTCAACCCTACTAAGTGATATAACCGAACACTTAGATTTTCTCTACCACTGAGCACTAAAACTGAGTACTCAGCTTCACTCTCTCAACCTTTACAATTGATACAAGATTGCTCTTTCTAAACGAAGAACACTTTAGATGAATACAAATTCACTCTAGACTTTTACACAAAGATTGGATTTGGGTGTAAGAACTTGCTTTTTCTACTTAGACAGTTTCTCTTTTGGATTTTCACTCTTATGAAGATTTTCTATTCTGTTTGTACTTGCTTTTTCTTTTGTAATTCAGCCTAGGATCCAAGTGATGGACTTGTCCTTTTATAGCAGTTCTGAAGCTCCAAATGATTTGAATTCGGACATATCCGTTGAATTCAAACGGTCTTATTGCATCATTCAATTGGTCAGCATTCAGAACAGCATGCCAATCCTGTCGTCTGAATTTAGCAGGCGTCAGGCTTGCCAGTTTCGTCTTCTTGCACCATGTTTGTCTTCAAGCGCCAGGTTTGTCTTCTTGCTAAATGCCAGGTGATCCATGCGTCTCGAAAAGGTCCTTGGTCACATTTTCGAGGCTTCTGAATTGGTGCAGACCTTTGTCGGATTTTGTCTTTTAGTTAACGGATCATTGGTGATGTCCTGACGAACTACTCAGCATGACTTAATTGACATTGTCTTCGATCTTTATCACAGGCAGAGTAACATTCTACTCAGCTTCTTCGGTCAGCTTCATCTTTAAGCATTTGTTCTGAAGAAGACTTTTCTTCTATGATGCTTAGTTGTGTTCTACTCAGCTTCTGTGGCTCATGCTGACTTCGTTATGTCTTACTTTTTATTCCTGTTTTTACTTATTAATATAGTCAACATTGAACAATCAAATTAGTACAATTAAACCAAAGCACTTAAATTTAATTATCTTAATCATAGGATTAACTTAAATAATTTTGTCAAATCAAAATCATTTGGAAAAGTGTTTCAACACATGTTGTAGGGAGATTGAGCAAATTATGATGCATAGTTCAAAATGGAAAGTACTACACAAAAAAGATCAGATACAACAAATTAAGTCAAAATAATAGAATTCAGCAATTGGAGTAATAAAAAATGAACACGGAAATTCATTTTTGCAGATATAAATAGTCAACCTCATGACCAATGACCCCCAAAATTGCAGCATAATCTGCATTAGAAGCGGTTTCTGGAGATGCCAGAACGAGCTTAGAATTGAAAATCTGTTCACAAGCAATCCCAATACAAATTCAATAAAACAAAAGTTGATAATTCAATATTAATGAGGATAAACCAAGTGCAAGTGCTTGAACAACTAAGTAAAAAACCAATTAAAACCTTGCAAGTGCTTGAACATTTAAGTGTCAGTGCGATTTTTCATACAATTCTGAAGATACTATGTACCACTTTAATCGCATATAAACTGAACATGATTTAATCTCGTAAAGCCAAATCTAGGCCACCTACTCAACCATTCAAAACTCATGTGAAAAATGTTTCGAAGGCTAAAGAGCTGGGTACAGTAATTATTCCCTTTGTGAATAAACCATGAATGTTAAACATGTGAATTCAATTCCAATTTCTTAATTTTCATTTCGGAGTAAATTAAAACTAAAGTGAAGTGTCAGACCTAAGATTAAAGTGAAGTAAATAAGATGAGTTGATAACCTTAACTTCTGGACTCAAGTCCAGATCTGAACTAAGAAAACTCTTCTCAACGGATTCTCCCTCTTCACAATCTTGTCCCTCACTTCACCACCTCTAAGTTTTGATTTGTTAATTGGATTTGATTTCTCAGATGAAAGTAATCGAGATGGCTATTTCATGATATTGAAAAAGAAATCGACTTGATTAGGTTACTGAAGAACAAGAGAAATTGAAGAATAACATTTCCCAAAATCGATGATTGATCGAGATGGTCGGGAATCCATGCTCCATATGGATGAGAAGAAGAGTATGGAGGTACTTGTGAGAAGAGTTTTAGGTATCGATGGCTGGAATCGATTTTTTTTTAATTTAAGATAATTTTTTCTAAATTCAGGCCATGAATCAAAATTATACATTATGGGCTTTTCAGTTGTCAGCCTATGAAACACTTTATAAAATTGTCACTACAAAAGTGTTGGTCCCATTTTTTTTGTAGTGTGTCTACTATTCACAATAAATTTTACCGTACTCCCAAAGTAATATACTCCATTAATGAAAATATCACTACATAAGAAATGATTGATGCATTGAAAAAAGTGTATGCATATGGCATTAATTGATTCGTCGTATGTATTACATCCGAATATATTTCGCAGTCAATTTAGTGATATAGGCATTAGTTTTACTGAATATATACTTATTAAGTTATTGCATAGAATTATTATTCTATGCTATATAGTTTTTTTTTTTTAGAAATTCTTAGCTATATAGTTTTAATGGTTTAGAATTGGAACTCAATAGATAAGATGAGACTTTTATATAAAATGGATAAGTCCAATTTAATCTTAATATTTTTGGTGAAGTATAAATATAGTATAATTTAATTCTAATATTTTGGTGAAATATAAATATAATATAATATTAGTAAAATGTATAAAACGTGAACCTAAAACTGTCGCCAAAGCACTTGGTAATTTTATTGCGTCCTATGTGTCTGCTGACCCGAAAAACACCTAGTCAAATGTGCAAAGCTTCCTGAGAATTAAAGTTTGCATTGATATCAGAAAACCAATACAGAAAGAAAAGAAGGTAAGGAAGGCTGGGGGAGAATGGATGCTCTGTACTTTCAGGTACGAAAAAATCCCAACATTTTGCTTAATTTGTGGTCTGATTGGTCACCTGGACAGGCACTGCGATATGGTAATCAGATTATGGGCAGGCATTCCTAAGAGCACCGGTTCGAAAACAGAATCTGTTAGGAGGTGAAAAGTGGCTCAGAGAAGAAACAGTAGTAGGCAGCTCATCGAATACAAATGCTCAAGGGGACAGAACCATGGCATTGTCAGAAATCAGGCCTACGGTCCCTCATAGGCAAAATCTGCATCACTTTGCCAAAAACTTCGGAACTAGTATCTTCGATTCAGGTACGACTGGTACAGAGGCGAAGGAAAATATCCCACCTGACCAAGGATTGGAGTTTACTGATGACATGAAAAGGAGAAGGGGGGGAAGCGATGGTGAATTGTGTCAAGTAGACCGGAAAAGCACCTCAGAACATGCAAGTGGACAGTGTGACGCCTACAGCTGAGGGAATTAACTTGAATTCAACCTCTTCTTCAACTCAGGCAAAGGGGCAGCTTTACAAACATGCACGACTGAAACAACAATTAAGGCGAACCAAGAGGTTCTCCCACCATCATGATCATCCTCAACTGGAACTGCCAAGGGCTGGGCAACACCAAGGCATTTCCTATTCCCCGTCCCTATCAGTTCGGATACCCGTGGTTTTCAGATAATCGTCTTCCTGTTGCCACCCTATATAGACAATTGTACCTAATTAAATATAGTTTAGTTCTGCATCCAATCAACCGAGTTTTGACAAGCAAAATTAACTTTAGGCCCAATTCTGTCATGCTAAAAAGCTCATCTATATCTAGGATTAGAGATGATAATTATTTGGTTCGTATTGTGTCAATTTCGGAGTAATGTTAAAATAAGCCAATCCTAACCCAATTTAAAAAATTTAGAATCAAAATCGTGGTAATCTAATCACGATTAATATCGATTTCATATCGTGCTTTAACTATAACAAATTAATTTTTTAAAGATCAATTTGGGAGAAAAATTTGAGTTTTGATTGTAGGAGTTGATTGGGAGTTGATTATAGCTAAAATCTTCAACCTTCATGCAAATATGACTAAATTAAATATGATTAAGCTTACCATAAAAATTGTATGGTTATATTAAATATATTTGGCCTAACATAAAGAATGAGTTGAAAATGACATATTGGGAGGGTAATATTCAAAATAAATTAATAATTACTAATATTCAAAATTAACAACTTTCTATCTCTATATAAGGACTAGAGCTTTCTTGTTAGATTTTATATATTCTCCGTCTGCATTTGATAGACATCTCTTTTTTGCAATTCATTCAAGAAAACTATATAGTAGCTCAATGGATACTGAAATGATTGATACATATATGATTGATGTGGATATGGTTGAAGCTGACATGGATGACACTGTTATGATTGACATCGCCATGGATGACACTGTCATGATTGATATCGCCATGGATGACACTTTTATGATTGATATCGCCATCCATAACAGTGTCATCCATGGCGATATCAATCATAATAGTGTCATCTATAACAGTGTCATCCATGGCGATATCAATCATAACAGTGTCATCCATGGCGATGTCAATCATAACAGTGTCATCCATGCCAGCTTCAACCATATCCACATCAATCATATATGTATCAATCATTTCAGTATCCATGGAGCTACTATATAGTTTTCTTGAATGAATTGCAAAAAAGAGATGTCTATGAAATGCAGACGGGGAATATATAAAATCTAACAAGAAAGCTCTAGTCCTTATATAGAGATAGAAAGTTGTTAATTTTGAATATTAGTAATTATTAATTTATTTTGAATATTACCCTCCCAATATGTCATTTTCAACTCATTCTTTATGTTAGGCCAAATATATTTAATATAGCCATACAATTTTTATGGTAAGCTTAATCATATTTAATTTAGTCATATTTGCATGAAGGTCGAAGATTTTAGCTATAATTGGGACCTCAAATCTCCATTCCAAATGTCAATCAACTCCCAATCAACCCCAATCAACTCCTACAACCAAAACTCAATTTTTTTCTCCCAAATTGATCTTTAAAAAATTCATTTCTTATAATTAAAGCATGATATGAAATCTATATTAATCGTGATTAGATTACCACGATTTTGATTCTAAAATTTTTAAATTGGGTTAGGATTGGCTTATTTTAACATTACTCTGAAATTGACACAATACGAACCAAATAATTATCATCTCTAATCCTAGATATAGATGAGCTTTTTAGCATGACAGAATTGGGCCTAAAGTTAATTTTGCTTGTCAAAACCTGGTTGATTGGATGCAGAACTAAACTATATTTAATTAGGTAAAATTGTCTATGTAGGGTGGCAACAGGAAGACGATTATCTGAAAACCACGGGTATCCGAACGGATGGGGACGGGAAATATCTAAAATAAGTGGGAATGGGAACGTGATATATTTTTTCCCAGAATCCTAAATGAAGATGGGGATGAAAATTATTATTTTTTATTTTTGTTAATTTTTATGTTGTAAATTTTATTTGTTTAATTATAGTTAATTTTAGTTAAATTTTTATTTTGTTTAATTTATTTTAATTAAATTTTTATTTTGTTAATTTTAGCTAGGATTGAGCAGGCTCCACCAGTTAGGACTGATCTGGAGCAGATTATGGAGGAATGGAACCAGACAAATTGATTTGTTGTAATTTTTTAATATTTAGAATTCTTTAATTTGCTATATCTAATATTCTATTTAATTTGGTTTTCCTAATTAGAACATGAATTAAAAACTTCGTCTTAAATGAATCCTACTAAAAACATGATTATAATTTTAAACGTATAAATAATGGTTGTTTGCTTATTTATTTTGCATTGAGAGTTTTGGAACTTGCACTCTTGCGATATACATACGTTTGAGAGAAAATAAAATATTATTATCAAATTTAACATTTATATTAAATTTAATGCACTCTTGTGATAATAATATACATACCTTAACAATCTCGATATACATACCTTAACATTTTTTGAAAAATTTAACGCATTCCTTCCGAGTTCGTTTCATTCAATTAGCCTCCTAAATTTGCGCAAAATATAATCAATTGATCCATCGGTTGCAAAAAAAGATAAATTAAATACGGAAAATGTATTGCACATGTCTTAAAAAAAGAAAAACGACCAAGATCAGGAGTGTACGACTTTAATATTAGCAAAGATAAGTTTTATAGTTGAACAAGTAATAACTTCATTTTTACTCTATTTTTGAATTATGTAATAACATTCTAAGATGCATGCAATACATCTTCCGCATTTAACTTATAGTTTTTTACAAACAAATGATCAATTGATTATATTTTACGCAAGTTCAGTGTACTAACTAAACATTTTATGCAAGTTCAGGGGGCTATCAATACACTTTGAAAGTTCAGAGGGCAAATGATGTATTAAGCCATTAATACGTGAACATGATTTTGACTAAATTGATGCTTATGGTAATAAATAACCAGTTTTAAGACAAGGTGTCTTAAAATTAGTTATTTATTACCTTATCTTGGTTTAATTAGTTTATTAAATATTTTATTTGTGATGCTGACTTTGAAGCAGTAAGAAATATATATATATTTGTCATTAGGAAGTTATAAAATATTTACTAAACTCGTTAAATCAAGATAGGCTTTTTGTAGGAGGTTCTAGTGTCCTGGATACTCAAGGTAATAGACAATGAGTTTTAAGATATTGTATAAAACATCATACCTTAAAACTCGTTGTATATTACCTTGAGCATCCAAAACAGTGAAACCTTCCACAAAAAGATTATCTTAGTTTAATGAGCTTGATAAATATTCTATAAATTCCTTACTGCCAAATGTATATCTTTCTTTTGGATTCAAATTCTGAACATCACAAGCATTCCTATTAAATATTTTAGGCGTCTTTACATTAAATTTATAGGATATTAAAATTCTCAACAATTCCCTTAACTTGTTTAAAATATCTTAATAACCCTAAATTTATTTAAAATGTGATCAATTAATTATTTCTTGTCAAAGAAGTAAACTTCATTCAAAAAGTACGTTCGCATAATAGATTAAAACATTTTTAAAAGAAAATTCTTAGTTTCAAGTGTAAAAATTGACATCCCTAGAAATAGAATCACATACATCAATCATTACCATTTAACTGTTTCAAAGCACGTAAAACATACATTCCGTATATAATAGAATAATCTTAAGTTAAGGAGCCAATACATTTTAAACTAATCAAATGAGTTGATGAACAAATTCAAAGACACATAATGACTCAATTGTAAATCTAATTTGATCTTTAATCTTTTTTTTTTTTTTTTTGGGTTATAAAAGGTTAGACAATGTTACATCTATACACTTCCAAATTTTAACACAAGCCACAAATCTTAATTAAGATTTCAACGATTAGATAATAAAAGCTTAAATCACGCAAGTAAAAATTTAACTCTTTACCACTCAGACTAAAATTTAACGAAATAGATAATAAAAACTCAAACTGCACAAGTAAAAATTATCCTCTTTACCACTCGGACTAAATTTTAACAGAATAGATAATAAAAATTCTAGAACAATTAATCTTTTGAATTCTGAAAAATCGCAAAACTAAATCTTGACCGTTGTTTCACTCAAATGTTTTCCGCTTTGATCATCATAGTCACATATTAGACTCCTACCGGAAAAAATAGCAGGACACAAAGATGACAGTAAAAAGAGTTAATTTAGGAGAAAGGATTCTATAAAATGGCTAAATAAATCTTCTCGCCGTTCTCATCATCGTTATCATAAATAATAATTTGAAAGATTTCCGGCGGTTGGAAATTTAAAAATTCAGACTCAATATGTGTCTTTTACTCTAGGATTTACACATTGGCTGCTCTAAAATCAGAAATGATTTGAAATATGTTATAATTTTTGTAAATCGTTTAGTTACCTAATCTGAAATCTGACTCTGGAATAAAAGTTAAAAATTCAAAAAACAGCAGAATGAATTATAGTCACCAACAAGACACAGAGTAGGGAAAAAAGAAGGCAGAATGCCTAGAAGATGACCGTCGAAACACGTAACTGAAAGAATCTGATAAAATGGCTAAATAAATCTTTATTCTATTTCTATCTTCTCAGCAACAAAATCAAAAAATAAAAGAATATAAGAAGATCGGTAAGCAGATAAGTCGACGGCAGATCCAAAATAGATCTGAAACAACAACCGGCCAGTAAAATTCTCTGAAATCTATATATCTAGAGCCGCTTTGGCAACAAGATGAAGGCAACTAAGTTTAATGACTCCTCTTGGTACATATAGCTATCAAATCGAAACCATGAATATGATGCCTAAGACTGAATATAGAAATTGAACCACCTTAGGCGGCGGCAAAGACCTCTATATCAACGACAGATCCAAAATGGATCCGAAACACAACCAACTAGTAAACTTATCTTCGTATATCTAGCTGTAGAATCAACACCATAAATATGATCCCTAAGACAGAAAATAGAAATTGAATCACTATATGCTGCCGTGTAGGCCTCTATATCGACGACAGATCCAAAATGGATCTGAAATACAACCAAATAGTAAACTTATCTTGGTACATGTAGTTGTAGAATCAACACCATAAATATGATCCCTAAGACAGAAAATAGAAATTGAACCACCGTATGCGGCCGTAAACCTCTATATCAGAGGCAGATCCAAAATGCATCTGAAACACAACCGACTAGTAAACTTATCTTGGTACATGTAGCTGCAGAATCAAGACCATATATATGAGCCCTAAGACGGAAAATAGAAATTGAACCACCATATGCGGCGGCATAGACCTCTATACTGACGACAGATCCAAAATTGATCTGAAACACAACCAAATTGTAAAATTATCTTGGTACATGTAGCTAAAGATTCAACACCATAAATATGATCCCTAAGACTGAAAATAGAAATTGAACAACCGTATGCAACGAGCAAAGATCTCTATATCGAGGTCTGAAACACAACCAACACCATAAATATGATCACTGCTACTGAAAATAGAAATTGAACAACCGTATGCGGCCGCGTAAACCTCTATATCTACTACAGATCAAAATGGATCTGAAACACAACCAAACTTATCTGAATGGATGTAGCTATAGCTGCTTTGGCAATAAGATGAAGGCAACCAAGTTTAATGCCTTCTCTCTGTAAATGTAGCTATGGAATCAACACTATAAATATGATCCTTAAGACAGAAAATAAAAAGATTCAACCACCATATACGGCGGCGGAGACCACTAAATCACATGACCTAGAAAATGAGGATCGACTCTCTGTTTTCAGCCTAATAATAGCTGGCTTTTATAGCATTGTAATCTTAGTCCATATTAAAGTTGGGCTTTGTTTGGAAATCTCAGCCCATTTCTTTTTTCTTATACGCATGGATGTGTTTCCTTTTTAACAAATGGTTAATGAACTATGGCAAAAAGCATTCTCAGTCCCTAATGTTACTTTTGATTTATTAAACTCTTGATCATTATTAATCATTTATTTTTGGCTTAATACATTTTTGGGATAATGTACAAAAATATCAGTAACATTTATATGCAGGAGCAGTTTTATCTTTAACGTCTAAAATTGTGCAATTTTATCCTAACGTTGATAGCTAAGAGCAATTTTACTCCTTAAAATTGAGACATTATTATAACACACATATATTTTGTTATTCTGCACCAATTGTATACAGTTCGTTGAAAAAAAGATTTGATCTTTTCTATGATTTAATAATAGAATTGAAGATTAAAATTTATAAATTCGGTGAAATATTTTGAATTTTTTATCCAACTCGTACAATAGCAGTATATTTTTTAATTTATTTTTTAAAAAATTAACGTTTAATCATATGTTTATGATCTGTTACTAACGAATGATAAAATGACTCACATGTGAAGTTTAGATGACAAGATTAATGACCGAAAAGGCATTTTGATGAATTATTTCTCAAATTGACTCAACTTGATAATGTTGGGGGTAAAATTGTTGTTGACTGCAAAAGTTAAAGGTAAATTTGCACCATTTTAAACGATAAGGGTATTTTTGCACATTATCCCTACATTTTTAATCATGTATACTTCGGGAAAAAAAAGTGACATTCTGAAATGTACTTATTAGACCTCTAAACTTTCTTAAACTTATATATTATTTGTTTAAAGCATGGTTCTCAAAATCAGACATGTCAAAGAACCGGAAAAGACAATGGGTCAATGGTTAGAGGTTTAACCGGAGTCTAACCGGAGTTCAACTGGTGTTTAAGGACAAGGCGAAGACATAAGGGGCCAGGCCTCTTCGGCCGCTAGAACCACTCCTATTATGGATGGTTTCATCCTTCGGTCATTTGAACTGTCTCTATTATGGATGGTTTTGACTCCTTGTTTTTTTATAAATTGAGGTTCGGAGTGGTTAATTAACTCATTGAGCTTATATTTAATTACAAAATCTAATTTGATTAATATATGATAGGCAATAAATTTTCCTGAGTATATATATATATATGAACTAGAGAAAGCTTTAACGGAAAAATAATAATAATGTCTAAGAATTAGAGCATCCACAATGGTTGGGTAATAACCACTGTGACTTAAGAAGAATAAGTAACAAGGTTTAGTAACAGTCCATCAGAAGAAAAGAGTTTTTTAAAATTTTGTGGAATAAAAATAAAATTATTAATTATAAATAGATGTCAAAACTGTAATTTGCTGCGTATTGAATAACATATTTACCAACTCTAGCAACATAAAAAAAGCAACCACAAATGGCTCTATAAGCGCCAGATATGGAGCGTGTAATCCACGCGCCAAATCTAGCGCCTATAGAGCCATGTGTGGCTGCCACACCTTGTGTTTTTGGATTTTTGGGATATTATATTTCTTTGTTACTACAATCTGTAACGAAAAAAATATAATTATAATTGTTGTACTGGTTTGTTATAACAAAAAAAAAAATCCTCTCATTAGAGTTGGTCTTATACATCTATCGTCTTAGCAAAGCTCAATTCAACTGCCAATGTGATTATGCTTACATTTTAAGTGCGATTTAGTTCATAAAATAGATTAGGAATAGAGCAGATATTCCTTGAAAATTCTCATGAGAAATAATTATTCTGTAAAATAGAAAAGAAATTCTAAAATAAATAGAGAAATAGAAATTATTAATTATCATTTGATTCATTATTTTTTAATGAAATATATATTTCACAATTGAAGGAATATAGATTTATAATTTAAGTAGAATTATCTATTATCTATTCCATGTCTAATGTTGTTTTTACGAACTTAGCCTTTCATTTTCCATATGCGTTGTTTGAGTTAAAAAGACTAAATACATTTTTACTATTTTTCTATTTTCCACGTATTGATTTCATTTTTCGCATTTTTACTGTATTTTTTTTTTTGTATTTTTCATGTTATTTGCATTTTGACCGTTTTTCACATTTTTCCCTTTTCGCTTTTTTTACCGTTTTTCATATTCTCTATTTTCCGCACTTTTAGTGTTTTGAATATTTTTTATGTTTTTCATGTTTTTCCGTTTTTTATTTTTCACATTTTTTTATTGATTTTTTTTTTATCATTTTTCATGTTTTTATTGTTGTTACCTTTTTCATGTGTTTTTTTTCTTTTTCTCGCTTTTACCCTTTCTGTTTTGCAATTTTCATGGGTTTTTTTGTGAGTTTATTGCATTTTCTTAAATAATATATATTAAATATTAGAATAAGTAATATTAATAATTAAAATTTTAAAATCAATACAAAATTATATTCGAGGGTTGTCTTTTAAACTACAAAACTAATTATTTTATATTGCAGGAGAATCCACCCTTTTGTGCTTGTTTCTCTCTACCTTTAGTGAAGTTGAAAAGTAATTTCCATATATATATATTTGCGACTTTGTAATAGTTAAACTGCAATTCTTTTTATTGTTTAAAACTTCAAATAAATTGATCATTGATCAATCTTTACATATCAGTATCATAAAGGGTTTTCAAGTAATTAAACATCAAAATAAGAAAGACAAATGAAAAAAATTGGTTATGTGTATTTTGATAACAAGATAGTAAGTAGCTGAGTACGTTTGAGTTGAATTAATAAATGAGATCAATGATCAATAAGTTGGGAAGATGATCAGTTGATCGATAATGGCGTCAACTGCACTAACCATCTTACTCGGAGAAGAGTAGACATCTTTAGTCATGAAGAAAATATGAGAGTCTTTGCAACTTCTTGGTATCAAATGAGATCACTGATCAATAAGTCGGGAAAATAATTGGTTGATCGATAATGGCGTCAACTGCACTGACCATCTTGCTCGGAGAAGAGTAGGCATCATCAGTCATGTAGAAAAGATGCAATACTTTGCTCATTGTCCAAAACAAGTCTTTACAACTTCTTGGTATCAAACTATCCTTTTTATCTATTACCATTCTCAGCAACTCTCTTCTATGACTCTCTATAAGTCTCGATACATGTACTTGTGCCTCTTCTTCAGTCGTCGATCCTCGACTAAGTGCTACTTGTAATGACACACTGTTTAGTTTTCCTTGTGCGCCTTCTCTCTGCACATCCACAATAAACACATTGTTAGATTTTTATTGGTTAAGTCTTGTGAACTGAGATTATAATAGAATTTCTTTGTTTTACGTATTTTAATGGATACTTGATCATTTGTGAGTATCTCAATCATATAAGAATATAATTGTAATATAATGTAAATACAAAGGGTATTTTAGTCTTTATTTTGTTAAGAATTTGTTGTACATATGTTAGGTAGTTAGACAATTTTAGGTTGGGATACCATTGACCGATCCAAAAGATTTTTGTCATGCTTATTTACTTGACTAATGGCAGACTGGATATCACGTATTCAGTGAATGCTTTGAGTTAATTTTTGGCAAAACCTACTAACGTTCACTTATAAGCAGCCATAAGGGTTTTATTGTATATCAAATGACATCCAGGTAAAGGATTATTATACTATTCCAAATCTGAATTGGCTTTAAAAGCTTTCTCAGATGCTGATTGGGCAACATATGTTGATAGTATAAGGTTTATTACTAGTTTTTGTGTCTTTTTAGGATAATAACTAGTGTCATGGAAAATCAAGAAACAAGAGCAACACTTTCAAGATCTTCCATGGAAGTTGAGTACATGTCTATGGCTTCTTAAATTCAATGGCTCTTATACATCTGACAATCATTATCGATCAATCATAGGCAACATATTCCTTTGTTATATGACAACAAATCGACCATTTATCTTACCAACAACTCTACATGTCATGAAAGGAGCAAACACATAAAGTTAGATTGTCATTTTATTAGAGAAAATTTCAAAGCATGACTAATTCATTCGCTAGAAGTCTCAATAACAAATCAGTTAGCTGATATTCTTACTAAAACTCTTCCAACAAAAACTTTTCAATAATTTATTAGCAATTTTGGAGTTTTAACTATATGTAGCCTGAAGGGAGGTAATAAGAATATAATCGTGACATAGTTTAAATGCAAAGGGTATTCTAATCTTTAGGCTATTATGGATCCATTGTATATATGTTAGGTATCTAGAAAATTTTAGATAACTTTTTCATCTTCTCTTTCTACATAAGTTCAGTGAACCAGGATTATAATAGAATTGATGATGATTTACATACCTTAACAGACACTTGATCATTTGTGAGTCTCCCGATCATACTCATGTGCATGAATAGGTTATTGTATTCTTGAGTTTGTACAAATTTTTCCGACAACTGATGCCCCATGAAGTAAAGTGGGATTTGAACCACCGGTCCCAACGCGAACGAGACGTATCCGTTTGTTAAATATTCATACATGGTTGGAATTGTTTTGTTTTCTGCCCATTCTGCCTCCATCAACATACTCCTCAACAATGTGATCCACTGTTCATCAATGTTATTTGTTCAACATTTTAGCTCGTAGTAATATTTAATTTAAAAATAAAAATGACTTACAATATCAATTAAGTGACTTTTGACGCATCTCCCTTGTTGTATTTGAGCTTTGGCTGCAGTTTCATTGATTGTGCCATAGATTGCATTGAAGAGTATTTCAACGTCTTTGGACTTGAATCCAACAGTTGAGTGATCGTCCCATCTGCATATATAGTCAATATTTGTTTCAAAAGTTAAAAAAAAATTACGAACTAATTTATTAAAAGAGACAAAAACTACTAATCATATATTAAGGAATTTGAAACAATATGATGATTTCCAAATGTGTTTATTGCTTATAGCATATTATTTACATATGCAGAAATGAGATTTTCAAAATTAAAATTATTTAAATCATATTTCTGATAAATCATGTCATAAAAAAAAGATTAAATATATTAACTTTATTATCTATTAAACATGATTTACTTCAAGATATTGATTATAAGAATCTAATTAGTGATTTTGATTCAAAAATGAAAGAAAAACTATTTTTACTTGATTTTCTATAATTAATCCTAAAAAATATTGTATTTTTCATTTATTGATTGAGCACTTTTCTAATTATATATACCTCTCAACCAAATCTATTAGATTTAGTAGTTCTTCCATGGAACCAGCAAAGTCAAAGAAATCATCAACAACTGTGGTGAGAACTGAATTTTGAGCCCAGGCGGCTCGAGCGTCTGTCAGATGAGGTTGGAAAATATCAGAGGCAATGGCGAAATACGCATATCGAATCTTCTGTCTCGCAAATTTCAAACTGTTTATCTCGTATTTTTTCACCCATCTGCATTTTCGATATAGAAAATAATAATATCAATAATCAAAATTATTTATTCTATGAGATTATTTACATTTTATGCCAAATAAGAGATTAAAGATTAAGTACCCCTCTAACTGCTCAAGTTCTTTTTGATGTATGGCTTGAACAAAATTGAAATCTTTAGATGAATATGCCACAAGATCTTTGTTATCAATGCCCAAAAACCTACAAAACAACAAGGTTTAGTATGTTGTTTTAACTATTTGAATTCAAGCTCTGGCGGAGTATTATTTCACGCTGATTGTCCGGTTAAAAATAATGTTCGTAATAGTGCTCCGTAAACTAGGGTGAAATCGGACAAAGATTATATGATTTTAAATTTACAAAGAAGTCGGATAAAGATTATTTGACTTCTTCACATAACATGTAACCAGAGCAATAATTCTCGGGTTACAGTTTTGTCCGACTTCGTTGTTGGAAGTCGTTCCAAAAGCAGCACGATTCTCTGTGCTTCTTTTGCTGGGACAAAACCGTAACTTGAGCATTATTGTTCGAGTTACGTACGATGTGAAAAAGTCGGACAATCTTTATCTAATTTATTTGCAATTTTAGAATCGAATATCTTTATTCGATTTTACCCTAATTTACAAAGCACTATTACAAGCATTATTTCTATCTGGACAATCAACGTGAATTAATGCTCTAATGAAGCATCATTGAGCGCATTTATTCTAACTATTTAATAATAATCTATTAATGGAAAAATCAAATTTAACCTATAAGATGCTTTATGGGGTTGATTATTATCAATGTTGTAATTGTCAATGTAGTTTTTGCTCTCAATTCGTTCCAAGCTTGCATACGGATGTTTGAGGGCATAATCCACCTGAAATGGAAACAGACACAAGGAATGTTATTTTTAAAATACAATGTTCATAAAATAGCATTCAAACGAAAATAGACATGGACAGAAAACAAACACGGACACAAACATGAAACGAGGAACGCTATTAATGAGAAGTTTTGTAATTACCTCTGCTTGGAGACTCGGTTCTTGAATTGACCCGTTTGACAATGCCTGGTGAAGATGAGAAGCTGTCCATTGTTGAATTCTATCAAGAATATGTTCAATTTGGAAGATTGAAGTCTGTGAAGCTTTGTATAACTCAAGAATAGACTTGGTGTCGTTATTGTACGAATGCAACAAATGTTCTTTGCTGTCATAATCACTTAATACATCTACAGGAGTTTTAAAAAATAAAATAAATCATTCAAGCCATATTATATTCGAATAAATGCTCAGAATAATGCTTCGTTAGAGCATTATTTCACGTTGATTGTGCTATTAGAAACAATGCTCATGATAATGTTCTGTAAACTAGTGTGAAATCGGATAAATATTATCCAATTTACAAAATTGCAAAGAAGTCAAACAAAAATTGTCCAACTTTTCATATCTTACTTAACCCGATCAATAGTGCTCGTGCTACTGTTTTGTGCGATATCTAACAAGTAAGTCGGACAAAGAAGTCTGACTTCTTGTTGCCCGGTTAAACACAATTGCACATGTCGTTCTTTGCTAATTATGGCAAAGTCGGACGGTTTTCATCTGATTTCATAATTGTAAAGAAATTGACCGAAAATTTTCTGATTTCTTCACCACCTACATAACTCGAGCAACAAAGCTTGGGTCACGTTTTTGTCGTTCTTTCCACAAGGAAATCGGACAATCTTTGTTTGATTTCTCATTACTACGGAAAAAGATTGTCCAACTTCCTTATTGGAAGTCATTTCAAAAGCAGCATGGTTCTCTATGTTGCTTTTAGGTGGGAGTTCTTCCCACAAGGAGGTCGGACAATCTTTGTTCGACTCCCTTGGAAGTCGAATAAAGAATGTTTGACTTCCTTGTGGGAAGAACGATAAAAACGTGACCCGAGCATTGTTACTCGGGTTATGTAGGTGGTGAAGAAATTGGACGATTTTCGTTCAATTTCTTTACAATTCAGAAATCGGATGAAAATCGTCCGACTTCGTTGTGATTAGCGGAGCACTACACATGAAATTATGTTTAACCGAACAACTAAAATAGCATTTATTCCATATATTCCACATGAAATAGAAAAGAAATTTCTTAAATCTCGTAGAGTTTTAAAAAATAAACCTGAAGAAACTTGATAACCATTTAGTCGAAGGAGACGAAAAGTCATGGCACAACATGCAGTATTCAAAAATATTTCGTCACTTCCCTGAATCCAAGACCTGTTCATCAAAACACAATATAAATGAGAAATTAGATTCCAAATGCTCTGTATGAAAAAATAATTGTGCATGTTATTTTGAAAAATTCTATTAACATTCCAACGTGCTTAAAATGTGGTGATTCTTTGAAAAGTACTTATCAGTTTTCTGAATTTCTTAATTTTATCAAAAAATTTATTTACACGGCCACGTTGATTTTAAGAGGTTAATAGATTATTTTAAATAAATTTATAGAATAAATTAAATATTTTAAAAATATAGGACCAATTGACTTTTTTGAATAAATATAGGAGTTAAGGATATATTAAGCCTACATAATGAAATTATGCTTAATACACCTTTGTAATTGTCTACAAGTAGTGAGACAAAACAAAAGTCAACTTCCTGTTTACTTTGAAATTCTTTTTGTTAACCGTCAAATTGCAAAAATAACCAATTAACCTTTGAAACATATTTGTTAGTCGCTTGAAGTTTTTGTTAAGAGTAATTAATTTATTAGTTTTTATATTTTGATAAAACACACTGTTTAGTCCCTGTATTTTTAAAAACACATAGTAAGGTCTCTAACCTTTTTCTCAGTGAACTGTTTAGTCCTTCTATCTGTTTGTTAGATTTTTTACCGTTTATGACTTCGGAAATGACTAAATTACCCTTTACTATTTACCTTCAAACTTTTAAAGAGGAAATCCAATTTAGAAGAATAAGCTATTTGTATGGAGAACAAGAAAAAGAAAAGACCTGCTTACGAATTTGAACGATTAAGAAGTAAATTAAGAAGAAGAACACTCAAAATTGATTTCAGATGCATTAGAGTTTAAAGGAAAGGAAAAGAAGAACGCAAATCCAAATTGACTAACAAAATCTTCATGAGAGTCTAACGGCAGAGATTAAACAGTTCACCGAGAAAAACATTAGTGATTAAACAGTTTATCGAGAAAAATGTTAGAAACTTTATCATGTGTTTTTTAAAATACAGAAACTAAACAGTGTGTTTTGTCAAAATATAGAGACTAATAAATTAACTACCCTTTTATTAAAGAGGTTTATTGTCTCCTAAACTTCTTTAAAGTGTATAAATTTCAATTTTTCTAAAATTTCTCATTACCTGACCATATAGATATGAATTTTAAGCGATTAATAGGTCACTTTAATAAAAGTATAAGGGAACAATTAATTTTTTAGACAAATATAAAGGACTAGAAATGTATTAAGCCATGAAATTAAGATGATATATTTACCTATATACATCATCTAAAACGGTGTCGCTTTCTTCCTTGAAGTGCCTATCAATTCCAAGTTTTTTCAAGTTGTCAAGCATAGACACCCGACTGTAGATATCCATTGGATACAGGGATGGAACTGAAAAGAAACAAAAAAAATGAAAAAAAATCAACAAAGACGTAAAGTTGTACATAGTAAATAAATAAACCTTACGTGTATGCTTGTGATTTTTATGTAATCAGAAGACGTTTGAGATTTAGTGGCGAATCCAGAATTTAAAAGAGGGTAAAATTCTACGTAAAAAAATTTTAGACAAAAAATGTAAAATTATTCAATTTTTTATGACAAAAAATATAAAATTGTTCAATTTTTGGTGACAAAAAATGTAAAATCGTTCAATTGTTATGCATTATTTTCATGATTTTTCTTTATAAAAAACGTAAATTATAATGTTTCCGACTCGTAATCATCCATTTCCGGGATTCTCGGGTTGTTACGCATCAAATATCCCTAACGTTTTGGTTCAGGTGCAATTTTAACCTTAACATCTAAAATGGTGCAATTTTACCCCTAACGTTTGTAGCCAAAAGCAATTTTATCCCTAACGTTGATAAATTGGATCAATTTCAGACACTATTATAAAATACAGTCATTTTTTCTTTATTTTGCACTAATTGCATATCAATTTTGTAATTTTGCACCAATTTTACCCCTAACGTTGATAAATTGGATAAATTTCAGACATTATTATTCACGACCGAGAAGACAGTTTGATGAATTATTTCTCAAATTGACCCAATTTATCAACGTTAGGGTAAAATTGCATTTGGCTTCCAACATTAGGGATAAAATTG
The DNA here is from genome assembly GCF_963576675.1 of Euphorbia lathyris. NCBI lineage: Eukaryota > Viridiplantae > Streptophyta > Magnoliopsida > Malpighiales > Euphorbiaceae > Euphorbia > Euphorbia lathyris. Next base: position 90,399,638 of record NC_088915.1, read on the forward strand.
TACCATTTTAGACGTTAGGGATAAAATTGCTCCTGATCCAAAACATTAGGGATATTTTTGCATTTTAATCCTTATTTTTGGACTAAATTTTTTTATTTTTTTTAATTGGGGTGGGGGGAGGGGGTGGAATGCCCCTTTGACCCCCTTTCATTTCTGAAGTTGTTAACGGTCATTTTTACGGTATCAATCTAAAAAATGCTCATTTTTAACAAAACAATTATCGTAGTTATCTTTTGGTCGTTAACAAAAAACCTTAAGCATACATTTAATAATTCGTGTAATCACATGTTTTGTTTAAGGATTATAGCCATATTTGGATATTGTGGTACCTAAAATCTTATCTTTTTACCTCTATGATATCATTTGCTAACATTTGCCCGTAAGATATTCCTATATGTGACATTTAACCAATTTTTTTTACGAAAAATTAACTGATTTGTTAATTTTTACCACATGATATAAATTTTGACACGTGACATGTATACATGACAAATGTTTTTTTTTTCTTCATATAGACTTAATACGTGGATAATTAAGGAATCAATTTTTTTCTTATTTATCCGCATATTAAAAATAAGAAAAAAAGTTTTTAGTAAGGAATCAATTGTTTTTAGTACTTTAAAAAGTTTACCCATTTCTGCATTGAAAATAAATCACGTGCTGTATCGAAAAAATAAAAGGAAAATGGAAAATTAATTGAGAAATACGTGGGATCTCTATGGAGTCGTATCAGAACACTAACGGGATCCTCACGGGGCAGGAATATCTATCCCGTTCATGTCCCCTTTCCACTAGCGGCCGCCAAAACAATCCCCATTCCAATTGGGGATTCCACGTTCTTGTCGGGACAAATCCCGACAGGGACGGGAATCCCTGTCCCGTTTAAATAAGTAAAGACCATTGAAAAAAATATCGCGTACCTGCAGAATCGAATTTTTCGACTAACGAATTCAAGTAATCGAAGCATTTTTCATCACGAAGCTGAAGAAAAGCAGCAGCAGTAGTAGAAGGTGAATTAAAAAGAGAACCATTACTTCTCTGATACTTAATAATCTCATTCCAATGATGTTCATAAGATCCTCCAATCAATCCTTCCGCAACACAAGCAACGTCTTTTAAATTGTTCGATTGTATCTTCAAATCTCGTTCGCGACACATTTTGCGAACCAAACACGAATCCATAGGGATATTTAACCCCAAATTAACTCCGGCGTACTCAACCATACCAGCAAACACGATATCAAACCCGAACGGAGAATTCTGATGGTGATCAGCGACAGCCCAGAGGTTATTAGCGATGAAATCTAGACCTTTATCGACGAGTTGTGGAGCCGTACTCCAAGTTTTAAGAGCAAGGATTGCAGCTAATGTTGAAGTAAGTGACTCTTTGATTAGTAACGGATGCGTTGGATTAAACGCCCATGATCCGTCCGGATGTTGATTCTCTAAAAGCCAGTTTAGAGATTTCGGGAATTGAGGAACAACGTCGTTTGTTTTCGACGGTATCATTGCGACCCAGGCCGTGTCGTATGATGAAATTGGTAGCGGTAGCGGGAGTTCCACGTTTAACGCCTCTTTCAATCGTGTTGTGATTGGGTTTTTTTCTGCTATAGATATAGTGTTTGGTTTATTGTACTGCCGAGCAGACAGGCCCGTGCTGCTGCGGCTGCCGCTAACCGACAGGCCCGGGCTGCTGCTGCTGCATTCTTTGGCGATATTGGGAGGGGTTGAGCAGGACAGCAACATTTTTTTGGGGGGAATTTTGATTTGGGGGAAAGAAAGAGAGAGAAGATAAAAAAAACTTAGTGTTATGTAATTAATGGTGTGACATTAATATATATATGGGCACTTCGTGTATATATATATATATATATATAGTATTAAAACTATATAATAAAAAAATGAAGTGTCATATGGCTGCTAAAGTTCAAGTCCGACTGACAGTCATGGCTGCCTGCGCATTTTATTAATATATTTAAAGAGGTTTGATGGGATGAAATTACGAGGAACTTTATTTTTTGTTTTTTAATATGAAAATGTCTAGATTCCTTGCATACGAAAACAACTAAGTACAATAAAAAACGGAAAGGATATAAAATCTACAATAGAACGAAACGACTATAAAAAAACATAAATAGTCATTAAATGTATAAAACACATAAAAAAAACAATAACATGTGTACTTAATTGAAATTTAAAATTCACACAAAAACAATTGCAATCAAATCTTCATCATTTAGGCCCTTCTGAATATTCAGATCTGAGTCATTTATTTTGTTGCAATCACGTAGATATATTGATCCACGTATAAAATAAATCGCTTCCGCTTTTACTGAATAGCATAATAATAGAGAGCAGATACAATTCAAATGAATACAGGAGTTTTTATATTAAGCACCGGGTCTTTCATGTCACTCGAAGGACCCTCAATTCACAGTTGGACACATGTATTCTGATCCCACGTAATAATTAAAATAGTGGGGCCCTCTTATAATATACGTAGGTCCATGTTACACGTGTCAAAATATGTATGGAAGGTCTTCCATTCGACATGGAAAACCGAGTGCTTCTAATAATTTGCCCGAATACAGAGATCCAATAAACTATATAAACATTGACTAAAAAGAAAATACAGTAAATGTAACCTGGTGAGAGGAGGATGAAGAAACTTCCTTCTTCCTCCTCAAAGTAGATCCACAAAAGAGATAAAAGCTTGAACACCTTCACAGAAAAACGTAACATAATTATCTAAATAATCACTCAACTTCAATTAATGTTTTAATAAAATGATTGTTGACGACCTTAAAATCCAAAAAATCCAAAAATTGGTGATAATAATCACTCAAATTACCCCTAGTTATATACATAAAAAAATTTATCTTTTAATTTTAAATTTAATCTAATTAATTTTAATGAAGTTTTTGAACTACATATACACCGAAATTAATATACTTGAAAAAATATATTATTAATTTTCTTAAATTGTAATTAATTTTTTCTTCATTTTTTTAATATAATATTTTTAAACGAACATTAAGGAATTTTATAATGATAGTCTTACTCCTATTTTAATAATTTTTGAAATATTTTTCATTCATTTTTTTAGTCAATAAATTTTACGTTATTAAATTAAAGTTCTATAAATATATAAAAATTAATAAATCAATTAATTTATATTGGAGATTGTGATTAGGTAGGAAAAAAGAAAAAAATATAAAATAGAAAAAATAGATATTTTATTATTAAAACATAAAGTAAAGGGTAATTTTGGTATTTTAAAATTTATTTAATATAATTTGACCATTGACTCAAGCATAAGGACTAAGGAGTTCACAAAAACAAAAACTGAAGGACTATATAATTATTTTTAAAAACATAGGGACTAAGTAGCGTATTAAGTAAAAGCACAAGCACCTTATAACTATTTACCTTATTATAAAAGACCATACTATTTTAATTATTACATAGTGTCACAATACACGTATCCAAATGCAAATTGGGGATCCTCTGAGTTACATGGAAGACCCGGTGTTTAATATAAGAACTCCCTATTATAAATAGTTTTGATGATTTCGAATCTCTGACCATCCCAAATCTTTATACGTTTATTTTTTAATTACTGTACTCGTCCTATTACCTTAACGAGTATAGTTTTTTCATCCCATATCCGTCCCATTTAATTCACAAGTACCCTTACCCGTTAAGAATCAGTACATAAAACAAAAAATATTATAAATTTAATAAATCATTCATCTAAAATTTGAATAAATTGAACCTTAATCAATAAGAATAAAGTACTTTAATGGTATCACTCAATTGTTGAAGAACACAAGGTCGGGGTTTGAATATCACATCTTGCATCTAAAGGATAATAATATTATTTAATATATAAAATATTTATGACGGATAACAGGTTCCGGATACCTTAGGTGGTATTCTCATATCCATCACGGGTAATGGTTTTGATCTCATACCTGTTTCATACCCTTTTGTGCAGGGTACAGATAGTCCTATTAGGATCAGGTAGTGTCGAATACTAGGGATGGCAATAGGTAGGGTACCCGCGGGTAATGTCAATCCTAAACCCTTAACTTTTTATTTTTTAATTATTCGTACCCATCCCATTACCCTAACGGGTATGCTTTTTGCATCTCATACCCGTCCCATTTAATTCGCAGGTACCCGCGGGTACTCTTACCCGTTAAGAATCAATAAATAAAACAAAAAATATTATAAATTTAACGAAGTATAAATTTAATAAATCATCTATTTAAAAATTGAACAAATTGAACATTAATTAATAAGAATAAATTAGCTCAGTGGTATCACTCAATGATTGAAAAACAAAAAGTTGAGGTTCAAATCTCACGTCTTACATCTAAAAAACAATGATATTTATTAATATATAAAAAATTATGATGGGTAAATGGTACCCTGGGGGGTATTCCCATATCTGTCACATTATCCTAACATGTAATAGTTTTGATCTCATACCCGTCTCATACCCTTTTATACAGGGTACGTGTAGTCTCATTAGGATCGGGTAGTGCCGGATACCCACAGGTACAGTACCTATTGCCATCCTTACCGAATACTCGTAAGTACAATACCTGTTGTCATCCCTAATCCAAACTACTCCTATTAGTATTATGAATAGTTTCAAATCGTATTTTCAATAAATTAAGTTAGAGATGGTTAATTATGGTCTATTTGGTTCAGCTGCTAACCGATAGTTGTTAATTGATGTAGTGAGTTGTTTTCTGCTATTGTTATGGTATTGTTATTATTTTAATTATTATTAGTGTTTTGTAAAATAATAAAATGACCAAGATTCTAATATTAAAGAAGACAGGTTTTATACTTGAGCAAGTAAGAACTTCATTTTAATATATTTTATGAATTATGTAATAATATTCTAAGACACGTGCAATTCAACTTCTACATTTAACCTACTTTCATTTTGCAACCGAGTGATCAATTGATTACATTTTACGAAAGTTTAAAGGATTAACTGAATATTTTATATAAATTGAGGAGGCTATTAAAAGACTTTGAAAATTCGGAACGCAGTCAATTTTTTTTTTGATAAATTCAAGGGGGGCAAATGATGTATCAAGTCTTTATTAATTTTTTTTTATAAAAATAATAATTAATTAATACCATGTGTTCTAATAAAACGGTACAATGTTCCTCTATATTTGACTTTTTGTTTTTTTAAGGTTGGATTTTTTGAAAAAACGTATATAAAAATTTTCAAAATGTGAAAAGAACCATTTAATTATTTGTTTTTCCTTTTTAAATTCAGCTTAATTTATTTCTTTTTTTTTAAATATACTTTATTTCTTTTTAATATATGACATTTTCGATTTTGACTCTCTGTTCTATTTTTCTCAGAATTTACGCACAATGCGTTTTATATTAAAGAGAAAGAAAATTTTCTACTCTATCCGGATGTGATTCGAACCAATGACGTCCCTAGTCATAGGTATAGGTATGACCAGTGGCGAAGCCAGGATTTGAGACTTGGGGGACTAATTTTAGTTACGTAGTTTGTGGTAATTTTTTAAACTCCAGCCCGTCGGGGTTGGAAAATTTCTTTTAGCATCCAACATGATAAAACTGCTTCATTTTGCCCAAAGTGAAAAGCGTGAACATATTTAATTTTCTATATGTTCAATGTTGATTTCCTAAACTAAAACACCTAAATTTTTATAGTTTTTGTGTGTTGAATGTAAAAAAATTAAAACTTCTAAGCCTAAAAAAAGTAGAAATATTTAATGTTTCATAAATCTAACATTAATTTCTTAAAAATTACATTTGGAAAAAAAACTTTAAAAGAGTTGTAGGAAAAAAATCAATTAGGATAAATAAAAGCGAAAAAATGAGACTGGAGAGTGCAAATATCCCACATGTACAGGGAAGGAAACAGAGTCGCTGACCGTCTAGCTAGCCTAGCTGACCAAAATTTTCTTGGCTGTCATATTTTATCTAGATGTCCTCAGGCTGTTAATGATATAATTATCGATGACATAGCGAGCGTCTCTTTCCCAAGAGTATGTAATGTGTAATGGTGTTTTTAGACCGTTTTGGCCTCCTTTTTAATAATAAAATAAATAGAAAGTCAAATTACAAAAAAATGGTCTTTGTCGTTTCTATTTGTCAAGAAAATAGATTGTGGACAATTAGATAAGGTGTTTATGGGGTGGGTAAATTACACTAATGATCACTGAACTTTATACCATTAAATTAAAAGGCTGTTGCATTTTCAACAATTTCTTAATTTGACGTTAAGTTGAAATTTGAGAATAGAGAGTTAAAAATCAGCTCCAAGAGCCTCCTCTTAATGGCTCCTCAAATCATTAAGGCGCGTTTTTTTTACTAAATTGAACTGAACTGAATTCTATATAATCTTTTAAAAATAGCAATAATTAAAATAAAAAATTTATAAAAATAATAATGATTCTAATAATAATAATGAAAAAATAATTATAATTATAATAAGTAATGATAAATTACTAAACTGAATTAAATGCTATTGAACTGAATTGAACTGATTAATACTGAAATTAAATAATAAAGAACATGGCCTAAAAGTCTCTCTATCTTTTATATTAATAGAGAACCCCTCTTCACTTCTTAGTGTCTCTTAATTTATTTTTTTTACTAATACTTTATTATTGAGGAGTCTCTTTCATCTCTATATTGGTAAATATAACCATAATTAATAATTTTAATAATAAAATAATAAATAAAGAGTGAATATGATGAGTATTCTCGGAGATGGTAAATGTCGTTGTAAACAACTTTAATTCTTATAATATTTTCATTTTGAGGTTGTTAACAGTAATTTTGAGGAGGTAATTAAAATTGAGTGGTCACCGGTGTTAAAAATTATAAAGTTTTTAAAAATTGAAGTTCTATTAACTATAATGTTAAAATTGGTAAAGTTCAGTGGTCATAGGTGTAATTTACCCTACACAGTTATGGCCAGTAGCTTAAAATAATACACAGTATTGTTTCTATATAATAAAAAAATAAAATCTCAATTGGCTGCTTAGTTGAAGCGTGACAGTTAAGGCTGCCTTTGGCACTGTGCGGTGACGTTTCAAAGATTAAATAAAAAACAAATTTATATTAATATTTTAAAGAGATTTGATTTGATTTGTTGAAATTATAAATGGAATAAGCAATTAATAAATTATCTTGCACTACCTCTACTATGAATGTGGTATGTTTGGCCATACCCTTGAGGGTTGTCCTAAGAGGAGGAAGGACGTGGAGGAGTTGGTGCAACCTATCATAGGCGAAGCTGAGAAGAGTCAAGGGGAAGTAAGGAGCTTTGGCCCATGGATGCTTGCCAAGAGGCCAGTGAGAAGGAAGCCACGGGTTAATGTTAATGCTAATCATTCACCAGATATCAGTACGAAGATGACTACTCTCCAGATTGCTCCTGAGATCAAGGTCAGACCCCCGGATATTAAGAAGGGGATTGAGACTCGAGTGGACTCAGCTTCGGGTTCCGGGTCAAGGTTCGGTGTTTTGTCTATGGAGGAAGATCAAGACTCGGATCCTTCTGATAAGCAGATTGATTTAAGCATGCCTGGTCTGGAGTCGGTAGAGCATGCCTCTAGTCTGGGTAATTCTATTAATCCTCTCTTTGTCTCTAATGCTTCTGCTAAAGGCAAAGAGATTCCCCAGTCTATCCTGTCAGCTGGGAAGGGTTTGAGTAGGGAGGCGAGTACTCTACATCCTCCTGTTGATGCTCCTATTAGTAAGACTATAGGAGTGAGTAAGTTAAACATGAAGAATCCCAAAGGGAAACCTAAAAAGAACCTTCATGGTTTGAATTCTTTGGATAAAAGGGGTCCTTCTGGGACCGCCTCTAGGCTCTCCGGAGCCCCAAACAAATACCTGATCTAGGGTTTGGGCCTGCGTCTGTAGTCTCCCCCTCTGATGGACTTCTTCGTTTGGAATGTTAGAGGTGCGGCGAGCAAGGCTACCCGCATTCATGTCAATGATCTCATTAAACAGTTTAACCCTTCCTGCTTTGTCCTTCTTGAGACCAAGGTTAGTGGAGCCAAAGCAGATGAGGTGGTTAGAAAGTTTAAGAATTGGAATTGCGTCAGGTCGGAGGCTACTGGCCGGGCAGGGGGGATTTGGCTCTTTTGGAAGCCAGGTCAAGTCAATATTGATATTGTTACTATGGACAGTCAATTCATCCATAGTAAGGTGTGTTACCCGGGTAATAAACCCTTCTTTATTACCTTCGTCTATGCTGATCCTGTTTCGACTAACCGAAGAAGGCTGTGGGAGATCCTTCATTCTTTTAGCTCTAACATGGTGGAGGCGTGGTTGGTTGTCGGGGATTTTAATGAGATTGCCCTCTTGAGTGATCAGAGAGGAGGGGGTAATCATTATGTGAACCGGTGTCTTAATCATAAGCAAAGTATGGATATGTGCGGGCTTTCGGACCTGGGTGCTGCTGGCCACAATTTACCTGGAAAAGGAATAGTGTGTTTGTTAGGTTGGATAAGGTGTACGCTAATGTTGCAGCGATTTATAGGTTTCCTGAGGTCAAGGTACTTAATCTCCCTTTCCGTCACTCAGACCATTGTCCTATCCTCATTAATTTGGTCAAAGGAAATCGGCTGAAAGGTAATAGACCTTTTAGGTATCTAGTGGCTTGGGAGTCTCACCCCGAGTTTAAGGATTTCGTTAAAAGAAATTGGCATCCCCACTCTGATGTTCTCCTCGCTACTGAGGAATTCAGGAGGAATGTGGCTGTTTGGAATAAAAATACTTTTGGTCATATTATCAGGAGGAAGAACAAACTCTTGAGGAGAATGGAAGGTGTTCAGCGTTGCTTGGAGGTTCGTTTTGATCATAGCCTGAAGGGTCACCTAAGAGCTCTTCAGAACGAGTTGGAAGCTGTGCTTAGACAGGAAGAGCTTCTGTGGTTCCAGAAATCTAGGAAGGCTTGGATTCAAGACGGGGACCGGAATACCAGGTTTTTCCACCTCTCAACGATCATTAGGAGACAGCGAAATAGGATCGAGGCTATTAAAGACGCCAGTGGTGAGTGGATTTTTGAGGAGGAGGACATTCGGCGCCTTGCCCTTGATTTCTACAAGGACATGTTCAGAGAGGAAGCTGTGGACCTAGAGAGTGCCCACTCTGGCATTTCCTTTCCTCGTTTGGGGGAGGATGCTATTAATAATGCTTTCCATCCCATTGAGCTTAAAGAGATTGATCTGGCCTTCTCCAGCATCGGTTCCACTAAGGCTCCTGGTATTGATGGTATCCCCGCTAGTTTCTATCATAAACACTGGGACACTGTTAAAGAGGGTATATACAGCTTTGTGTTAGGTGTCTTTGGTGGTTCAAACGATATCAGTTTGGTTAATAAAATCCTCATTGTCTTGATTCCTAAGGTTGCCAAGCCTTCTTCCTTTCTCCAGATGAGACCCATCAGTCTTTGTAATGTCTTGTATAAAGCTATTACTAAGATTGTGGCTAATAGAATCCGGAAGATCCTTCCGGATATTATCAGCCAAAATCAAGGGAGCTTTGTTCCTGGAAGACAATTGATGGATAACGTTGTTATTGCCCAGGAGGTTGTCCATTCTATGAAGATTAAGAAAGGCAAGAAATGGATCGTGGCTCTCAAGCTGGATCTGGAGAAAGCCTATGATAGGTTGAACTGGAGCTTTCTTCTGGATAGTTTAGCCAAAGCTGGTATCCCAGAGAACTGGAGGAATTTGATTGGAAAGTATATCTCCTCTCCTGTTTTCCAGGTTATGATCAATGGGGATATGTCGGATGAGTTCTCTCCATCCAGGGGTATTCGTCAAGGGGATCCTATGAGCCCCTTCCTTTTTGTTATTGCCATGGAAAGATTGTCTCACCTGATCCAAGAGGCGGTGAGCAAAGGGACTCTCCACCCTGTTTCCATCAACAGACATTGCCCCCCTGTAACCCATTTACTCTTTGCTGATGATGTCATGCTTTTTGTGGAGGGTAATGAGGAACAAATTAAGGCTGTGATGGATATCCTCGACTGCTTTTGTGAGGCTTCTGGCCAGAAGATTAACATCCATAAATCCCGTATGCTTTGTTCCAAGAATATGGATAATAGCTTGTGTAGAAGACTGAGTGATATGTCTGACATTCCCCTGACTCAATCGTTTGGGAAATAACTTGGGGTCCCTCTTCATAGTGACAGGGTGACCAAAGCCTCTTTTAAAGACATTTTGGACAAATCTAACGGTTTGTGTGCTAGCTGGAAAGCTAATTCTCTTTCCCTTGCAGGTCGCCTTACTTTAATCCAGTCTATCAACTGCGCTGCTCCAAATCACATCATGCAAGCCTGTAAGCTCCCTGAGCCGGTCCTCAACGATCTTGATAAAATTAATCGGCGTTTTCTGTGGGGAGAGTCTGGGGATGGGAGGAAGATTCACCTGGTCCCTTGGAAGGAAGCCTGCCAGCCTAAGAGCAGGGGGGGTCTTGGTATAAGGAAAACTAAGGACAATAATAAAGTCCTGTTAATGAAGCTTCTTTGGAGAATGTGGCAATCCCCCTCCTCCCTTTGGGTTCGTCTTCTGTGCGGCAAGTATAGGAAAGATAGAATCTTTGGTGGCCCGAAGGAGAGGGTTGTCAGCTGTTCCTTCCTCTGGAAAGGGCTTAGTGCTGTTTTTGCTGAGTTCTGTATGGGGATTGGCTTGGAGGTGGGTAATGGGAGATCCATTAGTTTCTGGTATGACACCTGGATTGGTGACAAACCGTTGATTGAGGTGTGCATCGCCCCTCCGCCGAATGATCTCCTCTCCTGGAGAATTGCTGATGTGGTGGACTCGGAGGGAGACTGGATCTGGTCTAAGTTCGACTCCTTTCTTAGCCTGGAGACCCTCCTTAATATTAGAGGTGTGAAGATTAGTAATCAGGAGGAGGATAAGGACAGACACTGCTGGGCCTTGACTAATAATGGTTCTTATTCTTGCAAATCGGCCTATGAAGCTTTTACCCCTAATAGGGCTGATCCTCCTTTGGAAATTTGGAAGTCCATTTGGGCCCTCAAAGTCCCCTACCGCATTAGGAGTTTCCTATGGCTGGGAGTCAAAGACAGGCTCCTCACGAATGCAGATAGACACAAAAGGCACTTGGCTGTATCTGGTGCCTGTAGCAGATGCAGCGGCCATGTGGAAACCTTGTGCCATGCTTTGAGGGATTGCCCGAATAGTAGAAAGGTTTGGGAAGGGGTCCTTCCTCACCACATCCTTCCTTCCTTTATGGGGTTCTCTGATATTGACTGGTTCTCTGAAGGCGTTAATGGGAATTTGTTGGCCAGTATGGAGCACGGGGCTATTCTCTTCGCTATTATTTGTCACCAAATGTGGAAATGGAGGAATGAAGAGTTATTTGCTGAGAAGACTGTCTTTATTCCTGACCTCCGGTTTTACTTCTCGAAAAAACTCTCTGTTATTACAAAGAGTTTTGAAGGAGAGCCCCTGGTTCACCCCTCCCCGATTAAAGAGGTCCAGTTAGTTGGTTGGAGGAAGCCCAGGGGAGGGGTTGTCAAGTTGAATACGGATGGCTCCTGCCTTAGTAATGGCAGAATTGCTGCTGGTGGAGTTCTTCGGGATGCTGGTGGCGCCTGGCTGGCTGGGTTTACCCATAACTTAGGTACGGGCTCCTCCTTTACTGCAGAGCTCTGGGGGATCTTGTCTGGCATTAAACTCGCCATTCGCATGGGTGTTAAAAGACTTTCGGTGGAGTCTGACAATTTGGAGGCTATCAACAGGATTTCGGATAGACATGCTGTTTGTCTTAAGAGTCAGAATCTCATTAAAGCCATCTTGAGGCTTCGTCCTGCTTTCGATTCTCTTACCTTCTCCCATATTTATAGGGAGCAAAACCGCGTGGCGGATCGCTTGGCAGCTGCTGGGCATGGGGGGATGTTAGGTGTTTCTACCCTTTCCGTTCCTCCTTCTTTTCTGTTACCTTCTCTTCTTGAGGATAGGATTGGGGTCAGTCTTCCTAGACTGATCCCGGGTTAGGTTTTTGTTTGTTTGTTTTTTTTTCTTCCCTTCTTACCAAAAAAAAAATAAATTATCTTGCACCCACTATATTATATTATATATTTATATTAGAACTAATACACAAATAACCCCCTGAACTAGTCTAAATGTTGCAACTCCCCTTCCAACTTTCAATTGTAACAATTTACCCCTCAAACTTGTCCAATTGTAACAACTTACCCCTTAAACTTGTCAAATTATAAAACACAACCCCAATTGAAGAAACACGTGAAATACAAAATCTGTAATGCTCGTGAAGTATGATAATCAGATCTTTGGCGTGATATGAATCTGGGAAAACTTTTTTACGGTTGCTTCAAATACGGGGTAAAAAAAAATTCCCAATTTGGGGTTATGTTTTACAATTGGACAAGTTTAAGGGGTAAGTTGTTACAATTGAAAGTTGAGGGGGGCAGTTGCAACATTTGGACAAGTTCAGGAGGTAATTGTGTATTAGGCCTTTATATTATATTATATGGCATTTAATATAGACCCGGCAAAGCGACACACGATCCGATGACATGACACGAACATGACATGCTTTTTTAGTGTTCGTGTTTAGGGTTTTATGACACGACACGAAAGTTGACACGATACGAAATGACACGTTAATTTTCGTGTCATTTTCGTGTCAACCCAAAAACACGAAACTGACACGGATATTGAAAATTATTGTTATATTCTCTCGTGTTTTTTATATCACTTTATTAATACAGATAATAAAATTATAATAATTAATTGCAAATATTGATTTGAATTTCCTAAATTGTTATAAACACATTACATGACTCTCTAACATGATATTATCGAACTTTTCGATAATTATTGTTAACATACTAATCTAAAAATGATATAAAATGTTTAAAAACGGTACCACATCTTCTTATACTTTTAAGAGTTATTATTAATATATATGCATAACAAAATTACATGTAACCCGAAAACACGACACGAAATCGACACTAACCCGAACAGGTTAATACGACTTTGACACGAAAGTTTTTGGGTTGGGTTTGGGTTTACTCTTTTTTGACACGAACCCGAAATGACACAATACGAACACGAATCGAACACGATAATTGACAGGTATAATTTAATATTCATATATATAGTTCAGGGTAAATTACATATGTGGTGTACAACCTTTACCCCAAATCACACTTTGGTGTAAAACCAAAATTTTATCACACTAAACAGTACATGCTTCAGGTGACCTCCCACTAAAGTGTACAGCCGATTTTTATGACCGGTCAACGCTGGTCAACTATGTCACGTCAGCATTTTTCATTGTAAAATTAGAAAAAGTGGGACGCACTCTTTATGGAATGACTAATATAATCTCATTCCTTATAAAATTACTAAAATACCCTCATCTTCTTCCTTCAACCTCTCTCTCCATTTCTCTCTCTACATCTTCTCTCTCACTCCTCTCTCTCTCCACCATTTATATGCATTTCTTTTAAACTAGTTTCTTCTCTGCCTTCTTTAATGGAATTGATTTGGACTAGAGCTTATTGTTCTTATTGTTATTCCATTGCTGCAATATAAAATTATAAACCTCTCCACCATTTTTATGTTCCCAAATTAAAATGCATTGCAGGTGCTTGCTTTTTTGTTTATGAGAATAATGCTTCTAAATTATGTGGATTCTTAGGACGCAGGGAATTCCAGAAGAAATTGAGTATTTTTGGTTCAATGATGACCTGTGAAACCACAAGAGTAATTTTAGTGATCACATTTGCATAGGAGAAAACTCTGCAAATGGTATTAACCAAAAGAAAAGGCAAAACTTTCAAAACTCTCTCTCTTTCTATATACATATGAACTTCCAAAAAATCAGCTAATGACGATCAAAAATCAAAAAAATCCCCAAACAGAGAACAAAATAAAGGCATAAAAAGCAAAAGCTAAAAGGAATCTAATCTAAGTGAAAATTAAGATGAATGACTAAATTAACAAAATCTAATTAATGAACGAAATTGCAGATGTATGTTAACTAACAGTAAGAAAATCAACTAAAACTGAAAATTAAGAAGAAGAAACATCGGGTTGAGTCGAAGAAGAATGTAAATGGAAGCTTAACTGTTTGATGAAATGATGAGCAGAGAAGAAGAGAGAGAGAAAGAGAGAAGTGAAGAGAACAGAACAGAAGAAAGAAAGCAACCGTAACAAAAACATGTCAAAACAAAAAAAATAAAAAATATAAAAACACATTAAAGTAGAGAGAGGAATGAGAGGGAGGGGTTGAAGGAGGAAGATAAAGTTATTTTAGTAATTTTATAAGGAATGAGGTTATATTAGTCCTTCATAAAGAGAGCGGTCCCACTTTTTCTAATTCTACAATGAAAAATGTTGATGTGGCATAGTTGACCAGCGTTGACCGGTCATAAAAACCGGCTGCACACTTTAGTGGGAGGTCACCTGTAGCTTGTACAGTTTAATGTGACAAAATTTTGGTTGTATACCAAAGTGTGATTTGAGGTAAAGGTTGTACACCACATATATAATTTACCCATATAATTCATTTTAAAAAATAAAAAAATATTCATATATAGTTTATAAAAGAAGCCATCACTAATTATTTTCTGCAACGTGATTCTTGCTATCACTCCAACAAGTCTACCGACTGTTGGAACAATTTTATAAATAAATGTAAGACTTTCTATACATATTTGATGTCGGAGATTAATATAAGATATATGATTGGACCTTAACTATCAGTTCGAATTTTTAGTTCAATCGGTTCCATGACATGGTATCAAAGTCTCTAGGATCAAACGGTCGAGGTTCGAGTCCCGGCAACCTCATTAATTTGTGGAATTAAAAACACAAAGCGGGATGAACATGTGTTGTGCACGCTGCAAGCCCAAAGGGCATTTGCGAGTGGAAGTGTGTCGGAGTTTAATATAAGAGATATATGATTGAGCCTTCGGAGATTAATATAAGATATATGATTGAGCCTTAACTATCAGCTCGAGCTTTTAATTCAATCGGTTCCATGACATTTGACATGTTTTGTCACATCCGTGTCCCTAATTTTAGTTATTATACCCTAATATTAGGTTTTATTATATTTATTTATTGATTAGAGATTTAATAGGGTATTATGGATATAGTTTGGAGGCTAATTTCATGTTTTAAGTGTAAAATTAAATGTTTAGGGTAAGTTTTAAAAGAAGTTAAAGTTTAGAGGGACCAAAAGGGAGATTGTCCCTTATTGGGAACACAAATCTCACAATTCAATATATGAATTTCGTGCATAGTGATCAAGTGCACATTTTATTAGCAAACTCATCTTCATCTTCTCATCTTCTCCATCTTTCTTCTTCAAACACCCAAAATCACCAAGGGTTGATCATACCATGATATCTAGAGATTGCACCGTCGGATCGAGCTGATTTTTTTACAGTAGCTTCTAGACATCCTAATACACATTGTGGTCGGTGTGATTTTGATTTGGAGATTCCTACATGAGGTTCGACCTAGGCATATTAGAGAGGCAGATTTGAGGCTTAATGTGCTTATTCTCTCAATTAGTGCTAAAGTAAGTAATTATCAACTACCCTTTTGAGTTTTTATGTATATATACGTATATACAACTCTATATTTTCTAGAAAATCAAATTTTTGTGGTGATTTTTTACATGCATTTGATTAATTGGAGTTTCTATGGATTAGTTTTTAACATGAGCTTAAAGTTAAGTTCAAGTAATTATATATGTATTTGCATGTCAATTTCAGCCTATAATATATGTTAATGTATATATGATTTGGGTTTTGTTTTGATGAACTTGGTATATTTGATTAATATTTGTGTAAGATTTGATATTTTGAAGAGTAAATGAGTGGTTTTCTATAAGTTTATCTCTTAAAGTTTATTTTAGTTTTAATTAAAATTTGTTAAAGTAGTAATTTTGATGAATTTTTGATTTATTGAAATAAAGTATTTATATATGATGATTTATATGCTTATTTTAAGAGATTGAAGTTAGTGTTGATAAATATATTTTAAATTATTTATTGTTGATTTTAGCTAATAATGATTTATGACTTAATATTCTGAAGAATGAAATTGAAGGAAAGTACTTGAAAATTTTATGATGTTGATTTATATATTTCTGATTTTAATTATATTAAATGAGTAATTGATTTTAAATGATTTTGTATTTTGAGCAATTTTTAGAGAATATTTGAATAATTGTGGCTCTTTTGCGGAAGCCAAATGGTTATGGTTGTGAAAAGAGATTTGAGTATATTATAATTTTATGACATAAGATTTTTAGTATCCATCAAGGGTAATCCGGATAGGTGGTTTAATTAAAGTCCGTATTTAGTGAGAAATACGGCCTGTGTACACAGTTGAAAGACCTATCGGGTATGGCAAAGAAGTGTTGAGTAAGACCACGCGGGTTAGGCAAAATTATGAGATATCTCGATTCTATTATATTGCGGGGATTGATACATACGGGGATTATCTCTCGGATGGATACGGTTTATAAAATATTTAACGATATATGATATGAGGTATTTATTGAGATATAGTTTATGAAGTATCTTATTAAGATACAGTTGATGAAGTATTTATTGAAATACGGTTTATGAAGTATTTATTGATGTACAGTTGATTTCAGTAAATGGTTAATTGCAATTTATTCATTTTATATAATTGAGATTTTAAGCAAATAAATATATATAGCTATTTTGGACATGAGTTTTATATTAATTGTTTTAGTACAGTGATTTATGTTTTGACTATGTGTGGTATTTTGGGAAATGATAGCAATCTTGATATTTTAAATTGCATATTTGGTTAAAGGTACTATTTTGAGTATTTTATCATGGTTTAATCCATAAAAAGGTTCATTTTGAAGAATATGAATTTTAAATGATGCATTTTGAAAATTAAACTATAAATATAGTTATTTTGAGTATAAATACTTTACGTAGTTGATAATTGCTTACTGAGATTTTTGTCTCACCGTTTTAAATGTTTTAATGTTTTTAGGTAAAAGTACATGATCTAGAGAAGATTACCGACTGATTAGGCGAAGATTGAAAGTTATTGCTTATTGTTACAATTATCATTAGAACTTTAGTGTTTCAATTGTAATATAATGGAGTTGGTAAATATATTGAGGTTCTTAAATGACTAATGTAGTAAGGATATTGATTTATTTAGAATATACCTTTATGAGGAATGCCTAGAAAAGTGATATTTATGATATTTAGATAGTTTCGAGACTATTAAGTGTTGATTGTGGTTTTTCTAGTTCGCGCCCGATGCCGATTGGGGTCGTTCCGGATCGGGTGTGACATGTTTAATATGGATCTATAAGAGGTTCTATTATTTCAATTATTATATGGAGTCATAATATAGTATTCAAATGTAAATTAGGGGTTCTTCGAATGACATGGAAAACCCGATGTTTAATATAAAAACTCTCTATTATAAATAGTTTTGATGATTTCGGACTGACCATCCCAATTTTTTATCCGTTTATTTTTTAATTATTGTGCCCGTCCTATACGGGTATAGTTTTTTCATCTCACACCCGTCTCATTTAATTCACAAGTGTCATACCAGTTAAGAATTAATACATAAACAAACAATATTATAAATTTAATAAATCATTCATCTCAAAGTTGAAAAAATTGAACCTTAATCAATAAGAATAAAGTATCTTAATTGTATCACTTAATGGTTGAAGAACAAAATATCAGGGTTTGAATCCTACATCTTACATCTAAAAAATAGTATTATTATTTAATATATAAAAGTGATAACAGTGGGATATTATCATGAGGATCAAAAGAGATATTCGCCTCAAAGTATGCCACGTGGCAAAAGAAAGCAGGCGAATCTCTAAGGATCAGCTCTGGGAGATCCGCTGGCGTAT
The DNA here is from genome assembly GCF_963576675.1 of Euphorbia lathyris. Taxonomy (NCBI): domain Eukaryota; kingdom Viridiplantae; phylum Streptophyta; class Magnoliopsida; order Malpighiales; family Euphorbiaceae; genus Euphorbia; species Euphorbia lathyris. The sequence continues at coordinate 90,417,608 of NC_088915.1, forward strand.
CTCTAAAGGCGGATCTCTCCCTTCTCCTTGATAACGGCTGGCCGCCGGCTCGGCCATAAAGGATCATTAAATGAATCTTTAATTAACTTACCCGCCAGGTTAAGAGTAACTTGAAACCGTCATTAAATGAGCATTAATGGAGACTTTCTGGTTACCTAGGAGTTACGAACTTCTCAACTATATAAAGCTTATTACCCTAAGCTACAAAGGTACTGAGATTCCTGTTCACTCTCTAAGCTTTGTCAATACAGTTATTCTCTATATTCACTACTAACTTTGGCATCGGAGTTTTCCCCATCGAACCCAACGACGCCCCCCACAGGGACGAGCTCCGATCAAGAATTTCTCACTAGTTATCAATTGGTGCGGTGAAGGTGGAATCCTTTATCAAATAAAGGGTTTTTTCGTTCACATTGAAACATCATGACCGATGGAGGACAAAATCCCTCCTCTGGGATTGAATCACCGATAATCACACCATCTAGTGCTGGTCGCACTTACACAACGGCTCCTATAACAAATATTGACAGAAACATGCCCACTGCTTCTTTCATCGATATGTGTGCACTGGATATCGAAGCACGATATGGGCTTGAGATCGGGAATCGCCTTCGAGCATTCATGACTCTTCCTCCTCGTTGGAGCACGGTATCTACGTCAGCTGTTTCATCTTTTCCTCCAATAAATTTTGGCCTGGAACCAGGGGCCCATAGCTCTTCATTCCTTCAGGCTCACAACAGCGATTCTGTAATAACCACCACGGCATCGGGTGGCGAACGACCAATTAACCGGGAGTTATTCCCTGGTGAGGGAAGTTGGAGGAATGATCCGCCCGTATCGGGAGGATTGGAAATTCCAAGGTTTAATCTTGAGGGGCCAACTATACCTAGACGCCCTAGGACAAATTCGTCTCTTGGCGGATTTAAGGAGCCAGTTCGCAAAAAGCATAGAAAGAATAAAGATAATCGAGCAAGGTCTCCTTCGCGCAGGCGAACAAGATCACCACGCCGTGGCAGATCACCTCCCTCTACTGGTCGTAGAAGGAGCAAAAGGCCAGAAAAAACATCTCATGCAAGTGGACCGCCGCCACTTCCACCTTCAGGAACTGTTGGACACACCTTGCCTGGAGGTCAGCGAGGCGGAAATGATCCAACTCCCCCAAATAGAGGAAGTGGTGGAGGAGATGGTGGAGGGAGAGGAGGAGGTAGACGTGGTAATGTAGGAAGACATTCGCCATCAGATCCATCGCCTGATTCAAGTTCTTCCTCATCCTCTTCTTCTCCAAGCAGATCGCCACGAAGAGGTCGTCCCAGGACGGATCCAGAGAATTTTGATGATAGAGTAAGGGCCCTAGTGCTCCAAATGAATGAAGAAAATGCTAGGCATAATCCGTTCGCCAATAGGGATTCGCCTTTTGCAGCTTGGATCGAGGCAGAAGAAACTGAAAGGGCTTTCAAGATTCCTAATCTCGCAATATACACAGGTAAAGATAATCCAAAGGCTCATGTTCGAAAATATCGAATCCTTGCCAGGCTCAATAGAGCCACTGAGCCCGTGCTCTGCAAAATGTTTGTCACTACCTTGGGAGGCCCAGCTTACTTGTGGTTACAATCTTTACCCCCGGGCTCGATAAACAGCTTCGATCAACTAAGCAGAGAGTTTTGTGCGAAATTTGCGGGTTGCATTCCTGCGGTAGTAAAATCTGGAAAGCTTTTTGAATTAAAACAGAAGGCGAATGAATCCCTCCGGGACTATGTGGACACTTTCAACCAATTGTGCATACAAATTATTGATGTAGATATCTCCGTAGCTGTGGAGTGTTTTGTGAGAAACACTACTTGTAAAAGTTTGCAAGAGGATCTCATCCGAAAAAAGCCCACCAGCATGGCAGAGTTAATGGAGCGTTGTAAAGACTTTATAGAAGTAGATGACATTCGCCGAGGCTCACCATCATCACCAAAGAAGGACAGAGGCGAACCTCGTCCTCGGGACCGAGACAAAGACAGACGTCAGGATTCTTCCTCTCGAAACAAGCGAAGGGATTCCAAGAACAAATCAACATTTATTACCTCATTTACACCTCTCAATGCTTCTAAAAGTGAAGTTCTTATGTGGATTGAGAACAGCCAGCACAAGCGGAGCATTTCATACCCCGAGCCAAAAGGGGGGGAGTACACCAATAAAGGTAAAAATCCCAAAAATTATTGCAAGTATCACAGGAAGAATGGCCATGATACAGATGCTTGCTGGGAGTTGGCTCGAGAAATCGAACGACTCATTGAAAGAGGTAAATTGGATCGGTTCATCCAAGCAGAAGGAAAAGATGATGATAGATCCAAGGAGGATCCAAAGAAGAAAGGAAAGGGTACCATCAATGTCATAGCAGGCGGACCTGGTTACCAGCCAGCACTCAAGAAGGCAAAGACGATCGCCCTTGACAGGACATCATTGAATCGCCCTTTCTCAGACGTAGGTCCTGGGGTTCCACCCCATGCCGATGCACTAGTTGTCACTATGATGGTGGAAGGTTGGGAAATGAAGAGGGTAATGATTGATACGGGAAGTTCATGTAATGTCATTACCCGAGGAGCATTCGCCAAACTCAACATTGATCCTGTCCAGGTAGAGCCGACTGTGATCGATATCTTGGGAGTAACATGCCATACTATTCAGACAAAGGGCCAGGTTACTTTGGATTGCGAACTTACTGACAATGACCAGGTATGGAGAGGAGATCTGGAGTTCTCAGTCTTAGATGGACAATTGGCTTACAATATTATCCTTGGGCGACCATTTATCTCTGAGGTCGCGGCTCTTATCTCCATTCGTCATTTAACACTTTACATTCCCACGGTCAAGGGAGGTGTGATGGTCAAAGGTTGTCAGAAGGTGGCTCAAGCAACATATTCAGCATCTTTAATGATCCGCCCTCAATCTAATGAAGAAGATGAAGAGGAGCGTGTCACAATGGCCTTGGGTGAGACCGAAATGTATCTCATGGCAGAAGAGAAGCAGGTGCGAATAGCCAAAGGGCTACGAGGCAAGGTCAGAGATGCAATCACGAAAGTACTTGTGAGGCCGAAAATGTCTTCGCATGGAAGGATGAAATCCTACCTGGAATTAGCCCGGACGTGATCACTCATAAACTCAACATCGACAGAGATGCAGTTCCAGTGGCTCAGAAATGAAGAAATCATGGTCCGGAAAGACAGAAGGTGATAGAAGAAGAGATCGCCAAGCTCTAGAAAGCGGACGCCATAGAAGAGGTACTTTACACCCAATGGCTGGCGAACGTTGTACTTATGAAAAAAGCTGGCGGATCTTACCGCATGTGCATTGACTTTACTGACCTCAATAAAGCTTGCCCCAAGGATAATTATCCTTTGCCATGCATAGACATGCTCATGGATGGAACCGCGGGTCACGCGATGTATTCCTTTACTGATGTGAAGTCGAGCTATCATCAAATCCCTATGGAGCCCTCAGATAGGATCAAGACCTCGTTCGTGACGCATCAAGCTACTTATTGCTTTAAAGTTATGCCCTTCGGGCTCAAGAATGCAGGTGCAACCTATCAGAGGATGATGAACAAGATATTCGCAGACAATAAAAGCGGTAATTATTCTGTCTATGTAGATGATATGATCATTAAAAGTACAACTGTAGAAAGGCATGCAGAGGATATAAAAGAAGTACTGGACGTACTTCGGCGCCACAACATCAAGTTGAATCCAGAGAAATGTACTTTCGGGGCAACATATGGGAAATTTTTAGGATTCATGATCAGCGAAAAGGGAGTTAGCCCAAATCCTGACAAGATCAAAGCAGTCCTAGAAATGCAAGCACCCCAGAATATCAGAGAAGTGCAACGTCTTAATGGATGTATCATAGCCTTGGGCAGGTTTATTTCTTGCTCAGCTCGTAAATGCCAGCCTTTTTTCAAAGTCATCAAGAAGCAAAAACCATTCGAATGGAATGAAGATTGTCAGAATGCTTTCGAGGGAATCAAAAAGTTCCTCACAGAGCCACCCATGATGAGTCGGCCATTGAAAGGGGAAGATCTATACATGTATGTATCGGTCACAGAAAAAGCTGTATGCACGATCATGATACGAGAAGAAGATGGCCAGCAATCCCCGATTTATTATGTGAGCAAAGTCTTGAAAGACGCCGAGACCCGGTACTCAAAACTGGATAAGATGGCACTGGCTGTTGTAACCACGGAAATTCACCTTAGGCCATATTTTCAGGCGCATACTGTCATAGTTCGGACCAATATACCGATGCGAAAAGTATTGCAGAAGCCGGACACTTCAGGAAGATTGATGGAGTGGGCGATTCGCTTGGGTGAATTTGATGTAAGATATGAGAGCAGGTCATCTTTGAAAAGTCAGGTCCTGGCGGACTTCGTGAATGAATTCACTGACGAAGGGAAATCCTATTCTAAACCTCCATTAGAAGAATGGTCAATGTTTACTGATGGAGCTTCCTCGGCGGACGGTGCAGGGGTGGGGGTAGTGATCAAAGGCCCCCACTACATAAGGTTACGGTACACAGCAAAGTTAAATTTCCTTGCCACTAATAATGCAGCTGAGTATGAAGCTCTGATACTGGGATTGCGTCTACTTCAAGAAATCACCCCAGAGCGGATCGTGATCTATAGTGATTCAAAGCTAATGGTCAACCAAGTAATCAAGAATTACGAGGTGAAAGACGAGGTTCTGGCCAAATATGTAGCAGAAGTCAAAAAATTGCTAGATCACCTTGAAGCTAAAGAAACTAAATGGGAGTTAATTCACATACCAAGGGAATCCAATACAGAAGCCGATCATCTGGCTAAAATGGCCTCCTGCGAGGAAAAATGGGCGGATCCGGATTGTCTCTTTGAAGTAAAGATGACTCCAGCTTTTGTCTCTGAGGAAATGTCCCTACTCACAACAGTGGGCGATGATTGGAGGACGGTCATCCGCCAATATCTGCTAGATGGAACATTACCTGAAGACAAAGAAGAGGCGCGAAGGATAGTCAGGAGAGCAGCTTACTTCTCCTTGATCAACGATGGTCTTTACAGAAAATCCTTTAGTCATCCTTGGCTAAAATGTATTCTACCAGAAGAAGGGCAGCAGATCCTCAGGGAGTTACACGAGGGATCTTGTGGGTCACATGAAGCTTCTGCCACCATCTTGAAAAAATCAAGGTTAGCAGGTTTTTACTGGCCTACAGCTGAACTGGATGCCCAAAGTTTGGTAGAATCTTGTCACAATTGTCAGATTCATGCAAATGAGTCACACACCGCAAAACATATTCAAAGACCAATCCTCGAGGGACGACCATTCGCCCTCTGGGGAATAGACCTCGTCGGTCCGTTTCCCCCGACTCACCGACAAAAGAGATATGTAGTAGTGGCAATAGATCACTTCACCAAATGGGTAGAGGCCGAGGCTATTTCCTCCATTACGGCGGAACAGATGGTAGAATTTGTTAAAGACAACATCGTGGGGAGATATGGCGTTCCACATACCATCATCACTAATAACGGAACACAGTTCAACTGTGGCAAATTTAAAGCCTTCTGTGAAGGGTTGGGTATCCTGAACAGGTTCGCCTCCGTCTATTATCCTCAATCCAATGGAATGACCGAAGTTACCAATCGGACGATCGTGAAGGGGATAAAGAAGAGGTTGGGAGAGCATGACAAGCGGTGGGCGGATCAGCTTACAAGCGTTTTGTGGGCTTATCGCACCACCCCAAGAACAGCTACTGGAGAAACGCCATTCGCCCTTTCCCATGGAGTTGAGGCCGTAATCCCCGTGGAAATACAAGTCCCCAGTGATCGAGTGGCCTTTTATTGTGAAAGGAACAATGACAAACGGCTAAGGGAGAGCCTAGATCAAGTTGAGGATCGCAGGGATCAATCCTATGTACGCATGGCAGCCTATAAACAGCGGATTGCAGCTTACCATGATAGAAAGGAAAAACTTGTGGATCTAAAGGTAGGAGATCTTGTACTTCGCAAAGCTGATAAAATCCAATCTAGGGAAGGTAAAGGCAAGCTGGGACTCAACTGGACAGGTCCATACCAAATAGTGGACAAGATCGGACCGGCCACATTCAAAATACAAGATATGGAGCGCAATACATTACCACGCACGTGGAATCTCCAAAACCTCCGCAAATACTTTGTCAAGAAATGAAGTATGTCAATGGTCTTGAGCACTCTTTTTCCTTTAACAAGCTTTTTTCCCATGTGGTTTTTCTTGTTAAAGGTTTTAACGAGGCTCATTTATAAGGACCTGTTCACTGTAATAAGGTGTCTCTCCCATTAATAAATGTTATCAGTTTTATTATCTATGTTCTTTTTATAGTTTACTGCTGCAATATCAATATTTCAGTATTAAAAAGAAGGGGGGCATCCAACACTCCCCACAAACAATTCGCCACTCGGCGGATCTTGATCACCGATAGAGTTAAAACGATCCTTGGACGCAAGGTCTTACACTCCCTTATCCTTCCCTGAGAAGGATTCGCAAAGTCCTACGGGCGGATCATTTCACCTCAAAGATAGGTGGCGAATTGAACCCCTGGGCAACTTTACTTCCTCTAAGAAGGAATAGAACAGCTTTAAAACCTTCACAAAGGTTCATATCATGGAGTATGGTTGGCCACCTACTCCTAACATAAATCCTAAACATGCTTCAAACATACATACTTCTTTACGCAAGTGTAAGGAAAATAAGTATAACGCAATATGGGAAGTTAAACCAAAATTGTACTTATAAGGTTTTTACAAAGTTCTAACAAAACCTAAATAATAATAGGGGCATCCCCTTCTGCGCTTCCTTCGTCCCCGATGCTCGCTTGATGATCCTTCTTCTCCATAGTCACAGATCCGCCATCAGGAGATACCTCATTCTCCCCTTTTGGTTCTGAATCAGCCTTAGACGGCATCTCTTGGGGATCATCCACCACAACTATGGTAGAAGGTTTGGTTTCCTGCAGGTTTCCCTTCATCCATCTTCGTACATAGTTGCGGAGGTACTCATTGGCATCGGGCATCTTCTTGAACCTCGCCACATCTTCTGGATCGGGGACGGCGAACTCAGGATCTGTGAAATCAATTCCAGGATGGGCTAAGGAGAAGTACGCCATAAGCATCTCTCCATAAAAGAATGCTTGTTCGCCCGCCGTGTATTCAGCCTCCCCGAGAGCATCTTCGTGGCTTTTAGCATCAGAAGCTATCTTTGCCTTTAAACTTTGTATCTCCTCATCACGGAGAACTAAAGCGGCTGTGGCGGAAGCTAGGTTTGCGTTGGCGGTAGCAATTGTGGAATTCGCATTCGCTATCTCTTTCTCTAACTTTTCAATAGTTGCCCTATCCGCCACATTCTGAAGGATCCCATTCTCCAAAGTACGCAAGCGGGCATATAGCTGTAAAAGACAAAAGGATTTAGTCCAAGGGTGAAACGGAAATAAAGAAATCATCACTACCCATATTCTTTTAATACTCACCGAGAGAAGCTCCGACTTTCCCTTATGGACATGGATTGATCCAGGGATTTGATCGTAATCCCTTTGTACCTCTCCAACCTGTCCTAAAGCCTCGTCCAGGTCATTCATGAGAGATTCATTCTCAAAAGATCCCTGGGCCCCAAACTTGGCGGACCAATATCCCCCAATATCGGGCTTCGCCATCTGCGCAAGCAGAAAAAGTTATACGCCGCTTTAAAATCAAATGAGCAGGAAACAAAATCAAGAGACGAATTACCTGAACCATTTTCTCAGTAGGTTTGGCGGACCTAATCGCGTCCGCCATTATCTTGGTACTACCAACAGTATTGGGCCGCCTCTTCTTCAACGGCGGATCCACAACTGTCTCTATAGGGCGCTTGCCCGTGTCAGGTTGAGGGTTAGCCGCTTGACTTTTCTTGCGTGCTTCATCTTCTAGAAATTTCATGCGCGTCTCTGCAAGAGTGTGATTTGCCTTAGATACACCCCTGCCAAGGAAGACATCAAAATAATTAAGACTCTCGAAGTAACAGAAAGGTACCTTGATCAAACTGAGTAATTTTCGAATAAACAAATTGATCCCCTTCGCGGCGGATCAATGGAATGTCACTCATCATGAAGGCTAAGGCATCTGCATAGGTCCATGCATCTGCCTTGATCTGCTTCATGAGATCCGCCACCATCTCATCAATGTCTAGCAAGATTCGCATGTCGCCTGCCATATGTAGAGGTCGAGAGTTCCAAACTGAGGGGAAACCTAACGGTTCGCCATCCTTTATCTTTACATAAAAGAAACTCTCATCCCAGCAATGCACGTTGGACATTTTATCGTAAAAGGGTGAGTAGACACCAAATTTGACGAAAGTAAGATAGGATTCTGATTTCCTCTTAGAAGGTTTATGAAAGACTCGGAAAATACGGCCTGTATAGACAACGCCTAAATTTGAGGCAAGATAGCAATCCAAGGCCATGTCAAGCCAACCATTAGGATGTAGCTGGCTGACGGCAATGTCGAAATATGAGAGGATGTCCGCCAACATTTAGGAAGAGGAAGGCGAAACCCTCTCTCCACATGACTACTAAATATGGTGAGAAAGCCAGTAGGCGGATTAGAGGGTCGTTGATGGGGAGCGGCGAGTTGGGTTTCATAATTTTTTATCCATGGAAAGCGATTCGCCAGATTCGCCAAATCCGCGGCACTCATGCAAGACGGAGTGGATTCCGCTCGAGGCTTCTTTTTTCTAACAGGGAAAGAAGAAGTGGCCATTGAACCCAGAAATCGATTGCGAGTCCTGGCCGGAGTGGTACTTGAGGAAGAAAAGAAAAAAGAGGGATTTCTGGTAGAACGAGTTGGGTAGTAGTTACACGCCGAGTTATTGAACTCAGCTAAATCGGAATCGATCGCGTCTACGGAAGATTGAGAGTTTTCCGATGAAGAAGTTGTCCAACTAAAATCCACTTCAACCCTAAAGGGAGATGTCGAATTAAAAAGTTCTGAAGTCGACCCAGAAGACGAAGATGAACTTCTAAACATTCAAAGATAAAAGAAAATGCACTTACATTGAGATGCGGAAACTTGGGTATGGTCTCTGAAAAGATTTCTGGAAAAAAGCTTCGAAGACAAGGAGATGAAGAAATAAAGAAAGAAAGAGAAATGCGAAGAAGAAGAAGGGTTTTTGAAACAGCCTCGAACAGTGTGTCCTTACACGTGTCGGTCATCGAGCGGCATTGAACAGAGTGCACATTAATGAGGAGGCATATGCCGGCGCGCAGAAGTCCGAAAGCCCTAAAGGACTTTAAAGACATTTTAGGGGGGCTTCTGATAACAGCGGGATATTATCATGAGGACCAAAAGAGATATTCACCTCAAAGTATGCCACGTGGCAAAAGAAAGCATGCGAATCTCTAAGGATCAGCTCTGGGAGATCCGCTGGCGTATCTCTAAAGGCGGATCTCTCCCTTCTCCTTGATAACGACTGGCTGCTGGCTCGGCCATAAAGGATCATTAAATGAATCTTTAATTAACTTACCCGCCAGGTTAAGAGTAACTTGTAACCGTCATTAAATGAGCATTAATGGAGACTTTCTGGTTACCTAGGAGTTACGAACTTCTCAACTATATAAAGCTTATTACCCTAAGCTACCAAGGTACTGAGATTCCTGTTCACTCTCTAAGCTTTGTCAATACAGTTATTCTCTATATTCACTACTAACTTTGGCATCGGAGTTTTCCCCGTCGAACCCAACGACGCCCCCCACAGGGACCGACCATCCCAATTTTTTATCCGTTTATTTTTTAATTATTGTACCCGTCCTATTACTCTAACGGGTATAGTTTTTTCATCTCATACCCGTCTCATTTAATTCACAAGTGTCATACCAGTTAAGAATTAATACATAAACAAACAATATTATAAATTTAATAAATCATTCATCTCAAAGTTGAACAAATTGAACCTTAATCAATAAGAATAAAGTATCTTAATTGTATCACTTAATGGTTGAAGAACAAAATATCAGGGTTTGAATCCTACATCTTACATCTAAAAAATAGTATTATTATTTAATATATAAAAGATTTACGACGGGTAACGGGTACTGGGTATCCTAGAGGGTATTCTTTGTTGGAAAAATTTGAATAAAATTATATATTAATTTTAATACCAACAAACACCTCCTTTCATGAACAGTCATGTCCTTCGTGAACAGTCGTGTCTGTCCGTGTACAGTTGTCTTCGTTCGTGAAAAGATATATCCTTTTGAGTTCTATTTATATAGAATGGATTGTCAAATTCACAGTGAGTTGAAAGTGTTTTGAAAAAAACTGTTGAAAAAAACTCTATGTCTGTTCATAGCGTCTTATTTTCCTATTCCGGAGATAACTAGGCTACACACGGTTTAAGTTCGCTTGCGTAATCTATTGTATCCTGGGAGACGATCGTTAATAGCGACGCCATCGTCTTAAGGAAACTGCTAATACAGGTCTCAGATTTGTCTATCTCTTTCTTTTTAATTTATAGTTTCACTGTTTACATGTTTTTCTGTGTTCGATTTGTTTTTTGGTTAATCACATCTAACATTTTTAAGACAGACGTAATTGTTTGTCTAACATTCTCATACCCGTCACAGATAATGATTTTGATCACATACCCGTTCCATAAATCTATTGTACAGGGTACAGATAGTCCCACTAGGATCAGGTAGTGCAAGATACTAGGGATGACAACGGATAGGGCACCCGCGGGTAATGTCAATGTCAATGCCAATCCCAAACTCTTGCCTTTTTATTTTTTAATTATCCGTACCCGTCTGATTACCCTAACAGGTATATTTTGTGTATATCATACCTGTCCCATTTAATTCGCAGGTACCCGCGGATACCCTTACCCGTTAAGAATAAACAAATAAAACAAAAAATATTACAAATTTAACAAAGTATAAATTTAATAAATCATCTATCTAAAAATTGAACAAATTGAACCTTAATTAATAAGAATAAATTAGTTTAGAGGTATCACTCAATGATTGAAAAACAAAAGGTTGAGGTTCTCATATCTTAGATCTAAAAAACAATGATATTTATTAATATAAAAAAAAAATTATGATGGGTAACAGGTACCTTGAGGGAATTCACATATCCGTTCCATTACCCTAACGGGTAATGGTTTTGATTCCATACCCGTTTCATATCCTTTTATACAAAGTACATGTAGTCTCATTAGGATCGGATAGTGCCGGGTACTCACAGATACAGTACGGGTTGTCATCCCTACTGAATATCCATAGTACAATACTCGTTGCCATCCCTAATCCAAACTACTACTATTAGTATTATGAATAGTTTCAAATAATATTTTCAATAACTTAAAGTTAGAGATGGTTAATTATGGTCTATTTGGTTTAGCTGCTAACCGATAGTTGTTAACTGGTGTAGTCAATTGTTTTCTGCTATTGTTATGTGTTTGTTATTAGTTTAATTATTATTAGTATGTCGTAAAATAATAAAACGACCAAAATCGAGTTATGTTGTTCTAATGTTAAAGAATACAAGTTTTATAGTTAAATAAGTAAGAACTTCATTTTAATATATCTTATGAATTATGTAATAATATTGTAAGCCCCGTGCAATTCAACTTCTACATTTAACTTACTTTTTTTTTACAACCGAGTAATCAATTGATAACGTTTTACGCAAATTTAAGGTTAACTGAATATTTTATACAAGTTAAGAAGGTTATTAGGAAATATTGAAAGGCTTAATGCTTCTCCAGCCCCTTAACTTGTCCAAATTGGTCATTTTACCCCTCCAACTCATCGAATGTCCTATTTACCCTCTTAACTCCATAAAAATGATATTTCTCACCCCCTTAACTTGTCCAAATTTGTCATTTTACCCCTTCTCAACTCATCGAATATCCTATTTACCCCCTTAACTCTATAAAAGTGATATTTCTTACTACTTATACCCTCTTAACTCCATAAAAATAGTATTTCTTATCCCTTTATAGTAGTCAAAAAAGTTGAAAAGAGAAAGAATGAATAAAAAATACAAATAACAAGAACATTAATAACAAGTTAAATACATTATATGTAAGGATAATATATCGAAATAGGCCTATGATTTTTGAAAAAGTATCAATTTAGGTTCCACTTACAAAATAGTATAAATATAGGTTTAACGTTTACATTTTTTTTTATCAATTTAGGCTTCGATAGCGGATCGTAAGGGATGAAAAATACCACTTTTATGGAGTTAAGGGAGTAAATAGAATATTCTCTAAGTTGGGGGGATAAATGGACAAGTTGAGGGGGTGAGAAATACCACTTTTATGGAGTTAATGGGGTAAATAGAACATTTTGATAAGTTGAGGGGACAAAATGACCAATTTGAACAAGTTAATGGGGCTGGGAAGCATTAGCCTTTTTTTCAATGTTTTGAAAACCGGACCAGACCGGCCGGTCGAACCGGTCGAACCGGTCGAACCGCGAACTAATCAAGTGTCCGGTCCGGTTTTAGCTATACAGGTTGAACTATATTAAACCGCATCAAACCGGGGTTGAACCGCGAACTGTTGTTGAACCAGTGAACCGGATTGACCCTGATTTTTTACCATTTTTTGAAAAACATATTGAATTAAGGAAAAAATTTAAAAATTAGGTAGAGAACAACCTCTTTAATAATTGGTGTTAATTAATTTAATTTTAATCGTAATATTATGTTAAACTATGGGTTTGATTTTAGATGTGTGAATTTTTAATTAATGCGTTAAATTAAGAATTGGTTACCGATGTGTGAATTTTTATATTATCTTTATGAATTTTTAATTTTTAATTAATATGTTAACTTAAGAATGGTTTATTATATGTATGAAATTTTTAATTTTAGGTTGAATGAAACATCATTTTATTTTTTATATATATATTTATTTATTTTTTTATCCGGTTGAATCATTCCAGTTGAACCGATTGAACCTATTGAACCTTGAACTAGTTATCTCATCGGTTCAACGTCCGGTCCGGTTTTTAAAACATTGTTTTTTTTTCTTTTGATAAATTCATTGGGCAAATAATGTATTAAGCCTTTATTAATTTTTTTATAAAAATAATAATTAATTAATACCATGTGTTCTAATAAAACGGTACAATGTTCCCAATTTGACCCATAATCTATTTGATTATTTGGTTCTGAATCTATTTAAAATTTTATTATTTGGTCTATAATTTATTATTTGGTCACATTTGACCCATAATCTATCCCAATTGGTGAAATTTCACCAAGTTTGTATGAATACTTAATGAAATCGTTATTTCATTGACAAGTAACGATATTTTGACACTTAAACTTGATAAGTGATATTTCTTAAAGTTATTCCCTCCCCCACCCCACCCCCCCCCCCCCCCCCACCCCCCAAAAAAATTAGTCCAAAAAGAAGGGTTAAAATGTAAAAATACCCCTAACGTTTTAGGTTAGGAGCAATTTTACTTCTAACGTTTAAAATTGTGCAATTTTATTCCTAATATTGGAAGCCAAGACCAGTTTTAGTTACGTAGTTTGTGCTAATTTTTTAAAGGAAATTTTTTTAGCATCCAGTATGATAAAGTTGCTTCATTTTGTCCAAAATGAAATGTCTGAACATATTTAATTTTCTATATGTTCAATGTTGATTTCCTATCACCTAAATTTTTTGTAGTTTTTGTGTGTTGAATGTAAAAAAATAAAACTTCTAAGCCTAAAAGAAATAGAAATATTTAATGTTTCATAAATCTAACATTAATTTCTTAAAAATTACACTTGGAAAAAAAAACTTTAAAAGAGTTGTAGGGAAAAAAATCAATTAGAATAAATAAAACCGAAAAAATGAGAATCAATGGATTTAAACCCATGACTTTTTACAACAAAACAAGCCTCTTAATCAACTCAACCATCTTAATATTCTATTATAAAACTACAAACACGCGTTAATATATTAAAATTAGGAGGGCTATGAACTACCAAACACATTTTATTATTATTATTATTATTACTTTTTGATATTATCAAACCTCATACTCCTCAAAAGGTTTAAAGAAATTTTGCAATTTCATTTGATTTCTTGTATTTTTATGTTCATAACATTTTATGTTCTTTTAATTATTGTATTCCAATAGTTGTTTTTTAAATTAATATTGCTAACTGTTGGGGTGTAATTTTAAAAATTATATTTTATTTAACCTTATAAATAGAATGAGTTAATACACATATTTGTCCTTATATTTTTTCGAAAAAACAAATATGCCCTTATATCAAATAAACCCACTAAAATCTCTCTATATTTTCCACAGACCTACAGATATGCCCTAAACTAACAGAAATGTGATTTGGCACAAACAACGTGCCACGTGTGACGCCACATCCCTCCATGTCAGTTGTCAACACATTAAAAAAATCCTACGTGGCAACTCAACTCTATAAAAGATAAAAAAAATTCTCATTTTACTGTACAATTTAGCGATTTTGGGTTAGAACATCTTCTTCGTTGTCGATTTGAATGGGAAAGGGTTAGAGCATGTGTTCTTGAAAGACAAATGGTGGGCATCTTCTTCCCCCTCTTATTGTTTATTTTCTTCAATGCTTTCTACGGTGATGCCACTGCGGTTTCTAATGGTTCTGCGCTTCAACTCACTAACTCGGTGAATTCTAGTTTTGGGCGAGTCATGTACAAGAACCCAATCAAACTCGCTCGAGGTAATAATGAGAACCCTGTGAATTTGGATTTCCTTTTCAACTTACTTGTCGTTTTCGATGACACCAGAAAATGGAGATGGGTTGGCGAAATACAGCAAAAGGAGAAAAAATATTCTCTTTTATAGGGTTGAGTTGACACGTATGATTTTTTTTAATGTGTTGGCAACTGATGTGGAGGGATGTGGCATCACACGTGGCATGCTGTTTGTGCCAAATCATATTTCTGTTAGTTTAGGGTATATCTGTAGGTTTGTGGAAAATATAAGGAGATTTTAGTGGGTTTGTTTGTTATAAGGGCATATTTGTTTTTCCGAAAAAACATAAGAGCAGATATGTATATTAACCCTAAATAGGATTAATAAAAGGATAAATTTCAAATAAAACTCACGTGGTTTCACTAATTTTCAGATAAAGGACTGTGATTTACATTTTGTCAAAATGAGGATTGAGGTTTCACAGTTGGATTAATGCTATTAAAACCATATTTAACGACCTGAAAATGAAAATTTTCAAGAATTAAAGTTGTTCAATGTCATATTTTTTATAGAACTACATTTTCGATTTTCGAAAATCATATTTTTTAGAACTTTCTCTCTCTTTACCAAACATCATCTAAATAATCTCAAAATAAAAAAGTTGAACAATTAAAGTTGTTTAGAATATTAGTAGTTCTTAAAATATGTCATTTTTGAAATCTTCATGGGTGATTTTAATAGTATCAATCGAAAAAGTCCTTATTTTGTTAAAGTTAGAAAACCTCAATCCTCGTTTTGATAAAAAAGTAAACCACAATCCTTTATCTGAAAATTAGTAGAATCACATGGGTTTTATTTGAAAGTTACCCTTAATAAAATTATGATTTATTGATTTCCAAAGTCATTATATATTCTTTTAATTATTGTATTTCAGTTTCGTTGTCTTTTTAAATTAATATTGCTAATTATTGGGGGATAATTTTAAAAATTACATTTTATTTAACTTCATAAATGGTATTAATAAAATTATGATTTATTGATCCTAGAGTCATAGGAACAATAAAGAGAGTTTTTAGCAATGTTGTTAGAACCGGACTGGACTGGCCGTTCGAACCGGCTGGACCGGGAACCAGATTGCTATCCAATTTGGGTGGGTGTGGGTTTATGAATTTGCAAACCCGTTTAAAATTGGTGTCAACCCGCGAACCGGCGGTCGGATTGACTGCGCCTTTTTAATTATATAAAAAAAAACAGGAGAAAACTAATTAAAAATAAACTGTTCCAATTTCAAAATCTTACTGCAGCCTTCGAAGATAAAAGGCTTAAGGTGCAAAAATACCCCTAACGTTTTGCGTCAGGAGCAATTTTACCCCTAATGTCTAAAATGGTGCAATTTTGCCCCTAACGTTTGTAGCCAAGAGCAATTTTACCCCTAATGTTAGTAATTTGGGTCAATTTCAGACACTATTATAAAACACACATATTTTCATTTATTATTTTGCACCAATTGCATATCAATTCATTCTAAAAATGGATTTCATGTTTTTTGTAATTTAATAATGGAATTAGAGATTAATATTTATAAATTCGGTGAATTTTTTGAATTTTTTTTGTCTAATTCGTACAAAAGACATTATATTTTTTATTATTATTTTTTATTTTTTTTTCACATCCCAACATATGTTTATGATTTGTTACTGATAAAATGACGCACATGTGAAGTGTAGATGATAAGATTCATGACCGAGAAAACAATTTGATGAATTATTTCTGAAATTGACCCAATTTATCAACGTTAGGGGTAAAATTGTTCTTGGCTATAAACGTTAGGGGTAAAATTGCACCATTTTGGACGTTAGAGATAAAATTGCTCCTGGCCCAAAACGTTAGGGGTATTTTTGCACCTTAACCCAAGATAAAAAAAAATAAAACATTTATTGATATGTTTTGATGATATTGTTAATATGTTTTGATGAATTTATGGATATGTTTTGATGATATTGGTTGATGAATTTACGCCACTAGTTATTTTTTCGAATTATGATGCTGTTGTTATTGAAGTGCAACACATCAGAGAATGATTTTTTTTTTAATTATTACATTATCCGGTTCGACCATTCCGAGTCATTTGGTTGAACCAAGTGACTCCTGACCCAATTATAAATCCGGTTTGATATTCGATCCGATTATATGAAAACATTGGTTTTTAGGAGAGTTGGAGGAAGAACAAGTCAATTATTGCATATATTTAAGGGCAAAGTACGAAAAAAATGCTTGCGGTTTACCTTATTTGTAAATAGAGGTCCGTGGTTTAAAAGTTTGCAAATAGAGTGATGTGGTATGCTTTTTTTACAAAACAAGGTATTTAAAATTAAATTTTATGTAATCGATGATAATAAGAACATTTTTTAATTTTTTTTCATTTACATTTATATATTAACAAAACATAGATCCTAAAATCAAATTGTAACCGTGTAAAATGAACTTAAATATCAATTTAATTCATAAACTGTCAGATTAGTAAAAACGTAAAATTCCACCATACTATTTATTGTTTCGATGTAGAAAGTTATTTTTTTTCGGGGTTATGTTTGTTGATATGTAAGTATAATTTTTGTTAAGATAAAAATGTCTTTGTTTGTAATTAGAACTTAAATGTATAATTGTAATACTTTGTTTTGTAAATAAAATATACCATAGACATTTATTTGTGAATTTTTAAACCACATGCCTCTGTTTGTAAATTGGACAAACCACAAGTATTTTTTACGTACTTTTCCCTATATTTAAGCATCACGTTTCTTTTAGAAACTTATTTATTCACAGTACTTTTAGTTTGGATCCTGCTGAGCTATATTAGAATCATAGTTCCTTAGTTCGCTATGAGTTCAAGGACTATTTATGGTGTGGTGAAGCTCTTATCTTAGTGGTTTAGAGCTTACCGATGCCTTGGGAGGTTATGGGTTCGAATCACATCCGGATCTGGTGGAGATTTTTCTTTCTTCTTTAATTTAAGCGCATTGCGCAATTTTTTTGTAATGAAAAAAAGGACTATTTATGGAGCCAAAAGAAGGCAGTATTGAAAGAGATGCATACATTTTTCTAATAGCTTTACACGGAGTTGCAACAAACATGTCTGTTCAGAAATTAATCTTCTCAGTCCCTCGTATCTTTGTATTTCCTATTTCCTCTCTCGAACCTTCTTCTTCCTCAAATCTTCAAGCTTTCTCATTTTCACACTTCCATCTTGTTAATCCAATTTTCGATTCAAATTCCAACAATTTCTACGAGAATTCTGAAGTTATGAAATTTATTATTATTTCCAAGTTCGCAATTCACTCAAATTCAAGTTCGTTCTTATTTAATTGCAATTTCTCCATGAAATTGTCAAATTACATTCATAATTTCCAACTTTTAGTTATTTTCATTCTTCTAATCAAAACATCTTAACATAAATAAAAATAAAATATTTCAATTTCTTGAGTTAATTCACTTTTAGTTGCCATTGTAAGGTTATGGATATTTAGATGATTTTTTTCAATCCTTGATCTTCTTTCACAATCATTTGGTTAAAACTTAGTTTAATCAAGGCCTAATATACAAATAGCCCCTGAACTTGTTCAAATATTGCAACTGTCCCCTCCAACTTTCAATTGTAACAACTTACCTCTTAAACTTGTCCAATTGTAAAACATAACCCCAAATTGGGAATTTTTTTACCCCGTACTTGAAGCAAACGTAAAAAAATTTCTCCGGATTCGTATCACGCCAAAGATCTGATTATCACACTCCACGAGCATTGCATTTTTTGTATTTCACGTGTGTTTCTTCAACTGCAGTCCATGTCAGCAATTTGGGGTTATGTTTTACAATTGAACAAGTTTGAGGGGTTATGTTTTACAATTAGACAAGTTCGAGGGGTAAGTTGTTACAATTGAAAGTTCGGGAGGCAGTTGCAATATTTGGACAAGTTCAGGGGTTATTTGTGTATTAGGCCTTTAATTAATAACTTTTAATTTTGAGAATCCGTTTCCCTGACATGCTCGCAAAAATCCACAAAATTCAAAGTTAAAAAATTAGCCGCTGATTTTTCATAAAAATTCGTTGCTAACGAAATTATTTATTGTTTCAATCTATAAATAGCTTGAAAACACAATAAAACTGTAGCTTTTTTTTTTTGTAAACTACAAACTCATATTAATCACCCGCAATAATATCCTTACAAAGCATAGAATTTAACTACTCAGGAGCCACTAAAGAACTAAAAGGGTTAGCATTGGAATGAGAGTGACGGGCCATTAGATCAGCCGTCTCATTCGCTAATATTGTGGAACAAACGTCACAGAACAATCCAGACGTGATTGAAATCCAGAACGTATATCTTCCATGACGCACCCGAACTTCGTCAAATCTCGATGTTTAGAGTCGAATGCATCAACTACCACCTTCGAATCACATTCAAATGTAATGTTTGACATACTGGAGTGAGAACACCCAATGCATAATGCCTCTCAATGCTAAAGCTTTCGCAAGTTTCGCAGAGATAATGCCGCTTGATATTGAACTATAACCCGCCAGAAACTCTCCTTCACGCCCTCGTAATACTGCACCAGCCCCGAAAACCGTAGCGTCTATATTGCACTTAACCTCACCATCGCTCAGTTTACACCATCGGCCAGCTGGTCTGCGGATTCCAACAACAAGTCGACTCTCCTAGGTTGTTGTCGCAACTCTTACCAATCCACCAGAAAACAGAACGCACCAGCCACCGCTTCCCCCGACACCTGTGCGATCCCGTCCAAAGCAGCCGATTCTGTTGCTGCTAGATGGACCATAAAACCGTTGTTTTCTCGACTTGTTGTCACCATGTCTAGCCGCACCATGACCTCTAATGTCCAGTCTTCGATCCAATCCCACTAGGATCCTGACTTCAGTAAGTTAGCCGCGTCCCAACACTCCGCAGCATACTGACAGTCAGCAAACACGTGCCAACCATGTTCAACATCCCCATCACACAATAAATAGGTGATTGGGATGCTAAATTTTTTATTAATGTCGCATATTGGTTAATTAGTATAGTAAAGGCAAATTATATATAGGAGCATAGCTAGAAAAATGAATTATATATGATCAAACATTCAAGATATATAATAAATAAGTATATTAAATTGCAAATACAAAATAATATATTAGGTGGGTCAACAATTTTAATTTTAAATTTCATATATATATATATATATATATATATATATATTTGTAATTTCAATTCGAGAAAGTATCCTCGCTGTTGTTATTAAAGATTAATTATCTTAGACCTGTCCATGAGCCTTAGTATCCGCTCTCTATCCCTTGGATCAGACTTGGATAATAAAAATTGATCATAGGCCCAGCTCGGTCTAGGCTTGCTAGAGCCCATCTATTATTTTGAGTGGTTTGGGATTGATAAAAATAGCACGGACCGGTCCAGTCCGATCCGTCTATTCATATTAATTATTAATTTATATATTAAATATTTAATTTTAAGTATTAATTTTAATTTTTATAATTAAAAATTATGTATATATTTTTAGGTGGGTTTATATGGGTTGGGCTTGAGATTTGATTTTTATGCCCGAACCCGCTTAAATTAATAGTGGACTAGACTGAGCTTAGACTGAGTATTTTTATATGAAAGCCCGGTAGGTCTAGGCCAGCCCGATCCATGGACATGTCTAGTTGTAAGGAGTCTTTGTTTCATAGAATAGAAAAAATATTATTGGAAAATTCATATTCCACAATTTGAATCATTATTTTTTCATAGAATAGCCAGGGCGATCCTGAAATTTTAGAGGTATGGGGGCGAAATACCAAATGAGGGCCCTAACAAAAAAAGTACAAGTAATAAATAAAGTGTGAAATTCAATTGTGTGAAAAAAAAAATTCTTCAAAATGATACTTATTTTATTATACTTAACAAACAATCTAAAAAAAACATTTCATATGAAAGAAAAATATTTTATATCACTTTAATTATCCAGTTTCCTATACAAAACAATGTCTATGAGTATTTTTAGATGTAAAATCACTAATAATATTGTGTACATTAGTATGCTCTAAAACACTCCTCTCAATACATAAAATGGCTAGAGTATTTAACCTACATACGACAATCTCAAATAACTTTTCAATAATTTTAACATTTCAATGAAAGACCAAGCTTGGAAAATTGATGATTAAATTTCGATTAAGATATCATATGCATGAAGAAAAAAAAGCATGATAAATAGAAAATTGAAAAACTAAATCCCAAAATCACTTCTCTTTGTGGGCTTTAGCGGGTAAGTTCTTGAAATTTGAAGATTTTGATGGGTTATCACAAATCGCATCTGAAGACCAAAGTGAATCAGAATTTTATGAATTTCTCAAAGACAAAAAAAAGTTTATTGGCAATGGCAAGTTTCACCGTTACAGTGGTGATTGGAGAATAAAATTGATTATATAGTTGATGAATTTAAGATGAAGATTAACAAAAATATTATCGCTTAATCGTTGGGATTGATGGGTAATTAAGGAAAAGAACAGTTTGAGAATTTTGAAAGACTCAAATTGAAAATTGATATTTTACACCCGTTTATGGCTTAATTTTTTTTGTAGGGAAAAGAAAGTAAAGACAAAACAAACACCACAACAAATTAACCCGGGATTAGCCTAGGAAAGCTAACCCCCACAATATCTTCAGAAAGCAAAGATAACAGGAAATCAAGAGGAGAAAAGAAAATAGAGATGCCCAAAGCCCTCTCACAGCCCTCAGCAGCAAGCCGATATGCCACCCGATTCTACTCCATGAAAACATAGCAAAAGTTGATATAATCGAAAGAGGAGCAAATCCTTCTAATTGCTTTAAATAAATTCTGGCTCCCTAAACACATAGCCCTTCTATCAGAAATCATCTTGATTGCTTCGAGATTGTCTGACTCCACTAGTAGCCTCCTAATCCACAGATCATCTGCCACCCTAAGCCTAGGAAAGATACCCTAGAGCTCAGCAATAAAAGAAGAGCCCAAACCCAGATTCTGAGCAAAACCTGACAACCAAGCACCTCCTGCATCTCTTAATCATGGATTAACTTAAATAATTTTATCAAATCAAAATCATGTGGAAAGGTGTTTCAACAAACTCCCCCATTTTGATGTTGGCAAAAATATTTAATTATGGAACTCAGCATCGACGTTCCCCATGATTGTTTTGTCTTTTATTCTTCTGAAGTTACTCCCCCGTAAGGGTTGCATCTATTGACTCAATTTGACTCTAAACCTTCTAAGATTTAATTGAGTGAAATTAAGACATGCCTTTACTGACTTAGTTCAATTATAGACCTTCCAAGATCTAATTCAGATGAACCTAGGTCAGCTTTCAAAAGATGGTCAATATTTGGAACATATAGTTGTTTACTCAGTGTTGCACATAGATATCAGCGTTATCATATAGGTATTAGAGTTATGTGTGCTGAGTAAATTTTTACTTGTATTTTTCTTATGTTCACATTTTTAATTTGTTGTTCAATGGATAGCTAAGTATGACAGATCAGCATATAACAGGTAAGCATCACATATAGATAAGCCAGTTTGAATAAAAAGGATGCTTATATAGATAGTCAGCAACAAAATAGGACATGCCACACATGAAGTTACAAGTCTAAGACAATTTCTAATCTATTTCTTAATGTTGACTTGAATTTGGTGAGATTTGCCTTTTCTCTTGGTAGGTCTTTGTTGCTGACTTGGATTTCTTGGGTCAGCAGAAGTTGAACCATGCTTCTGCTGAGTTCCGGTGGCAAGCTGAGTTATCTCCCCCATTCTCTGCTGAGTTCCAGCAGCGCGTTCTTTCTTCCCCGTTTTGCCAGCATTGGGATTGGGAGGAGGAGGAAAGAAGATTCCCTATTGAGCAGCACGAGATAATTTGGATGAGTACATTTGAAGTTGACTCGTACTTTCCCGAAGACCGTCGAAGACAGCCATGCCATCGGCCATAGTCGAAGCGGGGATCTTAATGTTGGCACTAAGCGTGCTTAAGAGATACTCTTGAAATTTCTCGATCCAAGTGATAGATTCTGTCATTCTGGCATATGATTGATGAAACATCCTGAGCAGGGCAGTGTCATATTGTTGACGTTAAACGTTGGTATGCCGAACCTGCTTAAGGGTAGATTGAGTGCACTGCAGAATCTCATTTGTCTTCACAAAGTCAGTGTCCATTTCTTGTTTATTCAGATTGAGTAGGCGAATGGCTTCACCTATCTGTTCGATGGAACATTGGGAGGAGGAGGAGATAAGCTCACGAGCTCCGGTCAGCTCAGTGGTCAGCTGGGAAAAATGTTGAGTAACCTCAGCAGAGGTTGCATAGATTGGGTTCACAGCTGATAAGGCGTTGAGTTGACCTTGGATGGCGTTCATATGAGTTACCATCATCAGCTGGAGTTCAGCCAGCTTTATTATTGACTCTTGCCTGGGTTGTTGAGATTGAAAGGATGTCATGACACTCATCAAGTCTTTGAGACCCTTGATTTCTGTGAGAAGCTGAGTGACAGACGAAATTTGTGTTGGCTCAACATGAACAAACCCAGCAGCATCAGCCTGAGTTTGATGAATGTCCTGAAGTAGAGCTTGGGCTGAGTCGATAATCTTTCTTCCAGACTCAGACGCATGCAGGTAAGCATAGGATTCATCAATGTGTTGCGCAAAGGCTGGAGTCTTATCAGCACCAGATGGAGGAGGTGTTTGATGCTGAGAGGTAGAGGTGCTAGCTTGGTCAGCAGCTGCACTTTTATCCAGGTCAGCAGCAGGAGCTGACTGGTTTTCATTCTGCCTAGTTGGAGTGGGAAGAGGTGGATCAGCAGAGATGTTGACCTGCTCAGAGTCAATCTGAAGCTGAGTATTTGCAGAAGGTGGAGGCAGTTCAGAGTTGACTTGAGCAAGATTTTCCTTTGCTAACTCTTTGTCTTGAGCAGCAGGAACTTCGAGCACTTGCTCAGTGGGGAGTTGAGCAGAAGTGTCGGCAGAGATAGAACCCTTATGAATGGTGGGGTCGGCTTGTTCCTCAATTTGAGAAACAGAGGCTTGATTTTCCTTGAATTTCTTCGGAGTTGGCTCAGTGACAGTTGAGAAGAATTGGAACTGTAGCTTGGTAAGGTCAGTGATGAGATCTCTGAGTGGGGAGTCATCCATCAGATCAATGAGATTTGGCTTTTGAGCCTTGCGCTTAAAACGCTTATCTGAACCTTCCTTAGAGGATTTAGTTGGTGGAGAGGGATCAGCACGAATAGACTCAAGGGATTCAGAAGAGAGGTTGAGGTCAGTGTCAAGGCCTTCCACCACCTTGTCCATCACTGGTGACTTCGCACGATGCTCACTTGGTCAGTATCAACTTGTTCATTTTGCTTAGCATCACCCAACTTATCAGCTTGAGACTGTCCCTCAGCATTTCCCAGTTCGTCCTCCTGGTCAGTAGGAGTCTTCTCAAGGTCAATTTCTTAACTCCGCACAAAGTGTGATTCTGGAGTGACCACGAAGTCAAGTGGGTTAGCTTCGATCGGCGTCAACCCAGAGTTTTTCTTCCTCTTTAGAGGCATTTCAGGGGTTTCCTCACTTTCTTCCTCAGGCTCAACTTGCCTTTGCTGTTCACCTTGAGCTTGCTCAGTAGCAGCTTTCTTTGCACTCGAGATTATTCTCAGCTTCCTCGGAGCTGTGTTGACATCCTTAGCGGATTGGTCAGCTTTCCGCTTCTTGTCATGTCTAGTTCGGTCAGCACGTTCCTTCTCAACCATTACCTTCTTCCCTTTCTTGGTTGGCATATCTTGTACTTCTTCAATCATATTATCCCCTTCTTCATTTTCTTCTGCACCTTTTCCTTTTTTGGACTTAATGGGTTGATTATAGGCTAACCCGAACAGTAGTGCCGCTGTGATTTTCGTACCCCAAATCTCAATTTCTTCGACCATGTTTACTTGGTACTCCTGAAGAATTCTTGTGATGATGGAGCCCATCCTGAGTTTCCCAGTACTCCGTTGGAATGCGCCGATAAGAAAGACGGGCATGTTGAGCGGTTGGTAGGTCAGCATGTGCCAGATGAAGCACTGCTCGAAGTTAGACGGTGATGAGGAGGAGTTGACCTTGGGGAATATGAAGTTAGTCAAGATGTAATGAGCCATTTTCTGAGGTTGACCCATGCAGGTGCTGGCTATTTCCCCTTTGTGATTCGTTGGTTTGCAGAACTCAACATGATAGTCGACTTTCGAGTAATCATTTGTGGTTCTGAGTTCTGAACCTTTGGTCTTTAGCTTTAGCAGAGTTCCGAGATAGGACGGAGTGATGGTGATGTCCTTGCCTTTGACCTTGGTCACTAAGTGGTCAGCATTGTCCTCGTCAACCCTGAGATTTGCGTAAAATTCTCTTACCAACTGCGGGTAAGTGATACCGGGGAGAGAGAATAGCTCGGTCCAGCCATTCTTGGATATCCACTCGCAAAAGGTTTTTTCAGCCGTTACAAAACTTGGGGAGAACCAACGGCAGCGGAGTACCTCACAGTTCTTCACGCTGTTGTATACAGGAATGAATACCTTCTCCTTAGGTTGTTTGTTCTTCTTCTTTTTCTGTTTCTTGGACGGAGTTGCTTGGTCAACTTGAGGGTTTTTACTCGGAGTGTTGACCTTAGATTAGTCATGTTGACCATCCCCTTGAGACTCAGTTGAAGTCTCCTCATAGACCTGCTCAGCAGGAGACGGTGGGTTTTCATCGGAGCGATTATCATCGTAATCGGCACCGGAGATGTTTTGAGAATCGTCAGACATGATTCTTTGAGAGAATTTGAGAGGATTTGGGATTTTAGAGAGAGAGAGTTTGAGTGACAAGGATTTCAGATGTAAAGAGTGATTAGTGGGAAATAATCCACTATTTATAGAGGTGCTGAGTTGATCTGATAAGTCGGAATGGCGGTTTGACAACGAGATGATCAATCGACAGTTATCCTGGAATTTATGACACATTCGGTGCATGTGTTTTCTAATTATTAGACTTACGGCATCCTAGGTGGCTATTTAATGTGTGTGCTAGCATTTATTTGTGTTACTGGCTTTACTCAGCATCTAGAATACTATACGTTTTTGTCATTCTGAGTGCCTAGTTTTACGTAGAAGGAATATTCGTATGCTTAGTAACTCAGCTTATGATAATCACTCAATATGTATGTCTACTCAGCATAGGGTGATTTTATATGATTCATATTTAGCTCAGCATGCAGTAGTTACTAATTAAGCACAAATCACTCAGCATGATAATCACTCAACATTCAATTAGACATAGAATTTTATTGAAGAGGATTAGACATACCGATAGCTTCCCTTAGTATGTTAAATTGCTCACGAGCCAAAGGCTTCGTAAAGATATCCGCAAGCTGTTCATCGGTTGGTACATAGTTCAGCTTGATCTCTCCTTTGAGTACATGGTCTCTAATGAAGTGATGCCGAATGCTGACATGCTTCATCCTGCTGTGTTGGATTGGATTTTTGGATAAGTCAATGTCACTCTTATTATCGCATTTGACTTCGATT
Source organism: Euphorbia lathyris (assembly GCF_963576675.1). Classification (NCBI taxonomy): domain Eukaryota; kingdom Viridiplantae; phylum Streptophyta; class Magnoliopsida; order Malpighiales; family Euphorbiaceae; genus Euphorbia; species Euphorbia lathyris. Next base: position 90,443,898 of record NC_088915.1, read on the forward strand.
GTATCATTTTGTACTCCATAATCCTCCAGCTGTTGCTTAATCTATAAGACCTGGGCCACACAGCTTCCAGCAGCAATGTACTCAGCTTCAGTTGTTGACAAGGCCACTGAAGATTGCTTCTTGCTGAACCAAGATACTAGACAGCTTCCAAGGAATTGACATCCTCCTGAAGTACTCTTACGCTCTAGCTTATCTCGTCCATAGTCAGTGTCAGTGTATCCAAGGAGTGTGAAGTCATTTGTATTTGGATACCATAAACCTGCATTAACTGAGCTTTGCAAGTATCTAAAAATTCTTTTTACAGCTATAAGGTGAGATTCCCTGGGGTCAGCTTGATATCTTGCACAATAACATACTTAATGTCAGGCCTACTAGCAGTAAGATAAAGTAGAGAGCCAATCATACCTCGATATAACTTGTTGTCTACTGACTTACCTTTCTCGTCAGCGCAAAGGACAGTGTCAGTACCCATTGGGGTAGATATGGGCTTACATTCTTCCATATCAAATTTCTTTAACATTTCTTTGGCATACTTAGACTGACTAATGAAGATGCCGTTCTTCCCTTGCTTGATTTGTAGTCCAATGAAGAAGTTGAGTTCGCCCAACATTGATATCTCAAACTCAGTTTGCATCTGTTTACTAAATTCTTTGCACATAGATTCATTAGTAGCACCAAAGACAATATCATCTACGTAAATTTGTGCCAGCAGGGTATCTTTACCCTTTTTCTTAATGAATAAGGTTGTGTCAGCTTTGCCTCTAACACAGTTCCTGGTCAGCAGGAAACTGGTCAACCTTTCGTACTAAGCATGTGGTGCTTGTTTCAGGCCGTACAGGGCCTTCTTGAGTTTATAAACGTGGTTTGGAAATTTTGGATCTTCAAACCCTAGAGGCTGACTGATGCGGCTTCTCGCGAAACCTCACTAAGGGATAAGTGTACCCCGTCGTTATCAAGTAATAAATTTCTGGTTTAAGTCCAGGTTATCGTCCACAGGATTTATTTCTGCAAGTATCAAGCTACTAAGTCTCGGATGTTATCTAGGCTTAGGGGGTTTTGAGTTTGGTTTTGTTAAATTAATCTACTCCTAGGTTGAATTGTGCTAATCCTAGCTAAATTATCTAATTCTAACTAAGTTATCTAATTCTAGCTAAGTTATTCTAAGCCTAACTAAATTACTCTACCCCTAATTGATCTTTCATTAATGAAACTATTCGAAGGAACATGGAATGATCGATAATAATTAAGATAGATTATCAAGTCTATTGAGTAAAACCTAATCCAAGTCACTTGTATTCAAGGCGATTAACCCTACTTACCCTCCTGAGGTTCCTAGCGCGTGATTCCCTAAGGCCGAAACTAGGTCTAAGGCTCAGTAAATTGGCGCTTAATCAACTAAGAGGTCGTCAATCTCCTAGGCTCTGACTAGGTCAGATTCAGCTCGCAATATGTGCCTACTAGATTTTGGGGCTTTTGAATGAGTTAAACCAATTGAATAAAGCGTAAGACAAGAATTAGACAATAAACATAGAACAAAACAAGAGCTAAATTATTATTAAAGGCGAGATGATTGTCACAAGATACAATAAGACAAGTTCGACAACTGTATCAAAGAGTACAAACATAGAAAGATGAAAGAAGATACAAAAATCCCTTTCAGGGAACCTGTTTACTCTGCAGCCGGCGACTTGATCTTAAGGACGGACCTTGATAATTCCTCGGTAGAAAGCTTTGAAGGAGCTTCAATGGAGTTTGAGGAAGATGGAGAAGATGGAGAGGAATTACAAGGGGAAAGCTTAAATAATTTACAAAAACGAAAGATCTCTAATTTACAATTGGAAATTCCTATTTATAGACGCGTCTCGGGCCTCGTTTTGATATAATTTCGTGTCCTTGTTGGTGTAGGAAGACGTGGGGCCGAACGTGGCTTTGTGGGGGCGGAATTGGTCTTTTTGACCAATTCCCGCAGGTCTGCTCGCCGAGCAGGAAAGGCTGCTCACCGAGCAGAATTGCGACGAGCAGCCCCTGCTCGCCGAGCAGGCGCCTGGTGGCCTGCTCGGCGAGCAGAAATGGCCCGGGGGGCCCTGCTCGCCGAGCGTTTTCGCCCGAAGCGCGCTCGATCCGTGCCGGATGACTTCCAAACCCTTTTTCGTCCGAACTTACACCTGCACACGCATAAAAACTCCAGAAAACATTAGTCCAAAAGCCGAATTGATCCGTCAATCGCTTATTTTGAGCAAACGCTTCGTTTGGTGCGACTTTTGACGGACCAATTAGCTTCAAAAGATAACGGAATTCTAATATGCGTGTTATTTCGGCCGTATTTGCCTAAATTGATCACAAAACGAGCCTAAACGACGAAAAGTAAATAGAATGTTTCCAATTTCTAACTAACTCACACAAAAGCATTTAAATGCGAGAATTGCTCGCTTATTAGCCAAATAAACCTAAAAATCTTCCTACAACCGTACCCAAAGATAGGGGCTTTTGACCCCTATCAAACCTCCTCGCACTTAAAACTTTACTTGTCCCCAAGTAAACTAAAAAACTAAACCCGCCATCACAAGCAAGCTAGAAAACTTCCCAGTTTGACTAGGTGCTTGACACAATTTCGAGCATCTGTAATTACATGCATTCGGAAATACAAAGTAGAGACATGATATCCAAAAGCCGCATTTCAATTACAATAGGTCATAGTTTTAAGTAAAAGGACACATGTTCAATTGAACGAGCTTGAGGGGATCGCTAAGTAAAACACCTCACCATAGGTAGTTCACTCATTCACACAATTTTGGTGGCTAAAGTGTTTACTCTCGGCTTATATTCTTGCTTAGGATTACGTTGATTTTGAACGTTCATCCGAGTTCCTCTACTATGCTATATGACTCCGATGATATCAAAAACAACCTCTAATTGGGGTTGTAATGTGGTTAGAGGGTTAAAGGTACAACAAAGGTTAAGTGTTCTAGCGCTACAGCAACAAAGTTTAAATGGCTTTAGCAAATATGAAGTGATTGAGCTTTTTATTCGTCCCTTATTGTTTTCTTTTTGGGATGTTTTCTTTGAGACGTTTTTGATTTTTCTAAGAACTAGGGAATGGAGTTCTTCCCTTTTCTTTTCTTTTTCTTTTTCTGTTTTTCTTCTTCTCTTTTTTTTTCTTTTGGAATAGTGATGCTCATTCACTTCTTAGCCTTTTGGCTTGCTACTATAATGCCATAAACAACGATAAAGCGCTAGAGAAAAACAAAGGCTCAATTTGATCTTTGCAAAAACAAAGGTTAAGTAGCGAACCAAGTTGTGGTTCGCAAAAACGGGTTAGAACGAAAGAAAAATCTACAAACTACAAAAATATCGGCTCAAAGGGGCTTCCTAGAGTGGATGAAAAAGAAAAACAAGGTAAAGAAAAGGTTAATTCTAATGAGGCTGATTCATCGTTTATCATCTCAAATCATTGCATGTAGGTTCAACACAGTATTAGGTGCAAAATCTGTAATCTTCCACAAGTCAAAGCATTCACACAAAAATGTCAAGAAAAAGAGCTTTTTGATGTTCGCTCTTAGGCTCTTTGGGTTTCAATTTGTGTTTACTAGTTTTCCCCAAACTCAAGTTTAATATCACATGCCTTCAATTCTTAAGTTATCTACCTAAGTAATGATTTTAGCATTTCTTCAAAAGTAGGGTCTAAATGCAAACTGTAGCTCATGCTTTTACAGATACAAGAGTTGTGTCCTACGCCTAAACTAGTTGTCATGCAATTTTAGATTCGGTTTTCAGCCCTTAAAGACAAATAACGAAGTTTAGATTCGAAGGAGGTTCACAGTTTTAGGTCCTAAACATGCAAAAACATAATAAAACGCCAAAACGCAAACCTAAACTAGACACGACGCAACAAAAATTTAAAAATTTATACAATTTTTGTAAGTTTGTCTACCCCTCCTCCTCACACTTAAAATATGCAATAAGTTCCAACATTGCATTATAGATCAAGAAATACGGGTGTAAAAAGTTAGGGTGGAGAAGACAACTTACTGATCGGCCGCCCATTCCGTGCTTGTCTGTAGGCGCAGAACTTGTACGTCCGAATCGTTCTTGCCAAGATAAAGCTTTAGGCGGTGCCCATTTACCTTTTGGGTGGCTCCATCCCTTCCTTTGATTTCAACCATTCTGGAGGGGTGTGCGTTGATGACCGAGAATGGTCCGTGCCATCTACTTTTGAGTTTGCCCGGAAAAAATCTCAGTCGGGAGTTGTATAGGAGTACTTGGTCACCTACTTCGAAGGTTTTCTTTTGTACTTTCCTATCATGCACCCTCTTGGTTCGTTCTTTGTACAGCTTGGCATTTTCGTAAGAGTTGTACCGGAGCTCATCCAGTTTGTGCAGCTGAGTTAGTCGTAGTTCACCTGAAAGTTTTGGGTCAAAATTCAAATATTTCAGCGCCCAATAAGCCTTATGCTCTAGTTCAACCGGTAAATGACAAGATTTTCCGAAAACTAAACGATAGGGGGACATTCCTATTGGAGTTTTGAAAGCTGTCCGATAGGCCCAAAGAGCATCATCCAGCTTAAGGCTCCAGTCTTTTCTAGCATTCCCTACTGTTTTTTCAAGAATACGTTTTAACTCCCTATTTGACACTTCTACCTGGCCACTCGTCTGAGGGTGGTAAGGTGTTGCAACCCTATGAGCTACGCCATACTTTTGGAGCAACATGTCAAACTGTTTGTTGCAGAAATGGGATCCCCCATCACTGATTATGGCCCGGGGGGTCCTGAATCTGGTAAAAATATTCTTTCTCAGAAATCTCATCACTACTCGAGCATCGTTTGTGGGTAGAGCTTCTGCTTCTACCCATTTGGAAACATAGTCAACCGCCACAAGAATGTATTGGTTGTTGTGTGACATGGGAAAAGGTCCCATGAAGTCTATGCCTCAAACATCAAATAGCTCACACACGAGTATACCTTGTTGAAGCATCTCATTTCTCCTAGAGATATTTCCTACTCTTTGACATGCATCACAATATTTAATGTAGCTATTAACATCTTTATGCATTTGTGGCCACCAAAACCCACTTTGGAGGATTTTTGCCACTGTCCTATCTGGCCCGAAGTGGCCACCTGATTCCCTAGAATGACACATATTAATCACTGAATCTACCTCCTCTTCAGGTATGCATCTCCTAATTATGCCATCAGTGCAGAATCGCAATAAATATGGTTCTTCCCAAAAATATTGTTTGTTTTCAAACATGAACTTACGTTTCTTGCTTGCATCTAAATCAGGGGGAAGAATGTTACCGACTTTGTAATTTGCGATGTCTGCAAACCAGGGGAGAGATCGTACCGAATACAATGTTTCGTCTGGAAATACCTCTTTGATTGTCTCGTGTTCTGAGGTTTGTTGATCTGACTCTAACCTGGATAGGTGGTCTGCTATTACGTTTTCCACCCCTTTCTTGTCTCTGATCTCGATGTCGAATTCTTGGAGTAGTAAGATCCAACGGATCAGCCTAGGTTTTGCATCCTGTTTGCTCATCAGATATCTCAGGGCTGCATGGTCAGTAAAAACAATTACCTTAGATAACACCAAGTATGATCTAAACTTATCAAAGGCAAACACTACGGCTAGTAATTCCTTTTCAGTTATTGAATAATTCTGCTGTGCATCATTTAAGGTTTTGCTAGCATAGAAGATTGGGCGAAACAGTTTATCCACCCTCTGCCCAAGACAGGCTCCTACGGCCAGATCACTGGCATCGCACATCAACTCAAAGGGAAGGGACCAATCCGGGCTTACCATAATGGGTGCTTCAATTAATTTCTTTTTCAGTAATTTAAATGCAAGCATACATTCTTCATTGAAATTAAAATCAGCATCTTTTAGCAATAATTGGGTGAGGGGTTTAGTGATTTTTGAAAAGGCTTTTATAAATCGTCTATAAAACCCCGCGTGTCCTAAAAAGCTCCTAACTAATTTTACATTAGTAGAAGGTGGCCGTTTTTCAATCACCTCAATTTTTGCCGGATCGACCTCGATCCCCTTCCCTGACACCTTGTGTCCTAATACTATACAGTTTTGGACCATGAACTGGCACTTTTCCCAATTGAGTGCCAAATTCTTGTCTTCACAACGTTCTAAGACTCGGTGCAAGTTTTCAAGACATTGGTCGAAGGTAGGTCCTACAACATTAAAATCATCCATGAAAATTTCTAGGAACTCCTCGACCATGTCAGAAAACATAGCCATCATACAACGTTGGAACGTGGCAGGGGCATTACATAATCTGAAAGGCATCCGTCTATATGCAAAAGTCCCATAGGGGCAAGTGAATGTTGTTTTCTCTTGATCCAAAGGGTCCACAGGGATTTGCATATAGCCAGATAGCCCATCTAAAGTGCAGAAAAATTCGTGCCCTGCCAATCGTTCCAACATTTGATCAATAAATGGTAAGGGAAAGTGGTCTTTACGAGTGGCCTCGTTTGATTTTCTATAATCTATGCATACACGCCAACCCGTAACCTTTCTAGTTGGGATTAATTCTCCTTTTTCATTTTCCATTACCGTTGTTCCCCTTTTTTTGGGCACACATTGAACCGGGCTTACCCATTGACTATCAGAAATTGGAAAGATGTTACCTGCGTCGAGGAGTTTTATAACCTCGACCTTTACCACCTCTTTCATGTTAGGGTTGAGCCATCATTGAGGTTGGGCAGATGGCTTGATCTCCTCCTCAAGAAAAATTCTATGTGTGCAGATTTTGGGGTCGATACCTTTGATGTCGTGGATTGACCATCCAAAGGCTCATTTATGTTCCATCAGCACCTCCACCAATTTTTCTTCCTGTTCAACTATCAACAAAGAAGAAATAATAACGGGTAAATCTGTGGGAGGTTGAAGAAAAACATATTTCAGGTTGTTGGGCAAGGGTTTAAGCTCCAATTTTGGAGGTTCCTCCAACGAGGTTTTAGGTTTAGGTTTGATCTCACGATCAAGGTCCTCTTTTCTACCCTTAACCCAATAACATTTTTCAGGTGGGAGATCTTCAAATGGCTCACTTGAGTTCTCACATGTCTCACCACCTAGACCGAGTTCTAAAGAGGCATTTCTTATATCGAGATCAACTTCCTCAACACATTCATCTATAAGTGCATCCACAAAGTTACAACTTTTGGAGCGTTCTTGAGGAAATTTCATAGATTCATAAACGTTAAATGTTACCTCTTCGTCCTGCACCCTTAGGACCAATTTACCTCCATGGACGTCTATTAGTGTCCTACCGGTTGCAAAAAACGGTCTCCCGAGGAGAATGGGGACGGAGTCATCTTCTTCCATGTCGAGGACCACAAAATCGACCGGGAAGATCAGTTTGTCCACCTTTACAAGCACATCTTCAACTATGCCTCTAGGCCGTGCAATTGACCGATCCGCTAGTTGCAGTGTCATGTTTGTTGGTTTAGGTTCTCCGAGCCCCAATTTCCTGAAAATTGATAGAGGCATAAGATTAATACTTGCTCCTAAATCATACAATGCCCTATCTATGTGCATGTTGCCTATCCTACACGGGATGGTAAAGCTCCCTTGATCTTTAAGCTTGGGGGGTAATTTATGGGTGATTATGGCCGAGCATTGTTCTGTTAAAGCCACTATCTCATTTTCCCCAAACTTTTTCTTTTTCGACAACATGTCTTTAAGAAATTTTGCATAGTTCGGCATCTCCTCTAGTGCTTCCATTAATGGAATGTTTATTTCTAATCTCCTAAGGATTTCCGAGAATCGGGCAAATTTCTTATCTAGGTTGGCCTTTTTCTGCTTCTGAGGGAATGGCAGTTTTGGTGTATAAGGCCTAACCACTTTTTCTACAGCTTTTTCAGAGGCTGAAGTTTCAGATGCGGGACCGGGGTTGCTTACCACTTCCGGTTCCCTACTTACTTGAGGTGACAGAGGTATTTGCGATGGAGATGCCACGAGTGTGTCCACTTCCTTGCCGCTCCTTAGGGCGATGGTTTGAGCCGCCTCCTCTTGCAAGAGGAATGCCTCGTGGCATTCCCTTTCTTCTTGTCTGATTGTGGCGAGTTGGTCACTCAGGGTCCTACATGCCTCCTCGTTGGCTGCCAGTCGGACGGATATCTCTTTTAGGAGAGTCATTATTCCTTCTGAGTACCTTGTTTGCCTGCCATAAAAATCAGAGTTAGAATAAGGACATGGAAGGGTATCCATAGGAGCCACGTAGGGCGCCGATGGATATCGTGTATGCTCCTGATCGTAGTAGTTGTAAGTTGAGGGTTCAGAATTATACCTTTGATGATTACCCAAATAACTTACATTCTCACCTCTAGGTACGTAATAGTTGATGTGGCATACCCTACTGGGGTGATTCTGGCCACATCTCTCGCAGAATGGTATCCTTGGTTGGTTATTTTGGTTGTATGAAGCCACCAGGAAGTCCATTTTTGTGTTGAGATCGTTCATGGACGGGTTTGATTCTCTGTTGTCCATAATTGCTGGAAGAACGATCCAATTTAAGTAACAGTATATCAACAAGTATATATATATATACAAATGTGAATGATATTAACAAGGGAAGTATTCACAAAGAATGCCTAAACTAACAAGTTGACCTTTGGTTCGATATTGCAGAAGAAATAAATCCCCGGCAACGGCGCCAAAAACTTGATGCGGCTTCTCGCGAAACCTCACTAAGGGATAAGTGTACCCCGGCGTTATCAAGTAATAAATTTATGGTTTAAGTCCAGGTTATCGTCCACAGGATTTATTTCTGCAAGTATCAAGCTACTAAGTCTCGGATGTTATCTAAGCTTAGGGGGTTTTGAGTTTGGTTTTGTTAAATTAATCTACTCCTAGGTTGAATTGTGCTAATCCTAGCTAAATTATCTAATTCTAACTAAGTTATCTAATTCTAGTTAAGTTATTCTAAGCCTAACTAAATTACTCTACCCCTAATTGATCTTTCATTAATGAAACTATTCGAAGGAACATGGAATGATCGATAATAATTAAGATAGATTATCAAGTCTATTGAGTAAAACCTAATCCAAGTCACTTGTATTCAAGGCGATTAACCCTACTTACCCTCCTGAGGTTCCTAGCGCGTGATTCCCTAAGGCCGAAACTAGGTCTAAGGCTCAGTAAATTGGCGCTTAATCAACTAAGAGGTCGTCAATCTCCTAGGCTCTGACTAGGTCAGATTCAGCTCGCAATATGTGCCTACTAGATTTTGGGGCTTTTGAATGAGTTAAACCAATTGAATAAAGCGTAAGACAAGAATTAGACAATAAACATAGAACAAAACAAGAGCTAAATTATTATTAAAGGCGAGATGATTGTCACAAGATACAATAAGACAAGTTCGGCAACTGTATCAAAGAGTACAAACATAGAAAGATGAAAGAAGATACAAAAATCCCTTTCAGGGAACCTGTTTACTCTGCAGCCGGCGACTTGATCTTAAGGACGGACCTTGATAATTCCTCGGTAGAAAGCTTTGAAGGAGCTTCAATGGAGTTTGAGGAAGATGGAGAAGATGGAGAGGAATTACAAGGGGAAAGCTTAAATAATTTACAAAAACGAAAGATCTCTAATTTACAATTGGAAATTCCTATTTATAGACGCGTCTCGGGCCTCATTTTGACCTAATTTCGTGTCCTTGTTGGTGTAGGAAGACGTGGGGCCGAACGTGGCTTTGTGGGGGCGGAATTGGTCTTTTTGACCAATTCCCGCAGGTCTGCTCGCCGAGCAGGAAAGGCTGCTCGCCGAGCAGGAAAGGCTGCTCGCCGAGCAGAATTGCGACGAGCAGCCCCTGCTCGCCGAGCAGGCACCTGGCGGCCTGCTCGGCGAGCAGAAATGGCTCGAGGGGCCCTGCTCGCCGAGCGTTTTCGCCCAAAGCGCGCTCGATCCATGCCGGATGACTTCTAAACCCTTTTTCGTCCGAACTTACACCTGCACATGCATAAAAACTCCAGAAAACATTAGTCCAAAAGCCGAATTGATCCGTCAATCGCTTATTTTGAGCAAACGCTTTGTTTGGTGCGAATTTTGACGGACCAATTAGCTTCAAAAGATAACGGAATTCTAATATGCGTGTTATTTCGGCCGTATTTGCCTAAATTGATCACAAAACGAGCCTAAATGACGAAAAGTAAATAGAATGCTTCCAATTTCTAACTAACTCACACAAAAGCATTTAAATGCGAGAATTGCTCGCTTATTAGCCAAATAAACCTAAAAACCGTCCTACAACCGTACCCAAAGGTAGGGGTTTGTGACCCCTATCACTGACTAACATATACCTCTTCGTTTATAAATCCATTAAGAAATGCACTCTTGACATCCATTTGATATAATTTGAAGTTCATGAAACTAGCATATGCACATAAAATTCGTATAGCCTCTAACCTAACAACTGGAGCAAAGGTCTCACCGTAGTTAATGCCTTCTTGCTGACTATAGCCTTGAGCTACAAGTCGGGCTTTGTTCCTGACTACATTGCCTTGCTCGTCTAATTTATTTTTAAAGACCCACTTAGTTCCTATGGTCTTTTGATTCCTAGGTTTTGGTACTAAATCCCATACCTCATTTCTCTTGAATTGATCGAGCTCTTCTTGTATAACATTGATCCAGAATTCGTCGTGCTCAGCATCGGTGAAATTCTTTGGTTCATTGACTGAGACAAACGCAACATTGCTAAGATATCTCCTGAGTTGATTCCTTGTCATCAGGTTGTTCTCAGCAGCATCAAGAATGGACTTCTCCGAATGTCCTCTTGGGATTTTGATTTCTTTGGGTAATGTTGAGTTGTCAGGAGCTGGTGTTTCAATAATCTCTGCAGTTTTAGATTGGTCAGCAAAGGTAATTTCAGGTTCGTTTTTACCTTTGGTCAGCCCGTGTGGTAATGACTCAGCGGCTCCATTTTGATCAGCGGAAGCTGAGCTCGGGTCATCTTCGGCAGACTGACTTGACTTTCCTATAGGGTCAGTTTCATCGAACTCGATATGGACAGACTCTTCTACGATTTGAGTTCGTTTATTGAACACCCTATATGCTTTACTGTTAGTTGAGTACCCTAGAAAGATCGCTTCGTCAGCTTTAGAATCAAATTTGGCAAGGTTGTCTTTCATATTGAGTATGAAACATTTACAACCAAAAGCACGAAAGTATCCAATGTTGGGCTTTCATCCTTTCCAAAGTTCATAAGGGGTTTTCTTAAGAATAGGTCTAACTAAAGCCCTATTGAGTATATAGTATGCTGTGTTGACAGTTTCACCCCAGAAATACTTTGGAAGCCTATTCTCACTCAGCATTGTCCTAGCTATTTCAACTAGTGTTCTGTTCTTCCTTTCAACAACCCCATTTTGTTGAGGAGTTCTAGGAGCAGAAAAATTATGGTCAATACCTTTGACTTCACAGAATTCATCAAACTATTGGTTTTTGAATTCTCCGTCATTATCACTACGGATGTGAGCTAATTTTAAATCTTTGTCATTTTCAAGTTTTCTGATCAGTGTTGAGAACGTCTCAAAAGCTTCATCCTTGCTACTCAGCAAGATGACCCAGGTGTACCGAGAGAAATCGTCTACAATGACTAAGGAAAATTTCTTACCGCCCAAGCTGAGTGGTTGGACAGGTCCGAAAAGATCCAAGTGTCGTAATTCCAATGGACGTTTGGTTGAGACAATATTTTTACTTTGAAAAAACTTTTTGGTTTGTTTACCTTGCTGACAAGCATTACATAATTGATCTTTCTCAAATCTAAGTTTGGGCAGACCCTCAACTAATTGCTTTCTTGCTAATTTTGCAAGGAGGTCCAAGCTTACATGACCAAGTCTCCTATGCCATAGCCAGGAATTATCTTCCTTAGACACTAAGCATATGTTTTTCGAATTTTTTTTCCAAACTCAACATGTACACATTGTCAACATGAGGGGCAGTTAAAATCAAATCGTTTGTTTTTCCCTCGAGTATTCGACACTCAGTGGCATCAAATACAACCTTTCTACCACTGTCACACAGCTGAGCCACGCTCAATAGGTTATATTTGAGACCCCTGACTAAGGAGACTGACTCAATAGTAGGGTTACCTCCGATAGTACCTGAACCTACTATCTTACCCTTTTTGTTGTCTCCGGAGCTTACACTTCCACCTCGTTTACGCACAAGTGTGATGAACTGAGTTTCATCACCAGTCATATGCCTCAAGCATGCACTATCAATATACCAAAGCTTTGACTTCTCCGCACACCTCAGGCTCACCTGCATTTTAAATTATTCATCTTTAGGTACCCAATTCTTTTTGGGTCCTCGTTGGTTAGCATAAACAGGTGAAGCATCATGTTTTATTTTATGACGACATACATTTATGGTGTGGCCATCTTTACCACAATTGTCACAAAAGATTACCCTTTGAGGGTATTTCCTCTTTTGGTCAGCACGATGGTGCTGAGCATACCAACACACTTTTATCGTGTGTCCTCTCTTTCCACAACAGTCACACTGACTGTTCTGCTGAGTGTACTGTCGATGCTGACCAGTACTTTGATACTCAGTATTCAGATAGAACCTTTTCTTAGCCGATGTACTCAGCTGGTTCTGTATGGTTGTGATGTCCTTTCTCAGCTTCTTAGAGTCTGATTGGACTTCAGAGACAAATTTATGCATTATTTTCAAATTCTCATCCTATCTAGTGTTCTCCTGAAGTAGATGTCGGAGATCACTTAGTTTGACCTCCTCAATCTCATCACATCGCCTGCGGAGTGCCTTTATTTTCTTATTACACTTTTTGGTCAGTGTATATAAATCACTCAGGGCGTTAACCATTTCATTTCTAAGCATGAGAAGAGATGTTACCTCATTAGAGTGTTCCTCTTGGTCAGACTCATCTGAGAGGTCAGCATGCTCAGATCGGCATTGGTCAGCAGCTTCATCAGCCATAAAACATATGTTTGCTTACTCTGTGGTATCAGCTTTTGATGAGGTTGACTCATCACTGTCACTCCATGTTTCCACCATTGCTTTTCTACTGCCTTTCTTTTCTTTCTTCAAAGTGGGACAGCTTGATTTAATATGCCCAGTTTGATGACATTCAAAGCATGTGACAGACTTCGAGATGTCCTTTTTGTATCTGCTGTCGCTGGGCTCAGCTTTGTACTTATCGCTTCTTCTGAATTGCCTTTTACTGTTCTTGTCATTCTTTCTGAACAGCTTCTTCATCTTCCTGGTAAACATGGCCATCTCCTCATCATCTGATGAGTCAACTTCCATTGAGTCAACTTTCATGACAAGTGATTTTTGTTTCTTGTCTTCTGACTTTTCTTTAGCTTCAAAGTTTTTCATTAATATTTCGTGGGTCAGCAAAGATCCGATCAGCTCATCGTATTTATATGTGGTCAAGTCCTGAGCTTCTTCCACAGTTGTTGTTAGACGAGGTGCCGCGGCCTAATCTCCCGGGCGGACCGGGGGGTGGACACCTCATGGCGATGTAAGCGGTGATTGGCGCCGAAAGCAACCAATCGTGGAATCAAGCTGCACGGCAGGACCGGAGCTCGGAGTATGGAAGAGTCGCCACCCACGAATGGGAAAATGAACACCGATCCCTTGCGGGAGACCGGTGAGGGTTCGGAAAACTTAGGTACGAGCCGAGAAGGCTAGCTCCTTTCCGGAGAAAGGCTACTAGGCACCCCGACATCGCCCGGTTATGAACCACCGGCCTCCTACTCAGCGTGTTAGGCGATAACGGACTAATCGCATATTTCTTTAAGTTTAAAATTCATTTGAAACCTTTTCTTTCTCGTTTTGAAACCGTTTTGAGCATATATTATTGAAAGCCATTTTGGTAAAGAATCACCCATTTTGCATAAATTTATAAAGGAGAGAGGGGGAGAAGAGAGAATTGATTTATTTTACAGTGGGTCTTATGCTTCGATTCACATGTTAACTCTACACTAAACTCACTCCCCGAAAACGAGTTTATTTACTTGGTTCGTACCTTAATCGCCGTTGGAACGATTTAGGTACGTTTCAAAACCCCGTTTATTTATGTGGCCTCTACTCGAACCGCCGTTGGAATGACTCGAGCGTTTGAAGACGTGGAATAAAGAATTTTAACCCGAAAACGTGGTTAGGCATACAAGTCAATTTACTTTGTACAAATCATTTAAGAAAACGATTCAAAACTCTATTATTTACGATTAAAAGCTATTTCAATTACAAGGTTCGCTTAATCCGTCGTTGGAACGGACTAAGGTTTTAAAACATGATGTTTTAAGAAATGGTTTAAAAATGTCAAGAAAACGTTATTTACACTTTAGGAATATCTAGAAAACTTTAAGTTTAAATAAGCAAATTAAACTCTCTTTTTGTGATTTTACTTTCCCCTTTTCACTCAATTAACCTTTAACATTATCATAATTACAATAATAAACCAATTAAACCAAAATTCACCAAGTAAAACACATTTGGAATATATACATATATACAAGAATAAAATAGAAATACATATATACAAAGTTTTATCTAAAAATATGGATATATCTATAGATGAAAATAAGTAAGAAATATTATATGATATAACAAAGAAAGTGAAAAAGAATACTAAATATAATACCTTTTTATTCTAATTCAAAATATGTAAAAACAATGAACCAAGTTTATAAATGGGAAGAATAACATTTAATCTCCAAAATAGTTTTACCCAATGATAACTAACATAATTCAAATGAGCCAAAAACCATATATATATACATATATACTACTTTATAATATTAAATCCAAACGAATTAAATTTCAACATGAAATAAATAAATATATAGTACATAATAAATAGTTATAGGATTAAAAAATAATTTTTATAAACATATTACACAATAATATACATATATTGACAAGTAGAAATGTCAAAAAGTGAGGAAAGGAGGATAAAAATGGTGACTTTCGGTTTCCAGCAGATTACCGACGGAAAATCCATCGCCAATCTGCTGTTAGTGACAGAAAAGGTAGAATTACAGCAGCACTCCAAAACTTTTCAGATTCGTTCAAAAGCTTTAAATTAAATCTAATTCAATCGTTTTGGATCTCCGAACTACCAAAAATGGATCATAGTCTATAACGGAGTTTCCTAAAACGACGTTTTTATTTTAAAACGTTATTCGGAAATATCTTTTCGAAACTTATAATTACAACGTTTTTAATACCCGAACTACCTTTTAATCGGATCATGGTTCGTATTGTGATATTAAAACGAGGTTTTTTATTTTAAAACAAAACCGAATTTTTATTTAACACGGGATAAATAAATACGAAGAATTAAATAAAACGCGATAAATAAATGAATAACTAAATAAATAAAATTATAACATAAAGATAAATAAAGAAAATAAAATAAATGAAATAAATAAAACGAGTCTAGTCCTCGGATAATACCTCAAGTTCGGTATTGACGGTTGAAGTCAGTTGATTCCACGAATCGTGCTTTTCCGGTGTTTTTGTGTTTTTGGTAAAATTTTAACTTTTAGGAAATTTGGAATTTTTAGGAAAAAAAATGTTTTTTTCCCAAAAAAAAGATTTTCTCTCTCTAAAAATGTTTAGAGTGAGAAGCTCCTCCCCCAAAAGTCCTCTTTGAATGCATGGGGATCCGTGCCTTATATAGGCAAACGGATCCCCGGAACTTTGGGCGACGCCCGAAGAAAATTGGGCGTCGCCCAAAGTCAGTTGGGCGAACGCCCAAGCTAGTTGGGCGAACGCCCAACATGGTTGGGCGAACGCCCAACTATTGTTGGGCGTTCGCCCGACAATTGTCGGGCGTCCGCCCAACGTCGCTGGGCGCTCGCCCAGCGGCTGTAGGGCACGCCCGCCTAGCGGCCGTCGGGCGTGCGCCCGCGCTGTCGGGCGTGCGTGTCCCACGGTCGTCGAGCGCGCACTCCGCGCTGCCGGGCATGCACGCCCAACGGACGTCGAGCGTGCACCCCGCGCTGCCGGGCGCACGTCCAACTTTCGTCGGACATGCGTCGGCTGCTGCTAGGCGCTCGTACCACATCGCTGAGCACTCGCGAGCCGTCCACTTGACGATCGCGACTCACATTAATTTTTCTTTTCTTATTATATATTTTTGTTTTAAAACTTCCGGAATCAACCGCTTCGACCGTCTTGTTTACAGGTTTTCGTCACAGGTCCTCCGACTCGGTGTCTACAGTTGCCCCTACTTTCCTATTTTGACAGTGATGTGTGTGTTTTGAAAACGTTTTTTGCTAACGCAACACATGCAATGTAAAACATATAAAAGTAAGAGACACGTAAAGAGTACGAGGAAGAATACCTGACCTTTGCGATGCGCGTTCTGGCGTCATTTTCGATTCTTTCCGTCATTGCCTTTGAATCGGCTGCCGGCGGATGTTCTTCTTACGGACCCTAGTCTAAGTGGACTACGGGTAAAAATGGTTCAAAAGCAACCTTGGTGCACGACCGCGAGTAAAATGGGTCAAAAGCGACCCCGGCCTACGACCGGGGGGAAATGGCTCAAAAGCAACCCTGGTCTACGACTGTGGGTAAAATGGCTCAAAAGCGACCCTAGTCTACGACTGTGGGTAAGGTGGCTCAAAAGCGACCTCGGTCTACGACCGTGGGAAAAATGGCTCAAAAGCAACCCTGGTCTACGACCGCGTGTAAAATGGCTCAAAAGCGACCACGGTTCACGACCGGGGTAAAATGGCTCAAAAGCAACCCTGGTCCCCGACCGCGGGTAAAATGGCTCAAAAGCGACCCCGGTTCACGACCGGGGTAAAATGGCTCAAAAGCGACCTCGGCCTACGACCGGGTGGGAAATGGCTCAAAAGCAACCTTGGTCTACGACCGTGGGTAAAATGGCTCAAAAGCGACCCTAGTCTACGACTATGGGTAAGGTGGCTCAAAAGCGACCCCGGTCTACGACCGTGGGCAAAATGGCTCAAAAGCAACCCTGGTCCACGACCGCGGGTAAAATGGCTCAAAAGCGACCCCGGTTCACGACCGGGGTAAAATGGCTCAAAAGCAACCCTGGTCCCCGACCGCGGGTAAAATGGCTCAAAAGCGATCCCGGCTCACGACTGGGGTAAAATGGATCAAAAGCAACCCTGGTCCACGACCGCGGGTAAAATGGCTCAAAAGCGACCCTAGTCTACGACTGTGGGTAAAATGGCTCAAAAGCGACCCCGGTTCACGACCGCGGGTAAAATGGCTCAAAAGCGAAGGTTCTTTCTAACAATTCTGAATTCTTTTAAAACAGCGTTGTCTGTATTTTCTCACTGGAGCTAGTGTCTTGGAGGTTTGAATGGTTCGATAGGAACATCTTTTTATTCCGGAATGATTCAAACTAACAATTATTTTTCCGTTGACTGTCGTCTGTATTTTGACTGGTGCCGCTGTTCTGTAAAAATCGACTGTCGTCTGGAGTTCCATCTTGATATTATCGATCACTGTTTGGCAGAAACGCAGGCTGAAACGGACTGCAAATCGGAGGTCTCTGCACCTGGTAAATAATTATTTACTTTTTACCTTTATGTCACATCGTACCTTTTTCACTATTTACGGGAATGTCATTCCCCTTGTCTATATAAGGTGGTGGGGTTTCATTTCAACCCCACACCCTCTCTCTCTCTAACTTTTGATTTGGATTATTCTCGGGATGGATTTGGATCAACATGATGGCACGAAGGGCATGGAGGAGGGTTTTGTGAACCTTACTACAGTGGACCCTTTTCAGGACCCCACATCTCATCTGAGCTTGACCCGCTGTAACCAGGTAAGTACTTTCTTACTTCCTCGTCTTTTGACTAAATTTCTAGGCTTTAGTATCCCTACTTTGAACATGATTTGCATGCTAACCCCTAAGTTGCCTTAGAAGACCTTAGTTAGAAAACATGAATTTCTTTGCTTGCAAGTAACATTTTATTTGTCTTTTTGGAAGAATGCGAATTATATGCATGTGAGCAATGCATGCCAACCGTAAAAAACGTGAATAGCACGTGAATAGTGAAAACGTGAATAGTGCACGTGAATAGTAAAAACGTGAATAATGTACGTGAACAGTGCACATGAATAGTAAATGTGAATAGTAAACTCGAATAATGCACGTGAATAGTAAAAACTTGACTAATGCACATGAATAGTAAAAACATGAATAGTAAAAACTTGACTAATGCACGTGAATAGTAAAAACTCGAATAATGCACGTGAATAGTGAAAACTTAACTAATGCATGTGAATAGTAACAACTTGAATAATTCTCTTTTCCAATGCGGACGAGAGTAGATCAAAGAATAATGAATTAATCAAATCCTATGCAAACAACCCTAAGGGAGAGATTTCACAAAATGATGGTCCAAATTGACAAGATGTCTCTAGGTTAGATTTGACCGAAAGAATAGCTAGATTAACGTGCTTTCATCAGATGCCAGCCTAGGAACAACATTTAAACTTACCTGTTCCGTTCTTTCCAGTTCATCGACATCTCCGGGACTACGGCGGACATTCATGTGTGGTATTCCATGCTAGGCGCCGCGGCGAGAGCCCGTGTGCGAGAGCTAGGCTTTGAGCCCTTTATTTTAGCGCTGCCTCGCACCAACGGGGTGTGCGACCGTTTCGTCCTACGGGCCTTATGCGAGAGATGGGTTGACTCGACCCATACCTTCCATCTCTCGTTCGGGGAGATGACGATCTCGCCTCGCGACTTCTCTTTACTGACCGGGCTGCGGGGGAGTGGTACTCCGGTACTCTTCTCCTTTGATACGATGCGTCCACGGGTTGACCATGCTAGGTTGGCTGCTTTGATCGGGCCAGGAGTTTATACGGGTGTCAAATCCACCCCGGTGAAGATCATCACTACCTCGAGGCTTTTGAGTCGTAGGGACTTTTGTGGGACCGACGACACTGATCTGGCTGTCCGCAGCTTCCTGATATATGCTTTAGGCGAGACGATCTTCCGCACCAAGAGCGGGACCATACATGCGGGTCTTATTCAGGCCTTCAGTGATTTGGACGTGGTGGCGTCTTACGATTGGGCAGGAGCGGGTCTAGCTTACCTGTACAAGTTTCTGGATTTGACTTGCCGGAAGCGCAAGGACTTCGGTGGTTACACTTTTGCTCTTCTGGTACGTGGTTCATCCTTAACCTACTCCTTTTATCTTTTTCGCGCCTTCTGTTCATAACTTTTGTTCTTACAAGCAGGTTTGGGCCTACGAGAGGCGGATTCTTCCCAGCGAGCGTCGGCGTGGGCCACGGGTAGTGATGCCCCCACTTATGGCTCGGTGGAGCGAGTTCGGTCTAGGTACCGGGGAGAGGCAGACGGTGGCGCAGCTCCTAGATTGGATTGATTCACGGACCTTGGGGCAGGTAAATATCTTCTAATCGCGCTAGATTTTTGTTTGATCAGACCTGACTTTTTCTTTGTGCTTTCAGATTAGATTCAGGTGGGACGACCTTGACTTCGGTCCCGATTACGTGTACGTCACCCTGATCCAGGAGCAACAGAGCGTGCTTACCGGTCCTTGCGTGCGGGCATGGTACTTGGGCGACGGTGGCATCACCGGGGTTAGTGCCTCGCATTGAACACTAGGCGAGATCCCCGTCTCCATGTTTACGGTGCGGACTATGCCCTTATCGGTCATTCGTTGAGATTTGACTCGCCGCTTTGCTGGTAGAGATGTATGGGTTCATGCCGGGGGCCGTGTCCCCTATTTATCGACATTATTGAGCGCGAGGGATGCCCCAGCGGTGGCGATGGAGGTGGACCCTGTGGCGGACGTGTTTTCGGAGGAGGCTGTTGCTGCGGTCTTCGGTCAGGAGGCGGTTCCGGTGAGTGTTTCGGCCTATTTATTTTTATTTACGAGATAGTTAGTGGTATTTACTGTGCCTTTGCTTGCAGGAGGGTTCGTGGAGGAGTGCCCACATGTCAGATTTCTTTGATGATGCCCGTGCTCAGGCGTCTACGAGCGAGCCGCCCTATTATGTCGGTGAGTCCTCCGACGCCCCCCGACAGGAGAGGTCCCCTCTAGGCGTACTCATCCCGGACTTCGGGAGGGATTTCGCGACTGTTTGTTATGACGAGTCCGGGATGGCCTATGCCGGTGTCGAGATGGCTCCTCCCATCTTTACGTCGAGGATACCGTTTGATCCCTCAGACGCTCTCCAGACTTCGAGGGAGACTTGCACTGATTATGTGGGGCTGTCTGGTTACCTCCGAGATCGACTCAGCTTGCGCTAAGCTGACCATCTGGTAATGATAAGTGCACAAAGTAGCAAGTAAACATGATTTATTCTCGCACTTATTCGCATTCTGATTCCTTGATTTTAGAGCTTTTTACTTGTTATTATCATAAGGTACTTGCAGGAACCAATTTGGAGAAAGTAAAGCTATTTGGAGCTTAACTGGGCATTTTTACCTAAAGTTGCAGAATTTGGATCAGAGATGACTTAGTCTGGCCCAAGACTAAGGAAGGTCGACAGAAGCAGGATTGCCAACTCAGCAGATTCGGGATTTACTTTCCCAACAAGCATCCTAATGTGCCAAGGAGTGTCCAAATTACCTAATTTCGTGGGGAATGAAGAAGTCTTGTTAGAATAGGAGTCTTGAGATCCTTTTCCTTTGCCCTAGATGACTAAGGAGGGAAAAACTCTATTTAAGGCCTCACTATGTTTTGAGAGAGGCACGTTTCTTTTAGCATTCAGCTTTGCTTAGAATTCCAGAATAGGGAGAACTCGTTTATCTTCCAGGTTTTGTAAAGTTATCATAGCCGAGTTCCATGGTTATGAGTAGCTAAATTCTTATTCGGTTAAGGGATTGAATCAAAGGCGAGCTTTTATTCTTTATCGTGAGATCGTTGATCTTCATCTTTATTTCTTGTGATTATAATATGTTTGCACATTTATTAATCTATAAAATCAGGCATCCATTGAAAGCTCAGGTAAGAATCCGGCCGGGTCTTCACTTTTCCTTCAATCGATTAATGTTAGAAGATAGGATTTGTGATCATCTGAATATTCTAACAAGATTAAGCGTATGAATGTGTAATTTGGTTTAAATCGGAGTCGCTAAGAATTCGGTTAACTTAGACTAGGTCTTTCTAGGTTTTAACGCTTTCGATTGATTAAATTCCTACCGCTAAGGAGGAACTGTCTAATGGAAAAGAGGTTAATCTTTAGGAATACTTGGATTAACTTTATAAATTAAGGAAAGATAAGATCGGGAATGAATAAGGAACGATTATAACTAGTTCGGATTATTTTAATTAAGAATATGTTTCACAGTCTGTGATCGATAGAAAATAAACTGCTTAGCTTGCGAGAATCTCCCTTGACTGAAGTTTTCACCCATTGATTTAATTCATTCAATTTCTTTTATTCATATTTCAGTTTTAATTAGCATAATTAATCTTCACAATTCAAAACCCCCAATTTTACTTTCATTGTCTTCTTGGTTATTAATTTAGTTAAATCAGTACTAATCCCTTGGGTTCGACCTTTGCTTATCCTTTTTACAAATCCATATTTCGGTCAAGTAAAGTTATATTTATTTTTGGTGGATTCGACACCCATCAAATTTTGGCGCCGTTGCCGGGGATTAGTTTAACTTGCTTTAATTTTATTAATAATCAGAACTGCATTTTTTTTCTTTTCTTTGATTGATTTTGCATAATTATGGATCATGTGCTTCACCTAATCGATGAGTACCGGTGGGATTCTCATCATTATTATGATCCATATCTTTCTCCATGTCCCAATTTCTTTTGGAACCAATCAAGTTCAGATAGTTATCAATCGTTTTCTATTAATTCATCGATCTCAGGTATGTCCCTTGATTAAATTGTTTTGAATTTATCCACTCCAATTTTAGTTCATGACTACGCGTTAGATGAAGATATAATAATAGAAAATGATATGGTAATTGATGATAAAAATTACATAGCTATTAATGAGTTAGATTATTCAAAGGATTTTTATGTTTTAGATGCGAGTAATTCAATCATAAATTCAGAGAAATTTTTTGTGATTCACTCATCTAAGGCTAATGAAACTCGAGAGGGTATAATTTTATATCCAATTGAATTTCACTGTGTTTTTCAGGATAGCTTGATTGATTCCACTGTGCAGGAAAAGAGTAACCCGGACAATCTTGAAAATATTTTTGGTTATGATTGGGATGGAAAGGAGGATGAACGGTTAGGAATTGGATAATGTAAAATCACAAACGTCTGGCCAAAGACGTTAAATAGAGGCGCTTTTGGGAGGCAGCCCATTGTTTAGCTTTGATAGAGCTAAACTGTTACTCTTTAGATTTAAATTCTTGCATTAAATTTTTATTTTGATTATTCTTGTTTGATCTTCTTTCTTAATGGATTTGCTTCTCTTTTATTTATTCTTTCCAGGAACTTCATGGATAACAAGTGCTTAAATATGGACAGATATAGGCTCAAGTACTTCAATTCCTTATGCAGATGATCCTCCACCAGAAGCAAGTGATAATATCGCTAATTGCAGCCGAGACAAACGCCTTCCACTACATCATCGAATGGTTATTCATATCAGGGCAGTTTCTTCTTTCTCTTTCATTTAACTTCTATTGCCCTTCATCATATAATCATGTTTTGTTCCGCATTGAGGACAATATGAGAATTAAGTGTGAGGTATTTAGAGGGTCTGTAATTTAATTAGAAGTAATAATTTGCTTTCTTTCTGATGAGATTTTGCTACTGGTATATTTGGGATTAAATTTCTGAATTTGCTACTGAAATTTTCTGAGTTAATTGATGCAAATTTTCTGGTTTTTGGTGCGAATTTGCTGCTGAATTTTAAGTGAATTATCTGCAATTTTCTAGGTTTAATTATATGGGATATGTGCTGAATTAGTGTTAGGTGCCCACCATTTTTTATTGAATATACTGTCTTGACTTAGTGTGAGGTGGGCACCCAAATGAATGTTCTTAAAGTTGTCATCGTGTGTCATTAACTTATGCTCGAAAATTGACAATCAAAGCTAGCAAGCACTGAGCCCCGTTAGTTTTATAGAGTTCAAAGTTGCTAATCTGAAAAGAAACAGAATATGAATAGCAACTCATTTATGCTTTGTCACATGATTAAACAATTATGGGTCAATCCAAATCTAAAAGAAGGACGTTTTGAACTTTGCAAATACCACCTTTTATCCCTATTTTTGGAAAGACTTTGAGCCTAAATGCAAGAACAAAATACATTACACTTTGTTCTATTTTTTTGAGTGTTGTCCAATTTTAGTTTGAAATTCTAGAACTTGCCATGTTATGCATTTCGAGACCACATCTGATGAATTTGAGCATTAAAAATGATAAGGGCAGTAGGTTTTTTTTCTTAAGCCATTTCAAATAAATTCGAACCCTTAGTCTTGCTCAAGACTAACAAAAATAACAGTATCCAGCCCTTAGTTTAGCCACATTTGAGCCCTTTCCCCATTCTTGACACAACCCTTGTTCGAGTCCCTTGGCCAGGGACAATTTAGCCTTCAGAGTCTGTATATTCTTTGAGTTTATTCGATGTTTAGTTGATGCTTTGAGCAATTTCCGTGTTCGAAAACCACAAGTTCATCAAAGTATAAGGATGCAATTGAATAGTCCTTTAGTTATAGTATATGTGGGTGTGCTTCAAAAAGTGTCTAAATAGACATTAGTCTGCAAAATATCAGCTTTCTTGTTCTAGTTCAAAGGTTTCCTATATTAAAAAAAAGAAGAAGAAAAAAAAAGTCAGAAAAAAAAAGAAGAAAGACAAAAAGAAAAAGAAAAAAAGAAAAATTTCTTGTTACTTTTTTCATTTCAGTCAGTTTATAGTTGTTTAAGTTCATCTTGAACATTCATTCTGAAGTTTGAGAATTGTAAGTCGTTTGTAAATAATTGAACTTTGATTTCCATTTTGGCCATTTTCAGAGTAGAATGTACATTTTTACTACTCTTTGTTTCCCTTTCTTCCTACTTTCATTTCCAAACCTTACCCCCAACCTATGTTACACCCTGTTTTAACTCCCTTTGATTTATTGACTTGAATTCATACTGAGTGGTGGAGATTTGATATATTGACAAGCTTATGGCAATTTCATTCTAGGTTGTGAATTGAGCGATTTCTTGAAAAATTAATTATAGCCTAAAACACGTGAGTGATATGAGTGAAACCCGGTGAGGGTGTTGCATTATTCAACCTGTTCCTTCCGAAAATTTGATTGATCTATTTTTGACCTTTCATTATGGCAATTATGTTTGAGTTTGTGAAAACCTTCTACTATTTGATGCTTAGTAAAACGACGATCTTCATAACGCTAGGGGGACTTAGGAAAGTTAGTGGAGTCCGTCTTCTCGTAGAGATAAGTAACAGACTAAACTTTGACATACTTGAGGACAAGCATTTGGCAAGTGTGAGGTAGTTTGATAAGTGCAAAAAGTAGCAAGTAAACATGCTTTATTCTCGCACTTATTCGCATTCTGATTCCTTGATTTTAGAGCTTTTTACTTGTTATTATCATAAGGTACTTGCAGGAACCAATTTGGAGAAAGTAAAGCTATTTGGAGCTTAACTGGGCATTTTTACCTAAAGTTGCAGAATTTGGATCAGAGATGACTTAGTCTGGCCCAAGACTAAGGAAGGTCGACAGAAACAGGATTGCCAACTCAGCAGATTCGGGATTTACTTTCCCAACAAGCATCCTAATGTGCCAAGGAGTGTCCAAATTACCTAATTTTGTGGGGAATGAAGAAGTCTTGTTAGAATAGGAGTCTTGAGATCCTTTTCCTTTGTCCTAGATGACTAAGGAGGGAAAAACTCTATTTAAGGCCTCACTATGTTTTGAGAGAGGCACGTTTCTTTTAGCATTCAGCTTTGCTTAGAATTTCAGAATAGGGAGAACTCGTTTATCTTCCAGGTTTTGTAAAGTTATCATAGCCGAGTTCCATGGTTATGAGTAGCTAAATTCTTATTCGGTTAAGGGATTGAATCAAAGGCGAGCTTTTATTCTTTATCGTGAGATCGTTGATCTTCATCTTTATTTCTTGTGATTATAATCTGTTTGCACATTTATTAATCTATAAAATCAGGCATCCATTGAAAGCTCAGGTGAAAATCCGGCCGGGTCTTCACTTTTCCTTCAATCGATTAATGTTAGAAGATAGGATTTGTGATCATCTGAATATTCTAACAAGATTAAGCGTATGAATGTGTAATTTGGTTTAAATCGGAGTCGCTAAGAATTCGGTTAACTTAGACTAGGTCTTTCTAGGTTTTAACGCTTTCGATTGATTAAATTCCTACCGCTAAGGAGGAACTGTCTAATGGAAAAGAGGTTAATCTTTAGGAATACTTGGATTAACTTTATAAATTAAGGAAAGATAAGATCGGGAATGAATAAGGAACGATTATAACTAGTTCGGATTATTTTAATTAAGAATATGTTTCACAGTCTGTGATCGATAGAAAATAAACTGCTTAGCTTGCGAGAATCTCCCTTGACTGAAGTTTTCACCCATTGATTTAATTCATTCAATTTCTTTTATTCATATTTCAGTTTTAATTAGCATAATTAATCTTCACAATTCAAAACCCCCAATTTTACTTTCATTGTCTTCTTGGTTATTAATTTAGTTAAATCAGTACTAATCCCTTGGGTTCGACCTTTGCTTATCCTTTTTACAAATCCATATTTCGGTCAAGTAAAGTTATATTTATTTTTGGTGGATTCGACACCCATCAAATTTTGGCGCCGTTGCCGGGGATTAGTTTAACTTGCTTTAATTTTATTAATAATCAGAACTGCATTTTTTTCTTTTCTTTGATTGATTTTGCATAATTATGGATCATGTGCTTCACCTAATCGATGAGTACCGGTGGGATTCTCATCATTATTATGATCCATATCTTTCTCCATGTCCCAATTTCTTTTGGAACCAATCAAGTTCAGATAGTTATCAATCGTTTTCTATTAATTCATCGATCTCAGGTATGTCCCTTGATTAAATTGTTTTGAATTTATCCACTCCAATTTTAGTTCATGACTACGCGTTAGATGAAGATATAATAATAGAAAATGATATGGTAATTGATGATAAAAATTACATAGCTATTAATGAGTTAGATTATTCAAAGGATTTTTATGTTTTAGATGCGAGTAATTCAATCATAAATTCAGAGAAATTTTTTGTGATTCACTCATCTAAGGCTAATGAAACTCGAGAGGGTATAATTTTATATCCAATTGAATTTCACTGTGTTTTTCAGGATAGCTTGATTGATTCCACTGTGCAGGAAAAGAGTAACCCGGACAATCTTGAAAATATTTTTGGTTATGATTGGGATGGAAAGGAGGATGAACGGTTAGGAATTGGATAATGTAAAATCACAAACGTCTGGCCAAAGACGTTAAATAGAGGCGCTTTTGGGAGGCAGCCCATTGTTTAGCTTTGATAGAGCTAAACTGTTACTCTTTAGATTTAAATTCTTGCATTAAATTTTTATTTTGATTATTCTTGTTTGATCTTCTTTCTTAATGGATTTGCTTCTCTTTTATTTATTCTTTCCAGGAACTTCATGGATAACAAGTGCTTAAATATGGACAGATATAGGCTCAAACTTGCCCCTCGGGTCGGTTTGCGTCACACGGATCTGTTTTAGCACCATATCCCCTTCTTTGATAGGGCTGGCCTTCACCTTTTTGTTGAAGGCTCGGGCCATCCTTCGCTGATATAACTGCACATGGTAAAGGTCCTCCATCCTTTTCTCGTCCACCAATGCTAACTGTTCATACCGCTTCTTCACCCATTCCGTCTCGGGAATCTTTGCTTCTACTGCGATTCTCAACGATCGCTTTTCAACCTCAATCGGGAGAACAGTTTCTGCACCGTATACCAAGGAGAACGGCGTTGCCCCAGTTGACGTTCTAACTATCGTGCGATAAGCCCATAAAGTGAGCGGAAGCTGTTCGTGCCAGTTCCGATGCGATTCTATTATCCTTAAGAGAATCCTTTTAAGGTTCTTATTAGCTGCCTCAACTGCGCCATTAGCTTGCGGACGATACGGAGAAGATCTGTGATGTTCAATACCGTACTCTCGGAAGAGACTCCTCACTTCCCCTTGAAACTGGACCCCGTTATCTGTGATTATGTGATGAGGCACTCCGCATCTGGTGATTAAGTGTTTTTCGATGAACTTCCTCATCTGCTTGGACCCCAACTTGCCGAACGACTCTGCCTCTACCCACTTGGTGAAGTAATCAATGGCAACTGCGATGAATTTGTGTCCATTTGACGCGTTAGGTCTCACCTCATCGATGATGTCAATGCCCCAAGCTGCAAACGGCCAAATGGGCGCTAACACGTGCAGTTCCATAGCCGGTAAATGATTATAATCTCCGTGGATTTGACAATCATGGCATTTCTTCGCATATTCGTTACAATCTCTTTCCATGGTGAGCCAATAGAAGCCTTGCCTTATGATTTTCTTTACTAACACTGCTCCTCCCATATGGGCCCCGCAAATTCCTGAGTGTACTAACTCCATTGCTTCGCGGGCTTCTCCCACATCCAAACACCTCAGCTGTAAACCATCGGCGTGCCTTTTGTAAAGCAAGTCGTTGTGGATGACGAACTGCTGAGCCAACCTTCTAATCACGGCCTGATCCCTAAGTTCCGATTCTACCGGGTATGTTCCACTCTTCATGAAGTTTACGATATCGAAATACCATGGCTTTTCATCTGCCCCTAATAGCATTACGTCTTCGTAGCACGGTTTGTGAGATCTCTTCAATACCAAAGGCTTCGAGGCCAGGTTCCGAGGGTTGTCCCAAACTGACACCAAAGTGGCCAAAGCATCCGCTGCCTGGTTTTGTGCCCGAGGAATATGATAAAAACGACATTCATTGAATCTTAGTGCCAATCCCTCCAACTGGTCTAGGTATGGACGCAACCTTTCTTCCCTCACTTCCCAATTTCCTTGTGCCTGTTCGATGATCAGCTTTGAGTCGCCCCAGATTTCAACATATGATGCTCCCAGTGCTGCTAATGACTCCAAACCATAGATGCACGCTTCATATTCGGCCATATTATTGGTGAGAGGGAAGGATAGCTTCTTTGCCATCGGGATCCTTTCTCCTTCTGGTGAGATAAGTAGCACCCCTACTCCGGCTCCATTCGAATTAACTGCTCCATCGAAGAACATTTTCCATGGTATGACTTCTATTGCGTTTAAGTGCTCATCGGGGAAATCATAGTTTATCTCTTCCTCTTTTGCGTTCAGAGGTTGGTTGGCCAGAAATTCTGCTACGGCCCTCCCCTTGATAACCTTCTTCGTTACATATTCAATATCAAACTCGGACAAAAGCAATAACCATTGGGCTAGCTTCCCTGTTAAAGACGGAGTTCGGTACAGATACTTCACGGGATCCATTCAGGAAATAATGATCACTTTGTAAGATTGAAAATAGTGCCGTAGTTTCTTTGTTAGCCATACTACTGCCACGCACGTCTTTTCGATCATGTTATACTTAAGCTCGTACTCCAGGAACTTCTTACTCAGATAATACACTGCGTGCTCCACACCAGTGTCCCCTTCTTGGGCCAGCATTGCCCCAATAGATCGCTCCTCGATCGCTACATAGAGGAGAAGCGGTTTTCCCAGTTTAGGCGGTCTCAGAACAGGTGGATTAGACAAGTTCCGAACACTCTCTAATGCTTGCTGGCACTTATCATTCCAAACCGTGGGTTGATCTTTCCGTAGCAGCTTAAAGATCGGCTCGCAGATCGCAGTGAGTCGTGTTATGAACCGACTGATATACTGAACCTGTCCCAGAAATCATCTCACTTCTTTCTCATTTTTTGGTGCCGGCATTTCCTGTATGGCCTTCACTTTGTCGGGATCTACCTCGATTCCCTTGTTACTGATCATATAGCCTAAGGTTTTCCCCGATGAAACGCCAAATAAGCACTTCTTCGGGTTCAACCTCAGTTTGAATTCTGCAATTCGGGCCAAAAACTTCTCGAGTGTAGCGAAATGCCCCTCTCTTGTCTCCGAATTGACCACCATGTCATCCACATAAACTTCTACTTCCTTGTGTATCATATTATGGAACAGTGCTGTAGCCATTCGCTGGTAAGTTGCCCCAGCATTTTTCAAACCAAACGGCATCACCCTATAGCAGTATGTTCCCCACTCAGTTGTGAACGAGGTTTTCGCTTTGTGTTTCTCAGCCATCTGAACTTGCATGTAGCCCATGAAACCGTCCACATTTGTGTGTAAGACGCTTGATGCTGCACTATCGATCAACACGTCAATATGAGGCAACGCGAATTCATCTTTGGGGCACGCCTTGTTAAGATCTCTATAATCGACGCACATTCTCACTTTGCCGTCCTTCTTTGCGATGGGCACTACATTTGCGACCCAAGGGGGATAGTCGATTACTTCGATGAACCCTGCTTCTAACTGCTTCTTCACTTCTTCTCTGATCTTATCTGCCCATTCCGATCTCATGTGTCGGAGTTTCTGCTTCACGGGCTTCGCATCGGGGTATGTTGGAATACGATGAGTTACGATTGATTGATCAATTCCTGGCATGTCTTCGTATGTCCAAGCAAACACTATTTCGTATTTTTTAATTATTCTCTCAAATTCTTTCCTCTCTTCAATAGTTAATTCTTGAGCAATTTGTATAAGTTTAGGATTTTCATCCGTACCAAGATTGAAAGTTGACATTTCTATTGTATTGATTTCAAATGTAGGCATGTTATATGAATGAGAATGCATGGAATGATCATGATCAACATCAAGCAAGTAAGCAAAATCAGAATTCATTTCATTGATAGTGTTGGCGAGTACATCATCGGATTCAAATAAAGCAGTAATACAATTTTCATCGTCAGGGTTCTCGGGTTTCTCATAAGTTTTGGAGGTACCGGGCTCGTCCACCGCTCCCGCAGTTGCTTCAATAGTAACGACCTGCTCCTCGGCATTCAAATCTAACATCATAATCTCCTCGATGAAGCAGCTTGCCTTTCCTTTGCCCCAGTCAGTCACATCATTGAAGATCTCAAAACCTGGCAGAATCCTTCCTTCGGTGCTAGTCCATGACTCGAGAGTCCCCGAATAAACCTTTCCGTGCCCCTCATTCACGAAATACTTCCTTAGGCCCACTTTTCTTTCATTACTTGCGTTGGACGGACCTCCCTGCTCATATCCTAAACCCCTCTGGGTTTTCTGACTCTTGAAGTCCGGAAATTCTGGCAACCCTTGATGGTGTGCTCCCAAACCCATACCAGGGATGAAGCCTCCTTTCATCATTTTCACCATATCGGTGGTCATGCTAGACTCGTAAATCCTAGAAACTTGGAATCCGGAGAAAAGCTGAGGCTCAATTCCCAATGCCGCCATCGAGCTCAATTTTTCTGCTCTGATCGTCACTATCTCCTCCCCGAAGGGGAATTTGATCATTTGGTGGAGCATGGAGGGCACACCTCCTAACTTGTGGAACCATGGGCGTCCCAACAATACAGCAAAGGTTACCGGGATATCCAGCACCGTGAACTCTGTTTCTTCTTCATGCGGCCCCACTTTCAGCTTGGCCTTAAAAACTCCTTCGATGTGCCTACGGCTATCATCATAAGCCCTGATCACAGTTTCCGAGGCCGTCAGGTCTCCTCTTTCTACTCCCAACTTAGACAAGAGTTTCAACGGGCAAACATTAATCGCCGATCCATCATCGACCATCACACAGCTAGTCTTCTTCCCGTTAATCTCAGCTCGGATGTACAAAGGCTTGTTGTGAGCCTTCCCCTCTTCTGGGAGATCCTCGTCAGTAAACGTGATTTCGGTTTTCTTTCGAGCCATAATTGCCCCCACTAACGCTGCCGGCTCAGTATCGGTAGAAATAACCAAATTCTGCAGTTCTTTCATCAGATTTTCACGGTGGTACTTGGAATGGCATAGGACTTCCCACACCGTAGACTTAGCTTGTGTTTTCTTCAACTGCTCGAGGACTTGGTCATCTGGATTGGGAGCCGATCCTTCTCCTATCTCAGTGTCCACTATAGGTGCCTTTCCCTCGGCCACTCGACCTGATCTTGTCATGACGGCGATTTCCGGCTCATCATCAGATTCATCCCAAATATTGATAGGAATCCTCCGATTAGCATCCTCCTCGTCCGAAGAACTTTCCCAAATGTCCACAATCATTAGATCCATTACGTGAGGGATGTTCGGATTCAAATAGAAGGGATCCGCTGATCCATACAAAGCCCAGCCTATCAAATCATCATAATCCCGGAGGGACACTCTACTCATCCTTCTTGCCGCCAATGGAATAGCGCCTCTCTATATGCACATAAGCTGCACCTTATCACTCATCATTTTATGACACTGCTCATAGCGGTGCCTCCACCTCCTAGCATAATCCACGAATGGTTCCTCGGGGAATTTCCTGATCCTATCTAGATCCTCCAGGGATCCTGTCCATGGAACATACATCTCATATCTCGCCACAAAAGCGTTCCTAAGAGGTATCCAATGACCCATTTCCTCCTCTGATAGGCCCTGGTGCCACAACAAGGCTTCTCCCATTAGGGTTTCTGGGAAATGTTCATGTAATTCACATTGCGGGAACCCGACGTCATACATATGGTTGTGGAATAACCTCGCATGCTCAACAGGATCTTGGTATCCACCATACCTAGGCATTGCCAATACTGCCTCGGGTGTTTCATTAGAGGGTGAGTCCGGGGTTTGCTCCGCCAGCATCCATACCGTATACTCTTTGATAAACCTCTTTGTCATTGCCGCCCAATCGGTCTTGACATGCATCGGAAGTGACATATACCACATCAACGGCTCACCCATCAGCGAATTACAAAACAAGCTGGTGATCTCTCCTTCATTAAAACCCAAAGGCCCCATGGCCGACAAGTAAAAGTGAAGATGTTCCATCGGATCCTTGTTGCCATTATACTTACTGACCCTCGGTAGCGGACGCTTGATAGGTCCGATCTGCATCGTGAAGCGCTCTGCAGTCCTGTCCTCAGCCCTTTGGTACTTTTCTAGAAATAAATCTGATAATCGATCCCAATCATACTTGCAAGAGTCGGGTAATGAGTGGAACCATCCCAAAGGCTCGCCTATCAGCGAATGGTGGAACCACTGAGCAATCTCGTCCACCCCGAAGGATTCAACAAACATATCGCGCATATATTCACACAAGTGCACCTCGGGATTCTTCCCACCACTAAACAGGCCCAATTCTGTCACAATAGTCCAAGACGACCCTTCCCCGGTCTCTTCAGCACTATCTTCATCATACGGTGCTCCACCGTCCAACCCTTCATCCATCGGTTCGCCCTCCGGTTCTTCACCAAGGAAGGACACATATAAACCATTTCCTACATTGCTCTTTTCGTCGGAGTCCAACAACTCCTCTTTGCCTTCCTCGAAGGATTCCATCACTACACTTTCTTTCAGACCGACCCCGATCATGCTCACCCTATGATTAGGCAATGGATTACGCCTAGTGGAAGGGTTCGCTGATGAAGGATCAGCTATCTTCTTTTCCTCGATTAAATCTTGGATCTCATGCTTCAACCTCTCACAGTTCTCAATAGTATGCCCATAACTGCTGTGGAATTCGCAGTATCCCCTAGCTTGTATCTGCGGGGAAGGTGGAACTTTGTTATAAGGAGTAAGAGCTTTCAGTAATCCCTTTTTCTGCAATCGTTCGAAAACTTTTGCGTAGGTTTGATCGAATTTGGTGAACTGCCTCTTTTCGATAGCATTAAGATCAAGCACTTTCACTGCTGCAGATTCTGCACTCGCACTTGGCCCTCCGGCACTATATCCAGACTTCGTCCACTTGGTATAAGCTTTCTTTGGTTCTCCGTCCCCCTCAACTATCAAGGCGCAACTATACATTTGCTTGAAATCGGTAAAAGGCATGTACCGCAGCTCATTCTTAATATACGGCAAGGTGTTACCGACTACCATTCGGATCTGATCCTGCTCAAGCGGCTTCTGCTTCATAACCGCGGCCTTGGCCCTCCATCTTCTCACAAAATCGGAGAAAGATTCCCCAGTCTGCTGCTTAGTGCTCTCAAGCTCCTTCAAAGTGACCTCAAGCATGGTGTTGAAGCTATACTGTGCGATGAATGACTTCGCTAACTCTTTCCAATCCCTCTTAGTCACCATCAGCAATGCATGAAACCATGTGAGGGCAGCCCCCTCTAGATAAGTGTTAAACAGCCCCGGGACTTGATCCTCAGTCAGGATCGTGTGTTTCATCACAGCAACATACTGATTCATGTGGGCAGTAGGATCTCCAGTTCCATCGAACTTTTTCATGTCAGGGAGCCGGAATTTCAAAGGCAAAGTCGTTGCCGATAAACAATTCTTCAAGTTATAAAAGTCCTGACTCCCGGAACTTCCCCCACGTAGATCCTACACCTCCTGAGTGATGTGTTGCTTCCACTCCTCCTCCTTAGCTTGCTCTTTCTCCAGCTGCTTTCGGATATAATCCTGATAGTCATCCTCATTCCCAAAGCGAGGTCCATCGTTCACCTCATTCTCAGCGTGCTTACTGCCACTCTTGTCATCCTTCATGGCCAACTTAGCTATCTGGGCCACTATCGCGGCTAACTGCTCATTAATGTTGTTCACAGAGTTTTCCAATCCGGCCACTTTTTCGTCGGTCGCAGACATACTGACGGAAGAATGAGTATACCCGGATGCAGACGAATCAGAAGCCACAATTGCCGATTCGGAACTGTCAATCTGTAGCTGGTCGAACTGCCTAACTAGTCGACTGCTCTCTCGGTACCACAACCGCTTAATGATGACGTCTGCGCGAACGGTATCCATTAGTATGTATGCATGATTTTATATGCATGATTCGTGGTGTGTGCATTTATTATTTACGGATATATAAGATAAGAAGAACAAATGTTAGTCTAATTACACGTATCACAGCATCTCTCTTCCACCCTTATTCCTCCACACACTCGATGGTCCAAGTCTATTTCCTAGGATTTTGGTTTGGGGCTCACATTGCGGTTCAGGGGATGCGTGATGCCATCGATTATTGCGGAAAAGTAAATCATTCATCAGACAATACAGTTCTTTTAACGTATCAGCGTTTGGTGACTAAGATATCGACCAAATGGATTGTCCTGTCGGAATAACCCGTCTTTTGTCATTTTGCGAGATGCATTAGTTCGGGTTTTGACTCCCTTTGAGCGCATCTCGGTTTTTAGACGTGGTACGAGTTATTCTTTCAGTCCAATCGTTCATTATTGACAATGACTCGTTCCCTTTTATTCGCGTGGGTTCGTGTCTCGATTTTTGGATTACGATGGGATCTTTTGGATCTATCGAGAGACGTAACCACGTGTTCATTCAGTGATGAAAGCACTTTTTATTTTAAGGAACAGACTCGTCGCGTAACAGGTTTGTTTTTAGCGTTTAAGAATCCGTTTGCTCATTTTGGCTATGTGAAAAGACGGCGAGTCTTATTTGAGCGCACGGTACTCTTTCGGCTAACAACTCTTTATTCCTTCCAATCTACGGGATATATCACCTTAGCGTGGTTATAGAAAATCAACGTTTCGTTGAATCGCATGTTTATTCGAAGCAGGGATATTACCGTCCTTTTCACTTTGGCATGAACTGAACAAACACGCAGGTCGGGCCATATTTGTTATAGTTTTGGTAATGGTCAAAATGATCGAGCCATTAGTCAAATCCACAGTCTCGTCCATATGGCGCAATTATGCGGTTTGGTTTAATTCGGCTTCGTGATTTTTAAGCAGCGTATATACCAGTTCGAGACATGTATTTAACGACATTGGTTCATTTTCTTTAACTACCCTCGGGATGGATATATATCGTAGATACAGAATGACTTTGGTCGTTTGTCTATTTTTGCTTTTCTTTTATTTTCTTAGTCACTTTTGCGGACACGTCCATTTCTCTTAAGAACGACACAAGGCATAACGTAAGAGCTCGTCTTTTATTCAGAAGGGACGGGCCACGTTTGCGAAAATCTTTACGTTACAACGGGGTCATTCGAAACAGAAATGTTCTTTGTTTTCGTTTTGTCATAATCACGCTTTATCCCAACCTATTTAAAGAATGTGAATAACGGCTACTGTTAATATAATCTTTTGAATCGAGATATAACTATCCTTAATACCAAACCGATTCATACTAATACGTGCTTACGTCATAACGCATTTCCTGAACATGTGCCTTCTTCGGGACACGGAAAGGGACCAGGCGAGTCGCACAAGTTCATTCATACGAGATGACTAAGTCGTCTTTAGTTCGAATCGTTTCGATGTTTTGGGGTAGTTCGTATATCGGTTTAAGAGTACATATTAACGCATCGTTTCTTTTTCTTTACATATTTTAGGATTAGACACGTATCATGGCAATTTGAAAACACGAACTGATTCATTTATCACATAAAAAATGGTAACGGGTAATCCTATGGCAACTTCTAAGGCTACTATATGCTGACACGGCTGATCGTGGGACCTCACAGGACCGCATAAATTCACCCCTAACGAATGGATGGGGACCCTTTGGCGCCTTACTGTAAGGGGGAACTTACACTAGCCTCTTTCAAGCGACGAATGGACTCTCGCTAGAGGTTTCGCGGAAATTACCCAAAAGGTTTGCAATAATGCACATGAATGCATACAAAAAGAAATAATACGATCCGTCCCCGTTAAGGGCTTAATACACGCCTTCCGGAATCAAATTTCTCGCTTCCCCAGCAGAGTCACCACTTGTTAGATGAGGTGCCGCGGCCTAATCTCCTGGGCGGACCGGGGGGTGGACACCTCATGGCGATGTAAGCGGTGATTGGCGCCGAAAGCAACCAATCGTGGAATCAAGCTGCTCGGTAGGACCGGAGCTCGGAGTATGGAAGAGTCGCCACCCACGAATGGGAAAATGAACACCGATCCCTTGCGGGAGACCGG
Source organism: Euphorbia lathyris (assembly GCF_963576675.1). NCBI lineage: Eukaryota > Viridiplantae > Streptophyta > Magnoliopsida > Malpighiales > Euphorbiaceae > Euphorbia > Euphorbia lathyris. The sequence goes on from NC_088915.1 coordinate 90,479,893, forward strand.
TGAGGGTTCGGGAAACTTAGGTACGAGCCGAAAAGGCTAGCTCCTTTCCGAAGAAAGGCTACTAGGCACCCCGACATCGCCCAGTTATGAACCACCGGCCTCCTACTCAGCGTGTTAGGCGATAACGGACTAATCGCATATTTCTTTAAGTTTAAAATTCATTTGAAACCTTTTCTTTCTCGTTTTGAAACCATTTTGAGCATATATTATTGAAAGCCATTTTGGTAAAGAATCACCCATTTTGCATAAATTTATAAAGGAGAGAGGGGGAGAAGGGAGAAATGATTTATTTTACAGTGTGTCTTATGCTTCGATTCACATGTTAACTCTACACTAAACTCACTCCCCGAAAACGAGTTTATTTACTTGGTTCGTACCTTAATCGCCGTTGGAACGATTTAGGTACGTTTCAAAACCCCGTTTATTTATGTGGCCTCTACTCGAACCGCTGTTGGAACGACTCGAGCGTTTGAAGATGTGGAATAAAGATTTTTAACCCGAAAACGTGGTTAGGCATACAAGTCAATTTACTTTGCACAAATAATTTTGACATGGTTGTGACATCCTTCCTCAGTCATTTTGAAACTGACTGGACTTCAGAGATAGACTCATGAATGGTTTTCATATTTTCATGCAAAACTGAGTTGTCCTGAAGAAGATATCTGAGGTCACTCAGTTTGACCTCTTCTACTTCATCACAGCGCCGGCTGAGTGCTTTAATCTTCCTGTTACACTTTTTAACAAGTGTATAGAGATCACTCAGGGCGTTACCCATTTCATTTCTGAGTTGAAAGAGTGAGATTACCTCATTAGATTGCTCTTCATTATCTGACTCATCAGATTGGTCAGCATGCTTAGAAATGCATGGCTCAGCAAGTTCGTCAGCCATAAAGCATATCTTCGCTGACTCGGTGGCCTCAGTTTCTGTTGATAAAGATTCATCACTGTCACTCCAAGTAGCCACCATTGCCTTCTTCCCACTTTTCTTGTCTTTCCTCAGCGTGGGGCAGTTTGACTTAATATGGCCATCTTGATGGCACTCAAAGCATGTAATGGGCTTTGAGCTGTCCTTTTTGTATTTGCTGTCGCTTGAGTCAGCCTTATACTTATCAAACTTTTTTGTAAGGCTTTTTAGAATATTTGTCGTTCTTCCTGAACAGCCTCTTCATCTTTCTTGTGAACATGGCCATCTCCTCATCATCAGTTGAACTCCCGTCAGTGGAGTCAGCCTTCATGACAAGTGACTTCTGCTTCTTGTCATCAGATTTTTCCTTCACCTCAAAGTTTTTCATGGATATCTCATGGGTCAGCAATGAACCGATGAGTTCGTCATATTTGTAGGTGGTTAAATCCTGAGCTTCCTCAATTGCTGTCTCCTTTGCTTGCCAGTCTTTTGGAAGACTCCTGAGTATCTTTTTGACTTGTTCTTCCTCAGTGAAGATTTTCCCAAGTCTCTTGAGCTCATTAATGATGTTGGTGAACCTTGCATTCATGTCTGAAATGCCTTCATCATTGTTCATCTCGAACAGCTCGCACAGTCTCATCTGCTTATTCACCTTGGATTCTTTTACTTTGTTTGTTCCCTCGTAGGTGACTTCCAGCTTCTTCCAGATCTCTTGTGCTGACTCACAACCTGAGATTTTGTTATATTCTGCAGCATCGAGCGCACAGTGAAGCATATTGATAGCCGAAGCATGGTTTTGAAGCTTCTTGAGATCATCCTCTGTCCATTCAACCTCAACTTTAACAACTGACTGGCCAGCAACAACTTTCACAGGTACAAACGGGCCTTGGACTATAGATAGCCAGGCACTCATGTTTGTAGCTTGAATGAAGTTCTTCATCCTATTCTTCCAAAAGGTATAGTTTGACCCGAAGAATAGGGGAGGCCTAGTAATGGACAGCCCCTCAGGTAATATCTGAGTTGTCTGGTTTCCAGGGAGAAACCGAGTGCTGTTTTCACCCATGGTATGGATCAACTCAAGGTTGTTAGACCTTTAGTAATGAGCTTTTAAGCTCTGATACCACTTGTTGGTCCCTTGTAAGGTTGCAAATATAGTTCCAAGGGGGGGTTAGGAACTATTTGACCTTTTTAATTGATTAGGGCAAATTTCTTTTTCTTAAGAAAAGATTATATGACAGCGGCGCTGATCAATCGACAAGACACTGGCTTAGTCAACTAGTGACTAGGTCAGTTTCGTTGCTTAGGTCAGGAAATAGCACTTGGAGTCTATTCCTGAACTAATTCGTTGACAGCGCACAACTCAGCTTGACCTCTTTTACTTGGTCAGTTTTAGTTTGTTTTAAGCAAGCAATATAAATAAGGAGTTAAGGTTTAGAAATACTTCACTCAGCAGATTTATCCAGGTTCGGCTTCTTCCAAGCCTACGTCCTGTCCCCGGAACACTTTCGAGATTTCAAATCCTCTACTGAGCTCTTTAAAGGTAGAGCCTCAAACCTTTTACAATATCAGCAATTGAGTATGACAAGAGTACCTTCCTCTATACTTCTACTCAATCCTAATCTCTCCGTTGAGTACTTAAAACCGAGTACTCAGCCTCTCCTTTCTATTCCTAGAAATGATTAAGATTTGTCCTAAACAACAATTGCTAGAACACCTTAGATGATTGAGGATCAATCACTCTAGACTTTTACACAAATGAATAAGCTTGTGGTGTAAGAATTTGCTTTGCTTTTGATGGAGAACTTTTTGTACACGTTTGGTCAGCGTAACGGCTTTTGCTCAAAGTTCTCTATTGAATGTGGATTCTGAATGCTCTATTTATAGAGAGCTGTGAGAGCTTCTGGTTATTTCGAATTTCGAAATAACCGTTGGAGGGAAACGGCTACAGGTCGTTTTCACTCGGTCTGTCAGCAGTTCTCTTGGCCAATCAGATTCCAGCATCTTCTGTTCTTTGGTCAGTGTGACAGTATGTTCCTCCATTTTAGGTAACATCAACCAGACAGCTTGCTGCGTCTTCTGATCTGTACTAAAAGAGGAAATACTTTGTCTAGAAGCTGCTTTGTAGTCAACGGCTGTCTTGTACGTTTTGTCGAGACAGCTCAGCAGCTTCATACCGAAGTTGTCTACGTGGATCTTCTCGATCCTTCATTGGTGAGCTCCATTTCAATACTCAATGGCAGCGTTTTGAAATACGCGGGCTGAGTGATCTTGGGCTTGTTTGACTTGGGCTTTGACTTCCATATAGGGCTTAGGCCTTATGATCTTTATGTCTTATAACAATTATAAACTCAACATTGAACAAACACATTAGTAACAATAAATCAAAGCATTTAAACTTAGTGTGTTGTAGAATATTTAATTTCACTTAATTAATTTTGTCAAATCAAAATTCTGTGGAAAGGTGTTTCAACAGTACCTTCATAGGTCACTTCCAGCTTCTTCCATATCTCATGTGCTGACTCACAACCTGAAATTTTGTTGTACTCTGCAGCATCTAACGCACAGTGAAGCATATTGATAGCCGAAGCATTATTTTGCAGTTTTCTAAGGTCATCCTCTGACCACTCAATTTCACTCTTGACAACTTTTTCGTTGTCTACTGTTTTGTAAGGCACATATGAGCCTTGAACTATTGTAAGCCACGCACTCATGTTTGTAGCTTGAATAAAGTTTTTCATCCTGTTCTTCCAAAATGTATAATTTGATCCGAAGAACAAGGGAGGCCGACTAATAGATAATCCCTCAGGGAGTATCTGTGTTGTTTGATTTCTAGGAAGGAAACGAGTGCTGTTCTCAGCCATTTATAGGGATCAGCTCAAAATAGTTTTATCTTTGAGTAGTGAGCTACTACGCTCTGATACCACTTGTTGGTCCCGTGTAATTAGTTCCAAAGGGGGAGTTAGGAACTAATGTAACTTTTTCGCTTAATTATGCTGACTTAATCTATTCTTTAAATTACTTAACTCAGTTTTGGTCAGCACGGCCGAGAGAGATGTAAGACAGCTTTAGTTAGAGGCTGACTAGAACCGTTTTACTTGTGAGTTGGGAATTAACACTCAGGTCAGCTTCCAACTCAGCACTTTGATTACTCAGTGTCAGCTTATACAATTTATATTCTGAGTAATTTAAACAAGCAACACATACATATATATATTGAGAGAAAGAGTTAGAAATTACTCAGCAGATTTATCCTGGTTCGGCCTCACCGCCTACGTCCAGTCCCTAGAATCCTTCCGGGCTTTTTCAATCCAATACTGAGCTCTTTAAAGGTAGAGCACAAACCGTTTACAAAGCAGTTGAGTATGCAAGAGTACCGTCCTCTATTCGTCTACTCAACCTCACTAATCGCTATAACCGAACACTTAGATTTTCTCTACCGCTGAGTACTAAAACCGAGTATTCAGCACCACTCTCTCAACTTTTACAATTGATAAAAATCTGTTCTTTCTAGACGAAGAACACTTTAGATGAATACAAATTCAATCTAGACTTTTACACATAAATAAGATTTGGGTGTAAGATTGCTTTTTCTTGTTTGTATGTGTTTGTATGTATGCTTTTCTCTTTTGTTTTTCGGCAAAGGATCCAAGAGATGAACTTGTCCTTTTATAGTGAATTCTGAGGCAGCAATCATTTGAATCCGGATGTATCCGTTGGATTCAAACGGTCTTCTTGCGTCATTCACTGGTCAGCATGCAGTTTTGCAGGCCAATCCTGTCGTCTGAATTTAGCAGGTGTCAGGCTTGTCTTCTTCCGCCAGGTTCATCTTCTAGCGCCAGTTTCGTCTTTTAGCCAGAGGCCAGTTGACCCATGCATCTCGAAACTGTCTCCATGCGTAATTCCAAAGCTTCTGAATTGGCGCAGATCTCTGTCGGATCTTGTCTTTTAGTAAACGGATCATTGGCGATGTCCTGATGAATACTCAGCTTGACTTTAATAGACGTTGCTTTTGATCTTTGTTTCTGACGAGACTGAGTCACATTCTACTCAACTTCTTTGGTCAGTTTCGTCTTCAAGCGTTTGTTCTGAAGAAGACTTTTCTTCTATTGTGCTGAGTTGTACTCTACTCAGCTTCTGTGCCTCATGCTGACTTCGTCCTGTCTTACTTTTTATTTCTTTTCTCGTTTATGATTATAATCAACATTGAACAAACACATTAGTACAATTAAATCAAAGCACTTAAATTTAATTGTCTTAATCATGGATTAACTTAAATAATTTTGTCAAATCAAAATCATGTGGAAAGGTGTTTCAACAGAACTTTCCTCCACACGGCCTTACTTCCAGCACAATCTCTAAGAACATGGCAACTAATTTCTGCATGAGCTTTACATCTACTACAAGCATCAGAGTCCACCAAATGTCGTCTTTTCCTTTCTACATTCGTTAGAAGCCTATTCTTAGCACAAAGCCAAAGAAAACTCCTAATACGATAAGGAACCTTCAAGGACCAAATACCTTTCCAAAGGATTGAGAGAGGAACATCCAAATTGTGATTAAAGGTCTCAAAAGCAGATTTACAAGAATAAGCACCATTATTAATAAACGACCAACAACGAGTATCGCCATCTTCCTCCATACTGCTAACTTTAACTCCCCGGATTCTCAGGAGCGTTTCGAGACTGAAAAACCGATCAAATTTAGACCAATCCCATTCTCCCTCCTCAGTCACAACATCCGCAATTCTCCAATTTCGGACCTCAGGAGGCGGAGGAAAAGTACAAATCTCTAATAAAGGCCACTTCCCAAGTTAGGCATCATTCCAAAAACTAATCGATCTACCATTGCCAACCGATAGCTTATTAATTTTTTTTATTCAAGTATAAAACTAAAAATCTATTACTGTATTTGGGCTCTCCCTCATCCATGGGCCCTGGGCAGGCGCCCCTCCTGTCTAGACTCAGGGACGGGCCTGAGAATAACTATTCTATGGAATTTTTCTTCCACAATGGGTAGAATAAGTATTTCTTAATTTAAACTAGGAATCCACAACTAATATTTCATTTGATTCCAACTATCATCTTTATCAATCATCTCTTTCACATTTCATGTGAACAACATGAAAATCACTAAAAACACGAAAAATAGTAAAATGTGAAAACAGAAAAATAGAAAAAAATGTAAAAATAGAGACAAATGTTGAAAAGCAGTAAAATATGAAAAAAGTGAAAAAGGTAAGACATGCATAATGGTTTTGGAAGTAAAAATGTGAAAAGTGAAAGACGGAAAAAATGTGAAAAATAGTAAAAATGTGAAAAGCAACAAAAAAAAAGCATGAAAAATGATAAAAACGTGAAAAACGGTGAAAATGGTAAAATAAAAAAAAGCATGAAAAGCCGAAAAAATATGAAAAATGGGGAAACGCAAAAATTGGTGAAAGCGCTTAAATATGAAAACCGAAAAAATGTGAACTACTTGAAAAACGGAAAAAAATGGGAAACAAGGTAACAATATAAAAACCGGAAAATCAGAAAAAAACATGAAAAACGATAAAAGAATGAAAAATTATAAAATGAAACGTGAAAAGGATAAAAATACGAAAAAACGAGAAAAATAGACAAAACGAGAAAACAGAAACACGAAAAATGGAAAAACTATAAAACTTGAAAATTCGTGAACGGTAAAAATGCAAATAATGGAAAAATGTGAAAAACGGAAAAACGCGGCTTTCACATTTTTTTTCTTTTTTTTTTATCCTTTCTCGTGTGTTTACCATTTTCACTATATTTGCATGTCTTCTTCCCTTTTTGTACATTTTCTATTTTTACCGCTTTTCACATTTTTATCGTTTTCACTGTTTCCAATATTTACCATTTTTTTTTTTGTGTTTTTCCACTTTTTCAAATATTTGCATTTTACCATTTTTCATATTTTTTACATTATTTTCACCGTTTTTGTCTTTTTAATGTTTTCCATATTTTCTTAATTTTTCACATTTTTACCATTTTTCGCGTTTTCTTATTTTTCAGTTTTTTTTATTTTTCGCATCTTTATTATTTTTCATGGTTTTCCGTGTTTTTTTTTTTTTTTGTAAGAAGGGAAGAAAAAAAACAAACAAACAAAAACCTAACCCGGGATCAGTCTAGGAAGACTGACCCCAATCCTATCCTCAAGAAGAGAAGGTAACAGAAAAGGAGGAACGGAAAGGGTAGAAACACCTAACATCCCCCATGCCCAGCAGCTGCCAAGCGATTCACCACGCGGTTTTGCTCCCTATAAATATGGGAGAAGGTAAGAGAATCGAAGGCAGGACGAAGCCTCAAGATGGCTTTAATGAGATTCTGACTCTTAAGACAAACAGCATGTCTATCCGAAATCCTGTTGATAGCCTCCAAATTGTCAGACTCCACCGAAAGTCTTTTAATACCCATGCGAATGGCGAGTTTAATGCCAGACAAGATCCCCCAGAGCTCTGCAGTAAAGGAGGAGCCCGTACCTAAGTTATGGGTAAACCCAGCCAGCCAGGCGCCACCAGCATCCCGAAGAACTCCACCAGCAGCAATTCTGCCATTACTAAGGCAGGAGCCATCCGTATTCAACTTGACAACCCCTTCCCTGGGCTTCCTCCAACCAACTAACTGAACCTCTTTAACCGGGGAGGGGTGAACCATGGGCAGGTTTTCCGTGTTTTTAATCTATACCATGTCTTTTTTTTTCTCTTTTTTGCATTTTTTAAGTTTTTTTTTTCGCATTTTTCCATCAACCAAACAACACCTAACTATTATAATTACATTTAAAGAATAAGAGTCTTAAGGTTTTTTTTAAAATATAACAGTCAAGTTATCATAAGATAGTTTATAGTTTTTTATATATATATATTCTTGTAAAATTAAAAATTAAATATGGAAAAAATAAACATTGAAATTTTAAAATGATATAAATTTTGAAAATAAAATACTGAAATTAAGTTTTTATAATTTTATCTTTTAAAATCAAATATACATTTTAAAAGAAATGTGAATACATTTCAGATATTTTTCAAATATACGTTTTAAAAGAAATGTGAATGCATTTCATATATTTTCCAAATGTACAAAATAATCGGAGTAATTAATTGTCTATTTTGACCATAAGAAAAATATACATATTTCAGTAAAATTAAGAAAAGGAAAGTCAACGAGAGAAGGCAGTCAAAATGCATAGGATTTATGAGGGTGAACTAATTATAATTGAGGATTAGATTTATTTATTTAATTTAATTTAATTTAGTATTGATAATTTTAAAATTGTAGGAATTTAACAGAGTAAACGTGCCTTGATCCATTTATTATATCATGTGTCATCTGATGCGGAAAATGACATTGAATGCTAAAGTTTGAATAGATGTAAATAGTCAATAGGCATAATCAAATAGTCACAGTCAAATATACAATAGTCAACAAGGGTAAATTTATTAGTTTTCCTTATTTAGTCTTTTACCACTTGTATAAATACCTATAGCTAATCAGTAATAATGCATAAGAACATTTTCCAATCTCTATTGTTCTTTACATCATGGAGGACCCTCCCATGGTTGGAAATGTTAATCAACTACCAAATGATATCATTTTAAAGATTGCTCGAAAAAGCATCAGAGATAATGCTGAACAAACTGTGCGAGCTATGCAGTTAGTTTTATTTCAGAAATTTGGGATCCATGAGTCTCCATTGAGACACATTGATTGGCATCCAGATTTCCCACATTTGAACTGTTTTTATGTAGCATCTGAAAATGTAATGACTTTTCCCTCTGAGGCATTTGTTCTCCTGTGGTCATTAGCCCGCATGGGAAGGTTGGGCATGTTAATAGACAAAGAATACATTCTCAAATGTATAGGAATATGGAGAGGACAACAGATACACGAGTCTTGTTTCTATCAGTGGCTGGTAGCTTTTACAAGTCTTACTGAGTGGGAAGAACTCCTTCGCGTTGATTCAAACTATCCTTACGGGTTCGTAATCTTTGAATTATGGGATCATTTGACTATAGTGAACCCTAACATAGCAGACAATGTTCTGGTCAGACAGTATCGCTTGGAAAGAAGCTATGTCGAGAACCCCTTAATAGACCCGACTAAGAACGAAGAACTCTGGAAAGAAATAAAAAGACGATTAGCAGATGTGAATGGAATGGACTTAAATAGAATTCCTCCGGGATTGATGGATCCATCAAACTACTGTTTTGATGGGAGGATCAAACTCACCACTAGTGCACTACCAATTCAAACTATCATTGCATTTCGCCATTTGTCAGCATTGCATTACAAGAAGCCATTTGAGGAAATAGACAACCCACTTGATCAAGAAGGAAACTGGAGGGACCTCGTTCATTACCATCAAATCAGTTACTCCACCCACCCAATGGATCACCTTTGGTTGTTCAGTGATGAGGAAGATGAGTCAGATGATGAAGAGGTTCCCCCACCAAACCCAGAAGAGAATGGTGTGCCTAACCTAGAGGAAATCTTAAGTGCACCAGTACAGAGTGAGAATGCCTCAGAAATCCAACAAGAAAACAGTGACCAATAAGAGACTTCAAAGCAGTAAGTCTAGTATGAGTATGTCTCTTTAGTGTCAGGACAAGCTACCAATCCGTCTCTAAACATATCATTTCAGGATGTATTAGAAATGATCCTTCAGTGTTTCTTTTTGACAAATATGTAATAAAGCGTCCTTTATGAAATAAACGAGAATTTCTAAAAACATATAAGTGTTACAATCATAATTTAAATGGGGAAATCATTTTATTCATTTTATATAACTTCTAGGTACTAATGATTCTTACGTCTTTCATATCTATTATTAAATAAATATATAATATGGATATTTGATACTCTCTCATGGCATATTCTTCAATCATATGCGAAGCCCTTAATGAACCGATCGTCGAAACTTTGTCACGGGATAATCAAAGGATATATGGTGGTAGTGTAATAGTGTTAGGGGATCTTTCTTGCCATAACCATTTAAAGTTAGTCGTGTTCCAAACAACTGTCACATGTGCGAAAGAAGAAGGATTAAAATAGTTTTTTTACCATCTTTAGTTATCATTCTGTTATTTCTGCATTAGTAATTACTATTGTTTTTTTCCTATTTAGGCCCCGTTTGTTTGGGGGAAAATATTGTGTTCTGAAAAATTTTATGCAGGGAAAATATTATGCATGAAAATAAAATATTTTTCTGTGTTTGGCAACAACACTGAAAAATATTTTTCAGTGTTTGGCTACAACACTAGAAAATATTTTCCAACCACTAAAAACGTGAAAAAACACAAAAAACGTGAAAATTTGTAAAAAAACACGAAAAATGGAAAAATGCAAAAATCACGAAAAGTAAAAAATATATTAAAAACATGGAAAACATGGAAAAAAGTGGGAAAACACGAAAATGTGAAAAAAAATTAATGTTAAAAACACAAAAAACGTTTTTTCACATTTTTGTACGTTTTCTCGTGTTATTAACGTTATTGTGTTTTTTTGCATTTTTTCGTGTTTTCATGTTTAGTTTTTTGGTTTTTCGGTTTTTCCCTTTTGCTTTTTTTCGCGTTTTTTATTTTTCTCACTTTGTTACTTTTTCGTGTTATTCACATTTTCATGTTTTGTGTTTTTTACGTTTTTGTGTTTTGTTTGCATTTTTCGTCTTTTCATGTTTATCGCGTTTTTCACTTATTGTCACGTTTTTGTGTTTTAGCATTTTTCGCGTTTTCATGTTTTTCGTATTTTTTCACGTTTTCGTGTTTTTTTTATTTTTCACGTTTTTGTATAATTCACGTTTTCTCACTTTTCCGCGTTGTTCATGTTTTGTGCCTTTTCAAGTGTTTGTTTTTTTTGTGTTTTTATGTTTTTCACATTTGTTTACCTTTTCATGTTTTTGCGGGGGTTTTTTCACATTCCCGTGTTTTGTAACGTTTTCACGTTATTCGTGTTTTTTCGTGTTTCATATTTTTGTATTTTTATATTTTTTAACGTTTTCCAAATTTTTCTCTAAACGCGTATGTTTTGGGAAAAATGTTTTACCCTTTTATTTCTTCCTTCATTTTCCATTGATTTGCTACTTATTTTCCTTTAACTTATTTTCCTGCCCAAACAAACACTGGAAAATTGGGAAAATATTTTCCTGTAGAATATTTTCCTCCAAACAACAGGGCCTTAGTGAATTGCTATATTTCCTATTCTTATTTAAGGCGTGTTAGAATTAATAGAGTGATTTAGGGTAAGTTAGAATTATTAGCTTCCATGAATTTAGGAAGCCAACTATATTTTCCTTTTCCTGTTTTCTATTTAAAAGAATCACTCTATACCAATTGATTGGACAATTGATTAATGATTTTTTTTTAGTACATGGAGTTAGTTTTAAATGAGCTGTACATTATTGTTTATTACAACAAAAGATATTATAATTCAAAATACAGGAGACCATTTCAAATTACAAAAGGTTGATTCAAGGTTTATCTTGATTGAGTGAATAATTATATATGTATCCTTATTAAAAATTAATCCAAATTCTAATCCAAATTTCACTAAATATTTTAATCACAACTATATTTTCATTTTAAGAATTTAATTTTTAGTTGGATGATTAAGCTAATTCAATAACTTAACCACCCGAACCACGTGTTTGGTGGTTTTTCTTTAGTATTGTTTTTTTTATGAAATCTTTAGTATTGTTTTATGAAACGGGAATGAAGTATAATATTTACAAAATGTAAAAAAAGTATCTAATTAATAAAATAAAAGAATATATATATTTTTTTAAATTTGCGCACAATGCGCTTACATTAAAGAAGAAAGAAAAATCCTTACCAGGCCCGGATGTAATTCAAACCCATGACTTCCCTAGTCATAGGTAAACTCTCAACCACTAGGCTAATATAATATTTAAAATTAAATTATGCAAATCATTAATTAGACTTTTATAAGCAATATCTTCAAGCAAATCACGTTTAATAGATAATAGGGATAAAGTGTAAAAATACCTCTAACGTTTATAGCCAGAAGTAATTTTTATCCCTAACGTCTAAAATGATGCAATTTTACTCCTCATATTGGCAATCAAGAGCAATTTTACCTCTAACGTTGTCAAATTGGACCAATTTGAGAAATAATTCATCAAACTGTCTTCTCGGTCATGAGTCTTGTCATTATATTTCACATGTGAGTCATTTTATAACTCATCAGTAACATATCATAAACATATTTATGATTAGACGTGAAAAAATTAAAAAATATACTGTCCATTGTACGAGTTGGACAAAAAAATTCAAAATATTTCGCCGAATTTATAAATATTAATCTACAATTCTATTATTAAATCACAAAAAATGTACTTTTTTTAAAAAACAAACTGATATGCAATTGATACAAAATAAGAAACAAAATATATGTGTTTTACAATAATGTCTAAAATCTGCCCAATTTGACAATGTTAGAGGTAAAATTGCTCTTGACTGCCAACTTTAGGGGTAAAATTGGACAATTTTAAACGTTAGTGATAAAATTGCTCCTGGCTGTAAACGTTAGAGGTATTTTTGCACTTTATCCTTAGATAATAAGACTATCATTTAATATATTTTGTGACATGGTTGATCATAAATATAATTTAAGTAATTTTAATTTTAAAAAACTTCTTTCAACAGATAAGATCATAACTAGTATAGTCAATAATATTATGGGTTAATTTTAAATTAAACCATGTGGTTACACGTTTTTCCAGATCGGTATCTATAGTTTTTTTTTCATTCCAAATCAAACCATGTGGTTTATAAAATTTTCATTTTGGGTTGATTTTGCCAAATTTGGCTGATATAGATTTCAAAATGAAAATTTTCAAAAATTAAATAATATTTTAAGCAATTTTAATTCTGCAACTTTTCAGGTTTGAAATCATTTAGGTGTCATTTTTTTTATGAGAAAAAAGTTAATATTTAGAGAGAAAACTCCAAAAATGATTATTTTGAAAAATAAAAAAAAATATGATTCCATAGTAAATATGATACTAAACAAGTTTAATTCTTGAAAATTTTCATTTTAAAATCATTGTCTGCTAAATTTGGCAAAGTCAATCCAAATGAAAATTTCTCAAACCACATAGTTCGGTTTATAACAAAAAAAAACCATAGGTACAGATCTTCAAAAACGTATAACCACATGGTTTACTTTGAAATTAACCCTAATATCATATAAACAATAAATACATTTGAAAAATTACATCAATAGCAACTAAATGCAAAATCTCAATAATTTTTTTTTTTGGTAAATTACACCAGTGAACTTTACCTATTTTAACATTATGACCACTGAACTTCAATTCTTAACGGTATGACTACCGAACTTTACATTTTTTTAAAACCGGTGGCCACTCAACTTTTACTAACTCCTCAAAATAACCTTAACGACCTTAAAATGAAAATATTCAAGAATTAAAATTGTTTAGAACGAAATTTACCATGAAACTAAATTTTTTATTTTCTAAAATCACATTTTTGGAGCTTTCTCTCTCTAAAAATTCACTCAATCTCTTCTAACCAAATAACATATAAATGACCCCAAAACGAAAATTTTCAAGAATTAAAATTCCTTATAATATCATTAACACTTCGAATTTTTTATTTTGAGATCGTCAACAGTCATTTTGAGGCGTTGAGTGGCCACCAGTGTTAAAATATGTAAAGTTCAGTGGCCATACCGTTAAGCCTTGAAATTCAGTGAATATAAATTCAGTGACCAAAACGTTAAAATGAGTAAAGTTCAATAGCCATGGATATAATTTACCTTTTTTCATCTTTTGTTAATATATATATATATATATATATATATATATATATATATATATATATATATATATATATATCTTTTTACATTTTTTAATTTAAAATAAATCTCCACTATAAAAATCACAAGAATAGTGTCCCTACTATTTGGAAGTTCCTACACACTTTGACTTATATGAGTCGCAATTCAGTAAATATAAACAATCAATCGCTAAATGTTCCCTTCCAATTGAAGTGCAAGTTAGACTAGGACTCTAGAAGCTTAAAGAAATGTAGATTCTATGGATAAAAGGTCGGTCTGTTGCGTTCCATCTCACACTCTCTCCTCTCATCATAAGCATGTAGAATAAGTAATATTTTGGACTAAATAAGTTTGTAAAATTTATGTATAAAGATATATATATATATATATATATATATATATTGATGATCCGCGAGGCTAAACCGGGTCATATTCATTTCGCAGGCCCAGCCCACACTTAGACCTATGGTCTAAGATCGGATGAGACCCGAATAAAGGAAGCGGCCGCAGCGAGTAACCGCCCCGAATGGGACCCGAATAAGCGGAAACGGGTGAAGCGAGTAACCGCCCCGAATTCCTAAACGGAGCATCAAGACTCCCACTCAGAACCACATTCGTTGCCATGAAAGCCACGAAAGGGACATGGCCTAAAAAGGGGGAACCGCCCTCAGAACGTGGCCCACTAAGGAGTAACCGCCCTCGGCGATTACCTAAAAAACACCTATAAAAGGCCTTAAGAATGAGGGAAAAAGGTACGCTCATAATTTTCCCCGCAATACTATTGTCAAATTACCAACCTTCTTACAAAAACTGACTTGATCGTCGGAGAGTTTTCCCGGAGATCCTGTCTCCAGTACTGTTTTGCAGGTAACTCTGGCAGAGAATATCAAATCGGATCCGGCAAGTTATCATTGGTGCGGTGAGCGTGGACCTTTTTTACCAACATTTGGTTAAAGGTACGCGAAGAACATGTCAGAACCATCACGAACGACCGGCGTTACCACTAGATCAACCAGTATGAACTCCAAGGGACCACGAATTGCGAATTCGCGACCTGTAAGTACACAGCCTGTGGTGCCTAGCTCATCGGGTCCTTCGGGACAATTGAGTCCCGTATTGGAAGTCCAAGTGCAAACTGAGATGGAAATGTCCAATAGTGATTTCGTGCAGATGGCAGGACAAGTCTTGGCTTCGAACATGAGCCAGGCGGCTGGAGATCGAATGATTAATTTACTAACTGCCCTCGCCGAACACAATACCGCCGTGGTGGCTGCTCCTCAAGAACCTGTGGTTATCTCAACACAATCACCGACTATCCCTGTCATATCGGCCCTCCCGCAGCCATCTCAGGCGCCAAATCAAGTGGGCCAGAGTAGTCGCACAAACCCACACAGCCACCCGAGCAACTACTCGCACCCAGATCTCATTACGACGATACATCCGACCTGGCAGCCATCCCAACCGTTGCCAGGAGTGCAAGGCACTCTTCCGCTACAGCAAGTGGAACCTTTTCCTCACAGACATTCGGAGTTGATGACTCCTGGGCGAGAGCACAAATGGAACTTTGATCCTATAACGGGACAGCGGTTAGTCCCCCAACAGGCACACGTCTCAACACCGATGGGCGGGTGGATGCCACCCAGAATTCACCAGCAGCGGATGGAAGAAGTCCGGCGAATACCCGATATTGACTTAGAAGATCAATTACGAAGCATGATGAAGCGAATGGGGTACTCGCCTAGGCCGAGAGCAGAGGTCCAGAGCGATTCACCTTTTGCCCCTTCGTTGCGGGAATTCATTCCAGATCACAGAATCAAAGCGCCCGCGATACCTAAATACTATGGGGATCCAAATTCTGATCCTGAGGCTCATGTCAGGAACTACAGAGAACTAATGGATGTTGCAGGAGCGAGTGAAAGCATCATTTGCAGGTTATTCTCGACAACTTTGGGCGGAGCCGCATCTGATTGGTTTCGATCTTTACCCGCAGAATCTATTCACAATTGGCATCAATATAGTCGGGATTTCTGTGCGAAATTTGTGGGCTGTAAAGCAGCGGATGTGACGGATAGGCAGCTGAAGGAGATCAAACAGAGGAACTATAATTCCCTAAGGGAATTTGTTGTCGCATTCAACGATATTCTGGTGCGATTGCAAAACCCGGATATCGTGAGCATCCGCAACATCATGGCAGATGGAACCACATATTGGAGTATGCGAGAGGAAATCATCCGCAACAAGCCGCGCACAGTGGCCGAACTCATGAAAATAGCAAAGGAATTCATGGAAGTGGATGATGTCAACAGGGAATATAGGGCTCAAACCCGGTGAGAAAGAGATGCCGCTAGATCCACTTCGGACAATCGGCGCCAGACCCAGTCCAAAAGTAATTTTGTTCGAAGAGGCGATCGCCCCTTTCAAAGTGGCGGATATCAGACACCATTAAACACGACTCGCCAGGAGGTGTTACTTTGGATCGAAAAGACCCCCCTGAAGAAGGATGTGCGGTTCCCCGAGGTAAAAGGTCGAACCAGTTTGGGGCGACATCCTAACAAATATTGTAGGTTCCATAGATTGAACGGCCACGACACGAATGATTGCTATGAATTGAAGAAGGAGATTGAAAGGCTGATCGAAAGGGGCAAGCTGAATCAATATGTACGAAAGGAGACTAGTGACGAGAAAGCAACGTTACCACATGAAGAAGAGGCAAGGCCCGAAAAGAAGCAGAAAAAAGGAGTGATAAACGTGATAGCCGACGGGATCTATGAGCCTCCAACAAAAAGAGCTCGCCGTGAACAGCGAAAAAGCAACACTCATAGGGGGATGCCCTCAATTACTCATTCGCGTGAATCACGGAGCCGCATGCGGATGCTTTGGTGATTACAATGGCTGTAGAAGGATGGGACGTCAAGCGGGTCCTTATTGATACTGGCAGTTCTTGTAATGTTATTACTCGGACTGCATTCAACAAGTTGGGAATTAATGACGAGCGAGTGGAACATACATTCATGGATGTAACAGGTTTTGGGGGTCAATCCTCTCAAACAAGTGGACAGGTGGTGTTGGAGGCAGAAATGGGCGATAAAAAGCTAAAATGGCGAGGTGATTTAGAATTCGCAATTGTTGATCTCCCATTGGCCTACAACATAATTCTGGGACGCCCATTCCTGTCAGAAACGGAGTCGCTCATCTCAATGAAGCATTTAACATTACATTTACCAACACACCAAGGGCGAGTCATAGTTGAAGGTGATCAACTTGTATCCCAACAGGCCTATACATTGTCACTTGAACCAAAGCCAGACGAGGAAGATAGGGTAGAGGAGAAGTTGTCAGCGGAAACATTGGGAGAAACGGAACTATTCGCCATCTCAAGCGATAAAAATGTGCGAATAGCGACGGGCCTCCCCGAAGAAACGAAGAAAGCCATTGCCGAGGTGCTGGTCCAATGTGAGTCGGCATTTGCTGCCCCAAATGAAATACTGAAAGGAATAAGTCCAGACGTAGCAACCCATCGTTTGAATGTAGACAAAGGTGCAACCCCAGTGCGGCAGAAAAAGAGAGGACATGCTCTTGAGCGGCAAAAGGCGATTGAAAAAGCAGTGGCGGATTTGCTAAAGTCAGATGCAATTCGAGAAGTCACCTATCCGGAGTGGTTAGCCAATGTGGTGCTAGTCAAAAAGCCAAATGGAACGTACAGAATGTGCGTCGACTTCAAAGATCTGAACAAGGCATGTCCGAAGGATATGTATCCGCTTCCTAACAATGATATATTGGTAGATGGAACTGCAGGATATGAAGCTTTATCATTCACCGACGTGAAATCCAGTTACCATCAGATACCCATGGAGAAGGCGGATGAAATCAAAACATCGTTCATAACTCACCAGGCGACTTATTGCTTCAAGGTGATGCCCTTTGGATTGAAAAATGCGGGAGCAACATACCAGAGGATGATGAACAAGATATTTTCAGACAAATCCGGCGAGAACTTCTTGATCTACGTTGATGACATGATCATCAAAAGCAAGAAAATGCAAGACCACCCGCAGGATATCAAAGAAATCCTGGAAGTGCTAATCAAATATGGCCTCAAATTGAACCCAGAGAAATGCACATTCGGAGCAAGAGCGGGAAAGTTCCTGGGTTTCATTGTTAGTGGCAAGGGAGTTGAGGCGAATCCCGAGAAGGTTAAAGCAGTAATGGAGATGAAAACGCCGAGGAGCATAAGAGAAGTACAGAGACTAAATGGGCGGTTGGTGGCATTAGGGCGATTCATATCATGCTCAGCTAGGAGATGTCTACCTTTCTACAATGCCATCAAAAAATCCAAGTCCTTTGAATGGACGCCGGATTGTCAAGAAGCATTCGAGGGGATAAAGCGATTACTTTGTTATCCGCCCTTAATGAGTAGGCCGGAGGATGGAGAAGATTTATTTCTCTACGTATCCGTCACCAATATGGCGATATGCACTGTGATGGTGCGAGAAGAAGAAGGGCAGCAATATCCAGTGTACTACGTGAGCAAAGTCCTGAAGGATGCAGAACTCCGGTATTCGAAGTTGGACAAAATGGCCCTCGCAGTGATAACCACGGCGGCTAGATTGAAACCATACTTTCAGGCGCATACTATCATTGTGAGAACTGGCATCCCAATGCGAAAGGTATTACAGAAACCTGATGCATCCGGCCGGTTGATGGAATGGTCAATTCGCCTGGGAGAATTCGATATTCGCTATGAAGGGAGACCAGCGCTAAAGAGCCAAGTACTCGCCGATTTCGTGAACGAATTCACCTGGGATGACGATGAATGTCCGAAGGCACAAAAAGAAGAGTGGATCATGTACACAGATGGGGCATTATCTACAAATGGAGCTGGGCTGGGAGTCGTCATCAAGGGCCCGGAGGTTATTCGCCTGTGCTATGCAGCAAAATTAACTTTCAAAACTACCAATAATGCCGCAGAGTATGAAGCAATGATATGCAGATTAAAGTTGCTCAATGAACTCACCCTAGAAAGAGTGGTAATCTACAGCGATTCCAAACTCATGATAAACCAGATCACAAAAAATTATCTGGTGAAACAGGAGGAGCTAGTAAAATACCATCAGGTAGTCGACAGATTGACATAAGAGTTAACGCACAAGGGAGTCGTTTGGGAGATGGTGCATGTTCCGCGAGGCCAAAATGCAAAGGCTGACGAATTGGCAAGAGCAGCGGCAAGTAGAGAACCATGGAGTCAAAAGGCATGCAATTTGGAAATAAAATCGGCACCAGCATTCGAGGTCGATCAGATTATGGTCATCGAAGAACTGGAAGACGATGAAGATTGGCGGATGCCCATTCGCCAATATCTGGAGCAGGGAGATTTACCGGTTGATAAGAGCTTAGCCAGAAAGCTAATTGGGCAGTCAGCTCGATACTCAATTCGGGATGGAACTTTGTATCGGAAATCGTACACATGTCCATGGTTGAAATGCATTAGTCACAACGAAGGAGACTACGTGCTGCGAGAATTACATGAAGGAATTTGTGGCGCGCACGAAGCTTCGGCGGCGTTGGCAAGAAAGGTCAAACTGATGGGATACTACTGGCCCAAGGTGGTGGAAGATTCCCAGAAGATGGTTGCGGAATGTCACAATTGTCAAATACATGCGAATGAAAAGCATGTTCCCGGAGCCGAACAAATCGCTATAATGACGGCGTGGCCATTCGCAACATGGGGAATCGATATAGTGGGTCCATTCCCAGAAACGACAAAAAAAAGGAAGTACTTGATAGTCGCAGTTGACCACTTCAGCAAATGGGTAGAAGCGGAGGCAGTAACCGCACAAACACCTGAGCGAATGATCGAGTTCTTACGAGAGAACATTATCATGCGATTTGGAATCCCGCAAAAGCTTATAACCGACAATGGCACCCAGTTCAACTGTGCCAAGTTCAAAGCATACTGCGAAAGCATGGGGATCAAAAATCATTTTTCTTCCGTAAACCATCCCCAATCGAATGGTATGACGGAGGTTACCAACAGGGCCATGATTCAAGGCATCAAGAAGCGGCTAGGAGACAAAAAAAACAGGTTGGGCGGATGAGATACCCCATATGTTGTGGGCATACAGAACCTCTGTAAAGGTAGCAACAGGCGAAACACCTTCCCTTACTCGCTAGTTTATGGAGCCGAAGCAGTCCTACCTGTTGAAATCAAGTCGCCCATAGATCGGATAATTTATTATTGCGACACACAAAATCCTATCAACATTAGAGATGCTTTGGATTCTGTGGAGGAACGAAGAGAAAAAGCTTACATGCGAATGGCAGTATACCGCAATAGAATCAAGAAATATCATGACAGAAGAATGTGAAAAGTAATAATCAACGAGAACGACTTGGTCTTGAAAAAAGCGGATAAAATACAATCCAGAGATGGCAAAGGCAAGCTGGGCGTCAACTGGATCGGACCATACAAAGTATCCAAGAAGCTGGGACCAGCCACTTTTGAAATAGAAGAAATGAGCGGAAAGAAGCTCCCGCGCACCTGGAATCTAGAGAATCTACGCCTATATAAAAAGGCCGAGTAGTTCGAGGAAATGACGAGTACTCTTTTTCCTTTTATGAGTTTTTCCCATTGGGTTTTCTGATAAAAGGTTTTAATGAGGCTTTGATCCCACACAGTTGGTGTACCTATGTAATAAACCTTTTCTCTTTATCAATAAAGGTATTCAATTATTACATTTATTCAATATGTTACGCCCGAATGCGGATTGTTCTTAAAAACACATAAATGTGTTGCCTATTAAAGAAAGGCGGATGCATGATTACGCATCACTCGCAAAACCCTTAGGGTTAAACTCAAAAAACACATAAATGTGTTGCCTATTAAAGAAAGGCGGATGCATGATTACGCATCACTCGCAAAACCCTTAGGGTTAAACTCAAAAAACACATAAATGTGTTGCCTATCAAAGAAAGGCGGATGCATGATTACGCATCACTCGCAAAACCTTATGATTAACCTTATGATTATATTATTTTCGAAAGAAAAATAATAGAGTAAGGCATAAAATTAAGCGAATAAACGAGTACTCAAAAATTGCAAAAAGGGTTTGGCCACCCTAGCGAAAGCAAAAATTACTATGAAGAATTACAAGTATGAAGTCGGCAAAAGGCAAGGATCATACATGAAAATAAAGTGACAATAATCGCACGTATAGGCAAAGCGGCAAGTGAAAGAAAATTAATATATATGGGCAGTTTGTTACATACAAAAAGTCCAAATATAAATTAAACTATGCTACAGCTTCCTCTCCTTCACCCCTATTGCTTTCCTCGCCTCCAGCGACTCCCTCATCTCCTCCAGTGGGCGGATCTACTTCAAGCGAATCCTCAACCCTCGAATCAATAACTGCTTCAGAGGGCGGTACCTCTTGCTCAGGCTGAGAGATGTCCTGCGGTGCCCCTTCTTCCGCATTCTGGGTAGGGACCTCGCCGATAATTGGAGATTCCTGAAAACTCTTCCAATCTAAGAGGAGTACCTCATCCATATCAGCATCCTCGGCTTCCAGCTTGTCCCACTTCTCAGTTAAATCCTTTTCAGGGATGGGAACCTTGGGGCGGTTAAGTACGAGACCCTGATGTCCATGCTCATAAACGGCATGAATCCGCTCCCCATACCAGTAGATGCGTGCACCGTCTTCAGCCAGAATTTCCTCAGCCCTCTTCTTTTGTGTCTCCTTGGAATCAGCTAGATCATTGAGGGCCTTTCGCAGCTCATCGAACTTAGCCTGAAGAGATTTAAGAGCCTCCTCCTTCTCGCTCACAGCCTTCTGAAGGGCGCCTTCCAGGACCTTCACCTTCCCTTGGACATCATCATAAAGCGACTTCTGAGTCGCCAATTCAGTACCAAGACCTTCCAACTCCTTGGCTCGCTCGGCATCCCTTCGGAGAATGCCCTCAGTGAAATTGGTAATCTGCATATAAGACGGCTCACGAATAAAAAAGGGCGAATAGAAATAGGCGGTTACAATGGACGCAAGATCCTTGAAAGAGAATAGACAAGCAAAAACGAAACGTCCTCTATGAACAGACCCTAAAGGGCTCTTGTATCAAACTAAAGGGGAGGCATGTGATGACCAACGAGGCTAAACCGGGTCATATTCATTTCGTAGGCCCAGCCCACACTTAGACCTATGGTCTAAGAACGGATGAGACCCGAATAAAGGAAGCGGGCGCAGCGAGTAACCGCCCCGAATGGGACTCGAATAAGCGGAAATGGGTGAAGCGAGTAACCGCCCCGAATTCCTAAACGGAGCATCAAGACTCCCACTCAGAACCACGTTCGTTGCCATGAAAGCCACGAAAGGGACATGGCCTAAAAAAGGGGAACCGCCCTCAGAACGTGGCCCACTAAGGAGTAACCGCCCTCGGCGGTTACCTAAAAAACACCTATAAAAGGCCTTAAGAACGAGGGAAAAAGGTACGCTCACAATTTTCCCCGCAATACTATTGTCAAATTACCAACCTTCTTACAAAAACTGACTTGATCGTCGGAGAGTTTTCCCGGAGATCCTGTCTCCGGTTCTGTTTTGCAGGTAAATCTGGCAGAGAATATCAAATCGGATCCGGCAAGTTATCATATATATATGTGTGTGTGTGTGTGTATTAACGTGTATATGTTTAATATAACTACGAGTATAAGTTATTCATAAATGCCTTTGTCTAATGAATAGTTTCAGTAAAAAAAATTCTATCTAAATATTTGGTCCGGTTCAACTCCTCCATGTGTGACTTCTTCTGAAAAAGGTTGACATGTATTAGGATGGACCTCTGGTGTAAACCGTGATGTCAAAGTTAGTCTTTTGAATATATAAATGAAAGTCTATGAAGTAATATATAATGAAGAGAGAGAGAGAGAGAGAGTAAATTATCCATGTTTTGTTCGTTAAGATTGATGATTACTATAGCAACTTATGTTATATCAACGACCCTAATATGCGGTTTCTTCTAACCTGCGGTGCAGCTCTACTGTGCGATTAGGTTTCCGGCCTTTATGGTGCTTCTGACCCCGTTTACCACTACCCGTCGATTGCCTTCATGCCCATTACCAATTACCACTATGACTCCAACCTCTATTCCTTATTCTACTCGATTCCTGAAACAAATACCAAAGCTATTTAAAGCTGCGATTGCCAACCTTCAAACCCCCTAACACATAAATACCTTGTGTTACAAGCCTCCCTTTTACACTAAACACCGAAACCATTGAGGGACTGGAAAATCAATGGAGGAAACTCAAATTAACAGATGCTGAGGATGCTGCAGTGATCATTGAAGATAACCTAGAGATAGGTGAGGACTCCTCTCGAAAACTTATAGGATGGCTGCTATCATCAAAACCTTTGAACATCAGGTCCATGTCAAACGCATTTAACGCAATATGGCGAACATACAAGGGTTTCAAGGTGAACGAATGTGGAGATGGTCTGTTCCTTATTGAATTTCAGTCGTCAAAAGATAGAGAACGTGTCTTACGCGACTCGCCATGGCATTATGACAGACAGCTTGTAATCCTAGCAAGTCTCGACGGAGTAGCCCAGTTATCCCACATCGACATGAACGTATGCGATTTTTGGATAAGACTAATGGATATGCCACTGAAATGCAGACAAACTGAACTGATAACGCGAATTGCAGGAAGAGTGGGAGATGTTCAGCTTATTGACGAAGAGAGTCTTGAGAACTTGGCTACATATGCCCGAGTCCGGGTACGTCTGGATGTTACAAGGAAGTTGCTTAGAGGGGTTATCTTAGCTAATGGAGATAATGGAGAGACCTGGGTGCCAGTTCGATATGAAAAACTCCCAAACTTCGGTTATTCATGCGGGATCATAGGGTATGGTTATGACGACTGTGAGGAGCCCTTAGAGAAGTCCGAAGATGAGGAGTGGCCATATGATCCTTCACTGCGGGCCTCCCCTACTCGACTGAGACGGGTATCCTGTGGGTTCGACAAACGCAAGATGGCGGATGGGACTACATAGAAAAAGGATACCAAGGATAACCAAACACCGATGAGACGGTGCATTTTCCCTGCTAAACAAGTGTAGATGGTCCAACCTGAGATTCCAGCTAGTGAGGCCGGCAGGGAGCAGCCACAAACGATAGTCCAGACAAGAATGCTCACAGAACTGGTTGATATAGAGGAAGATATCGAATCTCCTGACGGGGGAGAACATGACAATTCAGTTTACTCGGAAAATGGAGTTGGGGATTCGAGGAAGACAACCCTGATGAGTGCAATTGTAGACAAGCTTCCGGAGATAGCGCAGAACGAGAGTATTATCTTCAAAGCAGCAGGCGAACAGACTAGGGGTACAAGAGTGAGAAAACCAAAACTAAAAAATCTTGCTCGGGGGAAACAATTTGTCACAGATGCACTTCCAGCGCCTTTGACAGATACAAGGGACAGTAATGTAGGGGCCAAGCGGTCCCAGGATGTGTGGAATGAGGACAGTATGGCTACCAACAGGGAGGGTCCTAGTAGGAAGAAGCAACAGCTCAATCTTAACTAGAGGGTGGAGGCCGGTAGAGGGCCCCACCCTACACCATAAAAATATTAAGCTGGAACGTTCAAGGCATGGGTAACTCTTGGACGTTCCGAACCCTCAAGCGAATAATGAGGGAGAATCGCCCAGACGTGTTTTTCTTAATGGAATCTCGATTAAAGAAAAATGATTGTTCTCATTTATTTCAATGTTTTACTGCTTACAATCTTTTCATTATTGACTCTGTAGGGTTGAGTGGAGGTTTGATTTTTGGGTGGAAGAAAGAGATTGATGTGGTGATATCTCTTTACTCTTCACATTGTGTGTATTTTTCAGTTTTGATAAATAGTGTTCCTACATGGAGGGGAGCAGGGATATATGGATGGCCTGAAAGAGCGAATAAAAAGCTCACCTGGGAGCTGATTAACCATTTAAATGCGAGTGACGCCACTCCATTTTTGTGCTTTGGTGATTTTAATGAGATACTTTGGAATTCTGAAAAGAAGGGGGGCCGACTCAGAGATGCAAAGATATGGAGGATTTTCACTCCTGCTTAGAAGCTTGCAATTTACTGGATTTGGGGTCAGCAAACAATGAGTTCACATGGTTTAATAGACGAGCAGATGAAGGGGCTATTTAGGAAAGGCTGGATAGGGCAGTAGCGCATCAGGGTTGGCTCAATTTATTTCCGACAACACATGTCAGTACACTTGCCAGAGTTTCATCTGATCATCATCCAATCTTAATCCATTGCGGAACAGACGCGACGACTCGACCAAATCCGAGGAAATTATTTCGATTCGAAGCTTACTGGGCTCGGGAGGAAAGTTGCAAAGAAGTGATTGAATCCTGCTGGAAACAACGACAACGGGGTCAAATAGTTCAGCAGAAAATTGCAGGCCTGGCATACTCCTTACAATCCTGGAGTTCGAAGACTATCGGCAATATTAATCTGCAACTTCGGAAATTGTGTAATGAGGATTCAATAAAAAAAAAGCATGAATTCCCATTACGACTAGTCCAAATATATATTTTTGTTATTTTTATTAATTATCCAAAATTTAAAATTGAATGATTTTATTGAAATAAATTAAAATTGATCGATTATTTTGAATCAACCATGTAAATTCAGCAACTTCATCCTTTAAAAGCATAAAAGAAAATGTTGAAAAATAACTTGAAGTAAAAATTCAAATTAGTAAAACTTGACTATCCAGATTGAAAAGTTATGTATATGATATAATATATTAGTAATATACACGTATGGGTCTTAATTTAGGCTGTAGCCTGGAAAGGTTTTCGCTTTAAGGAACCAGTTTGTGATCGAGTTACCATTGTATGTGTTTCGGTTGGACTTTGTGTAGGTGCATGGACCGTTTACGGGACTGAGTAAGTATATATGCGTGTTATAACTACTTAAGTTTAACTTCCGTATAGCATATTAGTTTAAAAAGATCCAGAGTTATAAAGCAATAATAGTTAGCCTTCAGACGAATCCAAGATGTGTGTAGAGATGCTGGAACACAGCCATAACCCATGATGATGATGAAAGGGTGCCAGGCAGAGTTCAGAAGTCTCCACTGAGGATTGCTTTGAAAGGTATACTAGAGTTCCTCTATAACTCTTATTTAAGGGTCTTTCTCGTCTTTTCCTAAACTTTCGTTGATATCTAAATCTGTTCCCATTTTCTGGATTATTTTTATATCGTCTAAATCTTTTTCGTCGAAATCGTCCATAATCATCATTTTTTGTATAAGACTTCTTATATGTAGGATTATTTCTATAATTACGATTATTTTTATAATTACGATTATGAGTATATCGTCTATATTTTCGTCTAACTTTATCATCACAACCAAAAACTAATCGTTTTTCAGTGAATCCACATATTTCTCGTAATCCTAGTTTCTTATCCTTTTTAACCTTTTGTTGAACTCTATATTCTTCACATTTTCTCATAAGATAAGATCGTAAAACTCTTATTCTTTCTCCTAATGTATTTTCTTTTGGTTCTAATTGTGTATATTCTTTTGACACTTTATGTTGTACGGGTTTGGTAAATGGTCATAATATAGTTGTTGATATATCAATCCTTCTTGTGGTAAGAATCTAGCTTCATAAAAGAACTTAGTAAAACTGATAGTATATTCTGGTAATTTACTGATTTTACAACATTTCATGTTATTCAAATTCATTATTATTTCGGCTTTGCTTTCAGCAAATACTGTTTCTCTAGCTACTAACCATCTTTCTCCTAAAAATTCTCTTTTTAATACCATATCAAATAATAATAACATTGATTTCCAATCATGAGCACAAACTTCTATTTGTGGTCTTAACTGATGAGTTATTGATTCCATCCAAAATCCTACTTTTCCTATCATTGTTTTAGATATTAGGTCATACATATAGTCTAAATTTTCAGTGTGAGATGAATTCATTAAGGCTATATACATTCCTAAATTCCAATCATTTATTCGTCTACTTATTTCTTGTTCATCATAGACGTTATCTAAGTCTAAAAAGTATCCATTTGGATTTAATCCTTGAGACATAGATCCTATAAATTCTTTAAAGTCTCCTTGTTGTCCTATTGGTATATGTCTTGGTATTGTAGGTGCCTTTTTAGTCACCACTTCTAAATTGGGGTCTATCATTTCTTCTTCTGGATAATTATCTGCATCTTCGTTTACTATATTTTCTGATCCTATATCTGATTCTTCATACCTAGTGTATTCGGTATTTTCTATATCACTTTCTGGTTCTTCTTCTATAATTGCATTAATATTTTTCATTTGTTCTAATGCTTTTATTATCTCGTTATTTTCTTCTATTAATTTTGTTTCATCCTTATTTTCTTCTTCTATGTATCCAATAATGTTTAGTTTAGTTTCACCTTCACTTTGATTATCTGAACTATCACTACTACTATTACTAATGTGACTATTTTTTCCTTTCACTTTTTTCACCATTGTTCTTAAGACGTTTACTTCTTCCTTTAATTCTTTTAATTCGTCTTTAATGTGGATTAATTCTGATTTTGTTTGTTTTAATTCTAATTTGGTTTCCTTTAATTCTTTTTTAGTGTTTTTAAACTTATGCTTATATTTTTTATATTTGTCTACCCATTCTGTATTAGAATTTATGACTAATTTAATATTTTCTTTTTGCAGGTCTTTTAATTCTTGATTTTGTTTTTCTACCTTTAGTTGAAGATATTCTACTTCGGTGCTTACGTCTATATTGGATGTTTTTACATCATTTTCTTTATGTTTTCTATTTTTTAGCGGTTCATACTTGTATCGTTCTTTTTCAATAATTTCTTGGGCGTGATTCTTAAGAAATGTTATTACACTATGTTCTTGTTCTGCCATTAGAATTTTCCTTTTTTATGTAATACAGTTAAAAGATCTAAAGTTTTATTCACCTTTTCAGAGAGTTTAGGTTTTATTTCACTTATATCCATCATTATTGGTTCTTTACTTCGTCTCCATGCATCTATGGGTACTAGTTCTGGGGTTTTAGTTTGTGTTAGGTTTTCTCCTAAAGTAATGCTAGAGCTTTCTCCTAAAGTAATGCTAGAGCTTTCTTCTTCTAAGGGTTTTTTTCTTTTATCAATATTTGCTACTAACATGTTTAATTTTTCTAAAATTATCTTAAAAGTGGGTATTTCCGATGTATTCCATAGTTTTGTTAATTCCTGTGTTATCATTTCTTGGATTTGGATTTGATTTTCTTGTATTAGACTAAGAGATTCTTCAATTGTTCTTTAGCTACAATTTCTGTCCATATTTGGTCTAATTTTTGGTTAGAGTCACTCATTTTTTGTAAATTCGTTTTATCCATCCATCATCGAGTTTGATCCATTCTTTCTTAGGTTTCTCTAATAGAGATTTTAATTGTTTAATCTCACTTTCTAATCTGTGCTGTTTAGATTCAATTTCTAAGTATTTTATTTGAGATTCTATTATTGTTTCTGTCATAATATTGTTTATTGTTTGTAATTTTTCTAGAATTAAAATCTATACATATTTCGTCTGGTATTATTATGATTGAATATTCTTTATGTTCTATTGGTTCTAATATTTCCTGATATAATTTTGGTACTAATATCTCCCTATCATTTTGTTTTCTTATATGATGATTACCTGTAAGAGCATATATCATTTTTGTTTCTATATTAATTACTTTACTCCCTGTAGGCATTCTTATTCCTTCTAATTTATAATATAGGGTTAAAGCTAGATCTTTATGTTTATCTTCTAATGATACACTAAAATCTGGTTGAATTGTGAATTTAAGTTTCTGATAAATTAAATTCCCTCTTACTACTGATATTAAGGCATCTTGTATATTATCTAATATTCTATCATCCAATACATATATTTGAATAGGAGTATCGATATTTTTCTGAAAATATGCTTTTATAGTGAATTCTATTCCTCCAAAATAAATATTCCTATATTTCTTAGATTCTTTATGTGATAATTTTGATAATTCTCGTTTTATTACTTCATCTGTTATCAAATTTATCCTTGCTCTACCATTTATAGTAGTTGTATCTATGATATTCTCATGTTTCTGAACAATATATCTTATATTTTTATTTCTATCAAACCATTTAGTTTTAAATATCTTATTTACAGATAGCTCTTCAGTTTCATCTTGTATTTTTTGATAAATTTCTGGTTTAAAACTTAAAGTTTGAGTTATGCCACCTTCATAAGTATTCATTTGATAATAAGTATTATCGATATTAGTCTGTTCTGTTATTTCCTTATTCTCTTCCATTTGTTAAAGCTTGAATATGTCTGTAACTTTCAGTAATTATTTGTTTTTGAATTTCTATTGTCTCTTCTTGCTCTCTATGTTTTTCTTCTAATCGTTTTACTTCATCTTCTAAGTCAAAAACTCTTTTTTGTAATTTTATCTTTTCAATACGCTTAGCATCTAAAGCACCTTGTGCTAATTCTAATTGTCTATCTTTTAATTCCATAATTTGTAATGCTCTTCTACAACTTATAATATGTTGATTAATATCCTGATTATAAATTAATGGTTTTTCAGCAATAATCCTAAGACTTTCAACTGGTATATCCATTATCTAGTGTGTATAATCTTGAAAAATCACGATTGTGAAATTAATTAGGCTTTTAATCATTACTACTTTTCGTGTTAACATTATATGCCTATTTAAATCATTAGTTCCTATATTAAGTAGATGTTGGTAATATTCTAATAATATAATTAATTTGCCTAATAGAATAGAAATTTCTAAACTATTGCTTAAATCTAATTCAATTATGCCGCTTGTTATTTTGTCAACTGCTTTCCTATGAATATTAAGCTGTGATGCAAACATACTGGTATATGAAGATGACATAATGATTTCAAAAAGTTCTAACTATTTGTGAGATCCTTTTAAGGCTCTGATACCATTTATATGGACCTTTTTTTTCTGATGTGTGCAATGTGTGCAGGATCGCTCTTATGACCCTAAAAAGGGTAGGAAGACAAAAGACCGCTGAAGTAAACATTTTTAAATGAAATTTAACATCCATAATATATTCGCTGGATCATTATCTCCATTCCTGCTCAAAAAATCAGCTAAGATATTTCGTTTTCCAGAGATAGGCTTAACAACAAAATTATAGCAATTGAAAAAACTTTGTCAATGCCTTCTTTTGTTCAGTTCTGGTAGGGGATCTATTTTATTTCTGATAAATGCTCCTACTTGTGTATTATCTGTTCTTATGATAAATTCTATGGGTAACAAATGATACCTAAACCCTTTAATTCCATTTTTAACAGCTAGTAATTCTTTTTCATTGATATGATAATTTTTCTCTGAGGGTTTCCAAGTTCCTGATCTATATCCACATATTAAAGGAGTTTCTTTGTCTATATCTTCTTTTCTATATGCGATGAGTACTGCTCCCCACCCGATATCACTAGCATATGTATATAATTCTAATTGATCATTATCTTTCGGTAGTCTTAATTTTGGGAGAACTTTTACTGCTTCTTTTATTTTTCTTAGAGTATCAGTATGAGTTGTCGTCCATTCAAATACTTTATGTTTCTTAATTAGCTCTTGCAAGGGTTGTCGTAATTTTGGTAAGTCTTTTATATAATCTGATGCATAATTTATTATTCCTAGAAATTGTTGGACTTCTTTCTTAGTATCTAATGTTTCTTTAAAATTTTCGATCCTAGTTACAATATGATCTTGTAGTTGTAATCCTTCACTATCTATTATATATCCTAAATATTCTATTTTATTTTTAAAGATTTCTGATTTCTTTTTAGATAAAAGGATTCCATGTTGTCTTACTGTTTTTATAAATGCATCTAGGTATTGTAAATGATCTGCTATATTATTACTGTAGATTAATATATCATCGACATAAACTACACAGAATTCATTTAATTTTCTAAATATCGTATCCATTCTTCGTTGAAATATCTGGGGTGCATTTTTCAAACCAAAAGGTAACACAATCCATTCATAATGTCCTTGTGGTGCACTAAATGCTGTTAATGGTCTTGATTCTTTAGTAAGCTTAATTTGCCAAAAGCCACTTTTACAATCAAATTTACTAAACCACTTTTTTCCTGATAATCTATTAATTAAATTTCTCTTATAAGATAAAAAGTATCCATCAAAAATCGTTTTCTTATTTAGTTCTCGATAATCTATTACCATTCTTGCTTTGCCTCTCTTTTGTTCGCTATGTTTTCTTACTAAGAATGTTGGGCTACTATGAGGGCTTTTACTTTCTTGAATTAATTTTAAGTCTAATAATTCTTTTATTTGTATTTCAAATTCCTTTTGATCATCAGGACTATATCTTATTGGTCTGGTGCGAACAACATCATTAGGGTTTATGAGTTCTATCTTAGCATATATCTTTTCTTTTTCCCACAACGTTATAGGGTTTTCTCCAAAGTTAATCTTTAAATGGTCTAAATATTTCTGTTTTAAAAGTTCTAAATTATTATCCGTTTACGGGACTAAGTAAGTATATATGCGTGTTATAATTTTTGCTAAATCGAACTTGCTTAAATTTATTTTTTTTTTTGTATATATGCGTGTTATAATTTGAATGGTCAAGAACCAATTTTAAGTATTAATGTATAATTTCTCAAAATTAAGCTAGATTTCGTTTAATAGTCCTAATAGTAAAAAAAAAAATTGGATTCAGGGAGAAATGAACATGTAAAAAAAATTAAAAAATTAGATATCAGATTACCTACCAGACCAAAAAAAATTAATAATTTGGATTTAATGAGGCCTAACAAACCAAAAAAATTAGAAATTTAGATTTAGAAAGGCCTAACAAGCCAAAAAAAATTAGAAATTTGGATTTAGACGGACCTAAAAGAAATTAGAAATTTGGATTTATAGAGTACCTAATAGTTCCAAAATATTGAAATTTTGAATTTTGGACAAGCTTAACACGTAATGGGATATATTTAATTTTTTTTATTAGTTCAATGCTAGTTTCTAAAAAAATTATAACATTTTTACATTTTATTTTATTTTTAGTTTTAAAATTTTAAAATTTAATTTAGAAATTCAGTTGTTTGAGTCTCAAAAATAAGAAATTATTTTTTTTAATGGAAAAGACATAATGAGTTCAAAAGTGTTATGAAAATAAATAAATTAATTAATAATGGTAATATAGTTTTATAATTATTGAAAAATAAAATTTAAATAAATAAACACTTTCTAAAATAAAGTGTTCTTAACCATCTAATCTACCTTTAAAAAATGAAATATTATTACATAGAGTCTATATAGACTATTACTAATATTAGAGGGGCCTAAACTACTCGTAACCATGGAAGTTCCGGCGGCCGGAGGAGCCTAGGCCCCCGGCCCCCCTGTATCTGGCCCTGGTCATGCATTACTGATATTTCAGTGGGAACATATGTATTTGTCATTGGGGAGGGGGGTGGGGGGTATTTGTAATGGTTCTTTGACAGATGGAAATATTATAAGGGTAATGTACTCGACTGATCTTCTATGGATATGGTAGGAGCATCACGTTCCACCTATTGATAAGGAAATTCATGTTCATTAAACACAACATAATGTGAGATGAATATTTTGTTGGTAAATAAATCAAAGCATCTATATCCTTTATGAACTTTACTATAGCCTAGAAAGACATATTTCCAAGACCGAGAAAGAAATTTATGTGGATTATATGGACGAAGTTAGGGATAGCACAACTAAAAGGAGTGTTGAAATTAATTGTTGAAATGGGAAACTGATTAATTACATAAATTGCACATTCAAATGCATATGTCCAGAATGTATTAGGCATATTAGCATGGTGTAACAAGGAAATACCAGTTTCAACTACATGGCGATGTTTTCGTTTTGCACACCCATTTTGTTCGGGGTGTAAAAACAAGGGACTTATGATTTATGCCATTTGTGGATAAATAATCAGTTAAAGCTTGAAACTCTCCGCCCCAAACAAATTGAAAAGTTTTAATGGACAGAAATTTAATAAACACACTTATAACTTCTGCTTTATATTTAACAAAGTACATCCATGTAAACTTATTGTAGTGGATAGAAATAGTAATGGAGTGGTTTGGGATAGAAATCGTTCAGTGGCTGACAGAAATCTAAAAGTCCAGTTGCTGAATCTCTTAGCCAATCTCTCTGTTTTTCAGGAATTTTCACATGCACCTTAATAAGCAAGTGAATTTGCTCATTCACCGTCAGATATAGGCTTATTAAATCTAAGTCTCATGATGCTTTGAGTTTCCACCTTATGATTCTAATAAGCCTAGATCTAACGGTGAATGAGAAAATTCTACGTGTTCATTAAAGTGCATGTGATCAAGACTGTTTTTAAAAACACTGAAAATCGATTTTTGGACCTACCAACCAAAGATGACAATCCCAAATACCATTATGATTATTAATTAGTATAATAAAGGCCAATTATATATAGGAGCATAGCTAGAAAAATGAATTATATATATGATCAACATTCAAAATATATAACAAATAATTATATTAAATTGCAAATACAAAATAATATATTAGGTGGGTCAACAATTTTAGTTTTAAATTTATTATATATATTTGTAATTTCAATTCGAGAAAGTATCCTCGCTTAATTATCTTATTAGCTCTAAGTAGACCTGTCCATGGATCCTAGTACCCGCCTGATCCGTCCAGACCCGTGTTCTTTGGATCAGGTTTGGATAATAAAAATTGATCATAGGTCCAGTTCGGTCTAGGCCCACTAGAGCCCGTCTATTATTTTGGACGGCTTGGGATCGATAAAAATAGCACGGACCGGCCTAGCTCGACCCGCCTATTAATATTAATTATTAATTAATATATTTATATATTAAATATTTAGTTTTAAGTATAAA
Organism: Euphorbia lathyris; assembly: GCF_963576675.1. NCBI lineage: Eukaryota > Viridiplantae > Streptophyta > Magnoliopsida > Malpighiales > Euphorbiaceae > Euphorbia > Euphorbia lathyris. Next base: position 90,513,576 of record NC_088915.1, read on the forward strand.
TTTTAGTTTTTATAATTAAAAATTATGTATATATGTTTAGGTGAGTTTATATGGGTTGGGCTTGAGATTTGATTTTTATGCCCGAACCCGCTTAAATTAATAGTGAACTGGGATGGGCTTAGACTGAGTATTTTTACATGAAAGCCCGATATGTCTAGGCCAGCCTAATCCATAAACATGTCTAGTTGTAAGGAGTCTTTGTTTCATAGAGTAGAATAAATATTCTTGGAAAATTCATATTCCATAATTTAATTCATTATTTTTTGGGTTAATACACATATTTGTCCCTGTGTTTTCTCGGAAAAACAGATTTTCCCTTAAATCAAATAAACCCACAAAACTATCCCTGAATTTTTCACAAACCTACAATTATACCCTAATCTAGGAATCCATAACTAATATTTCCTTTGATTCCAACTATCATCTCTATCGATCATCTCTTTTACATTTCAAGTGAAAATCAGTAAAAACATGAAAAATAGTAAAATGTGAAAACGGAAAAATGAAAAAAATGTGAAAAAGGTAAAACATGCATAATGGTTTTGGAAGTAAAATTGTGAAAAACGGAAAAAAAATGTGAAAAGCAACAAAAAAAAACATGAAAAATGATAAAAAATGGTGAAAACGTGAAAAACGGTAAAAAAAAAGCATGAAAAGCCGAAAAAATATGAAAAATGGGGAAACGCAAAAATTGGTGAAAACGCTTAAACGTGAAAACCGAAAAAATATGAACTACTTGAAAAACGGAAAAATGGGAAAGAAGGTAACAATATAAGAACCGGAAAAACAGAAAAAACATGAAAAACGATAAAAATATGAAAAATTATAAAACAGAAGAACGTAAAAAAGATTTAAAAAAAAGTACGAAAAACAACAAAAATGGAAAAAACGTGAAAACAGGAACATGAAAAATGGAAAAACAGTAAAACTTGAAAAATCGTGAACAGTAAAAATGCAAATAATGGAAAAATATGCAAAACAGAAAAAACTTGAAAAAACGCGGCTTTTACATTTTTTCATCCTTTTTCGTGTGTTTACCCTTTTTACCCTTTTTACCATATTTTCATGTTTTATTCTCTTTTTTACAATTTCTGTTTTTACCGCTTTTCACATTTTTATCGTTTTTCACCATTTCTAATATTTACCATTTTTTGAGTTTTTCCGCTTATTCAAATATTTGCATTTTCCCATTTTCTTTGTCGAGTTTCAGGGTTTTACCATTTTTCATATCATTATTTTTCACCTTTTTTAATGTTTTCCATATTTTCTTAGTTTTTCATATTTTTACCATATTTCATGTTTTGTCATTTTTTTCTTTTTTTTTTTTTAATTTTTCACATCTTTATTGTTTTTCATTGGTTTTCGTGTTTTTACTCTATACCATGTCTTTTTTTTTTGCATTTTTTTCTATTTTTTCACATAAATGTTTTATTTTTTATGTTTTCTATTTTTTTTCCTTTTTATATTTTTGTGTGTTTACCATTTTAACCGCATTTCGTGTTTTACATGTTTTTCCGATTTTAAAAATTTTCACATTTTTTTAATAACAAGTATATATTAAATATTTGAATAATTGATGATAATAATTAAAATTATAAAATAAATTAGTTACCACTTTTCACATTTTTCCATCAACCAAACAATACCTAACCGTTATAGTTATATTTAAAGAATAACAGTAAGTTTTTTTTTCTAAAAATATAGAAGGCACCTAAAATTAAAAATTAAAAATGGAAAAAATAAATATTGAATTTTAATAACTGAATTTTATAAAATTGAAATTTTAAAACGATATAACTATTTGATAAAAAAATTTATTCACCATTAGATTTAAATTTATAATTGTATTTTTAATTTGGAAAAGAATTTAACTTTGATCAATCGCCATTAAATTTAAGTTTTTAATTGTATTTTTTAAAAGAAATATGACTAATTAAGTGAATTTGATCAATCACCATTAATTTAAATTTATTAAAATCATGTGGTGAAGATTAAAAACAACTAATGGTGACAGACTAAATTTACTCGAGTAGTCACTAACCAGGTGAAAACCACCGATTTTTCAAATGTACAAAACAATTGGAGTAATTATTTGTCGATTTTGACCATAACAAATATATACACATTTCAGTAAAATTAAGAAAAGGAAAGTCAATCAAAATGTTTTGGTTGTTTTTTTTTTTAAAGAAAAAACAGGGTTTATGAGGAATTAGATTTAAGTTTTATTGTTATTTAATTGTTTTTAATTAATTTAGTATTGATAATTTTAAAATTATAGGAATTAACAAAGTAAACATGTCTTGACCCATTTATTATATCGGGTGTCATGTGAATAGAATAATGATATTGAGTGTTAAAGTGTGAATAGTTGTAAATAGTCAGTAGTTATAGTGAATAATCAGTGAATAGTGAATAAATGTAAATTTATTAGCTTTTATTAGCTTTCCTTATTTAACTTTTTTACCACTTCTATAAATATGTATATCTAATCAGTAATAATATACAAGAACATTTTCCAATCTCTATTTTTCTTTACATCATGGAGGACACTCCCATGGTTGGAAATGTTAATCAACTACCAAATGATATCATTTTAAAGTTAGCTCGGAAAAGCATCAGGGATAATGCTGAACATACTGTGCGTGCTATGCAATTAGTTTTATTTCAGAAATTTGGGATCCATGAGTCTCCAGACACGTTGATTGGCATCCAGATTTCCCACATTTGAACTGTTTTTTATGTAGCAGCTGAAAATGTAATGACTTTTCCTTCTGAGGCATGCATTGGAAGGTTGGGCATGTTAATATAATAGACAAAGAATACATTCTCAAATGTATATGAATCTGGAGAGGACAACAAATACCCGAGTCTTGTTTCTACCAGTGTCTAGTAGTTTTTACAAGTCTTACTGAGTGGGAAGAACTCCTTCGCGTTGATTCAAAGTATCCTTACGGGTTTGTAATCTTTGAATTATGGGATCATTTTATACCATTTTATATAACTTCTGGGTACTAATGATTCTTACCACTTTCATATCTATTATTAAATAAATATATAATATGGATATTTGATATTCTCTCATGGCATCTTATTCAAGCATATGTGAAGTCCTTAATGAACCGATCGTCAAAACTTTATCACGGGATAATCAAAGGATATATGGTGATAGTGTTAGGGATCTTCCTTGTCATAACCGTTTAAACTTAGTTGTGATCCGGACAACTGTCACATATGTGCGAAAGAAGAAGGATTAAAATAGCTTTTTTACCATCTTTAGTTGTCATTCTGTTATTTCTACATTAGTAATTACTGTTGAGTTTTTTCTATTTAGAAAATTGCTATATTCTTATTTATTTAAGGTAGGTTATATTTCCTATTCTTATTTAAAGTAGGTTAGAATTAATAGGGTAAGTTAGAATTATTAGCTTTCATGAATTTAGGAAGCCAACTATACTTTTCTTTTCCTTTTTTCCTATTTAAGAGAATCACTCCTACCAATTAATTAGGCAATTGATTAAAGAAATCTTTATTTCTTTCTTTTAATTTTTTTTTAGGGAAAAGTACAAAAATAAACCTTGTGGTTATACCTGTTTTCGAACAACACCCATATGGTTTAAAAGTTTGCAAAATGATACATTGAGATTCATTCCGTTAGTAAACGTATACCAAATTGACTAACGATATTAAAAGTAAGGAAAAAGACATCTCTTTAATTTCTTAATTTTTTTCTCTTAATTTTTCTCTTTTTAAAATCATTTGAACCACCAAACAAACACCTTGTTACCGTTCAAGAGATTAACTACCATTCCTAATGGTAAAGACACAAGGTTCAGCAGAAAATCTACAAATTTCTTATTTGCTTTTACATATATCAATTTCCCATCGTTTTTGTTTAGGAGAAGCTTTAGTTCTAGCTTGGAATCCTACCCAAGCTAGAACTAAAGCTTCTCCTAAACAAAAAGGACGAGAAATTGATATATGCAGAAGCTAATAAGGAATTTGTAGATTTTCTGGTGAGCCTTGTGTCTTTACCATTGATAACATTGAGATATTATCTTGAGGATCAAAAGGGATATTCACCTTAAAGTACGCCGCGTAGTGGTCTCCAAAAGGAAGCTGGTTGGCGGATCTCCCCAGATCAGCTCAGAGAGATCCGCTGGCGGACCTATAGGGCGAATCTCTCCCTTCGCCTCTATAACAGCTGGCCGCTGACTCGGCCATAAAAGATCATTAATGAGTTATTAATTAGCTAATCCTCCAGGTTCAGAATAACCCGTAACCGCCATTAATGAGGCATTAATGGAGACTTTCTAGTTACCTGAAGGTTACAACTTCCCAGCTATATATAGCCTGATCCCCTAGGTTATCAAGGTACACACACACATTCTCACCATTCTTGTCAATTCCGTTGGTTTCCTTGATCCCTCTTACTGACTTTGGCATCGGAGTGTCCCCGGCCGATCCCAACGGCACCTCACAGGGAAGTGCTCCGATCAAGGATTTTTCCTCGAGTTAACATTGGTGCGGTGATCGTGGAATCCTTAATCAAACAAAGGGTTTTTTCGTTCACGCTGAAAACGCAATGACCAACGGAGGTGAAAATCCCTCCTCAGGGATTGAAACACCGTTAGTTACACCATCTAGTGCTGGTCGCACCTATACAACCGCTCCAATAATGCATGTCGATAATAACATGCCTACCGCTGCTTTTATCAATATGTGTGCACAAGATATCGAGGCGCGATATGGACTCGAGATAGGAAATCGCCTTCGAACATACATGACTCTTCCTCCGCGTTGGAGTACGATGTCTACTTCAACCGTTTCATCTTTGCCTTTGTTAAACTTTGGCCTTGGACCAGGTGCCCATAGCTCCTCGTTCCTTCAAGCTCACAACACGGATTCCATGTTAACGGCCACGACATTAGGTGGCGAGCGACCAATTAATCGAGAGTTATTCCCTGGTGAAGGAAGTCAAAGAAATGATACGACCCTTCCTGGCGGATCTGGGGGTCCGGGGTTGAATCTTGGTGGGTCCGATATACCCAGGCATCCACGGATGAATTTATCCCTTGGCGGATCTAAAGGGCCAACTCGCAAGAAGCATAGAAAAGAGAAAGATAAGCGGATAAGGTCACCTTCGCCTCGACGAGCAAGATCCTCCCGTCGTGGCAGATCGCCCCCATCTACTGGCCGTAGGCGAAGTAAAATGCCAGAAAAGGCATCCCATGCAAGTGGACCACCACCGCCGCCGCCTTCAGGGACTGTTGGACATATCCCGTCAGGAGGCCAAGGGGGAGGAAGCGGTCCGACTCCCCCAGGTGGAGGAAATGGGGGGAGAGGTGGTGGTGGAGGAGGAAGTGGACGCGGTAATGAAGGAAGACGTTCGCCATCAGATCCATCATCTGATTCAAGTTCTTCTTCTTCTTCTCCAAGCAGATCGCCACGAAGAGGCCGTCCCGAGGCGGATCCCGAAAATTTTGATGATAGGGTAAGGGCCCTGGTGATCCGTATGAATGAAGAAAATGCCAGGCACAACCCGTTCGCCAATAGAGATTCGCCTTTTGCAGCTTGGATTGAGGCGGAGGAGACAGAAAGAGCTTTTAAGATTCCCAATCTCGCAATATACACAGGCAAAGATAATGTAGAAGCTCACGTTCGAAAATATCGAATACTGGCCAGGCTCAATCGAGCCACCGAGCCCGTGCTCTGCAAAATGTTTGTCACCACGCTGGGGGGCCCAGCCTATTTGTGGTTTCAATCTCTACCTCCGGGCTCGATAAACAACTTTGATCAATTAAGCAGGGAATTTTGTGCTAAATTCGCCGGTTGTATTCCTGCAGTGGTAAAATCTGGAAAGCTTTTTGAGTTAAAGCAGAAAGCGAATGAACCCCTTCGGGAGTATGTGGACACTTTCAACCAATTGTGCATATAAATCGTTGATGTAGATATCTCCGTAGCTGTGGAATGCTTCGTAAGAAACACTACCTGCAAGAGTTTGCAGGAAGATCTCATCCGAAAGAAACCCACCAGCATGGCGGAGCTGATGGACCGTTGTAAAGATTTTATAGAGGTAGACGACATTCGCCGAGGTTCACCATCATCGCCAAAAAGAGACAGGGGCGAATCTCGTCTTCGAGATCGGGACAAGGACAAGCGTCAGGATCCTTCCTCCCGAAGTAAGCGAAGAGATTCTAGGAATAAATCAACGTTTGTCACCTCATTTACACCTCTCAATGCTTCTAAGAGTGAAGTTCTTATGTGGATCGAGAACAGCCAACACAAGCGGAGCATTTCATACCCCGAACCAAAGGGGGGGGGAGTATACCAATAATGGTAAAAACCCTAAAAACTATTGTAAGTACCACAGGAAAAATGGCCATGACACTGATGCATGCTGGGAATTAGCGAGAGAAATTGAGCGTCTCATAGAAAGGGGCAAATTGGATCGGTTCATCCAAACGGAAGGCAAAAGAGGAGAAGGTGACAGACCCAGGGAAGACCCAAAGAAGAAAGGAAAGGGTACCATCAATGTCATAGCAGGCGGACCTGGGTACCAGCCAACGGTGAAAAAGGCAATGACTACTGCCCTTGACAGGACGTCATTAAATCGCTCCTTTTCAGAGGCAGGTCCGGAGATACCACCCCATGCAGATGCTCTGGTCGTCACTATGATGGTTGAAGGCTGGGAGATGAAAAGGGTAATGATTGATACCGGAAGTTCATGCAATGTCATTACCCGAGGAGCTTTCCCCAAACTCAGGATTGATCCTGTTCAAGTAGAGCCAACCGTGGTCGATATCTTGGGAGTAATGGGACATACTATTCAAACAAAAGGCCAAGTTACTTTGGACTGTGAGCTTACAGACGATGATCAAGTTTGGAGGGGAGATTTAGAGTTTTCGGTCTTGGATGGTCAGTTAGCTTACAATATCATCCTCGGACGACCTTTTATCTCTGAAGTTGCAGCTCTTATCTCCATTCGCCACTTAACACTTTACATTCCCACGGCCAAGGGAGGTGTAATGATCAAAGGTAGCCAAAAGGTGGCCCAAGAGACGTATTCGGCATCATTAATGATTCGCCCCCAGTCTAAAGAGGAAGATGAAGAGGAGCGCGTCACAATGGCCTTGGGCGAGACCGAAATGTACCTTATGACAGATGGAAAGCAGGTGCGAATGGCGAAGGGGCTCAAGGGTGAGATTAAAGATGCAATCACCAAAGTGCTCTGTGAGGCGAAGGATGTCTTTGCATGGAAGGATGAAATTCTCCCCGGAATTAGCCCAGACGTAATCACTCACAAACTCAACATTGATAAGGATGCAGTTCCTGTGGCTCAGAAGCGGAGAAATCATGGCCCGGAAAGGCAGAAGGTGATTGAGGAAGAGATCGCCAAGCTCCAAAGGGCGGATGCCATCGAGGAGGTACTTTACACTCAGTGGTTGGCGAACGTCGTGTTGGTGAAAAAATCTGGCGGATCTTACCGTATGTGCATTGACTTTACAGATCTCAATAAAGCTTGCCCTAAGGACAACTATCCTTTGCCATGTATTGACATGCTTGTAGATGGAACCGCCGGTCACGCAATGTATTCCTTTACTGATGTGAAGTCAAATTATCATCAAATCCCTATGGAGCCCTCAGATAGAATCAAGACCTCGTTCGTAACACACCAAGCCACTTATTGTTTCAAAGTTATACCCTTCGGGCTTAAGAACGCAGGTGCAACTTATCAGAGGATGATGAACAAGATATTCGCAGATAGTAAAAGGGGTAATTATTCTGTCTATGTAGATGATATGATCATCAAAAGTACGACCGTAGAAAAGCATGCAGATGATATAAAGGAGGTACTGGACGTACTCCGACGCCACAACATTAAGTTAAACCCAGAGAAGTGCACTTTCGGGGCAACCTATGGAAAATTCTTAGGGTTCATGATCAGCGAAAAAGGAGTTAGCCCAAATCCTGACAAAGTTAAGGCAGTCCTGGAAATGCAAGCACCACGGAATATCAGAGAAGTATAATGCCTTAACGGGCGTATCATAGCCTTGGGCAGGTTTATCTTTTGTTCAGCTCGCAGATGCCAGCCCTTTTACGAAGTCATCAAGAAGCAAAAGGCATTCGAGTGGAATGAGGATTGTGAAAGAGCCTTCGAAGGAATCAAGCAGTTCCTCACAGAGCCACCCATGATGAGTCGACCTTTGAAGGGAGAAGATCTCTACATGTATGTATCGGTCACAGACAAAGTCGTATGCACGGTCATGATACGGGAAGAGGATGGCCAGCAGTTTCCGGTTTATTACGTGAGCAAGGTTTTGAAAGACGCAGAAACCAGGTATTCAAAGCTTGATAAAATGGCACTGGCTGTTGTAACCACGGCAATCCGCCTTAGGCCATATTTTCAGGCGCATACTGTAGTGGTTCGAACAAATATACCAATGAGAAAAGTGCTGCAGAAACCAGACACTTCGGGAAGGTTGATGGAGTGGGCAATTCGCCTTGGCGAATTCGATGTGAGGTATGAAAGCAGGTCAGCTCTAAAAAGTCAGGTCCTGGCGGACTTCGTGAATGAATTCACTAACGAATGGATAGATCATCCCAAGCCTCCGATAGAGGAATGGTTAATGTACACCGATGGAGCCTCCTCGGTGGATGGAGCGGGTGCAGGCGTTGTGATCAAAGGTCCCCAATACATAAAATTACGATACGCAGCAAAATTAAATTTCCATGCCACTAATAATGCTGCTGAATATGAAGCTCTAATATTGGGATTACGCCTACTCCAAGAAATCACTCCGGAGAGGATCGTAATCTATAGCGACTCTAAACTAATGGTCAACCAAGTAATCAAGAATTACGAGGTGAAAGATGAGGTTCTGGCCAAATACGTAGCGGAAGTCAAAAAGTTGTTGGATCGCCTTGAAGCTAAGGAAACTAAATGGGAGCTGATTCACGTACCAAGGGAGTCCAACACAGAGGCTGATCATTTGGCCAAAATGGCCTCTTGTGAAGAAAACTGGACAGATCCGGATTGTCCCTTCGAAGTTAAAATAGCTCCAGCATTTGCTTAGAGGAGGTATCCCTACTCACAACGGTAGAAGATGATTGGAGATCGGTCATTCGCCAATATCTGCTAAATGGAACCTTACCTGAAGACAAGGAAGAGGCACGGCGGATAGTCAGAAGAGCAGCTTATTTCTCCTTGATCAATGACGGCCTTTACAGAAAGTCCTTTAGTCATCCTTGGTTGAAATGCATTCTACCGGAAGAAGGGCAACAGATCCTCAAAGAGCTACATGAGGGATCATGTGGGGCACATGAAGCATCCGCCACCATCTTGAAAAAATCCAGGTTAGCAGGTTTCTACTGGCCCACGGCTGAATTGGATGCCCAAAAATTGGTAGAATCATGTCACAATTGTCAGGTTCATGCGAATGAATCACATACTACCAAACACATTCAGAGGCCAATCATTGAGGGACGTCCATTCGCCCTCTGGGGAATAGATATTGTCGGCCCATTTCCTCCGACTCGTCGGCAGAGAAGGTACGTGGTAGTGGCAGTGGACCATTTCACCAAATGGGTAGAAGCCGAAGCTGTTTCCTCCATTACTGCAGAACGAATGGTGGAATTCGTCAAAGACAACATCGTAGGAAGATACGGTGTTCCACATACCATCATCACCGATAATGGAACACAGTTCAACTGTGGCGAATTCAAGGCTTTCTATGAAGGGTTGGGCATCCTAAACAGATTCGCCTCCGTTTATTATCCCCAGTCCAATGGAATGACCGAAGTAACCAATCGAACGATCGTGAAGGGGATAAAGAAGAGATTGGGAGAGCATGATAAGAAGTGGGCGGATCAACTAACAAGTGTTTTATGGGCTTATCGCACCACCCCAAGGACGGCTACTGGGGAAACACCGTTCACCCTTTCTCATGGCGTTGAGGCCGTTATTCCAATCGAAATACAGGTCCCCAGTGACCGAGTGGCCTTTTATTGTGAAGAGGACAACGGCAAACGACTAAGGGAGCACCTAGATCAGATTGAAGATCGCAGGGATTAATCCTTTGTACGCATGGCAGCATACAAACAGCGGATTGCAGCTTACCATGATAAAAATGCCAAACTTATGGATCTAAATGTGGGAGATCTCGTGCTCCGTAAAGCTGATAAAGTCCAATCTCGAGAAGGCAAGGGCAAGCTAGGACTTAACTGGACGGGTCCATATCAGATAGTGGACAAGATTGGACCAGCCATGTTTAAAATACAGGACATGGAGGGCAATACACTACCACGCACGTGGAACCTCCAAAATCTCCGCAAATACTTTGTCAAAAAATGAAGTGTATACACGGTCTTGAGTACTCTTTTTCCTTTAATAAGCTTTTTCCCATGTGGTTTTTCTTATTAAAGGTTTTAACGAGGCTCACTTATAAGACCTACTTGCTGTAATAAGGTTTCTCCCATTAATAAACATCATTTGTTCTATTATCTATGTTCTTTTTATTGTTTACTGCAGCAATATCAATATTCCAGTCTTAAAAAGAGGGGGGCATCCAACGCTCTCCACATTTGCAATGTATCGCTATCTTAGAGATACGTCCTCGATGCCCTTAAAAACATAAGAGGATCAACCTTATGGGCGGATCCGCCTCTAGGCGGATCCCAATCTCCAATAGAGTTAAAACGATCCTTGGACGCAAGGTCTTTACACTCTCTTATCCTTCCCAGAAAGGAATTCACAAGTCCTACGGGCGGATCATTTCACCTCAAAGATAGGTAACAAATCGATCCCCTGGGCAGCTTTACTTCCTCTAGAAGGAATAGAACAGCTTTCAAACCTTCACAAAGGTTCATACGGTGGAGTATGGCTGGCCACCTACTCCAAATCCTAGATGTCTATATATTTCCTTACGCAAACGTAAAGGTAAAATAACATAGTCTCCATAAAGGATCAAAACAAATTGTACTTAGAAATGTTTTTACAATATCCCAAATAAAAGCAAGCTAAACAACAATAGGAGCATCCTCCTTTGCGCTTTCTTCGCCCACGGTGCTTGCTTGGGGATCCTCCTTCTCCACATTCGCAGATACGCCATCAGGAGATACCTCCTTATTCACCAAATATACGGGACCAAGTGGAGGAGCCTGACCAGGATTTGGTTCTGCATCCGCCTTAAGGGGCACTTCATCAAGCTCATCCACTAAGATCGTAGTAGAGGGTTTGGTTTCCTCCATAGGCCCCTTCATCCATCTCCGAACGTAATCACGGAGGTATTCCTTAGCGTCTGGCATTTTATTGAACTTCGCCACATCTTCCGACTCAGGGACGGCGAATTGCGGATCGGTGAAGTTAATCTCAGGATGAGCCAAGGAGAAGTACGCCATAAGCATCTCGCCGTAATAAAAGGCTTGCACACCCGCCGTGTATTCAGCTTCTCCAAGGGCGTCTTCGTGGCTCTTGGCATCAGATGCAATCTTTGCCTTTATACTCTTAATCTCCTCATCCCTAAGAATTAAGGCGGCTGTGGCAGAAGCAAGGTTTGCATTCGCAGAAGCAAGACCTGCATTAATAGAAGCAATAGTGGAATTGGCTTCCACTATCTCTTTCTCCAACCTCTCAATAGTTGCCTTATCCGCCACATTCTGAAGGAGCTCATTTTCCATGGTACGAAGGCGAGCATACAACTGTAAAAAACAAACGATTCAATCAAAAAGCAAAAGGACTGAGGAACTAATACTTTCTACATCTTTTCTAAAAGAAACTCACCGAAAGGAGCTCCGTCTTCCCCTTTTGAGCATGAATTGAACCAGGAATCTGGTCATAGTTCCTCTGCACTTCGCCCACCTGACCCAAGGCCTCATCCAGATCATTTAGGATGGATTCGTTCTCGAAAGAACCTTGGGCTCCCAATTTGGCGGACCAGTATCCACCAATATCAGGCTTCGCCGTCTACACAAACATGAAAGAGTCATACTCCGGTCCGAAACTTGATGAACAAAAGGAAATCAAAAGGTAAACTACCTGTGCAATCTCCTCAGCAGGTTTGGCGGACCTCATAGCGTCCGCCATAAGTTTAACGCCCCCAGTGGTGTTGGGCTTCCTCTTCTTTAGTGGCGGATCAGCCAACTTCTCTGCGGGACGTTTACCAGTATCAGCTGGAGGATTCACCGCTTGACCTTTCTTGCGTGCTTCAGCCTCCAAAAACTTCCTGCGTGTCTCTGCAAGAGCGTGATTGGCCTTAGATACACCCCTGCCAAAGAAAACATTAAAGTAATCAAAGTTCACGAAGAAATGAAGGGTACCTTGGTCAAATTGTGCAATCTTTGAGTAAATAAATTTATCCTCTTCCCGGCAAATCAATGGGACATCACTCATCATGAAAGCTAAGGCATCTGCATAAGTCCATGCATCCGCCTTAATCTGCTTCATGAGCTCCGCCACCTCCTCATCACTGTTTGTTAAAATTCGCATGTCACCCGCCATATGTAGCGGCATGGGATTCCAGACTGAAGGAAAGCCCAACGGTTCGCCATCCTTTATCTTCACGTAGAAGAATTTCTCATCCCAGCAATGAACATTAGACATTTTTTCGCTAAAAGGCGAATAAGCTCCGAACTTGGCGAACGTGAGATAAGATTCGGACTTCCTTTTTGAGGGTTTGTGAAAAGCTCTAAAGATACGGCCCGTGTATACAACTCCAAAATTCGAGGCAAGGTAGCAGTCTAAAGCAATGTCCAACCAGCAGTTAGGATGTAGCTGGCTGACTGTGATGTCAAAGTAAGAGAGGATGTCCGCCATCATCTTTGGAAGAGGAAGTCAGAACCCTCTCTCCACATGACTACTATACACTGTAAGGAAGCCGCTAGGCGGACAGGAAGGACGTTGATGAGATGCGGCGAGCTGGGTCTCATAATTTTTGATCCAGGGAAATCGATCCGCCAGATTCGCTAGATCCGCGGCATTCATGCGAGACGGAGTGGACTCCGCTCGGGGATTCTTTTTCTTGGGAGGAATCGAAGAAGAAGCCATTGATCCCCGGAACCACCTAGGGTCACCGGCCGGAGCAGCACCGGAGATAGAAGTAAAAAGAGAGGGATTCCTAGTGGAACGAGTCTAGTAATGATTACGCGCCGAGTTATCAAAATCAGCTAAATCGGAATTAACCGTGTCCTCAGAAGAATGGAAGTTCTCCGATGACGAGGTAGTCCAGCTAAAATCTACTTCAATTTCTGGAGGAGGAGAGGAATTAAAAAGTTCTGAAGTTGATCTAGAGGATGAAGATGAACTTCTAAACATCCAGGAAAAGTTAAAGTGAAAAGAAAAACTTACATGAGAAATCGGAAGCTTGGTGCAAAACCCAGAAGAAATCCCAGAAAAGCTTCGAGCGTAGGAGAAAAATGGGGAAATGAGGAAGAAAGAGAAAGCGTAAGAAGAAGAAAGAAGTTTTCTCCTTCCTGGGACAGTGTGCCCACTACACGTGTCAATCATCCAATGGCATTGAACAATGTGCTCATTAATGCAAGTGTTTATGACGGCGCGCGGAAGTTCAAAAGCCCTAAAGGACTTTAAGGACATTTTGGGGGGGCTTCTGATAACATTGAGATATTATCTTGAGGACCAAAAGGGATATTCACCTCAAAGTACGCCGCGTAGTGGTCTCCAAAAGGAAGCTGGTTGGCGGATCTCCCCAGATCAGCTTAGAGAGATCCACTGGCGGACCTATAGGGCGAATCTCTCCCTTCGCCTCTATAACGGCTGGCCGCTGACTCGGCCATAAAAGATCATTAATGAGTTATTAATTAGCTAATCCGCCAGGTTCAGAATAACCCGTAACCGCCATTAATGAGGCATTAATGGAGACTTTCTAGTTACCTGAAGGTTACAACTTCCCAGCTATATATAGCCTGATCCCCTAGGTTATCAAGGTACACACACACATTCTCACCATTCTTATCAATTCCGTTGGTTTCCTTGATCCCTCTTACTGACTTTGGCATCGGAGTGTCCCCGGCCGATCCCAACGGCACCTCACAGGGAAGTGCTCCGATCAAGGATTTTTCCTCGAGTTAACAACCATAGTTAATCTCTTGAACGGTAATGAGGTGTTTGTTTGGTGGTTCAATTGATTTTAGAGAGGGAAAAATTAAGAGAGAAAGAAGAAGAAAAATAAGAAATTAAAGAGATGAAGAAGATGATATAATTGATTTTTATTTTTTATTTTGGGGTTTGTTTGTGATAATTAGATAATAAGGGGGTTAATTTATAAAATAAATATAAGAACCAAATTAACTCTTTTTCTTTTAACTTTTAACACCGTTAGTCAATTTGGTATATGTTTACTAACAGAATAAACCTCAATGTACGATTTTGCAAACTTTTAAGCCATGAAAACAAATATAACCACAATATATTATATACCTAACACTTTCTTTTTTTAACCGGGTAAACTACAACATTGAAAACTGACTCAATTGATAGTATCATTTACACGGTTTTGATCACATGCACCTTAATGACCATGCAATATTTGGTCATTCACCATTAGATCTAGGCTTATTAGAATCCTAAGGTGGAGATTCGAAGCATCATGTGGCTTAGATTTAATAAGCCCACATCTAACAGTGAATGACCAAATTCACTTGGTTATTAAGGTCCATGTGAATATTCCTGATCATCTACATATTTAGAATCATTATACCACCTCCTAACAAATTAGATTTTTCTAAAATACCCTTAGTATATTGTTAGCGATATTTTCGTAGTATTGCCAATCTCAATCTTATCAAGTGTGGATTTGAGTGCGGTGTGTCAGGGAAGCAATTTCCAATTAATTTAGATGATTATGTAATAAATGCACGAATAACTTGACTTTTAAATGAAACGAATGGCGAGTGACACAAGGACTGAGAAAATCTCTCTCTTGGGTTCTAGTGCCGCTATAGAAGCTTTACTAGAATGATAATAGCTACCAAAAATAAAGTGAGAATATTGACACAAAGATTTTAACGAAAAGTTAATTTTATTGATAGGAATAACTTTATTAAGGAAATGATGAAATGAAAATGATTACAATTCAATTTATGTCTATCACAAAAAAAAATAGTGAATCAATTGTAGATGTTAATCATAAAATAAAATACGAACGATACAACAATTGGAATGCGACAATGAATTAACCGAATTGAAATGAAATTGAAATGACAAACTCGAAGTCAATAAATGGCTAGCTTGACATGTTTTGATTAGATTCCACGAGCGTGAGTGAGACTTGAATGAGTGATCGAATATATGAACGTTTTTAGTATGAACTTTCAATAATGATTTGATTATGACTGTGGTTGTGGTCGAATTGAATGTTTGGAAAATTTTAGGTTTAGAATTGGGATTGACGAATGATTTTGAATTGGAATTGGATGAGAAACTAAACGATTGTCAAGCAAAAGAGATGATTCGAGATTAAATTACCTTGGTATCAAAAATACTAAATAATAAAAACAGAAATTTGAAAGCTGAAGCGGAAATTCGAGACACCAAAACGTGTATAAAATGAGTTTTCAGACACGGATTGAACAAAAATTTGAACTAAAGCAGACTCTACAATACCGAAACAAGGCCACAATGAAATCTGGGCAGAATGTGCAAAAGAAGAACAAAAACCGAAAATTATGAACTTCGAACGATGAACATTGGAAAACAGACTTTGAAATAGACAAACTAAAGAAAGAAAGCTAGAACTTGCTCACTTTAAGCTGAAAAAACCAATGTTATCAGGCTCGGATCGGACCGGCCGGTCCGACCGGTCAAACTGGGAACCGGCGAGGAACCCGGTCCAAACCAGGCCGAGTATTTTAATGTTCAAAAAACCGGGGAGACCCGGGGTTGGACCGGGACCCGGTGGTCCGGCCAGGAACCGGTGTGACCCCGGGTCTCTAACAACTGAAGGAAAAATTTGGCGGGCTGATTTTATTTTTAGGCGGGTTGGGTCTGTTTATAGGCGGTATAATTTTTTGCTGGGCTGTTTTGAAATGAGATTTTGTATTGTTTTTAGGAGGGATGAGTTTTTTCCATTGAAAGAATTTATTGTGTGAGTTTTTTCTGGGCAAAATTACACAGAAATTCATCTTTTAAAAACTATTTATAACTATGTCAAGTCATAATTTTGAATTATATGAAACTAGTAAAATAAGTATTTTTAATATATTTTAAGCATTAAAATTTATAAATTAGAAATTTAGAATATATTTTCTACGGTGTATAATTTATGAATTAGAGTCCAGATTTCTGAAATTATAGTGTAAAATCATAATATATAGAGAATAATGACATTTTAAGAATTAAGTTTGGTAATATGACTTAGTTGTAATTTTGTACTTAATTATGATATTCGACCCTTTTTTCTGTGCTGTTAATGAGCAAAAAGAATTTTATGAGAAAAAAATGTAAATAGCAAAAAGTCGCCAAGTAATGGAAGCTTATTACGGTTCAGCATTCGCGTCGTCCACGTCAATTTTTCATTCATCATTTGTCCGTTTTGAATTTATAATATATTTTTAAAAAGATCTTATGACATAGAATACGTTGATATATTTCAATTTATTCTGTACTTAATTTATTCGTTATATATTTAAGACTCAAATTAACAAAAAAATAACAAACCAAAAGTTGTTTATAATTTATTTTAGATATATATAATGTATAAAAATAATTTTAAATTAATTATAATACTTAATATATATAAATATTATTTATTTATTTATTACGTCATCCGGTTCGATCAATCCGAGCCATCCGATCCGACCAAGTGACCCGTGATCCAGTCATCAATCCGGTTTGATGACCGGTCCGGTTCTAATAACATTGGAAAAAACTCGAAAAAATAAGGCAAGAAAGGGAAGACTATAGAGAGTGATAAGAGAAGCTTATGTTGTTGTGTTGTGTGTTGAAATAAGGAGGGAGATAGCTCTATTTATAATTCAAAAGGGTAGATTTAGTTATAAATAACTCCTAAATTCCCTCCAGTAACCCTTAATTTTAGTTTATTTAGTTATTAGGTAAGTGGATAGTTAAATTGGTTAGAGTAAGAGTTGGGATAGCAACCAATTTAACTAATAATTTCACATATTCTAGGCATGGACCTTGCTTCTAAGCTTTATTTCTCCTTACATACGGACCCGAATTAGACCCACGAGCTCATCACGGATTCCTCGGGATGTCTAGTTTCTGGAACATTCAACCTCGTGAAAACACTCATCCGTTTGATGCCCTGAATGGTCAATTGAAGTGATGTTGGTACGGCAGACACGTACTCTAACTTCCGACATTTATTTCTCCTTGCATTCGCACTCGAATTAGGCCCATGAACACATCACGGATTCCTAAGGGCATGCGGGTGTTTATCCCCCCCGCCCTAAGGCCATGCGGGTTTTTCACCCGCCTGTCCCAAGGACAAGCGGGATGTTCATCCGCCCGCCCTTGGGGCAGGCGGATGTTTCACTCGCCCAAGCCATATTCAATGAGTTCTATCTCCAAATCCGGAGACAGAACTCGTGTTTTCGATTCAAATTTAGCCAAAAAAAAAAATACCAACTGGATCACTAGTCATTTTTCTTTGCCGTGTCTGTCAGTCATGATTGTTGTTCGGATTTGTGATTTTGGAAGAAATCAGAGAAAGAATTTCAATTTTTGATTGAAAGTATGAAAATGATAAAAATGTTGAAAAGAGCAGTATTTAACAATCCACTTAAATTATTAATTAAAAGAATTATTAATTATCAGAAGAATTCTATAAATTAATAATGGCATATGACACATAATGGAAAACTTGTATAAAAAGTGTTAGGCATATGGTTTAAAAAACAAAAAAAAATGTTGAAAAATGAAAGATTAGTCTGAATAAGTAGGCAAAGTAAAAAAAGAACAAATTAGTAAAAATTGACAACCCATAAAGAAAATAAAGTATATAATAAAAAAACAAAAACAAATTTTGTTACGGAGTTGAATGATTTGCATTAGTTAAATTAAATAAGTAATTTGTTTAAGTAAAGGTTGGAGGCTAGCACAAATGAGAATTCGGATATTGCAACTATATTGATATTTTTAGGCGAATCGATACTATCGATGGGAGCGTTTTTTGTTAGATAAATAATTACGTTTGTCTTGAGAATGTTAGGTGTGATTAACCAAAAATCAAAACGAACACAGAAAAATAATATAAACAGTAGAACTAAAATGAAAAGAATAGAATTAGATAAATCTGATGCCTGTATTAGTAGTTTCCTTAAGACAGATGTCGTCGCTATTGACGATCGTCTCCCAGGATACAATAGATTACGCAAGCGAACTCAAACCGTGTGTAGGCTCGTTATCATCGGAGTAGGAAAACAAGAATCACCGAGCCACTCATGAAGTTTTATAGATTTCTAGATCTCATTGGGGCAAGTGCCCCTATTGCCCCCACCGTAGATCCGTCCCTGGGCGCATCATCTGATTGGCATCCCAGCCTCCCAATACATGTCAAGCAAGACTAGCTTATGACCAAAAACATTTTAGTGATGAAGTATGGAGAAGCTCATCGCCAAGAAGGAATCCACAAGAGTTGAAATTCCAATTAGACTATCAAAGAAGTCAGTTTAAAACAAGGACCCAGTACAAAATACAACCGAACCTATAAGACCTTTTCCCTGGTATACCGTAATGCAATATAATGTAATCAAATTTGTAATGTAATGTAATGGAATGATGATTCTATTACAATGTTTGGTTGATAAATAAAAACAAAATGATAGAATGTAATGACCATTACAACACTTATGTTTTCCTAATTAAATGTAATTATAAAATTTTATTTACATAATTATAATAAACGAACAACATGGAAAAATGGAAAAATGAGAAAAACGTGAAAAGCATAAAACACGAAAAATGAAAAAAACTTTAAATCGAAATCAAATACAAAATTATATTAACTGAAATCAATAAATTAATGAGTAGTTTTTCGTTTTTTAGTTTCCATTTTCACCTGTTTTTGTTTTTTTTTCGGTTTCCTGTTAATTTTTCATTTTTTGCATTTTTTATCCGTTTTTAAATTTTCATGTTTTTCTCTTTTTGTGTCTGATAAGATGTGAGATTTGATAAATGAGAGGTTAGATTGAGCTTTAAAAATAGGAATAACAATTACATGTTTTGGATATAATGAGAATTCAAATCATTTTTCTATGTAATGGGGATTACAAGAGTTGTTGAACAAAATTTAACTAATGCTTTTCTCATTCCATTACAATAAATTTGCAACATGCAACCAAACATGGTAATGGGCTTTGAATGTAATGGTCATTCCATTACGAAGCCCATTACATCTTACCAAACGAGGCCTAAGAGCCTAATAGTGTTATATTACTGATATTTTTGTAGGGTTAAATACATGAATATCATAATTAAATATAAAATTACAACTAAGTGATATCACCAAACTTAATTCTTAATATGTCATTATTCTCTATATATTATGATTTTACACCTTAATTAAAAACATCTAGACTCCAATTCATAAATCATAAATACTAGAAAATATATTATAGACTTCTAATTTAGAAATTCCAATCTTTAAAATATATTAAAAGTACTAAATTTACTAGTTTGACATGATCCAAAATTATGACTTGGCATAGTTGTAAATAGTTTTTAAAACATGAATTTCTGTGTAATTTTCCCATTTTTGTAAGGAGCCGGTTGGACCTTTTTCCCTTATCATTTCTTTTCTTTAACATTATAATTTTTTTAAATTTTTTATAATTTACGTGGATATATTTCAATTTGGTCCCTCTAAAAAGTTTAAAACTCTTTAACTCTTAGCTAGATTAAAGCACGTGATAGGGGACTCCCGGTTCAAATCCAATCAGGTTGTCTAGCATTGGTTCAAGCTATTCTCCTTTTCACCTCAAAAATCTTTTTATTTATCTAACATTATCTCGGCCAGTGTTATCACATACACCTTAATAAGCATGTAGAATTTGCTCATTCACCATTAGATCTAGACTTATTAGAATCGTAAGGTGGAGTTTCAAAGCATTATGAGGCTTAGATTTAATAAACCTATATCTAACGGTGAATGAGCAAATTCACTTGCTCATTAAGATGCATGTGAACATTCCTGTTATCTCGTGTTGTGTAGTTTTTTTTAGAGATTTAGATTTCATTTTATCTCGTTTGTTAGACACAACGAATTCAACACCTCATACTCTTGTAAAGGCTGTCATTTCAGTATTTGTTCGCGGTGAGTTTTACTACTTTTTATTATCATTGCTGTCAGAAATCAATATAAGATATATGATTAGACCTTAACTATCAATTCGAGTTTTTAGTTAAATCGGTTCTAATGATAATTGCTCTGAATTTACTTTAATAAAGTTTATTTCATTTAAAAACATATAGCAAGGCATATGACACACATGGTGGTGGAATCTTCATATAATTAATTGAGATAACTAAAAATGTTAGGCATATTATTTATTGTGAAAAATGGAATATTAGTTTGAAACAAATCAGAAAAAGGAGAATAAAAATAAAAAACAAATTTTATTACGAAGTTGAATGGTTTCACGGGATAAAGTGCAAAAATGTTCTAAATGTTTACTTCTATGAATAATTTTATCTCTAATATTTAAAATTGTATAATTTTACTTTTAAAATTGGCAGTCCATAACAATTTTATCTCTAATATTGACAATTTTATCTCCATATCAAAATTTATCAATAAAGATCACATATATTTATTTAAAAAAAACGAGTTCATTATATGATTATTTTATTGATATGGAGGAATTTGCTTTTGATAAAATTCAGGACCAAAAAGAATCGCCATTTCAGCTCTAGTTTTTGCCAGGTGATTTTCTGTAACAGATATTTGATCCATCAAGTTAGAGATTAATCCAGCACAGCCATAAACAGGATCTTCAATTCTACATTGTGCCTCAATATGCAACGAATCCACTGTTGCAGCTCTTAGATTAGGGGAAAGTTGCTGTTTTATCACAATTATGTCAATTAATAAACAAATATTTGTGAACAAATTATTATTGTTAAATTACCTTAAGCATCCTTGCAACATTCCCAGCGCTATAGATTTTGTGGACGCATGCGAATTTTTGAGGATTTTCAGTAGGAAAATGATGTTTAAAAATGCAATCTGAAAAGCATATTTTTGCTAAACACTTGCAAGCTGCACAACGATATCCCTCTATCATATTTTTCTATATTTTAGAAAAATATTGTAAAATTGTTGTAAAACTTATGCAGATTCTCCAAATCAATATGTTTATACAAGGAGGAAAGAAATAAATATATACAAGTGTTAGTTTTTCAAATTCATGTGGAGAGGTTTGTAAGAAATCAAGTCAATGAGAAAGAAGTGTTGACTTGACTCAAAAAGATGTTGAATTGACTCAAAAAACTGTTGAATTGACTCAAAGAAAGTCAAATCATTTTTGCTCCGCCAGCATCCATGGCTTAGTGGGGCCTCTGTGATCTCTTCCCTAAGATTTCTCAAGCTCTAATTTCATCTAGACCTGTCCACGGGTCCGGGTACCCGCCCGGCCCGCCCAGGCCCGTGTCCCTTGGACCGGACTTGGACAATAAAAATTGTTCATCGGC
This sequence comes from Euphorbia lathyris, assembly GCF_963576675.1. Taxonomy (NCBI): domain Eukaryota; kingdom Viridiplantae; phylum Streptophyta; class Magnoliopsida; order Malpighiales; family Euphorbiaceae; genus Euphorbia; species Euphorbia lathyris. The sequence goes on from NC_088915.1 coordinate 90,535,237, forward strand.
CCAGGCCCGCTAAAGCCCACCTATTTTTTGGGCGGACTTGGGATTAATAAAAATAACACGGGCCGGCCCAGCCCGGACCGCTTATTAATATTAATTAATAAATATATATTTATATATTAAATATTTATTTTTAAGTATAATATTTATTTTTTTATAATTAACAATTATATATATATATATATTTAGGTGGACTTATATGGGTTGGGCTCGGGATTTGATTTTTAAGCCCGAGCCCAGCCCGGCCCGAGCCCGCCTAAATTAATTGTGGGCTGGACTGGACTTGGGCTGAGCATTTTTACTTAAAAACTCGACTGGCCCGGCCCGAGCCCGGCCCATGGACAGGTCTAATTTCATCCCCGATATGGAATATGTTGACTATTGATAAAGGAGCGTAATGAGAGAACATGCATTATCTATCTCTTTTTCGAACCTACCATAATCCATGTTAAATCTTTTTTTTTTTGTTAATTTTTCCCGCTTAACACATAAAAACACAAGTGTTATCACTATCTATATTGTACATTAGAATTTTTTGGGTCATTGGATTTTCCTTTTTAGTCCATTCCACCATTGACTAATTTTCTTTATTTTTGTGGTAGCACAATAGGTTTGACCGTAACGAATCGTATCGATCGTGGATTGCTATTCGTCGCCCCTATTTTCCTTGCCGTCGCTTCCTGTTTGACATTTTTGCCATTTTCATTTTTCATTCAAAAAACTGAAATTCTCTCAACCACGAAGAACAAAACAAAGAAAAATCATGCCTCCAAAACAAGGAAAAATAATTGAACATCTAAGTTTCGTATTTACCAATAATCTGAAATTTAACGAATTTAACTTGAGACGGAATTTTTTTTTTCGTTGAATTTGCACTAAACGGGTAGCCCATACGGTCTGATCCATGGACCGATAGCATGAACTATCCTATTTAACCTAGGCAAAACGGGTAGGTTACCCTATTTTGCCTAGGCAAAACGGGTAGCCCACCCTATTTTGCCTAGGAAAAACGGGTGGGCTACCCGTTTTGCCTAGGCAAAATAGGGTAGCCTACCCGTTTTGCCTAGGTGAAATCGGGTAGGCTACCCGTTTTCCTTTAGAAAAAATGGGTTTATTTATTTATTTTTTTAATTATAATAAATATTAATTATAGATAAATTATGTATTGATTGGAAATAAAAAATACGTATTGAAGTGTCCAATTAATTTTTATTTGGTAAATTATATTTATTTACCTTTTAGAACGTCAATTTAATTATACGTAAATTATGTATTGACTCGATAGAAAAAACGTATATATAAATTATTGATTGGAAATAAAAAATACGTAAATTATGTATTGCACGCGTTAATACGTAATTTATCTATAATTAATATTTATTATAATTAAAATAAATAAATTTATTTTCCCTAAAGGAAAACGGGTAGCCTACCCTATTTCACCTAGGCAAAACGGGTAGCCCACCCGTTTTGCCTAGGCAAAATAGGGTAGTTCATGCTATCGGTCCATGGACCGGACCGTATGGACTACCCGTTTAGTGCAAATTCAACGGAAAAAAAATTCCGTTTCAAGTTAAATTCGTTAAATTTCAGATTATTGGTAAATACAAAACTTAGATGTTCAATTATTTTTCCTTGTTTTGGAGGCATGATTTTTCTTCGTTTTGTTCTTCGTGATTGAGAGAATTTCAGTTTTTTGAATGAAAAATAAAAAGGGCAAAAATGTCAAACAGGAGGCGACGGTAAGAAAAATAGGGGCGACAAATAGCAAAACCCATTTAATGTGGCAATCCATTAATGGTCAACTCAGACACCACCCATTTAATTAAATCAATTTTGATGCAAATATATAACCATGATCGGTTCTATTTTAAAATTAGATGCTACAAACTAGACCCGGCAAAGCGACACACGGTCCGATGACACGACACGAACACGATACGTTTTTTTAGTGTTAGTGTTTAGGGTTTTATGACACGATACGAAAGTTGACACGACACGAAATGACACGTTAATTTTCGTATCGTGTTCGTGTCAACCCGAAAACACGAAACTGACACAAAATTTAATTACAAATATACCCTTATGATTTTAGGGTTTGGAAATGTAAGAGTATATACAAATATAATATATTTAATTATTTTGTAAATACATAGAAAAGTTATTACTCTGTTTTTTTTTCTTTATCTGGAATAACAGGTCGGGTCGTGTTGAGCATGTTAGGTCGTGTTAGCAGGTCAGGTCGTGTCAATTTAATTGGTTGTGTAAAAAATTCGTGTCGTGTCGTGTTTACCGTGTCAAGAGCAGATCGTGTTCGTGTTCTGTGACACGAAAAATTTTCGTATCGTGTTCGTGTTTCAGGTTTTGACACGAACACAAAAATTGCCAGGTCTACTACAAACAATATGAACATGCATGCCATGTACTTATTCCCATCATAAAATGATACATTCAAAACAGTCAATGACTAAACTTTCACCTAGTATGATGAAAGTTATATATAAAACAAAACACATAAATGCATATACAAAAAGTAGTGTTAAATTTTTATAAACGTTGAGGGTATTATAGGGCATTCGAAGATTAATCGGGATTAGTCGAAAATTAATCAGATTTGTAGTTTTGTTTGTTAATAAACAAATTACTATACAATGGCATTAAAATATATATTATATACTATGTAAAAATAATAAAATAAAATAATTTTAAATAAAACATGTATACTTTTTACATATATTCTTAAAAGTGTGCCAATAACAACTTTTAACCAATAATATTATTAAAGCGACTAAAAACAGTAAAATATAATATGCACAAGTAATATAATTGACGAAACGAAACATGGATGTCATCTAGATGACACGTGGCTACCACATAGTTGACCAAAACGAAACTTGTGAGTTAGGTGGAAGTCACATTTCGTTTTGAACGGCTAGGTGACAGCCATGTGTTGTTTCGATCAATAGTAAAAGTCGACTACTGCTGATGTGATAATCAAGTCACTTTTCTGATATCTTTTTATTCTTGAAGTCGCTCTAGTGATTTAATTGAGAAAAAAATAAAAAATTGAATAATTTTATTGAAATAAATTAAAGTTTCACTACCATTTTGAGACATCTATGAAAATTGGGAGATGATTGGTGTAAGGAAAGAAAGTGCATAATTGTCACGTTTCTATTGGCAAGGTCCAATGGACCCGATCGAGAACTTCTACGGTGGACCGGGTGTAGTGGACCCAACCAATGAAAAAAGAGAATCATACTACCTCATTGGGAGATGATTGGTGTAAGGAAAGAAAGTGCATAATTGTCACGTTTCTATTGGCAAGGTCCAATGGACCCGATCCATAGTAGAATTTCTCCTTTAAGGAGAACTTCTACGGTGGACCGGGTGCAGTGGACCCAACCAATGAAAAAATAGAATCATACTACCTCATTGGGAGATGATTAGTGTAAGGAAAGAAAGTGCATAATTTTCACGTTTCTATTGGCAAGGTCCAATGGACCCGATCCATAGTAGAATTTCTCCTCTTTAAGACCCAGAAATTAGAAAGATCAAGTACATATAATTCTTCTCTTATAATCTAATTTAAAGAAAATAAATAATAGTTCTCTTTTTTAATTCTATAAGTTATCGTTAATGTATTGTATTGGTACACCTAATACACAAATAACCCCTGAACTTGTTCAAATATTGCAACTGCTTCCTCCAACTTTCAATCATAACAATTTACCTCTTAAATTTGTCCAATTGTAAAACATAACTCCAAAATGAGATTTTTTTTTTTACCCGTACTTGAAGCAACCGTAAAAACGTTTCCCCGGATTCGTATCACGCCAAAGATCTGATTATACACTCCAAGAGCGTTGCAGTTTTTGTATTTCACGTGTTTCTTCAATTGCAGTTCATGTCAGCAATTTGGAGTTATATTTTATAATTGGACAAATTTGAGGGATAAATTGTTACAATTGAAATTCGGGAGGGGCAGTTACAATATTTGGACAAGTTCAGAGGATTATTTGTATATTAAGCCTAATTTAATATCCCATGTGAATGAATAAAACAAGGTTAATCTATAGCTTTCCACGTCATCGATCATATGACGGTGATAGTAATTGACAATTGGAAAAGGTACATTTATTATTAGTACTGTTTTGGACCATATTCCTTTAAAGGCCTATTTCGCTTGAGAAAGCCCACCGGGAAAGTAAGTCCAAGACCTAAACCGTCAAACTCTTTTCGGTTTAAATTAGACTTCGGAATGGGCCGGGTTCGGGCCGAGCCTGTTGGACTTTTAATAAAAGCTGACAAACCCAAGTCCAGCCCAAACCCACACTAATTAGAGTTGGGTTCGGACTCGGACCTAAAAACGAATCTCAAACCCGTCCGTCCAAACTTATATTTATATTAAAAAAAAATCAATTAAAATAAAATACTGACTTGTTTGATAAATTGGATTCATATAAAATGGTGGGTATACCAAAAAAAAAATATATATATATATATATAATGGTGGGTTTATATATTGGGCTATTGATGTAGATTGAAATCGACTGAAGGTTTTAATCGTAAACCAACAAAGAATACAAACTTCTCTAGCTTAACTAGAAGGTTGAGTAAACCCAATGATTGATAATCCAAGCTCCAATGGAGGCTCTTTTGTGTTAATTCATTCAAAGTTACTAAACATTACAAAGAGGAGAGTTTAAATACTCTCCAAAATAACAAGAGAAATGACTAAAAGCCCATGAACAGGTTTTTGGGCAAAGCATGTGCCTAAGGGTAGGATGGGAAAGGAAAGAGTCCATGGTAGTTTAGTAAATAAGGGTTGGTGGCAAACAGTAAATAAACACCAACAGTAATGGTCCCCTCTTGGTAAGAACTTGGAGGAGAAATATTCTTTCAGCAGGGCACGCCCCGCGTGGGTCTTGGTACGCTCCGCGTAACTCGGGTCCTGATCCTTGAGAGTCTTCGCGGAGGACTTTACGCGTGGCGTTCCTGGAGTCACGCCCCGCGTATTGGAGCTTCTGCTTCTGGTGACCATGGGTGGTGAACTTCACGCGGAGCGTCTTCGGGACTATGCCCCGCGTGCTTGCCCTCCTGGGATGGTTTCTCCTCCGACGCCGAATCCACGCCCCGTGCGCCTGGACATACGCCCCGCGTCCCTGAGCTTCTGGGCAAATCTTCGAAAACTGGTTCCTTCACGCCCCGCGCCTTGGCGAGTACGCCCTGCGTACTAGGCTGGTTTCCCCGGTTCTCACTGTTCTCGTCTCTTGGCTCCGGGCTCGAGCTTAGTGAGAGGATGCCCTCATCAGCTATATTACAAAATAATTTATGAATCCAAAAAACATTACAAAACAAAACAATCTAGAATTTCTAATTGGGCTATATTACTTATTACATATTATATATAAATATAATTTATAAATGTATATATAGAGAGTCGGTCGGGTCGGGCCAGGCCAAACCCGACTGGTATTTATATAGCCCAAGCCATCCATTTTCTAGACAGGTTTATTTGGGTTTGGATCGGGTCGGGCCTGACACCAATTTTATGTATCCAAGCCCTGTTAAATGGGCCTGGTCTCAGACCGGGCGGGCAGGCTCATCGGCCCATGCCGAGGTCTAGTTTAAATGCACCATTAATCACTGAATTTATATAGTTGTTTTAAAATGGTCACTCAATTTCAATTTGTCTCAATAAAATGATTCAATTTTAAGTTTTGTCTCAATAGGTTACTTCGGCGATCTTAGTGGGTAAAACACATAATGACAAAAGTGACACGTCAATATGAGTCAGCTCAAATCTCTGACCGAAACGAAAAGGGACAGCCACATTTCAGTTATATTTATGAAAAAAATGAAATATTGATAAGTGTCCAAAACGACAAGTTTATCATGTTCATTTTGTGAATATTTCATTCTTACTCGTGTCGTTTTAGGCCCTTTTTACTTGTTTTGTTGCATAAGTGGTTTCAGGGATCGAATTGGAGAAAAGAAGGCTTGGAAGGCTGTTTTGGACCTTTTCTCACTCAAGTTCAGCTTTGCGGACGTAACATGCTTAGTCTTGCCCAAGACTAAGAGGGTCGACTTATTCAGATCGCCAAGTCAGCAGAATCAGCAACTAACTTATCTCCACAGTTTCAACAGCATGTTTTGAACGAAAGAAATCCCTGTAAACAAGGAGAGAACCCAGGAGATTGAAGATTCTTGAATTAACACTATAAAAGATAACCACATTTGCTTTTGGAGATACTTTTGGATTTTGATAGTTCCTTGTTAGGGTTTTTGTAAGCTTTGGCAGAATTTTTTGTTTTCATTTTTACGTTTATTATTTTGTAGCTATTATAGTCGATTCATGGCTATGAGTAGCTAAACCCCTTTGTCGATTGAGGGATTAATCAAAGGCTAGTATTATTTTCCTATTGTGAGATTGTCATTCTTAAGTTCATCAGTCTAATTTTCTTACCCGTTTACATGTTCATTGATCTATAAAATCAGACCTTTAACGGAAGTTTAGACTTTAGTTCGGCCGGGCTTCGGTCTACTCATTCGTTGGATTAATGTTAGGGTTTAGGATTCGTAATCATCTGAGTTCTTAACATATATTAAGCGTATGAACACGTAATTTGGTTTGAATCGGAATCGCTAAGAATCCGGTTAACTTAGGTTGGGTCCTTCTAATTCCTAATGCTTTTGACAGATCAAATTCTAAGCGCTAAGCTAGAACCGTCTGTCAATTAGGAGCTTATCTTTAGGCGCTCTAGGATTTGCTTTACAACTAAGGAAGGATTAGGTCGGGAATGAATAAGGAACGGCTATAACCAACCCGGGTAATGTTAGTTATGATATTTTCGCACTTTCAATGATCAAAAGGAAATAAATACAAGGTCTGCGGTTATCCCTTAATCGGTTTCCAATCTGATAAGAGTACACCACTTTTCTTTTAATTGCAATTCCAACTTTACAAAGTTAATCTAAATCAATCAATCAACCATTCACCCCCATTTACATTCTTTTCGATTTAATTATTATACGAACAATCAGTATTAATCCTTAGGGTACGATCTCTATTTACCCCTATCTACAAATCAGTAGTCAGTCAGTAAATAACTGTTTATTTGGTGGATTCGACACCCATCAAATTTCGTTTTTTTTTCAAAAAAATAACCGACACATGATAGCCAAGTAATGCATATGTTGATGTCATTTGTCGTTTCGATCAGAGATATAACTTGTCTCATGCTGACGTGTCATCTATGTCATCATTTCGATATTTTTTAATCACTGAAATCGTCAGAATGATCTAATTGAAACAAAACTCAAAGTTGAATTTATTGAAATAAATTGCAGCTGAGTGACCATTTGAAACAAACTATACTGATTAATTTAACTCAACTCTTTTCACCGCCAAACTTGAGGGTCAAATGGTAATTTTACGTCCTCCCACACCAATAAAAAGGCTAATTTATGTTCTCTCTGTATTATTAGTAATTAAACTTCATATTTATATATACAAAACAGACGTTGATATCTCAGTTTACATCAGGTCGACCCTAATACATGTCAATCTTTTTAGAAAAAGTGACATCAAAGAGTTGGACCATACCCAACATTCGGTGCGGTGAGGGTGGATCGTACTCTAAGATCATCAGATTTCAACAAACTTTCCGAACCCATATTCAGAACCCAAAAATATGAAAGGGAAATTACCAAAAAAATAAGAGATAACAAGAGTTAGACTCTGTTCTTTATTACTGAAAAAAACTGAACTGAACTGAACTGAACTGAATGATACTGAATACTGAACTGAACTGAATTTAACTGAATGCTACTGAACTTAACTGAATGATACCGAACTTAACCAAATTTAATCGAACGTAACAATAATGATGATATTAGACTTTAAAATAATTTAATGATAATATTGGACATTAATAAGCTTATAATAATAATAATAATAATAATAATAATAATATTTCTACCAAAAAAATAATATCAATAATAAATAAACATATTATTAAAGATTAAACTAAATTAAATATCAAATAAAATCTAGGCTCGATAAAATCCTATGACATTAAATAAAAATGAGTCTAATTTAAATTAAAAATATAAATTACATACAAACACAAATTTATATATAATTTAAAGCCTATGAAATTAAATACAAATTTTTATATGAATACACACTCTTAACTTTTTATTACAATTAAGTATTAATGTACAAAAATACCTTTAACGTTTTGGGTCCGGGGTTATTTTACTCCTAACGTCTAAATATGAATTTTCATATGAATACAAAATCTTGACTCAATTTATCAATGTTAAGGGTAAAATTGCTATTGGCTTCTAATATTAGGGATAAAATTGCACTATTTGAGATATTAAGGTAGTTGAGCCAGTTAATTTTTTAGAGCATTGTAATGTAAACGTATTAATATAATATTTATTTACTTTTCGCAAAATTTGCAAATAAGTTGCACCAAATAATTATAATTATAATAAACAATGATAATATATATAATGACAAAGCATAAATTATATATAAATATAATTATAATGAAAATAGATAAATTAATATATAATAAATTATAATAATTATAATAAATTGCTGAAATTATAAATAAATAATGATAATAATAATAAATTATATATAAATAATAATAATATATAATAATTATAATAAATAATGATAAATTATTGAATACTGAAACTGAATACTGAACTGAACTGAACTGAACTGATTACTACTGAACTGAACTGAACTGAACTGATTGTTACTGAAATTAAGTAATAAAGAACATGGCCTTATCCTCCGGCATGAGAACTTAAAGTACACCCCTGGCTCCTCGATAAAAGGGAAAGAGGGGATCTCATTCCATAACAAATCCAACATCAAATACTCGTATTCTGAAAACCATTTGACGAAGAAAACATATACTACTTGGATGCAGGGCCGGTCCTGACAATTCAGGGGCCTTAGGCAAAACAAGTAATAAGGGCACCTTTAGTATAAAACTTACTAATTGATTTTGTGTTAAGGTGCAAAAATACCCCTAACATTTTGGATCAGGAGCAATTTTACTCCTAATATCTAAATGGTGCAATTTTACCCCTAACGTTGGAAGCCAAGAATAATTTTATCCCTAACATTGTTAAATTGAGTTAAGTTGATAAATATTTCATCAAACTGTCTTTTCGATCATGAATCTTGTCATCTACACTTCACACATGCGTCATTTTATCAGTAACAAGTCACAAACATATGTTGGGATGTAAACAAAATAAAAAATAAATAAAGAAAATATAATGTCTTTTGCACGAATTGGACAAAAAAATTCACCGAATTTTTAAATATTAATCTTCAGTTCTATTATTAAATTATAAAACACATGAAATCTTTTTTTAGAACGAATTGATATGCAATTTGTGCAAAATGAGAGACAAAAATATCTGTGTTTTATAATTGTATCTGAAATTGACCTAAATTATCAACGTTACGGGTAAATTTGCTCTTGGCTACCAACGTTAGGGAAAAATTTGCACCATTTTAGACGTTAGGGGTAAAATTACTCCTCACTCAAAATGTTATGAGTAATTTTGCACCTTAACCCATTGGTTTTTATTCATATCATTGTATAATTAAATTTTAATTTTCAAAATTTAATTATGGTAATAAAATGAAATTTTTTTTTTTGATGTATTTTTAATATATAAATGTTATGGATAGTTTCATTAAAATGAATATCAAAAAAGTGACAAAGATGAGAATCAAGCTCACACCCTCTTCAATGGGAAGATAATGCATTACCATTATGCTAGTTTGAATTCATGTTTAATACTTAAAACATATGAAATTTATTTACAAACCTAAATTTTTTTTTGGGCCCCCTTCCGGCCTTGGACCCTAGGCCGGTGCACCCCGGGCCTATGCCTAGGGCCGGCCCTGCTTGGATGATCCCAAATACTACACACATCGTAGCAATTCAGAAATTACAGGACTCCAGGGGCGGAACTAGGGGGGTTGGGGTAGGCTGGAGCCCCGGTAGGCCGCCGGAGAATTGAAAAAAAAAAAATAATAATAGTATCCGATAATATTTAAGGAGAATTATATTAACTCTATGTAGTATTATTTCAGTGTTTAAAGGTAGATGAGATGGTTAATAATGTTTATTTCTATTTGAATATAGTAAAAAATACAACCCAGCCCGTAAGACCTTTGCCCTATATCATTTGTTTTCTTTAGGAGGCTAATATTGTTATATTGGGTAAATTACATCCATGGCCATTAAACTTCACCCATTTTAACATTGTGGCCATTAAACTTTAATTCTTAACAATATGACCACTAAATTTTACACTTTTTAACATCGGTGGCCACTCAACTTTAACTAACTCCTCAAAATGACCGTTAATGATCTCAAAATAAAAAAATTCAATAACTAAAGTTGCTCAGAAAGACATTTACTATGAAACCATATTTTTATTTTCCAAAATTATGTTTTTTTGGAGCTTTCTCTTTCTAAAAAATCATTTTCTCTCTCCTAACCAAACAACACCTAAATGACCTCAAAACGAATTTTTTTAAGAATTAAAGTTTCTTAGAATATCATTAACTCTGTAATTTTTTATTTTGAGACCATCAATGGTCGTTTTGAGGTGTTGAGTTTGTTAAAAAGTGTAAAATTGGCCATACCGTTAAGAATTGAAATTCAGTGACCATAATATTAAATGAGTAAATTTAAGTGGCTATGGGTGTAATTTACCCGTTATATTACTGCCATTTTTTGTTAGGAGCCGGTTGGAACTTTTCGCTTTGTCATTTCTTTCCTATTGCCATTATAAGTTTTTTAAATTTATTAGGGATAATGTGTAAAAATATCCTTAACATTTACATGTATGAGCAATTTTACCCTTAACGTATAAAATGATTCAATTTTACCATTTGTGTTGGCAATCAAGAGCAATTTTACCCCTAACATTGACAAGTTGGGTCAATTTCAGACATTATTATCAAACGCGTATATTTTATTCTTTATTCTGCACCAATTGTACGTAAGTTGATTGTGAAAAAAAAAATTTATATTTTTTATGATTTAATAATATAATTATAAATTAATATTTTTAAATTCGGTAAAATATTTGAATTTTTTTTGTCCGACTTGTATAAAATACAATATATTCTTTTAAATTTTTTTTTTCACGTTTAAACATATGTTTGTGATATGTTACTAATGAGTTATAAAATGACGTATATGTAAAGAGTAAATGACAAGATTCATGACCAAAAAGATAATTTGATGAATAATTTCTTCAATTGACTAAACTTGTTAATGTTAAGGATAGAATTGCCCTTGGTTACCAACGTTAAGGATAAAATTACACTATTTTAGACGTTAGACGTGAAATTGCTCTTAAGTGTAAATGTTAAGGGTATTTTTGCATCTTATTAGACGTTAGACGTGAAATTGCTCCTAAGTGTAAATGTTAAGGGTATTTTTGCATCTTATTCGAATTTGAATTTATATAATTTATGAATTTGAATTTATATAATTTATGTGGATATATTTCAATTTGGCCCTCTAAAAGATTTAAAACTCTTTAACTCCTATATAAGTTAAGCAGTCTTGATCACATGCACCTTAACTAGATTAAAGCAAGTGGTAAGAGACTCCCGGTTCAAATCCAATCAGGTTGTCTAGCAGTGGTTCAACTATTCTTTTTTTCACCTCAATTCTCCTTATTTATCTTACATTATTATTTCGTATTCTCTCGTTCTATTTAGAGATTTGGATTTTATTTCTATCTCGTTTATTAGGCGTTCATTGAATTTGACACCTCATACTATCGTAAAGGCTGTTCTTTTTGTGTTTGTTCGTAGTGAATGAACATGTCCACTACTTTTTATTAGACCTGATAATTTCGTATTCAAGTCATGTTTGTGTCTTCTCATTTTTGGGTTCGTGTTGAAAAGAGTAAATCCAAACTCAATAAAAAATATGTGTATCACAACACAATCGTGTTAACCTGTTCGGGTTAGTGTCAATTCCGTATCGTGTTTTTAGGTTACTTGTAAATTTGTTGTGCATGTATATTAATGATAACTGTTAAAAATATAAGAAGATATGGTACTATTTTTATATATTTTATGTCATTTTTATATTAGTATATTAACACTAATCATCGAAAAGTCCGCTAATATCATGTTAAGGGGTAATGTAATGCGTTTATAACAATTTAGGAGGTTTGGATCATACTTGCAAGTAATAACTATAATTTTATTATTTTTATTAATAAAATGACATATAAAAATACGAAAGAATATAACAACAATTTTAAATATTCGTGTCGTTTTCGGATTAGCATATCAACTCTAACCCAGCCCAAAAATTTATGTGTCAGTTTAGTGTTAACCAAAAAATGACACATTACCTATTAAGCTAAACCCAAACATTAAAATTACGTATCGATTTCGTATCGTATAATCGGATCGTGTGTACTTTTGTTACCTCTATTTTTTATTATCCATTTTATTGCTCTAAATTAACTTTAATAAAGTTTATTTCATTTTTCAACATAAATAATATAAATAATAAACAAATTAGAAAAAGGAGAATAGAAATAAAAAAGGAGAATTGAAATAAAAAACAAATTTTGTTACGAAGTTGATTGATTTCGTTCAATAACCATATAATTTGCATTAGTTAAATCAAAGAAGTGATTAACCTTAGGATCTCTCAGAACCAATTGGTAAGCTATATTTACTGCTATTCATTTATTTTATGAATTATTCGTACATATTTCGTTACCGTAACAAGTATACTTTTTGAATTATTTATGTTGAATATCCACAAAAATCGTACTCGTTGTCATCTCTAGAGCTGTCAATATGGAATATGACACAATAACATGATTGGCGTAATCCATAAATGGAACGAATTGTGGTTGATATTTAATGGGTTAGGATCATAAATGGATTGATACGGTTACTTGTGAAATAAATGAGTTGGGTCATAGGTTGATAACCCGTGTAACCCATTTATCTTAATTCTAATAATATAATTTTAGGGAAAATTACACAGAAATTCATCTTTTAAAAACTATTTACAATTATATCAGGTCATTATTTTGGATTATATCAAACTAGTAAAATCGGTACTTTTAATATATTTTAAGGATTAGAATTTATAAATGAAAAGTCTATAATATATTTTCTAGGGTTTATGATTTATGAATTGGAGTCTAGATTTCTTAAATTATGGTGTAAAATCATAATATATAGAGAATAATGACATATTAAGAATTACGTTTGGTGATATGACTTAGTTGTATTTTTTTACTTAATTATGATATTCATGTATTTGACCCAAACTGAAAGACGCAAAAATAATGACATATTAAGAATTAAGTTTGGTGATACGACTTAGTTGTATTTTTTTACTTAATTGTGATATTCATGTATTTGACCCATAATTTTATTGTAATTAATAGGCCTAATATAGAAATAACCCCATGAACTTGTCCAAATGTTGCAACTGCCCCCTTCAACTTTCAATTGTAACAAATTACCCCTTAAATTTGTCCAATTGTAAAACATAACCCCAAATTGGGAAATTTTTCACCCCGTACTTGAAGCAACCGTAAAAACGTTTCTCTGAATTCGTATCACGCCAAGGATCTAATTATCACACTCTACGAGCGTTGCAGCTTTTGTATTTCACGTGTTTCTTCAATTGCAGTCCATGTCAGCAATTTGGGGTTATGTTTTACAATTGGACAAGTTTGAGGGGTTATATTTTACAATTGGACAAGTTTGAGGGGTAAGTTGTTACAATTGAAAGTTCGGGTGGCAATTGCAACATTTGGACAAGTTTAGGAGGTTATTTGTGTATTAGGCCTAATTAACAATATAATTATATTGTAATTAGTTAAAATTTGAGTGGTTAGGTTGAATTTTAGCGTGTTTAATTGATTTTTTAAATATGTTTTTGATTAAAGTGTTGAAAAAATTAAATGTTAGAATATTTTAAATTTGATTTGCCTATTTATTCATTAATTTATCTTTTTCAGATTTAGAAATCAGGTTTATTTGCGAATGTTGTAAAATGAAAATGAGTTGATGAATTTTATAACCTTTTTAATTGATTTTATTATATAATGGATTAATTTTATAACCTTTTATCTATTTTTCATTCATATAGTTAAATTGTTCAAACGAGTTAACCTGTATCAATGCATATGGGTCATGTCAAGGTTGACCCTTAACTGATCACCAGGATAGACGAGACCACACGTTCTCATTTTGATACAGATTTTTATATTCTTAGGATATATTGAAAGTATTGACTATTGTTACGACGATGGACTTAGTGCTAAGGAAGTGATTTCGGTGATACTTGTACATGGATTCAATTTACGATGGAAATAATAACGAAGTCTCTATTAATGTTTTAGCATTTTAGAGTGGTAACCATAGAAAAATAAATTGGTAAGAATTTATCAATAAAGATCACATATATTTATTTAAAAAAAGAATTCATGATATGATTATTTTATTGATATGGAGGAATTTGCTTTTGATGAAATTCAGGACTAAAAAGAATAGTCATTTCAGCTTTAGTTTTTGCTAGATGATTTTCTGCAACAGATATTTGATCTATCAAGTTAGAGATTAATCCAGCACAGCCATAAACAGGATCTTCAATTCTGCATTGCGCCTCGATATGCAATGAATCCATTGCTGCAGCTCTTAGATTAGGGGGAAGTTGCTGTTTTATCACAATTATGTCAATTAATAAACAAATATTTATGAACAAATTATTATTATTTATTTTTATTATTATTATTTTTAAATTACCTTAAGCAACCTTGCAATATTCCCAGCGCTATAGATTTTGTGGATGCATACGAATTTTTGAGGGTCTTCAGTAGGAAAATAATGTTTAAAAATGCAATCTGAAAAGCATATTTTTCCTAAACACTTGCAAGCTGCACAATGATATCCCTTTATCATATTTTTCTAAATCTTAGAAAAATGTTCCAAAACTTATAGAGATCAATATGTTTATATAAGGAGAGGAGCAATAAATATAATTGTTGGGTTTTCAAATGCAACTAGTTTTTCAAATTCATATGGAAAGGTTTGAAAGAAATCAAATAAACGAGAAAGAAGTGTTGAATTAACTTTAAAGTGTTGAATTGACTCGAAGAAATATTGAATTGACTCAAAAGTGTTGAGTTGAGTCAAAGAAGGGTTGAATTGACTCAAAGAAAGTCAAATTACTTTTGCTCCGCCTAATCTCCATGGCTGAGTGGGGCCTATGTGATCTCTTCCCTGAATATGGCGACTGTTGATAAGGGACTGTAATCAGAGGAGTTGCCTTCTCTATCTTTTCTTCAAACCTTACCATAATCAATGTTAAATCCTCTCTTTTGTTGTTAATTATTCCCGCTTGACACTTAAAAGAGATCGAGAAAGGTTAGGGATGATAACACACACAAGATTACGATTATATCCCTCCTTAATATTCATCCCTTACCTCGCGAAAAACCAAGCTTTCCCAACAGTATCCATGACGTTCTAGAGGGGGAAAATTGTAGAAATTACAAAAGAATCATTTGTGGTTTTAGTTCTTCATAGATATCAGTGGAGACAAGTGACCCAATTGCCCATCACTGTAGATCCATCTCTGATCAATACTAGGAAACCTTCACTTAAACTTGATTATTGCTAAATGTCTAAGTTGTAATAGCTATATCAGATATTTGAAAAATACATTAATGACAAACTTTGATATTAAAAACTAGACGCATGAGAAAGGTCTCCTCAAATTCTAGCTTCACATTCACATTCTGTTATGTGAATCTAGAAATATCACGTAATAGGCTGTACTCGAGCCGAGCCAGGTTGAGCTTTAGCCTTTTCAGGCCCGGCTCTTCAGAAAATTGACGAGCTAGAGCTCGAGCTTAATATTCTGTTAGTGAGTTGCTCACGATCTGATTGTGAACTTTTTAACAAGTTTGTTGAGCTTTGCGCACGAATAGCTCATTAATTCAGTTCATGGAGTTCGCTCGCGAGCAGCTCATAGATTATGTTGATTTGAATTTTTTTAACACAAACTATATAGTTTTGAAATCTACAAAACTAAATTTTACACAAAACTACGTTGTTTTACATTTTCCCTCTATAGAAATGTTATTGTTAAAAAAAATAATCGAACCAAACTTGTTCCCGAGCGTGTTTATGAACATTACAATTGACCTTGTTCATGAACCTACAATCGAGCCTGCTCATGAGCTTTCGAGCTGAGTTTCGCCATGTTCAAGCTCCACTCGTTTATAAATTGAGTCGAACACGGTCGAGCTTTTATCGAACTGAATATTGAACCGCTCATGAGCAACTCGGCTCATTTGCAACCCTACGTACACCTTAGCTCACTCAAATCCTTGTCTCTTTTTTCATCTTTGAAATAATTATTGCCACCAAGCGAATGAAAAACATTGTCGAAACAAAATTGAAGAGGGAGAGAAATAGATTTGAAGAGAGAGATTCAAAACTCGTGTGGACTGGTCAAAGTACTTAATTGACAATCATCATTACTTGAGGTATATTTTTGAGACAAAATAAAATTCAGGTACTAACGGCTCGAGTCATTTACAGCCCTATGTACACCTTAGCTCACTCAAATTCATGTATTTTTTCATCTTTGAAATAATTACTGCCACCAAGCGTGAAAGGAAAATTCTGTCCAAACAAAATTGAAGAGAAAAAGAGAGAACGATATTTGAAGAGAAAGATAGTCAAAAAGAGAAATAGAACCTTCTTGAAATTTGAGGAGAGATAAATAAAAATTAACTCCAATATTATTTTAGGTCCTATTTTTTACTAACCGAATTGAATGGTACTGAACTGAAATTATATTATTAGACTTTAATAATAGCAATAATTAAAATAATAATAATAATGGTTCTAATAATAATAATAATAATAATTAATAAATAAATATAATAAATAATGATAAATTATTGAACTGAACTGAAAATTACAGAACTGAACTGAACTAAATGCTACTGAACTGAACTGAACTGAAATTACTGATACTGAAATTAAGTGACAAAAAACAGTGTCTTAGTGGCTCCCCAAATCACTAAGAGCCTCCTAGTCACTACTTATTTCATTTTTATTAATAATTCATTATTGAAGAGTCTTTCCCCTCTCGCTTTGATAAATATAACAACACTTAATAATTTTAAAGGATAAGGTACTAAAATAGGTTAATGGTTTTTGAGGAAGTATCAATTTAGGCTCTACATACAAAATAGTACTAATATAAGCTTAACGTTTAAAAAAGAGTACCAATTTAGGCTTCAAAAACGAATTGGACATGTCATTCCTTTTACTCCGTCAAGTTCTGATTTCTCCCTCCACGTACAATTGACAGAACTTAATGGAGTAATATCAATAACGTGTCTCGTTCCATTTTCGATGCCTAAATTGGTACCCTTTTTTTACATGTTAAACCTATATTGCTCCTATTTTGTATGTGGAACCTAAATTGATGCTTTCCCAAAAACTATAGGCATATTTTGGCACCTTAACCCTAATTTTAATGACAAAATAGTAAATAATGAGTGAATATAAAGAGTATTGTTAGAGATGATATATATTAGTCGCTCTCAAATCACTAAGAGTCAATTGTTTATAGGGTTAAGATGTGATAACTTGTGAAAAAATCCTTGATCGGAGCACTTCCCTGTGAGGCGCCGTTGGGATCGGCCGGGGACACTCCGATGCCAAAGTCAGTAATATTTCTGAGAATAAACTGTAAGAACAAAAGTGGAGAATCAGTAAGTGTACCTTGATAGCCTAAGGATGTAGGCTATATATAGCTTGGAAGTCGTAACCTTTGGCAACCAGAAAGTCTCTATTAATGCTCCATTAATGGCGGTTATAAGTTATCCTTAAACTGGCGGTTTAGCTAATTGATAGCTCATTAATGGCCTTTATGGCCGGGTCGGCTTTAGCTGTTACAGTGACGAATCAAGTAGATGAGGAGATCCGCCTTATAGGTTCGCCAGCGGATCTCTTTGAGTGGGATCATGGAGATCTGCCATCCGGATCTCCTTTGGGGATTAATACGCGGCGTTCTCTAGGTGAATATCCCTTTTGGTCCTTAGGATAATATCTCAATGTTATCAGACGCCCCCCCAAAGTTCCCTTAAAGTCCTTTAGGGCTTTTGATCTTCTGGGCGCCGTCATGATTACCTGCATTAATGAACACTCCGTTCGATGCCAATCGTAGAGTGACACGTGTAAGGAGCGCTCTGTTCAAAGAAAGAAAAGACGCCTTCTTCTTCCTTCTCTCTTTCCTTCTCCCTCATTTCATCTTCATTTTCATCTGCGTGAAGCTTTTTCCTGGAAATTTCGGAGTTCAAAGCTTTTTGATTTCATGTAAGTTCATCTTTCCTTACTCGATTTGTTCTGAATGTTTAGGAGTTCTTCATCATCTTCTAGATCAACTTCGGAGCTTTTTAATTCGACCCCTTCTCCTGAAATAGTAGTTAATTTTAGTTGGACCACTTCGTCATCGGAGAACTCATCTTCCTCCGAGGCCTCTGTTAGCTCTGAGTTAGCTGGGTTGTGTAACTCGGTGCGTAATCGCTATCAGACTCGTTCAACCAGAAATCAAGTTCTTTCTACCTCTGTCTCCGGTGCCGCTCCGGCCGTTAAGTCTAGGTGTTTTCCGGGGACAATGGCCTCTTCTTCAAATCAACCTAAGAAAAAGAACCCTCGAGCGGAGTCAACTCCGTCTCGTATGAGTGCCGCGGATCTAGCGGATCTGGCGAATCGCTTCCCTTGGATCGATAATTACGAGACTCAGTTAGCCGTAGCCCATCAACGACCCTCCTGTCCGCCTAGCAGTTTTCTGACCGTATATTGTAGTCATGTAGAGAGAGGGTTCCGACTTCCTCTCCCAAAGATGATGGCGGACATCCTCTCCTACTTTGATATTACTGCCAGCCAACTACACCCTAACGTTTGGTTGGATATCGCTTTAGACTGCTACCTCACCTCAAATTTAGGAGTGGTTTATACGGGTCGTGTCTTTAGAGCTTTCCATAAACCCTCAAAACGGAAGTCCGAGTCTTATCTCACTTTCGCCAAATTCGGAGTATATTCACCATTCAGTGACAAAATGTCCAATGTCCATTGCTGGGATGAGAAATTCTTCTATGTGAAGATAAAAGAGGGCAAATCACTGGGTTTTCCCTCGTTTTGGAATCCCAAGCCTTTACACATGACAGGCGATATGCGAATATTGACCGATAGCGATGAAGTGGTGGCGAAGCTCATGAAGAAGGTCAAGGCGGATGCATGGACATACGCAGACGCTTTAGCCTTCATGATGAGTGATATTCCGTTGATTCGCCGAGAGGGGGAGCAGTTCATTTACTCCAAGATTGCGCAATTTGACCAAGGTAACTTTTATTTCTTTTTTAACTTTGATTACTTTATTGTTTTCTTTGGCAGGGGTTTATCTAAGGCCAATCACGCTATTGTAGAGAAGCGTAGGAAGTTCCTAGAGGCTGAGGCACGTAGGAAAGATCAAGCGGCGAATCCCCAAAAGGATGACGGGAAGCGTCCCGCTGGAATAGTGGTTGAACCGCCACTAAAAAGGAGGAAGCCTATAGTTACTGGAGGCCCCAAGCTTATGGCGGATGCCATGAGGTCCGCCATGCCTGTAGGGGAGATAGAACTGGTAAGTTGCCTTTTACTTTTATCTGTTCATCAAATTTTGGATCTGAGTTTTGATCCTTAAATATTTATGCAGACGGCGAAGCCTGATCTGGGCGGATACTGGTCCGCCAAGTATGGTGCCCAAGGAACTTTGGAGAATGAGTCTGTCATAAATGACTTAGATGAGGCCCTGGGCCAGTTGGGCGAAGTTCAAAGGAATCAGAACCAGATCCCCGGTTCCATTCATGCTCAAAAGGGGAAGACAGAGCTCCTCACGGTAAAACCCCTTCACTATAAAGGATTTCGTTTCGCTGAAAAAGTTGTTCCTTTGTTCTTTTCTTTTGACAAAACCGTTTGTTTTTGACAGATGTATACTCGCATACGTGCCATGGAAGCTGAGCTTCTTCAGAGCGTGGCTGATAAGGCTACCATTGAAAAGTTGGAGAAAGAGGTAGCGGATGCCAATACGAAGATCGCCTCTGCGAATGCGAACATTGCCTCTGCCACGGCTGCCTTGGTTCTTAGAGACGCGGAGATCTAGAAGTTGAAGGAAAAGATCGTGACAGATGCTAAGAACTATGAGGTGGCGATAGGAGAAGCAGAGTACACGGCTGGTGAGCAAGCTTTCTACTATGGTGAACTACTCATGGCGTACTTCTCTCTAGCGCATCCCGAGGTTGATTTCACAGACCCACAGTTCGCCGTTCCAGACCCAGATGATGTTGCCAAATATAACAAAATTCCAGACGCTAAAGACTACCTCCGTGACTACGTTCGGAGATGGATGAAGGGACCCATGGAAGAAAGCAAACCCCCCACTAATGTTGAACTAGTGGAGCTTGAGGAAGTGCCCCCTAAGGCGGGTGAAGAACCGATCAATGATAACGCCCCTCCTCTTGGTCCCACATCTTCCGTGGAAAAGGAGGTACCCTTGGTAGGCGTATCTGAGGCTGTGGAGAAGGAGGCTTCTCAAGCAAGTGCCGCAAGCGAGAAGAGTGCAAAGGAGGATGCTCCCATTATCACTTAGTCGTTTACTTTTGACTTGTAAAAAATCGTTAAGTACAATTTGTTTAATCCTTTATGGCAGCTATTTATGTTACTGTTACGTTTGCGTAAGTAAATATATAGGCGTCTAGGATTTATTCTGGAGTAGGTGGCCAGCCATACTCCATAGTAGGAGCCTTTGTGAAGGTTAGAAGCTGTTTTATTCCATTGAAGGAAGTAAAGCTGCTTAGGGGATCAATTTGCTACCTGTCTTTGAGGTGAAGTGATCCGCCCGTAGGACTTGTGAATCCTTTTTTGGGAAGGATGTAAGAGAGTGTAAAGACCTTGCGTCCAAGGATCGTTTTAACTCTATCTAAAATGGGGATCATCACAGAGATGGATCCGCCCATGAGATTGATTCTCCTATATCCGAGGAGAAAAAGTAGCTACGAGATAGCAATACTTTTTTAATGCGGAGAGCGTTGGATGCCCCCCTTCTTTTTAAGACTGGAATATTAATATTGCTTCAAGAAAAACCTTAAAAAGAACATAGAGAATAGAACAATATTGGTTTATTGATAGGAGAAATGCTTTATTACAGTAAGCAGGTCTTATATGTGAGCCTCGTTAAAACCTTTAATAAGAAAAACCACATGGGAAAAAGCTTACTAAAGGAAAAAGAGTACTCAAGACCGTATGTACACTTTATTTTCTGACAAGATATTTGCGGAGATTTTGGAGGTTCCATGTGCGCGGCAATGTGTTCCCCTCCATGTCTTGAATTTTAAAGGTGGCGAATCCAATCTTGTCCACTATCTGATACGGGCCCATCCAGGTGAGCCCTAACTTGCCCTTTCCCTCTCGAGACTGGATTTTTTCGGCCTTGCGGAGCACGAGATCACCTACATTCAGGTCCACAAGCTTGGCATTTTTGTCATGGTAAGCGGCGATTCGCTGTTTGTAAGCCGCCATACGTACGTAGGCCTATTCTCTTCGATCTTCCACTTGATCAAGACTCTCCGTTAACTTGTCACCGTTGTCCTCCTCACAATAGAATGCAACTCTATCACTTGGAACCTGTATCTCAATTGGGATCACGGCCTCTACCCCATGAGAGAGAGCGAACGACATTTCTCCTGTCGCCGTTCTAGGCGTTGTGCGATAGGCCCATAAGACGCTGGTTAGCTGATCCGCCCATTTTTTATCATGCTCCCCTAATCTCTTCTTTATGCCTTTTACGATCGTCCAATTCGTAACTTCAGTCATTCCGTTGGATTGGGGATAATAAACGGAGGCGAATCTGTTTAGAATGCCCAATTTCTCACAGAAAGTTTTGAACTCGTCGCAGTTAAACTGTGTTCTATTATCGGTGATGATGGTGTGGGGAACGCCATATCTTCCCACGATGTTGTCCTTGACAAATTCCACCATTCGTTCAGCAGTGATGGAGGAAACAGCTTCGGCTTCTACCCACTTAGTGAAGTGATCTACTGCCACTATCACGTACTTCTTCTGCCGGCGGGTAGGAGGGAATGGCCCTACTATGTCAATTCCCCAAAGGGCGAATGGTCGCCCTTCTATGATGGGCCTCTGGAGATTTTTGGCTGTATGTGATTCATTCGCATGAATCTGACAATTATGGCAAGTTTCCACCAATTTTTGCGCATCAAGTTCGACCGTTGGCCAATAAAATCATGCTAACCTGGATTTCTTCAAGATTGAGGCGGATGCTTCATGGGCCCCACACGATCCCTCGTGCAACTCCTTGAGGACTTGTCGCCCTTCTTCTGGTAGGATGCATTTTAACCAAGGATGGCTAAAAGATTTTCTATAGAGGCCATCATTGATTATGGAGAAATAAGCCGCTTTTCTGACGATCCGTCGCGCCTCTTCTTTATCCTCAGGTAGAGTTCCACCCAGCAGATATTGGCGAATGGCCGATCTCCAATCATCTTCTACTGTTGTGAGTAGGGATACTTCTTCCGAGGCGAAGGCTGGAGCTATTTTAACTTCGAAGGGACATTATGGATCCGTCTAGTTCTCCTCACTAGAGGCCATTTTGGCCAAATGATCCGCCTTAGTGTTGGATCCCCGGGGGATATGAATCAGTTCCCATTTAGTTTCTTTAGCCTCGAGGTGATCTAACAATTTTTTGACTTATGCTACGTATTTGGCCAAAACATCATCTTTTACCTCGTAATTCTTGATCACTTGATTGACCATTAGCTTGGAGTCACTATAGATCACAATCCGCTCGGGAGTGATTTCTTTAAGTAGGCGTAACCCCAATACCAGAGCTTCATATTCAGCGGCATTATTAGTTGCATGAAAATTCAATTTTGCTGCGTACCGTAACTTTATGTATTGGGGACCCTTGATCACAACGCCTATGCCAGCTCCATCCACCGAGGAGGCACCATCGGTGTACATTGTCCACTCTTCCATTTGAGGTTTGGGATGATCTATCCCCTCTTCAGTGAATTCATTCACAAAGTCTGCCAAGACCTGACTCTTTAAAGCTGACCTGCTTTCATATCTCACATCGAATTCACCAAGGCGGATTGCCCATTCCATCAACCTTCCAGAAGTGTCCGGCTTCTGCAACACCTTTCTCAGCGGTATATTCGTTCGAACCACCACAGTATGAGCCTGAAAATATGGCCTAAGGCGGATCGCTGTGGTGACAACAGCCAGCGCCATTTTATCAAGCTTAGAATATCTGGTTTCGGCATCTTTTAGAACCTTGCTCACATAATAAATCAGAAACTGTTGGCCATCCTCCTCTCATATCATGACCGTGCACACAGCTTTATCCGTAACCGATACGTACATGTAGAGGTCCTCACCTTTCATCGGCCGACTCATCATGGGCGGCTCCGTGAGAAACCGTTTGATCCCTTCAAAGGCCTTTTCACAATCTTCGCTCCATTCGAACGCCTTTTGCTTTTTGATGACCTCGTAAAAGGGCTGACATCTGCGCGCTAAACAAGAGATAAACCTGCCCAAGGCTACGATCCGCCCATTAAGGCGTTGCACTTCTCTGATGTTCCGTGGTGCTTGCATTTCTAGGACAGCCTTAACCTTATCAGGATTTGGACTAACTCCTTTTTCGTTGATCATGAACCCTAAGAATTTTCCATACGTCGCACCAAAAGTACACTTCTCTGGGTTCAGCTTAATATTGTGGCATCGGAGTACATCCGGTACCTCCTTCACATCATCCGCGTGCTTTTCAACGGTTGTGCTTTTAATGATCATGTCATCCACATAGACTGAGTAGTTATCACCCTTGCTTTCCGCGAATATTTTGTTCATCATCCGCTGATAGGTAGCTCCTGCGTTCTTAAGCCCAAAGGGCATGACTTTGAAGCAATAAGTGGCTTGATGAGTCACGAACGAGGTTTTAATTCTATCCGAAGGCTCCATGGGAATTTGATGGTAACTTGACTTCACGTCTGTAAAGGAATACATTGCATGCCCGGCAGTTCCATCCACGAGTATGTCAATACATGGCAAAAGGTAGTTGTCCTTGGGACAAGCCTTGTTAAGATCTGTAAAGTCGATACACATGCGGTAGGATCCGCCTGCTTTCTTCACTAGAATGATGTTCGCCAACCATTGAGTATATAGTACCTCCTCAATGGCATCCGCCCGTTGGAGCTTGGTGATCTCTTCTTCTATCACCTTCTGTCTTTCAGGCCCATGGTTCCTTCGCTTCTAAGCTACGGGAATTGCATCTTTATCAATGTTAAGCTTGTGAGTGATCACGTCTGAACTGATCCCGGGGAGGATCTCATCCTTCCAAGCAAAGACATCCTCCGACTCATGGAGTACCTTGGTGATTGCGTCTTTAATTTCACCCTTGAGCCCCTTGGCCATTCGCACCTGTTTTTCATCCGCCATGAGGTACATTTCTGTCTCGCCCAAGGCCATTGTGATGAGATCCTCCTCATCCGCCTCCTTAGATTGAGGGCGAATCTTTAGTGAGGCCGAATACGTCTCCTGAGCCACCTTTTGGCTCCCTCTGATCATTACACCTCCCTTGGACGTGGGGATGTAAAGCGTTAAGTGGCGTATGGAGATAAGTGTTGCTGCTTCGGAGATAAAGGGCCGTCCAAGGATGATATTGTAGGCTAACTGACCATCCAAGATAGAAAATTCCAGATCACCTTTCCAAACCTGATCATCGTCTGCAAGCTCGCAATCCAGAGTGACTTGGCCTTTCGTCTGGATGGTGTGTCCTGTCACTCCTAAGATATCTACCACAGTTGGCTCCACTTGGACCGGATCAATCATGAGTTTGGCGAAAGCTCCTCTAGTGATGACATTGCATGAACTTCCAGTATTAATCATCACTCTTTTCATCTCCCAGCCTTCCACCATCATAGTGACGACCAATGCATCCGCATGAGGAGAGATTTCAGGACCTACATCAGCAAAAGGGCGATTTAACGATGTCCTGTCAAGAGCGGTGGTCTTTGCCTTCTTCAGCATTGGTTGATATCCAGGTCCGCCTGCTATGGCATTAATGGTACCCTTTCCTTTCTTCTTTGGGTCCTCTCTGGATCTATCGCCATCTCCCTTCTTGCCATCATTTTGGATGAACCGATCCAATTTGCCTCTCTCAATGAGACGCTCGATTTCTCTAGCCAACTCCCAACACGCATCGGTGTCATGGCCATTTTTCCTGTGATATTTATAATAATTTTTAGGATTTTTACCAGTATTGGTGTACTCCCCCCTTTTGGTTCGGGGTATGAAATGCTCCGTTTGTGTTGACTGTTCTCGATCCACATAAGTACTTCACTTTTAGAAGCATTGAGAGGCGTGAAAGAGGTGACAAATGCCGATTTGTTCTTAGAACCTTTTCGTCGACCTCTAGAGGAGGAATCTTGGTGCTTTTCCTTTTCTCTATCTCGATGGCGAGAATCGCCTCTGTCCCTTCTATGCGGAGATAGAGATTCACGGCGAATGTCATCCACCTCCATAAAGTCCTTGCAGCGCTCTATTAGTTCTGTCATACTGGTAGGCTTCTTGCGAATTAGATCCTCCTGTAAACTTTTACAAGTGGTATTTTTTACCAGAGATTCCACTGCCATGGAGATATCTACATCCACAATTTGTATACACAATTTGTTGAAGGAGTTTATATAATCTCGAAGGGATTCATTCGCCTTCTGCTTTACTTCAAAGAGCTTCCTGGATTTGACCACTGGAGGGATACAGCCAGCGAATTTAGCATAAAACTCTCTGCTTAGTTGGTCCCAACTATCAATCGAGCCAGGAGGCAATGATTGGAACCAGCCATAAGCGGGACCGCCTAACGTGGTGACGAACATTTTACATAGTACTGGCTCGGTTGCACGATTGAGACGAAGCAATATTCGATATTTTCTGACATGTGCCTCCGGATTGTCAACACCTGTGTATATAGCGAGATTAGGTATTTTAAAATGCCTATCCGTCTCCTCTGCTTCAATCCAAGCCGTGAAGGGCGAATCACGATTGGCGAATGTGTTATGCCTGGCATTCTCCTCATTCATGCGGAGCACCGCTGCTCGAACTCTGTCATCAAAATTCTCCGGATCCGCCCTTGGGCGACCCCTCCGTGGAGATCTGCTTGGAGAAGATGACGAACTGGATCCTGAAGATGGATCCGAGGGTGATTGTCCGTCACGTCCGCCTCCGCCTCCATGCCCGCCTCCGCCTCCACCTCCACCTCCACCTCCTTCGCCTGGGGGAGCCTGACCGTTATCTCCTCCAGCGCCTCCTAAAGGAATATGCTCATTATTTCCCTGGTGTGGTGGTGGTGGTGGCAGCCCACTTGGATGTGGTGTGACTACTGGTCTTTTACTCTGCCTACGTCCAGTAGATGGGGGTGACCTGCCTCTACGGGAAGATCTCTGTTTTCGGGGCGAAGGTGATTCAGACCGCCTACTTTTCTCCTTTCTACGCTTCTTATGCTTCCGTCCTTCTGATCCACCCATGGAGGGGTTTGTCCGCGGTCGCCTTGGGATATCTGACCCGCCCAGATCAATCCTCTGGCTAGTGGATCCGCCCACCAGAGTTTGAGTGGTTCTTTGACTCCCTTCTGCGCCAGCAGGAAATAACTCTTGATTGATCGGTAGTTCTCCTAACGCCGTCGTGGTGGTTACCATGGATTCCGTATTATGAGCTTGGAGAAACGAAGAATTGTGGGCGTTTGGTCCCAAATTCATCTGAGGCCAAGTAGATATCGTAGATGAAGGCGCTAGGCTCCAAACCGGAGGAATGATCATGAATGACCTTAGGCGATCGCCCGTTTCAGAGCCAAATCTTTCCCTTATAGCTTCTGCACACATGTTGATGAATGCGTCCGGAGGCATACTACTTTCAGCGTGCGCTGGAGGAGCATTTGAATCAGTGCGACCAGCACCGGTTATTGGTGGTGTCTCAACCCCCGAGGAGGGGTTATGATCTCCATTTGTCATATTTCTTTTAATCGTGAGTGAAAACCCTTTATTTGTTTAAGGATTCCACGCTCACCGCACCAATTGATAACTTGTGGAAAAATCCTTTATCGGAGCACTTCCCTGTGAGGCGCCGTTGGGATCGGCCGGGGACACTCCGATGCCAAAGTCAGTAATATTTCTGAGAATAAACTGTAAGCACAAAAGTGGAGAATTAGTAAGTGTACCTTGATAGCCTAAGGATGTAGGCTATATATAGCTTGGAAGTCGTAACCTTTGGCAACCAGAAAGTCTCCATTAATGCTCCATTAATGGCGGTTATAAGTTATCCTTAAACTGGCGGTTTAGCTAATTGATAGCTTATTAATGGCCTTTATGGCCGGGTCGGCTTTAGCTGTTACAGTGACGAATCAAGTAGATGAGGAGATCCGCCTTATAGGTTCGCCAGCGGATCTCTTTGAGTGGGATCGTGGAGATCCGCCATCCGGATCTCCTTTGGGGATTAATACGCGGCGTTCTCTAGGTGAATATCCCTTTTGGTCCTTAGGATAATATCTCAATGTTATCAAGATGTAAAAATACCCCTAACATTTTGGGCCAGGAGCAATTTTACCCCTAACGTTGGAAGCCAGGAGCAAGTTTACCCCCTAATGTTGATAAATTAGTTCAATTTGAGAAATAATTCATCAAACTGTCTTCTCGGTCATGAATTTTGTTATTTATACTTCACATTTGCATCATTTTATCAGTAACAAATCACAAGCATATGTTGAGATGTGAAAAAAATAAAAAAATATACTGTCTTTTTTGTACAAATTAGACAAAAAAAAAAATCAAAAAATTCACCGAATTTATAAATATTAATCTCCAATTCTATTATTAGATTATAGAAAATATGAAATCTTTTTTTTAAAACGAATTGTTATACAATTGGTCAGAATAATAAAAAAAATATCTGTGTTTTATAATAATATCTGAAATTGACCCAATTTATCAACGTTAGGGGTAAAATTGCTCCTAACTTCCAACTATAGGAGTAAAATTGCACCATTTTAGATGTTAGGGGTAAAATTGCTCCTGACCCAAAATGTTAGAGGTATTTTTGCACCTTAACCCTTGCTTATATTATTTTTAGAAAGTAGACCGAGACCTTGTTTGATAATCCACTTAAATCAAAATGTTAACCACTTATTTAATTTAAGTGTGTTTGATAACAATTATTTATCCACCACTTAAATTAATAAATTAAATTAAAAATCACTTATTTTAGTAAGTCAAAATATTTAACTTAACATTTTAAATTAAATATTATCAACTAATATTTTTATAACAAAATTATATCATTTAATATATTCAACACTTATAATATTAACCACTTAAAATTCAGTATTTATTTTTTCAGCACTTAATTTTCAGTTTTATCAAACAATATATAAGAGTCTCTTCGAGAAATGCTCTTAAATGTCGGAGTATGGTTGAATATCAACGGCATCGCCCTCATCATCTTTCTGACTTATCTCAAACATCGAAAATATCATCTCAGTCACCGAATCACTATCCCATAAAATTTAAATTTCTTATCAATGTGTGTATATATATATATATATATATATATATATATATATATATATATATATATATATATATATATATATATATATATATATTTTTACACCCCACACTTCATATAAGATATTTTACACCCCACACTTCATATAAGTGGGTTTTGCTTTTTATCTTTTTATCCTATGAGGTATTACTTTCTCGTCCCTCGCATGTGCATTTTTGCTATCATTTTCTTTATGCGCATGCGTCTAGTAGTAAATTATAGGGTAAATTACACCCATGCCTACTGAACTTTACCCATTTTCACATTATGGCCACTGAACTTTACACTTTTTTAATATCAGTGGCCACTTAACGCCTCAAAACGACCGTTGACTGCTAAAAATTAGAAATCCAAACCTTTAATAATATTCTAAAGAAGTTTAATTCTTAAAAAATTTCGTTTTGAGGTCATTTGAGTGTTGTTTGGTTAGAAGAGAGAAAGTGAATTTTTAGAGAGAGAAAGCTCCAAAAAATGTGATTTTCGAAAATAAAAAATGTGGTTTCATAGTAAATACCGTTCTGAACAACTTTAATTCTTGTATATTTTCATTTTGAGGTCGTTAACAATCGTTAACGGTCATTTTGAGAAGTTAGTTAAAATAGAGTGGCCACCGGTGTTAAAAAGTGTAAAGTTCGATAGCCATACCGGGAAGAAATGAAGTTCAGTGACCATAATGTGAAAATGGATAAAGTTCAGTAGCCTCCTGAACTTGTATAAAAAATCTGATTGGCTTCATAAATTTTCAAAGTGTTCTGATAGCCTCCTTAACTTGCATAAAATGTTCGATTAACCCCTGAACTTGCGTAAAATGTAATCATTTGATCACTTAGTTACAAAAAAAATTAAGTTAAATATGGAAGATATATACAAAAAAAATTGGACAAATTCGATTTAGTAACAAAAATCTTTGTTACGTGCGCACATGTAAAATCGGCCCTCTAATCGACCATCGTCACTGGCCATTAATGTAATTTACCGGGCATATAATTGAATGAATGATCAAGAAATTAAATTACTGTACTATTCAACTGTCTTTTCTTATAGATTTTTTCAAACAAAGTATTTTGGAACAAAAATACCATATAGCAGCATATGGTGTATCTCCACCTCTTGCTTAGAGAAATTTGTCACCTTCTAGGACGGGCCCGGGGATGAGCAAAATAATCGGTAACTGAGGACCAAACCGATAACTGAATCAAAATCTTAGTTTGATTCGGTTATTTTAATAACATTCTGGTTCAGTTCGGTTTTAGTTTTGGCTTAATTTGATAATCGGTTATCGGTTCGGTTATTGAAGTTAAATAGTGTAACCGGTAAGACATATTTCGGTTCGGTTAGTAACGGAAATGAACCGATGCTCACCCCTGGTTACTATAAGCTTTTACAATTATTATTATTTCAACTTCATAAGACCGTCTGAACCGCATATGTCTCGTCTAGGTACTCAAAATTGAGAATCCGTTTTAATTTATTTATTAGTCTTTCTTTACCTTTTTTTTGGACTCTATGTGA
Source organism: Euphorbia lathyris (assembly GCF_963576675.1). Classification (NCBI taxonomy): domain Eukaryota; kingdom Viridiplantae; phylum Streptophyta; class Magnoliopsida; order Malpighiales; family Euphorbiaceae; genus Euphorbia; species Euphorbia lathyris. The sequence continues at coordinate 90,565,529 of NC_088915.1, forward strand.
TTTTTAACCACTTAAACGTAGAACTCGCATATGAGGTGTAGTGACAAAATTCATGACCGAGAAGACAGTTTGATGAATTATTTCTCAAATTGACACAATTTGACAACGTTAGGTGTAAAATTACATCATTTTAGACGTTATGGGTAAAATTATTCCTGCCTGTAAACATTAACTGATTACCGAACCGATAACCGAATCAAAATCCCAATTTGATTCGGTTATTTTAACATTCTGGTTGGGTTCGGTTTTAATTTTGGCTTAATTTGATAATCGGTTATCGGTTCGGTTATTGAAGTTAAATAACGGTGTAACTGATAAGACATGTTTCGGTTCGGTTAGTAGCGGAAATGAACTGATGCTCACCCCTGGTTACTATAAGCTTTTACAATTTTTATTATTTCAACTTCACAAGACCGTCTGAACCACATATGTCTCGTCTAGGTACTCAAATTTGAGAATCCGTTTTAATTTATTTATTAGTCTTTCTTTACCTTTTTTTTTGGACTCTACGTGATTTTTTAACCACTTAAACATATAATTCGCATATGAGGTGTAGATGATAAGATTCATGACCGAGAAGACAGTTTGATGAATTATTTCTCAAATTGACCTAACTTGACAACGTTAGGGGTAAAATTGTACCATTTTAGACGTTATGGGTAAAATTGCTCATGTCTGTCTGTAAACATTATGAGTATTTTTACATTTTATCCCATATATATAAAACTTGAAGTTCTTAATATAAACACGAGGAAGACTCTCAATTCACATTTAGACACGTGTATTGTGATCCAATTTAATAAAAAAATAGTTGGACCTCTTTTAATATGTGTGAATCCATATTACAAATGACAAAATACGTATAGGAGGTCCTCTATTTGACATGATAAACCGAGTGCTTCTAATAATTTGACCGTATTTTCACAAATTAATGGGGTGTTTGGTTACCTACTTTTCACCTCTTGTTTGCCTTTTCACTTTAAAAGGTAGAGTTTTGACTGTTTGGTTAGACACTTCCTGTTTGCCTTTTACAGCTGAAAAGTAGCTTTTTACAAAAGCAGTATTTTTCAAAGGCAAACAGGGACAGGAACAGCAACCAGTAAATAGGAACAGCAAACCGCAAGTAGCCAAACGGGCCATAAGTATCATAGTATATTGTCTCAAAAAAAATATCATAGTATTTTTTATTTTTTTTTATTTTTTGGTTGAAAACAACTATAAGATTTAAACTCGTTAGGGAAAAGCAGTTTCTAATCTTTAGAGATTACTTTTTTGTCTTTTTAGTTATAAAAAGAAGATAAAAGTGTTTGGTAAAGTTTTAAAATTTTAGTTTTAGTTGAAAAATCAATTAATATTACTACATATCAGTAATAATAATAGCAAACAACAAACAGGTAATAATAAACAGTATGTCTGTTTGGTTCAGCTGTTAGCTTACATATGTCTGTTTGGTTCAGCTGTTAGCTTACATATGTCTGTTTGGTTCAGCTGTTAGCTTACAGCTGTTTGCAGTTGGCTAGTAGCTGTTAATTGTTAGCAGTTGCAGTAAGCTGTTTGCAGTTAGCTAGTAGCTGTTAACTGTTAGTTAATTGATAATTAGTGTTTGGTAAATTTACAAAGAGTTGTTGCTGTTTTTTTTTTTGGTAAGAAAGGAAAGGAAAAAAAACAAAACCAATAAAAAACATACACCGGGATCAGTCTAGGAAGGCTGACCCCAATCCTATCCTCTAGGAGAGAAGGCAAAAGAAAAGAAGGAGGAACAGAGAGGGTAGAAACACCTAACATTCTCCCATGCCCAGCAGCTGCTAAGCGATCCGCCACGCGGTTTTGCTCCCTAAAAATATGAGAGAAATTAAGATACTCAAAGGCAGGACGAAGCCTGAAAATAGCTTTGATGAGATTCTGTTAATATAGGAAAAGATGAAAATATCCATTATTTAATAATATAAAATAATAATATAAATAACATGTTATACTGATAAAAAAAATCTTAATAATAGATAGTAAAAGTTTAATAATTATATAAATGTTTATATTTTTATTTTTTAAATGCTAACATAAATAAATAATGTAATGTCCCAAACACTATTTTTAAATCTAATGAAATCATGGTATATTTTAGGGTAAATTCCAAAAAAACCCCTGTAGTTTCACCGATTTCTAAATAAACCCCTGTGGTTTGTTTTTACCAAAAAAAAAAGGAGCGTGTTTACGCCGTTACCCGAAAAAACGGAAAATCAGTTAACGGCGTTAAAAATGCTGACGTGGCGAAGGGTAAATTTGGAAAAACGATTTTTTTTTTATTTTTTTTATTTTTCTTTCTTCTTCTTCTTCTTCTTCTTCTTCTTCTTCTTCTTCTTCTTCTTCTTCTTCTTCTTCTTCTTCTTCTTCTTCTTCTTCTTCTTCTTCTTCAGATTATAAACATCCAACCCGACATCTCATTTTCCTCCATCTCCGGCGGCGAAAACTTCTTCTGCGGCCTAACCTCCACCGGCAACGCTTTCCTATGTTGGAACACAAGCCTCACTAACCCCACCAGACTCTACTTCAACGTCACTTCCCCGTTACAGAAAATCTCCGTCGGTCTTGATCAAGTCTGCGGAATTTTAAACAACACCGCCACTGTTAAATGTTGGAGAGGCGATTATTACAGTTCCGGCAACCAATCGCCGGCGGGGAGTGATAAATTCATCTCAATTTCATCTGGATATCGATTCACCTGTGGAATTTTGACGCGAAATAGACGAATTCGATGTTGGGAAAGTAATCCAATAGCTTCAGAAATTGAATCCCAATTTGAGGGGATTCAAATGGTGAGTATTGAAGCAGGTGGATTCCATGTTTGTGGGATGAATTCAACTGGTTTTGTTGTTTGTAAAGGTGAGAATTTTTCTGGTCAATGTGATATTCCGGTGAATTCGCCATTGATGTATGCTCAATTGGGGCTTGGAGGTGATCATAGCTGTGGAATTCGGAGAAATAGAACGGTGATTTGTTGGGGAGGAAGAGGATTGTATAGTGTTGAAGGAATTATTGGGGTTTCGTTTGAATCGATTGTTTCGGGTTCTAATTTTAGTTGTGGATTGGTTACTAGAGATTTTTCTGTGATTTGTTGGGGACCTGGTTGGATTAATGTCGATGAATTTGGTGTTCAGATTATTCCGTTTTCCGATCAGATTCTTTCCGGCCAGTGTGTTGAGTCAGATTGTGAAGGGAGATTGTATCCTGATTCGGATAGACTTTAAATTCCCAGATTTCCAATTTTGAAAATCTGGAATTTCCAGATTTCTGGAATTCCAGAAATCTGGAAATTCCAGATTTCCGAAATCGGAAATCTGAGATTTCCGATTAAAAAAAACGAAGAAAAAGAGGAAGGAGAAGAGAGAGAGGAAGAAGGAGAAAAGAAGAAGAAGAAGAAGAAGGAAGGAAGGAAGGAAGAAGAAGAAGAAGAAGAAGAAGAAGAAGAAGAAGAAGAAGAAGAAGAAGAAGAAGAAGAAGAAGAAGAAGAAGAAGAAGAAGAAGAAGAAGAAGAAGAAGAAGAAGAAGAAGAAGAAGAAGAAGAAGAAGAAGAAGAAGAAAGAGAAAATTAAAAAAATTAAAAAAATTCGGAATTTCCAATTTTACCCCTCATTTTTAACACTGTTAACCGATTTTCCGTTTTTTCGGGTAACGACGTAAACACGCTCCTTTTTTTTGGTAAAAACAAACCACAGGGGTTTATTTGAAAATCGGTGAAACCACAGGGTTTTTTTTTTGGAATTTACCCTATATTTTATTAAAGTTGATTACTGGAAATTTGATGAATTCATTGTATATTTTGTCTTGTTTCATGGTATATTTTATCAAAAGCAAATGTATAATTCGTTAGGATGAAAAATAATAAAGAAGGATTCTATATGTCAGGTTATTAATAATAGGTAATAGGAATAAAAATTGGGCTAATTTTGTCATAAGCTAAACAGCTAAAAACAGCGTTTCGTGAAAAGCTCCAAATTGGAGCTTTTCGTGAACCGCTCCTGTTTGCTCCGAAACCGCTAAATGTTGCGGTTTTATAATCATAACTAAACACTATATTATTTGCGGTTTGGTATAAAACCGTTAAAAGCTCATGTGAAACGTTAAAACAAACACCCTCTAAATAGAAACAGTTGAACCAAACAAGTACAAAATATGACTTTTAACCAATGTTTTAAAAACTGGATCAGAAGTCGAACCAGATTGATAACTGGGTGAGAAATCAATGAGTTTAAACGCTTAACTAGAATTGGTTAAACTAGATGACATCATAAATAATATATATATATATATATATATATATATATATATTAATTTAATTTAAATTATAAAATATACTAGATTTTTAAAAGTTATTTTATGCATATTTAAAATTTAAATGTTAAGTTTGTATTTTATGGACTTCAAATATAGAAATATGCAAAATAATAATAATAACTATTGTTAACTTTAACCATGAAATTAAACCTAAGTAAAAAGCTAGCTTGGTAGTAAGATTTCAAACGTTATTCATATTACTCCATTTAGTTCTAATTTCTTTCTATATACAATTGACATAATTTAACAGAATAATATGAATGATGTGTCACGTTTCTTTATCGAGAGCTAAACTGATACTCTTTTCTAAACGTCAAGTCTATATTAGTATTATTTTATACATAAATCTTAAATTGATACTTTCCAAAAACTATAGACCTATTTTGGTACCTTATCTAAAAAAACAAGGAATTTAAACTTTTGGTTAAAAAGTTTCTTATCAATAAATAAATGATTTGAAAATAAGAATTAGAGTTGTTTACAATATTATTAATTCTTAGAATTTTTATAATTTTAGGTTGTCAACGAACGGTTTGAGATGTTGATTAAGTTAAATGGTCATAATATTAGAAAGTATTAAAATAAGGGTAAATGCTATGCTTACTTTGTTTTTAATAAAGTAAGCCTTACTTAGTGATTTTTATATTATGTTTTACAATTTAGTAGTCAGTATATTAATTTTGTTAAAATTCAATGACATGAATGTAATTTACCAACATATAATTGAATGGATGATCCAAGAAAGTACTGTACTAAACTGTCTTTTCTAATATATCTTTTCCGTTGTCGGATCTACCGTTGCTAAATAACAAAGGGTAAACTACACCCATGGCCATTAAACTTTACCCATTTTCATATTATGGCCATTGAACTTTATTTCTTTCCGATATAGCCACTAAATTTTACACCTTTTAACATCGGTGGCCACTTAACATCTCAAAACGACCGTTGACGGCTAAAAATAAAAAATTCAAAGAGTTAATGATATCTTAAGGAACTTTAATTCTTAAAAATTTTCGTTTTGAGGTCATTTGGGTGTTGTTTGGTTAGGAGAGAGAAAGTGAACTTTAGAAAGAGAAAGCTCCAAAAAATGTGATTTTTGAAAATAAAAAATGTGGTTTCATGGTAAATGTCGTTATGAACAACTTTAATTCTTGAATATTTTCATTTTGAGATCGTTAACGGTCATTTTGAGAAGTTAGTTAAAATTGAGTGATCACTGGTGTTAAAAAGTATAAAGTTCAATGATCATACTGGGAAAAAATGAAATTTATTGACCATAATATGAAAATAGATAAAGTTCAGTGGTCATGGGTGTAATTTACCCAAATAACAAATCATCGATCCATCATGAATGTAAATAACAAAGTATTTTGGAACACAAAGTCTATTGCGGATACATGATTGTTTGGTTAGGAAGGCGGATTTTATATGTGGTGTAAAAAAAGTTTTTTTTTTTTGCTGAATTGGTGTTTAATAAAAAATTTTGTTCTTACTAAATTGGTGTCTAATAGAAAAAATTTGTTTGATAAATAATTTATTAGTCCTTATAAAATTTTACGTAATACATTGTTTAGTCTATTTATTTCTATTTGATTATGCTAGATATAAGGATTAAAAATCTAAAAAAAAACAAAATGACTGAAGAGTTAACAATGACAAATGATAGACACCTTATAATGTGTTTTTTAAAATAAAACACTAAACAACGTGTTAGGCAAAAATGAGGAGATATTATAAATTATTTACCCTTTATTAAATATTTTTATGCCAAATTAATTAATTTTAGTTAACGATGTCGAAAATTTTAAAAGAATATTTTGACTGTTATTTAACTGGTTATTTGCGAGCAAACTTTATAAATATAATTGGGTAAATTACATCCATGGCCACTGAACGTACCCATTTTCACATTATGGCCACTGAACTTCATTTCTTCCCGGTATGGCTACTGAACGTTACATTTTTTAACACATATGACCACTCAATTTTAACTAACTTCTCAAAATGACAGTTAACGATCGTTAACGGCCTCAAAATGAAAATATTCAAGAATTAAAGTTGTTCAGAACGATATTTACCATGACACCACATTTTTTATTTTCGAAAATCACATTTTTTGGAGCTTTCTCTCTCTAAAAATTTACTTTGTCTCTCCTAACCAAACAACACCTAAATGACCTCAAAATAAAAAAATTCAAGAATTAAAATTTCTTATAATATTATTAACGCTTTGGATTTTTTATTTTTAGCCGTTAACGGTCGTTTTGAGGCGTTGAGTGGCCACCGGTGTTAAAAAGTGTAGAGTTCAATGGCCATACCAGGAAGAAATGAAGTTCAGTAACCATAATGTGAAAATGGGTAAAGTTCAGTGGTCATGGGTGTAAATTATCCAAATATAATTAACAATTTACTCACAAACAATTAATGGTTAGATAATTTTCTTAATGAACTAAGTTCAAAAGAGGATTTTGGACTCGAAACAAGCTCGAAGCTCGGCTCAAGCTCGTTGAGCAAGCCAAAGCTCGACACAGACTTGGCTCGTTAATTTTGGCACTGTTTGGGAATTAGCTGTTAGCTGATTATATTAGCTGTTAGCTGATTACATTAGCTGATTTGACTAGCTGATTTGATTAGCTGTTTGTGTAGACCTGTATGGTAAAAATTAGCTGATTAATAATAACAGTTTGTGCAAAAAGACGAATAAGAGCATTAATTTTGGCGCAGGAGAAGAGGGAGTCCATCTATTAGAGTTAAAGAAGTCAATTAATTTTAATATTGCAAAACGCTAATTGAAAAAACTCATTTTAAGAGCTTTTTCTAAATTAGCGTTTTCATCCCAAAACTCTCTCCCAAACCTCTCTACACCAAACACTTCAATTAGCGGTTTCAATAGTCAAACCTCTAAAGTTGGTCAAAACCGCTCTTTTTATCTCAAAACGTTCTTTACCAAATAGGACCTTTATAGTAAACTCGTCTCAGACTCAAGCTCTTAACGATCCAAACTTGAATTGGTCAAAGTTCGGCTCGGCTCGGCGGCTCGGTTTGCTAGTAATTTGCTCTTCAATTACTGCTTTCAAGTTTGAAGGGCGCCTATTAATGACAACCCAAAACATGTGTAGTACATTACTGACACTCCTCATTAATTTATACATCACTTTCCTCCTCCACTTGCTCATATAAATATACTCTATACTCAGTCAATTTCGTACTACAAACAAATCTAAATAAACAAACATAACAACCATGCTCACCCTCACCCCCCAAATTTTCCCCCTCTTCCTCCTCCACCTCATCGTCTTCTTCCTTCCCCCATCACACCAAACCCTCACCGCCGTCGAGCTTTCAGCTCTCGCCGCCATTAAAGACAGCCTCACCGACCTTCCTACTAGATCTACTCCGTTCTTCTCCACTTGGAATTTCTCTTCCCCAAACCCCTGCGCTTCTTTCTCCGGTCTAATCTGCTCCTCATCCCACCACATCACTTCTCTCACTCTCGGCAACTCCGATTCCCCGTCTCTCTCCGGTTCTCTCTCCCCTTCGATATCAAATCTCACTCAATTAACTCAACTCATCCTCTCCCCCGGCCTCGTCACCGGACCTCTCCCTCCTCAATTAGGCTCTCTCATGAACCTCCGCGTCATCTCGTTAACCAACAATCGCTTCACCGGTACTATCCCTTCCTCAATTTCATCACTCCATAACTTACACACACTAGATCTGAGTTTCAATAAACTCACCGGTTCAATTCCGCCGGGGATTTTTGCTATGCCGGAGTTGAAAGTGTTGATTATCGCTTCCAATTCGTTATCCGGTGAGCTTCCGAGGACGATTACAACAACAATCTCGTCGTTGCTGCATTTGGATTTGAAAAACAATATGTTAACGGGGTGTTTACCGTTGAAGATGCCGTTATCTCTCCGTTATCTGTCGGTGTCGATGAACAAAATGTGGGGCCAGCTCAACGGACTTGAGTCGCTCTCGGATTTAGTGTACCTTGATTTAAGCATGAACAATTTCAATGGGTCCATCATTCCTTCTCTCTTCCGTACTTCTCTCTCTTCATTATTTTTGCAACGGAACAATTTATCCGGTGTACTCCCATTCCCACTCTCACTCTCAATATTACCGTACGCGCCGGGATCTGTCGTGGATTTAAGTCATAATTTTCTCACCGGAGAAATACCGGCGGTTTTGGCGGAGGTTGAGACTTTGTTCTTGAATAATAATCATTTGACAGGGAAGGTTCCGGTGGAGTATGTTCGGAGCTTGGCTGTCGGTACTACTAAGACTTTGTATTTGCAACATAATTATATTACCGAATTTCCGTTGGACGACGGTGTGGTATTGCCGAAAACTCTGTCGTTATGTTTGTCTTATAATTGCTTGTCTACAGTTCCGCCGGTTGGATTGACGGTTTGTCCGGCTAGTGCCGGAGGGGAGATTTCTAGACCGGCTTCTCAGTGTGCCGCTTTCAACAATAGAGGCTCCTTATATTAACCTTTTACCATCGATTTTAGGGGTAAATTACACGGAATTTTTATTGGAGAACAACGTCGTAAAACGGTGTCGTTGTGTTTGTCTTATAATTGCTTATCTACTGTTCTGCCGGTCGGATTGGCGGTGTGTCCGGCGAGATTTCTAGACCGGCGGCTTTCAACAATAGAAGTTATTTGCATTAAATTAAATAGCTTCAAATCCAGAACCTCAAACTCCGATTTTAGACATGTACCAATTGAGATATAAAGTAGATTTTTGTATATTTAGAGTTAAAATGGTAGAAGAAACGAAAAATGTATATGTATATATGGAATAGCCACTTTGATTTATTTTAATTTTTCATAGAAACAACTTTTGCATTTTCAATTTGGATGTATTATGTACTTATGAGGTTAATTGATTTATGGATAATGTGGTTTATTTATTTATATATCACTAGTTTTGGGTCTGTTTTGTTAATGTTTAAATTTCTTGCTGTTGGTATTTAAAATGTTTAATATCAACATATTTTACATTAATCAATATGTAAATTATAAAATAAAAAATATATTATATAAATTTATAAAAATAATCTAAAAAAATTAATTTTTTTATTGAACGAAACAAAATAATATTCTTTCAATAATAATGATGCTATAGAAATAAAAATAATGTTAAAGAATAAATATGTTGTGTGAACATAAGACGAATAAATTTATCAGTAACAAATAATTACAAACATTCATTAAAAAACTGCAAAAAAAAAAGGAACTTTTCATAAAAAGCTCCAAAAAATAGCTTTTTATAAAAAGCTCCAAAACGCGTCAGTTTCTATAGAAAATGTTAAACGAAGATGTTATTTAAAACCTAAGCAAATGCTACATTTTCTACGGTTTGCAGTGAAACGCTAAACGCCTATTTGAAAAGCCGAAACAAACATCCCTTTAAATTATATTGAGTGTAAATGAGGCAAGCTGACTCTAAACTTACATAAGTTCGATATAAGCTCGTTAATATTTCGAGCCTAACCCTCATGAACCGAGCTTTGATCGAATATGACCGAGTTTTTTTAAACCAAATTCATCAAGTAGCTTACGACAAAAAAAAAAAAAAAATCTTATACATACAACTAGACATGAGATTATAATATTTCAAAAAAAAAAAAAAACACAATCACATGTGTTATGGCCGAAATTCAAAAATAGTAAATATTACTCGTGGTTGTAGAACACAAACTTACAACTAAATGCCAATTTTTTTTTTGTGTTAATTTTCTGATGAGTTAAATCTTACGTGAGTTGAGAATTGTGATAAAAATTTAATAATAACTAATGATTTTTTTAACAATAATATATATTTATATAAAATGAAATATGTATAGTAATTATAAAATAATCGAGTCTATTTGCGAGCTTTCGAGCAGAATAAAGAAGCTGAGTTTAGATTCATTAGTGCTCGAACCGATCCCAAATTCAAGTCGAGCCCTATTTTGTTGTTGGTTTTTCATTAAACCATAAACAATAAGCCTACATATATAAGCAAATAAAGAAACATACAAAGATAATATTTAGTAACTACCTTTTTAGCACACTCCATTTTTATATTTCTGGGTTTTTTCTTCCCATTCATTTTTCTTTCTTTAGAATCAGCAATGAGCTTACTCGTGAATTAGAACATACTAGTTTTAGACCCGTGCAATGCACGGCTTACATATTATTATTATTATTATTATTATTATTATTATAATTATTTTAATTAAATATTAATTTAAATTTACTTTAATTATAAATATAATAATTATGACTGCAAGACCGTTGGTTGATTATAATTTACTAATATGTATGAATCAAATAATTAAATATTAAAACACAATTTCATATATGAGTAAATGGAAGACATAATAAGCTCTATTTGATAGGTTGACAAATTACTGAATTTAATAGTTAAAAATCATTTATTTTGATAACTCAAAATATTTAACTTCAATTTTAAGTTAAATTTTAAGTATTTATCAAACAATTACATCATTTAATATTTTCACGGCTTATAATATTGAACACTTTTAGCACTTATTTTTTTTCAATCAATTTTATTAAACAATATCTTAAAACCCTGTATTCAAATATTATAAGGGATACTTATTTCAAATTTGATTACATGTCCCAAACTTATATGTAAAGAAAAAAAAAACAGAAGAAATAAATTAATTCAATTCACTCATTTCTTGGTTTTCAATTTTGTTTCCTACCATGAATGCATATATTCATGGTTTTATGATCCAAAAAATATCATTAATCTATATGGCTTGTTTACAATAATTGTATGTGGCTCCTCTCCTACTGAATCTAAAAACTTCCCCACTTCTGGGGAAGGGGAAGAGGCCAGCTCTTCCGTCCCTAGGAAAAAGAGTGTGAAAACTCCAAAAATAAAGGTCACTCCTTCTACCGTTACCCAGACCATGATTGATATCCTGAAAGGACTTCATCCTTGGATGAGAAATTTAGAGTACCTGGTCCCTAGGATGGAACACCACGATGCTTGTCCGTCAAAAGGCTATTTTACAGTATACATCAGCCATATAGACATGGATTTCGAATACCCGCTGTCGGAAGCAATTTGGGATCTTCTAAGATCATTAAACATTCTCCTAGGCCAACTTCATCCCAACGGATGGATGGACATCCTTTGTGGTTCCTACTTGGCTGATGGTCTTGGCGTACCTCTTACGCCACGGGTCTTTCGAGCCCTTCATTCGTATCGCGTAGGAAGTCTGAAGATTGAGTCACCTTTATGTTAAAGAGGGGATATGCCCCTTTTCACTCCAAGATATCCAACATACACAACTGAGGCAATTGCGATGGTATATTTTTTTAAGCAAAAAACATCATTAAGCCCCTGATCTTTTATTTTTTGGTTTATTAAGCCCTTGATCATTTATTTGGATACATTAAGCACATGGTCATTTATTTTTATTTTCTCATTAAACCCTTCAAGACTAAAACAAGTAATTTTGAACATAAAATTTGGTTAACAGACTGTTATTCATTGCATCTGCATTTGAAATTTGTATTCTTTCACTGTTTGGATGCAGTTTTGGATGTGTAATGTGACTATAGGAAAACTGTAAAAACCTTAATTCAAGTTGTAAAAAATAATCTTTTTTAATATTTCAAATATAGATGAACTTAATAACATATTTTTAACAGAATTAAATGTGCATAACTTACTAATTTGGTTATAAAAGACTTAATGAAACAAAAAATAAATGATTAGGGCTTAATGTATCCAAATAAATGATCAAGGGCTTCATGAACCAAAAAACGAAAGATCAGGGACCTAATAATTCTTTTTGCTTTTTTTTTTTAAAATCTTTATATATAATGTTAAATTTTTAACAAAAATTCAAAAATATCATTGCCGCTGTATACGGAGAATAGCCTTTGCGTCTGCGTCGCTTCAAAGTCGGAATTAGGGATCGATGGAAGGAAGAGTGTGTGAAGAACAGATACCGTATGGACTGTACTGCAGGGTTTAATTACTGTTTTATTTTATGGTTTTGTGTTTTGGTTTCATTATCTTGTACATCTGTTCATCATTAATTTGCGATTTTTGGTCTCTTGGATTGTTCTGTTATTAATTTGCGAAGTAGTGGAATTGATGCCCCCCGAAGCAAGATGGCCGCTTACCCTCACCGATACCCTCACATACTCTACCCCGACAAACCTTGTAAGAGTGATATGCAGAGGTAAGGTTCTCTAAATTACAACTAAATGCTTTACTGGTTGCTGGGATTTGGCTTTTCACTCTCGCTCATATGTTGAACAAATTATTTTATATATTATCTTGTGCATTTTAGCAATATTAATCTGTTTATGGGCTATTGCATTTCTCAAGTGGTATAGAAAAGGAGAAATTATGAGTTGTAGTATCAAGCAAAACCTACTTAAGATCTGTTATATTCCGCAGTGAGTCAAATACTACCATGGTCCGATAACAAACCAAATCCTGATTAGTAGATAGATAATATTTGATGATAACTTTGTGAAAGATTCCTGCAAAAGGTTTGGTGAATTCACGCCGTGTGGACTTTTAGCGTTGTTGGTGTAGGTTTTGGGAAAGCTTTCACATTGAATGTGTATCATTTAGTTTGAACTCTTCAGTTGGTTTGTTCTGCATACGAAGGAATGCAAAGTGGTTTTGATGCCTCCCCTGGACATGGGTTGAGGCTCGGAGAGTGACCTAGTCAAGTGTAAGAGAGTCTAGAAGAAGCATGTCTCTGTGTGAAGTTTTCTAATTTTCAATTAGTTGCTTCACTGTATGTTTATCATTAGTTTGCACTCTTCACTTGGTTTGTTCTACATACGAAGGGTGCAAAGTGGTGTTGGTGCCTCCCATGGAAATATGGGTGGAAGCTCTGAGCATCACCAAGTCAAGAAAAAGCGTGCCTCTATGTAACGTTTCAAATTTATAATTAATTGCTTCACCAATTGTCCAGGGTTTTGAATTTTGGCCTCTGTCACGAAGTAGTTGATCTGTTATTTTTGGCGAGTCAAATACCATGGTCTGGGCTGTCGGATTTGGTGTTTTCTTCTATATTGTCATGTTCTGAAAAGCTTCTGCATTAGTTTGTGATTTTCATTTGGTTTATAGGGTGTGTAGTGGAATTGATGCCCCCCGAAGCCAGATGGCTGCTTCGACCCTGACTTACCTTGGAAGAGTGATATGCAGAGGTAAGGTTCTCTAAATTACAACTAAATGCTTTACTGGTTGCTGGGATTTGGCTTTTCACTCTCCCTCATATGTTGAACAAATTATTTTATATATTATCTTGTGCATTTTAGCAATATTAATCTGTTTATGGGCTATTGCATTTCTCTAGTGGTATAGAAAAGGAGAAATTATGAGTTGTAGTATCAAGCAAAACCTAAGCTGCAATGTTTACTTAAGATCTGTTATATTCGGCCTTGAGTCAAATACTACCATGGTCAGATAACAAACCAAATCCTGATTAGTAGATAGATAATGTTTGATGACAACTTTGTGAAAGATTCCTCCTGCAAAAGGTTTCGTGAATTCACGTGGTGTGGACTTTTAGCGTTGTTGGTCTAGGTTCTATTCTTTGATGTTTTCTTCTTTGTTGTGGTTTTCAGAAAAGCTTTCGCTTGGCATGTTTATCATTTAGTTGGAACTCTTCATTTGGTTTGTTTTGCATACGAAGGGTGCAAAGTGGTTTTGATGCCTCCCATGGACATGGGTGGAGGCTCCGAGAGTGACCAAGTCAAGTGTAAGAGAGTCTAGAAGAAGCATGTCTCTGCTTGAAGTTTTCTAATTTTCAATTAGTTGCTTCACTGTATGTTTATCATTAGTTTGCACTCTTCACTTGATTTGTTCTGCATACGAAGGGTGCGAAGTGGTGTTGGTGCCTCCCATGGAAATATGGGTTGAGGCTCCGAGCATCACCAAGTCAAGAAAAAGCGTGCCTCTATGTAACGTTTCAAATTTATAATTAATTGCTTCACCAATTGTCCAGGGTTTTGAATTTTGGCCTCTGTCACGAAGTAGTTGATCTGTTATTTTTGGCGAGTCAAATACCATGGTATGGGCTGTCGGATTTGGTGCTTTCTTCTATATTGTCGTGTTCTGAAAAGCTTCTGCATTAGTTTGCGATTTTCATTTGGTTTGTTTTGCAATTGTAGGGTGTGTAGTGGAATTGATGCCCCCGGAAGCCAGATGGCTGCTTACCCTCACCGACTCGACCCTGACAAACCTTGGAAGAGTGATATGCAGAGGTAAGGTTCTCTAAATTACAACTAAATGCTTTACTGGTTCCTGGGATTTGGCTTTTCACTCTCCCTCATATGTTGAACAAATTATTTTATATATTATCTTGTGTATTTTAGCGATATTAATCTGTTTATGGGCTATTGCATTTCTCAAGTGGTATAGAAAAGGAGAAATTATGAAGTATCAAGCAAAACCTAAGCTGCAATCATTACTTAAGATTTGTTACATTCGGCCGTGAGTCAAATACTACCATGGTCCGATAACAAACCAAATCCTGATTAGTAGATAGATTATATTTGATAACTTTGTGAAAGATTCCTGCAAAAGGTTTGGTGAATTCACGTCGTGTGGACTTTTAGCATTGTTGGTGTAGGTTCTATGCTTTTATTTTTTCTTCTTTGTTGCGGTTTTCAGAAAGCTTTTACATCGCATGTGTATCATTTAGTTTGAACTCTTCAGTTGGTTTGTTCTGCATACGAAGGGAAGCAAAGTGGTTTTGATGCCTCCCCTGTACATGGGTTGAGACTCGGAGAGTGACCTAGTCAAGTGTAAGAGAGTCTAGAAGAAGCATGTCTCTGTGTGAAGTTTTCTAATTTTCAATTAGTTGCTTCACTGTATGTTTATCATTAGTTTGCACTCTTCACTTTGTTTTTTCTACATACGGAGGGTTCAAAGTGGTGTTGGTGCCTCCCATGGAAATATGGGTGGAGGCTTTGAGAGTCTGTTACGTACCAAAGAAAGAAGAAGATTAATTGAAGGACAGCTAAGTAATTAGCTATTAGTTTCTTAGCTATTAAGTTTCATTACTTAGTTGTTAAGTTTTTAATTCCTTTTATTAGTGTCTTAGCTACTAAGTCTTAGTTACTTAAGTGTTAAGTTTTGCTAGCTGTCTTTTCTTCTTCCTTAAGTATCTTTTGCCACTACTATAAATACAGCTATTGTCATTGTAAGTGATCATGAAAAATATTAATGAACTAGATTCTTTTCTTTTCTCACTCTCTATTCTCTGTTTCTATCTCTTTCCTACCTCTGAACTTCTTTCTTTTCTATAAAGTGTAAATTGTAACAGTGGTATCAGAGATCTCGATTCTCCGGCAAATTCTGATTGGGTATGATAAATACTGCACCGGTAACTCGTGTAACTAAGAAGAATCAACAAGCCATGGAAACTCTCGAAGATCAGATCAAGGCTCTCGCGGCTCAGTTTTATGATCGATCGGAGTCTACTGCAGAATGATTGGACAAGATAAGCGATCAACAAACTGAGCAACAGAAGAGGATTGAAACTCTAATTGCAGAGCAGAATCAATTACGAAGAGATCAATTGGATTCCAACAAATCCATTGATGAAAGGTTCCACAACGTGTTATCTACCTTCACCAAGCTCATCCAGATTAATTCCGGTATCCAGATTAACTCCGATCAGCCTACGACTTCAACCCTCAATACTAACACTGGAAAAGGAATTCTCGGCAGCGGTCCTAATTCATCCCCTGCATCCTTCGTAGAAGTTTCTCCTCCTGAGAGAACTCCCTATTTCCACAAGTTACTTCCGAAATGCGATCTTCCTATGTTTGAAGGCGTTGATGTAGATCTTTGGGTGAGTAAGTGTAATAAATATTTTCAGATATTTGAAGTTGCAGAAGAAAAGAAGGTGATGCTGGTTGGATTGTACCTGCAAGGACGAGCAGAGCGATGGTTCCGAAATTGGATTTCCTCTAATCCTCAAACTTCTTGGAATGAATTTGTCCAAGAGGTTGAAAAGAGATTCCAAGAAACAGAGGTGGAAGATGTGCAACAATTATCACAACTAAAACAGGAAACTACAATCCTTGCTTATCAGGAACAATTTGAGGCAATCAAGCTCAAAATGGAAAAGGTTCACCCTAATCATACTGAATCTTTTTATATTTCTAGTTTCATCACTGGATTAAAACCAGAAATTAGGTCTGCTGTTAGATCTTTTGAACCCACTACACTCTATGTTGCTATTAAGCAAGCCAAATACCAAGAAACTCACATTAAAACCATGATCGAAGCTGTCAAGCCCAAACCTACTTTTCGATCCCCAAACACACCTAAACCCTGGCCTTATACTACCACCAATCAACCTTACTCTACTCAAAATACAGGAAATATTGTTAAACCAATGGAACAGAAACCCAGCCTAAACACTAATCCTGTAAAACGCATACCAGGAGCCTGTTGGAAATGTGGTGATAAGTATCATCCTGGTCATCAATGCACTACTAAGAAACTGAATTTGATTAGTGGAAGTGAGGAAGTGGAGATTGAGGAGACAATGGAAGGGAAAACATTGGAAGAGCCAACTGAAATAATGGAAGTAACAAGTGAAGAACAACCAATCATTATATCCATAAATGCCTTAGATGGAGGATTGACTAATGGAACTTTGAAACTCAAAGGCACCATGATGAAGAAACCTATATTGATTCTAATTGATAGTCGAAGCACTCATAGGTTCATTGATTTTAAGCTGACCCAGGATTTAAAACTTCCTCTTATCAAGGTTAAGCCAGCAGCAGTGACTGTGGCTGATGGAAGACAGTTGACAGTCAGTTCCAAGTGTCAAGAGTGTAGTTGGACTATGAATCATAACAAGTTTGCTTTTAACCTTAGGGTTTTGGAGTTGGGAGATTATGATCTCATACTGGGATCTGATTGGATGAGGAAGCACACTCCTGTAACGTTTGATTTTGACAAGAATAGATTGTTGGTTCATCAAGGTAAGAAGGAAGTGGAGTTGAAAGGGATGGGGGATGAGATGTCCGTAAAATTGATGTCTCTCAAGTCTATGAATAAACTGATCACCAAAGGATGGAAAGGTATCTCTTCAACCTTATTCCTTATTTCTGTTTCTGAACCACAACCGGAAGTATCCAAACCAAAACTAGAACCCTTACCTAAATCACCACCCAACTACTTTTCCCTTCTCACGCGCTATAGTCACTTATTCCAAATGCCCACATCTCTTCCACCACAATGAAGCCATGACCATCAAATTCCTTTAAAACCATCCATTGAACCCATAAATGTCAGACCCTATCGCTATTCTTATCACCAAAAGAATGAAATTGAAAAGATGGTTGATGAAATGCTTGTAAGTGGGGTAATACAACCAAGTCAAAGTCCTTATGCATCACCAGTTCTCCTTGTAAAGAAGAAGGACGGCACATGGCGTTTCTGTGTTGATTACAGAGAACTTAACAAAGCAACGGTTAAGGATAAGTTTCCTATTCCTGTAATACAAGAACTTATTGACGAACTTCGGGGTGCAACGGTGTTTACCAAGCTGAATCTCAGATCTGGTTATCATCAAATTCGAATGAAGTTAACAGATGTTCCAAAGACTGCTTTTCGCACTCATTCTGGCCATTATGAGTTCTTAGTCATGCCTTTTGGCTTGACTAATGCTCCTGCAACATTTCAATCTCTTATGAACACAATTTTCAAGCAGTATTTGAGGCAGTTTGTACTTGTATTTTTTGACGATATCCTCATCTACAGCTCTTCCGAGGCTGATCACTTGAAACATTTGGAAATAGTCTTTCACCTTTTAGAGGAGCATCAATTATTTGCTAAGGGGTCTAAATGTGACATAGCAGTTCCATCAATTACTTATTTGGGGCATATCCTATCGGCGGACGGGGTTGCAACCGATCCTTCAAAGATTGAATCGATGGTAAAATGGCCCATTCCTACTACTCTAAAGGGTCTGAGGGGTTTCCTCGGTTTAACAGAATATTATCGCCGTTTCATTAAGGGTTATGGTACAATCAGCAAACCTTTGACCGAATTACTGAAGAAGGATCAGTTTTGTTGGAATTCTGCTGCTACTGAAGCTTTTCAAACACTTAAGAGAATGATGACCGAGGCTCCGATTCTTTCTTTACCCGATTTCACGCAACCATTTGTGTTGGAATGTGATGCCAGTGGTACCGGAATTGGGGCAGTACTCATGCAAGCCGGTAAACCCATTTGTTTTCTTTCAAAAACCCTTAGTCCTCGTAACCAAACCTTATCTGCTTATGAAAGAGAATTATTCGCCATACTCCATGCTTGCACTACTTGGAGGCATTACCTCGAAAATTCACCCTTCATAATTCGTATGGACCATGAGAGCATCAAGCATTTGCTGGAGCAAAAGCTTCACACCTATTTGCAGCATAAGGGAATATCTAAATTACTTGGCTTAGAGTATTCAATTCATTATAAAAAGGGGTCTGAGAACAAAGTGGCAGATGCCTTATCTAGACAAATGGAGGATGCTGGTTCCTTACTTGCTATTTCTAATATGGTACCTACTTGGTTAGAGGAAGTTAAAACTTCCTATGAAGGGGATGTCAATGCTACTAATTTGCTTCAGCAGTTAACCATCCAACCAACCAGTCATCCAAAATATACCTTAACCAATGACATTCTTCGTATGAATCAACGAATTTACATTGGTTCTCACACTGACCTACGACAGAAGGTAGTAAAGGCTTGTCACAACTCATATATTGGAGGGCATTCAGGGGTTAAAGGCACTCTCTCTCGACTGCAACAAACTTTTTATTGGCCAAAAATGAAAATTGACGTTATTCAGTGGGTTTCTACCTGTGACACATGTCTTAGATGCAAGGCTGATCGCTCTGCTTATCCTGGTCTCCTCCAACCTTTGCCAATTCCAGAGGGAGCATGGAAAGATATCGCTATGGATTTTATTGAGAAGCTGCCTAAATCCAGAGGATTTGATACTATCTTGGTTATTGTAGACAGATTTACCAAGTCCAGTCATTTCATTCCTCTTTCTCATCCTTTTGATTCAGCTAAGGTAGCCAAAGCCTTCCTTGATCATGTCTTTAAATTACATGGTATGCCCCGAACCATCACTTCGGACCGAGATAAGGTGTTCACTGGTTCATTTTGGAAGGAGTTAATGAAGTTATTGGGCATTACATTGCAATTTAGTAGTGCCTATCGACTCAACTAATGTTTGGAGAATTATCTCCGTAGTATGTGTTTTCTTACTCCGAAGAAATGGGCTGATTGGTTAAGCTTAGCGGAATACTGGCATAATACTAGCTTCCATAGTGCAATTAAGATGAGCCCTTATCAGGCATTATATGGAGAAGCACCGTCACTTCCAGTAGTTCCTTCAATTACAACGTCTGTGGCAGCGGTGGAAACATTCCTTAGTGATCGTGAGCAAATGAATTCTTACTTGAAAGCTTGTTTAGCTTCGTCTCAGAATCGTATGAAGCAGATGGCGGACAAGCATCGATCTGACAGAGCATTTACAGTGGGTGATATGGTTTTCCTTAAACTCCAACCATATAGACAGACTACTGTGGCAGTCAGAACTTCACTCAAATTGGCAGCCAAATACTATGGCCCTTTTCTGGTATTGGAACGAGTAGGGAAAGTTGCTTATAAGCTCCAGCTACCTCCTGCTTGCAAAATTCACCCTGTATTTCATGTGTCCTTGCTTAAAAAGCAGTTGCAGCCTTCTACTCCAGTCCTTACTACACTTCCTCCAATTATTGATGCTGAGTGGGTGATTCTTCCTCAGAAGGTCCTAAATACACGCTATGCCCACATTGGCAGTCACACTAAGTTTCAACTTCTCATTCAGTGGGAGGGATATTCAGCAGTTGATGCCACTTGGGAGGATGCTGACACTATTCGCCAACAGTTTCCTATTTTTTATCATTCTTGGGGACAAGAAGGTTCTTATGGGGGAGGTATTGTTACGTACCAAAGAAAGAAGAAGATTAATTGAAGGACAACTAAGTAATTAGCTATTAGTTTCTTAGCTATTAAGTTTCATTACTTAGTTGTTAAGTTTTTAATTCCTTTTATTAGTGTCTTAGCTACTAAGTCTTAGTTACTTAAGTGTTAAGTTTTTCTAGCTGTCTTTTCTTCTTCCTTAAGTATCTTTTGCCATTACTATAAATATAGCTATTGTCATTGTAAGGGATCATGAAAAATATTAATGAACTAGATTCTTTTCTTTTCTCACTCTCTATTCTCTGTTTCTATCTCTTTCCTACCTCTGAACTTCTTTCTTTTCTATAAAGTGTAAATTGTAACAGAGTCACCAAGTCAAGTTTAAGAGAATCTAGAAGAAGCATGTCTCTGCGTGAAATTTCTAGTTTTCAGTTAGTTGCTTCACTGATTGTTAGGGTTTTCCATTCTTGGTGAATCAAATACCATAGTCTGACAATAGATGATATGCTAATTGCTTGTTCTTATTGATTGATAACATTATGAAATGTCGCTGCTAAAGGTTTCATGAATTCATGTCAAGTAGACAATATCTTTATGTCATTTTACACAAACAGCTATCAGCAATCAGTTAAATTTTACAAAACAAGTTTACACAAATTGACTGTCAAATCAACTAATAAAAAAAGTAATCGGGTCACATTGAGAACCAGTGCTTCTAATAATTTCCATTAGAGCAACAGATTTATCGCAAAAATATTTTATCCCTGCCACTGTATACGGAGAATAGCCTTTGCGTCTGCGTCGCTTCAAGTCGGAATTAGGGATTGATGGAAGGAAGAGTGTGTGAAGAACAGATACCGTATGCACTGTTCTGCAGGGTTTAATTACTATTTTGTTTTATGGTTTTGTGTTTTGGTTTCATTATCTTGTACTCTGTTCATTATTAATTTGCGATTTTTGTTTCTCTTGGAATTGAAGGGAGCAGAGAGAAGCATCACAAGGAAATATGGGTGGATGCTCCAAGCTTCACCAAGTGAAGACGAACTCTGTGTAATGTTTCAAATTTATAATTAATTGCTTCACTGCGTTCTGAAAAGGCTCTGAGGCTATCCATCTAACATAGTATTGACTTGTGTCCGTTTGGGGATATAGTTTTCGATTGTTTTCGTGGCAAGGCACGGGGAATATGATATTTCTCAAGATCTGATAGGAGTCACTACGGCTGCCGAATATCCATATAGGCCTCAAGGTGCGCCAGAACAGTTTAAATTTTCTCACAAGGTTTATATAAAATTTGTTTTTTTTAAGTACTAAAAATTAGTTATTCAATGTTATTTCTAAATTCTTTCGAAAAGAAGAAAATGCTTCAAGGGATTTATGATTACTTATAACAATGTTCTATTTTTATAGGAATCGGTTACACACAGGTTGACCGATGTTCGCACGATTGCAGGTGAAAATTCTGAAAAACTCACCGAAAATGAATTGGAATCTATGTGCGAAGAGTTAAAGAGAGATGAACCATTTGTTAGGGTGGTTCACTCAAAGAACAAGACATAAAAGAGAGTTATTCATACCGTGACTATCAATGGTTTTAAAAAGTGGAGGAGTAAGCGAATAAAAAAAAACTGAAAAGCTATTGGGAGTTCCTTGATAGTAATTGAGAAAAGGTCAAATTCGGTCGTATTGCCTTCAATACACTAACTCATTGAACTGGCAATCATGTAAATGATTGATTATGGTTATCAATACTTTTTGATGCTAAGTACGATTAAAACTTATTATTGACGTAGAAAGGGAAGTGAATGAGAGTGAGGTGTAGGCAATACGGTCGAATCCGAACCTTCCCCCATTTGGACCGCTACTATCAAGGAACTCCCAATAGACTTTCGGTTTTTTGATTTGCTTGCTCCTCCATTTTTGAAAACCGGTGAGAGTTACGGTATGGATAACTCTCTTTCCTTCATGTCTTAATTTGTAACCTTGATTTTTGTGTACAAAGAGGGGTTTTATCTCTATGAGTTGTTCTTTGAGTGAACCACCCTACAAATGGTTCACCCCTCTTTAACTCTTCACAGAGATTCCAATTTAGCTTCAGCGAACTTTTCATAATTTTCATCTGCATTCTTACGAACATCGATCAACTTGTGTGTAACCGATTCTTATAAAAACAGCACATTGATTTAGGTAATCATAAATTCCTTAAAGCATCTTATTCTTTTCAAAAGAATTCGGAAATAACATTGAATTATGAATTTTTATTCACTTTAAAAAAACAAATGCTACACTTACCAAGTGAGCTAATTCAAACGGTTCTGGTGCACCTCAAGGCATGTATGCTCCCTTATAACGTTACAAGTGTAGTTCCAAGGGGGGGGGGGGTTAGTAACTATTTAAAAATTTTAAGTTAGGGCAGACTTCTTTTTCTTGAGAAAAAGGTTTTAACAGCGGCGCTGAGTGAATAGCAAGATATTGGCTTAGTCAACTGGTGACTAGGTCAGTTTCTTTACTTGAGTCAGGAGATAGCACTTAGAGTCTATTCCCGAGCTCAGATATTCAATGCGCACAACTCAGCTTGACCTCTTTACTTGGTCAGTTTTTGTTTAAGCAAGCAATAAATATATAAAGGAGTTTAAGTTTAGAAATATGTTACTCAGCAGATTTATCCAGGTTCGGCCTCCAAGCCTACGTCCTGTCCCCGGAACATGTTCCGAGATTTCGAATTCTCTACTGAGCTCTTTAACGGTAGAGCATCAAACCTTTTACAATCTTAGCAACTGAGTATAACAAGAGTACCTTCCTCTATACCTCTACTCAATCCTAATCTCTCGTTGAGTACTATAACCGAGTACTCAGCCTCTCCTTTCTAATCTCTAGAAATGATAAGTGTTTGTCCTAAACAACGATTGCTAAGATACCTTAGATGATTGGATAATCACTCTAGACTTTTACACAAAAGATATGAAATTTAGTGTAAGAATGCTTTGCTTTTTCTTGCAGAACTTTGCGTAGAAATTTGGTCAGCGTAATGGCTTGATCAAGTTCTGTATTGAATGAAGCAACTGAAGGGCTCTATTTATAGAGACGTCTGAGGCATCAGTCATTTTGAATTTCGAAATAACCGTTGGAGGGAAACGGCTTCCTGTCGTTGTCATCCTGTCTTGCTCAGAGCTCTCGTCCAATCAGATTTGAGTATCTTCTGTCCTCGGTCAGCTTTTGGTTAGCTTGGCAGAATGTCTCTCCATTTATGGTAAGGTCAACTAGACAGCATTCTGTGTCTTCTGAACTTTACCCAAAGTGGAAACACTTTGTCTGGAAGTTGTTCTTGCTCAGCTGCTGTCTTGTACTCTTTGTCGAATCAACTGAGCAGCTTCGTCCCGAAGTTGTTCCACGAAGGTCTTCTAGATCCTTCTTCCGCTGAGCTGTGTTTTGTACATAACGACAGCGTTTTGACATACGCGGGCCGAGTTGCCTTAAACTGTTTGACTTGGACTTTTGACTTCCGTATTGGGCTTTTGGCCTTTTAACCTTTGTGTCTTATAAACAATTTAACTCAACATTGAACAAACACATTAGTAGAATAAATCAAAGCATTTAAACTTAGTGTGTTTAGAATATTTTTTAATTACACTTAAACAATTTTGTCAAATCAAAATTATGTGGAAAGGTGTTTCAACAAACTCCCCCATTTTGATGTTGGCAAAACTATTCAGCGAAGAACTCAGTATTGAGCTCCCCCATGATAGTTGACCTAATATAACTTAGGAAACTCCCCCGTCAAGGTTGAGCTACTGACTTAGTTTTACTCTAAACATTTGAAGGTTTAATCGAGTAAGTCTAAGGTCAGTTTTCAGATATAGGTCAGCTCATGAAACATATTCTATTTTACTCAGTGTTTAAGCGGAAGTTTTATCATTCAGAGGGCGCTGAGTAATTTGTTGTTCAATGAGTCTTATAAGACAATGTTTTATAAACATATAAGTCAATGTCAAACATGTTATCAGCATTGGGTACGATCAATAAGTTTTATAAGCATTAAACATAGTTGATGTTCTTGAAGATACATAATAACTTAATACTCAGCATCGTATATAATAACTCATAACTCAGGTTTTGGAAAAAGAGATGCAAGTATTGATATTAATAGAGGTAGTCAGCGTATACAATAACAGACAAAAGAAAAACATAGAGACTACACACATAGCATATACTGAGCTAGCCTACATCTATTTCTTTTTCTTTTGCTTAGACTGACTAAGCTCATGCTGTGTTCTAGCTTGTTCTTTCTCCCCCGTTTTGTCAGCATCGGGAGGAGGAATTCTAAAGGCATCGGTTAAGACGGCTTTGGTCAGTTCTGTGGACAGCCCCTTAAGTCTATCGGCGCTTTCATTGACCCCGTCAAAGATAGCAACTCCATCATCTGAGACCTCTGCGGGTATATTGAGTTCAGCAGCGCTGATCATGCTTACTATGAAAGCTTGAGATTTACCTATCCAGGTAAGTGCATCAGACAGACCAGCAACGACTTGATGAAATGTCTTTAGTAAGGATGAGTCGTAGTATTGACGCTGAATGTTGCTGTGACGTACATGATTGAAGGTTTGTCTGGTGACAGACAATATCTTATTTTGCTTCATGGCGTCAGTGTCCATCTCTTGTTTGTTCAAGTTCAACAATCGAACAGCCTCTCCAATTTGCTCCACTGAGCATTGAGAATAGGAGACCATTTGCTCGTTGGTTTTGATTTGCTCTGTGTGAAGCTGAGCAAAGAGCATTTTGACTTCATCAGAAGTTGCATATCACGTGTTCGCAGCTGACAAGGTCCGAACTTGACCTTGAAGAGTGTTGAGGTGTTGAACTATTGTCAGCTGGAGCTCAGCCAGCTTTGTGATGGAATCCTGCTTAGGTTGCTATGCTTGAATGGAGACTATGACACTTAGCAAATCCTTGAATCCCTTAACTTCATTGAGAAGCTGAGTTACATGGGAGAGCTGAGTTGTCTCAACAGTAGAAGACCCAGCAGCAGGTGGAGTGGTTTGATGAAGGTCTTTAATTAATGTTTGCACCGAGTCGATGATTCTTTTACTAGACTCGGTGGCATGCAAGTAGTTGAGAGGGCCTTCAGTAACTTGCCTTGTTTCCTCAGTATGACCGGTTGGAAGAGGAGTCAGTGGAATAACATAGTCAGTGACTGGAAGTTTGTTTTCAATCTACACTTGAGTCTCGGGTAGAGCTGATTGATCGGCAGAAGTGTTGGTTGGAGAAGAAGTAATTCGAATGCTGTCTGTGCTGACTGGAGCAGGGATGTTTTGAGTCAGCACAATGCTTATAGTGACAGCATTGACGGGAATTTGCTCCATTTGGCTTGTAGAGTTAGCGGAAGCATTCAAGTCGGCGTGTTCCTTTGGTGAAGAAACAGAGGCTTGCTTTTCAAGAGAAGCCGATGGAGTAGAAGATGGTTGTTTTCTGAAAAATTTCAGCTTGAGTGTAGAAGGGTCTTTGGTCGGCTTTTGGATGACAAAGTCAGGGAGAGTTGGTTTTTGAACAGGAGGGTCAATGACAGACTTCTGACTTGCCTTAACTAATCTTCTTCTGGGAGGAGGAGTGTCAGCTTGGATAGACTCTCCTGAGTGAGAGGGAGAAGTTTCTTCTTGATCAGCATTAAGCTGGTCAGCTTGTTCTTGTTCTTTATCTGTACCCAACTCAGTATTAGTTAGGTCAGCAGCTTCTTCTTCACTAGCTGTCTCCTCAGCGTCCTCAGCGTCATCCTGACTGCTTGCTTCTTCTTCTGCTTCCTGATCATCTTCTTTATCATCGCCATCTAACTCTTCCTCAACTTGTGCAATGAACTGATCATCTAGATGCACATCATCTTCTTGATGCTCAGCTTCAGTTCCTAGACACTGAGT
This sequence comes from Euphorbia lathyris, assembly GCF_963576675.1. NCBI lineage: Eukaryota > Viridiplantae > Streptophyta > Magnoliopsida > Malpighiales > Euphorbiaceae > Euphorbia > Euphorbia lathyris. The sequence goes on from NC_088915.1 coordinate 90,591,766, forward strand.
GTAGTGAGAATCACCAGGAACGATGATGTCAGTGGGGACAGCATCAATAGGGGTCAGCGTAGAAGACTTATGCTTCTTTTGAGGTTGCTCATCAGCATCTGTTCTTTCCTCTATTTCAGGCTCATCTTGCCCGTTTCTCTTTTCAGCTGACTTAGGTCTCTCCTGACCTTTTTCAGCAGCTGACTTAGGCTTATTGGCCTGAGGCTCAGCCTTCTTTGAAGGAGTCCCAACAGCTTTCCTCTTTCGGGTAGCTGGAGCCTTTGTCCTTGTGCCCTTCTTTGGGACAGTTGACTCTTCTTCAGCCTCATCAGCAATTTTCCCTTTCTTAATTGGCTGATTGTACTTTAAAGCCCTCAGCGAAGCAGCAGTTATCTCAGATCCTCTAGCCTTAGTTTCTCCAAATAGATCAATTTGATGATCTAAGAGAATTCTGGTGATGAGCGAACCCAGCCTGAGAGTTCCAGTGCTCCTTAAGAAACCAGCAATCAAGAATACTGGCATGTTGATCGGCTTGTATGTCAGCATATGCCATATGAAGCATTGCTCAAAATTCGTTGCTGAGGTGGTGCAGTTGATCTTGGGATAAATGAAGTAGGTCAGCAGATAGTGAGCCATCTTTTGGTGCTGACCCATTGAGGTATTGGAGATTTTCCCAGAGTGGCCAGCGGGCTTGCAGAAGGTGGTATCGTACCCAGTTCCTTCGTGATCCCCAGATCTCCTCAGTTTTGTTCCCTCATTCTTTAACTTCAGCAGGTTAGCAAGATAGGTAGGGTTTATAAAGATTGTCTTTTCCTTTACCACAGTTACCAGATGGTCCTGGTTATCATTGGCAACTCGGAGGTTGTGGTAGAACTCCCTTACTAGGTCAGGGTAGGTGTGATCTCTAATGGAGAACAGCTCGGTCCAGCCGTTCTTCGATATCCATTCGCAGAAGGGTTGCTCAGTTTTTACGAAGGATTTTGAGACCCATCTAGAGAAGTCTATCTTACATTCTCTAACGTCTACGAAGACTTTGGTGTAGGTTCTGACCTTGGTCGGCTTTCCCTTAGATGAGGTGGCTTGGCCAGCTTTGCCTTTACTCGGCGTAGTGACCTTTGTAGTTTCAGGCGAAGTAGCTTGCCTTGAGGGTTCATCGGAACTGGTCTTAGGGTGACCGGCACCGGAGATGTTGACGGAAACCTTAGTCATAGTTTTAGAAAAAGTTTGGAAGCTTTGAGAGTTTTTAGAGAGAGAGAGAGTGCTTTGCCAGAGAATTCGGTAAGCGTAAAGAAAATAAAAAATGGGGATTTACCCATTATTTATAGCGGTGAAGAGTGGATCTTATCGAATCCATGTGTCAGTTTTGCCTTGGGATTGTCAACCGACAAAGATCCTGGCTTTTATGACACATTCGGCACATACGTTATCCTAGGTGGCTATTCGCGTGCTTTTGCATTTAATGCAACGGATCTAACACTCAGCGTTTAGAATACTAAGCGTTTTATATTCCGAGTGGTCAGTAGTATATAAAAGGATGATTTCTCAGTTTGAGATTACTACTCGGTGTGCACATTTACTCAGTATTGATATATATTTTGCATAACAATCACTCAGCATGCATTTGCATAAATCATTCAGCGTAGTAATTCACTCAGCATAAATTTACATTTAGTACATGAATTTACTGAAGAGGATTAAACATACCAATGGCTTCTCTCAGTATGCTGAACTGCTCACGAGCCAGTGGCTTTGTGAAGATATCCGCAAGCTGCTCATCCGTTGGGACGTAGGTCAGCTTTATCTCACCCTTCAGTACATGGTCTCTAATAAAGTGATGTCTTATGCTGACATGCTTCATTCTGCTGTGTTGAATTGGGTTCTTTGATAGATCAATTGCACTTTTGTTGTCGCATTTGACCTCAATTGTCTTTGTTTGAACACCATAGTCTTCAAGCTATTGCTTAATCCATAGGACTTGAGCAACACAGTGACCAGCAGTAATGTACTCAGCTTCAGTGGTAGACAAGGCTACTGACGCCTGCTTCTTGCTGAACCAGGATACAAGACAGCTTCCTAAGAAATGACATCCACCAGAGGTGCTTTTCCGTTCTAGCTTGTCTCGACCATAGTCAGCGTCAGTGTATCCAACGAGTGTAAAACCATGAGTGTTGGGATACCATAAACCTGCGTTCACTGAGCTTTGGAAATATCTAAGGATTCTTTTTACAGCTATGTAATGTGATTCCTTAGGGTTAGATTGATATCTAGCATAGTAGCATACTGAGAATTGAATGTCCGGTCTACTTGCTGTTAAGTAAAGTAGAGAGCCTATCATACCTCGATATAATTTGCTGTCTATCGACTTACCATTCTCGTCAGCGCAGAGGACAGTATCAGTGCCCATAGGAGTGGATATTGGCTTGCAATTTTCAAGATCATATTTCTTCAATATCTCCTTGGCATATTTAGCTTGACTGATGAAGATGCCATTTTTCCCTTGTTTAATTTGAAGTCCAAGGAAGAAGTTGAGTTCTCCCATCATCGACATTTCAAACTCAGTCTGCATTTGCTTGCTAAATTCCTTGCACATTGACTCATTAGTAGCACCGAAAATAATATCATCAACGTATATTTGAGCCAACAGGGTATCTTTACCCTTTCTCTTAATGAATAAGGTTGTATCAGCTTTGCCCCTGACATAGTTTCTAGTCAGCAGAAAACTGGTCAGCCTCTCATACCAAGCACGTGGTACTTGCTTGAGGCCGTACAGAGCCTTTTTGAGTTTATAAACGTGGTTTGGGAATTTAGGATCCTCAAACCCTGGAGGTTGATTAACATAAACTTCCTCGTTTATAACTCCATTAAGGAATGCACTCTTAACATCCATTTGAAACAGTTTAAAATTCATGTAAGATGCATATGCACATAAAATTCTAATAGCCTCTAGCCTTGCCACTGGGGCAAAGGTCTCACCGTAGTCAATACCTTCTTGCTGACTGTAGCCCTGAGCTACAAGCCTTGCTTTGTTCCTGACTACGTTTCCTTGCTCATCCAGCTTGTTGCGGAAGACCCATCTTGTTCCAATGGTCTTCTGACTCCTTGGATGTGGCACTAGCTCCCATACATCGTTTCTTCTGAATTAGTCAAGTTCCTCTTGCATTGCACTCATCCAGAATTCATCTTCCTCAGCATCAGCGAAGTTCTTAGGTTCCTGAACTGAGATGAAGGCTACGTTGCTGAGGTATCTCCTGAGTTGGTTTCTTATCATCAGGGTATTCTCAGCGGAATCAAGGATTGCACTCTCTGAGTGCCCTCTTGGAATTCTTATCTCCTTTGGTAGATTTATGTCTTGTGCTGTCTGTGTTTCAACAATCTCTGCAGGTGAAGACTGGTCAGTGAAAACAATATTTGGTTCACTTTTACCTTTGGTCAGCCCATGAGGGAATGACTCAGCGGCTGTATCTTGATCAACGGGTACTGAGTGTGGATCATCCTCGGTAAGCGGTAGATATCTTCCTGCAGGGTTAGTTTCGTCGAACTCAACATGTACTGACTCTTCTAAAATTTGAGTTCATTTATTAAAAACTCTGTATGCTTTGCTGTTTGTTGAGTAGCCTAAAAAGATAGCTTCATTAGCTTTTGAGTCAAATTTAGCTAGGCTATCTTTGGTGTTTAAAATAAAACATTTACAGCCAAAGGCACGAAAGTATCCAATGTTGGGCTTTCGTCCTTTCCAAAGCTCGTTGGGGGTTTTCTTTAGTATAGGTCTAACAAGAGCCCTATAAGAATATAGCACGCTGTGTTAACAGCTTCTCCCCAAAAGTACTTTGGAAGCCTATGCTCACTCAGCATTGTCCTGGCTATTTCAACCAAGGTTCTGTTCTTCCTTTCAACAACCCCATTCTGTTGAGGCGTCCTAGGAGCAGAAAAATTATGGTCAATGCCGCTGGCTTCACAGAATTCAACAAACTGTTGTTTTTTGAATTCTCCACCATTATCACTTCGGATGTGAGCCAGTTTTAGGTCTTTATCATTTTCAAGTTTTCTAACCAAATTTGAAAATGTCTCAAAGGTCTCATCCTTGCTACTCAGCAAGATGACCCAAGTGTACCGAGAGAAGTCATCTACAATGACCAAGGAAAATCTTCTTCCACCCAGACTCAGCGACTGGACTGGACCGAAGAGATCCAAGTGTAGTAATTCTAACGGACGCTTAGTTGAGACAATGTTTTTGCTATGAAAAGATTGTTTGGTTTGTTTTCCAGCTTGGCAAGCGTGGCATAGTTGATCTTTTTCAAATCTAAGTTCAGGCAGTCCTTCAACCAATTGCTTTCTTGCTAATTTGGCCAGGAGGTCCATGCTTACATGACCAAGTCTCATGTGCCATAGCCAGGAATTTTCTTCCTTTGAAACTAAGCATATAGTTTTTGAAAACTTTTTCTCTAAGTCTAGCATAAAGACATTATCAATCCGAGGGGCAGTTAAAATTAACTCATTTGTTTTTTCCTCGTATATTTTACATCCAGTAGCATCAAATATAACTTTTCTCCCATTGTCACATAGCTGAGCTATGCTGAGTAAGTTATATTTGAGTCCGCTGACTAGGGAGACTGACTCAATAGTAGGATTACCTCCGATGGTTCCTGACCCTACTATCTTACCCTTTTTGTTGTCTCCAAAACTTACGCTCCCTCCTCGTTTACGCTCAAATGTGACGAACTGCGTTTCATCACCAGTCATATGCCTCGAGCATGCGCTGTCAATATACCACATCTTTGACTTCTCAGCACATCTCAGGCTTACCTGCATTGTAACTAGTTACTTTTAGGTACCCAATTCTTTTTGGGTCCTTGCTTGTTAGGTTCAACAGGTAAAGCATCATATTTTATTTTATGGCGGCATACTTGGACAGTATGGCCATTCTTTCCACAGAAGTCACAGCTGACCTTCCGTTTAGGATTTCTCACTGACTGGTCAGCACCCCAGTGCTGAGCGTGCCAGCACACCTTTGTGGTGTGTCCTTTCTTCCCACAGAAGTCACACTGGACATTCCGCTGGGGATTCCATCTCTGCTGGCCAGTACTTCGGTACTGAGCATTCAGAGGAATATTTCTTTTGTTTTGAACCTTTAGTTGGTTCTGGATATTTGTGACGTCCTTTCTCAGTTTCTTTGAATCTGATTGGACTTCAGAGACAGACTTATGTATGATCTCCATGTTATCATGCAAAGTTGAGTTGTCCTAAAGAAGGAATTTGAGGTCACTTAGCTTGACCTCTTCAACCTCGTCACAGCGCCTGCTGAGTGCTCTAATTTTCTTATTACACTTTTTTTGACAAGTGTATAGAGGTCACTCAGGGCATTACCCATTTTGTTTCTGAGCTGGGGAAGTGATATTACCTCATTTGATTGCTCCTCATCGTCAGATGCCGTGGAGGGGTCAGCATGCTCAGAGACGCACGGCTCAGCAAGTTCGTCAGCCATGAAGCATATCTTTGCTGACTCGGTGGCCTCAGCTTCTGTTGATGAAGACTCATCACTGTCGCTCCATGTTGCCACCATTGCCTTTTTGCCGTTCTTCTTTTCTTTCCTCAGCGTGGGGCAGCTTGACTTGATGTGGCCAGTTTGATGGTATTCAAAGCATGTAATGGGCTTTGAGTTGTCCTTCTTGTATTTGCTGTCGCTGGACTCAGCTTTATACTTATCAAACTTTCTGTAAGGCTTCTTAGAATATTTGTCATTCTTTCTGAACAGCCTTTTCATCTTCCTTGTGAACATAGCCATCTCCTCATCATCTGTTGAGCTCCCATCAGTGGAGTCAGCTTTCATGACAAGAGATTTTTGCTTCTTGTCTTCAGACTTTTCCTTCACCTCGAAATTCTTCATCGAGATCTCATGGGTCAGCAGCGAGCCGATGATTTCATCATATTTGTAGGTGGTTAAGTCCTGAGCTTCCTCAACAGCGGTCTTCTTTGCTTGCCAGTCTTTGGGAAGGCTCCTGAGTATCTTCTTGACTTGTTCTTCCTCAGTGAAGATCTTCCCAAGTCTCTTGAGCTCATTGATGATGTTGGTAAACCTTGTATTCATGTCAGATATTCCCTCATCATTGTTCATTTCGAACAGCTCGTACAATCTCATTTGCTGGTTCACCTTGGACTCCTTTACTTTATTGGTTCCTTCGTAGGTGAGCTCCAGCTTCTTCCAGATCTCTTGCGCCGACTCACAACCTGAGATTTTATTATATTCTGCAGCATCGAGCGCACAGTGAAGCATGTTTATAGCTGAAGCATGATTTTGTAGCTTTTTGAGATCATTCTGTCCATTTGGCCTCAGCTTTAACAACTGTTTGGCCAGCCACAACTTCGACAGGTACAAATGGACCTTGGACTATGGATAGCCAGACACTCATATTTGTAGCCTGAATGAAATTTTTCATCCTATTCTTCCAGAAGGTATAGTTAGACCCGAAGAATAGGGGAGGCCGAGTAATGGACAACCCCTCAGGTAAGATCTGAGTTGTTTGGTTTCCTGGAAGAAACCGAGTGCTGTTTTCGCCCATAGTGGGGATCAGCTCAAGGTGGTTAAACCTTTTACAGTGAGCTTTTAAGCTCTGATTCCACTTGTTGGTCCCTTATAACGTTACAAGTATAGTTCCAAGGGGGGGGGGTTAGGAACTATTTAAAAATTTTAAGTTAGGGAAGACTTCTTTTTCTTGAGAAAAAGGTTTTAACAGCGGCGCTGAGTGAATAGCAAGATACTGGCTTAGTCAACTGGTGACTAGGTCAGTTTCTTTACTTGAGTCAGGAGATAACACTTAGAGTCTATTCCTGAGCTCAGATATTCAATGCGCACAACTCAGCTTGACCTCTTTACTTGGTCAGTTTTTGTTTAAGCAAGCAATAAATATATAAAGGAGTTTAAAGTTAGAAATATGTTACTCAGCATATTTATCCAGGTTCGGCCTCCAAGCCTACGTCCTGTCCCCGGAACATGTTCCGAGATTTCGAATTCTCTACTGAGCTTTTTAACGGTAGAGCATCAAACCTTTTACAATCTTAGCAACTGAGTATAACAAGAGTACCTTCCTCTATACCTCTACTCAATCCTAATCTCTCGCTGAGTACTATAACCGAGTACTCAGCCTCTCATTTCTAATCTCTAGAAATGATAAGTGTTTGTCCTAAACAACGATTGCTAAGATACCTTAGATGATTGGATAATCACTCTAGACTTTTACACAAAAGATATGAAATTTAGTGTAAGATTCCTTTGCTTTTTCTTGCAGAACTTTGCGTAGAAATTTGGTCAGCGTAATGGCTTGATCAAGTTCTGTATTGAATGAAGCAACTGAGGGGCTCTATTTATAGAGACGTCTGAGGCATCAGTCATTTCGAATTTCGAAATAACCGTTGGAGGGAAACGGCTTCCTATCGTTGTCATCCTGTCTTGTTCAGAGCTCTTGGCCAATCAGATTTGAGTATCTTCTGTCCTCGGTCAGCTTTTGGTTAGCTTGGCAGAATGTCTCTCCATTTATGGTAAGGTCAACTAGACAACATTCTGTGTCTTCTGAACTTTACCCAAAGTGGAAACACTTTGTCTGGAAGTTGTTCTTGCTCAGCTGCTATCTTGTACTCTTTGTCGAATCAACTCAGCAGCTTCGTCCCGAAGTTGTTCCACGAAGGTCTTCTAGATCCTTCTTCCGCTGAGCTGCGTTTTGTACACAATGACAGCGTTTTGACATACGCGGGCCGAGTTGCCTTAAACTGTTTGACTTGGGCTTTTGACTTCCGTATTGGGCCTTTTAATCTTTGTGTCTTATAAACAATTTAACTCAACATTGAACAAACACATTAGTAGAATAAATCAAAGCATTTAAACTTAGTGTGTTTAGAATATTTTTTAATTACACTTAAACAATTTTGTCAAATCAAAATTATGTGGAAAGGTCTTTCAACAAATGGATCTTGTAGTCTTCTGATAAAAAGAAAAAAATAAATCATCACATATAAATTTTTTGAAAACTTGATTATCTCCTCGGCATTCTGGTTTCGGTATAATTTTCCCTCTTTTTTGCTTTTGAATCATTATCTTTCCCTCTCCTGGATAGTACACAAATCTCCATATATAATCTCCTTTTCTAAACCGGTAATACTTGCAAGTATATGCAAGTATTACCGGTTTAGAAAAAAAGATGGTATATAGGGATTTGAGTATTATCCGGGAAATGGAACAATAATGACTCAAAATCAAAAAATATGGCAAATTCTGTCTAAGCCAGAATGCGAAGGAGGTTATTAAGTTTTCAAAATTTTTATTTCTAATATTTCATAAAACTTATTTTGATTTATTTTTTTCTCTAGTTGAAAAGACTACGCATGCATCATCCATCCAACAATCAACGACTTCGAGGCTCGTTTGAGACTCGCTCGGTGGAGGTACATCCCACTTGGGAGACTCTGAGGCTATCCATCTAACATAGTATTGACATGTGTCCGTTTGGGGATATAGTTTTTGATTGTTTTTGTGTCAAGGCACGGGAATACGATATTCCTCAAGATCTGATAGGAGTCACTACCGCTGCCGAATATCTATATAGGCCTCGAGGTGCGCCAGAACAGTTTAAATTTTCTCACAAGGTATATATAAAATTTGTTTTTTTAAGTAATAAAAATTAGTAATTCAATGTTATTTCTAAATTCTTCCAAAAAGATTAAAATGCTTCAAGGGATTTATGATTACTTATAACAATGTTCTGTTTTTATAGGAATCGGTTACACACAGGTTGACCGATGTTCGCACGATTGCAGGTGAAAATTCTGAAAAACTCACCGAATATGAATTGGAATCTATGTGCGAAGAGTTAAAGAGAGATGAACCATTTGTTAGGGTGGTTCACTCAAAGAACAAGACATAAAAGAGAGTTATTCATACCGTGACTATCAACGGTTTTAAAAAGTGGAGGAGTAAGCGAATAAAAAAAAACTGAAAAGCTATTGCGAGTTCCTTGATAGTAATTGGGAAAAGGTCAAATTCGGTCGTATTGCCGTCAATACACTAACTCATTGAACTGTCAATCATGTAAATGATTGATTATGGTTACCAGTACTATTTGATGCTAAGTACGATTAAAACTTATTATTGACGTAGAAAGGGAAGTGAATGAGAGCGAGGTGTAGGCAATACGGTCGAATCCGAACCTTCCCCCATTTGGACCGCTACTATCAAGGAACTCCCAATAGACTTTCGGTTTTTTGATTTGCTTGCTCCTCCATTTTTGAAAACCGGTGAGAGTTACGGTATGGATAACTCTCTTTCCTTCATGTCTTAATTTGTAACCTTGATTTTTGTGTACAAAGAGGGGTTTTATCTCTATGAGTTGTTCTTTGAGTGAACCACCCTACAAATGGTTCACCCCTCTTTAACTCTTCACAGAGATTCCAATTCACCTTCAGCGAACTTTTCATAATTTTCATCTGCAATCTTACGAACATCGATCAACCTGTGTGTAACCGATTCTTATAAAAACAGCATATTGATTTAGGTAATCATAAATTCTTTAAAGCGTCTTATTCTTTTCAAAAGAATTCGGAAATAACATTGAAGGACGAATTTTTATTCACTTTAAAAAAAACAAATTCTACACTTACCAAGTGAGCTAATTCAAACGGTTCTGGCGCACCTCGAGTCATGTATGATTATTCGACAGCTGTGATGACTCCTATCAGATCTTAGTGAATATCATATTGCTCGTACGTTGGCCCAAGAAAATCGGAAAATGCATCCCAAAACGACAGAAATCAATACCATGTTAGTTGTATAGCCCTTAAGTCTCCCGATTAAGATTCACCTCCTACCGAGCGAGTCTCAAATGAGCCTCGAAGGCGTTGATTGCTGAATGGATCCTGTAGTCTTCTGATAAAAAGAAAAAAAAATCATCACATATAAATTTTTTGAAAACTTGATTATCTCCTCGGCATTCTGGTTTCGGTATAATTTGTCCTATTTTTTGCTTTTAAATCATTATCTTTCCCTCTCCCGGATAGTACACAAATCTCCATATATAATCTCCTTTTCTAAACCGGTAATACTTGCAAGTATATGCAAGTATTACCGGTTTAGAAAAAAAGATGGTATATAGGGATTTGAGTATTATCCGGGAAATGGAAGGATAATGACTCAAAATCAAAAAATATGGCAAATTCTGTCCAAGCCAGAATGCGAAGGAGGTTATTAAGTTTTCAAAATTTTTATTTCTAATATTTCATAAAACTTATTTTGATTTATTTGTTTCTCTAGTTCAGAAGACTACGCATGCATCATCCATCCAACAATCAACGACTTCGAGGCTCGTTTGAGACTCGCTCGGTGGAGGTACATCCCACTTGGGAGACTCTGAGGCTATCCATCTAACATAGTATTGACATGTGTCCGTTTGGGGATATAGTTTTCGATTGTTTTCGTGTCAAGGCACGGGAATACGATATTCCTCAAGATCTGATAGGAGTCACTACCGCTGCCGAATATCTATATAGGCCTCGATGTGCGCCAGAACAGTTTAAATTTTCTCACAAGGTATATATAAAATTTGTTTTTTTAAGTAATAAAAATTAGTAATTCAATGTTATTTCTAAATTCTTCCAAAAAGATTAAAATGCTTCAAGGGATTTATGATTACTTATAACAATGTTCTGTTTTTATAGGAATCGGTTACACACAGGTTGACCGATGTTCGCACGATTGCAGGTGAAAATTCTGAAAAACTCACCGAATATGAATTGGAATCTATGTGCGAAGAGTTAAAGAGAGATGAACCATTTGTTAGGGTGGTTCACTCAAAGAACAAGACATAAAAGAGAGTTATTCATACCGTGACTATCAACGGTTTTAAAAAGTGGAGGAGTAAGCGAATAAAAAAAAACTGAAAAGCTATTGCGAGTTCCTTGATAGTAATTGGGAAAAGGTCAAATTCGGTCGTATTGCCGTCAATACACTAACTCATTGAACTGTCAATCATGTAAATGATTGATTATGGTTACCAGTACTATTTGATGCTAAGTACGATTAAAACTTATTATTGACGTAGAAAGGGAAGTGAATGAGAGCGAGGTGTAGGCAATACGGTCGAATCCGAACCTTCCCCCATTTGGACCGCTACTATCAAGGAACTCCCAATAGACTTTCGGTTTTTTGATTTGCTTGCTCCTCCATTTTTGAAAACCGGTGAGAGTTACGGTATGGATAACTCTCTTTCCTTCATGTCTTAATTTGTAACCTTGATTTTTGTGTACAAAGAGGGGTTTTATCTCTATGAGTTGTTCTTTGAGTGAACCACCCTACAAATGGTTCACCCCTCTTTAACTCTTCACAGAGATTCCAATTCACCTTCAGCGAACTTTTCATAATTTTCATCTGCAATCTTACGAACATCGATCAACCTGTGTGTAACCGATTCTTATAAAAACAGCATATTGATTTAGGTAATCATAAATTCCTTAAAGCGTCTTAAACTTTTCAAAAGAATTCGGAAATAACATTGAAGGACGAATTTTTATTCACTTTAAAAAAACAAATTCTACACTTACCAAGTGAGCTAATTCAAACGGTTCTGGCGCACCTCGAGTCATGTATGATTATTCGACAGCTGTGATGACTCCTATCAGATCTTAGTGAATATCATATTGCTCGTACGTTGGCCCAAGAAAATCGGAAAATGCATCCCAAAACGACAGAAATCAATACCATGTTAGTTGTATAGCCCTTAAGTCTCCCGATTAAGATTCACCTCCTACCGAGCGAGTCTCAAATGAGCCTCGAAGGCGTTGATTGCTGAATGGATCCTGTAGTCTTCTGATAAAAAGAAAAAAAAATCATCACATATAAATTTTTTGAAAACTTGATTATCTCCTCGGCATTCTGGTTTCGGTATAATTTGTCCTATTTTTTGCTTTTAAATCATTATCTTTCCCTCTCCCGGATAGTACACAAATCTCCATATATAATCTCCTTTTCTAAACCGGTAATACTTGCAAGTATATGCAAGTATTACCGGTTTAGAAAAAAAGATGGTATATAGGGATTTGAGTATTATCCGGGAAATGGAAGGATAATGACTCAAAATCAAAAAATATGGCAAATTCTGTCCAAGCCAGAATGCGAAGGAGGTTATTAAGTTTTCAAAATTTTTATTTCTAATATTTCATAAAACTTATTTTGATTTATTTGTTTCTCTAGTTCAGAAGACTACGCATGCATCATCCATCCAACAATCAACGACTTCGAGGCTCGTTTGAGACTCGCTCGGTGGAGGTACATCCCACTTGGGAGACTCTGAGGCTATCCATCTAACATAGTATTGACATGTGTCCGTTTGGGGATATAGTTTTCGATTGTTTTCGTGTCAAGGCACGGGAATACGATATTCCTCAAGATCTGATAGGAGTCACTACCGCTGCCGAATATCTATATAGGCCTCGAGGTGCGCCAGAACAGTTTAAATTTTCTCACAAGGTATATATAAAATTTGTTTTTTTAAGTAATAAAAATTAGTAATTCAATGTTATTTCTACATTCTTCCAAAAAGATTAAAATGCTTCAAGGGATTTATGATTACTTATAACAATGTTCTGTTTTTATAGGAATCGGTTACACACAGGTTGACCGATGTTCGCACGATTGCAGGTGAAAATTCTGAAAAACTCACCGAATATGAATTGGAATCTATGTGCGAAGAGTTAAAGAGAGATGAACCATTTGTTAGGGTGGTTCACTCAAAGAACAAGACATAAAAGAGAGTTATTCATACCGTGACTATCAACGGTTTTAAAAAGTGGAGGAGTAAGTGAATAAAAAAAAAACTGAAAAGCTATTGCGAGTTCCTTGATAGTAATTGGGAAAAGGTCAAATTCGGTCGTATTGCCGTCAATACACTAACTCATTGAACTATCAATCATGTAAATGATTGATTATGGTTATCAGTACTATTTGATGCTAAGTACGATTAAAACTTATTATTGACGTAGAAAGGGAAGTGAATGAGAGCGAGGTGTAGGCAATACGGTCGAATCCGAACCTTCCCCCATTTGGACCGCTACTATCAAGGAACTCCCAATAGACTTTCGGTTTTTTGATTTGCTTGCTCCTCCATTTTTGAAAACCGGTGAGAGTTACGGTATGGATAACTCTTTTTCCTTCATGTCTTAATTTGTAACCTTGATTTTTGTGTACAAAGAGGGGTTTTATCTCTATGAGTTGTTCTTTGAGTGAACCACCCTACAAATGGTTCACCCCTCTTTAACTCTTCACAGAGATTCCAATTCAGCTTCAGCGAACTTTTCATAATTTTCATCTGCAATCTTACGAACATCGATCAACCTGTGTGTAACCGATTCTTATAAAAACAACACGTTGATTTAGGTAATCATAAATTCCTTAAAGCGTCTTATTCTTTTCAAAAGAATTCAGAAATAACATTGAAGGACGGATTTTTATTCACTTTAAAAAAACAAATTCTACACTTACCAAGTGAGCTAATTCAAACGGTTCTGGCGCACCTCGAGTCATGTATGATTATTCGACAGCTGTGATGACTCCTATCAGATCTTAGTGAATATCATATTGCTCGTACGTTGGCCAAAGAAAATCGGAAAATGCATCCCAAAACGACAGAAATCAATACCATGTTAGTTGTATAGCCTCTAAGTCTCCCGATTAAGATTCACCTCCTACCGAGCGAGTCTCAAATGAGCCTCGAAGGCGTTGATTGCTGAATGGATCCTGTAGTCTTCTGATAAAAAGAAAAAAATAAATCATCACATATAAATTTTTTGAAAACTTGATTATCTCCTCGGCATTCTGGTTTCGCTATAATTTGCCCTATTTTTTGCTTTTGAATCATTATCTTTCCCTCTCCCGGATAGTACACAAATCTCCATATATAATCTCCATATATAATCTCCTTTTCTAAATCGGTAATACTTGCAAGTATATGCAAGTATTACCGGTTTAGAAAAAAAGATGGTATTTAGGGATTTGAGTATTATCCGGGAAATGGAAGGATAATGACTCAAAATCAAAAAATATGGCAAATTCTGTCCAAGCCAGAATGCGAAGGAGGTTATTAAGTTTTCAAAATTTTTATTTCTAATATTTCATAAAACTTATTTTGATTTATTTTTTTCTCTAGTTCAGAAGACTACGCATGCATCATCCATCCAACAATCAACGACTTCGAGGCTCGTTTGAGACTCGCTCGGTGGAGGTACATCCCACTTGGGAGACTCTGAGGCTATCCATCTAACATAGTATTGACATGTGTCCGTTTGGGGATATAGTTTTCGATTGTTTTCGTGGCAAGGCACGGGAATATGATATTCCTCAAGATCTGATAGGAGTCACTACCGCTGCCGAATATCTATATAGGCCTCGAGGTGCGCCAGAACAGTTTAAATTTTCTCACAAGGTATATATAAAATTTGTTTTTTTAAGTAATAAAAATTAGTAATTCAATGTTATTTCTAAATTCTTCCGAAAAGATTAAAATGCTTCAAGGGATTTATGATTACTTATAACAATGTTCTGTTTTTATAGGAATCGGTTACACACAGGTTGACCGATGTTCGCACGATTGCAGGTGAAAATTCTGAAAAACTCACCGAATATGAATTGGAATCTATGTGCGAAGAGTTAAAGAGAGATGAACCATTTGTTAGGGTGGTTCACTCAAAGAACAAGACATAAAAGAGAGTTATTCATACCGTGACTATCAACGGTTTTAAAAAGTGGAGGAGTAAGCGAATAAAAAAAAAACTGAAAAGCTATTGCGAGTTCCTTGATAGTAATTGGGAAAAGGTGAAATTCGGTCGTATTACCGTCAATACACTAACTCATTGAACTATCAATCATGTAAATGATTGATTATGGTTATCAGTACTATTTGATGCTAAGTACGATTAAAACTTATTATTGACGTAGAAAGGGAAGTGAATGAGAGCGAGGTGTAGGCAATACGGTCGAATCCGAACCTTCCTCCATTTGGACCGCTACTATCAAGGAACTCCCAATAGACTTTCGGTTTTTTGATTTGCTTGCTCCTCCATTTTTGAAAACCGGTGAGAGTTACGGTATGGATAACTCTCTTTCCTTCATGTCTTAATTTGTAACCTTGATTTTTGTGTACAAAGAGGGGTTTTATCTCTATGAGTTGTTCTTTGAGTGAACCACCCTACAAATGGTTCACCCCTCTTTAACTCTTCACAGAGATTCCAATTCAGCTTCAGCGAACTTTTCATAATTTTCATCTGCAATCTTACGAACATCGATCAACCTGTGTGTAACCGATTCTTATAAAAACAACACATTGATTTAGGTAATCATAAATTCCTTAAAGCGTCTTATTCTTTTCAAAAGAATTCAGAAATAACATTGAAGGACGGATTTTTATTCACTTTAAAAAAACAAATTCTACACTTACCAAGTGAGCTAATTCAAACGGTTCTGGCGCACCTCGAGTCATGTATGATTATTCGACAGCTGTGATGACTCCTATCAGATCTTAGTGAATATCATATTGCTCGTACGTTGGCCCAAGAAAATCGGAAAATGCATCCCAAAACGACAGAAATCAATACCATGTTAGTTGTATAGCCCTTAAGTCTCCCGATTAAGATTCACCTCCTACCGAGCGAGTCTCAAATGAGCCTCGAAGGCGTTGATTGCTGAATGGATCCTGTAGTCTTCTGATAAAAAGAAAAAAAAATCATCACATATAAATTTTTTGAAAACTTGATTATCTCCTCGGCATTCTGGTTTCGGTATAATTTGTCCTATTTTTTGCTTTTAAATCATTATCTTTCCCTCTCCCGGATAGTACACAAATCTCCATATATAATCTCCTTTTCTAAACCGGTAATACTTGCAAGTATATGCAAGTATTACCGGTTTAGAAAAAAAGATGGTATATAGGGATTTGAGTATTATCCGGGAAATGGAAGGATAATGACTCAAAATCAAAAAATATGGCAAATTCTGTCCAAGCCAGAATGCGAAGGAGGTTATTAAGTTTTCAAAATTTTTATTTCTAATATTTCATAAAACTTATTTTGATTTATTTGTTTCTCTAGTTCAGAAGACTACGCATGCATCATCCATCCAACAATCAACGACTTCGAGGCTCGTTTGAGACTCGCTCGGTGGAGGTACATCCCACTTGGGAGACTCTGAGGCTATCCATCTAACATAGTATTGACATGTGTCCGTTTGGGGATATAGTTTTCGATTGTTTTCGTGTCAAGGCACGGGAATACGATATTCCTCAAGATCTGATAGGAGTCACTACCGCTGCCGAATATCTATATAGGCCTCGAGGTGCGCCAGAACAGTTTAAATTTTCTCACAAGGTATATATAAAATTTGTTTTTTTAAGTAATAAAAATTAGTAATTCAATGTTATTTCTACATTCTTCCAAAAAGATTAAAATGCTTCAAGGGATTTATGATTACTTATAACAATGTTCTGTTTTTATAGGAATCGGTTACACACAGGTTGACCGATGTTCGCACGATTGCAGGTGAAAATTCTGAAAAACTCACCGAATATGAATTGGAATCTATGTGCGAAGAGTTAAAGAGAGATGAACCATTTGTTAGGGTGGTTCACTCAAAGAACAAGACATAAAAGAGAGTTATTCATACCGTGACTATCAACGGTTTTAAAAAGTGGAGGAGTAAGTGAATAAAAAAAAAACTGAAAAGCTATTGCGAGTTCCTTGATAGTAATTGGGAAAAGGTCAAATTCGGTCGTATTGCCGTCAATACACTAACTCATTGAACTATCAATCATGTAAATGATTGATTATGGTTATCAGTACTATTTGATGCTAAGTACGATTAAAACTTATTATTGACGTAGAAAGGGAAGTGAATGAGAGCGAGGTGTAGGCAATACGGTCGAATCCGAACCTTCCCCCATTTGGACCGCTACTATCAAGGAACTCCCAATAGACTTTCGGTTTTTTGATTTGCTTGCTCCTCCATTTTTGAAAACCGGTGAGAGTTACGGTATGGATAACTCTTTTTCCTTCATGTCTTAATTTGTAACCTTGATTTTTGTGTACAAAGAGGGGTTTTATCTCTATGAGTTGTTCTTTGAGTGAACCACCCTACAAATGGTTCACCCCTCTTTAACTCTTCACAGAGATTCCAATTCAGCTTCAGCGAACTTTTCATAATTTTCATCTGCAATCTTACGAACATCGATCAACCTGTGTGTAACCGATTCTTATAAAAACAACACGTTGATTTAGGTAATCATAAATTCCTTAAAGCGTCTTATTCTTTTCAAAAGAATTCAGAAATAACATTGAAGGACGGATTTTTATTCACTTTAAAAAAACAAATTCTACACTTACCAAGTGAGCTAATTCAAACGGTTCTGGCGCACCTCGAGTCATGTATGATTATTCGACAGCTGTGATGACTCCTATCAGATCTTAGTGAATATCATATTGCTCGTACGTTGGCCAAAGAAAATCGGAAAATGCATCCCAAAACGACAGAAATCAATACCATGTTAGTTGTATAGCCTCTAAGTCTCCCGATTAAGATTCACCTCCTACCGAGCGAGTCTCAAATGAGCCTCGAAGGCGTTGATTGCTGAATGGATCCTGTAGTCTTCTGATAAAAAGAAAAAAATAAATCATCACATATAAATTTTTTGAAAACTTGATTATCTCCTCGGCATTCTGGTTTCGCTATAATTTGCCCTATTTTTTGCTTTTGAATCATTATCTTTCCCTCTCCCGGATAGTACACAAATCTCCATATATAATCTCCATATATAATCTCCTTTTCTAAATCGGTAATACTTGCAAGTATATGCAAGTATTACCGGTTTAGAAAAAAAGATGGTATTTAGGGATTTGAGTATTATCCGGGAAATGGAAGGATAATGACTCAAAATCAAAAAATATGGCAAATTCTGTCCAAGCCAGAATGCGAAGGAGGTTATTAAGTTTTCAAAATTTTTATTTCTAATATTTCATAAAACTTATTTTGATTTATTTTTTTCTCTAGTTCAGAAGACTACGCATGCATCATCCATCCAACAATCAACGACTTCGAGGCTCGTTTGAGACTCGCTCGGTGGAGGTACATCCCACTTGGGAGACTCTGAGGCTATCCATCTAACATAGTATTGACATGTGTCCGTTTGGGGATATAGTTTTCGATTGTTTTCGTGGCAAGGCACGGGAATATGATATTCCTCAAGATCTGATAGGAGTCACTACCGCTGCCGAATATCTATATAGGCCTCGAGGTGCGCCAGAACAGTTTAAATTTTCTCACAAGGTATATATAAAATTTGTTTTTTTAAGTAATAAAAATTAGTAATTCAATGTTATTTCTAAATTCTTCCGAAAAGATTAAAATGCTTCAAGGGATTTATGATTACTTATAACAATGTTCTGTTTTTATAGGAATCGGTTACACACAGGTTGACCGATGTTCGCACGATTGCAGGTGAAAATTCTGAAAAACTCACCGAATATGAATTGGAATCTATGTGCGAAGAGTTAAAGAGAGATGAACCATTTGTTAGGGTGGTTCACTCAAAGAACAAGACATAAAAGAGAGTTATTCATACCGTGACTATCAACGGTTTTAAAAAGTGGAGGAGTAAGCGAATAAAAAAAAAACTGAAAAGCTATTGCGAGTTCCTTGATAGTAATTGGGAAAAGGTGAAATTCGGTCGTATTACCGTCAATACACTAACTCATTGAACTATCAATCATGTAAATGATTGATTATGGTTATCAGTACTATTTGATGCTAAGTACGATTAAAACTTATTATTGACGTAGAAAGGGAAGTGAATGAGAGCGAGGTGTAGGCAATACGGTCGAATCCGAACCTTCCTCCATTTGGACCGCTACTATCAAGGAACTCCCAATAGACTTTCGGTTTTTTGATTTGCTTGCTCCTCCATTTTTGAAAACCGGTGAGAGTTACGGTATGGATAACTCTCTTTCCTTCATGTCTTAATTTGTAACCTTGATTTTTGTGTACAAAGAGGGGTTTTATCTCTATGAGTTGTTCTTTGAGTGAACCACCCTACAAATGGTTCACCCCTCTTTAACTCTTCACAGAGATTCCAATTCAGCTTCAGCGAACTTTTCATAATTTTCATCTGCAATCTTACGAACATCGATCAACCTGTGTGTAACCGATTCTTATAAAAACAACACATTGATTTAGGTAATCATAAATTCCTTAAAGCGTCTTATTCTTTTCAAAAGAATTCAGAAATAACATTGAAGGACGGATTTTTATTCACTTTAAAAAAACAAATTCTACACTTACCAAGTGAGCTAATTCAAACGGTTCTGGCGCACCTCGAGTCATGTATGATTATTCGACAGCTGTGATGACTCCTATAAGATCTTAGTGAATATCATATTGCTCGTACGTTGTCCCAAGAAAATTGGAAAATGGATCCCAAAATGACAGAAATCAATACCATGTTAGTTGTATAGCCTCTAAGTCTCCCGATTAAGATTCACCTCCTACCGAGCGAGTCTCAAATGAGCCTCGAAGGCGTTGATTGCTGAATGGATCCTGTAGTCTTCTGATAAAAAGAAAAAAATAAATCATCACATATAAATTTTTTGAAAACTTGATTATCTCCTCGGCATTCTGGTTTCGGTATAATTTGCCCTATTTTTTGCTTTTGAATCATTATCTTTCCCTCTCCCGGATAGTACACAAATCTCCATATATAATCTCCTTTTCTAAATCGGTAATACTTTCAAGTATATGCAAGTATTACCGGTTTAGAAAAAAAGATGGTATTTAGGGATTTGAGTATTATCCGCGAAATGGAAGGATAATGACTCAAAATCAAAAAATATGGAGAAGTACTATTGGTGGAGGCCAGATGTAACATGCAACAAGTGTGGACAATTAGGACATGTGGAGAAAATCTGTAAGTCTTCACAACAACAAGGGAAAGCAAAAGCTACTATTGAACAAATTGATGAAGAAGAGCTTTTCGTAGTATCGTGTCTTACTACTTCAAGCTAGCAGAAAGTTGACTGATTGATAGTGGTTGTACGAACCACATGACTTATGATCGAGATTTTTTCAGAGAACTTGATACAAACTACATTACCAAAGTCAGAATCGGAAATGGAGAGAAAATATCTGTAGCAGGAAAGGGAACCATAGCAATCAAAGGCTGCACAGGTTTGAAACTAATTTCAGATGTTCTTTATGTTCCTGAAATTGATCAAAACTTATTGAGTGTTGGTCAGTTATTGGAGAGATGTTGTAAAGTTCTCTTTGAAGACAAAAGTTGCTTGATTAAAGATTCAAATGGAGTAGAGCTGTTCAGAATTCAAATGAAAGGCAAGAGCTTTGCTTTGAATTTGATTGGAGAAGAACAAATTGCTGTGCACAAGGTTGAAGACAATACAATGCTTTGGCATAAAAGGTTGGGGCATTTCCACCATAGTGCTCTGCTTTATTTGAAAAGACATAATCTTGTACAAGGGCTACCTAAATTAGAAGAAAAATTATCTGAATGTGCTGCTTGTCAATACGGCAAACAAATAAGGTTGCCTTTCCCAGTAGGCAAGTCTTGGAGAGCATCGAGTAAGCTGCAATTGGTGCATACGGATGTTGGAGGACCTCTACCAACACCATCTTTGAATGGCAGTAAGTATTATATTGCTTTCATTGATGATTATACAAGGATGTGCTGGATTTATTTTATGAAAATTAAAGCTGAGGTTGCTGACATCTTTTTCAAGTTCAAAGCTTGGGTGGAAACTCAAAGTGGCATAAAATTGCAGATATTACGTTCTAATAATGGAACGGAATATACATAAAAAAAGTTCAGCAATTTTTGTAAGATGCAGGTGTAGAACATCAATTTACAGCTCCTTACACCCCACAGCAAAACGGGGTTGTGGAGCGCAAAAATAGAACAATCTTGGAGATGACGAGATGCTTGCTTCATGACAAAGATCTTCCAAAGAAATTCTGGGCAGAGGCAGCAAGCACTGCAGTTTTTTTGCTGAACAGATTGCCATCTAAAGCCATTTCAGAAAAAACTCCATTTGAGTCTTGGTATGGTTTCAAGCCAAAGATGTTGCACTTGAAAGTTTTTGGTTGTTTGTGTTTCTGTTACATTCCTCAGGTTAAGAGAGACAAACTTGATAAAAAGGCGGAACAAGGGATCTTTGTAGGCTACAGTTTAACATCAAAAGCCTATAGAGTTTTCTTGCCATAAAGTAATAAAGTTATTATCAGCAGAGATGTGCATTTCTTTGAGGCAGAAAATTGGAGCAAAGAAGAGAAGCCAATTGAGTTTGAGGAGGAGAGTGAAGATGATATTGATGACCAGCCAGTCAGAGGAACCAGATCACTCTCAGATATTTATGAAAGATGTAGTGTTGCTGTTATGGAACCTGCAAATTACAAAGAAGCTGCTATTGACTCGAAATGGTTAATTGCAATGAAGGAGGAGCTGAATATGATTGAAAAAAACCAGACCTAGGAGTTAGTGGAGAAACCAAAAGATAAGAAAGCAATAGGAGTCAAGTGGGTGTATAGAACCAAACTTAATGCTGGTGGTTCTATCAACAAATATAAAGCGAGACTCGTTGTGAAGGGTTACACTCAGATGTTCGGGGTAGACTTCTCTGAAACTTTTGCTCCAGTCGCTAGGCTAGATACTATAAGGATGTTATTAGCTCTTGCTGCACAAAAGGGCTGGGTTGTACATCAAATGGATGTAAAATCGGCTTTTTTAAATGGATACTTGGAAGAAGAAATATTTGTGGAGCAACCAGAGGGATTCATTGTTCAAGGACAAGAGGAGAAAGTTTATCACTTGAAGAAAGCCTTGTATGGCTTAAAACAAGCCCCGAGGTCTTGGTACAGTAGAATTGATGCACACTTGATCAGCTTAGGCTTTGAAAAGAGTCTAAGTGAGTTCACTTTATATGTCAAGAAGATTGGTCATGAAATGCTTGTTGTCTCCTTGTATGTTGATGATTTATTGATTACAGGAGGATCAAAGGAGCTGATTGAGGAATTTAAAGAAAGAATGAAAGATGTTTTTGAAATGACTGATCTAGGAAAAATGACATTTTTCCTAGGTATGCAGGTGCATCAAAATAATGGTGAAACCTTTGTATACCAAGAAAAGTATGCAAAGGAAATTCTGAGGAAATTCAAGATGGAGAATTGCAAGCCAACTGCAACTCTAATGAATCACAATGAAAAATTCAGCAGAGAAGATGGAGCTGACAAAGTTGATGAAAAATTATACAGAAGCTTAATTGGGTGTCTGATGTATTTGACGGCAACCAGGCCCGACATTACGTATGCAGTAAGTTTGTTGTCAAGATACATGCATTGCGCTAGTGAAATTCATTTTAGAGCTGCCAAAAGGATCCTTAGATATGTCAAGGGCACAGTTGGCTATGGTGTTAAGTTCCTACATGTAAACAATTTCAGTCTTCATGGAAACTTTAGTCTCTATGGCTACTCTGATAGTGATTGGGCTGGAAGTGTTGATGACATGAGAAGCACTTCAGGATATTGTTTCAGTTTTGGTTCTGGAGTTTTTTCATGGCGTTCAAAGAAGCAAGAAGTCATAGCACAGTCAACAGCGGAAGCAGAATATGTGGCAGCTGTTTCAGCAGCAAATCAAGCTCTTTGGCTCAGAAAACTCATGATTGACTTCAATATGGAGCAGAAAGATAGCACACTGATCCTTGTTGATAATCAAGCTGCAATTTCGATTGCTAAAAATCAAGTGTTTCATGGGAAGACAAAGCATTTCATGATAAAGTTGTACTTTCTAAGAGAGATGCAAGAACAAGGAGAGGTGAAGTTGATTCATTGCAAGATAGAGAATCAACTTGCTGATTTTCTAACAAAACCACTTCCTAAAGCAAGATTTGAATATCTCAGGCAGAAGCTTGGAATATGGAGCTATCAAGTCAATGAGGAGTGTTGATTTTTGTTACTTATTGCTGCAGATTATTTTTAATTTGAAATAGTCAATATCAGTTCTGATTCTCTTGTTTATCAGTTCTGATTTTCCTGCTGATTTTTAGGAAGATTTTTATGCTACCTTTTAGGCTTTTTTTACTCTCTTGTAGTTGTGTTTTAGCAGTATAAAACTGCGCATCGTATTTCAATAAAATTAACGCTCTTCCCTTCCATATCAAAAATCAATCGTATATCTCTGCAATTCTAACAAATCGGTTACACACAGGTTGACCGATGTTCGCACGATTGCAGGTGAAAATTCTGAAAAACTCACCGAAAATGAATTGGAATCTATGTGCGAAGAGTTAAAGAGAGATGAACCATTTGTTAGGGTGGTTCACTCAAAGAACAATACATAAAAGAGAGTTATTCATACCGTGACTATCAACGGTTTTAAAAAGTGGAGGAGTAAGCGAATAAAAAAAAACTGAAAAGCTATTGCGAGTTCCTTGATAGTAATTGGGAAAAGGTCAAATTCGGTCGTATTGCCTTCAATACACTAACTCATTGAACTGTCAATCATGTAAATGATTGATTATGGTTATCAGTACTTTTTGATGCTAAGTACGATTAAAACTTATTATTGACGTAGAAAGGGAAGTGAATGAGAGCGAGGTGTAGGCAATACGGTCGAATCCGAACCTTCCCCCATTTGGACCGCTACTATCAAGGAACTCCCAATAGACTTTCGGTTTTTTGATTTGCTTGCTTCTCCATTTTTGAAAACCGGTGAGAGTTACGGTATGGATAACTCTCTTTCCTTCATGTCTTAATTTGTAACCTTGATTTTTGTGTACAAAGAGGGGATTTATCTCTATGAGTTGTTCTTTGATTGAACCACCCTACAAATGGTTCACCCCTCTTTAACTCTTCACAGAGATTCCAATTCAGCTTCAGCGAACTTTTCATAATTTTCATCTGTAACCTTACGAACATCGATCAACCTGTGTGTAACCGATTCTTATAAAAACAGCACATTGATTTAGGTAATCATAAATTCCTTGAAGAGTCTTATTCTTTTCAAAAGAATTCGGAAATAACATTGAATGACGAATTTTTATTCACTTAAAAAAAACAAGGGAAAAGTACAAAAATAAACCTTGTGGTTTGGCCCATTTTCGAACTGCACCCCTGTGGTTTAAAAGTTTGCAAAGTGGTACCATGTACTTCATTCTGTTAGCAAACACATACCAAATTGACTAACGGTGTTAAAAGTCAAAGGGAAAAGAGTTAATTTGATCCTTATATTTATTTATTTTTATAAATTGACCCCCTTATTATCTAATTATCACAAACAAACCCCAAAATAAAAAATAAAAATCAAATATACCATCTTCTCCATCTCCCTTTAATTTCTTATTTTTTTTTCCTTCTTTCTCTCTCCTCTCTCTCTTAATTTCTCTCTCTAAAATAAAGCTTTATTTTAAGTAAACATCGTTCTCCTTAAAAAAAAAAACTCTCTTCCATTAAATCATATGGAATCCACAACGTGAGTTTTCGTCGTCCCTAATGCTTAGTCCAAAAAAAGTTTGTACTTTTTAAAATTTGAGTCCATTGATCCCCCGAAATGTTTTGCCCTCTCCGACATAATAGAATTAAACATAATACACTCAATTTTTTAATGGGAATTATTTGATTATCTGCAGGAAAGAAAAGCAATAAAACACAAACTTTCATCGTCATCGTTATTCTGACAATTAGTCTGGTGATACTAGTAGTCTGCATTTGCATATTCGTGAAGGTGCGAAAAAAGCCGAGGAGAAAACATGAAAGTAAGTGAAAACTCTTATTATTGCTTAATTTGCATTAATTGTGCTAAATTACTTGTTAATCTTTCTATTCGATTCTAATTCTTTTGAAGGCGTCGCTGAAATGGCAACTGAGGAATCTTTGCAATTAGACTTTGAAACTGTTTTACATTTTCCGGCAGCCTAAACCGCCTCAAGAATCGGCCACTGGATCTTTCAACCCTATGCCACTTATCATTCTTCTCTTCTTTCTCTTTGCTTCTTTCCCCACTTATCTGCAAAACCTGACCTTCTTCAACCTCCACTTTCACTTCTTCCTTCTTCAAACCTGGAAGGTCTGCTTTGAATATGTGAGCCTCCGGTGTCTCCTTCCAGTCAATTCTTGTGTTTGCAAACGCCGTTGTTTCGTTCGATAGCTCCGATCGAGGGACTAGAGAGCCCATCGGGAAGTTCTAGAAGGGATCCCAGACGTCGAGAGAGAATGGATCGAAGATGTTGCTTCTCCAGCCGCCGAAGATGCTCGGAATGATCGACATTTTGATTTCTTAATTAATTGGATGCTGAAAACGGATACTTTATTGATCTCTAATTTTGTTCTTTGGGTTGGAGAGTAGAGACGGGAAAGAGGTATTTACAGGAAAAGGAAGAAGATTGAGGATTTCCATATGATTTAATGGAAGAGAGTTCTTGTTTTTTTTAAAGAGAACGATGTTTACTTAAAATAAAGCTTTATTTTAGAGAGAGAATTTAAGAGAGAGGAGAGAGAAAGAAGGAAAAAAAATAAGAAATTAAAGGGAGACGGAGAAGATGGTATATTTGATTTTTATTTTTTATTTTGGGATTTGTTTGTGATAATTATATAATAAGGGGTCAATTTATAAAAATAAATAAATATAAGGACCAAATTAACTCTTTTTCCTTTGACTTTTAACACTGTTAGTCAATTTGGTATGTGTTTGCTAACGGAATGAAGTACATGGTACCACTTTGCAAACTTTTAAACCACATGGGTGCAGTTCGAAAATGGACCAAACCACAAGGTTTATTTTTGTACTTTTCCCAAAAAACAAATTCTACACTTACCAAGTGAGCTAATTCAAATGGTTCTGATGCACCTCTAGGCATGTATGATTATTCGACAGCTGTGATGACTCCTATCAGATCTTAGTGAATATCATATTGCTCGTACGTTGTCCCAAGAAAATTGGAAAATGCATCCCAAAATGACAGAAATCAATACCATGTTAGTTGTATAGCCTCTAAGTCTCCCGATTAAGATTCACCTCCTACCGAGCGAGTCTCAAATGAGCCTCGAAGGCGTTGATTGCTGAATGGATCCTGTAGTCTTCTGATAAAAAGAAAAAAAAATCATCACATATAAAATTTTTGAAAACTTGATTATCTCCTCGGCATTCTGGTTTCGGTATAATTTGCCCTCTTTTTTGCTTTTGAATCATTATCTTTCCCTCTCCCGGATAGTACACAAATCTCCATATATAATCTCCTTTTCTAAACCGGTAATACTTGCAAGTATATGCAAGTATTACCGGTTTAGAAAAAAAGATGGTATATAGGGATTTGAGTATTATCCGGGAAATGGAAGGATAATGACTCAAAATCAAAAAATATGGCAAATTCTGTCCAAGCCAGAATGCGAAGGAGGTTATTAAGTTTTCAAAATTTTTATTTCTAATATTTCATAAAACTTATTTTGATTTATTTGTTTCTCTAGTTCAGAAGACTACGCATGCATCATCCATCCAACAATCAACGACTTCGAGGCTCGTTTGAGACTCGCTCGGTGGAGGTACATCCCACTTGGGAGACTCTGAGGCTATCCATCTAACATAGTATTGACATGTGTCCGTTTGGGGATATAGTTTTCGATTGTTTTCGTGTCAAGGCACGGGAATACGATATTCCTCAAGATCTGATAGGAGTCACTACCGCTGGCGAATATCCATATAGGCCTCGAGGTGCGCCAGAACAGTTTAAATTTTCTCACAAGGCATATATAAAATTGGTTTTTTTAAGTAATAAAAATTAGTTATTCAATGTTATTTCTAAATCCTTCCGAAAAGAATAAAATGCTTCAAGGGATTTATGATTACTTATAACAATGTTCTGTTTTTATAGGAATCGGTTACACACAAGTTGACCGATGTTCACACGATTGCAGGTGAAAATTCTGAAAAACTCACCGAATATGAATTGGAATCTATGTGCGAAGAATTAAAGAGAGATGGATCATTTGTTAGGGTGGTTCACTCAAAGAACAAGACATAAAAGAGAGTTATTCATACCGTGACTATCAACGGTTTTAAAAAGTGGAGGAGTAAGCGAATAAAAAAAAACTGAAAAGCTATTGCGAGTTCCTTGCTAGTAATTGGGAAAAGGTCAAATTCGGTCGTATTGCCTTCAATACACTAACTCATTGAACTGTCAATCATGTAAATGATTGATTATGGTTATCAGTACTTTTTGATGCTAAGTACGATTAAAACTTATTATTGACGTAGAAAAGGAAATGAATGAGAGCGAGGTGTAGGCAATACGGTCGAATCCGAACCTTCCCCCATTTGGACCGCTACTATCAAGGAACTCCCAATAGACTTTCGGTTTTTTGATTTGCTTGCTTCTCCATTTTTGAAAACCGGTGAGAGTTACGGTATGGATAACTCTCTTTCCTTCATGTCTTAATTTGTAACCTTGATTTTTGTGTACAAAGAGGGGATTTATCTCTATGAGTTGTTCTTTGAGTGAACCACCCTACAAATGGTTCACCCCTCTTTAACTATTCACAGAGATTCCAATTCAGCTTCAGCGAACTTTTCATAATTTTCATCTGCAACCTTACGAACATCGATCAACCTGTGTGTAACCGATTCTTATAAAAACAGCACATTGATTTAGGTAATCATAAATTCCTTGAAGCGTCTTATTCTTTTCAAAAGAATTCGGAAATAACATTGAATGACGAATTTTTATTCACTTTAAAAAAACAAATTCTACACTTACCAAGTGAGCTAATTCAAATGATTCTGGCGCACCTCTAGGCATGTATGATTATTCGACAGCTGTGATGACTCCTATCAGATCTTAGTGAATATCATATTGCTCATACGTTGTCCCAAGAAAATCGGAAAATGCATCCCAAAATGACAGAAATCAATACCATGTTATTTGTATAGCCTCTAAGTCTCCCGATTAAGATTCACCTCCTACCGAGCGAGTCTCAAATGAGCCTCGAAGGCGTTGATTGCTGAATGGATCCTGTAGTCTTCTGATAAAAAGAAAAAAATAAATCATCACATATAAATTTTTTGAAAACTTGATTATCTCCTCGACATTCTGGTTTCAGTATAATTTGCCCTCTTTTTTGCTTTTGAATCATTACCTTTCCCTCTCCCGGATAGTACACAAATCTCCATATATAATCTCCTTTTCTAAACCGGTAATACTTGCAAGTATATGCAAGTATTACCGGTTTAGAAAAAAAGTTGGTATATAGGGATTTGAGTATTATCCGGGAAATGGAAGGATAATGACTCAAAATCAAAAAATATGGCAAATTCTGTCCAAGCCAGAATGCGAATGAGGTTATTAAGTTTTCAAAATTTTTATTTCTAATATTTCATAAAACTTATTTTGATTTATTTTTTTCTCTAGTTCAGAAGACTACGCATGCATCATCCATCCAACAATCTACATCCCACTTGGGAGACGCTGAAGCTATCCATTTAACATAGTATTGACATTTGTCCGTTTGGGGATATAGTTTTCGATTGTTTTCGTGGCAAGGCACGGGGAATATGATATTCCTCAAGATCTGATAGGAGTCATTACTGCTGCGGAATATCCATATAGGCCTCGAGGTGCGCCAGAACAGTTTAAATTTTCTCACAAGGTATATATAAAATTTGTTTTTTCAAGTAATAAAAATTAGTAATTCAATGTTATTTCTAAATTCTTCCGAAAAGATTAAAATGCTTCAAGGGATTTATGATTACTTATAACAATGTTCTGTTTTTATAGGAATCGGTTACACAGAGGTTGACCGATGTTCGCACAATTGCAGGTGAAAATTCTGAAAAACTCTCCGAATATGAATTGGAATCTATGTGCGAAGAGTTAAAAAGAGATGAACCATTTGTTAGGGTGGTTCACTCAAACAACAAGACATAAAAGGGAGTTATTCATACCATGACTATCAACGGTTTTAAAAAGTGGAGGATTAAGCGAATAAAAAAAAATTGAAAAGCTATTGATAGTAATTGGGAAAAGGTCAAATTCGGTCGTATTGCCTTCAATACACTAACTCATTGAACTGTCAATCATGTAAATGATTGATTATGGTTATCAGTACTTTTTGATGCTAAGTACGATTAAAACTTATTATTGACGTAGAAAGGGAAGTGAATGAGAGTGAGGTGTAGGCAATACGGTCGAATCCGAACCTTCCCCCATTTGGACCGCTACTTTCAAGGAACTCCCAATAGACTTTCGGTTTTTTGATTTGCTTGCTCCACCATTTTTGAAAACCGGTGAGAGTTACGGTATGGATAACTCTCTTTCCTTCATGTCTTAATTTGTAACCTTGATTTTTGTGTACAAAGAGGGGTTTTATCTCTATGAGTTGTTCTTTGAGTGAACCACCCTACAAATGGTTCACCCCTCTTTAACACTTCATAGAGATTCCAATTCAGCTTCAGTGAACTTTTCATAATTTTCATCTGTAATCTTACGAACATCGATCAACATGTGTGTAACCGATTCTTATAAAAACAGCACATTGATTTAGGTAATCATAAATTCCTTGAAGCGTCTTATTCTTATCAAAAGAATTCGGAAATAACATTGAATGACGAATTTTTATTCACTTTAAAAAAACAATTTCTACACTTACCAAGTGAGCTAATTCAAATGGTTCTGGAGCACCTCGAGGCATGTATGATTATTCGATAGCTGTGATGACTCCTATCAGATCTTAGTGAATATCATATTGCTCATACGTTGTCCCAAGAAAATCGGAAAATGCATCCCAAAATGACAAAAATAAATACCATGTTAGTTGTATAGCCTCTAAGTCTCCCGATTAAGATTCACCTCCTACCGAGCGAGTCTCAAATGAGCCTCGAAGGCGTTGATTACTGAATGGATCCTGTTGTCTTCTGATAAAAAGAAAAAAAATAAATCATCACATATAAATTTTTTGAAAACTTGATTATCTCCTCGGCATTCTGGTTTCGGTATAATTTGCCCTCTTTTTTGCTTTTGAATCATTATCATTTCCCTCTCCCGGATAGTACACAAATCTCTATATATAATCTCCTTTTCTAAACCGGTAATACTTGCAAGTATATGCAATTATTACCGGTTTAGAAAAAAAGATGGTATATAAGGATTAGAGTATTATCCAGGAAATGGAAGGATAATGACTCAAAATCAAAAAATATGGCAAATTCTGTCCAAGCCAGAATGCGAAGGAGGTTATTAAGTTTTCAATATTTTTATTTCTAATATTTCATAAAACTTATTTTGATTTATTTTTTTCTCTAGTTCAGAAGATTACACATGCATCATCCATCCAACAATCAACGACTTCGAGGCTCGTTTGAGACTCGCTCGGTGGAGGTACATCCCACTTGGGAGACTCTGAGGCTATCCATCTAACATAGTATTGACTTGTGTCCGTTTGGGGATATACTTTTCGATTGTTTTCGTGGCAAGGCACGAGGAATACGATATTCCTCTAGATTTGATAGGAGTCACTACCGCTGCTGAATATCCATATAGGCCTCGAGGTGCGCCAGAACAGTTTAAATTTTCTCATAAGGTATATATAAAATTTGTTTTTTTAAGTAATAAAAATTAGTTATTCAATGTTATTTCTAAATTCTTCCGAAAAGAATAAAATGCTTCAAGAGATTTATGATTACTTATAACAATGTTCTGTTTTTATAGGAATCGGTTAAACACAGGTTGACCGATGTTCGCACAATTGCAGGTGAAAATTCTGAAAAACTCACCGAATATGAATGGAAATCTATGTGCGAAGAGTTAAAGTGAGATGAACCATTTGTTAGGGTGGTTCACTCAAAGAACAAGACATAAAAGAGAGTTATTCATACCGTGACTATCAATTGTTTTAAAAAGTGGAGGAGTAAGCGAATAAAAAAAAACTGAAAAGCTATTGCGAGTTCCTTGATAGTAATTAGGAAAAGGTCAAATTCGGTCGTATTGCCTTCAATACATTAACTCATTGAACTGTCAATCATGTAAATGATTGATTATGGTTATCAGTATTTTTTGATGCTAAGTACGATTAAAACTTATTATTGACGTAGAAAGGGAAGTGAATGAGAGCGAGGTATAGGCAATACGGTCGAATCCGAACCTTCCCCCATTTGGACCGCTACTATCAAGGAACTCCCAATAGACTTTCGGTTTTTTGATTTGCTTGCTTCTCCATTTTTGAAAACCGGTGAGAGTTACGGTATGGATAACTCTCTTTCCTTCATGTCTTAATTTGTAACCTTGATTTTTGTGTACAAAGAGGGGATTTATCTCTATGAGTTGTTCTTTGAGTGAACCACCCTACAAATGGTTCACCCCTCTTTAACTCTTCACAGAGATTCCAATTCAGCTTCAGCGAACTTTTCATAATTTTCATCTGCAACCTTACGAACATCGATCAACCTGTGTGTAATCGATTCTTATAAAAACATCACATTGATTTAGGTAATCATAAATTCCTCGAAGCGTCTTATTCTTTTCAAAAGAATTCAGAAATAACATTGAATGACGAATTTTTACTCACTTTAAAAAAAACAAATTCTACACTTACCAAGTGAGCTAATTCAAATGATTCTGGCGCACCTCTAGGCATGTATGATTATTCGACAGCTGTGATGACTCCTATCAGATCTTAGTGAATATCATATTGCTTATACGTTGTCCCAAGAAAATCGGAAAATGCATCCCAAAATGACAGAAATCAATACCATGTTATTTGTATAGCCTCTAAGTCTCCCGATTAAGATTCACCTCCTACCGAGCGAGTCTCAAATGAGCCTCGAAGGCGTTGATTGCTGAATGGATCCTGTAGTCTTCTGATAAAAAGAAAAAAATAAATCATCACATATAAATTTTTTGAAAACTTGATTATCTCCTCGACATTCTGGTTTCGGTATAATTTGCCCTCTTTTTTGCTTTTGAATCATTACCTTTCCCTCTCCCGGATAGTACACAAATCTCCATATATAATCTCCATTTCTAAACCGGTAATACTTGCAAGTATATGCAAGTATTACCGGTTTAGGAAAAAAGTTGGTATATAGGGATTTGAGTATTATCCGGGAAATGGAAGGATAATGACTCAAAATCAAAAAATATGGCAAATTCTGTCCAAGCCAGAATGCGAAGGAGGTTATTAAGTTTTCAAAATTTTTATTTCTAATATTTCATAAAACTTATTTTGATTTATTTGTTTCTCTAGTTCAGAAGACTACGCATGCATCATCCATCCAACAATCTACATCCCACTTGGGAGACTCTAAGGCTATCCATCTAACATAGTATTGACTTGTGTCCGTTTGGGGATATACTTTTCGATTGTTTTCGTGGCAAGGCACGAGGAATACGATATTCCTCTAGATTTGATAGGAGTCACTACCGCTGCTGAATATCCATATAGGCCTCGAGGTGCGCCAGAACAGTTTAAATTTTCTCACAAGGTATATATAAAATTTGTTTTTTTAAGTAATAAAAATTAGTTATTCAATGTTATTTCTAAATTCTTCCGAAAAGAATAAAATGCTTCAAGGGATTTATGATTACTTATAACAATGTTCTGTTTTTATAGGAATCGGTTACACAGAGGTTGACCGATGTTCGCACAATTGCAGGTGAAAATTCTGAAAAACTCTCCGAATATGAATTGGAATCTATGTGCGAAGAGTTAAAGAGAGATGAACCATTTGTTTGGGTGGTTTACTCAAAGAACAAGACATAAAAGGGAGTTATTCATACCGTGACTATCAACGGTTTTAAAAAGTGGAGGATTAAGCGAATAAAAAAAAACTGAAAAGCTATTGATAGTAATTGGGAAAAGGTCAAATTCGGTCGTATTGCCTTCAATACACTAACTCATTGAACTGTCAATCATGTAAATGATTGATTATGGTTATCAGTACTTTTTGATGCTAAGTACGATTAAAACTTATTATTGACGTAGAAAGGGAAGTGAATGAGAGCGAGGTGTAGGCAATACGGTCGAATCCGAACCTTCCCCCATTTGGACCGCTACTTTCAAGGAACTCCCAATAGACTTTCGGTTTTTTGATTTGCTTGCTCCACCATTTTTGAAAATCGGTGAGAGTTACGGTATGGATAACTCTCTTTCCTTCATGTCTTAATTTGTAACCTTGATTTTTGTGTACAAAGAGGGGTTTTATCTCTATGAGTTGTTCTTTGAGCGAACCACCCTACAAATGGTTCACCCCTCTTTAACACTTCATAGAGATTCCAATTCAGCTTCAGTGAACTTTTCATAATTTTCATCTGCAATCTTACGAACATCGATCAACATGTGTGTAACCGATTCTTATAAAAACAGCACATTGATTTAGGTAATCATAAATTCCTTGAAGCGTCTTATTCTTATCAAAAGAATTCGGAAATAACATTGAATGACGAATTTTTATTCACTTTAAAAAAACAATTTCTACACTTACCAAGTGAGCTAATTCAAATGGTTCTGGAGCACCTCGAGGCATGTATGATTATTCGACAGCTGTGATGACTCCTATCAGATCTTAGTGAATATCATATTGCTCATACATTGTCCCAAGAAAATCGGAAAATGCATCCCAAAATGACAAAAATCAATACCATGTTAGTTGTATAGCCTCTAAGTCTCCCGATTAAGATTCACCTCCTACCGAGCGAGTCTCAAATGAGCCTCGAAGGCGTTGATTACTGAATGGATCCTGTCCAAGCCAGAATGCGAAGGAGGTTATTAAGTTTTCAATATTTT
Organism: Euphorbia lathyris; assembly: GCF_963576675.1. NCBI lineage: Eukaryota > Viridiplantae > Streptophyta > Magnoliopsida > Malpighiales > Euphorbiaceae > Euphorbia > Euphorbia lathyris. The sequence goes on from NC_088915.1 coordinate 90,625,586, forward strand.
TATTTCTAATATTTCATAAAACTTATTTTGATTTATTTTTTTCTCTAGTTCAGAAGATTACACATGCATCATCCATCCAACAATCAACGACTTCGAGGCTCGTTTGAGACTCGCTCGGTGGAGGTACATCCCACTTGGGAGACTCTGAGGCTATCCATCTAACATAGTATTGACTTGTGTCCGTTTGGGGATATACTTTTCGATTGTTTTCATGGCAAGGCACGAGGAATACGATATTCCTCTAGATTTGATAGGAGTCACTACCGCTGCTGAATATCCATATAGGCCTCGAGGTGCGCCAGAACAGTTTAAATTTTCTCACAAGGTATATATAAAATTTGTTTTTTTAAGTAATAAAAATTAGTTATTCAATGTTATTTCTAAATTCTTCCGAAAAGAATAAAATGCTTCAAGAGATTTATGATTACTTATAACAATGTTCTGTTTTTATAGGAATCGGTTACACACAGGTTTACCGATGTTCGCACAATTGCAGGTGAAAATTCTGAAAAACTCACCGAATATGAATTGAAATCTATGTGCGAAGAGTTAAAGTGAGATGAACCATTTGTTAGGGTGGTTCACTCAAAGAACAAGACATAAAAGAGAGTTATTCATACCGTGACTATCAATTGTTTTAAAAAGTGGAGGAGTAAGCGAATAAAAAAAACTGAAAAGCTATTGCGAGTTCCTTGATAGTAATTGGGAAAAGGTCAAATTCGGTCGTATTGCCTTCAATACATTAACTCATTGAACTGTCAATCATGTAAATGATTGATTATGGTTATCAGTATTTTTTGATGCTAAGTACGATTAAAACTTATTATTGACGTAGAAAGGGAAGTGAATGAGAGCGAGGTATAGGCAATACGGTCGAATCCGAACCTTCCCCCATTTGGACCGCTACTATCAAGGAACTCCCAATAGACTTTCGGTTTTTTGATTTGCTTGCCCCTCCATTTTTGAAAACTGGTGAGAGTTACGGTATGGATAACTCTCTTTCCTTCATGTCTTAATTTGTAACCTTGATTTTTGTGTACAAAGAGGGGTTTTATCTCTATGAGTTGTTCTTTGAGTGAACCACCCTACAAATGGTTCACCCCTCTTTAACTCTTCATAGAGATTCCAATTCAGCTTCAACGAACTTTTCATAATTTTCATCTGCAATCTTACGAACATCGATCAATCTGTGTGTAACCGATTCTTATAAAAACAGCACATTGATTTAGGTAATCATAAATTCCTTAAAGCGTCTTATTCTTTTCAAAAGAATTCGGAAATAACATTGAATGACGAAGTTTTATTCACTTTAAAAAAAAAATTCTACACTTACCAAGTGAGCTAATTCAAATGATTCTGGCGCACCTCGAGGCATGTATGATTATTCGATAGCTGTGATGACTCCTATCAGATCTTAGTAAATATCATATTGCTCATACATTGTCCCAAGAAAATCGGAAAATGCATCCCAAAATGACAGAAATCAATACCATGTTAGTTGTATAGCCTCTAAGTCTCCCGATTAAGATTCACCTCCTACCGAGCGAGTCTCAAATGAGCCTCGAATGCGTTGATTACTGAATGGATCCTGTAGTCTTCTGATAAAAAGAAAAAAAATAAATCATCACATATAAAATTTTTGAAAACTTGATTACCTCCTCAGCATTCTGGTTTCGGTATAATTTGCCCTCTTTTTTGCTTTTGATTTATTATCTTTCCCTCTCCCGGATAGTACACAAATCTCCATATATAATCTCCTTTTCTAAACCAGTAATACTTGCAAGTATATGCAAGTATTACCGGTTTAGAAAAAAAGATGGTATATAGGGATTGGAGTATTATTCGGGAAATGGAAGGATAATGACTCAAAATCAAAAAATATGGCAAATTCTGTCCAAGCCAGAATGCGAAGGAGGTTATTAAGTTTTCAAAAATTTTATTTCTAATATTTCATAAAACTTATTTTGATTTATTTTTTTCTCTAGTTCAGAAGACTACGAATGCATCATCCATCCAACAATCAACGACTTCGAGGCTCGTTTGAGACTCGCTCGGTGGAGGTAAGAGACTCTGAGGCTATCCATCTAACATAGTATTGACTTGTGTCCGTTTGGGGATATAGTTTTCGATTGTTTTCGTGGCAAGGCACGGGGAATACGATATTCCTCTAGATCTGATAGGAGTTACTACCGCTGCCGAATATCTATATAGGCCTCGTGGTGCGTCAGAACAGTTTAAATTTTCTCACAAGGTATATATAAAATTGGTTTTTTTAAGTAATAAAAATTAGTTATTCAATGTTATTTCTAAATCCTTCCGAAAAGAATAAAATGCTTCAAGGGATTTATGATTACTTATAACAATGTTCTGTTTTTATAGGAATCGGTTACACACAGGTTGACCGATGTTCGCACAATTGCAGGTGAAAATTCTGAAAAACTCTCCGAATATTGGAATCTATGTGCGAAGAGTTAAAGAGAGATGAACCATTTGTTAGGGTGGTTCACTCAAAGAACAAGACATAAAAGGGAGTTATTCATACCGTGACTATCAACGGTTTTAAAAAGTGGAGGATTAAGCGAATCAAAAAAAACTGAAAAGCTATTGCGAGTTCCTTGATAGTAATTGGGAAAAGGTCAAATTCGGTCGTATTGCCTTCAATACACTAACTCATTGAACTGTCAATCATGTAAATGATTGATTATGGTTATCAGTACTTTTTGATGCTAAGTACGATTAAAACTTATTATTGACGTAGAAAGGGAAGTGAATGAGAGCGAGGTGTAGGCAATACGGTCGAATCCGAACCTTCCCCCATTTGGACCGCTACTATCAAGGAACTCCCAATAGACTTTCGGTTTTTTGATTTGCTTGCTCCTCCATTTTTGAAAACCGGTGAGAGTTACGGTATGGATAACTCTCTTTCCTTCATGTCACTACACCATAGAATGCCTATTGGAACGATGCTGATTCGTTACGTTAAGTACAAAAAATGGTTGCATTATGGCCAAAAATGGGCTAAGGCAACGATTTTGGTCAATTTATTTTCGTTGGTTAATTCACAGTTGCTTTTTCTCTCAAAGGTAACGAAAATACCCTCCAATGCAACAATGGAGATGCCGTTGCTTTTTTTCAGCTTGTGCAACAGTTGAAGGATACAGCTATAGGCAACGAAACATGAACCATAAAGCAACGTGTTTACATTTATTAGCCGTTGCCATGAGTAAAAAAGGCAACGCTTTTTCAAACTAAAGGCAATGGTTTAATCCAAAAGGCAACACTATTTCGGATCCCAAAGCAACAGTTTGTTATAGTCCGGCAACGACTTTTTAACCATTAGCAACACCTATTGTTATATAAATGCAACGATTTTAATTGGCTAAGGCAACAATTATTTTTTATATCAACGGTTTTTGGTTAGCTAAAGCAACAAAATTTTATAGCTAAGGCAACGAATTTAATTTTAGCAACAAGGTATCTTAACTTTTGCATCGGTTTGGCAACAATTTTCTTTACAGATGCACCGATGTTTGTAAAAGAGGCAACAGTATTTGTAACAAAAAGGCAATGATAATATTTATAATCCAAAAGGCAACGCCTGTTCAAATAAACATCAACAAGAAACAAAATCCAAGAGTACCTAAATAATAAAATCTCAAATCCTAAAGTATCATCACAAGCATTCATTGGAAGGAACTGTAGAAAGAACACCATCCAAATTTAGATTGAGTGATGGGTTCATAAGGCTCAACTTCTGTACAAGAAATTCAAGGTGAGCTGATAGTTCATTCTTCACTTCCTCTTTAATTTCATTCTTCACTTCGTCTCTGATTTCCATTTTGAATTGCTCTTTTGCAACTTCAGACATGGGGCTCTTAGTCATAGAAGTTGAAGATTCGACGCTCCTATAACCTTTTGTTTTCTTCATGGGACCTATCCTACCAACTAGGTATTCATAACCATGAGATGACGAACCTCCGAGTATTTCATCAATCTCCTCAATGTTTTCCCCGGCAAACGACAACTCTTCAATCCTTAACTGTAGAATTAAAACATGAAAATAAACAGAAGATGACCAACAAATATCATAGAATTAAAACATGAAAATAACAGAAGATGACCGACTAGTTGATATGGCTTTAGAAGAGGCTGGAAATCTGAATATGCCACTGCACATGCTGGGGTAATATCACTCTACAAAAAACGAAGGGATTCAATTCAAACTAGACTAATTGACCAGCATAAAAGGGAAATCTCATATATTATTGGATCATTATAAGCAAGTGAATCACATACTTATTTACCGAACGTCGGCCACAGATCATAGTTTCATAACTACAGAACAACAATTCTGCAAAGCACGCATCAGACCAGACATAAATACTTTCATGAATTGGTTGATCGGAAACATATATTCAGAATATCTAAAAACTGGACACATTAAGATATGAAAGTTTCGCAAGATCTCATCAAGCATCAGACAAGACAGACTCACATTTAGTTGTTGCTATATGTTAATATGAATTAGTTAGATATAGTGAAATTGTAAAAGATTCATGTTAAAAATAGAATCTGCAAAATTCTCACCGGCTGCAAAGCAAGTCCACTATGAATCCACTATGTTATTCACATCTATAAAGTTCTGTTTGTCATCTTTTGAACCCAAACCCAACCCCACTTGTCTTCTTTCTCTATGCCCTATAAAAATGGTACTTCAAAATAAAATAATTAATTAGTGCATGAATGTACAATATCTAGAGTGTATTGGTAAAAAATGAAGACACTCTCTGTTAGTAACGGCAACATTAATCCTTTTGTGGGTAATGTGAGAAAGAAGAAAGGGAATTGGCAAACTAAAAAATTCATTTTGTAAGCTAAATCAGCAAACCTCTTGGAATGCAGTGCCTTCCCTGCTATCATCAAGAATGGGACTTCTTCCCAACGCGTTAATGGAGTGTGTTGTTGCCGAAGAAGTTGAGTCAAGCTATTTTTCAACATATTTGGATCGATAGAAGCATGATATTGAGTATTCCCTTCATCTTCCTCACCTTTGTAATGCCCGACATATACAGGAAGAAGAGTCTAACTTGGCCTAGGAAGATAGATGTGAAGGTGATTATATTTGCGTTTTCTCCTTTCTTCCCAAATTTTGAGTAGCCTTCGTCCTTTGGCCGTGGTTCCCAAGAGTACTGCATCATTAATTAAGAAGAAACCCTAACAGGGAAATCCTTGATTCGAAATGGAAGAGAGTGAAGGGATTACATTCTAGCCATGAACTGACCATGAGCAATTATAGGGATTAGAGTTCCAGATTCACCGAAAAAAGAGTTGAGAAGTGGGCGGCGGTGATGATTTCAGATGGAAGAGAGTGAGGAACAAGGGCTTTTGTGCGAAGAGGAACAATGGACAATGAAAGGGGGTTTTTGTCTAATGGGTACAGTAAATAATTTTGTTGGATTTTTGGGGAACTGAAATTTTAGGAGGGAACATCAATTGACTGTGGCGCCCAAACACAAAATGTATTAATAGATCTTTTTTTTTGTTACCCCTTATAAAGAGTTTTTAATTGAAATGAATTATTAAGAGGAATTAAATTAGTAAAACTTGGTTTTAATTTGAAATTTTTCATTAAATTAATCAAAAATTACTCTTATTAAATATTGAAAATGTGCTATTAAAATATTTTTTACTCTAATTAAATTTTAGGGAAAAAGTGTAAAAATATTCTTAACGTTTACAACCAGAAAAGCAATTTTACCTCTAAAGTTTAAAATTGTGCAATTTTACCCATAACATTACAGCCAAGAGAAATTTTATCCCTAATGTTGACAAGTTAGATTAATTTGAAGAATTTTAGATATTAGGAACAAAATTGTTCCTGATTATAAATGTTAGGGGAATTTTTACACTTTATCCTTAAAGTTTACTTATTAAAACATCTTTTTATTTTAAATTACTTTTTAAGAAATTAAAACCTTTTTTTATAGTAGTGTACAACTTTTATGCATTTAGTTATTTATCACATTCATTTATTTACGTTTTAGTAAAAAACAATTCTCTTTTATTACTTTTTGAGAAATACTTTTAGAAAATTAAATGGGAGGGAAATTTTGGAGCCTCCAAGAAATCTTAGATTTAAAACTTAGTGAAAATGAAGAGCTAAAATTTTTGAACCAAAAATAACGGGTATGAATTTTTCTAGCCATAATCTTTTTCTAGTTGTTTATTTAATTTTTTGTGGTTGGAATATTTGAACCAAAATATTAGCCAACTATTAATAACAATTTATTTTTTAGTTGTTTTATTTTTATTAGTGTTTCTACTGTGACTGCCTGTTAGAGAAAAGTATAAAAATAAACCATTTGGTTTGACCGATTTAACAAAGACAGTCTCCGTGGTTTAAAGTTTGGAAATAAGGATTTTGTGTTTTTCGTAATTTGTGGTTAAAAGATATGTGAGGCAAATTTTTTGTTAAAAAATACTTACGGTTTAATTAATTTGTAAAATAAGACCGTATATTTTGGATAATTTACAAAGTTAGTTTTTTTTAATAATGAGAAATGAAATATTAATTTGGTAAGATTATTTAGTTGGAAGTATAAATATTATTTTTTTTGACCAATTCTTAGACCAAAATTTTAATATATAATTAATTGGTATATAATTTATTCTTAAAGTTGTTTTTTTATTGGTTTTTTTTCTATGACTACCTAAGAAATATTATACACTATTTTTTACTATTTTTTAGTCAATAAATGCAATTATTTACAAACTATATATAGAATCCTTAATTAACAAGTGTTAAAATTAAATTTAGTAAATTAATTAAGTATATGATTGTATTTTTTATTAAATGCAACGTTGGAATAGTATTTTACATTGTACACCGTTGCTTTTACTAATTATCAATTTAAATAAGGCAACGACGTGCTGTAAATATCATAGTATTGTTGCCTTAGTTCAAATTAAACAATTAAAAATAAAACAAAGGCAACACTTCATATATAATTGTTGCATCTAACTATCATACGCATGAGCAATTAAAAGGTTTAGAAAATGCAAAGATTAATGGCAACGTTTTCTGAAATTTGGTTGCTATAGGCAATCTATGGTGTAGCGTGTCTTAATTTGTAACCTTGATTTTTGTGTACAAAGAGGGGTTTTATCTCTTTGAGTTGTTCTTTGAGTGAACCACCCTACAAATGGTTCACCCCTCTTTAACTCTTCACAGAGATTCCAATTCAGCTTCAGAGAACTTTTCATAATTTTCATCTGCAATCTTACGAACATCGATCAACCTGTGTGTAACCGATTCTTATAAACACAACACATTGATTTAGGTAATCATAAATTCCTTAAAGCGTCTTATTCTTTTCAAAAGAATTCGGAAATAACATTGAATGACGAATTTTTATTCACTTTAAAAAAACAAATTCTACACTTACCAAGTGAGCTAATTCAAACGGTTCTGGCGCACCTCGAGGCATGTATGATTATTCGATAGCTGTGATAACTCCTATCAGATCTTAGTGAATATCATATTGCTCGTACGTTGTCCCAATAAAATCGGAAAATGCATTCCAAAATGACAGAAATCAATACCATGTTAGTTGTATAGCCTCTAAGTCTCCCGATTAAGATTCACCTCCTACCGAGCGAGTCTCAAATGAGCCTCGAAGGCGTTGATTACTGAATGGATCCTGTAGTCTTCTAATAAAAAGAAAAAAAATAAATCATCACATATAAAATTTTTGAAAACTTGATTATCTCCTCGGCATTCTGGTTTCGGTATAATTTGCCCTCTTTTTTGCTTTTGAATCATTATCTTTCCCTCTCCCGGATAGTACACAAATCTCCATATATAATCTCCTTTTCTAAACCGGTAATACTTGCAAGTATATGCAAGTATTACCGGTTTAGAAAAAAAGATGGTATATAGGGATTTGAGTATTATCCGGGAAATGGAAGGATAATGACTCAAAATCAAAAAATATGGCAAATTCTGTCCAAGCCAGAATGCGAAGGAGGTTATTAAGTTTTCAAAATTTTTATTTCTAATATTTCATAAAACTTATTTGATTTATTTTTTTCTCTAGTTCAGAAGACTACGCATGCATCATCCATCCAACAATCAACGACTTCGAGGCTCGTTTGAGACTCGCTCGGTGGAGGTACATCCCACTTGGGAGACTCTGAGGCTATCCATCTAACATAGTATTGACATGTGTCCGTTTGGGGATATAGTTTTCGATTGTTTTCGTGTCAAGGCACGGGAATACGATATTCCTCAAGATCTGATAGGAGTCACTACCGCTGCCGAATATCTATATAGGCCTCGATGTGCGCCAGAACAGTTTAAATTTTCTCACAAGGTATATATAAAATTTGTTTTTTTAAGTAATAAAAATTAGTTATTCAATGTTATTTCTAAATTCTTCCGAAAAGAATAAAATGCTTCAAGAGATTTATGATTACTTATAACAATGTTCTGTTTTTATAAGAATCGGTTACACACAGGTTGACCGATGTTCGCACGATTGCAGGTGAAAATTCTGAAAAACTCACCGAATATGAATTGGAATCTATGTGCGAAGAGTTAAAGAGAGATGAACCATTTGTTAGGATGGTTCACTCAAAGAACAAGACATAAAAGAGAGTTATTCATACCGTGACTATCAACGGTTTTAAAAAGTGGAGGAGTAAGCGAATAAAAAAAAACTGAAAAGCTATTGCGAGTTCCTTGATAGTAATTGGGAAACGGTCAAATTCGGTCGTATTGCCTTCAATACACTAACTCATTGAACTGTCAATCATGTAAATGATTGATTATGGTTATCAGTACTTTTTGATGCTAAGTACGATTAAAACTTATTATTGACGTAGAAAGGGAAGTGAATGAGAGCGAGGTGTAGGCATTCCGGTCAAATCCGAACCTTCCCCCATTTGGACCGCTACTATCAAGGAACTCCCAATAGACTTTCGGTTTTTTGATTTGCTTGCTCCTCCATTTTTGAAAACCGGTGAGAGTTACGGTATGAATAACTCTCTTTCCTTCATGTCTTAATTTGTAACCTTGATTTTTGTGTACAAAGAGGGGTTTTATCTTTATAAGTTGTTCTTTGAGTGAACCACCCTACAAATGGTTCACCCGTCTTTAACTTTTCACAAAGATTCCAATTCAGCTTCAGCGAACTGTTCATAATTTTCATCTGCAATCTTACGAACATCGATCAACCTTTGTGTAACCAATTCTTATAAAAACAGCACATTGATTTAGGGAATCATAAATTCCTTGAAGCGTCTTATTCTTTTCAAAAGAATTCGGAAATAACATTGATTGATGAATTTTTATTCACTTAAAAAAAACAAATTCTACACTTACCAAGTGAGCTAATTCAAATGATTCTGGCGCACCTCGAGGCATGTATGATTATTCGACAGCTGTGATGACTCCTATCAGATCCTAGTGAATATCATATTGCTCATACATTGTCCCAAGAAAATCGGAAAATGCATCCCAAAATGACAGAAATCAATACCATGTTAGTTGTATAGCCTCTAAGTCTCCCGATTAAGATTCACCTCCTACCGAGCGAGTCTCAAATGAGCCTCGAAGGCGTTGATTACTGAATGGATCCTGTAGTCTTCTGATAAAAAGAAAAAAAATAAATCATCACATATAAATTTTTTGAAAACTTGATTACCTCCTCGGCATTCTGGTTTCGGTATAATTTGCCCTCTTTTTTGCTTTTGATTCATTATCTTTCCCTCTCTCGGATAGTACACAAATCTCCATATATAATCTCCTTTTCTAAACCGGCAATACTTGCAAGTATATGCAAGTATTACCGATTTAGAAATAAAGATGGTATATAGGGATTTGAGTATTATCCGGGAAATGGTAGGATAATGACTCAAAATCAAAAAATACGGCAAATTCTGTCCAAGCCAGAATGCGAAGGAGGTTATTAAGTTTTTAAAATTTTTATTTCTAATATTTCATAAAACTTATTTTGATTTATTTTTTTCTCTAGTTCAGAAGACTACGAATGCATCATCCATCCAACAATCAACGACTTCGAGGCTCGTTTGAGACTCGCTCGGTGGAGGTACATCCCACTTGGGAGACTCTGAGGCTATCCATCTAACATAGTATTGACATGTGTCCGTTTGGGGATATAGTTGTCGATTGTTTTCGTGGCAAGGCACGGGGAATACGATATTCCTCAAGATCTGATAGGAGTCACTACCACTGCCGAATATCCATATAGGGCTCGAGGTGCGCCAGAACAGTTTAAATTTTCTCACAAGGTATATATAAAATTTGTTTTTTTAAGTAATAAAAATTAGTAATTCAATGTTATTTCTAAATTCTTCCGAAAAGATTAAAATGCTTCAAGGGATTTATGATTACTTATAGCAATGTTCTGTTTTTTATAGGAATCGGTTACACACAGGTTGACCGATGTTCGCACGATTGCAGGTGAAAATTCTGAAAAACTCACCGAATATGAATTGGAATCTATGTGCGAAGAGTTAAAGAGAGATGAACCATTTGTTAGGATGGTTCACTCAAAGAACAAGACATAAAAGAGAGTTATTCATACCGTGACTATCAACGGTTTTAAAAATTGGAGGAGTAAGCGAATAAAAAAAACTGAAAAGCTATTGCGAGTTCCTTGATAGTAATTGGGAAACGGTCAAATTCGGTCGTATTGCCTTCAATACACTAACTCATTGAACTGTCAATCATGTAAATGATTGATTATGGTTATCAGTACTTTTTGATGCTAAGTACGATTAAAACTTATTATTGACGTAGAAAGGGAAGTGAATGAGAGCGAGGTATAGGCAATACGGTCGAATCCGAACCTTCCCCCATTTGGACCGCAACTATCAAGGAACTCCCAATAGACTTTCGGTTTTTTGATTTGCTTGCTCCTCCATTTTTGAAAACCGGTGAGAGTTACGGTATGGATAAAACTCTTTCCTTCATGTCTTAATTTGTAACCTTGATTTTTGTGTACAAAGAGGGGTTTTATCTTTATGAGTTGTTCTTTGAGTGAACAACCCTACAAATGGTTCACCCCTCTTTAACTCTTCACAGAGATTCCAATTGAGCTTCAGCGAACTTTTCATAATTTTCAGCTGCAATCTTACTAACATCGATCAACCTGTGTGTAACCGATTCTTATAAAAACAGCACATTGATTTAGGTAATCATAAATTCCTTGAAGCGTCTTATTCTTTTCAAAAGAATTCGAAAATAACTTTGAATGACGAATTTTTATTCACTTTAAAAAAAACAAATTCTACACTTACCAAGTGAGCTAATTCAAACGGTTCTGGCGCACCTCGAGGCATGTATGATTATTCGACAGCTGTGATGACTTCTATCAGATCTTAGTGAATATCATATTGCTCGTACGTTGTCCCAAGAAAATCGGAAAATGCATGCCAAAATGACAGAAATCAATACCATGTTAGTTGTATAACCTCTAAGTCTCCCGATTACTCCTACCGAGCGAGTCTCAAATGAGCCTCGAAGGCGTTGATTGCTGAATGGATCCTGTAGTCTTCTGATAAAAAGAAAAAAATAAATCATCACATGTAAAATTTTTGAAAACTTGATTATCTCCTCATCATTCTGGTTTCGGTATAATTTGCCCTCTTTTTTGCTTTTGAATTATTATCTTTCCCTCTCCCGGATAGTACATAAATCTCCATATATATTCTCCTTTTCTAAACCGGTAATACTTGCAAGTATATGCAAGTATTACCGGTTTAGAAAAAAGGATGGTATATAGGGATTTGAGTATTATCCGGGAAATGGAAGGATAATGACTCAAAATAAAAAAATATGGCAAATTCTGTCCAAGCCAGAATGCGAAGGAGGTTATTAAGTTTTCAAAAGTTTTATTTCTAATATTTCATAAAACTTATTTTGATTTATTTTTTTCTCTAGTTCAGAAGACTACGCATGCATCATCCATCCACCAATCAACGACTTCGAGGCTCGTTTGGGACTCACTCTGTGGAGGTACATCCCACTTGGGAGACTCTGAGGCTATCCATCTAACATAGTATTGACTTGTGTCCGTTTGGGGATATAGTTTTCGATTGTTTTCGTGGCAAGGCACGGGGAATACGATATTCCTCAAGATCTGATAGGAGTCACTACCACTGCCTAATATCCATATAGGGCTCGAGATGCGCCAGAACAGTTTAAATTTTCTCATAAGGTATATATAAAATTTGTTTTTTTAAGTAATAAAAATTAGTAATTCAATGTTATTTCTAAATTCTTCCGAAAAGATTAAAATGCTTCAAGGGATTTATGATTACTTATAACAATGTTCTGTTTTTATAGGAATCGATTACACACAGGTTGACCGATGTTCGCACGATTGCACGTGAAAATTCTGAAAAACTCACCGAATATGAATTGGAATCTATGTGCGAAGAGTTAAAGAGAGATGAACCATTTGTTAGGGTGGTTCACTCAAAGAACAAGACATAAAAGAGAGTTATTCATACCGTGACTATCAACAGTTTTAAAAAGTGGAGGAGTAAGCGAATAAAAAAAAACTGAAAAGCTATTGCGAGTTCCTTGATAGTAATTGGGAAACGGTCAAATTCGGTCGTATTGCCTTCAATACACTAACTCATTGAACTGTCAATCATGTAAATGATTGATTATGGTTATCAGTACTTTTTGATGCTAAGTACGATTAAAACTTATTATTGACGTAGAAAGGGAAGTGAATGAGAGCGAGGTGTAGGCAATACGGTCGAATCCGAACCTTCCCCCATTTGGACCGCTAATATCAAGGAACTCCCAATAGACTTTCGGTTTTTTGATTTGCTTGCTTCTCCATTTTTGAAAACCGGTGAGAGTTACGGTATGGATAACTCTCTTTCCTTCATGTCTTAATTTGTAACCTGTTGGAGAACTGATTCAAAATCTGTTGGAAGAAAATAGTGCTGAGATTGCTGATAATTAGTTGCTAGAATCTCTGAGTATCTGTTAGCTATTCTTTAGGGATTAAATTTCTGTTGAATAATATCTGTAGCTGATCTTTTTCAATTTCTGTTTTTTGTAATCCTATAAATTGGGCATTATACTTATTTATCATGTAAGTGAAATTACACTTCCTGCTGCTCCACTTTATATTTCCTTTCCTCTGTTTTTTCCTTCTAAATTACTGCTGTATTTTTCCCTTCTAAAAACAACATTTGGTATCAGAGCAATTTTGGCGTTTTGCCATGGGAACCAACAACAGTGCAGTGAATATTGCCCAACCTTCCATGCCAATTTTTAAAGGAGATAATTATCAATTCTGGAGCATCAAAATGAAAACATTGTTCAAGTCGCAGGAGTTGTGGGACTTGGTAGAAAATGGATACAATGAGCAAGATGAGGAAACCAGATTGAGGGAAAACAAGAAGAAAGATTCAAAGGCACTGTTCTTTATCCAACAAGCAGTCCACGAATCTATTTTCTCAAAAATTGCAGCAGCCTCAACAGCAAAGGAGGCATGGACAACTTTACAGCTGGCGTATCATGGGTCATCCACAGTGGTCATGGTGAAGTTGCAGACACTTCATCGTGAATTTGAGAATTTGCACATGAAGAACAGTGATTCAGTGTAAGAATTCTTGACAAGGGTTGCAACAATTTTCAACCAAATGAAGTCATATGGAGAAGACGTCTCCGAAAGTAATACTATGAGAAAGGTATTGAGGAGTTTAACTCCAAAATTTGACCATGTAGTTGCAGCTATTGAGGAGTCTAAAAATCTGTTTACTTATTCTTTTGATGAATTGATGGGATCTTTGCAATCCCATGAAGCAAGAATAAACAGAACAGAAGAGAAATGTGATGAAAATGCATTCCAAGTGAAAGGAGTGGGTTCAACATCAAAATGGCATGAAAAAGGTGGAGGTCGTGGAAGAGGCAGAAGTGGATTTCGAGGAAATCAGAATCGAGGCAGAGGAGGCGGCCGAGGATTCGAGCAAAGATCAAACAACAATAAAAGCAACATCCAATGTTTTTGCTGCAAGAGATATGGGCATGTGAAAGCAGATTGCTGGTTCAAAGATAAACAAGCAAATTTTGTAGAAGAAGCTGATGAAGAAAGTAGATTGTTTATGGCACACTCAGACACATCCAATACGCAAAGTGAAGTGTGGTTTATTGATAGCGGGTGTTCAAATCACATGACGGGCAGGAGAGAAATCTTTAAGGATCTTGATGAGACTCAAAAGAAGAAGGTCAAGCTAGGTGATGATAAAGAAATACATGTGGAAGGAAAAGGAACAATAGCAATTAAAACCAGCCAAGGTAAAACTAAGCTGTTATATGATGTTCAATTTGTTCCTAACCTAGCTCATAATTTATTGAGTGTTGGACAACTCATGGCCATTGGATACTCAATTATATTTGACAATGATGTTTGTGTGATTAAAGATAAGCAATCAGATCAAACAATTGTCAATATTCAAATGACCAAAAATAGGATGTTTCCATTTGAAGTCTCAAACTTGAATGATTTTGCCTTGGTTGTGGGAGAACAAAGCGATTCCAAATTGTGGCATAAACGATATGGGCACTTGAATGGAAAAGGATTGCAACTGTTAGAAAGGAAAAACATGGTCCATGGGTTACCAAAAATTCAATCATTTGATTTGTGTGAAGGATGCATCTATGGCAAGCAAACTAGAGAATCATTTCCTATCGGGAGAGCATGGAGAGCCTCAGCATGTCTTGAATTGGTCTATGCAGATCTTTGTGGTCCTATGAATACAGAATCACTTGGAGGCAGCCACTACTTTCTCATGTTTACTGATGATTTCAGTAGAATGAGTTGGGTATATTTTTTGAAATTCAAGTCTGAAACATTTCAGAATTTCAAAAAATTTAAAGCATTGGTGGAGAAGCAAAGTGGTGCAAGCATTAAAGTACTTCGCACGGACAGGGGTGGTGAATTTCTTTCAAAACAATTCACTCAATTTTGTGAGGAGACTGGAATTCGAAGGGAGTTAACTGCACCATATACCCCAGAACTGAACGGAGTAGCGGAACGTAAAAACCGAACCGTGGTGGAAATGGCTAGGAGTCTCTTGAAGGAGAAAGGTCTTCCTAATCGGTATTGGGCAGAAGCAGTTGCAACTTCAGTCTATTTGCTGAATCTCTCTCCTACAAAAGCTGTTCAAAATTTCACTCCATATGAAGCATGGAAAGGGACCAAACCAACTGTGAGTTTTTTAAGAATTTTTGGTTGCATTGCTTATTCCTTAATTAATGCTCAAAATCGCCAAAAATTAGATGAGAAATCAACTAAATGTATCTTTGTTGGTTATTGTACTGAGTCAAAAGCATATAAATTGCATAATCCGTTAACTGGCAAGATAGTTATCAGTAGAAATGTAATTTTTAATAAGACAGCAAGCTGGAATTGGAGAAGCAATGACACCAACAATGAAAGTCAGTCCCAAATTCCATTAATGGAGGAAGCAAATTCAGCTCCATCAACTTCACAAATGTCAACACCAACAAATTCATCAACCTCAACCCCATCAACTTCAGCAGCCTCAACTCCGATCGAAAGTAGTCCGGCAACTACACCAAATATGACATCTAATAGTAGCAGCTCCGGTGAATCTTTTGATGAAACACCACCAAGGAAATTCAGATCATTGAGGGAGGTTTATGAAGCGGAGGAGTTTGCATTAATTTTCCCAGATCCTACATCATATGAGGAAGCAGCAGAAAAAGAAGAATGGAGAGGGGCAATGAACGAAGAGCTTATGTCTATAGAGAAGAATTCAACTTGGGACCTGACAAACTTGCCTGATGGAAAGAAAGCAATTGGTGTGAAGTGGATATTCAAGACGAAGTTTCACGCTGATGGTAGCATTCAGAAGTACAAGGCACGTCTTGTCGCTAAAGGATATTCACAATGGCAAGGAATCGACTACGAGGAAAAAATTTCACCTATAGCTCGATTTGAAACCGTAAGGCTCTTTCTAGCATTGGCGGCTCAACTCAAATGGAAAATGTATCAATTTGATGTAAAATCGGCATTTCTTAATGGCGATCTTGAAGACAATGTTTATGTCTCACAACCAGATGGTTTTGTCATCCATGGGCAAGAAGATAAAGTGTACAAACTCAAAAAGGCTCTCTATGGCCTTAAACAGGCTCCGAGAGCATGGTACAACAAAATTGATGCATTCTTTCAGAAAAGAGGGTTTGAAAGAAGTCCAAATGAGCCAACTCTTTATTTGAAGAAGCAAGGAGATACTGATTTCATAATAGTATGCTTATATGTAGATGATATAATCTACATGGGGTCAAGTTCAAAGCTTGTTGAGGAATTCAAGTCTAACATGATGAGCACCTTCGAAATGACAGACTTGGGACTGCTGCATTATTTTCTTGGATTGGAAATTCAACAAGATGAATCAGGTGTGTTCGTTTCACAGAAGAAATATGCAATTGATCTATTGAAAAAGTTCAACATGACAAATTGCAAGATGGTAGCTACCCCAATGAATAAGAATGAAAAATTGAAGCAAGAAGATGGAGAAGAAGCAGCAAATCAGAGACAATTTAGAAGTTTGGTAGGTGGGTTGATCTATTTAACTCATACAAGACCTGGCATTTCTTTTTCTGTTGGCGTTGTGTCGAGATTCATGAGCAATCCATCAAAGCTACACTATGGAGCAGCAAAGAGGATTTTAAGGTATATTGCAGGCGCAACTAATTATGGAATTTGGTATACTCATGTATCCAATTTCAAATTGGTTGGATTTACATATAGTGATTGGGCATCTTCACAAAATGATAGAAGAAGCACATCTGGGAATATGTTTGGACTTGGATCTGGCGCAATTACTTGGTGTTCCAAGAAACAACCAATAGCAACCTTATCAACTGCAGAAGCAGAGTATGTTGCAGCCACTATAGCAGCATGTCAGTGTGTTTGGCTTAGAAGAATGTTATGTGATTTTAATCATAAACAACAAGAAGGGACCATATTGTATTGTGATAATGTTTCAGCAATTGCAATAGCAAAAAATCAAACTTTTCATAATAGCACAAAGCACATTGAGCTGAGATTCCATTTCATTCGGGAACTGGTGGCGAAAGGAGAAATTACTTTGAAGTTTTGTTCAACTGATGTTCAACTTGCAGATTTATTCACCAAAGCTTTGTCAAGTCAAAGACATGCTTTTCTTAGAAGCTTACTTGGTGTATGTGATTTTGAATCAAGGGGGAGTGTTGGAGAACTGATTCAAAATCTGTTGGAAGAAAATACTGCTGAGATTGCTGATAATTAGTGGCTAGAATCTCTGAGTATCTGTTAGCTATTCTTTAGAGATTAAATTTCTGTTGAATAATATCTGTAGCTGATCTTTTTCAATTTCTGTTTTTTGTAATCCTATAAATTGGGCATTATTCTTATTTATCATCTAAGTGAAATTACACTTCCTGCTGCTCCACGTTATATTTCCTTTCCTCTGTTTTTTCCTTCTAAATTACTGCTGCATTTTTCCCTTCTAAAAACAACATAACCTTGATTTTTGTGTACAAAGAGGGATTTTATCTCTATGAGTTGTTCTTTGAGTGAACCACCCTACAAATGGTTCACCCCTCTTTAACTCTTCACAGATATTCCAATTCAGCTTCAACGAACTTTTCATAATTTTCATCTGCAATCTTACATACATCGATCAACCTGTGTGTAACCGATTCTTATAAAAACGGCACATTGATTTAGGTAATCATAAATTCCTTGAAGCGTCTTATTCTTTTCAAAAGAATTCAAAAATAACATTGAATGACGAATTTTTATTCACTTTAAAAAAAACAAATTCTACACTTACCAAGTGAGCTAATTCAAACGGTTCTGGCGCACCTCGAGGCATGTATGATTATTCGACAGCTGTGATGACTCCTATCAGATTTTAGTGAATATCATATTGCTCGTACGTTGTCCCAAGAAAATCAGAAAATGCATGCCAAAATGACAGAAATCAATACCATGTTAGTTGTATAGCCTCTAAGTCTCCCGATTAAGATTCACCTCCTACCG
Organism: Euphorbia lathyris; assembly: GCF_963576675.1. Taxonomy (NCBI): domain Eukaryota; kingdom Viridiplantae; phylum Streptophyta; class Magnoliopsida; order Malpighiales; family Euphorbiaceae; genus Euphorbia; species Euphorbia lathyris. Next base: position 90,643,687 of record NC_088915.1, read on the forward strand.
AGCGAGTCTCAAATGAGCCTCGAATGCTTTGATTAATGAATGGATCCTGTAGTCTTCTGATAAAAAGAAAACAATAAATCATCACATATAAATTTTTTGAAAACTTGATTATCTCCTCGGCATTCTCGTTTCGGTATAATTTGCCCTCTTTTTTGCTTTTGAATCATTATCTTTCCCTCTCCCGGATAGTACACAAATCTGGATATATAATCTCCTTTTCTAAACCGGTAATACTTGCAAGTATATGCAAGTATTACCGGTTTAGAAAAAAAGATGGTATATAGGGATTTGAGTATTATCCGGGTAATGGAAGGATAATGACTCAAAATAAAAAAATATGGCAAATTCTGTCCAAGCCAGAATGCGAAGGAGGTTATTAAGTTTTAAATTTTTTTATTTCTAATATTTCATAAAACTTATTTTGATTTATTTTTTCTCTAGTTCAGAAGACTACGCATGCATCATCCATCCAACAATCAACGACTTTGAGGCTCGTTTGAGACTCGCTCGGTGGAGGTACATCCCACTTGGGAGACTCTGAGGCTATCCATCTAACATAGTATTGACTTGTGTCCGTTTGGGGATATAGTTTTCGATTGTTTTTGTGGCAAGGCACGCGGAATACGATATTCCTCAAGATCTGATAGGAGTCACTACCGCTGCCGAATATCCATATAGGCCTCGAGGTGCGCCAGAACAGTTTAAATTTTCTCACAAGGTATATATAAAATTTGTTTTTTTAAGTAATAAAAATTAGTTATTCAATGTTATTTCTAAATTCTTCCGAAAAGAATAAAATGCTTGAAGGGATTTATGATTACTTATAACAATGTTCTGTTTTTATAGGAATCGGTTACACACAGGTTGACCGATGTTCGCACGATTGCAGGTGAAAATTCTGAAAAACTCCCCGAAAATGAATTGGAATCTATGTGCGAAGAGTTAAAGAGAGATGAACCATTTGTTAGGGTGGTTCACTCAAAGAACAAGACATAAAAGAGAGTTATTCATACCGTGACTATCAACGGTTTTAAAAAGTGGAGGAGTAAGCGAATAAAAAAAACTGAAAAGCTATTGCGAGTTCCTTGATAGTAATTGGGAAAAGGTCAAATTCGGTCGTATTGCCTTCAATACACTAACTCATTGAACTGTCAATCATGTAAATGATTGATTATGGTTATCAGTACTTTTTGATGCTAAGTACGATTAAAACTTATTATTGACGTAGAAAGGGTAGTGAATGAGAGCGAGGTGTAGGCAATACGGTCGAATCCGAACCGTCCCCCATTTGGACCGCTACTATCAAGGAATTCCCAATAGATTTTCGGTTTTTTGATTTGCTTGCTCCTCTATTTTTGAAAACCGGTGAGAGTTACGGTATGGATAACTCTCTTTCCTTCATGTCCTAATTTGTAACCTTGATTTTTGTGTACAAAGAGGAGTTTTATCTCTATGAGTTGTTCTTTGAGTGAACCACCCTACAAATGGTTCACCCCTCTTTAACTCTTCACAGAGATTCGAATTCAGCTTCAGCGAACTTTTCATAATTTTCATCTGCTATCTTACGAACATCGATCAACCTGTGTGTAACCGATTCTTATAAAAACAGCACATTGATTTAGGTAATCATAAATTCCTTGAAGCGTCTTATTCTTTTCAAAAGAATTCGGAAATAACATTGAATGACGAATTTTTATTCACTTTAAAAAAAACAAATTCTACACTTACCAAGTGAGCTAATTCAAACGGTTCTGGCGCATCTCGAGGCATGTATGATTATTCGACAACTGTGATGACTCCTATCAGATCTTAGTGAATATCATATTGCTCGTATGTTGTCCCAAGAAAATCGGAAAATGCATCCCAAAATGACAGTAATCAATACCATGTTAGTTGTATAGCCTCCAAGTCTCCCGATTAAGATTCACCTCCTACCGAGCGAGTCTCAAATGAGCCTCGAAGGCATTGATTGCTGAATAGATCCTGTAGTCTTGTGATAAAAAGAAAAAAAATAAATCATCACATATAAAAATTTTGAAAACTTGATTATCTCCTCGGCATTCTCGTTTCGGTATAATTTGCCCTCGTTTTTGCTTTTGAATCATGATCTTTCTCTCTCCCGGATAGTACACAAATCTCCATATATAATCTCCTTTTCTAAACTGTTAATACTTGAAAGTATATGCAAGTATTACCGGTTTAGAAAAATGATGGTATATAGGGATTTGAGTATTATCCGGGAAATGGAAGGATAATGACTCAAAATCAAAAAATATGGCAAATTCTGTCCAAGCCAGAATGCGAAGGAGGTTATTAAGTTTTCAAAATTTTTATTTCTAATATTTCATAAAACTTATTTTGATTTATTTTTTTCTCTAGTTCAGAAGACTACGCATGCATCATCCATCCAACAATCAACGACTTCGAGGCTCGTTTGAGACTCGCTCGGTGGAAGGGTACATCCTGTAACAATGTAATTCTCAGTGATTATCATTGATGTGTAAAATAGTATAAATACATAGTACAGTTCACGTTTCAGTGAAAATCTAATTCTGTCTAACTGTTGTGTAGATAAGTACAGTAAATGCTATAACAGTAAATACTTAATAAATATCTCTAATACACCCCCGTAGTCGCAAGGTTCGGAGGCCGAACATTGAGACTATTTCTGAAGTCCTTGAACAGAGGTGAGGGCAGGCCTTTTGTGAAAATGTCAGCTATTTGATATCGGGATGGGACATGGAGCACATGGACTTCGCCTTTGGCAACCCGTTCTCGGACAAAGTGAATGTCCATCTCTACATGCTTGGTTCGATGGTGTTGAACTGGATTACCGGTGAGATAAATGGCGCTGACGTTATCACAGTAAACAACTGTAGATTTTTGAATTGGGTACCCGAGCTCAAGTAAAAGGTTACGAATCCAGCATGTTTCAGACACAACATTGGCCACACCCCGATACTCGGCTTCTGCGCTGGAACGGGACAGCGTGGGCTGTCGTTTGGCTGACCAGGAAATAAGATTGTCACCAAGGAAAACACAGTAGCCGGAGGTTGAGCGACGAGTGTCGAGACAACCAGCCCAATCCGCATCAGTGTAAGAGATCAACTGCGATAGAGATGAAGCAATTAATGTGAGACCAATATCAAGAGTGCCTTGTATATACCGAAGAATGCGTTTAAGGGCTGCCATGTGAGATGTTTTGGGGTCGTGCATGAATAGACAGATCTGCTAAACTGCATAGGAGATATCTGGCCGGGTGAGAGTAAGGTATTGCAGTGCGCCAGCTAACTGTCTGTATTCAGTAGGATTGTGATACGCTGAGCCAGAGGATATACTGAGCTTTTGTTTTGTGTCAACCGGAGTAGCAACTGGATTGTAGGAACCAAGCCCAGCTTTATCAATAATTTATGAGGCATACTTCTTTTGAGACAGAAATAGGGAGCCTGGTGAGTGTGTAACCAATATTCCCAAAAAATAGTGAAGGGGTCCCAGATCTTTCATTGCAAATTCAGAATTCAGCTGAGATAGAATTGAGGATTGAAGTTTGTCAGAAGAGCTTACAAGAACAATATCATCGACGTAGACGAGAATGTAGGCGGTGTCCGTGCCTTGCTGAAAGATGAATAACGAGTGATCAGATATGCTATTGGTGAATCCCACTTTGGTGACAAATGCAGCAAAATGCTGGTACCAGGCCCTAGGTGCTTGCTTTAAGCCATACAAAGATTTCTGAAGCAGACAAACATAATCAAGATGTCAGGGGTCACGAAAACCCAGAGGCTGATGCATATATACTGTTTCATTGAGATTGCCATGGAGGAAAGCATTTTTGACATCCAATTGATGGATATTCCATCTTTTGGATAGAGCAATACTAAGAACAGCCCTGATGGTTACAGGTTTGACCACGGGACTGAACGTTTCACCAAAATTGACACCTACCAACTGTCCTGATCCGTTACCCACCAATCGTGCTTTATACCTCTCGAATGATCCGTCTGATTTAGTTTTGTGCCTGAAAATCCACTAACTACGAATAACATTAGCATTCTTTGGACGGGGTACTAGTACCCACATCTTATTTTCAATAAGAGCTTCAAATTCATCAGTCATGGCTTGTGTCCAATTTGGATCACTTAGTGCAATAGCCGGTGTTTTAGGAAGATGGGAAATTTGAGTAGGTGCAGAAACAGATAAATTGAGCATACGACGGGGCTTGTGAATGCCATGTTTGGCGCGGGTGGTCATAGTGTGATTGTTGGGATTACAGAGCTGGTTATTCATTTGTGGGGAAATAGAGGTAGACGGAATAGATGTTAAGGCAGGAGCTGTGTTTTGCGATGAAGAAGAGTAGGGGGGAGAGACATCAGACGACTCGAAGGATGATGAGACGGAGGACGGGACAGACTCGACGGACGACGCGACGGGAGAAGGAGACGTAGGCGGGGTCGACGCAACAGGGGACGTGGAAGACCGTGGGGTCGATGCTGACACGGACGAGACGCGAGGGGACGAAGGAACGACGCGGACAGGAGATGACGCTACGACGGGGGACTGCGGTGTTGAAATAGAAGCAGGAAGGAACAAGCCTGCGTCTTCCATGGGAAGTGCAGGGATAGAGGCGGTAGGTATAGAAATTGAGGAAAATGGGTAAACAGATTCATCAAACACGACATGACGAGAAATTATGAATTTATTTATGGAGGGATTGAAGCATTTGTATCCTCAGTGATTCGACGGGTAGCCGAGAAATACACACGGAGAGGACCGAGCTTCGAGTTTGTGACGAGATATGGATGGAATGAGAGGGAAACAAAGACAATCGAACGCACGGAGATGAGAGTATGTGGGATCTTTCCTATATAACATTTTGGTGGGAGAATTATATCCTAATACTTTGTGAGGGTAAATGTTTAAGAGGTATGTGGCGAGTTCAAGTGCATGGTGCCAAAATTTATATGGAATAGATGCATGGTTCATGACAGTGCGGATGACATTGTTAATAGTTCGGATTGTGCGTTCGGATTTACCGTTTTGAGGCGATGTGTAAGGACAAGAAAAACGAAGTTGCATTCCGTGTTCATTGCAAAATTGACGAAATGATTGATTGTTAAATTCACCTCTGTTGTCACATTGGAAAACTTTAATTTTTCTCTCAAATTGGGTTTGAACGTATGAACTGAACTTGAGAAAGACGGAAAAGACTTGGGATTTATTAGCCAACGGAAACGTCCATAAGAAGTTGGTATAGCTATCAAGAAACAGTACATAATATCTATGACCACAAGAGCTTAGAGTAGGAGAAGTCCAGATATCACTATGGATTAAATCAAAAGGCATACATGCGACATTATACGAGGACTGAAACGGTAATTTTATTTGTTTGCCATTAATGCAAGAAGAACACACAGAAATATCCTTAATCCTATTACATGAAATAAAATTTTTATTCTGCAGGACTCTCAGTATAGGAGGTCCTGGATGACCTAAACGGCTATGCCAGACATCAGAAGACAATGCAGTAAACGCAGACGGAGAGGAGGACGACACGGAAGGACTAGATGTGATTGGGTAGAGATCTCCTTTACTGTTACATCTCATGATAGGAATTCCCGTCTGTATATCCTTCACAGAAAAACCCAAAGGATCAAATTCAACAGAAACATGGTTATCTTTAGTAAACTTTCGGGCGGAAATAAGATTTTTTATGAGTTGTGGAGCATGTAAGACATCATTTAATTTTAAGGGACAATGTTTAGTGTCTAATTGCGTATTGCCAGATCCACAAATTGGAACACAAGTACCATTACCGACTATAATATTGCCATTGAAGCTCAAATTAAAATAAGACGTAAGTGTACCTTTATGAGCTGTCATATGAGATGTTGCTCTGGTGTCCATATGCCATTGATCAGGAGGTGGTGTGATTGACATGGTGTGCATGGCTTCAGCAATGTCTGTCAGAACATAGGATGGGGAGACTATATTCATATGTGCCTGCTATGTGTGTGGACGAGGACCAAGAATGCCAGATTGAGAGCTCGATTGGCCTGAAGAGTACTGTGGCTGCCAATTGTTCGTTGGGAAGGGGCAGGGTGGAGCGGACCATTGCTGTTGGGGCGCCCATGGGTATTGAGGAACCCATTGCGCGTAGGCAGCAGGACGATAGCCCGAGTGAGCAGGGCGATACCGTCCACCGCGATCGCGGTAGTTGCGTCTGTATCTCCCACCGCGATAATGAGATTGGTGGCGCTGATGCGGTGGGCGGCCAGGGGAAATCGGCGACTGTTGTGCAGAGGAGTCAGGAGAGGCGGCGGTGAGTGCCACCGTATCAGATGGGGGAAGGTTCTTGCGGGCACGGGCTGTTTCTTCTAAGATGAGCATGGATCGAGCTTTATTGAATGGGGGAAGAGGATCTCCATGGCGAATCTGTGTTCCAATGGTATCATAGGCATCGAACTATCTGATCATTAGTAATAGGGCAATCCACATTGGATAGTTGATCTGACAAGAATTTTAGGTGTTGGCAATAGGAAGAAATATCGGAAAAATTGTCAAGCTTAGTTTTGGAGAATTCTTGTTGTAGGAAAAGGGCACGAGAGTTTTTGTTATCTGAGAATATATCCTGTAAACTAGTCCAGGCTGTGGCTGCGGTGGAATCAGCCTCAATAATGGTATGAAGGAGATCAAGAGATATGGTACTGTATATCCATTGAAGGACTATGGCATCAATACGGGACCATAGGGCAGGCTTTCGAGTTTTGAGGGATGTAGCAGGGGTTTCAGAAGGTGGAATGATATGATCTAGGACTTGGAAGGCAGTGGCATGGAGTTTGAATAGGGCTGCCCAGGTTGGATAGTGGCCTTTTTCAATGTCCAGGGTAATTTTGATGAAGGTCGTTATGTTTGAGACGGAGAGGGCGGGATGATTTATGTTGTTCTCGATTATGGGAGATTCCGTGTTGGAATTCGCAGTGTTGTTGGTGTTTGTATTAGAGGTGGCTGAGGTATTAGTCATGGCGGCGGAAAACAAAAGGGGGGGGGGTGGGCGATAGCCACGATTTGGTAGCTTTAGGGTTTGGGCCGGCGGCGGCGGAAGGTTAGGGTTTGGGGGAGGAAGACAGAATTTTCGGAATTTTAGAGGGGGAAGGAGAGTAGAGTCTCTGATACCATGTAACAATGCAATTCTCGGTGATTATCATTGATGTGTAAAATAGTATAAATACATAGTACAGTTCACGTTTCAGTGAAACTCTAATTCTGTCTAACTGTTGTGTAGATAAGTACAGTAAATGCTATAACAGTAAATACTTAATAAATATCTCTAATACATCCCACTTGGGAGACTCTGAGGCTATCCATCTAACATAGTATTGACTTGTGTCCGTTTGGGGATATAGTTTTCGATTGTTTTTATGGCAAGGCACGGGGAATACGATATTCCTGAACATCTGATAGGAGTCACTACAGCTGCCGAATATCCATATAGGCCTCGAGGTGCGCCAGAACAGTTTAAATTTGCTCACAAGGTATATATAAAATTTGTTTTTTTAAGTAATAAAAATTAGTTATTCAAGGTTATTTCTAAATTCTTCCGAAAATAATAAAATGCTTCAAGGGATTTATGATTACTTATAACAATGTTCTGTTTTTATAGGAATCGGTTACACACAGGTTGACCGATGTTCGCACGATTGCAGGTGAAAATTCTGAAAAACTCACCGAAAACGAATTGGAATCTATGTGCAAAGAGTTAAAGAGAGATGAACCATTTGTTAGGGTGGTTCACTCAAAGAACAAGACATAAAAGAGAGTTATTCATACCGTGACTATCAACGGTTTTAAAAAGTGGAGGAGTAAGCGAATAAAAAAAACTGAAAAGCTATTGCGAGTTCCTTGATAGTAATTGGGAAAAGGTCAAATTCGGTCATATTGCCTTCAATACACTAACTCATTGAACTGTCAATCATGTAAATGATTGATTATGGTTATCAGTACTTTTTTATGCTAAGTACGATTAAAACTTATTACTGACGTAGAAAGGGAAGTGAATGAGAGCGAGGTGTAGGCAATACGGTCGAATCCAAACCTTCCCCCATTTGGACCGCTACTATCAAGGAACTCCCAATAGACTTTCGGTTTTTTGATTTGCTTGCTCCTCCATTTTTGAAAACCGGTGAGAGTTACGGTATGGATAACTCTCTTTCCTTCATGTCTTAATTTGTAACCTTGATTTTTGTGTACAAAGAGGGGTTTTATCTCTATGAGTTGTTCTTTGAGTGAACCACCCTAAAAATGGTTCACCCCTCTTTAACTCTTCATAGAGATTCCAATTTAGCTTCAGCGAACTTTTCATAATTTTCATCTGCAATCTTACGAACATCGATCAACCTGTGTGTAACCGATTCTTATAAAAATAGCACATTGATTTAGGAAATCATAAATTCCTTGAAGCGTCTTATTCTTTTCAAAAGAATTCGGAAATAACATTGAATGACGAATTTTTATTCACTTTAAAAACACAAATTCTACACTTACCAAGTGAGCTAATTCAAACGGTTCTGGCGCACCTCGAGGCATGTATGATTATTCGACAGCTGTGATGACTCCTATCAGATCTTAGTGAATATCATATTGCTCGTACATTGTCCCAAGAAAATCGGAAAATGCATCCTAAAATGACAGAAATCAAGACCATGTTAGCTGTATAGCCTCTAAGTCTCCGGATTAAGATTCACCTCCTACCGAGCGAGTCTCAAATGAGCCTCGAAGGCATTGATTGCTGAATGGATCATGTAGTCTTCTGATAAAAAGAAAAAAAATAAATCATCACATATAAATTTTTTGAAAACTTAATTATCTCCTCGGCATTCTGGTTTCGGTATAATTTGCCCTCTTTTTTGCTTTTGAATCATTGTCTTTCCCTCTCCTGGATAGTACACAAATCTCCATATATAATCTCCTTTTCTAAACAGGTAATACTTGCAAGTATATGCAAGTATTACCGGTTTAGAAAAAATGATGGTATATAGGGATTTGAGTATTATCCAGGAAATGGAAGGATAATGACTCAAAATCAGAAAATATGGCAAATTCTGTCCAAGCCAGAATGCGAAGGAGGTTATTAAGTTTTCAAAATTTTTATTTCTAATATTTCATAAAACTTATTTTGATTTATTTTTTTGTCTAGTCCAGAAGACTACGCATGCATCATCCATCCAACAATCAACGACTTCGAGGCTCGTTTGAGACTCGCTCGGTGGAAGGGTACATCCCACTTGGGAGACTCTGAGGCTATCCATCTAACATAGTATTGACTTGTGTCCGTTTGGGGATATAGTTTTCGATTGGTTTTGTGGCAAGGCACGGGGAATACGATATTCTTCAAGATCTGATAGGAGTCACTACCGCTGCCGAATATCCATATATGCCTCGAGGTGCGCCAGAACAGTTTAAATTTGCTCACAAGGTATATATAAAATTTGTTTTTAAGTAATAAAAATTAGTTATTCAAGGTTATTTCTAAATTCTTCCGAAAATAATAAAATGCTTCAAGGGATTTATGATTACTTATAACAATGTTCTGTTTTTATAGGAATCGGTTACACACAGGTTGACCGATGTTCGCACGATTGCAGGTGAAAATTCTGAAAAACTCACCGAAAATGAATTGGAATCTATGTGCGAAGAGTTAAAAAGAGATAAACCATTTGTTAGGGTGGTTCACTCTAAGAACAAGACATAAAAGAGAGTTATTCATACCGTGACTATCAACGGTTTTAAAAAGGGGAGGTGTAAGTGAATAAAAAAAAACTGAAAAGCTATTGTGAGCTCCTTGATAGTAATTGGGAAAAGGTCAAATTCGGTCGTATTGCCTTCAATACACTAACTCATTGAACTGTCATTCATGTAAATGATTGATTATGGTTATCAGTACTTTTTTATGCTAAGTACGATTAAAACTTATTATTGACGTAGAAAGGGAGTGAATGAGAGCGAGGTGTAGGAAATACGGTCGAATCCGAACCTTCCCCCATTTGGACCGCTACTATCAAGGAACTCCCAATAGACTTTCGGTTTTTTGATTTGCTTGCTTCTCCATTTTTGAAAATCTGTGAGAGTTACGGTATGGATAACTCTCTTTCCTTCATGTCTTAATTTGTAACCTTGATTTTTGTGTACAAAGAGGGGTTTTATCTCTATGAGTTGTTCTTTGAGTGAACCACCCTACAAATGGTTCACCCCTCTTTAACTCTTCACAGAGATTCCAATTCAGCTTCAGCGAACTTTTCATAATTTTCATCTGCAATCTTACGAACATCGATCAACCTGTGTGTAACCGATTCTTATAAAAACAGAACATTGATTTAGGTAATCATAAATTCCTTGAAGCGTCTTATTCTTTTCAAAACAATTCGGAAATAACATTGAATGACGAATTTTTATTCACTTTAAAAAAAACAAATTCTACACTTACCAAGTGAGCTAATTCAAACGGTTCTGGCGCACCTCGAGGCATATATGGTTATTCGACAGCTATGATGACTCCTATCAGATCTTAGTGAATATCATATTGCTCATACGTTGTCCCAAGAAAATCGGAAAATGCATCCCAAAATGACAGAAATCAATACCATGTTAGCTGTATAGCCTCTAAGTCTCCCGATTTAGATTCACCTCCTACCGAGCGAGTCTCAAATGAGCCTCGAAGGCGTTGATTGCTGAATGGTTGGTGTAGTCTTCTGATAAAAAGAAAAAAAAATCATCATATATAAAAAATTTGAAAACTTGATTATCTCCTTGGCATTCTGGTTTCGGTATAATTTGCCCTCCTTTTTTGCTTTTGAATCATTATCTTTCCCTCTCCCGGATAGTACACAAATCTCCATATATAATCTCCTTTTCTAAACCGGTAATACTTGCAAGTATATGCAAGTATTACCGGTTTAGAAAAAAAGATGGTATATAGGGATTTGAGTATTATCCGGGAAATGGAAGGATAATGACTCAAAATCAAAAAATATGGCAAATTCTGTCCGAGCCAGAATGCGAAGGAGGTTATTAAGTTTTCAAAATTTTATTTCTAATATTTCATAAAACTTATTTTGATTTATTTTTTCCTCTAGTTCAGAAGACTACGCATGCATCATCCATCGAACTATCAACGACTTCAAGGCTCGTTTGAGACTCGCTCGGTGGAAGGGTACATCCCACTTGGGAGACTCTGAGGCTATCCATCTAACATAGTATTGACTTGTGTCCGTTTGGGGATATAGTTTTCGATTGTTTTTTTGGCAAGGCACGGGGAATACGATATTCCTCAAGATCTGATAGGAGTCACTACCGCTGCCGAATATCCATATAGGCCTCGAGGTGCGCTAGAACAGTTTAAATTTGCTCAAAAGGTATATATAAAATTTGTTTTTTTAAGTAATAAAAATTAGTTATTCAAGGTTATTTCTAAATTCTTCCGAAAAGAATAAAATGCTTCAAGGGATTTATGATTACTTATAACAATGTTCTGTTTTTATAGGAATAGGTTACACACAGGTTGACCGATGTTCGCACGATTGCAGGTGAAAATTCTGAAAAACTCACCGAAAATGAATTGGAATCTATGTGCGACGAGTTAAAGAGAGATGAACCATTTGTTAGGGTTGTTCGCTCAAAGAACAAGATATAAAAGAGGGTAATTCATACCGTAACTATCAACGGTTTTAAAAAGTGGAGGAGTAAGCGAATTAAAAAAAACTGAAAAGCAATTGCGAGTTCCTTGATAGTAGCGGACCAAATTGGGAAAAGGTCAAATTTGGTCGTTATTGCCTTTAATACACTAGCTCATTGAACTGTCAATCATGTAAATGATTGATTATGGTTATCAGTACTTTTCGATGCTAAGTACGATTAAAACTTATTGTTGACGTAGAAAGGAATTGACTGAGATAGAGGCGTAGGCAATACGGTAGAATCCGAACCTTCCCCCATTTGGACCGCTACTATCAAGGAACTCCCAATAGACTTTCGGTTTTTTGGTTCGCTTGCTCCTCCATTTTTGAAACCGATGAGAGTTGCAGTATGGATAACTATCTTTCCTTCATGTTTTAATTTGTAACCTCAATTTTTTGTGTACAAAGAGGGGTTTTATCTCTATAAGTTGTTCGTTGAGTGAACCACCCTACAAATGGTCCACCCCTCTTTAACTCTACATAGAGATTCTAATTCAGCTTCAACGAACTCTTTATAATTTTCATCTGCAATCTTACGAACATCGATCAACCTGAGTGCAACCGATTCTTATAAAAACAGCACATGGGTTTAGGCAATCATAAATTCCTTGAAGCGTCTTATTCTTTTGAAAAGAATTCGGAAATAACATTGAATGCCGAATTTTTATTCACTTTAAAAACACAAATTCTACACTTACCAAGTGAGCTAATTCAAACGGTTCTGGCGCACCTCGAGACATGTATGATTATTCGACAGCTGTGATGACTCCTATCAGATCTTAGTAAATATCATATTGCTCGTACATTGTCCCAAGAATATCGAAAAAATCATCCCAAAATGACAGAAATCAATACCATGTTAGCTATATAGCCTCTAAGTCTCCCGATTAAGATTCACCTCCTACCGAGGGAGTCTCAAATGAGCCTCGAAGGCGTTGATTGCTGAATGGATCATGTAGTCTTCTGATAAAAAGAAAAAAATAAATCATCACATATAAATTTTTTGAAAACTTGATTATCTCCTCAGCATTCTGGTTTCGGCATAATTTGCCCTCTTTTTTGCTTTTGAATCATTATCCTTCCCTCTCCCGGATAGTACCCAAATCTCCATATATATTCTCTTTTTCTAAACCGGTAAAACTTGCAAGTATATGCAAGTATTACAGGTTTAGAAAAAAGATGGTATATAGGGATTTGAGTATTATCTGGGAAATGGAAGGATAATGACTCAAAATAAAAAAATATGGCAAATTATGTCCAAGCCAGAATGCGAAGGAGGTTATTAAGTTTTCAAAAAATTTATTTCTAATATTTCATAAAACTTATTTTGATTTATTTTTTTCTCTAGTTCGGAAGACTACTGTTGTCCTCAAATGAGACTCTAGCAAGTGCACTAGATACAAGTAATAAAATGATAAGTAGAGTGTCGTCTCCTCAGGGATTGATGACCAAATTTTACTAGAAAAACCTTGCAGAACAGGGTGTTCGTGGTGTGTGATTTTCTTTAGTTGAGAAATGATTTGATATGGTGAATAGAAATACTAATGATAAAGATTCAGTCTCAGAAAATGTGTTTTGGTTATGATAAAACGAGAGAACAGGCTAGGCCACAGCGGAACAGGTTACTTTCAGCCTCTAAACATCCTATTTATTCATGAATGACATAAAGTGAAGTCAAGGTCTCTGTTTCAAAGCTCACTTAAGTCAACTTTCGTGTGTTCTTAAGATTCTAAGATGTACTACAACCTTACAGGCCCTTAATGTTGGTTCTTTCTTGCATTACGATCGAAACAACATTTCTGTTTAGAAAACCCTTGATACAACCCCCTAACATTCCTGTGTCGGGGTTTGGACACTTGATAAAAGGTTCCGTGAAGATGGAAGCATTGTCCTATCATTCATCTAACACTAAGATTCATGCATTTAGCAATAGAGTGAAAGCTTTATCAAGCACAACAACATATAGCATCATTCATTCATAAATAAGAAAATTAGAAGACTTACATAACCAGCCCTTGCTGGCCAAGCTCGTTCCGTTGACTACTCACTCATAATGATGAGTGAACAACCACAGAAATTGCAATAACTCCCCATTAATGGAGTTAGGTCTCCAAAATAAAGAGAACTCTCGTGGAAGATGAAGTTTTAGCCCCCTAACAAAGTTATCTTCTCTCATTTTACAGTAATCTCTTTAATTAGGAGGAAAAGAAACATAAAATATACTAAAAAGTACACTAAACAGACCGTTCTGACAGATTATGGCCACTTGAACACTTCAAGGCCCAAATCTTCTTCAACAAGCTAGATCTCCACTGGTCCCACGTCTTTGCTTGGCTGTCTTCCTACTCTTTACACGCTATTACCCTTTGGTCTATAGATTTTTGCTTTTCTTTTTCCTGCAACGGCCTGTTTAACAGCTTTCTTCACAAAATCTGCAATAAGTGTTCTTTAGTCCTAAATTAATAACAATTAACAGCCCATAAGCCCATTTTTAGTGAAATAACATATGGTTATTAAGGTCAATTATGAACCCATCAAATACCCCCAAATTGAACTTTTTCTTGTCCTCAAGCAAACACAACAGAAAATAGAGAAAAGAACAACAAAAAGGGAAAAGCAAAGAAAATAAAAACAAAAGGGAATGACATAGAAACAAGGCAATAGAGAAAACATAAGAACAAGAACTAGAACAGATCTAGAAGAGATAATAGACAACAAAAAGAAAAAGCAATAGCAGCAGAACTTTATTCAACTTTCAACTAACTCAACCTTTGATTAGCACACAAGAGCTTGATAACAATGTGGTTAGACCAGATCTAAAATATGCATTCCAATTCAAGAAATTCGTCAAAGCGTAAGGTTGAACTTCAAAATTCAATCCAACAACCTGTCTGCCCCAAAGTGCCTCACTAAGGAAGGAATTTTCACTCACTCTCAAATGGCCTTTGTTGCCACAAGGAAGGGAATGGAACTTCACTCCTCAGCTCAGTACACACATCAATAGGCTATGATTTTGCTTATTGGCCCTATCTCCATGGATTAAAAATTATCCAAACATAGTCAAAATGTCTTAAACATAGGTTGTAATGTTAGGCTAAGGCTAAGGTATGAAAGTGAATGGCTATTTAAGTGTAAGAATTCTGTCTACATGCAATGCAATTCACCATACTCAATTCTCAACACTGAGCAATTCTGCCTCAACCTAATCACTCTACACAGCCTGTTTCACAACATTGGCCAAACGATTCTTCAAACACACAAAATACAATCATCCAAACATTTCATTTCAGGCTCAAGATATAAACATGTGTCCTGAAAATGAAAAGACTTTATTCAAACATATTTTTGTTATCTTCTAAAATTCCTATTTGGGATTTTTATTATTTATTTTTTTTTATTTTATTTTTTTTTCTTTTAACCTTATTCAAAAAGTGGTCCTCACTCCATCATCATCCCTCAAATGTCATCATTTCAACAATTTTATCATTATACACTCAGATTTTCTCAAAAATGTATTTTTCTTTAACTAGAGCAGCTTGTTCTGAGGCATGAGACAAATTCAAGGCGTTTTGGGATTAAAGTGAAGGGCATTGGTTCCTTTAAGTAGTGTTTCAGAAAGAATAGGCTAAGGCACAAGTTGGTTATCCTAAAAGTGTGAGTGTAATGCACGGGTAAGCTTTTTGTGGAGTGAATTTGGGATCTAAATTCCTTTTTCATTCTATGTTCTTCCAAAATTTTACCATTTTGACTAGGCAACCAAAGCACAACCTACCTAAAGACAATATGTACTAGCCCTCTCACAAAGAATCAATGCATTTACATGCTAATGTAGGCTCAAGTTCTCACAATTTAGGGCTTTTACATGCACTAGGGCTTAAGGTCCTCTAATTGAATTTTGAATTAAAACCCAAAATTTTCAGAACTTCTATCTTTTGAAAATTGAATTATCACTGGGTTCACCACACACTAAATTTGAGGTGCAAGCATGCAATCATTGATTGGCAATTGAAAGTCTTTTTTTTTTACTTTAATATATATATATTATTATGCTGCTATATACAGAAAGAAAGGGAAAACAGAGAGCAAAAACTAGAAACAGAACATGCTGTTCAGAAACAGAGAACAACACAGAATTTTTAGACATTTAACACAAAGTACGAGGAATTAATAAAAACTATGAACATATACTAACATTTACAAGACAGAAAAACGAAAGGGAATGACACAACATTTGGGGTTCGAATGACACACTAATAACCATATCAAGCAAGTGTTTAATTTTGAGTTTCCTCAAATTTTCACAAGCTAATTTCACCTTTCAATCACAGTTTTCATCAAAATTTTAGGGCTTTTATCCCGTTCTCACAACAAATATATCAAGATATTCATTTTCTTTCCTCACCCCCAAATTAAAATGTAACATTGTCCTCAATGTTAAACTTAAATGCCGTGAGAGTGGAAATTTGCAGATTATCAACAAGCATGCAGTAAACAAGAAATTAGAAGTAGGGTTAGATTCGTTACCGAAAGAGGAAGATAGCAAACACCCCCAAATTAATTTGGTAAAAATTCAAACTCCATCCTAATCTTAGGAAATGAAAGTTTAAAACCTTTGCCAACAAAATTTAGGAAGAACCACAAAATTCAACATTAGTCATGTTAGTGCATAAAAATAACAAAATTAAAAAGGAATTTAACACAAATCTAACTAAGGGATAGATAAATTGGGGGTTGCCCAATTAGTTTGCTGCAATTGGTGTTTGCAGCGAACACACTATTCTCTTTGAGTCATGGTAGATCCTGGAAATGGACGGTCTCAACAACTCCTGGTTTAAAAATTTCTACAGCCCCATGAAGGAACACCTTGTTCACAATGTAAGGTCCAGACCATCTGCACTTCAATTTTTCAGGGAACAGCCTCAGCCTGGAATTATACACGAGAACTTTCTGCCCTTCATGGAATTCCTTCCCTTGAATCTTTTTATCACGCCACCTTTTGGGGGTGGGTATATCAGGTGGTTCTTTGTGTGAGGGCCCAGTTGTGTTTGGTGGAAATGGTGGTTTTGTTGCTGTTTCTAGGGAAGAACTTGTTCCTTCGCAGATATTCACTTCTTCCCCCAGTAGTGTTTCCAAAGTGTCTTGGTGATAGTCCTGCAAAACAGACGAGGTGTGGCATGCATCCAAAAAATAGCATGTATCATCACTTGAGTTAGCACACCTCATGGCCTCATTCATCCTAAAAATTATTTCTTCACCATTTATCCTTAAAAACAATTGTCCCCTTTCAACATCTATCAAGGCCCTACCCGTAGCTAAAAATGGTCTCCCTAAAATGATGGGCACATGCAAATCCTCATCTATGTCCATGATAATAAAGTCTACGGGTAATATGAATTTCCCTATTTTAACTAGCACATCCTCCACAATTCCCCTAGGATAACGTACAGATCTATCTGCTAATTGAATTGACATCTTAGTAGGTTGAGGTTCTCCCAAGCCTAGCCTAGCATAAACAGAATACGACATAAGATTGATACTAGCTCCAAGGTCACACAATGCATTTTCAATATTCAATTTACCAATGGAACAAGGGATTGAGAAACTCCCTGGATCTTTGAGCTTTTTAGGAAGCTACTGCCTGTTCTGCAGTATTGAGGAACAGTCTCGATTCAGTTTGATCATGGAGATGTTCTCAAGCTTTTTCTTGTTGGACAGAATATCCTTCAATAACTTGGCATACTTTGGCATCTGAGCTAGAGCTTCCACAAATGGAATATTGATGTGTAACTTTCTCAATGTATCAAGGATTTTGGAGTTTTGCCCATTCAACTTTTGATTCACAAGCCTTGCTGGATAAGGAACAGGTGGTACATAGGGAGGAGGTGGAATATACTTCTCCCTAGGTTCCTCCTGGACTTGAATAGGCTCATGTTCTTTAGCAACATTCCTGGTGGCCTCTGGAACAGTCTGTTCCTTAACAGTTTCAGCTTCTTTTGAGGTGCCTACAACATCAACAACTTTTTTAGTTTTAGTAGGGGCATAGATTTCTTTACCAGACCTCAGCGTGATAGCCATGACATCTCCCTCGGGATTAGGCTCGGTATTGCTTGGAATGACACCCTTTCCCTTGGATGAGCATGAATATGCCAATTGATGCATTTGAGTCTCCAGATTCTTGATGGAAACTTGAGTTTGCTTCATGAACTGCATCACCATGGTTTTCAAATCTGGATCAACCTCTTCTTTAGCCTGAACATGCTGTTTGTACTGTTGCTGAGGTTGTTGTTGGTTTTGCCCTCTTTGTTCCTGCTGGTACCTAGGTTGTTCTTGCTGATTTTGCTGTTGGGTCCACCCAAAGTTGGGATGATTGCCGAAACCGGAATTATATGTGTTTGAGTACGGATTGGGTGGATTTCTTTGATTGTACCCAACATAATGACATTGTTCTTGGTTGGCTTTGCTCAGTTTAACTCTTGGGCAATTGATATCGAGGTGTGGACCACCACAAAAGTCACATTCATCAGAAAATGAAGGTTCACTATGAATGGAAGACACATTCATCTTGCTGATTTGCTTAACAAGCTGTTCCACCTGAGTTGTCAGCTTTGAAACAACATCAGAATCTGAAATCTTCTTCCCATCACTCCTCACCGAGTGCCAATTGTAACTTGTATTGACCACCCTTTCAAAGAGATCATATAGAGCTTGTGGTTCAAGATCTTCAGGGCTACCATTTGCAATGGACTCAATTTGAATTTTATAGGTATTGGTGACTCCATTATATAAATTCTAAACTTGCATCCACATGGGAATGCCATGGTTTGGTACCCTTCTCAAGAGCTCCTTGTAACGTTCCCAAGCCTCGGCTAACGACTCATTTTCTTCTTGCATAAAACGAGAAACCTCGTTTCTCAACTTGATAGCTTGTCGTGGTGGGAAGTACTTCATTAAGTACGCACTAGCCATCTCTTGCCAAGTAGTTATTGATCTGGGTTGAAGGTTCTTCAACCAAACTCTTGCTTTATCCTTTAGAGAGAAAGGAAACAACTTTAACCTTATAACATCATCGGCGACCCCCCTATTTGTTCTGAAAATGTTACAAATTGCAACAAAATCCTGAATATGAGCATTAGGGTCTTCATTGTGGTATCCACCGAACTGAACAACAGTTTGAAGCATTTGTATCATGGATGGCTTGATTTCGAACAGGTTGTTCCCCTCATTAGGCAGCACAATACAAGATGAGTGCCCTTCAGTGGTAGGTCTTGAATAGTCTCTGATTCTCATGACTGGTGGATTATTGTTTTCACCTTCTTCTTCCAGAACAGGTTGTTCTGGTACTCTTCCAGCCATTCTTCTTTCTCTCTGTCTTTCTTTTCGTCTTGCTTATCTAGCTCCTGCCTGGTTCCTTCTACACGTTCTTTCTAACTCAAGATTGATAGGAAAGGTTGTACTATTAAACAAACAGATTAAAAACACCTTGTTTCACAGAAATTTTCAAATAAAATTGTTCCTTTCAATCCCCGGCAACGGCGCCAAAAACTTGTTGTCCTCAAATGAGACTCTAGCAAGTGCACTAGATACAAGTAATAAAATGATAAGTAGAGTATCGTCTCCTCAGGGATTGATGACCAAATTTTACTAGAAAAACCTTGCAGAACAAGGTGTTCGTGGTGTGTGATTTTCTTTAGTTGAGAAATGATTTGATATGGTGAATAGAAATACTAATGATAAAGATTCAGTCTCAGAAAATGTGTTTTGGTTATGATAAAATGAGAGAACAAGCTAGGCCACAGCGGAACAGGTTACTTTCAGCCTCTAAACATCCTATTTATTCATGAATGACATAAAGTGAAGTCAAGGTCTCTGTTTTAAAGCTCACTTAAGTCAACTTTCGTGTGTTCTTAAGATTCTAAGATGTACTACAACCTTAAGCGCCCTTAATGTTGGTTCTTTCTTGCATTACGATCGAAACAGCATTTCTGTTTAGAAAACCCTTGATACAACCCCCTAACATTCCTGTGTCGGGGTTTGGACGCTTGATAAAAGGTTCCGTGAAGATGGAAGCAGTGTCCTATATCATTCATCTAACACTAAGATACATGCATTTAGCAATAGAGTGAAAGCTTTATCAAGCACAACAACATATAGCATCATTCATTCATAAATAAGAAAATTAGAAGACTTACATAACCAGCCCTTGCTGGCCAAGCTCGTTCCGTTTACTACTCACTCATAATGATGAGTGAACAACCACAGAAATTGCAATAACTCCCCATTAATGGAGTTAGGTCTCCAAAATAAAGAGAACTCTCGTGGAAGATGAAGTTTTAGCCCCCTAACAAAGTTATCTTCTCTCATTTTACAGTAATCTCTTTAATTAGGAGGAAAAGAAACATAAAATATACTAAAAAGTACACTAAACAGACCGTTCTGACAGATTATGGCCACTTGAACACTTCAAGGCCCAAATCTTCTTCAACAAGCTAGATCTCCACTGGTCCCACGTCTTTGCTTGGCTGTCTTCCTACTCTTTACACGCTATTACCCTTTGGTCTATAGATTTTTGCTTTTCTTTTTCCTGCAACGGCCTGTTTGACAGCTGTTTGACAGCTTTCTTCACAAAATCTGCAATAAGTGTTCTTTAGTCCTAAATTAATAACAATTAACAGCCCATAAGCCCATTTTTAGTGAAATAACATATGGTTATTAGGGTCAATTATGAACCCATCAACTACGCATGCATCATCCATCCAACAATCAACGACTTCGAGGCTCGTTTGAGACTTGCTCGGTGGAAGGGTACATCCCACTTGGGAGACTCTGAGGCTATCCATCTAACATAGTATTGACTTATGTCTGTTTGGGGATATAGGGGTGTCAATATGGGTCATGACCCGCTAACACGACCTGCGTAACCCGCAATTTAAACGAATTAGGGTTGAGCCTTAATGGGTTGGAGTGATAAACGGGTCAAATGGGTCGACTCACTTAACTCGTTTATAAGACGGATCGGGTTGCGGGTTGACCTGTATAACCCGTATATGTTTGTAAATATTATATATTATTAGGGCAATATAGTAATTTATCACATATATATATTTTTACTAAAACCTAATTCATCAATCTCCTCATCTCTGTGACTGCCTGATGTGAATCCAATTACGCGGGTGTAACAATCGGACTCAACTTAGATTTACCCGACCGTCGAATTAAGATAAACACAAAGATAATAAAAATCAAAATCGTATTATAGGTGGTTCAGATAATAAACACACTAAAAGGAAGTAGAAGGGCGGCAATAAGTTCACCAATCCAAACAAATAACTCGAACAATCAAAACAGTATGAAACTGAACAACCTTTCGAATTGGATGAAAGAACCTGTGACGGGGTTGATTCTCAAACGCCTAGCCTTGACGATTGATCACGATCAAAATAATACTTCAAGAGTCGAAGCCGAAATACTAACTCTCAAAATAATAAAAGACTGCTAGAATTTTTGAAGGTGTAAAAACCAAATTATATTATAAATCAATCAATGCCCTTTCAATTCGTCCAGCACCCTTAAATAGGCTGAAAATAAAACAATCCTTAAGCAACTAGGAAAGCAAGCACACTAATCCTAGTCCAACTAGGAAACAATAAAAGACTAACCCTAAAGGCAAGCTGTTTACACGTTGTTTATAACAGACTTGGTCTAACTACTCTAATCAATTTCATCCTAACTAAACCATTTAATAAAAAGACTTGGCCCACTTAGTTTTAGAATTAGATAAAGATCCCAATGGGTTAAATATATGTCTAACATATATTTGTCCAAAGCTCTCTTTAAATAAATCAATTTGGACCAACCTTGTACATCACAAATAAGACTAAGTTTCCCTAGCAAGGACTTGAACTATTGAGACAAACTCAGTTTCTTCCGTCAAGAATATTTCACTTGGAATGTTCCGAACTTCCTTCATTAAACCGTTGAATGCTTCTTGAACCTTCTTGGTTTGAGACCTTGTAATTCGCCCAACAGGAATCAAAGGGATTTGTAAGGTTTCATTCGCCCTCAGCTTCGTGCTTTCGAGATTCACATCATTCTTCCCCTCTTCAAGAGGATTCATCCTCGAATCGCCATCACCTGCGATAGAAGCTTGACAAGCCGTGAAAACTCCTTACCTCGGTAACTGACATGGGTGTAGGCCAATCCTGGATTGCTTTTACCTTTTCATCATCAACTTCCACTCCTTGGGCAGAAACTACAAAACCCAAAAACACAACCTTTTCCATGCAAAATGTGCACTTCAAAAAGTTAGCATATAGTTGTTCTTTCCGCAGTGCCTCTAATACAGCTCGGATATGGCCAAGGTGCTCAGAAAGAGAATTAGAATAGATAAGGATGTCATCGAAGTAAACAACAACAAATTTACCTATAAATTTCCTCAAAACATGGTTCATTAACCTCATAAACGTGCTAGGTGCATTAGTTAATCCAAAAGGCATAACTAACCATTCGTATAACCCATGTTTAGTTTTAAAAGCAGTTTTCCATTCATCACCAAGTTTCATTCTAATCTGATGGTACCCACTTTTTAAATCAATTTTTATAAAGTAAACAGCCCCACACAACTCATCTAACATATCATCAAGTCTAGGAATAGGATGATGATATTTTACCGTGATTTTATTAACTGCTCGACAATCAATACACATCCTCCATGTCCCATCTTTTTTTGGTACTAAGATGACCGGAACAGCACATGGGCTCATACTTTCACGAACTAACCCTTTTGACACCAGCTCCTCAATTTGCCTTTGAAGCTCCTTTGTCTCCTCGGGATTACTTCTATAAGCGGCTCGATTAGGAATTGATGCTCCGGGTATGAAATCAATTTGATGTTCAATTCCACGAATAGGAGGCAGTCCACTCGGCATCTCCTCAGGGAAAATATCTTCAAATTCCTGCAAAAGAGAGGAAACCACACTAGGAGGAAACTGGTCAGATTTACTTACTGACAAGCTTAAACCTTTGCAATATAATAAAACTAGATTAAGTTTATTAGTTTCAGCTTGTTTAACATCTCTCATTTTGGCGTACAAGTTGAAATTATTGGCTTTTGCAACGCCCTTGCTTTCTTCTCTCCTCACCTCCTCTTCTCTCAACTCACTTGCCTTTTCTCTCACCTTTTCTCTCTTCTCACCCTTACTGATTTTATCACTCTTATTTTCTCTCTTCTCAATCGAACCCCCTTGCATAGATGAAGAATTTTGCAGATGGAGCTGATCCTGGTACACTTGTGTTGGTGATAAAGGTAAGAGAGTGTAACGTTTTCCTTCCCTAATGAGGGTAATTTTGTTCAACTTGCCATTATGAATGGCTTCACGATCAAACTTCCATGGACGTCCTAAAAGGATATGACAAGCTTGCATAGGAACAATGTCACATAGAACTTGATCTTTGTAAGCTCCAATTGACAGACTGACTAAGACTTGTTTAGTAACCTTCACCTCATTACTATCATTGAGCCATTGAAGCCTATATGGTTTTGGATGTCGTGTTGTAGGCAGATCCAATTTCTCAACCATGGTAGTACTAGCAACATTACAACAACTACCACCATCTACAATTAGGCTACATACTTTATCCTTTACATGACAACGAGCATGAAATATATTCTCCCTTTGTTCGATAGCAAACTTATTTTGAACATTAAGCATTCGCCTAACAACAAGGGTTACGTTATCATTCAAAATATGCTCTCCGGTCTCCTCAATATCACTACAATCTTCTAATGGAGGCATACTATCATCATAATCAGATTCAGTATCAGTCACGACCTCACCATGTTTCAACACCATGGTGCGCTTGTTAGGGCAGTCTCGCATCATATGACCACGACCTTGACATTTAAAGCATTTAATGTCTCTGTTTCTATTAGGAGTTTCAGTGGTTGTACCTTTGCTTTGCAAGTCTTCTTTAGCCTTGAAATTAGATTTAGGCTTTAGGTTCTGAGGTGAGCTCTTCTCCTCACGTTTGTAATTAGGCTTCTAAGATGATGAAGAAGAAGAATTACCCAAGCGTGATTTCCCTTTCCGACGGAGTTGTTTCTTGATTTTAATGGCCTTATGGAGCAGCTCTTCCATTGTGATATAGTGTTGAAGTTCGACAACATCAGCTACATCTTCATTCAAACCTCCCAAAAACCGAGCCATTGTTGACTCCTCATCCTCTTGGACATCAGCCCTCATCATAGCGACTTCCATTTCTTTGTAGTAGTCTTCCACACTTTTATCTCCTTGCCTTAAGCTTTGCAACCTGTTAAGGATTTCACGGTAATAATAAGAAGGAACAAACCTCTTTTTCATGAACCGCTTCATTTCACCCCACGTCTCAATGGCTGGGTCTCCATCTCTATGTTGGCTCTTCCGAAGTTGATCCCACCAAATGGCTGCATAATCAGTGAACTCGGAAACAACTAACTTGATCTTTTTCTCCTCCGAATAATAGTGGATATCAAATATGGCATCTACCTTTCTCACCCATTCAAGATACAAGTCGGGGTCACTTTTACCTTGAAACGATGGAATTTTCATCTTGATGGTGTTCAGATTACCGTCTTCCCTTGTCCCCCTTCGGGTGTTTCTCCTAGAATGAGAACTTGATTGTTCTTCCTCTGAATCATCTTCAAAATCATCTTTTCGATTAGGATGTGTTGGTCTCTTTTTCTCCAACTTTACCCGTAATAGCTCTTCCTCTAAGAGGGCTATTGCTGTTGGTATCAGAGCACTCAGACGAATTAAGGTGTATCGTTCTAATGTATTTGCAACTTTATTTCATCGAGTTCCGCAACTGTTTGATTCTAGAATAATTTAGGGTTCATTGTGTAGCGAATTTCTTTCCTTCTTTATCCCAAAAAAAAATCTCTATTTGTGTGATGTTGTCCTCAGATTAGACTCTAGCAAGTGCACTAGATACAAGTAATAAAGTGATAAGTGAGTATCGTCTCCACAGGGATTGTGATTCAAATCAATATTAGAAATCGTTTCTAAACAGTGTGTGTCACAACAGTGTCTTCTTTTATCGTTGATTTTTTGATGTTGGTTACTGAACAATTCAGGCAGACTGATGAAACAAGAAAATGAAATAACTTTGCAAAGATTTAGAGAATAGAACAGGCTCGACATAGCCGAACACGGTGTGCTATGTCTTACAACATTCCATGAATACAAGACAATGCCAATGAAGCCAAAGTTTCAGTTTGAAGTGAGTTTGAGTCAACTTTCGTGTGTTCTCAAACTCCTAAGATTTACTAACACCTTTAGCGTCCTAAAGATACGTTATTTCTAGCATTAAGAATAAAACTGCATTTCTAGATGAGAAAACCCTTGACACAACCTTCTAACTTGTCAGCTTCGAAGTTGGGAGATCAATAGAGATATCGGTGAAGATGAAAGCAGTGTCCTAACATTCATCTAACACATACATAAATGCTTAAGCATGAAAGTTAAACCCTCATTGATCACAACATTGGCAAAATATGAAATATTCATTAAAACATTGTAACACTTACATCACCGGGTCGGCCATGCCGTGCCCGTTCAAAATGGACTACTCACTCATATCGAGCAGTGAGCAGTCGATGGTTCTTGATACAGCTTGAGACTCCATGGGAGCTCTCCTCCTTCTATTCTATTTTTCTAAAGAAAGATACTAAAAATCCCCCCTTCTTTAACTTTTCTCTGCTTCACCTACTTAAAGGGAAAGACAAAGGCCAAAATCGGTACAACTTCCGTACCCTTTCTACAAAATAAGTCAACTACCAACTACGATTAAAATAAACTAAAATGATTAAATTTCGATTAACCCTTGAACACTCAAGGGGGTGATACTTCAAGTCATCTTGCTTCTTTAGGCAATCCCATCGCCACACACTTTCACCTACCGCTCTGCCGCTTTCTCTGCCACTGCCACTATGATCTGTCGCTGTCCATCATTGGATAATCCGGCGTTTGACCGTTGGATACAAGTAAAGCTCCACTCCTCTTGGCTTTAGCAAAACAAGCTATTTCCAGCGAGTTTAGCATTTCTCTTTGCTTATCTGCACAAGGACAGTCATTAGCCCTGATTTCTTACCAAATGACATAATAAAACACCCAAATTCCTTATAAATACTATGTTAAACTTAGTCAATTTCATGCCTAACAAATACCCCCAAATTGAACCTTTGCTTGTCCTCAAGCAACAAATTGTAAGAAGGAATCAGAAAAAAATTAGGAATGAAATTAGTTTCAGGGAATGAGACAGAGGAATACAGAAACACAGAACGCTTGGCATAAAGAGGAAATGAACAGATGCATGTTGAGGTTTCATCGAAGAGCTAAAACTCGTTTTAGAAATTGTGTCCTTTTTGCTCAAGAAATTCCTCAAATCTTAAAATTTAGACGTCCTCTTTCACCAGGAGTCACCAACTGCCAGACATGCCTCAATAAGGAATGGAACAATTCACTCACTCTCGCATGGCATCTTTTTGCAATAGGACTAAGCATGCGATTTCACTCCTCAGCTCAGACACCACACCCTTAGGGTGCCAGTTTGCCTATTGGTCCCGAATCCAAGGGTCAAAGTTCCTCCTGACATAGTCCAAAGGACTTATATAGGTTGTAATGTTCGGTTTAGGCTCTGGTTTGACAGTGAAAGGCTATTTCAGTGTATGAATTCTGTCTTTTTACAATTTATTTAACGTATGCAGCCTATAATGATTGTTGTTTACACACTCTTTTATCTACACAACCTGTTTACTCATAACCCAGTACTCTTTCGAATATTCATTAAGGTTCCTTCCTCCCCTCATTATATTCCCCAGTTCTTTCAATCTTTTCCTTAAGCACTGTTTGCTCAATTGCTTATTTTCGCAAAACTTAAGCACGTGATTTTTATTTTAAACAATTGGCTTTTCAAAGCATAAGACAGAACTCAGGGTGTTTTAGAGTTATAAGTGAAGGGAGAGGGCTATCATTCACGGTTTTTTCAGAAAGAGCAGGTCATGGCTCGACTTGGTATCCTAATCATTGGGGTGCAAAGCACATGTGCCTTTTGTGTAGCGGAGAGGGTAACTAAATGCCTCTTTCCTCCTATAAAAGTCAGAACCAATCACCATTTCAACAGGGCACCAAGGCAAATTCTCCCTAAAGATAGTGAGCGCTGGCCCACTCATAAAAATTAATGCATAGCAAAGATGCATTCTAAGGCTCAAGTTCTCACTATTTTTGGGGAAATGCAGTAAGGCAGTGGTTACTAATTTTGAAAGAGGAATTAAAAATTTCAAAATTCTTGGAACTTCCTGAAATTTAGGGACACGAGGTACAAACAAGCGAGTAACACAACCATTACACCAAAGCATGCACAGTCTGTTCTTGGATTCCTACTGAACACCAAACAATTTACTAGACGGTGCAAACACAAGCGGAGAGAAAGAAAGAAAAAAAAAATGGAACCAAACAATAATTACCAAGGATATGTGCAAAAATTCTCAAGGGATATTTGTTCTACATCAAATTACTAATTCAAACAAACAAATTAAAAGCATTTATCATGTTATTTCCGCAATAAATTGTGACACACACAATCCACCCCCAAAAAATAATACAACATTGTCCTCAATGTTATGAATCACGGCAGCAGATTGTTAATAAAACAGGCAGACCATAACATGATAGAGTGAGGGTGATTAGAGGTTACCAGATGCTAGGACAGCGACTATCGGTACAGATCAGGCGTGATGGGAGAGAGAGGAGTTAACCTCTCTATCCACAGGGGCAGGAATGCCCTCCTCTTTCGAGGAGGCAGCAGCATTAGCCTTAACATTAGCACTGGCAGGTGTTTCGGGCATTTGTCTTACTGGACTTTTTACAGAGAACCCAGAAGGACTTTCCTTGGCATGCTCCTCAATGCAAAGGCTCTTGAGCATATCGATTTTGCCTTGTTGCGACGCGTATTTTTGCTCTATGGCGAATATCATCTCGCGGTTTGCCAGATTCTGGGCAAACAGGGCGTTGAATCGATCCATTACATCCTCGCTGGTCAGCTTTGCACACTTCTTATAAAAGTCTAAATCCTTTGGCTTCTCGACTTGCTCGGAATCCGACGACACTGATACAGTAGGCTCGCTTTTCCTTTTTCAGCTCTCAGTCTGCCGAGATGTAACAAAGTCAGACATCCAGACCCACTTCCCGTTCACCAGTTTTCCGAATAGCATCTTTTGGAGGTTCTTGAGATCAATCGGGTCAGGGTGATTCACAATCGTGAGACGAGAGCGGTCTTCTGGTTTAAAAACCCCGATTGACTCCGCAATCCTGGTGACAATGCTTACGATGACGATCTAGAATCCGAGAGCTATAAAGAGGCATTCACCACAACTCCTGATGTTTTCGACTCTGTGGCCTTCTAGGAATCACTTTCAGGACAGAAACATTATGACGACAGTTTGTCCAAGACGTCCAATATCGATGATTACGGTGTTCGGTATTTGCACAAGTTGATCTCCGATACAATTTTCGCCCGGGAAAACCAAGCCACCATGCCACATGCAGATCTCACCGTGTTGTGGAGTATGACAGTTGGACCGAGAATGAATTTGGGATTCTGGTTCGGAGAATACATCAACGCTTTTTCCAAGAAAAACTCGCCGATCATCTGGTTAAACAGGTTAAGCGAAGGCCTCTGGGAGTGACCTATGAGCCTGAAGCTAAATTTTCCCTCTTCGTCAGGTTCGGTTATCTCAGCGTTGTGCTTAAAGGTGGCCAAGAACTCGAGTGTCAGTTCCCGATAGGCAGGTTCCGTCATTTCAAAGAAACATTCAAAATGACCGGCCTTCATGAGGTTGCGCACACGATCCTCGAGCTTCAGCTTCTTTAGGGTTTCCCAACAAACTGTTCGGATGGGTCCGAACTGAAGTTTTGCTAACTCATCATAGTACGCCTGTACAGAGGCGTCTTTAAACTGGGAGAGTTTCTTGACCAGCTTTTCATCCGGGACAAAAGCCACAGTGCTCTGCTCCGCCATTTTTGCTTTTGCTTTCTCTTTCTTGGAAGAACCCTCTATTTTCACGTTTTTTCCCGAGCCTCGGGTTCTCATTTCGCTTTCTAGTTTAAGTAGGGTTTTCCAGTGGTACAGGGCACAGATCATGAACTGCCTTTGTGAAAAGAAACCTCAAAGAAAAGAAAGAAATATGGTGAAAGACGGACTGAAATGAGATAAATCTTCTTTAAGTAGGGGAAACGAGGCGTCTTCTCGCCAATCTGTCATTATGAGGTCGAATCAGAGTCGGCCACCTGGACAGATTGGCAGAAAGGCACGTATTTTCGAATTAGAACGAGGGGTGATGAACGGTCAAGATTTGAGTTTAGCATTTATTTCCACCTAACCGTTCAATCTTATCGAGGAGAAAAACATGCGGTATGATTGCCTATGGGCATAGGAGTGGACGTTCCACTTTTCCTAGCTTTTAATAAAAAAATTCTTTTCTACCGCCCTAATTTCTACGATACTCCCTTCCCTACAAAACAGGTACAATTGTACTACCTCACCCTCGGAAGGATTTTTAGGTTTTACAATTGTGCCTGGGCAGAAGACACTCATTATGAAGCAAAACTCAACAGATATGACACAAGAATAAAAATAAAAATAAAAATAAATAAAATGCAAAGTTACTTGTGCTACAATTGGTGTTTGTAGCAGACACCCTGTTCTCGTGCTTTTACTGACTTGGGGGATCCTAGAAATGAACAGTATCGATCTTCCTTGTGTGATCGTTCTCTAAATATGGTTTTAATCTTTGCCCGTTCACCTTAAAAGGATCACCCCCGTACTTGAAAATTTCAACAGCTCCATGTGCGAATACACGGTTCACTATGAATGGTCCTGACCATCTTGACTTGAGCTTTCCTGGAAAGAGCCTCAATCGTGAATTGTAGAGAAGGACATTTTGTCCCTCATGAAACACCTTGTTCAGGAGCTTTTTGTCGTGCCACTGCTTGGTCCTGGCTTTGTAATTCACCGCATTTTCGTACGAGAACAGTCTGAATTCCTCCATTTCGCTCAGTTGTAAACTTCTCTGTTCACCAACAGCCTGTGTCTCAAAATTTAAAAATGTTAACACCCAAAATGCACGGTGTTCCATTTCCACCGACAGGTGACAAGATTTCCCGTATAACAAACGAAATAGAGACATTCCAATCGGTGTTTTATAAGCGGTACGATATGCCCATAGATCATCATCGAGCTTGTTTGCCCAATCCCTCTGAGAGTTGCCAACAGTTTTCTCTAAAATTCTTTTTATTTCTCTATTAGAGATCTCTACCTGTCCACTGGTTTATGGATGGTAGGGTGTGGAAACCCTGTGTGAGACTCCAAGTTTCCCCATTAATTTTTCAAATTTCGCATTACAGAAGTGGGTCCCTTGATCACTGATGATCGCTCGCGGGACCCCGAATCTGGCAAACAGCCTTTTCAGAAATTTTACTACCACACGGTCATCATTGGTGGGACTAGCCATTGCTTCGACCCACTTGCTCACATAATCCACAACCACTAAGATGTATTTATTTCCTAAGGATGTAGGGAATGGTCCCATAAAATCTATGCCCCAAATGTCAAAAATTTAGCACACAACTATGTTGTTGAGGGGCATAGCATTTCGAGCCGAAATGTTGCCAGTTCGTTGGCACTCATTGCAAGTGCTAACGAAGGCATGGGCATCCTTGAAAAGAGTGGGCCAGAAAAAACCTGATTGGAGAACCTTGGCTGCGGTTCGGCTTGCGCTATGGTGTCCTCCGGCTTCACGGTTATGACAGTGGCTTAGAACATCATGTCCTTCTTCTTGCGATATACATCTTTGAATGATTTGGTCCGCGCACAACCTGAAAAGGTAAGGGTCATCCCAAAAGTAATATTTGACTTCGGAGAAAAACTTCCTTCTTTGATTCGTGGACAGGTTGTGTGGCTTGAGCGAAGTTTCAAGGTAATTAGCTATATCGGCGAACAGTGGTGCCCTAATTGTAAGGTTGTAAGTATAGTTCCAAGGGGGGGGTTAGGAACTATTTAAACTTTTTTCGCAATTAGGGCAGACTTCTTTTTCTAAGGAAAAAGGTTTTAACAGCGGCGCTGAGTAAGCAGCAAGATACTGGCTTAGTCAACTGGTGACTAGGTCAGTTTCTTAGCTTGAGTCAGGAGATAGCACTTAGAGTCTATTCCTGAGCTCAGACGTTCAACGCGCACAACTCAACTTGACCTCTTTACTTGGTTAGTTTTTTATTATTTTAAGCAAGCAATATATATAAGGAGTTAAAGGTAAGAAATACTTCACTCAGCAGATTTATCCAGGTTCGGCTTCTTCTAAGCCTACGTCCTGTCCCCGGAACACGTTCCGAGATTTCGAATCCTCTACTGAGCTCTTTAAAGGTAGAGCCTCAAACCTTTTACAATATTAGCAACTGAGTATGACAAGAGTACCTTCCTCTATACCTCTACTCAATCCTAACCTCTCGCTGAGTACTTAAAATCGAGTACTCAGCCTCTCCTTTCTATCTCTAGAAATGATAAGTGTTTTGTCCTATACAAATATTTGCTAAGACACTTTAGACGATTGAAACAATCACTCTAGACTTTTACACAGATATAAGAATTGTAGTGTAAGATTTTGCTTTGCTTCTTTGCTTGCAGAACTTGTAGAAATTTGGTCAGCGTAATGGCTTGATCAAGTTCTGTGTCGAGTGAAGCTTCTGATGGCACTATTTATAGAGACGTCTGGGCATCGGTCATTTCGAATTTCGAAATAACCGTTGGAGGGAAACGGCTACATGTCATTGTCATCCTGACTTGCTCAGAGCTCTCGGCCAATCAGAATTGTGTATCTTCTGTCCTCGGTCAGCTCAGCAGACTGTCTCTCCTTTTATGGTAAAGTCAACTGGACAGCATACTGTGTCGTCTGAACTTTGCCCAAAGGGGAAATACTTTGTCTAGAAGTTTTCCTTTGCCAGCTGCTGTCTTGTACGCTTTGTCGAGACTACTCAGCAACTTCATCTTGAAGTTGTTCCCGAAGGTCTTCTAGATCATTCCTTTTGCTGAGTTGCGTTTTGTTTAAAACGGGGTACGTCTTGACACACGCGGGCCGAGTTGTACTGAGCTATTTGACTTGGGCCTTGACTTCCGTATTGGGCTTGGGCCTTTTAATTCTTATGTCTTATAACAGTTTTAACTCAACATTGAACAAACACATTAGTAGAATAAATCAAAGCATTTAAACTTAGTGTGTTTAGAATATGTATTTTAAATTATACTTAAACAATTTTGTCAAATCAAAATTATGTGGAAAGGTGTTTCAACAGAGCTCCCCCATGATAGTTGACCTATTATACCTAGCAAACTCCCCCGTAAGGGTTGAGCTACTGACTTAGTTTTACTCTAAACATTTACAGGTTTAATCGAGTAAGTCTAAGGTCAGTTTTCAAATATAGGTCAGCATATTCTATTTACTCAGTATAAAGCGGAAGGTTTAAACAGTTAGAGTGCGCTGAGTAATTTGTTGTTCAATGAGTTCTTAAAAGACAATGTTTTATAAACACATAGGTCAAAGTCAAACATGTTATCAGCATTTGATTCAATCAATAAGTTTCATAAGTATTAAACATAGCTGATTTAATTGAAGATACATAATGACTCAGTACACAGCAACATATATCATAACTCATGAATAGAATGAAAGATGCAGATATGATATTAGATAGTCAGTGTTTACAATCAACAGTTCAAAGATAGGCAAAAAAAAAGACATACTTAGCTAGCCTATATATCTAAATAGACATACTTAGCTAGCCTATATATCTATTTCTTTTTCTTCTGTTGTGACTGACTTGACCCATGCTGTGTTCTTGCTGGTGTTCTCGCTTGATCTTTCTCCCCCGTTTTGTCAGCATTGGGAGGAGGAGGAATCCTAAAGCTGTCGGTTAAGACGGCTCTGGTCAGTTCATTGGACAGGGCTTTAAGCCTGTCAGCGCTTTCATTGACGCCATAAAAAATGGCAACTCCCTGTCCTGAGACTTCAGCGGGTATATTTAGCTCGGCAGCACTGATCATACTGACTATGAAGGCTTCAGACTTACCAATCCATATAAGTGCATCAGTCAGTCCAGCAATGACTTGATGAAAGGTTTTGAGAAGGTAAGTGTCAAAGTACTGACGCTGAATATTTGTGTGACGGATGTGATTGAAGGTTTGCCTTGTGATAGACAGCATCTCGTTTTGTTTCATTTGGTCAGTGTCCATCTCCTGCTTGTTCAGATTGAGCAATCGAACAGCTTCACCAATTTGCTCCACTGAGCACTGAGAGTAAGAGACCATTTGCTCATTGGTCTTGAGTTGCTCGGTGTGAAGCTGAGCAAAAAGCATCTTTACCTCATCAGAGGTTGCATATCCAGGTTGCACAGCTGACAAGTTCTGTACTTGCTGGTGTAGAGCATTTAAATGTTGCACAGTGGTCAGCTGGATCTCGGCCAGCTTGGCGATAGAATCCTGCTTAGCTTGCTGTCCTTGATAGGAAATGAGGATATTCAGCAAGTCCTTGAGTCCCTTAACTTCGTTGAGAAGCTGAGTGACCTGGGAAAGCTGAGTAGTCTCAATAGATGAAGACCCAGCAGCAGGAGGAGTGGAATGTTGAAGGTCTCTGATCAACGCTTGCATTGAGTCAATTATCCTTTTGCCGGACTCAGTGGCATTCAGATAGCTTTGAGAGCCTTCAGGGACATCAGTGTGACCGGTAGGAGGAGTCAAAGGAATGACATGGTCAGTGACTGTAATGGTGTTTTCAATCTGCACTTGAGGTTCTGGTATGGTTGATTGATCGATAGAAAGATGAGTTGGAGAAGTAGTAACTCGAATACTGTCTGTGTTGACGAGTGCAGATGTATTTGGAGTCAACACAATGTTGGGATGGACAACATTAACAGTACTCGTCTCAACTTGACTTATTGAGGTAGCGGAGGTATTTTGGTCGGCATGTTCCTGTGGGAAGAAACAGAGGCTTGTTTTTCGATGGATGCCGCAGGTTTTCTACCAATAAATTTGAGTTTTAGGGCAGAGGGGTCTTTGGTTGGTTATTGAACGGCAAAGGTAGGAAAAGTTGTTAGTTCAACAGGAGTCTCACTGACTTCTTTCTGACTTGCCTTAACCAACCTTCTTTTTCTGGGAGGATTGTCGGCCGGTATAGATTCTCCTGAGTGAGATGGAGAAGAAGCTTGTTGCTGATGAGTAGGCTAGTCATCTTGTACTTGGACTTGATCAACATTGTGTTGGTCAAGTACTTGCTCTTCTCCAGCGGCCAACCCAGTATTGGCTTGCTCAGCTTCAGTTTCACTGGCTGTAGCCTCACTGTCCTCAGCGTCATCCTAACTACTGGCCTCTTCTTCTTCTTCTGAACTAACTCCATCTAGTTCTTCCTCAACTTGTGCAATGAACTGATCGTCCAAATGCACCTCATCTTCTTCATACTCAGCTACATTACCTTGACATTGGGTGAAGTGAGAGTCACCAGGCACAACAATGTCAGTAGGTATGGCGTCTAAGGGAGTCAGTGTAGAAGACTTCTGCTTCTTCTGAGGTTGCTCATTAGTGTCCTCAGTTTCAGGCTCATCTTGCCTGCTCCTTTTCTCAGCTTACTTAGCAGCTGACTTCTGCCTCTTAGCTGGAGACTCAACATCTTTGGAAGGAGTCTCAACAGCTTTTCTTTTCTGGGAAGCTGGGGCCTTAGTCCTTCTTCCTTTCTTTGGGACAGCAGTTCCCTCAGCAGCAGCTTTACCTTTCTTCAAAGGCTGACCGAACTTCAATGCTCTCAGCGAAGCCGCTGTGATCTCAGATCCTCTAGCTGTTTCTTCATCTGTCAGGTCTACCTGATGATCAATGAGGATCCAGGTGATGAGCGATCCTAGCCTCAGCGTGCCAGTACTGCGTTGGAAGCCAGCGATAAGAAATACTGGCATGTTGATCGGTTTGTACGTCAACATATGCCAGATGAAGCATTGTTCGAAGTTCGTTGCTGAGGTAGTGCAGTTGATCTTCGGATAGATAAAATAACTTAGTAGATAATGAGCCATCTTCTGGTGCTGACCCATAGGTGAAGCTGAGACTTCTCTTGAGTGGCCCTCAGGTTTTCAAAAGTTGACCTCGTACCCAGTACCATCCTGATCTCCTGATCTCCTTAGTCTTGCTCCCTCAGTCTTTAACTGGAGCAAATTTCCTAGGTAGAGAGGGTTTACGAAGATGGTTTTCTCTTTCACTACAGTTACCAGATAGTCCTGGTTGTCGTCAGCAACGCGAAGGTTGTGGTAAAACTCCCTCACAAGGTCAGGGTAAGTATGATCCCTAATTGAAAATAGCCCAGTCCATCCATTCTGTGAAATCCACTCGCAGAAGGGTTGTTCGTTTTGTACGAAGGCTTCAGATACCCATCTTGAGGGCTCAACTTTCCATTCGCGGACGTTTTCGAAAACCTTTGTATAGGTCCTGACTTTTTCAGGCTTTCCCTTACTAGAGGATTGGCCAGTTTTTCCTTTGCTCGGTGTTGGAGGATTTTTTGTAGGTTCATCTGAGCTGGGTTTAGAGTGACCAGCGCCGGAGATGTTGAAGGAAGCTTTAGTCATAATTTGGGAGAAGAAGGTATGGAAATCTTAGAGAGAGAGAGAGTTTCTTTGCTAGAGAGTTCGATAATCGTAAAGAATAAAAAATGGGGAATTACCCATTATTTATAGAGATGAGGTATGGTGTGGATTTAATCGAATCCATGTGTCAGTTTTGCCTTGGGATTGTGAACCGACAAAGATCCTGGCATTTATGACACATACGGCGTATACGTCATCCTAGGGGCTATACGCGTGCTATTGCATTTATTCTAACGGATCTAACACTCAGCGTTTAGAATACTAAGCGTTTGATATTCTGAGTGGTCAGTATTGCATTAAACGGATGATTTCTAAGTTTAAAGCTAACTTACTCAGTGTGCAAGTTTACTCAGTATTTGCTGTTTAATTAATTTCAATGAGTACACAGCAAAAAACAATCATTCAGCATAGTAATTCACTCAGCATGCATATTCATTTAGTTCAGGAATTTACTGAAGAGGATTAAACATACCAATAGCTTCTCTCAGTATGCTGAACTGCTCACGAGCCAGTGGCTACATGAAGATATCCGCAAGCTGTTCATCCGTTGGGACAAAGGTCAGCTTTATCTCACCTTTGAGTACATGGTCTCTAATGAAGTGATGTCTGATGCTGACATGCTTCATTCTGCTGTGTTGAATTGGGTTCTTTGAAAGATCAATTGCACTTTTATTGTCACATTTGACTTCAATTGCCTTTGTTTGAACACCATAGTCTTCAAGCTGTTGCTTAATCCATAGGACTTGAGCAACACAATGACCAGCAGCAATGTACTCAGCTTCAGTGGTAGACAAGGCTACTGACGCCTGCTTTTTGCTGAACCAGGATACTAGACAGCTTCCTAAGAAGTGACATCCTCCTGAGGTGCTTTTACGTTCCAGCTTATCCCATCCATAGTCAGCGTCAGTGTATCCGATGAGTGTGAAATCATGAGTATTGGGATACCATAAACCTGCGTTCACTGAGCTTTGCAAATATCTAAGGATTCTTTTTACAGCAATGTAATGAGATTCCTTAGGGTTAGATTGATATCTAGCACAGTAGCATACTGAGAACTGAATATCCGGTCTACTGGCTGTTAAGTAAAGTAGAGAGCCTATCATATCTCGATATAATTTGATGTCTACTGACTTACCATTCTCGTCAGCGCATAGGACAGTGTCAGTGCCCATAGGAGTGGATATTGGCTTGCAATTTTCCAAATCATATTTCTTTAATATCTCCTTGGCATATTTGGCTTGACTGATGAAGATGCCGTTCATACTGGGAGAAACCGAGTACTGTTTTCGCCCATGGTAGGGATCAGCTTAAGGTTGTTAGACCTTTTACAGAGAGCTTTTAGGCTCTGATACCACTTGTTGGTCCCTTATAACAGTGCAAGTATAGTTCCAAGGGGGGGTTAGGAACTATTTAAACTTTTTCTTATGTTTGGGCAAACTTCTTTTCTTAAGAGAAAAGGTTTTAATAGCGGCGATGAGTGATCAGTAAGATACTAGCTTAGTCAACTGGTGACTAGGTCAGTTTCTTGACTTGAGTCAGGAGATAGCACTTAAAGTCTATTCCTGAGCTCAGATGTTCGATGCGCACAACTCAGCTTGACCTTTTTACTTGGTCAGTTTTGGTTATTTAAGCAAGCAATATATATAAGGAGTTTAAGGTAAGAAATACGTTACTCGGCAGATTTATCCAGGTTCGGCTTCTTCTAAGCCTACGTCCTGTCCCCGGAACACGTTCCGAGATTTCAAATCCTCTATTGAGCTCTTTAAAGGTAGAGCCTCAAACCTTTTACAATCTTAGCAACTGAGTATAACAAGAGTACCTTCCTCTATACCTCTACTCAATCCTAATCTCTTGCTGAGTACTATAACCGAGTACTCAGCCTCTCCTTTCTAATCTCTAGAAATGATAAGTGTTTGTCCTAAACAATGATTTGCTAAGACACCTTAGATGATTGAATAATCACTCTAGACTTTTACACAAAAGATATTGAATGTAGTGTAAGGTTGCTTTGCTTTTTGCTTGCAGAACTTTGCGTAGAGATTTGGTCAGCGTAATGGCTTGATCAAGTTCTGTAAGTGTTGAAGCTTCTAATGGCACTCTATTTATAGAGATGTCTGGGCATCGGTCATTTCGAATTTCAAAATAACCGTTGGAAGGAAACGGCTTCCTGTCGTTGTCATCCTGACTTGCTCAGAGCTCTCGGCCAATCAGATTTGTGTATCTTCTGTCCTTGGTCAGTTCAGCAGAATGTCTCTCCTTTTATGGTAAAGTCAACTGGACAACATACTGTGTCATCTGAACTTTACCCAAAGTATAAATACTTTGTCTGGAAGTTTTTCTTATCCAGCTGCTGTCTTGTACGTTTGTTGAATCTACTCAGCAGCTTCATCTTGAAGTTGTTCCCGAAGGTCTTCTAGATCCTTCTTATGCTGAGTTGCGTTCTGTCCAAAGTGACAACGTTTTGACAAACGCGGGCCGAGTTGTACTGAGTTGTTTGACTTGGGCTTTGACACTTGTATTGGGCTTGGGCCTTTTAATTCTTGTGTCTTATAAACAATTTAACTCAACATTGAACAAACACATTAGTAGAATAAATCAAAGCATTTAAACTTAGTGTGTTTAGAATATGTATTTCAATTATACTTAAACAATTTTGTCAAATCAAAATTATGTGGAAAGGTGTTTCAACAACTTTGACCATGAACAAGAAGAAAACTTCAATCTCTTTTAGGAATAATGGTATCCCTTACACCATTGACTATGAAGCAATGGGAAATATGTTTGGTTTCCCTACTTCTGATTTTTATGATAAGCCTAAAGATTTTGATAATGATGTGGTTTGGCAAACTCTTTCGGACCAAGACTATTTTAATTCCAAAAACACTTCAAGCAAGTTGATTAAGGACAATTGTGTGTTCTTCTTTCATAAGTATTTGAGTTTCTCCTTGTTTGGTCGTGTTGAGAGTTCCAAGGTTCAGGTTCGGGATTTATATGTTTTGGATAGCTTGTTTAAAGGTTTGAGGATTGATAGCATTGGTATGTTGTTTGATAATTTGTTCCGTGCTTCGAGGGCTACTACCATTCAGATCCCTCTTTGTAATTTTATCACCGCTATTGTGTTGGGAGCATGGGGAGAATTGGCCGAATATGACATGACCACCTACCGTGGGTATATTCCGCTTTTGGACATCTCAGCTCTTAAGCGAGCTCATTTATTGCTTCCACAAGGACCTCCCGTCTTTATTTCGTATGCCTCCCGTATTGCTCACCTTCGTGGCACTATGGGTGGTGGCGCTTCAAGTTCTCAATTTGTAGGTACCGAAGGCGGCGGAGAGGCGGAAGGCGAGGAGGATGAACCACCGGCTCAAGATCAACCCCAAGCACCTCAAGCGGCGGATGATCCGGTAGATTTGCGGAGAATTTTGGACCAAATCAATTCCAACAATCGTCAAATGAACTTAAGAATTGATGATTTGGTTGAAAACAATATGGTGATGAATGACAACCTCAACCTTTTGAGGCGTGAACATCGATCGACTCGGCATCGGATGCTTTCCTTTTTCCGACGCCGCAATGTGGAGACGTCACCTACACCTCCCGATTCCCCACCTCAAGCTTAGGTTGTTTATTTAATTTTATTATCTTGTTATAATTTGGTACAATTTTTATTTTCATATGTTTGGTACAATTTTCAATTTTTAATTTTATGTTGAATGTTTCATTTGCACCATTTCTATCTTTATTTCATATGCTTAATTTGTGTGCTTATTATTCTTGATATCTCGCTTTTGCACCAATGAGGACATGGTCCAATTTAAGTGTGGGAGGAGATGTACATCATTTTCATTTTTCTAGCACAAATAACAAATGCAACGAATCATTTATAACAAATGCAACGTATTTTGCAACATAAACTTGTTTAAAACGCTATTTTTATTAACTTTACATTTTCATATATTTTTAAAATTAATCATAAGTTAATATGATTCTTTTTAGGTTATCATTATCGTTAGAAATAATATTTCTATACGGGTAATATTTTTTAAAATTTTTCACAAATCTCCGATACGATTTTTAAGTAAAATTGTCTCGAGTAAATGTATTTTAAGTAAAAATTCGTTATTCTATCTCTATTTTATATCATGAAATTCATGATACAATAAATCTTATTTTAATTTTCAATTAGGTTTATAGGCATTAAATTGAACTAACAATTTTAGCTCGGTTTGATTTCGTCTTACATTAACACCAATTGAAGTTTTTAAGGAAACTTTAGCCATAATACATATTGAATTTTAAGTCAATATAGGATGAATGTGCTATTTTTCTTTTTCCCAAGTTACAATTTTATAATTCATATTAATCAATCAATTAGTTGAATTCTTAACTTTTGGCCACGATTGAGACCAACCTTATCACAATCGAGGTATGAAAGGGAAGAAAATTAAGTACCGTTTACTTTTGGCCACGGTTGCGACCACCCTTATCACAATCGAGGTATGGAAGGAACGTTAAAAGCAAAAATAAGCGTGTATAAGTTTAAAGTAACGATTGCGTCCACCCATGGCGTGGTCGGTACCTCTTAAGCGAACACAAAGCAATAAAAATACGTATAAAATTACGATCAAGACCACCCTTATCTCGGGCGTAACTAAGCAATAATTAATCCTAAGTACTTATTTAAAAATAATATATCTCATATATTAGTTTAGGTTTGGGAAAAGAAATTTTGTGCTTTGAAATGCCTTGATACGAAAGACTCAATAACATGCGTGCTTATATTGTCCCGAATGCTTCGATTCAAAATTGGAAATACAAGACGAATGATATATCGTATTTATACTAAGTTAGTTTGATATTTTGCGTATAAATTTGTCATGCGAAGTTAGTCTTTTCGGCTTAACTAATTTAAAAGATAATACAGAGATATATGTTTTATTTTCGTAAAGAGATTAGTTAGAGAATAAATTCAGTAAAATTTTGCTCGGGACTAGCAAAAGATTAAGTGTGGAGATTTGTTAAGATACCTAAAATATCATCAATAATTACATCAATATTGCTACAAATTTATGCTATTTATATCTGTTTAGAATACTTTTACTCTCGAATATGTTTCTTTCATGCAAGGTACATAAATATTTGGTAAAATCCAAATAGGAGTAAAAAGAGCTCAAAAATAGAAGAAAAGCCCTACAAAAGGAGTCGAAGACGACGAAAATTAATAACGCTAAGTCGAGGACACGAATGAGAGCCAAAGAAGTGAAAAATGC
Organism: Euphorbia lathyris; assembly: GCF_963576675.1. NCBI lineage: Eukaryota > Viridiplantae > Streptophyta > Magnoliopsida > Malpighiales > Euphorbiaceae > Euphorbia > Euphorbia lathyris. The sequence goes on from NC_088915.1 coordinate 90,684,385, forward strand.
TCCGTGCCGCGACCGCGGCCCCCAAATTCACGGTCGCGACACGCGTCCCTCAGCCTCTCCTTCCCTTCGTCTGAAGTACAATTGATGCTCCCCCATTCTCGGTACGAGCAGGAGATTTTAGAAGCCTAGTTACACACTTTCGTTTTCGACGAAACGCGATCATTCGGGTGGATAAAGACGTCCTTTCACAGCGGACACGATCTTTCACAACGGACACGATCCTTCACAACGGACACGACACTTCAATCAAGACTTTTCAACATCTATAAATAAAGAGTTGATGGAGAGTTGGTAATAATGATAGAGAATGATATATGTGTAGAAGAAAGAGATTAGTGTAGAATTTATGCAGAAATTCCGAATCAAGTGATTCAGAAGTTAGATTTCGATTCTGTTCAAAAGCAATATGATGTACACACATTGTTTACAAAATAATAACAAATTCAGTAGCGTTTAGACATTGTTCCAGTTTAGTTTACATTTTGGTAGTGGACCGACCCAGTCTCTATTACGAAGATTCAGCGAGAAGATTGAGTAGAGGATTCGCCCCTGAGCCTGACAAACTCTAACGAAACCCAAGGAAAGGATTGACAACCCGTTCACTTTCACGCCGTCGAAGAATTCAATGCTCCATGTTCTCTGTAAACTTGTATCAATTTATATTTCATCTAATAAAGTCTGTTCTATTCGATAGATTTTTATGCAGCACTTATGGTAACCAATCCATTAAAGTGTCTGCTGGTGTTTTCATTAAAACGTAGTTTAATTCAAAATCTTTACAAGGAAACTTTGTTGAACACTTAGGCAAATTATTATCTCGGTAGAGTTTTAATTTGGTTAAGGGCAATTATCCCGGATAAGGGTTTTGTCACGTTCAAAGCCTATTAATTAGAGGTTCCGTCATTTATAAAATCTTTATAATTCGTACAAAGTTTAAAGTTGTTTTCTTTGCTTAATGCAAACAAATATACTTGTTTACTTTTCTAAAGTACTAAAACGTTCCTGTTTTGCAAATTCATTTTTAATCAGATACTTTCTAACGTCTTCACATTCTAATCTAATTCTCATTCTAGCAATTTCAAAACCAAAACCGATTAAAACGATTTTCCCATATTATAAACCTAAAAGTAAATTTAACCGATTCAAAATAAGTTTTGTTGAAAAACGTTCCCTGTGGGATCGATATCTTTTATTACTACAAGCGTATACCGTGCACTTGCGGAAATCGCTCAACAGCACCCTTCTGAGCAGCTCTTTGTACCTTTCCCATGCTTCAGCCAGCGACTTATCTTCGTCCTGTATGAAGCGTGACACTTCATTTCGTAGCTTGATGGCTTGTCGAGGCGGAAAATACTTCATCAAAAAAGCTCTTGCCATCTCTTCCCAACTCGTGATCGTTCCCGGCTGCAAATTTCGCAGCCAGGTTTTCGCTTTATCCCTCAGGGAAAAAGGAAACAGCTTTAATCTGATCACGTCGTCAGAGACACCCCTGTTCGACCTGAATGTGTTGCACAATGTGATGAATTCTTGAAGATGCCCATTTGGATCTTCAGATTGAAACCCATTAAATTGCACTGAGGCCTGGATCATCTGTATCATGGACCCTTTTACTTCGAACATGTTGTTCCCCTCGTTGGGCAACACGGTACACGATGAGTGTCCCTCGGTAGTTGGCCTGGAGTAGTCTCTGATTCTCATAACATGAGGGTTATTGTTTTCTCCTTCTTCTTCTTGGTTTGGTGGAACTGGCTGTTCTGGGCCTTCCCTTCCAGCCATTCTTCTTTCTCTTTGCCTTTCTCTCTATCTAGCACGTCGAGCTCCCGCTCTGTTTCGTCTACATGTTCTCTCTAATTCGAGATCGATAGGAAAAACAGGAGGTGCAGCTCTACGCATAAACGGGTAATTAACTTCTTTGTTCCTGCACGCCTTAACACACAGATTAAAAACACCATGTTTTACAGAAATTTCAGCTATAAATTTGTTGCTCTCAATTCCCGGCAACGGCGCCAAAAACTTGTTGTCCTCAGATTAGAATCTAGCAAGTGCACTAGATACAAGTAATAAAGTGATAAGTGAGTATCGTCTCCACAGGGATTGTGATTCAAATCAATATTAGAAATCGTTGCTAAACAGTGTGTGTCACAACAGTGTCTTCTTTTATCGTTGATTGTTTGATGTTGGTTACTTAACAATTCAGGCAGACTGATGAAACAAGAAAATGAAATAACTTTGCAAAGATTTAGAGAATAGAACAGGCTCGACATAGCCGAACACGGTGTGCTACGTCTTACAACATTCCATGAATACAAGACAATGCCAATGAAGCCAAAGTTTCAGTTTGAAGTGAGTTTGAGTCAACTTTCGTGTGTTCTCAAACTCCTAAGATTTACTAACACCTTTAGCTTCCTAAAGATACGTTCTTTCTAGCATTAAGAACAAAACTGCATTTCTAGATGAGAAAACCCTTGACACAACTTTCTAACTTGTCAGCTTCGAAGTTGGGAGATCAATAGAGATATCGGTGAAGATGAAAGCAGTGTCCTAACATTCATCTAACACATACATAAATGCTTAAGCATGAAAGTTAAACCCTCATTGATCACAACATTGGCAAAATACGAAATATTCATTAAAACATTATAACACTTACATCACCGGGTCGGCCAGGCCGTGCCCGTTCAAAATGGACTACTCACTCATATCGAGCAGTGAGCAGTCGATGGTTCTTGATACAGCTTGAGACTCCATGGGAGCTCTCCTCCTTCTTCTATTCTATTTTTCTAAAGAAAGATACTAAAAATCCCCCCTTCTTTAACTTTTCTCTGCTTCACCTACTTAAAGGGAAAGATAGAGGCCAAAATCGGTACAACTTCTGTACCCTTTCTACAAAATAAGTCAACTACCAACTACGATTAAAATAAACTAAAATGATTAAATTTCGATTAACCCTTGAACACTCAAGGGGGTGATACTTCAAGTCATCTTGCTTCTTTAGGCAATCCCATTGCCACACACTTTCACCTGCCGCTCTGCCGCTTTCTCTGCCACTGCCACCATGATCTGTCGATGTCCATCATTGGATAATCCGGCGTTTGACCGCTGGATACAAGTAAAGCTCCACTCCTCTTGGCTTTAGCAAAACAAGCTGTTTCCAGCGAGTTTAGCATTTCTCTTTGCTTATCTGCACAAGGACAGTCATTAGCCCTTATTTCTTACCAAATGACATAATAAAACACCCAAATTCCCTTATAAATACTATGTTAAACTTAGTCAATTTCATGCCTAACATGTGACTTATATCTCGTTTAGCTGCTAATTACGTGATGTCTTAAAAAAAATCAGAATCGTATTATAGGTGGTTCAGATAATAAACACACTAAAAGGAAGTAGAAGGGCGGCAATAAGTTCACCAATCCAAACAAATAACTCGAACAATCAAAACAGTATGAAACTGAACAACCTTTCGAATTGGATGAAAGAACCTGTGACGGGGTTGATTCTCAAACGCCTAGCCTTGACGATTGATCACGATCAAAATAATACTTCAAGAGTCGAAGCCGAAATACTAACTCTCAAAATAATAAAAGACTGCTAGAATTTTTGAAGGTGTAAAAACCAAATTATATTATAAATCAATCAATGCCCTTTCAATTCGTCCAGCACTCTTAAATAGGCTGAAAATAAAACAATCCTTAAGCAACTAGGAAAGCAAGCACACTAATCCTAGTCCAACTAGGAAACAATAAAAGACTAACCCTAAAGGCAAGCTGTTTACACGTTGTTTATAACAGACTTGGCCTAACTACTCTAATCAATTTAAGCCCAACTAAACCATTTAATAAAAAGACTTGGCCGACTTAGTTTTAGAATTAGACAAAGATCCCAATGGGTTAAATATATGTCTAACATATATTTGTCCAAAGCTCTCTTTAAATAAATCAATTTGGACTAACCTTGTACATCACAAATAAGACTAAGTTTCCCTAGCAAGGACTTGAACTATTGAGACAAACTCAGTTTCTTCCGTCAAGAATATTTCACTTGGAATGTTCCGAACTTCCTTCATTAAACCATTGAATGCTTCTTGAACCTTCTTGGTTTGAGACCTTGTAATTCGCCCAACAGGAATCAAAGGGATTTGTAAGGTTTCATTCGCCCTCAGCTTCGTGCTTTCGAGATTCACATCATTGATATCACGTAATTAGCAGCTAAACGAGATATAAGTCACACAAATAGAGATTTTTTTTGTGGATAAAGTAGGAAAGAAATTCGCTACACAATGAACCCTAAATTATTCTAGAATCAAACAGTTGCGGAACTCGATGAAATAAAGTTGATGACATGAAGTTGCAAATACGTTAGAACGATACACCTTAATTCGTCTGAGTGCTCTGATACCAACTGATGTGAATTCAATTACGCGGGTGTAACAATCGGACTCAACTTAGATTTACCCGACCGTCGAATTAAGATAAACACAAAGATAATAAAAATCAGAATCGTATTATAGGTGGTTCAGATAATAAACACACTAAATGGAAGTAGAAGGGCGACAATAAGTTCACCAATCCAAACAAATAACTCGAACAACCTTTCGAATTGGATGAAAGAACTTGTGACGGGGTTGATTCTCAAACGCCTAGCCTTGACGATTGATCACGATCAAAATAATACTTCAAGAGTCGAAGCCGAAATACTAACTCTCAAAATAATAAAAGACTGCTAGAATTTTTGAAGGTCTAAAAACCAAATTATATTATAAATCAATCAATGCCCTTTCAATTCGTCCAACACCCTTAAATAGGCTGAAAATAAAACAATCCTTAAGCAACTAGGAAAGCAAGCACACTAATCCTAGTCCAACTAGGAAACAATAAAAGACTAACCCTAAAGGCAAGCTGTTTACACGTTGTTTATAACAGACTTGGCCTAACTACTCTAATCAATTTAAGCCCAACTAAACCATTTAATAAAAAGACTTGGCCCACTTAGTTTTAGAATTAGATAGAGATCCCAATGGGTTAAATATATGTCTAACATATATTTGTCCAAAGCTCTCTTTAAATAAATCAATTTGGACCAACCTTGTACATCACAAATAAGACTAAGTTTCCCTAGCAAGGACTTGAACTATTGAGACAAACTCAGTTTCTTCCGTCAAGAATATTTCAGTTGGAATGTTCCGAAGTTCCTTCATTAAACCGTTGAATGCTTATTGAACCTTCTTGGTTTGAGACCTTGTAATTCGCCCAACAGGAATCAAAGGGATTTGTAAGGTTTCATTCGCCCTCAGCTTCGTGCTTTCGAGATTCACATCACTACCGACTGCTCTTTCTTTCCAAAAACTCCTTCAATCGGATCGTGGTTCTTCTCAAACTCCTTCTACCGTGATTCTTCAAAAACTCATTCGATTGCGATTCGCAATCTACCTACATACCTCTCTTCTCAAATCCATCAAGAAGATATATTCTATTATACTGTAGTTTTTCTTAATTTGAATAATTCCTTGGTTTCGATTAATATGTTTTTTTTTGTTTTCCCTTTCTTCTTTCTTTATGATAAATTGGTACAGAACTTGTATTTATAATATAACATTTTGTTTGTTTCATCAATTTGAATAATAATTTTCTTTTTTTATATATAATGCCTAACTTTTTTTGGATTGAATGTCCAGAAATTTGATAATTGATAATTTGATACTTGTAATTTTTTTGACTGCATCATCCATATTTTTTAAGTGGAAAAATAGAAACAAGATTCTTCTAATTATAAGTTAGAGTCTTTGGTTCATAAATCATGATTATATCCCAAAAATTAATAAAGTTCTAATAAACGAGTTATCTAGGTCAACCCGTTTAATAAACGGGTCGTGTCGTGTCAACCCGTTTATTAAATAGGTCGGGTTAGGGTTGACCTAAACAGGTCACCTGAGTAGGTCGACACGATCCGTTTACGACCCGTGAACCCATATTGACACCCCTAGATATAGTTTTCGATTTTTTTGTGGCAAGGCACGGGGAATACGATATTCCTCAAGATCTGATAGGAGTCACTACCGCTGCCGAATATCCATAAAGGCCTCGAGGTGCGCCAGAACAGTTTAAATTTGCTCATAAGGTATATATAAATTTTATTTTTTAAGTAATAAAAATTAGTCATTCAATGTTATTTCTAAATTCTTTCGAAAAGAATAAAATGCTTCAAGGGATTTATGATTACTTATAACAATGTTCTGTTTTTATAGGAATCGGTCACACACAGGTTGACCGATGTTCGCACAATTGCAGGTGAAAATTCTGAAAAACTCACCGAAAATGAATTGGAATCTATGTGCGAAGAGTTAAGGAGAGATGAACCATTTGTTAGGGTGGTTCACTCAAAGAACAAGACATAAAGAGAGTTATTCATACCGTGACTATCAACGGTTTTAAAAAGTGGAGTAAGCGAATAAAAAAAAAACTGAAAAGCTATTGCGAGTTCCTTGATAGTCTCGTACCAAATTGGGAAAAGGTCAAATTCGATCGTATTGCCTTCATTACACTAACTCATTAAACTGTCAATCATGTAAATGATTGATTATGGTTATTAGTACTTTTTGATGCTAAGAACGATTAAAACTTATTATTGACGTAGAAAGGGAATTGACTGAGAGCGAGGTGCAGGCAATACGGTAGAATCCGAACCTTCCCCCATTTGGACCGCTACTATCAAGGAACTCCCAATAGACTTTCGGTTTTTTGGTTCGCTTGCTCCTCCATTTTTGAAACCGGTGAGAGTTACAGTATGGATAACTTTCTTTCCTTCATCTCTTAATTTGTAACCTCGTTTTTTGTGTACAAAAAGGGGTTTTATCTTCATGAGTTGTTCTTTGAGTGAACCACCCTACAAATGGTCCACCCCTCTTTAACTCTACACAGAGATTCCAATTCAGCTTCAGCGAACTTTTCATAATTTTCATCTGCAATCTTACGAACATCGATCAACCTGTGTGTAATCGATTCTTATAAAAACAGCACATTGATTTAGGTAATCATAAATTCCTTGAAGCATCTTATTCTTTTCAAAAGAATTCGGAAATAACATTGAATGACGAATTTTCATTCACTTAAAAAAAAACAAATTCTAAACTTACCAAGTGAGGTATATATAGAATTTGTTTTTTTTAAGTAATAAAAATTAGTCATTCAATGTTATTTCACGGTTAGGAGGACTGAAGAGTGGCAAAATGATGTAGAGGTGAGGGGTAGGGAAAGACCTAAGCAAACTTGGAGCTGTGTGAAAACTTTGGCATGAAAGATCTAGGAGAAGCCATTAAATTGTTGGGCTAGGCCCTTATATGAATTTTCTTTTTGAGACCAAAATAATCTCTAAGTCATTTTAAGTCCCTCAAAAGTTTTGAAAAGTGTCAAAATCCACACAATCATTATGATGTTTGGACACTTACATTTTCTATGATATTTAAGTTTCATTTAATTAATTTTTTTTCATTAAACAGATTATCTAATTCTTCTTATTATTTTTGTTATATTAGAAAAAGTCATCATTACGTTTTTTTGCTGTTGGAGTAAGAAATATTAAACAATTGTTTTAATGGCTTCATTCAATGTTGATTTGGTCGTTTTCCTTTTATGTTCCTATTCTTCAGCCACCATTCTGATTCTTCTCCACTTGACCACTTCTTATGTATATTAAAACTGTTTTTTTGTGCCGTTGTTTGCCGTTGTTATTTTTTTCTTTTTTATTTTCTTTTGAAAGCACTCATCCACTATAAATAGGAGTGTTTTAGTCGGATTGTCAAAACAGAAAAAGTACAGCTCTCTTAGTTCTCTTTATTTTGTTTATTCTTTGATATCAATTCTCTTTTCTTTGAAGAACTATTGAAATTGAGCAATTAATTTGAGTGTAGACAGATCGGGTTCGTACTGTGGAATACGAACTCGTATTACGAGTGGGCTGTTTTATCCTGGAGGCAACCGGAATTTAATCTGCTTGCACCTTTTGGCAGTTCCGCGAACGTCTTAAAGAAAGCGACATAGTCCGCGACTCTGCCCATTATTTTGTTCGGTCAATTTTTATATTTCCTTGTTCCGGTTCCAACAATTTTAAGATGGTTCAATTACTGCTGAGATGGCTACCGAACAATCAAATGGGATTGCTGAAATCAACAAACCATTCCGGTTTGAAGGAGCTCACTTCCGAAGATGGAGACAGAAGATGTTGTTCTACCTCACAACAAAGAAGGTAGCTTCTGTTCTGATTTCTGAGAAGCCTGTTGTTCCTGAAGATGGTGATGAGGCAAATGCTCATGCTAATGTTCGTGCTGCTGAAAAATGGACAGAAACTGACTTTCTGTGCAAAAACTACATCATCAATGGGCTGACAGATGACTTGTATGACTACTACACTGCTGAAGAAAAAACTGCCAAAGAAATTTGGGAAGCTCTGCAGAGGAAGTATGACACTGAGGAGGCTGGATCGAAAAAATATGATGTCAGCCGCTACCTCAAATTCCAAATGACTGATGACAAATCAGTTGAGTTTCAATCTCATGAATTGCAAAAAATAGCACATGAAATTATTTCAGAAGGTATACCTCTAAATGTCCAATTTCAAGTTGCTGTAATTATTGACAAATTGCCTCCTTCGTGGAAAGATTTTAAAAATGTTTTGAGGCACAAAACAAAAGAATTTTCGATGGAAAGTCTGATTACACGCCTCTGAAATGAGGAGGAAGCTCGAAAACAAGATTTAAAAGAAGAAGTGCTTATTGTTTCTAATAACACTAAAAGGTCCACTGCGGTTCTGAAATCCACTCAAAAGAATTTTAAGAATCAGAACCGCAAACCAATCCAAAGCCGCAACACCCGAGTTAATTTGAATTGGAACCTTCAAAGGAACCAAAATAGGCCACAACAACAGCCACCTAGAAATGATGCTGCTTTCCTATACTTTAATTGTGGGAAACCAGGTCATATGGCACGTAAGTGCAGGAACAGGCCAAACACTACTCCTAGTGTTAACCTGACTGAAGAGCAACATAATTTTGTTGCTATGATTTATGAGATCAACCTCATAGGTGGATCAGATGGGTGGTGGGTAGACACTGGTGCTTCCCGCCATGTTTGCTATGATAGAAGTATGTTCAAAACATACACTGCTGTGATCGAAGATAAGAAAGTGTTGTTGGGTGATTTCCATACCACTATTGTTGCTGGGATTGGTAATGTGGAATTGAACTTCACATCTGGAAAAACTTTAACTTTGAAGGATGTGATGCATACTCCAGAAATGAGGAAAAATTTGGTTTCGGGCTATCTTCTCAACAAGGCTAGTTTTACTCAGACTATAGAAGCGGATTTATTTACTTTGACTAAGAACAATATGTTTGTAGGAAAAGGTTATGCAACTGAAGGCATGTTTAAGTTGAATGTTGAGATTAATAAAGTGAATGCTTCTGTTTACTCCTTGTGTACTTTTAATGTTTGGCATGCTCGTTTTTGTCATGTTAATAAGCGTATCATTAAGAACATGAGTAACTTAGGATTAATTCCAAAATTGAATTTAAATGAGTTTCTTAAATGTGATTATTGTAGTCAAGCAAAAATCACAAAAACACCTCATAAATCTGTTGTTAGGGATTCTGAACCTCTAGATTTAATTCATTCTGATATATGTGAATTAGATGGAAAGTTGACTAGAAATGACAAACGGTATTTTATAACCTTTATTGATGACTGTTCTGACTTTACTTTTGTTTATTTGATGAAAAATAAAAGTGAAGCGTTTGACATGTTTAAGTTGTTCATAGTTGAAATAGAAAATCAATACAATAGGAAAGTCAAGAGACTTCGTAGTGATAGAAGCACAGAATATGGTTCTAGCTTGTTGTTAGGCATGAAATTGACTACATTTTAACGTGTTAATTATAATGAATTAAGGGTGTTTGTAGTGTTTTATTGCAAGAAAGAAGGTCTTATAGGTGCTTTTATGCAGATAAGGAAAGACTTAGTCGAATAGACTGGAAGCAGCCTGTTCGCACATACCAAGAGGAGATTATGCCATTCTTTGATCCAGCGGTCAAACGCCGGAACCCCTGATGATGGACAGCGACTAGACGGGAAGTAGGTACGACAGTAGTTGCAGGCAGGGAGGCGGATAAGTGCAGGCGTAAAGCAACATGATGAAAAGAAAGCTCGGCCCTTGAGTGTTCAAGGGTCAAAATGATCTTCACCACTTTTAGCAATTTTTAGATTTCTGAACATTTGACTTTGTTTTGTAATATATTTTGAGCGGATACTTTTCTAGTACTGTTTTGGACCCTGACCTTTCCTTTAAATAGAGGTAGTAAGGAAGGAAAGGGATCGCACTTTTTAGAAAACAAAAATATAGACTTTGCGGAGGAAGGAGAGCTCCATAGATGGAGTTTCAGAGCTTTGAACTAGCAGATTGCTCACTCGCCAGTATGAGTGACTAATCCTTTTGAATGGGCTCGGCCAGTCGGGGCCGGTAATGTAAGTTTCCCAAGTCTAGTAATGAATGAATGATGTTAATGCATGAAGTGTTTGTTGAGGCTTTATATTCCAATGCTTATGCATGTATGCTCGTGTTAGATGAATGATAGGACACTGCTTTCATCTTCACCAAACGCTCTATCAAACATCCAACCCCGAAGCAGAAATGTTAGGTGGTTTTATCAAGGGTTTTCTCATTTGAAATGCTGCTTAAATCTTAATGCAAGAAAGAACAAACCTGTAGGATGCTATTGGTTTTAGTAAGTCTTAGAATCTTAAGAACACACGAGAGTTGACTTAAGTGAGTGTTAAAGAAGAAACATTGGCTTCAGTTGCATCATTCATGACTTATTAGGTTGTTTGGAGGCTTGCAGTAACATGTTCCGCTGTGCTTAGCCTATTCCCTTTATTATCATTATCAAGTAATCAGTTTCACACGCAAAGCAACTTGTTTAGTCACTAGTTTTCATAACTACCAACATCTGTCAATATAAAAGAATCACACACTATGAACACCCTGTTCTGCAAAGTATTTCTTGTAAACTTTGGTCCTCAATCCCTGTGGATACGATACTTGACTTATCACTTTATTACTTGTATCTAGTGCACTTGCTAGAGTCTATTCAGGAGACAACAAGTTTTTGGCGTCGTTGCCGGGGATTGAAAGCAACAAATTTTATATGAAATTTTCTGTGAAACAAGGTGTTTTTAATCTGTTTGCAAAATAGTGCAGCCAGAAGGAGTCTTTATTTGTTTATGCGCAGAGCTGGACCTCCTGTTTTTCCTATCGATCTCGAGTTAGATAGAACGTGTAGACGAAACCGAGCGAGAGCTCGACGTGCAAGACAAAGAGAGCGACAAAGAGAAAGAAGGATGGCTAGAAGGGTACCGCCCGAACAACCAGTCCAACCAAATCAAGAAGAAGAGGGAGAGAATAACAACCCTCCTGTCATGAGAATCAGGGACTATTCGAGGCCAACCACGGAAGGACATTCATCGTGCATTGTGTTGCCCAACAAAGGAAACAACATGTATCGACTTCTGTAAAAATAAATTGATGGTTGATTTTGATGACTGGCGTTTTTGGTATAACAGGTGTAACAGAATATGCCATTGAATCCGAAGGAAATTATGCGGAAGCTGTACAGAATTATTATGAAGCTATGATCCTAAGGCCTTATTCACACAAGTATATGGTTCTTGATGATCCAAAAATTTAAATTTCTAGACAATCAAGACAGGTGATGATAATAATAGGTTCTACAATTTTAAGTTTTTGTATTTTTGTTGAAAGATGTATTTTTATTATATGTTCATGTTTGATTTGTACTCATTGTCATTTTCTTTTCAGGAAGTTGATATTTTTGAGTGAATTGGAATGGAAAGCATACATGGTTTGGTGTCCCTTTTTTTAAGAAATCTGGAAATATAAAGAGAATATGTGGGCAATGGAGAACAAAAAGAAGAAAGTTAAGAACACAACATAATTTCTTCTCTTTTTTGTTTTTTTTTTTTTTTTTACTACAAGCTGTTGTAACTAAAATTGGGCTTTCATGTTGGGCTCAAATATTAAATTTTCAATCCTATTACTTTCTTTTTTTGATAGGAATCCTATTACTTTCTATAGTTATCATTTGATTTGTTTTTATTTTTTATTCCATTTAGCCGAAAAATTGTCATTATTAATAATATAAATAAATCCTAATAAATTTAAAAAAACAATATATATATATATATTTAAAATATTAAATAATTAATTTATTATTAGAAGAATTAACGGGATAAAATCTATATTTATCATGATTAGACACCTATATAATGACAATTATTATAGGTCACAAATTATAATTTTCAATGATGAATTAAATTTTAATATGACAAAACGTTTGATTTTGCATGACAACAATAACATCACTAAATTTACGTGCTATATTGACATTTGTCACTATAAGTTGTACTTTTTGGGACGAAATATGAATTCATCATTTAAAGGTTTACATATAGTGACGAAATACAATCTTCAGTGACAAAAATGTTTACTAATTGTGACAAAATAAATGTCACAAAAACTGAAAAATATTATGACATGTTCATATTTTTGTCACATAAAAACAAATTATAAGTGACCAAATTCAAAATCATCACATATACATAATACCACGCTCTTACGATGACAAATGCCGTGACGAATAAATTTCGTCATTTATTATTTATTGTGATGAAAAATCAACTTTTAATGACAATTATCATGCATTAAGAAATGATGAATTTCTTGTAGTGAAGCGATCTTTTTAGGGTACTCAACTAACAGCAAAGCATATAGGGTGTATAATAAACGAACTCAAGTTATAGAAGAGTCTGTCCATATCAAGTTCGATGAAATTAAGCCTGCAGGAAAGACAACTCAGTCTGCCGAAGATGAACCAAGCTCAGCTTCCGCTGACCAAAATGAAGCCTTTGAGCCATCAGTGCAAGGGCTGACCAAAGGTAAACACAAACCAGAAATACCTTTGCTGACCAATCTATTCCTGCAGATATTGTAGAAACACCTATTTTAGACAACTCAACATTGCCCAAAGAAATAAAAATTCCAAGAGGACATTCGGAGAAGTCCATTCTTGATGCTGCTGAAAACAAGCTGATGACGAGAGATCAGCTTAGAAAGTATCTCAGCAATGTTGCATTCGTCTCAGTACATGAGCCAAAGAACTTCTCGGATGCTGAGCTCGACGAACATTGGATCAATGCTATGCAAGAAGAGCTTGACCAGTTCAAAAGAAATGAGGTATGGGATTTAGTACCTAAACCTAGGAATCAAAAGACCATAGGAACTAAGTGGGTCTTTAGAAATAAATTAGATGAGCAAGGTAATGTAGTCAGGAACAAAGCCCGACTTGTAGCTCAAGGCTATAGTCAGCAAGAGGGCATTGACTACGGTGAAACCTTTGCTCCCGTTGCTAGGTTAGAGGCTATACGTATATTGTGTGCATATGCTAGTTTCATGAACTTCAAACTATATCAAATGGATGTCAAAAGTGCTTTTCTTAATGGATTTATAAATGAAGAGGTGTATGTTAGTCAGTCTCCAGGGTTTGAAGATCCGAAATTCCCAAACCACGTTTATAAACTTAAGAAGACTTTGTACGGCCTGAAACAAGCACCACGTGCTTGGTACGAAAGGTTGACCAATTTCCTGCTGACCAGGAACTATGTCAGAGGTAAAGCTGACACAACCTTGTTCATTAAGAAAAAGGGTAAAAATACCATGCTGGCACAAATTTACGTAGATGATATAATCTTTGGTGCTACTGACGAATCTATGTGCAAAGAATTTAGTAAACAGATGCAAACTGAGTTCGAGATGTCTATGATGGGCGAACTCAAATTCTTCTTTGGACTTCAAATCAAGCAAGGTAAGAACGGCATCTTCATTAGTCAATCTAAGTACGCCAAGGAAATGTTAAAGAAATTCGATATGGAAGATTGTAAGCCCATATCAACCCCAATGGGTACTGACACTGTCCTGTGCACGGATGAGAAAGGTAAGTCAGTAGATAGCAGGTTATATCGAGGTATGATTAGCTCTCTACTTTATCTTACTGCTAGTAGACCTGACATTCAGTACTCAGTATGTTATTGTGCGAGATATCAAGCTGACCCCAGAGAATCTCATCTTATAGTTGTGAAAAGAATTTTCAGATATTTGCAGAGCTCAGTTAATGCAGGTTTATGGTATCCAAATACAAATGACTTCACACTTATTGGATACACTGATGCTGACTATGGACGAGATAAGCTAGAGCGTAAGAGTACTTCAGGAGGGTGTCACTTCCTTGGAAGCTGTCTAGTCTCTTGGTTCAGCAAGAAGCAGTCATCAGTTGCCCTGTCTACAACTGAAGCTGAGTGCATTGCTGTTGGAAGCTGTGTGGCTCAAATCTTATGGATTAAGCAACAGCTTGAGGATTACGGAGTCAAAACAGAAACAATTGAAGTCAAATGCGATAACAAAAGCGCTATTGACCTATCCAAAAATCCAATCCAACACATCAGGATGAAGCATGTCATCATAAGGCATCACTTCATCAGAGATCATGTACTCAAGGGTGAGATCAAGCTAACCTATGTACCAACAAATGAACAGCTTGCAGATATCTTCACTAAGCCTTTGGCTCGTGAGCAATTCAGCATACTAAGGGAAGCTATCGGTATGTCTAATCCTCTTCAATAATACTATGTGCTTAATAGAATGTTGAGTGATTACTATGCTGAGCGATTTGTGCTAAATTAGTAACTGTTGCATACAGAGCTAAATATGTATTGTAGAAAATCACCCCATGCTGAGTTGACATACATGCTGTGTGATTATCTTAAGCTGAGTTACTAAGCACACAAATATTTCGTCTACGTAAAACTGAGCACTCAGAAAAACAAAAATGATTAATATTCCAGATGCTGAGTATGAATCCGTTGCACAATTGCATGCGTATTAAATAGCCACCTAGGATGACGTAAACAATAATTAGAAAACACATGCGTCGAATGTGTCATAAATGCCAGGATCTCTGTCGATTGATCATCTCGAGGTAAAAACCGCCATTTCAACCTATCAGATCCACTCGACACTTCTATAAATAGTGGAAGAATTCCCACTTATCTCTCTTTACATCTAAAATCCTTGGCATTCAAATCTCTCTCTAGATTCCCAAATCCTTTCAAAATTTCTCAAGGAATCATGTCAAACGATTCACAAAATCTCTCCGGTGCCGGTTACGACAACAACCGCTTCGATGAAAATCCATCATCGCATACTGAGCAAGAGCTTGAGGAGACTTCAACTGAGTCTCAAGGAGATGGTCAGCATGACCAATCTAAGGTTGTTACACTAAGAAAAAAAACCACGCTGACCAAGCAACACCATCCAAGAAACAGAAGAAAAAGGAGAAGAAGCCGATAGAAAGAACATACTCTCCTGTTTTTAGCAGTGTTAGGGGCTAGAAGATCGACCACTCCCGCTGGTTCTCTAAGGGATTTGTTAAAGCCGAACAACCCTTCTGTGAATGGATCTCCAAGAATGGCTAGACCGAGCTATTCTCCCTTCGCGAAGCCACCTATCCAGAACTGGTAAGGGAATTCTACTCCAATCTCCAAGCCGTTGATGACGACTCTGACTATATGGTAATAATGGTCAGGGGAAAAGAAATCTTCATTAATCCTCCCTACCTTGCCACCCTACTCAAACTGAAAAATGAAGGAGCTGAACTCAGAACCACAAATGATCACTCCAAAATCAAGTACACCGTTGAGTTTTGTAAACCCTCCGAACACAAGGGAGAAATCGCTAGCACTTCTATGGGTCAGAATCAAAAGATGGCTCATTACATTCTGACGAACTTCATATTTCCCAAGGTCAACGCCACATCCTCAGCGTCAAATTTTGAGCAGTGCTTCATCTGGCACATGCTGACCTACCAGCCGCTCAATATGCCTGTTTTCCTAATTGGTGTTTTCCAACGAAGTACTGGCACACTCAGGTTAGGTTCCCTAATCACCAAGATACTCAAAGACTACAGAGTGAACTTAGTTGAAGAAATCAATGTTTGGGGTACATAAATTACTGCGGCCATATTGTTCGGTTTGGCCTATGACCAACCCATTAAACCCAAGAAAGGAAAGGGGACTGTTGCTGAAGAAGGGAATAATATGGTTGAGGAAGCACAGTGCATGCTGACCAAAAAGGGAAAGAAAGTAAAACAAGCTCGCGCTGACCATGCTAAGTAAGAAAAGAAGAGGAAAGCCATTCAAACCTCTTCCAAAGATGTTCATGTTGCCCCAAAGAAGATTCGGATTGTGTCAAGTGCAAAGAAAGCTGTCGCTGTGCAAGCTGAACAAGAATCTAAGTCAGCTGGTAAACGGAAAAAGCAAGATGAGCCCGAGGATGAAAGTGAGGAAACTCCTGAGCAACCCTCGGAAAAGAAGAAGGCTTCTGGGTTAAAGGCACTTGATGCTCCTCCTCTTGACTTCATAATCTCTGAAGACTCACACTATGTGAGAAGTCAAGAAATTGATCTTGAGAAAACTCCTACTGACCAGGAAGAAGAACTGGGTAATCTTGGAGGGCAGTATGAAGCTGACAAGACTGGTTCTGCTGAGCCAAGTAAGAAAGTTGTTGCTGATCAAACAGTTGATGCTGAGCAAACTGAGAAGGACAAAGTTGAGGAAGGACTAGTTATCGACCTTGGACTTGATTTATCCTTAGAGTCCCTGGAAACTATTCGTGCTGACCCCTCTCCTCTATCCAAAACTCCATCAGTCAGCACAGGCAAACGTCTCAAACGTAAGGCCCTAAAATCAAAATTCTCTGATCTCTTGGATGAGTCTTTGCTAAGGGATCCAATCTCTGATTTGACCAAACATCAGTTCCAATTCTTCAACACTGCTGTTGAGCCAACTCTGGACCAAATCAAGGAAAAACAAGCCTCTGTTTCTCAGGCTGAGGAACACGCCGACCCCAAAGCTCCTCAAGGTCAAGTCTCTACCGAGCAAATGCTCGATGTTCCTGCTACTCAAACTTCTTCTGAATTTTCTCAAGTTTTCAAACTTCTTCTGAATTTTCTCACGTTTTCAAACTTCTTCTGAATTTTCTCAAGTTTTCAAACTTCTTCTGAATTTTCTTAAGTTTTCAAACTTCTTCTGAATTTTCTCAAGTTTTCAAACTCCCATCGTATCCCGGGGTAGGTGGCCAGCCATCCCCCGGTAAGCTTGTGCTAAGCTTTTTAAAGATTTCCTTTGCGCAGGACAATCCGCCCATTAATAGGATATCTAAATGACCACTTTACAACAAAGAAGTGTCTATCCGTTGCGGGACATTTATAATTTAGGATCCTCCCTATGAAGGGACTTTTAAAAGATTCTTTCACGGGGAAGAGAATCTGCCCTGATATGGAGGGACTTCGTATACAATCTCCCCATAGGAGAAAACAATGGAGAATATAACCGCCGCGTTGCCTTTGCTAAAATCTCTTCACGAGAGACACAATGACGATCATAAATGGAGAATCTATGCCTTCACTCTTAGTTAGAAGACATTTATGTGTTTATGTAAAAAAGAAACATACGAGTAAAAAATTAATTTCACAAAATCAATCTTATTTATTGAGTAAGAAATGGCTTGCCTTTGTTACAATGGTGAATAGCTTCTCTTATGAGCCTCATTAAAACCTTATAACAAGAAAAAACCCATTGGGAAAAAATCTTATTCTAAGGAAAAAAGAGTACTCAAGGCCCTTTTGTAATAAAGGCAAGTCATTTCTTGCTCAATAAATAAGATTGATTTTGTGAAATTAATTTTTTACTCGTATGTTTCTTTTTTACATAAGCACATAAATGTCTTCTAACTAAGAGGGAAGGCATAAATTCTCCATTTATGATCGTCATTGTGTCTCTCATGAAGAGATTTTAGGCAAAGGCAACGCGACGGTTATGTTCTCCATTATTTTCTCTCGTGGCGAGATTGTATACGAAGTCCCTCCATATCAGGGCAGATTCTCTTCCCCGTGAAAGAATCTTTTAAAAGTCCCTTCATAGGGTGGATCCTAAATTATAAATGTCCCGCAACGGATAAACACTTCTTTGTTGTAAAGTGGTCATTTAGATATCCTATTAATGGGCGGATTGTCCTGCGCAAAGGAAATCTTTAAAAAGCTTAGCACAAGCTTACCGGGGGACGGCTGGCCACCTACCCCGGGATACGATGGGAGAATTTTGAAAACTTGAGAAAATTCAGAAGAAGTTTGAAAACTTGAGAAAATGAGAAGAAGTTTGAAAACTTGAGAAAATTAGAAGAAGTTTGAAAACTTGAGAAAATTAGAAGAAGTTTGAAAACTTGAGATAATTCAGAAGAAGTTTGAAAACTTGAGAAAATTCAAAAGAAGTTTGAAAACTTGAGAAAATTCAGAAGAAGTTTGAAAACTTAAGAAAATTCAGAAGAAGTTTGAAAACTTGAGAAAATTCAGAAGAAGTTTGAAAACTTGAGAAAATTCAAAAGAAGTTTGAAAACTTGAGAAAATTCGAAAGAAGTTTAAAAACTTAAAGAAAAAGTTCAGAGAACAAGTCTAGACACTTATGTCTCTATCAAGCAAGTATATAATTAAGTGAATACTCAAAGTAAAAGTGGCATGCATCCAAAAGTAAAAACTTCTTGCAAAGAAGCAAAAATATCAAATGTGCAAAATGGTATTGTAGCATTTTTTACATCGAAGAGACCCTACACGGTGAGGTCATTAATATTGTCATCAAGAGGAGAAGAGCTTGGATTAGCTTCAAGGGGCTTCGGCGTGGGCTCAGGGGCAAGATTATGTTGGCCTCCTGCTAGCTCATTTGCCTTAGGGAGATCCTCATCAGGGGCAGCATCATCATCCTCCATGGCATCCTCTGTATCCTGAACAACCCCCTCCAGATCAATAATCTCTCCACTCTTCTTTGATGTAGCAGGAGGGGCAAAAGCTTCCTTAAAAATGACTACCCTATCATCTTCCAAAGAAGCATAGAAAACTGCTTCATTCTCGTAGGGCACCTCCACTTGAGGATCGTCGATACCTGCATCCAGAAAGTCTTTTAAAAGGGCCGCCAAGATGTGTTCGCCATAATAGTAGGCGCGAAGTCCACAAGCTCCCTCCAGACGCTCCTAATCCTTCTCCTACTTCTCTTGTTCCGCCCTAAGCTCCTCAGACAACCTGGCAGCTACCGAAGTCTTCTCTTCTAGCTTTTTCTCCAGGTCAGTAAGTTTTTCCTTTAAACCGTTCGCCAGAGCACTTGCTGCCTGGGCGTTGGATTTGGCGAGAGAGGCCTCATCCTCTAGCTCCTTGAGACGAGCTTCATTCACTACATACACAGCGAGGTCCGCCTCCACAGCATTAGAATGATTAATAGTCTGAAATAGATAAAGAAAGAAAAAGTAAGATAGAGAAAAAAGTCATAAAGAGTATGTCAAAGTCAGAAATGGTACTTACCGCCAGAGCCCGACGCTTGATCATTTTGAGATGAGATAAGGTCTTATACTTAGCCCTTGTCTCCAGAACAATGGGGAGCTTGCCAATGGCTTCTTCAATGTCGTGCATTATGTGCTCCGAAGCCAGAACCAACCCCGGACCATAAGTGGACAGTCAATAACCCCCAAGATCAGGCTTCGAGGACAGAAAGTTTGAAGAACAGATTAAAGACAAAGGTAAATTTTGAAAATTCCCCATAAAAAGCATTTGGAAAGAAAAGGCATACCTGGGAAAAGGAAGAAAAGAAGGAGTCCTAGCCGGAACCATCTGCTGATCCGGCTCACCGGCTTGTGAAGCCCGCACTTGAGGACTGGCCGCCCGGGCCTTCTTCGAAGAAGGAGGAGATTGAGCTCCAGAGGTTGCAGGACGCTTCCCGTCCTTCTTGAAAAAGCACAGCATTCGCCTTCTCCTGGGCGATCAGAGATGCTTGAAGCTTTCGCCTCTCTGCAATAACAGCCTTGGCATTAATTCTCCCCCTGCAAGAAGGGGCGAAGAACAAGAACATGTCAATAAGGCGGATCAAAAAAGGCAGAAGATACCTTCAAAAGCATAGAAATTATTGTAGCGGATCTCTCCATCTCGTATTTTTGCTAGAGGTTCACCAGACTTCATAATAGTCAAAGCCTGGTCATACGTCCAAAAATCGTGCTTGAGAGATCGAAGAATCCGTAGGGTACTCTTCTCATCATTGGTAAGGTAAAACTTCTGGTTCACCCTTTCTTTTGGATTATAGTTCCATCCGGCAGGAAATCCAAGAGGTACGTCATCCACTATCTTCACAAAGAAAAATCTCTGCTCCCAACGATGGACGTTCGATATTTTACTGTGAAACGGCGAATACCCTTTCAATTTGGAAAAGGTAAGGTGACTTTCCACCCCGCGGTTGGACATGGTGTGAAGAGTCCGGAAAAGGCGAGGGCTCAGAACTAAGCCCAGATTCGCCGCCAAGTAAGTATCCAATATTAAATCTAACCAACCATTTGGATGCAATTGACAGATAGGGATACATAAAAATTCAAGAATATCCCCAACCATTTTGGGGACCGGATAGCTAAAGCCCCTCTCAACATGGATTTGATAGACTGCAAAATAACCCTGAGGAGGAGACGTAGGTCTCTGGTAAGGTGTAGGAACTAAGTAGGAAGCCGCTCGAAGCCAGGGGTATAGAGATTGAAGAGTTAGCAGAAGAGCAAAACTAAAACTGGAAGAAGTTACTTCCATTTTAGGGGATTTTGCCCTTTTCTTTTTAGGAACAGAAGAACTTGCTTCCTCTCCAGAAGTAGGGTTTAAAGCCTTCATGGTCGTATAGGAATATGAGATGAAGAAAGGGCCAAGGAAAGGTTCAAATTCAAACTCGAAGTTCTCTCGGAAGAAGAAGTAGAAGATGAAAGAAACATTCAAAAACGAAAAGCTACAGGAAAAAGTTGAACTTACATGAAGAATCGAAAGGTAGAGAGAGATAAAACTTCTGCAGATAAATGGAGAAAATCATAGAGAGCTAAAGACGAAGAAGAAAGAAGTTGAAAAGAAAGCGTGTTCTATTTAGCGAAATGATTAAAATGATTTCGAAATCTGTGTCGAGAACTGCCACCTCTAAAAACATCATTGGCCTAGATAAAGATGCATGTCGGGTACAATAAATGCTAGTAGCATGCGAGGAAGCTGAGAAGTCCTAAAGAACTTAGAAGACCATTTAGGGGGGGCTTCTGATAACATCCGCCATAAAGTATGAAGGACTAAGCTGGTAATATTCCCTATCAAATAGGGCTTAAGGAGAGAAAAGATCCACCTCCAAGACATATATAGCGTACAGATAAAGATACGGTGTCGTCTTGAGCATTCCTCCTCACAATTCACCACTTAGCATATAACAGGAATATGATATCGTCTCATAGAGCTCCACTTACGATTCGCCTTAGTAAGAAATACGATGTCGTGTCCGAGATTCTTACAAGAATCTGCCCAAGAGGGGCAATAAGGGGATTCGCCCCATATGGCAATCCGCCTCTAGATAAAGCAGAGGATCATACGACGTAACTCGATATCATTTAACTAGCATTAATGATAGCTCAGAACCCGCCAAAGCACGAAGGTTAGAGGATGGAGTTAAACTACATTGAAAGAGCATTACCCTTCATTAAAGGAGCACTAAAGAGAAGGTTATTACAGTTATCACTCAAACCTGTATAAATACCCTTGTAACATGACAACAGAGGTACACTTACACACTCTTCTTAACCTTGCTTTGTCATTACAATTTATTCTTTTAAGAAGTTTACTGACTTAGGCATCGGAGTGCCCCCGGCCGATCCCAACGGAGCCTCACATGGACGCTCTACGGTGTTGCTAAATCTCAACAATATCAAAAAGGAAATTGTTTTTTTATTACATAATCAAAACAAAACAAAAAAACATTGAAAATGAAACCCAAAAATAAAACAGCACAAAAGGTGTTAAATCTTCAAGCTTCAAGAGCTTCATTTGTGGCACGAGCGGCATTGGTCTTTCAATCTTTTCCACCTTATTGTCACACTATACACCTCTTCAAATGATGAGAAACTACTGCTTTGCAACATCTCGTGGAACTTTGGGAGAGCTCCGCATATGAGGATGATAATGAGAATAAGATCAAGAGGTTTTCTCTAGAGGCATATCATTTTGTTTATCCACCGACCAAAGTAATTGTGGAATGATTCATTAAGCTCTTGCTTGATCCCAACCAAATCAACCATGGTCACCTTTCGAGGAATCTTGTGTTCAATCCTCTTGATAAAAGCCTCAAAAGTGAAACTAAAATCTTGACGCATTCTTTCGGGCAGGCCAAAATACCATCGCATAGCTTCACCCTCAAGAGTAGAGATAAACATTGTAGTAATCTCAAATTGTATGGCACTATTATGCTCCATCTTCCACTCATAATAGTTCAAATATAATTATGGATTTCCTGAACCATTGTATACCGGTGTGTCATGCATGCGAAACCCACTTGGGTAAATGATTTACCAAAGTGGGGTTCGCATGTATGCCATACCCGTATACAGTGGTTCGAGAAATCCATCATTACATTTGCACTACTATCTGTGGAAAATGGAGCACACTAATGCCACACAATTTGAGACAATGTTTGTTTCCACTCCTGAGTATGAAGCTATGCGATGGTACTTTAGGCTGCCCAAAAAAATGCGTCAAGATTTTAGCTTCACTTTTGAGGCTTTTATCAAGAGGTTTAAACACAAGATTCCTTGGAAGGTGACCATGGTTGATTTGGTCGGGATCAAGTAAGAGCTTAACGAATCATTTCACGATTACTTTGGTCGGTGGATGGATAAAATGATGCATCTCGAGAGGAAACCTCCTGATCCTATTTTTATTATCATCCTCATATGTGGAGCTCTCCCAAAGTTCCATCAGATGTTGCAAAGCAGTAGTTTCTCACCATTTGAAGAGGTATATAGTGTGGCAATAAGGTGGACAAGATTGAAAGACCAATGCCGCTCGTGCCACAAATGAAGCTCATGATCATATTCAATGACTAGATTATTAGAAATATTTTTGATATATCATAATAAATCTCAATTAACTTATTTTGGTAAAAATACTCAAAATAGTCCATTAACGCCTATAGTGATAAATTAATCCCTCATTTTAATAATTAATCACTCATTAACCTATTTAATAAATAATCAACCACTCATATCTTATTTAATAAATAACCAACTGAGCTAATGGGTAATTAGTGTCGGTGGTCACAAAAATTTGGACAAGGTCTCCAAAAGATCGGAAAATAATTTTTCTCAATAAAATTACTTAATTTATTTTTGTCCCAATAAAGTAACTTTAACATTTTCCAATCATTTTTTCCCAGAGTTGATTACGTGACATCTAATCACATGTCTCAATAGCATAGTAAAAAAAATTTAACCAAAAACTAATCCAAGTAAATAGCGATGGTTAATTAAAATTTAAACCACAAATTAACCCACATTGCCCATTGATTGTCAATTAAAATGGGTATTTACATGTTTTAATATGTCAAGTGACGCTGACGTCACATTAAGATATCATGTTAGAAATTTCGCCAATATAAATTTTTATACTTTGAAAGTATTACATTTTTATAGTTCATTCTATCAATATAAATTTTAGGGTTAAGGTGCAAAAATACCCCTAACGTTTTGGGCCAAGAGCAATTTTACCCCTAACGTCTAAAATAGTGCAATTTTACCCCTAACGTTGGAAGCCAAGAGCAATTTTACCCCTAACGTTAATAAATTGGGTCAATTTGAGAAATAATTCATCGAACTGTCTTCTCAGTTATGAATCTTGTCATCTACACTTCATACGTGTGTCACTTTTTCAGTAACAAAGCATAAACAAACATTGGGATGTGAAAAAAATAAAAAAAAAATATACTTTCTTTTTGTACGAATTAGACAAAATAAATTCAAAAAATTCACCGAATTTATAAATATTAATCTCAAATTCTATTATTAAATTATAAAAAACATGAAATCCTTTTTTCAGAACAAATTGTTATGCAATTGGTGCTGAATAAGGAACAAAAATATTTGTGTTTTATAATAGTGTCTGAAATTGACCCAATTTATTAACGTTAGGGGTAAAATTGCTCTTGACTTCCAACGTTAGGGGCAAAATTGCACCATTTTAGACGTTAGGGGTAAAATTGCTCCTAACGCAAAACGTTAGGGGTATTTTTGCACCTTAACCCTAAATTTTATAATAAAGACACAATTTATATAAAAAAATTATTTATCTTAAAAAAATAAAAACTAAATGACTTGTTACAAAACTAATAAATCTCACTTGTTATATTTTTTATACAACGAAATATATTAAACTATGTTTATACAAGGAAATTCATTTTTATATACAAAATGTAATTTAAAAATGAAATATAAATAATATGTGAACACAAAATAAAAATCCACGAAATATTTTATATATTTAGTTAAAACTATTTTTATACAAACCTTTAAAAATACTCATCTTTTTACATAGAAATCATAATATATATATATATATATATATATATATATATTATGAATATTTGGACCAAAAAACTTAGTTTCACAGAAAGAAGAAAATAATATCTCATCCAAAGGAGAATTGGCTATAGAAAAGATCTGATAACGTTGATCGTCCTTTCTAAAGATGAAAAGACAAAAAGAAAATAACAAACGACCACAACATAATAAATAGACTAAAATACAAGAAATAACACGATCTTTAGGTCTCTAAGTTTGTTACCTTTATAGCGTGTCTCTATAACGTTTGTAGAGTCTGACTTGATGTTCTCCCACATCCAAACTTGTAATCAAACCACTTTGAACCCGAACAAGATACAAATTAAGAATTTTTTATGATTTTCAACGTAAAGTCACAAATTCAAAATGCTACTTGAGCAAATTAAACTTGCTTAAGTGTGTTGGAATGATTAGTGACCTATTCTTGGTGTTTTTGGGACTCAAACTAGATGAAACTTGCAATTTAGGAATAATTAATTCATCACTTTCACTTATTTTCAATAACTTTCACTCACTTTCACTTATTTTCAATAACTTTCTCTTTTGATTTTCCATCTTCTTCTCTTCAATCAAAGGCTCCTCTTTCCTTTTATTTATTTCCAAAATCAAGCCTTTTTTAATTTATTTTAATTTCAAAAATTGAGGTTTACTTCTCTTTCTCTTATTTCTTAAATATTAGCCCTTCCACATGTCACTTTCTCATTCGTTAACCAAAAACTCTCCTTTTCTTTCTCTTATTTTGTAGCGTGTTACACTCATATTCTTCTTTTATTTATTTTTCTTTTCCAAACTTTCCTTTTGAATATTTTTTTTATATACAGATAAGGTGTAAAAATAGGGTATATTACACCCATGGCCACTGAACTTTACCCATTTTCATATTATCACTATTGAACTTCATTTCTTCTCGGTATAGCCACTGAACTTTACACTTTTTAACACCGGTGGCCACTCAACGCCTCAAAACGACTGTTGACGGCTAAAAATAAAAAATCCAAAGCGTTAATAATATTCTAAGCAACTTTAATTCATGAAATTTTATGTTTTGAGGTCATTTAGGTGTTGTTTGGTTAGGAGAGAGAAGGTGATTTTTTAGAGAGAGAAGCTCCAAAAAATGTGATTTTCGAAAATAAAAAATGTGGATTCATGGTAAATGTCGTTCTGAACAATTTTAATTCTTGAATATTTTCATTTTGAGGTCATTAACGATCGTTAACGGTCATTTTGAGAAGTTAGTTAAAATTGAGTAGCCACCGGTATTAAAAAGTGTAAAGTTTAGTGGTCATACTGGGAAGAAATGAAGTTCAGTGGCCATATGTGAAAATGGTTAAATTCCAGTGGCCATGGGTGTTATTTACCCGTGTAAAAATACTCATAAAGAGGTAGAAGCAATTATACCTCCAAATATTTAAAATATTGTAATTTTACTCCTAACATTGGCAGCCAATAATATTTTACCCCTAACACGGGCAAGTTGGGTCAATTCCAGAAATTATTATAAAATAGATATTTTGTTCTTTATTCTACACCAATTTCATATCAGTTTGTTTTAAAAAAAATCAGATTTTGTGCGATTTAATAATATAATTAGAGATTAATATTTATAAATTCGGTAAAATATTTTGAATATTTTTATCCAACTCGTACAAAAGACAGTATATATTTTTTTAAATAATTTTTTTCACGTCTAATCATATGTTGATAATATGTTACTAGTGAGTAATAAAACGATCCATATGTGAAGTGTAGATGACAAGATTCCTAACCGAGAATACAGTTTGATGAATTATTTCTGAAATTGACCAAACTTGTCAATGTTAAGAGTAAAATTGCTATTGGCTGCTAACGTTAGGGGTAAAAATGCTTCTAGCTATAAACGTTATGGGTATTCTTACATATTATCCTTTTTTCTATTGTTTATTTTCTTTCATCTCATAAAAATTCTTTACCATAACAACGGATCTCTTAAATGCCAAATTATTATAAATACAATTATGTTGTAACTCAACCAATAATAATAAAAAAAAGACATTTCAAAGTTTTGGATGCTAATACAAAACTGGAAAGTTGTTATGACTAATATGTCTCTTAGTCCAATTTTAGCAAATCAGACCGCTCTACTAAATTGTACTAAATATACAATTTAGTGGTAGTAACTTCAATTGTAATTTTTACAATAACAAATATTGTACTTAAATTTATTCTCCAAATACAATTAAAGAGAAATTTAAACATACGCCTTAAGCTGCAAACCAGTTGTCCCATTCAAAGAAATCCCAAAGAGACAGCAATCCCACCAATAGGAGCATAAACTATGACAGATATGCCAAATACGAAAATTAGTTCTGATCATATAACCCATCAAAGTTCATTTTATATAACCTTACAAAACCGAATAGAGTAAAATTGTAAAGCACAAGGCAACAGAACAACCATGTCTCTAAGTTCACCCACTTGGAACAATACCTTACATTTTGAAGATTTAAAAACATTACAAAAGAAGAAATATTACCCGAGAAGAAAAACCTTGAATAGCTTTGTTCAAGTGTACCTGTGGTTTTCAGTATTCAATTCAATAGAAGGAAGTGCGCATGTACCTGTGGTTTTCAGTATTCAGTTCTATAATTTAGGGGCCTTAACATAAAGCTAGGAATGCTTACCTCACTCTCGGGCTTTATTGCCCATATGCGAATTGTAATACTGCTTAATTTAATGGAGTCCACTAAAATTCATGTAAAGTAAATGGACTTAATCAAACAATGTGATAATATCTACATAGAAATTGCAAAAATAAAAGTCAGGAATATGTTTCAACATTAAAAGAATCTAGGGTTAAGGTGCAAAAATACCCTTAACGTTTTTTGCCAATGGCAATTTTACCTCTAACGTCTAAAATGGTGCAATTTTACCCCTAAGGTTGGAAGCCAAGAGCAATTTTACCCCTAACGTTAATAAATTGGGTCAATTTGAGAAATAATTCATCAAACTGTCTTCTCGGTCATGAATCTTGTTATCTACACTTCATATGTGTGTCATTTTATCGTAACAAATCACAAACATTCGTTGGGATGTGAAAAAAAATAAAAAAAATATACTATCTTTTTGTACGGATTAGATAAAAAAATCAAAAAATCCACCGAATTTATAAATATTAATCTCAAATTCTATTATTAAATTATAAAAAACATGAAATCTTTTTTTTAGAACGAATTATTATGCAATTGGTGCAGAATAATGAACAAAAATATCTATGTTTTATAATAGTGTCTGAAATTGATCCAATTTATCAACGTTAGGGGTAAAATTGCTCTTGGCTTCCAACGTTAGGGGTAAAATTGCATCATTTTAAACGTTAAGAGTAAAATTACTCCTA
Organism: Euphorbia lathyris; assembly: GCF_963576675.1. Taxonomy (NCBI): domain Eukaryota; kingdom Viridiplantae; phylum Streptophyta; class Magnoliopsida; order Malpighiales; family Euphorbiaceae; genus Euphorbia; species Euphorbia lathyris. The sequence goes on from NC_088915.1 coordinate 90,712,361, forward strand.
ACCTAAAACGTTAGGGGTACTTTTGCACCTTAACCCAAGAATCTAATATTTGTATCTCTTACCACCAATCATGTATTTCAAAGTTCAATATTCTTTTGTCTTGCCATATTTTGGCACAGCTGAATCCAAAATAAAACAGAATTTTTAACCTTTTCGGTTTTGTAGGACACCTCAAAATTGGTTATTGGAATTTGAGCTTGCTACTACCATGTACTATAGCATAGCTGATAAAGATGTGCATTCTATAGGAAAAAAAAAAAAAAAAAAATACGCGTGAGTTGATTCTAAATGTCATATAATCTGTTAAAAATGACAAATCAATAAGTTTGTGTATATAAAGTTCGAACAAATCAATTATATGTATGTAATTGGATTTTAAAGCGAACTATAGATATGTATTAAAGTTCGAATAAGTCAACTATGAGTTATTTATTCCAATTGAGCAATTTGATGAGCTATTTGTTTTAAATAAACAAATTGAGGGGGTTAGTTGTCACAAGTCTAAGTTCGGAGAGTCAGTTGCAGTTAGACCTGGCAATTATCGTGTTCGAGTCGTGTCATTTCGGGTTCGTGTCACAAAAGAGTAAACTCAAACCCAACCCAAAAACTTTCGTGTCAAAGTCGTGTTAACCTGTTCGGGTTAGTGTCGATTTTGTGTCGTGTTTTCGGGTTACATGTAATTTTGTTATGCATATATATTAATAATAACTCTTAAAAATATAAAAACATATGGTACTGTTTTTAAACGTTTTATATCATTTTTAGATTAGTATGTTAACAATAATTATCGAAAAGTTCGATAATATCATGTTAGAGGGTCATGTAATGTGTTTATAACAATTTAGAAAATTCAAATCAATATTTGCAATTAATAATTATAATTTTATTATCTTTATTAATAAAGTGACATAAAAACACGAGAGAATATAACAATAATTTTCAATATCCGTGTCAGTTTCGTGTTTTCGGGTTGACACGAAAATTAATGTGTCATTTCGTGTCGTGTCAACTTTCGTGTCGTTTCATAAAACCCTAAACACTAACACTAAAAAAGCATGTCGTGTTCGTGTCGTGTCATCCGGTCGTGTGTCGCTTTGCCGGATCTAGTTGCAGTATTATGACAACTTGAGGGGACTGAGAAGATATTAAACCATTCAAAAATCATAATTGTAATTTACCATATTCTTTTAGAGAAAAATCAGAAATGGGTTTTCAAGATATGTACGATTTGGTTTAAAAGAAAAAGATTATGTATCATTTCTTTAAAGAAAAGAGATGTACGATTTCTTACAAAAAAGATGAAAAAAAAAAGATATGTACGATTTTTAAAGATAAGAAAATATTGGAAATGAGTTTTTGAGAAAATAAATGAAAAGGAAGTAGTAGAGCTTTTTAAAAGGTAAATTACACCTATTGTGACTCAATTTTGATGTTAAGGTCCAAAAATACCCCTAACGTTTTGAGTCAGGAGCAATTTTACCGTTAACGTTTAAAATTGTGTAATTTTACCCCTAACGTTGGAACTCGTGAGTAATTTTACCCCTAACGTTGATAAATTGGGTTAATTTGAGAAATAATTCATCAAACTATCTTCTCAGTTATGAATCTTTTCATCTACACTTCACACATGTGTCATTTTATCAGTAACAAATTACAAACATATGTTGGGATATGAAAAAAATAAAAAATAAAAAATTATATACTGCTTTTTTGTACGAATTAGACAAAAAAAATCAAAAAATTCACCGAAATTATAAATATTAATCTCCAATTTTATTATTAAATTATAAAAAAAACATGAAATCTTTTTTTTAGAACGAATCGTTATGCAATTGGTGCTGAAATTGCTCATGACTTCGAACGTTAGGGGTAAAATTGCATTATTTTAGACGTTGGGGGTAAAATTGCTCTTGACCCAAAACGTTAAGGGTATTTTTGCACCTTAACCCTTTTTAATATTATTGCCACTTAACTAAAATTAGACGAACAGACAAACAGGTGTAACATGGTCATTTTGTATCGTACTATGACTATCCTGAAAGCTAAAATATATTTGGTTAAAAATCTTTAAAAGATAGACAAAAGAATCAAAGAGTTAATATTGATAAAAGATATAAATATATTAATATATTTTTCAAAATATAAAAACTAAACCATATATTACGTTAAAAAAATGTGATTAATAAATTATTTACCCTGTAAAAAGTTGTGCACAAAAAGCACAAACAGTCCAAGCCACAAACTAAAACATAAAAAAGAAACAATGGACTATTAGGTAGCTCAAATTCTTATCTTATTTCAAGTAACAAAGGAGTATTATTTAATACTCGATGTTTGTTTTCGTTTTTTTATTATATGACGTTTTAAATTTTTTAATTTATTCATTCTTATATGTCGTTTTATATTATCAATATACTTTTGATAATGTTTTCTCCGATTTGTCCTTATTTATAGTAGAAATGGGTATAACTATTACTTCTTCCATTTCATTATACTATGTGTCATTTTATTGTGTTTTAAACAAATTAAAAAATACAATTAGTCCATTCATTACACTTTATAGGTTATTTTATCAATTGAGTTTTTTTTTCTCTAAAATATAAGTGGTTTTATTTTTCCAATAATTTTTAGTTTAGTTTTTTAGTCCAAGTATTATATTTTTGTTTAAATCCATGTGTTATTTGTCTAATATTTATTCTCGGCTTAATAGGCACCCAACCCCTTAAATTTGTAACTTTTTTTCACCTGCCCCCCTTAACTTAGGGGACAACCTTTCAACCCCCTCAACTCTCCAAGAACATCACATACAGCCCGTTACACCCCTATATTCTGTCAAAATATTGACCCGTGTAGAAAACGCGCTTGACTGTTGACAACACCAATGTCACGTGTCATTTTTGTAACAACCACTTGGATACATTTCACCTCGACGACCACTACCGCCAACCTCATCGCCTCGATAAGGCTGCGACGACAAACATCGATAGCACCTCGCACGAATATGGAAAAAATTAATAAAAAAAATGACACGGGACATTGGTGTGGTCAACAGTCAAGCGTGTTTTCTACACGTGTCAATATTTTGACCGAACATAGTGGTGTAAGGGATTGTATGTGATGTTTTTAGAGAGTTGAGGGGATTGAGAGGTTGTCCCCAAAGTTGAGGGGGCCAGGTAAAAAAAAGTTATAAGTTTAGGGGGTTGGATGCCTATTAAGCATTTATTCTCTAATCATTATATAAGAGATAAATTTTTTAGTTAACTAATGTAATTTATTAATCACTCTATATTGATTGTATTTCTTAATTTTTGTGAAACACCAGAGAGTAATATAAAGTGAATTAATGAATTTAGATTGGTTAACTAAAAATATTATTTCTCAAATAATAGTTGGAGAATAAGTCTTGAAATGTTCATACACAAGGACCAAGATAAGAATGTAATGTTTGGACCGAAAATTTTTAACGACTTATATTTTGAAAAAATAACTCAATTACTAGATGTCTTATAAAGCTGAATGAATGGAGTAGTATAAATAATCTTAATTAAGTCAAGAAAATAAAAAGAGAGCAATTTTACATGAAAATAGAGGTTTAAAAAAATATCAAAAAATAAATTCATAAATTTATAATTTTAATAATCTTATTAATATTGCATTGGTTTTGATGAAATTTTTAAAAGATTTATAAAAAAAAAGAACAGACTAAGCAAGAGCATCTGTAGTAGTGGTTATAACTGTATTTGCCATCTAAACATTTATAGCAACAACCAACCACCACCATTGGTAATATGTATGTCTAATGGTTTCTAATTTAATTTTAATTTTCGTGGGCCCATTTGTAATAAGAAAGTTACAATCATACTAATTTGGCTTAATACATCATTTTAATTTTCGTGGGCCCATTTGTAATAAGAAAGTTACAATCATACCGCAGATTAACGCAGCAGCAGAACCGCAGGTCGCGGACAGCAGCAGCAGTGACGGACCGTTTCTTCACAGACCTGTGACGAGTTCAGGAATATATCAGCAGATTGTTAATTGGCGGAAACCGCGATAAGGATTCATCAAGTGCAATACGGACGGAGCTTTGTTCAGAAACCCGAACGAGGGAGACACGGGGGTTGTAATGCGAGATGATTCAGGAAATTTCCGTTGTTGTCTGAGCCAAGTGCGGACAGGTACATTCTCCCCTATATTAATTGAAGCTCTAGCCGTTAGAGATTGCTTAGTTTGGCTTGTCGAAACCCCATGGGAGAAGATTGAGATAGAAACAAATGCAAAAGTAGTAGTTAATGCAATTTTGAACCGCTCAAACGATCTAACCGAATTTGGATTAGTAGTTCAGGATTGTATAGAGTTGTTAGCAAACAACCGAGAATGCTCGGTTTCATTGGGTCTGCTCATGTAGTAGCAAAGCATTCCCGTTCTAATGCTAATTATTTTTTTTCAAATGTAATGCCTCAATGGCTGTCAGATGTGTTTGAACAGGATCTGCGAACTTATTCGTTATAATTGAAGGGCTTCAGTTTGTTTAAAAAAAAAAGTATGTAGCCATTCGATCTCAAAATAAAAAATTATGAGAATTAATTATATTCTAAAAATATTAATTCTTGAAACTTTTCGATTTAACATCATCTAAGTGTAGTTTGTTTAGGAGAAAGAGTGACAATTTTAGAGAAAGGAAATTTTAAAAATTAATTCAATTTGTAGCTTCATGGTAAATTTTATCATCAACAACTTTAATTCTTTAATATTTTCATTTTAAGGTCGTTAAGTATCATTTTGAAGAGTTAGTTAAAGTTTAGTAGTCACGAATATTAAAATGTGTAAATTTAAGTAACTTTTATGTTATTTTTGAAGTTTAGTAGACTTAACTTTGGGTAAATTACATCCATGACTATTGAAGTTTATCCATTTTAATATTATGGTCACTGAACTTTAATTCTCAACGGTATAACCACTAAATTTTACACTTTTTAATACTAGTGGCTACTCAAATTTAACCAAGTCCTCAAAATGATTGTTAACGACATTAAAATGAAAATATTTAAGAATTAAAATTGTTCAGAATGACATTTACCATGAAACCATATTTTTTATTTTCCAAAATCATATTTTTTTAGAGCATTTTCTTTCTAAAAATTGACAAAGATCGTAGACTTATTCAATATAATTATAAAGGCTCAGAGCTTAATCAAGAAAGTTATCCTTCCCCATTCAAGTGAAAGAATATTAAAGATGGTAGGTACCCCTCTTGTAGGAAGGTCTCAACCACCTTGAAGAATTTCGAGGCGGTCAAGTCGGCTTTGGTTTTGAACAATGATTATATATAAGATATTTACACCCTTAAACGTAATATGTTGTCTATTGACATCCTGAAATTTTAAAATAACCTATAAACACACTTATATTTGATTTTAAAAATCTATCACATATCTATAGTTGGTTTTAAAAACCTATCACATACCAATAGTTGGCTCGGGACTACTGCATCACGTGTTTTTTTTTTCTACAACACGCACATGTCACCTCATTTGTTGTGCACCTGGAGATAACGTCCTAAATTTGGACACATGTATTGGGATACGAAATTAATATATATAAATTCCAAAAAATACACAACTTTTCATCAACTGCATTAAAAATTAAGATTTCAAGTCTAACAAACAACCAACAAGTTCTAAAAAAAACAACCAACAAAATAATATGATCATAACAAATAACAACCAACAATGTTAATTTCCTAAATAGAAAGAAAGTAACTGTTTTTCAAAGAGAATAAATGTATCCTATGGATTATCAACCGTATCTGACACGGATTTCATACATGTATCTGTGTCTTGTCGTGTGTGCACGGTATGGCAGCCAATACGGAGAGTCAGGGTATCATAGGTCAAACATTCACGGTATTTGGACTCAAAAATAGCAATTTCAGCAAGCGAACCAGAACCAGAGCCCATTGTAGCATATATTAGCATATATATGTAAGCAGTATCCTTGAATAGGAAGATGTGATGATGATAATTAGGGGTGTTCAAAAACCGAACCAAACCGAAATAACCGACCGAACTGATGAATTTTGGTTTTTTCGGTTCGGTTTTTCGATCTATTAGGTTCAGTTTCAGTTTTAAATATTTAAATATATCGATTGGTTCGGTTTTATGATAAAATAACCGAATTAACCGAACCGACCGAAATAGAAATTAATTATATAAAAGTTTATTTATGGTCGATCAGGTTATATATTAGTTTGTAAGATTTATTTATATTATATAAAAGACTATTGTTTAATGGATTTAAATTTACTATTTCCAATTGTTTGTACTGTTTTTTTAAGTTAGTTCCTAATAATAATATGCAATAGTCACTGCCCAGTAGGTTTCCAAAAAAAAAAAAAAAAAAAAAAACACTGCCCAGTAATGTAATTAACATGTATTTCTTAAAGATTGATTTTTTAGTTATATAAAAATTAAATATTGTTTCAATACATGATGAATAATACTCTGTATACATTCAACCTATATTATTCATAATTCATGGCTTTTTTTAATATAAATATTGTAATAATATAATATAAAATAAGAAATAATTTATTTAATAAAGAATAAAACCGAATACTGAACCGAAACGAAATATTCAGTTCGGTTCGGTTCAGTTTGTTAATATTATTCGGTTAGGTTCGGTTTTAATTTTAGATCCTATTCGGTATTCAGTTATTTCGGTTCGGTTTTCAAACCGACCCGACGGTTGAACACCCCTAATGATAATGATACCACATGCTTACCTTATTAGACTTTTTTTAAGACAATTAAACCGGTGGGTATTCAAATGCTCCGTGAGAAAGATTAAGGCCCTGTTTGGTAAAGAGCGTTTTGGGATAAAAAGAGCGGTTTTGACCAACTTTAACGGTTTGACCACTGAAACCGCTGATTGGAGTGTTTGGTGGAGAGAGGTTTGGGAGAGAGTTTTGAAACCTCAATCCTAAACCCTAAACCCTAAACCCTTAAAACAAATCCTCTGATTTGGACCGTTAACAAATTCATGGCAAATCAGTTAATAGGGTGAGCAAAATAACTGATAATTGATAATCAAACCGAAGCTTTAGTTTGATTCGGTTATTTTTAGTATCTGGTTCAGTTCGGTTTTCATTCAAGCGAAATTTGGTAATCAGTTAACGATTCGGCTATTTTATAAAAAATATCAGTTTAACTCAAACTGAACTGAAATTTATATATAAATACAAAAAAGGGTAAAGTTCAAATAAAACCCATGTGGTTTCACTAATTTTCAGATAAAGGACTGTGGTTTACTTTTTGTCAAAACGAGGATTGAGGTTTTCAACTTTAACAAAATAATGATTTTTTCGATTGATACTATTAAAATCACATTTGACGACTTCAAAAATGACATATTTTAAGAACTACTAATATTCTAAGCAACTTTAATTCTTCAACTTTTTTATTTTGAGATTGTTTAGATGATGTTTAGTAAAGAGAGAGAAAGTTAATGTTTAGAGACAGAAAGTTCCAAAAAAAGATGATTTTCGAAAATCGAAAATGTAGTTCCATAGAAAATATGACATTGAACAACTTTAATTCTTGAAAATTTTCATTTTCAGGTCGTTAAAGATGATTTTAATAGCATTAATCCAAGTTTGAAACCTCAATCCTTGTTTTGACAAAAAGTAAACCACAGTCCTTTATCTGAAAATTAGTGAAACCACAGGGGTTTTATTTGAACTTTACCCTAAAAAAATCATAATCTCATTTTATATTCTGCAAACTAAATTGTATGTATATATATTTAGTTTTGAATATGCAAAATCAATGTTAACTTCAATAAAAAAAAATATATTTTCTTATATAAAAATTTATAATTTTAAACATTTATATTAAAAATTTATATATTCCAATTCGGTTGGTAACAAAACCTAACCAAAATTTTCGGTTAATTAAGATTCGGTTTCAAGTTCTGTTCGATTCTAGCAACTCAACCAAACAAAGGCTCACCCTAGTTAACAGTGTTAAAAAAGTTGGGGTATTTTGGGAAACAATTTATTTATTTATTTTGAAAAGTCAAAGAGTTATTTTTAAACCATATTTTCTCCTTTCTTTTGGTTCAGATGACAAGTCCTTCTCAAAATGTTTGACTGTTTTTGCCCAATAGCACTGATTCAAAGGACACCCTAGACAGTGACTATTCACAAGAACCCCTTCCCTTCTCTCTTTTTTTCAATGCTTTTTCTAGCTTTCTTCTTACCCTCTTCTCTTCCTTGTTTTTGCATACTTTGCATTACTCAATTAAGGAAACTCTGAGAATCACTATTTAAGACTTACTGAGTTTGAAAGAGTAAAAATGTGTCAAATGCCTAATGAACCTGACTGAGTAATTAGAAAATGAGATAGGACTCACCGCGCTAACAATGTAGTGTTGTAGTGTTAGGTTCTTGCGAGAAAAACGTTGAATCGAATCCATAGGCAGGAGTCATAACTTAATGAAGGTCCTTTGGTTCAATCTTTTCTCTCCATCAGCCGGTCTCCTTCTAGCCTGAGGAAATAAAGGCCTAAATAAGAAGCTCAATCTGATTAACAAGGATATAAAAATCGGACATATAGGAACTTATACCTCTAGGAACCACGGTTGATTTCCGAGGAGCCTGCATAAGACTTTGAGTTTACAGAGGAAAAATGTGTCAAATGCCTCCTAATCAACCTGACTGAGGCATTAGAAAGTGAGATAGGACTCACCGCGCCCTGATAACAATTTAGTGTTAGGTTCTTGCGAGAATCGAATCCACAGGCAGGAGTCTAACTTAACGAAGGTTCTTTTCTCTCCTTCAGCCGATCTCCTTCTAGCCTGAGGAAACAAAGGCCTCAACGAAATAAGAAGCTAAACTGGTGAAAAGGATACAAAAACTTACACATACAGAAACTCATACCTCAAGGAACCACGGTTGATTTCTGAGGAGCTTGCATGTTCAGATCGCAGGGGTGCTAGGTGTAAGGGGGGATTATCTTTGTAATCAGAATATGTAATAATGGGGAGAGACTTACTCTATTGTGTTGTGGGGAGCTTTGTAATAGCCATTAGCAGTATGACTCGAGTTGGTATAAGAAACACTATAGGGGGGAGTGACCTGTCACACTGGACAGTCACTCGGTTGTTGGTAATCTACCATCTCTAGTAGTTGCCCCCCTGCTACTACGAGATGGGACCCGTGGTGTAACACTATTGCTTATCTATGAATAACATCATCCGCGTATTGTTCATTCTTGAGTGTTCTATATGTTATCCATGTGTGTGCGTGATTGAGATGGTTGCCCTTATGTTGGTATCGTATGTATGCTATTATATTCACTATATGTGGTTCCTATCTAACCCTTGCGTGTGACCTTTGCAGTTAGGGTGATCTAGTTCTCTTGGCTGGCTTACTTCGGGGGAGACGAGTAAGCGCCGCACGGGCCCCGACGATAGGCCCCGTGACATTTGGTATCAGAGCTTGGTGTAACGATACTGGGAGGAACCATGACGATTGCAAATGCTAAACGCATGGATGCCATAGAAAAGCGAATTGAGGATCTCGATCTTGACAATCTTTCTATAGCAGTAATAGAAAACTGCAGGCAGATCGAGCGTATGGAAGAAGCCATCATAAGACTCCAAGATGAAAATGGAGTAGGCCAGGGGGCCAATACTGAAGAACTTTCTCTACGTATTGACAACCTCGAGGAGGCAATGTCGAAACTCTAATGCGGAGATGAAAATAAAAATCCGGCAGAGGCCGAGGCCTTGAGGGCTAATATACATACGGCAGAGGCCGAAGCCTTGAGGGCTAATTTATATCCGGCAGGGGCCGAGGCCTTGAGGGCTAATATACATACGGCAGAGGCCGAAGCCTTGAGGGCTAATTTACATCCGGCAGGGGCCGAGGCCTTGAGGGCTAATATACATCCGGTAGAGACCGAGGCCTTGATGGCTAATATAAATCCGGCAGGGGCCGAGGCCTGGAGGGCTATTCTAAATCCGGCAGGAGCCGAGGCCTTGAGGGCTAGTGAAAATCCGGCGAGAGCCGAGGCCACGGGGGCTGATGTTGAATTGTTTAAAGCCATTGTGGCTCATGCTGATATCTTTAGGGCGATGATAGCCCGAACAGAAATTTTTGAATTCGTGATGACGAATGCCAAAGCTATTCGAGAACTAATAGCGAAAAATAATCCCCATACCGATCAACCACCGAATAGTGGTGTGACTCGAGGAAAAGGGAGAAGCATAATTAATGAGAATGCTCATTTTGCAGGTGAAGAAGAGTTAAATGCGCTTAGAACGGCCATAGGCCATGTCGAAGCAGATCAGAGAAAGTTATTCGAGGCAGTGGAGAAAACTCGAGACCAAACTGCGGATGGATTTGATAACCTCAGACATGAGTTGAATGTCCTGCAGGGGAAGGTGGAATCTCTCTCCCTAAACGGGGGAAGTCGTCAAGCGGCCGCGAAAATCAAAATTCGAGAACCGAAACCTTTTGTAGGAATTCGGGACTCCAAGGAAGTGGATAACTTCTTGTTCGATGTGGAAAGTTATTTGGCAGCTACAAAGACAAGCCTAGATTCAGAACGACTAGCAATTGTACCGATGTACTTGGAGGGGGATGCCAAACTGTGGTGGAGACACCAGACTGGTTCAGGGTTAGTAAACACGTGGGAAGACTTCAAACGGGAGTTAAAATCTCAATTCTCCCCCGTAAATGTGCAGTTCTCAGCCAGAAATAGGCTAAGCGAACTCCGACAAACTGGTAACATCCGAGACTATGTTCGAAGTTGGAAAGTTCTTACCCTAGAAATTCCGGAGATGCAAAAGGAGGAAAAATTCTTTTGCTTCATGAAAGGATTGAACCCTTGGTTTCACAGTGAGGTGATGAGAAGGGGAGCCACAGATCATTCCTCAGCAATCGCGGCAGCTGAAAGCCTAGAGGATTTTAATAGTAACACGAAGAGGAAATTCCCTTCTGGAGTAGACTCAAACCCCAGGGCTAACAAATGGAGCCGTCCATGGAATGGGGGAGGTGACCGAAACTATTCCTCGTCCGGAGGCGAAAGGCGACCATGGAACGCCAACAACTCTGAGCGTCGACCCTACCTAGGGAACCACTCAGAAAGAAGAAGCCTTCCACCAAGGATGATAGGTCCCTATACACAAACCCAAGGAAGCCTGTCGCAAAGGAACCAGTCATACACACCGAGGCCACTGTCATGCTTCATTTGCATAGGATCACACAAGGCCGTCGATTGCCCGGAGAGATCATCTTTGGCCTCACTACTCGCGACACGAGAAGAAGGGAGTGTCGTAAGGGAAAGGGAACGCGAACCTTCAGAACCCTCAGTAATGGGATCGCTTCGATTCATGGGAGCTCTAGTAAAACAAATAAAGGAGACAGGAGACGGTTCCGAGAAATGACTCATGTACGTAGAGATAGTAATAAATGGCAAGAACACGAGAGCCTTGATTGACACTGGAGCAACTGATAATTTCATAACAGACACCGAAGCCTCCCGCTTAGGATTCCATGTGGTAAGGGGGACAGGAATGATGAAGGCTGTGAACTCAGCTGCTCAGTCGATTAGTGGAACGGTCCAACATGTACCTTGCAAATTGGGACCTTGGACGGGCACGATAGGGTTCACAATAGCACATATGGATGACTTCGACGTCGTGTTGGGGCTGGATTTTCTGAAACAGAGCTTCGCAGTACCCATAGCATCAGCAAGTTGCCTTCTGTTTATGAACCAGGACCCGTGCATCATACCGGTAACGATGAGCTCAATTCGAGAGAAGAAGTATATCTCAGCGATACAGTTCAAGAAGGGTATAAAGAGGGGGGAGCAGATGTATGTGATTGTCCCTAAAGGTGACGACTCAGAAGGTAGTGTCATTGTCCCTCGAATGCTCGAAGGAGTGATGAGGGAGTTCCAAGATGTCATGCCAGAGACGTTGCCACAAACATTACCTCCACAACGAGATGTTGATCATGCTATAGACCTATTCCCAGGTACAAAGGCCCCAGCAAAAGCACCGTATCGAATGGCTCCCCCTGAATTAGCAGAATTGAGGAAACAGTTAGATGAACTGTTGACGGCAGGTTTCATCCGGCCATCAAAGGCCCCATACGGCGCCCCTGTACTGTTCCAGAAGAAAGCAGATGGGAGTCTGCGGTTGTGTGTTGACTATCGAGCACTTAACAAAATTACTGTGGGCAACAAATATCCAATTCCCATAATCTCGGACTTGTTCGATCAGCTCAGTGGAGCCAAATACTTCACTAAGCGCGACCTACGCTCTGGGTACTACCAAGTTAGAGTAAAGGATGAGATGTACCAAAAACTGCTTGCGTAACTCGGTATGGGTCCTTCGAATATCTTGTTATGCCTTTTGGACTGACAAACGCTCCGGCGACTTTTTGTACTTTAATGAACCAGGTATTCAGAGACTATCTTGACAAATTTGCGGTGGTCTACCTAGACGACATTGTCATATACAGTTCCACCCTCAGGGAACATCAGGAGCACTTGCGACTAGTTTTTCAGAAACTGAGAGAGAATCAACTTTTCCTCAAGTTATCCAAATGTGCCTTTGGTCAGACGAGCATCAAATTCCTTGGCCACGTCATTGAGGAAGGGCAGATAAGCATGGACAAGGGCAAAGTACGGGCTATAGTGGACTGGAAAATCCCTAGGAATACAACAGAATTGAGATCCTTCTTGGGACTGGCTAACTATTACCGGAAGTTCATTAAAAGTTACTCGGAGACAGTCGTCGACCTTGCTGATCTGTTGAAGAAAGACAACAAGTGGGAGTGGACGGACCAGTGTCAGAAATCCTTCGAGAACTTAAAACAAGCTGTCACTGCAGACCCTGTGCTAGCTATCCCGGATATGAGCAAGCCATTCGAAGTTCACACTGACGCATCAGATTTTGCCTTAGGAGGAGTCATAATGCAAGAGGGTCGTGCGGTAGCTTTTGAAAGCAGGAAGCTCAATAATGCAGAACGATGATATTCCACACATGAGAAAGAGCTACTAGCAGTCGTGCATTGCCTGTGAGTATGGCGCCACTATTTACTGGGATCCAGGTTCATAGTGAAGACAGACAACACAGCAGTTAGTCATTTCCTGACTCAACAGGGATTGACATCTAAACAGGCACGATGGCAAAGCTTGTTAGCGGAATTTGACTTTGTGCTGGAGTATCACTCGGGGAAAATTAATCAAGTTGCAAATGCATTAAGTCGGAAGTCAGAATTAGCGGAGTTGACAAGAATAGCCTCTCTGTCCAGTAGTCATCTATCATCCCCAATACGACAACAAATCCGAGAAAACTTACAGAAAGATCCTCAGGTAACCGCTATCATCAACCTAGCAAAGCAAGGGAAAACTAGACAGTTCTGGATGAGCGAGGACTTGTTGGTAACAATCAAGGAAAGAGTTTATGTACCAACCGCCGCTAATCTGAGGAAGACACTGATGAAGGAATGTCACGACACACTATGGGCAGGCCATCCAGGGTGGCATCGCATGCTAGCTCTCCTCCAGCGACACTATTACTGGCCAAGAATGGAAGATGATGTGAGAGAATATACAAAAACTTGTCTAATCTGCCAGCAAGATAAGGCCGAAAGAAAGAAACCTGCAGGGCTGCTGCAGCCACTACCAGTACCAAGCCGACCATGGGAAAGTGTCTCCCTCGACTTCATCTCCAGCCTCCCTCGAGTGGGTGACTGCGACTCCATCTTGGTGGTAGTTGACAGGTTTTCCAAATATGGAACTTTCATTCCGATGCCAAAGTATTCAACTGCGGAAGTGACCGCACAGGCTTTCTTCAAGCAGGTAGTCAAATATTGGGGAATCCCAAGGAGTATTGTTAGCGACAGAGATGGTCGGTTTGTGGAAACTTTTTGGGCTGAATTATTTCGACTCTTGGGGTCGAGCCTCGACATGTCCACTAGTTATCATCCTCAGACTGATGGTCAAACAGAGCGTTTTAACAGCATGCTGGAAGAGTACCTTCGGCACTTTGTCAATGCCAGTCAACGAAACTGGCCTTCCTTGTTGGATGTGGCGCAATTCTGTTTTAATAGCCAGAAAAGTTCTGCTACTAATAAATCACCTTTTGAAATTGTTACAGGTCAACAACCATTGGTGCCTCATTCAGTTGATATTCCATACACAGGCAAAAATCCAAAAGCATATCTGTTCACTAAAAGAGTGGAAACAGAACGAGGAGATCGCGAAGGCGCATTTGACGAAGGCATCAATGAGGATGAAGAAATGGGCGGATACAAGCCGACGTCCACAAGAGTTCCAAGTGGGAGACATGGTTCTGCTCAAACTTCGACCTGAACAACTTCGCTGCCTACGGAACAGAGATAGAAGACTCGTCAGGAAGTACGAGGGACCCCTCCCGGTCCTAGCTAAAGTGGGACCCGTAGCCTACAAACTGGATCTCCCACAGTGGATGTCATTCCACCCAGTGTTCCATATCATCAACTTAAAAGAGTATCACCCAGACACAGTAGACGACCAGCGCAACAAATCAAAGCGACCTCCAATTACAAAGAAAGCACCTGCCAGTAAAGAAGTGGAAGAAATCCTTGCAGAACGCACAGCAACGGCATGTCACCGCCGCCCTCACACAGAGTACCTTGTCAAGTGGAAAGCTCAAGGAATAGAAGAAACAAGCTGGGAGAAAGCAACCGACCTCCAACCCTTCCAACAAAAGATTGAAGACTTCATCAAAACCCGTTCGACAGGGACGTCGAACCTCTAGGTGGGGGAGAGTGTAAGGGGGGATTATCTTTGTAATCAGAATATGTAATAATGGGGAGAGACTTACTCTATTGTGTTGTGGGGAGCTTAGTAATAGCCATTAGCAGTATGACTCGAGTTGGTATAAGAAACACTATAGGGGGGAGTGACCTGTCACACTGGACAGTCACTCGGTTGTTGGTAATCTACCATCTCTAGTAGTTGCCCCCCTGCTACTACGAGATAGGACCCGTGGTGTAACACTATTGCTTATCTATGAATAACATCATCCGCGTATTGTTCATTCTTGAGTGTTCTATATGTTATCCATGTGTGTGCGTGATTGAGATGGTTGCCCTTATGTTGGTATCGTATGTATGCTATTATATTCACTATATGTGGTTCCTATCTAACCCTTGCGTGTGACCTTTGCAGTTAGGGTGATCTAGTTCTCTTGGCTGGCTTACTTCGGGGGAGACGAGTAAGCGTCGCACGGGCCCCGACGATAGGCCCCGTGACACTAGGCACCGATCTAAACGAGAGAGAGAGAGAGGACCAATGGTGTCGAAAATGAGCGTTAGAGTCACCACCGCGGTTGAGAATAGCTGCGTTTAGGATGGTCGTCGGAGCCAAAGGACAACGCCGTAGAAGCTTTAGGTAGAACGGAATCTGCCCTTTTTAGGAGAAGAAAGAGAGCCGTGAGATATAGATGCGAAAGAAGGTCTCTGTAATTTGAAGAAATAAGATATTTAGGGTTTGTTGAGTAGTATATAAATAAAAGGAAGGGCCTTAAGGTTAATGGGTTATGGGTAAATCAACATTCTCATTCCGTTGAAACCAACCCATCTTGTTTCACCTTTGATTTTGGCTTAATATATTATTTGTCCTCAATTTGTTGAAAAAGTTTGATTGGCTCTTTAAATTTTTAAAGTATCCTGATAGTTCCCTCAACTTATATAAAATATTCAATTAACTTCCTAAACTTGCACAAAATGTAACAATTGATCATTCGATTGTAAAAAAATAAGTTAAATACAGAAAATGTATTACACGCGTCTTAAAAAAAGTAAAACAATTAAGATCGGATATGCAGTTCTAATACTAGACAAGAAAAGTTTTATAGTTGAGCAAGTTATAACTTCATTTTTAATCTATTTTTAAATTATGTAATAACATTCTAAGATACGTGGAATACATCATCCGCATTTAACTTACTTTTTTTGCAACCGAATGATTAATTGATTACATTTTACGCAAGGTAAGGGGGTTAACTTCACATTTTATCAACTTGAGAGGGTTATTGGGACACTTTGAAAGTTCAGAGAGTCAATCAAACTTTTTAGACAAGTTCAAGGGGGCAAATGATGTATTAAGCCTTTTATTTTTTTAGGATAAGGTACAAAAATAGCCCTAACGTAGATAGTCAAAAGTAATAATACCTCTAACGTTAAAAATGGTACAATTAAGGACCCAACGTTAACAACTTGGTTCAATTTTAACTCCACTAACAGATCTCCTTTAACACTGTTAGAATCTCTGTTTAGTTTTAACCTAATTATCTTTTATACCCTTATCATCTTCATCCTATCTTCATCCTATTCGTGAAAACGTAAAGAATAAAACATCTAACTGTCTAAAAACTTTTACAAATCTCTTAATTCATCTCACCTGGATTTAACTCCACTCTTTTTCAATTCAATTCTTTTCCTTTCCATACAGTTCACCCTTTCAAAATTTGATGTCCATTGATGACCTTCAATCAGGACTTAAGATGAAAGGGGCATATGAATCGACAAAAAATGTCTTCCAATTGAAGGCTCACAGAGGATGAATTTAACAACGCCGTAAACACCACCTAGATGAAGAGAGATACAAATTAAACCGTTGAGAGACCCGACGATATCATACGAGCAAGAGGGATTAGGATCTAGAGGTAGATCGAGTAACATGGACAAAAAATAATCTTGATTGTAAAAAACATTAACAGTCTTCCATTTTTTTTATCAAGAATATCTGATTGATGCAGCAAAAAGTTGGGGATTTTTTGAAGATGGGTTAAAATTAAATTAACATTTATAATCAGAGAATATAATGATTTTCAGACCCACCTGTACTTCCAGATTATGGATTTCATCAACAGCTTCAGCAATATATCTCTTATTATTTCTGGTAAAGATTTCGCCATGGCACAAAGATTTGGGATTATACAAATAATAGTCTAAGTTTCCAACACAATCATAGTGAAGTTTAGGGAAAGAAAAGCCATCGAAATGAAAAAAAAAAAGTGGAATGAAATTGATAGATGGGATGAAAGGAAAGAATAAGAGATTTGAAAGAAGATTTTGGATAAAGTTAGATTTGAGATTTTTGACGTTTCAAGTGATGAAGATGAAGGTTATAAAAGACAATTAGCTATTTTAATCCCATGGAATTTATTAAGCTGGAAAAATTTACACTAACGGAAATTTTAACTACAATAAAGGAAATCTGTTAGTTTGGTTAAAATTGGACCAAGTTATAAACATTAGGTCCTCAATTGTACCATTTTTAACGTTAAGGGTATTATTGCTCTTGGCCGTCTACGTTAGGGGTATTTTTATACCTTATCCCTATTTTTTTTCTTGGCTTAATACATCATTTGTCCCCTTGAATTTGTCCAAAAAGCTTGATTGGCTTTCTAAACTTTTAAAGTGTCCCAATAGCTCTATCAACTTGCTTAAAATATTAAGTTAACCCCTTGAACTTGAATAAAATTTAATTAATTGATCACTCGATTTCAAAAAAGTAAATTAAATGCGAAAGATGTATTCCACGCATCTTAGAATGTTATTACATAATTCAAAAATAGAATAAAAAATGAAGTTGTTACTTGTTTAACTATAAAATTTGTCTTCGCTAATATTAAAATCATATACTCCCGATCTTTGTCGTTTTACTTTTTTTTAGATGCGGGTAATACATCTTTCGCATTTAACTTGATTTTTTTAACCGAGTGATCAACTGATTACATTTTGTGCAAGTTTAGAAAGCTAATTGAACATTTTATGCAAATTGATTCAGAAGACCAATCAAACTTTTTTTTTTTTGGATAAGTTCAAGGTGAAATGATGTATTAATCCTTTTTATCTTTCTTTCCTAGCCGAATTAGTAAGAGTTGAAACTTTTTTTTATTGTTTTATGGAAAGGTTTAAAATACTTAGTTGTGTATAGTTTAGGTGCTAACTATATATGATTTTTATATTAATTTCAATATGTGTAGCCACATTATACATGTGTTTTTTTTTTTTGGTACAATGGAAACTAGATCAACGCAGACACTGACGGACCAGAGCTCAAAGTCCGGAGGAGCTCACTACATGAAGATTTTTTTTCTTAATAACTACTTAAGGCTTTGATTCATATTAGTTAAATCAAAATTTTCAAATTTTTTATAATGTAAGGGTAAATTTGATCTTAATTGGAAACGTTAAGGTGCAAAACAACTGAGCTTCAATATAAAGTAATGATAAGGTGCAAAAATAACGTAACGTTTACACCTAAAAACAATTTTACTCTTAACGTCTAAAATTGTGCAATTTTACCCTTAATGTTGGCAGCCAATAGCAATTTTACCCCTAACATTGACAAGTTTGGTCAGTTGTATAAATTATTCATCAAATTGTCTTCTCGGTCACGAATCTTGTCATCTAAACTTCACACATATGTGTCATTTTATCATCAGTTAGTAACATATCACAAATATATGATTAAACGTGAATTTTTTTTAAAAATATATTGTATTTTATTACTCATTAGGGGTAAAATTACTCATGTCTGTACACGTTAGAGGTATTTCTATACTTTATCCCTATAAATTAATATTACTAATTAAGAGCTAAGATACAAATAATCAATTTAAACTAAAAAATACAATTAAAAATAATAAAAGACTTCAGTGCCTTAGAGTATCTCTAATAGCCTCTTAATATGACTCTTAAGTTAAAATTTAAGGAGGAAGAGTTAAAAACCAGTTTCAACAGCGTCTTAGTGCCTCCTAGATTCATTTTTTATTAATAATTTATTATTAAGAGATTTCTCTCCTTTCACTATTGTTAAATATAACCATCATTAATAATTTTAATCATAAAATAATAAAAAATAAATGAATATAAAAAGTATTATTGGAAATGATATTTTAGTCACTTTTAAATCACGAAAAGTCAATTATTTACATTATTTGCAGAGAGTGCACTGCTATTGGAAATGCTGTTATTCCTCTTCTTATTTTATCCGACTACATCGTCATTTTAGAGGGGGCCATCTCTTCATGCTTGCAATTAACAAAGTAGTCCTTTTTTCGCTCATTGTTATTTGTTGCTGTTTCAAAATCACAAACTAATCCTTCTCATTTTGTTTAAAACGGTTGATTAGGAGGGTGTTTGTTTCAACTTTTCGGAGGAGCGTTTAGCGTTTCACTCCAAACCGCAGGAAATATAGCGTTTGGTTAGGTTTATATAACCGTAGCGTTTAGCACTTTCTCTGGAAACTGCAGCGTTTTAGAGCGTTTCACGAAAAGCTCTTATTTGTAGCTTTTCATAAACAGATGTTTGCAGTTAGTTGTTATTGACAGAATTATCCTTCTTATTTTCACAAAATATGTTTATTCTTTAACATTATTTATATTTCTACAACATAATTACTAAAAAACAAGATTTTATTGCGTTTAATAAATTTTTTATATAGATTATTTTTTATTAATTTGTGTAACACATTTTTTTATTTTATAATAGGATAAGGTGTAAAAAATACCATAATATTTTCTTTCGTACAAGTTGGACAAAAAAATTCTGATATTTCATCGAATTTATATATATTAATTTTTAATTTTATTATTAAATCATAAAAAAATATGAAATATCTTTTTTAGAACTACTGGTATGTGCAATTGGTGTATAATAAGATATAAAATATCTATGTTTTCTAATAATATCTGAAATCGACCCAACTTGCCAATATGAGATGTAAAATTGTTCTTAACTGTCAGCGTTATGGGTAAAATTGCACCATTTTAGACATTAAGAGTAAAATTATTTCTAATTGTAAACGTTATGTGCATATTTTCACATTTTTCCTTTTATAATTTCATCGTTTATTAATTTAAAACATATCCATTTTAGACATTTTAAATCCGAACAGCAACAGTTCAATATAATTTTACCAAACACTAGTAATTAAACAGCTAATAACAAACAGCTAACAGCTTACTGCAACTACAAACAGCTAACAGCAACCGCAACAGCTATTAGCTAACAGTTGAACCAAACAGGTCCTAGGTATTTGAACTTTCAAAATATTCTAATAATCCTCTCAATTTATATAAAGTGTCCAAATTATATAAAATATAATCAATTAATTATAAAAATGTAAGTTAAATATGAAAGATATATTGTACTCGTTTAAAAAAATGATCAACTTGGTTTTTTTTTGGTAGGAACAGAAAAAGAAGAAAAAAAACAAAAACAAAAACAAAAACAAAAAAACCTAACCTAGGATTAGCCTAGGGAAGCTAACCCCCACCACATCTTCAAAAAGAAGAGAAGAAAGATAATCAGGAGGATAAGAAAAGGTCGTGACGCCTAACATCCCCTCATGACCAGCAGCCGTCAAACGATCCGCTACCCGGTTCTGTTCTCTGAAGATATGGCTGAAATTTATGAAATCAAAGGAAGAGCAAAATCTTCTAATACCTTTGATTAGATTTTGGCTATTTAAACAAATAACATTATTATCGGAAATCATTTTGATAGCCTCAAGGTTGTCAGATTCTACAATCAACTTCTTCAAACCCAGACTCTTGGCAAGTTTAAGGCCAGAAAAAATCCCTCAAAGCTCAGCCGAAAAGGACGAACCCAAGCCCAGATTCTGAGCAAACCCAGACAACCAGGCACCCTCATCATCTCTCAAAACACCTCCTGCAGCAATCTTACCATCCTCAAGGCAAGAACCATCTGTGTTTAATTTCACCACCCCTTCCCTAGGCCTGCACCAACCAAGGAGGTGAACAGTCTTCTTCTGGGTCGACCTAGCAAGAGAATCTCCTTTGAAGCTATCAGTAATATTGAATAATTTTTCCGAGAAGAACTCAACTAAATTAGGAATAGAAACAGTTTTCTTTCCAAAGATCTCCTTATTCCCCCACTTCCAAATCTGGTGACAGACAATAACAAAGAAAATATCACCATGCTCAAGGTTAGCCAATAACTTCCCACTAACTCCATCAATAAACCAGTCATGATCAGAGTGAGCCAATAAAGTAGAAAGCAGGTGGTGAGGGAGAACTTTTCTCCATACCTCTTTACTCCTAGTATAGTCCCTAAAAGCATGGCAAATAATTTCAACATGCTCTCTGCATCTGCTGCAAGCACCTGAATCCACCAGATGCTGTCTATTTCTATCCGAATTAGTGAGCAGCCTATCCTTAACACCAAGCCACAGAAAGCTCCTAATGCGGTAAGAAATTTTTAAAGCCCAAATAATTTTCCAAACTTCAAAGTGAGGACCCGTCCCATTTTATATGATCAACTTGGTTTTAATATTAGATAATGTAGTTTTTACAATTGATCAAGTAAAAAATTTACTTTCTAATATGTTTTAATTTTTATCTGAGTTATAGTAATACATTTTATTTTTTTTTACAAACGAGTAATTAATTAATTATATTTTACAAAAATTCATGTGATTAACTAGATATTTTTATGTAAATTGATTAGACTATTAGGATAATTAAAGGATGAATAAAACCTTTTACAATTTCAAAAATCAAATAAAGTTTTGGGACCACCCTAATTTTATTCTATCATGTGAACTCCAACCATTTCCTGCCATAACACATAATATTGTACTATAAGTCAAAGAGAATTTGGTAAATAAATAGATCAAATTTTAGTAAAGGTAAAAACTAACATGAGACCCCTAATTTTTAATATCTTTTAGGGTAATTAATTTATTAGTCTCTATATTTTGATAAAACACACTGTTTAGTCCCTGTATTTTCATAAACACATGGTAAGGTCCCTAACCTTTTTTTCAATGAACTATTTAGTCCTTCCTTCTGTTTGTTAGATTTTTTTACCGTTTATGACTTCGGAAATGACTAAATTACCTTTTACTATTTACCTTCAAACTTTAGAAGAGAAAATCCAATTTAAAAGAAGAAGCTATTTGTATGGAGAACAAGAAAAAGAAAAGACCCAATGCTTACGAATTTGAACGATTAAGAAGAAAATAAAAAAGAAGAACACTGAAAGTTGATTTCAGATGCATTAGAGTTTAAAGGAAAGGAAAAGAAGAACGCAAATCCAAATTGACTAACAAAATCTTTATGAGAGTCTAACAACAGGGACTAAACAGTTCACCAAGAAAAACGTTAGGGACTAAACAGTTCATCGTGAAAAAGGTTAGGGACTTTATTATGTGTTTTTGAAAATACAGGGACTAAACAGTATTTTGTCAAAATATAGGGACTAATAAATTAATTACCCTATTTTTTATTGCATCTTTGGTTTTTTATTTAGATATATTAAACCTTTAATTTTTTTATTGTTTTTAATCATATTAAGCTCTTACCGACTAAAAATCAATTTTACATATAAAACTCAATTTTGTTATTCATTTCAACTCTATTTGAAATTTGTAATTTTCACAGTTTAAAAGTAGTTTTTGATATGTATAGTATAGCAACAGGGAAATTGTGAAAACCTTAATTTAAATCGTAAAAAATATAATTTCATACACAAATAAAATGAATAACATATTTTTAATTGAATTAAATGTTCACAACTAACTAATTTACCAAGTAGGGGCTTAATAGGATTGGTTTTTTATTACTACATCGCATTAGTGCTAAACACTTCAACTCTAATCTGTATACTGTTTTTATAAGTCACGTATCACTTAAAATAAAATATTATACGGATCAGGAAGATTCACACATAAAGTACCCTTAACGATTTACAACCATGAACAATTTTACTTTTAACGTTTAAAATGATACAACTTTACCCTTAATGTTGGTAGCAAAGATCAATTTTATCCCTAACGTTGTCAAGTTAAATCAATTTGAGAAATAATTAATCAAGTCTTTTAGGTCACAGATCTTGTCATCTACACTTTAAATATGAGTTATTTTATCACTCATTCGTAACAGGTGATAAACATGCGATTAGATGTGGAAAATTTTAAAAAATATACTATCTTTTATATGAACTAGTCTGAGACCCGTGCAATGCACGAGCTTTTCTTTTCTATATATATTTTTTTCAATTAATCGTGTTATATATTTAAAATTCTTCATATATTTTTTATATGAAAATTGTATACATTTCATTTTTCATTGATTATATATTTTCTAATTTGGTTAAGATATAAGAATTTTTTACCACACTTTGGTTTTAACTCTAAAAACAACCACATAATTTGATCATGCACATAAATTGATCATGCTAAGACAATCTAAATGCATAGTATTATAATAGATATAATAGAATTAGAGCTCATTTAATTCTCATTTGTAACTCTTTTGATCATATTTTACTTCAAAATTTGGATTGAAGAAAAAAAATTTCACCTCTCAAAGACTAAATCACCTAAATAAATCCACAAAAATTAGTATATCTAGTTCGTCACTAACTGAAAACATCTATTCACAAATCAAATTAGTACCTGATACACGCAACCTTTGTAAGTTAACATAGCATTATGTATTAATATATTTGACCATGAAACACTGCATACATAATAATAACAAATAATTTTTCCAAAAATGAAAATCATACACACCCACAAAATTCCGAGGTTACATGAAAGTTTAAAATTACATTTAAACCATGGCTACGACATTAAAATTATAAAATGTAACTGGAAGGTTGAACAATTCGCCTAATTCTATTTTCCCATCTTTGACATTGGAAGTGAAAGATCCTCAACTCTGATCTCCATTCTCCCATTGAAGCAATAGAGATTCTGCAGATTTCAGAGACTGGGATGGGGGCCAAGGCTTGATTTCCTGTATATGAATGAGGTAAACAACCTCTACCGAATTACCCTTTTGGTTCTTTGATCTCAATCCTAAAACCATTTTTCCTGAAAAATCTCAGTGTTTCTCGTCTTGCTGGATCTGAACAACCGATGAAGATCGGTCTACAATGGTCAAATTTCATAAATTATAAGTCAATGCAAAAAACAACAGTTCATGTCAATGTTAAATGTGCATAACAAAGCAGAAAATCACAATAGAGACAAAGAAAGCTTGAATTATTATGGAGAACATAAGTACAATTCAACATAGGACTGTAATATGAAGTTCAATTAATAAAAATAGGAAGAAAAAGGGTAAAGTTTGCTTATATAAGAAAGAACAGAAAGAGTTACAACTTTATAAAGAAAACCCATTGACACAATTATCATTCTTTGCTTTTATATCATATAATCATATGAAATATGTAGATCATATAACACCTTATGACACGACAACCCGTTTTAACACCCTAATCATATGAAATATGTAGTTTATATAACACATTATGACATGACCATCCGTTTTAATGCCCTAATCATACGAAATATGTAGATCATGTGACACATCAACCCGTTTTTAGCAAGTAGCAATATTTTTTTAGCTTGATTGCTCTCATTCATGATTCATGCTTTGCATTAACTTTAAACAATACTAAAACTACATTATACCCAATCTTAAAGCATTTAAAATCATTATCCCCAAAGAGGACCACAATAGTTCAAACAACAAATTGAAATCTAGAGAGAAAATTAGAACATTTCAGCTTATCATATAATTATTGATTAATTGATTTAAAGAAAGCTAAGTTAAGATCAAAACAAATACTACAGCACAAAGAGTGATTTAGTCGTAAGTAGAGAGAATCCAAAGAAAAGTGAAGAAAGAGACAAACCAAGACATACACTTCATCAAAGCATTAAAATAATAATCATATTCTACAAAATATTAGATAAAGATAAAATTAATTGAAAACCTCCCCAAATCAATGCAATGCAATGCAATCCTTGAAGGATAAAATAAAGAGCAACAATTGTACCTTTGTCGAATCAAATGGAAATTGACTGAACTGGATCACTTAAATCGGTGGAAAGGAATCAGAAAAAGAGAAAGAAGAGATGATAGAAGAAATAATTAAAAAGCTACGCTAAGAAAAGTAATAATTACTTAATGTGCAGTTACTGATAGAGAGTTGAGGTTTGATTTTCCATCATTTTCAATTGGAGTTGGTGAATATAATAAGGTGGGAAAGTCGCTTATGAAATTGATATGCAATTTTACAAAATAAAAAACATAATATCCATGTTTTATAATAATATCAGAAATTGACCGAAATTGTCTAACTTTCAATATTATGAGTAAAGTTGCACCATTTTAGACGTTAGGTATAAAATTGCTTCTAACCGTAAATGTTATTAGTATTTTTACACCTTATCTCGGATAAATTACACCCATGGGCACTGAACTTTACCATTTTAACATTGTGGACACTGAACTTCAATTCTTAATAGTATGATAATTGAACTTTACATTTTTTAACATCGATGGATACTCTACGCCTCAAAACGACCGTTTACGGTCTCAATAAAAAAAATATGGTTCCATAGTAAATGTCGTTCTAAACAACTTTAATTCTTGAATATTTTTAATTTGAGGTCGTTAACGGTTATTTTGATGTTAAAATTGAGTGACAACCAATATTAGAAAGTGTAACGTTTAGTGGTAATACGGTTAAGAATTGAAGTTCAGTGACCACGATATAAAAAAGTTAAGGCTTAATGCATATATACACACCTAAACTTGGTAAGTTTTGCCTAATGGTACCCTGAACTTTTAAAATAACCTATCACACATCTATAGTTGCCTTTAAAAACCTATCGCACACCTATAGTTGGCTCATTCGGACCTCCTACATACAAAATCGTTGATTTTTCGTCTTTGACAGATGAGATGACATACAGAATGAACTCCCGCGCTTTTATTCTTTTCTATAACACGGATACCACCTCGTTCGTTAAAGACGAAAGATCAACGATTTTGTGTGTAGAAGGTCGCAATGAGTCAAGTATAGGTGTGTAATAGATTTTTAAAGCCAATTATAGGTGTGCAATAGGTTTTTAAAGTCAACTATAAATGCGTGATAGGTTATTTAAAAAGTTCAGAATACCACTAGGCAAAACGTGCAAAGTTCAAGGGTCTAAATATGTATTAAGCCCAAAGTTAAAGTTGAATGATCATGGGTGTAATTTACCCATCTTATCCCTTAATTTATTTGTTTCCGTACGGCGGACATGGAAATGGAAAGGAACATGAAAATCTCCTGGTTGTTTGCATTGCAGCTTTCTCCTCCCAAAAATAATCATTGCTATAAAATATTAAAAATATGTGGCCCCTATACATATTTCTGAATTTCAGATTTGCTAAAATCAACGTGGGCCCCTTATCACAAATAGTACTTCAAAGGTGGTCCCCTCAAAGAAGAGAGAGTCTTTGATAAAGATGACTTTTTTTTTTTTTAATGGCTATTCACTTTCGCAGATGGTTTGCACCTCTATAGGTAGATGACTGTTTTCTTTTACTGTATCTTGTTTTATTGTTATTTTTGTACATTTTTTGTGTTTTCTACTTTTACTTTCTTCACCTCATTATTCAATAGAAAATAGCTATTTTTCATTGTATAATGAGGTGAAGAGAGTAGAGGCAGAAAATACCAAAATGTACAAAAATAACAATAAGATAATTATGATTTCATATAAGGCTTATTTCAAAATTATTTATTTGATTTATAGGGAAATATAAATTAAATTATAATGATTGGGAATGGATTTAACTTTTATATCTTAATCCCATTCATTTTTCCTTCTACTCATTCCTTTTCTCATTTTCGTCTTTCTTTTTCGTATTATTTTTTATTTAATGACTGAAAGAAGGTTTTTAATGTTTATAAACATTAATTGTATTATTTCATTTGTAAAATAGACCAGCTTGTAACGACCCGGTCTGGAGTGGGTGGTGCCGGAGTAAAAAGGCCTAAGCAAGGAGCGGCTCTAAGGGATGGCGATGGGGGCAGAAATGAACTGAATCCCACATCGGAAATGGAGAGGGAGTGATTGTGGCTTATTAGTAAGATGTGAATCCAATACATGCAGACGCGTTTTAAAGCCGTGAGGCCCAATGTGTTGGATTTGGGCCAAAGCGGATAATATCTACATGGTATTGGAACAGGGTGTTACAATTGGTATCAGAGCCGACTCTCCACGTACGATGTTTGGTTTCGGGACGAACCAGCAAAAGCTAGTGGGCCTGTAACGACCCGGTCCGGAGTGGGTGGCGCCGGGTTAAGAAGGCCTGAGCAAGGAGTGGCCCTAAGGGATGGCGATGGGGGGCAGAAATGAACTGAATCCCACATCAGAAATGGAGAGGGAGTGATTGTGGCTTATTAGTAAGATGTGAATCCAATACATGCAGACGCATTTTAAAGCCGTGAGGTCCAATGTGTTGGATTTGGGCCAGAGGGGACAATATCTACATGGTATTGGAACAGGGTGTTACAATTGGTATCAGAGCCGACTCTCCACGTACGATGTGTGGTTCGGGGACGAACCAGCGGAAGCTAGTGGGCCTGTAATGACCCGATCCGGAGTGGAAATTCAAGAGGTTAGTCCCAATCTGTATTCTTTTGAGTTCTTCCATCCTATTGATAGGGATAGAGTGATTGCTGGGGGGCCTTGGTCTTTTGACAATTATAATCTAATTATGAATACGTGGAGCTTCGGGGTTAATCTAGATGATGTTACATTGATAAATGTTTCAATTTGGGTCCAAATTTATGGTTTGCCAGTGGGGACTATGTCAGAAGTAGTAAGGAAGCAGTTGGGGAATTTCCTGGGAGAATTTGAGGAATATGATTTAAACAATAACATAGGTTTCCATAGGCAATTTATGCGCATTAGAGTTGGCCTGGATAGTAGATTGCCATTGAAGAGGTTTAAGAAACTCAAGAGCGTAAGAAATGTTTGGTCATTGGCTACAATTAAATATGAACGTCTGGAATTTTTTGCTATATCTGTGGCGTGATGGGTTACATAGAACGTTTTTGTGAAAAATTATTTGAATTACAGGGAGCGGAAGTTAATAGAGAGTGGGGGGAATGGCTTAAGGCCCCAATTAGAAGGGGAGGTGATCAAAGTGGGGGGAAGTGGATGAGGGAGAGTATTGGGAATGATATTTCAGGAGGGGGTCAGAGAGGGAGTGGGAGTAGGGGTGGTCGATTGGGAGCTCTGAGGGATATCTCCAATATGGGGAGAGGCAGATGAGAGAGAGGGGTGTCAAAGCAATCAGGGGGAGAGGGAGGTGATGATATGTCCTTATTCAGGACCTTTTTTCCAGGGCATGTGTAGAAAATGAGGGACCAGAGAAAGGGAGAGGGGAAGAAGCAAATGAGGGGGTCCTAGAGGACACTGAGATGGAATTAAATGAAGCAAAAAGAGAGGAGAAGGGAGGGGCAGGGGAGGGAGAAGGACGGAGTTAATGGGCAAGGAAAAGGAGTCTCTGTTCTTGGAAAGGATACGGAGATTTCTACA
The DNA here is from genome assembly GCF_963576675.1 of Euphorbia lathyris. Lineage (NCBI taxonomy): Eukaryota > Viridiplantae > Streptophyta > Magnoliopsida > Malpighiales > Euphorbiaceae > Euphorbia > Euphorbia lathyris. Next base: position 90,740,791 of record NC_088915.1, read on the forward strand.
GAAAATGATTCAGCGAGCCCTAAAGCACAGGGCCGCCGGGCAGAATGAGTTGTTTAAGCTGGAACTGTCATGGCTTGGGAAACCATCGGGCAGTTCGTTCACTAAAGGATTTAGTTTCGTCCCAAAACCGATAATTTTATTTTTAATAGAAACACTAGTAGATGATCAGCGTGTGTGTAGTATAAAACAACAGTTGAAGTTTGAAGGGGCTTTTTCGGTAAACAGAAGAGGATGTAGTGGTGGACTAGCAATGTTATGGAGAGCAGAAATTCAGGTGGCTGTTAAAAGTTTTTCCGACCACCATATTGATGTGATAATATCTGATAATGTCCGGGGGGACTAAAGATTGGTAGGGTTTTACGGTTTCACAGAGCGCAGTAGACATGGTGAATCATGGGAGTTGTTGAGGAGACTTGCTAGAGATTCCCAGATTCCATGGGTGGTGTTGGGGGACTTTAATTGTATTCTGAAAGACGACGAAAAGATTGGGGGTGTTGATTTCTCTACCCATTTGAGGTAGGAGTTCTCTAAAGTAATTGAGGAGTGTGGAATATATGAACTGGAGCTGAAAGGCAACCCATTTACATGGGAAAGAGGGAGGGGTTCTGAGTTGTGGGTGAGAGAAAAGCTTGATAGGGGCTTTGCATCGACAGAGTGGCTGAACCAGTTTGCTAACTACCATTTCCAATCTTGCATGGCCGGGTATTCGGACCATCTACCACTCTCACTTAAATTGGAGAAGGAGAAAGTAAACAGCAAAGCAAAAAGATTCTACTTTGAGGATAGTTGGTTAAAGGAGCAGGAATTTAAGGAGCTAGTAGTTAGAAATTGGGAGGGGCAGGGGCGCAGCCCTGTTTCTGAAAAGTTGAAGGATTGTGTGCATAAGATGGCTGAGTGGGGGAAGGGTTTCAATGTACGTTTCAAGAGCCAGATTAGGAGATGGAGAAATCAAATGGAGAAACTGCATGGTAAAAGTGATAGGGACTCAATAGCTCAGTATTTCTCAGCCAAAAGAAAACTTAATGACATCTTGGAAACAGAAGAGAGATACTGGAGACAGAGGGCTAAGGTTTTCGGGTTGACAGAGGGAGATAGAAATACTCAGTTTTTCCATGCTAGCGTGAAAGCAAGAAGACAACAGAACTCGATTTCCTCTCTAATCGATGAGTTGGGGGGAGAATTTGATAAGCAGGGTGAGATGCTAGGCCTAACGCATCAGTATTTCCGGCCTGTATTCTCTGCGTCGGATATGAATGGGACTGAAATGCTTAATATTATTGATATAGTGATCGATCCAGTGACAAATGAACTACTCAAGGCACCTTTTGGATGGAGGAATTTAGGCAAGCCCTGTTCTCAATGAGCCCGAACAAATCCCCTGGCCCTGATGGGCTAAATCCAGGATTTTTTCAAACCTTTTGGGACACAATGGGTGCAGAATTGGGATTGGCATGTGCAAAATGGCTAAAGGATGGGGAGTTCCCTATGGGGGTCAATGACACTACAATTGTCCTTATTCCTAAAATTGACAATCCTAGAATGTTGAAGGACTCTCGCCCAATATCCTTATGTAATGTGATTTACAAGTTAATTACAAAGGCTATAGCCAATCGGTTAAAGGGGGTCCTCCCACAAATTATTGGAGAAACAGAATCTACTTTTGTCCCTGGAAGATCCATAACTGATAATGTGCAGGTGGCTTTTGAGAGTATACACTTAATAAAAAGGCAGAATAGTGGAAAGGTCGGACAGGTTGCTCTCAAAATTGATATTAGCAAGGCCTATGACAGGGTAGATTGAGATTTCTTCAAACTAGTAATGATCCGCATGGGCTTTCACGAGACCTGGATCAGTTGGATGATGTTATGAATAACAACAGTGATATATAGGGTGGCAGTGAATGGAGAATGCACTGAGCAAATAGTCCCAGGCAGGGGGCTCAGACAAGGGGACCCGTTATCCCCATACATGTTTTTTCTGTGTGCAGAGGTCCTATCAAGTTGATAAGAAAGGCAGAAGGTGAGGGGTTAATAACTAGATGCCGAATTTGCCGTAGGGCCCCATCTATCACACACCTTGTCTTTGCTGATGACAGTTTCTTGTTCTTTGGAGCAACGACAATTGAAGCTAGGAAGGTGATGAGTATTCTGTCCGAGTATGAGGTAGCTTCTGGACAGGCTGTGAATTTGAACAAATCTGGCATATTTTTCAGTGCAAATGTGAAAGACGATCTGAAAACTGAGATCCAAGGGTTGCTAGGGGTGAGCACACCTTTAGACACGAGTCGCTATTTGGGACTGCCTTCACTAATTGGCCGATCTAAACGTCAGATTTTCACATTCCGGGTTGATAGGCTACGGAAGAAGTTTGGTACTTGGGGTTTCAGATTCTTATCTCAGACAGGAAAGGAGGTTCTGCTCAAGTCAGTTGCTCAAGCTTTGCCTACTTTTTGTATGAGTACGTTCCTTCTACCCTTATCTATTTGTGATGAGCTGCAAAAGCTAATGAATTCTTTTTGGTGGGGTATGAAACTTGAGGGGAAAAGAACTATCCATTGGTTTGATTGGGGAAGATTATGCAGGCCAAAGGACCTAGGTGGAATGGGTTTCAAAGATTTGCATATGTTTAATTTGGCAATGTTAGGGAAGCAGGGGTGGAAATTAGTTAAATACCCAAATACTATAGTAAGTAGAATGTTTAAAGCTAAATATTTTCCAAGGGAGGACTTACTTTTCTCTAAATTAGGCAATAATCCTAGTATGGTTTGGAGAAGTATCTGGGAAGGACTTAGCATACTTAGAAAAGGGCTAAGGTGGAAGGTGGGGAATGGTAGATCTATTAGAGTTTGGGAAGACGCATGTGTACCTCAACTAGAGGATTTTTGTATAAACTCTTTTATGGTCCCTAGGATGGAGGAATTGAGGGTAGCAGACCTGTTGCTCGAGAATGGTAAGGGATGGGATTTGGATAGGCTTAATGGTTGCTTCAGTGAAGCTGAAGTGTGTGCTATTAGAGATATTATACTACCATTTAGTGTGGGGAAGGATACGAAAATTTGGCAGTGGTCAAACGATGGGTTTTACAATATGCGTTCGGGCTATCTTACAAGTATGGGGATTGTGGAGGAAGGTGTGGTTCAGGAGGGATGGCGAAGACTGTGGAAACTGGAGATACCTCCTAAATGAAAACAATTTATCTGGCGTATCTGCTCGGGTTGTTTACCCACTCGAGCGCGTTTGGCCCAAAGAAGAGTCCTCATCACTATTGAGTGCCTGGTGTGTGTTGAGGAGGATGAAACGGATAACCATTTATTTGTTGAATGTTTCTTTGCATGTGATGTTTGGCGAATAGCTGGAATACCAATTCCACAAGTTGATGTTTTGAACTTTGCTGATTGGCTGTTACAGGTGCTATGTGGTCCAAACCAGGATATCACAATCCGGATTTGCTGTGTTCTGAAGACAATTTGGGATCACAGAAACAAGGTGCTATGGCATATGACTTGGTGGCCGGTGGATACTAGTTGGCGACTAGGTGTGGATGAAGTACGAGATTGGAGGGCCTATCACCAAGGTTCAGTATCAAGAACAATCCACCAACCGAACCACCGAACGGGAGTTATTTCTGACCCGCAGCCGCTGGACCATCCATCCTGTCAACAGCCAAGAGCTAAACATGACGCATCTGCGATGCACCTCCCACGCAGCAGCACCAACCGAAACCAGCGGCAATATGAAGGCAGCGGGACTTCCCAGATGGTAGAATCAGCAGCGCCAACGGTGGAAGCCGCGGAACAGCAGCGGCAAAGCCCGAGCAACCAACGCAATCGGCCGGACAATAGCGTTTTACCTCACACAGCAGTGCAGATGCCTGAGCTCCAGTTCAACAGGCTCTTGACGCGATCAATGGCGAATCAGAAATGGAAGCCGTCGGCCTCCGGTTCAGTTAAGTGCAACATTGACGGAGCCATTTTCAAGGAAATAAAGAGTTGTGGCATGGGGGCGGTGATCAGAGATGCAACGGGCGAGTTCTTATTCTGTAGCAGCAGTTTCATTCCAGGAATACGAGAGCCATGGGTAATTGAGGCACTTGCTTTACGCACGAGCCTGATTTGGCTTGCTACTATGAGGTATACGAATGTGGAATTTGAATCTGATGCTAAGCTTGTTGTTGAAGCAATTTAGTCGTGTAAACAGGATATCTCGGAGTTCAGATCGCTTATTCACGATTGTCGAGCTATTTTGAGATCCAACTCTTCTTTTACATTGTCTTTTATTCCTCGTTTAGTGAATAGGGCTGCACATCTGGTAGCTAGGCAGGCCTGTTCCAATACTAGCGACTTTTTATCAACTGTGGCGCCGAATTGGCTGGCAAACGTTATTGTTGAGGATGTCAATTCCAATCATATATGAATATCAGATTTCAGGTTAAAAAAAGAGTGTAGTGGAGGATTAATATAATATAGTATATCAATATATGTACATGTGATGATTCAAGAGTTAATATGTTAATTTCAAAATATTAATTAAGGTCCTTTACATTTATATTACTTTAGGACTTAACCCAAACTTTTAAATTTACACCTAAAACATTAAATTAAACCATAATATATTTAAATTTATAATTAATTAACACTATAAAGATTATATTATAATATAAATCGAAAACTAGAATTTTAGATACGGATGTTACAAGTGATGTGTTGCAATATAGAGACCATTTACGCTTAAAGGGAACTGAATTTATTTATATATATATATATATATATATATACAAGACGATTTGTATGGTCTCAGCATGAGAATCTGCTTCGATTTTCTCCAATCAGTCTCTTTAAGCGTTCTTTTAGTTCCTAAGCGATTTTTAACCGTCTATGCTCCGTCTCGATGTCGTCTAGACCATCTAGTCGCTGCCGAAGTGACGATGAACAAAAACATTTTTTTTATTATGAATTTATTTTTTGCTTTATTATAATTCACTTTTGAGTTGTTTCAATGATATTGTTGTTGAAATATTGATGTTTGCAGACTTTTAAAAATATATACTACAAATATACGTATTTTTCTATAGTAAATAATTTTATATTATTATTTTTAGATAGTATAATATAAATTTTAATTAAATTTATTTAATAATTTATTATTACCAAATAAAAAATATAAAAATATAAATCAAATTAATCTCTCAACAATTTCCGATTAATTTTTAAGAATCTCGTTCATTTGACTAGTGCCTAGCGTTTTTTTACCATTTTCTATAATGAAAAAAATATACAAAAAAGGGAATAAATTAAAAAATATATAAAATGGCACCAATTAAAAAAACCGTAAACATAAAGAGCACTAAAAAAAGTAAAACGTTTGGCATTCTTTAACGGAACAAAAACGATAAGAAACATTAATCACAATTAAAAAGAATCCAGTTAGAATTTAAACTCTTCAAATATTATTTACAATTAAATTTGTTAGAGTTATAATGTGAATAGATGTATGTGAATAGTATAGTCAATAGTCAACAACTGTAGTCAACAGTCAAACGACTTAATAATAGGTGCAAATTTATTAGTCTTTAATTGTTTTCCTAATTTAACACTTTACTTCTGGTATAAAATATTATTGACTGCCAACTTTAAGGATAAAATTGCACTATTTTATATATTTGGAGATAAAATTGCTTCTATCTCTAAATTAGGAGTATAAAAAAATAAATATTTAAAAGGAAAATTTGGAAAAGAAAAAATAAAATAAAAGAAGAATATGAGTGTAACACGCTACAAAATAAGAGAAAGAAAACCAAAATTTTTGGTGAACGAATGAGAAAGTGACATGTGGAAGGGCTAATATTTCTTTCGGAAAAGAAATAAAGAAAGAGAAGGAAACCTCAATTTTTGGAATTAAAATAAATAAAAAAGGGACCTAATTTTGGAAATAAATAAAAGAAGAAGATAAAAGGAAAGAGGAGCATTTGATTGAAGAGAAAAAGATGGAAAATCTAAAGAGAAGATTTAGGCTTGATTTTTGGCAAAGCCTTTATAAGGAAGTGAACAAGTTAGAGAGATGTGGGCTCTTGGATTAGGAGAAGAAATATAGGAGAGAGAGAGAGATAGAGTAAGAAAGTGAGCGAAAGTTATTCAAAATAAGTGAGAGTGAGTGAAAGTTATTGAAAATAAGTGAAAGTTATTGTTCCTAAATTGCAAGTTTCATCTAGTTTGCGTCCCAAAAACACCAAGAATAGGTCACTGATCATTCCAACACACTTACGCAAGTTCAAATCGTAAAGATTCTTATTTTATACCTTGTTCGGATTCAAAGTGCTTTAATTACGAATTTAGCGAACACCAAGCCAGACTCTACAAACGCTATAGATACACGCTATAAAGGTAACAAACTTAGAGACCTAAAGATCGTGTTATTTCTTGTATTTTAGTCTATTTATTATGTTGTGGTCGTTTGTTATTTTCTTTTTGTCTTTTCATCTTTAGAAAGGACGATCAATGTTATCAGGTCTTTTCTAGAGCCAATTCTCTTTAGGATGAGATATTATTTTCTTTTTTTTTATGTGAAACTAAGTTTTTTGGTCCAAATATTCATTTTATATATATATATATATATATATATATATATATATATATATATATTATGATTTCTATGTAAAAAGATGAGTATTTTTAAAGGTTTGTATAAAAATAGTTTTAACTAAATATATAAAATATTTCGTGGATCTTTATTTTGTGTTCACATATTATTTATATTTCATTTTTAAATTACAATTTGTATATAAAAATGAATTTCCTTGTACAAACATAGTTTAATATATTTCGTTGTATAAAAAATATAACAAGTGAGGTTTATTAGTTTTTATTTTTTTAAGATAAATAATTTTTTATATAAATTGTGTCTTTATTATACAATTTATATTGATAGAATTAACTATAAAAATGTAATACTTTCAAAGTATAAAAATGGTTTTTCCAAAATTTAAGGATTGATTGATTTCAATTATTTCATAAATAATTAGATAAATGATATGATTTGATTAATTGTGAATTCTTTTTGTTCATATTTTTTTAACAAAATAAGTGATGAGTAAAATTAATAAATAGTTAGATCTATCATCCTAGGGTAATTAATATCGGCAATCACTAAAGTTTGGACAATATCCTCAAAATGTCACAAAAGTTTAATTTGTTTTAATAAAATCACTTATTTTTTTGGGTCCAATAAAATCAGTTTGAACGTTTTTCAGTCATTTTTTTAGCGAAATTTCTAACATGACATATTAATGTTACATCAGCGTCACTTCACATATTAAAAACATGTAAATACCCATTTTAATTGACAATCAATGGACAATGTGGGTTAATTTGTGGTTTAAATTTTAATTAACCATCGCTATTTACTTGGATTAGTTTTTGGTTAATTTTTTTTTATTATGCTATTGAGACATGTAATTAGATGTCACGTAATCAACTCTGGGAAAAAATGATTGGAAAATGTTAAAGTTACTTTATTGGGACAAAAATAAATTAAGTAATTTTATTGAGAAAAATTATTTTCCAACCTTTTGGAGACCTTGTCCAAATTTTTGTGACCACCGACACTAATTACCCATCAGCTCAATTGGTTATTTATTAAATAAGATAATGAGTGGTTGATTATTTATTAAATAGGTTAATGAGTGATTAATTATTAAAATGAGGGATTAATTTATCACTATAGACGTTAATGGACTATTTTGTGTATTTTTACCAAAATAAGTTAATTGAGATTTATTATGATATATCAAAAATATTTCTAATAATCTAGTCATTGAATATGATCAAGAGCTTCATTTGTGGCACGAGCAACATTGGTCTTTCAATCTTGTCCACCTTATTGCCACACTATACACCTCTTCAAATGGTGAGAAACTACTGCTTTGCAACATCTGATGGAACTTTGGGAGAGCTCCACATATGAGGATGATAATAAAAATAGGATTAAGAGGTTTCCTCTCGAGATGCATCATTTTATCCATCCACCGACCAAAGTAATCGTGAAATGATTCGTTAAGCTCATACTTGATCCTGACCAAATCAACCATGGTCACCTTCCGGGGAATCTTGTGTTTAAACCTCTTGATAAAAGCCTCAAAAGTGAAGCTAAAATCTTAACGCATTTTTTTGGGCAGCCTAAAGTACCATCGCATAGCTTCATACTCAAGAGTGGAAACAAACATTGTCTCAAATTGTGTGGCATTAGTGTGCTCCATTTTCCACAAATAGTAGTGCAAATGTAATGATGGATTTCTCGAACCACTGTATACGGGTATGGCATACATGCGAACCTCACTTTGGTAAATCATTTACCAAAGTGGGTTTCGCATGCCTGACACACCGGTATACAATGGTTCAGAAAATCCATAATTATATTTGAACTATTATGTGTGGAAGATGGAGCATAATAGTGCCATACAATTTGAGATTACTACAATGCATGTTTATCTTCACTCTTGAGGGTGAAGCTATGCGATGGTATTTTGGGCTGCCCGAAAGAATGCGTCAAGATTTTAGTTTCACTTTTGAGGCTTTTATCAAGAGGTTTGAACACAAGAATCCTCGAAAGGTGACCACGGTTGATTTGGTTGGGATCAAGCAAGAGCTTAATGAATCATTCCACGATTATTTTCGTCGGTGGATAAACAAAATGATGTGCCTCCAGAGAAAACCTATTGATCTTATTCTCATTATCATCCTCATATGTGGAGCTCTCCCAAAGTTCCACGAGATGTTGCAAAGCAGTAGTTTCTCATCATTTGAAGAGGTGTATAGTGTGGCAATAAGGTGGAAAAGATTGAAAGACCAATGCCGCTCGTGCCACAAATGAAGCTCATGAAGCTTGAAGATTTAACACCTTTTGTGCTGTTTTATTTTTGGGTTTCATTTTCAATGTTTTTGTTTTGTTTTGATTATCTAATAAAAAAACAATTTCCTTTTTGATATTGTTGAGATTTAGCAACACCGTAGAGCGTCCCTGTGAGGCGCCGTTGGGATCGGCCGGGGGCACTCCGATGCCTAAGTCAGTAAACTTCTTAAAAGAATAAATTGTAATGACAAAGCAAGGTTAAGAAGAGTGTGTAAGTGTACCTTTGTTGTCATATTACAAGGGTATTTATACAGGTTTGAGTGATAACTGCAATAACCTTCTCTTTAGTGCTCCTTTAATAAAGAGTAATGTTCTTTCAATGTAATTTAACTCCATCCTCTAACCTTCGTGCTTTGGCGGGTTCTGAGCTATCATTAATGCTAGTTAAATGATAGCGAGTTACGTCGTATGATCCTCTGCTTTATCTAGAGGTGGATTGCCATATGGGGCGAATCCCCTTATTTCCCCTCTTGGGCGGATCCTTGTAAGAATCTCGGACACGACATCGTATTTCTTACTAAGGCGAATCGCAAGTGGAGCTCTATGAGACAATATCGTATTCCTGTTATACGCTAAGTGGCGAATTATGAGGAGGAATGCTCAAGACGACACCGTATCTTTATCTGTACGCCATATATGTCTTGGAGGTGGATCTTTTCTCTCCTTAAGCCCTCTTTGATAGGGGATATTACTGTTGAAACACCTTTCCACATAATTTTGATTTGACAAAATTGTTTAAGTATAATTGAAATACATATTCTAAACTTACTAAGTTTAAATGCTTTGATTTATTCTACTAATGTGTTTGTTCAATGTTGAGTTAAAATTGTTTATAAGACACAAGAATTAAAAGGCCCAAGCCCAATACGGAAATCAAGGCCCAAGTCAAACAACTCAGTACAACTCGGCCCGCGTTTGTTAAAACGCTGTCGCTTTGGACAAAACGCAACTCAGCAAAAGAAGGATCTAGAAGACCTTCGGGAACAACTTCAAGATGAAGCTGCTGAGTAGTCTCGAAAAAGCGTACAAGACAGCAGCTGGCTAATGAAAACTTCCAGACAAAGTATTTCTACTTTGGGTAAAGTTCAGACGACACAGTATGCTGTCTAGTTGACTTTACCATAAAAGGAGAGACAGTCTGCTGAGCTGACCGAGGACAGAAGATACACAAATCTGATTAGCCGAGAACTCTGAGCAAGTCAGGATGACAACGACAGGAAGTCGTTTCCCTCCAACGGTTATTTCGAAATTCGAAATGACCGATGCCCAGACGTCTCTATAAATAGTGCCATCACAAGCTTCATTCAATACAAAACTTGATCAAGCCATTACGCTGACCAAATTTCTACACAAGTTCTGCAAGCAAGAAGCAAAGCAAATCTTACACTACAATTCATACATTTGTGTAAAAGTCTAGAGTGATTATTTCAATCGTCTAAAGTGTCTTAGCAAATCATTGTATAGGACAAAACACTTATCATTTCTAGAGATAGAAAGGAGAGGCTGAGTACTCGGTTATAGTACTCAGCAAGAGATTAGGATTGAGTAGAGGTATAGAGGAAGGTACTCTTGTTATATTCAGTTGTTAAGATTGTAAAAGGTTTGAGGCTCTACATTTAAAGAGCTCAGTAGAGGATTCGAAATCTCGGAACGTGTTCCGGGGACAGGACGTAGGCTTAGAAGAAGCCGAACCTGGATAAATCTGCTGAGTAAAGTATTTCTTACCTTTAACTCCTTATATATATTGCTTGCTTAGAATAACCAAAAACTGACCAAGTAAAGAGGTCAAGTTGAGTTGTGCGCGTTGAACATCTGAGCTCAGGAATAGACTCTAAGTGCTATCTCTTGACTCAAGCTAAGAAACTGACCTAGTCACTAGTTGACTAAGCCAGTATCTTGCTGTTTACACAGCGCCGCTGTTAAAACCTTTTTCCTTAGAAAAAGAAGTCTGCCCTAATTGCGAAAAAAGTTTAAATAGTTCCTAACCCCCCTTCGGAACTATACTTGCAACCTTACAAGGGACCAACAAGTGGTATCAGAGCTAAAAGCTCACTGTAAAAGGTCTAACAACCTTGAGCTGATCCCTACCATGGGCGAAAATAGCACTCGGTTTCTCCCTGGAAACCAAACAACTCAGATATTGCCTGAGGGGCTGTCCATTACTAGGCCTCCCCTATTCTTCGGGTCAAACTATACCTTCTAGAAGAATAGGATGAAAAATTTCATTCAGGCTACAAACATGAGTGCCTGGCTATCTATAGTCCAAGGCCCATTTGTACCTGTCGAAGTTATGGCTGGCCAAACAGTTGTAAAAGCTGAGGCCAAATGGACAGAGGATGATCTTAAGAAGCTCCAAAATCACGCTTCGGCTATCAATATGCTTCACTGTGCGCTCGATGCTGCAGAATATAATAAAATCTCAGGTTGTGAGTCGGCACAAGAGATCTGGAAAAAGCTGGAAGTCACCTACGAGGGAACCAATAAAGTAAAAGAGTCCAAGGTGAATCAGCAGATGAGACTGTACGAGTTGTTCGAGATGAACAATGATGAGGGCATTTCAGACATGAATGCAAGGTTTACCAACATCATTAATGAGCTCAAGAGACTTGGGAAAATCTTCACTGAGGAAGAACAAGTCAAAAAGATACTCAGGAGTCTTTCTAAAGACTGGCAAGCAAAGAAGACAGCGGTTGAGGAAGCTCAGGATTTAACCACCTACAAATATGACGAACTCATCGGTTCGTTGCTGACCCATGAGATATCCATGAAAAACTTTGAGGTGAAGGAAAAATCTGAAGACAAGAAGCAGAAATCCCTTGTCATGAAAGCTGACTCCACTGACAGGAGCTCAACTGATGATGAGGAGATGGCTATGTTCACAAGGAAGATGAAAAGGCTATTCAGGAAAAATGATAAATACTCTAAGAAGCCTTACAGAAAGTTTGATAAGTATAAAGCCGACTCAAGCGACAACAAATACAAAAAGGACAGCTCAAAGCCCATTACATGCTTTGAGTGCCATCAAACTGGCCATATTAAGTCAAGCTGTCCCACACTGAGGAAAGACAAGAAGAGCGGCAAAAAGGCAATGGTGGCTATATGGAGCGACAGTGATGAGTCTTCATCTACAGAAACTGAGGCCACCGAGTCAGTGAAGATATGCTTCATAGCTGACGAACTTGCTGAGCCATGCGTCTCTGAGCATGCTGACCTATCCGTCGCATCAGATGACGAGGAGCAATCAAATGAGGTAATTGCTCTTCCCCAGCTCAGAAACGATATGGTTAATGCCTTGAGTGATCTCTACACACTTGTTAAGAAGTGTAATAAGAAAGTTAGAGCACTCAGCAGGCGCTGTGACGAAGTGGAAGAGGTCAAACTGAGTGACCTCAGATTCTTTCTTCAGGACAATTCAACTCTGCATGATAATATGAAGATCATATATGAGTCTGTCTCTGAAGTCCAGTCAGTTTCAAAGAAACTGAGAAAGGACGTCACAACTATCCAGAACCAACTAAAGGTTCCAAATAAAAGAAACAGTCCTTTGAGAACTCAGTATCAAGGTACTCAGCAGAGATGGAATCCCCAGCGAAAAGTCCAGTGTGACTTTTGTGGGAAGTTAGGACACACCACTAAGGTGTGCTGGCACACTCAGCACTGGGGTGCTGACAAGTCAGTGAAACATCCTAAACAGAAGGTCAGCTGTGACTTCTGTGCAAAGAATGGCCATACTGTCCATGTATGTCGCCATAAAATAAAATATGATGCTTTACCTGTTGCACCTAACAAGCAAGGACCCAAAAAGAATTGGGTACCTAAAAGTAACTAGTTACAATGCAGGTAAGCCTGAGATGTGCCGAGAAGTCAAAGATGTGGTATATTGACAGCGCATGCTCAAGGCATATGACGGGTGATGAAACTCAGTTCATCACGTTTGAGCGTAAACGAGGAGGAAGTGTAAGTTTTGGAGACAATAAGAAGGGTCAGGAACCATCGGAGGTAATCCTACTATTGAATTTGTCTTCCTAGTCAGCGGACTCAAATATAACTTACTCAGCGTAGCTCAGCTATGTGACAATGGGAGAAAAGTTATATTTGATGCTACTGGATGTAAAATATACGAGGGTAATACAAATGAGTTAATTTTAACTGCCCCTCGCATAGATAATGTCTTTATGCTAGACTTAGAGAAAAAGTTTTCAAAAACTGTGTGCTTAGTATCAAAGGAAGAGAATTCCTGGCTATGGCACATGAGACTTGGTCATGTAAGCATGGACCTCCTGGCCAAATTAGCAAGAAAGCAATTGGTTAAGGGACTGCCCGAACTTAAATTTGAAAAAGATCAATTATGCCACGCTTGCCAAGCTGGAAAACAAACCAAACAATCTTTTCACAGCAAAAATATTGTCTCAACTAAGCGTCCGTTAGAGTTACTACACTTTGATCTCTTTGGTCCAGTCCAGCCGCTGAGTCTAGGTGGAAGAAGATTTTCCTTGGTCATTGTAGATGACTTCTCTCGGTATACGTGGGTCATCTTGCTTACCAGCAAGGATGAAACCTTTGAGACATTTTCAAATTTGGTTAGAAAAATTGAAAATGAAAAAGACCTAAAATTAGCTCACATCCGTAGTGATAATGGTGGAGAATTCAAAAACCAAAAGTTTGTTGAATTCTGTGAAGCCAGCGGCATTGACCACAATTTTTCTGCTCCTAGAACACCTCAGCAAAATGGGGTTGTAGAAAGGAAGAACAGAACTCTGGTTGAAATTGCCAGGACAATGCTGGATGAGCATAGGCTTCCAAAGTATTTTTGGGGAGAGGCTGTTAACACATCATGCTATATTCTTAATAGGGCTCTAGTTAGACCTATATTAAAGAAAACCCCCTATGAACTTTGGAAAGGACGAAAGCCCAATATTGGATACTTTCGTGCATTTGGCTGTAGATGTTTTATTTTAAATACCAAAGATAGCTTAGCAAAGTTTGATTCAAAAGCTGATGAGGCTATCTTTTTGGGCTACTCAACAAACAGCAAAGCATACAGAGTTTTTAATAAGCGAACTCAAGTTTTAGAAGAGTCAGTACATGTAGAGTTCGACGAAACTAACCCTGCAGGTAGATACCAGCCGCTGACCGAAGATGATCCACACTCAGTAACCACCGCTGACCAAGAACCAGCTACTGAGTCATTCACTAAAAGGCTAACCAAGAGTAAGAGTGAACCTAAGATTACTTTTACTGACCCATCTACTTCTGCAGAGATTGTTGAAACAGAAACAGCATAAGACATAAATCTACCTAAAAAGATAAGGATTCCAAGAGGGCACTCAGAAAGTGCAATCCTTGATTCTGCTGGGAATACCCTGATGACGAGGAATCAACTCAGGAAGTACCTCAGCAATGTTGCTTTCGTCTCAGTTCAAGAACCGAAGAATTTCGCTGAAGCTGAGTACGATGAATTCTGGATGAACGCAATGCAAGAGGAGCTCGATCAATTTAGAAGAAACTATGTATGGGAGCTAGTGCCTCATCCAAAGAGTCAAAAGACCATTGGAACAAGATGGGTCTTCAGGAACAAGATGGATGAACAAGGGAATGTAGTTAGGAACAAAGTAAGGGTTGTAGCTCAGGGCTACAGTCAGCAAGAAGGTATTGACTACGGTGAGACCTTTGCCCTAGTGGCAAGGCTAGAGGCAATTAGAATTCTATGTGCATATGCATCTTACATGAACTTTAAATTATTCCAAATGGATGTCAAAAGTGCATTTCTTAATGGAGTTATAAACGAGGAGGTTTATGTTAATCAACCTCCAGGTTTTGAGGACCCTAAGTTCCCAAACCATGTTTACAAACTCAAAAAGGCTCTGTACGGCCTCAAGCAAGCACCACGTGCTTAGTATGAGAGGCTGACCAGTTTCCTGCTGACTAGAAATTACGTCAGGGGTAAAGCTGATACAACCTTATTCATTAAGAGAAAGGGTAAAGATACCCTGCTGGCCCAAATTTATGTTGATGATATAATATTTGGTGCAACTAACGAATCGATGTGCAAGGAGTTTAGCAAACAAATGCAGACTGAGTTTGAAATGTCCATGATGGTATTGACTACGGTGAGACCTTTGCCCTAGTGGCAAGGCTAGAGGCAATTAGAATTCTATGTGCATATGCATCTTACATGAACTTTAAATTATTCCAAATGGATGTCAAAAGTGCATTTCTTAATGGAGTTATAAACGAGGAGGTTTATGTTAATCAACCTCCAGGTTTTGAGGACCCTAAGTTCCCAAACCATGTTTACAAACTCAAAAAGGCTCTGTACGGCCTCAAGCAAGCACCACGTGCTTAGTATGAGAGGCTGACCAGTTTCCTGCTGACTAGAAATTACGTCAGGGGTAAAGCTGATACAACCTTATTCATTAAGAGAAAGGGTAAAGATACCCTGCTGGCCCAAATTTATGTTGATGATATAATATTTGGTGCAACTAACGAATCGATGTGCAAGGAGTTTAGCAAACAAATGCAGACTGAGTTTGAAATGTCCATGATGGTATTGACTACGGTGAGACCTTTGCCCTAGTGGCAAGGCTAGAGGCAATTAGAATTCTATGTGCATATGCATCTTACATGAACTTTAAATTATTCCAAATGGATGTCAAAAGTGCATTTCTTAATGGAGTTATAAACGAGGAGGTTTATGTTAATCAACCTCCAGGTTTTGAGGACCCTAAGTTCCCAAACCATGTTTACAAACTCAAAAAGGCTCTGTACGGCCTCAAGCAAGCACCACGTGCTTGGTATGAGAGGCTGACCAGTTTCCTGCTGACTAGAAATTACGTCAGGAGTAAAGCTGATACAACCTTATTCATTAAGAGAAAGGGTAAAGATACCCTGCTGGCCCAAATTTATATTGATGATATAATATTTGGTGCAACTAACGAATCGATGTGCAAGGAGTTTAGCAAACAAATGCAGACTGAGTTTGAAATGTCCATGATGGGAGAACTCAACTTCTTCCTCGGTCTTCAAATTAAACAAGGAAAGAATGGCATCTTCATCAGTCAAGCCAAATATGCCAAGGAGATATTAAAGAAATATGATTTGGAAAATTGCAAGCCAATATCCACTCCTAGGCACTGACACTGTCCTCTACGCTGACGAGAATGGTAAGTCAGTAGACAGCAAATTATATCGAGGTATGATAGGCTCTCTACTTTACTTAACAGCCAGTAGACCGGACATTCAGTTTTCAGTATGCTACTGTGCTAGATATCAATCTAACCCTAAGGAATCTCATTACATTGCTGTAAAAAGAATCCTTAGATATTTGCAAAGCTCAGTGAACGCAGGTTTATGGTATCCCAATACTCATGATTTCACACTCATCGGATACACTGATGCTGACTATGGACGGGATAAGCTGGAACGTAAAAGCACCTCTGGAGGATGTCACTTCTTAGGAAGCTGTCTTGTATCCTGGTTCAGCAAAAAGCAGGCGTCAGTAGCCTTGTCTACCACTAAAGCTGAGTACATTGCTTCTGGTCATTGTGTTGCTCAAGTCCTATGGATTAAGTAATAGCTTGAAGACTATGGTGTTCAAACGAAGACAATTGAAGTCAAATGTGACAACAAAAGTGCAATTGATCTTTCAAAAAACCCAATTCAACACAGCAGAATGAAGCATGTCAGCATCAGACATCACTTCATTAGAGACCATGTACTCAAGGGTGAGATCAAGCTGACCTTTGTCCCAACGGATGAACAGCTTGCGGATATCTTCACGAAGCCACTGGCTCGTGAGCAGTTCAGCATACTGAGAGAAGCTATTGGTATGTTTAATCCTCTTCAGTAAATTCCTGAACTAAATGAATATGCATGCTGAGTGAATTACTATGCTGAATGATTGCTTTTGCTGTGTACTCATTGAAACTAATTAAACAATAAATACTGAGTAAACTTGCACACTGAGTAAGTTAGTTCAAACTTAAACTTAGAAATCATCCCATTATGCATACTGACCACTCAGAATATCAAACGATTAGTATTCTAAAACGCTGAGTGCTATATCCGTTAGAATCATTACAAAAGCACGCACATAGCCACCTAGGATGACGTACGCGCCGAATGTGTCATAAATGCCAGGATTATTGTCGGTTCACAATCCCGAGGCAAAACTGACACATGGATTCGATAAGATCCATTTCTCACCTCTATAAATAATGGGTAATTCCCCATTTTTATTCTTTACGCTTATCGAATACTCTGGCTAAGAAATTCTCTCTCTCTAAAAATCCCTCTAAGCTTTCCCATCCTCAACAATGACTAAGGTTTCCTACAACATCTCCGGTGCTGGCCACTCTAAACCCAGCTCCGATGACACTTCCAGCCAAACCTCTGTGCCGGAACCTACCAAAGTCACCTCGCCGAGCAAAGAAAAAGTTGGTCAAACCTCTGGTTAGGGAAAGCCTGTAAAAGTCAGGACCTACTCCAAGGTTTTTGAGAACGTCCGGGAATGGAAAGTTGAGCCCTCAAGATGGGTATCAGAAAACTTCGTACAAAACGAACAAGCCTTCTGCGAGTGGATTTCACAAAATGACTGGACGGAGCTGTTTTCGGTAAGGGATGACACATATCCTGACCTGGTAAGGGAGTTTTACCACAACCTCCGCGTTGCAAATGACAACACTGACTATCTGTGTACAGTGGTGAAAGAGAAAACCATCTTCATCAACCCTCTCTATTTAGGCAATCTGCTCAAATTAAAAACTGAGGGAGCAAGACTCGAGGATCTGAGATCACAGCGGCCTCGCTGAGAGCTTTAAAATTCGGACAGCCTTTGAAGAAAGGTAAAGCTACTGCTGCTGCTGGACAAGCTGAGGGAACTGCTGAGCCAAAGAAAGGGAGAAGGACTAAGGCTCCAGCTTTCTGCAAAAGAAAAACTGCTGAGACTCCTTCCAAAAATGTTGAGTCTCCAGCAAAAAGACAGAAGTCAGCTGGTAAGTCAGCTGCGAAACGAAGCAGGCAAGGTGAGCCTGGAACTGAGGAAACTGCTGAGCAACCTCAGAAAAAGTAGAAACCTTCTACATTGACTCCCCTCAATGCCATACCTATAGACTTTGTTGTACCGGGTGACTCTCACTTCACCCAGTGTCAAGGTACAATAGCTGAGTCCGAAGAACATGAGGTACAACTGGATGATCATTTCATTTCACAAGTTGAGGAAGAACTTGATGGTGACAGTACCGAAGAAGAAGAAGAGGCCAGCGGTCAGGATGACGCTGAGGACTCTGAAGAGACAGCCAGTGAACATGAGACTGAGCAGGCCAATGCTGGGTTTGCTGCTGGAGATGAGCAAGTACTTGATCAACACAATGTTGATCCAGTCCAAGAACAAGCTGACCAGCCTCATGATGAGCAACACGAATCTTCCCCTTCTCACTCAGGAAATCCTAGTCAAACTGTCACTCCACCTCGTAGAAGAAGAAAGTTGGTTAAGGCCAGTGAGAAGCCTGTCAGTGAAGATTTTGTGCCACCACCAACTCTTCCTGATTTTGTCATTTCAAAGACAACCAAGGACCCCTCCTCAGTAAAGCTCAAATTTTTCAAACGCCAACCAACCTCTACTGCATCGGCGTCATTAGAAAAGCAAGCCTCTGTTTCTTCTCAACATGAACATGCCGACCAAAATGCTTCCGCCACCTCAACCAGTCAGGTTGAGCCAATTACTGTGCATGCTATTTCTTCAAGCATGGTGCTGACTCCAAACACTTATGCCCCCATCAGCACAGACGGTATTCGGATTACTACTTCTCCTATTACCATCCCTGCCGATCAATCAACTATCCTAGAAACTCAAGTGCAGATTGGTACAACACTTCCAGTCACTGACCAGGTCACTCCTTTCACTCCTCTTCCTTCCGGTCACACTGATGTCCCTGAAGGCTCTCAAAGCTATGTGAATGCCACTGAGTCCGGCAAAAAGCTCATTGACTCAGTTCAAGCGTTGATCAGAGACCTTCAACATTCCACTCCTCCTGCTGCTGGGTCTTCATCTATTGAGACTACTCAGCTCTCCCAGGTCACTCAGCTTCTCAACGAAGTTAAGGGACTCAAGAACTTGCTGAACGTCCTCATCTCTTTTCAAGCACAGCAAGCTAAGCAGGATTCAATCGCCAAGCTGGCTGAGATCCAGCTGACAACTGTGCAACACTTGAACTCTTTACAACAACAAGTTCAGACATTGTCAGCTGTGAACACCGACTATGCCACTTCGTCTGAAGTCAAGATGCTCTTTGCTCAGCTACATACCGAGCAACTCAAGACCAACGGGCAAATGGTTTCTTACAATCAATGCTCAATAGAGCAAATTAGTGAGGCTATTCGCTTGCTTAATCTGAATAAGCAAGAGATGGATACTGACGCAATGAAACAGAATGAGATGCAGTCTATCATACAACAAACCTTCAACCACATTCGTCATAACAATATTCAATGTCAGTATTACGATACAGCCCTTTTAAAGACCTTTCACCAAATATTTGCTGGTCTTACTGAAGCTCTCATCTGGCAAGGCAAAGCTCAAGCGTTTAGTGTCAATATGCTCAGTGCTGCTGAACTCAACATACCCGAAGAGGTATCAACTGATGGAGTTGCAATTTTTGACGGCATCAATGAAAGCGCTGAGAAACTTAAGGAGCTGTCCCAAGAACTGATTCGAGCTGCCTTAACTGATGCCTTCAGACTTCCTCCTCCTGACGCTGACAAAACGGGGGAGAAAGAACAAGCAGCTAGAGCTCAGCATGAGCGAAGTCAGTCGCAACACAAGAAAAAGAAATAGATAGGCTAGCTCAGTATAGACTAAGTCAGATGAAATCTATATGCCTTATCTATAAGTTTTGTTGTGTAAACACTGACTACTATCAATATATCATATCTGCATCTTTTATTCTTATTCCTGAGTTATGATATATGTTAATATATGTTACTGTGTACTGAGTCATTACGTATCTTCAATTAAATCAGCTATGTTTTATACTTATAAATCTTATTGACTGAATCAAATGCTGATAACATGTTTGACATTGTCCTATGTGCTTATAAAACATTGTTTGTTAAGAATCCATTGAACAACAAATTACTCAGCGCACTCTATATGATTAAACCTTCCGCTTTATACTGAGTAAATAGAATATGTTTAATAAGCTGACCTATATCTAAAAACTGACCTTAGACTTACTCAATTAAACCTTTAAATGTTTAGAGTAAAACTAAGTCAGTAGCTCAACCCTTACGGGGGAGTTTGCTAAATTATACTAGGTCAACTATCATGGGGGAGCTCATACTGAGTTCCTCGCTGAATAGTTTTGCCAACATCAAAATGGGGGAGTTTGTTGAAACACATTTCCACATAATTTTGATTTGACAAAATTGTTTAAGTATAATTGAAATACATATTCTAAACACACTAAGTTTAAATGCTTTGATTTATTCTACTAATGTGTTTGTTCAATGTTGAGTTAAATTTGTTTATAAGACACAAGAATTAAAAGGCCCAAGCCCAATACGGAAGTCAAGGCCCAAGTCAAACAACTCAGTACAACTCGGCCCGCGTTTGTTAAAACGTTGTCGCTTTGGACAAAACGCAACTCAGCAAAAGAAGGATCTAGAAGACCTTCGGGAACAACTTCAAGATGAAGCTGCTGAGTAGTCTCGACAAAGCGTACAAGACAGCAGCTGGCTAATGAAAACTTCCAGACAAAGTATTTCTACTTTGGGTAAAGTTCAGACGACACAGTATGCTGTCTAGTTGACTTTACCATAAAAGGAGAGACAGTCTGCTGAGCTGACCGAGGACAGAAGATACACAAATCTGATTGGCTGAGAACTCTGAGCAAGTCAGGATGACAACGACAGGAAGCCGTTTCCCTCCAACGGTTATTTCGAAATTCGAAATGACCGATGCCCAGACGTATCTATAAATAGTGCCATCACAAGCTTCATTCAATACAGAACTTGATCAAGCCATTACGCTGACCAAATTTCTACACAAGTTCTGCAAGCAAGAAGCAAAGCAAATCTTACACTATAATTCATACATTTGTGTAAAAGTCTAGAGTGATTATTTCAATCGTCTAAAGTGTCTTAGCAAATCATTGTATAGGACAAAACACTTATCATTTCTAGAGATAGAAAGGAGAGGCTGCGTACTCGGTTATAGTACTCAGCAAGAGATTAGGATTGAGTAGAGGTATAGAGGAAGGTACTCTTGTTATACTCAGTTGCTAAGATTGTAAAAGGTTTGAGGCTCTACCTTTAAAGAGCTCAGTAGAGGATTCGAAATCTCGGAACGTGTTCCGGGGACAGGACGTAGGCTTAGAAGAAGCCGAACCTGGATAAATCTGCTGAGTAAAGTATTTCTTACCTTTAACTCCTTATATATATTGCTTGCTTAGAATAACCAAAAACTGACCAAGTAAAGAGGTCAAGTTGAGTTGTGCGCGTTGAACATCTGAGCTCAGGAATAGACTCTAAGTGCTATCTCCTGACTCAAGCTAAGAAACTGACCTAGTCACCAGTTGACTAAGCCAGTATCTTGCTGTTTACTCAGCGCTGCTGTTAAAGCCTTTTTCCTTAGAAAAAGAAGTCTGCCCTAATTGCGAAAAAAGTTTAAATAGTTCCTAACCCCCCCTCGGAACTATACTTGCAACCTTACAAGGGATGAACAAGTGGTATCAGAGCTTAAAAGCTCACTGTAAAAGGTCTAACAACCTTGAGCTGATCCCTACCATGGGCGAAAACAGCACTCGGTTTCTCCCTAGAAACCAAACAACTCAGATATTGCCTGAGGGGCTGTCCATTACTAGGCCTCCCCTATTCTTCGGGTCAAACTATACCTTCTGGAAGTATAAGACCTTATCTCATCTCAAAATGATCAAGCGTCGGGCTCTGGCGGTAAGTACCATTTCTGACTTTGACATACTCTTTATGACTTTCTTCTCTATCTTACTTTTTCTTCCTTTATCTGTTTCAGACTATTAATCATTGTAATGCTGTGGAGGCGGACCTCGCTATGAATGCAATGAATAAAGCTCATCTTAAGGAGCTAGAGGATGAGGCCTCTCTCGCTAGATCCAACGCCCAGGCAGCAAGTGCTCTAGCGAACGGTTTAAAGGAAAAACTTGCTGACCTGGAGAAAAAAGCTAGAAGAGAAGACTTCGAAAGCTGCCAGGTTGTCTAAGGAGCTAAGGGCGGAACAAGAGAGGCGGGAGAAGGATTAGGAGCGTCTGGAGGGAGCTTGTGGACTTCGCGCCTATTATTATGGCGAACACATCTTAGCGGCCTTTTTAAAAGACTTTCCGGATGCAGGTATCGACGATCCTCAAGTGGAGGTGCCCTCCGAGAATGAAGCAGTTTTCTATGCTTCTTTGGAAGATGCTAGGGCAGTCATTTTTAAGGAAGCTTTTGCCCCTCTTGCTACATCAAAGAAGAGTGGAGAGATTATTGTTCAGGATACGGAGGATGCCTTGGAGGATGACGATGCTGCCCCTGATGAGGATCTCCCTAAGGCAAATAAGCTAGCAAGAGGCCAACATGATCTTGCCCCTGAGCCCAGGCCGATGCCCCTTGAAGCTAATCCAAGCTCTTCTCCTCTTGATGATAATATTAATGACCTCACCATTTAGGGTCTCTTCAATGTAAAAAATGCTACAATACCATTTTGCACATTTGATATTTTTGCTTCTTTTCAAGAAGTTTTTACTTTTGGATGCATGCCTCTTTTACTTTGAGTATTCACTTAATTATATACTTTCTTGATAGAGA
Organism: Euphorbia lathyris; assembly: GCF_963576675.1. NCBI lineage: Eukaryota > Viridiplantae > Streptophyta > Magnoliopsida > Malpighiales > Euphorbiaceae > Euphorbia > Euphorbia lathyris. Next base: position 90,763,512 of record NC_088915.1, read on the forward strand.
CATAAGTGTCTAGACTTATTCTCTGAACTTTTTCTTTAAGTTTTTAAATTTATTTCGAATTTTCTCAAGTTTTCAAACTTCTTCTGAATTTTCTCAAGTTTTCAAACTTCTTCTGAATTTTCTCAAGTTTTCAAACTTCTTCTGAATTTTCTCAAGTTTTCAAAATTCTTCTGAATTTTCTTAAGTTTTCAAAATACGATGGGAGAAGTTTGAAAACTTGAGAAAATTCAGAAGAAGTTTGAAAACGTGAGAAAATTCAGAAGAAGTTTGAAAACTTGAGAAAATTCAGAAGAAGTTTGAAAACTTGAGAAAATTCAGAAAAAGTTTGAAAACTTGAGAAAATTCGAAAGAAGTTTAAAAACTTAAAGAAAAAGTTCAGAGAATAAGTCTAGACACTTATGTCTCTCTCAAGAAAGTATATAATTAAGTGAATACTCAAAGTAAAAGAGGCATGCATCCAAAAGTAAAAACTTCTTGAAAAGAAGCAAAAATATCAAATGTGCAAAATGGTATTGTAGCATTTTTTACATCGAAGAGACCCTAAACTGTGAGGTCATTAATATTGTCATCAAGAGGAGAAGAGCTTGGATTAGCTTCAAGTTGCTTCGGCGTGGGCTCAGGGGCAAGATCATGTTGGCCTCTTGCTAGCTCATTTGCCTTAGGGAGATCCTCATCAAGGGCAGCATCGTCATCCTCCAAGGCATCCTCTGTATCCTGAACAACACCCTCCAGATCAATAATCTCTCCACTCTTCTTTGATGTAGCAGGAGGGGAAAAAGCTTCCTTAAAAATGACTGCCCTAGCATCTTCCAAAGAAGCATAGAAAACTGCTTTATTCTCGGAGGGCACCTCCACTTGAGGATTGTCGATACCTGAATCCGGAAAGTCTTTTAAAAGGGCCGCCAAGATGCGTTCGCTATAATAGTAAGCGCGAAGTCCACAAGCTCCCTCCAGACGCGCCCAATCCTTCTCCCACCTCTCTTGTTCCGCCCTTAGCTCCTTAGACAACCTGGCAGCTTCCGAAGTCTTCTCTTCTAGCTTTTTCTCCAGGTCAGCAAGTTTTTCCTTTAAACCGTTCGACAGAGCACTTGCTGCCTGGGCGTTGGATCTGGCGAGAGAGGCCTCATCCTCTAGCTCCATGAGACGAGCTTCATTCACTGCATTCACAGCGAGTTCCGCCTCCACAGAATTACAATGATTAATAGTCTGAAACAGATAAAGAAAGAAAATGTAAGATAGAGAAGAAAGTCATAAAGAGTATGTCAAAGTCAGAAATGGTACTTACCGCCAAAGCCCGATGCTTGATCATTTTGAGATGAGATAAGGTCTTATGCTTAGCCCTTGTCTCCAGAACAACGAGGAGCTTGCCAATGGCTTCTTCAATGTCGTGCATTATGTGCTCTGAATCCAGAACCAACCCCGAACCATAAGTGGACAGCCAATAACCCCCAAGATCAGGCTTCGAGGACTGAAAGTTTGAAAAACAGATTAAAGTAGGTAAATTTCAAAATTCCCCATAAAAAGAATTTGGAAAGAAAAGGCATACATGGGAAAAGGAAGAAGAGAATAGAGAGACTTTAGGAGTCATAGCCGGAACCATCTGATGATCTGGCTCACCGGTTTGTGAAGCTCGCACTTGAGGACTGGCCGCCCGGGCCTTCTTCGAAGAAGGAGGAGATTGAGCCCTGGAGGTTGCAGGATACTTCCCGTCCTTCTTGCTAAGCGCAACATTCGTCTTCTCCTGGGCGATCAGAGCTGCTTGAAGCTTTTGCCTCTCTGCAATAACATCATTGGCATTAATTCCCCCTGCAAGAAGGGGCAAAGAACAAGAACAGGTCAATAAGGCGGATCAGAAAAGGCAGAAGATAGCTTTAAAAGCATAGAAATTATTGTAGTGGATCTCTCAGTCTCGTATTGTTGCTAGAGGTTCGCCAGACTTCACAATAGTCAACGCCTGGTCATACGTCTAAAAATCGTGCTTGAGAGATCGAAGAATCCACAGGGTACTCTTCTCATCCTTGGTAAGGTAAAACTTCTGGTTCGCCCTTTCTTTTGGATTATAGTTCCATCCGGCAGGAAATCCAAGAGGTACGCCATCCATTATCTTCACAAAGAAAAATCTCTGCTCCCAACGATGGATGTTCGACATTTTACTGTGAAACGGCGAATACCCTTTTAATTTGGAAAAGGTAAGGTGACTTTCCACCCCGCGCTTGGACATGGTGTGAAGAGTCCGGAAAAAGCGAGGGCTCGGAACTAAGCCTAGATTCGCTGCCAAGTAAGTATCCAATATTAAATCTAACCAACCATTTGGATGCAATTGACAGATAGGGATACAGAAAAATTCAAGAATATCCCCAACCATTTTGGGGACCGGATAGCTAAAGCCCCTCTCAACATGGCTTTGATAGACTGCAAAATAACCCCGAGAAGGAGACGTAGGTCTCTGGTAAGGTTTAGGAACTAAGTAGGAAGCCGCTCGAAGCCAAGGGTATAGAGATTGAAGAGTTAGCAGAAGAGTAAAACTAAAACTGGAAGAAGTTACTTCCATTTTAGGGGATTTTGCCCCTTTCTTTTTAGGAACAGAAGAACTTGCTTCCCCTCCAAAAGTAGGGTTTAAAGCCTTCATGTTCGTAATAGGAATACGAGATGAAGAAAGGGCCAAGGAAAGTGTCAAACCCGATCCAAAATAGAATCGGATATGACAGTGAGACATTACCACAGACGTGTACGAGTCAGAAGTAATATCTCACAATTAAGAGTTAAGAAATTCAAATCATGTTTGAACTTAAAAACATTTTCTACATATACTTTTACATTTGTAAAAGGTCGAAAATCATTTATAATTTCCAATCACGAATCCTTTTCTCGTGCGTTTTACCAAAACGAGTTCGAAACATAGAAAATTACTCCAATTCTAACTTGTTAACTTTTAATTTGCCTAATCTCATAAATTAACACCATAATGGGACATTCAAACCAAAATCCTCCATCACACAACTTCATATTCGATTCAAAATGGGCAACTCGGGTGCCTAAACATTCACAAGCACAAAACAAACCTATATCTACATGTACAAAATGGTATGCAATACCCTAGAAGACGACTTGGACAATCGTGGCCGTATCCAATCCTCGCCCTAGTGTCGAACACTTCCCTCAGTACCTCGTACTTCTTCGCCTAAAAACATTAAAACATTTGAAAATATGAGACAAAAATCTCAGTAAGCAACTATCAACTATAACAACTAGTTTTTTTTACGTAAAATAGCTATATGTATACATTTGTGAAAACATTTAACCAAACCAAACCTTAAACTTATTAACTTGTAAACAACATCAAATTAAAATAGAATGTTAATCAATAACCGCAAATCAAACTTAATCAAAACACAACAATTCTTATATAAACATTTACTAAAAACCGAAGTTCGAATCAAATTCAATATCGTATCCATCACCGAGTATCCCCTCGTAAATCAATCCACAACACGCAAACATAATCGAGACGTCTCTTTAACCATGCCTAATCCCGTATTGGTCTTACCCAACACTTCACTGCCAATACCCGACTATGTCTTTAGACTGTGTACACAAGCCATGTTCCTCACTGAACATGGTCTTCAAATATCAAACCACCCATCCGGACTACTCCTGATGGATACAGACTTTACCCAAAATCCAACCAAACTTCAATTGTATACATTTTCTTATCAAATAGACCAAACTTTACTACAATCATCAATAAATCGAAATCCAACATTTATTGAACCAAAATAGCAATTGAACCCCTGAAGAAATCCAATTTAACACTAATTGACCAAAATATCATTAAAAAATAACATTTAAACTCTTAACGAAATTCAAATCCACATCAATTGAACCCAAATAGCACTTAAACCCTTAAGAAAACCAATTCAACATCAATTGAACTAAATATCCCTTAAGAAAACCAATTCAATATAAATTGAACTAAATAATAATCAAACTCTTAGGAAAACCAATTCAACATCAAGATAAAACCAATTCAACATCAAGGTAAAACCAATTCAACATCAAAATAGTTCAAAATTACCATTGTGAACTCATTTCCTTCAAACTTGAACACAAACTTAAATCAACAACCAATACTCAAATAATTTCTAAGAAAACCCTTAGGAGACAAATTCATGGAGATTTATAGCTTAATATACATATATTTATACATGCAAATCAAAAACTAGTTGATAGTTACTTACCTTAGCCTAAATTTGAAATTAACACCACAAAACCCTAAATCTGTCCCAAAATCTGCCTAGCCCGTATTCTCTTCTCAAACCTCCAAATCAAAATCCCTCCGGTCAGAGGTTGCTTCTATGTGTCTAGAGTCTCCAGTTAAAATTTAAGGTCATTTGGACTGTTAGATCTCCGGCAACACCCAAAACGGTGGAGCTGCCCTGTTTTTGGTGGTGGTTGAAGGTGGAGGAGAAATGAGAGAGAATGGAGGAGGAGAAGGATGTAGAAGCAAGAGTTTTGATCAAAATAATCTATAATTATGAATTAATGTTATATATAGACCTTGATGTGAGTGGATAATTATTTACTTTGGTCCTCCAAAAATCTAATTTCTTTTAAAACTTACCCTAAACTTATAATTATTACAAAAATGTGCAATTACCCTTAAAACTATACCCGTAACATCCAATTAATCGAACAATCCTAAAACTAATATAATATAACTTACGGTTTGGGATATAATAAATAAAAAATTAAGGACACAGACGTGACAGAAAGGTTCAAATTCAGACTCGAAGTTCTCTCGGAAGAAGAAGTAGTAGATGAAAGAAACATTCAAAAACGAAAAGCTACAGGAAAAAGATGAACTTACATGAAGAATCGAAAGGTAGAGAGAGAGATAAAACTTCTGCAGATAAATGGAGAAAATCGTAGAGAGCTAAAGACGAAGATGAAAGAAGTTGAAAAGAAAGCCTGTTCTATTTAGCGAAATGATTAAAATGATTTCGAAATCTGTGTCGAGAACTGCTACCTGTAAAAACGTCATTGGCCTAGATAAAGGTGCCTGTCAGTAGACCTGGGCATGGACCGGGCTCTGGCCGGGCATGTCGGGCTTTTAATAAAGCCTAATGAACCTAAGCCCAGTCCAGGCCGTAAAAAATTTAGTCGGGCTCGGGCTCGGACCTAAGATATGAATCCCAAGCCCGTCCGTCCAAGCCCATCTATATATTAAAAAAAATTACAATTAAATTTAAAATAAACAATTAGCTTATATTTCAATTAAAACAATCATAATATACATACGTTAATTATAGGAATGGGACTAGTACGTTAATTTTTTTTTTAATGAACCAGTACGTTAATTTTGTTTTTGAATGAACTAGTACATTAATCATAATATACATACATTAATTGTTGCCTATATTTTAAGTTTGTTTTTTAATGTTTTTGTAGCTTATTTCTTTCTCTCCTGGTTAGAAGCTGCTACTTCAGAGAGTTTATCTTTTAATGTTAGGAAAGAATGTTGGTCATGTAAAATAATTGCATAGGTATAGTTATTACTTATTATCATATTATAAAGGAAACATATATATTTATAAAAGTATATATAACTTATATTTATACAAAAAAATATATAGTATATAGTATATCGGATCGGGCCGGGTCGGGCTGGCCGATGTAAAATTCGTAAAGCTCAAACTCGTCCAGTTTTTGACGGGCTTATACAGGCTTGGGCGGACCGGGCATGACAACATTTTCATGCGTCCAAGCCCGGCTAAATGGGCCTGGGCGGGCTCGCTGGCCCATGCCCAGGTCTACCTGTCAGGTACAAGAAATGCTAGTAGCATGAGAGGAAGCTGAGAAGTCCTAAAGAACTTAGAAGACCATTTAGGGGGAGCTTCTAATAACATCCGCATAAAGTATGAAGGACTAAGCTGGTAATTTTCCCTATCAAACAAGGCTTAAGGAGAGAAAAGATCCACCTCCAAGACATATATGGCGTACAGATAAAGATACAGTGTCGTCTTGAGCATTCCTCCTCACAATTCGCCACTTAGCGTATAACAGGAATACGATGTCGTCTCATAGAGCTCCACTTACGATTCGCCTTAGTAAGAAATACGATGTCGTGTCCGAGATTCTTACAAGGATCCGCCCAAGAGGGGCAATAAGGGGATTCACCCCATATGGCAATCCGCCTCTAGATAATGCAGAGGATCATACGGCGTAACTCGCTATCATTTAACTAGCATTAATGATAGCCCAGAACCCGCCAAAGCACGAAGGTTAGAGGATGGAGTTAAACTACATTGAAAGAGCATTACTCTTCATTAAAGGAGCACTAAAGAGAAGGTTATTACAGTTATCACTCAAACTTGTATAAATACCCTTGTAACATGACAACAGAGGGACACTGACACACTCTTCTTAACCTTGCTTTGTCATTAGAGTTTATTCTTTTAAGAATGTTACTGACTTTAGGCATCGGAGTGCCCCCGGACATCCCAACGGTGCTTCACAGGGACGCTCTACGGTGTTGCTAAATCTCAACAATATCAGAATTCACTAAGCAGGCTTACCCAAAAGAGAGCATTTCCCGGTAAATGCCGAAGTCATTCCCCAGATAAGATGAATCGGCTTCGTACTAGTAGCTTGGGGGACCTATTGAACAAATAAAAATAAGTAAGATGGAACAAAGATAGAATACAACAAAAACAGAAAAGTCAAATGAATTTAGATAACTTACACAAGTTGTGTGACGAGGATCATAATGAGGATAAAAAAAGAGCCCATAAGAAACACTACCTCACTCTCACCACCCTCTGGCCTGACAAGCAGAATGGTAGTCTCAAAGTGCTAAGTCATCTCTCTCATCACAAAGTCCATATTAGGAGCCCGATTGGAAGAGCTAGAGGCAGTCCCGCATCCCACTATCAACAGTCTGAGTGGAGGTACCACGAGTAGATGGGCCTGCACAAGATCTCTTTTTACCTTGTAAAAGAGAATCATGGTTGATGTTAGAAATAATAAAAAAGTACAAAAATAAGAAATAAAGAGAGCAAATGAATGTTATCTACCAGAGTAGGATGTCTGACACCTATATACACTGAGACGAAAGGTCGCCATCTCAGCGTATCCATAATAAAGGTGGGATAATCACTCTCCAAGAGTGGGTGCTCCTCACTATGTATCATAGTATTGAATGTCTCATCCTGAGTATAGGAAGACATGTAAAGCATCTCAACAGGAGGAGGAGGAGTTGGTACTCTACGATGAAAAGGTTCGCCCAAGTAGAAAACCAATGTCAAAGGGAACTCAGTGATAAATCATAAATGACTAATCTGAAAGCCTCTGGTCATAACAAGTTAGTCCGAGATTAGCCTAGGAAAGCTAACTCCCACATCTTAAGAGAAAGTTTTTTAATGTTTATAAATATTAAATTGTATTATTTCATTTGTAAAATAAACAAACTGCTCGTGAACAAAAAACGAGATACTCGAAAGCAAACACGTGAACAAAATAAACGAGCAGCTCACGAGCTAAGCTCGTGAATAAGATAAATGAGCTAGCTCGTGAGTAAAGGAGCCGAACTCAAACACAAATTTGAGTTCGAACCGAGTTCGAAGTTCAGGTTGAACGCGTTAACATTATGACGAGTCGAGCTTGCGCATGTCAAAGCTCGGCTCAGCTTGATTACAACCTAATCCAACTCAATCTCCTCTCCATTGACTCCGTGTCTGTTTAATTTTAAACTTAAATGAGGACCTGCAGCTGCATTAATTTAAAAAAAAGTCAAAGTGTTGTTTTGTAAAAAAAAAATGATTATATTCTGTAGCAAAATAAAAATGAATATACCAGAGTGTAGTGTCACAACCATTTACATGAAAATGGAAAACTTATCATCCAAGGAAAAGTACATGAAAAGGAAAATGGTGTGTTTGATTCTGATACTGAATCAGGTTTAGAGATTTTGGATGGGGGCGTGGGTTAGATGAGGAGAGAGAGTGGTAAATTACACCAATGCCCATTTAATTTATCCATTTTAATATTTTGATCACTAAACTTCAATTTTTAATGGTATAATTATTGAATTTTACACTTTTTAATACCAATGGCTACTCAATGTCTCAAAAGTACCATTGATGACATCAACATACAAAAAAATTGGACACTAAATAATATTCTAAGAAACTTTAATTTTTGAATTTTTTTATCTTGAAGTCATCTAGATATTGTTTGGTTAGAAGAGAGAGTGAGTTTTTATAAAAGGAAAGTTTCAAAAAATATGATTTTAGAAAATAAAAAAATATGATTTCATGTTAAATGTTGTTCTTTTTATTTTAAAATCGTTAACGTTTATTTTAAGAAGTTAGTTAAAATTGCATTGACACTGATATTAACATTGATAAAGTTTAGTGGTCATAACTTAAAAATATTGAAATTCATTGCTGAAGTTCATGGCCAGGGATGTAGTTTACGGAAAATAGTGTGCTTGGTTCAAATTCAGATTCAGAGATTGTTGTGAGCGCGTGTGTTATAATGAGAGGGAGTAACACAATTTTTAAAAATAATTTGAAATATAAAAAAAACAAAAAGGTCTTGTTTTTCATTATTTAATCTGGGTTTGGGCTCTTCCTTTTCGGCTGAGCTTTGGAGGATTTTTTCTGGACTTAAACTTGCCAAGAGTCTGGGTTTAAAGATGTTGATTGTTGAATCTGATAACCTTGAGGCTATCAAAATAATTTCCGATAATAATGCTATTTGTTTAAATAGCCAAAATCTAATCAAAGGTATTAGAAGGTTTAGCTCTTCCTTTGATTTCATAAATTTCAGCTATATCTTCAGGGAACAGAACCGGGTAACGGATCGTTTGGCGGCTGCTGGTCATGAGGGGACGTTGGGCATCACGACCTTTTCTTATCCTGCTGATTATCTTTCTTCTCTTCTTTTTGAAGATGGGATGGGGGTTAGCTTCCCTAGGCTAATCCCAGGCTAGATTTTTTGGTTTTTTGTTTCTTTCTTTTTCTTTTCCAATTCCTACCAAATTTTTTTTTTAGTAATAACCAGTTCAGATATGAGCATATCGGCCATTACTCGTCCCAATGATTCGAATACACATCAATTCTCGAGCTCCACTGTTATCGGCTAAATTCAAATGGGTCTGAAATTGGATCATATCGTTTTTTATCTGTTATTTAAAGGAAAAAAATATATTATTTGTCCAAAAGAAAAAAAAGAAACTTGCGCTTTTTTTAGAATTCAAAAGGTCTTTTTCATTTGGTTCTATATTCCAATGTTATCAGGTTCAGACCGTACCGGTCGGTCCGACCAGTCGAACCGAGAACCGATGAGGAGACTGGTCCGAACCTGGCCAGTTATTTGATTAGGCAACAGATTGGAGAGACCTGGGATTGAACCGGGACCCGGCGGTTCGACCGGGAACCGGTGTATCCCCGGGTCTCTAACATTTGTACGCGGGATTGAATATTTCACAGGCGGGCTGGTTTGTAAAAATAGGCAGGCCGGTTTGAAAAGAAAAAAAATATCGGGGCGATGTTGGCGGGATACAAAATGATTTGAAAAACAAAATGGTTTGAAATAGCAAAAGTGATCAAGTCAATGGACCTCATTACATTGAGGCATTCGCGTCGCCCACGCCGTACGGGTGCGCTCCTAACCCGGTGATTAATCGATTGCACCCCCTGCGTGTGAGAGAGCCTTCTCCCTAGTAATTGGTTAGAGCCTTGTAAAGCCCATTTACTAATAAACTAGTTAAGTTTTTCCTCTCTTTTCTATGTAAGATGTGAATGCTTAATTTCCTTTTATTTTCTTCCAAACCATTTCAAATCGTTCACTTTGAGTATTAATTTATCCTTCATCATTTGTCCGTTTTGAGTTTATAATATATTTTTAAAAAGATCTCATGGCATAGAATACGTTGATATGTTTTATTTTATTCTGAACTTATTTTATTATTTGAGTATTATTTGTGAGCCAATTAGAATTGCTCTTGGCTTCGAACGCTGGGGTAAAATTGCACAATTTTAGACATTATGGGAAAAATTGCGCATGACTCAAAATGTTATGGGTATTTTTTTTGATAGAAATTGGGACGAGACAGAACTGTATGTTATGGGTATTTTTACACCTTAACCTTTAATTGTAATAAAAAGTTAAGAGTTTGTATTCATATTGTTTGGCTCTTTCGTGGGAAATTGCGGGCGTGCCAGATAATTATAGTATTATCAAACTATGGAGTGAAATTGAGTGCGCTTGCTAACTTCTAATTATCAAAACGATTGTAAGGAATAAAGAGACCGTAAAATTCCTAAGATTCGATTATCAAAAGGATACCGACCTTACAGAAAATGGTTGAACAACAAATAAAATAAAAATGTATTGGAAGCTTGAATGAACTTTGCACTTGAAAATTAAATCTAAGGAAACAATCGAGAATTGTAAAAATGCTGAAGTCTAGAGATAATTTGCTAGAGTTTTGGGTAGTTGTTGTTGAGTTGGTTGATTGGCTGGGGTTTGTTTATCGTGATTCCTTCCTTTTATAGATGTTGGAGGTAACTTCCTGCTTCTTTCCACTAATCAACGTTCTCCACCACATTGAGTAACCGTTTCACTTTGACTTCCACGATGAAATTGACGCTTTCTAACTTTCCTGCATTCTAACTGGCTCACAAAATACACGTTAAAATATTAAATGACCTTATGATTTTCCTTTTGATTTACCTTAAGTTTCCTCCGAGGTTCACCTTAGGAAATTGGTTTACCACGATGTTCACTCTTGAAAAAATCTACTTAGATATAAGTTAGGCCAATTAATAAATTAAAAATATAATTAAAAGCTAAAAATTTATTTACGGTGCAAACAATTACCCCCCACAAGTATGAATTTGAGAGACGGAAATTTGTGTTTGAATCCCTCGACAAATATCGTTTAGACTTCGAAAATTAAAAAAAAAAAAATGTAACAATAAAAATCAAAAGAGAAAAAATTAAACTAACTATAAAATAAATTCAAATTCCAATTCCAACGGAATCAACTTTCAATAGGATTAAAATACTCTTTAAAAAAGAATAAAAGTAAAACGAAAATAAAAAAGTCTTTCCATTTGAATAAACTATACAGGTAAACCTATAAACACTGCGATCAAATATAATAGGAGTCTTAAGTGGAATGGGATTGTGGCACCACAAAACAAACTATATAATTAATAGCTTTCACAAAATCCATCAGCAGAAAGTAGAAAACTTACTATCCTCAAGGCGTGGATGTTCAGCAGCAAACTCCACTAGCAATCTTCATCATTCATAATCGCCAGGTGGATACGTCTTTGAACAATTCAAGTTTTGTTGTTGTCTGTTCTGCATTATCAACCAGTTTCAATACCTCGACGACAAGATACTCAAGAATGGCGCTGAGATAGACATAGGATCCACTACCAGACGATGTCGATTTTCAGAAACCGAGCAATATAACAGACGGGAAACTGCATACTTACTCTTGAGCTCCTCGTTGTGCGCTTCTTTCACCGCCGCAAATCCTGACGATCTCCCTCTGATATCAGTTCCTCTTGCGACGAACGCGTACCGGTAGCAAGGATTAAAGGCCAGATCAATCATTGATAATCATTGATCGGTTTCCTTTAATCACGGTGCTAACAAGTTCTTCGTGATTGCACTGCCAACTCTTTGCTCGCTTGTACCTTTGATTGAAGTCTCTAAGAATAAGTGCCTAACCGATTCCTCTTTTGACGAAGGATTTGAAGGCCTCAAGGATTAAAGGCCGGATTAATCGTTGATCGGTTTCCTTTAATCAAGGTGTTACCAAACTTGAGGTTCAGTCTAGCTAAAGTGTAACTCCTTTACTCAAAATCACGGCCAAGATGTCTTCCAAAGGTAAACTTACCACCGAACTTGTGAATAAAAGTTAATGGACTTCAAATGTGTTTGATGATTGATATTTGGTGAATGGATGACAATCTTTAATTTGGCAGAAACCTCTTTTATCAAGAAACCAACTGCTCCACTTGTAAGAAAGTCGCACCCAAATCCTTCCGGAAAAAGTGCTGGTGAACTCGGAAAAGCACATCAACCTGACACAATCAAGATCAATTTTAACGATGATGAATTGTATGCTCTTTTGCCGACTGGTCGAGACAAACCTCCTCAAGTGCCTTTTCCAATATCTCAAGAGGGAGAACTTCTTTTGATGAAACCTGATCTTCTCATCGGCCGCCATGTTAAATGCAAAAGTTGGCCCCGTCTTGCTAGTGAAACTGCCACAAAAGCATGGTCTACTTGGGTGAATCGGTTGAAGCCGACGTATGAGAGAAAATGGTGCCATCTTGGAATCAATGAGTTGATTAAAATGTCCCAGATAGAGCTTCCAGTAAACAAGAATCTTTTGTATGCAGCTTTGGGTTTCTAGTCACGTAACTGTAATGCTTTTCTATTTCCACCTGTACCGATGACTGTTACCTTGAGGGATGTGCTAGCGCTAACAGGACTACCAGTGGTTGGTCCTGAGATACCTTCTTTAGTTCGACATGAGCTTCCAGAATTCTTCAAGAAGTACAGAACTATGGATTCGGTGAGGCTGATCGAATATATGGCTAATCATCCTCCAAAGAGAAAGCAAGTTGATCATTTTCTCTTTTTGTGGACTCTTGTTTGCCGATATATTTTTTGCACTGCATCTGGCAAAGTAACCGCAGAATACAAGGAGATTGCATATGAGCTTGCAACTGGGAAAAAATTGGCTTTAGGATCCATGTTGTTGGGTGCAACTTATCATCACATTGCCCACGTGGTCTCTAATGAACCTTTCACCCGCCTTGGTGGAAACCTCTGGATCGTTCAATTGTGGCTCCTTGCTTACTTTCCTCAGCTTCAAAGTTCTGTTTTAGACACATGTATGCCCATTGGTCGGTCTCTGATGAGTTGTAGAACCAAAATGACCCAGACCAGGAAGTTCTTCAAGTTTTTCTCTTGTTTGAAAGATAAGCCTCCGTTGAGGTTCACTTATTGTTTCTCTAGACTGCCAGAATCTGGAAGAATAATGAAAGCTTCTACAATCAACCTGGATGAGACATATGAAATGTGGAAGTCGTTCAAGCCAACTATCACAGGGACGGCGGTGTGTTTCGAGTTGTATTGGCCAGCATTGTGTTCTCGACAGTTTGGCCTTATTCAGGTCATTCCTGCTCCTCCTTTGCTTCCTTTGGAAGAACGTTACAAAGCTTCTGAATCTCGTGTACATCGGCTTCTCAATGATGGTTTTCACTTCAAATTGTCAAAAGTGGGCAAGGCCTCTTCAATTGTTACTAATGAGTTTGACCAGTGGTGGTCTTTACGCCTTCCTTACCTTCAACAAAAAGTAGAAGCATCAGGTAAATTTCTTGATTTACTTCTTTCTACTTCCTCTCATCTCTGATTTGAACCAGACCATTCACACATATTCCGCACAGGGAAGGTGGTTGATGAGGAAGATGCCAATGAAGATGAAGATAGTGATGTTGTTGGGGCCAATGTTGCTCCTGATGAATCTATCGACCTCGACGACTTCCCTGAAGCAGATTTTGCTTTCCTTGCCCAAATTAACTTTGAAGATTTGGATTTAGATTCAGATGAGAGACTCTTGGAAGATGATACCCCTCCTTTAAAAAGGCAAAAAATGGGCAAGTCCTCTGATATTCCAGCTGATACCATTGACCCAGGTGATGAAGGCAACCAGGCAGAGCACGATGGTGTACTTTCTGTAGCACAAGTTGATTGTACTTCGCCATCAGTAGATGAGATCCCTGCTTCAGGCGTGGTCAATATCCCTCAACCTCCATCTTCTTCTGATCTAGCCATCATAGACCATGCACGGGAACTTCCATCAAAGAATGACACTCCCATTGTTTCTAGATTTTTGATCAGGCACTCCTAGATAGCAATTGATAGAATTGCTGGAGTAAAAGCTTTTCCTCTTGAGGATCCTTCTTCTAACATCGACTTCTCCTTTCTTGAGGATGACACTCATAGTGATGCACCTGATAAAGACCATACTTCTGCCTCTAAGAATATGATACGATTGATACTTGATCTTGATATATCCTCAATTTGTACTCAACATTTGACGATGCTCTTTTCGACTATTGATGATCTTATTCACCGCTCCTCTTCTGCTGAGTTTAAGAAACGCTTGACTAACTTCAAGACTCAAGTTCACTCATGGCATTCTGATTACTCTGCTGTGAAACCTCAGCTGGCCTTTTTAAGTGACAAGTTAGATTCATGTGCCTCTGATCACCTTCTTTACCAGAAGTTATGTGAAAGTAACTCTATTGCTGACCAAGAAGTTGAGTCTTCCATTGAATTGATCGACCAAAAGTATAAAAAGATGGAAGAAGTCAAGAAACTGTTGAAGACAGTTGAAGATGAACTGATGAGCTCGATAGTCCAAGGTGAAAAGTTGCGCCACCTCCAGAAAGATAGGTGGGAGAACAAGAGACTTATGGCAAACTCTTTGAGATCAAACTATGACCAAGCTAAAGCATGGGCTGCCGAACGTCAAAAACTTCGATATGCTTCTCGGGCTTGTTGGGAAGATCTGAAGACCATAGATTTAGAGGATGTTTGATTTGATTCCCTTCTAGATATATTTCTTTGTTAAACATATTTGATAGACATTGAATGATGAATAAATTGCGGCCTTACGGCCTGCTATTATTTTATTGCAAACAGAATAGCGGCTATAAGCCAGCTTTACAACTTTCAAAGTGAAATTGCTTTGCGTTACATCAAATACATATTGCCTATATCCTATGGTTGATGCTCCCTCAGTTCCCAAAGGGTGGGATAGAATTTCTTGAGGTACTTTCCATTGATGAACCTCTTATGTGGTTCCCCTTGCAAGCTGGCTAACCAATAAGAGTTTCCTTTTAGAACTTGGAAGACTTTGAATGGTCCTTCCCAATTTGGAGACCATTTTCCATATGCTCTATCTTTAGTCCCAACTGGTAAGATGAGTTTCCAAACCATGTCTCCTTCTTCAAAGGTCTTTTTCTTCACTCTCTTATTGTATACTTTGGTTACTTTCTTTTTTTGGGCGATCATTCGATCAAGTGCTTGCATTCTAGCTTCATCAGATTCTTCAAGTTCCATCATCATCGCCTCTGTGTATTCTGCTGGAGTGAGTTCATTTTATCTGGCTACTCTGAGGGACGACACTACTACCTCCATAGGAAGCACGACATCATGTCCATATGTTAATGAGAAAGGACTGACGCCCGTGGCACTCCTTTTTGATGTTCTGTATGCCCATAAAGTTTCTGAAAGTAAGACGTGCCATTCCTTGGGATTATCTTCGATCATCTTTTCAAGGATGTTGATGAGAACTTTGTTGGAGGCCTCAGCTTGACCATTAGCTTGGGGATAATGAGGAGTAGAGTGCAACAACTTGATTCCATAATCTTCCATGAAGTCCTTCATGTCATCTCCTGTGAACATGGTTCCTTGCTCTGTGGTAATTGACTGAGGGATCTCGTACCTATGAATGATGTTCTCCTTGATGAATTTCACAACATCTCTCTGGTCCACTTTCTTCATTGGTAAGGCCTCCACCCATTTTGTGAAGTAGTCTGTTGCCACGATCATAAAGTTGTGCCCGTTTGATGATGCAGGATAAATTTTACCTATCAAATCAATTGCCCATCATCTGAAGGGCCACGGCTTGACGACTGCGTGCATCTCATCTGCAGGAACTCTTTGAATCTGTCCATATCTTTGGCATTGGCAGCATCCTTTTGCATAAGACATACAATCCTTCAGCATAGATGGCCAGAAGTACCCATGTCTCCTGATGAGCCACTTAATCTTGATGCCTGCCTGATGAGCTCCACATACTCCTTCATGGACTTGTTTTATAACTTCCATACTGTCTGGAAATCCTAAGCATTTCAACAAAAGTCCATCTACATTTTTGCGGTACAAGTCACCTTCCATCAATAAGAAGTTCAATGATCTGATCTTAAGGGAATAAGGTACTCGTCTTCCTGGGTTCGATAGATACTCCTTGATGGGACTCCTCCAGTCACTAGCTAGATTGACATCTGTATTAAATGTCTCCACTTGAATTCCTCTCTCCATGATGGAAGGATGTCTGAGCTTCTTGATCATTATCAACTTATGGGTGAGTTCTTCTGACATTTTCAAACCAGAGGCTATTTGAGCTAGCTCATTAGCCTCCCAGTTCATCTCTCTTGGAACATGAAGAAAGGAGAAGTCATTGAATTCCTGCAGTAGTTGAACAGCGGCTGTATAATATGGAGCCAAGATGAGACTAGTGCATTTATATTCTCCTGATAGTTGCCTCAGCACGAGTTGGGAATCCCCTTGGATCAAGACTTCATCTGCTCCTAACTCCCTCAAGATCTCTAGGCCAATGACCGCAGCTTCATATTCAGCTTAATTGTTCGTACATTTGAAATCCAAGTTGAAAGACATTGTTGTTTTGGTTCCCATGGGGGATATAATGACTACTCCTACTCCTGCAGATGTCTCGGTGCTAGATCCATCAAATTTCAAAATCCAGCGGGATTTTTCAACACTGAAGATTGGTAGATCTTGATCTATTTCATCCTTCACATCAAGACATGGGTGATCTGCAAGGAAATCTGCAAGTGCTTGGCCCTTCACAGATTTTTGAGGACAGAACACCAAAGTAAACTCTGCCAAAGCCAGCGACCACTTTCCAATCCTCCCAGTTATGAGCGGCTTATTCAACATGTACTTGATCAAGTCAGTTTGAGATACCACCAACACCCTTGCCCCAATCATATAATGCCGCAGTTTGGTACAAGCAAAATACAATGTAAGGCAGAGTTTCTCAATTGGTGAATATTTTACCTCAGTTGTATTCAAGAATCTACTCAAATAATATATTGCCTGCTCATATCCTTTGGAATTGTTTTGTGCTAACAAGCATCCAATGGAATCATGAGCGGCAGATAGATAAAGTTTTAGAGGTACACCTGGCCTTGGCGGCATAAGTACAGGAGGTTTGCATAGATACTCTTTGATACTTTGGAAGGCTTGCTGATGGTGTTCCTCCCATTTGAATTCATCTTCCTTCTTTAATCGCAACAAATCAGAAAATGTCTTAGCTTTTCCAGCCAAGTTGGAGATGAACCTCCTGAGATAATTCACTTGCCCCAAAAACCGCTGAAGCTCCTTTTTTGTTTGAGGGGATTTGGACTTCATGATCGCCTTGGCTTTGTTCTGATCTATCTCCACGCCTCTTTGGTGCACCAGGAACCCGAGGAAGTTTCCAGCTTTCACCCCAAAAGCACACTTGAGGGGATTAAGTTTCAGTTGATGCTCCCTCATCCTTTGAAAACCACATCTCAAGTGATCTATATGCTCCATATTGGTCCCTTGTGAGGTTGCAAGTATAGTTCCAAGGGAGGGTTAGGAACTATTCAAACTTTTCTCAAATTAGGGCAGACTTCTTTTCCAAAGGAAAAAGGTTTTAACAGCGGCGCTGAGTAAACAGCAAGATACTGGCTTAGTCAACTGGTGACTAGGTCAGTTTCTTAGCTTGAGTCAGGAGATAGCACTTGTACTCTTGCAATAATGCAATGAGTCTCTCTTTGATGTGTGGATCCAAAAGACTACTGATGTATGTACATCTTGGGTTCTCAGAAGTTCCCAAGTTCACTTCCTCCAATGGATCTCTAGCCAATGATCTATCATCCTCTAGTGGTGAAGGAGCTGGTTTCAATTCATCTATCTGAATAACGTTTTCACTTTCCAGAGGCTCTTCTTCATAGATTACTTCAGCACCTAGAGCCTCCAGACCTTCTTCCTTCTGTAATTCCTCCAACACCTGCTGCACTTGGGCTTTTTATATGGCAGCGGCAGCTACTGCCATTTCTTTCTCATTATGCTTACTAATCATCGATTTCTTCGATGATCGGTTCTCCCAACGCTCCCCAAGCTTTGGATGGAACGATGGCTGATGGTTGGAGGATAGCTTTCCCTTTGTTCTGACATTGCTTCTTCCAGGTGATACTTTTGGGTCCTCCTCTCTTGCTTTCACCTCTGAACTCTATTGGACCCACAGCTCCATCATAGTACCTTGCCTCCACGGAATCAGCTTGAGTTGTAAATGGTTTCCCATCTGCCCAGACAACTTCTACTTCATTTCCTTTCCAAAAAAGCAAGAATTGATGGAGTGAGGACGGTACACACCAATTGGCATGAATCCAGTCTCTCCTTAGCAAGATTTGATAGCTCGCTGTTGAATCAACAACGAAGAATGCTGCCATAGATATGTTGCTTCCCACAGTAATATCTACTGGCAGAACTCCTAAGGTTTTGGTGGTTTCCCCTGTGAAAGCTGACACCATAACCTCTGTGGCAATTAGATTTTCTATTGACTTCCCCAAGGTCTTCATCATCCTAAATGGCATGATATTCACTGCAGAGCCATTATCGATCAACACTTTTGATACTGGCTTGCTATTTAGATGTGCCTTGATGTAAAGAGGCCTGATATGTTTGGTCATGCTATCTGCAGGTTTCTCAAAAACCACTCTTTTTGGTTCTCCTGGGCCACTCGATTGAATTGTGACCCCACTGGTGAATGAATCTCTCTTCTCAGGAATAGGTGAACTATTCTCCTCTTCAGCATGATGATCCCTTGAACTTCCTAGGAAATCAGTTGGCAATGTCACTGAAGCTGTTGCACACCCGATAGGTATCACCATGTCACCTATTCTCACATTTTGAATGATTTCCTCTGGCTCCTCCTCTGGAACTATTGACTCTGGATCACCAGCTTGCACTTCTTCTTTTTCCACTGGTTCCCTTACTTCATCTTTCTCATCATGGTGTCTTTCAACAGCTGCCCTCTTACGTTGCATCCTTCTCTTCTGTGTTCTTGTAAGAGGTTGGGGGACCTTTTTGTGGCTTACCACGCGCCACTTACCAGAAGTTTCTGCTTGAGGCACCACAAAACGAGGTCTCCTCTGATTGGCAGTTGGGGAATACTTCTCTTGGTGAAATTCACTTTTTAGAGGTTTCCTCTCAGTCTAAACCCTTCTTTCATAGTGATTCCCTCCGATGCTCTTCACTTCTACTCGAATTTTGACTTCTGCCCCCCTTGCTCCTTGATGTTAGCCTGAAGTTCATCAGGACCTCTGAGATACTCCTTAGGGATCCAAGTATGGTAACTTCTGCCTTTCTCCTTCTTGGACTCTGCAAGTCTCAAACGAAGGTCTTCTTTCTTCCTATTGAGGACATCTCGCATATCTACTGCCACCATGTTCATAGTCACCACCGGTGGAAAAGGATCTTCATCAACCAACATTGCTTCTTTCTTCTCTGGGAACTTAAGAATTCCCTTGTTGATTCTTTCCTGAACTGCATTCTTGAAGCCCCAACAATTGTTGGTTGCATGATTCCAGGAATCATGATACTTGCAATATGTCTTCCCTTTGATTTCCTCTTTTGTTGGCAATTTATGACCTGCAGGCAAAGTAATAAACTTCTCCTTTAAGAGAAAGTCAAACAGAGCATCACTCTTGGACACATCAAAGCTGAATTGCGGAGGTTTATCATTGAAAGATTTCTTTGCTGCATCATGTCCTCCGGTGGAGTGGAGTAAAGGGCAAACATGAGTCCCTGTACTTTTAAGATCTGCCACTGCAACCTCATGGTATATTTTCTGGCAATAAGTTCCCATGGCACTCTTCTTTCTGTGACTCTCTTCCCTCAACAGATCTTCATACTCTGTCACCTTGGCAGCTAACTCATAAAAGTCTCTGAACTCCATTCCTTGGAACTTCTTCCTCAGCTCGATGTTAAGTCCCCTCTGGGCCATCTTTACGTACTCCACCTCTGGGAGATAGACATTGCATCTGTTCCTCATCTTTTTGAAACGAGCAATGAACTGGTCTGCTCTTTCACCTCCCTTCAGAGTAAGCCTAGAAAGTTCTGCAACACACACTTCTGGCTCTGCTCTTAAGAATTGAGTGTGAAATTGCCTCTCCATATCTTGCCAACCATGGATGGAGTCTCTAGGGAGAGTAGCATACCAAGTGAAGGCTGGTCCCGTCAGAAAATTTGGGAAGAGCCTCAACTTGAGATGGTTGAAGTTAGGGTAGTTGGCAAGTTCTCCACACTGGATTGTGAACCTTGCTACGTGCTCCAAAGTTGACAAGCCATCTTCCCCAGAGAATAGGGAGAAGTTAGGTACCCTGTATCCCCTTGGATAAGGATTCTCCATGTCAATCGCATGAGGGTAAGGCTTGTGGAACTTAGGGCGGCCAACTTGACGAAGGCGAGGCCCATACAGCTCTTGGACAACTTCTCTCACAGCCTCCATATTGAATGCTGGAACTTGTTGAGGTATGCCATTCTGATGGTGACCGTAAGGCATATGAAGAAATCCAGTGTTCCTTCCATTGCCTCTATAGTTGCCCCCCCATGTCCCCAGTGATATGGTGGCCTCCTTCCTCCTCATGATACGAAGCTGTGTAGGAGGTAGGATTAGTGTTTCCAAAATATTGAGAAACAGGTGACTTACCACTATTTTCTCGGCCTGCTGAACTAGCGGCCTTCTGCAAGACAACATCGTCCCTCAAGGGTGGAATTTGATACTTCTCAGCGCCGGACAACCCACGTCCCCCATTGGAATCTGGGGAACCTTGAGGACCATGGTTTTCTCCATTCTTGATTACCCCTGGTTCTGACAGCTTCTGGAGTATTTTATCCATCTTCAGATCTATGTCACTCCGCAGAGCTTCCATATTCTTCTCGATGGAACTGAAACGCCTCTCCAAGAATGGTGAATTTTGGATCTCTGTAAAGATCCATGATTCTCCTCTGGGGCTAGTAACCTTTTCCCCTTCGATTCGTCCCACCATCTATGGAACATTGCCTGTTACCATGACCTCCTCCTCTTCTTCAGAACTTGCAACTACAGGATCTTTGTTGCTCTTATCACTTTTCTTCGGCGGCATTGTGATTGAGTCCCACCGAGCGTGCCAATTTTGGTTTGGCTCTTTCGTGGGAAATTGTGGGCGTGCCAGATAATTATAGTATTATCAAACTATGGAGTGAAATTGAGTGCGCTTGCTAACTTCTAATTATCAAAACGATTGTAAGGAATAAAGAGACCGTAAAATTCCTAAGATTCGATTATCAAAACGATACCGACCTTACAGAAAATGGTTGAACAACAAATAAAATAAAAATATATTGGAAGCTTGAATGAACTTTGCACGTGAAAATTAAATCTAAGGAAACAATCGAGAATTGTAAAAATGCTGAAGTCTAGAGGTAATTTGCTAGAGTTTTGGGTAGTTGTTGTTGAGTTGGTTGATTGGCTGGGGTTTGTTTATCGTGATTCCTTCCTTTTATAGATGTTGGAGGTAACTTCCTGCTTCTTTCCACTAATCCACGTTCTCCACCACATTGAGTAACCGCTTCACTTTGACTTCCACAATGAAATTGACGCTTTCTAACTTTCCTGCATTCTAATTGGCTCACAAAATACACGTTAAAATATTAAATGACCTTATGATTTTCCTTTTGATTTACCTTAAGATTCCTCTGAGGTTCACCTTAGGAAATTGGTTTACCCCGATGTTCACTCTTGAAAAAATCTACTTAGACATAAGTTAGACCAATTAATAAATTAAAAATATAATTAAAAGCTAAAAATTTATTTACGATGCAAACACATATGAAAATTTATATTTAATTTCATAGGCTTTAGTTTGTATGTAAATTTGTGTTTGTATGTAATTTGTATTTTTAATTTAAACTAGACTTATTTTTATTTTATTCCATAGGCTTTTATCGAACCAAACTTTTATTTGATATTCAATTTAGTTTTATCTTTAACAATATATTTATTATTATTATTTATTTATTATTATTATTATTATTATAAGCTTATTAATGTCTAATATTATCATTAAAATTATTTTAAAGTCTAATATCATCATTATTGTTAAGTTCGGTTAAGTTCAGTAGCATTCAATTAAATTCAGTAGCATTCAGTTAAGTTTAATAACATTGAGTTCAGTTCAGTTTTTAAGTGATCAAACAACCGAGCCAAAGTACTTCTAATCACCTTTAAATTAAAATTTCAAAATGAATTAGTAACTTAAACTATTAAGATTATCAATTAAATTCCTAAATTAAGCAAAAATCATTAATTGAGCACTCGTCCTATTCTAAAATAAGAAAACATGTCTATTTAGAATTTTTATACTAAGCACATGGTCTTACATGTCACTTGAAGGACACCTCAATTCATATTAAGACTCGTGTATTATGACCCGCTCAATAAATAAAATAGTGTGGTCTTATATAATATGTATGAGTCCATATTACATATGGTAAAATATGTAAAACAAATCATCAATTTGACATAGAAAACCGAGTGCTTCTAATAATTTCCCGTCTATTTGACATAGACTGTAATGATCTATGTGTTAACTCAAATGGGTTGGATAAGAGACTTGAAACTGTTCAACCGCATGATGTTCCATGAAGACTCAATTGATAATTTTTACTTAAGATGAAAATTCAATTGGTAATTTTTATTAAGTATAAGGAGCCAATTGATATTTTTAAAATTGTAATTGATTTTGAAATTTTAGTTTGAAGAGAAAAATGATTATTATGTTTTTATTAATCTGTCCCTCTAAAACCCCCATTTCTTTGGCTGTATTTTTTTGAACAGTCTTGATCACATGCACCTTAATGAGCATGTAGAATTTGCTCATTCACCGTTAGATCTAGGCTTATTAGAATCCTAAGGTGAAGATTCAAAGCATCCTGAGACTTAGATTTAATAAGCCTATATCTAACGGTGAATGAGCAAATTCACTTGCTCATTAAGGTGCATGTGAAAATTCCTGTTTTTTGAAAGCCTTTGCTCGTTATTCAATAGGGGTAAGGTACCAAAATAGGTCTAAAGTTTATGGAGAAGTACTAATTTAGGCTCAACGTTTAAAATAGTATCAATATAGGCTTAACGTTTACAATATAGCATCAATTTAGGTCATACATACAAAATAGCACCAATATAGGCTTAACGTTTACAAAATAATACGAATTTAAGCTTAACGTTTACATAATATATACAATTTAAGCTAAACGTCATAATTAAATTAATCATATTATATTCTTTCCCTATTAACTTTATATGTTATCTTTTTATTTAGTTCTATATTCTTATTTATTATAATACAATTAATTAGTATTCTTGCCCATTAAGATCTTATATTTGTTTTTCATCAATGATTCCATGACTATTAAATTTCATTGCTCATGCAATATATGCAAACTAATGTTCAAAATATTGTGGATATTCAATTACTTCTAGTTTGCATATATTACATGAGCCATGGAATTTAGGAGTCATGGAATGGTTGATGAAAAACAAATATAAAATTTTAATAGACAAGAATACTAATTAATTGTATTATAAAAAAAGAAAATAGAACTAAATAAAAAGATAACAAGTTAATAGGAAAAGAATATAATATGGTTAATTTAATTGTGACGTTTAACTTAAATTGAATTTATTTTATAAACGTTAAGCTTGAATTCGTATTATTTTGTAAACGTTAAGCTTATATTGGTGCTAGTTTGTACATGAGGCATAAATTGATGCTACATTGTAAACGTTGAGCTTAAATTGATATTATATTGTAAACGTTAAACCTATATTGGTGCTATTTTGAACGTTGAACCTAAATTGGTATTTCTTCAAAAACTTTATGCCTATTTTGGTACCTTATCCCTATTTAATATGCTTTTATTTATGAGTGTTTGGTTGCTTCTTTTTTACTTCCTGTTTGTATTTTCATTTTGAAAAATGAGAGTTTTAAATGTTTGATTAAACACTTCGTGCTTGTCTTTTTTGCTGAAAAGTGGCTTTTTGAAAAAGCATATTTTTCAAACAACAAACAATATGTAAAATAAACGGGTACTTAAAAAAACATATTAATGTCTCTAATCATTATAATTTGGAATAACGACTTAATTTAATCTTAACATTTTAAGTAGGTGCAAATTTAGTTTTAATTTATGTAAATCTAATAGTAGTAGTTTTAAGAACGGTCAAATTTTTATCGGTTTAATTAAAAATTTAAAAGAATTGATTTAACTATTATTTAATTATTATATTCCACTTTAAAACAAATTTCTCAATAAATTAAAACGGTATATTAATGTCACCAAATGTGGAAATGGAGGAATGAAGAGTTACTTGCTGAGAAGACTCTTTATTCCTGACCTCCGGTTTTACTTCTCGAAAAAACTCTCTGTTATTACAAAGAGTTTTGAAAGAGAGCCCCTAGTTCACCCCTCCCCGGTTAAAGAGGTCCAGTTAGTTGGTTGGAGGAAGCCCAGGGAAGGGGTTGTCAAGTTGAATACGGATGGCTCCTGCCTTAGTAATGGAAGAATTGCTGCTGGTGGAGTTCTTCGGGATGCTGGTGGCGCCTGGCTGGCTGGGTTTACCCATAACTTAGGTACGGGCTCCTCCTTTACTGCGGAGCTCTGGGGGATCTTGTCTGGCATTAAACTCGCCATTCGCATGGGTGTTAAAAGACTTTCGGTGGAGTCTGACAATTTGGAGGCTACCAACAGGATTTCGGATAGACAGACTGTTTGTCTTAAGAGTCAGAATCTCATTAAAGCCATCTTGAGGCTTCGTCCTGCCTTCGATTCTCTTACCTTCTCCCATATTTATAGGGAGCAAAACCGCGTGGCGGATCGCTTGGCAGCTGCTGGGCATGGGGGGATGTTAGGTGTTTCTACCCTTTCCGTTCCTCCTTCTTTTCTGTTACCTTCTCTTCTTGAGGATAGGATTGGGGTCAGTCTTCCTAGACTGATCCCGGGTTAGGTTTTTGTTTATTTGTTTTTTTTCTTCCCTTCTTACCAAAAGAAAAAAACGGTATATTAATAATATAATAAAAATGAAAAAAATTATCTAAGAATGGATAAAAATGAACAGTTTGTAATTTTCAAACAACTAATGGGTAAAAAAAGGATTAGTTTGTAAATTTTCTTTGTATTTTCACGGTTGATTGCATTGCAGCACATGAAGTGGTGGGCCCCCCTGAAAAAGTTTTATATTTCTTTTCTCTTTTCCTTTCTAATTATAGGTGTTGTTCAGAGATATTACCAAGGCCGGCTCCAGGGGGAGGCCGCCTAGGCGACAGCCTAGGGCATCCAATTTACGGGGGCCTCCGATTGGAATTTTTTTTTAAATTTGATAATTATTAAAAAAATTATGGTTAAAAGGTATATAAATTTAAATATATAACAAGAAATAGTACTAATTTGAATAGTAAAGACATAGTGGAGATGTTTACAAAAGTAAGAGTTCAATTCTTTGGATCAGCATTTTTTTTTTTGTTATATTTTCTTTTATTTTTTTATTTTTTTCTTTGACAACACAAATGTATAAATTATTACTTTGTTATTATACTTATTTTTAAATTTTTTTTTATAAATTACAAGATGAAATTCACTTATGAATTACAATTTGTAATTTGGTATAAAATGTTATTTAGACTCTGATTAATTTAAAATTTTAATATTTGACCACTAATTTATTATTTGGTCACGTTTGGACCATAAACTATTCAAATTGATGAAATTCTACTTAACTATGATGAAGTCTTGATAAAATTGTTTCCTTATAATATGTGCTGATATTTTGACATATGAGCTTGACATGTCGTACGTTTTAAAGTTGATTTACCCAAATAATTAATGAGATTAAAACAAGAAAACAAATCTCTAAACTAAAATTTATCAAGTCTAGTTATCAAAATATCATAATATGTCAATAATTCTATTAAGTTTCCATCCAAATTGGATTGAAATTTCACCAATTGGGATAGTTCAGTGGCCAAATGATAAAATTTTGGATAGATCAAGCGCCAAATGACAAGATTCCTTGGATCAATCAATGTCCAAATAATGATTTAAGCATATAATTCATAATAAATACGTGACTCAACTAATTTTTAATCTCGAAGATAAATTCATCTCTTTCTTTCCATAGAATCTTACGATTAAGTTCGTGTTCAGTCGTCAAAGATTAATTTCCAGAAATTAATATTTTGTCGTCTGCTTGCTTCTCGCATTACTGGTGAGAAGAAACTTGATTTTAAATATTTAAAAAAAATCGATTTTACATATACAAAAACAAGAAGAATAAAAATTTCTTAACTTTATGTTATTATTATATGACTTGAATTGTAGTTAATAATATATTGGTTTTACTATTTAATATTTATTATTTCTAAAATAGTATTAGATTTAAAACATTGGATAAAAGAACAAAAATTTCTAGTAAACCATAATCCTTATAGTCCATGTCCCCTCGATGGACTACCAACATGATACGTCAAACCTTAAAATTCACTTTCCCAAAACAAAATCGCATATTAAAATTGGGTAAATTACACCAATGACCAGTGAACTTTACCCATTTTAATATTATGACCACTAAACTTCAATTCTTAACAGTATAGCAACTAAACTTTATACTTTTTAACATTAATGGCCACTCAATCTTAACTAACTCTTTAAAATGACCGTTAGCGACCTCAAAATAAAAATATTCCAGAATTGAAGTTGTTCAGAATGACATTTACCATGAAACCACATTTTTTATTTTCCGAAATCACATTTTTTGGAGCTTTCTCTCTCTAAAAATTTATTTTCTCTCTCCTAACCAAACAACACCTCAGGTATATAATTTACCCTATTAAAATTTCAACAGGAATTATTCCCTCATTTCATATATTCAAAACAACCAATATTGGAACATGCAAACACCATCAACAAATATGAATAGTAAATAATAACAATAGAAGTAGAAAAAAAAAACTCGATTTAATGCATATTTACACCCTTAAACTTGACACGTTTTACTTATTGGCATCATGAAATTTTAAAATAACCTATAACCACACTTATAGTTAGCTTTAAAAAACTTATTTCACACCTATAGTTCACTTTATAAACCTATCACATAATAATAATTAGCTCATTCGACCTCCTGCAACTTAGAGGCTTTCCTTTTCTCTATAGCACGCACATACACCTCATCTTTCTATGCAGGAAGTCCGAATAAGCCAACTATAGATGAGCAATAAGTTTTTAAAACCAACTATGTGTGATATGTTTTTAAAGTCAACTATAAATTTGTGATTTGTTATTTTAAAAGTTCAGAAAGTCAACAGGTAAAAATTATTAATTTCAATGATGTAAATATATATTAAGCCACAAAAAAAAAAAAAAAAAAAAACGAAGACTACTTCATTTACCAAATCACAAGAACCATTGTTCATTCCAAAATTGATAATAGTAATCAAATACTTTAGTTGGTTTAATTATTCTTAGTATCTGGCTCAATTCTTCCGATTTCACAGTTTAAAAACAAGAAGAGAGACGAGGAAGAATCGAGTGAATGTGCTGTCTGTATAACGAAGTTCCAGGACGATGAAAAAAATCCGAATGAACCAACTTTAGATGCGCAATAAGTTTTTAAAGCCAACTATAAATTTGTGATTTGTTATTTTAAAAGTTCAGAAAGCCAACAGACAAAAAATTTCCATTTTAAAGATGTAAATATACATTAAGCCACAAAAAAAAAACCAAGACTACTTCATTTACCAAATCACAAGAACCATTGTTCATTCCAAAATTGATAATAGTAATCAAATACTTTAGTTTGGTTTGATTATTTTTAGTATCTGGTTCAATTCGTTCATCGAAGACAGACGAGGAAGAATCGAGTGAATGTTTTGTCTGTATAGCGGAGTTCCAGGACGATGAATGGATAAAACATTTACCTCTATTTGCTCATGTTTTTCATGTTAGTTGTACTGATACTTGGTTTCAGACTCATTTTACCTCTCCTATATATTTGCAGATCTTGTGTTTGTAAACATTACTTTATTTCAATGGAAAGTTTGATTGAGAATCTGAGGATGAAGATTCTTCAGAACAGAAATGGAGATCCAATTCAGCTCAAACCACAAGACAATACACAAATCTAATGAAATTTGATTGAATTGAAGCAAAGAGATCTGAAATAAGAAAAATTTTGTAGGGAAGCAAAATTGGAGACTGAGACAAATTGGGGTAATTTGATGACAGAGAGAAATGAAGGACAGAAAGAACCTAAAGAAAGCAAGAAGGAACAAAGAAAGAGAGATTGTGAGTTTGATTTGAAGAAATGGATTAAAGAAAGAGAAGAATGAAGAGGAAGAGGGAAAATAGAAGGTGAAATTGATTTTTTATTTTTGTTTTGGGTCTTATTTATGATAATTAGATACTAAGAGGGTTAGTTTGTAAAATAAATGAATATAAGCACAAAAATAACTCTTTTCCATTTCATTTTTTTTAAACAGTTAGACAATTTGGACTGTATTTCAATATCAGTCAGTGTATTGAAGACAATATGGGGAACTCCCAAAAGACCTAAAGTTTTTTGGTTCGCTTGCTACTCCGCTTTTGAAAACCGGTGATAGTCACGGTATAGATAACTCTATTTTCTTAGTATTTTAATTTGTTACCTTCGCTTTTTTTGTACAGAGATGAGTTTATCTATATGAGTTATTCTTTTAGTGAACCACCCTACAAATGATCCAGCCCTTTTTAACTCTACAAATACATATTCCAATACAGATTCACCGAGCTTTTCACAATTTTCATCTGCAATCGTGCGAAAATTGGTCAAACTGTGTAACCGATTCCTATAAAAACAGAACATTGATTTAGCTAGTAACAAATCCCTTGAAGCATTTTATTCTTTTCAAAAGAATTCTGAAATAACGTTGGATAACTAATTTTTATTCACTTTAAAAAAACAAATTCTATACATACCAAGTGACCCAATTCAAACGTTCTGACGCACCTCGAGACCTATATAAATATTTAGCAGCGATGGTGGTGACTACTATCAGATCTTGGTGAATATCATATTCCTCATACATTGCCCAAGAAAATCGAAAAATGTATCCCAAACTGACACAAATCAATACCATGTTGAATGGATAGCCTCCGAATCTCCCAATTGAGATTCACCTTCTACTGAACGAGTCTCAAACGAGCCTCGAAGGCGTTGATTATTGAACGGATGATGCACGTATAGTCTTCTTAATAAAAGAAGAAAAATAATACAAAATAAATTTCATCAAACATTAGAAATAAAAAATTAGAAAACTTGATTACCTACTTGGCATTCTGACTTCGGCAGAATGTGATATCTTTTTTTTGCTTTTGAGTCATTATCCTTCGCTCCCCTGGATAGCACTCAAAAGAGGAAGAAGATATGCAAGTATTATCGATTTAGAAAAAGAGATGGTATATGGGGATTTGAGTACTATCCGAGAAAGAGAAGGATAATGACTCGAAAGCAAAAAATACGACAAATTCTACAGAAGCCAGAATGCGGAGGTTATTAAGTTTTCAAAAAATTTATTTCTAATATTTGATGAAATTTATTTTGATTTATTTTCTCTCTTCCTTAGAAGACTCCACGTGCATCATCCATTGAGCAATCAACGCCTTCGAGGCTCGTTTGAGACTCGCTCGGTGGAATGTGAATCTCACTTGAAAGACTCTGAGACTATCCATCCAACACGGTATTGATTTGTGTCCGTTTGGGGATTTAGTTTTCGAATTTCTTGTGACAATGCACGGGGAATACGATATTCCCTAAGATCTGATAGGAGTCATCACTGCTGCAGAATATCCATATAGGCCTCGAGATGCCCCAGAACCGTTTAAATTGGCTGATAAACTACGTATAGAATTTGTTTTTTAAGTGAATAAAAATTAGTTATTCAATGTTATTTCTGATTCTTTTGAAAAGAATAAGATGGTTCAAGGGATTTATAATTATGATTAGCTAAATCAATGTACTAATTTTATAGTAATTGGTTACACACAAGTCGACTGATATTCGGACGATTGCAAATGAAAATTATAAAAAGCTCACTGAAGATGAATTGGAATTTACATGTGTAGATTTAAAGAGGGATGGACCATTTGTAGGGTGGTTCACCCAAAGAACAACTAATGAAGTTAAACCTCTCTGTACACAGAAACCGAAGTCACAAATTAAGACATAAAAGAAAGAGAGTTATCCATTCCGTGACAATCATCGATTTAAAAAAGTGGAGCAGTTAGTGTTTTGGATAAATTTTATCCCTCATATGCCTAAGCTTGAGGTCAAGAAACTCTTTTATGTGGATATACCGAGCGGATGGTTCAGGTACTTGACTTGGAAGTCAACTCGTTCGGGTCGAAAGAAAGGGTGTCTTCAAAAGTTCTTGGTAGGACGGGGCTTATCACGGCAAGAATTCACCGATTTGGAGGCTATCCAAGTTACAATAGCAGAGTATGCTCCTCGATCGGGTTAGTTTTGTGGATTCCGAAGGAGGAGGACGAGGTGGACACAATACTGTAGGCATCTAACTTGTTTATTCGTGCTGCTTTTGCAGGTATGGTTGAAGATGGTGCCCCTATTTGGTCTGCAGTCCTGTACCACCTCGAGTTCCCTCATGACCTGGAGTCATTGATCGGTGATCTTGGCAATGAGGGACTTTTCAACGGGGTGCTTGAGGACACCTTCTTCAAAAGTGATGAGTTGTTGGGCGGAACCGGCTTTGGGGAGGAAGGAGCTGAAGGAACTAGGCCTACTAAGGCTGGACCAATCGTGACGCCTTTGCGATTGACATCCCACAAGGCGAGGGGAGAAGTTGTGAGAGATGTTGCGGGCCACGAGTTGAGGGAAGGGAAGGTGTCTGTTGATCTTGAGGTTAAGAGAGATGATATCATCGTGGTCGACATGGAGGATGGAGCTTATAATGAGCCTCCTTCCAAGTGTTCACGCACTGATTCTTCGGCGGCGCCTGTCAGTGGTCGAGCTCTTGAAGGCCCTTATCATAGCTAATTGGGGTAATTTGACGACAAAGAGAAATGAAGGACAGAAAGAACCTAAAGAAAGCAAGAAGGAACAAAGAAAGAGAGATTGTGCGCTTGATTTGAAGAAATGGATTAAAGAATGAGAAGAATGAAGAGCAAGAGAGAAAATAGATGGTGAAATCGATTTTTTATTTTTATTTTTATTTTGGGTTTTGTTTATGATAATTAGATACTAAGAGGGTTAATTTGTAAAATAAATAAATATAAGGACAAAAATAATTTTTTCCCACTTGACTTTTCACCTTTTTTTTAAACCGTTAGACAATTTGGACTGTATTTGCTAACAGAATGAACAATAAGGTACTAGTGTGCAAATTTTTAAACTACATAGTTTATGATTAAAAACGAGTGTAACCAGATGGTTTGTTTTTATATTTTTCCCTTTCAAAACAACAATAATAAGCTTTAATTGTATTTAGGTTCATAAGGTACTGATAGTTATAATCAATCACTTACACGATTGTCATTTCAACACGAGTCGGTGTACTGAAGACAATACGACCGAGTCCGATTTTTCCCCAATTTGGACCGCTACTATCAAGAAACTCCCAAAAGACTTACAGTTTTTTTGGTTCGCTTGCCCCTCCACTTTTGAAAACGGGTGATAGTCACAGGTATGCATAACTCTGTTTTCTTAATATCTTAATTGTAAGCTTGGTTTTTATGTACAGACATGAGTTTATCTATATGAGTTGTTCTCTAACTGAACCACCCTACAAATGATCCACCCCTCTTTAACTCTACACATACATATTCCAATTCAGGTTCAGCGAGCTTTTCACATTTTTCAAGAGGAAGAAGATATGGAAGTAGTATCGGTTTAGAAAAAGAGAGGGTATATGGGGATTTGAGTACTATCCGAGAGAGAGAAGGAGGTTATTAAGATTCAGAAAATTTATTTCTAATACTTGATGAAATTTATTTTGATTTATTTTCTCTCTTCTTCAGAAGACTCCACGTGTATCATCCATTGAGCAATCAACGTCTTCGAGTCTCGTTTGAGACTCGCTCGGAGGAAGGTGAATCTCACATGAAAGACTCGGAGACTATCCATCCAACACGGTATTGACTTGTGTCCGTTTGAGGATTTAGTTTTCGATTTCTTCTGTGGCAAGGTACAAGGAATACGATATTTACTAAGATCTGATAGGAGTCATCACCGCTGCAGAATATCCAAATAGGCCTCGAGTTGCACCATAACCGTTTAAATTGGCTTACAAGGTATGTATAGAATTTGTTTTTTTAAGTGAATAAAAATTACTTAATCAATTTTATTTCTAAATTCTTTTGAAAAGAATTAGATGGTTCAAGAGATTTATGATTATGATTAGCTAAATCAATGTTCTAATTTTATAGTAATGTGTTACACACAGGTCGACCCAACATTCGGACGATTGGATATGAAAATTATAAAAAGCTCACTGAAAATGAATCTGAATCTACGTGTGTAGAGTTAAAGAGGGATGGACCATTTGTAGGATGGTTCACTCAAAGAACGACTCATAAATATAAACCCCTATCTGTACACAGAAACTGAGGTCACAAATTAAGACATGAAAGAAAAAGAGTTATCCATACGGTGACTATCACCAGTTTCAAAAAGTAGAGAAGCAAGCGAACCAAAAACTGGAAGGCTATTGAGATTTGGAAGGCTATTGAGAGTTCCTTGATAGTAAGGGTCCAGACTGGGAAAGGATCAGATCATATTGCCTTCAATACACTGACTAGTATTGAAGTGTCAATCATGTAAGTTGTAAATTATTGATTATGGTTATCAGTACTTTTTTGAAACTAAATAGAATCAAAGCTTACTATTGACATAGAACGGAAATTGACTGAAAGGGAGGAGCAGTTGGTGTTTTGGATAAATGTTATCCCTCCTCTGCCTAAGGTTGAGGTCGATAAACTCTTTTATGCGTATATACCGAGTGGATGGTTCATGTACTCGACTTGGAAGTCAACACATTTGGAGGGTCGAAAGAAAGGGTGTCTTCAAAAGTTCTTGGTAGGATGGGGCTTATCACGGCAAGACTTCACCGATTTGGAGGCTATCTAGGTTATGAGTATGCTCCTGGACCGGGTTAGTTTTGTGGATTCCGAGGGAGGAGGACGAGGTGGACACAATGTTTTAGGCATCTAGCTTGTTTATTCGTGTTGCTTTTGCAGGTATGGCTGAAGATCGTGCCCCTATTTGGTCTGCAGACCTGGACCACCTCGACTTCCCTCATGCCCTGGAGTCATTGATTAGCGATCTTGGCAATGAGGGCCTTTTCGACAGGGTGCTTGACGACAACTTCTTCGAAAGTGACGAGTTGTTGGGCGGAACCGGCTTTGGTGAGGAAGGAGCTGAAGGAACTAGGCCTGCTAAGGCTGGGCCAATCGTGATGCCTTTGCAATCGACGTCCCACAAGGCGAGGGGAGACGTTCGGGCAACGAGTTGAGGGAAGGGGAGGTGTTTGCAGATCTTGAGGTTAAGAGAGATGATATCGTCGTGGTCGACATGGAGGATGGAGCTGATAATGAGCCTCCTTCCAAGCGTTCACACACTGATTCTTTGGCGCCTGTCAGTGGTCGAGCTCCTCAAGGCCCTCGTCATGGTTCTTTAGGTGTCGGTTCCATCAGGGACAGAGGAAAAAATGGCCATGTTCCTTGAGTTTGTGAGGGGGCTAGTAACTTAGAAATAAAAAAAAAAATTAATATTAATAATAATTAACTAATTAGCTTATTTAGTTTGTCTAATTTCTATGTTCAATGCATGAACAAATAAAATAGACTTTGTATTTCTAACTTTAAACAATATCATAACGTGATTGCATTTCGTCAATAAGAGTAATAAAAAACATACATAATTATTTGCATTTCGTGAATTATCAATTAGTATTAAATGAATCAACCTTAATTTATATCATAATTGTATTAATCTAAAGGTCAATTTGATTTTGTTATGGTTAACAGAATCTACGTGACGAAAAGTGAGGGGTTCCTACCATCTTTAGTGTCCTTTCGCTTGAATGGAGAAATTGTAACTTTCTTGATTAAGCTCTTGGGTCTTTATAATTTTATTGAATAATCCTATGATCTTTGTCACATTTTTAACTAAATCCATGATATTTAGTTTTCACATGAATTGAGTTGTTCACTAACAGAACTGTTAGTGAGGAAATTAATGTATCTATGTTAAAACTAAAATTTAAGGACTTCATTATCTATAAATATAAATTATTAGGGACTCGATAATAATAATCAATCACTTACGGGATTGACACTCCAACATCAGTCAGTATATACCGCTATTATAAAAAGACTCCCAACGTGAAAATAAAGATCATGGACTTAATTATAAAAGTGACAAAGTTCATAAGCTTATTTAAAATAATTATAAAGGCCCCTAGCTTAATCAAGAAAGTTATCCTTCACCATTCAAGTGAAAGAATATTAAAGATGGTAGGTACCCCTCTTGTAGGAAAGTCTCAACCACCTTGAGGAATTTCGAGCGCCTAGGCGGTCAAGACGGTGGTTTTAAACAATGATTATGTCTAAGATATTTAATGAGTTGCAGAACTAGCCAAACCATCAAATTTATAACCAATTCAAATCACATCACTATTAACAAGCACACGACCAAAAGTGAAACATGATAAAAGGCTACTAATCCTAGTATCAACATAACAGAAAAAGCGTGAAAGCTAACCAAAATGTGTTGAAATAGATGTCCAAAGCTAACCAAAAGCGTGTTGAAATAGAACCTTCTAAGACCAATTAACATGTATAAAATTCAAAGAAACGGAGCAATGCTTAGCCGAAAGAGGTACGTACCTCTTGCGTTCTGTAAGAGCATTAGGGTGTAAAAAAGAACCTCCATATGCATTATTAACAGTGAGAAATACTCTTGCTATGCTTTTCACAGTTTCTGTTCAGTAAGAGCCACCGTATTCTTTAATCAGCACGAACTAATGAGTGACTATATAGTTCATTCAGCACCTGGAAAGCAATGATGCTATTAACATTTGTAACTTTAATCAGAATGCATGCTTTTACATAATGAATACAAATTTGATGGAAATATGAATCAGAAAATAAAAAAAAATCCAAGTCACAAGGCTGTTTTTAACATTCATTTTCCCAAAACAAAAGTGCATATTAAAATTTCAACATG
This sequence comes from Euphorbia lathyris, assembly GCF_963576675.1. Classification (NCBI taxonomy): domain Eukaryota; kingdom Viridiplantae; phylum Streptophyta; class Magnoliopsida; order Malpighiales; family Euphorbiaceae; genus Euphorbia; species Euphorbia lathyris. Next base: position 90,798,700 of record NC_088915.1, read on the forward strand.
AATTATTCCCCCATTTCATATATTCAAAACAATCAATATTGGAACATGCAAACACCATCAACAATATGAACAGTAAATAATAGAAATAGAAATAGGACAACAAAAACGGTTTAATGCATGTTTACACCCTTAAACTTAATATGTTTTGACATCCTGAAATTTTAAAATAACCTACAAACACACTTATATTTGACTTTAAAAATCCAGCACATATCTATAGTTGGTTTTAAAAACCTATCACATACCAATAGTTGGCTCGGGCGTACTGCATCACGCGTTTGTTTTTTCTACAACACGCACATGTCACCTCATTTGTTGTGCACCTGGAGATACCGTCCTAAATTTGGACGCACGTATTGGGATACGAAATTAAAATATATATATAAATTCCAAAAAAAACACAACTTTTCATCAACTGCATTAAAAATTAAGATTTCAAGTCTAACAAACAATCAACAAGTTCTAAAAAAAACAACCAACAAAATAATATGATCATAACAAGTAACAACAAACAATGTTAATTTCCTAAATAGAAAAAAACTGTTCTTCAAAGAGAATAAATGTATCCTATGGGTTATCAAATGTGTCTGACACGGATTTCATACATGTGTCCATGTCATGTCGTCTGGACACGGATATGGCAGCCAAAACGGAAACTCCAGGTGTCATAGGACAAACCTTCATGGTATTTGGACTTAAAAAAATAGCGATTTCACCATGCGAATCAGAACCAGAGCCCATTGTAGCATATATATGTAAGCAGTTTTGATCAAATGCACCCTAATGACCATAGGGGATTTGGTCATTAACCATTGGATTTGGTTTCTCTATAATCCAATGGTAGATAAAAAAAAAAAAAAAACTGAAAAAATCACATTAAACCACTTTCTAAATTATAAATTTTAAGACATTATAATTTAAAATCCCCTAAATTAAGGAAATAACCGGTGGAAAAAGAGTCCTAACTTCAATTAATAACTAATTCAAGAGAGAGAACGGAAGATGGAAGCCGTCTTCCCGCTTTTAGTCGAATAAGAACACAGGTTAGTAAAATACAGTCTGATTACTGCTCGGTTATTGGCCTTCAAAAATTTAGTCCCTCACAATTTGTTTTTTGTCACGAGGATTGTTGGAGAAAGAAGCAGATTCTGGGCACTACTCTCTGTTTCAGTCGAATAGAAACAATTTGTTTGAGTCACCATGATTCGTTCTAGAAGGAAGAAGATTCTGGGCACTAGGTATGTAGATAGGAAAATCAGTTTTTTTCCTGCAATATCACTAATTAAAAATGTTCCTAAACCAAAAAGAAATTCGGTACAGGAAAGCAACTTGGAATTTAGTAACATTTTGAAGCAGGCAAAAGTACAAATTGAAGCAATATCCAACTTGATAAGAAACATCTGATTCATTTTTTACCATTAACCAGACTTGTGACAGAAATGAAGTCATCACCCTATATCACTACAAGTTCAGCCAGCAGAAAATACAAGGAAACAGATTTCTGAGAGCTAAAAATAAGGAATGAAAGATAACTAATATATGTTTGGTCACCTTTAGCAGGAAGCTGCCTTCTGTCTTTATGATAGAATTCCCTGGTGCATACATAACTGCAGAGTTCAATGTTGCCGTGGTTCAAAATCCTCTAATAGAAACAGAAAACTTGATAAGTAGACACTCATCAGAAGAAAGCAACATGATATTAAATGATTGTCTGTCTATTTCCAAAGGAGAGAAAAGCTAGCTTCCAATAATGATTATACATTTAAATGACGCAATTAAATGACCAAGCCAGAAAATACATACTGAAAATATAACATTTTTATCAAAAAAGAGAAATGACGAAATTAAATGACCAAACCAGTAACAGCTTGATAAAATATATGTAAATTGATCTGTCATCATATAGTCACACCACTAGGATATATTAATGCAGTAGGACTAGGAGACTACAACACTACATCTAGGACTAGGAGACTACAACACTACACTGTATAAGCCAAGAGTAAAATAAACCCAAAGCTAAGTTGATCATAATTCACCACCTCTAATATAATCTCTGACTTAAGCATCACAAAGTGGCTACCGGTCACTTGACGAAGTTCTATGTTTTGCAGGTCCACATCTGACGCTACCGATAAACACATATTAAAATATAAAACAAATTATAAAGTAAACACCCATAGTAGAACTGGACATTCCATTAATGCTAGGAAGGCCATTGAAACTGCTAGACTCGGTCACAAGAATATAAGCAGCAAAATAAAAAAACAGTAACACATTAGGGGTTTACCAAGGGTGAATGCAAGGAGAGCATGCTCGCAGGTCTGTCCATCCTTGGAAATACCAGCTCCAAAACCACCAGTGGAGCTTGAGATGTTGCAGTAATCATGTCCTTGATAAAGTCAAGATGTCCAGGAGGATCAATAATGGTGAAGTAGTACTTAGTTGTCTCAAACTTCCACAAGGCAATATCAATGGTGATACAGCGCTCACGCTCAGCCTTAAGCTTGTCAAGCACCCAAGCATACTTGAATGACCAGTAGTGGTAGACTTGCCAGACTCGACATGTCCAATGACCACAATGCTGATGTGAATTTTCACCTCACCCATTTTAGATATCTACAGTTCATTCAAAACAAAATTGATAGCTAAATTCAGTAAAATGTCCCCTGATCACAAATTAAGTCATCAAGGTATAAAGATGCATTTCTGCACTTCAATTTCCACATCTTCAATAACTCTATATATGTTCCTTTTGTCCTTGTTGTTTTATAGCATTATATATTAAATAAAGATCCAAGTAAAAGTAGATCCAAAAAGTTGTTTTTGTTTTTCTTATCCTATTCTTCTAGATTTAATTTATATTTATTTTTGGGCTGTGTATTAATTAGTTATATGTCAAGCTTCAATTAATTATATATAAAAAAGTGCTGTTATTTTTGTTAATACAATCATAATGAAAACCCCGTTCTTGATGCATCATTTCTACTATTCACCAACACTAGACAACATCATTACCATAAACCTCTAGTTGTCCATTCTTTAGACTTGGGCCTAACTTCCAACTCTTATTCCTCTTGGTTACAAACTCTCTTCTTCTCCATTTATGTCTATAAAAGTTCATTATGTGTTTGTTTTATAATACTTGTCACATTTTTATTCGAACCTTATATTATTATTCTTTAGCCACAAGGATAAGAAGTATCCGAACGAAAACAAGGACGAACAGAGCTACCATGGCTGGATTTTGGAAGGCAACTGGGCAAGATAAGGCGATTTTCGACGAAGGAAAACTCATTGGGATGAGAAAAACACTTATTTGCTGCAAAGGAACAGCTCCTAGTGGACTAAAAAATGACTGCATTATGCATGAATATAGACTCTTATGTGACGACAAATGTTAAGAATAAAGATAAGAAGGACAACAGTGAAGATGGTGAAAAGGAGAAGAACCAGAAGAAGGTCAAAAACCTGGCCCTGCTAAATTCTAAATTAAAAGCTAAGCTTGAAAGGATGGACACCAAAATACAACAACTAAATCAAAAGAAACAGGAGATTCTCAAACTCCTTCAAGAAGTTGGATCAAATCCTCCTCATAAAACCTTTGAACCTACCATTCTTGCAATGCCAAGCACTGCATAATCTGCATCAGCAATATCTAATCCTCCAAAAAGTTTGAAAGGGTTCAAGCAAATTAAATAAAACTTTGTCCTCTCAATGCAGCAAAATGGCAAGGTAATACAGGAGAACTTTCTCATGTCGGGATTTTCTTTTCAGACTCTTCTCTTTTGGATTCTGAATTCCGAAGCCCCTCCTATTATATATGATATTATTATCTCATATATAAGAGAAAATGTAGTGGTGGCTAGGCAATGGATTCCACTTATTACTGTAATTGTACATAAAAGCACTCATTTTATTGCAGTACTTGTGCATAAGTGAATCAAAATCATCTATGTGTTATATTGCTAAATCAACAAAACTTAATGGATTCAGGTTTTGAAATGAAGCATATTATCAGCAGAAACTTGTATCGATTTTCAAACTTCAAATAGGGGGCAAAGAATCATATTATCAGCAGAAACTTGTATCATTCTCAAATTTGAAATAGGGGAAAGAAGCATAAAAGCAAAATCATAGAGCTAAATGAAAGACCAAGGAATTAAGTTCAAAATAGAAACAATTAAAATGAAGGAAGAAAGAGATGAGGAAACCTAAGGATCCAAGAGCAATACGGATGATAAGTAGAGCAACAGTGTAAGGGGCTCTAGTTCCGAGCAAGACATGCCTGCATCAAGAAAAGGACGGTGTCAGTTGGCTCAGAAGAAGTTTCCTAAGCCCAAATCCTGAAGAGAAATTCAGGCCCTATCGGATTAACCATTGAATTAGCAGTAGAGAATCACGATTCAAAGAAAGAAGGTGTAGTTGGAGTTGAAGATCTGCATCTTGTAGCTCTACACGCCAAAATTATGCCAGAGCAGAGTTGGCGAGGATGATAGCGGTGCTTTGTTTATATACAAATAGGTGTGCTTTTATCTCCCTTCGTTGTAGTTTTCTCTCTCTAAAATCTAGACCAGTTCATGAGCCTGTTGGCACACCCAATCCGTCCAGGCCCGTACTTCATGGGTTGGGCTTGAACATTGATATTTGATCTTTGGTCCGGTCCGGTCCAAACCCGCTCAAACCCGCATATAAAATGGGTTGGGCTTGGGATTGCTCTCAAAATCCCAAGTGAGCCCGACCCGGCCCGATTTTATATTATATAGTAATATTTTTAATTGTATATATATATATGTGGTGTATTTAAAAAAAAGAATTTTACTCCTGTTACTAAATTTGATAGTTGAATCTAAAATTAAATTACTCTAAAGTCCTAAAATAATTACATTAGAATTTTTTTTTTTAATATTAACATATTAGATGGGCGGGTTGGGCCGGGCTTGGGAATTACTTTTTATAGTCAAGCCCAGCCCGGCCCGAGCCCGATATAAATATAGGTGGACTGGGTTGGGTTTGGACAAGATAATTATATGTAAAGCCCGGTTAGACCCGGCCCGAACCCGGCCCAGCCCAGCCCATGAACAGGTCTACTAAAATCTGGATCTATCTCTTTTCTCTGTCTATCTTCCTTGAAATTCTTCAAAATTTTAGTTGCAGAATAACTAAATCATGAGAAATTATTCTGAATTCGTGTCCCTCTCTTCGTTTTTAAGTTTTCTCTATGGATCTCTCTCTTCTCTCTGTCCTTAATGATAAAGTACAATAATCTGTAATTTATTATGAACCATTGGATTATAGGGCTCGTTTGGTTCGCGGAATAGAGGGGGAATAGAATAGCCTATTCCTAAAGAATAGCTATTCCCACCTTTGGTTGATTTTTTTTTATGGAATAGCTATTCCATGGAATCCCTATTCCTTTATTTCATGGAATAGCTATTCTTCAATTTAGGTTAGGAATAGCCTAATCTTAATATTATATTTTTGTAATTTACAAAATTATCCTCCATTAAATCTTCAATCTTCTCTCTAATCACTTTCCCAAATCTTATAAATTTTGGTCAATCCATAATTTATATCATATAAAACGTGAAAAATGGAAAAATGACAAAAACGTTAAAAAATGTAAAAATACGAAAAATATGAAACACGAAAAATGTGAAAATGTTACAAACACGAGAATATGCAAAAAATAAAAAACGCGAAAAACATGAAAACGTGAACAAATGCGAAAAACACAAAGACGCGAAAAAAAAAAAAGCAAACACACGAAAAACACAAAATAGGAATAGCGCGAAAAAGTGACAAAACACGAAATATTAAAAAACGTGAAAAATAAAAACACGAAAAATGCTAAAACACAAAAACGTGACAATATGTGAAAAACATGAAAATGCGAAAAACACAAACAAAACATGAAAACGTTAAAAACACAAAAATATGAAAAAACATGGAAAAACGTGAATAACACGAAAAAGTAACAAAATACGAAAAATACAAAAACACGAAAAAAACAAAAAGGGGAAAAACCGAAAAACTAAAACGTGAAAAATCGAAAAAATGCAAAATAAAACACAATAACATGACGTGAAAAATACGAAAACGTGAACAAACGGAAAAAACAAGAAAACTTGGGAAACACGAAAAAACATAAGAAAACGTTATAAACGCATTTTTCGTGTTTTTAACACTTTGTCATGTTTTCGTGTTTTTCGATTTTTTCACGTTTTTCTTTTTTTTCACATTTTCGTGTTTTCCACTTTTTTCATGTTTTTGTGCTTTTTACGGTTTGCACATTTTTTGTGTTTTTTCATATTTTGCTTGTGTGTGTTTTTTTTGTGTTAACACGTCTATATGTTTTCGCGTTTTCACCCTTTTCCACTTTTATCTCATTTTTTCTTTTGTTTTTTACCTCTCTTTTTTCGTGTTTTTACAATTTTTCCGTTTTCATGTTCTTATTGTTTTTTTCGTCTTTCGTCTTTCGTCTTTCGTGTTTCGTGTTTCCCATTTTTCTATTTTTTATATATTTTTTAAAATAATATATATTAAATATTTAAACAATTTATAGTAAAAAATTAAAATTTTAAAAGAAATAAGAAATTAAATTTGAGGATAATATTGTATTTTTAATAAAAAAATTATCTATTCCATTATACCTTATTCCACCAGCAACGAGACAATATTTAAACAATTTATAGTAAAAAATTAAAATTTTAAAAGAAATAAGAAATTAAATTTGAGGATAATATTGTCTTTTTAATAAAAAAAATTATCTATTCCATTATACCTTATTCCACCAACCAAACATAAGAATAGTAATTCCTAAGAATTTCTATTCCATTCTTTGCTATTCTATTCCTTTTGGAATAACCATTCTATTCTATTCCATTCTATTCCGCGAACCAAACGGCGCCATAGAGATTAAAATCCAAGGTAAATGACCAAATATTCCATGCTCAGTAAGTAAGGTGCATGGGATCGGAACTGATTACAAATATAACCATCTGTGTCCTTTCTTTTGGTTAATATGACAAGTCCTTCTCACAATTATAGCCATGTTTGACTGCTTTTGCCCAATAGCACTGATTCAAATGACACCCTAGACAGTGACTATTCATCACCATCCTTCTCTCTCTTTTTTCACTGCTTTTTCTAGCTTTCTTCTTACCCTCTTCTCTTCCTTGTTTTTGCATACTTTGCATTACTCAATTAAGGAAACTCTCAGAATCACTATTTAAGACTTACTCCACACACACTCTATCTTTGTTACTATACTCATCATTCATTCCCAATTTTATGTTAGTTGCTCTTAAACTTGTATATTAAATATGCTATCAATTGAGGGAAAACAGTAGCTGGAATCTTTTATGTAAATAGACATTAATAAATAAGATGTTGAGGCAGTTTAATTTAAAATTCGAAGATTATGATCCTTTTGTTAGTTTGACCAATGACCAACATTTCTTCCTTTTTTTTTCTTGTTTTTCTCTCTTCTTTTTTAGGCTTCCTCTTTGATTTCTATTCTTACTTAAAGAAGCTATCTCTCTCTCTCCCTCATCCCTTCTCTCCTCTCATTGCCTAACAAATTAAATTTCAAAGAGATTGAAGATTAATAGATTCATACTTGAACAAATTAATGCAATTAATTAACAGCACATGTTGTGCGGAATTAATGAAAGATAAAATAATAAACAATCGAAAAACACAGATTTACGTGGTTCACCAACGTTGTGTTGGCTAGTCCACGGGCAGAAAGAGAATAGTATTATTAGGAGGCGAAAATCAGATTACAATGATTAGGTTACATAATGAGATATTTATAATACCCAATCTAACCTAATCCCACTAGGAACCCATGATCCTAATCCCACTAGGAACCCATGATCCCAATCTCAATCCAACTAGGAACCCATGATCCTAATCCAACTAGGAACCCATGATCCCAATCCCAATCCAGCTAGGAACCCATGATCCCAATCCAACTAGGAACCCATGATCCTAATCCAACTAGGAATCCGAAACCCAAATCCTACTCCGAATAGGAAACAGGATATACTGATTCAAGACATTACGACAAATCTCCACCTTGACTTGAATCCTCCTGAAAACATAACAGATGCACCCATAACAGTGCCAGATGAACAGACTTCTCCCTCTGCCTCAAAGTTGCCCCCACAGGGCAACTAGTAATCTCTGACGTTTAGCAAGTCCAAACAGTGTTGAAACTTGCTCTGTGGAACAGGCTTGGTAAACATGTCAGCCGGATTGTCAGTAGTGCCTACCTTCTTCACCTTGACCCTCTTCTCACTTCTCAGAAAATGATACCTCACGTCTATATGCTTGGTCCTCTCATGATGAACCTGATCCTTGGCTAAACAGATTGCACTCAAGCTGTCACAATACATTGTAGCCTGATCATGACGTAAACCAAGATCACTAACCAGTCCTTTAAGCCAAATCCCCTCCTTAGCAGCTTCAGTCAGTGCCATATACTCTGCTTCTGTAGTAGACAAAGTCACTATAGGCTGCAAAGTAGCTTTCCAACTGACAACTGAACCGCCAAGAGTGAAAACATAACTAGTCATAGATCTTCTAGTGTCAACATCTCCAGCATAATCAGAGTCTGAAAAACCTGTCACCAAACACTCTGTATCACCTCCATAAATGAGACCAACGTCAGATGTACCTTTTAGGTACCGAAAGATCCTCTTCACAGCTTGCCAATGCTCCTTGCCAGGTTCACCCATAAACCTGCTAACAACACTAACAGACTGTGCAAGATCAGGTCTAGTGCAGACCATTGCATACATCAAGCTTCCTACTGCACTAGCATAGGAAACTCGAGACATGTACTCCTTCTCTTCAGCAGACTTAGGTGCAAAAGCAATAGACAGATGTGCACTTGCAGCACTAGGAGTATTTATGGGCTTTGCGGTAGACATGCCAAATCTTGACAAGATCTTTTGAATATAGCCCTTCTGTGACAGAAAAAGTTTCCTTTTGCTTCTGTCCCTGTAAATCTCTATTCCCAAAAATTTTCGAGCTGCACCTAAATCCTTCATCTCGAACTCTGCGCTGAGAAGACCCTTCAACTTCTGAATGTCGTGCTTCTTCCTTGCAGCTATCAACATGTCATCTACATATAACACCAGATAGATAAAAGACTCATCTTCTAGTTTATTGTAATAGACACAACAATCATATGGGCTCCTGGTGTAGCCCAGCTGCATCATGTAGCTGTCAAACCTCTTATACCACTGCCTAGGAGACTGCTTAAGTCCATACAAGGACTTCTTCAACTTGCAAACATAATTCTCCTTCCCAGGAATCTGGAAACCATCTGGTTGGGTCATGTAGATCTCTTCCTCCAAATCTCCATGCAGAAAAGCTGTCTTTACATTAAGTTGATCAAGCTCCAAATCCCGATGTGCAACTATAGCTAGCAACACTCTAATAGAGGTGTGTCTGACTACTGGTGAGAATATCTCATTATAATCCACTCCCTCTCTTTGATTGAAACCTCTAGCAACAACTCTAGCCTTATACTTGACTCCCTCTGCAGGTGATATCCCTTCCTTTATCTTAAGAACCCACTTGCAAGTAATAATATTTCTCCCTAGAGGTGGTATGACTAAATCCCATGTTTGATTCTTATGAAGGGATTCCATCTCATTTCCCATAGTAGCAAGCCATTTCTCAGAATCGGTGCCTGAAACAGCTTCTTGGTAAGTTGATGGTTCACGAGTGTCCACCTCTTCAGCAACCTGTAGCGCATAGCACACCATGTCCTCATACCTCTTAGGTGGCCTAACTCCAACCCTCCTTGGTCGATCTTGAGCTAAGCTACGATGTGTAGCTTCAGATGGTTGAGAAACTGATGGTGTAGACTCTGGTAGCTCTATTTCTGCTTCTAACTCTTGTTCCTTCAAGCCACTCTCACTCTCTATGACCTGAAACTCCACCTGTTTATCAATGCTATCAGTTTCTGTTGCAGTTGTAGGCTTCACAATGGGTCTAAGCACAGATTTTCGTCAAAGACTACATTTCTGCTCAAAATGACCCTTTTCTATGATGGAGACCAGATCCTGAAGCCTTTAACTCCATCTCCATAGCCTACGAACACTCCCTTCTTAGCTCTTGGCTCTTGCTTACCCTCATTAACATGATAGTAAACTGTGCACCCAAAAGCTTTCAAATTTGAGTAATCAGCAACCTTTCCTGACCACATTTCTGTAGGCGTCTTGAGTTGTATGCCGGTGTGTGGTCCGCGGTTAATCAAATAACATGTTGTGTTCACCGCTTCAGCCTAGAATCTTCTTTCTAACCCAGCGTTAGAGAGCATGCACCTCACCCTCTCCAGTAATGTCTGGTTCATTCGTTCAGCTACACCATTCTGTTGCGGTGTATTCCTGACTGTGTGATGCCAAGCAATCCCTTCATCCTTACAAAACTGATCAAACTCAGACGAACAAAATTCCAGACGATTATCAGTTCCCAGCCTCTTTATCTTCTTTCCTGTTTGGTTTTCCACCAATGCTTTCCACTGCTTGAAATTCTTGAAAGCTTCACTTTTATGCTTCATCATGATGACCCAAGTCATCATTGAATAATCATCAATTAGAGACATAAAATATATGTGACCTCCCAAAGACTCAACTCGAGATGGACCCTAACAATCAGAGTGGATGTAATCAAGTGTGTCTTTTGTTATGTGAATAGCTTTGGGAAACTTGCTGCGATGTAGTTTCCCAAAGACACAGTGTTCACAAAGCTCCAGACTCTTGACCTTATGACCATCAAGAAGATCATCCTTTGATAGAATCTGCATCCCTCTTTCGCCCATATGACCAAGTCTCATATGACATATCTTTGTCATATCCTCCTGGTCAATCTCTGACGATGCAGCATTAGCTGAACCTGTAACAGTGGAACCTTGCAAGAAATACAAAGTACCATGCTTCACAACTTTCAGAATCACATCAGAACCTTTATAGACATGTAGAACTCCATCTTTTCCTGACCAGCTGAGACCCCTGCTGTCTAACAAACTCAGAGATATCAGATTCTTCGTCATCAATGGAACATGCCTGACTTCGTTCAACGTGCAGAACTTACCATCATGTGTCCTCAACTTGATCGAGCCTATTCCAACTGCTTTGCAGACATGACTATTAGCCATTGAAATGCTACCTCCATCTACCTGCTTATAAGTTGAAAACCACTCTCTCCTTGGACAAATATGGTAAGATGCTCCAGAATCAAGAACCCACACATCAGAGTGATGAGTGTGTCCATCAGCAACTAGAGCAATATCATTTTCAGAGCTGCTGTCGCCATCTGCTACAGCAGCAGAACTTGGTTGATTTTCTGATTTCTTCTTCTTCTTTGGACAATCAGTTTTCCAATGGCCTTTCTCCTTATAGTAATTACAAGTGTGGTCTGGCTTGGGACCCTTTGAGAACGGCTTCTTAAACTTCTTCTTTCCACCGTTTCCCTTTCCCTTACTGCCGCTGGCAACCAATCCAGAGGCTTGATTATCTGCACCTGTATTGCTTGCCTTATGACGCAACTCCCTACTATGAAGAGATGACCTAACTTCTTCCAGAGTCACAGAATCTTTACCAACAATAAATGATTGAACAAAATTCTCATATGAAAGCGGTAAAGACACCAACAGAATCAAAGCAGCATCTTCATCTTCAATTTTCACATCAATATTACGTAATTCTAATAATAATGTGTTCAATTGATCTAAATGATCCCTGAGTTGCATACCTTCCTGTATTCGCAGACCAAACAGACATTGTTTCAGAAGAAGTTTGTTCGTTAGAGATTTCGTCATGTATAAGCTCTCTAACTTCATCCACAGACCGGCAGCAGTCTCTTCGTCTGAGACCTCGGTGATGACGTCATCTGCGAGGCACAACATAATTGTTGAATGTGCCTTTTCTTCCAGAATCGTCATCTCAGCAGTGACTTCTCCTGTTGCCTTCTTCAACGGCGTCCACAGACCTTGTTGTTTTAACAAAGCCCGCATCTTGATCTGCCATAGACTGAAACTATTTCTCCTAGTAAACTTTTCGATTTTCACGTTCATCGTAGACATCTTTCTCTCCAGAAAACAAAACCCCGATCGGAAACCGAAAGCTCTGATACCAGTTTGTTGTGCGGAATTAATGAAAGATAAAATAATAAACAATCGAAAAACATAGATTTACGTGGTTCACCAACGTTGTGTTGGCTAGTCCACGGGCAGAAGGAAAATAGTATTATTAGGAGGCGAAAATCAGATTACAATGATTAGGTTACATAATGGGGTATTTATAATACCCAATCCAACCTAATCCCACTAGGAACCCATGATCCTAATCCCACTAGGAACCCATGATCCCAATCCTAATCCAACTAGGAACCCATGATCCCAATCCAACTAGGAACCCATGATCCTAATCCAACTAGGAATCCGAAACCCAAATCCTACTCCGAATAGGAAACGGGATATACTGATTCAAGGCATTACGACATCACAACTACTCTTTTGTTTGAAAAAAGAAGATCAGTCCATGAAACCGACAGAAACACATCTAGCAGAAAATTCTAAGATGCAGTATTACGAAATGCAGCATCAATTTGATATTTCTCATAAATGCATTTCAAATTATTGATTTAGCAAAAATTTAAAATTACTCAGATTGATCGATCCATGTTTTTTCCGCAGATTAATTTCAAAATTAAAGCGATAGAAAGATCGTCTGTAATACTTCATCTTCTCCAACATTTAGAAAGATAAAAACACATATAGAGATGGAGAGAGGAGAGATTGAGAATTACCTAATTAATTGCAGAAGAAAATTGAGATCTCATAAAAGATTCCATTTCCAATGGTGAATATAATATTGATCTCTCTAATGGAATCGCTTTACTAAGAGAGAGATCTGGCTCTCGCTTGCTACAGCTCACACATATAGCTGTTTATATATAAATGGGACTGGAAACCCGCAGATTTCTGGAATTTCATTTCGGGGAAAGCTTAGCAATATGTGTTGAATTGTTTGTTTCAGGAATTGCTTTCTCATTGCTAACTCTATTGGGAGTTTAGTAAATGTAAAATGTGTGTCTTACTTTTCTTCCATCCAACAAGGAGAAAGGCTTCATTTATATATTATCAACCAAGACGAAGAAATAAGAAAAAGATGTAACCGAAACGATCGAAGTACGAATTGTTTCTTAACACTATGGCGATTGAACTACAATTCTTGACGGAATGACCAAGTGTAAAGTTCAGTAGTCATTCCGTTAAGAATTGTATGGTCATTCCGTCAAGAATTGTAGTTGTCAAACCCGACCTAAAATAAGATCAGATAAGACGGTGAGACATTACTACTGACTTATTATATAAACCAATAGCAGTATCTCTCAAATAAGGAGAAAAATCAAATCAAAAACGAAATTCTAGTTTAAAGCTAAAATGAACAACATATTCCGTTTCCAGCTTAACTTTTTCATACGGAGTCCGATTAAGGCGATTCAAAAACCCCTGGAAACATAAGACAAAAATAAAGAACTTTCATTTAGGACTCCAAGACAGATTCGGCCTATATCTGGTCGAAAAATTCATCACAAGATTCAGGTATGAATCTGATTTTTCCGCATCACCTATATAGACAATTCTTTATTATATCTATATATATACCGGTAGATAATACAAACCAAACAAAAGGACACTGCCAAAAACAAGTTCTTCAAGTGTCCGTATGTACATGAACAAAATGGATGCAATACCCTAGAGACGACTTGCACCTCGTAGCTGTAACCGAACCACGCCCTAGGATCGAGTACCCCTCTCGGTACCTTGCACTTCCTCGCCTAAAACAAAACAATAAAAACATTTGGAAAACATGAGATAAAAATCTCAATAAGAAACTATCAGCTATAAAAATCAACTTTACTTAATATAACTACATATATATACGTTTATAAAGGATTTATCAAAACCTTGTAAAATATACTCAATCAAGGTATTAAACCAAAAACCAAGAATATATAATCTTGTATCCATTCTTGAGTTCATCCCCTTATAATTCAAATCACAATTCACAACATATACGAGACGTCTCTTAACATTGCCTATCCCATATGGTCTTACCCAACACTTCTCTGCCATACCCAATAGGTCTTCAGACTGTGTACACAGGCCATATTTCTCACTAAATATGGTCTTTGAAAATTAAATCCACCATACCGGACTACTCTCAATGGATACCAAACATTTAATTCCATATATATATATATAGATTGAAACCAAAAACATATATGTATATATGTATATATTTCACTTGATCATAATCAAATTCACAAGTGTTCAATTCTCCAAAATATCAATCCTTAATCAAATAAAATTTCCAAAATTATCAACCAATGAAACCTCAAATCAATATAACCCAGTAAAATCTGTACTTCACATTTAAACATAGTTAATAGTTCATTTGAACTATAATTTCACAATAAAAGCAAGATTGTGAAAAACCTCATTTTTACAAAATTCCAGCATAACCCTAAAATATCAATTTCTAGAAATTCTTTGATTATATATATATATCTCTATACATAAAACTCAAAATATAATTGATAGTTACTTACCTTGACTGCTAATTGAAGAAAACAACTCGTTCAATTCGCCTCTAAATCCTGTCTAAGACGTTTCCCCTCCAAACACTTCCGAAATTCAGAAACTCTTCGATTAGGATTTAGATCTATGCCTAAGGATGCTATAGTTTAAGTTTCAAGTGATTTGGACGGTCGAATCTCCGTAAATCAAAGAAACGGTGGAGAAACGGTGGAAGAACGGCGAAGAACGGATAAAAGCAAAAAGAAACAGAGAAGAAAGAAAAGAAAAGGTGATGCTCGACATTCTGGAACAATTTGGTTTTATATACCAAAGTTAGCAAATATCTATTTTGGTCCTCCATCTTTATATAATCTTTTACTACTTACCCTAAACTTTTAATTTACACCTAAAACCATCGAATTAACTCCAAATTTTTCCTATAACACCAAATAAAAATCACATACCCCATAATTATAATATATATTAATATCTAGGTATAAATTCTAGAAATTTAGACACGGACGTGACAATCCTCCCCACCTTAAGAAATTTCGTCCACGAAATTGTACTTACCCGTCTAGGTGAATAAATGGGGATATTGTTGTCTCATATCCTCCTCTCTTTCCCAGGTTGCTTCCTCACGAGAGTGTCTGTGCCACATAACTTTAACAAGTGGTATGGTTTTGTTCCTGAGGACTTTCTGTTCTCTAGCTAGGATAGCTACTGGTTCCTCTTTATAGGACAAGTCTTCAGACAATTCAATTGGCTACTCTTGAATAATGTGATTCGGATCACTCCTATACCTCCGTAGCATTGAAACATGGAATACATTATGTATATTGGAGAGATTCTGAGGCAATTGTAATCGATATGCAACTGGCCCAACTCGTTCCACAACTTCATATGGACCAATGAATCTAGGGCTCAACTTCCCTTTCTTGCCAAACCGAAGTAAACCCTTCCACGGTGATACTTTCAGAAATACTCTATCTCCCACATCATATTCAATTGGTCTCCGTTTCAGATCTGCATAACTCTTTTGTCTATCTTGTGCTTCTTTTAACCTTTGTTGTATGATTTGCACCTTTTCTGTTGTCAACTGCACTATCTCAGGCCCTAATAACTGTCTCTCGCCTACTTCAGACCAACATAATGGAGTTCTACATCTTCTTCCATATAAGGCTTCATAAGGTGCCATATCAATACTAGATTGATAACTGTTATTATATGCAAACTCCATTAAAGGAAAATGTACATCCCAACTACTTTGAAAATTCAAAATGCTAGCTCTCAACATATCTTCCAAAGTTTGAATGGTATGTTCACTTTGACCGTCAGTCTGTGGATGGAAAGCTGTACTGAAATTCAATCTCGTGCCTAATGCATCTTGAAAACTAGGCCAAAACCTTGATGTAAAGCGAGGATCCCTGTCAGAAACAATAGAAACCGGTACACCATGAAGTCTAACAATCTCCTTGATATACAACTGTGCCAGCTTCTCTAAAGAAAAAGTCACTTTCACCGGAAGAAAGTGGGATGATTTTGTTAATCTATCCACAATTACCCATATAGAATCATTACCATGTTGTGTACGAGGTAATCCACTGACAAAATCCATTGTAATATGTTCCCACTTCCATTCAGGAATAGGAAGTGGTTGTAAAGTACCAGCAGGTCGTTGATGTTCTGCTTTGACTTGTTGGCAACTTAAACATCTACCCACATATTCAGCTATCTCCCTTTTCATTCCTTTCCACCAGAAATGCTCTCGAAGATTTCTGTACATTTTAGTACTCCCAGGGTGCATTGCATATGACGAATCATGAGCTTTTTCTAATATCTCCTTCTTGATATCATTAACATTTGGAACACACATTCTGTCTCCAAACATTAACATGCCATCTCCTGTTACCTTATATTCAATCTTCTTCCCCTCGCTAACGTCTTTTCTGATTTGTTCTAAAAATTCATCTTGATTTTGAGCTTCTTTAATTCTATCTCGAAGAATCGGTCTCACCTTCAGCATTGCACATAATACTGCCTCATCTCCACAAATCAGTTCAACATTCAAAGCTCTCATATCAAGCAATAAAGACATTCTCACTGATTGTATATAACTCAAACTTCCAACGTTCTTGCGACTCAAGGCATCAGCTACAACATTAGCTTTACCAGGATGATATTCAATAGTCAGGTCATAGTCTTTCAATAACTCAATCCATCTCCTTTGCCTCAAATTCAATTCCTTCTGTGTCATTATATATTTCAGACTTTTATGATCAGTGAACATTAGACACTTTTCACCATAAAGATAATGTCTCCAAATCTTTAAAGCAAACACCACGGCAGCTAATTCAAGATCATGTGTCGGGTAATTCAATTCGTGTGGCCTTAATTGTCGTGACGCATAAGCAATAACGTTATCATTCTGCATCAATACAATTCCGAGACCTTGCCCTGATGCATCACTGTACACTGTATAACCTTCACCCACTATAGGTAGTGTTAACACAGGAGCACTGATAAGTCTGGACTTTAGTATATCAAAACTTTCTTGACATTCAAGTGTCCATTCAAATTTAACACCCTTCCGCAGTAATCGTGTCATCGGACAAGCTATAAGTGAGAATCCTTTCACAAATCTTCTGTAATAACCCGCTAATCTTAGGAAACTACGTACTTCATGTACATTCGACGGTGCTTCCCAATTAGCTACAACTTCAACTTTCTTAGGATCAACTAAAATTCCCCTAGCTGAGACCACATGACCTAAAAACATCATTTCATCAAGCCAAAATTCACATTTGCTAAATTTTGCATATAATTGTTTCTCCCTTAGAATCTGCAAAACTGTTCTCAAATACTTACTGTGATTTTCCTTATCCTTAGAATACACAAGGATATCGTCGATAAACACAATCACAAATGTATCTAAGTAAGGTTTAAAAATCCTATTCATAAGGTCCATAAAAGCAGCAGGTGCATTAGTTAATCCAAATGGCATAACCAAGAATTCATAATGCCCGTATCGAGTTCTAAAAGCTGTTTTCTGAACATCCTCTTCCCTGACCTTCAATTGATGATACCCAGTTCTCAAGTCAATTTTCGAAAATATGGTTGCTCCTTGCAATTGATCAAACAAATCGTCAATTCTAGGTAATGGATACTTGTTACGAATAGTAACCTTGTTCAGTTGACGATAATCAATGCATAACCGCATTGTACCATCCTTCTTTTTTACAAACAAAACTGGAGCTCCCCATGGTGATACACTAGGTCGAATATATCCCTTATCTAATAACTCCTGCAACTGCACTTTCAATTCCTTCATTTCTGCCGGTGCCATTCTATATGGTGCAAGTGATATAGGAGCAGTACCAGGCTGCAAATCAACTGCAAACTCTACTTCTCTTACTGGTGGTAACCCTGGTATTTCATCCGGAAAGACATCTGGATACTCATTCACAATTGGCACATCTTCCAAGTTGGGAGATTCTTTATTACTATCTACCACATATGCCAAGAAAGCGTCACATCCTTTCCTTAGCATTTTCATAGCTGTCATAACTGTGACTATACTTCTACGTACACCTCTCTCACCATGAAACACATATCCCTCTCCACTAGCTAATACTAGATTAACTTTCTTTTTAGAACAATCTATTATTGCTTGATACTTAGATAATGAATCCATGCCTAAGATGACATCAAATGTTTGCACCAGCAAAGGTATCAAATTCACATCTATAAAAGACTCTCCTAACTGCACTTCACAATTAGGATACACATGTGTACATACTAAAGATTCTCCCATAGGCATGCTAACAGTTAAACGTTCTGGCATAAGTTTTGACTCCCAAATTATATCAGACATAAATAATGGAGACACAAAAGAATGTGTAGCACCAGGATCAATAAGCAGATAAGCATCTTTTCCAAATAAAGAAATCGTACCAGTGATAACTTCTGCAGATGCAACAGCTTCTTGTGGAGTCATAGCAAAAGCTCGAGGTTGAGTTGCAGCTCTATCTGACTGATTACCCTGATTCCTAGCTCCTTGAGAAGTATTACCAGCTCCTCTTCCCATGTTATTACCTCTACCATTACCCTGATTATTTCCTCTCCCAAACAAATTACCTCTACTTCCTCTGTCAGTCTGTAATCCTCTACCTCTTCCAGCTCTGTTCCATTTAGGACAACGAGTACGTACATGTCCTTCCTCACCACACTCATAACAAACAATTCTTCTCTGAGGTTCAGTTGTCCTTCCTGAAGGACAATCCCTTCTTAAGTGACCACTTCCGCCACACTGAAAACACTGTAATGTTCTCTTTCTGCATTCACCTGAATGAAATTGCCCACACTGACTACATTTTAAAACATTACCACTGCTAGCAATTGAAGGACTGTGTGAAGCTTGGCTAAAAGTATCAGGTGCTCGAAAAGTACTACGATTCACAAATGCTCCCCTTGAACCTTGACTTTGTATCTGACTACCCCGAAACTGAGATGGTCCTCCTCTAGCAAACTTTGATCTCCCAAATTCCTCTGACTGCTTCTGACTGGTCTCAGATTCTAACTTCCCCTTTAACTTTTCTTTCTGTAATGCTTTCTCTACCCAGCCACGATAATGTACACCCTCGAATAAACTCAGCTCATTCTGATAAAATGCACTCAATCCATCCTTAAATCTCCACTTCCTCAGTAGGAAACCACTGACTAGCATAACGATATAAATCATCAAACTTGTCCACATACTCTTTCACAGCCATAGTCCCCTGTTTCAAATTAAAGAACTCATTTCTCTTCGCTTTTTGGAATGTTTCAGTCAGATATTCTCTCATAAACTCACGTTTGAAAACTCCCCAATTCAAACCTTCAGGATACAAACCCCTGACTCGAGTTAACCATGCATCTGCTGGTCCATGTAATAAACCAAACACAACCCTGACTTTATCCTCATCACGTAACTGCATAGTACTAAAGGCTTTTTCTGTAGCCTTTAACCAATTGTCAGCTTCCTCAGAGTCAATTGTACCTTTGAAATCAAATGCCCCACAATTTTTAGCATCCTCAATTAGCTCACTGGGCCTTCTATGTGCTTCCCGTGTTTCCATTATAGTAACAAAAGCTTCAACTAAAGCTCGGGGTTCAAGTTGTACTACTTGTGGCATTGCAGCTTGTGGAGCCACATACGGTGCAGGTTGTTCAGCTGGAAGATTAACAGGTCGACGTGGAGGCAATGGTTGTTGTTGTCTTTGGGGTTGGTTAATGGGTGGAACTCTAGCATCAGAGGCTTCACTATCCCCTATGCCCTCAAGATCCCATCCTAACTCTCTTCTTTCCTCATCTCTACCTCTACCTCTACCTCTATTTAGAGGCGGTCGGCCACGCGGTCGTCTCGGATGCATCTATATGATAAAGACACAATTATAATTATATGTAGATATATGCTATGCATGAATGTCATGTGTGCAACACAAGAAATACAAAGAATCACATTATATTACTTATATATCCACTTATGGATATGGATTAAACCTATTGCTCTGATACCAAAATGTCAAACCCGACCTAAAATAAGATCAGATAAGACGGTGAGACATTACTACTGACTTATTATATAAACCACTAGCAGTATCTCTCAAATAAGGAGAAAAATCAAATCAAAAACGAAATTCTAGTTTAAAGCTAAAATGAACAACATATTCCATTTCCAGCTTAACTTTTTCATACGGAGTCCGATTAAGGCGATTCAAAAACCCCTGGAAACATAAGACAAAAATAAAGAACTTTCATTTAGGACTCCAAGACAGATTCGGCCTATATCTGGTCGAAAAATTCATCACAAGATTCAGGTATGAATCTGATTTTTCCGCATCACCTATATAGACAATTCTTTATTATATCTATATATATACCGGTAGATAATACAAACCAAACAAAAGGACACTGCCAAAAACAAGTTCTTCAAGTGTCCGTATGTACATGAACAAAATGGATGCAATACCCTAGAGACGACTTGCACCTCGTAGCTGTAACCGAACCACGCCCTAGGATCGAGTACCCCTCTCGGTACCTTGCACTTCCTCGCCTAAAACAAAACAATAAAAACATTTGGAAAACATGAGATAAAAATCTCAATAAGAAACTATCAGCTATAAAAATCAACTTTACTTAATATAACTACATATATATACGTTTATAAAGGATTTATCAAAACCTTGTAAAATATACTCAATCAAGGTATTAAACCAAAAACCAAGAATATATAATCTTGTATCCATTCTTGAGTTCATCCCCTTATAATTCAAATCACAATTCACAACATATACGAGACGTCTCTTAACATTGCCTATCCCATATGGTCTTACCCAACACTTCTCTGCCATACCCAATAGGTTTTCAGACTGTGTACACAGGCCATATTTCTCACTAAATATGGTCTTTGAAAATTAAATCCACCATACCGGACTACTCTCAATGGATACCAAACATTTAATTCCATATATATATATATATATAGATTGAAACCAAAAACATATATATATATGTATATATTTCACTTGATCATAATCAAATTCACAAGTGTTCAATTCTCCAAAATATCAATCCTTAATCAAATAAAATTTCCAAAATTATCAACCAATGAAACCTCAAATCAATATAACCCAGTAAAATCTGTACTTCACATTTAAACATAGTTAATAGTTCATTTGAACTATAATTTCACAATAAAAGCAAGATTGTGAAAAACCTCACTTTTACAAAATTTCGGCATAACCCTAAAATATCAATTTCTAGAAATTCTTTGATTATATATATATCTCTATACATAAAACTCAAAATATAATTGATAGTTACTTACCTTGACTGCTAATTGAAGAAAACAACTCGTTCAATTCGCCTCTAAATCCTGTCTAAGACGTTTCCCCTCCAAACACTTCCGAAATTCAGAAACTCTTCGATTAGGATTTAGATCTATGCCTAAGGATGCTATAGTTTAAGTTTCAAGTGATTTGGACGGTCGAATCTCCGTAAATCAAAGAAACGGTGGAGAAACGGTC
The DNA here is from genome assembly GCF_963576675.1 of Euphorbia lathyris. Classification (NCBI taxonomy): domain Eukaryota; kingdom Viridiplantae; phylum Streptophyta; class Magnoliopsida; order Malpighiales; family Euphorbiaceae; genus Euphorbia; species Euphorbia lathyris. The sequence goes on from NC_088915.1 coordinate 90,820,372, forward strand.
GAAGAACGGCGAAGAACGGATAAAAGCAAAAAGAAACAGAGAAGAAAGAAAAGAAAAGGTGATGCTCGACATTCTGGAACAATTTGGTTTTATATACCAAAGTTAGCAAATATCTATTTTGGTCCTCCATCTTTATATAATCTTTTACTACTTACCCTAAACTTTTAATTTACACCTAAAACCATCGAATTAACTCCAAATTTTTCCTATAACACCAAATAAAAATCACATACCCCATAATTATAATATATATTAATATCTAGGTATAAATTCTAGAAATTTAGACACGGACGTGACAGTAGTTCAATTGCCATAATGTTAAGAAACAATTCGTACTTTGATGGTTTCGGTTAAATCGTTTTCTTATTTCTTCGTCTTGGTTGATAATATATAAATGGAGCCTTTCTCCTTGTTTGATGGAAGAAAAGTAAGACATATTTGATGACCACTGATCTTAAAAAGGTGTAAAGTTAAGAATTGAAATTTGATAACCACAATGTTAAGAATTAATTCGTACTTCGATCGGTTTGGTTCGGTTCGGTTAATTTGATTATTTTATCATAAAAATCAAATCGACTCATATCACTGATATATTTCTATATTTAACACCGAAACCGAATCTAATAGATTAAAAACTGAAAGGCATTAGTTGAGTCGGTTATTTCAATCCCGTTCGGTTTTCAACACCCCTATATATATATATATATATATATATTTTTTTTTTTTTTTTTTGGTTAATTCAACACCCCTATATTAGTTTCTAGTAGAAACCCCAACGAAAAAACAAAACAATGGAAGAGAAAACTAAAGAAAAGAATGCCATTTTGAAACATTTTCATCAAAAGCCAACCAAGCAAGAATCACGTGACCATCCATATGTTGGAGTTCCATTGGTCAATTCTTCTTCTCTCTCCAAGTACAAAGTACAAAGGATTTGGAAAATATTCTGTCAATGCACAAAGGAAAAGCAAGCAACAAGGCTGGTCTGTGAAGAGCTATTATAAAAAAAAGCATGTGAATGGATTAAACCTGTGTTTGGAACTGATTTGGAAGATAAATAGGGAGATAGGGATAGTTAGGAAATAATTTCAAGGAAGAGACTATTTTTAACCGGGGTTAGGAAAATGTAACCATTCCGGCGTACTAGGCGCCGGAATGGGTACACTGCGCAAGTCAAACTTGCGCAGTGGACTGCTATTTGGAATAGTAACCATTCCGATGCTGGAATGGTCACTATTCCACTGCGCAAAGCTGAATCAGCTTTGCCCCTAATAAATATTTAAAAAAATTATTATTTTATAAAAATAAATATAAAAAGAAATTAATTTATCATTTTATAAAAATTATATTATAATAATGTTATTGAATTTGTATTTTATAAAATTTAATTTTGCTTGAAAACGTTATGATTAAATTTGCACAATTTCATACGTTAGGGCTAAATCTGTACTTCACTTAAAACTTTACGATTAAATTTGCACACTTCTAAACTAGTTTATCGATAAATTGAATCAGTTACATTTTTTTCGTAATTATATTAATAATATAGTAAAATATTTTAGACAGTTTAAAAAAACTAAACCTGTTACGTATAAATTAATCACAATTTCTTTGAAAATGTCTAAAATATTTTACTCTATTATTAATATACTAAATATATTTTTTTTTGTTAGTAATACACTAAATATTTAACTGTAAAGTTTTAAGTGAAGTACAGATTTAGCCATAATATATGAAATTGTGCAAATTTAATCATAACGTTTTCATGCAAAATTAAATTTTATAAAATACAAATTCAATAACATTATTATAATATAATTTTATTTTTATAAAATGATAAATTAATTTCTTTTTATATTTATTTTTATAAAATAATAATTTTTTTTAATATTTATTGAGGGCAAAGTTGATTCAGTTTTGCGCAGTGGAATAGTGACCATTCCGGCGCCACTATTCCAAATAGTAGTCCACTGCGCAAGTTTGACTTGCATAGTGGTACCCATTCCGGCGCCTAGTGCGCCGGAATGGTTATATTTTTCTAACCCCGGTTAAAAACAATCTCTCCCTAAATGTATCCAGTGAACTTATATGGTTATTTTAATCCGCTCTTGCAATTGGATCGTTGCGATTACGGTTTGGATGTCTAATTATTCAGACGGTAATGATAGTATCTTGTACCTGAACCCAGTGGTGAATACAGGATTACTCGGTTGGGGGCCGATTTTATACGTGCATTTAGAAAAAAAAATTGCTAAATCGAACTTGCTTAATTTTTTTTTTTTGTATATATGCGTGTTATAATTTGAATGGTCAAGAACCAATTTTTAAGTATTAATGTACAATTTCTCAAAATTAAGCTAGATTTCGTTTATAGTCCTAACAACAACAACAACAACAACAAAGCCTTAGTCCCGAAATGATTCGGGGTCGGCTAACATGAACCATCATATAAAACCGTGAAAATCAAGTCGTGTCAGCGACACAGATTCGCTCCCTCTACTCCGTCCTATCCACTACCATATTTTCCTCAATTCCCAGTAAACTCATATCACTCTCGATCACCCTCCTCCAAGTTTGCTTAGATCTTCCCCTACCCCTCACCACTACATCCATTTGCCACTCTTCGGTTCTCCTAACCGGCGCATCAAGCGCTCTACGTCTCACATGGCCAAACCACCTTAGTCGGTTTTCTCTCATTTTATTCTCAATAGATGTGACCCCTACTTTTGTCCTAATTATTTCATTACGCACCCGGTCCTTTCTCGTATGACCACACATCCATCTCAACATACGCATCTCCGCCACCGACATCTTATGGATGTGGCAGTGTTTCACTGCCCAACACTCCGTACCATATAACAATGCTGGTCTAATTGCCGTCCGGTAGAATTTTCCCTTCAATCTATTAGGCATGTCGGGATCACAAAGGAAACCCGTAGCACTCTTCCACTTCGACCAACCAGCTTTAATCCTATGAGCAACATCTCCATCTACTTCTCCATCCGTTTGGATAATAGATCCTAAATACCGGAAGCAATCTGAGGCCTGAACAACTCTCCCATCTAGGGTGATTGTCCCTGCCTCCCTACTCCTATGGCCGCTAAACTTACACTCCAAATATTCTGTCTTACTTCGACTCAACTTAAAGCCTCTAGATTCTAGAGTTTGTCTCCATAGTTCCAACTTCCTCTCCACTCCTTCTTTCGTCTCATCAACCAACACAATATCATCTGCAAACAGCATGCACCATGGTATACCATCTTGAAGTGAACTTGTTAGTTCATCCATAACGATCGCAAAAAGAAATGGGCTTAGTGCGGAACCTTGATGCACTCCAATCGTAATAGGAAACTCTTCAGTCTTCCCAACACTAGTACGTACACTCGTAATAGACCAAAAAAATTAAAAATTTCGATTTAGAGATGCCTAACAGGTCTAAAAAAATTAGAAATTTGGATTTAGGGAATACCAAATAGGTCCAAAATATAAAAATTTTGAATTTTGGACAAGCCTAACACGTAATGAGATATATTTAATTTTTTTTATTAGTTCAATACTAGTTTCTAAAAAGATTATACTCACTCCGTTTCATTTTAATTGTCTTTTAAGGTTTCTACACAAATATTAAGAAACCTATTAATTAGCCTAAAAAGTAGTTAAACATTACCTTATTACTCTATTGCAATTAATACTTAAATTTCTCTGCAAATTTCTTTCCTCTTATTATATGAGGACAAAGTTGAAAAAAACACATTTAATGCTCATTGAAAAGTGTAAAACGTAAAATAATTTGGAACCGGTGGCTCACTTTTTCTAAATAATAGGGAAGAGGACCGAAACATGCCACTGAAAGACATTACTGAGACAAAGATAGGCAAAAAAGAACGCAGAGGGGGTAAGATGGGCAGTTGGTCAGATCTAGCATGGAGCATACATGGACGATAGTTGGAGTCAGTGGCTCTCCTAGGGTTCCCTCATCTGGGATCCTTGGGGAAGAGGATCAAGTTGGCCCTTCCGAACAGCTTGATGCTTAATTTCAATTTGTCTCAATAAAATTATTCAACTTTGAGTTTTGTTTCAATTAAGTCACTCCCACAATTTCAATGATTAAAAGACATCGGAATAATAACATAGCTGATATATCAGCACGAGTCAACTTAGATCTCTGAGCGAAATGATATGTGGCAGCCACTTAAGGACCACCAATTAAATAATTATTTTTTTCATTAAAATAACTAACAAATGGAAGCCATTTGACATAGGGAAAATTACACAGAAATTCATATTTTAAAAACTATTTACAATTATGAAAATCGCTTTTATGTATTTTATCATTATATGATTTTAAATTTTAAAATATCAGAATATCATAATTTTATTTCTATTTTTGTTAAATTTTCAGTTATTCAGTTGCAGGAAATAAAAACAGTTTTAAAAAAACCACCAAATATGACATTTAAATAAATTTGTTTGACATTTAAATAAATTTGTTTAAGAGTCTGACACGGTTATAAATAATTTGTTAATTATGATCATTGTGTAATTTACCCTTTGACATATACCAAGCCGTCACATGTCGTTTCAGCCAGATATCTAAATTGATTCATGCTGACGTGTCAGCCATGTTATCATTTCAATGTCTTTTAATTATTGAAATCGTCGGAGTGGCTTAATTGAGACAAAACTCAAAGTTGAATGATTTTATTGAGACAAATTGAAGTTGGATAACTATTTTAAGATAATCATGTAAGTTTACTGACCATTGGTACATTTAACCCTTTCAAAATCAAGCATAAGGGATTTTTCTCGAATAAACTCCTCTTCTCTCCTTTCTTTTTCACGGGGATAAGGTACCAACTAAAGCTTATTGTTTTTGGAGAAATATCAATTTAGACTTAATATTTACAAAAGAGTACCAATTTAGATCTCAATAACGGAACGTAACACGTCATTCATGTTACTCGGTTAAGTTCTGATTTTTCTCTCCACGTACAAGTGACAGAACTTAACGAAGTAATATTAATGGTGTGTCATGTTCCATTATCGATATCTAAATTGGTACCATTTTTTAACGTTAAACCTTTATTGGTATTATTTTGTACGTAGAACCTAAATTAATATTTCCCTAAAAACCATAAGCTTATTTTAGTACCTTATGTTGAAACACCTTTCCACATGATTTTGATTTGAAAAAATTGTTTAAGTTAATCCCATGATTAAGACAATTAAATTTAAGTGTTTTGATTTAATTGTACTAATGTGTTTGTTTAATGTTGGGTATATGAATAAATGAGAACATGAATAAAAAGTAAGACAGAACGAAGTCAGCATAAGACACAACACAAGCTGAGTAGAACACAACTCAGCATCATAAAAGAAAAGTCTTCTTCAGAACAAACGCTTGAAGACGAAGCTGACCGAAGACGCTGAGTAGAATGTTACTCAGTCTTTGATAAAGATAAAGAACAAAGGCAACGTCAATAAAGTCAAGCTGAGTGTTCGTCAGGTCAGCGCCAATGATCCGTTTACTAAAAGACAAGATCCGACAAAGGTCTACACCAATTCAGAAGCCTCGGAAAAATGATCAAAGACCTTTTCGAGACGCCCGTATCACCTGACATTTAGCAAGAAGACAAGCCTGGCGCCAGAAGACGAAACCTGGCGCAAGAAGACGAAACTAGCAAGCCTGACGCCTGCTAATTTCAGACGACAAGATTGGCTTGCGATTCTGAATGCTGGCCAAATGAATGACGCAAGAAGACCGTTTGAATTCAACGGATATGTTCGAATTTAAATCATTAGGAGCTTCAGAATTGCTATAAAAGGACAAGTTCATCACTTGGATCCTTTGCCGAATTACATAAAGAAAAAGCAAGTACAGACAGAAAAGAAAATCTTCACAAGAGTGAAAATCCAAAAGAGAAGCTGTCTCATTAGAAAAAACAAGTTCTTACACCCAAATCCAATCTCTGTGTAAAAGTCTAGAGTGAATTTGATTTCATCTAAAGTGTTCTTCATCTAGAAAGAACAAATTTGTATCATTTGTAAAGATTGAGAGAGTGGTGCTGAGTACTCGGTTTTAGTACTCAACGGTAGAGAAAATCTGAGTGTTCGGTTATAGCGCTCAGTAAGGTTGAGTAGACGAATAGAGGACGGTACTCTTGCATACTCAATTGCTTTGTAAACGGTTTTTGCTCTACCTTTAAAGAGCTCAGTAGTGGATTGAAAAAGCCCAGAAGGACTCTAGGGACTGGACGTAGGCGGTGAGGTCGAACCAGGATAAGACTGCTGAGTAATCTCTAACCCTTCTCTTGATATATATATATATATATGTGTGTGTGTGTGTGTGTTGCTTGCTTAAATTACTTAGTATATAATTTGTATAAGCCGACGCTGAGTCAACAAGAGTGCCGAATTGGAAGTTGACCTTAAGTGTTATTTCCCAACTCACAAGTGAAACAGCTCTAGCCAGCCTCTGACTAAAGCTGTCTTGCATCGCGCTCAGCCTTGCTGACCAAAACTGAGTGAAGTTATTTGAAGAATTAAATTAAGCCAGCATAATTAAGCGAAAAAGTTATATTAGTTCCTAACCCCCCTTGGAACTAATCCTATCACATTACACGGGACCAACACCTTATCCTTTTTCATAAAACTCTTAAAAGTTGTTGTTTTATTCTCCCATTACATTAGGAAACTGTTCTTCTTTATGTTATACAAGAATAAGATTAAGAAAAAAATACCCCAAGGTCGATAGTCAAGATTAAATTTATCTGTAACATTTTAAAATGGTGCAATTTTACTCATAACATTAATAATCAAAATCAATTATATTGCTAATGTTGGTAAGTTGGTTCGATTTCTTATAAAACGGTGAAGTATTTAGATTTTTGTGTCTAACTCGTACAAAATACAATATGTTGGTTTAGGGTTAATATTTTTCCACTTCTATTTATATGTTTGGCCATTTTATGTTCAAATCGTATTTTTCAAACACATTTATTGATAAACCGAATTAGTTAAGTGTATTATGCATGCTGCTTTATGTGGCACCTATGTTGCACGGAAATGCAAATTGAAACGGAAACTGGAAAATGTCATTTTTAAGAAAACTGAATTGGTTTTAGGATCTTTTGTCTTAATAAAATCACTTAAACTTGTTTTTGTCTCGATAAAGTCACTTTGGTCGTTTTTTGATCATTTTTCGCTGGAGTTGATTTCGGGAAATCTAATCACACGTCTAAACGCCATGTGACATAATAATAAAAATAAACCACAAATTAAACTAAGTAAATAAGGATTGTCAATTAAAATTTTAACTATAGACTAACTCACGTGACATATTAATTGTCAATTAAAATATATAATTACATTTTTTTAATATGCTATGTGGCGCTTACGTGACATTGAGATGACACGAGGGTAATTTTGGTAAAAAAAAATGATTAAAAATGTTCAAAGTGACTTTGTTATAATATTGAGACGTTGTCAAGCTAAAACCATAGGAAACAATTTCAGTGACAAAACACAAACTTAAATATAACTAACTGCCAAATCATTAAAATCCACAAGGTAAAAAGCATAATTAAGTCAATTTTAACTATTTTAAGGATTAATCATTTATTTTTTTCTACATTAAATTCTTAATCTTTGATTCTATTATGGATTATGCCATTATTTAACTTTTTCGTCGAGTTTGGATTGCATATATCGTTAGGGCGATTCATCTTATTGTCATTGACAAATAAAAATAAGAAATTCTTGATTAGGAGAGATAAAAATTAAGAACTAAAAGAAAATTATTGAAATTAATCTCCACTATATTCTGCCAAACTCGATTTTCTCCTCTCCTATTTTGTGATTTTCAACATTAGAATCGCCAAATCGATCTTCTCATCCCCTAAACTCGACGGAAAAGTTAAATAAAGGTCAAATCCATAACAAAATCAACGATTAATGGCTCAATATGAAAAAATAATTGATAAAGGGCTTGATCCTTAAAACATGTAAAGTTTAGAGGCTTAATTATATTTTTGCCAATCCACAATGATATTCGTTGGTTTGGGATGGCGAAGAAGACGTTGAGAGTCTGAGAAAGAAAGTACATTGAAATAAGGGTATTCTTGTCCAAAGTGAATGAAAGTGCCTAATTTGATAAAATAAAAGTAAAGCGGGTCCAATATATTAATAGACCCATTCAATTGGATTAGATTTGTGATTAGCCAATGTACATAACCCTACTTTCTAATATGAATGTAAAATTGATTTCGTAATAATCCTAGAACCAAAATTGGTTCTCTTTCCCTTTTCATTTTATTATTAGTAAAAAACGTGATAAAAAGAATATCAGACGTTATTTTATTGGTAAATTACACCATGACTTTAATTTTTAAATATTTTCGTTTTGAAGTCATTACTGTTTCATTTTGAAGAATTAATTAAAGTTCAATAGCTACCGATATTAAAAAGAATAAAATTTAGTGATTATACCGTTAAGAAATAAAATTCAAATTTTAAAATGAGCAAGGTTCAGTGGCGGTGAGTGTAATTTACCCGAAATTCAATGGTACTGTAAAGTACCATATCATTATCATTTTGATTTTATTCTTCTTCCGTTAATAATATCATGAGTACACTTTTTGTAAAGCTGATATAAAGCTGTTTTTTCATGATAATGGAAAGAGAGTTTGGGATGCTCTTTTCTGTTCATTGGTCAACATGAGAAAAACTTAAAATATTAATAGAATATTGTTATGAACCATTTCACTAAATTAGCTTGATACATCATTTACTCCCTGACAAAAAAAACACTTGATTGATCATGTGATCTTTTAAAAAGTTCTCGATAGCCCCTTCAACTTGATAAAATATTCAGCTAGTTCTCTAAACTCATACAAAATGCAATCAATTGATCGTTGAAGAAAAAAAATTAAATGCGACAGATATATTAAACGAGTCTTAAAAAAATTAAAACGATCAAGATCGAGGTAAGCGGTTCTAATATTAGAGAAGATAATTTTTATAGTTGAGTAATAACTTCTTTTTTAATCTATTTAGGGGGTAAATTACATACGTGGTGTACAACATTTACCTGTTTTCACACTTAAGTTGTACAACATTTAATTTTGCACACTAAAGTGTACAAACTTCAGGTGACCTCCCACTAAAGTGTACAACCGGTAATTGTGACCGGTCAATCCAAAGTCTACGTGTCACATCATCATTTTCATCGGATAAATTACATATGTGGTGTACAACCTTTACCCCAAATCACACTTTGGTGTACAACCAATTTTTTGTCACACTAAACCGTACGAACTTCGAGTGATCTCCCACTAAAGTGTACAGCAGGTAATTGTGACCGGTCAACGTTGGTCAACCATGCCACGTCATCACTATTTGCCTTTTTCAATTAAAACATGTTTCCTATTAGACATGCAATTACCCTTATACCCCTCCTGCTTAGTTTTCCGCAAAACTTACTTTGGGAACCGTTATCTCTCCCCCCAAAAAACGATCAGTATTCATCTCTTATACTTACTCGATCACTTCGTCTCTTTCAGTTCATCTTCTTTCTTTCTTTCCTCGACATTGTTTCTCTGAAAAACCCTAGAAGACATTTAGAGACAGTTCGTTTTCGTTCGGTAAAGCAGTTCAGCAGTTCATCGTCTTTTATCTTCATCGTCAAGTGGAAGCGGTACTTCGTGCATGTAAGTGAACTCTTCATTGCCGTTTTTATTTTGTATTCATCATCGTCTGCAAGCTCGTTTTCTCTTCGTTTCGTCTGTGATTATGTTATGTCTCCCGTTTCTTCACTTTATATTCTTTATATACGAACCCACATGTGGTAAATAAGCGGTGTGCTTTTTTGGGGGGGTTGGGGGGGGGGGGGGGGGTTGCGATGCGTAGGATAAAGAAGCTGCCTTTTTGGTGGTCCATCATAAAGAAACCGTGCAATGTCTAAAGTAGACAGACCATGTAAGTATTATATGATATGTTTTTTTTTGTATTTAATATATAAGTGAGAGGGTATAATTTAATATTTGTATCATATGTAAAGTAATGGGTTTTGTTTGTTTATATGTTTGGTCAATTTAATAATGGGTTTTGCTTGTTTAAAATGTGTTTGGTGAATTTTTTAATAAGTTTGGTTTGTTTAAATGTTTTGTGAATTTATTATATTTGGTTTGTTTGTTTGGTGAATGTATTAATTGTATTGCATATAAAGAAATGGTTATTTATTCTAATGCAGATCCTGAAGACGGATATTTTTGTATGATTCTACATTACAATGGCAGAATGTATAGGAATGTGTATGTTGGGGGTGATATGTTCATATGGAATGATTGTCACTAGGATACACTCTCTCTGGTGGGAATAGTTGCTAAAGTTGTAAGTTTAGAATGTACTGACACATTCCAATATTACTGGAAGCAATTTGATGAGGACATTAGCAATAGTTTGAAACATCTAGGCAATGACGATGATGTGTATGAAATGGCACTGGCTGGTGTTGAATGCGGTGAGGTAGATGTATATGTGAAGCCATTGACTGAAGAGGATATTTTTATAGAGGAAGATGAATTCGTGCATAGTGCAGTTGTGATAGAAGAAATTGATGAAGCAACAGACCTCAACTCTCTTGTTGGAACGCAGGCTAAAGGTAAGACGAAGGTGGCAAGGGGGGTTTTATGCCTTGAGTATGGAGAATCTAGTGGTGCTGGTGTTGCTAGTATAGGAGAATCTAGTGGTGCGGGTGTTGCTAGTATAAGAGAATCTAATGGGGTAGGTATTGGTAATATGGCAGTGAGTGGAGGTGTGACTGAAGTTGGTGTTGATCATAATGTAGGGGAAAATAACGGTGTTGATAATGTTGTAGGGGATGATGTTGGGAATGAGGTTTGACTGAAGTTAGTGTTGATCACAATTTAGGGGATAATGTTGGGTATAGGGGAGGTAATGAAGCAGAAGATGTTAGTGTACATATGGGAGGAGATGACTTGAATTATGTTGATAATGGTGGATATATGGGAGGGGCTGAAGGTGAAGCAAAAATAAGTGGTGGATATATGGGAGGGGCTGAAGATGAAGGTGCACATGGTGGTGATAGGGAAGAAGCTGAAGTTGGGCATGGTGATTATAGGGAAGAAGCTGAAGTTGGGCATGGTGAGGATTGGGAAGAAGCTGAATATGGGCAGGGTGGTGATAGGGAAGAATCTGAAGATGAACCTGTTGTTGGTAATATGGAAGAACCAAATACAAATCAAGCAAGCACTTCACAAGCAAACCATCGAGCAGAAGAACCAGATTTTGTTGATCCAGACTATGTGCTTGAAGACGATGATGCAGACTTGGTGGATGGAGTTGAGAATGCTAGGGGTGGTAGACCAAGAACTCGAGCTGAAGTTAGGAGCAGTACTGTTGATCCAACCACAAACTTCGAACTGCAGGACAATTCATCCGAGTATGGAGACTCAGATGCATTGTATTCTGATCGAGACTCTGAAAATGACGACGTACGTCCTAGGTATCCTGAATTCAATGCAGACCAGGATATGGCAGATCCAACTTTTAAGATTGGGATGCTTTTTAACAATGGAGAGGAGTTCAAGGAAGCCTATAGGCAGCATGGCATCAAGCATAGGTTTCAACTATGGTTTCCCCTAAATACCCCCATCAAGATTGAAGCTGTGTGTAAATCAATGGTGGGTGGGAAAGACAAGTGCCCATGGAGAGCATATGCTTCTAGGGTTGATAAGAGAGATGCAACAAACAAGACAATGCAATTAAAGAGTGGGTTCTTCAAGCATCAATGCAGCAAAGTGCATAAAAAATTTCACATGACCTATAAATGGATAGGGAATAAATATTTAGAGAGTTTCAGAAGTGATGCTGATTGGAAAGTTGATGCTATGATTGATGATATATCAAGGGTGATGTCTCTAACAGTTGGAAGGATGACAACATATAGAGCTAAGTGCTATGCTTTGAAAATTATACATGGTGATGAAAGGAGCCAGTATGACAATATTTATAGGTATGGATCACTCTATATTGTATTATTTAGTCAACATTGTAACATGTTTTGATCATTACCTGTTGTACCTTGTATTGTTTTCTAATAACAGATATAGAGTAGAGATTCTCAGATCAAACCCGGGCAGCACAGTGATGGGGAGATGGAAGGATGGGAAGTTTCTGGGGATGTATGTTTGTTTAAATACTCTCAAGTCAGCATTCAAAGCAGGATGCAGAAAACTCATTTCACTAGATGGCTGCTGGTTGAAGGGGCTATATGGAGGACAACTGCTATCTGTTGTTGGCATTGATCCTAATGATTGCATATTCCCTGTAGCATATGCAATGGTTGGGAATGAAAGTAGAGAAACATGGAATTGGTTCTTCGACCTGCTAGCAAAAGATTTGGGAATTAACAACAGCAGTCAGTGGACATTTATGTCCGACAGACAAAAGGTAATCAACATACCTCTATATGCTGTGAAGCTTGCGATGAATACCATATTTAACATGTTTGCTACTTTGCCAGGGACTGATTGGGGTAGGTAAAGGTCATAACAAGCGGACATGTACATCTCAAGGACAATCTTCAAGTGCCCCACAGGTAATCTCAAATTGTAGTATATGAGTTGCATATCGAGCTGAAGTTATGAATTGTTATGAATTATATGAGCTGCTTGTTGATTTTAGCCTAAAAGGAGAAGAACTAGCACACCCACTCAATTTAGTGCTCCAAGACCAACTACACAACCTACAACAGTGCGTTGGATGATGCATGTAAGTGTATATTTAGAGGACTCGTTTTCATGCAATATATGTTGGTAGTCACTGTTATTAAATTGATGTTTGCTTGTGTTATTGTAGGGTGCAAGTCAAAGCAATCCAACTGGTGGAGGACAACAGAATCAGGGCTCAAATACTGGTGGCAGACCACAAGCCACAGACCCTTCAACAAGTAGACGAACAGGGCACAATGAAGTAGTCAATACGCAAGAAAGCAATCTAACTAATGATCCAAGCAGCAGACCAAGCACCAGAAGTTCTCAAAGACCATGTCGTTGAGTGTTGATTCATTTTGCTGCATTGTGGAACATGTTTTTGTTGTACCAATCTTATTGTGTACATGGTTTTGGTTGGGGAATATGTTTTTTGTGTAATGTGCTACATGTTTTTGTTGTTGCCATCTAACAGGCATTCCATTTTGAAACTCGTTTTTGGTATATGGTACAAATATATATATATATATATATATATATATATATATATATATATATATATATATATATATATATTGTGCCATTTTTAAGGCACTTTCAATGCAAATGATGTTTTTAGGCACACGTGATTTTTAAAGCGTTGGATGTTTTAGGCAATTATAGTGGAGTTTTTAGGTAAGGTGCAAGTGCACTTTGTGATTTTTTAGGTATAATGCAAACGATGTTTTTAAGGTAAGGTGCAAGTGCACTTTGTGCCTTTTTTTAGGTATGATCAATTTGTAAGCACTTGTAGTGCAAATGTTGTTTTTAAGCACCTATAATGCAAATGTCTTCAATGATATATAGAAATAACAAATTCTAAATACAGCAAGTTAGAGTACATTAAACCAGATTGCAAATTTCATAACAGATTTCCGAAAAGAGTACATTAAACCTTAAAACATGTCTAACCCAACAACAATTTGGAAATATAGCAAGCAAGCACAACAACACAGAAAATCCCAAGGCAGTTGCACAATTGTCCTCCTTTGTCATTTCTATCATTCTCCTGCGGAATTAGTGTTGCTCATTGCCCTGTTTCTCATTCCATTGCCATGTCAAATTCCCTGTTTCTTTCTCTTTCACAATTCTTCAATCTCTCACACTCTTTCTCCATTTTATCTAGTTTCCTCAATAATCCAAGGATGACAGATTTTGCCCTTTTGTTCATTGGAGGGTCCATCCACTTAAAGAACTTACATGCATTTCGAGTCTGGCACAGAGGAGGAAAAATTAACAGAGCATTAGAGAAGTAATACAATAGAATCCACACAACATTTTTTTTAAAACAAACGACTTACCCCAAAGTTCCTACAGTTGAAATATCTTCTCCCTGGGTTTGAATCACTTCAAGAAGTTGCCATAAGGGCTTCAATCCCACAATGGAAAATCCATCCTCCGCCAAAGTTCTGGACAGTTCGCGAAGAAGATGAGGAAGGCATGCTTAGTGCTTTTTTTTTGGGTATCGCAATACTTCCCTTGCGATTGCGATTTTGAAGATTGGGTTTTTTTTTTGCCATTCAGTTCTTGCGATGAAGACCAACAATGGAAGAAAGAGGGACGAAGACGCAATGTCAGGCGAGAAAGAAGAGAGGATAGAGGAGAGAGGACAGAGAGTCTTTTGGGTTTTATAATTTGCACGGGAAACTAAGCAGGAGGGGTATAAAGGTAATTGCATCTGTAATAGGAAACATGTTTTAATTGAAAAAGGCAAATAATGATGACGTGGTATGGTTGACCAACGTTGACCGGTCACAATTACCTGCTGTACACTTTAGTGGGAGGTCACTCGAAGTTTGTACGGTTTAGTGTGATAAAAAATTGGTTGTACATCAAAGTGTGATTTGGGGTAAAGGTTGTACACCACGTATGTAATTTACCCCATTTTCATCCTACCCATTATAAAAAGTGGGGCCCACTTCTTATGAAATTATAAAAATACCCTTTACCCTTACATAATTACTAAAATGTCATTGTCTTCTTCCTTTTCCAATTTTTCTCCACTTTCTCTTCCCCTTTCTCTCTCTAACTCCTCTCTCTCCTCTCTCTAACTCCTCTTTCATCACTTACTTCATCATCAATATTTCCAATCCACACAACCTCACCAAGATCACAACCAGAACCAGCATAGATCCAACCCAGAACCGAAAACCGATAAAAATGGAGGGGATGATTGTAATTTGGAGAGTTTAAACGGAAAAGATGAAGAAGCTTCGAGCGGAGAGTTTTTTTTATCGTAATCATCCATGGAGAAGATGCCGATACGGCCATGAAAATAGTCATCAGATTACAAAAGAAAAGGAAAACGCAGAGACAGAATTTCTCAGAAGAGAACGAAAATGTGAATCACAGAAAAATACCTTATCGAACTCATTCAGTCATACAGTTCCACTTCACAGAAATAATGTCAGCGTTTTTGTGAAGGGGGTTTCGAAACGCTTCACTTATCTCCCAACGTTTTTTATTTAAACTAATTTTTAAATTTTTATTTCAGATAAGGTACAAATTGTGAAATTGAAGAGTGGTCTAATCGGTCTTTTAAACCAGCTTGGATCTTGGAATGGTGAGGCAGATTGCTATCCTTGGCACGTAGTCATCTGCAATAATTTCACTGGCCATGTTCTTGAGAGCTCCATCTTCAAAGTTTTGCTCTTTCTCCACAAATGTACTATGAAGGTAAGATCAAAATTAGGAGGTAAGATCAACACTGGGAGGTAAGATCAGTGAATCTTTGCTAGAATTGAAGCATTTGAAGTATCTAGATCTAAGCAACAATAATTTTGAAGCAATTTCAATCCCTAAATTTCTTGGAGAAAGGGTAAGTGATGAAAGAGGAGTTAGAGAGAGGAGAGAGAAACTTAGAGAGAGAAGATTTAAAGAGAGAAAGGGAAAGAGAGAGATGGGGAAAATTGGAAAAGGAAGAATACAGTGGCATTTTAGTAATTATGTAAGGGTAAAGGGTATTTTTATAATTTCATAAGGAGTGGGCCCCACTTTTTATAATGGGTAGGATGAAAATGATGATGTGGCACGTTGACTTTGGTTGACCGGTTACAATTACCGGCTGTACATTTTAGTGGGAGGTCACATGAAGTTTTGTACACTTTAGTGTGCAAAATTAAAGGTTATACACCAAAGTGTGAAAACAGGTAAAGGTTGTACACCACGTATGTAATTTACCCTCTATTTAGGTGGACTTATCCCCGGTTTCCCTTCGGTGTCTCCAGAATTACTACCATCTGTATGGCCTTATGGTGATACACCTGAAATAAGGTGTCATTTTCTACCCTCTATTGGATTGGTGGAGCTGAATTTAGGACCTTGTCTCGGTTATCACACTTCTGGTCGGTTACAGCAAACCGGCGGAAGGCGATGTGGGACCGAATGTTGCGAGATTTCCATAAGTGCACGGTATCGCATGATGTAATAAAAAGATATCGATCCCATAAGGAACGTTTTGATAATAAAAAAATTATAATTCTGATTAAATTCGTTTTCTCGAGGTTAATAGAAAATCGTTAAATGGGTTAAAAATGGTGTTTCTGATTCTACTTTTGGCTATAGTTAAGATTACAATTTATAGAAATTATGTTTAAATTAAAGTTAATTCAAAGGCTTATTTACACTAAGCGAAAACACAACTTATAACTTTGATTTGTTTAGAAAGATATAACAAATTATCAATTAATTCAATTTAGAAGCATTGTACTGTAATCAATTTATACCTTTCAGACTAAGACTGAAAACCTTAATCAAATTCGAAATCTAAATCCGAGTATTCGAATTACCGTAATGAACAAATATAAATCCGAATTTGCTTAAGTGTACAACAAAGTTTGCATGAGAAAATACCAAATTTCTTTTTAAATAGTTTTGCATGAAAACACCAATTAGATTTATTTAAAGAATATCACTAGATCCAACTTTAAATAAAACAAAAGTGAAAATGGAACTGTATTAAAAAGATATTTATTAGTTTGAATTGAAACATCACAAGTTAACAGAGAAGAAGAAGTTTGAACGGCATTTGACTACATTGAGTTCCGGGTTGTCAATCATTTACTTAACTTCGTAGGTTTGTCAAACTGTGGGTCGCCTCCAATACTGGTTCCCCTCGCGGAATCCTCGAAATAGCACATTTCGGTCAACTACAGAGTATAAACTCGACTTCGAAGAAAACTCTAATGTAAACTATAAAATTTGTATCTTGTATCTATAACTATTTGTACAACTTGTTACTTTGTCTAAGAAGTATGTCTCTAACAAAATTGTGAACTAGAACAACAACAATGAATTCTGAATTTCTCCTCTATTTATAATTGTTCAAGAGGTGTGTTGAAGAGACGTGTTTGTTGATGAAGACTCGCCTCTATCCGGATGAAAAGATGTGTCGTTTGGAAATTAAAACATGTTAATTATGCTTAATTCCTTTGCTATTTCTATAGAGATTTCAGGAATCTCTGTCGCGACATAGGGAAGAGGAAGGAATGAGGGAATCATGCGTTACTGACTTTGCTGGGCGCGTGTCGCGATCGAGATTTTTATAATCTCGGTCGTGATAGAGACTTGTCATCACTTCCTTTGTTGTTTGCTTCAAATCTCTGACGCGGCTTTTGATTCTCGTACGCGTCTTTTACTGAAAACTTGATTTCTTACTCATTTCTACTCCATTTTAGCTCTTATTTGGATTTTTCCAAATAATTAACACCTTGCACACAAGTAACAAATACCAACGTAAAATCTTTCCAAAATAATATAATTGATAAAAATTTTACATGAAATTGACATATTTATGCATGATATTTTAGGTATATTTTGGGCTTATCACCGAACCTTTCTACCACTTGATTTGTGGCTGGGAAGGGGCAGACCGCTTAATCCGTATCTTAAGGGATTCTTAACTGCTAGGCTTACACAAACTCCTGAACTTAAGGACTCGGGCATTTCAAAAAGAAGAAAGTTATCTATAGGCTGGAGCTTTACAGAGACCTTTCCAATGGCTAATATACTTATCCACCCGGAACTGCACACCCTAAACGCCAATATATAGGAGCACTTTGAGGTCGTCACTAGATGGGATGAGAGGGCAGACATACTAGTCTCCCATTGATTAGCTATTTCACCGATAAAGATCCTTCTTTGCCAAGAAGTTAGTAACGTTGTTTTCCAGCTAGTATCAATCTGATCTGCTTTCATTTCAAGCCTCAGTCTCTTAACCAAGTTTCTAGTCTCATACCTGTAATCGTATATTACCAGTATCTCGTGTACATCATATTTTTTTTATTGGGAGTGTAGTAAGATTTCATACTTCCATCCAGTACATCAAAGCCTCTCTCTTTTAACCAGGTAACGAGAAGGGAGCGAAGCATATATATTCGCGCTAGCGTAGCGGCACTATAGCTTCTAAGCTTTGTTCATCTTACTCCGAGCTGATCCCTATTGGTGGCCATAGACTTCTGGAGAGTGGATTGTTCATGGTGTTAACTAGAAATAAAAAAGACGATGTATGGGCTTGATAGAGGGGTTTACAGCATCCTTAGGTAAGTGATGCGCCTCACGATGCAAGGCTCACTAAGGGATAAATGTACCCCATCGTTGTCAAGTAATAAAATCTAGACAAGTCCAAGTCTTCAATTTGGATGTTCCTGCTCGTGCCCGGAGAGAGAATGGGCATGACTCCCCTTCTTCCCGTCTATTGTCCACATATCCAGCCGATTTGGTCTGGTCCTATCCGACCCAACCCCAGAACTTAGAATGGCATCCACAAGATTTATTCCTGCAAGTACCGAATTACTGGGTCTCAGGTGTTATCTAGGCTATGGGGGGTTTGAATTGGTTTTGTTTAATTAATCTACACCTAGTTAAGTTACGCTACTCCTAGCTAAGTTATTCTACCCCTAATTACGTTATTCTACTCCTAATTGATCTTTCACTAATGAATCTACCCGAAGGAACATTGGATGATACGATAATAATGAAGATAAAATTGCTAAGGCAATTGATTAAAAACCCAACCCTAGTCACTTGTATTCAAGGCGATTAACCTTACTTATCCTTCTGACGTCCCTAGTGTAAGTGTGGTATGCCCTAGGCCATTCCTTTTGTATATTTTACAGTGTGAATTTTGTATCCAAATGACAGTTAATAAAATATGTATTCATGTGTAATTATTTGTATTGTTTAATTACTTAATGAATATATATATATATATATATATATATATATATATATATATTAGTCCAAAGATTATCTACACAGAGATAATGTTATTAAGAGTTAATAATAATGCGATATATTTCTTTGGTAAAATAATAATCTTAAATGTTCATAGTCGGTGGATAATGAATTGGATACTCAACTATCCTTAGATTATCGCCTCTGTTTATTTTCTCGATTAGTATGAGATATTAATCGGAAACAAAAAATCTCATTCTGTTTGATATGATGATATCAGAATAAATATGTGGACATTCAAAGAAGTGAATGGTCGAACTATGACGTTAGATAATAATTGCAAAAAGGTTTACTCCATAATTATTATCTAGGTCATAATAGTGCATATAGTCCTTCGACTTGAGGAAACTTAGTTGTTCTTGCGCAGGTAATTATAGTTTGTTCCTGCTTTGTACTGGGATCTTAATTCTGGTAATCTGGCAGTGATCGCTATAGTTAGTTGAGTAGTGTAACAAGAGTTTGCTAATAGAGGATTCATTACTCTAAATAAATAGAGATAAATCCTAAGATAGTTATTGATTAGTTTTTTATGGAATGAGTTCCTGGCCAGGACAACTAAGACTCATCTGATGAGATAAGTATCAAGGAATGGTTCCTTGATAAGAGTCTTATTTTATCAAAGACTTAATCAATATTTCTTAGTATCTTGACAATTAGAGCTTGACACTTTGTGGCTCTAGTCAAGATCGGGATTTTTTAATGAAAGGACTTTAGTGCATGGAAATTATGATCGATGGTTCATAATTCATAATTAGTTTAATTATAAGTTTACTTCAAGTAACTTCATTCTTTAATTGAGATGTTATGGCGTAGTGTGTTAGTTGGAGATCATGACCTTTAGAGGACTATAAGTATATATAAGCTAAGCTTATATAGGATACACTTATAGTATAAGGAATTTGATTCCTGACATACTTACTAAGAGTTAGTATTATGCTTCTAATGCCAGTTAAAGATGAACCTAGAAAGTTACACACATATAAGTTGTTTGTATCTAGCTTTTGTTAAATTGATTAATTAAAAGTGTTTTAATTAATTAATTGACACAATTGAATATGTCAATGAGATTGACAAAACATTCTAACACTGTTTGATATTCAATTGAAATATGGAAATTAATCTTGCTCAATTTAAATTGATGGCTTTTTCAAAATACAATAATCAAATGTTGGCTGTTGGAATCGAGAGACATTTTAATTTAGCTCCTCTTAGATTTCGTTAAAGGGTATATAAATAATTAATTAAGTGATTAATTAATTATTATTATATATTTTTTTATAATAATAATTATATAATAAATTATTATATATAATAATAATATTTATTTTTATTATTATATTTAATATTTATTATTATGTTATTAAAAAAAATTAAAAATATATCTCATTGCATACAGTAGGACACGTAAGGTATCCTACTGCATACAATACATATCAATCCAAAATGGATTGATATGTTTGACATATATATAATATATATACATGTCACTTATGAAAAAAGTGGATATATATATATATATATGCAAACGTGATATAGTTTTTGGTTGATTTTCGGTGTTGATCAATCTTTGAGCAAGATTAATTAATTTCTTCGAAGCTTGATCTAATCGACTTAGTGGATTGACCAGAGGTTAGAGAAGCTTTAATACCCGATTGGAATCTATAAGAGGTATTT
Organism: Euphorbia lathyris; assembly: GCF_963576675.1. Taxonomy (NCBI): domain Eukaryota; kingdom Viridiplantae; phylum Streptophyta; class Magnoliopsida; order Malpighiales; family Euphorbiaceae; genus Euphorbia; species Euphorbia lathyris. The sequence goes on from NC_088915.1 coordinate 90,841,050, forward strand.
ATTCCAATCTCGTAGTATAAATATCAATTTGATTATTAAAGAACTTAATGATCTTGGTTAAGGATTTGATGTGAGACATCAGATGTTTGACTGTTTATCAGAGTGATTGGATCACACTGATTGTTTGTTTAGAGAAATTTTTTGAAATTCGTTCTTAAATACCAACATGCTTCCGCTTCAAATCCTTCACCTAGTACGTGATTCCTTTGTAAGGGCAAAACTAGATCTAAGGCTCAGCAATTTGGGCCTCATCAACTAGGTCAGATTCGGCTCGCAATATATGCCAACTTGATTTTTGGACTTTTGAATAAGTTAAACCAATCGAATAAAGCGTAAGACAAAGATTAAATCAATAAATCAATATGAATAGAACAAAAACTATAATATTATTAAAGATGGAGAGAAATTGTCACGTGTATTCAATTAGCCTAGGATTCATAGACTGTATCAAGCGTTTTAAACAAACTATGAAAAGATTGAGAAAATCCCTTTCAGGGAACCTGTCTACCGCTGCAGGCATCTTCCTAGGACTTAAAGACGGACCTTGAACAATCCTCGGTGGGTGGAGCTTCGGAAGTTCTTCAATGGAGGTTGAAGAAGATGGAGGAGGTGGAGAGGATTCTTCAAAGGTGAAAGCTAAGGAAAATTAGAAGAATGAAAGATAAAAATAATTCCTAACAGATGGAACTATTTATAATGAAAAAACTAAAACCTATTCCTAATAAAAAAACTAATTAATAAAACCTATCCTAATAAAAGACCAATTGATAAAAAAGCTTTCCTAACGAAAGACTAATTAATAAAGAGCTATTCTAATGGAAAAATAACTCTCTAATTATTATCTAATTAAAATTAATTTATCTTAGAGGGAAAAATATAATTATTTAAATACAAAAAGCTCAAAGACAATCCCTAAAAATCTGTCAAAATATTCTGCATGATTTTTAGTTGAAATGATGCGCCGAATGGGTCTTTGATTATGATAGTTAAAAATCTCCACCATTATCTCTAAAAATCTGCACATAATCTCATAAAATATTATTTAGATAATTCACCCAAAATTAATTAATTATCCTACCAAAAATCCTTTTTATTTACCAAGTCAAATTTGATTTATTTTTGGTAGGTTAATTTCTTAATTTTGGGTACAGATAAAGCTCAAAATAACACATAGGGGTTAATTTATTAAAAGTGATAAAATACTTGACAAAAGTTAGAAATATTTAATAAAAAGCTAAAAAGTAATTTAAAAACCTAAAATTAACAAAATAATAATAAATTGTTATTAAAGTAAATAAAAAGAAAATAAAAGATACAAAATAGTCCCTAAAACCGTACTAAAAGATATGGGGTTTTTGACCCCTATAAGTAAGTCTATCCTATATTTTATCGGAACTCTTTATCTGTGTGATTTGTATCTGCTCTCCATTATTCTATCGTTTATGCTTTTTCGGATTTAGCAAGAGCGGAAATGGTTTATCTTGTTCGTAGATCAATAAATCTACGTGGCTGCAATAAAAAATGACTCAAATTCGAATGTTCGGAATGGTCTAAATGATGAAGTTTGGAATGCAGATCTCTTTCTACAAATTTGGATTTACAAAAAATATATTGTTGTTTTGTGTTTTTTATGCCTTTTATGGGTTCTTTTTGCTCTTTGTAATCATTTTCATCCCCTTGTGGATATTATATTTGTTTTAACGTGTAATCGTGTGATGTTTTTACATTTTGCTTGTTGTACTTGTTCTTCTATTTTCATCTAATGAAATTATAAGCATTTTTCTAAAATAAATAAATTAAATTTAGTCATTATTCCAAATTAGAATGATAGGGACGTCAATATGTTTCTTTCAAGTGTCAGTTTATTTTACATGTTGTTTGTTGTTTTCTGTTACGGTTTGCTGTTTGAAAAAACTGTTTTTCTAAAAAGTTATATTTCAGGTACAAAATGCAAACAAAATGTGTCTAACCAAATATCTAAAACTCTCATTTTCAAAATAAAAAAGCAAACAGGAGTTCAAAAATAAACAACCAAACACTTCTAAATAAAGCATATTAAATAACTAGCAAACTTTCAAAGAAAAAAAAATACAGCCAAAGAAATAGTGGTTTTGGAGGGACTGATTAATAAAAACATAACAATCATTTTTCTCTTCAAACTAAAATTTCAAAATCAATTACTACTTAAAAAATATCAATTGGCTCCCTAGACATAATAAAAAACCACCAATTGAGTTTTCATTCTAAGTAAAAATTATCAATGGAGTCTTCATCCAACATCATCTGGTTAAACAGTTTCAGATCTCTTATCCAGCTCATTTGAGTTAACATAGAGATTATTACAGTATATGTCACACCCGACCCTAAACGACCTCAATCGGTATCGGGCGTGAAATATAAAGATCATAATCAATACTTAGAAGTCTCCAATTTATCCAAATATCATTATATTACAATTGCAAGACCAAAGTTCTACCATAATTCTAATAATAAGCAGCCAACGTCCAAACCTCGCCTAACCGGTCGGTAACCTGCTCTATATCCTGTACTTTCTCACCTAAAAACATTAAAACATTTAAAAACGTGAGACAAAAATCTCAGTAAGAAACTATCAGCTATAAAAAAACCAACTTTACTTAACATAGCTACATATATACGTTTATAAAGAGATTTAATCAAAACCTTATAAAATATACTCAAAACTTAAGTTCATAATATAGTCAAAGTAGTAAACCAAAAACATATAAAATATATAATATTGTATCCATCCTCGAATTCCACCCGTGTAGATCATAACATCAATCATAACAATATCGAGATATCTCATTTATATCTCGTTCCTTGCCTAACAGTTAGGACTACCAGCCGTGCACTCTGACCATACCGCCATTAGGTATGGTCTTACAACTTACAACTCATACCCCAGGCAATCCTAGATGGACAAAACCATTTTATCTTTCAAAATATCACAACTCACAAAATCATATTTGGACTTCAATCCAAAATAATAACAATAATAATAACCGCAACAGATTTCTCAATCCAAAAACAATTCGTAAGAAATCATCAAATTCATTTTATTCAATATATATATACATTGAAACCAAAAACATATATGTATATATGTAAATCAACCAAATGAAGCCTTAAATCAACATAATCAAGTAAAATCTGAAATTCACAAAGAAACATAGTCAATAGCTTCATTTGAACCATAATTTCACAGTAAAAAGTAAAATCGTGAAAAATCACAATTTACAAAATACCCGTATAATACTTAAATATCAATTTCTGAAAATTCTTTGATTATATATATATCTATATACATAAAACTCAAAATACAGTTGATAGTTACTTACCTTGGCTACTAATGAAAAACCACAAATCCGTTCAATTCGCCTCTAAACTCTGTCTAAGACATTTCCCTTCAAACACTGCCGAAACTCAAAAACTCTTCGGTTAGGACTTCAATCTATACATAAGGATGCTATGGTTCCAATTTCGAGTGATTCGGACGGTCGAATCTCCGTAAATCAAAGAAACGGTGGAGAAACAGTTCAGAGAAAACTGATGAATTTTAAAAGGAATAAAGAAAAGAAAAAGAAAATATATATATATATATATATATATATATATATATATATATATATATATATATATATATATATATATATATATATAGATTTAACAGATCATTCCGGAAAGATTTGGATGATATATATCCAAATTCGACAAATATCATATTTGATCCTCCATTTTTTTATAATCTTTTAAAAATTATCCTAACTTTTAATTTACACATAAAATCATCGAATTAACTCCAACTTTTCCTATAACACCAAATAAAAATCACACACCTAATAATTATCATATATACTAATATTAAAATATAAATTCTAGAAATTCAGTCACGGACGTGACAGTATATGTCAAATAGACGGAAAATTATTAGAAACACTAGGTAGGGATGACAACGGGTAGGGTACCCGCGGGTAATGCCAATCCCAAACTCTTATTCTTTTATTTTTTAATTACCCGTACCCTTCCCACTACCCTAACGGGTATACTTTTTACATCCCATACCCGTCCCATTTAATTCACGGATGAGGCGGAGGCAGCCCGGCGCCCGTGGGGGCTCCAGCCCCTACGGCGCCGGAGCTGCCATGGAGAGTTTAGGGAGGGCTAAAGATTAGCCTCCCCGGCGCCGCTTGCTATGCCTTCCCGATTTAGGGATTTAGGCGCAGCGGCGCCTGCTAAATCTCCTTCTCAGGAGATGTAGCGAAGAAGAAACAGCCCAGCCCATTGTGCTGGGCTGTATTTTTTTTTTAATAATTTGGCCTCAATCAAAACGACGTCGTTTTGGGGGGGCAAATTATTAAAAAAAAAAACAGGGATTGGAAGGGAAAATCCCCAATCCCTGCGCAAAGTGGCTTTCGCTGCTCTCCCCTCCATCTCCACAATTCTTCTGCTCTCCTCTTCCCCCTCTCCTCCACAAATTTTCTAATTCATCCCTCCCGTTCCTTTTCTTTTCATTTTCCTCCATTTCTTCTTCTAATTACTCCGGCTAGTCTCCAAATTTCCTAAGGTATGTAATTTCTTCCATAAAATTAGGTTAATTTTCATTTATGGTTTTTAATTTATAATTTGTTGAATTCATTTAGTGATTTGTAGAATTATTTTAGGGTTTTGATAGTTTAGGGAATTTGTAGGGTTTTGATAGTTTAATTTGTTGAATTAATTTAGGTTTTTGTTAGTTTAGGGAATTTGTAGGGTTTTGATAGTTTAATTTGTGGAATTAATTTAGGGTTTTGTTAGTTTAGGGAATTTGTAGGGTTTTGATAGTTTAATTTGGTGAATTAATTTAGGGTTTTGATTTAGGAATTTTAGTTTAGGTTTTTTTTTATAGTTTATGGAATTTGTATAATTTGATTTTACTTTTTTATATATGCAAGATTTTTTTTTAAAACCTTGGGCTAAAATTAGCCCCCCCGATTCTGAAATCCTGGATCCGCCACTAATTCACGGGTACCCGCGGATATCCTTACCTGTTAAGAATCAATAAATAAAACAAAAAATATTACAAATTTAACAAAGTATAAATTTAATAAATCATCCATTTAAAAATTGAACACGTTGAACCTTAATTAATAAGAATAAATTAGCTTAGTGGTATCACTCAATAGTTGAAAAACAAAAAGTTATTTTTCAAATCTCACATCTTACATCTAAAAAATAATGATGTTTATTAATATATAAAAAAATAATAACGGGTACCGGGTACCCTGGTGGGTATATCCATACCCGTCCCATTACCCTAACGGGTAATGAATTTGATCCCATACCCGTCCCATACCTTTTTATACAGGGTACGGGTAGTCCCATTTGTTGGTCCCTTGTAAGGTTGCAAGTATAGTTCCAAGGGGGGGGGGGGGGGGGGGTTAGGAACTATTTAAACTTTTTCGCAATTAGAGCAGACTTCTTTTTCTAAAGAAAAAGGTTTGAACAGTGGCGCTGAGTAAACAGCAAGATACTGGCTTAGTCAACAGGTGACTAGGTCAGTTTCTTAGCTTGAGTCAAAAGATAGCACTTAGAGTCTATTCCTGAGCTCAGACGTTCAATGCGCACAACTCAACTTGACCTCTTTACTTGGTCAGTTTTTGGTTATTTTAAGCAAGCAATGTAAATAAGGAGTTAAAGGTAAGAAATACTTCACTCAGCAGATTTATCCAGGTTCGGCTTCTTCTAAGCCTACGTCCTGTCCCCGGAACACGTTCCGAGATTTCAAATCCTCTACTGAGCTCTTTAAAGGTAGAGCCTCAAACCTTTTACAATATCAGCAATTGAGTATGACAAGAGTACCTTCCTCTATACTTCTACTCAATCCTAATCTCTCCGCTGAGTACTAAAACCGAGTAGTCAGCCTCTCCTTTCTATCTCTAGAAATGATAAGTGTTTTGTCCTATACAAATATTTGCTAAGACACTTTAGACGATTGAAACAATCACTCTAGACTTTTACACAGATATAAGAATTGTAGTGTAAGATTTTGCTTTGCTTCTTTGCTTGCAGAACTTGTAGAAATTTGGTCAGCGTAACTGCTAGATCAAGTTCTGTATTGAGTGAAGCTTCTGATGGCTCTATTTATAGAGACGTCTGGGCATCGGTCATTTCGAATTTCGAAATAACCGTTGGAGGGAAACGGCTATATGTCGTTGTCATCCTGACTTGCTCAGAGCTCTCGGCCAATCAGAATTGTGTATCTTCTGTCCTCGGTCAGCTCAGCAGACTGTCTCTCCTTTTATGGTAAAGTCAACTGGACAGCATACTGTGTCGTCTGAACTTTGCCAAAAGAGGAAACACTTTGTCTGGAAGTTTTCCTTTGCCAGCTGCTGTCTTGTACGCTTTGTCGAGACTACTCACCAGCTTCATCTTGAAGTTGTTCTCGAAGGTCTTCTAGATCCTTCCGTTTGCTGAGTTGCGTTTTGTTCAAAACGGCAACGTCTTGACATACGCGGGCCGAGTGTACTGAGTTGTTTGACTTGGGCCTTGGCTTCCGTATTGGGCTTGGGCCTTTTAATCCTTTATGTCTTATAACAGTTTTAACTCAACATTGAACAAACACATTAGTAGAATAAATCAAAGCATTTAAACTTGGTGTGTTTAGAATATGTATTTTAAATTATACTTAAACAATTTTGTCAAATCAAAATTATGTGGAAAGGTGTTTCAACAAACTCCCCCATTTTGATGTTGGCAAAACTATTCAGCAAGGAACTCAGTATGAGCTCCCCCATGATAGTTGACCTAGTATAATTTAGCAAACTCCCCCGTAAGGGTTGAGCTACTGACTTAGTTTTACTTAAAACATTTAAGGGTTTAAATAAGTAAGTCTAAGGTCAGTTTTCAGATATAGGTCAGCTATTTCAACATATTCTATTTACTCAGTGTTAAGCGGAAGGTTTAATCATATAGAGCGCGCTGAGTAATTTGTTGTTCAATGGGTTCTTATCAGAATGTTTTATAAACACATAGGTTAATGTCAAACATGTTATCAGCATATCATTTAGTCAATAAATGTTACAAGTATTAAGCATAGCTGATTTAATGGAAGATACATAATGACTCAGTACTTAATAGCATATATCATGACTCAGGATTTGAATAAGAAATGCAAATATGATATATATATAGTTAGAAGTCAGTAATTACACAGCAAAATTTATAGATAAGGCAAATAGATTACAACTGTCTTGGCCTATGCTAAGTGTTAGACGAGGTGCCGCGGCCTAATCTCCCGGGCGGACCGGGGGGTGGACAACCTCATGGCGATGTAAGCGGTGATTGGCGCCGAAAGCAACCAATCGTGCAATCAAGCTGCTCGGCAGGATCGGAGCGCGGAGATATGGAAGAGTCGCCACCCACGAATGGGAAAATGAACACCGATCCCTTGCGGGAGACCGGTGTGGGTTCGGGAAACTTGGGTACGAGCCGAGAAGGCTAGCTCCTTTCCGGAGAAAGGCTACTAGACACCCCGACATCGCCCGGTTATGAACCACCGGCCTCCTACTCAGCATGTTAGGCGATAACGGACTAATCGCATATTTCTTTAAGTTTAAAATTCATTTGAAACCTTTTCTTTCTCATTTCGGAAACCGTTTTGAGCATATATTATTGAAAAGCCACGTTAGTAAAGAATCACCCATTTACATCAGTTCAATATAAAAGAGAGGGGAGGAAGGAAGAAGTGGTTTATTTACAATGTGATTTACATGTCGTGTTGCGAGTTAATTCTACACTAACTTATTTCACCAAAACGAGTTTATTTACATGGTTCGCACCTTAATCGCCGTTGGAACGATTTAGGTGCGTTTTAAAACCCCGTTAGATGAAGTTCACCCGAATCACCGTTGGAACGACTCGAGTGTATGAAAACATTGAGATTAAAAACCTTTCATAAGAAAACGTGGTTAAGTCATACAAGTCAATTTATTTTGTACAAATCATTTAAGAAAACGATTCAAAACTCTATTATTCACAAAGAAGACGATTTTAATTACAATGTTCGCTTAATCCGTCGTTGGAACAGACTAAGGTTTTAAAACGTGGCGTTTGAGAAACGATTTGAAATACTAAGAAAACTCTATTTATTTACATTAGAAACCTCTAAAAATTCATTAGTTTGAAAGATTAAGTTGAAAACTCTTTTTGTGATTTATTTTCTCCTTTTTCCTTAATGGACTCTCTACTTGTCACAATTACAATAATAAACATATTTAAACCCAAAATTTACTCCCAAATAAAGGCCATTTGAAATAAGGACCCATAAATGGTCCAAAAGAATAAAAGAAATAATATAAACATATATATATACATTTTAATTAAAAAAGGGAATATGAAAATAAAAGTTAATAAAAAGAAACTATATAATACATATATGAAAATACTAGATATAATACATTTATACTTTAAAAATGTTAAAATAGTAAATACATCTCATAAATGAAAGAAATAACATTTACCCAAAATAGTTTCATTTAATAATCAATAACATAACCCAAATATCCCAAAACTATATATATACATAACTAATATAGTTTTAGATATCAAAACTAACATATATCCATATACTAATACTTACTAATTAATTCCCAAAATGCCCAAATAAATAACCCTTTAAAATGGAATCTAATATGACTCAAATGAAAAAAAAAAAGAATATATATATACATATACCTATGCTTAGAAATTGAAATAAAAAAATGATATACAAACATCCTAAATAATAACATACACTAAATATCTAAAATGGTTTGAAACTATATATTACATAACTATACCTATATATATTAAGGATTAAAAGCTTAAAAGTTAAGAAAAAGGGACTGAAATGGCATTTTTTACGTTTTGGCAGATTTACCGACGGAAAATCCGTCGGTAAACAGCAATTAGTGACAGAAATGGCAAATTACAGCAGCACTCCAATTATTTTCAGATTTATTCAAAAGCTTTAAATTAAATCTAATTCAATCGTTTTGGATTTCCGAACTACCAAAAATGGATCATAGTCAATAACGGAAATTCCTAAAACGACGTTTTTATTTTAAAACATTATTTGGAAATTCCTTTTTAAATCAAACGCTTATAATTACAACGTTTTCAACACCCGAACTACCTTTTTATCGGATCATAGTTCGTATTGGGATATTAAAACGAGGTTTTTTTATTTTAAAACAAAACCGAATTTTATTCAACACGGAACGAAAATTAAATAAATACGCTAATTAAATAAAACGTGACAAAATAACTAAATAAATAAAAACTATAACATAAAAAAATAAATAGAAGAAGGAAATAAATAAAAGAGTCTAGTCCTCGGATAATACCTTAAATTCGGTATCTAACAGTCGAAGCCGATTGATTCCACGAGTCGTGATTTTCCGTTTTTTGTATTTTTTAGTAAAAATTTAACTTTGGGAAATTCAGAATTTTTGAGAAAAAAAATATTTTTCTCAAAAAAAATCACTTTCTCTCTCTAAAAATGTCTAGAGTGAGAAAGGCTCCAAAAATCCCTCCTAATTTCATTAGGATCCGTGCCCCTTTTTATAGGGAAACGGGTCCCGGAGCAATGGGCGACGCCCGAGTAAAATCGGGCGTCGCCCAAAGCCGTTGGGCCGCCGCCCAACGATTGTTGGGCGGCCGCCCGACGCGGTTGGGCGCTCGCGCCCGCCTACCGTTGGGCTTCCGCCCGACGCGGTCGGGCACTTGCTCAACGGCCGCCGGGGCGCGTCTCACGTCGTCGGGCGTGCACGTGTCGTGACCGCCGAACGCGTGTTCCGCACTGCCGGGCGCACACGCCTCGTGGCCGACGAGCGCGCGTCCCGTGCCGCCAAGCTCGTGCCTTGCTCGGACACCGAGCGCGTACCATTCATGGTTAGATGCGTGTGTCCGACAGACGTCGAGCGCGCGCTTTGCGTCGTCGAGTGGGCGTCCGACTGTCGTCGAACGCGCGCCGGCCGCCGCTAAGCACTCGCACCGTGCCGTTAAGCATTCGTGAGCTATCCGATCGACAACAGCGACCAACCGTAACTTATTTATTTTATTTTTTTGAAACTTTCGGAATCAATCGCTTCAACCGTCTTGTTTCCAGGTTTTCGTCACAGGTCCTCCGACTCGGTGTCTACACTAAGCTAGCCTATCTATTTCTTTTTCTTGCCTTGTGACTGACTTCGCTCATACTGACGTCGCTCATGCTGAGCCCTAGCTGCTTGTGCTTTCTCTTCCGTTTTGTCAACTTCGGGGAGCTTGAATGCATCGGTTAGGACAGCGCGAGTCAGTTCCTGAGAAAGCTCCTTTAGCTTCTCAGCGCTTTCATTGACGCCATCAAAAATGGCAACTCCATCAGTTGAGACCTCTGCAGGTATTCGGAGATCAGCAGCACTGAGCATATTGACACTGAAAGCTTGAGCTTTGGCTTGCCAGATAAGAGCTTCAGAGAGGCCATCAAAGATTTGGCGGAATGTCTTTAAGAGAGCTGAGTCATAATGATGACGTTGGATATTGTTATGACGGATATGGTTGAAAGATTGTTGTGCGAGAGACAGCAACTCATTTTGCTTCAACGCGTCAGTATCCATCTCTTGCTTATTGAGATTAAGCAGCCTTATAGCCTCACCAATTTGCTCTACTGAGCAGTGACTGTATGACACCATTTGCTCGTTGGTCTTAAGTTGCTCAGTGTGAAGCTGAGCAAAGAGCATTTTGAGTTCAGAGGAAGTGGCGTAGTCAGTGTTCACAGCGGACAACTTCTGGACTTGGTGATGGAGAGAGTTCAGATGTTGAACTGTTGTCAGCTGTATCTCTGCCAGCTTGGCAATGGAATCCTGTTTAGCTTGCTGGGCTTGAAAGGATAAGACGACATTCAGCAGATCCTTAAGTCCCTTAACTTCATTGAGAAGCTGAGTGACCTGGGATAGCTGGGTAGTCTCAAGAATTGAAGTGCCAGCAGCAGTAGGAGTGGAATGTTGAAGATCCCAGATTAATGCTTGCACTGAGTCGATGATGTTTTTGCCGGACTCAGTGGCATTCAGATGGACATCAGTATGACCAGAAGGAAGTGGAGTGAAGGGAGTACCCTGGTACTGACTGGAAGAGTATGCTCAATCTGCACTTGAGTTTTAGGAAGAGTTGATTGATCGGCAGAGAATTGAGTTGTGGAAGTTATAACCCGAACACTGTTTGTGCTGACGGCAGATTGATGTGGAGTCAGCACCATGCTTGAGGAAACAGCATGAACAGTAGACGGTTCAGCCTGACTGGTTGATGTGGCTGAAGTGTTAGGGTGGCATGTTCCTGCTGAGAAGAAACAGAGGCTTGTTTTTCCAATGGCGTCGAAGTAGTGGGAGTGGATTGCCGTTTGAAAAATTTGAGTTGAACAGTAGAAGGGTCCTTAGTTGTCTTCGTCAGGACAAGGTCAGGAAGAGTCGGTAGTTGCACAGGAGGTTCACTGACTATCTTCTCACTGGCCTTAACCAACTTTCGCCTTCTATGCGGTGGAGTCGAAGTATGAGCAGGTTCTTCTGAGTGAGTAGGAGAGTAGTCCTGTTGCTTAGTATGAGTCTGGTCAGCTTGCTCTTCAACTTGATCAATAGTGTGTTGGTTAAGTACTTGCTCAACTCCCGTAGCCAACACAGTGTCGACATGCACATCTCCACCAGCTAACCTAGTGTTAGCATCCTCAGATTCATGTTCGCTGGCAGTTTCCTCATAATCCTCAGCGTAATCCTGACCGCTGGCTTCGTCTTCTTCTTCTTCCTCAGTACTATCTCCATCAAGTTCTTCCTCAACTTGAGAGATGAAGTGATCATCTAGTTGGACCTCAGGCTCCTCAAACTCAGCATTGGTACCTTGACACTGGGTGAAGTGAGAGTCATCCGGTACAATGAAGTCGGTCGGTATGGCTGCCAGAGGAGTCAAAGTTGAAGTCTTCTGCTTCTTCTGAGGTAGCTCAGCAGCTTCCTCAGTTCCAGGCTCATCTTGCTTGCTTCTTTTCTCAGCTGACTTTTCAGCTGACTTTCGCCTCTTTGCTGGAGACTCAACGTTCTTAGTGGGAGTCTCAGCAGATTTCCTCTTGCGGGAAGCTGGGGCCTTAGTTCTTCGCCCTTTCTTAGGCTCAGCAGATTCCTCAGTTTGGCCAGCATCAGCAGCAACTTTACCTTTCTTCAAAGGTTGTCCAAACTTCAGTGCCCTCGGCGAGGCAGCTATGATTTCAGTTCCTCTATTTTTCTCCTCACCTTCGAGGTCAATTTTGTGGTCAATGAGGATTCTTGTTATTATTGACCCAAGTCTCATTGTACCAGTGCTGCGAAGAAACCCAGCAACGAGAAAAACCCAGCATGTGCCATATGAAGCACTGTTCAAAGTTTGTTGCTGATGTAGTGCAGTTTATCTTTGGGTAAATAAAATAACTCAGTAGGTAGTGAGCCATCTTCTGGTGCTAACCCATTGATGAGGCTGAGACTTCTCCTGAGTAGCCCTCAGGTTTGCAGAAACTGTGTACATAATTAGTCTTGTCCTGATCTCCTGATCTTCTCAGCCTTGCTCCCTCAGTTTTAAGCTGGAGAAGATTTCCTATGTAGAGAGGGTTGACGAAGATGGTTTTTCCTTTTACCTCAGTGCATAGGTAGTCAGCATTGTCATTAGCTACTTTGAGGTTGTGGTAAAACTCCCTCACTAGGTCAGGATAAGTCTCATCCCTGACCGAGAACAGCCCAGTCCATCCATTCTGGGAAATCCATTCGCAAAATGGCTGTTCATTCTGTACGAAGTGTTCCGAAACCCATCTGGAGGGCTCAACCTTCCATTCTCGTACGTTCTCAAAAACTTTGGAGTAGGTTCGGACCTTCACGGTTTTTCCTTGACCAGAGTTTTGGCTAGTTTTTCCCTTACTCGGCGTAGGAGGATTTTGAGTGGGTTCATCGGAGTTAGCCTTTTGGTGGCCGGCACCGGAGACGTTGAAAGATAACTTAGTCATTTTCAAGGATTGGGAAAGTTCAGAAGGATTGAGAGAGAAGGTTTCTTTGCCTTAGAATTTGATTAAGCGTAAAGAATAAAAGATGGGAAATCACCCATAATTTATAGACGGAATGAGCGGTGTGGATTTAATCAAATCCATGTGTCAGTTTTGCCTTGGGATTGTGTACCGATAAAGATCCTGGCATTTATGACACATACGGCGAATACGTCATCCTAGGGCTATACGCGTGCTTTTACATTTATGCTAACGGATCTAACACTCAGCATCTAGAATGTGAAGCGTTTGATATTCTGAGTGGTCAGTAATGCATTTACAGATGATTTTAAAGTTTAAGTTTAAACTAATTTACTCAGTGTGCAAGTTACTCAGTATTTGATGTTTAGTCAGTTTCGATGAGTTACTCAGCAAACAATCAATCATTCAGCATAGTAATTCACTCAGCATTCATATTCATTTAGTACAGGAATTTACTGAAGAGGATTAAACATACCAATTGCTTCTCTCAGTATGCTGAACTGCTCACGGGCCAGTGGCTTCGTGAAGATATCCGCAAGCTGTTCGTCCATTGGGACAAAGGTCAGCTTGATCTCCCCTTTGAGTACATGGTCTCTAATGAAGTGATGTCTGATGCTGACATGCTTCATTCTGCTGTGTTGAATTGGGTTCTTGGAAAGATCAATTGCACTTTTGTTATCACATTTAACTTCAATTGTCTTCGTTTGAACACCATAGTCTTCAAGCTGTTGCTTAATCCATAGGACTTGAGCAACACAATGACCAGCAGCAATGTACTCAGCTTCAGTGGTAGACAAGACTACTGACGCCTGCTTTTTGCTGAACCAGGATACAAGACAGCTTCCTAAGAAGTGGCATCCTCCAGAGGTGCTTTTACGTTCTAGCTTATCCCGTCCATAGTCAGCGTCAATGTATCCGATGAGTGTAAAATCATGAGTATTTGGATACCACAGACCTGCGTTCACTGAGCTTTGCAAATATCTAAGGATTCTTTTTACAGCAATGTAATGAGATTCCTTAGGGTTAGATTGATATCTAGCACAGTAGCATACTGAAAACTGAATGTCCGGTCTACTGGCTGTTAAGTAAAGTAGAGAGCCTATCATACCTCGATATAATTTGCTGTCTACTGACTTACCATTCTCGTCAGCGCAGAGGACAGTGTCAGTGCCCATAGGAGTGGATATTGGCTTGCAATTTTCCAAGTCATATTTCTTTAATATCTCCTTGGCATATTTGGCTTGACTGATGAAGATGCCATTCTTTCCTTGTTTAATTTGAAGACCGAGGAAGAAGTTGAGTTCTCCCATCATGGACATTTCAAACTCAGTCTGCATTTGTTTGCTAAACTCCTTGCACATTGATTCGTTAGTTGCACCAAATATTATATCATCAACATAAATTTGGGCCAGCAGGGTATCTTTACCCTTTTTCTTAATGAATAAGGTTGTATCAGCTTTGCCCCTGACGTAATTTCTAGTCAGCAGGAAACTGATCAGCCTCTCATACCAAGCACGTGGTGCTTGCTTGAGGCCGTACAGAGCCTTTTTGAGTTTGTAAACATGGTTTGGGAACTTAGGATCCTCAAATCCTGGAGGTTGATTTACATAAACCTCCTCGTTTATAACTCCATTAAGAAATGCACTTTTGACATCCATTTGGAATAATTTAAAGTTCATGTAAGATGCATATGCACATAGTATTCTAATTGCCTCTAGCCTTGCCACTGGGGTAAATGTCTCACCGTAGTTAATACCTTCTTGCTGACTGTAGCCCTGAGCTACAAGCCTTGCTTTGTTCCTGACTACGTTTCCTTGTTCATCCATCTTGTTCCTGAAGACCCATCTTGTTCCGATGGTCTTTTGACTCTTTGGATGAGGTACTAGCTCCCATACATCGTTTCTTCTGAATTGATCGAGCTCCTCTTGTATTGCGTTCATCCAGAATTCATCGTACTCAGCTTCAGCGAAATTCTTCGGTTCTTGTACTGAGACGAAGGCGACATTGCTGAGGTACTTCCTGAGCTGATTCCTCATCATCAGGGTATTCCCAGCAGAATCAAGGATCGCACTCTCTGAGTGTCCTCTTGGGATCCTTATCTCTTTAGGTAGATTTATGTCTTGTGCTGTTTCTGTTTCAACAATCTCTGCAGAAGTAGATGGGTCAGTAAAAGTAATCTTAGGTTCACTCTTACTCTTAGTCAGCCTTTTCGTGAATGACTCAGTAGCTGGTTCTGGGTCAGCAATGGTTACTGAGTGTGGATCATCTTCGGTCAGCGGCTGGTATCTACCTGCAGGGTCAGTTTCATCGAACTCTACATGTATTGACTCTTCTAAAACTTGAGTTCGCTTATTAAAAACTCTGTATGCTTTGCTGTTTGTTGAGTAGCCTAGAAAGATAGCCTCGTCAGCTTTTGAATCAAACTTTGCTAAGCTATCTTTGGTATTTAAAATAAAACATCTACAGCCAAAGGCACGTAAGTATCCAATATTGGGCTTTCGTCCTTTCCAAAGTTCATAGGGGGTTTTCTTTAATATAGGTCTAACTAGAGCCCTATTAAGAATATAGCATGCTGTGTTAACAGCCTCTCCCTAAAAATACTTTGGAAGCCTATGCTCATCCAGCATTGTCCTGGCTATTTCAACCAGAGTTCTGTTCTTCCTTTCTACAACCCCATTTTGCTGAGGTGTTCTAGGAGCAGAAAAATTGTGGTCAATGCCGCTGGCTTCACAGAATTCAACAAACTTTTGGTTTTTGAATTCTCCACCGTTATCACTACGGATGTGAGCTAATTTTAGGTCTTTTTCATTTTCAATTTTTCTAACCAAATTTGAAAATGTCTCAAAGGTCTCATCCTTGCTGGTCAGCAGGATAACCCACGTATACCGAGAGAAGTCATCTACAATGACCAAGGAAAATCTTCTTCCACCCAGACTCAGCGGCTGGACTGGACCGAAGAGATCCAAGTGTAGTAACTCTAACGGACGTTTAGTTGAGATGATATTTTTGCTATGAAAAGATTGTTTGGTTTGTTTTCCAGCTTGGCAAGCGTGGCATAATTGATCTTTTTGAAATTTAAGTTCAGGCAGTCCCTCAACCAATTGCTTTCTTGCTAGTTTGGCCAGGAGGTCCATGCTTACATGACCAAGTCTCCTGTGCCATAGCCAGGAATTTTCTTCCTTTGATACTAAGCACACAGTTTTTGAAAACTTTTTCTCTAAGTCTAGCATAAAGACATTATTTATCCGAGGGGCAGTTAAAATTAACTCATTTGTTTTACCCTCGTATATTTTACATCCAGTAGCATCAAATATAACTTTTCTCCCATTATCACATAGCTGAGCTACGCTGAGTAAGTTATATTTGAGTCCGCTGACTAGGGAGACAGATTCAATAGTAGGATTACCTCCGATGGTTCCTGACCCTACTATCTTGCCCTTCTTGTTGTCTCCAAAACTTACGCTTCCTCCTCATTTACGCTCAAACGTGATGAACTGAGTTTCATCACCCGTCATATGCCTTGAGCATGCGCTGTCAATATACCACATCTTTGACTTCTCGGCACATCTCAGGCTTACCTGCATTGTAACTAGTTACTTTTAGGTACCCAATTCTTTTTGGGTCCTGGCTTGTTAGGTGCAACAGGTATAGCATCATATTTTATTTTATGGCGACATACATGGACAGTATGGCCATTCTTTCCACAGAAGTCACAGTTGACCTTCTGTTTAGGATTTTTACTGACTTGTCAGCACCCTAGTGCTGAGCGTGCCAGCACACCTTAGTGGTGTGTCCTAACTTCCCACAAAAATCACATTGGACTTTTCGCTGGGGTTTCCATCTCTGCTGAGTACCTTGGTACTGAGTTCTCAGAGGAATGTTATTTTTATTAGGAACCTTTAGTTGGTTCTGGATGGTTGTGACGTCCTTCCTCAGTTTCTTTGAAACTGACTGGACTTCAGAGACATACTCATGCATGATCTTCATGTTATCATGCAGAGTTGAATTGTCCTGAAGGAGGAATCTGAGGTCACTCAGTTTGACCTCTTCCACTTCGTCACAGCGCCTGCTGAGTGCTCTAACTTTCTTATTACACTTCTTAACAAGTGTATAGAGATCACTCAGGGCATTAACCATATCGTTTCTGAGCTGGGGAAGAGAAATTACCTCATTTGATTGCTCCTCATCTTCTGATGGGTCAGCATGCTCAGAGACGCATGGCTCAGCAAGTTCGTCAGCCATGAAGCATATCTTTGCTGACTCGGTGGCCTCAGTTTCTGTAGATGAAGATTCATCGTTGTCGCTCCAAGTAGCCACCATTGCTTTCTTCCCACTTTTCTTGTCTTTCCTTAGCGTGGGGCAGTTTGACTTAATATGGCCAGTTTGATGGCACTCAAAGCATGTAATGGGCTTTGAGCTGTCCTTTCTGTATTTGCTGTCGCTTGAGTCAGCCTTATACTTATCAAACTTTTTGTACGGCTTTTTGGAATATTTGTCGTTCTTCCTGAACAACCTTTTCATCTTCCTTGTGAACATAGCCATCTCCTCATCATCAGTTGAGCTCCCGTCAGTGGAGTCAGCTTTCATGACAAGTGACTTCTGCTTCTTGTCTTCAGATTTTTCCTTCACCTCAAAGTTTTTCATGGATATCTCATGGGTCAGCAACGAACCGATGAGTTCGTCATATTTGTAGGTGGTTAAATCCTGAGCTTCCTCAACTGTTGTCTTCTTTGCTTGCCAATCTTTAGGAAGACTCCTGAGTATCTTTTTGACTTGTTCTTCCTCAGTGAAGATTTTCCCAAGTCTCTTGAGCTCATTAATGATGTTGGTGAACCTTGCGTTCATGTCTGAAATGCCCTCATCATTGTTCATCTCGAACAGCTCGTACAGTCTCATCTGCTGATTCACCTTGGACTCCTTTACTTTATTGGTTCCCTCGTAGGTGACTTCCAGCTTTCTCTAGATCTCTTGTGCCGACTCACAACCTGAGATTTTATTATATTCTGCAGCATCGAGTGCACAGTGAAGCATATTGATAGCCGAAGCATGGTTTTGGAGCTTCTTAAGATCATCCTCTGTCCATTTGGCCTTAGCTTTTACAACTGTTTGGCCAGCCACAACCTCGACAGGTACAAATGGGCCTTGGACTATAGATAGCCAGGCACTCATGTTTGTAGCCTGAATGAAGTTTTTCATCCTATTCTTCCAGAAGGTATAGTTTGACCCGAAGAATAGGGGAGGCCTAATAATGGACAGCCCCTCAGGCAGTATTTGAGTTGTTTGGTTTCCAGGGAGAAACCGAGTGCTGTTTTCGCCCATGGTAGGGATTAGCTCAAGGTTGTTAGACCTTTTAGAGTGAGCTTTTAGGGTCTGATACCACTTGTTGATCCCTTGTAAGGTTGCAAGTATAGTTCCAAGGGGGGGGGTTAGGAACTATTTAAACTTTTTCGCAATTAGGGCATACTTCTTTTTCTAAAGAAAAAGGTTTGAACAGCGGCGCTGAGTAAACAGCAAGATACTGGCTTAGTCAACAGGTGACTAGGTCAGTTTCTTAGCTTGAGTCAAAAGATAGCACTTAGAGTCTATTCCTGAGCTCAGACGTTCAATGCGCACAACTCAACTTGACCTCTTTACTTGGTCAGTTTTTGGTTATTTTAAGCAAGCAATTTAAATAAGGAGTTAAAGGTAAGAAATACTTCACTCAGCAGATTTATCCAGGTTCGGCTTCTTCTAAGCCTACGTCCTGTCCCCGGAACACATTCCGAGATTTCAAATCCTCTACTGAGCTCTTTAAAGGTAGAGCCTCAAACCTTTTACAATATCAGCAATTGAGTATGACAAGAGTACCTTCCTCTATACTTCTACTCAATCCTAATCTCTCCGCTGAGTACTAAAACCGAGTACTCAGCCTCTCCTTTCTATCTCTAGAAATGATAAGTGTTTTGTCCTATACAAATATTTGCTAAGACACTTTAGACGATTGAAACAATCACTCTAGACTTTTACACAGATATAAGAATTGTAGTGTAAGATTTTGCTTTGCTTCTTTGCTTGCAGAACTTGTAGAAATTTGGTCAGCGTAACTGCTAGATCAAGTTCTGTATTGAGTGAAGCTTCTGATGGCTCTATTTATAGAGACGTCTGGGCATCGGTCATTTCGAATTTCGAAATAACCGTTGGAGGGAAACGGCTATATGTCGTTGTCATCCTGACTTGCTCAGAGCTCTCGGCCAATCAGAATTGTGTATCTTCTGTCCTCGGTCAGCTCAGCAGACTGTCTCTCCTTTTATGGTAAAGTCAACTGGACAGCATACTGTGTCGTCTGAACTTTGCCAAAAGAGGAAACACTTTGTCTGGAAGTTTTCCTTTGCCAGCTGCTGTCTTGTACGCTTTGTCGAGACTACTCAGCAGCTTCATCTTGAAGTTGTTCTCGAAGGTCTTCTAGATCCTTCCGTTTGCTGAGTTGCGTTTTGTTCAAAACGGCAACGCCTTGACATACGCGGGCCGAGTGTACTGAGTTGTTTGACTTAGGCCTTGGCTTCCATATTGGGCTTGGGCCTTTTAATCCTTTATGTCTTATAACAGTTTTAACTCAACATTGAACAAACACATTAGTAGAATAAATCAAAGCATTTAAACTTGGTGTGTTTAGAATATGTATTTTAAATTATACTTAAACAATTTTGTCAAATCAAAATTATGTGGAAAGGTGTTTCAACACCATTAGGGTCGGGTAGTGCCGGGTACCCGCGGGTAGGGTACCCGTTGCCATCCCTAGCACTAGGTTCTCCATGTCAAACAGATGATTTTTCTTATATATTTTACCATGTGTAATATGGACTCATACATATTATAAGAGATCACACTATTTTATTTATTAAGCGGATCACAATACACTAGTCTTAATATGAATTGAGGTGTCCTCCAAATGACATGTAAGACCGGGTACTTAGTATAAGAATTCTAAATAGACACATTTTCTGATTTTAGAATAGGAGGAGTGCTCAATAGATTTTTGCTTAGTTTAGAAATTTAATTAATAATTTTAATAGTTTAAGTTACTAATTCATTTTGAAATTTTAATTTGGAGGTGATTAGAAGTACTTTGGCTCTATTCTTTATTACTGAAAAAAATTGAACTGAATGCTACTGAACTGAACTGAATTGAATTTAACTGGACTTAATTGAATGTTACTGAATTTAACTGAATGCTACTGTACTTAACAATACTGATGATATTAGACTTTAAAATAATTTTAATGATAATATTGGACATTAATAAGCTTATAATAATAATAACGATAATACATAAATATATTATTAAAGATAAAACTAAATTGAATATCAAATAAAAGTTTGTCTCGATAAAAGCTTGTAAAATTAAATAAAAATGAGTCTAATTTAAATTAAAAATATAAATTTACATATAATTTAAAGCTTATAAAATTAAATACAATTTTTCATATGAATACATATTAGAATAAGTCAACTTTCTGTTACCATTGAACATCGGGTTGTTGAGTGGAGAGGGTGTGCATAGCCTCATCGATGTTCGTTGGAGCATAAGAAGAGACACTTGGGAGATGTTGAAGCGACATGAGCTTGCTGCTGCGGCCTTAGGCCTAAAATACCGGCCTGTTGAGGTGGGCGGGGAGTTGAGCGGTACGACTGGGTTGGGTACGGGCAAGGCAGGCTGTTCCAAGTACCCCATTGAGCCTATGGAGGTGGATAGGCCCATGGGGCAGGGGAGTACTCGGTCCCATACTGCTGGGCATTGCGATGCCCACCCCCGCGGTTTCTGCTCCGGTTTTCACGACCCCCATATTGTCCGCCGCGATGAGAGACTTAAGGTGTTGGAAGTATGCGGAAGCATTGGGAACCAACCGTAGCATATACATCCGTGAGCCCGGAAACGAGTTGTAGCACAAGGCGATCGTTAGATACGGGATTGCCAACATTTGCCAATTGATCGGAGAGAGACTTAAGGTGTTGGCAGTATGCAGAAGCATTGGGAAAATCCTCCATTTGGAGGTGAGAGAACTCTTGTTAAAGGTAAAAGGCTCGGAAGTTTTTATTATCCGATAAAATTTCTTTTAAGCGAGACCACGCCACCACCGCAGTAGAGTTGGCTCGATGATGGTGTGGAGAAGATCAATGGATATAGTTCCATAAATCTATTGAAGAACAATGGAGTCAATATGTTTCCAAAGAGCATGATCCGCTCTTTTGGCAGCGAGGTATGTGGCCTGTTCCGTAGCATCAGTAGGCGTAATAATATGATCCAGGACTTGAAAGGCTTGGGCATGGATTTTGAATAACTATGCCCAAGTTGTCAAACCTGCCACCATCCAAGTTGTTCTCAGCATTGCTCTCTCTAAAAATTGGAGTCTCCACCAACTTGATGTCAAGAATGCCTTCTTACATGGTGACCTACATGAAACGGTGTACATGTCCCAATCGCTAGGTTTCCGTGATCCGGCTCATCCCACTTATGTGTGCTTACTTAAAAAATCTTTATATGGACTTAAGCAAGCACCTCGTGCATGGTACCAACGGTTTGCGACTTTTGTAGCTCAATTGGGTTTCACTCACAGTCGGTGTGATAATTCTTTATTTATTTATCGTGATGGAGCTAACATTGCTTACATTCTTCTTTATGTTGATGATATCATTTTAGCTTCCTCTTCAGATCAACTTCGTGACTCCATCATGTCCAAACTTGGGGCCGAGTTTGCTATTAAGGACTTAGGTCCTCTAAGTGATTTTCTGGGTATTTCTGTCACTCGCACATCCGTCGGCCTCTTTCTCTCTCAACGAAAATATGCAGCTGAAATTATTGAGAAAGCCGGTATGTCAGCCTGCAAACCGTGTCTCACACCCGTTGACACCAAAGCTAAGCTCAGCATCTCCTCTGGCAATCCGTATCATGATCCTACTTCTTATCGTCGTCTTGCCGGAGCCCTACAGTACTTGACTCTCACGAGATCAGATATCGCTTATGTCATGCAACAAATTTATCTATTTATGCATGATCCGTGCACCCATCACATGAATGCACTCAAACGCATAATCTGGTACCTTCAAAGAACTCTTCATTTGGGTCTTCATCTTCATCGCACATCACTCAACAAATTGGTCTCCTATACCGATGCGGATTGGGGCGGATGCCCGGACACCCGACGGTCAACTTTCGGCTATTGTGTATATCTAGGTGACAATTTGCTTTCATGGTCTGCAAAACGACAACCCACACGCTCTCGCTCTAGTGCTGAAGCCAAATACCGAGGCGTCGCCAGTATCGTCTCTGAAACATGTTGGCTCCGCAACCTCCTCTTCGAGCTTCACCACCCTCTCCCCACCGCCACCTTGGTCTATTGTGATAATGTGAGTGCCATTTACCTTTCAGGAAATCATGTTCAACATCAACGCACAAAGCATATTGAAATGGATATTCACTTTGTTCGGGATAAAGTGGCACATGGTCAAGTTCGGGTTCACCATATACCTTATCGTCACCAAATTGCGGATATTTTCACCAAAGGTCTACCAATCCAATTGTTCGAAGACTTCTGCTCTAGTCTCAACGTACATCCTCCTCCCGTTTCGACTAAGAGGGTGTATTAGAATAAGTCAACTTTCTGTTACCATTTTATCTGTTACCATATTCTATCCCTAAAATCTTGTGAAGATCACAATTTGATTGTATTTCAATTACCTAGTTAGGGCTTTAATGATAGGGGTATTTATTTGTAATTATTGTATAAATTATTAGTGAAAAGAATGAACCAAGCAAGGATTCCAATTCTATCAATACAAACTCTTAATTTTTTTTATTACAATTAAGGGTTAAGGTGCAAAAATACCCCTAATATTTTGGGCCATGAGCAATTTACCGCTATACGTCTAAAATGGTGTAATTTTGCTCCTAACATTGATAAATTGAGTAAATTTGAGAAATAATTCATCAAACTGTCTTCTCGGTCATGAATATTGTCATCTACACTTCACGCGTGCGTCATTTTATCAGTAACAAATCACAAACATATGTTGGGATGTGAAAAGAATTAATATATATATATATATATATATATATTGTCTTTTATATGAATTGGATAAAAAAATTCATAAAATTATATATAATTAATTTTTTTTGGTAGGAAAAAGTTTAGGTAAGGGTAGGTCTACCCATTCCCAAGGTCAGGGCAAACCACAGACCTCGATGAGGGTTTACAGTGGAATTTACAGATCACCTACCAATAATAATAATAATAATAATTATAATAAATAATGATAAACTGAATACTGAAATTGAAAGCTGAACTGAATTGAACTGAACTGAAATGAACTGATTGCTACCAAACTAAACTAAGCTGATTATTATTGAAATCTATATATAATATAAAACAGTAACGATTGAGATGAGGTGTCGCTTCCTCCTTTTTTACTGAGAAAAAATATAATATAATCTATCTATATATAATATAAAGTGCCTTCTATGGTTACTTTGTTTTTGACAAAGTACCATTACTTGTGTTTCCACCATTGGATGATGGATTAGAAAATTAATCCAATGGTGAAAACACACAAAGTAAGACTTACTTTATTAAAAACAAAGTAAGCATAGCATTTACCTATAATATAAAACAGTAACGATGGAGATGAGGTGTCGCTTCCTCATTTTTTACTGATAAAAAATATAATATAATATAAAATATTTCAATAATTGTATTATTATATTTATCTATAAAAAGATTATTTGATTCGTATCTATATTCTATATATAATATAAAATAGTAACGATCCTTTTTTACTGAGAAAAATATAATATAATATATAATATATAATATAATAATTTTAATTATATTATTATATTTATCTATAAAAAGATTATTTTATCCGTACTATATCTAAGAGTTTTACAAAATTTAAATTAATCCCTAAAATCTCTCTAATTCTCTACATATCTATATCTAAAAATTCTATATAATTTAAATTAATCCCGAAAATCTCTCTAATTCTCTGCATATCTATCTATATATAATATAAAACAGTAACGATGGAGCTGAGGTGTCGCTTCCTCATTTTTTACTGATAAAAAATATAATATAAAATATAATATATTAAATTTAGTTATATTATATTTATTTATAAAAAGATTATTTTATCTGTACTATATCTAAGAGTTCTGCAGAATTTAAATTAATCCCTAAAATCTCTCTACTTCTCTGCATATCTATATCTAAAAGTTCTACATAATTTAAATTAATTCCTAAAATCTCTCTAATTCTCTGCATATCTATATATAATATAAAACAATAACGATGGAGTTGAGGTGTCGCTTCCTCCTTTTTTACTTATAAAAAATATAATATAATATAAATATATAATATAAAACAGTAACGATGGAGCTGAGGTGTCGCTTCCTCATTTTTTACTGATAAAAAATATAATATAAAATATAATATATTAACTTTAGTTATATTATTATATTTATTTATAAAAATATTATTTTATCTATACTATATCTAAGAGTTCTGCAGAATTTAAATTAATCCCTAAAATCTCTCTAATTCTCTGCATATCTATATCTAAAAGTTCTACATAATTTAAATTAATTCCTAAAATCTCTCTAATTCTCTGCATATCTATCTGTATATAATATAAAACAGTAACGATGGAGTTGAGGTGTCGCTTCCTCCTTTTTTACTGATAAAAAATATGATATAATATACAATATATTAACTTTAGTTATATTATTATATTTATTTATAAAAAGATTATTTTATCCATACTGTATCTAAGAGTTCTACATAATTTAAATTAATCCTTAAAATCTCTTTAATTCTCTGCATATCTATATCTAAAAGTTCTAAATAATTTAAATTAATCCCTAAAATCTCTCTAATTTTCTGCATATCTATATATAATATAAAACAGTAACGATGTAGATGAGGTGTCGCTTTCTCTTTTTTTACTTATAAAAAATATAAAATATAATATATTAGTTTTAATTATATTATTATATTTATCTATAAAAAGATTATTTTATTCGTATCTATATATAATATAAAATAGTAATGATGGAGCTGAGGTGTCGCATCCTCCTTTTTTACTGAGAAAAAATATAATACAATATATAATATATAATAATTTTAATTATATTATTATATTTATCTATAAAAAGATTATTTTATCCGTATTATATCTAAGAGTTCTACAAAATTTAAATTAATCCCTAAAATTTCTCTAAATCTCTGCATATCTATATATAATATAAAACAGTAACGATGGAGCTGGATTGTTACTTCCTCTGTTTTTACTGATAAAAAATATATTATAATATATAATATAATAATTATAATTATATTATTATATTTATCTATAAAAAGATTATTTTATCCGTATTATATCTAAGAGTTCTACAAATTATAATATAATCCCTAAAATTTCTCTAAATCTCTGCATATCTATATATAATATAAAACAGTAACGATGGAGCTGAACTGTCACTTCCTCATTTTTTACTGATAAAAAATATAATATAATATATAATATAATAATTTTAATTATATTATTACATTTATCTATAAAAAGATTATTTTATCCATAATATATCTAAGAGTTCTACACAATTTAAATTAATCCCTAAAATCTCTCTAATTCTCTGCATATCTATATATAATATAAAACAATAACGATGGAGCTGAGGTGTCACTTCCTCCTTTTTTACTGATAAAAAATATAATATAATATACAATATATTAATTTTTATTATATTATCATATTTATCTATAAAAAGATTATTTAAATTAAATGTGAAAATAAAATAATAACATTTAATTTACATACTATATTTAAGAGTTCTACAGAATTTAAATTAATCCTTAAAATCTCTCTAATTCTCTGCATATCTATATCTAAAAGTTCTACAGAATCTAAATTAATTCCTGAAATCTCTGTAATTCTCTGCATATCTATATTATATAATATAATATAATATAAAATAGTAACAATGGAGCTGATATGTCACTTCCTCCTTTTTTTACTGATAAAAAATATAATATAATATATAATATATTAACTTTATTATATTGTTATATTTATTTATAAAAAGATTATTTTATATGTACTATATCTAAGACTTCTACATAATTTAAATTAATCCCTAAAATCTGTCATATTCTTTGCACATCTATATCTTAAAGTTCTACATAATATAAATTAATCTCTAAAATCTCTCTAATTCTCTGCATATCTATATATAATATAAAACAGTAACGATGGAGCTGAGGTGTCGTTTCCTCATTTTTTACTGATGAAAAATATAATATAAAATATAATATATTAACTTTAGTTATATTATTATATTTATTTATAAAAAGATTATTTTATCCGTACTATATCTAAGAGTTCTACATAATTTAAATTAATCCCTAAAATCTGTCTAATTCTTTGCATATCTATATCTAAAAGTTCTACATAATTTAAATTAATCCCTAAAATCTCTCTAATTCTCTGCATATCTATATATAATATAAAAGAGTAATGATAGAGCTGAGGTGTCACTTCATTATTTTTTACTGATAAAAAATATAATATAATATATAATATATTAATTTTAGGATAAATAATTATAAGGTCCCTGTGTTTTTACATAATACACTACTTAATCCTTGTGTTTTTAGAAATAATTATATAGTCCGCCAGTTTTTGTTTTTGTTAACTCCTTAGTCCTTATCATTGGGTCAATGGTCAAACTATACTAAATAAATTTTAAAATGCCAAAATTACCATCTATTTTTTCTATTTTCCATTTTCTATTTTTTTCTCTTTTTCCTACATTATCATAATCTCACCAATATAAACTCTAATATAAATTAATTGATTTATTAATTTTTATACAATTATAGATCTTTAATTTAATAACGTAAAATTTATTGACTAAAAAAATGAATGAAAAATATTTAAAAATTTATTAAAATAGGAGTAAGACTATCATTGTAAAAAGTTTTTACAATTCTATTATAAAAAAAAGTTTTTACAATTCTAATAAATTTTAAGAAAAAAAATATATGACTTTTAAAAAATTTATAATAATATTTAATGTTAGTTTAAAGATATTATATTAAAAAATAAAGAAAAAAATAATTATAATTTAAGAAAATTAATAATATATTTTTTAAGTATATTAATTTCGGTGTATATGTAGTTCAAAAACTTCATTAAAACTAATTAGATTAAATTTGAAACTAAAAGATAAATTTTTTTTATGCATATAACTAGGGGCAATTTTGGACTTTCATTTACAAAAACAAATGGAAGGACTAAAGAATTGATTAAGATAAAACTTAAGGACCTTATAATAATATGATGGACTTACTAGTGTGTTAAGTAAAAACATAAGGACCTTATAATTATTTACCCTTAATTTTAATTATATTATTATATTTATCTATAAAAAGATTATTTAAATTAAATGTGAAAATAAAATAATAATATTTAATTTATATAGCACATTTATATCATTAATTGTAATTGTTAAATTATATTTTTGTTAATATTTATACAGTAATAAGAGCCTTTCTGTTTTTTTTATATTTTAAATTATTTTTAAAATTTGTGTTACTCTCTCCTCTTATAACACGCGCCCACAACAATCTCTGAACCTGAATCTGAACCAAACACACTATTTTTCGTAAATTACATCCCTGACCCTGAATTCAGTAATAAATTCCCATATTTTGAAGGTATGACCACTAAATTTATCCATTTTAATATCGGTGTCAATTTAATTTTAACTAACTCCTTAAAATAACCGTTAATGATCTTTAAATAAAATATTTAAAAATTAAATTTGTTTAGAATGATATTTAACATGAAACCACATCTTGTATTTTCAAAAATCATATTTTTTTTTAAGTTTTCTCTATCTAAAAGCTCATAGTCTATTCTAACCAAACAACATATAGATGACATCAAGACGAAAATTTTCAAAATTTAAGTTTCTTAGAATTTTATTAACTATTTGAATTTTTTATTTTGAGGACGTCAACAATCGTTTTTGAGGCGTTGAGTAGCCACTGGTGTTAAAAAATGTAAAGTTCAGTGGTCATACCGTTACGAATAGAAATTCAATGCCACAATTTTAAAATAGGTAAAGTTAAGTGGCTATAGGTGTAATTTACCCCTCTCTCCTCATCTAACCCACGCCTCCCAACGGTCTCTGAACCTGATTCAGAATCAGAATCAAACACACCATTTCCCTTTTCCTCCATTGATAAGTTTTTCCGTTTCTATGTAAATGGTTGTGTCATGACACAACATTCTTATATATTCATTTTTTGTTTATGCACAATATAATCGAAATTAAGTCCAAAACAACACTTTGATTTTTTATTTTTATTTTTTTTGTAATTAATGCGGCTGCACAGGGGCGGAGACAGGGAGGGGTCTGGGGGCCAGGCCCCTCCGGCTGCTGTAACCACCATGACGACGACTAGTTTCGGCCCCATAATATTAGTATATATAGATTATATGTAGAAATATTTCATTGTTTAAAAAGTAGATGAGATGGTTATAAATATTTGCTTTTTTTTAAAAGGTCCTAGGTTCAATTCCCTCCAACCTCAATTTATTTTAGAAAGGGCCTAATGCTTCCCCAACCCCCTTAACTTGTCCAAAATTGGTCATTTTATCCCTTCAACTCATCGAATATCCTATTTACCCCATTTACTCCATAAAAGTGGTATTTTTCACCCCCTCAACTTGTCCATATATCCCCCCAACTCATAGAATGTTCTATTTACCCCCTTAACTCTATAAAAGTGGTATTTTTCAACCCTTACAATCGTTCTGAACAACTTTAATTTTTGAATATTTTCAATTTGAGATCGTTAACGGTTATTTTGATGAGTTAGTTAAAATTGAGTGGCAACTAATATTAGAAAGTGTAAAGTTTAGTGGTAATGCGGTTAAGAATTGAAGTTCAGTGACCACGATATTAAAAGTTAAAGTTGAATGGCTATGGGTGTAATTTACCCATCTTATCCCTTAATTTATTTGTTTCCGTACAGAGGACATGGAAAGGAACATGAAAATGAAAATTGAGCAGATCTTCTCCTGGTTGTTTGCAGCTTTCTTCTCCCAAAAATAATCATTACTATAAAATATTAAAATGATGTGGGCCCTTATACATATTTCTGAATTTCAGATTTGCTAAAATCGACATGGGCCCCTTATTACAAATAGTACTTCAAAGGTGGGCCCTTTATTACATACTAGTTTTTGACCCGTGCGATGCACGGATTCATCTTAATATATAAATATTAATAAAAATATAATTAATAATTATAATTAATGATATAAAAAAGAGGAAGTGACACCTCAGCTCCATCGTTACTGTTTTATATTATATATAGATATGCAAAGAAATAGAGAGATTTTATGGACTAATTTAAATTATGTAGAACTTTTAGATATAGATATGCAGAGAATTAGAGAGATTTTAGAAATTAATTTAAATTCTGTAGAACTCTTGGATATAGTACGGATAAAATAATTTTTTTATAAATAAATATAATAATATAACTAAAGTTAATATATTATATTTTTTATTAGTAAAAAAGGAGGAAGTGACACCTCAGCTCAATCGTTACTGTTTTATATTATATATAGAATATAGATATGCAGAGAATTAGAGGGATTTTAGGGATTAATTTAAATTATGCAGAACTTTTAGATATAGATATACAGAAAATTAGAGAGATTTTAGGGATTAATTTAAATTATGTAGAACTTTTAGATATAGATATGCAGAGAATTAGAGAGATTTTACGGATTAATTTAAATTCTGTAGAACTCTTAGATATAGTACAGATAAAATAATATTTTTATAAATAAATATAATAATACAACTCAAGTTAATATATTATATTTTATATTATATTTTTTATCAGTAAAAAAGGAGGAAGTGACACCTCAACTCCATTGTTACTGTTTTATATTACATATAGATTATATTTTTTATTATATTTTTTATCAGTAAAAAAGGAGGAAGTGACACCTCAACTCCATTGTTACTGTTTTATATTATATATAGATATGCAGAGAATTAGAGAGATTTTAGGGATTAATTTAAATTCCGTAGAACTCTTAGATATAGTACGGATAAAATAATCTTTTTATAAATAAATATAATAATATAACTAAAGTTAATATATTATATTTTTTATCAGTAAAAAAGGAGGAAGTGACACCTCAACTCCATTGTTACTGTTTTATACTATATATAGATATGCAGAGAATTAGAGAGATTTTAGGGATTAATTTAAATTCTGTAGAACTCTTAGATATAGTACGGATAAAATAATCTTTTTATAAATAAATATAATAATATAACTAAAGTTAATCTATTATATTTTTTATTATATTTTTTTTCAGTAAAAAGGGAGGAAGTGACACCTCAGCTCCATCGTTACTGTTTTATATTATATATAGATTATATATAGATATGCAGAGAATTAGAGAGATTTTAGGGAGTAATTTTAATTATGTAGAACTTTTAGATATAGATATGCAGGGAATTAGAGATATT
Organism: Euphorbia lathyris; assembly: GCF_963576675.1. Taxonomy (NCBI): domain Eukaryota; kingdom Viridiplantae; phylum Streptophyta; class Magnoliopsida; order Malpighiales; family Euphorbiaceae; genus Euphorbia; species Euphorbia lathyris. The sequence continues at coordinate 90,871,691 of NC_088915.1, forward strand.
TTAGAGATTAATTTAAATTATGTATAACTTTTAGATATAGATATGCAGAGAATTAGAGAGATTTTAGGGATTAATTTAAATTATGTAGACCTCTTAGATATAGTACAGATAAAATAATCTTTTTACAAATAAATATAATAATATAACTAAAGTTAATATATTATATTTTATATTATATTTTTTATCAGTAAAAAAGGAGGAAGTGACACCTCAGCTCCATCGTTACTGTTTTATATTATATATAGATAGATATGCAGAGAATTGGAGAGATTTTAGAGACTAATTTAAATTATGTAGAACTTTTAGATATACATATGCAGAGAATTAGAGATATTTTAGGGATTAATTTAAATTATGTAGAACTCTTAGATATAGTACGGATAAAATAATCTTTTTATAAATAAATATAATAATATAATTAAAGTTAATATATTATATTTTTTATCAGTAAAAAAGGAGGAAGTTACACCTCAGCTCCATCGTTACTGTTTTATATTATATATAGATATGGCAAGGGAAGGCTTGCCCCCAATACACCCTTGTGGTGGGACCCCTCCCCGGACCCTCGCTCAGCGGGGACGCGTAATGCGACCGGGCCGCCCTTTTTTTTTTTATAGATATGCAGAGAATAGAGAGATTTTAGGGACTAATTTAAATTATGTAGAACTTTTAGATATAGATATGCAGGGAATTAGAGATATTTTAGGGATTAATTTAAATTATGTATAACTTTTAGATATAGATATGCAGAGAATTAGAGAGATTTTAGAGATTAATTTAAATTATGTAGACCTCTTAGATATAGTACAGATAAAACTATCTTTTTACAAATAAATATAATAATATAACAAAAGTTAATATATTAAATTTTATATTATATTTTTTATCAGTAAAAAAGGAGGAAGTGACACCTCAGCTCCATCGTTACTGTTTTATATTATATATAGATATGCAGAGAATTAGAGAGATTTTAGGGACTAATTTAAATTATGTAGAACTTTTAGATATAGATATGAAGGGAATTAGAGATATTTTAGGGATTAATTTAAATTATGTATAACTTTTAAATATAGATATGCAGAGAATTAGAGAGATTTTAGAGATTAATTTAAATTATGTAGACCTCTTAGATATAGTACAGATAAAATAATCTTTTTACAAATAAATATAATAATATAACAAAAGTTAATATATTATATTTTATATTATATTTTTTTATCAGTAAAAAAAGAGGAAGTGACACCTCAGCTCCATCATTACTGTTTTATATTATATATAGATATGCAGAGAATTAGAGAGATTTTAGGGACTAATTTAAATTATGTAGAACTTTTAGATATAGATATGCAGAGAATTAGAGAGATTTTAGGAATTAATTTAAATTATATAGAACTCTTAGATATAGTACGGATAAAATAATCTTTTTATAAATAAATATAATAATATAAATAAAATTAATATATTATATTTTATATTATATTTTTTATCAGTAAAAAAGGAGGAAGTGACACCTCAGCTCCATCGTTACTGTTTTATATTATATATAGATAGATATGCAGAGAATTAGAGAGATTTTAGGGATTAATTTAAATTATGTATAACTTTTAGATATAGATATGCAGAGAATTAGAGAGATTTTAGAGATTAATTTAAATTATGTAGACCTCTTAGATATAGTACAGATAAAATAATCTTTTTACAAATAAATATAATAATATAATTAAAGTTAATATATTATATTTTATATTATATTTTTTATCAGTAAAAAAGGAGGAAGTGACACCTCAGCTCCATAGTTATTGTTTTATATTATATATAGATATGCAGAGAATTAGAGAGATTTTAGGGACTAATTTAAATTATGTAGAACTTTTAGATATACATATGCAGAGAATTAGAGATATTTTAGGGATTAATTTAAATTATGTAGAACTCTTAGATATAGTACGGATAAAATAATCTTTTTATAAATAAATATAATAATATAATTAAAGTTAATATATTATATTTTATATTATATTTTTTATCAGTAAAAAAGGAGGATGTGACACCTCAGCTCCATCGTTACTGTTTTATATTAGTGCCAAACGATTCAACTCTAATCTGTATAATGTTTTCACAAGTCACGTATCACTTAAAATAAAATATTATAGGGATAAGGAAGATTCACATATAAAGTATCCTTAACGGTTTACAGTCATGAACAATTTTACATCTAACATTTAAAATAATACAATTTTACCCTTAATATTGGTAGCAAAAAGCAATTTTATCCGTTGTCAAGTTAAATCAATTTGAGAAATAATTTATCAAACTGTCTTCTAGGCCACGAATCTTATAATCTACACTTCACATATGAGTTATTTTTATCACACATTAATAACAGGTGATAAACATGTGATTAGATGTGGAAAAAATTTAAAAATATATTATCTTTATATGAACTGGACAAAAAAAATTCTAAATATTACACCGAATTTATAAATATCAATCTTCAATTCTATTATTAAATCACAAAAAATATGATTTTTTTTAAACAAATTGATATGCAATTTTATAAAATAAAAGACATAATATCTATGTTTTATGATAATGTCAGAAATTGACCGAAATTCTCAATATTAAAGATAAAATTGCTCTTAACTCTTAATATTAAGAGTAAACGTTATTAGTATTTTTACACATTATCCCGGGTAAATTACACCCATGGTCACTGAACTTTACCATTTTAACATTGTGGGCACTGAACTTCAATTCTTAACAGTGTGATAATTGAACTTTACATTTTTTTTAACATCGATGGATACTCTACACCTCAAAACGACCGTTTACGGTCTCAGGAAAAAAAATGGTTTCATTGTAAATATCGTTCTGAACAACTTTAATTTTTGAATATTTTCAATTTGAGATCGTTAACGGTTATTTTGATGAGTTAGTTAAAATTGAGTGGCAACTAATATTAGAAAGTGTAAAGTTTAGTGGTAATGCGGTTAAGAATTGAAGTTCAGTGACCACAATATTAAAAGTTAAAGTTGAATGGCTATGGGTGTAATTTACCCATCTTATCCCTTAATTTATTTGTTTCCGTACAGAGGACATGGAAAGGAACATGAAAATGAAAATTGAGCAGATCTTCTTCTGGTTGTTTGCACCTTTCTTCTCCCAAAAATAATCATTACTATAAAATATTAAAATGATGTGGGCCCTTATACATATTTCTGAATTTCAGATTTGCTAAAATCGACGTGGGCCCCTTATTACAAATAGTACTTCAAAGGTGGGCCCTTTATTACATATTTCTGAAACAAAATTCAGGTTTACAGTGGTGCGAAATAAGTAGGACTTATTTTTAAAGGTAAATTACACCCATGGCCACTGAATTTTATTTTGTAAAGTTAAGCGGGTAAATTACACCTATGATCATTGAACTTTACCCATTTAAATATGGTTACTAAAGTTTAATTTCTTAACAGTTTAGCCATTGAATTTTATATTTTTTTTAACACTAATAGCCACTCCATGCCTTAGAACGACCATTGATAGCCTGAAAAAAAAAAATTCAAAGAGTTAGTAATATTTTAAGGAACTTTGATTCTTGAAAATTTTTATTTTTAGGTCATCTAGGTGTTGTTTAGTTAGGAGAGAGATTGAATGTTTAGAGAGATAAAGTTCCAAAAAATGTGATTTTGGAAAATAAAAAATATGGTTTCATGGTAAATGTCATTCTGAACAACTTTAATTCTTAAATATTTTTTTATTTTGAAGTCGTTAAAGTCATTTTGAGGACTTGGTTAAAGTTGAGTGACCACCAATGTTAAAAAGTGTAAAATTTAATGGTTATACCATTGAGAATTAAAGTTCAATGACCATAATATTAAAATAGGTAAACTTCAGTGGTCACGGATTCTCTAACGGTGATAGAGAAGAATTAACTAGGAAATAATTTTTTTTAATTAGTTGTAACTAACCACTGTTGATGTAGTATGTAACTCTTTATGATGATTGTAACTTTCTTATTTTTTTTGGCTTAATACATCAGAGCTCCGCAGAAAAGGAAGAACCCAACCCTAAATTCTGGGAGAACCCAGAAAGCCAGGCGCCCCCTGCATCTCTAAGCACACCTCCAGCCGCAATCTTACCGTTACTGAGGCAGGAACCATCAGTATTCAGCTTCACAAACCCCTCTCTTGGCCTGCTCCATCCCACGAGATGGACATCACAACACTGAGAGGCTCTGGCAAGGGACTCTCCTTTGAAACTATCGATAATAGAGAAAAGTTTTTTCGAGAAGAAATCAGCTAAGTTTGTCATAAAAACAGTTTTATCTCAAAAAATCTCCTCGTTTCTCCATTTCCAAACTTGGTGACAGATAATAGCAAAGAAAATGTCACCATGCTCCATGTATGGAAGCAACTTTCCTCTAACACCATCAGAGAACCAGTCGACCTCAGAATGTGCCATGAAGGAAGAGAAAATATGGTGTGGGAGAATTTTCCTCCAAACCTCTTTACTATTAGAGCAATCTCTAAGAGCATGGCACAAAGTCTCAACATGGCCTCTGCATCTACTGCAAGCTCCAGAATCAGCCAAGTGCCTTCTGTGCCTATCCGAATTAGTAAGAAGCATGTCCTTAACGCCCAGCCACAGGAAACTCCTAATACGGAAAGGAACTTTAAGGGTCCAAATCGACTTCCACACATCCGAGGGAGGATCAGATCTAAAGAGAGAGAAAGCTTCTAACGGTGATAGAGAAGAATTAACTAGGAAATAATTTTTTTTAATTAGTTGTAACTAACCACTGTTGATGTAGTATGTAACTCTTTATGATGATTGTAACTTTCTTATTTTTTTTGGCTTAATACATCATTTGTCCCCTGAATTTATCCAAAATAGTTGATTGACCCCTGAACTTTCAAAGTGTCTCCATAGCCCCCTCGAACTTGTATAAAAAGTTTAGTTAGGCCCTTAAACTTGCATAAAATGTAATCAATTAATCACTCAGTTGTAAAAAAAAAGTAAGTTAAATGCGGAAGATATGTTGCACGCATCTTAAAAAAGTAAAACGACCAAGATTGGGGTATGCTATTATAATATTAAAGAAGAATTTTTTTTTATAATTGAATAAGTAATAAATTCTTTTTTAACGTGTTTTAATTTATTTTGTGAAGTATGTAATAACATTCTAAGGCGTGTGTAATATATCTTCCGCATTTGACGTGCTTTTTGAATGATTAATTGATTATATTTTACGCAAGTTTAGGAGGCTAATTGAATATTTTATGCAAGTTCAGGGGGCTATGGAGACACTTTGAAAGTTCAGGGGGTCAATCAACCATTTTGGACAAGTTCAGGGACAAATGATATATTGAGCTTTTTTTAATAATTAAAAAACAAAAATAATACAAATGGGCCCACGAAAATTTAAATTAAAGGGAAAATTACACAGAAATTCATATTTTAAAAACTATTTACAATTATGAAAATCGTTTTCATGTATTTTATCATTATATGATTTTAAATTTTAAAATATCAGAAAATCATAATTTTATTTCTATTTTTGTCAAATTTTCAGTTATTCAGTTGCAGGAAATAAAAACAGTTTTAAAAAAACCACCAAATATGACATTTAAATAAATTTGTTTAAGAGTCTGACACAGTTATAAATAATTTCTTAATTATGATCATTGTGTAATTTACCCTAAATTAAATCACAACATAGTATACCACTATTATTAACATTAAATTGTTATGACAAATATCTTCTCAAATAATAAAATTAAGTTAGAAACCATTAGAGATATTTTTGCCTTCTATTGGTTACTTTATTTATTTATTTTTTTTTGATAAAGTAAAACTTACTTTGTTTTTTCACTATTGGACGATGGTGGATTTTAATAAAATAAGTTCATCCCATAATAGTAAAAATAAAGTAAGGTTTATTTTGTCAAAAACAAAGTAAACCTAACTTAACCGAGATACGTATTACCAATAATGGTGGTTGTTGCTACAAATGTTTAGATTGTATGTTTAGAGGGTAAATTTCAGCTATGGTGTACAACTTTTACCATATTTCACACTTTGGTGTACAACCTTTAATTTGTCTCACTAATATGTACGAACTTAGGGGTGACCTCCCACTATGGTGTACAGCCGGTGAAAATGACCGGTCAACCCGAAAGTCAACACGCCACATCAGCTGTTTGACCGGTCAAGAGTCAACCTTTGACCACTTTAAGATAAAATTACATATATAACCTTTCTTCCTCTTTTCCATCTCCATTGCTCTCTCTACCTCCCCTTTCTTCCCTCTTTTCCATTTCCAGTTGCAGTGCTCTCTCTCTAACTCCCTTTCTTCCCTCTTTTCCATTTCAATTTCCATTGCCCTCTCTAACTCCCTTTCTTCCCTCTTTTCCATTTTCATTGCTCTCTCTAATCCAATCGATCAGGTAACAACGCTACTTTTTTTATTGGCAATATTGGACGACGACTTTAGCGGCCAAACTCAAGTGCAGATCCATCAAATGCGTGCTTTTTCTTCTGGTTAAGGGGAGGTTAAAAGAGGAAGCGGCAAGGAAATATTTTCAGCAATTGATTTCCGCAGTTGGGTTTTGGCACGCTAGGGGAGTGTTTCATCGAGATATGAAGTCGGAAAATCTCCTCCTCGATGAGAATGGTGATTTGAAGGTCTCAGATTTGAAGGTAAAGCATCGGTGGTAGAAAATCCACAGTGCACACTATTGAATGTTGATGTGGTAGCTATTGAATTAACAGAAAAGGCATGGTTTGATATTATTTATAGAAGCAGTCAAACTCATCCATCAAAACAAAGAGAAATAACAAATATCTGTCTGATTATTCCCGTGGGTTGATTTTATTTGTTTTGATGGCCGGTTACCTACTGTTTCATGACCAAAATGTTATGCTTATGTACAAGAAATCTACAGGGGTGAAAAGTTAGAGAGAGAAAAAAATTAGAGAGAGAAATGAGTTAGAAAGGGAGAAGAGTTAGAGAGAGAAAGGAGCCATGGGAAAGAGAGAGTTGAAGGAAGGAGAGTGTATTTTTATTTTTTTATTATTTTTTGGGGATAAAGGGTATTTTGGTCATTGTATAAGGAGGGTGTTTAATTGTGGCATGCTTTCTTTCCTCTATAAATATGGTGGCATGCTTTCTTTCCTCTCTGCATTCATTCCTTCCCTTTTTCTTTTGTTTATTTCTAAAGATAGAGAAAGTGTGTCTGTGGGTTAGAGAGAGAGCTTCTCTTGTTTCGTTTGGGGTTTTTTCAGAGGCAAAGATCACAGAGATATATTAAGGTAGTGAAGCTTATTAAATTCTTTTTCTTGCTTTATCTTTCAATTTACATTACAAACTTAAATGTTTAAGAAACTCATTTTCTTGGCTCAGATCTGATATTGAAGTTTTGTTTATCAAAAACTTGATCATGTTTATTTTGTTTGATCAAAAGATCCGGTCTTTACCAAATAAAAATTAAAGTATTTAAAATTCTTAAAGGTTTCAGCTTTACTTTTTTACCTAATTTCTGAAAGTACATGAAAATGGCTTGATTTTGTTTGTAATCACGCGGTTCTTGACCTTTTAGAGATCCGGGTGACAGTGGCGGAGCCAGAATTGGAGATTTGGAGGGCTAAATTTAATTACGTAGTTTCCGGTAATTTTTTAAACTCCAGCCCGTTAGAGGTGGGCAATTTTTTTTTTAGCCTCCAGCATAATAAAAATGTTTCATTTTGTCCGAAATGAAAAGCGTAAACATATTTAATTTTCTATATGTTCAATGTTGATTTTCTAAACTAAGACACCTAAAGTTTTGTCGTTTTGGTGTGTCGAATGCTAAAAAATTAATGGTTTTAAACCTAAAAATAGTAGAAATATTTAATATTTTATAAATCCAATATTAATTTCTTAATAATTATATTTGGAAAATAAAAAAATTTAAAAGAGTCGTAGGGAAAAAATCAATTAGGATAAATAAAAGCGAACAAAAACGGGGTTCAAAAAGTTTTGTTTTGTTTATCATTTTCTTGGCTCAGATCTGATATTTTAGTTTTGTTTATCAAAAACTTGATCATATTTATTTTGTTTGATCAAAAGATTCGGTCTTTACCAAATAAAAATTAAAGTTTTTAAAATTCTTAAAGGTTTCAGCTTTAGTCTTTTACCTAATTTCTGAAAGTACATGAAAATGGCTTGATTTTGCTTGTAATCAGGGCGGTTCTTGATCTTTCAGAGATCCGGAGCCAGATGATAAAGTTGAGCCTATCGTATATATTTTTTTGGTCTCTTATCATTATGGCCTTGGACCGATGTCATGGAAAAGAAAGTTAAAAATTAACTTTTATATAGGATTTAAACGAGGTTAAATGTTTAGTTTGGAGGTTAGAGGAGTTAAATATTTAACCCTATTAACCTCCATTTACTCTTAAAAAATAACTCACAAACAAAGCTAACATAATACTTAACCTTCTATTAAACTCCTCCCAATCAAGTTCTAAATGTTTAAGAACCTCATTTTCTTGGCTCAGATCTGATATTTTAGTTTTGTTTATCAAAAACTTGATCATGTTTATTTTGTTTGATCAAAAGATTTGGTCTTTACCAAATAAAAATTTAAGTATTCAAAATTCTTAAAGGTTTCAGCTTTACTCTTTTACCTAAATTCTGAAAGTACATGAATATGGCTTGATTTTACTTGTAATCAGGACCGTTATCCGGGATGAGAGGATAAAGTTGAGCCTCTCGAATATATATTTTTTTGGGGGTCTTTTATCATGATGGCCTGGGCGGACGTCACTCAATTCATAACCCAGGCCGTCCCTACTCTTGTAATATTATTATTTTTTTGCTGTGAGCAGTGACAAAATGGCTTTAAAAATGCTAAAGGTTGAGTTTTTAACCAAAATAAGTGAAAGGTTTCAAATTTGGGACTTCTCAACTTTCTTTGCTTATTTGGACAGGAGCTTTTGTTTTGCTGGAATCGAAGATCTGAAAGAAACAATGTACGAGGATGTTACTTGTCATTTTGATGCAAGAATATGGAATTGGGAATCTTGGAAATTTGTAAGTAATCTTCATATTTCTTATTAACATGAGTTGTCTAACTATAGTGTAGTTTTCTGTATGAGTTTGAGCCTAGGTTGAGACACCGTGTGACTCCTACCTTGGCTATTCTTCCCGACTAACATGTAGGTAACACGGGATGTGGTTGAGATGACACCGTTATGTGTGTTAAAAAAAAAAGATAAACTTAATTTTGATAAAAAAATAAAATAAAACAAAGACATGGTGAAAAGAAGAATTAATTGGGTAGTTCAAAGTCAAAGTATGGGTCAATCAAATTATTGATGTAAGTTCAAAGTCTTTGTATAGGTGAATGACATTATTGATGTAAGCGATCAAAGTCTTTGTATAGGTTTTATATGAATTTTCAGTTTGAGTCATTCTATTCTAGTAGTGTGAGTCCATCTTCATTCTTGACTTGGTTGATTCAAAGAGATGTTCACATCAGGTTAGTTAAAGTTTAGAGAACATAATATTAGAAAATGTAGAGTTTAATGGGGTAAATTACATACGTGGTGTACAACCTTTACTCCCAAATCACACTTTGGTGTACAACCAAAATTTTGTCACACTAAACCGTACGAACTTTAGATAACCTCCCATTAAAGTGTACAACCGATTTTTATGACCGGTCAACGCTGGTCAACTATGCCATATCAGTATTTTTAATTTTAGAATTAAAAAAAGTGGGACCCACTTTTTATGAAATGACTAAAATACCCTCATCTTCTTCCTTCAACCCCTCTCTCATTTCTCTGTCTCTCTTAAGTCTTCTCTCACTCCTCCCTCCTGGCTAAGTTTCGACTTGGCTTACTCATCTCTCCGGTCGTTGATTTCTGCGGTTCATGCCGTCGTCTTACTTATCCAAATTTGAGTCAATTGGGAAAATTATTCATCCAAATTTTACCTTTAATGTTGACAAATTGGGTCGATTTTACCCCTAAATATTAGTTTTAGGGATGTTCTTACGCCAATAGGCAAAACATCTCTAGTTTAAGAGTGTAAATCATTAAGCTTTTTTTTTTTTTGCATTCCTATTTCTATTGTTATTAGAGAAGGTAATATCAGGACATAATTGATCTTTATTGCTTGTTACTATTATTTTTTTTATTGTTTTGAGTATATGCAAACACAATAAAGAAAATATCTATTTAGCACCCATAAATATGAAAACAGATGATAGAAGGAAGAATCAATTTCTTGTATTTAACACCTTTATCAGCACAGGTTTATATATTGCCTTTAACATGACTAAAGTATGTTGACAGCAAAGCAAAATAATCCCGCCAAAACTAACAAATTCCTAACTACTTGTTAACAATAACAAAACTAATGTTTACTGCTTTAACAATTCATCTTGTAACTCCAACAGCCCCTCCTCAAGATGAATCTATCCTTCCAAAACCCATTTTATTCAAAGCAGGAAGCATATGAGCAGAGCTTAACGGTTTGGTGAATAAATCTGCAATTTGCTCTGTTGTAGATATGAATGAGGATGAAACGAAACCATTTGCAATATGTTCACGAATGACATGACAATCAATGTCAACGTGCTTGATCTTCTCGTGGAATACAGGGTCTTTAGCAATTGCAATTGCTGATTGACTGTCGCTGTACATCGGAATTGGCATCTTTGGTTGAAGGCAAAAATCTTTTAACAGATAAGAAATCCACTTTAATTCACATGAGGTCACTGCCATACTCCTATATTCAGCTTCAGTAGATGACTTGCTCACTGTCGGTTGCTTCTTTATCTTCCAAGAGATTAATGAATTGCCTATCATGATACAAAATCCAGTTAAAGATCTCCTCGTTATCTTGCACCTTGCCCAATCCGCATCACAGTAAGAAACTATTTGTGTAATATCAGAATCCTTTGGATAGAACAATCCACATGTCATGGATCCCTTCAAATACTTAAGAACATGAAGAGCAGCTTGCAGATGATGCTGACATGGTTTTTGCATATATTGACTTAGTTGGTTGGTAGCATATGCAATGTCCGGTCTGGAAAAACCGAGATAGAGTAGTCTCCATACCAATCTTCTATATACGCCAGGATCATCTAATGTGTCACCTGCATCTGATAAGGGAGTGGAGTCAATTAACATAGGACTAGTGATAGATTGAGCATTCTCAAGCCCTGCATCAACTAACATGTCTCTGATGTACTTCGTTTGTGTAAACAGTAGTCCTTGACTTGTTCTTGTCATTTCCACTCCAAGAAAATACTTGGCTGGACCCAAGTCTTTGATAGTGAACAATGAATGTAAATAATCCTTGACACCTTGAATAAGAAATTGGTCAGAACCCATGACAAGGATGTCATCTACATAAACCAACACTGCCAAAAATGAATTTGGGGTAACTTGAGTAAACAAGCAGTGATCATTCTTTGATCTAGAAAAACCATAAGCTAAGAGTTGTGATGATAGCTCTTTATGCCATTGATGACCAGCTTGTTTGAGTCCATAAAGGGACTTAACCAACTTGCAACAATACCCATTTGGTACCTTATCATATCCCTGAGGGACTTGTAGATATATATCTTCATCAAGTGTCCCATGTAAATATGCGTTATTTACATCTATCTGTTCTATATTCCATCCTCGTGCGACCCCAATAGCTAGAAAAGTTCTAACTGTAACTTGTCTTGCCACGGGACTGAAACTGGCATGATAATCAACTCCATACACTTGGTTATAACCTTTAGCAACTAACCTTGCTTTGCACCTCTCCACCTCTCCTGTTGATTTGTATTTGATTCTATAAACCCATCCAGCTGCTAGGGGTTGTATCCCTTTTGGTAATGGTACTATGTCCCATGTGTGGTTTTCTTCTAACGCCTGTAGTTCTGCTTGCATTGCTTGAACCCATTCCGGTTGGAGTTTTGCCTCATCATACTTAGTAGATTCTTTTAGTTGCAATAGTTGAGTAAAAAAAGCCTTGTGATCATCTGTAATTGTGACAGAAGTTGGTCTTTGTTCGCTCCGCACTTGTTGACAAGCAGCAAAATCCTTTAACCAAGTCGGTGCTTTAATGATTCTGGTGGATTTTCGAAGATTTGGAATATTTGTTGTTTTTGGTGCATCAGGGGAAAGAGAAGTGTTTGATAGTGCATCAGGTGGAGTTGAGGGAATATTTGTTCGAGGAATGGGTTGAGAAATTAAGGGCTGTGCTGAGCTGAGCTGTGCTGAGCTGAGCTGTGCTGAACTGAGCTGAACCGAGCTGAGTTGAGGAGGTATGATTGACTGTGATATCAAGAAAGGAAAATTGTTTTCTACAAACCAAACATCTCGAGATGTAATCATTTGGTTAGTAGACTCATTGAAAACCTTATAGCCCTTTTTTCCAGGAGTGAATCCCATAAACACACCAGAATGACTTCTAGGACTGAACTTATTTTTGTTTGGTCTAGTATCTGAGTAATAGCACCTGCACCCAAAAACATAAAATTTATCATAAGCAGGTACTTGGTTAAACATCCTTTCATGCGGAGATATCCAATTAAGGATTCTTGATGGAAGGACATTAATTATTGATGCTACCATCAGAACTGCTTCACCCCAAAATGTAGTTGGAATTCCGGATTGAAACAGAATGGCCCTGGCTACCTCAAGTAGATGTTTGTGTTTCCTCTCAACCACTCCATTTTGTTGGGGAGTGTAAATGCAAGTTGTCTGATGCAGGATGCCCCTGGATTGAAATAATACTTGACAACTGGAGTTTACAAACTCAGTTCCATTGTCACTACGTATGACTTTAACATGTGTATCAAATTGACATTGTACCATGTTCAGAAAAGTTTCAATAGCAGAAGCAACCTGTGCTTTTGACTGTAATAATACAATCCAAACCATCCTTGTATAGTCATCCACTAGTGTAATAAAATACCTTGCACCAATAAAAGAAGCTATCTTATATGGACCCCATAAATCAATGTGTAACAATTCAAATTTAGCACTTGTTGTTATTGAACTTCTTGAAAAAGGGAGTCTGTGCTGCTTTGCATAGGGACAAACATTGCAATTTTCTGAAATACAAGTTGCCTGTATGTTACTAATATGATTCAAAACATCAAAAGATGCATGGCCAATCGTTTATGCCAAATATCAGAAGCTACAGATGTATTAACACTAGAAAAACAAAAATCTCTTATTTTTGTTATCTCTTCTTCACTAAAAGATCTTTCATCCAAGATGTATAGACCATCTTCCTGCCATCCCACAGCCTTGATAATGCCAGTATCCTTATCCTGCAGATAACAGTAATGTGATTGAAAAATTACTGTTAAGTTTGTCTGCTTTAATAACTGTCCTATGGATAACAGGTTATATTTGAAGCTTGGGACATATAGAACATTCTCCAACTCAATGTTGGGTGATAATCTGATATTTCCAACAGATTTGATCTTTTGTATAGCTCCATCTGGCATGATTACTTGTTGATTATGAGTTGCAGGTTTCAATACATTGAATAATGATTCAACTGAGCACATATGTGTGGTGGCACCACTATCCAAAATCCAGCACAATGTAAATTGACCATTAGGATATTTCATACCTGAAAATCCAGCGAAAGCTGTGAAATCCATGTTGTTGTTGTTTGGATGTTGAATTGGTGAGTCTGCTATCTCTTTATCTTTTCCTTTAAGCATTCTGTAAACTTCATTTAACATGTGTTTCACACTAACATTTTCTTCAATACTATCATAATCGATATCATTTTCATTCGCAACATCTGCATTACCACATTGTACTGCATTCGCTCGATTATAATTAGTGTTGCCTGACCTGTTCCCAGTATTGTTCTTCTTCTGAAAACGTTGTTGTTGCTTGAATTTTGGGTGCCATTCTGGATATCCAACAAGCTTAAAACATTCTGCCTTAGTATGTCCAGACATATCACAATGGTCACATTGTTTATCACTCTTAGAATTGCCTTTATTCCTATTTCCTGCAACATTATTTTTCCTTCCAGTTTGTGCCATGTTTGCTACCTCTATATGTTGATCAATTGCTATCTCATGTTGTTTTTCTACTTTTAATAACATGGAATAAGCTTTATTGATGTTAGGTAATGGCTCCATCAATAAAACCTGATTCTTAACATGTTCATAGCTTTCATTTAAACCCATGAGAAACTGCATCAGTTTGGTATCCTCAAGTGTTTCTGCCATACGCTGAAAAGCATTGCAGTCACAATTTCTTGAGGCTCCACAATGGCAACTGGGAATAGGAGTTAGAAAACTCAATTCGTCCCACAGACGTTTCAGTTTGTTGAAATATTGAAGTATAGAAGCATTACCTTGAACAGACAATGCTATTTCTCTTTGAATTTTGTAGAGCATAGGTCCATTGCTTGTGCCAAAGCGATGTTCCAGATCTGTCCACAATTCTCTTGATGTTGAAGCATACTGAAAACCCTCAGCAATCTCTTTAGACATGCTGTTAATTATCCAGGCTGTAACTAAACAATCTTGTTTAAGCCATTTCTGATAATCTGTTGAGCCTTCTTCTGGTACTTCTTCATCCTTGAGTATGAAATTGCTTTTCTCTTTGACAGTGAGAGCGCGAATAACAGCTCTTCGCCATGAGATGTAGTTGTTTCCGGTTAATTGGAAATTGATGATCGTTAAACCAGGATTGTCTTGATTCTGAGAAATTAGGTTATTCATGTTTGCGATTTCTTGATCTGCAATGTTGTGATTACGAGTTCCTTCTTCTCTGTTTGTTACCTCAGGATCGCGAAATTGATCTCCTCCTCTTCGTGGATTTTGAACGCGTTCTCTACTTCTTCCTCGTCTGGAAGATGCTACGATCTCTTCTTCACTATCTGACGGAAACTGTTCCTCAAACGGAATCTCTCTGATCCTTCGACCTTTCACCATTAATCGATGAAGGAAGAACCTGCTCTGATACCATATGAAAACAGATGATAGAAGGAAGAATCAATTTCTTGTATTTAACACCTTTATCAGCACAGGTTTATATATTGCCTTTAACATGACTAAAGTATGTTGACAGCAAAGCAAAATAATCCCGCCAAAACTAACCAATTCCTAACTACTTGTTAACAATAACAAAACTAATGTTTACTGCTTTAACAATTCATCTTGTAACTCCAACAATAAATCAGGAGAGACAGTAAATTCTGGATCTGTCACTGCCAATCTCTATTGTTTTTAATGACGGTTTCTTTTATGTAGTTTTTAGGTTTAATATATCTCAAGCCTTCCAAATCGTCCAAAAATTGCTATTGATTTCTAAACTTCAAAACTTTACAGCTAATCCCATCAAGTTTCTTATTTGGAATAAATAACTCTTCAAGTTTTTTATTTGGAACAAATAACCCGTTAAGTTGTTTATTTAGAACAAATAACCCCTAAATCCAAAAAACATTTAACATAATATCGGTTGCTATATCTAACTAATCTACCGATACATTAACAAAAGGGAAAAAAACTTCCAAAATCTCAATTGTTAACCTATTTGACGTCTTATTTATTCCAAATAGGGAGTTAGTTGTAATATTTACAAGCTTCTATTTCAACACCTTTTGGTCTAACTTTAACGTTTTTTCTGTTATGTTGATACTCGGATTAATAGTCTTTTTATCATGATCCATTTTTGGTTGTGTGCTTCCTAATAATAATGTGATTCAAATTGGTTATAAATTTGATGGTTTGACTAGTTCTACAACTTATTAAATATCTCAGACATAGTCATCTTTCAAAACCAATGTCGTTTTAACTGCCTAGGCGCTTGAAATTCCTCTAGATGGTCAAGAGCTACCTATGATCTTTGTTGTCGGTATCGGCACTACAAGAGGGGTTCCTACCATCTTTAGTGTTCTTTCCCTTGAATGAGGGAAAAATAACTTTCTTGATTAAGCTCCGGGCCTTTATAATTATATTGAATAAGCCTATGATCTATGTCATTGTTTTTAATTAAGTCTATGATCTTTAGTTTTTACATTGAGAGTTGCTTGATAGCAAGGGTTCAAATTGCTTTCAATACATTAACAGGTATTGAATGCATCAATCCTGTAAGTGATTGATTATGATTATCAATACTTTTTGAAACTAAATACAATTAAGGTTTATTTTGAAGCTTTTACATTAAAACTTATTATTAGTTATATGATTTTATATTTACATCTCTTAACTAAAATTATTTATTTTCTTTAAATTATTCTAATTATAATTGATTCTAATATAATAGTTCCAGTATCAAGGACCAAATGATATTCATTTGTTTGAAGCTTTATCCTACTTGTGTGTATGTAATTCTTAAATTGAAAGGGATAAGCTCATAACCAAACTTTTAAATTTGTATGTTTTTGAAAGACGAAGTCCCTGATGAAGTCCTTAAATTTTAATTTTAACATAGATACATTAATTTCCTCATTAACGATTCTGTTAGCGAACAACTCAATTCATGTGAAAACTAAAGATCATGGACTTAATTAAAAAAAGTGACAAAGATCATAAAGACTCGAGAGCTTAATCAAGAAAGTTATCATTCCCCCATTCGAGCGAAAGAACACTAAATATGGTAGGAACTCCTCTTGTAGTTTCGATGCTGACTGAAAAGATCATAGGAAGCTTTGAACCACCCTAAGGAATTTAACAAACACTTTTCGTCACATAGATTCTGTTAACCACAACAAAATCAAATTGTCCTTTAGATTAATATAATTATAATATAAATGAAGGTTGATTCCTTTAATACTAATTGATAATTCACGAAACGCAAACAATTATGTATATTTTTTTATGACTTTTATTGACGAAATGCAATACGAATAAGAACAGAATAGAAATAAATTACTTGAAATAGATGAAAAAGATGAAGCACAGAATGATCTCACAATTCCATTGTTCAAAGATCTAAATCCTCTAGCTAGAAGTTGGAATTTAGTTCACCATAGAAGAGAGAATAAAACGCCAAAGATGAAGAAGCTTGAAGAAGAATGATGTTGCTGGCAGAAAAAGATGATGATGAAAGATCATGATGATCCCTCATTGCCAAGATCGTCGATCAATGACTCTAGGTCATGAGGGAACTCGATGTGGTCAGGGTTCGTAGACCAAATAGGGGCACCATCTTCAGCCATACCTGCAAATGCATCACGAATAACAAATTAGATGCCTACATCATTGTGTCCACCTCGTCCTCCTCCCTCAGAATCCACAAAACTAACCTGATCGAGGAGCATACTTTGCTATCGTAACCTGAATAGCCTCCAAATCGGTGAAGTCTTGCTGTGATAAGCCCTGTCCTACCAAGAAATTTTGAAGACATCCTTTCTTTCGACCCTTTGAACGAGCTGACTTCTAATTTGAATACATGAACCATCCTTTCGGCATATACGCATAAAAAAGTTTCTTGACCTCGAGCTTAGGCACATGAGGGATAACATTTATCCAAAACACTAACTGCTCCACTTTTTTAAATCGGTGATAAGTCACGGAATGGATAACTCTTTTTTTATGTCTTAATTTGTGACCTTGGTTTCTGTGTACAGAGAGAGGTTTATCTTTATGACTTGTTCTTTGAGTGAACCACCCTACAAATGGTCCATCCCTTTTTAACTCTACACACATAAATTCCAATTCATCTTCAGTGAGCTTTTTATAATTTTCATCTGCAATCGTCCGAATATCGGTCGACCTGTGTAACCAATTACTATGAAATTAGAACATTGATTTAGCTAATCATAATTATAAATCCCTTGAACCATCTTATTCTTTTCAAAAGAATCAGAAATAACATTGAATAACTAATTTTTATTCACTTAAAAAAGCAAATTCTATACATACTTTGAGCTAATTTAAACGGTTCTGGTGCACCTCGAGGCCTATATGGATATTCTGCAGCGGTGATGACTCCTATCAGATCTTAGGTAATATTGTATTCCCCGTACCTTGCCCCAAGAAAGTCGAAAACTAAATCCCCAAACGGACACAAGTCAATACCGTGTTGGATGGATAGTCTCAAACGAGCCTAGAAGGTGTTGATTGCTCAATGGATGATGCAGGTGGAGTTTTCTGAGGAAGAGAGAAAATAAATCACAATAACATTCTTCGCATTCTGGTTCGGCAGAATTTGCCGTATTTTTTGCTTTCGAGTCATTATCATTCTATTCCCCGGATAGTACTCAAATCCCTATATACCCTCTCTTTTTCTAAACTGATAATACTTGCATATCTTCTTCCTCTTTTGAGTGCTATCCGGGGGAGGTAAAGATAATGACTCAAAAGCAAAAAAAGATGTCACATTCTGCCGAAGTCAGAATGCCAAGGAGTTAATCAAGTTTTCTAAATTTTTATTTCTAATGTTTGATGAAATTTATTTTTCTCATTTTATTAAGAAGACTATACGTGCATCATCTGTTCAATAATCAACGCCTTCGAGTCTCGTTTGAGACTCGTTCGGTAGAAGGTGAATCTCAATTGGGAGATTCAGAACCTATCCATTCAACATGGTATTGATTTGTGTCAGTTTGGGATACAATTTTCGATTTTCTTGGGGCAAGGTACGAGAAATATGATATTCTCCAAGATCTGGTAGTAGTCGCCATCGCTGTTGAATATTCATATAGGCCTCGAGGTGCGTCAGAATGTTTGAATTGGCTCACTTGGTATGTATAAAATTTGTTTTTTTAAAGTGAATAAAAATCAGTTATCCGACGTTATTTCTGAATTCTTTTGAAAAGAATAAAAAATTTCAAGGGATTTATCATCAGTTAAATCAATGTTCTGTTTTTGTAGGAATCAGTTACACAGTTTGACCAATGTTCGCACGATTACAGATGAAAATTGTGAAAAACTCGCTGAACCTGAATTGGAATATGTATGTGTTGTGTAGAGTTAAAGAGAGATGGATTATTTATAGGGTGGTTCACTGAAAGAATAACTCATATAGATAAACTCATCTCTGTACATAAAAACCAAGGACACAAATTAAAATATTAAGAAAAGAGGGTTATCTATACCGTGACTATCATCGGTTTTCAAAAGTGGAGGAGCAAGCGAACCAAATAACTTTAAGTCTAAATGGGGAATTATTTTCTCAATTAACCTAGGGATCGTTTGGTTCGCGAAATAGAGGGGGAATAGAATAGTTATTCCTAAAAAATAGTTATTCCCGCCTTTGGTTCAATGTTTTTGATGGAATAGTTATTCCATAGAATCTCTATTCCTTGTTTTTAAGGAATAGATATTTTTCAATTTATTCAAAGAATAGCCTATTCCTAATATTGTATTTTTATAATTTAAAAAATTATCCTCTATTAAATCATTAATCCTCTCTCTAGTCAATTTCTCAAATCCTGTATACTTTGGTAAATCCATGATTTGTATCATAAAAAAAACGTGAAAAATAGAAAAATGAGACAAACGTTAAAAAATGTAAAAATACGAAAAATTAAGGTTGATTCATTTAATACTAATTGATAATTCACGAAATGCAAACAATTATGTATATTTTTTTTACTCTTATTGACAAAATGCAACCACGTTATGATATTGTTTAAAGTTAGAAACACAATTTATTTTATTCTTTACACATTGCATATAGAAATTAGACAAACTAAAAACACTCATCATTATTATTATTATTATTATTAATTTTTTATTTCTAAGTTACTAGCCCCCTCACAAACTCAAGGAACAGGGCCATTTTTTCCTCTATGTCTCTGACGGAACCAACACCCAATTAACCATGATAAGGGCCTTCAAGAGCTCGACCACTGACATGCGCCGAAGAATCAGTGCGTGAACGCTAGGAAGGAGGCTCATTATCAGCTCCATCCTCCATGTCGACCACTATAATATCATCTCTCTTAACCTCAAGATCAGTAGACACCTCCCCTTCCCTCAACTCGTCGCCCGCAAAATCTCTCGTAACGTCTCCCCTCGCCTTGTGGGATGTCGATCGCAAAGGCGTCACGATTGGCCCAGCCTTAGTAGGCCTAGTTCCTTCAGCTCCTTCCTCACCAAAGCCGGTTCTGCCTAACAACTCGTCACTTTCGAAGAAGAATAGAAATCAAATCAAATCAAGGATTCAATTAAATCGTGCAATATGAATAAGAACAGAATAGAAATAAATTACTTGAAATAGATGAAAAAGATGAAGCACAGAATGATCTCACAATTCCATTGTTCAAAGACCTAAATCCTCTAGCTAGAAGTTGGAATTTAATTCACATTGGAAGAGAGAATAAAACGCCAAAGATGAAGAAGCTTGAAGAAGAATGATGTTGCTGGCAGAAAAAGATGATGATGAAAGATCCTGATGATCCCTCATTGCCAAGATCGCCGATCAATGACTCCAGGTCATGAGGGAACTCGATGTGGTCCAGGTTCGTAGACCAAATAGGGGCACCATCTTCAGCCGTACCTGCAAATGCATCATGAATAACAAATTAGATGCCTACGACATTGTGTCCACCTCGTCCTCCTCCCTCAGAATCCACAAAACTAACCCGATCGAGGAGCATACTTTGCTATCGTAACCTGAATAGCCTCCAAATCGGCGAAGTCTTGCTGTGATAAGCCTTGTCCTACCAAGAACTTTTGAAGACACCCTTTCTTTTGACCCTTTGAACGAGTTGACTTCTAATTTGAATACATGAACCATCCTCTCGACATATACGCATAAAAAAGTTTCTTGACCTCAAGCTTAGGCACATGAGGGATAACATTTATCCAAAACACTAACTGCTCCACTTTTTTAATTCGGTGATAAGTCACGGAATGGATAACTCTTTTTTTATATCTTAATTTGTGACCTTGGTTTCTGTGTACAGAGAGAGGTTTATCTTTATGACTTGTTCTTTGAGTGAACCACCCTACAAATGGTCCATCCCCTTTTTAACTCTACACACATAAATTCCAATTCATCTTCAGTGAGCTTTTTATAATTTTCATCTGCAATCGTCCGAATATCGGTGGACCTGTGTAACCAATTACTATGAAATTAGAACATTGATTTAGCTAATCATAATTATAAAATCCC
This sequence comes from Euphorbia lathyris, assembly GCF_963576675.1. Lineage (NCBI taxonomy): Eukaryota > Viridiplantae > Streptophyta > Magnoliopsida > Malpighiales > Euphorbiaceae > Euphorbia > Euphorbia lathyris. The sequence continues at coordinate 90,892,787 of NC_088915.1, forward strand.
TTGAACCATCTTATTCTTTTCAAAAGAATCAGAAATAACATTGAATAACTAATTTTTATTCACTTAAAAAAGAAAATTCTATACATACTTTGAGCTAATTTAAACGGGTCTGGTGCACCTCGAGGCCTATATGGATATCCTGCAGCGGTGATGACTCCTATCAGATCTTAGGGAATATTGTATTCCCCGTACCTTGCCCCAAGAAAGTCGAAAACTAAATCCCCAAACGGACACAAGTCAATAACGTGTTGGATGGATAGACTCGGAGTCTTTCAAATGCGATTCACCTTCCATCGAACGAGCCTCAAACGAGCCTCGAATGTGTTGATTGCTCAATGGATGATGCAGGTGGAGTTTTCTGAAGAAGAGAGAAAATAAATCACAATAACCTTCTTCGCATTATGGTTCGGCAGAATTTGCCGTATTTTTTGCTTTCGAGTCATTATCATTCTCTTCCCCGGATAGTACTCAAATCCCTATATACCCTCTCTTTTTCTAAACTGATAATACTTGCATATCTTCTTCCTCTTTTGAGTGCTATCCGGGGGAGGTAAGGATAATGACTCAAAAGCAAAAAAAGATGTCACATTCTGCCGAAGTCAGAATGCCAAGGAGGTAATCAAGTTTTCTAAATTTTTATTTCTAATGATGATGAAATTTATTTTTCTCATTTTATTAAGAAGACTATACGTGCATCATCCGTTCAATAATCAAAGCCTTCGAGTCTCGTTTGAGACTCGTTCGGTAGAAGGTGAATCTCAATTGGGAGATTCGGAGGCTATCCATTCAACATGGTATTGATTTGTGTCAGTTTGGGATACAATTTTCGATTTTCTTGGAGCAAGGTACGAGAAATATGATATTCTCCAAGATCTAGCAGTAGTCTCCATCGCTGTTGAATATTCATATAGGCCTCGAGGTGCGTCAGAACGTTTGAATTGGCTCACTTGGTATGTATAGAATTTGTTTTTTTTAAAGTGAATAAAAATCAGTTATCCGACGTTATTTCTGAATTCTTTTGAAAAGAATAAAAAGTTTTAAGGGATTTATCATCAGCTAAATCAATACACAGTTTGACCAATGTTCGCACGATTACAGATGAAAATTGTGAAAAACTCGCTGAACCTGAATTGGAATATGTATGTGTTGTGTAGAGTTAAAGAGAGATGTATTATTTATAGGGTGGTTCACTGAAAGAATAACTCATATAGATAAACTCATCTCTGTACACAAAAACCAAGGTCACAAATTAAAATATTAAGAGAAGAGGATTATCTATACCGTGACTATCATCGGTTTTCAAAAGTGGAGGAGCAAGCGAACCAAATAACTTTAAGTCTAAATGGGGAATTATTTTCTCAATTAACATAGAATCTCTATTCCTTGTTTTTATGGAATAGATATTTTTCAATTTATTCAAAGAATAGCCTATTCCTAATATTGTATTTTTATAATTTACAAAATTATCCTCTATTAAATCATTAATCCTCTCTCTAGTCAATTTCTCAAATCCTGTATACTTTGGTAAATCCATGATTTGTAAAAAAAACGTGAAAAATAGAAAAATGAGACAAACGTTAAAAAATGTAAAAATACGAAAAATTAAGGTTGATTCATTTAATACTAATTGATAATTCACGAAACGCAAACAATTATGTATATTTTTTTTACTCTTCTTGACAAAATGCAACCACGTTATGATATTGTTTAAAGTTAGAAACACAATTTATTTTATTCTTTACACATTGCATATAGAAATTAGACAAACTAAAAACACTCATCATCATTATTATTATTATTATTAATTTTTTATTTCTAAGTTACTAGCCCCCTCACAAACTCAAGGAACATGGCCATTTTTTCCTCTATGTCTCTGACGGAACCAACACCCAATTAACCATGATAAGGGCCTTCAAGAGCTCGACCACTGACATGCGCTGAAGAATCAGTGCGTGAACGCTTGGAAGGAGGCTCATTATCAGCTCCATCCTCCATGTCGACCACTATAATATCATCTCTCTTAACCTCAAGATCAGTAGACACCTCCCCTTCCCTCAACTCGTCGCCCGCAAAATCTCTCGTAACGTCTCCCCTCGCCTTGTGGGATGTCGATCCCAAAGGAGTCACGATTGGTCCAGCCTTAGTAGGCCTAGTTCCTTCAGCTCCTTCCTCACCAAAGCTGGTTCTGCCTAACAACTCGTCACTTTCGAAGAAGAATAGAAATCAAATCAAATCAAGGATTCAATTAAATCATACAATACGAATAAGAACAGAATAGAAATAAATTACTTCAAATAGATGAAAAAGATGAAGCACAGAATGATGTCACAATTCCATTGTTCAAAGACCTAAATCCCCTAGCTAGAAGTTGGAATTTAGTTCACCTTGGAAGAGAGAATAAAACGCAAAAGATGAAGAAGCTTGAAGAAGAATGATGTTGCTGGCAGAAAAAGATGATGATGAAAGATCCTGATGATCCCTCATTGCCAAGATCGCCGATCAATGACTCCAGGTCATGAGGGAACTCGATGTGGTCCAGGTTCGTAGACCAAATAGGGGCACCATCTTCAGCCATACCTGCAAATACATCACGAATAACAAATTAGATGCCTACGACATTGTGTCCACCTCGTCCTCCTCCCTCAGAATCCACAAAACTAACCCGATCGAGGAGCATACTTTGCTATCGTAACCTGAATATCCTCCAAATCGGCGAAGTCTGCTGTGATAAGTCTTGTCCTACCAAGAACTTTTGAAGACACCCTTTCTTTTGACCCATTGAACAAGTTGACTTCTAATTTGAATACATGAAACCATCCTCTCGGCATATACGCATAAAAAAGTTTCTTGACCTCAAGCTTAGGCACATGAGGGATAACATTTATCCAAAACACTAACTGCTCCACTTTTTTAAATCGGTGATAAGTCACGGAATGGATAACTCTTTTTTTATATCTTAATTTGTGACCTTGGTTTCTGTGTACAGAGAGAGGTTTATCTTTATGACTTGTTCTTTGAGTGGACCACCCTACAAATGGTCCATCCCTTTTTAACTCTACACACATAAATTCCAATTCATCTTCAGTGAGCTTTTTATAATTTTCATCTGCAATCGTCCGAATATCGGTCGACATGTGTAACCAATTACTATGAAATTAGAACATTGATTTAGCTAATCATAATTATAAATCCCTTGAACCATATTATTCTTTTCAAAAGAATCAGAAATAACATTGAATAACTAATTTTTATTCACTTAAAAAAGCAAATTCTATACATACTTTGAGCTAATTTAAACGGTTCTAGTGCACCTCGAGGCCTATATGGATATTCTGCAGCGGTGATGACTCCTATCAGATCTTAGGGAATATTGTATTCCCCGTACCTTGCCCCAAGAAAGTCGAAAACTAAATCCCCAAACGGACACAAGTCAATACCGTGTTAGATGGATAGTCTCGGAGTCTTTCAAATGCGATTCACCTTCCATCGAACGAGTCTCAAATGAGCCTCGAAGGTGTTGATTGCTCAATGGATGATGAAGGTGGAGTTTTCTGAAGAAGAGAGAAAATAAATCACAATAACCTTCTTCGCATTCTGGTTCGGCAGAATTTGCCGTATTTTTTGCTTTCGAGTCATTATCATTCTCTTCCCCGGATAGTACTCAAATCCCTATATACCCTCTCTTTTTCTAAACTGATAATACTTGCATATCTTCTTCCTCTTTTGAGTGCTATCCGGGGGAGGTAAGGATAATGACTCAAAAGCAAAAAAAGATGTCACATTCTGCCGAAGTCAGAATGCCAAGGAGGTAATCAAGTTTTCTAAATTTTTATTTCTAATGTTTGATGAAATTTATTTTTCTCATTTTATTAAGAAGACTATACGTGCATCATCCGTTCAATAATCAACGCCTTCGAGTCTCGTTTGAGACTCGTTCGGTAGAAGGTGAATCTCAATTGGGAGATTCGAAGGCTATCCATTCAACATGGTATTGATTTGTGTCAGTTTGGGATACAATTTTTGATTTTCTTGGGGCTAGGTACGAGAAATATGATATTCTCCAAGATTTGGTAGTAGTCGCCATCGCTGTTGAATATTCATATAGGCCTCGAGGTGCGTCAGAACGTTTGAATTGGCTCACTTGGTATGTATAGAATTTGTTTTTTTTAAAGTGAATAAAAATCAGTTATCCGACGTTATTTCTGAATTCTTTTGAAAAGAATAAAAAGTTTCAAGGGATTTATCATCAGCTAAATCAATGTTCTGTTTTTATAGGAATCAGTTACACAGTTTGACCAATGTTCGCACGATTACAGATGAAAATTGTGAAAAACTCGCTGAACCTGAATTGGAATATGTATGTGTTGTGTAGAGTTAAAGAGAGATGGATTATTTATAGGGTGGTTCACTGAAAGAATAACTCATATAGATAAGCTCATTTCTGTACACAAAAACCAACGTCACAAATTAAAATATTAAGAAAAGAGGGTTATTGTTAGAATACATATATATATCATTGTCTATATTGGTGTTATATAGACAGAGGTTGTCTATATTGGTGTTATATAGATAGTGGTTGTCTATATTGGTGTTATATCGACAAGGGTATTAGAGTCTTTAGACATAGAAAGTAAACTTTCGTATTCCGTATTAATTGTAATTGTTTGTATATAAATACTGTAATCCTCTCTGATTCAGATATACAAAAATATCTTTCTCTTCATCTCTTTTCAATTTCAGTTAGGTTAATATAGTATCAGAGCAAGGTGGTGGATTCCAAATTCCGGCGACTGGAAATTGAGATGATCGGAGAATGAGAAGAAAGAAACAACAGTACAGATTGTACGCGGATATCGTGAATTCAAGAAATTCTGATCGTGATTCTGAATCAAGCAATCCCGATCGGAACTCAGATCAAGATTCCAATCGCGATTCAAATCGTAATACTCCAAATTCAGAATCAACGATGAATACATATGGTAATTCATCAAACAACCAGAGCAGTGACAATCCTGGTTTGATGATCGTTAATATAATTCTTGATGCAAAGAATTATAATCTGTGGAAGAGAGCATTGTTGCTTGCCATTAGTGCAAAACGCAAGACAAATTTCATCATGAAAAACGATGAACCGGCAGATCGAACCTCAGATGCACATTTGAAGTGGAAAGAAACAGATGATCTGGTCTTCTCCTGGATCTTGAATTCTCTCACCAAAGAATTGGCTGCAGTCTTCATTCATGCAAAATCTGCTCAAGGATTGTGGAAGGAGATAGAGCAAAGGTATGGAGAAAGTAATGGTCCTCTTATTTTTCAACTTCGCAAGGAGATTTGCAGTTCGACTCAATGAGGTATGTCTTTAGTAGATTTTTTTAATAAGATGAAAATGATGTGGGATGAATATGCAATATTGAAGCCTATTGAAAATTGCACTTGTGGAGAGTCAAGGAAACTTGCTCAAACACAGATTGAGGATGAACAATTGATGCAATTTCTGTCTGGATTAAATGCTGAGTTTGATCATGTTAGAGATCAAATCTTGATCATGGAACCACTACCTCCTGTTAATAAGGCATTTTCAATGCTTTCACGAATTGAGAAACAAAGAAGTGGAAGCACAAATAACAATATTATGGAGTTTGTTAATCTGTCTGCTGGTGGTAGAAAACAAGGATATAACAATGGTTATAATGGTGGAAAAAGTGGCTATCAGGGTAAGAATAAATCAGATAAGGTTTGTACTTATTGCAGAAAAGAAGGACACGAGCGTCAGGATTGTTTCAGGATTAAAGGATATCCAGACTGGTTCAAAGGAAAGAAGATAACCGGACCAACCAAACACCAAGAAAATATGACACAAGAACCATCTTCTGAACTAGAAACTCCTTTATCTAACTGTGATTTTGATGATAGTGAGGCATGCAGGAAAGATTCAATGCAGGATATGTTGCAAAAACTGGAGGTAATGCAAAGGGAGGTTCAGAGAGCCATAAAAGGAAAACAGTCAGACCAGGAATTTTTTGCATTCGCTGGTTTTGCTGGTGCTTGTGCAGGTAATAATTCAGTTCCAAATTCTGAAATATATGCTGAATGGATAATAGATTCAGGTGCTACTACACATATGACCTCAAATTTAGGAATAATGACTAATGTTACCAAGTTGACAAACACAAAAAGGATTTTCCTACCAACAGGAGAAGTACATTTAGTTAGTTTCAGGGGAGAGGTATTATTTCAGAAGAATTTGCAATTGCATAATGTTCTATATGTTCCCAATTTTAAGCAAAATTTGATGTCAGTTGGTAGATTGTTGAAAGATCAACACATTACAGGGAAATTCTGGACTGAATATTGTGTTTTGCAGGACCTGAAATGTGAGGATATCATCGTAGTGGGCAGAATAAAGAACGGTTTATACTACTTGAATGCAGAATCCTTCAATAAAGATGTAATAATGAATTTGTCTAGTCCAAATAGTATGCTTAGCAATAAGTTTACAGTTTTATCTGCAAAAGAAGAATGTTCTGATGTGTTTTTGTGGCATAGAAGACTTGGACATATGGCTTCAAATAAATTGTCACATGTATTTTAGTTTTCTAACTCTCAGCAATTTAGTCAGTGTGATGTTTGTTTAAGAGCTAAACAAGTCAGACAGCCTTTTTGTAATAGCTCTATTAAATCAATAAAAGTTTTTGATTTACTACATTTAGATTGTCGGGGTCCTTACAAGAAGACTTCTTTGAGTGGAGATCGATACATGTTGACAATAGTTGATGATTTTAGCAGAGTAACCTGGACTATTCTATTCAAACATAAGGATCAAGTGGCCAGCTTGTTAGAAAACTTCTTAATCTTGGTTAAGACACAATTTCAAATGGAGGTGAAATGTATAAGAACGGGTAATGGGACAGAATTTGTTGGAACCAACACTCAATCAATTCTTCAGAAATATGGAATAGAACATCAGAAAACTTGCGTTTACACGCCACAACAAAATGGAGTTGTGGAGCGCAGACACAGGAGTTTGACAAATGTAGCAAGAGCATTATTGAAAGAAGGTTCACTGCCTATCAGGTTCTGGGGGGAAGTAATGCTTCATGCCACAATGCTGTTAAATGTGTCTCCTACTAAAGTGTTGCAATGGAAGACCCCGTATGAAGTGTTATATAATAAGGTCCCAAATTACACAGATTTGAGGATTTTTGGATGTGCAGGGTATGTATTAAATGTCAATCCTAAAAGGGGTAAGTTTGATGACAGATCAAATTTGTGTATATATCTGGGTTATTCAGCTGGACAAAAGGGGTGGAAAATGTACAATACAATTACACAGCAATTGTGTACCTCAAGAGATGTCAAATTTCTTGAAAATGTTTTTCCCTATGCAACTAACCAACACAATTTGCAGGAAGTTACTAATTCTCATAATGGCAATGAAGATTTTAATACAATTTTCAGGTCAATTCCACCGGATGATGAGGAAGTTGAAGTCCTTACTGCAGATAATCATTTGACAGACACATCTCCTATTGGTGATTCAACTTTGCCTGTAGAAACAACAGTTGATGCTTTTGCACCCCTGTTACCTTCAATTGCAGGCAACAGACCTCATAGACAGCATACCAAACCTGGATGGATGAGAGACTTCGTGATTAATCAGATTTCTCATGAAGGAAGCAATTCCCTTTTGTACAGTCAAGAGCATACAGCTTATATGGCAGAATTAAATAAAGAATATGAAGCCAAAGGAAATCCTAAATGGGAGAAAGCTATGTATGAAGAAATTGAAGCCTTGGAAAGGAACAAAACTTAGAAGCTAGTGCCTCTACCTTCAAGAAAGACAACTATCACTTCCAGATGGATTTTCAAAGTGAAATATGCTCCTGATGGAACTGTTTCTAGGTATAAAGCCAGACTTGAGGCTCGTAGTTATAATCAAACATATGGAGTGGATTATCATGATAGTTACTCTCCTGTTACTAAAGTAACCACAGTGAGAGTTTTTCTTGCAGTTGCTACCGCCAACAATTGGCCAATCCAGCAGATAGACATTAATAATGCTTATTTGTATGGATCAATTGAGGAGGAATTATACATGGAAGCACCGGCAGGATATGATAGTCAGGGCATGGTTTGCAAACTGGAAAAGTCCTTATATGGACTTAAGCAGGCAGGGAGGCAATGGAATAAGGCTTTCACAAACAAGTTGATTCAACTGGGATATGTGAAATCCATTCATGATTATTTTTTATTCACTAAACGAAAGAAGGGGAAAGAGACATATATAGAATTGCTCGGATGAGAGATAGGAAGACGCGAGATCTCGGAAAAGTTAAATGTGTGAAGGATGTGGACCAGAAAGTCCTAGTTGGAGATAAGGATATCAAGGAACGATGGAGGTCCTATTTTGATGACTTATTTAATGGAGATCGCCAACAAGATGTTGGAGATATAAGTATCCATCACGATATGATAAATCATGAATGCCTGCGGAGAATTCAAAAGGGTGAAGTCAAAATGGCATTAAGTAAGATGAAGTTGAAGAAAGCAGTAGGACCTGATGGCATCCCTATTGAGATTTGGAGATGTTTGGGAGAAAGAGGAATCGAATGGTTGACGACGTTCTTCAACAAAATTTGGAGAAACAATAAGATGCCATCAGAATGGAGGAAAAGTACCTTAATCCCTTTGTATAAGAACAAAGGCGATGTCCAAGATTGTGCCAACTATCGGGGAATCAAATTAATGAGTCACACTATGAAACTTTGGGAGCGAGTGATTGAACAAAGGCTAAGGAGGACGATGAAGATCTCGGAAAACCAGTTTGGCTTTATGCCGGGAAGATCAACTATGGAAGCCATCCATCTAATGAGACAATTAATGGAGCACTATCGAAATAAGAAGAAAGACTTGCATATGGTTTTCATTGACTTGGAGAAAGCATATGATAAGGTACCAAGGGAAGTACTTTGGTGGGCCTTGATAAGGAAAGACATTTCGTGGAAATATATTGACATCATAAAGGACATGTATGAGGGAGTATGCACGAGTGTACGTACTAGTGTTGGGAAAACTGAAGAGTTTCCTATTACGATTGGAGTGCATCAAGGTTCCGCACTAAGCCCATTTCTTTTTGCCATCGTTATGGATGAACTAACAAGTTCACTTCAAGATGGTATACCATGATGCATGCTGTTTGCAGATGATATTGTGTTGGTTGATGAGACGAAAGAAGGAGTGGAGATGAAGTTGGAACTATGGAGGCAAACTCTAGAATCTAGAGGCTTTAAGTTGAGTCGAAGTAAGACAGAATATTTGGAGTGTAAGTTTAGCGGCCGTAGGAGTAGGGAGGCAGGGACAATCACCCTAGATGGGAGAGTTGTTCAGGCCTCGGATTGCTTCCGGTATTTAGGATCTATTATCCAAACGGATGGAGAAGTAGATGGAGATGTTGCCCATAGGATTAAAGCTGGTTGGTCGAAGTGGAAGAGTGCTACGGGTTTCCTTTGTGATCCCGGCATGCCTAATAGATTGAAGGGAAAATTCTACCGGAAGGCAATTAGACCAGCATTGTTATATGGTACGGAGTGTTGGGCAGTGAAACACTGCCACATCCATAAGATGTCGGTGGCGGAGATGCGTATGTTGAGATGGATGTGTGGTCACACGAGAAAGGACCGGGTGCGTAATGAAATAATTAGGACAAAAGTAGGGGTTACATCTATTGAGAATAAAATGAGAGAAAACCGACTAAGGTGGTTTGGCCATGTGAGACGTAGAGCGCTTGATGCGCCGGTTAGGAGAACCGAAGAGTGGCAAAGGGATGTAGTGGTGAGGGGTAGGGGAAGACCTAAGCAAACTTGGAGGAGGGTGATCGAGAGTGATATGAGTTTATTGGGAATTGAGGAAAATATGGTAGTGGATAGGACGGAGTGGAGGGAGCGAATCTGTGTCGCTGACACGACTTGATTTTCACGGTTTTATATGATGGTTCATGTTAGCCGACCCCGAATCATTTCGGGACTAAGGCTTTGTTGTTGTTGTTGTTGTAAACGAACAACAGATGGTCATTTCCTTGCATTAATAGTATATGTTGATGATGTACTCATAACTGGTACATCAATGAAATTGATTACAGAAACTAAAAGAGCTTTGGATGAGTCATTCACTATAAATGATATGGGAGAATCCAAATATTTTTTGGGTATAGAACTGGCAAGATCAGATAAAGGTTTGCTTATTTCTCAATCAAAGTATATCAGGGATTTGATAAAGGATGCTGGATTGACAGAAGCTCATAGTGTAACCAGTCCTTTTGCATCAGGTGTTAAACTTGATGACGAAGGTTCTCCACTGTACACCGAACCAGAGAGATATAGAAGAATGGTTGACAGGTTGCTCTACCTTGGATTCACAAGGCCTGATATTTCTTTTGTTACACAACAATTGAGTCAGTATATGAGCAATCCAACAGTAATACATATGGAGACAGCAATACATGTGGTTAAATACTTGAAGAATTCAATTAATGTTGGTTTGTTCTATAGTGTGACAGCGGATTTGCGAAACATGGAGGCATACTGTGACTCAGATTGGGGCAGGTGCAAAATCACTCGTAAGTCAGTAACAAGATACTGTGTTTTTATAGGGAAAAATTTGGTGTCTTGGAAGTCCAAAAAGCAAGGAACAGTCAGCAAAAGCTCTGCTGAAGCAGAGTACAGGGCTATGTCCACGACATCTTGCGAGCTTAAATGGTTGTCATACTTATTATCAGAATTCAGGTATCAACCACAGTTGCCTATTCACTTATATTGTGATAACCAAGCGGCCATTCACATAGCAGCTAATCCAGTATTTCATGAACAAATGAAACATGTTGAAATTGATTGTCATATAGTCAGACAACATATGGAATCAGAGTTTATTAGTACTCCTTATGTGAGTTCTTCTCAACAAGTTGCTGATTTACTGACAAAGCCTTTGACAGGACCTCAGATGGCCACAGCTTTGCATAAGATGCAATTGTACACTTATGCAGATCATGGTTGTGCAAGTTGAAATTCAGAGTATCTCAACTTGAGGGGAGGCTGTTAGAATACATATATATATCATTGTCTATATTGGTGTTATATAGACAGAGGTTGTTTATATTGGTGTTATATAGACAGAGGTTGTCTATATTGGTGTTATATAGGCAGTGGTTGTCTATATTGGTGTTATATCGACAAGGGTATTAGAGTCTTTAGACATAGAAAGTAAACTTTCGTATTCCGTATTAATTGTAATTGTTTGTATATAAATACTGTAATCATCTCTGATTCAGATATACAAAAATATCTTTCTCTTCATCTCTTTTCAATTTCAGTTAGGTTAATAGTTATCTATACTGTGACTATCATCGGTTTTCAAAAGTGGAGGAGCAAGCGAACCAAATAACTTTAAGTCTAAATGGGGAGTTATTTTCTCAATCAACCTAGGGATCGTTTGGTTCGCGGAATAGAGGGGGAATAGAATAGTTATTCCTAAAAAGTAGTTATTCCCACCTTTGGTTCAATGTTTTTGATGGAATAGTTATTCCATAGAATCTCTATTCCTTGTTTTTATGGAATAGATATTTTTCAATTTATTCAAAGAATAGCATATTCCTAATATTGTATTTTTATAATTTACAAAATTATCCTCTATTAAATCATCAATCCTCTCTCTAGTCAATTTCTCAAATCCTGTATACTTTGGTAAATCCATGATTTGTATCATAAAAAAACGTGAAAAATAGAAAAATGAGACAAACGTTAAAAAATGTAAAAATACGAAAAATTAAGGTTGATTCATTTAATACTAATTGATAATTCACGAAACGCAAACAATTATGTATATTTTTTTTACTCTTATTGACAAAATGCAACCACGTTATTGTTTAAAGTTAGAAACACAATTTATTTTATTCTTTACACATTGCATATAGAAATTAGACAAACTAAAAACACTTATTATTATTATTATTATTATTATTATTTTATTTCTAAGTTACTAGCCCCCTCACAAACTCAAGGAACAGGGCCATTTTTTCCTCTATGTCTCTGACGGAACCAACACCCAATTAACCATGATAAGGGCCTTCAAGAGCTCGACCACTGACATGCGCCGAAGAATCAGTGCGTGAACGCTTGGAAGGAGGCTCATTATCAGCTCCATCCTCCATGTCGACCACTATAATATCATCTCTCTTAACCTCAAGATCAGTAGACACCTCCCCTTCCCTCAACTTGTCGCCCGCAAAATCTCTCATAACGTCTCCCCTCGCCTTGTGGGATGTCGATCGCAAAGGCGTCACGATTGGCCCAGCCTTAGTAGGCCTAGTTCCTTCAGCTCCTTCCTCACCAAAGCCGGTTCTGCCTAACAACTCGTCACTTTCGAAGAAGAATAGAAATCAAATCAAATCAAGGATTCAATTAAATCATGCAATACGAATAAGAACAAAATAGAAATAAATTACTTGAAATAGATGAAAAAGATGAAGCACAGAATGATCTCATAATTCCATTGTTCAAAGATCTAAATCCTCTAGCTAGAAGTTGGAATTTAGTTCACCTTGGAAGAGAGAATAAAACGCCAAAGATGAAGAAGCTTGAAGAAGAATGATGTTGCTGGCAGAAAAAGATGATGATGAAAGATCCTGATCCCTCATTGCCAAGATCACCGATCAATGACTCCAGGTCATGAGGGAACTTGATGTGGTCCAGGTCCGTAGACCAAATAGGGGCACCATCTTCAGCCATACCTGCAAATGCATCACGAATAACAAATTAGATGCCTACAACATTGTGTCCACCTCATCCTCCTCCCTCAGAATCCACAAAACTAACCTGATCGAGGAGCATACTCTGCTATCGTAACTTGAATAGCCTCCAAATCGGTGAAGTCTTGCTGTGATAAGCCATGTCCTACCAAGAACTTTTGAAGACACCCTTTCTTTCGACCCTTTGAACGAGTTGACTTCTAATTTGAATACATGAACCATCCTTTCGGCATATACGCATAAAAAAGTTTCTTGACCTCAAGCTTAGGCACATGAGGGATACATTTATCCAAAACACTAACTGCTCCACTTTTTAAATCGGTGATAGTCACGGAATATGCATGTGTAGAGTTAAAAATGGCTGGATCATTTGTAGGGTGGTTCACTGAAAGAATAACTCATATAGATAAACTCATATCTGTACACAAAAACGAAGGTAACAAATTAAAATATTAAGAAAATAGAGTTATCTATACCGTGACTATCACCGGTTTTCAAAAGCGGAGTAGCAAGCGAACGAAAAAACTTTAGGTCTTTTGGGAGTTCCCCGTATTGTCTCCAATACACTGACTCATATTGAAATATAATCCAAATTGCCTAACTGTTTAAAAAAATGAAATGGAAAGAGTTATTTTTATGCTTATATTCATTTATTTTACAAACTAACCCTCTTACTATCTAATTATCATAAATAAGACCCAAAACAAAAATAAAAAATCAATTTCACCATCTATTTTCTCTCTTCCTCTTCATTCTTCTCCTTTAATCCATTTCTTCTAATCAAACTCACAATCTCTCTTTCTTTGTTCCTTCATGCTTTCTTTAGGTTCTTTCTGTCCTTCATTTCTCTTTGTCGTCAAATTACCCTAATTTGTCTCGGTCACCAATTTTACTTCCCTATAAAAATTTATTATTTCAGATCTCTTTGCTTCAATTCTCTCAAATTTCATTAGATTTGTGCATTGTCTTGTGGTTTTAGCTGAATTGGACTCCATTTCTGTTCTGAAGAATCTTCATCCTCGGATTCTGATAATCCTCTTCATTTTCACGGAAAAAATCTTCCCTCCTCAGATTCTCAATCAAACTTTCCATTGAAATAAAGTAATGTTTACAAACACAAGATCTGCAAATTGGACAGGTAAAATGAGTCTGAAACCAAGTATTAATCTCTGTTCACATTCACTCGATTCTTCCTGGTCTGTCTTCTTGTTTTTAAATTGCGAAATCAGAAGAGCTTCCATAACAGAATTGAACTAGATACTAAAAATAATTAAACCAAAGTAAAGTATTTGATTACTATTATCAATTTTGGAATGAACAATGGTTCTTGTGATTTGGTAAATGTAGTCTTAGTTTTTTTTTTTTTTTTGTGTGGCTTAATGTATATTTACATTCAATAATTTTTACCTGTTGACTCTTAGAAGTTTATCACAAATTTATAGTTGGCTTTAAAAACTTACTGCATACTTATAGTTGGCTTTAAAAACTCACTACATACTTATACTGAACACCTCAAAACGACCCTTGCGGCCTCAAAATAAATCATTCGAAGAGTTAATGATATTTTAATAAACTTAAATTCTTGAAAATTTTGCGGTCATTTAGATGTTGTTTGGTTAGGAGAGAGAGAATAAATTTTTAGAAAGAGAAAGCTCCAAAAAATGTGATTTCGGAAAATAAGTGGCTTCATGGTAAATGTCATTCTGAACAACTTTAGTTCTAGAATATTTTTATTTTGAGATTGCTAACGGTCATTTTGAGGAGTTAGTTAAGATTAAGTGACCACCAATGTTAAAAAAGTATAAAGTTTAGTGGCTATATTGTTAAGAATTGAAGTTCAGTTATCATAGTATTAAAATGGGTAAAGTTCAGTGGTCATGAGTTTAATTTACCCAATGTTTTTTTGAACTTATATTTGTTTTGTTGTTGGAATTTTATCTTTTAATTGTTATATGAGAGGGGGAATCCGTTTTTAAAACCAAGTTAATAATACACTCCTTGTATTAAGCCGAGAATAAATTAATACTTAAGCCCCGTTTGTTTGGGGGAAAATATTCTGTAGGAAAATATTTTTTCAATTTTTCAGTGTTTGTTTGGACAGGAAAATAAGTCAACGGAAAATAAATGGCAAGTCAATGGGAAATGAAAGAAGAAATAAATGTTTTACCCTTTTTTCAAAAGGGTAAAACATTTTCCCCAAAACATACGAGTTTAGAGAAAAATGGGAAAAACGTTAAAAAATGTAAAAATACAAAAATATGAAACACGAAAAAACATGAATAATGTGAAAACGTTACAAAACACGAGAATATGAAAAAAAACTCGCAAAAACATGAAAAGGTGAACAAACGTGAAAAACACAAAAACGCAAAAAAAAAAAAAACAAACACTTGAAAAAGCACAAAACATGAACAACGCGAAAAAGTGAAATAACGCGAATTATACAAAAACGTGAAAATATAAAAACACGAAAACGTGAAAAAATGCTAAAACACAAAAACGTGACAATAAGTGAAAAACGCGATAAATATGCAAAAACGAAAAATGCAAATAAAACACGAAAACGTAAGAAACACAAACATGAAAACGTGAATAACACGAAAAAGTAACTAAGTAAGAAAAATAAAAAACATGAAAAAGGGAAAAATCGAAAAACTGAAAAACTAATCGTGAAGACACGAAAAAATGCAAAAAAAAACACAATAACGTAAATAGCACGAGAAAACATACAAAAAATGCCAAAAATGTGAAAAAACGTTTTTTCGTGTTTTTAACATTACTTTTTTTTAACATTTTTGTGTTTTTCTTTTTTTCGATGTTTTTAATATTTTTTCACTTTTCGTGTTTTTAACAAATTTTCACATTTTTTTTTGTGTTTTTTCACGTTTTTAGTGGTTGGAAAATATTTTTCAGTGTTGTAGCCGAACACCGAAAAATATTTTCCAGTGTTGTTACCAAACACAGAAAAATATTTTATAATCCTGCACAATATTTTCCATGCATAAAAATTTACGGAACACAATATTTTCCCCCAAACAAACGAGGCCTTAAAATCTGCGAGTGAAGTTGAATCAAATTGATGCTTTATTTTATCATTCCAATTTGTTTCATGTATTTATATCTCGTTTCATATTCATTGCTTAGAGTATGTTGATTATGAGAAACCTTTTTAGCAGATGGTGAGATTGATGGAAATGTGGTGCGATTAAAGTTACAAGGAGCTGGGGCGTGTGGCTCTTGTCTAAGTTCTGTTACGACCTATGAAGCACCGATACTTCTCGGAGGTTAACGTACGCGTATTCGATCCTCCGAGTATGGGGACATGGTGGGATACGTACGTGACATGTTTGGGAAGTATTCTCCAAGACGTTATAAAACGGAAGGGCTTCACAATAGGGGGCTGGTCGTTGGCTTAAAATTGATAAGAATCGGGGAATGTTTCGATTTATGTTTAGGTAAATGGCAAACGAAAGCCTCTTGAAGCCGTATTCTCTAGTCAACTTTATAAAGAGCTCGATCAAGCCTATAGCCACCCAAATTCTCGGGGAAGATCCACAAAAGACTACACATGCATCACCCACTCAGCAATCAATGTCTTCGAGGCTCGTTTGAGATTCGGTCGGTGGAAGCTGAATCATAATTGGGAGACTCAGAGGCTATCCATACAAGATGGTTTTGATTTATGTCCATTTGGGGATGCAATTTTCGATTTTCTTGGGGCAAGATACGAAAAATATGATATTCCCAAAAATCTGATAGGAGTTACCAACGCTGGTAAATATCCATATAGGTCTCTAGGTGTGTTAGAACCGTATGAATTGGCTCACAAGGTATGTATAGATTTTTTTAAAATTGAATAAAAATTAGTTGTTCAATATTGTTTCTGAATTCTTTCGAAAAGAATAAGCTGTTTCAATGGATTTATGATTATGATTAGCTAAATTAAGATTATGTTTTTATAGGAATGAGTTACACATAGGTTGACGGATGTTCGTATGATTTCATTTGAAAATTATGAAAAGCTCGTTGAAGATTAATTAGAATATTTGTGTGTAGAGTTAAAGAGGCATGAACCATTTGTAGGGTGGTTCACTCAAAGAAAAACTCATATAGATAAACCGTCTCTGTACATAAAAATCGATGTCACAAATTAAGACATGGAGCAAGGAGAGTTATCCATACCGTGATTATCACCAGTTTCAAAAAGTGGAGGAGCAAAGCAACCAAAATCCTTAAAGGCTATTTGAAGTTTCTTGATAGTAACGGTCCAAATTGGAGAAGGTTTGGATTCAGCTGATTCAATACAATGACTGATATTGAAGTGTCAATCCTGTAAATGATTGATTGTGGTTATCAGTATTGTTAGAAGCTAAATACAATTAGAGGTTATAATTATTGTTTTGAAGCTTTTACATCAAGTTTTGTTATGCTGAAGCCTCTTGGAACCGAATTCTCCAATCAACTTTACAAAGAGCTCGATCAAGCCTTTTGGCCACCCAAATTCTCGAGGAAGATCTACGAAACAAGCTGAAAGGGGGACTAGAGAAATCCAAATCGATAAAACCCATTGTATTGATCCAATTTGAAAAAAGAGCACATTTAAAGAACATTCATCACACCACCGCGCTTCTCGTCCAAAACTTAATGCAAGTAAAATCCCCTACAATCAACAAAGGGATCGAGATAGTCCCTTTAACTTGGCCGATATCTTTTATTAACTAATTTAAAAATAAATAGTCTGTAATAATATTTTTACTTTAATATAGATAAATATAAAATCATATAACTAATAATAATAAAAAAAATTAATGTAAAAACTTCAAAACAATAATAACTAGTACGCAACACTCGCATTGCTTCGTGGATTTAAAGCCATGTTAGAAAAAAGAAGCAAAACAGAATTGCAATTTTAATCTTTTTTTTTTCCAGATTTGGGAGTCTTGTGATATTATATACCATCAACTACAAAACTTTAAAATTTTTAGCATCAAAATTTCTCCAAGGATCAAATTTTTAGCATCAAAACTTTAAAACACCAATAAAATGTTCTTCGATTAGGCGCCTTAGAGCAGGTGGTAGATCCATCAACAGGTGGTTTCTCCAAGGATCAGTGAGCGCCTCTCTAGCCAGACAGCTAAGCATTTATTTGCCTCCCTCCCATAAATATGATTGAACCTGATCGCCCGTTAAACTATATTCAAGCAATACAAATTAAAAAAAAAAAAGTATAATTACAAAAATTGAAACTGAAAAGGTTAGTAATTGTTCTATATGTTTAACCAAATAATGATTTTCCGATATGCCAAAAAATAAGGAATTCCTTATTCCTGCATTTTTGTACACCATGTTTTATGTTCACAGTTCAATACCTAAAGTATAATTAGACTAACTGAAACTGAAAATATTAGTAGTTAGTCTATATGTTTAACCAAATAATGATTTTCCTATATGCATTAGGGATAGGAGAAGATAACTTTTTTTTACCAAAAAAATAAGGAATTCCAGATTCCCACATTTTTATACAACACATTTTATCTTCGCAGTTCAATAGCTTTTGCATCTCTTAACACTCCATACCACCAAATACCTTGAAACATTTTTATGTTTGTTTTTTAAGATTTTTATGTTATTAATTGAATTTATTTTACTTCAAGAGGCATGTGGAATTCTTATGTTGTGTCTTCTGCAGTATAATTTATAGCTACCATAGAAACTCAATTTACTCAGACATGATTAATCTAATAGACACCATTGTTTTCCAAGTTTCAACTTCCATATATCTTAACATATATCACAACACTCAATTACCTTAACAATCTTGTAAGACTGGGTAGGAGACCTCATATAGTTTGTCTATAATAATCCAAAAAAGTAACAGGCAAAACAAAATTAGAATTACCATTACAAACAAATAATGACATTTTCTAGTGTAAAAAATGAAAAATGGCTCATCAGAGACTGATTTGTCAAGCAATGACACTCTAACTGCATGTCTTCTTTAAACTTGAACCCCAATGTTATGAACTTTAAAACCAGAAAGTTATTACAGTCTTCCTATGTGAACAGTTTATTTATGGGAAATCATAAAACTAAATTTAATGTATCTCAATCTTATCAAGACATTGATAAATGAGAAGGCAACAAAATAACAATGATGAAAGGGATCAATGGCAATTCTAAATTTAATGTATCACATAACATGCTTTTTTAGCTAGTTTCAATTTTGTTTGACAATTGCAATTTCATATAAACACTACCCATAGTCAAACATTCACCTTACAATTGCAGTATGGAGATCATTTGGTGGACTTCTTTTTATTTTAATGGCTAATTTCTCCAATCAGCCTAATCAAATGTGAAAAAGGGAAATTGAAAAGAGAAGCAACAAAAGATTAAAAAGAAAAATTGAAAAACTACCAAATCTTACCTATAGATGATTTTTAGGGAAATTGGAATCATAACCATCTAAATTCTCATCCAAACTTAGATTAGATAAACAACACATTGGAATTTGTTTTGGGAAACATTAGCAATCATCTCTCCCATTAGAATGGATAAGGATAAAGTATAATAATGTTACCTCATAGTTGGACTTCTAATTATTTTTGTGACTCAATAGCAAAAACCCCAAGTTAATAAGGAATTTTCTCCCATTTTTCTCCATAGTCTGCAGCACAAAAGAAAAAAGGCATTAATTTACGGTTCTAATTTATGAAACTATACGGATCATAATAGCTGATATAAAAGTTGGGGCATAAAAAACCCAAAAGCACTGAATAACTAAATGCTAATAATAAGGCCAATATTCAAATAAGTAATACAGGAAATGCTCACTGCAATTTACCAATTGTAGAAAATTGATCAATTTCAAATTCATCCAATAGGAACTCTAATATATGACAACATAAAGCCATTTTCTACATTTAGGTCACCATGTTGCAAAAATAAAGCTCAAAGACATCAATTTAAGGATCAAATTTATTGTTCCTCATTTCAATACTCTGATGCATTGCACCTCCATCACCAATGTACATCATATAATAGAACCAAACAATCAGCATCAAATAAGAAGGATTATAAATTAAAGCATATCAATCTTACGCTACCAAAAGTGAAAATCACGGCTATGATGATAAAAAAAAAAAAAAAAAAGTTCAAAATTAAATCTTAGATGGTTACAATTTCTGATCCTAATAAGCAGATAAAAAATGCTTGCATGTTCTTTTGGTTGCAACAGAGTAAGTTAATTATACTGAGGACTTCATTAATTTCATCACCGAATTAATTAAGTGTAGATACAACAAAAAGGAAGAAAGAAACACAAATACGACTTACTTTCATAACCCGTTGAGCTCTTTCCACAGCTTTTAACCCACTTGAACAAAATAACAGTCACATATTAAAACCGGAATATCACCAACCTAGAGACCAAACAAAACTTTTCTTTAGATTTATGTACATCGTAACAAAATAGATGAAAAAACCCATTAGAAAACCTTACCAAAACAGTCGGAAGAAAAGAGGGAAATGATGAATAACTCATGTTGTCTTTAGATTTGCACGACCCCGGTGAAGAGAATTGGAAAACTGGTTGAATCGCCGGCTAGAGAAGGAAGAGAGTCTGAAATAATGAAGAGAGATAACACAAAAGCAGGAGAAAGAGAGAGAACGAAGAAGCACGATGACGTTGATTGTCTAGAAGCCACAACCATTTTTCTCCAGACTACGTCGTTTTGAGAAAGTTTGGGTCGTAATTATTCTAAAAATATAAGGACATAATTGACAACCAAAAGTTTTGAAATTGAAATCAAAATTGATTTCAATGACACTGTTCATTTTTCCCGTCCTCTTTTAATTCTATAGAATAATAAGCTTTAATTGTATTTAGCTTCAGAAAGTACTGATCACCATAGTCGATTACATGATTGACACTTCCATACGAGTTAGTGTATTGAAGGCAATACGATTTAACTCGAATCTTTCCTAATTAGGAACTCTCAATTGCCTTTCAATTTTTTTATTCGCTTGCTCTACTTTTTAAAACCCGTGATAGTCACGGTTTGGATAACTCTCTTTCTTTCATGTCTTAATTTGTGACATTGATTTCTGTGTATAGAGAGAGGTTTATCTTTATGAGTTGTTCTTTGAGTTAACCATCATGCAAATGTTTCATTCCTCCTTAACTCTACACTCAAAATTCCAATTCCTCTTCAGTGAGCTTTTCATTATTTTTATCTATAATCTTGCGAACATCGGTCAACTTGTGTGTAACCCATTCCTATAAAAACAAAACATTATTTAACTAATCATAATCATAAATCCCTTGAACCATCTTATTCTTTTGAAAAGAATTCAGAAATAACATTGAATAACCAATTTTCATTCACTTAAAAAAACATGTTGTACACATACATTGTGAGCCAATTCACACGGTTCTGGCGCATATGGAGACCTATACTGATATTCGGCAGCAGTGGCGACTCCTATCATATCTTGGGGAATATCATATCCCTATACATTGCATTAAGAAAATCGAAAATTGTATCTCGAAACGGATACAAATCAATACTACGTTGGATGTATAGCCTTAGAGTTGCCCAATTGAGATTCACCTTCCACCGAGCGAGTTTCAAACAAGCCTTAAATGCGTTGATTGCAGAATGGATGATGGACGTGTAGCTTTCTAAAGAAGAGGAAAAAATAAATCAAAATAAATTTCATCAAATATTAGAAATAAATAGATATAATAAAACGAGATAGAAACCCTATTTCAGAATGAAGGTACGTAAAGTTAATCAACCAAACTTCAAATTATAAAATGAATGAGGTCCCAACTAGCATGCAGAGAGTATATTAATTTCAAGAACTTAACATTTGAACACAGCGTAATGACTTAAATAAACCCCAATCAAAACCTTACCGAGATGATGAATTCACGAGGTCAAAGACGATTCAGAAAATGTAGATGATAATGGAAAAAACAGAGTTGTGTTTAGGGTTTGCATATGTAAGCTCAACAAAGAAGATGAGTGAAAGAATGAGTTTATTCAGAATGACCTTATATATCATTTTCTTTTTTTAAGTGCGCTAAACGAATATCACATTTTTTTTGCTCACCCGTGAAACTAATATTTGTTTGCCGCTTTTTTGGTTTTCAGTTAACAATGACAATCATATATACGTGGTGTCATCTGATGATTATATATCTTTTCAATCAAAATCACGTTTTATTGACACGACAAATGTGTGTCATCGTTACGCCACATGTGATTTGAGCATGTTTACAGTTAAACTTTCAAATGACATAATTTTAATATAATGTTCTAAAAAACAATCAGATGACATGAAAACAAATGTTTATCCTATATCTTGTGTCATCTGAAAGGGAAAGTGACATAGTGTATTGAGTATATGTGATTGATTGTTATCGAGAAAAAGTTAAATTATAAACTAAGGTCCTCTTTTTAATATGTAATAGGCTTAATACATTACCAGCTCCCTGAACTTGTCCAAAATAGTAGATTGGCTCCCTGAACTTTGCAAGTGTCTCACTAGCTCCCTAAACTTGCTTATTTCGTATCACCATCTCCCTAAACTTGCCCATAAAAATATATTAGCTCCTTGAACTTTGTAAGTGTCTCATCAACTCCCTAAACTTGCATATTCTGTAACAACTAAATACAAAAACCATAATACTAACTTTCGATCCTTATCTATTCAATCTCTCAAACCTGCAAAACTAACTCTTATAATAGGTTGAAAGGTAGGAGAAGCGAAAAAATTACCTCTCGAATAGATGAAAACTTATTTTTAGAATTTAGGTTTAATAACTTTTTGTATTTAGTTGTTACAGAATAAGCAAGTTTAGGGAGTTGGTGAGACACTTCTAAAGTTCAGGGAGCTAATATACTTTTATGGACAAGTTTAGGGAGCTGGTGATACGAAATAAGCAAGTTTAGGGAGCTGGTGAGACACTTGTAAAGTTTAGGGAGCCAATCTACTATTTTGGACAAGTTCAGGGAGCTGGTGATGTATTAGGCCTATTAACTGAATCTTTTAAAAGGATTTATTAGTAATTATAGTATTATTGAGAGAAAAATCCCATATTATAACTATAATATTACATTTGCCATTTCAATTTTAAAATATGAAATTCTATCCAATTTAGCCAAAAATATTTCAATCCAAAGAGCAAAGTCAATAAATATATATAGACCTAATACATCATTAGCTTTCTGAACTTGTCCAAAATAGTAGATTGACTCCCTAAACTTTGCAAGGGTCTCATCAGTTCCCTAAACTTGCTTATTTCGTATTACCAGCCCATTAAACTTGTCCATAAAAGTAGATTAGCTCCCTGAACTTTGCAAGTGTCTCACCAACTCCCCAAACTTGCTTATTCCGTAACAACTAAATACAAAAACCATAATACCAACTCTCGATCCTCATCCATTCAATCTCTCAAAGCTGCAACACTAACTCTTATAATAGGTTGGGGGTAAGCGACAAAATTACCTCTTCAATAGATGAAGACGTATTTTTAGAATATAGGTTTAATAAATTTTTGTATTTAGTTGTTACATAACAAGTAAGTTTAGGAAGTTGGTGAGACACTTGCAAATTTCAGGGAGATGATGATACAAAATAAGCAAGTTTAGAGAGCTGGTGACACACTTGCAAAGTTTAGATAACTAATCTACTATTTTGGACAAGTTTAGGGAGATGGTAATGTATTAGACCATATATATTTTCCATTGATCTCGTAAACAAAAATGAAAGTTTTTTTAATGATGCCAAAATTGTTTTTTTTTCTATCTATTATTTTGATCGTTATCTTAAAGGGCAAACGATGGGCAGGTTGTAGCAGGAGCGGGTCACGGGGCCTGATTTCAGAGAATTGGAAATACAGCAGCAGCAACCCCTCAAAGTTGGAGTCGACCAGAGAGTGGTTGGTTAAAATGCAACGTTGACACGTTCCAAGCAGAAGACAGTAGCGGGTGGGGAGGTGTATTTCGAGATGAGGAGGGTCTTTTTATGGCCGGCGCCATGAGGTACATTCAGAGGGTCCACGATGCGAGAATGATTGAAGTTTATGTGTTAAGGGCTAGCATTATGTGGGTTATTGACAACAATATGGAGAGAATGGTATTTGAGACTGATGCTAAGGTAATTGCTGATGGTGTTAGGTCTAATATGTTGGACATCTCGGTATTTGGAGACTTAATTGAGGATTGTAAACATCTTATGCTTAATAAAGCATTTAGAATGGGTTTTGTTCCTCGTCTAGTGAATAGAGCAACTCATCTAGTTGCCAGGAGTGCTCTTTTCTATGCTAGTCATTTCTCTTTTTATAATTTGCCTGAGTAACTTGAACCCTGTAATTTTTGAGAATATTTCTACATCTTCTATATAATCTTATGTTCCTTTTGAAAAAAGATGCACAATATTATTAACTGAACCTTTTAGAAGAATTTATTAGTAATTATAGCATTATTTAGAGAAAAATCTCATATTATAACTATAATATCACATTTGTAATTTGAGTTTTAAAATAAGAAATTCGCTTCATACATACGCAACTCCCTGAACTTGTTCCTTCTTTTCATTTTACCCCCTAGACTTAAGGGATAACCTATTGACCCCCTAAACTTCCAAAAAGCCACCCAATTTACTCATTCTCTTTGATGTGTCGCTTGGATTATTGCAGCTTTGAATTTTGCCATGTCAGCGCCACATCGGAGAGGAGGGGTAAATTGGGTGGTTTTTTAGAAGTTTATGTGGTCAATAGGTTATCTCTTAAGTTTAGGGGGTAAAATGAAAAAAAGGACAAGTTCAGGGGTTTGTGTATGTATTAAGCCTAAGAAATTCTATCCATTTTAGCCAAAAATATTGTGAATTACTATACATGGCCTCCATTTCCCACCCCTAGCCCCGTGAATAGACCGAAATACTCTTCGGCTAAATTTTCAAAAATCCCAAAACCCTTCAAACACCCTAAACTCTATTCGATCAAATCCAGACTAATTTCTCAACCAAACCATCGATCGTGACAGGGGCGGTAAAGGAAAAGCAAAAATGGTACGATTTATGGTTTTATTTTTTCGATTTATGCTTCGTTTTTGAATCTGTGATGAAGTGGGAGAAATTTGCGGAATCGGCCTCGGACGTATGAACATCACGCTCGAACCATAGGTCGGGCGTATGAACATCACGCCGCACCTATGGTGCGAGCGTGATAGCCGCATGCCCGCACCTATGGTGGGACGTGATGTTCATACGCACCACCATAGGTGCTGACGTGATAGCCTCACGCCCGCACCATAGGTGTGACGTGATGTTCATATGCTCGAGGCTATTTGGTGCTTTTTTTATTTTTTAAAAAAATTTAATATAATTTAATTGTTTGTTATTTGTTTACATTAATTTATAATAGTTATTTTAATAATTGTTAATTTAATTCGTATGTATGTAGATTTTATTTTATTTAATTGTAGTTAATTTTAGTTGTTGTAAATTTAATTTTGTTTAATTTAATTTTAGTTAAATATTTATGTTGTAAATTATATTCTTTGCTAATTTAATTGTTGTAAATTGTATAGGTAAATTTAGTTGTTGTAAATTATATTTGTTTTTAATTTAATTTTGTTTAAATTTTTATGTGTAGACGGAGCGGTCTACAAGCGCAGGGAAATCTATCCTATCATCAGTTCATCGTCTAGATATGGACGAGGACGAGGATACACCACGTCATACGAGACTACGTGATATTGATGTATCAGGTCGTAGACGGAGAGGGGCTGCGACGCAGCAGGTGCAGAGGGGTTCGATTGAGCAGGCTGTGTTGGATCAGCCCGAGATTCGGGGAGCGGAGGTGGAGGCAGATTCTTCTGATGACAAAGATCCTAGTTTTGACCTTGTTGATGATTATTTTCAGGAGGTAGCCGAGGTACAGCGCCGGTCGGTATCTAGTGGTGATGGTGAGGGTGAGGGTGGCGATGAGCAGCTGATCCAGGGCAGACATCGCAGAGGTGATCGTTTTGCGAGTACATGTACTTTTAATTTTAGTATAGTATTATTTAAATTTCTAGTCTAGTGTTTATAATTTTAGTATAATATTTTTAATTTTATTAGAGTATTATTTAAATTTCTAGTATAGTATTTTTAATTTTAGTATAATATTTTTAATTTTAGTATAGTATTATTTAAATTTCTAGTATAGTGTTTATAATTTTAGTATAATATTTTTAATTTTATTATAGTATTATTTAAATTTTTAGTATAGTATTTATAATTTTATTATAGTATTATTTAAATTTCTAGTATAGTGTTTTTAATTTTTGTAAATTATTTTTAATTTTAGGATAGTATTATTTAAATTTCTAGTATATTGTTTATAATTTTAGTATAGTATTTTTAATTTTATTATAGTATTATTTAAATTTCTAGCATATTTAAATTTTTGTATAATATTTTTAATTTTAGTATATTATTATTTAAGGCTTAATACATGATAGCGCGAAGTCTAGTGCGTCGTATTTTCTACGACGAATATGTGTATTATGATAAGTGCTTTGGCTATGGATGTGGTCTTTCTAAATGCTCTATGTTCACTAGACGTCACTACTACTTAGGGGCAAGTGTACCCCGTCGTATCAAGTAATAATCCGGTTAAGACCGGGTATCGAATCCACGGGATTTATAATTACAAGTATTAGACGACTCGGTTTCGTATGTTATTTAAGCGGCGATTACTTTGGGGTAAAGTAAGACACAACTACACACTAACTACAGATTTATGTAACTAAAACCCTATGAAGTGGGATGAATATCGATAAGTTATAACCACGATAACTAATGACTCTAAATATATACGGATAGTAAATTACTCTTGCAAAGACGACTAAGTGTAGTAGGACCGACCCGTGAAGCACTTAGACTACGTGATTCCTAGTCAAGGCGTGTCTAAAGTGGGGGAATTAGAAACTAGGGCTCGTAAGTTCCGTGGCTTGTTAATTCCTACGGTTTCCGGTTTGTCACTTCCGGTAGGGCAACACCTATATAACTCCCTAAGGATAGCCCGAATGGCGTCGGAAATCGCGTTCTCCTACACAATAGTCAATTATCAATATCAAAACAAGTAGCAAACACTAACACGTAAAGGGAAATAGAGATTATAAATCATGAAATTATAAATATGAAATGTATATAAATGGAATACAACCAAGCCTAGTACATAGGAAGAGTACAAGCTAATTAGCACGTAAAAGGGGAGAATCCGCCCTTGAAACTAGCTAACCGGACTCAAAGCCGTCTCCTAGGTCGTGGAGGTGGAACTCTCGAGCTTGGTGACGAATGGCGGAGCGGAACTTCGATGGAATGCCGAAACAACCGAACAAGCTCTTGAGGTGGAGAGTTTAGCTACAAAAACTGAATCTACACTACAACAAGTAACAAAACAAGTATAGTTTGCTCTCTAGTGTGTAATTATTTCTTCCTATCAAATGAAGTTCAAGAGCTTCCTATTTATAGACATCAAGCAAGGGTAAGTTTGTAATTTCACAAAGTACAAGTATGGAGCAACATTATTTGGTGCAGAAATCCCATGATACGCCCCGCGTAAGGTGGTTTACGCCCCGCGTAAGTGCCCATTCCGTCAGAAATCTCCTGCATGTGGACCAATTCCGTGTCTTTTTGTCTCAAGTACGCCCTGCGTAGCTAAAGTACGCCCCGCGTGTTTGAGTCTCTGAATTTTTATCGCTTGAATTGGTGCTTTTACGCCGTGCGTAGCTGAAGTACGCCCCTCGTAAAAGAGTCTCTGAGTTTTTATCATTGAGGAAATGCCTGGTACGCCTCGCGTGTATGGTTATACGCCCCGCGTACGAAGAGTTGACTCAGGGAGACAGTGCAGTCTGACTTTCAGGATTAGGCCAATTATTGCCGACATGTGTCATACGCCTCGCGAAGAGTGGCATACGCCTCGCGTATGCTGAGTCAATTCCACATGGCTCCTGCGGATAAGGCAATCATTGCTGACACATGTTTCACGCCCCGCGTATAGGATTATACGCCCCGCGTATTTGAGTAGATTTTTGCTCCATGCTCGTACCTAAAATACAAATCTTACGAGCCGAGTTAGCTTGACGTTTTTATTTCCTAAACTAATCAAAAGCACGGAAAATTTACTGAAAGTACGAGATTTATTTTTATTTCTTTATTTTATCAAAACACTTTATTTTTGTAATTAAACTTATTTATTTTATCCAAAATCAACCCGTAAATCACGCTAAAAGATAGGGGTAAAATACCCTTATCAATACATACGTAGTCCCCTGATCCATTTTTTTCATTTTACCACCTAAATTTAAGAGACAACCTATTAACCCCATAAACTTCCAAAAAGCCAGTTAATTTACCCATTCTCTCCGACGTGGCGCTGACCTGGTAAAATACAAAGCTGCAATAATCCAAGCGTCACATTAGCGCCACGTCGGAGAAGAGGGATAAATTGAGTGGCTTTTTGGAAGTTTATAGGGTAAAATTAAAAAATAGACAAGTTCAGAGGGTTACGTATGTATTAAGCCATTATTTAAATTTCTAGTATAATATTTATAATTTTAGTATAGTATTTTTAATTTTAATTTTATTATAGTATTATTTAATGTATTTTTAATTTTAGTATAGTGTCTATAATTTTAGTATTATTTAAATTTTTAGATTCAAGGTCCAGCAAACGTCCCAAAGCCAGTGAGAACCACAGCTGGATTGTTTCTAGACCGGTGGATGATGGCCCCATTGATGATTCCGAGATTCCTAGTTTTCTAGGACATGTTGCCTCACAGATTCAAGGACCAGCAAACGTCCCAAAGCCAGTAAGAACCACAGCTGGATTGTTTCTAGACCGGTGGATGATGGCCCCATTGATGATTCCGTGATTCCTAGTTTTCTAGGACATGTTGCCTCACAGATGCTGGGAGGGGAGCTTCGATCGTATCTAACATGCTACAACAGATCATTAGCATGTCAGAATTTGGGGGTGTGGTTACGTGGTGCGACACCTGAGGTAAGAATAATTTAGTCAAAAAATTATTTTATTATTATTTTTAACCCTAAACCTCAAAAAAATTCAGTAATTGTATATGTGTCATTTTACAGCTGCGGGATATGATCGAGAGGACTGAGTTGTCTCACCTCCCATCCACCATGTTCAGGAACATCGACGGCCCGCTGTTATTTGCGTTCGTGGAGCGGTGGCAGCCCGATATGAACTCCTTCCACATGTCGTTCCGGGAGATGACTATTCTACTGCATGATGTATGACAGATTCTGCGTATCCCGATCGATGGTGCGATGGTCTCCGAGTATTTTCATCTTTTCACGGGACTAGGGATGAGAAATGGAGGCTGTGTTTAACAAGAAGTAAAATATTTCATTCCAAAGACCAAAGTCAATAAATATATATTTATAAACAAGTTATTAATATATATATAGATAGATTTCTGTTGATCTCGCAAACAAAAATGAAAGTTTTTTAACAATGCCAAAAATGAAAGTTTTTATCTATTTTTTTTATCCTTATTTTAAAGGCAATTTCTATTTAAATTAGATTTAAAGATTTTCAATTCTATTAAATATTTTCTACAAAAATTTTAGTTAATTTGAAACTCTATTTTTTTTTTTAATGAAAACAAAACCTGTATTAAAGCGTAAACGAAAAACAATCATTCTGGATACAAATTAAAATGCAAGAAAAAAATCTTCAATAAAAATTTCTAAATGAGAAAGAGAATTAACCTAAACACCTAAACTATGTACAACAGAATTTGCTTGGCGTCTTTCATATACGAACTCAATTGATATAAAAGCACATGTCAACTCTAAAATATCAGCAACAATAATCCCGAGCCAATTTGTCAAGTTTTGTTCACTCTTTAGCAAATGGATTGCTGCAGCAGAATCTGATGCAACTAAAATTTTCCAATAACCACAATGACGTACCATGGTACAATGAATTGAAAAGCGTTAATAGCTCAGTATGTAAAACTGCCATAGCTTTTCCAATTGGCCCGCCATCAGACATTGGGGCCTATTTTGTTTAGCTGTTAGCTAATAATTGTTGTTGTTGCTGTTAGCTATTTACGGTTGCAGTAAGTTGTTTGGTGTTCCTGTTAGTTGTTTAATTATTAGTGTTTGGTAAAATTATATTAAAATTTTGCTGTTAGTATTTAAATGTCTAATATGGACATGTTTTAAAAATATTTTGTGAAAATAAGAAGTATAATGTTGTCAATAATAGATAATTACAAACAATTGTTCATTAAAAGCTCAAAAAAGAACAGTTTCCAAAGAAAATGCTAAACGCGGTTATATAAACATAACCAAACGCTATATTTTTCGCGGTTTGGAGTGAAACACTAAATGCTCATTCGAAAAGTTAAAACAAACACCCTCTAAGACTAAACCATTAAAATCTATAACAATCATCCCAAAAAAGCCTTCAAATGATTTAACCATCACCATTTAATTTATAATTGTTAATTGGAATATTTTGAATATTCCATTTTTGAATTTTGAATAATATTGTCGAAAAAATATTCTATTAATAAAAACTAGGCTTAATACCTTTACAGTCTTTTAAGTTGTTGTAATACTGCAACTGACCTTCCGAATTTAGACTTATAATAATTGACCTACCCAACTTACTTATTTGGAACTAATAACCTCTCAAGTTGCTCAATTAGAACAAATATCTCGTCAAGTTGCTTGTTTGGAACAATTAGCCGATAAACAAAAAAAACATTCAACATAATATTATATAAGAAATAAAAGATTTTCAAAATATCAGTTGCTACATCTAATTTTTTTTACTACATCTAATTAATCTAGTGATACATTAACTAAAAGGCAAAAAAAAAACTTCCGAAATCAGAAATATTAACCTATTTGAGGTGGTTTTTTCTGTTCTAAATAAACAAGTTGAAAGAATTAGTCGTCACAAGTCTAAGTTCGGATCAGTTACAATATTGGAACACCTTGGGGGTGGAAAGATATTAAGCCTAATAAAAACTAGGCTTAATACCTTCACAGCCCAAGTTGTCCCAATACTGCAACACTGATCCTTCGAACTTAGACTTGTGACTACTAACCCTTTCAACTTGTTTATTCGGAATAAATAACCTCTCAAGTTACTCAATTGGACATAAATAACTCGTCAATTTGTTTATTTGGAACAATTAACTCACAAACCCAACAAAACATTTAACATAATATTACATAAGAAATCAAAGATTTCCAAAATATCGGTTACTATATCTAACTAATCTACCAATACATTAACTAAAGAGAAAAAAGAACTCTCGGAATCACAAATATCAACCTATTTGAAATGATTTTTTTTTGTTCTGAATAAACAAGTTGAAGAGATTAGTTGTCACAAGTCTACGTTCCGGATCAGTTACAACATTGGGATGGATGATTCAAGAGGCTCGGAATGTATTAAGCCTATAAACTAACAATTTATAGAATAGAATTACATATTTTCTAGTTATCTATTTTTATTTTTATTTTTCTATTTTTATTTTCTATATTTCTATTTCTATCGTAATCTGCCAGCAAACAGAGAAATAGAGGTATGAATTAGAAACAAAATGTAAGAATCAGCGCAGTTGTAGCTTAGATTTAAACATTAACCATACATTTCTACAGAGCTTTTGAATCTCTATTCCTGTTAACCACTTAGAACACATTTTTGTTCATTGTTTTCTTTTATTCTCTCTTTTTTACTTACATAATCTTCATCTGAGAGAAGAAAACATGCCTGCGCTGCGGCTGCTCTTGTTGTTCATCTGGTTCTATTCTATTTTTTTCCTTTTGTTCGTGTACGGAGATGCAACGCCAGCGGCTGCGGGGGCGGCGGCTTCAGATCCAGAAGATCTCGACGACAACAGCTCAGGGGTTGTATTCGAGATGCACCACCGGCATTCGGCTTCCCTGGGCGCGGAGAGTAATAATTTTGGTCCGCCGCCGAAGAATAGAATAGATCGGACAAGACAGCTTCTGGACAGCGATAATGTGAGGAGAGAAATGTTATCGTCACATCGGATAAGGTTGAAGACGAAGCAGCCGGCGGCGTGGATTCCGGTTCATTCAGGTTCTGATTCTGGACAGGGGCAGTATTTTGTATCGCTGCGAGTCGGAAGTCCTCATCCGCAGAAGGTTATTTTGGTTACTGATACAGGGAGCGATCTGACATGGATGAATTGTCAATATTCTTGTAAAGATTGTCCCAAAGCTGGACCTCACGTCGGTAGGATCTACAAGGCTTCTGAGTCAACTACCTTCAAAACGATTCCGTGTTCTTCCGATATGTGCAAGGTTCAACTCGCTAATTTCTTCTCTCTCAACAGATGTCCTCAACCTGACACACCATGCCTTTTCGATTACAGGTACTTGATTACAAACTTTAATTTGTTTTGATTCCCAGTATCCATATCCATAATTAATAACGAAACATTCGGTTAAAAATACCTCTAATGTTTACCATTACGAGTAATTTTATATTTAATGTCTAAAATGATATAATTTACCTTACACGTTAGCAGTGAAGAACATTTTTACCTCTAACATTGACTAGTTGGATCGATTTATGAAATAATTCATCAAACTGTGTTCTCGGCTATGAATCTTTTGCCATACATTCGTTATATATGCCTGTCATTTTATCACTAATTAATAACTAACAAGATCGCAAATATATTATTACACATGGAAAAAATAAAAGAAATACACTGTATTTTGTATGACTTTAATAAAAAAATTCAAATATTTCGTGGAATTTAAAATATTGATCTCTAATTCTATTATTAAATCACACAAAAAATATGATTTTTTTTATAACCAACGGATATACAGTTGATACAGAATAAGTAAAAAATATCTGTATTTTACAATGATGTGTGAAATTGATCCAATTATCCAACGTTAGGGATAAATTGCTTTTGGCAGTCAATGTTAAGGTTAAAATTGCACATTTTCAAAGTTAGAGGTAAAATTGTTTTTGGCTGTAAACGTTAAAGATCTTTTTGTATCTTATCATTTTTCTAATTTGTTGGTTTTTTTTATGTCTTTTTATATTACTAATACACTTTTTGGAAATATTTTTATTATTTATAGTAGGAGAGATAAGTTTAGTTTTAAGGTTTGTTTGATTCAATGCTATTTGCTGTTTGGTTCAACTGTTGCTGTTTGCTGTTACTGATACATGTTTACTGTTTTTTTTATTATTGTTTAGGCTTTACCTGGACTTTACTTCTTTTTGCATATCATCCCTGGCTTAGTCTAGTCCTTCCTATCTTCCTTTCCCTCTTTTGTTTCAATGCTCAATGGCAGTTATCTTTAGAAAGAGTAGGGGGATCGATTTCCTGGGATGTCTTTTCTGTAATCAAGACAAAGGAAGATGCCCACGCCAAGATCGATGAAAATAGAAGCCGGCTATTTCTTATTTTATTGTAGATAATAGGACAGGTAAGGTAAGAGAGAAGACCGGTTACGCCGAGAGGAGCACACCTTGATCTGTTATTCCTTCCTCGCGCACCGTCGATCAGGGCCTATATATTTGAACTAGTTGAAAAGAAAAGGCGAAGTTGCCCCTAGTTGATTATTAGTGTTTGACAAAATCATAATTAAAATCAGATTATTAAATGATTTAAAATGAGAATAGGAAGAATTAGAAACAACAAAGTATTCCAACACAAGCTCAAAACCGAGAAAAAGAAAAAACTACTAATAAAAATACAACTTTAAATGCAAAAACTTCAAAAAGTAGCAAAATCAAATCGAGATAGAAAACGAAGGAATTAGAAACTAGAACTTTGAGTTTGTGGCATTTTGTAACGAAGCAGACTTTTTCAAAACTCAGAATTATTAAAGAAGAGAGGAAACAAATACCCTCTTAATGCAAATAATGCTAATTAAGTCAAAAATAAAAAAGAGAGAATCTTTAGATTTAAAGTATATTTACACTCTTTTAAACTGTAAGTTTTACTTATTCACACTTTGAGCTTTTAAAATAATCTATCACACAGTTAAAGTTGGCTTTCAAAACTTATTACACAGTTATAGTTGACTTATACAAAACCATTGATATGTCATATTTGACAGATGAGGTGACACACAGAACAAGCTTATGCACTTTATTTTATTTTATTTTCTATAGCATGCATATGACATCTCATCTGTCAAAGATGTCAGATCGTCGATTTTATGTGCAGGAAGTCCGAGTCAACTATAGGTGTACGATAGGTTTTTAAAACCAATTATAGATGCGTGATAGGTTTTTAAAACCAACTAAAAATGTGTGATATGTTATTTTAAAAGTTCATGGTGCTCGGTCCTGGCTTCAGGTGTTCTCTAGAGGGTGTCGACTTAGTCGGGATGTCCTTGGTTCACCCCGCTACTTTTAATAAAAAAAAAAGTTCAGGGTGCTAATATGTAAAATTTACCAAGTTTAATGGTGTAAATATGATTAAGCGAATCTTCACATAAAAAGTAAAAAAATTAGGAAAGAGATATTGAGGGAAACTTACTTATTTTAATACTGTAATTAATATTACAGTCTTGATGAAAAACCTTAAACGATATATAAAAAAACAGAGGGAGTAATAACAGACTTAAACCATTATTTGCCCCTCCAGCTATCTAAATTTTTATTATTTGCCCTTTGCCCTTGATCTATTTGACATACTTATTTTAATTGGTGAAATTCACATAATTTGAACAAAGACTTAACAAAATTGTTTTTGTATCGACAAGTGACGATATTTTGACACTTAGACTTGATAAATTTTAGTTTTAATAAATTTTTATTATTTTTTAATCTAATTAATTATTTTTAAATAATAAAATCTATATGACAAATAAACTTTAAGACATATGGCGTGTCAAGTGCACATGTCAAAATATCATCATATATTAAGGAGATAATGGTTTTGTCAAGTGTTCATCTAAATTTGGTGAAATAATTAAGAGGTTAAATGTCAACGAACACCCAAATCACACAATTTGAATAATCAAAGGTTAAGTAACATTTTAAGCCAATAATAATAATAAAACATGTAAATATGTATGACGGATAATGGGGCACTTGCCTCGATAGCTCATTTAACTCTTAAAAAAATTGGTTTAATATATTAAGGGATAAGGGTAAAATTTGATCTTTAACATTTTGAGTAATGTATAGATTTGATTCTAAAATAGAAAACGGTCCAAATTTAACCATAAAGTTTATAAGCAAGATTAATTTTAATCCTACCTTTCGGAAAATTTGAAAAAGTTGGCTTGACGTGAACAATTATAAAAGATAATATTTTATTTAATTTGTATATATACATTATAATTGAAGTAATTTATTTAGGCAAAATACATCATTAGGTCTCTGGTCTTTTATTTGGACATAGTAAACATCTGATTAATAATTTTGACACATTAAACTCATGATCATTTATTTTTTTATTGCACTAAGTCATTGCTTGTGAAATTAGTTAGTTGTTAATATTTAATTCAGTTAAAAATATGTTATTCATTTCATATTTGTGTTTGAAGTTATATTTTTTTACTGTTTGAAATAACGTTCTACAATTTTTTTTTTTACAGCCAGCCACATTGCACATATCAAAAACTATTTTCAATTTTTTCAAACTAGAAAACACAAATTTTAAAGTGAGGTGAAATGAAAAACTATTTGTTAATCGAATTTTACTTTCAAAACTATTTTTTTTTTTCCATTAGGGGCTTAATGTGACAAAAAATAAAAGATAAAAAGCTTAATGTACTTAAATAAAAAATAAAAGACTTAATCAACAAAAAATATTTGAAAGATCAAAAAACCTCTTAGTACTTTTTGCTAGTGTTGGGCACAGATTCTAGAAATACTAGATTAGACTGAATATCTCACGAAAAAAAATAAAATTAGAATAAAATTTTGACTAATTTTGACCAAATTCGACTAGTTCGGTCAAAAAAAGTCAACAGTTTGATCCGATTTTGAATTCTTTTCGTCAGATATTCGATCTTATATAGCATATTTAAGATCTATGTTCAGCCCTACTTTTTACCATTTATTTATAATGTTATAGTTTTTTTTTTTTTTTGTAAATTTATTATTTTATATACAAATAATTTGCCTTCACTAATAAGAAATCATGAATGCTACTTGTGTCCACAGATATTTGAGTGGTAGGGAAGCTATTGGGGTTTTTGCAAACGACACTTTGACAGTGGGACTTCATAATCGGTTCAAGGTAAGACTACATGATGTGCTTATTGGATGCACTAGAGGATATAATGGAAGTGAGGGTTTTCCGGATGGAGTACTGGGTTTAGGGTATAGAAATCATTCATTAGCCGTAAGATTGGCAAACACATTTGGAAGCAAATTCTCTTATTGCTTAGTAGACCATTTAAGTGCAAGTAACCTTAAGAACTATCTTAGTTTCGGAGATATTCCACTTTCAGAGAAACCAAAAATGGAGTATACAAAGTTAATTCTCGGTGTCATAAGTTCATTTTATGCGATTGATATTTCAGGAATCTCATTAGGAAATAAAAGGCTAAACATTCCTCCAGAAATATGGGATGCTAAAGGTGAAGGAGGAATGATAATTGATTCAGGTACTAGTTTAACAATGCTCGCAGGTGCAGCATACGATGAAATTGTTGATACTTTGAGGCCGGTTTTCAACAAATTTGAGAAAATTAAAAAAGAAGACGAACTCAATTTGCCTGAATTTGAGCTTTGTTTTGGCCCTAAAGGATATAATAGTTCCATGGTTCCGAAATTGGTTTTTCATTTCGTCGATGGATCTAAATTTGCTCCCCCGATTGACAGCTATATCATCGATGTTGCTGACGGAGTCAAATGTCTTGGGATAGTACATCTAACTTGGCCAGGAACATCTGTTTTAGGTAACATCATGCAACAAAGTCATTTTTGGGAGTTTGATATTGGTAATCGTAAGTTGGGTTTTGGCCCTTCTACATGTGTATTATCATCGGAATCTCCCAAATCAGGGCATTAGATATTTTTTCTTTTTTCTTCTTTCTTTTATCTTTTATTTTATTGTTTACTAGTCAATTTATATTTTATATATATGATGACGTACCAAAAACTCTAACTATAATTGTATTCTTATCCTATTATTTTTCCTGTACAGTTTATAATTATAGTATAATATTTCATCACACAAAATTACTTTTTCTCTTTTATGTATATTCATCAATTGTAATCATTTTAACTTAGGTAAAGTTTTAAAAATATGGTTATATTTTTTTGTCAATTGCATACTTGCGGGTTTTCTTCGTAAGGTTTCTCAAATTGCTAAAAATAAATGTTTTTTAGTTTGACATTTTAAAAATGATTGTTAACGACCTAAAATTGAAATTTTTTAAGAATTAATGTTGTTAAGTATCATATTTATTATGGAACCACGTTTTTTAATTTTCCAAAGTCATAATTTTCGGAGCTTTCTCTCTCTTCACCAAACAATATCTAAATTACCTCAAAATTAAAAAGTTGAAGAACTAAAGTTATTTTGAATATCATCAATTTTTGAAAATTTTCAATTTTAATGTCGTCAATCGTTATTTTAAAAAACAGATATTGTTTTTAGCAAACGAAAAAACTTTATTAATCTCCTAGTCGAAAAAAAATATTTCAGTCTCCATTTGAAAAAAAACATACAGGCACACAATTGACAAAAAGTGTAAGCACGTAAGTCTTTTTTGTATTTACCCTTTTAACTTGATAGAAAGCATCCCGAGTTCCATGATCTTTTATTGTTTTGTTCATTAAGTCATTGATCTTTTATTTAAACATATTAAGCATCCGATAATTTATTTTTTCTCTCTCATTATAAGTCATTGTTTGCTAATTGCGTACATATGTTATTCATTTCATCTATGTTTGAAATTATATTTTTTACAATTTGAATTAAGGTTTTTACCGTTTCCTTATAGCCACATTACACATATCAAAAATTGCTTTTAAACTGTGAAAAATATAAATTTCGAACACACAGAAAATGAATAACACGTTGTTAATCAAGTTTTATGTACAAAGTTTTTTTTTTTTGGATTTCAGGGAATTAATGCGGCAAAAAAAAAGATCAAAGGCTTAATGTATCTAAATAAAAGGTTAAAGACTTAATAAACAACAAAAAAGAAAAATCATGAGCCTAATAATACTTTTTACCTTTTAACTTAATCCATTTTTTTCATATATAATCTCGATGATCATGAAATGAAACTTATATATGAATTTTAAATTAATTGGAATCTAAATAAGGATTGAGACATAAGATAAGATGTGTCACTATGGCATGTTACTTTCAAGAAAGGAAACAATCGAAGGTTTTAATCCTAAATCAAGTAATTATTTTTATGTTTGATTGATGGAATATGACTATATGGAATAACTAATGTTGTTCAAAAAGAAAACTTTACTTTATCCTTCAATTGCAACTTTCTATTTATTTTTAAATTTTAATTATTACCATAAATTACTCAAATACTTATATACATATATATATAATACAGAAAAACGTGTATGAGCAGGTGATAAAAAAACAACGCATGCGAGGGGGTTCAACCCACAAGTACGGGGGATGTGATTTTCCCTGATTCCCTTTTGAGTGATTGATCCACATGTTCACTATTCATATTAGCAACATGTCACGCCACTTTTAAGGGGACATATCCGTTTGATACCCCCTCTTATTTGGTTTAAAATGTTTTCGGTTTATGAATGGAACAAACGCCCGTCTCAAAGGATAATGAGAGTCGCCACTCGGTTTGTTTTCTACTACAGAGAAATAATCGATACAACAGATGCCGTAATGACACTACCATACACTTTAGAGAGAGTTCGTGGGAAATTTCTTTATTTTTGATTTTTTTTTCTAGATTTTCTTAGATTTTTGCCTTGCTTTTTCTTTTTAAGCATTACTCGGCGAGCTAAGTGATGTTCTAGTTGATTTATCTTTTGATAAATGAAGAGATACAAATTATATCGGTTGCTCATGAAGTAAAGTGATGTTGCTCGACGAGTTGCTCCAAAACAGCAAATTTGCTTTCTTTTGAGATTTTAAGGACTTTTACTCTTGAGATTTGAAACACAACTAAAGCAAATTTATGCAAAAGACACAAAAATTTCATAGGTATGAAAGCTATTTAAGAAGGTTTAGGGCTTGTATCGTGGTTAATGAAATAAAAGGGTTCATGTATGGCTACAATAGGGCTTACTAACACAACATAAAAGGGTTTTTAGCCAACTAAAGAAAAGTTCATAGAACATAATGGGCTAAGTCTAGGTGCCTTTATCATTTCATGTCCTAATTAGACGTGTGTGGCTTTGATTTCGGTGTGGAACAAGACGCTAGTATCACAATATGAGCATGACTCTCAAAAGGAGACTTGGGATTTTTTGGGTGAAATGCTCTTGTGAATGACGCAAAAAGCTCACAATTTTGAATATGATTTTTTGTTCAATAACCGGTTTACAAAAATGTTCAATACCGAAAATGCATACAATTATACTTCTCAGAGCTCATTGCTTATGTTCAAAGTTTCTATGTTTTCAAACTTTTATTCAAAATGCAATTGTTTTAGATTAGATGACTGTCAATATGAAATTTTGTTCAATCAAAGTTTAAAATATCTAAGCGAATCAATCTAATTTCACTTAATTGATTGAAAAGCCCTTAGGTCAAAACAACAATTCGAAATACATCCATGATAAAAATTAAAAAGTTTATGAAGAATTTGTGATTACTTCCTTAGAGACTAATGTCAATCTGCCTCCATAGAGGTCTCATTAAGGTCGGTTGACATTAGCCTCAAACTTTTCCTTATTTTCCTTTTGAACAATAAAGGACGATCGTCCTTCATTTTCACTAAACAAGGCTGATAGTCCTTTGTGTTTAGAAATGCACAGACAAAGAAAACTCAACATGCAAATCACATGAAATACACGACATTTTTAGGCCTATCAATTTGTTACCTTTACAGTGTGATTCTAGAGCTTAAATGAACTTTACCTGAGTGATTCCCATCCTTCAAGCCCTTAATAAAAGCTCATTGTACCCGAACAAGAACAAAACAAGGGTTTTGATGATTTCAACGCCTTTTCACCGATTTGAAGATGCCATCTTAGCAAATCCAACCTTATGAGTGTGCTGGTGAAGTCAAATATGGGATTGGTGGTGTATATTAGTGGGATTAATTCCTACAACCCAAGATTTTTCCTTCCTCATTGTCAAAGAACAAAGCTTTGGATCCAACCCCCCTAAAAAAACCCCTTTCTCTCATTAAAATCTTTGCTATTTCCTTTTCCCAAAAGAGTCCTATAATTTTGACCAACCATTTAGCTTAAATAGGCCAAGAATAAGGGATTCAACATGATATAGTTGAGGCTTTCGAATCCCTAATATACTGGATTCAAAGGCCGATCAGTCTTTTCTAAGTTTCTTATTAAGGTTGACCGGCCATTGTGGGTGATGATGTAGCACTTTTTCCCATTGTATAGTCAAACGTTTTGAGATATTTTAGTTAAATGTCGATCGACCCTCATGAAGGTCAGTCAACATTGATGAGAGCCTATCAGCCTTAACCTTAAGAAAATTCTTCATTTCTCATTCTTGTTCATTTTCACGGAGGTTTGACTTGTCGCTTGGAGGCAAGAATTTTCACCGGATCAAGTTATAGCTAAAGGCTCGCACATCATCGAGGTCGGAAAAATCCGTGCATACACCTATTTGATCCAAATTTGAAATTTTTTAATAAAGAAGATACTCCCAATTTGCCTAAATTTGAGTTTTGTTTTGGTTTTAAGGGATATAATAATTCCATGGTTCCAAATTTGGTTTTTCATTTTGTCGACGAGATGAAATTGTTGGGAAATCTAGAAAAATTAAAACGTGTAGAAAAGAGTTTTAACAAAAAAAAAAAGCCATCCTAGATAATAACATGTAGATTAAAATAAGCTTTTACATACCGTTCTTCATGTTCGTATTTGATCAATTGAATCTCTAATTTGAGATAGAAGGATTAAAAGATAGAAGGATTAAAAGGTGAACCCTCTCCACTATCAAACTTGCATCGAAGAGCTTTGATTGCACCTTAATTCTTTATCGAAGAATTCAGACATCAATGCTAGAAAACCAGTGTGGCACTAGGGTTTAGGATTTTAGGATGAAACTGATCCAAGTGAATTAACTTTTTTATTCCTTTTTAATTCTCATGTACATATGTCTTTTGGAAAATAAATAAACCATAGATTTTAGGTGCTTTCTATGGTTACTTTGTTTTTTACAAAGTAAAGCTTACTTTGTTTTTCACCATTGGATGATGGTGGACTTTAACAAAGTAAGTTTATCCAATGGTGGTAAAAACAAAGTAAGGCTTACTTTGTCAAAAACAAAGTAAGCATGGCCTAACCCTAAAAGAATAAAATCATTATAATAGATATTGAGGCACCAATGGCGAGGAGAGTGCGAGAGAATTTTCAAAATTCAAATAAGCAATTACCCTTTTAATTGCTAATTATCTATTTCCTTTAATATCTTATTTGCATTAATCTTCTAATTCAAATCTTCTTAAATATTGAATATATATTGATCAAAATTATATACCGTATTTTCTCCACATAAAACTATAAGGTCTAATACATCCCCAGCTCCTCCAAGCTGTTCAAAAACTGCAATTGACCCCTGAACTTCAAAACATTACAACTAACCCCTTAACTTTCTTATTTGGAATAAATAACCCCTCAAATTAATATTTGGAATAAACAACCGCTCAAGTTTCTTATTTGGAACAAATAACCCTTAAATCCGAAAAAATATTTGACATAATATTACATCAGAAATAAAGGATGTCTAAAATAGAGTATCGTTTCCACGAGTATGGTGATTATAAGTACTAATCTCTTTGCTTACTATCTATTATTTAAACAATCAAAAGGTAGAGTTAGTTGGGTAACCAAGTTAAGACTTAATTAAGAAGTGAGATGAGAATTGTACAAAGTTAGATGAGAGAATACTTATGACGAAAGAAACTAAGGCATCTAGCTTCACTTAACTTTTTTGCTTAGTAATAACACTTAAGCCCTTTTAAGTCCTTTTATCATTTCTAAGATGACGATTTTTCTTATTAACTAATAGATTCTCGAGATTGGTTCTAAACTCTCTATTAATTACTTCACTTTTGTCTGACTCAAGTAATAATCTAGAAAAGCATTAAGTTTTATTAATCTAAACCTTTTTAACCTACTTTATCTTGGTCTGGCTAAAGTGATTACATAAGATTCCAGAAAACCGCTCGAGTAATTAGTTCTTAACTTTCGATTAATTACATCACTTTGGTCCGGTTCAAGTAGTTAATCAAAAGAAGCATTAAGTTTTCTTAGTTCCAAACCTTCGATTTATTACTTCACTTTGGTTCGACTCAAGTAATAAATCTAAGATT
This sequence comes from Euphorbia lathyris, assembly GCF_963576675.1. Lineage (NCBI taxonomy): Eukaryota > Viridiplantae > Streptophyta > Magnoliopsida > Malpighiales > Euphorbiaceae > Euphorbia > Euphorbia lathyris. The sequence goes on from NC_088915.1 coordinate 90,935,100, forward strand.
TGTAATAAGATTTATGAAAAACCTTGGAAAAATAATAAGCCAACTAAATGGTTATTAGGTCCAACTTATGAGTTTCTATTAATCAATTTAATCACAGTCAATATAAACGATTAATTATTTTCAAGTTGGGATTTGGTCCATCTCCTACAAGCATTAAGAATCATAAGTTAGTTCTTGAGAGGATAAACATAGCTTAAATAGGTTAAACGTAATTACCATAAAATTAAGGTCAATATCCGCTTTTAGCCTTAGTTAAGGGGGTTTTAGCCCATGATTAGACTAAAACACACCTTAGAAAGATAGGTAATAGAGTTCATAGTAATAAAAGAGATTATAGTTTAGAAAAAATCGTAATGATGATTGCCGAACGAACTTCTTTCGTAACTTAAAACTTACTTTTATTTGATGAACTTATGCACAAACAACAACTTGAAAACAATAACGACAAATACAACAACAAATACAACTAATTCTTGAAGAGAAGAATCAGCAAAATAACATTATAGGGGGGGGAATTAAGCCTAAGCTTGGTGTGTTTTCAAATGGCTTCCAAGGTCTCCTTTTATAGTAAAATGACACATATGCTTCCAAAGACCAAGTCTCCTTATGGCCCCCAACTCCCTAATCTTCCAAATTCAGCTTTAAAGAGGGTGGTGGAAGACTTTGACAATTTAGGAGTTGAAATGAGTGAAGGTGGGAAAGCAATGTTAGGCTTCAACATGTGCATCAACTTAGGAAAATTTTTTGAGTCTGTTACACTTCAAATATGGAAATGATTCTCATAATTAATTCGTTCATCTTTCTCTTAGCTTTCCAATGCATTTTGAATTGTCTCAATTCGAGTCCGTATGAGGGAGATATGATGAAAATACGAACATGTGTCAAATCTGCCCACAATGTGAACAAAGAGACCTGTAACTTTCAGCTCCATCTCGATGAGATGCTTGTGCATCTCGACAAGATGCATGTATAGTAAAACTCATCTTTTTACTCCATTTTACTTTCGGGTTCTCGCTTTAAGCCCCAACTTGGTTATTTGTGTCGAAACCTTGCAAAAGTGCCTGAAAAACACATGAAAATGACTTAGATACATAAATGATGAAAATATAAGGAAACTATCATTAAAACTTATTAAAATGGTACAAAAAAAACTAGTAATTAAGTACAAAAAATTCTATAAATTACGACGGTAACAGGTAACCAACCAACACGAGTAGAACATGGGATCACATAGATAGCCCGAGAGCTGGGACAATTATATACTTGAAGGTGATGGGCGTGGCGCCTAGGTACAGCTTACGAAATATATATTATGATAAGTGCGTTACGACTATGGATGTGATCTTCCTAAATGCTCTATCTCTACTAGACGCTACTACTTATGGGCAAGTGTACCCCGTCGTATCAAGTAATAATCTGGTTAAGACCGGGTATCGAATCCACGGGATTTATAACTACAAGTATTAAACGACTCGGTTTTATACATTATCTAAGCGGTGAATACTTTGAGTTGATTTGGGGAACAACTACAAACTACTCCTAGCTACGGGTGAGACAAATTTATATAACAAAAACTCTACGAAATGATATGGATGGCGATAAGTTATAAATATGACAAACAATGACTCCCAATATATATACGTTTAATGATTTGCTCTTGCAATGACGACTATGTGTAGTGTGACCGACCCGTGAAGTACTTAGACTACGTAGTTCCTAGTCAAGGCGTGTCTAATGCTTGGGATCAGAAATTAGGGCCCGTAAATTCCGTGGCTTGTCAATTCCTACGGTTTGCGGAGCGTCACTTCCGGTAAGGCAACACCTATATGAATCCCTAAAGATAGCCCGAATGGCGTCGGAAATCGTGTTCCCCTACACAATAATCAATTACGAGTATCAAAACAAGTAACAAACATCAACACATATATAGAAAAATAGATTATGAATCATAAATTATAAATATGGAGAATGTAAATATGGAATACAACCAAGCTTAGTACATAGGAAGAGTACAAGCTAATTAGCAAGTGAAAAGGGAAGAATCCACCCTCGGAACTTAGCTAACCGGACTCAAGGCCGTCTCTTAGGACTTGGAGGTGAAGCTTTCGAGCTTGGTGAGCGGAGATGGAACGGAACTTTGACAGGATGCCGGAATCAACGAACAAGCTCTCAAGGTGATAGAGTTTTGCTATGTAAAGTCTAAAAACAAAATCTAAAATTATGTAGCAAGAGCTTAATCTATAACAAGAAATGTATATGTCAAAAGCTTCCTAAATGAGTGCTAGTCACTCTTATTTATACACATCAAGCTAGGGGTGAAATTGTAAATTCACAAGGCACAAGTATGGAGCTTCATTATTTATGCAGATTTCCCATGACACGTCCCGTGTATGGTGGAGGACGCCTCGCGTATTTGCCCATTCCATCAAAAATCTCCTGCATGTGGACCAAATTCGGATCTTGTTGTCTCAACCACGCCCCACGTATACTGGGGTACGCCTCGCGTGGTTGAGCTTCTAAGATTTTATTGCTTGAATTAGGTCCTTTACGCCACGCGTAGTCTGAAGCACGCCTCGCTATGTAAGTCTCTGGTTTCTTGGACTGAAGAACTTCCCATACACGCCCCACGTGTATGGTTGTACGCCCCGCGTATTGTCAGTTGACTTAGAAGATCTTGCAGTCTGACATTCATGATTGAGACATTATTGCTTATCATTGCTCATACGCCTCGCGTGGAAGGTAGGACGCCCCGCGTGGCAGTGGGTGAGCTCCACGTGGTGCCTGCGGATTGAGCAATTATTTCTGACAATGTGTTCCACGCCCCGCGTGGAGGGTGATACGCCCCGCGTATGTCGGTGGATTTTTGCTCCTTGCTCGTACCTGAAATACAATTCTCGAGAGCCGAGTTAGCTTGACGTTTTATTTTCTAAATTTACTCAAAATAAAGACAATTAACCGAAAGTGCGGAATTTATTTTTATTTTGTTATTTTATTAAAATCTACTTATTTTTGTAATTAAACTTATTTATTTAGTCCCAAATTAAACTGTAAATCACGCTAAAAGATAGGGACGGAACGCCCCTATCAAACCTCCTTGGACTTTAAAGTTTTACTTGTCCTCAAGTAAAAGAAATCGAAAGACAAGGGATTGAGATGATTAAGAAACAAACCGTCGGTTGGTTTTGTTGAAACACCTTTCCAACAAGATTTTGATTTGACAAAATCATTTAAGCTTAATCCATGATTAAGAGACAATTAAATTTAAGTGCTTTGATTTAATTGTACTAATCCGTTTGTTCAATATTGAGTATAAATGCAAAAAGAAATAAAGATTAAGACAGGACAAAGTCAGCATGAAAACACAAGCTGAGTGAAGAGCAACTCAGCATAAGAGAAGATAAGTCATCTCCAGAATAACAGCTTCAGGATAAAGCTAAACAAAGAAGCTGAGTGAAACGAAGCTCAGCACAGAAGAAGTCTGCTCCAAGTAATAGTTTCTACAGAACGAAGCTGACCAGAAAAGCTGAGTAGAAAAAGAACACAGTATGAAACTTGGTGAAAATCGAAGACAGTGATTATCGAAGTAAAGCTGAGTAATCTCCAGGACAACATGATTGATCCGTTAGCTAAAAGACAAATTCGACAACTGTCTGCACCAATAATAAAAGTCTTGAATTACGCAAAAGCCAAATTCCAAGATGCATGGGTCAACTGTTTTATGCTACAAGACAAACTACCGCAAGAAAACAAAGACTGTAAGAAGAAGACAAATCTGACATCTGAAGAATTCAGAAGACAGGATTGGCCTGCACATCTGAAGCTGACCAGAGGTTTGTCCCCCAAAAGAGCCGTTTTGGACCCAATGGACAAATCAAATTCAAATGATTTGTTCCTCACATTTCAACAATAAAAGGGACAAGGATATCATTTGGAAGATTGCCGATTTACAGAAAATTACAAGTGAGAAAGATACAAATTCAAAGCACTCAATACAAAAGAGAAAGCTTACACCAAATCTTCTATTCTTTGTGTAAATGCTGGATTGATTGTTTGTAATCATCTAAAGTGTTCTTTATCTTAAAAGGAACAAGTGTGTGATCAATTGTAATATTGAGAGTGTGTGTGCTGAGTGCTTGGTTTAAGTACTTAGTGGTAGAGAAATCTAAGTGTTGGGTTGTAGCATTTAGTAGGAGTTGAGTAGACGAATAGAGGAAGGTACTCTTGCATATTCAACTGCCTGTAATCGGTTTGTGCTCTACCCTTAAAGAGCTCAGTATTGGATTCTGAAAGCCCGGAGGATTCTAGGGACTAGACGTAGGCGGAGAGGCCGAACCAGGATAAGTGATACTGAGTAATTTCTAACTCTCTCAAATATATATATATATATATATATATATATATATATATATATATATGTGCTTGTGTTGCTTGTAATATTAACTCAGCGTATATACTTTTAGAAGCTGACACTGAGTAAATTGGAGTGCTGAGTTGGAAGCTGACCACATAAGTATCAATTCCCAACTCTCAGGTAAAACAGTCTTAGTCAGCATCTGACTGAAGCTGTCTTACATTAAGTTCGGCCAAGCTGACCAAAGCTGAGTTAATAAACTCACCAAAATAATTAAGTCAGCAGGATTAATTAACGAAAAAGTTATATTAGTTCCTAACCCCCCCCCCCTTGGAACTAATCACACGGGACCAACAAGTGGTATCAGAGCCTAAGCTCACTACTCAAAGATATAACTATCTTGAGCGGATCCCAATAAATGGCTGAGAACAGCACTCGTTTCCTTCCCGTGAACCAAACAACACAAATACTCCCTGAGGGATTATCTATTAGTAGGCCTCCCCTATTCTTTGGATCCAACTATACATTCTGGAAGAATAGGATGAAGAACTTCATTCAAGCCACAAACATGAGTGCATGGCTTGCAATAGTTCAAGGCCCATGCGTGCCATATAAAACTGTTGACAATGAGAAAGTTGTTAAGAGTGAAACTGAGTGGTCAGAAGATGACCTCAGAAAACTTCAAAACAATGCTTCGGCTATCAATATGCTTCACTGTGCTCTAGATGCTGCAGAATACAATAAAATATCAGGTTGCGAGTCAGCACAGAAGATATGGAAAAAGCTCGAGGTGACCTATGAAGGCATAAGCAAGGTCAAAGAGTCAAATGTGAACCAACATATGAGATTGTACGAGCTGTTCGAAATGAACGACAACGAGGATATCTCTGGAATGAATGCTAGATTCACTAATATTATAAATGAGCTGAAAAGACTCGGCAAGAACTTCACTGGAGAAGAGCAAGTAAAGAAAATCTTGAGAAGCTTACCCAAGAGCCGGCAAGCTAAGAAAACTACTGTAGAAGAAGCTCAGGACCTGACTACATACAAGTATGACGAGCTGATCGGATCTCTGCTGACTCATGAGATCTCAATGCAAAACTTTGAAGCTAAAGAGAAAGAAAAGTCAGAAGACAAAAAACAAAAATCACTTGTCATGAAAGCTGACTCGACCGAAGCTGACTCATCAAACGATGAGGAGATGGCCATGTTTACACGAAAAATGAAGAAGCTGTTTAGGAAGAATGAGAAGAACAGCAGAAGGCCATTCAGAAAAAATGACAGATACAAAGCTGAGTCCAGTGACAAATACAAGAAGGACAGCTCCAAGCCTGTCACATGTTTTGAATGCCACCAAACTGGGCACATCAAGTCAAGCTGCCCAAACCTCAAGAGAGATAAGAAGGGAAACAAGAAAGCAATGGTAGCAACATGGAGTGATAGTGATGAGTCAACATCATCCGAAGCTGATGCAAATGAAACGACTAACATATGCTTCATGGCCGATGATGCTGACCACTCTCAATCTGAGCAAGCTGACCTCTCTGATGAAACTGACCAGGAGGTACATAACAATGAGGTAACATCCTTACTTTTGCTTAGAAATGAGATGGTAAACGCCTTGAGTGATTTATATGCACTAACTAAAAAGTGCAATAAGAAAGTAAAGGCACTCAGCAGGCAGTGTGATGAGATTGAAGAGGTCAAGCTGAGTGACCTCCGATATCTTCTCCAAGACAACTCAACTTTGCATAGTAACATGGAAATTATGCAAAAGTTTGTCTCGGAGGTCCAATCAGATTCAAAGAAACTGAAAAAGGACGTCACTACCTTACAGAGCTAAATAAGAGGCTCAAATAAAAATAAACCCCATGTTGAGTACTCAAGTACTAGTCAGCATAAACAGTTCATACAGTGTGACTATTGCGAAAAAAGGGACACACAAGAGAAGTGTGCTGGTACAATAAGTGGGCTGTCCAATGTGACTTCTACGGAAAGAGAGGACATACCACAAAGGTATGTTGGCATGCTCAGCACAACAATGCTGACCACCCCCAAAGGGTAATTCATTGTGATTTCTGTGGCAAAAGTGGCCACACTATCAAAGTATGCCGTCACAAATTAAAATATGACTTTGCACATGTTTATGCTAACAAACGAGGACCCAAAAAGAATTGGGTACCTAAAAATGAATAGTCTAAAATGCAGGTGAGCCTGAGATGCGTGGAGAAATCAAAACTGTGGTATATAGACAGCGCATGCTCGAGCCACATGACTGGTGATGAAACTCAGTTCATCACACTAGAGCTTAAACGAGGTGGAAGTGTAAGCTTTGGAGACAATAAGAAGGGTAAGATAGTCGGCTCAGGTACTATCAGAGGTAACCCATCTATTGAGTCAGTCTCCTTAGTTAAAGGTCTCAAATACAATCTGCTGAGTGTAGCTCAGCTTTTGCAAAAGCGACAGAAAGGTTGTATTTGATGATACTAAGTGTTAAATACTCGAGGGAAAAACAAACGAATTAATTTTAACTGCCCCTCGTATAGACAATGTATACATCTGAGTTTAGAAAAACAGTTTTCTAAAAATATATGCTTAGTGTCTAAAGAGGATAACTTCTGGCTATAGCATAGAAGACTTGGTCATGTAAGCATGGATCTTCTTGCCAAATTAGCTAGAAAGCAACTAGTTGAGGGATTGCCAAAACTTAAATTTGAAAAAGATCAATTATGTAAAGCTTGTCAGCAAGGCAAACAAACTAAGAAGTCATTTCAAAGTAAAAATACTGTCTCAACCAAGAGACCATTGGAATTACTACACTTGGATCTTTTCGGACCTATCCAGCCACTCAGCTTGGGTGGTAAGAAATTTTCCTTAGTCATTGTAGATGATTTCTCTCGGTACACTTGGATCATCTTGCTGAGTAGCAAGGATGAAACATTTGAGATGTTTACCACATTGATTAAAAGGCTTGAAAATGACAAAGACCTAAGAGTAGCTCATATTAGAAGCGACAATGGTGGAGAATTCAAAAACCAACAGTTTGATGAATTCTGTGAAACCAGTGGTATTGACCATAATTTCTCTGCTCCTAGAACACCTCAACAAAATGGGGTTGTTGAAAGGAAGAATAGAACAATTGTCAAAATAGCTAGGACTATGCTCAGTGAAAATAGGCTTCCAAAGTATTTCTTGGGTGAAGCTGTCCACACAGCATGCTACATTCTGAATAGGGCTTTAGTTAGACCTATTCTTAAGAAAACCCCATATGAACTTTGGAAAGGACGAAAGCCCAACATTGGCTACTTTTGTGCCTTTGGGTATAAGTGTTTTATACTCAACACAAAAGATAATCTTGCAAAATTTGATGCCAAAGCTGACGAAGCGATCTTTTTAGAGTACTCAACTAACAGCAAAGCATATAAAGTATATAATAAATGAACTCAGATTGTAGAAGAGTATGTCCATGTTGAGTTCGATGAAGCTGACCCTGCAGGAAACACAACTCAGCTCACTGAAGATGAACCAAGCTCAGCTTCCGCTGATCAAAATGAAGCCTCTGAGTCATCTATACAAGGGCTTGTTGGGGTTTAGTGTCCTATAGTCAATTGTTGCAGGATACAAACTTAATGTAAATGAATTGTTCTTTATATCATTTGTTTTAATGAGATATATGTTTTATAACTATATAAAGGAAATCCCTTTTAAGCACTAAATAAAGTCTAATAAAAGGAAATCCGTAAGTTTGTTTAAAGTGATTATAAAGTGTTCATACAAGCATGAAGTGAGACAAAACTTTATAATAAACTAATAAACTTAAAACCACCCCAAGTCAAGTGATATATTTAGGATTGATATATCACAGTTGAGACTTGTATGTAACAATGTCTTCTGTCCGACAGAAAGCTGATCTCACAAGCTTCACATATATAGATATCTGGACAGTTACATAGATCCGGTGAAACGTTGTTCATTAGGATTGGGGATCTGACTTGAGATAACAGGATGGGTAGATTCATCCTTGTCAACTGTTCATCTCATTGGTATTAATAGGTATAACTAATCCTCAGACTCAAAGGAATGTTAATTGGTCATCCTGAATTACTGAATGTGAGACTTTGATCCTGTGGTCCCACGATCCTTAACAGAGATGACTCTGGGGTGTGAACTGCAAAGGTTGGGTATCACAGGAAGTAATTTCAGGGTAGTTATACATTGGATTGAGCATTTATCACTCCCGATTAATGGGATATACATCCAAGGATCGCTTGTGGAAGACTCGACTCTAAACCCTTGCAAGGTGATAGCTTAAGAGTAGAAATTCGGATTTCACTTAACCTATCTTTTTGAGTTGACTCGGCCAATAACAAGTAAAACGAACGTCTCGCTATATGTGACTTGACATTACCCATAGTCATAAGATTCAGTTCAAGGATGTAGTTGATAAAGGATCGTATTATACCGTAACTAATACGGAAGGGTTAACGACAGAATCAACCTGTCTTCTTAACGGACTCTAGGGGAATGATTACGGACTTGCCAATAACATACTCTGTACATCATTCCGTTATGCAAGGGATTAAATATAATTCTTGAAGAAATTAATTTAATAGGTTGCATACGGCCAGAAGTAGTAAGGACCTAATGGATCACACATAAGACTTGGAACCAAAAGAGAGATGGATATGATTAATAGATGGAAGCCCAATTGAGCCCAGTAAGGCCCAAATACAAGGAGGGGGCCGAAATTTATATGTATTAGTAAGGAATTAATTTTATTCCATTAATCCTAATTTGATTAGGATTATGAATTAAATTAATTAAGAGATAATATAATTAAGAGTTTTAATTAGATTAATATTCTCCTATTATTATCCAATTAGGTTAATTATTATTATCCTAAATATATTAGATATATAGTGAGATAATAATTACGAATCCTTTTCCGAATTGGATTCCTATAAGTAACCTATTCCTATCTAACTAGGGTTTAGATATAAGCTAATATATATACCCCTCCCCATGTGAATTCTGACCAAGCCCTAAGCCTTCCCCCTTTGTGATTTTCGAAATTGCTTAGAGAGAGAGAAAAGAATTCTATTCCCCAAGTTCGTGGACAAGAATTAATTCGGCATTCCATCGATTGATTAATCTTATTCATCCCTCTTTCTCTTTGATCTTGTGTTGGTTTATTAGAGGCAATCTATTTTGGTTGCATCTCATAAGGGTTGATTCTAACTTAATCTCACCGTGTTCACGAAAGAAGGAAAAACAATCAAAAGGGAGAAATTCGTTTTTCTTCGCCTACATCAGGCCAGTTCACTATTTCGAGGATTCCCGGAAATTGAACCGTCGGATCGTCGCGATTTTTGGACAGTAGCTTCTAGACATATTCTTCCATGTTTTCACCGAAGGGATTGTCGTTTGGAGGTCTGAAAGGTCTGTTTCGGATAGGTGCAGATTGGTAAACTGTTTACATCTCCTTTGGAGTTGTGGGCACTTCGTTTGCAACGGTAGATTGATCATCGAAAGGTATTTCTTCTTATCCCTCTTTATATGAAATAACGATTAACGGATCCTATGGTTAAAAGGAAGTAGGCTAAAATTTTTATATTTCCGCTGCTATACCTTAGCCTTAATTTCCTTCAGTGGTATCAGAGCCATCGTTAAATCCGTTATTTCATATATGAAAATATAGACGTTTTCAATAGGATTGAATAAATATTTATGGTTAGGATTAATTGACAAATAGTATTGATTGATTAATTCTAAAGATAAATAAAGTTTTGATTAATTGTTAATTAAAACTGATTATGCTTATGTTCCTAATTATTTCGGTTGATAATCATTATAACAAAATCTATTAGTTTTATAGTTAGGTTGATAAAATTAGTTTTATTAATTCTAAATGATAAAACGGAAATCTATTGTAGATTATCCTATTTCTGAAAACCGTTTTAAAATTGTTTTAGAATGTTTTCAGAAATTAATAGTTTTCTGTTTTGATTATCGAATGAATAATTCGTTTAAATGTTTGTTTTTACCAATATGTAAATCAAAGTGTTAAATGAATTGAAATCAAAATAATTGGGACATGCATAATCGACGTTTTATATGGTTATATTAATCTAAGGGTTAATATAAAGATACGAAACGATAAGATGTAAAATTGGATGAAAGTTAATTTGACGAGTTAATGTGATTAACCTAAATATTACATAAGACGGTTATATAATCAACCAATTAAATTTATTTAATTGAGTCTTTACATGTTTGGAGTTATGGACATATTTGGACCCTCTTTTAGTCTTTTGGTATTTTTGAAATAAGGCATGCGCGTCCTGCCTTTCTACTATCTATTGTAATTTCTCCTCTTATCTAATTCCCTTCAATTCAGTTGAAGTTTTCTTATAGTAGTATAGAAATTAATATGTAATTTCAAGGCGCCATGGAGAAGACGGAGGACCTAAAGAGAAATATGTAATAGTTAGTATTTCCTTAGGTTTGGCCTTTTTATTCCATCTCTGGCTCGACGGAATAATTTAGATGATATGTCCATAACGCCAATGTATGTGAATGTATGTATGTCTGATGTATACTAAAGCAAATCAAGACTAAGTTAGATTATGAGACTTAAATAAAAATCCCTCATTAAAAAGTTAAGTAAATAAGCAAGTTATTAAAATCGGTTGCCCCTCCCTAATATTATAATTCAGCCGGCAGTACTGGGGGCTTTTGGGTTGTTGGCTAAAGTCAAGCTCAGGGTCTTATGGTAACACCTGGATTATCGAAAATCGTTCTTTCATGAATATGGGGTAATACTTAAATTAGATTATGATAATTGGATGAGCAAACTCATGTTGTCATAAACTAATGGGCAAAATGGTTGGGATTAATATGAATGACATATTAGTTACTAATGTGGTTAGTAACCCAATAACCTAGGAATCACATTCGAGATGTGATTGATTGCATGAATCTAGCTAACAAATGGGACTAGCTTGTTGGCTAAAGTCAAGGCGAAATCTCAGGAGTTAGGATCCTAGCTCACTAAAGGATTTGTGAAATTCTTCGAATTAATATGGAGGGTTATTAATTTGGCAAAATAGTGGGAGCAATCTGAAATAAATTAAAAGGCCTATAATTTTAGATTGTTATACTTTAAAGCAAATGAATAACATACGTTTACTCTTTCTCACTCTCACTTTAATTAAACACTCTTAAAATCATGACTAACACCAATCTGCAAAATACATTTACCGATAACAAGTTGAATAGTTCAAACTTCACCGACTGGTATCGCAACCTCAAAATTGTTTTGAAGTTCGATAAAATAGGGTATGTATTTGATACATCGATACCCCCTATCCCTGAGGATGATGCTCCCAATCAATGCTTATCAGAAGCACAAGGCTGATGACGATCATGCCGGATGCATCATACTTGCATTGATGACATCGGAATTACAAAGGCAACTATGCCTGTTCCATCATCATGCACCTAAAGGAACTGTTTGGGAAACAGACCAGGTGCGAATGCTACGAGATATCCAAGTTGCTATATCGTTGCAAGATGCAAGAGGGCACGTCTGTAATGACACATTGTGTCAAGATGATTGGCTACATTACCAAACTTTCTAGTATTGGATTCGCGATGGATAACGAACTAAGTGTAGACTTAATTCTTCAATCCCTCCCAAAGAGTTATTCATAGTTCATCATGAACTATCAGATGAATGACTTGCAAACCTCTTTTGAAGAGCTTGCAAATATGCTCAAGTCAGTTGAGCCCAATATGAAGAAAGACAAGGCAATACCGGCTATTGTCATAGAGGGATCAAAGAAGTGGAAAGGGAATTCTCCCAATCCTAAACATCCTAAGAAAGGTAAGAAAGCCATGCCCACTAAAGTTAAGGGAAAGGAAGTGAAGAAGCCTAAAAGAAAGTGCCACTAGTGTGGTGACGTGGGGCATTGGAAGAGAAATTGTTCTTTATACCTAGCTACCCTCAAGAAGGGAAAAGCTGGTACTCCAACATCTGGTATGTTCTATATTTCGATAAAGAACAAACATTGCGATTTTTATAGAGATGAGATTTTCTATTTTTCAGGAATATCACAAAATGGGATTTATGTGTTAGATTTCTTTTTTTTCGCAATTGATACCAAAAGACATAAGCTAGATAATTCAACTTGCTTGTGGGATTGTCATATAAACAAGAGACGCATGCTAAAAGCTACATTCAGATGGGCTTATAGATCCAATCGATTCCGAATCATTGGAAACATGCGAATTGTGTTTAAAAGGTAAAATGACAAAGACACCCTTTAGCAATAAAGGTGAGCGTGTATCAGACACTCTAGGACTCATTCATTCAGATGTATGCGGTCCTATGTCAGTCCAAGCAAGAGGAGGATTCAGATACTTCATAAGCTTCATAGATGACCATACTCGATATGGTTACATCTACTTGATGAGGCACAAATCAGAAGCTTTTGACAAGTTCAAATGCTTCAAGAATGAAGTGGAAAATCAATTAGGAAAGAAAATAAAGACGCTTCGATCCGATCGAGGTGGCGAATATCTTTCAGATGATTTTCTGAATTATCTAACTAAATGTGGGATATGCTCACAATGGACACCTCCCTATACACCACAACACAATGGTGTATCCGAGAGGAGAAACCGTACCCTATTAGATATGGTACGATCCATGATGAGCATGGCCTTACTTCCAAAGTCGTTCTGGGGCTATGCCTTAGAAACTGCCCTCTTCACCCTGAATCGAGTACCAACTAAATCCGCTAGTTCCACACCATATGAATTGTTCGTTGGTAGGAAACCTGTGTTCTCATTTATGAGAGTATGGGGTTGTTCAGCATATGTCAAACGCATAGCGTCCGACAAATTAGATTCTAAATCTGATAAATGTTTCTTCATTGGATATCCCAAAGAAACCATGGGGTATTACTTCTATCATCCAGATGATCAGAAAGTAATAGTATCCAGATACGCAACCTTCTTAGAGAAAGAGTTTCTCGAAGAAACACAAAAGGGAAGCGTGATTGAACTCGATGAAGTTCAAGAGGAAGAAACGCCGACTGAAACAACAGAAGCGGTTGAGGTACCCGAAGAAGTCCCATTAGATGAGACTCCAGTGGCACCTATTCGTAGATCACGAAGAGTTCGTGCACTCCCAGTTAGATATGGTTTTCTAGTGGGAGATGATGATGAGGTTCCCGTGTTAGACGACGAACCCGAAAACTACGAAGAGGCTCTTACTAGTCCAGATTCTAAAGCATGGCTTGAGGCCATGGATTCTGAAATGGATTCCATGTATACTAACCAAGTTTGGACTTTGGTTGATCCACCCGAAGGGATAAAACCCATAGGGTGCAGATGGATCTTCAAAAAGAAGACTGACATGGATGGAAAGGTTAGCACCTACAAGGCTAGGTTGGTAGCAAAAGGATATCGTCAAAAACAAGGTGTTGATTATGACGAAACCTTCTCTCCCGTTGCTATGTCCAAATCAATCAGAATCATGCTTGCAATTGCCGCTCATCTTGATTATGAGATTTGGCAAATGGATGTGAAAACAGCTTTCATAAACGGAAACCTGCTTGAGGATGTATGCATGATGCAACCTGAAGGTTTCATATCAAAGGATGCAAATAAAGTTTGCAAACTTTAGAGATCCATTTATGGACTCAAGCAAGCATCTAGAAGCTGGAACAAGCGTTTTGACGAAACCATAAAACAATTTGGTTTCGAACAAAATTGCGAAGAAGCTTGCATTTACAAGAAAGCAAGTGGGAGCTCTATAGCATTTCTCATACTATATGTGGACGATATACTGTTAATGGGAAATGACATTGCTCTTTTACAGTCAGTGAAAATATGGTTATCCGGTAACTTCTCAATGAAAGACCTCGGTGAAGCAACCTATATACTTGGTATAAAGATCTATAGGGATAGATCACATAGACTGCTTGGTCTTTCACAGGCTACATACATTGAAAATGTGCTAAATCGGTTTAGCATGCTTGAATCGAAACGAGGTAACTTACCCATGGTACATGGAGTAAAGTTAAACAATCATCAATGTCCTAAAACTGATGATGACAAACGACGCATGGCTGTAGTCCCGTATGCCAGCGCGATCGGTTCGATTATGTATGCTATGCTATGCACTAGACCCGACGTAGCGTTCGCGTTATCTGTAACGAGTCGTTACCAAGGGAATCCGGGAGACGAGCACTAGATTGCCGTCAAGAACATTCTTAAGTACTTGAGAAGAACTAAAGATATGTTTCTAGTGTACAGAGAAGGAGATCTGAAAATACAAGGATTTTCAGACGCTAGTCATCTCACAGATGAGAATGATTTTAAATCCCAATCAGGATACATGTTTATCCTAAATGGGGGCACGGTCAGTTGGAAAAAAGAATTAATTTTAACTGCCCCTCGTATAGACAATGTATACATGCTGAGTTTAGAAAAACAGTTTTCTAAAAATATATGCTTAGTGTCTAAAGAGGATAACTTCTGGCTATGGCATAGAAGACTTGGTCATGTAAGCATGGATCTTCTTGCCAAATTAGCTAGAAAGCAACTAGTTGAGGGATTACCCAAACTTAAATTTGAAAAAGATCAATTATGTAAAGCTTGTCAGCAAGGCAAACAAACTAAGAAGTCATTTCAAAGTAAAAATACTGTCTCAACCAAGAGACCATTGGAATTACTACACTTGGATCTTTTCGGACCTATCCAGCCACTCAGCTTGGGTGGTAAGAAATTTTCCTTAGTCATTGTAGATGATTTCTCTCGGTACACTTGGATCATCTTGCTGAGTAGCAAGGATGAAACATTTGAGATGTTTACCACATTGATTAAAAGGCTTGAAAATGACAAAGACCTAAGAGTAGCTCATATTAGAAGCGACAATGGTGGAGAATTCAAAAACCAACAGTTTGATGAATTTTGTGAAACCAGTGGTATTGACCACAATTTCTCTTCTCCTAGAACACCTCAATAAAATGGGGTTGTTGAAAGGAAGAACAGAACAATTGTCGAAATAGCTAGGACTATGCTGAGTGAAAATAGGCTTCCAAAGTATTTCTGGGGTGAAGCTGTCCACACAGCATGCTACATTCTGAATAGGGCTTTAGTTAGACCTATTCTTAAGAAAACCCCATATGAACTTTGGAAAGGACGAAAGCCCAACATTGGCTACTTTCGTGCCTTTGGGTGTAAGTGTTTTATACTCAACACAAAAGATAATCTTGCAAAATTTGATGCCAAAGCTGACGAAGCGATCTTTTTAGAGTACTCAACTAACAGCAAAGCATATAAAGTATATAATAAATGAACTCAGATTGTAGAAGAGTCTGTCCATGTTGAGTTCGATGAAGCTGACCCTGCAGGAAAGACAACTCAGCTCACTGAAGATGAACCAAGCTCAGCTTCCGCTGATCAAAATGAAGCCTCTGAGTCATCTATACAAGGGCTTATTGGGGTTTATTGTCCTATAGTCAATTGTTGCAGGATACAAACTTAATGTAAATGAATTGTTCTTTATATCATTTGTTTTAATGAGATATATGTTTTATAACTATATAAAGGCAATCCCTTTTAAGCACTAAATAAAGTCTAATAAAAGGAAATCCGTAAGTTTGTTTAAAGTGATTATAAAGTGTTCATACAAGCATGAAGTGAGACAAAACTTTATAATAAACTAATAAACCTAAAACCACCCCAAGTCAAGTGATATATTTAGGATTGATATATCACAGTTGAGACTTGTATGTAACAATGTCTTCTGTCCGACAGAAAGCTGATCTCACAAGCTTCACATATATAGATATCTGGACAGTTACATAGATCCGGTGAAACGTTGTTCATTAGGATTGGGGATCCGACTTGAGATAACAGGATGGGTAGATTCATCCTTGTCAACTGTTCATCTCATTGGTATTAATAGGTATAACTAATCCTCAGACTCAAAGGAATGTTAATTGGTCATCCTGAATTACTGAATGTGAGACTTTGATCCTGTGGTCCCACGATCCTTAACAGAGATGACTCTGGGGTGTGAACTGCAAAGGTTGGGTGTCACAGGAAGTAATTTCAGGGTAGTTATACATTGGATTGAGCATTTATCACTCCCGATTAATGGGAGATACATCCAATGATCGCTTGTGGAAGACTCGACTCTAAACCCTTGCAAGGTGATAGCTTAAGAGTAGAAATTCGGATTTCACTTAACCTATCTTTTTGAGTTGACTCGGCCAATAACAAGTAAAACGAACGTCTCGCTATATGTGACTTGACATTACCCATAGTCATAAGATTCAGTTCAAGGATGTAGTTGATAAAGGATCGTATTATACCGTAACTAATACGGAAGGGTTAACGACAGAATCAACCTGTCTTCTTAACGGACTCTGGGGGAATGATTACGGACTTGCCAATAACATACTCTGTACATCATTCCGTTATGCAAGGGATTAAATATAATTCTTGAAGAAATTAATTTAATAGGTTGCATACGGCCAGAAGTAGTAAGGACCTAATGGATCACACATAAGACTTGGAACCAAAAGAGAGATGAATATGATTAATAGATGGAAGCCCAATTGAGCCCAGTAAGGCCCAAATACAAGGAGGGGGCCGAAATTTATATGTATTAGTAAGGAATTAATTTTATTCCATTAATCCTAATTTGATTAGGATTATGAATTAAATTAATTAAGAGATAATATAATTAGGAGTTTTAATTAGATTAATATTCTCCTATTATTATCCAATTAGGTTAATTATTATTATCCTAAATATATTAGATATATAGTGAGATAATAATTACGAATCCTTTTCCGAATTGGATTCCTATTAAGTAACCTATTCCTATCTAACTAGGGTTTAGATACAAGCTAATATATATACCCCTCCCCATGTGAATTTCGACCAAGCCCTAAGCCTTCCCCCTTTGTGATTTTCGAAATTGCTTAGAGAGAGAGAGAAAAGAATTCTATTCCCCAAGTTCGTGGACAAGAATTAATTCGGCATTCCATCGATTGATTAATCTTATTCATCCCTCTTTCTCTTTGATCTTGTGTTGGTTTATTAGAGACAATCTATTTTGGTTGCATCTCATAAGGGTTGATTCTAACTTAATCTCACCGTGTTCACGAAAGAAGGAAAAACAATCAAAAGGGAGAAATTCGTTTTTCTTCGCCTACATCAGGCCAGTTCACTATTTCGAGGATTCCCGGAGATTGAACCGTCGGATCGTCACGATTTTTGGACAGTAGCTTCTAGACATATTCTTCCACGTTTCCACCGAAGGGATTGTCGTTCGGAGGTCTGGAAGGTCTGTTTCGGATAGGGGCAGGTTGGTAAACTGTTTACATCTCCTTTGAAGTTGTGGGCACTTCGTTTGCAACGGTAGATTGATCATCGAAAGGTATTTCTTCTTATCCCTCTTTATATGAAATAACGATTAACGGATCCTATGGTTAAAAGGAAGTAGGCTAAAATTTTTATATTTCCGCTGCTATACCTTAGCCTTAATTTTCTTCAGGGCTAACCAAAGGTAAGCAAGAGAATGAAATAACATTTGCTGACCAATCTATTCCTGCAGAGATTGTAGAAACACCTGTTCCAATCAACTCAACATTACCCAAAGAAATAAAAATTCCAAGAGGACACTCGGAGAAGTCCATTCTTGATGCTGCTGACAACAAGCTGATGACAAGAGATCAGCTTAGAAAGTATCTCAGCAATGTTGCCTTCGTCTCAGTGCATGAGCCAAAGAATTTTGCTGATGCTGAGCACGATGAATATTGGATCAACGCTATGCAAGAAGAGCTTGATCAATTCACAAGAAATGAGGTATGGGATTTAGTACCTAAACCTAGGAATCAAAAGACCATAGGAACTAAGTGGGTCTTTAGGAATAAACTAGATGAGCAAGGCAATGTAGTCAGAAATAAAGCCCGACTTGTAGCCCAGGGCTACAGTCAGTAAGAGGGCATTGACTACGGTGAAACCTTTGCACCCGTTGCTAGGTTAGAAGCTATACGAATACTGTGTGCCTATGCTAGTTTCATGAACTTTAAACTATATCAAATGGATGTTAAAAGTGCATTTCTTAAGGGCTTTATAAACGAAGAGGTATATGTTAGTCAGCCTCCAGGGTTTGAAGATCTAAAATTTCCAAACCATGTTTATAAACTCAAAAATGCCCTATACGACCTAAAGCAAGCTCCAAGAGCTTGGTATGAAAGGTTGACCAACTTCCTGCTGACCAGGAATTATGTCAGAGGCAAAGCTGACACAACCTTGTTCATTAAGAAAAAGGGTAAACATACCCTACTTGCACAAATTTACGTAGATGACATAATTTTTGGTGCTCCTGACGATTCTATGTGTAAAGAGTTTAGCAAACAGATGCAAACTGAGTTCGAAATGTCTATGATGGGTGAACTCAACTTCTTCCTTGGACTTCAAATCAAGCAAGGTAAGAATGGCATCTTCATAAGTCAATCTAAGTATGCCAAAGAAATGTTAAAGAAGTTTGATATGGAAGAATGTAAGCCCATATCAACCCCAATGTGTACTGGCACGGTCCTTTGTGATGACGAGAAAGGTAAGTCTGTAGACAACAGGTTATATCGAGGTATGATAGGCTCTCTACTTTATCTTACTACCAGTAGACCTGATATTCAGTACTCAGTATGTTATTGCGCAAGATATCAAGCTGACCCCCGGGAATCTCACTTAATTGCTGTAAAAAGAATTTTCAGATATTTGCAGAGCTCAGTTAATACAGGTTTATGGTATCCAAATACAAGTGACTTCACACTGATTGGATATACTGATGCTGACTTTGGATGAGATAAGCTAGAACGAAAAAGCACTTCAGGAGGATGCCAATTCCTAGGAAGCTGTCTGGTTTCGTGGTTTAGTAAAAAACAGTCATCAGTGGCCTTGTCTACAACTGAAGCTAAGTACGTTGCTGCTGGAAGCTGTGTGGCTCAAGTCCTATGGATTAAGCAACAGCTTGAGGATTATGGTGTCAAAACAGAAACAATAGAGGTCAAATGTGACAACAAGAGTGCCATTGACTTATCTAAGAATCCAATCCAACACAGCAGGATGAAGCATGTCAGCATACAACATCACTTCATCAGAGATCATGTACTCAAGGGTGAGATCAAGCTGACTTATGTCTCAACAAATGAACAGCTTGCGGATATCTTTACGAAGCCATTGGCTCGTGAGCAATTCAACATACTAAGGGAAGCTATCGGTATGACTAATCCTCTTCAATAAATTCTATGTGCTAAATTGAATGTTGAGTGATTACCATGCTGAGTGATTTGTGATATTTTAGTAACTGATTGCATGCTGAGTCAAGAATGACATAAAATCACCCTATGCTGAGTAGACATATATGCTGAGTGATTTCTCTTCTAAGCCGAGTTACTAAGTCCGCAAACAACAATCCTACGTAAAACTGACTGCTCAGAATCACAAACGTTTGGTATTCTTAATGCTGAGTAAAACACATTTAAAACATTAAATGTTGGCACGTGCATTAATAGCTACCTAGGATAACGTAAGCAATAATGAGAAATCCCATGCGCCGAACGTGTCATAAATGACAGAATCCCTGTCGGTTGATAATCTCGAGGTTAAACGGCTAGTTCAACGTATAGGATTCATTAGCACCTCTATAAAAAGTGGAAGTTGTCCCACTTATCACTCTTTACACACGAAATCTTTGGCATTCGAATTCATCTCTCTAAATCCCAGAAAATTCTCAAAGACCTCATAGAAATGGCGAAATCCCAAAGTTCTTCCGGTGGCGGTAACAACGATGACCACGCCGATGAAAACCCTAAGTCTCAACAAGGTTAGCATGACCTAACTCCAAATAGAGACCCCAAAACTGACCCAGCAACCTCTTCAAAGAAGAAGAAGGATAAGCAGCCGAATGAAAAATTCTTCATCAAGGTGTACCCTAGTGTGAAGAATCATGAGGTTCTTCGATGCAGATGGTTCTCCCCAAGCTTCATTACACATGAGCAACCGTTTTGTGAATGGATTGCGAAAAACGGATGGACTGGACTCTTTTCGCTTCCTGGAAAAACCTACCCTAGGTTACTACGTGAATTCTATTCCAACCTCTGCGTTGATGGAAGTGATGCTGACCATCTAGTCACTCACGTTAAGGGTAAGAAGCTCACTATTACCCCCTCCTATCTCTCAAACTTGCTCCAACTTCCAAACACTGGAAAGGAATTCAGGACCACTAAGGAGAAGCGTGACCATACTGTCACTTTCTGTAAACCCGCTGGACACAAAGGGGAAATACCCAGCACGTGCATGGGGCAAAACCAGAAAATGGCGCACTATATACTTACCAACTTCATCTTCCCAAAATTCAACGCAGCATCATCTGCTTCAAACTTCGAGCAGTGCTTCATTTGGCACATGCTAACCTACAGCCCCCTCAACATGCCCGTATTTCTGGTAGGAGCACCCCAACAAAGCACTATCAAACTCAGTCTGGGTTCCCTAATAACCCGAATCCTTGAAGACCACCAAATCGACGTAACAACTGAAATAGAAACGGTGGGAACAGAAATTACTGCTGCATTATTGTTTGGGCTAGTATACAACCAACCTATCAAGCCCAAGAAGGGAAAAGGGGTCGTCGAGGCAGCTCAGGGGGAAGATGAGGGAGAAGCTGAGGGAGAAGCTGAGGAGGAAGCTCAGGAGGAAGAGGATGCTGAGCTACCTCAGAACGAGGATATTGCTGTAGATGAAGCTGCTGTCCAAACCAAACGTGAAAAGAAACGCAAGGCAATCCAAACTAGCTCAAAGGATGTTGATGTTGTCCCCAAGAAAATTCGGGTTGTCTCTAAGGGGAAGAAAGTTGATGCTGACCAAGGTAAGTCAGTAGAGAAAAGAAAAAGGCAAGATGAGCCTGACGAGCTAGAAAGTGTGGAAACCCCTCTAAAGAAGAAAAAGAAAACTGCTGAGCTGAGTCCGGTTTTGCTGTTCCTGATGATGCTCACTTCATCAAAAGCCAAGAGATTGACCTTGAGCAAACTCCAGCTGATCAATAAGAAGAAGAAGAAGAACAAAGTGACAATGAAGGTCAGCATGATCATAATGAGAATACTGAGCAACATCAAGAAACTTATGCTGAGCAAGGACAAACAGAGAATGCTGAGGAAGTTGAAAGTCCAGATGAACAGAATGTGACAGGTGTTGCTGAGCTCCCAGAACAAGAAATAGTCAGGGAAGGGCTCAACACTGATCTTGGAATTGAATCATCACTCGATTCCATTCCTGCTGAATCACCTCCTCCAAAGGCAAGAAAGTTAAGAAGGCTTAAGAAGAAGGCCTACAAATCTCCCACTATTGACCTCCTAGATGACTCACTTCCAAGGGATGAAATCACGGACCTTACAACTACTCATTTTAGGTTCTTCTCATCACCTCCTGAGCCTTCCATACAGGAAAACCAAGCCTCTGTTACTCATACCGAGCAACACGCCAAGACTCCTGAAAATCCAAACCAAGCCGAGGAAAAACTCGAAGTTCTAGCTGCTCAGGGAGAAAAGCAAGCTAAGGAAAATCCTACTCAACCTGAGGTGCCTCTTCCTGCACCAACTCAAGACCATGTTGAGGAGGTAATTCTCTCTGCCGATCCACCTCCTTCCCATCCTATTATGCAGAACATTGAGTAGTCAGCTCCTGCTGCTCATCCACATTAAAGTCCAGTTGCTGACCACACTGGCACTTCAACTCAAGGACAGCACCAAACACCTCCTCAATCTGGTGAAACTAGAATTTCGGCCACTGAGGTACATCTTGAGGCACAATTTGCCTATCTTAATGCCACTGAGTCCGGTCGTCGCATCATCGACTCGGCTCAACATCTTCTCTAGGATATAAACACTTCTCATGACGATGCTGCTGGGTCTGCAAATGCTGAATCACAAGAGTTTTCATCTGTCACTTAGCTTCTCAATGAGATCAAGCATCTCAAAGATTTAGTAAGTGTCATATGGTGAACCACATGAACTCACTTTAAGGACAGATAAATGCCTTGCCTACCATCAACACGGGCTATGCCACCTCTACTGAGTTAGATCATTGCTTCACCAAACTGACTTCTGAGCTGATTGGCGCTCGTGATCTTCTCTCTTCATCTTCCCAATGCACGATGGATGAAATAAGTGAAGCTGTCCGTCTTCTAAATCTGAGCAAAGAGGAGATGGAAACTGACATGGTCAAAACCAATACCATTCTCCAAACCACTCAAAGCCTATTTCGACATGTGCGTCATACAAACGCTCAGCGTGATATCTATGACAAGGCTATCATTAGAATGTATCATCAATCCTATGCCCAACTCACGGAAGCAATGTCCTGGTTCGCTAAGTCACAAGAATACATGCTCAGCATGATCAGCTCCTCCATTCGCGTCCCAGGTTCAGTTCTGGATGATGGAGTTCTTGTGCTTGATGGGTTGTTTGAAAGCACAAAACATCTCAAGGCCTACTCGGTCAAACTAACTCGTGCTGCTCTCAATGACACCTTCATTGCTCCTCCGCCTGATGGTGGCAAAACAGGGGAGAACGGACGAGATGATGGAACTCAGCAAGAAACAGGTGAAGCTTCAGGCAGTAAGCAGCGAAAAGACAAAGGCAAGGGAAAATTGTATCAAGCTGCCCATAGAAAGTAATAGCTTAGTCAGCATATGACTTAGCTTATTCTGTATGAATGCTTGATAACTTGAATATATGTTAAGTATCCTTTCTTTCAAATTGACTTAACTATTTGCGATGCTTATTTATATGCTGACCTGTCTAAAAATTGAACAAACAAATAACTTCAAATTAAAATACTCAGTACACACTAACTCTGATATCAAAACTAATCATGTATCAAACTGAGTTCTTCTGAAAATTGAACTAAGTCATGATAAACATGTCTTCTCTAAAGTTTAGAGTAAAGTCAAGACAATATATGCATCCCTTACGGGGGAGTAATTTCAGAAGAATAAAATGTAATTCAATCATGGGGAATTTCAATACTGAGTTCCATAAATTAAATATTTTGCCAACATCAAAATGGGGGAGTTTGTTGAAACACCTTTCCAACAAGATTTTGATTTGACAAAATCATTTAAGCTTAATCCACGATTAAGAGACAATTAAATTTAAGTACTTTGATTTAATTGTACTAATCCGTTTGTTCAATATTGAGTATAAATGCAAAAAGAAATAAAGATTAAGACAGGACAAAGTCAGCATGAAAACACAAGCTGAGTGAAGAGCAACTCAGCATAAGAGAAGATAAGTCATCTCCAGAATAACAGCTTCAGAATAAAGCTAAACAAAGAAGCTGAGTGAAACGAAGCTCAGCACAGAAGAAGTCTGCTCCAAGTAATAGTTTCTACAGAACGAAGCTGACCAGGAAAGCTGAGTAGAAAAAGAACACAGTATGAAACTTGGTGAAAATCGAAGACAGTGATTATCGAAGTAAAGCTGAGTAATCTCCAGGACAACATGATTGATCTGTTAGCTAAAAGACAAATTCGACAACTGTCTGCACCAATAATAAAAGTCTTGAATTACGCAAAAGCCAAATTCCAAGATGCATGGGTCAACTGTTTTATGCTACAAGACAAACGGCCGCAAGAAAACAAAGACTGTAGGAAGAAGACAAATCTGACATCTGAAGAATTCAGAAGACAGGATTGGCATGCACATCTGAAGCTGACCAGAGGTTTGTCCCCCAAAAGAGCCGTTTTGGACTCAACGGACAAATCAAATTCAAATGATTTGTTCCTCACATTTCAACTATAAAAGGGACAAGGATATCATTTGGAAGATTGCCGATTTACAGAAAATTACAAGTGAGAAAGATACAAATTCAAAGCACTCAAAACAAAAGAGAAAGCTTACACCAAATCTTCTATTCTTTGTGTAAATGCTGGATTGATTGTTTGTAATCATCTAAAGTGTTCTTTATCTTAAAAGGAACAAGTGTGTGCTCAATTGTAATATTGAGAGTGTGTGCTGAGTGCTTGGTTTAAGTACTTAGTGGTAGAGAAATCTAAGTGCTGGGTTGTAGCATTTAGTAGGAGTTGAGTAGACGAATAGAGGAATGTACTCTTGCATATTCAACTGCCTGTAATCGGTTTGTGCTCTACCCTTAAAGAGCTCAGTATTGGATTCTGAAAGCCCGAAGGATTCTGGGGACTAGACGTAGGCGGAGAGGCCGAACCAGGATAAGTGATACTGAGTAATTTCTAACTCTCTCAAATATATATATATATATGTGCTTGTGTTGCTTGTAATATTAACTCAGCATATAAACTTTTAGAAGCTGGCACTGAGTAAATTGGAGTGCTGAGTTGGAAGCTGACCACATAAGTGTCAATTCCCAACTCTCAGGTAAAACAATCTTAGTCAGCATCTGACTGAAGCTGTCTTACATTAAGTTCGGCCAAGCTGACCAAAGCTGAGTTAATAAACTCACAAAAATAATTAAGTCAGCAGGATTAATTAACGAAAAAGTTATATTAGTTCCTAACCCCCCCTTGGAACTAATCACACGGGACCAACAGGTTTTACCAAGTGCGTGATCCCAAAGCTAAAGTTTTATGCAAAGTGTTCGGTAAGTACCTACGCAAACAAATGAGTAACCAAAACTTGTTTGAGACCTCCATGATCAAATTTAATAGGCAATATTAACGGGGTCGATTATCTTTTGAGAACCCGATAGTACCTCACCAAGGGATTTCACTCTTACGCTCAAATTTTTATGGGTCGGTGTTTTTGCACTCTCCTTTGCACTTACTCGAAGTCACTTTGAGTTTGCATTTTCATCCGGGTTTTTCCTCCTATGTTATGGTCTAGGCAATATTAAAAATGAACCCGGAGGGGGGTTGTAATGTGGGTGGCTTTTTAGTGGTTAACTTTTAGAAACTCGAGTTCAAACACCATTTTGATGATCGCACCGTGTTTTTATTTTGGCCTTAGTAAGTTCATAAAATATACCTCGAAATTGCTCGGGTGGAGCTTGAGAATGCCTTTTGCTCTTTACTATGTTTTTCTTTTCATTTTGAGAGCGGCACAAAAACGATTTCGAAAGCTTATGGTGCTTACTTATCAACGCCTTGACTTATTTCGGGTAGTTTTGGTGCGATTTGGTTTGTTGGTGTTTAAACAAGAGGAAAAAGGGTTAAATGTTAAAAGGGTATTAACAAAAAAGTCGGTTAATAGGCTCGAGGGGGTTTCCTAGAGGTTAATGAAAACGAGAAAAATAAGTTAAGAAAATAATTAGCCTAAGTGGGTTTGTTTTATCATCTATTGCCATTTTTTACCAAAATAAGTGTACTTAACCCGACATTAGGTGCAAATTCTATGAGTCGAGTGAAGTCAAAGCTCTCGAAAATTTGTGAAAGAAATAGAATTCTCGTACAAACTCTTTTAGTCTCAAAAATACCTCACAAAATTTCGGGTTAAATTGTGTACGTTCAAGTTCTCGTCAAATTTTCAACTATCCCATTTTTATTGCCTTTTTAAATTTCATTATGGAGATGACCTGTGGGTTAGGACTCAAAGTTTTTGTTTAGTACGAACCTAGGCTTTGCATAAATTCTATAACTTCAGAATCAAGACTAAAATTTCTTAATCAAACCGATCCTTTGTGTTAACGTTTTTTCATTTAAGAACAAATAACGGAACTTTTAATTAATTTTTGAGGGGGGTAGTGTGTCGGAAAAATTTAGGAATCAATAAATTAGTTTAATTGTTAAGTTGTTAATTTGATTTTTATTTTTGTTTTTGTTAGTGCAAAACAAACGGTCAGTGCGGGGTTGCACGGCCCTCCGCGTTATTAAAATGACGTCTATTCCAAGGACGTCGCAAAAGAAAAGAAAAATCAAAAACAAAAATAAAGGTGGCATTTAAAAAGGGCCTTGAAGGTCAGGTCCTACGCGTGGCGTGTCCAGGAGGACACCCCGCGTAGGAGGTGTGTTTTAAGGTTATTTGAGCCAGAGACTCAGATACGCGGGGCGCAGTAAGAGAGGCGCCCCACGTGTTCCGAGCTCTGGGCTAGTTAGACGGGGAAAAAGCGGGGCACTGATAGGGGTCAAAAACCCCTATCTTTGGGTATGGTTTTAGAACGGTTTTTAGCGTTATTTAGTTAATAAGCGAGCAATTCTCGCATTTAAATGCTTTTGTGTGAGTTAGTTAGAAATCGAAAATGTTTTATTTACTTTTCGTTGTTCAGACTCGTTTTATGATCAATTTAGGCAAATACGGCCAAAATGGCATGCATATTATAATTCCATTATCTTTTGAAGCTAATTTATCCGTCAAAAGTCACACCAAACGAAACGTTTGCTCAAAATAAGCGATTGGCGGGTCAATTTAGCCTTTGGACTAATGTTGTTTGGAGTTTATGTGCGTGTGCAGGTTAAAACATGATCAATTTTAGGCAAAAATCGTGTTTCAGGGACCCCCGGCAGTCGCTCGGCGAATTGAGCATCGGCGAGCTGCCCAGGCGCTGCTCGGCGAGCTGCCCAGGCACTGCCCAGGCACTGCCCAGGCACTGCTCCTGCTCGCCGAGCAGGCCCTCAGAGGCCTGCTCGCGACGAGCAGTGCCTGCTCGCCGAGCAGACCTGTGGGAATTGGTTAAAAGACCAATTCCGCCCCCACGACTCCACGACCGGCCCCACGACTTCCTACCTGCATAAGGACACGAAATAGGTCAAGAAAAGGGCCCGAGCCGCGCCTATAAATAGGATTTTTCGAATGTAAATTAGACATCTTTTATCTTTTGTAATTTTCTTAGCTTTTCATCTTGAGAAATCCTCTCCACCTCCTCCATATCCTTCAAACCTCCATTGAAGACACCTCCGAAGCTCCGCTCACCGAGGATTGCTCAAGCTCCATCCTTAAGTCCTAGGAAGACGCCTGCATTGGTAGACAGGTTCCCTGAAAGGGATTTTTCTCCTTTTATATTCTGTCTAGCCTCTGATCCATGTTATGAATCCTAGGCTCATTGTATCTTCGTGACAATACTTTCATCTTTGATATATATTATAGTTTTTGTTCATTCAATTGTTTTAATGCTTTAATCTTTGTCTTACGCTTTGTCTGATTGGTTTAACTCATTCGATAATCCCAAAATCAAGTTGGCACATATTGCGAGCTGAATCTGACCTAGTCAGTGCCTATAGGATTGACGACCCTATAGAAGATTAAGCCCAAATTGCTGAGCCTTAGAGCTAGTTTCGGCCTTACAAGGGAATCACGAACTAGGGACTTTAGGAGGATAGGTCGGGTTAATCGCCTCGGACACAAGTGACTTAGGTTTTAATTCAATTGCTTAAACAATCTATTTTCATTATCATCGTATCCCTTCATGTTCCTTTGGATAATTGTATTGGTAAAAGATCACTTAGGAGTAGTTTAACTTAATTAGGGGTAGAGTAACTTAATTAGGCGTAGAATAACTTAGTTAGAATCGGATAACTTAGCAAGGAGTAGTATAATCCAACCTAGGAGTAGATTAACTTAAGAAAAACCAACTCAAAACCCCCTAAGCCTAGATAACACCTGAAACTAAGTAACTCGATACTTGCAGAAATAAATCCTGTGGATGATACCTGGACTTTTTAGAATTTTATTACTTGATAACGACGGGGTACACTTATCCCTAAGATCGGCCTCACTCCATAACCGCGTGAGGCCGCGTCAGGCAGGCGGGGCGTCCCTATCTTTTAGCGTGATTTACGGATTAATTTGGGACTAAATAAATAAGTTTAATTACAAATAAGTAGATTCTAATAAAATAACAAAATAAAAATAAATTCCGCACTTTCGGTTAATCGTCTTTATTTTGAGTAAAATTAGAAAATAAAACGTCAAGCTAACTCAGCTCTCGAGAATTGTATTTCAGGTACGAGCAAGGAGCAAAAATCCACCGACATACGCGGGGCGTATCACCCTCCACGCGGGGCGTGGAACACATTGTCATAAATAATTGCTCAATTCGCAGGCACCACGTGGAACTCACCCACTGCCACGCGGGGCGTCCTACCTTCCACGCGGGGCGTATGAGCAATGATAAGCAATAATGTCTCAATCATGAATGTCAGACTGCAAGATCTTCTAAGTCAACTGACAATACGCGGGGCGTACAACCATACACGCGGGCCGTGTATGGGAAGTTCTTCAGTCCAAGAAACCAGAGACTTACATACGCGAGGCGTGCTTCAGACTACGTGTGGCGTAAAGGACCTAATTTAAGCAATAAAATCTCAGAAGCTCAACCACGCGAGGCGTACCCCAGTATACGCGGGGCGTGGTTGAGTCAACAAGATCCGGATTTGGTCCACATGCAAGAGATTTCTGACGGAATGGGCAAATACGCGGGGCGTCCTCCACCATACGCGGGACGTGTCATGGGAAAACTGCAGAAATAATGAAGCTCCATACTTGTGCCTTGTGAATTTACAATTTCACCCCTAGCTTGATGTGTATAAATAAGAGTGACTAGCACTCATTTAGGAAGCTTTTGACATATACATTTCTTGTTATAGATTAAGCTCTTGCTACATAATTTTAGATTTTGTTTTTAGACTTTACATAGCAAAACTCTATCACCTTCAGAGCTTGTTCATTGATTCCGTCATCCTGTCAAAGTTCCGTTCCATCTCCGCTCACCAAGCTCGAAAGCTTCACCTCCAAGTCTTAAGAGACGGCCTTGAGTCCGGTTAGCTAAGTTCCGAGGGTGGATTCGTCCCTTTTCACTTGCTAATTAGCTTGTACTCTTCCTATGTACTAGGCTTGGTTGTATTCCATATTTACATTCTTCATATTTATAATTTATGATTCATAATCTCTTTTTCTATATATGTGTTGATGTTTGTTACTTGTTTTGATACTCGTAATTGATTATTGTGTAGGGGAACACGATTTCCGACGCCATTCGGGCTATCTTTAGGGATTCATATAGGTGTTGCCTTACCGGAAGTGACGATCCGGAAACCGTAGGAATTGACAAGCCATGGAATTTACGGGCCCTAATTTCTGATCCCAAGCATTAGACACACCTTGACTAGGAACCACGTAGTCTAAGTACTTCACGGGTCGGTCACACTACACGTAGTCGTCATTGCAAGAGCAAATCATTAAATGTATATATATTGGGAGTCATTGTTTGTCATATTTATAACTTATCGCCATCCATATCATTTCGTAGAGTTTTTGTTATATAAATTTGTCTCACCCGTAACTAGGAGTAGTTTGTAGTTGTTCCCAGAATAAACTTAAAGTATTCACCGCTTAGGTAACGTATAAAACCGAGTCGTTTAATACTTGTAGTTATAAATCCCGTGGATTCGATACCCGGTCTTAACCGGATTATTACTTGATACGACGGGGTACACTTGCCCCTAAGTAGTAGCGTGTAGTAGAGATAGAGCATTTAGGAAGATCACATCCATAGGACATTTGCATATAGGCGGATGCCGTTTGGGCTTTGTAACGCTCCCGCCACCTTTCAACAGTGCATGACGGCTATATTCTTCGAGATGATTGAGGATTTCATGGAAGTCTTCATGGACGATTTTTCTGTTTTTGGGTCGTCCTTTGAAATTTGTTTAAGCAATCTTGATAAATTCCTTCAACGTTGCGAGGACATTAACCTAGCTCTTAGTTGGGAAAAGTGTCAGTTTATGGTTCAAGATTGTATCGTTTTAGGACACAAAGTGTCAGGGGAGGGAATCGCGGTCGATCCGGCCAAGATTGAGGTGATTGAGAAATTGCCTCCTCCAATCAATGTTAAAGGGATTCAGAGTTTCTTAGGTCATGCGGGGTTTTATAGGCGATTCATTAAAGATTTATCTAAAATAGCGACCCCCTTGACCCAACTCCTCTTAAAGGATGCAAAATTTAGTTTTTCATCCGAGTGTTTGCTTGCATTTAACACGCTAAAGGAAAAACTAATTAATGCACCCATCATGGTGAAACCCGATTGGAGTCTTCCCTTTGAACTTATGTGTGATGCGAGTGATTTGGCTGTAGGGGCTTGTTTGGGCCAATGGGTGGATAAAATCTTCCGCCCCATTTTTTATGCGAGCAAAACGCTCAATGAAGCCCAACAAAACTATTCCATTACGGAAAAAGAGATGCTTGCTGTAGTTTTTGCTTTCGATAAATTTAGATCATATCTCGTGTTATCCAAAATTATCGTATACACTGACCACGCAGCTCTCAAGTACCTAATGACTAAGCAGGATGCCAAACCACGGTTGATACGGTGGATTCTACTCCTACAAGAATTCGACATCGAAATCAGGGATAAAAAAGGAGTGGAGAATGTCGTGGCCGACCATCTTTCCCGGTTAGAAAGCGAGCAAGCCACATCTCCGGAAGTTGTGGAGATCAAGGAGACCTTTACCGACGAAACTCTCTATGCGGTAACACCTTTACCTTGGTATGCCGATATGGTGAACTACAAAGCCGGTAATATTCTTCCCCCGCATCTTACTTACGAGCAACGTAAGAAGTTCTTTCACGACGCTAAGAACTATTTTTGGGAAGAACCCTACTTGTTTAAATCTTGTGCTGATAATATCATTCGTAGGTGCATACCGGAAGAAGAGGTAAGTCATGTGTTGCATATGTGTCACACCCAAGAGCCGGGGGGCCACTTCGGCCCAAGTCGGACTATGGCAAAGGTTCTACAATGTGGCTTTTATTGGCCTACCTTGTCCAAGGATTCCCAAGACTTCGTCAAATCATGTGACGCTTGTCAACGGAGCGGGAACATCTCCCGTAAACATGAAATGCTCCAACAAGGGATCCTAGTTTGCGAACTTTTTGATGTTTGGGGGATAGACTTTATGGGACCTTTCCCTAAGTCACATAACAACTCCTACATTCTCGTGGCGGTTGACTATGTCTCCAAATGGGTGGAGGCCGTTGCCTTACCTTCAAACGACTCTAAGGTGGTAGGGAAATTTATAAAGAAAAACATCTTTACTCGGTTTGGAACCCCTCGAGCTATCATTAGCGATGGAGGTTCCCATTTTTGCAATCGCCAATTCGACCAACTCTTACATAAATACGGGGTTGCACACCGAGTCTCCACTCCCTACCATCCGCAAACTAGTGCACAGGTCGAGGTTTCTAACCGCGAACTAAAATGTATCTTGGAAAAAATGGTTAGTGCCTCTAGGAAAGACTGGAGTCTAAAGCTCGATGACGCTCTTTGGGCCTACCGCACGGTGTTTAAAACGCCTATCGGGATGTCTCCTTATCGTTTAGTTTTTGGGAAATCGTGTCATTTACCGGTGGAATTGGAACATAAGGCCTATTGGGCTCTGAAATTTTTAAATTTTGATGTGCAGGCCACAGGGGACCAACGTCTTCTCCAACTCAATACCCTTGATGAACTTCGTCTCGGTTCGTACGAAAATGCCAAGATTTACAAGGAACGTACGAAGAAATGGCACGACAAGCATGTGCAAATCAGGGAATTCAACAAGGGGGACCAAGTCCTCCTATATAATTCTCGCCTCCGCCTGTTCCCAGGAAAATTAAAAAGTCGGTGGTCGGGATCGTACACCGTTATTAATGCCCACTCGTCCGGAGCGGTCGACATCCAAGGTTCCGACAACGCAACCCACCGGGTGAATGGCCACCGTCTGAAAATATACTACGGAGGCACTCTTCCACAACACGGCGAAGCCACATTCCTCCAGACACCATAACCATGCACACATCACGAGAAAGTCGAGCTACTCCGACTCTAAACGTAGCCTCGGTTTGCATTCCTCAAACCCTGTATATATATGTATCATATCCGTTTGTTCTTTTCTTCATGGGCACTATCTCTTTTTCCCTTTCTATCTTCTTAAATTAAAATCAATGAAAAAACAAATCCCATACTAATCCAAATTGCTTACGCGGGGCGTACACACCATCACGCCCCGCGCAGCCGAGTCTCTGGCACTGTTTTGCCAATTCATGCGAAGCGTATGTACCAGTGCGCCCCGCGTAGCCAAGTTTCTGATCTTTTTACTAAGTTCAAATGAATGGCCACGCGGGGCGCCCCTCTAAGCACGCCTCGCGTATTTGAGCCTCTGGCCATAAGGCACTTAAAACGCATCTCCTACGCGGGGCGCCCCGCTGGGCACGCCACGCGTAGGACCTGACCTTCAAGGGTCCTTTTTTTTAATTCCATCTTTATTTTTGTTTTTATTTTTGTTTTCTTTTGCGACGTCCTTGGAATAGACGTCATTTTAATAACGCGGAGGGTCGTGCAACCCCGCACTGACCGTTTGTTTTGCACTAACAAAAACAAAAATAAAAATCAAATAAACAACAAAACAATTAAACTAATTTATTGATTCCTAAATTTTTCCGACACAGTACCCCCCTCGGAAATTAATTAAAAGTTCCGTTATTTGTTCTTAAGTGAAAAAACGTTAACACAAAGGATCGGTTTGATTAAGAAATTTTAGTCTTGATTCTGAAGTTATAGAATTTATGCAAAGCCTAGGTTCGTACTAAACAAAAACTTTGAGTCCTAACCCACAGGTCATCTCCATAATGAAATTTAAAAAGGCAATAAAAACGGGATAGTTGAAAATTTGACGAGAACTTGAACGTACACAATTTAACCCGAAATTTTGTGAGGTATTTTTGAGCCTAAAAGAGTTCGTACGAGAACTCTATTTCTTTCACAAATTTTCGAGAGCTTTGACTTTACTCGACTCATAGAGTTTGCACCTAATGCCGGGTTAAGTACACTTATTTTGGTAAAAAATGGCAATAGATGATAAAACGAACCCACTTAGGTTAATTCTTTTCTTAACTTATTTTTCTCGTTTTCATTAACCTCTAGGAAACCCCCTCGAGCCTATTAACCGACTTTTTTGTTAATACCCTTTTAACATTTAACCCTTTTTCCTCTTGTTTAAACACCAACAAAATCAAATCGCACCAAAACTACCCGAAATAAGCCAAGGCCTTGATAAGTAAGTACCATAAGCTTTCGAAATCGTTTTTGTGCCGCTCTCAAAACGAAAAGAAAAACATAGTAAAGAGCAAAAGGCATTCTCAAGCTCCACCCGAGCAATTTCGAGTTATATTTTATGAACTTACTAAGGCCAAAATAAAAACACGGTGCGATCATCAAAATGGTGTTTGAACTCGAGTTTCTAAAAGTTAACCACTAAAAAGCCACCCACATTACAACCCCCCTTCGGGTTCATTTTTAATATTGCCTAGACCATAACATAGGAGGAAAAACCCGGATAAAAATGCAAACTCAAAGTGACTTCGAGTAAGTGCAAAGGAGAGTGCAAAAACACCGACCCACTAAAATTTGAGCGTAAGAGTGAAATCCCTTGGTGAGGTACTATCGGGTTCTCAAAAGATAATCGACCCCCGTTAATATTGCCTATTAAATTTGATCATGGAGGTCTCAAACAAGTTTTGGTTACTCATTTGTTTGCGTAGGTACTTACCGAACACTTTGCATAAAACTTTAGCTTTGGGATCACGCACTTGGTAAAACCAACCGACGGTTTGTTTCTTAATCATCTCAATCCCTTGTCTTTCGATTTCTTTTACTTGAGGACAAGTAAAACTGTAAAGTCCGAGGAGGTTTGATAGGGGCGTTTCGTCCTTATCTTTTAGCGTGATTTACGGTTTAATTTGGGACTAAATAAATAAGTGTAATTACAAAAATAAGTAGATTTTAATAAAATAACAAAATAAAAATAAATTCCGCACTTTCGGTTAATTGTCTTTATTTTGAGTAAATTTAGAAAATAAAACGTCAAGCTAACTCGGCTCTCGAAAATTGTATTTCAGGTACGAGCAAGGAGCAAAAATCCACCGACATACGTGGGGCGTATCACCCTCCACGCGGGGCGTGGAACACATTGTCATAAATAATTGCTCAATCCGCAGGCACCACGTGGACTCACCCATTGCCACGCGGGGCGTCCTACCTTCCACGCGGGGCGTATGAGCAATGATAAGCAATAATGTCTCAATCATGAATGTCAGACTGCAAGATCTTCTAAGTCAACTGACAATACGCGGGGCGTACAACCATACACGCGGGGCGTGTATGGGAAGTTCTTCAGTCCAAGAAACCAGAGACTTACATACGCGAGGCGTGCTTCAGACTACGCGTGGCGTAAAGGACCTAATTCAAGCAATAAAATCTCAGAAGCTCAACCACGCGAGGCGTACCCCAGTATACGCAGGGCGTGGTTGAGACAACAAGATCCAGATTTGGTCCACATGCAGGAGATTTCTGACGGAATGGGCAAATACGCGGGGCGTCCTCCACCATACACGGGACGTGTCATGGGAAAACTGTAGAAATAATGAAGCTCCATACTTGTGCCTTGTGAATTTACAATTTCACCCCTAGCTTGATGTGTATAAATAAGAGTGACTAGCACTCATTTAGGAAGCTTTTGACATATACATTTCTTGTTATAGATTAAGCTCTTGCTACATAATTTTAGATTTTGTTTTTAGACTTTACATAGCAAAACTCTATCACCTTGAGAGCTTGTTCATTGATTCTGGCATCCTGTCAAAGTTCCATTCCATCTCCGCTCACCAAGCTCGAAAGCTTCACCTCCAAGTCTTAAGAGACGGCCTTGAGTCCGGTTAGCTAAGTTCCGAGGGTGGATTCTTCCCTTTTCACTTGCTAATTAGCTTGTACTCTTCCTATGTACTAAGCTTGGTTGTATTCCATATTTACATTCTCCATATTTATAATTTATGATTCATAATCTCTTTTTCTATATATGTGTTGATGTTTGTTACTTGTTTTGATACTCGTAATTGATTATTGTGTAGGGGAACGCGATTTCCGACGCCATTTGTGCTATCTTTAGGGATTCATATAGGTGTTGCCTTACCGGAAGTGACGCTCCGAAAACCGTAGGAATTGACAAGCCACGGAATTTACGGGCCCTAATTTCTGATCCCAAGCATTAGACACGCCTTGAATAGGAACCACGTAGTCTAAGTACTTCACGGGTCGGTCACACTACACGTAGTCATCATTGCAAGAGCAAATCATTAAACGTATATATATTGGGAGTCATTGTTTGTCATATTTATAACTTATTGTCATCCATATCATTTTGTAGAATTTTTTGGTATATAAATTTGTCTCACCCGTAGCTAGGAGTAGTTTGTAGTTGTTCCCCGAATCAACTCAAAGTATTCACCGCTTAGATAACGTATAAAACCGAGTCGTTTAATACTTGTAGTTATAAATCCCGTGGATTCGATACCCGGTCTTAACCGGATTATTACTTGATACGATGGGGTACACTTGCCCCTAAGTAGTAGCGTCTAGTAGAGATAGAGCATTTAGGAAGATCACATCCATAGTCGTAACGCACTTGATCTTCCTAATTGCTCTATATCTACTAGACGCTACTACTTAGGGGCAAGTGTACCCCATTGTATCAAGTAATAATCCGGTTAAGACCGGGCATCGAATCCACGGGATTTATAACTACTAGTATTAAACGACTGGGTTTTATACGTTATCTAAGCGGTGAATACTTTGAGTTGATTCGGGGAACAACTACAAACTACTCCTAGCTATGGGTGAGACAAATTTATATAACAAAAACTCTACGAAATGATATGGATGGCGATAAGCTATAAATATGACAAACAATGACTTCCAATATATATATGTTTAATGATTTGCTCTTGCAATGATGACTACGTGTAGTGTGACCGACCCGTGAAGTACTTAGACTACGTGGTTCCTAGTCAAGGCGTGTATAATGCTTGGGATCAGAAATTAGGGCCCGTAAATTCTGTGGCTTGTCAATTCCTACGGTTTCCGAAGCGTCACTTCCGGTAAGGCAACACCTATATGAATCCCTAACGATAGCCCGAATGGCGTCGAAAATCGCGTTCCCCTACACAATAATCAATTACGAGTATCAAAACAAGTAACAAACATCAACACATATATAGAAAAATAGATTATGATTCATAAATTATAAATATGGAGAATGTAAATATGGAATACAACCAAGCCTAGTACATAGGAAGAGTACAAGCTAATTACCAAGTGAAAAGGGAAGAATCCACCCTCAGAACTTAGCTAACCGGACTCAAGGCCGTCTCTTAGGACTTGGAGGTTAAATTGGAGACTTATCAAATGTCCATTTTAGTGCTAGGTTATTTAATTAATTTGGTGTTATTTTGGGTATTATTGCTTGTTTTGGTTTGATTTGCCTCCACAGGACTTAAATGATTAAAAGGAGCAGAATTGGGCTTAACTGAACAAACTTTGGACCAGAAAGGAATTTGTTGCTGAATTAAAGGAGCTGAAACGAGAATGGAGTTAGTCTTGCCCAAGACTAAGGACCTCCGAATGTGCTGATGTTCAAATTGACCAGGACCTTTTCCTACTCGAAAAAGAAGGCATAAAAGCAGGGATTTGAAATTTGTAAAAGAGGTTGCTGATTTAGATAGATATTATTTGGTTACCTAACTTTTAGGAGTGGGTTTTTTGTATAAATAGAAGATGAACAAAAACTTCTTCTCTTAGGTTCTTTTTAGGTTTTATTTTTCAGTATTATTTTGTTCTCTCTTTGAAACAGAAACATGTGTTCTTCCATGGCTATTCGTAGCTAAACTTCTATATTCGGTTAAGGGTTAATTCAAAGGAGGTTTTTCTTCATTATCGTGAGACTGTTGTGCTTTAATTATTCTTATTAATCTACCGTTTATTTGTTCATTGTATTTAGGGATTTATTCTCAATTGATTAAACAATCTTCGAATGATAACTGCAGATCGTTCTTTGAATTGGATTGTCATACGGCTGAATTGGTAAAGTTAGAGTTTTACCTAAATGAACCAATCATAGTAGCAATCGATAATATAAATTGAGTTAGTTTTGTATTTGAAAGAATAGATTCGGATTTGACAACTTGAGATTGTCTTTCATGTGACATTAATACAAAATTAATTAGGTTTATTTGAGTCGAATGAACAAGTAATTTAGTTTCTGAATCGTCTACGCTGAGTGTCGGTTGGCTAAGGTCGGGTTTTTCTAATTCATCAGGCTGTCAATAGATTAAATCTTGACCGCTAAGGCAGGATTATTTATTGATTAGGAACCGGTTATACGCGCGTGCTTGACCAGTTTAATATTAAGGAAGAATACTCCAAACCGATCCGGTATGTGTATAAGAGTCTATTTTATCTGTCTGTGATCGATACTGCGTGAATTACCTACCTGCGAACCCCCTTGATCGGATTTCTCCAAAACGTTGTTTACAAATCATATTTACTCTTGCTAATTTTATTTTATTTGAAATTCTCAATTGGTTAAATCTCACAAATCAAAAACCCCTGTTTATTTACTTTGTTTATTTATCAAGTCATTATTGTTTTGAGTCAGTAATATTACATTGGGTTCGACCTTTGCTTACCCTTGTTGCAAATCCATATTTCGGTCAAGTAAAGTATTAATTATTTTTGGTGGATTCGACACCCATCAAATTTTGGCGCCGTTGCCGGGGAATATTCTAACTTGATTTATAGCAATTTATGACCAGGTCTGAAAATTTGGAACAACTTCTTTTTGAATCAGAAATAGAAAAAACAGTAAGGAAACTCTGAAAAGAAGCAAAGCTACAGAAACTTCAAGGTGTTGAAACTTCAAGTTCTAGTGAAGAAGAAGAAATTTCCAGTGAAGAAAGTGAACAATCTGAAGAGGAGACGATGGCAGCCAGAACTTTAAGAAAACTTCATGCACCTCAGGCTGATCAACAGTCCTTATGCGTCACATACCCAGTCCTAAATGCGGCTTTTGAACTTAAATCGGGTCTGATTCACTATTTACCTAAGTTCCACGGGATGGAAAGTGAAAATCCACACAATTATCTAAAGGAATTCCATGCTGTTTGTTCAGGTATGAGCCCACAAGGAATAACTGAGGAACAAGTTAAATTGAGAGCTTTTCCTTTTTCTTTGCAGGAAGCAGCAAAAGATTGGTTCCTCAACCTACCTTCAGGATCCATCACAACATGGGTCGGAATGACCCAAGCATTTCTGGAAAAATATTTCCCAGCTTCGCGGGCAGCAATGATCCGAAGAGAAATCAGCGGTATCAGACAAAAAGATATAGAAACACTCCATGATTATTGGGAGAGATTTAAGAGGCTATGTGCAAGCTGTCCCCAACATGGGATAACTGAACATTCTCTTATTCAGTATTTTTATGAGGGAATGTTAGGCATGAAAAGAAAGATGATAGATGCTGCTAGTGGGGGAAGCCTTATTGATAAAACACCAAATGCGGCTAAAGATTTGATCAAACGTATGGCAGAAACTTCCCAACAATTTGGGAAGCAGCAAGATGGTCCAAGGAAAGCTTATGAGGTAAGTACTTCTTCCATTGAAGAAAAAATAAATGCTTTGACATCTTTTGTACAAAATTTGGTTGTAGGAAAGGTAGTTCAAGTTAAGGCATGTGGGATCTGTACAGTTACTGGACATGCCACAAATGAATGTCCCACATTGCATGAAGGAACATCGGAACAGATTAATGCCGTCCTCGGATATCAGGGGCAACCTCCACATAAGTATGACCCATACTCAAATTCATATAATCCCGGATTATGTGATCATCCGAACCTCAGCTACAAGCAGCAAAATAATGTGCTTCAACCAAACATTCCCCAACAATATCAGCAAAAACCTCAACAATATAGACCTGTTCAAACAGATCCAAATTCAGGTATGCTGCCAAATCCTAATGACCAATCTGTTCTTTCTAACTTGTTGAAATTTCAGGAAGAACAAAGCAAGATCAATGTAAATGTTCAAGCAAATTTCCAAAATTTAGAGAAGCAAATGAGTCAGATAGCGACCATTCTGAGTGCAATACAATCCCAGGGGAAGTTACCTTCACAAACTGAGGCGAATCCGAGACAGAATGTGAGTGCAATCTCGCTTTGCAGCGGAAAAGCATTAGTCTTGCCCAAGACTAAGTCTATTTCCGAATCAGAACAGCCTGTGTCAGAGAAATCTGCAATCAAAGAGGGGGTGACAGAAAAAGAGAAAGAAGGTTCAGTTGGTAAGTCATCTGGAGAAAAAGCCACAAATCAAGACACACCCTTGGTAATTAGACCACCTTTCCCTAGTCGGTTGGCCAAATCAAAGAAAGAAAAGGAGGAGAAGGACATCTTTGAGACGTTCCGCAAGGTTGAGGTAAATATTCCATTGCTTGATGTTATTAGACAAATCCCTCGATATGCTAAATTCCTTAAAGAATTGTGTGCTAACAAGATAAAAACAATTGGGTATGAAAAGATAACAATGTGTGAGAATGTATCTGCTGTCCTACAAGGAAAAATGCCCCAAAAGTGCAAGGACAGAGGTATGTTTGCTATTTCCTGCCAAATCGGAAATACTAGTATTAAAAGAGCAATGTGTGATCTAGGAGCGTCAATTAATGTCATGCCTAAATCAATTTATTCATCTTTAAATGCTGGTCCTTTAGAGGAAACAGGAGTAGTAATCCAACTTGCTAACCGGCCTATAGTTTATCCTGAAGGTTTGTTGGAAGATGTTCTTGTGCAGGTTAATGGTTTAATTTTTCCAGCTGATTTCTATGTCGTAGACATGGAAGATGAAGATCGCTCTTCGGATTCATCGGAAATCCTGTTAGGTAGACCATTCCTAACAACTGCTCGGACAAAAATCGATGTCCACAAAGGAACAATTACTATGGAGTTTGATGGTAAAATTGTTCAATTTGATGTTTATAAGGCCATAAAAATTCCTAATGAAGTGTCTTTTGTTTGTGGCATAGATATTATTGAATGCATAACCCAACATGATTCTGAGTTTTATAGGGAAGATGAATTACATGTGGTTGTTGAAAAGAGCATCGAAATTGAAAGTGTTAGGAAGCTACAAGTACAGTAGCTTGAAGAGTTGAAGAATGAAGCTTGCGAAAGCCCGAGAATCAATAAGTTGAAAACCAAGAAATTTCATGATGATATGATTATCCAGAAACAATTTCGAATAGGACAGAAGGTATTTTTACACCATTATCGATTGAGATTGTTTTCCAGAAAATTAAAGTCCAAGTGGATAGGACCTTTCATGGTCATGAAGATTTACCCTCATGGTGCTATGGAAATTAAGAGCATGGAGAATGGGAAAGTGCAAAAAGTAAATGGCCACAGACTCAAGCCGTTTTACAAGAATATCCCAATTGGAGTCTCTGGAGAAGTTCAATATCTTGACCCAGGAGACTAGCCTTAGAGTTCAAGAGTGTCTAGCCAAAGACGTTAACTAGCGGCGCTATTGGGAGGCAGCCCAAGTTGGTCTTGCTCAAAGATCCAAGTTATCCTTTATGTTTTGTTTTTGTTTTTGTTTTATTTTTGTTTTATTTTATTTTTTTAACTGACTTAACTACCATCATCTTCTTCAATAGGCATGTGTTTCCTTTCGATTTAATTTGCAGGTGTCAAAGAGCTTGAAAATGGTGGAATAAGCTTTAGTTTCTTGTTAAGTGGGCTTAAGGACATGTTCCTCTAAATAGGGCAGTAAGTGAATTTTTCTTTTTCAATTTATTACTTTCCTCTTGTTTGCTGTCCTTCTCCCCTGATTGTTTGAATTCCGCATTGAGGACAATGCGAGGAGAAAAGTGGGGGAAGGATCTTTGCTATAGAAGTGTTTGATTTCATGGTTAATTGGCTGAGTGTGATGGTTAATTTGTTGAAGGGCTTCTGACTGTTTTGAAAATTTACTGCTGCTGAAATTTCCTTATTTTACTGCTGCAATTTTTTGGGTTTAATTTTATGGAATGTGTGCTAAATTAGTGTGAGGTGTCCACATCAAGTGAAAAAAAAAACCGGAAAATATGCTCGAGTCTAGTGTGGGGTGTCCACCCTTTGTTTTGTCCCTAGAAATAACAATGCTAGCTCTCAGTTTTGCACTCGGTTGAAACTAGGTTGCCAACTTAGTATTGAAACCCCTAAGTCTTGT
The DNA here is from genome assembly GCF_963576675.1 of Euphorbia lathyris. Taxonomy (NCBI): domain Eukaryota; kingdom Viridiplantae; phylum Streptophyta; class Magnoliopsida; order Malpighiales; family Euphorbiaceae; genus Euphorbia; species Euphorbia lathyris. Next base: position 90,976,570 of record NC_088915.1, read on the forward strand.
TTTGAGTAAAGCTGTCGATTTCAAAAGGTCAGGGTTGCACAATTGTCTTGAGCATGCATATGAACCACTTGATTAATTTCCCATTACATGACAGACGTTTTGAATGAAACAACACCAATTTACCCCAATTTTTGGAAAGTTTTTGAGCCTAAATGCAAGAACAAAAACATTACACTTTGTTCTATTCTTTCTGAGAGTTATCCAATTCTAGTTTGGAATTCTAGAACTTGCCAGGTTATGCATTTCGAGACCACACTGATGTATTCAAACATTAAAAATGATAAGGGCAGTAGGTTTCTTTTCTTAGCCATTTCAAATAAAATTCGAACCCTTAGTCTTGCTCAAGACTAACAAAAATAACAGTACCAGCCCTTAGTTAGCCACATTTGAGCCTTTTTCCATTCTTGACACACCTTTGTTCGAGTCCCTTGGCCAATGACGTTCTAGCCATCAGAGTCTGTACATTCTCTCACTTATTTATGTGTTTAGTTGTTGTTTTAAGCAATTCCTTCAAATTAACCACAAATTCATCAAAGTATAAGGATTTAGCATAAATCCTTTAGTTATAAGTGGTTGTGCTTCAAAAGGTGTCTAAATGGGCATTAGCTTGAAAAGCAGTAGCTTTCTTATTCTAGCTTGAAGTATTATCTTTAGTAAAAAAAAGAAAAAAAAAGCCTCAAAGAAAAAAAAAGAGAAAAAGAAAAAACCAGAGGAAGGAGAAAAAAAAAAGAAAAAAAAAGCAAAAAGAACAAAATAAATTTTTGTTTAGTTTGTTCATTTCAGTTTGTTTATAGTTGATTAAGTCTGTCTCATTCATTCATTCTGAAGTCTGAGAATTGTAAGTAATTTGTATATAACTGTGTTTTGGTTTTCATTTTTGGCCATTTCCATTTTCATCAATTACCCTTCTCCTTCATTTCCTTTCCAAACCTTACCCCCAGCCAACGTTACACCCTGTTTTAAGTCCCTTTGATTTAGTGTCTTGAATTCATACTAAGTGGTGGAGATTTGATATATTGGCAAGCTTATGATAATTTCATTCTAGGTTGCGACTTGAGTGATTTCTTGAAATTAATTATAGCCCAAACACTTGAGTGCAATGAGTGGCTTCCGTGAGGGTGTTGTTGATTTTAATTCATACCTTATGTACATGGTCAAAAGCTTAATTGTTGAGATTCTTCAAGTAGTTACGTTGTGTGTTTAAACATGAATAATATCTTGGCTTTGAGAATTGATGGCTGATAATCTTTACATTATGAGGGGGATTGGGAAAGGTTGGTTAACACGAAATCATAAGAGTAAAGAGCTGTTGACATGATCTGATATGCTTGGGGACAAGCATTGGGTAAGTCGTTGTAGTATAGTGGTAAGTATTCCCGGCTGTCACGTGGGTGACCCGGGTTCGATCCCCGGCAACGGCGCCAAAATTTGATGGGTGTCGAATCCACCAAAAATAATTAATACTTTACTTGACGGAAATATGGATTTGCAACAAGGGTAAGCAAAGGTCGAACCCAAGGGAATATTACTGACTCAAAACAATAATGACTTGATAAATAAACAAAGTAAATAAACAGGGGTTTTTGATTTGTGAGATTTAACCAATTGAGAATTTCAAATAAAATAAAATTAGCAAGAGTAAATATGATTTGTAAACAACGTTTTGGAGAAATCCGATCAAGGGGGTTCGCAGGTAGGTAATTCACGCAGTATCGATCACAGACAGATAAAATAGACTCTTATACACATACCATATCGGTTTGGAGTATTCTTCCTTAATATTAAACTGGTCAAGCACGCGCGTATAACCAGTTCCTAATCAATAAATAATCCTGCCTTAGCGGTCAAGATTTAATCTATTGACAGCCTGATGAATTAGAAAAACCCGACCTTAGCCAACCGACACTCAGCGTAGACGATTCAGAAACTAAATTACTTGTTCATTCGACTCAAATAAACCTAATTAATTTTGTATTAATGTCACATGAAAGACAATCTCAGGTTGTCAAATCCGAATCTATTCTTTCAAATACAAAACTAACTCAATTTATATTATCGATTGCTACTATGATTGGTTCATTTAGGTAAAACTCTAACTTTACCAATTCAGCCGTATGACAATCCAATTCAAAGAACGATCTGCAGTTATCATTCGAAGATTGTTTAATCAATTGAGAATAAATCCCTAAATACAATGAACAAATAAACGGTAGATTAATAAGAATAATTAAAGCACAACAGTCTCACGATAATGAAGAAAAACCTCCTTTGAATTAACCCTTAACCGAATATAGAAGTTTAGCTACGAATAGCCATGGAAGAACACATGTTTCTGTTTCAAAGAGAGAACAAAATAATACTGAAAAATAAAACCTAAAAAGAACCTAAGAGAAGAAGTTTTTGTTCATCTTCTATTTATAGAGAAAACCCACTCCTAAAAGTTAGGTAACCAAATAATATCTATCTAAATCAGCAACCTCTTTTACAAATTTCAAATCCCTGATTTTATGCCTTCTTTTTCGAGTAGGAAAAGGTCCTGGTCAATTTGAACATCAGCACATTCGGAGGTCCTTAGTCTTGGTCAAGACTAACTCCATTCTCGTTTCAGCTCCTTTAATTCAGCACCAAATTCCTTTCTGGTCCAAAGTTTCTTCAATTAAGCCCAATTCTGCTCCTTTTAATCATTTAAGTCCTGTGGAGGCAAATCAAACCAAAATAAGCAATAATATCCAAAATAACACCAAATTAATTAAATAACCTAGCACTAAAATGGACATTTGAATGTTGAATTGGAGACTTATCAGAGGTGAACCTTTCGAGCTTGGTGATGGAATGGAACTTTGACAGGATGCCAGAATCAATGAACAAGCTCTCAAGGTGATAGAGTTTTGCTATGTAAAGTCTAAAAACAAAATCTAAAATTATGTAGCAAGAGCTTAATGTATAACAAGATATGTATATCCAAAGCTTCCTAAATGAGTGCTAGTCACTCTTATTTATACACATCAAGCTAGGGGTGAAATTGTAAATTCACAAAGCACAAGTATGGAGCTTCATTATTTCTACAGTTTTCTGATAGGGGTGGCGCGTATGGTAGAGCTTCTATAACGAAATGTGTATTATGATGAGTGCGTTACGACTATGGATGTGATCTTTCTAAATGCTCTATCTCTACTAGACGCCACTACTTAGGGGCAAGTGTACCCCGTCGTATCAAGTAATAATCTGGTTAAGACCGGGTATCGAATCCACGGGATTTATAACTACAAGTATTAAACGACTCGGTTTTATAAGTTATCTAAGCGGTGAATACTTTGAGTTGATTCGGGCAACAGCTACAAACTACTCCTAACTACGAGTGAGATCAATTTATATAACAAAAACTCTACGAAATGATGTGGATGGCGATAAGTTATAAATATGACAAACAATGACTCCAAATATATATACGGTTAATGATTTACTCTTGCAATGACGACTACGTGTAGTGTGACCGACCCGTGAAGTACTTAGACTACGTGGTTCCTAGTCAAGGTGTGTCTAATGCTCGGGATCAGAAATTAAGGCCCGTAAGTTCCGTGGCTTGTCAATTCCTACGGTTTCCGGAGCGTCACTTCTGGTAAGGCAACACCTATATGAATCCCTAAAGATAACCCGAATGGCGTCGGAAATCGTGTTCTCCTACACAATAATCAATTAAGAGTATCAAAACAAGCAATAAGCATCAACACGCATATAGAAATGGAAATTGCAAATCATATATTATAAATATGGGAAACATAAATACGGAATACAACCAAGCCTAGTACATAGGAAGAGTACAAGCTAGTTAGCAAGTAAAAAGGGAAGAATCCACCCTCGGAACTAGCTAACCGGACTCAAGGCCGTCTCTTAGGATTTGGAGGTGGAGCTTTCGAGCTTGGTGAGCGGAGATGGAGCGGAACTTTGATGGAATGCCGGAATCAACGAACAAGCTCTCAAGGTGGAAGAGTTTTGCTCTATAAATACAATCTCAAATAAAAATAATAAGAACTTAAACTATAGTAGCAATTGTATATCAAAAAGTGTATGGTCTAAGGTTAGGTGTATAAATGAGTGCTAGTCACTCCTATTTATACACATCAAGCTAGGGCAAAATTATAATTTCATAAGATACAAGCATGGAGGAACATGATTTTCTGCAGATTTCCCATGATACGCCTCGCGTATGGTGGAGTACGCCCCGCGTATTTGCCCATTCCGTCAGAAATCTTCTGCATGTGGACCAAATCCAAATCTTGTTGTCTCAACCACGCCCCACGTATACTGGGATGCGCCTCGCGTGTTTGAGTTTCTGAGATTTTATTGCTTGAATTGGGTCATTTACGCACCGCGTAGCTGAGGCACGCCCCGCGTAAATGAGTCTCTGAGCTTTTTGCATTGAAGAACTTCTTTACACGACCCGCGTGGAAGGTGGTACGTCCCGCGTAGGGTAGTTGACTCAAGGAGACCATGCAATCTGACTATCAGGATTAGGCTTATCATTTCTGACACATGTTCCACGTCTCGCGTGGTTGTTGATACGCCTCGCGTATTGCTAAGTAGATCCCACGTGGTACCTGTGGATAGGGCAATTATTTCTGACTAAGTGTTCCACGCCCCGCGTGAGGAGTGATACGCCCCGCGTATTTTGGTAGATTTTCACTTCTTGCTCGTACCTGAAATACAATTCTCGAGAGCCGAGTTAGCTTGACGTTTTATTTTCTAAATTAATCAAAAATAAGGAAAATTAACCGAAAGTATGGAATTTATTTTTATTTCGTTATTTTATTAAAAACACTCTATTTTTGTAATTAAACTTATTTATTTCTCTTAAAATTAATCTGTAAATCACGCTAAAAGATAGGGACGAAACGCCCCTATCATTTTCCCATGAAACGTCCCGCGTATGGTGGAGGACGCCCCGCGTATTTGCCCATTCCGTCAGAAATCTCCTGCATGTGGACCAAATCCGGATCTTGTTGTCTCAACCACGTCCCGCGTATACTGGGGTACGCCTCGCGTGGTTGAGCTTCTAAGATTTTATTGCTTGAATTAGGTCCTTTACGCCACGTGTAGTCTGAAGCACGCCTCGCGTATGTAAGTCTCTGGTTTCTTGGACTGAAGAACTTCCCATACACGCCCCGCGTGTATGGTTGTACGCCCCGCGTATTGTCAGTTGACTTAGAAGATCTTGCAGTCTGACATTCATGATTGAGACATTATTGCTTATCATTGCTCATACGCCCCACGTGGAAGGTAGGACACCCCGCGTGGCAGTGGGTGAGTTCCACGTGGTGCCTGCGGATTGAGCAATTATTTCTGACAATGTGTTCCACGCCCCGCGTGGAGGGTGATACGCCCCGCGTATGTCGGTGGATTTTTGCTCCTTGCTCGTACCTGAAATATAATTCTCGAGAGCCGAGTTAGCTTGACGTTTTATTTTCTAAATTTACTCAAAATAAAGACAATTAACCGAAAGTGCGGAATTTATTTTTATTTTGTTATTTTATTAAAATCTACTTATTTTTGTAATTAAACTTATTTCTTTAGTCCCAAATTAAACCGTAAATCACGCTAAAGGATAGGGACGAAACGCCCCTATCAAACCTCCTCAGACTTTAAAGTTTTACTTGTCCTCAAGTAAAAGAAATCGAAAGACAAGGGATTGAGATGATTAAGAAACAAACCGTCGGTTGGTTTTACCAAGTGCGTGATCCCAAAGCTAAAGTTTTATGCAAAGTGTTCGGTAAGTACCTACGCAAACAAATGAGTAACCAAAACTTGTTTGAGACCACCATGATCAAATTTAATAGGCAATATTAACGGGGGTCGATTATCTTTTGAGAACCCGATAGTACCTCACCAAGGGATTTCACTCTTACGCTCAAATTTTGGTGGGTCGGTGTTTTTGCACTCTCCTTTGCACTTACTCGAAGTCACTTTGAGTTTGCATTTTCATCCGGGTTTTTCCTCCTATGTTATGTTCTAGGAAATATTAAAAATGAACCCGGAGGGGGGTTGTAATGTGGGTGGCTTTCTAGTGGTTAACTTTTAGAAACTCGAGTTCAAACACCATTTTGATGATCGCACCGTGTTTTTATTTTGGCCTTAATAAGTTCATAAAATATAACTCGAAATTGCTCGGGTGGAGCTTGAGAATGCCTTTTGCTCTTTACTATGTTTTTCTTTTCGTTTTGAGAGCGGCACAAAAACGATTTCGAAAGCTTATGGTGCTTACTTATCAAGGCCTTGGCTTATTTCGGGTAGTTTTGGTGCGATTTGATTTTGTTGGTGTTTAAACAAGAGGAAAAAGGGTTAAATGTTAAAAGGGTGTTAACAAAAAAGTCGGTTAATAGGCTCGAGGGGGTTTCCTAGAGGTTAATGAAAACGAGAAAAATAAGTTAAGAAAAGAATTAGCCTAAGTGGGTTCGTTTTATCATCTATTGCCATTTTTTACCAAAATAAGTGTACTTAACCCGGCATTAGGTGCAAATTCTATGAGTCGACTGAAGTCAAAGCTCTCGAAAATTTGTGAAAGAAATAGAGTTCTCGTACGAACTCTTTTAGGCTAAAAAATACCTCACAAAATTTCGGGTTAAATTGTGTACGTTCAAGTTCTCGTCAAATTTTCAACTATCCCATTTTTATTGCCTTTTTAAATTTCATTATGGAGATGACATGTGGGTTAGGACTCAAAGTTTTTGTTTAGTACGAACCTAGGCTTTGCATAAATTCTATAACTTCAGAATCAAGACTAAAATTTCTTAATCAAACCGATCCTTTGTGTTAACGTTTTTTCATTTAAGAACAAATAACGGAACTTTTAATTAATTTCCGAGGGGGGTAGTGTGTCAGAAAAATTTAGGAATCAATAAATTAGTTTAATTGTTTTGTTGTTTATTTGATTTTTATTTTTGTTTTTATTAGTGCAAAACAAACGGTAAGTGCGGGGTTGCACGGCCCTCCGCGTTATTAAAATGACGTCTATTCCAAGGACGTCGCAAAAGAAAAAAAAATCAAAAACAAAAATAAAGGTGGCATTTAAAAAGGGCCCTAAAGGTCAGGTCCTACGCGTGGCGTGCCTAGGGGGACGCCCCGCGTAGTAGGTGTGTTTTAAGGTTATTTGAGCCAGAGACTCAGATACGCGGGGCACACTAAGAGGGGCGCCCCGCGTGTTCCGAGCTCTGGGCTAGTTAGACGGGGAAAAAGCGGGGCACGCGGGGCATAGAATGGGGTACGCCCCGCGCGTCCATTATTACCTATGCATAAACAGAAAACGAACACACGAAACAAAAACAAACACAAAGAGAAATTATAAGAAGGAAAAAAAGATAGATATATTAATTAAAGGAGAACGAAAGTACAAGAGAACAACATAAAAACACGAACGAAAAACAGAAACACAAAAAGGAAAAACAAAAAAGAAAGGAAAACATAAAACATATAAAGGGAAACTAGGGTGGAGGCGGAGGAGGATTGCTGTGGATGTTGAAGTAGGCGGAGAAGGAGTTGGTGAGGGCATTACAGCGGGCGTCGAGATGGGCCCGATCCTCACGCCTTTGGGCCTCAAGGGTGTCAAAACGGGTGTTGAGGTTGGTGAATTGAGAATCAAAATGGGTGCGATCGGCACGTTGTTGGCCCTCCAAGGCGTCCAACCGGGCATATATGGAATTGAAGTCATGGTTGGGCTGTGGACTAAAGTTTAGGCCCATGTCCGAGTCCGAATCCGTGTCCTCGTCCTCTTGGGGTTGGGCCGCCCTCGAACTTTCACCCGGGCCGGAAGTGGGGCGCTTGAGTGATTTGAAGGCATTTTTGTCCAAGGGCCGTGGCTCCAAGCTAGGAAGGCGATCAAGGGCGGCTTCGCCAAGAGCGGAGGTGGCAAAGATGGTGATGAGATGGCCCAACCCGAGCTTGCCATGTTTTCGGGTGGGCATTTAGTGGAGTTGGACGGCCACGAGGTAGGAGAGGTCGTAAGTGAGGCCGTTTGCACAATAATAGAGGGCCAAAAGCTCGTGCTTATTGACCTTGGTGGACTCGGACTTCCCCGAGAAGTAAAAGGAGATGAACCGGTGGAGAAGTTGGAGGGTTGGATCACGGATGCAGGCCGGGCAGAGGTTGGAGACGTCATAATCGTCAGACCCGGTGATGGAGGTCCAAAAATCATGAGGGGAGACACCCTCGGGCCAATATGCAATCCCATCCTCCGCTTGACGAGTGAAGCGGAGCCATTGTGTGTCGATGGAGAAAGGGTGGTTATGAAGGCGGAAGTTGAAGAGGGCGGCTCCGGGAACACCATTAGACTCTAGGGTGGTGTAGAACTCCAAGACTAATGAGGGGTAGACATGTTGGCGGGCACGAAAGTGATCGAGCCAATTGAGAGTACGGAGGCGAGCCTCGAAAGCACTGCCAACATCATAGCGGATCAAGAACGCTACGTTCAATGTACGGGAGTTCCATGATATGAGCGGGGGAAAGTGTTTGGTAGGATTGGGCCTCTGCCTCAGTGAGGAGATGGAAAGGAGCCCGATATTGTCAGGTGAGTGGTGGTGTTCCTTCTCGTTCGAGGGGTGGTGGTGATTGGTGTTGTTGAGAACGAGAGGAGCGGGCCCGAGTGGACCGTGGGGGGCGCATATTGGCTACATGCTTGCGTCTTGCCATGGTGGTAATGAAGGATTGAGAAAGAGTGTAGGAGGAGTGTGGGGAGTAAGAGTGAGTTGTGGGGGAGAAGAAGGAAAAAGGGAGGAGTATATATAGGGGAGGAGTGGGGAATCCAAATGAAATTCGGATTCCCAGAGGGGTACGCGGGGCGTGAAGGGGCCACGCCACGCGTATCCCACCTCCTGATCTTTATTTGACACAAAAACGGCACGACACGCGGGGCGTGCGGGGGAGCACGCCTCGCGTATTGCACCTCCTGGCCTTTATTTGACACAAAAATGGCACGGCACGACACGCGAGGCGTGCGGGGGAGCACACCTCGCGTATTGTACCTCCTGGCCATAATTCGATGGGAAAATGGCGCCGGCGCGAGGCGTGCCTGGGGGTGCGCCCCGCATGAAAACAATTTTCGGTTTTTGAATTTTTTTATGGGTTTTGATTGCTTATTTAATGTTTTTATTATTATTTATTTATTTTTTTTTTAAAATTTATCATTAAGAGGGTGGTTAAGGCAACATTTATGATGGAGGGAGGTTGAAGAAATTTTGAGTTTGAAAAGGTGGGATGTGATTGGAGGGAAGAAGAGGTGGAGTGGAGAAGTGGGAAAGACTTTTGGGGAAGAGGAGAGAGTGATGGGAAAGGTGGAAGGGGAAAAGGCTGCCATGGGGAGTTGCAATTCGCAAATCCCCTAGGATACGCGAGGCGTGCCCTATGGGGCACCCCGCGTGTCCCAACACGTGGCTTTTATTTAGCGGAAGTCCCAGCGGTTGAAGGTACGCGGGGCGTGGTAGGGTAGACGCCCCACGTAGCATGTCTTTAATTACGAAAATAGGGACAGACACTTGGGTACGCGGGGCGTACTAGTGGATACGCTCCGCGTAGGAATTTTTTGGATATTAATGGGATTTGTTTTTCTTTTGATTTTTATTGAAACGAAACAAGACGGAAGGGAAGACAAATGAAAAATAGAAAGAAAAAGATCATGCAAACGAATGAAGAGATAAAATTAAAAATAAAAATAAACATAAGGTGAAAACGGAAAGGATACATATAAACAAGGGGTTTGAGAAATCCAAACCGAGGCTACGTTTAGAGTCGGAGTAGCTCGACTTTCTCTTGCGGCGGCTTATTGTAAACTGTCCGAGTTGGAACTCGATGGGTCCGAACTTCTATTGTTAAGGAGAGTTACTGTGTGACCGGACTCTCTATTTTTCCCCACGGGTTTTGCACGGTGTTTGTCGGAAGAGTTCCTAATGGCCTCTCCTGTTGCTGACGATTCAGGTGGGCTACATGGTGGCTAAGGTCCCTGCAAAACACCTCACTATCGGCAAGACGGGTTAAGATATCCTTTAACAAGGACGTTACTGACTGGCCATGCACGTTGTCGGGAGACTGAGTGCTCCGACCACCGAGCATGGTTTGTGATTGCCCTAGCCCGTTTTCCCGATATTCTTGATCAAAGTCGGGTGGGGGCCTCAATACATTATTATTGTTGCCGTACGACAAGTTAGGGTGTTGGTACCGAGGCCTCCAACCACTGTTATTATTATTGTGGTGGTGTGAGTAGGAGTTCGGGTTAGGGTTGTACCTTTGATTGCCTCCTATGTAACTTACATTTTCGGTGTCGCCGGCGAAAGGGCTACCGGCTTGGCAATTAAGTCCGTCATGATCTCCACCACAGTGATTGCAGATCAGGACCTGTGCAACTTTGTTAAGGCTCAACTGGGCTATCAAAGCGTCAAGTTTTTTATTCATCTCCGCCATGGAACTCTTCGGAGCCTCTTTCTCCACGGCGAACGTTTGATGTCGCGAGGGTCCGGCAAGCCAATCTTCTTGCCACTGTACGCTTTTCCTTGCGAGCTCGTGGATGAGCTCATATGCTTCACTGGCCGACTTCCTAAACAGGTCCCCACCTGCTGCGGAATCCACGGTAGCACGGTTAGTAGGCGTTAATCCGTGATAAAAGGTAGTTACCAAATCGTGCTTGGGGATATCGTGGTGCGGGCAGCTTCGAAGCAACTTTTGGAATCTCGCCCAAGCCGCATGAAGGGCTTCGTACTCGAGCTGCCGAAAGGTAGTGATTGTTGGGGTTTTGTGTCCTATAGTCAATTGTTGCAGGAAGTAATTTCAGGGTAGTTATACATTAGATTGAGCATTTATCACTCCCGATTAATGGGAGATACATCCAAGGATCGCTTGTGGAAGACTCGACTCTAAACCCTTGCAAGGTGATAGCTTAAGAGTAGAAATTCGGATTTCACTTAACCTATCTTTTTGAGTTGACTCGGCCAATAACAAGTAAAACGAACGTCTCGCTATATGTGACTTGACATTACCCATAGTCATAAGATTCAGTTCAAGGATGTAGTTGATAAAGGATCGAATTATACTGTAACTAATACGGAAGAGTTAACGACAGAATCAACCTGTCTTCTTAACGAACTCTGGGGGAATGATTACGGACTTGCCAATAACATACTATGTACATCATTCCGTTATGCAAGGGATTAAATATAATTCTTGAAGAAATTAATTTAAGAGGTTGCATACGGCCTGAAGTAGTAAGGACCTAATGGATCACACATAAGACTTGGAACCAAAAGAGAGATGGATATGATTAATAGATGGAAGCCCAATTAAGCCCAGTAAGGCCCAAATACTAGGAGGGGGCCGAAATTTATATATGTTAGTAAGGAATTAATTTTATTCCATTAATCCTAATTAGATTAGGATTATGAATTAAATTAATTAAGAGATAATTAAGTTAGGAGTTTTAATTAGATTAATATACTCTTATTATTATCCAATTATGTTATTTATTATTATCCTAAATGTATTTGATATATTATAAGATAATAATTAGGAATCCTATTCCGAATGGAATTCCTATTAAGTAACCTATTCCTATCTAACTAGGGTTTAGATACAAGCTAATATATATACCCCTTCCCTTAATGAATTTTGACTAAGCCTATATCCCTCCCCACTTGTGATTTTCGAAATTGCTTAAGAGAGAGAAAAGAATTCTATTCCCAAGTTCGTGAACAAGAATTCATACGGCATTCCATCGATTGATTAATCTTATTCATCCCTCTTTCTCTTTGATCTTGTGTTGGTTTATTAGAGGCAATCTATTTTGGTTGCATCTCATAAGGGTTGATTCTAACTTAATCTCACCGTGTTCACGAAAGAAGGAAAAACAATCAAAAGGGAGAAATTCGTTTTTCTTTGCCTACATCAGGTCAGTTCACTATTTCGAGGATTCCCGGAGATTGAACCATCGGATCGTCGCGATTTTTGGACAGTAGCTTCTAGACATATTCTTTCACGTTTCCACCGAAGGGATTGTCGTTCGGAGGTCTGGAAGGTCTGTTTCGGATAGGGGCAGATTGGTAAACTGTTTACATCTCCTTTGAAGTTGTGGGCACTTCGTTTGCAACGGTAGATTGATCATCGAAAGGTATTTCTTCTTATCCCTCTTTATATGAAATAACGATTAACGGATCCTGTGGTTAAAAGGAAGTAGGCTAAAATTTTTATATTTCCGCTGCTATACCTTAGCCTTAATTTCCTTCAGTGGTATCAGAGTCATCGTTAAATCCGTTATTTCATATATGAAAATATAGAAGTTTTCAATAGGATTGAATAAATATTTATGGTTAGGATTAATTGACAAATAGTATTGATTGATTAATTCTAAAGATAAATAAAGTTTTGATTAATTGTTAATTAAAACTGATTATGCTTATGTTCCTAATTATTTCGGTTGATAATCATTATAACAAAATCTATTAGTTTTATAGTTAGGTTGATAAAATTAGTTTTATTAATTCTAAATGATAAAACAGAAATCTATTGTAGATTATCCTATTTCTGAAAACCGTTTTAAAATTGTTTTAGAATGTTTTCAGAAATTAATAGTTTTCTGTTTTGATTATCGAATGAATAATTCGTTTAAATGTTTGTTTTTACCAATATGTAAATCAAAGTGTTAAATGAATTAAAATCAAAATAAATGGGACGAGCATAATCAACGTTTTATATGGTTATATTAATCTAAGGATTAATATAAAGATACAAAACGATTAGAAGTAAAATTGGATGAAAGTTAATTTGACGAGTTAATGTGATTAACCTAAATATTACATAAGCCGGTTATGTAATCAACCAATTAAATTTATTTAATTGAGTCTATGCATGTTTGGAGTTATGGACATATTTGGACCCTATTTTAGTCTTTTGGTATTTTTGAAATAGGGCCTGCGCGTCCTGCCTTTCTACTATCTATTGTAATTTCTCCTCTCATCTGATTCTCTTCAATTCAATTGAAGTTTTCTTATAGTAGTATAGAAATTAATATGTAATTTCAAGGCCATGGAGAAGACGGAGGACCTAAAGAGAAATATGTAATAGTTAGTATTTCCTTAGGTTTGCCCTTTTATTCCGTCTCTGGCTCGACGGAATAATTTAGATGATATGTCCATAACGCCAATGTATGTATGTATGTATGTCTGATGTATGCTAAAGCAAATCAAGACTAAGTTAGATTATGAGATTTAAATAAAAATCCCTCATTAAAAAGTTAAGTAAATAAGCAAGTTATTAAAATCGGTTGCCCCTCCCTAATATTATAATTCAGCCGGCAGTACTGGGGGCCTTTGGATTGTTGGCTAAAGTCAAGCTCGGGGTCTTATGGTAACACCTGGATTATCGAAAATCGTTCTTTCATGAATACGGGGTAGTACTTAAATTAGATTATGATAATTGGATGAGCAAACTCATGTTGTCATAAACTAATTGGCAAGATGGTTGGGATTAATATGAATGACATATTAGTTACTAATGTGGTTAGTAACCCAATAACCTAGGAATCACATTCGAGATGTGATTGATTGCATGAATCTACCTAACGAATGAGACTAGCTTGTTGGATAAAGTCAAGGCGAAATCTCAGGAGTTAGGATCCTAGCTCACTAAAGGATTTGTGAAATTCTTCGAATTAATATGGAGGGTTATTAATTTGGCAAAATAGTGGGAGCAATCTGAAATAAATTAAAAGGCCTATAATTTTAGATTGTTATACTTTAAAGCAAATAAATAACATACGTTTACTCTTTCTCACTCTCAGTTTAATTAAACACTCTTAAAATCATAACTAATACCAATCTGCAAAATACATTTACCGATTACAAGTTGAATAGTTCAAACTTCACCGACTGGTATCGCAACCTCAAAATTGTTTTGAAGTTCGATAAAATAGGGTATGTATTTGATACATCGATACCCCCTATCCCTGAGGATGATGCTCCCAATCGATGCTTATCAGAAGCACAAGGCTGATGACGATCATGCCGGATGCATCATACTTGCATCGATGACATCGGAATTACAAAGGCAACTATGCCTGTTCCATCATCATGCACCTAAAGGAATTGTTTGGGAAACAGACCAGGTGCGAACGCTACGAGATATCCAAGATGCTATATCGTAGTAGGATGTAAGAGGGCACATCTGTCATGACACATTGTGTCAAGATGATTGGCTACATTACCAAACTTTCTAGTATTGGATTTGCGATGGATAACGAATTGAGCATAGACTTAATTCTTCAATCCCTCCCAGAGAGTTATTCACAGTTCATTATGAACTATCAGATGAATGACTTGCAAACCTCTTTTGAAGAGCTTGCAAATATGCTCAAGTCAGTTGAGCCCAATATAAAGAAAGGTAAGAAAGCCGTGTCCAACAAAACTAAGGGAAAGGAAGTGAAGAAGCACAAAGGAGAGTGCCACTTCTGTGGTGAAGAAAGGCATTGGAAAAGAAACTGTTTGGTGTACCTAGCTACCCTCAAGAAGAAAAAAAAAATCCGGTACTCCAACATCTGGTATGTTCTATATTTCGATAAAGAACAAACATTGCGATTTTATAGAGATGGGATTTTCTATTTTTCAGGAATATCACAAAATGGGATTTATGTGTTAGATTTCTGTTTTCGCAATTGATACCAAAAGACATAAGCTAGATAATTCAACTTGCTTGTGGGATTGTCATATAAACAAGAGACGCATACTAAAAGCTACATTCAGATGGGCTTATAGATCCAATCGATTCCGAATCATTGGAAACATGCGAATCGTATTTAAAAGGTAAGATGACAAAGACACCCTTTAGCAATAAAGGTGAGCGTGTATCAGACACTCTAGGACTCATTCATTTAGATGTATGTGGTCCTATGTCAGTCCAAGCAAGAGAAGGATTCAGATACTTCATTAGCTTCATAGATGATCATACTCGCTATGGTTATATCTACTTGATGAGGCACAAATCAGAAGCCTTTGACAAGTTCAAATGCTTCAAGAATGAAGTGGAAAATCAATTAGGAAAGAAAATAAAAACACTTCGATCTGATCGAGGTGGCGAATATCTTTCTGATGATTTTCTGAATTATCTAACTGAATGTGGGATATGCTCACAATGGACACCTCCCTATACACCACAACACAATGGTGTATCCGAGAGGAGAAACCGTACCCTATTAGATATGGTACGATCCATGATGAGCATGGCCTTACTTCCAAAGACGTTCTGGGGCTATGCCTTAGAAACTGCCCTCTTCACCCTGAACCGAGTACCAACCAAATCCGTTGTTTCCACACCATATGAATTGTTCGTTGGTAAGAAACCCGTGTTCTCGTTCATGAGAGTATGGGGTTGTTCAGCATATGTCAAACGCGTTGCGTCCGACAAATTAGATTCTAAATCTGATAAATGTTTCTTCATTGGATATCCCAGGGAAACCATAGGGTATTACTTCTATCATCCAGATGATCAGAAAGTAATAGTATCCAAACATGCAACCTTCTTAGAGAAAGAGTTTCTCGAAGAAACACAAAAGGGAAGCGTGATTGAACTCGACGAAGTTCAAGAGGAAGAAACAACGACTGAAACAACAGAAGCGGTTGAGGTACCCGAAGAAGTCCCATTAGATGAGACTCCAGTGGCACCTATTCGTAGATCACGAAGAGTTCGTGAACTCCCAGTTAGATTTAGTTTTCTAGTGGGAGATGATGACGAGGTTCCCGTGTTAGACGACGAACCCAAAAACTACGAAGAGGCTCTTACTAGTCCAGATTCTAAAGCATGGCTTGAAGCCATGGATTCTGAAATGGATTCCATGTATACTAACCAAGTGTGGACTTTGGTTGATCCACCCGAAGGGATAATTCCCATTGGGTGCAGGTGGATCTTCAAAAGGAAGACTGACATGGATGGAAAGGTTAGCACCTACAAGGCTAGGCTGGTAGCGAAAGGATATCGTCAGAAACAAGGTGTTGATTATGACGAAACCTTTTCTCCTATTGCTATGTCCAAATCAATTAGAATCATGCTTACAATTGCTACTCATTTTGATTATGAGATTTGGCAAATGGATGTGAAAACAGCTTTCCTAAATGGAAACCTGCTTGAGGATGTATACATGATGCAGCCTGAAGGTTTCATATCAAAGGATGCAAATAAAGTTTGCAAACTTCAGAGATCCATTTATGGACTCAAGCAAGCATCTAGAAGCTGGAATAAGCGTTTTGACGAAACCATAAAACAATTTGGTTTTGAACAAAATTGCGAAGAAGCTTGCATTTACAAGAAAGCAAGTGGGAGCTCTATAGCATTTCTCATACTATATGTGGACGATATACTGTTAATGGGAAATGACATTGCTCTATTACAATCGGTGAAAGTATAGTTATCCGGTAACTTCTCAATGAAAGACCTTAGTGAAGCAGCCTATATACTTGGTATAAAGATCTACAGGGATAGATCGCGTAGACTGCTTGGTCTTTCACAGGCTACATACATTGAAAAGGTGCTAAATCGGTTTAGCATGCTTGAATCGAAACGAGGTAACTTACCCATGGTACATGGAGTAAAGTTAAACAATCATCAATGTCCTAAAACTGATGATGACAAACGACGCATGGCTGTAGTCCCGTACGCCAGCGCGATCGGTTCGATTATGTATGCTATGCTATGCACTAGACCCGACGTAGCGTTCGCGTTATCTGTAACGAGTCGTTACCAAGGGAATTCGGGAGACGAGCACTGGATTGCCGTCAAGAACATTCTTAAGTACTTGAGAAGAACTAAAGATATGTTTCTAGTGTACGGAGAAGGAGATCTGAAAATACAAGGATTTTCAGACGCTAGTCATCTCACAGATGAGAATGATTTTAAATCCCAATCAAGATACCTGTTTATCCTAAATGGGGGCGCGGTCAGTTGGAAAAGTTCCAAGCAGGGAAGCGTAGCTTTCTCTACGACCGAGTCAGAGTACATCGCTGCTGCGGAAGCAGCAAAGGAAGCAGTTTGGATTAGAAAGTTCATTACAGAACTAGGTGTGGTGCCTGACATTGTCAATCCCATTACTCTGTACTGTGATAACAATGGAGCCATTGCGCAAGCAAAGGAACCACGGTCTCATAATGCATCCAAGCACTACCTAAAGCGATACCACATCATTAGAGAGATTGTGGCTAGAGGAGATGTGAGAATAGAAAGAGTACCTACAGAGGACAACGTTGCAGATCCGTTGACAAAGCCTTTAACCCAGAAAGTACATGATCGTCATTTAACTTCTACTGGGATAAGTTTTAGAAACAATTGGCTTTAGTCCAAGTGGGAGTATGTTGGGGTTTTGTGTCCTATAGTCAATTGTTGCAGGATACAAACTTATTGTAAATGAATTGTTCTTTATATCATTTGTTTTAATGAGATATATGTTTTATAACTATATAAAGGCAATCCCTTTTAAGCACTAAATAAAGTCTAATAAAAGGAAATCCGTAAGTTTGTTTAAAGTGATTATAAAGTGTTCATACAAGCATGAAGTGAGACAAAACTTTATAATAAACTAATAAACTTAAAACCACCCCAAGTCAAGTGATATATTTAGGATTGATATATCACAGTTGAGACTTGTATGTAACAATGTCTTCTGTCCGACAGAAAACTGATCTCACAAGCTTCACATATATAGATATCTGGACAGTTACATAGATCCGGTGAAACGTTGTTCATTAGGATTGGGGATCCGACTTGAGATAACAGGATGGGTAGATTCATCCTTGTCAACTGTTCATCTCATTGGTATTAATAGGTATAACTAATCCTCAGACTCAAAGGAATGTTAATTGGTCATCCTGAATTACTGAATGTGAGACTTTGATCCTGTGGTCCCACGATCCTTAACAGAGATGACTCTGGGGTGTGAACTGCAAAGGTTGGGTGTCACAGGAAGTAATTTCAGGGTAGTTATACATTGGATTGAGCATTTATCACTCCCGATTAATGGGAGATACATCCAAGGATCGCTTGTGGAAGACTCGACTCTAAACCCTTGCAAGGTGATAGCTTAAGAGTAGAAATTCGGATTTCACTTAACCTATCTTTTTGAGTTGACTCGGCCAATAACAAGTAAAACGAACGTCTCGCTATATGTGACTTGACATTACCCATAGTCATAAGATTCAGTTCAAGGATGTAGTTGATAAAGGATCGAATTATACTGTAACTAATACGGAAGGGTTAACGACAGAATCAACCTGTCTTCTTAACGAACTCTGGGGGAATGATTACGGACTTGCCAATAACATACTCTGTACATCATTCCGTTATGCAAGGGATTAAATATAATTCTTGAAGAAATTAATTTAATAGGTTGCATACGGCCAGAAGTAGTAAGTGTTGAAACACCTTTCCACATAATTTTGATTTGACAAAATTGTTTAAGTATAAATTAAAATACATATTCTAAACACACTAAGTTTAAATGCTTTGATTTATTCTACTAATGTGTTTGTTCAATGTTGAGTTATAAATGTCATAAGTATTGGAAGGCCCAAGCCCAATACGGAAGCAAAGGCCCAAGTCAAACAACTCAGTACACTCGGCCTACGTATGTCAAGACGTTGCCGTTTTGATGCAAAACGCAACTCAGCAAACGGAAGGATCTAGAAGACCTTCGGGAACAACTTCAAAACGAAGCTGCTGAGTAGTCTCGATAATACTACAAGACAGCAGCTGGCATGGGAAAACTTCCAGACAAAGTGTTTCCCCTTTTGGCAAAGTTCAGACGACACAGTATGCTGTCCAGTTGACTTTACCATAAAAGGAGAGACCATCTGCTGAGCTGACCGAGGACAGAAGATACACGATTGTGATTGGCCGAGAACTCTGTGCAAGTCAGGATGACAACGACATATAGCCGTTTCCCTCCAACGGTTATTTCGAAATTCGAAATGACCGAATGCCCAGACGTCTCTATAAATAGTGCCATCAGAAGCTTCACAATACACAGAACTTGATCAAGCAGTTACGCTGACCAAATCTCTACAAGTTCTGCAAGCAAGAAGCAAAGCAAAATTCTTATACTACATTTTCATATCTGTGTAAAAGTCTAGAGTGATTGTAAATCGTCTAAAGTGTCTTAGCACATCTTTGTATTAGGAAAAAAACACTTATCATTTCTAGAGATAGAAAGGAGAGGCTGAGTACTCGGTTTTAAGTACTCAGCGGAGAGATTAGGATTGAGTAGAAGTATAGAGGAAGGTACTCTTGTCATACTCAATTGCTGATATTGTAAAAGGTTTGAGGCTCTACCTTTAAAGAGCTCAGTAGAGGATTTAAAATCTCGGACATGTTCCGGGGACAGGACGTAGGCTTAGAAGAAGCCGAACCTGGATAAATCTGCTGAGTGAAGTATTTCTAAACCTTAACTCCTTATTTATATTGCTTGCTTTAAGTAATCAAAACTGACCAAGTAAAGAGGTCAAGTTGAGTTGTGCGCGTTGAACGTGTGAGCTCAGGAATAGACTCTAAGTGCTATCTCCTGACTCAAGCTAAGGAACTGACCCAGTCACCTGTTGACTAAGCCAGTATCTTGCTGTTTACTCAGCGCCGCTGTTCAAACCTTTTTCTTTCGAAAAAGAAGTCTGCCTAACTTAAAAAAAAAAAGAAAAAAAAGTTTAAATAGTTCCTAACCCCCCCCCCCTTGGAACTATACTTGCAACTAAATAAGGGACCAACAGTAAGGACCTAATGGATCACACATAAGACTTGGAACCAAAAGAGAGATGGATATGATTAATAGATGGAAGCCCAATTAAGCCCAGTAAGGCCCAAATACTAGGAGGGGGGCCGAAATTTATATATGTTAGTAAGGAATTAATTTTATTCCATTAATCCTAATTAGATTAGGATTATGAATTAAATTAATTAAGAGATAATTAAGTTAGGAGTTTTAATTAGATTAATATACTCCTATTATTATCCAATTAGGTTATTTATTATTATCCTAAATGTATTTGATATATTATAAGATAATAATTAGGAATCCTATTCCGAATGGAATTCCTATTAAGTAACCTATTCCTATCTAACTAGGGTTTAGATACAAGCTAATATATATACCCCTTCCCTTAATGAATTTTGACTAAGCCTATATCCCTCCCCACTTGTGATTTTCGAAATTGCTTAAGAGAGAGAGAAAAGAATTCTATTCCTAAGTTCGTGAACAAGAATTCATACGGCATTCCATCGATTGATTAATCTTATTCATCCCTCTTTCTCTTTGATCTTGTGTTGGTTTATTAGAGGCAATCTATTTTGGTTGCATATCATAAGGGTTGATTCTAACTTAATCTCACCGTGTTCACAAAAGAAGGAAAAACAATCAAAAAGGAGAAATTCGTTTTTCTTTGCCTACATCAGGTCAGTTCACTATTTCGAGGATTCCGGGAGATTGAACCGTCAGATCGTCGCGATTTTTGGACAGTAGCTTCTAGACATATTCTTCCACGTTTCCACCGAAGGGATTGTCGTTCGGAGGTCTGGAAGGTCTGTTTCGGATAGGGGCAGATTGGTAAACTGTTTACATCTCCTTTGAAGTTGTGGGCACTTCGTTTGCAACGGTAGATTGATCATCGAAAGGTATTTCTTCTTATCCCTCTTTATATGAAATAACGATTAACGGATCCTATGGTTAAAAGGAAGTAGGCTAAAATTTTTATATTTCCGCTGCTATACCTTAGCCTTAATTTCCTTCAGTGATGTCGTTCCTCAACTTAACCGTTTTGGAAGGCGGGAAGTAGTAAGACCCTCTTTATATGAAATAACGATTAACGGATCCTATGGTTAAAAGGAAGTAGGCTAAAAATTTTATATTTCCGCTGCTATACCTTAGCCTTAATTTCCTTCAGTGATGTCGTTCCTCAACTTAACCGTTTTGGAAGGCGAGAAGTAGTAAGAAAGGAACTCCTTCTCAAGCTCCTCCCATGATGTAATCGAACCCGCCTCCAACGAGTGCAACCACTCCAACGCTTGTCCTATCAAAGAGAAAGGAAACAACTTTAGTCGGACGGCCTCAAACGGTACACCATTCTGCCGAGAAGTTTCGGCACACATAAGAAATTTATCAAGGTGTTCGTTAGGGTTTTCATGGGGTTCCCCTCCGAATTGACCAAGTTGTTGGATGAGTTGGATCATGCTAGTCTTGATTTCATATGTGTTGGACGAAATGGTGGGGGCAACGATTCCGTTGCGATTTTGAGGACGGTGCGGAGCAAGGATCTCCATCATTGAGCGCATGTCATTGCCTCCACCATTGCGGTTGTTATTCACGGGTTGCACCAGCGGCCTTTGGTTGACCTCGGGTTGGTTAGCTTCATTGTTGAGGTTTGCCATTTTCTCTCTCCGAATCCTACAAAGAGTACGTTCAATTTCAAGATCAATAGGAACGAGAGTATCACTACGAGATCGGGTGTGCATAAAATAAATAAATGGAACAATTTATAAATAAGAAAGAATGTTGTTAGTAAAAAGTATATATAAACAATTTATACAAAGATAGTGCTTAGACTAACAATAAAACGTTTTTGTCTAATATTGCAAGAAATTATAAATCCCCGGCAACGGCACCAAAAACTTGATGGGCGTGGCGCCTAGGTAGAGCTTACGAAATATATATTATGATAAGTGCGTTACGACTATGGATGTGATCTTCCTAAATGCTCTATCTCTACTAGACGCTACTACTTAGGGGCAAATGTACCCCGTCGTATCAAGTAATAATCCAGTAAATACCGGGTATCGAATCCACGGGATTTATAACTACAAGTATTAAACGACTCGGTTTTATACGTTATCTAAGCGGTGAATACTTTGAGTTGATTCGGGGAACAACTACAAACTACTCCTAGATACGGGTGAGACAAATTTATATAACAAAAACTCTACGAAATGATATGGATGGCGATAAGTTATAAATATGACAAATAATGACTCCCAATATATATACGTTTAATGATTTGCTCTTGCAATGACGACTACGTGTAGTGTGACCGACCCGTGAAGTTCTTAGACTACGTGGTTCCTAGTCAAGGCGTGTCTAATGCTTGAGATTAGAAATTAGGGCCCGTAAATTCCGTGGCTTGTCAATTCCTACGGTTTTCGGAGTGTCACTTCCGGTAAGGCAACACCTATATGAATCCCTAAAGATAGCCCGAATGGCATCGGAAATCGCGTTCCCCTACACAATAATCAATTACGAGTATCAAAACAAGTAACAAACATCAACACATATATAGAAAAAGAGATTATGAATTATAAATTATAAATATGGAGAATGTAAATATGGAATACAACCAAGCCTAGTACATAGGAAGAGTACAAGCTAATTAGCAAGTGAAAAGGGAAGAATCCACCCTCGGAACTTAGCTAACCGGACTCAAGGCCGTCTCTTAGGACTTGGAGGTGAAGCTTTCGAGCTTGGTGAGCGGAGATGGAACGGAACTTTGACAGGATGCCGGAATCAACGAACAAGCTCTCAAGGTGATAGAGTTTTGCTATGTAAAGTCTAAAAACAAAATCTAAAATTATGTAGCAAGAGCTTAATCTATAACAAGAAATGTATATGTCAAAAGCTTTCTAAATGAGTGCTAGTCACTCTTATTTATACACATCAAGCTAGGGGTGAAATTCTAAATTCACAAGGCACAAGTATGGAGCTTCATTATTTCTGCAGTTTTCCCATGACATGTCCCGCGTATGGTGGAGGACGCCCCGCGTATTTGCCCATTCCGTCAGAAATCTCTTGCATATGGACCAAATCTGGATCTTGTTGTCTCAACCACGCCTCGCGTATACTGGGGTACGCCTCGCGTGGTTGAGCTTCTGAGATTTTGTTGCTTAAATTAGGTCCTTTATGCCACGCGTAGTCTGAAGCACGCCTTGCGTATGTAAGTCTCTAGTTTCTTGGACTGAAGAACTTTCCATACACGCCCCGCGTGTATGGTTGTACGCCCCGCATATTGTGAGTTGACTTAGAAGATCTTGCAGTCTGACATTCATTATTGAGACATTATTGCTTATCATTGCTCATACGCCCCGCGTGGAAGGTAGGACGCCCCGCGTGGCAGTGGGTGAGTTCCACGTGGTGCCTGCGGATTGAGCAATTATTTCTGACAATGTGTTCCACGCCCTGCGTGGAGGGTGATACGCCCCGCGTATATCAGTGGATTTTTTTCTCCTTGCTCGTACCTGAAATACAATTCTCGAGAGCCGAGTTAGCTTGACGTTTTATTTTCTAAATTTACTCAAAATAAAGACAATTAACCGAAAGTGCGGAATTTATTTTTATTTTGTTATTTTATTAAAATCTACTTATTGTTGTAATTAAACTTATTTATTTATTCCCAAATTAAACCGTAAATCACGCTAAAAGATAGGGACGAAACGCCCCTATCAGAAGGCCCAGGCCTGCAAGGATCAAAAGAATGTAAGTACAATAATGAGTGAGTTAAAAGCTAAAACAAACAAGAGATTGTGAAGTTGTACCCGATTTAAGTACCCGATTTAAGTACCCGAGGCCATTCAGCTATTTCTTCATTCGGCAATAGAGGTCAAGGCTGTGGAAAAAATGGGCAAGCATAGTAGTAGCCCAGTCATAATCCTTGATCGTGTCAAGATCGGCCAAAATGGGAAGAATGGACATGACAAGTCCAGAGTCACCAGTGCAAAACAAAGTGGTGGAAAGTAAAATGAGGACATAAGCATGTGCATACCTCTCCACCTCAACTAGGCTCAACAGTCCCTGCTCTCCATAAGCAATCCAGCGATGTCGGGGCAAAAGTAGAGAGAGCCTTAATATCCTAATAGTAGACATCAGGATGTGTCAGCATCAAGTCCAAGTTCACTCGATTACCAGCAAATGGCAAGCCTGTAATCGCAGTGAAATCAAAAGGAGTCACCATCATCTCCCCTATCGGCAAATGAAATGTGTGGGTGGAATCCATCCACCTATCGATCAACACTATCAAAACTCTTTTAGATGAGGTTGACTTGTCCGCATGGAACTGGAGGATAAAAGGCTCAAACCCGCTGGAATAACTACCATTGATGGGGGGGACTTCATTTTTTATACAGAGAAAGAAAATGGAGAAAAGGAAAAAGACAAGAAATAAAAGCTTTTGGGGTTTTGAATGAAAAGGGAAAAGCAAATACAAAAGAATTAGAGGAATTTGAGAATTATATAGTTCTTATTTTCAATATATAAAATAAAGATATAGATTTTTGAGTGTTAGAGTATTCCTAAAAATCTATAGAAGGTTTTCAAATCACATTCGTGAGTCTACGTCTATATCAAACTGGATAACAACCCATGAAGGGTTTAAAAGCTTATCCTTTAATTTTCATTTTGCTGCCATTGTTGGGGTTCTTAAGCAGATTCTAGGATTCTACATTGACTGGGTGATCGACTACGTACGGCAGCTGATCAGCTACATACACAGAATTCTAGAATTCTATCTTCGTTTATTTCGGGTTGAGTAGATAGGTTTCGAATTTCGGTAAATTTACATTTCAGTATGTATTATTAGTTGTTTTATGCTAAGCATGTAAAATAAAATCAACCTCAGGTTATAAGGGTATTTTCGACGTTATGAAAATATTAAACTAGTTAGAATTGATAAACTAGGTTGTGGATCTAATTGCTATATTTTGTGAAAGCTTTATAGGATTTGATTAAGTCTTATATGATCGAGTCCGAGGTTGTAGTATAAATCCGAAAGAGGGGTCCCAATTTCCAGTAGCTAACATTTATCTCTTTTACATGTTTAATAGTTTTATTTAGGGCTAGATCGGTTGTATAAGGCTATTTGTGGTATTTTTGAGATGTAATTTATTTTTCATATTTATTTATTGATTTCACGTGATAAATTAATATAAATCGAAAATCAATTAGATTATAAATGGTATTTTAACAAAAGACAAGTCTACGCGTTTATTAATCAAACTCTTTACCTACTTAATTCACGAACATAGCTCTGAAGAGATGACATAGTGTGAGCTTATATGCCATCTAAATATATGTTTCTAGATATTAATCTCGGGTGGCGACTCTGCCATATGTTTATTAGCCCGACTAATAAATAATAAGTAAAGTATACACTTGAAGGTACACACGAAGCGTCCTCCTTAAAAACAGTAAGCAATGGTGATATGTTGAAACGGAACCCCTTTTGTCGAATCAAATGGATAAAAGGGTTCTAGGGCATTCACACCCATCCAAAGGGCAATCCCAATAGGAATCTAGCCCACTTAACTAGGGTCCAATGGTATTGTGGGCATTAGACCAGATACCTAACTTCTATACATAGTAAGCCTTCATTAATGAATAGTAAACGATCTTAAATTCTCTCTCTTTCTTTTATTAATACTAACTTGACTTTCAGAGTGTTCTTGAGACTAATCATGATACATGAGGAAATCTGATATCTCTGTTAACAGTTAATCAGAGCTATAGTTACCTATCTT
This sequence comes from Euphorbia lathyris, assembly GCF_963576675.1. Classification (NCBI taxonomy): domain Eukaryota; kingdom Viridiplantae; phylum Streptophyta; class Magnoliopsida; order Malpighiales; family Euphorbiaceae; genus Euphorbia; species Euphorbia lathyris. Next base: position 91,002,115 of record NC_088915.1, read on the forward strand.
TTGAATCAGACTCTAAATGCTAATCAGAGTCCACTTCTGTGTACCTACTCAATGGTTTAATAAAATGGTTAGGAACCACTTTTAACAAATACGAAATGTTGCAAATAATAAAAGGAAGAAGACAAGGTTAATTAGCTTTAAGCTTTCATAATCTGCTAAATCAAAAATTTTCTGATGTATAATATGCATCACATCTATTTTAAGCTGGAAAAAAAGCATCCTAAGACCCCTTGGTTTTTCATTTTGTGATGTATTAAACCTTTGACCTTTTATTGGACATATTAAGCTACTAATATTTTTATTTTTTGTCATATTAAACCTTTGATGCCCATAAAAGTTAGCTTTGAATATAAAACTCGGTTAACAGATATGATGTCCTTTTTCAGTTTCTTAGAATCTGATTGGACTTCCGTGACAAACCTATGCATGATTTTCAGATTCTCATCTTGCCAGGTATTGTCCTGGAGGAGATGTCGAAGGTCATTGAGTTTGACCTCTTCGATCTCATCACACCTCCTACTGAGTGCCTTTACTTTTTTGTTTCACCTTTTAACCAGTGAGTAAAGATCACTCAGTGCATTTATCATTTCACTCCTAAGCACAGGAAGAGATATTACCTCAGTGGCTTATTCATTGTTGTCTGATGCATAGGAGGGTTCATCCTTCTCAGAAGCACAAGGTTCAGCACACTCATCATCCATGAAGCAGATGTTTGCTGACTCAGTGGCACCAGCTTCACAAGATGATGACTCGTCACTATCATTCTAGGTAGCCCCCATTGCCTTCTTGCCATTCTTTTTTATCTTTCTTGAGAGTAGGGCAGTTTGACTTGATATGGCCAGGTAAGGGTGCACATGGTCGGTTAACCAGTCCATTAATAAAAACCATTAACCAGTCCATTTAATTCGGTTAACCATATTTCGGTTAATATAAACTTCGGTTGGTTAACCTACATTTCGGTCGGTTAACCATTAGTGACTTTTCGTAGCAAATATCACTTTACATCTATAATTATTCACTTTAAAATAAATATATAATTATTTAAATATTAAATAAAAATATGTAACTTCAAATTTAATTAACAAAATTGCCAAAACAAATAAGTTTTAAGTTATTTTGATATTTTTAACTTAAAAATTAAATACAAATATGTATATTTATAGATTGATAATTAAATTTCTACATATATTTATACTAGTTTTATGTGTATTAATACATAATCGGTTTATTTTTCGGTTTCGGTTAACCATCAGTTTTTAAAATAAAAATCGTAAACTAGTCCATCGGTTACGGTTAACCTATTTTTCGGTTTGGTTTCGGTTTTGGAAATCGGTTTTCCGGTTAGTTTTGTGCAGCCCTATGGCCAGGTTGATGACATTCAAAATAGGTGATCGGCTTTGAGCTCTCCTTTCTTACTTTGTTGTCGTTGTATTCAACTTTGTACTTGTCATACTTCCGGAATGGCTTCTTTCCATATTTGTCATTCTTCTGGAACAACCTTTTCATTTTCCTGGTGAACATGGTCATTTCCGCATCATCTGATGAGTTGTTGTCAGTGGAGTCTGCCTTCATGACAAAAGACTTTTGCTTCTTATCCTGAGACTTTTCTTTGACCTCGAAGTTCTTCATTGAGATCTCATGAGTCAGTAGAGATCCAATGAGCTCATCATACTTGTAGGTGGTCAGGTCTTGAGCTTCCTCAACGACAGTTTTCTTTGCTTGCCAGCTCTTGGGAAGGCTCCTCAGTATTTTCTTAACTTGCTCCTCCTCAGAGAAGTTCTTGACAAGTCTTTTGAGCTCGTTTATTATGTTGGTGAATCTTGAGTTCATCTTAGAGATATCTTCACCATCGTTCATCTCAAATAGCTCATACAGCCTCATATGTTGGTTCACCTTTGATTTTTTGATCTTGCTGGTTCCTTCGTAGGTGACCTCGAGCTTCTTCCAGATTTTTTGTGCTGACTCACAACCTGAAATCTTATCGTACTCTGCAGCATCTAGAGCATAGTGAAGCATATTTATAGCTGAGACGTGGTTTTGCAATTTTTTGAGGTCATCCTCAGTCCACTTTGCCTCCTCCTTAACAACTCTTACGTTGTCAACTGTTTCATAGGGAACAAACGGGCCTTGAACTATTGCTAGCCATGCACTCATGTTTGTTGCCTGAATGAAATTTTTCATCATGTTCTTTCAAAAGGTATAGTTTGACCCGAAGAACAGTGGAGGCCTAGGGATAGATAAACCCTCATGTAGTATCTTAGTTGTTTCATTTCCAGGAAGGAAACGAGTGTTGTTTGCAGCCATAACATGGATCAACTCAAGATAGTTTTATCTTGTGCATTGAGCTACTAGCTCTGATACCACTTGTTGGTCCCATGTAATGTGATAATTAATTCCAAGGGGTGGGGGGTTAAGGAACTATTTAAAAAAATTCTCCTTTAAGGCTGACTTTCTTTTTATACTTAAGATTTTTCACTTAGTTGTTCAGCACAGTGAAATTGAGCAAGGTCAGAGGCAACTTTAGTTAATCTAAGACTAAGGCTGCTTCTAACGTTGAGTTAGGAAATAGCGCTAGAGTCTATTCCTGAACTCAGTACTCAAAAAACACACAACTCAATATATATCAGTTTTAGCGTTTTACTAGGCACAGTACAAAGCAAGCAGATAAGGAGTTAACAGTTAGAAAATGTTACTCAGTAGATTTATCATGGTTCGGCCTCCTGCCTACGTCCAATCCCTGGGGTCCTTCCGAGCTTTAATCCACTACTGAGTTCTTTTAGGTGGAGCACAAACCTCTTACAATAATCAGTGAGTATACAGAGTACCTTCCTCTATATCCTATACCTAATAATATTCTACCACTGAGTGCTATAACCGAGCAACTCAGTATCTCCTTACAATCTTTAGAAATGATAAAGATTTTGTTCTAAATACACATAACACTTTAGATGATTTTACAATCTAGACTTTTACACAAAATAAGAGTGAGTGTAAGATTTCTTTCCTTTGCTTTGGCACAGAACTTCAAATAGCAATTTGCTCAGCGTTTCGACTTGGTGAAGATCTGCATCGAATGAAGTAAATTGGAGGCCTATTTATAGTGACATTTGAGGCTCCAGTTATTTCGAAATTCAAAATAACTATTGGAGAGAAACGGCTTCGCTGTCGCTTTTGCTCCTCAGTGCTCAGTGTCTTCAGCCAATAAGAACGTTGCCTTTTCTGTCTTGATCAGGTATCAGGTACTTTTGATCAGTAAGCGTCAGGTTATCTCTCCATTTATGGTAAAGTCTCCTAGACAGCTTTCTGCGACGTCTGATCTTTTCCCAAAATGGATTAGCTTTGTCTCCAAATTGTTTAGGCCAACTACTGACTTGCCTTCTATCCGTTCAACTCAGCAGCTTCATCGTGAAGCAATTAGCAAGGCTTCTAGATCCTTCTTCTTGCTGTGCTGAGTTGATCAATTAGCTTAGATTTGTTGACTTGGGCTTTGACATTCTCTCATGGGCTTTGGGCCTTGGTCTTAATGTCTTTTAATAATTGTGAATTAAATACTCAACATTTGAACAAACACATTAGTAACAAATGAATAAAAGCATTTAAATTTAATGTGTTGGAATATTTTATGATAGGGATTTAATTCTAATTTGAATAATTTTGTCAAATCAAAATCATTGTGGAAATGTGTTTCAACATATTCTTCTTCCCTTTCTACTTGCTAATTAGCTTGCACTCTTCCTATGTACTAGGCTTGGTTGTATTTCGCATTTACGCGTTCCACATTTATAATATATGATTTGCAATTTTAGTTTCTTTATACGTGTTGGTATTTACTACTTGTTTTGATATTTGTAATTGACTATTGTGTAGGGGGATACGAACTCCAAAACCTATTGAGAATCACATAGGATTGCCTAACCGGAGTTCACAAACCGAAAACCGTTGGAATTGACAAGCCACGGAACTTACGGGTCCTAGTTTCTGATCCCGCGAATTAGACTCACCTTTAGGAGGAACCACATAATCTAAGCACTTCACGGGTCAATCGGTCTACACGTAGTCATCTTTACAAGAGTAAATTGTCACTCGTATATGTTCTGAAATATTGTTTGTCATATAGTGTAAATTACCATCACCCATATCCCTTCCTTAGAGTTTGAACTACACAAATCTGTCTCACCCGTAGTTTAGGAGTTGTTTGTAGTTGTCACCCAAACCAAACTAAAATATCCATCGCTTAGATAACGAATAGAACCTAGTAGTTTAATACTTGTAGATATAAATCTCGGGGTTAGGCTAAGCTTACTTTGCTTTTGACAAAGTAAACCTTACTTTGTTTTTTCCACCAATGGATGGTGATGAACTTTAACAAAGTAAGCTCATCCAATGGTAGAAAAAAATAAAGTAAAGCTTACTTTGTCAAAAACAAAGTAAGCATAGAAGGCACCATAAATCCCGCGGATTCGATACCCATTCTTAACCGGATTTATTACTTGATACGACGGGGTACACTTGCCCCTACGTAGCGTCTAGTAGAGCTAAAGCACATAGAAAGATCATAACCATAACTCACATCACACATAACTTACCGCTCTACTGGAATCGTGCATCAGTTATCGTGTTATTGTGGCATGTTGCTTTTAATAAAAAAATTGAAGGTTTTAACCTTAAACCAAGTAAGAACAAGTTAAACTTTGATATATTTAATTTTTTTTAAATGAGTATGAACCCTATTATTGTTCTTGAAGAGAAAAATTTGAAATTTTGTTAGAAAATATGATAAGTGATAAAGATGAATATGGCTTCTAAACCCTGAAGATTAGAATTATAAATGATTTACTTTCACTAATAATAATAATAACAACATAAATAATTTTCTTTTGATGACTTGAAATTTTGTTGTACTCTGTAGTATCTAGAGCACAGTAAAACATGTTAAAGTATTATTTTGGAGCTTCTTCAAGTCATTCTTTGACTACTTATCCTCAGTTTTCAGAGTCTTAACTTCTTCAACTGTTTTACAGGGTTCAAATGGGCCTTTTACTATTGTCAGCCATGCCCTCATGTTCAGAGTTTGGATAAAATTCTTCATTTTCTTTTCTAGAATATATAGTTTGATCCAAAGAACAATAGGGGTCTAGTTATTGACAATCCTTCAGGAAGGATTTGAGTAGTCTCATTCCCTGGAAGGAAACATGTGTTATTTACCGCCATTAGCGATCTAGCTCAAGATAGTTATATCTTAATTTATAGAGCTCTAACTCTGATACCACTTGTTGGTCCCTTGTGAGATATAATCTAGTTCAAAAGGAGGGTCAATGGAACTATAAACAAATTTAACAGCTTTATAAAATTTTGGAAAAAGTACAAAAATAAACCTTGTGGTTATACATGTTTTCGATTGCAGTCTTGTGGTTTAAAAATTTATAAAATGGTACGTTAAGGTCAATTCCGTTAGCAAACACATACCAAATTGACTGACGGTGTTAAAAGTCAAAGGAAAAAGAGTTAATTTGGTCTTTATATTTATTTATTGGCTTAATGCTTCTCCAGCCCCCTTAACTTGTCCAAATTGGTCATTTTACCCCTCCAACTCATCGAATGTCCTATTTACCCCCTTAATTCCATAAAAATAGTATTTCTCACCCCTTAACTTGTCCAAATTTATCATTTTACCTCTTATCAACTCATCGAATATCCTATTTACCCCATGAACTCTATAAAAGTGGTATTTCTCACCACTTATGATCTTATTTACCCTCTTAACTCCATAAAAATGGTATTTCTTATCCCTTTACAGTAGTCAAAAAAGTTGAAAAGAGAAAGAACGAATAAAAAATACAAATAACAAGAACATTAATATAAACAAGTTAAATACATTATATGTAGGGATAATGTACCAAAATAGGCCTATGATTTTTAGGAAAGTATCAATTTAGGTTTCACTTACAAAATAGCATAAATATAGGTTTAACGTTTAAAAAAAAGTTATCAATTTCGGCTTCGATAACAGATTGTAAGGGGTGAAAAATACCATTTTTATGGAGTTAATGGGTAAATAGAACATTCTATAAGTTGGGACGATAAATGGACAAGTTGAGGGGATGAGAAATACCACTTTTATGGAGTTAATGGGGTAAATAGGACATTCGATGAGTTGAGGGGGTAAAATGACCAATTTGAACAAGTTAAGGGGGCTAGAAAAGCATTAGACCTTATTTATTTTATAAATTAACTCTCTTTATTATCTAATTATCACAAACAAACTCAATTTTATAAATTGAGTTTGTTTGAAGAATCGTTGATGGTGATAGAGAATCCACAATTGAAGACGTTGTTGCACCATGTGAGAGTGAGGAAGAAGATGTTGAGATAAGAGAGTTTGGTTTCTAGAATACTAATAAGCATTTTAATAGTGGAAAAAGTGGAGACGAGGAATTCTAATTCTAATTGCGATTTTGAAAATTGTTTCATTCCTTAGTAATTTGATGAACACCACAAGACAACATTCACCATCTTCAATTGTACTAATTATTTATATAATTATTTATTTATTTTGGAGTTTGTGATAATTAAATAATTTATAAAATAAATAATTATAAAGACAAAAATACCCTTTTGATCTTTGACTTTACCACCATTTTGACATTTTCAACACCGTTAGTTTGGACTGTATTTACTAGCGGAATCAACCTCAATGTATCTGTTTGTTTTTAAACCACATAATTATGTTTAAAAATAGTATATATAAATCAAAACTATATATTATACTATGAGATCCCTGACTAATATGTTATTTTTCCATCTAGTTTAGAGCCAAATACTATAAATTAGGATATCATTGATGCCGAATGTTACCAAATCATACCATAAAAATCAAAATGCTACAAATAAGGACAACACTTAACAAAGCAAATCAATAATGAAACGTAACACGTCATTTATATTATTTAGTTAAATTCTAGTTTCTCTCCACGTACAAAACCTTAGACATAATTTGATACCTTATCCTCATTTAAATATTTCAAAAGAAACTTATTTGGGTTTCTTAATTATGCACGATTTGGTCTCAATTCACAAAAAATAAAATCACAAAAGAATACAATAAAAGTTAAGGATAAGTATCAAATCTAACCTACATTTTTTTAAGAAATGCAAATTTAACCCTCGTATTTTCAAGCAACATTAAGTTTAACACCACATTAAAAAAATATATATATATATATATATATATATATATAGAAAAAACCACAAATTAGGATATCACAACATTTGGCCATTTGATCCTCATCGATCTGTTATCTTTCCATCTATCCCAAATCCAAATACCACAAATTAGGATATCAAAAGACCCAAATCTTACCCCCATGTACCAAATGCCACAAATTATGATACCACAGTGGCTATAGATGCCAAATGCCAACATTTTAAATACCACATGAGCTAAATAAGGTCTTAATCCTTTTTTATATACTTATTGTCTAGCATAATCCGCAACTAGTCTTAAAGCAAAATAATTATAATATTATTTTTCATTTTGTCAACTGCCCCTGTGCTTCGAAAAAGTTATATTTACGACCAATTGACTCTTTGAAAAGTACCTAACATAGGTTAAAAGTTTTTCAGCTGTTACAGTTTATAATCTTGTTCTGGCCTTATATGCACAACTGATTAAAGATATACCACTTCCTCAACAGACCAAGGAGGACAACCAACATGATATCCATTGATGGCAGGATGAAATTTCATATATTCTACGTCCTTTGGGCAAAATACACAACCATGGTTGAATCCTGCATCATCAAGTTCATAGTCAAATATTATAACTTTTACCATTAATCAACAAAAACATAAGATGTTGGTCACTCAACTTTCATAATTACTTATCTTCAATTTGTTTTCTAATTTTGTCTCAATTAAGCCAAAGGAGCAAAAAGTCATCAAACGTGGAAGCCACATCATATTTCCGGTGTCTTTTTGCTCTTAAAGTGAATGATTTTATTGATATAAAAATTAAAACAGAGGGTTTGGAATTATTAGGTTTTTACTTTACACACAAAACCAATTTGCACACAGGAGACATCAGATTATGTATTAAGCCTAAATTAAACAAACAAATGCAGCAAAGAATAATATGAGCATTACCAGGATCATCACTAGGCTCAAATGTAGAACAGTATTTGACAATATATGTGCCTGATTCTTCAACATCTTCATATTCAGCAAAGAAGTGTTTTGAAGAGACATCGCTGCAGTCAGCATTCTTGGGTTTGGCAATGAAGCTGATATGATACCATAATTGAGAATCCTCGGATTCAGGGAGAACTACACTCGTACCATGTGAATAGATGACTTCTAAAACTTCAAACTCACCACCCTACCCAACAAGTGTAAAATTAGAAATGATGCAGCACAAATGGTTAAAATAAATAAGAAAGAGAACAAATGGGAAACCTGGCTCTTTCGATATAATTCCAAAGCTTCCTTTGCATGTTGAAGCTCCAGATTCTTGAAGAACTCCTCGAATCTTTTTTGCTCAAAATCATGTAAAAATTAGTATTATAGTCATAGTAATAGCTGAACCGAAGCTAGCAATAATTCAAAAAGTATATTTATCATGTCAAATTTTAAGTTTTCTTCCGTAAAGATTGCAGCTTAGGACTTATTTGATGCTACACCTTTGCTTACCACTTGTAAATGCAAAAGCAAATAAGCAGCAGAATCTTTCAGAGTTATGTTATCTATCAACTAATCATGATTTAGTTTATTCTCGAACCATTGTACTTGACTCTCCAAATTTAACAAATCAACTACTTCTTTCAATCCCAAATGTTGAGAGAGACAGAGACCAAAATTCAAAATTCAAAATCCTAACAATTAATGAAGCAGTTAATTATACATTAGAAACTTTACATGGGGTCAGAAGATTCATCCTTCCTTATGAACCTCGAACGTATGGGTCGGGGTCGGAAACGCTCGTAGCCTCCAGCATCAGTTATCCTTTGCAGCCTTTAAATGCAGAACAAATGAAATGAAAAGCACAGACTAATGATAAACATGTAATGCGGAAGCTTTTCAGAACACGCCATTAAGAAGAAAATAGAAAACCCTACAGCCAAGTCATGCTAAAAGCCACAACAACAAGGTCTAATTGACATGAATTCATGAAACATTGTGCAGTAATTTTTCACAATGTTATCAAACAATATTATTAACTAATCAGGATTTCATCTCTAATCAGATCGTGGTATTTGATTCGCCAAAAATCCAAAACCTAAGAATAAGGTGAAGCAATTAGTTATAAATTAGAAAACTTACCAAGAGACAGAATCCTCCACAACTCTCTTACTATTGGAGCCTCCTTGAGGAGCATCAGTTCCTCTTTTCAACCTTTAATTGCAGAACAAACGAAATGAAAAAGATAGACGAATGATAAACATGTAATGCGAAAACGCTTTTCGGAACACAACAATAAGAAGAAAACATCAAACTCTACAACAAAGTCATGCTAAAAGTCACAACAACAATGTCTACTTGACATGAATTCATGAAATCTTGTGCAGTAAACTTTCACAATGTTATCAATCAATATTATTAACTAATCAGGATTTCATTTGTAATCAGTCAGTGGTATTTGATTCACAAAAAATCCAAAACCCTAAGAACAGGTGAAGCAATTATAGTTATAAGTTAGAAACTTTACCAAGAGAAATTCTCCTTCTTGACTCTCTTACGCTTGACTTGGCGACACTCAGAGCTCCCTTGGGAGGCATCAATTCCTCTTGGCAACCTTTAATTGCAGAACAAACAAATGAAAATCATAGAGTAATGATAAACATGTAATTTGAAAGCTTTTCAGAACATCAAACCTTACAACCAAGTCATGCTAAAAGTCACAACAACAAGGTCTACTTGACATGAACTCATGAAAGCTTCTGCAGTAATTTTTCATAGTGTTACCAATCAATATTATTAACTAAGCAGGATTTCACCAGCTGTAATCAGACCATGGTATTTGATTGGTAAAAAATCCGAACTCTATGAATAGGTGAACAAATTAATTATCATCTAAACATGATTTTGCATTTGACTCAGCAAGATATAACAGATGAACTACTTCTTTCAATCACAAATGTTGAAATAGACAAAAATTCTAAGAATCCGCATACTTATAAATTAGAAACTTTACCTAGAGTCAAGCTTCTTCTTGACTCTCTTACGCTTGACTCGGAGACGCTCGGAGCCTCCTTGTGTGGTATCAGCTCCTCTTTGCACCCTTAAATTGCAGAACAGTATTGTGAAAAAACAGAATCGCAAATTAATAATAAACAGACATATAAGATAACAAATCTTTTCAAAAACACTAAAGCATGGACAAGTGATAAACATGTAATGCGAAAGCTTTTCAGAACACAACAATAAGAAGAAAACATCAAACCCTACAACCAAGTCATGCTAAAAATCACAACAACAAGATCTAATTGACATGAATCCATGAAATCTTGTGCAGTAACTTTCACAATGCTAACAATCAATATTATTAACTAATGAAGATTTCATTTGTAAGCAGTCCGAGGTATTTGATTCGCCAAAAATCCAAACCCAAAGCATAAGGTGAAGCAATTAGTTATAAATTAGAAAGTTTACCAAGGGACACGCTCCTTCTTGACTCTCTTACGCTTGATGTTACCAAGCTCTGAGCCTTCTTGAGAGGCATAAGTTCCTCTTTGAACCCTTTAATTGCAAAACAAACAAAATGAAAAGCATAGACTAATGATAAACAAAGCGAAAGCTTTTCAGAACACATAAATAAGAAGAAAACATCAAAACCTACAACCAAGTCATGCTAAACATCACAACAAGGTCTAATTGAACATGAATTAATGAAATCTTGTCCGTGTTATCAATCAATATTATTAACTAATCAGAATTTCATCTGTAATCAGACCTTGGTATTTGATTCGTCAAAAATCTAAACCCTAAGAATAGGTGAAGCAGTTAATTATCATCTAATCAGGATTTCAGCTGTAATCAATATTATTAACTAATCAGGATTTCAGTGTTATTAGATAGTTGATTGGCAAAATATAATAGATGTTGAAATAGACCAAGATTCCAAACTCTATACTGATTCCAAAATTCGGTACCAAAATTCTAAGAATCTTTACCTGGAGGCAAGCTTCTTCTTAACTCGTAGAAGCTCGGAGCCTCCTTGTGAGGCATCAGCTCCTCTGTGCACCCTTAAATTGCAGAAAAACCGAAAGAAAAAACAGAATCGCAAATTAATAATAAACAGACATATAAGATAACGAAATCTTTTCAAAACGCTATAAACATTAATTAAACCCTACTGTCCATACGATTTCGGTTCTTCAGATACAGTTCCTTCCATCGATCCCAATTTCGACTTTAAACAAACCAACAATGCCGACACACAGTGGTAGAAGGGTTTTAACAAAGCTTGACTGATCGATGACTGGAGGAATTTCGTGAATGAGGAGACCGGCCTAACCTAAACTAAAGGCTCTCCACTCTCTTGATTCGGAGAAAGGCGGCAAAAAAATTTGCCATAGCCAATTACTTGAATCGATGTGTCTACTCTTTTATAGTATACAAAAGACCATATTAATTATTATTAAATTAGCACAAAAAAATATTAAAATGCAATTTAAAATACACATTATTTCCAATTAATAATTTCTTAAGTAATATTTCAATTAAATTAATATATATATATATATATTTTATTATAGGTTATAATTTCATTAAACTCAAGTTATTGAATTTAATTTATTAAATTTCTAATTTAATATAAGATACATTATAATTTAATAAAATATTTTTTTTATAGTTTTTATGATTTCTAGGTTCGAGACTCGTCAGATACCCAATTAAATTAGTTAAATTGTTAATATAAATATAAGATGTACTCGTATTTTAGTAAAATTTTGATGATTAATAAAATTTTCAATTTAATATAATGATCTTAAAATAAAGGAAAGTCCATTTCCCCAAACTTTTCTTGGCCTTTTTCATCCTAATAACAACGGTGGTAATGATATAAGATTTATCGAGTTTTCGGTGTCGATAAGGATTCGATTGACATTGAAATCTTTGGCTCGAGAGTGATTCCTTATACGTTGTCACCCTCTTTAAGAGACGATCTTCCGATGTTCCTTGATTGGCTTAAATGGGCCTAGATTTGGTGTTGTCGTAATTTATTCTACATGAATATTTTGGTCTCTCATTTGTACTCGGAAGTTAAATGTGTCACAGACTCTCTAGCAAATTATGGTCGGATTGTTTCCATTTTCGAAAGATGGGATACACATCCTTTCTTTTGTTCCTCTTTTGTTAATGATAACCTTAACTACCGTGGTTTATATCAATTTGTTTGATTTTCTATTTCTTTATTCTTGTTTTCTTTAATGTGTATTCTTTTTTTCTCATTTTAAGAAATCTGGTTTGTGTTTCGGGCATTGTCTAGAGGTACCAACCTGATTGGGATGTTCTGCATTGTCTTAGCTCAGCCACCATCTTTCAATTGAAAATAATGGACATTCATTATCAATTTAACTCAAATCAAAATTTAAGTATCAATTTAATCCTTAAGTTCGTAAATTTTGACCAATTGACCCGAATATAATCAACTTTAATACAAAAAAATTAGAAAATTTAGGCAATTTATCAAAATTTGCCAACTTAAGAGCTGAATTGATAACCAAACTTTCAATTTGGGCTAAACTAATCATGATTCCCAAGTTTGAGGCCATTTTGACCCTTAATTCGTTAATCTATACTATTGTGATGTTTAATTTATATAGAGAGAAGATGTGTGTGTGAAAATAACATGATAGTGATTAGACCTGGTCATGGATTGGGCTGGGCCGGGCTCGGATCGGGCCAGACGTATTTTTCTATAAAAGTCCTCAGCCAAGACCAGCCTAACCCACTAGTAATTTAGGCCGATTCGGCTCAGGATTAAAAATTAAATCCCAAGCTCAGTCCATATAAACCTACCTAAACATATATACATAATTTTTTAATTATAAAAAATAAAATTTTAATACTTAAAAATAAATATATAAAATTTATTAATTAATATTAATAGGCGGACCGGGCAGGGCCGGCCCACGCTATTTTTATTTATCCCAAAATCACCCAAAAAATAGGTGCGTTTTAGCGGGCATAGACCGGGCTGGGCCTAACATCAATTAACATTGTCCAAATCCGGCCCAATAGACACAGATCTGGGCGAACCGGGCGGGTACTCGGATCCGTGGACAGGTCTAATAGTGATGCAACACAGAGAACATTTACGTCTATAGGGAAAATAGTTGCTCACGAAATAGATGTCACTAATTTTATGACCATTTTAACTTATTTATTTGTTTGATTTCCAATTTTGACCTTTTATATCCCGAAAAAAAAGTCTCTTCTTCTTAGTTTTCCATTTTTTTCGGTCTCTAAAGCTTCATCTTATACTTCTAACTAATTCCTAAACCCATCAATATCCATGTTAACTATAATTTTGATAAAAACAAATAGCAAAAAAAATCATTAAAGTATACTACTGAATTAAAAAGGAAATGGAATAAGGGGTTATAAATACTAGGGATGCAGACGAGCATCGTCCCCGTCTAGTCGGGGATTCCCCGTCCCCATCCATGCGAGACAAACAGAGACAGATTGTCCCTCATCCTCGTTTCGCGGGGAATCCTCATCCCCGTTTAAAAACACTTTTTCCCTATTCCATATTCCCGTCCTCGCGGGGAATCAACATTTATATTTTAAAAAAAACAGAATATTCTAAAACTAAAAGAATGGAAGAGATACGGAACCTTGACTTTAGTTTAAGTTAGAAAAAATATCCATTTAGTCCTTGATTAATATTTTATTTATCCCATTTAATTTTTTATTTGAAAATAAGTCTATTTAATTTAAGTCTAATATTATAAATTATAGTATTTAAAATATAATTTTAATTATAATGGGGAATAATTGGAGATGGGTCGGGGATTAACGGGACGAGGTCGGGGATCCTTACGGGGCGGGGAGACCATTCCCTATCCCGCCCCATCCCCATCAGGACGGGTCACCGACGGGGACGGGGAATCCCCGCTCTACTTGCATCCCTAATAAATACTACCCACCGAGAGGAAGAATCATAAATAGTGTCCTTTTAAGGTATAGAGACACCAAGAGTCAATCCTGAAAGTGTGTATGAAGTGCAATCACGCGTGACCTCCAAATATTAAGGGCACTATATATATAGAGACAAAAATAGACATAAATTAAAAAAATATACAAAAAATTGGCATAAATTATAAAAAAACCCCGTAAAACATAAAGAGTACTTAAAAAAAAGTAAAACATTCCCCAAAAAAAAAAAAAGTAAAACATTCCTCAGTAGAATAAGACTAAAACTTTTAGGTGCCGTTTGGTTCGCGGAATAGAATGGAATGAAATAGAATGATTATTCCAAAGGAATAGAATAGCAAAGAATGGAATAGAAATTCTTAGGAATTGCTATTCCTATGTTTGGTTGGTGGAATAAGGTAGAATGGAATAGATAATTTTTTTTATTAAAAAGACAATATTATCCTCAAATGTAATTTCTTATTTCTTTTAAAATTTTAATTTTTTACTATAAATTGTTCAAATATTTAATATATATTATTTAAAAAATATATAAAAAATAGAAAAATGGGAAACACGAAAGACGAAAGACGAAAAAAATACGAAAAATACATTAAAAACGAAAAAACAATAAGAACATGAAAACGGAAAAATTGTAAAAACACGAAAAAAGAGAGGTAAAAAAACAAAATGTAAAAGCGCAAAAAAAAAACATTAAAAACACAAAAACAAAAGAAAAAAATGAGATAAAAGTGGAAAAGGGTGAAAACGCGAAAACATATAAACGTGTTAACAAAAAAAAAACGTGAAAAAATCGAAACACACGAAAACATGAAAAAGTGTTAAAAACACGAAAAATGCGTTTATAATGTTTTTTTTTATGTTTTTTCGTGTTTCCCAAGTTTTCTTGCTTTTTCCGTTTGTTCACGTTTTCCTATTTTTCACGTTTTGTCATGTTATTGTGTTTTATTTTGCATTTTTTCGATTTTTCACGTTTTAGTTTTTCGGTTTTTCCCCTTTTTCTTTTTTTCGCGTTTTTGTATTTTTCGTATTTTGTTACTTTTTCGTGTTATTCACGTTTTTCCATGTTTTTCGTATTTTTTCATATTTTGTGTTTTTAACGTTTTCGTGTTTTGTTTGCGTTTTTCGCATTTTCATGTTTTTCACATATTGTCACGTTTTTGTGTTTTAGCATTTTTCGTATTTTTTCTCATTTTCGTGTTTTTATTTTTCACGTTTTTTAATATTTCGTGTTTTGTCACTTTTTCGCTCTATTCCTATTTTGTGTTTTCGTGTGTTTGCTTTTTTTTTGCGTCTTCGTGTTTTTCGCATTTGTTCACGTTTTCATGTTTTTCGCGTTTTTTATTTTTTGCATATTCTCGTGTTTGTAACATTTTCACATTTTTCGTGTTTCATATTTTTACATTTTTAACGTTTTCGTCATTTTTCCATTTTTCACGTTTTATATGATATAAATTATGGATTGACCAAAATTTATAAGATTTGGGAAAGTGATTAGAGAGAAGATTAAGGATTTAATGGAGGATAATTTTGTAAATTACAAAAATATAATATTAGGAATATGCTATTCCTAACCTAAATTGAAGAATAGTTATTCCATGAAATCAAGGAATAGGGATTCCATGGAATAGCTATTCCATAAAAAAAATCAACCAAAGGTGGGAATAGCTATTCTTTAGGAATAGGCTATTCTATTTCCCCTCTATTCCGCGAACCAAACGAACCCTTAGCATTAAAAATGGAAACAAAAACGATAAGAAACATTAATCACAATTAAAAAGAATCCAATTAGAATTTAAACTCTTAAAATATTATTTACAATTAAACTAGTTAGAGTTATAATGTGAATAGATGTGTATGAATAATATAGTCAATAGTCAATAACTATAGTCAATAGTCAAACCATTTAATAATAATAGATGCAAATTTATTAGCCTTTGTTTTCCTAATTTAACACTTTACCTCTTGTATAAATATCATACGAAATCATTTTCCTTCAGCCACCCTTTATTCATTTGACAATAAATTAAACTAATACTCTTCTTCTTTTTCGTCTTCTTCGGTTGAAAGCAAGAATTGTAAAAGGGTATTATAAAGGCCCAAATCAAGTTCTAGTGTTCTAATTTATATTTTTTAAGTGGGACGACACCATTCTCTATGATGAAAATTAATAAAAAAAACTTACGGAAAAGAAAAACTAATTGTAATATTGGAAACCCCTAATTCGAAGAGCCCAGATTCTAATTACTGCAATCTTTTCTATTTTCTCTGGATTTGTCTCTCAACAAAAATTATGAGCTTTCCTCATCGTCTCGCGATGACTTATTGCTCTCTATTAACAAAGGTAATATTTTTTCTCTTTTTATGCTTAACAACAAGGTAATGTTTCATCTAATTTACAAAATTCCAATATTTATAATCTAATTATAATATTCTGTGAAATTTCTGAAGAATGTGAAGTCGTGAGTTGATTTACCCAAATAAAAAAAAAAAAGAATTATGTAGAGCCAGCAACAAAAAAAACCTTAATTTTTGGTGAAAAGAAATTTTGAAATTGAAGAAGAAAAACTAGAAATTAAGAGATTTTCCCAGCCATGTTTCCTGAAGATGGTGTTATTTATGTTAAGGTAGCTATAGGTAAAGATTTACACTAAGCTCATTTTTTTTGTTTGATGTTGTTTTTTTAGCATCTAACTTTGTTGGATTTTGATTCGATGTTTGGATTGCGAGTTGAAAGTACTCTAGAAGAGAATGTTTCAAGAAAGGGAAATGCATTAAAAGAAATTAAAAGCCGAAAGTATTTTGTACTCTAGAAAAGTTTCGATAAGATATCATAAAATTGAAGCTTTTCTAGCCACATCATATTTTAGCTCTGTTTGGCAAATAGCTATTAGCTGTTAGCTGATTACATTAGATGTTAGATGTTAGATGTTAGCTAATTATCTTTTTTTTTTATTTGGAAACTGATTATCTTTTTGGTTATAGTTGATTTAACTAGCTGAAATAATGACATGGTAAACTCTTTATTTGAAGTTAAATGATAGTAATTAGGAGTAAAAATGTCATTTAAAAGAGATGGAACAATTAACTAATTGAAAAAGTTTATAAAACAAGTTTTTTTTTTTTTCAAAATTAGCTTTTTGGATCCAAAACTCTTTCAAACCTCTCCTCACTAGATTTGTCCACGGGCCTGGGTACCTCCCGGCCCGCCCAGGCCCGTGTCCCTTGGCCCAGACTTGAACAGTATAAATTAAGCTTAGGCCTAGCTTAGTCCAGGTCCGCTAAAGCCCGTCTATTTTTTGGACGGGTTTGGGGTTGATTAAAATAGCACGGGCCAGCCTAGCTCGGCCCGTCTATTAATATTGACTAATTAATTTATACATTTATATATTAAATATTTACTTTTAAATATAAATTTTATTTTTTATAATTAAAAATTATATATATATTATATGGGTTGGGCTTAAAAATTGACTTTTAAGCCCGAGCCCAGCCTAAATTTATAGCAGGCTGTGTTGGGCTTGGACTGAGTACTTTTACATAAAATTCTAATAGGTTTGGCCTGAGCCTAGCCCATGGCCAGGTCTACTCTTCACCAAACACTAATATTAGAAGTTTGACTAGTCGAAACCTTTAAAATGGCTCAAATGTCTAATTTTACCCCAAAAAGCTATTTAACAAACAATGCCTTTCAGCTCTTAATTTATTTTGATACCTTTCCCTTTCTCAAAACATTTTCTCTTCTACAGTACTTTCAACTCGCAATCCAGACACCGAATCAAACTCAACAAACCCAGATGCTAAGAAAACAACATCAATATCAAGAAAAATGACCTAACTGGAAATCGCTACCTATACCTTAACATACATGATACCCTCTTTAAGAAATATGGCTCGAAAAATCTCTTAATTTCTATTTTTTTCATCTTCAATTTCAAAATTACTTTCAGCAAAAAGTCTTTGTTGTTGGCTTTACATAAATCATTTTGTTGATTTGGGAAATCAAGCTCACATCATCATATTCTTCAGAAATTTCACGACATATTAGAATTTAGAAGATTGCAAATATAGGAATTTTGTAAATTTCACGAAAACATTACCTTGTTGTTAAGCATAAAGGATGAGCAGGTTACATTGCTAATAAAGAATTGTTAGTCATTGGGAGACCATGAGGAATGCTCGTAATTTTCGTTTGGAGACAAACAAAGAGAAGATGCGAAAAAATTACAAAGGGAATAAGATACAAAAGATACTACACTAAAAAGCCCTTCAACCGTCGTCCCATAAGAAATAAAACTGTCACGGGGCTCCCTGCCATCTGATGGACCTTCAGATGACGGTTGGATTCTATCATATGAAGGAACATCACATAAGATGAACTTATTTGTAGGCTATCATATTACGCGTGTTACGATGACAACTTATTTATTATTACCGTCACTTATAGGGTTATTGCATGACATCTTAATAATTAAAACGTCAAGGAGATATATAGGAAATTTTCATATTGGTATTTGCGATGACAGTTTGTATAATAATTTATGTTGTTGTAGCTTGTTTTAGATGAGATAGGTCTTAACCAATTATGTCAATGGATTTGTTTTCAGATGCAGATTTGTTTTTTTTGTCCCATTGTTGTTTAGATGCCATTTTTTTTAATTAAATGTGGCTCTTCACTTTCTTCTTCGAATGAATTTCTGGTTTTTACCTAAATAATGAAACATATTCAAATGAACATGCAATTCTGTATATCAATGATTTTAAATTAATTGGAGACCAATGCTCAAAATCTGTTTACATTTGTACAAATAAATTTCTGAATGTAATATAAAAAAAATAAGCAATACATATCCAATGGGAAACAAAACCGATCTTGATGTATCTATATATCTTAAAGTCATTATTAGGCCTATAATCCCGAAGACTTGATATTTGCAAAACCAACAACATTTCATTATATCCATACAAATCATCTTCAATAACCCAAAACACATTTATCACTTTCTTCTTCGAATGAATTTCTGGTTTTTACCTAGATAATGAAACATATTCAAATGAACATGAAATTCTGTATATCAATGATTTTAAATTAATTGGAGACCAATGCTCAAAATCTGTTTACATTTGTACAAATAAATTTCTGAATGTAATATAAAAAAAATAAGCAATACATATCCAATGGGAAACAAAACCGATCTTGATGTATCTATATATCTTAAAGTCATTATTAGGCCTATAATCCCGAAGTCTTGATATTTGCAAAACCAACAACATTTCATTATATCCATACAAATCATCTTCAATAACCCAAAACACATTTATCCTTTCCCCTTCCTAGACCTTTTACTTACCCACCAACAGTATAAATATAAAGCTTTTACCACATTCTGAAAGTCCATAAACTAGTATACATACCCTAAGCATACAATGATGTATGATATTCGACGCCTCCATAATCGCGTTGAGTTGGAGTTGGCCCAACTCCGCTAAGAGTCACCTAGGTGGCTTCTCATCATTTCAGTTATCTTACTCACCCAGAAGTTGTGCATTGTTCTTCCTTTTCTATTTCTGCTAATTCATGCTTGCTGCTATGTAGGTCCTGTGAATGGAGACCAACTAAAATGATCTTTCATGATAAAGGGCCCTCAATACACCTCTTATGAAGGAGGTGTACACAAAATCGAATATTTGCTTCCCTCTCAATTTCCCCTTCACACCCCCAGTTGTAAGAATATAAACTATAAACATAACATTCTAATATTACATATATATGCATATACACTCATGAAAATTTTCCTATTCTTAGTTTTGCTTCAGGACTACGATTTATCATCCTAATATCAGTCCTTTAAGGATGGTATCTCTTCTCTAGTTATTTGCTTTCCTTTCCTTTCCTGCTCTGCAAGGGGGGCATGATATGCAAATAGCATGTAAGGAGGGTTGCATGCTAAACAAACATTGGAATTGGAGCTACTTGTATGAAGCATATGGTTAAGGGTTGTGAACTTTTTTTTTATCAATTTAGGCTACTTGAATACATACATATATATATATATATATATATATATATATATATATATATATATATATATATATATATATATATAGGAATAAGTTGTCTACTTTGTATTACAAAAAAGGAAATGCTGCAAGAGGGGCATGATGTGCGAATGACATGCAAGGAGGGTTGCATGCTAAACAAACATTGGAATTGGAGCATTGAAAGGCAACTGGAAGAACAAAATTTGTTCTTCTAGTTGCCTTTCATGCCTCTACAATTCTTCACAACCTCCAACTCCAATGTTTGTTTAGCATGCAACCCTCCTTGCATGTTATTCGCACATCATGCCCCTCTTGCAGCATTTCCTTTTTTGTAATACAAAGTAGACAACTTATTCCTATATGTATATATGTATTTATTCAAGTAGCCTAAATTGATAAAAAAAAAAGTTCACAACCCTTGACCATATGTGTAACATCCCCAAAACCCTAACATATGAGTCTTCCCACATTCATATATATTTTCATGATTGAATACATACATTTTAGATTCATCTCATTGTCAGTAGAAGTTTTGTATGCATAATGCGATTATCGTGCGATTAGTAGGCGATTAGTGTGTCGTTAAGATGTAACGATTGGTTAATTGAGTTAGGACTTAAATGAATGAATTAATGAATTCATATGTCCTAAATTGATTAACTTACATTTGTGGAGGGCTGGATTGGAGGTTTGTGAGCAAGCACGAGGTGTCACTCAAGTAAGACAAAGTATGCCTCTTTGTTTTAACAATGATTGATACAACTCATTTCTCCTCATTTCCAGCCACAATTTCGACCAAAACTTCAGCAAACCTTCCTTTGATATACCCTAACATCCTCCAAACAAAACTCTTCCAATTTCTTCCATTTTCAAGCCAAACAAGTCAAGTTAGGAAGCATACTAGGTGATAGACACAAGTTGAAGGTTAGTATGTTGTTTTAGCTTGTTTTCTATGAGTTGGAGATTCTGAAAAAACCTAGGTATGATCATAGGATTTGTTGTGGATGAGTTGTGATTGAGCTTGTTGAGTTTTGGTGTTGTTTTCATTGGTTTTAGGCTGTCCAAATGAAAGATATGTATCAAGTGCCCTAAACAGAAATCTAGGGTACTGCTTTCAGTCATTTTGGAGCCTATTTTTCATATTGATATTGTTCGAATTTGAAGATACATAAAGAATAACATATGTTCCTATATGTGTTATGAAACCCTCTGTAAAATATGGGACTTTAATTCCATATATAGAGGAAGAAAACCTATATGGATCATGACTGCCTCGAAATTGAATGTCATGTGAGGCAGCCATGTTGATGTAGCATTTTGAGGATCTTAAATTCCGAATTGGAGAAAGTTTCTTTATAAAAAAGTGTTCCTAAATACTTGAAGTATATGTCTGTAAAAGGATTTGGCAATCCATTGTGTTTATTGTGAGCTAGGTTGAGTGAATTATGGTAGATGCAAATCTGAATAGTCTGTTTCTTGGCTGGAAACAGTACCGAATCATTTTGCATGCCATATATTGTGTAGAAGTGATATTAAAGTGAATTTTGGATATGTTCTACCCATATATGTCTAGTTTCGGTAGGTTCAAGAATCAGGGCATTTGGATTCATATACAGAAAGTTATGGCAGAATATGTGCAAGTAGGTCATGTGATGATCTAAGACAAAAGGATTAGATTGCATGAACTTTGTGGCATTAGTGTCTTGTAAATCATATAGCATTCCTTAGTTTTTATTTTCATTAAGTTTATGTTAATTCTAATTGTATCAATGTTATGTGACATTAGGAGGGCAAGGTGCAATTGAACGCACACCCGATCGTGTTGAATAGATCGAACCAAGTGCGACGGTAAGCATATTGCTTATATATGTGTATGAATGTATTGTGCCTTGTGACTTGTTGAGTGTGAGATGTGGTTGAATCTGATGTGAATGATGTGGATAATGTTTGAGTGTTTATGATACGTCATGATTGATAAGAAAGTGTTATGATTGAGTATGTTGCAGTGTTATGCGTAAATACGGCATGTTAAGCCTTGTGCACATACTGGAACTGAATAATGGTTGGATTATAAATGAATATGAGCTTGCTTAGATGGATATGTGAAATGGTCCAAGTTGAGAGTGCTATCCGAATATTGTGAGCCGGAAGCACATGTGTTGAGATATATGAGTACGTGAGTGAGTGTAACTCCTCCGTAGCACAGATGATTGTATTCCGAATTTAGTGAGCCGGAATACAGATTGGGCCCAAGGACCATTTTATATATATTGTCTAAGTATAGCAAGGCCTTTCTAAAATCAGTATTACTATTCTAAATGAATAAATTCTAACTTGGTACTGATGACATATTTTGGTTTGTGCTCTTTACATTACTTGTATATACATATATGTGTAATATGTTTATTGAGTAGGCAGCTCACCCCTTGCCAACAGATTTTACAGGTTAGGTGGAGTTCTTCTTGCTTAAGGTCGCACCAGCAGTGTCAGTCCATTCTCATCTAGGCATTTTGGAGTCTTGTGAATGTACTTTTGTTTTGTAAATCCTCTGTGTAGGATAATGACTTAAACGTGTATTGTAAATTATAAATGCTTTCTCTTATGTATAATATGTAAAATTTATATGAGATTGAAGTTTATATGATTGAGAATTGAAAACATGTCTATGACTGATATTGTGTGAGATATCATGTGATCCAAATAAGGGGGTTACATTTAGTGGTATCAGAGCGGGTCTACTTTCCTAGGGATTTGGTTGTGTATGACTTGTTTTGGATTCCTAGGGTAAGACCACATAATCATATTTTCTTATGCTAAAGCATGTTGACATGGTCATGTTTCATGTAGGGTTATGGAGTCTGATGGTGAGAATGGACAATCCGGTTATTTGTCTAGTCATGGTTCAGTTGGTCGTGTTCATGAGTCTGGGGGCTCAGAACATATAGGAGCTTCAGAACATGCAGGGTATCCTCAGGGTTACAACCGGTTTGAACAGATGATGGGAATCTATTTGGCTCAAGGTCAGCCTCAGCCACGTGTTCAAGCTCGTCGAGATGCGCCAATCTTTGATAAAAATTTTGAAAGGCTTAAAAAGATGGGTGCAACAGAGTTTGAGGGTAGCACAGATCCTGATATAGCTGATAAATGGTGGGCCAAGATTGAAGATACCTATTTGAAGCTTCTGGTAAGTGAATTTCGGGGACGAAATTCTTTAAGGGGGGAAGAACTGTAACATCCCCAAAACCCTAACATATGAGTCTTCCCACATTCATATATATTTTCATGATTGAATACATACATTTTAGATTCATCTCATTGTCAGTAGAAGTTTTGTATGCATAATGCGATTATCGTGCGATTAGTAGGCGATTAGTGTGTCGTTAAGATGTAACGATTGGTTAATTGAGTTAGGACTTAAATGAATGAATTAATGAATTCATATGTCCTAAATTGATTAACTTACATTTGTGGAGGGCTGGATTGGAGGTTTGTGAGCAAGCACGAGGTGTCACTCAAGTAAGACAAAGTATGCCTCTTTGTTTTAACAAGGTATGGTCATTTTGAGTTTCTTGTGATGCCTTTTGGATTGACTAACGCCCCTGCAGCTTTCATGGCATTAATGAACAAGACTTTTCAGCCATATCTAGATAAGTTTGTTGTGGTATTCATTGATGATATCCTAGTGTATTCAAGAACTGTGGGTGAGCATGAACAACATTTGAGAATTGTTTTGAAAATTTTAAGAGATAATCAGATGTATGCAAAGCTGAGCAAATGTGAATTTTGGATGGATGAAGTTGTATTCCTTGGTCATGTGGTGTCAGGTGAAGGGGTTCAACCCGACCCTTCCAAAATTAAAGCTATTGATGAATGGGAACCGCCAAAGAACGTTACAGAGATTAGGAGTTTTCTTGGGTTAGCTGGTTATTACAGGAGATTTGTAGAGGGTTTTTCTCTGATTGCAGGTCCATTGACTAAATTGCTGAGAAAGGGAGTTGTATTCTAGTGGAATGATAAATGTCACCAAAGCTTTGAGGAACTAAAGAAGAGATTGACTTCCGCACCAGTGTTAGTGTTACCTTCTGAAGGTGGTGGCTTTGTTATTTATACAGATGCCTCGGGACAAGGTTTGGGATGTGTTCTAATGCAAAATGGGAAAGTCATTGCATATGCTTCTAGGCAACTGAGACCTCATGAGATGAATTACCCCACACACGACTTAGAGTTGGCAGCAGTCATCCATGCATTGAAGGTATGGAGACATTACCTATATGGGGAGACATTTCAGATTCTCACTGATCACAAGAGTTTGAAGTACATCTTTACACAGAAGGAGTTGAACCTAAGACAAAGGAGATGGATTGAGCTATTAAAAGATTATGATTGTACAATAGATTACCATCCAGGAAAAGCTAATGTGGTTGCAGATGCTTTGAGTAGAAAGAGTGTTGATATTGTGGCTAGTATGAAGAATTATAGTTTGAATTCACTAGTGGAGATGCGAGCCATGGATGTGCAGTTAGAAGTAAATGAAGTAACAGGTTTGATGGCTACACTACGAGTAAAACCAGATTTGAAAGAAAGGATCCAAGAAGCACAATGGCATGATCCTTATTTACAGAAAATGCGAGATCATGTACAACAAGGTAAAAGACCTGATATTTCTGTGGAAGATGATGGAACTATGATGATAGGTAGTCGATTATGTGTTCCAGATGTAGCAAATTTAAGATCAGAAATTCTACAGGAAGCACATAATTCTCCTTATGCTATGCACCCAGGAATGACAAAGATGTACAGAAATTTGAGACCTTTTTACTGGTGGCCTACAATGAAGAAAGATGTATCTGATTTTGTTTCCAAATGTTTGACATGTCAACAGGTTAAAGCTGAGCATCAAGCTCCCGTGGGAAAACTAAAACCTTTAACCATACCAGAGTGGAAATGGGAGAGGATCACTATGGATTTTGTGATGGGATTACCAAGAACAAGGCGTAGACACGATAGTATATGGGTGATAGTGGATAGACTTACGAAATCTGCTCACTTTCTACCGGTTCAACAGACAGACTCGATGGATAAATTGGCTAGACTTTATGTGGAACAAATAGTGAGGTTGCATGGAGTACCTATATCTATTGTTTCAGATCGTGATCCTAGATTTACATCTAGATTTTGGGGCAGTTTACAGCACTCATTGGGAACAAAATTGCATTTCGGTACAGCCTTTCATCCACAGACAGATGGACAATCGGAAAGAACTATTCAGACCTTAGAGGATATGATGAGAGCTTGTGTTCTTAATTTCCAAGGTGAGTGGGATATACATTTACCTCTTATGGAGTTTGCTTATAATAATGGTTATCATTCAAGTATAGGCATGGCACCTTATGAGGCACTATATGGAAGACCGTGTAGAAGCCCTATATGTTGGGATGTTGAAGGAATGAGACAATTGGAAGGACCTGAGTTAGTCCAGGAAACTGTTGAGAAGATCAATGTCATAAAGAAGTATTTAAAAGCTGCATAGGAACGTCAGAAAGCCTATGTGGATCAGCACCGAAGGGAGATGGAATATAAAGTTGGAGATAAAGTGTTTTTAAAAATATCTCCATGGAAAGGAATAGTTCATTTTGGCAGAAGAGGGAAGTTGAATCCAAGATACATCGGGCCTTATGAGATCATTGAGAGAGTTGGACCATTGGCTTATAGGTTAGCTCTACCACCAGAATTGTCTTTAATACATGATGTATTTCATGTGTCAGTATTGAGAAGATATAGATCAGACCCAAGTCATATGATTCCTGAACCTGAGATTGCAATAGTGAATACAGACTTAACTATTCGTGAGCAACCTTTAGAGATTTTGGGACGAGAAATGAAACGACTCAGAAACCGTGAAATTCCAATGGTTAAGGTGAGATGGAGTCATAATCAAACACTTGATGAGGCAACTTGGGAGGTAGAAGAAAATATTAGGACACAATATCCTTAGTGTCTTGTAAATCATATAGCATTCCTTAGTTTCTATTTTCATTAAGTTTATGTTAAGTCTAATTGTATCAATGTTATGTGACATTAGGAGGGCAAGGTGCAATTGAACGCACACCCGATCGTGTTGAATAGATCGAACCAAGTGCGACGGTAAGCATATTGCTTATATATGTGTATGAATGTATTGTGTCTTGTGACTTGTTGAGTGTGAGATGTGGTTGAATCTGATGTGAATGATGTGGATAATGTTTGAGTGTTTATGATACGTCATGACTGATAAGAAAGTGTTATGATTGAGTATGTTGCAGTGTTATGCGTAAATACGGCATGTTAAGCCTTGTGCACATACTGGAACTGAATAATGGTTGGATTATAAATGAATATGAGCTTGCTTAGATGGATATGTGAAATGGTCCAAGTTGAGAGTGCTATCCGAATATTGTGAGCCGGAAGCACATGTGTTGAGATATATGAGTACGTGAGTGAGTGTAACTCCTCCGTAGCACAGATGATTGTATTCCGAATTTAGTGAGCCGGAATACAGATTGGGCCCAAGGACCATTTTATATATATTGTCTAAGTATAGCAAGGCCTTTCTAAAATCAGTATTACTATTCTAAATGAATAAATTCTAACTTGGTACTGATGACCTATTTTGGTTTGTGCTCTTTACATTACTTGTATATACATATATGTGTAATATGTTTATTGAGTAGGCAGCTCACCCCTTGCCAACAGATTTTACAGGTTAGGTGGAGTTCTTCTTGCTTAAGGTCGCACCAGCAGTGTCAGTCCATTCTCATCTAGGCATTTTGGAGTCTTGTGAATGTACTTTTGTTTTGTAAATCCTCTGTGTAGGATAATGACTTAAACGTGTATTGTAAATTATAAATGCTTTCTCTTATGTATAATATGTAAAATTTATATGAGATTGAAGTTTATATGATTGAGAATTGAAAACATGTCTATGACTGATATTGTGTGAGATATCATGTGATCCAAATGAGGGGGTTACAATATGCTTCATACAAGTAGCACTAAGCAGTTTTACTACTCGAATCTCATTTACTATGTACCTTCCACTTGGATTGTACTCGTTGAAAAGTGAGTATGGTGATGAAGTTTATGATGATGTCACCACAAATTTAAAACTTGTGGTGTTAGAATCATAAACTTTATCACCATGTTGAACGTTTTTCTATAAGATAACAAGCCAAGTGGAAGGTATATAGTAAAGGAGATTTAGGTCACTATATGACTATGCTTCACTATATGACTATGCTTCATACATGAAAGCTTCATACACATATCCAATTTAGTTGCAATTCAAGTCACACCAAAAGATATATGACCCTTTATTTCGTTGCAACATACTTATTCAAGTCAATGAAACCAGATGTAAGTCCAGTTCTTACATACTCATGTCTGACTAAGGTATGCAAATGAAATCAGTTCATATGTCTCCAATTTCACTCAATGCTAATTTATTTGTTTAAAGCAAGTTCACAACCCTTTATTACATGTTTAGTCAGTTCATACAAACAAAATCAGCTTCATCAACCATATACAAGATCATGCTTCATACACATACTCATGTCTGACTAAGGTATCCAAATTAAATTAGTTCATAGCAACACACAACGCTTCTTTATTTAGTTGCAACATCATTATTCAAGTGAAGGATATGGATATGCCTACAATTTCACTCATGACCCTTTACTACATGCTTTATACATCCTCATGGACATTTGAAGTATAATAGTATGGATACAATTTTACTCATGACCCTTCATACATGTTTAGTCAGTTCACAACCCTTTACTACATGTTTAGTTAGTTCATACCAATTTATTTAGTTGCATCATACTTGCAGACGAAGCCTACCTCGCGAGCTTTCACCCACGGGAGGTCCGCCATGACTACTACGGTGCTGTTTGGACTCGAGGTCCACTAGAGAAGACGACTAGCTCGGTAGGGCCAGTGTCGGAGAAAGAGTCGCCACCCGGATTTTAGGTTCGAGAATGTTATTGAGATTCCTTGCTTGGTTCGGGAAGTTAGGTACGCTTGGAGAAGGTTAATATCTCCTTGAAAGGAAATATTAAGCACCCCCAAAATCGCCCGGTGAACCCACCAGCCTCCTACTTAGCATTTCTAAATACAATCAGGCTATTAATAACTCTTTTAAGCTTTTTAAATTCGTTTTGAATATGATTTGTTTGAAAAAATCATCTTTTCGTGTCATATTGCATAGTTGTATACAAAAGAAAACAAACAACAACATATTACAATCCCGAAAGCAATGTTATAGGTGCAAAATTAAATACAATTACATCCGGGCATTCCAGGGTCTTCAATCCGCTCCAAAACAATATCCTCACATACTCATATCCACCAAAATAAAAGGTTAGAAAGAAATAACATAACTATATAATTAATTATGGTGTAAAAATGGGCAAAGGACTAAACTGAATAAACTTATTTAAGGACCTAATTGAAAGAAAGTGGAAAACTTTAAATTAAGGACCAAAGTGAATAAAATATAAAGTTCCAAAATAGGGACTAGAATGAATAAAAGGAAAAGTTCTAAATTAGGGGCTAGAGTGAATAAAATGAAGTTATTGGGTTAGAAATTAAAATGAATAGAAAAGAAAGCTTTATCATAACTATTGATGCCTAAACGATTGTGAGATAAAATTTATCTCGAGTTGATTCGTTTATCCCAAATCATTGTTACGAACGGAAAGAACCAATTAGATCAATAATATTAACTTGTAATATTATTAATATCAGTAAGAATAAAAGTATAAAAAAGAGTAGGTTGATTGAAATAAATAAAAAGGTTCAAAACAAATGATTTAACTGGTAAATCATTGCTTTATTTTTTTTTTGGTAGAAACAGGAAAAGAAAGACAACAAGAAAACAAACTAGCCTGGGATCAGCCTAGGAAAGCAAACCCCAATCCTATCCTCTAAAAGGAGGGACGAAAGATACATAGGAGGGTCAGAAAGGGTGGTAACACCTAACAATCCCTCATGCCCAGCAGCCGCCAAACGATCTGTAATCCGATTCTGTTCTCTGAAGATGTGGCTGAACTCTAAGGATTCAAAGGAGGAGCCAAGACGTCTGATAGCTTTGATAAGGTTCTAGCTACTAAGACAAATAGCATGATTATTAGAGATCATACTAATTGCCTCCTTATTATCAGACTCCACAGCAAGCCGTTTAATACCCAGATTTCTGGCAAGCTTGACACCAGAAAGAATACCCCAAAGCTCCGCTGAAAAGGAAGAGCCCAATCCCAGGTTATGGGTAAACCCAGACAACCAGGCACCCCCCGCGTCTCTGAGAACACCTCCAGCCGCGACTCTTCCATTGTTGAGGCAGGAGCCATCCGTGTTCAACTTCATCATCCCCTCCTTCGGTCTGCACCAACCAACAAGGTTGACCTCTTTATTCTGGGTAGACTTGGCAAGGGAATCCCCTTTGAAGCTCTCAGTAATAGTAAGGAGCTTTTTCGAGAAGAACTCAGGTAAGTTTTGAATAAACACAGTCTTCTCACCAAAGATCTCCTCGTTTCTCCATTTCCAGAGTTGGTGGCAAACAATAGCAAAGAAAATGTCTCCATGCTCTATATTAGCCAGTAACTTTCCATTAACTCCATTAGAGAACCAGTCCTTCTCAGAGTGGGCAAAGAAGGAAAGGAGACAGTGGTGCGGGAGAACTTTCTGCCAAACCTCCTTACTTTTAGGGCAGTCCCTAAGGGCATGGCATAAGGTTTCAACTTGGCCTCTACATCTACTGCAAGCTCCAGAATCCGTCAGATGCCGTCTATGCCTATCCAAATTAGTAAGCAACCTATCCTTAACTGTTGGGGTTTAGTGTCCTATAGACAATTGTTCTAGGATACAAACTTAATGTAAATGAATTGTTCTTTATATCATTTTTTTTAATGAGATATATGTTTTATAACTATATAAAGGCAATCCCTTTTAAGCACTAAATAAAGTCTAATAAAAGGAAATCCGTAAGTTTGTTTAAAATGATTATAAAGTGTTCATACAAGCATGAAGTGAGACAAAACTTTATAATAAACTAATAAACTTAAAACCACCCCAAGTCAAGTGATATGTTTAGGATTGATATATCACTGTTGAGACTTGTATGTAACAATGTCTTCTGTCCGACAGAAAGCTGATCTCACAAGCTTCATATATACAGATATCTGGACAGTTATATAGATCCGATGAAAAGTTGTTCATTAGGATTGGGGATCCGATTTGAGATAACAGGATGGGTAGATTCATCCTTGTCACCTGTTCATCTCATTGGTATTAATAGGTATAACTAATCCTCGGACTCAAAGGAATGTTAATTGGTCATCCTGAATTACTGAATGTGAGACTTTGATCCTGTTGTCCCACGATCCTTAACAGAGATGACTCTGGGGTGTGAACAGCAAAGGTTGGGTGTCACAGGAGGTAATGTCAGGGTAGTTATACATTGGATTGAGCATTTATCACTCCCGATAAATGGGAGATACATCCAAGGATCGCTTGTGGAAGACTCGACTCTAAATCCTTGCAAGGTGATAGCTTAAGAGTAAGAAATATAGATTTCACTTAACCTATCTTTTTGAGTTGACTCGGCCTGAACAAGTAAAACGAACGTCTCGCTATATGTGACTTGACATCATCCATAGTCATAAGATTCAGTTCAAGGATGTAGTTGATAAAGGATCGAATTATACTGTAACTAATACGAAAAGGTTAACGACAGAATCAACCTGTCTTCTTAACGGACTTTAGGGAAATGATTACAGACTTGCCAATAACATACTCAGTACATCATTCCGTTATGCAAAGATTAAATATAATTCTTGAAGAAATTAATTTAATAGTTGCATACGGCCAGAAGTAGTAAGAACCTAATGGATCACGCATAAGACTTGGAACCAAAATAGAGATGGATGTTATTAATTGATGGAAGCCCAATTGAGCCCAGTAAGGCCCATTTAATTAAGGGGGGGTCGAAATTTATATATAATTAGTAATGAATTATTTTAATTCCATTAATCCTAATTTGATTAGGAATATGAATTAAATTAATTAAGAGATAATTAAGTTAGGAGTTTTAATTAGATTAATATACTCCTATTATTATCCAATAAGGTTATTTATTATTATCCTAGATATATTAGATATATAGTGAGATAATAATTAGGAATTCTATTCCGAATTGAATTCCTATTAAGTAACCTATTCCTATCTAACTAGGGTTTAGATACAAGTGATTATATATACCCCCTACTACATGAGAATTTCGACCAAGCCATTATTACTCCCCTTTGTGATTTTCGAAATTTGCAAGTTAGAGAGAGAAAGAAAATTCGACTCCCCTAGTTCGTGGACAAGAATTCATACGGCTTCCATCGATCGATTAATTTCATCAATCTCCTTTTTCTTTGATCTTGTGTTGATTAATTAGAGGCAATCTATTTTGGTTGCATCTCATACGGTTGATTCTAACTTAATCTCACCGTGTTTTACTTTGTGCTTGGGAACTCGGAGAAGAGTTGTGGCACTTCATTAACAACGGTAGATTGTTCTTCAAAAGGTATTTTTCTTATCCCTCTTTATATGAAATAACGATTAACGGATCCTATGGTTAAAAGGAAGTAGGCTAAAATTTTTATATTTTCGCTGCTATACCTTAGCCTAATTTCCAACAGTGGTATCAGAGACATCGTTAAATCCGTTATTTCATATATGAAAATTTAGAAGTTTTTCAATAGGATTGAATAAATATTTATAGTTAGGATTAATTAACAAATTGTTTTGATTAATTGATTCTAAAGATAAATAAGTTTTAATTAATTGTTAATTAAAATAGATTATGCGTATGTTCCTAATTATTTCGATTGATAACCATTATAACAAAATCTATTAGTTTTATGGTTAGGTTAATAAAATTAGTTTTATTAATTCTAAAGATAAAACGGAAATCTATTGTAGTTTTTCCTATTTCTGAAAATCGTTTTTAAAACCGTTTTAAAATCTGATATATATATGTTTATATATTTAAAAAAAAAATACCATAGCGGCTCGGGTCGCGCCTCACGGTGCGACCAGCCGCCGTCGCGCGGCTGCTGCCTCGCGGCAGTAGCCGCGTGCGCAGCCGCGGGGCTGCTGCCCAACGGCAGCAGCCCGGCTTCGGGCCCTCGGCCTGAATCCCACTTGATTTTAATTGTTAAAATTGGCTTGAATATAATTTGTATATATATATATATATATGTTTCGGAAATTAATAGTTTTCTGTTTTGATTATCGAATGAAAATTTGTTTAAAAGTTTGTTTTTACCAAGTTGTAAATCAAAGTGTTAAATGAATTGAAATCAAAATAATGGGGACATGCATAATCGACGTTTTATATGGTTATATTAATCTAAGAATTAATATAAAGATACAAAACGATTAGAAGTAAAATTGGATGAAAGTTAATTTGACGAGTTAATGTGATTAACCTAAATATTACATAAGACGGTTATGTAATCAACCAAATAAATTTATTTAATTGAGTCTATGCATGTTTGGAGTTATGGACATATTTGGACCCTCTTTTAGTCTTTTGGTATTTTTGAAATAGGGCATGCGCGTCCTGCCTTTCTACTATCTATTGTAATTTCTCCTCTCATCTGATTCCCTTCAATTCAATTGAAGTTTTCTTATAGTAGTATAGAAATTAATATGTAATTTCAAGGCGCCATGGAGAAGACGGAGGACCTAAAGAGAAATATTTAATAGTTAGTATTTCCTTAGGTTTGCCCTTTTATTCCGTCTCTGGCTCGACGGAATAATTTAGATGATATGTCCACAACGCCAATGTATGTGAATGTATGTGTCTGATGTATGCTAAAGCAAATCAAGACTAAGTTAGATTATGAGACTTAAAATAAAAAATCCCTCATTAAAAAGTTAAGTAAATAAGTAAGTTATTAAAATCGGTTGCCCCTCCCTAATATTATAATTCAGCCGACAGTACTGGGGGCCTTTGGGTTGTTGAGAAAACTCAAGCTCGGGGTCTTATGGTAACACCTGAATTATCGAAAATCGTTCTTTCATGAATATGGGGTAATACTTAAATTAGATTATGATAATTGGATGAGCAAACTCATGTTGTCATAAACTAATGGGCAATATGGTTGGGATTAATATGAGTAGCATATTAGTTACTAATGTGGTTAGTAACCCAATAACCTAGGAGTCACATTTGAGATGTGATTGATTACATGAATCTACCTAACAAATGGGACTAGCTTGTTGAGCAAACTCAAGGCGAAATCTCAGGAGTTAGGATCCTAGCTCACTAAAGGATTTGTGAAATTCTTCGAATTAATATGGAGGGCTATTAATTTGGCAAAATAGTGGGAGCAATCTAAAATAAACTAAAAGTCCTATAATTTTAGATTGATATACTTTAAAGCAAATGAATGACATACATTTACTCTTTCTCACTCTCAGGTTTTATTTAAACACACTCTTAAAATCATGACTAACACCGATCTGCGTTACATCCTTACCGATAACAAATTGAATGGTTCAAACTTCACCGACTGGTTTCGTAAGCTCAAAATTGTTTTGAAGTTCGAGAGGAAATGGTATCTACTTGATACACCGATACCCCCTTACCCAACTGATGATGCTCCCTACCAGGAATTTTATGCTTACTTGAAGCATAAAGCTGATGACGATCAAGCGGGAGACATCATACTTGCATCTTTGACACCGGAAGTTAAAAGGCAACTATATTCAGATATGGATGCCTATTCCATGATCAAGCACCTTAAAGAGTTATTTGTGAATGAAACTCGGTGCTAACGCTTCGAAATAACCAAGGAGTTATATAAAAGCAAGATGCAGGTGGGCACATCTGTAATGGCACATTGTGCAAAGATGATAAGCCTTATCACCAAGTTTTCTAGTATTGGAGATGCGATGGACCATGAACTAAGTGAAAACTTACTTCTTCAGTCCCTCCCCGAGAGTTACTCACAGTTCATTATGAACTACCAAATGAGTGGCTTGCAAACCTCTCTTGTAGAGCTTGCACATATGCTCGAGTCAGTCGAGCCCATTATAAAAGAAAACGAGGAGATACTGGCCCTTGCTATTGAAGGATCAAGAAAAAGGAAAGGGGTCTCTCCCAATCCAAACCATCTTGATAAAAGCAAGGGGGATGTGCTCACCGAAACGAAAGGAAAGGAATCAAAGAAGCCCAAAGGAAAGTGCTACTATTGTGGTGACTTGGGGCATTGGAAGAGAAACTGCATGGAGTACCTAACCTTCCACGAGAAGGAAAATAACGGTGCTTCAACATCTGGTATGTTTTATATTGAAATAAATACAGTTTCACAGTCTGAATCTTGGGTACTTGATACCGGATGTGGATCTCATATTTGTAAAAATATGCAGGAGCTAAAACAGACTAAGGAACTAAAGAAAGGAAGCATAAACTTGCGAGTGGGAAATGGAGCAAGAGTTGCCACCCTCGCAATTGGAGATTATGTTTTATCTTTGCCCTCTGGGCTTGTAATAGAATTAAGGAATTGTTTATACGTTCCTGAGATGTCTCGTAACATTATTTCTATTAGCCGTCTAGTTGACGACGGTTTTCATATTTCAATAAAAGACAAACGTTGCGATTTTTATAGAGATTCGATTTTCTATTTCTCAGGAATATCACAAAATGGGATTTATGTGTTGGATGATAATATTTCTGTTTTCGCAATTGATACCAAAAGACATAAGCTAGATAATTCAACTTACTTGTGCCATTGTCGTTTAGGCCATATAAACAAGAGACGCATGCTAAAGCTACATTCAGATGGGCTTATAGATCCAATCGATTCCGAATCATTGGAAACATGCGAATCATGTTTAAAAGGTAAAATGACAAAGACACCCTTTAGCAATAAAGGTGAGCGTGTATCAGACACTCTAGGACTCATTCATTCAGATGTATGCGGTCCTATGTCGGTCCAAGTAAGAGGAGGATTCAGATACTTCATAAGCTTCATAGATGACCATACTCGATATGGTTACATCTACTTGATGAGGCACAAATCAGAAGCTTTTGACAAGTTCAAATGCTTCAAGAATGAAGTGGAAAATCAATTAGGAAAGAAAATAAAGACGCTTCGATCCGATCGAGGTGGCGAATATCTTTCGGATGATTTTCTGAATTATCTAACTGAATGTGGGATATGCTCACAATGGACACCTCCCTATACACCACAACACAATGGTGTATCCGAGAGGAGGAACCGTACCCTATTGGATATGGTACGATCCATGATGAGCATGGCCTTACTTCCAAAGATGTTCTGGGGCTATGCCTTAGAAACTGCCCTCTTCACCCTGAACCGAGTACCAACTAAATCCGCTATTTCCACACGATATGAATTGTTCGTTGGTAGGAAACCCGTGTTCTCGTTTATAAGAGTATGGGGTTGTTCAGCGTATGTCAAACGCATTGCGTCCGACAAACTAGATTCTAAATCTGATAAATGTTTCTTCATTGGATATCCCAGGGAAACCGTAGGGTATTACTTCTATCATCCAGATGATCAGAAAGTAATAGTATCCAAGCACGCAACCTTCTTAGAGAAAGAGTTTCTCGAAGAAACACAAAAGGGAAGCGTGATTGAACTTGACAAAGTTCAAGAAGAAGAAACACCGACTGAAACAACAGAAGCGGTTGAGGTACCCGAAGTAGTCCCATTAGATGAGACTCCAGTGGCACCTATTCGTAGATCACGAAGAGTTCATGAACTCCCAGTTAGATATGGTTTTCTAGTGGGAGATGATAATGAGGTTCCCGTGTTAGACGACGAACCCGAAAACTACGAAGAGGCTCTTACTAGTCCAGATTCTAAAGCATGGCTTGAGGCCATGGATTCTGAAATGGATTCCATGTATACTAACCAAGTGTGGACTTTGGTTGATCCACCTGAAGGGATAATTCCCATTGGGTGCAGGTGGATCTTCAAAAAGAAGACAGACATGGATTGAAAGGTTTGTTGAAACACCTTTTCCACAAGATTTTGATTTGACAAAATCATCCATGATTAAGAGGCAATTAAATTCAGATGCTTTGATTTAATTGTACTAATATGTTTGTTCAATATTGAGTGCAAAAATATATAAAGTAAAGACAGGACAAAAGTCAGCATAAGCAAAGCTGAGTGGAAAGTAACTCAGCATGACAGAATGGAAGCTGAGTGGAGTAAAACTCAGAAGCAAAACGAAGTTGACTAAAGTTGAAGATTTCTTCAGAAGCGGTTACACAGAACGGAGCTGACCAAGTATGCACTCAGCTTAGAAGTTGAACATCCGAAGATTACGAAGAAAGCTGAATGTCAGTCAGGACAGCATGAAGGATCCGTTCACTAAAGGACAAAGTTTGCCAATCTTCTGCACCAATAATTGGAACCTCGAAGACACCTAAAAGACTAATTCCAAGAGTCATGGGACGTTGGATTATTGGTAAAAGATAACTGGCACAAAAAGACAAGCCAGACGCAAGAAGACAAACCTGACGCCTGAAGAAAACAGTGAAAGGGAATGGCGGAGCAGTCTGAAGACTAACCAGAAATTGTTCCCCAAAAGAGCCGTTTTGGTGTTAACGGTAACAACAATTCAAGGATCCAAATCTGCAATTTCCTTCTATAAAAGGACAATGAAGAACCTTGGATCATAACTGAAGCATTAAGAGAAAAATACAAAGAGAGAAAATCTTGAAAGCACTCAAATACAAAAAGATCTTACACCCATTTTTCTATTCTCTGTGTAAATGCTAGATTGATTGTTGTATAATCTTCTAAAGTGTTCTTTAGCATAAAAAGAACAAGTCTGTGATCAATAGGAATATTGAGAGTGTTAAGCTGAGTGCTTGGTTGTAAGCATTCAGTGGTAGAGAAATCTAGGTGCTGGGTTGTAGCACTTAGTAGGAGTTGAGTAGACAAATAGAGGAAGGTACTCTTGCATATTCAACTGCCTTGTAATTGGTTTGTGCTCTACCGTTAAAGAGCTCAGTATTGGATTCAAAAAGCCCGGAGGACTCTGGGGACTGGACGTAGGCAGAGAGGCCGAACCAGGATAAGTGATACTGAGTAATCTCTGAACTCTCTTTGATATTGTATGTGTTGTTTGCTATATTTACTCAGCATATAAATTGGATAAGCTGACCTTGAGTAAATAAGTGGTGCTGAGTTAAGAAGCTGACCTCCAAGAGTGTCAATTCTCAACTCACAAGAAAACAACTTTAGTCAACATCTGACTAAAGCTGTCTTCAAACATATCTCACCAAGCTGACCAAAAAGCTGAGTTAATAAACTCTCAAAATAACTTCCAGTCAGCTTAATTAAAACGCGAAAAAGTTATATTAGTTCCTAACCCTCCCTTTGGAACTAATTACCAGGGACCAACAAGTGGTATCAGAGCCTAAGCTCACTACTCAAAGATTTAACAATCTTGAGCTGATCCCTAAAAATGGGTGAGAATAGCACTCGGTTCCTTCCAGGAAACCAAACAACACAGATACTCCCTGAGGGACTATCAATAACTAGACCTCCCCTATTCTTTGGGTCAAATTATACATTCTGGAAGAATAGGATGAAAAACTTTATTCAAGCCACAAACATGAGTGCATGGCTTGCAATTGTTCAAGGTCCACATGTGCCATACAAAACTGTTAACGATGAGAAAATTGTTAAAAGTGAGGCTGAGTGGACAGAGGATGACCTCAGAAAATTACAAAATAATGCTTCGGCTATAAACATGCTTCACTGTGCGTTAGATGCTGCAGAATACAATAAGATTTCAGGTTGCGAGTCAGCACAGGAGATTTGGAAGAAGCTTGAAGTAACCTATGAAGGCACAAGCAAAGTTAAGGAGTCTAAAGTCAATCAACATATGAGACTCTATGAGCTGTTTGAGGAAGGAGAATGAAGACATCTCAGAAATGAACGCAAGGTTCACAAACATTATAAATGAGCTAAAAAGGCTTGGAAAGAACTTCACTGAAGAAGAACAAGTGAAGAAAATTCTGAGAAGTCTGCCCAAGAGCTGGCAAGCAAAGAAAACAGCCGTAGAAGAAGCCCAAGACTTGACTACCTACAAATACGATGAGCTGATCGGATCCCTGCTGACCCATGAAATCTCTATGAAAAACTTTGAAGCCAAAGAGAAAGAAAAATCAGAAGATAAGAAACAAAAGTCCCTTGTCATGAAAGCTGACTCAACTGAAGCGGAGTCAACTGATGATGAGGAATTGGCCATGTTCACCAGAAAGATGAAAAAGCTGTTCAGGAGAAATGATAGAAACAGCAGAAGGTCATTTAGAAGAAATGATAAGTATAAAGCTGAGTCAAGTGACAAGTACAAGAAGGACAGCTCGAAGT
Organism: Euphorbia lathyris; assembly: GCF_963576675.1. Classification (NCBI taxonomy): domain Eukaryota; kingdom Viridiplantae; phylum Streptophyta; class Magnoliopsida; order Malpighiales; family Euphorbiaceae; genus Euphorbia; species Euphorbia lathyris. The sequence continues at coordinate 91,040,766 of NC_088915.1, forward strand.
CTGTCACATGTTTTGAGTGTCATCAAACCGGGCACATCAAGTCAAGCTGTCCCAACCTCAAGAAAGAGAAGAAGGGAAGCAAAAAGGCTATGGTAGCCACATGGAGTGACAGTGATGACTCAACATCATCTGAAACTGAGCAAAATGAAACAGCCAACATATGTTTTATGGCAGATGATGGAGCTGACCAATCCCAATCTGAGCAAGCTGACCTTTCTGATGAAACTGACCAGGAGAATCACAACAATGAGGTAACATCCTTACTTTTGCTTAGAAACGAAATGGTAAATGCCCTGAGTGACTTATATACACTAACTAAGAAGTGTAACTAAAAGATTAAGGCACTCAGCAGGCGCTGTGATGAGATTGAAGAGGTCAAGCTAAGTGACCTCTGATATCTTCTCCAGGACAACTCTGACTTGCATACCAACATGCAAATCTTACATAAGTTTGTCACGGAGGTTCAATCTGAGTCAAAGAAACTTAGAAAGGATATCACAACATTACAGAGTCAAGGGAAGGGCTCAAAAAGAAATAAACCCCATGCTGGGTACGCAAATACTAGTCAGCATAAGCAATTTACTCAATGTGAGTGTTGTGGAAAAAGGGGACACACAAAGGATGTGTGTTGGCATAACAAGCGGATTGTCCAATGTGACTTCTGCGGAAGAAAAGGGCATACCACAAAAGTATGTTGGCATGCCCAACACAATAATGCTGACCATACTCAGTTCAACCCACAAAGGGTACCTTTTTGTGATTTCTGTGGTAAGCCAGGCCACACCACAAAAGTATGTCGTCACAAGTTAAAATATGATTTTGCACCTGTTTATACTAACAAGAAAGGACCCAAAAGGAATTGGGTACCTAAAAATGAATAGTTTAAACTGCAGGTCAGCTTGACATGCGTGGAGAAGTCAAAACTATGGTATATAGACAGCGTATGCTCAAGGCATATGACAGGTGATGAAACTCAGTTCATCACACTAGAGCTTAAACAAGGTGGAAGTGTAAGCTTTGGAGACAACAAGAAGGGTAAGATAGTCGGCTCAGGTACTATCGGAGGTAACCCAACTATTGAGTCTGTCTCTTTAGTTAAAGGTCTCAAATACAATCTGCTGAGTGTAGCTCAGCTTTGCAAGAGCGGCAGAAGGGTTGTATTTGATGATACTAAGTGTCAAATACTTGAGGGAAATACAAATGAACTAATTTTAACTGCCCCTCGTGTAGAAAATGTATACATGTTAAACTTAGAAAAACAGTTTTCTAAAAACATATGCTTAGTGTCTAAAGAGGACAACTCCTGGCTATGGCATAGAAGACTTGGGCATGTCAGCATGGACCTTCTTGCTAAATTGGCTAGAAAGCAATTAGTTGAGGGATTACCCAAATTAAAGTTTGAAAAAGATCAACTGTGTAAAGCTTGTCAGCAAGGCAAACAAACTAAAAAGTCATTTCATAGCAAAAATATTGTCTCAACCAAAAGACCATTGGAATTACTACACTTGGATCTTTTCGGACCTATCCAGCCACTCAGCTTGGGAGGTAAGAAATTTTCCTTGGTTATTGTAGATGATTTCTCTCGGTACACTTGGATCATCTTGCTGACCAGCAAGGATGAAACATTTGAGATTTTTACCTCACTGATTAAAAAGCTTGAAAATGACAAAGACCTAAGAGTAGCTCACATTAGAAGCGACAATGGTGGAGAATTCAAAAACCAACAGTTTGATGAATTTTGTGAAACTAGTGGTATTGACCACAACTTCTCTGCTCCTAGAACACCTCAACAAAATGGGGTCGTTGAAAGGAAAAATAGAACCATTGTCGAAATAGCTAGGACAATGCTGAGTGAAAATAGGCTTCCAAAGTACTTTTGGGGTGAAGCTGTTCACACGGCTTGTTACATACTAAATAGGGCTCTAGTAAGACCTATACTTAAGAAAACCCCATATGAACTTTGGAAAGGACGAAAGCCCAACATTGGATATTTTCGTGCCTTTGGGTGTAAATGCTTTATACTTAATACAAAAGACAACCTTGCTAAATTTGATGCTAAAGCTGACGAGGCGATCTTTTTAGGGTACTCAACAAACAGTAAAGCATATAAAGTATTTAATAAAAGAACTCAGGTTGTAGAAGAATTTGTACATGTTGAGTTCGATGAAACTGACCCTACAGGTAAGTCAGCTCAGCCTGAAGAAGATGAACCATGCTCAGCTTCCGTTGATCAACCAGAAGCATCCGTGTCATCTATACAGGAGCTGACCCAAGGTAAGCAAGAAATTGAAATATCATTTGCTGACCAATCTATTCCTGTAGAGATTGTAGAAACACCTCTTCCAAACGACTCAACACTGCCCAAGGAAATAAAGATCCTAAGAGGACATACAGAACAAGCCATTCTTGATGCCGCCAACAACAAATTAATGACCAGAGATCAGCTTAGAAAATACCTCAGCAATGTTGCATTCGTCTCAATACATGAGCCAAAGAACTTTGCTGATGCTGAGCAAGATGAATATTGGATCAATGATATGCAAGAAGAGCTTGACCAATTCACCAGAAATGAGGTATGGGATTTAGTACCTAAACCTAGGAATCAAAAGCCCATAGGAACCAAGTGGGTCTTTAGAAATAAGCTAGATGAGCATGGAAATGTGATTAGAAACAAAGCTCGACTTGTAGCCCAAGGCTATAGTCAGCAAGAGGGTATAGACTATGGAGAAACATTTGCTCCTGTTGCTAGATTAGAAGCTATATGTATATTGTGTGCCTATGCCAGTTACATGAACTTTAAACTATACCAAATGGATGTAAAAAGTGCGTTTCTTAATGGCTTTATAAATGAAGAGGTATATGTTAATCAACCTCCTGGGTTTGAAGATCCAAAATTTCCAAACCACGTTTATAAACTCAAAAAGGCCCTGTACAGCCTAAAGCAAGCTCCAAGAGCTTGGTATGAAAGGTTGACCAACTTCCTGCTGACCAGGAACTATGTCAGGGGAAAAGCTAACACAACCTTGTTTATTAAGAAAAAGGGTAAACATACCCTACTTGCACAGATATATGTAGATGATATAATATTTGGTGCTACTGACGAATCTTTGTGCAAAGAATTTAGCCAGCAGATGCAAACTGATTTTGAAATGTCCATGATGGGTGAACTCAACTTTTTCCTTGGACTTCAAATCAGACAAGGTAAGAATGGCATCTTTATAAGTCAGTTTAAGTATACCAGGGAAATGTTAAAGAAATTCAACATGGTAGATTGTAAGCCAATATCAACCCCCATGGGTACTGATACTGTCTTATGCAAGGATGAGAAGAGTAAGTCAGTTGATAATAAACTCTATCGAGGTATGATAGGTTCTTTACTCTATCTCACTGCTAGTAGACCTGATATTCAGTACTCAGTATGCTATTGTGCTAGATATCAAGCTGACCCCAGGGAATCTCATCTAATTGCTGTAAAAAGAATTTTTAGATACTTGCAAAGCTCAGTTGATGCAGGTCTATGGTATCCAACTTCAAATGACTTCACACTCATTGGATACACTGATGCTGACTATGGACGAGATAAACTAGAACGGAAGAGTACTTCGGGAGGATGTCATTTTCTCGGAAGCTGTCTAGTATCTTGGTTCAGCAAGAAGCAATCATCCGTAGCTTTGTCTATAACTGAAGCTGAGTACGTGGCTGCTGGAAGCTGTGTTGCTCAAGTCCTATGGATAAAGCAACAGCTTGAGGATTATGGAGCCAAAACAAAGACAATAGAGATCAAATGTGACAACAAAAGTGCCATTGATCTATCAAAGAACCCAGTCCAACACAGCAGGATGAAGCATGTTAGCATAAGGCATCACTTCATCAGAGATCATGTACTAAAAGATGAGATCAAGCTGATCTACGTGCCAACAAATGATCAGCTTGCAGATATCTTCACAAAGCCCTTGGCCCGAGAACAATTCAACAGACTAAGGGAAGCAATTGGTATGTCAAATCCACTCTAACTAAATCTGTATTGAATAATTGCCATGTGAGTGGAAATTTGAATGATTATGCAAATGCCATGTTGAGTAAAATATCTACTCCTTACTAAGTTTGAAAATGGAAAAGCCACCCTATGCTGAATTGACATATATATTGAGTGATGATACTGAGTAGGCATAAAAGCTGAGTAAACATCATATGTTGAGTAGATAAACATATTGAGTAATCACTATATGCTGAGTAAATACACATGCTGAGTGGGTGACGTATGTTGAGTTAATTAGAGATAGAGAAATTATCTTCACAAAAGTTAGGCACTCAATATCGTGAATGCTTCGAATTCTAGCCAAACCTAGTAAAAACCCACTCGCGTAAAATGAACCTACACGTGTAACCTCTGGCACCTTGGGAAGACGCACATTAATGGCAAATCCCATGCGCCGAAGATGTCATAAATGACAGAATTTTTGTCGGTTGAACGTCCCTAGGTAAAAACGGCTAGTTAATGAATAAGGGCCGCCGTAAATTTATATAAAAAGTGGAAGAATCCCCACTCTTTACTCCTTACGCTTATAATCTCCTAAAATCGAACTTCTTTCTCTCTCTAAAAACCTCAAAACCTTCAAAAATGGCTCCCAGCAAAAACAAAACCCCTAAAACTCAAACCTCAAACAAACCCACTCAGGCTGACCACGAGGGTCCTTCGACGGAAATAGAAAGGAAAATGATCAAAGTACACACAAAGGTTAACAATCTGGAGGTTTTAAAATGCCGATGGTTTTCTCCAAGTTTTGTCTCGTCTGAGAAACCATTCTGTGAATGGATCGAGAAGAACAAGTGGAAAGGTCTCTTCTCTCTTTCAGGAACAACCTATCCCAGGTTAGTATGGGAATTCTACTTGAATCTACGTGTTGATGCAGATGACTTTGACTATTTGGAGACCACAGTTAAAGGTCAGAAAATCATCGTAACCCCTGCCTATCTAGCCACCTTACTAGATTTACCAGACGAAGGAATTCAATTTAGAACGACAAAGGAGAAAGTGCCAAAAGACACAACTGAGAAGCCAAGGATCATAAGGGTGAAGTACCCAGCACCTGTATGGGTAAAGAACAAAAGATGGTCCACTACATGCTGACCAACTTTATCTTCCCCAAACTCAGCTCAGCTTCATCCGCATCAAACTTCGAACAGTGCTTCATCTGGCACATGTTGACCTACACTCCGTTCAATCTTCCCGTCTTTCTAGTTGGAGCGTTTCAACGAAGTGGTAAGAAACTCCGCTTGGGCTCTCTCATTACAAAAATTATAGAGGACAAGCAAATAGAGATAGTGAATGAAACAAGTACATTGGGAAGTGAAATCACTGCAGTTCTACTGGATGGATTGTTGTACAATCAACCCTTGAAAGGATATGAAGGAGCTGGAGATGCTGAGGAAGATGAAGAAGCTGAGCAACCAGAAATTGAGCCTGAAGCTGAGCCTGCAAAAGATGTTGAGGCTCATGCTGAGTCACCTGAGACAGCTCAGCCTGAGAGGAGGAAAAAGAGGAAGGCTGTAGAAACCTGCTCCAAAGACATTCATGTTGTCCCAAAGAAAGTAAGGCTTTTATCAAAAGAAAAAGCTAAAGCTGACAAGGCTAAGGAGCAAGCTGAGTTAGCTGAGAAAAGAAAAAGGCAAGAAGAGCCTGAGGATGAGGAAGAAGAAACTTCAGAATCCCCTTTAAAGAAAAGGAAAAAGGGTAACTCCTTAAAGATAGTGGAAGCTGTCCCACTAGCCTCTACTCAACCTGAAGGTCATGGAACTGACCAAGAAAAGGAAGCTGTAGAAGAAACTGAGCAACATGTTGAGCACCAAGAAGCTAATACTGAGCAGGAAGAATATCCCAATGTTGAGAAATCTCAAGATGATGCTGAGCAGAGAGAAAAAGAAAGTAATGCTGTTGAGAGTCCTGTTGAGCAACTTGTAGAAGAGGAAACAGTTGCTACTGAGTCTAGTGAAGGTATTCCAACTGACCATTCACCGCCAAGAGCTGAGACACGGCGAAGACTTAAAAAGAAAGCGCAAAAGCAAATTGATCTCATGGACGACTTTCCCATTGATGAGCTTGAAACTGACCTCTCTACAATCCAGTTCCAGTACTTCTCCAATGAAACTGAGTCACCACCAGAAAATCCAGTAGAAAAACAAGCCTCTGTTACTCAGGATGAGGAACAAGCCAAAAACCCTGCAGATCCAATTCAAACTACTCAAGTTGAGCCAACTCCTGCCTCAACTCCACCTCCAACACAACATGTTGATGACTCAGCTCATCCAATCAATCAAAGTCCAGGTACCAATCAAGGTACTCAATCTGGCAGAGAACCAACTCCTCCACCACCATCAAACTCTGTACCAGCCTCTGAGTCTAATACTGCTAAGTTTGCATACTTGAATGCTACTGAGTCTAGCAGACGTGTCATTGCTTCTGCTCAGTCCTTACTTCAAGACTTCAACACTACTCAAGCTGATGGTCACCAATCTACTCAAGCTGAGTCCTCCCACCTGTCAGGTATTACTCAGCTTCTGAATGAACTTCGAGGACTAAAAGATCTGGTCAGCGTCATCACTACGGTTCAAACTCAGCAACCGAATCAAGGGCAAATAGAAAAACTGACTGAACTAGTGCTTACAATGGCCACCCATATGAATTCGCTTGAAGGAAAAATTCACCAACTGTCAGAAGTCAATCCAGGGTATTCCACTTCCACTGAGCTTCAAAGCTATTTTGCTAAGCTAACAGCGGAACTGGCCACCTCTAGCGCAACTGCCAATCCTGAGTCTGCTACATCTGCTGAGTTGCAAGACTGCTTTACCAAGTTGAATGCTGAGCTGACCAAATCAAGTCCACCCGGCAATGCTGAGTTTTCCACCTCTGCCGAACTTCAACAATGCTTCACCAAGCTTCATACTGAGCTGACCAGTACACGTGACTTAGTATCCTCCTCTTCTCAGTGTACTATTGACCAATTAAGTGAAGCAGTCAGACTACTCAACATCGACAGAGCCCAGATGGATGTTGATCCAATCTCCAACACTGAACTCGTGAGCTTTTCACAAGCTATCATGAAGGCAATGCGCATCAACAATGCCCAGTGCATGTTTTATGATTCTGCTCTGCTCAAACTGTTCCATCAAGCTTTTGGTCAGCTCACAACCTCACTCACCTGCCTGAGCAAATCTCATGAATGCCTCCTCAGCATGATCAGCAGCTCCCTTCGGGTTCCTAGGCATATCCAGGACGATAGTGTACCAGTCATTGATGGCTTGGGTGAAAGTACCAAAAGGCTTCAGCGCTACTCCCATTATCTCTCCTCTGCAGCACGAAATGAAACCTTCCTCTACAAACCCGATGATGGCAAAACGGGGGAGACAAGTCAAGGAGGAACTCAGCGTCAAGGAGGAACTCAGCCTCAGCCTGCAGGTAATGCTTCTGGAAGCAAAGAGAAAGAGAAAGGCAAAGGAATTGCCCAAGCTGATCACTCGGCTCAGAAAAAGAAGAAGTAGAACTAGCTCAGTCAATATTTAGGACTTAGCTTTATATCCTGTCTTTAAATATATGTGTTTTTGAATTTGTGTTTTGAATTTGAAAGGTCAATATATTATAAGCATTAATTTCCTTCCCGACCTGACTAAATTTTGAACAAACAAATAAAGAAGTTAAAAACACTCAGTATGCATTAACACCAAAACAACTTATGCAATAAACTGAGAAACAACATACTTCTAATATTTTTGAAAAACCGACTTTAATCCAGACAAGCTCAAATCTAAAACTAATTCAATTAAACATTGGAAGGTTTAGAACTAAGTTAAGACAATATGTGCAACCCTTACGGGGGAGTCATTCCAAAAATATTAATCATGGGGTAACTTATAACTGAGTTCCATAATTATTTATTTTGCCAACATCAAAATGGGGGAGTTTGTTGAAACACCTTTTCCACAAGATTTTGATTTGACAAAATCATCCATGATTAAGAGGCAATTAAATTTAGATGCTTTGATTTAATTGTACTAATATGTTTGTTCAATATTGAGTGCAAAAATATATAAAGTAAAGACAGGACAAAAGTCAGCATAAGCAAAGCTAAGTGGAAAGCAACTCAGCATGACAGAATGGAAGCTGAGTGGAGTAAAACTCAGAAGCAAAACGAAGCTGACTAAAGTTGAAGATTTCTTCAGAAGCGGTTACACAGAACGGAGCTGACCAAGTATGCACTCAGCTTAGAAGTCGAACATCCGAAGATTACGAAGAAAGCTGAATGTCAGTCAGGACAGCATGAAGGATCCGTTCACTAAAGGACAAAGTCTGCCAATCTTCTGCACCAATAATTGGAACCTCAAAGACACCTAAAAGACTAATTCCAAGAGTCATGGGACGTTGGATTATTGGTAAAAGACAACTGGCACAAAAAGACAAGCCAGACGTAAGAAGACAAACCTGACGCCTGAAGAAAACAGTGAAAGGGAATGGCAGAGCAGTCTGAAGACTAACCAGAAATTGTTCCCCAAAAGAGCCGTTTTGGTGTTAACGGTAACAACAATTCAAGGATCCAAATCTGCAATTTCCTTCTATAAAAGGACAATGAAGAACCTTGGATCATAACTGAAGCATTAAGAGAAAAATACAAAGAGAGAAAATCTTGAAAGCACTCAAATACAAAAAGATCTTACGCCCATTTTTCTATTCTCTGTGTAATTGCTAGATTGATTGTTGTATAATCATCTAAAGTGTTCTTTAGCATAAAAAGAACAAGTCTATGATCAATAGGAATACTGAGAGTGTTAAGCTGAGTGCTTGATTGTAAGCATTCAGTGGTAGAGAAATCTAGGTGCTGGGTTGTAGCACTTAGTAGGAGTTGAGTAGACGAATAGAGGAAGGTACTCTTGCATATTCAACTGCCTTGTAATTGGTTTGTGCTCTACCGTTAAAGAGCTCAGTATTGGATTCAAAAAGCCCGGAGGACTCTGGGGACTGGACGTAGGCAGAGAGGCCGAACCAGGATAAGTGATACTGAGTAATCTCTGAACTCTCTTTGATATTGTATGTGTTGTTTGCTATATTTATTCAGCATATAAATTGCATAAGCTGACCTTGAGTAAATAAGTGGTGCTGAGTTAAGAAGCTGACCTCCAAGAGTGTCAATTCTCAACTCACAAGAAAACAACTTTAGTCAACATCTGACTAAAGCTGTCTTCAAACATATCTCACCAAGCTGACCAAAAAGCTGAGTTAATAAACTCTCAAAATAACTTCCAGTCAGCTTAATTAAAACACGAAAAAGTTATATTAGTTCCTAACCCCCCCTTTGGAACTAATTACCAGGGACCAACAAGGTTAGCACCTACAAAGCTAGGTTAGTAGCGAAAGGATATCGTCAGAAGCAAGGAATTGATTATGACGAAACTTTCTCTCCTGTGGCTATGTCCAAATCAATCAGAATCATGCTTTCAATTGACGCTCATTTTGATTATGAGATTTGGCAAATGGATGTGAAAACAGCTTTCCTGAACGGAAACCTGCTTGAGGATGTATATATGATGCAGCCTGAAGGTTTCATATCGAAGGATGCAAATAAAGTTTGCAAACTTCAGAGATCCATTTATGGACTCAAGCAGGCATCTAGAAGCTGGAATAAGCGTTTTGACGAAACCATAAAACAATTTGGTTTCGAACAAAATTGCGAAGAAGCTTGCATTTACAAGAAAGCAAGTGGGAGCTCTATAGCATTTCTCATACTATATGTGGACGATATATTATTAATGGGAAATGACGTTGCTCTCTTACAGTCAGTGAAAGTATGGTTATCTGGTAACTTCTTAATGAAAGACCTTGGTGAAGCAGCTTATATACTTGGCATAAAGATCTATAGAAATAGATCGAGAAGACTGCTTGGTCTTTCACAGGCTGCATACATTGAAAAGGTGCTAAATCGGTTTAGCATGCTTGAATCGAAACGAGGTAACTTACCCATGTTACATGGAGTAAAGTTAAACAATCATCAATGTCCTAAAACTGATGATGATAAACGACGCATGGCTGTAGTCCCGTACGCCAGTGTAATCAGTTCGATTATGTATGCTATGCTATGCACTAGACCTGACGTAGCGTTCGCGTTATCTGTAACGAGTCGTTACCAAGGGAATCTGGGAGATGAGCATTGGATTGCCGTCAAGAACATTCTTAAGTACTTGAGAAGGACTAAAGATATGTTCCTAGTGTACGGAGAAGGAGATCTGAAAATAGAAGGATTTTCAGACGCTAGTCATCTCACAGATGAGAATGATTTTAAATCCCAATCAGGATACCTGTTTATCTTGAATGTGCGCGCAGTCAGTTGGAAGAGTTCCAATCAGGGAAGCGTGGCTTTCTCTACGACTGAGTCAGAGTATATCGCCGCTGCAGAAGCAGCAAAGGAAGCAGTTTGGATTAGAAAGTTCATTACAGAACTAGGTGTGGTGCCTAACATTGTCAATCCCATTACACTGTACTGTGATAACAATGGAGCCATTGATAGGGGTCAAAAACCCCTATCTTTGGGTACGATTTTAGGACGGGTTTTAGCGTTATTTAGTTAATAAGCGAGCAATTCTCGCATTTAAATGCTTTTGTGTGAGTTAGTTAGAAATTGAATTGTTTTATTTACTTTTCGTTGTTTAGGCTCGTTTTATGATCAATTTAGGCAAATACGGCCAAAATGTCATGCATATTATAATTCTGTTATCTTTTGAAGCTAATTGATCCGTCAAAAGTCGCACCAAACGAAGCGTTTGCTCAAAATAAGCGATTGGCGGGTCAATTTAGCCTTTGGACTAATGTTGTTTGGAGTTTTTGTGCATGCGCAGGGATAAGTTCGGGCGAAAAGACACGTTATTGGCATTTCGACGACCGCGCGGGGGCGCATCGAGCTAGACTGCTCGACGAACTGGCCTATTTTAGGCCAGCTCGCCAAATAGGCCCTCAGGGACCTGCTCGGGCGAGCCGGCGCGGCCAGCTCGCCGAGCAGGCTGTGCCTGTTCACGGCGAGCAGTGCCTGCTCGCCGAGCAGCTCGCCCTGCTCGGCGAGCAGACCTGCGGGAATTGGTCAAAAAGACCAATTCCGCCCCCACAACACCACGATGGACCCCACGACTTCCTACCTGCATAAGGACACGAAAATAGGTCAAGAAAAGGGCCCGAGCCACGCCTATAAATAGGATTTTTCCAATGTAATTAGATATCTTTTTCCTTTGTAATTTTCTTAGCTCTTCATCTTGAGAAATCCTCTCCACCTCCTCCATATCCTTCAAACCTCCATTGAAGATACCTCCGAAGCTCCGTTCACCGAGGATTGCTCAAGCTCCATCCTTAAGTCCTAGGAAGATGCCTGCATTGGTAGACAGGTTCCCTGAAAGGGATTTTTCTTCTTTTATATTCTGTCTAGCCTCTGATACATGTTATGAATCCTAGGCTCATTGTAACTTCGTGACAATACTTTCCACCTTTGATATATATTACAGTTTTGTTTCTTCAATTGTTTTATTGCTTTAATCTTTGTCTTACGCTTTGTCTGATTGGTTTAACTCATTCGATAATCCCAAAATTAAGTTGGCACATATTGCGAGCTGAACCTGACCTAGTCAGTGCCTATAGGATTGACGACCCTATAGAAGATTAAGCCCAAATTACTGAGCCTTAGAGCTAGTTTCGGCCTTACAAGGGAATCACGAACTAGGGACTTTAGGAGGATAGGTCGGGTTAATCACCTCGGACACAAGTGACCTAGATTAGGTTTTAATTCCGTTGTTTAAACAATCTATTTTCATTATCATCGTATCCCTTCATGTTCCTTCGGATAATTGCATTGGTAAAAGATCACTTAGGAGTAGTTTAACTTAATTAGGGGTAGAGTAACATAATTAGGCGTAGAATAACTTAGTTAGAATCAGATAACTTAGCTAGGAATAATATAATTCAACCTAGGAGTAGATTAACTTAGAAAAACCAGCTCAAAACCCCCTAAGCGTAGATAACACCTGAAACCAAGTAACTCGATACTTGCAGAAATAAATCATGTGGACGATAACCTGGACTTAACCAGAAATTTATTACTTGATAACGACGGGGTACACTTATCCCTTAGTGAGTCTTCACTGAAGACACATCAAGTTTTTGGCGCCGTTGCCGGGGATTTATTTCTTCTGCAATATCGAACCAAAGGTCGATTTGTTAGTTTAGGCATTCCTTTGTGAATATCTTTATTAATATAATCTATACTTGTCTATACTTATACTTGTTTATATTGATACTTCCGTGTACAAATACTTGTTGTTCGTTTATACCTAGAAGTACATATGGCCCTTCTATACTTGTTTACATCTACCATGTTCCCTCATAACATGCGTAGTTGTTCGTACTTGTTTATACAAACGTGTATCTATACTTGTTAAATTTACCTATACCTTTTTGTCTGTATTTGTTTATACCTTTAATACTTGTTCGTTCTTATATTTATTTGTTCATATTCTGAGTCATACTTACACATATTTGTTTATTTCTACTAGTTTGTACCATGTACATCAATCTATGTCTGTCAATATACTTGTGTAAAACTGTGCAACCTTGTATGATATGTATAATTGTCTTTCATGAGAAATTTCTGCTTTCATTTATTTCTTGTATTTATTCCTTCTCAGCATATGCCTACAAGATCAGCGAAAATACCGTGTGTCCCTCTTAATCCTGAACTTGAACGTACTCTTCGCAGGAGCAAACAGATCGGAAAGCTGAAGCAATACGAGATCATCGAGCCAATCAAAATGACTGACAATGAACGGAACACTAAGAACACCGGGCCAGAGAATGACACTCGTCTGATGAGTGAAATCTTGGCACCACACCGGCACCAGCATTTGTCCGGCATTGCCGCCCCAAATATTCCGGCTAATACATATGAAATCAAGTCCGGTATAATTCACTTGATTCAACAGACCAGATTGTTTGGAGGAGAAGCACATGAGAGCCCGAATGATCATCTGGATCGCTTCCTAATGTGCGCAGACACTGCAAGAACAAATGGGGTCCCCCAAGATGCTGCTAGGCTGAAGTTGTTCCCGTTTTCTCTGACTGGGCAAGCTTTGGAATGGCTGAGAACACTGGAGCCCGGATCAATCACGACTTGGGCAGGTTTGGAGAAGGAATTCTTGTCTTACTACTTTCCTCCCTCGAAGACAGCAATGCTCAGGGGAGAGATCACATCCTTCCACCAACCCGAGCACGAAGCGCTCCACACATCTTGGACCCGATTCAGAAAAATGCTGCGCATGTGCCCTCATCATGACATACCCAAGCATCAATTGGTGAGCGTCTTCTATCACGGACTGACACCCACCAACAGAGCTATTGTAGACTCCGCGGCGGGTGGAGATTTGTTTAGAAAGACAGCAACAGAGGCGTATGACATGATTAACGAGCTGGCTAGGAAGAGCGTGCAGTGGCAAGAGGAGAAACTCGCTGGCCCCACAAGGCAGCGGGTGTTTGCTGTGGAAGAACAAGAACAAAATTCAAGTGTTGCGGATATAAGTAGGAAGATGGACGTCCTGTTGGCCAAATTCAGCCAACCTCCCACCTGTGTGCACTGTGGCGGCGACCACCATGGAAAGGACTGTCAGGCAGGGAGCCCTTTCGCTGGAGATGGGGTGGAGATGGTCAATTATGTTGGGGGGCAACCGAGGTACAACCAGAATTATAACAACTACAACTCCAACAACCACAATTCCTACAACAACAGCAACAACTACAGGAGGCCTCAGCACCCGAACCTATCTTACGGGAATTCAAATCAGAATGTGCTTCGACCTCCCAGCGGTTTTGTTTAGGAGCATAGAGAGCAGGGGCTTGGCATGCCCCCATATCAACAGCAGAACCAAGGGCCAATGCAACCTCCTAAGGAATCTGACGAGGTGGTTACTCTCTTAAAAGAGATCTCGGCTAGGCTTGCCAACAATGAAGCTTTCTGCAAGGATCTGAGCAATCAGGTAGCCCAGATCAATAGGGACAGACAGGAAAGGCCACAGGGTTCTCTCCCAAGCACAACGGAGAAGAATCCAAAGATCCTGAGAAAGGATTGAGTAAGGGGGAGAAATCGAGTTCTCCTCGGTTTAATTTCAAGCTTGAACAATTGTTTCTGCATTTTTTTTTCTTCCATTTTTTTGTGTTTTTGTTTTGATTAAGTTTGATTGTTAGTCTTTGATTCATATTTTTTATATATTGTCAAGCTTTGCACCCCATACTCTCTCTAAATTAAAAAAAAAAAAAATAATAATAATAAGAAATAAAAAGATAAAGACAGGGGATGACTCATCATCCCCTTCCTTATCTTCTTCTTTCTTTCCTTCTTTCTTTTTATTTTACTTCTTCTTTCTTTCTTTTCTTCTCTTTTTCCTTTTCACAAAACCTAAACCCCAAATCCTCCATACTAACTCAAATTCAACAACTAAGGTATGTATTCTTACCTATTTTAGATTTCTAACATGTTTCTAGGTTTAGATTTTAGTTTAGGGTGTTAATTTGTGAGATTTGGGACAAAACCTAAGTTTTGGGTTTTTTTTATCTTTTTTCTCAAATAACCTTTTACTTGCTTTTAATCCTTGATATTTTTGCAATATATAGTTACATTATGATCAATATATGATTTGGGTATGATTTTTGTTCTTAATTTGTGAATATTTGGAGAAATTGCTCAATTTGGGAAAAATCTCCATTTTAGCTCAAAGTTCAACTATTTAGTTTATAGTTGACAACTTGCCAATAGAGCTCTATATCACATTCTTAACACATTTTAGTCATTGGGCATCTCTAATTTTGCACGAATTTGAGAATTACGGGTGAAATTGCTTAGGGACTGAAAGCTTACGGTTTTGGTCCCTAAGTTCCTAAACTATGGTTCTACCTATTTATTGGTTATTTGGAGGTTTATGTTTATGTTTGTGAAGAGATTCTAACTAGTCCGTTTTGGTCTATCTCTCAGGCACTATGGGAAGGAAAGGCAAGGCCAAGATCACGGTTGACAATGAAGCCGACTCTGACATCGAATTTAGTGACACTCTGCAAGCTAAGTATAACCCACCTTTTGGGCTAGTCGGTGAGAGAGAGAGAGGCTATTATATCGTTGGTTTTCTAGGCAGGAACTTGCCACTCTAATCACTGTTGACCAGAAATATCTAGCATCTATAGGTCTGGAAAAGGATTTCAATGAAATCCTAAAATTCCACGGTTGGCATAGACTAGCCACAAAAAGGACCCTAGTGTATTACAATTTCACTGTAGAATTTCTGACCACCTTGAAAAAGGAGTTGCCTGTGGGATGTGGTAAGCATTCTTTCAGACTGAACGGTGTACCCTACCGTCTTAGTGACACTACGTTGGCAGCCTTGATGGGAGTCTATAACCATCCAGAGGCAGTCTCGGGTTTTGAGGAACCCATGACAAAACATAAAGCTTGGGAACAATTAACAGGCTTATTAGAATTTGACTCCCGCACTGCTAGCCCAATCCACCTCTTAGACCCAGTGCTAAACCTTGTACACAAGTTTGTGGCTCACAACTTGTTAGGCAAAACTGAGAGCAATAAGATCTCAAAGACAGAATTGCTCATACTGTGGTGTATGGCCAACCATAAACCCGTTGATAGTATCAAAGCCATCTTTGAAGGCTTTTCAAGCCAAACAAGTAAAAAACGCGGGTCCATTGGCCTTGGACATTTGGTTACCAACTTCCTTGATAACCAGTTCAAAGATTTGGACATTCAGGAAGACGGTTTCCACCCCACCTTGCTTAACGTCGCATTTTTGGGCAAATCTACTTTCCATTCAGTTTTGAACAGGAACTCATCTGGAGGGGCAAGCTCGAGTGGGAGAACAAGAAAACGGGTAAGAAACCTACCACAGCTAAGAGAGGGAGAGCACGACGAACCTGAGGAAGAAGGAGCTACAGCAGCAGATGACCGAACGGAACACCAAGGGCCGGGGACGGAGGCCCAATTCCACGCCATTAACACCATGATGGCAGAAATGAGAGACCTTAACCTTCGGACCTTCAATACTGTTCAACAAATGGACCAACGGTTCACTACCTTCAAACAGAACATGGACCAAAGGCTCACGGGCCTTGAATACGTAGCGGCTGACTACTGTGAGCGCTACAACATGCAGTGGCCACCTCCCCCGGCCGATCAGTAAGTTGTCTTCTCCACCCTAAATTCTTACACGTGTTCTTTATAATTTGTGATGCAATGTTGGAACTTATTGCATATTTTTAGTGTGAGGAGAAGGGGTAGACAAACTTACAAAACTTGTAAAATTTTTAAATTTTTGTTGCATCGTGTCTAGTTTAGTTTGTCATTTTTCGGGTTTTATTTATGCTTTGCATGTTTAGGACCTAAAACCGTGAACCTCCTTCGAATCTAAACTTCGTTATTTGTACTTGAGGGCTGAAAACCGAATCTAAGATTGCATGACAACTAGTTTAGGTGTAGGACACAATCCTTGTATCTGTAAAAGCATGAGCTAAAGTTTGCATTTAGACCCTACTTTTGAAGAAATGCTAAAATCATTACTTAGGTAGATAACTTAAGAATTGAAGGCATATGATGTTAAACTTGAGTTTGGGGAAAACTAGTAAACACAAAATTGAAACCCAAAGAATTGTGAGTTGAAATTGAGCCTAAGAGCGAACATCAAAAAAGCTCTTTTTCTTGACATTTTTGTGTGAATGCTTTGACTTATGGAAAGATTACAGATTTTGCACCTAATACTGTGTTAAACCTACATGCAATGATTTGAGATGATAAACGATGAATCAGCCTCATTAGAATTAACCCTTTTCTTTACCTTATTTTCTCTTTTTCATCCACTCTAGGAAGCCCCTTTGAGCCTATATTTTTGTAGTTTATAGATTTTTCTTTCATTCTAACCCAATTTTTGCAAACCATCATTTGGATTGCTACTTAACCCTGAGTTTTTGCAAAGCT
Organism: Euphorbia lathyris; assembly: GCF_963576675.1. Lineage (NCBI taxonomy): Eukaryota > Viridiplantae > Streptophyta > Magnoliopsida > Malpighiales > Euphorbiaceae > Euphorbia > Euphorbia lathyris. Next base: position 91,057,811 of record NC_088915.1, read on the forward strand.
CACATCGAGCCTTTGTCATTCTAGCGCTTTATCTTTGTTTATGGCATCATAGTAGCGAGCCAAAAGGCTAAAAATTGGATGAGCATCACTATCCCAAAAAGAAAAAAAAAATGAAAAAGAAAAGAAAAGAGACGAACAAAAAGGGGAGAACTCCATTCCCCAGTTCTTAAAATCAAAACGTCTCAAGAAAAACAAAATAATGAATAAAAAGCTCAGTCGCTTCGTATTTGCTAAAGCCATTTTAACTCTGTTTTTCTAGCACTAGAACTATTAACCCTTGTTGTACCTTTAACCCCCTAACCACATTACAACCCCAATTCGAGGCTATTTTTGATATCATCGGAGTCATATAGCATAGTAGAGGAACTCGGATGAACGTGCAAAATCAACGTAATCCTAAGCAAGAACATAAGCCGAGAGTAAACACTTTAGCCACCAAAATTGTGTGAAATGAGTGAACTACCTATAGTGAGGTGTTTTACTTAGCGATCCCCTCAAGCTCGTTTAATTGAACATGTGTCCTTTTTCTTAAAACATATGACCTATGATAATTGAAATGCGGCTTTTGGATATCGTGTCTCTACTTTGTATTTCCGAATGCATGTAATTACATATGCTCGAAATTGTGTCAAGCACCTAGTCAAACCGGGAGGTTTTCTAGCTTGCTTGTGATTGCGGGTTTAGTTTTTTTAGTTTACTTGGGGACAAGTAAAGTTTTAAGTGCGAGGAGGTTTGATAGGGGTCAAAAACCCCTATCTTTGGGTACGGTTTTAGGACGGGTTTTAGCGTTATTTAGTTAATAAGCGAGCAATTCTCGCATTTAAATTCTTTTGTGTGAGTTAGTTAGAAATTGGAATTGTTTTATTTACTTTTCGTTGTTTAGGCTCGTTTTATGATCTAGGCAAATACGGCCAAAATGGCATCCATATTATAATTCCGTTATCTTTTGAAGCTAATTGATCCGTCAAAAGTCGCACCAAACGAAGCGTTTGCTCAAAATAAGCGATTGGCGGGTCAATTTAGCCTTTGGACTAATGTTGTTTGGCGTTTTTGTGCATGCGCATGGATAAGTTCGGGCGAAAAGACACGTTATTGGCATTTCGGCGACCGTGCGGGGGCGCATCGGGCTAGACTGCTCGACGAACTGGCCTATTTTAGGCCAGCTCGCCAAACAGGCCCTCAGGGACCTGCTCGGGCGAGCCGGCGCGGCCAGCTCGCGGTGAGCTGGCCTTCGTAGGCCAGCTCGCCGAGCAGGCCCCTGGAGGCCTGCTCGCCGAGTAGGCCCCTAGAGGCCTGCTCGTCGAGCAGGCAATGCCTGCTCGCGGCGAGCAGTGCCTGCTCGCCCTGCTCGGCGAGCAGACCTGCGGGAATTGGTCAAAAAGACCAATTCCGCCCCCACGATGCCACGATGGACCCCACGACTTCCTACCTACATAAGGACACGAAAATAGGTCAAGAAAAGGGCACGAGCCATGCCTATAAATAGGATTTTTCCAAAGTAATTAGATATCTTTTTCCTTTGTAATTTTCTTAGCTCTTCATCTTGAGAAATCCTCTCCACCTCCTCCATATCCTTCAAACCTCCATTGAAGACACCTCCGAAGCTCCGTTCACCGAGGATTGCTCAAGCTCCATCCTTAAGTCCTAGGAAGACGCCTGCATTGGTAGACAGGTTCCCTGAAAGGGATTTTTCTTCTTTTATATTCTGTCTAGCCTCTGATACATGTTATGAATCCTAGGCTCATTGTAACTTCGTGACAATACTTTCCACCTTTGATATATATTACAGTTTTGTTTCTTCAATTGTTTTATTGCTTTAATCTTTGTCTTACGCTTTGTCTGATTGGTCTAACTCATTCGATAATCCCAAAATTAAGTTGGCACATATTGCGAGCTGAATCTGACCTAGTCAGTGCCTATAGGATTGACGAGCCTAAGCGATACCACATCATTAGAGAGATTGTGGCTAGAGGAGATGTGAGAATAGAAAGAGTACCTACAGAGGACAACGTTGCAGATCCGTTGACAAAGCCTTTAACCCAGAGAATACATGATCGTCATTTAACTTCTACTGGGATAAGTTTTAGAAACAATTGGCTTTAGTCCAAGTGGGAGTATGTTGGGGTTTAGTGTCCTATAGACAATTGTTCTAGGATACAAACTTAATGTAAATGAATTGTTCTTTATATCATTTGTTTTAATGAGATATATGTTTTATAACTATATAAAGGCAATCCCTTTTAAGCACTAAATAAGTTCTAATAAAAGGAAATCCGTAAGTTTGTTTAAAATGATTATAAAGTGTTCATACAAGCATGAAGTGAGACAAAACTTTATAATAAACTAATAAACTTAAAACCACCCCAAGTCAAGTGATATGTTTAGGATTGATATATCACTGTTTAGACTTGTATGTAACAATGTCTTCTGTCCGACAGAAAGCTGATCTCACATGCTTCATATATACAGATATCTGGACAGTTACATAGATCCGATGAAAAGTTGTTCATTAGGATTGGGGATCCGATTTGAGATAACAGGATGGGTAGATTCATCCTTGTCACATGTTCATCTCATTGGTATTAATAGGTATAACTAATCCTCAGACTCAAAGGAATGTTAATTGGTCATCCTGAATTATTGAATGTGAGACTTTGATCCTGTTGTCCCACGATCCTTAACAGAGATGACTCTGGGGTGTGAACAGCAAAGGTTGGGTGTCACAGGAGGTAATGTCAGGGTAGTTATACATTGGATTGAGCATTTATCACTCCCGATAAATGGGAGATACATCCAAGGATCGCTTGTGGAAGACTCGACTCTAAATCCTTGCAAGGTGATAACTTAAGAGTAAGAAATACAGATTTCACTTAACCTATCTTTTTGAGTTGACTCGGCCTGAACAAGTAAAACGAACGTCTCGCTATATGTGACTTGACATCATCCATAGTCATAAGATTCAGTTCAAGGATGTAGTTGATAAAGGATCGAATTATACTGTAACTAATACGGAAAGGTTAACGACAGAATCAACCTGTCTTCTTAACGGACTCTAGGGGAATGATTACAGACTTGCCAATAACATACTCAGTACATCATTCCGTTATGCAAAGATTAAATATAATTCTTGAAGAAATTAATTTAATAGTTGCATACGGCCAGAAGTAGTAAGAACCTAATGGATCACACATAAGACTTGGAACCAAAAGAGAGATGGATGTTATTAATTGATGGAAGCCCAATTGAGCCCAGTAAGGCCCATTTAATTAAGGGGGGGCCGAAATTTATATATAATTAGTAAGGAATTATTTTAATTCCATTAATCCTAATTTGATTAGGAATATGAATTAAATTAATTAAGAGATAATTAAGTTAGAAGTTTTAATTAGATTAATATACTCCTATTATTATCCAATAAGGTTATTTATTATTATCCTAGATATATTAGATATATAGTGAGATAATAATTAGGAATTCTATTCCGAATTGAATTCCTATTAAGTAACCTATTCCTATCTAACTAGGGTTTAGATACAAGTGATTATAGAGAATTTCGACCAAGCCATTATTACTCCCCTTTGTGATTTTCGAAATTTGCAAGTTAGAAAGAGAAAGAAAATTCGACTCCCCTAGTTCGTGGACAAGAATTCATACGGCTTCCATCGATCGATTAATTTCATCTATCTCCTTTTTCTTTGATCTTGTGTTGATTAATTAGAGGCAATCTATTTTGGTTGCATCTCATACGGTTGATTCTAACTTAATCTCACCGTGTTTTACTTTGTGTTTGGGAACTCGGAGAAGAGTTGTGGGCACTTCATTAACAACGGTAGATTGTTCTTCAAAAGGTATTTCTTCTTATCCCTCTTTATATGAAATAACGATTAACGGATCCTATGGTTAAAAGAAAGTAGGCTAAAATTTTTATATTTCCGCTGCTATACCTTAGCCTAATTTCCAACATTAACTCCTAGCCACAAGAAGCTCCTCATTCGGTAAGGGATTTTCAGAGCCCAAATGGATTTCCAAATATCCGAGAGAGGGTCGGATCTGTCGAGAGTAAAGGCTTCAAAGGCAGACTTGCAAGAATAAGCACCATTGTTAGTCAGGGCCCAACAATGCCTATCTTTGTCCTCCTCATGATTACTAATCTTAACTCCCCTGATTCTGAGGAGAGTATCCAGGCTCAAGAAGGTATCAAACCTAGACCAAATCCAGTCCCCATCAGAGTCCACCACATCAGCAATCCTCCAGTTGCGGATGTTGCTGGGCAGGGGAGAGCTACAAATATCAATAAGCGGTTTATCTCCGATCCAGGTGTCATACCAGAAGCTAATGGACTTACCATTACCCACCTCTAGGCCAACCCCCGAGCAGAAATCAGCAAACACAGCACTGAGCCCTTTCCAAAGGAAAGAACAATTGACCACTCTCTCCTTTGGGCCCCCAAAGATTTTGTCCTTTCGATACTTGCCACAAAGGAGACGAACCCAGAGAGAAGAAGGGTTTTGCCACATTCTCTAGAGGAGCTTCATTAATAAAATCTTGTTATTGTCCTTAGCTTGTCTAATGCCTAGACCCCCCCTGCTTTTAGGCTGGCAGATCTCCTTCCAAGGGACGAGGTGAATCTTCCTTCCCTCTCCAGACTCACCCCAAAGGAAACGTCGGTTAATTTTGTCAAGATCATTGAGAACTGGCTCAGGCAATTTACAGGCTTGCATGATATGATTGGGAGCCGCGCAGTTGACAGACTGGATTAAGGTTAGACGGCCTGCCAAGGAGAGGGAATTAGCCTTCCAACTAGCACACAACCCATTAGTTTTATCCAGAGTCTCTTTAAACGAGGCTTTGGAAACTCTGTAGCTGTGGAGGGGGACCCCAAGATACTTGCCCAAAGACTGAGTAAGAGGGATACCAGAAAGAACGCTAAGTTTATTACAAATGCTCCTATCCATGTTCTTCGAGCAAAGCATCCGAGACTTGTGGACATTGATCTTCTGGCCAGAAGCAGGTAAATCATTGCTTTATAGTTAAATTAAATCAATTTAGGGATCAAATATATACAGAAAATATATTTGACAGCCTATTGACAATAAAAATCAACAATGAAAAATAAAATAAGAAAGGGGAAGAACAATCTATATTTCAGAGTACCAAATATTAAATAATAGACAGGATTTGTCCCTCAGAAACCTTTACATATGTTGTGGGATGATTGGAAAAATCACAAATATTGGAACACAGATTGTGAACGCAAAAAACTAGAATTTATTTAGAGTGATTCGGTAGAATTTCGGCTATTTTCTATCTAATTTTCGTCCTACTTTCGTCCCCCTAAAACTGATCTAAGAGCTGCTATTTATAGGCTAGAATTAGGGTTCAGGGTCAATTTTGAAATTAATTAAATGAGGCAGAGGTTAAAAGGGTATTTATTACCTTTTGGAAAAAAGGTTTTGGCGGAAACCTAATTTAGGGAGAGGGGGCAGCAGCTTCTGGGCGAGCTGGGCCTGCTGCTGGGCCCTGCGCGCGGTCCAGTGGCCAGCAGCAAAAGCCCAGCCGCACCAACAGATTACCGATGGAATTTTCCATCGGTAATCTGCCCAAGCATTTCTTTTATGTAAAATATGATCTTATCGATCTCCGATTTTGACGATTCTTGTTCCGTTGGACTCGTTTTGACGAGACGGACATTTTTGTGTCTAATGGGCTAAGGCTGAAAATGACCGGAACTGAGGTTATTGTCCATTTTACCCCGATTTTCACTTAAAAACTTCAACTAGTCACAGATTCTTCGTTAGACCTCCGAATTGATCTTGGAAAGGTGCATTATGACACTCTCGGGGGACATGACTCACTAAGATATCCTAAAATTCAATTTGGTTCTCTGAAAACTTTGGTTTTGGATGAAAAATGGTTGACTTTGACTTTCTAACGAGGGATTTTTCCGTGATCCATTTCTGATCATATTTCCAATCATCTTTAAAAGGTTTTCATCATAGGGCTACGACTCCAGTGTCTACAATTGCCCCTACTTTATCATGCATTGTGAGTTGTGTGCATTTTTAGAAAACTGAATTCAAAGTAGATGTTTTGAGAAAAAACGGTTTTTGCCCCTACTTTGAAGATGTAGAATGAAAATGTGCGTAATAGAACAAAGTATGATAAAGTAAATACTCATATGGAGTTGGAGGATGTTGTGATTATTGATCTCTTCAGCGATCTCAGATTGCAGGTCTCTTCAACGACCTGTTGTTGTGGATCTCTTGAACGATCTCTGATTTGTAGGTCTCTTCAACGACCCATGGTTGTGGATCTCTTGTGCGATCCTAGATTGTAGGTCTCTTCAACGACCTGTAGTTGTGGATCTCTTAAGCGATCCTGGATTGTAGGTCTCTTCAACGACCTGTAGTTGTGGATCTCTTCAACGATCCTGGATTGTAGGTCTCTTCAACGACCTGTAGTTGTGGATCTCTTCAACGATCCTAGATTGTAGGTCTCTTCAACGACCTGCAGTGGTTGATCTCTTCAGCGATCTTAGATTGTAGGTCTCTTCAACGACATGTGGTTGTGGATCTCTTCAATGATCCTGGATTGTAGGCCTCTTTAACGACCTGTTATGGTTGATCTCTTCAGCGATCTCAGATTGTAGGTCTCTTCAACGACCTGTTGTGGTTGATCTCTTCAGCGATCTCTGATTTTGGGTCTCTTCAACGACCTATGTTTGTAGATCTCTTGAACGATCTTTGATTGTAGGTCTCTTGCACGACCTGTAGTTGTAGATCTCTTGAACGATCTGTAGTTGTAGATCTCTTGAATGATCTTTGATTGTAGGTCTCTTGAACGGCCTGTTGTTGTGGATCTCTTGAACGATCTCTAATTTTGGTCTCTTCAACGACCTGTGTTTGTAGATCTCTTGAACGATCTCTGATTGTAGGTCTCTTGCACGACCTATAGTTGTAGATCTCTTGAACGATATGTAGTTGTAGATCTCTTGAACGATCTTTGGTTGTAGATCTCTTGAACGATCTTTGATTGTAGGTCTCTTGAATGACCTGTTGTTGTGGATCTCTTGAACGATCTCTAATTTTGGTCTCTTCAATGACCTGTGTTTGTAGATCTCTTAAACGATCTCTGATTGTAGGTCTCTTGCACGACCTGTAGTTGTAGACCTCTTGAACGATCTGTAGTTGTAGATCTCTTGAACGATCTTTGGTTGTAGATCTCTTGAACGATCTTTGATTGTAGGTCTCTTGAACGACCTGTTGTTGTGGATCTCTTGAACGATCTCTAATTTTGGCCTCTTCAACGACCTGTGTTTCTAGATCTCTTGAACGATCTCTGATTGTAGGTCTCTTGCACGACCTATAGTTGTAGATCTCTTGAACGATATGTAGTTGTAGATCTCTTGAACGATCTTTGATTGTAGGTCTCTTGAATGACCTGTTGTTGTGGATCTCTTCAACTATCTCTGATTATAGGTCTCTTGCACGACCTGTAGTTGTAGATCTTTTGAACGATCTGTAGTTGTAGATCTCTTGAACGATCTATGATTGTAGGTCTCTTGCAGGACCTGTAGTTTTAGATCTCTTGAACGATCTCAGATTGTAGGTCTCTTCAACGATCTATGATTGTAGGTCTCTTGCACGACCTGTAGTTTTAGATCTCTTGAACGATCTCAGATTGTAGGTCTCTTCAATGACCTGTAGTTTCAGGTATTTCCTACAATAAAGCAAGAAGCCCATTTTCTCATAGAGCTGACATCAAATCAAATGACAAATGTGTAGTGATGCGTATGTAACCTAATGTATGCATGTATGCATGGAAGTATGTGTGTGCGAATGAATGCATGTGCTACACGTGCATTTTACTCGGTGTCGATACATTGGTAAATGTGTGAAGATTATGCATGAATGGATGAAATGATTCCATAGATTCTCTTTTCCATACTCAAGAGATGGGGCGTCTTTAGGATAAATGAATGGTGTTTTGACGATATGCCCCAGTTTGTGAGAGCTTATACTGTCTACAAATGATTATGATAGATAAGTCTGACATGAGAAGTTTTGGGGGCAAGATTTCAGCTTGATGAGGATAGATAGGTCTGACATGAGAAGCTCTAGGGGCAAGGTTTCAGCTTGATGAGGCTCATATCTTTTTTCAGGAAGTGTTGATATATTCGTTTTTCCCTAATTTTTGCCTGAGCCGCCTTTTTTGGGTTTTCAACTCAGCGGGATCTCTCTGTTGTTCTCTATCTCTCCTTTTGCCTGAACTACCCATAGGGGTTTTCAATTAAGCTTTTTAACATCTCACAGTTTTTTCTCTATCTCTCCTTTTGGCTGGATTGCCTCTTTTGAGGTTTTCATTTTCTTTATTTTCCTTGATGCGAGAGAATTTGGATAGTTTAAAGTGCATGGTCCCAATATCCATTTCTTTGTAGATTCTGATACTCAGCATCAAATGTGAGTTGGTTCTTAGTCTTTTGACCAGTGGAGATGCCTTCTGAATGGGCTGAAGGGTGATCAGGTCATGCAGATGTACCCTTGATGAAGATTGCAGCTTGGGTGCTAACCAGAGTTTCAAGTGGGTGGATGCCTGTGAAAAACTTGAGGTGAGGCCTCATTTGCATTTATATTGTGGAACACCACCGTTGGGAGTGAACCATTGTCACTCGCTATGCTGATTGGTATGTGCATACAGATGAGGAATGAAGAACTCGATATATTCCTCAGTTTGGACCGGAGTTCACTACTATGGATGATTATAAACGCAGGATGCTTCTGTCAAAGTCGGCTCTTGAGAGGACAACAAAGGAGGAGAGAGACCATGCTTCAGGGAGCATAGAGATGGAGGAGTAGTCTTTTTCTATCTAGATCTTATTATTCGATTTTTTTTTGAAAATTCTCTTGAGGTGAGATATCTATTGATTCAAACATTTCATCGTATATACAGCTTCTAACTGTTCAACTCAAACAAAACACTTGGCAAATATGCATTGAATTGTTTATTGCTCAGATTCCTAACCACTGTCGCTGAAGTGCGCCTTTATAGGTTTTCACGTTTTAGCTATTTTATTTCCTCACTTTTGTTCCCGGAATTTTCAAATGAATGCCTTTTATGGGTTTTCACTCATTGGGGAAGTCCCTTATTGCTGCATAGGTCGTCCTTTGCAGATTTTCAACCTATCGGGAATTTTTTTTTTCATTTTTTCATTTTTTTGTATTATTTCTTTATGAGAAGGATTTCTTGGCTTCACTGAGGGTAATCATCTTCCTGAACTTGTGGTCGTTCTTCTCTTCACTTAACTACACTCTTGATCTTGGCTTGGAATTCCCATGTTGGATATGAACTTTTGAGAGCATGATTGATAGACTCCATAATTTCTTCCTTGACTAAAGTGAGCTTTTCTTGAAGGCTTGATTAGCCACTTGTGAAGCAGTATTGATTTTTTTTCTCAAAGCCACTTAATTGACTGTGTTGGTTTTTAATCTCATTCGAATTTTGAAGGATCTTCTTCCAAGATGGCTTTGGATGGCTTTATCTTCATTTCTGATTGCTAGACTTTGCCCCTGAACTTTTCTGGCATCTTTTTATATTTTGGATTATCATGGATTTGGATCTTGTCGTTCCTCATGGAATAAGGTCATTATCCAGGTAACTGTGTCCTTTTTGGAATCAGAGATGACCTTCTCACAGAAATCTTAGTGCTTGAGACCAATATGATTTCGTCTTATTTACTCGCCTTTTTGAGCTTTGTCAATTGTTGCTCGACCTTCTTTGTGTGCAAGTAGGTTAGAACTCTTCGCTTGATGAATTTAGGTCTGGCTTATTGCTGCAAGGCCAAGGAAACCCTTCTCATGATTTATTTTATTTATTCACTCCATTAATTTTCTCTCTTCAGTGGTTAAGTTCTAAGCAATAAGTATATTTTTGAGACTTTCATCTGTGCCATGATAACAATGGAAGTGCTTCAAATGAGTGAATGTCAAATGGTGATATGTGGTGCAGATGAGAATGTACAAAATTATCAATATCGCAAAAAAATTAATTTTATTGAAATTAAAAGAGTAATTCATGATGTCTTATTGAACAAAAACAAAGATAAAAGATAAAGACTAAAAATGCAATCCTCCATTCTCATGTTGCTTCAAGGAGCTTTAGGTGCCTCTGCTTCATTAGTGTCCTCAATCTCGAGGACTTCTTCTTCAACTCCCTTTGATTCGTTCTGGAGTTCCTCTGTTCAAGGCATTATTGAAGGATTCACTTGTGGGATGAATTTGGATCACTTAACTTTCTTGTGTCAATAAGATCTTGAATCTCATGCTTCAACCTAGTACAATAATTTGTCTCATGACCATGATTTTGGTGGAAATGGCAGTATCCCATACATTTAGCTCGAACAGAGGCTAAAGCATCACTAGTTGGCAATGGATGGAGCAAATTAAGCCTTTGTAGCCTCTCGAACACTTCAGACAATGGTTGAGTAAAAGTGGAGAATTTCCTTTTCACTTTAACCGGCTGAGGGTGTGATGGCGGGTGAACAACTTTATTAAACCTACTGCCCCAATTGGGTGGAACTTGTTGTTGTTGAGAAGTAGTTAGATGTGAGGCAGGTCTTTGTGGAGTGAATGTTGATGGGGTAGACTGCGGTATGAACTAGAAGATAGGCTCCAAACTAGCAGCTTTGGGGGTCTCCATAATCAGCGACTCATTCAGGGTCTTTCGAATCAACTTTTTTAGCTCAGTCTTGAATTCAATGGAAGCAAGAATATCAGGGAGGACTTGCTTAATTGCTTCTCGGAGGTCAGGATCTCTTACTGTTCCTTTGGGGCTCTAAGCATCCTTCCTTGATTCCCCAACTCGACTAGCTGCTTCATTGGTCACATCATTCTCAGAAGCCATTTGGATGTTAAGAGCATTCTTGAACTCAACAGATAGGAGGCACTTTACTAAGCTCTTTTGCACTTTGCTCTCAAGATTATGGTCTAAATCACTAGATTGGGCCATGACTGTGATCTAAACATGGAAAAGGAAGAGATGCATGAGTGAGACATTCTAGACATTGTGAATTTAGATTATTTAATGCATGTACAAGCTGAATGTCGGACCTGTTGGAAATTAGGCTAAGGTATAGCAGTGAAAATATAAAATTTTAATCAATTTCCATTTAACTACAAGATCCGTTAACCGTTATTTCATATAAAGAAGGATAAGAAGAAATACCTTTTAGAAGTTCTATCTACCGTTGCAAACGAAGTGCCCACAACTTCAAAAGAGATAAAAACTGTCTACCAATCTGCCCCTATCCTAAACAGACCTTTCAGACCTCCGAACGACAATCCCTTCGGTGGAAACGTGGAAGAATATGTCTAGAAGCTCCTGTCCAAAAATCGCGACGATCCGACGGTTCAATCTCCGGGAATCCGCGAAATCGTGAACTGACCTGATGTAGGAGTAGTAAAACGAATTTCTCCCTTTTGTTTGTTTTTCTTCTTCGAGTTCCCAAACACAAAATAAAACACGGGAAGATTAATTTAGTATCAACCGTTGAATAGCAACCAAAGTAGATTGCCTCTAACTAATCAACACAAGATCAAGGATAAAAGAAATAGATGAAAATTAATTAATCAAACGAAACCGTAGAGAAATCTCGTCCTCGAACTAGGGGTGTCGAATTTTCTCTCTCTTGGACTAGGTGAATTTCGAAAATCACAAGTAGGGTATGGCTTTCTTGGATCTCAAAATTCTCAAGGGAATGAGTATTTATAATCTCTTGTATCTAATCCCTAGTTAGATAGAATTAGGTTACTGAATAGGAATTCCATTCGGAATAGAATTCCTAATTATTATCTCACTATATATCTAATATATTAAGGATAATAATAATAACCTTATTGGATAATAATAGGAGTATATTAATCTAATTAAAACTCCTAACTTAATTATCTCTTAATTAATTTAATTCATATTCCTAATCTAATTAGGATTAACAAAATCAAATTAATTATTCATGTATATCACTACATGAATTTTGACCCCCTTATGTCCATGGGCCTTATTGGGCTCAATTGGGCTTCTATCAATTAATTAACATCTATCTCTCTTTTAGGTTCCAAGTCTTATGTGTGATCCATTAGGTTCTTATTGCTTCTAGCCGTATGCAACGTTATTAAATTGATTTTCAAAGAATTATATTTAACCTTTGCATAACGGAATGATGTACAGAGTATGTGATTAGCAAGTCCGTAATCATTCCCCCAGAGCTATAAGAAGACAGGTTGATTCTGTCGTTAACCTTTCCGTATTAGTTACAGTATAATTCGATCCTTTATCAACTACATCCTTGAACTGAATCTTATGACTATGGATGATGTCAAGTCACATATAGCGAGACGTTCGTTTTACTTGTACAGGCCGAGTCAACTCAAAAAGATAGGTTAAGTTAAATCTGTATTTCTTACTCTTAACCCTTGCAAGGATTTAGAGTCGAGTCTTTCACAAGCGATCCATGGATGTATCTCCCATTTATCGGGAGTGATAAATGCTCAATCCAATATATAACGACTCCGCAATTACTTCATGTGATACCCAACGTCTACTGTTCACACCCCAGAGTCATCTCTGTTAAGGATCGTGTTACACTAGAGTCAAAGCATCACATTCTGTAATCCAGAATACCAATTAATATTCCTTTGAGTCTGAGGATTAGTTATACCTATTAATACCAATGAGATGAACAGGTTGTTGGTCCCTTATAACGTAACAAGTTAGTTCCAAGGGGGGGGATAGGAACTATTTAAAATTTTAAGTACGTTAAGGCTGACTTCTTTTTCTTTGAAAAAGGATTACACAACGCGCTGAGTAAATAAGACACTAGCTTAGTCAACTGGTGACTAAGTCAGCTTCTTTCGCTGAGTTAGGAGATAGCACTTTGAGTCTATTCCTGAACTCAGATACTCAATACACACAACTCAGCGTGACCTCTTTACTTGGTCAGTTTTGTTTAAGCAAGCAATATATATATTAAGGAGTTTAAGGTTAGAAAGATGTTACTCAGCAAATTTATCCAGGTTCGGCCTCCAAGCCTACGTCCTGTCCCCGGAACATGTTCCGAGCTTTCGAATTCTCTACTGAGCTCTTTAATGGTAGAGCATCAAACCTTTTACAATCTTAGAAGCTGAGTATAATAAGAGTACCTTCCTCTATACCTCTACTCACTCCTAATCTCTCGCTGAGTACTATAACCGAGTACTCAGCCTCTCCTTTCTAATCTCTAGAAATGATAAGGATTTGTCCTGTACAACGATTGCTAAGACACTTTAGATGATTGAATAATCACTCTAGATTTTTACACAAAAGATATAGAATTTGGTGTAAGTATTTGCTTTGCTTTTTCTTGCAGAACTTTGAGTAGAATTTTGGTCAGCGTAATGGTTTAATAAAGTTCCGTGTAGAATGAAGCTTTGAAAGGCCCTATTTATAGAGACATCTGAGGCATCAGTCATTTCGAATTTCAAAATAACCGTTGGAGGGAAACGGCTTTCTGTCATTGTCACTCAGTCTTGCTCAGAGCTCTTGGCCAATCAGATTTGAGTATCTTCTGTCCTCGGTCAGTGTTGAGCAGCTTTTAGTCAGCTCGGCAGAATGTCTCTCCATTTATGGTAAGGTCAACTAGACAGCGTTCTATGTCTTCTGAACTTTACCCAAAGTGGAAACACTTTGTCTGGAAGTTATTCTTGCTCAGCTGCTGTCTTGTACTCTTTGTCGATACAACTCAGCAGCTTCGTTCCGAAGTTGTTCAACAAAGGTCTTCTCGATCCTTCTTCCGCTGAGCTGCGTTTTGTTCACAACGACAGCGTTTTGCATACACGGGCCGAGTTGTCTTGATCTGTTTGACTTGGGCTTTGACTTCCGTATTGGGCTTTAAGCCTCTTAGTCTTTATGTCTTATAAACAATTTAACTCAACATTGAACAACACACATTAGTATAATAAATCAAAGCATTTAAACTTAGTGTGTTTAGAATATATTTAATTTTACTTAAATAGTTTTGTCAAATCAAAATCATGTGGAAAGGTATTTCAACACAGGTGACAAGGATGAATCTACCCATCCTGTTATCTCAAATCGGATCCCCAATCCTAATGAACAACATTTCATCGGATCTATGTAACTGTCCAGATATCTGTATATATGAAGCTTGTGAGATCAGCTTTCTGTCGGACAGAAGACATTGTTACATACAAGTCTCAACAGTGATATGTCAATCCCAAACATATCACTTGACTTGGGGTGGTTTTAAGTTTATCAGTTTACTATAAAGTTTTGTCTCACTTCATGCTTGTATGAACACTTTATAATCACTTTAAATAAACTTACGGATTTCCTTTTATTAGACTTTATTTAGTGCTTAAAAGGGATTGCCTTTATATAGTTATAAAACAAATATCTCATTAAACAAATGATATAAAGAACAATTCATTTACATTAAGTTTGTATCCTAGAACAATTGTCTATAGGACACTAAACCCCAACATACTCCCACTTGGACTAAAGCCAATTGTTTCTAAAACTTATCCCAGTAGAAGTTAAATGACGATCATGTATTCTCTGGGTTAAAGGCTTTGTCAACGGATCTGCAACGTTGTCCTCTGTAGGTACTCTTTCTATCCTCACATCTCCTCTAGCCACAATCTCTCTAATGATGTGGTATCGCTTAAGGTAATGCTTGGATGCATTATGAGACCGTGGTTCCTTTGCTTGCGCAATGGCTCCATTGTTATCACAGTACAATGTAATGGGATTGACAATGTCAGGCACCACACCTAGTTCTGTAATGAACTTTCTAATCCAAACCGCTTCCTTTGCTGCTTCCGCAGCTGCGATATACTCTGACTCGGTCGTAGAGAAAGCTACGCTTCCCTGCTTGGAACTCTTCCAACTGACCGCGCCCCCATTCAAGATAAACAGGTATCCTGATTGGGATTTATAATCATTCTCATCTGTGAGATGACTTGCGTCTGAAAATCCTTCTATTTTCATATCACCTTCTCCGTACACTAGGAACATATCTTTAGTTCTTCTCAAGTATTTAAGAATGTTCTTGACGGCAATCCAATGCTCGTCTCCCGGATTCCCTTGGTAACGACTCGTTACAGATAACGCGAACGCTACGTCAGGTCTAGTGCATAGCATAACATACATAATCGAACCGATTGCGCTGGCGTACGGGACTACAGCCATGCGTCGTTTATCATCATCGGTTTTAGGACATTGATGATTGTTTAACTTTACTCCATGTAACATGTGTAAGTTACCTCGTTTCGATTCAAGCATGCTAAACCGATTTAGCACCTTTTCAATGTATGTAGCCTGTGAAAGACCAAGCAGTCTTCTCAATCTATCTCTATAGATCTTTATACCAAGTATATAAGCTGCTTCACCAAGGTCTTTCATTGAGAAGTTACCAGATAACCATACTTTCACTGACTGTAAGAGAGCAACGTCATTTCCCATTAATAATATATCGTCCACATATAGTATGAGAAATGCTATAAAGCTCCCACTTGCTTTCTTGTAAATGCAAGCTTCTTCGCAATTTTGTTCAAAACCAAATTGTTTTATGGTTTCGTCAAAACGCTTATTCCAGCTTCTAGATGCTTGCTTGAGTCCATAAATGGATCTCTGAAGTTTGCAAACTTTATTTGCATCCTTCGATATGAAACCTTCAGGCTGCATCATATATACATCCTCAAGCAGGTTTCCGTTTAGGAAAGCTGTTTTCACATCCATTTGCCAAATCTCATAATCGTAGTGAGCGGCAATTGCAAGCATGATTCTGATTGATTTGGACATAGCCACAGGAGAGAAAGTTTCGTCATAATCAATTCTTTGCTTCTGACGATATCCTTTCGCTATTAACCTAGCTTTGTAGGTGCTAACCTTTCCATCCATGTCTGTATTCTTTTTGAAGATCCACCTGCACCCAATGGGTATTATCCCTTCGGGTGGCTCAACCAAAGTCCACACTTGGTTAGTATACATGGAATCCATTTCAGAATCCATGGCCTCAAGCCATGCTTTAGAATATGGACTAGTAAGAGCCTCTTCGTAGTTTTCGGGTTCGTCGTCTAACACGGGAACCTCATTATCATCTCCCACTAGAAAACCATATCTAACTGGGAGTTCACGACCTCTTTGTGATCTACGAATAGGTGGCACTGGAGTCTCATCTAATGGGACTCCTTCGGGTACCTCAACCGCCTCTGTTGTTTCAGTCAGTGTTTCTTCTTCTTGAACTTCGTCAAGTTCAATCATGCTTCCCTTTTGTGTTTCTTCGAGAAACTCTTTCTCTAAGAAGGTTGCGTGCTTGGATACGATTACTTTCTGATCATCTGGATGATAGAAGTAATATCCCATAGTTTCCTTAGGGTATCCAATGAAGAAACATTTATCAGATTTCGAATCTATTTTGTCGGACGCAATGCGTTTGACAAAGGCTGAACAACCCCATATTCTCATAAATGAAAACAAGGGTTTCCTACCAACGAACAATTCATATGGTGTGGAACTAGCGGATTTAGTTGGTACTCGATTTAGGGTGAAGAGGGCAGTTTCTAAGGCATAGCCCCAGAACGTCTTTGGAAGTAAGGCCATGCTCATCATGGATCGTACCATATCTAATAGGGTACGGTTTCTCCTCTCGGACACACCATTGTGTTGTGGTGTATAGGGAGGTGTCCATTGTGAGCATATCCCACATTCAGTTAGATAATTCAGAAAATCATCTGAAAGATATTCGCCACCTCGATCAGATCGAAGCGTCTTTATTTTCTTTCCTAATTGATTTTCTACTTCATTCTTGAAGCATTTGAATTTCTCAAAAGCTTCTGACTTGTGCTTCATCAAGTAGATGTAACCATATCGGGTATGGTCATCTATGAAGCTTATGAAGAATCTGAATCCTCCTCTTGCTTAGACTGACATAGGACCACATACATCTGAATGAATGAGTCCTAGAGTGTCTGATACACGCTCACCTTTATTGCTAAAGGGTGTCTTTGTCATTTTACCTTTTAAACATGATTCGCATGTTGCCAATGATTCGGGATCGATTGGATCTATAAGCCCATCTGAATGTAGCTTTAGCATGCGTCTCTTGTTTATGTGGCCTAAACGACAATGCCACAAGTAAGTTGAATTATCTAGCTTATGTCTTTTGGTATCAATTGCAAAAACAAGAATTTTGTCATCTAACACATAAATCCCATTTTGTGATATTCCTGAATAAAAGATCGAATCTTTATAAAAATTGCAACTCTTGTCTTTTATTGAAATATGAAAACCGTCGTCAACGAGACGGCTAATAGAAAAAATATTTCTAGATATTCCTGGAATATCCTTAGACTGCATCCGGTATCAAATACCAAAAGATTCAGACTGTGAAATTTCAATATAAAACATACCAGATGTTGAAGTCCCGCTATTTCCCTTCTTGAGGGAGGCTAGGTACTCCTTGCATTTTCTCTTCCAATGCCCGTCTTTACCACATAAGTGGCACTCTCCTTTGGGCTTATTCACTTCCTTTCCCTTAGTTTTGTTGGGCACGACTTTCTTACCTTTCTTGGGATATTTAGGATTGGGAGAATTCCCTTTCCTCTTCTTTGATCCCTCTATGACAAGAGCCGGTATGGCTTTGTCTTTCTTCATATTGGGCTCAACTGACTTGAGCATATTTGCAAGCTCTTCAAGAGAGGTTTGCAAGTCATTCATCTGATAGTTCATAATGAACTGTGAATAACTTTATGGGAGGGATTGAAGAATTAAGTCTATACTTAATTCGTTATCCATCGCAAATCCAATACTAGAAAGTTTGGTAATGTAGCCAATCATCTTGACACAATGTGTCATGACAGATGTGCCCTCTTGCATCCTACTATGATATAGAAACTTGGATATCTCGTAGCGTTCGCACCTGGTTTGTTTCCCAAACAATTCCTTTAGGTGCA
This sequence comes from Euphorbia lathyris, assembly GCF_963576675.1. Taxonomy (NCBI): domain Eukaryota; kingdom Viridiplantae; phylum Streptophyta; class Magnoliopsida; order Malpighiales; family Euphorbiaceae; genus Euphorbia; species Euphorbia lathyris. The sequence goes on from NC_088915.1 coordinate 91,075,816, forward strand.
TGATGATGGAATAGGCATCCATTTCCTCATGTTGCCTTTGTAATTCCGGTGTCATCGATGCAAGTATGATGCATCCGGCATGATCATCATCAGCCTTATGCTTCTGGTAAGCACCAATTTCCTCAATGGGAGCATCATCAGCAGGGAGAGGGGGTATCGATGTATCAAGTACATACCCTATTTTATCGAACTTCAAAACAATTTTGAGGTTACGAAACCAGTCGGTGAAGTTTGAACCATTCAATTTGTTATCGGTAAGAATGTTTTGCAGATTGGTTTTAGTAATGATTATAAGAGTGGGTTTAATTAAACCTAAGAGTGAGAAAGAGTAAACGTATGTCATTCATTTGCTTAAAGTATATCAATCTAAAATTATAGGCCTTTTAGTTTATTTTAGATTGCTCCTACTATTTTGCCAAATTAATAGCCCTCCATATTAATTCGAAGAATTTCACAAATCCTTTAGTGAGCTAGGATCCTAACTCCTGAGATTTCGCCTTGAGTTTACTCAACAAGCTAGTCTCATTCATTAGGTAGATTCATGTAATCAATCACATCTTTAATGTGATTCCTAGGTTATTGGGTTACTAACCACATTAGTAACTAATATGCTATTCATATTAATCCCAACCGTCTTGCCCATTAGTTTATGACAATATGAGTTTACTCATCCAATTATCATAATCTAATTTAAGTATTACCCCATATTCATGAAAAATGATTTTCGATAATTCAGGTGTTACCGAAAGGACCCCGAGCTTGAGTTTACTCAACAACCCAAAGGCCCTCAGCACTGCCGGCTGAATTATAATATTAGGGAGGGGCAACCGATTTTAATAACTTGTTTATTTACTTAACTTTTTAATGAGGGATTTTATTTTAGGTCTCATAATCTAACTTAGTCTTGATTTGCTTTAGCATACATCAGACACATACATTCACATACATTGGCGTTATGGACATATCATCTAAATTATTCCGTCGAGCCAGAGACGGAATAAAAGGGCAAACCTAAGGAAATACTAACTATTACATATTTCTCTTTAGGTCATCCGTCTTCTCCATGGCGCCTTGAAATTACATATTAATTTCTATACTACTAAAGAAAACTTCAATTGAATTGAAGGGAATCAGATGAGAGGAGAAATTACAATAGATAGTAGAAAGGCAGGACTCGCAGGCCCTATTTCAAAAATACCAAAAGACTAAAGAGGGTCCAAATATGTCCATAACTCCAAACATGCATAGACTCAATTAAATAAATTTAATTGGTTGATTACATAACTATCTTATGTAATATTTATGTTAATCACATTAACATATCAAATTAACTTTCATCCAATTTTACTTCTAATAGTTTCGTATCTTTTATATTAATCTTTAGATTAATATAACTATACAAAACTTTAATTATGCACGTCCCAATTATTTTGATTTTAATTCATTTAACATTTTGATTTACAAATTGGTAAAACAAACTTTTAAACAAATTTTCATTCGATAATCAAAACAGAAAACTATCAATTTCTGAAACATATATATTTAAATATAAAAATGATTTTAAATATATATATATATCAGTTCTAAAACGGTTTTAAAATGATTTTCAGAAAATAGGAAAAACTACTATAGATTTCCGTTTTATCTTTAGAATTAATAAAACTGATTTTATCAATCTAACTATAAAACTAATAGATTTCGTTATCATGATTATCAACCAAAATAATTAGGAACATACGCATAATCTATTTTAATTAACAATTAATTAAAACTTATTTATCCTTAGAATTAATTAATCAAAACAATTTGTTAATTAATCCTAACTATAAATATTTATTCAATCCTATTGAAAAACTTCTAAATTTTCATATATGAAATAACGGATTTAACGATGGCTCTGATACCACTGTTGGAAATTAGGCTAAGGTATAGCAGCGGAAATATAAAATTTTAACCTATTTCCATTTAACCACAAGATCCGTTAACCGTTATTTCATATAAAGAAGGATAAGAAGAAATACCTTTTAGAAGTTCTATCTACCGTTGCAAACGAAGTGCCCACAACTTCAAAAGAGATAGAAACTGTCTACCAATCTGCCCCTATCCTAAACAGACCTTTCAGACCTCCGAACGACAATCCCTTCGGTGGAAACGTGGAAGAATATGTCTAGAAGCTCCTGTACAAAAATCGCGACGATCCGACGGTTCAATCTCCGGGAATCCGCGAAATCGTGAACTGACCTGATGTAGGAGTAGTAAAACGAATTTCTCCCTTTTGTTTGTTTTTCTTCTTCGAGTTCCCAAACACGAAATAAAACACGGGAAGATTAATTTAGTATCAAGCAACCAAAGTAGATTGCCTCTAACTAATCAACACAAGATCAAGGATAAAAGAAATAGATGAAAATTAATTGATCAAACGAAACCGTAGAGAAATCTCGTCCTCGAACTAGGGGTGTCGAATTTTCTCTCTCTTGGACTAGGTGAATTTCGAAAATCACAAGTAGGGTATGGCTTGCTTGGATCTCGAAATTCTCAAGGGAAGGGGTATTTATAATCTCTTGTATTTAATCCCTAGTTAGATAGAATTAGGTTACTGAATAGGAATTCCATTCGGAATAGAATTCCTAATTATTATCTCACTATATATCTAATATATTAAGGATAATAATAATAACCTTATTGGATAATAATAGGAGTATATTAATCTAATTAAAACTCATAACTTAATTATCTCTTAATTAATTTAATTCATATTCCTAATCTAATTAGGATTAACAAAATCAAATTAATTATTCATGTATATCACTACATGAATTTTGACCCCCTTATGTCCATGGGCCTTATTGGGCTCAATTGGGCTTCTATCAATTAATTAACATCTATCTCTCTTTTAGGTTCCAAGTCTTATGTGTGATCCATTAGGTTCTTATTGCTTCTAGCCGTATGCAACGTTATTAAATTGATTTTCAAAGAATTATATTTAATCTTTGCATAACGGAATGATGTACAGAGTATGTGATTAGCAAGTCTGTAATCATTCCCCCAGAGCTATAAGAAGACAGGTTGATTCTGTCGTTAACCTTTCCGTATTAGTTATAGTATAATTCGATCCTTTATCAACTACATCCTTGAACTGAATCTTATGACTATGGGTGATGTCAAGTCACATATAGCGAGACGTTCGTTTTACTTGTACAGGCCGAGTCAACTCAAAAAGATAGGTTAAGTGAAATCTGTATTTCTTACTCTTAAGCTATCACCTTGCAAGGATTTAGAGTCGAGTCTTCCACAAGCGATCCATGGATGTATCTCCCATTTATCGGGAGTGATAAATGCTCAATCCAATATATAACGACTCCGCAATTACTTCCTGTGATACCCAACGTCTACTGTTCACACCCCAGAGTCATCTCTGTTAAGGATCGTGTTACACCAGAGTCAAAGCATCACATTCTGTAATCCAGAATACCAGTTAATATTCCTTTGAGTCTGAGGATTAGTTATACCTATTAATACCAATGAGATGAACAGGTGACAAGCATGAATCTACCCATCCTATTATCTCAAATCGGATCCCCAATCCTAATGAACAACGTTTCATCGGATCTATGTAACTGTCCAGATATCTGTATATATGAAGCTTGTGAGATCAGCTTTCTGTCGGACAGAAGACATTGTTACATACAAGTCTCAATAGTGATATGTCAATCCCAAACATATCACTTGACTTGGGGTGGTTTTAAGTTTATCAGTTTACTATAAAGTTTTGTCTCACTTCATGCTTGTATGAACACTTTATAATCACTTTAAATAAACTTACGGATTTCCTTTTATTAGACTTTATTTAGTGCTTAAAAGGGATTGCCTTTATATAGTTATAAAACATATATCTCATTAAACAAATGATCTAAAGAACAATTCATTTACATTAAGTTTGTATCCTAGAACAATTGTCTATAGGACACTAAACCCCAACAGGACCTACCTATTTGTGCGTTCTACCAATGGATGTATGATTTATGCATAATTTGTGGTGTGTGTTTTTTTTTTACAGAAAGAAAGAAAAAGAAAACAAAACCAAACAAACAGTTAGTCATAGCACACATAACACGTATCACAACATTATTCCTTCCAACCTTATTCCTCCCATACACGTATTGGTTCAAGTCCTTTCCTAGGATTTTTGGTTTTGGTTCATTTTGCATGAACGAGGGATGCACGAAACCGACGACATGCATAACTCTCAAAGCGATGTAAATCAATCATCATACAAGGTTAGCCTTTAGTTCGCCTTTAGGATAGACCGTATTGGTTTTTTAGGTCATGCGAGACCATGGGATACGACATGGCTTATCTTAATGGTTAGGGTCTTGTTTAGGACAAACTATACCAATCTAGTCTGTAGAATCTGCCCATTTCAACATTTGGAGTTTTAAGCCTCCTCAGGGTGATTTCCAAAACTTGGATATAGCAAAGGTCGTCTTAGACAAGTCGATGTCTTTTAAAATAGGTCATGTCGGCTTTACTTCGAAAGTACCCTTAAGATAGAGTTGAAATCTCTATTGGGGTTTTCTCTCGTTTCAAGTATGACACGTACTACCTTTAAATGACATGTTCGTGTCGTTTACTATAGGTTGTACCAACCTTGATCTCCATTACTGTTTTAATTTGAAAGAGGCGAAGCTCTTTTGAGTAAATGGAGACTTTGGGTGTAGTACACACTATACTAAAAGACTCGAAACCCTATTCTTTGACATAGATTATAGCAAACTGAAATTTCAATTCTAATATGACATGACTTAGACAAAAGATGCTAAAGTGGTCTCTTTGAACCATGGTTTGTACCAACCTTACATTTCATTTTTCCCTTCTTGACGAAAGAGGTAAAATCTCTTTTGGGAAATGTGAAACTTTTGGGTCTAGTATAAGTCATGGTTAAAGAAACTACTTAGTTCCTTTCAGAATAGGTCATGCTAGATTAGAATTTTGCTCATTCTTTCGGGTTTGAACTAAGAGGTAAGATCTCTATGAAAGAGGTATGAAATTTCAGGTATGTTATAAGCTATAACAAAAGACAAACAAAAGGCGAAAATACAATGGAAAATCAAATTATTATTAGAGTCATGATTTATCCTAGGGGAAGTAACTAAAGCCATTACATGAGGTTTGGTTGAGACATGGGGACCATTGCAAAAAGATCAAACTATTCCTTTCGAATGGAGTTAGAATAGTCCAAAACTTTTTACAATGTGGCATTGACACTAGGTAATCTCCAAGTATCGAATGGATCTTGAAGCACTTTCGTGAGAATTTCCTAAAAGGGTTTTCTTGATGCAAATGCTATGAAAACTTAAAAGAGAGTAAGAATAGTTCCAAATGTACAGAAGAAATTGCTTTTCGGAATCAACTTCTCTGCATCCCCAGCAGAGTCGCCACTGTAGACGAAGCTTACCTCGCGAGCTTTCACCTACGGGAGGTCCGCCATGACTACTACGGTGCTGTTTGGACTCGAGGTCCACTAGAGAAGACGACTAGCTCGGCAGGGCCGATGTCGGAGAAAGAGTCGCCACCCGGATTTTAGGTTCGAGAATGTTACTGAGATTTCTTGCGGGAAGCAAGTGTGTTCGGGAAGTTAGGTACGCTTGGGGAAGGTTAATATCTCCTCGAAAGGAAATATTAAGCACCCCCAAAATCGCCCGGTGAACCCACCGGCCTCCTACTTAGCATTTCTAAATACAATCAGGCTATTAATAACTCTTTTAAGCTTTTTAAATTCGTTTTGAATATGATTTGTTTGAAAAAATCATCTTTTCGTGTCATATTGCATAGTTGTATACAAAAGAAAACAAACAACAACATATTACAATCCCAAAAGCAATGTTATAGGTGCAAAATTAAATACAATTACATCCGGGCATTCTCGGGTCTTCAATCCGCTCCAAAACAATATCCCCACATACTCATATCCACCAAAATAAAAGGTTAGAAAGAAATAACATAACTATATAATTAATTATGGTGTAAAAATGGGCAAAGGACTAAACTGAATAAACTTAAAAAGTTTATTTAAGGACTTAATTGAAAGAAAGTGGAAAACTTTAAATTAAGGACCAAAGTGAATAAAATATAAAGTTCCAAAATAGGGACTAGAATGAATAAAAGGAAAAGTTCTAAATTAGGGGCTAGAGTGAATAAAATGAAGTTATTGGGTTAGAAATTAAAATGAATAGAAAAGAAAGCTTTATCATAACTATTGATGCCTAAACGATTGTGAGATAAAATTTATCTCGAGTTGATTCGTTTATCCAAAACCATTGTTACGAACGGAAAGAACCAATTAGATCAATAATATTAACTTGTAATATTATTAATATCAGAAAGAATAAAAGTATAAAAAAGAGTACGTTGATTGAAATAAATAAAAAGGTTCAAAATAAATGATTTAACTGGTAAATCATTGCTTTATAGTTAAATTAAATCAATTTAGGGATCAAATATATACAGAAAATATATTTGATAGCCTATTGACAATAAAAATCAACAATGAAAATTAAAATAAGAAAGGGGAAGAACAATCTATATTTTAGAGTACCAAATATTAAATAATAGACATGATTTGTCCCTCAGAAACCTTTACCTAGGTTGTGGGATGATTGGAAAAATCACAAATATTGGAACACGGATGATGAACACAAAAAACTAGAATTTATTCAGAGTGATTCGGTAGAAATCTCGGCTATTTTCTATCTAATTTTCGTCCTACTTTCGTCCCCCTAAAACTGATCTAAGAGCTGCTATTTATAGGCTAGAATTAGGGTTCATGGTCAATTTTGAAATTAATTAAATGAGGCAGGGGTTAAAAGGGTATTTATTACCTTTTGGAAAAAAGGTTTTGGCGGAAACCTAATTTAGGGAGAGGGGGTAGCAGCTGCTGGGCGAGCTGGGCCCTACGCGCGGCCCAGCGGCCAGCAGCAAAAGCCCAGCCGCACCAACGGATTACCGACGGAATTTTCCGTTGGTAATCTGCCCAAGCATTTCTTTTATGTAAAATATGATCTTATCGATCTTCGATTTTGACGATTCTTGTTCCGTTGGACTCGTTTTGACGAGATGGACATTTTTGTATCTAATGGGCTAAGGCTGAAAATGACCGGAACTAAGGTTATTGTCCATTTTACCCCGATTTTCACTTAAAAACTTCAACTAGTCACAGATTCTTCGTTAGACCTCCGAATTGATCCTGGAAAGGTGCATTATGACACTCTCGGGGGACATGACTCACTAAGATATCCTAAAATTCAATTTGGTTCTCTGAAAACTTTGGTTTTGGATGAAAAATGGTTAACTTTGACTTTCTAACGAGGGATTTTTCCGTGATCCATTTCTGATCATATTTCCAATCATCTTTAAAAGGTTTTCATCACAGGGGTACGACTGCAGTGTCTACAATACTCATTCAAGTGAATAAAACTTATATGGCTACAACTTCACTCATGGCTCTTTACATGGCGAAATTAGAGCATGTCCATACTTAGTCAGTTCATATACCAATATAACTCAATAAGTGGAATGCTGACCATCTTTTTGTGGAATGCTCATTTGCTCATATTATTTGGCTTAAACTAAGTTATATGTTTGTGATAACATCGAGATATTATCCCAAGGACCAAAAGGGATATTCACCTCAAAGTACGCCACGTAGTGATCCCCAAAGGGAAGCTGGCTGGCGGATCTCCATGGATCAGCTCTAAGAGATCCGCTGGCGGACCGATGAGGCGAACCTCTCCATTCACCTGATTCGCCTCTATAACGGCTGGCCGCTGACTCAGCCATAAAAGATCATTAATGAGTTATTAATTAGCTAAACCGCCAGGTTAAAGATAACTCGTAACCGCCATTAATGAAGCATTAATGGAGACTTTCTAGTTACCTAGAGGTTACAACTTCCCAGCTATATATAGCCCGATCTCCTAGGCTATCAAGGTACACACACACATTCTCACGGTCTTTGTCACTTCAGTTTGTTTTCCTTGAATCGCTTTACTGACTTTGGCATCGGAGCTTCCCCCCGTCGAACCCAACGACGCCCCCCCACAGGGACGGACGTTGATCGGATTTTCCTCACCTGTTAACATTGGTGCGGTGATCGTGGACCCTTAATCAAACAAAGGGTTTTTCGTTCATAATAAGAAACTATGACGACTGGAGATCCGAATCCTTCTTCAGAGATCGAAACACCATTAGTTACACCATCTAATGCTGGTCGCACAGACACAACTGCTCCTGCAACACACGTTGAAAGTGGTATGAACCCTGATGCCTTCATCAGCATGTGTGCGCAAGCCATTGGCGAGAAGTTTGGAGCCGAGACAGGGGATCGCCTGCGGTCGTTCTGGAGCATGGCGTCCACATCGACTGTATCATCTCGGCCCTTGTTAAACTTTGGACCGGGTGCCCTGAATTCTTCATTCCTCCAAGCTCACGTCACGGATTCTATGATAACCTCCATAACGTCCGCTGGTGAACGGCACATCAATCGTGAGTTATTTCCTGATGGCGCTGAAGGAAGTCAAAGAAATGACACGACCCTTCCTGGCGGATCTGGGGGTCCACGGTTGAATCTTGGTGGGTCCAATGTACCCAGGCGTCCACGGACGAATTTATCCCTTGGCGGATCTAAAGGGCCAACTCACAAGAAGCATAGAAGAGAGAAAGGTAGACGGACAAGGTCACCTTCGCCCCGGCGAGCGAGATCCTCTCGTCGTGGTAGATCGCCCCCATCTACTGGCCGTAGATGAAGTAAAAGGCCAGAAAAAACATCCCATGTAGGTGGACCACCACCGCTGCCGCCTTCAGGAATGGTTGGGCATACCCCGTCAGAAGGCCAGAGGGGAGGAAACGGTCCGACTCCCCCAGGTGGAGGAAACGGAGGAGGGGGTGGTGGTGGAGGAGGAGGCGGAGGAGGAAGTGGACGCGGTAATGGAAGAAGACGCTCGCCATCAGATCCATCGTCCGATTCAAGTTCTTCTTCTTCTTCTTCTTCTTCTCCAAGTAGATCGCCACGAAGAGGCCGCCCTAGGGCGGATCCGGAAAATTTTGATGATAGAGTAAGGGCCCTGGTGCTCCGTATGAATGAAGAAAATGCCAGGCACAACCCGTTCGCCAATAGAGATTCGCCTTTCGCAGCTTGGATTGAGGCGGAGGAGACGGAAAGAGCTTTTAAGATTCCCAATCTCGCAATATACACAGGCAGGGATAATCCAGAAGCTCACGTTCGAAAGTATCGGATACTGGCTAGGCTCAACCGAGCTACTGAGCCCGTGCTCTGCAAAATGTTTGTCACCACGCTGGGGGGCCCAGCCTATTTGTGGTTTCAATCTCTACCTCCAGGCTCGATTAACAGCTTTGATCAGTTGAGCAGGGAATTTTGCGCTAAATTCGCCGGTTGTATTCCTGAAGTGGTGAAATCTGGGAAGCTTTTTGAGTTAAAGCAAAAGGCGAATGAGTCCCTTCGAGAGTATGTGGACACTTTCAACCAGTTGTGCATATAAATAGTTGATGTGGATATCTCTGTAGCTGTGGAATGTTTTGTAAGAAACACCACCTGTAAGAGTTTGCAGGAAGATCTCATTCGAAAGAAACCCACCAGCATGGCAGAGTTGATGGAACGTTGTAAAGATTTCATAGAGGTGGATGACATTCGCCGAGGTTCACCATCATCGCCGAAAAAGGACAAAGGCGAATCTCGTCCTCGAGATAGAGACAGGGACAAACGTCAGGACTCTTCCTCTAGAAACAGGCGAAGAGATTCTAAGGGCAAATCAACGTTTGTCACCTCTTTCACACCTCTCAATGCTTCTAAAAGTGAAGTTCTTATGTGGATTAAGAACAATCAACACAAACGGAGCATTTCATACCCCGAACCAAAGGGAGGGGAGTACACCAATAATGGTAAAAATCCTAAAAACTATTGTAAATATCACAGGAAAAATGGCCATGACACTGACGCATGCTGGGAGTTAGCTCGAGAAATAGAGCGCCTCATAGAGAGGGGCAAATTGGATCGGTTCATCCAAACTGAGGACAAGAAAGGAGATGGTGATAGATCCAAGGAGGACCCAAAGAGGAAAGGAAAGGGTACCATCAATGTCATAGCGGGCGGACCTGGGTACCAGCCAACGTTGAAAAAGGCAAAGACTACCGCCCTTGACAGGACGTCGTTAAATCGCCCCTTTTCCGATATAGGTCCTGAAATACCACCCCATGCAGATGCACTGGTCGTCACTATGACGGTGGAAGGCTGGGAGATGAAAAGGGTAATGATTGATACTGGGAGTTCATGCAATGTCATCACCAGAGGTGCTTTCGCCAAACTCATGATTGATCCTGTTCAAGTAGAGCCAACTGTGGTCGATATCTTGGGAGTGACGGGACATACTATTCAAACAAAAGGCCAAGTCACTCTAGATTGTGAGCTTACAGATGATGATCAAATCTGGAAGGGAGATCTAGAATTTTCTGTCTTGGATGGTTAGTTAGCTTACAATATCATCCTCGGACGGCCCTTTATCTCCGAAGTTGCAGCTCTTATCTCCATTCGCCACTTAACACTTTACATTCCCACAACCAAGGGAGGTGTAATGATCAGAGGTAGCCAAAAGGTGGCTCAGGAGACATATTCGACATCACTAATGATTCGCCCGCAATCTAAGGAGGAAGACGAAGAGGAACACGTTACAATGGCCTTAGGCGAGACTGAAATGTACCTTATGACGGATGAAAAGCAGGTGCGAATGGCTAAAGGGCTCAAAGGTGAAATCAAAGATGCAATCACTAAAGTGCTTTGTGAGGCGGAGGATGTCTTCGCATGGAAGGATGAAATTCTCCCTAGAATCAGTCCAGATGTGATCACTCATAAGCTCAACATTGATAAAGATGTAGTTCCCGTGGCTCAGAAATGGAGAAATCATGGCCCGGAAAGACAGAAGGTGATAGAGGAAGAGATCGCCAAGCTCCAGAAGGCGGATGCCATTGAGGAAGTACTTTACACTCAGTGGTTGGCGAACGTCGTTTTGGTGAAAAAGGCTAGCGGATCTTACCGCATGTGCATTGACTTTACAGATCTCAATAAAGCTTGCCCCAAAGACAACTATCCTTTGCCATGTATTGATATGCTTGTAGATGGAACTGCCGGTCACGCAATGTACTCCTTTACTGATGTAAAGTCTAGTTATCATCAGATCCCTATGGAGCCCTCTGACAGAATCAAGACCTCGTTCGTAACACACCAAGCCACTTATTGTTTCAAAGTCATGCCCTTTGGGCTTAAGAACGCAGGTGCAACTTATCAGAGGATGATGAACAAGATATTTGCAGATAATAAAGGGGATAACTATTCTGTATATATAGATGACATGATCATCAAAAGTACGACCATAGAAAAGCATGCGGATGATATAAAGGAGGTACTGGACGTACTCCGACGCCACAACATTAAGTTGAACCCAGAGAAGTGCACTTTCGGGGCAACGTATGGAAAATTCCTAGGTTTCATGATCAGCGAAAAGGGAGTTAGCCCAAATCCGGACAAAGTTAAGGCAGTTCTGGAAATGCAGGCACCACGGAATATCAGAGAAGTACAACGCCTTAACGGGCGGATCATAGCCTTGGGCAGGTTTATCTCTTGTTCAGCCCGCAGATGTCAGCCCTTTTACGATGTCATTAGGAAGCAAAAGGCATTCGAGTGGAATGAGGATTGTGAAAGAGCCTTCGAAGGAATCAAGCGGTTCCTCACGGAACCACCCATGATGAGTCGACCTTTGAAGGGAGAGGACCTCTACATGTATGTATCGGTTACGGACAAAGCCGTATGCACGGTCGTAATATGAGAAGAGGATGGCCAGCAGTTTCCAATCTATTACGTAAGCAAAGTTCTGAAAGACGCCGAAACCAGGTATTCAAAGCTTGATAAAATGGCACTGCCTGTTGTAACCACGGCAATCCGCCTTAGGCCATATTTTCAGGCGTATACTGTAGTGGTTCGAACAAATATACCAATGAGAAAGGTGTTACAGAAACCAGACACTTCGGGAAGGCTGATGGAATAGGCAATCCGCCTGGGCGAATTCGATGTGAGGTATGAAAGCAGGTCAGCTTTAAAAAGTCAAGTCTTGGCGGACTTCGTGAATGAATTCACTGATGAAGGGATAGATCATCCCAGGCCTCCGATTGAGGAATGGTCGATGTACACCGATGGTGCCTCCTCGGTGGATGGAGCTGGCGTAGGCGTGGCGATCAAGGGTCCCCAATACATAAAATTACGGTACGGAGCAAAATTAAATTTCCATGCAACTAATAATGCTGCTGAATATGAAGCTCTGATATTGGGATTACGCCTACTCAAAGAAATCACTCCAGAGCGGATTGTGATCTATAGCGACTCTAAACTAATGGTCAACCAAGTAATCAAGAATTACGAGGTAAAAGACGAGGTTCTGGCCAAATACGTAGCGGAAGTCAAAAAATTGCTGGATCACCTTGAAAGTAAGGAAACTAAATGGGAACTGATTCACGTACCGAGGGAGTCCAACACAGAGGCAGATCATTTGGCCAAAATGGCCTCTTGTGAGGAGAGCTGGGCGGATCCGGATTGTCCCTTCGAAGTTAAAATTGCTCCAGCATTCGCCTCAGAGGAAGTCTCCCTACTCACAACAGTGGAAGATGATTGGAGATCGGTCATCCGCCAATATCTGCTGAATGGAACCTTACCTGAGGACAAAGAAGAGGCACTGCGGATAGTTAGGAGAGCGGCTTATTTCTCCGTGATCAACGACTGCCTTTACAGAAAGTCCTTTAGTCATCCTTGGTTGAAGTGTATTCTACCGGAAGAAGGACAACAAATCCTCAAGGAGCTATATGAGGGATCATGTGGGGCACATGAAGTATCCGCCGCCATTTTGAAAAAGTCCAGGTTAGCAGGTTTCTACTGGCCCACGGCTGAATTGGATGCCCAAAAATTGGTAGAATCTTGTCACAGTTGCCAGATTCATGCGAATGAATCACATACTGCCAAACATATCCAGAGGCCAATCATAGAAGGACGTCCATTCGCCCTCTGGGGAATTGACATTGTTGGCCCATTTCCTCCGACTCGCCGACAAAGGAGGTACGTGGTAGTGGCAGTAGATCATTTCACCAAATGGGTAGAAGCCGAAGCTGTTTCTTCCATTACTGCAGAACGAATGGTGGAGTTCCTCAAAGACAACATTGTAGGAAGATACGGTGTTCCACATACCATCATCACCGATAACGGAACACAGTTCAACTATGGCGAGTTCAAAGCTTTCTACGAAGGGTTGGGCATCCTGAACAGATTCGCCTCCGTTTATTATCCCCAGTCCAACGGGATGACTGAAGTTACCAATCGAATAATCATAAAGGGGATAAAGAAGAGATTGGGAGAGCATGATAAGAAATGGGCGGACCATCTGACAAGTGTTCTATGGGCTTATCGCACCACCCCAAGGACGGCCACAGGGGAAACACCATTCGCCCTTTCTCATGGTGTGGAAGCCGTGATCCCAGTTGAAATACAAGTCCCCAGTGATCGAGTGGCCTTTTATTGTGAAGAAGACAACGGCAAACGGCTAAGGGAGCACTTAGATCAGATAGAAGATCGCAGGGACCAATCTTATGTGCGCATGTCGGCGTATAAACAGCGGATTGCAGCTTATCATGATAAAAATGCCAAGCTTGTGGATCTAAATGTGGGATGATCTTGTGCTTCAAAAGGCAGACAAAGTCCAGTCTCGAGAAGGCAAGGACAAGTTAGGGCTTAACTGGACAGGTCCATATCAGATAGTGGACAAGATTGGATCCACCACATTTAAAATCCAAGACATGGAGGGCAATACATTGCCACGCACATGGAACCTTCAAAATCTCCGCAAATATTTTGTCAGAAAATAAAGTGTACATATGGTCTTGAGTACTCTTTTTCCTTTAATAAGCTTTTTCCCATGTGGTTTTTCTTATTAAAGGTTTTAACGAGGCTCACCTATAATACCTACTTGTTGTAATAAGGCATTTTTCCCATTAATAAACATCATTTGTTCTATTATCTATGCTCTTTTTTTTAGCAATATCAATATTCCAGTCTTAAAAAGAAGGGGGGCACCCAACGCTCTCCACATTTACAATGGATCGCTATCTTATAGCTACGTTCTTTTCGCCTTGCGGACATAAGAAGGTCAATCTTATGGGCGGATTCGTCTCTAGGCGGATCCCAATCTCCAATAGAGTTAAAACGATCCTTGGACGTAAGGTCTTTACACTCTTTTATCCTTTCCAGAGAAGGATTCGCAAGTCCTACGGGTGGATCATTTCGCCTCAAAGATAGGTAGCAAATTGATCCCCTAGGCAGCTTTACTTCCTCTAGAAGGAATAGAACAGCTTCTAAACCTTCACAAAGGTTCATAAAATGAAGTATGGCTGGCCACCTACTTCAAATCCTATATGCCTATATATTTCCTTGCGCAAACGTAAAGGTAAAAATAACATAGCTTCCATAAAAGGATCAAAACAAATTGTACTTAAAAATGTTTTTACAATGTCACAAATAAAAGCAAGCTAAACAACAATAGGAGCATCCTCCTTTGTGCTTTCTTCGCCTACAGAGCTCGCCTGGGGATTCCCCTTCTCCACGTCCGCTGACTCGCCGTTAGGTGATACCTCCTTATCCCCCGAAGGTGTGGGACCAAGGGGAAGAGCCTGATCAGGGATTGGTTCTGCATCCGCCTTGAGGGACACGTCACCAGGCTCATCCGCCAAGACCATAGTAGAGGGTTTGGTTTCTTCCACATGCCCCTTCATCCATCTCCGAACGTAATCACGGATGTACTCCTTAGCGTCTGGCATTTCGTTAAACTTTGCCACCTCTTCTGGTTCAGGGACGGTGAACTGCGGGTCCGTGAAGTTAGTCTCAGGATGCGCCAAGGAGAAGTAGGCCATAAGCATCTCGCCATAATAAAAAGCTTGTACACCCGCCGTGTATTCAGCTTCTCCAAGGGCGTCTTCATGGCTCCTGGCATCAGACGCAATCTTTGCCTTTAAACTCTTGATTTCCTCATCCCTGAGAACTAAGGCGGCTGTGGCAGAAGCAAGGTTTGCATTCGCAGAGGCAAGACCTGCATTGATAGAAGCCATAGTGGAATTGGCTTCCACTATCTCTTTCTCTAATCTCTCGATAGTTGCCCTATCCGCCACATTCTGAATGAGCTCAGTTTCCATGGCACGTAGGCGAGCATACAACTGTCAAAAACAAACGATTCGATAAAAAAGCAAAAAGGATTAAGGAACTAGTATTGACTGTATCCTTTCTAAAGAAACTCACCGAAAGGAGCTCCGTCTTCCCCTTTTGGGCATGAATTGAACCAGGAATCTGGTTATAATTCCTCAGCACTTCGCCCACCTGACCCAAGGCCTCATCCAAATCATTTAGGATGGATTCGTTCTCGAAAGAACCTTGGGCTCCCAATTTGGCGGACCAGTATCCACCAATATCGGGCTTCGCCGTCTACACAAACATGAAAGAGTCAGAACTCCGATCCAGAGCTTGATGAACAATGGAAATCAAAGATAACCTACCTGTGCAATCTCCCCAGCAGGTCTGGCGGACCTCATGGCATCCGCCATAAGCTTAGGAATTCCAGTGGTGTTAGGTTTCCTCTTCTTCAACGGCGGATCAACCCCCGTTTCCGCAGGACGTTTGCCAGTAATAGTCTGAGGATTCACCGCTTGATCTTTCTTGCGTGCTTCGGCCTCTAAAAACTTCCTACGCGTCTCTGCAAGAGCGTGATTGGCCTTAGATAAACCCCTGCCAAAGGAAACATTAAAATAATCAAGGTTCATGAAGAAATGAAAGGTACCTTGGTCAAATTGTGTAATCTTTGAGTAAATGAATTGATCCCCTTCACGGCGAATCAGTGGGATATCACTCATCATGAAGGCTAAGGCATCCGCATATGTCCATGCATCCGCCTTGATTTGCTTCATGAGCTCCGCCACCTTCTCATCACTATCCGTTAGGATACGCATGTCACCCGCCATATGTAGCGGCCTGGGATTCCAAACTGAAGGAAAACCCAGTGGCTCGCCATCCTTTATCTTCACGTAGAAGAATCTCTCGTCCCAGCAATGGACATTAGATATTTTGTCACTAAAGGGCGAATATACTCCGAATTTGGCGAACGTGAGATAGGATTCAGACTTCCTTTTTCAAGGTTTGTGAAAAGCTCTAAAGATACGGCCTGTATATGCAACGCCTAAATTCGAGGCAAGGTAGCAGTCTAAAGCTATGTCCAACCAGCAGTTAGGATGTAGCTGGCTGACTGTGATGTCAAAGTAAGAGAGGATGTCCGCCATTATCTTTGGAAGAGGAAGTCAGAACCCTCTCTCCACATGACTACAATGTACTGTGAGGAAGCCGCTAGGCGGACATGAAGGACGTTGATGAGACGCGTCGAGCTGAGTCTCATAGTTTTTAATCCAGGGAAAGCGATTCGCCAGATCCACTAAATCCGCGGCGCTCATACGAGACAGAGTGGACTCCGCTCTGGGATTCTTTTTCCTAGGGGGAATCGAAGAAGATGCCATTGATCCCGGAAGCCGCCTATAGGCACCGACCGGGGCGCCGCCAGAGATAGAAGTAAAAATGGATGGATTTCTAGTGGAACGAGTCTGATAATGATTACGCGCCGAGTTATCAAACTCAGCTAAATCGGAATTAATCGTGTCCTCTGAAGAATGGGAATTCTCCGATGACGAGGAGGTCCAACTAAAATCGACTTCTATTTCAGAATGGGAGGTTAAATTAAAAAGTTCTGAAGTTGATCTAGAAGATGAAGATGAACTTCTAAACATCCAGAAAAAATTTAAATGAAAGAAAACGAACTTACATGAGAAATCGGAAGCTTGATGCGAAACTTTGAGGAAATCCCAAAAAAAAGCTTCGAACGCAGGAGGAAAATGAAGAAATGAGGAAGAAAGAGAAAGCGTAAGAAGAAGAAAGGAGTCTTCTCCTTCTTGGGACAGTGTGTCCACTACACGTGTCGATCATCCACTGGCATTGAACAGCGTGCTCATTAATGCAAAGGTTTATGACGGCGCGCGGAAGTTCAAAAGCCCTAAAGGACTTTAAGAGCATTTTGGGGGGGCTTCTGATAACATCAAGATATTATCCCAAGGACCAAAAGGGATATTCACCTCAAAGTGCGCCACGTAGTGATCCCCAAAGGGAAGCTGGCTGGCGGATCTCCATGGATCAGCTCTAAGAGATCCGCTGGCGGACCGATGAGGCGAACCTCTCCATTCACCTGATTCGCCTCTATAACGGCTGGCCGCCGACTCAGCTATAAAAGATCATTAATGAGTTATTAATTAGCTAAACCGCCAGGTTAAAGATAACTCGTAACCGCCATTAATGAAGCATTAATGGAGACTTTCTAGTTACCTAGAGGTTACAACTTCCTAGCTATATATAGCCCGATCTCCTAGGCTATCAAGGTACACACACATTCTCATGGTCTTTGTCACTTCAGTTTGTTTTCCTTGAATCGCTTTACTGACTTTGGCATCGGAGCTTCCCCCCGTCGAACCCAACGACGCCCCCCACAGGGACGGACGTTGATCGGATTTTCCTCACCTGTTAACAGTTTGGGATCAATATTAACTTTGTAGGTAACTTTCAGGAGTTTCTCTACAGGCTGATCAATTACAGATTCGGGAAGCAAGTGCGGCTCTTGTGGAAATCGGCGGTTATTAACTGCATATGGCTCATTTGGAATCGAAGAAACTTAGCTACGTTTGATTCTCAACTCCCTTCAATCCAAAACACATTCCACAAGATCAGGACAAGTATGCGCGAAGCGAATGGCTTTTCACCAGGGTACTGTTCAAGTGCTTATGACTGATAGGGGCATTTTGTCCCTATCTTTTAGCGTGAATTACGCTCTAATTGTGGGCTAAATAAGTGAGTTTAACTACAAAAATAATGTATTTTTGATAAAACAACAAAATAAAAATAAATTCTATGCTTTTGATTAGTTTTCTTTGTTTTCAGTTAAATTCGAAAAAATAAACGTCAAGCTAACTCGGCCGTCGAGAATTGTATTTCGCAGGTACAAGTGAAGGAGTAAAACCCACCATCCATGCGGGGCATCTCTATCGATACGCGGGGCGTACAGGAGAAAATTCTTCAAATAAGTTTCAGAAGCTTAGTTGCGCGGGGCGTGTCCCAAACCACGCGAGGCGCCAAAGGCATGATTCAAGCAATTAAACTTCAGGAGCTCAATAACGCGGGGCGTGCCCCAACCTATGCGAGGCATGACTATGACAAAACAGTCTGATTCTAATCCACGCACAGACAATTATCAACGGAATGGGCACTCACGCGGGGTGCCTTTCGGTCCACGCGGGGCGTGTCCATGACATCAGGCCTGAATCTGATCCACACACAGTCAATTATCAACGGAATGGGCACCCACGCGGGGCGCCTGCCGCTCCACGCGGGGCGTGGTCCGAATTACAAGACTGAACCTGATCCGTTTGCCAGAAATTGTCAACGGGATGGGCACCCACACGGGGCGCCTGCCTGGCCACGCGGGGCGTGTCCTGGGAAAATGCAGAAATTATGCAACTTCTGTATTTACAATTTTACCCCCGAGTTTTGTGTATAAGTAGGAGTGATTAGCACTCATTTGATTCATTCAGTTTTCCATGTATTAGAGTTCCTCACACCTTGAGAGCTTGTGTAATCTTCCCGTTACTCCGCCGAAGTTCCGCTCCATCAAGTCACCAAGCTCGAGAGTTCCACCTCTAAGTCCTAAGAGACGATTTTGAGTCCGGTTAGCTAGTCTTAAGGGCCGATTCTTCTTCCCTTTTCACTTGTTAATTAGCATGTACTCTCTCTATATACTAGGCTTGGTTGTATCCCGTATTTTCATATTCCATCTTTATAATATATGATTTACGATTCCGTTTTCACTATACGTGTTAATGTTTATTGCTTGCTTTGATACTTATAATTGATTATTGTGTAGGTCGTTTACGAGCTCTAAAATCTATTAGGAATCACATAGGTGTTGCCTCACCGGAGTTGACAAACCGGAAACCGTAGGAATTGATGAGCCACGGAACTTACGGGCCCTAGTTTCTGATCCTAAGAATTAGAGTCGCCTTAAGAGGAAATCTCGACTCTAAGGACCTCACGGAGTTGTTCGGTCTATTAATAGTCGTCTTTGCAAGAGTAAAACCATTAATCGTTTATATTTCGTGTCGTTTATCATAGGTTATAACTTATCATCATCCGTAACACCCTAAGAGGGCTCGAAACACATGAAAACTGTCTCACCCGTAGTTTAGGAGTAGTTTATAGTTGTTACCCAACCAACTAAAGTATTCACCGCTTAAATAACGTATAAAACGAGTAGTTTAATACTTGTAGTTATAAATCCCGTGGATTCGATAGCCGTTCTTAACCGGATTATTACTTGATACGATGGGGTACACTTGCCCCTACGTTGTAGCATCTAGTAGAGTCAAAGCATTTAGAAAGATCACATCCATAGCCTTAGCACACACTCATCGTTACATTTCACCACTCTACCGGATACGCATCAATAGCATGCTAAATTTACAGAATCTTCAGCTGCCTCTGAGGCCCCCGCCAGCTCCACATTTAATCTATGTCCGATGACTAGCTCCTCCTCTGAATCGGCTCAAGGTCAATACCGACAGGTCAGCCCTTGGTTCCTCTGGCGTTGCCGGTGCTAGTGGAATCTTCAGAACTTTTAGGGGGTTTGCAAGAGGTTGTTTTGCCTTTCCCTTCAATGAATCTTCAGCGCTGCTTGCTGAGATTCAAGCAATCATTTTCGCCATTGATGTGACTTGGGAAAATGACTGGCGGCAACTTGGATTGAATCTGACTCTTTGACTGCTATTAAGTTCCTTCAACACAGAACTGAAATGGTTCTATGGCAGATAAAGCAAAAATGGATGAAATGCTTACATCAGTGCTTTGGGATGGAACTTGTTGTTTTGCACATATACAGAGAGGGAAATCATGCCGCAGACGCTCTTGCGCATTTTGGTGTCCTGACCAACTGCTTGCGATGGTGGGTGTCCGCACCTGGGTTCTACCATGATTTTATTTTAAGTGATATTTGTAATGCCCCGCAGTTTAGAGTATCTTAGATCCTGCTGTTTTGGTTCTTTTCTTTTCACTGTTTATTTTCGACTCCTTCTGTATGAACTTTTTATTTGTTTTCAGTTTGGGTAGGGTGGTCGGTTCCCAGGGGTGCCAACATAGTTGGGATGCCTAGGGCCGTTTCTCCTTGTTCCAACTCTTAATAAAAAATATAACTCAATAAGTTAAAGAAATATTTCCATGTTATAGGCATTTAATCACATATATATACTTGCACATATTATTTTCAAATAAAAAGGGAATCAGATCAGTTCATAAAAACTCTATTGTTAATAAAATTTGCAAGTAAAAAGAGCAAGATCTACCTATCTCGGCATCACCCACAATAGCATCACGAAGTATATTGTCCAACTATAAGATACATGCCCAAGCTTTTCATTAGTGAATCTCATAATGAATACAGTAAAATCAGTGTATTTAAGTGAGAGATCTAACATTTTCAACGGTAAGTCTGAAAATTAATAGATCCTTATTACAACAGCTATAAGAGTAAATCATGTGAGGAAAAGATAGATTAAGGAACAATGAAACTCTAATAAAATTGAGGAACGAAGTAAATATGACTTACCATTACTATGTTTCGATCTCATTCCCAGTGATTTGCATATAGAAAGCAACTGGAGATATCCAAAGAGAAGGGTGGGAGAGATGAAGCCTAAGTTGAAGGCGAAACCTAATTTTGACTCTAGGTTATGCTTTATATATAAGCTGAAACTTCAGTCAAATGTATTGAGCGCCTTAAATTTGGGATCCATTTTAGTTGGTCACGTAAGTGAAATTTCATTTGCCACTTTTTTTTTTGTTTTCTGAATACCATTAAATGGGGATAGGGATTCCCCGCGGGACGGGGATGAGGGATAAATCTGTCTCTATTTGTCTTGCGGGGATGGGAACAGAGAATCCCCGACTAGTCGAGGATGGAGATGGGAAATGCATTCCCCACCCCGCCCCGCCTCGTTTGCATCCCTAGTATTTTTAACCCCTTATCCCGTTTCTTTTTTAATTCAGTAGTATACTTTAATGACTTTTTTCCTATTTTTTTTTATCAAAATTGTAGTTAACATGGATATTGATGGGTTTAGGAATTAGAAGTATAGAAGATGAAGCTTTAGAGACTGAAAAAATGGAAAACTAAGAAGAAGAGACTTTTTTCGGGATATAAAAGGTCAAAATTGGAAATTAAACAAATAAATAAGGGTAAAATGGTAATAAAAATTAGTGATTCATCTATTTCGGGAGCAATTATGTTCCTTATAGACGTAAATGTTCTCTATATTGCATCACTGCTATCATGTTATTTTCACACACACATATTCTCTCTATATAAATTAAACATCACAATAGTATTGATTAACGAATTAAGGGTCAAAATGGCATCAAACTTGGGAATCATGATTAGTTTAGCCCAAATTAAAGTTTTAGCTATTCGGGTCAATTGATTATATTCGGGTCAATTGGTCAAAATTTACGAACTTAAGGATTAAATTGATACCTAAATTTTGATTTTAGTTCAATTGATAATGAATGTCCATTATTTTTAATTGAAAAATGGTGGTTGAGCTAAGACGATGCAGGACATCCCAATTAGGTTGGCACCCCCAGACAATGCCCGAAACACAAAAGCCAAATTTCTTAAAATGAGAAAAAAGAATGCACATTAAAGAAAACAAGAATAAAGAAATATACTGATGGCGTATGCGTCGGTAGATCAGGCCATCACGATGAAAGGCATCCTAGAGAGTTTTTGTATTGCTTCAGGGCAGTGTGTTAGCTTCTCCAAATCGAGGGTCTCCTTTGTTGGTCCCGTGTGATTAGTTCCAAGGGGGGGTTAGGAACTAATATAACTTTTTTCGTTTAATTAATATGCTGACTTAGTTATTTTGTAAGTTAGTCAACTCAGCTTTTGGTCGGCTTGGCCAGATATGCTTATAAGATAGCTTTGGCCGGATATTGACTAAAGCTGTTTTATTTGTAAGCTAGATATTGACACTCTTGGAGGTCAGCTTCTAACTCAGCACTTGAAATTACTCAGAGTCAACTTTAAACAATTTTATATGCTGAGTAAACTTCACACACAACATATGCAAATATATATATTGAGAGAGGGATGCCTTCTTGCTTAAAGAGCTTTCTGCAAATGAATCCGTAGCCTTGGGCTAAGAATAGCGGCTACATGGCTTCAACTCCCCGGGAGAGTTTAGAGATTACTCAGTATCACTTATCCTGGTTCGGCCTCTCCGCCTACGTCCAGTCCCCAGAGTCCTCCGGGCTTTTAGAATCCAATACTGAGCTCTTTAAAGGTAGAGCACAAACCAATTACAAGGCAGTTGAATATACAAGAGTACCTTCCTCTATTCTTCTACTCAACTCCTACTAAGTGCTACAACCCAGCACCTAGATTTCTCTATCACTGAATGTTTACAGCCAAACACTCAGCACAACACTCTCAATGTTACAATTGATAAACACTTGTTCCTTTTCACATAAAGAACACTTTAGAAGATTACTAGTAATCACTCTAGCATTTACACAAGGAATAGAAGATGGGTGTAAGATCTCTTTTTGTGTCTAAGTGCTTTTGTATCTTTTCTCTCTTGTTCTTTTCTTTTTGTTGATCGGCGATGATCCAAGAAGTTTGATTGTCCTTATATAGGGAAAATCTGTGTTGAATCATTTTGAAATGATTTAGCCGTTGATGTTAAAACGGCTCTTTTAGGGGACAGATTCTGGTCAGCTTCAGACTGTTCCGGCCATTCCCTTCCTCTGTTTTCCTTCAGACGTCAGGCTTGTCTTCTTGCGTCAGGCTTGTCTTTTTGTGCCAGTTGTCTTTTACCAATAATCCATTGACCCATACATCTCGGAATGTGTCTTCTGCGTATTTTCAAGGATTCAATTATTGGTACAGAGGGGCGGTAATCATTGTCTCTTAGCAAACGACTTTTTCATGCTGTCCTGAAGAATCACTCAGCTTCTACTGCGTAAATCATTGTCATTGGCAATTTCCAAGCTGAGTAGATTTTTAGTCAGCTCAGCTTCGTGAGACAGTTGTTGTTGTGGTTTCTTATGCTGAGCCTTATTTCGCTTCTCTTTGTTGGGCGTTTATGTCTTTGTCTTTTGATGCTAAGTTTGATTCCACTCAGCTTGATACTTTAGGCTTCTATGCTGACCTTCATTCCACTTAGCTTATTTTGTTCATCTTATGATGACTTCTTTCTGTCTTACTTTTTATATTTGTCTTTATTTATATTTATACTCAATATTAAACAAACAGATTAGTACAATTAAAATAAAGCACTTAAATTTAATTATCTCTTAATCATTGATGATTTTGTCAAATCAAAATCTTGTGGAAAGGTGTTTCAACAAACTCCCCCATTTTGTTGTTGGCAAAATGCATAATTATGGAACTCAGTTTTGAAATTCCCCATGATTGATTTATCTTTCATATTTCTGAAATTTCTCCCCCGTAAGTGTTGCATCTATTAATTTACCTCTTAAACCTTCCAGGATTTATTTGAGACAAACTAAGAATGAGTGTACTGACTAGATTCAGTTCTAATTTATTTTGAGTCTAGGTCTGCTTTCAGAAATACTTGAATACTCAGTCATTATGTATACTGAGTATTTGTTTGTTCAATTTGCTTATGTTAATGTGCATGGCATTTGGACAGAATGAAAAAAACAAGGTTCATTGGATAGTGAATGAAGCATACAAATACAATACTTGTGCCCACAAAATAGAATCATAAAAAACTTAAGTTTTACTAGTCTGAAGATTCACTTGTGCTTCATGCACAACCTTACCTTTTCCTTTCTCACCCTACAGCCTTACCTTTTACTTTCTCACCCTTTCCTTTCTCTTTGCTCCCTGATGTTCCTGCCTTTTGTTGAGTTCCATCTTGAGTTCTCTCCCCCGTTTTTCCAGCATCGGTTTTATAGACAAAGGTGTCATTTCTCGCAGTAGAGGATAGAACATTAGAATAGCGATGTAATCTCTTTGTGCTTTCACTCAAGCCATCTATCATAGGAACACAACCATCTCAAACATTTCGAGGAACTGGGATGGACCCAGTGATCAGGTTGATAATGCACTCATGGGACTTGCTAAGCTAGGTGAGAGAGCTGGTAATCTGAGCAAAGGATTGATGATACATCTTCAGTAGGGCAGAGTCATAGAAGATGCGTTGAGCGTTGTCGTAGCGAATGGCCTGTAGAATACCTTGTGAAAGTTGTGATAGATTATTATTGGTGATGGGGTCAACATCCATCTGAGCTTTGTTGACATTGAGGAGACTCACGGCTTCACTGAGTTGATCAATTGTACATTGAGAAGTGGAGGAAACAAGCTCTCGTGTACACGTGAGATCAGCAGTCAGCTTGGCAAAGCATTCATGCAACTCAGCAGATGTGGCATTTGCAGGATTGACCGTTGTCCCAAAGTTAGGCAATTCTATTCTCAGTTTGGCAAAGTGTTGATCCAACTCAGTCGAAGTTGCATATCTTGGATTTGGTGCAGAGAGATTGTTAAGTTTACCTTCAAGGGTGTTCATGTGGTTTACCATCAGAAGTAGCAGCTCAGTCAGTTTGGCAATGTGATCTTGCGTAGGTTGCTGTGTTTGGACGGATGACATAACACTGATAAGATCCTTGAGTCCCCTGAGTTCAGTAAGAAGTTGAGTGATGGCAGAGACGTTTGGTGACTCAGGATGAGCAGACCCAGCAGCATCAGAAGTGGTGAACTCCTGGAGAAGAGATTGAGCCGTTTCTATGATTCGATGACCTGACTGAGTTGCATTGAGATATGCAAATTGGCCAGTGGAAGTTGGCTCAGACGCAGGAATGGAGGTCGAGCTGGATGGTGGTGGAGTTTTCTTCTTATTTGCTTGAGTATTTGGTTCTTCATGAGGTTGAATAGGTGGATCCATAGTTTTCTCCCCATGTTGAGTGGCTGGATCTTCGAGCTCTTGCTCAGCAGGATTTGGATTCGGTGGAGTCTTGGCATGTTCCTCAGTGCAAGTAACAGAGGCTTGATTTTGCTCTGGTTCCCTAGGAGGAGACTCAATATGGTGAGAAAAATACTCGAACTGGATATTGGATGGATCCATAATTTGCTCCAAAGATGGAGACTCAGCCAAGAGATCAATAAGAGGAGTTTTAACAGCTTTCTTTTTCAGTCTTTTGAGGGACTTAGTTTTTGGAGGTGAAGGGTCAGAGTGAACATTTACATCCTCAACCTCGGCTTCAACATTCGGATCCTTTCCTTGATTATCTTCTTCTTCTTGTTCAACATGTGCTTCCTGATGTTGCTCAACATTATCCAGCTCAGCATGATCTTTTTCTTCAGCATTAAGCTGAGTATCAACCTATCTTTGTTCTTCCCCTTCATCAGCTTGCTCAACTGGGGTTTTCTCAAGATCAATCCCAATGTTCTGAGTGCAGTGAGATTTGGGTGTCACAACCCAATCAATGGGATCAGCTTCAACTATTTTCAATCCAGAACTTCGATTTTTCTTCCTTAGAGGTTGTTTTGGGGATTCTTCACTTTCTTCTTCGGGCTCAGTTTGCCCTTTCCTTTTTCTCTGCTGACTCAGGTGTAACCTAAGGTAGGTCAGCATCAACATTCTTTCCTCTGGTCATAGCCCGCTTCTTCCTGGGCACAGTTTCAATATCCTTTGCACAAGTTGTAGGTGTTTTTCTCTTCTTCTTTGCCTTAGGGGACTCAGCAGGAACCTCATGCTCTTTCTCACGCTCATTTTCTGGCTCAGCATCATTTGCTTCTTGCTCAGCTTCAATTTCTTGTTTAGCATCGTTTTCTTCCTCATCTTCCTCAATATCTTCAACTCCCTTTAGAGGTTGGTTGAACAATAACCCAAAT
Organism: Euphorbia lathyris; assembly: GCF_963576675.1. NCBI lineage: Eukaryota > Viridiplantae > Streptophyta > Magnoliopsida > Malpighiales > Euphorbiaceae > Euphorbia > Euphorbia lathyris. Next base: position 91,101,957 of record NC_088915.1, read on the forward strand.
AGTAGAGCCGCTGTTATTTCTGTTCCCAAGCTTTTAGTCTCAGTGATTGTCTCGATCTTGTGATCTTCAAGGATCTTGGTGATTAGAGAACCTAGTCGAAGTTTCTTACCTCCATATTGAAGTGCTCCCACCAAAAACACAGGCATATTGAGTGGGAAATAGGTTAGCATGTGCCATATAAAGCACTGCTCAAAGTTGGAGGCAGACGAGGCTGAGTTGAGTTTAGGGAAGATGAAGTTGGTGAATATGTAGTGTGCCATCTTCTGGTTTTGCCCCATACTAGTGTTGGGTATTTCTCCTTTGTGATTTTTGGGTTTGCAAAATCCCTTCATCTGGTCAAGCTTTTCCGTTGATACCTTTTCCTTTGTTGCTCTAAACTCGGTTCCTTTGTTAGGCAAGTTGAGTAAGCTCGCCAAGTAGGACGGAGTGATTACAATCTTGTGACCTTTAACATGCGTCTCCAGATAGTCAACATCGTCCTTATCAATATGGAGGCCGGAGTAGAATTCCCTAACCATCCGAGGGTAGGTGGTTCCGGGAAGAGCGAAGAGGCCTGTCCACTCATTCTTCTCAATCCATTCACAAAATGGCTTTTCGACAGTGATGAAGCTGGGAGAGAACCAGCGGCATTTTAGGACTTCCAGGTTGTGGACTTTCGTGTGAACCTGTACCATAGTTCTAGCCTTGGGTTTCTTCTGTTTTGAGGAGCTTGCCGGGTCAGTTTGACGGTGTTTGCTTGGAGTTAGGTTAGATTGAGGAATAGATCTAGGGCTTTCATCGGTGATCAATTTGCCGGAATTTTCACCGGAGATGTTCTGAGTGTTGGAAATTTTTAAAGATTTTTGTGGAAGATTTGAGAGAGAGAGATTCTGAATGCCAAAGGATTTACGCGTGAAGAGATTTGAGGAGTAATTCTTCTATTATTTATTTAGAGCTAAAACGGCTCTATTTATTGGACTAGTCGTTTTTCCTTAGGGCGTTCAACCGACAGAGATCCTGTTATTTATGACATTTCGGGCGCATGGGTTGTCTCATAATTGATTGCCTTTTCAAGGTGCTATTTATTACACGTGTTGGCATTTAATGGTGCAAGTGGGTTTTAGCGCAGTTTTCCTAGAAAATGAACCGTTTGTGATACTGAGAACCTAGTTCTATCAATGTGAATTTCCTACCTCTAAGGAACATAGGATATGATAATTGCTCAGTATATGTACCTACTCAGGATAATCACACAATACGTATGTCAACTCAGTATGGGGTGATTTTTCTATATTTCAAGCTCAGTAAGTAGTTGTTGCTTAATTTACTCAGCATGTCATTTGCACAACGTTCAAATTTTCACTCAACATGGCAATCACTCAACATTCACTAGAGAATTATTGAAGGGGATTAGACATACCGATAGCTTCCCTTAGTATGTTGAATTGTTCACGTGCCAAGGTCTTGGTGAAGATATCTGCAAGCTGTTCATTTGTTGGCACATAGGTCAGCTTGATCTCATCTTTTAGTACGTGATCTCTGATGAAGTGATGTCTTATGCTGACATGCTTCATCCTGCTATGTTGGATTGGATTTTTGGACAGATCAATGGCACTCTTGTTGTCACATTTGATCTCTATTGTTTCAGTCTTCACTCCATAATCCTCAAGCTGTTGCTTTATCCATAGAACTTGAGCAACACAGCTTCCAGCAGCCACGTACTCAGCTTCAGTTGTAGACAGGGCTACGGATGATTGCTTCTTGCTGAACCAAGATACTAGACAGCTTCCAAGGAAATGACATCCTCCCGAAGTGCTCTTACGTTCTAGCTTATCTCGTCCATAGTCAGCATCAGTATATCCAATGAGGGTGAAGTCATTTGAGGTTGGATACCATAGACCTGCATCAATTGAGCTTTGCAAATATCTAAAAATTCTTTTTACAGCCGTTAGATGAGATTCTCTGGGGTCAGCTTGATATCTCGCACAATAACATACTGAGTACTGTATATCAGGTCGACTAGCTGTGAGATAAAGTAACGAACCTATCATACCTCGATAGAGTTTAGTGTCTATTGACTTACTTTTCTCATCTTTGCATAGGACAGTATCAGTACTCATAGGGGTTGATATGGGTTTGCAGTCCATCATATCGAATTTCTTTAACATTTCCTTGGTGTACTTGGACTGACTTATGAAGATGCCATTCTTACCTTGCTTGATTTGGAGTCCAAGAAAGAAGTTGAGTTCCCCCATCATGGACATCTCGAACTCAGTTTGCATCTGTTTGCTAAATTCTTTGCACAAAGATTCGTCAGTAGCACCAAATATTATATCATCTACATATATTTGTGCAAGTAGGGTATGTTTTCCCTTTTTCTTAATGAACAAGGTTGTGTCAGCTTTTCCCCTGACATAGTTCCTGGTTAGCAGGAAGTTGGTCAACCTCTCATACCAAGCTCTTGGAGCTTGTTTTAGGCCGTACAGGGCCTTTTTAAGTTTATAAACGTGGTTTGGAAATTTTGGATCTTCAAACACAGGAGGTTGATTAACATATACCTATTCGTTTATGAAACCATTAAGAAATGCACTTTTGACATCCATTTGGTATAACTTAAAGTTCATGAAACTGGCATAGGCACACAATATACGTATTGCTTCTAACCTAGCAACAGGTGCAAATGTTTCCCCATAGTCAATACCCTTTTGCTGACTGTAGCCTTGGGCTACAAGTCGAGCTTTGTTTCTTATTACATTTCCATGCTCATCTAGTTTGTTTCTAAAGACCCACTTAGTTCCTATAGGCTTTTGATTCCTAGGTTTAGGCACTAAATCCCATACCTCATTTCTGGTGAATTGGTCAAGTTCTTCTTGCATGGCATTGATCCAATATTCATCGTGCTCAGCATCAGCAAAGTTCTTTGGTTCATGTATTGAGACGAATGCAACATTGCTGAGGTATTTCCTAAGCTGATCTCTGGTCATCAGCTTGTTGTCAGCAGCATCAAGAATGGACTTTTCTGAATGTCCTCTTGGGATTTTTATTTCTTTGGGCAACGTTGAGTCATTTGGAATAGGTGTTTCTACAATCTCTACAGGAATAGATTGGTCAGTGAATGTTATTGCAACTTCTTGCTTACCTTTGGTCAGCCCTTGTATTGATGATCCAGAGGCTCCATTTTGATCAGCGGAAGCTGAGCTTGGTTCATCTTCAGTGAGCTGAGTTGTCTTTCCTGCAGGGTCAGCTTCATCGAACTCAACATGAACAGACTCTTCTACAACCTGAGTCCGTTTATTATAGACTCTATATGCTTTACTGTTTGTTGAGTACCCTAAGAAGATCGCTTCGTCAGCTTTAGCATCGAATTTTGCAAGATTGTCCTTTGTATTGAGTATGCAACATTTACACCTAAAGGCACAAAAGTAACCAATGTTGGGCTTTCGTCCTTTCCAAAGTTCATATGGGGTTTTCTTAAGTATAGGTCTTACTAGAGCCCTATTCAGTATATAGCATGTTGTGTGGACAGCTTCACCCCAGAAATACTTTGGAAGCCTATTTTCACTCAGCATGGTTCTAGCGATTTCGACAATGGTTCTGTTCTTCCTTTCAACAACCCCATTCCGTTGAGGTGTTCTAGGGGCAGAGAAATTATGGTCAATACCACTGGTTTCACAGAATTCATCAAACTGTTGGTTTTTGAATTCTCCACCATTGTCGCTTCTAATATGAGCTACTTTTAGGTCTTTGTCAATTTCAAGCTTTCTAATAAGTGTAGTAAACATCTTAAAAGTTTCATCTTTGCTACTCAGCAAGATGATCCAAGTGTACCGAGAGAAATCATCTACAATGACCAAGGAAAATTTCTTACCTCCCAAGTTGAGTGGCTGGATAGGTCCGAAAAGATCCAAGTGTAGTAATTCCAATGGTCTCTTGGTTGAGACAATAGTTTTACTTTGAAATGACTTTTTGGTTTGTTTCCCTTGCTGACAAGCTTTACATAATTGATCTTTCTCAAATTTCAATTTGGGTAATCCCTCAACTAATTGCTTTCTAGCTAATTTGGCAAGAAGGTCCATGCTGACATGCCCAAGTCTTCTATGCCATAGCCAGGAGTTATCCTCTTTAGACACTAAGCATATGTTTTTAGAAAACTGTTTTTCTAGGTTTAGCATGTATACATTATCTACACGAGGGGCAGTTAAAATCAATTCATTTGTGTTCCCCTCGAGTATTTGACACTTAGTATCATCGAATACAACCTTTCTGCCACTCTTGCAAAGCTGAGCTACACTCAGTAGGTTGTATTTGAGACCTTTGACTAAGGAGACAGACTCAATAGTTGGGTTACCTCCGATAGTACCTGAGCCGACTATTTTACCCTTCTTATTGTCTCCGAAGCTTACACTTCCACCTCGTTTAAGCTCTAGTGTGATGAATTGTGTTTCATCACCTGTCATGTGCCTTGAGCATGCGCTGTCTATGTACCACAACTTTGACTTCTCTACGCATGTCAAGCTAACCTGCATTTTAAACTATTCATTTTTAGGTACCCAATTCTTTTTGGGTCCTTTCTTGTTAGTGTAAACAGGTGCAAAGTCATACTTTAACTTATGACGACATACTTTTATAGTGTGGCCTGGCTTACCACAAAAGTCACAAAAAATTACCCTTTGGGGGTTGTACTGAGTGCGGTCAGCATTGTTGTGCTGAGCATGCCAGCATACCTTTGTGGAATGTCCTTTTCTTCTGCAGAAGTCACATTGGACAACTCGCTTGTTATGCCAACACACTTCTTTTGTGTGCCCCCTTTTTCCACAACATTCACATTGAGTGAACTGCTTATGCTGACTAGTACTTGCGTACTCAGCATGGGGTTTATTTCCATTTGAGCCTTTTATTTGACTCTGTAAGGTTGTAACATCCTTTCTAAGTTTCTTTGACTCAGATTGGACCTCCGTGACAAACTTATGCATTATTTGAATGTTGTTATGTAAATCTGCATTGTCTTGGAGGAGATATCTGAGGTCACTCAGCTTGACCTCTTCAATCTCGTCACACCGCCTGTTGAGTGATTTGATTTTCTTGTTACACTTTTTAGTTAGTGTGTATAAATCACTCAAGGCATTTACCATTTCGTTTCTAAGCAAAAGTAGGGATGTTACCTCATTATTGCGTTCCTCCTGGTCAGTTTCATCAGAGAGGTTAGCTTGCTCAGATTGAGAGTGATCAGCATCATCGGCCATGAAGCATATGTTCGCCGTTTCATTTGCATCAGCTTCGGATGAAGTTGACTCGTCACTGTCACTCCATGTTGCTACCATTGCCTTCTTGTTTCCCTTCTTATCTCTTTTTAGGTTTGGGCAGCTTGACTTGATGTGCCCAGTTTGGTGGCACTCAAAACATGTGACGGACTTGGAGCTGTCCTTCTTATATTTGTCACTGGACTCAGCTTTGTACCTATCACCTTTCTTGTATGGCCGTTTGCTGTTTCTGTCATTTCTTCTAAACAGTTTCTTCATCTTTCTAGTAAACATAGCCATTTCCTCATCATCAGTTGACTCAGCTTCTGTGGAGTCAGCTTTCATCACTAGTGATTTCTGTTTCTTATCTTCGGACTTTTATTTGGCTTCAAAGTTTTTCATAGAGATTTCATGAGTCAGCAAGGATCCGATCAGCTCATCATATTTGTAAGTGGTCAAGACCTGAGCTTCTTCTACAGCCGTTTTCTTTGCTTGCCAACTCTTAGGTAGACTTCTCAGGACTTTCTTCACCTGTTCCTCTTCAGTGAAGTTCTTTCCAAGTCTTTTCAGCTCATTTATGATGTTGGTGAATCTTGAGTTCATTTCAGAGATGTCTTCATTCTCATTCATCTCGAACAGCTCATAGAGTCTCATATGTTGATTGACTTTGGACTCCTTAACCTTACTTGTGCCTTCATAAGTCACTTCCAACTTTTTCCAAATCTCCTGTGCTGACTCACATCCTGAAATCTTATTGTATTCTGCAGCATCTAAAGCACAGTGAAGCATATTTATAGTCGAAGCATTATTTTGTAATTTTCTGAGGTCATCCTCTGTCCACTCAGCTTCGCTCTTAACAATTTTCTCATTGTTAACAGTTTTATATGGCACATGTGGACCTTGAACAATTGCAAGCCATGCACTCATGTTTGTGGCTTGAATAAAGTTTTTCATCCTATTCTTCCAGAATGTATAATTAGATCCAAAGAATAGGAGAGGTCTAGTGATTGATAATCCCTCAGGGAGTATCTGTGTTGTTTGGTTCCCTGGAAGGAAACGAGTGCTGTTCTCAGCCATTTATGGGGATCCGCTCAAGATAGTTATATCTTTGAGTAGTGAGCTTAAGCTCTGATACCACTTGTTGGTCCCGTGTGATTAGTTCCAAGGGGGGGGGGGGGGGTTAGGAACTAATATAACTTTTTTCGTTTAATTAATATGCTGACTTAGTTATTTTGTAAGTTAGTCAACTCAGCTTTTGGTCGGCTTGGCCAGATATGCTTATAAGATAGCTTTAGCCGGATATTGACTAAAGATGTTTTATTTGTAAGCTAGATATTGACACTCTTGGAGGTCAGCTTCTAACTCAGCACTTGAAATTACTCAGAGTCAACTTTAAACAATTTTATATGCTGAGTAAACTTCACACACAACATATGCAAATATATATATTGAGAGAGAGTTTAGAGATTACTCAGTATCACTTATCCTGGTTCGGCCTCTCCGTCTACGTCCAGTCCCCAGAGTCCTCTAGGCTTTTAGAATCTAATACTAAGCTCTTTAAAGGTAGAGCACAAACCAATTACAAGGCAGTTGAATATGCAAGAGTACCTTCCTCTATTCGTCTACTCAACTCCTACTAAGTGCTACAGCTCAGCACCTAGATTTCTCTATCACTGAATGTTTACAGCCAAACACTCAGCACAACACTCTCAATGTTTCAATTGATAAACACTTGTTCCTTTTCACATAAAGAACACTTTAGAAGATTACTAGTAATCACTCTAGCATTTACACAAGGAATAGAAGATGGGTGTAAGATCTCTTTTTGTGTCTAAGTGCTTTTGTATCTTTTCTCTCTTGTTCTTTTCTTTTTGTTGATCGACGATGATCCAAGAAGTTTGATTGTCCTTATATAGGGAAAATCTGTGTTGAATCATTTTGAAATGATTTAGCCATTGATGTTAAAACGGCTCTTTTAGGGGACAGATTCTGGTCAGCTTCAGACTGTTCCGGCCATTCCCTTCCTCTGTTTTCCTTCAGACGTCAGGCTTGTCTTCTTGCGTCAGGCTTGTCTTTTTGTGCCAGTTGTCTTTTACCAATAATCCATTGACCCATACATCTCGGAATGTGTCTTCTGCGTATTTTCAAGGATTCAATTATTGGTACAGAGGGGCAGTAATCATTGTCTCTTAGCAAATGACTTTTTCATGCTGTCCTGAAGAATCACTCAGCTTCTACTGCGTAAATCATTGTCATTGGCAATTTCCAAGCTGAGTAGATTTTTAGTCAGCTTAGCTTCGTGAGACAGTTGTTGTTGTGGTTTCTTATGATGAGCCTTATTTCGCTTCTCTTTGTTGGGCGTTTATGTCTTTGTCCTTTGATGCTAAGTTTGATTCCACTCAGCTTGATACTTTAGGCTTCTATGCTGACCTTCATTCCACTTAGCTTATTTTGTTCATCTTATGCTGACTTCTTCCTGTCTTACTTTTTATATTTGTCTTTATTTATATTTATACTCAATATTGAACAAACGGATTAGTACAATTAAAATAAATCACTTAAATTTAATTATCTCTTAATCATGGATGATTTTGTCAAATCAAAATCTTGTGGAAAGGTGTTTCAACATCCTTCTCCTCTAATTTTCCATAGTGGGTTGCTTCTAGGATTTGCGTGGTGTTGCAAGTGGCACCAACTACGAACCTGGGTAAGTATCTGGGAGTTTTTCTCTTCCATAAACGTGTGGATCACAGTGACTTTCAGCATGTAGTGGACAGAGTGTAGAACAGGCTGAATGGGTGGATGAGTCATTGCCTATCCCTTCCTGGTAGAACCACCATGATTCACTCTATTGCCTCCTCTATTCCTTCTTACATTATGCAGCCGATGATTATACCGATAAATGTGTGTCGCCTTTTGGATCGTTTGAATCGTCAATTTTTATGGGGTAGTGTGGGTAGTCGGCGTAAAATTCACCTTGTCTGATGGGACATTGTGTGTTGGCCAAGATGTTGGGGTGGCCTGGGAATTCGCCCTACGCGGGAGTTTAATTTGGCTACGGTGGCGAAGCTTGGTTGGAGGTTAATCACTAAAGATTCGACCCTTTGGGTTCAAGTTTTGAGGAATAGGTATATGAGAGGTACGTCTGATCTTAAGGAGATTCGTGCTAAGCAAAATTCTAGTCATGTTTGGGAGAGCATTGTGCAGGGTTCAGTTTTATTGAATCATGGGCTTGAAAGGCTCGTCGGGAATGGTACTTCAACGGAATTCTAGACTGATAGATGGGTGGGGGATAGCACTCTTGAGGAAAATTTTATTTCAGTGATTCCTGAGACTGTTAGAGGTAGATTATAGCTTCCTATTGGAGGAGGGAAGGGGGTGGGATTGGGAGATGCTTCATGGTCTGATTTCGAGCTCTACTTTGCTTCATCTGGCATCAATGGTCGTTTTTCCTGGCGACGAGCAACAAGATTCCTAGAGGTGGCGGCTCACTAGTTCAGGTATGTTTCATACATGCAAGCTTCATACACATACCTAATTTAGTTGCAACATACTTATTCAAGTCATACTAGAAGATATATGACCCTTTATTTAGTTGCAACATACTTATTCAAGTCAATGACACCAAATGTAAGGTACTTACTAGGTCGTGCTTGGGGATATCATGGTGTGGGAAACTTCGAAGAAACTTTCAGAATCTAGCCCAATCTAAGTGGAGGGCCTCGCATTCAAGTTGTCGGAAGGAGGTGATTTCGTTACGCAACTTCACTGTTTTGGAAGGTGGAAAGTAATAAGAGAGAAACTCCTTTTCGAGCTCATCTCGTGACGTGATAACTCCGGCTTCCAAAAAATGCAACCATTCCAATGCTTGGCCTGTCAAAGAGAAATATATGGTTCCCTAAAGATGACCCATGGAAGGGCACCGGTAATCGTGCCCCCCTACACAATAATCAATTATGAATATCAAAACAAGTAGTAAACACCAACACGTATAGAGAAATGGGAATTGCAAATCATATATTATAAATATGGAATGAAAATAATGTGAATACAACCAAGCCTAGTACATAGGAAGAGTACAAGCTAATTAGCAAGTAAGAAAGGAAGAATCAGCCCTTGGAACTAGCTAACCGGACTCAAGGCCGTCTCTTAGGTCTTGGAGGTGGAACTTCTCGAGTGTGGTGGAAGAGGATGGAACGAAAGTTCGACGGAGTGACGGAACAAGCTCTCAAAGTGGTAGAGTTTAGTTATACAAAGTCTGAATCAAGAAATGAGTGCTAATCACTCATATTTATACACATCAAGTTCGGGGGTAAAATTGTAAATACACAAGTTACAAGTAAGAATTCACACTATTTTTGCTGGTTTCACAAGGCACGCCCCGCGTGGAAGGTGGTATGCCCCGCATCCCTACCATTTTTAGCCCATTCCGTTGATAATTTCTTCCGCGTGGGCCAATTTCAAACTCGTTGACTCAACCATGCCCCGCGTAGACTGGGGCATGCCCCGCGTGGTTGAGCTCTTGGAACTTTTCATGCTGGATTATGCCTTGGACGCCCCACGTATATCTTGGGATGCCCCGCCTGGTTGAGCTCCTGGAACTTTTGTCTTTAATTCACACCTTGGATGCCCCGCGTATCATGTATTATGCCCCGCGTGGTAGGTGTTGACCATGTGGGAATGCGTAATTAACTACAGTGATTTAGGGGGCATTGACCTACGCCCCGCGTGCTTGCTTCCGCGCCCCGCGTGTCCTGTGAATCATCATTTGTTTATTTCTAACTTGTACCTGCAAAATACGATCCTCGAGAACCGAATTAGCTTGGCGTTTATTTTTCTGAAATTAATAAAAAAATTAAGGAAATTAACTAAAAATATAAAATTTATTCTTATTTTGTTATTTATTCGAAAAACACTATTTTTGTATTTAAACTCACTTATTAAGCTCAAAATTATACCGTAAATCACGCTAAAAGATAGGGACAAAACGTCCCTATCACTTATGTGTTTACCTTTAATTGATCAGATTATGCATGCTTAATGCCTTGAAGTTGTCAGGAATAGGATTATTGCTAGAATGAGACTCGATAATGATCAACTAGCCTGATATGTATATATGTTTGTGCCTAATGCATATAACCTGACAAAGATAGGATTATAGATAGACATGAACCTGACCATGGGATTGTCTATACTGAACTTGTATAATCCCACCTCGCTAGAGACCACTAGGAGTGCGGCTTCGTGACTGGGCTATGGCTTTAGTCTTAATTTCCAAGGAACCTATTGCTTTACATGCCCTAAGTTATATGCCTAATCAAGCCGTTAGCTGAATGCATGTGAATAGGTTAGATAAATCTTGATTACATTTGTCTTTTTTATTAGGTCAATTACCGTCAATCACTAATAAAGCATAAGTTTGAACTCCCTAAACTCATACATAGGATTTAATCAAAGGATTCCTCATCTTGGATTGTACCTTCCATTAATTCACCTTCTACCCTGTTAATTGTTCACTTTATTGCTTATTTTGTTATTTCAATTCATTTAATTAATTAGTTATTCAACACCCAAACTATTATTCAACATCCTAAATAATTAGATCACTCTAGGTAGATTTACTAATTATAACAAATAGTCTTTGTGGTTCGATCTCGTGCTTAGCACATTACTACTTGTTGCTATAGGATACACTTGTCCTATTAACTGCCATATATTTTGCGAGCATCAAGTTTTTGGCGTCGGTGCCGAGGACTATTTCGATTATAATCTGTGTAAATTGAATAGGGTGAAATCATTGTTTATATTTCTTAAAAAAAGCGGATTTTTTTGTTTCGTCTCGTCTCGGTGAGACACTATTCATCTCGTCGAGACACATTAAAAAAAATTCTCGTTAAAAAAAATCTCGTATCGTCTCGACGAGACACTGTTCATCTCGTCGAGACACATTAAAAAAAATTGTTTGTATAAATTTTTTTTAATTAAGTTAAAATTTTTTCTTTTCTTTTACTCTGTCTATTCTTATGGTTGTTTCTTTTAATGGCAGGACCTTATCAGCAGAACACTCGCCGACGCAGGATTGATTTCCAGGATTTACGATTGGATTTCAACAACTTAGCATCAGATAATTGGGGTTGGATGAACCGCCACCCCTGGGGGAGTTTTCCTATCCTATTTCATTTTTTTCACTTTACTTTACATTTTACTTTTATGGATTTTTGGAAGTAAATGCATGTTGCAAGTGTGGGGAGGAAGTAATAGGATAAGATGATTTTTTATTCTTGCCATTTGCATGTTTCCCTTTTTATTTTTCTACTTTAGGTTGCATGTTTATTTTAGGATTTCATACCTTATGTTTTTGTTTGCTTTTTATTTTGATTCTAGGAATAAAAAGAATCCTAGGCAGTTGAATTTGATACATTTAGCTAACGGCTTGATTAGGCATATAACTTAGGGCATGAAATCAATAGGTTCCTTGGCAATTAAGACTAACGTCGTAGCCCAGTCACGAAGCCACACTCATAGTGGTCTCTAGTGAGGTGGGATTATACAAGTTCAGTATAGACAATCCCATGGTCAGGTTCATGTCTATCTATAATCCTATCTTTGTCAGGTTATAGGCATTAGGCACAAACATATATACATATCAGGCTAGTTGATCATTATCGAGTCTCATTCTAGCAATAATCCTATTCCTAGCAACTTCAACACATTAAGCATGCATAATCTGATCAATTAAAGGTAAACACATAAGCCCTAGGTCCCTAATCATACATAATCATATAATCAATCTCATCCCCATCTCAGATTGGATGGGGATTAGTTCATAGACAAACTAATCATAGCAATAGGGAGTAAAGGAATAATGGAAAACATCTTCAATAGATTATAAAAGTAAAAGATAAGAGGGAGAGATAGAAATCTAAAACCCGCTTTGTCAATTCCGATTTATAAAATAGAAGATCAAACGGTTCTCCCATTAATTGTTCTTCAAAAGAAAAGACAAAATAGAAGATCAATCGCTTCTCCCATTCGCACATTACAACCCATGTTTAAGACCTTTTGACTTTGTTTGGAAAATCTTTAAACCCTAAAGACTGGGCCAATAAGCAAAATCATAACCTATTGATTCGTGTATCGAGCTGAGGAGTGAAGTTCCATTCCCTTCCTTGTGGAAACAAAGGCCATTTGAGAGTGAGTGAAAATCCCTTCCTTAGTGAGGCACTTAGGGTACACATGTTGTTTGATTGAATTTTGTAGTTCAACCCAGAGCGTTTACGAATCTCTCGAATAGGACTGCAGGTTTTAGATCTGGTCTAACCGCATTTATATCAAGCTCATGTGTGCTAATCATAGATTGAGTTAGTTGAAAGTTGAAAAGAGTTCGTTTGCTATTGCGATTTCCTTTCGTTTTCCTATTACCTCTTCCATTCCAGACTGTGTTCTTAGGCTCTCTCCATTGCCCTATTTCTATGTCATTCCCGTTTGTTTCTATGTCTTGTTGTGTTTGCTTGAGGACAAGCAAGGATTAATTTGGGGGTATTTGATAGGCTCATATTTGATCCTAATAAACACACCTTATGTGAAATAAAAGGGGTAACTTAAGGCTTGTGATTGCATAAAATGTAGGCTAAAAAGGGTCTTTATGCAGATCTTGAAAGAAGGAACGAAACAGCTGCCATGCATCCTATTTTGCAGGAAAAGTCGACAGTACCCAGCGGACCAGCGGATAAAGGGGAGAACTAGGGAGGACAGCATGAACAGGAGGCGGTAGCAGGAGTAGCCGGCTAAAAGTAACATGATTATAAGAAATCCTGACCTTGAGTGTTCAAGTGTCTAAACTTAACTACCCTTTTGATGAAAGAACAATTTGACCTTTCGGAACAATCTTTATTTCTATAATATTTTTAATATTTTTTTTTATTTTCGGGCCTCCCTCCTTTAAATAGAAAACAGTAGTTGGAGGGGAGGCAGACTTCTTTTTGGAAAATTTTGTGGAGAAGTGCTAAAACAGTCGGGAGAGCGGAAAGCTTTCTCTGAACCAGGAAAACTTGATTAATGGAGAGTTATTTCTCTTCTTTAGGCTGTTCACTCTTTACCATGAGTGAGTATTCGATTGAATGGGCTAGGCCAGAGACGGGTTGTTGCTGTAAGTTAACTTAACCTTTTTTATGAATGAATGTTGTTATTGTATGTGGTGTTTAATGATGCTCTTAAATGCATGTTTGAGTACGTTTATCTTAGTGTTAATGAATGATGGGGAACTGCTTTCATTCTCATGTATCTCTCATTTAACATACAAAACCCTAAGTAGGAATACAAGGGGTTTCTATCAAGGGTTTTCTAAAAGATGAAATGTTGTTTCGTGTCTAATGCATGAGAGAACCAACTTTGAGGACGCTTGAAGCTGTAGTAAGTCTTAGAATCTTAAGAACACACGGAAGTTGACTTAAGTGAATCTAAAGCAGAGACCTTGACCTCACCATATTTCATTCATGAATAAATAGACTAAAGTTATACTGTAAGCAACCTGTTCCTACCGTGGCTTAGCCTGTTCCACCCTCTTATTGTGACAAATCAGTATCTTTTGAACAAACTAGTAGAAAGTCTTTCACTTTTAGTCATACCAGAAGCTTATGGACTTACCATTACCCACCTCCAGGCCAACCCCCGTGCAGAACTCAGCAAACACAACACTGAGCCCTTTCCAAAGGAAAGAACAATTGTCAATCCTCTCTTTAGGGCCCCCAAAGATTTTGTCCTTTCGATACTTGCCACAAAGCAATCGAACCCAAAGAGAAGAAGGGTTCTGCCACATTCTCCAGAGGAGCTTCATCAACAAGACCTTATTGTTATCTTTAGCTTGTCTGATGCCAAGACCCCCCCTGCTTTTAGGCTGGCAGACCTCCTTCCAAGGGACTAGGTGAATCTTCCTACCCTCTCCAGACTCACCCCAAAGAAAACGCCGATTGATTTTATCAAGCTCATTGAGAACCGGCTCAGGCAACTTACATGCTTGCATGATATGATTGGGAGCTGCGCAGTTGACAGACTGAATTAAGGTTAGACGGCCAGCCAAGGAAAGAGAATTGGCCTTCCAACTAGCACACAACCCATTAGTTTTGTCCAGAGTCTCCTTAAAAGAGGCTTTGGAAACTCTGTCACCATGAAGGGGGATCCCAAGATACTTTCCCAAGGATTGGGTAAGAGGGATACCCGAAAGATCGCTAAGCTTATTACAGAGGCTTCTATCCATGTTCTTAGAGCAAAGCATCCGGGACTTATGGACATTGATCTTCTGGCCAGAAGCAACGCAAAAGCACTCCAGGATATTCATGACCACACCAATTTGCTCCTCATTCCCTTCCACAAAGATCATCACATCGTCAGCGAAGAACAAGTGGGAAATAGGAGGGCAAAATCTGTTAATGGACACAGGATGGAGACTCCCCTTATTCACAGCTTCTTGAATTAGGTGAGCCAGCCTTTCCATTGCTATCACAAAAAGGAAATGGCTCATCGGATCTCCTTGACGGATACCCCTAGAAGGAGAAAACTCATTAGACATATCTCCATTGATCAAAACCTAGAAAACAGAAGAAGACACACAACCTTCAATCAAACTCCTCCAGTTCTCAGGAATACCAGCTTTACTTAAGCTATCCAAAAGAAAGCTCCAGTTTAAACGATCATAAGCTTTCTCCAGATCAAGCTTGAGAGCCACGATCCCTTTCTTACCCTTCCTCATTTTCATGGAATGGACCATCTCCTGGGCAATTACCACATTGTCCATCATTTGCCTACCAGGAACAAAGCTACCTTGATTTTGGCTAATAATCTCAGGAAGGATCCGCCGGATCCTATTCGCCACAATCTTAGTGATAGCTTTGTATAAAACATTACATAGGCTGATCGGCCTCATTTGTAAAAAGGAGGAGGGCTTTTCAACCATAGGGATCAGAACCAGGAGGGTTTTATTCACCAGGCTAATCATGTTGGAACCGCGGAAGATTCCAAAGATAAAATTATAGACACCTTCCTTCACCGAGTCCCAGTGTTTATGGTAGAAACTAGCAGGGATACCATCGATCCCTGGAGCTTTAGTAGCTCCAATACTGGTGAAGGCAAGATCAATTTCTTTCCGGTCGATAGGATCAAAGGCATCAACAATTACCTCCTCTCCAGCCTAGGAAAGGTGACCCCAAAGTGGGCTTTGTCCAGATCCACAACTTCCTCTTTAAAGAGGTTTTTATAGAACTCAAGAGCAAGGCGACGAATATCTTCTTCCTCATAAATCCAATCACCATTAGAATCTTTAATAGCATCGATCTGGTTCCTTTGCCTTCTAATAATAGTAGAAAGGTGGAAGAATCTGGTGTTCCGGTCACCATCCTTAATCCAAGCCTTCCTAGATTTCTGGAACCAAAGGAGCTCTTCCTGTCTAAGGACCGCTTCCAGCTCGTTCTGGAGAGATCTAAGATGACAATTCATACTGTGGTGAAAACGGATCTCCAAACAGCGTTGAATGCCTTCCATCCTCCTTAAGAGTTTATTTTTCCTTCGGATAATATGGCCAAAGATGTTTTTATTCCATCCCACCACATTTCTTATAAACTCCTCAGCAGCAAGGAGAACATTAGAATGGGGTTGCCAATTATCCTTAACAAAGTTCCTGAACTCAGGATGGGTGTCCCAAGCAACAAGGTACCTAAACGGTCTATTCCCTTTGGGTCGATGACCTTTAACCAGCTTAACGAGGATAGGACTATGGTCCGAGTGGCGAAAAGGGAGGTTCAGCACGTTTACCTCAGGAAATCTATAGATCGCCGCTACATTCGCATACACTTTATCCAACCGAACAAACACGTTGTTCCTTTTCCAGGTGAACTTGTGGCCAGCCGCACCAAGGTCCGATAGCCCGCAAAGATCCATATTTTGTTTATGGTTAAGGCACCGGTTGATATAATGATTGCCCCCCCTTTCTAATCACTCATCCGGGCAATATCATTAAAGTCACCAGCGACCAACCAAGGATCCATCATATTCGTACTAATAGAGAACAGGATCTCCCAAAGCCTCTTCCGGTTAGTCAGGATCGGATCGGCATAGACAAAGGACACAAAGAAAGGTTTGTTGCCAGGATAACACACCTTGCTATGAATGAATTGGTTATCAATAGTAATAATATCAATACTTACATGACCTGGCTTCCAAAAAAGCCAGATCCCCCCTGCTCGACCAGTAGCCTCCGACCTGACACACTTCCAATTCTTAAACTTTTTAACCACCTCATCTGCTTTAGAACCACTAACCTTGGTTTCAAGAAGAGCAAAACAAGAAGGGTTAAATTGCTTAATAAGATCATTAACATGGATGCGGGTTGCTTTGCTAGCCGCACCTCTAACATTCCAAACAAAGAAGTCCATCAGAAGGAAGACAACTGATCACAGGCACACACCCTAGAGCAGGTATTTATTCGGGGCTCCTGAGAGCCTAGAAGAGGTGCCAGCCGGCCCTCTTTTATCCCAAGAATCCAAAGAACCAAGGTTCTTTTTAAGGTTAGCCTTAGGTTTCTTCAAAAGAGACTTATTAACTCCTATAGACTTCCCAATTAGGGGGTCTACAAGGGGATTCAGCACACTAACCTCATTAAGCTTTGCTTTCCCTGTCGAGCCAGTGATCTGGGATTTCCCCTTGGCATAAGCTTTGGGATCGAAAAGAGGATTAATAGAGTCACCAAGGATGGTAGCTGGCTCAGCAGATTCCAGGCTTGGCATACTTAACTCCATGTGTTCAGCTGGTAACTCCGAATCCTGACCATCCATAATAGATAGGGCTCCGAATCTATATCCTGAACCGGAAGCTGAGTCCCTACCAACACCACTCTTAGTATCAGGAGGCCTAGCCTTGATCTTAGGAGCAATTTGGAGAGAGGTCATCTCCTTGCTGATGTCTAGAACTTGATTCCGAGAAGCATAAGCACGTGGCTTCCTTCGGGCTGACCTTTTGGCCAACATCCATGGCCCAAAATTCTTCTCCTCACCTTTGCTACCTTCATCTCTGCTTATGATAGGCACCACCACCTCCTCGACCACTTTCCTTCTTCTGGGGCAGCCATCATAGGTATGGCCAAACATACCGCATTCATAACAGATATTGTGAATACCTTCGTATTCAATATAAAAGACCTTATTCTGAACGGAGAATTTAGACAGAAGAGGCTTAGTAAGATCAATGTCAATACAAACCCTGGCAAACTTGCCTCTTTCTGCCCCCACGGCAGTCTTGTCAACATGGTGAACTTTCCCAACCAGGCCACCAATCTTATTCAGAAATCTTTCATTATAGTATTCAATGGGTAGACCTGGGAATCTAACCCAAGTAAGGATCCTATTAACAGAGCAATCATGCGGATTAAAATTTGGTACCCAAGGCCTCAGCGCTAAAACATGATTGGATATGATATAAGGTCCACCATTAATCACTGAATTGTAATCTTCTGCCCTTGTAAATTTTATGACATAATAGTCATTCTCCAGATCCGTGATGGTAACCTTCCCTTTCTTTGCCCATTGGGCCTGGATCCTCTGGGCAAAGTAATTGAAGCTTATCCTTTTCCCAAGAACAGTGACAATTAAGGAGAGTTTCCATTTGGATCTAAGAACCCGCTTGTCTTCCGATGAAAGTCGGATAACAGGACACAAAGGGTTCTCTTGCTCACCATCCTCAATATCTGAGTCAGAAACATCTCCCTCAGAAACCTCATCGATAATGTCATCCTCAATCATGGGTTCTTCCTCTACCACCCCCATTACCTTATCTTTCCAAGATCAATTCCCCAGCCCTAATCCAGGGTTACCATGAATACTGGGATTAGACCTAGGAACTGAGATTTTTAGGCAAGCAGCCCCCTGGGCCAAACCCCCGCTCAATGGAGGAGCCACAAAATCCCCAACATCCCTAAACTTCGTGCCATCCTTCGGGGCCTCGCCTTGGGCATCCACCTTTAGTGCCGGCAACCCTGCGTCGCTACCTACACTTGTAGGAGCACCAGGCGAAGGCCTACCGCCCTCCCCAGCCGGGGCGATAAAATCCGCAACGCAGGCCAAGGATCCCGCCCCCCGCTCATGCTCTCCCTCTCCTGCAGCCGGTAGAGAAACAGAGCCAGCGCTCCCGCCTACACCATCAACCAGTCCCAGCGCCCCCGAAGCCGCGGCCGTAATCTGGCCACACTCCGAGCCACCAAGCCCCGCCCCAGCAACGCCTTCCTCCGGAACAGAAACCCGTTCCCTCGACCTTTCACGGATACGGTCGGTACTGAACCGTCTAACCCGCGGAGAAATATCCGCCGATCTCCTAGCCTCCTCCGCCAATCTTCCATCCAGATCCAGATCCACGCCCAGCCCCTTCGCCGCCACACGAGCCGCCGCCTCCTTCGCAGCCCGGCCACCCGCTCCTCCCATCGTCACCCTAGACCTAGTCTCCCGTTCCTTCGCCATGAAAAATCGCCAAAAGAATTACCCGTTTGTTTTTAGGATTTAGGTCTTAAATTTATAATTGTTTTAGTAACATACTAAATATTTTAGATATAATTGATATGTGGAAGTGTGATGTTTGTCAGATTTTCTGTGAAATATAGGCACAATTGATTTTACTTGAAAATGTTATCATCTGGTACATTACAAGTAAATATGGCAGATATGGAATATACGGAGTGGGAAATGTTACGGAGGACGTTGTGATGTTGTGGATTACAGTTAATTCTAATAATTAATGACTAGATTATTAGAAATATTTTTAACATATCCTAGTAAATCTCAATCAACTTATTTTGGTAAAAATACTCAAAATAGTCCATTAACGTATATAGTGATAAATTAATCCCTTATTTTAATAATCAATCACTCGTTAACCTATTTAATAAATAATCAACCACTCATTATCTTATTTAATAAATAACCAACTGAGCTGATGGGTAATTAGTCTCGGTGGTCACAAAAATTTGGACAAGGACTCCAAAAGGCTAGAAAAGTTTAATTTTTCTCAATAAAATTACTTAATTTATTTTTGTCTCAATAAAGTAACTTTAATATTTTCCAATCATATCATTTATCTAATTATTTATGAAATAATTGGAATCAATCAATCCCTAAATTTTGGGAAAACCATTTTTATACTTTGAAAGTATTACATTATTATAGTTGATTTTATCAATATAAATTTTATGATAAAGACACAATTTTATATAAAATATTATTTATCTTAAAAAAAATAAAAACTAAATGACTTGTTACAAAGCTAATAAACCTCACTTGTTATATTTTTTATTCAACGAAATATATTAAACTATGTTTATACAAGTAAATTCATGTTTATATACAAACTCTAATTTAAAAACAAAATATAAATTATATGTGAACACAAAATAAAAATCCACGAAATATGTTACATATTTAGTTAAAACTATTTTCATACAAACCTTTAAAAATACTCATCTTTTTACATCGAAATCATAATATATATATATATATATATATATTATGAATATTTGGATAAAAAAAACTTAGTTTCACAAGAAGAAGAAAATAATATCTCATCCTAAGGAGAAATGGCTCTAGAAAAAACCTAATAACGTTGATCGTCCTTTCTAAAGATGAAAACACAAAAAGAAAATAACAAATGACCACAACATAATAAATAAACTAAAATACAAGAAATAACACGATCTTTAGGTCTCTAAGTTTGTTACATTTATATCGTGTCTCTATAGCGTTTGTAGAGTCTGACTCGGTGTTCGCCTACATCCAAATTCGTAATCAAAGCACTTTGAATCCGAACAAGGTATAAAATAAGAACTTTTTGATGATTTTCAACACAAAATCACAAACCCAAGATGCTACTTGAGCAAATTGAAGTTAATAAGTGTGTTGGAATAAGTAGTAAACTATTTTTTGGTATTTTTGGGACTCAAAATAGATGAAACTTGCAATTTAGGAACAATTAATTCATCACTTTCACTTATTTTCAATAAATTTCACTCACTTTCACTTATTTTCAATAACTTTCACTCACTTATTTTCAATAACTTTCACTCACTTTCACTTATTTTCAATAACTTTCACTCTCTCTCTCTCTCTCTCTCTCTCTCTCTCTCTCTCTCTCTCTCTCTCTCTCTCTCTCTCTCTCTCTCTCTCTCTCCTCTATTTCTTCTCCTAATCCGAGAGCCCACATCTCTCTAACTTGTTCTCTTTCTTATAAAGGCTTGGCTGAAAATCAAGCCTAAATCTTCTCTTTTGATTTTCCATCTTTATCAAAGGCTCCTCTTTCCTTTTATCTTCTTCTTTTCTTTATTTCCAAAATCAGGTCCTTTTTTATTTATTTTAATTCCAAAAATTGAGGTTTCCTTCTCTTTCTCTTATTTCTTTCCAAAAGAAACATTAGCCCTTCCACATGTCACTTTCTCATTCGTTCACCAAAAAATTTCCTTTTACTTTCTCTTATTTGTGGTGTGTACACTCCTATTCTTCGTTTATTTATTTTCTTTTTCAAGCTTTCCTTTTGAATATTTTTTTTATAGGGATAATGTGAAAAAAAAAAAAAAAAATACCCCTAATATTTATAGGTAGAAGCAATTTTATTCCCAAATGTATAAAATTTTGCAATTTTATTCCCAATAATATTTTACCTCGAATACTGGAAAGTTGAGTAAATTTCAAACATTATTATAAGAGAGATATTTTGGTCCTTATTCTCCACCAATTTCATATCAGTTTGTTTAAAAAAATCAGATTTTGAATTTTTTTACAAACTCGTACCAAAGACAGTACATTTTAAAAAAAAATTAATTTTTTTTCACGTCCAATCATATGTTTATAATATGTTACTATTGAGTGATAAAATGACCCATATGTGAAGTGTAGATGACAAAATTCGTCATCGAGAATAAATTATTTCTGAAATTGACCAAACTTGCCAATGTCAAGAGTAAATTTGTTATTGATTGCCAACTTTGGGGGTAAAAATGCTTCTAGCTGTAAACATTATGAGTATTTTTGTATTTTATCCTTTTTTTTCTATTGTTTAGTTTCTTTCATCTCCAAATCAGTGGTTTCTAACGTTTCCTCTTTTCCAATCATTTATTTTTCCTTCTTTCTCTCTATCCAAATTAGTCCCTCTTCTTTCTTCTATTTTTTATTGACCGAAAATGAGAGTATTCTCTAGAGGTGGCAATTATTAGGTTTGTGTCGTATTATATGGTGTCAATTTAAAGTTAGTGTCAAAATAAGTCAACTCTAACCCAATATAAAACTTATGCCTCATAATCGTGTTAACCTTACCGGGTTAGTTTCGATTTCGTGATGTCGTATTTTCGGATCGCATCTAATTTTATTATGTGTTTATATTAATGGTGCATTTTAAAAGTATATAAAGATATTGTACTATTTTTAAATATTTTATGACATTTAAATTAATATGTTAACATTAACCATCCAAAACTCTAATAATATAATGTTGGGTGTCATGTAATATGTTTATAACAATATATGAAATTCAAGTCATGTCACACGTCCTTCAGAATAATGAGGTCCCCTTTCCCTACCAATGTCTCCCCCGTGCAAGGCTCCATAATCAAAAAAAATATTATGAATGGACTAAGACAACAACAAACCTCATAAGATTCTAGCAGTTGGAACTACATCTAAACTGGCTAAAACTTCTAAGTCCAAATGCCCTCCTGAAACGGTCAGAACACCAAGTAACAAGGAAAATAAAAAGTCTTTTGAACCCAAAACTAATTGTGTAACTAAATCCTCTGAGAAGAACTCCCAAGCCCTTTTGTCTCTGTGCCCAACTCCTAAATCTCATAAGGGGAAAAGAACTGCTCCCGAACAAGTCAGTTTTGATGAAAAGTGTCCGCTCAAGAAGAAAAAAAAGTCATCTACTTCCGAGGCAACTGAGAAGCCTTCTAGAAAAACTCTGGTTGCGAAGCAAGTACCTGCTCTAGTAATGATGGCTCCTGCAACAACATACTTCTTTGTGCATCCCCATAAGAACACCACTCCTCAGCCTACTGAGCCAATTGTTGTTGAGTTACTCAGAGTTGAAAATCTATGAAAGGCTTGCTTTTCTAATGCCACCATTAAGTGCACCTCTAAACAATCACCATCTGAAAATCCTAAGTGGATGAGAGATAGACAAAACAAGACATTTCCCGATTGGCTTAAAAACAGGGCAATTTTTACATGAATTCAAATGCTGATATTTATGCATATCCGGTTGAAGTAATGGGTTGTTGTGTACTAAGTATAAATGATTTCATTTGTCAGGTTTCAAATGAAATAAGAGTTGACAAGTCTGCCATTTCAAAGACCTTGAGGTGGCTTGCTTCTGGACCGAATAGTTACATTCCTACATATCAGGGTTACCATGTTAACGACATTGATTTCAACACAAAAGCACGGGACATTACCAGATCAGTTCAAAACAGTGGTGTCTTCTTAGTTGCCGATGCTATGCAGTTTGCAAGCGGAAAGGATAAAAGGCCTAAGACTATGGACATGAATTTTTATGTCCGTATCAGTCAGATTTGGGAGGTGGACTACTACCACTTTAGGATTCCAGTATTCCTGTGTGATTGGATTGAGTCAGCTAGAGGGGTGAAAGTAGACGATCTAGGCTTTACTTTGGTCAAACTAGATATAATTAGTCATTTGAACGATCCATTCGTGTTGGCTACCCATGTAAAGCAAATATTTTACATTGAAGACCCTTTGGATCCTGAATGGTCAGTTGACGTGACGTGCCCGAATAAATATTTCAAATGTGATGACGAAGATGAAGCTGATGTGGTTGATGATGATGATTATGATGATGATAACAGCAGGATATTCGATGAACATCCACTGAATGTGCCTACTGTTAGACAAGGTGCCGAATGGCCTCGCCCGAGCGGACCGGGGGTGGGCACCTCATGGCGACGTAAGCGGTGATTGGCGCCGAAAACAACCAATCGTGGAATCAAGCTGCTCGACAGGACCGGAGCCTGGAGTATGGAAGAGTTGCCACCCACGAATGGGAAAATGAACACCGATCCCTTGCGGGAGACCGGTGAGGGTTCGGAAAACTTAGGTACGAGCCGAGAAGGCTAGCTTTTTTCCGGAGAAGGCTACTAGGCACCCCGACATCGTCCGGTTATGAACCACCGGCCTCCTACTCAGCGTGTTATGCGATAACAGACTAATCGTATATTTCTTTAAGTTTAAAATTCATTTGAAACCTTTTCTTTCTCGTTTTGAAAACCGTTTTGAGCATGTCATTAAAAGCCATTTTAGTAAAGAATCACCCATTTTGCATAAATTTAAAGTATATAGGGGAGAGAAGGGGAGAAGAAAGAATTGATTTATTCATAGTGTGGTTTATGCTTTATATCGTATATTACATCTATGCTAATCTCACTCCCAAAAAACGAGTTTATTTACATGGTTCGTACCTTAATCGACGTTGGAACGATTTAGGTACGTTTCAAAGCCCTTTTAATGATGATCACTCGAATCCCCGTTGAAACGACTTGAGCATTTGAAAACGTTGAGCAAACAGTTTTAATCTAAAAACGTGATTAAGCATACAAGTCAATTTATTTTGTACAAAACCATTTAGTTAGGAAAGTAATTCAAAACTTCATTATTTACAATGAAACAATTTACAATGTTCGCTTAATCCGTCGTTGGAACGGATTAAGGTTTCAACACATGATGTTTTGGAAACGGTTTAAAAATGATAAAAAAACGTTATTTACAGTTCAGGAATATCTAGAAAAACTTTTAATTTAAACAAACCACTTGAAATTTTTTTTTTTTGTCTTTTATTTTCCCCTTTTCACTCAATTAACCTTCATTTGAACATAATTACAACAATTAATGAATTAAATTTCAAATTCACCCAACTCAAATACATTTGAAAGAGTATATATATATGTATGAAAATAGAGTAAATATAGATAGATATACGTATGTACAAAAATGAGAAATAATGCCCACTAAAACAAAATAGAGAAAATAATACACATTAATAAGTAAAAATAGTGATGAAAATACTACTAGGTATAATATGTTTTTATTCTAATTAAAGACATGTAAAAATGAATAAGATTCATAAATAAGAAAATAGTATTTAACCCCCCCCCCCCCCCCAAATGGTTTATGATAAGTATATATAGAAATAACCCCTAATAACCCCAAAATAACAAATATGTATAGTTTAAATGAATTAAATGGAAAATCCATAAATGTACATATAATCTTATCAAATCAAATTGAAAAATAATATCTAAACATGTTAAATAAATATATACCCAAAAAATTAAAAATGATTTGAATACATATATTACATAATTATACATATATATATCAAGGGCCAAAAATCTAAAAGCTGAGAAAGAAGGACCAAAACCGCATTTTTTATATTTCAGCAGCTTTTCCGACAGAAATTCCGTCGGTAAACTGCCTTTTGTTACAGAAAATGGAAAATTACAGAAACAGTACCTAACATTCTAGATTTGTTCAATCACTTTAAATTAGATCTATTCTATCGTTTTGGACCTCCGAACTACCCAACTAGGATCATAGTCTATAACGGAGACTCCTAAAACGATGTTTTATTTTTAAAACGTTATTTAGAAATATTTTCAAAACTTATAATTACAACATTTCTTAATCCCGAACTACCTTTGAATCGGATCACGGTTCATATTGGGATGTTAAAACGGGGCTTTTTATTTCAAAACAAAACCAAACATTTATTTAATACGAGACAAAAATTAAATAAATACGGAAGATTAAATAAAATGTGATAAATAAATAATTAACTAAATAAATAAAATTATAACATAAAAATAAATAAATTAAATAAAATAAAACGAGTCTAGTCCTCGGATAATACCTCAAGATCGGTATTGACAGTTGAAGTCGGTTGATTCCACGAATCGTGATTTTCTGGTGTTTTTTGTGTTTTCGGTAAAATATTTAACTTTTAGGAATTTCCAAATTTTTAGGAAAAAAAATGTTTTTTCCCAAAAAAAATCACTTTCTCTCTCTAAAAAATGTTTTAGAGTGAGAAGCTCTCAAAATTCCCTCCTTCTCAATGCATGGGGATCTGCGCCTTTTATAGGCACGGATCCCAAAAAAAATTTGGGCATAGCCTGAAGGTCGTCGGGCTACGCCCAAAAATTTTGGACCTACGTCCAACTTGGTTGGGCGTACGCCCAACCTCTGTTGGGCGCGCGCCCAACCAACATTGGGCGTTCGCCCAACGGACGTCGGGCGTTCGCCCGATGGATGTTGGGCGCGTGCGCCCCGCTGCCGCTGGGCGCGCGTCCAACTGCCGCCGGGCACGCGTCGGCTGCCGCTAGGCGCTCGCCCAGTGCCGTTGAGCACCCGCGAGCCGTCCACTCGACGACCGCAACCCCTACAGACCCTCTCGTGATTCTTATTATTATTTTTGCTTTAAATTATCGGAACCGACCGCTTCAACCGTCTTGTTATGGGTTTTCATCATAGGTCCTCCGACTCGGTGTCTACAGTTGCCCCTACTTTCCTATGTTGACAGTGATGTGTGTGTTTTGAAAACGTTTTTTTGCTAACGCAACACATGCAATGTAAATATATTAAAATAAAAGACACGTGTAGAGTAGGAGGAAGAATACCTAATCTCCATGCCGCATGCTCCGGCTTCGTCTTCGATCTTTGCCTGGTTTGTCCCGTCTTTGCCTTTAAATCGGCCACGGATGGACGCTCTTTCTGAGGAACCTAGTCTCTAAATCGACTGCTAGTATACTGGCTCAATAGCAACCCCGGTCTCTAGATCGACCGTAGGTAAAATGGCTTAAAAGCAACCCTGGTCCACGACCCCGGGTAAAATGGCTCAAAAGTAACCCTAGTCTCTAAATCGACCGCAGGCAAAATGGCTCAAAAGCAACCCTGGTCTCTACATCGACCGCAGGCAAAATGGCTCAAAAGCAACCCTGGTCTCTAAATCGACCGCATGCAAAATGGCTCAAAAGCAACCCTGGTCTCCAAATCGACCGCAGGAAAAATGGCTCAAAAGTTACCCTGGTCTCTACATCGACCGTATGCAAAATGGCTCAAAAGCAACCCTGGTCTCTAAATCGACCGCAGGCAAGATGGCTCAAAAGCAACCCTGGTCTCTAAATCGACCGCAGGCAAAATGGCTCAAAAGCAACCCTGGTCTCTACATCGACCGCAGGCAAAATGGCTCAAAAGCAATCCTGGTCTCTAAATCGACCGCATGCAAAATGGCTCAAAAGCAACCCTGGTCTCCAAATCGACCGCAGGCAAAATGGCTCAAAAGCAACCCTAGTCTCTACATCGACCGCAGGCAAAATGGCTCAAAAGCAACCCTGGTCTCTAAATCGACCGCGGGTAAAACGGCTCAAAAGCAATCCTGGTCTCTACATCGACCGCCGGCAAAATGGCTCAAAAGCAACCCTGGTCTCGAAATCGACCGCAGGCAAAATGGCTCAAAAGCAACCCTAGTCTCCAAATCGACCGCAGGCAAAATGGCTCAAAAGCAACCATGGTCTCTACATCGACCGCATGCAAAATGGCTCAAAAGCAGCCCTGGTCTCTAAATCGACCGCGGGCAAAACGGCTCAAAAGCAATCCTGGTCTCTACATCGACCGCCGACAAAATGGCTCAATAGCAATTCTGAATTTTAAAACACTATCGTCTGTGTTTTACTAGGGTTATCGTCTCGGGTATTTGAGTTATTGATAGGAACATGCTTATCCTTTTGTCTGGAACGCTTTTGACTAAAAATCATTTTTCTGTTGACTGTTGTCTGTATTTTGACTGGTGCCACTGTTCTGTAAAATTCTGACTATCGTCTGGAATTATGTCCTTAGGGTATTGGTCACTGCCTGGCAGAAACGCAGGCTAAAACGGACTGCGAATCGGAGGTCTGTGCACCTGGTAATTAATTATTTACTTTTCACCTTTATGTCACGTCGTACCTTTTTCATTATTTACGGGAATGTCATTCCCTTTTTTATTTTTGTATGCGTGTAGTGGTATATGCATGTATGTATGAAATGAATGTGCATGAATGACGTTTTACATCAATTTCAATCTTCCGGTTGTCTCTCGTCGACTAGCCTTACCGCTGTATTCTTCTGCTGAACCAGGCTTCCGCCCATCCCAATATTGCTATCTCTCTTTCGCCTTTTAATACATCATTTTCGCTTATTTCCCCATATCCATCATACTCATGACATTACTTATGCTTACGCCTATGGCGTCCTTTGTCCTTTCGCCCATGACATCATTCGCGCCCATGACATCATTTGCGCCCATGACATCATTCATGCCCACGACATCATTCACGCCCATGACATCATTCCATTTTCCTATAAAAAGGCTTCCTTCTCCTCATTTCTCTCACACTTCTCATCATGGCTGATTCCGATTCTGATGTTCTTCGCTCTTTCATGCGCCGCCTAGATTGGGATGCTCTCGATTGTCCACAGCTAGCTGCTTTAAAATATCTACGCGAAGTCAAAATAGACGCCTTCTTAATCCGGGCTGCCATCACCTTCTGGGACCCTGACTACCATGTGTTTCGCTTCGGTCCCCAGGAGTTATCCCTCCTAGAAGAGTTTGAGGCCATTATGGATTCTCACTTTGTTACCCCTCTTCAACCAGCCCTTCCTGATCATAACCCCTCGTACCCGAGATTGATGTGCTCCCTTCTCGATCTTTCCAAGGCAAGGGTTCATTCTCTGACGGACCAGCACCACTTTGTCAAGTTGCCGGATCTCCTCTCCCATATACTGAGTATCTCCCCCTCAACTGCCGGTTTCAATAATTCGGTGAGATTTCTCCTTCTCAGCCATTACCTCCTGTTATCTTCTACAGGAAAGGGGGATTATCATATTCTGACTTTGCTTTCCCGGATGGGAAATGGTTACTCGGTTTATCCCACCATCCTCATGGAGACGCTGTTAGGCTTGGATGACTGCCAGAGAAGTTGGATGGCTGGACGATCCTCCCGTCTGTCTGGGAGCCCCTTGTTACTTCAGGTATACTCTATGCTTCAGTATATATCTCCTTGAGTTCCATCAGTTCATTCCTTTTTCCTTTTCCTTTTTAGATTTGGCTTCAAGAGAAGTTCCAAATGATGACTCCCCCTTTGACTCGGTATGACCTCGGTGGACCCTATTCGTCATATTCCCCCAAGTGGCACCTCCATCGGACTTTGAGGATGCGAGGCTTGTCCTTTGACCAATGGAGAATTTTCTTAGAGGGTGCTTCTGATCAGGATATCATGTGGATGTGCCCCTGGTGGCGTTTGACTACGGTCTCGACCGGCTTTGGCGGGAGGAGAATGTTTTGCGCTGGTCTTCGCTCATCCTCTTGCTATTACCCCCCTCGGGTGTCGCGCCAATACAATGTGTTTCAAGCATTTACCCCTGACTTGGGGACGATAGAGGTCTATCATTTGACAGCCCGGGGCCTAGCGACGCTAGAGGCTAACTGGGACAACCGCTCGGATATCTATAGCTGTTGTTCTTGGCCTAATTATACCCCGAAGGTCCTTGCTTCGTGGACTTCTTCATACTTCACCCCGAGGTTTGGGACCACCTTTGTCACAGATGATTCTTACAAGGCGAGGGTGTTGGCTTTGAAGGCCGAGGCCAGCCGTAGGGCTTAGGAGTGTCGAGGTTTTGGGCTTGTTGTACCATTTTATGCTTTCCAATAATCCACGTGTGGGGTTTGTACTCTTTAGTGAAGTTGATGGCTTTTTGGTTTGGGTGGGGTCTTAGTAGAACTTGCTTTATGAGAGGAGATGAAACTCATGATTTATAACACTATGCATTCAGTCAATCGTAACTATTCCAATCATTCTCTTCAAATATATTCATGCCTTTATTTATTTACAAATAATAGAAATACTTAGCCGCTTATACATTATTTTCATAATTGCTCAAGATATAACCATTGTTACTAAGACCCGCCTTTTTTCGATTTTTAGATCCCAGCGATTTTTCAACTCTCCTTTTATTATCCCGGAATTTTCAAATGAGTGCCCTTCCAGGTTTTTACCCATTGGGATGTCCCTTATTGTTGCATAGGTCGCCCTTTGCGGGTTTCAACCTATTGAGAGTTTTCATTTCTTTTTTTTTTATGAAAAGTATTTCTTAAGCCTATCCAGATTGGTAGGTTCAGAGAACTCCATGCCGTCCATAGTAGTTAGCTTCACCGCCCCTTTGCTTAGGATCTTCTTCACGAGGAATGGTCCTTCACAGTTTGGCCTGAACTTGCCCCTAGGGTCGGTGTGCGTCATTCGGATCTGTTTCAGCACCAGGTCCCTTTCTTTGATAGGGCTGGCCTTGACCTTTTTGTTGAAGGCCCGGGCCATCCTTCTCTGATATAACTGCACATGATAAAGAGCCTCCATCCTTTTCTCATCCACCAATGCTAATTGCTCGTATCGCTTCTTCACCCATTCCGTCTCGGGAATCTCTGCTTCTACTGCGATTCTCAATGATCGCTTTTCAATCTCAATCGGGAGAACGGCTTCGGCCCCATATACCAAGGAGAACGGCGTTGCCCCAGTCGACGTTCTAACCGTCGTGCGATAAGCCCATAAAGCGAGCGGAAGCTGCTCGTGCCAATTCCGGTGCGATTATATTGTCTTTATAAGAATCCTTTTAAGGTTCTTATTAGCCGCCTCTACTGCACCATTAGCTTGTGGGTGATATGGAGAAGACCTATGATGCTCAATACCGTACTCTTGGAAGAGACTTCTCACCTCTCCCTGAAACTGGACCCCATTATCCGTGATCATGTGATGAGGCACTCCGAACCTGGTGATCAAGTGCTTTTCAATGAACTTCCTCATTTGCTTAGACCCCAACTTGCTAAATGATTCTGCCTCTACCTACTTGGTGAAGTAATCAATGGCGACTTCAATGAATTTATGTCTGTTCGACTCATTAGGCCTCACCTCCCCGATGATATCAATGCCCCAAGCCGCAAACGGCCAAATGGGTGCTAACACGTGCAGTTCCATAACTGGTAAGTGATTATAATCTCCGTGGATTTGACAATCATGGAATTTCTTCGCATATTCGTTACAATCTCTTTCCATGGTGAGCCAATAGAAGCCTTGCCTTATGATTTTCTTTGCTAATACTGCTCCTCCCATATGGGCTCCACAAATTCCCGAGTGTACTGACTCCATTGCCTCACGGGCTTCTCCCTCATCCAAGCACCTCAATTGTAAACCATCGACGTGTCTTTTGTAAAGCAAGTCGTTGTGGATGACAAATTGCTAAGCTAACCTTCTGATCACAGCCTGATCCCTAAGTTCTGATTCTGCCGGGTATGTTCCACTTTTCATGAAGCTTACGATATCGAAATACCAAGGCTTTTCATCTGCTCCCAACAACATTACGTCTTCATAGCACGGTTTGTGGGACCTCCTCAATACCAAAGGCTTTGAGGCAAGGTTCCGGGGATTATCCCATACCGACACCAAAGTGGCCAAAGCATCCGCTGCCTGATTCTGTGCTCGAGGAATGTGATAAAAACGACACTCGCTGAATCTCTGCGCCAGTCCCTCCAATTGGTCTAGGTATGGACGCAACCTTTCTTCCCTTACTTCCCAGTTTCCCTGTGCTTGTTCGATAATCAGTTTTGAGTTGCCCCAGATTTCAACATATGATGCTCCCAGTGCTGCTAACGACTCTAACCCGTAGATGCACGCTTTATACTCGGCCATATTATTGGTGAGAGGGAAGGATAACTTCTTTGCCATTGGGACCCTTTCTCCTTCTGGTGAGATAAGTAGAACTCCTACCCCGGCTCCATTTGAGTTAACCGCTCCATCGAAGAACATTTTCCACGGTATCACTTCGATTGCGTTCAAGTGCTCATCGGGGAAATCATAGTTTATCTCTTCCTCTTCCGCATTTAGAGGCTGATTGGCCAGAAATTCCGCTACGGCTCTCCCCTTAATAACCTTTTTCGTTACATATTCGATGTCAAATTCGGACAAGAGCAACAACCATCGGGCTAGCTTCCCTGTTAGAGATGGAGTTTGGTACAGATACTTTACGGGATCCATCCGGGAAATAATGATCACTTTGTAGGATTGAAAATAGCGTCGTAGTTTCCTTGTTAGCCATACTACTGCCACGCACGTCTTTTCGATCATGTTATACTTAAGCTCGTATTCCAGGAACTTCTTACTCAGATAATACACCGCGTGTTCCACACCAGTGTCCCCTTCTTGGGCCAGCATTGCCCCAAAAGATCGCTCCTCGATTGCTACATAGAGGAGAAGCGGTTTTCCAAGTTTAGGCGGTCTTAAAACCAGTGGATTAGACAAATAGTTCCAGACACTCTCCAATGCTTGCTGGCATTTATCATTCCAAACTGTGGGTTGATCTTTCCGTAGCAGCTTAAAGATCGGCTC
The DNA here is from genome assembly GCF_963576675.1 of Euphorbia lathyris. Classification (NCBI taxonomy): domain Eukaryota; kingdom Viridiplantae; phylum Streptophyta; class Magnoliopsida; order Malpighiales; family Euphorbiaceae; genus Euphorbia; species Euphorbia lathyris. The sequence continues at coordinate 91,133,670 of NC_088915.1, forward strand.
GCAAATCGCAGTGAGTCGTGCTATGAACCGACTGATATACTGAACCTGCCCCAGAAATCCTCTCACTTCTTTCTCATTCTTGGGTGTTGGCATTTCCTATATGGCCTTTATCTTGTCGGGATCCACCTCAATCCCCTTGTTATTGATCATATAGCCTAAGATCTTCCCCAATGAAATGCCAAAGAAGCACTTCTTCGGGTTCAACCTTAGCTTGAATTCTGCAATTCGGGCCAAAAACTTCTCAAGTGCAGCGAAATGCCCCTCTCTCATCTCCGACTTGACCATCATATCGTCCACATAAACTTCCACCTCTTTGTGTATCATATCATGGAACAGTGCCGTAGCCATCCGTTGATAAGTTGCCCGGCATTTTTCAAACCAAACGGCATTACCCTATAGCAGTACGTTCCCCACTCAGTTGTGAACGAGGTCTTTGCCTTGTGCTTTTCTGCCATCTGAACTTGCATGTAGCCCATGAAGCCATCAACATTCGTGTGCAAGATGCTCGATGCTGCACTGTCGATTAATACATCGATGTGAGGCAATGCGAATTCATCTTTAGGGCAAGCCTTGTTGAGATCTCTATAATCGACGCACATTCTCACTTTACCGTCCTTCTTCGCGATTGGCACTACATTTGCGACCCAAGGGGATAGTCAATTACTTCGATGAACCCTGCTTCTAACTGTTTCTTCACTTCCTCTCTGATCTTATCCGCCCATTCCGGCCTCATGCGTCGGAGTTTCTGTTTCACGGGCTTAGCATCGGAGTATGTTGGAATACGGTGAGTTACGATTGATTGATCGATTCCTGGCATGTCTTCGTATGTCCAAGCAAACACTATTTCGTATTTTTTAATTATTCTCTCAAATTCTTTCCTATCTTCAGTAGTTAATTCTTGAGCAATTTGTATAAGTTTAGGATTTTCATCCGTGCCAAGATTGAAAGTTGACATTTCTATTGTATTGATTTCAAATGTAGGCATGTTATATGAATGAGAATGCATGGAATGATCAGAATCAACATCAAGCAAGTAAGCAAAATCAGAATTCATTTCATTGATAGTATTGGCGAGTACATCATCGGATTCAAATAAAGCAGTAATACAATTGTCATCGACAGGGTTCTCGGGTTTCTCATAAGCCTTGGAGGTACTGGGCTCATCCACCGCTCCCACAGTGGCTTCCATTGTGATGACCTTCTCCTCAGCATTCAGATCTAACATCATGATCTCCTCGACGAAGCAGCTTGCTTCTCCTTTGCCCTAGCTGGTGACATCATTGAAGATCTCAAAGCCTGTCAGAATCTTTCCTTCGGCGCTAGTCCATGACTCGGGAGTCCCAGAATAAACCTTCCCATGCCCCTCATTCACAAAATACTTCTTTAGGCCCACCTTTCCTTCACCACCTGTGTTGGACGGACCTCCCAGCTCATATCCCAAACCCCTCCGGGTTTTCTGACTCTTGAAGTCTGGAGATTCTGGCAACCCTTGATGGTGTGCTCCCAAGCCCATACCGGGGATGAAACCCCCTTTCATCATCTTCACCACATCGGCGGTCATGCTAGACTCGTATATCCCTGAAACTTGGAATCCGGAGAAAAGCTGAGGCTCAATTCCCAATGCCGCCACTGAACTCAATTTCTCAGCTTTGATCGTCACTATCTCCTCCCCGAAGGGAAATTTGATCATTTGGTGGAGCGTGGAGGGCACCCCTCCTAGCTTATGGAACCATGGGCGTCCCAACAACACAGCAACAGTCACCGGTATATCCAGCACAGTGAACTCTGTTTCTTCCTCGTGCGGCCCCACCTTCAGCTTGGCCTTAAAGACTCCTTCAATGTGCCTGCAGCTATCATCGTAGGCTCTGATCACGGTTTCCGAGGCAGTCAATTCTCCTCTTTCCACTCCCAACTTGGACAAAAGTTTCAGCGGGCAAACATTAAAGGCTTGTTGTGAGCCTTACCCTCTTCCGGGAGATCTTCGTCGGTGAAAGTGATTTCAGCCTTCTTCCGGGCCATAATCGCCCCTACTAACGCTGTCGGCTCAGTATCGGTAGAAATGACAAAATTCTGCAGCTCCTTCATCAGATTCTCACAGTGATACTTGGAATGACATAGGACTTCCCACACCGTAGAATTAGCTTGTGTTTTCTTCAACTGCTCGAGGACCTGGTCATCTGGCTTGGGAGCCGATCCCTCCCCTATTTCAGTCTCAACCATGGGTGCCTTCCCTTTGGCCACCCGACCTGATCTTGTCATAACGGCGATCTCTGGCTCATCATCAGATTCATCCCAAATATTGATTGGAATTCTCCGATCAGCATCCTCCTCATCCGAGGAACTTTCCCAAATGTCCACGACCATCAGATCCATTACGTGAGGGACATTTGAATTCAAATACAAGGGATCCGCTGATCCATACACAACTCTGCCTATCAAATCATCATAGTCCCTGAGGGACACTCTGTTCATCCTTCTTGCCGCCATCGAAATTGCGCCTCTTTGTATGCACATGAGCTGCACCTTATCACTCATCGTGTCTTGACACTGCTTGTAGTGGTACCTCCACCTCCTAGCGTAATCCACAAATGGTTCCTCGGGGAATTGCCTGATCCTATCCAGATCTTCCAGGGATCTCGTCCATGGAACATACATTTCATACCTCGATACAAACGCATCCCGCAGAGGTATCCAATGACCCATTTCTTCCTCTGATAGGCCTTGGTGCCACAACAAGGCTTCTCCTATGAGAGTTTCCGGGAAGTGTTCATGTAACTCACATTGAGGAAACCCAGCATCATACATATGGTTGCGGAACAACCTTGCGTGCTCCACGGGATCCCGATATCCGCCATACTTGGGCATTGCCAATACCGCTTCAGGTGTTTCATAAGAGGGTGAGTCCGGTGTTTGCTCCGCAAGAATCCATACTGTATATTCCTTAATGAACCTTTTGGTCATCGCGGCCCAATCGCACTTGATACGCATTGGGAGAGACATATACCACATCAGCGGCTCTCCCATCAGTGAATTGCAAAACTGACTGGTGATCTCTTCTTCTTTAAAACCCAACGGCCCCATGGATGACAAGTAGAAGTGAAGGTGCTCCATTGGATCCTTGTTGCCGTTGTATTTACTCACAATTGGCAACGGACGCTTAATGGGCCCAATTTGCATCGCAAAACACTCTGCGGTCCTATCCTTAGCTTTCTTGTACTTCTCTAGGAATAAATCGGACAACTGTTCCCAATCATGCTTGCAGGAGTCAGGCAATGAGTGGAACCACCCCAAAGGCTCGCCTATTAACGAATGGTGGAACCACTGAGCAATCTCGTCCACCCCAAAGGATTCAACAAACATATTATGCATATACTCACGCAAGTGCACATCGGGATTCTCTCCTCCACTAAATAGACTCAATTCTTTCACAATAGTTCGAGACGACCCTTCCCCGGTCTCTTCAGCACTATCTTCATCATACGGTGCTCCGCCGTCTAACCCTTCATCCATCGGTTCACCCTCCTGCTCATTGCCAAGGAAGGACACGTATAAACCATTTCCAACATTACTCTTCTCATCGGAGTCCAACAACTCCTCTTCATTTTCCCCGAAGGATTCCATGACTAAACTTGCTCCGAGCCCAGATCCGATCATGCTCACCCTATGGTTAGGCAATGGATTATGCCTAGTGGAAGGGTTCGCTGACGAAGGATCAGCTATCTTCTTTTCCTCAATCAAATCCTGAATCTCGTGTTTCAGCCTATCGCAGTTCTCAATAGTGTGCCCATAATTACTATGGAATTCGCAGTATCCCCTAGCTTGCATTGATGGAGTAGGCGGCGCTTTGCTATAAGGAGTGAGGGCTTTCAACAACCCCTTTTTCTGCAATCGTTCGAAAACTTTTGCGTAGGTCTGATCAAACTTGGCGAACTGCCTCTTCTCGATAGCATTAAGATCAAACACTTTCACTGCGGCCGATTCTGTACTCGCGCTTGGCCCTCCGGCACTATATCCAGACATTGTCCACTTGGTATAGGCTTTCTTTAGCTCTCCATCCCCCTCGACTGTCAAAGCGCAGCTATACATCTGATTAAAATCGGTAAAAGGCATATACCGCAGCTCATTCTTAATATATGGCAACGTGTTGCCAATTACCATTCGGATCTGATCCTACTCAAGCGGCTTTTGCTTCATAACCTCCGCCTTGGCTCTCCACCTCCTCACAAAATCGGAAAAAGACTCACCAGTTTGTTGCTTAGTGCTTTCCAGCTCCTTTAGAGTAACCTCAAGCATAGTGTTGAAACTATACTGAGCGATAAATGATTTTTCCAACTCTTTCCAATCTCTCTTCGTCACCAATGGCAACGCGTGAAACCACACGAGGGCAGCTCCCTCCAGATAGGTATTAAACAGTCCCAGGACTTGATCCTCAGTTAAGATCATGTGTTTCATCACAGTAACATACTGATTCATGTGGGCAGTGGGATCCCCAGTTCCATCAAACTTCTTCATGTCAGGGAGCCGAAACTTCAAAGGCAAAGCAGTTGCCGACAAACAATTCTTCAAATTATAAAAGTCCTGACTTTCGGAGCTTCCCCCACGCAGATCATGCACCTCCTGAGTGATGTGCTGCTTCCACTCCTCTTCTTTAGCCTTCTCTTTCTCAAGCTGTTTCTGGATATAATCCTGATAGTCATCCTCGTTCCCGAAGCGGGGACCAGTGTTCACTTCATTCTCAGCGCGCTTACTACCACTCTTGTTATCCTTCAACGCCAGCTCAGCTAGCTGGGCCAAAATTGTGGCCAACTGATCATTAATGTTGTTCACAAAATTTTCTAATTCGGCCACTTTTTCATCGGTCGCAGACATACTGGAAGAAGACTGGGTATACTCGGACGAAGGTGATTCAGAAGCCACAACTGTCGATTCGGAATTGTCAATCTGTAGCTGATCAAACTGCCTGACTAGCCGGTTACTCTCGCGAAACCACAACCGCTTAATGATGAAGTCTACGCGAACGACATCCATTAGTATGTATGCATGATTTTATATGCATGATTCGTGGTGTGTGCGTTTATTTATTTACGGATATATAAGATAAGAAGAACAAACGTCAGTCTAATTACACGTATCACAGCATCTCTCTTCCACCCTTATTCCTCCACACACTCGATGGTCTAAGTCTCTTTCTTAGGATTTTGGTTTGGGGCTCACATTGCGGTCCAGGGGACGCGTGATGGCGTCGATTATTGCGGAAAAGTAAATCATCCATCAGACAATACAGTTCATTTTGACGTATCAACATTCAGTGACTAAGATATCGACCAAATTGGATTATCTGTTCGGAGTAACTCATCCCTTGTTATTTTACGAGATGCATCAGTTCTGGTTTTGACACCCTTTGAACGTATCTCGCGATACGAGTTATTCCTCTGGTTCAATCGTTCGTTATTGACAATGACTCGTTCCCTTTTGTTCGCGTGGGTTCGTGTCTCGATTTTTGAATTACGACGGGATCTTTTGGATCTATCGAGAGACGTAACCACGTGTTTATTTAGTGATGAAATCACTCTTTATTTTAGGGAACGGACTCATCGCATAACGCGTTTGTTTTTTTTAGCGTCAGGAATCCGTTTGCTCATTTTTGCTACGTGAAAAGACGGCGAGTCTTATTTGAGCGCACGGTAACCTTTCGGCTATTAACAATTTTTCATCTCTTCCCATCTACGGGATATATCATCCTAGCGTGGCTATAGAAAATCAATGTCTTGTTGAATCGCATGTTTATTCGAAGCATGGATATTACCGTTCTTTTTCAGTTAGGCACGAGTCAAGCAAACACGCAGATCGGGCCATACTTCTTGTAGTTTTGGTAACGGTCGAAATGATCGAGCCATTAATCAAACCCACAGTCTCGTCCATATGGCGCAATTATGCGGTTTAGCTTAATTCGGCTTTATGATTTTAAACGGCGTATACACTGGCTCGAGGCACGTATTTAACAACACTGGTTCATTTCCTTTAACTACTCTCGGGGTGGATATATATTGTAGATACAGAATGATTTTGGTCGTTTCATTTTCTTTTATTTTCTTTAGTCACTTTTGCGGATACATCCATTTCCCTTAAGAACGACACAAGGCGTAACGTAAGAGTTCATTTTTCATTCAGAAGGGATGTGCCACGTTTATGAAACTCTTTACGTTACAACGGGGTCATTCGAAATAGAGATGTTCTTTGTTTTCATTTTGTCATAATTTCGCTTTATCCCAACGTATTTAAAGAATGTGAATAACGGCTATCGTTAATATAATCTTTTGAATCGAGATATAACTATCCTTAATATCAAAACGATTTGTACTAATACGTGCTTACGTCATTACGTATCTCCTGAACATGTGCCTTCTTCGGGACACGGAAAGGGACCAGGTGGGTCGCACAAGTTCATTCATACGAGATGACTAAGTCGTCTTTAGTTCGCATTGTTTCGATGTTTTGGGGTAGTTTGTATATCGATTTAAGAGTATATATTAACGCATCACTTCATTTCCTTTACATATTTTAGGATTAGACACGTATCATGGCAATTTGAAAACACGAACTGATTCATTTATCACATAAAAAATAGTAACGGGTAATCCTATGGCAACTTCTAAGGCTACTATATGCTGACACGGCTGATCGCGGGACCTCACAGGACCGCACAAATTCGCCCCTAATGAATGGATGGGGACCCTTTGGCGCCTTACTGTAAGAGGGAACTTACACTAGCCTCTTTCGAGCGACGAATGGACTCTCGCTAGAGGTTTCGCGGAAATTACCCAAAAGGTTTGCAATAATGCTTATGAATGCATACGAAAAGAAATAATACGATCCGTCCCCTTTAAGGGCTTAATACACGCCTTCCGAAATCAAATTTCTCGCTTCCCCAGCAGAGTCGCCACTTGTTAGACAAGGTGCCGAACGGCTTCGCTCGGGCGGACCGGGGGGTGGGCACCTCATGGCGACATAAGCGGTGATTGGCGCCGAAAGCAACCAATCATGGAATCAAGCTGCTCGACAGGACCGGGGCCTGGAGTATGGAAGAGTTGCCACCCACGAATGGGAAAATGAACACCGATCCCTTGCGGAAGATCGGTGAGGGTTCGGGAAACTTAGGTACGAGCCGAGAAGGCTAGCTCCTTTCCGGAGAAAGGCTACTAGGCACCCCGACATCGCCCGGTTATGAACCACCGGCCTCCTACTCAGCGTGTTAGGCGATAACGGACTAATCGCATATTTCTTTAAGTTTAAAATTCATTTGAAACCTTTTCTTTCTCGTTTTGAAAACCGTTTTGAGCATGTCATTAAAAGCCATTTTAGTAAAGAATCACCCATTTTGCATAAATTTAAAGTATATAGGGGAGAGAGGGGGAGAAGAAAGAATTGATTTATTCACAGTGTGGTTTATGCTTTATATCGTATATTACATCTATGCTAATCTCACTCCCAAAAAACGAGTTTATTTACATGGTTCGTACCTTAATCGACGTTGGAACGATTTAGGTACGTTTCAAAGCCCTTTTAATGATGATCACTCGAATCGCCGTTGGAACGACTTGAGCATTTGAAAACGTTGAGCAAACAGTTTTAATCTAAAAACGTGATTAAGCATACAAGTCAATTTATTTTGTACCAAACCATTTAGTTAGGAAAGTAATTCAAAACTTCATTATTTACAATGAAACAATTTACAATGTTCGCTTAATCCGTCGTTGGAACGGATTAAGGTTTCAACACATGATGTTTTGGAAACGGTTTAAAAATGATAAAAAACGTTATTTACAGTTCAGGAATATCTAGAAAAACTTTTAATTTAAACAAACCACTTGAAATCTTTTTTTTTTTTTGTCTTTTATTTTCCCCTTTTCACTCAATTAACCTTCATTTGAACATAATTACAACAATTAATGAATTAAATCTCAAATTCACCCAACTCAAATACATTTGAAAGAGTATATATATAAGTATGAAAATAGAGTAAATATACATAGATATACGTATGTACAAAAATGAGTAATAATGCCCACTAAAACAAAATAGAGAAAATAATACACATTAATAAGTAAAAATAGTGATGAAAATACTACTAGGTATAATATGTTTTTATTCTAATTAAAAACATGTAAAAATGAATAAGATTCATAAATAAGAAAATAGTATTTAACCCCCCCCAATGGTTTATGATAAGTATATATAGAAAATAACCCCTAATAACCCCAAAATAACAAATATGTATAGTTTAAATGAATTAAATGGAAAATTCATAAATGTACATATAATCTTATCAAATCAAATTGAAAAATAATATCTAAACATGTTAAATAAATATATACCCAAAAAATTAAAAATGATTTGAATACATATATTACATAATTATACATATATATATCAAGGGCCAAAAGTCTAAAAGTTGAGAAAGAAGGACCAAAACAGCATTTTTTACATTTCAGCAGCTTTTCCGACGGAAATTCCGTCGGTAAACTGCATTTTCTGACAGAAAATGGAAAATTACAGAAACAGTACCTAACATTCCAGATTTGTTCAAACACTTTAAATTAGATCTATTCTATCGTTTTGGACCTCCGAACTACACAAATAGGATCATACTCTATAACGGAGACTCCTAAAACGATGTTTTATTTTTAAAACGTTATTTAGAAATATTTTCAAATCTTATAATTACAACGTTTCTTAATCCCGAACTACCTTTGAATCGGATCACGGTTCATATTGGGATGTTAAAACGAGGTTTTTAAAACAAAACCGAACGTTTATTTAATACGAGACAAAAATTAAATAAATACGGAAGATTAAATAAAACGTGATAAATAAATAATTAACTAAATAAATAAAATTATAACATAAAAATAAATAAATAAAGAAAATAAATTAAATAAAATAAAACGAGTCTAGTCCTCGGATAATACCTCAAGATCGGTATTGACAGTTGAAGTCGGTTGATTCCACGAATCGTGATTTTCCGGTGTTTTTTGTGTTTTCGGTAAAATATTTAACTTTTAGGAATTTCCAAATTTTTAGGAAAAATGTTTTTTCCCAAAAAAAATCACTTTCTCTCTCTAAAAAATGTTTTAGAGTGAGAAGCTCTCAAAAAATCAATTTCGCCCAACGGACGTCGGGCGTTCGCCCGACGGATGTTGGGCGCGCGCCGGCTGCCGCTAGGCGCTCGCCCAGCGCCGCTGAGCACCCGCGAGCCGTCCACCGACGACCGCAACCCCTACATACCCTCTTGTGATTCTTATTATTATTTTTGCTTTAAATTATCGGAACCGACCGCTTCAACCGTCTTGTTATGGGTTTTCATCACAGGTCCTCCGACTCGGTGTCTACACCTACCTTCGATGATGTTGACGCCGATTGTACAGTTTCATATGCTAGACCAAGAGAAGAAGCAATCTGGATTGAGAAGTGAAATTATGATGAAATTGTTTGTGTGCTTGTTCTTATACCATGTATGTCAATCTGGATTTACTTGTATACTTTGGAATAATTGATGTTTGATGAAATCAATGTGATTTGCTTGAGTTATTGTGTGTGAACTTGCTTTGGTTATAATGTGATTGATTGTGAGTTATTGTGCATAATCCTAATGTCATATACCTACAAGTTTCCTTCATGTATGCTTTGATTGATGCAACTTCAGGAATATCATCATGGCACCCAGCTCTAATACGAGAGGAGCACCAGGAAAAACGCGTGTGCAGTATCTTGCAAAAAAAATTAAAGTAAGCTGCTAAAAAGTCATTGGAACGAAAGAGGGTCAATCAGACTGAAAGAAAACGTAAAGTGTCACCTAACAATGACGAGACTGCGATCACAACCTTCAGTAAACGTCAATCGAGTTCACCTCCCTCTGAATTGCCACCTGTTGTCGATGAGCCTGAAGTCTCAAATATGACTGGTGGGTTAAAACTGCTGAAACGTGAGACCGTGACTATGGCGTGGCTGAATCAAGCCATGATTTGGATGAGAAGATGAACATTAAGTATAATCGCCATGGAGATCCTATTGGCAAAGAGTTTGGGTGGATGCAATCCTATATAGGAGTGTTGGCACACACGAGGATATCCATCGCGTACAAAGACTGGAGACAAGTGTCAGCTGATGTAAAGGAACAGCTTTGGGAATTTGTTACGGTATACACATATTTGTATGCTGTTCTTTATACGGTATTTGTATGATGTTCTTTAGACGTTATTTGTATGCCGTTCTTTAGACCGTACTTGTATGCTGTTCTTTAGTCGTTGTTTGTGCTATCACCGAGTCAAAAGAAGGAAGTCCTGGTTTCTGCTACAACCAAATGGAGGAACTTCAAGTCTTTACTTACGTCCAAGTATATCATGCCCCACAAGGATGATGTTGAAGTCTCGCAAAAGGTTCCTGATGACTACCGGTTCATGAATAAGCACCTGAAGGGAATTAAGGCTAAGGTATAGCAACGGAAATATAAAAATTTTAGCCTACTTCCTTTTAACCATAGGATCCGTTAATCGTTATTCCATATAAAGAGGGATAAGAAGGAATACCTTTTGAAGAACAATCTACCGTTGTTAAAGAAGCGACCACAATTCTTCTCCGAGTTCCCAAGCACGAAGTATAATACGGTGAGGTTAAGATAGAATCAACCCTTATGAGATGCAACCAAAATAGATTGCCTCTAATTAACCAACACAAGATCAAAGAGAAAGGGAGATGAATGAAATTAATCAATTGACGGAAGCCGTATGAATTCTTGTCCACGAACTAGGGGATGCGAATTCACTTTCTCTCTCTAATTGTATGTTTCGAAAATCACAATAAAGGGGAGGGATTAGGCTTAGTCGAAATTCATGTATTAGGGGGGTATATATAATAACTTGTATCTAAACCCTAGTTAGATAGGAATAGGTTACTTAATAAGAATTCAATTCGGAATAGGATTCCCAATTATTATCTTATAATATATCTAATATATCTAGGATAATAATAAATAACCTAATTGGATAATAATAGGAGTATATTAATCTAATTAAAACTCCTAACTTAATTATCTCTTAATTAATTTAATACACAAACCTAATCAAATTAGGATTAATGGAATTAAAATAATTCCCTAATTTATTATATATAAATTTCGGCCTCCCCTAATTAAATGGGCCTTACTGGGCTCATTTGGGCTTCCATCTATTAATGACATCCATCTCTCTTTTGGTTCCAAGTCTTATGTGTGATCCATTAGGTTCTTACTACTTCTGGCCGTATGCAACTATTAAATTAATTTCTTCAAGAATTATATTTAATCCTTACATAACGGAATGATGTACTGAGTATGTTATTGGCAAGTCTGTAATCATTCCCCCAGAGTCCGTTAAGAAGACAAGTTGATTCTGTCGTTAACCCTTCCGTATTAGTTACAGTATAATTCGATCCTTTATCAACTACATCCTTGAACTGAATCTTATGACTATGGATGATGTCAAGTCACATATAGCGAGACGTTCGTTTTACTTGTTCAGGCCGAGTCAACTCAAAAGATAGGTTAAGTGAAATCTGTATTTCTTACTCTTAAGCTATCACCTTGCAAGGATTTAGAGTCGAGTCTTCCACAAGCGATCCTTGGATGTATCTCCCATTAATCGGGAGTGATAAATGCTCAATCCAATGTATAACTACCCTGAAATTACCTCCTATGACACCCAACCTTTGCAGTTCACACCCCAGAGTCATCTCTGTTAAGGATCGTGGGACCGCAGGATCAAAGTCTCACATTCAGTAATTCAGGATGACCAATTAACATTCCTTTGAGTCTGAGGATTAGTTATACCTATTAATACCAATGAGAGGAACAGGTGACAAGGATGAATCTACCCATCCTGTTATCTCAAATCGGATCCCCAATCCTAATAAACAACGTTTCATCAGATCTATGTAACTGTCCAGATATCTGTATATATGAAGCTTGTGAGATCAGCTTTCTATCGGACAGAAGACATTGTTACATACAAGTCTCAACAGTGATATATCAATCCTAAACATATCACTTGACTTAGGGTGGTTTTAAGTTTATTAGTTTATTATAAAGTTTTGTCTCATTTCATGCTTGTATGAACACTTTATAATCACTTTAAACAAACTCACGGATTTCCTTTTATTAGACTTTATTTAGTGTTTAAAAGGGATTGCCTTTATATAGTTATAAAACATATATCTCATTAAAACAAATGATATAAAGAACAATTCATTTGCATTAAGTTTGTATCCTGCAACAATTGTCTATAGGACACTAAACCCCAACATACTCCCACTTGGACTAAAGCCAATTGTTTCTAAAACTTATCCCAGTAGAAGTTAAATGACGATCATGTACTTTCTGGGTTAAAGGCTTTGTCAACGGATCTGCAACGTTGTCCTCTGTAGGTACTCTTTCTATTCTCACATCTCCTCTAGCCACAATCTCTCTTATGATGTGGTATCGCTTTAGGTAGTGATTGGATGCATTATGAGACCGTGGTTCCTTTGCTTGTGCAATGGCTCCATTGTTATCACAGTACAGAGTAATGGGATTGACAATGTCAGGCACCACACCTAGTTCTGTAATGAACTTTCTAATCCAAACTGCTTCCTTTGCTGCTTCCGCAGTAGCGATGTACTCTGACTCGGTCGTAGAGAAAGCTACGCTTCCTTGCTTGGAACTCTTCCAACTGACCGCGCCCCCATTCAAGATAAACAGGTATCCTGATTGGGATTTAAAATCATTCTCATCTGTGAGATGACTAGCGTCTGAAAATCCTTGTATTTTCAGATCTCCTTCTCCGTACACTAGGAACATATCTTTAGTTCTTCTCAAGTACTTAAGAATGTTCTTGATGGCAATCCAATGCTCGTCTCCCGGATTCCCTTGGTAATGACTCGTTACAGATAACGCGAACGCTACGTCAGGTCTAGTGCATAGCATAGCATACATAATCGAACCGATCGCGCTGGCGTACGGGACTACAACCATGCGTCGTTTGTCATCATCAGTTTTAGGACATAGATGATTGTTTAACTTTACTCCATGTACCATGGGTAAGTTACCTCGTTTCGATTCAAGCATGCTAAACCGATTTAGCACCTTTTCAATGTATGTAGCCTGTGAAAGACCAAGCAGTCTTCTCGATCTATCTCTATAGATCTTTATACCAAGTATATAAGCTGCTTCACCAAGGTCTTTCATTGAGAAGTTACCGGATAACCATACTTTTACAGACTGTAATAGAGCAATGTCATTTCCCATTAACAGTATATCGTCCACATATAGTATGAGAAATGCTATAGAGCTCCCACTTGCTTTCTTGTAAATGCAAGCTTCTTCGCAATTTTGTTCGAAACCAAATTGTTTTATGGTTTCGTCAAATCGTTTATTCCAGCTTCTAGATGCTTGCTTGAGTCGATAAATGGATCTCTGAAGTTTGCAAACTTTATTTGCATCCTTTGATATGAAACCTTCAGGCTGCATCATGTATACATCCTCAAGCAGGTTTCCATTTAGGAAAGCTGTTTTCACATCCATTTGCCAAATCTCATAATCGTAGTGAGCGGCAATAGCAAGCATGATTTTGATTGATTTGGACATAGCAACTGGAGAGAAGGTTGCGTCATAATCAACACCTTGTTTCTGACGATATCCTTTCGCTACCAACCTAGCCTTGTAGGTGCTAACCTTTCCATCCATGTCAGTCTTCTTTTTGAAGATCCACCTGCACCCAATGGGAATTATCCCTTCGGGTGGATCAACCAAAGTCCACACTTGGTTAGTATACATGGAATCCATTTCAGAATCCATGGCCTCAAGCCATGCTTTAGAATCTGGACTAGTAAGAGCCTCTTCGTAGTTTTCGGGTTCGTCGTCTAACACGGGAACCTCGTTATCATCTCCCACTAGAAAACCATATCTAACTAGGAGTTCACGAACTCTTCATGATCTACGAATAGGTGCCACTGGAGTCTCATCTAATGGAACTTCTTTGGGTACCTCAACCGCTTCTGTTGTTTCAGTCACAGTTTCTTCCTCTTGAACTTCGTCGAGTTCAATCACGCTTCCCTTTTGTGTTTCTTAGAGAAACTCTTTCTCTAAGAAGGTTGCGTGCTTGGATACTATTACTTTTTGATCATCTGGATGATAGAAGTAATACCCTATGGTTTCCCTGGGATATCCAATGAAGAAACATTTATCAGATTTAGAATCTAATTTGTCGGACGCAATGCGTTTGACATACGCTGAACAACCCCATACTCTCATAAACGAGAAAACGGGTTTCCTACCAACGAACAATTCATATGGTGTGGAACTAGCAGATTTAGTTGGCACTCGATTTAGGGTGAAGAGGGCAGTTTCTAAGGCATAGCCCCAGAACGACTTTGGAAGTAAGGCCATGCTCATCATGGATCGTACCATATCTAGTAGGGTACGGTTTCTCCTCTCGGATACGCCATTGTGTTGTGGTGTATAGGGAGGTGTCCATTGTGAGCATATCCCACATTCAGTTAGATAATTCAGGAAATCATCTGAAAGATATTCGCCACCTCGATCAGATTGAAGCGTCTTTATTTTCCTTTCTAATTGATTTTCCACTTCATGCTTGAAGCATTTGAATTTCTCAAAAGCTTCTGATTTGTGCTTCATCAAATAGACGTAACCATATCGGGTATGGTCATCTATGAAGCTTATGAATTATCTGAATCCTCCTCTTGCTTGGACTGACATAGGACCGCATACATCTGAATGAATAAGTCCTAGAGTGTCTGATACACGCTCACCTTTATTGCTAAAGGGTGTCTTTGTCATTTTACCTTTTAAACATGATTCACATGTTTCCAATGATTCATGATCGATTGGATCTATAAGCCCATCTGAATGTAGCTTTAGCATGCGTCTCTTGTTTATATGGCCTACAAGACAATGCCACAAGTAAGTTGAATTATCTATCTTATGTCTTTTGGTATCAATTGCAAAAACAGGAGTTTTATCATCTAACACATAAATCCCATTTTGTGATATTCCTGAAAAATAAAAGATCGAATCTTTATAAAAATTGCAACTATTGTTCTTTATTGAAATATGAAAACCGTCGTCAACAAGACGGCTAATAAAAATAATGTTACGAGACATCTCAGGAACGTATAAACAATTCCTTAATTCTATTACAAGCCCAGAGGGCAAAGGTAAAACATAATCTCCAATTGCGAGGGCGGCAACTCTTGCTCCATTTCCAACTCGCAAGTTTATGCTTCCTTTCTTTAGTTCCTTAGTCTGATTTAGTTCCTGCATATTTGTACAAATATGAGATCCACATCCGGTATCAAGTACCCAAGATTCAGATAGTGAAACTGTGTTTATTTCAATATAGAACATACCAGATGTAGAAGCACCGCCTTTTCCCTTCTTGAGGGTGGCTAGATACTCCTTGCAGTTTCTCTTCCAATGCCCGTCTTTACCACAGAAGTGGCACTCTCCTTTGGGTTCTTCACTTCCTTTCCCTTGGACACAGCTTTCTTACCTTTCTTGGGATGTTTAGGATTGGGAAAGTTCCCTTTCCTTTTCTTCGATCCCTCAATTACAAGAGCCGATATGGTCTTGTCTTTCTTCATATTGGGCTTAACTGACTTGAGCATGTTTGCAAGCTCTTCAAGAGAGGTTTGCAAGTCATTCATCTGATAGTTCATAATGAACTGTGAATAACTTTCTGGGAGGGATTGAAGAATTAAGTCAACACTTAATTCGTTATCCATCGCAAATCCAATACTAGAAAGTTTTGTAATGTAGCCAATCATCTTGACATAATGTGTCATGACTGATGTGCCCTCTTGCATCCTGCAACGATATAACAGCTTGGATATCTCATAGCGTTCGCACCTGGTTTTTTTCCCAAACAATTCCTTTAGGTGCATGATGATGGAATAGGCATTCATCTCCTCATGTTGCCTTTGTAATTCCGATGTCATCGATGCAAGTATGATGCATCCGGCATGATCGTCATCAGCCTTGTGCTTCTGATAAGCATCAATTTCCTCGATGGGAGCATCATTTTCAGGGACAGGGGGTATCGATGTATCAAGTACATACCCAATTTTCTCGAACTTCAAAACAATTTTGAGGTTGCGAAACCAGTCGGTGAAGTTTGAACCATTCAGTTTGTTATCGGTAAGAATGTTTTGCAGATTGGTTTTAGTCATGATTTTAAGAGTGTGTGTTTAAACAAAACCTGAGAGTGAGAAAGAGTAAACGTATGTCATTCATTTGCTTTAAAGTATAACAATCTAAAATTATAGGCCTTTTAATTTATTTCAGATTGCTCCCACTATTTTGCCAAATTAATAGCCTCCATATTAATTCGAAGAATTTCACAATCCTTTAGTGAGCTAGGATCCTAACTCCTGAGATTTCGCCTTGAGTTTACTCAACAAGCTAGTCTCATTCATTAGGTAGATTCATATGATCAATCACATCTCTAATGTGATTCCTAGGTTATTGGGTTACTAACCACATTAGTAACTAATATGCTATTCATATTAATCCCAACCATCTTGCCCATTAGTTTATGACAACATGAGTTTACTCATCCAATTATCATAATCTAATTTAAGTATTACCCCATATTCATGAAAGAACGATTTTCGATAATTCAGGTGTTACCATAAGACCCCGAGCTTGAGTTTACTCAACAACCCAAAGGCCCCTAGTACTGCCGGCTGAATTATAATATTAGGGAGGGGGCAACCGATTTTAATAACTTGCTTATTTACTTAACTTTTTAATGAGGGATTTTATTTTAGGTCTCATAATCTAACTTAGTCTTGATTTGCTTTAGCATACATCAGACACATACATTCACATACATTGGCGTTATGGACATATCATCTAAATTATTCCGTCGAGCCAGAGACGGAATAAAAGAGCAAACCTAAGGAAATAGTAACTATTACATATTTCTCTTTAGGTCCTCCGTCTTCTCCATGGCGCCTTGAAATTACATATTAATTTCTATACTACTATAAGAAAACTTCAATTGAATTGAAGGGAATCGGATGAGAGGAGAAATTACAATAGATAGTAGAAAGGCAGGACGCGCAGGCCATATTTCAAAAATACCAAAAGACTAAAAGAGGGTCCAAATATGTCCATAACTCCAAATATGCATAGACTCAATTAAATAAATTTAATTGGTTGATTACATAACCGTCTTATGTAATATTTAGGTTAATCACATTAACTCGTCAAATTAACTTTCATCCAATTTTATACTTCTAATCGTTTTGTATCTTTATATTAATTCTTAGATTAATATAACCATATAAAACGTTGATTATGCATGTCCCAATTATTTTGATTTCAATTCATTTAACACTTTGATTTACAACTTGGTAAAAACAAACTTTTAAACGAATTTTCATTCGATAATCAAAACAGAAAACTATTAATTTCTGAAACATATATATATATATATACAAAATGTTTTCAAGCCGATTTTAACAATTAAAATCAAGTGGGATTCGGGCCGGGGGCCCGAAACTGGGCTGCTGCCGTTTGGCAGCAGCCCTGCGGCTGCGGCTGCAGCTGGTCGCGCCGTGAGGTGCGACCCGAGCCGCTGTCGTATTTATTTATTTTTTTTATAAAACATATATATATATATATATATATATATATATATATATATATATATATCAGATTTTAAAACGGTTTTAAAAACGATTTTCAGAAATAGGAAAAACTACAATAGGTTTCTGTTTTATCTTTTAGAATTAATAAAACTAATTTTATTAACCTAACTATAAAACTAATAGATTTTGTTATAATGATTATCAACCGAAATAATTAGGAACATACGCATAATCTATTTTAATTGACAATTAACTAAAATTTATTTATCTTTAGGATTAATTAATCAAACTATTTGTTAATTAATCCTAACCATAAATATTTATTCAATCCTATTGAAAAACTTCTAAATTTTCATATATGAAATAACGGATTTAACCTGGCTCTGATACCACTGAAGGGAATTAAGGCTAAGGTATAGCAGCGGAAATATAAAATTTTTAGCCTACTTCCTTTTAACCATAGGATCCGTTAATCGTTATTTCATATAAAGAGGGATAAGAAGGAATACCTTTTGAAGAACAATCTACCGTTGTTAAAGAAGCGCCTACAATTCTTCTCCGAGTTCCCAAGCACGAAGTATAACACGGTGAGGTTAAGATAGAATCAACCCTTATGAGATGCAACCAAAATAGATTGCCTCTAATTAACCAACACAAGATCAAAGAGAAAGGGAGATGAATGAAATTAATCAATTGACGGAAGCCGTATGAATTCTTGTCCACGAACTAGGGGATGCGAATTCACTTTCTCTCTCTAATTGTATGTTTCGAAAATCACAATAAAGGGGAGGGATTAGGCTTAGTCGAAATTCATGTATTAGGGGGGTATATATAATAACTTGTATCTAAACCCTAGTTAGATAGGAATAGGTTACTTAATAGGAATTCAATTCGGAATAGGATTCCCAATTATTATCTTATAATATGTCTAATATATCTAGGATAATAATAAATAACCTAATTGGATAATAATAGGAGTATATTAATCTAATTAAAACTCCTAACTTAATTATCTCTTAATTAATTTAATTCACAAACCTAATCAAATTAGGATTAATGGAATTAAAATAATTCCCTAATTTATTATATATAAATTTCGGCCTCCCCTAATTAAATGGGCCTTACTGGGCTCATTTGGGCTTCCATCTATTAATGACATCCATCTCTCTTTTGGTTCCAAGTCTTATGTGTGATCCATTAGGTTCTTACTACTTCTGGCCGTATGCAACTATTAAATTAATTTCTTCAAAATTATATTTAATCCTTGCATAACGGAATGATGTACTGAGTATGTTATTGGCAAGTCTGTAATCATTCCCCTAGAGTCCGTTAAGAAGACAGGTTGATTCTGTCGTTAACCCTTCCGTATTAGTTACAGTATAATTCGATCCTTTATCAACTACATCCTTGAACTGAATCTTATGACTATAGATGATGTCAAGTCACATATAGCGAGACGTTCGTTTTACTTGTTCAGGCCGAGTCAACTCAAAAGATAGGTTAAGTGAAATCTGTATTTCTTACTCTTAAGCTATCACCTTGCAAGAATTTAGAGTCGAGTCTTCCACAAGCGATCCTTGGATGTATCTCCCATTAATCGGGAGTGATAAATGCTCAATCAATGTATAACTACCCTGACATTACCTCCTGTGACACCCAACCTTTCCAGTTCACACCCCAGAGTCATCTCTGTTAAGGATCGTGGGACCGCAGGATCAAAGTCTCACATTCAGTAATTTAGGATGACCAATTAACATTCCTTTGAGTCTGAGGATTAGTTATACCTATTAATACCAATGAGATGGATAGGTGACAAGGATGAATCTACCCATCCTGTTATCTCAAATCGGATCCCCAATCCTAATGAAAAACGTTTCATCGGATCTATGTAACTGTCCAGATATCTGTATATATGAAGCTTGTGAGATCAGCTTTCTGTCGGACAGAAGACATTGTTACATACAAGTCTCAACAGTGATATATCAATCCTAAACATATCACTTGACTTGGGGTGGTTTTAAGTTTATTAGTTTATTATAAAGTTTTGTCTCACTTCATGCTTGTATGAACACTTTGTAATCACTTTAAACAAACTCACGGATTTCCTTTTATTAGACTTTATTTAGTGTTTAAAAGGGATTGCCTTTATATAGTTATAAAACATATATTTCATTAAAACAAATGATATAAAGAACAATTCATTTACATTAAGTTTGTATCCTACAACAATTGTCTATAGGACACTAAACCCCAACACGATTGGCATCAGTTTGTATCCGATCGGCTTACAAATCAGCACATGGTTTGCCATTTGATTTACGTATATGCTTTACTCTTAATTTGTTAGTTCGTATGTGCCATGCTAACAAATACACATATATATATGGCTTTATTGTTTAGGAAATCCGCCAAGTGCAGATATCCAAGCGGCAAAAGAACAAGTACAACCACCGGATGTCTCGCAAGGGGTATAGAGGAATCTGGGTTGAAATGGTATGGTCGTTTATAGTCTATTTTCAGACTTCAGATTTGTATGATTATTGATATTATTTGTACTATGTGGAAGACCTCAGAGCTATCAAAAGAGGAAGTCGAAAAAATCAGCAGGCACACATATTGGATAAAGGGAAGGCAAGACAAACTGGGAAATTTTAAGGACACTGAAGTAGAGGAGGCGGTCAAAAAAATTGTAAGTAGCATTTAGACTATTACACAATGTAATTCAAAAAACGCATATGTATAACTGATGTATATATGTTTATTTCCATAGTTGATGTCACGTCCGTGACTAAATTTCTAGAATGTATATTTTGATATTAGTATATATGATAATTATTAGATGTGTGATTTTTATTTGGTGCTATAGGAAAAGTTTGGGGTTAATTCGGTGATTTTATGTATAAATTAAAAGTTTAGGATAATTATAAAAGATTATAAAGAGATGAAGGATCAAATATGATATTTGCCGAATTTGGAATATAAATCCCAAATTCCACAGACTTCCGCCATCTTCTTCTATTTCTTTTCTTTTCTTCTCTAATTATTTTATTTTATCCTTATCAAATTGTTCTTCGACTGTTTCTCCACCGTTTCTTTGATTTACGGAGATTCGACCGTCCGAATCATTTGAAATTGGTGACAATAGCATCCTTATACATAGATCTAAGTCCTAGCCGAAGAGTTTTTAAGTTTCGGCAGTGTTTGGAGGGAAATGGCTTAGACAGAGTTTAGAGGCGAATTGAACGGGTTTGTGGTCTTTAAATGTAAAATTGGGGTTTTTTTATGATTTTGCTTTTTATTATGAAATTACGGTTCAAATGGAGCTATTGACTATGCTTCTATGTGAATTTCAGATTTTACTTGATTATGTTGATTTAAGGCTTAATTTGGTTGATTTATTTTGGTTTCAATATATATCTATATTGAACAAAATGAATTTGATGATTTCTTACGAATTGTTTTTGGATTGAGAAATCAGTTGCGGTTATTGTTGTTATTATTTTGGATTGAAGTCCAAATATGATTTTTATGATACAAAAGGGCCATTTGAAGCCAACTGATTTTTGGCTATTAAATAGTTTGGAATTTGATTGTGAAATGATATTTGATCACGTTATGATTTTATGATTTTATATCCATCGAGAGTTATCCGGATCGATGGTTTTATATTTGAAGACCATGTTCAGTGAGGGACATGGCCTGTGTACACAGTGTGAAAGATCTATTGGGTATGGCAAAGAAGTGTCGGGTAAGACCATATGGGATAGGCAATGTTAAGAGACGTCTCGATTATATATGTGGTTATGGATTGATACTTAAGGGGAGAAACTTGAGGATGGATACAATGTTTTAAGTTCATTTGGATTATGTTTTCGGTTATTATTGATTTTGATATAAGGTTTTACGTTTGATTAAATACGAGTTGGTTTGATAAAACACTTATTTGATTACAATATTTTAGAAGGTTTTGAACTCAAGAATGGATACAATATTATATATTTTATATGTTTTTGGTTTACTACTTGACTATATTATAAACTTAAGTTTTGAGTATATTTTATAAGATTTGATGATTATATTATAAACTTAAGTTTTGAGTATATTTTATAAGGTTTTGATTAAATCCCTTTATAAACGTATATATGTAGCTATGTTAAGTAAAGTTGGGTTTTATAGCTGATAGTTTCTTACTGAGATTTTTGTCTCACATTTTTAAATGTTTTAATGTTTTTAAATGAGAAAGTCCAGGATATAGAGAAGGTTACCGATCGATTAGGCGAGGTTTGGAAGTTGGCTGCTTATTGTTAGAATTAAGGTTAGAACTTTGGTATTGCAATTGTAATATAATGATATTTGGATAAATTGGAGACTCTTAAGTATTGATTATGATCTTTCTATTTCACGCCCGATGCCGATTGAGGTTGTTTAGGGTCGGGTGTGACAGTTGAAACTGGAAAAGGAGGAGGCTGAATGTGTGTTTAAAGCCAATGGTAGTAATGATGTGCTAACTGAGGTATTAGGGAATCCAGAACACAGTGGCAGAGTTAGAGGAGTGGGTGCTATGAAGCCGGTAGTATTCTTCAAGCTACCGGGTCAAAAAAGGGGAAGAAAGAAGCGAGCTGAGGAGTTGCAAGCATTGCTTGAAACAGAAAGGGCAAAGTGGGAGGAAGAGTCAAAAAGGAAACATGATGAAGAATTGAAGAAGATACATGAGATGTATCAAGATGAGTTAAATAAGTCTGAAGCGAAAATGGTCCAACAACTAGATCGAATGGAGAAACTTATGTCGAAGGGGGTTAAAACTGAGGAATCCCTGGCAGCTGCACCAACAACTTACAATGGAAAATCAGGAGAAGGTAGTTATAATCGAGATGATGTCAATAGAGAGGTAAACGATTATTATGATTGTCAGCTTATTGAATTTATCACTTATATATACTTAGTTAATCAGTTGTATTTGAAATTGTTGAATCAGGACAATGTACTTGACATTGAGGTTGCACTATCAGTGGAAGAGAGTGGGAAGATTGTTGCCCATGGCAGATTGCTACAATCAGACATTGACCCAGAAGAGCAGACAATCCATGGGCGACCACTGGGAAAGGAAAATTATAGAGTGGAGATTGTGTCATTTGATGATGGAGCTGCATGTCTGCCATACCCGATAAAAGGTGAAATGGAAGTTGTTAGGGAGGCAATGGGGTCTACTTTAGCATGGCCAAAGGTGTTATGTAGTGTCAAATCTGTTGAGGTAATATTCATTTATTTCGTTGGTTGTATTATGTGTTTCAATTATTTCTTTGGTTGTATAATGTGTGTTTAATTATCGCAATCAGGATGCAAATAAGGCGGTAAAAGTTTTTGCGAAGGCCTTGAAGAAAGTTAATAGTGAGGCTGAGGCGATTGATTTCATTAAGCTGCCAAAAAATTTACCACGCCCATTGCAGAAGTTGTGCAACTGGGCGAGAACCAATATGATGGATGGAATCAAATGTATAACCAAAATTTTTGGGCCTGAGTTGTTTGGAGCAGAACGAATGCAAGTATTGTTACCTAGTGATTTATATGCAATGGTACACCTACTTGAGATGACCGCAGGCACAATTACATTTTACATGAGGTACATGAATGCAATACACAAATTTATTAATTTGGATATCTATTTCATCAACACTTATACATGTATTTGCCCAGTCATCTGTACCATATCTTGAAAAAAGCACGAATGGAAGAAAGGGTGTTATTTGTTGATCCATGTACCACTTTTGCTCTTGGAACTAAGAAAACTCCAACGAACCGCTCGAAGGAGTTGATGGATCGGTTCAAATAGGGTGGTGCTAATTCTATATTCCTTATTCCTTACAACTCAGTGTAACTATGAATCCTTTGTACTGTGTGTTTATCAGTTGATTATCTGATATTGATACAGCTGAAATGGCTATTGTTTGCAGATCACATTGGGCTCTCACTGTTGTTGACATTGAGAAGAAAAAATCATATTTTGTTTAGATCCACTGAAAAGGAGATTGCCAAATTCCACAGAATGGACAGATGTTGTCAGCAAGTAAGTTACAAAATGCCTCTAATGTGTACGCATTCAAATAGTTACTCACATACGCACACATGTTGTTACACTTGTTGCAGTGGGATGAAGTTCTACTATGCTCAGAATGGCCCAAAGAAGGTGACGAAGACCAAGCTGAAGATGACACCGCTTCTAGTGAGTTTTACAGTTACACAAGCAAGTGTATATTGTATTTTTTGGGGTCTAACCATTATATTCCGTGCCACAGGGGATACTTGAGCAACGAGATGATAAAACATGTGGTTTTTGGGTAATGCTATACATGCGAGAGATCGTCATGGATAAGGAATTAAACTTTGTTGCAAAGGTACCATAATTCATTACCATAATATTTGTAACAAGTCATTTAGTTTTGTAACAAGTCATTTTAATTGACAATCAATATGCCATATGTTTCATATCAATTTAGCATGGTATGTGTTAGGAAGTAGAACTGATTCAATTTAATAGACATAAACGAATAAGTTGACTACTTTG
This sequence comes from Euphorbia lathyris, assembly GCF_963576675.1. Lineage (NCBI taxonomy): Eukaryota > Viridiplantae > Streptophyta > Magnoliopsida > Malpighiales > Euphorbiaceae > Euphorbia > Euphorbia lathyris. The sequence continues at coordinate 91,157,911 of NC_088915.1, forward strand.
TTATAGCATGTTATGATCCATTTGAATATACATATATATGTCTACTTGAATAAGTTGTCTACTTTGTATTGGCTATTAAAAAAGGATAGCGTGCAAGGGGGGCATTATGATGTGACGTGCGAATAGCGTACAAGGGGGCGTAGTGCGCGAATAGAAATGAGATTTTGATGCTAAAGAAACACTGGAGCTGGATGAATGGAGTGGAGTATTGGAGGGGCATGGAGCAAACATTGAAGATCAGATTGATTACCAAGTACATTTGTAATCAGTAATCATTCTGTTCTTCACGAATTGCTCTATGCCCATCCAGTAGTCCACACCATCCAACTCAGTGTTTCTTTGGCATCCAAATCTCCTTTCTTCAAGAATGTGCAGATGGTAACCAATGATATCGGGATAATAGGGAACCATTAGAGTTAAATGGCATCGAATATTGGCGGGGCATGGAGCCAACACTGAACATCAGATTGAATACCAAGTAAATTTGTAATCAGTAATCATTCTGTTCTTCAAGATTGGCTCTATGCCCATCCGGTAGTCCACACCATCTAACTCAATGGTTGCCCAGCATCCAAATTTCCTTGCTATTTGCACATCACGCCCCTCCTTATACGCCATTCGCACGTCACATCATAATGCCCCCATTGTTTGCTATTTGCACATCATATATCCCCTACATGCTTTACAGTCCATCTCCTAGCAGTTGCTACATAACCTGCCCTGTTGCTGATGTATAATTCAGCAATTCGCTCTCGGCCAGGAAATGGCCCCTCATTGAAGGGCTCTACCAGCAGTCCACAAATATTCCACAGCAGCTATAAAATGCATAGATAAATTAAATTAGACCCCAAATATGAGTAGATAAACTAGACCCCAAACATGAATAGATAAATTAGACCCCAAATGCAAATATTTATAGTATCATCTTACTGTGGCAATACTATGGGCAGGGCGATCAAGTAGCTGGGCATAGAAACATGCCCCAAGGGACCGATATTTGGATGATAAATTTTGGTCCTGATTATGACCTGCGAACAATAGTAATATCATGAGTGTATTTACAAATTTCCTAACATTGACCGTCAAGAACTATTTTACTCCTAACGTTATCAAGTTTGGTCAATTTCAAATATTATTATAAAATATATATATTTTATTCTTTATTATGCATTAATTGCATATCAGTTTGTTTAAAAAAATCACATTTTCTGTAATTTAATAATAGATTTGGAGATTAATATTTAATAATTCGGTGAAATATTTTGAATTTTTTTGTCCAACTCGTACAAAAAAACAGTATATTTTTATTTTATTTTTTTAAAATATCACGTCTAGTCATGTGTTTATGATATGAAACTAATGAGTGATCAAATGACTCACATGTGAAGTATAAATGATAAGATTTATGACCGAGAAGATAGTTTAATGAATTATTTTTGAAATTGGATCTAACTTGACAACGTTAGGAGTAAAATTGTTCTTGACTGCCAATGTTAGGGGTAAAATTGCACTATTTTAGACGATATAAATTAAATTACTTCTCGTAATAAAAGTTAGGAGTATTTTTGCACCTTATCCCAAAAATAATTATGATATAACAAATCCAGGATATTAATAGAGACCAAGATTCCTTATGTTTGTTGTCCAAGATTGATTAGAATCTTCTAGAATGGAGAAATATGCTTTTATATTGGGATTTTTTTATGGGTCTGCCATAGCTTAATAGGTCTTGATGTAACTCAATCTCGAATTGCATAACGGACTCGGATTAGATTTTGAACTATTTCTGATGTGAACGGACATTGTTGGACTTGTACGGATAATGCCCCGAGCTTTCGAATTTATTGGATTTGTATTAGAACAGATAACTTGGTCACTTTTGAGAATCTTCCTAAATTGAATGTGCATCTCGATCCTGTTTTTCGGGAATATAAAAACTACCTTCGATTTTAAAGCGAGAACCTTCGGAGTGGGCGGCAAAATTTTCTAAAATAACAAAAATTTCATATTTATAATTCATTTATTCGTCTATTTTAATTATTTTATCTCGTTTTTTAGAAATGTGTCTACTTGAAAAACTTATCGATTAAAGTTAACGTTTTAATTTTAGGATTTAACATTCACGAACCGAAATATGAGTGTTCCATAATTTAAAATAAATAGTAATAAGACGAGATTTATTAATTCGTTGAAAATAATTCCAATTTAATTAATAAACAATAATTAAATCCACCCATAAGTAATAATTCCACATGACTTGACTTTATTTTTTAAAATGAAATACACTTTTCGAGCAAAAACTCTTATTAAGTCGAATTGACGCAATCGAATCTTAATTATTTACGTTTCGAATATAACTTTAACGTTTCATCGGGATTCGTGAATTATTTTAGAAAAAGACGTGCTTTCATTTAATAAGTCGTTCTGAGTTTAAAATGAACCATTTATGATTCGTTCGGATATCGAATAAAAATGAAAAAAAACGTTCAGACGAAAATGGATATCTACATTCTTTATGGTCATGAACATCGATTGGTTTTGTAACGATATTCTTCGCTCACATTAAATATAGAATATTTTATACTTTATCTCTATATATTTCGTAAAAGTCAAATGAAATTTTATTCATTTTAGAGATTAAATCCAACAAAAGCCTGGGATTCTCAATTTGACTATGGAGAAACTATATTTTTATTTTTGTACAATTAAGTTAAAACTTTACGTAGCGAATTATTCTTTCGTCTTTTACTAAAGTTAAAACTTTATAACTTAGCAAACTATAAACTAATTTATATAATAAGATTAAGGTAAATTTCAAAGTTAGGTTAGTGATTAAAATATTAATCAAAACTCATACTTAGATTATAAATAATAACCGCAGATAATTATTCATTATTCTACACACAGAATAACATTTTATTAAATATTTAAGAACTTGATAATTTATTTATAAATTATATTCTGCGTGTAATATATAATTGGGTTAATTTTAAATAAATTTCATGTGATTTCATATTTTTTTCAGATCGGTATATATATATGTAGTCGGTAAAATTTTTATTTTCTCAAATTTAGCGCATAACGATCTCAAAATGAAAATTTTCAAGAATTAAAGTTGTTTAGTATCATATTTACTATGGAGCTACATTTTTAATTTTTTAAAATCATCATTTTTGGAGTCCTCTCTCTCTAAACATTAACTTTATCTCTCATAAAAAAAACACTTAAATGACCTCGAATTTAAAAAGTTGAAAAATTAAAATTGCTTAAAATATCATTTAATTCTTGAAAATTTTCATTTTAAAGTCATTATCGGTCAAATTTGAAAAACAAAACTTTTACCAACCACATATACCGATCTAAAAAATGTGAAATCATATGATTTTATTTGAAATTACCCTGTATAGTTTTAAAAAAACAGTTCTAGAGAAAAAGTATCAATTTAACATCAGCAAATTATATATTTCTTTAAGAGATAAAAGTTTTAAAAATATATCCATCAAGATTAATCCAAAATATATTTGGCTTAATATATACATCTATTTCTTTTTGTATTTGGTCCAAAACTTTATTTGGTTTTGGAATTTTCAAAAGTTCTTAAAAAATTTCTATTCTTATTTAATTGCATTTCATAACCTTTATTTTTTTTTTCTAATTGCACTCAATAATCCATTGTGTTGTGCTTATCCAATTATACAGTTAAACCTCGATATATGAATATTCGATAAAGTAATAACCTCGATTATATAATAAATTCTTCCGGTCCCGACTTGGGCCAATGGACTAAAGTAATAACCTCACTAAATGTATTAAGTAATAAAAAATATTTAAATCCTTAAGGGCCCAATGAAAATATAAAGTAATAATTATTAAATTGCATAATATATATATATATATATATATATATATATATATATATATATATATATATATATATATATATCAATATAAATACCCAAGAGTTTGCAAAAAAACAAGACCTATAATTGTGCCTATAATTATTTGATTGATTTGTAATTACGCTAATGTGATAATTACAAATCAATCAAATAATATATTTCCTAAACAAGATAATTACATATCTAATGCATATTTATTGATAAATGAATAATTTATTAATTTATCGATAACTGAATAATTTATTCATTTATCGATAAATAAATAATCTCGCTTAATGAATATTTTTTTTCAGTCCCAAGGATATGCATTTATGGAGGTTTTACTGTATTTAATAACCCTAAAACTTCAATTGTTCCATAAATTTTAAAAAGAACCTAATTATTTGTCTATTTTATATTGTTTTGAATACGTAACAAGCACTTTGACATGTGACAGAGAAACGTGTCTCCTATTTTCAGCATCAAACAATCTCTATTAAGAAGTAGAAGATAATTAAATACAATTGTACAAAAATACAAACTCATTTATAATTTTTAGGAGTTTAGGAAGTAGAAAGTTTTGGCACAAATACATAGACACAAAAGATCTATTAGGCCAGAGGAAATTCACAATATTTGTAAAGCTTCACAAATACATAGACATAAAATGATCCTTTACCACCATATTTGTAGAGCTTCACAAGCAAAATTAACTCTCATATAATCGGAATCCAGAGGAAATTCACAAACAAAACATCAAATTCCAAAGGAATATAATTCAGAATATATAAGTTGAAGATTCAGATTTATTAGTAACTGCAAAAACTAAATTAAATCAAACAGTGAAACAATAATACATCAAATTAAACATTAATTTATCAATTAATATTTTCAATATAAACCCTAATGGTGGAATTTAAGAACAAATTATAAAGTTGAAGACATTAAAAACTCATTATAGAGAAGTTCAGTTCAATTATGATAGCAGCAAACTAAACTAATTGAACCATAACACATTCAAATCAAAAGAAAACTAAAACTAAAACTAGAAATAAGTTCAATTATGTTTTGCTTATAAGATACTAGCACCAAACAAGAATAATATCCTATAATTAAGATTAAATATTCTAGAACCTACCTCCAATGTCGGATGAACTGAAGAAATACGAACTCCATCCATCCATTATAAACTCGTTTATCATCCTGGATCCATCACTCACAGAATTAAGAACTGAAATTTCTTGAATCCGATTCCGAACATTCTTCTTCAATTCTTCAAGCGATTTCTTAAAACCTTCAAGTTCTTCCTTCTCCATTGTTTCAATATCTGATTCCCACCAAAATCCCTCTCCATTATTCTTCATCAGATTCCGATTACTTTCCGCCATTTTTAGTTCTCTTTTAAGCTTTTCCCTCATTGCCACAGCTTTCCAATACTCCTGTTCCTCCACTGTTGTAGTAGTCTGTGATTTATTACTTTCCGATTGAGAAGACGATGATCCGTTGTTTCCGATCCCTAAATATCGGTCTAAGAGCTTATCCACCTCGCCGTAAGAGAACACCTTATTGCGTTGAGAAAAGATGATGACGGCGATTTCTGCGTCGCATAAGGTGGAAATCTCGGTGGCTTTTCTGAAAATCCCGCTCTTCCTAGTGGAAAAACAGACAGATCGGTTGCTGTCTTTCTCAATTTTCTTGATCTCAATCTTTTGCCGGCCTCTGGTTTTCTTCCGGTGAGACTGGTGATCGGAATTGAAAGTTGCTTCCATGATCGACCGATTAAGGATTTTGAAAGAAAAATAGGAAAAGTGTAAAGTAGTTTAAATAGTGGTTTGTTTGGTAGCTGTAATTGTTGGGAAAACTTTTCGCTCCTAACAATTTAGGAAAACTTTCAATAAATAATATTTTATTATTATTGTTGTATTAATTTTATATAATATTTTATTAAGTAAACCAATATCCTAATTATGACTCAAGCAAATAATTTTTTATTTTATTAGTATTTTTTTTTGGTTATTTTGTAAAGGCTTAATAAATCATTTGGCCTCTGAACTTGATTCATCCATGAATTTCAAAGTGTTCTGATAGCGTCTCAATTTGTATAAAATATTCAGTTATTATCCTTAATATGTGTAAAATGTAATCAATTGATCACTCGGTTACAAAACAAAGTGAGTTAAATGTGGAAAAATTATTGTATGCATCTTAAAAAAAAGTAAAACGATCAAAATCGGGGTATGTCATTCTAATACTCCCTCCGTTCTCAAATAAGTGTCGTTTTAGATAATTGTTTTTGTTCTTTTTTAAGTGTCGTTTTCGTTTTTCAATAAAATTTAGTATAGTTTTTTTGTCTAAGCATTTAAATTTTATCTTGATTTATGTGTTTTTTAATCTTTCAAAGTTTTTTCTCCAACCATTATAGGAGAAAGAATTTTTATTTAGTTAATCCATGTAAATTTATTAATTTAAGTACATATTAATTGTGTTTCTTAATTTGTGTGAAAAACTCTAAAACGACACTTATTTGAGAATGGAGGGAGTATTAAAAAAGACAAGTTTTATAATTAAGTAAGTAATAACTTCATTTTTAATCAATTTTTGAATTATGTAATAACATTCTAAGATGCGTGGAATACATCTTCCTCATTTAACTTGCTTTTCTTTTTGTATCCGAGTAATCGATTGATTACATTTAATACAAGTTAAAGAGGTTATTGGTACACTTTGAAAGTTTAGAAGACCTGTAAGCAGTAATGACCATTTTTAAATTTAAAGAAAAAACTTGATTTTTGAGAAGGTATATTTAAATTTAAAATACAGCCTTAGTGACTGCTGGAAGAGAGCAGCCCAATACTTATGCTCAGAATAAGAAGCTCTGTCATTCAATCCCAACGCCTTCTTAACCACCGATGTAGCTTGTGAATGAACAGGGCTTGAAGAGAAATATAGTACGCAAAACAGCAAAATTATTGGATTTCGTTCTCCCGGTGACATCTTTCTTTTCACAGTCAAAGTAAACCCTTTCTTGGTAGCAATATCGGTATAACTTTTTAGACAACTTCAGCAGATAAACGATGTATTAAGACTTTTATAAATCCATGTATTATTTTTTTTTAGTAAAGAATCAATGTACTCATTTTAATATTTATCATGTTGATTTATTTATATTATATTATTTTCTTTATTTTAACTGAATACAAAGTAATTTAATCTATACAATTAAAATTTAATGTTTAAATATAATTTTTTAATGAATATTTATTCTTGTCATTTTAATAACAAAAACAATTAAGAATATTATTATATTCATATAAAAAATAAAATTAATCCTAATATACACATCAACAAAAAAAATAGAAAAATATTATATATCCATAAAAAATAACAAAATAATATAATACACTATGCACCGACTTCAAAGATTCGTGAAAATATACACATCAACAAAAAAAAATAGAAAAATCTGCACCTATTTCAAAGATTCGTGAGCTGCAAGCTATGGTGAAATAAATTGTATTATGGAATTCATTATATTTTATGGAGAAATTTTCCTATTTAATAGCATTTAACTATATGAAATATTTATATTAAATAAGTTTTTTAAGCTTTTCTTTTTATGATTTAAAATTCCTATAATTTAGGGATTTTTATTTTTAGTATCTTTCTAAAAATTAGGTCCACCCAATTGAATTCTTATATTAACAAAAAGCCTTTTATATATAAACAAAACATATATTAATATTATTTCATTTAAAAAATTACAAACTTATAGAATTTTATAAAAATCCAAATTAGAGCTAGAACAAAAAAACACAAAAGATGAGAAAACAATTCATAAAGAGCTAAAAAAAGCATTTTAATTGTGAATTTATCTTTTTGCTTTATTATAATTTATTTTTGAGTTATTTCAATGATATTGTTATTGAAATGTTGATGTTTGTACATTTTTAAAATATGTTTTATAAATATACATTTTTAGTATTTGATGTGAAAAAAGAAATATTATCGTTATTGCTTCAACCTTTTTGTCCAACTAAACGTGTTTTAAATTTTAGGGACCATTTTTATCTATAATTTGATTTTAAATTCTAATGACATAAACTACTCTTAAATATAAATATGAGGGGCCTTAAAATCCTAATTAGGAACCCTTTTATATAGTTGGTTGAAAATCCTAATTAGCTATATTCTTTCTTTAGGAACAAATGTCCTTACCATAATAGGAAACTACAAAAGAAAAATACCGCATCTCAGGGATGTCTTAAAGATTTTGAGGGTTGTACGAAACATAAAAACACAATTCTAAATTCTCAAGTTGATTTGATTGAATTATAACAGTGACTGTATGAATCGTTCTGAATAATTGTCATATTTTCAACAATAACCTTTTGATTTTCAAGATGAATCTATGATTCTTTTGTAATGAACTTATAAAGAGCTCATCTTTGAGACTGAATTTTAACACTTGAATTTTTTTTTTCCATATGTTTTTCACATCCGATTCATATTTTTACTCTACGAGATATAATTGAAAAACTCAAAACAATGTCTAACGCCCCCTCACATCCAATTCAGTTGGTGAATTCAATGATCATTTAGTTTTTGTTTTATTAAGCCCTTTATATTTTAATTGGATACATTAAGCCACTGGTCATGTTTTTATCCCATTAAAAAATTGCTTACAAAATTAGTATGTTATGAACATCTAATTTTATTAAAAAGACGTTATTAATTTTATCTGTATTTGAAATTATAAAAATATATTTTACAGTTGGAATTAAGGCTTTTACAGTTTTCTTATAATCACATTTCAACTTGCAAGATATGAAAGAATACAAATTTCGAATGCAGGTGCAATGAATAACACTCTGTTAACCGAGCTTTATTGTTTAATATTGAAATAATTATTTTTTTTTGGTCTGTTAGGCTTCCTTAAATCCAAATTTCTAATTTTTTTTCCTATTAGGCCTTCTTAAATCCAAATTATTAATTTTTCTTTACCTATTCAGCCCTCCCTAAATCCAATTTTTGTTACATGTTAGGAGTATTAAACAAAATTAATCGACTACGACTACAAAAACTACGGGTCCGTTTGTTTTACCTACTGTTTGCTGTTACGGTTTGCTATTTGCTATTGCTATTTGCTGTTTGCTGTTTGTTGTTGGAAAAAGTTGCTTTTCCAAAAAGCAGAGATTCTATGCTTTTGTAAAAGACTGTTTTTCGGGTGTAAAAGGCAAACAGGAGGTCACTAACCAAACACCTAATGCTGATTTTCAAATGTAAAAAGCAAACAGAAGATTACTAACCAAACACCTAAAATCTCCCATTTTGAAGTGAAAAGGCAAATATGAGAATGAAAATGAGCAATCAAACACCCCTAAAAAAAAAAATAAATAAATGTTACATTTTCTCTTCACCTCGCTTCTCTTCTGTGTAAACTAACCCCTTCTGAAAGGCCCATAAAATCTTCATTGCCATTCTGAGCGACCTTTTGAAGCAAAGTTCAACACATTTGTTTTCTTGAATTCCTAATAATGCTTTTGCCATTTTTCTTCAAACTACCCATTGTTCCTATTATATTTCCATTCTTTTCTTTAATTTAAAAAAATATAGAATATTATAACATAGTCGACTAATTTTTATAGAATTTTTATGGAATTGTAATTGATAAAAATTAAATCAAATTTTGATGGATTATAATTAAGATGGAAT